>NC_044025.1:0-10000000 GCF_900496995.4 Aquila chrysaetos chrysaetos
TCGTTGCTACTTTGGACTCCAGTGAGATCAATGCTTGCTGCACCTCTGTTGAGCGAAGCCTCTTGACTGAAATAACCCCCACTTCAGTCCTTACTGCTCTTCTTGGGATCTGCTAACTCACTGTTTCGGGTTTCTGTGGCGGGGTTTTTGTGCTGCGGGGGCGGGGCCGCAGGGCCGGCTCCTGGGAGAAGCTGCTCGAAGCTCCCCGGGCTCGGAGCCGGACCCGCCGCTGGCCCAGGCCGAGCCCCTCAGCGACGGCGGTCGCGCCTCTGGGAGAGCAGATTCCAGAGGGGAACGGCCCGTGAGTCGGGGGAGTGGGATGTGAGAGGAACCCCTCTGCGGATACCGAGGTCAGGGAAGGAGGAGGAGCGGGGGAGGACGCGGTGAGGCGGCAGGCTGTCCCCCCCAGCCCGTGGAGGGGAGCGGGGGAGCGGAGGCCGCCCAAAATGGCCGCGCCTCCGTGGCTGAGGCAGTCTGTGACTGAAGGACCGCACCCTGTCTGCGGAAGGGACCCGCGCTGGAGCAGTTGGTGAGGAACTGCAGCCCGCGGGAAGGACCCGCGCTGGAGCAGTTGGTGAAGGGCTGCCTCCCGCGGGAGACACCCCCCGGCGGAGCAGGGGCCGAGCGCGGAGTCCTCCTCCCCCCGAGGAGGAAGGAGCGGCAGAGACGAGGTGTGAGGAACGACCCCAGCCCCCGTCCCCTGCTCCCCTGGGGAGAGAGAACCGGGAGTGGGGCTGAGGCGGGAGGGCGGGGGGGAAGCTCTTCTCAGGTTGGGTTTTGCTTCCTAATAGCCTTGTTGTGATTCGATTGGTAGCAGATTAAATTGATTTTGTTTCTTCCCCAAGCTGAGCCTGTCTTTTGCCCGTGACCGTAAGTGGGGAGTGATCCCTCCCTGTCCTTGTCTCGACCCAGGAGCCTGCCTTTATATTTTCTCCTCATCCCACCGGGGCCGGGGGGGGGGGGGGGAGTGAGTGAGCGGCTGTGTGGTGCTTTGTTACCGGCTGGGCTGAGACCACGACAGAGGTGGAAGAAGAAAAAGTGAGGTTGGGGAGCAGGACAGAGGGACAGAGCCAGGGGGGCGGTGAGGGTGGTGGTGGTGGAGACGAAGGAGGTATGGAGAAAGACAGGACAGGGAGTGGGACATACAGACAGAGGAATAGAAGGACAGGGAACAAGACAGAGGGGCTGAGAAATAAAGAGAGGGTCAGATTCAAACAAAGAGATCAAGAAGGGGGAAAAAAGAGCAATGGGCTTGTTACTGAAATCTGGAATAAAACTCCTTAACAGCAATGTGATGTTAAGAAGTAGGCACTTCCTTTATTGTAGCGCTGGATGCACGGGGGATAATTCCACCTAGCGTGCATGCCACAGCTTCAGCACAAACAGGTTATATGGAGTAACTATTGCATATTAATCAGATTAGTACACATATGCATAAAAATTATTGTAAGTGATTATCATAGTACTGCCTACATCCGATCATGCGCAATGAAGAGTTCATTTGAGTCGAAGGGCTGCTTTTACAACCACCGACCCATTTGAGATTCTGTTGGCTGTCCTTGAAGTCCTTGTTCTTGTCCTTGTTCTTTGACCTTGAAGCTTAGTGCAATTTCAATTACATGTGGTCAATTTCAACATTGTTCTCATCTAGTGTATAGGAACATCTAGTCATAAGAGCAAAGAACTGCAAAACAGTAGAGTAGATACTAGTTAATCACTTGACTACACTTTTGTAATTACCTCTATTAGCTAGTCCCCTGGCTACACTTTTGTCTATTGTTTCAATCATAATGTTAGTTCTTAAACACACAATTCAATGGAAAATATATGAGTTTGCTATGGTTATACTTATCAGGATTCATTGTACCTAACACAATTCCCTGTAGTTACAGTTTTAACTTGTAAGTACAAAACTGATTATTTTTTTTTTTTTTGGTATTGTAACAGGCTGGAGAACAGAGATGGAGGAAGAGGAAAAGAAGGCTGAGAAGCAGGATAGAGGAAGAGAAGACAGAAAAAATGGAGAGCCAGCTGGACAGGGAGGTATAGCAGGAAATGATGGTACAGGCAGTGGGACAGAGAAATAAAGGCAGAAAAGATGGGGACAGGAAGCAGGACAGAGGGACAGCAAGAGGAAAAAAGGGGCAGGGAGCAGGACAGAGGTGGAGAAAGAAGCAGCAGGGTCTGAGGGAAAGAGAGAAAAAAGAAAGACAGGAAGAAGGACGGGGGATAGATAGGGAAAGACAAGGACGGGGAGCAGGACACATTGTCAGAGAATGACAGGGAGCAGGACAGGATGATACAGAGAGAGAAAAAAGGGACAGGGAGGCAGGACAAAGTGAAAAACAGGCAAAAATAAGAGGAAGGGAACAGGACAGCAATAGAGGGGAAAAAAGCCTGGGTTGGGCAGCAGAACAGAGAGATGGAAAAGGAAAAAAACAGTGCTGGGCTGCAGGACAGAGATGGAGTGAGAAAAAACAGTGTCAGGGAGCAGGACAGAGTGACAGAGACGGAAAAAAACTGAAGAGGGAGCACGGCAGAGAAACAGAGCAGGGGGAGATACAGAGAAGGACAGAGAAACAGAGAGATGAGAGGGATGGGGAACAGGACAGAAAGAGTAACAAGGGGGTAAAAAGACAGGCAGCAGAACAAAGGGAAAGAGAAACAGGGACAGGGGGCAGGGCAAAGGGATGGGAGAGGCAAAAAATAGTGATGGGCTGCAAGACCAAGAGGGAGGAGTTAAAGAATAGACAGGGGGAGCAGAACAGAGTGACAGAGAAAAAGGGACAGAGCAGGATAGCACTGGAGGAAAAAACCAACTGTGATGGGCAGCAGGACAGAGAGATGGAGAAAGAAAAAATACTGAGTAAGAGAGAGAGGAAAGAAGGGACAGCCATCCTCCTCTTCCTCGTAATTCTGCCTGCTCCTCCTGTTCCTCCTGTTCCTCCTTGCTTTCTTCCTCCTCCTGTTCTTCTCATTCCTCATGTTCACCTTCCTCTTGTTCCTTCTCTGCCTTTTTCCTCTGGTTCCTCAAGTTCCTGCTCCTTTTCCTTTATTCATCCTTTTCTTGTTCTGCATCTTCCTAATCCTCCTGTTCCTCCTGATCCTCCTTTTTCTACTCTTCCTCCTCATCTTCCCCCTTTGCCTGCGTTTCTTCCTTTTATTATTTTCCTCATTATGTTTGTCCTCTTCCTTTTCTTGTTAATCCTCCTTGTTCCATTTCCTATCATCCTCTTCGAGTTCTTGCTCCTTCTTCTGTTCTTCCTCCTCCTGTTCTTCTTCCCCCTCATCTTCCTCCTCCTCACCCTCTTCCTCCTTCTCCCCTTCTCCTTTTTTTGCTCCTTTTCTTTCTCCTCCTCCTCCTTTTTTTCCTCCTCCTGTTCTTACTCCTGCTCCTCTTCCTGTTCTTACTCCTCCTGTTCCATGTTCTTCATCTTTTTTCCTCTACTTCATCTTTCTCATCTTCCTCATCCTTGTCCTCCCCTCCTCCTCCTCCTCCTTTTACTCCTCCTTCTTCTCCTCTTCCTACTCCTTCTCTGTTCCTTCTTTGTTCCTCCTCTTCCTCCTCCTGTTATTAATACTCCTCCAACTCTTTCTTTTTTCTTTTCCTCCTCCTCGTCTTCCTCTTTCTCCTTTTGTTCATTTCTCTCCAGCTCTTCCTCCTCATGTTCATCTAGTTCCTCCTCCCGTTTCTTCCTGTTCCTACTGTTTCTCTTCCTGTTCTTCTTCCTCCTGTTCTTCCCATTCTTCTTCCTCCTAGTTCTCCTGTTCTTCTTAGTGCTATATATTCCTCTCCTCCTCCTGTTCTTCCTATTCTTCCTCCCCTTAATATTCCCCCCGCTGCCCCTCCTCCTCCCTCTCGTCTTTCCTACCCTACTCCTGTGCTTCCTCATGTTATTGTCCTCCTCTTCTTCCTGTTCCTCCTCTCATTCTTCCTGTTCTTCTGCCTCCTCTTACTCCTGTTTTTGTTTCCTCCTTCTGTTCTTGTTCTTTCTCCTCTTCCTACTCTGTTTTCATTGTTCCTCTTCCATTTTTCCTCCTCTTTCTGCTCCTCCTTCTCCAACTAGTGTTCCTCTTGTTCTGTTTCTCCTCTTCCTCCTCTTGTTCTTCCTCCTTCTCCACCTCCTATTCCTCCTCCTGATTTTTTTCTTCCAGTTCTCCTCTTCTTGTTCTTTTTCCTCCTCCTGTTCCTCTAACTTCTACTCCTTCTGTTCTTCTTGTCCTCCTGTTCCTCCTTTTCCTTTTTCCTCATCCTTTTCTTCCTCCTCCTCCTGTTCTTTCTCCTTCTCTTCCTGCTGTTCCTCCTCTGCATTCTTCTGCTCCTCCTCCTCCTACTCTTCTATTGTCTTCTTCCTCCCTTCTTGCCCCTCTTCCTCCACCTCTACCTCCTCTTTTTCTCCCTCCTGTTCTTCCTCCTTTGGTTCATCTTCCTCTTCTTCTTCTTCCTCATCCTCCTGTTACTCTTCCTCCTCCTCCTGTTCTTCCTCATCCTGTTGCTTTTCCTCCTCATTTTCCTACTCTTCCTCCTCCACTTCTGCCACCTCTTCTTTTCTCAACCTTCTTTGCCTTTTCTTCCTGTTCTTCTTTCTCCTCCTTCCCTTCTCCTCATCCTCCTCCTGTTTTCTTGTTCTTCCTCCTCCTTCTCCTCTTCTTGCTGTTCTGCCTATTCCTCCTGTTCCTCCTATACTTTCTGTTCTTCCTCCACCTTTTCCTCTTGTTCCTCCTCATCTTAAATTTCCTTGTGCTTCTCCACCCATTCCTCCTGTTCAAATTCCTCCTGTTCCTCCTGTTCTTTCTCCTCCTCTTTTCCCTGTTCCTTTCTGGTTCCTCAAGTTCCTCGTCCTTTTCTTTTGTTTCTCTTCCTCCTTTTTACCTGGCCATCAGAATCTTAAAGCAGATGGAGAAGATACTTAGATTGACCAGGAGCTGTGTGGCAGGAGGAAGGGGGATAAAGGGACAGAGTCAAAGCAGCACAGAATGGATGCTGAAAGGGACCTCTGGAGATCATCCAGCCCACCTCGGCTGCTCAAGCAGGGTCAGCTACAGCAGGCTGTGAATCTGCTTCTCGAAGGTGCTGTTGGCTGCATTGCTCCCAGGTTGTGAAGCTTGCATGGGAAATGGGCAATAAAGAGGGATGAAGATTCCAGGCACTTTCTGGCCAGTGCAGTGATTTTTTTTTTTTCCTTTCCTGATTTCCTCCCCCCTCCCCGTTCCTGGTCTTGCAGCTGCCCAAGGTGCAGCCAGACAAGGGGAGGAGGGTACCTTGCCATTCTTGGGGTGATTTGGGGTTGTTTTGCTGTGTCAGTGAGGCAAAGCTGGGCTCCGGGGCTAAGTGCGGTGGGACCCGTGGAAGGGTGTGATGGTCTTGAGGCTTTGAAGGACTTTGCACCAAGCCCTGTCCCCGCTGGAGGGGATGCTGGTCATGTTCAAGACAAAGGCCTTGCAGCCCTTGTTGTCGTGTGTGTCCATGTCTCCCCCAGCCCCCAAGGTGTGTCCTTGTCCCAGGGGCTCCGTGCTGCTTTCTGCGTGGGGCCGTGTCCGTGAGTCCTGCAGGGACCCATCTGTCCTGGCTTTCCCACCGAAGGGTTGCTTCCCCTGGGGAAGGGGACAGGGGAGTCGTCCCCGTCCCACCCCACCATCGGGCTCCCCTCGGTGCTCGCCGGCTCAGATCTGGGGCTCAGCGGGGCTTTTGCACCTCTCGGATGCTCTTTCCCGGTGCCCCCTGTGCTCCCTCCCCCTCCCACACAGGCACGGAGTGGTTCTGGAGAAACAGCTTTTAATTGAAAAGACAAGAGAAAAGGTCCCATCAAAGCTGGTCTAACCCCACCCGCCCCCCTGCCATATATGCCACCCCTCCTCTCCCCCCCCCCTCCCCCCATCTCCATCTCACCCTTGTCTAAGCCCCCCTTCACAGCCCCATGTTGGCTGTGAGAGCCCTGCGCTTGCTGGGTGGCATGGGGAAGGAGCTCTGCGCCTGCCTCTTCCTCGGCTTGTCTGCCACGGCAGGCGGGGATGGTGGCAGGTCCATCCCGGCATCCTCCCACAGCTCCTGGGGCTCCATCCCGATGACGTTGGATATTTTGAGGCTCAGCATGATGTCGCTGAGCTCGGGGATGCAGTAGTCAGGGGTGAGCAGCTCCTCAGGCAGCGAGAGCGAGCTGAAGTCGCGGTCGGGGGTGGCTGTGCCAGTGCCACCAGTGTCCTCAGGCATGGGGCTGCTGCTGGGAGCATCCTGGCTGACCCCCACCCCATCCAGGGAGCAATCAAAGAGCACTAGGGCCTCTTGGAGAGCCACTTCCTCAGACGCCACAAGTTCACCTACGGGCTCCCAAAGGGCTTGGTTGTGGGGGTCAGCGCAGGGGCTGGCGGGGATGTCGCTGCCCGGGGGTGCCCCTGGAGGGGTGGCCGTGCAGGAGGTGTTGATCTTTGCCAACAGCCTCTCGATGTCCTCGTAGCCAGGGATGGGTGTCGGCAGCACTGGGGGGTCTGGGACCACCCCTCTCCCCTCTCTGTTGGTGCCAGCAGGGTCCTCAGGTGTAGGGCCGCTGGTGGGACCATCCTGGCTGACCCCCACTCCATCCAGGGAGCAACCAAAGAGCCTTAGGGCGTCTTCCAGGAGCATCTCCTTGGACACTGCAAGGTCGCCTGCAGTGTCCCCAAGGGCTTGGTTGTGGGCGGCAGCGCAGGGGCTGGGGGCGACATCGCTGCCCGGGGGGACGTTGCTGCCTGGGGGTGCCCCTGCAGGGGTGGCCGTGCCACATGTGTTGATCTTGGCCAATGGCCCCTCGATGTCCTCGTAGCTGGGGATGGACACTGGCAGCTCCAGAGGGGCTGGGGCCACCCCACTCCTCTTATTTTTGTAGGGTGCAAGGTATTGTGGTTGGCCCTGGGGGGTCCCTGGGGCTGCCCAGGCGAGGGGGGCCCCGCAGCCCCCGGGACCCCACAGGGCAGCACCCGGCAGAGAAGCGGCGCCTTGGCCGAGCGTGGCGGTGGCCGGTGGAGGCAGGTCGGTGGTTGTCCACTGGATGCGGAAGACCCGGGGGTCGAAGAGGCAGCCACATGGAGCCCTCTGCAGACCTGTGTGGGTGAGGGGGAGCCGTGCTGGGCCGGGGGGACTCTCCAGGGGCACCCGCCGAGCCGGCCCCGATGGCCGACATCCCCCAGCTCTGGGCCAGGGGCGTGGGGAGCTTGTGGCCGGGGCGATCTGCATGGGGTGAGCTGCTGTGCTGGTGGGACGGGGTTGCAAATCGGGGAGGAGACTCGCTTCTAGGAGGTGAAATGGGAGAGATGGCCCCAAATATTTGGGAAATTCTCTGCAGAGCGGCTTTCCTGCGCACATGTCACCCAGGCGAGGGCAAGGATGCTCACTGGGGCTTGCTGAACACCCTTGTGAAAAGTGCCGGGGGGACGGGTGTGATGGGGATGGTGAAGGTGCCAGGGCAGACTGGGGTGCCATACCTGCTGGTGGTGCCTGGGGGGCCTGGGGTGTCCCCCCTGCCAGGGGTGCCCAGGCTGCAGGGAAGGGCTGCTCCTGCGCAGGCAGATGGCACAGGTTGGCTGAGCCTGAGAGAGAGAGACAGGAGCGATGGCCAGTGGTCACCTCTGCTCTTGCCCCCAAGAATGTCCCTCGGCTGCAGGGGTTGGGATCTGTCCCTACCTTGAGGGTAGAAGGTTCCGGGGAGCACAAATGGCTGAAAAAGCTGGGGCACCGGGGGGCCCCAGGGCCCAGGCAGTGGGAGCTGCATTGGTGGCCGCACCATGGTCCCTTCTGGCTGTTGGCTGCTAAGGACTCTTTGGCGTCTCCCCGGAAGGAATGCGGGGGCTCCCTGTGTTCCGGCCCACCCCCAAGAGCCTCCCCAGCTCCTCCTGGGGAGGGAAAGGGTTAAGGGAGGGTGGGGTGCCCCCGGGGCCTACAGGCAGCTATGAGGGGCTGTGGGTGCAAATACTCTTTGCTTTGAATACTATTTTTCAGGTGGGGGAAAAAGAACAAGTTGATTCAGCCAAGCCGAGTGGGGACCAAGCTGCAGCCGCAGCCTCCTTGTGCCAGATGGCAAATGCATTTGTGACTATTGCCCATGCTTCTGTTTGCTGCGTTGACTGGAGTGATGCCGAAATAGGAAAAAGGACCTCGAGGGCGTGAAGGAAGGTCACGCGTTGTCACTCGGTGGCCTGCTTTCCCCCAGCCCTCGCTCAAGTAGGGCTGTCAGGTCTTTTAGTCGCCTGATCGGAAAACAAGCAGCTCTGGATCCCCCTCGGAGGGAGCGACGCTTTCCCTGGGTGCGTGACACCCAGGAGGAGACAGTACCCGCCGCTGCATGCTCCCAGAAAAGGACTGGATTCTGCGCATCCGATGATGAGATGCTGGGGCTGTTTGTGCTCTACAGGACCCCAGGGACTGGGTGAGTACATCCCCTCCTCATACTTGGAGGATTTGGCACTACCAAGGACACCCTGGTAGGAACACAGGCCTCTCGCTCCCACTACAGGAACAGTGTGTGGCCTGGGGGAGTCGGGACCGCTGCAGTGAACTGGAGGCCAAAGATCTCTCCTGGCCTGTATCCTGTTAAAGAGATTGCTCTCTGTTCGTGAGGCACCTCTGGCTGCAAGATTGTGCAAGGCCAGCCGCTGCGTAACTTGTGGCAGGGACTGATGCTAGGGGCGTGAAGGCAACCGTGCTTCTGAAAACATAAAACTTCATTTCTGAATGAGCTGAGCAACCCCGCTCCTCAACACTCTGCCATCTGCACCGCTGTGGCTGGGACCAGGCAGTGCTGCACACCCCGAAGGCCACCAAGTCACACCCGTGTCCCTGCTGCTTTGCCAGGAGCTTCTGCGATGCGAGCGATGTTTTGGGGGCTGATCTCTTGGACTGCAGCTACTCCATCCCTGACCCGCAGCTGGTCAGGAGAATTGTGTCCCAGGTGGAATTCTACCTCTCTGACGAGAACCTGGCCAAGGATACTTTCCTCCTGAAACATGTCCAGAAGAACAAGATGGGCTTTGTCAGCATTAAACTGCTGACGTCCTTGAAGAAGGTGGGCAGCCCGTTGCATTGGCCAGCCGGGGTGGGAAGTGGCCTCCACGTGGAGGATGCCTGGGTGTGCTCTGGCTGTCTGCGGTGAGGTGTATGGGGAGGTCCAGGCTCTGCTCAGGCTGTCTGTGTCCCGGCAAAGCGCTGGTGGTGCAGAGCTGGGCCCTGCTCTCTGCCTTCAATGTGCTGCAGCAGTTCTCCAGCCAGGGAGGGTGGCTGGGGAAGCAGTGAGCAGTCGTCAAACCCCAGCCCCAGGGCTGGGTTCACCTCTTCTGCCCGTGGTTCCCCCAGGGCTGCTTTGGGAGTGATCATCCCTTAGCAAAAAAACGCAGGGAAGCACTGGTGCTGTGATGTACAGGGAAGCTGTTGCTTGTTGCCATGGTCTGGGGGCACAGGGGACCTTCTCCCACAAATCCTGAATGGGGGATATTGCCTTGCCGTGACCTCCGGTTGATGGGGTTGCAGCCTGCCTTGATGATGGGTTTAGGGTGGTCCCTGCCTGGGGAGACTCACAGTGACGCAGTGGCCCCCTCTCTCCCTCAGGTGAAATACCTGACGCATGACTGGTGGCTGATGCTCTACACCCTGCAGTTCTCAGAGCTGCTGGAGGTGAACGAGGAGGGCACCAAAGTGCGGCGGTGGGTGATAGCATATGTCCATACATTCTGTATGGTATGTCTAAATATTTTTTGGTTTTAATATTTTGTTCCAGCCACGGAAACTGGTTTGCTGCTAGATGACTGTAAAAGTGAGATTTGGTAAATAATTATTAGAAATCTTATACTAACACTATGATTGAAAAAATAGACAGAAGTGTAGCCAAGTAATTAACTAGTAGAGGTAGTTACTCATAGGTTTTACAGTTCTTTGCTCTTGTGACTGGATGTTCCCGTACATTAGATAAGAATAATATTGAAACTGACCATATATGACTGAAACCATGTTAAGCTCCAAGATAAAGAACAAGGATGACAAACAAAGACTTGAAGGTCAGCCAACAGAATTTCAAATTGATCAGTGGTCGCAAAAGCAGCCCTTCGACTCAAATGAAGAACCATTGAGCATGATCGGATGTAGGCAGTACTATGATACTCAGTTACAATAATTTTTATGTATATGTATACTAATCTGATTAATATGTAATTAGTTACTCCATATAACCTGTTTGTGCTGAAGCTGTGGCATGCACACTAGGTGGAACTATCCCCCGTGCATCCAGCGCTGCAATGAAGAATGCCTGCTTTCTAAAACTCCAAAATGAGTCTTAGAGAGTTTCTTCGACCAGCTTTTTGGTATCATGGGTCCCCATCCCTGAGTCCCTGCTGAGCATCCCCCCCAGCAAACTGCTGCTGGCCTGGGAGCTGCTCCCCCCAGAGCAGGATGTGCTGCTACCACTCCAGAATAATTTCCTCAAGACCATCACGAGGATGTTCAGCCCCTTCAGCACCATCACCTCCATCCGCATCCTGCGTCTGGGCCACAAGCTGCCCTTGGATATGCGGAAATACACGTCAGACTTCCCTGAGCTGCTGAGCAAGTGCTGTGCGCTGGTGGAGTACGAGAGCCTGGAGAGCGCCCGCAGCAACTTTGAGGACGTCGGCCACCAGAGCTGCCTGGATGGTGAGAGCATCAGGGTGGTCCGGCTCTGCGGGAAGGGCTCCAAGAAGACACCCGGGGCTGAGAGGGAGGTTGCAGAGGAACTAGTGGACCAGCCGGGTTGGAAAGCGCAGGCGGTGGCCGCGACCTTCCCCGACGACCTCGGGGACTCCCTGCTCTGCAGCTCCCCGGAGTTGAATGGTGCCCAGGAGTTGCCACCCCTCCTCCTGCACAAGGACCCCTCGGCACCTTCCTGGCCTGGCAGCAACTTCAAGCCCAGCAATTTCGGCAACGCCTTCACTGGATCACTCCTCATCAGCAAAGTCTTCCCTCCGCTCTGGACAGGCTTGGGCACAAGCAGCTTCTACGGCCTCTGTTCCAGCCCTGAGAGCACTCGTGGCTGCGGCCGGGGGAGTGGGGTGGGTGCCTGGGCACCCTGGCCCAGCAGCCCCTCTCCAGATGCCAAACCTCTTGCCGGCAATCCTCCGGCAGCGACGTGGGTGCCTGAGCCCCTCGGCCTGCGGGATGCGGTGCTTTGCCTGCCCCACTGTTGTCCCAAAAGTGGGGTCGTTTACCCGGTGTGCAAAATGCCAATATAGACACAGAGCAGAGGTATTTTATTCCAATTCATGTTTGCGCAAAGATGGGGGCTAGGTGGTAATCCACAAAGCTAGCACCCCTCATGCCTAAACGGGCAAGCAATTTATACAATTCAGTTAGACATATTCGATTTCCAAAGTTCTTCCCCAAAACTGTTACTGGGAGTCGCTTATCTCGCACAGTTTCTATTGGGCTAAAGTTTCCCTGCTTGGAGTTAAAGGTACAGTGTTCTTTTCTTCTACAGCACATGCTCAAGGAGAGTGGGGGGGGTAAGTCTTTTCAGTGTGGAATTGAGTCGGTGGTGGTGATCTCCCCCTGCCGCCTTTACCTTTCCTCCAGTTATCAAAGACTTTTGCTGACTTCATGCCTATGAGCAATTTTTCAACTTTTTGGCGCCTCCTGGGGTAGGATGTTCCCTTCTTCCCAGTCTTTTGGTTCTTCTTCAGGGGCACAGTTGTTAGCAAGGCATGCATTGGTTATACAAAGGGGATCTTGTTTCACAAGACCTTTGTGGCCTTTTTCATGTGGCTTAAGTACATCATCACTACTGCTGTCTAGAAGATCTTGCACTATTTCTGAAAACAATGAGGGAACTTTGAGATATATTCCCTCCGAGGTACAAGAAAGGGTGCACCTAGTTTACAAAGCAAATGTCTCCTTATGGAATAGGTTGGACAATTCTCAGAGTAAAAAAATGTGATTAGCAGACAATGATGGTGACAGGACAGGGCAGGAGCGGGTCTGGCAAGGAGCCTCCGAGCATGGCCTCCTCTGTCCCACCACCCCTGGCAGCCCCGAGCTGCAGGGCTGAGGCATTTCCTGAGGGTTGGCTCTGCCGAGGGAGGCAGAAGAATCCCAGAAAGTCATCCCAGCCTTGTCCAGAGGTGGAGCAAAGGTATCTGTAGCAACTTCTACCTGGGCTAGCCCTGCATCCTCATCCCCGCGGGTCAGAGCTAGGGGCTGGGACCAGGCCAGACTGCAGGCTCCCCCCTCCTCCCCTGCTTCCTGTAGGATGGCATGGAGATGCCCCAGCCATCCCAGACGAGCCTGGGAGGAGGAGGCTGGAGCTGTCCCGGCTCCCAGCTCTGGGCCACAGCCCAACAAGGTGTGCGAGGTCCAGCCACAGCTGGCAGGTGAGTGACTGGGCACGGCAGGACAGGACAGGGGCTGCCGGACCAGGGGCTGCCGGACCAGGGGCTGCCGGACCAGGGGCTGCCAGCCCAGCCACCCTGCCCTGCTCTGCCCTGGGCTCCTGACTCCCAGCCAGGCTGGCTGGAGGCCCCCAGGGTGCAGTGGGGACCCGACTCCTGCTTCCTGGGACAGGGACCATCCCTGCCCCACAGGTGCCAGCATGTTCCTTACCTGGGCATGCTGGGGGCATCCTCCCTGTGCTGTGCTCCAGCATCGTGCCCTCTCTGCTGGCACCGCCAGCCCTGAGGTGCTCAGGGTATGCCAGCTGCCAGTGTCCCCATCTCCAGCCCGGAGCCAGGGCTTGTGGTGTCCCTGGGAGCAGGCAGACGACTAGGCGGAGGGCTCGGCCCTTTCCCCCATCCCTCCTGGCAGCCCCTGCCTGCTCTCTCGGTCAGGTCCCAGCCATTCTGCTTTGATTCTGCCAAGCGGGGAAGCGGAAACCCTGGATGCTATCTGTGCCTTTTCCAGAAGCAGACCAAAGGTATCTGCAGCCATTTTATACAAAGGCTGCACCTGCAGCTCTTGGCCGGTCTTTCCTCCCCTGGCCCGTGCTCAGGAAGGTGCTGGAGGGCTGCAGGCCGTGCCCAAGCTCCCCTTGGCACCCTGCACATGGCTGCTGGCCTTGTTGAGTCCTGCTCCTGCAGCCCTGCCTCTCACCTCTGACGCTCGCTCTGTCTCCCCCTCCCTGATTTGCAGGAAGAGGCCTAGAAGTTGAGGTTTCTGGCCTCTGTCTGCACCACCTGCAGTGCTGCCAGCATGGACATCACCATGTGGGACATAGCGCATTCCTGCCAACTGGAGGTAATGGACATGATTGAGGTGGGGGGACACCAAGCCATCCTGAGGGGAGGGGCAGGAGAAGCTGGGCACCGGCACACTGGTGAGGGCAGGAGAGGGGATGGCCAGGTGTGGGGGTGAGGGACACACTCGGGCTGAGCACTGGCACAGGTTGCCCAGAGAGGTTGTGGAGTCTCCATCCTTGGGCACAGTGAAAAGCCACCTGGACGTGCTCCTGGGCAGTCTGCTCCAGGTAGTCTGGGTGGAGCAGGAGGAAGTTGGACCTGGTGACCACCAGACATCCCTCAGCCATCCTGTGTCTCTGCAATGGGCACAGCCCTTCCTACCACCGGGCTCTGGAGGCCACTGGGAAGCCCTGCGAGCTAGGTGCAAGGCAGGGAGGGGGTGGCTCTGGCTGTGGGTGCTGGGGCAGGGGCACTGAGCTCTGCCAGCCATGCAGACAGACTGCTTACTGGGCAAGGGAAATTAGTGTGCCCCATCCCACTGTGCTTTCCAGGTGCTGCTGCAAGAGGAGCCCCCTGACCACCTGGGCACTGCAGTGCAGCAGCAAGCCATCCTCGCCATTGCCTCCATGAGGTACCTGTCCCAGTACCAGGCATGCCTCTCCTATGCCATACAGCCCAGTCAGCACCAGTCCCTGCTGGGAGGCACCCTCCGTCCTGGAGGAGTCTTCTGGGCCCCTGCCCTGGGTCTGAGAGTGGGGCAGACAGCAGAGAGGGGGTGCTGCGGGGCTTTCCCCCCAAAGGCAGGGGCAGGAGATGGTGAGGGAGTCAGTCCCCACCAGCCAGACCTGTCCTCTGCCCTGGGTCAGCATCATGGAGGGTGGAGATGTGTCCCTGCATGGCTGTCCCACCTGGTGTGGGGATCAGCCCAGGTCTCCCACCCTGGGGTGTGCCTCTTCTTTCCCTGAGAATGAGGGTACTGCTGCAAGCTGCAGGGTCTGAAAAGCTCCTCTCTGTCCTTTCAGCAGAGTGGGGCTGCTTCTGCAAGACAGAAAAAACAGCCTCCTCCACACCTGCTTCCATAGCATCTTCTGGTGAATGGAGTTAAATCCCGTTGGTGGCAGGTCACAAATGGTGTTCCCCAGGGCTCAGTATTGGGGCCAGTTCTGTTTAATATCTTTATCAATGATCTGGATGAGGGGATCAAGTACACCCTCAGCAAGTTTGCATACGACACCAAGTTGGGCAGGAGTGTCAATCTGCTCGAGGGTAGGAAGGCTCTACAGAGACATCTGGACAGGCTGGATTGATGGGCTGATGCCAATTGTATGAGGTTCAACGAGGCCAAGTGCCGGGTCCTGCACTTGGGTCACAATAACCCCATGCAGCGCTACAGGCTTGGGGAAGAGTGGCTGGAAAGCTGCCTGGCGGATAAAGGACCTGGGGGTGTTGGTTGACAGCCAGCTGAATATGAGCCAGCAGTGTGCCCAGGTGGCCAAGAAGGGCAACAGCATCCTGGCTTGTGTCAGAAGTACTGTGGCCAGCAGGAGCAGGGAAGTGATCGTCCCCCTGTACTCGGCATTAGTGAGGCTGCACCTCAAATACTGTGTTCAGTTTTGGGCCGCTCACTAGAAGAAAGACATTGAAGTGCTGGAGCGTGTCCAAAGAAGGGCAAGGAAGCTGGTGAAGGGTCTAGAGCACAAGTCATATGAGGAGCGGCTGAGGGAACTGGGGTTGTTTAGTCTGGGAGAAAAAGAGGCTGAGGGGAGACCTTATTCCTCTCTACAACTACCTGAAAGGGGGTTGTAGCGAGGTGGGTGCTGGTCTCTTCTGTCAGGTGGCTGGAGATAGGACGAGAGGAAATGGCCTCAAGTTGCGGGCAGGGGAGGTTTAGGTTAGATATTGGGAAAAATTTCTTTACTGAAATGGTTGTCAGGTATTGGAACAGGCTGCCCAGGGAAGTGGTTGAGTGACCATCCCTGGAGGTATTAAAAAAGCATATAGGCAAGGCACTTCAGAACATGGTTTAGAGGGCATGGTTGATGGTTGGACTCAATGATCTTGAAGGTCTTTTCCAACCTAAATGATTCTATGATTCTATGATTCTGCCTCCTTCCACAGGAGGATATGCAGGGCCTGGATGCTTTCCTCTGTGCCAAGGTATGCACGGGTGAGCCACGGGGAGCCTTCCAGTCCCTGTGCAGCACCCCCGCCACCCCAAGGCCTCTTTCCTGGGCACGGCAGGGCGACGGGTGCCCCCCCTCAGGCAAGAGGAATTCATGCCAGTCTCCCACAGGTGGGACGGAGCAGGAATGGGGTGCTCCAATCCTCTGTCCTCCTTGCAGACCCTGGCTGCCATGGACAGCATGCTGCAAGCACTGGTAGGCAGCTCTGGCACCTTTGGCCTCCTGGAGCTGCAGAACATCTTGCAGGTCTGGCAAAGAGTGGGATTCACCAGGTTGGCTCTGCACCGCAAAGGGCAATTGCCCCTGCTTGAGTGGTCCCCCCCCACACCTGGTGCAGGGAGGAGGGCAGGGAATGTCTGTCAGGGAAGCAGGGCTTCCCTGCTGAGCTCCTCCCCGAGTCCTCTGTCTTCTGGCTGCAGGCAGAGCCCCTTCTCTTCGCACCCACCCCACCTCAGCAGTGCAAGGGCAAAGCTGTGCCTGCTGCCTGTCCTGGCCAGCACTCCCCCAAAGCCTTCCCTTGCACCAAGGCAGGGGGAACAGCAAGCCCTGCACAGCTGGCAGCTGGCAGCACCGACCCCCAGGGCCCTCACGCCTTCCTCCCCAGATGTGAGCAGTGCAGTGGACCCCCTGCCAGACCCTGGAGCTTGGCTCCTCTGGTTTTACCACAGGGTGTATCCCAGAGGCCCCATCACAGGTCCCCAGGGAAGCGATCACCCTAGAGGCCTTAGCAGGGGGAAGGAGGGTTTGTTTTTGGGGGAGCAACTGGAAGGGAGTAGAGGCTTCAGCAGGAGCAGGATCCGGTGACCTGCCTGGCCGCAGCAGGTCACTCCAAGGGATTTGTCTCCAGTGCTGTGAGGGACTCAAAAGGCACATGCCCCATCCCAGGCACTGCCCCAGTGCAAGCCTGGTTGTGCTGTGCTGAGCTGCCACCCTGGGAGCAGCTGTCAGGCGCGGGACACACCAACAGCTTTTCTCCTCCCAGCTCCTATTGCCCTTCACTGAGTCCCAGCCAGAGGCAGTGCAGGAGAGGGCCATGGCGTGGACTGCTAGAGTGATCAGCTCCATCACCACCTACCCCCCTGCCTTAGGTAGGAAGCCCCTGGTCCGGACAGCCCCCAGCCATCCCAGCACCCTGTCCCTGTGCCCCATAGCCCCAGCAGCTCCTGGCTGCCTGCAGGGAAGCCGGGCACAGGCCAGCACTCTCAGACAGGCCCTGCCTGGGAGCAGAGGTCTTTGTCTTGCCCCTGTGGGCCTCTCTGTCCTGGCCTTGCTCTCTCAGGAGCCAGTCCCACCCCAGCCGAGGGCTGGGCCACCCTGAGCACAGCCATGAACCCAGGTCCGGCAGCCCATCCTGCTCTGGGATGCCCCCTTCAGCCATCCATCGTACCTGTCCTGCTTCACTCCCCCAGGTCTGCCCCTGCTTTGCAAAAGCCACAGGCCCCAGGCATTGCTGCTCTAAGATGCATCGTTTTGCTGTGCTGGGGAGGCACTTCACCCTGTGCTGCACCTGCAACAATGAGGGGACCCGCTGCGAGGCTGCAGAAGCTCTCTGTCATCTGCACATGTTCATCCTACAGCAGAGAAGTAAGAGAAGCTGTGTCTGGCTGGGTCCTTCCAAGCACAGGCAGCCAGGCAGGACCAGGCAAGCACCCTACCACCAGGGCCACTCTGCTTGGCAAGAAAATGCCTGGTCCAACCTGCCTGCCTGCCTGCAGTCTGAAAAGCAATTTTCCCTTGCCCCTGCTCACAATAGGCCTGGACCCTCTCTGGGAATCCTGCTCCCCGCACCTGTCTGGGTCCCCCCTTTCTTTGTTAGTGACAGTTCCACCCAACACCCTCAGGCTGCACCTCCAGATTTCTACCCTTTCTGCTGAGCACCCTGTTTCTGCTCCTCCCCAGGCAGGCGGCTGTGAGAGCACGACGCAGGGCAGCTGCAACTCCAGGAGGGGCCAGGCAGCAAGGCTGCCCTCACTGCCTTCGCAGTCCAGCTCTGCCAGTGAAATCTTCATGGTAAATGCCTTTCTCACTGGGACTGCTGGCAGGCGGCGGTGTTCAGCATGAACCTTGGATGAGTAAAGGGGCACCTGATCCATGGGGCTGATGGAGCCTTGTGGTCGTCGGGAAGAGGGCTCACGCTGTCCATGAGTAGGAGCTAAGCAAAGGCTTCCCTCCTGGTCCCTGGCAAGCTCCAGTTCCCTGCAGGACCACTTCACAATACTCTGACCCCGCCGCCCCTCTCCATGTCCTCCCCAGTGCTATTACCCAGCACAGCACAGCCCCGCCCCAGCTCCTGGCTCTCCAGGGGCTGCTGGGCCAGCACTGCTCTGTGTCTCTCTCCAGAGCTGCTCTCACTGCACTCAGGATGATGAATCTTCCCTCCCCTCCTTTCTGCCACAGTTGTTTACAAAATACCTCCAGCCCTCCGACAGGCCAGATCTCATCTGCATGGCCATCAAGAGCTTGATGGCCCCAAGTGCCTACACCACGAGCATGGCTGCCCACATGGTGGACGTGCTTGTGGCAGACCCTGCCTTCCAGCCAGGGCAGGTGAGTAGCCCACAGGTGATTGGGCTGAGGCTTGAGCCCTCTGAGGGACTGTTCCTTCCGTGATCCACGTCTGTCAGACACTGATGCCATTTTAGGCCAGCATATAGCAATGGGAATGGAAGCAGTTCTCTGTGAAAGATGGGGAAATGGCTGTGCTTGTCCTGGTAACAGCCCCAGTCTCAGTCTTGTCTCACCTCCAAGTGCTAAACATCTTGTGGGCCATCTATAGAAACGGGCCATCCATCAGAGTGGTGTCAGCCCTCAACAGCCTACACGGGGCCCTTTTCGTGCTGACTGGCAAACACCCCAGTGGTGGGCAGCCTCCTGCAGTGTTCTCCAATGTGCATCAGGTATGGGCCATACCAGCCTTTATGGCTCCTCTCACACTTGGAGAGGGGCCCAAAGACCCTCCCTAGGGATGTCAGCCTGGTTATCTGCCAGGAGGCAGGGAGCATGGCATGGGAAGGGGCCACTGGCCAGGACAGCTCTGCTGACAGAGCCCTGGGGTCCTGCAGTGTTGCCGTGACCATGTAGAAGACAATGGTCTCCAAGGCCCAGGCTGCAGAGAAGGTACTGCGGGAGCTGCTCAGCATGCTGATGAACCAGTTGCTGTGCAAGATGTCCACCTGCACCAAGGACAACCTGTGCATCCTTGCCCTGGCTGTGAGTTCCTGGAGGAGGCCTTGCTTGTCCTGGGGCTGCACTCAGCTGCCTGGGTGAGAGGCAGGGCCTCCGCTCCCCTTCCCTGTCCACCTCAAGCCTTGACCTCCCTGTGGGCACACAGACACAACCACGGGGCCAGTCCAGCGGCTGCCTGTCCTCCTCCATTCCTACATCTGCCCACCTTTCTAGGTGGGCTGAAAAACCTAAGTAAGAGGCAGGATGAGGGGCCAGGCCACCACCTGGGCAGGCAGCCAGGGCTGAGGCAGGGCCCTGGGGGGGCCAGCCATTGATGTGAGTCCTGCTGGTGTTCTTGCTCTCCCAGCAAGGCTCGATAAGCCCACATCACAAACAGGACCCCAGCCCTGAAGAGCCTCTGAGACTTGTCCCTGGCTGAGCAGCCAGGCAGGGCGCTCCCCCCCAACGTCTCCTGGAGCCCAGAGCAGCACCCAAGCCTCAGACCCCAGCTTGAGCTGTGCAGCAGGGACATCTCAGCAGCAAGAACAGTGTCTGGGTGTTTTCTGCAGGCAGCCAGGATGACACCAAAGATCCTCCTGCAGCCCATGTGTCTGTAGGCAGTGAAGGCGATTTTCCCCCAGCTCTTCCTGGCACTACTTTTCCAAGTGTCTGTTACCATGGAGCTCATGCTACAGGAGGTGCATCTCTTCAGGAGGAAACACCAACAGGATCCACCCGCTCCCATCAGGTGCTGTATCCCCATCCTCCCATCCCTCCCAGAGACCTGGAGCTGGGGGTGCTGGTGTGACCTGGTCTCCTCATGCAGGTCCACGGTGCAGTCCATGAAAGCGCTGCTCTGCAGCATGGGCTTTGAGAGACAGGTGCTGGCCATCAAGATGCAGGGTGGCTGGGACGCACTTCTCAGTGCCAAGCCCCACCTCGGGGGAGTGCGTGTAGTAGCCAGGTGAGAGCCCCTTCTCCCCACCTGCTCTCCCCTGGGATTTCTGCCTTGGAGAGTGGGCACCTGTGGTAGTACACTTCCCCCCCATCCTGCCAGCAGGAAACGAAACTTCTCCAGGCAGGGAGAAGGGGAAGGAAAAAAAACCCGAAACCCTAGAGGCCACAGGTTGAAATTTGAACTGGCCAGTCGAGACGTGCCAGGTACACTGAGGTGACCTTCTTGGCCAATGGGGATTAAATGACCACAGATCAGATTCGACAGGGGTATAAACGGGGTCTGGCCAGAGGACACGTTGGCAGTCCTCCTCGGAGCAGTGGGTCTGCAGTCAGGGACTCCTCCTCGGGTCAGGGCACTGCCCGAGGTAACTCCTCGAGGGAGAGAGCCCTCAGCTTTTAGGTGAGTGATATGCGCATTTTGAGCCAACACTTTAAATCTTGGGGATTCTTAAGTCGGCCGTGTAGTATTAATTCCCCTTACATCATTGAGCCTGTGGTTGTATAAAATGTTACTGGACTTCTAATTAACTTTGCTGAAGAGTAAATCTGAGTTTTAACACCTGTTGGATTTGGTTATGCGTGCATCCGTAACAGCACCCCACACTGTCCTGGTTTCAGCTGGGATAGAGTTAATTGTCTTCCTAGTAGCTGGTACGGTGCTATGTTTTGAGTTCAGTATGAGAAGAACGTTGATAACACTGATGTTTTCAGTTGTTGCTAAGCAGTGTTTCATCTAAAGTCAAGGATTTTTCAGCTTCTCATACCCAGCCAGCGAGAAAGCTGGAGGGGCACAAGAAGTTGGCACAGGACACAGCCAGGGCAGCTGACCCAAACTGGCCGACAGGGTATTCCATACCGTGGGACGTCCCATCCAGTATAGGAACTGGGGAGTGGGGGCGGGGAATCGCTGCTCGGGGACTAGCGGGGTGCCGGTCGGCGGGTGGTGAGCAATTACACTGTGCATCATTTGTACATTCCAATCCGTTTATTATTACTCTTGTCATTTTTATTAGTGTTAGCATTATCATTATTAGTTTCTTCTTTTCTGTTCTATTAAACTGTTCTTATCTCAACCCACGAGTTTTACTTCTTTTCCCGATTTTGTCCCCCATCCCACTGGGTGGGGGGGGAGTGAGTGAGCGGCTGCGTGGTGCTTAGTTGCTGGCTGGGGTTAAACCACGACAATGAAGAACCTCCACGATTTCTGAACTACGTGGCAAGAAGTCACACTGAGAAATGAATGGATTCTGCAAGCTTTCTAAATCCACTTCCCCCATTTTAGGTTTCTACTTCTTCCACCATGACAACTGACAGCCCTGACCCTGAAACCAGATTTCATACCTACCTAAGGCAGCTGGGTTTGTTGGACCTTTTCCTAACTGGCCTGGGTGCCGTTGTCAATAGTCCTCTGTGGAGCACATCAGGCTGTAGCTTGTCAGCTTGTTCAGCTGTTGCCTTTGAACAGTTCCCAAACAGAGATGTTTTTGAAAAACTTTGAGGTGGCTTTGGATTTTCATTTCATCTGTTTCCACTCTTTTGTCCTGGTCTACATAAAACCAACAGCTGGTGTTTATGAGCACAAACTCCTCCTTGAGTAGTTAATAGTCTAATACTAATTGAATTTGTATTACTATTAGAGGTATGGATTTGACCTCTATTTGTAAGACTTTTATGCTATCTACTGTAGCATTTGTAATACTTTCTATGTCCCTGGATGTATTTACTATCACCTTTTTCAATGTTGTTATTCCTAACCACGGCATGGAGGCTCTTGCAAGTTTACGAAAGCTGGCAGGGTGGTTGGCCAGAGGGTTACTGTTAGTTTCACCCCGGCCTTTTTGGCCATGGCTGATGATGAGGATGAAGGATTCCTCTGGAGAGGGCTTTGGGGGCATGACTGCCAGGAAACAACACCCCCCATGTTCAAGTGCCTTTCCACCCTGGTTCCGTCCTCTGCAAGCATTGTTCTCCCATAGTCAGAAGTATCCTTTGGCAATGTGAAAGGCAAGATGCTAACTGCAATACGAATTGCTGAGAAGAATGAACACTACCTGGGACTACGAGCTTTTATCTCAGGGTCGATGTGACCTGAAGACCCAACCTTACTGCTCAGCTCTTACTGGCTGAGAACACCCCATACTGACAACAAAACACTGGAAGATAGACCTTTCAAAAAAAACCAGGCACATAACCACAGCCAGAGCAATTGACTAGAATCCAGGATAAACCCCACCACCTGCATGGGATGTTGGTTTAAAACAATGAAGTTTAACACACCACTGACCATACGTCCACACCACCTGCATGGGGCAAGCACACACTGATCCTGCATGGGACAAACACATAGTGATTACACAAGCAATAATAACTGATTAGCCCACTCCTTAATGTGAGTAATTTGATTGGTCTACACAACTGCATTGTAATGTATACAAACCCCGCTTTCCTCTGTATTGGGGTCCCCCATGCATTAGGGTGGGAGAGCACTATGTGCATAGCTAATATGAGATAATAAATTCCCTTGGTAATTCTATGCCAAGCATCCTTGTCTCCCTCCTCGGCTGGCAAAGAACTGACTTCTACAAAGGTAACCCTGATAACACCAGCACAAGAGACCAACGTGGAAACGGCAGTGCTGACCTGCAGCTCCTCCTATGAGCTCTTCACCAGCCATGTAATGAGGCAAAACCAAGGACAATCAAATCAGATGTGAAAAAAAGTTGGCCCCAAAAAATTCAAAATTATAAGAAGTCTTTTTGAAATACGGTTTCAGATCCACTATCATGGGTGATGAACTTTGCCCTAAGCACTTGTTGTGCCTTGAGATAGATAGGATCTAAGGACAGTATGAAGCTACCACCATTAGCAGATGTTCAAAACCAAAGCATCCAGAACACACAGACAAACTACCATTTTTTTTTTCAGTGATGTTTCCAGTCACCCAATACTCAACCCAGTACTTTACAAAACATCACTAAACAATGATAGCAGCCTCTTTGCAGGTTTCTTTCTCAAAAGCAAAACAAAAAGCCATGTACCCTTGGGGAAACACTTGCCTTTCCATGTGGCTGGTGTCTTCCCATGGCTCTTCTTCAAGGCAGAAGAAATGACCATGCATTTAGAAGGCTACACAAACTGAGAAATGCACTTAGTCCTCCAGCAGTCATTATCTATGGGACAGAAGTCCTTCCACATGCCAGAAGTGCCTGTTAATCATCTGGAAGTTGTTCGCCATGGACCGCAAGTCCTCCACACCTATCTAAGAGTCTGACACACACCAGAAATGAGTTGAACCACATCAGAAGTTATGCTGGCTGACACAGTAGGCCATATTAGAGTGGAAATGATGGTTATAAGACAGAAAATGCAACTGTCATGGTTTAAGTGCAGCCAGCAACTAAGCACCACACAGCTGCTCTGGTAGGATGGGGGAGAGAATCAAAAGAGTAAAAGTAAGAAAACTTGTGGGTTGAGATAAAGACAGTTTAATAAAGTAAAGCAAAAGCCGTGCATGCAAGCAAAGCAAAATAAGGAATTCATTCACCACTTCCCATTGGCAGGCAGGTGTTCAGCCATCTCCAGGAAAGCAGGGCTCCATCATGCGTTAATGGTTACTCAGGAAGACAAATGCCATAACTCCAAACGTCCTCCCTTCCTTCTTCTTCCCCCAGCTTTATATGCTGTGCATGACGTCATATGGTCTGGAATATCCCTTTGGTCAGTTGGGGTCAGCTGTCCCAGCTGTGTCCCCTCCCAACTTCTTGTGCACCCCTAGCCTACTTGCTGGCTGGGCGGTGTGAGGAGCAGAAAAGGCCTTGACTCTGTGTAAGCACTGCTCAGCAATAACTAAAACATCCCTGTGTTATCAACACTGTTTTCAGAACAAATCCAAAACGTAGCCTCATACTAGCTTCTATGAAGAAAATTAACTCTGTACCGGCCAAAACCAGCACAGCAACATAAACCACCAGCACAGAAAAAAAAAAACCAAACCAGAAGAAACATCATACACAAACCAGAGGCCCGAATCCAACCCCCCCCCCCCAAATAAGCTAAAACAGGACTCTCTACCCACTGCAAAAGACCACCCAGAACACAAGATAAGGCAAAAATAACAACCCCAGGAAGCCAGGATCAAAAAGACCAATCCTGTCCTTAATAATAACAGGCTTTAATCCTATCCCACTTACACTCTGGCATCCCGTAACCCTACCACGCCATAACCCTAGCACACTGTAACCCCAGAACCCTATAATCCTAGCATCCCACAACCCTAGCACCCGATCACACTAGCTCTCTGTAACACTAGCATATAATCCTATAAAACTGTTACCCTAGCACTGCATAACTCTAGAGTTCCATAGCCCTAGCAGCCTGTAACCCTAGCACATTGTAGCCCTAAGCTGTCAAAAAATTGAACAGAAACTCCCTGGAGATCGCTGGCAGGGCCTTCAGGTGGCCCCAGATCTCTGACATCACAACTTTGAAGTGGGAGTGAGACGGAGCCACCAAGACATCACCAGCATCCATCTTCATACCCTGAAAAAGTGCCTGGGTTAAACGCTCACGGGGAGAAAGGCTGATACACTTGGAGACTTTGAACTGGCCAGCCACAGCCACAGGGCTTCAGCTGACCATTTCTGTGTCAGAGCCACCAAGCAGATGACTGACCCCATCTTCCCTGCAAGACCCCTCAGAGCAGCTGTACCCAGCTCTGGGGTGCTGGATACAGCCTCAGCTCTATGGGAGGTGCTTCCTGGGAGCAGGATCTCTCATGGGGGCACTGGGAGACTCTTGTCAGTCCTGGATGCCTGAGAAACATTCAAAACCAGGGGTAAAGGAAGGTTGCTTTGCTGGCCTCCAAGAGACGCAGAACACCTGGGCTGCTCTGTGGCCACCAAGCACCTTTGCTGTCAGGCAGGTCTCAGCACCACTCTGCGATGGGCTGTTACCTCCTTGCAGGATGCTCTCCAGTGCACAGTAAGTCTCTGCTTGGTCACCCTGGGGACAAAGATGAAATGGGAACAATAGGGTTTGCTTTGCCCCCATTCCCAGGGTGCCACAAGAGAGATCTGCCACCCCCAAATCAACTGTGTGACATGGACACCATGTACAAGCTGCAGATGTGAGTCAGGACAGGCATGGGGAGTGGGCAAGCCATTCTGCAGTGCCCTCAGCACTGCCAGAAAGCAGAGCTGGAGACAATGGGGGGTAGCCCAGGGCAGCCGGCAGTGGGCCCAGCAGGGTGCAGCACCTGCAGAAATGCCCGGCTCCTTGAGCCTCGGCACCCAGGCCGCAGCATGGGGCTGGCACTGTGTGGGACTTCGCTAGAAAAAAAAGAGACAGGGTGACCCTGACACCCTGCACACGTACCCGGCCCTGGGATATGACGGCCTTTGCCCTTCGTCACCATGGGATCCAGAAAGCCATGCCGTTGGCCCTGGCATGGTCCTGAGCCATCTCCTGACAGCTGCCTGACATGGACCAGTCCTGGGACTCACACCTGCCCCTCAACAGGACTAAAAAGAGCAAAAACTGCCCAGAATTAAGCTGTTGTCAAGTTTTTGAAGGCAGCACATTTTTTGAGCTGCCTGGTGCTGCCACGCCTGGGGAACGCTCAAGAAACAGGGTAGCTGCCTGTACCTGCAGACAAGCAGTAGAGTGTGTGAAGCAGGAGAGAGTGGTGGTTTGTGCAGCTGTTGAACGGGTTTGGGCTTTAAATGTGCACAGACTGGTACGCCTGGTTCCTTTTTCCTTGCAGGTTGCACTTAAGAGTTCAGACAGTATTTTTTTTAAAGCAAAACCAACCAGCAAGCAAAGGAAGAAATAGCTGGGTGACTCCCACCACCACCAGGTCAGCTTTTTTCCTCTGGTCCTGGCCACGCTGCAAGGCAGTGATCATCACCAATAGTAGGGTGCAGGATTGGGCCCAGGCTATTGCAGGCAGCACATATTTTGAGGCTCCCAGTAATGCAGTTCCTGGGGAGTACTCAAGAAATGGGAACAATTGACAGTAATTGATATTTTTAGTCTTTGTCTCTGTCTGGCTCTAGGTCCCTATTTTTCAGTTGCTCCCTTTCTGCCCTGTAGGCTGTTGCTGTTTTTTTCTTCCTCTTCCTTTCTCTGTCTGGCTCCTTGTCCCTGTTTTTTTTGAATTCCTCTCTCTCTGCCCTGTAGCCTGTATCTATTTTTTCCTTTCTCCATCTCTGTCTTCTTGTCCCTATTTTTAAATCCCTCCCACTCTGCCCTAAAGCCTGTCACTATTTTTGCCTTTCTCTGTCCCGCTCCCTGTCTGCCCCACAGCCCATCGCTATTTTTTTCTTTCTCCACACCTCTCCCTCCGGCTCCCTGTCTTTCTCTTTTTTCCTACCGCCGTGTCCCGCTTCCCGGCCTTATCTTTTCTCTCTGCCCTGCAGCCTGCTCCCTCTTCCCTGCCTGCATCCCCTGCGCAGCTGGCTGGGCCTTTTCTTTCCCGTCCTCCCCCCACTCCAGCGGGGACAGGGCCTGCACCGGGGCCGGGGCCGGGCCGGCCCTAAAGAGACGGCCATGGGGCCCGCGGGGGCGGAACCGGGCCGCGGGACGGTGTCCCCTCAGGGTCAGGCGACAGGCAGGCGCCCCCTGGGGCATGCCGGGAGCTGTAGTCCTGGGGCACGAGGCTGTCGGGCGGCCATGTTGGCTCCCGAGGCATGCCGGGAGCTGTAGTCCTGGGGCATGAGGCTGTCGGGAGGCCATGTTGGCTCCCGAGGCATGCCGGGAGCTGTAGTCCTGGGGCACGGGGCTGTCGGGCGGCCATGTTGGCTCCCGGGGCATGCCGGGAGCTGTAGTCCTGGGGCACGGGGCCGCCTGTGAGGAGCGCGGCCCTCGGGCGGGCGCGGGGGTGTCTCCTGCTCGCTGGCCGCTCGGGGGTGGCGGGGGGGAGCTCCAAAGCGCCCGGTCGGCTGGAGCCGGGCCCGGCCGGGGCAGCCCCGGGAGGGACACGAGAGCTGGGGAGGGGAAGGAGCCGGATACAGACCTCCCCCCGCCAGGCACAGGCAGCCGGCGCAGGCAGCCGGCACCCTGACTGCCAGAGCGCCACTAAGCCGCCTCGGCCCCGCTCGCCCCCAGCAGCTGCCCGGCCCCAGCACCAACCCTAAGGCCTGTCCCGCAGCCCCAGGCCGCCCCACGGCCTGTCCTGGCAGCGGTGAGCCGGGCCCCGGGCGCCCTCGACCCTCAGTTAAGGCGGGTGCCGTCAGCGCCAGCGCGGGCAGGGAGCGGTGTCTGCAGGAGCTCCCGCCACATGAGGGGCTCCAGCCTGGGGCCGGCTGCGGTAATCAGCATTCCTCCCCTGGGGATGTTGCTGGCTGCATCTGTCTGAGGTTTGCATGGGCTGCGTGGGCGGAAAGGGGCGGGCGGGCGCTTACTGGCTTTGGCGAGGAGCTGCTGCGGCCGAAGCTGAAGACACCAGAAAAAGTTAAATGGGCTGGAGAATGAGATGAAGGGCATCCAGCCAGCTGCTGTGTCCAGCTGCAGTCAACAGACAGCCGGCCTCTCCTGGTGAGGAAGGGTCCCTCTGAGTAGTCCTCAGCAGACCAGACCACCAGCATTCAGCACAGGGTCTGTATATGTAACGACAAAACACAGTACGGCCATGTAGTGTGTCCATGTGTGCCGCTGTGTATCCAGGAAGCCTCATGTTCTAACAGCTGTAAAATACCAATATAATCTCATCACTGGAGAACAGTCCAGAGACTGGAGCTGCAGAAGAGGAAGGGAGGAAGAGGCAGACAGACAGAGGAAGAAGCGTCTGACTGTAAAATTCACCTGGCAGTACAGAGAGCGGGAGCTGTGGTAAGGCCTGGGCTCTTGGGACCATGTCACCCCTCTTCTGCATCCTGATCTTTCCCTTCTTAACACCCCCCTTTCCCACTGTGTAATTTTTTTTTTTTAGCTTCCCTGTACCTGTCATCTTCTCTTTATTCTTGTGTCCTTCTCCCTGTGAGAGACTGAATTGTTAGCTATCTGTCTCAAAGATTGTTTGTTGTGAGAGACTGGACTGTCATCTCAAGCCATTTGTCTCAAGGATTGTTTGCTGTGACTTATCCCGGAGATGGCTTGTTTAAGCAGGGTGTTCCTCTGTATCAGGCCACTGAGGCATCCAGGGGAGGAGACAGGCTGGAGCCAGTGAAGAATGTGGAGACTACCATTCTCATGGCAACTGTAGTCTTTGAGATAAGGTTCTGGTTTCTGGTGTTGATCACGCAAAGGTCGTGTGATAGACGAAACCTGCAGCACATGAACAGTGCATGAACACGTATGTGCATGCATCGGACTATGCCCTATAAAAAACCATGAAGACAAGCCATGGTGTGCACCCATCACCAAAGAATTGAAGACTGAGGACCAACGGGACGCTGCTGGATCCATGGTGGTGACTATTCTTGCAACTCTATCCCAACTGCTTCCTTGATTTCTGCCTTTTCTTCCATTCTATCCTATCGCTACTATTTTCTACTTTTGATGCTTTTGATAATAAAATGTCGTTTGGGCATATGGCATTTGACCTCGTTTGTGTCTGAATCTCGCTCTTGGGATCATATCGAAACCTTCCCCGACATTGGATCGGGACACTCCCTGTTTCACAAATCCCCCTCCCCGTCTGTCCCTAACTTCATCCCTGGAGAAGAACTGGAACACCCACTGTACATTTTTCACTCTCAACATTCTATAGCACATGCAGATGGCCCAGTGAACAGGATTCAGCTTCGATGTCCATGACAGACCTCACACCTGCTTTTGTAAAGCTGAAGATCATGAGTATCAGTAATGCTGGGTGGGGAGGGAAACAGGCACACTGGTGAAACACCTGTGCTCCAGTCACAACAACATGAACTCAAGTGGGAAGTTGGACCAGAAGACTCCAGACATCCTTTGCAACCAACATTTCTACAGCTCTGGGCTCTTGCAGTGCCAAAGGGAAATTGCTTCTAGGGGATTTCAGATGCAGTTTTTCCTTTTACCTTCCATTTGCCACATAAAAGCACAAACTGGCATCCACCTCTGGTGCAAAATTTAAGCAGTAGCCTGTATTTGGCAAAGAAAGCTGGCAAGAAAAGCACCAGGATGTATGCAAAGAGAAAGCCTAACAGACATTTCCTCTGCTGATCTAAAAATTGAAGGGAAAAAACGCCTCAGAAACCAAAGCAGTCTTTTCCATCAATGCAATTTAAGCCAATTTCTGAGCCTGGATTGCTCTGAAGAGACACTTGGCAAGTATTCTGTGAAAGCAGAGCAAGCAGCTTTTATTTTAACACTGTTGAAGAAATCCCTAGTAAGGCCTCCTTCCAAACACTGCTTCAGGGTTCAGTAGTCTCACGTAGACTAGATTAAGTGCTCAGAGCTACCAACACAGAACAGGGAAATGAAGAGGATATTAAATAAAATAATATTTGTACAAGGAAAAACAACATGTACAAGATCTAACAGAGTAGAAATTCAGCCTTTTTGTGATTATCACAACTGTGATGTTTCCTTCAGAAAAAGATGGGAATGAGGAAAAGAATCCTACCTAGGCTGAAGGTAGAGCAACCCATTAACAAATGACCAGGGATTACTCAATCCAAAGAGGGCAGGAAAGAAATCCCAGGATTAGGAGGAATTTTACTTCTGATGAAACAGCATCAACACCCTGGCAGCATGAAGACTACAGAAGACTAGTGAGAAGACTGCTTTTTGTGGGACCGTTATCCTGCAATGGGCTTTGCCTTGGCAAAGTGACAGCAAACTGAACATTTCCACTTGAGCACTTGAACTACGTCATGATCCCATGGAGCTCTGTTCTGTAAGACTTGGAAAGACTCAGTTGAGAAGATGATGAGTCCAAATGAACACTCTCTCCAGGAGATAGAGCTCGATGGTCTGAGCACAGCACTACACTATAAACTTTACTGACTGAACCTCTGCTTTTCTACACAAATGCTAGTGATCTCCATAGAAAAAAAGCTGGTTTAGCCAGTTATCCTCCAAAGCCCTTACATTGGTTAAATCCAAACAGGAGGGCTCTTCTGCAGATAGCCATAGCAAGGGTTATCATTTGTTAAATCCATCCAGAAACCCATTCCAGCAGAAAACTATCCTTACTGGATAGTTGGCAAAACTCCCCACATCTCCGGGCCAGGGGGACATCGGCAACATAGCCGCACCTTTGCCGTTTGGGATCCACAACAAAGATGGTTTCCATTCTGTCACATCCTCTGAGCTTAAACTGTCAGCAGGAGCTGGCTCATCCTGGGATTCAGTACCACTCAGGCAGGCAACCTGCAGTCCAGAAGTACCCCTGAAAACCTGTACCAATGTATTTGCATACTGAAGTACTGATGGCTTACATTAATACACAGGCATACATTTGAGATGTAAACACTGCAAAGTAATCTCTTATTTGCATCAGATACAGAGGTGCAAATTTAACAAATTTAGGAAATTTAGCCTTACTTCTACTGAAACCTTCCTTATAGAGAGCTCATTTTCTGTGTTCATAAACTGTAGTAAAGACCTGTTTTAGCACAATGGCTTGAACCCTGCCTACGGTGAAGAAGCCATTCAGACAAGCCACAGTTTTATTTCCTCGCTGCTGTCTTGCCTCCCAGAAATCAATCAGTATCAAAAGCTCTGGATGAAGACATCCTGGTTTTGGCTGGGACAGAGTTAGTTGTCTTCCTAGTAGCTGGTATAGTGCTATGTTTTGGGTTCAGTATGAGAAGAATGTTGATAACACTGATGTTTACTAACTGCACAAAGGCACAATTATTATGAGCTTGCTGAAGAATGCACAAAAAGTAAAACAAGGTCGGGCGTACGTGACTGATAGCAGGAGGGCGATGTGACTGAAGACAGAGTGCAAGACAGCATGCAGGTGGAGGAAACTATTCGCGTGATTAGAGGACTTTATCCAATTAGACTATTGTTTAAGCGCGTGAACGGCACATGTTAACCAATCAACAAATGGCTTATGTGTGAGTAGATACTAGAAACATATATAACCGAGTGTTGCGCAGTTAATAAAGGGAGAAATCGTTTGATCCACAGTATCTGTGTTGGTCCGTTTTCTCCCCAGGGCGAGTCCCTGGCGATGTGTCATTTTCCCTAGATTGTCGCAGCGGAGAAAGTGTGACAAAGAGTCATTATAGAACTGGGAGGTAACAATGCTAATCTCATTCTTTTTCCCATCTCTATACCAATAAAAAACCCAGATGCAGTGGAAATCCTGGAAGTGTGTAGTCTAGACAAAGGAAGAGCTGTATAAGCATTCATGCTTTTGTTGGCCATGCTCCTGATTTGTCCAGCATGGGCTAGTAATGTTATAGGCAGCTCGAATGTGGTTTTGAATAACATGGTCTTTCTCTGTGATAAAAGACTAAAATAAAACGATGCAATTGAAATAATTTTGAAATAATTATTTACTAAATTGCGAAATAGATGTCAACTATTTCTTGTCAGGGTTCAGGATGATCACTAATCCATTGTTTTGGGTCACTTCATAGGAAGAAGAGAGTTGGTTCACTCTGGAGCCAGTGCATGTTGAAGCATGAATGCCTAGACAGAAGACACTGATAAGTAAAAAAATGGCTTTTAAACCACATACAGTAGGTCTTGTGTTTTCCTCTTAAAAGTCGCACATTATCCTGTGAAATACAAAATATTTTATCCAGGGAAAAGAACAGTCATTCTAAGAGCAAGCCTGGAAAGAGCTTCTAGGAGCCAAAGCCTGAGTACAGATCAAGCTCTCTGCAGAAACATGAAAGGGAAAGTAAAATCCTAAGAGCACTTAAGCATAAGTAGAATTCAGCTCTTCTATGTAATCCCTTTAAATGCAACTCTGAAATTGCTGAACTGGAATACAGTTTCTTTATGCTGTGGTTTTTTAGGCTGCTAAACCCGTTTTCAAGAGGATTAGAACTTGTATATGTTCTATAGAATCACAGAATCACAGAATATTTGGGGTTGGAAGGGACTTTTAAAGGTCATCTAGTCCAACCCCCCCTGCAATGAGCCAGGACATCTTCAACTAGATCAGGTTGACCTTGAACGTTTCCAGGGATGGGGCATCTACCATCTCTCTGGGCAACCTGTTTGTCATGGTTTAACCGCAGCCAGCAACTAAGCACCACACAACTGCTCACTCACTTCCCCCACACCCAGTGGGATGGGGGAGAGAATCGGAAGGAAAATGGTAAAACTCGTGGGTTGAGATAAGAACAGTTTAATAGAACAGAAAGGAAGAAACTAATAATGATAATAATAATAATATTAAAATGACAATAATAATAAAAGGATTGTGAGACAAGGGGAGTCAAAAGAATCTCAGTAGACATAATAAAGGGGGATGAAAGGTGATGTTTAGCGCTTACATTGTTGAAATTAGCTGAGGTAGAGACAGTCCTTGGTAAGAAGAGCTGGTCCCAAGAACCAGCCAATGAGGCAGAGACAGTTCCTGATAAGAAGCAGGAGCAGGCCCCAAGAGCCAGCTAAGACTGGTCTTGCGGCTTGGGTGAATACCAAGAAACCACCGAGCCTGCGCAAGAAAAGAGGTTACTAGCAGTGACGGAGTCATCTATCTTCATCTCTGCGACCACCAGACGACCACCATAAAGAGGCACTGCGCAAGCGCAGTTGAGAGGAGACTATGGAAATGACCTCTCGGAGCTAATTTTAATATGAAGCGGGGATAGGTCATGCATATGTATAGGCGTATTGTGAATATGTAACACTTGACTGTATAAACTTGAAGCGAACTGCCGAGTCGGGCGCGCAGGACTTTGGTGGGACTACCCCCCCTCGCGCCCCCCCCGCCCCGTGCTGCCCAGCGCTGAATAAACATACCTACTTTACAATCTCACTGATTGTGGAGTCTGTTTTCCGCACGTCACTCTAACAGTTTTAATCTTTGCTGTTCAGTGTATGGTGAAAGACATTATTTACTGAATATTACTCCCATTTTGAGCTGAAAAGAAGAATAAATTGCCCTTCTGAAATTTTCTGTCATTCCTTATTTTCAGGTTGTGAAGCATTTGTCTACATGAACAAAATATGGCTTCACACACTCACCTGAGATGACAGGGGACATCATTATCTACACTACAGAAAGGATCCTAGAAACATCCAGAGTAAGGTAAAAAGATATCACCTAATTTTAAATGTCCAATTTAAATGTTCAATTCTGGGATGCCAGAAAGACTCTAGCTTTGTTTGGGTTGTTAGGAAAGCTGTACAGCATATGGATATTTTAATACATCATGAATCTTAAAGAAATACAAATCAAATATATCAGTACTGTGAATGTTAGTGTTTTAGTTTTGGACATATTATTAAAGATGTAAATATTATTAAAACATAATATTGACAAAGACTTTTAAGCACTTTTCTTCAGATGAACATACTTATAGAAAAGCTTATGTCTGGAAAACATTCCCACTGCCCTTGAAATAATCAATAAATTAATGTAATTAAAAAAGAGGAGCATACTTGTAATTCTGAGTACAGAACTGACAGCAAAGATGTTAGAATTCAGCAACTTGGTTACATTTTTGCCTTGAGCAAGTGATTTAACCTCTCTCTCTTTGTTTTCCTATTGGTAAAATAGGAATAGCTTTCTTCAAAAACATTTCAAGAAGAAATTTTATCACAATTATTGAGGTAGGTAAGATGCTGTCAGTATATAGTAAAACATCCTCACAGTGCAGGGTTCTGTGACAACCTGGCAATCATGAAATGGAAGATTCAGCATTGTTAATATAGTGTGATTGGAAAGGTCGTAGCACTGCAAGCTGTCATTATTTTTGTATCTGTCATTAGGAAAGATTGCCTCTATAGCACATTTGCCTAGCTGAGTCAATACTTTTTGACTTCTCTGATTACAAATGGCACTTAAAATACTCAAGAGCAGTCTCCTGTTCCACTCACCAGAATAGAGTGAAATTTCACAGTGGGTCAGGAGAGGTCTTCTGAGGGAGATTCTGTATCGGTTGTGGGGCAGCGGATGCTGGAAACATTGTGAGAGCAAAGCAAAACAAACACCACATTTACAACAGCTTCACAAAACATCAGAGACACTGACTGCTGGGTGGAGAGAGATGAGAACACAGCACTGGAACCAGGAAGGTGGGGAAAAGGTTTTTTTTCTTCAGATCTTTCCTATACCTTTCTTCATCTCTTCCTTGCTGTTCTTCTATATAGCCAGGGTTCATAATCCTGCTTGGCATTTCTGCATTTACCCCTGCCTCAGTAAGGAAGGGAGTAGCTTCCTGCAGATCTTACTTCTTGAGAGAAGGGAGGCAGCAAGTCACCATCAGCATTTCCTCAGGTGTTAAATTAACAGAATGGAGGAAAAGAAAGGGACTTGGAGCTATGCTGCTCCAAAAGGACTAGTTTTTAGTGAAGTGCACAACTGCATTTCTTGCTAGTACAAGGCAAATTGGGCAGGAACTTTTTTTTTAAGCAAGCTTGCAATTTATCTTTATTAATAATATGTGCAACACTTTCTGGTATAGTGGAAATATGCTGACTGAAGGCTTGTGCCTGACTTGAATTGAACTCATGCTGAGAGTGTGCAGATGCAGTAAGGGTTGGAAACCACAAAAACCTCACAACTGTACTGAAATCAGGTGTCACAATGCCTCCTGGTAAAACTTTTCAGTAAAGAGTGAAGTGTGGCTGAACACCTGTTAGGGGAGCCTTTTTAATTTTCTGCAAGATAATGAAAACACACTTCTAACTGTACCCATTTTAGACTTCACATCAGATTATTTCTTGAGGCTCTTGCCAAGCTTTTCTTTATTTCAATTCCCTTTATTCAACCAATAAATCATCATGAATCTCATCTCCATTTGTAAGCCCATTACTGCAGCCACTGACTCTCAGCTGAGCTGAAGGTCTGAGATATTAAATTGTACCTACTACTACATTTCGACTAACACTCTGCCTCTTTTTTGGAAACAAATTTCCACTTGATTTTGAAAACACCTACCTGGAGCTTGAAAGGTTGGCTGACTTACAGCATGTCAGTCAGTAGTGTCCTGGCAGGGGTGTTTTGTTCCCCTAGTAAGATAGCACCCCTTCGTTAAGTCACTGGAGGAATTTTATGTGCCAGCAAGAAAGGAGAAGTGACAAAAAGGAATGGGAAGGAAAGAGAAAGTGGGGAAAAAAAAAAAAAAAAAAAGAGAAAATTACAGCTGACAAAGGAAAAATGTTCCATATACAGGCTATGTTTTGCTACAAATAAAACTTTAAATTCCACCTCAATATCCCAAAGACTGAGGAAGAAGGTCAAAAGAGAATGAATGCAACTTGTAGGACTTGGTCATCAAACCTTATCATCAGCACGAGCAAATCTCACCATACTAATCACATCTTCATTTAACCTTGTCTGAGGCAGTACAGTGCACTGGACCGGCACATCCTGTGGATGATATCTCTTCCTAGGGGTGATTCATTATAATCCAGGGCCTCCCAAATTCAGTGCTTGGATAAACTAGAATGTCCAGCCTACCTTCAGGACTAACCCCCAACTCCCAGTGGTCAGAAAATACATACAATGCAATTGCTTAAATCTAATAAGAATATCATCCAGTTAGTACTGTAAGCTTTACTGAGTGAGAAAATATTATAACACATTTGGAAGATTTTCTGGTAGAACAGTTTCTAATAGCATGCCCAGTTTTTTTTTGCTACAGAGCTTTGTTTTAAACTTAATTGCTAGCTGGGCAAGATTTGTTTGAACTTCAAATGAAAAGTTAGGCTCCCATGTACTATCAAAAAGCCCAACTCTTCTTTCATCAATGAGGTATAGCAAGAGAAAAACCAAGAGTAAATACTAATACAATTAAATTCTCATGCTACTGACTTTTCTTTCTTCTGCCTTGGGATTGCCTTGCCAAAACATGATGCTTTTGGGGAACCTGAAACTAATATTCTCAAAATATGGCCAATGTATTCCTTTTTTTATTCTTTGCACCACCAGTATTCCTTTGTATTCTTTGCACCACCAAGGTTAGCTGAGCCTCTCCCAGACATCAACATTCTCTGCCCTATTTTATTCTGAAAACTTCAGAGTGACCTTACTCATTTAAAACTGTTTAATTGCTGTTGAATAGATCTGATGCTCCTCTTGGATTTTACTCCATAAGAAAACCATTGATACTTGAGCTTCCAAAAAGCTCAGGCCTTTATACCAGAAGCACATGTTACTAGGCTTGATAGGTTCCATGTTATTGACAAACACAATAGCCATTCCAGATTAGATCATCTTTGACAGGGTCTCAGTTATTCATTACCTTTATTTCCTAGTTTGGATTGTGCTACCATTTTGTTTACTGATGAAGTTAGGATGTAAGTATCCTCAGCAAGGTCCAGACATGCTATTCACTAGCAGCTTGACCATGCTGGAGAGCCACCAAGAACAGGGCCAATGCTGTCTCCCACACTGGACAAGGACTGCACTGCTAAGCTAATCTGTGCCTAAGGTTAAAGAGACTTCCATTCAAAAAAGTGCACTGAGAACCAACATTCTGGGGAGAACTTCTGCTATTTCAGCCTGCTTTCTTTCTGCTTCTCTCTCCTCCTCCCTTAGCAGAGAAATATGCAAGAAAGAAATAAAGATGTTTTCCCAAGAGTCCATTTGCCACTTCCCCGAGAGTTTTTGGATTCTTGCATGCATCACAGTTATTTCAGTTCCTACGATTTCCATGTCCAAAGTTTAGCATTGTGAGCACGGGTCATAACAGAGGAACTTTGGAAAGAGTACGTTAGTACAAGTGTCCACTAGAAGTGAGACTTAAAATTATCATGTCACAAAACACATGATTAAATTTACAAAGAACATGTAGTTATACTTGCCAAATCATGTTTATGACCAGAACCCTTTCGGTGACAAGTAGCACAAAGTAGTTGTACACAGGAAGCAAAATGTGTATTCCAGTACAGTAAAACTCACAAGTATGTGTTTTATGGGTACAGTGAACTGTCTCTTTCACAGCTAGGCTATGCTAGGATAAGATTCCAAAATACCTAACCAAAGATAGCTGACTAGAAGTTGCTGATACAGCTAAAATATCCTATGACATGCTAAAAGGACAAATATTGCTGTCATCAGTCCTTTGTACTAGCCTTCCTCACTCTATTTTAGTCAATTAATTCCTATTTTAAAGATAAGCCTCTACTAGGAAACAAAAACTGTAACTTCTTTTAACCAACAGACAGAACATCAACTTAAGCCTTCACCCACCCTCAGTGAAGAGGGAAACAACCAAGGGGGCCAAGCTTGTCTTTTCAGGTAGACTTCCCATCTGATCTTTTCTCCCACTCACGCTCTCTGTCCATAGCTGCTTCTCATTCCAATGCTGCTAGACTCCCACACTCATTTTACATTATGGTCCTCAGACTATTTGACTTTCCTCATCCCTTGCTGTTAAACTCTTTCTCACAGCACTCTTTTGATGTAGCTTTTCTGTTTTCCACTTCTCTTCAGCTGCCTACTTCTGCTTTGTGTAGTAGATGGTAAAAAGGTTTTTCTCCTGAAGTTAGAACACAAACCCCCTCCTTCTAATACAATGATTTTGTTCAATGTTAGCAGTATAGAGGGCACAAATCTCTAGGAACTCTGCAGAGGGGAGGAGGGAAAGAAGCGATTCTGGCTTCTTTCCCAATAATATAGGAAGCAATACCCTCCTTCAGTACCCACAGTAATGCTGCAATCCTCTGCTGCTACTTCAGTATGCAAGTGTAAACAAATACCATTTACAAAGTAACACTTTGGATATTATTGGGTAATCTGGGTAAATATGGTAACAAAATGTTTATATTACATGCTCATGTAATCCTTCTATATTATTGCAATATCCTTGGAAAAATCCTTTGTCTTTCCTTACATGCTCCAGTGAAGATACTGGTAGCAACACATCTTACAATACGCCCCTGTCTCATGTGTGCTCTGCGTAGGACTTGCTGCCAGCATGTAACTGCATCCTTTAGCCTCGGGCACCAACAAGCAGGTCTGACTTCAGGCTGTGGAATTGCTGGCAGCCTCTACCCTCTCTCTCGCTACATCATCTCCTTGTGCTGTTACATGTAGCTACAGCGACAAGGATGGGTGGAAGTTACACTTCCAGCAGCACGGGAGCAGGGTGACTTGAGAGGATACTGGAAACTAGCCTAAGTTCCCTTTTTGCTTCAGCCAGCCACATTAAAACAGCTGTGTTCATTATTGTCTCTAAGTAAGGATGTCTCCTGAGATTCTCAAGACCTCTTAAAATGTGGTTGAATCTTCATCCCAATGTTCAGTGAAGATGAGACACAGACATGCTCTTCCCCCAGTGCCCTGAGAGACTGCAACAGTGCCCCTCCGCTGAGCTATGCTGCCACAGAGTGCAGCGCTCCAGGAGCTGTACAAGCCCTGCTGCCGCCGCACAAACCCTCAGGACTCAGCCTTATTCTTTTCAGATTGATCTGAGAAGATCTAGATGCTTTTCAAATTAATAACTCGTAGGTGAAATAATCTCAAAATGATCTGATAAATCTCACCCTTGGTAACTAGCTTGTAAATACACTGGTGCTCAGCCCTAGAAGGATCCCAAGGCTCTTCTCTTACCTGAATTTTTTATTTAGCAAGAGAAGGGCTGTAGGAATGACCAGGACCAGCTCCTTCAGCAACCAAAAAGTACTGGAACATGCCAAAAAGTAGCTCCTTCAACACTGTGCAACAGCCACCCTGCAGGTAAGTGATCCCTCAGCACTGTGGTGAGCTCCACAAGCACTGTCAGTGCTGCAGACACAGCTTCAGTGCACTTCCCTAATAGTGAGGCAAGTCCCACATTCCCCTACTTTGGCCCCTCAATACAAAGCAAGTATTGGATTACTGTACTTTCCAGCCTGACTGACAGTCCCAGAGAGTGAGTACAAGGGTGTGCTGCTGCTAGTATGGCTGGCCCATGCTGGTGGCAGATGTCAATCTTGCCTGCCTCATGGAACAAAACCTACACAGTGTTGAGGGCTCTTGTAACACCCTAAATCCCCCAGTGAAAATCTAGCGGGGGCTGGACCTTCCCTATGCTTGCTTGTGCCCATGTGTTCCTAGCTACAAGGCTAGCAAGGGTGTCTTGTCCAGCTTTCCACCTGCTTTGGGGTTGAGTACATGCTTGGAGAACTTCAGGCATGAATCTTCTCATTCCCAAAGCACAGAAAGGAAATAAGACACAAGTATGGAAGAGGTAGGAAGCATCTTTTTCATGCCCAGTTGCCTCCAAATTCCTGGATAATCATGTTTGTTTATGGGAAATTTGCTCTTCGTACATCAACTTTGGCAGCAGTTGAGATAATGGAAAGACATCAGAAAGAATATAAGTGACATTAGGATCTGGAAAGTCACTGCTGTTTCATTACCAATTGTACTTTCTTACACAGCACTGTGAGTTTATGCCATGCATTAAAGAGCATAGCATCTCTGCCATTAGCATCAGCTCTTACTGTTCTGGTTGCTGGACTTACAGCTATGTTAATGAACACTTTTATTTGCTATTTAACACAACTGGTGAGGACACCTACACACACATGCATACACACCCACTCCTTTTTATCCAACTACCACAATCCAGTGTTGCAAGACACTGACCTTGCATTGTATCCAAGGTCTGCTCTTGCCGGTTTAGTGCCCTTGCTGATCTGCCATCAGAGTCAGCATAAATCCTCTCTTCTTTTGAGAAGATTCATCATCAAAGAGGTAATCCTGTCATGCATCATGCTCATGAATTGGCAAGAGTGAGGCTTGAGCATGTCAGACTTCGGAGGTTCCTGCAAGATGCAGATGAAGTGAATACTGTAGTTAAGATAGTACCGCATAAACTCTTTCTTTTCTAACAAGCCTCCCCTTGGGAACTGCAATCCCATTTAAACTTGCAAAGCCTTATCACCAAGTATGAGACTACAAAATCTTGTAAAAAATTTACGTAGAAATAATACCTCAAAATGCATTCAACTCCTGCATCCAGATAATTGATAAATATATTGAACAGAACTGGCTCTAGAACTGAGTCCTAAGGAACACCACTGGTGACTGGTCACCAGTCAGTTGTAGCCCCCCCATTCACTACAATCCTTTGCGCCCTGCCCTTCAGCCTGTTCTTCACCCAGTGCACCGTGAAACTGCTTATCCCACAGTTGGATATCTTGTCCAGAAGGATGCTGTGAGGGACAGTATCAAAAGCCTTACTAAAATCCAGAAAAACTACATCCACCACCTTTCCTTTACCCACTAGGCAGGTGACCTTATCATAGAAGGATATCAAATTAGTTAAACAGGACTTGCCCTTTGTGAACCCATATTGACTGTGCCTGGTGATTGCATTATTCTTTAAATGCCTTTCAATAGTACCCAGTATAATCTTCTCCATAATTTTTCCAGGAACTGAGGTTAGACTAACAGGTCTGCAGTTTCCTGGGTCTTCCCTCACACCCTTCTTGTATATTGGAATAACATAAGCTAGTTTCCGGTCAGCAGGAACCTCCCCAGACTCCCAAGACCTTGGTAGATGATTGAGAAGGGTCCTGCCATAACACCTGCTAGCTCCTTCAGTACTGTGGGATGAATCTTATCAGGCCCCATGGACTTGTGAACATTCAGCTGATACAACTGGTCCCTTACAATTTCAGTGTCCACAAATGGAAAGTCACTGTTTCCACACTTGCGGTCCTCTGACTCAGGGTACCAGGCAGCCCAAGGTCTATCTGTATTATTAAAGACTGAGGCAAAAAAAGCATTGAATGCCTCTGTTTTTTCTTCATCCCTGTTAGTCAGATGACCATCTTCAATAAGTATCAGTCTGATGTTTTCTTTAGACCGCCTCATGCTATTAACGTACTTAAAAAAGCCCTTCTTATCTGCCACAACACTGGCCAGTTTCAACTCTAATTGAGCTTTAGCCTTTCGCGTATTCTCCCTACATATATGCTCTGTAATATTCCTGCAAAGCCTGACCTTGCTTCCAGAGATCATACAATTTCTCAAGCACAGCTGTTTTTCTTTTTTTTGTTACTATCTTCCTTGCATTGCCCTTAAATATCAAATAAAGACCCTGCTTGATTTATGAGGATTAAAAATCTGTTTATTAATGGTACTGTAGGGGTTTTGAAATACATGTAGTAGTGTGTTGCCCAGGAATAAAAGCCAACCTCATTCACACTCCCAGTGAGAGTTACCATTGTCCAGTCTGGTGGCTAAAAGGTAAAGTGTGGAACTCTATTGAACACATGAATCAGGGGTCAAACCAATTAGCAGATAAGCTTTTATTCAAAAGGGGAATTTAAAGGTTCTTGTGAAAGGGAAGATAAAGCTTTTTCTGTCAGTTATTGCAGTCTGTTTGAGAGAGGTTTCATTAATTGGAACACTGCACTGAGGCTGAGTGGTGCGTACTGCCAGTTTCTAACCCTGCTCATGCAAAAAAGGATTTGTTTCTTTATGGAGCTATGTGTGTGTGCCAGGCGACTCACCACAGCCCTGACGGGCCTGAATATTACTGGCATGGTAGCATCCTGGGTAGCCGGACAGAGTAAGACTGAGAAAGCAAGACACAGTAATGGTTGGAAATTTATCAGAGATAACAGGAATGTGGATAGAAACACAAACTTGTCCTTTATAAAAAAGCACGAACCCTGTGCTGTCATAAAACATCCACTGGAGGGTATGTGTACACATAGTATTCAACTCATGCTTCCTGCCCAGGAGGAGAGCATTGTTGAGAAAGGTGCAAGAAGAGTTTCTTTTGTAATAAATGCAACAACATATTTAGTATTGAAAAAAAAAATAAAAAATCATTGAGCACATTCAGCAGCCATGCAATCAAAACTTGAAGAAGGGTAACCTACCTGAAAACCACAGTTACCAACCTAGAACCTTGTGGTTGGTGTTTACTACAGGCCACCTGATTAAGGGGAGCCTACCGATGAAGTCCTCTTACTCCAGCTACAGAAGGCATCGCTCTCGCAGGCTCTCATCCTGCTGGGGGACTTCAATCACCCCAACATCTGCTGGAAAAGTAGTACAGTGAGCTGTAGGTAATCCAGAAGACTCCTGGAGTGCATCGAGGATAACATCTTAGGCCAGGTAACAGACAGCCCTACCAGACAGAATGCATTACTGGACCTGTTGGTAACCAACGCAAGCAAACTCATCAGAGACATCAAGGTTGGAGGCAGCCTGGGCTGCAGTGATCATGCGCTGGTGGAGTTTGCAGTCCTGAGGGATATGGGTCAGGCGAAGAGTAAAGTCAGGACCCTGAATTTTAGGAAAGCAAACTGCCAGCTGTTCTAGGAGTTAGTCAATGGCACCCCCTGGGAAACTGCCCTCAGGGACAAAGGAGCAGAACAGAGCCGGCAGATCTTTAAGGATGCTTTCCATAGAGCACAAGAGCTCTTGATCCCCACATGTGAGAGATCAGGAAAGGAAGGCGAGAGACTGGCATGGATAAGTCAAGACCTGCTGGTCAAAACTAAGAGCAAGAAGGAAATGCACAAGCAGTGGAAGCAGGGGCAGGTTTCCTGGGAAGAGTATAGGGATGCTGCCCAGTTGTGTAGGGATGGGTTCAGGAAGGCCAAGGCGCAGCTGGAGCTGCACTTGGCAAGGGACACAAAGAATAGTAAGAAGGGCTTCTATAGGTATGTCAGCCAGAAAAGGAAGGTCAAAGAAACTGTACCCCCCTGATGAACACGACTGGCAAACTGGTAACAATGGACAAGGAGATGGCTGAGGTACTCAACAAATTTTTTGCCTCAGTCTTCACTGGCAAGCTCTCTTCCCACACCTCTTGAGTGGATGGACCTCAAGGCAGGGACTGGGGGAGCAAAGTCCCTCCCACTGCAAGAGAAGATCGGGTTCGTGACCACCTGAGGAACCTGAACATACATAAGTCTATGGGACCTGATGAGACGCATCCCAGAGTCCTGAGGGAACTGGCTGATGTCGTTGGCAAGCCACTCTCCATGATATTTCAAAAGTCATGCCGGTCAGGTGAAGTCCCTGGTGACTGGAAAAAGGGAAACATTGGACCCATTTTTAAAAAGGGTAGAAAGGAGGACCCTGGGAACTACTGACCTGTCAGCTTCACCTCTGTGCCTGGAAAGATCATGGAACAGATCCTCCTAGAAGCTATGCTAAGGCACATGGAGGTGATTCGAGACAGCCAGCCTGGCTTCACCAAAGGCAAGTCCTGCCTGACCAACCTAGTGGCCTTCTATGATGGAGTGACTACATCAGTGGACAAGGGAAGGTTATCTCTCTGGACTTCTGTAAGGCCTTTGACATTATCCCCCACAACATCCTTCTCTCTAAATTGGAGAGATGTGGATTGGATGGATGGACTATTCAGTGGATAAGGAATTGGCTGGATGGATGCATCCAGCAAGTAGTGGACAGTGGCTCAATGTCTGGATGGAGATCAGCGATGAGTGGTGTCCCTCAGGGGTCCGTACTGGGACCAGTACTGTTTAATATCTTCATCAGCCACATAAGACAGTGGGATCAAGTGCACCCTCAGTATATTTGCAGACAACACCAAGCTGAGTGTTGCAGTTGACACACCTGAGGGACAGGATGCCATTCAGAGGGACCTGGACAAGCTTGAGAAGTGGGCCCATGTAAACCTCATAAGGTTCAACAAGGCCAAGTGCAAGGTCCTGGACCTGGGTCAGGGCAATCCCCAGTATCAATAAAGGCTGGGGGATGAAGGGGTTGAGAGTAGCCCTGCCAAGAAGGACTTGGGGTGGATGAAAAACTGGACATGAGCTGGCAATTTGCACTCGCAGCCCAGAAATCCTGGGCTGCATCAGAAGAAGCATGGCCAGCAGGTTGAGGGAAGTAATTCTGCCCCTCTACTCTGCTCTGGTGAGACCCCACCCAGAGTACTGTATCCAGCACTGGAGTCCTCAGTATAGGAAAGACATGGACCTGTGGGAGCAGGTCCAGAGGAGGATCACAAAAATAATCAGAGGGGTGGAACACCTCTGCTATGAAGAAAGGCTGATAGAGATGGGGTTGTTCAGCCTGGAGAAGAGAAGGCTCTGGGGATACCTTATTGTGGCCTTTCAACACTTAAAGGGGGCTTATAAGAAAGATGGGAACAGACTTTTTATTTAGCAGGGCCTGTAGCGATAGGACAAGGAGTAATGGTTTTAAACTAAAAGAGGGTAGATTCAGACTAGATATAAGGAAGAAATTTTTTACCATGAGGGTGGTGAAACACTGGAACAGTGTCCTGGTTTTGGCTGGGATAGAGTTAATTTTCTTTCTAGTAGCTGGTATAGTGTTATGTCTTGGATTCAGTATGAGAAGAATGTTGATAACACACTGATGTTTTCAGTTGTTGCTAAGTAGTATACTAAGTGAAGGATTTTTCAGCTTCTCATGCCCAGCCAGCAAGAAGGCTGGAGGGGCACAAGAAGTTCGGAGGGGACACAGCCAGGGCAGCTGACCCAAACTGGCCAATGGGGTATTCCATACCATGTGACATCATGCCCAGTATATAAACTGGGGGGAGTTGGCCTGGGGGGGATCGCCGCTGAGGAACTAACTGAGCATTGGTTGACAAGTGGTGAGCAATTGCACTGTGTATCACTTGTTTTGTATATTCCAATTGACGTGCGGAAACGGACTCCACAATCAGTGAGATTGTAAAGTAGGTATGTTTATTCAGCACTGGGCAGCACGGAGGGTAGTCCCACCAAAGTCCTGCGCGCCCGACTCGGCAGTTCGCTTCAAGTTTATACAGTCAAGTGTTACATATTCACAATACGCCTATACATATGCATGACCTATCCCTGCTTCATATTAAAATTAGCTCCAAGAGGTCATTTCCATAGTCTCTTCTCAACTGCGCTTGCGCAGTGCCTCTTTATGGTGGTTGTCTGGTGGTCACAGAGATGAAGATAGATGACTCCGTCACCGCTAGTAACCTCTTTTCTTGCGCAGGTTCAGTGATTTCTTGGTATTCACCCAAGCTGCAAGACCAGTCTTAGCTGGCTCTTGGGGCCAGCTCCTGCTTCTTATCAGGAACTGTCCCTACCTTACTGGCTGGTTCTTTTTTTCTTGTTTTCTATAACCTCTAATATAACAGATATATTCATGATAGCTTTCTCCAACAATCCCCCTAAAGAGGGGATTAGCCATCGGACAAAACTATGGTACCTAGTACCTCGAATAATTAGTGGGTTTTCAGTCCGTTTTACATGGAGCCAAGGTGTTCTCAAAAACCCTCTGGGAGGCGAAGCTCCCTCGAATATACTGGTCTGAGGTGCAAGGTACCCCCGAACACAGTGTCCCTTCCAGTTCTGGGGTAAACTCTTTCTGGCCCTGCCATCCCCACAGAGCCACCAGTATCCGGGCCCTGTGTTGCATCTTGGACCGAGATGTGTCTCCCTTCTGTCTTGTTCTTGCCCCTTCTTTTCTGGCCCCCTCTTTGGTTTCTGGATAGAATAGAAACTGATAGTTATGTTCAGTCCAAGACGTTCTAATTTTCCTTTATCAAAAGTTCCTAGATTTTCCGCAAGGCTACAATTATCCATGTCTCCCCAAATATTATTAGTAATATTTAAGCAACGGCCAGTAATTAAGACCTCTGTAGGGTCAGGTACTTCCAGATCAAAGCTGGGTCCCCGCTGGGTATTTCCCTTTCCATAAAGGCATAATCCATTCCTGTCTGGCCCATCTTTAATAAGACATGTCCAATTTGTGGTTGGGACTCCTAGAAAGGGGAGTTCCATGTTCCCCTGAGGAAGGGGATTACATACCCAACAATCTGATAAATTTAGTACTTTCGAGATACTCTCTGTCATATTTAAATAAGTATTTCGATCCCAAGCCTGCCCCTTGGGCAAGGTCCAACTCAGGAGTATGACAATCAATGTCTTACAAACTTGAGCTTCAAAGGTCCCTTTTCTTGTGAAGTCCATTGTCCTTTGGGTGCCTTCTTCACCCTAGTGTGATGGATCCAGGCACTCTGTTCCTTGATCCTAACTGTGGTGAAGGAGGTAAGTAATACTTGAAATGGTCCTTCCCACTGCGGCTCCAGAGTTTTTTTCTGTAAGAGACTTTATATACACATAATCTCCTGGTTGTATATTATGTACAGGCCCATCCAAACCTCTCCCTCGAGTCCCTACCACATGCTTCCTGATTTTATTAAGTTGCTTACCTAATGCTACCATGTAAGAAGTCATAATTTCATCCCCTGCTTGTACAGACATCCCTCTCTGTATCCCATAGGGTTGTCCATACAGAATTTCAAAAAGGGGCTCAGGCCTTCTTTCGCCCTTGGTCTTGTTCATATACGCAGAAGGGCTAAAGGGAGAGACTGAGGCCATGTCAAATTTGCTTCTTGTCCTAATTTCACAATTTGCTGTTTGATTAAGTGGTTCATTTTTTCCACTTGACCACTCGACTGGGGGTGATATGGAGTATGAAGCTGCCAAGCTATACCTAAATGGCGGCTAATTTGTTGTACTATTTTTGAGACAAAATGTGGTCTTCTGTCAGAGGATATGGTTGCTGGAACCCCAAAACGTGGTATTATCTCTTGTATCAGTATTTTAGTTACCTCCCGAGCTTTAGCCGTTCTTGTTGGGAATGCTTCTGGCCAACCTGAAAAGGTATCAGTTAATACCAATAAATATTGATACCCCCCTTTTCTTGGAAGTTCTGTAAAATCAATTTGCCATTGTTGTGCAGGCCCATTGCCTTTTCCAATCTGGCCCATTTCTAGTTTGGGGGTATTCTTAGGATTAGTCTGGAGGCAAAGATCACACTGTTGAGTCACCTGTCTCACCGTGGTGTATAAATTTCTAGCCACAATTTCTCTTATCAAATGATTATACAGAGCCTCTGTTCCCCAATGCCTTTTCCTATGCTCCTCCCGTATCAAATGCCATAATAAGCAAGAGGGAACGATTAGCTTTCCTTGTGGGGTATGAGCCCACCCCTCTTCATTATATGACCCTTCTAAATTTGTAATGAGCTTCTGATCTTCCTTGGTGTATTCTGGCTTACCTCCTAGGGAGATCTGCCTATCAGGAATTAAGGCCCCTTCTATTTTTACCTTTGTTTTGGCCACTTGTTTTGCCTCTCTGTCCGCCAGCTCGTTCCCTTTTTCCAAATCTGAGCTCACTTTCTGGTGTGCCTTAATATGCATAATTGCTACTTTCTTAGGGAGCTGGACAGCTTCCAGTAACTTCAGAATTTCTTCTGCATGTTTGATATTTTTCCCTTGAGAACTCAGTAGTCCCCTCTCTTTCCAAATTGCTCCATGTGCGTGTACAACTCCAAAGGCATATTTTGAGTCTGTATAAATGTTCACAGCTTTGCCCTGGGCCAACTCCAGGGTGCAGGTTAGAGCAATTATTTCTGCCTTCTGTGCGGAGGTGTTCATGGGCAAAGCCCCTGATTCTATTACCTCTTGGCTGGTGGTGACGGCGTATCCCGCATGTCGATTACCATTTAGGACGTAACTGCTTCCGTCTGTGAACCAAGTTTCCCCATTTTCCATGGGGCTGTCTTTCAGGTCTGGGCAACTGGCGTATGTTGCTTCGATGGTTTCCAAACAGTCATGATGTACCGGTTCTCCTGTGTTCCCGCTGAGAAAAGAAGCTGGGTTGACAATGTTAGTGACTACAATCTCCACATCATCCTGCTCTACCAATATAGCTTGATATCTCAGGAATCTTTGCGGAGAGAGCCAATGTCCACCTTTTGCTTCCAGTACTGCTGATACTGTGTGAGACAGCAGAACAGTCATTTTCTGGCCCAGAGTAAGCTTTCGGGCTTCCTGTATATTCAGTATCACAGCCGCAACCGCCTGCAGGCATCCAGGCCAACCTTTTGCAGTCGTGTCTAACTGCTTAGAGAAGTAGGCAACTGCCTGTCGATATGGACCCAGGTTTTGTGCTAATATTCCCAGGGCAATGCCCTGCTTCTCATGGGAGTAAAGAAGAAACGGCTTACTCACATCTGGGAGTCCTAAGGCCGGGGCCGACATCAAAGCCTTTTTCAGTAGCTCCTTGTTCCACTCAAGGTGTTTCTGCTCAGTGGCTGTCAATGCATACAGTGGTTTAACAAGCAATCCATAATTATAGATCCACAATCGGCACCACCCCGTCATTCCCAGAAAAGTCCATAACTCTTTTACTGTTTGAGGTCTCCGAGTTTGACATATTGCCTCTTTACGGGCCTGTCCCAAAGTTCTTTCTCCCGCACTAATTTCATAGCCCAAATAATTCACTTTGCATTGCATTACCTGTGCCTTCTTCTTGGATACCCGGTACCCCTGGAGTCCCAGGAAATTCAACAGACTCACCGTCCACGTCATACAATCTTTCTCTGTTTTGTTGGCGATCAGGATATCATCCACGTACTGCAACAGCTTCCCCTCCTCAGACGGGGCTTCCCAGGATTCTAAGTCTTTCACAAGCTGATTGCCAAAAATGGTAGGACTATTCTTAAATCCTTGTGGCAACACCGTCCAAGTGAGCTGGGTCTTTCGACCACTCTTGGGGTTTTCTCATTCAAATGCAAATAATTTTTGGCTGGCTTCATGGAGAGGGAGGCAAAAGAAAGCATCCTTCAAATCTAAAACAGTAAACCAAGTCAATTCAGGTGTTAATACAGTCAACAGGGTATATGGGTTCGCCACTACTGGGTAAAGATCTTCAGTTATCTTATTCACCACCCGTAAGTCTTGGACCACCCGATATGACCCATCGGGCTTCCGAACAGGTAATATAGGGGTATTGAATTCAGATTCACATTCTTTTAATAATCCCAATTGCAAGAATTTTTCTATCACTGGCCGGATTCCTTCTCTGTCTTCCTTCTTTAGGGGATATTGTTTAATTCTTACCGGCTTTCGGCCTTCCTTGATCCTAACTTCAACAGGTGGAGCACTTTTCGCTCTTCCAGGTGCATCAGTAGCCCATACCCCTGGGTACACTTGGTTTAAGATGTCCTCGTTAATGCTTCCTTCTAGGGGGAGACTGGTTAAGGTTAGGCTCAATATTTGAACATATTGCTGATCTTTTACCTTGTCACGGTCCACTCGGTGGACTTGTGATGGTTCGTTTGCTACGATCTCGAAAGTGCAAAATTAAGGTGACCAACACCAAAGGGGATAGCAGTAATCACACAGTAAAACTTTATTGTATTGCCTGTGAAGAGGCACGCGATAGTTAGAGATGGGTGAGAGAAAGGAGAAAAGTAAAGTTAAGTTTAGAGAGAGGAGAAAGAGAGGTTATAGCTACCACCGCTGATCTCAAGACGTCCTAACGGTCCCGGGTCCAGCTAATGCTGCGTCGTCGATTGTCGTGGTCCTTGGTGGGGAAGCTTCAAATTTCCATTGTTTGGAAGTCATCTTTTATGCTTAGTAACACACCTTGCTCCACCTCTGCCTCAGGAGTCTCCAGCCTTCTCAGAATACAATTATCATATCTCCGCCCTTCTCGAGCGAGGCTATCACGCAGGCACAGGGTCAGTGTCTGAGGCGTGGTAAGTCTTGGAGGCGGGTAGCCTTCGACCAGGAGGTGTGTTTTGGTATTATAATGAAGCAAAGTTCGTCTAAAGTTCATGATTTCTTCATCGATGTTATGGCAACAGTCGCAATCCATCCTTTTTGACAGTAGCTATGCGGTTATCTCTAACGGCTCTAGCCAGGGACCTTCCAGGAGCCTTGTACCGCATTCCGTCCTTGGGATCAGCCACTGCGCTCCAAACAGGCCGTTGTCAGGTAACGTACTGTTCATGTTCCTGATGACAATTTTGAGACAATGCTGATTTTCTGACCGACTCTTACATACCTCCAGAGTAATTTCTCCCTTTTCGAATACAATTTTTGCTCCCAATTGTTCCAAGTCCCTTCCCAAAAGTGCCTTTGGGGAGTTGGGCATATATAAAAACTTATGAATGCCCCACTGTTTTCCTAATTTATATTCTAAAGGTTTACAAAAATATGCCTTTTCACTTTGGCCAGTCGCTCCTTTCACAATGACATAATCATCTCCCAGGGGCATCAAAGCTTGATTCAGAACCGAGTATGTTGCTCCTGTATCTACCAAAAATTCTACCTCTTGTTGTGTTTTCCCTAGCTTAATTATAACCAGTGGATCCGCTAGGGTAGATTCCCCAGGTTACCATCAATCTCCCTTCACATGGGCTACCGTTCTTCCTGTTTGAGCCCTCTGATCCTCCTCCTTGTTCTTTGGGCATTCCTTTTTCCAATGACCAAATTTCTTACACAAAGCACATTGATCCTTGCCCAGTCGGGGCAAGTCTCGTCTAGGCCCTCTTCCTCTTTCTTCCTGGATAACAGCAATTAATTTCTTTTGCCCTTGCCTATATCCTTCCTCTCTGTTACTAAATACTCTCCATGCTTCATCCAACAATGTTTCTAAATTCCTACTCTCTGTAGGCCGTAATTTCTGAAGTTTACACCTTATATCCCTTGTAGATTGACCCAAAAACAGGGAGACTAATTGTTGTATTCCTACCTCTGACCCAGGATCTAGCGGTGTGCTGCGGCGCATTACATCCCTCAGTTGATCCAGGAATTCAGATGGAGACTCGGAAGGACTCTGTTTAACTGCATATAAAGCTGACCAATTTATAGTTTTGGGGATTGTGCTCTCCATTCCTTTTGCAATCCACTCCTGATACCCCTGCAATCTTTCCATATGTGCAGATCTATTAACATCCCACTTTGGGTCTTGGAGAGGGAAATATTCCTTAATGTCCCCTCCTGTAATCTTATAATGATCTTCAGCAAGGTTCCCTGCTGTTTTTAAACTCTGTCTCAGTCATATATTCCAATAATAGCTGTATATCCTTCCAATAAGGGTTATGCTGTTTTACAATAAATTGGAAATGCTTAGTTACACCTATCGGATCTCTCCTATAATCTTTTGCAACCTTTTTCCATTCCCCTAGGTCAGCAGTAGAAAAGGGTACTTTGATTAACATCGTCCCACCATCTGGCCCCACCGCCTCTCGGAGAGGTACTTGTAAAGCTGTTGAGGTAGTTTTCTTCCTAGTACGGGAAGATACAGGGCTGTTCGGGGGGGGTCAGAGTTCTATCCAAGTCTGCATCCTGTTCCTGTGATCGAGGGGGAGGCTTAAACAAGTCAGTTAGATCTTGTTCTGGTGCCTGATGGATTTTATTTGTCTTTGTACATCTTTGCCCAATACTACATGCCGAACAACACCGCCTCAGTTTACCTCTAGGCTCCTTGTTGTTCCCTCGCTCAAGTGCAAGCACCATGGGGTCCTGTGGGGGTACCATTCCACAGTGCCTTTGCCACTCCGGATGATTTCGGAGGGTGAAAAACATGTGTGCATACGAAACCTCACCCCATTTTCCTTCTCTCCTTAAAAACAGCATTAGTTGTAATAGACCCATTAAGTGGCCACTTAGCGTCACCTTCTAACTTATACAACGGCCACCATTCATTGCAGTATTTAATAAGGTTCTTTTTACTTTCCGTACCTCCGGTCCCAACAATATCTTTCCAGTGGGCAATTACACAACCCAAAGGACTCTTCCTCAATACTCCTCCTTGATTGTTTCCCATTTTAGTACTCCTCCTAATGATTCTTATGTTTGATTTTGGCTTCTCCTTTAATAAGCTTCCATGCAAATCGTTTCTTACACTTCTTTATAGTCTTCCCCCAGTTTTCTTCCCACACGTCCCAAACTTCTGGAATTAAATTTTCCCTTACACACCAATCTCACTATTTCGGATTCTTAGTGAGTTCTTTACCAATCACAGAAGTGTGGAATTTGGGAAAACACTCAAGGCAGTCTGGTTTCCGTCTGCTAGATGTACAGTACCACCTCCTCCCACAAGATTTACACTTCAACAAAACCCAAGCCGGATGCTAATTGCTAATTATTATATAGTCCAGTTGCAAGCCCACATACAAAGCAGGGAATCACCCCTATTAATACGTAAAGACATTCACACATTAACAAACATACATACACCTATAAATTTCAACATATCATTTCCACACATCCACACAAAATCTTTAACATAAACTTCCAAACATTCACATCATACAATCATCGCTCCAGTTGACAACCTTTCAGCAGCTGCAAAAATAAACCAAGCGCAATTGCGAGGGGGTCCGCTTACCCTTCTCCTGCCTCTTGCATACCAGTCATGGACAGGTCCGTCCTGGCTCCTGATACTGGGATGCAGCGGTCACCCCGGATTTGCTCGATCTACCTCCAAGATTGCTAGTGGCTGCTCTATTGGTCAGCAAATCCCCCCTTGTTACCATACAGAGTACCCTCCTCCCATACGGGGACTCTGCTGCACGCCAGACGTCTCTGCGCGATTTACCAGCTGCCCCGGCCCGTACTTTTACAGGCTCCCTCTGTGACACGTACCGTTTGGTCCGCGGCTTCAGGAGGTCATTGTCCGCTCCCGCGGGGAGCGGCTGGCAGCGGAGGCTCCTCGGAGGAAAGTGCTCGGGGCGCGCCGAGGGGCATCCGCTCCGCAGTCGGTCCCACAGCCGAGCAGAGAGTCTCCTGGCTGGCTCGCCAAACTGACGTGCGGAAACAGACTCCACAATCAGTGAGATTGTAAAGTAGGTATGTTTATTCAGCACTGGGCAGCACGGAGGGTAGTCCCACCAAAGTCCTGCGCGCCCGACTCGGCAGTTCGCTTCAAGTTTATACAGTCAAGTGTTACATATTCACAATACGCCTATACATATGCATGACCTATCCCCGCTTCATATTAAAATTAGCTCCGAGAGGTCATTTCCATAGTCTCCTCTCAACTGCGCTTGCGCAGTGCCTCTTTATGGTGGTCGTCTGGTGGTCGCAGAGATGAAGATAGATGACTCCGTCACTGCTAGTAACCTCTTTTCTTGCGCAGGCTCGGTGGTTTCTTGGTATTCACCCAAGCCGCAAGACCAGTCTTAGCTGGCTCTTGGGGCCTGCTCCTGCTTCTTATCAGGAACTGTCTCTGCCTCATTGGCTGGTTCTTGGGACCAGCTCTTCTTATCAAGGACTGTCTCTACCTCAGCTAATTTCAACAATGTAAGCGCTAAACATCACCTTTCATCCCCCTTTATTATGTCTACTGAAATTCTTTTGACTCCCCTTGTCTCAAGAGATACTTGTTCCGTAGGCATTGTCCATTCTGTGTACTGGATAAAATGGGGCCCTGTGGTAAAAAGTATGTGTGCAATAATGTAATTCAAGATTGTATCCTTCATAGCAAAAAAGAGACAAATTTAGATGACACAGGCAACCTTTATTTCTGGTATTTTCTAAGTTTCAAATGTTTGACTTTTTGTAAACATAAGGTTCCTTTTTCTTACATACAGTTTTCAATTGGTAAATTCCTCAATTTACAAAATAGCAAAGTGTCTCTTTGCCCTCTCCCTTCTCAGATCCATCATCTGGGTACTGATGTCATCCACAAGCAACATTAGAAAATTTATCACTTCAGCTAGTCCTTTATGGTAGTTGTAGAACAGTATTCCCCATTTCTCTACTTGGTCAAATGGTATTTAGCTACAGGGGGAAATGGTTGGAAAGCTGCTATTCCTTCCCTGTCCTCAGCTACTTTACATATTTTCCCTTCCTGTGGCCTGCTTTAGGAAGGAAGTGAAGTTCCAAAGGATCCATTACACATCACTGAAAATCACTACCTTCTGGGATGGGAGAGGAGGGGTTGTTTTGTATGGATTTTTTTTTAACCTGTTTCTCTTCTCTCGTTAAGAAAGTTACCGAGTATTGGTATAGAAGGGTATGTTGGTAGTGGTTGAAAAGGCAAAGGAACCAGGCCTGGTAACGAAAAAGGTCCAGGAGTTCTGGGCATGAGAAGGCCTGGAAACGGGCGAGGATCAAGGTAATTTCTTTTTCGTTAGGATGCGCTGCTGCTTTTTCAAAAGGTCTTTCCTTAAAGTGAAATGAGCCACTTGGAAGCACTCCATAAACTCTTGGCTGCACTGGGTGGGAGGCTGTCATGTCCCAATTTCTCAGGACAATGACTCAGGTTTGCTGATTCCCAGGTCAGGATTAAGGTGAAACAACACCAAGGATCCTTTAACTCACAAAACTCCACTTTTATTCGCTGACAACAAGAATTGGCATGCTCACCACAAAAATTGGTATGCTCACAACAAAAATTGGCATGAAACTATGTCAGTAAACTGTGTAACATGTGCTAACCCTACATCACCGAACATATACTACAGGCCTTGCTTATTTGGGAATTAGTTCAGGTAAGACAATAAGACGAGCCCTCCCATTGAGTCACAAGGTTCAGAGCAGATCCTTCTCAGAGAGGAGCCCAGGGGTGGCTGGATCCGCTCCTAGTCCCAGACTTGGTCAACGGTTTATGTCTAAAGTGATGAGGTGTAGGGATTATGGAAAAGGAAAGCAGCAAAGAGAGAAGAGAAAGATTTCACTGGTCCTGGGTCCAGCGCTGGTTCAGTCAGCTGAGGGGGCCAGTCCCGGTGGGCTTGCGCACGTGGGCCTTCAGTTTGTGTGTCCTTTTATCATCCTTGCCCCTCCTTCAGGCGGGCACTCGAACTTATTAGGCTAATTAGGTGTCATGAGCAGTCTGTGAGCCTTTGGGACTTGGGGGTCGTTTGGGGAGTAACTTCCCCTTCCCTGCAAGGTGAGTTGCCCTGCTCAGCACATCAGAACAGAGAGCTGTGCACCCTCCAGCATGCCCTCCCCCTCCTGTTGCTGATGGGTGCTGATCGACTTCTTTTCACCTGGGGTTCCTTGCCAGGCAGAGTTCCTTGTTATGCAGAGTTAGTTGTTAAGCAGAACTTGCCCCATCACAATGTTTGAGACATTAACTCTTTCAGTCTCTCGCAGAGGCTGGCACAGGGACCGTGTTTTTCATGACCTGCCTTAGTTTAAGCACTGATTTACTGAGTTCTTGCAGTGCTGAGTGGTGTGTTACCATCTCAGGATGGCTTGGTTTAGAGCTGACCTCCTCAGACCTGCAGTCATGGCAAAAGCTTCTTGCATTTGAGCTGTCTGGTTTTGTTCTAGTATTTCTACGCATTCGGCATTGTTCTAGTGAGTTTGATGGACCCTGTGGAGCTGGTGAAACAGCCACAAGACATCACTGAAAATCTGTACTGAAAATCATGGAAGGAGGCTCAGAAGACCAAAGCACCCCTGTGTGCAGAGGTACCGCTGCCTCCCCCACTCTAGTTTCACTCCCTGTGTTCAGGGAGCTTACAGTGGTGTTTGGCTTTAACCTTGGACTATTTTTGTCCAAAGCATTTCAGGGTTCTCTGCAAACAATTTGCATCAATCAAACTGTGTAGATGTGACACATGGGATTTTATGTTACAGTTTGCTCCCTTCTTCCTGCAGATCTGTGTGGTGATGCTGTAGTTAGATCTGCTTGCTTGCCAGGACTGTTCCTTATGGGCACCTCAGCATGCAAAGTCTTGTTCTTTCTGCAGAAGAGCAGGGGAGAGCTCAGGCAAGTGGTGCCTCAGAGGATCTTCCCCTGAGGGCTGGAAGCTAGAAGCAGAGACTGGGACAACTAGTGCTTGCTCCCAAGAGTCTCTGTCGTGGGAGAGGAAGGCTCTGAGCAATGCTTTCCACAGCTGCGTGTGTTGGAGGCATGCAGGGGGCGAGGGACTCACTCGTTGGTGTGCTCCTGGTCTGTGACTTCCTTGGGGCCTGCAGGAGCATGGGTTCTGGCTCTGTGGGGCAGGGGAAGCTGAGGAAAGGGAATGAGGTAGCCCTGCAACTCCGCCCTGGCCTGCAAGGCCACCCTTCCCTGGCTGCAGAGCCAGAACCAGAGGCAGTGTCTGCACCAGGGCTGGGGAGTGTTCCCAGGGCCACATCCCTCTCTCTCCTCCCATTTTCCAGGACCATAAGTCTCCCTCTCCCCCAGCTCTCACAGCCATAACCCTCCCTCTCCCCCAGTTTTTGAGCCACACTCTCCCCCAGTTCCCAGGGCCGTATCCCTCCCACTCCCCCAGTTCCACAGGGGTGAGCAAACTGGCATGAAAGAACCCAAGTGTGGCCTGTTTCAGCATCCTGGGGGTATTTATTTCCAACAGGCCCTGGAGTGCCCGGCCACCCCACCCAGGAGTGGGGCCTGGCGCAGCAGTGCACCTAGTCACCCAAAGCCGGCTTCTCTTCCTGACCCTTCACAGTCATAAGGCATCCTCAAAGGCCACCGGCCAGGGCTGGAGCTGCCTGCGCCCATTGCAGTCCTAGTGCCAGGACAAGCTCTGGACCCGCTGAAGGGAGCTGTGGTCTGCACATCCAGCGGAGGAGCTCTGGGGCCAGGGACCTCTGGGGCCCCACGTCTGCTGCCGCCACAGCCCTGACCCTGCGCCGGGGTGGAACCGGCCCTGGGGACGGCAGGTGGAGGCCTCATTCCCCTGGTTGTTGTCCTCCTCCCGGTGGAGGATGGAGGTGATGGGCTGCCAGCAGAGTGGGCAGGTGGCGTTGGCGACAGTGGTGGCCCAGTGCTGGATGCATTCAACACAGAAGATGCGCCAGCACAGAGCCACACAGGCAGCGTCTTCAAAGGGGGCCTGGCAGATGGGGCAGGTCCCCTCCCCAGAGGTGACCTGTGGCAGTGCCCAGGGCAGCTGGCTCATGGCTGGATGCTCCCAGCGCCACTGCTGGGACTCAATACTTTGTTGGCCGCTGCCGGGACTTGATGCCTCCAGTGCTGCTGGCAGGACTCCATGCCTCGGGTGCCACCATGTCATGGTTTAACCCCAGCTAGCAACTAAACACCACGCAGCGGCTCTATCACTCCCCCACCATTGCCTCAGCTAGACAGGGGAGACAAAATATAACAAAAGGCTCATGGGTCAAGATAAGGTCGAGGAGATCACTCAACCAATTACCATCACGGGCAAAACAGACTTGACTTGGGGAAAAGTATCTTAATTTATTGCTAATCAAACCAGAGTACAGTAATGAGAAAAAAAAAATCAAATCATAAACACCTTTACCCCACACCTCCCTTCCTCCAGGGCACAGCTTCACTCCCAAATTCTCTACCTACCCCGCCCAGTGGCAGAGGGGGACAGGGAATGGGGGTTACGGTCAGTTCATCACACATTATCTCTGCCACTCCATCCTCTTCAGGGGCAGGACTCCTCACACGCTTCCCCTGCTCCAGCGTGGTGTCCCTCCCACAGGAGACAGTCCTCCATGAACTTCTCCAATGTCGATCCTTCCCACAGGCTACAGTTCTTCATGAACTGCTCCAGCATGGGTCCCTTCCATGGTGTGCAGTGCTTCAGGAGCACATTGCTCCAGCGTGGGTCCCCCGTGGGGTCACAAGTCCTGCCAGAAAACCTGCTCCAGCGTAGAGTCCTGTCTCCATGGGTCCGCAGGTCCTGCCAGCAGCCTGCTCCACCGTGGGCTTCCCATTGGGTCACAACCTTCTTTGGGCATCTGTAAGAGTCGGTCAGAAAATCAGCATTGTCTCAACATTGTCATCAGGAACATGAACAGTACATTACCTGACAACAGCCTGTTTGGAGCGCAGCGGCCAATCCCAAGGACGGAATGTGCGGTACAAGGCTCCTGGAAGGTCCCTGGCTAGAGCCGTTAGAGGTAACCGTTAGAGGTAACCGCATAGCTACTGTCAAAAAGGATGGATTGCGACCGTTGCCATAACATCGATGAAGAAATCATGAACTTTAGATGAACTCTGCTTCATTATAATACCAAAACACACCTCCTGGTCAAAAGCTACCCGCCTCCAAGACTTACCACGCCTCAGACACTGACCCTGTGCCTGCGTGATAGCCTCGCTCGAGAAGGGCGGAGATATGATAATTGTATTCTGAGAAGGCTGGAGACTCCTGAGGCAGAGGTGGAGCAAGGTGTGTTACTAAGCATAAAAGATGACTTCTAAACAATGGGAATTTGAAGCTTCCCCACCAAGGACCACGACGATTGACGACGCAGCATTAGCTGGACCCGGGACCGTTAGGACGTCTTGAGATCAGCGGTGATAGCTATAACCTCTCTTTCTCCTCTCTCTAAACTTAACTTTACTTTTCTCCTTTCTCTTACCCATCTCTAACTATCGCGTGCCTCTTCACAGGCAATACAATAAAGTTTTACTGTGTGATTACTGCTATCCCCTTTGGTGTTGGTCACCTTAATTTTGCACTTTCGAGATCGTAGCAAACGAACCATCACGAGTCCACCGAGTGGACCGTGACAGCATCCATCTGCTCCACCGTGGACCTCCATGGGCTGCAGGGACACAGCCTGCCTCACCATGGTCTTCACCACAGGCTGCAGGGGAATCTCTGCTCCGGTGCCTGGAGCACCTCGTCCCCCTCCTTCTTCACTGACCTTGGTGTCTGCAGGGTTGTTTCTCTTACATGTTCTCACTCCTCTCTCCGGCTGCAGTTTCTGTGCCGCAGCAACTTTTTTTCCCTTCTTAAATATGTTATCACAGAGGCGCTACCACCGTTGCTGATGGGCTTAGCCTTGGCCAGTGGTGGGTCCATCTTGGAGCTGGCTGGCATTGCCTCCATTGGACAAAGGGGAAGCTTCTAGCAGCTTCTCACAGAAGCCACCCCTGTAGCCCCCCCCACTACCAAAACCTTGCGACACAGACCCAATACACACCAGCAGGACTTGATGCTGGCATTTATAGTTGCCCACCAAGTGATGTAATGGGGTGACAGGGCTCTCGGGAGTGCAGCCAGGAACTTCCCCAGCCTCAGAGACAGACCTTGTGCTTGCAAAGCCCATCTGCAGCATGCTTCATGTCTACGTGTTTGCTTGGGCACCTTTCAGGCAGTCTCTGTTGTTGGTGGTTATTGTGCCAGAATCATATATTCACAGAGCATTTGGGGTTGGCAGGGATGTCCGGAGGTCATCTGGTCCAAGCCCCTGCTCAAGCAGGGCCACCCTGACCTGGGTGGACACCACTGAAAAGAGCTGGGCTCCGTCATCATTGCACCCTCCCTTCAGATATTTATAGATATGGAGAAGATCCCCTGAGGCTTCTCTTCGTGAGGCTGAACAGTCCCAGCTTTCTCAGCCCCTCCTCATTGGAGAGATCTTCCAGTCCCTTCACCATCTTGGTGGCCCTTCACTGGACTCTCTCCAGTCTGTCCCTCTCTCTCTTGTCTCTGTGCCCAGACCTGGACGCAGCACTCCAGGTGTGGCCTCACCAGTGCTGAGCAGAGAGGAAGGATGCTCTCCCTCCACCTTCTGGCAACGCTTCTCCTCGTGCAGCCCAGGACACCGTTGGCCGCCTTTGTGGCAAGGGCACATTGCTGGCTCAGGTTCAACGTGGTGTCCACCAGGACCCCCAGGGCTTTCTCTGCAGAGCTACTTTCCAGCCAGGCACCCCCAGCCTGTCCTGGTACCTGGGGCTGTTCTTCCCCAGGGGCAGGACTCTCCATGTCCCTTGGTTGAACTTCAGGAGGTTCCTGTCAGCCCATTTCTCCAGCCTGTCAACATCCCTCTGGGTAGCAGTGTGATCCTCTGGTGCCTCAGACACTCCTCCCAGTCCTGCATCACCTGTGTGCTGAGGGTGCACGTGGTCAACTCATAGTAGAAGGTCATCAGGTTGGGGATGCATGACTTGCCCTTTGCAAATGCACGCTGAGTCCTCCTGACCACCCTCTTGTCCTTCACGCCCCTGGAAATGGCTTCCCAGGTTAGTTGCTCCATCCCCTTCCCTGGGATCGAGATGAAGCCATCTGGTCAGCAGTTCCCCAGTTCCTCCTCCTTGCTCTTCTTGGAGAGGGGAGTGGCTTTTGCTTTCTTCTAGTCACCAGGAACCTCTCCCATTGCTGGGACTTTCCAAAGGTCATGGAGAGCTCCCTCCTGGGTGCATCGTGCCAGGCCCCTGGATGCATGCAGGGCCAGTGTTGGCGTGCCCTGCCCTGCTCCTCCTCCGCTGAGGGTCCTCACCCGGTCCTTTGCTGCACAGCCCCTGGGGCTCCTGAGGGCCAGTGTGATGGGCAATGAAGCCAGTGACAAGACACAGGCCCCGCATGGGGCTGGTCACAGGCACAAGAGCCCCGTGCAGGGTGTGGGCAACATCTCCAGCCACTCCTGACCAGACACCTCCATTCCCCAGGCAGCGGCGGAGCGCTCTGGGCCCTGCAGCTGGAAGCGGTGGCAGCATCGGGTCTCACGGCCGCGGCAGCAGCTGCAGGCTGAGCAGCTCCAGGGTGGTGGCCCTGCTGTTGCGCAGCTGAGGGGGCGGCCCAGGCCCTGGCAGCCGCTGAGGCGTGATGTGCTTCAGGCTGGCCTGTGGTGGCCTGGAGGGGCAGCTGGGGTGCTCTGTGGGTGCACCTAGCCATCCCGGGCGAGAGCGGGCCCTTTGGCATATGGCTCCAGGGGGCTGGCAGGGTCTGGGCCCAAGGTGCTCCACTCTGCTCCCTCTGGGATGCTGGCGGGGGCACCGGGGGCTGTTCCAGGTGGGGGTTCCCTCCAGATTCCTGTACCTATCCTGCGGGAGAGCAGCGGCATGGGGGTCTAGCTGGGAGCCTGCCTGGGGTGAAGGATAACCAGCAGCAAAGCAACTGCGTGGATGTTGGGGGGTGCAGTAATCTGTGGGCAGAGACCGCGGGAGAGCAGCCATTGTTTTCAAGTTGAAATGCATGCTTGTTTCAGTGATGTGTTCAATACTAGATGCACAGAAACAGAGGAATTTCTGTACTATGCCAAGTGTACACTGGAGTGATGCATGTCACAGTGTTGTGGCAATAAAACATTGCTGAAAGAATCGTGTGTGTCATGCCTGTGCTTAAATGGCAACTCTTGCTTTACATGATGCTTTTAGGGTCTTGCGGGTGTTGGGAATTTTTTCATCCCTACTTCAGACACAGAATGGGCAGAGTATCTCACAGCTGGGGCCACAAGATGTAAGGAAGAAATTGTCACTCTGGGTGATGTATGCGAGAGATGCAGGTGATTGTGCTGTTCAGCAATCTGCTTACTTGTGTCATCGCCGTATGTGACTTTTGAATTCAGCAGTCGCAGGTAATGTTGTAATGTTAAAGCAGTTAAGTAGGAAAACTCATTGCACGGGGGAAGGATGGGTTTATTTCATAGCAAAACCCACTTCACTCACAGTCTTGTACTCGGAAGCACAAAGATGCACGTCTGAGTTGTCTGTCCACAACATCTGCAGTGCCACAAGGAGCTTTAATAAGGCCAAGCAGCCAGCATAGCTCATTCCAAACGCTGATCTTCGACAGCACAGTGATTCTGTTTTGAGAATCTTCCCAAGTATGTCCTAGGAAAACAGACTGGACTAAGGTTTATGCATGCAAACAATTCAAGGATGAAAATCCAGCAGGCTACTTGGATAGATGAAGAGAAATGTTTATAAGTAATGCAGGAATAGAAAACCCTACGGAGCAAGCAACACCTGCACTTGTTTCAATTTTTGTTCAAGGCTTGGGTTCTAAAGTTTCTGAAAACATCTGAAATATTGTAATTGGCTGGGAGGGAAAAAAGTAGAGGAAATATTATCATAAAATCATAGAATACCTCAAGCTGGAAGCAATCCATAAGGATCATTGAGTCCAACTCCCTGCTCTTCTCAGGACTACCTAAAATTAAACCATATGACTAAGAGCATTGTTCAGATGCTCCTTGAACTTTGTCAGGCTTGGTGCCATGACCACTTCCCTGGGGAGCCTGTTCCAGTGACTGACCACTCTCTCAGTGAAGAACTTTTTCCTAATGTCCAATCTGAACTTCCCCTGACACAGCTTCTGACCATTTCCTCGTGGCCTATCGCTGGTCACTAGAGAGATGCGATCAGCACCTCCGCTTCCGCTGCCCCCTTTGAGGAAGTTGTAGGCTATGATGGGATCACATTAGCTTACTGAAGGTAAGATCAGCAAGTTGAATGTAACATGGGCAGCTAAAAGATGCCTTTTACAGGCTAGACAGGAGAGGGACTATCCCCATTTGGGAAGCAGTATCATTAAGACCATGCAGACTCTGAATACCAAGCAAACACACAGACGTTAAACTTGTCCATATAGATGTCACTTCTCTTTCAAAAACAAGATCCCCTTTTTCATGGGGGCAGGGGGTGGGGAGAGGACCCTACAGCAGACACTTAGCCTATCCCACTCAGAGAGCTTTAAACGACTTCAGTCCAGCGTGGGAAGAGTAGATATCTCAAGCCTTGTCAAATGGCTTCAGTTAGTAGCTAAATCTGAAAAAAAGTAAGAAAATATTTCTTTGCCTTGAAGCCAACATAGCCCATCAGCCCTTTTCTTCCCTTCTCTCCCCTTGACTTAAGAGGAGCTGGTGACAAGTTTCAGTATACAACAGGTGAAAGTAATGCTACCTTTTAAAGCAGGGAAAAGCCACATTCAGCTGAGAAAAAGAACATTGACACAACTTAAATCTCTCTTCCCTCCATCTGCATGGTCTCTTCTCTTCGTTTCATTTAAGGGACCATCACCACAGAAGGATGCAAGCATCAGACTGCCATAGAAAATCTCTCCCCATGGCTGTGCTTGCTGCTATCAAAATCACTTCTCCTTCACCACTGTAAAACCATCCCAGCTCCCGCTGCTGCCCTCAGTGGTTAATGCAAAAGAGTCCTCTGGCCCAGGTCTCTCTCCATCAAGCAGACAATCCAGCCGCATGCTACATTTTTATGTTTCTGGTCAAATGCAAGCCATCCCATAGGTCACACAGACTGCCTCAGTCCTGCTGGGCTTCACAGGTTTCCTCATCCTGATCCCTGACACTTCCAAGGGGAAAAAGTGAAGCCTCCTCATTAAGGGTAAGGTACCTGAGAAACCCATGAGCAAAGAAAATGCACTTGCCCTGCAATTTGCTTGTGACCCTGGAATTATTCACAAGCAATTGTGTTCCCCAACACAGAGACTGTAAATGAGATTTTTTTTCATTCCCTGGCCTTTACTAGAGCCTGGAAGATACACACGCAGAGCCAAAAGAAACCTGGATTAAAAGAGACTCTGTACCTGATCCGATGGTTCCCCTCCGACTCCGCCATGGGCCGCAAGCATCAGCACATTTGATACCCACATGGACAGATAGGAAAGTGCTCGCAGCAAAACCAGAAGGCAAATTTCAATTGCAATGAGATGTATGTGATTTATAGGCTGTAATCTTATGGATGGTAAACAACGTCCTGAGACTGCCTGCCTGGTTAGGAAGGTTGAACTCAAAAAAAAGGGCTTTTCAAATAACATGTACAAGCTTGTGAGAACTGAAGCAGGGAATTTGCTACATTTTAAATCTGAGACTCCACACTTAACCAAATTAGTGACTTTGCAATGACAGCTGCTGCTCCCAGCTCAGAAGCATAGCTTGACATTTTGCACCACAAAATAAGCTTTCCATAAATTCCAATGCCTGCTCAAAAAACCTTCAGACCTCACACAACCACACAATGTCAACAGACAACTCACTATAAGTACTTCTAAATTACTATTCATTTAAGTAACAAACAGGGGGAAAAACCCCCTCATTGGGACAAAAGTAAAGGTAGACACAAAAGAAAACAGTTTGTCAGTGAAATGGTTTAATCAGCCCACTCTGCAGGGGCCAGCAGAGGACACCTTCAAAAGCTGTGTGGCTTCAACTTTGTAGAAAAGATGGATGAAAGACACTAACTGGATATAAATAGTTAAGTGGTGCTCAGCCAGAGAAGATTTTTAGGAATCATGTGTAAGCCCAGCTTTCAGGTAAAAAAATGGGCCCCTAAGGGTGCACAATGAACCCTCCTCATCCTCCATTCCTGCCACCAGCCACCCACTACCAAGTTCCCCTATAGAAGTGCAGTTGTGTCTGCACCAAAGAATGGCCCTGGGACACTGGTGGTTCTCAGGTACAATTTTAAGATACATTTTCACTGTAGCAAAAGTTTTATAAAGCTGCTTATAAGCCAGGAAAGAAAAGGGAAAAAAAAAAAAAACAAAAAACCCAAAACCCAAACCCATAAAACCAAACAACGAACCTCTTCATTTTGGCTATCGTCTTTTCTTCTGTGATCCATTTTCTTCTATATTGTGTCATCTTCTGTGTAATCTTCCTACTGAGTTTGGTGTCATAGAAATGGCTCCACCACCTCCAACCAAGCTTATCACAGCCTGAAAAACTCTCGTCAGGTCCACCTACTCTCTCTGTTTCTCAGCAAGGCAGTGAGCTCCTTCTTTGGTCTGACTTCCTTCTTCCCTACCCCAGAGGGAGCATCCTTTTCTGGACCAGCATTACTCAGTGCATGTACAGTTTTTGCAGTATGTCCATTTAATGGTGAATTCTCTTGGTTTGGATGAACTACAGGAGGTTTCTCAGGGACTGAGCCACTTCCATCAGCCCTATGGGTTTGATCAAACCACATCTGCGTGTCAGAAAATAAGCAACTCCAAAATTAAGAAACAAAAGAAGTGAAAAAAAGAGAATCAAAGTCTGTAAATGCAGCAACTTAAATTAATGTCAGTCTGTTTCATCAACTGATGGAAAAAAAGTGCAAAGGTCACCATCAGCATGATGATATTCACAAGCTTACCACAATGAAGATCTAAGTGTATCACTGAGGCAGGTTGAAAGACTACAAAAAGAGTGCCCAAATTCTCTGTTCCTGAAAGCCAAACCCATTCAATAACTTATTTGGAAATAACTGAAATAAGCTGTCCTGCTTCACCTTTGAAAACCATTTACAAAGCCCAATGGACAAGTGTTGTGGTTTCACCCTGGTAGGCAGCTCAGCACCATCAGCCACTCAATCACTCCCCCCCCAGTGGAACGGGGGAGAGAATCAGAAGGGTGAAAGTGCAATAACTCATGGGTTGAGATAAAGACGGTGTAATAGGTAAAGCAACAGTTGTGCACTCAAGCAAAGCAAAATAAGGAATTAATTCACTCCTTCCCATCAGCAGGCTGCTGTTTAGCCATTGCCAGGAAAGCAGGGCTCCATCACGCATAACAGTGACTTGGGAAAACAAATGCTGTAACTGCGAACATCACCCCTTCCTTCTTCTTCCCCAGGCTTTTATTGCTGAGCATGACATCATATGGTGTGGGATATCCCTTTGGTCAGTTGGGGTCAGCTGTCCTGGCTGTGTCATAGAATCATTGTAGTTGGAAAAGACCCTTAAGACCATTGAGTCCAACTGTTAATGTAACACTGCCAAGTCCACCACTAAACCATGTCCCTAAGCACCACATCTACACGTCTTTTAAATACCTCCAGGGATGGTGACTCAACCACTTTCCTGGGCAGCCTGTTCCAATGCTTTGACAACTCTTTCGGTGAAGAAATTTTTCCTAATATCCAACCTAAACTTCACCTGGTGCAACTTGAGGCTGTTTCCTCTCGTCCTATCACTTGTTACTTGGGAAAAGAGACTGTCACCCACCTCGCTACAACCTCCTGTGGCAGACCTGTGGCAGGTGCACCCACCCGGACAGGAAACGAAACTTCTCCAGACAGGGAGGAGAGGAAAAAAACAAACCCTAGTGACCACAGGTTGAAAGCCAAACTGACCAATCTGATATGCATCAGTACACAAAAGTGTTGACCTTTTGGCCAATGGGGATTAAAATGACCACAGATCAGATTCGACAAGGGTATAAATGGGGCCCCACCAGAGGACATTTTGAGTCAGTCCTTCTCGGAGCAGCAGGTCCGAAGTGGGGCACTCTCCCCTTGGGTCGGGTTACGGCCCTAGGTAACTCCACAAGGTTGAAAGCCCTCATCTTTTAGGTGAGTGATATGCACATTTTGAGTCATCATTTTTAAACCTTAAGAATTCTTAAGTCAGCCATGTAGTACTAATTCCCCTTACATCATTGAGCCTGTGGTTCACTAATGTTATCGGAGTTTTAACTAATTTTTTTACTGAAGAATAAATCTGACTTTTTAACACCTGTTGGATTTGATTGCATGAGACTCCATAACACCTCATTCCAGGTAATTGTAAAAAGCGATAAGGTCTCCCCTGAGCTTCCTTTTCTCCAGGCTAAACAAACCCAGTTCCCTCAGCCACTCCTCCTAAGACTTAGTCTCTAGACCCTTCAGCAGCTTTGTTGCTCTTCTCTGGACGCACTGCAGCACCTCAGTGTCTTTATCGTGGTGAGGTCTTGCAGTGTCCCCTCCCAAATTCTTGTGCAGCCCCAGCCTGTTCGCTGGTGGGCTGGTGTGAGGAGCAGAAAAGGCCTTGATGCTGTGCAAGCACTGTTCAGCAGTAACTAAAACATGCCTGCATTATCAGCACTGTTTTAGTCAGAAATCTAAACTACAGCACTATACCAGCTGCTATGAAGAAAATTAACTCCATCCCAGCCAGACCCCCATACAACAAGCTGTATTGATTCTCCTGGTGGCAAACATTAATGAGTTGTACAGTCAATTACAGCATGTTTCCCCTAACAACTGGCCCATTGTTTATTTTGGCTGTACTGAGAACAGATCTGCTCTGCTCCAGCAACTCTTTCCTCCACCACAAGAAGGACTCAAGTTTCCTTCAGTCAGATGCTGCTGGGAACACAATACCCCTTGTTCCTTGTGCCCTGAACAGGACCGACAAGGGGAAGAGCAGAAAAACATTTTCCCTCTTGTGTCCAGTGGGATCTGGTAATGAACTGAAAGTACTTTTGTTTCCTTCTACCAGGAAGATGAGGGCCACCCATAGACAATCTTGCTCATCAGGCCTTAGGCAGCTGCTGGCAGGGCTGACTCAACCCAGCCACTGTAAAAGCTGTATTTCATTTATTAAGGGAAGACGTCAATCGACAGGGACTTTCAGACAGCATCTACTCCAAAAGCGACCGTGCCAATGTAATTTCTGAGGTCTGACAAAATTGTATTGTCATAACTCAAGGGTCGTTGTACCCCTAACAACAGGCAAGATGGTACCTGTTAAATTTATTCCCACCAAGAACATCAGGCTTCTGCTGAGAACCTCATCCCTCAGAGATGCCGAGACCCTGTGCTCCCCAAGAGACACCAGCCAAAGGTGTCTCAGGTTGGCTACATATGGCAGGGAGAGCAGAAAGGGCCCAGCACTTCACTGAGGAGCGATGACCATAGCCCAAGCAGAAGAGAAAGCACCTGTCCCTTGCAGAGAGCAGCAGCCTGAATAAGTCACACTGAGTGTCACTTTATTAGTGAAAACAGGCTGCAGAAATCATGTCAGTGACAAACTACAGGAAAACCACAAGAAAAATGTCAAGTGCTTGATTTTTTCCTTTTCCCTCTTACTATCAACCTGTCTGCATGGGCTGTTTTTGCTGTTGCTTGCTCCCACCCAAGGATCAAGCAGGGAGCACACTCACTCCTGCTTTACTACAGCAGAAGACTGGCTTTACTGGTCTTACTCAGAACAGCCATGCTAGCCAGCCGTGGAGGGTTTGTCACACTGCCTGCACCCTCGGGAGAAACAGGCAATCTGCCCTGTAGTCAGTGCTGCGAAGGGACAGTAATAATGTCAGGCTCTGGATCAAAAGGGACTGCAGTTAAAAAGGAAAACCAACTCTTGAAGGGGAGCGTGCACTGCAGAGCTGCCATGCAGACAGCCTAGATAGATGCATAAGCTAGAGAGGGCTCCCATCAGCCTTAGCTAGGGCCTGCTATATGCATTTAAGGAATAAGTGCTATATGCACAAGTGGGTTTTTCCCTCCCCATCTGAACAGCAAGAAACAACTGAGAGCAAGGGAAGGCCATACTTGTTCCTACCTCTCATTTAGAGAAGTGCTGAGAGATCCCCCTTGTATTGTGAACAGATCTAACTGATAATTGCCCTAGGAAGATAAAATTATGAGTCAAGTCAAGGAGGAATCTTATGCCACCTATCCAGGATTTCATTATTCAGGCCAGAAAAAAAGAGTTCTAGTCTCTAGCCCAGCACCAAAAATGACACCTGCCACTCTATTTCATCTTCAAGCACAAATCAAACCAAACCAAACCCAGATCTCTCTATCTTCAGGGCCAACAGCAGAAGAGAGATGAGAGCTGTAGAATTACTAGATGTCAGCTACCTTTCCCTGAGGAGTATAAGGGCTTTCCTTATACTACCTCCTATGAACCAAGGAAAAGCTTCCCCTAGCTCTCCCAGGCAGCTGGCATTCAGTGTTTGTCAGCCCCAGAGCCACACAGCATTGCCTGCTGCCTGAAGACAGACAAAACAATGTTAGTGTAGGTAATCAATGCCTGCTTGAAGAGGTAAACCAACACTTCAGAGAAAAAAACAGAAATAAAGGGATCTGTGAAGAGTCTGGGCTTTGCAGAGCTGAGATCAGGCAAAACTGCAGTAGAGCGAGTCCTGCTTCAGATTCCCACTTGCAAGACCCAGAGGCATTATTGGATGATGGCCAGAAGAAGCAGGGGCAGAGTGATGCCCTCTCTATGCCACCCCCCGGCTCAGGTCCCAGCACAGCATCACTGCTGGGGTTGATGCAGGGCTGCAGCCAGCATGGACCAAGCCAGGCTAATTTGGCTTGATGGCCTAGGAGAAGTGGGGACTGCAAGAAGCCAGTTGTGAGGCTGACACTGGGGTGCGCTGTGCAGTGTGGGCAGGGAACCGTGGGCACACCCCTCCATCACTGCCACATCCCTACCCTGTACATGTGGGTCTTCATGCAGCTAGAAACAGCTCCTAGACAAATCTCATCCCTCTGATTGAATATTCAAGGAAGCACCCAAAGAGCTGAAAAAAATTCAGCAAGACATTAAAATCATGAAAGATAAAGCTTCTTAGGGTATTATTTACCTCCTAGCTGATGGAAAGGCTATCCTGCTCATTTGGCCTCATTTGCCATATTCCCAAGGAGGTACATAAACTGCGCAATGCCCCACTTCACAGACTCGCTGGGATTCCTCAGAGACAGCAGCCCTCTTTTCCACTACACTGACATCTGAAAATACACTTTTCCAATGCTAAGGACTTGCCTCTCTGTTTGGGGTTGGGAATGGGTTTGTTATTAGACGGAGGATCATACCCTTGCCCCCACCCTCTCCAGCCCACCCCAAGCCCAGACATTGAAGTAACACACCACAGACCTCTAAAATGGAGACCCCAATTGTAGGCTTACCCCAGACATTAACAAAATCAGGACGTATTACATGGCAAACGACTCGGGCAGCAGACCATCAATTTAAGCCATGGTTTAAGGGGTTTTACCTTAGAGGTAGCTGAGTCTGGTGAACTGTAGAAACCAGGGCATGGCCCATCCCTGAATCTGCAGAAAACACCTGGGAAAACCTTGCCCAGGGTCTTGCCTGTCCTGTGCACTGGCTGGTCCACCTGGGAGATGGCCAACCACCCATGCATGTGTGCATGCACATTTACAGACTCTGAGCATGGGTCTCTGGTGGCCAGCACCCAGACGCTCAGGTCCCTCAGACCGTACATGCCTTTGCCGTACTGGGCATCAAGATCTCCTGTCCTACTGAGCAGCTGGTTCAGTCTGAGGCTCACCAGCTGGTCAAAAACACAGGCTTGGAATGGGGAGCACAATCACACAGTAGAAATGTGATTTAATAAGAGTATAGGACAGACTGCAGTGATGAAACAAGATGCTTAGGCAGGCAAGCTTATCTACCACTGTTTACATGCCACCGAACCCTTTTCTCCCTTTTCTTTCTGTTTTCCCATGCTTGTTCCTCCCCTGACCCCCCCACTTCCCTTCCTACGTCTATTCCCCTAAACATCCTATATGAAGTTTCATACATCCCCAGGTTCTGCTCTGCACCATCCCACCAACCCCAAATTCTCCTCCCTCTGCATCCCACCATAAGTCTTATATCACTATAGGCCATCATTGCCCTTAAGCTTCATGACTGTTATGGGATTGTGTGGCAGGGGTTTTGGTAGCAGGGGAGGGTCCGCAGGGCCGGCTCTTGGGAGAAGCTGCTCGAAGCTCCCCCGGCTCGGAGCCGGACCCGCCGCTGGCCCAGGCCGAGCCCCTCAGCGACGGCGGTCGCGCCTCTGGGAGAACAGATTCCAGAGGGGAACGGCCCGTGAGTCGGGGGAGTGGGATGTGAGAGGAACCCCTCTGCGGATACCGAGGTCAGGGAAGGAGGAGGAGCGGGGGAGGACGCGGTGAGGCGGCAGGCTGTCCCCCCCAGCCCGTGGAGGGGAGCGGGGGAGCGGAGGCCGCCCAAAATGGCCGCGCCTCCGTGGCTGAGGCAGTCTGTGACTGAAGGACCGCACCCTGTCTGCGGAAGGGACCCGCGCTGGAGCAGTTGGTGAGGAACTGCAGCCCGCGGGAAGGACCCGCGCTGGAGCAGTTGGTGAAGGGCTGCCTCCCGCGGGAGACACCCCACGGCGGAGCAGGGGCCGAGCGCGGAGTCCTCCTCCCCCCGAGGAGGAAGGAGCGGCAGAGACAAGGGGTGAGGAACCGACCCCAGCCCCCGTCCCCTGCTCCCCTGGGGAGAGAGAACCGGGAGTGGGGCTGAGGCGGGAGGGCGGGGGGGAAGCTGTTCTCAGGTTGGGTTTTGCTTCCTAATAGCCTTGTTGTGATTTGATTGGTAGCAGGTTAAATTGATTTTGTTTCTTCCCCACGTTGAGCCTGTCTTCTGCCCGTGACCGTAAGTGGGGAGTGATCCCTCCCTGTCCTTGTCTCGACCCAGGAGCCTTTCTTTGTATTTTCTCCTCCTCCCACCGGGGCCGGGGGGAGTGAGCGAGCGGCTGTGTGGTGCTTTGTTACCGGCTGGGTTAAAACCACAATAATGGCATTGCCAGGAAAGAGAGTTGCCTTCAGTAAGTCACCTTGGTGGGCTTTGCTGAGCAAGAAGAGGAGTGGGAACAGTTTGTGTCAGGGTTGCTGTCTCCTGTCTGATCAGCCAAGCTCAATTTTTGGAAGTGAAATGCATATTGAACTAAGGATAAGGAGACATGTGTGGCAGAGGATGCCATGGTGTTACAAGTCACCATAAGGTTGTTCCTGGTAGGGGCGAGCTCACTCCTGGGCACTGGAGAAAGAGGAAGCATCACTTGGTATGGGCAAAGCAGGTGTCAAGGTAAGGCCCGCAACACCCTCTGTCTCCCATCGCCTCAGACAAGTCTGAATGCAGGAAGCCATGGGTTAGGCAAAACATGTCCCAAGGACACGGTGCTTGAATGGGGTCTCAGAAATCTGACTAGCTCTGGATGGATGCAGAAGAAATAGCTTGTAGCCAAAAAAGCAGATGCCAACAGAAGATACAGAAATTATCGTGGACAACTACAAAGTCGGACTATGCAGCTGGTGCCTTTCTTAGGCCAGCATATGTGAGCAAGGTTAAAACGTGGGTAGGAGGGAAGGGTGTCTCACAAAATTAGGGGCATGTTAGCCCACAGAGCACATAAATGAGGCCAAGCAAAGAGGCAATGCCTCGCTGAAAGCGAGGAAACAGGCATGGAAAATTCATTTTGCACTCCCAAAACCTTCAGTCTCTGTGGACAACTGTGCGTGGAAAGAAGCAGGGCAGCTGAGGTGGCATGGAAGGCTCTCAAGGACACAGGCTACATCCAGGACTACTAGCTTCTGGCTCTGAAGAAGGAAAGGTTAAGAGGCCATGATGGACTTTTTGGACATGCCACAGATAGCAAACCATCTTGGAATATGTCGTCAGGCACCTGTTGCTTGGAAGGACTTTGTCCCTAGCAGCACATGGGGAGCTCCATGGGGGAACTGAGGTGTACAACAAATGTCTTCAGAGCTCCTGTCCCTGGGTACTGAGCACCAACCAGGATTGTCAGCTCAAGGTAGCACAGAAAACAGAAGTCTCAAGCTGGAGATGCAAAGCTCTCGGCCTCTGGTGAGAAGGGGAAGACAACCAGCATGCACATTTAGGTGTCTTCAGTACTGACTGAAGGAGGTTGGACTGCAGGTGGAGGGAAATGGGAGGACCTGAGCATGCGTGGAAGAGAATGAATGTGGAATAAGCGTGGATGTGGAGGACTAAGGGTGCCTTGTGGGGAAAGGGAGGGGAATGGAGGAAACCTAAGGGTGCGTGGAGTGGGAGGGACCAAACCTAAGGGCACAAGGGGCTGACCTGGACCCGCTACTGCAGTCAGAAACCTCCTTTCCTGCCCCCAAATGCCCCTTCCCTGCTCCAGTGTCCCATTTTCTGCACCGAAACGCCCGAAGGACCTCACCGCCCCTCCGGGCTCCGGTAACCCCGCCGGGCACCCAGACACCCCCTCCCCTTCCCGAACACCGCCGAGACGTCCCCTCCCGCGCTCTAGGGCTCCGGCTCACCCCCCCCCCCGCCTCGGCCCTTTCCCCGCCCGGGCAGCCCCTCCCGCCCCCGCCCACCGCCCGCCCGTCCGTCCGTCTGCTCGGCCGCCCGCCCCGCCCCGGCCCCGGCCCGGCCCCGCCCCTCCCGCCGCAGCCGCCGCTGGGTCCGGGCCTGGGGAGGCGGCGGGCCGGGGGGGGCCGCGCCGGGCCGGGCGCCGGGGCCATGCTGGGCAAGGACTACATGCTGGCCATCGTCCTCGTCAACTGCGACGGTCAGCCGCAGCGGCGGGGGGGGGCTGCGCTGCGGGCTGCGGGTCCGGGGCGGGGGTGCGAGGCCGGGGCGGGGGTGCGGGGCCCGCGGGCTGAAGCAGCGGCCGGGTGCGGAGCCGGCTTCGGGGCCGGGGCCCGCGGACTGAAGCGGCGGCCGCGCCCCGGCGCTGTCCGCGGTGCTGAACGCGGCCGGCGGCGCCCTGCGCCGCGGGCGCCCGCCCGGCCCGCGCCGCCTCCCCGCCCCCCCCAAGGTCGCGGGGCACCGCCGTGTCCCCGCCCCGCCCCGCCCTCCCGCCCGCCGGGGGTCCCGCGGGGCGCGGGGGTCGCAGCCACGGACTGCCGCAGAGCGCCCGACCCCCCCCCCCCCGGCAGCGCAGCCGCGGGGGATGAGCACCCACGAGGGGTGCGCCGAGCCCCGCGGGTTTCGGGCTGCCGTTCCCGGGAGCAGAGCTCGCTGCTGCGCTGCACCACGGGCTCATTTCCGTGCCCTCTCCGGGGCTTGGGGCGCAGGGAGGAGGGGGTTAATCCGCCCCTCCTAGCTGCCGCCCTCCAAGGGTGCTTTCCTCCTCCCAGAGCCCAGGGGTCTGTCCCGGCCCCTTTCCCCCCGGCCGAGCTGGGAAGAAGCCGGTCTCGGGCACCCTGGGGTGTTGGCAGAGGGCTGGGGACCGCATGCTGGCAGGGGGAGCTCTGGGCTTGCAGCCCCGGGCCCCGCCTGGGGCACGCAGCAGGGTGCCCTCCTTGGCAAGCTCGGGCTGCCTGTACTCTCGTGCCCCCGCCGGGGTCACCCCACCCCTCCGGGCAGCAATGAGGCAGCTGCCCACACCGATCACCCGCCTGGGGTCCGCCCCTACCGCAGCCTCTCTGGCCTCTCGCCAAGCCTTCCCTCGCCCCGCGCTTCTCTCCTGGGCCGCGTGCCCAGCCGCGCACCCAGAGGCAACCGCAGGACCCTTTCGCTGATGGGTGAAGCTGCTCGCTTCTCAGGGCGCCCTGCGGCTGGGGGACCTTCCCCCCGCCCCTTGTCTCACACTCTCCATCTGCACAGACAACCTCTGGAGCGACCAGAGCCTGGAGACAGACCCCGACCTCCCCCCAGGCTGGAGGAAAATCCGTGACTCTCTGGGCACCTACTACTGGCATGTGCCAACTGGCACGACACAGTGGCAGCACCCCACACGCACCAGCACCGGCCCAGGAGGGCGCACGGAGACTGATGGAGAGGAGACACTCCAGGGAATGGTAGGGGATGTGGCGGGGGGGGGGGGGGGGGGGGGCTGGTATTGGATCCCAGCCCGCTGGCAGGAGCCTGCCGAAGGGCCTTCTGGGCATCACTGGTCAGCCTCCCCTTGGAGCTGGCCTGTCTCTGTCACACCAAAGTCCTGCTCAGCCCATTCCTGGCCAGGGTTAAGCCCCTTGAAAGGCTCCAGCAGGCCCCACGTTGGCCTCCTCCTGGCTACATGGGATGCCCACAAGCTGAGGCGCTGCTGTCCTGGAAGGGAAGGCTCCTACCTGGTGCCCCCTGTCAGCCTCTCTGCTGCCCTCACCCCTTTCCTCTTCTCTCCCAGGACTGCCAGACCCCTGCAGCCAACCACGCGGCAAAGGACAGGCCCATTCCCAGCCCCATGGCTTCGCTGTCCCGGAGGTAGGGCTGTCCATGTGCTGGCTTGTGGGGCACCGTTGACCCTTGACCACTGCTGGGTGCTGGGCCCCCAGTGCCCCCCACCAGAGCAGCCCCACACGTTGGAGACAGCAGGACCATGCTGGTCACCTCCATGGGATGCTTCCCAGCTGGTGGCATGGGGGTCTGCTGGTGGCGCTTCCCTGGGTGGCCCAGGTCCGTGCTGCTGAGTGGAAGCCATCCCCTCACCACCCCATCCCTCTACAGGACCTCGCTGCCCTGGCACGGAGATGACTTTCAGCACAGCGCAGAGCCTGGCTCCAAGGTACCGCACCCAGGGGCTTCACTGCGGCATCGTGGGCTGGTGCTGGCAGAGGAGGGGGCACGCAGCAGCTGGCAGGGACAGGGGTGGGAGCAAGAGCAGGGGCAACCACAGCGGCACGGCGAGGGGCATGGGATGGGGGTGGCTGTGCTATCTGGGCACCGAAGCCCCGTATGTCTCTGCTCAGTGCTTTGCTGTGCGCTCTCTGGGCTGGGTGGAGATCCCCGAGGAGGACCTGGCACCCGGCAAGAGCAGCATCGCCGTCAACAACTGCATCCAGCAGCTCTCCAACAGCAAGGGCCAGGGCTCTGTGGAGAACCGGGGTGAGGTGAGAGCCTGGGATGGTGCTGCCAGGCAGGGTCCCAACCCAGGGCCACTGCTGCTGAGGCTGGCTGTCCCCACCGATGGGGACCATGCCTGGGGGGGAGGGCAGGGACCAGATCCTGTGGCAGAGTCAACTCTCCGCATAGGCCATCCCTGTGGTGGTCCCAGCTGTGCGGCAGGTGGCTCTGACAGGGCTGCCCCTTGCAGACAGCGCCAGGGGTGCCTGGGTGGGCTGTCCCCACGCTCAGGGCTGAGTAGGCTGCGGGGACCAGGGTGTCCCTACATGTGGGCTGGATGCTGGGGACGCCCAGGCCATCTGCTAGGCTGAGGGAGCCGCTGACCCTCTGCAGGGCCAGGACCTGGTGATGATCCTGAAGAAGGACACCATGAGCCTGGTGGACCCCCTCGACCGCAGCCTCATCCACCGCCAACCCATCCTCAACATCCGCGTCTGGGGCGTTGGCTGCAACAATGGCAGGTGCCGGGGGCCGGGGCAGAGCTGGGGGCTGGGGGCTGGCTTTGCCCCCCTGAGGGGCAAAGGCACCCCAGCAGTAACCTGTCCCCTCTCCTCCCTCCCCGACTGCCGCTGTGGCTGCAGGGACAGGTAAGGGGGTGTGGGACCAAGGGGCAGCGCAGAGATAGGGGGCTGCCTCAGCTGGGGTCTCACTCTGTTGCTCGTGGCCTTGCAGAGACTTTGCCTTCGTGGCCAGTGACAAGGACACCTGTGTCCTCAAGTGTCACGTCTTCCACTGCAACGTGCCCGCCAAGGGCATCGCCAAGGCCCTGCATGAGATGTGCTCCAAGGTGGGATGCAGGGGCCCCGGCGGGTGTGGGCATGGCCCAGGGGTCTCGGGGGTGAGGGGAGGCACTGGGACCCCCATCTCTTGCAGATTGTGGCTGAGCGAGCCATAGCGAGCAGCGGACTGCCATGTGCTGCCACGCTGGAGCCCGTGTCCACCGAGGACCTGCCGCTGCAAGGTACCGTCCCCCCGGCGCTGCCGGCTGCTTCCCCTGCCCACGGTCCACCCTCGGGCAGTGGGATGCCCAGCAGCCAGCGCCCTTTGGCCTGCCTGGCTGTGTCCCCGGGGTCCTTGGAGATGGGGGCGGAGGAAGGACGCGGTGGGGGTGAATGTGGCGGGGGATGTGAGGGGGTCCTCCCCACCTCCCCACCTCTCCTGTTCTGGCAGTGGATATCCTGGAAGCGGTGAGGCAGTCGATGCAGACTTACGAGGCGCTGTACATTGGCAGCCTGCCTGTGCCCAGGGCCATGGGTAAGTGCCGCCGGCCCCGCCTCAGCTGGGGGATGCCCGAGAACCCCGCGCCGTGGGGCAGCTGAGCAGCCCGTGGGGCCGGCTGGCAGCACCCCGCCTGCACCGTGCCCGCAGCTGGGGCAGGGGCCGACGGGACGGGGTCTCCCACTCCCCAGGGATGGACGTACTGAACGAGGCCATCGAGAAGCTGACGAAGGGCCCCGGGCGGGAGCGCTGGACGCCCTCCCTCATTCGCGTGTCCGACACGGCCATGAGGGTGCACCCCGCGCAGGTGGGGAGGGGGACAGGCGGCTCTGGCCGAAGCGGGCACCCCGCTACCACTGCGGTGGGACAGGCCCCCCCCGTGGGGGGGGCCCGGCCTCCCGGCAGAGGGGACCTGGGGGGGGTGGCAGGGCCGCCTGGGCCGCAGCCAGGGGTGGACGGGCCCACGGGGTCCCCGCAGGAGGACGAGGAGGAGGCGGCGCACATCTGGGAGTGCCAGGTGCGCTACGTGACCTTCCTGGGGGTGGGCCGGGACGCCCACACCTTCGCGCTCATCGTGGACACGGGGCGACGCTTCCAGTGCGCGGCCTTCTGGTGCGAGCCCGACGCCGGCACCATCTCGGAGGCGGTGCAGGCAGCCTGCATGGTGAGTGCTGGCGGGGCGTCCCTCGACTCCCCCCCGCGGCTTCCCGGCCCTCCGGGGGCGCCCGGAGGAGGCGAGGGCTGGCGAAGGGGGAGGGCGAAGCTGGGGCCGCGGGTGGGACGCCCGACCCTGGGGAGGGCAGCCGGGGCAGCAGGGAGCTGACCCCGTGGGGCCGCGTCCAGCCCCACGGCCACGCCGCGTCCGGTCACGTCCGAGCCCACGGCCGCGCCGTGTCGCGTCCCACCCCACGGCCGCGCCGCGCGTCAGCCCAGCGCCCCGCTCTGTCCCCTCGCGTCCCCGCAGGTGCAGTACCAGAAGTGCCTGGTGGCCGCCGCACCGGGGGCCAAGGCGAAGGCTGCCGCAGCCGGCGGGGACGCTGCCGGCGGGGCGGCCAAGGCGAGCGGGGGCAGCGGAGGGGCGGCGGGGGCCGGTTCCCGCAAGCGGGGCCTCTTCTCCTTCCTGGAGGCCTTCCGCCTCAGGCGAGCCCTCCTCCACACCCCATAGGGGGCCGGGGCGGGGGCCGGGGCCGGGGGCCGGAGACCCCGTCCCCCGGCTCCGTCCCCCGCCCCGTCCCCGGTCTCCCCGGTCTCCCCGGCGGGGCGGGGACAGGGGAAGCCCCGCCCCCTCCAGCCCCTCCTCGCCCCCGCCCCGCCCCCCCCGGGCGGAAGGGGCGGGGCCAGGCGTGACGTGGCGGGATGGCGGAGCTCTACGTGAAACCGGGTGAGGGGGCGCGAGCGAACTTCCGGGGCGGTGGGGAGCGGGGGGGCGGGTGCAGGGGCTCGGGGCGGGGGGAGCGCTGGGGGGGGGGGGGGGGGGCGCCCCGTCCGGGCGAGGGGGCCCGGGGGGGCCGTGCCGGGGGGGGGAGAGCCGCACTCTGGCGCGGGGGCCGGGGTCCCGCGTCCGGGGGCTGGGGGGCGTCCCCTGGGCCCCCCCCCCCGGGGTCTCACCGTGCCCTTTGCTGCCGCAGGGAACCAGGAGCGTGGCTGGAACGACCCCCCCCAGTTCTCCTACGGGCTGCAGGCGCAGGCCGGGGGGGCCAGGCGAACCCCGCTCACCCGCCGGGCCCCCCCTCCGGCTGCGGGGGCCCCCCCAGGTCAGCACCCGCAAAGCCTCCCCCGCCCAGCCGGGGGGGGGGGTGGGACACGACCAGCGGCAGCCCCCGGGCTGCTGGCGCCGCGGGGACCCCCTCCCCTCCTCCGCGGGCCCGGCCCCCCTTCCCGCTCGGGCCCGGTGGGAGCCGCGGGCCGGCGCCGGGCTGACGGGGCTCCGCGCCGGCGCCTCTTCCCCGCAGGTGCTCCTCCAGAGCCGGCCGGGGCCCCCGCCGCCTCCGCCGCCTCCCCTGCGCCGCCCCCCCGGGCGCTGGGGCCGCCCCCCCTCGGGGCCGTCAGCCCTGCCCCGCGGGCGGAGGGCGGGAGGCCGAGCGCCGCAGCTCGACCGGAGGAGAGCGGCGTCCCCGCCGCCGCCGTCCTCGCCCCGCTGCGGGAGGCCCTCGCCGCCTGCCGCCCCACGGTGCAGGTGAGGCCCCGGCCGCCGCCGCCAGCTCTGCCGCGGGCGCAGGAGGGGGAGCAGGCGGGGGCTGCCTCTCGTGGGGCGAGGAGAGCCGCCCCTGGCCCCGGGGGGGGGTCCCCGCAGCTCCAGCTCATCTCTGCTTCCAGAAACAAGTGTGCGACGACATCGGGCGGCGGCTGACGGTGCTGGGCGACGCCTGGGCTCAAGGGAAGCTGTCGGCCCCGGTGAGGAAGAGGATGAGCCTCCTGGTGCGAGGTGAGGGGCAAGGGGGGGGGGGGGCTGCCTGGGGGCCGGCGCCAGGCCGTCGGGCAGGGAGCGCCGGCGGGAAGGCTGACCCCACGCCACCGCCACTGAGGGTTTGCGCTGTCCCGGCAGAGCTGCAGCAACAGCACTGGGACGCGGCTGACGAGATCCATCGCTCGCTCATGGTGGACCACGTGAATGAGGTGAGCCAGTGGCTGGTGGGCGTCAAGCGCCTGATCGCCGAGACGAGGAGCCTGCCTGCTGCAGAGTCGATGGACGGCGGCGCCGAGGACGGGCCTGGCCAGGAGAATCCCTGATGCCGGGGACGGGGCTGCAGGCTGCGAGCGCAGCAGCCCAGGCCTGGGGCCGCTGACAGGAGAAGAGCCCCTGCTGCCTGAGTGGGTCTGGGCACCTCCTCTGCCTCCCAATCCTTGCCCAGGAAAAGGGGATTTTAATCATTGCAACATTTTAGTGGCGATTCACTTCATGACGTTTAATAAAACGGCACTAACCTGCCCCTGGCCGCAGCCTGCTCTGGAGTTCTGGCACCAGATGGGTCCTGGTTCTCTCCCAGGAGCAGCAGGAGATGGGACGGCTGGGCAAGGCCACAGCAGCTTCGGGCTTGGCCAAGGGACTCTGGCCCCGGCAGCGCGTTCCCAGCCCACAAGACATGAAGGGAAGGTATCTCCCTGGCAGCACCCCCAGCATCACCCGGGTTGAGGGGGCGGCAACATGTTTCCCTGCTGCACCGGTCGGCAGAGCCTGGCCCCCTCTGGCCTCGCCTTTGGCAGTGGGGGGGAACCCACAGCAGCAGGCACACAGCCCAGCTCCTGTGCAGCAAGAGACAGCCTCCCGAGGAGTTCTCGGCTGGCTGGGGAGGCCAACCTGCCACCAGCCCACAGCAGCCTGGCAGGGCCAGGGTTTGTGCTGCAGCTACAGCCCGTGCTCCCATCTGGGCTCCTGCCTGTCCTGGCACAGTTCAGACCCAAGTTTGGGACCCAAGAGACCTGGGTGGCCTTAGAGACAGGGATTAATGTCACGGTGCTAGTGAAGCCCACCAGGTCAGGTAAGCCCAGTGTGGTCACGCTTACCCCAGGCAGCAGTCGGACTGCTCTGTGCTGCTCCTTGCCGCGCTCACAGGAGGGCCTCACCAGCCACGCCCCCCACCACTGGGGCAGGCTGCATGTGGCACCCCAAGCCTTGGAGCAGGCCTTAAGGCCCTGCGTTCACCGCCCCAGCCTGCAGCGTCTCAGTGCAGGAGGGAGAGATCCTCTGTACCCTCTAAGGGCCCCTGGTGCTCCTCAGCTCCTTTTAGCTCCCCTCCCTGGGGCTCTGAGGACCCAGCTGAGCCCCAACAGAGAGATGCACCAGGTCAGCACAGGGGGTTCATGGTGTTTATTGATCAAGCATGAGCTCCTAGGCAATTGCACCAGCCAGTTGTGCTAGAGCCTGAGGTGTCACACATCCATCCCCAGCATCAGAGAGGGCTGCAGCCAGCTGGTCACGGTGCCAGCAACTCCACGAGGCCCAGGAACAGGCCCAGCCATGGCCTGGAGACGGGGAGCTGGAAACTCAGATGTCCATCTCAAACTGGTCTTGATCTGCAAGGGTACGGAGGGATACAGGGCCAGGGTTAGGATGGGGCTACCTTGGGAGAAACGTGCAGGCAAAGGAACTGGAACTGGGGCTGAACTGGGATCTCCCCTTGCCCTTGCAGCCAGGTGGGAGCCCCACACCCCAGGCAGCGTGTAGGCAAGGGGCTGCCTGCCTGGGCTGCTCACCTGGCATGGCTTCTTCGCTCTCATTCCGCTCCTTGAGCTCCTCCAGCTTGACGAGGCTGGACTGGGCCAGGGATGTGACACCGGGGATCTGGGGCAGGCAGCAGGGAGGGGTCCTGGCCACGGGCGAATTCTTGCACTCCAGCAGGAACTTGCGGTCGTAGATGATGCGGGTACCTGCCAAAAGCAGGGGGCTGTCAGGCACTGCCGACCCCTGGCCGCCCCCGTCTCCGAACACCATGGCCTGAGCCTGGAGCAGGGGGTGGAACCCAGCGCTTGGCCACAGCTCGGGGACATGGCTGGCTCCGGAGCCACTGTGGGGCTTCCCACATGGCAGGCTGTGACACCTGTCCTGCCCAGCAGCTCTTCCCCACATTGTTCCTCCCCTTGAAGCTCCTGGAGCTCTGCCAGGGCACAGCACAGCAGGTCCAGCCTCGACAGGGTGCCCTGCGGCAGCTGACACCACAGCCAGCCCTGTGCTGCCTGGAAGTCAGGGCCAGCCCTGGGGCACTCGGCACACAGCCCAAGCCCAACGGCCAGGTAGCAGGCAGGTCCCCAGCGCAGCCAGCCCAGAGGCGGCAAGCTCGGGGGTGGCTCCCTACAGCTATCAGAACAGCAAAAGCTGAGTGCCTCCCCATTGGCACCGAGGGGAGATGTACCCAGGGAACCGTTCCCTTCAGCTCAGCCAACGAGCTGCCCTGCTGTGTGTGCCCTGCATGAGAACACCACGCTGGGTTCGATGGGACACCTCCTCTAGTGTGCCAGCCTGCTGGGTGTACAGCCCCAGGTCAGCGCCCAGCCGGGGCACACACTGCCTCCCCCCGCACCCCAAGCGCCTGCCAGCGATCCCGGAGATCGTGCCAGCCTGCACCCTGCTGCGCCAGGTCCGGGCCTGCCTTCCCCTGCCTGGCTGTCTCCGCAGCTGAGCAGCGGTTCCCTGCCAGGCTCTGGCAGCGAGCGCAGCCCAGGCGGCAGCAAGCCCAAAGCTCCTGCGCCAGCCAGGCCCTTCCCAGCACCACAAACACATTATGCAACCCGTGCCTGCCACGGCCCTGCCAGCACTGGGCCAGGCTCCCCCACCCCAGATAAGCTTATCGGAGGCACACAATGGAGCCAGCGCCCACAGGGTGGGTGCCTGCAGCTCAACAGAAACATGCCCAGCTCAGGGCCAGGGCACACGCTACCCTGAGGGCAGCCAGCAAAGGACCTGCTCAACAGCTGAACCAGGGGCTTTGGCGGGGGGCTGGAAGGGGGGCAAGAGGACAGGCCTAGGGTACCCCTGGAGGGAGCCGTGCCGCCCAGTACCTTCCCCCAGGGCTGGTGAACTCAGGTGGGAGCAGACTTCTTGCACTAGCCCCGTGCACCTGCACCAGCTCCAGCCAGCCGTGCCCAGGCATGACCTACCCCCGAAGGACCAGCGCTGCATCCACCACCCCAGCAGCACAAGCACCAGGCACTGCTTCTGCCTGCTCCTCTTGGCATCACGGGGCAATGACGGCCCTAACTTCTAGCAGTATCTTGCCACAAAGCTTTGGGGTTCCCTTTTCCACTCCAGCTCTGGGCTGCCAGGGAAGCCACCATGCCGTGGGCCTGCCTGGATCTGGTGCCCAGAGCAGGTGCCCATGCTCCCAGGGACCAAGCTGGAAGGTGGAGAGCCCAGGAAGAGACCCACTCAGGAAGGAGCTGCCTAAACTAGGCAGGGATGGGGTGGCTGAGGCCACCGTTCTATTCAACGGACAAGCCCATCCCCGTGCTGGGTCTTACCCCCTGGTGTGGTAGAGTAGACTGTGCCACCCGGCGTGGAGCTGTAGCCCTCCGGGATGAGGAGATGGTGGCTCCCCGGGATGGGGCAGGAGGAGGTGGTGGTGCCTGTTGCAGCCATGGAGCCCACAGGGGTGGGGTAGGGGAGGGGCAGGGGCGGGGCCTTAGGCCCCTCCCCTGCAACTCACCCCAAGAGCAAACACCTATCACACTACAATATCATTTGTTCTCAATACAAGTACTGTTAACACAAGTGTTTCTCCTTTGGCATTTCACTATCAGGCAGCCAGCAGCAGTTCAATGTTTTTTGCATTTCTTCCTCAAATACTAAAAAAAAAATATCTGAATATATCATCCAGTAGCATTTCTGAGGTTTATCTGCCTGCAGTACTCAGATATTGCTTGTGCACTTCGGGTTTTCAGTACTCCTTCCTCATGCTTTTCCTGGGGAAACTCTGCTGCTGCTGCATGTAAGGATCTGTCTGGAGAAGGTGGAGGAAGGTGGAGGAGTCTCCATCTGGTCTGAGAGACCACCAAAAGTGGTCTGTTAGATTGGACACTACATGCACTGTATGTAGTTACCTGCTTGAGGAATGGACCAAATATTCAGTGTAGTTACTGCATCACCACTGAGCAAAAGCAGAAATAAGCATAGTCCAAGTGCAGAAAGTGGAGAACTTCTGCACCTGGGTAGAAAATGAACGTTCATCTTAAGCAGTATGCGAAAATCCCCTTCCTCCTCACGGAAAGGACTTGAGGAGCTCTTACCAGATTTAAAGGGTAACAAGAAGCTTCGAATTGAATATAATACATTTTTCTCTAGTGGGAAGTGGTCTCCGCTTTCCTAAGATCTGCTTCTAGGCAGCTGGTCACAGCAAGTCAGGTGAAGAAACCCTGCATTTACCTACAAGCTACCTATTTACCTTCCACAAATTAAGGTGTCATCAGTTGCCACGTTGTCAGCTCAGCCCTTATTTCCAACCCCTGAACCAAACCTGATCTCTCAGGCAACCCACCTGGAAAAAGAGTGCTGGAAGCAGCAGAACCAATCCAGCAGGAAAAAAAAAAAAAAAATAACACACAACCATGTTCACACAAAAAAATAAAGGCTAACAACTGGCAGGGGGAAGGACTCGGCAGACCTTGTATCACAGATGACTGCAGATCAAAACCTCCCCCAAACCCTGACTGCATCCACGTGCTAATTACGTGACCCTGAAAAGATGCATCACTGGGCACGGCAGCAGCTACCAATGACAACAACATACAGCCTCTTCCAAAATTCTCACACACAACCTATAAATACTGTTTGCCTTTTATTGAATATTCAGGTAAATATTTCACATTAATACAGGCTACATAAAGTAGAGCCACTATACGACATGAAATTTACTCAGCTTTTCCTTTTAAGTATGTAAACAATTATACATGTATTTACCACCCTAAAAGGTTGAAATCATGTAATCAGCTAGTTCTCTGCTGCATACAAGGAGCATTCAGTAGTGTTTAGCCAAAAGCACTAGTTTTGTCTGATTTTTAAGTTCAAAATGGCTAAACTAACTGGAGAGCAGAATCAGTTTGTACAGGTAAATCAATTTGTTCTTATACAACGGGCAATCAAGTTTCCATTGTTACAGCCCACAGAAAATTGCTTAGTTAGGCACATTAAAAAAATCCCCAGGGTTCTTCAAGACCGTAAAGATTCCCAAACAAGGCTAAAAAAGGATACACCCCCTTAAATCAGTTGACGTACTTGAGATGCATGTTTCCAATGTGAGGTGCCCAGGTGCCAGGCCAAATCTACAGCAAGAAATAAAAAGACAAGTCTATTATGAAAACAAATAAATGTTCCTTTAACAGAGCGTTTAACCACTAGAGGGCAAGCTTAAGGCTTCCCCCTAAAACACAACCAGACTGTCCAAAGGCTGGGAGCCCTCTTCAGCTCTGGCAAAGGTTTGACTGACAACCTGCAAGATGCTGAGTATGGATATAAACCATCTCACTTACAACGAAGTCGATTACCTGGCTGAGCAGTCTTGAAATGGTGCTTATTTTACCTGAATGGTTTGGTACAGATAGTGCAATATATTTTTTTATAAACACACACAAACTGTAGGGGAAAAGTCATGCGACGATCTCAATACCAGTATCAAAGAACTGAAAAAAACGTCACCTATCCAAAAATGAAGAAAAACAAAACAAAGCACAACACCGTAAAAAGCCCCAGGTAAGCAAAAGTGGAAAAAGGCAGCCACACTACCTGCTGAGCATCAGTACATTCTGTTGAGTTCTGGACAACTTTGATCATGGGATTCCAGGCAGGATCTGGAGTATGGAGCCCGTTAAAGAGGGGGCCTCCTGGGCCATCCGCTAGCTGAGGGTGTGAGGGTATTAGAGTGCCGCCGTACATGGAAATCGGTAGGCCCTGAGGGAACAAGAGAAAGCGCTGTCGGTGAAGAAGGCAGTGGTTGTGAAGGATGACGGTAATACCATGTTTGCCAAGATTGACAGAGGCAGTTCACATCCATACGTAACGTTCACCGACGGGCAAATATCTCAGCACTGTGAGGAAACAGGGCATCGCTGCACACCTAGGCAGAGTATGGAATACGGTCACTCTTCAGAGCTTGAAGATTCAAGTCAGCTTACCCATTTTTCTGAAATTACACCTCACCAGTATGCAGCAGGCTCTGCACAGCTCTTTCAGATGACCCCATAAAGCCAGACACCGCAGCTGTACAAAGTGATCTCAGTGCTCCTTCCTCTCACCTCTGCAGCACACAATAACCTTGGTGCACGCAGGGCTGCAGCCAGGGGCTGCACTTCAGCAAAGCCTGTATACAGCTTGAACCTACAGGACTCCAAGTTGAAGATTTTCCATAGATTACTAATGGCCAACTAAAATATTCTTCCAGTTCAGAAAGAGCAAGTTACAGAGCGGCTTTTTGCAATTAAGAGGTTTCTTCCCCATGTTTGAATGATTGCTGCTCTGCAATTTAGAAGATCCCAAGAGCACATGCTACAGCTACTTCTGAAACATGCTGTGAGCAAGTCTGCTGTTGAGCACACAGTCCTGGACGTTCCCCCAGTGGTGGCTGAGCTCACTATGGCTTGGCTATGTCCGTCTGCCTCAAGCTACTTTCCAGCATTAACATACAAGGCACAGGCTTACATGCAGTCCTCTCATCCTGCCACTTCCTGAAGAAAGGCATGTAGTATTCATGGGCATGATTTGTACTGAAAGCATTAAGCTGACCTTTACTCAGCCTCAAGAGCTGAGCAAGCCTTATGAAACGTTTCCGAGCAACTGAGCCTTTGAGAAAAGAAACACTGGAGAGCAATGGAGGCATTCAGCTACTTGACAAGAGAACATCTGCAATCTACAAATTCTGGTTTTGTTTAAATGCACCACCAGGCTTGGACACCCTTTCTAGTCAATACTGGGACAAAAGTAGGTTCAGGACTAGATGCAGCAAGCAATGATGGAAGAGACACACACACAGTGTAAACAGGCCGAACAGGAGACAGAACAAAGAAATTCCTTGGTCATTTTATAGACTAAATCCAACCCTCTGTAACTTACTTTAGAAAAATCCACAAAACTATTTGGCATAGGTTGGTGGAAAATATTTGAGGGAGCCACTATTCCAGAATCATCTCTCTCCATTGGCTGATGCTGAGAAAACGTGCCTGGGTCTGACAGCTGCTGATGCATCGGATGATTTCCCATGACAGGCTGAGACCAACCTGATAAACCTTCTGGAAAGGAGGAGATTGAAAATGGCTGATTACAATTCATTGAAGATACTCTGGAGTAGAATTGAGCAGCTGCACACATCTGCATACATCCAAAGGCTCCCCAAAAAACACACAGCTGCACAGGTATCTAAGGGCTCTGCTCTGAGCAAAGGCAGACATTCCACAGCCTACACAAAGCAGGAAGATACCTACAGTTTTTAGGCTAATAACCCATTACAGACAATGCAAACACACAAGTCTTATCTGTAGCATCAAGGCCTCTCACAGAGAAGCTGCAGCAGGCAACACTATATAAGGCCGGCTACACGCACACACACTTTCTTTCCCTCCAGCTCCCACATCCTCTTATGTACCACAGGAACACAGAAAAAAGTTACACTTATGACAGAGGCAAAAATAGGGAAAGAAGAGAGACTGGTGAGGCCAGGGAAGTTTGGCCAGGCACATGCTGTCTTCATGTATATTCAGCTTGAACCTCCACACAAGTGTGGAGATAATGGGGACTACTAGTAACTGCAAGTTTCAGGTGTCCACAGCAGAACAGCTAAGATCCAATAAACCTCCCAGCACTGTCTGTGAGCACATACAAGCTTTTCCTGAAAAAACACAGTAATGCTGAGACACTAAGTTAACCAAAGTATGGAGGCCTTCACTGAAAAATAGAACAAATACAGGACTACTAAACATTGGTCTTTAAAGTTACCAATGGAAACACTTTACATCTCAAATGCTGCAGCTCCTCCTTTCCACAGGAACCTCACACTAACAGGAAACTGAACATAAAACTTCAGCTGTTTCAAAGTCATTCTTTTGAAACTGGGGCCACCTGGAACAGAGGTTACCCCATACTATTCAAGAGTCATGAGGAGATCAATGCAAAAATCAGCATCCACAACTAGTGTTTCTGGATGCATTAGCTGCACCACAACTAATATTTTAAAATGTTAATGGAAAGCAAGCTAGAAACTTGGATGGAGGCAGTTGTCCTTTTAGGCCAAGGGTCAGACTTGGAAATGGATGCCCTTAACAGACAAAAGTTGTTTACTTTTTAAATTCTGTACCATTCAATAGACTTAATATGAAATTTCTGAACTCTTCTCAGGGTTTACAAGTGTAAATTGACAGATAATCTAGGTTGGGTGACAGCTACCTACATTAGGAGAGAAAATCACGGCGCTTTCATTGATATGCACTCTCCCACCACTGACACCAGTTTTCCCTTCAGGATGTACTACATGAAAGTTGATTACAGACTGTGGAACTTTATTCCTCCTCCCCAACTTTCTTTTCAAATGTAGTACTTCCGAAAGGCCCTAGAAGTTTCTTTAGGCTACCCCAGGCTGTACAACAGACTTACCAGATACACTGTTAACTCCAAAAGACCAAATACCACTATGACCAACAGGAGCCGTGAAGTTGGTTCCCAAGGGTGTAGGAGTGACAGATCCTCCCTGTCGAATTCTAGCAAGCCTTTCTGTCCCGATGGGTGGGGGTACCTTTCGATCTTGATTGGCGTTACCCGTTTTTGGCTGGCCCAAGTTAGAAGGTGCAGAAGCAGCTGAAAGGGGCGAAGATGATCCTGAGGAAACTGATGGAATAGGAGATTCACCTGCTGAAGAGAATATTTCTCTTGCTTAATTACACACAGCACACAAGCTAGCAAGCATAAATGCTAGCCACTCTATCCCCCCCAATATTCTCTCAAAGCAAATGATAAACAGGTTTTAAAGGCTTTTTTGAGAAGCATTCTTCAAGTCTTTCACAGAAATTCTGTTTATTTTAACTCTAAAATCAACATTATAACACAAATGCTTTCAGCCATCAGAATCATGTGATATTCTCATGACATAGCAGTACATCTAAATTAATTACAAGAAAGAATAAGAAACATGGAAGAGTTTCAGGAAGAGGTGAAAACATCAGCCAAAATACCATAAATATCTAAACAGCCTGGTTTTGGTATCCACCACTTCCAGCAGAAGAGAAATTAGACAGCTTCCCAAAGCCACATGTGTAACATAAGAGCGTAAGTCCCACCAACTTCAGAAGTGTCACTGACTCTTCTTGGGAAATCCAACTTCCTTTGAGCACTCATTTAAATGTTTTGGTTCTTAAGCTCAGAGTGGCAATGAAGTTGCATGCAGTGACATGAAAAGCCTCTTCACTTAAAATTCTGAATCAAAGACCCATATTTTCTGCAAAGCTACTTCCATGTTCTTCCCATTAGGAGGAAAACCCACTGTTACCTTGGATGATGCTTAAAGATTTTGGAACATTAAGTAACATGAAATAATTCCAGAATCCCAATTAAAAAAAAAAAAAAAAAAGCAAGTATAACTTCAAACCATGGCAAACATGACATTTTCACCTAATATTAAACTCATACTATTTAGAGGGGAATCTTTAGCTTGGTGTAATCACCTCCACTCCCCGACAGCTTCATGCCCTCTCCTCTCGGACCCTACGATGACTGGGGTTTTTTTTTGCCCAAATATGCCTTTAGTAATGCTACCAGAACTAATGGCATTTTACATGGGAAAAAAACCACGAAATAGTACAGCTTGGGATTTGCACAGCATCCTCACAGCTGCTAAAAGCAATTGGAAAGCATTTTGTGCATCACTGGGTAATTTCCCCTCAAGTTACAAATCTACTAAAGACAATAGCTATGAATTTATAGTTAACTAAGACAGACCCATGAAGTTCCTACATGAATTTGTTGCGCTTGTCCAAGGATGTGGTGAAAAATGCTGTCTGTTAAAGCTGGGAGTCCCAACAGGCGCTGGCCCTTGAAGGTAAACCCGTGCTCCTTGTATGTTTGCTGAAAAGCCTGTCAAAGGACCTGAAGAAGAAGTTGTAGAGCTGTTGGATGGATCTAGAGAGGGTAAGCCTGAAATAAACATAAATTTGATTAAATATCTCTCTTTGGGAACCTGCTTCAAAGCACCAGAGAGAGCTAGTGCTCCAAATATAATTAAAGCATCTCATCACCTTCAGGGGTATCTGCACATGGTAAGTTCATTTTACAGGTGCACGATTCTCCCTTAGAAACCAACAGAAGGCATTTCTGTACACTCTCTGTTTTGGCCTGAAGTTTTAACAAAAACAGCCATCCCTTCGGTCACTGAAAGGAAACAATCTTAGCAGGGAGGGCAAAGGAGGAAAGCTGGGAGTGGCAAGGATCTTTGCTTACAAAAAAGCCACGCAAGTCAAACAGGGATACAGGGCTCTGTGAAAGTCCCAGGGGAATCCGGCACCAGGGAAGCAGTTCGCTGCAGTACGGTTTTTGCTATCCTATAGGTACATTCACATATAGATTGGTCAGAGCATGCCATGTCCGGAGAAATAGGGCTGACAATGCACAGCACAATAGGTGGGGGGGCTGCTTTCTACAGGGATGCGTGAGAGGAAGGGAGAGACGGAGAGAAAGTTCAAAGTCCCACAAAAATTATTAGCAAGGGGGAATTACAGTTTTTTAATAAGCCAAAGCTTTTAAGTACTTTTCCAAAATGTTATAAAAGCTCTTATCACACATTATTATCTGAAGGTAGAAATGGGCATGGCCATATATTCACCTGAGTTTTGGGTTTAGTTTCAAGGGCCTATTAAACAAGACTACTTTCAAAACCATTTAAACATTTTGAAATGACCACAACCAGGACCAGCCTATATTGCTGCGGGGCAAGGTTGAAGGTTGTACCTACTTACACCACAGCAGTCTGCAAACAGCAGTGGTGACAGGCAAGACCTTAGGTCATAGACTAGATGTGCACCTTTCGTTGCCTAGATACGTTCCTGAAAGCCAGGTCCTTTTCCCCCAATATTATCAACCAAGTCAACCTGATTTACTGCTTCCAGAAGTGCCAGATCCAACCTGCTCACACTGACAGAAATGACTCACTGGATTTGAAGGAGGTATTTTTCTCATTAGCCCTTCCCCAAAGGTTAAAAAAGAGAAGTCTCCATTACAGACAAGGACAAGTAAATCACCACCACCAACAGAACATGGGGTGCTCAGATGAGGAAACCTTGAGTGTTGGAGGACAAACTTTCAGGGTTTGTCACAGCACAAAGTGCAAGACTCCGTGGCTATGAGGAGGATGCTAATGTCTGTGCAGGCTGCCTGTAAATGCAGTTTGATTGATCTGTGTTTGTCTAGAGCTGCAGACTGGCCTCCAGCACAAAGCCTAGCTGTAAGCAGATTGCAGCACCTCCAGCTGAGGGCCCTCCCTGGGTATCCTCCATGGAGCTACTGATGGGACACTCTTGCTAACCCTCCATCCACAAAAGTCAACTCAGAGGTAGTCAAAAGGCCCCTATGGTGACTGATTCCACCACACACCAAAAACAAGTTTCCAGCTGCTGACACACCACCGAAGTTCCCAAGTCTCTGCTCTATACAGATGGGGTAACAGAGCTGCTGCTGCCCATGGGGACTGCTGGTTTCCTAAACAGAGAACAAGGCAGAGATTATGACAAAAATAGCTCTTCTACAGAAGAGAGATGCCCAGCTGTGTCTTTTGAAGGCTTCGTAGGATGGGTACACAGCTTTCAAAATGCAATGACTATACAGCCGAGACTATTTCAGCACTGCTGTGTATTTTCTACAGGTTGAAGGAAGTGCGACAGCCAGAGATGCACAAATTCAACAGAATAGTCAGTTTTCAGGTTGTAAAGAACACTTTTTATCATTAACTTGCCTTTCATAAAAGTGGATGAAAAAACACCTTTGCTCAATATTAAAAATGGCTTTTATGAACAATGACTTACAGAATCCTGATTTCAGTAATGAGCTTCCTATTTATGTACTTACCAACAAAACCAGGTTTTGTAATACTAAAGCCTTTTGCAATACCATACTCAGCAGTTACTTGGGCCATGAGTTCAAACTCTTCATCATGCTCTGAAAGCGTAACTGAGCTTTCAAGACTGGTGTATCAATCTCATATGAACTCTGCTCAAAATTTAGTTTACCAAACCCCCAGGCACTTCTGCAGAAGCTGGTTACTGCAAAGGCAACCTCCACCTTTAGAGAAACAGCTGCAACACTTGGTCACTCCATTTAAAACAGGGAGCCCAGCCATTTTGTGCAATTTCATACTCTTGCTTCCTAAGCTGGCACATTTCACATTTGTGATACCTTTTAATGCCACGTGAGCAAGGCCTCAAACCCCTTCTTAAAATGCAGAGGAAAGAAGTAACAAATAGACTTCTTTTGGTCTTCTTCACAGCCTCCCCAGATGGTTGGGCTAAGTCTGCCCTTAATCTGCAAGCTGCTAGGACAAGAGATCTGAAGACATAAGTGAGACAAAAGGCCATTTCCAGAACAGATCCACAGCCGGTAAGGAGATCTGAATGTGTACCTGTGCCTCAAAGGAACTGGTGAAATCAGAGAAAACCCAAGCTGCAACTGAGCTTGCCCATGAACAGGAAAAGCAGAGTACCCAAACTCCACCCTGAAGTGACAACTTCTTAAGAAAAAGCTGGCTTAGTGCACAATCAAATTATATTAAATCTCAACCAAATTAGCTTAGAGGCAATCACCAAGAGATGTTGATTTCTGGAAAAATTTGCCACAGCTCAACTGTTCAAGACAGGCACAAAAGACAAACCTCTGCTCCGTCAGGTATAGTCACAGCTGACATTAAAGGATCAGTGTCCATCTGCTCTGACAGCCATTACTACCCCCTCTCATCACACAAAGTGTACTGAATTGCCAGGCAAGGCCCAGACTGCTCCTTGTCCATCGCACTGCTGTTGGCCAAACCGTAAGCCAGCAGTGACTGACTCTTTTCCCCCCTTTTCAACATCTCATGAAACCTGCCACCGAACCCTACGCAAACAGCCAAGGTAGTCCCCAGTTCAACCCACCTCAGAGGCTGAGAGCAGAAAGGTCTGTTCCCCTGGGAAAAGCCAGTGAATAAGATGGGTGGACAGACCACAGGACCACACTTAGGCTCCAAGGGAAGGCATCAGAGAGGTCCTCAGGGTACCATCCCCGCTCCTTTCCTCTCTATCACACCTTCAAAAGACCCCTTTCTCCCCAGGGTCCCTTAACCTCCCCCTCCTCCTGTGTGACAGACTATTTACATTCTTAAACAAAGGTGTTCAAAAGTGGTATTAAGTAGAATGATATTAAATGAATCAACTAAGGACCCGGCTAACCAGTCACCTCCTGCCAGGCAGAATTTTAGTGGCACATCTACCTATTTGCAGTTTTTCTTCACTTTGCAAGATACTAATCAAATTCCAGCTCAGAAAAAAATGTGTTCTGTCCAAATATTTTTGTGCTTCAGTTAAGAACTTCATACTTACCTCCCCAAAGTCAGCCGCATGAGCTCTCCTTGGGTATCTACCTAACCTTCCTAATTCAGGGAAGAAACAGATTTAGACTACCTTTTAAATACTTAAGAGTCATTTAAGGATACATAAAGGACCAAGAAATTTTTCCCAATGACAAACAGATGACCTTAGCATAAGGGAACAGCAAAATGTTTTGCTGCTATGGGAAGTCTCAGTCAGCCATCTTTGCATACACAGGATGCAATCATTAGAAAAATCAGCAGATCCCACTTGGCATAAGCTTCCTTCCCCAGGGGTTATTCCAGCAACAGCCAACTGCCAGTTTAAAGCACTGCAGAGAAAAAGCTGAGCCAACGTAAAGTGTTTCTAGAGTCTGCTGAGGAGGGTCTGGCAATTCTTTTATTAGCTGCCTGTCTGACAAACAAGGTCCAGTTACTTTACCTTCCACAGCCTTAATTACATCTGGTTCTGCTTACTGTGCTGGGACTGAACATGGCACAAGAGCTCTAGGTATTCACTCTCTTTGCAGAGCTATACAGCCCCATTTAAACTATGAAGAAAACTACAATCATAGCAAACATCCCAGTTTTGTGGTTAAAGATAGTCAGAGAGAAGTGTTCTGGTTTTCAGAAGTCAGGCACATTTGTAAATCAACCAAGAGGAATGGGAATGCTGAAAATCTTTTTTCCTCACCACCATGTCTTCCAAATGCCCCCTCCTTCTTTAGTCTGAAAGTGAAACTATTTGATTTGTCCCAATCCAGCATTCAAGTCCTGAAGCATTAGCCCCGATATCTAACATACACTGCAGGGGTAAAGACAACTTCAAAGCAAGACTCTCTAGCTACCCAGCTTCAAGGCACCATAAAGCCATTATGGCAAGAATGAAGGGGAGAACGGGGTGACACAAACTAGATCTCTTGCGAGTCCCTTCCAGCCAAATGGGTGCAGCTAGTTGCCTGCAACACAGTTTGAACACTAAGATGGTAATAATCCTTTAGACAGGGCACGGCAAGGGCAGGGACCTCACTGTAAGCGTTCCTAACCCATTTCAAATAAATGCAGATAAGCTTGAACTGCTATACTTAACAGCAGGAGGATTGTAACCTCCTAATAAAACACCATGCAGTAGCACACCAATTTCCCAAAGCACAACATAAGCTTATTAAAACCTCAGAGCCATATCAAGAGACAAAAAGTACAGAGAGTTTACCCTCACTGAGTCAAGCTGGACTCTCAAATAAAATATTGAACAACTGCATGCAGTCACTCCTGCAGATGGAACCTGTCAAGAGTCCTGGCCCTGCTGTTTCAGGTTTGGTATCACCCGACCCCATATTACATTCCAACCCAAAAGCTAAAATCAATGCTACTCTGAACTCTACAAACAGGTGGAAGCATTCCTGTGTCTTACAGAGGACAAGCAATGCAACATTTGCAATGTTCCCAACACCTGACATCATAGAAGAACTGAAGAAGAGGGAAAAAATGATCATCAATGTTTTAAAGAGCCCTTGGAAAAAATAGGCCATCCTTGTTACATCAGTATTCTCTAACTGTCATTTGTAAACTACTTCTCAATCGGTTTGAGATAATCAAAGCGTGAGAGTTGGAGAAAGAATTCTGACCAGTGCATGATCTTAATGACTTACCTACAGGACTAGTCGAAACTCGTTGGGAAGGTGGCCTGAAACCAGGAGCCTTGGAGTTGTCAGGATGCACGTTTTCCACGTGTCCTAGCACAGAGTTATTCAGAAAGGTAGACTGAACAGTGAAAGATGGGTCAGCTGCTGCTCGGGTAGAGAGTGGACAGTCTCCCCATCCTTGGTTAGCTGGCACCTGGTTGCTATCAAAAAGACTACTAAAGTGATTGAAGAGTGTTGCTGGCCCAAAGGTCGGAGGCAATGATTTGTTTGCTGGGTTAATGTGCATCTGAGAACCGTTCATAACGTTCATGGCTGACGAAAGCTGCACTGCAGCAGGTGGACCTTGAGAAGGTGTTAAAGGAACTTGATTCGTAACAAAAATAGACTGAGGATCTTGATGGAGGTTTGCATTTGGTACCACTGAATAGAAAGAACCTCTGGACTGCATCCTGTGAGTAACTCGAGGTGCTGGTACAGCTACTTGAGGTAAGTTACTGTTGTCCTGATTATCTGCAACAACTGACCTGGGTGACACTAAGCTTAAAGGAGCAGTTTCTGAGCTGGATGAAAAAGGCATCGACATGGAAGGATTGATCTCTGACATGCTGGTTGGCAGTATTTCATCTTGGACATTATTTAGAGGTGCAGGGCTGCTCGATGGGCAAGTTTCAGTGACTCCTGAGTTGCTGCTAGCTGACATACTGCAACTACTTGCAACCGAAGATGGTGCACATGCGTTTGCAGCAGGCTGGTCTGGTGTTGACACCTTCTCTTTGGGTGCTGAGACAGCCGAGAAAGAGTCCGCTTTAAGTGCAGAATGCTGCGTTTGTGGAGCATTAGATGACAGAAATGCTGCGGGCACTTGCCCGTTGTTTGGGGGGGCAGAGGAAGCTGAAGGCAGAGTGCTACAGGTGCTCGTCACAGTTGAGATTGCTGTTGCTGCAGCACTTGTCTTGGGAACGCAGGCAAACAACTGCTTTCTGACCGAAGAGGGAGTCCGATTACTGGTCACACACAGCGGTTGGGTAGAAGCAGCTACAGAAGAGACAGTAATGGGACAACTAGAAGTAGCTAGTCCGGGAGACTCCGTCTGTAAAATATTTCCATTCTGACTACCTACACGACTTGAACTATTATGCTTTGGAGAGCTGTTTGTGCTGCCAGGGTTAACTGGTCTCACTGGGAATGGTCCCCAAGTGTTCGGTGAAGGTGAAAAAGTTCCTCCAAATTGGGCCATAGGTAAGCGAGGGTGCCGGATCTGTTGCATAGTTTGGGCAGCCAGCAAGGCAAAATGGGGGTGAGAATAAGCTAGAGGAAGAGACACCGGAAAAGATGAGCGCACATTCGCTGGGACATTCTTGTTTAATTTGTTAGTAGGCTGGAAAGTAGATAGTGTTGATGACTGTGATGTGACTAGGGGTGGTGCTCCGAGAGGAAAGGAGTTCTTGTTTGAAGCAGTCGCAGTGCTGACTCCAGATGAAAAGTTTGCATGGATTGATTTGGTACTCGAAGCAGGTGTTCTTATATGAGTTTTAGGAATCAAGTCTTCCAGTTCCTTGGCAGGATCTTGAATAAGGGCATTGATGAGTTGCACTGCATATCGTGTTGACTCTGTACCACCCCTAGATTAAATACAAAAATATTTGTCTTTTGCAAAAAGAAACTCCACTTTGTACAACATTCCATAGCCTCAATTTTATACTGATCTCCAAGTCTATTGCATGTTTACTCCAATAAGTTATTTCTTGACTTTTGCATATCTTAAGGATTATCTTTGAAGAAGTAGACCTTCAGCATATCTTGGCAGCAGTAATGTGTTCTATTCTAGTACCAAGAAGCTAAATATGTCCCGTCTTAAAAAGCAAACAAACTTCTTAATAAATGACATTGTGGACTAACTCAAGATTTTCATTTCTAGATACTGTACCTTATAGTGATCATTCTCTCTCCATTCTTATCTTTTTGCTTATCAACATCAATATGGGCACCAGTGACATCTTGAATTGCTGTGATGTTGCACCCACCTCTTCCCATTATTCTAGATACGACAGAAGCTGGGACAGATAATTTCTTTGACCTATATCACAAAGATCACAAATCCGTGAAATGTATTCAAACTTTAAAGGCATACAAAAATCCCTTGCTGTCTGACAGGTGGCTGAAGCAATATTCTTAAGTTTCAGGGCAACAAGTAGCTTTTCTGCTGATATTTTCTTCACCCTTTGAAGCCTCTCTAAAACTTCCCCACTTAAATTACTTATCATCCTCAGTACCTAAAAGGATTCTCCAGAAACATTTATTCCACCACTGTTGTAACACAGATATGTGCCTTACACTGCTTCAGAAACACTTTTGGATTTTATCTTATCTTGTGTACCTTCAAAGTGAGACAAATCCTTAGCTTATGAACCTAAACTTACATAAATAGCGCTGCTTCAAATATAAAAGCCCATGGCTTAGCTACTTTGATTGTTTATAGCAAGGAGAAGGTGGTTTTTCAATGTTTTCCCAGTGATCAGCTCTGTAATACCACTTGCATTCACAACCCTTTTAGCATCCACCTCTCTGAGACCTTGAGATCTGAAAGTTTATTGGTGACACAACACAACAGTGGATGGCAGATGGTTAAATTGTGCAGTTCTGTGATTTAAGGAGCTGCTGGAAGCCACCGTGAAGGCAGCACAGATTTTCAGAAGCAGGCTTACTGTCAGGCTGAAACACTAACCCATGTGTTCAGCAAAACAAGTCAATTCAGGATTTTTCTAATTCACATGGTATTGGTGGGTCAGTGCAGGCATACAGTACTGGGAAGTCTCTGAACGTGAGCTATGCTTGCATCCAGACCCCAGCCAAGGTCTTTCTGGGCCACCACTGTCCCCAGATTTTAAAGGCTGGCCCTCTCGAGCCCAGACACCGCTTTCAAGCTTGCCAGTGGTGTGCAATAGTTCAACACTGAACAATTAGAGAGGATTCAAAGGGGTTTCAGAAACCACTGTGATCACAGTGCAGGCGCCTCTGAACACTGTACAGATCACCACCACCCCATGAAAAGGCTGCCAGCTTCACCTAGCTATTCCAGTCTTAGAAACTTTTAAGTAGCCTGATCCTCAGGAAATTGTTTCTTACTCAACAGAACTTAAAGGAAACCCACTTTATTTTAAACACATTTAAATACATGGAAATGTTCTAAAGCATCACCTTTTTTTCTTTCCCCCTCTCCTGCCAGGAGAGCATGCTACAATCCTCCCCATCCCCAAAACCCAGGTCCTAGGAGCATGCACCCAGCTCTCCTCCCAAGGCTGCTTTGGGCTTTCTTCCCGCCTCCATCCCCCAGGCTCCTCTCTCAAGCTAGACATTCCAGTCACACCCTCCCCAAAGCAGAGCTTCCATCATCACTTAACTTTCAATATACGTGCACATTACTCACAGGGCTCCTAACTGTACCTGGGTCTGCTTCCACCTCAGCCCACTAGGAGCCCCATGCCACCACCCGTGGAGGCATTCCTTCTCCAGGAGAGCTCACCCCAGCACCCAGGCCCCTGCCCACCCATCACTCACTGCCGTATCCCTCCCTACGCACTGAGCTCAATGGTTTTTACCTTGAGAAGTGCCCAAAACAGTACCTTTTTGCTCCCGAACAGCAGCGCCCTCCTCTCTGCAGCTGAAATTGCTCAATTGGTGTTGGCTGCAGCGTGTTGCTAGGGGGAGGGTCTTTCAAAACTCTGCCTACTTGCCTGTCAAGGGCAGAAGGGATGTTTTCATTGGTTACTTCTTTGATAGACATCCCTTCTTAGCCAAGGGATTACTCATGGGGAGAGGGGAGGAGAAGAATTCCTGCTGAGTCCAGGAGAGACTTTAGGGGAAGGCGGCATGCAGCTCCCAGGCATTTTGCATACTCATCTAAAGTTGCCAAAAAGCTCTTTGGCAGGATACATGCTTCGATCAGTCAGGGCATAGCGAACACCAGTGCAGAACACTTTATAGATGCATTCTTTACGACACAAGGCCTAGATGCCTCAGGGATGAGGAAAGGTCGGGTTTTGGATGCCATCTCTAGAACCCTACCATCTCCAGCAGAAGAGCAGACAATACCCAACCAAGCAGTTGACTTGAGCCTATGACACTCAAGAGACCCAGGAAGAGAGATGGAGCAGCTCCAGGGTCAATGGTAGGGTCTGCTGCCTGTTTAATGGTTTCATGCCTGCACGAGTCACCAAGTGGTGGGCAGTCTGCAACCGTACATTTAGCAAGGCCATGTCACAGTGGAGAACCCCATTTGTGAACGCAACAAAAGGCAGTCACTCAACCACCTCTCTAAGGGTTCAAACGCTTAAATTTTCAGATTAAACTGCCTTTTTAACCTTTATTAAGAACAGTCTGTGGCTTCCACTAATCTGAATGCATTAAATCCTCCATACAATTACATTCTTTGCACATAGCCTAAAATGCTCTAAAATGAGCATATTTGGTCACTACCATTGCAGAACACAAAAGGAGGGCATCGTAAGTGCACCCAAAGCATCTGACAGTTGTATGTTCATGTTGTATTCCTTTTTGATAAAGAGAACAAAAAAAGGAAAGCCAGATGATCACTTCTAGTTACAAGTAGTAGACATCATAAAGGTTACAGAAAAGATACTGAGGTGTTAATGGCCATATAATAAAACTCACTACATTTTCAATGGGAAAGTTTGCTTTACAGAAAAATCTTTAAATCTAATTGCACCTCTAGCACTCACTTCAAGATGACAAAATTTTCCATGGAATCAGCGATCAAGGTCACCGCCCAAAGCACAATGAAATTTAGCCTTGAAGAGATCATCCACCTCTCCTCTACTAATATCCATCCTGCCTTTAGTTCATGTGCAAGCAATCATTTGCTGTAGGGCGTTTTCACTGCCATCTGCTCCCTCCCCCTTTTATCTTATCCCCACATCCTTTACTCCACTGAAGTCACAGGTAAAGAAAACCCTTGTGCCAAATAAAACGTTCATATCGTATTGACATTAAGTTAGTGAGGAGTTACTACGAATTAGGACTGCAATTTGTTTTCACAGCACTGCAAGAGTAAGGGGGGTAGATTTTTTATAAATTAATTATACAATTAAATAATTAAATAAGCTCTCTGGACAGTCTATATTTGAGAATAATTTACAAGCTAGAAAGCTCACAGACAGTTTTTAAACATAGAATAACAAGTCTTTACCTTCTAACCACTTCTTTCCAGCCTTCTTCTCTTTTCTGGCCTCTTTTTGGACTAGTCAGATTCAGCTTTACATTTGGAGAGGTCAGAGGCAGGGAAACAGGCTTATAAGTAGTTGACAAAGAATTTGAATGACCTTCACCATCAAGTCTGGAAACAGAAATGTACGGATTACAAATTACAGAATAAAATGACAGCATTACAGTATACATTTCTGCAGCTTAAAACTACTAGCATGAACTGCTTCCATTCTTATTTTCTACCTGGAACAACTTTTGGGTGACTTCATAGGTAGTTTTTTTTAACCTTTTAGTCCACAGCCTATACCCTTCCTCCAAAAAGTGGAGAGCTAAACTGAATGAAGTAATACCAGAAGCACTAAGGATATCAGATTAAAATAGTTTATAATAGGCAGTACACAGCCACTTAGGCACATCCTGATTACATGTCTATACTGTGATCTCCTTTTTGAATAGCTTTTTAAGAAAAGGTACTTTCGTAATAATGTCTCTTTCTTAGTAAGTACTTGAAAATGTCCGTTTTTCAGCTCTTACTGTTTCAGATTCCCTGGAAAGTGCTTCTACCCCTCACCCCCTATTTTATGAATGGGTAACTGAGGCGCAGATATTTGAGCATATTTGTGTATTTAAGTTCCAGTGACATCAGTTTGGAAGCAGGTGCCCAAGTATCATTACCTGTACTAATACAGCTGTAGCAATAGTCTAGTGATACAAACACCACAAAGTTTGGGTGAGAGAGAAAAAGAGAGAGAGAACAGGCAATCTCTTGTTAGGCTAACTGATCTAGGTGGAGGTGAAAAAAAGCAGCACTGGGAACTCATAAGTTCATCTGCAGCACTGAAACATTGGCAGCAATCTTCACAAGTCATTGAAAAACTAGCCTTATGTGATTTGACCCAGAAAGTCTATGGCATAGCTAGTAATTTTACAGAGGACCTCATGCTTCAGCTGTCATGCTAAGCATCACTCCTTCTCTTCACTATATGCAAGTTTTTACTCATTCATTTTATTCCCCATTCTTTACAGCATTCTATGTTCATTGTGTCTTCTTGCAGGCAAACTGTTTGTTTATACTACACTTTATACAAACTTCAGAGACCTATCCACATTTAAGTAACCCAAGCACACCGATCATATGAAAAGCAACATTTAGACAATATGCCTTTTAAAATGGCAGCATTTTCTCTCTTTACCTTAGTAAGTACTAGCTCTCTGATAATACACCTGCCCAAGGCATTTCAAAGTTCTATGGAGAATTTTAATTGTCCTCAGATAACTGTAAGATTGAGGCAAAGAGAACAAGAAAATGCATATGAAAGAAAAGAACAAAGTCCATTGTGGAATACTGATTCCAGAATAGACTTTAAAAGCTTTTTTCTGCTTTAACTGAAAATGTCTAGATATGTTTTAAGAAAAGCATCATTATGAAGCCTGAGTTCAAGTTTCAATTACAGTAGCCTTGTCATTGGCATGTCTATGACTAAAAAGAGGATTCAGGAAGAGCAAATTTAGAAATGATTTTCAGACAAAGTCTGCTTAGTGCAAGAGCCAAAGAACACCTGCAGAAGTTAATAAAATATACTAGCCCCATTTTGATATTTATATACTATCTTGTTTCTTAGGTGTACTTTATCTAACAGAAGCACTGCTTCTAACAAGGAGTTAGAAGTATGCGTTTAGTTAGTCCTGCCGTAGTGAACTGCACAGGATTCCAAGGCTTTTGTAGGAGACCTTGGACGAAAGGTCCAAGGCAGAAACAATTTATGTTCATAAACCAGAATGTAGACAAAATCCGATTTCTGACATTCCTAATGGTAAGCCAAAATCCACTCATTCTGCACCTAACTTTAATCTGGGGAAAAAAAAGAAAAGAAAACAGAAAATCCCAACTTTCTTCCCACTCCCAGAGAAGTGCCTCAATCAGTCTGGCAACAGCCCTCTTGTTTGCTGCCCTTTTTGATCTCATAACATTTGCATTCCTATTGAAGCTGGGTTCTCAATCAGCCAGGTGTCCTGTAGATCAAGCCCCATACCCTCTCCCTTCCCTTAATGTAGGAAAAGAAAAGAAGAAAAAAGAAAACTATGGAGGATCAGACTCATACTACTTATATGTAAAAATAAGCAAAGACCACAGATTCAGATGGGATCTAAACTATTTGATTTAGACCAATGACCTGTTAAGAAGCTGGTGTTATAAAAGTTATTAGCTCATTCCCTGGCAGCTGAATGATCTTCCAAACTATTCATATGGCTCCTGTACATTCACCAAGTTCTTTTGACTCTCACCTCTGGCTCGACAAGGTTAAATCAAACTGGCCATCAACCTGGCAGGTGAAATGCTCAGAGTCATCAACTTCTTCCCTCCTTAAAATAAAGAGATTGCAATTCAAACAAGTTAATGACAAAATCATAAAACAATCAAAAGGTAATGAAATCACTTCTGTAAATAGATTATAAGTAAAGCTGGCACTTCCTTTTTAAATTCCCAGCATATTCACTTTAAAATCTATTCTAATAAAGTTGACAATGCAACATGGATGCTTAAATAGCGCAGAGAAAACTGGCTGTTTTGCTAAAGCAGTATTAAAAACTAGACAGGAATGCCAAAAAAAAAAAAATCTTACCTTTACCATTTTAAAGAGGTTACATTCAATAAACTCGACAGCATTATTTAATAGCTACGCAAATAAAGCAAACTCAGTCTCTCAAGACTTTGGGAATGTACCAGCCCATGTAAAGCTTAAGCTACAGAGAATTTACATTGGCATAGGTAAAACCCTGTGAAACAATAGGGAAGCAATAAGGCAGTCTCACCTCGTTGGTGTTTTTGAAGCCGAGGTGCTTGTTTTTTCTTCCTGAGAGGGGATAAGCAATGAGGCATAGCGCCGCTCAGAGGAATTTGTATCCATTGTGAAGTTCAACTCTTGGCTTTTACCTCCACTGCTACTTTCACTATTGCAATCTGTGCTATCCAAGTTATCTGAATCACTATTCCCACTTGCACCACCACCTCTTGGCTCTCCATTTATTTTATTTTTATCTGCTTTTTGCTGTGCTAGAGATATATGCTGATCTGGCAAAATTATCTGCATATTCTGAGGAGTCTCTTTTGTTTTATTTTTCTTATTTTTTCTATTTGTGCTGGGGGTAGTCACCACATTAGCTCTCTTCTTCCCAAAGGCATTTGTGAAAGTAGTTGAAGTTGCAGAAATTCCAATTGTAGTTGTAGTAGTTGCACTAGGAGGCTCTATAGGAACTTCTTGCTCCACTGAAAGAAAAACAGTTGATAGACAAACAAAAGCCACAAAATACAGAAATCAGTGCCCTGACTGAAGACACTACAGCTGAAGTTATCCTCCTGGCTGAGCTATCAGACTATTTGCACCACATTCAGCTGTAAATCCTCCAAGAGTGAGACTTTTGGGGACAAAGAAGGGAGGAGGGAAGGGGGGGTGGGGGGGGGTGAGCAAAGGCGGGGGGGGGGGGAGTGAGCAAAGGCGGGGGGGGGGGGGGGAGTGAGCAAAGGCGGGGGGGGGGAGTGAGCAAAGGCGGGGGGGGGAGTGAGCAAAGGCGGGGGGGGGGGGAGTGAGCAAAGGCGGGGGGGGGGGAGTGAGCAAAGGCGGGGGGGGAGTGAGCAAAGGCGGGGGGGGGGAGTGAGCAAAGGCGGGGGGGGAAGTGAGCAAAGGCGGGGGGGAAGTGAGCAAAGGCAGGGGGGGGAAGTGAGCAAAGGCGGGGGGAGGGGGGAGTGAGCAAAGGCGGGGGGGGGGGGGAAGTGAGCAAAGGTGTTTTGCGAGGAACTCTGACTGCAGAGGGAAGAACCAGAGCAGAAGCTATGTGACAATGTCACAGTACCAGAGAAGCCAGCTTTCAAGCAGATTCCCTTACCTAGATGGTTAAAAAAAGGCACCCCCCACAACTACGCTGGACACAGAAACCGTTGCTCTTTACCTTCATCATCATTTTCTTCTTCATCATCATCCTCTTGTAGTTCCAGAGTTTCTTTAGGCTTGTTTTCTTCATCTTCTTCTTGTTTTCTTTTTTGTTCCTCTTTCTTCTTCTTTCTCTTTTCCTTTCTTTTCTCCCTTTTAGCTGCAAGAGCTTGTTTTCTGCTCTCCTCTCTTGACTACGTAGGAGAAAAGGATCCATATTTAAACATTTTCACACAGACTAAATTATAACTATAATTCAGATCTTCCCTAGAAATCTGGGGGGAGGGAGCAAGAAGAGAGCACGATGAACTAGAATGATTTTGTCACATACTGAATCATTATGCAGAAACTGGGCAGACCTTATGGAACAACAGGATTACTTGGTCCCAAAACTTCTAAGGAATGACAACAAAACAACAACCACAACAGAGGTGGTATAAAAATATAATTTTACCGGAAAACCAGCAAAATCTCTCATCATCTCAGTCCTTCCTCAAAAAACATTTAATAACCTCATTAATATTTTTGCAGCAATGTTCACATCTTTGACTCAAAAAGATCTCCCAGGGTATTTTACAGAAAAAGCTGCTATTGTTTCAGCCACTTTTTTGTAATATATGGAATCAATCAAGCCAACTATGCAATGCTGTAGCAATGCACAGAAACTTATAGGTGTTTAACAAGTCAGCAACCTGGAAAATTTAATAAGCTAATACGGAACTTGTTTGTCAAAAATTTTAAAAGCCTCCATTAAGAGAACCCATTAAAGAGTGCTTAAGAAGTGTCTGCATTACTCTGGGACACTTCACAGTATTCTCAGTGAGGGAGAAGTTGATTTTCCCCACTATCTGCTCAACTCCATATAGCTCATCAGGCAGCTTGTAGGCTCTCCTTTGTAACACTGAGTAGAAGTCCACAAAATGCTTATGGACTACATCTTACACAATATATAACATACCACGTATCACACCATCGAGACTGAAGACCTCCCTTATTCACACATCATCTGTGCTGAAGTAATGCAAGACAGCTACTACCTAAGGTAACTATTGCCAAGTCCAAGCTTTCCTAAAAAGGACAACGCAGCAGCTGAAGCAGAAGTCGGTTCTAATTTGCCATCCTCAGTATACGATTCAGTTTTTGTATATTAGGGGAAGGAAAGCACATACAGTCACAGCATGAAGAACTACTGCCCCAAGAAGCACCAAAGAGGAAACACAACCTATAGATTAATACATAGTTCAAACCGTTACGCTACGACAGCAATTCTCTACTCACTTTTTCCAGGTCTAGCTCCTTCAGCAATATAGTTGCATTCTTATTTGCTTCTGCAGCCTGCTGGTCTTTAGCTTTCACAATTGTCTCCACACACTGGTGACACTTTTTCAACAGGTCCTAGAATGCAAACTTGTCTTATTATCTCCATAATAAACTGAAATTGAGGAGTGAGGCTTGGTCTACAAACATGAGATTAGCTTCCCTGTATTCATAAACATACAAACTATTTCAACAAAATAGGACTCTAAATGTTGATTTAAGTTCTGTATTAAAAAGGAGACATGCACAAATCTCCGAATCAAACGTACATGAGCAAACACGTACACTGAGTTTTTGAACACTTAAGAATTCCCCATGCATATTTTCACTGAAAATAAGGGACAGGGTCTTTTCCTGAAGCTAAACTCACCTTGTCAGTTATCGTCGCTATGTATCGCATGCATTCAATATCCGAAGGAAACTGGTTAACTTCTTTCACCAGGAACTGAACTACTTTCACATGCCCCTAGAATAGCAAAGAAAATTCTAATCTCTTGTATAAAATTGTCAACATTAGTCATAAAAATACAAGTTTGATATCTCTTAGTCCAATGCAAAAGACTAAAAATAAGCAAGAACATTTCTAGTAAGCTGCTCTTTGGAAAGAAAGGTAGTTACTGTTTGCTCATTGTTGACAGCATGTCTGCTGTTCTACATCATGGTGGTGAAGACAAGCTCTCCCACAAGTAATTTTTTATTTTAAAATACAAGGACCAAGCCAGGACCAAGGGCAGAGGCAGCTGTTCATATTTTTAGTAACAGCCAAGACAACCCTCTTTAGACCCCACCTGTTACCCCAGCCCACTCTCTTTTGTCACTCACACCACAGAGCTAACTTAGATTGTTCAATTACAAGGTAAGTCTGATCAGGGAACTGAGCCACACGTTCCTCTGCTGCTGGATCCTCTCATTGATGGGGTACACTGTGCAACCACACAGAAACTACCCAACTGTTGCCTCTCAAGTTATTTGAAAGCAATAGAAGGACAGCAGTAGCATGCTCAGTATCGCTGTTTGTCAAAAAAGCTGTACACTTATTTGATATTTTGTTGATATTTGTTGGTATTTGTAGCAAAGCAGCTACAGTTAATAAATTCCTCTGCTATAGCTACGCTCCTTGCATCCAACAACATAACTGATGAAACCATCACAAAGCAATGTTCTTCCTACCACGAAGAAAAGGCTGTGACAAAAGAGCCAACTACACAAAGCGTCCCACTGAATAACAAATTAGGAGCGGAGCAGAAGCACAAAGTACTCAAGACAGCTTATTACAGACTGGTATTTTGTTCATCTTAAAAGCAGGACTGAAACAAGCAGTAGAGTCTGCAGAAATTTAAAGGGGACTACGGTAATCTCAAGACAGTGAAATCTCAAACAGTGAAAGTTTTTTTGTACAGTGTATAACTGGAAATAATAAAGTTAACATGGTTTATGCAACAAAGTTTTCACCTCTCAAAAATGAGATCTGCGTGAAGCACACAGATTATGATTACTTTAAAGCAGGCATTTTATCAAAATAGTAATTTTGCTGTGTTATATTTGATTCTTCCAAAGCCAAGCATTCAGATGTAAAACCAAGTAAGAAACTGTTTTGAAAACATTTAGCATTGAAACATAAAATTAAGTTGGTCTCCTACCTTGCGAAACGCTGACATGAGAGGTGTAATTTTCCGATTATCTGCAGCATCCACATCTGCTCCTGCTTGCACAAGCAACTGAACCACATCATAGTGACCACCATTAGCTGCCAACCACAGAGGTGTGTTTCCTTTCTTGTTACGAACATCAATATGCGCTCCTCTAAAAAAGTACAAGTGTAATGAAGTGAAACAAGGTATGAATAAAGGTGGAAGTCGGGAAGTAAGATCATGAAAGATCAGAGTCCAATTGGATATATGACTTTAATTACTGGAATCTAGCGGCTAGGTAGAGAAATTCTGTCCCTGAAATCTGCTGTTGAAGTTGCAATGTAGTGACGCAGGAATTATTTAAACCTCCGTCCCAGAAACAAACACTCACTTAATGTAGCCTACTGTGCCACAGCTATGCAACTAGCAACCATGGGTCCTTTAAATTATCATTAATGTGGTGAACTACCTGTAGGACAAAGCAGCCCCTTGAGATTTTAGCAGCGCATAGGGTTATGTTTAAAGAGCTCAAGAGCTACTTCCAGGCTTTGCCCCCTAAGTGACAGTGGGGAAATGCTCATGTGGGAATTGCTGGATTAATACACAGCCAACAAAGCTGCCAAGCCAGACACTGTTTGCTTACCTCTGGTCCCAGCTGCCTGCTTAGCTTAAGTAACACTGGCAGAGCAGGATACTCCAGGATAACACTGGAGAGTAGGGAATAGATACAACATCCTACTTCCAAAGCTTCCCATTCCCTTTGCTCTCAGGTGCATAAGGCAATGTAAACAAGGGCACCCTTGCCACAGAGGAATCCAGCTACAGAACAAATGTACCGCTAATGACAAGAAATAATTTACCTATTAATCAGGAGCTCACAGAACTTGTAGTGACCCTTATCTGCTGCAATTGTTAAAGCTGTATCTCTTGAGGAAGGCACAGGTGGAGCATTAACATCTGCTCCTTTATCAAGGAGAACCCTTCCAACCTCTGCATATCCTCCTGAAGCCGCTTCCATCAGGGGTGTGAGACCAGTCTGTGCAAAGAGAACAAGTTACACAGTGTGAAATTCGCACAATATACTTTGGGTAAGACATAAATGATTTCTACAGAGGGAAATCAAGATTTATTTTATTTAGCTGCTTATATTTAGTTTAGGAGCCTAACTTCAAGCACTCTCTCTCAAAAAAAACCAAAACCAAACCAAAACCCAAACAAAACAAAACCAAACCGAAATACTCTTGGGCTTCGATTTATACAAACCCAGGCAAACTGTTGACTAAGTACCACCAGACACCTGTCTCAAAAGCAAAAACAAAGTCTACAACAGGATCTCTAAAACAGAGGTTAGAACAGATCCAAACGAAGACACAAGTGTTTCTATGAAAATGCTCAGAAACTGGCTTTATAGATTTTTCTCTAGCCTCCCTTAGCACTGAGACTGATCTGGGCCCAACTTAGCTGCCAGGCTAGACTGTTAAATAAACTTATACCAGCTGCTAACATGCCCAACTGACCATTTGAGAGCTGGCTTTTATCCATATCCCCTTTTCTCCAGCCACAGTCATTCCAGAAGCAGGCGGGGTAGACAGACACAGCAATTATTTCAGCAGCCTTAGGAGTTACCAAAAATTCCTTTGTGCTGGGGAAATCAGTCTGGCTGTCTACACAAGCTTTAAGCTTGCTTTATGGCAGGAGACACAAAGCTGTCCCAGAGTACCAAAGGATGGGACCTGTGGAGCATTTCAGAGGCACAGAAAGTCACAGTACTGAAGCCATGGGTTCTACAGCAACGTAAAAGCTTTACAGTTTGATTGCACTACTTCTGTTGTAGACAAGATATCTGTTCTATATGAGAATCACTAAAAGCAATGCTATTCTCTTCCTGCCTAGACTTCACTCATATGTAAAAATATATGTATCTATCTGTACTGAGTATCACGTCAAGCTTAAACCTGAAAAGTTTCTCAGTACTACAGAACAAGAGTCAATCTAAGTTTCATTATGAACTCAGAAAGACCAGTCAGCTTTTCCCTAATGCAAAAAATTCATCAGTGCTTTTATTTATTTTTTTTAAACAAAACTTATTTCAGAACATTTAATACATCCTCTGATTAAATAAGCCCTCTGACCCTGAGAGGCTCAAAGTAAGAGGAAAATTTGAAGAAACTTGACAACTCAGAGAAATCACCTGTTAGAAATAAGTCATAAGCAAAGGCGATTCACACACTTACCTTTGCCCTGTGCTCAACATTGGCCTTCCTGTCCAAAAGCAGACTGACCACCTCTGCTCGGCCCTGGAAGCAGGCCAGGGTGAGGGCTGTATTCCGGTTGGTCTCAATTTGGGCATTAATATCAGAACCCATATCAAGCAACAGTTTCACAGCAGGTACATGACCATTCATAGCAGCCAGCATCAGAGGAGAAATACCTAGCTTACTCCCGGTCCTAAAAGGAAAGAAATAAACTGCAGTTCCCAGAACGGGAGGAATGCTCTGGGAAATGTAAGTGTATCTAAGAGGAACAAAACGTTATACTGTAAGCCAGAAAGGAACATTTAACATACAAATACAGACACTGACCTAAAATACTAGCATGTTTGAATTGATTAGGAGAAACCATCAGGGTAACTACATGCAATAGACAACTGCAATTTATAAACAAGGAAAATATATTTCAGCTTTTAGACATTCAGATGGCTGAAGCACACATAAGCCTTAAACTACATACACTAAAAATCAAGGCTGCATCTAATTCATTCAGAAAAACATGCTTCTAGTACAGCTACAGTTTGAAGTTTCTCTAGTAATAGATGTTAAGTTTTCTTAAAATTAATAAAGAGGAGGCTTAAGAGACATAGCTGTGCAATTTTGTTCATCTTACTGCAAAAGACATCTTCAAACACATAGAGCTGCCCTGAGTGCTTTGGCTCATTCCTTTACTTGGTTCTGTTGGAAATAGTTTGACTTCTAGATCCCAGAATGGTGCAAAAGGGAAGGAATAGGTCAGCAAACTAGAATAATCCCTTAAAATTTAGGTATAAGGGAGATGAAGTTTGTGATAGTTAAAGGCAATTTAAGAACACTAAGATAACATGAACATAAAGGATAACATCAGTGTAGAAAGGCTGCAAGGTAGAGATTCCAGCCTATGCCTCAGTACATAGCCAACAATGGTGTGTGTGCGCTATACTGCAGTTCATGTGGTGTACATAGTACATTACCTTGAATTAATTTCTGCCCCAGCATTGAGAAGAATCTTGATGATATTAACATAGCCACCAGATGCAGCAAGGCTTAATGGCGTATAATCAGACACATTCCTATGTTCTTTATTTGCTCCCCGGGCTAACAACAAATCAACAACCTGAAAAGACAGCATGGACATTAAAAGACATATTGTGGCTTTCGCTATCATCCAGGAAGTGAAAGGATATTATCATGTGTTCAAACCTTCCAGTATGCTACCAGTTTCCATCATCAATAGATAAGATTCTACATGAAAACCTCTACCCTCTTTTGCTTTGTTTTTGCATATGTGCTGTACAGACTTAGCAACTGATGAATACATCAGTTAATCTGCGTGGGTTGTAGCAGTGCAGCACTTGTCTTCCAGAAAGATTATTTTACCTAATCAAAAATGCAAGGCTTTAAAGTGAAGCTCTTCCTGTGAATCTTAAGTTTGCAAACAAGGGCTCTATCCCACTCCCATAATGTCTCACACTATTTGAGCGTCTCTTTCAAACTCCCACAACTTTAATTCAAATGACACTTGAGCCAAGTTTGACCATCTGTATTATATGGTCTTTCCAACAAAACACACAGTAAAAATCAGACCGACTGATGTTAAGGAACAAGTATGAGGAAGGACTTCTCTATCAGAACCTGCTTAAGAGAAATAAAAGGGGGAAAAATTAAAACATTTCTGGTGATGTACTGCACTTTAGTGGGCCTCGTTTTACTACTAACGTAGGCTAGGTGATTTTCAAATAAGCCAGAAAAAAGGCTGCCTCACAAGTTGCTAAGCCAGAAACAAAAGAGGTAGATTCTGGCATACGGGAAAAAAAAGAAAGAGGAAGAAAAAAATACTTAAGTAGTTCAGTAAGTAATGCTATCACGGGCCACATTGATCTCTCCTTTTATTTGTGAGCAGCACTTTTACTGTTGAAGATCTGCAATTCAAAACTCAAAGTGGAAACTTTCCAATTTTGGCCAACTGTTTTAATCCTTAGAAGGTCCACAACTTACCACTCCCATATCTGGCACAGAGCCCTTTGCCATCTCCATGTCATCTTCTAAGCTAGTATGCCCATGACTAAAGGAGGAAGGATTTAACAAATCTTATTTGGACAAAAAAAAAAAAAAGCTGACAGAAAACTGAAATGTCCTTAAAAGACTAGTATAATGTGCCCTGCACATTACCACTAAAACCAGGTACCACCAGCACAAAATTCTAGTTTCTGTCCTTGTGTGCCTGCACCAGCTGTTTTAGTTTTGAGAGCAGGGAGGATGCATAAGGGAACTGTTCAGTGAATAAAGTTTAATGAATAATTTCTCTACCTCCCTCACAAAAGTACTTATCTTGCAGGGATACATCGACAGAAGAATGACCACAAGATAAAATAACCAGTAGCTAACAAAACTGGGATAGCCAAGGGAGAAAAAAATAAATTCCCTTTCCTCTTGGAATTAATTAGCTACACTTATACAGGTTAAAAACCTGCCAGAAAAAGGACAATTTATTATACCATCAACAACAAAAAAAAACCCCCACTGTACAAAAAACTATCTACAAAAACAGTTCAAACCCATTGAGGACAAAAGTGTCTGTACCTCTTGGCGTCCACCGGAGCATGCCAACGAAAGCGGAGTATCCTTTGTGCGCTCAGACTGTGCTTCTATATCCCCACCTTTGTCTAGAAGAATTTCCACTACACCAACATGTCCAGCAGTTGCAGCCAGAATCAAAGGTGTAAAACCTAGTAACAAGAGATCATGTTAAAAGCAACCTTGAGGATCTCAAAAGCATTATTAAGGAGCAGAAATGCACAAAAGGGTTAATTCACAATGACTTCTATTGATCAGACATGTCTTCCTCAGACTGGGGGTTTCCTGGTATAGGCCACAATCTCAGACCCTTTCCTAGCCCTCTTCTAACCCTGACCCATCTAGGCTCTGATTCCAGCCAAATATAATTAAAGGCTCTTCAAAAGAAATCTAAACAGTACTTGCACTGATCAGTTTGGATTGAGTTCCGACCAACTCATCTCTTTAGAGAAGTCACAGCTTTCCACTTAATTCCTATTTAATAAAGCTCCATCAAGCGAACACATCTGCACTGCGTATGTTGCTTATTTCTAGTGGTCAACATGAGTTCCAAGGAGAGAGGCATGGTGGTTTTGTTTTCTCACCTCTGAAAGATTTAAGATTTTGCTGAACTCTGTTATCGGGAACAATATGATATACAACCTGACAACTACTCTCCATTAGCTTTGTCAGCCAAGATTTGATATTCACCCCCATTAGCTGCTCTATCTAATAAGCTAAGGTCTTTTGTAGAGGGTGAACCATAAGGACACATTTCACAAATCTGCTTAAGATACCACTCAGATGCACTTCCTTTCAAAAATACAGATAAGAAAGGCATGCAATGTTACTGGCTTTATACGGCCAGTATTTCTACATGAAGTGCAAGAATGCAATTCTACATTTTTGCAAGCTTTGGTAATTTTCTGAAGCAAAGAATCCCAAACCCAGTTTGAAATTTGCTGTTTCAAGTTGTAGTTCATAGTCAAACTGTTTTACTGTTTTAGCTTACCCTTCTTGTCTCTGTGTTCAATATTGGCACCACGTGCTATCAGTACAGATACAAGTTCTTCATGACCTCCCGCACATGCAAGGGTGAGAGCAGTGTCATGATTACTTTCAGTCTTCACAGTTGGGAAGAAAAAGAAGCAGATATTCAGAAATTAAAAATACTTTAAGAGAACTTTAACATTTTTAAGACAGTACTAGATTAATTTTTTTCCTTTCAGAACTTATCAGAAAGCAAACCAACTCAAAACCAATTGCAGTTAATCAATTACTCACATGTGCATCGATGTCAACTGAAGGATACATAGGGAGCACCGACTGTGAGGGCACATTGCTCGATGCCTGTGAACAAGGCTCAGGTGTAGGGGATTCGGTAGTGTGCGAGGAGCTGGTGGAGCCACTGGGCACTCTGCTATTCACAGCTGAAAAGTAACACTGTGTTATTAATCCACTCTTAGGAATGCCACATTTTATATGAAAAATCTTTAGTCCCGTAAAACTGCAACGGTCTAACATCACAACAGTAATGGGGGGAAACAAATTAAGTGTTCCTGACAACAAACGAGTTGGTGTCTTGCGCAAAGAAGCTTTCCAGCAGTTAAAAAGTGTAAGCATCGTCTCCAAACTGTGTTAAGTTAGAAAATAATTTTATGAATTAGTCTGTATGCATTACGAGTATGAATTATGAAGATATTAGTTATCCTTTTCAAGTTGTAACCTTCACTGTTAGAGTTCAATCATATGCTCAGTCTAAGCAGGCAAATGATTTATTGCTAAAACATAAACCTATGTTCAGAAATACAGTCTCATTCTGGAATTTAAAAGTTTTTCATGTAAAGGTTAGTGCACACCTAGTCTCCAGAGAAGGTTTTCAAAGCAAGATGACTGATAGCAACTTAGGCCATTAATCATGTTTCAGAATTAAAACAACCCAGGAAGGGTGGAAGAGAAGCAGACAGGAGGGGGCAGTCAATAAAAATAAGAAAGCTGAAAACTGTCTGTGCTCCCTAAAATTTATTCTCATTGATCCACAGCCTGTAAAAGATTTCATCCTGAAGATCTAGCACAGCTCAGGGACACAAGGAATGCAACTTTATCTTCTTTTTAAAAAAAAAAAACAAAAAACCAAACAAAACCAAACCATTTAAAAAAAAATTGATAATTGAGAATCAGATTTTATTAAACTAGTTTTAAACGAAGCTTTACCAGAACTAGCAGAGAAATATCCCTGCACATATATACCACAGGGCCAAGACCTCTGGCTGCCTTTGTAACCAAATGAGAGTCCAAGGGGAGCCCAAACAAATCTCAGGCTCGGCTGGGATTACTCAGCAGGAAGGTCTAACAAACCTGTGCACTACCTATGAGTGCACTTTAACTACTGTAAGCCATGCTAATACAGCAGCTGGATTTGACAAGTATTGTCACTGCTGGATTGCCAAATTTCTATACTGTGCAGCCTTGTTAGATGGAATACCTGGTTAGCTTTAATTATTCCAAAACACACAGTATTTTGTATTATTCCTAGAACAAGCAACCAATGGAAAACACTAACAACTGCAGGTAAGAAATAAGCAGCAGCATTCTGCTTTTGTCCAAGTGTTTCAAGCAACAAGGGAAGACAAAGGATGAACTCAAACCTGTGTACAACTCAAAGAGAAATTTTGCAAACCCTTCCCAGCTCAACCTTTCCGATTCCATTGAAAAATCACACACCAGCAATTACTCATAGGAAAACGGTGCAGACAGAAAAGTCTTAGAAAAATCCTCAACATGACCACTAATACCACTAATTCACTCTATAGAACTGCATATGTGCAAGAAAGGAAACACAGACTGGAGCAAGTTTAGATGGGTCACTTCAGTTGGGTTCTGGAAACATGGAGGGGAGGTGTGTGTGGGGGGACGTATGCCACTGAAATTTTGGGAGGTGATAGTTTTCAGTTGTATTTTTTAAATAAAGCATTCTCCTTGGCACATAGGCAAAAACCAGCATTAACATTTGGCTACCACATTTAAGCAACAAAGTACCGTATCTGAATTCAGAGTTGACTTTTGTTTCACATTACAACCTTCATGAGCAAACCAGGTTTGTATTAAAAGTTTCAAATATAAAAGCTCCCACACTTCATCTGCTTACTATGGATTCCCACTTATAGCAGCAGATGAGCATTAATTAATGCAATACAATTATTTTCTTGCTCAATGCACTGAAGGGCAAGATACTAACTAGATTTCTGACGATTACTCCTTCCAAAATACAAGACACTGAAACACCCTGTTAAGGACTTATATTAAATCAAACTGGTCCTTCCTCATGAAAGACACCGGCTCAATGCTTTCAGATCTTGCAACTATAGATACAACTAAAAACACATGCATGTGCTGTGCAAAGCAGGGGTGTGCAGAGGAACTCCACTTGAGCCAGTTTAAGGGTCCTTAATGTAATATAAAACAGGTTCTACAAATTCTCTACATTTCAAAACGATGACTGAAGACGTCCAAGTACTTCTTGCACACTTTAGACTTTCATCATGTGCTTGAAACATATGAGTGTGCACTAAGCAGTTCACATGCACAGTAACAGCGATGTCAAATGTGAGAGGGAACATCACAGGCAGCAGAAATGCAGATAAACCCTGTACTGATACCCCAAACTCTTGCTTAAAATAAAACTTAACAACAAATAGTCCTATAACACCCACTGATTAATCATCCCCTCTATAACTACTGAGTTTACAAAACGGCAGGATTTTTTTAAAGTGTAATTTTCTTATTGTGGCTGGCAAGCTGGCCCAATGGAGCATCAATGTAATTCATGCTCTGTGGAGCAAAACACATCTGAGAACTTCTACCTCCAGTTTCATGGGGCTGATTTAGCTCCACCTAAGTTACACAACAACATATAGATTTTTAACTCAAAGATGACCTTGCAAAAATGGTTCCAACATACCTTCACATACATTTGTACGAAATTGGAGTTAACTTGTACTTCCCCAAGTCCGTTTCCAGACTACCAACGTCAATCATGGGAGAAGGGACAGCTACTGCTCCTGCAAACCCCATCCAGGGAGACAAGGTCATCCTACTGACAGGACACAACAGGAGAGCCACCTCTGCTTCTGCCTCCTGCTACCAGGAGGAGCCCAGCCATGTCCTCGGGGATGGCTTCATCAGTCTGACACCAGCCCCAAGGAAGTCGAGCCCATCACTAGTCTTTAGCAGGTCATACTCACAGCGGCAGAAGCTAATGTGCATTCTCTCCAAGGACGAATACCACCATACCCACTCCAGACTTTCATCTCAATAGTTGGCATTAATGCACCGCAGCTCGGCAGTGGAGAGCAGCACTGGCACTGCCCTCGACTCCAAGGGGAAAGGCTAGCTGGAGGGCATAAAGGCAGCTGTGGGGGAGGATCACCTTCAGCATCTTTATGCCATGCCACAGGATTTTAACAGTCTAGAAAAATGTGTGGCTTCCACCCTCTGAGAAGACAAGGGGAAAAACTTTCCACCATGCAGATTACTTCCTACTTAACAGGCGTTTTGTCTTTTCACCAGGAAGGGTACTGATAAACACACTGATAGCCAGGCACTGATGGGGGGAGGGAAGTTAAAAAAAAAAAAAAAAAAAAAATCAAATTTCACAATGCGTATCTCAGATCTTTATAAAGTACCTATTTTGTGACATAGGTTTTGGACATTTCCATAGACTTCAATATTCAAAAGACTTGTATTAAAAAAAAAATAATATTCTACACAGGACAAAAATCCAGGTTCCTCACATTTTAAGAAGGGCTTGCAACTTTCCAAAGGGGCTTTCTTCAAATCAGTGTGAAGTTGAAGACAGGTCTCCAAAGATATGGGTGACTATTTTCCAAAGTTATGAAAAAATATCACAGGAAACATGAGTAAGGCAAAAGGAAGCAGGAACTTGGTATTTTATCAAAGTATGACTCTGAAGGCATTAGCAGAACCTTGAGTAAGCAGCTCTGGATAAGATTGCAGCTGTAGTCCGAAGCTGCATCTTTCAGCTCCTGTTTCCTCAAAGGAACTGGGATTTTCAGGACAAAGAAAACAAATCCTTTTTCATGACTGAGCAGTCTTTCAGCCTGTCCATGCAGCTTCTCAGTAATGTGTTACTGCACAGAGGCTTTTGCACATTGGTAACTGCGTCTCATTTTATGAGTCACCATTTCACACTCCAGATTATCCTAGTAACCAGTTTTACTCTGAACAGCAATCCTAAATACAGTAACTCAGATGTCACCTTCCAAATCATTACCTTAAAAGTACCATATTTCTGTATAACCGACCACAACCAGAATTTAAGAAGCAACCAAGAGTTAATAAAGTTTGTCAAAACACGCCTGGAATTTCAGTATACAAATGGGAGCTCGCAGGAAGAGAGTCAGACAGAAGCACACAGAGATGCCACCTCCTGACTCAAAATACCAGCCGAGTAGAACAAACAAGAATAAAAATATTCCAGCTAGAGACAAAACCTAGCAACAAAGAAAAGAAAGTTCCTCATCTTGAATACCCTAAAACAGAAAAAAAGCCTCAATTCAGATACTGCCAACTAAGAAATCTACTACAGTAAATGCATAATGTGAACTGAAATGAAACTCCAACTATGCAAGACAAGATGCTTCAAGAAACCAGATGGGTACTGGGTAATGAAAATTAGATCCAAAACATCCTCTTCCATTGGAAAATGTGATCCAAAATAATTTATTGCTTTCCCACTCTAAACTGCACAATGTCTGTATCTCTTTTGTAAACCCAATTAAAATTTTGACTGTAATAAGTCACACCTTCAAAGATAGGATTAGTTGCAAGATTTTTGCTTCAGCACATCTAAAAAAAACTCCTTTACAACCAGAACATTCTGGACTGGAAAGAGCTACTTCACTTTCAGGTTTTACCTGACTTTCCAAAGGTTACTCAGTTACTTCTGCATAGCTTTATGAAAGAGGGGACTCGGGTACACATCTACCAGTGACTGACTGCCAGCAAGACTTCCAGCACTTCGCACCTTGACATGAACCATCTCATCACCTATCAGCTGACAGATTATGCCAGCAGACTGGCAAGATAAATACTCCATTTATGTATGTTGTCACAATTAAGGTAGTCAGCAAAATAAAGATTTGAGGCTTTGCAGAAATGCAAGTTTTCCCTTACAACCAAGGCTTTGAACAATTTGCCTCTTACATCGCCACTGGTAAGAGCAACAGTAAAAGATATTTCAGTGCAGAGGGCAAAAAGCCGATTTAACATTTCTGTTCTTCTGAAGTAGACCCAATACAAACTGGAATACTCAGCAGAAGTAAAAATGTTGGTATCTCTTCTAAACCAAGAGTCACTCACCACCATTACTGCAGCTCCGCCAGTGGTACCGTGATCAAGGGAGACACTTCATCAGCACACCCGAGTGCAAGACACAACTTCTTTAAGAGACAGACTTCCCATGCACCAGGTAAAAGCCCCTTAACAATTTTATCTGGCATCTGTAGCACGCATGTAAAAATCAGTTCTCATAACAGTTTTTATTGCTCAAAATTTCTTTACAAAATTAAGGACTAATGGGCAAGTTTGTGGAAAAAGGTCAATTGCGTTTTAAATATGGATCAAAAAGTTTGGAGGATGAGTAGGTAGATTTACATTTTGTTTTTAAATGTACATAAATCTGAGACATAGTAGGATTATAATTTACCCTGGGGTGACTTTTACACAGTCTGGATTTTAAAAGTGAGCAAAATATCCAATTGTCTTCCAACATTTTTTGCGGAGAGGGAAGTAAAACTAACTTATGAATTTCAGAAGAAAATATATTTCAATAAAAGCAACATCAATACATTTTTGCAGGAGCTTCTGGAATTGGGCAGCTGAAGTTTCCCTGAGTTGCATTTCTGTAAATATAGTTTCTAATAGTTGTAGAAGAGCATGCTTTTTGTATCAATTTTTTAAATGAGTAAATCTCATTTCTTAGCAAAAAATGTCTTTAATTACTTAGCAAAAACAGTAAACAGTTTCAGAAAATGAATCAGTGTCTATTCATAGGGGTTTTTTAATTATTTCTAAGATAAAGTTTTTTTGGTTGTTTGCAATCTTTTTGCAAACGGCACAGTTCTCGCACTCAGCTGATGGCAGCAGTTTTTCATTTTGGGTGCACTGAATATTTTGTACGTAATACGCAGCTGCTAACCATGAAAGGGTATATACTACATGGCCTTGTGCTAGATATGTTAAACTGTCAGCAACAGGAACCACTCCAAAGATTAAGCCCTTGTTGATTATGTTTTCCATTAACCATTCAAATTTTCCTCCTCACACACTCCAGTACTAAATCTTGAGTAATAAAAATTAAGAATAATCCAATTGCATTTTTGTTTTGATGTTGGCTGAACACTCTGATGACCACCGTAGAGTGAGGGAGGGAGGCACGCCATACCAGAAAAGGGGGAACTAAGACCAATTCTCTATAATACAAGAGGATTTCTTTGAATTACACTGTATAGCTGAAGGGAGCTGGTACAACACACCCCACTATTCCACCAACTATGGTTTCCATGGGAGGTTGCAAGTTGCAGGTAGTCTTGACTTGCATGAGCTTGATGCAATTAACATTCTAAAAGTTCACAGGAATGGCTGGGCAAAAGGTCTTACCAAACATTTCTACAACCTTGAAATGAACTTAAGAGGACAGTGCAGTGACTATGAATAGGGTGTGGGAAGACAAGAAAATAAGGGCTGAGGGACAGACACAAGGTGCAAAGAAAAGTTGAAAAACACTGAATTAAAAAAAACTACAGACCAAACAACACTGACTATATCCTACATACCTCCAGCAGCAAACATCAATCCTAGTTCAAATCCATGAAACGAAGTCAACCAAAACAATACCTCTTTTTCCACAAGGGGACTCACACAACCCAATGTGTGGGAACTTCCATTCCTCTTCACACCGTTATCAACAAATGGAAGGATGTTTGGATTTTTGCTTTTCATCCAGATAACAGGACACATTTTTGCCATATGTTATATCTAATAAGCAGATATTCCTGTACAACAACCAGGGTTTAGAGGGTATTCTGAAAACACAAGCCATTACAGAACTGAGTGGTTGTACGCGGATTCCAGGTTGTGTGTAAACCATAGCAGCACCTTGAGCAGCAAGGAGAGGGACACATTTGTCCATTCAAGTGACAATAATTTGGCTTTTTCTAGAGATGACTATTACACCGAAGAAAGTCACTGAGGTATAAGCCTGTACAGAAAATTCTAAAGAAGATATAAAACTGTCACGCTTTCAGGTTTCCTAATGGGCACTACTCGTCACTCATGATAAGGCTTTTTAAAGAAGCACAGAAAAAGATGAGGCCAAAGGGGCTGAAACAGGTCTCCAGTACAGGAAGTTTTGCACTTTGGAAAAAAGATATTTAAAAGTCTCATGTTAGAATTGGAAGTCACTGTTAGGATTAATAGCACTAATCAGGAACTTTATTCTTAAGCAAGTATTCCCAAACTGGAAAACCCCAAGATGTTTTTGAAGGGAAGGAAAGAGAGGGAAACTGAGCACACAAATTAACGCAAAAATAGGTATATTTCTTAACCCACCTGCTATTAGGTCATCAAGAGTGTCGGTAAGCGTCTGTGCTGGAGTGGCAACCATTAATCCGTCTGGTTCTTGAACTAAGAGCCCCTGCCCAGCAATTTGCTGCTGCTGTCCTACATTGTGCTGATTCCCTAATGCTTTCTGAAGTTCAAGAGACTCTGTCCCATTATAACCTAAATTACCAGAAAAATTACATTGCGGTGCTGGCAAAGGCTGGATAGGGACAAACTCTATTTGTTCAGCAGGTGGTGGAGACTGTTGTTGCTCGTCATCTTTAGACAAGATTGTGTCAGCCTGAGGTAACCCTGAAATGTTATCCTCTGGCAGACCCTTATCAGCTTCCACTTCTGGGAAGACCCCTGTAAGTGGGCACTGCTGCTGCAGGGGAAGTGGTGTGTCTGTCTGACCTTTGGTCTCCAAATATTCTTTGGTAAACTGCTGTTGGGTTTTCATCTGCAACTGCCTTTCCACCTTCTGCAGCTCCTTCAATATTTTCTTCTTCTTCTGTACTTGTTCTTCTCTGTTCTTTTTAAGTTCTTCAATCTTATCTTTATTTAAAGGTTCACCTTGAATTAATTCCAATGATTTAAGTTGTGCTTTTTCAATAGCACTAATTCTCTGTCCAAGTTCATTCAGCTTGCCTTCAGTCTCTTCTACTATGCATTCCAAAGGCTGGTATGGGTGAAAAGGTGGCAGTAGGTCCTTATCTGCTACCTGCAGGGAACTTGACTTCTGCTTGGATGCACCTAAGCACATGAAAAATGTTTGAAAAAATGCCATGCTGAAGATACCCCAAACCTCCCCTCTCACCCACCAAAAAAAAAAAAAATAAATAAAAAAAAAAATCTTTACAACTAACACTGCACATCTGTCAAACCACAGAAAGGTAAACCCTACACTCCATGTTAAGACAAGAAAGGACAAAGCATATAGCTGGAATTTTCAATATTGATCCTAATATCCCTCTGGACACAGCTATTTTAATCTTAAGGAATAAGGAACCTTTATGGTTTCTGACATACATGACAATGCATATCTGGGAAGTGAAATCAGCAAGAAGAGCAAGGCAATTTAAATAATTTAATGAGTTCCCAAAGTTGTTCTGGTGTGCAGAGCAATTAAACTATTTTCCAGAGGCTAACTTCCAACAGCAAGGTTACAAGCAAAAGTAGTCTCTATTTGAGAGAAGACTAACTCTACAGTAAGATCAGTATTTTGAACTAGTATTTCTCTAAAGACTATAGCATTCCACCTTTACATTCCAAACAGAATCCTACCAGCGTAGAATTAATGTATACAAATGTATTTTGAAGCTCTAGCATGTTTTTTAAAGTTCTGAGGCAAAATTAACAGTTTGCTTGCCTCCCTCTCTCCAGTAACAAATTAACAATTCTGCTCACTATTAAAAAATAATCTTCAACACGAATCTAGCAAGGAACACCAAGCCAGGGCAGCACTTCTCTGAGTGCTCACTGCCGTCAAGCAACCCAAGGCTGCTTTCCTGAAAGCCAAGTCTGTGAAATGTCCAGTCAGATCTTAATAGATTCCTAAGTGCTGAAATTTTAATTATGACTCAGTGTAAGAAACTTTAATTAAAAATACGGAAGGTTTTAGCCTGATCAAATAATTTTCTACAATAACACTCATTCACTATACCCAAACAGTAATACATGTAGATTTAAAAAAAAAAAAACAAAAAAACAACCAAACAAACAAAAAAAACCCCAAATCCAAACCTTGAATATTTACAAAGCAGACTCATACAATTAATCATTAAAAAGGGAATTACAACTTGTACACCAAAATACTAACTCACAAGTGACTTCATTTTGCATCGCTGTCAAAACAGGAGTCACATACACCTCACTCTGAAATGAATCTTTTTTTGAGGAACTAATTGAAAAAGCAAACAAATGTGAGAATTTTCTCTTAAAGAATTTTCTCTTATAAAGAGGAACAACAGATATTAAAATAGAATTGAACCAACTCTGTGCTGAATACCTTCACTAGACCCTCTGGAGTGAAAGCAAGCCATATCTAAATTTAAGGAAAACAACAAAAATCTTAATGACCCCAGGAAAATACCCCAGCATCCCACAAACACTGTAGACACCCTTCAGTAAGCCCTTTCTCCAGCTCAGTACTTTACACAGCTGCCTTGTACAGGTCAGTAGTTCCAGCTGAATACCTATTCCAACCACTACTGTTATTTTGTCTCTAAACCATAAGTGAGTCCCAAGACAAATTCTCGGAAGACAATAAAGAATTTGACTAAAGTTTAACAATAACTTGCTTTGTGCTAGCTGGTGGATATTTAGCTCAAGTCTGCTATAAGCTGCTGGCTATTTGGCTTTGTAGCATACTTGGGGTTTATACAGTTATCCTTTCATTTTAAAAAGTGTGACTTAAAATGTAAGTTTTGCAGACTACACTTGAAAAATACATTTGCACTCACCAAAAGTCTCTGAAATGCTTGTCTATATCTTTGTCAGAAACTAATAAAAGTCAATTAGTGTCTTTTGAAACTAAGCTGCTCCACTGCTGAAGTGGCAGAAACATTATAGTAACCTAACTGCAAATTAACCCTGCCTTTAAGACGTGACTAAGATGGGAACCCTTTGCACTGCTCTGTTTAATGTCGTTCCTAAGGTTACTGTATCTCATTTCCATCCTAACACAAAGCATTCCCACGATGTGGCAGCTCTGGACAGCTTCCATCACCCTGTAGGAAAGAAAAGCTGCAGTTCAAAGAGCCCCAAAATAATACAGTACCAATATTGTCCCTCTCAATTAAGTCCCACCTGGGGAGACAACAAGCCTGTCATAGGAAAACTTTTCTATAAGCACAAGAGAAAGTGAAGAGCAGAATTACAGCCTTGTATCAAGACCTGGACTGGGTAGAGGAGCCCAGGCTGGTCTCACAGCAGGCAGCGCTCCCCAGACAGTGGCTCAGATCAGAAATGACCACGGAAAGTTGGGACAGTTTCTGAAGACAGGCATTAGGAAACCAGCAAGTGAAGAGTTGGGTTCTCAAGTTCCACAAGAGGTGCAGAGATTTACTTTAATCAACTTCTAATTAGTTAACAGGGCGACTTTTCAGGTTCCAGATCACTCCCTTCCATGCCAGAAAATAGTTGCAACTGGTAATTTGGGGGATACTGGAAGAGGACAAGGGGCAGGAAGAAAGATCTGTTAAACATGACATGCACTCCTGAACAGCCATTTCAAACCAGCGGTGGAGAAGACACTGTTGGTAGCTTTGAATACATAAGCACTATAATATAATATTATAATATTGGAAGTATTTAAAGTAGCCATTTCCTGTTTTATCCAAATCTCATCTATATTACAGTATCCTGAAAAATACTGTGCCCATTTTAGTAAATAATTATGAACAAGACACTACTTTATACTTTCGCTTTTGAAATACAGTGCAGTGAGAATTAAAAATCCAATCATAGGCCTGATCATAATTACTTCAGCTTCCCACCCCCTCACTCCCCACCACCCCTCCAGTTTATTTTTTTGGTGGAGCATCAATCTTCTACACAATCAACCTACTACAAAATTAATTATTAGCAATATTAAGTAGTCAATTTAGCCTGTAAAGCAACTGTATTGGCCACTTTTAGAAGACCTGTTTAGTATGAAATGAAGAGCGAAGATCAATGAAATCCAGATGTTGCTACACAAATACCACCTGCTATCAGGTAATCACAATTATAGGACAAAGAATTGCTTGGTTGACAGAAAACCCAGGGTGGTTATGGGCACACTAGGAAAGCCACAGAGTAAGGAAATGACCGTTTCCTGATTTATTTTGTGAACAGTAGCACCAGTTGCTCTTTCACTTATATTTCCATATTCCCACAGGTTCTGGTCCCTAACCTGACCAACTCAGCCTTCACCACCATTCCTGCAAGGCACGCACATGTCTTCAGCAAGTTTTCTGACCCACACACACAACTTACGGCAACACCTACTCTGCACAAATGCAGCTTCCCATCCATTTCTCTGAATTCTTATTCTCTCCAGGAAATGAGTGCTAAATGTTTCCTATGGAAATCTCCTGTACTTCTCCCGTACATTGTAGATAATCTCCTAAGTCCCTCAGTTGCAATAGTCCGTTCACCCAAAGGAGCCTCCCCCAAGCACCATTACTGGTCTCTTGAGCATCCACTAATATGCAGGGAGGACACCATTACCAGTTTTTAATGCCTTCTGGCTGCAAGTAACATTTAAAGGTCCTAGACATCTAGACACTGTGAGCAACAGTTTGGAAAAATAACCTTCATAGTTATAGTCCTCAGGTGGCTCTCCTAAGCAATTAAACTCTTCTACTTTAAGTTTGCTTAAAACACATTCACTCTTTATAGGGTTGCTGCCTACAAACAAGTCTGATACCATATTTCATCCTGTGTGCTTATGGTTCTCAAGGAACTTGCTCTTCTAGCCCTGACTTCTAATTTATGGGATGTCATCTTCTCCCAAGAAAGAAGTAATTTATATGCCCTTTCACAATGAGTAGAGCAGCACAGATGAGATGCTGCCGGTCCAAAATAAACCTACCTAAAACTAGCTTATTGACCCCAATGACACTGTTATTAGATGTACCATCTACATTTGCTAAGACCCAAATGACAGCCTCGTACTTTAGAGCAGTAGCACAGACAGGTACTTGCGCTGTCCTCTGCAAGTCTGAGGACTGAGATATTTACTCCAAGGAAGTGTCTGAGAAACATGAAGTAGATAAGTAATTTTCTAACCTAAACGAAGCCTAGTTCAGATCTTACCCTAAAAGCGCTAACTGATGAATTAGCAAGGACAGACATTTGTTGTATTTTAAAGCAAGCAACAAAAGTTTAAGAAAAATCACTACTTTATTTTTAAGGTCTTTTTAATTTTCTGAAAAGACGAAAGGTTTGTTTTTACAAACCATTACACTCTTCAGGAAGTTCCTGTCAACACAACTTGCATTTCAGCTTAGTGGTTTTCATCTTAGCCACCACCTGAAACAGTTATATTATACTTTACTTTTTATTAGATGAAATTCTGGAACTTGTTGATAGCTCCTTAGAGCTGTTAAATGGGGAAGAAAAAAAAAAAGAAAAAAAAAGAAGAGTGGATCCAAATCAAAAAAGTTAAATTCTAAAAGATCTTTCCAGTATAAAAAAAATGGCAGCAAGGAAAAAAGTCAACTGTGTGATACACATTTGTACATTCAAATACATCTTCTCTGCTGGAACCGATACCTAGCATATAAAGCTGTATGAATCACCATGTCATCCTGATAGGTAATATTACCTAGAACTTAAAAATCAAACCAACCAAACAAAAAAAACCCCAAAACAAAAACCACAAACAAAAAACCCAAAACAACCAACCAAAAAACCCAGATTCAGTCTGTTCCTCACTTCACAAAAGACTGATGTCAGGAAGCATAAATCTATACTAAGATCTTTATGCTTTGTTAACAGAATTGCTTTTCCACTGTTCTTGCACTTTAGGGTTTTTTAAAAATCTGATTTCACTCAGAAGTCGAGAATTAGATTTGCAGTCTGCAACTAAAATTCACCAGCCTCATCAACAGGAATAAGATGAGTTCAATATTGAATTTTCATGAAAATTCTATATTTAACTGTAGTTCATAACAGTAAGAAATTCAGCTCTAAGAACCTGGGGAAACAATCAGTCAATCCATATACACACAAATGCAAAGTACAGCATTATATAATCTGGCTAATCGGGCAATAAAAAAATAGCCTACTTTTCCCAAGTAAATTCATCTGCTACATTGTTTTTAATACATATTCAATTCCTCTTTAAAAAGAACAGGACAATGTGGAGGGCTGAATGATGAGATGAGTTTGTATTTTCACTACATTCCTCCTGTGAACCATGCAGTATTTTTGCCAATCTTTATCACTCCTGCAGCTGTTTCTATGGAAAACTTGCAGCGAATAGGTGCAATGATATCCAACAGGCAATGGTTACATGGCTGAAACCAAGCCAAACTTTCTGACAGTCAAAAATATGAGTTACCTTCCAGTATTAGTTGTCTTCCCAAGTTTCCTCTGGTGGCTTGACAGTATCTAACTGGAAAATTGCTAAGATGTAATTAAATTAGTCGGTGGCAAGCAGGTGACTGAAGCTTCAAAGGAGCAGAATTTCAAAAATCACTGTGAAAAGATTTTTATACGCTTGTGCTCTTGGGGACCTACACATGTCTTGATTTTAAATCATCTGCTTGCACTGCTAAAGATTTGCATAAAAGAATAACAAGTCTGTAAGTCTACTAAGAAAGTACTAGTGAAGTTGGAAAGCCATGAGGCATGGACTGTTACATTTCACTTGGTAACTCATCCCGGATAACTGTGTCAGCTGCTGAGCCAGGCAGAAAATGCGGAGGAAGTGGCAAGAGTTAATCAGATGATGTTGAAGCACATGAAACAATGAACAGGCAGCTGGACTGTGCACTAGAGAAGTCTGAAAGGAGTCAGAATGGAAAAGCAAGAATATCAGCTTGCCTTTTTAATGCCTTCACCTCAATGAGAACAATATAATCTTTCTAGTTCTACTGTTAACCTGGCCCCTATTTCAATTAAATCACACAATGTATGAGATCTCCGCCAGTATATAACTCAGTACTAGGCATAAAAGTCAGATATTGGAGTATAAAATATTTATTGAATTTGTAGCTACTGAAGCTATGTGGAGTTTGTTTTTCTTTCCTTTCTCCAAGCCATTAGACTGTTAGATTTAGCATGGGGATACAGGGGATACCGTATATTGAAGGTCTAACTTAAAAAGCTTACAGATTCCAAAAATCCTACTCAACTTTAAGGGAACTCTGGTCTCCTTCCCAGAGATCAAAGGCAGACGTGGGCAGCTTTCACATGAATAACTTAAGTCTATTACATCTTCTGGAATTCTAAGAAAACATGCACCCCAAATAAGAAACACTGCAAGTTACTGCCCACTTAAAAACAACAGTGGAGAAGTCTAATGACAGCATGTTGATAGGTTTTAAGCACTCAGTTAAGGCCTATTAATTAGTTCATTTGTAAGCACAATTTCAGATTAGCTATTAAGTAAAACAAAGCTGGAGAAAAACTTACACAATAACTGACACAGCCTCCAAAAATAGCCTATTTTAAATTTTGACATGTTTAAAAACACCTTACATAGTTCAAATATTTCAACTATGAAAACAATCTTGCTGCTTTCCATAGTGTTCCTGAGCATCCTCTTGTTGCACTAGCGTGTTGATTTTCAATAATGTTCTAAAAATATGCCACGGGTTCAAGCCACTCCACTCACCAGGCACACTCTGCGAAAGACTAAGGCAGAATCACAGACACTGCCGGGAGCTTCAATCCCACTCTTACTAAACATTAGCTTGCATTTGCAAATTAGACAAGATTATCAATGGCAACACTATTACACCAGCTGATTTCCTGAAGAAATCCAACAGCATTCCTTTTGACCATTTCACGTGCTGGGCACCGAGACCTCTCGCCCCAGGGAACCAGATGCAGGGGCACTTGGAGCTGCATCATAGCCACTGTGCTTTACACCCCTTGCAGTATAAAGCAGGAGTGACCCTCTGCTCCTGCAGAAATAGCACATTTGTTTTTTCTAGCCAAAAGGCTCTCCGTGTTGAGCTGCCACATCAGAATTGCTGCTGGCTGCTGAGCAATCCTGACCACATTCACATGAGGGCAGCAGCAAGTACAAAACACCAGGGAAGGAATCTCCTGCCTCTCCCCACAAAAGCCCAGAGCTCAACTTCACTGGGATTTCACTTTTACATGGACACAATAGACACATGCTAAACGTAGTGCATTAAAAACGATCCTTCCTAAGCATGTAATAGTTGAGGTCTGTTCAGTCCTGTGAACTAATTCCGCTGCTTCTTTCACCTGATTTTTCTTCAGCTCTTTAGGAGGTTACCATCTTTGTGTACTACTTTTATCTGAGTCTCTCTAGATCCACTGTCAGCTCTGAAATGTTTTTTTCAGTTGCTAAACATTGATATTAAAACCTTTGCCAAAATAATTATTCAAATGCCAACTATTCCATAAGCCTTCTTACTTTACTGAAGAATAATAATGTAATTCAAAATTAGACCATAGATGCCTCTTGAAAAACCTCACACATATTTGAATCATAACAGTAACATACAAGTGTATTCTAGTTTTACACTCGCCAAGAACTCTTCAGGAAACAAGTTGTTACTATGGCATTTCTTGCAAAACTAATACAGGTCCTTAAAAATCAGACTGCATTGAGGTTAAGAAGGCTAGGTGCTCCTCTCCTTCCTCCAAGTAGTTAAGAGTTTATACAAAAACTCAGAGGGCTACTTCTAACTGTGAAGGCAAGAAATTTGTCTTCCCCAGGATAAACTGTTTTGTTACATAAGAACTTAAGACTGCTACCCCTCCCCCCTCCCATGGAAATAATGAACACGTCTTTATTCACACCCTCTTTTGCCCCTCGTCTCCTAAGAAGTCTAACAATGAAAGTCCGGTATATTAAAGCCACGTGTGTACAACAAGTTAAGAATGGAAGTTCAGCAAAGAACACTAACTCTATCACAGTTAAAGTAGCAGAGTGGTATCACTAAAATCATCACACAGCGTTTACCACAAAAATACCATTTTTCCCCTAAGGATCTGAGATACACAACAGGTTTGCACACAAAGTTTTCAGGAATGCTTCATCAGCCCAATGACACATTTCAGATTACTACTTCTCTTGCAACGCATCACAGATTAGTTTTGCTGACACGCGTGAAGCATGTCTTGAAACACTGAGAACTACTAGATCTCTCTGTGCCAGTTCCAACAACACAGTACTTCTAAAAACATGCCTAAAGTATGTGCTGACATTTGCAATAAGGTTGGTTTTTTTTTTAATGAGAGCTATTTCTTAAACTACAATCAACTATTTGCTTTCCATAATTTGATTAAATAACATAAGACTTTAAACTTATAACTTTAGTCTTCTGACTCAGTATCAACTAATCTCTCATTGATTCCTATGCATCACAAAATGTACTTCCCGAACACTAACCCACTTCGCAATACTAATAGTTATTTAATTGTAAGGGCATGCACATACTGGTATATAGCTTTTTGCTGTTTTATTTGAACCAGAAGTTGCATATTCTTTTCATTTGTTTGGTACTCATTTTTATGAAATCCAAAATATCAAGTGTTGCATATCCTAGGAAAATGATACAATAACTGCATTAGAGAAGTCACACACATGGCATATATGCTTGGAGAGAGTCATGGCTGCACACTTAAATACCATTAGGTACACAATTTTTTTCCTCTCTTCATTTGTGTCTTTGGGGTTTTTTTGTTTGTTCGTTTTAGGAAGCACTGAGCACTTCCAGAATAAAGGAATTAAGTAAAGCTAGCTAATAGAGCTTTGGATACTATAATATTTAATATTCAAAACTGTACATCATTAGGAGCTGCAGTTCGTAACTTTCCGCTTGAGAATCTGCTGCTCTTTCTAAGCTGACTTAGCAGACATGAAGAATTTGTTACAGAACCCATAGCTAGAAACAAACTGCTAAATACACCATTTAATGACTGCAAATAGTTTTAACCAGTCAGTTCAACCATGGTTAAAGCAAAAACCCTCATGTTATGATCACTTACAAGAGTACTATTAACTAATACAAGAAAGATTCTCCTGTAAGTAGATCTGCATTGGCTTTTTACAGTGCTAACATGTTTGCATTGCTACTGTAGGAACAGAAAAAAGTTGATATATCAAGTTCATGGACAATAGTTGCAACTATTCTAGATAACCAATGTACAATATTAAAAAGTTAACACCACACCTAGAGTTTATTCAAGTTTTTTATCAGTCTGCACTATGGCAGTTACCACAATCATTCTCTTCCAAAAAATTAGAATAAGCATAATTCTAATAAATTAGAATAAGCATAACAAAATTAGAATAACCAGTGTTACTTTACTGTAGAATACAAGAAAATAAGCAAAAAGTATGCACTACATAAAATACTTTTAAGTTATACTTCATTAGAGGTGTTCAAGAATTGATGGAGTGGACTATACTATGCATAAGCTCTAACAAAATTGTCCCCAGCCTATCAGTTTCCAAACTGCATATATTCTCCAAGTGGCTACATACTAACCTTTCACCACTCCCAAGAGAGGTGGCGAGTTCTCTTGAGGGGTTCTGTCAGGTTCCTGGGGGGGTACAACCATAGCAAGCGTATGCACCGGTACACGTGGAACCTTAAAACAAAGCCACAGACACACACTCAGATAAAAAAAAACCTTTTAAATGAACCAGATCTTGAAGTGTTAATACAAAGATACATTTCTACAGCAGACCTCCATTCCACGCTTCCCAAACTGTGTATGCTATGCTACCTCTTGGCATGACCTGTCCCATGCTATTTTATTGTGGATAATATGTCAAAGTTAACTATGTTACTCTTCACAAAATCCTGGGTCCTGTAGGCTGGAAAACTTAACATCTTTAGGCTTTTAATCAACTAACTCCCCTGGAAAGCTACCTCTCCAAACCTGCAGAATTCTAAATTTACACAATATATTTTCTTTCATATAACAAACAAAATCAGCAACAACATTTGAGGGGTGCTGTCACAACAGTTTGGAACTGTTGAAACAAAATACTAAGCAAACGCAACCAAGAAAATAATATTCTTTTGAGATACCAGGTTTAGGACTATCCTGTCTAAGGAGCAGAAAAGAGAACAAAGTTCATGCACTCTTCAGGACGCTGCAGACAGTACCAATCAACTTTCTCACTCTCTACCATTTTCAAATGTGTAGACTTTTTTTAATTCTTTCCACTGTTCATGTTCACATCTAAATTAACTTCAGAAGGTAACTACTAAGAAAATGCTTCTTTGCAACATTCATAGTGATATTTAAAAAGAATTCCTTATTCCTTACCTGAGACTGATCCTGAGATGGAGGTGTGAGCTGAGACAAGTCTGCTGCAGGAACCGACAAAACATTGTTTGGGTAATCCAGCAAGTAAGAAACAACATTTGTATGTCCTCCTTTGGCGGCTTCAATGAGCATTGTTGAGCCATCCTGAAGTGAGATTTTAGAAATAAAAAGCCAGAAGATGAATTTTGCTACCTGGTGTAGCACATAAGATATGAATTAGACCATTTAAAAATGCACATTTACTAATCCATTAAATCACCTACGTGGTTCTTTCAGTACCTATGATAAATGCATAGTTTTAAATTAATACCTTGAGCCGATGAGTAGGATCTGCACCATGAGCCAGAAGGAGCTCAACAACTGCCAGGTGGCCTCCGGCACATGCCAGTGACACCACCGTGTGGTCATTATTAGCTGTAGCCCTGTTAACATTGGCACCTATAAAGAGAAGATATCAGAATTAAACACAAGGAAATTCTTTTAAAAAGAAAGTATCAACAAGTACAGTATTTTCTGGAATAGAGGTAAACTTTCCTACTCTTCCTAATTCATACACACTTCTAGGGTAAAAGCAAGGGATTTTGAATAACTGATGGCTTCTACACATCATCCTCTTCATCTTGTAAAGAAAAGGCAGTACTAACAGTAATAGTGGGCCTCATAAGTGGTAAGAGAGGGGGAACACAGTGTACAAAGCACAATTTTTAAATTTTCATCCTAAGCACTTATCAGTATCCCTACATGGTGCAGTTTTTACTGTTTCAGACAGTACTTGAGGATGTGTGTTTTCTGAAGGAAGAAGTGCTTTTTTTAAGAAACTGAAAATAGTTGCTGTACTTTAATTCTATTTATTAATTTATACAACGGAGTAGGAAAAGTAAGTAGCAAAATATTTTGATTCACTGTATCATGAACTAAATGAAATTCAAAAACCCTTAACAGTTTGACAAATGCTCACATATACGCAACCAGATTAATTTTGAAGAAGGATCACAAACATTCAGTAAAGTGTCATTTTAAGTTTTTTAATTAGTTATTTAAACTAGTATTTTACCTTTGCTAATAAGGAATTGCACAGTGCATAAATGACCAGCTCGTGCAGCCTTCATCAGTGGGGTTCTCCCACCTTCAGATTCATGTTCCTATTGTAAAGGAGAAATAACAGATGTATAAATGGGCAAAAATTATATCACTGTTTCAGCTTTTGGGGACCATGTCATGATGGGACCAGAATTACCTGTCTCAGTAGCAGATCTATCTTACAAGCTGACTGGAATCAATATAAACTGACTGGAACCAATTTTCATGTTAACTTAAATACTGAATCACACTGTCAAAAAGCATTAAGACCGCATCCATACTGTTATCACACAAGGAAGTTTCCCTGCTTACATAGCCCTTTTTATTTTAGTGTTCAAATGCATAACATACTTGAGAACAGTAACATCTTGTTTCTTCCTCAAAAAGGAAAGACCAGAAATATCATCCAGCATCAGGCAGTATACAAGAAGGGCAACCAAGTTGGTGAGGGGCCTGGAGCACAAGTCTTACGAGGAGCGGCTGAGGGAACTGGGGCTGTTCAGTCTAGAAAAGAGGAGGCTGAGGGGAGACCTTATCGCTCTCTACAACTACCTGAAAGGGGGTTGTAGTGAGGTGGGTGTTGGTCTCTGCTGTCAGGTGGCTGGAGATAGGACAAGAGCAAATGGCCTCAAGTTGAGGCAAGGGAGATCTAGGTTAGATATTAGGAAAAATTTTTTTACTGAGAGGGTTGTCAAACATTGGAATGGGCTGCCCAGGGAAGTAGTTGAGTTACCATCCCTGGAGGTATTCAAAAAGCGAGTGGACAGGGTACTTCAGGACACGATTTAGTGGGCATGGTTGATGGTTGGACTCGATGATCTTGAAGGTCTTTTCCAACCTAAATGATTCTACGATTCTATGAACTGATGTGCAATAGTTCTGAGAGCTGTCACACACTGCATGCCAGACCTTTAAAACTGCAGTAACATCTGAAGTGCAGACAACATTTTTAAAACACGCTGAAGAGGATCAGCAACAAAAATGAGACAAATCACTGCAGGTCACAAAAAGTCTCTGAATAAGAGGACTGGAGAATAAAGCAGAAAGAAGACAAAAGGATGATACAAACCAACAAAAAGGAAATGAGCGACAAGAACAATTTTATAATTTAAAAAGTTTCTGAATATTGGAAGGATGTGGCTGAATACAACTGTACTAGAGAAGTTACAGAACTAGAAAATTTGCCTGCTATGTAGACATATCAATACCACAAAGAATGCTGACTAGTATGTATCAACCCTCCCACAGCAACAAGGGGAGAGAACATAGTCTTCCAGGGAGTGTTTGTATTTGGGCTCTGAATATTCAGGCTGATCAATAATACACTTGGACCATGGGCTTTTTTCATTAAATCGCTGGGAAGCCAAGCTCTAAACTCACTATTTACTTCTGGAATTGCATTTATATCTGACAGTGAAAGTTAACATTTAGTACTGACTGTGGATGATACTGTTATTTACAAATATAAAAGGACAAGAACAGATTTGACAGAACAAATCAACTCCTTCCTATAGTTTCAGTATTCCTGAAAACTCTGCATATGTCCTCTGTCATATGGCTTGCTTTGGTTGCAAGCTGCACCGTAAGTTAGCTTTCTGTTCATACCCTCAGTGAAGAAGTGTCTTGACTGGATCTCCTGTTGGAGACAGACCCCATGCAGAAAATACAAACCAATCCTTTGCTGTAACAAGGGTTACACTACCCCTCTCCTGTGAGCTTTGGAAAGAGCAGAAATGCTCTGCTCCTGCGCCTTCATAAGAACTTTGTATTATTGTACACTGCTTTAACACACGTTTAAACTCCACATTAGTGCTCTGATTTCTTTGCTTACTTGGTAGTATAATGCATAAGTGCACACATGCAGATAGGAAGCCTTACTACTTACAGACCTACTAAAGTCACTTTTTTTTTTTTTTTTTTTTTTTTAATAAGTAGTTTCTACTCCCAGGGCAAATGACTGCTTAGCTGTCAATAAATATATGCATGCTTTTGGATTGTCTGCATGTCAGAAATATCTGCAGGACACGTAAAGCTAATTATGTTAGTATGTGGCCCTGTGATGTGCAAGACTTAGTAGCGTGCCCTTGAGCTCTGATGCTTACTCTGGTATTTGACATAGTTTTTCCTTCCTCAGCCACTGCCAATAGATCATAAAAAGCCAGATGCTGCTGTTTGCCTTATGCACAGTAAACCCCTGGTATTGCTAGCAAATCACTCGCAAAGCAGCTACGGATGCAAAGAACTATTGAACATCGCTTCACTCACTGAGCAGGACCAGAACATTGCTGCCCAAACAATTTAATACACATTCCTAAATCCCCACTGATGCAACAGCAAAAGATGGCAAGAAGCAAAATTTATTTTAGGTCATCTTAGCTATATTCAAGATAGAGGAAAGACATCCTATATTGCCTTCAAATGTAGCATTTTAGATAACTAGCAGTAAGATATCATTATTTGTAACATTCTCTACTCCTAGCAGACTTCACTGTTGAAGTCTTAAACACAGATGTCAGGAGGCTTCCTCATTTAAATGCAGTGCAGTTATTCTGCCCAGTTTAACAAACTGTCACTTCATCAAGCAGGCAGAACTTGATCCTCAACTATTATGCACTTCAAATTCTTGCAGCACGGTACACATCATCAGTTCAGCTATACTAAACCATTTGTGTGCCCACCTGCTGTAGATCTTCAAAAGTTATTACATTTTGATGGTATTTTTCACACCGGAAGATAGAAATGCTTATTTTATTTTAAGATAAAATTAGTTCTATGACTTCAGCACTCTACTTACCCCTAATAAAGGCTAACAGCATCAGCTCAAGCTTTAAGGGAAAACATCTAGAACAAGCCAAAACAAGAAGCCGAGCCACTGCAGTGCCTTTGTCTACTCACATTCTTTCTTTTACCTAGAATAGCCATAAATTTCAAAGACTTTTCTTCTTAGCTGTAGTAAATAATCAAAATCAGGACAGACAACATGAAAGCTGTCCAAAAGCATCCCCCCATCAGCTTTCCAATATGCTTCTTCCTTGTATTAATATGAAGTACATGCAAATGCTTATTTTCTAAGAACAAAAACTAGCCAGGAGTACTCATCTCCAAAGACATATTTTCCCCAGATATCTGCACTGTAGGCCTCACCACAGTATTCTGTCTCTCTTCACTGCTCCAATCCTGAGAAATATTGCAGTTAGTATGATCAGAAAGAGGTATAAAGGAGAACACCTATGCCAGCTTTGACTAGAAAAGCCAGTCTCTAAACACTTGAGTAATGTGCTCTCCTGCTAGTTCTGCTTGAAAAGAAAGAAAGCCCGAGAAGAATTTTCTGTAGGTTTGGGTACCAGATGGAAAGGAAGGGGAAAGCAAGAGTATTACCCAAATCTGGTAAGAGTTTACATTATCTAAACCTTTTCCACTGGGACTCAAAAAGGAGATGAGAATCCAGTCATTAATAATTATTTCCTTTCTAGACGAATGAATACTTCACACAGCAGAGCAAAAGCAGTGTCATCAGAAGCATCTAACGACAATCATTGATATTTTTTGATTCTTGACTTTTGAGTTCTCTGTTTCAAGCAATTCCAAGATCAGTTACATAAGGGCTTTCCCGCCCCCATTATTCTCCTTGATTCACAAGTATTCATGGTTGGCAAGTATTCACTAGGATATTTTTCTTGAGTTTCCAATGTCATCTGTTATTTAAAAGTTCTAGAAAAAAATTTGCATTTGCAAAGTAAAGGTCCAACTGCTCTCTTCAACAAGCCTCTCTCATCCATGACAACAGTGAATATTTAACGGAAATCTAAATGTTATTCTAAGCAAAATGATTTAGACAAAGTTTTTGATGCCAGACAATAGCCAAACAATACAGTTCTTGATACTATGCCACTTTGCTAATTTTCAAGATTGAACTCCTATCAAGAGATACAGTATTCTAGCAGTTACCAACCTAATTGTCCCAGATAACCCTCCTGAGATATGTAGCAAACCAGTATTTCAGAAGCACCTAAAAACTCAACTAGGCCTCTAGTTTAAAGTAAATATCTGAAAATGGAAGACCTTACAGGAAGCTCGGTATGTACTAACAGGTTTAACATAGCTACTTGTGCTAATAGACTCAACAAGATAACTTGCTGCATTTGTGATGGTTGAGATACTGTTTTTTAAAAATAGGGCTTTAGAAAACCCAACAGAAGGGAAAATGCAGGACAAAGATGACATGTCTAGCCTACACAGCGAGTCTTTGTATTTTTCAAGAAATTTAGATGCCTTAAAGCCATGCTTATTGTTAGCATGTATCCTGAGGCTGCAGCTTACAAGCATCAAAGGCCAACCTCACCTGATGCTTGCCCGGCTCTATGCCCTCCAAAATAGTCTTCTTTAAGTCCTCCTGTTTGTCCTGTGAAAGAAAAAGAAGAACTCACGGCTCTTGTTCTACAAATAGATGTTGTTCTTGGTCATGAAGACCTGGAATATGAACTTAAATGGATCAGATCCACCAGCTGAAAACTCTGTTTTGCTGGAATTAGGCAAGCAAGCACAAAGGTAAGACCAAGCAATGCAGCTCTCGCCAGTTAAGACTCCTACCACAAGCCATTCAGATTCATGAAGAGAGCACAAAGGTCGTACAAAGCATCTCATTAAATACAGATGACTTTTTGTTCACTACTGGCAAAAGAGAGGATTTCATTGTACTTTGCACCATCCAGAGACTGCAACACAACATCCAAAGGTGTTAACTACAAAAATTAGCTTCACATGTCCTACAACCTTTTGCTTTATTTGTAGAAGACTGAGGGCCAAGTCTAAAAAGACCTGAAATCCCTGACCGTCCCCTGATGGTTCAAGAAACAGTATTGAAAAACATGACAGCCTCTCAGATCCCTCACTATAACGACAACATAGCTATCTCCAAGCATGGTTTCACTCAAATCCATAAAGTATTGACTACTTTTGTAGATGTTTAAATGCTGCCTTAAGCACACATGACTGTCATACACACAAAGGAAAGCGAGTTTCTAATTAAGGAGCCATGTTAGTGTGAGGGATGTTATCAGCTGAAGGCAAAGCAATGATCCCTGCAATGACAAAAACTTATCTGTCTAAAAATATTTTGTCATAGGGGAAGAATCAAGAGGTAGTTTGGCATGCCTGTTTGGTTTTGGGGTGGGGTTTTTTTTGCAACTGGAGTTATGTGTATGCCAGGTAGCCAGTTTTAGTCTTTCAAGAAAAGCCATGCATGGAATTTTAACAAGTATAAAGAGCTTTGGGGAGAGCTTGACAGTGTAAAATGAGAAGAATGCAAGGATGAAGCTGCCCTCAGGGGTCCTCCTCTGTCTCTCAATTTCAGCATAAAAGCACCCAACTCCAGCACTAGATCAACTCTCCTGTGCAGCAGAGCCTCACGTACAGCTGCAAGGCAGCCCAGATTAGAAAATCCCAATTTAAAACTCTTTTCTGTACATCCCAGTTGAGAAAAGCTGGGATCTTCTCAGTGTCCAAAAAAGAAGAATCTCTCTTTTGTTTTCAGCTACACTGAAACAGACAAAGATGCAACCACCTTGTCAAGAGCAGTCTCACTTTCAAAAAGGAGACTGGAATCTCCAGTGCACAACGTTTCATCCAGGTCTGTTTTTACATTAAAAGGGAACAGGCATACAAACAGACACTTTTAGTTTATAGAAAGGTATACAGCTTAAAAGCAGGGTATTTCCTCTTATTAAATATCACCAGTACTCTTTGTGAGCTTTACAGTCCTTAACCTAGCTCCTGTGAGAACATACACGCAATACGCATGTCTTACCTTACACAAGCTTTGAGATAAAGGCAACTGCTAGTAAAGACACAAAGAAGAAGAAAGAATAAAAAAAAAAAGAAAAAAAAAGAGAACTCTTACAGGAAAAACAAATGTCTCCTCTCACCTTTGAGATTAGACAAATCCTTGCCATACAGGTAGATAGCTGTATTACTGAAGTGCTGGTAATTTTTTCCTGAAGCTATTAAACCATACCACCACTTAGAAAAAATGCTTTTATCAAATCATACTTCAGAGTTCTAATCTCCAAAATTTTACACCTATTAATCACAAAATCTTTTGTCCCCATAAAGAAGTTTATAAACAAGTAAAATGCACATTCAGTCCAGTGGCAGGAGTTCAGACTAAGACCCTGAAAGTCTCTAGTCCTGCAGGCGATAAAGGAACTAGAATGCAACTAAGGCACAGATGGGATCACAGGCTGAAGTCTTCAGATGTGCCACATATTAAGTCATACATATACTTGGCAAAGCAAGCTGATTTCAAAATGCATACATTAACAAGGAAAGGTGTAGGCCTGCCAAGCTCATTTTGCTACAGATTTTGACAGGCCAACTTTGTCCCTGTAAGGACATGGAAGAGACATATCCCTTAAAGAAGGGCATCAGAAAAGCATCAGAGTAATTGGTAACAAGCCAGACTTCATTAACAATTAGTCACAAGGAGATACAAATTAATCAAAATACCATACATGATTGAGCAGCTCTCCAGCAGACAGAAACAGATAAGCATTTACTCTGACACTGTTCATTTCTAGTGTAACTTGCCACTGCAGAGTTTTAAGGAAAAATTAGCCACAAACCAAAGAAAGTTCATCTCAGCCATCATTTTCTTTTTGTTCTCCTGGTTCTTATAAAGCCATATTCCTTAATGAATTTAACAGGAGCTCTCAAGATTTTCACTGGTTCTTGAACTGAATTACATATTTGATATCTAGGCCAGAGGATCAGTCCCTGAAAAGCAAGAGTTCCCATTTTCTACTTGCAAGAACAACAGCTTTTTTGTGCTGAGTTGTAGTGGTAATAATCGCTCCCCATTCAGACAAAACTCTACTGGGGACTAGAATCACTTATCATATAATGTTCATAAAATGATTTGGGTTGGATGGGACCTTCAAAGACCATCTAGACCACCCCCCAGCCATAGGCAGGGAAGGGCATCCTCCACCAGACCAGGTTGCTCAAAGCCCCATCCAACCTGGCCTTGAACGCTTCCAGGGATGGGGCATCCACAGCCTCTCTGGGCAACCTGTTCCAGTGCCTCACTACCCTCATCGTAAAACATGCTCAAACTTCAGCTCAAGGTTCTATTTCGAGATTGAGAAAACCTCAACTGGACATGAGCAACACACAAGAATCAGTTCATTAGAATGAGCTGGGTAACTTCAGCAAAGTTGTAAGACTTCACTTTTCAATGAGCACAATACAGGAAACCCCCTGACAAAAACATCTCCTGCCCTCTGCCCATTTGGCTAACCCAGCATGAAAGAGGCTCATCTTCACACCTGGAATCTCAAAGTTTGCACCTCAAATTGCACTCAGTTCTGACCTCCTGGCAATTGAAGAGAGACCTGAGAAGCCAAGAAAGATTTGAGCGCTTAAGGTAGATTATATGCTTTCCAAATCACAGAATAAAGGCTCTGAACTGGGAAGAAATGGGAGAACTGATTGCAACAGATCTTGACAGCCACTGTTTATCGTTCCTTTAACTCAAGAGCATTTGGGGAAGAAAGATCAACTTTCTTTCCTCAATCTAGAATCAGGGAGAAGAAAAAAACCTCATAAACTATGCTCCTTGCCTTCCTGGTCTGCAGTAAAACAGAATACGCAGGCGACTCACAAAACAATAAAGTAACAACAGCAAAATCCAGCAGGGGCTACATCACTACAGGTAAATAAAACAGGGCCAGGAGACAAGCTTAGACATGAGATCACTGGTCATTCACACTGCTTATTCCTTTGCAGCCTCCCTGGGACAGTGCTGGCCCTCTCAGGAACCACAGGGGAGGAGGTCACCAGGGACTGCTCCCAATGGGCAGCATGGAAAGAAAATGTGACATCAAGTTAGTCTCTACTTATCTCCAAGTCCTCAAACCCTCAAGAACCCCTTCAAGATCTCATCCCACAACCCAGGGATGTCCAACGTATGCTCCCAGTATTGCATTATGAAAACACCACTCTGATGGGCTGCAATGTCACCACTGACATTCTTATGGACACAGGGGCACAACCCCAGGCTGAATAACCTGCCAGACCCAGTGCTACACAGCAGGTATGCATTCAGTGGGTGCCGTTTGTCCTTGCCATCACAGAAAAGCCCTCAGCCCTGTTTTATTTTCCTGTTTAAGACATAACTAGTATTTTCCTCAAAAAGGACCATTCTACAGCAGGTTAAGATGTTGTATGTCCAGCTCCTCAGTGACTGTGATATAAACCTCAGGTATAAAGAATGTTTCTGGAAAACAATGAAACATCAGTGAAAGCAATCCCAGGTAAGACTGAAGTTGCAGGATGAAAAAGGAAAGAAAAGCAACTGGAGATGTACTTTCATTTGCTGTGTCTGAACACTAGGAGAGCAAAATTAACTAGACAAAGACAGACTGACCAGAGGTTTAAGTCCAGATCCACATTCAATTCCCTACTCCACCACAGACTCCCTGGGACAACTTGGTGAAATCATCTAACCTCATTTAAATTATTCTTCTAGATTTCAATTTTCATTAGTAATCTCCCACAGTACTGCCAAAGAAGCTTTTTCATACTCCAGCAGTAAAGCAACACACTTCAGAAACCTTTCTCAGAACAATGACAAAGATAACAAAACAGCTTACAACTTCTAATAAAGCAAAACAACACAGAGGTTTGAAAGGAAACTACTCCAAACCCAAGGCACCTGCTGTAAGCATCACTGCAGTTTTGCAGTTATTTCCACATTTACTGACAATCAGAATTCAAAACTGGTAGATTTATATGGCGGGTCTCCCTTTCATGTGCAATTTTCCTTTGCTTCCTTACTATATTTTTCTTGACAGCTCCCCATTTTGATTGGCAATACAAGAAAATACAGTAAAATAAAACTTCACTTTAGAAAGGCATGAGATTTTTCTCAGCAATACGGATCAGAACTCGATGCTAAAGGCCACAAGCACTGCTCACCTTAGTGATGAGAGGAGAAAAATAAAAATGACACAACTCTAGTAGTTTGAAGTGACATTTAAGCAGCAACCCCTGCATGCTTTTTAAAATTTATGCATAGCAATTTTTTTGTTTGTTTGTTTCAGGCTTTGCTCCTCACTGTGAGATACTTCATGGATTATATGTTTTTATAACCAAGTACTTTATTTTTTTAATAATCAATAAAACCCCCAAAACCTATCCTGCCTCTACTAAAGTGGCTGATGCTCAGTATCCAACACTGAACCGAGCAAAGTGCAGCAGGTGTGCCAAAAAACCCCACAAACACACACTGCCCCCCCCCAATAACATGACCTTCCTCCCTGGTAGGAACATATGACGCAGAACTTTGCTGCAGAAGAATTAATAAGGCCTGAAAAAAAAGTATATTCACAAAGAGGAGTGAAGTTTCATTTAAGAGTGAAATTTAAGTAACTTCATTAGGATGTTGATTTATCAGGTTCAATGATAAACTCTTCTGGCATTCTTATTATTTTAAAAGAACAAAAACCCCTAAAAAATCCAATGAAAACCCCAACCCCCTCCCCAAAACAAAACAAGCCACACAAGCAGAGAGTGTGGAAAAAGGAGAATAGTGGGAGAAAAAACAAAAAGGCAATGAAAAGAACAATCTTCTCTACTTATGCCATATTAGAGATAAGGCTCCTAAACTCCTTTAGAAGACTAACATATCAATTGCTTTTTATTGCTTAAAAGCCAAACAAACATTATATCCCTGTAGCTGATGAAGAAGCAGTTTTAGGTCTCCCACCACATAACATGAAAAAAGTCAAGACAATTATGTAAACAACTTAGTTATGATTAAATGCATTACAGAAAATAAACTCTGTGAAAGCAATATGCTAAAACCAAGAGTTACAAGAAAGAAAAGAGATCATATTATGCTCTTCATTTAAAAGGCATTGCTTTGTTTGGGTTTTTTTGTAGTGGTGTTTTAAAAAGTTAAGAGACTCACAGTGTTCAGAAACTAACACTAAAATAGAGAAGCAGTAGCTCCTAGCACTAAAACATTTTAAATTCAGAGCAGCAGAGCAGGTAAACTCAAATCCACAAGAGTTTGGGAATAATAAAATAGCATAATGAATAAAGACAACACAGAAATATATCCTGCTAAACAATTAAACTTATGGATTATACTGAAATGAAGTTAATAAACTGTCACAAGTGTAAGCTATAGCTAAAACATTTCACTTATCGGATGAAGGATTACCCAATAAGAATTTTTATTTTTTAGACCAAACTGAATATGCAGGCTTTTAAAAAAGTTTTTCATGCCTCTTTTCACACACATATGAATCTCAATTGCTAAAACAGTCTTCCTGCTCTATAAGCATATAAGTACTTTCCCCATAAGATGCAGCAGAATTCTTACCAAATCAGCACCAGCTTGAAGCAACACATCTGCAACATCAGTATGTCCATTTTCACAGGCATAGGTCAAAGCTGTATCTCCTGTTGCTGTGGTGGCATGAACATTAGCTCCTGGAAACACAACATTAGTTTTATCTTATTGGACATCTCCTTATCAAGTATTTCATATCAGATAAACACAAAAATCAGGGCACTTTATCTGTAACAACAGCTATATCCTACTGACCAACAGCTTCCACAACCCAAGGGCATTGCTCTCAGAGTAAAAATTGCTCTCGTAGTAAAAATATTCTGAGCAGAGGGGATAAGCCAAGGCTTGGAAAAAGCATGACTGGCAATCTAAGCACTTAAACCTATACGCTCACATATTCCTACGTTCCCTCTACAGCAATGAGGATTTCAGTTGTTACAACAAATAAAAGTGAATCCAGACAGTTGTCTAGACTATCCATTTGACAGGGAGCTGCATGCCAAGGAAAACCAGACAAAATGCATGTTATTGAATTAGTATTAATATTATAAGACCATACACTTCTACAAATTTCATTTCTTCCCTGCTCTTTAAAATCATTTGCTTTAAAACCTTTTTGTTGAAATAATTTCACTAGCTTTATATATGCCAATTACATGAAAACTACGCATGATTCTTGCTACGTAATGCATTATTCTTCAAAAGAAATGCCAATACGATTAGCCATTTTCTTATTTTCAAAGTGTGAGATATATTTAGAGACTCCCTGATACCAAAACAAGGCTCCTCAATTAACTTTCTACATTATCAGAAGTGAAGTGCAAGCAGCATTCCAAGTGAGCTGATGACAGGTGTCACATGCTGGTATCACTGCACAAAGAGACACAGTTGTTACTGTCCCTTGATGAGCAGGGAACATTACTTTCTAGAATTACAAATCCAGACAATTTTATGCTTATTCTTAGAAAGGACAAACAAATAAATCACCTCCCATAACAAGGAAGATTTCCAAAATGCAACTCCTTTTTATTTATTTATTATTTTAAGCAGTATTACTACACTTTAGTCTCTACCAACTGTAAACTGACAGATGAACATTGAAGTGTCATTTCCCCCCAACTCCATCAAAATTTAACTTTTACTACTGTATAATGTACTAGTAAAACTCATTCATCACAGAAATTCAGCAAATTCCAGAATCTGTCTTGCACGCTATTTCCCAGGGCACAATTCCTAAAATGCTTGCTATTCAGGGAGACTGACTGCAGATAAACAGGCTTAGTCAAAGCAGGAGTAGCATAAAAACAAGCATTATCCGTATTAACATTTTGTCCTAAATGCAGTTAGCTGGAAACAATGTTCATAATGAACATTGATGTTTTTTAGATATGCAACAGATCCAGTGCTCCATGAGGCACTTTCCTCTGTTAACAGTATCAAACAATATTAAGGTGTAACATACACTATTTTTCTTCTTGCTAAGGTATCTGAGAATATAGTTTCTTGTTACAACACTGCTAGCATCTAGCCCAGGTATCTTCTAAATCATATAGAACATGGAGTCTATAATACCTGTGGGCTAGATCATTTGCACTGTACACTTACCTGCTGCCAGCAAGTATTTCACCAATTCAAGATGACCCTCTTGAGCAGCTTCCATCAAAGGCGTTGAGCAACCAAGTTCTATATCAGCTCCTGCCTTAATGAGGAAATCAGCTACTTCAGAAAACCCTCCACAACATGCCAGAGTAAGAGCTGTTTCCTGCGTTTCTTCTGTCTGTGCATTTATATTTGCCCCTAGGAAACAAAATAGCTGTTACTTTAACTGACTAGACACAGGGTAGGAAGGTGAATGCTCATCACCTCCACAGTTTGGGTGTTTTAGCTTTGCTCTATAGTTACAGCAACAAGCAGCAACAGCCACACACTCTATCAGAGGAGTTTGCACAGAATACCTAGTGGCAAATGGTCAACTCTGCATTCTTCATAATGAACGCTCAAGAAACGACAGTAACCTCACCTTGTGCCAGTAGCAAGGCTACCATCTCTTCATGGCCTTCCCGGGCAGCTTCCATTAGAGGAGTATAACCTTCATCATTAACTTCCTCCAGGTTAGCTCCCCTTTCTATCAGAAGAGCTGCCAACTCCACATGTCCACCACAAGCAGCCAGAGTGAGCGGAGATTCAAATGAATCTGCAGGCATATTCACTTGAGCACCACTGTCTAAAAGCAAGCGTGCCACTTCCACATGTCCATCCTATAAAACAAAGGTCAACACAAAAATCAGGAATAGTTGAAGTCACTTGATGCTGTAGTTGCAACCACTATCATACTACATCTGAAAATGATCCTATAAAAGACAGGGTCTTTTGACTTAAGATGGTTCAGTTTATGACATAGTTATGGTAATACTTGGATTAAACTGACATTTAGGTTTCCATCTACATCTAAGTTAGGTTTAAATGCATGAGGAAAAAAGAGCTAGGTATATGTTGGGGTTTTTTGTTGGGTTTTGGTTTTTTTTTTTCTTTCTTGGGGTAGTAGGGAAACAGTTATGGGATAAGACTTTCTTAAATATCCAGCAAAATACCTGGGACACAAAAGTAACAGAGATAGCAAACAAGTACCATAAGTAATAAACCCACTCCATAACTAAACCCCAAAACAAGCACTGAAAAAAATATATTCTTTTTCTTTGTAGTTGATTCATGGTTTCTACAGACCAAAAAAGCTCCCACTGGCAGTTTCTAGACCTTGGGAAAGATACCTGCAGAGTAACTGAAGTGGGTTACAATGAGGTAGGTAACAGAAGAGGGAAGACTTGAATAAATCTTAAAGGAGACTGAAAAGTGCCTTGGGGCAAAGCAATCTTTGCCATAGAGGAAAAGAGAATTAGGATCGCCAGAGTAGTCTGTTTGAGCCCTTACCAATCAAAGCATATAAATGCAGCTGTCAGCTTCTCAAGAAACTATTACTAAACTCCTCAAAGTTCCTTAAAAGAGACCAAGTACCAAAAAAATCCATGTTTAACCTAAGGTGTTGTTTGTAGAGAGTCACAATACCTCTGAAAAGGGGAAAACGTAAAGAAGTTTTGGCATTAGGAAAGAAGAAACACTCACATGGTTTCCCCCTCCCACATAACTTAAGAAACTGGGACCCAAACTTGTGGAACAATTTGGAGAAGAGATCTTGGAAAAGTGAAACAGATTACAAACTACACCTAATGAAGGGCGAAGGTTCGAGTCGTGCAAAGAGTGCTCAGTGAGATACAGAAAGTGTGAGGGTCTAATCAGAGGACATTTCTTCAGCATACACAATTAATAGCATAACTTAAGGATGGAAAGGGAACTCCAAGTAGAAGACTTGAACTGAAGCATGCTCTTTGTATCTCTCAGTGGAGAGAAAACCACTTGCTGCCTTGCATACTGCAGGTGCATAGGTATTAGGTGCATCACCTTGGTCACTCCATTTGCCATCCAAAGAAATGTGGGGTTCTTCCAGAAGGAGAAAACTGTCAGCCAGCTTTAATGATGTAGAGCACTGTGTCCTGACACAGTGGTTCTCCTAGGATTTGACAGTTAAGCTGGATTAATTCCTTAAATTAGCCCAAATGCACACTGACAGATTTTGCTAGAGAACTAAAGAATACTTCTTCCTGAGGAAGACATAAAAAGGGCCAATTTCAGTGGCAAGTAGCAGATGTTTTTATGTTGTGTCCTTGGAAGGAAATCTAAATAAAAAGTTGGGCAATACTAAAGCGGGGGGGGGAAGACAGACATTAGAAGACCTCCCTGCCCAAAGTTAAAGACCGAGCTGTCCAGGCTAGGGCACTGATATCTAGGGGTGATTCAGAAAGTTATAAAGCTAAGAAGAATTCTACTAATTCCCCAAATTAAAGAACTTACGTATTAAGAAAAGCAACCTCAAGCAACCTACCAGTTCCTCATTCCAATCTCACCAGAACTGTCAGCCAGTAACTCAAACTGCTAACACAGAGCTATAGAAAAGGGGGCCAGAGGGATATCAAACACGCAACTCCTGTCAACATTTGTCTTAAGATGACCATGAAGCAGGTATTAAGTAACCTGAGATTGACAGCAATCAAGTCTGTAAATTAGAGACAGGCTGTTGTTCTCCAAGAAGCTGACTAAAAGCCAACAACCACCTCACCTAACTAAAGGCATTATCCTAGGTGTGGCACTCCATCTTGACCAAAACATACTAAAACTCAGAGGCACTTACAATATAACTGGTGATCAGAGACCAGATGTCTCAGCTTCCTGTATCTGCAGTATTCATTAGTTGGAAAACAGCGAAGACTGGGAAAAGTCACAATAATTTGGTTGAATGGTTCCCTTCTGCAAGGGTGCAGCCGAAAGATAACAAGGAACAAACTCCATCATTCAACTTGGAGTTGGGACTTCAAAGGATCAATTTCCTCTCTGTTGCTTTTAAAGGTCAATATACACTCTGTAATGCAAACTAGTTTGAAACATTCAAGAGCTAAAAACGTGCAGGCAACCCACACAACTTTATCTTCCCCAAGCGAGATACTTCATAGCCTCCAAGTCAACCCAGTGCTCAGACTGTATCACCACGAAAGGAAAAAAAAAAAAAAAAAAAAAAAAAAAAAGAAAGACTAAACCTATACAGAACAGTGGGCTGATTAAAACATTTAGCTTGCAGTCATGCTGCAATCTCCTTTAGGTGACAACATACACCCGCTGCAACTGCATCCTTCTGAATTCCTTACTGGCACTAGGCTCTGATACAGGGAAGACTATTCAAGGATAGTATTACCATCTCACTATCGGAAGACTTCAACAGCTTGAGACATTATAATCTGACCTTGGTCACTTGCATCATCACCTCACAACTGCACTAAAAGAACACTTGATCCTGCAGCTCTCAAGACTGTAGGAACATTGCAGCCTATCTTCTAAGGATTATAGGCTACTGGGAGCAAATTAAGTTTTCCACCGTTCGCTGTGCTTCCTATGAAAACAAGGTCCCCGTTCTTTCTTCAAAGAAGGTCTCCAGCTTGAAGAACAGATAAAATGTCACCTAAGGTCTGGACAAAAGTGGCTGCAGACATACTTTGACACAATAGCACACTCTTTATTAAGAGGAAGATCTTGGAAAGGGAAGTTGTTCCTCAATGGATGCTTTGAAATGACATGAGTTGTCCAAGAACTAAGAACTAAACTACTTCTGACCTACCATTTTATTTTCAAAAGAAAAACCTCACAGCACCATTTACAAAAGCCTCGAAGAGAGCAAACCATCTCCACATGCAAAACACTTCCTGCAGTGGTGAAAGGACAAGTGTAATGCATTAGTCATCCAGCTCAGTGCACTTCTAGTACGCTCATACCATGATGACCTGAAAGACCTTGTTTACAAAGACAAAGGTGGAAAACTAACTCTTACACTGCAAAGAAACAGTGACTTGGGCTCAACCCACCACTTTACTGCACTGCAGATTAGTTGCACCTACACTTCACATTGGAAGCATATAAAACAACACATCACACCCCCAAAAATTAGAATAATTTTTTCCCCTGTAACCAATAAGGCTGAAAAGCTGGCCACCTGTGGTAACTATAGTAAAGGCTTTCTTACTATAAAAAGTAACACACACTCACTTGCAGACCCAAACCAGCTTGTTAACAAAGGCTCACTTTATTTTGTTATCTTTTATTCCTCTCTCATTGAAAAGAGAGCAGTACAAATAAAGGCTATTTACCATGCAGGCCTCCATTAGCGCCGTGTGCATCTCATCTGTTTTATGTTCTTGATCAGCTCCAGCTTCAAGCAAAAAACGAACCATATCTAAATGGCCTTCAAATGAAACAGATCAAAATAAAGAAGCATTTAATATTGTAAACTTTTAGTAGTACAGACAATACACTTAATGAAGTCATTTATATTTTCATAGTTTGCTATTACAATTTTTACAAGTCATAATTTGCAAATCTGCTCTTTTTAAAGTACTCTAAAAAATACCAATGCAAAACAGACGGCCAGACTTTAGACAGTCTTTCCAAAGATACTGCCCAACCATGAGATGAAAACAGACCTCTCTAATTCAAGTTTACACAACAGGAACCTTTCCTTGTGACGTCAAGCTATAAAAGACTGTACTTATTCCTTATTCAACTGTATAGAGATGTATCATTTAAGTGTTCCAAGGCAGCATACAACTGGGGGGCATTATCTTTTAGAGAAAGGTCCATGTAGATCTGAACTAAACTTTAAGCTTTTTAGTAAAAGCATTCACAGACATATTTCTGAGAACTAAGATACATGTATTATGTCATCTGACACTATTTTTAAAAGCTCCCACTGAACGTCACCAATACTTGTTTTCAACTCTATTATGACTTCTGTCATTTTAGAATTTGTCCCTTACAAGTTCTACATCTTAACCTCTTGACGAGCATCCTCTTCCAAGACAAGACTTAGTTTTACATAGATAGGAAAACAACATAGCTCAACCATCTTGCCAAAGATAATGCAGGAAATTTCTAGTCAATGAAGGTCTTACATTACATCACTCTCACAAGAAACAAGAATGCTCCTCCAACACATCCAGGAGTACCATTACTGAAATTTCTCTGTAGGGAACTACTATACGCTGCAGGAAATCCATGACAAATCCAGATGCAAGTTTTCAGATGGGTTATACATAGTATGTATCCTCCAATTCTAACCAGAGGCAAAACCTGAAGTTACTATGACAATAATCTGCATCATTAATGCTTCTATTACGAGAAAAACAATTGTTGGAAATTTTATGAAGGTTTTTGAAAGAAAAAAACAAAACTTGGAAGCACATTGGATTAGCACTGCACTAAGTTACTTTATATAGAAACTTTAAATAGCAAAATAAATTAAGTCAAAAGTTCATAATACTTAACAATTTATAGACATCCTCCAAAATTACACTAAATGAAAAGTATCCAGTAATAATGCTAGCATTTGCACCCCATCAGGTATTCCAGGAAGATTTGTTCTAACTTCACATTTTCCTAATAGCTAACAGAGCTGTTTTCAGAACTTGCAGATAGTTAGTGAGGGGAATCTGAATGAAACAGGGAATGCGGTAGTGAGGGAAGAAGAGAGTGGCAGTGTGTCAAAGCACAAGTTTGGATGCAGCCAGTCACGAGTTTTCACCTGCAACATGTCGAATACACGTCCACCACATGTGGACACAAGTAGACAGGATTAATACCACTACACCACGGATGAGCATTTCCTGACATCGAGTTTAAAACCAAGATCCAATATTCCAAAACTCTTACGAAAATATTCGAAGTACAGCTGGAAGCTTTAGTTAGATAAATCCTAGCAAATAAATTCAAACAAAAATACAAAACAAGGCAAGAGACAATACCTTTATAGCATGCAAGTGTAAGTGCACTTTCTTTGAACTCGTTGGAGTGAGTGTTGATTCCTGCACCATATTCCAGCAATACTCTTGCAACCTCAACATGACCTGCACTGGCTGCTTCCATTAAGGGGGTATGCCCATTCTCATTGTGGTCTTCTATATTAGCACCGGCTTTCAATAGCACCTTCACTATGTCAACAAAGCCCCCAGCACAAGCATAAGTGAGAGCTGTGTTCCCTGCAGAGAAGAAGTAGTTTACATGAAAGGCCTTTTCATCATCCACTCCTAATACAGGAAAGAAAATTAGTTTTAACATCTCTGAACAAAATCAAGTACATCACTAGCAGCAGCTTTTTACCTCACAGCAATGTTACTCCAGCCAATAATTTCAGGCTGGATATAAAAATCACAACACGACTATACTGTGAAAGAGTTTTAATGCTAAGCCAATATTACAAATCAGGATTTTTTTCTTTTATAATTATGTTTCCTACTTCAGCCCACAAAGAGAGACCAAACACACACACACACACACACAGAACAATGAGTAATTTTCATGCCCACTCTGAGTTTGGGCAGAGGGGTGTTTGGGTTTTTTTGCCTGAGACTGTATCCTGCAATCCCTTGAAAAACTTTTACTGGCTAGATGAAAATAAATTTATAATTTAAAACTCCAGTACTGTAAGTGACAGACAATTACATATGGTTCATGTTTTAAACGCTACCGTTAATTTTAAGCTAAGTTCTGCTTAATATGGCTGAACATCAAGATAAAAAGAACATTTCATAGTTCAGACACCTGACTTTTTTAAAATTTGAACAAAGTTTAAATTCCATCTTAATATTAGCAGAATCCAATTGCAGGTTAATACTCTTAGCAAGGTTAGTTAAGCTGTGGTCAAGCATCAGCAGTGTAGACAACATTCAATGCTCAAAGAATTGTACCTCCTCTTTGGTAAAAAAACAATAGACCAAAATAAATGGTCTTGACCAGAGGTGTCCCATGGTCTTCTTACTGGTTAATTCTGGATTATACAGATAAGAAAAACTAAACTTCATGTATTTTTCTGGTCATCTAACACCACAATGGTTTTCACAGGAAGACTGCTTTCCATTACAGTTTATATTAAAAACAATCTTTAATAATGGCCAGGTAAGACTCTAAACACATCCTCTATGTATCTGGCCTATTCTTAATAGTTCCTGTCATGTTTTCTTGTGAATGAAACTATCAGACAAAAACACAGATGTTCAGAACAGCTGCACATCTTATATGCCAATCTTATTAATTCTTTGTGTTCCTGCTTCCCAGTTACCTGTTGAAGATTGTGCGTTGACGTCTGCACAATGAACAAGGAGAAGTTTAACAATATCTACATAGCCTCCGCTGGCAGCTGCCATTAAGGGAGTTATGTCTCCTTTATTCCCTCGATCTTCAACATTTGCATGCATTGCTAGTAGCACCTAGAGAAAAAATTTCACTTTAATAAATAAATTATAACACCAACTTTTAGTTTGCTTTTCATTCAGTGGGGCTTGTGAGAATGATTCCCCAGCCAGCCATGACATTCCCTTGCAGTAATACCCCCAATGGTGAAGCACAATGGCACTCCCCAGGGCCATTTATAATTACTACCTGCACTGTGCTCTGCTTCAGGAAGTGCTGATTTTCTACATTTGTTCATATCTGCTAAAATCAACATTAAGTTACAGTGCAATACTGACATTTTCAAAAGTCACAGGGCAATGCACTAACCAGAATGACAGCAGAGAAACTGTAAACTTGCATTAGTGACCACATGACACATTGGGTCAAGCTTACAGGTAAACAGTTTTCTCCCTGTACTCTTGCCTGGCACCAAAACATGAAGCTGGCCACTTTGAGAACTATCACCTAAAAATCTTCAAGCACAAATTCTGCCCTTAGATACCTAAGTATAAAAGCCAAAAATTAACAAATTAATGCATTGTTTATACAGATGTGATAAAAAAAAAAGATTGAGTGAGAGACATGAGCTTTTAGAAGGTAACCACTTGTCGTGTTTGATTTTGCTGCTATTTTAGATCCTCTTGCAATGTCTGCTTGGCAGAACAGCTCGACTGCATCTAGACCAATGCCAGAAAAGCAGATACATCATAAAACACAAGACACATTCCTCAGACAAGTCCCTTAAACCTAAAGGCATATATGATGGCATTTTTCCATTAAAAAGACAAATGATAACTGGAAGCCCACAATAAACTGTATTAACTGATACTCTGTTTACATTATAAAAAATTATTATAATCAGAATAGCTAAAATGTTTACCTATCAAAGCAGCCCCTTCGAAAGTGCGTCACAAACAAAGGTTTAGCTGTGATTACATTTGTTACTTACTTGTGCCAATTCATAATATCCTGCTGAACAGGCCAAGCAAAGGAGACTCTCCCCTTCTTCAGTATGTTCATTTACGCTTCTTCCTTCATCCAACAGCTTCCGGACAGCATTTACATCCCCATCTGAGCATGCTTCTGCCAAACTGCGACTGGAAAATCAGTTACCACAGAATAAGCTCAGAACAAATCTGCCGTAGATGGGTAGCTTTCCTATGCAAGGAAGAAGTCTTCACTTAAAGACTCACATTAGTACTAAGCCTTGCGAGAAAAATATACCTTACAAATTTAAGAAAAAATATATACATAAACATTATTTCCATAGGTGAAACAGAGATAAAGAACTTGCTTATGTCTAAATTAGCTCTTGTCCTCATCAGTTGCTAACTCACATAAGCCTCATACAGACTAGATGCAAAGAAGAATGCTCAAAAGCAGGTAATTTGTATTTGCATGACACAGAAGTAAACCCCACTGATGCTATTCACACTTTGGCGGAATGCCAGACACACAAGAGGCTATGACCACGACAAACTACTGGCTATAGGTACCAAGCCAAATTTCTAGTAGACATAAAGCCAAAAAGTAAACAGCCTAGTATCAGAGAGACCACTAATACTGAATACTGCAACAAGACAAACTTCCAACCGTTGTCTCTGCTGTAGTGGGACTATTTCCTTCTCTACACTAGCCGAAAGATTTTTTTTCTTTTAATTCAAAACACCAGTTTCTTAATTTAAGCAGCCATTTCAAAGAAAAATCCTTGCCTTACCTAATGACATCTTAAAGGAAGAAAGGAGAAGAGCCTTACAAAAGTTTAATGTGTTTCCTTTCATGCACTGTTAAAAGCATATTACAGAAGTTTTCAGATGGAGGAAATAAGCCAATTGAACTGCACGTTTTTTAAACAGCAATAACACCACAAATCCTACATGGAATACTACTAACTCATCCTTAAAAAAAGCATAAGAGGTAATTACAAGCTAAGAGTTAAAAGGAAAAGACAAGACAAACCCTGAGTTCTTGGCATCTAAAAGCTCTACAATCACTATGAAGTCTATAATCACTACTTTAACCATCATTAACCTCTGAAGTAGAAGAGAATAACTATTTCCCCCAAGACCTAGGAAAGTACACTAATCAAATCTTGAAAAAGATGAGCTGAGCTTCAATTTCAAACCAAGTCACCTGTCCTTTAAATCTTTTTCTGTACAAAAAAAAGTCTAACAGCAAAGACAACTGTTAAAGCACTGCTAAACACAAGTGTAAACAAGTGCAAGTCATGCTCAGTACCAACTCAGTTACACTTCTCCAACTGATGATATAATTTTATTTAGAAAAATACATGCAAGGAATCATGGTCCCTCAGCCACTGGGAACCAAACCACAATTAATGCCCTGGTGGGAGGGGGAAGGGAGGAAGAGCTTTTTGTGGTAACAGCAGTGGACTGTATGTGATGCATTCCTATCAGTATATTTTATTTTCAAGATACAGAAGCTTGTTGCTTAAAACAAAAACTAGTACACTCAGATTCATTAAAAACCTCAAACTTCTACTCTTCTTCCGTAAAAGACAGAAGTTCACTCAAGAAATTCACTCACAATGAAGAAAATATCCATTTGAGCACAAAGTTCCCTCAGGAAAGCATGCAAGTCTCAATTTTCAACTGTTCAAAGACTGTACAGTTAAAAGATGTTAAGTCCCTATTTTAAAAGGAACTCATTTGCCATATACCCCAAAATGAAATAAACTGTGGTAGCAGCTGCTAGATAAAAGCTGAGATCCGACTGAAAGAGAATATCCAGTATCTGATCACTTACATTTGCATTGTAATCACTAAGTATTTTAAGCAAAAAAACTGGTATTTTGGTAAAGTGTATTATTTGACTACATAGTCAAATCCATATACTGAAGCAAAGGGATCCCACTAAAAGGCTGCACGACACTATCAAACCTGCCACCTTCTCCTGGGAGGTAGTAAGGGACAGCTGTGTGCTCATGGCACAAGCAAAGAGCCTTGCTGCAACCCACACGTAACCAGGCATTTACAGCTGGGGCTCCCATGTTCAACTGGGAGGAGAGAGTGGGGATTCATGTACTTTTGCACACACATAGTCTAGCCTTTAGAAACAGGAGCCACCCAACACCATAACCTGTGAGACAAATCCTGAAACAGGTCCCATCATTCTCAGAAGATGACCCTAAGCTACCTCATATAATACAGAACTGCTGTGAAACCAAATATGCTCTGGGAAAAAGCTATTAAAAACAAGACCTGTAGTTGATTCTAGTTGACCCGGGCACCTCAAGGGGTCTCCCATTTTGCCCTCTGCTCAGGTTCCCTTTGAGGTACTTCCAACACATTTTGTAGAAGTGACAAGAATGACACTGGGATGCTCTTCCAAATTAAGCACAGGATGCTGTTGACCTTTGCTCCAAGGGTGCATTGCTGGCTTATGTTCCACTTGCTGTCCACCACAAAACTCAGGTCTTTTTCTCAAATGTTGACTGCCAGCCATTCAGCCCTCCCCATCCGTATCAATGCACAGAGATATTCGTCCCCAGGTGCAAGACTTTGCATTTCCCTTTGTTGAATTTCATGAGATTCCTGCTGGCCCCTTTCTCCAGCTTGTCAAGGTCCCTCTGAATGGCAGCACAACCATCTGGTCCACCAACCACTGCTTTCAGTTTTGTATCATCTGCAAACTTGCTGAGGACGTACTCTGTACCATCACACGGGTCACTGATGAAGACATTAAACAGTACTAGCCCCAGTATCATCCCCTGAAGTACAACACTAGCAACTTGCTTTCACCTGAACTTCGTGCCCTAACAACTCTGAGCCTAGTAGTTCAGACAGTTTTCAATCCACCTCACTGGTCTGTACTTCATCAGCTTGTCCCACAGGATGCTGTGGGATACAGTGTGAATACTTGCTGAAGTCAAGATAAACAGCAGCCACTGCCCTCCTCTCACCTACCAATGCAGCCATCTCTTCGTAGAAGGCTATCAGGTCAGGTTTGATCTCCCCTTTGTAAAACCATGCTGACTACTTCCCATCATCATTTTGTACTTACTATGCTAGGAAATGGCTTCCAGGAGGATTTGCACCATCACCTTTTCAGGGACTGAGGTGAGTCTGACCTGCCTATAAGTCCCTTGGATCCTCTTTCTTGCCCTTCTTGAGCACAGGGGTGACATTTGCTTTCTTCCAGTCCTCAGGAACCTCCCTCATTCCCCATGACCTTTCAAGTAAATTGAGACTGGCCTCGCAGTGACAACAGCCAGCTTCTTCAGTACTCATGGGTGCATCCTATCAGGTCCCATTAACTTGTCCACTGGATTATGTCCAACCTGTTTAAATGCTCCCTGACCTGGTACCAACCAAGGGCAAGCCCTCCTTGGTCCAGACCTTCCCACTCATCTCAGGGGCCTGGGATTCCTGAAAGCAAATCACACCAGTAAAGCCCAAGGTAAGTGCAGCATTCACTACCTCCTCCTATTCTGTGTCCCCGTCACTAGGTCCCGTGCCATATTCTGAGGCAGGCCCACATCTTCCCTCATCTTCCTTTTGCAGCTGATATACTCACACTAGTAGAGCTTGTTGCCTTTCATGCCCTTTGCCAGATTCAACTCCAGGTGGGCTTTGGCCTTCCTAATCACAACCCTGTATGCTTGGACATTGTCTCTATATTCACCATGGGTCATCTGGCCTTCTTCCACCTCTTGTATGCTTCCTTTTTATGGTCAAGCATGCTTCCCCAGCATATTTTCATCTCCCCATGTTTTGATTCACAAGTAATTTCTCTAGCTTGTTAGGAAATGAAACTATATTTTTTCTGCATTTGTATTTACATTTTGAGTACTGACTCAAGACTACCGCCTTTACTGTAAGCACTTTTTACAAACCCCAAGTCTGAATTTCAAGAAGATATCCATATGAAAGGAAACTTAAGAATTTCAATTTTTGATCCTAGATCTTAAGTTCAACAGTATATGCAGTCACACCATCCCAACAGTTTAGGAACTATTTGCCTAGTACAGTAGAAAATATTGTCAGAGTAGAAAATATTTCAGGACCCCTAAAGATGGTTTGGAATTACCAACATAGAAGAAAGCTTTTGATGCCATAGGACAAATCTTCAGTTTTGTCATCATGGGAGTTAAATGCCATCCTCATTAATTATCAGTTACAAAAAGTTATCGGATAATACAGTTTTCATTTTCCCCTAAGTTCCTGAGCAAGATCCTGGGACAAATCGCTGCCCTGTAAGTATTAGTATTCTCTTCCAACTTTTAACACAATGAACTAGATTCATTAGTTTCCAAAGTATGCTGAGGCATTAATTAGAGAACTATCACCAACTCTTCTACATGTACGAATTTAACCTGTTTTTGAAAAAAAAAAAAATCAACCGTCTAGTTGTCTAGTACATAGAAAGAGCAGCAGGTTAGAAAGTAACATTTTTTTGTACTTTTCTCTTACACTTTGAAGCCAATAACCTGATGGGACAGTAGTTACACCTTCAGATTCAATAACTTTGCTTCTGCTAGTAGTAGAGCAGATACATTATCAAGTACTAACTATAAAATTAACTGAATTTGAAATTAAAAATACAAACTTGCATTCTATAGTTGGGAAACTAGGGGTGGGGAGTGATCAATACGTACTTGTCCACTTGTCCTGCATTGTGATTGTTCTCTGCTCTCATCCGCGTCAATGCAGCAGCAGCTTCATCCAGTGCACAGCTGACAGAGGATGTCAGTCTTCGGAGAACCTCAGGATCTGCGAAGGCTTTACCATCGGCAGTGGACAATTTACCAATTCCTTCAGTGTACGTTCGTTCATCAGTCAAGTTAGTATGAAAGTCACACAAAAGAAATGCAAAGACACTATTTTAGATTTCAGCCACATGCACTATTAGTTAAAAATCATTTGCAAACATGCCAGAAAATCAGCTACTGAAAAGTAACTGTTAACATTTGCCTAAGACCTGAACATTTAATTAACTATAATACAGCAGTAAGAAAACTATTTTTCAACTGGCAGCTTCATTACCTGTCCCAAATTCCCAACTCATACCTTTGAAGAATAAAATAAAAAATTAAAAAGAAAAAATCTTTGGGGAATAAGGATAAGTCCAGGGGTCAAGCCCAAAACCAGAAGCTTGGGAAACAGGGATTATTCTACAGGCTTGGTTTAATATTTTCTGAATGTGAAGAATTTTCTAATTTAAAATGTAAAGTTATTACCTCTTTCCCACCCAACTTCACCCCAAATGAAGTGGACTTAGCTCTAATATATCTTTTCTTTTTTAAAAGTAGGAAAAAACTTTAGAAAGTTATTAGCTTAAATTCCCAATAATTTAACATTCTAAACTGCACAGCTCTAGCTACAGACACTAAAATTACAAAACAAAATTTCAAATATTTATGTATACTTGAAATCAATGCCCCCTCTACACTAACATTACACAGCAGAAATGCTTAGACTCAAGGAACTTTTGTAACGGGTTCTTTTATCAGAACAGTTTCTTTGCTGCAAGACTAAAGCTGAAGGCCAATACAGAACAGCACCACAAGAAGGTATTTATCCCACTCATTTACATGGCTGATATAAAATTATGGTACAGCTGTGTAGTTTTACTCCATACAGTTCAGCACAGCCTATTTTACATATGCAAACAGCACTGCACAGTTGTCTCTGTGGTGTAGGCAGGGCTTATATTTGCATATACAAATGTGCAAATAGTGTAAGGAAATACACTGATGAATAGTACCCCCCCCAAATCAATTTCACATGCTACAAAAAAAAAAAATGGTTACTGGTTTATAGATTAGCTACCTTCAGCAGTGATGTATCAGTAACTTTTCAATTCCTTAGCAGTTAAACAGGGTCAAATTAGATATAAACCTCTGAAAATAACACATCTTTTACCTCAAAAGATTTGCTATTTGGTATGTGCATATCTCTGCAAGACTGATTCACACCATGTCTCCCACAACCCAGCCTGCAATTATGACAGAATAAATACTGAAATCATACTCTGAAAGTTTAACATTTGTCTTCAGACAATGTATTTCCCCAGTTTGAGAGCATCCAATTTGCTTCTCATTAATGTAAGAATCAATACTTACCAAATTTCTCCACCTTGAAAACATTTTAGGCCAGCACACGCCAGGCACACTGTGTTACATTACCCATCATCACTGCTGCAGTGCTGGTAAGTGTTGGCTTACAGTATTCAAACTCAGTGTTGCTGGAAATGATGAGAGTCCCTATCCTGTCACCAAGGCAGACGCCTACGATGGGGTGCAGAAGTTTACTTGGCCAACTGAAACTGAGCACGGGCTATGAAGGTTGAGATGAGCTGCTTAAGCAACCTGGTCAGATCCAAGCATACTACCCCGACTCCAACATCCTACCTCTGGATCACTTCAGCAGTGTCAAGAGGCTACGAAAAACAATTTGTTATGAATTACCCACTCCACAATAAAATGAGAAATTACAACTAGATCTGTCTACACCATACCCATCTGGTCTTCAAAGACTGTCTAGTGCACTGCAGAGCAATCAGAGCAGAGAAACATAGTGTCACGGACTCTTGACTCCACATACTTCAAGAGGCTATCAGCCATATGCCCCCTTCCACCTCCAAACTGTTGAGGCCATAACCCTTCTAGCCACTGCTGTTAAATATAGTGAGGCTATAAACAACAAGCCTCAAACACCACAGCTCACACCTCACATTAATGTAAACTGAATTTGTTTTTGGTTTAAAAGGGGATGTAAGTCATGTTCGGCTCTGCAGTTGCAGCAGGTGGGACAGCAGGAGATAGTCACTGCGAAATTGCACCAGGGCATTGATTTAGTACTAAACACACTGAGAAAGTGATAGTTTTTACATAGATCTGCTTCCCAGGACAGTTCACAGTAACTACACAGATGTTTACACTAGCTATTTCTGGTGGCAGTGCTGGCTTACACTAGCTTGCAGAGTACATGAAAGCACTGCCTAAGGAAAGAAAGGGAATTAAGTCTTCACAGCTCAGCGCTGAGGCCTCATCTAGGACCGCTGCAACCAAAGCTGAACACTGCAGTAAGCAAAGTAGACAAGTACTTGAGAGAAATCCACAGGATTTAGAAAAATGACCTGAGTAAAGTCTAAAAAAGCGTAGATTTAGCTTACAAGGAGCAGCACAACAACAGTTTCCCTCCACTTAGACGGGTCTCATGAAGGAGCTGGTAAACAGCTCTACTGCCAGCAAAAGAAGTGAGAAATAAAAAGTCCAGTAAAAAAAAAAAAAAAAAAAAAGCAAAACCCACCCTCAAAACCCCAAAACAAACAAACAAAACCAAAATGACCTGGCTATCTCAAACTAAGCTGGATATCTCAATCATTTTAAATCATTAAGGTAGTAGATCAGACAGGTTACCTAGACAAGCAGAACCTACACTCGACTATTCTCTCCACTTTTAAAGTTTGCGTGTTGAAGCATTCATACATGGGATTTCTGAAGGCAAGAGAAATCACACCATGGACCTAAGTCCTGTATCCTGTAAAGACAAGCAAACTCCAACTGCTGCAGAGCTCCTGTTCCAAAGTATCTGTTTTCATGGATTACTGCTGCTGGTGTCTGGGAGGACTTACCAACCACAGGATGACTGGCTCCCCCTTCTAGCTAGTAAAAGCACGCTTACAGCTCACTACAGTTTCCTACTGTATTGGGTCTGGCTGAGATGGAGTTAATAGTCCCCATAGCAGCCCTCATAGAACTGTGCTCTGCATTAGTAGCTAGAGAGATGTTGATAACACACCAGTGTTTTGGCTACTGCTGAGCAGTGCTGGCACAGCATCAAGGCTGTCTCCCCAACATTTTTGCCCCCTCCCTCAATGGCAGGTTGGGGCAGGGCAAGATCTTGGGAGGGGACATAACCAGGACAGCTGACCTAAACTAACCAAACAGATATTCCATACCATAATGACATCAGCTCAGATATAAAAGCTAAGTAAAGGGAGACGGAAGGGAAGGCATTTTTGTCTTCCCGAGCAACCACCACGCGTACTGAAGCCCTGCTTCCCAGGAAGTGGCCAGACATCGCCTGCTGATGGGAAGTAGAGAATAATATCATTTGTTTTTCTTTGCTTTCACGCGCAACCTTTGCTTTCACTTTATTAAACTGTCCTTATCTTGACCCATGAGCTTTTTGTTATATTTTCTCCCCCCTGTCCAGCTAAGAAGGGGGAGTGATAGAGCGGCTTTGGTGGGCACCTGGCACCCAGCCAGGGTCAACCCACCACACCTACTTTGTTCCAAAAAAGGTGCTATAACCACGGCAAGCACTTTTGGAGGGTAAGCTGAAGATGCCTTTTATTTACCTCACCAGCTAGGACTCAACCCAGGTGCCATCCCCAGCTGTTAATTTCATACTTTTTTTTATATATATATTGCACATGCCAAAACTAATCAACAGCCACAGAAGACATCAGAGCAGACATTTGTTAGGCTGGATGGAGTAAAAGGGAGACAGACTACAAGAATTACCACTGCAGACACCCATTCATTTATTTCCCTTCTGCAAGTTTACAGTACCTTCGAAATAATTGCTCAGTTTTTACTTCACTGTGATTTAGGATGACTATGCCAGAATCTTATTGCTGTAACGCTCGCTTATCTTTTAATTTCTAATTCAATTGTTTTTGTCCATTTCATAACTATTTGCTCTTGTGTCACTCTCCCAGGTGTTTAAGACACCTCAGACACAGGGCCAGAAACAACCTGATCTACCTGCAGGTGCTGGGCTAAAACTCTTCTTGTCTCCTCCCATCCAACGAATACTGAAAGCATCCTGAAGACCATTCTCCACATTTACTTGAATTTGTCCTTCTTGCACACAAGTGACCACAATTTCTCACATTATTACAGTCTCACTAGCATGTTACTGACTACTGATCTGACATTACCTGAACTGAAACCTAGTGTTTGACATTCTCTTGTTTTCTGCACAGCAATGGCACATTTTCAGGAATACAAGCCACCACAGAGGTTGTTTAACATCATCTTTTCATGGACTGATCACTGTTGCAGGATAAGTCTGAAAAGAGAATATGGGAGCCACTGAGGACTGTTTTTTATTGAGAACAGTCCATAGTCATTAACCATATCAAGATGGTGATGTTCCCAATGCAAAGTTACAGCTTACCAGTCAAATTATGAAGAGCATGTTCATAAGTAAACCAAAAGGAAGTACTTCCATACAACATGAGCTGCCATGCAAAGACCAAAAAGGTGAATTTAAAAATAGATAGGTTCACAGAAAGTACAGGCTTTACAGTAATACTAAGAACAGTGGCCCTGGGAAGTCACTGTTTAAGGACATTCCTGAACAAGAGACTACTGGAAGGATAGAGAGAGGAGAGACTATCACCTGTACTGCAATTTTACTGCTTTTCCCTGAAGTGTCCACAGCTAGCCCACTGCAGGGCACGGGGAGCTAGACACACCTTCAGCCTGCCTTTATGGGGCAGTTCTTTAGCTGAGCACCTTCTGCTGAAGCCACATGCCAGTGTGTTCACAAACCCCGGCAGGGACAAGGCAAGAAGCATTATCTAACAACTGAAAAGAGAGCTCTTAACTAAACCTGGGAACAGGTTGTCTAGAGGAGTTGTGGATTCCCCATCCCTGGAAGTGTTCAAGGCCAGGGTGGATGGGGCTTAGAGCAACCCGACCTAGTGAAAGACATCCCTGCCCATGGCAGGGGGGTTAGACCGGATGATTTTTAAAGGTCACTTCCAACCCAAAACCTATTCTATGATTCTATAGACTCCTCTGACTGGAAATAGATGACCTAGCTCCTCCCCATCCAACACATCAACACACAGACTGTAGATCTCCAAATTAGAGAGAAAAGCATGAATTCCAAGATCTGCAAGCAGATTAGTCCTTCTACTGAGCCACAAACCACCAATTCTATGGTACACAGATTCAGGCTGCACCTGAAAAGGATATTTCCACCAGTTTAAACAAGTCAACAATTCAACAGTTTAACAGAGATTAAATGCCCAGTACAACTGACTACTATACAACTAGGTTGAATCTGGAGCAGATGGCTTTTTTTTTTCCCCTAAAGCTACTATGGCACACAGCATGACTGAACTTAGTGGCAGATACTGCCAGGTGTTCCTCAAGTTAGTGCCACACTACTGAACTATTTAAATTACCCTGAAGTTGATTACAGAGGTATATTAGAACAAGAAGATCACCTTTCAAGGGAAAAGCTTGCTCATCAGATACACACCTATGCACCTATAACCAACACTCCGATTTGAAGCATGGGCTTCCTTGTTGACTTTAAGACACATCAGGATATTCCTACCATGTAACTACCAAGGTTACAGTTGTAGGATAACCTGAAATGAGCTGGTAACATCTCAGTGTGATCTTCCTCAGTTTAACGAGTCAAAGATACAGATACCACCTCAGAAAAACCAGAATACAACCAGGGCTGTGTCTTTGGAAGACCCAAAAGGGCACAACCTTATACCACTGGTGTGATTTTGCCATGAGGGATCAGAGATTACATTCTCTGAAAACCATGTCTGTGTATTTTCACAATTTGAACACAGAAGTTGAAAGCCACGAATATATCTTAAGGAACCAACATGAATAACCTAGGCCAAAGTTGTTTCAAGTTCACTGCAGTAAAGGAACAAGTCAGATACCCACACTTGAGCAACCATTCCCTTCCCCTCTATTTCAAGAAAAGGAACATTCTCACAGGAGCATCAGTTGCTCTACCCTCCCTAAGGACAAAGAAAATACTTAAGCGTAGTTTCTTGCTAGTAGCTTATAATTATCACCACTTAAAATAACTGTAGGCTTTGTACCAGAGTGATTTCTTTTTAAGGTAAGTCCCTCATACCACACACAACTGGTGTCAGCTTATGCTTTGACCAAAGGAGATTGTTCCAAAGAGATCAACATATCTAAGCCTAAGAGGTAATGTCCAATAACCCTCATAAAAAAACTGCAGAATCAGTGGTGATTATGTTCCTTCCCAGTCAGTTCCAGCACACTGTATGTTCTAACATACACTTGAGGCCATTCACCTGCTAATGTGTCCAATTTATGATCTCACATTCATCACAAAGTCTAACTCAACTTAAGCTCACATGGAATCATCTGCTGGTCCCAGAAGCTTAAAGGGATTCTCCGTTTTCCTTGAGGTCTTATATCACTTGTCCCCCAAAGGCAGGTTCTGATGGAAATGTGGACAGCTTTGAAAGCCCAAAAGAAGAATTAAATGAGAATTCTGGCCCAGAAATGTGTCTTTTTTTTTTTTTCTTTTTAATATGTCAAGAACCTGCTTTAATCAGCACGGCGTGCAAGTAGCACCTCAAACAAGGTGAAGTGGGTTCAAGGAAGGAGAGAGGGGACTTCGTTTTAGCTTCTTTATTTGAATCCCCATTCAGAGGAATCAAGAAGTTCTACACTGTCAAAAGCAACTGCCACAGTCTTGTGCCAACAAGCAGTAACTCTACCAAAGAAGTATTAATACTAGCACATCACACAGGTGCTACTGCAAGACAAGGCAGCAACATGAAGGACCGAGCACACCCTTTTCTGGAAGGTCTCAGGTGGCTTAACTCAAATTCTCAACACAGGTACGGCTCCCCTAGCAGCATACCAGAGGAATTCAGTTCAGGCATGTTAAGAGTAGAACCTAAGGGAAGATTTCCTAAAGAAAAGAGATTTCTCAGGACCTTTTAATCCACATGCTATAAGTTTATTTCTGTTAATACTTCGGAGCAGTGCAGCATCTGCAGAAAATTACCACCTACTATTTTCTGTAAATTCTAGCAGTGGCGGAAGCAAGCAGAGATGATATCAGCCATCTACCGAACGGCAGGCTGCTGCTCTCTGCGATGTCGTAACTTCCTGCTTCATGTATTTTAACAGAAAGTGATTTTTGTAATTCCCCATATAACTAACAAAAAAGTGTACACTTCACCCCTCTCTAATGATGTCAAAATATTTTCCCAAACACTAAGTTCATATTACATCATTTACAGAGCCAATAAACCAAAGTATAGTGTTATCAGCACACTCACCAAGACCCACATTCATCTTCTGGCAAACCCAGGAAAACACTGAATCGGCTCTAACCTGCTGCCCAAGTTTAATGCCTAAGCAAGGTTTGCAAAATTCTAGTTGCCTTCAATAAGTAACTTGTTAGCAGCCAGGTGGTGAAGCAACTGGAATTGGCAAGCACAGCACAGACACCAAGAGCACACTCATTGACAAGACCTGTGCTCGCTCCAGGTCAGGCTTCAACAACTGGATGATGCTCCCAGCACAGCCACTGCCAGTTAGAAAGACACAGGCACAGAAGCACTGAACACAGTTTTGTCTCACCAGTTTTCTAATAGACCCCAGCTACACCAAAAAGAGCTGGGTCCCACTGATTACATGACCACACAGCAATGGAAAGGCAGACAGACTTTAGTCTTGCAAAAGAGATTTCAGCAAGGACGCAACACAAATTATTTCAGCCCATCTAAAGAGTGGATTGTGCTGGCTCTGTTTTCTTGTAAAAAACAGTCCAAAGCCAAACAAATCAAATGGAATAGCCATTTTCAAGTTTCACTGTTTCTGCATCAAGGTATCTAATTTACAATATCAGAATGAGGGACATAATATATTTATAATTTTTGAATATATTTTAAATATTTAAATGTGTTTTATTGTATGCTGATTGCTCAGACTAAAGTCCTCAAGGAAGAAACCACACGTTGAGTAGTGCTTTTTGTATATAGGAGTTAGAAAAATATTAATAATTCATTCTAGTGTAGTAATCTTTCTAAAATTCATATACTTTTAAAAACTTTAAGATAAAGTGGTGTTAAAAAATGTAATTCACACTAAGCTAAAGAACATTAGAGTTACAAGGAAAAGTTTACTTGTTGTATAAGGAAAATAACTGTTTTAAGTCAGAGTACAGACTGAGCTATGCCATTGGGATTTTTGGGTAAGCCATTTGGACTTTAAAACAAATTTCTTCATTAAAGCAGTTAAAGTTTAAAACCCTCTTTATTAAGTTAAGCATGCCATACTTAAATTTCTGTATGATTCCGGTGAGCCTTTGAAGAATTCACACAGTGTTTACAGACCCTAATCGCATCTAATGCGGTACCCAGGACCTTCAGAAGCTTGTAATCTGAGGATACACGCAGAAGGGTTGCACTGAAATCTGCAGAGATTTTGCATCTGGAATATCCATATCTCAAAAAACCAAACAAACAAACAAAACCCAAAAAACAAAAACCACACAACCAAAACCCCAAAACAAACAAACAAAACCCCAAACAACCCAAAACCCCAAAAAACAAACACAAAAGAAAAACAAAAAAAACCCAAACCCAACCAACCTGACTAGTTACTTCAGACACTATACTTTGCCTTACCTGCCTACATTTCATTGCTAACATTATTTGTATAATGACATAAACCCTGTTCAGGAATAGCCGATTCTACTTTGCTTTTCAAAAAACCCACATTTTGACATCAATTTCATAGCACACAAGTCCTCTCCTGACATACCTTCCCTTAATAAACACACTGGTAGCAAATACCCTTTTATCATAATTTTTTTTTACCTCATCTTTTACATCATTCAGAAGAAAGATGAACTTGGAACGGAAATGCTCTTTCAAAGTTTTTGAATTCTCACTCCTGACATTTAAAATGCCATATACTTCCATATTGCAACAAACTTGCTTATAATCTTACCCTATCATCCCAATCCAAGAACACTTTGATTATGGTCTGGCACATCCTCAGAAAGATATCTAAGCCACTTGGCAATACCCTTTCTAATCGCTACATAACATTATCACACATTACTGTGCCATTATGTATGAGATTACCCATTAGTGCTTAAATAAGCATGCAAATTCATAGATAATATGAATCTCTTTAAACACCAGTAATTATTTTGAACAAGAAAATATGACCTAAATTGGTTGGGTCCCCCTTCCTGCTCCAGATTCTTCCTAAATCAGTCCTTCTGCACTGTATAATACTGAAACTCAAAGATAGGAAACCTTAATCCCTATTTAACAGGAAGGGTTATTTCCAGAAGACAGATATGAATGCACATCAAAGGAGACAAAATTATGGTGACACATATTGGTCATGTTTTCAAAGGCCTGATCAATCCTCATTCAGACTAACCTAGTTCCCTAGCCCATCTTCAGCAGCCAGTAGCAGGAAAAAAAAATGTCATTACATACCTGCTCTCTCTGATTGCTTCTATACAGTGCCCATGTGCTTAAATTGTAACTCAGCTGACCATTACTAAACTTCTTGCTAAAATGCACAACGCTTTCTCAAATACAGCCAGGCTGGATTATTCAAGCTGACTAAATGGCATATACGCTGAATTTACAGATCTAGTTTTTGTGCTCCTTACAGTCCCCTTTTTACTAGGGCAAAATAAAGTACCTGAGTGATTTGTCTTACAACTAGCCATATCATAACTGAAAGATTTTTCCTTTCCAACAAATACAGATCTCTAAAGGCTCTACAACAGCACTTTCCAAAGTTTTTGAACCTCAACTAGTGTCACCCAGTAACATTTCTGGAAGGCTAATATAATTCTTTATTACCATGCTGATTAAAAATCAACCTCTCTAAAGGCAGTGCCATTCCCTTGGAAGCAGTGCTTGAGATCTATGCAACCATCACAGTGCTTGAGACCACACCTACTGCCCTGGCCTGCTCTGTGATTCTCACAACACAAATAATTCCTCTTGTACAGGACAGACAGCTTGCCTGAGCAGGCTGCAGCTTGATAGCTTTCTCAAGAGATGATTTATCACCTTATAAAACCAAATAGAAAACCCAGGATAGGAGAATGTCCCTTCTAACTGTATTCTGCTGTATCTACCAGATTTCAACTCAATGACATTCCCAGATTGAAATGGTAACCCTGAAGTTTACTCAGTTTACTTGTTGCCACAGAGGTTCAGTTCCTTGGCTGTTTTCTGTTGGTTTTAGTTGTAAGACTATCAAAGTGTGAAAGTTCAGGGTACTGCAAAACCAACGTAATATATCAAAAATAGGGGTTGTCTTCTGCCCCAAAATCTCTAAGATAAAATCCAATGAATAAATATTTAAACTCCCCTCCCTACCCTGAAGTCATAATAACTCAAAATCATGCATCAGTAAGATGCCAGCTTCTAGTTAAGATATAAAAATCTTCAAGTGCCAAGTCTTCCGTGGGCTATTCCCTCCCCACTCGCAAGGGCCAGATTTTGGGGGGAACTCAAATTATAGGTGACTTCAACAAGAGGTCATGTTCATTTCCTCACCATAAAATGTACCACCTAGAAGGTATTCTTTCACACAGAACTAGATTTAAAGTTTCACATTTTCCCAACACCTTAGTGAGAATAAAAAAAAAAAAAGTTCAGCACTTTTGCTGGAAACAGATCATGCAATAAGGTAAATGAAGCATCTTTCTGACATGACATGGTGGGTGAGTAGACCACCACTGTTACACTCAAAAAAATCTCACTCCAGAAACCATTTAGAACAGACTAAGCTGTTACTGTCTCATGGGATACCTCCAAACAAAAACATACAGGCAAAAAATCATGCAGAGGTGTTACCCAATCGCCTCGTGTGCAGCAAAAGCTAGCCATGAGCCTTCCTAATACTTCTGTCCTTTACACCGATGTATTTGCAGAGCAGTAACAGCACTCCATAGCACAGTTGTTCAATCCAGTAACTCCTATCGTATGCCTGGAAATCCCATACATCTACAGAAAAACTTCAAACTTTCCCAAGCAGAGTACCTGTAGAGAAGAAAGAATAGTATTCCCCATGGACAGTACCAGCAAACAGAGGATGATAAGCTCAGCATAACTTAGGCACTTGGTGCCAATTTGACAGCAGAAAGGCTCAGCTTAACTCCTTGAGTAAGCCCTTGCCATCTTCCAAATCACAATAAAAAAATTCTCCTGCAAATAGTTCTGCTGGCTTAATGTGACACCAGGAGCTGACACCGGTGGCAGAAAGAAAGCATTCATTACTGTGCAAAGGAAATTTGATGTTGTGCCTAACTTCAGTCGCAAAAGGATGTAACAATCAGACAATTAATGGCAGCGCTACTATTTAAAATCCTGGGACATCTGAAATATACCCTCAAGACTGCAAAAAGCTTGTAAAAATAGACAAATTTGGTTTGACTGGGGAAGGAGAGGAGGAAGGTGGCAAATTCCAAATCCCTTAGGAGAGAAAACCTGCCAGGGAAAGACAAGAACATCTCTTGACAGCAACCACAGACTGAGAATAAACTTTTTGAATATGTAATGGTGAACTATTTAGACCACAACTAAGTAAACCTTGTAGAAGTTTTACACCACCACCACCCCCCCAATGGTATTTTCTGCTTAGCTTGATCTCCCTGAAAAATGTGTTTGGTCCTTTGAAAGTTCTCATTTAGAAGACATTTTCATGTAGATATAGCCTACAGCCTCTTTTTGAGAAAAGCATTAACCAGAATGCTTCTCCATTTTTCAGTTGGTCATTCCAACACTATTAGTCCCAGGCAGGGACTAGCAGAGATTTGGTATGGTAGGGTTTATTTCAGCTTTGTTTCCTAAAACACTAAAAAAACTGCATTGAGGCTTTCAGTCTTTTCAAAGTCAAGCACACGCCTTTGTAATCTTCACCACTGAGTATCAAAATTATAGTTTGATCTTAGCTCCAGTGCACAGAAAACTTACCGTACCCTTAACATCCCTGTTGTCACTATGCTGAACACAAGAATTTATCCTTTTATATACATTCGATACAAACTTTCACTATAAAATTGTATTTTTTTTCCCCTGTACCACCAAGTGCATGGCACAAACCAAATTCACTGGCTACAACTTTTATTTTTATTCTTCTCAATTAGTATTTGGACATGCTAAATAGAACTCATTTAGCATGAAATTAAGAGCTACAGCTTGAGGGGTGGGGTGAGTAATTAGCATTTTACAATATTTCATGTGTCACCATCACAGTTCCTCACAGACTTTCAGAGCAGCCGAGTTTTCAACTTCTACAGATCAGATTCCTGACAGCAAACCATCACATCCAAAAATGACATTTTCAATGCTATCTGAAAAATCATGTTCAGATCATCTGCTAAGCATATTCTGGCAAAAGCAGAAATATAATTTTATTCTCCTGGGTTGTATTTCATGGTCTTAACCTCAAAATATCCCTTTATTCACAAATCCCCACTCCTAAAAACAATAGGAACTCACCCACTTGAGCAATATCCACAAGTGAAAGGGGATGTCTGGAAAAAAACTGAAAGGCCAACACAACATACACATGCCATTGGAGAAAATTACCCTTAATTCCAGCTTCTAATTTTTCACTTGCTTGACACTGCAAACTCTTAATATTATATTTGCATTTACATGTATTTCAATGTAGTTGTCAGAACAGGAGCCAGAAATCTCAATGACATTTCCCTCTGCTTTCCAGTACGGCAACTGTAGCAACAAGATTTTCTTTTTTCAGACTCAAAAGCTAGGAAGTACTTCTCCAGCTACAATTAGTCCTTAGTGTTATTTTGGTAACATTTTGATGACAAGGGGTCCTTTTTGGGATCATCTGCTTTTACATCAGTGTGCTCAGATATCTCAAAATATGAAAACTAATTTTCTGTATTTCAGCACAAACATGAATTCTTATTTAACTAGTCAATACTCATTAACATTTACATTTGAGAGTTTCTCCATTAGGTTTCAATTTAGTCTCATGCTACTTCAATACTAGGTTACCTCGTCAGGTAATTCACAACATTAGCCAGCAACTTCCACTTTCACTAAAGCTTGGAAGCCCCGTAAGCAAATTCAGCAAGAAAAAAACCCAGCTCTACATAGACTTACAGATATTTCTGGTAAAATCCCAATCTCCCCAAATAGTCTGCAATTTCATTTAATTCCTCTCCACCAACCCAATCCACCCATTTCCTTTCTTTTCAGAATGCAAGAAAAAATACGGATATTTGACAGATATGGAATACCACAAATATTTTAAAATACTAAAATAAAAGATTGGTTTAGACCTTGTGACAGAGTTTTGTTACCATATGAGAGTTCACATAGGAAAGAAAAACACCAGAAAAGTTACCTATATATCTACTTCCTCATACTCTTCATCTTATTTAAATTCCTGACCATGACAGACTTTGCTACAGCATAACTCTAACTTTTTCTATCCGATTGATTTTTTCAAGCTTTCAGTAGCCATCCTTTTTCTCCCATTGTAAGAAAACTGAGTTACCTTTTCTAAAGCTGAAATAACATGAGCTCTTCTGTGCCAATCTAACATTTGGCCACTGCCAGAAAGATGACTCAGTGCTCCTCTTCTCTCTGGGTTTCCCCAGGCACTCCCACCAACCCCACTGCACTCACACTTGGGAAAAGAAGAGGGAGCTTTCTACCAGCACAGCACAACGAATTTGACAGTAAAGGGTCTTTCTAGCCACCACCAAAACTGGCAAGAGGAGAGAACACGGTGCAGCCAGGAACAGAAGATTCCTGCCTGATGGTGACAGCAAATAGTCACTAAACCACCTCAGCCACCTCACATACCTCCACCCTGTGCCACTCATTCAGAATGTCCAAATTTTTATCTTTCCTAATCAAATATCTTTATAAAGAATCCCAACCTTTCCATTTTTCACGATTTTGTTTCTATTAAATCTCTAGCAAAGAAACATTTGCCTTACTACAAGGTGACAAGTTCCCACATACAATCTCAACACTCCTGACTCCTTACAGGAACCAGGACTTTCAGACACATTCATCACGTACGTGCATAAAATGATGCTGATCACACAACCAAATGCACTTTGATCCCATACGTATTACATATAGTTAATATGGAAGCATCATAAATTACTCCTGCATCATAGTTACAGATGTACTTCATCATCAGCAAATGGCTTTTTCACCCATCTCACTGCAGGTAAGCATCTGGGAGAGTTATCTGCCTCTTTGATTACCTCGTGCTTTAAAGAAGCAGCTACAATTAGGACAAAAGCAATAACACAGTAAAAAAAACCTACCAGCTCTGCCAGTGTTATCATTTAAACAGCAATTCAATGGCTGAATTGCTTTAAAGCAAACCAAAGCTCAGGGGAGAATATGAGGGCTTGTAGTTCAACACAAAGCCTGAAGAATTATATTCAAGTACAAGAAAGTGTTCATATTTCCTCTAGCAGAGAAGCAAAAACTTAACACAATTATGAACTGAACAGACATTAACATTGAACTTGTCCAGACTGGTCTGGAGTGTTCACTCATTCCCCCCTCTTACTTTTTTGGGGGTTTTGGGGTTTGTTTGGTTGGTTGGTTTTGAAGTATCTTTGGAAGAATTAAGCCTTGGTCCAAAACCTAGCGAGTACACTCCCCACACCTATGAAATACTAGAACCAATCATGGCAAAAACCTACTTGGTATGCACTGAAAGCTACTACACATGTGAACCACTGGACTGAAGTGCTTACTCTCTACCTACGACTAAGAGCTAGGCTTCAATCAATATGTAACTGCTAGTTTATCTCATCTTTGATTCCACAGCACCCCTGCTGGCCACAGCATCTGCTCAGCTAGCATATTCAAGAGGCAACAAGATGAAGAGAAAGAAGCATCTTCTGCAACCCCACGATTTTGTACTGGAAAAAAGCTGTTGTTTAGTGTCTTCAAGGAACCTGTTTTGTTGGTTTTTTTTAAATAAAAAGTGTAGGGCAAAAGAGATGCAGCTAAACTAGATCTTTTCAGTGTGTGGCAATAGAGATTCCTACAAAAGAAGTTCATTGAAACTATCTGTGTTTTGGCTTGCAAGACATATCAAATGCAAGTACAGACAATTGAATTTGGTCTTGGAGGAGAAAGCTTCTGTTTAGTCATTATGAGTTAAGAGCAAAGGTAGAAGACCAGCCCAGAAAAGGGGGGGGGGGGGGGGGGGGGGGGTGGGGGGGGGGAGAAAAAAAAGCCTGACCAATGTGCATAGGGACTGCTAGGTAAGAACCGCAATAGGAAAGAGTCAGACAAAGCAATTATTCATCAAGAAACTGCTCTAACCCTGGGACAGTTGCAACCCAGTAACTACAATTGATGTAAGGCACAAGTCAAGCCAGGGATGATCCCAGCAGCACAAACTACTCTTTTTCTAGATTTTCTCACTCTGTAAAGATCTAATGTCTACTAGGCATCTATATTGGAATATTTAGGAAAAAAAATTTCTGCATCCTATAGAAAAGTCACAGCACCCTGCCTGTCTTCCCTCAGTACGTGCGCTAGTTCTAGTTAGTGCAGTATTGTACAACAAAATCTGACAGCAACTCAGGTATTTTTATTAAACAAGTCACAGATTAACAGCTAGTTCTATCACCTCCAGTAAATTGCTGGGGTTTGTTCTCGTTTGTTTGGGTTTTTTTAATTAAAAAAAAAGAAGCACTTTTACCCATGGCAACTAAGGCCTCCTTTCTAACTTGTTTTTGATTGTAAGAAAACGTATGGTCTTGCATTTCAGAGGAATATTCAAAATGCAATGCTAACTTTAATCCAAATTATAAAGGACAATGATGGGATTAAGCATTAGTTTATAAACATCTACATTACTCTGGATGTGAATTTGTTTTGGTGCTTCTCTAGGATTAAATGGGAGGTACTGTTACAGTTAAATAGGAGCTTATGACTTTTGTTTGTTTGTTTTAATGACCAAGTCAGGGATTTTTTTAGGGTTTTTTTTCACCCTTAACATAGATAGGAGCCAGTGATACACACCCAGAAAGATTTGCCATGGCAGCAAAATCACAGTGAATTACTTGGGTGCCTGATGCCTTTTTCATTGCCAGCCTTCTCTTCCCTCCCTTGTTACCTCCTCCTGCAACATCTTTTCCAAGGCCGCAGCACCAGCAAGCATGCAAGCACATTTACACACTTAAAACAAATGCTCTTCTGGTTGTATCACGCTTGCCAGTATTACTGTGATTAGCTAAGGGAAAACTTCAGCCACAAGCTGAATTGTTTGCCTGGCTTTGTTTAGCTTTTAAATGGACACAGGCTCAAACGGCAGACTCAGCACATTTCCCCTAGAGACAGGCAGTCACCTGCTCACACCCTGTCAAATGAAGCGTGAGGGCACACACACATACCAGCACACTCAACTGGATCGTAATGACAGTATACGGTGCTAAACGAACATGCAAGAATTCGTATCATCTACTGAGTGCCCCAGCAAGAATCAAAGGAGCTAGGCTCCAAATTCAGAGCTCTGGACATCAACTCTGACGCTCCTGTATTTCAAAGAAGCATCCAGGCTAGAGACTTGAGAAAAAAGAATCAGATTGCCTCTGGTTGCTTATACAAAGTAGTATTAAAACCCCAAGTTACTCGTGGAGAATTTATTTTCTTTAAGTTGAGATTGTAGTGCTTACAGTATTTACCCATACAGCTGTAAAGGCAGTGACTTTGTAAATTATCCAGAAGCAGAAATCATGACCTCTGTAAGGAAATCTTCAAAATAAATTCTTTACTTCGTGCCATAAAATATGGAAAAATTTCCAAGGTTGATTCCATTATTTTACAGAAAAATACCAAGGCTGACAGTAGGCAATAATTCTTTAATTCCTGGTTCTTCCTCTCATGCCTTACCAGAGAGAAAAACTAATGTTTCCTCATTTAAAGTCTGACAATTGGTTGCCTGCAAGAATCTGAAAGATAGATCTCAAAGAGCCAAGACTGCTACTGAAACATGAAAAGGAGGAACATGGCAATGGTATCGTCCACTGTGGGAGGGTAAGGAGCAAAGAAAAAGCCCACATATCCCTGAGAAACACCAAGAAAAGAAAAAAATTCATTCATGCTGAAGAAGGTGCACAAAATTCCTATTCTTGACTTCTAGCATTCTAAGCCAAATATTTTAAGTCTCATCTACTTTTGGGCTTCTGACCTTCGAAAACAAGTTACTTCACAGATACTCTCACCTATTTGGTGATAGAGGGAGAAAAGAGTGGAATTACTTTCTGCTTTCTGAGTAACCTAAGGCTTATGGAGGAAAAGTATCATAGCCCTATGGAGCCTAACACCAGGATATGACCCCCATGCACAATAGAGATGCAGGAAGAAGAGAACTCAAATAACCTTTGAATGCTATTTATAGGCAAACATCCCACTTGAACTCTTTTCTCCAAATTTCTAGCATTTAGTGGGAAACCGAGTCCAAATGGGCTGCAATTGCTTTCCTGAATCAGAAAATGGCTCTGGCTCAGTACAGTACTCAGTGACTAACTGGGGAAAAAAAAAAAAACTTGAAAATACTTCTACATTTTCAAGCAAAGAGCTAAGAGTAAACTTTGAGGACCAGTAACATCATCGACTTAACTCAGAAGCCCATGGACTTTTAGCCCCCAGTTTATGCCAATTATGTATAGCAAAGCAAACCAAAATACTCAAGTATTTTCAGAGGCTGACCGAGTGTGCGACTTCTTTTTAAAAAAAAATAAAAAATAAAAATCACTACCCTAATGGTGTATAGCACAGACTAGTGTATAAGCTCATGTTTCAAACTGAACATTTGAGAAACTGTCCATAAAACCTCTCCTCTACCTAGGAGGATCCACAGCATTTCAGTGTACTGTCATTACATACATGCTGCATAAGAAAACATCCTGAAAATAAGATCTCTGGGAATGCCACAGTAGATTACAGAGTATAAAACAACCAAAAATCAGGATGTTACAGTCTTCAGAAAGAAAATAAGGAATTTATTTTAATATGACCCAACTTGAAGAAAGAACACACTAACTCATTAGAAAAACACGTCCCTCTACAAGAACAGTCCAGGGGACTCATACCATCCCACCTTTTTATTCTTTTGCAGCATCCTCCTACAGTTCAAAAACAAAAAGGGAAGCGGGGACAGGTGCATCAAGAGATGCACTTTCACCTAGGTCCATGTCTCTGAAGCTATGCTTCTTCAGATGGAGTTTTTGTCCATCAGAGGTCACAGAATCCAATGTGTGGCAGGCACCACAGAGCACAAGTTTTACTGAGCTTCTTTGGAGCACAATGCAGAGAGAAATTGTAACAAGCATTAATCCAATGGACAGCTTCTGGATGGAGCTGCTTCAAATAGCGAGTATGGAAAAGTCCAGCCAATTATGATTTTACTAAAGCAAACTTCTTCCATCATTTATCTCCAGGTCTTTGCTCCTATCTGCGTAAAGACTAAAATAAAGTTGTTTTATCTCTTATTCTGCCTCTACAGTTCAGGACAATCAGGCACTGGGTGTGCTCACTATAAGAGAAGGCTAATAGCCAAAAGCACAGCCACATTGCAAGTTTCTCCTCTTGTCATTAACTAAATTTTCTTACATGCTCCTTTCCCTGTAGAGACTTCGAAAACATGCTGCATGCTTGTTTTTGGCAATACAAGTCAAAGCCAACTGGAAGTCAGGCCAGGTTGCTTAGAATATTCTTGCTCACTGTGGCCTTCCTCTGTTACTCAAAAGCCATGTAATTCTTTGAAAGCAAAGATAGAATTTTAGCCTTTATAGCGACTCAGATTCATGAAGTTTTTTTAAAGGACATACCCAAACAGGAGTGTCAGCAAATACATAATATACACACACACACACAGAGGAATAATCAATGGCACAAATACAGAATAATTTGTTCAGGTAACAATTCTTCAGCAAAGTATTGGTAGATTTAAAGTCAAATTCAACTTGCAAACCAACATGTCTCCTGCAAAAGGCAGACAACAAACTGGGATGTATAAATAAAAGCACAGCTTGCAGTACAGATGAAATAACACTCCTACTCTCCATGCATCAATAGAGCTCAACTTAAGTAATATGACTAATTTGGGGCAACAAGCTATGAAGAACAGAGATCACATACAGAGACTCCAGAGGAGAACAAGAGAAGATGAAAGTCTAAATAACATCACTTAAGAGCAGAGAAAGATTTGATGTTGTTTAGCTTTAAAAAAAAAACAAAACAAAACAAAACAAAAAAAAAACCACAACAAAAAAACCCCCCACAACACCAACTGAGGAAGATGACAGTCTGCAAGTCAGTTCTAAGGATGCCTGCCTTGAAAAAGGGAACACTGAACTTGGATACAATGCATAAAACAAGCAGCCAAAGCAACACCACTAAAAAAACACCAATTGCTTTATTACAACAACTTTCTTCCTTCCCTCGTGAAGCTCTTCCAAAGCAGCGTAGTGCCCCTTTTGCCCCCAAGTTACATATTTCAGCATGTAACACTAAGGACTGATACTCAGAAAAACCTCATCCTAAGGACTGCAGTTGGCTTGGCATGCTGTGGAGCTTCCAGCGCTGGAGATAGTTTGTCTAACCAGTTCTTAAAGCCACATGTCAGGAATGGCACAAGCATAGCTGAATTTGCCTGGGGAGAAGGAAGAGAAGGAGATAAATCTAGATCCACTGAGATTTCTTTCAGCCCTATTTTTCAAAAAGTTTTAAGAAGCTGTACAGAATTTGAGGAAAAGGTGATGGCTAAATGACAAGTTTGTAATTGCTGTTTTAGAGATAATGCTTTGTTACACAGGGAAAAAAAGTCATTAAGAGAACTGCACTGTGCCTTTTGTTCCCACAGCAAGTATTTTCTTGATGGATACGAGGATAAATTTGTGCAATGCAATAATGTTGGGTTTTTTTAAGTTTCCTAGGATGTGTTGAATCCTCAAGTATTTAAATACTTCATATTCACAAAGAATATAAACTCCATTTTTGTGTATGATGCTTAATGTACTACAGCTTGTTTTCAATCAAGAGATTTAAGTTCTTAGCTTTCAAAATAAGGTCTTAAAAAGGCAGAAAATAATTTATAATAGGCAATGAAGGTGCTCATGCCCCACTGCAAAAAAAGCCACCTGCTTCCATAAGTAGAATCAAAGATGAGTGGCAGTATATTTTACGTAATTTTATTTTTCATTCATCTGGTGAAAACTAGCTTGACTTTCTAGAAATAAGCAGAATTTGATTATTTATGTTATGCATATAGTATATTATCGTTTATTTTGCTAGAAACTCATTTATTGTAATTACTTCCTAAATATACAATAGTAATATTTTGTCAAAGGTAAGTTACCAATTGAAAAAAGCAACAGATTCACCTGTTATACCATATACTGTAAAGCATTAATGACTCAGTATAATCTGTTGCTTCTGACACTTTAAAAAACCCAAGTATTTAATACCATTATAAAACTGATAGAAGAACAATGTATTGTAGGTCCACGAACAAGAGCTCAGTTAATTCCTCTCATGTGCCTTGAGACACTCCTCACAGCACACGAACTAGACAGCTTAAGCAACTCCTATATAAACAGGTAGCAAGCAGCCCTGCTTCCAATATAATTATGTTACATTGCACAGTATACTTCCAATCAGCCCCAGAAGGGGTGGCTACACACTGAGACTACCAACCTGACTTACCAGTCTGTCTAGTATGGAGCTAAGTGGCTGGCACTAGTTACTGCCACCACACTTTGCCATTAAGTTACAGAACATCAAAAAAATTGAAATCTGAGTGGGGAGATTCAGATCTGATCTTCTGCACACTATGAAGCATTCACTTAATACTCAAACTGTTCTGAACACTTCTAAACTCTGGTTTTATCATCATGTGCTAAGGAAACTACATGACTGACATGCAGAAAATGATAAAAAATGCAAACCTAAAACCCAACTCTGTGTAATTGAGTTTTTTTAATAAACTATTAATGGAGTCTTCTTGCAGGAGATACAAGCAAGAAACACAGGCTTTTCTACCTTCTCACTCCTTCCTCACGCTCCTGACGCACTTAGGGAGAAGAGTTACATTTTGATGAACTCAAACTTGCAAGCATAGTAACTGCTTCATTTCACAAGGTTAACATCTATGCTCCCCTCTTACACAGGCATCACAAAGGAAGAATCTTACCAGTAGCCATCTGTTTAGAGACGAAAAGCATGGACATGAATGAAACAGAACAACACAGAAAAAATATACCATACCACACTCAAACAAGATACATTTTGTGGTAAGACACTTGGGTCAACAGCAATATTTACCAGATATAAGCTTTAAGCGACCTGTGGTTTGAGCTAGTGTTCTAACTTTTTTTCTGTACCTGATTAATATCGGAGACCCGCATAACCAGCTTACCTGCAATATTGCTAAGCAAGATCTTTATTCACCAACTCTAGCACAAATCTCAAGACAACTAAAACAAAAGCTTGCTTCAATGTACTGTCAACAAACAAGTGTCTTACTGTCTGTCCCACAACAGACCCCTTGTACCTTGCAAGGGGTACCAGCTCCCCAGTACAGACCGCGGTGCTACACAGCCAGCTCTAAGCTGATGGCCAGCAGTAGCACAAAGCCCAGTGTAAGCTTCTGCACCCCACTGCAAAGCCTGAACGTGATTATTTTCACTTTGATGGATGAAGGAAGCATACATGTAAACAAAAGAAAAAAGTAGGATCTCCTCTTGGTATAGGCTAAATTCCATCTCAATTCAGGCATTACGTAGGACTGTCAATAAAGCACTGCTGCTTTTCTCCTGCCCAGACCCTCCCTACTTTCCTTCTATGGCTGAGGCTACTCCAAGCACCAATATAACAAGAAGTCCTGAAAAAATACTGAATGGAAAGAAGTTTTTAATCAGTAATATCCCTGTATTGGAACAGGAGAGCAAAGGGGATTTTACCTTGCAGAAGAATCCAACTTGCATGAAAAATAAAATATGACAGAAGTAAAACAGAAAGCAGAAGTAGAGTTAATAAAAAAAAAATATATCCAGGACTTTGCAAAAATCATGTTAAAAGGAGACTTGCACAAGTTGTTTACAGTACGGTCATGAAGCACTGGCTGATTAACTATGATTACCTCCAAGATATATAGATAGATAGATATAGACATATATATAAAAATATGCAGACAACTTAAGAAATTGAGGAGTACCCTGGCCAATTTTAATACTTCACAATTAAAACTTGTAACTTTGTCTCGTCTCTTCCCACTCCCCATCCCCACCAAAGAAAAGTTAAAAATCTCAGAATATATCTTTGCCAAAGAATTCCAAAAGCATAGTGTTCAGATCTGGTAAGATAACTTAGCTGCCTGATACCTAAAAGCATCAATTCGAGTGTTACGACAATGAAACTGTTCTTCACAGCAAAACCCAACTGAAAAAGAGCCAAAGAATATGAAGCTAGTACATTTAATGTACTTTCAAAGTATAGAAGTTAATTTGACTAAGAGCAGGATTAGAGACTAGACTTTTTCTAATCTAAAAGCCTACTAGATTAGAAAAAAAATATTTAAATCATGCAAAACCTCAGAAAAATATAATATTAGTAATTCAAGTACATGCACAAAATTCAGACAGTTTATCCAACTTACTCAAAAGCACAACACATCTGTACATTTCACATACCATATATTCCTTCCCACTCTGAATCTTTAGGTGGTGAAGAAAGAAAATGAGCAAGTCACTGTAATGTGCCAGTATCAAAAAAGGCAAAAGTTCTCCAGTTAACAAGACAGTGGTGATTTTAGCAGCAGTACAGCTTTGATCTCTAAAGAAAGGCCTAGAATGAAGTCTATTCAAACTTTCTTAATGAAAACTGTTTCTCTTATTTGATTTGTATACTGTGTCCATGTAACACCAAGTATTTCAGATCAGATCAAATTAGGGTGAAAAGCCTTTCTTGGTTTAAAAAAAAAAGTATCAGTCAAAACAGTTGGACTAAGGTAAGACTTTTGCCATGTTGAAGGTGGCTAAACAACTTCAAATTTGATATTGCTACATTTTTACAATAAAGTTCCACCTTTGTTCAAATTCCAGCAATTGTCTCTCAAATTCCCCCCAATAAAGGCCCTATTTTTCTTTTTTATTCAAAAACACCAATAGAGACCTAGAAATGTATTTGTTACATTCCACAAGCACAGGGGTGCAGCCATTAAACTGACAAACATGAATCATCCGTTTTCTGCAGCCCTCAACTTTTACAGTTTGAAGTGGAGCTTGAATAACTCTTCAGAGATTAAGTTTCTAATGGATTAGATGCCCACCTCCATTTAAATCACAACTAAGTTACTCATCATCCCTAAGAAATGAAACACCAGGTCCACACATGAATCTTACTGATCATAAACAACATGATCAAAGAATTTATCTAGCCCAGTCTCTGCCGCTTTCCAAAGGGTCTCTCTGATGCAGGATGAAAGCAAGCTGTGCATCTTTTGAACTGTTCTTTTAGACCACAGCTCACTCCCCAGTAGTGCTGGATCACAGGTCTATCTTGTCACATTCAAGTCCTCTAATGTTGGGGGAAACAAATATAGTTCACTTTATCTTAATAATAAAAAAACCAAACCCTTGCTGTTAGTGAATAATGAATGGGTTTGGTCACATCACAAAAAAAAAAAAAAAAAAAAAAAAAAAAAAAAAAAAAAAAAAAAAAAAAAAAAAAAAGCAGGTTTGGTCAACAGCTTGGCAAGTGAGTAAATATAGAGATACACATACACACACTGGAAAGCATTCAATTTTACAATTGCTGAATCTCACTCTATCCTTTCAGTTTATCCTAAAGCAGGCAGATTTTATCTGGGCCCATTCATATTTTGACCTGTGTTCTGTATTTCCACTAAGTAGGTGATTACTTCCACTTTTTGCCTTCCCCAGTTCCAGAATACACAACCCATTCCCCCCTCACCCACCTCATCCTACCAGCTTTCCAAAGAGCAGTATCAGGCCCTCATGCCTGAATCAGCTACTGCAATTCACCAGGTATTAAAAGACACTTGTTACTAAAACTAGATTTCTCTTTCACCATTTACACTGCATTTAATCCTACAAAGTGTCAAATACACCAAACCATCTATGTGAGGGTCTCTAGTCACCTTTAATCCTGTATTTCAACAGAAAAGAAGGATGTATAGAACTCTGCTCCCTGTTTGAACATAAGGATGGACTACTCACATCCATTTCATTAAGCAAACCCTTGGCTGAACATGGTTCCTCTCCAAAATACCCTGATTTTCCTCACAAGCCTCCTTATAAACAACAGTAGGACTTCTGAAGAACTCACTGCTAACAAAACTCCTCCCTGTGTAGATACTCAACAGGAACACCAAGTGCTCCAATGCTAGACAAAGAGTTTCTTTACCACTTTCTTCTGCCTCTATTTTTTGATGCTTCATTGTCAAAGTGCTTCAACATTCATATTGAGAAGGAACATGCTCAAAAGCTCTGCTGGTAAGGACACAGGCACCCAAGCTACTTCAAGGTAAAAATCAGTTCAGTAACATTCTACATCACTTCCCAGAAAACTCAGCAAAACCATGCTGCAACACTATGAACAGGGTATTTTAACTGCAGGGATTAACATTTTGATGTTTTACAACTTTCTGTGGAATTCTGTGTTTTGAGTGCAAAATACACCAAACCGGCATCCGGGATGTTTCTGTGACCACGTGCTTCAACCAACACCTTTCTCCAGCCTCTTTAAGAAACAACCTGTACTCCAGAAAGAGGACTGCACTACATAAGTTATTTCCCCTTCCTGATGCCTATAAAACGCAGGACCAGAAAATGAAAGAGCTTTAACCTGTTAAACTTTCCCCAAGTCTTTGGAGGCGAGTTTGCCCTTTTAAGAACACATGTTGAGGGACCCACGGAGGAACCTGCCAAGAAGAGCAAGAGCTCTGAAGGCTATAACCGTTCATTCACAGCAGCGAAGAGCTCTCATCCTCCAGCAGTCAACTACTGTCCCTAAAAGGGAAATTTAATAGGCAACCTTACTGAAGATCCACAGAAGAACCACGATTCTTCAGAGCTGGAATATTATTTTAAGAAATTAAATCCCCTAATTAGCAGTGGAGCTGAATGTTTCTAGTGCAGAACATGAATCCACTGTCAGAATGCTAAGAATCTGTTTAATTACAGTCTGAAAAATAGAAACATCTCTGAACAGTATGGTTCTCTTTCCATAGGCTATTTTACCTATAAATCCCTTCTTTGCTACTAGGAGTCAAACTGAAGGAAGGTATACAAAAGACTTGGTTTGTTTAGGATAACTTCCCAAAGAACAGGATTCAATTGTTTTAATTTATCTTCAATTTCTGAAGATGAAAACAACTCACATTTATGATGTTCACAGAACAGTGAAGTCTCTCCTTCAGAATGTAAAATTAGGTTTTTTGTGAAATAATACAATTGCTGACAGTTGTTTAAAGATAGCTGTTCATTAACAAAGTGCCTGCGCTTTGCTTAAACAGACTACAGAAGGAAGTACAGTTGTCCACACTAAAGCTAATCAGCCAGGTTTTCAGAGGACCTAGTAAACATAAGGAATCTAACCACTGTTTGTGTGCACATGTATGTATGTATGTCTGCGTATACTTGCTGCTATGTTACGGGGGGCGAGGCACAACCCTCTTGCTATAAACTCTACTTAAGGCTGTCACCCTCAGCGTCCAAAACCACAAAATATTTTAAGTCCTCTTGGAAATAGAATAAACAAGCTGAATTGCAAAAAAAAAAAAAAAAAAAAATTTATCCAGCACACTTATGATGGGTAAATATAACGTATAGAAACATTTTTAAGCAGTTCAACTAACCTCTGGCCTCCACAGTTGCATATAGAGGCCTAACCAGCTCTCAAATCAAGACAGCTACTTAAAAACAAAACTCCCACGTATCTTAGAGTGCAATGGTTGAAAACCACTTCTGCGTAAGTAATTTGAAGAACATCATCCCATCTGGATGTAGTTGCTAGAACTTACCTGCCAGAATTAACGAACAGCATTTCCATGTGAGATCTGAGCATTAAAGGATTCATGAAGAATGAGCAAAACTAGTTTTGCAAGTCATACTCATTAAGATCCTAATGACACAGGCACAAACCTTACATGTGAGAAACCCTAAGAAATCCGAGACACTAAATGCAAGACCAATTTTCCTCTAGATTGTAAGTTAGGGTCAAGCCTCCCATAGGAGAGGGGATCATGACAACAAAGGCCAAGCTACCCTGGAAACCACATCAGCCAAAACCATAGCTAAACTACTTGTTCAAGCAATAGTTCTGCCATCTAACTTTTGCAAGCTATCCTTAACACTGGGGACTAACATAACAAGAGAAATCACTTGCTTTTGCCAAACTGCAAAACAATAAGAAGTCCCAACACTAGGCCACTTTGTTTGTTGCCATGATGTAAACCTAGAAGCTCACTTAAGGTTAGTTAGAAAGGGTATTTTCAGCCAAACCAGCCAGAGAAATCCAGTGAAGACATTAGAACACCTCCCAGAAACACTAGCTTCTTTTTCAATCACTTTCAAATTACGGCTTTTAATAATAAACTACCAGATTCTCAGTGTCTCCTTTAGGTTAGCCTAATGATATTTTTAGTGTTCAAATTCACAGTGGGAAAGACAAGTACTGCTTAACTAGAGGACTTTCTTAACAGTATTTTCAGTCTTTTGATCTCACACATTCATCAACTGGCATTAATTTTGTCCAGTCTTTTTAGAGAGGGAGATGGAGCCCAAAACAAAAGCACTCTTTTCTTGATTTGCTCTTCTTTCAAGATTCCTTCTGTTCTGTCCAGTTTCTACATCCCTACTCCAAGCATTCAGGGAATCAAAGCATGGAAACCTCAGCTTAAAAACAAATCATCTAATCCCAGGGCCAAGTGGCCAACTACTGCTTAGAAATCTAAAGAAAGCATTCTCACAGGCATTTCAAGAAGCAATGGTACCTCCTAGATTTGTTAAATACCATGAAATCATTTTGAACACAACCCTAGATGTAAGCACATACATCAGAGACTGAGTGCCCTCGTTAACACTAGCCATCAGACATCTCCACTGAGAATTTATAAAGCTAGCAGTAAGTTTTAGAACACATCAGTCACCAGGTACATGAGAGAAACAGACTGATTTTCATTTTTAAAAGTGCTTAAAAAAGGATCAGATTATTCAAATTCTCTTAGTGTCCAGATGTATCCCAGAAATAGTCTATCTTCCCTGCAAAGCAAAGTTTGGTCCCCAAGAGTTATATCAGGTTAGAATAATTTTAGGGGACCACCTTTAATTAGGCTACTGCTGCAACTTTCTGCTGACAAAAGGTATGCTATGTTCTAAGTTGTTTTTTTTTTTTTTCAAATTCAAAGAGAGCCCAAAGCCTGAGTCCCTTCCCCCCGCTTTGCTTCCTCAGACTGCAGTTCTCCTTTAAGACTCTACATAGCTTTACATCTAAACACCTGCAAATAAATGCTATTTTATCTAGCTCTTAAGTGTGTTCAAAGCTAAAGTCTGAAAACTCCAATTTCAGCACACTACTACTAGTCTGAGTATGCGCCCATAATGATCAAACAGGCAGGGTTTTGTTTCAAGGCAGGGTTTTAACATCTTTTTGTCCTTGGAATTCTGAAACTGACAATTTTCAAATCCATTGTAAACACCCAAGTCACAAACCTTCCCTATAAAAGTAACAAATGTAGTAGCACTATGTTCATCTAGCCTGGTTCTGAAACATGAACATTAAATATGCATTTCCCAACAGTCATATCTCAGAAACACAGAATGGAAAAATATTTTTGTCAAAGTAAAACCAGAGAAACAAGTATTTCACCTGTAAATTTCTGGAGTAATGAATTAATAATTATATATTGACCAAAGCAGCAGGAAAAAAAATGTCATTTTAGCAAGTCTACTTCCTTCCATTCTCTCCCCTTTAATCCTCCCTCTGGTAACACATGTTGTCTCATCTGATCAATGAAATACCATTTAATTCAAATTAACTCTTCTAACTTTCTATGTACAGAAAGAGTGGACCTAGCAACCCTCAAGAGCTATAAGAAATATGAGCTTGTTTTCCATGTTCTGCTCCCCATCATGGTAACTTTCCAGATTTGTCAGTGTTTCACTAGGGTCAAAATTTACAGGTTGCCAGATCTGTATGCAAGTTAAGTTCAGAAAAAAACTATATAAAGAAAGTACCTGCTGCCTCCAGTAAAGCTTCTAGTCTTGCTTGTGTTTCTGGATCCACAGTCCTCAAGTCCGCACCTTCTGCAGCACTCGATAAGAATAACTCCGACGTGGTTTTAAGCACTGGATTATCAAGATCTTCTTGGTCCAAAATAAATGATTCAACCTGTTTGCCAAGTTAGAAAAAGAATTTTACCATTTTTGAAGTTTTATACTAAACCTATTATATTAGGAAAAACACAAAATAATTTAACTATACTATCATAATCATGTTTTAACTGTATAGATTATAGGACACAACTGTAAAAATCATGCGATCAACTCGCTGAAAAGGTAGTTGAAATCACAAAAGAAAAAACTCTACATGAAAAACAGTTTAATGTAAAAATTACAACTAACAAGATCTTAAAACTACAGCAAGGGCAACTCAGATTAAATATTGAAAAAATGTTACACATGTTTGGACAGTTAACCACCAAAACAGACTGCCACAAGAGGCTGTAGCATCTTTGTCACCAGAAGTCTGTCTACTTTGTTATTAAAAAAAGCCGTCATGACGGCTTTGGTATAGCTTTGGTATAGCTGACTTTGGTAATGACTATGGTAATGACTTTGGTATAGCTGAACCTATCTGAGAGCCAGGGAGGGACTGAATGGTTTCCCAAGATCCCTTTCAGTTCTATTTTAAAAGTAATTTCAACTAACTTAGAACAAGGATTTTGTTTGGTTTGAGTAGAAACACAATAGTTCACTAAAACTCAAAGCCAAAACATGTGTTTCCAAGGTGGCACTTAGTATTACCTCAGTCATTAATGTTTTCTAGACAAGAACAGATACGTGGAACAATTAAGCAGCCAGGTATTCCAACTGAGCAGCAATAATGCTGTCCCACCAGTGGCCTGCATGATCTCCAAATACAAGCTCATAGAATTACTCAACATAACACACTGTAGTTTTATGACAGCTTGCCAGAGTAAACAAGGAGAATACCTGACTCATACTCTAATGAGAGCAGAACTACATTTCAGAATCTGTCCCAAGTTCAGACATAATCTCCTCTATTTTCAGTAATATTTTAAGATAAAAACCCCACAATTTCATAATTAGCCCTTATCTGTTCAACACTATCAGTGCCTTAAATACACCATAGAAATGAGACATGCTCATTATACAACCATTGCTGCCCTTTCCCACTTCATGCCCCAGTCTCAACTTCCTTTCTGTTTTCCCCTAATACTTTCCCCTATCTTTCTCACATCAGCAGTAAACTATCATCATATTCAGCCCTATCACACAACACCCACAACACCTTAAGAAAGGGATAGTTTATACTTTAAAAAAAAAAAAATTCAAATCACGCCATCTGCAAATTCATTAAGTGCCCCATTGTGTGAAAAACGTTAACAAGAGTCTGGAGATCTACATGGAGCACCGCTATTCAAGAGCAACTTGTGTTAGTTTCTTCCCCTTTTTGATATGTAAATGTTCTGTAACATTATCCCCTGGTGTCCAAGCCAATCCGTGGGTGTCCAGGGAAATGCAGTGCTAACATATGAATACAATGGGCATCAGGGAGAAAGAGCTAGCTACAGGTATTATATCTTATGTGCCGACAGCAGGCTATGATTTAGGACTCAAAGAAGCAAGATTTCTAGATTAGTCCAGACGACGGTCCTAAAATAAGAGAACTGTCACTAGGAGAAAGAGTTGAACATTAAACAAGCAGAAAATTAGTGACCTAAACCAGTGATACACATTTTTACTACAAATGAAGAAGAGCTATTTACAACTCACAGCAAAATGTATCCCTACAGTAAGATTCCCCTCTGCAGAACTCAGATTCCAGGTTATGTCTATCCAGACAGTTTAAGGACTCCCTGCCGGCGTAAGCTCTGATGCAAAACTGACTTCTGGAAAAGTTCACCCTTATCTACAGCAGTACTTCAGGGTATTTCATTTTCTCCCCCAAGACTACACAAGGCAATCTGCCTCACCAATGTCCTAGAAATATTATTGCAACAACGTTTGTGTGACATGGTGACTGGCAGAAAAATCTCACTGTGTGCATAAGTGACTATTCATTATATATAGCTGAGAACTACATACAAGAAATTTTATTACATGCTAATGGACTTTTTTCTTTTTCAGTTACACCACTAAATTTAACAGCAGTCCTCACTTTTGAAGACATACCAAAAGGGGTAAAAATGCTACCTACCACTGAAGTAACTGCACTTACGAGCAACAAATACTGCAGAAACGTGCAAAGTGGCTTCTGGCAAGCCTTAACTTTCAGCCTCAAGGAACAGCCTGACAACACCCAGGCAAAGGTAAGCACATCAGCCTTGCATCAACCTTCTAGCAGCTGTCCCACTGCAAGTTTTAAAACTTCATTTTTTGACACTTAGGTAAAGATATGGACCATCTTCTCCCTGACTGCTGCCACCCCAAGCTCACTTGTATATATTTACAGGACGTTACCCGCAACAATACACCTCTTGAACCTAAATCAGTGTTAATTCACCATTCACAAATACTCTATCAACTTGCAAGGAACTTCTCTCTCCCCCCAACAGGAAGTACATTTTGCTTACAAGAACCTCTAAAAAAGTCTGTCTTTTTAACATTGATTATGCAAATACTACTTATTAAAGTGAATTACAGATACAGCTTTTACTTAGGGTACAAGCTGGGTAGTACTGGTGCAGTCTGTTCTTTTCACCACTCTTCAACTCTTACTGCCTTTCAGCTCTTCTTTAGGTTTGCAACTGTACTTCCAGAAACCTCACACATTTAAAGTCTCACACAAAAATCTTGCTTCATATACAGCATTTTCATCTTAGTTTTATATCAAAGCAAGAAAAGGCAGCTGCTTTCATTATTTCTGCACGTTGAGCATCAATTTTTAGTTTTTGTTTTGATTTTTAGTAAGAGCTTAATAACATACCCACAATACAAATATAACTTGAGTGTGAAAATACTGAAAATCCATATGCAAAATGTTAAAATAGCTGTACCATTGCCAGTCCCCCAGAATAAGTTTCAATGCATTTTCAAGTCAGAACGTCTGACATTTCTGTAAATCAATGCGGTTTCTCACACATGAAGATGAGGCCAGAGAATGATCCTTATCACTAATAGCAGAGTAAGAAATTACCTAATCAACCAGATGTCTCCTGTGAATGGAAGTGACCTGCGATGATCACATATTAGTAATTTTTAAATTTTTATTTTTTTAAATCAAATTACCCCAAATAGATCAAACAAATTTTAATTTTTAAACAAACAAACAAAAAAAAACACTTTGCAAAAAACCAAAAAACAACACAGGCAAACAAAAAAACCAAACAGATTTCATGTTAGCATTCCTGGAAGACTCAATACGCTGCTCATGTGGCAAAATTTAGGCACTCTGCTCTATCCTAATCAGATCTGCAGCAAAGTGATAGAGTAACCAGTCACTGTGCTATTTTTGGATTATTTTGCGAGCTGCTTTGGGCAATTAATAAGCATCTTACTTGGTAAGGCTTATTAGGAACACGTGGATTCAAGACATTATTCTAACTGCCAGAACAATTGCAACTAGGAATAATTCCCAATCAAAAACCAAAAAAGCTGCTAGCTGCATGGGACCTGAGTACAGGGTGCTGAACATCAGCGTACTTCACTATATCATCGTGTTTCACACTCATCCACAGGAATGATGGACCTTTCCTGAAGTTCTGCCAAGGACTGCAGCAGCCTCACAGCTCTGCAGATCCAGTTACACCACTGGTTCCTCCCTCCATAGCAGCTACATTCACAGCTATTTGGACCCAACTGCATCAGTATTTATATGTTAATACCATGATTGAGTTTACCTCAGGTCAGGGGTATGTAAAGGCATAAAAGACTTTGCAAGCACTAACATCACAACTAACACTAGCAATTCTTGCAAGATGGGCAATGATACACGGGGTTAGAAACTCCTTTCTAATATTAAGTCTAAACTGATCTTTCCTACATTGCACTCCTGCAAAAAAAGCACTTTACCCAGCATAGCCCGAACCTGCCCACAAAGAGCCTGTTACTGACACAGGCTACAGACGATGGAAAAGCTTCCTGTTGTAGCTGTACCAGCACCATTCTCTCCTCCTCCCCTTCCTGCAGGCAAGGGCAGCAGCAGAGACAGCTCGTTCTACCTTCTCCTTCCATTCATGCCAAACTAGTACTTCTGAGAAGACTATCTTCACAAAAATTGTTGATAGGAAAGAGAAAGCTGCTATTAAATCATTTCCTTGAACTTGTATTTTCTGGATACACCCCGAGTTAGGAACACTTTTCTGGGGTAACAATACTCCTTGCTCTGTGTTTGTGGAGTGTCTACAAATACTGAGGACCCAAGCCCTTGACTAGGACTCCTAAACTCCTATCTATTACGCAAATAAACAACTACCTGATTTTCTCTTTTGTATTAGGTAACCCTTCCTAATTATTTCTGTAACAATTCCATTTGGACATGCGTCTATATACATCTGAATATATGCAGAGGGACCTTAGCTTACTTAAGGCTAATATAGGCCTGTAGATCAGGCTGAAAGTTCATGCCTACAAAGTAGAAATAGATCATCTATATTTAAACTATTTTCATTCCATAATTAACAAGATGTGCAATGGCCTGTCAGCATCACACTAGGAAGAGACTGTGGTTTTGTCTGATAAACCCAACCTCCGACAATTTATGTTGTCATGTCCTTTATTACACTGAATGCCAATATCTGATTACTACTTGTAATCCTGCTCTAAAAGTTTTGGGGAATACTGATAGGACATCAGATACCATAATACTAAGTTAAGACTTATTTGTATTTCAAATTTGACATCAAACCTCTTTAAACTGTACATATAAAGAATGCCAGCTTCAAAACTATTAAACATAATTATTCCAAGGAGAAAGTAAAGTGAAGGACTTTGTCACTGACATGGCACTCTTAGGAGCTTCCTGTGACAAGTGCACCACTACACCTCTTGCATAGACTCTTCACGTCAGCAAAAGGCCTGGCTTTGGTTTACCTTAAGATGTACTTTTCAACACTCCCCCCCACACCCCACCCCAGCTATGACAGTCAAACATTTTTGCACCTACTTACGATATCTTCCTAGCATTATTATTTCAGTTTCATGCGATGGCATAAAGGAAAACGAAAAACCACACACAAATGCAGGTATTTTCACAACACCTTTCAGTGGGACCTCAGTACACTACCCTTTCTTGGCACTTCAAAGCTAGAGAAACAAACATTTCAGAGAAGTACTTCAGAGTCAGTACATAGGAACAACATATAATCAATCTAAACAACAATTCAGACATAATTAATGACATAAGACCATACCCACTCTGTTAGGCTTGAACTGTAATTTCTGAAGACAGTTTCTTCAATAAAAAAAAGTTTCAGCCCAAGAAGACAGAAGCCACTAAGATCTGTGAATCACCAAGGGATCATCTTCCAGTGCCAGCCCTACGGATCTCGTGATTACAAAGTACCCTAACAACCCGGGGGAGTTACAGGGTGCTTGGGGACACCGCTGTCTCAATGGAGAAAGCATACAGTATCTGAAACCATTTCCAGTCACTGCTCATCTTGGAACAAGTCAGGCAGCTATCAGACACTTTCATGGGTTGATTTAACACATCAAAAACAGAGAAAACTCGGGGGGGGGGGGGGGGGGGGGGGCAGGGAGCAAATAACTTTCTACCACTTTACTGAATTTCATGGACTTACAAAGGGGTCTGATAAGCTGGAACACCATTCTTCTGGGAACCACAAGCCATTACATCAGCTCAGCTCCCTATGAGGCTACAAACCCAACTGCCCCCTACATTTAAGGGGAGCTGTTCGTACCTGCACCCCACCTTAGCTTAGCAGTCTACAACAACAGTTTTGTAGGCAGTAAATTAAACTGGGAGGGTGAGGGAGAGGAGGGATGCAAATCTATTTAGATCCAATTACAATAGGAAGTTGACTAACTTGAGGCAGGATTATCTAAAGGACAGCCTTTATTCCAATATATATTAAGCAATTATCAGATAATGAAACAAGCAGCTACAGGATCTGGGCTGTGATAAGTTCATTTCAAAACACAGGTTCATTTTGCAAACACTGCTATAGATACAATGTAAATAAAGATGGACACAGCTTTATGCTTTGTCACTGGAGACAAGGAAAGTGCCTTTCATACACACACACACACTCTCTGTGGTCCAGAAGTCTCACATTCGTGTCTAAAACTGTGCCATATGTTCTTGATGTGTTACCACACACTCAAACTGATCTCAGCATTAACTTAAGCTGTCTAGAATGGTGGGTGAGACAACCAGCCATGAGAGAGGCCTGACATTTGTATGGCAGCTCCTCTCTGCTTAGTCCAGCCCCATCAAAGGACTCTCAAGCCTGGCACCCCAAGTCACTAGTCAATTCTCAAAATTATGACTAGTATTTGAAACATGCAGATAAAACAATAAATCAGAATTAACGTTTTATGGGACTACTCTTCGATGCCAGGGATTGTTGATCCTGGGTTTTCAATTTTCTTGCGCCAATACTAAACGCGTAAGCAGGCATTCATGAGCAAGCATCTGACAGATGCTTCACGTAAATTTAACCACTTACCTAATTTCTCTCTTAAGCAATCAACTGATACTAGATATCCTTATGCCAATTCAAGTAGTTTTGAATACTACAAACTCCACCTTATCACACGCCTCTGGACAGAGCTGTCTGATTTATGGTTCTTCCACAAACAAGAAATCTCCAATTCACTTTTATTAAAACACTGTTCCACAACGACAAGCCCAAGACATCACTGCACCCCCAGTTAACCTTCAAAAAAAACAAAGCCACAAAACACACAGGTTGAGTCCTCTTGGTACAAGAGGCTGGCAACATTAAAAAGTTTCTCTGTATAGCAGAAAAGAAAGCATTACTCATTTCAGTCGCTATTGAAAAAAAAAAAAAAAAAACCACCACAAAAAAACCAAAACAAACTGCCATCACAAAACTGTCAAAAACCAGCCTGCAGCCATCACGTATTCAATGTCTGATAAACAAAAATAATTATGACTAAGTTCTCCTGATGTACAAGAGAATCTCTTGCAGCTAGGAGCTGCCATTTACAGAACTGGAACTGACAATTGAAATATATTCAAAATTCACATGAATCCCAGAAAATCAAGTGCCTGTTCTTGACATATACAGTCTTCATACTGAAGAAAACCATTGAATGTAGACCAGTAAACCTTACTAAAATAAACAAGCCCCACTTACACTAAGCACTCCTTATTTTCACATATTATATCTCAGTCCACTCTGAATCATGCTTTCAGTACTCCATCTTCTCCATGTGGTTTAAGATTCCCTCATGCCCCACTTTTTCTATCTAACAATCCTGCAGAAATAGACCCTCTTCTTTCCTCACCTCAAACCAAGGAACAGCAGGCATAACTCAATATTCTGATTTATTAGAATATAAAACAGGATTGTTGCATCAATTTAGCCAGGGCTTTCAGGGTGGGATCCTTTCTCAAGTATTAAATCCCAGGCATGAAAACAAAGCGAAAGAAACTTCAAAACAGAAGATGAACAAATGCATTTATTTGTTGATGTAAAAGCTCACACCCACCCAAGATGGCAAGTATTCTAAGCCACCTTGTGGGGAGTGACCTTTTAACACCTCTTGTCAATCCAAAGGGACACAGTGCTTAAAGTCATACAACTGGATCCAACGAATGTAGCCCAGTCTAGTAATTCAATGATCTGTTCTCAGGCCAAGCTATATGTCTGAGAGGAGTCTCAGCATTTAAAGTGAATAATTAACTTCAAGTTATCTAGAAGCTTATACCAAACTGAAAATCATACTGGGCTTTCTGTTATTCTCAGAGCTGAGGCTAGTGGTAGCTATTTTTTCAAGGCTTCTATAAACAGGTTTGTCTGTGCTCTACTACTGCAAAACCAGCAGAAACCATAATGTAACTACTGATCCATCAGTTTGCCATTGAAAAGAAACTATCATGATGAATAACATAGCAGAGATGCCTATCTAAAATACGATCCACTGAAAACTCAAGATGTAGCAGTAAAAGGGCTTTAAAATGTAATTATTTTAGAAAAACAATGAAAAGATGTACATCCCTATAAGGTATTGAGTTTACCCTACCTAACGAATCCTAAATGTTAAGCATCCACTTCACAGGCTCCCTTTTCCCCTGTCTACCTGACCACACTGTGGATGAACACATGCTCCAAACAGGTGATGCTCTGAAGCTACCATGATCGAGGAACATGGCTCCAAAGTAGACCATTCAGCCCTGAAAGCTGATCTCCTCTTTTCCCTTGGTTTGAAATACAACTGATTTACTACCTACCCGCCACGTGACGCCATTACTTTTATTCATGATTTTGGAAAGGGAAGAGTTCAACAGGGTTAGGGATTTTGCTAGAAGAAAATCTTAGTTAATTAGTAATCTCTGTGTTTTACTGACAGCAAATGAGAATAAGTTATGGACCTAGCTGAAACTTAACGCCTATGAAACGCTAAAACAACCAGAGAAGTGTTTTTCAGTTGGCCCACTGTTCATCAGCCAGTGAAACATCCTTTTTTTTTTTTACTTGACAGATAGGGAATAATTTTTCCTCCAGGATGGATATACAGTTAGGTAACTTTCAAAACCTCCCCTGGTCAGAAAAGCCAGCCACACATGTTCCTTCTCACTTACCACCAGCATTCTGACAAACACAACATAGTAACTCAACCATGAGTAAGTAACCCCTCTGAGTCTAGGACACTTTTCCTTCAGATTTTGGGATGCTTTGGAAGAGCTAAACACAAAAAGCAGTTTTAAAAAAAAATAAAATCTGTACGACTCCCTCTTAGAAGCAAAAGGCAAAAATGAGTAAGTGGTCTCATCCCCTGAAAAGCAATTAAGAAGTAACAGGATCCAGCACAGGACCAATTCTTTTATTTATGTTTCACAGTAATAAGTGTTTTCTAGATGCATTTGAACAGAAGATGCACTTGAACAGAAGATGCACAATACTGCCAAAATTGAGAAAAAAATCTAGTATTTTATAAAACTTCCAAACAATTGATGTTACCTAAGAAAATATTCTTAAATAATGAGTTGCAAGAGTAAAAGGAAGACATTATCCTCCGATAGGATGCATTTCCATAAATTTCACTTGTTCAGCATTCCTCCAAAAATATGCAAAATGAAACCTCTGCACCTACACAACAAAAAGGGAGAGCTAGTTGTCAGCAAGGGGGGAACAAACAGCAAAACCAAACCAAAAAAAACCCACAGAAACTATCTACTGGAGGTATACCAAACAGTTAGAGCACAGACAAGCATATCATCCTAACAAAATGAACCCTTAAATCCAAATATTAATTCACCTGTACCCATTTTTTTCCTCTTATTGAGAGGCAGCACAGTTTTATAACAAAGACCGCAGTAACAAGGTTGCTACAAAAACCAGTATTTATATAATTTGAAAGTTAAACTAATCTTCAGCTTATCATAGAAGACCAAGGTCATATGAAGTATCAGTGAGAAAGTTTCTATTTAAGATAACCTCTGAGGCCAGGCACTTTTCAAAAACTTCCTAAATTTACAAAAGTACTTGAATAAATCACTGATTTCTGAAGTTTTGCTTACAGTATCAGTATCCCATTCCTCACATGGACATTCCCATTAGGGAGATAAGCTTTACACAAGGACTTTAGATGGTATTTGCATGGTTCATGGGCTGCTATTAGGAAAGAAAGTATCCACAGAAGGAAAATGAAAGCACCCTACTGAAGACTTGAGGCTTCAGAGCTTAACACCAAGTTCCACAAATAGTCCTCAGACAAGATGTAGAAGCTATTTTTCTTGCTTCATAAACTTTTAAGTGGAAAACAAATCTAAAAAAGGTTCCTTTTTCCATATAAGTCAGACTTGCCTCTGTTTTAAATCCAAGAGTCACTTTTACCCCCAACAACAGCTTAATACTTCTAAGGAATCTTCATATATGTTACAAGAACTCAAAATGACCTACTAAGATCAAAGCTATGCAGCCTCCTCACCTGCAGGGTCTAAACCCCAGTTTTGAACTCCTTCAACAAGCCTGTCAATTCAGTAATGTCGCTGCTCCCAGTTTTAAAAGCCAGGCCACATGTAAATGCACGCCTGTGCGCACATTCCCCTTCCCTCCACACCTACCCTTCTTTTAAGTGAGCGTCGCAGGGATGGTTTGAGCTCTAAGCACAGGACAATGTTGGAACAGCACCATCCAGCTGTCCTTACAGCTGCATTTCAGGATCCTCTGAAAGGAGGAAAGGAGAGAGGAGAGCATCCCAACATCAAGCCCACAGGGGAGCAGCTGGGTAGCCCCAATTTAAATCAGAACACAAGAACTCCTGATTCACCAGCTGTAGTCTTGCCTTGCATTAATGCTCAAATGAACCCTTTCCCCCTCCCCGTAACTAGTCGACTGCTGAAACCTATGTGCAAATTTGTAACTAAATATAGATGTTCTGCTAAATTTGGTAAATCTCTCCTTACCAAGGGGTTGCACCACATATTTATATAATTATACAGTAGTATTTCACATCTTTACTGTCTACACCTATCATTAGAAAACGGTTGCTGACATTTATTTTAGGTCATGTGCTCAACTGGGTCAAGCTGCACTGAAGGGAAACTAGAGTTCTGCAAGGAACTTTAGAAATCAGCTCATTTTAAAGTGTTACTGAATAGTAAGTATTAACTGTAACTAGACAGACTGTTTCTAGCTACCACAGGCCAGACCTTCAAACTTACTGAGATATCTACCAAGATTTTTCCAAGAATTAAATGCCTAATCAGGCTGGGAATGAATGAACACCCGACTAACCCTACTAAGCAATCTGCATCCTTAAGCATCATCCCAATACTTTTGGAAACCTGAACCCATTATCCCTCACTGTTTTCTAACCAGTGAATAATTCTTGAAGAAAATTTTCCATTTTGCTCCACCTCTTACTTCCTCAACTTTGAAAGAGCTAGTCAACATAAGAAAAACATCAACTGCTAAACTGAAATTTAGGTTTTTCAGAGGAAAGGCTTTTCTGCCTAATATTATCTACCTGAATTTGCATCAATTTTTTTAATTTCTAGTCCTTATGGTCGAGAAAATGCTGCCATTTACATTATTTCAAACATAATACAGAAAACTAAAATGTATAAGCATTAAATTGACCTCAGAAGTCAAAGATATATTGCATATACTATTTAAGAAGCAGTGCCATGTTAAGAAGGTTCACTAACATAGCAACGACTTTAACAGACTACATTGCCAATTTAAAACAAACTACCTAAGTATTTACTCTGAATTCAAAACCCTGTTTAAAAATTAAGAGGCCTCAGATTTGTGGGGGAAAAAAAAAAAAAAAAAAAAGAAAAAAAAAGATTAAGCTCCAGCCAAAATCTCCAAGTACTGAACTGATCTGGAGTGCACGCCATTTGACTATTAATTCTACTCATTGTAGGAGGTAGGTTATGTCTGATTTTTAATTATGCTTTATGTAAATATCCCCAGAGGCTTATGCAATAGGTACAGGCTTAAGTAAGGCAAGCTGGTATAGGCAAGCAGCCTGCTATGGAGAGGGAAGCTGAGAGCTGAGTTGACTCCATAGCCAAGGGGTGGGTGAGCTCCAGTTGCCATTGAAGGCCTCCAAAACCCTGAATTACAGAACGCAAGAGAATTGCTACATTTAAACGCTCACCGCCAAAAGCCACTTACTGAACTGAGCTCCAAGATCCTCTGGTACTTTTGTCAGCACAGCTGGCTTCTCCTACTTGATTTACAACAGATCAGCAAACTGCACAATCCTCCGAGCACTAACACTGCCACATTTATCACTTGCTTCAACTCTCTATTTCTACAGCCCAGCTTTCCACCATGATGGTTTTTGATAAGAACCTGCATGCTCTGTGGCCAGAAGCCCTCAACCACCAAGGACCCTATGGACTTCACATACATGCACTATTAATCACCGCCCTGCCAGCACACCTTCACCTTGACCTACAGGCTTCACAACTAGTATGGAGGAGGCTGTTTAATACTCATGCCTTTGGCACCACTAAGTGCCAGCAAAATTCACAAGGAGTGGTAGTAACATACTTAAAATTACACCAAAAGCTCACTCTAAACAAGTTGCATGCTGTGTCCAAATCCTGATCAAGCTTAGAAGGCAACCAAGCAACTATTTACACCATGGTCAAAGCCACCTCATCTCTCAGACTGCAGCCAAGGGCCAAAGTTTCTCTGAATGCCCAGGAGAACCATGGCTTCCCCTCTGTTTTACAGAGAAATAGCACAAAGCCTTCTGGCCTTGTCCTTCCATGCCCAAAGGCGTGCTTCAGCTTGCAACTGTTTCTATTTGCATGTGATAATTTTAACTGGTAATTCTAGAAAATATTCTACACAGCCGTATTTAAATTTCACCTTGCAGACCTGATACAACCCATTTATACAGGATCCACTTCAGTCCCTGGTTTCCCACCCAGCAGTCTGGTGACTACTGTAAGTGGACACTGAGCTAGGAAGCCAGAAAGCTTTGATTTTTCTCTCAGTTCTGCAAGGCAGGATAAATGTGGCACACACTCTTCACTGTCTTCACCCGTAAAATGGGAACAGTACTCCCACTGTAAAGTACTTGAAGATCTGATGTAAGAAATGCAATAAATTTTCAAAAAAAGTTAAGCTAAAATATATTGCTCTTTTCATTCTCTAGATAAATACTTCATTACACTCTTTGTCCTGTGCTTCCCTGATGATTTTCTTTTCTACCTAATTTGCCATTTTGACTAATCCAATTATTTTAGCATATTAAATTCAGACTAACGCAAGGATACAAAACCTAAATACCACTGCAAAGCCTACAGAACATTGTACCATTGTTTTTATGACTTCAAAACTAGAGAAAAAAGTACAGATCAAGGCAGCATGGCAAACACTCACTTTATTTTAATTCTCCCTTCTAGTTCTAATTCCACTCACTGGTAATAGCTGAAGGCATACACCCAAATCAGTGACTCATGGCACAAGACCACAGTCCAAACAGTCACTGGGTTTTCAAAGCAGTGCTGTTCAAGAATTGCAATGTTTCATCCAAGGAGTATAATTGCCTTTTCTTTGTTAAAAAAAAAAAAAAAAAAAACAAAAAAAAAACCAAAAACCAACACTGACAACAGGTGCTTCTTTAGTTCTCATACATACAGAAGAAAAAAAATTGGAAAAAAAAAAAAAAATCACTCTTGGTCCTCCCAGCCCTACCCTGTAGTCCAGCAAGGCGGCACAGATGTGAGGCACATCCTTCCCACCCATGCTTCTTCCCCAGGTTACTCTCCACAACCAGAAACACAGGACAGAAGGAACTCCCCAGGCAATTTCAGCTTTGAGATCAGCCCAACTCCTCTACATGTGTTCTGGAAATCTCCAAGTGTTTTAACTCCAACTTTTTTTTTTATTATATATTTTAAACAAGAAAGCTTTTCCCAGGTTTTTCAAATGAGTAATTTTACTTTAGCAGTTGTTTGGGAACCTTTATTTTTTTGACCTCAATGCCAACCTCCCAGACATATTATTTATAATAGGCTGTCTTTCTTAATACTTGCTATTAGTCAAAAGACCAATAGAGTGCTTAGTAAACACCTTAGCTGTTCAATCTTCACATCCTTTAAATAATGGGGCGGGTTCAAAAGGGCTAAGCTTTCAAAGCAGAACTCTGCTCATCTTTTAAAGAGTCACAAACACTCTGATACAGCCCACTTCCCATCATTTTCCACGTTCTGTAACTAGTGCTTTGTATCTTCAAAGATACGTAAATATGTGACATGAAAGACATCCTAGAGAGCGGAAACTCATAAATTACTTGCATCCTATTCTATCTACAGCAGGCCTTCCAGCTCCCCAAAACAGGTATGTACTTGAACACGTAATCCCCTATCATCATATGTTCAGGATACCAATCACGCAAGGAATGTTCACATACAAGTGCTCATCTGCCTGATCATTAGATTTTTAGTTTAGTTAAACGTCCTGCTCTTAACACAGTTTTTAACTTTGGTTAGGTGGTCACGAGCAAAGCACAAATGTGAGCCTGCATCAGTTTAATCACTTTTTTATTCAGATAAGACCTGTCAGTTCAGGTGTCAGGAGGGCTGGACAAAAGAGGATCATCAATGGAAGGCAAAAAATTTAGACATGGGAGGATGAATGCAGGCTCCCCTCCTTCCATTTCTTCAGAAGAAATATGGACCCACACCAAAGCACCCACTCGTGGCCCCCAATGAAAAAATGGTACGTATCGCCTCGGCTACCATCTTCTTCCTCCTGCAGAAGCACACAGAAGTACAAAACACTGGAACCGCAACAAGCTTGCAAGTGCTAGCCACTTTCTCCTGCTTTCCACTAAGACTACATAAGGGCTGCGATGGCGGCTGTGATCTCAAGTCTTCTTTCTAAAAGAGGCAACTAAGGAAATAAGATTCACCCTTTGGTGTAGGATGAGTGGGCAGTAGCGACAGATAAAAGCCTTCATTTACCTTCTTTCCCTAGGCTACATAAAGCAGTATTAGATGCAAGTTTACAGGCCCAACAATGCTCCATTTGGTTTGGGATAAGGCTCCAGTCCCTCCCCCACGCCCTTCCCTTAAAACTCTCTGCAGGTCTGGAAGATCAAAGGAAGACACCTCCATTACCCTCGTCCATTTTGTTGGCTAAGAAATATTTCTACCGCATAAAAGCGCGTATATATATATCCCTATGTATCTCTCTCAGGAATTTAGCAGAGTCTGGGAATCCCGTATGCTTCCTCCCGAGTCCAGAGCAGCGATACCGGGGCCGTAGGCTTCACTTTGTTCTCCGCTGGGTGGAAGATCTCGCCTGCCCCTCCAAACCTGGTTCAAAGTGGAAACCACTCCTCGAGGTCAGGAGGCAGCAGCACGGGAGACATCTTTCCCCCACCCTCCGCACGCAGAGAGGCAGCGGCGAGCAAAGGGCCCGGCCGCCCCAGGATGGTGCCGGCGGGGCGCCCGGCCCCCTTTCCCCGGGGCCCGCCGGGAGGCGCGGCGGTGCCGAGACGCCCCCCCCCCCTCGCCACCTCCGTCCTTCCCCCCCGCCCCGGCCTTAGCAGAAGGGCCCCGGACCGCCCTGCCCGTGCGGGGCCGCCGGGACCCCGCCCCCACGGCTCCGGTGCGGCCGCTCACGCCCATGGCGACGGGGAGGCCCGGGCCGGCGCGGGGGGGGGGGGGGAGGGGGGGTGTGGTACGGCCCGCGACCCCCGCGCCCGGTCGGGGCGGCGCCGAGCGCCCGGCTGGCGGCGGCGGGCCCGGCGCGGCGAGCGGCAGGGCGGGCGGGCGGGCGCCGGCCCCGGCCGCCGGCCGGGCCTGTCAGGAAGCGGCGGAGAGGAGGGGAGGGGAAGGGAGGGCCGGGCCCGCCGGCGGGATCGCTCACCTCGGACACCTCGTCCTCGTCGCTGCCGGAGCCGCCGCCGCCGCCCCCGCTCCGCAGCACGGCGGCCGCCAGCTTGAAGTCGAGGGCGGCCTCGCCGGCCGCGGGCGCGCCGGGGCCTCCCGGCCCGCCGGGCCCGGCCTCCCCGAAGAGGCGCACGGCCCGCAAGCCCAGCGGGGAGGGCCCGGCCGCGGCGGGCGGCTCGGCGGCGGGCGGCGCGCGGGGAGCGACCGAGTCGATCTCCTCGTCGCCGACGGGGGCGGCGGTGCCGTCCGTGAGCATCGCGCTGATCCGGGGCCGCCGCCGCTCGCAGAGCCCAGCCGTCTCCGTCCCCTCACGGCACCGCAGCAGCGCCACTAACTTCTCACACCCTACCCGGCCGCGGGCGCCGCGCCGCCCACCCGCCGCTCCGCCCGCGCCCATTGGGCGCGCTCGGCCGACGGCGGCGCGCTATTGGGCGCGGCGCCCGCCACTCCGCGTCGCGTCACGCGCTCCCAGCATGCTGCCCTGAGAGCGCACGCCGAGGCGGTTAGAGCCCGCCGCCCCGCCCCGTTCCCCCGGCCTCGCTTCCTGAACTTCCCGGGAGCTGATTGGTCGTCTGGAACATCAGTCACGCGCCGTGCCAGAGCTGCGGGCGCCGACGGGGCGAGCGTGCTGTCGGTCAAAGCGAATCCGGGAGCCGCGGATTCCGGTTGGCCGGCAGGCGCATCGCTCGCGGCGCACGGCGTCTGGCGCCGCCCGATTGGCTCCTGCCGTGCCCCGGGCCCGCCCCTCTCCTTCGAACCCCTCTGAAGGTCTCCGTCAGCGCGAGAGAGCGTCACACGATTGGAGCCGTGCTCTGCCCGTCGCGGCGAACGGCCCGCCCCCCTCCCTTCCCGCCCTCCCGCCCCGAGCGCGGGCCGCCGTAGGCTGAGCGCGCCGTCACTCCGCCGCCCTTGCCGCCCCGCCCGCCGTGACGACACCGGCGCGGCCACGTGGCCTCTGTCAGCGCCGCCGGCCGGGCCCGCGGCTGCCCGAGGGAGGGGCGGGGCCGGCGGCGGGCGGGGGGAGGCGGCGCCGCTCGTTGCCCCCGGCCGCGGCGGGCGCGGGCCGCCGTCAGAGGACGGGGGGCGCCGGGGGGAGGGGGAGCCCGCCGGCGGGCTGGGTGGGGCCGGCCCCCGAAGAAGTGTTGTGGGGTGCGGGGGGACCCCGGGACGGGCCGCCGCGGGGGCGGGGGGGGGGCCGCGGGTGCCTCGTCCCTGGCGGGGGGGAGCTCCAGGCCGGGCCGGACGGGGCCCTGAGCCCCCCGGCCTCGCGGGAGACGCCCCCGGCCGCGGCGAGGGGCTGGCCCGGCTGGTCTGCGAAGGTCCCCTCGGACCCAGACGGGGCCGAGGTTCGACGGCGCCCCGCGTCTGCCGAGCCGGGTGGGAGCCGGCAGGCGGGCCCCAGCCGCGGCCTGCTCTCCTCTGCCCCTCGCCTCGCCCTGTCCTGGCTGCCATCCTAGTTCACGGAGATGTTGATCTCTGGTCCCTGGCGATGCATCAGCTCAGACTGGAGGGAGAAGCGAGAGGGGGGCGAGGCTGGCAGCGCTCCCGGCCCGTGCTCCCACCGTGCCACCAGCTGCAGCCCCGCCGGGCAGCTCGGTCCTGAGCTCCAGCCCGGCGCAGCCCCCGCACCAAAGCATCCCCGGCGACGGCTGTGGACGAGCGTAGCGCCCAGAACGTCACCCACCTCTTCGCGGTTGCTTTCCTCCTCCTTCCGCTTCCCGGGCTGTTTCCCCTCTGCCTCCTTCCTGGCCGTTTCGGGCAGGAGGCTGTCCAGCCAGCTCAGGTCGCGCAGGGAGAAGACGCACTCCAGTCCCTTCCGGATCCCCACCAGCGCCAGCAGCTGGGGCCAGGGCGAAGCATGGATCAGCATCGCGCAGTGCTTGGGGCTGGGGGCCAGGCAACAGGCAGCGTGGTGCCTCTCACACCCCCTCCGTCCCCCTGGTAAATGCCAGGGAGGTGGCACATCACCTCTCCTGGCTTGGGCCCAGGGGACGATGCTTGCACAATGCCTGCAAAGCGGTGGCGGCCCCAACCCAGGAGGTGAAGGCTGGTGGCCAAGCCATGTTGTGGCCCTGCAGGGACCCCACCAGCTCTCGGGGGTCTGAGCAGCCATGTACGCTGCCCGCCAGGGCAGCGCCCGCACCATTGCCTAAGGCGAGCACCAAGGCTCCAGCGACGCTCAGGGCAAGTGTGGGCAGCACCCAGCCCGGCACCGAAGCAGTGCCACCCAATGAAAAGGGGCATCATACCATCACTGGGAAAATAATAGCGGCCATGGTGGACTTCAGGACCCAGAGCAGGGCCAGGCACAGCAGCTGGATGATGGTGAAGAGGTGCACTCTGCGCAGAGGAACGTGGCGGAGGTAGGCGAGGTCTGGCTGGTGCTTGGCTGGCATCAGGAGCAGCCGCACGCGGTCTGTGAGCTGTAGCGAGAGGATGGCATGTGGGTCACACACCTCCAGCTTTCAGGCAGCTCTCACCCACCTCCCTGTTGGGACTGGGGCTGGCAGCATGGGTTTTCGCCATTGTTTTTGCAGTTCGGTCTTCCTGCTGTCTGCCCTGACCGCCAGCATGATGCCTGGGTGGGTGAATTTGTCTGCAAAACTAGGGGTCTTGGTACCAGCATCAGCCCAGGCCAGGGGAGTGCTTTCCAGGCAGACATCTAGAAAGGGCTCAGGCTTGTCTTAAAGGGTTAATTGAGCAATAACAACCCCTTGATCCCTCTCCCTGCATGCAGGAAACTGCTGCTGCCTTTGCCAGAGCACAACCCTGGATTCCCCAAGCGGAGGGAGGGGTGGAAGGGGTTTCCCAGCCTGTCATCCAGAGCAGGGTAATTGCAAGGAAAATGTACTGTTTAGAGGAAAAAAAGGGGTAGGTATTTCTGGAGTGGGGATTTTTTTCCCCTCTGTGGGTTTCTCAGGAGAGGAACAGAGCTGGCACATCAGCGGCAATGCCAGGACCAAAGGACCAGCAGGTCCCAGCTCTGCCTGCAGCTCCCAGATGGGGACATCCCTGTGGCTTTGAGAGCAAGTCTGGGTTATCTATTGGTCCCTCCACTTCTCCCAAGCCACCTGATCCATCAGTGCAGCAGTCACTTGTGCTCCTCAGCATCCCAGGCACCTCCCTTTCCCTTTTCTCTGCCCCAGAAAGGTCCCTCTGTCCCTCCTTGCCCTGGGCCTGGCGGGGAACTGACCCACGTACCAGGCTGCACGTCACGCAGAGATAAAATCCAGGCTCTGCTGCGCAGTGAGAGCTGGTATTGAGCAAGCCCCCTCATCGCCAAAACAGACCCCACCAGCACCCCCGGCGCAGCCCCCGCTCACCTGGATGCTGTTCAGTGCTGCCACCCCCATGTGCAGAAAGACCCCGTACAGCACCGGCATCGGGATGTGCTGCAAAACAGCGGGGTGAGGGGTCAGCAGGGCGCAATTCCCCGAGGGGACTGCGCTTGCTGAGCATCCTCTCCTGTGTAAAAGCCTGCACATGTGGCTGCAGTGTTTGCTTCCTTCATTTCCAACAGCCCAGTTTAATTTCATGGCTTTTTGCTTATCTTTTGGCTTCGAGGGCTTTAAAGCCCAGACGTGCTCCTAGCTACGGTGCTCCTGCAGGGACATTGCAGTCTTCAGAGAGGGGAAACATGCACCAAGTTCCTTGCCCTGTTTTCCAGCCCATGGTGGGAGCAATCCAGGCTGGAGATGGAGAACACGACGCCAAGCCACTTGGAGATACGGCTTATGGGTCAGGATCTATAAATGCTGGGGGGTTCCTGCCTCCCCAGCACATCGCTTTCCTTTTTACCTCCTCCTCTGCAACTGTGATCTAGCTCCTGCCCTCTGTGTTGCTCAGCATGGTTTGGTTTTTTCCTAAGCCTAGGCAGGCAAGGAGGGAGAAGGGGGTCATTTGCTGCTCCCCCTGGATTCTACCAAGGACACAGGGACTGGCCAGGGCTGGGTTGGCTTCCCTGGCATCACACAAGGGCCATTTGAGAGGAAGCATTGACCCACATGCCTGAGGCAGGAGGTAACTGCTAGTCCTGGGGCTGCTGCAGGTGTGGCAGGGGGGGTTATAAGGGGAGATGGATCCTTGCATGAAGGACCAAGCCAGACTCATCCTGGGGCTGAGGAGGCAAGAAGAGTTGCTCTGGGCAAGGCTCCCAAATCCCACAGACACCACTCACTGACCTGCATCTCGCCACCTGCTGCAAAGGGAGAGGGAGGACCAGGCAGGCTTGGTCTCTGGTTTCTCCACCACAAAATCACAGAATGGTTTGGGTTGGAAGGGACCTTCACAGACCATCCAGTCCAACCCCTCACCATGGGCAGGGACGTCTTCCACTAGACCAGGTTGCTCAAAGCCCTGTCCAACCTGGCCTTGAACACTGCCAGCAATGGGGCAGCCACAACCTCTGTGAGCAACCTGTCCCAGTGCTTCACCACCCTCATCGTAAAACATTTCTTCCTTTTGTCCAGTCTAACCCTGCCCTCTTGCAGTTCAGAACTGTTGCCCCTTGTCCTGTCACGGCAGGCCCTGGTAAAAAGTCTCTCTCCATCTTTCTTAGAAGCCCCCTTTAGGTATTGAAAGGCTGTAAGAAGGTCTCCCCAGAACCTTCTCTTCTCCAGGCTGAACAACCCCAACTCTCTCAGCCTCTCCCCGTCGCAGAGCTGTTCCAGCCCTCGGACCATTTCGGTGGCCTCCTCTGGCCCCGCTCTCACAGATCCGTGTCTGTCTTGTGCTGGGGACCCCAGAGCTGGAGGCAGTGCCCCAGGGGAGTCTCAGGAGAGCGGAGCAGAGGGGGACAATCCCCTCCCTTGCCCTGCTGGCCACGCTGCCTGTGATGCAGCCCAGTAGACGCTTGGCTTTCCGGGCTGCGAGCGCACATTGCAGGCTCATGTCCCATCTGTCACCCACCAGTACCCCCAAGTCCTTCTCGGCAGGGCTGTTCTCAGTCCCTTCATCCCCAGCCTGTATTGATACTGGGGGTTGCCCCGACCCAGCTGCAGGACCTTGCACCTGGCCTTGTTGAACCTCGTGAGGTTCACATGGGTCCATGTCCTCCAAGGTCCCTCTGGATGACATCCCTTCCCTTGGGCGTGTCAACCACACCACTCAGCTTGGAGTCCACTGTAGATCTGCACTCAATCCCACTATGTCATTGATGAAGATATTATGTAGTATTGATCCCAGTAGGGACCCTGGAGGGACACCACTCATTACTGGTTTCCACTTGGACATTGAGGCACTGACTGTAACTTTTTGGATGCGGCCATCCAGCCAATTCCTTATCCATCTAACAGTCCATCCATCAATCCCATATCGTTCCAATTTGAAGCTAAGAATGTTGTGGGGGGGGCAGTATCAAAGGCTTTACAAGGCCATCCTCAGAGGTGAGGACAGAGGTGGAGGAAAAAGGACCGCCTGCCTGCCGCCATGTAATCCAGATGTGGCCAGGGTACCCTGGTGGGGCTCTGCCTAATGTGGCAGCAGCGGCAGGCGAGAGCCAACATCAGCCAGGCTCCGCTCCCCACGTGGCGGTGTGGAGGGTAGTGGTGGGGTGCGTTAGGGGACCCCGATGCCCACAGGGAGGCTGGCCAGCTGACACAGGGCAGCAGTGTGCTGGTGTGCCAGCCCTCCTGCGGCACTCAAGCCAAACCCTTTGCCCAGCCCCTTCCCACACAGCGCACAGATCCCTACCTGCCAGCCAGGCTTCCCGCGATGGATTGATGGGATAAGGGACGGCGGGGTTAGGAACCCTCCAGCCTTACGGGATATGGCCACACCCCCGCCTTGGAAAAGAGGCCAAACCCAGCAGCCAGGCTCCCTACCTTGAGAACGGGTGCCATGAACACAGAGACTCCCGTCAGGATGAAGACGGCCAGGCCGGTCAGCCTCTGCTCCCTGTGGGCAGCAGCGCAGGTGTCGTGGGTGCCCCGGGGTCCTTTGGGAGCCCGCAGCCCCTGCCTGCCCTCCTGGCCCCCAGGGTCTCTGCTCTTTTCAGCTTTGATGGCCACGGGCACTGGTGGCATCCCCGGGGAGACACAAGCAGCCCCAAAGCCGGATCTGCCGGCCAGCGTGGGCACGGCCCTGCTGCCTCCTGGCTCTGCAGCAGGGGCTCCCCCAAAGCGGGGCCCAGGCTCGTTGCGTACCTGATGCCCAGGAACTCGGGGTGCTCGCCGGGGGCCGAGGTTGCGCTCTCCTTCCTCAGGCTCTCCATGTGTGCCAGGGAGATGACGGTGGCCGAGACATACCAGGGGAGGCCGGTGGCGGAGGTGACGACCATCAGGAGGGAGACACAGAGGAGGTCCAGGTGAAAGCCTGCTCCTTTCTGCAGTGGGAGAGGCAGTGGGGCTGTGGGCAAGCCGTCTCCCCCGGCAGCATCAGAGGGGCAGCAGTGGGGTCTTCGCACCTTGCCAGCCAGTTCGGGGTGCCACTTTCCCCTGGCTGCCCCCCTGGCCCACGGGGTCTGGCCAGGACCTGGGTCCTCCCTGTAGGCTGGGTCCTGCCCATCCCCTGTCCCCCACTCACCTGCAGCTTGTACTCCCTGCGGTTAAGGATGACAGCTGTGATCTGCTGGTCCATGAAAATGAGGATGATGACAAGGACAGCAGGCACCACGGACACCAGGCAGACCCACCATGGATTGGCTCCAAAGGGGAAGATGATCCAGCCCCGCACTGGGTTCGTGGGCTGCGGAGAGCAGAAGGATCATGACAGCTGCCACCTGCCTGTGGGGTCTGCGGCACAGCCGGGTGACAGGACCAGGCCTGGGTGCCCAGGCTGGAGCCCTCTGGGCATGCAGGGATGCTCCACCCGGGGAGAGGAAGAGCATCCTCTCTCGTCCTGGGGATGCTTCTGGGAAGTACGACCCACCAGCCCCCCATGAGGACACCCTGGCTGTGGCAGAGCAGGGGGTTGCTCCTGGGCACCACAAGCCAGGAGCCAGGCATGTGCCCCCAGGAGCAGGTGGAAGAGGTGGCACTGGGTGTTGATGATGGCAATGCCAAGGAGATGGCAGTGAGCACGGGCTGCTCTGAGGTGCTGCCAGCCCTGCTCCACACCCAGGGCGGGGAGCCCAAGCCCGGACTTGAGCCTGTGGCTCTCGCTCCAGTGTGAGCTGTACCATGACGTGGTTAGTCCAGGGCCGAGCCAGGTTATTTACAGAATGTGGGATCGGCTGTGGTTCAACCCCTTCTTGTTTGCTGGGGTGCAGCCTGCATCCCTATAGGCCTGGACCCAGCAGTCGGAAGGACAGCAGCAGCACAGCAGGATGGCCACTGTGGGGGGCACAGACCCACTCCCTGACAGCGCCATGCCCACCCCACCGGCACCTTCAGCTCACTGGGGACAAGGAGCTTGGGGGTCTCCAGGCCCAGGGCAGCATCGACGGCACAGGAGGCGAGGATGGCCAGGATGATGGCGAAGTCGCTTACCAGCTTCCGCACCTGCAGATGGAGAGGACTTGTCCTGGGCTGGCCGGGGTGGGGGGCTGCCCCAGGAACACCCCCGGAGCCATCCCCACATCACCAGGACGGGTGGCCATGCAGCCAGGGTGGCCAAAGGATGCTCACTCCCGCAGGGAAGTAGCGGCTGCTCCTGAAGCACTTGAGTGCAGTGCAGGAGAGGAAGGTGCCCCCAAAGAGCAGGAAGGAGACGAGGGTGACATCAGGCACATACTGGCAGCTGGTCCCCAGGAGGTGCCCGCCTTGACCCAGGCACTGGGTCCTGCTCAGACCAGCTGGGGCGGCAGGAGGCTGTGGGGACAGGGCAGGGAGCGAGGAGGGGTCATGCATGGACACCTCGGGCCCACCCCAGCCCCTCGCCCAACTGCCTGGGAACAGGGGCTGTACCTGCAGGGGGGCCAGGGGCGAGGGGAGCGGCGTGTCATTCCCTGCGGAGCTGTGACCTGCAAGTGGATGGGGGGTCAGGGTGCCAGCACCATGGGGACGCTCCATCAGGGATGACTGGGACTGCACTGCCATCAGAGCAGCTCCCCAGGCTCTCCCCAAGGGCTCAGGGTGCTACATGGTGCCTCATGGGACCCCTGAGGCCCCGGCACCAGCAGATGCCCAGGGAGCACCAAGGGGGGATGCCCCTGTGAAGGGCTTGGCTAAAGCACCAGCCACTCAGAGGCATCAGCAGCCCCAGGCCGTGCCCAGCACTGATACTTTTGGTACATGGTGTGGGTCCCATTTGCAGGATCAGTGTGGACACCTCTTCAGGCCCCGAGAACCACCCTGTGATTTACAGACCAGGCTGGAAACAGCAGCGCAAACCCGCCCAGGTGCCCACGTCCAACCCCTGCCATCCTCCATCCTGGAGCCACGGGAGCCGGACCCTGGCGGAGGGTGTTCCTGGCACTGCCCTGCCCAGTGCCTGGGCAGTGCCAGAAGGCAGAGATGGATGGACAGACGGCATGGAGAGGAGTGGAGGAAGGTGCCGATGTGGCCGGGCAGGCGAGGATGGGATTGAGCAGCCTCCTCCTCCTCCAGCACCTTCTGCCATCTAGTCAGGCAGCTGGGTCCCAGTGGAGTCCCAGTGCGGCAGCCTCCTGTTTCCCACCAGCCCCACAGCTGCTTGGGCTCACCGGGGCTGGACAAGTTGCAGACGCAACTGTAGGATGTGACGTTGTCCAGCCGGTACTGCCAGTTGATGGGGAAGGCATCCGCCAGGCTCAGCATCTTCTTCAGGGAGTCATAGATGAATATCAAGCTGATGAGGGCACAGAAGCCTTCCTCGGTGAAGCGGGTGAAGTACCGCACCAGGTGGCTGGCCTCGGTGGCCACCAAGACCACGCCAAAAAAGGCCACCCAGAGCCCGATCCAGAGGCGAAACTCCAAGTAGTCCAGGCTGTGGTCCCTGGTGGGAAGAGTGACCCAAAGCCTCAACAATGACACCCGCCTGGCATGATGGGGGCCCATGCCCCAGCCAGGGGACGGTGGCCCGAGGAACCGTCCCTGGCAGGGTACTTACTGGCTGAAGGAGAAGAGGAGGCGCTCGAAGACCAGCATGGGGCCAGTGCTGCTCAGGATGGTCAGGGGCTGGCCGGAAAAGAGGCAGAAGATGGAGCCGGCAAAGGCCGTGCCCAGGAAGCTCTCCAGCACCCCCTGAAACGCAGGGAAGGGGTGCCAGGCGCCAGTCACGTGGCAGGGATGGGGGTCCCAGGCCTGTCTCCCACAGCAGCACAGCTGCAGCCAGCTGCCCACACCTCCCTCCACTGCAGGGTGCAGGGTCAGTGCTCAGGGACCACAGAGGCCAGGGAAGGATGCAGGATTCGGGCGATGCTCAGGATGCCCCAGGGGCACCACTGGCTCCCCGGGCACTGGTGGGAGGTGGGCACCCAGGAGACCCACGGGCTGGGCTGAGTGGGGTTGGTGCGGGGCACCCCGCAGCCGCACCGACCTGCATGTTGGCAGTCGCATCCCCCAGCATGCCCCCAAAAGTGATGGCGTTGGTGACCGTCGCCAGGTAGATGTAGAGCACTGCAGAGAGGCACTGGGGGTGCAGGGCGTCAGAGAAGTCGCTGCCGTACCATGGTGCCTTCCTCCGGATGTCTCGCAGCAGCCCCCCAAAAAGCCTGGGGCAGCGGATGGAGATCTCAGAGCAGCCTCTGCCAGCCAGCCATCACCCCCTGAGAGAGCTGCAAGGCAGGGGACGGTCCCTTCCCCAGAAGACACCAGCCCAAAGTGGTTTGGACGTGGTGGCCCCATGTGCTGGGGAGAGCCAGCGCCCTGCCCCAAATTCGGCATCCTGCTGCATGTCTCACCACCCTTGTCCTTCCCGGCACCCACCTGCCCGTCCTCTCCAGCTCCTCCCTGGAGCACGGGTGCCCCAGGCTGGCTCTGTCCCCAGCTGCTGCCATGTTCCCGTTGCTGTGGGACTGCTGATCTGGCAGGGGCATGGTGGTCCTGTGGCAGACCAGAACCTGAGCCAACAGGTTTCAGGTTGGAGCCCTCAGGACCCAGCTGCGTCTAGGGGATGCTATGAGGGGACAGGGAGGATGGAGAGGGGACAAGGGTGCAAGCAGGGCTGGGTGGACCTCGTGTATCCCCTGATAATGAGGAGGAGGAGAAAGATCAGGAGGAGGAGGAGAGATGGGGAGGTTGGACTAGGTGATCTTCAAAGGTCCCTTCCAACCCAAACATGATCTCCTCCAGCAAGCACTGGAGCCAGCCCTAGCGGGACCAGTTTTGTTGGAGGAGTCAGGCAGAGCCAGAGGTGTCCTGCTCGGAGGTTGAGTTTTACATCTGAGTGCTGAAACCCAGCGTTCCCAGCAGCTCCTGCAGGAAGGGCACGTGGGGCGGTTTTGCCATCCCCTGCCAAGTGGGACGGCAGGACCAACATCAGCGGGGAGCAGAGCTGTTGTCATCAGCTGGAGCTGCAGAGGGGCTTGGCTGGGAGGACCCCACTGGCAAAGGCTGGCTCCTGGGTGGCTTCATCCCCCATGGAGATGGAGATTTCAGTGTCACAGACAGAGGTCTCCACCTGCAGAGGGGCTGGCAGAGGCTGTGGGTGCCCTCCCTCCAGCCTACCTCCTGTGTGGAGACAGCAGACAGCTCAGCGGAGGAATTCGGGCACTGGGGTCCCATTTCCTGGGAGGAAGCACAGTCAGCTCATCCAGGAACACCTCCATCCCTGCAATGAGGTCCTCTCGGTGCTCAGCCTGCCGGGCAACCCTTTGGAAGAGCTGTGGGGAGGTGCCATGGCTTAGCCACCACGTCCCTGCATTCAGCCACTCGGAGCCTTCCTCCCAGCCTGCAGCCATCACCGAGAAAGGCACCCATCCACTTCAGTGCAACGGGTGCACCTACATCCTACAGACCCACCCTAAACCTTTGTTTTCTTATCCTGGGCAAGGGAGGCCACCTGCTTGCCCTATCCTTTGCCTCCCCTGCTGCAGCCTGCAGAGGAGAGGAGCTCCAGTGTCCTCAGCCTAGGCCTCATCCCAGGCCCATCCCACCCATGGGTGCTACACCAGGCTCACCTCATCCATCAGCAGCGTGGCCATGGCCCTGCCAACCTCATGGTAGGCTTTCACTTTGGCTCGGGGACCCAGCAGAATGAAGAGGAACCTGCAGGTGAAACAGCACATCTCCTGAGCAGCCCTCCCTTTGCCGAGGGATGCTTCTCCCAGGGGAGACTATGGTGCTGCAGGGATGCTGGGGACGGCAGCTGGGTAGGTTTGTGGGGGCTGCTGCCACCCTAAGGGGTGGCCACCCTAAGCAGGGGGTGGGGAGCAGAAGACAAGACACGTGTCTGCTGCCCACTGCATGGAAACCCCACGGGAGACCATGGGACCACCAGGACTCTGGCTGGATCACAGGGTCTGCAGAAACCTGGGCTGGGGGCGGGGAGATGACAGGTCTTGGGGGCAGAGAAGGAGACATCCTCGGCTGGGGATGACTGTGGGGTCACATTCTCAGCTGGGGGTATCTGTGGGGTCAAGCTCTGGGATGGGGATGTCTGTGGGGTCAAGGTCTGACTGGGGCTATCATGGGGTCATGCTCATGGGAATGTTGCTTGCAGGCAGGATGCAGGACCATTAGCATCGGGAAGGAGAACTTGCCAGCTGCATGGGCAGCAGGTTTGATAGGACTACAGGGACATGGGAGGAGATTGGAAAGAGGGCTCAGAGTTGTTGAAGAACTACGGCTAAAATCCCACACCTCAGAGGGTGCTGCAAAATAATAAGGTCTCCAGAGGGACAGCCCATCCAAATATTTAACCAAACCCTCCACTTCTTTCCAAAACTGGCAAAAACAGTTACAGTCCTGGTACCCCAAGGTTGTGGAGCAGTTCCAGTCATTGCACCTCGACCAAACCTGCAGAGAGGGGGTAGGGAAACTCCTCCGACAGCATGAGCAGGGCTGAAGGTGGCTTGACAGAACCTCCTGCAGCCCTGATGTGTGGCATCAGTGCTGGAGGCCTCCCAGAGCCTTTTCTGAGGGGTCAGGAGGTGACGGTAGCCACCTGGGATTGCTTTCACCTAGGCATCTTCATCAAGGCAATGAGAAAACCTTAGGATCCTAGAGAGGGACCTGGGTGGGAGATAGCCCCGAGACCGTGGCTGCACCCACGGGACAGCCCAGGGCGGTCAGCAAAGGGGATGGCACCACGGGCAAAGGGATGGGCAGGGACAAGCTCTCCTTCCTCTCCTGTTTGGGGGAGGAAAATACAGAGCAAGGGGTTGTCGTGAGCCTCTCGAGACCCACGGGGGCTCCCCGGCAACCCGCCACCCATCTCCCACCAAGGAGAGAGCAGGACGTGGATGGATGTCCTGCTCCACCCAGCTCGGGGAGGATGGGTGCTCTGGGCAGAGTGACCAGGAGGTGGCAATGTCCCTCCTGATCCCAGCCTGCCTCCTCCGCACACTCCCTAAGGGAGTCCCCAGCTCAAGGGACACACCGACCGTTTCCCCTTATGGCTTCAGATGATGCATTCCTCAACCTTCTGCCCTGCTCCTTTCCTCCTATGCCAACAGTGCCACAAGAGCCACCCCACCGCTTAGGAGAGCATCATGGGCAGCAGGAGGGCAAGAGGCTCCTGCAAACCTGTGTCCCTTCCCAGCTGCGAGCCCCCATGCTCCCGGGCAGTAAGTGGAGATCATCCAGACCCTCATAAGGAGGAGAGTGAATGCAGAGCCCAGGTGGCGATAACCCAGGGGATGTCCCCCCCCAGGATCCCCAACAGATACTCCACTCTCAGCCCATCATGGGATACTCCTAAGGAGCTGGGAAAAGCAGGAGGGGAAGCAGTGAGCCAGGGTTCTGGGACTGCATGTGGCATTGGGTGCTGTACCCTTTGCTTTTGCCAAGCAAAACCCTGTCCTGTGCAGGAGGGAGCGGGGAGACAGGGATGAAGAGGGGCACAGGGCCATCAGCCGTGTTCCATTTACCTGCTGGGGAGAGCAACTTCAGCCAGCGAGCCGAGGGCCACCCCTCGCCTGAGGCGGATGAAGGCAGTGAAGGGTTTCTCCAGGAATTCAACTTCACCTACCACAACGTGGGCTGCTTCGGCCCCCAGTGGGACCTTCTTCTTAAATCGGTTTCTCAGCTGAAAGGAAAGGGATGCAGCAGCTTGGCATTCGGGATGCAGCAGCTGCTCTCAGCCCAGCTCCATCCTGCCTTACCTGCTCCTTAAGAGGTGTTTCAGAGAGCTGGGCTCCGGGCTCAGACCAGATTTTGGCCTTCCCTGCAAAGAAAGGGAGAAAGCAGCAAGATACATGTGCAATTGAGCAGCTAGCACAGGTCTTGCCCCAGGCTGGTGGCAGCAGAGAGATGCCCAGTGGGACAGCCATGTCGCCACCCATGGCCAGGCACCGTGCCTACCTCGGCAGGGAGAGAGGCCGAGCTCAGCGAGGAGCCGCAGCAGGGATTTGGTGGGCTGGTGCCGTGGCTGGCGGAGCAGGAGGGCTGCCAGGCGCTCCCTCAGCTCAGGTTGCAGCTCTGCTTCCTCGGGCTGCCCGGAAAGCGCCTTGTCTGCAATAGGGATGGGGACAGCCCTGAGTCCCTCTGTTTTCCTGCCCGGTGGGGGGGCTGCCCAGGGAAAAGCCCACTTTGCTGGAGCAGCAGACAGCCACCCCAGGTACCCGGCTATCATGCATCAGTGGTTTTATACAGGGACCTCCTGGTGGCCTTTTCCCTCTCTGGTGACCAGCCTGTCCCAGGAGGTGACCTTTGCATTCCCCACGTACCGATTATTTCCTTGAAACTGGGGGCATCCAGATCCAGGAGCATTGTCCCCTTCTGCAGGCACGTCCTCAGCTGGAAGAGGCTGTGCAGGGGGAGGGCTGGGACATGGGGTGCACTCCAGCGCTCCCCGCCATCCTCCACCTTCTCCTCGAACTTTATCCACCTGCCCGGGGAGATGTGCAGGGTCAGCAGCAGGGTAGTCCCATGCCAGGCAGTGGGAGATAGAGCTTGGGTCCATCTCTGACTGTGGCATGGGGCTGCCAGGGGGGAGGGGGGAAGTTGGGGGCTCAGAGGGGGCTGCAGTAGGGTCATGGGGCAGGGGCAGGTGGGCAGCCTCAGTGGTCACATCCCCATTCCTGCTGTCCACACCTCGCTCCGATCTCCTGATCAGGGGGATTTCACCACTTATGGGATCACAGAAGGGTTTGGGTTGGAAGGGACCTTCACAGGCCATCCAGTTCACCATGGGCAGGGACACCTTCACTAGACCAGGTTGCTTAAAGCCCTGTCCAACCTGACCTTGAACACTTCCAGCAATGGGGCAGCCACAACCTCTGTGAGCAACCTGTCCCAGTGCTTCACCACCCTCATCGTAAAACATTTCTTCCTTTTGTCCAGTCTAACCCTGCCCTCTTGCAGTTCAGAACTGTTGCCCCTTGTCCTGTCACGGCAGGCCCTGGTAAAAAGTCTCTCTCCATCTTTCTTAGAAGCCCCCTTTAGGTATTGAAAGGCTGTAAGAAGGTCTCCCCAGAACCTTCTCTTCTCCAGGCTGAACAACCCCAACTCTCTCAGCCTCTCCCCGTCGCAGAGCTGTTCCAGCCCTCGGACCATTTCGGTGGCCTCCTCTGGCCCCGCTCTCACAGATCCGTGTCTGTCTTGTGCTGGGGACCCCAGAGCTGGAGGCAGTGCCCCAGGGGAGTCTCAGGAGAGCGGAGCAGAGGGGGACAATCCCCTCCCTTGCCCTGCTGGCCACGCTGCCTGTGATGCAGCCCAGTAGACGCTTGGCTTTCCGGGCTGCGAGCGCACATTGCAGGCTCATGTCCCATCTGTCACCCACCAGTACCCCCAAGTCCTTCTCGGCAGGGCTGCTCCCAACCCACCCGTCCCCAGGCTGTGCTGGCACTAGGGGTTGCCCTGCCGTTGGTAGCGCATGCCAGAGTCAAAACAGAAGTGTCTTGAGCTGTTTGCCATGCTCAGGCCCTGCCAAATATTTTAATGCCGGGAGCAGACAGAGCTTCCCTTTGTCCCCGTGGGTGGGCGCGCTGCTGCAGGGTGGCTCGGCATGCTGCACGGGAAGAGCATGCCCCAGCATAGCAGGCTCCTGCTGATGAGCAGCCATGCCAGGGAGAAGAGGGCTGGGTGCTGGGGAGAGCCGTCACAGCCTCAGCCTGCTGGCTTTGCCTCTCCCAGACCCTCCGACCCTGGGGGCAGACCTATTGCTGCCCTCAGACCCCTGTGGCCCTTGTCACTGTGCCCCTGCCGAGCCGTGGAGGGGTGGCGTGGGGACATCCCAGCCATGCTCCTGCCCCACACCAGCACCCAGCTAGCCCCGGCTCCTCTCCGTTGGGCCCCATCATCCCCAGACAAGCCTGCCCTGACTTACCCCCCAGCCACCTCCAGGGCGAAAGCATCAACGCACCATCCCAGCCCCAGCACAGCCACTGGAGCCTTGGCGAGGCCGCAAAGGCAGGAGCAGAAGCAAGGGTGCTGTGCCTGTGCAGGGTCACTGCTTGCGCCCTGCCTGACACTCTGCCCTCTCCCATGAAACGAGCCACCCTAAGCCAGGCAGAAGCACTGCAGGCACGGGCGGGGGCAGAGGGCAGCGAGCAGCCCTGCTTTGGGGCTGAGGTTGAGGAACCACCAGCCTTAGGAGATGCCGTGGGCTCCATCAGAGCTGGGCTTGGGCTTCCGAAAGTGTTGCCAGGCAGCTTGGCCATTGCAGGCGTGCCTACCTGGCCGTCTCTCTCCACTCCACCCCTGCCGGGGTGCTGAGTAGCTGGTTGAGCTGGATGAAGAGCAGCGGGTAGGTGGCATCCCCCCATTCTGCCTGCTGCAGGGCGGCACCGGCTCGCTCGGCTGCTGGGGCCATGCTGGAGGGGAAGATGCTGCAGCCGAAAGCCTGGTAGGGAGCTTCAGGGTTGCTCCCCTCCGGTCTGGGCTGTGAGAGGGCATCTGCTGCCTGGAGAGCCATGCTGGCTGCCCCAGGCATGTGGGCTCGCATGGCCACCAGCACTGGCAGCCACAGGCGTGGGGTCCCCTCCGGAGCTGCTAGCACTCACAGGTTCCCACTCATCCCACACCTTATAAAAGCTGCAAACCAGTTTAAACTGGCCACAAACCAATACACGGGAGCCAAGCCCAAAACAATGATCTCAAAACAGCAGGGCCAGCCCTGCGGGTCCCAGCGTGGCCAGGTCCTGCTACCCACAGCTGCCCACCACAGACCAGGGGACCCCCCTGCCTCCTTCTAGTGACCCGCGTGGACAAAGCTGCACCGGTGCTCTCGGGGGAGCAGCGTGTCCCCAACCCCTCCTGCACCCCACAATGCTTTGGCGAGGGGGCGGCAGGGCCGACCCCAGACAGCCGGTGGCAGTGTCGGTGCCTGCGCCAGTGTGCCTGTGCCCACTGCAGAAGGGGTGGCACGGCCCCGTGGCAGCTCTTCCTGGGAAAAGGGATGTGGGGACATGCTCTGGGGAAGGATGTGTCACCGCTGAGGAAATCCAGAGTGGGGCAAGAGGATGCTGCCAGCAGTGGGAGTCACGGCAAGGGCCAGGAGCGCATCAGGGCTGCGGCCATCCTGGTGCGCGGAGGGTGTCTGCATGAGCTGCAGCGGGTGCGCGGATGTTGCAGCGTGTGGAGGGAGGAAGGATGCGGGCACAGCCACATCACCCTGCCGGGCTCAGGGAGATGGCACAACCAGCACAGTGCTGCCGGCGGAGAGCAGCACCCTGTGCTTGCTCTGCCTGTGGCGTGCCCACCGCCGCCGTCACTGGGCCCGGCTCCCTTGGCTCCATGCAAACAAACAGCCGGGTTGTGTGCAGTGCAAACACGGCGGCAGGCAACACAAACACCCGGCCAGCACAGGCGGGTTTGTGCTGGAACCCGCTGGCCGCGGGCAGGATTCGGCCCCAGGAGCGGGCGCAGGGCCAGGCCCCACCACAGGTGAAGTCACGTTTCGGCGGGCTGCGGGTGGGTGCGCACCGGTCCGTGGGGTGCTGATACCTGCCTCGCAGCGCATGGGCTGGGGGGGGGGCACCTATCCTCACCAACCCCACTATCCCAAAGTACAACCAAACCTCACCCGTGCCCATCCCTTGCCCCATAGCTGACTCCCAGGGCTCCTTCCAACCCCACAACCAGCTTCACTCCAGCACCAGCAGCTGCCCAATGGGGCCTGCCTCATCCTGCCCCCCTTTAGTGCAGGCAGGAGGGGTGAAGGCAGCAGCCTGCGGCATGGTGGCGACGAAGGTGTGCCAGGGCACCCCGGGTGCCGAGGCATCCCCCGGCCGTGCGGTACCAGGTTCGGCTTAGGCCACCCCTGGCTCCTTGGAGACCCCTCACTGGGGTGTGATTCCAGGGGTGCACGCGGTGTGTGTGGGGGGATCACAGAGCTTGTGGGGTTGCATTCGTGGGGGGGTCACATGGTGTGGGGGGGTCACATGGAATGGGGGGAGCACATGGTGGGGGCCTCACATGGTGTGTGGGGGGATCGCATGGCATGGCAGGGGGTCACACCTTGCGGGGGGGCCTATCTGGCCAGCTGTCCCTTGGCTCTGCCATGCCTGCCCTCCCCCAGCTTCAGGGCTGCCATGGGTTCCGCCACCCCAGTCCCCCTCACCCCAGTCCCCCTCACCCATGTGGAGGCCTGGGGACTTGGCGGTGGCCTTGGCGGGCTGCCCTGTGCCCCAGCCCTACCCTGCACCCCATCCTCCTGTCCCCACAGTGCTGTTACAGTGCTCCCCAGGGCCATCCTCCTGGGGGAACAACGCTGCCCATGGGGCTAGATCCTGGCACCCGCCTCTCCCTCGGCCTTCGCACCCCCAACCGTGCTCCCTGTACCCCCCCAGCCACACTCCCTGTGCCTGCCAGGCTGTTTGCTCTGCAATACCAGTGTGTGCCCAAGGCAGGTGCCACCATGCGTGGGGGGTGCCCTTGGCCAGGGTGGGGACCACGGGGAGACCCCCCCCAGGCAGCAGGACCCATGGATGAGGAGAGCCGGGGAGGCCCCGGGGCACCCAAACCTTCCCGTGGGTTAGCCCCCCCTCTGGTGGGGGCCACCCCAGCGTGGGATGGTGCACGGCTGGCAATGGGGTGCCAGCAGGGAGGCTGTGGATGGCTGCAGGAGGTGGGCAGGGGATGGCTGCAGAGGCTGTGGGAGGCAGAGCCAAGGGAGGCAGAGGCAGGCAGAGGGGAACAGGCAGCAGAAGGCAGGGAGGCAGAGGCAGGGAGACAGGCAGGAACGGCAGCCTGCAACCCCCCACCCTTGCCCACTGCCAGCCCTCTGTGCCAACAGCCTCCCTGGCAGCTGACGTGAGCCGGTGCCTCCCTCTCCCGAGGTGCCAGGTCAGCCAGCAAACGCTGCCCGCACATGCTGCCGGCGCATGCCCAGCCTCGGGGACACGGCAGGGAATTGGCAGGGGGGAAAATCCTACCCCTGTGGGACCTACTGGGGAGCCACTGCACAGGGCTCCCCAGGGATGCAGCCCCTCGGCTGGGCCACCACTGACCCGCCTCGCTCTGCTGCCAAAGTCTTTTGGCTGCTGATGGCCGGAGGAGGCGGAAGGAAAAACATCCAGCAAACAATTGCAAAAGTCAAGTCTGAGCAAGAAGGGGGGGGGGGGGGGGGGTTGCCAAATCCGGTGGTATTCCTTGGAGATGCCGACAACAATGGCAGGAATATTTAATCACACCTTGCTGAACCCAAACCGGCAGCGAGGCTGGGGGCTTGGGTCCTCGAGGAACTGGCAAGGGCCCACGGCCAACCTGAACGTGAGCTGGGACAAAATGCTGCACTCGCCTGGCACTGGCGTCAGGAGTGTTTTCTGGGCCGTCACCTGGGCTGAGGATGAGGCCAAACACAACAAGAGGTTGCCAGTGCGATGGAAGGGACAGAGAAGCGCTGGCACCCCCAAATGCAATGGCCACGGACTGGGATAGAGGAGACAAGGACAGCAGCTGACTAGGAGGGGATTGCGAGATGAAGCCATGACCGAACCGGTCGGGCTGTCTGATGGGGCGTGAAGGTGGCCTCGTGGACAAAAAGGGTGTCTGCCACCATCTCGGTCTGCCACTGCCACCCCTCTCCCATCGCCAGTGCAGGGTGGCACATGGCTGGAAGCGTGTCCCCTGTCAGGGTGCCACCCCATCAGCAAGGCCAGGAGGAGGTTTTAGCTCTGAACCCTGAGGTCCTGCCTCTTGCCTGATGCTCTTCTTGTGGAGTGCTCCTCCTAAACCCCCCCCGGGGCCGCCGCTGGCACTGCTCCCACCAGCCGGTGGATGCCCTGTGGCGGCGTACCAGGGTGCCCACCGTGACCGCCTCTCTTCTTCCCTTGCCTGAGGCCAGTCGATGAAGTTTCCAATCTACTGTCCCTGAGCCATCTCCTCGCCTCCACAGCGTTAGCTCAGCTCCCCCGGGCCCCCCGCCCCGCAGCCCAGCGCCGGGTGCCCCGGGCTGGGGACAGGGGGGTGCTACAGGTGCGGCGGGGGGTGATGAGCCCCCCCCCCATCTCCGGCAGCCCCGGAGCGAGGGGTCCCTCCCCCCCGGGCTCCCGGCCCCCGGCCCCCCCCGCCCCCGCGGCGGCCGGGAAAGCCCTTCCCGGGGGCGGGACGGCCCGGCGGCCCCGCCCCGCCGCCTTCTACCCGGCGCGGGGCCGCGCCGCCGGAGAGCGGTTGCCGGTGCGGGGCCGAGCGGAGCGGGGCTCGGGCAGCGGCTGGGACGCGGGTGCCCGCGGGTCATGGACGGGCGGGCGGTGCTGATCCACGCGCTGCTGGCGGCGGGTACGGACGCGCGTGGGGAGGGTCCCGGGCGCGGGCAGCGCGGTCTCGGCGCCGGACACGCGTGGGGGGTCCTGGGCGAGGCGGGCGCGGCCCCCGGTCCCGGGTGGGAGGTTCTGGGCACGGGCGACGCGGCCCCGGGCACGGGCACGGGTGGGGGCAGACGGGAAAATCGGCCTCCGTCCCGGGCACGCGTGGGGGGTCCCGGGCACGGGCAACGCGGCTCCGGTCCCGGGCACGCGTGGGGCGTCTCGGGCAGGGTCGGCCCGCCTCGCCTGACCGTGCCCCCTCCCCGCAGTGTGCTCGGCGGCGGCGGGCGGGCTGGGCCGGGACGAGCTGCACAACGAGGTGCTGCACAAGGGCGGCGGAGGGGCGCCGGTCCCGGCCACGGCCGCGCTGCTCGGCGGCAGCCCGGAGAAGGAGGGCGGCGGAGCGGCCTCGGGGGACGACCTCAGCGAGCTGCCGAGAGGTACGGGCGGGCGGAGCCGCCGCCGGGGCGCTTGGGGCGGCTGCGGGTCCCGGGGCGGTGCGGCGGGGCGGGCTGGGGGCGGTTGGGCCCGGCGTGGCGGGGGAGGGGAGCGGAGGGACCGGGCTGGGCTCGGCTCGGCTCGGCTCAGCCCCGCGGCTGCCCCGGCAGCAGCTCCGGCTCCGCGTCGGAGGGAGCTGCGGGGGAGCCCCCGGGTCCCGAGCAGCTCGGGGCCAGCCCGCGGGGCAGCAGCGCGGAGCAGCCGGGCTTTGGCAGCTCCTCGCCTTGCGCCAGCGGCTGGCTGTGTCCCTGCGGTCCCTGGCTCGGGGGTCCGCAGGGCTCCCGGGCCCCCGACTCCTGGGCCAGCTGGAAGGCAGAGCCCTTCTGGGGGCCGCGGCAGCCCCTGCCCGCAGGTGCGCAGCCCCGGCCGCTGGGCCCGTGCCGCCTTCCCGGCGGTGGCCGCCGGCGAGGGGATGGCCGTGACTCACCCGCCGCCTACACACGGCTGCTCCTCATACCTAGGCAGGGTTAGTCAGCCGGCGGTCCCCGCTACGGGGGCGTTGGGGACACTGTCGCTCTGTTAGGCTCGCTGGGCACTCGTGCTTGGCTCCTCTCCCCCGGCTCGGGACCCGAGAGTGTCCCGGGGACTCTCGTGGGGGTGGGACGGGGAGGGCCCATCGCAGGCTGAGGAAGGGTGACCTGTACCTGTGCCTTGCACGAGTGACGTGCTGAGATCAGTCGCCCGGCACCAGGAGGAGCACGCTCTGCCCCGTAAGGTCCATACCCCCTTTTTTCCCCCGTGTTTTTCCTCGCTTTCCGGCTGTGCTATCAGACCGTGACAAAAAAACTGCAAAACCAGCCTGACCCCCTTGCATCCAAGGAGTCGTGGCCCCCGTGAAACACTGTTACCCTTCCTGCTGGGAGGGAGACGCTCCAGCCTGCTCCTCTGTGCACATCCCCCTGAGGAGGGGACTCTGTCCAAGAGCAAGCGGTCTGGCAGGCGTGGGCTGACCCTTGTCTGCAGGACAGGCTGAGAGGATGGGGGATATTTGGTTACTGAGGCTGCAGCCTCTCGGAGCACTTTCTCGATGCCTCGAGCTGAGCTATGGTCAGAAAAATCTGTCTTTTGTGTTGAAGGCACCTTCCTCTGCGCCGCAGCACCCAGGGTGCCTGAGCTTGGGGAGAGTGGCAGCATCCCCCAGCCCACCAGGGCTGGACCAGTTTTCCTGCTAGCAAGATCTTCCAAATCTTCTCTGGCTGTCCTAAGGGACAGAGCCCTGGGGAGGAGGGGTGGTAACAGTGGAGGTGGCTTGGGGGGGTCAGCAGCACTGTGTGTCTGCTGGCTGCAGCCAGGAGATAACCCGCAGGGGAAGGGACAGCCTCTGCTGCCAGCCCAGGGCAGAGCCCCAGGCCTCACCCGGATCTGGGGGTTTCTCCAAGCCGCAGAGTTTCCTGGAGTATCAGTTTTCTCCAGGCGTATTGTGAAGGATGTTGAAACAGCGACATAACTCTGCTAGGTGTGCAGCCGGTGTGCCGCAGCACGAGAGGTGCCGGGTACGTCAGGAAGTGGCTGAGAAGGAATTGGGCAGGTTACAACTCGCCAGGTTAGACTCGGCCACCCTCTCATCCCTGAGCAGCGTAGGGCTTAGTTCATATTTCCGCAGGCTTGCTGGAATTATTAAGCACCGTGGTTTTGAGGGGAGCTGAAAAGTCCCTCTTGGAGCAGTGAGCGTTCTCTAGCATCTCAGCACCTTGCGAGATCAAGCTGGAGGCTGATTTTTTTGGCTTCTGCACGTTAAAACTGTTAAAACTATTCCAGTAATGTTGCTGGTTTCAGTCCCTGTCCAGGCAAGGAGCTCACTGCTCTGGTTCCCACTAACCCAGCAAGGAGCTGGCCTTGCACCAAAAGCCACCGGTCGCTGCACCGCAATTAAAACATACCTTTGTAATTCATGGGAACGCTGCCCTTGCCATCTCTTTGGCTCTGCAAAACCAAAAATTAAGCCAGACTTGCTCTCTTAATCCTGCTCCGGGTGCGCAAGGCATCCTTGTACCCACAGGAAGGAGAGTCCCTCTGAGCCATGAATAGGGTCTTACAAAAGACCATGCTCATCAGGGAAATAGAAGCCAGATAAAGGGGCAATTAGCAATTTTCTGTGTTCAGTGGAAACTGGTACATATAATAGCAACATTTGAGATGCGTAAAGTTCTGTTTCCCCACACCCCCCCCCCCGATCCCTTTCTTTCCTTGAGAATTGTTCTTATGAATCGGAAAGGACATGATATTTGTGAGAAGCTGAAAAAAAAAAAAAAAAAAAAGGAAAAAAACCCCTCTGCTCCGGGGCAGATTGCTGCACAAAAGGCTGTGGAGTGCCAGGGCTGAGCTGGCTGCAGCAGCCTGGGGTTTGTGGCTCTGCCTTCTCTTTGGCTGATGCATGGAGGTGATCTGACCGCTGTTTTCTCCTTCCCAAATTGTTTTCCAGTTGCTTTCCTGTCAAAGCCTCAAGGCCTGGTTACTCCCAAGAAAAAAGGGAACGGGAATAAAAGAAGAAAAGGCAAAGGCCTGGGGAAAAAGAGAGACCCGTGCCTGCGGAAGTACAAGGATTTCTGTATTCACGGCGAATGCAAATACATCCGAGAGCTGGGAGCTCCCTCCTGCATGTGAGTTGCTGGCGTGTGCCTGTGCCCGGGGGAGCCTTAGTCATGGTTCCTTCAATTCTCCAGGCCGGGCAGAGGAAGAGCGGAGGAGATATTTTTAGTGCATGTTCCCCGTCTGTGTGGGGACAGCTCTGACTTGGCCTCTTCCTTGTGCTGTTTGAGCAATGTCCATCCCCCACCAAAATCCATCATGGATTTAGACCCAGCATCCCCTGCCAGTGTGGTGAGCTCCGGCTGATCTGCTGTGCGGAGACCTGCAGCGCTGGGGTTCGGAAGACGGTGAGCAGGGGCTGGGGTCTTGCAGCCAAGATCTTCTGCAGGGCTGGTTTGCGAGACCCCATCCTGACTCTGTAACCCTGTGTCCCCCTGTCCCTCACTGCTGCCAGCCTTGGCTGAGAGCTTGGGGTTCCCGCAGCGGTCGGGATGTACTGGTGCAGGCAGGAGGAGCATCTCTGCTGTGGCACCAGCAAGGCAGATTAGAGGTAGTGCCTTTGGGGACAGTCTGCCAAAGCCATGCCCAAGCTGTCCTTTGGCCCAGATGAAGGACAGGGCCATGTACCCCTGCTCTCCCACTCCCCTGGGATGCAGGTAGAGAGCAGGGACTAGATGAGGCAAGTGGAGGAAAAAGCGTTCGCCTGCTACTGGGGCACCTGGATCCAGCACTGCTACTGTGGTAAATACCCAGGGGTGCACATTTGATCCCCGCTGACGTGGGCAGGAGTTGAGCTGGCAGATATATAAGAGGCTTTGTTTTTTGCTATCAATCCTCTGAGCCACCCAGCGCTGCGCCTGGAGCCTGGGGAAGATAATAGCTCCCCGGCTTATGGTGCCCACAAGATCTCGCGCCCTGCAATCTGCAAGGATCAGGCTCCACATAGCTCCTTGAACCGCTTAGTTTCTCTCTGCCTGGAAGCTGTCATGAAGTTGGGCCCTTGCACAGGGGGCTCGGGACTGCCAGCAAGAGGAGATCGCTGCTAGCTCAGCTTGGGCTGGTGACTCAGCGTGATGTGGGGTGCAGCAGCCCCTGCCTGGGACTGGGACAGCCAGGTGTCCCCTGCCCAGCCTCCTGCCCTTCCCAGATCCCTGGGGCTGGGAGAGAACCTGGGACATGGGCAAGCAGGAGGGGTCCAGGGGCCGGCCTGGGCTCTCCAGCCTGCTGGCACATCCCTGGGTGACATCTCTCCGGAGCCATCATGGTTTTTAGGAACAGCAACCAACTGCCCCTGTCCCCTCTGATAATGAGGCCTCACGTTGGCTGGTGTCACTCGGTTGTGGCTGCTCTTGGTGGCTGGCTGCCCGTGTCGCAGGGTCTCCTGGATTGTGGCTTCCTTGGGCTGGTCCCCGGGGTGTGGGTGGGGTGAGGATGCTGCCAGGCTGGGTCCTGCACCTCTGCCTTGTGCCCAGCTTTGCTGCCGTGGCTGGCAGGTCACGCTGGCATGTGGTGGTGTTGTGAGCTGGGCAGGAGGGCTGGGCTGAGACCCCATCTTGGAGATAAGCTTGAGGGTCAGTGGCAATGGATATAGAGAGATATAAATATCTGGTCGCATCAGTGCGCTTTGACTCACGGGGAGGGTTGGCAGCCTCGCAGCTCTGCTGGAGAGCGTTATTTCTGTTATGTGAGTAACCTCATGAGTCTGCAGGGAACTGGCACCTCTCTGGCTGGCAGGGTGTGCAGGGACATCCTGCTCCAAGGGAAGCACTGAGCTCTGGTCCAGCTGCCTCTCTGCTCCCTTCCGTGGGTCTTCCCACTTCCAGAGGTGGCCTGGGCAGCCTGGCTCTGCCTGGGGACAATTGGGAAGAGCACAGACCCTGGTGCCTTCTACTGGGGGAAGCTCAACCTTTCTAGGAGTCTTCACTTGGTGCTTAGGGCAGAAGAAACTTAATTTACCAGTATCAGGGAAGTGATGGTGACACCAGACCCTCCAGGTCAGGGGAGGGGGACCAAGGGGAATCGGCAGGGTGCTGGCTAAGGCTGAGCAAAGAGGCAGCTCCTTTCCATGTGCTTGTGAGGGACCCAATGACCTTCTGCACTTGGTCACCACCAACATTTAAGACTTTTTTCTTCTCGCCCAGATGCCAGCCAGGATATCATGGAGAGAGATGCCATGGCCTCTCGCTGCCTGTGGAGCACCCCCCCAGCGCATACGACCACACCACGGCACTGGCCGTCGTTGCTGTCGTCCTGTCCTCCCTGTGTCTTGTCATCATCGCAGCCCTGCTGATGCTCAGGTGAGTGGGATGGGGCTGAGCCATCGGATCCGCATCCCCAGAAAGACCACAGGGGAGGGTGGCAGGGGCTTCTCCATGCTCTGAGCATCTCTGCTTGGCTTCACAGGTGTCACAAGAGGGGTGTCTACGATGTAGAAAACGAAGAGAAAATCAAGCTGGGCATCACTGTGAATCACTGAGGATGCCGGGTGCTGGCGAGGTGAGCCCCTGGGTGGGCATGGGGCAGCAGTGGGCCTGGTGGGCGTCTGGGGGCTCTGCTTGTTCACGCTGGCTGGGACCATTACGTGGACCCCATGCCAGAGCCAGGCAGGAGCTGAAGGCAGTTTGAGCCTGGAGAAGCAGCTGGCTGGATTTGGCCCGAGAGCCTGGGCTGCCCCATGGGGCTCCAAGCCCTCTTTCTGCCCCTTCCTGCTCAAGACCCTGTCCCTTGACACCCCTGGCCACCACCACGTCCTCCTTTCTAACCTTAAGTCCCTGCTTTGCCCTGTTGCAGTGGGGAAGCTGCTTCTGTTCCCCCTGTTCCCCCCCCCCGACTTGTTCTGCTCCCTCTCTGACCCTCTGAGTCACTTCCCCTCCTTAGATATTGCCTCTATTTATATATATATAAAAAAAAAAAAAACAACCTTCCTTTTCACTCCCACTCTGCTTATTACTTGCATCAGTGTAAAGCCTTGCAGTTGGGCATGCAGGGATCTTGCTGCTGGCCCCATGCGATGTAACTCTGGCTGGGCAGTGGGGTGTGCTCTGCCCCAGGGGTGGCCACGTGGCTGTGGCCGGGTGCTGGAAAGCTTGCAGACTTCCTCTGGTCTGGTCCAAACCCTGACATTGGATGTGCCCATACATATTACAGCTACTTCTTTTTTTAAAAAAAGTTTTGTTCTTTGTGAGGATGAAGTAATGCCTTCAAAGAATTTCTGTAACGTTGGTAATAGTGTTGGGGGTGGGATTTTTAGCTGTTTATAGGAGTTGAATTTTGGGGAAGGGGATTCAGCACAAGGTTTTCATCACTGTCCCCTCTGCCCTGGGGATTATTGGGGTGGATGTGTCCAGGGGGAAAAGTGCTGTGGTCCCTGGAGCATGGTGGACATGGCGTGGGATGCTTAGCCACTGCTCCCCCAGCATCCTGGCTCCCAACCTCCTGGGTCCAGCCCTGCAAGGCGGCGAGTGGCTCCTGCTGCTGGGCCTTCGGTGGCCGTGAGGGCTCTCCCGCCAGGCTGGGTAGGATGGGCACCTTGGCCCTGCTGTGCAGGAACCGCTCCGTGGGCAGAACGACCCAGGGCCGTGTTGTGAGCTCTCCTGCTGCTGTCTTGCAGGGGTCGGCACTAACGCACTTCTACCTCCTGGAAGAGGCGAAAGCCGCAGAGCCAGCGCCGTCCCTGGGAGCCCACAGCGTGGTGGGAACTTGCTGGAGCAGCAGAACAGCACCCGCTTCGGGGCTGGTTGGGCAGCGGTGTCACTGCAGGGAGCTTTGTGGCCATCTCCGGGATGGAGGGGGCTCGGGAGAGGCCCTCGCTGACCAGGTGGCTGTGTGGAGGCAGGAGGGACTGGCCAGCCGGCGGCAGAGGGACTCTCCAGCAGCTCTCCGTCCACTGTGGTGCATGCCAAGGAACAAACTGTGAAAGGCGAGGAGACCGGGCTCGGGGCTTTCTAGGCGCAGGAGGGGTGGGAGGGTAACAGCTATTTAACAAGATATTTTTCATTTTAAATTATATATTTATTTTAGATAAACTGTACATAGTATTTATATTTATTGTAGGTCTGGCCCTGCATCCTTCATGTAGATCAAGATGACAGGGTCAGACCTCCCTTATTTTTTAAGTGCAATGTAATATTCTAATAAATAACACTTTGTTACAAACACTTGGGTTGTTAATTTAATGACGGAGGTGGAAAGGAGTCAGACCTCTGAAGGCTGCACGTAGGAACATGCCCTTGCTAGTGGGGTATTGCAAACAGTGGCAGAGATCCCGAGTGCATGGTGGGGGTTGCTGGATCAGCTTGTGCCATCCTTGGGACACGGCAGAGCAGCATGGTGCAAGGGGCTGGTGGCAGGATCTGTCCTGCAGGAGCCTGCAGCCAGGCCAGCTCCATCTGTGTTTCTTTGGAGATCTGCATCTTTGCCAGCTGATGCCCTGTGAGGGATGGGATGTTTGGGTGTCTGCTCATCAAGCAAAGCTGCCTCTGGTATGAGTGAAGCCACTCTGGCCACTGATCAATCCAAATGGGACTGATTCCTGGTTTTAAGCCAGCATTTGGCTAAAAAATCAAGAGGTGGACTCACACCTCCCTTGCAGGGGATCCCAGCAGTTCCTGGGGTGGCTGCAGGCTCTTGGGGCTGGGGTCATTCCAGCGAGCATCATTTCAGAGGGTGGTTCAGGACTGATTCCTGACTTTGCAGTAAAAATAACCCCCAAACCACTTAGCTCTTCCCTGATCTTCCCCACAGGGAGCTGAGATCAGGGTGAGATGCTGGCTCTAGTAGAGAGCCTTGAAGCAGAGAGAAAGGGCTTCCCCCCTGCAGGAAAGCTACTTTCCTCCAGCCCCTTTCCCTTGAGCAGATGTCAAACTTCAATTTTCAAACGGGAGTGCTAAGCTACTGCTTTCCACTCCTGCTCCTACAATGTGTGCTAAAGCTGGGCAGCGAGCAGTCTGCAGACCTTTTGGCCTAATTTAGCCAAAACTTAGCTCTGGTAAAGTATGAAATAAGCTTTATGCTCACTGGGGGAGGGGTTGCTTTGGAAGTGAGTATGTACGTTTATCCCCCTTGCGCAGCCAGTAAGTGTTGTGGTAGCAAAACCTGGGGTGTGGGAAGGGGGGAATGCAGCAATACTTTGGCTTTTCAGCGTTTTCTGAGATAGAAGGGCTAAAGTACATGGCTACAGGAGATGGGAAGCGGGTGGGTGACAACAGGCACCCTTGTGTGTTATCACCTGGAGAGTAAGAGCCCCAGCAGCTGCAGTGGCTTGAGTCCCAGAGCCAGGGAAACAAGTTACTGGTTCTGCTTTGTGCAAACCTGAACCTTAATGCTGTGGGAGTGCCAGTTTAATCAGATTCCAAACTTTGGCCTTTTCCAATGTCTATTAAGCAAATAATGCCTCCAGCTGCTGTGCAGGAGCCCTTCTGCTCCAGGTCACCTGGCTGTGTCCCTGCCTTGCTGTGCTGCTGCTGCTCCCCTTCCCAGAGCCCCTCTCCCTGCTTCAGCCCTGCCGCCTTTCTGCCTTTTGTGGTGGTAGCTCCACATGCCTGGGGCTCCGTGCCACCCTGGCAGGCACTGGGAATAGCTCTGCTGGAAGGCTTTTCTGCAGACAGCTGGAGCTTCTGCCTGGAGCCCAGCTGCCCTCTGCCCTCCTCCTTCCCTGCAAGGATGTGTTCTGGTCCACTTTGTTCCTCTGCAGGCCAGCAGTGCAGGCTGGGCTGCCTGCAGGTGGCAATTTAACAGGCCAGGAGATCGGAAACATACTTTGGAGATGTAGGGAGTGGGAAGCTGGCTGGATCTGTGGGCTGGCTCCCTCTGCCCCGCAGGGCTGGGAAAGGCTGACAGATGCTCTTTTCCTGGCTAAGGCACGCAGGAAGCCCCCCGGGCAGCTCCCGGCTGCGCTTGTGGCCACAAAACAGGAGGTGCCCCAGAGCCTAGCTAGGGCATAGCCCTGCCCAGGGTGCCCACATACTGCGGGGGGAGGCTGGGGTGCTCACCTATCGGTCCCTGCAGGAACGGGGTGCCAGGAAAGAAGTCTCCACCTGGACAGGAGTGGGCCGCTGCAGCAGCCGGCCAAGCTGAGCACTGGCAGGGGTCCTGGTGAAGGCAGGCGGTGGCCTCCAGCAGCCCCAGCTCAGCAGCCCGGCCTTTCACCCCCGCTCCAGGCACAGACCCAGGAGCACAAACACGTCACCAGCTGCAGCATTTCCTGACCGCCACGGCGCCGAGCCCACTTGCTGCCTGTCTGGCCCTGGCTGTAACACCCGTTATTGCTTTTTGGTCTGTCCCCGGTGCTCCCACTCTGGGGACCCTGGGACCCTCTCCCGGGGCCGGCCGGGCCCCCGTGCCGGTTGCTGGTGGGTGGCAGGGAGGTGGCCGGGGTGGCCGCTGGGCTCCCAAGCCCTGGCAGGGCTCCGCCAGCTTGGCCGGGGGCGGCCGGGCTGTGGCAGCCATCGGGAGGAGCGGGCAGCGGAGCGGAGCGGGCGCGTCCCCCGCCCCCTCCCCCGCCACGGCCGGGTACCGCCGGGCTCCGGGGGCACCTCCGGGCTGCCCCGGGGAACTAAGCAGCCCCCGGGCCCACAGGGCACGGCCAGGCCCGCTGGGCTCTCCCCTGGCTTCGTCCTCGGCGCCGTCCCCCAAACAGGGGCCTCATCCAGCCCCCCAGCGCGGCCCCCGCCTCCCGCTGAGGCGGCCGGGCCGGGGACCCCCACGCGGGACCGGCCCGAGGGGGAGGCCTCATACCCCACACCCCAACCAGGTGCCCCCGCCCCGTGAGGGGACCCCCAGCCCAGCCGGACGTCCCCGCCGTGCGAGCAGACCCCGGGGCAGGAGCACGGCCCCGCCGGGACCCCCCGAACCCGCGCCGCACTGAGGGGAACCCGCCCCCCCCCCCGCGCATGCGCAGCAGGACGCGGTGCCGGCGCTCCCCCACCGCGCAGGCGCCCTGTGGAGACAAGATGGCGGCGCCCGTAGACCTGGAGCTGAAGAAGGTATAAGCCCCTCCGCGGCGGGTAGCATGTGTGTGCGTGTCTCCCCCCCGCTTCCTCCGTGTCCCGGGCGGCGCCTGCCCGGTCCCCTCCTCTCCTGCAGGCCGGGGCCGGTTCGGCCCCCACCGCCCGGCCTCAGCGGCGCGGGGCCGGCGGGCCGCGGCCTGTCAGGGCCGCCCCTCATAGCCGCTGCTCTCCCCGCCTCCCCCCCAGGCCTTCACCGAGCTGCAGGCCAAGGTGATAGACACACAGCAGAAGGTGAAACTGGCCGACATCCAGATCGAGCAGCTGAGCAAGACGAAGAAGCACGCCCACCTCACCGACACGGAGGTCATGATGCTGGTGGATGAGACCCGCATGTACGAGGGCGTGGGGAGGATGTGAGTATGGGCCCGGCCTGTGGCAGATGGCGGGGGCTTCCTTGCTGTGCTGAGAGCGGCTGGCTGGCTCTCTGCCTGGGTGTCCCTGGCTTCTGTAGCCAAGTGGGGTAGTGATTGTGGCCCTGTGCACAGGGAGACCCCCCAGCCTTCCTGTGTAAGAGGCCTTTAGGCTGCTGCCCTGGCCAGGAGGCTCTTCCCTTTACAAAAACATGCCAGCTTTCTGTCAGCATGTTCATTTGTTTCAGTTTTCTCATTGTCTTTCATTTTTAATTCCAGCCATCTGCCTGCGAATGCAGTGAGACTTACTGGGTTTTATCTCTTGGGGTTAGCTACTGGCTGCCTTGAAGAAGGCCTGTTATAAATGTTATTGGCTTTGTGTGGTTTTGCTTGCTGGCTCTGCTCCTGGCTGTGATGGTCTCATCTGGCATCTCTGTGAAGTTTGTAATCTAGACTAGCAGAGCGGCGTTGTAACGACAAACAGCATTTGTGAGAAGGCCCTCACAAATCTGTCCAGCTTCAGTCATTTCCACTGTAGTTGACATCAGGCTCCTTGAAAAACCCAAGTGCACAGTTCGTGTGCTCAGGGCTTTGCTTGCACAAATGTTCTACAGAAATGCACTTTGCAGTAGCATGCCAGGGAATGGATCTAACGGGTGTTGCCCTGATTTTTTTAAGCCCTCGGAAGTGAGCGTAAAGCTCATATGGGTAGTCCCAGTGCACTCATAAAGATGTGCTTCCATGTGTTGGATGGCTGTCAGAAGAAACACAAACCATAAGTAACGTGTTTTGATTAACTTCCACAACACACTTCTGTTTGACTTCAGCAGCCTCTGGTAGAAGACCATACAAAGTGGTTTCAGATCCGAAACACATGCTTAGTTGATAAATGTCACACTAGACTTCGGTGTTTCTGATTTGAGAGTACTGTGATTTTTCTCTTGTGTCTCTTGCGAGTTGGGTAACAGTGATGACTCTGCTCAGCTCGGGATGTGGTTTTGCGAAACACTGAATCTGCTCTGACTACTGCCGAAAGAGGTGATTGTATCGACCTCTTCCCCACCCTGTGTTTACCCCACCTTCTTTGTGTCAAAGTGGATGATCACAGGGCCAAGTGGTGAGCCAGGTCAGACTACAAGTGCACTGACCATGCAATCTCCAGATCAAGTTGTAGGGAGGTGACAGGATTGGGAAGCCAGGAATGGTGTGTAGTTTGCCCTTCGCTGTGAGTTTTCAGGTGAAGTTGTACCCAGGCTAATGGAGGTGTTCAGTGTGACAGAGTCCCCTTCTTCGCTCCTAGTAAATAAACTTCTTCATATAGGTGAATTAAATGTTGGGTTTGTGTGGGGGTGCTAGTGACTGGTACTTTAAAAGGAGATAGGTTTTGTTCCCTTGCAAGAGGCAACTGATTTGACCTGGGCAGGCTGTAGGCATAGCAAACACTTGTGTTTAGAGTAGTCATGAGACGACTCATAAAGGTTTTTTCTGTTTGATTTTGTCACAGAGCAGACAGATGAAGAGTAGAAGAGAATTCTGGAGTCAACAAATTTTTTTAAAGCTTTTTTAATATCCAAAAGTACAGAATACTTCTCCTATATGGAGAATTCCCTCAGGATACTTTAAAAATATGAGTGTCTTGGTCTTTATCATAAAGTAATCCTGCTTGTGAATCAGATGTGGGTAGCAGATGGTGTTTTGGTGCTGGCTGAAATACATTTTCCTGTGTTCTGCTTCTGCCTCCCACTTAGAAGTAAGAGATGCTTACCTTCTTTGTGTCCTAAACCGTTTACACTTTCTCTGTGTGTGCAGCTGTGGGAGTGGCAGTCTTCTGGGGAGTCTTCTTTTGCTTACCTTTCCATGACCAGACAGGGTGGCTTAGGCATGGCGGGCAGCATTTGCTCCTCAGGGGTGGCAGAGGCACCATCAGAAAAATATTTGCATTATGATAGTATTTAAAAGCTGAACTTTTCATGGGCTTTGTTGTACTAGTCGCTATGCAAATATAGATTAAGAGAGTGCTCTTCTTCTGAATACTACTCATTCACTCATGTTTTTTTTAAATTCTTTTTTTTTTTTTTTAATTCCTGCCTTAGCTTGATATGGTATTTCTGTGAGCTCTGCCTGTTCTGGCCATGGGGCTGAAGGCTGCCTTGCCAATTGGCAGTAGTGCTCTGGCATGATCTGTGTCACTCCCTAGTGTGGAGATCGTGCATCAAGGACATGAGGCTCTTCCTGGAGCCCACTCCAACCCCTAGTAGAGAATTTATTGCTGAAATCTGGGCTTTTAGCAAAGCAGGCTAAAGCAGCCCTTGAGAAGGAGTTAAAATCCAAGGGCAGTCTGGCATCTTGTGTTCCACTGCAGACCAAAGGAGGTGGTCATTATGGTTCTTCTGGACATGTAAGCCATGTTCTGTGAAGTGGAATTGCAGATTTTTTTAATTTGTTGGCTTCATTGGCTTGCACAGATGTGGGAGTTCAGCCACCAAAGGGTTATTTATGATGTCTCAATTTCTTTTGCATAGTCTAGCATGCAAATGTTAGAGCTCTAGTGGGTTTCAGTTATCCAGAAAGCGTGGATGTCTGCATCAGTGTTAACTCTGATTATCGGTGCTCTTCTGACAGCTTGCTTGAATAGCTAAGTTCTTTGAAGTAAGTTTTGTGCTTCTATTCCCGTGCTCAACTACTTTTTTTTTTTCTTTTTTTCTTCTTTAATCCATTTAAGCTGCTACTTAGAGTCTGGCTTCTAATAGAGTTTCTCTTTTTTTCTCCAGCTTTGGTGGTTTGGGGTGTGTGCAGGGGGCTAGTACGTATGCTTCTGTAGGATAAGATACTCCAGGTCTTCGTGGAATTTGAGGGCTTGAGGAACTGTGGTGATGTGCTGCATCCTGGGAGGAAGTCTGCCTAGTTTGGTACTCACTTCTGCACTACTTGGAAAGCAGTTGGGCAGTTTGTGTTCTTTTGTGTTCTCTGAACCCCTATCTTGAGCCTCCTTCCTTTCCGAGAGGCTTTCCCTGCACTGCTGGTGAATGTGAAAGTCCCATTTGTCGTTTCTCAACTTGGTTGTTTTAGGGTTTTTTTTTGTTGTGGTTTTTTGGTTTTGGTTTTTTTTTTTAATTGTAGTCTGTATAGCATGCGGAGGCCTTACTGGCCTCCACGTGTGGAGCTCAATTTACTTTTGCTGTAGCTATTTTTGGTTTGACACAAGAAATGTCAGTGCCACATAGTATGGGATGATGAATTGCTGTGTACTGTACATATCCATGAGGCTGGGATATCATCTGAGTGGTGGCATCTTGCCAAATACATTTCAATTCTGTTACTTCATACTCTTTTGAAAGGCCTGTTACGTAGCCTGAGACAACTACCACTATCCTGGACTACTACTTAAGCTATTTGTGAACTGATACCATCATATTGCTTTGAGAGCTATGCTGAAAGTTTAAGCTTCAGAATTCTGTCTGAATATTTCAGACCTTTCCCTTTACATTCTTTTAACCCATAACCTGGACAAGATCCTTATTTACAGAAGAAAAATGTCTGGCACTTGTGCTAGGCACAGCGGGGAGAGCACTGCAGTTTTTCATGCCATGCCAAAGTAGATAGTCAGTTTTGGGTTGATATTGCTTTATCATCAGTTTACTTCTACAACAAATGGAAGAACACGTACAAAAATAAAATATAAGAAAGTAAAAATCAAGCAAATACTGTAGCACAACTTTATGATCAAGGTTTTCTGCAAGTATGGTATATTATTACAGCCGTCCCTATAAAATGACTTTGTGTGAGTATAGTACTTTATGGGGACAGCTTTAATAATATGATTTTGACTTTTTTTTTTTTTTAGGGGTTCAGATTTTTTTAGTGGCTGAACCATATACAAGTGAAACCTGAAAGAGGATTAAATGTTCTTGATCATTCCTGGGATTTAAATGTATTCCTGCTTTTACTGTGTTTCTTGGTTTTGTTTGAAAGTGAGACATCACAGATCATTGTAAGCTCTTTCTTGAACCCCTGAAGACAGCAATCGCTACCACACATCGCTTGATATAGCTGCAGTAGCTGCATTTTTACTTTTTGTGTGTGTTTGAGATTGGTGTTCAATTCTACCAGCACACATCACTGCAGAGTATGGTAGCTGTACTGTGCTTCCTGCTCACATTTCAAAAAACTCACAAAGAACTGAAGGACAGGCAAGGCTTAGTCTTTATGGTTCAGTTACTAACTATAGGCTGGTCTGTGAAATCCGAGTGGCTTCTCTGTCGCCCATCTCCTTGGGTAAGGCTTTGTGTGGAGTTCAGCACTGAAGCCCAGCTGCTGAGAAGCTGACAGGTGCTGCAATACTTAAATGCATCCCAGGAACAAGCATGTTGCTATCAGCCTCTGGTCAATATGTGGTGTATAAACTTGAAGCTCCTCTGTCTAGCTATTGAAAAAGGGAAGATTTTATTTTCAATCAGGCACTGAATTGCGATGAAACCAAAATTTATGTCCAGCTGCTTGCTACTTGACCACTGTTTATGCTGTATGTTGAACAAGACAAGGTTGTTAGGAGATGGTGCGTGAGGAATCAAAGCTACGTGGTGTGACATAAGGTTTTCCATCACCCAACTGGTTTTTATTTCAGGTTTTTCTCGATTTTGAACTACTCGCTTTTGTTGCAGCCTGAACAATGTTCTTCACAGTGTTATGTGTGAGTGGGCCTCTAAAAGCTTGCAAGATCTTTTCAGACCTGTTACAGAAAGCAAAACTCAAAATGATGCACGCAGGGGTAATGCAGTAGTAGTCTGTACAGGTGCTTTTGACTTGAGCAGGGAAGTAAGGGGCAGCAGTTTGTTGTCATCCTCTTCCTGGCACCGCTGGTCAGTGGGCTTTGTGATTAGCTGCTGACAATAGTGCGATACTGGGAGTCTGGACTCCTGGATTCTGTTCCAGATCAGAAAGGGAGCTTGTTCTCTTGGGCACAGGCTCCTTTTCCAACGACATCTTCTGATTCCTCAAACATGTCCCCCCCTGCACTTCCCCCACTTAGTTCTTGATCTTATTCCTGCTGCCCTGGGCTGCTCATTTGTAATCTCCTGGGTGTCTTGGTCTGGTTATAGCTCTCCTGCCCTGCTGCTCTACATAATTTCTCCATGCAATACTGAAACTTCAGAGAAGAAGAGATTTCCATGGCTTGCATGCAAGATGTGTATCTGCCCCGTTCTAGGAAACAGCTGCATTTCTTTAAAAAGTCAGCTTTAGGCAGAGAACTGGTGTAGAATGGATGCATCTGATAAGTCAGTGTTTGTCAAATGTATAAGCAGTAGAAAAAAGGGTCTTACAGAAAAATAATAGCTAATTAAAAAAAACAGGTGTTTAATTTAGCCCTACTTGAAATAAACCTGTTAGTTATAGTCCCCCCACCTTTCGTATCCCTGTCTTGCTTGGGGATGCCCTTCCAGGTGTGGTATCAATGGATACCTAGCCAGTGGGGCAGGGTGTGACAAGGTACCCAACGCTTGGGGCCCACAGCTGTTGGGTAGAGATGCCCAGAGTCAGTCTCTGGTCTTATATGTGTATGTCAACATAATAGATAAATTCTACGTGGAACAGCCTTCATACAAATGAAAAATCTAGGTCTGAGCATCCTCTGACCTAGCTGCCTCTTCAAAGCCTGAAAGGAGGAGGGTTTAATTCATGACCTCTACATTAAAACACTGAAGTGAAATATGAGGAAACCAATCCTGTGGGATGAGATCACTATTTTACACAAGTTTAATACAGGGACACAAGAACCAAAGTGCTGAACTCAGGAATGCTACAACTTCTGTCTTGAATTTTTATTTTTGTTTTCTTCAAAACTATTTGCTGAACTAACAGAATGTTTCAGCCAGTTAAAAAAAAAAAAAAATTAAAAAAATCAGGCTTTCTGAGAAGAAACGATTTTCCAAAGCAACATCCAGCCTTTTTGGTCCACAAATGCTGATTCTAAAAAGTTTATTCTTACTGATTAGGAAACGACAGTGTGATTGTTTTAGTGCTAGCAAATTTAACTCTAGCATCCAGAAATATCTCTGTATTAGTGTTATGCTTGAATTCTTTTGACTCGGTTGTCTTTACATCCACTTCTGTGATGTTTGCTGTATTGCTTTCTTTGATGCTTTGTTGTAGCAGGATTTGCCATGTGCAGAAGCCAAGGCTGTGCTATTTAACAACCACAAGCCGATAGTTGGGTCTTCCTCCTCACTTAGCATTTCAAAGGTTTCTTCCTGGGAAAGGCGCAAAGCTTTTTTTTTTTTTTTTTCCCCTTGCAACAGTGGATGGATTTGCTTTTCAAAAGAGATGTACCCTGGTTTTTCTAGTTTTCCTGTGTAGATTCTTGGTGAAGGGCTGCTCCTGAGAAGGGTAAATGTAAGTTTGCCTGTCAGAGTATAACAGTATCTCCGTGTTACTTCATTTACTACTGCGAAGTTCACCTTTCTGATCACAGAAGATTTACCAATAGAAAAAACCCTTTTTTTAAACAGAAATTTCTTTAGGATTAGTTGACCAGGATGTTCACAGAAATGTTTGCTTGTTTGTGTTTTCCTAGATGCGTGTTTATTTGATGTTGTGGGGGTTTTTTTTGGTGTTTGTTTGGTTTTTTTCTTTTTAATTTAATGTTCTTCCTTAGGAATTTGTGGGGAATTCTTAAAAATATAGGAGACTTTAGAAATGGATTTTGACTTCCCATTATTGGAAAAATTGTTTCTGTTTTCTGCTGCTTGCAACTTTCAAATATGGTACAACGTAGACTGCAAAATATCTATTTGAAGTGCATCTGCTAGTAGGCCGTCATGTGGGTTTCCTTTGCTTAAACAAGCTACAGGTCATCATTGCTATGTAGTAAAAAATTACATTAAAGCAAAATTAGAAGGTAAAACCACTAAACCAGGGATATGGTGAGGAAAAACTATTCATGGAGATTTCACCTCCATGAACTGCAGTCAAGTTTGCACTGTTTTCCCCACATGGTTTGAATCTCAAATGTTACAAATTCCTGTATGATAGAGGAGGCATTTGTTTTCTATTTTGTTTTGTTTTGTTTTTAAAATCCACTTATGTCAATTGAGCCTTCAAAAAGAATTGATCATGTTCTTTAAAAGCAGAACACAGTACTATTTTATTATTTTGGGTTGTGCTATTTTTAATACACACTTAAAGGTATATTCCTGCTTTCTTTTTTTAAAGAACCAAGCACGAACAATGGTATAAATCTACCATCTAGTTAAGTGTCTGGCAATGCAGAAACTGCTGTTTGCAAGCTGTGTTACTATCTTGGCTTGAGGTAATGTAATATGCTGTAGCTATTGACAGATCCAAAAAAAAAAAAAAAAGGTGAAAACTCTATGTAAACATGGCCTGAAGTGCAGAACAAACACCATTGGCCCTCAGCAGGGCGGGATGGACATGTTGGGCTAGTCCGTGGAGAGGTTACAGGAAGCAAACAGTGTGGCACTTTTTGTTCTTGTCCTTTAGCTCCTTAAAGTAAATAGGTTTATGGCTTACAAATGTTCATCTGAGTAAAAGTTACCCTTGTTGTGGCCTACATAAGACTCAGTTTGGACTGCTTCCAGTGCCGCTAATCCTGGTCTCTATGCGTTCTCCAGTGCTGTCGGGCTGAGTTTGCACAGGTTCTGCTGCCCACCAGAGATGCTGCCAGTGTGCTTCAACCCATGTCTCCTTCCCAAACAGCTCCTGGTGCATATCCACCTCTCTGAGTGCAGTAGTAAAATGACATGTGAACTATAAACTGCTGCTCCTGGAATGTATTCATATATAATCCTCCCAATATAAGCTGCAGGATTTGTTTTGCTTTAAGGTATGTGCTGCTTTGGCAGGGGGAGGGGGAATAGTTAGGCTTAGCTATATTGAGAGTGACCCAATGAGACGACTGACCACTAAAATAAAAGCAAACATAGGAAAAGCTTTAACTCATCTGTTCCAACTCCATCTGTTTCTGAACAAGCTCTAGTTAAGGCATATGATCTGTTGAATGGGAAATTCAAAATCAGACTGAAAAATGTGAAACCCTTAGACATGAAGGGTGGCAACACAAACTATAATTAGTCATGATTTTCCTTTTTTTTAATATTGCTTCCTTGTCTTGTTTGGAACTGGGTAATTCATCTAGGATGACTAAAATTGGAATTTGCTGGGCTATAAGCAGTGCCTGTTATGAACTGCATAGGGAATCATTTACAGAAGCATAAGCAGGCCCTAGGAGAGCGGGACTACTGGGTGCTTGCAGTTGTGCACAGCCAGCTCCTGTTCAATCAAGCTAGATTGCATGGGATCAGCGCATGGGAAGCCTCTCTTCCATTGGCTTTGAATAGTACTTAAAATGCAGTAATCCCCTACTGAGTCTGTTCAAAGCTTGAACAGCAGTGGAAGTTCAGAATTAAAAAGTGTCTTTAAATAGATAAGGGCATGACTGGGCTTAGCCTAACTTTTCTCATGGAGCAGTCTAATGAAGATGTTTGGTTTCAAGGAGCAGGATATTCCATGTAAATGACTGTGCTGTGTTATAGCACAGCATGTTAGTTTTCTTAGAAATAGAATAAACATGTTAAAATAATGTTATGGCTTTGTACAAAGTTTTTAGTTTTCTTTTCAGTATCTTAAGTTTTTGTAGAGAGTTTCCCAAATGCAATGGGAAACGTAAAGCTGAAGTTATAATGACACTTTGTGTGAGCTGGGACCCAGGCTGAATGGACTTTTAGATCTGTCATTCATCATTACTCTGGCAAAATAGCACTGAAGCATTCCTACCTGTAAAATTGTCTCTCTCTGAAATTAGGCAGAGGGATGTATGTCAGTATTGGGCAGGGGAAAAGCTAAGGCTTCCCCTGGTACCCTGCGCAGGTTCTTGGAGCGATCTACGTGGACCCAAGTGGGAAGATTTGCTTTGCAGACTGGCAGGAGGGAGCCCTGTGGCCTGCTGTGTGGCTCCTTCCCACCTGGTTTTAATACTTTAATACAAACAGCCTCTTGCCCTGGCAAGCTGTGCAGGAGAAACACCTGAACCATGTTCCCTAACCAGAAAGGGAAGAGGAGAGAGTGCTCGTGTCTGGGACAGATGCCTGCCACTGAAAGCTTCAGATGTAAGGGTTGAAGTTGGTTGCAGTTGCAAGTAATTGAACATATGGGTTCTTAATGGAAAACATTAACTATGAGCATTGCTGGTACTCCACCTTTAATAACTTCAGTGACTTGTATGTCATAATGAAGAGTGGTGTGTGCTGAACAAATATCTCCATAACCTCATTCGTTAAGAGACGAATCTTTCATTATCTAATACGTCTTAAAGTCAAATAAACAGTACATTTTGGTGCAGACAGACTGAGTTATGGAATTACTTACACTGTACGAACATCACTTTGTGGGTGTGTACGTGTGACACAAAGGAGCAGACAGATGATGAAGTTGACAGCACTGCTGACCAGCCTGACTAGAGCCTGAAGACCATTTTGACCAGGGCATAGGGGAGTGCTGTATAAATACTGAACAAATGGGCACCATATCTAGATATTTATAATTGGGAAGGGGTAAGAGATCCCTTCAGAAGGAGACAACTAATGAGTCTCAGAGAGAGTGTATAAACCACTTTCTCTGCCTTAGGGAAACAAAAATCCCAATGTGGAGCTAGCAGAGGGAGGAAAATAGAAACAAGTGGGAATATTTAGAGTGAGGTTTCTCTTTCAGTTCCCTTGTGCTCTATTTTTGTTCCTCATATTACACTTGAGAACCAGCAGTCACCGGGACACCAGAGCACGTAGGTACAGCGGATTCGCAAACACGTCCCTCTGTTATAGAGCTACTCTTGTCGGCAGCCCACGTTTGGCTGAACATTGCTGTCCTCGAGGACTGTGCTCCTCTGTAGCTTTCTTTTGTAAATTTCTTTGTTTTGTTTTGTCACCTTTGTCTGTGGACATTGGAAAAATTGCTAAGTATCCAAAATCCTGCTCTGTTTTTACTAGCCATTCCCTTTGAAATGGGTGGCCAACTGAGATATGGTGAACTTGCCCGTTCGGAGCCAGATACTTCTGGTGTTATTTAACAACAGTGAAAAAGTTCCTGTGTGAAGAGGTGATTGTTACTAAGCTTTGTAATTGCCACTGTGGTGCTGAACATTTTTCTGAATCATTGTTTCATGTTTGATAGTGTAGGTGGTGTGTTTGACAGATCTATTAGTGTGTGCTGTGATGCTTCACTGAGAGAAGGTGGACATGAGTGAACTCACTTATCTGGAAGAGGATTTGGTTTGCTGCTTGTCTTCTGTGGACTATCAATACTTAAAAGTGATCCCAGTTCAATGTGCAAACTCTCAGAGCTTGGAGCCTCCCATGGTGGACTCCGGCAGAGCGATCTGTGGATGTAGCTCTTTGGTGCTGATCTGCGCCAAGGGGTTGGTGTTAGTCATGTCATCTGCCAAGCTCAGCGTCACGGAGCAGAAGGTGGCTCCTCAGCTCTGTGATGCGGTGGCTGTAATGTGGGGCCAGTTCTCAGCTGGTGGTGTACCTCCAGGCAGTGAAGGAAAGTTCATGTATTTGAAAGGCTTGTTCACAAACTCACTCCGGGAAGAACTAAGTCCTCAGAACCTCCTGTCGTTCTTTCATGAGCTTAAAAATTCATAAATAAAATAATCACTTTTAACTAAAAGTAGGCAGCAGAATGATACTGCCCTTTGTCTCTAGCTAGGTGAGAAAAAAAAAAAAATCATCAAGCTGGTGTTTTACTTAGGGTAATTGGAAGAATGAAATCCAGATTAAATTTAAACTCCAGTTTATTACAAGTGCCCTGCAGCACCTCTTACCTAGTGAGCAGAACAAGCTTCTGCTTTTTCCAAGTGCTGCCATAAACCACATTATTTCCTTAGGTAAAAACTTTGGCCAAGATCTCCATAATGTGTGTATCCCAAGCTAGAAGCTAAAACACTGATGAGTTTTTTGAGTCCTCCTTTTGTTGGAAAGTGAAGCCACAGATTTAAATAGTTAACTGTGGATGTGGATTTATAGTTTCAACTTTGGAAGAACTGGCCTTTGACAGCTTACACGGCAGCACCCATGTGCTTTAGGCTGAGGGCTTGATGGTCTTGCAGCAGGGAATTAAAATGGGCTGCTTGAAGCCAGTACTGGTGAAGACCTGAAGGATGCTGCTGGCCAAGTCACGGACATTTGATCTGCTTCTGAGCCAGCGTGTGAATGAACACAGGTTCCAGCCCACTATTTTATGGCAAATAAAATTGGTGTGGTTGTATTTGTGCCCAGCTGCCCGCGTAAGTCTTGTCAGTGCTAACTTTGGCCATCCAATTTTAATTTGCTGTCGCATGTCTGCCAGAGCATTGCCAGAGGGTGGGAGGGAGGTTATTTTCCCCAATGACTGCTGTTGACATTTGCAGAATAGAAGTGAAGTCAGCCGCTTGTTTTTTCAAAGGTTTTAGTGCCCGTAGTGGTTCTCAGCCAACCGGGATCGCTCAGTGCCTGTAGCCCAGCAGGGACCTTCCCAGCTGCAGCATGGGGAAAATTGATCAAGCTGTGTTGGTGTTTAACTTTGTTTCTTAGACCAGGGGCATCAGTGAAACCAAAATGGTCCATCTTGCTATACAGTTTGGGGAAGCAAATGACAAGGTATTCTGTTCTTCTTTGCTGCCCCCACAAAAAAAGGAAATAATTAAGGAAACGTTCATATACACACACAAGCTCAGAGAAGCTGTGAAGTGGGAAAGGACTGATGGCTTTGTTTACTGAGGGCATCTTGCAGCTTTGATTTTTCACTAATGGCAGCTACTGCAGAAGCAAGGCAAAATTTTAGTCTTCACCCCAAAATCTACAGGGGGTGTGTGTGAAGGCTAATGTTTGTTTCTTCTGGTGTTGCAGGCTCGAGGTAAGAGTGTCAGAATGACTTGGTTGCTGGTGGTCCTGGAAAGTAGCTCCTCTCTGGCTGGATCCAGGCTCTGCAGCTAATAGCAATGTAAATAACTTCTCTTTCCTGGAGGGGTGGTTATGGACTTGATTTTCACAAGACAGCAAAACCTGCATTTTATTTCAGCAGGCTGGTGTCTACTGGACCTGGAAACATTACCACTGTGTGAAAGTGGATTGTGGGGGCACCTAATGGAAAGGGGGGCATTGAGGGGACAAAGAGAGTATGAGTGAGCCGTGTTGTAAAGAACAGGAGCAGATACAGAACAAAGATGACGCCAGTAATAAGAGTGAGCTGAGACTGGGAAGAAACGAGGAGAGATTTGAGAAAATTGCAAAGTAAAAGATATAGTGGAAGTTACTGTAAGAAAGAGGAGGTGAAGCGGAACAAGGGAGAGAAGTGGGAGAAGGAGGAGGAAGTGATTGCTGAGTGCAGTTAATAGCAGCACTGAAGAGAGTTTTAATTTGAAGCCTGTTATAATTAACCACAGTTCTGCTCCCATGCGTTTCAGGAATGCATGTGGCAGGTAGTTTTCCTTTTGGCTGTTGTGTTGCTGATGCAAAGTATGCTGGTTTCAAGCCAAGTGGCAGATCCGCATTTGTGTTTACCAGGCCCTGAGCAAACACGTTAATAATGTCATTTGTCATGGGACATGGCACTACAAACTGATTTCAGATTTTTCTGTAGCAGACGGGGAATGCTCTCTTATACTGCCCTGTCTAAAGCTGCTCATTTTAACTGTTCAAGCATGAGTGCTTGTCACCTGGCAGGAAGACATTGACCCTAGTTGGTGCTGGAGGGAGACCTTGACCTCGTTGGTATGACCCGTAGAGGCTCCTTCTAAATCCCCTGGGGGACTTTCTAAGTAGGGAAGGGGCAAATCTGTAGCTTGTACATTCTTTATGTCTGGAAGGATGAAAAACAACCATGAAGAGTTCCTAAAATTCATTTGAACTTAGATGTCCTTTACCTCTTTGTGGGATGCCAGTGCCATGTGCTGGAGAGCTGCTTTGGATTCTGGTGCTGCATCAGAAGCTCCTCTGAGCAAGTCAGGCAGCTTTTTGCATGCTGGTGAGTAGGATTGCTGTGACTGAGATGTTATAGATGCACCTTTCAAATCCCTTTGGCAATTCAAAACTAGAACAATTTCAGTTAAAAACGACCACTTCCCACCCCACAGAAGAACCCTCTGAATGTATAAAACATGGGAATTCAGAGGTCAGTGAGGGGGTGTGTTAAAGCCAAGCTCTGAGCAGTGGGAGATGTGAAAGTTCAAATAAAGGCAGGTATACCATGGCTTTGTGTTTCTGGTGGAAGCACCCGGCTCTATATCATCAAATCACGGAAGGGTTTGGGTTGGAAGGGACCTTCACAGATCACCTAGTCTAACCCCCCACCATGGGCAGGGACATCTTCCACTAGACCAGGTTGCTCAAAGCCCCGTCCAACCTGACCTTGAACACCTCCAATGATGGGGCATCCACAACTCCTCTGGGCAACCTGTCCCAGTGTCTCACCACCCTCATCGTAAAACATTTCTTCTTTATGTCCAATCTAACCGTGCCCTCTTGCAGTTTAAAACCATTGCCCCTTGTCCTGTCGCGACAGGCCCTGGTAAAAAGTCTCTCTCCATCATTCTTATAAACCCCTTTTATATATTGAAAGGCTGCAGTAAGGTCTCCCTGGAGCATTCTCTTCTCCAGGCTGAACAACCCCAACCCTCTCAGCCTTTCTCTGTAGAAAGCTTTGTTTTTATTGTGCAGGTTTGTTTAGCTTGTGAGCACTAAAATGGTCATGAATTACTTTTACCCATTGAAAGAGGCTTCCTTGACTATATGCCGTCAACTGATCTAGATCCCTTTGAACAGAACATGATGACAGACTCCCCTTGCTAGCTGTGTGCAAGAACTGCTTTCAAATCATTCAAGGACACCGAATGATAGAGGGAGATCTGTGTGCATCCATTTTCTTCCTCTCAAATCATGGCTGAGATTCGTGAGCAAGCCTTTGAAGCCAGCCCCGTGGTTTGTGTGAGCTATCATAGCAATTTCTTCTGCCTCTGTCCAGAATGCACGGGTTGAGGATGAATACTTTGCAGAGGTCAATGTAGTTTTTAACTCAGTGTGCAGCTAGGTGTACAACAGATGTAAAAAATACCCAACAGTTGTCTGTCTCTTTTTGTCTTGTAGGTTTATTCTTCAGTCTAAAGGAGTGATTCATAATCAGCTCTTAGAAAAACAGAGAATAGCTGAAGAGAAAATTAAGGAATTAGAGGTAAGTTTTTTTTGGCAGGTAATGATGATGAAAGCAGAACATTGAAGGTCAACAAGATGCTGTTTGCTACATCCCTTGTTCTTGTCTGGTACTTTTCACTCTGAAGGATTGTAACTAGGTGAACGATAGTGCCTGTTACAAGTAACCTACAAGCAATTCATGTCACTTGGTTTCTTTGCTAGATCTACAACCCCAGTAGGGATTGATTGTTTGCTCTGTGTCCTGATAAGAAAACTGGGATTCAAATGAGATTAGTAGGAGCAAGGTTTAAAACCAGCAAAAGGATGTTTGTGTGGTTATTTGCAGCAGACAGGTGATGTGAAACTTTGCTAGTGCTGTGGATATTAAGAGTTTACACTGGCTTAGGACAATTGCACAAATTCATGGAAGAGAAATCCATTGAGAATGACCAAATATGTAGAAATGGCATCCTGCTCAGGAAGTCCCTGAGCTAAAAATGTCTTGAGGCTGGGAAAGTATGAGGAGGAAGTACTGTATATGCCTGCCCTGTCCTTACACTCTGCCCTAGGCATCTACTTGTGGCTGCTGTTGAAGACCGGAGCTAGGGGGAGATGGGACTTTGTTTTGACGATGTGGTCAGAGCACTGCTGTGTTCTTATGTTTATCTGGTTGGAGTATTCAAGGCAGAGAAGAATATCTAGGAAATATGAAGTAGTGCCTGCGCAAGTTCCAGTGTTCAAACAAGTTATCTAGTGAATCTTGACTATCTTCTAGTGGCTACATGTACAGCTTGCAGTTCTTTGGAGATGTTCAAAATGTACTTTTCCAAGGCCGTTAGTGTATTTTTTTTTTCTTAATGCCCCTAAAATACAACTAATACAAAACACTGTTCCTTGTTTTTTGGGGAATGACAGAGAAAGCAGTTGAGTTGTGTCAAGCTGCTTATCTCATCTGTTAGTGTTTTGGAGAAAGTGAGTGTGGAGACCAGCTAAGAAGGGACAAGCAGGAATAGAAGTCAGTGCTCAAACCTACTCAAACCTGTGCAGTTCTGTCTCTGTTGTCTCGTACTTACATTAAAGCAGAAGTAGAGTTTGTATTCTTTTTAATTCCTTCTTAAAACTCAGCTTGCCTGGGGAGCTGTAGGGCAAGCACATCACCATGTGTTGTGTTGCCTGGAGTGTTTTCTGTGCCAGATACTGAGGGGTTTTGTGTTTCTGGCAATGAGAATGTTTTCTGCACAGGGAAAACAAGTACTCCATAGATAGGCTATATGTTTAAGGTGGTGTTAATGCAGACAAGGCACAGTTAATTTTTTTTACGGTTATGTGATAAAAGTGATTGTATCTTGGCTACTCTGGAGCCATCTCAGGTGCTAGTGGATTTGTGCAAAGACCCCTGTGACTGGGGTTGGAGAACTTTATAGCAGCACATCTGGATTTGGAAGTGATTGGAGTGTGGCTGATAGCCTCTGTTTACAAACTGCCCATTGGGTTCCTTACTGCCAGGTCCATCAGGCTGCAGTCAGCTTTTTGGCTACTGTGCCCTTCAGCTGTGCATCTCAGTTTCTTCCTGTTCCTGGTGGGGAATGATCTTACCTCCTGAACTTTCCAATTGCTGAGTTCAGCAGAATGGATGGAATTCCCCCCAGATTATAACCTTTACCATTCTTGCACAAAGCCTCAGAGCTGGCTGCTTTGCAAATGTGTTTTTCTGCTTCATAGCTCCCTGTTGCTTGAGTCTCTGGTTAGGGCCACTGAACTGAAGTTCCCAGCAATAGTGACTGTCTCAAAAGGTGGTGGGAGTGGAAGGGTGGTTGCCACATGGGTTGGTTTTTCTTTTTAACCATGGATTGTAGGGCTCAGATTGCCAAAACTTTTAACAGTTTGTTTTAAGTCAACATTCAAGTCCATCTTTTAACTACTCTGCTTCCAGCTGGCTGGCAGTTTTGTGAAGAGGATTTTCTTTGGGCTTGGGATTCCCCATGGCAGAAGACAAGCTCTTAGACTGACAACTGCTGGAAACTGAGATTTCGGGGGAAATACCTGAGTCCAAGTCAGGGAGCACTTATCACAGGAGTAGGGGATTTTGCTGTCCTGAAAACAAGTTGTGACAGAAGCAGGAAAGAATGTGAAACTTTGTGACCTTGTGCTTCCACTGCATCATTGTAAATTAAATATCAAACTAAGATAGGTTAAAACTTCCCTCCATCCATTACTAAAACTGGAAGGATTTTAAAGCTTAGGTTTATATTTTACATTGTTAACTACCTTATCGCTTACTCACATTTCTCACTTTGCATAGTTGAATCAAGCTGCTCAGAGTAATCTTCCAGTATCCATACGGTGTGGCTGATCTGGTTACTCATGTAGTGTGAGCTTGAGACAACTATGCCTTCCTATTATGATGCTATTGCCAAGGTATTGCGAAACATGTATTTTTGATACAAGCCTGAATTTGAGAAATGCTCTCACGGCTAGCTTGGTGCTGTTTGCAGAGGAGTACAGCACAGAGGGCTGGGTTTGCTGCTGAGCTCTTCTGTAAATCTCTGACCTCCTGAGTGCTGACTATTCATGAAAATGTGGGCTTTAAACTGCTTCAGAGATGTGAGCTGGATTTCCTGATATTCACAGCTGTCAGAGTGGACTTTGAAAATAGTGACATGTTTTGCATCTGGTTTGAAAGCTTCTTTTCTCCCTCCTCTGATAGTCTCCAGTGCAATGCATGATTGCAGGTATTCACTTTCCCTCACTCCCCTCTCTTGGGTTCCTCCGCTGTTGAAGTGGTGCATTGTCTTTTTCAAGGCAGCATCACAAAATTGATGTGATACTGCTAGTTTGGTCCTCCCTGCTGCTGATCGCATGGCAAAGCAGCAGGCAGAACCAGACCTGTCTTTGTACAGGGCTGTGAAAATAACACTTGGCTGGAATATGCATTGGACGTACTTAGGGAGAGGAATTGTGTTCTGAAAACACCAAAGGAGTATGGATGTGCACAAGGGGACAAATGCATAGCCTGTCAGTTACTCTGCAGAAAAAGCAAGGTAGCTTTACCCTTCTTGTTAAAGCTAAGGTATGAACGTGAATATATGTATGTACATATGTAGCATTCTTAACTTCACAACTTGTATATAATCCTTTGGAATCCAAATAGACTGCCCAGGCTTGCTGGCAAAATACACATGCCTGCTTAAAGGCTGTGCCAGTGAGGCTTACAAAAACCTGCTTGAATCTTGCAGAGATTGATGGCATAGGCTCACTCACATACTGGCATGGGAATTGTCCTACTTAGCAGTAGCGATTGGATTTTTCCAGTACTGATACTATCAAATTCTTGTTGTGTTTCACAGTACGAGGGGTATGTGTTAAATCTATTTTGAAAGCATTCTAAAGGGATGAGCACAGACTCTTTTTAGCTCAGCAATGTTTGTGCAGTATTAGGAGAAAAACCAAGTAATGTTTTTCTTCCCTTGTTTTTAAGGAAACATGATATGTGAGGGGTGGAACAATGCTTTGTTTCAGGAAATGTTATCCGTTTCCATTGTAAGGCTAGATGGATTCTGTTTTTAAATGTGGCATTTTAAAAAGAACAAACTCTATGATGTATAAAGACATGGAAAATTGATTCTTCGTTAGGGGTGGAGAAAGTGATTATCGCTGTGTGTTTTCTCTGATAATATCTGATAGTCCCCTTCTCTCCTGCTATATTCAGCATGTTTAGTTGTCAGGCGTTGTCAGACTAAATTGCTAAAAATAACAAATAAGGGGGAGGCTCTGCTGGGCAGCTCTGTCTACTGTGTGCCACTGAATTTAGCTCCTTCGTGAAAAGGGCAAAAGCAACCTGCAGCTTTCTGGTTGAATTGGATTTCGGTTTTAAACTCTGACCACAACATTGTTGCGTGCTTGTTTCCCAGGCAGTTCTTTCACATGTGTATGGGAGACTGAACGTTTACTGCTGTGGAGGTAAAGGGTTGGTTGTTTTCTTCTCTGCCTGGAGTAGAAAATACGATCGGGAAAGCTATACCTAAGTGCTTGATTTCTAATTCGGAAATTCTTCATGTGGTCCCTAAAATGCCATGTCCAGTTGCCCTATCCCACACAGAAAACTTCTTTGCTCTCGTTCATGGTGGAGAAACGAACGGTGTGCTCTCAAACACCACTGTGCTCCATGTTTAAAGGCTTAGATGGTGTTACAGGTCTCCTTCCTGGTAAAGTTAAAAAGTGACTGCATTCCAGTGCCTTATGGTGACCAGATGTCAGAGGTAACAACAGACTTCTTCCCTGGTGCTGCCTGGACACAAACTTGCTTGTGCTGCAGCTTCCACTTCTCTAATCTTTCTCTAGGAGCTTTAAAATGGCTTTGCTGCAGCCCTGAGGCGTAATGGTGGTGCCCCCCTTCTTGATGAGTCGACCAGGGCGTTTCTGATGATTGCCACAACAGTGTTTTTGTACCCTGTAGGAACAAAGATTTAAACAGGCGCAGTGTGGCTGGGGAGAAGTGCCAGAGCCTGGGAGTTCATGTTCCCCAAGCAGGTATGGCTCAGATGGACCCGCTCAGCGTGGCTGTGTGCCTCTGAAGTGCTCCAGCAGCAGCTCTCTGGACGACCCTTCATTTTTTACGCTGAAACCGTCAGCGTGGAGGCCAATTCTGAGGGTGGCTTTAATGATGTGAAAACAAGTCTCTTGAGATTTGTGGTGCACTTCGCAGACCACTAAGCGACCATCAGAAGGTAACAATTGTTAGGCTGTTCCCAAGTTAGACCAATTTCTGCCTGGGATTTACAGCATAGAAGATCTCGTCCCATGGTTGGCTTGGGATAGGCCAGTGCCCAGGAATGTGCGGTGGGCTTTTTAAATAAACAGGGGAAAATAAGGAATGCTCCTGTTTGCTTTGGAGAGGAGAAGCCTCAAGAATAGCCCTCTGTGCTTTAGCCTGGAGCAGATTTTACTTTGCATGAGCGTGCTGTTCTCTCATTCCATCGCTGGCATACATGCACGTACTGAGGACATGGTTTTAAACACATGTTGTCACAGAAGCTGCCCCTTGTTTCTAAGTGTGTGCATAGACGAGGTCAGTCCCTGGCTTGGTTTCAGCGCTGTTGGTGTTATGCCCTGGTCTGCTCTAAGGAAGGCTGGTGTGCTGCTGTCACTGTTGTTCGTACAGGAGCCAAGCCAGAACCATCCATGCAACCTGGAGGCTTGGCTGCAGTCATGATTTGCGAACATGTACAAAACTCCTCTGGCACATATCGTTTGCAGGTTTGGGGCATTACTGGGGAGTAGAATGGTTTTTCTTTTCTTAATTTACTTGTCCTGGAAGGTGGTGTGTTGTGGCATTGGTTTTTTGTGGGTGGTTTGTTTTTTGGTTTTGTTGTTTTTGGGGTTTTTTTAGGTATTTGTTTCCCCTTCTCCCCAACCCCACCCCAACTTTACTGTATCTGATGTTTGGGAATTCAGAGTGGTGATAATCTCCTTCTCTTCTTGCCCCTGAATTACACCTTGGAGTTTCATTAAGTCTCCCTGGCCATCTATGAGTCAGGAGTCCAGATGTTCTCTGCAGTCAAGAGAAAGACAATAAATGCTTCCAGAGGGTCACTCGTTCCTAGAGGTGATCATCTCCCTCTGCTTGCTGTAGAGGGAGGCTGCACACCTGATGTGGGGAGAGGTGGAATATGGAAGTGAACTTAACATGTAGGATTAACATTTGGGCTTGCATGGACCTTTTAGGAGGAAGCTGTGGGAGCTCCACAAATTACAGAGATCGGTCTGAAGGTGAGCTGCAGAGCCTCATCAGGCCCCCTGTGAGGACCAGGCCAGGCGATAGCCTTCATCTTGCATGGCTTTGGGTGTCTGAGGCAGGTGCAGGTTTCTGGGCACGGACATTTGGACTGGGTGACGTTCCTGGGAAATGTGTTTCGTCTTGACTCTGTTGGCTTCTGTCATCCAGGCCTGAGTCTGTGCCTTCACTGAGGGCTTGCTCCTGCTTTTCAGGCTGCAAAGCTGGAAGCTTAGCTTGCTTTTTGAAGGACATGGGTGGTCCAGCTGTCTGCCTAAGCTTACTGTCAGCTGGGGAGCATCCACAGACGCTCCTGTAGGAGAGCAGAGCACGGCCTGCATGGGCAGAGCTGTCAGCACTGTCTGCCCTCCACAGAGATGCTTGTTTTGAAGAAGAGAGTAGCTGAAGCCTCCCCCCCTGCCCCCATAGGTCTCACTGTCTTAGAGGGAGGAGAATCTGTGTTCTCATTCCTGATTTTTTGAATGAAAAATGCTCTGAGCAATGAGAAAAATAGGCTTTAAAATAATAAAAGGGTGAGAAGGTTGAGAGTGTAAGGGACACAGAGCTAACACTATCAGGACAAAATCATTCTTTATGGAGAAGCCCTCTGCCATTGGGCTGGGGCCATACAAATTCAAGGTAAATACTGGAGGAACTGGGGCATAGCTAATGCTGCTCTAATTCTTTCTGTCCCCTAAACTGACGCTGCTGATGGTAACATGAATAACAGGCCTTCTTCCTTGCTTTCAAGGCTGTGATGAATCACTGACTTAACATTTCTTTATGTTTAAAGCCTCACAGTCTGTCTTATTGTCATTTGTCAAAAGTGAGGATAGTGAAAGGATTGTATTCTTACAGTCTAACTTAACATGCATTTTATGCTGTTTCTCTTTTATCCAAATCGCATCATCTCTCATCCCACATAAATGAAAGTTGATTGTGTGCAGCAAGCACCTTGCAGCTTTAAAAGGGAACAAATGCTCTTCAGTAATCACATGAAAGGAGGTGTACTACTTTTAATACTGGTTCTGCTTCCGATGGTAGATTTGTTAGATAAAGATCAAATAAGAATATGTTCTGCTTTGAAAATTGCGTAAGAAGCTTGTCCTGTGTTAAATAGTGCACAAGTCACTGGTTGCAAAACATGACGTTGTAATCTTACAGGCATAGAAGGAAGCAATCATCACATTTAAGAGGGGATTCCCAGCTCTCTGAAAGGGTCTTCCGCTGGTTTAGATCTGGGATGGCTTATAAAAACTTTAACATCTCATCACATTTTTGTGAAGAGTGCTTGTGCATGATGCTGATTTTTGTGGAATGATATTTATAACATCACATGTGTTGTATGGGTATGCATTTGCGAGGCTGAATCTTTCGTTTGGAGCAATCATTCACCACAACAAGTTTTCAAACTCCCAGATTTTTGCAAGCAACTGTTCAATTAGTAATTCTTTGTTAGTCTTCCCTGCACTGCAGACTGCAAAGTAAGCACACAAACTAGCTGAGAGGGCAAAGGCTTCATGAAGGGAGAACTGGAATTTGATGACTCTATTTTCACTGTTCCTACCTTTATTTTTAGGTGGATGATTGTAGATTTTAAAAGCAGGAGAATAATTAACATGAGTGTTGATTTCTTCCTTTTAAATCGTTTAGAAGCTAGTTATAGAGATGCTCTCAAAATACATGTATCCCAGAACTCGTTTTAGGATTTTTTTTGAGGGTTTTGCTCTGATTAAAAAAAAAAAAAAAAATCTAATGGAAAAAGCTTTTCAAGCAAACGTTGCCAGTATGCTCACATTCCTTTGTAATTCAGGGGAAAGTGAAATACATTATGCATTAATAAAAAACCCACTTCTGCTGTGTCTAAATGGTTTTGTCCATCCAGGAGCTTACATTTAGTCATCTCGGTCTGAAAATGTTGCTTGTTTCCTCTGATTAGCATTAAACTGCTTTTATGATTACACTGAAATCATTTTAACACAAAGTTGGTAGATAAGTCTGTCTTTGTCATTTTAAACCAGGGTCTGATTCATTGTCAAAGCTCTCCTTTGTGCTTATGGCTGCAGAAGTATCCAAAGCAACGAGCCGAGCTGGATGCAAGTCCCTCTCCAAATTCCTCCTTGCATGAGTAATAGTTAGTCACAAAACCAGTGCTGCTGTCCTTGCCTTAGTCACCAGGCCCATGCAGTTGCTCCTTGCTGTCCTTTATGCTAGGCAGCTCTGGGGAGGGGGATTATCTGTGCCCTATAAACCTCCATCCTGCCCCCATCTCCTCCATCTCGCCTGGGGAGAACAGGAAACAATTATTTAGAAAGCGTGCTCCTGCGTGTAGGAGACCTGACCCAGCCCTGAGTCAGCTTTACAAAGCCACACCTTGCTCACCAGGTATGCGGGGAGGCCGTCAGGACTTCCTGCTGGCCTCACTGCCCCAGTCGCTCCTCTCATCTTTCTGTAAATGTGTTCCTAGAGGGGATGTGGCTGCTTTCTGCCGGCGAGGCAGCCGAGTTCAAGGGTGTCTGAATTAGGGAGCGATGCTGGTTAGTTGGGAGTTTATCTCATCTTTTTGTTGCTGATTTGTTGAGTCTTTGAAATTTATGGAAGTAATTTTTCTTTTAAAATGGCCTTGTTTGGCCGGGACTGCAAGAGGTGAAAGGTGTGGTATGATTTTGCACAAGTCATATTGCTGGGAGGTATTCTGATGAGCCATACTGGCTCTATAGGACCATAGAAACCAAAGCACCGAAGTAGGGAACTTACCACATTTTGCAAAAGGCAGTTTGGTGAGGGACACTTCCACCAAAGCAAAACGTGGGGATTTTCAGAATCTGGGTGAGTTTCCCCTCCCCGAGTGCTCTGTGTTTGACCTGACTCTGCTGTTGTAAGTCTGGTTAAGGTGCAGTATCTGACCTGAAGCAATGTACCTCTGAAAACTGCTCTAAATGGGTGATTTTGCCAGGAAGGGGTATCCCTAAAGGAATCCTCTGGGTTGATAATATATTTCTGCTGCCACCTACTGAAAGGTTGCCAGTTGGCTTTCTTTAGTAGTAGTTAACATCAGGCAGCAGTTCAGTGGAATAGTCAGTTATTTCCCAGTCGCAGAGAGCAACACCTGTCTCCACCTCTACTGAAAATGCCATCCTGTGGCTGAGACAACAGGTATGTGCATTGTGCTCCCATCGGGGCTGGGGCTTGGGGACAGAAAGGCTGCTATGCAGGCAGGTTTTCCTGCCCGTTATGTTGCAACTTCTTCTCTTGAAGGTGGCCTCCTTTGGTACCAAGTGTGGAAAGCACTGGGTGCTTTTCCAAATTAGCTTTTCCAGTGTATGTTTTTCAGGGTTTCAAGGCACTACGATAATGATGGTGGAAGGCCTGCTGGTTGTGCTGTGGGTAGGATCGATACACGATGAAGGTTGGTTTGCACCAGCAGTTCTTTAGGGATGTGCTTATAAACATCCTCCTGAGTTGGCAAGTGCACTCGTATGCTTGATGTCTTCTCTTCTCCACTCTAATCCAGATGGTTTTGAAGTGACCGAGGGTCCCCGTTACCTTGTGGAAAGAATGGCTAAGGGAAAATCCAGGGATCTGAATCATCACTTCTCTTAGGTAAATGGCATCATCGTGCTTCTGTCAGCAGCTGTCATCAGAAACCAGCTGGGCTCCCTTCCTATTGCAGTTCACTCATTCTTGAGCAAACTCTGGGCAACTTCCTGAGAGCAATAACTCTGCTTGGAAAGTCTTGAAGTGTATCTAAATATTTGGTGGTTGCTGTAGCATGGTAATTCCCAATGTGTACATGTGCCACAGTGTTGCGCTGGGTGAGGACCAGTGCTGGGTGGACCCATCAGGGCGTAGGACTGCCAGCAGACCCACCCCGCCCCATCACTGGTACCCACTATTTCAGTTTCTCCCAAAGCAGAAGCAACTGGGTGCTGTTCAGCAGGTCCACCTCCTTCCCATGTATGGGTTCCAAGTGAAATCCTGTTAAACAGAGCGCACGTCCCAGGCACATCATTTTCCGTGATCTCAGGCTGACCAAAATGTTTACCTTGCCCGTGGTGCGTGCGTTGACAGCTTGGTGTGCTGTTCTCCGGCAAGGCGGGTTTGGGCAATTCCAGCCACCCTAACAGCAGCAGTGGCCTCAAGAGCAAGGGCAGCTCACGGTGCTGCTGCTGCCTGGCCCCCAGCATGCAGGCAGCACAGCTTGCTTTCCTCTCGGGGAAGATCCTTCCCCAGACAAGCGTGTGCTCCCAGCTCTATCTCAGGATCTGCTGATCACTTTCCCAAACAGTGTGCACACAGAGCCCTTGAGGAATGCCAAAAATGACCTGGGTTAACTTTGGGAGATACAGAAACTCTCAGCTAGCAGGTTTATTGAGACGGTGTCACAAGATGAGTTGTATCAGGGCTCCTATTTGAGGCACTGCATCATGCCTGAAGACTCTGCAGCATTCCTCGACGAAAGCCTTCTACGCGCAAGAGTGGGATGCCAGCATCTGGCGGCTGGTAGCCAAGCATGCTGCGAGCTGTGGGGAGGGAGATGTTCTCTGGGAAGGAACCTGCCAGCTTGTTTTGTCCTCACAAAGTTGGATGTAAAACAAGTTTGTAGAAAAACAGTTTTAAAAAAAAAAAAAAAGGCAGAAATATGAAGGCACGTTCCAATACCAGATCCTTAAATTTCCATGGAAACAGTTTTATTTGGGTTTAAGCATATTTGTGTTTGCAGGTCAGGGGTTGAAGCTCTTTTTCTCTTGCTGAGGTGAAGAGAGAGAAGTGGAATTTGAAGAGCAAAAGGAGTAGACATTGTATGAGAAACCACTACGTAAAACAGGAAATTCACCTGTGAGTGCGAGGCGTAGTGCAGCATGAATAAACCGTGGCTGCTGAGTATTGGTTTCCTGCTGAGAGCAGAAGTGCTGTTTTGGCTTTTGGAGTTGAGCGTGCACGCTGTGAAATGCTGTGCTGAACTACCAGCTCTAGACAAGGCTCTGCAGACTCGTGGGTCTGGCCAGTGGCTGACCAGCTCTCTCTGAAGGCAGAGGTGTCTGAATCACAGTGCTGGGGGAATTATGTTGCTTTGATCATCAAAAGCCCATCCAAGAGGAGCTGATTAATAGTTTTTTTCTTGCTGCGGAATCTGTGGATGCTGGCTTTTTAATCTGCCAGGAATGTAAGGTCTGGGTGCGTCATTGTGCTTCTCCAGCAAAGCATCAGCCTCACTAGCAGCATGATGCAATGGGAACAGAGGTGGGAGGCTCGAGCAGGAGGTGACTTCCCGCCATGTCAAAAGGCCACGGGCCACCTCTGTTAACCACAACTCCTTTTCTTCTTTGGGGTGTGAACTGTAATTGTACTTGCATTAAATCTAGTATTTCCGCAGCTGCTGCCAAAAGCAAATAGTGCGGAGCTGGTCAGGGAGCAAGTGTTGCCTGTGTCAGGGAGCGAAGTGCAAGGGAGAGCTGTGGTATGGGATTATGGCAGGGCGAGTATTTACTGTGTTGCTTTTGCTGTAACCACCAGCACCAGGGCACAGGCTCGCTGCTCTGGTGCACGTTGGTAAGAAGCGTGCGCAGTGAGGGATGGCTTGTGGGTGCTGCCATACATTGCCTCTGGCTGGGGCCAGTCGAGCTGGTGTTTCCAAGAGCTTGCACTTCGTACGCCAGCGAAGCGAAGAGGCAGCTGCCCAGAGCCATTGCCTGCAGCTGCCCAAGAGCGGAGCATGTTGGCAGCAGGCATTGCAGCCCACCATCCTTGCTGGGTTAGGGGGTCCAGCGTGAGGCAGCTGCCCTGCCCTCCTTGCAGGCAGTGCTGGGGTTGCGGTGCCCTCCCTGCCGGGCCATGCGGCTCCTTCTGCGGGGCTGTTGGCTGCACAGCCGCCCTTCCTCCTGGGAAGGGTTCCCAGGATATTGATGCGCCTTGCCTGTCAGATGGGGCTGTGTGAGCAGCCAGTCCTGTTTTTTGGCTGCATCTCTGATCACATGGGAGACGGCGCTTTTACTATACATAGCTGTACTGACACCCCACGCAGGTTAGCCTGTGCCCCGCACACCTGGTTTAGGAAGGCTGCAGGAAGGCTTGGAAGTGGGGAAGGCTTCTGAGAGCAGGGAGGGGAGAGTAAGGGCCAGGCTTGGTGGCACCATCTGTGGTCAGATGCAGCAGAGCCTTAGAGCCCAGCTTCAGAGCCCCTGGTAGGTGCTGCCAGGTCCAGCTGGTGGGGTTGGCTCTGCTGCCCAAGGAAGAGTTCTTGGCCATCTCTTCTCACCCTCCATCTCAGTGCCAGGCAGCCATTAGCATGGCAAACCTACTTTCAGAAAGCAGATTTAGGTGAGAACATTTCCTTTCGGGCTAGTTTTCAGACAGATCATCAGGGCTGTGGTTTGTATCGCTCCCAAGTGTGGCAACCCTTTCTGGCCAGGGAAGGTGACTGTTGTTGCCAGCGGGGTTAGCTTAAAGGAATTATGAAGCTACAGGCTGGGACGAATTGACTGCGGTGGCTTTTGGGGGGCATCTTCTGCAGTTTTGCACCCTATCAGCTGTTCTGCACGTGGCCCAGACCTTGTTAGCCTGTTGCAGTAGCCATGTGTTGGTCTTGTGTCCCAGTGCAGGTGGCAGTGCCCTTCCTGTGCAGGGACAGAGCGGGGCAGGAGGGGGATCGAGGGCCTGTCACTGCAAATAAGGGGTTGGGTGAGAACTGGTGAGTGGCATGTAGTGGGAACAACTGAGGAGGGTGCAAGAGCTTGTCCTGTACTGGAGCAGGGCAGCTCGCTTGATTTCACAGTGCGTGTGAAGCGTGCTGCCCGTCTGGAAATCTGTAGCTGCAAATCTTGCTACCTTCCCACATGCCTTCAGACACTTTCAAGGTGGCCTTCGGCTCCCCTTCCTTGCTTCTGCAGTGGAGAGGCTTCTTGGGCGATGATGGGACCTGCAACCTCAGGTCATTCGTCCCTGTGTGGGAGTTACTGTGCGTGGATCATGGAAACAAAGCGGCATTTCTGAAACCTCTGAAAAGCACGGGGCAGTGGAGGGTGGTGGGCGTGTATGCTCCCTGCCCTGACCGAGCAGGCATTCAGAAGCTGTCTGTGCCTCTTAAGTAAGTTTCAGTAATGCTCAAGAAGTGTATTTTGCTGTGTGGTAAATAAATCTCTAGCAAGTGGATGTGGCAATCACGAACCAGGAGGAGGAACTGGCCTCTCACTGCAGCCAGAGCCATCGTCTAACAAAGCTGTCTCTTCCTGCTGTACTGTCTGTATTTCCTCCTTTGCTGCCTTGCCACACTCTTCTCGTAACTGCTGGGGAGACGCCAGCACCTCGTGGCACTGCCTGGCCTCGCTGCAGAGCGTGGCCCTGTTTGTAAGCCGTGAGTTTGGGCTTTTCTGGGAGCTGAGTGGCATGCGTCACCTTCACCCCATTGCCTTCCCAAAGCAAGTTTCCTTTCTCAGTCCTACCCTGAGACTCTGTGACTCAGGCAGTGGTATCTCTTGCTGTTTTGGGTAACCACCTTGTCTGGCCAGAGGCCTGCAGCAGCTGGTGGGTGGGTGAGGGCAGTTTATGGCACTGCTGGTGTGGGGAGCGGGTAGGAGCTCTGAATCTGCAGCTCATAGGTTGTCCAAGCCTCTGAAGTCAGTGGCTTGCTGTGCAGGGCCAGGGTGCTGCAATGTCCCGTTTTGCTCCTGACTGGCAAGCACTGGAGTTACTGGTGTAGAAGTAATATCAGAGGCTGCAGAGAGCAGCAGCCTTTGATTTCATGAGGGACTAAAACCAGCAGTACGTTTCTGGCATTGCACTGGAAATGTGCTGCTAGCTGCACTTGCCTTGGCACAGGCAACAGAGAATTAACATTTGGAGTGGCAAACACACCTTCACAGGAAAATATATGCAGCTGATTGGGTGATGAGCTAAAACCTAGCAGCCATGGGGTTGGCCTAAAATGTGAGGTCACAGGACATAGGGTTAACTAGGGCTGCAAGTCAACATCAAGTGCAAATGAAAGCATGTGAGTTCAGGGAAGCTTGGAGGAGGGGTTTGGGAGGTCGTGGTACTGTTCCTCCCACAGGGAGCAGATACCACCAGCCTGGCAGATCTGGCTGGACTGGAACAGCCTCCAGGGTGACTTAAGAGCTGTGCTGTCAGACCGTCTCTGGGCTCTCGCAGAGCTGGTGTGACTAGGCAGCGTGTGTGTCAGCCGGCTTGCTCACAGTGCTGCTCCCTGGGAAGGCGCACCAGGGAGAGACGGAGTTTCCTGTCTAGACCCCAGTAATCACGGTGAGGAGGGGTTTGCACGCAAGCTCCTGCTCTTTCTCCTGTGATTACCGAAGCAGAAACCAGGCCACAGCTCCTTGGGAAGGAACATCTCGCTTCTTCCACGTGTCTCAGAAAATGCAGCGACCGTCTGCTCCTCGCTCCCCCTTGATTTGGGCCGTTAGTTGGAGTGGGAGCCAGATGCCATGCTGGCTCCAGTATTGCCCTGCAGGAGAGCTCAGGAAGCTTGCAGCCCCCCAGCTGCGGGTGTAGGTTTCCCTTGATGCCCAAGGGATGCTCCTTGAGCCCAGGAATGAGTTGCCCTGGAGGCTTCTCTTGGAAGGAAGGAGTAAAAGTGTCAGGGCCAGCCCAGATCCTCTTGCCCCAGAAACTACATGACTGAGGAGAGTGATTGAGAGAAATACAAATTCCCTGAATCCTCACCTGCCTGGGACTGCAGGTGATGCTTAAGTAAAGAAATGGCATTAAACCATGTCCCTTTGCCATGAGCTGTGTAGCTCCAGCACCCCTGCTCCCCTGGGGAGGGCAGAGCATGCCACTGCACAGGAGTGGGCAGCATGGATCCATGTGGGCCACAACAGCCATGAACACTCCTGCACTGCATCAGGCCACATTAGTGCTCAGGGTCCCTTGTCCTTGGGGAAGTAGGGCCCAAATGGTTGCCAGCACGGCTTCCTAACAGGGGATGTTTGAAATCCCACTGTGTTAGGGGAACAGAGCTGTCGTTTGCAGCCCACTAGCTCCCTGGCTGCATGTGGAGGCTTCCCTGTGCAGTGGCAGGCCTGCCTGGCTCTCCCGAGGTTGCTGCTGGGGCCAGCCTGCCCACGGAGAGCTGCTCTCTGGAAATGTCTCTTGCTGCCTGGTGAACATGAGGGGGAGTGGAGAGGACAGAAAGCCAGAACCATTTCATAGACTAATTTAATTGCAGTAAAAAAAAATGTTTTAGTAATAACCGAATGCGTAGAAGTCAGCTCTGCTGATGCCACTCTCCTCCAGTCAGCGGAGCGAGGTGGAGCTCAGACCCACACAGGTTTTCTGGGAACTGTCTCCCCTTGCAGCCTTCAGATTCAGTTCCCTAGATGTGAAATCCCTCGACGTCTGTCCGGGCAGAGTGAGAACGGCGCGGTGGTGGCAGAAGTACTGCTCGTGCGTCAGCGAGTTGTTGGCAGTGGGAACCCGTGCTGCGCCTCCTCTCCCAGCAGTTTCCTGAAAAGCAGCTCTTGTAAGCGAGAGGGATCCCACGTGCCTGGGGCACTGCGTGAGAGGGACAAGGAGCCCTTTGCCATACCCACAGCCCTAGCTGTCGCTAACAACCTTTACTGTTTTAAATAAAAGCCCTTCAGTATTTAGAAACGGGGCTGGAAGAGATGTCCTCATGGCATGGGCATTTCAGCTGAGTGTACAGAAGTGTCACTGCAGGTCTGCTGCGGGGGGACAGATGGGGAGTGATGGCAGCAGGACTGTCCCATGTGCTAATGAATTTTCTTTCAGTGTTATGGGTCTCAGCTCCCCGTGGGCTTGCAGGAGTCAGGGGGAGGCTGTCAGGAGAGCATCAACTTTGCAGTTCCTGCCTGTCACTGGCTGGCCGGGGCCGTGTCCTCTGGCTCACACACAAGCCCCCTGCGGCCTGCCCCCCATGGCAGGAGGGTGCTGCTTGGCGGAGGCCAGCACGTGCTTTTACTGCAGCCTGCGCCCATAGGTGCTGCCTTGCTCCAGCCAGCTGGCAGCTGGGGGAGCACCCCAGAACAGCATGTGTTTTTACCCTTTCCTACAGCCCCCCTGCACGGCTGAGCAGTGTTGAGGACGTCCACTGCTGTCCCCCTGTAGCTGTCCTTGGTTTTGGTGGGCTTTGCAGGTCATTCATGCCATACTGGGCTCCTCTGCCTGTGGCTGGAGACATGATTAGTGGAGCGTATGGCAGGATGCTCTAGGCTGAGGCCTGGGCTCCTGTAATTTAATAATAATCCTGCCAATGCTAATTGGTACCTTGCTTGGCCTGGAGACTGAGCTCAATCAAGCTCCTCAGGCCTGTGGGAAGGCGCTCAGTGCGTGGCTGTAGCCGCTGTGGGGTCATGGGAGCATTGTGCCGCAGCGGTCCCCTGCAGGCTTTGCTGAGAAGAGGACCTTGTGAGGACAGCAAGCCCCACGCCAGCGTGCAGCAGGTACCACCCGTGGACCACTACGTGTGCCCCCGAGGGCTCTCCCCATGGTTCTCCACAAGCCCAGCTCTGGGGAGCCTCCCCAAGGGTCCCCCCAGCCTGTAACGAACTGCATTTGGAGCGGTGCTCTGCCTGCTGCTGCCAAAGGAGGTCTGCATCCAGCAGCGAGGGCTGCCTGCCTTCACACAGCAATGCCTTCTGCTGGTCTGACGTCCACCAGAGACTGTTGTGTCTGTTGTTTGGAAACCCAGAGAAAATAGTCAAAAGAGCCAAGCACTGATTTTTCCAGTCACCTAGGAGCACGCAGACTAGCAGGAAAAAACGCTGCATGCTGAATTCCTATCTTGGGATGCACAGCTTCAGGCTGCTTCCCTGCCAAGCCTAGCCTAATTAAAGATGATTAAGGAAACACGCGTATTTGGTGATGATGCCAGGGAATTGCTGATAGAAAGGAGGGTCTGGGTTTAGAAAACTGGCCCAGCTGGGAAAAAGAGCCTTTTTTACCCAAGTGTGAAAGGATTTTGCTGTTGTCTCCATAAGGAGTCCTCAGCATGTTAATTCCTCTCTAGGCTGCAAGTGTTACAGGATCCGATTTCCTTTTCGTTCCTTGCTACAGTTAATGTATCCCACTTTTCGCAGCTCTGCTGTTGCAACAGCGATGGCAGCTCTGAGGAGAAGCTTTCAGAGCGAACAAAATTCAAAGTCTGTGTAAACGTTGCCTAGGCTAAATATTAACACTTTCAGAATGCCTCTGGAAATAAATAACCGCTGTCCGCGCTTCGGGAAACCTGCAGGGTCGTGTGTGCCCTCAGCAGGATGCTCGCAGCTCTGCCATGGGCAGTGCTTGGCCCCAGCACCCTGGCATGTGCTGTCAGTGCCAAGGTGGACCTTAACTCCCCTCTGGGTTTTCTGCCTTGCAGCAGAAGAAGTCGTACCTGGAGCGGAGTGTGAAGGAAGCAGAAGATAACATCCGGGAAATGCTGATGGCCCGAAGGGCACAGTAGCTGTGCAGTTTCCCCCAGGCCTCCTGCAACACCTTCTGGGTGGTTTGGGGCAGCCCTGCCTGTGTGCTGCTCACCACCGCCCAGCTGCACAAGCTCCGTTCTGTGGCGGTTTCAATAAAATTCTGCTGCGAAGCCTGAGGTCATTTCCTCTGCCTGCCACCTGAGTGTCTTGCAGCGGCTGCTCTCCCTGTGGGGATTTGACAGAGAAAGGAGACCGTGGTGGGATTTGGGGTGAGGGCCCTTTGGGGAATCCTGCTTCACTTTAAAGCAGATGTAGCCCTCGCCCTCCAGAAAGACCCCGTGCACAGCTCGGCGCTGGGAACGGGGTAAGGCTCGCTGCGTTGTTCTGGTGGAGCAGGGCTGGCGAGACTCTGGTGGGGGAAAAGGGAGGCTGGCAGGGCAGAGCAGGGCCGGCAGTCCCAGGCACCTCCAGGTCCATGACAGGTGGTCATTTACTCTGTCTCAGCGGTGACAGGCCCTGGTTCCCTCCTTGTACTCACGGGCCTGGCAGAGCCCCAGCGCGGCAGTGAGCTGGTGGAGGGCCAGTGCCACCCTGTGCTTCGTGCTCGCAGTGCACCAGCCCGGCCTCCTTCCCCTACCCCTGGCTTTGGTGCTTTTCCGAAACGGAGCTTTCAGGGACGTCTCCTCTCCTGCCACCAGCTCCTTAGGACCTTGGAGCTGGGCAGGTCCCATTGCTGACCCCCCCCCGCCCCGTGCTCTTGCCCTGTAGACACACGGGCGCTGTCACACTCTGGGCTGGCCCTTCACCACCTGCTGCTCCCCAGCCTCCCAGGCCATGTCACCTGCTCACCGGCTGGTCTGGCTTCATCTTCACCGGTGATCGCACACCTGCACCGGCTGCAGTCGCTGCCCCATGGACACAGGGGCCTGTGGACTGATCCCCCCCCAGTGCACTCACACCCTGCCCACGCACGAGCACACTCAGCATGGAGCCCTCACCCAGGACAGAGTTTAAGAGGAATTTAAGAAGATTAGACAGACTGCGCTGATCAGGCGCTGGACAAATGTACCAACCAGCTGTTCGTTTATGCCCAACTGGTCCTTTCATCCCCATACCTCACTGGTTTTCCACACTTGTTCCTCCCCAAATCACCTACACCTCTGCCTTCAGAGCCTCCACTAAATGTCCCATAGCAAGTCCTGTGCAATCCCAAACAGCTTTTCCCTGCATCTGATCATGTGTCCCACCTACCAGGCATCAACCACTTATTCCAAAAGGCGACCGGGACAGCTGCTCTGGGTCACTTATGGGGCTGGGTGTAGCCTGGATGTGGGGCTGAGGCGCTGTGGGGACAGCCCTGGGGAAGGCCCTGGGCAGGGATCTGTGCCTCAAGTGTCCCAGGGTTGAGTTCCTGCCTGCCACTGTGCCCATGTGCTGCTCCAGGCTTGTGGAAGAGCTTGTGAGGGGCTGACAGACCCTCTGATGGGCCTGGGGGTGGCCTGGCTGGGTACTGCTTGGGCTCCTGTCCTGCTGGGTCTCGCTGAGCTCCTGTGTGAATGTGCAAAGGTGCTTCACCTTGTAACTGACCAAAAGCTGCCACGTCTGCTGCTTCCCAGCCTTGGCTCTGGTGCTTGCTGGTGTCTGCCAGCTGCCGTCCTTGGCAGCATCCAGCAAAGGTGTCCACCCATTTTGGTCCTGGGGCAGGGTGCCGGTCTGGCCTGGGCAGGGGGTGGATCAGCCTGCAGCTGGGCTCAGCAGCCAGGCACTTCCCCGCTGCAGGGGCTGCCTTGCACCAGGCTGGGCTGGGCTGAGCATCACCCCCCGCCTGGCCTGGCCCTGGCATGGGGGGAAGGTGGTGTCCAGGCTTACTGGGGGACTGGCAGAGCCCTCACTTCTCCAGCACCTGGAGCCTGATTCCCCCCGCCATAGTGCCAGGCAGCTGGCACTCCGCACGGTGCCGGGTGGCTGGAACCCGGGGCAGCCCTTCCCAATGGACAGTGGGCAGGGTGCTGCAGGGTTGTGTGCTGCTGTAGCCACATGAGCCCAGGACCGCAGCCACTTTGTTGGTGTTTGTGATGGTGCCGAGCAGGAGGCAGAGAGCAGCAAACCGAAGTACTCCCCCCTTCCCACACTGGGGTCTGGGGGCAAATGGCCCCCGAGCAGCTCCTGCTCCTACCCGAGGCAGAGCAAGAACTGGCCTGCAGCTGTGAGGTGACGGTGCAGGGCTGGGGGCTCGCCTCGCACCTGGCAATGCCATTTCTGGGGAGCAGCCAAGGCCAGGCTGGGTGGGCTGACCACTGTGCTGGGATGAGGGGCTGGAGGGAGGGGGAAAGGGGACAGCCAGGGGCACAGGCATGGGGCAGCTGAACGCTCCACTTTTACCCCCCCTGCCAAGGTGGGGTGAGCCAGGGACCACCCTTAGCCCTGACAGGGAGGCGACCGCGACTGGGAGGGTGACAGCGACTGTTCCCGGGGCAGGGAGCCTCTGGGAGCCTGTCAGCGGACCTGAGCTTAGGGCTGCAGCCTGCAGGGGCCATCATCAACCCAAACCAAATTGTCTTGCCCCAGACCAGAGCCCCAAAACTGCATTTCTAAGACCCAAGCAGAGGTGTACAGAATGGTGGCAGGCACCTGGTCAGGGGGGAACTCTCAGACAAAAAAAAGCGCAGAGGAACCCAGTGAGGTGCTTTGTGAGGCCTGAGCAAGCCTGGCAGCATGGCAGTTTGCAGCTAAGCCCTGTCCCTACACGGGTTCCCTCAGGCCTGGATGCTGGACCTGGGCCCACACCGGAGCCAGGGCAGCAGAGCTGCTGCCTCGGCTGCAGCACAGGAAGAGCCTTAGGGTCCAGACAAGCACAATCCTCATTTAGCTCAGCGTGGGCCACCCTTCCCTCTCCTGGCACCTGCTGCCAGGTCTCAGCAAGGCTGGATGCAGCATACACAAACTGAGGGATGGCAAGTGCAGAGCCCTTTGAGGCCTGCTGCAAAAGGGTACAAGATCACTAGGTGATCTTCAGGCAACACGAAGCAAAGGCGGTGTGCGCCAGTCCACCAGGATCAGTTTTGCTCCCGAGGCAGGGAGAGCAGCAGGGAACCGGGGCAGTGGGCAGCTGGGTGGGAACCATCCCCCACGGTGACTGGCAGCAGGTTTCCCCATTTTTCTGCAGACAAAAGCTTTTTATCCCTCTTCTGGCCAGGCGTGCCATGAAACAGCTTCAGCTATAAATCCTCAGCACTAAATTAATCCATGGCCTTGTTTCTTCTTACCCATTAATTTACCCACCGCAAGCCTATGCTCTGCGGCAGGGAGATGATGGATCACTGCTCAAAGCCCTTGAGCGGGATCAGTCCTCCCTCAGGAACTGCTGGCGCACGCACACAGCAGCTCAGCATGTGCTTCCCCCAGCTCTCTGGAGCTGCTGGAGAGGCCCCCAGGCCCAGAAGGGGACCTGCGTGTCCAGCCCTGAGTAAGCAGAGGGATGAAAACTCGAGCAAGCTGCCCTGTGTGGGATGAGGGGGCTGGTGGTATCAGACACCAGCGTGCCACCCTCCCCACTCCAGCTGGCTTCACTGCACTTTCGCAGCTTACACACCAGGTTGCTGCAGAAAATCCCCCAGGTGCTGGTGACAGCTGGGCCGGACACCCCCAGCCCAGGCCCCAGCAAGGGGCTGAGGCACGAACTTCTGCAGCAAAGGCACTTGAAGCCAAGTCCATCATTGCTGCTGCAGAGTCAGCGCATGCGGGAGGCTGAGAACAGACAGCGACGGGGGAAGCACACCCTCTACGGGACAGATTTATTGAAACAGTCAGGACCTAGCGAAGAAAATCAACTGTTGGCTTTAATTATTGCGTACATCTTCATTTCTAGGACTAGGAAAATTTCAACTGATAAATATACATTTCATCAGAATGCCTTTGGCTGAAATATACCATTAGCACATTCTTCAAAGTTACAACAAAAGTCTTAGAAATATTAAAAAGGGATTTTTCCTTTACTAAAATAAAGGAGTGCACCCCCCACCCCAACAAGGCGCTAGGACTGACAGACGGGAACTCTTGGCTGTGCAAAGCAGAGCATTGATTACAGTAACAGAAAGAAGTCAGGACAGGAGTGGGGAGCCTGCATAGCACTCAGTGAGAGGTATGGGAGGCAGCTGCAGTGGAGTCAGGTCAGCATGTCCCAGAGGCAGCAGCAGCAGAGCGCGGTCCAGCACGCTGTCAGGCAGGCGCTCTCGCCCGTGTCATCTCTCCGCCGCTCCTCCACGACGTACACTGCGGGGACAGGAGAGCTCGGTCAGTCAGAGAGCAGCACAGCAACACCTGCAGCGGCCAACTACGTCTGCCGCCCTCAGCACAGCCGGCCCCGGCACGGCCGTGGTGCCCCTCTGTACCCCAGCGCTCACTTTGAGTGGCCCACGCTTGCTGGAGACAATCTGGTGCATGGGGGAGCACTGGCAGGAGGGGAGGTCCCGAGCTCCCCTCAGGCCACGATTTCATCACCGCAGCAGCACCCTGCAAGGACCCCCTGCCCCCTCCCACCACCGCAGCACCCCTCGGATGGGAAGGGTCCCCAGGGGAAGCACTTCTTTCCGCAGCCAGGCCCAGGCTGCTGGGACTGCGCGACATTACGGTCTCGACACAAGCGGCTGGTGCAGGCCAGCCAGGACCAGGCTTCCGTTATGTCACGTACAGTTACTGAGAAAGGAAACAGGCTCAGCCTGGAAGGCATCTGCTCCGAGTGAGCTGCCCTCCCGGGAGCACTGGTACCTAAGCCTCCCTGCCTGCCCCCCTGCCTCCCCCCACCCTCTGGCAACCCCCGGCCAGCAGAAGGTCCCTGGAGCAGAGCACCCACGGGTGCCCCGGCTGCCCCAGCTGAAGCCAATGCCCCTCCAGGCCCGGCACAGCCGCCCTTCCCAGGGGGGAGGTACCCAGCCCAGGCAACCGTGCTGGAGGGGGCCCCACGCTCCTACAGCACTTGGGGTGCTGGGGAGGGAGCACGTGCGAGGAGGGTGGTGGGTTCAGACATGGCTAAGGGCCAAACTCCCACCCAGCTGCTCACTTGCTGCCCCTCCTCAGCAGGGCAAGATGGGAAAAGAAGATGAGGAGGCTCGTGGGTCATATAAAGGCAGAGAGATCGCTCACCTATTACCATCATCGGCAAAACAGGTGCAACTTGGGGAAAAATTAATTTATCACCGACTAAAATAGATTTGGGTAGCGAGGAACAAAGACAAACACTAAAACACCACCTTCCCTCCTGCCTCCTCCACCTCCCCCCCAGCAATACAGAGGGATGGGGAATGGGGGCTGCAGCCCGTACACAGCAGCTCCTCTCCTCTCTGCAGCTCCTGCCAGGAGAGGCGAGCTGCGTGACCGTGCGTGCAAACAGGGAGGTGACACCTGTGGGCTGGGGTTGTTCCTTGCAACCTTGGCAGAGCCCATGCCCCCCCCCCCCCCCCCCTCCCCGAATCTGTGGTCTGGGTATATTAATCTTTGGAGGGATCATCAGGCACCTGGTGATGGAGAAGGCAGCTCAAGGCTCCCAGCAAACAGTGCTGAGACCAGTGGGAGCAGCTACCCTGGACCAGACTGGGCCCTGCTGGAGGCTGTCGCAGAGCTCCCAGCTGGCCTGAGCTCCAACACAGCACAGCCTTTGGGCAGCAGGGTCCTTGCCAGGAGAACCTGCTCCAGCAGGGGTCCTCTCCATGGGCTGCAGGTCCTTCTGGAAACATCCACCTGCTCCATGTCCTCTACAGGTTGCAGTAAATACACAGAGCACCTCCTCTTCCAACCTTCTTCTGTTTCTCACTCTTTTGTTCCCTCCTCTCTCTCTGGCATTTTCTGCCCTTTCTTAAATACGTTCTCACAGAGGCACCACCAGCTTTGCTGACGTGCTTAGCAGTGTCCCGTGGTAAGTCTGTTGCAGAGCCTTGCCAGCTACAGGAGGAGAAAGAGGTAAGCTCCCAGGGGCAGGAGGTGGTCTCAAGGTGAGATTCAGCTACTGTGTATGAATGGCCATGGGGAGGTGGGTACAGACAAATCCTGGGAAGAGCTGAGGTCAGGGGCAGAGCAGTGTCCCTCCTGCCCCTCAAGGCTGGAGAAAGCTCACTCTGCATTTTGGGCATTGGGCAGAAGGTGCTTTTGCACCAGCCAGCACTTCTCGGTGGTGGGAAGAGCTCGCACTTCTCAGGCAGCAGAGGCCCCACAGAAATAGCAGGGATCAGCTCTGGCTGACCAACCTCCCCAATTATAAAGCCACCTGGTCACTGCAAGGAGAGCGAGTGGGAGGAGGCTGTGGCAGAGCTGGGATGCATCGCCTTCAGAGCGTCCCTCTCGTGGCCTCTGCAGCTGAGGCCAAGGAACACTGACAGTGCTGGTTTCCAGAGGACTCCAGCACACAAGGCACAGCCAGCTCTTAACCAGGCTAGAAGGCAGCAATACTCAGACACTTCACCTGCCAAGGGGCAGATGCCCAGATCACACCCCCAAATGCTCAGGGTATTGCCTCGTGGACAGAAACTATTTAATAAAGCTCTGCCCCTCGAGGGCTGCCCAGAGGCTCCCAGCAGGCTGTTGCGATTTACTGCACACTGCCCGCTGCCTGAAAGCACAGGAGGGAGCCTCAGGTTTGGATGGAGCTCTCCCGGCAGGGTCTCCTACCCAAGGCCAGCGTGCTTCGTGCTCTTTCTGCCAGCCCCTGAAGCCCATTTGGGACAGATGAGCAGATTACCTTTGGTTCCTCCTCACTGAGCTTGGGCTATCACACCCAGAACTGCAGCAGATTGCAGGCAGGCACATGACCTTCCTTCCTTAAAGCTTTCTTGGATCTGTTATGGTCTGTGTGGGAACCATGCCCTCACACAGGAGTCTGACCCAGGCACGCAGCTAGTGCTTTAAGTCAAGTGGCTGAACACGTGGTGTTGACAGGCAGAGGCCTGGGCAGGAGACAGCTCATGTCATCAGCCTGGTCCTCCCTGGGCTTTGCGCTCAGAAAAATGTTCCCCCCCCACCCTTCACCGCTTCAGTTCTCTCAAGAGTGATGGGTGGAGGATGATGTGCTCTGGCTTACATGATACAAAAATCCTGCCACCATCAGGGTAGGGCAGAGAGACCAACAGCCCAGTAATCCCCCTCAAACATATGCCCTCAGGTACAGCCTGTACCCCAGCCTCAGGCAGCCTCCCTCTTGCCAACCGGAATAACACAGAGAAGAGGCAACTGCTGTGCAGGCACAGCCCAGCTCCAGAGGAGCCACTGCATGGTGCTGGCAAAGCACCACTGTCCATCCTTCCCTCCAGGGCTTTGCAGCTGCCTGCGGGCATTCAGTCACAGCCTATGGTCCCCTTGCTCCAGGAACGTCAGTGTGGAAGCACATCTCTTCTCCAGGCAGCCCCAAAAGGAGGTGGCAGCATGCAGCAGCGCTGTGACAGGCTGCGCTAGAGCAGGAGACGTGCCACGGGCTCTCCTCCTCCAGCAGCTGCTGGCCCTGCCTGCCCCTGCAGAGCCAAAGCAGGCACCTCCAGGGAGGAACAGACCAGGACCTGATGGAATCCTGGCTCCCATGCACAGACCAGGGCCCTGCAGGCTGCTGGGCAGTGCTGCAGTAGTGGGGGAGGCTGCACGACCTCCTCCCCAGAGCCTGTGGAAAGGGCAGGGCTGCGCCCACAGCCAGCAGCCCAGCCACACTGGCAAGGACCACAGAACAAGGTCAATGACTTGAGCCCAGCACCCTGGCCTCCTCCTGTGATCCAAGAGACCCTATTTCATCCCTTTGAAAGGGTGGACCACAGACCCATCTGTCCCAAGGCAGACAGGACTTTGGTCAGGCCCCTCCCTCCTTCCTGCCCACAGCCCCAAACTGGCACTCAAAACCATGCAGGGAAGACTTGCAAAGGCTTCATGTTCAAAAGCATGAAGACTTGCGAGTGTTTGACCTTATAGACCATTGTATCAGTAGCTGTCTATTCACTGCCTGTTCTCCCTGGTGAGGTGACCCAAGTCCACTCGTTCCCACACACCTCCATGCAGTGCAAGCTGTCATCAAGCGGCCGGTCAGGTCCCCGGCACAGTGGGCTATAGTGGGTCACCGACTGCTCAGCAGCGGGAAAGAAGGGAGATGTGCCCTGCTGTCCATGGGAGAAGCTGGCTTAGCAGAGCTGCCCACACTGTTTTGCCTTCCTTCCCTGACTGGCATTGCTGGGAGCGGCTGGACATCCTGACATTTGAACCTTTCACCCTCCTCAGCTGAGCAGCATTCTGCCCTGCAGCAGATAGAGCTGCCCTTCTGTCTGGCTTAACAGACAAAGCTGTGATGAGAGGCGAGCCCTGGCGCCACACAACACCTTTGTGCAAACCCAGTCATACGACCGAGCTGTTCGGGAGGAAGAGCAGCAGGGCAGAGCTGCACAGAACAAGTTCAGCTTGCAAGGGCTGAAAGAGGCATTGGTGTGTTTCAGGCTGGGAAAAACCTTTGGGCTTTTTTTCCCTGGTGGATCCAGGAGCTCTGAGCAAGCAGCTAACTCTTTGGTGCCTTTGTTTCCTCTGTGAAGGTCCAGTTACAATGAGCAAGGCAAAACACATACCAAATGCTCCAAGAGTCCTGTATAAGATGATGACATGCAGTTGTTCAGCAGGGCAGAGTGCACACCCAACAGGCAGAGATGGCCAAGAGCTCCTCAGCAGAGTGGGGTACTGGCCATGCTCTCCTGCCTATGTTCAGGTGGAAGAGGATGCTGGCTGGCTCCTGCCATCCCTCAGGGTGAACAGACAAGGGTGCTTTTCCCATGGCTGCTCAGGAAGCTTCCAAACCAGCTCCCTGTGCTGGAGCCCTGAGGCAGCTCTGGTTTCTAACGGTCTGCCAGCTGCCATTCAAGCTGTCCTGCTTTGGAGCCACAGAGAGCTGGACTGCTGCTGCCAGAGCATTGCCATACCCAAAACTGAGGGCCACAGTGCCCTGTGACATGCGGATCTGCACAGCAGAAGGGGGCTGGGAGGATGTTTAGGGAAGCACTGGTTCCTCGTGGTTTAGAGACAGCAGGGTGACTCTGACCTCTGGAAAACACCACCAAGAACAGATACCACAGAGCTTGCTCCAGAGCAAAGTCCTTGCAGCTTCAGACTGAGTGAAACCCAGGGAATGTGACACCCTTCCCTGCCCCAGAAAAAGCTCTGCAGCATGTGACACTCCCAAATGTGGTGGACAGCATAAGGTTACACTGCTTTGGGGGTGCCTCACATACCCTCAGCTCCCTTGCTGGAGCAGCTGAGATGGATTGAGTTCTCAGGCTGACAACACCTGGCCTGAGGGTGGGTATCCTCTCCTCTGAGCACTAAGGTATGGCACTTCACACCGAGCACAGGCAGACCTAGCTAGCCAGCTGCTCTGGCCAGCCTCCAGCAGGCATCTGCTGACCGGAGGAGGCCATGTCACTGCAATGCAAACCATGGGCTGGAGGGCAGTTACCAGTTTTGGCCACCCCAGTCAAGCCCATCTTCACCCTGGTAGAAGACAGCTGTATCCATAGCCACAGGCAAGGCACCATCCAGGGAAGAGCTCTAACACCGCTGCCTTTTACTGCTAGAGTTAAAGCAATGTTGCTTTCTGGTAGCTCAGCGCTAAGCTAAGGAGTAATGCTTGAGCATGCAGAAGACACGAGCTGTCAAATGATACACTAACATTGACAAGTCCTCCAGGGTATCACACAAACCAGTAAAGCATTTTGATGGTTAGTCAGCAACTTGCAAAGAAGTCAGTGAAATCGAGTCTAACTGCATACTCTGCTGGAGGATGGGTCTGCATAACCTTCCCCACCCCAAAGCAGAGTTGAAATGGATACTGCCCTGTGCAATTTATAGTAAGCTGTCCATGACTGCAGGCATACAAGAAGAATTTGCCTGAAGTATTTATGATTAATCCATCAGAAGTTCTAAACTACAGCCAAGTGTCGAGGACATACTGACAAAGCATGTTCAAAGCATGTACAAAGTGCTGTTATGAAACACTCGCTGAAATATTAAACAAAATGGCTTTTCCAAATTTGGGCCTGTGCAATGGGAGATCGGCACTTTCACTACACGGCTGCTCAGCTGACTCGCATCAGATGCTGCCTCTCAGCACAAGTGGGTCACAGCAGCAGTAGGCATCGCTCCTCCCTGCCAGCCAGCACCTTCAGCTGCCTGCACGGCACTGCTGCTGGCAGCTTGTGCTAGGAAGGTCTGCGCTAAACTGGCTGATACCCAGGCACAACTGCCCACTAACAATTCAGGGCAGGACTGGGACAGAAGAAGGTACAGCGAGGGACAGCAGCCATGTCAAGACCTTTCCAGGACTCCCCATGGGTTTGGGGGGTGTGCCTTTCCGTTAGAAACGGTGAAACAGCACTGGAAAGAGCCATGTCCTTTCACTCTGTTCTGCTAAAAGCTGGAAGTCGTTTAAACGAGCAGCACATTGTGGCACAAGTACCATCCTGCAGAAACCCTTTGAGAAAAAGCTGTGGTTTTCCCCATGCAGGGAGTTACGGGACCTTACCAAACCCATTCACCTTCCAAGTTCAAGGAAAGCCCCAAAGACGACCATTTGAAATACGCATTAGAGAAGTCGCTGCCTTCCACTGCAGAGTTCCTCTCCCAGAGAGAGCAAGAGTCTCAAGCCACAGCCAGCTCATGGGAGCTGGTGTCCACCGCTGCTGCAGTTTGAGAGGAAATACACCTCTGAAACCACTGAGTTTTCAGACTTTGAAAGCATCTGGGCAATACTCTAAATAAAAACAACCACCTCTCCCTTACAGTTTGAGTTTAATGATTACTTCTTTTGAAGCTTATCAATGCTTCAGAATTTGTAGCTCTGTCACTGTCACCAGACAAATTGCCAGAGAAACTTTAAACACAGCCATACAGCATTAATGCTAAAAAGCTTTTCTCATCAAGCAGTTGGGTGTGGGGCTTATACAGGAGACGGTAAGAGCAGAACAGGTGAAGGTTGGTCAACTATTCACTTACAGCTACCAAAGTGCATAGGGTAAAAAACAGTTCAAAGGCAGGCTAGATAAACTATTCCCAGCCAAGCCTCTCATTAAGCTGGAAACATCCTATACCAATCCTTTCATTTTGGACACTGTGCAACTGAACATCAGCTTCAAAGCACTAACACAAACACAGACATGGAAGTACCCAAGGAAATCAAGAGTGAGCGGTAGCACCTTTATTCAAGTCTTCCCAGCCTATGCATTAGCACTACTTTAAAAGCAGAGGATCCCCTGTAAACAGCATAGTAAGAGACAGCATAACAAAACCCTAAGCACCTTACTCAGACCTCTTAAAATGATTTCCTTAGGAAGACTTGCACAGCACATTACTGATGCAAACCACCCAACGTCTTCCCAGCTCACTTCATCCAGCAGTTTTCCATTAACAGAGATCAGGTTTTCTACTGGAATAGCTTTGCCAACAAAACCCCAACCCAAAATATGTCAATTAAGGGAACTCCTGGTTTTGTATGCTTCTTGTCAGAAGCCTGAATGCCTCCAAGCTAAAGCCACCCGGTTTGCTGTGGCAAGCCTTACTGGGGACTTTACTAGCTGCTTTGTGCCTCTCTCTTGTCCATCGTCAGGCACTCCAAAGATCTCCTACGGCGTGCTGGAGTCTTTACCACTATGAGCAGAAGCCCATTAGCACTTTTGGACTGGTGGTCTTAGAGAGAAGAGAAACAAGGGTGATTTCTCTCAGAGGCACTAGACAGCATTCAGTTTTAGGCTCAAGTTTTGATGCTTCCATTGTTTTTTCTAAAACAGGATGGGAGAGGGTGTAAGCTGAGCACACCCTCCCATCTTCTAATCAGCCTTAAAGAGCGTAGATCACAATGAATCATTCTTACCCCTAAAATGGTAGCACTCCCTGTAATCACGGAGTACCAGCCTGCACAAGCCAGTGCAAATAACTCCCACTATTTTTAAAACAAATATTACAATACCTTGTTATTTCATGTACAGTCTGCCTTATCTTAAGCATACACATTCTGTTTCTTCTCATACCTAATTGATATGTTAATCATTAGCTCCATGAGGGACAGGCATGAGCAGTACTTTTCACCTGCTTTGATACAAAGTAAAGTCATGACCTGAGACCGTAGTGCTCCTTATTGCAGTGCTTTACTGGGTCTACAGGGATTGCAGTAAAAGGATACCAGCTTTGATGATAGAACCAGCCCATCCTGTCCCAGGGCCTAGGCACAGACATCACTGTTAAGGTACTGACATGCCTACATGGGGAGCCCCCCCCAGAAAGCAGGCAGCGACGGCGCCCGAGAGCACTCAAGCTCTGCAAGCCCTCCCAGAAGTCTTGCTGGATGTCACCGGGGGCCCTGGCCCTTGTCTAGGTATTTCAGGTATGACATCCAGGCAGACAGACAGCAAGCAAAAAGCTCACTTCAGGCAAGCCAAGGGGCAGGCTCAGCCAAGAAGTCAGCCGCCCGGGGAGAAGTGAGGTGCACGCACCCCCAGGGTCGGCCCAGCCTAGCACTAGCCAGCTGCAGGGACTCCCTCCTCTTCCTAAAGTGAGAGGGCCAGGAGCATGAGAAAAGCAGTAAGTCTTGAAGTTTACTACTTCTTTTGCTCCAACTGTGTGCTGGCACACAGACCCACTTTGCACGCAAACAAGTTAGTTACACTCCTAGCTGCTCTAAACTATTAGGCAAGGCCTGGAGCACACAAGAGGAAGCAGCAACAAGCAGTTTACCAACCACTGCTACTGCAGACCAAAAACTCTTCCCGTGGTATCTGAACAGCTGTTTGCCATTGTAACAACAGTTCAGAGCAGAAGTATTAAGTAATACACAGTCTTCTCATCTGGGAGGAAGCACACAGCAGAGAAGGGACCAATAAGCCTTTTCCGACATGTGAATAAAGTGGTTTTTATCACAAGCCACTTCTGCACCAAGAACTTTGTTTTCGCTTGTACAGCCAGCAAACAAGAAGTCTTGCTTAAAACTGCACAACACCATTTTAATAGTAACTTCTTACAGGGTTAAGTGCTGCCGGCAGCAGATTGCGAAGTCAAGTCAGTCTGTGCATCTGGTTCTACCTTCAAAACCTTCTTACCCAAGTCCTTTGAAAGTCTTTCCATTCAGGATGGAGGCCAGAGAAGGGAAAGTCAGCACAAGGGCATTGGTGGCAGCCAAGGGATGCAGAGGTGACAGTGGCTAGAAATCAAGTGTTTCTGAGCCACTCTTTGGGGTGCACACTCTAGGTCTGCAGACCCAACACTGCAGGAGGAAAGAACACCCAACCCTGACTGCCCAGCCAGCCACGTGTCCTGGAGTAAATCCCACGCAGGCAGCCAGTGTGGAAGAAGAGATTGCATGACTGGGGAATAGGGACCCTAGGACTTCAACTAAAACTTTCATACTAGCTGCCAACAAGCCTCCTCTCTGCCCCTGGCCTCCTCCCTTGCCCACAAGACCTCCAGGGCAGAGCCTGGGCACAGATGAGATCTAATTCCCTTGTCAAGAAAGGCATTTAATTATTCTTTCCCCTCTCTGGGGATATTTGCTCATGCTTAACAGCTTCATGCCTGTCACATCACATTCCTGCCCCCCCAACTCCTTCCTGCCCAGAGGCTTTCATTGTATGCACAGTCTCTACCAACACCATATTCAGATTTCAGGAAATACCTTAGCACACTTCTGGAACAGATACCAGTCAGAGCCAGATGGAAATACGGTAGTCTACTTCCAAGCAAAAATCTTCCAAAGTTGCAAACGCTCAGAGCAAGTTTCACAATCCCCAGGCCCAAACACAAACAGCTCTACTGCCAGAGCCACCCAAGCAAAAATAAAGTATCAAGGAAGCAAACTGCTAGTGAGTACAGGTAGTTTCACCTGCAAATCCCCTCTGCCACCAGACAGCTGCTCCTGATCCAGCCCAGATTTCATCCTGGACTCAAGCAGAAGCAACTGATCTACAACTACCTACTCTGGTATCAGCTCTGCCCTGTTTCATGGCTGCGTGACTCTATCCAGCAGGTTAGGAAAATTCCTTTCAGTTCCTGCAAGTCTGAGAAGCTCTTACGGTCACCCTAGAGAGCTGTTTCAGCTTTCAGTGAGCTGAACACACAACACATTTCAGGGAAATTACCATGCAGGCATGCGAAGTGAGCACTTTCCAGAGCCAATGCTGCACTGGCCACGTTTCACACAAAGGTGAAGTTGTTCCCCTCTCGCACACTGCATGTGCTCCAACAAGCATGGGTTATGTCTGACCATAAGCCATGCAGAAGATTTTCTTGCAGCTCAGGGCTGGGAAAGAGGTGAGTTTCCTCACCTGAGCACACAGGGATGGGATTCAGAGATCTTTGAGATAATGGAATTGATACTAATCAGCATCTACGGAGTATAGATGTGCCCAGGAAGGATTTAACATCTCTAAAACGCAGGGCTACAGGCACTCCTCATAGGAGAAAAGCGTACCTTATGTAGTAAGTACTCAAGTCTCTGAAGGATGTCAGCAGGCATTGGCCGGCTCTCTGAAGCACTATAAACCCCATCACACAGGTTAGAAAGTGTACAGGTCATAAGAAAACAGCTTCCCCCCAGCTCAAAAGTACAGTAATTAAGGGCTTCAGACCCTTCAGTTTTCTTCTAGACTGCAACAGATGCAGAGACATCTCCCAAAACTACAGATTTTGAGAACTTCCTCTAACTTTTTTTTTTAATCAGTGAAATCTTAATTTAACATTAAAGCAAGGAGGCATTTTCCACCAAGTCAACTGCAGGGCTAAGAACAGCACATTCCTCAGCTTGAGTCAGCGTTTTCATTGAAAATCAGCGTCAGTCCTAGAATTAAACAAGACGTGTCTTGGAGGGATTTACACAGCACAAACTCGGACTTACAAGGGTCTTGCAAGAGTGTCCTGGGTGACAGACATGAGGGACAAAGTCCAGTTTTAGACTCTCCTTGAGCAGTGCCCCCAGGGCTTGAGTACCACAATCTGTGCAGCGCTTGCAGAGCTGGAAAAAGGCTTTACACAATTTGCTTCTCACCCAGGTTAGGTGCCCAGCAGATGAGGACTGTCCAGAGCAGCAGCCTCATTTAATTTGGTTCACTACAGAGCCAGCCTTAGCCTCATTTAGCCAGTTTGTCTCAAGCATGTTTTCAGACACAGGACCTGAATTTGGAAATCCTTTTCTTTGCATCAGGCTTTTCTCAGATTATCCCCTCCTTCAGGGTGAAAAGCAGCGAAGGTGAGTCAGAGATTAGCCCCCCAGGACAGCAGTTTGCCAGCAAACAGCCCCCACTGTTTGTGCAGTCAGCTGACACAAGCCAGGGACAGAGGGAGGTATGATACAGCAGTCTTGGGGGAGAGAGAACACCAGGTTTTAATGCACACTACAGTATGAGAAGCAAATAAGAGGACAACTGCCAAGTGGGATTTTTTTTTCTTTTTGGCAGGACACCAGCTGTCTGGAGTTGCAGGTCCTGAAGGTACAGTAACGGTTAAATTAAATGCGCTAACAGACTGCTTGGAAAGGGTCAATACACCCAGAAAGCCTCCTGGAATTGCTACATGCTGCCCTCCAAATAAACTTCTGGGGAAGGCTCAGCTTGACACAGTTTGAAAAGCAAGGGGGTAACCACTGAAAGGCACCAGAGAGCCTAACCGGAGCGATTAGAAACCCCTCCTTTCCATGCTGAGACCCATGAAGAGGAAAAATCCACCCCTCTAGCAGAAGGCAGTGACTGTATCTGGGTGACCTGTTTATTCTTGCAGCTGGCCAAACATTAGGAGGCAGGCAGCATCACTGTGACTATTACTCTTACCACAGCTGGCTTTGCTACAAGTAATCAACTTCCAGAAATAAGATTTCCACCCTGTGCGTACAATAGGTCAAACGCAATACTGAGCTTTGTTTGCCTTCAGTTGGAAGGAAGGCTGCTGACAGAGCCTGGTTCCCTTTGGCACAGCACAGAATAGCCTCATCCATTACGTTGTTATGTATCAATGAGGCGGGGGGCAGGGAGAAATTAAGCTGCACAAATTGCTCACATCAGCTAGTGCTTTCAAAATTAGTATGTCACTTTGTACTTTGGCTCATTCCACTTCTTTTTAAAGCATGCCATTATCAACAGCATTACATTTCACCTCTAATTTACATAGACAAGAAAGTACCTGCTGACCAGTCAGCAGATACTGTGGTTTCCTTCTGCCAGTTGATACCGAATTACTCTATAATGAAAGTACTGAGGGGGAAATGAGATTTTTCTGGAATGAAGTATTTTCTTCCTCCTAAGCAAGCCTGTGCTGCTCAAGGCAGCCTGGCTCCTTATGCCACGCTCCACGCAGGCACTGTGCTCCTACTGCTGTGCGTTTCTCAGCTTTGTTCGGGTGCAGATGAGTTCCCTCTAGCTACCCGAAGCATTGTGTGACACCAAATGGCAGATCTGTGGTATTCCAGGAACACATGCCTGGACAGACTTCATGTGGACAGACACGAAGACAGCCCTTGGTTTTTACAGCAGGAAAGATGCAGACAGAAATCAGCACAAGTCAGTTCACAGAGCTAGGAAGCTGAAGCAGATAGCCTTAAGGACAACTTCCCTCAGGCTTAGCATATAACTTACCAGCTCTAAAGGTAAAGGTCAAGTTGTTTACTTCTAATGAACAACTGCCAAGTCAGTTATTAGCCCTTGCAAGAGGCAAAAAGTGTTTTTTCTTTGGAGACACTGCTATCGGTAGCCTGTACAAGCCCAAAAACCAGCTATCAAAAAAACCCAAAACAAGAAAACGACACCATGGCCATGAGGTCTTCTGTGACACCTCAGCAAGTCACCTAGCCTCTCTGGCTCACTGCTCTTCCACCTGCAGAAGGAACATACGCTTCAAGGCCTTTCACACCCAACAGTGTTGAGGTAGCTAGGGTGACTCTGAGGGGGTGCAAGCTTGCACAGGCTGGATTCCATCCACTCAGGGAGAAGGGACAAAGGACCACCAGCTGCCATTATTAGCTGAAGACTCCCTCTTCTACAATGCTGTAATACATGGGAGCCATATGGCCAACACCACTAAGTCTTAATGCATAAACTGCAAGCTGATTTCTGCAACCGTCATCATGGCTAACTAATCCTACACAGACAGTCTAGAGTGGAATATACTTGTTCTTGTTCTGCACTGTTCTGGACTGCACCTTTGCCCAACAAGCCTTTATATATGTCCCCCTCTACAATGTCATATTGAAAAGATGACAACATCCTCCCTCTCTCACCTATTTCTAGCAGAGTAATTGCTCACTTAACAGTAATAACTTTCTCTTTCCAGCCTAGATGTTACCTACCCTTGCCAAGCATGACCCCAACAAAATGGACCAAACTCTCCGGTCTGGGCTTACAGCTCCCACCTCCCGAGGATGTGGAGGAATGGGTGCTGTGTCTGGGAGAAGCACGGCTGCAGCACACACGCCACGTACAGGCGGCGTAACTCACGCCAGTGCTGCTCAGCCTGAAGAGTCCTTCAACAGCAGCCTTTGAAACAAGGCTCAGTGGTTCACGAGCTCTTCTGCAGCGTGGGAGACAAAACCAGTCCTAAGTTTAAGCTGTTTCCCTATTACATCTCAGCTATAGCTTTCTTTTTAATACAGAGCCATATGAGGTTTTTTTCCTCTCCAAGGGCCAATTGGACAGGCTATGTCCATTGCTACTCCAGACAGGCCACAAAGTGTTAAGATTAAAAAACACTGTCACCGTGAAATGCTACTTTACCATCAGATTTTGATAGCTCGACAGTAATTATTTCCATCTGTGTGATCCACTCAAGACAAAAATATGATGCATAATTACTTCCACACATTAGCACACTGGCTGCGATCCACAACTTAAGAGCCCACTTTGCAGGTTGTCTACACAGTAAAATAACTTAAAGCATAAAATGTAAAGTATAGCAAATTTCCTAGCTTTCAGCATGAACACATGTTTGTTCACAAATACTAATGCATTACTTGGAGTAGCTTAATTCATTAGATTAAGCTAAGTCATCTAGGAGAGCAAAACATCCGCTCTGAAAGGAAAGCATCCACACAGTAGCTCCTCCCAGATAACTGCTTGGAAACACCACAAGAACTGACAACCCACATTAAATCATGCGAGACCGGCTAGGCAGACTGTAATGACTTGATTAAATTTAGATGTCAATTTTTTTATATTAGAGGTTCAGCCACACCAACAGATAGATAGCATTAGTATAACAGATTTTTAAAAAATTAGCTTTTTTAGGGACATCTGTTCTATATTAGACACTCCTGGAGGTGATCATTAAACAAAGCCTTATTGAAAGCTCTCTCAGAATACTTCTGTTAAAGTGTCACAGGACAAAGATCAGGTTCCAGTTTGACGGACTGGCCAAAAAGGAGAAAGGGGGAGATGAGGTATTTAACAGAAGGAGAATCAAGAAAAAGGAAAAGCTTTTGCCGACAAACACAAAATTATAGCCCTGACTTCATTTTACACACATTAATAAATGGTTTTTGTACATTTAGTTACATCCACTTCAGCAAAAGCAACGCAAATTGGAGGCTCCCAAGGCGGGTTCAGAGACCGCACATGCTACAGGAAGGCAGTTCAAAGACAGGACTTACCAGAAGATCTTTTGTTCGTGGGTTAGGGTGCTACTTCTGCAGAACTGCAGTTGTGTTCACTTAGGTTTAACAACAAAACCATGCCTCCTGCAGCATAAGCCTGGTCTCTCAGTGAAAGACACACTCAAACACTCAGCTACTTGTTTTCTGCAATTTCCCAGCCTACACCTTTGTGCTGGTCCACAGGTTTGTGAGCAGAGCAGAGGACATTCAGTGTCATCGCTTCCCTGATCCAGTCTGATATGAGATCCTTTAAGCCTCCAAGGCAGCAGATCTGGCTCAAAGACAGACTGCCCAAAGCAGCAGACCCACTCTCCCTTCAGCTTCTGCTAGCACATCCCTTTTCATGGCTACAGCAGCAAAGGGACATTTGCACTAACCAAAGATGTTCTACATGGAAGACCAGGAATTCCCTCCCTGTCGTCCCCCCCCCGCAGTACCAAGAAATGCCTGTTAACCACCCCAAAACTATGTGCATTTCCCAGGGAAAACCCCGATTACACTTTGAGTCCATGTGGTGATAGTGGTGGGAAGCATCACCATGCTGCTGCCTCCTTCTCAAAGGCAGACCCTTGAGGTTTTCACTCTTTTACAGAGGAAGCTGAACTCATGACTTGCACTCATTGACATTTTATTCACTCAGACCAATTGTTCGCTGCTTGTATTTGGGTCCTGTGGCCAGACCCGCACCAGAATATTCCTGACATCTTACATCAGCTATAAATCCAGGGATGCTGCTATATACTATATACACTGGTCCAGTAGTGCACCATTTTAGCCAAGAAGACTGGAAAAAAAAAAAGGTCTTGAAAATGTCCTCTCCACAGTTCAGCCTGTCCGCCCATCTATGTCAAGTCTCCTTTGGATTCATTACAGTGAAAAACTTGCTGGGAACTTCTGAAGTTCCAGCTTCCCAAAAAGTGAGGGCTTTGAAAAGGCCTTTGTCGCAGCATGCTGCAGAGTCAGAGTAACATGAAGTGGTAGAGGAGCACAGCAGGCAGTTATCTCAAAATGCAGCAAATGCATATAGACCTCAGTCCTGAGCAGGCCCCAAGGGCAAGCGCACATTGTCCCAAGCCATGGCAACAACAATATGTGGAGAATGACCTTAACGTGCAATGGCCAAAGACAGCTTTGCATAGTGGCAAAGGCCTTGGGGGAACTGTCTGAGTCCTGACAATTTTCCAAGCAATGTCAGCTTCGATACCCACTTTATCAGCCGGTCTTTACAGCAGTAGTATCTGCAGTGCTACTGCCTTGCATAGCTGTAAAGCACTGACTTAGGTTTTGATTTGGGGTACATGTTAGTCTCATTTCTTTCCACCTGAGGTCAGTCTGTCCATGACCATGCCAGACATACCCAGCACATAAAAACCCTGAGTTTCCTTTCCCTCCTGAGAGCAGCTTCCACCTAAAGCACAGTGCCTGGACAGCACCTCTACAGCAGTGCTCCTCACACTCCCTCCTGCAGAACAGGCCCTTTGGTAGCTCTGGCCACATCCTCTGCCACCCCAAGCCAGCCAGAACAGCTATAGGTACATAAGACTCTTCTCAACAGCTCAGGTCTGTTTGTGATATTCACTGGAAGAGACGCAATGATAGTTTCTGGCTTCACAGACTGGATGAGTATCTTTATCACTGAAGAAGCCTGGAAGAAGGCACTGGAGTTGGCATGACAGCATGAGCCCCCATGCTGATGGTGAAGGGGCGAGTACATCCCCATGATGTACAAGCAGAGATTTTAGAACCAAAGCCTGTGAAACACTGACAAGAATAAACCTGGTCTCTAGGCAAGTGTCCTTACTAGCAAGACAAAGAGTTACCAAAAAACCCCAAGCTAAATCCTCCTCTTTCCAATGGGGAAAAGGCACAGACCACACCCAACCTCACCAGAATTCCAGAGCTGTTGAGTTGGAAGGGACCTCTCGAGATCACCTGGTCCAACCCCCCCTGCTCAAGCGGGGTCAGCTAGAGCAGGCTGCCCAGGACCACTGTCCAGTCAGGTTTTGAGTATCTCCACAGATGGAGACTCCACAACCTCTCTGGGCAACCTGTGCCAGGTGTTTGATCACTCCCACAGTAGAAAAGTGTCGTCTTGTGTTCAGAAGGAACCTCCTGTGTTTCAGTTTGTGCTCATTGCCTCCGGTCCGGTCACCAGACACTACTGAGAAGGGTCTGGCTCTTCTTCATTCCCTCCCATGAGGTATTTATACACACAGATAGGCCCCCTTGAGTCTTCTCCAGGCTGAACAGTCACACCTCTCTCAGCTTCTCCTCATATAAAGATGCTCTGGTCCCTTAATCATCTTCTTGGCCCTCCTCTGACAATTTGAGCCTGCACCAAGCACTGCAGCAAGCCCCACGAGAGCTATGGGTGCCAGAGTAAACCAGCATTCCATATTGAGGGGATGTGGCACACAGATGGACCAGCTAGCTGCCAAGATAAGTTACACTGTCCTCCTTCCCTTCCCCAGAAATCTGTTTTTCCACAGAACGATAACAGCTTCAGAAAAAAAACAAGAGCCCAGGAATGATTCCAATGGCACTATTAGGTCACTTGGACAGATATTGATGGGCTCAAGAAAACTGATGCACATTAAGTTAGTTAGGAACTGTACATCTGAATATTACAAGCTTCAACTGTGCAGCCTTCAGTTGAAGCTTATCAACCAAAAGACAGGCAGAATGAGAGTTGTGGCAAATTTAAAGCCAGCAAAAAGCATGTGTAACAACCTCAGCATAAGGATTCCCTTGAGGGATCAGCATTAAGGATGTTCAGCAGTACCTTCCAACAGCCAGAGAACTGTTAGAGACACAACAGCAAAATAAAGCAGGAAAACAGCCTATAAACAGAATTGCTACTGCAAACAAGTCTCCACCTCCCCCAGCCCCATTAGAGCCAGATGCTGGTAACCGTATTACTTCAAGGTCAACATGTACTCATGCATTTGCAAGCCAGAAAGGGTCACAATTACATTGCACCACAGCTGCTATGCATACCTGTGTTTTTAGGCCCATCTGCATACACTGGTCCTGGAGGCGGAGGTGCGTTTTGCCATCCATACTGGGGATAACCTTGATAACCTGGCTGGCCTGGCTGGTATGGCCCAGTAGGTCCAGGAGGATAGCCTGGGTATGGGCCAGGAGGACCACCCGGTTGTTGTGCATAGGGTGGGTAAGGGGCAGTTGGACCCGGGCCAGGGTAAGGTGGAGGATTTTCGTAGTTCATGTGGGATGCAGAATCTGTCCTGCAGAAGAAGGAAAACAGAAGAGAACTGGTTTGCTTTTGTCTGCTTCATCTATGACCATATAGACCCATTTCAGACTGCTCTCCAGAGGGCCCTACATTAAGCGTGAGAAACAGACCTCAAAATACCTGGTCAAGCAGTGAGTTTATTTTTAACCCTTTGCCAGGGGCAAAGACTGAGTTGAAGAGATTTCTTTTAAGTGACATGAGTTTAGCTCAGCAGCAGAGTGACTTGCTGCTTTCCAGTCACGCATCAGCTACTCACTCTGAGACATTTAACAGTCTTGCAACTGCAAAGCAAAATCCTCTGCTTCCACTCATGATTAAAATGCTTTTAAGAGAGATTTAGAAGCGATTACTTCATGTTTCTGTCAATATTAAAAAAGAAAAGCATGCAGAAATGCAGCCTGTTCCAGACATGTTCGATAGCCTTGACAGGAGAGTGAACACAAAGGTCCGTTACGCTTCTGCTAATTGTTACAAGCATCTAGACCAGTACTCTGGAGCAAGACTATATGAATAATTTCCTGATGACACTGTAACCCAGCACATCACGTATTCTTCCAGTAATATGCAATTGAATCATTAAGCAGCCACAAGCAATCAGGACCTTGGGCTCAGTCTCATTCAAAAAGCAACGCTAAAGACACCTCAGAGAGTTGATGTTCATAAAACCTAACATATTACTCACCATACAGCCATCAAAAGACAAGACTGTCACAATAATGCAACTTTAATTAACCTCTAAGCAGCATGACTAAGCAAACCATTTCTTACATTACATTTCTGAAGCTTCTCCCTGTTTGAGAAACAGAAGTGTCCTTAATACCATGTGTTCAGGAACCATCCTGACTGAAGTAGCTGTACTCTGCTATTTCCTTTTACCATTACGGGGTGCAGAAGGGTCACCATTTTCCCTTTGCTACACACCTCCTCCCACACCCCACAGGCTTCAGGGAGAAATACCAGGAGCATAATTTGCCTCCACTGAGGCTCACTGCTGCCAGCATGGAGCAGGAGAGGCTGGCAAGCAGGATTCTCTTCGGACAGTGCTGAAAGGGCAAGCAGCTGGGCCAGACTGACCTGGGTGCTCAGTACTGTGCACCCACTCTTGGGGACGCGCAGACTTTGAGTCCAGAGGAGACCATTAGCACATCTAGACTGAGCTCTAGCATGACGCAGATTAAAGAATTTCACCTTTGTAACTCTATAGCGAGCCCAGAGCAGTCATCTGCCAGACAGAAGCCAAGTGAGTCAAGCCTCTGGGGCTATGTTTAGCTGCTGCAGTCCCTGACAGTGTTGAAGTGATCTTGGTTTGTTTATGGCTTGCTATTTCATCACCTCAGAGAGCGCTGACTGTCCCTCCCCAAGGAAGGATCCCTAGGCTCTCTGCTTATTTACACGTCACTCCTGCCCAAATGTCGCTAGCACAATGCTCGCTGCTGTACAGGCACCACGGGGCTCTCCCATGCACACAGCCCCATCCCACCCTCGCAGTAACAGCCAGTCTGATCCCACACAATGCCCAGGAGAGCATTGCCGACTTGAAGTGACTCCAGAGGTGCACTCCAAGGGAATAGGGCTGCTGTCCCTCCCACGATGACCAAGAAGCCCTTCAGTCTCGGCAGGCTGGGTCTTCCCGGGCCTCACCAGCCTGCAGTTGTCATTCACCTGAATTCATTCCAATGCTCCTCTTGCTGTGCAAGCCAGGCCCAGTCCCAGTTAATTGCTAAGGCAGTGCTGCTAACTTTCAAACGATATTTCTTTATGTCTTTGACAAGAATGTTAACTGTTTAACTAATGCCAGGGATTAGAGGAATTTATTTTTTTTTCCATTGCCAGGCCAGCCAGACCGCTTAACTGCTCATTTGAAAATGGACAAGCACAACATACGTTTAACTTGAGGCTCTTTAATCACTGTGCTGCACTGCAATGCCTCTACCAAGTCTGCAGCAAGGAAATTCTCCCTTCAGAGAGCCAGTGGAAGGCAGGCAGCAAGCCCTACAACTCACTTCAATGCAACTAGACAATCAGGACGTAATGGGTCACTAATGTTCATCTAACCCAGAAAATCATCCCAAAATAGCAGCCAAAAGCAAGTTCCCAGGGAAGAACAAGGCCAGAGCAAATGCGTGTGTATACCTACATACTGTTGCACATGGCAGGGTAACCATTTGGTGCCCAAGCCAGACAGGGCCCAGGCAACCAGCAGACCCCTGTGAACTCTCCTAGAGTTTGCTGAGTCTCCCTGAGCCGGCATACAGCTGCAGTGCCCGCTCCCAGCATGAGGGGATCCAAAGCTCTGCTGCATGCTTTGTGGAAAACTGCCTCCTGCCCCATGGGGGTGACTCTGCAGGAGCTAGAGATCAGCAGCCACCCTCCTGAATTCAGAGATTCACCAAACCAGGGAGGAGGCTTGTGGGAGCACCCTGTCCCAGGCTGAAGAGCCCCAGCCCATTGTCTGCTCCTTGGGCAGGAGCCAGCCCCTCCACCCACCTTCCCCTTCCCTGAGTCCCTCCAGGTCTGTTCTAGGCTGTAAGTTGGCATCCTAGGTACATATATATGTGTGTGTATATATATACGTATACACACACAAGGCATATACACACACACACACACACAAGGCCTTCAAAGGCAACAAACCGCGTATCATGGTTTTTGTTCGTAAACCTTAAGAACCCCCAGGGCTCAGCTTGCTTTGGTGATCATTCCCAAGCTCCAGCAAAGAGTCACATGCATTACTTCAGTTTTCCAAAGCCCTCCTACATAAAAGGACAGTCAGCTCAGCCCACCCTTTCCAGTAAAATTCAGTGAAGTCTGGTCTTCCCTTCTGTCCCTTCATACGCATCAATTCATTTATTTATTTAATACATTTGATATCATTGCCGTTTTAGTACTATAGCAAAGCTTAAAAGATGTTGCAATTCTTCTGTTGGCTGTGAGCTCAAATTCAGGCAGTAGATAACGAACTCAGCCATCACGCTGCTCCCTTGCCACAGGGACTTGTGCTGGGACCCCTGGGGGCCATCCTCCACTGTCAGGGCTGGCCATTCGCACCCTTCCCTGTTGCCTTCAGTACCCAAGCAGGGAGCCTGCCCATTATCCTGTGGCTGCCTGGTTTCTGTACGAGCAGCCAGTGTGGGACCACACCAAAAGGCCTTCGGGGAGCTGGTACAACTGCCGGTGGAACTACACAGGTAGAAAAGCATCCCTGCAGAAAGGTCTGAGATGGGTATCAGCTGTACAAGGCTGTACCTGGTCAAGCTTAGAAAACACTGAAAGAGTGTGGGCAAGATGAGAGCCTGGCTAAAACCAACAGCCATGGGGGATGACTAAAGAAAACTGCACATCAGCAGCTCTGCAGAAAAATCTGAGAAACCAGACAGAAGGAGTTAAAGATCCAAGTCTACCAATGACTTGAGCAAACAGGGAAATGGTGGCATAGGGAACGAGAAATACCAGTGCTCTTTGTCTGTTTAACAGCTCAGTGTTAGCCATGTCAAAGCAGTTTTTGAAGAGGAAGAGGTTTGGAGTGGAGCTAGTAACTGAGCTTCTGCCTGTTAATGCTGGAGAGGGACTAAGGAGAAAACTGGAGTCTACCGAAAGCTAGACAGATGCCTGGTCAGATACAACAGAAGAACAACAGAACAGTAGGAAAGATGAAGAATGAGATTAAGAAGGGCATATTCCACCAGGACAAAGGTTACTTTTCCCCTCAAAACTGAGGGTAAAGTAACACAACTGAGATCAGGCAAGAAGTAAAATAGAGCATTCAGCAAAAATAGTTTCGGCAGCAACTGTACTGGAGATTTATCTGTGATGAATGAGAAAACTTCTGGAGAATTTATCAAGGCATTCAGCAAACCCAGGAAGTGGTTGTGGAAACCAGGTCCTCTGGAGGTCTGAAGTATTACTTCTGTCCACTCCCTCCCAGCTCCGCCTCAGCTGTTGAACATCAGCTTTCTCGCAATGGTCTTTGTCCCCAGTTACATTCTCGGAAAGAATTTTTCCTTGTCCCCAACTTCCACTGTCAGTTACTGCCATGCATATACCCTTCCCTACTTGCCCTTTTTGAACTGTGTGACAACATTTAGGTTTTCCTCATCCTCACGAACTCATACATGAATTTACATGCTTACTAGCCCAATTTACTCACCTGGGTATGTGTTTGCAAGGCAGAGCCTTGAATCACTAAGCAGATACTTTTCAGAGACATACTTGAGCTCCTAGTCAAACTTATTACCAAGCTTTGCTGTGGGTTCTCACCCCAACTAGTAATTCCATGTGAGCTGCAACTAAGACCAACTCTTATTAGCTTGCATCAGGGCTCATATCTGTGGGTTTCCCAATGAGCACCTCTCGGAGACAAAGCTTGAAAGAAAGAAGCCAATGCATCAGTAAAGCCCTTTGTTTTTCACGGCACTGCAGGAGGTCCATCAGGAAAAGCCAGTACAGCACTGCACAGTCTCACCCGATGTGAAACTTCCATTTAGCACTAAACCCAGCAAATGATTGATTGTCACTAAGCATTTGCCCCATCTGTTGCTGATTAATGATAAGAAATTACTAGTCCATCTGAACAGAATTACAAAACATGTTCCTATTCTTTCCTCTCCCCACCCCCCTACCACTAGTACTTTTGCTAAGAGGTAAACTCGTTAATATATCATTAAGTTTCCTTAAGCTATCTTTGAACTCCTTTGTTGCACACTGCTGAACAAACATCATTTCCCCTACCCTAACAGAAGGATTTTATTTTTAAACAAGCAGCTTCCCATACCCCAAAAAGCTGCACTGTCTCCCATAAGGTCTGCAAAAAAGAAATTGCTGAAGTAGGAGTATGCACACAATATATCATATAGAGAATACATATGGCACTATATGTACATGTATGACACACACACAGAGATCAATATGTAAGAACCACCATCCTATGTGAGAACGTAAGTGCCCCTACATCTGTAACCTGTCTTTGACTAAGGTTTAGCAAAAGGTGCAAGTACATAACTATGAGGCTTTGTATACACTATATACATATTTTATTATTTTTTAACCTGTCCATTTTGGCAACCAATATACCTCAGAGAAACAAATTTCATCATGAAGCGTTGAAAATACCTACTCCTTTCTGATTGCTTTAAACTTACTGTCTCATACAAGGTCAGCATACCAATGCAGCTATTACAGAACTAGTCTGTTGCTGCTCCTGACTCTCCTCTTCCAGCACACTCATGAATTTATCATCTTTTTTCTCCAGGCATCTCTCCCGAGCTGAGGACTTTCTGCTTCTACAAAGCCTGTCCTATTCCTTGGTCGTTCTTGCCACCCATTGCTGTTCCTTTAGTTTTACCATTTGTTTGAGAGGCAGCACGCAGGCTCCATGAAGTTCTGCTGCACAGTGCTGCAGTCTTCTACCTTCCATCCCCCTCCTAGCCCATTCCAAGGACAGCTCTTGCCATACGTCAAGCCAAACACAGAGCTCAAGCTGTACCGTACTAATTGTAACTGCAAGATCCTTCCAAGTGGGAATAGTTTATGTAGAGCCTGTCACTGCACACGTACAGCTAGGACTGTTGTCCTCCTCACACACATTGCTCACCGAAGTACCAATGCAGAGTCTCTTCCACCATTTTACTGACTGGGTATTAGACTCTTCCACAAGTCTCTGAAAACAGCCTTAGTTTTCTCTGAAAACAGAGACGGGAAAGTCTCATCAACCACAAGCTGCCGCCTATTTACCCCTTTTTACAGATCAGCACATGGTAGATTATGAATCCAGTGAGATCTACCTTTACCCCATCTATGTTTAGGAATCACTGGGAAGTATTACCCCCGCCCCCCCACCAAACAAGAAAAAAAGAAATCTGTAGCCTCATTTAGATATCCAACCGTCATCTCACTTCGCAAGAGCGATCCTGCAGCACAGCATGAGGGCCTGAACAGGTAGGACTTTTGGTCAGAAGATAACAAGATGCAGGAAAACCACCACAAACGAAGAGAACAAGGGAAAGCGTGATGGAAGGAAAGTTCTTCTGTTAGCACAAGGGGTTCCCAAACAAAGAGCCTTCATGCCCTGCCAGATGACCCAGTTTCACCCTCTTCCCTCCTCCAAAAGGCCACTTACAAGGCTGGCACTCCCAAGCATCAATTCTGAGGTCAGCATAATTCTGGCCTTCAAAGGGACTGGAGACCAGTATGAAGCTGCTTCTACCTGTTGGCACTGATGACACCTTGTTATCTTGGCAAAATTGAAAAGAACATGCATAAAACAACCACCTGCATTTTTACACAGTAGGTGTTCACAGCTCCTAATCCACCTGCAAAGAAATACCAATCCCTACAGACAGCTGCGAGCAAGTCAGATCCTTCAAATGCAATCTCCTATGCAAGTGAATCAATGAAAAAGCTGTGTATGTGGGGGGAGATAACAATCTAATCTGAGTACTGAAACAGGGTTAAACGCCTTCTGTTGCATCAGGAACAGTGCAAGAAATAGCCCTCTGAAAACAAATGGGGGATTAATAAATTAAAAAAAACAAAGCAGATCAGTAGTCTGGAACACCTAGACAACTCCCCCCCCCCCCCCCCCCCCCCCCCAAAAAAAAACCCCCACCAAAACCCAATTAGCAGATTTTAGGAATTTAAAGGAAAGAAGTTGTTTATTTTTAGGACAGCAGAACAAGCACCGCACCTCATATGCTGCTCTACTCAGGAGGAATCACATTTTGGGCATGTCAGATATTGATTCAGCTGGCCTTTGCACGGATGAAGATGGAGAACACGGTGAGAGGCACAGATCCTGAGAAGGGCAACCAGGGCACTCTGATGTAACCCATCCCTTCCAATGCCTGCAGCACTAGGAAGTAGTTTTCCAATACAGAGCTCTAATGGAAAGTACATTTAACATCAACAATCCAGCTCCTGGCAACCAGCCTAGCATTGAAATTACATTTCATATGAACAGTATCCAAATGAAAAAAAAAAGCACGAGCGGCTTTTAAATGGCACTGGTGCTGTGTTTCCCTCTTACCAGCTTCTCTGCAAGCTCCATTTACTGATTGCATGAAAGGTACACTAAGGATAAACTGTAAGAGATTCCCTTCTTGCTTGGTTTGCTTCCAGGAAGCCCTCCGAGGTTTACCCACCCACTTCACCAGGCAGCACCATCAGCCTTGAGTAATAGCTGAAAGAGAACTGCACCAGAACTGCACCCACCTTTTCTGACAAACGCTGCTCAAAACTGTTTTACTTCCCAAAACGCAGGTCTAGGTGAAACTGAAAAAAAAAGCCCAGCTTTGTGCTGTCAAAGGAAAAGCTAGAAAACACTGATTTGTTCAAACCCACTTCCGTAAGAGGTCTCTGGGCCTATGGGATAGTCCATGATCATTAGGAAGATGTGCATTTCCTCACCTTTGAGTGGCTGCCAGGCACTTCCTGCACAAAAAAACTCAGCTGTTGATCCCAGCGGCTGAAGCCACCAGATCAGGCAGCTCTGTGGAGTGAAGAGCAGTGGTTTGGATGAACAGGCATTTAACCTTCCAAGTTCCTGAGCCACTTATTTCCTCCTCCCAGTACCCTCCAAGCCCTCTGGAGGCCTGAAGTCTGCCCATCTGTGCAAATGGAGAGTGCAGCTGACGTGCAAGGCTGACACTTGTGTCCCTACAAACTGTCCCGCCTCTCCAGTCCCATTGTCTGTCCTGCCTTCTTGACAAAACCATAATTGATATGCATGTTTCCAGGTGATTTTGCTTTCAAAAACCAGGGGTTTGATCAGCTCTAAAGGACCTGTAGTCACGTTGACAGCGTTTGCCTCAGACGCGATGTCCTTTGTAGAGCTTCGCAGTCACATTATCTGTCCTTGCTGCTCTGTCTCCACAGGACTCTCTAACAATGCAGCCTCATGCCCACACAGGTTTGAATGCCAGGATTTTCCTTCTGCAGACAAGCTTCAATGTCTTGTTAATCGTTACGAACATACAAAACCTCTTCAGAAATACTACTGATAACTTATTGTCTAGTTTTCCTGCTTGCAATATGCTGTCCACCTACATGTTCTGCATGGCAGAAGTATGAAGCTGAAATAGCTGCCTATGTAGTTCCTACAATAAAGGGGTTAGTGGAAAAAAAAAACCCCAATGCTCTGGTACTGTTATTACATGAACTGCAGCCTTATGGGGAAAAATTTTCAGATTTTTCAGACACCTGATAAAAGGTTTTAAGAACATACAATTTAACACCAGATAACAATGACAACACTGGGAAGTACCACAGCCTAGCCCCTCCAGTGTTGTAAGGCAAGGCGCTTGCTGCTGACACACCAGCTGAGACTCTGCCCAGTTACAGGAGTTACATGAAAAACCAAAGCCCTTTACACAGAAATCACTGCAGATATGGGCACTAACACCCCTGGTTTCAGGTTCTGAATGCTTTTGCGTGCTCTGCTCTTGTTCAAGTCTTTGTATAGTGTGCTACATTAGATACTTCCAAAAATACATAAATATATTTAGTTCTTAAAAAGATGTATTAAGACAGTTTTAAGGTGCAACGAATACCAAAACCAAAAATCAATGAAAACATCTGATTGTCAAGTTAAACTAGACCCTGCAATTAATAGTTAAAGAAAGAAGCTTTGTTGGTCCAACTGAGAAGAGAATGTGAAACAAACAGTATGACTGGCAAGAAAATTAAGAAGCACAGATAATACATTCATATGTGTTATTCAGATGGTGTTCTGGCAGCATCCCAGCAATGAAACAGCAGTAGTCTTTCACAATAACCTCCCCAGCTCTGATACAGTGAGGGATTTAGTGGAAGATACTACCCAGACTGCATGATGATTTTCTACCATGTCAAGCGGGAAACACACTGAAGGGCAGCATACAACTTCTAAGAGACAGTGAAGTCAGTGTATGCAGACAGAAATACATGCATTTCTACAGCTAAGATCTCATTAGTCAGAAAGAGATTTTCGTGACAGGCTGGAAAATGGAATGAGACAGAGATTTTTTTTTTTTTTCCTCCCGTTTTCTCACTTTTTCTGCTTTTCCACATCCTACACGCAGTTGTAATGCGATGCTTTACTTTGCCTGTAGGGCACATGCAAGTACCTCTGATACCAGTTGTCACGAAACCAAAAAAGCCTTTGCCTTACTCTGACAGAGTTTGAAAAGCTATTACAGTTCAGGACACTGCTCTCAACAGCTCGTAAGACCAAATAATGCCTCAACAATACATTATAATGCTAGCGTGGAAATATATCTTTCTGATACGCAAGTGAAAGAATCAGCAGCTTTTGTTTAGTAGTGGTGGTGCCTGGTGTAAGGAATACACTAGACTAGATGTTTCCACATAGGTGCATTCCCTGAAGCCCCCTGCAACCCTGATGGGCCATGGGCAGGCACTGAAGCACAGCACAGCTCCCTCTCCAAGAAAGCAGTGCGGTGGCAGCAGGAATGCGCAGATGCACTTCCACATCACCGGGTCCTGGCTGGGAAAGGCTCCCTGGGTTATGACTGTGGAGGTAAGCACAGCACGCGCCTGCCCCGCGGCACAGGTGCGAGGTCAAAGGGCTTCATCCCAAAGTTTGGAAGGAAGGCAATCTCTCCCATCCCGGGGCAAGTGGCCTTGGAGGCTCCCAGGCTGCCTTGTGGGAAGCCAAGCTGCAGGTGGCAGGATGCCAGACCTGGCAATACCGACCGTCTGCTTGAATGACTCCGGCTTCTTGCTGTCTTCCCCTATTCCCAAAAATGACAGAGTGCTATTTTCTACTGATTGAGCCATACAGTTTCAGTGGTTTCAGTTCAGAAACAGGAAGTTGAGAAAGACATGATACACAACCAAGGGAGTAGAAAACGTCAGTATCGAAGGCAGGCATTCGAACCCTGCTCATTCAAGTCTGCAGCTCCCAGCAGAAGTTTTCACGGCCCCCTGCTAAGTGGACAGGGAGATCACAAACAGGTAACAGGAGAAATGCAGACCTGTTTGTTGAAAATCCAGAGTTACACAAGCTTGCTCTGCCCTCCTAGAAAAAATTAAGTAACATATTAATCTGATCATGCACAGAACTACCTGAAAACAGGTAGCTCCTCTGTTTACCATAAACACAGCCCTCCATGTAATTCTCCATCATCCCAGCACAATGCTAGGCACAGGAACACCGCTGCTTACGCTTACAGGAACACCTCCGTTTTTTTGAGCAGCAAGCCACTGCCAATTTTAAATGTAATATGAACCTGGGGGGACACATGGCAGCAAAACACTGGAGCCCTCTCCTCTAACTGACCCTGGGGTACCACCTCGCAGGGTCTGCTCAGCCCATGTCAGAGCCACTCGTTTACAGGACAGTCTTTTCTCCTCTTTGACCTCTGCAGCGAGGACACCCACCAGCCTCTGCAGATTATCAGTTACTGCTCTCAAACCGTTAGGGGAATGACAAATCAGTATTTTAAGAAAGATAGCCTTTGTAGCACATTAGTAAGAGGCAGAGTGTAACAGACTTGGTGCTGAAGAAGTTTCAGTACTTGGTAAAAACGCTGTTCTGTGCAGTGCAGGTTATTATCCAATATGCATGCTAATTCCTGACCATCCCCAAAAAGCACTGAAATATGATCGCTACAATGTACCAAGCCTCAGCATTTTCTGCCTCCTCCTCAGTCTATCTGATATAGTAATAGTATTCTTATCACCCAATGTTTCTAGGAACAGCCAGTCTTTTTATTAAAGTAACTGATGCAGTTGAAAGAAAAATACCCGTTTTCTGGCACAGCAGCACTTCCCACACCTTGCATCTCGTCACTATATTTACCATAGCACAAAGGAGGAGGCAGCTGCTCCGCGCAGTCATTTTCACTCACCCAAGCTTACTACCTTACCGAGACTTACCCTATTCAGACAATTCAGGTTGAACCTTCGGCTCACACAGGTCTCGTAGCAAAGGGGAAAGCACCGAAAGCAAAAAGCACTTTTTTTTTTTTTTTTCCCCTTTCAGATAGAGCTAAACATGAATCTGGGATGACTAGGACAAATCTTGGCGCTGCCCCGGACAGAGAGGGTCTCCCCACCACTATCGGAAGGGGCTGCCAGATCCGTGTGGCAGGAGGAAAGGAGGCAAGTACTCTCCTTCCCTTATTCTCCTATTTCACCATGACACCTAATTATCCAAATGAGGTCTTCAACAGCTGCAGGAACAGGAAATATAAATCCAGGACAACCATAATGGCTTTTAAACACACGATGCAGCATTATTATTTTTACTCAGAGTGTGCTAGCATGCCCCTTGCTCTACACTAAATAAGCCCATTAGTATTAAACATGCCCATCTGCTTTGAGCGCAGATGCCTGCCTACCTCTTCTCCCCCCATGTTGCATAAACAACTGCAGCGGAGCAGCACTGTTCTCCCTAATGCATAGGGCAGAACTGTAAAACCCCACAGCACCCCAGAGCCGCCTCGCTCCCTGCAATGAAAGCCTGAAAGAGTTTAAAGCAACGTTTTGACAACAACTGCATCGTTAGAGCTGTCAGACAGGGAGAGACAGCCCCTGGTCAGCAGCACCGAAGCCCAGGCCTGCCCGGGGGTCTTCACTGGTGACCCACCCTCCTGCTCCAGAACAGCATCCACCTGACCTGACACCTCAGAGACCCCTGACACCCGAGCAGCCACCCCACAGCTGGCCTGCCAGAAGTGGGATGGGTCCCTCTCTTCACCCTGAGGCGCCTTCCTCCTCATCCTCCTCAGAGCAGCAACCCTGACCAGCACACTCCCTTCCCTGCAGCAAGGGCCCCGCGTCCGCGTCCCAGTCCCACCCCACAACTCGGCCCTCCTCCCCGCGGCGCCCAGGCTCTCTCCCACCCGCACGACGCCCTCCTCGACCGCCAGCCCTCGCTGCGCAGCTGGGGCAGCTCAGCCCAGGAGCAGGCTCACGGCTTCCCCCGACACAGGCTGGGGTACGGGCTCCTCCCGGCCCCACACCCGGCTCCCACAGCCCCTCGCCCCTCGCCCCACGCACCCCCCATGGGGGCTCCCAGCCCCGCACCCGGCTCCCACAGCCCCTCACCCCGCACACCCCCACCGGGTCCCCAGCCCCGCACCCGGCTCCCACAGCCCCTCACGCACACCCGCGAGGGCTCCCGGCCCCCCTCCCAGAGCCCTCCCCCGCCCCGGTACCTCAGGCGCTCCCCGTCTCGCGCCGGCGGCGGCACCTGCTGCGCACTCCGCGGCGGGCGGTGACGTCAGGCAGCGAGGGCGGAGCCCCCGCCCCCGGCTGAGCGGCGCCCGGCGCGGAGGGAGGAGGAGGGGGCGGGCGCGTCACGAGCCACGCGCCCCTCCTCGGGGGCGTGGCCGCGCGGGGGGGCGTGGCGGCGGCCCGAGAGAAGGCGGGGTGGGGCGAGAAGCGGGAGAGGGCGTGTCCGGGCGGAGCGGGGTTGCTGTCCGCCGGCAGCCGCGGGGGCCTGCCCAAGTCTAAGGCAGGCGAGGTCCTAAAAGGTGAATTAAACCAAAACAGGAACGTGCGGCTGAGTGAGAGCAGAAGCAGGGGAGGGGAAGCGCAGCCGCTGCGCAGGGATGGCGTCAGGGTGGAAGCGGGAGGGGGGGGGGGCTCGTACCCCTGGAATTACACGAGGGCTCGGCCTCAGCCCTCGCCAAGGCCGTCGCGGGTGCGGGCAGGGCAGGCAGCAGCAAAAGGCTGGCCGGGGTCGGTGCCGGCAGCAGCGGGGCCGGGGGAGCCGCGTCCCCCTCAGGGAGACCCCCGGGGCCTGGGCCGGGACCCGCAGCCCCGCAAGGCCTCCGGTCCCCTTCCCCTTCTCCGTGGGACACGCGGGCCGGCGGCTGGGGTCTTTGCACGGCGCCGCGTCACCTTCTGCTGATCACGGGCCACACGCGCCCGAGAAGGCTCAAGCACAGAGAGGGGGAAAGCGATGGCGGGGGATAAAATCGGTCAGGGACGCGGGTCAGCCAGCCGAATTACCGCCCCTGCCCTCAGCTCGCGACCGTGACTCGCGGCGGTGACCGGCGGTGAGGGGACGGCCGTTGCCGCCCGCAGTGACGCCGTGCCTGGCGGGCGCAAGGTGGGGCCGGGGGCTGCGGCGGCACCTGCGGCCGGGGTGCGGTGGTGGGCCACGGCGGGGGGGGGGGCGTGATCCTGCTCTTCTGCTGCCGCGCGTGCCGAAATCGGCTTCCTTCTCCCCTTCATCGATTAGTAGATCTAATCAGGCCAGTTTAATACTGGGTCCCTAATGAGGCTCAGCCAGGAAGATTATTTTCATTAGTTATATGACATGCTGTGTTCTTGGGCAAGAGAAAAACAAGATGCACGGCTACCACTGCTCTGCACGAAGAACCCAGCACCCCAAGTGCATCCTAAATGAAACCTTTTCACTGACGGGAGATGTGGGAGGCACCAGAGAGCCCTTTCCAGGCAGCCGGCTGCTCCGGCAGAGGCTGCGGTTCCCTGGATGCAGGGAGTGAATCGCCAACCCACCGATCCCCAGCCTCATCTGCCCCAGCCACGCTGCCCTCCTCACAGCTGGCAGAGCCTCCCAGGAGGCAGTTGACTCTGCTAAATGGGAGAAAACTAACATAACATAACAAAACAAAACAATCCTCTGGATCATTTTGTGCCACGCCAGTGATTCCCAGTGACTCGTGCAAAGGCCGTGAGGAACGGGAGAGCTGGTGCGAAGGGGCTAAGGGGAAGGCACCGCACACGTGGGCGCAAGGAGGGGCTGGTGCTCCGCTGCTCTGGAAGCTGCAGACCAGTTCCCTCACGAGCAGCTTTCTTTGCCCTACGATATTATTTACATATGCATTTGTAAATGATACTGCCAGGTACCTTGCAGCAGACTCAATATACTTTCTTCCACTGGTTAACATTAAACTTGCTTTGGTCCTTTTTTCCAGTGCCAGTGGGCACACACCGTTGTCTTGTTAAACATTAACTGAGAAAGCAGCTTGAAAAACATTGCTTGGCTTCATTAAAATCTTAAAATGACACTTGATACTTAAATCTCCTTATCACCCACTTTGCACCTACTTAAAATATTAATGCAGTCCAGGCTTTATCGCTCTTATTACCCCTCCAGCAGAAATTATGTATTAACTTCTAGGTGCAGATATCTTTACTGTACCCTGGAAAAGAGGCTGGGATGTAATGCCATACAGCAAGTTGGGATTTAGCTCCTACAAAGAGAAGGCAAGCCAGCTCTCCCCGGGATGAGAAGAGGCAGGTCTCCTGCTGAGCAAGGACACGTGGAGGGTACGTTCACCCAGTTTCCATCAGGTGTGTTAGCACATCCCCAGAAGTTAACCGAGAGGCAGTGGGAGCATCCTGGAGGTGTTACACATGTAGAACTGATGGGTTCATGTGAGCTCCCATGCAGGCTTCCTACACACTTGTGATGTGGCCAGTATTGAGTCGCAGCTGAGGGCAGAAAACCCCTGCGATGCACTAATGTGATTGTTTGAAAATGTTGTCCGAAATGCTGGAAGACAGATCGGCTTTTGCACCTACAAAACCAGTCCCCTTTGCGCTTTTCTTTTACCACTGATTTTTCTCCCTTGCTTCCTCGTGTTCCCTAATATGACCTACTGTTATTAGCAGACGTGGGAAAGGAGGTGTGAATCCTGTTTAATGGGAAACCTGTGCTGCCTGGAAACTTCGGTTTAGCAACATTTATCTCCCCTAGCCCTCCCCATGCCTCGCAAACTCAGTGGCTCTATAATCACAGCTTTTGTCTTTGGTGTTTACTTTTTTTCATTCTGATTGCCTGAAAGACACAAACCAGAGGGAAGGACTTGACCTTGCAGAGGATGAATGCAGAAGCTGGACCCACACAGCATGTCAAGCTGCAGACAAGAGGTGAACTGTAAAAAGGGGAACAGCAGAGTGCAAGACCATTTCCTAGAGGACTTGCCGTGGTTGCTTGCCCCCATTCTTGCTGGCTTTCGCACCTCTTTCCACACAGTCATTTGGTTAAACCTGTTGCAAAAGCCTTGTGAAACACCCCACTGTCTTGCAAGACAGTTATGTGAGACTACAGGTTGCAGGCAGGGCAGGGCAGTTTTGCTGGCTATTGGTTTTGCAGAGGTGTCTGCGGGGCAGAAGGGATCAGGGAGGAGACATCCTCGTCCTTTTCTCTGTGACAGTGCCAGCTGAAGACATCCCAGTCCATCCCCACACTCCCACCAGCCTGCATATTCGTTCCTACCACATGCCAGCACCTCAGCACAAAAATACGCTTTAGGACCTTGTGGGCAGATCCAGGATTGATAAAACATCTCAAGATGAAAATGCTGCCTAGGAGGATAAAGTCAGTGGATCTGCACTCTGTGTGCTGAAATCCCAAGGCCTGCTGGGACAAAGGTCTTTCTTACCCGTCACCTGTACTATCAGGAAATTTTTCTGACTTGCTTGATAAAAATTAGCAGTTTAAAAGTTTAGGTCCATAGTTTCTTTCAGGGACACAGATGGCTTTAGAAGAAGGTATTTGTCTGCCCTGCCAGCAGCTGTGCCCGGGTGTCTGATGCAAATCAAATGAGTGCTGCTGGATCTGGGAGCAGATGGGGCTGGTACTCCTGACGGCAAACCATGGTCCTGTGAGCAAAGAAGCAGCAGCAATGCAGGCTGCAACACCCACGTGCGAAGTGGGTCGCTGCCGTGCTGGCTGGTCCAGCCTGAGTCACACCCTCCTGGCATGATGCTGTTGAACAGCTACAATGTCCCTTCGTATCTTGCCAGCCTCATCTGGGTGAATCTAAGCCCTGCACTCTAAAAACTGGCTCTGCAACAGAGAAGTGGTGGTTGTTCATCCCTCCTTCCTCAGGATGGGTTCTGATGTGCCTCCCACTGAGTTATGAAACCCTCCAACTGCTCCTTGTCTCAGTTGCCCTGTCTGGTGGTGAAATGGAGTATTAATGGCAGCATCTCCCTTCCCCTCTTCAAAGGGCTGGGAAGCACCACATGCTAGAGCAGTGCAGAAGGCTGTTGCATTGCTTGCTGTGCCCTGACCCCATGAAGATAGTCCTGAAGTTGCTCTGCTCTTCTGCTCGCACGTCCCAGGGCTCTGTGTCCTTCCCCAGCTGCTGTCTGGGTTTCTCTGAAGACTTGGGTCTCTCTGAAGACTTGGGTCTCTGTGCTCCGTCATGCTCAGTGTCTTTTGATCTCTGCCTGCTTCGTGCTCATCTCTCACTCTCACCCAGTAAAGTAAGATTTATGCTGGAAGATAAGATAGGAAGGCTGTTATATTTGGGTATGTGAAAATAAAACATCACCAAGGGCCAGGTGATCACTAATGGAAAGAGAGCAGATCACCTGGCAAGGCCCTAGGCTCAAGAACCCCCATGTGAAGGTGCCTACTGCAGGAGAAGATAGAGCCATAGCTCTTCTCCTGCTATACCAGGGTAAGAGAGGCTTGGGGTGTATCTCAAATACATGAATGCTCCCTGCACTCCAAAGTGGCTGGTAAAAGTAGATCATTTTGCTGTGCCTGTTTTCCTAACTGCAAGAAAAGGCTGAGCACAGGCCACCCCTGAAAGTGTGGATTTCAACTCACCATCATTTGTAAATGAGGTGAAGAAACTCAAAGCTGGGTGCTGTTGAAAGGACAACATCATTTGTACAGGAGAAAGCATGCAGCAGAGCCACAGGATTGAGTTCAAAAGGCAGATGTGATCACTTTGCTCTCCAGCTGGTGTATTCCCAAGGGCTGTCACTGAGGGGTTTGGGCAGACAAACCCTGGTTGGTCTCAAGGGGATCGTTTAGTCCATTGCTCCTACAGCCATCGGAGCTGAGGGAGCTGATAAGGAAATACCCATTACCTCCTTGACTGAGTGCTCTGCAGCACCTGAGGCAGGGCACATTTCAGTTCTGCTGACTCCGCTCCAAAGGCGTTTAAGCCATGGGAAACCAAGACAGCAGCAGCAATAAACCAACAACAATACATCATTCCTGGGCTGGCCTGACTGTGATTCAGCAGAAGAGATCAATGGAGGCTTGGCAGAGCAGATGTGGGTTGTGGAAATCTTACCTTTGTTTAGGCCGCAGGGCTCCTGTGTGGTTTTCTCCAGGAGCCCTGAGCAATGCCAGGGAGCCCTGCTGGCTGCATGGGACTGTGGGGAGACGTGGAGAGCAGCAGCATGGCAAGCCTTGGATACAAAGGAGTGGAGAAGGCACGGGAATGGTCTGAAAGTGATCTTTGTAGAGCCAGAGCAGCTCCCAGCTAAATAGCTAGGGGAATTCACCTGTGGACACAGGATTTGCAGACCTGTCATATTTGGAGTACATGGTGCCCACTATGTTGGTGCTCTGCAGAACATACTGGCTGCTGGGAGGCCAGGCAGCAAATGCCATAATGCCTGTAGAGGGGCATTGTCCCTGAGAGGTGCTATTTTAAGAGGGGCCTCACAGATAGGATAACCTGTTCTTGCCGTAGTCGAGGCTCTCATGGCAGGGCCATGTGGATCTAGCCCTCCAAAGGGCCAGGATTTTGATCTCCCGTCAGGATCCCATTTCATTACTCTGATGCTGGCCCCTGCATAGCTAAGAGGCTGCAGGCAGAGGCCTGGTGTTTGGAGGATGTTAGGGCAGACCAGCACTGCTGTTACTATAAACAGGATCTGCTTAGCTGAACTGGTGCAAAAGAGCTTCAAAGCAGCCATAAATCAGCCTCAGAGCAACCCCAGCTGGGTCTGGACCCTTGGGCAGACTCCTGCTGCCTCCTTGCACTGTAGGAGTGAGGAGCAGGGGCTGGACATGACCCACTCCTCATTCCAAAGACACCTACCTGCATGGCCAGGAGGCTGGGGCAGTGCTTGGGGTGGCCTGGATAGGTCAGCTGCAGCCACTGTAAAGATTGTGATGTGCATGAAGGATCGCATGTGTCCATGCGGACGCAATGCTCCGAGCCCAGGCAAGTCTGGGGAGAGCAGGTGGTGCAAGATGAGACTGAGCACAGGAGACTTCAGTGTGGGTTTTACCAGGGTCCTGCATGATGGCTGGGAAGGGGGAAGAGATGAGATTTCACAGTAGGAATTATATCTTGATGGTTGCAGTTTTATGCTGTTAGTAGGCAAACAACCACCCTTCAGAGCAGAGCAGCGGCAGGTACCCTGTGGTATCCAGGAGCCCTTGGCTCCTGGAAGGCAGACAGAAGAGCATTAGAGAGAAGGCGCTCTCATAACAGTGCCTTGTGCTTCCTACAAAACATTTTATCCCAAGAATGCCAAGTGCTTTGCAAGATCCTAAATAATTAAGCCTCAGAGCAGTAACACGCAAGACAGAAATACCTCCCTCCCTCCTAAAATTCATCTGTCTGGGATGGCTCACAGTAGTGTGACCCAATAGGCAGAGCAGGAAAAGAAAAATTGTCCCAAGCCCCCCAGCTCAACATGCTGGGGGGCTCAGAGTAAATACTGAGCTGGGATTTCCCTGGGATGCCCCCAGTTCTGCAGGGACATTTGGTGGAATACTCAACCGTTACGAGGGTAGGAGGCTGTGGTTCAGCAGCAGTCCTCTCTGGACCTTGATTTTATTCAGTGTTTCTCTGTTAGTAGCTGGAATGATTATGGGTTTTGGCCCTAGTTCTGGAGGAACTGGGCATGACACATACCTGGAGAACAGACCTCCTCTGTCCAAGGGCTCTAAACGTTGCATGCATAAGTTGCTTCGAGCCCTGTGACCGGTGTTGGAAGCTCTCTCTGCCGCTAACTCAAGCAATACCATACTTCACAGGACACCCATGCGATCTGCCTACAGCCCTTCTGCTATCGCTGCCCCATGGCCAACCCTGACCCACGGGACCTGCTGAAATCAGACCCTTGCAGAATTGTACCCTGGCCGCTGGCAGGGCCCTTCCCTTGCATCTGTGAATCTCATTTGCACACTATTTATATCCCATGGGACAGCATGTAGGCACTGCTCTCTTAACAGAGGGCTATGCCAGCCCATTTTCAGCCAGCTCCCCTATTGGTGTGGACTGACCTTACTTCCAGATGCCTCAGCAGCAATTGAGCAGCTTGAGGGCACAGGGAAAGCCCATGTCTGTCTTTGTGGGTGTTCTGGTTTGCTTCCAATACTGGCTTTCCACCTCCCAGCTGTAGGACCAAGTCACCTTGTCTGTGCTGGAGAGACATGGTATGGCCACTTCTGCGCTTGAACTCCACTTTTCTGGTGCGAACAGCATCACTACTGTGTTGCCACGCAGCTCAGCCCAGGAAAACCTCCTGCTGCCTAAGACACTGGTACAGAAAGGCAATGGAGGGAGGGAGTTGAAGGCTGAAATCACTCTAGGAAGTATTGTAAGTAGCAGCTGAGCCTGGGGAAAATCCCAGTTGTAGAAAAGGCTCCATCTGAATGACCTTCACTGCCAGCTGAGTTTGTTTAGGTGTGGAGGAGCTGGCTTGGGCTCTGGGAGGCTGTGCCAGAGGGATCGGCTGCTCCCCGAGCAGCAAACACTCCATTGAGCCCAGTTGCATGGCCTGGGTGCCTGGCCTCTCCTCTCCAAAAGAGCAGGTTGGGAATCTGCTTCGTTCCTCCACTTACTGTGGGAGTCCCTCTACCTGCTCATGGCTACCCCTGGATGGGACCCTGTGGTTCCCAGGCCCTTTAGGGTGCCCAGTCCCCATTTCTGACACAAGACTGGGAGGTTTCCTGTGGAAAGCCTGCTTTGTGCAGCTCTGTTCCCTGTTCTTACACCTGCATTTCTCTCTGCTGGGACGCTTTATCCCTCACAGGGCCTGTCCTGGGTTGTACAGCCCCTTGTCCCACCTGGATTAATGGGATGACTCTTGAGTCCTTGAACCTGTGCAGGGAGAGAGGGTCTATCAGCTGAAGCCAACAGTAGCAGCAAAGACCTCTGCTTTATGCTGAAGGACTGTCCCCACCAGCAAAGGGGACTGGGGTGATGGTTTGTACCGAAGTCCCTACAAGGTGCCTGCTGTAGTTCAATTAGTGGAGACAGGGCCAAAATTTTCCTCCTCCGGTAGTAGGAGGCTTTCCAGGTGTTGGGGTTATGGTCACAAGCACCCATGGACTGGCACAGCCAGGCTGATGTGGCCCCAGGGTCCCCAAACCTGGCTAGAGTGCTGCTCACTACCTCGCTCAGCAAGCCAAACCCTGCAGCTCATCAGAGTAGGTTTTGGAGCCTGTGGACTGTCCTTCCAGGGGCATTAATGCAGATCTGTGTTTGCTGGGAGCTCTGGAGCCACCTCCCAATGGGGTCCTGACATTAAAGCATCCTCACAAAGAAAGCAAACCATGGCTCCTCTGTTGTGGGACGTGTAAGCCCTCGGTCCCATCCAGGGGCCGGTTGTGATGTCCTGGAGCCCCAAACCCAAGCACAGCTTTGATTAAGCCTTTTGGTTGGGGTTTATCGGGCTGACCAGGCCTGCACTGCCATAGGGAAGCTTGGAGAAGGCTGCAGGGCTGGGTAGATTGGTTTTTAGTTGCTCTGTGCCTGTTGTGAGCTCTCTGCCCTGTTGGGTGTGCTAATGGCCGCAGTGGTGCAGGTGTCCTAGCATGGATGAGCCTGAGCAACCTTTGCAAGAGGTGCTGGAGCCACTGGCATAGCTCAGCTCAGTGCACAGCCTTGTAGCTGCCACTGGTAGCATCCCTGTGTCATAGAATCATAGAATTGTTTAGGTTGGAAGAGACCTTCAAGATCAATGAGTCCAACCGTTAACCCAACACCACCATGCCCACTAAACCGTGTCCTGAAACCATGTCCCCTCCCAGGGGGGGACATCTGCTGCTCGAGTCCTGTGGCTCCACAGCCGGGCTGGCTCTGGCATTTGAACTTCCCAAGAAGGAATTTAGGTCTGCAGTCCTCACAACATCACGCAGCCCCAGGACCTCTCCTGCCCCTGGCTGCCGGAGAAACCCTTTGCCACAGCCGGGACAGGTGAGGGCGGGGCGGGGGGGGTGGTGGTGGAACAGGCTCGTTCTGCAGCGCAATGCACTGGCACCCTCTAATGACACAGTTACGTATATTCAGTGGATGCCTGGGTTGCTTGCCACAGTCCTTCCTACCATGCTGGCGCTGACTGTTGCACTGCTCACAGGTATTTTGGAGGCTTCAGTGGGGCAGGGCCGCAAGCTGGGTTCCCCATTCTTCTGCCCCGCTCTGCTCCGAATCTGCACGCTCAGCTCCCCGCGCTGCAATTTCCCTGGGTGTAAACAGGGACCATGTGAGACAGCAAGAAGGGTTTGTGTTTGTGCATTGCTTCTGCCAGGTGCAGTGTCAGCGAGGACTCTGTTCCCATCCCTCTCAGCTCCAGGAGCAAAGCCAGCTGTGGCTGCCCCTACACAACTGGAATAGGAGAGCTGGTGAGCCTGCTGCCAGGTCGTGTAAGCCCAACTTTTGGCCACGCTGCCCAGGCTACCTCAGGAAGCCCCTTTGCTCTGACTCATCCTATCCCAGAGACACCAGGAGAGTTTGCCAGCTTGGCTCCCGCAGGCTCCAATGTCTCCTTCCCAGCCCACTTTGGGACAAAGCCAGAGTGTGTGGCTGGAATGGGATCGTTCAACTTCATCCCAAGTGGTGCTGAACCTAATGAGAAACTGAGCCGCACAATAACCACAGCATTTGTCTGCTTGGTAACATCGTGCTTTGGCCAACAATCTGGGTGGCCAGCGTGGCTTTGGAGACGCACAGCAGGACACTGTGCCCTGTGTGGCAGATCGGGGGGAAGCTGGGCTCCTCTACCAGGTGCCCCAGCCCTGCTGAGCCCCTACAGCATGGCTCTGAAAGCCCAGTGGAGTTAAATTCACTGCAGCAGAGTTTGGCCTTGCTCAGCAAGATTGGTTCAGCCATGCTCAGCAAGGTGCCAAGACCTGATGGCAGAGCCTGCCACAATGCCAGGCAGCAGCTGTCTTGGCACGGGGTGGACAAATACGGCCAGCTCTTCCCTGGATGTTGTGTTAGGTTGAGAAAAGGCTTTGGTGCCCTGGATTTGAGTTTGGACATCTGGACTAGCAGGGCATGTCCCAGTGCTGTCCTGACAGTCTTGTGGCCAAAGTCAGCACGTTTCTACCACTCTGCACTGGGAGAGAAGGAGAGAAGCCGAGGAATGGTCCTTGCACAATCAGGATTGTGCATCCTTGTACAAACAGCTCAACAAGACTCTTGAACAGTGAATCAACAGCATGAGCAGGGCCAGGGCCAAGTGCTCCAAGGGATGCCTTTGCCTCCTGTGGCTGAGATACAGGCAGCAGAGTACAGGGGAGCAAGCTCTGGTCCATGTCCCAGTGCACCCCTCCAACAGCTCCAGTGGGAGCTGCCCAGCACTATCGTCCTCCCAGGAAATGTCCCCAGAAACCTTTCCCTGTAAGGGTGGATGGCTGTTGTTGGGGAAACCTTTGGGGACTGTATACAAAACAGGAAGATAGGGATAGTGTGGTGTTGTGGTTTAACCCCAGCCAGCAACTAAGCACCACGCAGCCGCTCACTCACTCCCCACCCACCCAGTGGGATGGGGGAGAAAATCGGGAAAAAAGAAGCAAAACCCGTGGGTTGAGATAAGAATGGTTTAATAGAACAGAAAAGAAGAAACTAATAATGATAATGATGACACTAATAAAATGACAACAGCAATAATGAAAGGATTGGAATGTACAAATGATGCGCAGTGCAGTTGCTCACCACCCGCCGACCGGCACCCCACCAGTCCCCGAGCAGCGATTCCCTGCCCCCACTCCCCAGTTCCTATACTAGATGGGACGTCCCACGGTATGGAATACCCTGTCGGCCAGTTTGGGTCAGGTGCCCTGGTTGTGTCCTGTGTGAACTTCTTGTGCCCCTCCAGCTTTCTCGCTGGCTGGGCATGAGAAGCTGAAAAATCCTTTACATTAGTCTAAACACTACTTAGCAACAACTGAAAACATCAGTGTTATCAACATTCTTCACATACTGAACTCAAAACATAGCACCTACCAGCTACTAGGAAGACAGTTAACTCTATCCCAGCTGAAACCAGGACAGGTGGGATGGGAATGGGGATGAGATAGGAATGGAATGGAATGGGTATGGGTATGGGATGCGGATAGGAATAGGGATGAGGATGTGAAAGGAGTGGGGTGGGATGTGAATGGGATGGGGATGACGTGGGTGGGGATTGGGGTGGGGTTTAGATGGGGTGGGGAAGGGCATGAGATAAAGATGGGGAGTGGGAATAAGATGGGGAGGAAAGGGGAAGAGGGTGGGATAGAGTGGGGAGGGGAAGAAGTGGGATAGGAGGGGAAGGAATGGGGCTAAGATAGAGATGGGGAGAGGAAGGGGATGGGAAAGGGGATGGGAAAGGGGATGGGAAAGAGTCACGTCTTGTTCAGAGAAGCACAGGTTCTGATGGCAGCTCGCACTAGCTCAGCAACATTGGACACAAGCAGCCTTGGAAAGCACTGAATGCCTTTCTCTTCTGTTGTTATCCCAAGGGACTGTGCTGCTCAGCTAGCTAACTATACCAGCAGGTTTTTATTTTACATTTATTTTCCTAATGGCTTGGGTGGCCTGAAAACTTGAGCAGTGAATTGTGACTGCTCAAGATTGGGTAAAAAAAACACACAATGGATGTGCACTGCAGTGTGGCACCAGGGATGAGTCACTAAAATTGCAATTAGGAAAGAAAATAACAGTGGGTTTACAAGCTTCTTTCCAGGAGCATTGCATTTTGCCTGAATTACAATGATGTTTTAGATTGGTTTATGAGACATTGCCCCATGTCAAAAAATACACAGAAATGGAAGAAGTGGTAACTGATATAAAACAGTTTAACAATTAAGGGAGGAAGAAAAAATGGCACCGATTTTTACAGTGACAGCATAGGTGCTTTAGGAGGGACATGTGGGAGTGAGCAGAGGAAACTATAGCAAAACCCAGGGATGTGGGACAGTGGAGTTGTGCTCTGATGTGGAGTTCAAGGTGATGCAGGTAACCTGGGCAGAAAGGGTACACAGGGAAGGAATCCCCAGGAGTGATGGGAGTTCCACGAATGTTCCCTCCTCAGCTATCCAACTCTCAGCACCTTGCTGGAGGGAACCTCTGCAGAGCACAGCAACCAAGGAAGATGCATCACCCATGGATTGCAGTGCAGCAGGGAGTCCCAGAAAGCAAAAGTCAATGTTTTGATTGTCTTACAGTAGCTTTATTTTATCTTTCTAGAACGGCACGTACTGCTTTGCAATGAGAAGGGGTGTAAAGCACTAAGCAAAGCAGCTCTGTTGCGAATGGGCATATATATAATCTTTATGGCCTTGCACTAGCATCAGGTTTCAGCAAGTCCTGGCTATGAGGCTGAATGCAGCCCTCCAGTCCACATGGTGCCAGACAGACTTCTGACCCCTGCAGTTGCTGTCACCTCTTTAGCAAGCTGCCCCAGCGCTGGAGGAAAGGCCAGCAGTTCCCAAAGGGCTCAGCAGGGCTTGGACACGGGGAGCCTGTGTGCATTCATTGGGCTTGGCTTCACTCGGAGATCAGCAACTGCACAAGAAGCTCTGCGAAACCTGGGGCCCTGGGGATTCAAATCGTCACCTCCACCCCAGCAAAGAGACACACACTAGGACCAGGGCAGAAGCAAGCTGCTCCTCACTTGTCCCCAGGCAGGCAGCAGGCACCAGCCAGCTCTTGCCTGTGGGCTCCGAATAATCCTCAAGTTCATCTTCCTGGATTTACATGTTTTTAATTATTTTAATTAAGCACAGAGATGTTCCAAGGTGGAGACCAGACAGCTGCTGCTGCCACTAGGAAGCAGAGCCCTGCCTGCTTGCTGTGATCACTCTCCTGCACTGCCTCCATCCCCAAAGCGACAGGACACAATAGTAGGAGGGAGCCATCAGCACAAGTGCCATTTTCCTGTGCCCTGATGCTCCCGGGCAGCCATCCAGCAAGCCATCTGGTCCAGCCTCCAAGGACAGACTTCCCAGCTCACACTGTCCCTGGGAAATCCTGGCAGGAGGCTTCTGGGGTGCTGGCATTTCTTCCCTCTAGTTTCCCCTCCTTTACTGGGGCCTCCCTTCTCCTGGAGCAGCACGTCTGGCAGCCACCATGCCCATGCCACCGATGGCAAGCAAAGCAGCATGTCCACGGGTTGTGCTTGGTGCCGGTGACACCATGTGATGGGATGTCTGCCAGCTACTGGCTATTTTGAGTCCAAGATCTCATTAGTCCTTTCTGTCCCAGGACTCCCAGATATGCTAGACCTGAACCCGTCTTGGAACACGGTTTGTATCTCCACCATTAAGACCATAGGAAGAAGCAGATGCTAGTTAGTCCTCTCTGTCACCGGAGACACTGTTCTGGTGGTGGCATCCAGCAGCAGCTTTAACCCCAGTGGGGAAAGTCCCTCAGTACTAGTAAATATGCAGTGTGGCTATTCCCAAATACTTTGTTCCATCCCTTGGGAAGGTCATGTCCCCAGAGAGGCCAGGCACCAGAGCTCCCTGGCTTCTGGGGCATAGTGACAGTCTCCTGCCCCTTAATGCCAGCTGCTGCCTCGTCAGACTGTCCCCAGGCTGTTCCCTGACTGACTACAGTCATGCTCCACTCGGGCAGTGCAGGTAGTCTGCAGCCCCAGTAGCACAGGGGACCTGTAGCTCTGGGCAATGATGGGAACGACCACATCAGTTAATCTGAGGAGGCTGAGCCTGGCTCATGGCTGTCCCTGCCACATCTGCTGGTGGGTGAGCATGGCATGGGAACTTGGAACATCTCCCTGAACGTGGATGTTTGAGCCTTGTAATCGTCCTGTTGAAGGAGGTTGCTGAGCTTTGCTGCTTGCCAGGAATTGCAGAGTTGAAGATCAATTATTTACATACCTGACACCCATTATGCAGGGTTATGTGCCCTATAAAACAGCAGCATGGCATGCGTCCTGATCTCCAATGACGTGCCTGTCTCAGAGTGGCAAAACCACAGGGCAAGCTGTGAAATGGGATGTCTGTGCAGCGCTTCACCCCGATGTGGAACCTTAGGCTAATCAGACTAATCTCAGTCTGCCTAATTACACCTTATCCTTGTCCTGAGATCCCAGGAATGTGCTCCACAAGAGCGCTTCATAGCTTTGACTGCAGGGCAACACCAATTTGCTGATTTTAGGAGCACATCCCAGTTTGTAAGGAGCTCTGTGGTGTCCACTTTTGAACACCTCCTTCTGAAGACAGCCAGACCCAAGCTGGGGAGCGGCAGGCAGGGCTGCAGGACATGACGGAGTGAGAAGCAGAGCAAAAAATGCTCAGTCTCTTCAGATTAATTGACACAAGGGAAGACTCAGTCCTGGTCAACCTGGGGTAAGATGTCTGAAAACAGCTGCCTTTTGGCTCCAGGAGGAGAAAATATGGAGGGTCCACAGCTGGCTAGACAGGTTTGGACTAAAAATACCCTGTCTGGCTGCTGAGGACTGATGGAGGGTGATGTTGGAGTCTCAGATGCCTCATCCTGAAGGTCAGGACAGGGTGAGACAGGGACTGTAAACTTCAGGATCCTGAGGGGAGGGAGGAGGGTGCAAAGCACGCTCACAGTCCTGGACTTCAGGAGATCAGACTTTGGCCTCTTCATAGATCTGCTTAGAAGTGTCCCATGGGATAAGGCCCTGGAGGGAAGACAGGCACAGGAAAGCTGGTTGATACTCAAGGATCACCTCCTCCAAGCTCAAGAGTTGTCAATACTGACAAGCAGGAATGTAGGCAAAAATGCCAGGAGACCTGCATGGATGAACAAGGAGCACCTGGCCAAATTCAAACACAAAAAGGAAACATACAGAGGGTGGAAGCAAGGATGGGTAACCTGGGAGGAATACAGAGACACTGTCCAAGAACAGGAGGAGGTTAGGCAAGCTAAAGCCCAGCTGGAATTTAATCTGGTAAGGGATGTCAAAGGCAGCAAGAAGGGCTTCTGTAAGTGTGTAGGTGACAAAAGGAAGACTAGGGGAAATACAGGCCCACTGCTGAAGGAGATGGGGGCCTGGTAACACAGGACATGGGAAAGGCTGAGGTATGGAATGCCTTCTTTGCCTCAGCCTTTACTAGCACAAATGGCCTTCAGTAATCCCAGGGGCCAGAGACCAGAGGGAAAGTCTGGAGCAAGGCAGACGTACCCTTGGTGGAAGAGGATCAATCAGGTCAGGAGATAAACTGGACATACATAAATCCATGGGCCTTGATGGGATACACCCATGAGTGCTGAGGGAGCTGGCAAATGTCACTGGAAGGCCACTCTTGATAATCTTTGATCCATCATGGCAATTAGAAGTACCCAAAGCCTGCAGGAAAGCAAATGTCACTCCTATCTTTAAGAAGGGCAAGAAGGAGGACCCAGGGAACTACAGGCTGCTCAGCCTCACCTCCATGCCTGGAATGGGAGCAGCTAATCCTGGAAACCCTTTCCAGGCACACGAAGAACAAGAAAATATCAGGAGTAGTCAGCATGACTTCACCATGTGGACGGCCACACTTGGAGTACTGTCTAGTGCTGGGCTTCCCAGCAGAAAAAGAGACATGGACATTCTGGAGAGAGTCCAGTGAAGAGCCGCAAAGATGGTGAAGGGACTGGAGCATCTCTCATGAGGAAAGGCTGAGAGAGCTGGGACTGTTCAGCCTGGAAAAGAGAAGGCTCAGGGAGATCTCATCAATGTATATGAATACCTGAAGGGAGTGTGGAAAGAGGACGAGAGCCAGGCTCTTTTCAGGGGTAACCAGTGACAGGACAAGAGACGATGGGCACAAACCGAAGGATAGGAGGTTCCCTCTGAACACCAGGAAACAGTTTTTCACTGTGAGGGTGACCAAGCACTGGCACAGGTTGCCCAGGGAGGTTGTGGAGTCTCCATCCTTGGAGATATTCAAAAGCTGCCTGGACAAAGTCATGGGCAATGGGCTCTGCATGGCCCTGGTTGAGCAGGGGGTTGGACCAGATGACCTACAGAGGTCCGTGCCAACCCCAACCAGTCTGTAGTTGTGTGATTCTGTGACTTGGCACAGAAATGTCAGGGTGAGCTTTGCGGCAGGTAGGACAAAGTATGCTGGTGGACCAGGCACTGCTGGGTGTCCATCCAAAGGTTGCGAGCTTGCGGACAGATGACCTGCACAGGTTCCCTGCTAACCTGTGCTGACTGCACTGGAGGTGGGACAGTCGCAGAGCTGCTCACTTTGCTGGTTTTGGTGCTGAGCCAGGACGTGCATGTGTGTTTCTTATGTCAGACTATGAGCATTCACCAATGTCCTGGGTTCGTCTGGGATAGAGTTAATTCTCACATGAAGTTGGGAGGGGGCACAGTCAGAACAGCTGACCCAAACTAGCCAAGGGGATATTTGATACCATATGATGTCATGCTTAGTATATAACTAGGGGAGCTGTCCGGGGGGAGGGAGGATCATGGCTCGGGAACAGGCTGAGCATCGGGTTCTGGGTGGTGAGCAATTGCATTGTGCATCACTTGCTTTATACATTCTTTTACTACTACTACTATTATTATTATTATTATTATTATTATTATTATTTCTTCTCTTCTTGTGTTGTCCTATTAAACTGTTCTTATCTCAACCCACAAGATTTAACCTTTTTCTTCTGATTCTCTTCCCCATCCCACTGGGGGCAGGGAGCAGTGAGTGAGCAGCCTCGTGGTGCTTAGTTGCCAGCTGGGCTTAAACCACGACAACCATAAGGGCACCAAGGTGTATGGTGTGACCTGCCTCTGTTGCCTGGCTGACACTTGGATGGTGAACATCCGGGCTGAGCTCACCCAGGGAAAAGCAAGTTAAGCGCACGACAGTTTTTGGGATAAACTGATATATTGTATGGGCCAGGAGAAATGATAAGTACTTAAATATCTGCTTTAGTCTATATTTAAACAGCTACACAGCTACTTTGAATTTTCAAAAATGCTGTGTGCTGAGCTGCTCCTGTGAGATACAGACTGTTTGTTGAGCTGGCTGAAATACAAATTAAAGAGGTCAGCTTCGGGCAACTTTATTTCACAGTCCTGGGGCTGGTATTTAACACACACATTTTATGTGAGCATCTCATCTGAGTGCCAGGAACAGCATACACAGAAAGGAAGCACTGTCAGCCTTGCCCCTAATTTACAAGGCTTTCAGCTGGGCAAGTCCTTCCTGCAGAATGAAAGCTCTTGGCACAGCAGAGTTTTAACTAGACGTGAAGGGTCACTCCTCCTTTTGCTGTCAAACCAACCCATAGTAATGTGCAACCCATAGGTGACAGCTCTGCACCTTCCTGAGCAGTGCCTCGGGTGGCCCCCTGCCACCGAGGGGGTTGTGCTGGGTGGTGGTGAGACAATTTCCCCGTAGGGACTGATATGAGAGAGGAGGGATGCGCAGAAGGGTTTGGACCATGCAGTTTAAACACACGGGTGCAGGGTTTGGACCACGCAGTTTAAACATGCGGGTGCAGCCCATGTGTGGTGGCGAGTGGAGAGGCTGGTGGGTTGCTGTGTGGTGGCTACAGCCCCTCTGCCCCAGAGCAGGAGGGAACCCCTGGGATGCTGCATCCCACCGGCATGCCTCTGACATCTACCTGGGGTCTGCAGGGTCCAAGACTGGGGGCATATTCCCCCTTAAACTCACTTTTACTTTGCAGTTCCCCATTTCTACCCATCTCATGGAGCAGAGCAGAAAGAGCCACTGTAAGCGTGTCCCTTGCCGAGGGAGCTGGGCGGCACTACCTGGTGGTTAAAAATGCGTGTTTCATGTTTAAGTGCTCAGGCTGGATTTTGATCCCATTGTGGGCACAGCACACGTTTTCTGTTATATCGCCCTTCTCCTCCACAGTGGTCGAAGCTATTGTGCAGGCATCTCTAATGCTTTTTTCTGAAGAAAAATTAATGGCTGTGTAAGATATTTTATAGAAATAAATAGAACAGTGAGTTGCAAAAGGAGCTTCAGGAAAAGCAGTCTTACAAAACCTGGTTTCCTGCAGTGTCTCTGAGGGCCTGTACTGCAGTTGAGCTTTCACTGCAGTTTTTCCATACTGGAGGAGCAAGTTTAGGTTTCATTCTCCTGCCGGGCCACCATTTTTCATGCAGCGTAGGGGAACTTAATTATCCTGATATCTCTCACATCCTTATTTTTACTAAAATTGGCTGAAATACAAATGTTAATGGGGAAAGAAGGGGGCTGTGAGAGTACCCACTCCAAGCACCCTCAGCTGAGGCAGCTCTCTGCTGTTGGACGGTGCTGTGGAGGATGAGCTAGCATGTGGGCAGCAAACTAGGCCAAGCGCTCAGCTCCCGGGGCTGTCCTGGCCCGCAGCAGAAATGAAATCAGGGACATGCTGATGGTTTTGCTGCAGAACCTGGCAATGAAGCAGGACATGAAGCGCCTGTGAGTGCATGGGGGCTAGCAGAGCAGGAACTGTCCTAGCGCTGGTGCAGATGTCCCAGCGAAGATCCCAGGGGGATATTGAGCACAGAGAGGGGGAAATCCTGGCAATGACATAGGGGAATTACCACCAGAGGGCACTTAAATATTGCTCTTGCTGAACAAATGGTGTTTCCTAGCAAGAGGCCAGCTCTGGACTGCCTGACAATGCACATCCAAGCCTGACTCATTCCTGGCACAGAGAGCAAAGGAAAGCACTCAAAAGGCATTTGAGAAATCATGCATGAATGGGAATTTACTAGCAAGATGCAGAGGATTGAACTTTTCTTCCAGACTTTTTCAGACAGGTCTGCCAGTGGGTCTCCACCCTGCCTAGTCTGGCAAGGTGAGCAGTGCACCACTAAACCTTGACCTGTGTGGTACCCACGGGGCTTGGCACAGAGGAGAGGAGGTTTTTTTACACCTCCATCCTGCTCGCTATGAATATGACCTGTCTGCCACTCATCATGACTGCTGAGGAGACAAGAGTCATAGCCCTGGCAGGGATCCTGTCTCGGCACCTTCTGTGATGCTCACCTGGGTGCATCTGTGGCCTGCTTTTTATTCCAGAGCTGGGCAGGGATAGAAATATTATCTGTCTTCTAGGAGAATTTGGAGGGAATGGGGAAGGAAGGAATTGGGTAGGATTTCAAACTCAATTCTCAGAGCTCTTCAATACCCATGAGGATCTGGGTGCCAAATAAAGTCTGCAGATATGAGGACAGCCATGTGCTGCAGGTGAAGAATCACATTACAAGGATGAAAGAGAAAAACTTCCACCCTCATTTTGAAAGCAAGCCAGAGCACCCTGTTCATCACCCACATTTGTCTCAGGGAGGCACCCTGGGGCTCAGTAGTGGGAAGTGATGATTTGGCTGGGGTCACAATGCAGCTGCAGGTCTTGATGCCATGCTTGGAGATCTGCTCTGAGCACAGAGAACTTCATGAGGACCCTGGGGCTAAAGCAGCAATAGCTGAAAGTGCTACAGGTGTAGGTGATGGAGAACTGAAGGGAGTATGGTCTCTAGAGAGAAAAAGACTGCAGACAACAGAAAGCAGATGCTGTGTTAGAAATGCTATTATTTGACTTCCTCAAATATATGGAGAAAAGGGGTTTAACTCCACTGGGAGAAGAGAGGCCCCAAGGCCTCGCGGGAGCACCTTTGTGCACTGAGAATTTCACCTGGGTGGGCCCAGGGTGCTGGGAGGACAGGAGCAAGGCTTGCTTTGCAATGTGGCATCTCCCAGCACCTCCTGGGATCATCTGCCCGGTGATTCTCCTGCCTTTGAAGTGGCCAGAAGCCCGGGGAGGACCAGCAGCCCATCCTAGGTTTTGCAGCAGCATTTCCCAAGATGCATAATGTGAACCCTTCTGGGTATGGGAATTGCTTCCAAGGGACGTGGGACAGCAGCTTGTGAGGAGCCACATGTGTGCTGCAGCACATAGGCACTTTTGTCTGGATGGGATATGGGAAGAGTGGGTGACAGTATGGGGGGCCATGTGGGGTCCCCATCTCTGGGGTTCTCCCACTACGACCTGCCAAGCAAGTGCCCTCCTCACTCCAGCTGGAGCTATCGATCGGCTTTGTCAGGACTAGGTTCCTTCATGTTCTTAGGTTTGGCTGATTTCTTGCAATTAGCACTAATGAGTCTCTTTTGACAGTGCCTTGTCTCTGCTTCCCTGTGTCTTGTCCTTGACACATGATGCTAGGTGCTTCCCATTTTGTCCTGTGGCACCATGGAGGTCTTGGCAGCAAAGTCAGAGGGTTATTTTGGGGCTGCAACTTGTTGTCCTGGAGGGCCTGCCCGTAGGGGTTTCAGCTGGGGCGGGGGGGGCCCTGTTGCATCTCAGCTTTCCTGGAGGCTCCCTGATTTCTTTTGCTCTGCAAAGCCATGGTGCTGGGCGTGCTGTCCCACTGACCAGGTAGTTGTGGCTTTTCCCCAGGACTGGGGTACTGAGAGCAATGTAACAGGATCTCCTTGACTGCTGCTGGCAGAACGGGACCGTGGGGGGCACTGCTGGGCAGCCCTGCACTTTCCCAGCCCCCTTGAGCCATCCTGAGCCCTCTCACGGGGCTGGAGCAATAAGGGCAGGCTGGTGGGAGCAGGATGGCTGTCACTGCCTGCCCCTGCTCCTGGCTCCACGGGAAAGCCCTGTGCAGGTCCTTCAGGAAGTTAAATCCTGCTGGGAATTGGTGCAAGAGTGGTCTCAGCAGAGAGTCACGTTTACTGAAGCAGTCTTACCCTCTGGAAGAGCGTAAGCTAGGGTGGCAGCGAGAGGTACAGGATGGTCTTAAGAGAGAGCCCGTGCTTCCCTGTGAGCAAGCCCAGGAGAAATGGAGAGGAACCCCCAACAGGGAAGGATGTGAAAAACCAACATGCAAATAGTATATACTTGAGCATTGGCTCTGCAGAGATTTTTGGATAAGGGGAATATAAGAAACCCTCAAATGATGCCCCAGATGACTTGAGCAGCTCAACAGGGAAAGCTGATTCACAAAGTGATGTGCCATTGGAAACCTCCACCCCTCATCTCAGCCACTCCCTTCACTCTTGTCTTGTGTTACGTTCGCAGCCTACCCCAGCTCTGGATATCTGCCATTTGGATGGCACATGAGGAGAGGAGGACAGGACAGGTCTATCCAGCCCCAATGGGATATTGCATTGTCACGGCCTTGGCACCACGAGCAGTTGGCCACCCTGGCCCCCGCCCGCACAGAAGCATTTGCACTCTGTGTGCAAACCTGGGCAAACTGTGAGTGTGGCTGTGGTGCCACACGATGGCACAGGCTGGAGAAGACAGCCACATCAGCAGTTAAACCATTACTGCAAAGTCTAACAGAGTCTCAGCTCTGGAGTCCTCCAGTGCAGCTCCTGGTAAATCAGTTTTCCTACATTTTTCCCAAAAGTTCCTGTATCAGACTGCCAGGAGAAAGAGGGGCTGAACCGAAGACTTTTGTGAATACCAGTGCAACCATTAAAGAATTGTCTACTAAACCTGCAGTATTTTATAGTTGATTAATCTAAAATGCTGCATAGGAAAGTATTATCACCTCCTCCCCAGGCTTGGAACCTGATTGCATCAAACATAAATCTTGTAAATGGACTTGTACTTTTCTCTGGGAATTATTTAAATAGATGAGCATTTTATTTAATCTCACAACCATTAAATGTGTTAGGTCTAGCTGGAAGATCTGGGCAGAAATAAAGTGCATCACATTTGGGATGGGGCCATTTTGGTGTGGGAGTGAGGGCTGAAGCGATTGCACCATTTGTGGTCTCCAAGCACCAGTGAAAAACCTCTGTGCCAGCCAAAAACTGTTGGGAAGCAAAAGGGAGGCCCTGTTCCTGCTGGGAGGTGTTGGCGAGCCAAGCGCAGGGATGTCAAGGTAATGAAGTTTCATTTGGATTTTGTTGGGTTTAGACACAACTTTGGTGGATCTTTGCACACAGGTGTTGATGCATGTGTGCAGTCAGGACTGCCCAGGAACTGCTAAAATCCCCAATCCTTTGTGCTTCAGCTGGATTAGAGCCCTGAAAAGTTTTGATATGTATTTTTTCAATACTCACAATAGTGTGGTTTGGTGTCTAGTAAATAGCTGTTTAACAGCAGAACACACAGCAGTTGGCTTCGCTTATCCTTTAGAGATGTTGAAATTGGAGAAAAAGATTTAAAAGGCAGAAAAAAGAAAAGGATTAAAGAAAAGATGAAAGGAGGCAGAGTCAGACCAGACACAAGCACCTCGAGAGCCAAATCCAGCTGCTCACGCTCAGGGGTGCAGCTGGGAGCGGAGGTAAGGGCAGGGAAGCCTGCAGGTTGTCAGGGGTTGGAGATCAGGATGTGCCGAGCCTCACGGGGCATCTCTTTCCCACCTCCGATGTTTCGAAGCACCAAAGCCCTAGGTTGCCTCCATTTCCTCTTACCTCCCAACCCAGGCTGAGCACCTTGCAGGTCTCCTTTCTTTTCCTCTCCAAATTCCCCTTGGGCACCCAGTGGCTGAGGTTAGAAAAGCTGGTTTTGCACATGGCTTGCTCAGGATTAGCTACTACAGTGAGTGGAAAAACTGGCTTTTTTCCTCATTTCAAAGCTATTTAAGCCAAATGTTCCTGTGTGGACTTTAGGTGAAAATCACCACACTGTTTTTAGTAGGAAATCAGCTTTCCTAGAGTAGAAAGAGAAGCATTTTGTAGCCAAAGTTCTTGGTTGGATGCTGGGACACGGCAGGAGGACTGCACTCTGTGTCCTGGGAAGATGGTCTTCCTCCAGCTTGGTGGAAGGACAGTCCCCTTAGACCTGGGACAGCCCTGTAGACCTCTTAGGCTATGGCAAAGGAAAGGTGCTGAGCAAAAGTTTGGCTGAGCCATGAAATAGAGGTGTGTGGAGGCGGCAGGGCAGCACACCCCATGGCAGAGCCTGCTGCACTTGGCTGACACCAGTGGGTGCCCCCTCCTGGCATGGCAGCTCCCAGACCACCCCAAATGTGGGCTGCTGCCGGAGGGGTGGCAGCATGCCTGCATTTCTCTGCTGTAAATAATTACTACTAATATTCTACTTGAGATCAAAGCCCACATGCTGGACATGCACAGAAAGCAATGAGTTATTCCCTTCAAAATAGAAATGACACTAAAAAAAAATTGTAGCTAACTCTGCTTTGCCCAAATGAGCAGGTCTTTTGAGAGCTCACATATGTGAATGATCCAAGAGGTCTCTGCTGTTACGCTGCTCAGCAGATGGTTTACATTTTTCTGAATCACTGATTCCCATTTTGTGTCGAGGATCTGTCTGGGCAGAATTACCTTAGGGTGCACAACTGAAAGGCAAAAAAGCCAAAAAGGCAGTTCTGCTCTGACTGAACCAGGGGCCTCGACCCAGCTCTGCACTACAGAGAGGCCCAGCAGGAGTGTGGCTGTCACTGCACTGCCTTCCCCATCCTCGTCTTCCTCAGGCACCACTCTCCTAAGAGACTGAGAGCTGCCCTGGTGCATCCAGTTTCACCCAGTAATGGTGATTTGGGTGCCCTCATTCAGGTCCAGCCATCCTGGCTCCACAGGCAATGTCTGTCTGTCCATCTGCCCATTGCCAGGGCTCGGGCTGCATATTTTCCAACAACCCTCAAGGGAGAGCCTGGGTCAGCGGTGAGCACATAGGGCTGGGCCACCCGTTCTGCTCACAGTTCTCTCTTTCAGTAGGGGCTGGACAACTGGGAGACACATAGGCCACCAGTTCTCCAGTCCGAGGTTCATTTCCTCCTCCCCAGAGGCACTTGGTTAGCACGTGGGCTCTCCTGAGAAGCTCAGAGGTGTTGGCTATTTAAGCCATATACCTGGCATCTCACTACCCATTGTGGGCAAAATGAGGGCAGAAGACCATGTTGCTTGTAGGGAATGAGGCTGCATGAAGGACAGCATTGCTCAGGAGACCCTGCCCAGCATGCTCCCAGTTCAGTGGCACTGGGAGTTGAGTGGTCTGAGAGCAGGCCTTGAGTTGGAGCTGAGAAAGTCTCTTTCCTGCCTGTTCCTCTTGGCATCTCCTGCTGTGGCCAAGAGAGGTGCCAGGGTTGTGCCAACACATTGGCAATAAGGTCTGACGGCCTTAAGACTGGCAAATGTCCTGGGATAGGCAGTGGTGTTGCCAGATATTCCCACCAGCAGTCCCACATCTAATGGCTGTGTGCCCACAGCTGTTTCAGGAGGATGGACTGGGTAATCCCTCCCACTCCCCAAAAGCCATGGCTGGGCTGCTCTTCCAGCCAGGGGCTGCAAAGGCCATGCCAGGGATCCTTGTGTTCTAGCACTCTCTGCACTTGAATAGGGACACCATGGCCCAAGGTGGCACATGGGTGGTTCCCTGGCTGTGACACCAGCATGACACCTGGCTCCAAACAGGGTCCTTCACTCACTGAGAGACTTTCTGGTGCTGCTCCCATCTGTAGCTCACCTTTCCCAGGTGTCCTTTGCTGTTGCCCCAATGATAGTGCTTCAGAAGCTTCTTTAGGTTCATGAATATTTAGGCCTTGGTAGAGCTGCAGATTTTTAAAACCAAAAGGTCATTTCTAGGGGACCTTCATCCCATGTCCGGCTTCAGAAAGGGTGTAGAAACACCTGCCCACACCTTCCACGTGACAGTGCTGAGTTGCAGGGCTCTGCTCTCAATTTCGAGGTCTTGCGTGACTGTCAGTCCAACATCACTTGCTTAGCCATATCTTAGGCATGTCCTCAGTGCTATCATCTTCAGGCCACTCTCTCTTTCTATGCTTTTATGCAAGAGTCATCTGCTACCAGAAACCTCTTCTATGCAGGTACCTGTAGAGATGCTCAGGGCAGATTGTCTCTCTGCACTAAAGACATCACGCTGCTTAAGTTTCCCAGTGTATCACAGCTACCATACCTTGAATGGTATTTATGGAAGGGCTCCAAGCTTTCATTAAAATAATAGAAAACCCATGAATTTATTTTTTGCTGCCAGTAGGCGTGCAAGGGGGTAACAAAGTGCAATAATAGTTTTCTACGTAAAGCAAATTAAACTGGCATTTAGTGTACTAATTACTAATTATTGAATAATTATTTGCTATTGCTGTATCCACTGTTACTAACTCCATCACAGAGAAGCAAAGGCTTGCTGAGAAATCATAGAACTGCAGGCTAAAAATGAACTAAGGGAAATCCACCACAGAAAATGCAAGGATTAGGGCCACTTAGTGCCATGGGGCATCAGGAGGGCCAGGAGGAGAAGCAGGGCCAGAGGACACCAAAGCTGGGCACATGGATTCCCTATGCCCCTGCTGCTCTCTATGATGGGACTCACAGCTCATCCTGCACATGATGTTACTTTTAGTGTGCTTAGACATAGTGTTTGGCTAAACGTGTGTCTGCAGTTCCTTTGAATCGCACTTCCACCAAAGATTTTGTCTGCAGGGTTTTCGGTACATGGGAGGAGCCATGATGGGGAGAGCCCTACACTGGAAGATACCTGGGTGCCAAGCCCCCATTGCTCAGGCAGGGATGCTCCTGGGTGCTGGTTCTGGCACTGTGCAGTGCTGGGCTCAGCCGCTCCTGCCAGGCATCACCATGACTCAGCCCAAACATAGGACCTCCCAAAGAGCAGTGGGGGCTCACCTGTCTCCAGCAACCCCCACTTCACCCTCCATTAAACTCTCAAACTCCCTTCTTGCAGTCACTGGTCAAAGCAACAGGTCAATCACAAAGTCTTTGGGGCATCAGCATCTGCTATGAGCCAGAACAAACACTAACAGGGTGGGGGGACACCACCAACCAGAGGGAAAGCTGTTGCTGCTAGAGGTGATTTTTGTCAAGGAGCGACATGATCTTCCACCTGAATGGTATTATCTTGGGATAGATTTACTGACTGGCAAAGTGAGGGGAAGCATGAGCATCACTAGCTGGTGGAGATAAATCTGATCTCTGTCACTCAGGAAAGCTTCAAAGAGCCTCTAACACCAGGGACTGCTCACTCTCGGGGTAAAGCAGCTCCTCCTGCGCTTAGAGGGAGCCCAGCAACCACATCAGGCCACTGACTGCTCTTGTTACTGTCGGGAGGCCATTCTGCCCCTCTGCCGGTGCAGCAGTGGAAAGTGTTGCGAGGTGCTTTTCCACTGCCATTCCTGGAAGAGATGCTTGCAGCGGGTTGATTTTCACAACCAAGGTGAACAGCCTCAACTGGAAATGCTTTGCAGGATGCAAACTGCAGTGAAGGTTACAGCTGTAGTTACTGTTCGTCTCACCTGGCAGGGTAGGGAGACAGCACTTTGCAGGATCTCCTGCTTTCAGTTTTAGTACAATTCAGTTCTTCTTGTCAATCCTCAAAGCATTTGCTCCTCCCTCCAGGCAGCCCGGGTGTGATGGGTGCAGGCTAGCTCAAGGAGACACTTCTGGGAGGGAGAGCGAAGGGAGGCGCAGGGAAACCAAGCGTCTGTTGTAGAGGCAGTAGGGCTAGGCTGGGCTTTGCCGTTCAAAACCAGCCCCTTCCTCTCTCCCTCTGTGTGTACTGCTCTCTCAAGGTATCCTTGTAGGGGGTCAAGCTCTTCCGAGCATCCATTGGCATTGAGGGCTCAGCGTTAGTGCTAACAGGCTTTTGCTGCACTGCAACACGAACACAGCTTCCCACGGCAGCGTCTGCCTGACGGCTGCCCAGGAGCAGGCAGCTGCCTCCAAACGCCCTGGTCAAACTCGAGCAGCTGGAGACGTTTGTGCACCAGCTTGTCCAGGAGGTGCAGAGCAATGGCTCGCCAGCAGTGATGCTACCTTCCTCCTTGCCTGACAGCAGAAATCACCATCCGTCTTTGCCATGCCTTTGATTCCCAGGCCAACTTAAACGCTGGGTGAGTTATAAAATAAAATACAGTAGGAGACAAGACTCTCCCACCGCTCCTGTGGGTGGCTACAACAAATGATCAGATTGATTTCCCATCTGAACAACTATTTGATGTCATCATCAGTATTGCTTCTCCCTTTTAAGCTCCTCTCTTTCCCCACTTTTAGCATCTCCATATTTTAGACTTGGAGAAACAAATCTGGGGTGAAATAATTCAAATTATGGCTTTACAGTTACCATGCTTTGCTGGGTAAGCTGTTTGGACATGGATCAAGTTCATGTTATGCCTCCTCATTGCAATTATGCATTTCTTGAACTCAAGAGCAGTGTCTACTCCAAACACCTATATGGCAGTACTGGGAAGCTATCAGTTGGCTTTCCAGTCACCTTTCCACGCGAGCGGTGGTGGTGATAGCAAAAGTACCTGCTCTGGTTTCCTATGTCAGAAAATGCCACTCTATGACACTTCTTTCTTCTTGAATAACCTACTTTAGCCCATTTCCAGAAAAGACGGTGGGTTCTCTGCAATGCCAAACAAGCCAGCATGGGTTTGGTTGGAAGCCATCATGTGAGGCAAAGCCAGTTCAAGATGCTCCATATCTCATTGGAGTGTTGCCCCATCAGTTACAAACAAATGCAAGCACTTACTAAAAACACAAGTTTGTGATCATTGTTTTTGTCCAATGTTTCAGTTTTGTTTTTGTTTTAACCATTAAAATGAGAAGAGGAGCCACCAGAGGCTGCGGGATTAGAGCTGCAGGCACATCTCTGGAGCAGGTTGGGCCATCTACCTTGTTCTCTCCCAGCCTCTGTATTAAAGCATTGTTAGAGCTGCGAGGCTCAGCAGCGGGTTGAATCCTTTCCTGAGCTATGTTTGTAATGCCTCATGTTAAAAAGAGAGTAGGGTAGGGGTGGGTGTGGGAAATAAAGCTAATGAGGAAATATTTTCTTCCAAAATAAGGGCTTTGCATGGCTCAGCAAGGTGCAGAGCAGCTGTTTCCAACTTCTGAAGCACCAACCATTGGCCAGGGCTGGTAGGTATCAGCTTGGAGAAATATCTGTCCCAATTAAGTTTCCTGATGTTACTCAGCTAAATGTAGCCATTTTACCAGTGTGCTCAACTTCCCCCAAACTAGAAAGCAAATTACTAGGAATATACTACTCATAACCACGTGCTAGCTCTCATATGAGAAAAAGATGCATATAAATACACTATTCAGAAGAATAAGCGGAGAGCAGAATTATTTCCGATGGAAGCAGTGCAGGGTGCAGCGTTGGGATCGGTGAGCAGCTGGGGGTGAAAGGTTTGGGGAGAGCTGAGACTGCACTGCGGGGCCAGGGGATGGAAATCTTGGACCTTTCCAAACCAGAAAGAGCAAGAGGAGTGGGAAGGGTGAGTGGGTGGCTGGGGGAGACACTGGTCGTGTGCGTGGAGCGGGGTCTGGGCTCACCACTCCCCAGCTGAGTCACGGCTCCCATAAGCGCGAGGCAGCCAGCAGCATCGCTGTGGTGTGAGCACACTTGGGGAGGACGGGAATCCTGCCCTGAATATGAAGTGTGAAATCCACGTCCAAAAAAATTTTCAAATAGTGCATAATATAAGTGTTTGATGGGTTTTCTAACCAGGGATCTAGCATTGAGAGCATTAAACTAAACATTAGGTGACTTAGCATGCTGTACAAGAAAGCCTGGGAAATGAGAAATGCGGGGATAGATTGCATTATTTATAGTTTCATTTTTTTCCCAGTTTTGAATGCCTAAGAAAGAACAAACGTATGCAGTGCTTAGAGGGGGACACAGTGTGGCCAGACTCTGCATTTGCAATGACTGCCTGCTATTCTTGCCTGGTCCTTTTACATGGATTTCTCCACCCAGCCTCTCACTAACCGCACTCCTGCTGCTTTCCACCTGCGGCCAGAAATCCTGCCAACCCCACTCCATGCTGGGCAGGAGCCCCAAGGCAGGGCATCACCTACTCCATCCTCCACCCCAGGAGCACTGAAGTGCTTTGGGAGCCACAGAAGCCAGCTTCCCCATGTCAGAGAGCAGCCCCAGTCCTCTGCTGTTCGGAGGGGGTCGAAGCCCCCTGAATTCACCTTCAGCCTCGATGATGATCCAAAGCACTTGTCCGCTTCAGCTTCTCGTGACTGCTCGCAGACCCAAGGGCCTTGAGCAGGGTCATGGGGCCGGGAACATGGGGCTTTCCCACAGCCTTGTAACAGCAGAAAGCAGGACCGAGCCATGCTGGAACTGTTTGACAACTTGTTACCTTGAAGGATGGTGTTTTACTTCAATCCCAATGCTTTCTGCTAAAAAGAATAAATTATATATACACATGCATCAGGACTCAGACCGGTGAAAACTGCAGCTAAGCAGTACCATTTGCCGCAGGGCTTTCAGTTCAGAGCATGCTGCTCTGTCTCAGCAATGTAATCAGTTGTTTGGGACATGAAGGGGCAGTCTCATGACGTGGAGGGGGTTGGAAAACATTAGCTAGCACTCCTGTCAGATCTTGCAGGGAGAGGCATGCTTTGCGTCTTCCTCAGAACCTAATTTAAAACACAAGGATGCATTGAAAAAATCTGCTTTGGAAGATTTTAAAGAACAGCACGAACTAAAAAAGCAGCTGCCAAAATTAATTTCCAGCATTAAAAATCAGCACTGATGAGAGCCATCTTAGATCAAATAATTTATTTAGTAATTCCATGTAAACACTTCAGATTTACTAGCAAATACAATGCTTGCTGTTCTTTTAAATAGATCATTCAAAAAATAAGAATCTATTATTAATGGCAGGTTGACTAGAGATCTCCATACTACTGTACAATAAGGAATTTGTTTTCTAATGGATTTAACATCTTGATTTTTCTTGTTCTGCGTTTGCTTTACACAAAGCCCAAAGGACACACATTTGAACTGCTCCCTGACGATGCCACTGCGGACCGGGGTGTTTTGGGGAAGGTACGCAGGCAAATCCTCCCATCCTGGCATTGGTATAAGCTGATGTGAGAGTGGGATGGCAGAACTTGCGTGAACACTGTTCACAAACACACGCCTTTTCGGTCAGAAAACAGAAAATGAACGGTGGAGAACTTCTCTTTGGGATGTATAAAAGCAACGAACTCCATCGTTGGCATTTACTTATCAACACAGCAGTACACAAACACGTATCCACAGTCTCGGAAAAGCATCCTATGAGCTGGAGAAAGCAGTGGTTCTGAGGCTTGGTACACCAGTGCACTAAAACCAAAAGAATGATACCTTCTTACATAGTCAAATGAAAAATAAATATCTTTATTTTCTGCCTACTTTATTTCAGTTTTCAAATAAATTTTAAATAAATCTGTACAAAGTATACTGTTACAGTATATATTCGTAAGTTAACTGAAACGCCTAAGTGTAACAACACTACAATAAAGCAGTATAGATTGGCACATCTCTAATAAAGATTAACTTTTACACTCAAAAAATACCAACTCCCGTGAAAACCCTTGATATATTTTTGGTATTTTTATGCAAGTTACGTTGCAAACATATTACAGACCAATTCTCCCCTGCCTTAAAAAGAAAATAATTTCTAAAGGTTTTTCAGAGAACGTGAACATCTTTATGCTGTTAAAGGGACACCATCAGGCTAAAAGAGAGAGAGAGTAATTTTAAAAAAAAAGCAAAAACTTTGTTCAAAAATTGGCAAGTTTTAGACCTTGTGCACTTTCACCCATCTCACCGAGCTCCGACTGCAGTCGGTGCCAGGGATGGCAGGACCGTGGCAGCACCGCCAGGCATCTCGCCTCTCGCCGGGACTGGAGAGACTCCTCGTAGTGGCTGGATTTCCACCCGAGCCCTGGCTGCACGGATGCAAACTGCTGCGGGAATGTTTCCAGCCAAATACCCAAATGAACAAGAAACAGATTTTTTCCCCTTGAGATTAAAAAAGAATTAAGACACATGCACTGGGGGTGAGTTTTGCTCCCCCCCCCCCCAAACAAGAATCTAAAATTATCTGACAGTGTCCCTTTGCTCAAAATAAAGACTTCCGTACTATATAGATTAGATATTGAAGCAAACTTGTTCACAGGGTGAAAGAGCCAGGTACATTTCAAAATTCAAGTTTTCAAATCCAGCAGTTGTTAGATTCATGAGCTCTTGAAACCTCCTAATATTTCGTTAAATAATTCCAAACTGGAAATTGGGGGATAAATATTACAGATTAAGAGTGAGAGTTTTCTCTCTTAATCTTTCCAATGGTATATTAAATCAATGTTTACACGCTGAAAGTTAATCTTACATTAGAATGTAATGCAATATTGGCTGCAACATAAACCTATAAATAAATCAACTACCATAGATTAAACTCTGTTAAATATTTCTAAGTTAATAAAATATTGACAGTATTATAAAATTACAGTATTTACAATAAGAAAAAATCTAGACTAATATATACCTTTAACAGATCTCTTCTCCAATTTGGGATTGCAACGGAATTATGAATATATGAACAATTTATTAGAAAGTTGCATTGCAATTATCATTTTTCCATTAGAGCTAGAGAGGGTAATCTATCACTGCCTTTGAAAAAAAAGTAAGTGACTTCTGATGGTGGGGTGTAGCTTTTGAGTACCAAACTGGTAACAGGAGTCCTCCGCAAGACGTCTGAAGATAATGTAGGACCAGCCTCAATTGCTCAGATTAAAGTTGTATTACAGAACTGCCAGCAATCAGAACCACCCAGGCTGCAAAAGGGGAGGAAAGGTAGTTTTCAGCTCAAAGTGCACAGCTGGAAGGGCTCCCCTCATTTTGGACTCCAACTAAGGCTGCAGGAGCTTTGATCTGCACTCAAAAACTGCAAAAACCTCAGCTTTTGGGTTCATTAGGAGGAAATTAGCTGCTGGTGCTCCTTAAAGGGACATAGTTAGGTTGCAGCTATGCCAAAAACGCTCTTGCCAACCATGTACAATAAAACCAGGCTAGGCATTTGAGATCCTCTTTGGCTTGCTTTTTTGGGAGGTTGCGTTTTTTGGGTGTTGGGGCTGGGTTGGTTTTTTTTTTTGGGGGTTTTTTTTTTTTTTTTTTCATTTTATTTGCTTGGGAGAAAAAAATTGGCTGGGACTGTGCAGTCAACTCATTTTCTATTCCTCACCAGCTTCTCTGTTTCTTGAGTATTAGCATAACGCTGTTGTGTTTGGGTCGCAAACACTTGCGGAAAAAAAAAGGAGGCTTCAACACTCCCAAGTCAATTTGTCTTGGTATAAACCAAAACTCTGAAAAAATGACCTAAAGCAATTCCCGTCATTAAAAAGCGCCAGCTGCTTTTGGGGTCCCCGACACCTAGCAATGTCCTTTTAAGGATCAGACCTTTTACTTGCCCTTTCTCCTTGCCTTGGAGGAAGAGTTTACAGCAAATTTAGGAAGGGCAACATTCAAATTCTCTCCCTCCTCCCCACGTCATACTTGCTTTCTAGCAGCAAATTAGAAAAAAATGGGGGGGGGAGAAAATAATTTTCAAGTTCCTTTCCCGCCCTTCCCTCCCCCAGTCCTGCTCACTGTAAAACAGAAATGGCATTTTTTAGTGAATATTTTTGGATAAATTATTTTCTCAGCCCCAAGTCTGAAGATGCTTGTGAGGGACCTACCCGTTGGCTTTGGAGAGGTCAAGCAATTTATGCATTTGCAGGGGTTCCTATCAGTTCCCGTAGTGGGCAGCCGGGAACACCTCTGTCCTTAAAAGCAGGCTTTAAAACGGTAAAAGAATAATTTGTAAACTCGGGTCTACGTTACCAACAGAAGGCTCTAGGTCCTGCGGGCTCCAGTTCCCAGAGATGCAGAGCAGGAAAACTAGAAAGAAAACTCGGTACCTTTCAATCACCTGCCGGTTTGTACTGGGGGGGAGCGGGGAACGAGAGAGACAAAATGACAACTGACCTTATAAACAAAGGTATGTTTAGGGCTTCTGGTTTCAGGAATAAACCGATATTTACTGGTAAAAGTCTGCCAAAAAACAAAAACAGAAACACAGGATTACTGGTAAATATTGGTTTATACGGATAAGTTAAAAAAAAAAAGAGTCATTGTGCTCCTGATCTCCACGTGCTCCTGGGCAGGAGCTGAGAACTGCCCCGCGGCATCCCTACACTCAGCGGCATCTTTGGCAGCCGGACACCTCAAACCAGAAGCCTTGTGTTGAGAGGAAAGTCGTGTTTCTTTCCTTTACTCCCCTTAAACTACGCGTTTCTTTCTGGATCACCCCCGCCCCCCACCCTCTGCAAGGCTGGTCCTACAGGGGTTTGGCTCAGGGAATGGAAAGTCTTCTTCCGAAACTACTTGGAAATGAATTTGTACATAATATGGTATCTGATCACCAAGGCTGCTGGTGCCTGAGCCTCATCCGCTCCCTGAGATACCATAAAATATACAAGACTGAGTGTATATTTTAAATAAAGCATTTTCTTGTAAGTGGCATAAACCCATTCATTTTATTTACATGCTTATTTATTTCCAAAAATAGAGTTGGTCCACATTGGACAAGAGAAATCAAGAAGCCATACAGTAGAAGAGTTAAAGGTCCAACATTTAACCAAAGTACAATGAAATTCCAGAAGTCTGTGGCTGACTTGAACCACAGAAACATACACATGAGCCACACAGACATTTGTACATAGAGCATTATATTACCAATAATATTTGCAAACATGAGGTCAAGATGGCTAAAAACCCAGCAGAACTGAACCAGGGGTCATGGCTGAACAGAAGCGGGTGGTGAACAGCCGTCACTACCGCGGGGAAACACCACTCTCCAGAGATTTTGCTTCACTTTTTGTTTTTTCTTTAACTGAGAAAGTCCTAATTTTTCTGCCCTGGGGATCAAAATTGAGGACACGGTGAAAGCCAACCACACGTAGCTCCCTAAACGCACACCAAGCGGCTGGGCGATGTGCGGGCAGCATCACCCGCGGAGATGCCGGGGGTCTTGTACCCGCGAAGATGCAAGGAGCGCAAAACAGCGCGGATGCCAAACGGCACTGGGCACCCCCGGGGCTGGCTGTGCCGGGGCTGAGCTCTGCTCAGAGGACAAAAGCCCAGCCTAAAACCCGTCGGGTGTGATGCCAAAGCAGGGCAAATCCGCAGGGCAGGACCCCCGTCCTGTCTGCCCGGACAGACTGACCCTGCCCGCTGCTGCCTGGCCTTAAAGATCACCTGGAAAAGAAAAAGACGTATTTATACCCTTGTAGTGTGCTGCGGGGAGTCTGAAAAGGGTCTGGATGGGTTTTGTCTTGAAAACAAGGATTTCCCTCCTTTGTCATGGGCAACTTTTGGCATTAGTAATTTCAGTCCCGTCTACCTTTTCTGGAAGACCACATATAATTCAGCCTGAACAGACCTATGGTATTAGAGGATATCACACCGGACAGATGAGGGAAGTGATTTTTACTGAAACAATTTAACTTTTACACATTTAAAATAAAAAAGCTCGGAGGCCTGATTGACAGCAGAATAAAAAAAAAAAAAACAGAAAAGATGCATTATCTCTGTGTTATGGCCTGGTTTATCTCGGTATTTCCATGGACCTCACTGTGATAATACCTCAGTGTCTCTAAAGGATGGAAAAATAGATTTAAATCTGCATGTTCTCCTGCAGAGAATCACAGCAAGTAAAAGGGGGAAGACAGTTGTAACACTCCTGGTACTTCTACAAACAACCCCCTATACAGGGTAGAACCGCATTAAAAGGGTATAAATTAATTTTCCTTTTTCAAGTCATCTTTGACACTCACAATATTAAGCCTAGTCCAATGTGAATGCTAGTATAGAGCTAATTTACAGAATACCAACGATAATTATCTGTACCTAACAGGATTTAAAGGCAAGTATACTCGGTACATTTAGAAAAAAATACTATTACCAAAATGCCAGACCTTTGACAGCAGTTAAAACAGAAGCAGCCGTGCAGTTTTCTATGTGGACGGACAGCTTTTAGCACAAGTTGCTATTATCATCTGAGCCTGTAACGGACAACTTTATCTTCTGATTTGTCTTCTAGAATGCTTCTAATCTCAGATGTGAAATACATTTTTAAAAAGAGATGGGCCTGATCCCGTGCAGTTGGGTACATACAACACTCCCCAATGAAACTCAAAGCCCAAATTCCTAAAGAAAGAGCACAAGAGATTTTTTTTCTTACATCAAATAGCTATCATGCAAGCATACCACAACATTTTTATATTAAGTACTTCAAAGTCAGCTGGTATAATTTAACTAGAAGTGAGCAATCTAATGAAATTAGTATTTCTAGGGGGAGGGGACAAAGGTTGTGCCAGTGACAACCACCAGATTACCAAGGGAAAACAGCACAGGGACACCGTGGGCGTTAATGAACTGTGTTACAGGAGAGTTCACGCACAGCAGCCTCTCAGACCTTAGCGCCTAAATCTGTAATATGCAGTTATTTTCTATGGCAGTCTATACACCATCACTTCATTTGCTTTTGCTACCCAGAATCAGATATTCTTCTTCCTGAATGAGCAAATCACTTAAAGCCTAGCAATATTGTTGGAGCATTAAAAATTGCTTTTTTTTCCCTTGCCTGTTGCCTTGAATTTCCCAGGGTCATCCCCACCCCCTGCTTGCTCACAGTACCAGACCTTATCATGTCCTTCTGAATTTTCCAGTCATGGCCAGGCTGAAGTCACTTCTCTAGTATAAACCAACCACTCTGCTCTTTCAACTGTCAATTCTTATATTTAAACACTAACTCTAACCAAAAGCCTTGAGGTGCTTGCAGTTAACCTGCTCCTATTGCAAAATCCAATGACTTATCGAAGCACTTACTCTTTGGTACCACCACCTACTGAAGACAGGTAAGGTGGGAGAAGCAAGGGTATTTGCCATGACTTCTAGACTTTTAAGAAGCCTAAAACTAAGCTAGAGCAGCAAACGGTTGCTCTAGCTCACATCAGTTAGCTATGGGTCCTCCTAGGTCTCTTGGGAAGAGAGGTTAACACAGGTCTGCACGTGCGTGCACACAGACAGGGACAACCCTCCCTCAAGAACAGAGCTAGACAAGACCCGGAAAATGTTGACCAGACCTCTCTCCCTGCTCCCTCCCTTTCTGCCCATTGTCAAAACCAAAACCTTTTAGGTTTTTCTTGGTAAAAACAAAAGAAACCAGAACATATCCGCAACATTAGTTGCTGAGGCATGCTCTGGGATCTGGCAGACCTGCAAGTCAAGCTCAGGGTAGGAATTTGAACTGGGGGTGTCACATCACAGGAGAAATCTAGATGCCATGATACCCAGTATTCTGGACTTGTTTCTCCTCTTTGGTCAACCAGACTTTGCAGCCTGGATCTCAATGGGCTCACCAGAAAAGTTCAATGAAAATCAACCCTTCTCTACCTGGCAACTTTGGTTTTAACGAATCGGTGTTTTCCAGAGGAAACTCATTTGCTCAGAGGCCAATGATCTACTCAGGATGCAGACCTGGAAGCCTTCCATCACCATCTCCAACTAGAGTCTACCTTGTGCTGCCCAAGTGATCAACACCGGCTGCAACCAAAGATGGACTCCATGATATTTCACTTCTCATTACAAGCGCAATTTTTTAATACCTTCTTGGAAGGCCTTGATAAAAACCTTTTAAAACACCCAAATAAAAATCAGTTGACACTCCATCTCCTGCTGTTTGTCAACACGTTCAAAGATTCTGGTAGATTACCCAGAAAACAAGACCAATCATAGAATCACAAAATGGTTTGGGTTGGAAGGGACCTTCAAAGACCACCTGGTCCAACCCTTTTTCTTTGCAGAAAGTATGTTGCTTTCAATCTATCACATACTGAAGAGTTACAGCGCTTCTGTTTCTCTTTCTCAAACCAGAGTTCAGGGTTGCTGATCTGCAATTCCCAGTGACCCATTTAATACTTTAATTAAAAAATAATAATCCAACATTAGGATGTTATCTAGTCATGGAGAATACTAAGCTATTTTTTAACAGCCCTATTTTTGCTAGTAACTTAGCGTTTCAGTCTCAAGCTCTTTTAAAACTCCTAGGTACATCTGTTGCTCTTCCACTTGAATTTACTACTTTGCTCCAGCATCTCAACCTCAAATACTCGAGTTTCAGAAGGAGGCTCCTTATCTTTACCATCCAAAAGGACTAGGTGACATTAGGTAGGCTCTCAAACATGCCCTGTGCTCCAGCATGACAGAGAGAAGTCACTTAAGTAGTATGAAGTAGTGCAGAGAATTCAGTGTGTCTTCAGTCCCACATGCTCAGATTTTCTCCCCAGCCTTCTCTCTGATATACTCAAGATAGCACTTGCTCCCTCAGGCCCCCGGCTCTTCAAAGCTCCTCCTAAACTGCTTCATTTCCAGATCATGGGTTACCTGCCGTACAGCATGGCTCTTTCAGTCTACTTTGCAAGAGTTGGACGTCTGTCTTTTGATGGAGTCTTGCTGGACTCCAGAAGTCCCTTCCTTTATAACTATTTTACTTCATAACTTTATAACTATTTTACTTCGTAACTGATTTCCACTTCAGCTCTGAAGCTCCTTCATGACAGACCTCTGCCTAACTTGGACATCTCTAACCTTCCCAGGTATCGTGGGGCTGCTTTGACAAGTCTAAGGACTTTATTGTTCTGATCTTCTCCCCCAGAGTATTTTATAACACAAGACTCATTTTTAGTCCAGCACCTTCCACCACTGAGGATGCTGAACCTGTAATTGTACTGTGGTCACTGCTATTTAATGACTCAACGGTAATTATATCTTGAACCAGTTCTTAACGTTTTAGTCCTAAATCAAGGCTAACTCTATACCAGGCTGTTACAAGAAATAATCCTTTAAGTAAATCAAGATGTTTGTTCACCTAAATGTTAGCCAGCTCCTTCCCAAACAATCCAGCCAGATAGCATGGACATAATTGAATTTACTTCTTCTTACAGGTTTATGAAGACATGTGAGCTTGGTTTTCTCCCAAGCCCCATGAAATCCATAACCACCTTCTTGTCTGGAATAGAAAATTTCCTAATACCTCTGTGTCATTAAAATACGGGATTTATATCCAACATAAATTTGGCTGTGTGGTCGTCACTACTCCAATTTCCTCTCAGATTTTATGGCAACTTTTTAGATCTAGTGTTCCTTCACACCTTTATGACCTAGCACACCTATCCGGTATACCTTGATGGCAGATAATGCAGTATCTTACTGATTTTCATCACTCCCCCCAGCAGCTTTCAATCAGACCAGCCATGCCAAGGTCTTTTTACACTGCTGAGCAGTCTATAGTAACTATTTTTGTTTCATGTTTCCACACTGGTATACAGGCATTTTTCTTGTTTGGACCACATGCCCGTTTCTTATCCCAATCCCAACCAGCCCCACAGCTGGTTGCTCCTCCCACGTACACAACTCTGCTCTCAACCTCCTCATACCCCGTGCCGAAAAGTTGCCCCTTGCCCTCCAAGAGAAACGGGCACAGGTTTTTGCTCCCAACACTCCCATTCAGCGCCTTCGCCCAAGCCCCGACAGCCTCAGCCTTCTACCAGCACCGCGTTCAGTCCATCCTCCCAAAACCCTGTCCACTTTCTGTGCCATCAGTCTAGGGACACTTTGGCTGAAGTGGAAACCAGCCCATGCTGCGAAATCATGACTCCTAACTTCACCTACTTATCATACCCTTTCTACCATTTTCTCAGGCTCGCATTAAGACTTTAGGAAGAGGGACCGGCATGTCCTAAATTCTGTCTTCTTCCCAGGCACCCAAATTTAGCTTCCCAAGTATCTCAGCTTCAAGGATAACAGCCTCAGGCTTGCCCCAAGCACTCTGGTATCTTCCAGGATCTACTTCTCCACTCAACAGGCAACTCGTCAGATGGATCTCCTAAGCATCGGGAACAGAGCCTGTAATTTCCCATGACCAAATCCTCTGCCATCCAAACCTCCCAGAGCTACTTCTCCAGCTTCTGGAGGCATCTCCAGAACAGAGAACAACCCCTCAACCAAGACTTTAGTATTAAATTATAAATCGCCCCTTTAATCCTGTCCAGTTGCAAGTCAAGTTTCCGCAAATAAAAGGCAAGGCAGCCAGTGCTGAGGCGAGGATAGACCATGACCATCTGCACATGATTTGATGCCATCTCTTCTCCACCAGCTCACCAACTTTGGCCTCAAGACGTTTTCTGGAGCTTGGAGTGCCTCCACTTGTTGCACTGTATAGTATTTTATCAGAAGATAATAACTTGTAAAGTGTGTCCTCTCTGCACTCGTGTGTGCAGTTCCTAGTGCAATTAAGCCAAGGTTCTTCAATTCCCATAATTAAGCTAGGATTTTTACTTTATGACCATATAAGTCCATCTTTAAACTAAAAATAGACTGACTGTTAATGGATTCTTCTTTTAATTACTTTAAACCACCAATTAGAGACTTTCATTGGACAAGATAAGTTACATATGGCCTTGCAGAAGCCTGCAAGGACTCATTTACCAGGACTTTTATTGACAGTTGCAGCTCAGAAGCCAACTTTTTTTTTTTTAAAAGATCAAATGAGCCTCTGAACACAGCACTGTCAAAAGACCTATCCACAAACCAAACTGTTTGCATGCATGAAAGCAGAGATGACAATTACATGAATTTGCAGTGCTTAGTTCAGAATTATTAATGCCAGAAAATAATTCAAAGCCTCTAGTCCCTATTTTGCTCAGAGACCTGCCTGGTTGTCCTTCAGCAGCCCCTGGCAACGGTGATCCTACCATCATTTATTATTTAAATAAAATAATCTCTTTAATAAAAAGACATTTTGACCCCATTTATAACTCCGTACCTGACAAGACACTGGCTTCTTTTCTTCACTTCTGGTGCTGCTCAAACAACATTTTTCTTAAGTTGACCTGCCCACACAGTTCCTGATAAGCCAATGCTACATTGCCAGCTCTCCTCAGCATCACTTGAGTGGGAGGTTTAAATACCAGATTTCACAAAATCCTTTATCCATGCTTCCTAGCCCCGGAATTTCTTGAAGTATTGACAGATCAGCAAGCCTTCGCAGTTCGCCTAGAAATGAGACAGCTGGACCTGCTTCTGCTGGACTGACACAGAAGAGCTGGCTCTTGAAGACCCAGCACCCACCTCTTGACCCCCAGGTGAGTCTTGAGGAGTCTGGACCAGCTGACACCGACGTGCTGATGCATGCTCCCAAGGAGCTGCTGGTTTGAGCTCCTCTGCCCATACTAAATGCCCGAGCAAAAGGCAAGCCCAGGAAAAGCAAGTTCCAAACCTCAGGAGACTACAGGCAATAAAGCCAGCAGCTTGCATTGGACTCACAAACTATTGTGCAACCAGGACAGAACACAGAGAAATAAAACTTGTTCGCTAGTGAGACACTACAGCAAGCCCAACCAGGGGGAGAGAAAGGCACTCAAACCGACGTGGCTAACCTTCAAACCAATGTGGCTAACCTTCAAATGACAGCACTGCTCTGAGATGTCCTATCCAGACAGGTCCTGCCCAAGATGAACAAACACTGTCCTGCACGCTGGCACGTGACAGCACACCTTTCTACCCTGAGTTAGAAGAACAAAACCCACCCCACTCTTCGACCAGGGCTAACATACCAGCTGGAGGGCAGTGCAGATATGATGAGCACCTGGTGCTTTGAGCTCAAGTCGCACATCAAGACCTTCACCAGCAACGGAAAAAAACGCCACTGCTCATTTTCTCCACCCTCAACTCCCAGCAATATAAATTACCCAGGCATGTATCTTGTAGAGACTTAGCCTCCTCCAGCCGCCGTATGAAGCCTGCAGCTTCATCTCAGCACTGGCCACAACAGCACAGCTGATGACACAGAGGAGCTGAAAACATGCTGGAGCAGCAGAGACCCTGCAGCTCGCGTGTCCTCACATGCCAGCCCCAAAGTCCCCTGTGCCTGGGCTGGCCCACCTTACAGCAACTGCACATCGGTCCAGTGGGATGATGAGATGTCTCTGAGATCCCAGGCTCAGCTCCCAGACCTTCCCGCAAGCATGACAGTGCCACCTCACAGTCAAAACCACTGATGTGCATCAGCGAGACACGATCTCTTGCACCAAGACAGTCATCCATGGGGGCTGCTGCATGGTCTCTGCACCGTGTCCAGCACAAAATCCAGACCTGCTGGGGTCAACATGGTCATGGGGATTCAGATGCTGTTTGCAAACCACCTTTATGAGCAGCTCTCCATAGAAATCAACATGCTGACCAGGATGACATTTCAATGTGTAGAGGTTTTTCCCTGAAAAGCTGTCTGACTCTCTCCAAGGCATGCACTTTGGCTTCCTGGCAGCATGCAGTGGATCAGCTCCCACAACAGCCGCCTCCCTCCAAAGTCTCACTAGCCAAGAGGGCACATCCTTCTGTGCTGCAGATGTAACTCCACACCTCTCACCTCTCCGATCTGCGACAGAAAGAATGAAGCTTTTCTTTGCTTCCTGCATATTTCAAGATAGTGTTTCAAGAAAAAAACCCTTCTGCGCTACAGCCAGGAAGGCTCAGCATAACTCCCTCTGCCAGCGTTGCAGCTAGTCCTCTTTTCACTTCAGCCTCCTATGTGGCCTAAGCCTAAGAAAAGGCTAAGGTGTGTATTTTTGCAAAGCTAACGTCAGGATGGACAGCAAACCAACTGATGACCAGCAAAGCCAAAGAATTACCTGAATTAAGACCGAGTTATGTGCTGGGGAGATCCAGAAGATGCCCGTTCAAAGCAAGCGCTCTCCCAGCTGATGGCTGATCCAGAGAGGAGCAGAAGTATGCCGCATGTTGTGAACCTGAGCCTCAAGACAACGAGGTGCAAAAATGGCCAACCATCTACACAGGCAGTCTCCTGTTTTATCTAGGGCTACGTCTACATGAGCAATCAGTACAGACAGAGCCAAGTTCGCCAGCAAAGGAGTCACTGCTCAGGACCCAATGGTCACTTTATCTGTGTTTCAGGGATTTTACTCCCCCATGAGCTCTAGCTTGGTCTGACAGACCTAATGCCAACCAGTTGGTAGAACTCATCTTTTGGCTTAGTTAAACCCAAAATGAATCAGGTCATGCACTCTGAGACTGCTCCACAATAAAACCAAGGTACGTTATGCAGGGACAGCAGAGCATCTCGCTGCAGAAGTGCACACTTGACCCGAGCTGCAAAGCTACTGCAGACACCACCACGGCCCCGGGGATGTCTGGTGCGGGGTCCTGGTCACCCCAAATGAGACAATACCCACACGTAGGCAAAACCTACAGCCAGCCTGAGCAGGGCTCCATCTTGGCTGGACATGCTGCCTTCCACAGCAAAAGGCTCAGGACCAGATCCCCTCTCCAGGCAAAGGAGCACCAGCGGTATCGATCCCCAGAGGGACAGTGAAGCATTGTTCGGGGATATTCAGCCATTCGCTCTGTCTTGTTTTAATCAGTCAACACTCAAAAGACAGACAGCGGGGCCAGAAGTCCTCTATCTTTATCTTTTCTCACTTAATCTCCAGCTGACATTTTTCCATGAAAACATGCCTCATTCCTTGCTGTATGAATTCAACTCTCCCTCTTCTGTGACATTTTGCCTCAAACAGGCTACACAACTGTTTACTACTTGTACAGAGGCAGGCGTGACATGCTCCGACTCTCCCAAAACCCATGACTGCACGTCTGACTTCAGCCACGTACAGACACCAAATTGCAGAGATGGGACCAGCAGAGCTAGCCCAGCTGGGGAGTTCAGTCCCACGCCCCCGCCACCCTGTGTTCCCCTGGGATCAGCTGCCCGACACCCCTCAGTTGTCTGCAGCAAAGGGTCTGCCAGAGATGCTGTCATCTGGCTCTTGGGTGCTTCTCCACAAATGGCATCACCTACCCTCCCTCCTGAACACCAGTTCAGATGCTGAAGCACTCGAATGGTGGCCAAGCCGCAACTCGGCCGTCCACCTCTGCCAGCCCACCCCTCCCGCCTTGCTCTGAAAGGCTTTTCCCACCCTCCAGATGGACAACATCTCCTCCGCCATGACTGCGGGGAGCTTCTCCCCCAGGACAAACTCTTTTCACCCGGCCTGGTACCTGCCCGAGTCCACTGGCTCAGGAAACATCTTCATTAGCGACAACGGCACCATACCTCCCTGCAGGAGTGCAGGTCCGAATGCAAACCTGCTCGTCCTTTCCCTTCCAATGTACTTCTCCAGCAGCAACTTTTACGCCATCCAAATTGCAATAAAATATCCAGTATAACATTGCAGAAGTAACTCTGTGAACCCCTAAAAATGGATGATTTGGCATTTACTTCTCTCTGCTATCTACAGCTGGTCAGACCTGCATTAACGACAAGCAATGCACGGCCCAGTAAAGCCTCGTAGCCTACTTGTATTCTGCAAGAAGTAGGAGGCATTGCAGACCCCTATGTAGGCTGACTTTCCCCCAGACTGTAGTGCTGCTAAAACACAGTCCCATCGGGAACCGAAATGCTTTGAAAAGGTAGAAGGTAAAAAAGAAGGACAGGCAGGCTTAGAGAAACTCCCAGAGCAGACCCAAGACCGTCTAGCACGAATGGGAGGCAGCATCGCTGATGGGAGCAGAGCAGGCAGCCCGGCTCTGGCAGAGGAACTTCTGCTGCCACAAGAAAGGAGCATCCTTCCTGTGCCATCAGACCATCACCCTCAGTAATTTCAACACGAGAGATCCCACTTAAGAGAAAAAAAAATAAATGCCATGAACTTCAGGCCAAAGATGAGGCTCTGGTTAAAACAGGCTTTTAGAAAAGGTTATCATTTTGAAAGTCCATTTAGATTAACCTTAACTAGCTTTAAACTATATATAAGTACCTCCTTGCCATGCTCGCAACCCACGCACAACATTTTGCGGTGCCAGCGAGCTAAATCATGTGCAAGTGAGCGGAGTAAAAGGAACCACAGGCTTGAAAAAAAGCTCTGGGCTGAAATTATCTTTCATTGTTGCAAGTGGCGCAGGAGATGGCAACAGCAGAAGGAATCAAGAATAAAAATGGAACTCGCTTGTTTACCTTGTCGGTTTTGTCAAAACATTTTGACAACACTTTGCATGCAGCCCGCATCTCTGTTCTGCTACCAAAAATTCAGATCCTTTCACCTATCTGCACACATTATAGAAGAAAGCCAAGAAGAGTAAAACTTTTAGGGAGAGAAGTGCATGTGCAAAAAGTACAAAGCCCAGCACGAGAACTTAAAACTACGGTGGACTCTTCTCCCACATAGTCCCAACACCAACATGAACAGTGACCCTTCAATTACACAGGCTGAGTTAACAAGGAGCAGGCAGCCAGCAGAGGAGGACAGTAAGAAAATAAAAGGAAAGTTTGGGCAAGCCTGACAAAAATCAAAGAAGAAAAAAAAAAAGAAAGGAAAAAAAAAAAGAAAAAAAAGGTGCAAATGTGGATTTTAAATTTGTGATCAAAAAATAAAATCTTCTTGACAGTGTCATTTTAACAGAGAAACTCTCCAGCACTTTAGGCAGAGCCCTACCTCTCAAAAAGCAATCCAAGCCGGTAAGAGCAGCAGGTTTTGAATGAGCAAATTGCACAGCCGTGGAAGCATTTGCTTTCGCTGCCTTCTTTCCAACTCACCTAAGAGAGACTCGTTTTCTACCCTTTGGACTAGCAAAACCCAGGAAATTGGTTGGTTCTAGTTATACTTTGAGTTTTCGTGTTTCATGAGAGCCCCCGAAATGTAAACCTGTTTTAGCATTCTTGTACATTAATGTCAGGATTCTCCACTTCTAGCTCCCACAACTTCTGCCACAGACAAGTCAATCAGATTTGGTATATGCCCTGGAACGGGAAATGGAAGGTCTGGGTTTAAAGCAAACAAAAAATAATTATGTCAGTACTCTGCAAGGTGTTGGATCCAAACTTGGTGGATCTGCTGAAGTCTTCAATCCAAAACACTCAGTAATTTTACTTAAACAAAATTAAAAAAAAAAACCTTAACCTGTTGAACTTAGAGAAAAGAAGAAAGTGGCAGACCTTTGGGGAAGGGAGACAAAGTGTGTGGGTGCAAAAACATAAAGTGCCGTAGTTCACCACCTTAGAAGGTATCAGAGTTTTGCTTTGTTTGGGTTTGTTTTTCTTAAGTGCCAGGGAAGCGCGATTCCCAAAGGGTGGCTTTAGAGTTTACGGGCACCAAGGTGGAAGCATGAAGTGAAGACATGCCAAAAACATCAGGTTTTCATAAACCCTTCTTGAAAAAGTGCACCGTGTTTTTAGTAAAAATGCATATCTACCAAATCTCCACTGACCACGGGCCACTTGCGTACGCATCAATTTGCGGCATCAATGCTGACATTTTTGACTTCTCCTTCCACCCACCTCCCCAATTCTTTTTTCCTTGGGAGACATACAGCGCCACTGCATTAGAACGTACAAGAAATGAAAACAGTGAGTACGACTGATATAGATCCATTGACTTTTTATTACAAATGTACTTGATCACTTGGCTTCAAAAAAGTTTAAATCAACCCCTATTTTCTGTACGCCAGTACAAAGTAAAATCTATTTTACAAATTAAATACCTAAAAATTTGACAAAAATATTAAAGTTTGATGGAAAAAACAGTTATAAAAATCTTAAATCCCCTTTTAAGAAGGTAAGAGATAACATCCCCTCCCAACCCCCACAGTCCTGTTATACAATATTAATAGTCATTTTTTTAGAATAGGTAGGTATGTTATATCTTGCTGTTAGCATACAAGTCACTCTAATAGCTTTATCTGTATATACTCCAGTTAGTGCATGAATGCCATCTGATTGAATATAATCAACTATCTTTAACTGATCCCTAATTTACATTTCATAGCTTGCATAGTTTGAAGGGACAAAGGTTATACTACAGCTAATCGTAAAAAAAGGTGGTTACAGTGCTATTTTTAAAGGCAACAAAGTAATTGCTCCCCCCAAAAAAAGAAGTTATCGGTCGGCTCTGAGCAGGGGTTAAAATCACCGGCAGCTTTCTGCCTCGCTCCATAGACCGTCTCTGCCTCGCACCCGCTGCCCGCACCGGGCAGCCCCCCTGCGCTTTACAACAGTCGAGCTACAGGTTGCGAACCGCTTCTCAGCGAGCGCTACACCGAGCACATTTCAACCCCTGCAAGGGATACGCAAGAAAGTGACACTGTCGAGTAGTTTTTTTGGTTTCGTGGTTTTTTTTTTTTTTTTTTCCTTTTTCTTTTTTTTAAATTGAATTTTCCAAAAAAGCTCTCCACCGCATATGGGTACGCCTCGCTGGAAGCTCAGCGTCCTGTCCGCACCCCACAGCTGAGGTTGTGCCCACTGGCACGGCTGCCCCGCGGCTCCTGCCCGGCGAAGCCCCGACCCCCCCGGGCACCACGGGCCTCGGAGCCAACGCCAGGTCGGGTCCGGCCGGTCCCCTCCTGCGCCCGGGCAGCGGGAGGGCTGCCTCTCGCAGCACATCGCAAGCGGGACCACAAAAAAGAGGCAGGAATCAACAGCGGCTCGTTCTGGTTCTTTTTTTTTTTCTTTTTTTATTTAACTTCTCAGCCACAGAGCAATTTTACTTTTTTTTTTTTTTTAAACAAAAAAAAATAGTAATAAGGACTCTGAATTTGGAGGACGTTTCTCCGTTAGCGTAAAACCACTTAAAGGGTGGTTGTGTTTCAATGGTAAATTACTTGACAGTGTCCCTTTAACTTAAAAATGAAATAAAGTCAGTATTGCAATGAATTTCAAGTTTTCTTGCACGTAGTCATTATAAAGTAGTTTTTATCATGCTCTTGGACCTATTCTACAAGACATTTAAAAGCATATCATCAAGGAAAATATAAGGCATACTTCTCAGGAATTAGATAGCTTGGCACATTTGAGCATACTGTCTTTTTTTAAAACAACACATATGGTCAAATATACCTTTCTTCTTCTAACATTAAACAGGGTTTTCTGTACTTTGTTTTAAATACTGAGATATTAGAGCCTTGGTAAAGTACCGAGCACCTCCGGGAAAAAAAAAAAAAAAAAGAGCCAAAAAAAAATCAAAACATAAACAAAACCAGAAGCGAAATACCACGAACCTTTACAGTCATTTTTGTCTTTCATTACCATCATTCATCAAGTCCTAGAACATGCATAACGTGCGTTAAAAGAAGAAAAAACACCACCCAAAAAACAACGAAACAACGCAGAGAAGAAACCCAAAACCAGACAAAAACTGACCACAACTTCTCGGACACTGTTCACAAAACTGCCAGTGGGCTGTTACAGGCTGTACTGGTTTGACCGGAACCATGCGGCCCGTGCGCTTCTCGAGTCAGCCGGATCCCGGGCAGGATCCGGGCGGCACGGGTGAGGAAGACCACGGGGAGCAGCCTGCCTCGTTAGCAATGCTCCCAGGAGCCGGGAGGGTACGGAGGGACACTCTGCCGTGCTCTCATCGCCTCCCGCTACTTATTGCTGGGAACTACAAGCGCCGGACCACGTCCGTCGGCAGCGCGACAACTTTTGGGAGGGGAGTGAACAGCAGGACCGAGACAATCAATCAAGTAGCAAAAACAAAGCAATTAATTTCCTAACTACATCTAGCAGCATGGAGAATGCAGTCCCGCACACATCACAGTTGAAGTACAATAATCGATGGAACTGCCCATCCAGACCCTCCGATTCAAAAGCAGGTTATCAGACAAATGTTTACATGCAATTGAGAACCATTTCAAATGTCACATTACGCACTCCGAAAGCTTATTTTACTACTGGGAAATAGGAAAGTGCACATTAAAGCAATTTTAAACATTTCCAGTGATTGTTTAAAAGAAACAGAAACACCTCACTACCGGCATCTCGTATTTAACTTTCTGTGAACACTAACAGCAAACTTCTTCAAAGGGAAAGAATGCATGGTACAATGGAAACAGCTTGTTTTGACACTTACAGTACATCTCAAAAAAAAAAAAGAAAAAAAAAAGGGAATTATCATTTCAAATGGGAATAAAAAGACAGCGGGAAATAAAATTCTTTAAAACAAGCTTTTTTTTTTTTTTTCCCCACCCTTCCGAAACTCCATCCTCGACCATCAGTAAAGAAGCGCAGGCAGCTCCTGCTCGCGCAGGTGGTGCCTTCTACGCACAGCAGCTAGGTCTACCAGACGGCTAACTTTGCCAAAAGCATTAAGAAAAATGATTGCATCCCAAAAAAACTTCCGAGTGGAACAAGATCCTAGTTTCTCTGAAATGCTGTCTACTGAATTCCGGCCAAGAAAAGAAAAGAAAAGAAAAGAAAAGTTTTGTTTTCACTGTTTAAGGCATCTTTTTTTTTTTTTATAACGTTTTCTCTTCACTCATAATGATGATAGTCATGCAGCAGTTTAATGATAAAAATATATTAATATTTTACTATACAGCAGCAAGAAGTTAGTCAATTAAAAGCACACCAACTTTTTTTAAAAGAAAAAAAAAACCAAACCAACAAAAACAACCTGTAAAAGTCTATTATTATTCTTCTTATTATTACAAACGATTTCAATTTGGAGAACACACCTGGACAGATTATAGTGTTCTGACAAATCTGCATTTCCCTACCCTAGGCTTCGACCAGAGCCCGCGAGCACGCGCGCCGGCGAGGAGGCTGGGACGGGGAGGGAAGGGCATGGCTAGGCTCGCCAGGTATGTAGCCAGTAATAACTAGCACCACAGCTACATGGAAATCCGTTACAGACACACACCGGCTTGGCTTTCACTTTTAAACGAAACTCCGAACCCCATGGCTCAGTAGGATTACTCTGCAATTACGTCGCACTGATTTCTAACAGGCCTACAGAAGTTAACGGCACTGGCAAGGATCAAAGCATAGGTTCGGACCTCTCACGAGTTTAGGAGACAGTGCTAGTGCCAGTGGCGACACGGAAAGACTCGCTACCTGCTGTCCAAAAACAGGTTGACTGGAAACCGCTGCACGTCAGGTTAAGTACTTTAGGTACACAGAATAAAAAAAATATATTATGAACAATACAAGTACATCTCATATACACAATAATGACAATACGCCTACTCAGTTGTAAACCAAACAGGTGCAGAAAAAAATATTATGGGAGGAAATTCTTTACTTTTCTTTTTTTCTCTCTCTCTCTTTTTTTTTTCCTTTTCCTCTTTTCTTTTTTTTTTTTTTTTTACTATTTGAATAACTTTGGTTCAAACGTAAAAATCACAAGTTAGCAAATTTCATTTAAATGCCTTTTTTAATAATTTTTCTTCATGTTCACAGAAGTTTCACTGACCATTTTTATATGTTTAAGGTCCAGATGCAATGCATATTGTATAAAAGAGAGCACTTATTGTTTACCTTGCATGAATTAAACCTACGTACCTTTTAACTCTACAAACTTCTGCATAACATTTAGACAAAGCTCAGACACACAGCATGCCTAGCCCTCATATATATATACACATCTCTAATCACAGGTATATAGGGTGTCAAATATACTATAGTAACCTCCATGTAAGGTTCGAAATTTGGTAACAAAATGAGAAGAAAAAACTAAAAATATTATTTTACGTGTTCTAAAATATCTCTTTTTTTTTTTTGTGCTAAAGTCAAATGTTAGCTCAACATGAAAAGGACTTTTTTTTTTTATATAATTCAGCAATATTATAATCTTGACCATTTTTGCAAACACTTTTAATAATAATAGCTTAAACGTGTACAAAAGTTCTCGGTTAATTAGGGAAATAAACACTCAGTTCTTTATATTTTTAATCAAGTAGGAAACACAGTTCATATATAATGTTATTACTTTTTTTTGACTTTTTTTTTTTCTGTGTGTTTTGTTTTGTTTTTTTTTTTTGTTTTGTTTTGTTTTAGCAGCTGCTTACTGTTTGATACGGTGGGTAAAGTGGAGGAACATCCAGCGATGGGTGGCGGGTCGGAGGCGCTGCTGCCGGGCGGCGGGGGGCGCCGGGCGGGCGGCGCAGCCGGGGGGGGGCGCCGGGCAGAGGGGAGGGCTTCTCGCCGCCGCCCCCCCGCCCCGCCGCCCGCCCCCGCCCTCCCGCCGGCGGCGGGGCCAGTCCGCGTCCCGGTTGTCCTCAGTCCTCCTCGCTCCTCTGCCTCAGCAGCGCCTCGGCCCGGCGGCGCGGCGGCGCGGCGGCGGCCTCGGCCTCGGGGGGCGGCTCGGCCCCGGCGCCCGCGGGGGGGGCGGCGGCGGCGGCGGCGGCGCGCTTGTCCCGCTGCTTCTCCTGGATCTTCTTCATCTCGTCCGAGTACTTGCAGAAGGTGTGGCCGAACTTGGCCCAGACCTTGTAGGGGACGGTGATGGAGTTGCGGTAGGTGGGCTTCACCTCGCTCACCCGCATGAAGACGCCGTACTTGTTGGAGCCCACGTCGAAGAAGAAGCGCTTGTTGTCCACAGTCAAGGAGGTGCCCTCGGGCAGCTCGGCCGGCTCTCCTCCTCCACCCCGTAGTCGTCGATGAGCTTGGCCAGGGCGTCGCGGAACTCGATCAGGCCCTGGGCCGGCAGGGCGATGGTCTGGCCCTGCGTGGAGCCCAGCCCCGGGCCGCGGTTGACGGTCTGGCGGACGCGGAGGAAGCGCCCGCGCTGGTTCTCCTTCAGATCCATGTAGTACTTGCGGTTCTCCCGCACCAGGAACTCGCTCTTGAGCGCCCGCCGGGGCTCGTCGGCCGCCTGCGCCAGCTCGGGGGGCTGGCTGGGCCCCAGCTGGGCGTAGTGCTCGATGAAGTCGCCCAGGTAGTCGCGGAACTCGACGGCCACCGACATGGAGAGGGTCAGGCGGCTCTTGTTGCCGCCCGCCCCCACCTCGGCGATCTTGAGGAAGCGGCCCTTGGCGTTCTGCTTGACGTCCAGGTAGAAGCGCTTGTTCTGGATGTCCACCCGCTTGGAGGCCAGCTCCTGCGTCTCGTGCTGCAGGCCGCCGCCCGGGCCGCCGCCGCCGCCGCCGCCGCCGCCCGAGCCCGGCCCCCGGCGCCCGCCGCGCCCCCGCCGCCGCCGCCCTGCTCGCTGCCGCTGTCTCTGTCCGCCATGATGCCGCCCCCCGCCGCCGCCGCCGCCGCCGCCGCTCGGCCTCGGCCGCCGCCGCCGCTTCTCGCCCGGCGCCCCCCCCGCGCCGCCGCCCGCGCCCTCCGCCGCCGCCGCCTCCTCCTCCTCGGCCGCCCCCGGCCGCCGCCCGCCGCCGCCCGCCGCGCTCCCCCCGCCGCCGCCGCCGCCGCTGCTGCAACAGCCCCCGCGGCCACCAGCCGGCCGCTCTCGCGAGATCTGCGGGAGCGAGGAAGGGCGCGGGAAGGCGGCAGAGAGCGGCCCCCGACGCCGGCCGCCCCGCCGAGCCGGGCAGCAGCGCCGCGCCGCCGGGCGGCCGCGCCGCGCCGCGCACCGCCGGCCGCCGCCGCCGCCGCCGCCGGGCGGGGGCGGCCGCCCCCCCCGCCGTGACACCCCCGCGCCGTGACATTCCCCCCCCCCCGCGCCGTGACACCCCCCCCCCCCCGCCGTGCATCAGCGGGGGAGCCCGCCGGCGGCAGCGGGACGCGCCGTCGGGCTCCTCGGGAGGGATGCTCCGGGACGAAACCGTAGGGGCGACCGGGGAGGAACGGGGTCCGCCAGCGTCCCTCCCCATCCCATCCCGGTGCGGCGCTCGCTGTGCGGAGGGGCTCCCCGGGTGGGAGAGCGGAGAGGGGGGATACGGATGTATTCGGGGCTGCGAAGGGAATTAATTGATACGTCTGTGGCGCGGCGGCGTGCCGGCAGCGCCGGAGCTCCCGGGAGCGGAGCGGGGATGGGGGCCGGCGTGGAAGGGGCAGCTGCTGGCGGGCAGAGCTGCGGGCAGGGGACGGGGCAGGCTGCCCCCCGAGCGTCCCCTCCCAGCTTTGCTTTTTAGTCAACTGCCGCTGCTTTCTGCTGGTGGGTTTTGGAGGAGATCCCTTCGCTTCCAGTCCTTGTTACTGAAGCCCGAATCCTGAATCCCGAATCTCGAATCCCAAGCCAGCGCCAGCCCAAGTGAGGATGCTTTCTGCCGGTGCTGCAGGCCGGGAAGCAAACTGGCAAGCTGGGCTTGGCTAAAAGTCCCTTCCCTGCCTGATTCTCCGCCTGCCGCTTCCAGCACGGCGAGTGCTGACTTGCGCGGAGGGCATCACTCTACCTTGAGCATCCCCAAAAACCTGCCAGCGTTACACAAGGCAGTCGTGCTACGAGGCAGATTTCGCGGTGACCCGCAGGATGTGCTCCGCGATGGAGGAAATAACGTATGCGTTCATCGAGGAGAAGGAGAGTAAATTGCTAAGACATCTGCGTGTCTTAGAAGTTGCTTAGATATCATGGGAGGAACCCCCAGTCTGCCCCATTGTTACGATTAAAGCCTTGGTTATTAGTGACTCCATGGCTAATTAAAAAAAAAAAAGAAAAAATGGAGAGGAAAACGGTTTCCTTCTAATACAGAAGCGATGTTTCGGAGCTGCGGTGAGCTGCAGCTTGCAAGCTGTCAGCAGCTGGCTGTTGGCTTGCAGAAATGCCCTGAATGCCTGGGACGCGCGGTGCTACACGGATGCTACGTTTCATTTTCAGCCGGCCCGAATGCAAGAGCGTGCGTGGCCAGGCCAGCATCGCCGTGCTGCACCCCTGTGGCAGGCTGAGGGCTGATGCTCTGGCAGTCCCCGTCTCTCGATTTGCAATTTTTATCCTGAAGGCAAATGACATTAAACAACCCTAACTGAGGCCTAACCATGACACCTCTTGCTAACACCAGCAGGTATCCTTATGGAGTCTAAACCACTGCTTTATTCATGCGGTTGAGCTGGGAAATACATAACTGCTGAGGAAATGCATTTGGTGAAAACCTGGAACCCAAGAAGCACGTGGCCGGTCTGTCGCTGACTGCGGTGGCGTGAGAATTGCTGGTGGTGACGATGCTGCTCACGTGCAGCCAGTAGCAGAGGTTATTCTTCCTCCCCAATGCAGGCCAGCATTATTGCTTCCAGAGTGGATGCACTCCAGGTGGATGCTGGTGATCCCAGGAGCAGACCTGCCAATGTTTCTCCTTTGGTGGGATGGTGTCGGTGGGACCCTGCTTGCTCAGCGTCATTCTGTGTTGCTATTTACAGCGACTACCGAATATTCTGATTTTGAGTCTGAATTTGGCTTGAATACAAGCATTTGCTTATTTAAGTAACCAGAACAAAGCAAAAAATGTGTTTTTTCTTCCCAATGGGCAACCTTTTTCAATAGGAACTCTACCATAGCAGCCCCTCCTGGGCGTCTGGCCGTGGCTGTGCTGCCATGCTAGGTCTGCCCAGCACTAAAACAAGAAAACGTGGCCAAGACAAGCCTGGGATGACTGCTTGAATGAGGCAAGGTGCAAAACAGGACAGACAAAGGCAATGGACAAATGCAGGAGCCAGGGGAATCTCTTCATACCTTGTCCAGGTACTGATGGCCAAAGACTGGGTAGGGATCTTGCAGGGACCTCCTGGGTCACACGCTGCCTTCCCTTGCTGTTGCAGTCGTATCAGTATGTCCCATATGTTTATTAGGCTTCACGCTGGGCTGCTTCTGTGGGTTCTGCTGAAACCCATCCCAGACGTCTTTGCTCTGAAAATCAGAAATCAGTTCATCCCCAGCCTGAATATATCAATGGCTTCTTTACAGCTCCACAGCTTTTGGCTTGGAGCTTTCGCAAGGTTTTCTCATGTTTTCTCCCCTGCCACATGTCTCTCAGTAGCAATTATATCCCCTTCAGCCCCTGTTCTGGTAGTCTAAATAAGACCAACTTTTGGTAGTTTCCTCTTGTAAGATAAATCCTCCTTTCTTTGACTGTTGTAGTTCTCCTTTATCGCACCAGTTTCAGTTCCTCTGAAAGACAGGGGAGAAGGTTTTCAGAGTTGTGGCTGGGATTTCAGGCTTAAGATCAATGGGCCTTTTGTTTCAAAATCCAGTTCGGAGGGCTTTTAAGAACATATCTGATCATTACAGTGAGCATCTCAAATTTTGGAGCCCAAGCCCGTTATTCAGCTACAAAACAACAACTCTGCTGACTCCAAGAACTTGTACGAACATTTATAATCACAGGAGGGAACCTAAAAGCCATTCAAACAACAGATAAGATTAGTAACGAAAGTGGCTGGGATGCAATTGTTATTGTGCAAGTCAAAGAAAAGGCTGTCACACACGGAGGATGTTGCCAAGGAAGATGCATTCGAGTTGCCGAGCCATCCTTCTCCCATCCACTGTCCGGAGTCTCCTGCAGTCTTCCCAGATCTATTCAGGCTTAGTTGGGTGATCTGCTGGATTAGGAGGTGACTGAGTTTAGACTTGCCACTGGACACAGCTTTTTGCCAGGATGTGTCAGACCTTTGCCCTGGTCCAGTCCTTGTTCAGTGCTCCCACCGTGGAAAAAGGAGCATATTCTGGTTCAGAGTATTTCCTGAGCTGTGATGGGGCTTGGAGCAATAAAGCAATCAAAGCAAAGTTGCCATTACCATCTCTCAGAGCCAGAGCATTTAGAAGGCAGTTACAGCCGCATGGGGATGTCTGAAGTTGTGCAAAGGCTTAGACCAGCCCCTGAACCGGACCATATTACAGGATGGTGAAAGCTTCCTTTGCTTTGCATCTGGGTCCTCTTCAGAGCGTGCCTTTGGAGAGAGGAGTTCAGCATGGCTTGTGCACTGTCTGCGAGGCGTTGGTTGCCCCGTGAACAAGCCCCATCGTGTGCAGTGAACAAGAAACTAGCACACCACATATGGAAGTCATTTATGAAGACGGGAATGATGAACTGTGCACACAATAGAGTTGCTATTAGGTCTGTCGATCCTAATTAAAAAAATACTTCTCAATGAAAATTATTTATAAAAAGGAATCACAGTGACCCTAAATCAAATTATTTGTGAATGGTTTTTAGTCTCCCAGATCAGTTAAAACTCCTGTGTTAGTCACTGGACGTCATCCAAACTACATGCTGAATGAATAACATGTCTGCCAAATTTCTTTTTTTTTTCACCCTCGCCCAGTTTGGCACAGGACAGTTAAAGTCATTTTTCTAAATATCTTTCAGAACATCAAGCAGCTGTAAAATAACAATGGAAAAGCTTGGCCACGGTTAACTGCAGCCCTCCAGTTGTAACCGCTTCTCTCAAAAAAAGTCACTCCGGTTCCTTTGATGATCTCTTTTGGGTGAGGGGCCAGGCAAGGTTTCCCCCATGGGGGTACTGGAGGGTCACTGCCTGAGGGGTCACCCTGATAGGGAGCCTGGCTTCCAGATGTTCAGGAGTGGGGCACAGCTGGATCCAGGCTGGCCCTGGGTAGAGGGTTTGTGTCTTTCTGGCCACCTGCTAGAGAGTGACATCCCGAGGACATACCAGCCATTCCTTGTCCACAACTGCAGTTCCCATGGCAAACTGTGAAGAGACCTCTTTTGCTCGTTCTTCAAAAAAAAAAAAAGGGAAAAAAGGCAACTGGTGACTGCACAATGGCAGAACAAGTTCTTGCTTCTTGTGTCTGCAAAGATAAAGTGCTAATTCTTCTAAGCACCATGTGAAGTCCCATCCAAGTGAATTAAGTTTGGGATTGTTTTCGTGATGGCTTGTTCCAATTATGCAGCGTGCTTTCTCTTTTCCCTTGACTGGCCTGCAAGTCTCCCCGCTACCCTTTTCTCAGCAAGCTGGCTTCCTCCTCATCGGTTCTTTCTCTTTCTGACCATGGAGGATACTGTGGCAGCGTCACCTGCAGCAAGGGAGGTTCCTTGCCAGTTCTTGGTTCCCAGTGAAGTTAGAGGGAAGCGTGGGTCTCCAGCTCCCCACATAATCCAGTAAGTGCTGGCTGCTGTTCTGTTGAAAACTAGCAACAAATGGCCACCAAATTCTAATCTTGCTGGTTTTCAGTGACAACAATTTATAAAACCAGGGCTCTGTGCTCCTTGCCTCCTAAGGAAGAATAAGGAGTAGAGCCCAGCATCATTTACAGTAGTTAGGAAGGGTTATGCAACCCCTAAATGTGACCATGCCCTGGATCGACACCAGCAGACTGGGGCTACACTCACCCCACTTTACAACAGCCTGCCTCCCAGTATCCAGCTTGTTTGCCTCTAGTTGAAGCGGTGCGATGCCTGGCTGGGCCTCCTGCTTCCCTTCCCTCTTCCCATGCCCACAGTGTTGGCTGGGAAGGTGCTCCATCCCCAGGAGTGTCCAGGAGGAAGGGCATAGCTGGCTCAGTGGGACAGATGTCTCTGGCTCCTGCCGTACTAGCTGACTCATCCTTTTATTAGGATGAGGGCACTCCTGTGTTTTTTGCTGCATGATTCCTGTTGTTCTCATGCTGCCTTGCTGGTGTCTCTAGAGCTGTGCCTGGATGGTCCTGGGGTGCTGTTCCTACAGCCATGACTCCAGGTCCTTGACTTGTACAGCCGTGCAGCAAGCCAACTGACAGCCTCTCTGATCTTGCTCTTCTTTCTGGGCTTACGGACATGCTGGGGTTTGTGGGCTGTGAATCTATCCCCTCAAGGCATGTTTTTGGAAAGTGTGCTTTAGAAAGCACTGGCAGGCATTGCCTGCAGCACTTCTGGATTTCCCAGCCCTACCTGATAGAGATGCACCCCGCTCCTGTGCCAGAATACCTGATTTAGCCTGCCATTAATTTACAACCTCCAAAAGCTGCTGAATCAAACCAAGTAGGGTCACTAACGTGTTCAAGAGCAGTCCAACCATTGCAGGTTCCCACAGAAGAACGGGGTGGGAGAAGGCAGTGCTCTTCACACCGTGTGGAGAGAAGCCATTGCTCGAGACGGCCAGGTATGTGTGTGCCTCTGTCCAGACAAACCTCCATGCCTCCTCCAGGCTGGGGGAGCTTTCTGGCCTTTTGTAACATCTGGTTTCTGAGGTTAAAACTCCAGCTCTTCCCCGACGCAGCTTCTTGCAGTCTGGTGATTCTTTCCCACTACTTTAAACCCCCTTTCCTTAAAAAGCAGGTGAGGATGTTGGCAATTCCCAAATCGTGGACTAGATCTTTTACAATCCTTTGAAATGTCCTTCCTGTGTTCCCAGGTTGAAATAGCCTTCCGCAGCATTCAGACAACCTGCTGAGAGCTATGCAAGCTCATCATCTCACCCATCATTTCTCACCACATTAATCTCTGGATGGTACCCAGATGCCAGCCTAAAGCTACTGATTTTGTGGGGTTTCTTTCCTCCAGTTTTTCTGTCTGAAGTGTTGTCTCAGTGGGAGCGTAGGGCATTAACTTGACACGTGTGGAGGAAGTTTCCTATAGTCAGTGCATGTCCCCAAGTCCTTGGGGCTACTGGCCCAGGGCAGCTAGGGACACCAAGATGACACAATTTCTTTTGAGAAAACAGCTTCTGGTTGAGCTTGTCTTTCAGCCTCCTGCCTGTGCAAGTGGAATTTGACAGGTGGCTGCCCTGTGGAGAACCTTCCCTGGCTGGACCATGGTCTGGTGCTGGTAAAACCATTTCTTCAGGCTCTTTATGACTGAGCCTGTTGGGTGCTGGAGGTTGGATGTAGCTCTGCCACAGCTCCTGGTCAGAGCTGCCATGATTCATCGTGGCTGGGGAGGTGTGAGGAGGAACGCATCTTTGTGCTCCATGGCTTACTACGGCCAAGCTCCCCATGGGGCTACCTCATCCACCAGGAATGTTGAAATACAGTCAGATTTGTCCTGTTGGCCTTCCATGGCTCCAGGCCCATCACTGCAGTGAGTTTGTGGTTTCCTTGCTAGCATTTCCCAGGCCCTACCACCTTGTCTCAAGCGGTGGGATGTTTCCAGTTCAGGAGCCAGTCTTCCTTGTGAAGACTGCTGTCTCCACACGCTGCTTCCCATCGCCCTGCAGAGAAACTGCCTCTCCCAGCTCCTAGCTGGCATGTTCCCAAAGTGATACATCACTCAAGCTGGTAGAGAAGTAGAGTTTAGAGCCCTTGGGGATCCAAAGCTGAGGCAGAGCTGCCTCCCCACTTCCATCCCTCCTCGCTTTTCAAAATTCGTACACACAGCAAACGTAGAAGAAAGCTGTCAATAAAAATCATTGTCTGGGGCCTTAATGTTGGTGGCATTGTCCAGGTCATGCTGCTAAAGACATACCTCATCAGCAGCCCATTTACCCCTCACCCACTGTCTTCTCAAAGTACCAGCCAAAATACTCTCTTAGGCCAACTGGGATTTATTAGGGTACTGCAGGAGCCAGAGGTGGGCAGTAACCCTGTCTGCCCTGACCTCCTCAAGTCCCTTAGTGCACCCATCCCTGTTCACAGGGAGCGAGGTCGCTCATGGAGCTGGGGCGAAGGGGGGCCGTGGAGTTGTCTGAACTGACTATTTCCATCTCGGGCCAAAGAAATCCCAAACATTTGTGAGGATGAGAAAGAAGATTTAGAACAAATTGCAGTTTTGAAATGAGATTTAGAACAAATCACAGTTTTGCAGTTGTCAAGAAAAGAATGCTTTGCCTTTTTTTTTTTTTTTTTTTTTTTCCCAAAAGAGAAGTTCTTCTCCCAAGCTCAACCAGAAGTGATGTTTCACAACTGGACAGGAGCATTGGGGTCCACAGCATAACAACTTTCCCCTGCAGAGGCCATGCAAAGGATGCTGTGAGACAGGATGCCAGCCCTAAAGCCTTTCTTTTTCCTTTTAAAACTCTGACTTTTAATGCACCTTTTTCTTTCCAGCATAGCCCGATTCTTTGTGCCAGAGAACCTAGAGGGACAAGTTCCCTATTACCTTGGAGGAGATGTCATAGCTTTGGGGATGCAGGGTGGGACACTGTGTGAAACAAAAGACAACACACCACAAGGACTTAAAGGCCTCCCCACCCTCAAAAAAAAAAAAAAAAAAAGCAAGGAAGCATCAGCATAATCCTGTAGCACGTGCTTTCAGCCAGATACCACAAATCAGCTAAGTGGGACTAAAAACAATTAATCCCTCACAGAGAGGATGAAATCATTGCTTAGCATAAAACATGTGGATTGTCAGAATGTATTGACATGGCAGCAAATGCCTGGATCTTGAGATAGGATGCTAACCCGACTGTTCCCACTCTGAGAGGACACGGTGAGTCCTCAGCTCTCAGGTGGGCTGGCTGCTGCCAGTGTGGCAAAGTACCAACTCCCCATCCTCTGTGGGGTTTTGTTTACATGGCTCTGAAAGGAAGACTTCCTCAATACTCACACAACAAAGAGCAAACACCAACTGTGCAGATCAACCCATGCAGAACAGACAAGTGCTTAGATTCGTTACTGGATTGCAAGTAGTTGATGCTGTTGAGTTTAAATGTCCCTATGGTGGAACCTTTTGCTGCATTCAGCTAATGGTCGTCTCCTGCACCCTGCTCCCACCTAGTGATGTTACTGACTGTGGTTTTGAATCTTTGATCCTTGTGGTGGTAAGCTGCAGTCAGCACTGGCTAATGGATGTGTTCAAGGCTCATACTAGGGGTGTAAGTTCATTGCAGACCTGCCACTTGTGTCCTGGGGGTATATGTATGTGTGTGAGTGAATGCCGCCCTGCAGACACATAGCTGCTATCCAAAGCAGTAATTTAAAAGGATACTACATAAACCCAGGAATAGAGTAGGAGAGCAGAAGCACTGGAGCTGTGTGCACATATCATTAATTTAAACACTTCCAACTCCCCTTCCTCCCAATTCCAAGATACAGTGGACAAAAACATGCCCTGGAAGCTCTTGTTGATGCCCAGCCAGAGATGAGCAGGAAGGACCCAAAGGCATTTCCGCAGATCCTCTTGCAGTGCAGGGGTCTTTGGGGAGGTGTTTATAAATGCCTGTTCTGTTCACAGTGCTCTTGGCCCCTCTCTGGCTTGCAGGCAGTCCAGACTCAGCACTACCGCCATGGCCGTTGTCCAAGCTTGTTTTGAAATGCTTCACCCCCTGCTCTCTGCAGGGCTGCCCTGGTGCTGAGGCTGAGCAGGGAATTGCCCTGGAAGCAGGTCCACGCTCTCCAGGGGGGCTGGTGTGCAGATCCAGGAGGAGGGAATTGCCCTCTTCAAAGCTTCTCCTGGAGGTTAGTCATTGTTCTTCCAGCACCAGAACTGCACGGGACATGAGGGTCTTGTCCTGGAAGGAGATCAGTTGTGAGGTTTCCCTGCCATTGGGCACTCTGGGAAAGGGCTTTTCCAGGTGAGATCGTGCGTTTGGGTGGGGATGGCCAGAACAAGCTGGCAGCTCCTGCAAGCCTGGTGCTGTCCCTGCCACTCGTGTCCTTTCCTCTGCCCCTTGGTAGGGGTCTGCACACCTTCTTGAAGGGAGGGTCAGGGACAGACAAGGGCTAGCGGGAACCTTCTGCCTTCCTCAGGTCCCACCCCAGTGTGGAAAGCCAAGTGTTTTTTGCAGGGTCAGGTGAGCTGCCGAAGGGGCAGAGCTGGCTGAGCAGCAAATTGGCTGCAAGGAAAAGGTGAAACAGCAGTCTTTTATTTTCCCAAAACTGCAGGGAGCAGCAGCCGGAGGCGCCTGGCCAGTTGCTGTGGCAATTTGGGCACTGGCAGAGGGGTGCTGGGGAGCTGCGTGGCAGCTCTGGCTGGAGGAGGGCAACTGCTGGGTGCCTTTGGACAAGCACAGTGCTGGGGACCTGCGTGCAGAGTGGAGCCGAGAAGTTGGAGATGGTGCTGGCAGGAGGGAGCTCCATCTGCCTTGCCTTGGGGAGTGGGGTCTCCTCCTGTCTCCCAGGCTTGTTGCCCCAAAACACCAGGAGGGGTTACCATCTCCCTCATTTTCCTGGTGTTCCCTTTCCAGAGAGGAGAAGTACCTGCTTTCTGCCTCGCCAGAGCAGGCAGACGGTCCTAGTCTGGGGTGTGGATCGGGCTCTGAGCCCCAACAGTGGATTGCCCCCTTGCAGGGCACATGCCAGAGTTGCTGTTTCTCTCCCCGCTTGCTTTGCTGGAGGCTTCCTTGGGTGGCACTTGCCCGTGCACAGTGCCCTGTGGCCAGGTGGTGCTGTGGAGCCAAGGGAAGCCCAGGGCTACCAGAGGTGCCTGGCCTGAAGCCCCAGAGGAAGCGGCCCATTTCTGCCCCTGGAGCAATGCCTTGGGCTGCTAGCTCCTTCTTCTTAGTTATGACAGCAGAAGAGAAAGAGAGAAAGAGGGCAAGAACTGAAGCAGTCACGTGTCTCAGCATCTCTCAGCCCCGGTGCCCAATGTTTTCTGTGTTTCTTGCATTAAGCTGCCTTCCAAGAAGACTTGCACAGCTCCTGGAGCTGGGTCTGAGTTTTCACACTAGCCCTGTGCTCGGTCTTGCCCTTTCTGAGATAGGTGATGTGTCCCATGAGGTTGACCTTTCTCCAGAAGGCTGGACCCTCATGTGGACATGGACGCCACAGCCTTCCGGGCCGAGCCCAGATTCAAGCAGGGCACCCGCTGCTCCAGCTGGTGCTAGTGGAGCTTCTGCTGATGCTGTTTGGCAGTCATCAGGAGAATAATTTGGTTGGATCCCCTGAGACGAAAACACTTGGTTGACCATAAGCAAACCTATTTATGCAGATGCCCCTTGGCCTGGCAGGGAGCTTAGAGAATGTGGGAGCTTTGGTCCAGAAGAATTTATAGCTTGTGACTTCTAAACTACTCATTATGCAATCATCTACCTGAGAACAACAAAGGCATCTCGTTATCAGCTCTTCACAGCAACTGGCCATGGTGGCAAACAAACTCCTTTTGGAGGACATGAAGAGATGGTCCCTAAGTATGATTTGATGGAGCAGCATGGGAGTTTGAAGCCATCCTTCAGGTACTGCAACACTGGCCTGTTGTCTAGTCCTTCAGTGGCCCAGTCAGGTGGCCTGCACCACACCTGGGAGGAGGCATCCACCAGACCCCAGTCCCTGTCTTTGCCAGGGGGATAAAGCTGTTCTTTGAACCATGCTCCAGTGTCTTCCCTGGGCAGAAGCCACAGCTGTCCTTCAAGGAGAAGGAAGACCTGAACCGTGCATTGACCATGCTGATAGATGGAGGTATGGGCCAGCTCCGCAATCCTCCTGCAAGAGATGAGAGGGGGGCTGCCACTGATGGGCAGTGAATGTGATACCACCCTTTAAAAGTCCATCAGTTTGTGGACCTGGAGGAAGAGAAGAGCCCACCTAGCTTCTCACTTGAAGCTTCACCAAGAAGCAAAGGGGCTGTGACAAGGGTGTTGTCTAAGGGCAGCAGAGTTGCTTGTCATTCACAGGATGATGGGCTTGATATCTGCCAGCCCTGAGGTGATGAAGAGGCCCAGCTTATGACTGCAGAAGTCCCGTGTGCCTGACATGGGTGCTGTGACAAGGAAGAGTCAGACACAAGGTGGAGAGAAGTCCTCTGTTCATCGTCTGCAAGTGACTTCCCATGGGCTGCATCAAGAAATGTTGTATTGTAACAGGGAAATGTTTTAAAGTATCTAATTTTATTTATGAATTATTTAACGCTTGCTCTTATCTCTTTCAGAGCTGCTTTGGGGGTGTTTTCTGGAGCATCATCATGGCCGTGGGAGCTGGTGGCATTCCTTCCTGTCCTACTGAGACCTGGCTGGGGTTTGAAAACCTGGGATGCCTGCTCTCTGTGGTGTAGCTGGAGACTTCCAGCTCGAGGATGTTGTCCCATAACTCGTCAGTGTAATGGGATTTTGCTGAAGGGTTGTTTAATTAAAACCTCTCAAGCCATAAGCCAGACTCTTACCATGGAGGCAACATCTCTTTACTTTTCCCTGCAAGATGCCATGGGAAAAACTCTATAAAGGTACTGGGTCTCTTGATACTCTGGTTTCTTATAGTGCAAAAGAGGCTGCAGGGTCCACTCTGGCACGGTGTCCACAAGGAAATAGCTTCACTTTTATGAGGCAATTCCTTGGAGGAGGACAGAGTAAGAGAGGGTGGCATTTGCTGGGATGACCCTTGGTATAAGAGAAAGGGACATTTTTGTGCCCCAGTCCTAGAGGGATGATGGCAGCTGTCTGCCCTGGCAGGTCCCCCAGCACCTCGGGGGTGTTTGGATCAGATATGGGTTCCAAGGATGTCTGCTGGTTGTATGCTTTTAGATCAGCAAGTCCCAGCTGGGGTTGTGCGAACCCTGCAGTGGATGGGACAAGGAGAGCAGTTGACTGAATCAGGCCAGGAGGAGGAGAAAACCACAGCAAATCCATTGCTCCCCCAAATCCTGCTGCTGCGGAAAGCAAGGATTGCCTGGAGCCAATGAGAAATGCACCCGGCACAGCGAGAAGTCCTTCTCCTTCCTCAGGTTTCAATCTCACACAGTGTGTCTAGATAGAGGGGCTGGTTTGTTTTTATGGTTTACAACTGAGGATATTGCTTACGGGAATATTTTGGGAACTCATTAAAAAGAGAATTATAGACCCCAGCCCTGGCATGATTGAGATAAAGTGGTGTGTAAGTGTGCAGGAAACATGAATATCCTCTCAATAATTATATTCAATGAATTGTTTTACAGCTGCTCAGCAAATACCATGTGGTACAGGTGGGAAGACACAGTGCTCTGATCCTGCAAGGTTTGGATGGAGCAGGTAAGAGACTGCGTGAGTGGAGCACCCGGTTTGTGTTAGAGAGGAAAACTGTTTACAAAACAGGAGCATTAGCAAAACTGGCTTTGCCAGAGAGTTGTGGGATAGTCTGCAGCCAGCACAGCAGCTGCAGCCCTTGTTCTGCTGAAACCAGTGCTGGGGTCTGGAAAGGGAAGGGGCTCTGGCATGTGCGAGGGAGACCTTGTTCTGCACTGTGGGGTGAGGTGAGGTGTGGTGGGAGAGGGGGTTATTTCTGCGTCTCGGTAAGAAAGGCCTGACAACAAATGGCTTAATAAAATAGCTGCTTTAATAAGATAGAATAAAAAGAAGGATATATAATAGCTTGAAGGACCAAAAAGGAGAAAATTCTCTCCAGGGAAGGGAGTATGCATAGCACCACAGGAAAATCCATCCTGGGTCCACCCGATGCTGCACGAATGCAGGGTGCCCCACAGCTGAAGGGGTGTAAGATTTACTCACTCTTGATATTTCTCTTTTCACTCTGCCTTATTAAAACAGCTATTTTATCAAGCCATTTGCTGTCGGGTCTTTCTCACTGACACCGGAGAGGCCCCTGTACCACCTCCCCTCCAGCCCAGACATGCCTTGGGAAGAAGCAGGGAGTATGCCTGAGGAAGGGAGTGTGTGAGGGGCTTGGTGGGGGGCTTGCGAAGGACTGCTCCCCCCATATCGGGGCCACGGCTCCCTGCGGGCTCTGGCTCCTGCCTGCTCTCCGGCCATCCCCAGCCTGGGGATGTGGGAGGGATGTGCAGGAGCCCTGCTCTGAAGGGGCTCTGGGAGCCGCACTCAGGTCCTCACCGCTTCCCCACATGAAGAAGTCGTGACTCCTGCAAGGGGAGCAGGCAGGGGTTAAGTGCTCCGTGTTGTGTCACAGGCAGCCAGCATTTCCGACCCGCCCCCCCCCCCCCGGCCCCAGTTAGGTGTTGAGAAGTAGCCTTGCCAGACTGGTTAGAGCTCATATATCCCAGAGTCATAGGGTGCTAGGAGGGGTAGTGGGATGGGAGCCCTGGTATGCTCTGGCCAGTGCCTGCTTGCACCATGACTGTTGCCAGCAGTAGGTCAGGATGACCACGGCCTTGTTGGGCTTAGCCTCATTAACCCCCAACGATGGAGGACCCCTGCCCCCATGCTGTGCTCTCTCCTAGGGATACACCACCTCCTGGGAAAAAAAACAAACATCTGGATGTCCAGCCTGAGCACCCCAAGCTGCACTATAAGGCCATTGCCCCTTGTGACATGCCCCACCAAGGAGAGTTTGGCCATGTTGCCTTTGTACCTGCCCTCCAGGTAGTTTTTGGCCACCATTCATTCAGCCCTTAGACTCCTCTCAGCCAGACTAAATGAGACCACCTCCCATCATCCCTCCTTTTAGTCCCTGTGTCCCTAACCCAGCAAGCGTGTATGTGTGATCCTGTATTACCAGCATTTCACGAGAGGACAGAGCAGGCATTAACAGTATCCCCTAGGCCAGGTAAGCAGTGGTGATGTCTGTACCCCGTCACTCCTGTAGCAAGCAGAGACTCCTACTGAAGCCTCTGGCCTGGCAGCCTTCCCAGATGATGAATTTTGGATGAGGAAATACAAATTGTTGTCCCTGACTTTGCAGGGTTAATCTCAGTACAGATGCATGTGGTGCCGCCTGTGTCCTCAGCTCCAGCCAGGACGAGCACAGCAAAGGGCTGAGGAGGGAGCTACAGACCAGGAAAGATGTGTGGCCATCACTCCACGATATGTTGGGGAAAGTCGTGAAGCGCCTGTGGAGGGAGAGGATACAGCATGCACACACGTGCGTGCCCACGGATCACACGAGTGAGATGCAGCAGATGAGCTGCCTTGCTCTATTTGTAACCTCCCACTGCTGTTGAACAGACTTTGCAGGGAGGAGAGGGAGCTGAAAATGGAGCTGAAAATTGAAACTTGAGGCTCAGATGCTTGGAGTGGCTTAGAAGCCCAATTCAACCCTTCGCTCCCCAGGGAAACAGGAGCTCATGTGCCTCTTGGGCCCTGCATATTGCTCTCAAGCTCAGCACAGAGTGAGACTTCCATGCTCCACCTTGGAGCAGGAATCATTTGCATTAACTCATTGAGAAAAGGAGACATAAGGACACAATTAAACTGCAAAGCACACGATTACAGTGTGATATGAAGCAAGGAAAGAAAGAGGGAGGAGAAGGAAAAACAACTTGGTCTTTATCTTTTAATTTGCATCCCTTTAACTGGCTGAAGGAGTGCTGGATGAGGACAGTGGCAGTGTCATGGTGTGCCCCTCTGGGTAGGATCCAGCCTCCCTACCTGGGCATCACAGCAGGGAGGTTGCATTCAGCCCCTTACTACCTGAAAGCCTGACACCCTGGGTTGGATAGTCTCAGGTGGCTCCATCCTGGCCCTCCAGCTGGTGCAGGACAAGAGGCCGGTGTGCAGGGAACCACTGAAACCTGTCCTGCATGGAGGAGATGCATCTGGGGAGCTAACAGAGGAGCTGACCAACAATTCACAGGGCAGAGATTCCAAGGACTTGTCTGAGCCAAGGGATGTGGGATCACTTAGATTCATCCACGGGCATGAGTAAAAATCCCGTGGTGACGCTTAGTGAAAAATCAGACTAAAAGAGAGTAAAGCAAAGGCAACAGATAATTAAGCCAGGGCAAACGTTTGCAGCAGCTGTCTTGGGACAGAGCCTTCATCCCCACTCCCATATCCTTGACATTGCATCAACCAAACTGCACGCCAGGTTGCAAGAGCAGAGCTTGCACGCGCTGCGCTGGGGAGGACCCGAGACATCCAGCAGCTCTCCTCCGGCAATGGCTCTGCTCCTTCTGTGCAGTCACAGCCTGTGCCCAGGCCCAGGCTGTGGTTTCCTTCCTGGATTCAGCACTTGCTGCCCTGGGTGTTGTCTTTGGGGAGTGTAGGATATTCTAGGGAAAGTGCATGCTGATGGGGAGTCACAAGGGGAACAACCAGGTCTCATCTCCAGGTTTTTCTGCCCCTTATATGCAGCAGCCTGGGCACAGCCCACCCCTCTCCTGATCCCAGCCCTCCTTGCAAAGGACAAGATGGCAAGGTGAGGGATGAGGCTGCAGCACCCCTTTGGTCCTCCTGGCTTCTTGCCAAAACTGCTAATTAAAAAGCCAGCTTCATCAAGTGATTTTTCTGACGTGAAAACTTTTCCATAAGGAACTGGTCCCGAATCCACCAACTCATTTCACATTTATTTTAAATCTAAGCTTTATATCATGTAATTTCCTCCAGGGCTTGATTATCTTCTCAGTAAAAGTGCTGTTGTTCCGGTTTGTGAGACCTATATTTAATCTCGCCGTAAGGTCTCTGCACCTCTCAGCACAGGGCTTAGATGCTGCCACCTCAGCTCCTGGGCTTTCCTATTTATTTGAATCCATTAAACAAGTTACCACTTCTGTAATGTCAAGGGTGTTCTCCAGCCACAGGGTGCGTGCAAGCATTAACTTGTTGCTGCAGAAATGGTCTTCTGAATCTCAGAAGTCATTTGGCGAAGGTCTCTTGTCTAAACAGTGGCAGATGATATTTAAACAGGGAATCAAGGGCAAAGCCAGACAAGGAGCCGTGTCTATCTCTGTTATTGTGGTGGCACCTCAAGTCCTCCTTCTCTGTGTTTCCTACACCTGTAATAAGGTATATACCCACTCAGCATATTTTTACATCAAAATACACAGAACAGGCAAAAGTGGGAGGGGGAAACATGTTCCTGAGTCTGCAGACAGCCCTCAGCACTCAGTCAGAGGATCTGAGCAGCCCAGTTCACCTCGATGACACATATAGTTTGCAATGCAGAAAGCTCTTGTTTTCATGGAAATGCTTTCATGAGCTTTTCACTGGATGCACAGACCCCCCGTTTCAAACTTGCCAGCATCCCCCCATGGCCGTCAGCCTCATTTGTCACACCCCTTAGCCAGCCCCTCAATCTGGGCAATGCGCTGCCCATACAGAGCTCTGGGATGTCCTGAAGCAGGGAGGAGGGGTGCTGAATATGGACATTTATAGCATGAAACCTCTGCACCAACTGGATCAACTGCCACCTTGAATTAATTTGAAGCCTCCTGTGTCATGCTTGGCTGATGTGATGGTAGCACAGTTTCTGCTCTGTTGTGAGATGCAGTTGCCATGAGGAATTTGCAGTGTCGTTATGAGCTTAAAGTGCAATATTAAGGGAAGTTGCCACCCATGCTGGGCCTGGCTGCTCCTGTGCCAGCATCACTTGGTGGCCTTTTGTGCACGTTGTTGTGTCTTTGGCAGGAGCTTGGTGTGAAAAATTTTTCACTGGAGTTGTGATACACTTCTTGTTGGTCAAAACCTAGTGGTTTCTGGGTGAGCAAAACCCATGTGTACTCCCCCCTAGTTGATGATGTTATTTTTCAATGACAAGTTCGGGGGGAGGCAGAGGTGCTCCGAGCAGAACTGGTGGGGCTGTACATGGAGAGTTTCTCATGTCAATACATGGTGCTGCTTCAGAGAGAAGGTTCATTGCTGTCACACAGCCCTCCAGGCTGCTTCATCTGCTTTCACAGCAAAACTTTAAACAAATGTTGTTTGAAACGCCACCTCCAAAAGCAGGGGCTGAACTGGTTTTGAAGCCATGAGAAACAATCTTGCAGCAGATGACCTGGAGCCCCCTCACTACTTAAAACACTAAAGCTTAGGACAGACTTTATCACTGTGACGGCACCCATTTCTCAGTTTTGCATCCATGCCCTCTAGAGATGCATCGTTCACTCTCTAGACAAGCAGCATCATTGGAGAAGGCAAAACTGTATCAATGCTTTTACGACTAGCACTGTTTTTTACTTTTGCAATGGTATATCATGTCTGGCAATAGCTGGCTGCTTCAACTGCTGCATTTTTCATGGTGATTTGGAGATTTTGCTCTTCATTTTTCTTCTTCACAATACTTCTTTATAGTTCTTCCAAATAGAGGCTGTCCTGACTCGGGATATGCATGTAGCAACACCTAACTGATACAGACTTTATCTATGAAGGGAACTCGGAAGTGCGCGGACATACTTGATGTACTGACATAACTGTAATAGTTATTTAATACACAGGGGGGTGTAAGGAGGTTATGCAGAGAGAAGGGAAGAGAGAGAGAAAAATCACAGTGGCTGGCAAAGAAATCCAGTCCCAGGGGAGAGTCTCTGGAATGGAGGGGTGTGCTGGTTTTGGCTGGGATAGAGTTAATTTTCTTCATATTAGCTAGTACAGGGCTATGTTTTGGATCTGTGCTGAAAACAGTGTTGATAATGCCTAGATGTTTTCATTATTGCTGAACAGTGCTTACACAGCGTCAAGGCCTTTTCTGCCTCTCATCCCACCCCACCAGCAAGAAGGCTGGGGGGGAGACAAGCAGCTGGGAGGGGACACAGCTGGGACAGCTGACCCCAACAGACCAAGGGGATATTCCAGACCATATGACGTCATGCTCAGCATATACAGCTGGGGGAAGAAGAAGGAAGGAGGGGATGTTTGGAGTGATGGCATTTGTCTTCCCAAATAACCGTTATGTGCGATGGAGCCCTGCTTTCCTGGAGATGGCTGAACACCTGCCTGCCCATGGGAAGTGGTGAATGAATTCCTTGGTTTGCTTTGTTTGTGTGCATGGCTTTTGCTTTACCTATTAAACTGTCTTTATCTCAGCCCATGAGTTTTCTACTCTTACCCTTCTGCTTCTCTCCCTCATCCCACCAGGGGGGAGTGAGCGAGTGGCTGCGTGGTGCTTAGTTGCCGGCTGGGGTTAAACCATGGCAAGGGGTCTCTCACTGGTGGCCTGGAGACTGGGGGCTATAGTGCCCAGGAGCTGAAGATACACCCTTGTGCGGGGAGCATTGCCCCCACTGGTGCTATTTTGCACCCATGTGTCATCTTTCTGGTGACACATCACAGTGCCTGGCCCACACTGTCCTTCTGGGCGACAAGAAGTGTTGCCTCACTGATCGTCAGCTTTCTGCTGGTGTCCGCATCTGCCGGTGTCACAAGAGCAGTCCTCTGGCCCCGGGCGGGGTGGGCAGTGATGACAGAGCCATTGCTCTTCAGAGGCAGGCTCCCCTCTGTATCCTCCATCCTGAGTGGTGTGACATCCTCGCAAAGCTGGAGCTGCTGATAAATGTACTGGATGCAGATGTACGTATCTAAGAAACAGAGGCACAGTGAGCCAAGGCTGTATCGGCATGCCATTAGAATGATCAACGTGCAAAATTTGGGTACCAAGGCATGGACTGAAACATCTGATTGGAAGGCTGTGAGGAAAAAGGGAAGGCTGAATTGTTTATATTTTGTTTTCATTCATCATTCCTGCTCGTGTGGGTGGACAAGGAGTGAATGAGTTTCTTGGGGAGGGCAGCAAATAAGAGGCACACATTTCCTTGAAAGATGAGTGGCTTTTTTTCTTCCTTGCACCTAGGTTAATATGCCACAAAGGGGCTGGAGGGAACCCTAATAGCTTCTCTCCCATGTGAAAGAAATCATTTGCTCTTGATTTTTCTTCCCTTTGATTGCCATGTGCCGAGAGAAAAGGTTTTTCAGGATGGGTAGAGTCTCCCAACAGCAAATGTGCCCAACTTTTCTTTGGACTGTTGAAGCATCTCACAGAAAGACAGTAGGACAATGCTCTCACAGCTCAGGGAAGGGGGGGTAGCTGGATCAGGCCTCCACACCGTGATGGTCTCTTTCTGGGAGAGGCAGCACTGGTGCCTACAGCTACATCCCTCAGTTCTGCCTTCCCCTGCTGGCACTGGTCCAAAAGGTGATATTAATAGGCAGGAGATATGGGAACACAGTGGGGCAGGGGTAAGCCAAGGAAATCACTGAGACCGTGGCAGCATTGCTGGTGGAGGACTCCTGAGAAGGGTCTTGGTTTTCTTTGCTGCAGCCATGCTGCTTGTTGGAGCCTTTGACAGGCCAGTGGAATAGATTTTGGGGGTTTCTTTCCATACCGGTCCTTACCTACCTGGAAGGACTGCCAGTTATGGTTTATTTGACCATGGTCCTGCTTAGTCATTCTCCAGACTGGAGTCTCAAATTGAGTGCTGGGCTTTGCTTTTTCCGTATTATTTCTGAGTTCATCATTTATCATCTGCCTTTCTCATTTCACCCAAGGCTGTGGCAGCCTCTCCTTGGTGCCAGGAGTCTGGTGTGTCCTGGCAAAGGACTGGTTCCTGCCCTGCGTGGCAGGTACCGATGTTCTCCATGGGCCATGTACCTCCTGTTGCTGGGCAGCCCCAAGCTGAACAAGCTGAATCCTTGCAGAGAAGACATTGAGGTGGGAAAAAAATGTCTGCATTGGATTTGTTGGTGTTCAGGCATGTTTCTAAGCCTTTGTACAATACCTGACTGTCACAGGGAAGGAAATCTGTGTTCCCTTGGCTGGTGTATGGGTGGGGGTCTCCTGAGTCTGCCATCTTCACACCAGCAGGGCTCCAGGGTCCCTGCAGAGGACTAGGATAGACGCCGTGCTGGGGAGGGCTGGGGGAGATGGAGGGACACACTTGTGATGCACACATGCTTCCGAGGCTCGCCCGAAGCGGGAAAGAGCTTAGCACAGCCCCATGCTGGATAACACCAGCCCATCCAGAATACCCTGGGGTGGAAATGCAGATGCTGTGTTCTTTGTTATATCAAAAGCCCCATTTCTTTGACAGGACTTGCCCACATCGGCTCTGCAGGAACATGTCTTCAACTAATGTGGAGAAGGCTGAGGATCTGCAACCTGTGGAAGACACTGAAGATGTGCAGCCCCCCGCCTGTGCTTTTGGGGGTCAACATTTTTCCTCACAGAAGAGCTGCAGGGTTCCCTGAGGCAGGAAGGGACACTGGGACACTGCCCTTTGTGGCATCCCTTGGGACACTGCCCTTTGTGGCATCTGTCACCAAGCAGGGCTCTGTGCCAGGAGCTGCCTTGGCAGCGGGAAAGAGAGACCTGAGAAGCGCTTTGTTTTGCAGGCATCCCTGGGAAATTACAGGAGCAAAATTAAAGGAGGTGAATGAAAAACCAGCCCCTGCAGCAGTTGTCTGAGGGGTAAAAACCTCTGATGGTGCTGCTGAGCTCTTGGGGTCCTTTAGGCACGGTGGAATCTGGGCTGAGCTCAGATGCTCCATCTCCCTTTCAGGGTGGCAAATATGATGGGTTTTCACAGCAGGGAGGTAGGGGACAGACAGGCTTTGGAGAAATTAAAGCAGCTGGGGGATGAAACAGTTGTTTTCTGAAATAATGGCGCTTCATGAGGGATCCCAGCTTGTGCCTGAATGCAGAATGAACTGACTTTGCTGGTTGACAAAGGGAAAATATGGAAGATAAAGAAATAAAATCCCAGAAGGGAAGGGGTACAGATGGGTCAGAGACACAAACATTCAAGAGCAATTGCATTGAGATGGTTTGGTGCAGAAAGGTCTGGCTTCTGGTTGATGACAAACACAAAGCCTCTTTACTGAAAGGTGCAGTGGATTTTGCAGAAGAGAGAAGAAGCTGGGAAGTATTTAAATTTGCTGCAGTTTTGATCGTCCTTAAACAGGCTGAAAATTTGAAAACATGTGTCAGCCCTGAGACTAAGCAAGGATGATGTCAGCTAACAACCATGGTGACAAAGCTGGAGAAAACTCTTTCTGAGACAAAATGAGTAGCAGAAGAGGTCCCAAAGATGCGATAGCTGGTGATGCAGGCACAGCGAAATGGGGTTAGGGGTCCCTACGCTGAGGAACAGACATGGGAGCTGCAGAAAATGCATCTAGAAGCCAAGCATGAGAGTTAAAAAGTTCTGTTTGGCAAACTGGCTTTGGAGCCCAAAGATTTTTGTCCATCTCCCTGTGCAGATAAAACCAATGCAAGACCCTGGCCTACAACAAGGCACAGCCCTGGAGCCCCAGCACGCTTGCTCTTCCGAGCTCTTTCTAGAAAGCTTTGAAAAGACCATTGTGGCCAGGAGGCTGCATGGTGATGGATGGTGCGGCCCAGACGCAAAGAAAGACCCTGCGCAGATTACTGCCTAAGCCGCCAGGCAATGCAAAGCCTGGGGCGGTGATGTTAGAAAAAAGATGCGACTCAGTATCACCAGTCCATGGGCATGCTAGAAGTAAGCCATCACTCTAACTGTGCACTTTCCTATCAGTGAAACCACACCACCTCCTGCCTGGCTTTGCTGCCCTCAGTGGGTAATGAATGGTCAGCCTTGTCCCTGCACACTTTGGGCCATCTCCCTATGCATCCCCAGCATCCCCCTGGGAGAAGTGCCCTCCAGCCCTGGGGGACGAATTAGGACCTACTCCCTCCAGCTGTTCCTTTGGGACCTGTAGGGAACTCAAGCCTGACTTGTGGGTGAGGATCAGCCATCTGACACCAGCACACTGAAGGAGTCCTTTGGGCCCTTGCTGGTCTTCACCCTAACAAACAGAACCTCTCCTAGAGCCCACAAAGCCCGCTGTACGGCCAGGGTGCAACAAGCAGGGTGAGGGAAGGGATCCCTCCCCTCTGTGTGGCATTTGGAAATCCCAGCTGGAGGTTGGGTTGAGATTGGGACTTTCCAGCACTAGAAGGACATTGACAGACTGGCATGAGGGCAGCAGAGGTCAGGGGCTGGAGATCAGGAGGTATGAGAAAAGTCTCAGTGAGCTGGCTTTGTTCAGCATGGAGAAGAGGAGATCTCAGTGCTGCCGGCAGCCACCTGGGAGAGAGGCTAAAGGGGTAGAGCCCCTCAGATGGAGGGGGGGTGAGAGGCAACAGGCACAAGCTGGAACGTGGGGCATTTCCATTAGAGATAAGGAAAAGCTTTTTTCACCATGAAGGTGGTCAGAACTGGAACAGGTTCACCAGGGAGGTTCAAGCTTGAGGTAGGCATGACCCAGAGTGACCTACCCCAACTGGCCCTGCTGTGAGCGGGGGCTTGGACCATAGACCTCCTGAGGTCCCTGCCAACCTCAGTTACCCTGTGAACAAAGGTCAAGTCTTTGTGAGGCAATTGAAGAGACGTATTTTTAAAAGTACGTTATTTAGGCATCATTCTCTCAAAACCGGTGCTCAGATTGGGCTGGTGACTGCACCCAGGGCCTTGCCTTATTCATTTTATATGTCAAAATGCCCAAGACTAGTTGTCTTCACAAGAACTAGGCTGAACAGCAGGAGAAATACTGCTAAAAGGAGATGTGGGCAGTGCCCTTTTAGGAGGCCAAGTGTCCTGGACTCCAAATACCCCAGAGACAGAGAAAAACCACACTTTTCAAAGTTGCCCCAGAGGCCTCACAGTTATCTTGTGCTGAATGTCTCTCAGTGGTCAAACCACTGTGGTCCCACTAGGATTTCAACCTGCAAACAGGGAGAAGACAAGGATTGGCAACTCAAATGCTTGGGCATTAAACCATCTTTTTTGGTGAAGGGCAGAGTAGAGTGGGAGAGCTCCAGATCAAGTTATGCTATCAGCTATCTCCTTCCTTCTCAGGCAGAACCTGTGTTGCTGTCTGAGCAAAATGTTAGGGAAAGGGGAATTTCCACAGAGATTTGTGTCAAAAGCAGAGAGAAGTCAGGTGGTTTCCCTACTCCTCCAAGCAGCTTCCTGAATCCAAAATACCATCCTTCCCTCTGCTGTGGGAAACACTTCTGGTCCCTTCTGCCTCCACCTGTGTTCCTCTGCAGTTTTGCACGGTCACCAAACAGGGGAAAAGAGAAAGCTTTCAGGAACATCTGAAAACAGAAAGCCACAGAGAATCACAGTTAGTTAGCAAGAGAAAATGCACGCCAGAAATGCTCCTCAAGCCCTGCTGTTAACACACTGCGCTGCTTCCAATGCATCACGGTCCTGCAATGGCAGAGCTGTTCAGAGAGCTGTTAGCCTCCCCGGAGAGGGGGAAAAGCATCTGTCCTGGCTGGCCGCTCCATGGCTGGAGAGCTCTGTGTGTGTGTGCTGAGGCCGTGCCATCGTGTGCCAGCGGTGGGAGAACGCTGGCTCCTGCCCCGGGCAGCAGAGGCAGGGCAACACGAGGAAAGGCAGCGCTCGGTGCCTGTGCTGGGCACAGCAGCTCTGCTCCCTTCCCATTTTTCCTGATGGTTCTGGCTGTACTATGTTAAATGGAGAGCAAACCCTGGTCCTGCTATCTGTGCTCCTCTGCTCTCACCAATGTGCTCAAAGACCTGGCTCTTGTAATCTCTTGGGGTGTGCTGAGGGATTCCCTAGAGGCTGTAAAGCCACTGGGGTGGAGGCTGTGTCTCCATCACAGTGCAGGCAGGGCCGTGCATCCCTACTACAGGGTGTGCCCCTGCCCATTGCCTCAGAGAAGGCCGAGCCCAGCCTTCCTGCCTCTGGGTCACCTCCATCGCGATGGGACTATGGCCGCTCTCCTTCAACGCAGAATCTAGAGCAACAACAAATATGAAATCCTCTGCTGCTAATTTAGCATCTCAGATCCCTGCCACACTGTAGCAGCTGGGCAGCGAGGCTTTGTGCGTACAGATGCTTCAGGCTCAGCTTTGAAAATAAACCCAAATAAGCCACTTTTTGGAGATTAAACTGACTCCTCCTGGAAACCACTGCAGGGGAAGAGCGCTTGTTTATTAAAAAGAGACAGCAGGGATCAGGGCATGAAAGGAGGCTTTGTCTCCTCGGCTATTACCTTACTCCATTTGTCTCTATCTTAATGCCTTTTCTTCAGGTGTGCAGGGAATCTCAGGCACAAATCTCCCAGCTCCATCAAAACATTGGGCAAAGAGCTCCTAACATTGGGCCCTGCACCTCTCGGAAGCCCTGTGCCACCTGCAGCCACCCCCAAATGAGTGCATCTTTGGTGGCATCTTGGGGGGGGATGTCGGTCTGTGAACGCTTGGGGGCTTGGTGAGGGGGGCTGAGATCTCCATGGCTGAGCTGGAGGCAACACCATCTGTCTCCCATCTCCGGGGACCCCCAGGCCCTGCAGGAGCGGGAGACAGGGATGCAGGGATCCCCTCTGCTGCAGCGGGCATCCCCCGTGGCGCGGGGGGGGGGGGGGGTCCCCGGGCAGGGAATCACCTTTTTTTTTTTTTTTTTTTCCGGGGGGGTGGTGAGGTGGTGGGTGTCAGCATCCCGGGGGAAGGGGCGGCTGTGCGAGCATCCCACCTCCCTCGCTCGGAGGAGGATCCGCGCCGCTCCGCGTCGCGCCGCGCCGCGCCGCTCCGCTCCGCCCCGCCGCGCCCGCCGCGCCGCAGCCCCGCAGCCCGGCCGCCGCAGGGCCGGCGGGGAGCGAGCGGTAGCCGGCGGCATGAGGCGCGACCCGGCGCCCGGCTTCTCCATGCTGCTCTTCGGCGTTTCCCTCGCCTGCTACTCGCCCAGCCTTAAGTCGGTGCAGGACCAGGCGTACACGGCGGCGGTGGTGCTGGAGGGGAAGGTGCAGTCCGTGGGCCCCCCCGCCGGCGGCGGCAATGACAGCCGGGGAGCCGCCGGTCCCGCCGGGGGGGTCTTGGTGAAGGTGCTCGACCTGTGGCCCCTCAACAGCGGCGGGCTGCAGCGGGAGCAGCTCATCAGCGTGGGCTCCAAGGCGCCCTGCTTTAAAGTGAAGCGCAACCACCGCTACATCTTCTTCCTGGAGCCCACCGAGGAGCCGCTCGTCTTCCGCACCGCCTTCGCCCCGCTCGATACCAGCGGCAAGAACCTCAAGCGGGACGTGGCGCGGATCCTCTGCGCCGACTGCGGTACGGGCCGCGCCGCGGAGGCGGGGGGCGGCGGCCGGGGGGGGGCGCCGGGACCAGCGGCGGGGGGCGGTGATGGAGCTGCGGCGGGGAGCGCCGGCCGGCGGCCCGGCCGGCCGCGGGGCGACAGGTCCGTACCCCCGGGGCGGGGGGGGGGGGGTGGGGAGCGCCTGGCGATGCCCCCCCCCCCCCCCGCCTCAGCCCCGGCCGGCACCGGGAGACGCGCCTGCACCGGGGGCGATGCGCTCCGCCGGGCCCGGCCGCCGCAGCCGCGCTGCCCCCCGCCCCGGCCCCGCCGGCCCCGCCGGCCCGGCTCAAGGTCCCGGCCCCCCCCCCCCCCCCCCCGGCGCCGTGCCAGCAGCGCAGCCCCGAGCCCCGGTGCGGGGCGGGCGGGGAAGGGCCCGCAGCCCGGCTGCCGCTGCGCCCGGGGCCGCCGGCTTTCCGGCGGCAGCGCGCTGGAGCTCTCGGTCTCGGCGCTTTTCCAGAGCCCCCCCCCCCTCCGCCTCGGGTACCGTTTCCCTCGGTTCGCCTCGGTGGTGGCAGGCAGCCCCCGGCTGGGAGAGCCGCTACCGGCATGCGGCGGCGGCTCCGTTAACTCTGTGCGCGCTGGCGCTGCCCGATGCGTTCCTCTCCCCGGGCGTGTTTACTGATGGGGAGAGGGGCTCCTTCCCGGGGGGGTGCGGGGCCTGGGGCAGATGCTGGCTCTCCAGGTGCGCCCTAAGTGCCGGGAAGTTTCGCCTCCCTCAAAATACCGGCCTCACGTTGTGAAGTTGGCGTTCTTTTGTTCGTGCAGCGCATTTAGATGTCTCCCGTCAATGCACTCGCGCTGTTCTCCGTGCGTGCTGTGTGCTGATCCTCCACCACCTTTGTAAACGCGGTTATGAAATTACTTCAACGGGGAAGCGCCTGCCGGAGCGTTACCCCTTTTGTGCCTGGATTTTCCTTGCCGTCGTCCTCCGGCAGGGCAAATGCCTGCGGTGGGCTGGGCAGTGGGGGACAGGGCAAAGACAATGACTGCATTTTCCCCGGGTTAGGATCTGAGCTTACAAAAATGCGAGGCCGGCCCTTCATCCAGCTCGAATGTTCAGATACCGTGTCACAAAATCCGGAGAAGGCCGGTGTGAACCCGGAGAGCTCTGAGCGCTGCGCCGTGCCATCAGAAATGGATTTGAAGCTCTCATGTTTGGTGGGTTCCAAAGATGTACAGGGCGTATCTCCAGGGAATCCAGGTCCCCCACTCAATGCCAGCATGCTGTACTTCCTCATCAGGTCAATTGGCCTTTTGCCTCATTAAAAGCAAGGTGCCGTGTCAAGTTAAACTTAGCTCTGTAATGAACATACGTGTGCTGCTTTGTTGTTGTTGTTGTTGGTGCATTATTAACTAGGTGTTTCTGGGGCAAACACTTTGCTATTTGGGATTGCTGACCCCAGATTTTGAAAGCCAGACCTGTCTCTTTTTTTAGTTATCCAAAAGATATATTTAGAAGATTGCGTTTCCTGGGAGAAAGGTGGAACCTTGCATATCATAATATGTTGTTGAGGAAAGTGGGCTAGGGCTGCATACGAGAAAACTAATTTGGGAGACACTAATTTCATGTGCATCTGTATGTGGGCCATCGTGGACATAGAGGTTTTAGTGAAATAGCTGTTGCAGAGTTAAAAGGAAGGTAAATGGCGGAATTTCTCAGGACTGTGGTCTCATCATCAGGTGAAAGCACAGCAAAAGGTATGTGGCTTTTATTTTTTTTTAAAGCAAGAAGGATTCTTCCAAACTTGCGCATCTCTGAGCAGCAGGGTATGACTTTAAGAGGAACAGAGGCTGCTCCGTTGCTTCCTGGATCAGGCCCAAAGTGTTAACGCGTAGGCTGATGTAACAATAAGTTAAGGGATGTCATTCTGCCCGTGACACCTTCTTGGAGCTGATGCTTTTGTTTCTGTATTTTTGATGGTCTGAACAGGATCCCTGGCTAAGGGACTCTGCAGGTTGTCGGGAGCGTTGTCTCAGCAGAGCTTTACGGCAGATTGCAAAAGAAAAATAAGAGCTGGTGGTTGGGAACTGTCACAACTGTGGTTTGGTTCAGTGATGAAGATTAAACAGGAGCCTCAGCCTTCTGAACTTGTGGTTCCCCAAGCACTTCATGTTCTCAGTTCGGCTAGGAGGTTATTTCTGAAGGTGACATTCCTGGCAGCATCTTCCAATTCGTAGCACCCTAGCTGCTGGAAAGGTGCGTGGACTGGGAAACCAGGCCATGGTCTGCCTTCTTGCGCCTTGGTTTCTGCTGGGAGGGGAGATCCGGAGGGGTGCAGGGCTATTTCCCGTTCTTGCTGCAGGCGGGGGCTGTGGACAACGCCAGAGTTGGCAGGGGGTGAAGTGTCCAGGCACAACGTGCGCTCTGAGGGGCAGCCGGGCTGCAGCCTTGTGAGGGGTATTATGGAGCCAGGGGGACGGGCAGTGGGGCCACTTTGGAGTGGGTGGAGGGGGACCTCGTGGCTCTGATCACTCCAACCCCCCCCCCCCCCAAAGATGGAGGCCTCGCAGAACCATCTTCTCCCTGCTCTGGCTCCATGCCTGGGTCTGTTTTCTAGTGAATCATCCCCTTCTTGCAGGCTAAGGTGCTGTGTGTCCTCTGCTCTCGCTGCTTGCCGAGGTCCAGGATGCGTTGCAGGATTAGGCCTCTGGTTGGAGCATCTGTGTCTCTCTCCAAGGAACAGTCTCTGCTGTTTGCAGAGCTCACTGGGAGGGGGGAAAGTGGGTGGTGAGGCTCTGCACAGGACCCAGACCCTCGCCAGGCAGAGCCAGGAAGGCTGGAGGAGAGGGAAGGGTAGATGGGGTGCGGGAGGCAGAACAGGAAAGCCGGTCTGTGCAGCTGGCATGTGCGGGGTCTCGCCTGGACTGCTTCACATCTGCCCCCACCATGCTGAGGTCCAGGGAGAGGGATTCTCACTTTGGTCATCCCACTGCTGGGCAGGCTCTGGAGGCTGGAACTTCCCTACCTGCAAACCCCAGAGGTTTGCAGCTTCTGCATCTCCTCCCGGCCATGGATTTGCATCCCCTGGCACACAGGAAGCAGCTGGTCCCTGGGCCCAGGATCCTGCGGGTCTCACCACCCACTTGCCCATCTTAAAACCTCTTCTGCACTAGGAGTATTACTGTTTTCTTCATACTGTTATATAATGATTCCTGTTATTGCTTGTCCTCCTGTCTCTTTTCTTTACATCTTTTAGCTCCTTAATTTTGGGTGGTTTCTTATCTCCTTTGTGCCTACATGCACAGATCAAGGAGGAAGAAGTAGGTGCAAGACGCGGCACTGGCTCTCACTGGTGGGGTGGCTGTGTGGCATGGTATCCCTGCTGAAACCACTCCTGATCTGAGTCCAGAAAGGGGGTTGTGATCCTGACCCTCCTGGTCTTTAAGGGTCACTCCTGTCATCATCTGCTTTCCACTCTATATGAGTCCATGCTTCCTGTGAGAAAGATATATTTGCAGGTATTTTGCATACAGGAGAGGCTCTCGCTGGTGGGGATTTAACCTGTCTGGGCTCTGATTTCTGCTTTCACAGAGGAACAAATGTCTTCCTGCCTCCATATGCAGGAAGTTGCAAAGTAGCTTTAATTAGAGCTTGTACATCTCCTGGAGCACCCCACCGAAAATGCTGCAGAGTTCCAGGACGAAGTATGCGACTTGCCTGTAGGATTAGCTAGCTTAGTCTGGGCAAGTAATCTGGTGATGGCAGATCCCCAGGAGGATTTGCAGGCAGAGGACCTGTTGTTGCAGCAGGTACTTCTTGTGAGATGAGGTGTTTTTCTTTTTTTCCAGTCAGAAGGCACCTTGATCTCGATGGGAATCAGGAACATTGGACTCAGTGGCCACACGATGCTGGGAGCTGTTTATCTGTTGATTCTGGGAGCCAGGTTGGTTACAGCTGGCCTGCGAGGAGAGGAGGGAGGCCTGATTTTGAAGTGCCCGCGGGAAAATACAGCCCTCTGGATTACAGTGTAGGTGTTGCTGCCTGAAATAGCACTGGCAACTTTGGACCAGCAGCTCATGCAAAAATAGACCTCTCTGTTATCCTGCAAATCATTGGGCTTGCTCCAAGCCAGGCAGGCACAGGGGGAGGGTGCGGGTGGGCTCCAGCCACCGATGCCGGTGCTCTCCCTTCATCCCAGGACAGCTGTGGAGCAGGGAGCAGCAAAGCTGGATTTTCTCACGCGCCACCCTGCTAATTAGAGCTGTCTGAAACTATTTCTCACCACCTTCAGAAAATCACACTTCCTTAGGTTCGCAGAAGAGTGAAAACTTGCTTCCTTCTTGCCTTGAGTTTCTGCAGATGGGGAACGGTCACTTTGCTGCAGAAAGCTTTTACCCCTTGCAAGGGCGGCACATTTCTGGGTGCTCTCTGCTGCTGGTTAGCTGGCACGCAGGATTTGACCCGGGAGTGGAGCTGGGGTAGCTGGGTCCCCGTGGCCAGGTCAGCTCCTCGTCTCCCAGCTGAGCCAGCCGTGACAGGGAACTGGCAGCTGAAACTTTTCTCGGCCGGTGCTGCAGGTCCAAGTGACTTTAGCTGTACCTGAAACAACGGAGGTTGTCCACTCCCAGGCACGTGCCGTGTGTGGAGCAAATCCTGGCTAATTTCTCAGTGTCCCTTTCAGAAATGTTTGACTAAATAAAGCATCTCCCCAAGGATCTCTATGAGTAAGAGGAGACTAAAAAGGCTCCTGCGTGATCCCAGAAGTGCTGGCTTCTATATCTAGGGCCTCTCCATGCACAGCCCTGGGACACCAGCTGCTGCTCAGTGGCTGTCTTTGTGCTCTGCTAACTAATAACCCTTAGATATGGGCCCTGAAGCATAACGCCCTTTCTAAATCACAGGCAACACCTTGACTTGGGTTTGGACCTGGATCAGAAACTGGTGCATGCTTGGGAGCACAGAGGCAATAAACTCCATCATCAAGCAAAAAGGGAGCCATGTTCTGCTGCAGCTGAGCTCCCCTCTTGATTTGGGCAGCGTAAGGCAAAATGTGCCATGGTCACCAGGGCCTTGAGCCTTAAAGCGTTTGGCACACCCCAAAATCTACTGCAAAGACCCCCAAGGGATCAGTTTTGGTACTGTACTGCTGGGGTGAGGGTACCTCTCCCAGCAGGATCAGAAGGGGTTGCCAGTTCCTGTGAGCAGCATGGCATGGCTCCTACTGCCATGCTTTGGAGTGGCTGCTGCTTTGCCAGGTTTAGGGCATTGGATGCTGGTGCTGGAGTGTCCCTTGTCTCCGTTTCCCCTCCCGAGTCGCTAAGTGACACCACTGAGCGTAGAGGAGAGCTGTGCTGCCCTGGAACAGCACGTAGGCTTCCCTCAGCGAGCTGTGCTGGCCTTTGGCAGGCAGGGGTGCGGACGCAGCGAGAAGGGCAGAGGTGAGTGTCATGCTTGGCCAGGAGGAGCTGCAGGAGATCGATCCATGGTGGGCAGCAGGTTTGCGAGGCTGAGAGCCTGTGGGCGACTCTGGCCATCTCAGAAATTCTCACTGCAGAGGAGCCTGAGCGATCAAGTGCTGGGAAGCGATAAAGTGCTTCCACTGAGCTGGGAGGCGCTGGGGCTGTCTGGCAGCTTCTGCCGGACCTCCTGTGCCTGCTCGGTGCTGGGTGCGGCAGCGTGGTCGGTGCTGGTCGCGCTGGCAGGGAGCTGGGCTGGGTGTAGCAAAGATGTCAGTAAATCCTGCCTCTCTCTCTGCTCTTACTGCTGATCAGAGGAGGCTGCCAGGATGAGAGCACGCACCCTCCCAAACGGCTGGACCACTCTTCTGTGTCCTAATGGTGCCATTTGAATGAGAAGGCTCTGCCCTGCTCCTTGGTGAGGTGTTCTCTGCGCTGTGTGATGCTCTGTCCGGTGCAGATGGTGGAGGACGCTGGTCCTCGGCAGGAGCTCGGGCAGACGTTTGCGGCGAGGGGAGGCTCCGGAGGAAGCTCATCTCCCTGGCAACTTTGGCAGCCAGGCATCTGCTCGCCTACTGAATTGGGTGTGCAGCAGTTGAACCCCTAAGGGGTGCCAGCACCTCTCAGCACTTGCTTTCTCAGGTCTGGGGGGAGGTGGAGAGGTCTGCTAACTGCCAGAAATTTTGGGGACAGAGTACTGAGCCTGCAAGGGTAGGCTAAAGATCAAAAGGAAGATGAATCACTGTGCTGCTCTTTCTCTGCTGAATGACCGTGCTCCCAGTGCTTGCCTGCTGCAGCTTGGTGCTGGGCTGTGTACTGCAAAGCTTGGCCAGAAGGGTCAGTGAAAACTGCTTTCATTTAATTCCCATGGTCCAGCTCTGTCGTGGATAAGAGGGTGACCGGTCTGGAGGAGGAAAACATGAAGTTCCCCAGAACACGGGGTACTAGAGGGGAGCAAGTGATTTGCACCTTGAATGAAAACAATTTGTATAACTCCAGGCAGGGAAACCTAGGATGTGGTTGGGTGGGGTAGGATCACCTCTGTGCTCGGAGGATTTGGGGAGAAGTTTTGTATGGAAGTCACAGCAGACAGCACTGAAGCTGTTCAGGGAAGGGGGAGAGTTCATATTAGGGAAGAAAAAGGAAATGAGAAAATAAGAGGTTCACTGGGTTGGAGAGGGACAGGAGATGCTGCCTTGGGGACCCAGGGCACTGGTGTTCAGCTGAGTGGGGATTTCTTGTCTCTGCATGTTAGGGTCAGCCAACTCTTGCTGAGGTTGTAGTCATGTCTTGGCATTGCTGGCTGATTACCTCTGTCAGGGAATCCTCTCTGGTCGTCTTGTCTTTCCTGTCTCGGGGTCTTACCCCAAGCAATTGCTCTCTTAAGGTATCTCTGCAGTCCAAACTATGACCAGGGTGACCTCCTAGAAGTGCTCCCCAGTATGAATCAAGTGTTGGAACTGGGCTGGACCTCATGGTGGTAGCATGGGCTGAGCATGGCCCCAGCTGATGTGGCACCTTGAGGATAGAGCTGGGTGGGCTGATGGGAAGAAGTCGTGTGCAGAAAAGAGGCCAGAAGATGGCAACAGTTCTGACAAGGCTGTGGGAACAGCAAACCACAGGTATCTGCCCCTCTGCAAGGAGTTATCCCCTTGTCCCTGGTAGCCTGATCTGGAGCTGGGTGAGAGCTATCAGCAGAGCATTTTGACAGTAGGTTGGGCAGACACCCATCAGGAATGACCCTGGTACGGCTGACCTCCTTGCAGGCAGGCAAGGGATTAGACAGGTGCTCGGGTCCGTTCCCGCTCTGTTGTCTGATGTTGTATCCAGGGACAAGGTGCTTCTTCTCACAGCATCTCTGGCCAGGGCAGTCCTTTAAGGTCTCTTGGCTGGGGTTTGTGGCTGCAGTGGTTCTCACTGGTTCCCCCACCTGCCTCACGCCCCATTATCTGCAGCAGGATAGTGCCATCCTTTCCTGTATTCCTGTCACTTACTGTTTGCTGGTCTATGGAGGGCAACTGAGTTCATCCTTCCAGGCTGGAGTGCATGTCCTGAGTTTGCAGGAATGCCTCATAGTTGATGGCCTCCTGGAGGAGAGCTGGCTGCTGTCGTCTCTGGGCACAGCATCTCTCTGGGATGGGACACACGCACTTGATGAGTGGGGATGTGTCATACTTGTGACAGAGCACCCAGCTCCCACCCTGCTGACCCCCACTCTCAGCCTGTCATGGTGTGAGGGGACTGTCCTTTGCCCTCTTGATGAAGGTGAGGATTCTGGGAAAGCCTTCCCGATGGGTTCGGGTGCTGGAAATGAGCCTGTGGCATCTGCGGGTGGGAGCAGGGCCCCAGGGCTGATGCAGAGCAGATCTTGGACATGATGGTTTTCTCGGGCAGTTCTGGATGGGCAGTCCTGTGCCTGATGGCTTGTGGAAATGCTGAGGAGGATGGGAGGGCTTTGTAGAGCCTGTGGAAGGACATGCTGTACTACTTAGTGGGAGAGCTAGTCAGGTCCTGCCAGTCTGGGGTCGGAAGGCAGGTATTTGCATTCATTATAATCAATCACTGCTCATCCACTTTTCGTAATGGCTCAGTAATGAAATGCTGTTCAGGATCCTCTTGGTGGTCTCGGGGCAGGCAGATGGCTTGGCAGGAGGGTGGGGACTGGAATTAGCTCTGCTTTCTGGGCTGTCTCAAAGTTGGCAGCAATGCACCAGCCCTGGTTGCTGCACTCACTGGAGCCTGTCCCCATCGGACCCTGGCTCCCTGCTGGTGCACCGTCAGCTTTAGCTCTTCAGGGTGGACTGCACTTGGGTCAAGCCAAGGTGAGGTCGGGATCAGGCATGGCCTCTAACTGTCGGCCTCTACCAATGTAATGTGACCTTTCCCAGCATGCAGGGGTGCGTGGGTGTGTGTAGGACAATTAGCAATACATTCATTAGCCCTGCGAGTATGACAAGGAGTATGAGTGGGCTGTCAGGATGCCTTGCTTGGTGGTTGGATCTTCCCCATGGGTCCATGGGATGGTAGTAACAGCAATGATGGGAACGGGTGCCTCTGGCTCTTGTCTGTACCTGCTGCTCTGGGTGTTCCCTCCTTCCCACCTCCACCCCTCTGGTCTTCCTCAGCTGCCCTTCCGTGTGGCTTGGTGCAGAGGAGAGGAGGAGTGGGGACCTGAGTGGGTGAGTCTCCCCTAGGCTGCTTTCAGCCTCGAGCCAGGCTGGCAGTTGCTACTGGGAGTCCAGCTGAAGTCACCAGCGTCCCTAGGACAATCCCTTGCCATGCAGGGTCTCAGCTGCCTTCTCCCTGTATCCCTGCTGGGAGAAGGAGCTGTCTTCCCATCCTGGCTGCCAGGTTGTCTCTTGTGCTGCTGGCCCTGAGCTCCGTGGGGAGCTGGCTGGTGAGGCTGGTGTAACCTAGGGAACATCAGGGCCACTTCTCATGGAGCCATGGGACACATGCTGCCTGCTCGGGCAGCTGCACATTTATGTCCTGTGCTGGAACGAAGTGGAGATTCCTGTCCTGGGGGGACCCGGCGTCGCAGGGTGGTGCTACCTGCTGGCTTTGAGGTGACCTGGAGACCCTTTCTTATAGCGCTGGAGAGCCTGAGTCCCACAGACACGTCCCCAGATCCGCAGAGCTGAGGCAGCAAGAAGGAGCTGGAGGAGTTTCCCTGCCAGGTCCTTCCTGTGGCTCCTGGCTTGGCTTGGCACGCTCCATATACGTGGCAGGAGGAGGCAGTGCCCATTCCAGCATCCGCACACCCAGCCCTGCTCATCCAGCCTCTGGCAGTGCTGCTGGGCCCCAAGCAGATGGGACAGACATCAAATGAGTGTCCTACCACCCCAGTGCTGCCCTGATCTTGAACACTCACAGAAAGATGCATTGATGTCAGCAAATGGGGATGCAGCTGGGGTGGAGGTCTGTGGTACAGAGAGATCACTCTTCTCTGGCACGCTTTCTTCCTAGGTTGGTGATTTTAGCTGGTCTTACTGGCATGGGGGACGCAAGAGGCTGGGACCGTAGGATGACTGTTGTTTCTTGGACGTTCAGGCACAACAACAACTGCAGGCCATGGCAAATGCTGTAGGAGTCCCAGACCTGACGGTGCCCTAGAGCCCAAATGGGCTTACAGGCAAGGAGGAGAAAACCTAGAGGGGGCAAGGTGTTCTGGTGGGTTTGGGAGGATCAGATACAGGTGAGATGCTGGGAAAGGCCCTGAGGTTTTTGGGCACTGGGTAGGACATAGTGGTAGATGTAGGATGGTGTGGATGGAAATTAGGAATTCTTCTATACCTACAAGCACGAGGGTGATGGGAAGCAGCAGGCATGGGGTCACCCGAAGAAGGTCCTTTTTTCACACAGTGCCTTGCTGCAGAGTGCTGCTGGGGCCACAGGGAAGAAGAATCACACAGGCTCCCAGAGGCCATGCCTGTGTCTACAGCATGGTTGGGGTGCAGCTGCTAATTCTGCATTTTCCCAAATGCCTCGCTGCCAGAAGGGGTGGGCTACAGTGGGGAGAGGCACAGTACGGGGCTGAAGCAGTGTTGTGGTTTTGGTGTGCTCTGCAGGGAGGCAGTGTCATGTTTCTCCATTTATTGATCAGTAATTCCTCCATGGAGCCTGATCTCCATCGCCTGGACCATGCTCCAGAGAAGGAGCTTTGTGGAGTATTGAGCCCATTTCTGGTGTATGGACATTCTGTGTGGGGGATGTAGCACAGAAAGCCAGCTGTATGGGTTCATCTCAGCTCTGTGTCTGTGCAGTTGTGCTGGGTGCACGCACTGCAGAGAGGTGTGTTTGTGTGGCTTCATGCTCTGGAGGGAACTGATGCAGGCAAGGGGGCTGTGCTTGGAGATTTGTTTCAGTTCCCATCTGTGCCACTGATCATAGGAAAGCTGCTTAGCATCCCCACACCATTATTCCCTGCCTGGCAAGCAGGAAGGATGCTGCTTTGCACACTCTGCTAGGGAGCAGGCAAAACCTGGTAGTGTGATGGGCTCATATCAGCCGGTATCAGTGCTGGTAATAAGCAGAAATGGTGATGAAATCCTGTCCCCCCCTGCAGTGCCTTTCACTAATGGACCTCAGAGCAGTCCATCCCCCTGGGTGCAGGGCTGTCTCTGCTGCCAGCTGGTCCTTCCTGGAGGTGGCAGACCCTGCCAGAAAGGAGGCAGAGCCTGCAGTGGTACTCTGTGCAGCTGGGAGGATCTGAGTGGGTGTTTGGGGGTGGAGGAGCCCTGGCTTGTTCCTGGAATGGGTCTGCAAGGGACCTGCCTGGTACCAGCCAGCAGCGTGTTGACTCTCCTTGGGTGGCCATCTAGCTCCAAACATTTCCCAGCCAAGCTCAGCTCACAGCAAAGGTGTTAGATCCACAAAGACATAAACTTGAGGTCCCCAAACCTGATCTGCAGCGGCATGCTCTGTCTGTGTGGGGGAGCTGTGACGTGTGAAGAGACAATTTCTGTCAGTCCATTGCGTGGTGACATGCAGGCTTCTGGCATTCAGGCTGTTTTTCTGGTGCTCAGAACTAGCTGGGAGTGCTGGCGGTGAGCATGGATCCCCGAGGGCACTTGATGCTGCATGATGGTGTGGAGAGAGGATTTCCCAAGCTGTTAGAAGGCTGAGCAGCTTTGTGGTACATGCTGTGATGGAAGGATGCTCGGGTGAGGCAGGCTGCGTGGCTGGTCTGCTGATGCTTGCAAACTTCTGCAAATCAGTAGCTGCTGCATGGAGCTGAGAGATTAGGGTTGTCTTTTGTGGCTTGAAATGACCCTGAGAGTTCCCATCAGGGCCTATTCCCCAGCCCTCTGGGATGCTATGTGTCAGTAAATGTTACTGGGAGGTGATCCAAACCCAGACAGGCAGGGGTTTGTGTGCTTGTTTACTTCTGCAGACTCTTCCTGGTGAGAGGAAAGACAACGGCACTCTCCGCCTGTGCTGAGACAGCTCATCTGGGAGTCCTCCTGCCTCAGGTTGCAGACAGTTTCAGGCCTCTCCTTCCTTCCCAAGCATTGCGGGCTGAATTGCCTTCTGCTGCATGTCATCAGAGCAGTAGCACAGAGACCAGAGCTGTCACACCAGGACAGTGCAGGTGCAAGGAAGTGGAGGAAATCCTGCCCACAGTATTAATACACCTGTAGAAAAAAGAGCTGAATTTGCCAAGAAAGTGCATGCCTTTCTGTAATCAGACTGGTAACTGTGAATAAAACTATGGCCATTGCAGGAAGGAGTCTCCGGATGGTTCTTTGAGCAAGGATAGAAAATACCTTTCCGTGGTGAACTCTGAAACTGGCTGATGAGACCACCAAACCTCATATTTAGATGTTAAAACATCCAGGAGAGGAGCTCGTAACTCCCAAATCATAAGTACATGGAGAGAGTTCTGGCTTCAGAAGGGCAGATAGGCACACTGGAAAGTGCCATTAGGAAACTGTGACCTTTTGAAACCTTCCTGCCGGGAGAGTGGCTATGGTTTTCCTGCAGCGGCTGGTGCCAAGGCAGCCCTGGGCAGCTGCAGGACCGCAGCTGCCTGTTGCCCGTGTTGGGTGTTGGCCGGTTGCACGGGCTGCGACCATGCTGGTGCTGAGCTCTGGGCCACCTTTGCCAGCGGGAGCTCCTGGGGCTGGAGGTGGCTCCTTGGGTCACAGTGCTGGGCAGCTCTGCAGCTGGAGAGAGGGGTCTTGTTCTGTCCTTTGCCCTTGACACACTGGGAGATGTGTGGCTGTGCGTGCTCTGGTGTAGGTCGGGCTCTGAGAGACATCACTTAGTCCCTGCCCCTGCACAGATCCCTGCAGGGCTCGTGTCTGGGATGAGGGATACTGAGGCTTTGTGGATAGGGCTGATCTCCATCTGGGATGTTTCCTTATGTTGCACAAGATTTACTGAAAGCGTCGTGTGAACCTGCTGAGAGGGGACGAGTAGCAGAGTTTCCTTTCCCATCATCTCTTTTGTAATTCAGTGCCCTTTCCCATCACTCTGCCTTCAGGGAATTTCCCACCCCTTGCACTTGCCCGGTGGTCAGGCTGTGTCCCAGAGCCAGGAGAACAGCACTAGCCCTTTCCTCCTCTGGGTAGGCAGTAAAGTCCTTGGCTCTCCACCTCCTGGGCCCGTGGGGTGCCAGGTTAAATCTGACCTGAAGCACAGCACAGACGAGCTCTGCCAAGCCTCTGATTCTGGCCCAAAGAGGCTGCAGAGTCCAAGTTGTCTCACCTGAGTATTTCTTAAACAAGCTGGTCTAGGGGCCTTTCCAGAGATCCCAGCAGTGCGGTTAAAGCTGGTAGCAGACCTGCTGTCTCTGTCTCCTTTGGGCTGGGGGTGTGAGGAGGGGGTCAGCGATGCCCCATCGGGCCGTGGCTCCTGCCAGCTCTGCTGCCTGCTGTTGCCAGAGGCGAAACCTTGTGCCATGGCACAGGTGCCCAGATGCTGCACACCGGCAGCCAGATTTGAGGAGGGAAGAGTGGTCATGGTGATGGGCAGTGCCTGGGTGGGAGACCATGCACTGGGCTCCTCTTATTAAAAACTAAGGTCAGCAACCTGCCACGCAAATGAAATTCCCAGGAGAGTTATCAGATTGGTGGGAAGGGGGTGAGCATGGAGCCTGTGGAAAAAACATCCATGTCCCTGGGGCAGAAACATGTCCAGCAGTGGGGCTTGGAGGTTTGGAGATCTTTGCTGTAACAGACACACACCCCTCCCAGCAAGTGAGGCTAGTAGAATTTTATGTGGAGCACTTTTATGCTGGGCTAAACTAATGTTTTCTTGACGGGTGGGGGAATGGCATACATGGGGTAAGCTCCTGGCTGCAGCATCTGAGGGAGCCCGCCCCCCCCCCCTCCTTTGAAGTCTTACCTTTATGGCCGATGTTCTTCAAAATAATGTTTTTTTCTCCTTCTCTGTGTAACGGGTGACATGGGAAACCCTTCTGCAAGGAACTAAATTCTGCTTGTCACAGGGGCTTTCACTTGGCACTGTTGAATTTCCTTCCATGCTGCTGTTGTCTTTCTCTTTTCCCCCTTCTCTGCTCCTCCCTCCCACACATACTCTTCTCTATCGTACATCCTCAGCTTTCAGAGCAATAATTGCGGTTGAGCTAAGAAAACCCTAACACATTTTTAATGATGGCTTTGGTTCCTTTTTCTGCAGTGTTCTCTGAGGGCGCACCCTGTTTGAAAACTTGAAGGAGTTTCAATGACCTTTTTTTCCATTTAGACTTATTTTTTGAGGAAATTTCCTGGAAATTCAGTATTTGGATGAGAAGTGGGAATATGAAGTTGTCTGGTGTCACTAAATACACAGGACACGCAGGTTGGACCTGCCTGCTGGGAAAGACTGTTAGCACCCCTTCTAGGTCTCCCTCTTGCAGGAGTTTGCTGGTGAGACACAGGCATTTTTGTAGGAAGTTGTGTGATTTTTGAGGTGAAAAGTCACAAAAGTCTGAGACTGCCTAGAGGAAGACCACTGTGTCCAACCTGATCACCTTCTATGATGCAATGACTGGCTTGGGAGATGAGGGGAGAGCAGTGGACATTGTCTACCTGGACTTCAGGAAGGCCTTTGACACTGTCTCCCATAAGATACTCATAGACAAGCTGTTGATGTATGGGCTGGGTATGCAGTCAGTGTGGTGGATTGAAAACTGGCTGAATGGGAGATCAGTGGCACACAGTCTAGTTGGAGGGCAGTACCTAGCGGTGTTCCCCAGGGGTCAATACTGGGCCCAGTCCTGTTTAACAACTTCATTAATGATCTGGATGATGGGGCAGAGCGTACCCTCAGCAAGTTTGCAGCTGACACCAAACTGGGAGTAGTGGCGGATATGCCAGAGGGTCATGCTGCCATCCAGAGGGACCTCACCAGGCTGGAGAAATGCGCTAACAGGAACCTCCTGAAGTTCAACAAGAAGTGCAAAGTCCTGCACTTGGGGAGGAGCAACCCTAGGCTGGGACCAACCAGCTGGAAAGCAGCTTGGCAGAAAAGGCCCTGGGGGCCCTCGTGGACACCAAGTTCACCATGAGCCAGCAATGTGCCCCTGAGGCAGCGAAGGCCAGTGGTATCCTAGTCTGAATTACGCAAAGTATTGCCAGCAGGTCAAGGGATGTGATCCTTCCCCTCTGCTCAGCACTGGTGAGGCCACATCTGGAGTACTATGTCCAGTGCTGGGTTTCCCAGTACAAGAGAGACCTGGACATACTGGAGAGAGTCCAGTGAGAGCCACAGAGATGGTGAAGGGACTGGACTATCTCTCATGAGGAAAGGCTGAGAGAGCTGGGACTGTCCAGCCTTGAGAAGAGAAGGCTCAGAGGGGGCCTTATCAGTGTATATAAATACCTGAAGATGCTTTTGTTTTAAGTCTTTCGCAAGTGAACGTGCAGCGGAGGGGCCAGGCTGCAGAGAGCAGGGCTGGAGGTTGGGAACCACTGGGAGCAGCATGACTGGGTGCTGCACCTGGGGAAGTTGGGGCTGCAGCTGCAGTAGGCTGAGCTCTGCCCAAGCTGTCTCTTGGGCAAAGCGGGAGCCGGGATAGCATGAAGAGCAGCTCTTTGCCATCTTTGCCAGACTGGATTGTATTTCACAAACTCTCTGCAAAGTGAGGCCCGGTGCTAGTCTTGTTGTTGTTTGCAGACCTGCCCGTTCTCTGCTTCTCAGATGCCATTGCCTGCTCTCCCTGCTCTGTCTTCCCACGCAGATCAGTGACGCAGAAATGACAGGACCTAGGCAGCAGAGAATGGCTGTCAGGAAGGCTGTTGGGTGGACTTTTTGCCTTTCTGCCTTGCAGCTTGGGGAGCAAGCATCCTGCTTGTGGTGGGACTGCGAGCACAGTGATGCTTCTGCCAGCACACCATGTCCTGGGGCAAGGAGGAGAGCGGAGTCCAGCAGCCTGCCTGGGGCTTCTGGTCCAGCTGATGGCCTGAAGCTGCTGTTCAGACCTCTGCAAGCAGCTGCTGGATCAAAAAGGTTTGTGCAGACAAGCTGTGCCTGCCCCAGCCCTGCTGACCTCTGCTGTGACCCTGTGACCTATTTTCCCAGATGCTCCTTTGGCCCAAGCCACGGGCCATAGGCTGTCTGTGTGCTGCCCCATGCCGCATCATGGCCAAAGCAGCCCCTTTCCAGCCCAGCATACCGGCTGTGCTGCAGAGGCTACCAGACCAGCAAACCCACGCTGGCTTCTGCCTGTCCCACACTCTGCACCTGAGTCTGGCGTGGCAAAGGTTGCAAGATGGCTGGTTCGGAGGGGAGTAGGACAGGGAGCAGTGGAAGAGAAGAGGCCATGCCAAGAGGCCGGCTATGGTTGTCTTGGTACGTGAGGGCTGCCCTCCACCTGCCACTGACCCTTCTGTGCCTCAGCTTGTGCAGTGTGGGCTTTCTGGGGCTGCTGGCAGCAGTAGCACTGTGGCTGCTGCTGTGGCTTTGCATCCCTCACAGTGGAGATCGGTCAGAGTCCTTGGAGGAGCCTTCAGAGTCACATCAGCGTCACTCTCCTGGTAGCTGAGCCAGCTTGGTGCTGTGGTGGGGCGGGTGTACTCAAAGGAAAAAATACCCTGGGGACAACCTAGGAAACAGAGAAGCCACCATCAGCTAGAACTGTACAATGTTGCGTGACCTTTTTTCTCCCTCGAGCAGTCTTGCTCAGAGGGAAGTGGAGGACCCTTGATGTTGAGATACTGCACTGAGATACTCAGCAGCATGTGTGCTGTGTGTCAGAAGCTGCATGCTGCATGCGCAGGTGTTTATGGCAGGGAAATGAGGCAGCTCTGCCACTACCTGTTCCTAAACCATTTCTAGTTCCACCTGGCTGCTTAGGCAGTCAGCAGAGAGGAGGCAACCATGCTTCCTGCCTGTGGATGCAGGGATATTTCCCTCCCCTCCCCCTGCAATCAGATGCTTGCAGAGCAAAGCTTGCAGCAAGCCAAGCATCACTTGCACTCCATCAGACGTGGGTGTCTATAAAAAGCCTCTCTGGGGTTGCGATTGGGTGGGTTGGCTGTGCCACGTGGTCTCTCGTAAGGCCTGTGTTGCTGAGCAAGTGGCATTCCACTTATTTTTGGCACTAATAGTCTTTAGTTAATACATAAATTCAGCTTAAATTCTGGATGGAAAATAAATCCCAAGTGGAGGCTCTGCTAATAAGACGACAGACGCTTCGGGGAGCCTGGGACGCCTGTCAGCGGAGCGGTCGTGGCTGCTGAGATCTGAGAGCAGCAACATGTGCTGGCACAAGGTCCTTAAAAGTTACCATGAGTTGTCTGACTAAATTACAGAAGCATTAGACAGATGGCTGAGGTGAGCTCTAACTTTAACTGCTGGAGCTGAAGTCATTACAGCAAATGCCCCAGTGAGATCCCCAGTCTCATGCTGGCATGGTGAGAAAAGGGAGTCAAAGCATCAGTTTACATCTGACCACTGCAAAACACCCTTGTCACTGACAGTCTGACGAAAGGCAAGACTGGTCCGAGGTCCTCTGTCCTGCTTCTTTCTTGCTAACCCACTGCCAGTCACCCCAGGATGCTTCCCCACATCCCGGTTCATCCCAGGGAACCTTCACCCCAGATTTGGGTGTGTTGAGGACTGCATCCAAGTTGCTATGTCCTTCCAGCAGTGTATGTGCCTGTGAGAGCCTGGCTGGGGAAACGCATCCATGGTGGCCAATCCATGGAGAGTGTGAGACCTCGGAGCTTTCACCTTAGGCTTTGCTCCATGGGTTGGTGCCGTCACCTGAAGGAGGGCCTGGCTGAGAGAGCAGATCCCAGCAGCCTGTCAGAGGGTTTTGTGGCAGCATGCTCCCCAGTGCTGTGCCATGGGGCTCTGTGAGTGCAGCAGGATGGAAGGTCCCCAAGCCTGAATTCACCACACATACAATGGCTTTGAGGGTCGAGGCTGGAGCTGACTCATTTCCATGCCCCAGCAGGCAGGCTGCTCAGCAGCACCATTACCTTGTGGCTTGCTCACCCTACTGCTTTGCAGTGATGCCCACCACACATACACAGGGGTCTGCCTATGGCTCTGGCTCTGGAGCCCAACAGTGGGACAAACCCCAGTGCATGTCCTTTGCGTGACCATGCTGGAGCCATTTTGTGCCTATGTGCCAGACTGACAGGCCAAGAGGGATGTACTCATTCCCATGTCTAACTGCTTTCTGATTTCCTCCTCACTTTTATCCAGCTGCTGTGAGGTGGAATGCAAAATACGTTGGATGCTTTTTGAGAAACGGTCTGTACTTGTGAAGAAGCAGCTTTCTAGGGACCTTTCCAGGGGCATGCTGCACTGGGAATGAAAGCCACTGGTAGTCTGCCAGCATGTCCCACTCCTGCCCTTCCCTGCCCCGTCCCTTCCCTCAGAGCTGCAGGTGCAGGGTGCATGCCACTGAAAAGGGAAGGTGTCCTGGTGACTGGGCTACAAACCCTGTGGCTAACGAATTGCTTGTACCCTTCTTGCTACCTCCTGACAGGGTCCTGAATTTCATGAATTTCAACTCTTTCCAGAGTTGAAAAGGGATTGGAGGTTAACCAGAGTTTAGAAGAACACCAGTTCACCCCCGTCTCTCCTGCTGGCCTGCCTCACCTTGTGCACAAGGTCAGCCCCTGCGCACTCAACGTGTTAACCCCTTGTCAGGCAGAACTCTATAAGTCATTTAGGCCTCAGATCGATCTTGCTGGGGAGGTTCAGGTCTCAGTCTCAATCAGGACCAATGATACAGCACTGGCCTCATGAAGTGGGGAGAGTCTGAGGTAATTTCTTTCCTCAAGTTCCTTGCTCTGGATTTCCACTGGACCCTCCTTCTTTCCTCTGCAGTTTCCATCCAAAAGAGTGACAAGGAAAGGCTCAATTGTTTTGTTTTTGTGGGCAATGGTTTGCAATCGCATTGTTTTCCCATGTTCTTGGTGCAGGGGAGGGGGGGCTTATTCTTGAGCTCATTGGGGCTGTATTTGCTGCAGTAGGGAAAGCCCTGGCTAGTGTTACCAATGGGTATCCCTGATTCACAACACAAGGTGGTAAAGTCCCATGGGCAAGATCTAACAACCTTGAGGCTTTGTGAGGGAGCTGCAGGTAGATGCAGCTATTCCTTTCCTTTCTGATCCCCCACATCTGTGTTCCCACTGGGACCTGCCTTGGGGATGCATCATGCTGCAGTGGAAGCTGCAGCGTAAGATGATGCAGGGGCAGCCCTGGGATGCTCCTCTCTTGGAGCAGGGGCCTTGGGGAAGTAAGTGTGTGTATGTCCGTGTGTTTGTGCCAGAGGCTTCCTCTGGAGACAGAAATGATCAGTGCTAGAGACCTGGGGGGGGGGGGGGGGGGGGGGGAGAAATCTCAGCATCTTCCTACCCCGTAGCCAGCAAATAACCTCTTGGGATTGGTGGTTGCTAAGCACAGGGCTGGCCAATGAGCGAAGAGTGGTCCAGGCATGGGCTGGGACATCCTGGCTGGGACTTGCAGTCGGGTTTGTGCCCGTGTCCGGAGTGGACACACCACGGCAAGGGAGAGCGATGCACAGGAACGAGTGTTTTGCATGCAGTGGTGAGTCCCGGCTGCCTGAGGCAGAGCTGCACAGATTTGGCTCAGCCAGACCAGGGGCTGCGTCCCTCAGCTTCTTGTTCCCCCAAACACTCATGTCCCTGCTGCCCTTCTGGCCCCTGGTACTTCAGGTGTCCCTGTCCACTAGCCCCCTGTACCTCGAGCCCTTGTTTTGCACGCTGTCTGTGCTCACCAGGGAAGATGTGTGTCCTCTCTGCCTCTGTTCTCACCTCACCCCCACAGGCGGGGGTGAGGTGAGAGCGAGTTGGTTCTCAACAGGAAAAGCCCAGCGACAACTGTCTCAATAAAATAGTTTTAATAAGATAGAATAAGGACTATATATAGTGAGTAAATCTTATGTCCCTTTAGATGCTGGCCACCCTGCGTTTGTGCAGTGTCAGGCGGACCCTGGAGAGATTTCTCCCACGGCTCAGAGCAGATCCCATCGACGGAGAGAAGCTCTCCCTTTTTGTCATTCGAGCCATTACATAATTTTCTTACAAGAAAACAACTCTATTCCTAAAGGATGTTCTCACAAGAGCTCCTTGCTGCACAGATAGGTAAAGGCAAGGCCACGCAGGTGGGATAATGGCCGGTACCGAGTGGGAGCTGCCCGTGGGCTCCTCCGTTGCCATGAGCTGGCTGAGTCTGTCCTGTGGCCCAGGGATTTGTGCGGCACAGCCCAGCCTGAAGAGCACTCTGTGCGTCCAGCACAGCCCAGCATGTCACAGGCATGGGTGTACTCGGGTTATAGATGCATCACTAACTCCCCGATGTACAGTGGTCTCCTGGTCAGGATCAATACACTCCTGCTGCTGAAGCACTCCTGCAATGTGGGGTGCCTTCCTCCAAATATCCCTGGTCACCCTGCTGGTGCAGCTGGGTGCTCCAGGCTTCAGCCCAGTGTGATGCTGGGCTTGCCCATGACGAAACCTGAGTCTCCCCACATAATTTGGGCTCATCCTGGCCTCAGCCTCAGCCTCAGCATGCGCTCTGCTCCCAGCATGGTCCCAAACCTTCCTGCACTAGTGAGTGAGAAAGGGAGCTAGTCTGGCATCTTATCTGTTCTCATCAAATTGATTGTGCTACCACCAAAACTCGGGCTGTGCCCCAGAGTCACGGGACTGCAAGGGATGACTGCAAGTACCGCTATACATTTAAGGCTGTTCTTTGGTGCTGTTCCCCTGCCAGTGGAGAAGGTGTGCTCCCATGGTGCTGCCAGAGATAGTGAGGGAGGAGGCTACAGCAGCAGTCTGGAGGAGGGAGTGATTTGGAGATGGACGAAGGGTTTGGGGTTTATTGTGTAAGGAAATGGTTACTTCTGAATGGTTAGAGCATAGGGGGCTGGAGCTGTCTCTCATCGCTTCCATATAAACAATATCAGGTCTCCTTGGTGGAGCAGTCTCTCCTGCTGCTTGCTCCTTTCCCCCAGCAGAAGGGATGAGCCCCCAGATCTGTGTGCAGATGCTGCATTGCAGGCTGCAGCCAGCGCATGAAAGCCCCAAGACTGTTGGGTTGCTGTCAGCCTACTGGGCGAGACACGGCAGGGGACTGGGAGCAGGTGGGTGCTGGCGTGTGGGTCTGGAAGAAGTCAAGAGAAGTAATTTTGGCTCCCAAAGCAGGGGATCATGATGGCTGGGATGGGGTGGGAGATGAGCAAGGGGACAGGAAAAGAGCTGATACGGTTGAGAGAGAGCAGAAGAGGCTGATGCCATGGCAGCTTCTGTGGTGGCTCCACTCCCAGCTTGTGATGGGTTCGGATTAGCCATGAAATCAGGGCAGGGGTGCAGGGATGCAGGGATAGGCCTGTCCACAGGCAGGGCCAGTCCTGCTCTGCCTTCACTCTGCCTGCGGTCCCCACTCCATGGGGCTGTGCTAATCCCCGCTGGGTAAAGCAGGGAGGGAGCTGTGCTTTGATGGAGACAAGGAACGGTTTAGAGGGAATTAGAAGGGATTTGTGATGGTGGAGGAAATCACAGTAAGAGTGGCTGGCCTGGCCTGGGTCAGGAGCGCTGGGCTGCATAGAGAGGCTCGCCACCTGGGCAGGCACCTGAGGAGTTGCTACATGGTAATGGGGCTGCTCACAAGGGTTTCTCTTAAAGCCCTAGTTCCCAGAGTTGTGGGACTGCACGCAAATCTTGGTTTCCTTGGAGAAGTTCTATAGTGACTGAGAATACGAATGAGCAAAGCTCATCCCACCAGGAGATGAGTGAAAATGTCCCAGCATTTATTTAGTATCTTTTCTGTGTGCTTGAAATCCACCCCCCAGCTTGAGGGTGTCCGGCTCTCAGTTCTGCACTATTTTGGTTTAGCAACAAGGACAACTCCCCAAATCTCTCTGTTTGCAGATCTCACCCAAGGTTTCTCCCAGTTACAGATTGCTTCCAGTTGTTAGACCATGGTATGATTGCTTTGGGTACCAGTGTCTGCCATCGGTAGCTCAGAATCTGTTGTCCCAAGGCTTTGTTGTGCAGCATCGTCTCTCCTGGCTGGCTGGCTCCTCAGTGCTGGCTGAATGTGATGAGGCAGCATGCAAGATGAAGACGCTGCAGTCCACCATGCTGGGAACCTCTAGGGTCTCACAGACATCGTCTGTTCCTCTTGACTTGCCTGGACAGGAGGCCAAGGTTGATGGACAGAGATGGTGCTGATCCCGACTGCTCTGGTTGCTAATGGTTATGGAAAATGTCCTGCTGGCCTGGGCAGGTCCTTGGCTGTCATCGCCAGCTGTGTCTCTGCACCAGCAGCTGGGGCAAGTTGTTGGAGCAGTTTCGTTTCACAGCTCCAAGGATGCCAGGACGTGGCAGTGTCTGGCAAAACACAGGCAGGCTTCTCTGAAGGAGCGAAGGACCTGGCGGGTGGGTGGAAGGCTGACGGCTTCGCCAGCTGCCCTCAGCCTGCTGCAAAGAGACCACTTTCATCTTCCAAGGTAACGAACACCCAGCCTGTCAGTGAGATGTTTCTGAGCTCCCTGTGGTGTCTGGCAGGACTTGCCCACTCAGAAATCAGAGGGCTTGTTGGTCTTGGCAGGCAAGGATTTGGGATGCAGCTGGACTGTACTTGGGGCTTGCACCCCCGTTGTGTAATGCAGAGGCAGAAGCTGTGGGGTGGGTGTCCCATGTTCCAGCTGCTGAGCAGTGGTGCACTGGCGTGGTTTCCCTCATGCACAATAAGGGATACAGTGGGGAAGGCTAGAAACCTGCGGTCAGGTGGAAAACCTCTCATTGCTGCTGTCCCCAGGGGGGTCTGCAGTGAAAGCTCTGGCAAGGTGCTTGCCAGAGCTCTGCCTGGAGGTGGCCCTGCGGTCTGCTCTTACCACTGGGAATGTCTCTGCTCTGCTTCCTGCTGCTTTTCAGGCAGCATCCCTGGGAGGAGATTGCAAGACAGGAGGGAAGAGGACAGGGGCAGCACATGTGAGACAGCATCAGAGAGAGGGGTGTAGGAGAGCTGGTGGAGACGTGGTGGTGGGAAGACATGTGAACCCTTTGATTATTTAATTTATGATAATGATTTTCCCTGATCCCTGAGAAGGGTCAGCCAGGCAGTCTGTCTCGGAGTGGCTCACCTCAAGGTCATGGAGCAAAGGCTCCTTTGGAGGAAGGGCTGAAGCCAGTGCAGTCCTAATGTGCTTCTGGGCATCTTTGGCCAAGCCCAGTGCAAAGGGGCCTTTGCTTCCCCATGCAGGCTCCAACGAAGACTTGTGTCCAGCACAGACAGCATCTGACAAAGCTCCAAGGTAACAGAGCAATTCATCAGTGGCCTTGTCAGATGCTGGGGCCTCATTCCACTGAGTAAGGATTTTAGGCTGTGACATGCATTCATATACCCATTTAACTGCCAGCTCTAGCTGGCTGTTGTTTCCTGCTGTTGGAGGATAGGGTGAGGGATGGACTGACCTGCATTTTATTGGATCTACTTAATTTTTAATGCTTTATTTGCTGGAGATAAAACAAACTGAGGCAGGATTTGGGCTGCTCAGATAGGCAGTTCTTTCTCTTACACACTAGCTCTGTTGTGTGTCTGTAGCACATATGGTTTGCAGTACTGTGGGATGATGGGGAAAACTTGGCCCTCCTGTCCCACTGGGTGCTGGACATCTCTTGCCATGGCTCATCTCAAAATCCCTCAACTGCATTCCTATGAGATTGTTTTCTGGCACAGAGACCAACATGCAGCCTGTGTGCATGCTATTGAATACAACCACTGAAAAAGGGTTACCTATAGAGAAGGGTTCTTAGTCATGCCAGCTCTTGAACTGTGACCAAGGGTTGTTTCATCCCAGATAAAACAGTGTCAAGGAGTCTGCAACAGCATGAGAGAGCAGATGCTCACATTATCTTCGTGCAGCTTAATATACTGGTATTGCTATATCTTAGTGTCTGGTTTTCAAGAGATCACAGCTAATAGCGGCAGCAAGACTCCCGTGGTGCCCAGTGATATAAATACTGAGCCTTAGGACTTGGGTGAACATTTCTTTAGTGGTCACCCTTTGCTGTCCTGTGGTGCTTGTAAACCAGCAAAAACCCTAAACCCCAAAGGTTTTCTTTTGGGAAGGCAGGGGCATCCCATAGTGGGATGGCTGTTTCAGAACGAGCATTTATCAAACTGCGCCCTTCTGATCCCATCGTAGGAGATGATGGGTGCTGGGAAGGAGCGACAGCCTCTCCCAGCACAAGACTACTGGGCTTCCTGGGAGAGGTGTGGGAAGGCTGTGGAAACCTCAGACTAGGTCTGCTTTCTGCCCTTCATGGCACAGGGCTGCCGGAGGACAGGAAGCCGTGGCAGGTCAAGGTGCATGGAAGGGTTTTCATGGGATGGCTTCTCCATGGTGAGGGCCTTCAGGGTCCTTCCCTTCCGGAGGGTCTGGAGGAGGGAGAGCATTCCTGGGAGGGACCAAGCTCTGCCAACGGGCTCTGCAGAAGGAGTGGTTTGCTGTGGCCAAGACTGAGCAGGAGCCTAAAGCTGACTTTGGTGGTGCTACAAACTGCCCCCGGGCAGGAGCTGGTTCTCCATTGCGTTCGGCACGCTCTTTGGAGCTCACAACTGGAACATGCTGTCCTAGAAAACTGCATGTGTTAGTCCCAAAGTCTCCAAGGCCCTCGCTCCCATGTAGTGACATCCAGTTGCAGGAAAGTGGGACAGGAGAGACCTGGTGACAGCTCTGACGTGGTGCCAGCGTGGCTGGGAGGAAATGACAAGGTCTGCCAGCTCCCATACAATTGCTGGTCTGAGCCTGATGTGGCTTTTCCCCATGGGCTTAGAAAAACATGGAGGGGAAACCAAGGTAAAGAGGATGAAGGCTGGTATCTCGAGCTGGGCCAAATGCCTTTTTTTTTCCTATGCCTAAATTTTTTTCAGATCCTAATTAAGGACCAATTAAGTGATTAGCATCACCTGTGTCTTAATTAAGGTTAATAGGCAGCACCTGGGCCATAATGGTCTTCTGAAATTATCCATATCAGCTCTAAAGTACTTGGGGTGAAGCTTGTTCTTGCCACAGTGTTGTGGAGAAATCTGCCTGAGATGAGATGCTCAGTTGTAACACAACTACCACTTTGTGTTGAAAGGGACTCTCAGTTGAAAATCATACCTGGAAATAATAATGCGTTCCCTTATGTTTGTTTCTAATCAGACAGCTGATGAGGTGAAGTCAGGGGACATTCAGAAATCAAGTGCACTTGTCCTTGTTTTTATTCTACCTCATGGTACTCCCTCATCTCCCCAGTTTGGAGGAGGTGAGAGAAGCTGTCAGTTTTGGTGCTGCCCCATTAGTTTCCTGCTGGTTCCTGGCTCCTGTGTAGCCAGCTCTCACTGTCAGAGCTGTCTCACTCCTGCAGAGCCTGGCCGGGCATGGCAGTGTGGGATCTCTTGAGGGCCCAGTTGCACCTAGGAAACCGGTCTGGGATGCAGGAGCAGCCTGGGTACAAGTCTGGGGCCTCCTACATGTCCTATTCTTACTCTTTCTGCAAGCTGAAACAACCAGGATACATTTTAGTTGTGGTAAAAATATACAACCCTAACTCCTTTGATTATTAAAGGATTGTTTAAGTTTTACAAATACATGGGAAATAGAAGCAGCCCTTCTGCAATTTGGATGGTGTATTTGTGCACAGTACTGTTCATTCCATCACTTTTAGCCCAACTCTACTTTGGCAGAGATGACACCAAGAAACCAATGGGTTTTTTAGGTTTGCCACAGGAAATGGCTGGACACACAGCTGTCTGCTTTGTGGTCATTCCTGTGTAGACACTCATGTGCAGACCCCATAAATATATATATTTTAATAATCATAAGCAATGTCTTCAGGAAAAGCTGCTGATATTTTCCCTTCTAAAACTATGTCTTTTGCTCCTTGTGTGATTCCAGCGAATTTCCCATGGGATTGTTTTCCAGGGGTGGGGAAGCCAATGACGGGCAGCTATCACTGTGCAGCATTGTCAAGAACTTGCTGCAACTTCCAGTTGGTTTCTTGTGCACCTGCCATACAAAGTGGTCTTTGTCTTGATTTCCAGGCTGCAGAGATATCCCATGCAGGGATGCTAATGAGTGGCTCGATAAGACAGTGCTCAAGTAAGTTGTAACAGCAGTGGGTCTGGACACAGGCCTGGAGGTTTGCAAGGGCTCTGCCATAGCAGACCGGTTCTGTAGCCCTCCTGATCCCCACTTTCACCCAGACGCATGGAGGCTCCTTATGCTTTAAGCTGCTACGAGATGAGGAACCCTGTTAAAAGCTAGCTGTATCCTCTTGAACATCAGCGCTGGGAATTGCAAGAGATCATGGAGGATTCAGAATGACCAACTGAGAGAAGCGATAAGCTGTGCCCTGGGATGGGGACATACAGGGACAGAGGGCTGGTCAGCACAGTCAGGAATTGCCTGGGTGGCAGGCGGCTGGACGCGGCAGCCTTCCCTGCCCTTTGCCTGCCTGGAGTTGCCAGACATGGAGCAGATGGTTTCATCCACACCCAGACAAGGCTCTGTCTACGGGGCTGACATGGGAGGCAGAAGAGATGTGTGAAGAGCTACACATTCCCTCTGTCATTGCCTGCTTTCCCACCACTGTGCTGTGGCCAGTTAAGACTTCTGAGGAAGAAAGGGGTCAACAAGTGGGATGGCTGAGCACAAGGACCCCCTTGGTCCTAGTCCAGGTCTGTGGAGGCCAAGTGCCGGCAGAGGAAGAAGAGGACTCAGCTGTTATGTATAATGGGGACTCTTTTTGCAGGGGTTGCCAGTTACACACTGACCGTGGTGTTCGCCAGCTCCCGAGGGAGGAAGCAATCTGTGTCATCTCACAGCGGGCTTCCTTAAATCTCAGCCTGATTAAGCGGTGGCAATATGGGCTGCCCGATATGAAAGAGCCGTCCCCCAAAAGGGCCAATTGTTAGTGCAGAAATAGCCTGTTTCACTGTTTGCATTGCCCTTCAGTCAGAGGCCGGTAGCACATGAAATCATCAGATTCTGACTCCAAGTGAGTAGGAATCTGAAGATGAATAGTGTCCATCAGCTACCGACGTTGGTTTGGGTACAGACTCTGTTGGCCATACACCTGGGAAAGCTGCATTTGAACACTCTGGGTTTTTTTTCAACCTCAAGATGTCAGAGGGATTTTGGGAATATCCACTCAGCTTTTGACCTCTTGTCTGTCCTTGAAAAAGCAGTATTTGTGCTTTCCATGGTGAGGCAGTGGGCTAAAATACTCATGGAGTGCACAGAGAGATGCTGAGGCTTGCAAGGTGGCATTGCTATAGAAAGAGGAGGTGGTGTGGTAGGTCCTTGGAACAGTTTCTCCTGGATTTATGTGCTAGATTTTAGACAGATTTGTGAATGTGGCCAGTGGTTTTCCATCAGCACATTTGCGGAGAGCTGTATCGGAGTAGGTCTGGAAAAGGAGTTTGATACTCAGACATCTGATGAAAAATTGCTGTGTGTAGTTACGTCAGAGTTTATTCATTGCATAGAGATAAAAGCTTTTTTTGATAAAGCGCAGTCATCTTAGCTTGTGGCTGTTGTTTTTCTTAGTTTCTTGTGTATTTTAGGGATCTAATTAATTATACGGAGTGACTGATGCTCAGAAAAAATACAGTTCAAACTGAGCTGCAGTTTTCTTCATGTTTCTTTGCCTTCATACCCAGAAAGCAGTGAGCTGGAGCCTACCTTGGTAGCAGGTCCTCAGTATTCAACAGGCAAGAATAAAGTATTGTCAACTGTAAGTTGTCTGAGGTAGGGTGTTTGTGCTCATATACAGGCAAACATTGGTGCTTCTCTGATTTGTGGAGCAGGGAGATATTGAGTTAGTGTAAAGGCCAGCATTTATCCTTTTTGGCTGGTTGTCACTATGTAGAAGACATAAATTAAGAGTTGTCTGCTGGGATCCCCCGGAGACGTGATGAGTTTGCAGCATGTTCTTTGGAGGACATCAGCCTCAGGTTTTGCTACTCTGCTGCTCATCTGGGGTGGTCTACTCTTTGTCCGCAGGTTTCCAGTACTGCAGAGGGAAAGGTGGGACAGGCTGGCACCCTGCTTGTTTCAGCATGCCAGTTAGAAGTAACATTAAACTTGGAGATATTTATATGCAACTTCTCTTTGAAAAGCTTTCAAGGAGGCCTTGCCATCCTTTACAGATGAGATATGTAGGGATTGTTCACTCCCTGTTGAAAGGCAGGAGTCAGAATGCGTCGTAACCTCTTGAGCAGCGCTGTTAGACATCACAGGGCAGCTACAATCTCTAGCTTAGGAGGTGGGCTGAGGAGCAGTCTGCAGACAGCTGGGAAGGCACTGTCGGGGTGGGATCACTCTATACTCACCTCATTTCTTGTGGTCTTTACCAAGCTGCCTGCTGCTGCTGGGGAAGAGCAATAGTCTTGGCAGACTGTTGCTCTGACCCAGTACAACTTGTACCATGGGCCAGGTACAGATGCCTGAATTTCCTTGAGTGGTAGGAACAGAGCTTCAGCATCTACTACCAAGGGAGTTTCTTCTGTGAGCAGACCCTGACTCCCATGCCACATGACAAAGAGTGGCTTAAGTCCACAGTGCTTGAAGATGACTACTTCCACACTGTGTAATCTTTGGCCCAGGTCTCTTCTGGGTCCCTCGTAGTACTCACTGGCTCTGAGACACCATCAGTAATTGCTGGGGTTTCAGCAGTCCTAGATTCCTGTGATCTCAAAGAGGTATGGCAGCCCAAGCATGATCCATCATGTGCAGTGATCCATCACCTAGGAGAGGCCAAACTGATCTCCTCCAGACTACAGCCCACATGCAAAAAGCTGTACCTGCAGTGTGGATGGACAATGAGAGACTGGGATCTGGGAGCAAGACAGGGAGAAATTCTGTTGGGCAGTGCAGGCATACCCAGAGGGAGCTTAGCAATGCCTCAGTACCCTCCAAAGATGTTTGTTTGAGCCCTCCTTCCTGTCCATCCTAGCTATTCCTCTTGCCTCCCTGACGAGCATTGCCCTGGACTGCTTGGGCAAGTAGGTCTGAGGAGACTTCAGTTTCCATGGAGGAGTCTAGTCTGAGACCCAAAACTTATTTTGATACAGGGTCTAGTTAAAGCCACTGTCTCGCAGCAGGGAAGCTCCTTCTCCTCTCGAGTTATGTTGGGCTTACCTGTTTCATTCTCCAAGACCTATAAAGGCTCTCTAGAGCCAGATGGCAGATGTTAATACCTTTCTTGGGATTTAGACGATGACGTGTCATGCTGAGGGACCCTTTCCTATGCAGATGCCAGCTGCCACATTCAAGCATGGTGTGGTCAGCCCTCTGGGTTTTTTGCTGAGGGAAGCGGGGCTTGCCTGAGTGTGCAGCACTGAAGGCCAGCTGGTCTACCGGGCCTGGAGGTAGTGAAAGCCACTCTGGCCTCACATTGTCTTTCTCATCATTCTCTCTGCCTTGGGGACAGGCCATGCACCAGCAGGGACTTGATTGCTGTGATCATTTGGGCTGTTCAGAATCTGATGGGTCTGACTATCCCTGGGCTTTTCTAGGATCCAATAATCCCACCCCAAAACACACCTTTCTCCAGTCTTCTCCCCTCTCCTAGTAACAGTGTTAACCCTGCTATGTTCATGTCTCTCCCTGTCTCCTCCTTCCTTCCCCACAACATACTGACCATCCTCACCTGCGCCGAGCCTCACTCCCCTCACTGCCTGCCCAAATCTCTCTGCAGCTCATCACCACCAGTCTGTCCTGACAGGTTGGCAAAATTTGCAAAATGAAAACCTCTTCTACCGCATTTTTCAGTTTTGCCACCAAATTTTGACAGAGCCAAGAGCCTGGAGCTGCTTCTGCTGCCCTGCGTGTGCTCGGTGACCTGGAGGGGACCTAGCCGAGTCTCTCCTTAGCAGTTCCCAAGCTATTCTTTCTCTCATGTAAGTGCTCTTAAAATAATGATCTGGTCCTAAGCTGCTGGAGGGGTTCAGCTTTGAGACTGATGTTTGCCCCCACCTCTTTCCTTTCTTTCAGACTGTGCTGCTCTGGGAGGAGAGGGCAGCTCTTGGAGGACACTAGTCATGAGGAAGCCTGTTGGACCACCACAGCTCACTTCGATCCCAAGTTCTGCTGTTTTTAAAATAGGCAGTAGGCTGGCAGCTGGGACGTGAGAGAAGAGGAGGTGAGTTCATGGGAAGAGGACAGCCTTCAGTTCAAGTGCTTGGGGACCAGCTGGTGTTTCACTGGGATCCTGCAGGGCTTTTGCTGTAGGTGAGAAGAGGCTGTCCTAGGGAGCAGGGGTTGAGGAGAGTGTGATCTCATGGGGATATCATTTGCCTTTGGGACATACCTGAGCTGCTCATCTGGTGCCTTGGCTTTGTACTGAGTTCATGTTTGGAGAGATGTGCCCAACCTATTAGCTTGCCTAGGCCCTGGATTGTACCAATAGCCTTCTTAATGACGGACTTTTTGTTAGCTCCTCCCTCCTGTTGCCTTGAACTCTGTGGCCATCTCTTTTTGAATGTGTTTCCCCTCCCCAAATTTCTAGACTTGTCTCATGTATTACTGCAGAAGTGTTTGGGATCCAGCCTAGCTGAGATCATCACCATGATGGGCTGATTTTCTAGCCTCACACTTTGCCTTGATTTCAGGGTAGATCATGAGGTTAATAGAACATCTTGCAGCTGATTTATTTTTTGCAGGGATTTGAGTTCCCTGGAAAAACTCCGTGGAGAGATGCTCAGCTTAATCATGATTAAGGCCAACAAAAATCTGGTAGCTGATCCTCTGAGCAAAGAGGGGCTGTGTTTGATCAGTAGGTGAACCTGGGGCATCTACTGGAAACTGATAGTTTTTGGGGGCCATACTTGGTCTGTTTTCACTGTCTGGGCTGTACTACACTGGGCAGACCTGCTGGGTGACACGCTGGTCGGTATTCATGAGGGTGCCTTTATCTGGAGAAGGCTCCATCTGTTCCACAAGGTGTCATGGTTTTCTCTTTAATATCCTAGGGATTGTTGTCAGGCTGAGGACGTGTGAGGAAGGAAGAGACTGAGGATGCAGATGGAATGAAAGAAAATGCCAAGTGATTAAACGGCTGTAGATGAGTGGAGATATGGCTTAAGAGATTGACGATCGCCTGCTGGCTGGAGAGATGGAAGGAAAGATTGCATTCACGTAAACCAGGATTGCAAATCCACTCACACCACCCCCCCCCCCCCATGTTAAATTGCATTTGTTACTTGTTTTTAGCCTTCTCATGTGTAAACTTTCACACAGCTCTGTACTGCACCTTTATGGCCCCATCTGCTGTTTCCATCTCCCAGAACCTCTGGTCTGGTCTGGGGGCAGAAAGCCTATAAAATAAAACTTGTGCAGTCAAACAAGCTGTTTGCTGTGCCAGTGTTTTCTTTGGCTGATGTGTCTGCGATGCGTTCTTGTATATGCATGACTGTGTGTCAGAGTTAATGTGCACGGGTGAGGGATAATTCTCAGGTAGCCGTGCAGATAAAAAATGCATCAAGAATCAGTGTGTAATACTTTTGGGGGGCTTTCTTGAAACATCCTCTTATGAGAGTGGCTCTAATGCTTTCTGGACACTGCAGCTCATGGGCAGAAGCCATGGATCTCCAACCAGGTCTCTCTGCGCTCGCCCTGTGCGGGACGGAAACCCAGTGACTCGACAGGACTGTACTTGATGTGATTAACAAACTGCACCTGGAGTAAATTCCTCTCTCCCTCCCGTGGTGGTGCTTTATACAGTCTCTGGGGCCCAGGAGGAGCACGCGTGGGAGGAGAGCTGGCAGGACATGCTGCCCTGCTGCGGGGCAGTGCGTGGGATTGGGGTGGCTGCTGGAGGCAGGCAGGTCTGGCAGGGTGGTGGGAGAGGCTGGCCTGGCTGGGGAGGGTCCGCTGTGCCCAGCAGCACCCAGGTCTCGGGGACGGGTGGCCCCTGAGCGATTCCTGTCCCCCACTAGGTGGCACTGGGAGCCCTGCTATGGTGTCCCGGTCCCCCCCAGCCACGCAGCCTGGCCTGCCCCTGCCCCCCTCCCGTGCCAGGACAGTAGTACCCACGGCCCTCCTGGACAGGGAGCAAGGCACAGAGGGGCCCGTGAACTGCACGCCAGCCCTTTTCCTCCGGGAGCTGGCGTGTCATTTGGGAGCTGGCGTCATTTGGGAACTAGCGCTTCACACGTTATGCCGGAATCCTGTGCCTCACCCACTGACCCGGCCATGCTAGAAGTCATTGCGTTGCATGTGTCTCACTGGGAATTGGTGCACCGTGAGCGTCCTGGTGGGAGTCAGTGCATTGCATGCGTCCTGCTGAGAGTCAGCGCGCTACGCGTCTCACTGGGAGCTGGTGCGTCATGTATGTTGCACTGGGAGTCGCTGCACTGCGCGTCTCCTGCTAGGAGTGAGTGCATCACAAGTGTCCTGCTGGGAGCTGGTGTGTCACTGGCAGGCCTTGCTCTCCTGGGAGTTGGTGCGTTACATGTGTCCTGATGGGAGTCGGCGCAGCACGCACACTCTGCTGAGAGTCCGCGTGTCACACATTGGCTTTGCCTTGGTGGGATTCAGTGTGTTTTGCACGTATTCTGCCGTTTGCTGGTATCTTGCACGCTGGCTCTGCCCTACTAGGAGCTCTTGTGTGGCCTGTGTCCTGCTGGGAGTTGGTGTGTCAGGTGTATCCCACTGAGGGTCTTGGCACTGCACACATCCTGCTGGGAATCAGTCAGTCCCTTGTGTCTTACTGGGAGCTGGTGCATCGTATGGGACTCGGCTCAGCCCCACTGGGAGCCAGTGTACCACAAGTGTCCTGCTGGGGGTCAGTTCATCACATGCATCCTGCTGGCAGCCAGGGCATCAGCTGGGAGCTGGTGCATCACAGTTAGCCCTGGCTGGCTGGGTGTCAGTATGTCTCATATGTCCTGCTGGGAGCTAATGGATCCCACGTGTCCCTCTAGAAGCGTGTGTGTTGCCCTCCAGCCCTGCCCTGCTAGGAGCCAGTGCAGTGTGTGCTGACCATTCCTCATGACAAGTCAGTGAGTCTCACATGTCTCGCTGGGAGCTGGTGCCTCTCGGGTGTGCTAGGACTCTGTTTTGCTCTCCTGCCCTGCCTCGCTAGGAGTCAGCATGTCACACGCTGGCCCTGTCACTACAGCAGCCAGCACACTGCACACAGTGTCCCCTCCTCTCTCTGCCTGTCTGTTGCATGGCAGCCCATTCCCCCGGTTTGGTCTCCTCTCACCCAGTGCAGCAGACGTGATCTCCTCCTCCCATGAGGAGGATCAAGGACACCCGGCCACAGCTTTCTCTGCTGAAGACCTCCTGTCTGCAGTGGACACAGGGATGCCGCGGCGCTGTGATTATTTTAATTAATTTATTTTAAGTATCTGTAGTGACAGAGGTCTCTCCATGCCTGTCTCGGTGCCGGTGTTGCTGTGTGTCTGTCTCTCTCTCACCCGCCATGCCTGTCCCCTGGGACCTGCCCTGACAGCCTTGCATCCCACGGTGGCTGGAGCTTCCCCAGCCTTCGGGGACCCTCTTTGCCTCCACTGCTGGGCCCAGCACCCTGCCCTGAGGAAGCCGTGGTGGCGGGTGAGGGAATGGCTGTCGGCAGCACAGCTGGGCACAAAGCTGCCGGTCTCTGCCTTGTTCCTTCAGAGGGGGTGCATGCAGCAAAGCAGGGGTCCTGGCCATGCAGTAAGGAGGGGTGGCCTCAGTGGGACAGACCCTTTCCACCCAGGGCTGCTTTTGGTGCCAAGTGGGGTTTTGTGGTGGCTGCTACCTCCCCAGGTATGCACTGGGTTCCAACACAAGGCATGTAGATGTCCTGCCCTTCTCCTACAGCTCCCCAGGCTCCATGGCCTTCTTTCAGGGCTGCAGAGCCTTCCCTCAGGCCCTGTGGCTTCCCTCAGGGCTCTGGGGCCTTCCCACTGATTCCCGTAGCCAGCTCCCCATTGCTGTGGCCCGTGTCCCTCAGGAAACCCCCACGCCTGCTCACTCCACACCTCTAAACCTTCCCTTCTCCGTGTCCAGGCCTATGCTACTCTCGGTGCCTTTCTGATTATCCTGCCTTTCCCGCAGCAGCCTGGCTGGTGGCTGTTTTTCTGGGAGATGTGGAAATAAGATGGCCACCATGTGGGTGGCATTGCAGAGAGAGATGCTTGGGTGAAGGATGATGCCACAGGGACTGAGGGAGAGTTCAACCATTCTGTGGTTCTGGGGTTCTTTGGCATAAGGCAGATAACGTGAATTGAAGCAGCCAGCATTGCTGAGTTGGTGAGAGCTGGAAGCACTCATGCGATGCTTCCCTCCTTCCCCCTCGCCCTGAGCAGCCATGGGGTGGGTAAGAAAGGGGCTCAAGCCCTGTTAGTATGGCTCTCCCCCTTCAGAGCAGCTTTCTTAGGCTCCCTGCAAACTCAGGAAGAGGTGTCAGTGCTTTGGGGCTATTCCTAGACTTTCTGGAACTGGAAGGAGAGGAAAAAAAAAGGAGAAAAAACCCTCATTTTTATCCTGCTGGTGCTTGTCGTTTGACTGCAGTTGGGTGTGGCTGTGTGATGGGGCCGATGGGACAGAGGGGACAGTGGACCGTCCCAGGTGTCCTGGCAAGCCTCTCTGATAAAGTCCAAGCATGTGTCTGTGCCATACAGGCACCTGCAGGGACTGAGGAGCCGGTCCTGGCACACATCGTTATCCAGGGTTAGGCCATTGCATGCCGCTGATCATGGGCTGGGGAATGCCGGCACCCTGCCTGCACCATGCCTTGCCAGCGAGTCGCTGTGTGACTGTCATCCCAGTGCCTGCATCTTCCTCTCCGTGAGTCGGTGCTGGCCTGGGCTCTGGTGTGAGTGGGAATGGAGAGCACGTGTGTTACTCTTTCCCATGCAGGGGAAAGTTAGTCGCATGCTTCAGGCTGGTGTTTGCAAGGACATGACCTAGAGCTGGTGAAAGGGACTGGCAAGATGTGCAGGCACTTATGTACGTGCATATGCACCAGCCAGCCCTGGAAGGGGCTGCCGGACTTTGCTTCTCCACACATGGCTGAGTTCCTGGGCCAGGGGCGTTTGGTACCTCCACAGGTTATTTGCTTGCAATGGGCGAGACAGGTAAACCAGGAAACTGGGTGTTGTGGTTTCACCCAGGTAGGCAGCTCAGCACCACCAGCCACTCAATCACTCCCCACACAGTGGCATGGGGGAGAGAATCAGAAATGTAGAAGTGTGATATCTCATGGGTTGAGATAAAGACGGTGTAATAGGTAAAGCAAAAGCTGCGCGCACAAGCAAAGCAAAGTAAGGGATTCATTCACTCCTTGCCATCAGCAGGCAGGTGTTCATCCGTTGTCCGGAAAGCAGGGCTCCATCATGTGTAACAGCAACTTGGGAAAACCAACGCTGTAACTGTGAATGTCATCCCTTCCTTCTTCCCCCAGTTTTTTATTGCTGAGCATGACGTCATATGGTCTGGAATATCCCTTTGGTCAGTTGGGGTCAGCTGTCCCAGCTGTGTCCCCTCCCAACCTCTTGTGCACCCCCAGCCTTCTTGCTGGTGGGGTGGTGTGAGGAGCAGAAAAGGCCTTGATGCTGTGTAAGTACTGTTCAGCAATAACTAAAACAGCCCTGTGTTATCAAAACTGTTTTCATCACAAATCCAAAACATAGCACTATACAAGCTACTATGAAGAAAATTAACTCTATCCCAGCCAAAACCACTGGGAATTTCAAGAAATAAATGACCCCCCTCCTCTTCAGCTATCTGTGTTTCTTCTTGACTGGAAAACAAGTATGAATGACTTGTGCAGAGCTGTTATGCTGCCTCCATCAGGGTCTGCAGAAGTGAGGTTGTTGCAGTCTCTTGGTGTACATGTGTCATGGTTTAACCCCAGCCAGCAACTAAGCACCATGCAGCCGCTCGCTCACTTCCCCCCCACCCAACGGGATGGGGGAGAGAATCAGGAAAAAAAGTAAAACTCGTGGGTTGAAATAAAGACAGTTTAATAGGACAGAAAGGAAGATAATAATAATAATAATAGAATTGGAACATACAAAACAAGTGATGCATGGTGCAATTGCTCATCACTCCCCAGCTGATGGCCAGTTAGTTCCCAAGCAGCGATCTGCCCCCCACCAGGCCAACTCCCCCCAGTTTATATACTGGGCATGACGTCATATGGTATGGAATATTCCTTTGGCTAGTTTGGGTCAGCTGTCCTGGCTGTGTCCCCTCCTAACTTCTCATGCCCCTCCAGCCTTCTTGCTGGCTGGGCATGAGAAGCTGAAAAATCCTTGACTTAGTATAAACACTGCTTAGCAACAACTGAAGACATCAGTGTGTTATCAACATTATTCTCATACTAAATCCAAACCACAACACTATACCAGCTACTAGAAAGAAAATTGACTCTATCCCAGCTGAAGCCAGGACAACATGCTACTCTTGTTCAGCTGGAGCCCTGGATCTTCATCTGTGCTACCTGATGGTCTAGAATTAGTAGAAAGGCAATGGTTATCTTAACTTCAACCTCTCTTCATTTGTTTTCTTTGCCCAGCTGACTTTGCTTTTACCCATGAAGCTGTAATATCCATTTTTGTTTCTAGCTTTCGGTGACTAGACCTGGGTTTTACAACCTTCTGTCCCTGGAATGAATGTGGGAGCTGGAATGCTCGTTTGAGCTGTGTCTGTTCTCTGTTGCGTAGCTGCTTTTAATTCCTGAACTTGCTTTTATTTGATCAATGAGTGCCAATTGCAGAGTGCACATGTGATGACCCTGCTCAGGTGACCGCAGCTGCCCAGTGCTTTTACCTTGAGGTCAATCTCAGCTCAGACTAGATTTTAACTGAGGACTGGTGAAGCTCTGCAGATCCTGTTAGCAGCCTCTTGAGCTTGGTAAGACCTGTGCTTGCAGAGCAGCAGCCTCAGAGAGAGCAACTAAGGTAGGTTTGGATATGGTAAACGCATGAGAGAAAGACTACAGATGCCAGAGTGGGTCCTGTGTAAAAATGTTGCCTGTAGTGCCTAAAAACAACTATTGCAGTGGTGCTGGAAGTTGCGGCCAGACTGCTTAAATGTGCTCAGGTTGTCACTAGAGGGAGCAGCATGTAATTTTTCCTTAATCTTGAAAAAAATGACATGATGCAGAGACCCAGCTGGTGGAGCGGTTTGGCAGGAGGGATGTAGGAGAGGTGCTGGAGTCTCTTTGTCTTCATAAACACAGGTGTTTCTCTAGCTGCAAGGGAATCTCTTGTCCTGCTTAGCCAGCAAGGTCTGGGGGGGAGTGGGAGGAGCTAAGCACATTAAAAAGGTCAGTTTGCTGAGCAAGAATCACTTTCTTGACTCTCCTTTTGGCTCTTAGAAGTGCAAAGTTTTGAAGGCGGACAGGGCCCTGCCTAATGCAGGCACTGTATGGTCTGTGGGGGAGACGGCTGGAACGGGAGAGATGTTGCATTTAGTTGGCTTTGCCGCTACTGCGAATGAGCTGGGCTTGCTCTGTCTGTAAGGGGCCTGGTTTGACACATGCAGCTGCTGGAGATCTCCTTCAAGAGCTCTCTGTTATCCAGATTCTGGTACCATTGCCACTTGCATGGCTCTACTGAGTAGTGCTAAGTTGCATCTCTGTGCCATGCTGTGCTGCAGTGGACACATTCAGAGGTACCCCTCCAGGCCTAGAATCTAAATACAAGATGAGGAGCAAGGGAATAGAGACAATGCAAGGAAACAAAGAGACCATAATGGTATCCTGCCTTGCCTTGAATTGGATAATTCCCCTATGACTAGTTGGTGGGCAGTGGATTACTCAGTGGGAGGAAAGGGGTCTGGAGTCAGTCCTGTGAACTTCGTTCCCTCATTTGTAAAATGATGTTGTGAACATCTGGCTCACACATGGAGTGTGACACTTGGCTCACAGAGGCATATAAATGTTTTCAGATCCTTGAATGGCTGTTGCTGAAATGCGAAGGATCATCATTAATGAAGTCTGCAATAACACTGACGGAGCATTTGTGTTTGCTGCAATTTGTAACTATGTTCTAACACTTGTTAACGAATGCTATTGTGGGTTGCAATGCGACCAAGGAACACTTGAGGATAAACATGACGAAGTGGTTGTTCCTGGCTTGTGCTACTATTTATCACTGCAGGTGTTGAAACATATCATGTTGTGCAGCAAGGCTTTAAATGGGTGAATAGGGTAAGAGGGGAGACTTAGCTACCGCTACTTCCTTTGTGGTTTTTCCATCTGTTCCACTTACATAGGAAACACTGGCAAATGCCGCAACTGGCTGATATAAGAAGATCTGTTGTGATGGGGAGCTGAATATCCATATAACATCAGAAAAATCTAGCTGGTGGGCTGGAGGTTGGTTTTAGACAACATGGCTTGGAGTAACCAAGCTATTCCCCATCAAGAGACATAGGTGAGGTCCTGAAGAAGAAGCAAGTTCATACATAAGCCAAAGTTGAAGGCATAGAACTGAGACTAATCAAGCAAAGGCCTGCATGGATGAGCAAGGAGCTCATTACTGAACTCAGACATACAAAGGAGGCATACAAGAGGTGGAAGCAGGGACAGGTGACCTGGGAGGAGTATAGAGTTTCTGTCTGATCTTGCAGGGATAGGGTGACCTAGAGTTGGATCTGGTGAGGAGTGTGAAGGGTGACAAGAAAGGATTCTGCAAGTATGTAAATAGCAGAAGGAAGACTAGGGGAAATATGGGCCTGCTGTTGAATGGTGCCAGCGACCTGGTAACAAAAGACAGAAAAAACTGAGGTACTCGGTGCCTTCTTTGCTTTAGTCTTTACTGGTAAGACCAGCCTTCAGCAATCCCAAACCCCTGAGACCAGGGGAAAAGTCTGGAGCAAGGAAGTCTTACTCTCAGGTTAGGGAACACTTAAGCAAACTGGACCCATGAGTGCTTAAGAGACTGGAACATCTCTCATATGAGAAGAGGCTGAGAAGCCAGAACTGTTCAGCCTCGAGAAGACAATGCTCAGGGGGACCTCATCCATGTGTATAAATACCTGATGGGATGGAATGAAGAAGAGGGAGCTAGACTAGTGTCCAGTGACAGGACCAGAGGCAATGGGCACACAGGAGGTTCCATCTGAACAAAAAAACCCTTTCCTGCTGTGGGAGTGACCAAACAGTGGCACAGGTTGCCCAGAGAGGATGCAGAGTCTCCATGTGTGGAGATATTCAAAACCCATGGGACTCATGCCCCCTCCCCACCGTGCCCATCAGTGGGCATGGAGTCCTGTGCAGGCTGTGATCCTTCTCTGCCCCTTCTCTGCCTGTGGGGCTGACTGCCCTGCTGAGGCCTGGCATGGTGTATTCACACTGACTCAGTTGTTTCTTATTTCTTTTCTGACTGCATCTCCCAAGTTCTTGAGGTTGGTTTGAATCCAAAGCCTGTCCTGTGATATACTGGCAGCCTCTTCTGTGCTGGCATCATCTGCATGATGAATAAACCTGCTTCTTTTTATGTTACCTGGCTGTAAGTAAAAAGGCTAATTGGGATTGACCCAAACCCCATCTCTGTGAATCCTCACTTGATGTATCTTCCATCAGGCAGTAAGCGATTTATGACTACTCTTTGAATATGTTTTTTCTAGATGTTCTCCCATCGTATTGCCATTTGAAGCTCCCTTAACTTGCTTAAGAGACTATAGCCAAACAAATATCAAAAGTCTTACTAACATCAAGAAGTGATAACTGTTGTTTTTCCTCATCTACAAAGTTCTTTTGCCAGGCTGTCCAGGGAAGCTGGGTTGGTCTGAAGAGGCTGTGTTAGTTCCTGCACCCTTCCTTGCTTGCCTTTAGTGCTTATGATAATGAAGACTAAGCTAGTGGGTCTGTAATTGCCCTGATTTTCTTTTCTTCCATTTTGTAAAGCACCACTTCATTTGCCCTCTCTGTGGCCTTCTAAGGCTACCTTGGTTGTCTCTGGAGCCCAAAACCCAGCAACCTGCATCAGTGCCTTGAGATAAGGCTTATCAGGCACATCTCATTGGAAACCCTTCACATAGAAAAGTACTCCTTACTCTGCTCTTGCCTTATCTGAGGGTTAAATCTTGTCCTCTTGTAGTTGATAATAGCTGTGCTGTATCAGCTGCTGCTTTTTTCTCATACTGGTCTTTGTGACCTTCAACATGTATCCAAGACATCTGATAGCTTTCCAGCTCTGAGCAGTGGACATGCCATGTCTCCCTCTCATGACTGATGGGCTTAGAACAGTTTCTCGCCTTCACTGTTCCTCCAAAGCTAAGTGTCTTGGCTTTTCAGCTTTGTCCTTTTGTGTTTGTGAGACTGCTTTTAACTGTTGCCTGTTGTGATCTAATCTAGTGCCAATTCTGAACTCCACAAGGATCTCATGATTCAGCTGTATTCATCCCTTCCTTTTCTTCCTGCCTTTTGCCTGGCAGCGAGAAAGCTTGTTCAAGGCCCACTTCTTCAACAAACTAGCAGATCTGTAGCTGCTCTTTGTTTCTGTAGTTCACACTTCCAAGATATTCATGCCAAAGTTCAGAGCTTATGGTGGTTTGCCTTTCTGAAATCAGCATTTCTACTTTACTGGTACCCCTCTGAAGGCTCCCCAACTTTTTTGGGTCAGTCACCCTCACCCATGTTGCCTTCTATGTTTGTGTTCTCCCCAGTCCTCCACAGTGAGTCACTCCTGCGAGTAAGCCTATCAGTCACCTGCACCTTTCCTGTCCCAGCAACTTGTCCTCAGTATGTTCCATTTTGCCCTTTTGTCCCCAGAGCTGCTTCTCTGCACTGCCAGGACCTTCTGTAGGTCTGAGTTTTTCATTCGCCCCAGACCCTGCAGCCAGTGCCTATGTTCTTGAAACACACAAACAGTGTTGCTTGTCCTTCTCAACAGGCTGACACTTTTCTGGGTTCACTTTGAGTTCTCCCAGACAATCTGTTGCACCTAGTAAGTCATAATTCTGGTCATTTATAAAGCCTTCCTGTTTATTTTAAGCTAGCATCTCCAGGGCATTTGGCAAACTGATGTAAGGTTCCTTGTGCTCCTCCTACAGCAACTGTGACTCCTCTATTAGCCTCTTCCTGGATACTGCTGTCTGGACCTGTTGTGCTTTTGCTATAGCCACCCCTACAAAGTTACCAGGCTGTTTTTTAGAAAGAAGGCTCTTCAGCTCTTTTCTTGTCTCTTATTACCACTTGAATGTGGGATGCATGAAAGTTTTCTCCTTTCTGGTTTACCCTGTGGCATGTAGTGGCTGGCTATATAGTTGATACACATCACAGAGCAAATATGACCTTGCAAGTGTTCATTATTGTAGTGTTGCTAGATCTTCCAGATTCCAGAAGCATGGTCAAACTCAACCAACTATGGTCCTTCCACTGTGTTGACCAGACAACCTGCAGGATATTTGGGCTCTTCATATCTATGTTCTTATTGCCCAAGAGGATGTTGACATCTAGCTTGTGGTAATGAAGGCTTCTTGAGGTCCCTCTAACCGAGCTGCGGGATTGCAGGACACTTGACATGGAGATGTCTAGAACATGTAGCACAAGTAACTTTTATTCCTGGCTGGCATGGGAAGGCTGTGGTGAAACCCTTTGACTAGGAAATCCTTCTAAAGCAAATCAGAAGCCTTTTTCTTTTCTGCATTGGTGCTCTTGTTTTTCATTCAATGTAATGGATATCACGCTGGAATGAAATGGTGTGCAGCTCTGTGGGATTAGCAAAGACACTAGCTACTCTGCTGGTGTTAGTGGATCAGAAAGGCTGCTTTATTGTGTGTGGAATGAGTAGAGATAATCTTCCATTGAAGGGCTGGACAAAAGCCTTCTGTTTTTCCTGTCTGTATAGTTTTCTTTGAAAACCTGCTGATGCTTGGCTGGGTCAGGCCAGGATACACTGTGAGAGGATATCCAGGCCAGTATCCTAGATGCAGTGGTGATTAATAGGGCATCTAGTAATTTGCATCTTGGATACAGTGGAGACTGAAATAGTGGTGAGGACCCTTGTGCTACCAGGATGCTACTATGTGCAGTTCTTTTGTGCCACCAATTCTTTTTGGAAGTCCAGTCTGCATTACCATAGCAAAAGACACACAGGAGCTGGAGCTGACTGCCCCAAGGATGTCCATCTTCCTGCCACTACCTCGCTTTTGCCAGAAGTCTTTCCCTAGTACGCTAAGCGAATTTTAAAGTACGCCCATTTTGCTTGCTATGATGACTCAATCCAATACATTTTTCTCTTATTCCATTAGAGCATTTTCCCCTTTGCCTTTTTCCTTTTCCTTCATTGAAAGCTTCTGAACTCTTCTTGTAGTTTTCGGTCCTTCACTTGCTTCATCTCTGTGTGGCATCCTGTTCCTGTGAAGGTGCTAAGCGCTAGGAAGTGCGGTCCTCTAGATCCATAGACCATGGGCTGGTGAATCTGACCTTGATCTAACTCTAGCATAAAGAGAATTTCTGCCCTTTTACTGCTTGCTTTTCCTCTAAGGGATCCAGTTACTTTCAGTGCCACTTTGGCTGCATACAGCCACTAACTTGCTGGGTATGAGATCATCTAATGATGAAAATGAATGTGTAAAACGGCTAGTATTTTAGTGTTGGTGCAAGCAATGAACATTTGTTTGGCTCTTAAGACTGTTATGTAGGAGATGTAAAGCTCTGTTCTACCACAAGCCATAGAAGTCTACAGAAATAACTGACCAGGGGCAGAGAGAAGGATGTAGTTGCAGAGACTATATCTGATGAAAAGAGACCACTGGCCTGTAATGCCCAGGCTGGGTTAGCAACAGAACAGGCACTTCCCAGCGTGTCCGCAGTTTTCCTCACTGTGCAGTTCAGGGCAGATGCTCTTTGCAGCGCATCTTGAGCTTGAGGGGTTAATATGATAATGTGAGCTATCCTAAAGCAGTATGCATGATAATACAGTTAGCTCTTCTCTTGACATATATAATCATAGACTTGAGATCAGGGCACCTTCCCTTCAGTCAGACATAGTGATTGCTGGTACCAGTCACAGGTTATAAACTAATTTTGGCAGTTGGCCATAAAACTGCTCCTTTCGGTGAGACACAGAGGCGTCTGGTGTCAGCCTGACACTAACCATTTGACCAGGGAAAGGCATCTCTCCTGGTGGGATTGCAGAAGGGCTGGTGCTGTTAGCGAAGGTAGAACTATAGAGAGAGTTTATATACAGTTATAACCCTGCACTAATAAATATTAAATGCCTGTTATCAGGCCTGGTGTTTGGTTTGTGGCCCCAGCTTTTTTGCCTGCTTTAGTGGTTATCCACTGAAGGCAACAGGTTTATCAGCAAGTTCAAGCATGTTTGGACTGCAAGGTCTCTCCTGGTGTCTGGCACGTGAAATTATCATAATCTGCCTTTAATATCCCACTCTGTACTCTGGGTGCCATGACGCACAATCTCTGCCCTGCACCTCTGGTTTGGGTTACTAGCTGCTCAAAAAGGCTTTAATCCTCTCTCCATCTCTGTAAACACTGCAGGGTACTTATTTCGTTGCCCCCCCCCCCCATCAATGCAAAAGTTTGGCAGGGTGCCAGAGCCTGCAGGCTCACATGGGCAGAAGAGCCTGGGGCTGCTCTTCAGGGGAGCAGGGTGGGCTATGCTTATATGGTGAAGGGCAGTCCAGAAGTGAGCATGGTGGTTGTTTGTCCCTGTGCTGCCCAGACTGCCATTCAGTGCTGGTGGCAGACATGTGGAGCTGTGTCCTTTCAGCCTGAAAGCTCCGTATTGCCTTCAATGGCTCTTTCCCCAGGAGGGTGGGGAATGGGTCACCAGGGTCACCAGGGAGGTGGGGGATCTCCATCATTGGGGATTCCTGGGTAATGGGTGCAGGAAGTGCAACAAAACCACTGCAATGGTGAGGAATCTGAAATTAAATGAGCAGTTGTTGTAACAATATTCTCTCAAATGGACTCTCTTGGTCCCTGAATCACCATGTGTTTGTTGATAATGGTAGCAGTTTTGCCAGGATAGAAAATGGAGGATCAACCTCCTTCAGATCTCTTGGCTTGCAAAAGATGAGTGCGCAGTCTGCTCAGACAGTTCATTTAACTGTGTGCTTCCAGGGAGTTCAGTTTCACTTCCCAAATCCAAACCAGGGATTAAGAACAGGGTGGTAATTGCTGTTGGTCCACCTCATTTCAGCAGCTTTAAAAAAGGAAAACAGGGGGGAAAGATCATATTTTTGATAAGGTTTGGGGTTTTTTTTCCTGGCTCACTGGCACAGAAAGCCAAAACAAACCAGTCTGGAAAGAGGCAATGTGTCTTATTAAGAAACAAAACAAATCACAGAACCCCACCAAAGCTAACAGGTTGCTAATGAACTTCCTGTCTGAACGCGATTGTGCTTGTCTGTAGTAGGGCACCTGGAAGGTATTTTCATTGTTTTCCCTTCTTCCCTCTGTCAGGGAAGATGGTATGTTTAGTTCTCTCCATCCCAGGTTGTGAAGCTCTAGGAACAGTTGGGAGAGCTCTCCCTCTGCTGCTAATGCAGTAGTGGTCATTTCCATCTCAGCCCAGAGCTGCTGGACTTGCCCTGTTGAGAGGATCACTGGCTCCTAGGTCACTTCACCAGAAGAAAATGCTTCCAGATAGGGTCAGTAGCCCACCGGGAACCGACTGAGTCAGTTAAGAAATGATGCTGTGCTCTGCCAGAAGAGTTCAGTTTGGATAATTACAGCAGGTCATTGGAGAACGACAGGAGTGGAAAGTACAGATTAAGCCACTGCTACTTCTACTGTATATATGTTATGCAAGGAAGGAATATGACAGTGTCATAGGGACTCAGTTAGAAAAGATATTTCAGACTGGCTGTGGGCAGCAGAAAGTTTGGACAGAACTGCTCAGAGATCCAGACTGGTCTGAGCCCAACACAGGGTTATTTTGGAGCTGGTGAGGTAGGTATGGGCTTCTTTCTTTTGTCCCAAGACTGACAAACTTTACCGTTGCTGTTTATTCCAAGAGGCAAACTTGAGTTGTATGAAGTATTACAGATATAGTTTCTTGGTTGTTTAGCTAGACATCCATTCCCAGTCTAGTAGAACAGTGTGAGATGTCTACAAGGTGGTTGTCACTGTGCTCTGAGTATTTGGTTTAGTCCCCTCCTGTAAGCTTCTCCACCACAACATGTTCTGGGATCTTCACTATGTGTGTGAGGATGTGAGGAGGGGCTTTGGGTCCTGTGACTCACTCTGGGGAAGAAGCTTAACTGTGTGGACTAAAGAAGGATGTTGTTGTCTTGAATGGAAAATGGCAGGACCAGCATTAAGCACTTTATAGCCCTCCAGCAAGCCTTTTTGCAAAGAAGCTTAGATTTATTCCAAGCTGAAAGCATAGCTCAGCCATTAAATTATATACCAGAAACATAGTCAAGGGCCTGAGGAACATGTTTGCATGTGCTTTGATTTAAGGGATGTGGTATTGGTGTTCAGGTAGAGAGCTTAGGTATGTAGACAGCTGTCTGTGCTTCAACCAGCTCACCCTTACACAAGACACGTGCACCTGCAGTGGTGTAAAACACTTCGATTGTCCTTAGTCCCTGTTTCCAGGCCTGCCTTTTGTTTCTGGCTTCTCCCTGTATCGTGGATCCAGCAGCTTGGAGGAGAACACATATCTGTTTGCCTGGTGCGCTGTCTCCAGGAGAGCTTGGGTTCCTCCCTACTTGTTAGGCCTCCTGCCTGCAATGTTGACGTGCCCAGTCATCATCTTCTTGTAATGCCTGTTTAGCCTTGTTTGCTGTCTAAGGACTTTCTGAGGCTGTGGTGGCATCTCCCAGGGCCAGTGCTGGCAGATCATAGTGTTCAAGTTGCCTTTTTTATCAGACTTTCAGGCAGTCTGCAGGAGACCTGTGCAGAGAATGAGTCTCGATGGGTTGGCAGAGATGTAGATAGAAGGAAAACCATGTGCATGTTCTGCTGAGCTGGAAGATGTCTCAGGGGTCTGTCTGTTGTCTCAGACGCTGCTGCTCAGTGAGATGCTTGTCAAGTAGCACATGAGTACACAGTTTAAAGGAGGACAGTGATAAGCAATACTGCAGGATGTGTCCCTTCAGGCCAGCCCAAAGGGCACAATTAGTTCCAGAAACTCCCAAGGCATTACAGTATGGGGAATCTGTACTCCTGAGAGCTGGATAAATGATTTCTACATTATCTCAGTTCGGGAGTCTCTTGCTCAGACCAAAAGGAGGTATTGCTTCCTGTACAAACAAAGACCTTGGTCAGTCTCTTATTCCAAGGCAAATCATGGTTAGCTGTGAAGAGGGAATGTCTGTTGGTTTGGAGTCTGGTACAGCAGGGTGAACTGCGGCTCGGTTTTCCAGGAAGTGGAAGCACAGGGAAAACTAGCACTAGCTTTCTAAGGCCAAATTCAATGCCAGTGAGAGTTTGATAGGAGAAGGGACATAGATTCATCCCCATTGACACCTCGGTCCATTTGGTCCTGAGATTTTTAGCTACTTTCAGTTGGCCTATGAGCACAAAAATGATATCATGGTAAAGGAATTCCTAAGCAAGAACTGCCGCCTCATGTGAAGTTATTTAAGCGTATCTCATGATATATTTTTATGCGTTGGTAATTATCATCCATACCCAGATTGCCCTACTTACGCTTTCCTCTTGTGTCATTACTTGTTCATGCAGGAGTGTTTTCCTCGGGGGATGTCATCAAATACATTATAAAAGTAGAAGACACTGAAGTGTGTCATATATAACCTTTTGCATTTTTTTTATAACTGGCTTGTATGCAATTAGCATAAAATACTTTAGCATCAGAAGTTTCCTAGCAGAAGAGACCAAGTGGATTTGAACAGGCTCTAAGTCCCACTGTCCCAGGCAGAAATTTCACCAGGGGAGCTCACACCAGCACTGCAGGGAAGGCTGAGCAAGCAAATTGAGGAGGGCAAGCAAGTGAATGTTGTAGTTTTCAGAAGATTGTAAGAAAAGCACTGAACTGATTTCAGCTCCAGAGTGGATTGGACATGTCCTAGCATATTGATCAGGATATAGTAAAAGGCTGCTTACTGGCCTGCTTTCTCAGCAGTGCTGTTGATTTCTTTCTGCTTTCTCAGAAATTGTTAGGTCCAAACAGCCCCCTTCTGCACAAACCTGGCTGTATAGCACGTGCATGCATACAGGTGCCTGGCTCTGAAAAGTGTTACCCGAGCTGGGCAGAAAATGCAGGTGTCAGAAGAGATGCTTCCATTGAGACTAGAACCAGAAAGAAGCAGAAGACACCATGGGGGAGGAGGATCTCTGCTCTGGGGACTGCAGGTATTCCCAGGTCCTTTAAGATGGAGGAGGTGCCGTTACCTGTCCTGCAGCCCCCATGAAGGCTCTCAGGAAACAGACATGGTTTGTGGAGAGATGCTCTAATACTGTAGGTTCCTGCTCTGTCAGGATGCAGATCTGGCCACCAGTTCCCCAGGCCATCAGCTTGTCTGGAAAGGGTAATGGAGCTTGCGTGGACTCTGCAGAGGCCAGATAGACACTGGGTCAGTACTGAGGGAAGCAACGCAGCTGTGAGTTGCCCCGAGGAGTGGTGGAGTGGACCATCTAATTTTGTTGCAGTTCTGGGCTGACAGATTTGCACTGACCATGCTAATATCTCTGTTGTACCAGCTGTGAGCCTAATCCAACATCTAAATGGCATTCTCTCTTCCTTGCCCCAGTATCCTTTTCCCTGTGCCTACAGGCCTGTCTCATTGCTACGTTTTCCAGCTGGCTGCACAGGGTTGCAATAGTTACACTAGCAGCTGAGATACTGGAAAAATTGCTCTGTAGGGTTGGGCACAAGTCCCTCCTTCTGTAGCTCTACTGACTTTGGTGTGTTGTGTAGGTGGTGGGTGTGGGAAGAAAGTTACCTAGAAATTTGTCCTAGAAGAAACTGTTCATGAGCATTGGGGCCAGTGGACCCTGGCTTGCTTCGTGACAAGCATTGCAACTGGTCTTCAGGAAAGTTTCCCCATCAGGTAGGGAGTTGTTTAGGGCTTTATTGGACAGCAGTGTTACAGTTAACAGCTGCGGCAGCTTTCATCTCTCTGCTCTCTCTTGTTCCCCTCCAGAACACTCCCAGGCTTCTGTGCTGTCTCTCTGACTCTTCTTCCATCTGCTCTTTCTTGACCTTATCTTGTTCTTCTCTCTCTAACATATACCCTTTTCTCCAGCATTAGGTAGCTGCTTTTTGGAGGAAAATCATCACCCGCAAGGCCTGTGGGCATTTCTGCAGAGACATTGCATCCTTTGGAGCTTTGTGGAGGCATCATTTCTTTCTCTTCTGGAACATCCTGGTGACATCCTCCAGGCAGCCACACTTACTCCAGTGCGTAGTAGGGTTAGAGGCTTCCTGGGCACATAAGAGCCTTTGGGCCTGGTGCTCTGCCTCTGCAGACCTTTCTGACCGCTACAACCTCTGCATTTCTGCCCATCTGCTTAAATGGAGTTGAAATCAGACAGGAGAGTCAGAAGTTTCTGGAAGGAGAAATACAGATTCATGCACAGATCAAGCAGTTTAATTAGACCCGTTTCTTAGGTAAAAAGGCTGAAATGTTTTTTCTGGTTTCTAGAAATGCAAAGTTCTTCCTTATCTGAACATAGGTCCAGCCACCAAATCTACTGTTCACCAATGTAGAGCAGTTCTGCTAGAGAGGGAGAGGTTTGAACAGAACTAAAGGAAGGGGTGGGGAGGAATTTGAAAAGACCTACAAAAGTGCCCTGATGAAGGCATTGGTCTGCTATTGGTCTGCGTGGTCTAATAGTGGCAACCTTGCTACTGCGGGGAGTGCTTTATGGATCCTTGCCCACATGGGATTGCTTGTGTTGGTTTTGTTTCCACACTGACTGAATCTTGCAGATTCCAAAACCTGGCATCTAGATTAATCAAATGTTTAATATGGGGGCTCCCTGCTCCACACCCAATTGTCTGTGGCAACAAGCCTGAGTAAGGATTTAAGGTCGTGGCCAATTCCCTTCGATGGCATTCTTTGGGTAGCATTTGGCCCCAGTGAGTGTCAGTGGATGCTCGCTCACCTATTGGTTACTGGAGTCACATCAACCCTTGCTTTCCTCCTGCAGGGATCTGTTGTAGAGCCACATGCGTGAATCTGAATCAATTTTGCAGCTGCTCCAGGCACTAACATCAGCTGGACCACCACAAAACAGAAGCTTTCCCTGTCCATGGAGGAGAACTGCTTTTCTGGCTCCAGATCACTGGGGCTGGCCTCAGTATCCCTGTTAATGATGTCCTGTGAGTGGCAGTGCATGATACTCCCATGATCATCTGGGAGGAGCAGGTTTCGGCTTCCAGAACAGCTCCGTGACACCTACCTGGCACTGGTTTTTGGCTGTTGTGTTTCCTAGCTGAGATTGCACAGTGTGTGCTCTGGCCTGGGACTTGCCAGCAGTTCACTGAGAAAACAAGATGGGGTGGGTATCGTGGGGCATCTGCCAGGTTCCTGCCAGGGGCTGTGCTGCAAGCGTTAACTCTCCCAGCAACTCTGCTGAACCTTTTGCACAAACTCTGTGTTTGTCAGTTAGTGTTTGCTGGGGCCAGGCTGTCCCTGCTGTGAGGAACCTGGCCTAGGTGGAATTTGGAGGTGTTGTGTGATCTGCAAAGGCCAGGTGGTCCTGATGCAGGCTGGAGGAAGGCAGTGAGGACACATATATATATATATATGTATGTGCAGGGAAGTTTGGACCTTCATTTGCCTTTGAATTTCTCTGGCAAAATGAGACATTTTGCCCTGTGGGTTCTGTAGATAAGGGATCATGTCTATATGCTACTTCTGCAGTAGTGAATACCATGTCTGGGTGCAGGGTGCTGGCTGAATTTGGGGTCAGGAACCTAGAGATGAGACTGGAGGTAGGTGCGTCATCTCCAGGGAAAGCTCATAATTAACAGCAGACCTTACTGGTTTGGCACAGCACAGCCTTTGCCTTCAGACCCTCTAGTAAATACCATGCCATTGTACGATCTGGAAGACCTCTGATTTTTTTTTCTTAGTCCTCTTAAGGTACTAACTAACATAATAATGAGCCTATGCAAACTCCCAGAAATGGGAGGAATATGTTCACTGCTGGCTTTCCTGTAATGGCTTTATACTCACAAAGGGTATCTGATCCACGTTGGGAGTTCTCACCTGTAGGAGGTACAAAGACAAGAAAACACCACTCCTCGGCTTCCTACACTAGCTTAGAAGGTAAAAGATGTCAGGAAGGCTTTTGCCTGGGTTGCTGATTGCCTCCCAAAAGGTGAGCCTGTGTACCCCCCTTGGCTTGCTGTCATGCAGTGTCCTGAGTGTCCAGGTGGGAACACTTCAGTGGGCCTAGCCCAAGTGGGCTAGTGACACTCCAACTCACTTCCCAAGTTCATTCCCCACCTCAGAGCACACGGGCTGTGTGGAGAACATGTGGAAGAGCTGGAATGGATGGTGTGACCACAGGGTGGTTCTCTGAATTTGACTGGTGGAGCCGCTTGTTAAAGACCCCTGTGGGTGACCTCTGGGGGCCCTTAGGAGGGGAAGGCATGAGTGGGAGAAGACAGGGGAGATGCCAGAAGACATTCTGAAGTAAATTGGCCTGCAGGGAAAAAGAAGACCTGAACTGGATGGTGGGAAGCTCATGCTGTGTAGAAAGTGATGTGACTGCACTTTTCTCTCGTTTCTGGACAGTAAATGGAGTGAACTGAAGGGGGCAAGCTTAGAGCTTGACTTCACAGTATGAAGACAAAGCAAAGTCCTGGGTGGAGAAGGGGCCTGGGAAAGAGCCTTCTAGGAGGAGGGGAAGTAACTTGCCATGGTGAGCTGTGCTGTCGAAGAAAGCCAAGGTTTTGAGGAGGTCTTTAACTCATTTCCCATGTGATAATTCCAAATTTCCAATTTTTTTTTTAAATTTAAATTTTAAATTGTCCATTTTTAAGTACCCAGGCCTTGGATAATCTCTTTCCTTAGTTTTGGCAAGCACCAATGCCTGTGCTGCTTTCATCAAGTCTTCCTTTTATACCACCATCTGGAAACTTCGCTTCTCAAATCTCTTCCTGGAGATTCCCAATCGAGTCTAGAACATCTTCATGTTCTGCTCCTAGTGACATGAATTCTGACCTGGGCACTGCATGGAAGACCTCTGTTCATACCTGGAGAGTGCTAGTGACTCTCTCATAAAAGATGGAGTTGGATTTAACTGCCAGGCCTAATAATTTCAGTGGTAGTTATTAACAGAGATTTCCCTTCGGGATGATCCCTTTTATGCAGGGTTCTGTTTTGCTGCATTAGCTGCATGGGTTCCCTGCCTGGGCTGCAGAGGTCCTGGCTGTCACGGTCCTGACACGGCCACCCCAATGACATGCAGTTCAGCGGTGCCGAGGTGCCATGCTCCATCAGAGCAAGTGGCTGAAGCACTCTAAGAGGTCTAACTGTGTAGCCACGGTTCTCCCCAGACCAGACCCACAGCTTGAGGCTCTGGGACCTGAACAGAGATGCTGAGGGCAGATTTTTGGGTCTACATGATAGGATGCTGATGTACCAAGCAGAGTTGAGATCTGATGCAGAACTGACTCAGTATGTGTCTAGGGCATCACATGATCCTTAATGTTACAGTGCCACAAGATGTAAGGGGCTGATCCTGCCACCCTCACTGCAGGAGCAGGATCTTGTCACTGTGGCTGTTGACCTGAAGAAAAAAGTTTTGCTGGTACCTCCACCTGCCCTCAGTTAGCACTGACAAGGCTTTTCAAGGCACCTGTTAAAGAGGGTCTCTAACCCCTCAGGAATTCCTTTTGTTCATAATCCTCTCCCAAAAGAGCCCATTAAAAAAAGAAAAAAGCTACAGACAAGTAATTATTGCTGATGAGAAGAGCTGTAAAAAAAGGACAGGTGTAAGCTAAAGGGCGTGTTCTCCCCTTGATATAGCAGAATTTTGTGCCATCAACCTCTAAAAGTCTGGTACGAGATTCCCAAACCTCCTCAAGAGTGTCTTAATGGATAAATAAACCTGCTTATCCTCTGCACACAAGTGCATTGATCTAAAGCAAGCAAGAAGCTGTATTTTTGTTGGATGAATGGGAAAATCCAGTCCTAAGCTCTCTGAGGGCTACGAAGTGATCTTGTGTCTGCATTCTGTATGCAGGTAACTGGGATAGAAGTAGTGGGACAAAATCCAGCGAGAACCTGGCAGAGGAAAGAGAGGTCTCAGTGTGTGAAATGACCAATGAATGCATTGTAGTGCTAAGGATAAATGGTTGTGTCTAACGTCTGTGCACACCTGGATTATGTTCAGCAACATACTTTGAGACCAGTAAATTTATCTTGGCAACTTGCTTTATTTAGCTGCAGCATGCAAATGTGAGGCTGCTCCTGCCTTTCACTCCTCATATGTCAGCGTGACTTTGAAGTGACAGATTTCCCCAAGATATGAAAGTGTCAGCATGCCATGAGCAACAGCCAGAGCTCAGATGAAGCTGGAGGTGGTGATTTTTCTCTGCATGTTATTTATCTGACTGCAGAGAAGCATTTTTTTACCCTGTTCAACACATGCTTTTGAAACAGAGGCTGAGTGTGATGCTTTGGGAAATCCCCTCCTGAGACAGACCTCTCCTATGCAGGTAATAGTCTCTGTTCCTTTATTTTTAAATCTCCTGTGCCAAAGGTTTTCTCTGTCTTCCACTGACAATTGGAGACAAAGGGATTTTTAGCCTCGTTTTTCTGGCTGGAAGGGGGAAGGAGCCAGACTTCCCCCCAGCTTTAGTCTTTGGGTGGCTTCACTCCCCAGGACGAGAGCTGCAGTTCACCCAGCAGCACTGACTCCGCTTGTGTTGCTAAGGCGGCATGTATGGGAGCAACAAAGCACACGCTCCGCTACGTTAGCGAGGCAGGCTGGATGGGACATGCGCTTCTAGGCACAAGCTCCTGCTTGCTTCAAGGCACGGGAATGTTTCTCTGTGTGGAAATGGCCCTTCTTTGATTTCCCAGCCCTCCCCTGCCGCCTGTCATGATGGCTGCCAGCTCCTCCCGTCTGTGTTGCTCGGAGGAGCCCGCTAGAGAAGGCAGCCTGGGTAGCTTGGCACCAAGGCAGCGGGGTTAGCAGTCGCCTTGCCAAGTGCTTTGCTTTTGTCTCCATGGCTTGGGGAGGTAGTGTGATTTGTGCTCTCGGTCACTGACAGGTCTCAGCTGACAGCTCCCTCCTTCTTTTGTAAAAATTACTTGCAGAGCAGCTAGTTGAGACATGACAAAGTTTTGAAAGAGGGAATTTCGTTTCCCATACGGTTTCATGAGAAAGGTCACTGTTCCACCCCCAGTGCCACTCTGGGTAAACTAAACACACACAGCTGCGCTTGCCGCACAGGGTGAGACAGCCTGATGCAGGCCAGGATACGCACGCCAGGGAACGGGTCGAGCTGGCACCGGGGCTGGGGAGAGAAACTCAGGGTTGGTGCTGCTGCTGCTTTACAGGGTGGGCCTTGCGTAGCAGCTCTGGGCAGGACTGTGGCAGCATGTCAGCTCTGTACGGCACGTCAGCTCTGTACGGCATTGTGTACCTCTGGAAAGGCTGTAGACTAAATTGCACTAGATCCCTGTGGTGCCCTGGCTGTGTGCAATGAAGACTTCACCGGTGCAATATCTGAGTATCAGCAAACAAAGAGCCCTGATGCTTCTCTCACCTGGCTGATTTGGCATCAGCATCGCCCCTTGATTTCCGTAAGAGCGTACTCATTTTGAATGGTTGTAACAAAAGAGGAGAAATGGGCTCTGAGAGTGTTTGGCCCCTATACCTGACTCATTTTCTGATCCTTTACTTGAGCAGATGTCTGTCTGTAAATCAAAGAGTGCCTTCAGCTTACACTTGCAAACAGTCCCACTCGTGGGGCTACTTGTAGATCAGCTGCTACTGCTGTGCCCCACTGTGACTCACAGTGAGCGGATCCTTGCCTTGTGCATAGCTGAACTGGCTCCCAGAGATCTCTTTGACATCAATAGTTGTTTCTCAGAGTGACTCAGTCTGGCATGGAGTGAGTGACGGCTGCAGCACTGGGCTCAGCAGCCACGTGGGAGGATTTCCATTCGCTAGCAGAAGTGATTCCAGCAACATGTATGCATGACATCTCCCTGGATGCAACAAGGACATCCACCCAAGGCAGCAGAGAAGCTTTGAGTTGAGGTGCTCTCTGGCCAGGAGGCCATTGCTACAGGCACCTCAGGGTCATGGCAATGAAGTCTGACAATCTTGGGTCTGGCAAAGACCTGTTTCCTTTGCTACCCTGCCGGCGGGAGGAAGGGAGTTTTGTAGCAAGCTGCTACCTCCATTGCAAACTTCCAACAGCCGCAGTGCTCTACACTGGTTTTGGACTCATGCATGCTGTTTTTCTGGTGGTGGCACCAACAACAACCACATTAAGTCCAAAATAACTGCAATGTGCCTGCCTGCCAAGCTCCATCCTCTAATACTTTGCTACAAGCCTGTGGTCTCTGTGATGGTGTGGTTTTGGGCCCTTGGTGCTTTTGTGTTCATTGTACTCAGTAGCATTTAGATTCTGTTTGGCTGGAACATGAGGAATAACAACAGTCTCTGCTTGTGAATTTCGTTAAAATGGTGGTTCTCTCTTCAATGTCTGCTCACTGCTGCTGACTTCCTCTTGCTTCCAGTTGCTTATTTGCCTTAAAAGGCAACAGAAAATTCTCTGTGCTTTTCCAATGGCACATTTTCCAGGTAAGGTGTGCCCAGAGGGCTGTTAACTTTCTGTGAATGGTAGCAAAGGGACCTGCTCCAATAGGAAGCAGATGTTCTCTGGGAAGTCCCATTGATTCAAGAGAGGCTGATCTGAGAGCCAGTCACTGGTGTGCGTGTGTGCCCTTTGCATGGTTCGCTCTGTTGTTAAGGAGCAGGAGCCGAGATGAGCATCAAGGCTTCGACACTTTGAGCATCAGTCATGTTCCACAGCTGGATACTTAGATGCTGTGAAGGGAAATCTCTTTGTCCCGTGTGCTTTGATGATCCACAGTCAATTGAATGCAGCTGTGACTTGGTGGCTGAGCCCAACCCAGATTACCCAAGGTGATTTCTGCCTTTTGGTACATGCAGCAGCTCAGCTTCCTTTCTGGGGAAATTCTGTGAGGAGAGGAAGGAGAAGGTGGAGTGTGAACAAAATGTAGCTTGGCTCCTTTAGCAAGACTGGAGCTAAGGGATTGCAGTGCTCAGAGCTTCAGTGACTGCAAAGGGGACGTGTGTGAATCAGAGAGCTCTGCCCAGGATGTCAGGAATAGAAGTGATTTTTATGCAAAGGAGAAGATGACTCAGGTGTATTTGAAGGATCAGTTAAAAATTGTTTTTTCTTCCTTATTGAGTACCGGTGTTAAAATGTAGCAGGACCTTAATGCTGTCACGCAACTGTGAGCTGTACGAGCATGTAACCCATACTACATTTTTGTCCTTCTCACTGGAAAAGCCTCTCAGTTTACATGTTCTTAGGACCCAAGGGTTGTTACAACTCAAATGCAGGTCTGAGACCGACGTTGGCTTCCTCCAGGAAGAAAAGGCTTTGTTAAGACTTCTGAGCCAGAGAGGCACAGATGTTGTGTCTCTGGGTTGGACAGGCAAACATCTCCCAGTGTGGAGAGGCTACTGAGCTGCTCTGCAAGCTCTGCTGGGTGTTCTGTACTTGTGAAGCTGCTCCTGTGGTTGTTAGGCCTGGACAAATGAGATCAAAACCTGGGTACCTGACTCTATGTCTCCGCCTTTCTCAATGAAACATAGCTCTGTTGAGTAAAGCCCTAAGCGGGGTGTCTGCTTTGGATGGTGGAAGAGATATCTCATTGTTTAGCAGGCTGTGCTGAAGGTACCAGCTGAGCAATACAGCACAGGGCTGTGCCAAGGGAGCTGAAGGAGCGATGCCCACTGGAAAGGAGCAGGGCTTGGTGCAGCGAGTTGTGTGTTCTCGTCAAACACGGCAAGTGGGCACACATGCCCACAAAAACCCAGGTGCGGGGGCAAAGGCCCAAGCAGAAGTAGGATGGGGGGTGGCTGGGCAGAGCTGCAGGTATTGTCACTCAGGTGTAACGTTACAAGGATTGTGTGGGCATCTTCAGCTCCCACTGGGCATGTTTAGGCAGATGAAAAATTAAACCAAAGACAAATTAAATTCCACAAGAGCATATAAATCGCAGCATGATCCTCATAAAATGAGCTCAGCAGCACTCGGCAGAAATGGCCCCGAACCCTGATGTTGCACGGCTGGTTATGTTAAGGTTTTGTATTGAGAGCCTTTTGGAAGACATTGTCTTGGAGGAGTCAGTGATCTTGAACATGCCATGTATGCTCTATTGCACCTTGTACTTAGGAAGCCCGTATGTTATTAACATAATCTGTAACTTATTCCTTTGGAAAGGAAAACTGTATGTGGATCAAGGGGTGAATGCAGTGATTCCGGTCGGGAGCCACTGTGCATGGAGAAGTCAGAGATCCACATCAGAGTGACCCTGAGTATGCCCAGGCCATGCTGTGCTGGGTGTCCAGCATAGCCTTCAGGCTGGGCTGCGCCACGCAAATCCCGTGGCTGCAGGACAGACTCAGCCAGCTCATGGTAATGGAGGAGCCCGCAGGCAGCTCCCACTCGGTCCAGGCGATTACACCACCTGTGTGGCCTTGCCTTTATCTAACTGTGCAGTAAGAAGTTCTCGTGTGAACATCCTTTCTGTTTGACAGTACACATGGTGAATAGAGTTGTTTTCTTGTAAGAAAATAATAGCTCAGATGACCATAAAGGAGATTCTCTCCAGGGACAGGATCTCTGCAGCCTTGTAGGAAAATTCATCTGGGTTCTGCCTGATGCTGCACAAATGCAGGGCTCCCAGCATCTGAAGGGATATAAGATTTACTTGCTATCAATATTTCTCTTTAATTCTCTTTTATTAAAGCAGCTGTTTAATTAAGGGATTTGTTATTGGGCTTTTCTTATTGACATCAAGAAAGAGCCCTGCACCTGCTCTCCCCCTCTCACTTCACCTGGTACAGAACAGGTTTTATAAAAACCCAAAGAAGAACTCTATATTTTTCTGTGTGATCTGAAAGCTGTTTGCTAACAAGTCTAGAGGGTTAGCATGCACAAAGGGGTTGGGGGTGGCTCAGCTCTGGCTCTGCAAAGTATGTGTTAAGAGTCCTAGCTTTTTAGAGGATTTGGCCATGCAAATGGTGTAAGGGGAAACCAGGTGAGTTTGGGTGAATTTGGGCCTGGCATTGCCCTTTGCATAGGCTGAATGTCATCTAGCTGGAGGAGACATCAGGGAGCCTCTTAGGACCAGGGAGTGTTCAGTATCCCAGGCCTAAGCTCAAAACAGTACCCAAATGAGGAGACGATAGCCAAGTTGTGATCCCCTGCAGAAGGGAGAGGGGTTGCTCTCCTGGTCGTCTGCTAAACTGACTGGGAGCTTCAAAATCTCATGGAAGGGCAGATGGGACCTTTGCTAGCTCTAGGAAGTTCTCCTTGGAACAAAGCAGCACTTCAATGTCATTTAGTGAAAGGGGGTGGTCTCAGAGTCTTTTCACAGGTTGCAACCCATGTATCTCCCTGGGCCACCCAGCCTGCCCACCCTCCTGCCTGTTGGGCCACTTGCTGTGGTATCCAGCAATTCCACTGCTGCTTAACACAGAAAAGCTATGCCCTGCTTTGACTGACCAGGCTGGGGTTTTACTCTCAGTCATTTGAACTGCAGAGAGGTCATAACCTGCAGAGAGCTGGGGTGAGGATTTTGGGAGAGGTCTGAACACCAAACTGTCTCCAGCCGCTCCTTGCTCTGTGTCACTTATGAACTCTCCTCTGTGTGCCTGGGGAAATAAGGCCACAAATGACACAGGTCCAGAGAGGCAATTTATAGCAACCCCCTAGATGTACGTGACGGCCATACCTCCAACTCACTACATGAATAAGAGTGTTTCAAACAGGTACCCAAGTCTTTTAAGGCTCGAGAGAAATCAGCCTGCAGGACCACCTGAGTCAGCATTGCCTACTCAGCCCCGTACTTATGTGGAGGGACCATGAACTTTGTCTAGCGAAAGGCTTTGGTCATGCCACAGCTGCCTAGATTATGTGCTTTTGGCAGTGTAGAGCTGGGGCTGAAAACTTCCTGGGGCTGCTGGTGTGAGTGTCCAGTGCTGCTGTTGCTAGTTAATTAGAGTTTGACCGGCTGGCTGCTCTCAGAGTGCCTCTCCTGTTCGTTAGCGATTCCATCTCTGTGGTGGCTGGACTTCTTTTTGGTGTTTGTAGGCTGCCCTACAGGGAGAAGGTGCTGGCAGCACTTTAAGTCAAGCTTGATTTGATTTACAAAAAGTTCCAGATCGGCTCTGTAGCTGATGGGGACTGAAAATGGATTGCACTTCCCTCATGTGCTAAACACAATCTCTCTCAGCCAGATGTTTGAACTCCTTTGCCCTTGCACACTCTCTACCTTCACCACTCAGTGCACTCATGCTCTCAGTGTGGGATGTGGATGCTTGAGTCCCAGCAGGTTTACAAAGTACTTGCATTGTCAGGCCAGAAGACTTGATGGGACTCAAGCATCCAGATCCTACACTGAAATATCATTGATGACCTGGGACTAGGTATACCCTGCTTCCATTCCTCCCCTCCAAAGCAGAGGCTGAGTCCTTTTTTCTGCCTTGTCTGTTTGTGCTGTAAACACATTGGATCTACACAGCCCCACCTGAAATCAAAACTCCTTTGAAGCTGTTAGATGTTCCCATGATAAACCAGTACCCTGATAACGATATAGCTCTCCCCAGAAATTATTGCTGTGTCCCTAAGCTCTTTCCAGCAGGTGTATCTCCAATCCCAGTAATCAACTGACTTTAAATCTTTTTCTTAAGTCCAGATTTCTGAGTCATCTTGTGCTGTAGTAAAATGGAGGTCCAGGAAAGGTGGACCTTCTCCCTGCAATGGTTAGACACATATGCTGTTATGCGATCTAAGCAGGTGCTTAACCACTATGTGAATAGAGACCAAGGGCAGATAAAAGGGTGTTTCCAACCGTCTTGCTCTCAGTGGATGCAGCCCTCAAAATCTGACCCCAGGTGGCAATATTTCAACTTGCACTGATTGCTGTTACTGCTTTTTGCCACAGAGAAATGCGATAGAAAAGACGACATCAGGCTTCTTTCTGTAACTTCTTCATAGTTTCCTCTTCATAATGCTATTGCCTCTTCCAGAATATATTGTTAAAATTACCCCTGACACTTGGTTTACCCATTGTCATAACACAGGGTTTGATGAAGGGGAGCTTTGCAATGGCTTGTTACACCTGAAATTCATTAGAAGGTCTCATCTTTTTGGATAATGAAATTACCCTCATAGGAAGGTGCTTCAGAAGAGACAAAATCCTTATGAGGCATAATACGGTCCTTGATTCCCAGTGTTTTCAGAGAGCTGCAAACCCTGCAAGGCTGGGGAAGGAACTGGCAAATTCCCAGGGCCAGTCAAAAATCACCTGTTCAAACATTCTTTCTGCCCTTTGTCTTCCAGTGCTGAGTGCTCCAGGGGCTCTGCAGCCCTTGGCTTCATGCGGGGTAGTGAGAGGGTGGCAGAAAGGCTCTCCCTTTTTAGTAGGGACTTATGTAACATTTTCAAGTTCTTCTCATGTGTTTCCTGCCCTTTGCTCAAGTAACTTCATGCTCAGAGAACAAGTGCACAAGTGCATAACCTCTAGAAAGATGCTTTGGAAGAGATCGCTCTCTTTTAGGGTTGGTCTGCACTGGGGAGCAATTAAATGTGTCTTTATTGGTCTTTATTTCATAACCTTCCCTGGGATGAGTGTTCTTCAGTCTTGTTCTTTTTGCATCCTGCAACTGTGGTGTGGTGTGACTTGCAAGTATCACTTTTTCTCATGGTTTTTCCCTGCTCCTGGGGTTGATGAGTTTGTGGAAAGATGGATCCTTATCCCCAGTGAATCTCAGCAATTCCCAAAGGGCTGGTTGAAAGGTGAAACCAAGTTGCATGAAATTTCCTGGCAGAAACCTAGGTAGGGTTTTTTCTTAACCTTGGCCAGAGCTGATCTTTGGCTTTGTAGGCTTGAAGCAGGAACTCAGCTTTCCAAAAGCGTTTATGAAGTACTAAATGAGCCCCACTGGGGTTTGCCTTGCACTAGCCTTCCAGAATTACCCATGCCTCCTCATGGGGATTAATGGAGATGATTCAATGATGCTGTCAATAATGGTTCCAGCAGGACAATCTGGCTTAGCACCATCTGTGAAGACAAAGATGTAAGTTTCTGAATGCTTTTGCTAAAAGAGAAATAAATCAGCCTCTTGTATCCAGCATATGCACTTGCTGCTCTTCATTTTGTAATGCTCTGGGCTTCCTTCTGTCCTCTCTTCACTGTCACCAAAAGCCTAACTCAGCCTTTCAGTTAGGAAAACTGTCTTGTTCTCTTTCTAGGTGACTAAACACAGAATGTTTGTTGTCAATATTTTAAAATATTTAGCTACATGAATTGAAGTGGCCTGGCTGTCAAATGCTGAAAATGCTGGTTACAGCTACTGCAGTTCAACACCTCTGAAAACCAGGTTGTGTTGGTATATGTTAAAGTGAAATTGGCTTTAGGTGCTTGGTCTGATGGAGACCGAAACCCAAGATGCTTGACTGCTGCAAAGTCGTTTGGGAAGGTCTGGCAGAACTGGGAGGTGAATGCAGGCACCATGGTCCTCCTTCTCTCTCTGTGATACTGCCGTGCATTACGCACTGGGGAAAGGAGGTAATGTTTACTTATGTTTATATCTGCAGAACCTGTACAATTTTACGTAAGAATAAAATAAATATTGTTTGTTTGAACAACGCAGAATGTCTGTTATTCCAGGAATTCCAGGGGTGGGGGGGAGTGAAAAGTGCTGTGGTCAGTTTAAGTGGCTGGAGCTGTGTCTGGTCTATTTGTCATTGGACTGAATCACCCTGTGCATATCTGGACACGTTTTGGGATTGTTTGTTTACCTGAGTGAATTCCTGTAATTTGATTGTACTTTCTGATAGGGGCAGATTTGTAGATCTTCATCCTATCGGATCCCTTCAAGTGTTTTAGTGCTGGACTGCTCATCTTAGCCTTATCTCAGACCCTACCCAGATGAGAACCTTGAAGAAGCAGCTGATCAAGAAATCCTTTGAGATCCATTTGTCATTGCTTCACTATGTGAGGGAGTTTTGTGTGAGGGAGAATTTCCAATATATTTTCCCCATAAAAGCAGATGAGGGATATATTAAGCTGCAATAATCAAAACCTTCCCCATAAAGCGAAGCAACAAGGAAAGCCAAATTGGCTGGGAGAAAATAGGAAGTAGCTGGACTGTGCAAGAGTCAAGTGACAATGAGCAATTTTAACCATACTGCTTCATACGTAATTTTCTCTTGTCTAGATTTCCTGGCTGGGACTCTGTGGAGATCCACACAGTTCATTGAGAACTGATCCAGATTTATTTGCATCCCTTACTTTGCAAAGGTTTCTAAGGTAATATACAATAACAAAGGAATTGAATAAAGACTAGTGATTTTTGGATTGTCTTTCCCCAGCTTCAAGGGGAATCTGATTTCTATAAGTTGGTGTGGCTGGAGCAGATCTCCTTCCAAAGCAGAGTGGTAGGATGGTGCATCTCTTTGGAAACCCCAGCTCTAACACATAAGGTAGCCAAGGATTTAATTTGGATGAACACCTCCGCTTCTCTCCATGAAACTGGCAGAAGTGCTTGAGATGATAAAACATCCCTCACCCATCTGGTAAATGATCTCTGCCAGTGAATTGCCTGCAGTTGATCTCAGCCCATGGAAAGAACAGCTGCTTAGCAAGGGGTCAAAGGATGAACTGTGCTGGAAAGAGCAGATGAGATGACACCTTCTTACGCTCAGTGCAGTGGCACTCTGGGCACGTCTGCGGCTACAGAGGCAGTGGGTGAAGAGTGGGTGGAGAGGCAGAGAAAGGTGATTGCTCCAGTCTTGTTTTGAGTTCACTGCAGGGGAAAGAAACCAGCAGTGCTTTGATAGGCAAGTTCTCCTTGGAACCACCTGGGGAGCCCAACAGTGCTGGGAGGCCAGGGACAAGTGGCTTACATAGCACATAGATCTGTTGAGGTCTTATTGTGTGGGTAGCTCTGAGGAGCAATAAGAAGACAGTATTCGGTCATCAACATTGGTGTTTAGTCTCTGTGGGTTCCTCCTTTGCTGGTCACAGTTTAGTGCCCCATGGGGTGGATGTGATGTCTGTGGGCAAGTGCACAGTTTCATGCTGCTAAAAGTCTTTATGCAGCCCCAAATGGCTCCCCAGCCCAAACTCTTCTTCTTGCTGCAGCACCATGGAAATGATAGCTATTTTCAGGCTTACAGAGATGAAGCCGGTGCCCAGGGCTGCACATGGAGTACCTGCGCATCCTAGCATTCCTTGCCTCCCAAGGCAGTGCTGTCAAGAGCTCATTCCCTGTCACAGCTGCAAATGAAGGCAGAGAAGGGCCAGCTGCATCCTTGGGGGAGTGAAGCAAGAATTAGGACTACTTCAGTGGAGACACCAGACCAGGAGGAGGAATTTATTGACAGCCCTACCAAAAAGAGATGTGGGCCTGGGCTTTCAAGTTGGGCATGACTGGATTGGGACTTCTGGTAGATATAAGAGCAAAAGAGCTATAAACCCAAGAGATTAGAGACATTGCAGAGATGCCAACAAAGATCCAGGCCTTGTCTTGGTGTAAACTTGTGTGAATGCTAATTAGGCTAGGGAAAAAAGTCGATTTAGAGGGTGGGAGAGTGGGATGGAAAGGGGCCCACTTGTCTCAGGAAAGACAATTTTTATGAAGACACCAGCTTCTTCTTAATTGTGCTCCCACATGTTTAAGGACTGGGCGTCCTGCAGAGCTCGGTGCAGCAGCAGGGTGGGAGGGTGCTGGCTAGGAGGGCACTTGGGCGTAGGAAATGCCCATTTTGCCTTAGGGACAGGGCTGTTTACAAGCTGCCCGTGTTGGTGGATTGTTTCTTTAGGTCATGGCGTGCCAAGTATTGTTTAGTTTAATAGCCCTGTTAATAGGATTATATTTGCCTGGACTATTACGTGAAGGAAAATGATTCCTACTTTGAAAGGAAAAGACACTTCAGTAGCGATGTTGCAAGACACACATCTGTCGTCAAATGCTGCTACTAAGCTCAGATGTCTCTGGGCCAGTGCCAAGGTTTCTTCTCATGCATTACCACTTGGACTAAGGAGGAACACACATGTGCACACAGACGTGCCTAGCAAGCCTGTCAGTAGCTTTCCATGCAGAGCCAGTGCTAGGAGTGGTGAAGGTCTGTGCTTTGTGGAGATGTCCTTGAGCAGGGGGTATCAAACTGGCATAATGAGGCTACAGTCAGCAGGTACCACAGCTGGGGTCCATCGAAATGGTACTGGTTGCCTGGGTAAAGCTGAGCCACCCCATACTGGTGAGCTTTGTGGATCAAGGTCTAGATCATGGTCTCTGTCAGAGCTCCTGCAGGGCATGAATTTACTAGTCTTTCTGGGAAGGTCCAAGGAGCACAGCTGGGACCTTAGTGTAGTGCACAGCTCTCTAGCTTGAAGGCTGCCAGTCTTGTGTTCTTCCCCCATCTCTGCCAAGAACATCTCTGTTCCTTTAAACACTTGGCTCTGTTTCTTCTGCTTTACTCCTGCCACCACCCAAGCAGGGTCAGGCAGCTGCTGGCAAGTGTGAATTGTGACAACTTGACATATGGGGTAGAAAGTTCAGTTAGCAGAACAAGAGCCTGAGAGAAGTGGTTTTCAATTGTGGAGCTCTAAAAATTTTTTCCCAGTAGGACTGTAGACTCCTGAGCAGCTTAGCTGCTCAGCCATGAAGTCTGGCTTTCTGGGCTATCTGCAACAGTTCAGAAATCAAACATGGGTAATTCCCTAGCAAGCAGCTAGAAGAATCCTGGGACTTAGTCACTGATTTATGCCTAACCTTTGGAGCCAGGACATGTGCGGAAGTCATTAGGAGGTCTTCAGCTGAGGTGAGCCGTTGAGAATCATGGCTTCTCAGCATGAGGCTGACCTGTTACTGTCTCTGTCCAGGCAGCCAAGAAGGCCAGCTAGGAAGTACAAAAAAAAAAAAAAAAAAAAAAAGAAATCCCACTGTAGGTTGCACTATCCAGCCTTATTCTATAGAAAGGGACTAATATGCAGCACCCTAAGGGCTGGCAAGCAGCTGATGTTTATAGATGGGTGAGAGTCTGTCAGTTCTCAGAGAAGCATAGGGCATGCAAATAAAGAATGAAAAAAGATATCCTTTTTTATAAGGGCTTTTCCTTCTGGGAGCTGGAGAAGGGTAACAGGCAGAGAGGCTTTTAAACCCAAGCCCGTTCATCCTTCACAATTACCCTGAACAGTCTCAGATGGGATCATCATTGGGGTGAGTGTTCAAACACAGCAGTGGTGGAAGGAGACCAGGTGCCTGGGTGTGGGCACCCAGAACTGGCTTCCCTTTTTGAAAATACTGTAACTGGACTGTGGGCATATTAGAAATCTCTGTGCCATGCATAAATACTCCATCTAGGCTAATATGTATATGGTTTTAATCTCTTCCCCTTGTTGAGTGATCTAACCTTGTTGAGTGTCCTCCACTCAACACCCAAGTTTTCCCCAGCCCAGAAGTTCCTGCTGCTTCTTCTGTCACTTCCAGTCACTCTGCTTGAGCCAGTGAATGTGAGTGCTAGGTGACTTGTGTTCCTCATGCCTGCCAAGGGGTGCTCCTGGCCCTGCTGGCTCTTCACCTGCTGAACTTTGTGGGTGTGGGCCAGCATTGCCTGCAAAATGTCATGAGTGGAGAACTCTGCCTCTAACCCTACTTCTGTCACAGAGACTGTGGTTAGGCACTTCATTTTGCCACATCATCTAAGACGGTTGTGTCGTAGGCCCTTCCTACAGACAAGAGATACAGGTATGTCCAGAGCATGACAGGAATCTGAAGTGGGTTGACTTGCCCTTTGGGGTGGCCAACATGGACTTTGCACCACCTCAGCCAGCTGGGGTGACTCTGAACTCAGGTGACCTGAGGACACTCATCATCCTTTGACTTCCCTACTGGTTTCCAGCTGCCATGCTGCATGTCATATGACTTTATGTGGCAAAGGCTGTTGTGATTCAAGGTGTAGGGGTGACAGTGCAGAGCACTACTACACAAGAACTCCTGTGAGAAAAATTCAACTGGGAAGCACAAGTCCTGGATGTAGTTGATGTTGTGAGTGGGCTCTGAGGTCTGGGCTCCGTGGCCCAGCCACCTTGTCCCAGGAGTAGCAGAGGCAGATGCTGGGACACAGAATGTGACAGACAGGAAGGGCTGTGACATCTCCAAGACCAAGGCCAGTGGGAGATGGATTGCTCGTCAGACATTTCTGAATGTGGAATTGCTGGGGGGGGATGTCAAAGGGCTGGGGGGTACAGGGCCTGATCCGTCTGGCTCCATCGCTCTACCCTGATGCATGCAACTGAAAGAGCCAAGAGGGACAGAGGTTGCTCTGAGCTGTCTCTTGTCACCCCATGCCTATGCCTCTGAACCATGGGAATCTCACTCATGGTTTGGGACAGTGAGGGAACACATGGGACTCTGCTTTTCTCTGTGCGATGTGTGATGTCTCAGAGCAGGATGGGGCCTTGGGTTATTTATGGGCATTGCTAACTTAGTCATCTGCACTGAATTTGCCTTTAAAATTACCAGCTTACCTTTGGGGAACCCAAAGGATAGGACTGAGTGGTGGGGTCACTCTAAGTTTTATGCCTTAGCTGAAAAGAGAAGCAGAACATCTTGGCTGTGCTCTAAACAGAGGCAGATGGGACAAGCATTTCTATTGCTTATGGATCAAATTATTCAGGGTCGAATGATTGCCAGAGAAGGTCATTATCATTTCATTATGGCACGGAAGGCAGAAAAAACACTTCATTATGTTAGACCAAGGAATTGCAGACAAGAGTCCTAAAGCAAAGACTCTTGTTGGGAATGGTGGAAATGGAAAAAATTTTTTCCCCACAAGTGGGGGAAATGTATGGGATCAAACCCTGTTATTTTGCCAGAAATTCTGCCATGTCTGCTTGTGTGCTTTATACAGGAAGATACTAATTTCTGTGTACACTTACCTGATTTAACAGAAGTCTCTGAGACAGAGAAAAGACTCTTTCATCAGGATAGCGGGCATTTAACACCATAGAAAGGGATGCACCATAGAAAGGTGCAAACACTGCCCTGTACCCTCTTAATCTCCAGTGTGCCAGTCTAAGGTCCTTACTAGTCCTTATGCAGCACTTTTTCACTGTTTGATCACTTGAATCACGCCTGTGGTGCATCATAGAGTTTCACTTGAGACCCTGGTCCTCTCCCTAGGGTTCCTTCCTGCTTGCCTCAATTTTAGCTGTGCTCAGAGAGGTATATTGCAAAGGGCCTCCATCATGAAACTTCCCTTGGGGCTGAATGAGGCCAATGGGGATCAGGCAGACTTGTCAACCAGCTATTTTTCTGCAGTGCTGTCAAAGGCTTGGCCTAAGACGGCTTTTCGGCAAAGACCAAACAAGGTTGGCCAGGCTTTTGGGTGCCTCCTCCCATTTCTTGAGCATTGTATTTGCCAGAGTTGTAGGTCATCATTAATGGGGTGGTGCTTGGTGGTTAGGGGAACTGCTGGGACTTGTGACCTTGCTTTGCCTAGCACACAGGCATCTTGAGCAGGAGAGATGCCAAAGTGCTACATTATGTAATGCAAATTTATATATATATAAATGATAGCTGCAGGGGAGTCAGTGTGAGGCTTCTGTTCGGAGCGCAAAAGCAGATACATTTTGTGTACTTGGGTTTCTGGCTTGCCGTGAGCTCTCTCTTCGCTGATGCACTTACCTGTCCTAGTCAGATAAAAGCCCACAGGCTTATGTGTGTGATTGCGACAACTGTATCTTTGATTGCTATGTGGACATAATGCAGATCATAACACATGACCTGCGTCAGAGCCTGACATTTCTTCCTGTAAATATTTTGCAGATGTTTATAAATGTATTTGTATTCTTTAGCTGGTAAGATCAGCTACCAAACATTTTACAAACAGGAAGGAATATCTAGTTCTTCAGTGAATTTATTTGCAATGTATAATTCATCCAGGTGTATCTGTGAATGGTGTCCTAGCCTGAGAAGCCTAAGATAAGGCAGCCTTCAGACTAGTTCTAAGAAGTTCATCCTGTGAATTGACACAGCATTCCAGAAAAAACTCTTTTCTTTTTGTGGTTTCCTATGAGAAGGATTTTTCTCAGCTTTAATATCTGCAGGGGGTAGTTACAAAAGCAGTTGGTCTGTCATTAAAGGAGGATGGAGGAGTCCTGTCTGACTGAGCAGCATGGTCATTCTCCTCCGTTAACTCTCTGCTGAGATCTGCAACTGAGCTGACCAAATGGTCTCAAAGTGGGTTTTTTTTGGTGTATTCCCCTCATCTCTTTTTGCGAAGTCTTATCAACCCTTGGCTTACAATGAGGAAGCCAGAACAGTAAAAGGAGAGACTGCTTTATGAAATGTCTAGACTTAATGAAAGCTGAGAGCACCAGGCCTCTCATGGGAGACCCCCTTTCAGAAATATCTAGGAGAAAGATGGTTAGAATTAAATTTTATAGGGACATTTAAATTCTCTTGTGGAATACTATGCCAGAGATAACCTTGTGTGAGGCTTAGTAACACATCTGGTCTATTATCATGATCAACAGTTGTAACAGTTCTTTTCTTATTGCCCTGTGTCAGTGGCACAAGTCAAGTAAGCCAAAAGCTGGAAATTCAAAATGGAAATTAAGCCTGACATAAGTTTCCTCTGGATATCACCAACAGTCAGACTGCCCAGGGCATCCAGCTCTGCAGTAAACTCCAATTTATTCCTGTAGAAAGGTCCCTTAGGTCTCTTCTGAGCCCCTTCCCTGGGTTGTTGCTGATAAGGGCAGATGATGAACTTGGGACTATTGCCATGAGCTCTCGCCTGCATGGTCTGCTGCATAGCTCTGGCAGTGAGTGAGAAGTCCAGGTTACATAGGCACTGTGGCCGGCAGAGAGGAAGAGATCCAAGATGTATTTTGTGCCAACTGACCACCTAGGCTTGTTAGAGCCTGTCCGTTACATGACCATCCCTGTTTTGCTGTGCTCTGCTAACCTGTTTGTGAGGTGTGATGCACAAGGTACAACAACTGTGCCTTTGGGGCTGCCACAAGGGCCCTCCAAGGAAGGGAGGTTATGTGTGGTGCAGAAGGAATGGAGGCAGCTGGGGCATGATGGGTGGGGGACATGGCATGAAGGAGCAGAGCAGCAGGACTGACGCTGCAGGTTCACCCATTGCGTGTAAGCAAGATTTCATCTCTATGCATCTGGGTGTCACTGGGCTTCTTCTGGATGTGGCTTGCCAAGGAACTGTGGTGGGACCTCAAGTGCCTAGAGATAACTTAGGCATTGCTGAGGCAACTTCTGCACTGTGAGTCCTTCTGGGAGACAAGGTGCACAGTGTGGATGTGCTCCTGGCAGGCGTATGTTGGCCCTACCTTGCCCAGCCATCCCCGGCTCTTCCAAAAGGGTGCATCAGTCCCTAACTTCATGGCTAAGTCAGTCATGTGAGCTGTTCTGTGCCTTCAGCCTTGGTGCATACTCAGGACATGGGTGTCACAGGACTGAGCTGGGAAGGAAAATGCAAGGGAGAAGCACCAGCAAGTTGAAAAGAAACTGAGATCTGATGCTGGGAAAGGGTAGAGAGGATAGTCAAGGGCAGGGATAGGCCAGGAAGGGAAGATGAACAAAGGGATCAAAACTAAAGACTAACACAACCAACTATTATCACCAAGCCTCAGCATCCCCTTGCCCATACTAAATGCTTCCTCAACTCCCGGTTGACCCTGAGGTTTTGCATTTGCCACAGTGCGAGAGAGGTAGGCCCTTCTGGCAACATTCACTGTTGGGAAGGTACTTCTGTTGGTGTACCTGCCCAGAGGGATGCCAAGTGCTGCTGTTGGTAGTGCAGTCTCCCACTGTCCTTCACTCCTGGGCCTTTGGTGATCTCACATGACCTCACTTAAGGTTTCATTTGGGGGATGAGGGATTTGAGGGATATGCTGACACACAGAACCTCTGCTCAACAGTACTGTGTCTAGGTCTCAACCATAAAATAGCTGCTGGGTCTGGGACTCCCACTCCCACTCCTGCCTGTGGTGGTGCTGACACAAGCTAAGGCTCTTAATTTTTAAGAAGTCATCTGGTGGCTGCCCTGGTGTCCCTCTGATTCATCTTGTCTGCAAGGAGGGAAATTCCCTGAAATACTACTTCTCAGGGCCTGGAGGTCTCCTGACATGTTGAGTCTTGGGCAATGGGCCAACCTTTGTGCCCCAGCTCTCTCCAGCCCCACTGCTGACTTACACCAGCATGGCCTGGCCTCCTGCAGCCACCCCCACCTCCAGCATAGCCCTAGAGGATCCACAGTCCCAGGGAACTTGGTGCTTGGTCCAGAGCCTCCCTAGCCTGCCTCCAATGCCCTGTCCCCAAAAAGCAGTGGCTCACATCTGCTGTGCCACCTTGAAGTGTATCAGGATCTCCAGCCAGGTTTCTGGCCATTAGCCTTCCTCTAGCTCAGAAGGTCCAGACTGGGGAGGTCTGGTGCTGACCCTGTCCAGGCATGCTGCTAGCCATGTCAGGCAGATGAAAGCAGGGGATGGTGGTTGCATCCTAACGTGCATAGGTTCCTTCACTCTGGAGGGGGGCTGCTCTGAGCTCAGACCTAGTGCATACTTTTGGCAGGAAGCTGAGTCTGAAGAACAGGCCTTAGTTGGTGTTTAACTGCATAGACAGATGAGTCTGGCACCAGGCCGAAATCTTGTATGAAGCAGAGGACCTGCCTGTCTCCTCCTTGCAGGATGGACTGAGTAGCAAAGAGCTGGCAGTACGTACCCATAGCAAAGGGTGAGGTGTGTGGACCCTGCAAGCAGTCAGCATGGGACAGCACACCTCCCTTTGCTCCGCACACTGAGGTCCTGCACAGCCTAGCCTCATGAGCCTGGCAGATGAGCAAATTGCATGGGAAAGGCTCAGGAACAAAGGCACCTTTGCTGAAGTGAGACAGCAGGGGAGTCTGAGCCAGCCTGGAGACAGTGCTAGATCTGCTCCTGACCAAAAAGGAGGGAGCAGTTGAGAAAATGAATACAATGTTTGCAAGGACTTCAGGAATTGTTCCCTTGTTAATAGAACTGCAATTTGTGGAAATATGATGGAGGGTGAAGGTCTGCAAATACTTAGAGGAATAATGAGCATTGTAAGCAACAAGCACCACGGGGGAGTATGAGAAATAGATTGTACCAGACAGGCCATTTCTGCATAATTACACAATTAGTGGACTGGGGAAGACAGCGGATAACCCTTCACAGTGTGCTGTGGTGCAGCGTAGACCTTGTTGGAGACTGGAGCGCCAATTAGCTGGAATAGCTTGCAATATGTGGAAAGGATTGATGGAGGGAGGAGCAGCCACGCCAAGTGCTCCTCTGGCAAGGGCGAGAGAGGAGATGCTGCCCAGGCAAATAGTCACTCCCCCCACTACATAACATGGTGGTGGTAACATGGAGGGACCGGTGTGGAAAACCCCCATGTTGGATTCTTGAAAGGCATAATACAAATGAGAGGAAAGAGCAGAGAATAAAAGGCGAGATGGAGGGTTTTGACAGTGAGCAGAAAAGGATAATCTCGGTTATAATCTGCAAGAAACACAGCTAATACCTTTGGGCAAGAACAATTATAGGCAGAATTATGTAATGAGAAGGAGCTGTTTGGAAAGCAGTAATTCTGAGAGAGCTCTGGCTGCATGAGCAGATAACAAGTCGACAGCAGGCTGTAATACAAAGGGGTGCTGAGCTCTTTGCTCCCAGGCATCCGCGGGGAGAGGTGGCAGTAGGTGGTATCTCCTTGGGCAAGCTGTGGCCTCGACTTTGCATTAGTGAACAAGGCAGAGGTGAATTGGCAGTGACCCAAAAAGAGGATGGGTTGGCTGGTGGAGGGCAGGAGGCCTTCCTTTGGCCTGGAGTAGCCAAATATATGGAGTGGCTGTGAGACGAGGGAGTGAATCAAAGTCTGGAGACGGCTCCTCTTGTGCTTTGTGCCCTCACACCTGCACAAGAGGCAGCCTGTTGGGGAGGACAAAAATAATAACGTGGATTGCTGCTGCTTCTTCCCTGCTGCAAAGTTGCAAGCCATTCCCTCAGGCTCTTCTCTCTCTGGATTAGAGAAGTTATGCAAAGAAAATGCTCTCTGCATAGCCCTGATCCTAAGGCAGCCTAGAGCAAGGCACAGATTAGTTCCCCTGTGTCCCTGTGGGACAGAGGGCTGCCTAAAATCCATGCAGGCTCTTCTTACCTGGCTGAATAGCTGGTGCTGTCAGTTCAGGCCTTTTCATGCTGAGTTATTTCTGGGAATCACCAGGGACACCCCTCTCCGCCTTCTTCCCCACACATCCTGGAGGAATCCCCTCTGCAGCCTGCTTTCTGTGCTGAGCATCACCTGGCTTCTCTGGTCCCTATCCAGGGAGAGTATGTAGCTATTCTCATGGCTACCTGAGCTCCCCCTTTCTTTTCTCCCATGGGCAGAGACAACAGCAGATGCTTCAACTCTCTCCCTGGAGCAGGAGGAGCAGAGCTGGCTGCTCTGGCCCTTCTCCATTGCTGTCCCCTGGCCAGCCAAGCACAGGTGGCCATGGTGTCAGTGCCAGCAGACCCTGCCCAGGGGGAACAAGTTCCCTAGTGTTGCACAGGCATGGGAAGGTGACGTGAACATCAGTACCCTCCCTGAATGGACATTTTGATGTTCTCCTGTACTGGGCCTGGCTAGGATAGAGTTAATTTTCTTCATAGCAGCTCATATGGTCCTGTGTTTTAGATTTTTGACCAAAACAATACTGGTAACACACTAATATTCTAACTTTTGCTAAACAGTGTTTGCACAGTATCGAAGCCGCCTCTTTTTCTCACTCTGACCCTCCAGTGAATAGATTGTGGGGGGTGTGCAAGGGGACACAACCAGGCACATGACCTGAACAAAGAGATATTCCATACCATATAACGTTATGCTCAGCAATAAAAGCCATCTTTGGCTTGGGAACTGGCTGGGCATCGGTCTGCCCATGGGAGGTGGTGAGTGATTGCCTTTGCATCACTTTTTTGTTTTGTTTTCCTCTCTCTTCTTCTACTCATCCTTCACTTATAAAACCATTTTTAATTTTTTTTTTTTTTAATCTTGATGCCCAAGTTTTCTTGCTTTTATTCTTCCTTTCCTCTTCCCCCATCCCACTGCGGGTGGGAGGCAGTGAGCGAGCAGCTGTGTAGTGCTTAGCTGCCCACCGGAGTTAACCCACAGCATCTCCTCCATTGAATCAAATGCAGTAGATCCAATTACTCTGTCGCTTCAGGTGCATTTTAGCCAGGCAAATACAACACAGAACAGCACCAGCCCTGCGTAATGTACTCGTCCATCTGATCACACTCTCCACCCACAACACTGCAGTCAGTGATGCTGTATCTGCTTTTCTTGGTCTTTTAAGGTTCCAAAAGAGGTTTCTGGGGAAGAACCTTTTCATTTAGGTAGAGATGTAATCTAATTGCTTTTTTAAACAGTTCTGTAAGGCAGAGCTCAGGTGTTTCAGTCAACACCCTTGCAGAGCCTTTCCAAGTAGTGAGATCTGGTGGGTATGTCACTGGTTGGACCTTGCACCTGCACTCTCTGGTGCCTGCACAGAACCAGAGGCAAGCTGGACCCATGGTGAGATGAGCCTGGGAATCCCCTTGCTTCATGGAGCCTTGTGAGCTCTTACACATCTGAGATGTCCTACATGCAGCCTCTTGCCCAAGATCAGATCTCTAGAAACTACAAGATCAGCTTCTGATTATTCTTGCTCCAGGTGGCCTCAGTTTCTCCTGTCCAACCTTCCTTCTGTCCAAGTTCTTTTTTGAATGGGGGAACTAACACATCAAATGTGCCTTTTCTGTCCTTGGCCATGTGACTGTGGCTTTGGATGCATTTTATCTTTGGAGAACATCGCCTGGGTCTGGGCACAGCCTTTAGGCTGTAGGTCTGAGGAACTAATGGATATATGGGTGTTGCAACGGGAAGGGGTAATGACAGTTCGGGGATAAACAAGTTAGAGTGATCGCATGTAAGCAGTACCTCCTATAGACTTCTCTAGGTTGTGCATGGGTCTGGCACAGTGCTTAGCAGAGGATCACTCTTAGATCCACTCATATAAGCAACTGAGGTGTTGTAATGAGTGCCTCTCATTACAGGGTCCACACATGCACGGGCTCTGCCTCTGCTTCCACTCCTCCAGCCCAAGACTGACCCTGTGAGCAGGCGGAGGGCTGAGGGGGAGAGGCTTCATGCTATCACTTAAATATAAACATTCCTAAAAGCAACTTTCTGATTTCTTTGTAGGAGGCTATAACCTGCTGGGGCCTTCAGCACTTCCAGCAGAGTTGCATCTAGAGAAAAAGAGACCATAAGAATTCATGGAATTTTTCACAAAACTTCCTGGCCTTTTCTGGCCAGACGTACTTGAAAGGCTTAGGATAGAGATGTGAATGGTGGATGCCCTGTTCATTGGTTTCACATGAAAACTGCTGTTGACTGCAGGAGCAGGAGGAGGAAATGGAAATAAGGAAGAAGTTTTGAAGGAAATGGCACATGTCTCTAGCTGGGATGAAAAGTGTCCAGGAGGATTTCAGAGACTCTGAGGGCTGGGGCGGCTGGCTCAGCAAGGGGCTGACTTCTGCTTTTAAGGTGTCATGGCTGGCTCATGGGCATGGGCACGGTAACTTAACTGGAGCTGTCCCAGACCAGTTAGTGAGCTTGAGATGGTTCACAGCAGGATTGTTCTGAGCAGCCTCAGAGGCTCAGTTTGCGAGAAGGAAAGGATAAGTCTGTGATTCAAAGCCCATCATTGAAGCCCATCAGCTGAGGCTTGGTTACACACAAGCCCTCGGTGCTGTCGCTTCCAAAGCAAGGATGAAGCATGTGTCCAAGCTCAGCACTGTCTGTCATGGCTGTGGTGGGCCAGGAGAACCCACCTGTGGGGTGGTCATAAGGACTCTCCGCATGGTACAGCACAGCGACTGACTTGCCTGCTCTGTGAGGGCACCCAAATATCAAAGGGCTGCTCTGTGAGGCACCTGTTGTGGTTTAACCCAGCCAGCAACAAAGCACCACATAGCCACTCGCTTACTTCTCCCTGCTCCCATTGGGATGGGGAGGAGAATTGAAAAAAAAAAGAAGTAAAATTTATGGGTTAAGATAAGAATAGTTTAATAACTAAAGTAAATAAAATATAATAATAACAATAATAAAATATAATAACAGTAGTAATGAAAAGGAATATGAAAAAAATATAAAGAGAGAGAAATAAAACCCAAGAAATGACAAGTGATGCACAATGCAATTGCTCACCACCTGCTGACTGATGCCTGAGCAGCTATCTGCCCTTCCTGGCCAACTCCCCCCAGTTTATATACTGAGCATGATGTTCTATGGTATGGAAAATCCCTTTGGCTCGTTTGGGTTAGCTGTCCTGGCCATGCTCCCTTCCAGCTTCTTGTACACCTGCTTGCTGGCAGAGAATGGGAAGCTGAAAAATCCTTAACTTAGGATAAGCACTACTTGGCAACAACTAAAACATCAGTGTGTTATCAACATTTTTCTCACACTAAATCCAAAACACACTGTACCAGCTACTAAGAAGAAAATTAACTCTATCCCAGCCAAAACCAGGATAGCACCCCATAGAGACACCCCATGGCACCCATCTTCTCCAGCAGTGGAACCTCGTCTATCCCTGCTTTGGACCCACACAGAGCAGTTGCGAGCAAGGGCTGGGATTTATATAAGCTGGCAGTGACTCTGCTGTCATTGGTGTCCAAGAGATGGGCTTGCTGAATGTGTCAGGAATGGGGAGAGGCCATCTTCAGGAGGCAAATCAGTGCTGTCTTCCCTGTCTTCCTGCCTGCTTTCAGAAGCAAATTCAGCTGGGTTTCAATAAGAGTAGATAACATATGCTCACTTCTCTGAGCAAAAATGTATATGGTTATAAGACATAACTGCTATGTGATAAATCATGTCAAGATGAGGATTTCATTCCTTAAGGGTGAAAAGGAAAAGATGCAATGTGAAATATCCCACTCAGGCTGGCTGGGTCAGGTCTCTATCAATCATCCACAAGACCTCTCCCATTTAGGAGCTGCTTTTGAACGTGCAGTGGGGGGTAAAGCTGGACTTGGGAATGTGCAGATGTGAAACATGAGCATGGCAAAATGCCATTTGTGCAACAGAGGGACATCAGGTGACGGTCAGATGGAACTTATCTGGGCCCTTATTGGACAAATAAATAGCTGTACTTGTTGCATAGTTTTTCTTTTTTCTTGCATGGCAACAAAAAATGTGGCAGCAAGAGGTGCAAAAAGAAGGATGGTATTTTCAGTTTAAAAATACCTTTCCCAGCTTGTTGGTTCCAGCAGACAAACCTATAACACAGCTTTTCTTAAGCTGATAATCCAGCAAGTGCCAACATCTTTTCTTCTGGCAGAAGATGCTTGTCGTGAGGAGATAACCCCCAGGATCTGGTTTTTACCCTGGTCCTGGAAGCGCGGTCTGAACAGCAATGACAGGAAGGCTGTGCTCCTTTTCAATAGTTTTGCTTCAGAGAAGCTGCTGGTAGAATTCTGCATATCTGCAGCTCAAGGTGGGTCAGCAGCCTGAGCTTTGCTGCTTTCACAATGCTGTAGTCTTTCCGTCAAGCCTGCAGTGTTTTGTAGGAACAGCGTCGTGGAGAAATGGTGTCCAGCAGATTGCCTTGATAAGCCAAAGGGATGCTGACAGGTACAGTCCTAGCATGTATTCTTTTATTCTACTTCTCTAGAAATAATGTGTAAGTATTTCTGGCTACCACCAATTTTGGGTCGACTCCACTGTTAAATAGGAGTTGACAGTTCTAGGATGGACCATGTAATGTGACACAGAGGTTCCCCAGAAGCTGATGGCCACCTCCTGGTGATGCCAGTGAGAGCAGAGTTAAGCCAATACCGAAGGCTTTTGAAAACACCACGATTTAAAATGGGTCATTGTGCTCCCAAGATTGCTGCCATAAATACAGCCTCAGAAGTTTGTGGAGCATGCGCGCCTGCCTTTGCTTCTGAAATTTGGAGACTGGAGGAGCTGGAGTGGGCTTGCTGTCTGGGTTTCAGCGAATATCAAGTAGCACTGATAGGTCAGCACTTTTTTTTAATCTCCATCAGGCTGGGGGGTGTTGTATTAATAATTTTTTTCCAGACGCAGACCTTGCTGTTGCAAGCTACGCTGTTTTCCCCTGGAGAGCACACTGCTGTTCTGCATGGGAGTGGTGCCTTATATGCTCCCAGAAAAGAAGCCAGAATGCAATGCAGCAGTGTGACTCTTAGCTGCGGACTCCGTTCTCCACTGAGCCGATCTGGGATTTTTGTTTGAAGAAGTAATTTTACAGCTGCTGACTGCAATGGATACTGTGTGGGGGAAGAGGTAGGGAGGTTCTCTTTCACCTGATCTCGGTTCTGACCTCCTGGGGATTATTAAGGAGCCCAACTTGTTAGGTTGGCATATAGGCAAATTCTAATGAGGGTAAGGACGCTCTGCCTGGTAAACTCACCCTGCTCCTCACAGTGTGGCAGTGTGTTGTAGAATCAGTATGCTGGATTTCATGCAAGAATTAGCTGTGCTTAAGTTATGGCTCAGTCTCTTATATAATTACATGCCTCCTCTTTTTTTAAGCTTAAAGCTGTACAGGAATTGTAAAGACTAGAAAAAACACAGGTTGATAGTGTTTTAGGTTGTAACTTTCCATGAGACTGTTTAAAGCAATAAGCATTCAAAGCTATTTTAGAAGGAAGTATTAAGTGATTTGTGAGAGCACAGCCATTAAAATACATGCTGTCCACCAGATAAGGCACCTGGGACACCAAACTAGAATACCCTTCCCATTGGTAGGTTTTATTATATCAGTGTAGCCACATGAGGACTGCAGTCGCTTGCTGGATTTAGCTCCTGTGTTTGCACACCGGGATTGTTCAGGAGAGAGCATATTCCGTACGTCTGTGATGCTAAAGCTGGATCTAGAGGGGCAGAATCCTGCCATGGGACAGGGACCAGCCAGTTGCGTAAGATATCAAGATGTACAAGATGTACAACTGCCAAGGCAAAAATTAATGTGCATATAATATTCCTCATCTGCTACAGGTGAGACCATGATTGCTGCCGTGGTACAAAAATACCCATATTGGGTGTTGCTGGTGCTGTTTCTTCCCATCACATGTCCCAGGCTGTTTAGGACAGCGGGGCCAAGCCAGCCACTTTTGCTTCTTAGACTTTGTAATTTTCATTTTCTGATGCTGAAGCTGAGCTGTGCGTTGTTGTGCACAGCTTCACCCTCTGAGCACTGTTCAGCAGTAGGGAATCTTTGAGTATTCATTAATTTGAAAAAAGGGGGGAAAAAGGGTAGGGCATCATCTTAGCTGCACTTGTTAACTTTAACAAACCTCTGCTAAACACAAGCACTTTGGAAAGATGATCCCAAGAAAATACAGACTTTTTGTCTTTAACAGGAATGAAGGCACTGATTTGCTGGAGTGGAGGAAGAGCTATTTATCTTCAGAAATGGTGGGGTGGGAGAGCAAAAAACCACAGCCTTCATATGAAGGAACCCATGGTAAAAGATATTTCAAAATGAAAATAAAATTGCAAAAGAAAAGAAAGGAGGGAGGGAAATGTGTTTTTTATGAGACACATCCATTCGGGAGACACGTGCTGGCAAGAGAGCTATCGCTAGCAATAAAACATCAAAGTCTCTCAAAAGTCTGTAGACCTAGCATGAAGTTATCACACTAAAGCAAGGGAACTCTGTTTGGGCCTCATTATGTCCAGTAAGTGCTGGCGTATTGATTTGGATGGCTGAATTAATCACTAGTGGTTGACATGGGGCCAGTGACTATGATGGGGTTTCATTCATATGGGCTAGCAGATGAGAGTCCTAATCATAAGTATATATATATAAGACACTCCTGAGGATTCAAAGGAACTGATTTCCTAAGGCTGAGGAAAACTGAGTGAAGTTGATTGGGTGTTAAAACATTCACAGGAAAATGTGAGTAAGAACCGGGAGCTCTTTGAGAAGAGGCCAAGGAATTTGAGATTTCAGAGTCAAGAAAGAGGACAAGGTTTAGCTAAAAGCCAACCTAGCTTGGTAGCAATGAAAGCAACTTCTGGAAGCAATAATAAGATTAACAAATTTAGAAAAGAGAAAAATAGGTAGCAATCCATGTGCATCTGGAGTTACGGTGTGTAGACAACAAGCTAAAGTCATCTGGAGGGAAATTGCCTATCAAATACGGCTCAAGCACAGAATTAAGGGACTCTAGAAACACATTAGCAAAGAGGAATATGGTTATGAGCCAAACAGTGAAATAACCATGTGGAAATCATAATTCATAATGACTTTGAAGACACTAACTGGTCGGTAACCACTATTATCCTGCCCTTGGAAAAGAAACAGTATGATGGGCTACTACTGTCCTGTGACCAAGAAACCATGGAGGATGTTAAAACAATGCTCAAACTCCAAATCAGCAGCTTGGTAGCTTTTGTCTAATAGTTCAAAGCGAGTTTGCTTAGGTGCTCTCTGGCGTATACCTCTTGGCTTTTCGTAAGGCTGTATACAAAGTATTCAGTGTGGTGAAGTCCTCTGCTCAAACTGGAAAATAAGTGGTGTAAGTTCTCTAACGTACCTTACATACAGGCGAAGAAGTGATCGACTAGCGCATACCAAAACATCATTGCTGGCAGGCAGTCACTGCTCCGTGAAGTGTTCCTAGTGAGATCATTGTCACCAGCAACCTGGAGGTGAGCATGCTCATAAAATTAGCAAGGGGACACAGAGCCTGATGGAATTTCAAGCACCAGTGGGAAGAAAGAAGCTAGGGAGGGTAATCTGAGTGGCTTGGCACACTGGCTCTTTTAAAACAAAATGAAGCTTCACCACAGAGAGCGGTGCTGTGAAGGAGCAAGAAATTCCTCCTAGTTAGAGAGCAGGGGACTATGTCTGGCAGAGCAGGGACTTGGTAGGAGCTGTGGTAGAAACACAACGGAACAGATTTTCCTTGTGAAGCCTGGTGCCCGAATGTGACTCTTGGGGTTTAAAAGGCTGGGAATGGGTGGCAGTAGGGATTTTGCCTCTGTATTTGCCTCTGCACACAAGAGACAATGGAATAGTGCCTGGTTTTTGTGTTCTTAGCTTAAGTAGGATATTGCAAAATGGGATAGCCACAGATATGATCCCTGAGCTGGAGAAAATGCTGTACAGCAAGCAATGGAAAAAAGCTTGACCTGTTTAGCTTATCAAAAAACAGATTGAGGGATAACTTGATTACAGTGACTAAGTACTTCCATGGGAGAAAATACCAGTTGCTGAAGGGCTTTTTAATCTAGAGGAGAAAACAAGAGTAAGAAACAATGCTGGACAGTGAAGCCAGATATTCCACTTCAGAGCAGGCAGACATTTTTAACAATGAGGGTGATTAACCACTGGGAGAAGATCCCAAGGGGGCTGATAGCTTGTTCATGTCTTGATGTCCATACACCAGGCGGGAGTGCTTCTCTGGACAACATGCTTTACTCATGGCCGTGGAATTGGATTTGATTCATGGATAACTGGATTGAATGTGCTACCCAGTGCCTTATGGCTTTTGGCCGCTTTGGGCCTTTGAAGCCCTTAGCTGCATCTGGGAATGATCTGGCAGTACTCTGGGGCTTTCCAGCTGGGGATCCTGAAGGACTTTTGAGGCAATGTCAGCATGGCCTGCCCTACAGAAGGGGATTGGGCTGAGTCACTCATCACATGTTGGACCTGTGGAAAAGGGCCTTGTTAACCCCCAAGCAGATGAGACCTGGGCTTAATCAACCACCTAGAGCTCCCAGAGATAGAGGACAGATATGAGAAGTGCAGGTAAGGGCTCTCTGGCTATTCCTAGCTTTTGGAAAGACCTCCTGGGACAGCAAAGAGCTGGGTGCAAGGGCAGGTGAAGTTACTCTGATTTATGGTAGGAGCAACAATATGAAGGGAAAGGTCAACTTAATCCCTCTGCAGGGTCGAAGCAGAATGAGAATGGGTTGCAAGCCTCTGCCCTTTTCTTTAGCCTCCGCTGCCTTTCACGTATCACTGAGGTCTCAACCTCAGCAGTTCCCCAAAACACTTATTTCTGTGATGCTCCAGAAGCTGTTCTGAACTTATTTGCAGCCAGAGACAGGATCAGCAAGCAGAAAACCACCTCTAGACTTCATGTGTCCAAGACGCTTTTGGGGGAGCTACTCCCATCCTGTAGCACTGCTCCCCTTGCCCTCCCACTGTAACCCAGTGCATCTTTTCAGACAACTGGGAGCAGTGAGCAAACGGTTAAAGTTTTGCTTCTCCACCCAGTGGTGGGTGTTGTCTGTGTCAGAAACAATATAAGAACAGTCGGAAGTTGCAGCTGGCAAGTAACATTTGGAGTAGCAGTCCTGGGGCATATAGATCTGGTGTGGACTGTCTTTTCCTGAGACTGTAAACACTTGTGCAGAATGTCCGAGAACAAGAAAAAAGGGAAAGGAAAGAGCAAAAAGAACAAAGAAGGGAAAAAAGGGGAAAGAGAACCTGACCCAGGAAAAGGTACTTCCCATTTTTAACAGATTTTACTTAAAGGAAGAAGAGAGAAGCCAGAAAGCCATCAGGAAAGTACTTGTGGGTTGCATGAGGGTGCAAATGATAGGGAGCATTTGCCAGGCAAGTGTGCAAATCTCTGCATCTCATTCATATTTCATGCTGTTATAGGTCTGCTTTCTTCTTGATCTTATCTTTTTTTTTTTTTTTTTTTTTTTTTTTTTTTTTTAATACCCAAAGCCCCAAGAATTCAGGGCAATGTACTCTTTCAAAAAACAGCAGCATTCGGTTCCTGTCATGGTGATACGGTAATTGAGGGGGTTTGTGCTAATTCTCTGGGGATTCTGGTGTGTTGTGTTTTGCTGTTTGGTTGGTTGTTTTCTTTCTCCTGAGGTAAATATCAAAACCCACTATTTTGGAGGATCACAGGGACTGTTGCTTGGGACAGACCAACTCTCAGAGGTCAGATTTAAGTTATAGCCTCACTTTTTGAGGTAACTGTATTGAGTTGTAGTTAAAGAGACGTGGACTGTAAACCTTCACTCTTTGCTGATATGCTTGTTAGTGAAATCAGGCTGTTCCTTAGAGGACATCTGACTGTTCCTTGCTGAATGAGCAAGGCAATATTTAAGATGTTGCGAGGATAAAATGTTTAGATTGCCTTTAACTGACAAAGTTCAGTTCTTGAGTAAATGGGGAGTATGAGCCGGGGCAATGCAAGAACTGTCTTGGAAAGAAACAGAAGGTTTGGTGGTAATGCAGCACAGTGGTATTTCTTTCTCTGTCATGGTATCAGGGAGGGATTATCCCTGGCTGTTTCTTATCTGTGGTTTTTCTGGCAATGTATTTGGACAGAGTGGCAACTCTGTCAGAGTTCGTGTTTTATCAGTGTTAAGAGAGGCTACAAGCTGGACCAGGTCCTGGAGGAGACTGTCAGTTTAGCTCTTCACTTGCCTGGATGCAATTCTGCTCTTGGTCCTGCTGTCATGACACTAGTGAGTGCTCTTGACCTGAACAGATTTGTTTTGGCTTCACACTGGCATCACTGGTGGCAGGATTTGTCCCTACCCTTTTTCATCCCTTTACTCTGAGCACAGAGACCCACCACCCTGCTGTGCCCAAGGCATGGGCTCCTCCATCGGCTCTGCCCCAGAGCTGCCAGAGTGGCAGCAGGTGCTGATGCCATGGCAGGCTGACTTCACACGTGGTCTCCTGCTTATGACATCAGAACATAGCTGTTGCTGTGGGATCTGGGAGGAGACTTCTTGGATAGTTTCAGGATGGGGAGCTTGAAACCACCAAGCAGAGGCAGCAGCTGCTTGAAGATGACCAGATCTGCCCAAGGGGCTCTGGAGTGTGCAGATACTGGGGGCTGTCTCACAGCCATTGGCAGGATGACCCTGCCTCCTAAGTGCATGGACAGGACAGGGCAGTGCCTACATCGTAGGCATCTTCTTTACTGGGAGCAGGATAGAGGGGTTGGTGGGACTGAGAGGCACTGGCTTGGGCACAGCAGGGGAATGAGGCACACTGGGATTGCTGAGAGAGCAACCACCTGCCTTGGGCCACGTGGGCCATGGTGGGGCCATGGGGGCTGCATGTGGGGAAAAGGACCGTGTGTGAGCTGAGGGGTCAGACCACACTGGTTTCTAGTGCCACATCAAAGCCCTGCAGTAGCTCACTGCTCTAGAGGGAACAGGTAAGGACCCTTTACCTGTAGTTACTCATGCTGACAACCTAGTCCTCTGTAGACATGCACTGTAGGGGTGTTTTATCACGTATAAATCGCACAACTGGACACTTTGGCCAGAGTGCAAACCCCCTTTCTCTCTACTAATGGATCCAGAGCAGAATTGGGGATGATTGCATTGATCCTGTCTGTACCTCAGCCAAAGAAAAGAAAGGGCCTGGGTTTGGCTTGCACAGCACAAACCCAGTCCTTTTATTGCATTCATTACTAACTAGATTACTTAGATTCAGGTCACTTGTTTGCCTTGTACTGCTGCAGAGGTTGCCCATTTTTTTGCTCTGTGGGTCCATCAGAGGAAGACATTTGGTTGTCTGTGGTGTCTCTGAACGAAATCCTACTTTGGGTTGGGTTGGTTGGGATCGGTGGAACCTGTGGACACCATTTCCCATCATGGTCACTTTTGCCATGTGGTCTGAGGGGCACCACATCAATGCTTCCCCAAAAGGACTTTTAGAAGAGAAGAGTTCCTCCCCTGATCACTTCTAAGCAGATACCCCAGTCCTGGTACATAGACCCTCACTCCAGGCAGCAGATTATCCTGTGCATTCTATTTCTTCAGCTTGTGGCTGGACCTCGGACTGCCTCTCCAGCATGCTCAGGCTGATGCAAAAACCCAGCCCTGGCACAAATCAGGCAACTGGCAGGGCTCTGCAAGGGGAATTTGTGTTTTCTGTTTTTCCCCAGGTTGTAGTATTTCCATGCAAATAGGGTGTGCTGAACCCTCTGAAACCAGGAGGCATAAGAGGAACCTACAAAAGTCTTACACACAGACTCTAAGGAGATCCAGACCAGCAACATTTGTTTGATTGCCAGTGCTGGGGAGAATTGGGATGATAACAGGGTGGAAAGCCTTCCTTCTTCACACTGCATCCCTGACCAGTCTCTGGCTGTTGAGGGCCAAACTTTGTTACCTATGACATTCTGATAGTCTTGATCTACCCTTGTGCTCATAGGTGTCTGCCTGGGAAATTACCCTTAGACATGCCTTCATGGTGTGCTCTGTAGAGAGCCCCAGGACAGCTCTGGCACAGAATAACAAACACTTTGACTTCCAGAGGTGATCTCTCCAGCCCTGCCAGTTAGTCTGGGGGAATTGCCCCATGTAGTAAAGCTATTCACTGCCAGTGAATCAGAGCAGCAGAAAAACCTGTTAAAGGAAGAGAGAGCTGAAACAGTAGTTTCAGGAAAGAGCATCAGTGTGCCATGGGGGGTGCTAGATTTCCCCTGAGGGATCTCAGACTCAGGGGAGGAGAGGATTCTTCCACTGAGGCTTTCAACACAATTATTTTGGCTTCTGTGAATGTGTAAAAGAGGATTGTTGATCTCATGTGAAGTGCTAGCTTTGTTCTGAGGACGAGGGCTATCTTTAACCTAAACTCACATTTTTATGCCTCAAGTCATGCATCTGTCCTAAAGTGAGCGCCTCGGCTACAGATCTAGCCAGTGGAACAGCCTGTGAAGGCCTCCAGAGGGAGATGGTGTCCTCCTGTGAAGAAGCACCATCACCATCCCTCTTTTAGATATTTGTAACATGCATTGAAAGATAGACAGACTGTGTCCCACCCAACACACGCGGAAGGCACACCCTGCAGGGACTACGTGAGCTGCAGAATGTAGCAACAGACCAGCAAATAAATGTATAATGTTCCTGCAATGCTGGCAAAGTTCAGGTCTGTAAGAAAACTTCCTCACTGCAAGAGAAGATGGTACTTTATCAGACACTGGATGGCTTGTGGCAATCAAAAGCTTGACACTGAGGCAAGACTGTGAGTGTAAAAGAAGCTGCCTTTTCACACTCTGAAAGATTTGGGGTAGACTTTGGAGAAATGGGACAAATGGACTGTTGCCAATGCAAAAGTTCAGAGCAGAACAGGGTGAGCAAACGCCAGAGCTGTGGCAGTGGATTAGGAGGCCAGTGCACGAGCCTCATAGGGAGACAGGCAGAAGGACAAGTAAAAGGGCTGGAGGAAGCCTTGGTAGTGGGGTAGGCAAGGATCAAGTTGGAAAGGGAAGGGGTATGAGACTGCAAATAGTCTGTGCTTCATCCGTACTTCTGTGAGGTTGCTTGGGGAGAAAAGACCAGAGAAATGTAAAGTATTTGGTTGGTTAAATTCCCCAGCAATTCCAGGCATTCTCTCTTATTTTTACTTGGCGGTGAGGAAGACATTGCGTGTGCTTAAGTTTTTTGTTGTTTGTCGGTGCTAATAAGGCTGGCAACACAGGAATTTTGCCTTTCTCTTGAACTGCCCATGGCAAATGCTAATGTTGGAAAACTACTTGGAGAGCAGGTGAAGAGTCTCTGCAGAGAGTATCTCATGTTTCAGTAGGAACCACCTTGACCCCAGTTCCCAGATGATTCAGGATGTGGTAGAAAGGTTGTACAGAAGGGTATTGCTATTGAAACTCCAGAGGCCTTAAGGAGGAAGGTGCCCCTGGACACAAACCAGCAGTGGGATTGCAGCAGAAGCAGGTATATGTTAGCCAGGTCTACCAGCCTGGGATGCTTTAGGATGCTGCCACATTAACATGGAATTTGGTGAGGGATGTGAAAGTCCCTTGCAGATGCTAGGTGCGGGCTTTGTGGTGGAAGCTCATGCTATCAGAGATGCTCAACAGTAGCGCAACCAAACCAGTTACTTCACTGCTGGCTAAAGTATCTCTGTGTGATCTATGTCCACATTGCAGGGTAAACATGCTCTTAATTTGTTCTTAGTCTTCTGTTTGTAGGAAAGACTCTAATTCTAAGGACCTCATAGAAACATTAGCCAAAAGGTTTGTTTACAAGAAGGATATCCTACAGTAGGAGTTTTGTTTTTTATAAACACCCAGCCACAGAAGGTACCAGATGTCAGCGGTGCTCCAGGATCTGTCCACATGCATGTTTTCACTAGATTATTTCCACTGGCTAAACTAATGGACTGCTGTTACCATTGCCATGTGGCTGAGAGCACGCATGTGGCCAGTTACCACGGATCAGTGAACGTGCAGTAACTTGCTCAGCTTTGGGAACCGAGGGGGTCTGACTCACAAGCTCCAGTGATTCATGCTGGGGTAAAGGAAGAGGTTATATGTCCCAGCTGCTTTCTGGTCTTTTTGCTGGAGCTTGCTAGCTCTACAGAAGGAGGCATTGATAAATGAGCACGCAGCTCTGTTCCTCCACTGTCCATGGCTCATAGTCTCAGATGTTAATACAAACAGAAGGGTTATGGGAGAGAGACCCAGCAGGGTTGAGGAATAACCTGTCTCTCCATTCAGGCAGACTAGGGGGCTAGGAAGTCCTGGCAGAGGGGCAGAATGGTACATTAGTAAGTAATCCCACCATGGATCTCAAAGTTGGTGAGTCAGAGCCCTGGGCATCCCATTTTCAATCCCTTTTTGGAGGTGGGTATAAGTAACCTGGGAAAGGCAGTCTCTGGTGAGAGGAGGAACACCTGGAGAGGGGCTGAGCACAGCCTGGCTGCTGACCTTTGAGGTCATGCCCTTGGCTCATTCTCCAGCCTTTGCTAATGTGACAGGCTTCAGCTGCAAAGAGGCTAAAGGAAAGCTGTGTTGCCATGAACAGCATGGCTCTGTCACCCTTCTTCCTGCAGCTGGACTGCCAACCTCCTGCTCTGAGTACTACCCTGATCTCAAGTCTTGTCTCAGCACTGAGCTGTAATGGGACTGCAGCAGTGCTTGAACTCAAAACCGACTGGAGAAGATGGGATGAGACTAGAGCAGGGTGAGTGTGTGGACCTACATCCCACTTCTTCTGTTGCTTAACTCCAGAGGCAATGAGAGGAGGGGAAACGAGCCTCTTGTTCCTCTGACCCCTCCTCATAGTCCCTTGGGCTCCAAGGAACACTTTCAGGTGCACAACGGGAGTTCAGCACTGGGGTTGTGTGACCCTGTGCCTTTTTCAGTGCCTGGGAGCTTTGTTATAGCGGGACCATGGTCTTGCTATAAGCAATGAGCTTATGACGAGCTGTGGGTCATACATGGCTCTTGCTTGGATGTGCTTTTTTTCTTCTGGGAGCGAAGCTCCATAAAAAACAAAGTGTCTCTGGAAGAGAACTTGGAAGAACGTAAGTTCAAGAACAGCTGAGCTTGCAGCTTGTGACTAGGACCATAAATCGAGGCCATTCCCTTTGGCTGAGAAGTCACAGGACTGTGAAGTCCCAGCAAAGGCTGGCCGTCTGCTTTGTGCTGAAGACTGTGTTCAGGACAGAGGCCGTCAGGCAGTGAGATAACCTGGAGCTTTCCTTTGGGAAAGCTGCATCTCGTATCCCTGAGGATGAGGCTGGAGGGGAGTGGAAAGCTGGGTAGGAGCCACCCACCACTCCTGGTTCACCCAGAAGTTTGCTCTGTGCTCTGTCAAGCTACTCGCCCTGGTTTCTGTCAGTGCGTTCTGTCCTGGCGGCTGGTCACCCTCCACTGATCTGCCAGCACCAGTGAGGTGGAGGGACCTGCTGGCAGCAGAGGTGGTTTGGGAGGGCAAAGGCCACTCCGCCTGGGCTGGCGCTCGGACATGCATCACCTGTTGCACTGACCTCCTGTCTGGGGCAGCGTAATGAAACTCACATGATTGGGAAAGGTGACTCTGCCCAAGAGGGAAGCTCTCACTGCACCCGCAAGGGCCTGGCTGGAGCAAAACTGCAGGTCCCCTCAACCTCCTGTGAGAGCAGCCAGAGCAGTGCAAGATGTGCGTGGCCTCCTGGCCAGGACACAGTCCTGGCTCCTGTGCTGTGCTCCAGACAGAAAGCTCTGTTTTGAACTGACATGACCTGGGATCGTCTCCTCTCTGATGAGGGCAGTGTTATGTTGCTGCATTTTTGAAATGTTCCAAATTGTAACAACAAATACAAGTAATAATGGTAAAATTTAAACATTTAGGTAATTAATAACTGTGGTAATTAGGCTTGGCAGACTCAGTCATTAGTCCTTATAAAGGATTTTAGTTCAGGCATGTCTGGAAGGTATAAGCTCCTCAGTATGAGGGAGAGCTGCTTTGCAGAGAAGAGCAATAAGCCACACAAGGCTGTCTCCACGCAGTAATGGTGATGGTCATACTTCTGAGGAGTCTGATGGTCCTGGAGCTCTTCTACAGCTTGTCTCATCCTTACTATCCCCTTAAATTTTTGACTACACGTGGAAGTGAGAGCCCAGTTTTTCTTGCTGAATTTTCATGCCTGGTGAGGATGGGGAGGGGAAGGGAACCGCATTTGCTCTCCAAGTCTAAGATTGAGTGGCTGGCAGCTCAGAAGAAGACAGACAGCTACAGATGTGTGAGATGATGGACAGAAAAACTGTTTTTTAGGGAAGCAGTGAAACTTTAATTTACCTTAAAACTGCACTAAAGTCAGGTGCTTTAGTTTTTTGTTTTAAAAAACACACCCCAAAAATTTGAAGCAGATTTCCTTCATAATTGACTGATGTTTGGAAGCCCTTCAGAGAAGCCTCTTTTTGGTGTCAGAATTTGCACATTTGCTTAATTTGAGGGTAAAATTGGGTTAAAATCCATCAGCCAGGTTCTCAGCAGATGTTTCTCTGACCTATCTCCTCTGGCTTTGTTGGTGTGTGTGTGATATGTACCAGCTGAGCATCTGACCCTCTTGCTTTCAACAGCTTTTTGATTTGAAGGCTAGGACTTTATTCCAACTCCAAAACTGTGTATGTGTACATGTGTACATATGTTTGTGCTCATATGAATTTTTTATTCGACTTTGAAGTCCATGGCACTTTGCAAGACTTCCCTGGTTCCTGATATACTCCAGCCCTCTGGGGGGTGTAGGTATGCAATTTTGGCTAGCACACTACTCTGGCAAAGCCTGTACTGATCCTTTTGCTCCTTGTATGCCTCTTGTACATCTCTTCCTCCAGTCAAACCATTGACAAAACTCCCATGCTCAGCAGCTATGTCTCTGGTTCAAAGCACACCAAAAGAGCTCTTTGTGTTCAAGCTGTTTCCCACCTCTCGGCTTGACCTAAGTGCTCCCAGAGAGAAGCCTCCTTGCTCTGGGGGCAAACTGGTCTTACTCCAGGAGTGGTGCGTGCACAGGTGTGGGTTTGTGGAGTCTACTCAGAGCAGCTGGTGCTGGTCAGATTATTGATAGCGCTCCCACATTCGTGATGTGACAAGTCAGATCAGCAAATGAGCTCAAGTCCCAGCAGGGAACTGGCTATTGATGCTCTTGGGAGAAAACCGGCCAGGGAGCTGAGGCAAAGGCACTGCCTGCTCCCTTGAACCTGTCCATGTCCCCTTTGCCTGCACTGTGTGGGTGTTCAGATGCCTGTCTCTTGTGTCCATTTCCAAGCTCTGGTGAGCGGGGCAGGGCTGGCAGAGAGGAATGCTGAATTTGGGCCAGGCAGAGGAAGGGAGAATCTTTCAGCTGCTAGCACAGTTGTTCTGCATGGCAAGGTAACCAGCTTCAGCCATGCCCATGCTAACTTGCTGCTCTCTGCAGGAGAGAAGTCTCAGCTGCACTACAAAGCAAAAAAAACCCCAAACTTAAAAATCACCTGCCTGACTGCCATTGCAGGGTTTGCAAGCAAGAGGAATACTGATGGGGGAGGAGGCTTGGGAGACACTCCAGTGGCTACTGCTGCTGGTATATTGCTCCCTTTTGGGTAGACAGCTGGCAATGCAAGGCAGGGCTTTCTCAGCCAGCAGGTTTTCAGAGCCAGCCTGTATTGCTGCTGTGCCTGCTCGATGATGCAATCACTGATGGACACTGCAGCTTATGCAGCAGCATCAGTTCTACATCACGCAATATTCCAGTGCTAGGCTGTGTGACTTCTCCGATGAGTGGAGCAAATTGCAGATTTTGTGCTATGAATCTTGGTTGCCTGAAAATGACTGAGGTGTTAAAGTAATTCAGATCCAGAAAGTCTTGCTAACAGGTCCTGGATGCCTAGGTCGAGGTGCTGGAGCTGGGCAGGATGTCTTTCAAAGGCCAGGAGTCTGCCTGATTGCTACTACCCAAGAAGCAGTTTGTTTCCCTTGCAGAGATCATGTGTGTTTCATCTGCTCATTCAGGCTTTTGCCTGAAGGGCAAGGACAAGGAATGTGATGAACTTCTCTTTGGCATGGAAGTGTATTTTGCTTCACATTTGTCAATAAATGAGATTAGGTTTCTGTATTTGTGCTGAGAATCTGCGTGAGAGGCACGTTTAATGAATGCTAAAATAAACTCTCTAGCTAGCTGTTGGGTAACAAACACAGCTAAAACTTTCATCGCAGAAAAGGTCCTAACATTGCAGAGATGCCAGTTATATGATTGAGAAAAAGAGATTCAGCCCAAACCAGAAATTATCCTGGATCTTACCTGAAATGATGAGTCAGTACCAAAAGCGTTGTGTGTATAATAATGTCCATGCTGCTTCTATACTTGAAAGAACATTTCCCACTCAGTCCTGTGTTACCTCTCCCAGTCCTTCCAGGTATGAATAGTCTTTGTCTAGAATCTGAACCTTTTCCCCTAAAAAGGTCATCTCAGGAAGATGAGAGGCAGCACAAATTACCTATTTCTGGGTGTCCTTCCCACTGCCCATCATGATGAACCCTGGGCATGCCCTGTCTGTCCAGCATTCCATTTAGGAATAAGAAAACCTTTCTGCCATCTGAAGTGGACACATTTAGATCAAGGTAAACTTCTGGGTATCTTGGTTTGGGACTCCCTGAAGAAATGTCAGTGGGTGGATTTCAGGAGGGACATCTTGGCAAATAATGCTTGTAGTTGGGGGAGAAAATGGTAAAAATCTGGAGGAATGGTTGCAGTTGATGGTTAACTGAACAATTGAGTTTCCTGCAGGAGGTGAAGGACAGTGCCCATCCCGTGCTGTGGTGGTGGCTTGTAGGTGCCCAGACTGCACTGCAGCAGCCTGTTCTTAATGACAAGGCTGAGGATCTGACTCAGCTTTCCTGATTCACAGTTGTGCACTTTCAGGCATGAGGATGAAGAGATTTGTTGATAACCAAAGAAGAGCTGTCAAGTGAAAAAGGTTTCCGTGGGCAAACGGTCCTTGCCAAGCCAGCATGGTGCCTGCACTGCAGTCAGGAAAGAACATTGCTACATGAAGACATTCTGAGCAAGCTTTTCTGTTGCTTGCTTGTTTACCAGGATTGGTAAAGCAGCAGTAAAGGCATGCTACAATTTTGGGCTGTGTAGCCCTAGCACCTAGCCTTTACATACTGGTTAGAGTGCATACTTCTGCCTCTTCAGTGCTCCTCTCTCTCAGCTAATTTATCAAGGCAGGCTCATGGATGCTGATCTATCCTGCCACTGGTGGTGTAGGTGCTGCAGACCCTTCCCAGGGCGAGTGACCTCAGCTTCCACAGACCTCCCAAGCTTTAATTTTTTTCAATAATACTTCTAGGTCTTTGACTGGCAAACTTCCAGGTGTAAGACTGCCCTCCTGAACATGCAGACAAGCAGCTCCAATGCTGCTGCTGTTGCTTAGGACTTTCCTAAGCTGCATTTCAGGGAATTGCTTCTTTTTGCGGTTGATCTTATCCATTCTGTCTGCTCCTAATGGGCAGAAGAGAAAGCAGGAGTGGCAAAGAAATGTTGTACAATGGAAATATGTTGATAACAGCTTTCAAAACCACCTCTGTCCGCATAGCATGCATTTGGTTGGTTGTTTGAATTATTAGTGCTTCTGGAGAGGTTTTCTTGTCTATCCTATATTTAGAAAATGTGGGCAGGCCATGCAATTTTAAGAACAAGCCTTGTGTTAGCAGGGCCATTGCTCATTTCATGTATTGTAACATTTTGTGTTGGTAATGTTTTGAGTCAGTGTTTGAGAGAGATGGCATGAGTCACAGCTCTGGTTTTCTTATGGGGTTAGGTAGGTGTCTTGTTCATTTTGGGGGGTTAGAAAGGAAAAAAGAAGCAGTAGTAATCTGAAGCACTGCCAACAGTTTTGGTTTTATTGCCAGAACTGTGATAATCTGGTATTTCCCGTAAAGCCCCAGGTATCGCTTTATTTTCTGGGAATCTTCAATTTCTCTTATCCTTTGTCATCGCAGGGCAAAGCCAGACAGTGTGTCCTTTCTGGGGCCTAGACATTCACAGTATCAAAGATAATAACAAGCCTCAAACACATCTCTAGGTGGATAGCTCATTATAGTTAATCCTATATCACCATTTTTGAGAAGGAGAAGAGGCCCAATTCATGATTTCCAGGGGACCTGAGTGTGTGGCATCTGTCCGTCCTTTCCTCTTTTCCCCTTCTTCTCTTCATGGTCTGTTTTGCAGGTCAGAAGAGACGCTGAGTGTCTCTCGTACATATCTGGTGTCTTCTCACGCTAATGGAGAGCCGCACGTCTCTGAGCCTGCCCCATCTTTTCTGCCACGTGCAGGCTTAGCAGCCGCCTCACTGTAATACTTGGGCCCTGGTCTTGAAATGGCTTGGGTGCTTCCCCCAGCAGGGGCGTTTTTTTGCATTGAAGCCTCAGGGCTTGTCTGCACAGGGAGGCTCTTGCAAAACATGCTTGGCCTAGGGTGTGAATTTAAAGGGAAAGAACTGTTCTGCATCAGATTCCTGCCTTAAAATCTCTTACTCTGCAGAAAAAGGCTGTTATTTTTACTGTGCTGCAGGACAGACTTGGTTGAACAGCTGCACTTGACCTGAGCAGCCAAAGGCTCTTGTGGCAGCTCTCTTCTGAGCTGGCCTTGGGTTCTCGTTGCTGGCTCCAGTCAGCACCGTGGAGGAGGCGAGGGTGGCAGGGGGGAGGCTGGTGCGCTTGGGCTCCCTGTGTACCCACAAAAGGGGGGCCGCTTCAGAGCAGAGCCTTCCTTGGGGGTTCTTCGTACCCTCTGGAGAAGCCACCCTGAGCAGAGAGGCTGTGCAGACCAACTCGAGTTGACAGTCCCCCTTCCTCAGGTTTGGGCTTGGATTAGCTGCTCGAGTCCAAACCTGTCAGAGCAGCCTGGGACTCAACTTGATGAATTACCCTGAGTCAGCAGCCCTTCTGCGCTGTGCTCCCAGTCCACGTGAGCTGGCTGAGTTGCTGGGGCAGTATGCTACGGGAGTTGAATGTAGGTATGGTATTTTGCTTTGTGGACCACAAATATGGTCCTCACTGAGAGCTATCGGACTGGCCAACCTAGCTGTAATCTGTGGCCCTCAAGTGCCAGAGCGTGAAGCTTCCTGAAGCCTTCTCCTCAAATCCACCCCTCCAGCGCTGTCTCAGTCCCACCAGGCCAGACCTCACATGCTGGGGAAATGGTCCTGTGGGGAGCTGACTGGGGTCCATGGGTGGCCTGTGCCTGCTGAGCCGAGGTCAGAGGCACGGTGGTGGTCCCCAGACCAGCTCCTGGTGGTGGATGGAAGGAGGTCCCATGCCCCTAGTCACACTGGTGCAAGGCTGCTAAGTGCTTTCCATGTGAAGCATTACTGTGGCTCTTGCAAGAATGGTGTGTGAGTAGGGAAGGACCTTTGCATTTGAGAGTCAGGGAAGGGACCCTGGAAACAGCTTGCACCTTACAGGATTGAAACCTGAGCTCTCTGAAAGGAGAAGGGGCACCATGACAGTACAGAAAACCATGCAAATGAAGCACCCGTTCTTTTTGTCTCAGCTGAGGCCAAAGGTGGAAGCCCAGACATCCCTAACTGCTCCCGGCCAGTTTTCACTCAGTACATCAGTATACATCAGTATCCCCTGGAAGTTGGTGTCACTGCAGTCACTGAAGGCAAGAGCATAGCAGGACCGGCAGAAAGGGAGAGACATTTATATGAAACATAGGCATGCTGTCAGCTGGATTAACTAGGGTAAAAATGCATGCGAGGCTTATAAGCCTCTGGGCATCAAGGCGGAAAACCAACTCTGTCCTTGAGAGAATGCAGAAGACTTCCCTACTGGGAAGTTATTCAAAAAGAGTAAGTGATACTTGCTGCCATGAAGTGGAGGTCCCTGTCTAGCAAGGGGCATGGTCTAACCCAATATGGCAGCCTCTGTGCAGCATGGTGGTCTTTTCTGGCTGCTTTCTGTGCCTGTCACGAGTCCCCATGCGTCACCGAAGCCTTCCCCTGTTCTTCGCTGCTGGAGTTACCCTGCTAACAGAGTTGGCTGCTTGAGGCCTCATCAGGGCTGAAATGATTTATTCCTCAGCCATTTATTGCAAATGAACCATTGGAAGTCTTTCAAAAGCCATCTTCTCTTGACCTAAGTTCAGCTAAATGTTTCAGCAGCATCAGCTTTACATAACAAGTTAGAGGTAGAGGAGAATTCTGGGAGGATAAGGTTTATGTTGATAAACAGTCCTTGCTGACCAGGATCTTGGTCTCAAAGTTACCTGGTTATTTGGAGGATCACTGAGGGGGCCTGGAATTACAAGCCAACTATCCCAGAAAAAAATGTGATGGCTTGCTTGTTTACGCCAGGTATCTGATAAAAGGCCGAAATATCTGTATGAATGCAGGTAATACTTTGCCAGCATTTAGATTGTAGTAATGTCTCTTGATAGAGCCCTAGCACCCCAAATTAATTCCAGTTGTTAGGGACAGGAGAGCATCACATGGGCTGAAAACTGGGTGGGGAGGACCATGAACAATGGATTAGGATAAACAGCAGTGTGTCAAATTGTCAGGGGAGTGAAGGAGAGTGCAGTGTTGGGAGCTAAAGTCTTGCCAGTCGCTGCCCTTCATGGTGAGCCACGCATAGTTAACCTCTGCTGTGTTTCCTTGGGGCTCCTACAGCAATTAAGGGGAGTCTGTGAGTGTACTTGGGAAGTTGGATCTGTTCCTCTTTAGTTACCTGGGAATGTTTTTCAGAATATCCTTCATATGGCAGGGCTGATGTGTGATCCTGCCTGAGGTGTCCGTTTAGCTTTTGTTCATGTTCACAAAGACGCTCCCAGTTAATTATCCAATATTTTGACCATGCATTTATTTGCCACAAAATTACAAAGGGAGGAGTGCAAGTTGAAAAATGGGATGAAAAGCATAATAGGGTAGGCTGCGCTTGACTGTGATGTTCAGTCTTCATGATCCCCTGGCTTTGGGTGAGACCCAGGCAACTACTGTCATGGGTCCTTGCTCAGAAGCACCATTAGAAAAGGGGATCTGGGATAGATTCTTCCTCTGTACATGTATGGGGGTCCTGTAGTTACAAACAGCAGCATCTAGGTGAGCAGGAAGACTTTCTTCTTTTGGTGTTTCAGGCTTGACCATTACATAGAGGAACTGCCACTGCAGGGACAGACAGGGCATGAGGGTAAAGAGCAGTCACATTTCACGGAGTGTGAGTACAAGTGGAAGCTCAGCTTCTACATCCAGCACCCAGGGGGAGAGTGTGACCAGATCACGACACAGCCTCAAAGCAGCACTGAAGTATTTACTAAGCTGTGTGTGGTAGTGTAGCTCCTGATGCACCATCTCAAACTGGCAGAGAACCAGAAAAGCAGCACCAATATTCAGGTGCCTGTCTGAGAGAATGATTCAGGCCTCTTGATTTCATGAAGACAAGGCTGCCTGGAGCTCCTCAGTGAGATGTGGGAGGTACTCAGCATCTGCAGAAATGAAAGGAGGATGAGGCTGGGGCTTAAGAGTGATGTTCAAGGTTTTCAAGATCATTGATTTTGCAAAGAAAGAAAAAAAAATGCATCTCACAGCCAAGGTGAATTGAGACAGGAAGGACAAAGATGAGTGATTTTGATTACTTGTGATTGGTGACAGCTGGCATGGGCAAGGAGAAGAAAACAGAAAGAAGGGGCAGCGTAAAGGATTGGAAAACAAAAGGAGAGATGGGCTACATCTTTGGGAATAGGTGAAACATCTCTTTTGCACCTGGGGTCCAAAAGAGCCTCAAAGGTTTCAATAGTTGATAATGTGGCTGGGTTCCCTCTCACATGCTAACTAGTGTGCCCTTGTACTGACAGCCTTTCTTGCAGGGACCCTGAGCCTTTTCCCAGAGGGGATCTAGTGTTGCCTGTTGGAGAGGTTGTGAGGCTGGGATCAGGTATATTCTTGAAGAGAGCCAGATCCTGGGGAACTCTGTGGGATGCAGTGTAGATGTGTAGTACTAGGTTGTTTGTGTGTCTGGATCTGTGTCTGGATCCTGGTGAGTTGGATGGATGTTGTAGGGCTGATCCCACCTCAAGGCAGGGATGTGGTCTGCTCAACTTCTGAAAGGTTCTTCCAAGCTTATTCTTGTAATCCTGTGATTTGTTGTCCCCCTGAACCCCATCTTTGGGCCTTTCCAGGTTGGTTCTGTGGACACAGAAGATGGTAAATGTCTATCCAGGCCTTTCCAGAGCAGCTCCTCAGCACCACTGCACCTTCTACATCTTTATCAGAAAGAAAGGCATATGCACAGGGTATTTAGACTGAGTGTTTCCTACAAAAATGTTCCCCAGCAGAGGAGACCCCACTCTTTCCATCAGGGTTTCCATACTGTGTCTCAGACTCCTGAGTTTCTAAGTGGTTGCATTCCTCTGCATGGAGCTATTCAAGGATGGCTTGGAGAGATGGTGAAGGGGAGGGGCAGTGAGAGCGCAGAAGTGAAGGAGCAGCTCTGGAGGAATTTTGCTTAAGCTGTAGTCTCTGGGCAGAAAGTTGTCTTCTTTCTTGTCTAGCTCAACTACTTCTTTGCTTTTCCCTGTCACTTTTGTATGGAGATGAGAACCATCCATGCTTATAATACAAGATGAATCCCACATTGTGCCCTGTCTTTCCTCAGGTCTTCCTTGGATCTCAAACTCCTTCTGCTTGTTGTCACTGCTGCTTAAAATTGGCATTTGTGGTGGCATCCAGAGGTCCCGACTGCAGCATTGTTCCCCTTGTGCTATTCGCAGCACAGAGTCATAACAAGAGACAGTCCCTGCCCCAAATATATTAAGTGGGATCTTTGAGAGAGGAAATGGAAGCACAGAGAAGGGATGTGAATTGTCCCACTTTACGCAACATTTCTGGGATAAAACCCAGCACTATTAATAGCTTTTTGCTCAACAACCATCTTTTGTTCAGAACTCTGGTTTTCACCTTAAGTTGTTTGTATTGTGCCGGATCTGTTGGCCAGTTTGGCGAAAGTTCCCACCTTGTGATCTACAGCTAGTTGTAAAGCAGGTCCAATAAACCCTTAGCCATTTTAAACTCAGAATAGTCTTTCTGCTTGAGCCACCGCTATGTTGCCTATTGTCTTTTTTTCACTCACATTTCACTGCTGCATCATTGGTCTTTGTCTTTGGATGCTTGCATTCTGCAATATCTCCTAGAAAAGTACTTGTGTCACACCTTCCTTTGCTGCTCTTCCCTAAATCCTTCAGTGGAGTAGCTGGAGAACCAGCAAGGGTTTGCTCACATCAAAAACTCAAATTTGCTTTACCTTCCTTCGTACTTGTTGCCCATAAATATTCTATAAAGTGAACTTTCTGAAGGAAATATTTGTGGAATCAGAAACTGTTGATTAAATTTTAACGAAGAGTCACAGGAAGCAAATTTTAAAATTGCAACTGTATGTTTGTGATAATAAGAGCTCTGTCACTGCTGTCAGGGACTAGAATTGATGGAGGCCACAAAATCTCTTTATCCAACCAAAATGAGCCAGAGTTGCTTGATTTTTTTTTTTTAAAGACAAGCCACAAAATGCTCATGAGCAATTTACAGGCCAAAAATTAGCCAGGATGGCTTTCCAGAGAATAGTTCTGAAGAGTATTGCAATAAGCAATAGTCAAATATAAAACGAGGGAAAATAAGGATAAAAAAATTAATCAGGAAGAGCTGACATCCTTGAGACTCCTGGCAGCCATAAATCAGCCCGGTTGGGGGACATTTCAGTGTAAGCCACCCATCGCTGCACTTCAGTGGGGGTCCGGAGCTATTCAGAACAATGCTGGGAAGCCGCACTCTGGACAAGGCAGGAGACACGCTGTGTTAGTGTCTCCACTGGGCAGTGCCCAGAGTCCCAAATGGAATTTACAGCTAGCTGCTTCCCTGCAGCCCACGGAGGAGGGTGGCCCCTTCTCTGCGGGGCTCGGGTGCTCCCTCGGCTCGGCCAGCACGCGGGCGCTGCCAGCACGGAGCACCGCCGGCCCCTCTTTGCAGATTGTGTTCTCTTGTGCTAAGGGTCCTGCTGATTTCAACGGAGAGGTCAACGTGTGGAAGAGAGCAGAACTTGGCCTGACGTGGGCCGTCACTGCAGCAGCGGCAGAGACCCAGGGCGTCCTGGGCGTTGGGAGAATATTATAATATAGGGTGGTAATTCCATCTGTGCTTGGTGGGGTTTGGGCTTGTATGTATCTGGCTGCCTTGAAAAAGCTGTCTCAGGGATGATCTTTATTTTCTTTCCTTTTCCTGCGTTTGAATGAAAAACAGACCTGCGGTCACTGTCTGAGGTTCTTTTGGTACCAGTGCTTTAAAGCATTTCTTGAACTAACAGAAAAACTTTTAATCTTTCTAATATAACATTACAGAGAACAAACAAGTCTTTAATGCAAGCCCCAGGGTCTCTTGTGGGGAGATCCCGATAAAAACACGGCTTTCTGTTTTGGAAATACCCTCTGGTGGATTTGTCAAAACCCTACCAGAGACAATGGTGAACTTTCAAAGTAAGCAGAGACATGGAAAAAGAAGATCGTAATTAAGACTGCAAGTGGTTGGCTTTTGTCACGGAATGCTAGTGAATATGATTTTATAGGTTAAAAGTTAAAAATCCCCCCGCCTCAATGTTAGAGACTGCTAATTGAATTTATTTGTCCAGACATTAAAGTGCTTTCTTCTTCGAATGCCTGCTCTGTGTGGTGTTTTCACCTGGTCGTGTATGAAACACTGGGATGTCCTCTGGTCCAGGACTTCCTGGGAGGTCGAAATACCCCAAAATGTTGCAAGCTGGGCTGCCGCATCTGACCTTCACTTGACCTCTGCCTGCCCTGAATTAACATCTTAGTAACTGATCCCAAGTTTTGCTGATTTTTCCCTACTTGCTGATGTTAAGCAGGTTTAAAAACACTTGTTAAAACTGATGCTCACCTCTAAGTGTGCTGGGGCAGGGAAGGGGGCAGATTCTGCGCTGGGATTTTGCTGGTGTGGGCTGGGTTTGAACAGTCCCTCCGCAGTGAGGTGCTGCAGACGGTGCTCTGTGTTTATGGTCTTCCTGACCTCAGACCTTACATCTCGGTAATTAATACCTCTGGAGTCCTCATTCTATTTAAATACAATATATTGAGAGAGGAGGAAAAAGATGTCCAGAAGTGCTGTGCTATCTAAAGCTGAGAGTGCATCCCTGGTCCTTTGCTTCTGCACCTAACTTTGATGGGCATGAGACAGGGCTAGGCAGAGAGAGAAGGGTTTACTTGGTAAACATTGCGTTTCACTCAAAGACTCGGTCGCATTTATCTGTTTGTAGTGGCCCTTCTTGCTGATTTATTTGAAGGACTTGGTGGGTGGTGTTTGCGGTTGTCCTGTACCCATAGCATTGCAGAGGCTCTTGTTTTTGCAAGTTTACCTGCAATGCTCCTACTAGTCCACGATGGTGTGTCTTCTGTCCTCTCGTCACTGGGAGAGCCCAGGTAGTGCAGGCAGTCTCTGTTAAAAGAATTTCAGCTCCACTTTAACTGAGCTTTTTTCCCCCCATATTTTAAAGAAGCACTCCTGTGGCTGATAGAGCTGTAAAACACCAAATAGTTTTTTTTCATCCCTTTCTAGAACCGATGAAATTCCACTAATGGCCATTTTACATCAGCAAATCTTTCCCTGGAACCTGAAACGTAGCCTTTACCTTTGCCATGACCGTAATGGGTCTATATATGGTTTCATGTACAGATTTTATAATAAACATTTAATGAAACAAGTTTTTTTACTAACTTAGATTTGTTTGTCTCCTGGGGTGAGGGTTACACTTTGGTGATTGAAAGATGATGGATGCCACCCAGGTCTTTACCAGGGTACTAGGGTAAGTAATTTGTGCTTAGTGTGCAGTGGCTGAAACAAAGAATTAATGTATTTTAAAGTTTTGGATGCTCTGGGTAATTCATTTGTTGGCTGAGTCTTGACTGGCAGTCCACAGAGTATGGGTGGGCCATTTTTCTAGCTGATTGTGAAGATAGAGATAAAGCTATATTTTATGAATTGCTGTTTCCAAGGTCATCTGGAAATTGAGCAGTTCATAAAATATATCTTTGTTCAAAGATATATTTGATTATATAAAATATGATCCCAGAATCAATTGGGTACAAACAAGATGTTGCCTTTAGGGTTGAAAACACATTGTTAAAGGCATGAAGAGCAGAAATTGTTGCTGCTGTCTTTGTGTGGCTATTGTTTTTGGTTTTAATAGGAACAGAATGAATGACATTTTTCCACCAGACCACTTATGCTCAACTATACCTCCAGGACAACTTCCTGGCCAAAAATATTCAAAACAAACAAACACAATAGCAATTCTACTCCAATTACATTGTTTGCAAACCAGCTAGTGTTCATAGAGTACTAGGTTTGGCAAATCCAAGCACTTCAGCCCTGGCTTTTAATATTGGATATTTGTATGTGAATTACTTGTAGCTGTTGTGCTATTCAGGTAAGTGTTTGCGTGGCCATGTGCATGGGTACCTCCAGCACTTCTGCCCAATTTGTGATAAAAGCATAACCCTAGCTGTCTTAACAATTTGGGTGAAAAGCATGGGTACTGGGAAGACATCCTTGCCCAATGGCCAAACGCTCATTGATTTCAATGAAGCTGAGATTTCAGCCTAGGGCTCTGAACCAAATCATACACACCAATTTCAAAACTTTCACTTGAAAGAAGAATAACTAAATATTAAGTGTGAGAAAGAGAAAGGCAGAGGAGGAGGAATTTATCAGTTGCTCTTTTATGTAAGTGGAGCCAGTATTTGTGAGAGGAGAGTGAACTTGCTGACTTTGTGGCACCTTTTCCTGTGGTTTGAGCTGCCAGAGTGATCCTATAGAGAGCAAACCTAAATCAGCAAACCTGCTTGTGACTTTCCAGTCATTTTTCTTTGGCCAATGGGAATGGTCATGGAAATGCTGATTGTTGTAACTCACAGGTTTAAATATATACAGTGCTGTGGATTGGCATCGTAGTAATTTTTTCTCCCTGAGGTAGAGGGCTACAGGAACCTAGTTAAGGGAAAAGAACTTGTATGGTAAGGGTGCTGTGGGACACGTAGGGAGGAATAATGCAGTTGTTCTGGCTCCAGCAAGGTTTCCAAGCTTCATTCCAACCCCAGGTCTGCTGATCTCAGTCTTTTCAGCATCTTCACACTCCCAGTCATCTGGGTACTCTCCACATCACTGTCTGTTCTCTGTGAGTCAGCTGGGTGGGTGTCCTCAGCAGACCCTCTAGGACCTGGAGGAGTGGCTCCTGCATTGTCATACCTAGTGTCTCCAGCTGTCAAAGTGGAACCTCTCCCAGGAACACAAAGATATGCCTCTGACTCCTGCTGGCATACTCTGCAGGAAGGGCACAGCAGCAGGGTGCATGCTAGGCACAGAGTACTTCTCCCGTGTCCTTGGAGAACTTTGGGTTATTAACCCTTGCTGAAGCCTATGTCTTTGCAGTTACTGCACAGACAGACTCATGGACAGTGCAGGCGAGGTGTAAATGCCCAAAGTGAGCCACATCATCTAGTGCTGGCTCCCACAGTGGCGTCCCTACCATCACAGATCTAGTAAGAGAAACATGGCTATGTGTTAATTAAAAGGCCTAATAGTGGCTACAGCAGAAGGCTGCCCCTTGGAAATTTAAATTTGACTTTGTGGTTTACCTGCCATGTACCCCTGCCTAGGATGCAGAGATCTGAGTGAGCTGCTGCAATGTGCAGAGACAGTCATGTTGACAGCTGTGAGAAAGTTTGATCATCCTTTTTGCATAAACTGGAAATATAAATTGCCTAAAGCATAAAGCATATTACTAATACTATATTATATTTTATATTCTCAATTTGGAGCCTGTAGTTACCCACTGGTGGGTTCCGGCAGAGGTTGGTATAGGGTGATATGTCATTTTGACATCAAGGTTCTCTTCCTGCAGGCTCAGGTCTGTGTGTGTTTTGTGGAGGTTGTGTCCATCTGTTGAATAAAGCCATGGTCTTTCACTCCCTCCCGTGTTTCAGATGCAGCTTTAGTTAAATACAGCCCTGTTACCTTCAGTGGCATTGGAGGGTCACAGACTCAGAGCAGTTCTTGTCACCCTGCCACCAAAGAGTTGAACTCTGTTCAGAGTCCCAGCTGCAGACACCACAGCCTGCCTAGGTACGCAGCAGTGACTGCAGTTTTACCCTCTCTGTAAAAACCCAGAAAAAAGGAGGATAAACACTTAGAGTGTGTAAAGTGTTAAGCAAGGCTTTTTTTTCAAGTGGGCCCCATGTTTCCATTCCTTCTGGCTGGAGGGAGCCTTCTTCAGAGTAGGTCCCTCTTTGGCAAGTTGGCATTTGCAGCCAGTATTAAAAAGGTCAAAGAGTCAAGGTGGGCAGGAGCTGCTGCTGCTGAGGTTCAGTTTTGTCTCCTTGTCAAATAAAGGCCAAAACAAACACAAGCCAAAGGAGCATTGCCTCTGATAAAAACAGTAGAGGCAGCAAACATACCAGAAGCGGTAGGGCTGCATTAGCCAAGAAGTAAGATGTATTAGCCCAGTGTATGCTGACCCACCAAAGACACGTCTGGTCTCCAGACCTGCATAGTAGTGCTCTGTGCCAGGGATATGTGTCCTCACCTTGTAGGAGAGATGACAGAAATGGGAAAAATTTGGTTTGTTAAGGAGTCGCCATCTTTGTAAAAGTTTGTGTTTGAATTTGGAGCAAGTCGAGGCTGCAAAACATTTCCCATGGAAGGATGAATTCTGAAATTTTCCATCTGGGAGAACATTGAAACTCTCCCATCTGAGCTGCCCTCCATAAATGGGAAGGCCTGTACTCCTGCGGGTGAGACTTTGAACAGCAAAGTGGTGGGGACTCTCCAGAAGAAGCTGAGGGAATAGCAACCTTTGGGACGTGGCTTGGGCGGGTGTCATGCCTCCAGACCTTGTACATCAGTGGTGAGGAGCCTGGAAGCCTCAAGGACTATGCCTGTAGCATCCTTTGGGTGCTGAGAACTGGGAGCACAGACCTGTGGAGACACTGCTGGACCTGCAGCTTCTCCACCCCAGTGCAGTAGCCCAGCGGCTGGAAGCCCTGGCGCCTGTGGGGAAGGGCTGTCCTGGGGCCAATAGCTTGGGCGGTCTGAGAAACCCAGCTGATTTCCAAGAGATCACCTGTGCAGCTTCCCTCCCCTCCTGACAGAGGAGGGGTGTCCTGACCTGAGGATTACAGTTGGAGGGGGGGAGTGTGCTGAAAACCATTGCTCTGATGTAGACATGTCAAGGCATCACACCTGTGAGTTTGTAGGTCCTAACTCTCCTCACATCTCCCCCCATTCCTGTGAGAAAGTATTTTTCAGGCTCCCTTTTCCGTGGCTGGGGGAATTCAAACTAAGTTGCCTTCTTCCTCAGCTGCTCAGAGAGACACAGAAGGATCATACCCTCCCAGTTCTCCAGATCCACCTACCTAAACATTTTGCCACCCCCCATGTGCCAGGCAGCGTGGGGGAGCCTCCAGGGGTTGGCATTGCATCCTCTGGAGGAGGCCAGGAAGATAAGTCACGTCTGTTCATGAGGTCTGTTGCCCAGAGATCCCAGATGTGTCTGTAGATTGTCCGCTCTGGAGGATCTCCCACAGTGAGCAAGACACAGCTCTGGAAGCAGTGTTTGTGGCTAGTGTTGCTGGCTCTTAAAGAGTTCACTGAGCACCTTTCCCAGGATGGCTTGCTTCTCCTCTGTGCTGCCGAGGGGTTGTTTATGTACGATGCTTTGTGGGTGGGATGTGGTTTTGTTGCTGCTCCGTTGTTGGACTCTGTTTGGGCGCTCTGCCCGTTTATGATTAATGATATTTTGAGTTGAGACTCTAAGGTGCTTTCAAGCATACTTCAGGTACCAGAAGTGAAAGAGGTGTTGTTATCATCAAGGTACTTCAATGTAATATCAGATGTAATCAGAAGTGAATTAATTAAAGCAGTGTGTATGTGTAAGTCCTTTTATGTTGGATGTTCAAGCAACTCACATGGCATAGTTTAGAACTCAATTTTTTTAGACTTTTCTAACCCCCTTCTCTCCATGAGAAGGTGGTAACTCAGCAGTAGATGCCAGGACTGCTGTCAGAGGGCAAACCTCTCCTGCAAAGGCCTCTTAGTGAAACAAGACTCTTGAAACAGATTAAGAAATTGTGTGCATTTGTTGATCCCAGCCCCAGCACGTTTTAGGGTTAATTCTTATGGCTTACGCAACTGGTGTAGGCTGAGATCTAATGGTTGCTTGGGTTTCATCTGACCTTGGAGTGAGCAAAAACCTGTAGAAAATCTGTGGTGATTGTTGGTCTCAGCTCTACCAGGACTAAACCATCCTTTCTGCAGCACAGCATAGTCTTGACGTGCTTGTCTGTTAGAAAAATTGCCTGGAGAGCAGCTGCCTCTTTTGTCCAATACCTCAGGCTTTGTGAGGCTGGTGGTTCTCCACCCCACAGAGAGGAGACTTGAATTCGGATAGAGGAGGGGTTGACAGGATTGCAAAGTGACCTAAATGATTGCATGAAGCAACCTGTAGCCTCAGTCTGAAAAGCACTGCCAAAACCCTCCTCCTCATTCTCGTGAACCCAGTGGCAGTGGTGGCTGAGTGGTGTGTTTTGCTAAACTAGCTGTGGAGGAGACCACGAGCTGGCAGGCCAGAGCCCTGAGATTCAGATGAGGAGGAGCTGAAATGGCAGCTTGAGCTCAGCCTGCGCCAGGATGATGGAGTGACTTGGGTGGCCCTGGTTCGGTGTTTTGGCTCTGACAAAAGCTGTACTAGCCACATCTGAGCAGCAGTAACCTTTGTGGAGGAGGCTAGGAAGCCAGGAGCTGGTGGAAACGTGGGGAAATTGGACCTGGACCCTGCTTGGTATACATCTGAGACTGTTTGCCAGGGATAGTATGTTATCTTGATATGTATGAAGCCAGTGTTTGTTTTCCCAACACGTTTGAAAAAGTACCAAACAGGGAGGAGACTAAAATGACCCCAAATGTTCAGAGCACTAGAGAAAGGGGGCACTTTTAAAATCCTCGCATCTATTTGAATCAAGCTCACGACTTTCTGAGCAGCAACTCTGTGATTTGGACAGGGCAGAGATAGGAAATGGGTCGATGTTGAAGCTGAAAATGAACCAAAATGTAAAACTTTATCATTGACATAGTCCAGTATTAGCACTCTGTGTGCTGCTTTGGTCTCTCGAGCTACTTTAGTTTACTGTTGGAGAAGGTTGAAAGGTGATTCATTCATAGTTTACAAGTACCTAAAAAGGAAAGAGGTTTCGGGTTGCTACATGGGATTCAAATTTACCAGAGAAAGGCAGAGAGATCTCTTGGCTGGAAGCCAAAGTTAGAGAAATTCAGGCTAGGAATAAGGGCTGCAGTTTAAACAATATGAATAAAAAACAGTGGAATGTCTTTGGCTGGCATTAAGCAGACTCATCAGCAGTTAATGGCTCTAAATGAGGATTTCTGTGTTTTTCTAAAAGATGCAGGAATTATGAAGACTTTCCAGCCCAGAGCAGCCCTTCCAGGAGACCAAGGCTGGGCTTCCCTTTTGACCGGAGCAGCCTGTGCATGGCTCTGGATGCTGCGTCCCCAGGCTTGGGGCTCTGCCTGCTCTTCCCATGCTGCTGTCTAAGCACAAGCCACACTTGTAGTGTAGCAGTAAGGCGCACAGATGTGCTGGGCGTCGGGGAGCACGGCTGTGTTTCTTTGTGCACAGTGCTTTTCCCAGACGCAGTCCAAAATATTTCTGGATTGGATTCCCCTTTCACTGGCCTGTCTGATTCAACCAGGGAATTACAGTCCATGAAGTGTGGCTTGTGAGCTGAATGCACAGTCCTTTTCCCTCCTGTAGTACAGCAGCCGAAGACATGCAATCTGGGGAGGAAACATGTTCTCCTCCCTTTTTCTGGACAGGACTCTCTGCTGGAGGGGTGGGATGCAGGCAGAGCCCCTGCCCTGTGTGAGCGTCAGCTCCATCTCTGCCGCACTTGGGATATGTCTCTTTGGACCTGCCTGTTTAGGAATGTCATGTAATTTATCACTGGAGGCCAAGAGCACAAGGTGCAAGAGGTGCATGGGTTTGAGTGAGATGTGATTCACGTCGGTAGGGAGGAACCAGGGAATAGACATCTTGGAAGGTTTCTTGCTTGTCTCTTGGCCCTTTCCTTCAGTGATCTCCAGGTTTCTGGGCTTTGCTCTGCTCTTGCCAGCATTTTCTGGGGAGGGGGACAGGGCTGACACATCTTTCTCCCAGGCCATGCTGCCTGCTTCATAATTCTGCAGACCACAGGCCTGGAAATAATATGAAGCAGATGCACCAATGCCAAGGTCAGGACCTTCCCAGTATTTAAGGCATATGTATACTGTTGGCATGGTACAGGGTGACCTCAGTGTACAATAGGAGCCAACCGACACAGACATTCAGACAGAATAAATATTTGACAGACTCTATTTCTCTATTCCCCCAAATGACTCCTATAAAAGCAAGGTCCTGTTTACCTTCCCAGCTGTCCGTGCACAGTGTTCTGAGAAGAGGCAAGCTCTCTTCTCCATTCATTGCCTTCGTGCTCTTCTGGGTGACCCATTTCCAGGCAAGGATCAGGGATACTGACTTCACAAAATCCAGGACACCTTGGATTTTCACAGAACTCCTGAAATTTGGGGAAAGCTGAGATCGTTTTTGTTCAGAAGTCTCCCTGTTTGTGCCAAAGCACAGTGACCTGGGAGGCAGTGCAAGACATCAGTGTGCAGCCTGAAGCAATTGCCTGCAGCTGTCCAAGCCATTTTTTGTGCTGTCCCTGCCCCATTAGCACGTGTGCAGCCCTCCCCTCCTGTTGCCTGTGGCACAGGTTTCTAGGAAGCCTGCAACAGGCTTGGGTGTGCAAAAATAACAGTCAGGAAGAATATTTGGTGGGGTTTATTCTTTTTTCCTTGGTGTACTAAACATGCTTCCTTTGCACTCCTGGATCTTCAGTTTGCTTCTGTGCCTTGGTGCCAGCATAGCTGTGCAGCTCAGAGTCAGCGGAAAGTCTGGCATGCTTGGGACAAGATCTGCTGTGTTACCCACCGACGTGCTGCCAGGCACCTCTCCTCTCACGGTCGCAGACATCTCTGGGTTTGCCTTTCAGGCACTGTGAGCTTTGCCCAGCCAATTTGTGTTATCCTGAACTGTTCAATTTCTGTCCATGTTGTATCTTTTTGATTAAGGACAATTTAGCTTCTCATGCCCTCGCACATAAAACAAAAGAGTAAGAGAGTCCTCAGAGTTTCCTACCACAGGAGTATATGCCTGATGATTGTTGTGCTTTAAGATCACTTTCAGTGAAAACAGTCTTTAAATAAAACCAACCTGTGGTAACTTAGCTTGGCATAAGGAATGAGTGGAGACTTACAAAGGTCTATAAAATAGTGATTGCTCTAATGAAACCCATCCAGTTCTTCCTCCTTTGATTACTCTTCCATATCGCAAGATCAGAATGCACTAGGCAATTAAAAGATGGCTTCTGCCTATTAGACAGAGGAAATACTTTATCTGTAACACATCTTAGACAAGTGGAAACCATCGTTACCAATATTCTTAAGGCAAAACTGGCAACTTGCTATTTTCTTTTTTAAGGTTAACACTGAGAATGAAAAAAGGGAGCTAGAAGAGTGCAGAGCTGTCAGTTGAAAGAAAAATTGCAAGTCTGCTAATCCTTTCATGTCAAGTGTAATATAAAGCCTGGCAGAGATTGATAAGAAGTGTCTCCCTCTCTGCCTGATGTTCCAGGTGCATGGTAAAATCACCTCTCTGAAACACTCAGGAAAGCTCACATGCAGAGCCAGGCTTCAGACTAGAAAGGCTGCTGACCATTTTAAATAGCTTTATTCTTTCACTTTTCTAACTGCAACCTGAAGAATAGCGGTCCCTTCCCTTCTCATCCTTTATATGCACAGGTTTTCATTGCAGCCCCTCTCAGTGGCTGTTGCTCTGCTGCTGACGCCGTCATGCTGAATGACCGTCTGTCTTAGCAGCAGGCACGGAGCATCTGTGGCACACACTGCTGGGGGACCGGGACTGCTCTCCGTGACCTGCCTCTGCTCCTTCTGCAGTGAAACGCTCTGGCTGCGGGTGGTGGGGCTGTGGGATTGGCAGCATGCCCGTCGGCAGCAGCAGAGGTCATGTAGGTGTTGGTAATCGTCGGCAGCGAAGGCGGGATGCAGGGAAGAAGTCTCGGAAGAGCGTGAGCTCCTGCACCCCTGGCCCCGGCCTGGTGGGAGAGCCGGGAGAGCAGAGCAAACCGCTGCTCTAGCAGGAGACACGCGGGTCCTGCCTCTGTGAGTAAGGGCGGCCGTGGAGCGCTCGAGTCTGGCCACATGGAGCAGAGAAAAGAGTGAGCCAGACCCCGGGGATGCCTCTGTTCCCCATGTGGATGTTTCTGACCCCACGATCCTTCCCTGCGTGTGTGCTGGTAAAACCTGGGGAGCCGAGCTGGCGTGCAGCCCCTCCCCAGCCATCACGGGGCAGCAGGGGCAAGCGCTTTTCCCAGGGAAGGGGGCTCGGTGGGCTCACATTGCTTGTGCGCAGCCTCTGAAGGAGGCAAGTTTCACATTGTCTGGTTTCTCTTTTTGTAGCTGTCCCTCCCAAACTGAAGAAACTGAAAAGCCCAAACGTTCATGTTGGCGAAAAGATTTCACTGAAATGTGAGGCGACCGCTGGAAACCCTCAGCCATCCTACAAGTGGTTTAAAGATGGCAAAGAGCTGAAGAAGAGCAAAGATATCCGGATCAAGTATGGGAATGGGAAGTAAGTATGCTATGTGGCTGCTCTGCCTCTGCTCACTAATAACACTGAGTGTCGGGGTCCGGGGGACTGTCTGGCTAGAAGTGGTGCTGTGCTCTCCAAGTCACTGCTGAGCGATACTGAGATGCTTCCTCGGAGTCACAGGACCATGCACAGCCCATTTACCATGCATGGGAGAGTGAGCACGATTCCCAGTTTCCTCAGAGAGTAGTGGAGAGAGAGGAGCAAGGCATGCACAGGATAGGTGCTGGATTTGTAGATGGGGCTCTCCTTGGGTAACTGTGTCATTGGATATCTGGGAGGGGTGTGCAGTGACCTGCGGAGATAACTCTTTCCCTGCTAGCTGTAGACTGGTTGTAGGCAGCTCAGGTTACCTGTGGTGAATCCTGCTTTGTGATTAGGGGTTTTTAATGCAGAAGCTATCCAAACTCAACAGTTGCCCCACCAGCCAACAGCGGGCCTGCATAAATATGGGAAGAATCACTCTGTTCTCTCCTGAATTTAGGTGGACTCGAAAGAATCTAAGGCAACTGCAAGAATACAAGAGCACATCACGATACTCTCTGATTAGGGCCCCTAGTCACCCGCCAAGGCCTTGTCTCATACAAGAACTTCCATCGCTGCACCCAGGGCAAGCTCTATCGTGGCTGCCCCAAACTCCCCACGCAGCGAAGCTCTCAGGCAGCTGCCGTCAGTGAGTGTCATCCTAGGTAATGCCTCATTCAGGCAGTGCAAAAACACCAGGAGAAATAGGCCCCAGTGACTAAACTAAGGGGTTCTCACTGGGAAATTATTTAAATGGTTCCATGTTGATATTTTTCAAGGCCAAGTGTTTACATAGGATGTATCTTAGAATTATTCCATAATCGTGACTATACTTACATGCATATATCCTGACCTAGCCAGCAACCTAACCAGTCAGCTTGCAACTGCTCAACCCATTGGAAAACTTGAAACTGATTCTTTGCTAACATAGGTTATGTCTGAGTGTGTGAAAAATAGCTCAGCTCTTCTCATTATGGATAGAAGCCACTAAAAAATCAATTAGAAAAATCGGTTAGTGCTTGAATGGGCCATTGTCAATTGCTCTAATTTAATTTCAGTCCTGTTGGTTTTGATTTCAAAGTCACACCCAAAATGGTTGACCTCCTTTGTAATAACTGTAGGATTCGTGGCTGGTTTAGGATGAGGCAGAGAGGTGGTCAGTGGAAGGCTTAGGCTAGAAACACCAGCGTATCCAGGATAACTGGCTCATATCTAGTGGATGCCGTCTGCTCAGGAAGGGCTGTCTGGGCTTGCAGGCAGCAGAGGTAGGGCAGAACTGTGCCTGCCTCTTTGCTCTGTCGCCCTCAGTATTTCTGTGGCCGTTGTCCACCTCATGGCCTCAGTGTGTACCGATGGGTACTGGAGCTGGGATGCCCTGGAGGAATGTCTGCACCACCCACTGCAGCCCAGCGTGGGAAGCCTGCCGGTCCAACCCGTGTGGACGCTGCATCCCTGCGGGCAGGCAGCCTGTAGGACCTTGAGCTCGCTGGCACTGGGATCTTGCAGGGATGTTGGGGAGCTATTTCTGTCAGAGCTAGAGAGAAATCAGCCCCAGACCAAACACCCAGCAAAATTCTCTGGGGAGCGATCCTGGCGGTGGCGAGAGGCGCCTCTTGCAGCGTTTCCCTGCTGTGCTCCCAGAGATCATAGTCCTTCCTTGCCTCCTGGCACCCCGCGGCCAGCACGAAGCTGTGACAGGATGGTATCCCACCCACAGTGGTGCAGGGCAGGCACGCACTCCCTGGGTCAGGGACATAAACATATGGAAGAAGGTTGATCCTCTTTCCTCAGGACACTGCTGTCAAGTCATAATTTTGCATTTACCAGTTTCCATGGCAACACGTTGGCTCACAGCCTGCCAGTGACAGGCCAAAGACATGTGCGTGCTAGAAGTTCTTCCTGCTGGCAGAATAAGCCCAAGGATAAACATTTTAAAGAAAGCTGAGCACCTGCCTCCTCCGGTGTCTGAGGCTCCCTCAGCAGCAAAGGTGTGAGCCCAAAGCATCCCCCACTGATCTGCCCCCAGAATTGCTTCCCATCCCTGCTCCTGCTCCCTGCTGCCTTTAAAACATGCCATTAAGTGGAGAGGTTGCCTGTCTGGGGCTGGGGCCTGGTTATGGAGACTCGACTCAAGCAGCTATCGAGCTGGGACAGCTCTGAGATGATAACCCCTTGTTGACCATTTGCCCCTTGTTGAACAGTCAGCAGTGCAGGAACACTTCTCCAAGCAGACCTGGATGGGCCTGTGCACACCTGGTCTGCCATCCTCAGCCTTCAGGCTCTCCTCTCCGCTGGGCTTGCTAGATCTCAGTGCTTGAAAACACCTCGAGGGCAGAGTGCTCACTGGCATTGGACCTGCCTCCTTCTGGTCTTGACTGCATGCAATAAACATTAAAAATTGCTCTGTGCATGCAGGCTGAGGATCGAGGGAGCCCTCATGACTTTGCATATCTCCATTAAGTAGCTAGGGGGACTGAGTTTAGTAGAGGGACCCGGACACGGGATATGGGTGTACATCATTACTTCCAGCACGATAGGAGAGGACTCTAGGCAAGGATAAGCATCCTAAACTGTAAAGCTCAGAAAGGAAGTCTTACTCTATGGTGATAAACTAAAAAATAGTGGGGTTTATACATCTGGCTCCACTTAGAGATAACACTGGTCTCCAGCTAATCCTCTGCTCTTCCTTTCAGTTCGGAGTGGAGTGGGGTTTCCAGAGGTCTAGAAATAGAGCACTGGGGAGGGACTTTCACAGAGAAAGTACACGGGGCAAAAAGCGACACAGCCTATGCAGCACCTGGCCAGGTGCACAGGATCATTTCTTTAAAAGTTTGATCCAAAGACCTAATACAGTTGTCTGCTGGAGCCAGGCAAAACGAGCCCTGCCAGGATGTGGAGGTGTTGTCCATAGTGTTTCACTTGGCCCTGCAAGTCCCCGGCAGAGCTGGGCAAAGCTCTGCGTTGGACTCTTTCTTTGTCTGCAACTCTGCGGTCCTTAAACAACATGCACAGGATTAGGATGGGAGACAAGAAGAACATGGTTGCCCTCTGTGACTCATTTCTCTACTCTTCTGTGCCTGGCTTTCCTCCTTATGTGTTTAAAGAGCCTTGAGATCTCTAACTAGAAAGCGTGACTGAAGCCCTTTTTTTTTTGTGATCAAGTTTTCATCTGATCCCACTGGCCCTCCTAGAGTAGGAGATTTCTTTGGAAATAAGGGAAGCATATATTGTAAGGAGGAGAGGAGCAGTTAACTGCATGTCAGCTCTTCAGCTTTTCCATCAATCATCTTCCCTCTTGTTTTTTAAACTTACCAGCAAAACTTCTGGTACCATCAGGCAAAGGAGTAATTTATTTTTCAATGGATATTTGCTGGAGGGAGGGGAACAATTCTGATTCCACCTTTCTGAACTGCATGTTCCATCTGTAATTAGTAACAGGCTGGGGCAAGCCTGGCTTGCATGAAGAGGAAACTTCTCTTTAAGGTAGAAGAAATTATTGGCTGGAATTTTATCTCCAGCTCAATTTAAATAAAACACAGTTGATGGGGAACCTAGAGAAATTACCCAGAAAGAATTGCATGCAGTAGTGAAGTACAGCATAGTGAGTGGCTCTCCCTCTGAGCTGCCAAAGCGATACCGTTTTCTCCTGAGCGTGTCTGAGATCTGATTGAGGCTGCTGGCTCCCAAGAAGTTAAGGTTGGGTTTTGACTCTCTGACTGTCCTGGCAAATGGTCAAATGCCAGTTGTGGAGAAAGCCAAGGGAGTTTCTGTTTGTGGAGGTGTAGAGAACCTACCCCACTTCAGGCTGTGCTCAGGGCTCAGCCCTGAGACATGTAGATCTTCAGCTGGAGTCAGAGGGGGTCCAGGAGCCTGGTAGTCTCCTAGCTGTGGCTGTCCTCACAGCCTCTTCTCTTTGTGTGCTCTTTTACCAAGGGAGATTGCTGGGGTGATGAAGTAGGCGTATCATTAGATTGGAGAGGGTTGGTGGTTCAGTTTGGGACAGGCTGACCATATGACATCCCTTGGGAGTAGTGTCCTACTTTCAGTATCACCAGGAATCCCTATTGTTAGCCTGTAAGTGGAGCCAAGGGATACCCTCCTCTCCTGTTTCTGTACAGTAGTCCCTCAGGCGATGCTAGTTGGGGCAGATTCATTGCTGGGGTCTTCCTTGTAGAGCTCCCTGCTGTAGATTATTCCCCACCCACAATGAATGGGGCTGTGGTCTTCCCTGTCCAGCTCACTGCTCTGGAATGAAGGCAAAAAAAAATAATAATGCCAAAGCAGCAGGGGAAAGAGAGTGCCAATAAAGATAAATGATTTCCTAATTAAGCCTGGAGACAAGGAGGGGCAAAGAGAACTGTTGAAGCCTTGTGGGAGCCAGAGTGAACCCAAGCAGGCTATACCACCACTCTGGCAGGGGTCTTCAGGCTGACATTTTTAAACAAAGGAAAAAGCTCATTTGACAATGGATCTTGCAAGAGCAATTCCAGATGCCTTGAAGCTAAGACTCTTCTCAAGCACCGGTGTTGTTATAATCACCAGGGGAGCTTCTGCCTTGCTAACTCTCACGATGTCATTATAAGTCTCCGATATTTGGGATTTGGTTTTAGCTGCTGAAGGCACTTTATTGGGGGGGGGGGGGGGGGGGGGCTGTGAAGGAGAGCATCTCCTTTGTTTGTCTGTTTGTTGTTTTAAAGGAGATGATGGACATCATCTTGGCCAATGCACCTGGGACTGAACCAGGGAATTTGAGAACTGAAAGGAGAAGCAGTTGGGTCTTGAGCTAGAACAATCCACAAACTTAGCAAGTTGGGGCTCCTAAGAGATTCAGGGAATGGGCATTTAATCAAACTTGACTGAGTTATAGTGGCTAACAAGTTACGGTCAGATGCTGGGATGCTTCAACTGGTGTGTGCAGACTTAGAGGTGGAAGGAGCTTTATGTACCTGAAATTTCATGTGGTTTTCTAGTGATGTTGGCCGCTTAAAAAAAAAAAAACAAAACAACTCTCCGTACAGACCTTAGCCCACTGTGGCTGCAAAATGTCACAGATTAGGTTGAAGCACTCATTGAGACATGAGCTGAAATACCATTCATCCAGTTTAAGTTAAAATACTTTGCCTTGAGGGAGGAGGGCTGGGGTGAGGGCTGAGGTTGCAGGCACTTCATCTGGGACAGCACATTATATACCTACAGGCATGAATTTGCCAGGTCCCCCTTATACTTCATGGAACAGGCACTGGTGAGGATCTGTGACGCGTACCAGTTGCAAGAAAATGACTTAAGAAGAAAAGAATGACATGCATCCCAAAGGCTCCAAACTCAGAAAGGAGCCCCAAAACTGTAACTGAATCTCTTGCACAACCCTGTGTACCACCATGGTGGTGTGTTTCGAAGAGGTTTTGGAGGGGTAGTTCTCTGTCCATCTGAAGGCGCCATCCCTTTCTCATGACCTTTCTTCCCACAAATGCTTTTTCCTGATCTGAGTATTTGCAGCCTGGCTCTGCTCATCTCCATTCCTGTGCTCTGCACAGGGCTCCCCCCAAGACAGCTGCTTTTAGTATGGCACCTCCCTCTCCTTCTCCCCTGTTTCTTTAAAATTAATTGGCTTTGCTTTAAAGGCCCTCTCAGGCCTTCCTCCCCTGCTTCTGGCAATCCCTGAAGTTTTGGTCCTGCCTCTGATTTGCCCAGTATATCAGCCTCCATCTACCATGTGATGTGATACACTTCCAAACTAGGACCTCTGTGCCTTCTCCTCAGCAACATTGACCCTCTCTTCCCCTCCCTGCTACAGAATGAGCTTGTGGTTTGGTTACTGAGACAGTGAGACCTCTGCACAGTGTCCTGGCTGCACACCTACCAGGGGTGCCTTGTCTGTACTGAGGTCATACACTCTTTAGGACAGGGAGGTATCTGTTCCACAGTTGGTGCTGGGAGGTCCCAGGCAGTTGGGAGGCTGCCAGTGTGCTCCTGTGAGCTACCACAGTAAGCAGGGAAAGAACCGGCTCTGAGCTGGCCTCAGAGTACTGCTCCAGGATCTACATTTTCTCAAAGAAATTCAAACCCTGGCATTGCGGTTGGAAGAAACATTCGTGGGATGGATCAATTGCCTTGGATTCCAGGACAAGTAATACAAGGGACCCTGCACTGACATCAGGTCTGTGCATCATCCTTAACCCAAACTCAGCTTTTATGTATTTATTGATTTCACACCCTGGCAACTGCCACAGACTTGCCTGGCACGAAGAGCAGCAGCACACAAGGGTTTGCCTCTCAACAGAGCAGCCACAAAGTCCACTCCAGGGACTGGTATGTGGTTGCATTACGTTGCCTCTGTTGCCCTACACCTCTTCCCATTGCGGGAACATCCGTGGCAATTCAGTGGTCCGGCCCCAGGCTGAATTTGAGGATAGAGGGGGGTTGCACAAGCGACCCTGCTCTTTGGAGCATCCTTATTGATCTTTTCCCCTTTTGTTGACACTGTGTGACCCAGAAGGCACTCCAGCTCTCACTCAGAGACCAGTGTCAGTGTCAGCTCTGCAGAGCGAGGACTGGTCGAATCTTCCTTTTAAAATCAGCCTGTCCCAAGCCTGGGCACAGAAAGACAACAGCACTGCTGAGCAGAGAAGGGGCAAATCTGCTTTTCAGGTTAGAACAGCACTTTAATGTTGGGGGACAGGGGTAGGACAGAGCAGGCAGAGGGGGACAGGGGATGGTTAGTCCTGCCCTGGGCACCTGCAAAGACATTAGCTGTCTTCCACACCTGCTTCTCCCACAGTCCCAGCAGGTCAAACACTGAGTGGGGCAGATGATGGGGTGAGAGGAGGAGGAAGGAGGACTTTGCCCACTGCAAAAGGAATGATGGCCAAGCTGAAAACTCCGAACCTTCCTGTCCTTACCCCTCTTATTTGATTGCTTTGCTTGAGGGCATTTTTTTTTCCCATTTCCATTTGCTGTTTCTGTAGCTAATCCTGAGCTAGCCAGATCATGCCCTAGAGTGCATAGCAGCCAACATAGGGCCACTTGTTTTTCTCAAGCACTGCAAGGCACAGCCGGCTTGCCCAGCTCTGCTGTGCTGCTTTGTAACTGAAGGGTAAGGAAAAGATTGGGGTGGTTTCCATCTGGCTGTGCAGGGGAGAGGATGCTCCTGGCTGCCACGTCTGCCCTGCTGGACAGAGGTGCTTTGCCACGGCCATCCCCACTCTGCTTTGCATTGCAGTGATCTCTTCTACCTGATTTTATCCCACTGTGTGCTGGACAAGATGAATGTGTTCCCTGAGGCCAGGGCACTGCAAGCCCCTGCTCCAGCCAGTGGGGCTGCCTGATGTTTGATGGTTGCTGGACAACACTTCTTGACTGTACGCTGAAGAATTGAATATTCTGAATCTTCTTGCCAATCATTAACCTGCTCTCTCAGGGCAAATGCACCACTGTGCAGAGTGCCAGGACAGCACACAGGCACCAATTAAATCTTTGGCAGGAGTGTAAGCAGTACACGTTACAGCGATTGCTGGCCTTTCTGCTCTCTGCAATATTGGTGTGCTCCCTGCCAGTGGCTGTCTGTGCAAACAGAGAGGAATGGAGTTAATAGGTAACCACAGCAGTGTATTCAGTGTGTCCTTTGCAAGGGTCATGTTTGGGAATTTCCTTTTCCTAGCATCTCAGGTGAGTTTACTATGTGCAGTGTTCTTCATTGACAATTTAGGGGCCACATATGGCGGTGTAGTCTTCAAATTCTCTTAATCAGCTGATTCCTTGACTTCTTTATTACTTATGTGTTAGCTACCCTATTTTTAGAAGACTAATAAAATACTACAGCGGTAGTAATCTTAGAACTATTTTTGTCCTGAATGATACTGAAGCAGCTGAACTCACACAGGGAACACTGAGTCCTCAGTGAAACGTAGGTGTCTCAGACACAGCTCGTGGCAGCTGCTCTCCTGCTCACACGCTCTGAGATGAATGGCTTTGTGAGGAGATGACCTGGGAAGACGGTCCCATTTCCACTTGGCAGTAGGTAAGAGGAGAAAAATGATTCAAGCTTGACCGAAGTGCTGGTGGGAACATGACTCCTGTCATGAAAAGTTCCTCCTTGGCTGAGATGAAGTGCTTGTTTCTTTTCCTCTGACTATACTGGAGGCCTCAGGGCCCAAGCTCACATTTAGATGTCTAACCCTGAGATGTCTAAATTACAGCAGATGAGGTTACCCTTCCCGGCCAGAATTTGCCAGGATCTTTGTGTAGGTCCCGGCCAAGGGCTGATTTCCCCTGTTTCCCATTGTAGTCCGGAGATTGGCACTGCAGAGGGTGATTTACTCATCGCTCCAAACTTCCCTCTGGGGGACTCTTTTCTCTTGGCCAGAAAGGTATTTTGGGGGATCTTCTTCTGGCCAGGCTGAAGGTCTCCTTGTGAATCCTATCCCCCAGAGCTTGCAGACAACATATTCCCCATGGCTTATTCCTCCTCTGGCACTACAGGAGATAATTAGTGTGTGGCTAAGTCATATGTGCTGAGGGTCAGAAAAGACAATGAGGCAGATTTTCCCCTGGAGTAAAGAAATGTCAACAGAGTTGCACTGCAGTGAAATGATGGGATCTGTCAGTGACCCTGGCCCTTTCACTGAACAAACAGCCTGGGGCAGCGCCTTCCTCCAGAAGAATGGCATCGTCTGGCAGCCAGGCACCCTTGTGAACTAACGTGGTAGGGCTTTCCCAGGGGCTGGTGTCCCCAAGAGACACGCTGCCCAGAAGGGCAGCAGGGGACTTGATACAAAACTCCTGCGCACGACGTAATTCCTCGTATGCTACTATTTGGTATTTCTGTAAAAACATGCCTCGGCCCTCAAGTGAACAAAGTACCTGCCCTCGGGGGCAGCAGGAAGAAGAACACAAACTTGAAAAACCAATTCCCTAGGCAGTTTCAAGATATTTCAGTAGCACTTGGAGATAGCAAAATAGAACAGAGACGAGCTGGTCATCTTTGTCTTTGCCAGAGACAGATCAAGCAAGGTCTAGTCTCTTTTACATCCTTCAGTTCAGTTCTTCTAGTGCACAGGCATTATCCATGTGAATTAAAAGGCACATGACTAATGCTGTGAAACGAGGTATCTCTCTGGCTATTTCAGTGCTTACTGGAATAGGGAAATTCTCTGTACTGTGGCTATGCTCCACATTAAAACTGATCCTCATCTGTACCCTTCATCTCTCTCCCCCAAGTCTGTTACCTGACATTATACAGCACAGTGTGGACACCAAGAATAGCTATACCATTGGTCTGGGGTATGAAAGCAGGAAAAAGCTCTTGATTTTTCAAGGGGATCTTACAATCCAGGAGAATTTCAACAAACTGTGATGGAAGATAAAAATAAGCTCTTCTGACAGTACAACAGTCTTGTGCATTAAAACAAAATAATCCTCTTTGGTTTCACCTTGATGCCCATATGCTATAAATACCAACATTGCTTTCTATTCTGCTCACAGTCCTCTCCAGTTCCAGGTAAAAGACCAAATGTCTCTCATCCTGTTCTTGGAGATGAATCTGTCAAGTGTGCCACCATTTCATTAGCCTTTTGTGTCACTAATAACTTACTAATTTGTATCTTTGGGACTTAAACCCCTTTATCTGTAAAAGATCACGTACATAGGTGATATTCTAATGCTGTAGTGGATTTTTCCAGCTACTACACACAGTGAAATGTGCTGTGCATATGAGATTGCAATGCAGCCAATTATCATTAGAATATCTGTCCTCCGGCAGCTGAAGGCAGCGTGTTCGTTAATGCTTTCAGCTCTGCATTGGCAGATAGCCTCAGCATGCTGGTGTGCGAGGGTGGTGTTTTCTACACGACTTTGAGTTAGAGCCTCGCTCTTCCAAGCTGCTTTCAACACGTGCTGCCTGCCTTTTTGCTTTGCGTTGCAGCAATAGCTACAAGCCTGCCACAGGGGTGGTTTATAAAACAAATGGTGTATTCTGTCAATGAGGGTTGAGACTGCTGAGAGAAAGTAATGGCTGTGCTGTGCTGGGGGCAGTCTTGTTGGAATTGCATGCAGTAATACCAGGAGCCCACCTCGCTCCTTTGCTGAGTGTTCCTACACCTGCCTCTGTGGAGGCAGTGGGGAATGTGGTCCTGGAGTGGGCACTACAGCCCAACAGAGCCAACCCCCTTTATCAGGTGCCCATCGTACCTCCCCAGCAAGATGCAGAACCCAACTGCCACCGGGCAGCAACAGGCTCTGGAGGCCCTTAAATGCTTTGCTGTCTCTTGGATGCTGCTTGACTCCTAAGGCATCACAGCAGCGAGGACCATGATGCCCAGGACTGTCACAGGTTGCTCTAAGAGACCTGAGAAAACTAGAAGTGCACAGCACTGGGAGTCAAGGCAGCTTTGCACCACTGAATCAGCCTGCTTTTTTAGGCACCCATGTTGGAACACGTTGGCCAAAATAACTGTCTTCACACAGTGGATTAGGGGAGACCTAGGATTAAAGGGATTCAAGAGATCTTTGCATACTGTCAACATTCATTTAAAAATTGCTCCACATGGGGCCTAAACTCGTGCAATTGAACACTCGACCGCATCCTGTAAAACAGGGCAGCGCCTGTATCCTGGGAGCTGTACCAAGTTGTCTCCAAGTGCTTTTAATTTACTAATATAACTAGTGAGATGTTCATGCTGTGTCCTTGCGCCGTGCCTCCCAGTAGAACAGCATGTCAGGGTGTTAAAAAGATGCCAGTGTGCTTCTGTGGAGGACTTCCTATGGACAATGATTTGCACAGCCCAAAGAAAAGTCCTTCTCAAATGACACATGTAACATTGCAAATATGTCCAAAGCTAATGATTATTTTCCACATAAAAGGAATTTTATTTGCCTTCAGCAACATGGGCCACTGGGACCTCTTTCTAAAGCTGGCAGTGTTTCCAAGTCTCTAAATAAAGCGACTGTATGACACAGACCTGAGATAAAAGCTTGGGGTAGAAAGCAGAGAGATGTTCTCACAAGAAGAGTACACAGGATGGTTTTTGATAAAATGGCTAAAATGGAAGGAAATGTAGTGAAACAGAGGGCCTAATGTGGGAGTCCCACTGTGGTCACAAGTGGTATTCAGTGTGTGTTGAAGGCTCCTATAGATCTCTGTTAAACCAGGCAACAAAAGGTTTTGCCTGTTAGTCAGAGAGACACCCCAGAGAATGAGACATCAGTCATAGCCGGTGGGAAAGGTGATGCTCGTCTTCCCCGTAGTGCCGCAGAGCTCTGCTGCAGAGCGGCTCCCTCCCCCATGAAGCACGCAGCACAGGTTGTTTGGTGACACCAGCAATCATCACGTACATCATCTTCTGCTCTTTCTAGGCACTTCTGGCTGATGAGATGATTGTGTGCATTTCAGCCCCACATGTTTGTAGTACACTGGAGTGTTTGTATTCGGGGGAGGCAAAGTGCTTGCCCTATTTGTTGGCCTGGATAAAGCTACAAGCTAGCGGTGTAGGTCAAACCACAGGGTTTTGATTTGCAGGCTGGGAAGGGATGAGTCCCCCCGACCCCGTGGGTGTTGCGTTTGAGTGTGTGGCACTGCTGAACGCAGCTGGTGAAGGACCAGACTGCTCAGCCTCCTTGTTGAGGAAAGTGCAGAACATGCATCTCATCTCCACATCTCTGTCTCACAGGCAGATCCCGCTGTCCATCAGTAAAGTGGCTTTTCTCCAGTGCAGAAAGTCTGTGTGCTGGGATGGTGGGGCTCTTGGGCTCAACCCCTCGCAAGACTTTCTGTGCAAATGAGAGCAGGTGTCAGACCAAACCATGGCAACATGCTAAGAGCAGTGGGTTCAGAGGGAGATGTTCATTTAGAAAATCATGGTGGTTGTGATTCCTGGGAAGGGTCTTGTCCGAATGCTGACCAGGCTAGAGTGCCTGTTCAGCTTGTGACGTCAGACAGCCCATCCTCTCAAGAAGGGGTGACGTACCAGGGCCAGGAATGGTTATCAGTTCACGAGGATGGCTAGCAATCGAGTAAGAAATGTCTGCTGTACTTTTCAACAGAAAGATTTCCAGACTGCAGTTCAACAAGGTGAAGCTGGAAGATGCTGGGGAGTACAGCTGCGAAGCGGAGAACGTTTTAGGGAAAGACACCGCAAAAGGCAGCCTGAATGTGAAAAGTGGTAAGTGAAGAAGCCAGCAAATGTCTCGAGCTGTCTGCCATTCAAGCAGAAAGCGGGAGGTTCTGCACGTGGTCTGTCTTGTATTTTGTTTCATGCTTTCAGGATATCAAGTAAAACAGTCTTGGGAGATAAGAAAAATGCAGCTTAGCATAAATGTTTATCTTTGTTATCTGTCACTGGCAATGTGGTTAATTTACATTTTAAATAAACTTACAGTCTATGTATTTTTTTAAAAGGGGAAAGGAGGAAAGAAAGCTGGTGGGCTTGATGTTTTCTTTTTTAAAAGAATTTCTGAGAAGCAAAACTCACCAGAAGACAAGTAATTAAACCATAGCTTTGTGATGAGTGAAGTTGCTTCTGGTTTTCATCCTAGAATGTGTGCTCCATCTCTTAGAACTCAGCGGATGGAGTCTGAGGTTAGGTGGTTTTATTATTATCTTGGTCATAATAATTATATTGCTTAACATGATGGTTTGGAAGCACCCTCCAGCTCAGAAAGTCCCTACAGTGGTTGCCAGAAGCCAGGAGGGTGCAACTAGGGGAGGGATGACTGTACAAGCTCTGTTTCCTAAGCTCTTCCTCCTGCCATTCACAATGGGCCACTGCGGGACCCTGGGCTCTGTGCTCTGCAGCCCTTTGGTGTGATCCAGTTTCTCTGTTGTGCTCTTATTAGCATGAGTCAAATGTGAAGGAAGGTAGCTTTCTGCTGCTGCTTTCTGGCATTATTTTCTCTGTTAACCTCTGCCTCAGCAGTGTTTGCAGTCCTGAATCTTTCATTCTGTGAAGCTGCAATATCACATAGCCTCCCCCTCAGTTACTCTGCCTGTAAAAACCCAGTGCTTGCAAAGTCTGGAGAAAGGCCATCCGTACTCAGACCTCCATGCCTTCGTGCTTCACATCCATGAAGTTAGCCCTACTGCTTTGCTGTGTTTCTTTCCAATCACGATAGGAAAAGTGTCCAGAGTAAGCTAACGGAGGCAGTGCCACTCCTTTTTTTCCGACTCACGCTCTGGCTGTCCCATCGCAATGTAGACTGTTCCTGTTTTGACTGGGAGCTGCATGCGCAACGGCTCCCTCCACGTGCAACGTGCACGGGCAGCACGTGCCGGCCACCAGAGCCCTGCCTGCCGCCTCTGCTCACCCTGCACAGTCACTAGCACTTCCTTCACAAGAGGAAGAGTGTGACTCCACTGCAAGGCTGTGATCCTGCACACTGCTTATGGCACCAGGAAAATGCACATCAGGCCACTACAGCTTCGAATGGCCCCCTCCCAAATGCACAGGTAATGGCAGCATTTGTCAGGGTTTAATTCTTCCTCCGCAGGAAGGCATGCTGTCTGGCAAGGACGGGTGGTTGCTCTCAGTCAGGTCACAGGGGGTATGAGGACACACCTGAGTTGCCCAGAAATGTGTTGAGACCTGAAAAGCAACCAAAGAGACCCAAAGATCTGGCCTGTACCTTTTCTAAGTGGGAGCTCCAGGCTGCAAGGTGCTGCAGATCCAGGAGGTTGCCTGCTGTGCCCTGCTGTGGCAGTGCCTTGATTAATCTGTTTTCTAAGCTGCCTTGCAAATCTGCCTTTGGCTTGCCCCTCTCAGCTGCATGCACACCCTGCCGCTCCTATTTGCAGGTCACCTGGCAGGACAGCAGTTGAATGCTAGTTGTAGTCCCTTGCAAAGGTAAATAAGAAGATGGTGATCGCTGTAGGCTTTTGCAGCTCTGTCACCCCCTTTGCACTCTTTTTTCACTTCCCCCTGGAGCTACCCAGAGCCGAGCAGCCTTCATCTGTGCCCAGGCACTTGCTGTTGTGGAGTCTCCCTCTTTCCTTACTGCTGGCCTTCCTGGGACCTTGACAGCTTTCCTCATTTCTGCAAGCTCCCTTCTGTGGTATCTTTCAGTAGAAAACTCCTCAGGGCATCTGCTTGTCTGAATCCAGATGTATTTCTGTCTTAGGTCCTTGGCTGCATTCTTCTCCAGGCTCCTTAGCACTAGTCCTATTGTGGCTAAGTCTCAACACAGTGCTGTGTGAAGTTTTAGCAGTTTATAACAATTAATCAGAGCAGACGCTTGAGCTGGCCTTCCCTCGGAGCCTTCCCCTCTTTCCCAGAAGCTCACTCCAGCTATTGCGGTTTCTGTAAATTCTGCTGCTTTATATTCTGCTTCTTTACTGCTGCCTGGTCCCTGGGAACCTGGTGCATCTGCCTGTCCTGCGCAGGCTGGCTGGACCTGATGCTCTGGGACCATCTGCTGGAAGCACACTTTCTGACCTGACACTTAGTATTGTTGGAGGTCCTGTAATGTTGCTGTGATACAGGCAGGTGAATCCAGGACTGGGAAAAAGTCCTGAGCTAACACCACATCTTGTGGTACAGAGACACGAGGTTTGGGGCCATCTCTGGGTGCCCCTGTAGAGAGGTGGCATTGCAAGAGGTGGCCTGAGCTGTTGAGGCTTGAGATGAGCATCGTGGAGCGAGGTGTCCTCAGCCCAACACGCTGTTCCCTTCCAGGGGTGCAGAGGCCAGAGTCAGAAGCTCCTGAGCCCACCTGAGTCTTGGCTGGCAGAGAAGGTGCTCACACATGAGACCCTCAGGCCCATGGATGTGAGGGTCTGAGATTCAGTCTTGGCTGGTAAAAATTTCTCAACCTGATGAGGCAGCGTTGCCATTGCAAAGCACTCTTTGCAAAGCACTCTTTGCTCTATTCCACTGCCACTTTTTGGTTTACACCAGTTTCAAAAGAGCACTTTTTCAGCCATGTGTATCTGTTGCAAGTCACTGAAAACACCACATTGAAGACACATTTTCTTTAGAAAGTGGCTGCAGTGCAGCAACCCCTTGTCACTTAGAAAATGCCCATCAGCCAAACACATCACCTCATCTCTCCTCTGCAATTCTGGTATTTCCGCAAAATACCAGGCTCAGAAATAAATGCTTTTGCATTGAAAAGCTTTGGGATGGTGTCAGTTTCTGAGGAAATGCTTCTGGGCTTAGCCAAAACATATTGTGCTTTGGTGCTATTTTCAGATTTTTATTACTTTGAGGTAAATCAGATGCTTTCTTAGAAAAATGTCCCATTTCCCAGTTCTCTTTATTGAGTAGTCTAATATTGGTATCACATGAGCATTAGGACACAGCAGAGATGTGACTGTTTCGGACTCTTTTTTCCTCAGAAAATTTCTAGACACCTCCTTAACTGACACACCTCCTCCCCACCGCAACCCTGCCTTTGCTAAACACCGCAGGAAAAATCAAACTTTTATACAAAATTCTTTCTGCTTTTACCTTTTCATGGTAGTCTCACCCCCTATCTCTGACAGGGTGCTGCACACACAGTGTAGGCTCCTGGTGCTTTCTCCTTTTTGCGTCTAGATGGTCGTGAAGGGCTTTGATCCTGAAGGGGCTGTTGCTGCCAGCAGGCTCGAGAAGAGCTGGTGACTGTGGACATTGGACTTTCCCAGTATCCTGGTTTATAAAGAGGAAATCACTACAAGTGCTCATCTCCCGTGTTGCCTTGGGCCATGGCCTTCATCTGTTTCATGTTCCTCCATCTCTTGTACGAGCATTACTTTGTGCAGCAGAACTGCACATACTTGTGGGATGGAGGCTCTTCAGATGATCTCACCTTTTCTTAAACTCCACACTTTTCTCACTGTCGTGTTCTGTGATCCCGTCTTTGCACTCTCGTGGCTGTCAGGGCTAAGAAAACCTCCCACAGTTTTGCTCATCACCTGCCGAGTGAATCCTGAACCACTTCTGCCTTTTTATCACAACAGAGATCCTAATGGCATGAGGCCCTTCACAGCGAGGGGACCAGCGTGCCCAGTGCAGGGGCACTCGTTTATCTGCCTCTGTTGCCCAGTTACCCATCTGAGCGTACTCTAACCAGTACTAACACGTTGACAGCCACCCCAGCCTGCGCCACCCAGCAGCACCTGCTCTTGTCCTCCTCCCTGCAGTAGCTAAGCCCACTCTTCTCTGCTCAAAATAGATATTTTGTTCACTACTTTCTTACCTTAATTTCCCCAGGAACAACGAAAGCACCACAAGTCTTACCAGCCTCAGAAACTAAAATAGTTGTTATGGAAGAAGAGTGTAAGTACCTCTCCCCCCACTCCCCCCATATAGCTTCTTTCCCCTTATTTGTTTTGTTTTTATGAGACAGTTTGCATAAATGCTTTATTGCCTCCTGGAATCTTCTTTAATCGCTACTTCTCTTTGATTTCTCCCAAAGCCACTGATCTTTCCCTAGATCTTTCAAAAAATATGATTTATATTGCTGGTGTCTATCTTAGAGAGGGAGAGGTTGATGACTATTGCAATGGTAACTTGAAGAACATGCTACTTAAAATTGCAGCTGGATTTTAAGCATTCCCAGCTCTTTCAATACATGGGTTTATTGATACTTGTAAGATGTGCTTGTTACAGCCTTTGATTTAGCAGGTTTTTTTGTTGGTTTGGTTTTGGGTTTGGGGTTTTTTTTGAGGATAGGTGAGAAAACCAAAAGAGGCTATAGGAAATACAAGAAAAAAGATTGCGTCTTCTAAGCATAAGTCATAAGAAAATTGCAGAAAATACATCTGCGCCCTCCTATCACATTTTTCCTTGAGTCTCTAGAAAACAAGAACAGATTTCCCAAAATGTTTAATTTGATTTAATGTGGCGGAAGTGCTTTTTAGCATTCCCTCCTATTCAGTTGTCACGAATGCAGTAGGAAACGGGCACACAAAAATAAAAATCAAAGTATATATACAAATGTAGATCTAGAAGCCATTGCCTGGCCCTTGGTTCAGCTCTTTCTGGTGGAGGGCATTATTTCTGTGTCGGAGAGTCTCTCCCTGCTGGGGGACACCGTGCCACCCAGGCAGCGTCAGCACGCTGGACAGCCTACCAGGATCCCGTCCAAATGAGCAGGCACCCGGAGAGCCGAGGACCAGGCGGTTATTTTGAGATCTGTGCTATATTTCCATTCCAGCTGCTCACGCCCAGAACTGACAGCACAGCTGGCTGTGCCTCTCTGTTGACAATTCCACTTTGCAGATTTTATGGGGATATTTCCTTCTTGGAAAGCTCAATCGTTTATGATTTTAAAGGACATCTGATTGCAGCCACAGCAGGGACCAGCCAGGTATCCTTTAAAAGCTTTTCTGATTAGAAAACTGCACTTGAAATTTGCTCTTGTGTTGTGCTTAGCCTTCCACTGCACTGGGAATATCAAGCTGAGATGCAGCACTATTAATGCAATGACCACACCATCCTTCCCCAGGATTTTTCCTTTGTGTTCACCAGCATAGAACCATGCTACATATTTGCATCGCATTAGACATATGCTGTTTTCACTAAAAGCCAAATTTCAACAATAGAAAGGAAACTGGCAAAATGCCGTGTGGCTTGCATGGAAGTTTGTCCTTTTGGAAAACTTCTTTCCTCTGTGGGAATATTATTCTTGACTGTCTGTTTTTATCGTAATGATGTGAAGAGATGGTAAAGTCTCCAGAATTAAAGTTGTAATTGACTTTTTCCTTCACATTCCTTTTTCGTGATCTCTCTCAATTGTTATCTAAGTAACACATAGTCCCCCTGATTTTTATGGTTACTGATGATCTATCATAGAATTGCACATGTGTATAACATATGGGGAGGTAATGAAGATGTTGTGAGGTGTGATGAACTGAAAAGCTGACAAGTATCTCATTCTTGTAAAATTCTTGCCTTTCTTTTAAATATCTGTATTCCAAAGCTTGTCTGGCACCTGTAGGTTGTCCCACCTCTCATTGTTTCACTGTAAGGTTGTAAAATGATCCACTGGATTTTAAACACCGTGTTGAGAAAGCACCATGCAAACTTTGTGGTAGCTGCAGTTCCCTGGGAAAGGAGAGACGGCCTCGCACAGGCAGCGTGGTCACAGTGCTTGGTCACTTCTGTTTGGCCCATGGTGCGAGGCAGGCATCTTACCAGGTAGGCTGGGCAAGGGTGTTAGAGCCTACACCTCAGGAAGCTCACCGTGTTCTGCCCATGGCCCAGACAGTCCCTATGGGCAAGGGGATAAAACCCCATCACTCCATGTAGTCCCACATGCCTCACCCCCTGTAGCCCTGTTGTTCCCAGTGTCTACATTTTTAACTAGTGTTTTTCCTGAAGGTCCCAGTTCCTTCCTGGATGGTCTGGCCTTCTTTCTACCCCTTCCTTTGGAAAAGGAGTGCATTATCACGTATTTCCCCCTTGGAGCACTGTTAAAGTCTTTCTTACCACCTCCAAGTGTAGCTGCTAGCAAATCCTGCCACATTCTGAGTCACCCCTGCCTTCCTCCTCCTCCAGTGGCTACAGACCTCTGGGCACTGCTTCATCCTTGACTCAAGGCAGGTTTACTCACCAGACAGCACTCAAAATGCAGCCCAGGCCTCCACGGTGTTCTGTCTCTGGTTTTGGGTAACTTTTTTCTCTGGAAGCCTATTTTTTGTCCCGCTACGTTCCATCTCAGCACCTTCCAATGCCTAGCTGACACCTGACACGAGGCAGCAGAGTGCAAGGAGGCAGACTGGTACCATAGTTTCTTGGAAACATCTGCATTGTTACGATGATGTGCATGGGATCTCACCCCCAGCTGCTGTCCCCCTTGCCTACATGCTGGCTGGAGCAGGACCTCTAGTTCCCTTTGACAGGGGCACTGTTTGGTGTGGGCCTCACAGATCTCATGACAGTATGGAGAAACCCAAGGATCTCATGGTGTTTCTGGTGTAGAGACAACCCTGATACCAGTCTGAATCTGGGAGCAAAGACAGCACACTTGGGAGATCTGGGATCTGATGGTGCTGCATTTCGAGAGCTGTCTGGATTCAAATCTGCCTTGCATCCTTGTCCAGTCCATGTGGATGCAACCCTATACTCAGGGTGAGTACTGGGACCTGTCAGTCAGTTGGGTTTCCCGATGCCCCCACTACATGGTATGTGCATGGCATGGGGTACCACTCAGCTTCATTCAGTGGTGTGGACACCTTCAAATGAGCTAGAGCCGTTTAGCAGATGTAACAAACTGGACCATGGAATGTGATGAGTGCTGGCCTGGTCACAGGGGTGTAGCGTTGATCTTAACACCAGCTTTGGTCCACATGTCAAGCTAGACTCTGAGGGGCAGATTCAGAAAGCAAAGCTGGTGTCTGGGAAAGTCTTTCCATGATGCTGCATATTTTGACATGGTACCACAGTCTTACACCTTCCTCTGAGTATATGCTTTTGTTTGAGCATTGTCAGACTAGAGCAGCCCTAGAGATACTTTCTTCAGAAAGCACTGGGGCTCAAAAGAGAAGCTATGCCTATTACTCTTATCAAAAAGTCTTCCTATTGAGCCCAGTAAACATGAGATAGTTGCAGTAGCCTCATCCATAGTGAAAAAGTGTTAAATAAGACGTATTATCTTGTGTTTGCCACAGGCTAAGATTGTGCAGTTGGATGGTCACAGCTCACAGGTAGGAACTTGCAGGGATGGGGTAACTTGATCATGTGCCCTGATGCAGAGAGAAAAGTCCTTTATGCTCACTTCAACATCCAGAGGACTCAAAATGGTAATGTGATCCTGTCACTGTGCAGCTTGAAGTAGCTAAACAAGGTTTGGGAGTCTGTGGCTACAGACCTGCTTGGTAAACAGAATAGGAATCAGTGTCAAAGTTTAGAAATATTTTGATGGAGGCAAAAATGTAAGAAGGTTCAAAGCAATCTGTAGAGCATTCTGAGATGGAAGGTTTATGCAGGACAAAGATACTAAAATCTTACCAGTTTCATTTTTAACAGGTAAGCTAATGTTTGAAATCTCTGAAAAGGTCAGGTAGTCCCTTTTGCTTGTTTTCTACTGTTGAGTTCTCCTCTAGTTTATTTCCTTGACTGCAACAAACAGGTAGAGTCTTGAGGGTAAAAAAAGGATACAGGCTGGGTGGAGAAAGCATGGTTTGTATACCACCAGGATACAAGGGGATGCGCCAGTGACAGGCAGATGTTCTAAACCAACATGTGGATCATTGCAGCTGCTCACCTGGACTCTGCTCATGCCCTTTGTCTGGGTCACTATCTAGCTAATCTGGTTGAGTGCCTTTACTTTACCGGCCTGTGTAGACTGGCAGTGCTGGCTGGGCTGTCTAATCTCACTCTGCGGGTGCTCTGCAGCAGAGAGAGATTTTGGATCAGATGAGAAGATGAAAGAGGGAGAAAGAGAAGAGGTCGTGCTGAGTTGTGCTGGGAACATGAGGACTGGGGGATAATGTGAGGCACCTGAATGAAAGCTGGGCTCTCTGGATTGATTTTGGGGGCCTTTATTTCAACTGCTGGGGATCACAAGCCCTCCCTGAAGTCCCTTTAGAGATCCCCGTGGGAAGGTAGGTGAAGCAGCCCTTCTTTCTCCAATTAAGTCTGACTGTCCACACACCAGTTTGGGTCCACAGATTTCATAGCTGTCATCCTGGTGATGTCATTGGACTAAGTTTGTAGGCTTATTGGTTTAGACTCATTCTGGCTCTCCCTCTTCCATTTAATACCTTCCCCAATGCTGGGTGTTGGAAATGTTTTCCTTACTTTCTCTCTCCCAGGTGAGGTAGGCCTGGTGGACTTGCATGATCACAATGGCTCAGTGATGTCTTCACTGTCATGTGGTTTGTAAGTCACATCTAGTTGAATGGAAGCTTCAGCATATACTGCACTAAGATGTACCCTGTAATTAAGGTTCAGCCAATTCCCCCAAACCTTGTCTCAAGTCCAGTCTGGCATGGCCTTTATTGGGTGACCATGGCAAACCTTCACATTAATTGGCTGGTCAATCTCTGGTCACTCCAGTCTGAAGGCACTGTGCTCTCCTGGAGCCAGTAATGCTACAAACGTGAGCGCTGTGCTGTTGGTTTGAAGTTGAAGGGTGTCCAGCCAGCCCAGAGCACGGGTAGAACAGAGAGGTCAGTCCACCAGGAGCCATGCGGACAGACCAGTTTTCAATATTAGACTAAAAATAAGTCCTGGCGTGGCCTCTGCTCAGATGATTTAAAACCCACAACTGGAGGTGTGGTTGATAATTGAGCAGAGCCTGCACGCATGCAGGCATGGTACCTTGACGTGTACGTGTTGGAGATCTCGCTGCTAGTCTGCAGAGAGAGCTGTGTTGTGCCTGCCTGCTGTAAGGTCTCGGTCATTGCTTATTTTGCACACTGTGTATTTTTTAAATAGCCATCACATCTACTACTCTAGATGAGATGTAAAGACAGGCCATTGTGACTGTAAAGGCAGGGATGGACAGTGTAGAGTGAAGTGTAGGATGGAAGTTGATGTCCCCTGGAAGAACTGAGGCTGTAAGCCCAGCCTTCAGAGCAGGCGGCTGTGTATCAGGAAATCTGCTCTGTCTGACTCCATCGTGTGATCCTGGCATGTTGCTTCACTTCTTGGGCTTCAGCTGTTCCTCCTGCAAAGCATACGTGCTGGCACTGGCTCTGCAAAAGGCTTTTTAGGTTGTTGAGCAAATCCCCTCATTGAAGTATTATGTTGCTGCTATTACAATTGAAGATGGGTATTTGGGAAAATAAAATGCTGCAGTGCTCACATGTGCATTCTGGGACCTTTGTGGTAGAGAAAAGCATAGGAAGGAGTCCTTCATAGGGGCAATAGCTACCTGTCCTATGGAAACACGCAGTCCCTTGGTGCTCAGAAACCTTTAAACTTGCTCCTCAGGGAAACACCTGAATAGGTCAGATGGGAGATGTGGGGAATGCTGCCTGTGTTGTTTTGACCAGCAATATCTGATGCTCTGAGATGAGTGTCCTGCAGTCTGCATTTGTATTTTGGGATGAACTTCTAGTCTGCAGCCATTGAGCCTCATGATCCCCTCAGGAACTGGGAACATAATTCCAGCAGGTTCTATTTCAATAAAATGCAGGGGTAAATATTGGGTCATTTCCAAATGAATAAACACGCAGGAGCAGAATTTTTATCAGCTCCAGAGTCCCCAGGCTGTTGCCAGGCAAGCCCCAGTCTGCACAGGCCCTTCTGATTTTATGTCCAGATAGCAGCAGTGAGCATCCAGCCTCTGTTCAGGTTTATTAAAGAGAAGAGAGTGTCATACCAGACGTACAGAAATCTGCCACAGAGAGAATGGTTAGGATCAACAGCCCTTCAGTGTATTAATCAGTGTAAATCATGGATTTAGTGTGGCTCACGCCAGGATTACAGTGCTACAACTAAGGAATAGCTTGGCCAGACACCTTCTCATCCATGTTCTCCTGACAAGCAGTTGGATGAACTCAGTTGAGAGGAACCTCAGCAATTCTGTGTTTTATCAGTAAGTACATGAGGCATATACAGAGCAGGCAATTTGTATACACTCTCCAACCAGCTGAGTTCATCTGTCTAACTGAATGTCTAAATATTGAGAGAATAAAGTGTCTGTACTCTGTGAACCCACCAGTCAAAGTTATTTATAAAAAAAAAAAGGAGCAGAGAAACTACTGCTGTCTCCCTGCTCTCCTCGACAGTAGCTGTAGTTTGTGAAAAATTAACTATAATTTATAGTCCAAGCTGCATTAATTAACTCTTTGCAGGGGGAATATTTCACCATATTTCTGGGAACCGGCTGGTGAGCTGTCTGCAAAGGTTAAATGACGTGCATGGTAGGAATTGTGTAAGAATCCCTGCACAATCATTAATGGCCTTTTTGCGTAGATGGATTGTTTGAAGGGAAGTCCACATGGCAATGTCAGTGCCTGTGGCTCTCCTCTCTGTTGCCCTGTCATTGATGTTAGTCCCAAATAACCTAGGCATGCAGTGGAAAATAGACGCTCTGAATGACTACGGTGCCCTGAATCTCTCATGTGTTTATGCTGCACTGTCCTCACCGACTGGGACAGCAACAATAAAACGTGGCTTCAGATTGTTCGCAATCACATTCATCAAGAGGCAGCCCTCTTTTCCTTGTCCTCACCTTATTCCCTTCTGTTGTTGTCAGCCCTGGGACTGAGATCAGCTGGAGATCTGACTTGCTGATGGGTTTGCTGCTCCAGGCCTTCTTCCACCTTAAAGGAGCTTTGTGACCAGTTTGCCTGTGTGTTTGCAGAGGCCCCTGTCTCAAGGGCACCTACCTTATTGCCACTGGTCTAATTTCACTATTTTTTCTAATACAAGAGCCAGGAAGGGGCAGGTTTAAAAGAAGTAAATGGAGATGTGTCTTTACACACTGTGTACGTAACACTGGAGCTCTTGTCATAATGTTCTAGATGCTACAAGATTAGATTTGTTCAAACAGCAACTAGACACATTCATGGAAGAGAAATCCGTCAAAGGCTACTAAATGTGAAGACACTGCGGCTGGCTTAGGTAGTCCCTGAGCTACTCCTCCTAGATGGCCAGAAGAAAACTATCATTGCATGCTCGGGCTGATCTTAACCATTGGCTGTTGGCCACTGTCAGAGACAAGACAGGGCTTTGGTTTGACCAGTACTGCTCAGCTTATAGTCTTATAATGGCCTGTATTTCACGACACTCTCAACAGGGAACTGAGCTGACTGCCTCTTTTTGTAGCCTTTGCTACATCTCTGCTGCTAACAAATGGCTCATAGTAATATGATTCTGTGATCCAGTTTTAAAACACTTTGTGCTTCTTTGGCAGAAAAGGCATGGCACTTGCAGAAAACAGAATTTAAAAGATAATGACATTAACAAGATGCTTCTAGGAGAACTGCTCAACCATGTATTTTTCTGACAGGCATAGCTCTGTTGACAGTTCTCTTTCCAGAAGTGCACAACATGCATGTCCCAAGCCTCATACATGTCAGTGTCTTTTTTATTTGTTTAAAAGGAACAGAATTGTTTATATGGGATGAAAATCCCATGCAATCTCTAGCTGGTCAGCACTGTAATCCACTCTGGTATCACAACATCACAGAGCACTGCATCTTCCCATCCACCTTTTCTGGTGAAAAGGGTACCTTTTTAACTGAGGTGTTTTCTATGGGGAGGTTTCTGGGCTCTGTTTTTATTTCTCCCTCTCTGCTCCTCCCTGACTGTGGGAAGGCTCACTCCAGAATCCTTTCCTGTAGGATTTATGATGTGAGACATTGCCAGATGGACCGTTTTGCTTGCTAGCAACTGGTACATTTGATGGTTGCAGGGGTGATGGCTTCCTGCAGGCTGTGCTTGTTCTTCATCCATGTGCCTTTCAATTTGCACCAGTGCTTTGGTTCATGAAGTTTCAGTGCTCCCTGAGCTGACAGCACGCTTGCAGCTTTAACAGGGACCTGTTCATTGTGCAGTTTTAAGGTACTTCAGTAAAAGCCTGCAAGCACTACAAACCAAAGGCTGCCCTGCGAGCATTTTTCAGCAGCTCCCGTGCTGTGTGCTGGCCAGGCAGCACTCAGGGACTGTTAGAAGGGACAGTGGCTGTCTTCTGTGTACCTGCTCCCCTGCAATTTTCACACTTCCCTGGCAGGCCCTTGCTTGCTCTGCTGTTGCTTCTGCCTCCACAAGACTGGCCCAGCCAGCCCCAAGAGAGCTGCAGAGCAAAGCAGGTAGCTCCCACTAGCCTGGCAGCCTGCACAACCTGCAGCTTCCCATGCACATGGACAGTGAAGCCCACGCACAGCCTGGCTCCGACTGTGTTTTGGGACACAGTCGCATGCTGCCAGGCTAGGTTTTATTTTCATGCTGATTTTTAAAATGGCATTTGGTGTTAAGGCTTGGTTTAAGTGGCTGGATCAAGTAATAGCTAAAGGAGAGGCCTTGCAAAGAAAGTCTGGGTGCTATCATACAGTTAGAAGTCCTCTGCCCCAAACCTGCAGCTCTCCACTGGCCTTAGAAGAAATATGCTACTATCTTGTAAAGGTATAAATTATACAGACTTGTTACAAAGCCATTACGATGGCTTCAGCCTCTAGTTCCCGTTAATCTTAATCAGAAGGGCTGCTGAATTTCCCTACAGAAGTTGGGGAGTTTTCATATTTGAGGGTTTTTTTGCAAGGGTTTCTTTGGTAGCTTGGTCAAATCATCGTCTGTTCTAAAACCCAGCATACACTCTAGTATGTGTATGCTGCTCTGCACATTTGGCTCCCAGCTGGCTGGCATTACGTGCCCTAGGAGGGGAGCAGCTATTTGCTGTCCCAGGGCCATGTGCATTTTCAGTCTTTGCTGAAGTATTTGCCATGTCTGGTTTGCAGAGCACTTTGGGACAACTTGCTCTGCCCTGGATAGCTGTGAAAAGACAACCCCAGAGGCAATGGTTATTCAAGGCAAAGCATAGAAATAGCTCTGCTTGGTGCATAACCCCAGCTCTGTCAGACAGCGGAAGGCGTTGACTTCCCTATGGCAACAGAAGACAATGGGGTTGGAGAACGCATCGGTTCAAGCAACATGAACAGTAAGCTTGGGTCTGCCTTGAGCTGTGTGCAGGTAACAGTGTGGGCTACTCCTGCTGCGCACAGCCTGATGAGAAAACTCCTCATTCAGAGACGCATGGGCCCCATGCAGTCAGAGAGAGTCCAAGAAACGAGAGCTGGAACGAGCTTGTTTGGTTGCTCATGTGCCAAGCATCACCCAAATGTGAGACGCTTTACAGGGTGCTGGGAGCCCTCCTTTACCTGTGAGAGCCCGGACGTGCCTGGCAGGCGCTGGGCTGGAGCTGGAGCGTGAGAGCGGAGACCGTGGCTCTGGCGGAGTGGGCTGCAGCCGGAGGCAGCAGGGCAGGCACCTGCGGCAGCCTCTGGGCTGCTCGGGGGCTGGCCGGGGTGCAGGGAGCAGCCGGGGCAGGCTCTGGCATGCCTCGCTGCTTCTCCCGTGGCTCTGACTAGCTCCTGCCTGCGGCTTTGGCTCCAGCCTTCTTCCTCGAATCCTGTGTCAATGAGGCGATCAGTCTTCAGCGACTGGTCTGAAGTCACTAACCTCTTCATGAGGTCCGTTCATGCTTTGGAAAACAGGATGGAGGAGGGTTTCTCCTCAGAAGCCTCTAGTACAGCATAAAAGGGACTGGAAAGCAGGTAGTAGCCACACTGCTGGAGATGTAACTGTGTTAGGGTATAGGCAAGGTGGGTAGTCCAGGAAGGGGGACTATCTTTAGTGAAGTTAAGTCTTCAGTTGGAAAAAGCAGATGCTTTTGAATGCCCAGGCCTTCTTTCAGTTATGTAAGATGGGTCTGCATTCCCCAAAGCTGGTCTGCTTTTGTAACCCGGACCAGTTGCTCTAACAAAAGGTTTCTCCCTTCCTAGAAGCCTTTGTCTTGCCTATGGAGACTCTCTGTTTTGGGCTGTAAGTTTGTCTGAGTCATTCAGAGGTGGGATCTGCAGTGAAATTCTGCAAAGTACTGTCAGTTTTGTTTGTACCTTACATGGCTGGAGGGCTTTTCTCCAGAAAGAAATTTGGATTTGGAAAAGCATCAGTATCCCAGGAAACTTGAGTCGTGCTGGCTGCCTCCCTTTTAGCACAGACCAGGGCTGACTGACTTCTACTGCTGAACTTCTGCTTGGTCTCCTGAGGCAGCCCCATTGGGGCATGACAGAGAAAGGCTCAGAAATAGGGGAGGGAGAGATGGAGCTGTTCTTGCTTGTGCTGGACCTGTTCCAGGGATAATGAGGGCACTTGCTGCTGGCTCTGAAAACTTATTTCCTCCCAAGGATGTGGAGCAATGAAATGTCCCCTGCAGTATCTCTGGATCTTGGTCCAGCATCGTGATGCAAATCAGGCCTCAGCAGCACGCCTCTGTGACTCTGCAGCACATGTTCTTCCTAACCTTCTGCCTGCCTGCTGGTGCAGGGTTGCATGCATGTATAAGGGGAAGGCAAGGAGAGGTGGGAAACGGGCACTTTTCCCTGCAGCTTGCCAAAAATATGATCTTGTCCTGACATGCTGGCTGCTTAAAGGAAGGCGTGCCCTCAACTCTTCACTCACTTGGCCACTTTTGCTGGGAAAAGAAAGGTCAAGTCACAGCCCCAGGACCTGGAGAGGTGAAGATGGGTCTAAAGGTACAGGCTGAGGTTTGTAGCTCTGTGGTTTTTACTTTGGCAAATGATCTAGTTGAAAATCGTCTAAGAAAACAGAATTGCCCAACATAGGAAATAACAGTATATCCTTTTTGTGTGTGTTTTTTTTTTTTTTTCCCCTGCAGTAACCACAACTCTCTCCTCCTGGTCCGGGCATGCTAGAAAATGCAACGAAACAGCCAAGTCCTATTGTGTCAATGGTGGAGTATGCTACTACATTGAGGGGATTAATCAGCTGTCTTGCAAGTAAGTGAGTGTAGCTCTTGTGTCAGTATGGAAATTACTTGGCCGGGGGAGAGGAGACTTCTGTGCAATTGCCGAGGAGGGGTAGCTCTGAAATTCTCCTGGCAATTGCAGTTTGACCCGTGCAGGTTCAAAAAGGGAGACTAGAGGGGCAGGGGTGGGGGAGGAGAGTTCATGTTTTCTTTTTTGTGTGAGTGCCACTGTTCACTTTTCCTGACTGCCTCTAAGAATATGTTTGTCCTGGCTGTTTCCTTTCCCTTTCTTCCCTTTCTCCTCTGCAGCTTCAAGGAAGGTCAGGTCCCTTTTGCTCTCCCTGAGCTAGGTCAAACCTCCACGTGCCCTGCTGACACATCCTCCCCTCCGAGCAGGCGGGCTTTCCCCAGTGCACAGCCACCTCCCTCCTCCATGACTGGAGGGGGTCCCTTGCCGAGGTCAGATTCTTACCTCTCCTGTCTGCAGCTCGTGGGCCGGAAAGGCATTTAGCACACAGCTGTTCACCACTCTGTGCCACTTTGTGGCAATCTGTGGGTTGTTTATTTCTCTGCTTCAAATGTTAAAACCTGCAAAAAACCCCAGGAAGACATACTAAGTAATCCTTGAAATGAAATTTCTTGGAGAGGTTAAGGTGGGGCTGCATAGTCCGAAGGATGTGGAATGGGATGTGAGACCTTTTCACCTCTGGTTCAAACCTCTTGCAGCCAGCAAGCGCGATAGCATCTCACAGCTCACCCTCCAAGCCTAATGGGGACTGTGAATGAAAAGTGCAGTCTGATTGCCAGTGCTGGAGATGTAGGTACCCAAAGCACACCTGTACCTGCCCCCGGGCTCCTGCAGAGTAAGCATGAGATGGTGCCCTGGGTGTGCATTCGCTGAGCAGATGCAGTCAGCTTCTGAGGTCACCTGGGGATCCAGGTGTCACTGTGCCTGTCTTGGAGAAGCCCAGACTATTTTCTCCCTGCTTGGCCCAGAGACCTCTCCGTGGAGAGGCACAGCTGAAGGTATTTACATCTGTGGACGTCAACCTAGTACCACTGCCACTGCATGGTGTGATGCTCACTAGACACCTCTGCTGTTCAGGCCTTGAAGGATGCATCTGAACAGAACCATCACCCCTCCTGAAAGGGTTGTGAGCTGGGTTGCGCTTAGCACAACTCCTCCCTTCTCCCTTTGTTTTGTCAAGGAGCAGTAGGAAAGACCGCGTGGAAATGCATTCTGCTGAGCTCCTGTGCTCTCACTTTCCAATGCAGGATCAGCTGTGGTGGGAAGGACATAGGATGAACAGCATCTTCCAGTTCTCCCAGGCTTGCCCCTTCAGACATGAAAAGAGCTGGGTAGGACAGAAGCCACATGCTGTGGGCTTCCACGTTTCCATGTGCGTGAAGTGATAGCAGCCCTTGTACACCACAGACCTGTGCTTTAGGGCAGTTATCTCTGCCGTTGGCTTCTTGGTGGCACTGTAAGTTCATCTTGCCAGTGTTCCCTATAGGAAACATGGGGGAAGCCCCATATGATGAATCAAAGTCACAGCCACTATTCTGGTGTAGCTGTAGCTGCAGGAAGCCCCAGCCGTTCCAGTCTTTCCATGCTGGGGAGGACTCGACCCTGGAAGCCTGGAGGAGCGTATAAATCAATATCTCTATCTGTAAGCAATGTGGTGGTACCAAAAGCATAGAACTCAAGACTATTTATTTGGGGAAGAACTTGAATCCAGATCCTTTTCAAATTGGATCAGTTTCTAATTACGGCAAGTTACCTGCATTCCTACCATACACAGCTATAATGGTAAGGCTCCATTTTTTCCTAATGAAGGATACGCATGGTAGTTATCAAGTGTCTTCAGCAGGTAGACTGTTTTAACCAAAGTAATTCCAGCCTTGCGAAGAAACAGTCTACCTTCAAACTGGGCTGCTATGATAGCTGATGAACAGAGGAGAAGCTCAGTGATGGACTCCATTAAGGTTTTATGTGCCATATGAAACAGACCTAATTATTTCATATCATTTGAAAGCCTTAATTCCTTACTTGCAGATGGTAAAATGATTTCCTTTTCTGATGAGTCCCAAGATACCAATTGCTAAAACCAGATGGGAATTGAATGGGTGTGTATGGAAGGGCAGCAAAGTGTTAACCAAAAGGAGGTGCTTTGAAGATCTGCGCTGTCACTATTCATCTGCTGGAAAAGACAGTTCTGCGTTAACAGGAACCCAGTGGACCCAAATGCCTTCCACACAGTACAGTCATTTCTGAAATTACTGCTTGAGAAGATATGTGGATGTTCATTCTCCTTGGGTGTTTTTATCATTAAATCATAGACTGAAGATAAGGAAGCCTGGCTTTTGAAGTAGTGTAATTTTAGAGTTTCTGGACTCCAGAAAACAACAGTTATAGAGGAATGCAGAAACATCTGAACTGAACATAGTATTTAACATAAAATGGCTTTCCCAATAACAGGGACGATTCCTGGGGAAGGCTGATGATGGGTAAACGGACTTCACATCTGTGTGCCTGCAAACTAGCAAAATGCTGAAATGTTTCACAGCTTCCTTGGCGCACCAAGACAGGAGATCTGCTGCTGTGGTTTGTGAAAGACACAATGATACAAATTCGGAAGAGAAACTAGAGGAGGCAAAGATGCAGGCTTTGACCTGCTTTTCTGAACTCTGTAACATGTGAGCCAACCTTAGTCCTCCAGCCACACCATGCCTCTGAGACATGGGCATTGAGGAGATCAATAGGTCCTTCTGCACACAAGCTTCTCAAAGGCCTTGGAGAACAAACAAGAGCCGGGTGAGCATCTTGAGCCAGGAGCAACATGTGTCTGTGCGCTGTTCCCACTGTGCTATTCTGATTAGAGTCAGCAGGGCCTTGGGGGGTCTTCTGGCACCACGTGCCAGCCTGCAGTCCTCCTTCACCCAGTGCTAAGGAGATTCTAGCACGCTGGCACCCGTGTAATGTTACCAGCTTTTCCAGCAATGGGTAGCTTTTCCAATACCAGCTATCAGAAAACAGAATTTTAGAGAGTTCTTGTTTGCTACCTGCCACCATCCTGTAATCAGCTTCCTGGAGTGGATTTCATTGTTTGCAGCTGTCCACAAGCATAGGAGATCCTTCCTTAGATGTTACCCCTGGTACTCCGGAGCAAAAAAGAGCAGCTGGGTTCTCAAATGATTTCTTCTCCTGAAGTGGCTCACGCTTGATTTCTTACAGATATTGCCTAAATTGGCAGCTGGCCTTTTATTATTTTTTTTTAACAGGCTTCCCAGGAACATGTTCCTCCTGATCTTTAAATTCTGGGGAACAAACTGTTTGCCTGTAAACCCACCTCCTTGCCATGGTTTAACCCCAGCTGGCAACTAAGCACCACGCAGCTGCTCGCTCACTCCCCCCTGGTGGGATGAGGGAGAGAAGCAGAAGGGTAAGAGTAGAAAACTCATGGGCTGAGATAAAGACAGTTTAATAGGTAAAGCAAAAGCCATGCACGCAAACAAAGCAAAACAAGGAATTCATTCACCACTTGCCATTGGCAGGCAGGTGTTCAGCCATCTCCAGGAAAGCAGGGCTCCATCGCACATAACGGTTATTTGGGAAGACAAATGCCATCACTCCAAACATCCCCTCCTTCCTTCTTCTTCCCCCAGCTGTATATGCTGAGCATGACGTCATATGGTCTGGAATATCCCCTTGGTCTGTTGGGGTCAGCTGTCCCAGCTGTGTCCCCTCCCAGCTGCTTGTCTCCCCCCAGCCTTCTTGCTGGTGGGGTGGGATGAGAGGCAGAAAAGGCCTTGACGCTGTGTAAGCACTGTTCAGCAATAATGAAAACATCTAGGCATTATCAACACTGTTTTCAGCACAGATCCAAAACATAGCCCTGTACTAGCTAATATGAAGAAAATTAACTCTATCCCAGCCAAAACCAGCACACTCCTCCATCCCTTTTCAATACACTTCAGCTAGACCTTGGACAGTATGTTTTTTTCACCAGGGAAGAGCCCAGAACAGACTTGGAGCTGTTGCAGAAATTGTATCTTTTTTGGATTGTGTGCTTGCATAATTTTGTCCTTAATTTGAAGTAAATTCTACACATGGTAGTGTCAAAGGAAGCCTGAACATGATACAATCTGTGCTGTTATCTTCACTCTGCAAACAGACCACCTGGAAGTTAGATGGGAGAATTGTGATCTGCCTCAGATATTCTGCAAATTTTCGGCATAAACCCAGGAAACGACTGAGCCACACGCATACAGAATTGACTCAACAGCCCTAGTAAATTAAAAAGCCCCAGGCTCTTGTTGACAGAAAGAATTTCTCGACCCTTCTCCAGACCATTTTACTCAGAGAGGCCTTATGAGTTGGACTGGATCCTCACCAAAACTGTAGGGAAGTGCTGAGTTTGAGTAGAGCAAATTCCAGTGCCTGCGGAAGGGATGCACACAAGCAAGTCTCAAGGTCTTGAGCTGGGCTGGGACACAGAAGAGCGGGGACTGGTTTGTTGTGTCCAGCTGAACATAGTGCTTGGGAAGGCTAGCAGCCTCTGATCTTGGGTCTGCCTCAGTCCTGGAGCCCATTGGGTTCTTGGCACAACTTAGAGCAGTTTGAGGCTGCTCTAATCTTTTATTGCTGGGTGCCATGCCCCACGGGGTTGTGCTAGTGGGTGTATCACAGCAGAAATACTCTTTTTCCCAGTTAGGTCTTGGCACATGTTATCTACAGTTGGGGTCTTCCCAGCCAAACAAAGAAACAAAGACAAGTCTCATTGCTGCACAGTCCTCTGCCTACTTAAACGCACTTCGTGACTCTTTTGTGTGGCTGATGAAATCAAAGTGGCTGGTGCCCTGGGCCAGGATCTTCCTAAATTGCATGGGATCAGAAGACTTAAAGAGCTTTACAGAGCAACACCCCCTCATCATGTTGTACTGGTTGTGCTTTCAAGAGTCAGGCTGAAGGATTTACAAATGCTGACAGATAAACAGACTCTTTGGTTTTGGGCTGACAGCATTGCATTATGTGAGAGAGTGACGTCAGAGGCCTGAAGGACCTCAGACAAAAAGTGAAAGTCAAGGAGAGAATAAAAAACAAAACAAAGCAAAAGAGAAAAGATCAATTAATTTTTAAACTAGTTGAGGTATGTAAATCACCAATTTACAAAATTACATGTTCACTTCCTAGAAGCCCATTTGCTTACCACATCCATGTATATTGTTTCCTGCAGATTTTCCCAGGAAAGGGGAAAGATCATTCTGAAGGGTTAACCACATTGCCGAGAGCTCCCCTGTGCTTTTCCAGAGCACCATTCAAAGGAGTGAACATCAGGCCAATCTCATACGGCCGTGGTTCTCTTTGCAGCACAGCTTGCTCGGCTCCCCTGTGGTGTGAGGAGCTATGCCATCCCTCTCAATGACTCTACTGATTTGGTCAGCACAAGTTTCACATTGCACAACCACAAGGATGTCACTTTGCCATGGATATACAAGCAGTTCTGCGGGGAGGTGTTGCAATATCCTTGGAAATGAAGAGCCCACAGTGTTGAACTAGGGGTGAAAATCTCCACATCCTGTTCCAAATCTCCTGAACCAGCCAGGACTCATTCATTGGGGTTTGCATGCTGTTTATCTTGGGTGATGAGATCAGGTACCTTTTTGGGTTCAAGTGGCCCATCTATGCATCTTGTTCAATGCATCCTTTTTAATGCACATATAACTATAGCAGACCCTTAAGCACCATCAGAGTGTGGAAGCTGATCCTGCAACAGTGACGCTCAGCAAAGACAACAGCGCAGATCCTGCTGAGCTCCCGTAGCTTAGTTGGAACTGCGCTGTTGTCTTCACTGAGCCCAGAAGTGGGTGTCCCTGCAGTTTGGACTCTACTATACAGCAAACATGCCTTGATTAGCTGCTCTGGATAAGGCCTCTGCATTTATTCCGGTTGCTTTCTTTTCTTCCCATCAGCGATTTTGTGGAGTCCAGCCTTTTGTGGCTCTCCAGAGCTTGATCATCTGGGACTGGTCAGGGGACAATGACAGAACTGTCTTCTTTTTCAGCCCTTTGCACAAATAAGCAACATGCTTGAAACATTTCTCCATTTGCTTATATCAGTGCATTGTGTCCTTCTGCTACAGCTTCTCCTTATCCCATTATTTTGAAGCACCTGCTCATTCACATTCTTCTGTAACATGGATTGTATTATGAGAGCTACCGAATTTGGCATACTTTAATTAAGATCTGAGGGAACAAAGGAAATGAGCCAACCCTTGCAAGATTTAGAACAACAGCTGGGCAGAAAAAGTTTTGCTTCCAGCAGGAACATTATGATAATGATGTTATTAATTAATAGCAGCAAATAATAATTAACAATAATTATTGCTCTGCCCTGATACAAGGCAAAAGGTCAAAGTTTCTCAATTTTCATAAATAAGTGCTCTGCAAACAACATAGAAGTAGGTCATTCAAACCATTTTGGTTTGTACTTTTTGAGATGCTTTATTTGACTGATCATCTTACTGCATTTTTTTTTACCATGTAAATATTTAACTGCAATTCATCCTGAACCCAAGAGCAGAACTTGTGGATTTTTTCAAAATGGGGTAAAAAAAACCATCTTAAATAATTGGTCAAAAGTGAAAGAGTTGGACACTTTCAAGCAACAACAGAATCTGGACAGAAAACCTGACCAGTTTTATTGAAGGCATTTGCAAGTAGCAAATATTCAGATGTGGCAATTTTTTTAAAATTTTCATGCATCTGATTAGGCACAGAGAGATGGAGTTAGGCAAGGGCAGTCTTGGGAGTTCACAAAGGCTAGAGAGGGGACAAGGTGCTGTCTGCAAGAGGTTGGTGCGGCCTTGTACTTCCCCAAGACTGTTCCTGCAGATACAGCTTTGTCCACTTGCCTTTGCCTTTGCCTTTGAGGAGAGACATGTTGGGCCTCCATAACACCAGTGAGTGGACCAGAAAGTCCAAAGGTAATATTTGCAAGAATAGTCTACCATCTCTGTAGTCCCTGCAAGAGCTTTCAAAAGGAGAAGGGACCCTGTTTTGCTGGGGTAGCCAGCCAAAACCTCTTGACTAGGGTCAAATGTGCAGGAATAAGGATGCCATAATCAAAGACCATCTCATGGCTCTTGACCTTAGTGAGCCTTAACTTTCAGGTATATCCCTCAGGCCATATGGTTGGCCACTGAAGAAGAGCTGCCCAGAAGCCCTTACCACAGGCAGCAGATTCTGCATGCAGAAGGGGTGATTTCCATTGCTCTTCCTGTCCAGACTGGGACACTCATGTGCAATTTCATGCTGGAAATTTCTTTGCTAGAAGTCACATCTGGAGCCATAGTAATAAATATCAAATCATCTTCTCCAGCCTAGACGTATGAGACAGCTGAAAAAAAAGGAACCATGAGCACTGCATGCTTTCAAAGGTCTCCTGGTCACTGTTGCTGCCAGCAGCCTTGTTTATGAGGAATCAGGACCCAGGGACACAGAATGGCACATGTGTCTTGACAGCTTGTATGCTAGCTTGGGAGGTGGCAGAAGGTGCTCGTGTTCACGAGGGCTTCTTTTCTGTCACTTTTCCCAGTGCTGATTCACTAGTAACTAAAGATGAAAAGCCTGAGCTGTCCTAGACACAGAGAAGACAGTTATCTGCTGCCTTCCATCTAGAAAGCTCTTCTCCCCACCCACACTAGGCTGACTGCAGAGATCTGAAGATGGGCTATATGGTAGCTGTCATGGCATCAAAGCTTCTTTGACACTTTTCTGTTTTGCTTTTTCACTTCTCACCATTTTTTTTCTCTGGGTTTTTATTTCCTTCCACCAGTTTTCATGTAATTTTCAGTCTTTCCTTAATGGCATGCAGCTTCAGTCACACTGAAGTTCCAGCCTTGGCTGACCTCTTGAGGATGTGCGCCTGAGACAGCTGTAGCTCCTTTCAGACAAAGCGCCTCTTTTTGAGGTGGGTGGGACATTTGCTTCATTCAGCAGTACCCTTGAGGCCCTTCAGTGTGCTCACAACATATGTGAAAACTCAGATCCCAGACAAATGGGCAGCACACTGCAAGCTAAACTGGATACCCTTGAAGACTCTGTGAATAAGTTCATTACTCTATCAGTGGTGATGAAAAAACTTCAAAAAGGATTGGGAAAACACCTTCTATTTTGGATGCCTTGTTCAAACCCCAGTGCAATCTCTTAAAGGTTTCTCTAAAGTCATGCTTCCCCAGGGCTGTCCTTGTGAGTCTGCATCCCCCAGCTGCCTCAGGTTTATACTCTTTGATTGCCAACAGGGCATCTTCTTCACTCCACTTCCCAGCACCAGCTCCCTCTGCTTCATCAAGGGGAAGGTCAACAGGCCTCATGTCTGATGGTAACCCCTTGGGCTGGGCTTTCCTTGGGAGCTGGCTGGCTCCCTGGTATTGAAGTGACATTGCTGCTATGTCTCCCTTTCCTGTGCTCCAAGGTGAATGTCCAAGAATGAGAAAAGAGGGTGAATTTTTCAAAGATATTTGCCTGACCAGGGAGTCAAATTTCCAGTTTCAAAAGTGACTTGGATACTGAGAAACTTAAGTGTATGACTAGGGAGTTCAGTGAAGCCTCATGCAGAGCCATGCCCTTAAGTTCTCCCCAAGCAGTTCAGGGTACACGAATATCCTGGCACACTTCCACATGGAGGTGTTAGCACAGGTCCCAAAAAACAGATGCTGTGTATCACAGAAAACAGGTTTGGTCGTGGGCAGTGAGGATGCACCAGCTTTTTTTGCTCATGCAGACCTAACAAAACTGCAGTGAAAACCAGCAAGAAATCAGATGCCAAAGCCATGTTAGTCATGCAGGGCCTTCCAAAGCTTTCTTCTGTGAGAGGGACAGCAGGTGAAATGTCCCCTGGACATGGGACACCCTGCCTTGGAGAACGGAAATGCATTCTTTAGGGGAAAGATGGACAGGTTTGAAGCTGTGGAGGTGTTGAGATGGAGAAAGATGGTAGATGGGATGGAGAGATTATGCAGCCTTTTATTAGCTATATCTTCTCCTTGGATCATGCTGGATTCAGAGGTGTATCTGCAGGTCCCCTGTAGGCATCCAGCACTGAGAGTCAGGCTACCTCTGGAGTACCAGCAGGTTGTCCCACAGGCAGATGGCCTCCTTTAGGAGCCTGTGGCAGTGGTGTATCACTGTCAGCAAATGCCTCAGCCTTCTCCCCTGGGAGTGTTAATGGGTGTCTCCAGGCAGGGATTAGACATCTATGCACTGGGGGAATGGTACCAGCCATGTCCATCGCCACAGCTGGGAGATCATTACACCTTGTCCTGCCTTGTGCCTAGCCACCTGGTGCCTCCTCAAGTCCTTCCCCAGACCTCAGCTGAATCTTACCTCTCCCATCCAGAGAGGAGCCCTCCAGCTTGGAGAAGTCTGTATACCTGCAGGCCTGACAGATGGGCTAGTATACCCTTGGTCTGTACAGCTGGTGCGGCTGCTGAGAGCCCCTAGTCCTCCCTCACATGTTGTGATTCCCACCTGCTGGCCCAGATCAGTGTTTGTCCATGATCAGGGAGAACTATTAAAAATCAAGGTTTTTCTGGTCATAATGAATAGGGAAGACTTCTCTAATTTCTACCTGTTCCCCCCAAGGAAACTAAATAGTTGCTGAAAAAAACTGTCTGTGTTCCCTTAAGCAAATAGAGAGAAGCAGGAATTCATCTCTCTTCTTGACTTTTTTTTATTGCCACTGGAGTTGCATATCTGTAACGTGCCATCTAAACATAAATCTGTCGAGAACAACAAACGCTGCCATAGCCCTTGAGCAACAGTGCAGAACTAATCTGCCAACAAGCTTTGGAACTACAAAGCTTTGGTCATATGAAACGTCAAATCCATCCCTTCCTCATCCCCTTCACTGTGCCTGCAGACTGGGAGCAGGTGTTAGCGCACCTTTGGGAGGCACGAAAGGGTCAGATCTGCACTGCCCACGTGGGGCTAGCAGTGGGCGCATGGGACCTTGACCTGGACCTGTCCTGCTCCACCCCACCGTATGCACAGGTTGGGACCAGTCGTCTGACACTGTGCTGAGGCTGCTCCAGCTGCTTGCTGTCCTTTGCAGTGGACCATCAGGGAGCTAAGTCATATACCTCAGGCTTGGGCCTCTGGTCCACATCCTTTTTGCTGAGGTATCTTTCAGTCCCTTCTTTGTTGACTAGCTGGGGCCTGCCGAACACTGAGGGACAGTGCGATCTTGTGGGTGACAGCTGAGAGAGAGGAACGTCTGACATGTATGACGCGCAGAGCCTCCAGCCCCGCTTACCTTGGGAAGTTGGAAAACAGATGTTAAGATGCTAGCTCTAATGATAAAGCCCTCTTAAGCCTAGAGGAGGGAGAGGTTGGTTGGGGAGGGAGGGAGAGAGTTGTGGGACAGGCAGGTAAGAGATAGGACTTCAAGAAAGCTAGGGATAACTTTGAGGAACTATCCAACAAGGCCACAAGAAAAGATGTGAAGTGAAGGAGAGAGATAAGTGCCTGAGGGAGAAGTGTTTGACCACCCACAGCTGAGCTCCCATCGCTTCCCAGGTTCACCTGCAGCTGTGGCGGTCACAACACAGAGGGTGCAGGTGCTGCTCCACAGTACACGGTTCAGCAGCTCCTGCTGCACCCCTGCCCACGTCCCAGTGCTCCCCAAACCTGGCTCAGCCTGGGAGCTGCTCCAGAGAGCTTACTCATGAGCTGGTGCACGTTTCTGGTGGCCCTCGTCCACAGGGCACCATCCCTGCCACATCAGCATCATGCTAATGTATAACTGGTGCTCCATGAGCTGGCACATCCCAGCCCATCATGTAACGTTGGTCAGGATAAGTGTGAGAGAGCCTTGCAGTTGGACAGCATGTGAGACCTGTTCGGTTCAGCTTTCTTCTCTGTCCCTTTCTCTCTGTTAACACAGAGACTCTGCACATGCTTTCTCTCTAACCGCAACGTAACCCTTTTCCCTGGAACATCCTGTGGGTAATTCTGGGGTAATAACGGGAGGATGCTTGCCGTACACAACGCTCGCTGTCGCCTGAGCAGCTGCTCACCGCTCTGTGGTGCCTCTTGCCAGTCTTGTCTAGATAGTAGCTCCAAGGAGAGTCTCTGAAAGTAGCATCCAGCTCATCTCGATCTTCCTGCCAGCTGGTGCTTCTAGCAAGTGAGAAGGAAGGAGGCAGGCAGAGGAGGAAAGGAGGGGTTTGGCTGGCTGCTTGAAGACCCAGGCCAAAAATAGAGCTGGAATGCTGATGTTGCAGGTGCCTGGTTAAAGAAAAGCGAAGAGTAAATACGCGCGTAAAGCCTTTATTTTTTCCATTCATCACAATGCACTTTTTATTTCTGACCTTAGCCTCAAGAATGGTGCCAGACATGTTCTGTGATTTCTCCCCTTTTCCCCTCCAGATGTCCAAATGGATTCTTCGGACAGAGATGTTTGGAGAAACTGCCTTTGCGATTGTACATGCCAGATCCTAAGCAAAGTATGTTTGAAGACAAAAAATACACCACACTACTTAAAACCTCCCGGGCACAGCAGTGGATGTAGAGTGGTCTAGTCAGGGATGGCTCTTGGTGTCAGCTTTGGGCTAGGGCTTAGGGATGCAGGTAAGGGTGAAGGCTGAAAGCAGACGGATAGGAGCCGTGAAAGGGATCAGAAGGGGCCTCAGTTCAGTCTGTTTGAGTGTCATTTTGCTATCTTGTTTCTCTCTTTCTGGTTTTCTTTCTTCCGGTAGGTGTCCGATCGAATTCACAGGAGACCGGTGTCAGCATTTCGCAATGGTCAGCTTCTCCAGTATGTCTGTTTCTACTTCTCTCTCTCCCTGGTTATTGTAGCTCTGTGTCATGTCCTTAAAGCAGGTTCTTCTGTTCTCCAAGAGCCCTCTTCCTGTCTTGTGCGCTCCCAGCTCTGCTTGGCCATAAGAGGAGCTGTGATCATGTCCAAGAGGAGAATCGGGGCTCTTGTTATCTCCCCATTTGTTAGAATGGGTTCTGCTTTCATTTCTGATTGAACTTAATGTTGCTTGCTTTTTTCATGCAAAATGCAAATAAGGCACAAGGTTATGTGGTGTGCTGTGTGAGAACAGTTTGTATGATAAGCTGTATCTGCTAGCATTACACTCTCAAGATAGACTATGTTGTGCAGTGCAAGAGATGTGCATTTTCCCATGACTCTTGCGAAGGGGTGTGTGAGTCTCTCTGTACCAACTGAGGAAATCACAGCAAGGGCTGTAATGAAATTTCCCCCGAGGTGAGGTTGTGTTTCTGTTTCCAGAAGCTAAACCAAGCATCAGTTGCTGTTCAGGTGAGATGGTTGGAGGCCGGCTCGGAGTCAGATCCTGGAGCACGCCCAGGGGGCTGAACAGGGCACACATGCACGCCTGGAGCCCCAGAGGTCACGCTGGTGGCTGCCACTGTCTCAGGGCTTCCCACACCTCAGTGTCACACAGGATACGGGCTACATCTGCTGACTGTGCACCTCAGAGTATATCCCTCCCGGACACAGAGATGTTCCCGTCTCTCCTAGGGGGTTGTACAGCCTTGCATATGGGATTGTGTCTAACGACAGTGACGGATCCTTTAACCTCGTATTCAGTTGGTGTAAATACCCTAGATCCCTTGCACTTAGTGCTTCCCAGTTTCTAGTGCCCAGTTCCTACAGGCTCTAGGTCTCCAGAGATGCCTCGCTTATAGACATCAATAGCTCATTTTGCTCAAGGCAGATAATTTTTCTGGGTCCATATTCAGACAGTGTCCCAGCATCAGTGGGATCCTGGTCTGGGTAAGGACTGACCTGAAAGGAGTGCAGGAAATCGGCCACGGTGACCCTCTGTGTGACCTATCCTGCCTCCACGCTGGCCGTTTGGACCACCACAAATGGTGGTTTTAAAAAGAGGCTTTTTAAAAAGAGCTACAAAAGAGGCTTTAATTAGTGGGAACCAGAGGAGAAATGCCTCTCCATCATGACTCCCTGATTGCCAGTACATCCTCTCCCACCGTTCTGTAAGAAATCCTGCAGTCTTCATCGTGATCTGGCAATAGCAGGACTCTCATTAGCACGTGCTAATAGCTGGCAAGTGCTCGAATTAGACGCCCTTCTACAGAGTATGCAGGCAAGATGCAAATGGGCTTTGTGAGGCCCTTGGGACAGCTTGATGTTTTTACATTGCCTTTTGTTTCAAATTGGCTTCCAAAGTTGAAACCTCCATTGATTTATTCTTTCAGACTAAAACATCCAAGTAAGCTCTTTTTAAAATGATAAAACAAAATGTTCTGTTTTGATCTTTAACCTGATGCAAAATGGTTTCCTTTCTGCTTTTAAGCCCATGGTGTCAGGGATCCTGACTGCAGATAGCAGTGGGATGCTCATTCAATGAAGCTGATTTGTAGCATGTTTCATGAGGTGGTATCCAACAGGCTTAAACATTATTGCTACCATGCTGCAAAACCAAAACAGGGTGAAAATGAGTTTTATGTCAGGAAAATGCCTTTTCAGAACATTAATAGCAAGAGTAAACAGTGTGTGTTTTTTCCCCAGCCTGCAGAACCCAGCTTTTTATGGGAATGAGATTTGTTTAAATTTTATTCATGTGTTAGAGGAACAATGCCAACTTTAAAACCAACACATGTACATTTCTTACCTCAATTCTGCTTTAAACCACAGGATAGTAAGGTAAAAACAGCTTAACAATCCAGGTTGCCTGTCTGAACTTGGATAAAAATAATCTAAGAAGATGATTCATATGTGTTTATAGCTGTTTTCACTTTCGGGTCACAGTTGGGTAATATATGTAGCAGCAACACTGCAGAAAAGCATGCACTGAACTTGCTATTCTGAATAGGAAAGGCATTTCACTTGAGTCTGGACTGTGCAAATGCTTACTTTCTACTTTAATCAATAATTAGGGCACAGTAGAAGTTGCTGTTGCTCTATAATTCACTCAGTGCTTCATCCCATATGGGTTCTGACAGGTCAAAAGCTGAAACAGATTAAATGAGGTTCAGGCACTTCCACTGGAAATAAAATAGCTCTGTCCTGATTCATGTTTTGAGAACATTGCCAGCACTTGACAGATACTTAAATAGTAAATAATGACACCTACGCTGGTATTGTTTTAAATGCATTTAGGGTATTTTAGGTTTTCAGGCCTAGATCGGAGCCTTCTGATTCTTTAACATAAATATTAAATTTTACAATATGACTTTTAGTAGTTATATCTCAGGGCTGATCAAGAGTCTCTGCAGAGTGAACTAAATTTAAGAAGTGGTTCTGAAAAGATATGGCAGATAGTTTTCTGAATTTGGGCCAGAGATGGAGATGGTGCAGCATCCCAGCATCATGCCAGATATTGTGTATCTTTCCTCTGGGAGCAACTTCCTATCTCACCGGTTTAAACCCTTATTCAGATCTTGCTCAGGTAAAACTCCCCATGTTCTCTAGGAGTACAGGCTATCTTTGTTTATTTGACAGGTAGCTCTGGAGGTTTGTTTTTCTCTGATTGTCCAAAATACCTGCTAGACCACTGCAATTATGAACATGAAAATCAGATTTTCTTGCATGTGATGTTTCTCTATGTAGCTGTTACAACCATATGGCCAAGTGCCTACTGCCAGACATTCTGAGTGTATACCCTACTGCTTGAAAACGAAGAGGAAATGTTAAAGATGGAGGGGTTTTCTATGTTATGCTCACACTGTTGCTATTTTCTAACAGATTGGTACAGAGGAACTCACTAGGAATTGTATTATTGGGCTAGCTCGGAGACCTCCCAGTCTGTCCTGGCTAAGCTCTTATTTGGATGAATAGCATTTGCTTTTGGTAGGAATTTGCAATAGCAGAATTCAAGCAAGTATCTCAGCCGTTGGTTCCTATCTGCTTATAAGGAGTTTACATTTTATTTTGCTTGCATTGTAATGCAAATGTAATGGGAAATGTGTTGAGATACTGGAGAAAAAAGCAAAGCATGCTAAACCAGCTACTTATCTGAGAAAATGGATGCATAGTGCAAACAGACAACATTGCTCTGGCCTAGTAAGGTGCCACTTCTGAGCAGAGCTGTGGTACCTGACCATGTCAGCTCTCTAAGCCTGCCTTTACCCTAAGCCTGCTTTAGTCTAAGCCACCCTGATGGTCTGTTTTCTAGCAAGGCTCATACCGTGAGGAGATCTAAGGCAGCGTGTTTATTTTGCGCAGCAGTGGCTAGGTATGTGTAGGCAGTTGGCTACCATCAGTCAGCAGACAGACAATAACCTGCTAAGCGGCAGCTACGCAGATGAGGGCCTTTGAGACATTGACACGTAGTAATCCCACATCCAGTAAGTATGGGCAAAGTCTCACAGGGAAACTTAAAAGCTTTATCCTGTTTATCATAGGTCAGTTTTAGGACAGTATGACAGATGGCTTTCCCACATTCATCAAAACAGAAAACCTACCAGAAGAAGGAAGGAAGGAAGGAAGGAAGGAAGGAAGGAAGGAAGGAAGGAGAGATGTCAGAGCAAACAACTGCACGTTCACTGAGATTAAAACAGTTGAAAGGTACATATCTGAGAAGAAAAAGATGTCCTGACTTAAGATGTGCTGACTTAAGCCTGCTTAGATCCCTTCTGTCTGTATGAATTTTCACTGATCTCAGTCTCTCTTGCACGCTCCTCCATCCACGCTTAAGGAATTGACTGATGGATCAAGGTTAGAAGATCATGTTGTCTGGGCTTTAACTAACCTGTAAGAGGAAAGCCTTATAGAGGCTGTACAATAGAACTGAAGGACATGAAAGAAATATTTAAAGCAGTTTTAATTTAGACTGAAGGAGATTTAATGGCAGTCAACAGAGGGGACAGTGATTGTCTGCAATTACTGTATAAAACACAGGAATGCCCTGGTAAATGAGAATGCAGAGAATTATTTCCATGGGTGATGAGTCATTAAATCATCTTACTAAAATGTTTTTCACATCAAGGTCTTCATATTTCTATGTCTCCATACAATTATAGTTGCAGATATAATTAATATATATACTGCATTGTACATATGATGGTAAAGTCATATTGTCTGCTAGTTTCAGGAGTTAGATCTTACAGTTATGATGTAACTCCAATGAAACCAGAGGGCTAGGAGATCCTAACTGCAAAATTTGACCTAAAGCAGGAATCCTCCCTGACCCTGGCCACAGAGAATGCAATGTGCAGGCAAGGAGTAACCAGCCATACTGGCAGTCTGAGTTCATGTCATGAACTCATCTTCTGACCCCTGTTCTCCCTGCCCCCTCTTTGCAGCAATAGTGCAGCCAGACAGTCATCATTTTTTCAGTGGGCTTTTAGACTTCTGTGTTAGAGGTTTGAGTCCAAATTCATACCCCAGGCTCCCTTAATAGTCACTGCAGAGGGTTCGGCACCCAAGGATGAACATCTGGCTAATTGAACTCCAGTGCTGCCATCAGGATGAGATGTCTCATCCTCCAGAGGTGCTGAGGGTGATGAGTACAAACTCGTAGGCTTAGCTGTCAGATGTCTCTACCAGAGCTCTGGTACAGGTACCTGCAGAGTCACAGATCACAGGTGTCTCTGTCTGGCTGTCCATGCACGAGTGAGAACAGAAGTTTAACACATCAAACTGTTGATCCACAGCCTGAATGAATCCATAGCATTAGTACCCAGGGACCATCTTGCCTTTGCAGTCAGATCTTCATCTCTGCTGGCACACATGGGTGAGAAGTTCAGCAATATTACAAAAGAGTCAGGAAGTCTTTCTAATATGAGAGCTTCTAGTGGGTACTGGAGACTCGCCCAATTGACAGATGTCTCCTGGGTCCAGCTTCATAGGCACAGCTATGGCTTGCAGCTCTTTGCAGAAGACAGAAGCATGTCCAAAATCATACTTCCTTTTAAGAAACTTTTTTTTTTTTAAAGCTGTGCTGGCACCTGTATTTCATAGCTGCCTGTTCTAAATCAGATCAAGATCTAGTTCCATCTTCTCTCTTCTACAATAAACTTTTCAGGTCTTTGTAAAGCCCTGCTGGAAATTTACTAATAAATGGCCAGGCTTTGGGCTGGCTGGTTGTAAAGGTTTTGTAAAACACATTGGCAGCTATGGCCTCACTCCTAGTGAGGCTGAGATACTGAAAGTTAAACATTGTGAAGGGGAACATTTATAACCTTGCCTAAGTCTGCACATTTGGATTCTTTCCACTTGCGATTTATGGAACAATTTAGAAATTTGGGATGAAGTTTTATGTTTGTGCTTGTCTCTTGTCTGTGGAATCTGAAATTTCATCTTAACTTTGCTATTTATTCATCTCCCAAAATAATTGTCACTGATCTGGAGGACAAATGTCATACTGTTCATCTTCTTGTTTAGTGAAACATTTTCATTTTCTACTTTGTGACCTAATTAAAGTTGAAGTCTGTAGCCTGCCTGTAAACATCCTGGAATAGAGCTGACATTCATATATGATCTAGCATATTCTCCATTTTTACTCCATATTTCATCTTAGTTGGTGTCTTCCTACTGGTCTGCTTTGGAAGCACAGAGCAGCATTTTCTGCTATCCATTGGGAGGGCAAGCTTTCTCTTCAACTTTGGGCTCCCCTAAGAGTCTGTTATTCAGGCATGAAATCCCCTTTTCGAAGAGGAGAAAGACAGCTACTCTTGTTGCATAGCACTCAGTGTAGTCATCTGGAAACACGGAAGAGAACAGCTTGGGCTGAGAAATCAGTCTTGCAGTCACAGACTATCTGGTCAATTCTGCTTGCAGTGGACACTGATATGAAAGTGTATCCTGAATTCCCAGCTTGATATGTCTCCCAGGACTCTCTAACTGTAGCCATTAAAAGTTTAGTGTGATGGGTCTAGCTCCTGAAAGATTTGCTGTGCGGCAGGACATTTCCCTTGCATAGGCATTACAGATTCCTTCGAACAACACATGACAAGCACGAGTATTTCTGACATGAGAACCATTTGTTCTTGAGCATCCGCTGCACCATCACTGGGTGTGATCTGTGTAATGATCTCAGCAGCATGATTCCTGCCCTATCATAACACATTTCCTGTAGATCGGATGTCTGGGTCTTCCCATCAGTCATTCTTTCCAAGGAAATTGCTTTCATAGAGCCTTTCCAGCCAGAAAAGCATAAACTGTTTCTACTTGCAGTGTCTGTATCAGGCTCTCCAGACTGGAAACAGCATGTTCCCACAGTGGCACACAAACTGGCTCCAACGCTGCCAACTAAACCATCACTGAAGCAGAGCAGTGTAGGTTTATCGGGTGAGAGGCTTCTTACTTTTCTGAGGGATGGCCACATTCACCCTGAAGCCACCAGACTGCACCCGGAGGAGTGTTGGTCATCACCCTGACATGTAAAAGTGACCCTTCTGACAGGTGGGTTTTGGACACTTGCTCCTCACACTGAGGTGAAGTGTCCCTGTGAGCAGAGGGATAAATGTATCACTTCAAGCTCTTCTGGGAAGGTCTAGATCTGAATTTCAGCTTTTCTGTTCACTTCACTTCAATTCACTTAGCAGTAGTTTCCTACCTATTGATTGTGATATGAAAATGATAAGTGGAAGAATACTTATTTTTTTTACCTACCTTTCTGTTTCCTCCTCCATCTCTTACTCATCTGAACCCTAAAACAATATTTAGGAGGATTTTAAATTCCACAAACATTCTGCAGCTTCCTTTCAATGACATGATAACCACTGACCACTTAATTACAGGGTGATGACTATGCTGTGGTGTGGCTGGGTAATTACAGGGCATTTGTAGTTTATCATAACAGGGTTATTCCTCTCCCCTGGACAGCAGTACAGGTTACCTTTAGGGATCTCCTGAAGTTAATCACATGCTAATCCACAGGAGCTTGCTAATACTCTATTGTTATGTATCTGGACTCTTGAGGCCGCCCAAATTATTTTTATTGATACAGTACTGGACAAGCTAAATGGCTGTGCAGTTTATGGAAAGTTTGCAGACTTTCTGTACTTGGAGATCCCACGTATTGCCCAGCCCTTAACATGAGCACAGTGTCCTCTGTCCCCAGCATCACGGGACTGTCTTGCATTGCTCCCTGTACCCCCTGGGGGGAGCCTGGACCAGGGTGCTGCAAGTATTACTCTTGTCTGTACAATTTATTATCAGTAGTCTGTCTTGCTGGTACTCAAATGTTAATTGTCCACTTTGTTTCATGCCTCGGAGCATGCTCTGTGACCCAGATAGCCCTCTGGGGGACCCAAGCATGTCTGGGGGGGAATAATGCATGCGGTAACTAAACGTCTTAATGATGTTCTTGAGGAACCTGAAGTGCATGTGAGCACAGGCCCAGTTTTCACAGCTATTTGCTAAGGCTTTTATCCTTCTTGATCACCCTATAAATCTACAGTTCAGTGAGAGCCATCTTGTCTTGAGGTGTTACTCCTTTAAGGACATTTTAGATTAAATGTTTTTGTCTGTTCATCTTTTAAAACAGGTAAAATACATTATAGAGAAAAACATAGTCACAAATTCACTGCAGATCAAGTAAGTGTAGGACTTTGTCTTCTGTCCAATGATGAGAAAAAAATCCACCACAAAATTTGTGACAGTGCGTTTACAGAGTACCCACCATACTGGTAGCACCTAAATCCAACTGAATTTGGTCTTTCAGTCCACTTCAGCTGAATGTCAGCCTTTGGGGGACTTGAGTGTAAGGTCCATGCATCACTTGACTCTTCAGCAAGCCCCGCTTTGAACAGCTGAGTCATACCAATCTGGGTGATGGCATCCAACCTGAATCCCACGCAGATGTGCTGCAGCTGAGATGAAGAGTGTGAAAATGAAACATTTTTGTCATCTCTTTCATATTTTTTCACTTTTTCTCTTCCTCAACTCTACCATGCTCACTGCCTTTCTCTGTTTGACAGCCTTCTGTCATATATACAGTAGTTAGGTATTTGAACATTCTAAACTACTGGTCCAGTCTCCTTTGGGATCAACACAGAAGAGCCTAGCTTAGCTTTTAGGTACAAGAAATAACATAAATACTGCAAAGTAATACGTTAAAGAGGCCAGTAGGTACTGTTTCTTTAACACTGATGGCTGCATTAGGAAGAATGGGTTCTATCTTAAGTCCAACATTTTCAGAAAGGTTCAGTAGGCACATTTGGAACAAGATTTTCCAAAAAACTTGCCTCCACTTCAAAAAGTTTGGGGGGGGGTCTCACAGCAGTTCAGGGTGCTCAGCCCTACCTCCTTGTCATGACCAGGGAGCATGTGTGGAGTTCAGACAGAAGGTGAGAAAAATAATACACCCATTTCCTCAGCCTAGAGCTACCACCTTAGTGCTGTCTCACTGTAATTTACTTGTGGTAGCCTCTGGATATATTGTGTCCAATGGAGCTTGTCCTGTGGGAGTTCAAGAGTACTGCTGCACTCTGTCACCACTCCTGGCATGTATCCGTTTGTCTCTACAGTTGGGATTCTATAATTTAATTTTAGCTATCCCAAAGGGTCCCTCTGCCACAAGCCTGGGATACAATACACCTCCCCATTGCAACCACCTCTATCAGCATAAAGTGAATCACTGTCTGGAGGAGCTGGAGGACTTACCTGGACCTCATGCTTCCCTCTGTATGGTTAACAGCTGCAGAGGGGACTGTTGCCCAAATGTTTCTAGGCATCCCCAGCAGCCAACTCGGCCAGACTGCTAGTCTAACTGGGAGGGTGAGTAAAGTGCAGGTTGACTCAACTGTTGCAAAACACAGTGCAGGTGCTACATGTCATGCTGAGCATCTTCTCCACCTAGCAGCAGATACACCCCCAAAGCTTTTAAAGATGTGTTACTTTTCCTGATCAACCTCTTAAAAAAGCAAAGGAGACTTCTTTCAAACATGGTATGCAGTCAGAAATATCTTTTGCTCCAGACCAAAATAAATTGTTGTCTCTAGGAGAAATTTTGATTTCTCAAACATGTTTGCTACCAAGCAGTATATTGTTGATATAAAATAGGCACGTACTATGTGGTGACCCATGTTTGTGAAGGTGATACCCCTCTGCTGAATGCAGAATGATTACATTTTGAAGCAATGTTTTTCCTGGAGTTGGTCCATCTCGTTAGCCTCTGGATTGTAACTTGTTGAATAATTTTGAACAGTCTCTTCTTTAAAGAAGAGACAAACCCTCCAAATCCCAGCCTACTTTTGAAGTGTCTCCTCCTTCACTGTCCCAGCACAGAAGGCAATACCTACCCAGGCCGGGAGGAACTCCTGAGCAGGGGAGGGGGAGAGTGGCTCCGTGTTCCATGTGTTCAGTTATGGGTGATACAGAAGCAATGTCTGTGGCCTGAAATGATTATAAGTGTTGAGTAGCCATGGACATCAGATGCAGGAGCATAGGCTGGGGTAAGGCTTCCTCTATCTTCAAAGCTACCAGTGGGTTTGTAGGCATAAGCAGGCACATACATTCCAGCTGCTGCATGATTGCATGGTTTCTCTCCTGCTCAGGGAACCTGTAGCTAAGATCCAATGAGCCAGCTAGCCGCATCTGCTCCATGGGGTTGGGGAATCAAAAGAAAATACAGTTCTGATGTGAGAGGGACAGTGGGAAGGCTAAAGTTCTTCAGGTCCTGCCCACCACCTCTGTTTGCACAGGCATTTCTGAGTTTGCAAAAAAACATGAAAATGTTTTGAATTGCATCCATTTGTAGCTATAGATGTTGCAGCAAATCCTGGAACAGGGAGGAAATGTGGCAGTATAGGCAGTATGCAGCTATCAAATGGATCAATAGCGTAGATATATAGATGAAATTTAATGTATCTCTACACACATTTGTCATAGTGTCAGTTGAAACAGTGTGTGTAATGGTAGCATGCCTTAGGAAAAGGTACAAGGCTAGATGTGATAACCAAGAGGTTTAGGATGAATGTATTCTGTCCAGTTCTCTGCTGCCCACCACATTGTGTCCATGTCACTGCAACTTGTACAAAATGACTGTGAAACGCATGGTAGAGTTTGCCATTCCTTTTGCACAAATGTGAGATGTGAAGCAGAGAGCAGCCAGGTTTTGTGGCCTTTAAATTACACAAAATTTTAAAAACCCCAACCCCACCCAACTCCCACCTCCCAAAAAAGGCCCCAAACATCAGCATTGATTTGAAGAGAAGAACCTGCTTTAGAAAACGTGTTTACATGTTCCATAACGATTAGTGCTGATTTCCCCCCGCCTAAATTTTGAACAGCATTGCAAAAGAAAGCCAATATTTCTGTGCAGCAAAAAGCAGTTCCTATGAAAAATATAGTAAATAAATCTGGACATCTCCAAGCTGCAAATAATCTTGTGTGTATGGTGATTGGGAACAACAGAGCTCACTTTTGTGTACAATGGTAAGTATGGAGAACTTTAATGTTTATGTAAGAAAAACTGTCTTTAGGTGAGGCCTGCACCAGGAAAATTACTAAAATTCAGGATACCTGTTTTGGATAACTGCATTGTGGATTCATTAGGTAAACTACTTTGTTTAGCACTATGTCTGCAAGATGAACTGCAGTCTTGTAATGAATATGAATCTGAAAAGAGATGCTCCAATTTGTGCTTTTTTCAGCATGCTTCTTGTTTCTAAAACAATGCAGAACCACAGCAGAAGTGAAACTTGGAAGATCACAGACTTGAGGGAAACTTTCAGTGTGATTTGCACTTTTAGATCTGCAAGGGATTCATTGCCTTGCCTGGGCAACTAATCCCTTGCAGCATCAGCGGTTCAACTGCAGATCTGTACCGCCCAGAACAGTGCTTGCACAACTGACACGCTGTCAGGTGATTTACAGGCAATGCTGCCAGATGACGCTGTGCATCCGAGACCAGACTTGAGGTCGTGGGCAGCAGAATCCTGCTGGCAGGCCTCAGGGCCCCGTGCAAGTGACCGCACATCTGTCTGCCCAGCGCTCTTCTTTGGTGCACAGGCCCCCGGGCAGAGAGGGGCGTGTGAAACCACGCAGGGCATATTTTGCCTATAGAAGGTGAATGAAGTTTTTACCAGGTTCATGCAGTTGCTATGTGTTTTGACCTGTCAGGAGTTGTTTCAGAACAAGTGTACCTTTTTTTCTTTCTTTTTTTTTTTTTTTCCCTGCCTAAACTGTGAATTCCATATCAGGTACTAACAAACATGGCTCATCTCAAAAGAATTCATAATTAACTAAAAGAATTCATAATTAACTTCCACTGCAATTTGTTTGGGTCTTTCTTTACATAAGATATAAGCTCTGGTGGGAATTTGAAGTGCTCTGAAGCATACACTGTCTTCTGTGTAACTTCTGCTGAGCCTACAGAAAAGCTAACCTGCTGTAACTGCACAGTGTGTGTGTTTGTATATTAGAGATCTCTGACAGACCTGTTTTTCTTTTTCTCTTTCTCTTCCTTGTCTTCTTTCTGCATTGGCAGAGCATCTTGGATTTGAATTAAAGGGTATGGAACAACCATTCATTTATTAATCAGAAGCCATTAAGAGCTGCCCACATTATATTTATGGCTTTAATGGGATGATTAAAAAATCAGCTGTTCTGTTCTCTTCCCTGGCACCAAGATAGATGTTTGGATTAAAAAAAAAAAAAACCAAAAAAAAACCAAAGCAAAGCAAAACACAAAATCTAAATGTAAACCTATAAAAATGCACGTGTATTTTTAGCAGCACTTTTTTCTTTGTTTCAAGCAGCAGCCTGGTGTGTGTGGCGTGACTGGGATGTTACAATTGCCATACGTCTTCTCATTCAGCATGCTTTTGTGTATTTAACTGAAAAGCTGGAGTTTGTGTCCATCCAAAAGGTTGCCAGCAGGCACCACTTGGGAACGGGCAGGCATTCCAGGAATGAGAAGGCAAGTTTTAGGAAGATCAGGGGCTTTTATAGAAATTGCCATCCTAGACAAACTAAACTCCACTGGATCCTACAAAGGGTCAGGATGAGCTTTGCCATTCCTCCTCCCAAAGATTAGTAGTGTATTTCGGTTCTTGACCAGGAGGAAATTGTGCCAAGAAAGGCAGCATGAGATGAGTTAGTCTAGAAAACAGTGAGTCCAGGGAAGTCAGTAGTCTCCCATGAGAGTGGAGGGTGTAATGCTGAGCATCACAGTGGTAAGCTGAAGTTTGGAAAAACTGCAGCAACTTAAATGCTTTTAAAAATATCCCCTTTAGGCAGTTACCTGCTCCTGCCCAGTTGCTCATAATCATATTATTTTTCTTCCATTCTCCTCAGTCTGTTTTTAGAAATATATTGAGTATCTCTTGAATGAGCACCTGGGAAATCAAATCCTTGAGGCTAGGTTTCCCTTGAGTGTACAGGCCAATTGCAGGGAGGGCTTGGTCAGATGAGAGCAGAGAGGTTTGTCTTTATCGCTTCACTTAAAAACATTGACCTGGCAATGTCAGCCAGAGCAGATCTTCACATGAAGACCCTTCAGTTCCATTTGCTAGAGGTATGGGGACACCAATCTTTCACTTCTGGATCCTAAATTGTCTTCTTGGGTCCCTGAGGTGGAGGGACATGCACTAGCTGAAGCTGGAGAAACTTCTCTGTTTTTTGCAGGCCTGATCCACCAGGATTGGTGTGTATCCCCCAGCAGTTCTTCCCTGCTGCAGAAAATGTGTGCATTTTGTGGTCAGGTGTTTCAGAGAAAGTGGTGCTGCTAATGCTAATACACTTAAATAAACTTTAAAATTGAGGATTTTTGGCATCCCTTTTTTGTTGACCTTTTGTCCTTTTCCTCATCCATTCTCAATGTCATCACAGAACCGCACACATCCTGTTCCCAGTCCGCAGTCGTCTCTTCTGTCATTCGTCTTTCACTTTCATGCGTTGCTGTGACACCCATGGCTGGACTGTGATTCTGTCGGCATTATGTGGCACCACATGGTTTGTTCATAGTGATTGCTGCTGTAGAGTGACGATGCTGCTGATGAAGACGTGGTGTTTGTAGAGCATAGAGACACAAACGGACAAGTCCTGCTCCAGGATCTTACCTTCTAAAATACAAATTGTAGTGTGCATTCTCTTATTTTCTTTCTGTCACTGTTGAGATGGTTTTGTGCAACATGAAGATACTGTGTTACTGAGCATCAACTTTAATGAGATGTTAGGAGCCAAGCTAAATTGCTATCAGCAGGTCATTTAATTTTTACTTTTGCAGCAGTGACACACAACCTCACACTTCACTGCTTCACATAGCAGAGCTGTCAGCTCAAGACAGAGAGGCTAAATCTGCATTTCTGATGAGCTGAAACATTCTCCATGCAATTCAGGTGAAGGCTCAGGACAGTCAGACATGCCATAGTCAGGGTCCCATACTGACATGATCACCAGAAGAGAGGCTGTGATTTGAGCTTTGAGTGAAAAATTTTGTCATTTAGGTAATAGGTTAAAAAAAAGCCATAGTTTTGATGGCTTTCCTCTTTCTCCCTCCTCCATGATTCAAAAGGAACAATTTATGCTTGGAAAAAAAGTCTTTGTAGCAAAAAACATTGCTGGTGAAGAATCTTTGAAAAAATTGGTTTGATGGATGGGTCCATGGTGAAAACTGACCTCCTGCCCAGCCTTATTTTTTTTGGTAAAAGTAGTTTTTGCTGGGTAGTAGCAAAATTCTTGCCCAGTGCCATCTGTAACCAGGACATGATCCTAGCTGGTTTTCCTGATTCTGATAAAATCTCTGAAACTGCTGTCTGAAGGAAAGAGCTGTACAGCTGGAAGCCAGGTCCCAGAGGTGTGCAAGAGCAAGAAAACTTGTCTGCCATAGTTGCTGATGCCTGGAATAGGGCATCTGTGCAAGGGAAACACATCGCTGAAGGAGGTGTTTCACCCCTGAGTGAGTTCTTTCCCCATGCCAGCTCTACCTGGTTCCTTGTAGTAAGACACAAGGAGTATAAGGTCAGCCAGAACCCAGAACTCCCTCCATGAGCAGGTCCCAGGCCATACAGGCTCTGGCTCTGAGGAGGTACAGCCGGCTGATGAAGCTGCTGTGGCACAGTAACTTTCAGTCCAAGTGATAGCCATGACCTGTTGTTCCTGGTCCACACCACCATGGAGATGGAGTCTGGGAGAGTCTCAGCTGCCTGTGTCTCTAGTGAATGGTGGGACATTGCCTTCCTGGCAACTCCATCAGCACCCTGAGCACCTCATGAAGCCAAAGGCCAGTGCACAAACAAAATGGATGGAAATGCGTTTCTTTAAACTGTAGCTTTGCAGCACGGGCATGAAGTAAGCTCTGCTGATTATGTTTTGCATCTTCATGCCAGGGCTGTCATTCTCAGCCCTTGTTTAGCAAATCTTTCTTCATTCCCATTTTGAGAGTTAGATAAACATTTTTCCTAGCACTATTTTTTTCTTTCAAAAATGCTTTTTCCTTCCTAAAATGGCAAGCTGAAGTTGGTCTAAGTATTCAGTTATCTGGAATGTTTCATTGCTTCCCCCTTGCTTTTTTGCTAGAGGCTAGACCCAGGGGTTTCTGGGACCAGACCTGTTTCTCTTCTCATTTTATATTCCATTGTTTGGTAGTACTGGGATTTCATACAGTCCATTGAAGGTATTTAGTGTGGCATGGTGCACCATGCCAAGCACAGCAATCATGGCATGAGTTTTATTGCCTAATCTATATGAAAAAATATTTCGATGAATATTAAAGAAGGCACAAACCCCAATAGCTTTAACATTAACACATAGTGTGGAGGCACGAGGACATCATTCATAGATGCTGAACTAAAATGCTCATGGCAACTGTGCACTGAATTCTTCTCTCAGTCATCCAGCTGGAGAACCAAATTGCCTCTGCTGACCTCAGTGGAGATCGCTGGATGTCGCTGAAAAGAGCATCTGCTTGGTGTAGCCACAGAGGAAGAGGTGTCCGTACCTTGCAATTGCTGCCTAGGTGCAGTTCAGTTACACTGCAGGCAACATCCTAGCATTTCCTTGGAGCTTTGATTAATGTGAATGAATTACCTCACTTCCAGCATGGTCCGGGTTTCGGTGCAAGTGACTGACTTTTCTGGTTTGAAAGGTGGTCCATGACAAATGGTGATATTTGAGAGAAGCAGCAGCATGCTGCTTGAATTTTGTGTGTGCATCTGAGTTACCTGGTGCAATGGAATTAATCGCTTCTTAGGGTTTCATTAAAAATCCATAACTGTAATTGGTTACTGTATTTTAATTACTCCACTCCCTTTTCTTTGTCTAATGCGCTGTCACTTTTCCATCCTCATTCTGCTTTTTGACTGTTTTAGGATGTCCCTTTCAGCACCTACATGCTTTGGGGCCTGTTGCTCGGTGGTTTCTAGCACACTGCCGAGCTCCAGGGCATGCAGCCGCTGCAAGGAAAAGGCATTCTGAGTCCGTCAGAGCAGAGAGCCTGTGATGAGAGCATCACAGGGCATGCATGTACGTGGTGAGTGGGGGATGTTTGGGGACTTCCTTGGTAAGCTACTAAGTTGCCGAGAAGGGGGGATCTGCTGGAAGGGAGAGTCATGGGGCTTTTTGAGATTAGTCACCGAGTTATGCTGCGGGAAAAGAAGAGAAGGCGAGAAGTGTGTCTGAGCGCAGAAGGGGTGAGGTACTGAGCAAGAAAGGGCAAAGCTACAGAGAGACAAAAGGCGTGAAGGTCTCTTGAGGGGTAAGGTTGGGCCAGCTGGTCTCAGGTTTGGGGCAGCTGTTAGAGTTGGGCAGTGGATTGATAGGAGGTCTGACTGAGCCCTGTTCTCCATCTTACCCACATGCAGTGCTGGTTCCTGTGCAGCCAGATGCATCCCGGGTGCTGGAGCCCATTTGTAACTGGTTCCTTTCTCTCCATTTGCAGAAGCTGAAGAGCTCTACCAGAAGAGAGTTTTAACCATCACGGGAATCTGTGTTGCCTTGCTTGTGGTGGGCATCGTCTGTGTGGTAGCTTACTGTAAAACCAAGTGAGTATGGGTGGTTAACAGACAATAACTGGCCAGAGGTTACTGGGTGGTTCATGCTTCATGCTTTCATGCTCTTCACCCAAATGCTATTTTAAGGTGATGCTGTGCTATGGTATTCCCAGGAAGGTCTCCTGAAGGAGGCCAGTGAAGCCATCTACCAGGCTGTGCCTGAGCAGGATGTTTTCCTGGGACTATTTGCTTGTCCCCTGAATCAGCATCATCCTGCCCAGCCAGGTGATGCTGTGTTACCGGGAAAAGCTGGCCCCCAAGCCAGCACCTCATCTCCTGACAGCAGAAGCACACTGGGCTGCTGTGCAAGAGCTGTGGGCTCAGCTATGTACATTTCAGGGACTTTCAGAGCAATTGTGATGGAACAAGAGGCTTAGGGACCTCTTTTATGGCTAGCCTTCCCTGCCTGGACAGCACTTTTTTCCCTACTTAGCCTGCACCTCACCTCAGTTCAGGGTGCCGCTGGGACACAGGGTGGGGGTCTTTTGGAGTGGATACCCTGACAGGGGCACAGGTAGACTTTGCCACTTTGTGCTTAATGCAGGACAGGTCAAGTGCCTTGCCACCAAGGCCAAGCCAGGATCTGCTTCCCCTTTTCCTTCTCCCTGCTTTTCTCCTCTGCTCCCAGTGCCATGGTGCCTCTGGCTCCACTGCATTGTGCTGGGCCTTGTCTTGCAAAAAGGGACCCTAGACCCAGCTTTCCAAATTGACCATCATGAGAAATGTTCACCTTTTTTTGAAAAAGCAGCAGAAGGTGGCGAATGTTGAATGCATTGTTTCTTCCTGTTTGCAGCTTTCCAGAAACACCATTGAAACATCAACTGTGCCTGAGACTTGCCTTCTCTATCATCTGCATCCCCCAGGTGTCTCTGGGGGCAGACAACCCCATGAGATAAGTCTTCCTAATAGATTTTTCCCTTTCTGTTTTAAAGGAAACAAAGAAAACAAATGCATAATCATTTACGGCAGAACATGTGCCCTGCCCATCAGAACAGGAGCCTTGCGAATGGGCCAAGCCATCCACGTTTGGATCCTGAGGAAATCCAAATGGCTGATGTAAGACCTTTTGTCTCCATCTCCCTGCATGTTACTGACTGCCTATTTTCTACCAGGGATTTGACATGGATGTGTGTGCTTACACCCCTGTGTGCATGTGGTGAGGAGCAAAACTAACAAACTTGAACAAAAAGATGAGATTCTGCATAGAAACATTTCCAAAACCAACATCTGAAAAGAAATGTGATTTTACTTTGAAGCACAGGATGAGATTAGAGCACTTGGGACAGGCTTGTTTTGATGAATCAAGTGTGATCCTGTTTTCCTCTGAGAGAGATGTTCCCAATGTTTCCTGTTTATTAAGCTATCCCATCAAACCCTGCTTTGCGGCATGACAAATGTGATCAGTACGGCGGTGGCTGGAGCAATCGTGCTGAAGCATGTCTGATCTGGTCAGCACCGTGTTAGCCTACCTGCCTGTACCAAGAGTTGCATTATGGGCAAGGTTGGACATCCTGGTGGGGTGCCAGTGTCATGCCAATGAGAATGATCTAAGAATTCAGGACCAGATCCAGAAGTGTGGTTCAGCCACTCTTGTGGCTTCAGTCACATGAGATTCCCATCAAACTTCGTGATCACAGTAGGACCATCAAGGTGCTTAAGTGCCTTGCTGGACCAAGGCGTTGAAAGGGGTCAGAAAAAGAGAGGGGGGAGGCAGAGCCAAATGAAAAGTACTGATGGAAATGAGTACAATGAATCAGTTACAAGCTCTGCTGGGTCACCCTTTGGTTGTTAAAATTTAGCCAGGTTGAATCCCAGCCATGAAGGAAGAGGGAGAGGGAATTTCTAAGAACCACAGCCCTCTGGCCCCAAAGTACTGACTCCCCCGAAGAGTTAGTGTCCCTGTGAAAAGTAGTGCTTGTTGTTAGATGAAGGAATATCTCAGCATAAATATTTGGATTACACCTGGTGTTTCTGTAGGACTCATATCTCTGGCAGATCTCATGTGGTTTTTTTGCTGGTACTGTGGTGGGTGGATAACCTCCTGTGAGCAGAGAGGTTTTTCTGCTCAATAGCTACACATGGCACCACTGTCCTTGGGGGAACCCGTTGGCTCTTCATACCCTCCTGCAGTCCCTGTGCCATGGCCCTTCTCCAGTGTTCAAAGTGCAGGGGCAGAGAAGAGCCTGCAGCCTCCTTGTCTTTTTCTGTGGGGTGCGGAGCTGCTGAGTTCACTCAGTCCTCATCTGATTTCACTGGAAATAATCAAGCCAGCCAAATTTGGCTGTGGCAGCATTGGCAAGTTGGTGGCTGATCTGTGTGATTCTTCATATTTTACAGTATATTTCTAAGAATGTTTCTGCCACTGAGCATGTGATCCGAAGGGAAACAGAGACAACTTTTTCGGGAAGTCACTCCTGCTCCCCGTCTCATCACTGCTCCACAGCCACTCCAACATCCAGCCAGAGGTGATGTATACCATTTTCCCCTGAACTTTCTCCTGCTGCTTGCCTTAGGATGCTGTGAGATTCAAAGCCAGTAAAAGGTTTTCCTTTTCACCTCCCTTTCTGTTTTTACTTGATGTTTGGCACTACACTGGCATACAGGCCATGTCAACACTGTGGGTCTTTGCTGGCACAGCTAGTTAGTGAGAGGTGTGGAATGGTGTGATCCTTGACCTGCAGCGAGGTGCCAGCAGGAACCTGCAGTGCTGACATAGCTGGAAACTAGGAGGAAATGAAGTTGTGCTTTCATGCTTCGCACAGACACAAACAGGAGGATGCATCTAGGAAAGGTTTTGCAAGTTGTGTTTACAACCACACTGGACACCTGCAATAATTCATTAAGCACACACAGGTTATTCATTTCATGCTTGATATATTTAGAATGTATTTGCCTTGTGGAAGGCAATGTACACAAAATATCACAAAATGTTTTGGCCAGTTCCTCAAAGTTAGGGTCTGGCTTGGGAGTCACAGTTTTTCACCAGAAAAAACACTCCTGTGCAATTTATCACAGTCCAGAAAGTTGTGCTAGAATCTTAGCCTCTGAGGTGGTGGCACCTCTTTCACTGGAATTCTTTTTGAACCTCTCAGGAAAACTGGGGCTAGCAGGAAAGTACCAATAATTCTTGCTACACAGGATGAGGCATAATTTTTTTTACATTTCAAAATAGCCATTGGGGCGAAGAGCAGCATGGCTCAGAAACTGAAGTTCTCACAGTTTTTGAGAGCATTTAAATTGCAGATGGAGCTTCCCTAATTTTATGATGTCCAGAAAAGTCCTTCAAATGCTCTGGAGAAAGTCCTGTGCTGTTTTGAGTTTGGATGTTCAGGTTCTTCCTCTTACATAGCTCTTGTGCTTCTTCCAGTAAGTGATGGTGTTTCCCTAGGAGAACACTTGCCTTTGAAAAGTGACTGCAAGGTTCAGGGGGCACATATCTGCAGCCTGTCAATGACGTATAGATCACATCATTGCATCGACTTTGTAAAGCAAAAGATGTCCTTGCTTATTTACTTCATTAGCCCAATGTGTTTGTCTCCATTCGTCCAGGAATCAATGAATCCTTTCGGCTAAATCTCAAAGATGGCTCCTGGCAGGTTTCTTCAGGGTTCAGGCATTCATCAAGGATGAGCAACTACTCTCGGTGTACAATGCATCAGATCAACTTCAGATATTGAACTTAGGTTTTCAGGTGAATTCCTCCCCAGACTCCTCTGGCTAGACCTCCAACAAGTAGAGAGGGAGCCAAGAATGACTTGCTGGGCTGGAACTGACTGCCTTTGTCCTGGGAAATCCTACCCCCAGTGAGCTAGATGGTTTTCCAGGTTTTTTTCAATTTGTACGCTGCAGCCCAACCCTGGCTAGGACTGTGCAAGCTTGAGCCAGGCGCACAGAGGCTCCTGTACCTGCAGAGCTGCACCTTGCTGGCCTTCCATGCTCACAAAGTCCTGGGACCCTGGGGCCATCTCTGGGCACCTCCTGAAGATGCAAAGGTGTGTCTGGAGGGCAGCATTAACACATGACAGCTCTGGGGCGGCACCTAGCTTGCATAGCCTCTGATCCTGGCTACCTGCCACCTAATCTTCCTGAGTCAAGTACAGTGAGCAGGTGTTTCTTGAAGTCATGCCAGAGGCAAACTACTGGCATAATCAGGCCCCATTTTACTTGATCAGCACCTCTAATGAGGACGCTGTTTGAAGTTATAAATGAGTGTGGTGGTTGCAGCCAAGCGTGTGCCCTGGAGCCATCAATAATTAACAAGTTCTTGGGAAGTCTTAATGAGGCTTGCTCTCCTCTTCAAACCCCCACCCAAAATCCTCTGCCAGCACAGCTCCATCTGGTGCAGTTTGGGAGTTCAGAGCTGTTGCTCTAATGGATCACATATTTCTGCTCTGGAGAGGGGTCAGCCTGGTGGCCATGGTGCGGGTGGGCCCCCAGTGTGTGCATGGCCCCATGCATCCCTGGTGAGTCCTTGCAGGATGCCTTCTTTGCACCAAGACTAGGGCAGGTGGAGCTCCAAGTGCTCAGCAAGGTCTTGCCAACATATCATAGTTTTTGTCTAGCACTTTGAAAGTGTTTTGCTGCCAAAATCTTTTATAAACCGGTGGAAACTGAACATCTAGATCTACCTTTGGTATGCTTTTCTCTGCTGATGACGAAGTAATTTTGAGTGGTTTTTTTTTTTTCTGGCTCCTTTCTGGTAGCATTTCTGAAGGGGCTGTCACTTGGCAATGCAGATGGCACATTTGAAGATCCTTTGCAGGCTTGCCTTGGCACGGCCAGTGCATTGCTCCACACCCAGAACACTTTGCAAGCACAAAGCAGAATTGCCCTGGCCTCCCTCCAGAGGCTGTCCCAGCCGCCAGGAGGTGGTGTGATAAATACACTGGCTTGCCTTTCTTTACCCTCTAGTCATATCTCTAAAAAGCTGCAAAGAAAGGCAAATCAAAGCCAGGGTTGGGAAGCTGGGCATCCCTGGCCAGATGTATCCTAGTGAGAGAGAAGGGGAATGCCAGTGCAGAGCAGAGTGTGAACTGTGCCTACATGCAGCTCTTTGGAGAAGACCTTGGTGGGGATTCCTTGCTCACTGTCCATATGGGGTTTGCTCCACAGACATGAAAGCCACACCTGGAGCTTGGAGCGGACAGAGAGTCTGACTTCAGATTCCCAGTCTGGGATAATGCTGTCCTCGGTGGGAACCAGTAAATGCAACAGCCCTGCGTGTGTGGAGGCACGGGCTCGCCGCGGGGCTGCCTTCTGCATCGAGGACTCACGGAGGCCCATGACGCAGTATCGTGACTCAGTGGATTCTCTGCGGGACTCACCGCACAGCGAGAGGTCAGACCCCACTGCTTGGTGCCGCCCTGGCAGAGCAGAGGCGAGCCATGCCCTCTGTGCTGGACACAAAAATGTTTGCCTCTGCCCAGCCCTAGAGCAGCAGTCCTGTAGTAGTACTGGAGAAACTCCAGCTCTGGTCCTACCAGAGCAAGCCACTACCCCGAGAGGCCACTCTGGTAGGTGCAGCAGCAAGCACTACACTCTGCTTACCTGGTGGCAACATAGGTTTGGAGCACAGGGATGAGAGGAGCAGAAAATACCTGGCTGCAGTCAGCAACTGGTGAAGAAAAACTGGCTGAGAGCACACCCTGGGCAGCTCAGTCAGCTGGCAGCTCAGGCAGGGTCTGGCCTTCAGGTATACTGGGAAAAGATGTGCATCCTCAGCATAGTCCTGGATGGCCTGGTGAGCAGGGGTGCTGTATGTGAGCACAGCCTTGAGACAGAGCTCTGTATGACCCAGCCTTCCGGGGAACACAGCTGCAGAGCTAAGACACCATCAGCCGGTGAGAGGCAGCAACAGTCATCCTCTTCCCGAGTCTGGTTCCTCGTGGTGCAGAAGCACATCTCCACCCTTGCTCCAGCCCTTTGTGTGTAGCTGTGGGCAACCCTGGGTGGCCATGTGGCCACTTTGGGGCAGTTATCCCCAAATGGATATGGAGAGGAAATGAAATCTGCTTCTCAGAAAGAGGTGATGCTGGATGAAGGGCTGTTTGGAGAGGGGCTAGACCAGACCTGAGTTGCCACACTGATGTTGTTACTAGAGAAGATGAAAGTGGTAGATGCCTTTTTGAGATGGAAGACTTTTGCTAAGTCAGAGGAAGCAATGCCCAGGCTTTCATCATCTGTGGCCTGAGCAGGGGGAGGGCATTTTGGGGACTTTCTTTGGTGACAAGCCTGGCAGCTCCAGAGGGAACAGAAAGCAGCTGGCAGGCAGATGAGAGGCAGGGAAGTCTTGACTCAGCCTGCTGGGAAATGCTGCAAGGTTTGCAGCGATGCAGGGTGGGAATTGCACACCGAGTCCCTCGGGTGAGGCAGTCCTGGGATGCACAGTGCATGGTGCCCAAGTGCCCACTGAAGCCCAGCGGCTCATCGTCCCTCGGCACAGCGGTGCAAGGTCCCTCCTCCTGGTTCCTCAGGAGATGCCGAGCTCCAGAACCAGGTGTACCGGAGGCCTCATGGGTCCCCGCATCAGGTGTTCAGCAGAGCGCGGGCGCAGCTGGAGGCTTTTGGGGTTGTTCGGTGTCCAAACGGAGGTGTTGCTTTTTTCAGGTACGTGTCGGCCCTGACCACACCAGCACGCCTGTCGCCTGTCGACTTCCACTACTCGATGGCTGCACAAGTGCCCACCTTTGAGATCACCTCCCCCAACTCGGCGCATGCCGTCTCCCTCCCGCCGGCGGCCCCCATCAGCTTCCGCGTGGAGGAACAGCAGCCCCTCCTGCGGCGGTACCAGCTCCCCTTCCAGGACACGCAGAGGTACGACAGCTACTACCAAAGGAAGACCTACCTAAATGACAGCATGGGGAGCCTGCCCTCCAGCCCCTTCCGCATCACGGAGGACGACGAGTACGAGACGACGCAGGAGTACATCACAGCGCTAGAGCAGCCAAAGAAAACAGCCAGCAGCAACAGGCGGTGGAAAAAATCCAAACTGAACGGGCACATCCCTCACAGAGCCAGAGCCGTCCGGGACTCCTTCTCCTTGAGCAGCGCCTCTTACAGCGAGTCTGACGAGGAGCTGGTGGCCGAGAGCACCCCATTCCTAAGCACTCAGAACAATGAGGCGGCGCACACAGAGTCGCCCCCGCTCCATCGGCCAGGCGACAGCCGGACTCACTACTCCTGCAGCAGACACAGCGCTCACGGGGAGAGCGGGCGCAGCAGCCTGGCACACACGACACCCAAACCGGACCCAGATCCTCTCTAGGCGCCTCCCAGACTCACGCGCCCGCAGACGTAACCCGCATGGAGGAGGCTGAGGAGGGAGACAAGACAAAACAAAACAAAAATAAATATTTTTATTTTATATAAAAGAGGGAAAAATATAACAAATAAAATGTTTTATTTTCATTTTAGCAAAGTTGTCTTATAATAGCTAACGACAATGACTTTTTTATAGGGAATCTCTATTTATATGTAATGTCTTGATTTACAGCTTCCGAGAAAAAAAAAGTAAAAAAAAAAAAAAAAAGAAGAAAAGAAAACAAACAATAAAGTTAAAAAAAAAGTGGGCCAATTTTTGACTACTTAAAAATAGAAAACAAAACTATCGTGGTGCCTTTTGCTGTATGCTAGTGCTGGGATTCATGCCGAGGATTCTGTTTCAGTAGCATTTTTAAGATCATAGATTTTTGTTTGGGAGACAACCTGTCACAAGGGCGCTCTTCCATTGGAAGAAAACAGCCTCGTCACTTTGCCCTGTACCCTGCTATTAATGATCTTATTCTTTAAGGTATCGTTTAAACACACATCAAGAACATGAGTGGGAGCATTTCCATTATCATGTCTAATGGGGATCTGTCTTGCCCTGTAAAATACTTGTATTTCTGCTTAAATCAGGAGAAAAAGAAACCCAACAGCATCGTACTGAAATGCAGAAATAATGTTTCTTTTGCCACACAGGTAGGAAGACAAAATGAAATCGCGCAGCAGCAGCCCTTACAATATAGCTCTCAACCTTTGGCCATTTCACCTGTGGGTCTGAAGTTGGGTTGGCACAGGTTTGTAGTCGAACAAGGCAGACACCCATAGGAACGTGGTGAAATACTACCCCGTTACGTACAGTTGAATCCAGTTCACTGAAGCCAGCCCTGGCAGGCAGATGGCACTGCGCGGTGGGCCCAGCAGGGCAGTCTCCATTCAGCTGTGGTGCCCTGTGGCTGCGTTGCCATACTGGTGCCGCGCTGGCCGCGGCGTCCCCTTGATGGAGCGGTGTTGCTGCGGGTGCGGTGTTGGCCGTGGTGCCGCGTGCCGTGGTGCCGTAGGGCTGCCGGGGCCGTGTTGTCCCGCGTGCCGTGCTTGGCCACGGTTCAGGCGGTTCCGGGAGGACACCCGGAGGGCAGCCCCGGGGCACAGCACGGCCACGGCTTGCCCTGGATGCCGTGCCAGGCAGCTGCCGGCTGTGCTGCCCTGGGGTTTGGCAGGAGCCCAAGCGCTTTTGGCTCCGCTTGTTGCCCCTGAGTTGGCTGGGAAGGGCCCTGCGTGGGGCAGCCCAGCGAGCGGATTCTTCTGTACCGCCGTGCCGTATATTGTAAAGAAAGACGGTTGTTACCGTCACATCTTGCCATCGATGATGGACGTCAAGTTTCCGAACTCGGAGCAGCTCTGGCCATTGGCTCTGTGGCGCAAAGAGACAGTCCTGCGTGTCCAGGCGGCAGAGCATCCCCTGTGGAAGTGCCCCTCTCTCCTCAGTTCTCTGCAGCAAACCTGTTTACATTGTAGCCTGACTTTTTTCTTTTTGTATTTTTACTTCTGCATGTCCTTTGCATTTCAGATACTGTAGATTGGATGCATGGTGAAGCTGTGACTGAGAAGATAATACAACAATTGACAGTGTATTTCATTTAACTTTTAGCAATAAAGTAACTAAACCCTCTATTCCTCACCCATGATGGGGTCAGATAGAAAACTCTGCTAATTTGTCATAAGATGATTGTCAAAGTTTGCTCTGGATTGTCTGAATGTCAGAACTCTCGACTGTTTAACACTTGAACATTTTTTATATTATAAATAAAATAAGAAATAACAAGCTGTGGGCTGCATTAATCTCAGGCAATTTGGGGGGCAAATGGGCAGCTGTGACAGGTACCATACACAAAATCAGACTGGTTGAGGTTGGAAGAGACTTCTGGAGGTCATCTGGTCCAACTCCCCTGCTCAACCAGCTCACCCAGAGCCAGTTGCCCAGGACTGTGCCCAGTCAGGTTTTGAATACCTCCAGGGATGGCGACACCACAACTTCTTTGAGCAACCTCTGCCAGTGCTTGGTCACCCTCAAAGCAAAAAAGTGTCGTCTTGTGTTCAGACTGAATTTCCTATTTTTTAATTTGTGCCTATCGCCTCTTGTCGTGTCACTGGGCACTACTGAGAAGAGTCTGGCTCCCTCTTCTTCATTGCCTCCCATCAGGTATTTACACATGGATAAAGTCCCCCTGAGCCTTCTCTTCCCCAGGCTGAACAGTCCCAGCTCTCAGCCTCTCTGAGGCATCATATGAGAGATGCTTTGGTCCTGTAAACATCTTTCTGCCTTTAGAGGCCCAGAGGTGGGTGTTTTTCTACCTGGCATGGACATTTGACCTTCATGGCAGGGCTCAGGAGTGGAAGCTTACTGAGGTGAGTGGATGCTACCCACATGTCTCCTGGGCGGGATGCCATTTCTTCTCCACCTGGAGACTGGGAGATCCCCCTTCATCCCACCTGTGGAAGCTTTCTGTTGTGCCAAGAAGGGCCAAGATGCAAGGCACATACTTCACATGCTGGCACCAATTTCAGTGACTTTTGCAGTAGAGTGGAGATGTGTTGGGTCCAATTCTGCAAGTGCTGTGCCACCATGCAACATCTGCCTACCCACAAAACAGGTCCCTTCTTCAGCTCTCCCATGGCAAGTCTGTGTCTCTGGCTAGCCCCCATGTAGGGGAATCACTGAGAACATGGCGTATTCACAGGAAGCACAGTTCCTGAGGTTGGACCTGTGGCTCAGTCCAGCTCAGACCACACTCCCTTGTTCCTGCTCAGTGAGATGAACAGGTGCCCAAAAGTCCCAGCTGAACTCACCTAGTAGGAGAGGGATCTGCTACACACTGGTCTGAGTCAACCCCATAGGAATGCACAGAGCCATGAGAGAAGTCCCTGGTCCTCACAATGATGCCCATGCTGAAGGCCAGGCTAAGCACACCCACAGCCTGGGCTACTTCTGCTCCAACACCCCCAGGATGCCCATTGCCTTGGAGCTGACCTGACTGGGTCACAGGCCACCCCTAACATCCATTGCACATGCTGTGGGGACTCCAGCCAGAGAGAGGGCTCAGCACTTCACCCTGAATAAAGGCATCTCAACACTGATTTCCCAGAAGGTTAAAGGCTAAAGGATCCTGTCCTCCTGCCACGGGGCCCATGTGACCCAACAGCAATGTGTAAAGGAGGTCTTAGATGTCTAGGACTGGGGATAAAGGCAGTAGGATCAAGTGCTGATTTGGGTGACATTTGCCATGTAACCTTTGGACACATCACGTTCCACTTCTGCACAGCCCCAAGCCTTGCTGGATGAAAGCAGCAGTACTGTGCAGCTCTCCACCCTCCTGCTACTCTTGGGACAGGCTGCGACTCCCCATTGCCTTTGGTCCCCCAACTTATCTCTTCCAGGAGCTCCTGGAGTGTGGTGAGATGGACAGGAATGGGCAGGAAGCACCTGACCCCCTGGAAGGGACACACGTGGGAGGTCACAGAGGGTGAGGATCCTTGGGGAAACCAGCCACATAGAAGAGAGATGGGGGGCCTTTGGATTCCCCAAACAACCCCATCTCCCTGCCTGTCTGTCCTCAGCATCTGGGAGCTGGTGAGCTCTGTTCACGGAGAAGTCCACCCAGGGCTGGGACAGCAGCATCTGCATTACAAGGCGGCTGCAGCTCTTGGGCCTCCTGCTGCTGCGTTCTGGGCTGGGGTGCAGAGCAATGGTGTGGCCAAACCTTGGGGTGTGCTCAGTGCTTGGGGTGTGCAGCTGATTCGCACCAGGCATTAGCATTGCAGTCTGCTCTCTGGGTCCCTCGGAAAGGAGCTGCAGGTTTGCCGAGTGCTGCCCTGTGCAGGGGGATGTTTTACTGCTCCATGGTTTGCACGGAACTGTGATGCTCTGTATCTGCTGAGACACCGCTAGCTCTGAGCTGTGGCAGCCTCATGATTTCTTGTGGTGATTTCTTGTTCAACATGACCCTTGATTCCCATAATTGTGTTCTATATTTGGAGGCAGTTACACTACTTCAATTTTCTCTCCAACTGCCTCTGAAGGAAGCCTATATCTCTCTCCTTTTTCCCTGGCTGGTTTATTTTTAGACCCCTCATTTCCAGCCATGTGTATTCTTAGGGTTTGGCTGTAAATATTTTATAGCAATTTTCACAGGTGGGGGGAGCCACCAAACCATCCTGCCAGCTCTGCTCCGCATGTATGATGCCTTTGCTGCCCTTCCCAGAGGGGAGGGAATTGTTCCGCTGACACAGATGGGGTGATGCAAGCAGGAGAGGAGCAGGATCCTGGCTTTGGGATTGCAAAGCCTCCACCCCCCCAAAAAGTCTCTCTAGAATGAATGTGGTGTCAGGTTGTGTCCAGAAGAAGGGACCTGGCAGGAAGGCCAGGCTGAACCAGCACTGTCAGGGGATGCTGTCTGAGACCCCGAGCAGCCATGCTGCCTGCTGGAGGGCCTGGCACAGAGTGGGGCTGTGCCAGAAAGTATGTTTGGGTACCTCCAGGAGGAGAAAAAGCTGTGGCTGTTTAATTCCTCTGAGATGCTGCTCTTCTCTCTCAGTGGTGGGTGGCTGAGTCCTTCGTCTCCAGGCAGGGAAAGAGGGATTAAAAAAGCATTTTCCTCCTGGTCACAAGCTGAGGCTGTGGGTTGGTCAAACAAGGCATTTTTGGGTCTTCTCAGTGCCCTCTTGTAGGTAAAATGCTCACCACATCTGCACATGCATATGCACCCAGATCACTACTTGCACATCAGGGCAAACTGCTGGTTGTCAATAAGGGCAAGTTTAACCCTCTTAGCTGTCTTGCCAAGGGCTGTTTAATGCTGGATGCTACCCCATTCCACATCCATTGGGTGGTGAGTCTCATGGCTCTGAGGCCCTTTCCTGGTGCCCAGAGGAGACTTTCAAGATCCTGCTTTTCCCTGCAACTTACTCCCAACCGAGGATGGCAGACTGGCACCTTCAACATGGGGGACTGAGCTGCTCTTGGTGGCTTCCTCAAACACACCGGAGATGTCACTGCCTGCTGGAGGGGATGGTCAGAAAGGACAGGCTGAGGTACATAGTATTACCTGGGATTTTGGAGAGCAAGAGTCGGGCCTGGCTTTCCCCCAGGCTTCCCCTCTGTGAGTCTGGGCACCAGACGCTTCATGTGAGTAACATCATCTTGGAAGTCTTCAGTGCAAGGGATTTCTGTACAGTACCTGGCACAGCATGGCCTTGGAGAAACAGTCATGACACTCAATGTAGCCATGGGCTCCTCTGGGAACAGGTCCCAGAACATCTCCAACCACCAATGCAGATGTTGGTATCTTTCTCCTCCCATAAACCTCTAGGGTGCATGTGGACAGACAGACCTGGGATGCACCAGACCGAGGGAAGAGTTACCTGGATGTGTTCCCAAAGCAGCCCATCTGTCCACAGCTGCCCCACGGGTGAGCCAACCATCCAAAGCACGGGCAGGCCACTGCTTTCAGCACCCAGGAGGATGGGTGGGCTGGTACCCCACTCATGGAAAGGCATTGCAATTTTCTGGTGCTGTCTGTCCGTAGGAACCTGGCTTTCATGCAGCAGGCGCTGATGGACATCTGTGTCAGCCTGGCCATCTAGTGCCATGAAGTCTGGGACCAGTCCAGCACATGGTGGAACTGTACTTCAGACCAATTCTCTTTACCAACAGATTCAGCTTTATTGTTATTCTTTTTTACATGATCCTTAGTGCATCATTTCAAATGAACTATCAAACTGTACAAAGAAACAGATAAAAGAAGAGGTGACAAAGTTGGGCAGAGGTTTTTTAGTGTCATGAACCATCATGGAAAACAGTAGTCCATAGGCTGTCAAATGCTGAAGGTCCAAATAAATCTTATTTTCTTTGTTTAAAAAATGCTGCAAAATATAAACAATAAATGACTGTAATTAGCAGCTACAAGATCCTTCAAAACTGGAACTTGATTACTGTGAATGCATCTAGCAGAAAGAAAAGCAATTTGAGATAAAGGACCAAACCAAACAGTGAAATAAATAAATAAACTGTGGGAGGACAGTCATGGCATTGAAATGCAGAGGAATCACTTCTAGCACAACAGTAAATCGTTGGACCACAGACAGCAGAAAGGAACAGAAACACAATTCCCCGCTTAAAAGAGTATAGCGTGTGCATTGCAAAATGGAGGAAGTACAACATTGATGGGCAGGTGGAATTGCTCCTGCACACAAAGGTTCAGCTGGATCTGAAGCATGGCTCCAGTTGCGCCTCAAAGCCAAAGTGGCGGACACCATGGATGCTAAATAAGCAGCCACTTGGCCAGTTTGTCTGAACAAGCAGGTACAGGAGAGTGATGTTTCACAGCAAAGCCAGGTGGGCTTTCCATTTGAATAAAAAAAGGAGGAACAAAAAAAAGATACATAGGCTACTGCAATTTTTAAAACATCCTGGTGGGCTGGTCAGACCCTCCATGGTCCCTAGTGTCTTCCCCAGGCAGCTTGCCTTCACTTGCACACTGAGGTTAAAAACCTACATTAAAGTTTCCTTATATATATATATATTTATTTATATATATTCATATGTATATATATATATATAAAAAAGGATAAGGTGACAGAGGGCACTTCAGGCCTCTCCTGCCATGGGCAGATGACATTCCCACATGCTGTGCTGAAGACGTCTCTCGTTCGGTCGGTGACTAGCTCATGACACCCATCCTATCGCGATGTGCTGAATGGTGCTCCTCTTGGGGGAGGGACATGCTCCCTGCCACTCTGTGCCCTTCTCTGGGAGTGCTGGTGGTGCCACAGACTGTCATCTCGGCTGAGTTTCCTGCACTGCCAGGAACTGTGGACATGAACCGGTGGGGACTCCAGGAAGATAAGGAGGAGGAGAGAGAGGGCTAGTGGAGAAAAGAGCAACCTGGCCCTTGGAGAACCAGCATATCCCTTTGTTGTACAGGCTGCGGTAGGAGGGAAAGAAAAGCCACTGGTGCTGTTGGGGATGAAGAAGAGATGGCATGTCTATGATGCTGAAATGTCAGAGCGTTGCCAGAGAGTGTCAACTAAAGCTTCTTTGATTTCTTTCACTAGAGCAATCACCATGTTGTACACGTCTATGGTTTTGCTCATGTAATTTCCTAGGTAAAATTGTGCTCATCGATCTAGTCCAGGAGCGCAAAGCATCGCCGGTTCATCCCCGCTGTGCACGCATTCCTTGTTAAGTGTTCTGCTCTAAAATGTCCTTTTCCACCTTACAGCTGATGGACATGTGCCCTTGGCTCAAGGAAGGGCTTGAATGTGTCTTCCGCAAAGCAATGTCATCAGCTTCCACCTTGAAGAAACTGGTTTCAATTCTCTCTAGGTCATCTGTCCCGACTTTTATCTTCATGCACAGCAGGTTGATGTATGTCTCATAGCGGCTCTTCTGCAGGGAAAGAGGGAACAGAGAGCCTGGGAACAGGGACAGGCCATGGCATGCATGGAAAGCAGAGGCAATGCATCTGCATACTGCAGGAAAACCCATCCTATATTGTCAGGATCCCACTAATCACACCCAACAAGTACTGTTTAACCACAGCACAATGCCTGGTCTACGCAAAGTCTGCAAAGACTGATCAACCCATCATTGAAAGGGTTGAGGAGAAAGGGCAGGGTTGTGCAACACTCTCCAGTTGCTGTTATGGATCTTGACTGCCATTCTGATTGTATGAGGCAGATACTGGAGGTGAAACCAGACCAACAGATCTGCTCTTTCCTGACTTAGGAGTTCCCCTCGATTGATTCAAATACTTCTGCTTGCCATTGTTTCCATCCAGTGATTCACTTGTTATTGCTGAGTTGTGCCCCCATTGCTCCTCACAGAGCACAGCATAAAGGGAGGCATCTTCTCTCTGCCTGGCACCTTTATTCCAAGGCTACATGGGACCTCTTTTTATGGACTTGGGTAATACTCGTTCTTTCCCCTAACATCTCAGAGGCAGCCTATACTCACTTCTTTGTAAGCACAGAGAAACAAACATTTCTAGAGCACATCTCATAAGACAGATGAGATTAATTATGCTCTGGAAGTGCCAACTTCTCCTTGCAGACTGAAAAGGCAGCCTAAAGAAAATGCTCAGATGGAGACTTCTCTGCAGGCATCCCAAACAAGATGTCTGGAAAACAGGAGGCAGCAGCAAGCAACTATTTGAAGGGTTGGTACAAAGGCAAGGGAACCAGCAGCCAGAAACTGTGGCTTTGGAGAGTCAGGCTGGGTGTTACACAAAAGGGTGGTGCAGCCCTGGTATGTGGAAGGAGGTGGGACATTTCCATCCTTGGAGATTTCTGACTCTGCCACAAAATAACACACTCAGCCTGGGCTAATAGTGGGAATAATCCAAGCTCCTGCTGGAAGCAGGAGTAGAAGCCTCCAGCAGTCCCTTCCCACTGATACCTATGTGGCAGGAATCACACCTTCTGCTCAACTCTCACTGGAACAAAATATCCAATTACTCCCACAACTAAATGCTTCTTAGACTTTGCAGAGAGTTTAAACTTAGCTACATGCATCCTCAAAGAGTCTGTAATCAGCTGTAATGCTAGTTTTGGCTTTATTTACAGAAAAGGTTGCAGCAAAACAAGATTAATTCTCCCAGGGATTCCTTCAGCTTTTTATTAATGTTGCTGAAAAAGACTGATGCACACCAAGAACTGAACCACTTCCTTACTTAGGACCTGTGGAAATGTCAAGTTTCAGCACAGTAAAGGAAGATTTTATTTCTCTCATCAGTTTTCCCCTCCTCTGGTTAGAAATCACAGAGGGGAGGAAATGTCTGTTATTTCTTTTTTTAGCTTCAGTGCAAAACAGTGAGGCTTGCTGCTGCCCAAGACACCCATCCAGCTTGTGAACCCTCTTCCTTCTCTCTCCTTTCACACTCTCCCAGGCTCACAGCATCCACTCTGGAGTTCTTAGTTCTCCTCAATCAACCAAGGTATCATTTATCACAGAAAAGATGAAAGTTCCTTTACCTCAAATATTAGGTAATGTTCTTTGAGTCTGTATTCCTCAGCCTCTTTTGACTTGAGGCTCTTCTCTACAGGATGTAATTTATGCTCTGCTAATTCGTCTGCAATCTGCTTCATTTTATTTTCATGAGACCTCAGCTGTTCCTCCTGCCGAGAGAAGCGTGTCAGGTATTAAAACGTAGGAGTGCAACACCCAAGTGCACTGCCTATCTGTTGATCTGGGATCTGTCTCCACAAAGATGTAAGCTTAGCTACTGTGCTGGAGACAAAGGTGTGCAGTACATTTGCAAATTCATCTGATAAGGAGCAGCTGAACAACAGGTATTTGAGTAAGATTAAAACCCATGTATTGCAAGTGCCAAGAGTGGATTTCTCTGGCACCTGGGCTTCTTTAGCATCATAAACACGAAATGCTCTGCATCCTTTAACAACCAGGCAGAACCAGAAGTGTCCCAAGAGCTGCTCATCCTGCTCTTTTTTTGAGGTAAAAGTACCCTCCTCACCTGGGCTCTGAGAAAGGTGACAACTGGCCACATCTGGTTCAGCAGATAGGAGCTGTATCTCTGCCCTGACATTTCAGGCTGTCCTCCCCTTTGCTGGGGGCCAGTAGTAATGCGTCCCTACTTTCTGGAAGTGCTAAGGCATGTTGGGCTTTCCCTGGACAGTGCAAACAAAAGCTACTCTTTGGGTGGCAGCTGCCCATTGCTCTTGGTTAACTGAGCCTTAGGCAGCCATGGACTGGTGCACCGTGCCCCCTTGCTTCCAGAAAACCTTCCCCAGCGAGACTCAGACTCCCCCTTTGTCTGTGGCTTTTCGGCTTGAGAAACAACAGGGTGCCACTTCTGAGTGCCAGATTATAAAATAAACCAGGGCTGTTGCCAGCTGTTGCGCTCAGTAGCACCAGCTGTTTTAACTCCAGCAACAGAAAGGTGCTGGGATGTGATGGGCAAAGAACAATAAGCAAGCCAGAATCAACAGCCATACAGGGAGGTATGTGTGCATAAGGTTGCTTTATAGCCATTGCAAAGGAAGCATTGGCCAGACAATCATCCCACGGTCTGTCCAAGTTGCCCACTCCACTCCCCTGTTCCTGCCCTGAACACCTGAATGTGTCTATCAGGCAGGAGCTGCAGGAGCTGCAGATGGGCTCAGCCTGAGCTGCATGCTGAAGGGCTGGCTGAGTGCTGGGCACCCCTCCATCTCTCCTTCTTTCACATGTTACCTGGCACAGCTTGGTCATGGATGAGGGCAGGAGCGGGCGGCAGAACTTCTTCATGGAGCAGATTGCAGCTGGGAAGGCTGGGGCAGAGAAAATGGCAGCAACAAGGTTGATTCGCAGGATCCAGGAGAGCATTTCTTCCTTGCTTCTGTTATGGAGGAAGGGAGAAGAGAGAGGATGTCTGTAAATGCTCCTGAGCCAGGACCAACCAGCTCAGAACAGCCCTGGAGCCACCCGCTCTCAGGAGACCCATCAGTGGCCTTGCTTTGAAGCCATTTCTATGCCACCCTGAGTTGTGAACAGAGGAAAACACTGGCCTAATTGGCTCCTTTACAGGGCCCTAATGATTTCAAGGCTGTTGTCTGCCTCTTGAAGCCCTGGCAGTCCTGTCTTCCTCATCAGCTCGGATTGCATTCCCTGAGAAGCTGGGGAGAGATAGCATGGTGAAAAGGGCCAAGGATATCCTGCTCTTTGGAGAGTGGGAGGCAAACAACAGAGGTCCCACAGAGCAGGGTGGATCCCTCATTTGTGTCATTCATGGGACACTGCCCAGGGTCCCTCATCAGATCTGTTCAGGCACTGCTTCCCCCAGCTTTCAAGTGGGCTTTCACTGCACAAATTCAGATGTCAAGCTTTAGCTTGATGTTAGTACCCCAGCCCAACTTACAGACAATGTCACCTATCTCAGCAGTAAACAAGGAAAACATCAGACAGAAGACGACTCTTGGTGATGACACATGACACTTACTAGCAGAGCAACTTTCCTCTGCAATGGACTAAGGAAGAAAGAAGATCTAGCCTGGCTGGGGAGACTTCTTTAATGAGCTTTAGACAGTTTCGCCATCAACAGCTGATGAGAGGAACCATCAGCTCCCTAGTTCAATGTACCACATAGATTTTCTCCCTTCCACAGACTGACAATAGAAGTTAGTAAGGTGAGCCCTTTACTCAGCCCTTTACATTCCAGCCCACCTTGGTGACAGAAAGAAAGGACCTCCAGGACTGACACACAGCTACCAAGAGTGACAGGTAGAAACTGACCCTGTGACCAAGTCCTTTGCACAGCCCTACAGACCTCACCCTTAACCTTCCTGCTCAGCACCCTCCTTCCCCCCCAGATTTTTCCCCTAATGTGTGTGTTGATCTGGCCAGGTTGGAGGGAGTCTGGTGGTGGCTGGAGGCCAGGCTGCCAGTCCAGGGTCTGTGGGAAGAGCTGGTACTTACGGGGCCTGGAAGAGGAAGACTCTCCAGTCAGCTGTCTTCAGCTTGAGCACATTGGACTTCTTGCTGTAGTCAGAGGCTTTCGTGGCTAAGGCGTGGTGCACACGGATGGCATTTTTCAGATCCACTTCAGAGAGGTCTTTGTCAGGTTTATATTCATCCTGTGAAGAGGAACGTTAATTGGATAATGACAACACTAACATTTGCGGGCTACTTTAATGAACCTGCCTTTGTCTCTGTGCTATAATCACAGAGTGCTGAGACCAGGAAAAGCACTGCTTTGTACAGTAAATGCTAGGAGCTGATAATGATAATAATTAACATCTGGCAACTTCTTCCATCATTAAGTTCACTGGGAAGATGTGAAGAAGGAGATGAAAGTTTTAAATGTAATTATCAATAGTTATCTCTAACACAGCACAAGCCTGGGGCTTTGGGGGAAGGTACAAGACAGGGCCAGGTTTCTGCAGAACTTCACCCAGAGCACAGAGCTCAAGCCGGGATGCAACTCCCAGTCATTGGCAGGTATGAGTGAGTGCCTGCCCTGGTGCTGCAGCTTTGTGTGGTGGAGGATCTGGGCTCAGGTTTTGCACCGTCTCGGGCAGCCCTGGAACAGCAGCATTCCTGCAGCCAGTACATCTCTGTGCAGGTGTGGGTCTAGCTGGGCAGTTGTCAGACTGAGCGTGGCCCACCTGAACCATGCTTGGTCTCATTAGTATGTTTGCCCCTTTGGCATGGTCTCTCATGTAATTCATTAGGCTGGCACTTGCAAATTGCAGCAGCATTCCCTGTATTCCTGCTTTACTTTCTCCAATGAAGGACAATTTCACACAAGTAGGGAATGTAGCAATAACTATATACGTATATATTTTATAAACAGATAGAAAATGCCAAACACGGGATTCTAAAAGGATGATCTTGGCACAGCACTTTTTAGGAAAAAAAGGAATTCAATCAATCCTCTGTTTACCCTTTGCTTTCCCAGTGACTGAGCTCCCAGCCAGTTAAAGTGATACCCTCCCTTCCACTCTGCACCCTTGCCAGCTCAACAGCTGGTCCAGCTGGGTGGTGGGATGGAAGGATGGAAAGATGGATGGATGCATGCACACATAGATAGGTGGATATAAGAAAACCTGGCCCTGGCTAAAACAAACCACCACCCCTGACCATGTTAGACACCATGTAAGACACCATGTCAAGACAGGGTGTCCCTGGAAGGGCCTGCCTTGCCCTGCTGATTACAGTGCAAACCTACAGGACTAATTTGCCCTTATGTTTTGATTTCCTTGACTGTCCTTGGCTGTCAGCACAGGGGCAGCTCTGTCCAATGGTGGTGGTCTATGTCTCCCAGCCCTTCCTTAGCTTTTAAGCTAGAGCTTGGTCTGTTGTGCAAATTTGCAAAAAGATGTTTTTTTCCTCTGTCCTGGTGGTACAAATACAGCCATTCAGGGAAAAGCCATGCTACAGTCTCCCTGGTTGCTAACCCTGATCTGTAAGGCTGTTCTCTGGTGTAGGGTCAGAAAGGTCTCTCCTCTGTTGCTCTTCAGAGCCCAGGGGCCAGCACTCCCCAGCCCATAGATGTGACTCACCCAGACCCTTGCTCCTGATGGGAAATAAGCTTCTGAAGCATTTCCTTCCCTCCTTTTTTGAAGCAATCATCCCATCTGGGAGAGTGGTTGCCATACTGTGTTCACCAACATGTGATACTTGGCCTTGTGCAGAAGAAATGCCATGGGGCCCAGAGCCCAGAAATGTCTGGCATGGGCTCCTGGCTCATGCAACTTCCTTCTTAAGGGTGAACCCCAGAGAAAAGCCCTGGCTTTCCAGGAGAGGAAGGGGTTGGTGCTGCAGGCACCCTGCGTTCAGGATGACATTCAGATGGGCTACGCCGCAGGGCAGTATAGATGACCTTTCCACAGTGGGGATTTCAGTAGGCAGAGGAATGGGCTGTTAGCCTTTTAACAAAGAAAAACACGTGCTTTGCCTTATGAGGACCTAATATGTTACCCCACTTGGAGAGAAATAGTTGCTTGAGGAAGACATTGCCACTCAGGCATCATACATTGTAGAGACTTCCAATTCTGGATGTTTTTCAAGGCTGAAGCTCTTTGGATCTGAATAAATCTGGCTGTGATGCCCACGATCTCTTATTTCAAGATAAGTTTTCTGAAAATACTGTGCAAATAGCTAGGCTTAATGGCACGTGACAAGGAGAAACTGCCATGGCTGCAAACCGGTTTGATTAATGCAGATCTTCACCTTGAATGGTATCATCGTGTATTGCCTCTACTGATTTCAGGCTCACAGGCATCAATGTAGCTGTAAGGAAAAGCCAAATCTTCTTTTTCTAACACTGGGCTCAGTAAATCAGTGTAAGGTTCAACCAAGCAGGTTCTTTCTACCTTCTGCCTCACTGCTGGTGGAAACAGGCTGTTTGCAGGAGTGCATGGTGCTGGAGGCTCCCTTCTGCATGGGCTGGCTCTGCCAGGAAGTTCATTTTAATGCCTGTGCTGCAGTAATCATGATGATATGTACTGCTGCCGATACTGGGACACCTCTAGGTTCTCTTAAACAGGCAGCCTCCACAAACAGCTCCAAGGCTGCATGATGCCATGCACACATGGCTGGAGCTGTCACAGTGCCCAGCACTTACACCGTAATGTAGGCTACACTGCGTAGCCTTCCCCTGGAGAATAATCCCATTGCCCTTCAGTAAAGCATGTCAGCTCTGCTGCAAAGCTCCCAGCAGCTTCTCTACATTTTGCCTCACTCCTTTTCTGAGCTTTGATGTAAGTTTAAGTGTGTGCATAAACTCCTGCTGAGGAAGAGATGTGTCCAAAAACATAATAGTAACACAGACGCTTTCAGTGAAGGAATTCTGGTTTAAATCTCAATGAAACTCATTTATACTAAAACAAAAGCAGTATCATATTTGGAGGAACTTCAGGCAATGGTTAGTCCATGCTATAGTACTGCTAACCTCACTCTCACTTTTTTCATGGTGTTATCCTGCCATACATTTCCTTGCAAAGGAGTTAATTTGGTATCACAGGGCTGTTGAATTTTTGTCTTATGTCTCCTGCACTGTTCACACAGGTACCTGTCACTGGGAAATGGGCAAGGTATGCTATGCCACACCCTTCCAGTTGCACTTAGCCCCCAGCCCTAGAATGGTGACATGTCTATTTTTCCCTCGATTCTCCAGGTGTAGGATGGTGGGGGTCAGCAATTTTCAGGGTCTGTTTTGGGGCTATCTTCTGCAGGAATTGAGCCCAAGTGTGGATGTTTTGTTTTGAAATCCCTCTAAATTAATTTCATTCACTTTCAGTTTTTAACGTTGATGGTGTACACAGACTCGCCGTTCATGTGCCTCTCCTGCCCGCACAAAGGCTCTGCTTAGACATGCACAACCACCCCCTTGTCTGGGCTTAGCTTCTGCCATGGCAGTGCTCCATGGTGTCTTTGGTTCACTCTTCTGATGCCAGCTCTCCCCTACCGCCCACCTCTGTGAGCGGGTGGTGGGAGATCCACAATTGAAATGAGCTCCCCAGCTCAAAGCTTGTTTTTTCAAGAAAAGGCATCGATCTCTTGGGCCTGCCTTCATAGGGCACCTGGATGGGGTGAGAGAGTCCAGTGTATTGGTCCTGCTGCCCTCTCCTCTGGACTCAGCACCAGCCCTGAGCAGTGATGTGAATATGGACATAGAGCTACAGAGATTTCTCATGCTCTCGCTTGTGAGTGGGTTTTCCTCTTTTTCCTTTTCTTCAGCTCACATCTACCAGCCTAAAGAAACCATTTAATGAGGAAAAGTAACCACTGCACCCTTTTCAGTCTGGTCATGAACTTAGCGCTCCAAGTAGCACTACCACGGCAAGGGCCTGCCTCCATGGAACAGCATCCATGGCTCAGGGATGTGCTGAGAACTCCTTCATGGTTGGGGGCTGCAAGGGCAGACCCTGTGGGAAGACCTGCACCCTTTCCAGTACTTCCATATAAAAGCATTGCATGCTTTATAGCTCTCCATCATTCCTCTCAACACCCCTCTATGTGTGGTGATTAAGGGTTATTATCCCCATTTCACAGAGGTGAAGTAAGTTGCCAAAGGCCATGGAGTGAGTCAATGCCCAGTGCAGATTAGAGCACAGGAGAGGTGTGCCCTGCTCCCAAACCTGCATTTCTTCCTCAAGACTGTGCTGCATCCCTTTAGGGGATCAAGCAATTGCTTCAGCAGACTATGCTAGAACACGCTAATCCAGCAATTAACACTGGCGAGTCAATGACATGTGACATCTCTACATCAGCAGGTTTATGGCTGCTGCCTGAATTGCTTCTAACAGACTGACTTCTACCTGTCCACCCACCTACCCATTCTTCTGCCTATCTTATGTCCACCTCTCTCTGTATCTGGCCATTCCTCCTTTCTACACACCTACCTCCCCAGGGCTTCCTTCCCGCCTCCTTCCCTCACTCACTCTTATGTCTACTCAACTTGCTCCCCAAAACCAAATTGAGAAGAGTTTCCTATTAAACTTAGGGGAATTTCCTATTAAAGCCTAGATCCTTGGTTTGGTCTGAGCAAAAAACTGGAACAGGCTGAACCTGTGTTCCATGGCATCAGGTGAGTCTGGAAGCAGGTACTTTCTCCTCTATCTTCACATCAGAAAATCTTTTCCCAGTGATTTGTGCTCAAGCCAGCTTCTACCTTATGTTTATCTGCAGGCATCTTCCACTGAGAGCTTGGGAGGCTGCACACCATTTCCTTCCTGTATTGTGCAACTCTTTTGCTCTGCAAACCACCCCATAGGCAAGAAATTGCACTAAGAATTGACAGGGAAGATGGATGTTTATCCACTCTCTGTTGTGGTGCTGGGAATATTTGGAAGTGGCAGGGCAAGGACTTTGTCTTTGTGGTCTCATCCTTCTGTCCGGTCTCTGCAAGCCTGATGATAGACACTGTCTACAGCCAAGCCCAGCCCAAGGAATCCTCTGAAGAGGACCATATACAGTCTGGCAGCAGCTCATGACTAAGAAACCCCTCTTTGCCCAAATCCTTTGCCCAAGCATTCCTCAGGTTAATTTTTGTTGTTGTTCCAAATGCTACTTCCTTGGGGCACCCTTGGCAATTCCAGTCCCTCCTGCTAATTACACATCAGTCATGGCTGTTATTTATCAGACATTTTCATAACCTAGCCAAATCTTAGGTATTTTTCTTCTTCAGTCCTTGTTCGTAAAGAAAGCCCTCGGTCTCTTAACCATTTGCTCCTGAAGGTCATCTAGACAAGAACATTGGCCTTCTAACTGCCACATCAATCTCATCCTCACTCTCTTTTTAAATTCTAAACACCTAGTAGTAACATAATGAACTATGGTAATATAACAGTCTGGCTGGTTACTGCTGCTAGCCTTGTACAGCAAAGAAAACCCAACCCCTCTGCCCCATCAGCAGCAATGACACTCAGTGTTGGCTTCATGGCTCCTTCTAGTGCTGTCCAAGCAGTCAAGAAAATCTCCACTAATCTGGATTTTGGTCTAGCATGGGAAGAAAATTCTGTCCTGAAAGTGTATTTCATTCCAAATATATACCCCCTCAACAGACTCATCCCAAGAGACATGCCCTAGAAGTCTTTGGTGAAAAATTCATTTAGATCTAAATGGTTCCTGTGATTTTGATGAAATTGGTTTTTTTTCCCATAGAAAAACTGTCATAAAATTAAATGTTGATGGTAGCGCTGTACAAGTTAAATCCTCATGCATCACCCATGGTCAGCATGAGGACCTCTTTGGTGGACCCTTTGTGGAGACTTTTAACAAGACAAGAGACTGAGATGTAAGAGTGCCACTGACTTGAAGAATGCCACACTTAGAGGGCTGGAGATCTGGGCTCTCCTGTATGCTGCAGCTTCCCTCAGCTGCAGGAGAGAGTGGCAAGGCTGTAAAAATACCACTTGGCTAAGAGCAACCCGTACCGTAAATTACGATCAGCTGCTGCCAGATTTCTGTTGGCTTTGTGACATGTGCCATAGAATCTGGCAAAACACGAGAATCATTGGGGTGTGCTACAAGCTCTGAGTCATAATTCCGTGCTGCCCTGAGGATCTTTCTGCCTTTCTTATATAATCCAATGTTTGTTTACTGACATTGCTTTGGAGATAATACTGCAATACATAGAAACATCTACCCACAGGGAGTGCTGTTCCAGCAAGGTGAGTTCAATGGGTTACTGCACAGCATGTGCTACTAAGGTAGTTCAGACCTAGTTCAGTGGGTTATGCTGTTGCATGATGAACAGACATTTGGCATCCCTGGCTGGCTCACACTGACATTCAAGTGAGCCCCTATCCAGGCTCCTTGGATTTTCCCACAGAATAGACTATCCATGGAAATCCTCCTAGCATCCAAGTGTCTTGAAAGGCAGAGAGCTGAATGCTATAGCATGCAGGGAAGCCCTTCCATGGTGACTTTGCCTCCCATGAGGACCTGGGATTCATACTTGTGTTGACTAGAGGTGGCTACAGAACAAACAGAGATGAAGAGAGGCAGAAAGTGTCACTTGGCAAGCCATGGAAGGACCCAGCTCAGCAAGGTCCTGAAGGAGAAGAGAAACTTTAAGCATGGTCCACACCAGACTCAATGAAGCTGCTCATAATCAGATCTATGCCAGCAAATAAAACAATAGGCAGGATAAGACTGGTCTGATGCTCCACCTCTTCAGCTTCCTATTGCATGTCTCTCCAACATCCTATTTCACCTATTCCGTATCACCTGTTCATTCATCCTCCCCAACAGCTCCTACTTGCTGGGACACTTCTGCAGAAATCTTGCCTCAATATTCCCTCTTTCATACTTCTGTATAGCCCTTTTTTCAGGATGTGAATAGTGCCCTTAGCATGAACACCACCACCAAAGATGATGGCATCCTCCAGTTCTGTATACTGGTCTCTGGAGGTGCTCTGTAGATGTGCATGCATGCATTAGGACATGGATTCACCTCTACTTGCATCTATGTGTCTCCTGCTTAGGACAGCATGACTGTTTTGGAGACAGCATGAAACAGCCTATGGGATAGTCCACCACGGTTACCTTTTGTAAATAAAGGATGGTCCCTTTAAGCACAGCATAAAATTTCTTCCAACCTCTTCTTCCTCTGGGAGCTAAAAAAGGAAGAACATTTAATTATATATGTCTGCTTCTGCCAGTGCTGGTTGACCTTCACATTTCTGGCAAAACCAACCCTTCTCCTGACACACCAGAGGCATGCAGTGATGCCCAGAGCTCATACACCTCCAAGCTATTGCTTATGAGTGGCTTGTCTGCAGGGACATGTGTTTGAGAGGCATGGGCTGGGAGATGCAGCCTCCCAGCAGGAACACAAGCAGGTCAAAACCAGAGATGAGTTGGTATAGGGGTACCCGTGGACACATGCAGGAAGTGCCTGCTCCTCCAAACCCAGGTTCATGTTCCTTGGACTAAATGCTTGAGGAGCAGAGACATTCCCTGAGCTCCTCTGCTTCAGATGAGTTAGGCAGACATACCCTGGATAAGGCAGCTTCTGTTCCACTGAGGAGGGAGCATTAACACCAGCCGTCTTGATGGACTTGGGGACAGAGAGCTTGCTGGAAGCTGGAGAGGGGTGGGAGGTGAGGGGAGCCATCTACATCACCACAAGACAGCTAATCCTCCAGGCATGGGCTATTAAGAAAGTGCTGGAAGCAAGGGAGGCCTTTGGTGGTAATCTCTACTCAAGACTTTTAATCAGCTGCAGTGACTAGGCCAATCATATCAGTTAGCAAAAGGGGTTATCCAAGGTTTCATTAATCTCTGCTCATTAACAATTCCCAAATATATTTTCCTTTACCTTTTCTGTAATCCCATATGCTGACAGCAGAGCTATGAGGCATCCTGTTGCCCAGCCAGCACATGGCAGCTGTTTCCAGCATATGGCAGAATATGGTCATGAACAAAGCTTCAAAGACCAGACTGTCCCCAAGGTCAGGGCTGGGGTGGACAACTGCTGTGGAACCACCCTCACCCCATTGCTCGGAGTGTGGGATTCAGGATTATGCCCATGAACAGGATGGAAGACCAGGTCTATCTGTGTGGGACAGGCACTGTTAGGTTCCTTGGCAGTGAGAAGGGAAGACTGAGGCCTCCTGAAAACAGTCATGTCTATAAATGCCTCAAAACACCCTCCTTTCCCTCTGCCCTGGCACTCATGGATCTAGGGATCTCTCTTGTGTTCCCTGGGATGCAGTAAGGAAATGCCTTCAGCAGGAGAGCCAGAGAGAAGGCTAGGGCAAGGTTCTGGTACTGCCTGGGGCACATCTCCTCCTGTCCCATTAACACATACTTCTCTTCCCATCCATGTCTGCGTGGGTTTTACGTGTGAGGACACCGTGCTTGTAGGTGACTGCGTTCAGCGCTTGGGGGATGTCCAGAAAGGGGTTGCTGCTGTCAACAATCCTTGTCACTTTCTTCGCACTGGCTCCGAATTTGTCATCTACCAGCTCCGAGAGTGATTTCCTCAACTCGTCCTCATCACTTGGAAACAAAGTCAGAGAAGAGATTGAGTGGAGGACACGTGGGTTGGGTCACAGTGTGCACTATCTGCTTTGGTTTTAAAGAGTTATTTATTACAAGGCTAGTCAGAGAAAGAAAATGAAAGGAGATGCAGGGACTGTAACACACAGAGTGTGCCAACGGTGGTGACCTGGACATAGCTGGGAGGAGCATGGGTGGCAGGTAACTGTCCCAGTGGTCCCACTGTGAGGTTACTCAAAACAGGTAAGGGAATGGGTGCTTGTCTGAACACCAGGGAACAGCAGACACACCATTGCTGAGGACTACAGGCATTTCACAGGGACAGTCTCCAATTTTGTGCCCTAAAATCAGAGCTTAAGGAGGTCTTTTGCTGCAGACCAGGTATCACTGGGGTTTCTCAACCTCTGAGAGGCAGTCCCTGGGGCCTCCTAGGTGCTGAAGGAGCTTGAGGAATGTCCTCTGCATCTCTAAGGAGCAAAAGCTCTGCAGACATTAGGGAGATGGGCCACTTGATCAAAAAATCACAAACCCTGGAATAGGTTATACATCAGCTCCCCATTTGGGTCCTCAGGGTGGGCCAGCAGAGAGCAAGAAGTGATGGTCATTTCCATAAAAACTGCTGCTTCTCACAGATCTCCTGGTCCTGGACCCTGGGCAGCACGGGCTGAGCAGATTATGGAAGTGTCCACTGACTCCACCAAGCCTGCCTCTTCCTGGTTGGAGTAAAACATATTCTGGCAAATAGCAACTAGAACTTGTATGGGAAGTGATATTTCCCAGTGTCCCTGGGACATTAAGGAGGGAGAGCAAACAGGGAATTTCTGCCCTGTGTGATACATGTCAATGTCTAAATGGTATGAGTGGTCACCTTAGGTTGCAGATTAGACTGGGACCAAACCTCAGCTGAGGAGTGACTCAGGGATGAATCCACTAGCTGGGATGTAAGCAGTAAAAAACCACACTTCCCCACCTGCAGCAAGTACGTGGCCAAAGCATCAGACACCTCTTGGAAGAGAAGAATGATTTCTCAGCCCTCAGCACCCACAGGAGTCCTGAGGCTTAGGCAGAGCCCAGACACTGCACCTGGGTGGGGAGTTAGCGGGGCTTAGTTCTCTGAGCTGCACCCTCTGAGCTCCTGCTTGCTGGTGGTCCTATACCTGCCTGTCCAGTTGGGCTTTGTGAGCAAGGGCATTTCATTCCCTGGGATGGGCAAGGACAGAAGGCAGAAGCAAGCAGGGAGAAGAGGGTCTCGCCTGTGCAAGGTTGCAACTCAGTGCCACACCTCCGAAAGAAAAACAGGTACCCCACGTCAGGGAGCATCTGTCCCACAGCAGAGGAGCTGAGAGGTCTCTCGTGTTGCAGCCTGTCCATCTGCAGCCAAGCAGGACACCCTGCAGCAAGGCAGGTCCCAGGTCAGTGTGAGGTGAATGAGGGGGTGCAAGGATACAAGCGGGGTGGGAGGAGGCGTCTAGATGCTGCTGACTGGAACTGCACTGCTGCAGCAGGACATCGCGGGGGGCTGACATCCCTCGGATGTGCTCAAGCCAGGGAACATGTGCTGGCAGGCGTTGTGTAACCACTGCCCGCATCCAGCGAGCAGATGCACTTCTGCTGAACTCCTCTTATGTAAACTGTCCCACCGGCACCTTCTGCGGAGCTGCAGGGCTCCCTCTCGCGACTACGTCGACCCGCTGATGCGGCCTTTGCTGCAGAGCTGGCATTGCTGCTTTCCTCTCACATAGATGCCATGTAAAATTATTTTTAAAGTGAAACTGATGCTATGTGACCCACTAAGAAACCACCGCCCTTCCAGGGCCACCGGCTGGCTGTGTCCTTTCCAAAGGAGACACTGGCCCACAGTGAGCACTGCTGCCATTGGGGGCATGGCTGGCAATGGAGGATCCTGCTCTGCAAAGCTTGACCCAGGTAGTTGGGGAGGGAGGTAGGATCAAACTGTCTCCACACACTTTTCTGGCCAGGACAATATGAGGAGAAGAGCAGGTGATAGAGCTAATGGCCCAGAACATCCTGCTCAGTTCCACAACCGTCTGGAGACAAGACAGATCTGAGGGGAGGGGAGAGAAGGAGAGGAGAGGAGAGGAGAGGAGAGGAGAGGAGAGGAGAGGAGAGGAGAGGAGAGGAGAGGAGAGGAGAGGGGAGGGGAGGGGAGGGGAGGGGAGGGGAGGGGAGGAGAAGAGAAATGTCCACTGAGTTAGCTTAAGGCCCCAGGTCTGTCATGGGCTTCCCCACAGCAGTGGTGGGGAGGCTTTGGGGCTGGGGAGCACAGCAGACCCCTTGCTGAGGGTCCTGGCCTGTGCTCTGGGCAGGGGGTGGGTAGCAGAGCAAGGGAAGAAGGGCTGAGGAAGGTGCTGCGTGAACCTGTCACGGAGGCCACCATGCTAGCTGTTCCCATACTTGTTTCAGAGTAACAGATGATGATCTGGAGGAGACAGAGAGCATCTCATCGAGTTTGTGGACGACATAAAAATGAGAGGTACAGGGCCACCGCTCAGAGGGACAGGAGCCTCACCAAATGCAACACCCTAGTACTGCACTGGTCCTGAAGGAGGGTTGGCCGGGGCTGACTGGCTGGGGAGCAGCTCTGCAGAAAAGGCCCTGGGGCTCCTGGAGAACAGCAAGATGAACAGGAGCCAGCCAGTGTGTCCTGGCAGAAACAGAGGCCAAGAGAATTCTGGGCTGTGTAACAGCGGCACAGTGAGGAGGCTAAGAGAACTGATCATCCTCTTCTACTCTGCATTCCTTACATCATATCTTGATACAGCAAACAGTATTGGGCCCCCAAAACAGGAAAGGGCATCAACAAGGAGAGAGTTCAGCAGAGGCCACCAAGATGCCTGGGGACTGGAGCACTTGCTATGTAAGAAGTGGCTAAGGGAACTGCACTTGTTCAACCTAGAGAAGAGATGGGTTTGGGGGACCTCATGGCAGCCTTCCAATATGTGTGAGGAGGTTATCAAGCGGACAAAGCCAGGTTCTTCACTATGGTGCAGGACAGGAGGACAAGAGACAGTGGGCATAAGTCAAAACAACAGTGGTTTCGAATGGATAAGAAAAAAATATCACTCTCAGAATAATTAAGCATTGGTTCATGGATCCAGAGGGGCTGTGGGTTCTCTATCCTTGGAGGTTTTCAGGATCAAACTGAACAAAGCCCTGAGCATCCTGGTCTGAATTCAGTGTTGACCATACTTCGAGGAGGAAGCTGGCCTGGGGATCTTGCAAGGTCCCTTCCTGCCTGAGTGATTCTCTGATACTATTTCCAGAAGAAACTATGTGGAAGAGATGGAAAGTCTCAGTGACCAAAATAACCCCAAATCTTGAGCTCCTTGTGCAAAGACCTCTGAAGCACCTGGAGTGGGACCAGCATTTTATACGTGTAATAGTAAACAAAGAGGTCATTCCCTTCCTTTAGATCATGCCTGTGGACCCTGTGTCCACTGACTGCCACCAACCTCCCCATCTGCTTTTGTGTCTAAGCCATAAATAAATCTAACTTGCCTACAGGAGGGACTTCAGTGCTTAAGGGCTTGGCAGGAAATGTTCTGGGAGCTTCTGGGGCTAAAAACATGACTCAAGACCTGTGAGCTACTTTGAAAGACACACTCTCTCTCAAATGCTTAACGTATACTTACATGGCCCACTCCAGCTTCTCATTCTTGATGGAGTTATATAGTGTCTGAAACAAGAACATGGTATTAGTTGTGTCTCTCATGGAAGACATGTCTGGGTGGTGGAGACCATCTCCTCCACACTCTGTCTGTGTTCTTGGAGAGATACCTTCCTTGCTGAACTGTCCTGGAGAAGTCCACCCAATGAGACGGACAACTGGTGTCCTGCTCGACCCTTTTTTGTCTATGTACCATGCTAGGTATTGGACTGGACACGTCAGCAGCAGAGGGATCTGGCAGCCAGCCTTGGTCAGGAGCCTGTATATGATATTTTTGACTAATTCTAGGTGCTGCAACTAGTCCTGAGTGAATCCTGGCCTACACAAAGATGTTAGAAGACTCTGGGGTACACCAAGACACCTCCAGTGTCTTGACTAGGGGAAAGGGACAGTGGAGGCTTGAATGCTGCTCTGAGAAGCAGGGTAGGAATGAATGACCTTAGGGATCAGCTTTTCCAGTTCTTCCTGTGCAAAATTGCAGTTACTTCCCTGGGGCAGTGAGAAAGAAGCAGGAATGGGCTAGGAAAACAAAATGTGGAGGTGGCCCTGACCACACTGAGGGGTGGGGTAGGGTGACGTCTGCTGGGAGGTGGGGGTGTCGTCTAAAGCACGATGTGACACCCCTGATATGGCACTGGTCGTTTCAACCTCCTTCCATACAGCAAAATCCAGGTCAGATTGCTGGATCTGCAGCAGGTGCAGGCAACAGTGGTGGTGTTAAACCACGTGGAAGGAGAAAATACTCACTTTGCGGTGTTCAACCAATATCCCATGGTACTGAACTAGTTGTGTTGGAACACTACATCTAATTACATGGAAATAAAGGCAGATAAAAGTATCAGTGCCAGATGGTCATATTTGGGGCAGGGGGTACCTTGTTCTGTACATTGTCTGCTGCATCACAGAGCTACCGTGGGGCAGAGGGACCCCTGCTATGCTCTGAAGGCAGATATGACACAAATCTGGATAAAACACCACCAGGGAACAGACCTCTGGTGGCTCACTGTGAGTTAGCAGAAGCTATCCATGTGGGTTACAATTCTACTAATGAAACAATTGTGCACTGGAAAATGCTGATTCAAGGGCTCAGAGTGTCCCAGCAGGACTAGGTGGCACTACAATAATAATGACAGTATCCCACTGTCTATTTATATCATGTTACCTTCAGCAAATCCTTTGCAAAGTCCTTCCCATCGTTCAGGCCATCCAGGTTTGCTATGAACTGTTGACATGACATCTTTTTGCCAATATTCTGTAAGGCAAAGAAGCAGCTCATTAAACTTCTGGAGAGTTTTGACTTTAATCAGAGTGTCTTTTAAAGAAAAATTTTATATGTAGTGGTGAAGCCTGGGTTTGCCCCAAGAGCTCAAAGCTGAAAGGTCTTCTGCTCTGATTTTCTATTGTGCTCTTTGCTTTATTTGCTCATGCCAGCACCCAAACCTTTCAAATGACCTCTTTTTTAATGGTGGAGATAAAACACCTGAAAATAACCTCTCTAGCTCTTGCTCCAAACTTTCTAAGTGATCTCACCTCTGGTCTCCAGGTTGGTCCTGGTACACAGTCTGTGTCTCAAAACCCAAGACAAGTACTCAGAATGCCTTGAAATTGCAACGCTTGGATGTGTCTCCAAGCCTGCCGTGTGTGAAATTGTGTGAGTATGCAGTGTCAGCATCTGAAGACAGCCAGCGTTGGGCAATTACTTGTCCTTCACAGAAACTGTTATTTTTGATTGCCGTTACGAAAAGAGATGATCCTGCTACTGGTACTGTGTGAACTTGAGTACTGTGGCATGTGAGGGCAATACACATACACTGGGAGAATCTCACAACCTGGAACAATGCCAAGGTTCTAATGCCAAGACTATTTGGTGCTGATGCTGCCAGGTCATCTGGCATCCCTGATATCAGTCTGTGGCATCTGTCTTCCCAAACCCTTTACCTCTCACCATAGCAGGTGAGTCACTCTCAGCCTGCAAGGGTCGAGGGGCTGGAGGCAGGCAGCCTTTCTGCAAGTTTCCCCCTGCAATCCTACCTCTCCAAAGGAGTGGAGCAGAGATGTGGAGGAGTCAGTGAGAATTGTAGGGTTCAGAAAAAGGAGTCTGATACCACAAAGGAAAGATAGGTGTCTCCAGTGCCATGTCATATTGCAGCCTTCACACCCTGGAGTGAAGTCCCCAAGGACAGACCCTGTGGTGACATCACATGGAGTGGACAATGGAGTTAGTGAGAGGAGAGCACGAGCTGCCACCAGTGGTCCTAAAGATCCCAACAGCATCCTGACACTAGGTGGACTTTGCATCAAGGTATCAACAGGGTGGCCATCCAGGAGGACCTGGGAGGATGGCCAAGAACAACGGATCCAGGAGCCTGCTTAGGGACTCAGTGAGGAAGAAGGGCCTCACTGGGTCACTGAGAGGGGATGAAGCTGCAGCAGATGATATAGGAGGTGCCCTGCAGGGCAAGATGTGTCCTCTGTGCAAGAAAATAACCTCTTGAAAGAGACTGACACCAGAAACCCCTGCCCACAAACATGCACAACAGATGACCTGGAGGCTTCTCCCCAGGTGAAAGCATCAGCAAAGAGTGAGGCCTTGGGATTAGCCCACAACGGCCCCCCACACACCCACCATCTGTGTGTGCAGACATACTCTTTGGCTACACAGGGAGTCAGCGCTGCCTTTGAGCAGCTCTGTCTCATACTCTTAATTATGCCTCCTGTCAGTGCCACCTCCAGATGAGCTGGCACCCTTGAGAGATCAAGAAAAAGAGGAATAAAGCACTGTTACAAATCTGCAGTGCCTTGGGACACAGTGCAGCACAACACGAGGCTCTCTGCTTTCTCACAGGGGAGACCCACAGCTGATCCCTGATAGCTAGAGGCTACTGCCAGCTAGTGCTCAGGGGGTACGCTAGCTGCAGAAGAGCTGTGGGGAAACCTGCAGACATGCTAGGTTTTATCAGAAGAGAGAAGAGAGATTTGTGTACTTGCTGGCTCGTGAATTACAGCCAAAAAAAAAAAAAAAAAAAAAAGCCAGCAGCACAAAGGCATGTGAATGGAGAAAGGAAGGAGGGTGAGAGAGTGCATTAAAAAATGCAGTAATGAACTTCCACAAGGGAGGGAGTTTGGAGGTGAGGTAAGTGTGTTGCCCGAGACCTTGAGGCACCAAATTACTTTGCACAGAGAGAAGGTGACTACTTCTACCCCTGCCTTGAGGCAGGAAAGCAGAGTGCACAGCACAGGTCTTTCTGCCTGCAGAGATCTTGTTGCAGTGATCCAGCAATGAATGCAGAGGCCAACACATTTTAGGAAGTGAGTGGATACAGTGAGATAAAGTGGCACAAGTTACCAGCCTTGCAGGCCCTTCTTTGGGTTTCTCACATATTGTGTCCAAGACATATATTAATCCCAGGGGATGGCTTTTTATTCTGTGATTTGTCTCTTTCTCTTGTGCAAGAAGATCTCTGAGCTTGGAGACAGCAGCCACACTGTGGAAAAGCAGCTAATTGCTGAGCAATTGAGAAGGATGAAAACATACCCTTTCTTTGACAGCCAGAAGAGGTGATGAGAAAGCTCCAGCAAGGATGCTAATACTATGAATCAGCCTGTTGGACAAGACTGTTGAAGCACTGCAGAGTCAGGGGCAGGATTCAGGCTGGCTGTCGGTAGGACTGAGCACAGGATGCTGGGGTGGCTCAGATGCAATACAACCCCAAGTCAACGATACCTTAACACTTCAGCTTGCTGCTTTGAGAAGTGGCCTGGAGCCAGCCACTCAAATACAAAGCCCTGCAAGTGCCTCCAAATCAACACCATCTGAACAGAGAAAACAAAAAACCACGGACTTCACAGCTTCACTTGATCAACACTTGCAAAGAAACAGTTCTGTGATCACAACTGCCTCATTATCAACAGCACCAGCACCAAGGGCTGCCTGAGCTTTCACACACTGCAACAGTATTTAGCAAGTATAGGGAATCCTAGGAACAACTCTGGAAAGGGTCATTATGAGGGTGCAGTGGGGTGCTGCCTTATGCAGTAGGCCACCTTGCTGATTCAGCAAGATCATCACATTTGGACATAATCTTCAGGTGAATGTATCTGCACACCTCAAAGCTCAGTGCTCAGATATTCTATAACCCTTGCTGAACTGGGACCGCTGCGCAGGGAGATGCATCTTCATTTCTGGCCAGCCACACAGATGGGGGCATTTTGATTTTTTGTGGTGCATCAATCACTTACCAGCAATAGAACAAGCAGCGAGGCTGCTTCACAGCCACACGTAGCTACTATTCCTGATATGTCCCCCTGGCAGAAAAGAACTTTTTCCCACCTTTGCTTGCTCCAGGCCATGCAGCAAAGCATGAGAAATCACTATCAGACAATCAGTATGGTGTGCTTGGATGGAGAGTGAGCTAGCAAACAGTGGATTAAATAGATGAGAAGGGATGGATAGTTAGATGAATGGGTAGAGACAGTATGGGAATGGGTAGACAGAGGTAGATGGGCACAAACAGTGTATGAGAATGGAGAGATGCAGAGACAAGGTGCACAATGGTGGTTAGAGTGCATAAGAAAAAATTAGGAAGGATGAGATTGATATGATGAAGGGTAGACAGGGCTGATCCTGCCAGCCCATTGTTTCAACCCAGTGTAACTAACTCCCCTGTTTACAGTTGGGTTCTTGCCTCCTCTGGGCCTCAGTCATCTGCTGCTGAGCTGACTCATCCAAGATGATTGCAGACCATCTCCTGAAGTGTCCAGGATGCCTCTATCCACCTCTAGAAGACTCTGGGCTGTAGCCTGGCATCCCTTGGGTGTTGCCAAGTTCCAGCCTTAGGAGGCTGGGCCAGTGAGTATGGAGCTGGGTGCTCAGTGGGAAAAGCAGGTGCCATGTGAAAGGCCCAAGAGGAGAAACAGTTCCTGGGGGCCAGAGGCCATGAAGGGTGGCTATCTGGAGTGCTCTCCCCAGCAGTCTGTGAGCTGTTAAACCACTTGAGCTTCTGGGCTAGAGGCCCCAGGCATCAAACATCTCAGCTGCAAAGTGGTGAGTGGAGTACATCTCCTGTGAGCTCCCCAACACGAGCATCATGCCCCTAGCAGGCCCTGCTTTTACTCAGGCTCTTTTGACCTCTCCTAAATACTCATCTTCAGGGGAAAAAACCCAAACAACTACATTTACGCTTCAGCATGAAGTGAGGGTCATTGGTCTGACTGGACCAAGGGATCTGGTAGTGGATGTGTTCTAGGCTGCAGAAACAAAATCACCCCACTGCAGGGGACAAACCCACAAATTTTGGGTACCAATGACCCCCGGGCCACGCATAGCAGCTGCTTGTACCTCAGAGCTCTTCTGCTCTCCCAGTGCTACTAACACAGCACTATTGCTAACACCAAACCATAAGCTTGGCTTAAGGAGAATATCACAGGGTTTGTAAGATTAATAGTGAGGGACATGTGGAGTTAGGAGCTGCCAGGGATCCCATTTCAAGCTTTGTTCAGTGGCCATGAGAGCTGCTGGCCTGCTTTTTGAACAAAAGCTAAAGCTTGTCACATTACAATGTGACTCCAGAAGCTGGGCTTTGCTAAAGTACCAAAATGCAACCGTGAGTGCTGGTGATGCATAGGTGTTGATTTGTCACTGTCCTTCCATGGCCAGCAGTTCTGAACAAGGAGGGATAACACTGATAGTTGAAAAGGAGACATCCCAAAGCTTTGTCTCCAAGGAGCAGAGATGGAGCAGAAAAGTACTTACTTTGTCATAAGATATCCTGGAGCTCAAACAGCACCAGCAGAGCAAGGTAGAGAGTTGCAACAACCTGGTTTATACTACAAGGCTTGTAATGCTGGCTTTTAAACACCAACTCCAGGTGATTCTATGAAAATGGAGTGTCTCATTTTAAAGACAGTAAGTTTTCTAGACAGTTTGGAAACAGGGTCTGAGTGTACCTGTGGTAGAAAATCAACAGTACTAAGGCAAAACTCCAGTGTGGCCAGGTGCAAATCTCATGTTTTAAAGCCAGTCTCATTACTTTTAAGCCTGGACTCAGTATATGTGATGGTCATTGCTGGAATGGTGAACTAGCCCATTCTAGACACACTGCTGTAGGGAACTGCCCCTTTACAGAGACACATCAACCATCTTTTCCTAACCAAAGGAATTTCCCACTCGATGGCAATGCACAGTAAAACACTGAAACACACACACAATATTAAAAAAGGAAATAAAATAACAACTGATATGCAATATCGTGACAGCATCTTTAACAAAAAGGGGTGAGAGATCAAGTCACACAATCCCAGGTACGCTGCAGTTTATGGAGGTTTCTTTACACAAGGAGAATTTCATGTGATGCATATCAGCTGCCAATGGGTTGCTAAGTAGTGAAGGACACTGCACAACCACTTAGGAATCCAGACAAACAAAAATCCTTATTTTTTTTTAACACAGAAAAAACAAGTTAAAAGCCAGTGCTTTAAAGCAAAACACTAGAATGACTGCACTTACCACCTGGTAAAGGGTTAAAGAGCAGAAAGAGAGGTTCCAGGAGCAGAAGGAAATAAAAAAAAAAAAAAAAAGGAGGAGAAGGAGAAGAAGAAATTAATGTTACACATGCGGAAAAATAAAGAGAAGATTTTTCAAAGAAAAGCTCGGGCATTTCTACACCTAGTCAAAAGAAAGCTATTTTTTCTTTGCCTAGATAGCATGAGATCATTTCTTCTTATCAAGCTTCTTAGCCAGCTTGTCAATGAAAAATAGAAATGGTAAGGTTTTGGAGGTTTAGGGGTTTTTTGGCCTTTTCAATAATTTTTATCTTCCCAGAGACATATTTAGGATTTTTTTTTAATTAAAAAAACCTAGATAAAATAGTAAGATTACTCTGGAGTGAAGTTCCATAGTTTGCCTTCTGCCACAATGCTGCTTTTGCTGTTGCAGGAAATGCTTTGATGAAAATATTTCCTTGGCTCCAACCATTTCGGTGGAAGGATGAATGCTTTTTGAGATCCTCCTGGAAGCCAGCCCCATTGCTATCCCACCGCGTGCAGAGACACTTTGCCTAGATGTGTTACTGGCAGCCATGTGGGTGGGAATGGACCCAGTGGCCAGTGTAACACTGGTCACAGGCTGCCTGTTCCTCAAAGGATGAGGCCACGGCAGCTGTAGCCAGCCTGTTGCAGGCTACAGTGCACGTCCGGAAAGGATGGTCTTGCAGAGACCAGTAATTCCCTTCACTGACTGCTGTGTTCAAACCTTGCCAGTCATGAAGGCAGTATCTGTGCCCTAATGATGGGGAGGGTCTCCCAGGAGGACTGTCAGGATTGCACCAGTGAAGCTGGTGGCCTTTGCATCTTTGCTGTCAAAGGTGAAGAGCACTCATGTAATGTCCTCTTCCCACCCCCACAGAAAAAGGCTCCTTTCAAAGGTGATTATAAACCAGTATGCAAAAAAAGAGCTAGGTTATGGCCTACTGTCCTCTCATTAACAGGCTAATTAAGAGAAAATCAGGGCAAGCCTCTGCAGATGCACAACGAATTGTTACCAGCTGGAGGCAGAAGAGAACTCTGATCATACAGCTTGGAAATCATGGGCTTGTGGGGCAGAAAAAGGGTGTGTAGGTTTCACATGCACAAGCTGCTATAACAAGCCATACCCCCATACCCTCTCCCAGATGTATGCTATAACAGGGGTCTCCAAGGGTACACAATGTCCCAGTGCTGGCCCCTATGACCAGTCCCATCTCCCCTCTGCAGTTATTTTCCCTCCCACTCTGCTCTGCCGTGTACACTTTTAGGAAAAAATCCAACCTATGCTGCCTGAAAGAGCCTCTAAAAGGTGGTGAAAGATCTTCTTACAGCCTCTGCTGTTTTCCAACCACACCTTTGGGCACTGAGCTCTGCTCACCCTGCTCTTTGTCTAGAGGCCTCTCTGATATGAAACTCTCTAGTGGCTTTCTGTTACACCTTGAGGAAAAGGAACAGCTGGGACTTAGTTCATGTTTTGGGAAAGAAAGATCAAATCTAGACCTGCATGAAAGTACTGACTCCCTTGCAGCAGTTTTTGGGATGAGAGAAGCCTCAGGTGTCTGCACCGCAAGAAATAGCAGCACAATTGGTGCTGCTGTTTGCCAGCCCCACAGAGACTGGCGATGAAGACCTGGGACAGGGCTGATGCATGCAACTGGTCCTGGGAAGAAAGCTGCATTGCGTGTGCCTGTACAAGATAACTGATGTCAGCAGGAGATATGCCTTTGGCTTGAGTGTGGGAGTGAGACACTAAGAGGACTCTCCCCAGGTCTGGGCCTGGCACCCGAAATTCCCCCTGGAGCTGGTCAGAGTACTCTCTGCCATCCTATCTCAATTTTCCAGCAACACATCCCGCACAAGGGGACAGACCTCTATACTGGGAAGGAAAAAAGGAAGGATGCCTCTCCAAGTACTACTTACATGGCCGTGAAGGTCTGTGTTTAGCAGCATCAGGGCGCAGGTGAGCGTATGAATCCCATCTGAAACACACAAGTCAGATGGGTATGATTACTCCCCTTCCCATGCAGTTTTGGTGTTTGCTGTCTTGGCAGCCCACCCGTTGCAAAACCAAGGCTAGTTGCTATGTCTGGGGACCTTAAAGAATACCTCTTTCCTTCAACTGCATAAGATAGTTTAAAAAAAAAGATATCCTCTTTTCTGTCAAACTTTACCTTTTTCTGAAACGATCACCAGGGAATTGACTTTAAAGCAGTTTTGTCAATGGCTTTCTAGAGACCAGACTTTCTGCTGAGTCTTCCTCGGTATCTGTTTTGTGCCAATGCCATTGTAGAATGGGGCAGAGACCCTGGCAAACAGAGCTAGTTTGCCCCCAGTTGATCACAGTCACCTCAGGGGTTTGTCCTGAGGTCTTTAGCCATCATTCCCAGGCAGCCTGTAAGCTCTTGAGTTGTTCAACAAACATTACTAAAAATTAGTGCAGCGTTTTTGGCTCTTTGACTTAACAAAACTCACACGAAGTTCTCCTTCCATTTGAGACAGTACAGCACCCTCTTCTTTACCATGTAGTCTGGTGGCTTGCTGTTATTTCAAAACCATGCTGTATCCTGAAACTGTTCAAGCTCAAGAGACCAGTTGCCACACACCACCTCACAACAGTGAGATGTAAATGCAGTCTGGCACATCAACTGGTTCTTGCCAAGGACCTCACAAAAGGGCTAGAGAGCACCAGGGAGGAGACATGGTCAGAAATACTACAGCCTTGGTCTTTGGCCCTGCTCTTGGCATGAGTTGGTGTGCTCACACAGATGGGCTGCTCCACAGACCAAGCAAGACATGACATGATGCTCCTGGCTTATTTCCCTCGTGCATCCTGCTCTATGAATTGGTGCCCTAGGGTCAGGCTGTGACTTACCGCAGGCCTGGCTGGGGAAGTGGCACTGGCCTTTTCTTGTGGGGGTAGATGTGCAGCCACAGAGAGCCAGACGTGGCCTGTCCCCATCCCAGGCTGCCACTAAACAAAGTCACCATTTGTGTGGAATAGTGCTGAGCCCTGAACACCCCATGCTCAAGACCAAGCTCTAAACACTGCCAGCTAAAGGCAATCAAACACATGAGCCCAGGATGAAGGTAACTCAGCACATGAGCTTCTCCCTTTCCTGGAAGAACCATGGTCTGAGGAAGGAAGGGTTTCTCATGGGAACATCACGTATTTCTCTGTGAGGGCTGACAGTTCTGGGCACATGGTGTGATGGACATCCCCCGTCAAGAAAGAATCACTTCCTAAGCAAAATGCTTCCTTCACTTTCACAAGAAGCAGCTTTGGGCTTAGGACAACATGCCTTCCCAGTGTGTATTTTTGAGTTTCTGTGGGAGGTTCTGGGCTGACATCTTCACCTGGCTCTACTGTATCACTTTGGTCAGGTAAATCATGTCCCACATGGCCCCAAGGTGGAGCTGGTGTCCCAAAACTTGCTATTCTCTCCCTGTTGCTTAGCTCAGTTGCATTCACTTTTTCTCTCTGCTCACACAGTGTCACAACACAACTGTATTGTTCTTCCATGTCTGGGCTTCATCAGTACAGGAAAGCATTAATAATGTGTCCAGGACACCACTCTCTGGAAGAAAAAACAGCCACCTCACTCAGTGGTTAGCAAATCAGAGCTCCTGCCACCCTCATTTGCAGCATCCCATCATGCAAGTGAAGTGACTCTCGGTGTTGCAACAGCCATGTCTCCATCAGTGGAGGAGTTACTGACTCAGCATGTAGTAACGCCCTGAAATGTCTTAGAGAGCTGTAAGACCTTCTCAGCTGCCTGATCATCTCCAGACAAAACTGCCTTGACTCTATCATGCCTCTATGCCAATAGACCATCACAGCCAGAGGTGTTTCTTTAGAAATCTAGATAATACACAGTGGCTCAGATTTCATGTTGGTGGAACATCCTTCGTGAGTTTAGGCTGGATGCAACAAGAAAGAACTACTTCCTGAAGAAAAAGCTTGCAATAGCTTTCTCAAATTACCATGTACCTAGTGCATGCTTTTGAAGTATCTGCAAAAGATGTGACCTGAAGGAGCCACTTTTCTTCCCTCCATTGCATCAGCTTCAAGTAGTACTTGGATTACAATTGTATTTTTCAAGCCCCATTCAATTCCAGTACTGAGCACAGCTCTGTCCTGCTTGGGACTCATTCAGTTTACATTTGGTCTGCAGAAAGTGGTCCTGCCCAGCCTTGTGAAATGTGCTGCCACCATCACAGGCAATGCTGTGGCCCTAAATGTTAATGAATAGGTCATGACAGCAGCAGCAGCAGTAATATGTTTCAGATCCCATTTTCCTTATTCTTAATAGTTTTGTACTGTTTAGGAGTGTAACATTTTCAAAACAGGTCCTACTGGCAGCATTGACATCTCCACTGAGGGCCATGCAGTTATGGAAGAGTTTAACTTTCTGGCTTCATTCGTGTTTGCATTAGCAGGCACCTTTCTCGCAGAGTCTTCAGAACTGGGATCTAATTTCTCTTCTGAACAGTTGCTGTAGCATGGCTCCATCAGCAGCTTTGTAACCCATGTTGCCACATGGCAAAGCTTGCATTTTGTTTGACTAGTTACTGCCCTCATGCTGAAGGGTGTGGGATGGAATCAGAGGCCTGACCCCCTGTGCTCCAGCTCAGCCTGTGCTCAAGTTGGTGTGTGCATACATCCACCCCCCACAGTGGGTGTTAGGCACCTGGGGACCAGAAGGGGAGAAAGGGACCCAAGGCCCTTGTCTACAGGGGTGGGACATGGATGCAGTAGAATTGGGGATCACTTCCAGGGGGAAGCGTTGAAGAGGGGTCAGGACTTGGCATTTAGGATATTTCAGCTGGGGACTGCTGCTGAAAATTCAGCCTGCAGCTTAATGTCTTCATGTGGAAGACCCTTCCCAGGGAAGGTTGTCTTTGGATCAGTGGGTGAGAACATCATACAAACACAGGGAAATTAAATCTAAACCTATGTTTTATTGGGATACCACTGATAAAAGCAAAGAGGTCATTCTGTTCTGAGAACAGTGTGTGTCCAGTTAGCTTGGCAGAGGGACTGGAAGGTTCATGTAACACTAGGCACTGCTGCTCTTTGGGAAGCCTGCAAGATGGAGACAAGCAGGAGCTCTCAAGCACAACTGGCATACTGCATGCAGAAGGGGGTGGAGGAATAACCGGCACTGCCATGGTGCCAGCTGAGAGCAGGTCAGCAGCCTGATTTCCACCCAAAGGGGCATTTCCAGATGCCTGTAAGCAGGCACGTAGAGGCATTCATATAAGTGCAAATGTGGGCATGCTCATGTCTGGATGTGTGCGTATGCACATGTGTACCAGGAATGACCTCTCCCATTTAGAACTATAAAACTAGAAACTATATCTAACTAAAAAAAATAATGGGGGGGGGGCTGAAAGTAGCTAACAAAATCTGCAACTAAGTGAGCCCAGAATTTTACCCAGCTGTGCTTTTTTCTGCTGCAGTTGTAGATGCAACAAACAATGAAATGAACACAACTCTTGTGCATGGCAAGGCAATAGCATTCCTCCGTCTGCATGGAAATGTATTCTTCCATTCAATGGACAAGGTCTTGGGCTGAGCTAGCACCAGCCACTCATTTGCCCACTGTCAGCAACCACTTTGCAAGCTACAACTGCGGTAATTTGCAACCCTGAGAACCATTCACTACCTGTGTCCCCAGTCCCTGCCAGGGCAAGGATAATCAGCAGAACAGCATCCCAGAGAAAGGGAGAAGCTGCAGCCTTGCCTGCCCAGTGGGTGCTATTCAGGCCTGGCTGTGGATGGTTGGTTTTACGCTCAGGCTCTGTGACACACATGCACTGTGAGTGCACAATGGACACTGGAGCCAGGGAAAGCAAGCGGTACCTTCGGACGTGCTCTCTTCTGGGTTGCACTGGCAGTATCGCCGGGAGAAATGAATCAGCACCCGCTCCCGCTCCTGCGTCTCTCCCATCAGCGGGAATGCTTTCAAGAATGTCCTGCAAAGAGAAAGTGATACTTAAAGATGTCATGGATCAATCTGCTGGGCAGCATCCATGCTAAGGAGGGAGATGGAAAGGGGGTCCTCAGAGCAGCTAGGAAGGCCTTTGTCCTCCCCCCAGCCTGTGCACCCCTGGGCCCCTGCAGGTGCAATGCAAAGGGTGTCTATGGAGCCAGCTCTGAGCTGTGTGGGGAAACATGATGTCAGCTGAGATCTGACCCACCTCTGGCTTGATGGCACCAGGATGGGTTGTCCGTCCCAAGGGAAGAAGTTGCTCCCACTTGCTCTGAATTTGTATGGGATGGGATTCCTGGAAAAGCTGCTCTCCACCATGGGGAAGCAGGTTGTGGGCCCTCCTGTTGAAGCCCACTTTTGGTGGCAGTACCTTGCGCCAAACGTGACACCAAAGCAAAGATTAAATGATAACCTGGAGCTCCCCCCAGTCCCTGCTCCTATCACACGGACAGCTTCCCATGGCGTCCGGAAGTCTGGAGGAGAAACCCACCGCGCTGCTCCGCTCTGTTCAGCCCAGGCCCTACGCGGGAGTGCCAGAGACCAGCTCACCTGAGTGCTTTGTCAAGGGTCAGGCCAGTGAAGTCAAAGAAGCTGAGATACTCCTCTGCTACCAACTTGCTAAATTCGTTACTGTAATTAAAGAGGGAGTAGTCAGCCCTTTAATCAGGGAAGAAGACACTGTCTACAAGAGGAACAGCAGACTGCTGCCTCCTGGCCAGCCCAACTCCCAGCAAGACACTGCAGACGTGACCCCAGACCCAAGGGGACTTTATCCTAACTTGAAATGCTGCTGGAAAACCTCCAAAGGGCCCTAACATGCCCACAGCCTAGCACTGCAGCTGCCAGCCCTAGACACCTGAGAGAGATGCCTGCCCTCACTGAATCCCTCTGCTGTGCTGCTGGCCAGGGAGAGCCTCCTCCCAAACCAGCCAGGAGAAGGAGGCCATAAGGATGTCCTGTGCTCATCCAGCACCCTCTCTCTTACCTAGTCCTCTCCCATTGCTGGACGTGTCCCCTCCTCCTACTGCAATGTTCCTGCTCTCCACTCCAGTTTGGCTCCCATACCACCCTCTCACCACAGTACCTTGCTCACGTCAGATGTATGCCGCTGAGAACTGGAGCAGGAGAGCTCAGAGGAGCTTCTGGCCCTGCTCATCCCTGAATGCTTCTCCAGAAACCATTCCCCTGCCACGTTTTTGAAGGACACTTGCAGACATGTTGCCTTTAAAGCCAGAATGGGCGCTGTTAAGTTCCTCTATCTATACAAATCAGGTAGTGGAAGTGCAAGAATAATCAATGAATGCTGGCAAGAAATGGGAGATGATCTCAATATGCTCAGCCTTTGCCATATACAATTCCTTCTCCTTCTCCCCACAAAATGAAAAGCATATTGCTAAGCATTGCACATCCAGTTTCATGCCGGGACATGTTACAAGCACAACTCATTGTCTTTCCTGCAGCATTGTTTCATCTTCTGCTGTGAGGTGGATGCTGTAAAGCCTCTGGCATGGATGCTGTCCAGAAGCACAACACACAGCAGGATCAGGCAGAGCAGTATGACAGCTCCAGGGAAGAGGTCCAGGCTGAGTTTTGAGGGGCAGGACATAAGTATTGGTGCTGGATTTTGTGCAGGAGACTGTTTCAAAGCCACATGAAGCCACAAGGCCTCACACTCATAAAACAATCTTATCATTTGGGATTGCTAGCTCTGGGAAAGACCATGTCCTCATGGGCCCATGGCCCCCCAGGTTAGTCTGTCTGAAGCAGTGCCACAATAACTGGAATGCAGATTGCTGACAGCTTCCCAGGGAGACTTCTCCATTTGTCCTGGAACTTCACAGCAAGGTGATATGAGATGCAGAAGATGACCACATGTTTGTGAAAGGAGATGTCACCACATCTTCACCCCTGTGCCAAAGAATGAGCAGAACCAAGCAAGCCCCAGGCCTCCTCTGGGATCCTCTCAGCTCTAAGTCTGCAGAAGACCTCATGTATTGCCCGTGCCAGTGCTGGGAATTAGCCAGCACTCTCCCTTCCGCAGGTCAGGTCCCACCTCATAGGTGCAGTTGTAGTCTCTCAGAAGAAAAGGTCTGATTCCTTCTGTCTGAGCACCTGTTTACCAGGTGTCCTGGGAAGCTGCTTGGGCTTGAAGAACTGGCCTTGCCCAAGGCTCCCTAAATCCAAAGGACTTGGCATGTCTATATCCCAGCACAGATCTTGGGTGGGCTGAATTGCTCTTGTGATGTCTCCATGGCCTACACTGGGAGCTACACCCTAATATACATTCCTAACTAGATCTATAGTCAGGCAGGATAAAGGTGGGTGGGAGCTCCCCTTCACCCTACTCTCCCATCAGGGCAGCCCTGAAAGGCAGGCATGCCTTGCTGCCTGTCCCTCAGCTCACTGGGTCTTGCTGAAGGCCAGGAGTCCATAGGGAATTAGCGACCCCCAGGACAAGTTGTCTGTACCAGCTGCTGTGCTGCCAACAGTCCCCAGCCTGGATGCCCATCACACCTTCTTGTGTGCCTCACTTGGTCCCTCTCTGCTTGGAAAAGGTCCAGGCAGGGACTGCCAGCTCTGCCGAGGGAACCAGACAGTGTTGCAGGACACCTGAAGGCAGCCAGCCCCCAGGAAGCAACAAACTCCTATGTCTAGCCAGGGGCTTAGTGACATTGATGGGACCCTTCTCTCTGAGCTCCAGAGCCAGTGAACATGCCCCAGGCATGCCTGGGACACAGAACTCCAACACTGGCCAGGGCAAGATCATGGCCTACACTAAGGTGGGCTTAGGTGTTTGCTCTGGTTTCCTCATTCAAGAATTGGCCTCCTCTCTCTCTGTGCCAGTCCCAGCCCCTCCTGCAGGAACAGGTGACAATTCCACCATGCAGCTCAAACATGATAGAGACATCCCCACAAGAACAGCAAGGTATTTCCCACGGGGACATGTCTGGCATCCTCTGGCTGGTGGCCTTGCCACACAGCCAGCCTCCTCAGACCTCCTCTCATCTTACACCCCAGCTTGACACTTCCTCCCTCTGCCTGGTTTGGGAAGGTCCAGGCACCAAGAATGCTTAGTGACCTGCTGGGTAACAAGCCACCCTGGGCGTAACACAGAAGCCCTGGCCTTTTCTCACAGTTTCATTCCTGCGTGGCTGGATGTGGACAGAGATGTGTTGTTTTACAGCCTGAATCACACTGTCCTACAGAACCAAGCCTGTATTGTCCAGGATCCTTTTTGCACCACAGTCACCTGGGTGAAAAAAGATTGTCCTTAAGAAGTTTGGCTAAGGAAAATTCACCTAATCTCCAGGGGAGGAAAATAGGCTGTGTGCCCATGTCATACTGCCCACGGGACTCTGACAGACCCCCCAGTTCCCAGTGCACTGTGGTGCTGAAACTGTGCTCTGTTCCCTGCTCCGTTGCTGCCTGCGTGGTTTTGTAAGCACAGTGGAATCCTGGGAAATCCCACAAGGAAGCACCCAGCACTACCATCTTCATGGTCTGGCAGCTGAGACAGTTCAACCTCCAGCCAGCAAGAGACATGCGACGATGGGTAGTGACAGAGCTGAGACAATGCCACAGACCAGTCCAGGAACAAGAATCTTCCATGGAGAGTTCAGTTGCCAAAACACACGCTCTTCAGAGAGACAAAGGTAATTTCTGGATTTGAGGTTAATTTCACAGAATTGTGTCAGCTGGAAAGAAAGTATTTGGAGATATCCAACCTGCATTTCCTTGTTCATCAAGCCTTTTCTATTTGTCCTGGTTTCAGTTGGGACAGAGTTAATTTTCTCCTTAGTAGCTGGTACAGTGCTGTATTTTTGATTTAGTATGAGAATAATGAGAATAATAGCTGATGTTTTAGTTGTTGCTAAGTAGTGCTTATCCTAAGTCAAGGATTTTTCACTTTCTCATGCTCTGCAAGTGAGCAGGTGCACAAGAAGCTGGGGGGGAGCATGGCCAGGACAGCTGATGCAAACTAGCCAAAGGGATATTCTATACCATAGGACGTCACGTTCAGTATATAAACTGGGAGGAGTTGTCTGGGAGGGGTCGATCGCTGCTCGGGGACTGGCTGGGCATCGGTCAGTGAGTGATGAGCAATTGCACTGTGCATCACTTGTTTTTCTTGGGTTTTATTTCTTTCTCTTTTTGTTGTCTTCCTTTTCATTACTATTATTATTGTTGTTGTTGCTGTCATTATTGTATTTTATTATTTCAATTATTAAACTGTTCTTATCTCAACCCATGTGTTTTACTTTTTTTTTCCGATTCTCTTCCCCATCCCACCAGGAGTGGTGGGGGGAGGAGTGAGCAAGTGGCTGTGTGGTGCTTAGTTGCCAACTGGGGTTAAACCGTGACACTACTTGTTTGATAATGATGAATGGTTTTGTTTTGTTTGGGGGGGGGGTTTGAGAAAATTTTCAATGATCACAAAGAAAAAAAAGAGGTTAAAATGAGCTAAAAAGCTTTAAAATGAGTTTTTACTTTTTTCACAACCCTCCTAGGTAGGTCACATGAGCTGGCCTGAAAGCATCACTTAAAATTACCCTGCTCCCACCACTGTAGGTTGGTCTTAGATAGTCTTAAGTGAGCAAGACCAACTTAAAACACACCTATCCTCATCCTTCTTCCTTTCCTGCTCTGCAAATCCACCTGCTTGGTCCAAGAGCCTGCAGCTCTATTCAGGTCTTGTGCTAGGAAATTATTCAGATGTCAAAAATGCAGATGATCAAAGCAAAAGTTTTCTTTTAAAGGCTGTGTCAATTCCCAAATGTGGGTCACCAAACAGCTTTCCAAGGTGTAAGGATTGCAGGTGTGAGTGAGGACTGCAAGAACTAGCAAAGGGACACACTCAGATGTACCCCCAGAGACCTATTGCTTGAAACTTTCCCCAGTCAGTGAGCTGTCATGGCAAATTTGCAAGAAAGAAGAAGGATGTTAGACCTGAGGCAGCAGCAACCAACAGTGCACCTGCTACAAGAACCACAGCAAAAAAGAAGAATGGGGATGCTGCCAGGTGATATAAAGAGCCTCTAGGAGATCATTCGTGGGCTACTTCTATCGCAGGACTAAGCTGGGAGTTACAGACAATCCTTGGTACTGAAAGTTTGGGTATTTGCTGAGGGAGTTGTGTTCTGATGATCTGGACAGGAGTGAGACATTTCAAGGACATACTCCCCGCCCCCCCCCCCCCCCCCCAGCAACCCAGGTTATATCTGATCCAGGAGAAGGATGATGGAGATTGGTATCCTCACACCCACTGGCATCCTAAAATAATCTGTTACTGCTACACTCGTTACTGTTACTCCGTCTCTTAGAAATCTCTGTAACTCTCCCACTTTTGAATAAGCACTTTTTATTTCTCTTCTGCCTTATGCAGGCAAATCTACCAGCTGAGGTGCTTGGACCTCTAGTGTGTATCTGGCTCTCCATCAAACCCTTCACGCCATCTATACAGACTGGGTCTAGAAGGCACTGCAGCAAGAAGATTTTGGGGTGCAGACACGAAAAACCTGGGAACTGGCAGGGAACCCAGTGCAGATCCAGGTCTGGATCCCAAACCCTTCAGCCTGGGGGTTGATTTAGGGGGGGTCTTCCTGGGCCCTTATCAAACGCAGGATGCTCTTGGTTCTGGTGGGCAGCAGCTTGTGGCAGTTAATGCCCAATATACACAGACAACTTGTAGGATTCACATTGCAAGGGCATTGGGCTTGGACCAGTTTCAACTGGAAGGATGACCAGTTTCAACTGGAAGGATCTCCAACAGTCATGACTTCACCCAGCAAGCCCTTGTAACAGCAGGCTTGTCTCTTCCTGCCTTTGTCCTGTCTTCCCAGCACAACCAGTGCTCCCCCAGACCCTCCCCAACACAGCTGTGTTTCTGCTGGCCATGCTCAATGCTGCCATCTCAGTCAACCCCCTTGCAGGGTTGGCTGCAACCCGAAGCCCACTTACTTTTTCCCAAGCTGGCGTGCCACATCACAGCGCTTGAACCCTTCGAGGTTGTAGAGGCGCTTGGCTAGCCTCTTGGCAGCCTCATTATCCGCCCTGCAGCCATTTGCCAAGGTGTCTGTGCTGCCCTGGTCAAGCTGCTCCATGCTGCCCATGTCAGAGTCAGAGTCTGACAGTGCGTCTTTCAAGCTGGCATCGCTATACAGAAACAAGAAATAATTCAAGGAGCAGCAATGTGACTTGACGAAACCCACAGAAAATGCCACAGTTTGATTTCTTCTTGTTCCAACCAAAAAATATGAAAAAACAATACATTTGTGAACTGGGCGTTGGACAAACCCTCTTTCATTTCAGGTCAAATGAAATAGTACAATTTTGTAGAAAATGACTGAAGAAAAGGTGACTTCTCCCTGAGAAATGAGGACATATCTGTTCAAAGCAAGCAGCAGCCCCAATACCTTTCTAAGCTTCCTTTCTCTCCACTGGTATGGAAAGTGATACCAAGCTCTTTCAGAGCTGTGGACATTCAGGAAATCTTCAGAGATAGATGGTATGCTTTTCAGTTCAGATTATTTGCCAAGGATGAGAAACTGCACTTGTACAAATCGTGCCAATGGGACTGGCACCACACCTGCTGTCACTGGTGGGCTGCTCCTCTCCCAGCTGCCTGCTGGTGTCATGGCCAGCTGTTCCCACAGACAACACGCTGAGCAGCCCCACTGGCACCATGTAGGTGGACCTGTGTCCCTTTATTTTCTTGCCCAAGGCCAGTTATGGCACCTCTTCACACATTTTTGGCCAGTGTGACTCACTAAAGGCCTGATAGCTAGCTGGACATATGGCCTCGCTCCAGCTCTCCCATGACCTGGCTGCTCATCACCTGGCTTCCTCATGCAAGGAAGTGCGCTGCAGATGAGCTGCTGCCTCCCAGGGATGATGGTTTGGGTCTGAGCTGGTCCAGGGGACGAAGTCTCTGCTGATCTCACTGCCTGTAGAAGAACTTTTGGTTACGCCTCTATAGGGGCACCCAGTCCTAAGTGAAACCTTGAGGTTTCCCTGCACTTCAGAGCACGTTTGAGAGTGTGCCTGACTGCCTTCAACCTGCCAAGGGCTTTTGCAGATATCAGGCAGATAAGGCAGTGGTCTACCCAGAAGACCCCCAGCTTTGCCTGCTGACAGGATTTGTGAGCAGCCAGATGAACGGTGGTGCCCTCCAGAGCAAATGAGAACACTAAGTGCTGAGGCTTGGCTTTTCTTGGGCTCGCAGGGCTCCTACAGGACGCTGCAGCTCACCTGCAGTTTGGGGTCCTGGGCTTGAGAACCGGGAGGACTCAGACACAGGCCCGCTGGGGACTGGCTGGTTTAATGCCATGAGACTTTGGTCACCAGCTGCAGTCCTAATCTACAGGTAGGAAAGTTTTTCCTGTTGGCATTTGGCCTCTCTGCCACGACAGCACATGAGAGGAAGCACAAGGGGGAAAAAAGCAGCTCCATCTCTATCACGTCCTCTGAGCCTTGCTCCTGGACTGGGACCCCATAAGACAAGGAGCCCTTGCCCAAGGAATTCCCAGCTTGTCTTACCTGATGGAGTTAATGATCTTGGTGGCATCTTCCTCTGACCCTTCCACATGGAACCCATTTGGGATACTCTTCAAGGACAATCGGCTCAGCACGTTCTCCGACCTGCTGCTGGTAATTGAGTGCCTGAGAGGGCTCCCAAAATCCCCCTCCACTGGCTTTGCTGCTGCTTGCTCTTGCTTATCAGCAGCCATGTGGTGAAGGGCTTCTCTCTGCTGGGCTACCAGTTTCTGCTCCAAGAGCTCTGGGCTTTCTTTGACCCTTTGCTGGATCAATGGGGTAAGTGGGGCCTCAAAACTGACACAGCTGTCTGTCTCATCTGTGAGAGAGAGGACGTCCAAAGAGTCCAAGCTGCTGTAGTATGTACCCTTCATAAGGTCAGACTCAACTATCTTCTCAAAGGTTGAGCTGAACCCATCCCTGATGTCTTTGAATTGAAAATGTTCCTTGTCATCCTCACTGCAGTTCAGCTTGGCATCTCCAGAAGCAAACCTGGACCAAAAGGGGAAATGTAGAAAATACTGTCAAGGTAATTGCTTGCACTGTTCCACTTGGAGCTAGGCGGCAACAGAAGAGGCAGAAATGGATGCTGTGATTATAGGCCCTTGGGAACTTTCTGTGGTATAACCTGCTTGGTTCCTAATTTTTTTACAAGCGTCTAGAGCTGAAAAAGGCAGAGTTTTATGATGAGCAATCCCGGGGGCCCAGCCAACCCTTAATTTGGTCATGCCCCAGTAAAAAGCCAGACCTCTGAACTGGAGACGTTTGCACCTGACACCTGCTACTGGATCCACTGCCAGAATGGATTTAATCTGCAGGTTATCTCTCCCTTCAAGTGCTCCAATTATGGCTACTTCAAAAACATGACAATCCTTAAGATCGAGGCCATTTCATCTAAATTTGGATGTTGGCAGCAAAGGTCCTTGATCCCTTCTATAGCGGAGAAAAAGCAGAAGCTTTTAGGGAGCAATTCATATGCTGTAACTTAAGCCTTTTTTTCTTAGATGAGGCACCCTAGAAGTGCAAGGCACCTTACAAATAGTTTTCTCTCCACTGAGAGGGATGTAAAAGGTGATGGACACACATCCAGGCAGGGGAGGCTCCATGCTGCTTTACAGCTAGCCTGTGGGATTCAGGCACAGCATTACAGACTGTGAAATGCATGAACCTACAAGCCTAGCTTCCAAGTAGGCATGGATGATCCTCAGCAATCGCCACTCTGGCTTTGAATGCAGGGGCATTCATTCCAGTGTACATCTCAATATGAACCCACACTGGGAGAATTAATCTGAGTCAAATCCAGCAACACCCGCTGTGCTGGGAGCCCTGGAGAGCTGGGAGGGCTCAGGCCCTCCTAGAATAGACCAGGCTGCAAGGACCTGCCTGAAATACCCCAGGTTTCTCAGGTGAAACCTGCCTCCCCACTTCCAGCAGATTCTGGTGTCATTTGCTTTGTCAGAACCAGACATTTCATGCTGTGATACAGGTGAAAGCTAGGGGAACAGTAAGCTGCTTTTCCTCTCCCTGTGACACAGTTAACTTTCTTTGTAGCAGCACATATGGTGCTGTGGTTTGGATTTGTGACTAAAACAGTGTTGATAATGTACCGATGTTTTAACTATTGCTGAACGTGCCCACACAGCATCAAGGCTTTCTCTATTTTTCACTCCCCAGCAAGTAGGCTGGGGGTACGCAAGAGGCTGGGTGGGGACACAGCTGGGACAGCTGACCTGAATTGACCAGAGGGATATTCCATGTCATATAATGTCATTTTCAGCAAAAAGAAAAAAAGGGGGGTGGGAGGGGTTGGTCTTTCAAAGTAGCCATTGCTCAGAGACTGGCTGGGCATTGGTCTGCTGATGGGAGATGTTGAGTGATTGCTTTTGCATAACATTTTTTCTTTTTCCTTCACTTATTAAACTGCTTTTATCTTGACCCACAAGTCTGCTCACTTTTGCTCTTCTAATTCTCTCCCCCATCCCACAAGGGATGGTGGTGAGCAAGTGGCTGGATAGGTGCTTAGTTGCTGGTTGGAGTCAATACACTGCACCTCCTCACTATGGTTGTCTCAGTTTGGAAATCCTGTGTCAGCATCATGGCTGTGCCTAGTGCCCCTGCTAATGAGCACAGCCTCACTTTGCAGCAGAATACGTTTCCCTGAGATGAATTCTGGGGGTAGATGAGGGACAAGCAAGTTTCCTGTGCCAGTGAACGAGATGCTATACCTGTGCATGCCCAAACCCAGCTACTGTTAGTAATGTTTCCTACTGGGCATCAGTGACAGCCCACTCTCTGCCTTCCACATCACCTGGCACAGAAGAGATTGGAAATGGATGTTGGGAGGTAGTAGGTCTAGCACAGAAGCAGCAAAACACTTGTGAGCCAGACATGGCAGAGCCATGAGCGTGTCTCCTAGGAGCCTGGCCACTTCTCAATGCACTTTACAAAACAGTTTAGTCTTTTTAGGTGGGGAAGCTGAGGCACACGCTGCACTCCATGGAATTGCTCATAGCAAAAGTAAAGAGAGGTGGAGAGATATAATCTTGTATCCCATCTCCACCAGCAGACAGCAGAGAACAGGGAAATCAAAGCCACCACTCCCTGACAGCCCCCACAGCCAGCCACATTTCCAGCTCCCAGCTATTTGCATTCAGCCCATTTTGTCCAACAGACAAAGGCTGTCTGGTTTCATAGTGGAGACGGACCCCTGAACTTCACTGCCGTGCTTGGGCCGAGGCTCAGTGGAGCCCTGAAGCCAGGTCTAGTTGTACCATTACAGGGTCTAGGGTGCATACTTCCTTCTCTCAAGGCAGGAGGGATTTGCCTGTATTTCCACTGCACAGCTGAGCAAATAGCAAGGAGGGAAGGCTGCCTCTTGAGCAGAGAGCAGGTTAGTAAGGCCCTGAATTTACTGGCCCAGATATACTGATCAAGTGTCATCCATTCCTGGAAACCCTAGCCCTTCAAAATGCCTCAGGCAGGGTGGAAGATGGCTGGCCATTTCAGGACACAGTGGCCCTAAGGGCTAGGGAATGCACGTCTTGCCACCAATAATAACACACCCATCTGGGAACCATCATCATCATTTTTGTGGAGCAGCCAGTTCTCATGGGCAGCACAGGACAGACCATGCCTGAGCGGTTATCCTTACACGGACCGGTAGTCCTCCAACGCCCTCATCAGCGTGGGCAGCAAGAACTCAGCATTTACATGAACACTAATTCCAGGGAGTAAAATGGGACCTGGCATCCCTTCATATAGGGAAGTCCTCAAAGTTATCACCCTTGTTTGCTACAGCCAGTGTGTTTAAAGACCCAAGCCTCCAGGATAGGACGTACTTTGCCAACAGGGATCTCCTCACCCCCAGAATCCACAACAACCAAAGACAGTCATAGCGTAAGAGGAGATAGAGTGGACACCTAACACAAAACCAGTGTAAGGAGGGAAGACTGCAGTGACGGATACACATAGGCTGGCCATGACTTTGTGTACAGAAAAGATCTCCTTCCACAAAGCAGGATGACTTTAAAAACTTCCCCTTGTGACAGGAAGGACTTTACAGCCTTAATTACACCCAGCAGTGGGAATTATGGACCTGCCTTGGCAGCTCATCCCATTGCCAAACTTCTTGCAACATCCCTCATCCCCAGTGAACTTCCACATCCCCTCCCCTACAGAGGGTCTGTGTCTTCCCCACACCAAAGAAAAACCCTGGGTCTTTGTGGTTTCCGCAGGTCATCACACCACTCCTTGGCCTGCATCCCTTCACTCCATCACCAGCATGTCTGTGCAGGAGCACCCATGCAGGAGTGCATGCCCTGGTCCATCCCCATGAGGTTTGGTGCTCAGCATGTGTTTCCAGGGATGTTGTACACTGCAGCTGTGCCTGTAGGTATTCTCCTAGGTGATCCTGGGCATCAAGCCCTTCAAGAGGCATCAAGCCCTGCACCTCCTGGATATTACTTAGCAGGTTCCACATTGCCATAATCCCAAGGCAGACAGCTCCTGCTCTCTCACCCCACTGAACAGAATCATTTCCATTAACTGTTCACACCACAGGGCTTGTATTTTACAGCCCTTTACTTATTCCTTGAGCCCAAACTCATACAGCAGGCAACAAAGTGAGAAAGTCTGTGTCCCTACAAATGCCCCAGCAAAGGCTGCATGGGACAGAACGCAGGGACTGGGGCAGGAGCTGTGGTCCTGGATGGGTCAGTGGGCACCAACAAGTCAGGCAAATCACATCTCTCCTTGCATGGTCCCAGAGAAGACAGAGGACAAAGAGACTTTCTACAGCTTACACCAGCCTAGGAGCACCATCTGCACCTAATTCAAACAAAGCCAGGCTAAGGTGGGAGACAGTGAAAGACCTCGCTCATGTGAATGAACATACCTCCCCACAGAGAAGTGTTGCATACTTATTACACAGCAGGGAAAGCAATCGCTTTACTTAAATAAGGAGCTGTATGTTTATTTGCATTGTAATCACAAGGTTTTGTAAGCGTATTGAAGTAACACTGTATCTAATTGCCTGTGCTGCTTTTCCCAGTCATCTCTGAAATGCTCTTTTATTGCTTACGGCGAGGCATGCAGAGCAATGCACTTGGTTATTATTGCAGCTGAACCGTACTGGATTCTTATGCACTGAGTTGTTTACATTTCAATTCTCACTGGTTAATTAATTGTAATAAAGTACAACCTAGTTTGCTGTGTTGGTGGAGTGGGGAGTCCTGTCGGAGAAGGACAGGATGGAAATCAGGATTTTCTTGCCTATGCACTGCAGGCTTTCTGCAAAGTTTTTCTGAAACTTTATTTAATAGAATTTGAATTGCTTGATGGCTGTATGTTGCCATGGGAGAAAATGTGTGGGCAAAGGCAGCAGTCCTAAACCTGCAGGTACTAAGTGCGTCTACAAGCCAAAGGTGGGGATTCCTCTGTTAAAAAGTTTGACCTTTTTGCACGAGTTCATGGGCCTGAAAGCAGAGAATATCATTTCACCGGTGAAGCTCTCAGTTTGACTGCAGAGCTGCAGCCTCCCTGAGATCAGCAAGGCCAATGCTGGGGGCTTCTGGGAAGGTGAAAGACCTCTAGGCAACATAGCCACAATGATAGGAAAATGGGGCTTTGACAAATGGTATATTGGCATGCCAATGGATACCAAGGGATAAACTAGAAAGGAGGTAAAAGGGATTCAGTTAATGCAAACTGCAGCACAAGCACTAAAGCTTTGGCTTTATTTCCTTTACTTTTTTAACAACCACTTCCTGCATAGACGCACACAGGGCAATCATGGTTTCTTTCTCCAGCTCCACTATGGAGTCGATGACTTTGGATGACTTTTTCCCCTTTAATTCTCCATTGGTTCAGTGGGAAGAGCAAGACTCAACCCCTTCTTGTAAAGTATTTTAAGATCCAGGGACAAAGTGCATCATATGAGAACCAGCATGTGGATGACGACAAGTGATTTGTTCCCCAGGAATGAATAGTTGACTGCTCATCGGTAAAACATTAGGCCAGAGACAGAGAAACCCCACATTCTCCTATATCCAGAATGGGTCATAACAGAAACAGCAACATACCGAACAGGAGTAAAGAAAGAACTGGGGAAACTCAGAGATGAAGCAGGATGACAGTGACTTCCCAGTGCCTTGGTCCATCTGTCAGGTTTGTTACTCCTGACCCACACTGATCTAGGAGAGCCAGAGAGTCAGCTATGGTCAGGAAAGAACCAGCGCCATGCTGTATTTGTCCCAGCTACGTTTCTGCCGTTTAATCTAAAGATAGGTGGTCAAAGTACTAAGGAGCTCAAACACAGTGAGCTAACCCAATCCCTAGGCAATAAGTGGTTTCCCAGAGTTCAGCTGTGTCCCTGAAGTTTTCTAACTGCCCTTCTGCCTTTGAATATAGTGTGTGCCTTGTCCCTTGTGCATTCAGCTTCCCAAAAGACTTATTTGCTATCCGAGTGAATATGTTTAGAGCATAAGATCATGAGCTGTGCATGCAGAGCCCAGTCAGGTTGCATCATCTCCAAATCCTCAGCCTGCCACTTCTCCCCATTCATGCCCTAGTACCTCAAAATAATTGCACTTTCAGTGATTGTAGCAGCATTCACTGACCACCCTTAGATTCCTCTTGAACCCACAGTCCCTGCCAGGGAGACACATACCAAGCAAATACGATTCCCTTGCAACCTGAGAGACTTGCAGACATCCAAGACCTGACTGAATAGCTTACAGGGCTTGTGGGACCTACCTGTGGGTAGACTCCTATAGCTCTCTGGACATCAGCAGCCTGCGCTGGACACTCTTCCTCTTTGATACTTTCAATAGTGCATGTTGAAACAGTGCTGCTCCTTCTTGCTGGGGTCCTTGGGTAAAAAAAACCACCAGCTTTTTATAGGGGAGCCTGTTCAACACTAGAGACGCAATGAATTAGGGACGCCTGTTGTCAGCCCACATGCTGTGTGGCTTCCCAGCTCTGCTGACACTCCTGCCTACGCTCCAGACAGCGCTCTGAACAAATGGCGCAGCCTGAAGCCTGCACTGGACTAAAATTAGGAGGTGATTCGATTCACAGGCCCCTCTTGGCCACCCTGTCCCTTTCATACATTCTCCTCTTAAGAAGGCCACGCTCCTCTGTGACAACCTCTGCTGCTCTTCTCCAGCCCCCTCCTGCTTGCAGCATCTCTCCTGTGCTGGGGTAGGTATGTAGGCAGGGCCATAAAATTCACAGCAGCCATCAACCCCAGGTGGCTACAATACAGACCCCCGGATGATTTCTGGTGGCAAAGGGAAGCATCCATACTTCTCCCACAGGAATGGCATAGGAAGCACCCTGCCTCATCCCACTGACCAGTCATTTCCCCTCAGCCCTCAACCTGCAGAACCCCAGGGAGGTCTAGGCAGTTGCAGAGGCATGAAATCAGCTGTGGACACTGCACCGGTGTAAGCGTCCCCGAGCCTGGAGGGTTATCCTGTGAAGTCAGGCTGCCAGTACAGAGGACACAGAGACTGAGGGGCATTGCACACGTGCTGGTTTGCCTCAGGCACTTGAGAATAGGATGACGCTCATATCTCAACTCACACTGCTATCCCTGTGCCACCCAGGCACTGGTAACACCTGCCACAGGTGCAGCAGGGAGCAAAGCTCAGTGCCTTGCCCTCTTTTACTAATGGCATGGTCCTTTGGATACAAAGCTGTAACCTGCTAGCCCAGGGACTGCTAGAGCAAGCCATGCTGCCAGGGACTTCCAGGGCATACCAGCCTCCCAGACAAGCCCAGCTCTCCATCATCCCCAGGCTGTTCGACTTGTCCTAAATTATCTCTGTTAACTCTGCCGTAAGTGCTGAGCTGAATCTCCAACTTGAATGTAGGACACCCCCAAAGTAAGCACAACCAGCACCCAGCACTCTTGAGATCCCTAAAGCTTCTCCTTCACTTTAGTGACTCTGTGGGCAGACACTGGCTCTAATCACAGCTTTTCTGCATTTGTAACAGGGAAAAGCAGTGTGAGAAGCCCAGAGAGAAAAAGAGTGAAAAGCCACAGTCAGCCATGAGAGCAGCTGCAGCTTTTTAAACTGATGAGTTACACACGGAGCAGAAGTAACTCGAACCAAGGAGGCTTGAGAAACAACACATGTAAACCAGCACTGAGCCGACGTTACAAAGCTTTCACACTCACCCGAGCTGCTCTTCTGGCTCGTCAGCACTTAGAGCTTCCGAGGATCCCAGAACACTGTGCCACCGCTCCTTGCTGAGGGCCTCGCTAGGTATCTCCTGGCTTGGGGAGCCCCTCTCCCCCGAATCTGTACTGCTTCGGCTGGGCACACCACCGTCCCGCTGCTGCAGTGGCGTCTGCTCCCGCCCCACGGTCAGCTCTGCATCCACGCCGTTTGCCAGCGCTGGCCCATCCTCACGGCTGCTCTCACTGGTGGCACCCGTCCCTGGTCCCCGCTCACCCTGCCTCTCGCCCGGCTCTGTCGTTGCTTCCAGATGTTCATCCCCCTGGCCCCCGCGCTCCCCCTCCACTCCTTGGGAGGGCTGAGCATCGACCCGGGGGCTGGCTCTCCCGCTGGCAGACTCCGGAGGCTGGCTGAGCTGCTCGTCCCCATCACTGCAGGCCAGCACGGCCGGCTGCGAGCCCGAGGAATGCAGCTCACAGCAATCTGCGGCAGACCATGGAAAGTGGCTGTTCTCGCTCATATTCCGCTTGTCCCAGCGCTTACGGGCTCCCTCCCCGTGCTCAGCTCAGGCTCGGTACTACCTACAACAGAAAAGAATCCACGTCACGAGCGCCTGCAAGGGCTGTCAGAAAGGCACGGGCTTGTCGTTAGCAGCTCAGTAGGGCAGCAGTTTGAAGCAGAGCACAGGAAAATGCCCCCCACCCCTCTCAACCCCTCATTGTAAAAGCAAGGAAGGACCATACTGGGGTTTGCTGCTTTTGCAAAGACTAGTGCTTGTTACTCAGCACAGTGAGATCCGGAGAGGAAAATCTGCCATTGTGGTCTTGAGCCATCAGGGGCCCAGGCACCCGCCTTCTCCTGCTGCTCCCATAACCCCCAGACAGCCCTAGTCTCAAGCACAGGGGACACATACCACACAGGCTCTTGGTGCCCCAGCTGCGGCAGGCAGCTGCCCAGGGCTGGGGACAGGAACATAGCACAGCTGCTTTTCCCAGGCTGGCTACCAGGGTGCTATTCCCAAGTACTCCCTGCTGGCCAGAAATAGGAGAAATAGGGGAAATAGGAGATAGGTGTGATTTTTTTATATTTTTTTTTTAACACTTCTAAGCAGCTGGGATGTGCCAACCTGTGTGATTTTCCCTGCTGACTTTGCGTTTATGCGGAGCTTCTTGCCTGCCAGAGTAACACTCCTCTTTTCCCGACACACAAGTACTGCTGAAGGGTGTCGTAAGTTGCCAGCTAAGACTCCGGCAAAAGTGTCCTTATTGAATATACCCTGGGGTGTTTTCTCTGTAGGGCAAGGGAAGGACTCTGTATTGCACCAAATGAGACAAGTAGCTTTTTGATAAAAAGGCACCTTATTGGCGAACATGCAAAGTTTGCAAGTCTTACAAGCACCATCATTAGCCACGGGCTGTAGCCCCACAGTGCCGTGCAAGCTTTTCTCCATTGTAACGCCTGTAGCTGTAACCAAGTGCCACCAAAAATTATCTCTTCTGGAAGCAGGAGTTTCTGTATGGCGTTCAGGCTGAGCCATGATAACAGCTGATTTTGTTTTAAAACAATATCTGTCTTCACCTGGACAGGAAGCATGGCTAATCAATTACAGCTGGCAGATGGGACCCCTGGGTTTTCCCCCTAATTCTGTTCCTAACTCGCATCTCAAGCAGATCATTTAAACTCCCTGCCTCAGCTTCCCTCTCTGTAAACCAGGGGTTATACATCACTTCTGAGAAGCCATGAGGTTGCCCAGAGGTCAGCAATGGGCTCTGGGTGCTCTGACTTGCTGAGCTGCAGCTCTCGTGAGCAGTAAAATCACTAACTGCTTGGCTAGTACAGGGTTCTACTAGTTCTTGGTAACAAGAGGTGCTGGACTGCAGCTGCCTCTGCTTTTACAACCCTTTACCCTGTGGAGATGTCAGCAGCCTCCTCCCTGCTGCTGATTGCTCTGCATCTGGGCAAGGAGCAAGGGAGAGGTGGGATTCTACCCCAAACACCCCTCTATGGCCTGGGTACGGGCAGATCCACAGGGGTACATGCTGAGCTGCTGGATGAGCAGGACAGACCCTGAGGGGAACCCCAGTCCCCAGCTGAGTTTGCTCCAGTCCCACAGCCCAGGCAATCCTGGACCCAGGATCTGGCCTGCTCTCCATGTTCTGCTCCCCACAGCTGGGAGATACGGTGGGCTGGGGAGTTCAGAGCCCTGCATGGGATGGGTTTGGGGAGAAACACTCCTTGAGGGCTGCATGTGCCACAGTCATGAGATGGGGCAGGTCCCTCCTCGAGGCAATGCTGGCAGTTTTACCTCTTGTCCACGTGCATCCGTGTGCATCCCCCGCTGTCACAGAGTGTGCAGCATTGCCGCACCTATTGTACTAGGCACAGCCAGGCGTATCCGATCCCTGCACGATCCCTGCCTGTAACAAGGGATCAGAGAAAGTGAGACCCAGGCCAGAGAGGACAACCCCACTGATCTCCTGCTACCCTGCCACTGCTCCATATCAGACTGTTTCCCAGACCCACCCCATGGCCTGTTCTTTGCAGAGCACTGCAAATGGTCTTCCTTCTGCACAGTCCTGGTCCTCGCTGGTTTTCAACCATAGCAGTGCATCAGCCGAGTGTAGAAGTAATCCTTAGAAAGGGCTTCTGACTTCTCTCTTTATCAAGTCCCCCCTGACCAATTAAAGCAGAGCAAAGGGACTATGTGGTTGCAGGTTTCAGAAGAAACTTGATGATGAGCCCACTGAATGTCCAGTTTCACCCACCAGATCCACAGACGGAGACACCTGTGTTACAGATGAATCCCCCCCCAACACTCCTTCCCAGCCCCACCAACAAACCAAAAGCCAGGTTAGAGGTCTTTGAGCCAATCGTAAGCAAATCTGAACTATCAAAATCATTGATGTAATGACATTTCCCTTGCAGAGTGTATTGTACAATGCAGACTGGCAGAGACAGTGACGCCTCTCCACAAGGTGATGCCGGGCTGGAGGAGCATGTCTGGTCACCACAGATGGTGTGTCACCTACAGACAACTGCCTGAGCTAGCAGTCCAGGCTTGCTATAGAGTTGATGGAGACAGACAGACAGGGCACCATTGCCTCTGTGCTGTTAGAGGTCTACCTCAAGCTGGGTAGATCAGGCCCTAGATGTGCCAGCTGCTTTCCAATGGCTGGAGAGAGCCCATGGAGGAGCTTGGCAGCAGATATCTGTGTCAAGACTCTGTGGAAGGATCTGCTTACACCCTCCCTTGGGCTTGCCCTCGTGGGCCTTTGGCCTCTCTCTGAGCCAGCCTGCCTCTCCCTGACAAGAGAAAGGCCAGCCTAGGCTTCCTGGGACATGGGTACATCAGCTTCCTGTGGCCCAGAATCCCACCCGCAGGAGCTGACCCTCCCAAGGGAGGTGTTTTGGGTTTGTGTGGCTGGGTTTTGGTAGCAGGGGAGGGTCCGCAGGGCCGGCTCTTGGGAGAAGCTGCTCGAAGCTCCCCCGGCTCGGAGCCGGACCCGCCGCTGGCCCAGGCCGAGCCCCTCAGCGACGGCGGTCGCGCCTCTGGGAGAACAGATTCCAGAGGGGAACGGCCCGTGAGTCGGGGGAGTGGGATGTGAGAGGAACCCCTCTGCGGATACCGAGGTCAGGGAAGGAGGAGGAGCGGGGGAGGACGCGGTGAGGCGGCAGGCTGTCCCCCCCAGCCCGTGGAGGGGAGCGGGGGAGCGGAGGCCGCCCAAAATGGCCGCGCCTCCGTGGCTGAGGCAGTCTGTGACTGAAGGACCGCACCCTGTCTGCGGAAGGGACCCGCGCTGGAGCAGTTGGTGAGGAACTGCAGCCCGCGGGAAGGACCCGCGCTGGAGCAGTTGGTGAAGGGCTGCCTCCCGCGGGAGACACCCCACGGCGGAGCAGGGGCCGAGCGCGGAGTCCTCCTCCCCCCGAGGAGGAAGGAGCGGCAGAGACAAGGGGTGAGGAACGACCCCAGCCCCCGTCCCCTGCTCCCCTGGGGAGAGAGAACCGGGAGTGGGGCTGAGGCGGGAGGGCGGGGGGGAAGCTGTTCTCAGGTTGGGTTTTGCTTCCTAATAGCCTTGTTGTGATTTGATTGGTAGCAGATTAAATTGATTTTGTTTCTTCCCCAAGCTGAGCCTGTCTTCTGCCCGTGACCGTAAGTGGGGAGTGATCCCTCCCTGTCCTTGTCTCGACCCACGAGCCTTTCTTTGTATTTTCTCCTCCTCCCACCGGGGCCGGGGGGAGTGAGTGAGCGGCTGTGTGGTGCTTTGTTACCGGCTGGGCTGAAACCACGACAGGAGGTCAAAACAAGCCTCTGGGACAGTCCTCAGGTTCACACATGAGGGCCAAGCCTCCTCTAGCTTATTCTTCTGCCATCCCAAATGAAGAGGAAAGACTTGCAAATCTCTGTCCTACCAAATCCAGGACAGAAAATCAGTCCCAGGCACTTGGTCTTCTCATGCACCACCACCAGGGCCAAGACAATGCAGCAACTTCAAGGAGTTTACCTGCAAAACTACCAGGACTCTCTGAGCATGACCACACTGTAATCTCGAGTAATAATGAAAACCTAACATGGGACAAATTTTGACTTTCCCATAGTGAAGGCATAATACAGACATGCAACCCAGAGCCAATGCTCAAATCTTTGGAGGAACCTTTCCAGCAAAGCTTTGCTGGCCTTAACATAAGATGAATAATGTGGCTTTTTCGAGTCCAATTTTAAAACCAGCCAAAGACTTTGGGCTGAAATTCCCCACCTCCCTGCCATCCATCCAAAAACTCCAGTAGGAACCAGACACCCCACCCAAGCCAGTCCAATAGCTAAAGCTTGGCACAGCTATCTGCAACCAGAAAACAGGAAGCTAAATGCGGTTAGGAGATGGGCCTGTGTAAGAAATGTTGGCAAACCTTAGTAAGTGTGATGTCCCATCCATCCCTCCTAACTTCAACCAACTTATATTATTAATATCAAAAAAATTAACATTGTTGTTATTACGTATAAACTACCGCATTATGCTGTTTTACCCTCCGTGAAGTCTAACTGGGACATTTATGGTCTGGAAGAAGGGCTGAGGAGTCAATAGTTAAACCCTTAGGCATGCTTTTCCTTGGCCTGGGTTCCTTCTGGAGAAGAGGCAGTGGGGAAGCCCTGGGAGGATGCATGCACAGACTATTGCTGAGCCAGGAAGACCATCAGCTCCCAGCTTCCAGCGTACCTGTCTGAGCAGAGCCATGAGGAGACATCCAGGCCTCTCGCAGTCTCCTGACCCCTTTGAGACTTGTATGTCTCGTGTTGGATCCATACTCCATTGCACACATGGATGGAGGCTGTCATGTGCACCTGAAGTCTGCAGGCAAGCTGAGTGTTTATCATCCCATGACAAATCACCCAAAAAGTCACTAGCTACTTGATTTATGCTTGTGGTGACAGTCACTTGAAACATACGCAGGTTACGCATGGCTGAGGCTTCCCAGAAGCTCAGAGGAACTGGGAGGTTGGGTTGTAATGTGCCACGGCTCCATTCCCAGCTGCTCATGGTGATGCCTTGTACTGAAGTCACGCAACTGACTCCTGCCACACTCAACCATGCAGCCCAGCCAGCTTGTCCCACATTAGCTGCACAGGGTCTCTCCCACTCTACAACCCAATGAGACATCCATATGTGGTAGGGCTCATCTGTGAACGCTACGTTCTCCAGCTGTGTGGGGTACGTACATCAGCAAAGGGAAGAGGAGGCAGGCTGTGATGCCACAACTTGGACTCAAAGGAAGACAGCCGAGGGTGGAGTAGCTGGTTGCAACTGTCCACATCTGCCTCCAGCAAGTAGCTGGAAGGTAACCAATGCTGGACAGAATCCAAAGACAGACTGTCAACACCCTTCTGTTAGTTCTGAGAAGGCACCAAAGTGCAGTTCAGCCTCTGGCTCAAAGCAGCCACAGCTTCAACCAGGCCGTTGGGAGAAGTCACACTGCAGCACTGGGGGAAGCGGGGCGGGGAGCTGGAGCTGGTATTCAGAGGTCCCCCTCTGGGGCTCCTTTCCATTGCCCCAAAGCAGTACAGCCTTGCAGACAGGAGGCTGAGTTGGACTGCAGGCTGATATTCCCCTCCCCATGTCCCTGCTTGTTTCTTTTTGTTTCTGCTTTGCAAAGCATTCTCCAGCACAAGTAAGGGCTGAAAGGTGATATCTGGGTTCCCACCAGCAGATTTTCATACAACCATAAGTCTTGCCCTTTCTGCAGGCTCAGGCATCCTGTCAAGTGACTGCTGCTTCCCTAGGTCCTGTGGGTATGGTGGGCATCCCTTACATGTCTACTGCTCCCAGCCTCCTGCAAATGTAACATGGGTTAGCATACAAAAGAAGGGTCTGGCAAGAAGAGGGAATGCCCTGGCATATGTCCCAGCCAGGACTGTTCACACCGATGACTACTGTGGCTCTGCTGTGTTGTAGACAATTGTTAAGCTGCAGTTCCATGATTTGGACCAGCCTATCTCTGTAAGGCCCACATAAGCAGAAGAACATAATGCATGCTGGAAAGAGGCTATTACTGCTGTAGGAAAGGGTAAGGGAAGCCAAGGCATCCATGATCCAGTGCTAACCATAGCTTTTCCATCTCCTCCCTAGTGCTTAGGCTTGGTGCTTCCACCGCAAGATCCGAGAGAGGCAGAAGGTACCGAGGATCCCATCCCCTGTGGCCCTCTGATGCTGCCCTTTCTTGCAGGCCAGATCCAAGCAAGCCAACTGCTATTAGCTTCATTTATCAGAATCCTGGCAACACCAGCCCCCCACTGTCATGTGCCCAGTGCCACAGGATAGCAATGCAGGACAGCCACCAACTCCCTGCTCCAGCCTCGCTCTGCCCCTGGGGCCCTGAATGGACCCTGGACCACGAAGAGACAGGGCAGGGCTCGTTAGGGGAGGAAGGAGAGCAGAAATGCCCCGTCACTTACTTTGGGATGATGGCTGGATCTGCAGTGGGGCCAGCAAAGCTGGGCTGGCATCCACTGCAGGAAAGCACCAGTCCCAAAGAGGCTGGGCAGAGATGCAGCAAAGTTTGCCCTGGTTGTGTGAGGGGTTGGAAACCACACAGCAGCTCTTTCAGGGACTGGCTCTGGAAGTCTCCCAGCTTTTGTTAAAGCTGAATGGCTGGTGGGAAATGATTTATTTTTAATTTTCTTCCCTGCGTTAGGAACTGGAAAGGCTCCCACTTCAGTTTTGTGTAACCGCTTGGCTGCTGCAACACAGGAAAGCTTGGAGAAGAATCTTGCTGCTTAGTCGAGCATGAGCTTTTCCTCAAGCTCCCGCCGAGCTGGGCTGCTTCGTGCTGCAGCCTTGCTTTACCTTGCTGCTCCACATCCCATTCTGTTGGGCTTGGTGGAGATGGGGCAGCAGCTCCTTCATGAAGGCTCTGTTCTCACCCTGGCACTGCAAGGATGTCAGGGGGTGAGCAGGAGGCACAGGGATGACACGGAGGAGAAAGGTGCATTCTGATGTGGCTGCCATGGTGCTGGAGGTGAAGGAGAAAGTGAGCAGATCCTGTGCTCATCTGACAACCTCAGAGTCAAGATCAGAAAGCGGGGGGGCAGGGGGGGGATGCCAGGAAGGGAAAGGGGTGGCAAGGTAGGCTGCCCTGCTCTGGGATATGCTGGGGTGCAAATCCCAGGGGAAGGACGGTGCTGGGACCTTGCACCTGCTTGTGTGCACCCTATAAGTTCAGAAGATGCAGGGCAGAGCAGGACTGACCCTTCTGGGTCTTTCAGCAAAATTGTAGAAGAAGGCGTCACCCAGAACATCACCGTGCTCAGCCAGATCTAAGGTGGTGGCAGTGCCAAGAAGGGGTGTTGTAGCCCTTGCCCAGGTCGTGGTGCTAACAGGGACAAGCCAGTTCTTGTGAGTGGGCTCAAAGCAGGCTGGGGGACACAGCAGCACCTTGGCCCACATTTTCTCCTGGTGCATTGAGGCGAAGGCTGTCATGAAGGGAGAGAAGATGTCTGTGCTGCCACTCGGCAGCCCTTTGGCCTCGTGAACCCACGCTGACACCTGGAGGCACATGTAATCCCATGTCCAGCTTCAGTTTGTATATTTCTTTCTTGTACTTGGAGGTCCAATACCAGACATGGAGTCCAGCTGTGGTCTCACAAGCCCTGGACAGAGGGGAAGACTCTCTTGCCTGAAGCTGCTGGCTGTGCCCTTGCTAACACAGCCCTGTATGCACTTGACCTTCATTGCACGCTGCTGACATGGTGAATTTCAGCAGAGCAGCTACTGCAGCAGTCAGTCCTCAGCCCATACCAATGCCCAGGCTCAGTTCTGACTCATGGTCCTGCAGGCGGAGGCTGGGGGACAGCTTCTTCAGCCTGAGAAAACCTCGCAGGATGGGATTTGCTCAGTGTAATGTGAATACAGCATACCCAACTAGAAGCATTGTCTGAGCAACCCCCAGTCCCACACACTCAGACAACCAGGTCAGGAACCCTTATTCCCGCTCTTTCTAAGTTATTTTCATCCTCAGGGCAGGATGTACCGCCCTCACACCTCGTTTGCTGACCACCACGAAATGCAGACCTCTGCGGCACTCTCAGTGCCCCAGGACCCTGTTCCAGGCCATTGCAAAGCAGCTACAGATTTCTCAAGATCTTGGTTTCTGAAAGACACCTTCCATCTTCCTTTTGCAAGAGTGAAAAGCAATTTCAGGTGGCAGCTTTCATGGCAGGAAGAGTTCTTCAGCAGAATTCAGAAAGATGTGACAGGCAGATGTTTCCTGCTTGGCCCTTTTCCTTGACACAAACTGCCACGCAGACACGCAGCCACCACTGACTCATGCAGCTACAGCTGGGCCTCATCCCCGTCTGTCTTACAGCCAGCCTGCTACGATTGCCTTCTGCTTTTCTTAGAGAGGGAAACACTAATGAGCCGAACCTGTGTTTCTGGGCATCTGTCTTGGGTTTTATAAGAGCTTAAAAATTTCCTTGGTCACTTGTTGGAGTGAGCCCTTGAACTCCTTGGGCTAAAATGCCTATAGTAACATCCTCTGCTGTGATAAACCACATACTCTGAGTTCCCACCCCCTTTGAGCAGGAACGAAATGCACTGTATGGCTATTTGATCTACACGCTGTTGATCTCATCCATAATGTGGCTGGTGAACAGAAGCAGATATGCTGTTACGACCCAACTCACCAATGAATTTACAAAATGCAGGTGCAACACATTACTCTGGGCGGAGGGTGTGTGCATGGGCACAACGATGTTTCTTTGAGGAGGCAAACCTACAGAGAGATTGAGAGATCATAGCTATGGTTCTTCCTTTTGAAGTATGTCTCCTCCCTCTTATGTCTCTGCTTTAACCTCTGCCCTTTCAACACAGCTGAAAATAAAAACCTTTTACTATTCTTGTTGTGAAAATCCTCATTTATTTCTCCCATGGGCTGGAGATTTGTTTTTATATGATTTGAAGACCTCAGTCATATCACCTCTCAGCCTCTCCTCTCCAGATTGTAGTCCCTGCCTTCTTAGCCTGTTCTCATAAGACAGCTTCTCCACCCCCTTGAGCATTTTGACTACCGTTCTTTGGATTTTTCCTAACTCTATTACTTCTATTACAGTCTGGAGATGGGCAAAGCAGCACTGCATAGTGAACTCAAGATGTGGGCACACCAAAGATTTATACAGCACCGAACCATTCTGTACAGCACCCTCTGTGCAGCACGTGAGTCCCTCCCAGATGACACCGAGCTCTAACTCACCTGTAACATCTCTGCTGAAGAGTAGGGTCTCAGGAGCAGGGCTGGGCTAGGGTCTCAGGCAGACACTGATTATTTCAAAGGTGCTACTCCAAGGCAGGATAAAGAGGAAAGTGGGCAGAGCTTGAGGGACGCAGTACTTTCCCACTCTCTTTTCTCCCCTTACTGTTCCTCTGACCATGCTACCTTTTACACTACTCTATGAAGCCCTTCCCTGTGCTCCCAGCACCTGCTGGACCCACCAGAAAAGGTCCTCCAACATGCAGTGGAGAGCATCTGTGACTACATTACCCATCGTGTGTAATAACTAACAGCTGATGTGTGCAACTGTTCATAGCCCACACCGTGTCCTGGTTTAGGTGGGGCTGTGTCCCCTTCCAGTGTCCATGGGTGCATGGAGATGCCCTTCCCTCTGAAGATCTGGATAGGATCCATCGGCCTGGGGTAGTCTAAGAAGGATCCTGGCAGTTTTGGTTACAGTCTTGGCTTGACTTGAGAAACCCATCCCATCCTTCAGTTCCCTGCTTTGCAACAGCCTTTCTGAGACAAGGCAAATCATTCAACCTTGTAGCTCTCTTGCTCCTGGAAACTGGGTAGAAGAGCAAAGTTCTGTGCCCTGGGAGGGGAGGGCTGGAAGGAGTGAGAGATGCACTCCAGATGGGGAGGAACTGGACACCCACCATGGGGGTCAGGTCTGTGTACTCTCTGCTCCAGCTCACATCCCCAAGCCTTGCTGTCTGGGAGGGACTTGGGGTGGACAAGGGTCAGTGCAGTGCTGTGGGAGCCCCAGACCAGGCTTCAAGGAGCCACCTGTGCAAGTCACCAGGGCCAGCCTGCCCATGCTAGAGCCAGGGTGCCAGTTCTCCTGCCTGGGTGCCACTGCATGCCAGCACTCACCTGGGCTGAAAGAAAACGTGGCTCAACAAGGAAATATGAGCACTCACTGATCCTAGTGTTATGCTTTACAGAGCCCCTGGGGTACTGATGCTCATTGCTCATGGCCAATATACTGTCCCAGTGGTTTCCATCCATCACTGGCAGTTTAAACTGCAGGTCCTATATCCTTCACTTCCAATGTAGAAAAGAGGCCATGGATAAAACATCCCACAGACTAAAATAAACCAGCTACATGCTAAAAAAAGAGCCTTTGGGTAATCAGAAATCACTGTGCATGGAACATACTTTTTCTTGACGCTAAACCTTACAGCTCCTTATTTTGAATTTTTATTAGAGTCCCCAGAGCTATTAGAACACACTCAGATTCAAACGACTCCTGCAAAACTTCATCTTGGGGAAACAATGGCAGTTTTTTGCTTACAGAAAAAATAAACCTGAGTCTTAAAATCCTTAACAGCTTTCCTGCTTGCACTCTTTTGCAGTTACTCAAAGGGGGAAAATAAAAGAATATACTTAGTATTTTTCACATGTTCCTTTCTTTGTACTGACACCTTGGCTACACAGCACTTTGTGCACGGAGTCTTCCTCTAGCCCTGTGCATGCATCATGCAAACCTGACTGTACTTTTCACAGAGTCACAGTCTCAAGCCTATGGGGGTGAAAGCCTGCACTGCACCATCACTTTACATCTTGTTGAGGTGGTAGAAGTTGCTTAAGCTTCCACAAAAAAAAAAAAAAAAAGGGCCAAAACATAGGGTTGGTGAACTTATACGTTCCCCAGGAGAAGCGTAAGCTTGAGACGTAAGGTCCAGGAGGCTGATGAACATGGACCTGAACATCCCTGTATTCTAGACAGCATGTTGCATCTGTAATCTTCCTGGAATAGGCTCCTTTAAAACCACATCCAGGGCTTCCAGGTTTGACTATGGGAGGAGAAAGGTTCTATCAGTGACAGAGCTGCCAGCAGGGTCTGTCTGACCCTTCGATCCCCACTCCTGCAGAAGAAGCCCCCTTGGAGAGCTTGCAGGGTTCCCTGCAGGCTCCACCTGCAGAAAACTGCTGCAATTCACAGGAATCCTCCTGTGGCTCAGAGAGAAGCAGGAGCTTCCTGAGAGGGAACAGCAGAGGAGGGGAAATTTTTACTGCATCCGGGGGAAAGGACAAGAAGGGAAGCTCCCATGGGGCTGTCATTCCTGCCTCCCCAAGACGATGCTCCCCACTAAGTGGATCTGGCCAAGGTGGGTGGTTGCTGCAGGAGCGCAAGGCCAGGAGCCTGTGGCACAGATGTAAAGCCTGAAGCTGTAAAGGCAGGTCACAGGGACACCAAAAGACTCCCATGTGTGCAAGGATCCCTACCACGCCTTCCCTGGCATGGGAGCAAAGGCAGGGGAAAGGGGGCAGAGGCTTTCTGTGCCCTGGCACCCCATCTTCAGGCAGCTCCTGCAGCTCAGAAAAGAGTTTGAGAGCAGGGTGCCTGTTAGGGCAGCAGGTGGGTCCCAGTGGCTCAAACCCTGTGTTAGTGCAGAACAAACAGCTTATAATCAGTCCATGTTGTTCAAGTTAGGAGTTTTCAAAGGGTAATTCCAGACAAACCTTATCCCTCTTTGGCTGTGAACAGCAGGGTTTCTTAGCTCAGCTCAGAGCTGGCTCCATCCTTACCTCTGTCTATTTGCTCTGGTGCTCACCTTCTCTTGAGGGGGAGCTTTATAGTTCAGGTGGCCGTTAACTGGGCTTCTGTCCTGGTTGTCCATACGTTTTATTGTAAAAACAGGCTGTTTATGGGGCCTTTCCACTCAGTTCTGTGCAACACTATAATTGAATTGAATTAAAACCCATCTTTCCCTGTGGCCAGGGTTACCTTCCATGAAAGTCCACAAAAGCTGTAACTGCTTTTCCTAAGGATCCTCCTTCGAGGAAGAGAACAGCAAGCATTGGGGATGTCATTATATACATCTACAGACATCTCAAAAGGTCTGCCTTTCCATCCTGGATCATCTCCAGAGAAAAAGGAATGACCTTCAGTCTCTTCTTAAAGGGTAACTAGGCTCCCTTGGCAGAGACGAACAGTCCTTGTTTCATCCAGCAGAGACTCAGCCCTGGCCTCTAAAGGGCTATCCCTGCTCTATCAATCAGGCGTGCTTTCCTCTTGTCAACACTGCTCTGCAATCTCCAGGCCACAGCAGCATGGCACATTGGTCCCCATGTCCTTGAGACTCCCATGTAGACAAACAACTGGTTCAAGACTCTTGGATGCTACTGAGTGTCACCACGTCAACCTGGCCAACTTGCGTTTCCAGCTGGCCTCCAAGCCAAAAGCATTGGTACCAAGTCATCCATGACTAGGTAGGACATATCTTGACTTCTGAAGATGTTCAGGCCCAGAAGGCATCGAATCTAGAAAAGACTGTTGGAGAAGGCCAGAAGATTGTCCAGATAGGACTAAGCCCTCCAAATGACTTCAGCAAGCAAAGCCTAAAATGCCATCAACTAGTCTCCACTTTGGACCTAAGGTGAGACAACCAAGCCCATCTGTGAGAGAAACAGTTGGGTAACTTTCACACCAGTGGTGATTTTCTATTTTCATCCCTGTGAAGGAAAGGAAGAACAGCTCCCTCGCCCAAATCAGACTGAGATGCACTTATTTGGCTTGAGAACACAGACTTGCCCAAGATTTACTGACAGCCAACAGGGCTGAAAATTCACTGCCTAACATTACAGGGCGTCAGAGCATGAAACGTGGCATTTCCACTGAGGTCAGCAGCTCTGCTTAGGCATAGAGATGTTTGCCCAGAGGTCCTGCAAGGAGCAGCCTGAGAAAATAAGATCTAATATGAAGGGACTTTAATACGTTGTCAGGACCAAATCAAGACATTTGGGAGACAAACTGGAAAAAGTTACGGGGGATCAGACAAGACAATGCTCTAGGAAAATCATCTCCTCTCAGACTAGGACATGAACATCAGCCCTTTACCTAGTGAATACTCCACCTATAAGCTCACTAGTTCTGCAGCAGGCCATTTTTTCTTTGGTTTAGCCCCAAAATTCCACCTTCCCTTTCAAAACTCTGGGAAACATTCCTACAAAGGAAGTGTGGGTTAAGTAAATCCTCCTCTTCCAAAGGCAAACAAACGATCACTGAACTTCTGTCTATTGGCTGTAGAGCACCAAGGAGACACTGACAGTTCATCATTCTTCCATGTTGGGGGAGTCACGCTCATACTGTTTGCTGGCAAAGGTGTATGTTCTGCAGGTAGCATGACCACCCTCCCTCTTTTCTCCTGGGATCTTTCACTCAGGAAGAAAGATTTGGGGCCCACCTACATTTTCAGTTGTTCCATCACACCTATGTAGTAATATGCTGCCTGTCTATCTCAGTGTCCCAGACTCAGTCTGCAGGGTGCTGAGAGTCAATGAAATGACCGAAAAGATAATTGCATATTTAGTTCCAGAACTTAGAGACTGTGATGGAGCCACTAAAAGAAAAGCAGGATTTCACTGATCTGTTAGGATGTGGTTAAGTTATCATTATATTTAACATGGCAACAGGAGATGCTAGTCAGAATTTGACTATACCAGAACTTGCCTGAACACATGGGAAAGCACTTTGAGTGGGACTCATCTCACCCAAATGTAGACATCTCCAGCTGAGCCCAGCCCCCAGGCCCTCTTCAGAGTCAGCAGAAAGACTGCATCTGATCTGTATTGGAAGTCTGTGTTACAGAAAAATGCACTCTCGTGTTCACTGGCTAGAGCTCCATAGCCTGGGACAGCAATCCCAGCTGCTGATGTTTATGTTGCAGACACCTACTTTTAGAAAACGAGCTTCCTGCCCAGCACTGCTGACCATGTTTAGGCTGCAAACACTTCCTCTGTATGCAGCTCTCCACAGACAGGCTTCTGCTTTCACAGTGCAACTAATGAGTAAGGAACACACCCTCCTGAAACCTGCAAGTCTTCTTTTTTCTTCCCACAGACTGTTCAAAGCAGATCCAGCTTGCATTGCTGTGTTTTCATTTTGAGAAAACAGGTGCTTCAGAAAGAATCGGTGAGATTTTCTGAGTAAGTTTCTCCGTTTTGGAACAGCTGCTGTCGTGAGGACCCTGGGAGCGACAGCCCCCAGGAACATCACTTTCCGACACGACAAGAACTGGCTCCCCTAACCATGGATGTCTTTGAGCGGCATGAAATGCTGAAGCTGACTTGTTTTGAAAACTGAGCAAGTTGTCCAGAAAGTACTACTGAAAACCCAATGGAGCCATTTTGCAGCTCCTGTGCAGAGGCTTGATCTGCCCTTAATGGATGTGCTGGATAACCATGCCAATAGGACTGTGATTTTCCTCATGAAGGAGTATAGCTCTAACAGGGACCTACACTCATGTAAAAGTGTTTTATAGAGACAGGATTGTTTCTTCTCCTCAAGGGAATCATAAGAAGAGCAAAAAGCATCATCAGGGTGATGTAATTGCATCAGGACAGTGCACTGTTCTAACTATACCAGCTCTGGGACCCAGAGGCTCTCCCAATCTCCCAATGCACAAGACATCCTGCACTAGATCTTGTGACCAGGCTACAGGATAGTTCCCACACCAGACTCCAGTACGTTGTTTTGTCTCTTAGTGGGCTTTTTTAAAGTACAGAGTTCTCAGGGCTTTTCTCCCGCTCCTTAGACATCATTACATCTAGGCATCAGACAACGATTTTGGGAACTGATGAATTACATCCTGGACTGAGTCTTCACTGATGCACAGAGGGGCCAGAGAGGCCTGCCAGAAATAAGTGCATTGTAAAGATGAAATAAAGGTTCAGGAGATGAATGCCATTCAGCCTGGTTCATCAGATGACCCAATGACATAGTGGCACAAGAGGAGTGGCAGTTAGGCTTGCTGTGGAAGCATGCAGTCTGAGAAAACTGTGCAAACTGCACATCATATATCTGAGACTAGGAATCTCTGATTTCAGCATGAAAAATTAAAGGGACAGTGTCACCAAGGTGCACTCCTTACAGTTTGCTGTTATCTGGAGAGCAGTGGATTCCCTACCATTCTGCTTGTGCTTACAAAAGCCATCTAGGTCATTAAAGCACAGGTTTTTGCTAGAGAATCATTCCCTACATCTGCCAGAAGCTGCTATAATTTTGTGGCCACTTTCCTTCTCTCTTGGTCTGATGGCAGTAATAGTAACACATCTGCATTTTAGGTGTTGCTATCATGCTGTGATTTTGCTGTGATACTGCACATCCAAGTCTCCTGCGTTTCACCTGGGGTTGTTACTCTGCTCCTGGTCCCCAGGCAGGTCTGGTCCAACACTCCCAGCAGGCAATGCAAAGTCACCTCCTCTTGACGTTAGCACAATTCTCACACCAGGTGCACATGGGAAATCCAAGCTTTCTGAAGCCACATCTGAATACCCCTTCTTGCATGCAAAAATGAAAAGACTGGAGGAAGCCTGGAGAATACCAGAGCTCAAAGTGGCAAAAGGAGGCAGCTCCCAAAGTTTGGGATAAAAATCTCTTTCTCTTTTAAGACAGTCTTACGATTTGGGGGTGAGAGATAACACCCATCTTAGTGTCCCATGCCTCACACTGTGAGGTGCTGTGCCAGAGGCAGGTCCTAGTTGTACATGCATCAAACACCCTTGCACAGTACTCAGGTGCTGTGCACGGTGTGGACACTGGAAAGCACGGCGGTGGGCAAGGATGCTGCTCGGGGGGCTGGCAGCTGCCTGTGAGGAGGAGCCAACAGAAAGGACTACCCAACAGAGGACAGGAGGAGGTGTGCAAATGGAAAGGTCATGCTTTATTATAAAGCACATTTGTAAATAGTTTATAAAGGGTTAACAAATTATTAGCAGAGGCTTTCAGCGCCTGAGCACCTCAGAAATACTGCCTGTAACACTGGATGAGCTGAGTATTAAGACCGCTCATTACCTGCCTTAATCCTTTCAAAATAACTTCTAATTATCTGGAGCCTAAAACCAAGGCCTGGACTGACAGGTAGGTGGGATGTTTTTTTATTTTGAAAGACAGTTGCAAGCTCTCCTCTCCTGCACTGCTGGGCTTAAGATGTCCCAGATGAGAGTGGCTGTGTGCCCCAGCTCCTGCCAGGCTCCTTGGCTGGGGGGCACAGGGAGGCTGACAAGCCTGGAGGTTTAATGACAAGTAGGGGCAGCAGGTTTGGGAGAGAGGAGGTTTCATTTCTCAGAGTGGGAAGGCGCAGAGTTGCAGGTCACCATGACATGGGGGGCTGCAGAAAGAGTCTCTTGGTAGTAACGGCTCTTCTGCAGGTGACCGGAGCCCCACCACCCCCAGCTCCACCAGCACACACCTCAGCAGGGGCTCACAGCTGTGCCGAGCAGGCAGGGCTGGAGAGCAAAGGACACCACAGACAAGCAGAGTCGAGCCTTCAGGCTTGGGACCCTCAGCCCAGCCCAGCTCATCTCAGCCCAGCGCAGCCCAGCACTCCAAAGTCCAGGCAGGGGGATGGCTGGGGGTCTCTCAGCCCAGCAGCCCCCCCACCCCATCATGGTTCAGGGAATCAGGCCAGACGTGGGCCAGGCACACCCTGTTTCTACTGCCATGTCTGTGACCGGCTCGCTGCCTGATGGTGGCTGCCCATGGTGAAGACAGCCAGCAGAGTTGGGCAGGGCTCAAGGCAGCGCGGAGCCAGCCAGGCTGTCCCTTTGCATGGCCACCCAGCAAAGGCCACCGTCAGGCCACAATGAGGCCATGGGCCAGCAGTGCCATGCACCTATCCCACCGTCCTCTAGGAAGGAGCCATCAAAGGAAACTGCCTCAGCTGCTGCAGCAAATAAATTCTCTCTCCTTCTGGGAGGAAAAACAACCCTGTGATTATCTGCTGCCTCAGTTTCCACAACTATGCAATGGAGAAAGCTGCCTCCTGGGACCTGGGGAAGAAAGAGACCTTTAATGGTGAGAGAATACCAAGAAACCTGGATAAACAGCCTTGAAAAGACACAGGATGCCCTTTCCTCGAAAGGCAGGTTAACATTCCCAGCTGCAGGCAACCAGCTCCTGCTTCGGCAAGCTCAAGACTCTGGTGAGGGGTGGCTCGAATAGCTGCCCTTGCCTGGTGTTGCTAACTTATGAGATAAAACCTAAATACTCATTAAAGCAGCACTTGGCAGAAACCCCATCCTCAATTACAAAAATAATTTCTTTTTTTTATGAGTCTGAAGCCTTTGGGGCCTCATAATCTAATTAAATAAAGCTTTCTCACTCTCCTCTTGCCTGCTCCCCTAGCTTCTGTTGTACCAGCAAAGACAAATATATATTTTTAATTTAGCATAATCCCCCTGCATCGTGTATCCCCTTCTGGCCAGAACCCACCCCATGCCTGTGTCCTGCTTGGGCAGGCTATCTCCATAGCCTGGTTGCTTTTGTTCCTAGAAAGTGCCTGAAATAGCAGGGTCCCAGTCCACCTCCATCCACTTCCACTGTCTCGGTAACCAGTGCCCCTTTGAGGAGCAAACGTGTAGAGCCTAGCAGGAGCAGAGCCTCACCTAAGGTAAGCTCTGCATTGGGACCAGTGCCTCGTGCTGCGCTGAGTGCAGATCTCATCTAAGTCTGCAAGATCCATCTGCCAGGACATGCAGTGGGGAAATGATGCTGCTTCAGGACATGCAACAGGGAGAGGCTGTTGGTGAACTGGAGAAGGTGCCATCCTCTCCTTCTGCATGTGTCCAACACCAGCCAACATCAAGTGGCCATGCACAGAGTGGACAGAGACCTCTGCAAGTGGGACCGGGGCTTGCTGTGGAGGACCCTACAGTCAGCAGGTCCTGCTTTGTATAGACCAGCATGTGGATGTTTCTCCGAGCTGGCCTCAGAGCATCCAGCTCTGGATTGGGTGCTGGAGGGAGGTGGAAGGTACCACAGGGAACCTCCTCTCCACCTCTACGAGGCTCTTTCCCAGAAGCGTGCAAAATTTTTTGGAAAAATTGTTCATTGGCCGAAAATTGCAATTACAGGTCAGCTAAGTCTTACCTAGATTTGTGATGCATTTGTGCTGAAACCACTGAAGAGCTGGATTTAAAAAAAAATCCCCAAAGTGTAAAAAAAGGTCACAAGAACTGAGCTTTATGCTTTGACTTTGGAGCATGTAAGCAAATACAGAAAACAAAAATTGAAAACAAAAATTGAAACTCTTCAATTTAGTTTGGTATTACAGCATTTCCCTACAATCTTACAATTTTTTAAGGATTTAAAAGAAAAAAAGATTTAGGTCAAAGTTGTTTTTTCTTATCTAGAAAATAATAGACAACTGTCACATGGGGGAGGAGAAGCTAGAGAGGTGGCTGAGCTCACATCATTTTCTCTGGGTTTTTCAGCACAGTTGGTGAACTGTAAGTGTATCAATCACCAGGGTCTGATGTAAGTTTTCCTGCTTGATACTGATCAGGAGAGCTCAGAGGCACATGCTCCAACCCCCAAAAAGGTGGCAGCACTGGGATTCTCTCTCCTAATGCAGACCTGCAGGTTTCATCTTTTGAGGGGGGTGTCAGTTGTCCATCACAGAGCCATAGAAAGGCCACAGAGAGATGAGTTGCTCAGCTGCGTCGCCTGGCAGGGAGATACAGGATGGGAAGTGACACACAAGCCACCAAAACCAGCTGTGAGCCCCTCAGTCCAGAAGACACTTCATCCAGAAGATCTGAGTGCTCCTGTCCCCAGCGCACTCCCTGCCACACTCACAACAGGCTTAAAACTCCAAGAAAGACCAGGAGCCTCTGCGATGCTAAGGTGTCTCAGCTGAAGAGCAGGAGGTACGAAACCAGTGGACTAGGGTTTTGCCATAGTGGGGGCTTTGGGATATGATCCTAGGAACCAAATCATGTCCTGTGCTGTAGAGGAAGGCAGAAAATCCTGGGATGAATCCTGTGCCCATCCTGCTTGAAAGGAAACATTGCCCTTTCCCTGAGCCCTTATGAGGTGTCTCAAGGCAGCCGGCAATGACAGGGCATCCCACCAACATTACCTTTGTTGGGAGCCATTCAGGATGCCTCAGAGAAGAAGAGGACCTAGGAGGAGATGAAGCAAGGCCTTCCTGAGCCGGTGATGCCACAAAGGTGACACCCTGATGAGTTTGCATGGGACCCCTCAGAGTGGTGCTGGGAAGGCTGCCTTCAGGTGTGGTCAACCTTCTTTCCTGGGTTCCAGTGCGAATGCGACTCCTGCCCAGGACATGGAGACACACTTTTCCTTCAAACAACCCTAGAGCAGACAGCCTGAACCACCTGCCAGTCCTGCCTCCTCCACAGCCACCAGCCAGGCCCTTCAAGACTGGCTCACGTACCACAATGCTGAAAAATCGTGAGGGAAGGACCTGAGGTGATGAGAAGGAGAAAGAGGAAAGAGTGGAGGACATGTAAGCAGTGGTGGTGAAGAGACAGGTAACAAACCATGCACCCAGTGCCAGGCTGAAGCCCAGAGCCCAGAGAAAGCATGGAGAGCACAAGAAGGGGCTCAGGCTCAGCTGCACCATCTCTGCTCAGGCTGCCTGCAGCTCCTTATATACTCTGGCACTGGCTGGTGCAAGCGAGGGAGCAGGGAGCACTGGGGCTGCTCTAGTGATGGGAGCAATGTTTTCTCTAAAGAAGGAATCATGTGTGTCCCTGCCTGGGACTTGAGCAGAACTAGGTGCTGCCCAGGGTCAGGAAAGCCAGGTTATGGACTGCAGGGAAGGACCTCCCTGAGCATCTCAGCCACTCATCTCCTGGAGCTCCTGCAGGAAAGCAAAGGGACAGCAGTGAGGATGAAGGGTGAGGTGGTTACTGTCCAGGTTGGACAAGTGCCTCTCCACCAGTGAGCCCAGCCTGCCAGCCACGTCCCCAGGGCCACAGAGGAAATGAGGGAGGGAGCCAGAACTGACCCCATGCCTCTCGCCTATGATTCTTGCACCGTAACCACCACAGAAAAGCATCATGAGTCTCATGTGCAGAAGGTACCACTCCTTTGGACCCATCTGACCACTGAGAGCCTGGATGCACTGAGCTCACGTGGACCCTATCCCAGCACATCCCTGGGAAAGGCATTTACCTGCTGAAAGAGCAAGGAGGACAATTTCACCCTCAGCAAATCTGGCAAGGAGATGTCTCCATGGCAGAGACTTTGTCAACTAGCAGAGCAAGCAGCAACCTCAAGAGATGTGGCCATTTACAGCAGCAGATCACCCACTCCAGTGACTGCTCGTATACAACCTCCAAGCAGGCTTTTCCCTCAGCAGGAAGCACTCTGCCCATAGCCAGCACTTTGGTGGTGGTAGCAACGGCCCCCTCCCAGCCCAGAGAGCATCCTTCTGGCAACGCCATCAACCTGTGCAAGTCAGCAGGACTGCACACAGATGTCTGAGCTGAGCAGGCCTTTCCATTTCCTTCTGGCAACAAGCACCAATTCCAGCTTTGGGCAGAACCACTGACACCACATGGGGCAACGCCACAGGTGGAGAAGGCACTCCCAACTTCAAAGGAGACTTTTCACTTCAGTCCCTTTAACGTTGTGGCCTGACATACTCGGCGCTGTGTGCCTTATGGCAGGCATAGCACATACAAATCACAGCATGGGCTGAAGCTTGTGGTAACACCAGACGGAGAGTTCTTCTTTGGTGGGAAAACTCATGGAGGAAGGGGACAAAAAGGTGTCAGATTATGGGATGGAGGGAAGAGAAGGGATGGGGCTATAGGTTGAAGTCAAGAAGGGCAATACAGGGTTTTACAGCACAGGAGATGAGCTGTGAGCAACACCAGTGGGGAGAGCGGAAAGCCAAGACACCTGTAAAGGCTTCACACTCAGAGCTGGATGCAACCATAAAGAGAAATAAGGCAGATACCTCCTGCCAAGCACTAAGTATTCAACTCCATGTGAAGAGCCGTGCAATGGGTCACATAATGAGGACACCAAAGGGGGCTTCATTTCAGTTACGCTGTAGGTGGGGTCAGAAAAGCATGTCCTCATCTTGGACACCACAGGAGCTGGTATAAAACTTCTCGACTCCCTCTTGCCACCTGCCGTGCAGCTCTAACAAGTGGCCTCGGCAAGAAGCACCCTTGCTCCATTCATCGAGTCTCCATGAACCAGTACTGCTTCCCATCACCGCCACCCTCCCACTGTACCTACAAACAGGACCGCACCATCTGGATACTGAATGGGCCTGGTGGTCAGAGAGAGGGGCTTGCTGGCAGAGCTCCTGTGTCCCCTGCCCAATGCTGCTGCTGTCACCTTGGCAAAGTCACTTGACCATGCCAAGCCTCAGTTTCCCCAGAGAATAATACACCCATGTCCTTGGGTGGACTGAAGAGTGATAACACACTGAGACAGGACAAAACTCAGTATTAATTCAGAACTACTTGGCTTCTAGCCTCGTGGATCCAAGGGGATCTCCAGGGAAAACCTCCCACTTCAACTCCACTTGTGCCTAACTTTTAGGGGGAAAGAAGAGACAAAATGAGAACCATCCATTTTGTGAATCAGCCATCTCTTCGACTTCCCCTCTGGGCTTGGCCACCCACTTTCAGACTTTATCCATTGTTCGCTTGGACTTGTACAGGAGAAATCACATTAAAGAAAATCCTAGCTGAATCACACACTTTGGAGCAGTTGCAATGGACAATTTGACAAGGGCATGGGGATTTAGCATATTTTTAATACAAAAATATCTAATGATAATAGGCTAGACTCCTGGCTGAAAACATTATCTACTGGCATGGGGGGAATTTAAGCCATAATACTAGCTACTATAATGTAGGCCTGGAACTCCATGCAAATATTACCCTCATCCAACAGCTACAAAGCTCTGTTTATCCTAGTAATTAATTCTCTCTTATGTTTAGTGATACAATTAGAGAAACACTGCCATTCTGATGGGCTTGTTTCCACCAGTGCCTTTTACTATATTTACATCCCCACAATAGGCTTGGTCTTACAGAAAAGGGTGAAATTGCATTTATGGAGACAATGCCACATGCATTCCCAAAGCATTTTATAGATGTAAAGTTAGGCTCCAAATTACACATTTATTGTGTGAGCACACAATGAGCTCAGATTAAATATTGACTAAAGCCAGCCTAACACCCAAAATAATGAAGATGAGCACAATAGTGTGATTTACTCCCAGCCACTAGAGAAATACACATCTGTAACATATAACATGCCCTTCCCACAGATATACTCTTTGTATTGTAGCTACCCTTAGGCAGGAAAATTTCATTCTCATCAATTATGGATTTTCTTTCCCAACTGCCGACACATTCATATTACCAGTTGCAAAGGAAACAAACATAATAACAAAACCCAAATGCCATTCCCCTGATACAGTGATGAGCAGGTGACTGGCTCCTTTTATCCTCAAAGTTGAGGCAGGAAAATGGAAGATAAACATGGCTAAAATCAGAGAATCCTTTCCTTTTGTCCCCTAAGATGTGGGAGCCAGCAGGGACGTGTGGGCATGGCAGGTATCTTTTTAGAAAGTACTCCCAGCCCTAGCTGTGCTCTGAAAACTATCTGTCCTTCTCACGCCTTCCTCCTCCCCAGACTTGCAGAAGAAATTCAGGGAGACACTGATGCTAATATAACAATTACGATAATAACACAGCGCTGAACGAGGACAACACACACCCTTCACAGCAGCTCGACCTCTAAATCCTCTAATATGGTACTCCTTCATTCAAGATTAAAAGAAATTGTAACCTAGCACAAACAAAAAGACACAGGAGGCAAAGCAGGATCTCACTCAGCAGTGAAGCCCCACTCCAGTCCAGATGCAGTCATATCACTTCAGCTTCTCTGTACCATCTCCATGACAACCATGTAATTTGGATGCAATAACCACTGCTGAATTGATCTTTAAATGTAGCCTTGTTATAAAACATAATACTGAACATGTCAGGCTCAGGATAAAGAAAAGTAGCCCCCTACCAATGAGGACTGTGATTTAAGAGCCCCCCTTTAATTTTCAGCTGCTAAACAGTCTTGCTATTGCAATAATTGCATGGATGAGTGGATTTTAAAATCAGTAACAGCAAACACCATTTGTGTGTGTGTGTGTGTGTGTACAGCATGCTGTAGTATAACATCTCAAATGAGACACCACACTGAGAGCTGGAAAAATGTGTCAATGTATATTCAGAGAATGGGCATCTTTCCACATGCACGCGCAAGCACACACACACACACACGTATCAGGGAGATTCAATCTCTAGCAACTGAAGCATACAGCTGATGCATCAAATAATCCTATTAAGAATAAAAAATGGTATAACTAAGTAAAATAGGATGGGGGATTAATGTACCGCATGACAATGAGAGCAGGGGAGCTCACATTTGCACTTACCCGAGCAATAAGCTGTTTATTTTTTGGTCCCTTCCCAAATGCAGCTCCCTTTTCTCTTCAACAATCCATGCAAATAATCTGCAGTCCCACCGACGGAGGAGTGGCCCCGTCCCTCCCCCTCCACCACCTTCCTAGACCTCCCTGTTATTGGCTTCCTTCTCCCTTCCCTCCTGCTCTCCCTCTCTCTTGCTGGCGATGGTTACACCTCCCAGCCTTCCCCCAAGGTGTCAAGAGGCTGCTGGGGATCCAGCAGGCAGAGTGGGAGGGGACGGGGAGAGGGGGAGGAGGCAGGGAGTGATGGTGAATGGACCCAGTGAGAGGATGGAATAAAGCCCTTGCTGGCGAAGCCCCTGGAGGAGCACACGGAGGAGCAGACCTGCCGCTTGGCTGGGAGGCTCTGCTCACGCTCAGGCTGTGCAGGAGCTGCGAACAATATCCCCAGGAGTGTGGGGGCTTGTCGCCCCACATGCACCTGCAAAGCGCTGGGGGACAGGTCTGCTTCCTGCCAGCAAATCGTCGCCCTTCAAGCTGAGACCGGCTTGAAGTTTTGGGTTCAAATCCTGCCAAATACTCACGCCGTCTTTAACAACTGATGCCCTTCCATACACAGACGCACAGCACTGGAAATGCCTCAAGGACCCGCCCTGGTGCAGACCCCAGCACTGCAGGTCGGCTTGCTCCATGCCTCTGGACACTCCCACCTGCTGCAGCCCCCCCCTCATCGCATCCCACCCCACCCCATCCCACGGCCGAAGAGCCCTGCTGGTCTTCAGCAGCAGTGCTGCCCATGTGCCTGCCTACCAAGCGTGCTCCAGAGCCACCCCCACCACGGCAGGCTGGACCATGCGCCTGCTCACCATCACTGGGACCTTCTTTGGCAAGGCTGACACATCTTCCTCCTGACAGCTCTTGCATGCAAAGGCAGTGGTTTTGTCTACAGGCTAATACAGGCATCTGGCTCACCGAGATGGCTGGAGATGCAGTGTGGTGTGGAGAGGCATAGGGACGCAACACTTTTCCTGCTTTAGGGGCCCCTTACTTTACTTGCAGAGCCAGTGCTGTAGGGAAAACACTGCCTCTGGCCATTTGGTGGCTGTAATGCAGAGGGGGTTTCTATGGGGGTACAGGTGAGAGGTGGTGGGTGCTCTCTGGTTCAAGTTGCCCAGCTGGAGCACAAGCCTGTGGTCCCTCAGCCTGAGCTGGCTGGGGCAGTGGCCAGCTACCAGGATCCTTCACCTGGAGCTGGCACACACCTTTGCACTGGGATCGCCCATGTCTTGGCGACCCAGGACGCTCGCCCATCTGCTTGACCGCTTCAAAGGGACGTGTGATGCCTGCCTGCCCTCAGCCCTGTGCCTCACGCTGCCCAGAACACCACATGCATGCACTGTCCTCCCTTCTAACAGCTCACAGGGGACCAAGGGCTCCCTCAGCAGCATGCAGAGAGAGCAGCCCCAGGGTGGACCTTTAGGCCGACAAAGAAGGGTTTGGTGTCTGCCCAGATGCATGTTCCAATACAGCTGATGGCTTCCTGATTCCCTGGAGAAAACCTCTCCCTACACCTCTGTGCCTCTTGGAAAGCTTGCTCCAGAGGATGCACACTGCTGAATGAGTGGACAAATCTCCAACATCCCAAATTAAAAATATCATTACAATATATAGCGATACATCCAAACACCAACGCACAGCCATTAGATGAAATAATGTCCTGGAGCAGCTCAGCAGAACTCGGCTGTATATTCTTCCAGAAGGGATACCCCACAGCACAGCACACAGGGTTGTTTGCCAGGGATAGTATCGGTAATGAACCATGTAATGAGCCACCCTGCAGCTACACTCAGGAGTTATCCAACAAACGCCAGTGTGAATGAAGGTTACTGCGCTGAAGAGCCACATGAAATGGATCTTGTGGCCACAGACAAGGGCAGTAAGCAGCCAGACAAAACTAGGTGTGGGACTGTTAACCTCCCTCAGGGTTCCTTCATCCAAGAGACAGGATTCACTTTACACCATCACAAAAGTCTGTCCTGCTCCTCTCTCTGATCAATTCAAATGTATTTGTAACCAACCAATTATCCGGTTAGGGTGCTTTAACAAAAAAAAAAAAAAAATTAAGAAAAAAAAAGCACAATCAATATTCATCAGTCTATTGTAATGGTCAGGTCTGAAGGCAAGTAACAAAATCCAATTTGTGCACAGCCAGTCCTAGGAAGTCACATTTTACAGCATGAAAAAATGAGGTTCTAGTTTCTAAGAATACATCCACTAGTGGGGCTCCAAATAACTGGGTTATCAATCATTCTGCTTCTGGGAATGAGCGGAACAACAGCTGGATTCAGGGAGAAACCTCCTCTCATCCCTTGAGCAGCATGGTGTGCTTGTCCTTATCATTTATGAGACACTCCTAACACTAACAGAGTACTAAGATTTTTCCTGGATTGCCAGTAGATCTGTGTTAGATGCCTTGCGTATGTCCTAACTTTTTTTTTAATTAAGAAAACTCCTAAACTACAGCAATTTTGGACATGCTGTTCAACTGCCTGGATGTGTACGTGAACACGCAGATGCCATTTGCCACCTGTGATACGAGTTCTCTGGGGAAGTGGGAGCAACCTAGGGTGAGGCCACCTTCCTTCCACACCAACAGCAGGGAAGCCATCCCTCAAGCCCCAAACAAATGAAAGCATACGTCTGGGAGCCTTCCAGGCAGCAGGGAACAGCAGGCACCAGAACTAAACACTGCAGACCACACAACAGGCATGAAAGTTAACCAGCTACACTATACAGACCATGCAAACACTCCAGCTAGGCTGATAGGAGAGGCAGACACCTGGAAAAAGATGGGAGTTTGTGGTCCTGAGATTGTTCATGGTCACATACCCCCATGGGATCCACTAATAAATCTGAGCTCCAAGGCTGCTCCAAGGCTGGCGGCTCTGCAGCCCTGGCTCTGCTCCCCCTTCACTCTGAGTGGAGAAGCCAAGATGACTTACCCTACAACCCCAAAGGGTTTATTGACTTCACCTGACAATTTTAAAAGTGTCTTAATCGCAGCTTAATGCCTAGGTTTGAAATGCTGCATCCCTGTTACAAGTAGTTTTCTAACCATGCCCTGCTCACGGTACTTAGTGTGGCACACAAGGACCCTCCTGGGTGCTGCTCAGCCTTCTTCTTATTTTTTCCTATGAAAACATCGCAAGTGTTGTCATGTACCCAGGAATGATTTTGCTTCCATGTCCTTCCACAGCTGTTTTTCTCAGGAAATGCCTTGGATTTCCCAGCTGGGACTCACTAACTTTCAGTACAAGTCACTTTGATGGAAGCCAGAATTAGGAGAAAGTTCTACGAGGACTTTGCTGCATGCTCTTTGCAGGTAGTGTGAGTAGGGGGATGTGGAAGGGAATAACAGCCCTCTGAAGAAGGGTCAATCCTTGTGAGCCTTTGTCTACATTTCTCTTGACACTTAAAATCAGCTCTTTGTTCTGGATAATGGCTCTCCTGAAAAGTCTACCCTGGAGCTGTTTGAGCAGACTACTAAAATGTGGAAATGGTGGTTCATATCAGGGGCACTAGAGCTGGTGGGGAGATGTCTCCTCATGGCTATTCTGGGGGCTGGGAGAGCTGAGATTTGTTAGCCTCACCCTGGGTGGCTGGATGACAGGCAGAAATGATGCTTTAAAAATAATCATGGGAAAAAGGGTGCATGCAAAGAGCTCCTTTATAGCTCTGAGGCAGAAGGGCTGCTAACAGGTTTGTAAGTCTGGGAAGATGGAAAGGGGAGAGGGAATAGGAGAGAGTCTTTCAGAAGAGGGTCCCGGGAAAGCATATGCTTTTGTGTGTGTGCGTGTGTGTGCACGTGCATCAGTGCATGTGAGTGCATGCACCTGGAGAGACCCCACGGAGTGCAACACTTTGCTGGATTGGGACTGAAGACTTGGACACTGAACATGAGACCCACAGCTGGTTCCTCTTCTCCAGTCCCATCGGTTCTTGCTCCACAATGGCTTGTTCTGGAGTGGCTCATGCTTGGTGTGGGGTCACAGAGCCACTGGGGGACCACGTTGCCATGATGGGTCAGGAGATGGTGGAAGGGAGAAGTTATGAAGAGGGAATTGCCAGGAGCCTCTGCTTTAACAGCCAGCTGAAAACTCTTTGGCCTGAGAGGTTTGGAAAGCCCAGATAAAATGTGTCCTTCAGTAAAGAAGCTGCCACTTATGTACAGGAAAAAGCACCTTCATCCCAGGAGAAAGCCTCCCAGCCTGTAGGTGATAGTGTTTATGGCAGGTACTGCCAGATCCAGAGGCCATGGCCCACACTCACAGCCGGTCCTGCAGGAGGATGAGGAGGGCAACAAAGTGACCTTGGAGATAAGATGTGGTCAGAAAGTCCACACCCAGAATTTCTTCATCAAAACGGGCTCTTGTCTGAGTTATAGGCATACAGGGGAAGACAGCCAAGCACTGAACTACACCAACCACCTCACCCTGAGACAAACTGTCCAGCAGTTAATTAACTCATGAGGGAAATTACTCCAATCCCAGTCCCAGGACTTGCACCTAAACACCATGTCTGGCGTCACCCTGCAGCCATTGGCTTTTCTTACATGACAAAGCCCAGCTACTGCAAGCATTTTCCCCTAGGAAAAATTTTTTCCCATAGGCTGTGACCAGTTCTCCTCATAACCTCCTCCTGGATATACATTCAAGTGGAACTTGTTTAGTGGCTCCAGAGGAGTCTGGTTTTCTACACCATAGTTCATTCTTAGAGCTCCTCGATAACTTTCTGGGTGCTGGGCCAGGACTCAGACTTGAGTACCAGCCTGGCCAGTGCCCAACACAGCCACCATGATGTCCAGTGCCCTCTGCAAGTCCTGAGACAACACTGTGCACAGCACGAATCTCCTGTGCAAGGATTAGTCACCTCTCTCGTGCGTGCAAAAGAAATCTTGATGTGCTCTGGAGATTTTTGATCCCTTGCCCAGTGTAGGTATTTCTGCCTGGGAAATCCCAGCCTGGAATATGGGAGACATCACTCCTGGCATTTCAGGTTTTGGCAGAAGGCAAGATTGATGCTGCTGGATGATCACTCTGTTCATTCTCTATCTTCCTGCATGTCAACTTTCAGATGAGTCACTGTCCTCCAAAACACCATCTTCCCTCTGCTCGTGGGGGTTCCTGAGTGTATGAATTTGCATTTGTCTTCCTGAGAGCCCATCGTTGACATAAAGTCAGCTCCCCAAGCATACCCAACCATTCTTAGCATCTGACTTGTCCTAATTTCTCTAACTTTTAGTGTATGAAAACTGTATCCTCAGCAACTGATCTGAGCAAACTCTGGGAGGTCCAGCAGGGAGTCTGCTGTTCTGGCTACAAGAGGTTGGCAGCATCTCTTCCAATTTTATTATATTCTACTGCAATGAGTCCCCCTCTCTGCCATTCATCATCTCACCTAAACAAACGTCATCCTATTTTGTCTGACTAACTTGAGGTGCAAATACACCTTTCCCCAACGCCCCAGGTACCAATATACATGAAGTATCAACACCCTAAATGGATTTCTCAGCCATGTCTTATGAAACTGTTCAACATAGTTTTTCTAGTCCTAGATATGTACAGACATTTGAGTTTACCAGTTATCATTTAATATGCTGCCTGATTACTACTGGAGCAAGAAGCTTTCCATCATCTCTGTAAGATATGAACCCATCAGACTCTCTTTCTCCAGAGCTATGAATCTTTGGCTGGACACTTCTTTTTTTTTTGCAGTATCAGAGCAGACTCTTTTATCACCTTCATCTAAAACCAACAAGCAGCATTTATTTTCTTCCTGACATATATGCATATAAATACACGTACAGGCACACTCTTTTATAGTCCTTAACGCTAGTAAACATAATTTTCATTGACTGCTCTTTCAAATTAGCCTTCCAGGTCTCTGCATTACATAACAGTTAATTCACAGCTTTTGTTACTAAATCCCTTCTTTCTCTATTTGGTTTTTGTCTTACTGTTATTATTTTTGCTTTTCTCTTCCTTAACAATGATAGATTCTTAGCTAAGAATATCTTTGATGACTGCAAAATTGTGTGCATGCTGTGGAGGAGACAGCACCTATCAAAGTTTTCTTAAACAACCCCCATTTATAACACACATTATTTTGTCTCATTTTTTCCTTCAAACATTTCTTGCTTGTAATTGTTCTCAACTTAGGAAAATTGACCCCTTTAAAGTGCCTTGCATATGTATTATCAATTTAGGATTACATTCTCCTCGTAACAAATGCAATTAGGTTGTTTAAGCAACCATTAATTCTGAGTTCAGTAATCAATTCACTTTTATCTGTCGGATTGAGGTCTGATACAGAATTACACCAAATTCACTGCAATACTTTTGGTAACAGAAAATTATCATCCATCATTTTTAGAAACATTGGGGCTGTGTTATTGGCAGCAGCATGAGTCCTTCAGCATCTATCCCTGAGGCTGAAAAGCTGTTCTGGGAACATGGATTTTCTTTCACTTTGTTATGAAGCTGTTTAGGGAAGCTATTTGTCCAGCCCCCTAGTTCAATCAACTTGAACCTGAATGGAAGAGCAACCCTTGGCTATGTATTAGGACAAGCATGTGGACGGTGTCACAGGAAAGACTGACGATTTGGAGGCAAAAAAGGCTACGGCTCTGTTAGCAAATCCCCTCCCTTTACCCAAGGGAAAGCAACTTCCAGAGGTGACCAGAGCTCCTCCGCTGTTGTCTGGGGGTATCCCTAAGGTGCTGCTTCACCCGAGTGCCATCCCAGGGAGGCAAAGCTCTGCTGCATCTCCAGCAAGCTCTGCACAGTGGCACCTCCCCAGCTCACCAGGATCTCCAGCGTTGTCACCACCAGCTGGATGGGGGATGTGACAGGCAGAGCATGGCTTTCTCCTGACACCACTTGGCTCTTGGATTCCTACGAAGGTCTCATCTCCAGCTCTCTGTCCTGCCTGGTGACTAGAGTGTCTTGTGATTCAGGCCTGTGTCAGTGTGTCTCAGTACCACCTAGGATGTCCTATTTATTTTTGGAAATGAGAATTTCTGATGTCCGTTTATTGCCCAGGCACATGGCATTGATGTATGGGACAACTGCAATCTCCTTTCTACCCGCTTCTCCTCATTTCAAGCTCAGATGGCTGTAAGGGTGCTGCCGATAACTTTGTTCATACACTTACACAGAGTTTATCATTTGCTGTGATGGCCAAATCTAACTCATGGTTCAGAGGAGTCACCTTCCTTCTTTAACCAAAGGCTTTTGCCAGGTCCACCTCTGCTAGGGGCTTCTGCCAGCCCCGGCACCCTGAACACTGCGTTTGTCTTCAGAGCATCGTCACAGCCCGTCACTGCAGACTCTGCATCCTGCCTCATAGACGAAAGAGTCCCCCTGAGCAGGCAGTCTACCCAGAGACAGATACACTCCGACTGGATCATCTGGACTTGCTGTGAGCTGCCCAGGGCTCAGCGCTGACTGCTGGGCACCCGGGACCACAATGCAGGGAGGAAGCTGGGGAGCAGCAGCTGCAAAGAGATGTAATTTATGCGTCCTCACATCAGTCAGGTTGTGTAGGCTCCTGATATCTCTGGGAGGTTTTCTCTTGCCAAACTGCAGCAATTCCACCTCACCCTGCCTGGGCCCTCGCTCTTTTTGAGATGCCTCACACGCTGGGCTGAAAACCCTGGACACAGCATGGAAGCGGACATTTGAAGAGGGATTTGCTCAGAGCTTATACTTGTTTGGGGCTTGGACACAGCCTAAAGTTGTGTGGAGGGCACAAGGAGTAATTTTGCTGCCCGTGGGCAGGTTCTGGAGCACTGACGTGAAGGTGCAGAGAGCAGAGGAAGTAGAATTTGCTGTTACCTGAAACAATCCAAGACATGGTAAGAGAGGATGCTTCAGCCATGGGAAGAGAGCCCTGGCCCTGGCTCTTCCAGGTCAAGAACTGCTCAGCCTGTAGGATTCAGTATAGTGGCCAAGGATGGTCAAAAACTCTGGCCAAGGTAAGCTACACTGTCTGTGTACGGGGGGAGTATTGCCTCTCTAACCGTAGATGTTGGCCCAGTCATCTACCCTCACCTTTAAGGCACATTGTCAGTCTGGATCCAACCTAGAGGTCACAGCCAGGTGGTCTGGCTCTGATTTTTCAAGGAGTTGGGATAGGGGAAGGGGGATTAAAGACAAATTTTGGAATGATAAATCTGATTTACATTATATTGTCTATAAATGTAAGTTTTCAGATGAGGGAAAGGGACATTTAAATAATCTGATGTTTCGTTTAAGCTCAAGAGTTAGGGCCTGGCTGGGAGATATGGGGAACAGAAGTACAGAGGGCATGGAGCTCCCACATCTGGGAAGGTGTTGGGTTGAAGTGAGACATTTAGCAATGATGAGGCTTGCACCTACACAAACTACTGTGAGGAGGATCCCAGCATCTTCTCTGCTCTGAGTGTTCCTGGGTTGCTAAAGTGGATTCAATAAGAGGGACATTTGGGGATGCTGATGGAGACATGACACAGATGCCAATGAATTACCATTAGCTATGTGTGCCCTTAGGACTATTGTAGCTGTAGCATTTAATCTTGTTGAAATGGCCACTGGAACTGGGACAGGGAGCACAAAACTGCGCGGCTGAAGCCTTTACAGACACCTAACATCACTGCAGCTAATGGCACTGAAAGGGGCAAAGAACACATTCTTCAGTGGCTGGACTGAGAAACTAAACCAAAACTACTTCTGATAAAGCAATTAGTTATAGCCCAATGTTTCATCTCTTTTGAGCTAGGAGTCAGGGGAAGATAGTGATCTTCTGCAGGTAAGGAGATGGAGAGCAGTTAAACAATTTCAGAAAAAAATCAATTTCAGTAAACTATCAGAACAAGACCATTCGCAATGAAGAACTATAATTGTAACCTTTACAATGTGATTTTTTCCCTGTGTGAAACTCCCGCAGGAAGCTGTGAGCTAGTTGAGCTACCAAAATATGTTTCATTTGCAAAAGAAATGGGGTTTTTTATTTTATTTTTTTATTCATTTCACTTCCAGACATTTTGCTTACGTTCTAGAAGAGGTGAATTTCTGTAAGGCATCAGGAAGGGACAATTCACTATATGGGGATTGGGAAGGAAGCTGAGATAGGTCTGGAAAGGCTGTTACTGTCCCTCATGCATTAACACATCTGCTGTTGCCATCACTGACGGCATCAAGGGCACAGCCATAACCAAGCTTCCTTTCTTCATCCTTCCAGCCACTTATAGATAATCTCACCAGGGCTCATGTTTTTCAAAAATCTCGATCACAGGACACGTTCCCATAGAGTTGGCATCCCTGGGGCTACTCCACACCATGAGCATGTGTCTGTAGCACAGAGGATGGGAACCGTGTTTTCAACGGGAGAGTTTATCATTCCTCAGCCACAGGTCGGTATGGGACTGAGATGCAGTTAAGTAGTTCCCCAGCCTGCACTACCTTTTAACTCAATTTCCATTTCCTAAACCACTGCTGACGTCTGTCTAAATAATCATTACCTCCAAAACCACGCTGGGTGTTAGTTTTTGCTGAGCATTGTGCAGAAGATTTGGAGCTTTTGAAAGGATGCTGAGCTTAAGAAGCTGCCGCTCCAAGCGGCTCTGGGTGTTTGTCACATTTCACCGGCTTTTTTTCCCAGTGCACACACAAACACACACAAACACACACCCTACGTGCACACACGCTCTTCTTTCATGTGAGTTGCCTAAGTGAATACTTGCCATCAGATCTTCCAAGCCACAGCATATTTTTAATCAGTCAGACAATTCAATCATTCATTTCAGACCTGCTCTGCGCAGCTGTCATTTTCAAGCATCAAAGCTTCTCTGTCAAAAACAACGCAGGCTGGAGGTTCATTCAAGCATCGCTATTTCAAAGTCCTGGGTGGGGAGCGGAGGGAGTGCAGAGGAAAAGAACTAACGGGATGGATTAAATGAACTTATTATAAATACTTCTGAAGCTACCAGCCAACCATCCTCAGCAGAGAACAATGGCATGGCACAAGGGCGACTCAGGCATCTGCAGGATTTGTAAGGCATTTGCAAATCTCACTCTTAAATTGCAGAGTGGGGAGAAGGGGGGATGTGTCAGATGAAGCTTCCTGCCTGAGATACTCAAAGCCACCGAATGGGATTTGGATGTCTGGTTCTCATTAAAATTAATGGGAATTGGGTGCCCAGACCTACAGGCAGCTTTCAAAAGCTTCGTCTCCATTTATAATTAATGTTCCCAACAGAGTGACTAAATATTTATACAATAGGTCATGTTGTATGCAAAATAGAAGAGGTGCCTGTTGGTAGATCAGGGACCAAGAGAAGGAGAATCTGATGGGGTGTCAGGTTCAATCCACATTGTCCCTTGTTTAAAGCTCTTCTACTTGCAAATCTCCAGCAGTTCCCACTAGATGAGCAGCTCGGGTGGTAGCTCCAGCAACAATTATATTCTCAGGGTACAATACAGCAAATTAAAATGGCAGCTTTACAGCTTTCCTGGGTTCTTCTCCTCTCCCTCCCCACAGCTCTGACTTCCTTCACCAACTCACTTCACCTCTGCAAATCTCAATTTCCACTATGAAAAAAACACAGTATCACTGTAGGAGGAATGCAGCGGAGCTTAATCCATGAACACTGCTCTGCCTTGGTCAAAGATACTATAGATGGCAGACATCAAGTAAAAGATTGACACTAATCTGCCTCCAGGCATTAGCAAAGCCGTGGCTGGATCTGTACCGCTGCATTTGCTCCATAGCGATGGAGTAATTCAGTGTACAAAGCTGGTGGGTTGAACCCTGAGAGCATCTGGGGGGTCTATGATCTGGGGGTGAAAGCCTGGCACTCCTGCAGGGGAAGTCCAAAGCAACCAAGTCCTGTCCTGGTTTGCCTGTCCCCCAGAGGAAACTCTTCCTCAGCTGGGCCATGCCTTAAACCCTGCCCCAGCTGACCCACTGAGAGGGTGTCCACGGAAGCTTGGGCCTTGTGTACTGGGTAGCCTTGGGTCCCCACCCAGAAGAGCTCCTGAGCTTGGCTTAAGACAGACACTTGGGGCGGGCTTGATGATCGCACTGCTTTACAATGCTTTAATGGAGGAGATTCAACTCCTTGAACCTTTGAAAATTTGCCTTTTAATTTTTTCTTCCATGTCTCATCCAAAGCCACCAGATGGAGAAGCTCTGATGACTCAGGGAATATGGAGACCCCTGCAGTCTCCTCCCGTGCTTTGGCATCTCAAGGTTTATCAAGCGCAGATGTACGTATTGAGTGGTACCTCAGAGCTCATCTGGGATTCCTCTGTAGGTCCCCAGCTTCTAGTATGCAGGTTGTAGCTCCAGCTTCACTAAAAGGACGCAAAGCTCAGTCAAAAGACAAGTAGTCTGGTCTTGTGTCTGTGGTCAAACACTCTCTGTTATAAAGGCATGCCTTATACTCCTAGCCTCTAGCTTCTAGTCACCTTGCTCTTCTTCTCTACTACACTAGAAATCACCAGTAGCTAATGTTTCCCTTCCATGTGACCTTGGATGCATTACACAGATCTTTCTTTGGTTCTCCTGGCCATCCTGATCATATTTCACAGCATAACATGGGCTATGGTTAGTGTCAAGGCTGGCTTAGCACAGTACACAAAGCTGTATGCGGTCACTCAAAAGATGAAACTGAACATGAACTACAACCACATCACCTGAAACCCACAGCCCATCGGGCAGTGCAAAGGGGAAAGAAGGCATCATTCCTCTCTAACACCATGGCCAGTCTGCTTGGCATGGGACATTTGCTGTTCCATGGCTTTGTTCCTAATTAAAACAATCGGCTTTGCAAGACAAAAATTCAAATTCAAGGCTTAGAGCTGTTGTCCCCAGACAAGATGTCAGGAGAGCATCAAGGACACATAAAGAATAAAACAGCTTCATTTTCCTTGTGAATATCTGTCTGCTTATTTTTTAATTAAACAACAGCTGGGTGTAGACTTGTGAAACAGCAGAAGGATCCTAAGACAGAGGAGATTAGGCGATCTACATAATGCAAGGATGTAAACCCTTTCCATCACTGCCAGAGCAGCAGCTGATGCTGGCAGAATCCGCTCCATCACTGAACTCATCATTACAACAAGCTTCTGCAAAGGGCCTCTTAGATTTGGAGCATTTAATCCCAGAATCCATTATGTACCCCAAATCACAGTCAACTTCCCATTTTGTAAAAGAGATAGGGGTCATGGGCAAGGATTTTAGTAGCAGGTTGGAGAAGCCTCTGTTGGCAGCGACCTACATAAGAACTGGTCCTATCTTCAGGCATGAGCATGGACTAGGCCACCTCTCAAAGCTCCTGCCAGCCCTGCAGCTCTATCACTTGTTGAGATACATGTAGGTGAAAGTCTGAAAGTCTGTGTTTTCTTATCACATAGACTCAGGGACAAAGCAAGCTTCCCCATCCAGAGGTCCGTCAGGGCTTGGCCATGGAGGGAGGGCTGTGAACCCTGGGAGAACGTCTTGGCCTTGCTGGCAAGCAGCCAAGCCTGCACCCCTCTGACGTGTGCGGTTAAGAAGAAAAGACTGGGACCAAGGGCTCGCACTGCTCAGCCCCAGTAATGCCCCTTCTCAGACCCTGAGCCACTGACCCAACCATCATCCGAAGCCACAGAGGCAATCCCCCTTGCCGCTCAGCATAGCCATGCCAGGCACCCGTGCTGGGAACACAACCGTGCTCCCAAAGAGAGCCGTGCAGGCTGCTGCCCTGTCAAACTGCCCTAGATTGGAGTGAATAAGCTCCTTTCTAAAGGAAGATAATTGCTCTATTTTAAAACTAAGTGGTTCAAGGAGAAAAACGCAGGCAAGAGGGCCTGATGCTCTGAGCTTGGGGTGGGAAACAGGAGGTGTGCGGGGCAGAGCAACTGCACAGCTGCTTTGCTGGATGGTCAAAGTGCTGGATGAAAAACATGAGTCAGGCTGCTACTGTGTCCTCAGCCCAGCCAAATTGGTGCTGCTGGAGAGAGCAGAGACTTTGGCAGGAGAAGTGGGTGCCCCTCCTCGGGGTACTGAGCTGTGAGGCTGGGCACCCTTAAAAGCCAGAGGGAAAAAGCTCCTGGTGGAACAAAGAGCCTCTGTCTCCTCTCGTCTGTGCCCCCTCCACTCGCAAGTTCAGGTTTTGTGGCCATAAAGGAGGTCCACAGAGCACTTTGGGTCAGCCCGTTAGGCCAGCGCCACTCCACAGGCTGGTCCGAGAGCTGGCGTTGTAAAGCTCAGCCAAGCAGAGGAACTGCCCCCACCACAGGGACAGCTCGGAAGGAAGCTTCTCTGGGGAAAATAGTTGCTGCTTCGGCAAACCGTCTCCCAGAGTGAAGACCAACAAACTAGAGCAGACAACAACAGAGTCATTAATAAGGCCAAGCCTGGCATCTTCCTGGATGCCCCCACCACTGTGATCAGTGATTTCACCAAACAAGCACAGAAGAGGCCTCTTCAGCAGAGTTTTGTCTTTGCTGCTTAAAATTCAATAGCTCCACTTTCCAAGCGGGCAGGAAAGAAACAGTTTTTGTACGTTAACGGCCCGCCCCCCTCATCCCCATTTGTATGGAGGAAGCTCTCTGGTTTGAACTTGGCAGACGTGCCTCTGGCCTGCAGGGGAAGGACACCAAGAGGCTTGAAGGATGTGTCAGCTGCTTCCTAGCCCTGCTGGACCGGCACTGGTCCTGGCAGAGACGGGTCCGGTTTGAACGTCCCTCGGCTGGAGCTCAGAGAGACGTATTCAGTGCTCCAGCAGCCTGGGTCCCACCACGGATGCCTGTGAACAGCTCCCAGCTTCCCCCAAGGTGGGCACCCTTGCCGATTCTCCCCGTGTCCCTTCCTCTCGGGCTCAGGGGCAGAGTCATGTCATTGGCAGGATCTGTTGAAGGATTGGCCTCATACATCCACACAAAGAGAAAACATGCACATGGTGAGCAAAGCTGCAGCTTGCCTTCGGGCAGCATCTCAAGACGATGATGTAAAATCTGTTTTGGGGGGATCCTGTGACCTGGAAACAATGGTGGAAGCACTCAGCTGACCTCTTATACAGGAGCTGAATACTATTTATGTAAAATTTTGCTTTAAAACCAAGGCTGGCCGCCCTGTCTCATGAGAGCTATTAGCTGTCATTTTAGGTCAGAGTTAAGGTTACTAAGAACATAAATGACACATTTTCTCTCACAGACAGCTGAGACTCCTCTTTTGCACAATGAGCACCCAGAATGAGCGGGAGGATGCAGCAAGTGCCCTGCAAAGCTTTTTTCACCTTAAAATAGTTTTGCAGTTGACGAATCCTTAGCTGTAACTTAGCACACATGTCTGGAAGAAAGAAGTCCTTGGGCCTTGCTTGTGTAACCCCACCTCATGCCCGTGACTTCCATCTCAGCTGCCAACCTGCAACAACCCTGTTGGGCTGGCCAAGCTGTAGAGACCCAGCTTCTCTCCGAGAGACCTAGGGTCATTCCCCTGGGATGGTCACCTCCATCGGTTTAATACACTGCAGTCTGCCAGAGGCAGAGCCAACTGCTCCCTCTGCACTGGATCATTGATGAACCGGGCACAGACAAGCAGCAAAAAAGGTTAGGGGCTGAAGCACTGGGGCCAGAGAAGTACACATCATTCACACAGATAAGATGTCCTTCTGGAGAGCTGGCAGCAGCAAGGGCAGCAGAGAACAGTCAGAACAAGGGGAGCGTTTGCTATCTCTGACCCCTGAGCACGCTCCTGGCAGTACGGCTTCAGAGGGAGGAATGAAACGTAGGAACAAGCAACCTGGTCTGGGCATAGACATTGCATTCAGCGAGGGACGTGCCTGCCTTGCACAGATATGAGGGACCTTCTGCCTTCAAATCCTTTCTGACAGCCACCCCACTCCCTCCCCCTGGTCTGCAGCCCCTCCATCCAGCTCTCCCACTACAGCAATTTACCACGTGAGCCTTATCTTAGCCACACGTAATCTCAGTCCTTTGTCTCTCAGGACGGGGCTTAAAGAACTCCCCAAAGTTAACGAAGCAGGTCCATCCCCTCATTAACTCACGGGGCCTGTCTCCTTTGATTAGGTTGTGCTGACTCTGCTCACACTCACACTTGCTGCTCTAGATGCAGGGACACTGGGGCATTTCCAGCTGGGACACAGACAAAAGGAGGAGATAGCAGAGCCTTGGTTACCACCGGAGCAATTCAGGACAAATAATTAGAGGCTTTCATGGCTAATTGGATCTGTACTGTCAATCCAGGACAGGAGATGCCTTAACCCACACTGCCTGCCTGAGATTGCTAAGCAGGCCATAAATAAACTGCTGCACTGGTCCAAAGCTCACCGGCCTTCAGCTTCCACCCTGCGTGCTCCCTCCCAGCACTGCTACAGCACAGCCTACCTGGCGGGGGAGTCCAGCTCCCTTGCCTTTTTCCGTGACCACAGCCTTGCAGCCATGCAGCCACGCCAGGACACTTGGAGTCCACCTCAGGTAGCTCAGAGACCCTTCAGGCATGCAGACCTCAGCATGTCACGGCTAGCTTGAACAAGAAGCTACTGTTTTCAAACTAAAGTCAAAGGGTAAACGAACCAGTGGTTAGGAAGAGCCAGTGTCAGAGATCAGTATTAGCAGGGGCTGGCAAGCCAAAGACAAAGTATTTTCAGAGGAAGGCTTGTGAGTTGGAAGTTGGTTCCTGCAGTACCTAAACCTACTTTTTGTTTTCAGTTACAGGACAAGGCTCTAGTCCCATCCCCATCTCACTCTCAGCCCTGAAAGTCCTTTCCTTCTGTGCTCAGACATCTCTTCCAGATCCTGGGAGTGCTGGAGCTTGAAGACAAGCCATGCAAACAAGAACAACCACCTTCACATGACTGCCAGCCAGTGCAAGGACATCCAGACCCTTAAAGCAAGCTGGAAGCGTGACCCTTCCCTCTGAGGGCCTTCAGCATTTAATGATCTTTAAGGAGGCAGGCTCAAAACCGTGCACTGGGCCCCCGAGCCCGCACCCTCTGCAAGGCTGATTGCTATCCAAGGTCCCAAGTGCTTCCCCCAGGAAACAGAGCAAAGGAAAACGGCTTGTACTGCTTGCAACCACAACCTGCAGAATTTCTACCTCTGCCACAGGAAAGCCAGGCACAGGTTGTGTAGAAAGGCAAAGTCACAACAAAGGACAGTCCAACACTCTGGGCCAGGCAAAAATAGATTAACCTACTTGAAAGTAGGACGACATCGCTAAAGAGTAGGACATCTGGTCACCACAGCAGGAGGAGCAAATACAGAGGAGGCATCTTGTCCATGGACATGTCTAATCTGATGGGAGACAGCTAAAGCACAGACGTGTAGTATGTTCAGGCAAGCAGCTGGGACAAGCGGTCCCTGATCAAAGCAGAGTGGCTTTCCTTCTTTCTCAGATGGCTGCTAGACTTGCTGCCGACAATCAGTCTACCTGCCTACCAGAAGCAATATCCTGCCCCCAGGAGCCTGTGGAATATGCGTGCCCAAACCTAACAGCTGATGCCTTCTACCTGACCTGCTAAACCCAGGGTTTTGCAAGAAATGATCACCAAGAGAGAAAACGTAAGAAGATTCCCGATGTGCCTGAACAAGTTTAATGCTTGTGAGCTGCTTCAAGGCTCCCTGCTGCCGAGGCCATCCCCTCCGCTGGCTTGAGCCCACCTACCTCTGCTCAACTCCTTGCACCTCAGCGCCTTTCCCCCAGACAGATTTTCAGCCCACTAGCAGAGCACTGTTCGGAGAGGACATGATAAAGAAGTGATTAAGGATCACTACTGAGCTTGTATTAGCATCTTCAAAAGCTCAGCAGCCCACCAGCCAGCCAGCAGGCTGCAGCTAAGCCAGGCATGATGGGTCTTTCAAAATGAAACAAGAAAGCAAATGCTGCAGATAGCATGCTCATCAAAGGAGCCTCACTGCTGTTTGCAGAGAGGAGTTAATGCCATGCCACTGACTGGCTGCTCCAGGGCCGAGTTTCCTACCCAGCCTTGGCAGGACAGGCAGTTTTCTTGGCTTAGGACCCTGTGCTGGAACGGAAACCCAGAGCACCAGGTCTCAGGACACCATTCAAAATCCTGTTCCTTGTTGCTGCTCTCAAAGGATGCAGCAGGAAACCATCCAGGTCCTTTTGCAGAAAGCTTTAAGCCCCTCCAGAGAAAGGTCTCCCTGCCGGGTGTGGTTTGTTTTCTTAAACTCACACTTGCAAAAAGCAGTCTGGGGCAGCCGTGAACTTAGGTGTGAACCACGGCAGGCCCCTCAACAGACCCTAGACTGAGGTGAGTGGTTTCTAGTCTAACCTGACAACCGAGCCCACCCTGAGAAAAGCCATCAAGACCGTTTTGCAAGTATGCCCACGTCAGCTTCCTTTTAACCTCAAAATTATCAGTCACCCACAATGGCCTTTTAACTGCCTTGCATTGAATTCAGCTGCTCAGCCACTCACTCTGGGCTAGGGGAGTTTGCACACCAGCCTAGGACGAAGCCGAGAGGTGGAGAAAGGTTTCTCTAGTCTTTGCTAGGGCTGTTACAGTGGCTGCTTGCTAGCACTTGTCTTCAAGAGAGGACAAGGCTTTTGGGGCAGAAGGAGTCATTATCTTTATGGATCAGGCAGGGCAGATTCCGGCAGCAGTAAAGCAGGAAGGTGGCCTGCCCGCCCTGTGCTGGAACAGTCATCATGGTCCTTCCCTGGGGACAGCAGTCCAGGATGGTGAGCGGTGCTGCTGGACGGGGAAAGCCCAGGGGTGACAGGAAACACTGGGACAGAAGAGACCACCATCTCCAGTGCAGGGCTCCCTGAGTCCCATTTGTGGTGCCAGCAACGGTGATGGGACAATGCCTTTGACCTCACAACAGTGAAATTCGGTTTGCCAACAGCAGGGTGCAGGCTGAAGCCGGCTTTGAGCTGCAGAAGCTGACTGTGGGTGCACAAGCTGTCTGTTCAAGGCTATCCCATCACACACCACCTCTGCCAGCCCAGGCAACAACCCCAGAACTGCTTCCTCCCTCACACAACCCAGAAACCATTTCTCCCCTTTTCCTGCTGGACTGATGCCAATTTTTGCCAGGCAGAAAGAACCAGAAGTACTCACTTTGGGACAATGATGTTTTTTACTCTAGAGTGTCTTTCGTCCTGCGCAAAGGCACTTCTAACTAAGGAATCATCTCAAATCCACAAACAAGAACTTAGTTCTGAAGATGTGATAAACATTTTCCTTTATTTTAATTTTAAAAAAAGATATTTCAGAAAAGCAACCTAATTTATCAGATATTCTCATACCCTTAAACCTGCCCTCTATCTCCCCCAAAGTATGTCAACAAAGAGGTGAAAGCAGACACACTCAGCTCTAATCAACAGGCAAGGTCTGCTTTCTTCCTACCAGCACTACCCAGAGAGACTGACAATGAACTTGAGGCTGAAGATATTTAATAGCACAAGAAGACTGCTCCTCATAGCAAGAGCTTCCCGTCCCACAGAGGCAGCACCCCATGTCTGCAACTTTGCCAAGAGGCTACTAACTTTGCATGCCAAGAAAGGCCTGAAACCTTCACGGTGCAATTCTTGTCCATCAGACCAAGATGACCTGCAAGTCAGCTTGAATGGGGTTGTCCAAGTCACGCCTTTTTAATTCTGCTTCTCAGCCTTCCCTCTATGTCAGGGAATTACAGCAAACCCAGTGCCTCTCGCCCACGTCCGAGCAAAGGAATGCTGCTTAGAGCCTGGCAGGTATGCTGCTTCTCTGGCTCATGTCTTACACATCACTGGGTGGTGGTTGAAAGGGTGTTTCTGCCACCCAGTTGAGCCTGCTCCGTTACACAGAAGAAAGCTGGAGAGGAAGAGCTGGACAAGGAAGCAGCTGGCCAGGAACCTGAGAGCAGAAAAATCCTTGCAGCAAACCCTCTGCCAGGCCTCAAATCCTCCACAACCCGTACACCAAGTCCTTCCCTGAACAGCCTGAGAAGCGTCGCAGCCCTTTGACACCACTCGAGCACAACCTTAATCCCCCAGTACTCCTTCCCGGAGGCTCTCGGGGAAGGACAGCCTTCTAACCCGGTGCGTGTCACTTCACGCAACACCACTTCTAAAAGGGTGCTGATCCCGGGGCTGGTCGCACCAGCTTGGGGCTCTGCCCGGCTTGCGGAGAGGCGTGCGTGCAACGTCCTATCCTGCACCCCGCTGCTGATACGGGGGATAACACCGGCCCGCGAACACCTTCATCCCTCCGGCACGGAGGCTGAGGGCTGGACCACCCCTTCCCGAGCCCACCGCTCACCCCGAGGGGCCGCGCCCGCTCCCACTCCTGGACGTGCTCCCCGCCCTACCTCCGCGCTCCGCCAGCCTCCGCTTCTGCGTCTCCTCCGCGCCGGCCTCCGGCTCCCGGGACAGGCGTGCGGCCATGGGGAAGCCGCTCCGCTCCGCTCGCTGCATCCCCCCGGGACCGGGCTCGGGACCGGGCGCAGCGCGGGCTCCGGCCGCCAGGGGGCGGCAAAGGGCGCGGCGGCGGCGGCCGCCGCCGCCGCGCCCTTTGCCGCCCCCTGGCGGCCGGAGCCCGCGCTGCGCCCGGCTCAACGTTGCGGGGGGGGGGGGAAGCGAGGAGTGGGCGAGCCGTGGGGCAGGAGGGTGCAGAGAGCTGGTTGCGGGGGGGGGGGGGGGGGGACACAAGCTACGGAGGTGTGGGCAGGGCGTGGGGGGCTTCCCCCCGCCCCCTGCAGTCACCACAGAACCTGTGCTCGGGAGGTGGGAGTAGGACGCTGCGTGGGGAGCCCCCCCCCGAAAGGGAGCAGGTCCCGGCTCCGCAGATGTTTTCTCACCGGGGTGGGGGTGTTGGGAAGGAGCCACCGGTTTCCAGCTCGTTACCTGCGCTGGCAGCACCGGCGCCCACCCCGCCACCGGGTCCTACGCTGGGGGTGTGCCCACGGGGAGCCCCCTCCACCCCGGGGCACGGCCGGAGCGCTGGTCCCCCCAGCCTGCCTGAACCCGTGCTCATCCCCACCACGGCTCTCTTGGGGCAGGAGCCGTCTGAGCAGCTTCTCAGGGCCTCGTTAGCGGTGGAGGAGCGAGCGGTGGCAGAAGACAGGTGGTGGGATTTTTGCAGGCCCCTGGTGCGGACAGGGGCTGCGGAGAGCTCTGCAATGGGCCAGAGCACAGGGCAGGGGCACAGGGCTGCGGTGCCCCACGTTGGTGCTCAGCGTCCTGTGCGCCTCGTCCACTTCCCAAGGACACAGGAGAGAGGAGGTGGCGTGTACGGGGGGGGGGGGGGACGACACACACGCAGTCCCCTCCCTTCCAGGCAGCATCTGCCCTCTGCCCTGTGCACGAAGCCCCCATGGACCAATGGACCAGATGTGTGCTCAGCATCTACCTTCTGGGCTGGAGCGTTGCTAAGAGACGGGATCCCCCGGGAGGCTGCGGTGCCAGCGGCTGAGCCCGGCAGATCGGCAGGAGGGGATGCAGCCGCCCAGGAACCTCTGGATGAGGGAAGGCCTATGTGGGAGATCACACAAAAGGCTGCAGCAGAGCACCGTGAGAGACAGCCCCACGTCTCACAGGGAAACCTCTAAAGTAGGGAGAAAGGGGTCAAGACCAGGAGGAAGCGCTCAGCATCAGCGGGATGAGATTAATCTGGAGGGAGGTCACCGGAGGGTTTCGCTTCAGGGAGATCACACTGAAGCGAGACGTTTCTGTTAGCAGCTCGTTCCCCCTCCTGGGGCCACAGGGGGGTCTCACTTGGCTCATCGGGGGCGAGCAGCTGGCATGTGCAAGCTGAGGGGTGAAGGCTGAGCAAGCAGCCTGGCAGCGGGGGGGGGCAGGGGGACACTGAGGGCAAGGATGAGTGCACTGGGAGCTGGGCACTGCTACAGCCAAGTTGCTGCTTGGGTCACTGACTGGGGCGTTCACACTGGGTTGAGAAATAGTCACTCGGCCTCTTTTGTGCCCCCTCTTTTGATGTGGGCAAGGAATTCACAGGGGATCTGAAACCCAGTGCAGGGGATGGTGAGAAAGATGGCCAGAGGTGATGCAGGACCCAGCTTCCAGGACTTTCCCCAGTGCAAGTTAGCTGGACAGCTGTCTCAGAGATCGGACTGGGGCAATGGGGCGTCTCTGTCTGAGACATGCTGTGACATTTTACAGGGTGAGTAGCTGCCCCTCAGTACCACGGTAGGCATTTTTCCACCTATGGGCAAGTCCTTTTCATGCTTTTCACGGTAACTCACACAATCTAAAAACTTCCTTTGCTTTTTAGGTGACGAACATTTCTATCACATGATTTAAAATTTAAAAAAAAAAAATCATATGTCGTGAAGGTGGCAGCACCAAGGAGGCCTAAGGAGAGAAGAGCAAGAAGCACAGAACAAGATAGACTTATGGCCCTGCCCCTCATCCTTTGACATTGCCTCGCTGAGCTTCCCGTGCAGTTGCAGGCACTGAGTTTAAAGTCCTGGGCTGCAGTGACAGAGCACATTAGGGGTTGGCTGCTCCAAGCAGGCAGTTAATTGGGCTCTCCCAGGCCTTTGCAGCCCCAAGTGGGTGCCCTGAGCCATCCTCGATGGTGCTGCAGGCTGGGGTGTCAGTGGGTGCCACAGCCTGGCTTGGTTGCTAGTGCTGAGCTACTCGTGTCACTGTCTGATGCAGCATGGAGCAGGGCAGTATTACAGTGGTGGCCGGTGGAGGGATGCACAGCCCATCTGCCACCGAGCCGAGCTGAGCCCCACGCTCTGCAGGGACCCCATCCTCTGCAGGAGCTTGGTGAAAGGGACATTCCCTGGCATCTTTACTACCCTCACTCTGATGCAGATACATATTGGATGATCCTCAAAGCAGAGGATTAGACCACAAGAGTCCTTCCCTAGTTCATTGAACCTTGACCCAAAATTTTGGTATTTTTGATGTGGTCATTAGTGGTAATTTAAAACTACGGACTCCTTTAACATCAGACTGCCCCAGAGTGGTGTCCAGATAAATGAAAAAGCTTTACTCTGCTTGTAATTCTTCCCAGGTGATAGGTTACCCTTCTTCCTCTGCACGCCCCTCCCACATGGGCCATGTTTTCCTTTCTCTGGATGCCCCTCTCACCCACCCTATAGCCCTGGGAAGTATTCAGCATTCTGCAGGGCAGAGCACCTGGAAACACAGGACTCCTTGTTTGCAGAAGTCAGTCATCTTGAACTGAGGCCCAGTCAGGTTAACAATTAGGTTCAAAAGTTTCTTCAAACTAGGGTGATCTTCTGAGAGACAAAAGACTCGTGCTGGCAAAATGAAGGCTACTAGAACAGCATAGGAGTGATGCTTGTTTTCTCTAGTTTGATGGGAAACTGTAAACAGCAGCTCTTCATGAATGTCTTGCCACTGAGACTGCCTGAGAGCTGTTTTTTCTGGGCTGAAAACTCAGGTAATCTGACCTGGCTTTCCCAGGGTCCAAACCCAGGTACCCCAGGGGATGCACTAGAGGCCAGAAGGTGCTGTTCAGAGGCAATTTTTCCCTTCCCAGCACTGCCATAAGTTCAGGGCACAAGTGTGGGAAGGTCCCAGCCTGATCCTGAAGTGAGCAGACCTGTCCCACCTGCTGGGCACAACACTGGTTCCTGGCTCCTGCCCCATGCTGCCCAGCTCTGAATCATGTTTTCAGTGTCACCTTCTCTACAACTCCTATCCCCTTCTTTCTGATGTGTGGGACCCCAGCTGGGAAGAGCTAATGGCACACGTCAGTGAGTAAGGCACAGCGCTACTGAAAGATGCTGAGCACCGCTAGCACCACCCTGCATGCTGCATTGCCTGCTAGGAGAGGAGTCTCTGGCACATCCCAGATGCTGATGGTCTGGCTTTCTCTGGAGAAGTACCACTGAACACGCCAAGCCTGAAGGACCAAAGAGGTACTGTCCTGGCTGGACAGGTGGGATGCTCCATCCCCCAAACTGTGCTGCACGAGAAACGTACCCAGCTGTCCCAATCACCCCCAGCCTCATTTTAAGAAGCTGGGCATCCCAGTTCCACCCGTTTGGAAAAGGGTGCTTCAAATCTCCCAAGAAAGTGAATTCCCTCTTTCCAGAAACATGCACTGAACGGCACTTTGAGGACTCTCAGTGACTGCCAGAGACAGCCCTGTTCTTGGGTTCCCTCCCTCTCTGCCGTGACTCTAAGTATATGGCAAGCGGGGCCATTTGCCAATGTTTGTGTCTCGACAAACAGTCTGTCAGCATTTTAGTGTATGGCTTCAGCTGGGATCAGCTATGCGTTCTCTCCCCATTAAATGGCAGAGCTGTGTGCAAACACCCTGGCATCAAACCATCTGGGGCATGCTCGGGGCCAACTGCTGATCTCCCAGTAGCATGTGTCAGGCACCCTCTCGCACCAAGGCGAAGGACGACTGCGGGATTGGTACTCCCATGCCACTGCCTGCACAGGTAGCCAAACCCCATCCTGCACATGGGGGGTCTCCTCTGCCACCAGTCACCTCTCCCACTAGGACTGCCTACCTGGATCCCCTTTGCTCCAGCCTGGCTCACAGAGAATCTGGCACGAGCAAGCTGCAGCAGATAGCAGTCCTGAATAAAACAGACTATTGAATGGTAGCAGAGGCCAGTGGAAACAGCTTCTGGTTGCTGATAACACACAACCCCCCCCACTCCCACTAACATGATAGCAAGCTTTCAAGGCCTTCATTCATGGAGCTATTGAGCATTCACCTCCCTCCGTGCCTTGCTGGGGAACTGTGGCCTGGGAGGCTGGGAACAAGGCAGACTTTCCCCTATGGTTGCACCCTGACAGGGCACAGTCTTGCTTACATAGATGCTGTTCGAGCTCAATGGTAAGAAGACGCCTCGGATATACAGTCTAGATTCTGTCCAGACTCAAAGGCTCTGGAAATAGTTTCTGGCCCAGAGAGCTGGGATTCAGGTACCTTTAACTTCAGCCTGACCTCTGCTATGTCCTCCAGCCTCAGCAGTTTGCACCAAGAGCAGAATCTGTTTTTTTGCCCAGGGTCACATTCTGCCTTGGTGTAGCTGTTAGAGAAGAGCAAACTGGAAGAGTAGATGTGTGGGATGTCATGCATCCCATCTGTCATCAGTTGGTGGAGACACCAGCCCCTTGCAGCAGCCAAGGGTCTTCTGAGTTAGCCCCGCGGACCCAAAGACAGTGCATCCATTTACACCAGAGTTGAGTTTGTCCCCAGTAAGCTGTTAGCGTATTCCCCTGCCTTTCCTAGTGCACTAGTTCCTCAATGCTGATCTGTGAAGACTTGAAATGGTACCAAGATGGTCACTTCTGAGGAGATTTTCACACCTCTGTTGGACACTGGGAAGACATGTGGGTTCCCCCAGACCCATCTCCTCTGTACAGCACAGTATAGCAAGGGTCTCACCCCTGTTACTTAGCACAAAATGAGGATACTAGCTAAGGCAAATAGTGGAGCTGGTAATTTATTTTACATCTCTGAGCCTCCTCTTGCTTGGAGGAGACTGACTCTGTTTCACCATGGAGTGGAGCAATTCAAAGCTGCAAGGACAGGTGATACTCAGAATGTCACTGGTGGTACTCAGTGGTTAAGCCACCCTTTGTAAGGCAGATCTGAAAGCTTCTTTCTGCTACAGCCCCTCCTCCCCTGGAGTTCAGGGAAGTCAGTGATCAGCCCCAGACACTGACTCCACGAACCGTCACAGAAGGTAGCACTGCTGGCAGAGCAGCCAAGCTCACAAGTCCCACCGCATCTGGGCTGAGAAGTCTTCCAAGATGTGTTCAGCAGGACTTGGACAAGCTGCTGCCTCCACATAAAGCTGGAGATGGAGCAAGTGACCTTCAAAGGAGTATGCGAGTAGAGACTGATGGCCACAGACTGCAGTGGGACGTGTTTCTGTTGTGGTTTACACCGTGGATTTGTAGGTAGTGCTGCTTGAGCGCTGGTGTGACCAAGACCAGGTTTACACTGGGTCTCAGCGGCTGGGCTGAGCTGCAGATGCACTGATCACACAGGCACCACTGAAAGCAAGGCACCCACCTCCTTGCTGGGCAGACCGCAGACTCATAGTTGGTATTGTGGGGCACTATCTCAATCCACAGGCAGGCCTAGGTTTCATTCTGGTGGTATTGCTGGTAATGTGTTCATATACAAGCCCTCTTTCTTTCCAAAGTTACACATTAATGTTTCCTGAGGATAAAAGGACGGAGCAATCAGCATCACCACAAAGAGAGGCCATCAAGAACTGCAGATGACAAACACATAACTGATCAAAGATCAGGGTTACAGCAGTTATTTCACAAATCTGCTACCACTGAAGGAAATGCATGTTGCACCTATATTATCATTAAACTACAGCAAAAAAAGTGATCAAAACAAGAGCAAACACGGAGCCAGAGCAAACACGGAGCAACCATGGCTAGCACCCTGTCACAGAAGCCTGATCTGCTTGCCATAACTCCCCCAGCCCCAAGCTGAGTGCTTAACTGGGAAGTCAGTGCCTGACTCCGCAAGGCAGCTTGTGCCAAAATAGCAGCCATGGCTTGCCTCTCTATCTGCTGCTCTTCAGTTGGACACAAGCATCCCCAAAATTCCAGTTCCTGGGGCTCGCCAGGAACAGCAGCCCAGCAAATGGACCATGCCCAGCACATGCTGGGTCCCAGCCAGGGAAGGCAGTGCCACAAGGATGCATGGAGGCCAGTCTGGTATTGGGATGCGCGGGGCAGGAGCTGCCTGCCTGCCTGTCCCCCAGCGTGGGCTGGCTGGGAACCACTGCACGTGACACCCAGGTGTCCTCCCTGTGGCAGTGCTCTGCTCCTTGGGCTGGGACTGGGCTGCATCAGGTCTCAGCAGCGTGCACGGAGGCTGCGTGTTCATGCTCGGGCGTTCATCAACACGACAGTTTGATCACAGCTGTGTTCCGGAGGCGAATGAGCACAGAGGTGGGATGTGTTCATGGGGGGATGCATGTAGCCAGGGCATTTTCTACCCCCTGTACAGGCAGAGAGGGGTAGGAATAGGGTCTGGGGAGGAGGGGGAGAGGAGCTGCATGAGGATAAATCAGTTTGGGATTAGAAGGTGGCACTGGCAACCTGCCATGTGACAGCCAGGCTTGCACAGCGAGAACCCCAGCTGTCAGCCTGGTGGCAGCAATTAAATGAGGTATCGATTGAGGAATTGTTGTCTGCAGGGTTTAAAGATAAGATCGATGGAGACCAAAAGGTTTAGGCTCCGTTTACTAATTAGTCAAGCACGCTTGGGAGAGAAACCTTTGGAGACACAGAGAGCTGAGCTGTGTACGGGCAGTACTGCCAACGTGCTGGGGTTACTCCCTCCCTGGCATCCAGTCTTCACCACTCCTGACTCTGGTGCCAAAGGGTGGACAGGCACCAGTGTGCCCATGCCAGGGATTTAAATCAGCAAGGAGGCAATCAGCAGCGAGGAGCGGGTGGGGGCAGCAGGGTGGAGTATTCTGTGCTGGGGCTATGAGCTGCTTTTCTCCTAAGGCAGGGATGTGGGAAAGAGGGGCTGTGCATGTGTCTGTGCGTGGGGAGGAGTAAACCAAGAGGAGAGCTGCTCCCTTTGCATTGCAAATTGTTTGGGGGTGAATTGATCCATTTCTTAGGCTCTGGCATTAGTTACAGCCTGAACACATTTCTCTTCCCCCTGCTCCTTGTGCAGCAAGCCCAGAGACACAAAGGAGACAAATGTGGCACAGACTTTTTGTGGCTTACGTGCTGATTCTGCCTACGCTCCATGGAGCTAAATCAGGGGAGAGCAAGGCGATGGCTTTATTCCCTCTGCTTTGATCCCTCACTTCCAGACAATGTCCAGGACATGGTCAAATGGGGACAAGCAGGCAGTGGCCTTGCCTGGATGTGGTTTGGGCAGCCTTTGAGACTGTCTTCTTGCTTGCCATTGTGGGAGGGGGGTCTGTGGCTTCAAAACAGAGTCGCTTTTAAACCAGCTGGGGAGCTCGGCGAGATTGTGTCTCCCACGGGATGTCTTGATGTCAGCTCTGGGTTAGGAAGAGGCATCAACGTGGCTCCCCCTTCCCAGGGCAGCCAGAGAATTCCTCTTTTCATCTCAGCTTACTAGGAAAACTCAAGCCCAGCAAACAGAAGAGGGTCAGAAGCTGTTGCGATGGGTCCTGTGACCCAGTGCCAGCCTGGGGGCAGTGCTTCGTGGCCACCCCAGCCATGGGTCATGCATCGCCTCAGACCCACCATGTGACAGGACATGCCAGAGCACCGTCAGCCGCATGACCTAACACGAGCTCTGGGGGAAAACACCCACCAGTTTACATTCCCTGCACAGGTCAGTCCTTCTGGTGCCTCCCAAAACAGGACAGAGGGGAGCGGGGGCCAGACACCGATGCTACTGACAGAGGTGCAGCACGTCCTGCTGGAAACCTCGTCCTTCAGCTGGGACTGCCCTCCCTCTGTGCCGAGCTTGGTGACTGCTATTAGCAACTGCAACCTGACCCAGCCGGCTGTAAAACACAGCAGGACGAGAGAGAGCAGCATTTGAGCAGGCTGAGAAACCGTAGTCACCGGGAGACTGAACGTGCCTCCGGGGGTGGGGGCTGAAAGGAAGGGATGGAAGAGAAAACAGAGATCAAGGACACTGTGACGCCGTGTGGCTGTTCCAGGGTGTCTCATACTTTCACAGCAGGGCGAGGCAGATTTATAGCTTTGTCTTGAGGGTCTGGAGCCAGCCTCCAGTTATTTCACATTTAGGAGGCAGTTTCCTTTGCCTTTGCTCTTTCTCTGGCTTGTAAAGCTGCACGCCCCACACTGGACCAGCCCCATGTCCTTGTTCTCTGCGTACAGCATCAGTGCCTGGGACAGATACTGCACCTCTGCTAGTGCAGGACAGGACCGACTAGGGTTTGAGGGATCATTGTTTTCCTGCTGTTGTTACACAGCTCCATGCCACTGCAGTGTCCAGAAACTGTGAATTTAACAATCCTTTTCTGTTGGAGACATGGACCAGGCAGCTGGCCAGGGCTGCCAAAGCCATGATGTCCTTCCCATGTGGATTTCGCTTTCCTTATTCTCCCCCAGGTCAGTCTGACCACCCTGCCTAAGGCCACCTGTCTGTGCTAAGAGGGAACAGGAGACCCTGTGGTTTCTATGGGTTGCAGAGCCAGCAAGCCTCCTCTAGACTCTGCTCCAAAAGCCATTCCAGCCCATGCCACCTCCTACACATGGCTGTGATGAACGAGCAATGCAAGAAACGTCTCCCTGGCTCTTTCTGGACCATCATGGCTCAGCACATCCAGGATCCTGGCTTGTGATATGACTCTGCATGTTGGGCAGGAGATCATAGCACTGTTTCCTAAATGTTTCCTAGAGAGGTTGCAAGAACCACCCAAGCTGACCCAGGTTGCTTGCCTTCCAACACCTGCCTCTGCCAGGAATGAGGTTGGCGGGTGGCTGACGATGGCTACCCCAGTGCCACCCTGACCCCATAAGCAGTTCTGGGGGACCCATAGCTATCTTCCAGTCCTGCTGGCCATGATAAGGCACTTGAAGAGTCCCCCCAAGGGAGATGTAGGTAAGGAAAAACCCATCTGCAGAGAGATAGAAAAGACTCCAGAGGTCAAAGTGGGTCTCCTACCAAACACAGTGGGTCCCCTCCATACCTGATCACCCCAACTGGTCTGTTGGATCAGAGGTGCCCAGATGGTGCCTGCTATAACATTTCACTTTCCACTTGACATCAGGCCGATATCTTCCCTTACCAGGGCTATGCTGTGGTTTAATGCCCATCCAGGAAGGGAAGTCTGAGTTCCCTGCATGTTCCTAGGGGTTGGATGCTGCTCATAGACAGGAAAGCTTGATACAGGCAGATGTCCAAGAGCCACGGAGGCATTTATTTCTTATTTGTCTGCCCTGGGTGAATAAATTCAGTCTGTCCAAGCCAGGGTGTAAGTGTTTGCCTGCACACAGGAAGGCGTGACTCTTGTAAGGGGAGGAGAAGCGGAAGGTTGGGTCCGTGTGTGGGGAGACAGTGTTTCTCTGCCACCTTTCTCTCCTGGCAGCCTAGGAGGAATGAGGCACGGGATGGCTGCAGGGGCATGCCAGGCTTCCAGAGCGTGCAGGAGGCACCCTGCCTTCATGGGTCACCATGACAAAGGGGACAGCAGAACTATTCCCACATCCCATCCATTTTCCTTGTGGCATGAGTCTGTGATCCAGTGGCAGAGAGAACAAAGAGCAGGCATTGGGAAATCTGTTCGCAGTTCCCCACTGCGGGTTGCTGTGAAGCAACAGGGAGCAGGAGTAGGACTGAACCCCAGCCTGTGCCAAGAGCATCAGCAGAGGCACAGTACTTTCCTAGGCCTCCCCACATGCATAATCTCAGTGTGGTCATTACTCTTTAACAGACATGCATGTCTACAGACAGATAAATAACCCCAGCAGCATGCAGGAGGTTTCTTGTCTGTGCACAGGAAATCTCCATCTTTTAGGCTCAAGGGGGATCTTATCAATGTATATAAATACCTGAAGGGAGGGTGCAAAGAGGATGGAGCCCAGCTCTTTTCAGTGGTGCCCAGTGACAGGACCAGAGGCAATGGGCACAAACTGAAACACAGGAGGGTCCCTCTGAACAACAGGAAACACTTTATCTCTGTGAGGGTGACCGAGCACTGGCACAGGTTGCCCAGGGAGGCTGTGGAGTCTCCATCCTTGGAGATATTCAAAAGCCATCTGAACATGGACCAGCGCTACTGGCTCTGCGTGGCCCTGCTTGAGCAGGGGGACTGGACCAGATGACCTCCAGAGTTCCCTGCCAACCTCAGCCAGTCTGTGATGTTGTGATCTTGCTGGAGGCTGCATTTCCAGACCCTGGTTCTTCTTTCCAAGTCAAAGCCATAGCTTCTTCTAGCTCCCTCCTACTGACTTGCCCAGCTTGGTGTCTGTCACAAATGCCAAACTGATCTCCATCGATTCCCGCTGGTGTGGGGCCAGGCAGCCACAGTTCGCTCTCACAGGCAAGGAAAGTTGTTTACCTGCTCAGCTGCAGCCCTGGGAAAGCAGCAGGCTCTGTGTATGGGCCAGAGCCATCACATGCAGGGAACTTCACCTCCTCCCTCTATGCCAGGAGGGGCACACAGGCTGGGAGCTCCCACACAGGCCACAAGCTGGCCTCAGCCCCTCCAGCACTGGTTTTGATGTGGGCCCAGCCAAGGATGTGTTAGAGACAGACTGCACAGAAAACAAGGCTGCCCCAGGGACAGCATCCCGCGTCGGGCTGTTCCTGCCGCCTGGGCTTCCTCCCACCCAGACTTCCCTTCCTCAGATCCGGGTCACTGCCTCTTGCCCTCCCATCGTCAGAGATGGTGAATAATTCACTCCCTTCATTTATGTCATTACCTTGAAGGTATTTATAGTGCGTGATCAGTGCCCCTAGAGAATTCCCTCTCCTGAACTCCATAAATTGCATTGTCTCGGTCTCTCCTCCCCACCCGCCTGTGCTAATTGCTGCATCGTGTTTGCTGACCTCTTGGATTTTGTTTTGTTTCTTCCATACTTAGACTTTGGGGGCAAGTGCTCTCTCCATTTCTCCCCAGGCTCTCCAATCGTGCCCCACATCTTTGTAGGCAACCCGATCCAAAAGTAACAGGGACACAGCGGGTGTTATGAGACTGCAGGGTCATCTCGCTGCTTGCTGGGCATTAAATATGTTCTCGCTCATGGGCACATCCCACATGAAGAACTGGCTCAGCCAGAACAGGAGGATGTGTTTCTTTGCAAAGCGAGGGCAGCTGGAGCATGTGGTGAACTGATGTTATATAGGCAAAGGCTGGATGGGTCATTGCTAACTCCAGCTCTGCCCCTAAAGGTTTTGGGGACAGAAGGGACCTAAACTGATGTATGGCTTAGCATGAGGTTAGATGTCTTCCAGCATTTTCTGGTTTGGGCCATGCTACCTTACAGGGGCATGCACTTTAGAGCTGCCTCACCTTCCAGTAGGAACCATCCGTCCTTCATGCCCATGGAAGAACTCGCTCAGAAACAGGCCAAGAGTAACACATGGTGTCCCAAACTCTCAGGGTCTGCTACCAGAGTTGTTCCAGAGGAACACGTAGCTTTGAGCCGTTCCCCACGTCTCAGAAAACACCACGTCAGTGCAAAGCACCTCTTGCAGGAACCCCGTGCTCAGCAATGCCTCACCGACCCAGAGATAAGCACCACAATCTAAGCTCGTGGTGTTTCCCTGGTCAATGCTAGACAGCCCATAGGGCATTGTATGACACGAAACAGGAGACAAAGGTACCAGGCATGTAGGAGCATTATGCCTGTTTCTCTCAGCGATGCAGTTAGTTCTCATCAGTCGTATTATTTCTTTATTCCTGTATCCTCGGCTCTTACCACCACTAGTCTCTCATGGCAGTGAGTCCTATGGATTGGACTTGCAGGAAACAGCCTGCTCCTCCCCAGCTCCATGTTAATGTGGTTACTTTCAGAGTTGCTCAGGGTCATTTCGTCCCTCCCATCTGAGGGAGGATCACCAGCTGAGCTGTGCTGTGTCTGTCAGGTCTGAACACTGCTGGTGGGGCAGAATCCAAAGCTGGCCTCAACTGGACTCCCAGTGGGGCAGCTGCCAGTCCCCAAAGGGTCCCTGGGGCAGTCGTGGGGTCCTAAGGGAGGGCTCCACTACCCCCGGGGCTGCTGAAACTGAAGAGGAGCTTTCCCACAGGGTGGTCTTTGGCACAGCACTGTGCAGCAGACAAAGCACAGATCAGGGGAGGACCGGGCTGGAGCAGGTCAGGGAGGACACGACTGCCCAGACCCACAGCGCATGCTGAGCTCCAGCCTCCCTCTGCTTGCATCAGCTGGATGGGCATCCAGGAAAGCTGCTTTCCTGGGGACCGTGCACACAAGTGATGAGGGTCCAGCACTGCCACGCTCCCTTCTCGGAGGTGGACCCACCAGGCACCGACTGTCCCGCTGCAGGGAGTGGGGAGCATCGCCAACTGTTTGCAGCTCCCCCCAGGCCCAGACCAGATGGCCTGCCCTGCTCTGCACTGCTTTGTAGGGACCAGGGACGAAGAGAGGCAGGCTGTACTGCTGTGTAGATGCTAAACTAGGCCAGCATATGGTGCTGTAGGTCCATGGTATAGCTTGCAAGACATCGTACTGACCTGGGCTACAGGAATTACTAGAAGTCAGCCCAGTAGCCCTGGGGAAGCCGGGGGGGGGGGGGGGGGGGGGGCTGTCTCCAATTTTGCTTGTTTTGGGGGGAGGGCAGATGTTTAAATCCTAAAAAGTTCTGCCCCCAAACCCTACTAAGCAGAGGATGAAATGCGGCTGGTGTGTTCCTGCAGTAATGCTGCTGCGCTCCGGAGCCCGTCCTGGCTACCAGCACTGGACTGTGCATCTCCAGGCTGCATGTCCTGGTGGGGGGCCGGTGGTGAGAAGCTGGTGCACCCAGGCCGTGCCTGGCTGCCTGAACTGGAGGAGATGCTGTGGGCACAGGCCAGTGGGAGAGGAGATGGGTGCAGTGAGAAATCTCATTTCCCATGAGGTGCTGCACAGCATTTCCTGGCTGTTTCCAGTTTTAGAGGATTTCTTCCCAAGGAGAAAAAGGAGGAGTCCCACTTTCCCAGGGACAGCATGGACTGTTTGCTTCATCTCACAAATCTACTGAAAAAGAGTTTTGATGAGCAGTTTGCAGCTAGTCACACCCAGAGGACCACTGCACCCTTGCTGTAATGGGGAAAGCCAGCTACCTGCCCTCACTTCAGCCACAGTGACGGGTGAATTCTCACACTACTGCCATTTATACTCTTACGCCACATCTCGCCCCCATCAAGACCCCCTCTGCTTTTATGAGTGCCCAAGGACACAGCATCATTGCCTCTGGAGCATCAGAGAAGCCTGCGTGCCTTGGGGACTGCGATGGCTCCGAGGTGGCTGAGCGAAAGGACCAGCTGCTGGAGGCAGTAACGATACCCGGCTCCACACCCCCGCAGCCCGATGGCCAGCGTGAAAGGAGATGCCGAGAAGTGAAGCGCTTGCCCATGCTGGGTCCTCAGAGTACGGCCAAGGATCGCGCTCGCTCCAGCACCACCCCAGAGCTTCCCAGGGCAGGGGGCTGCGGGTGCCTGCCAGAGCCTCCCCTCACAGTGTACTGATGCTGGGTGAGGGTCTCACCCCAGGCAGGGACCCCTCACCAGCCCCGGGCCAATGCAATCCATCTGCACATCTCAAGGCCACCCAAATCACCCCTCCCTCCCTTCCTTCCTCCCTCCTCCCTCCCTCCCACGGTCCACTGGCTTCCCAGCTCACAGCCCTTCCTCCCAGCATCTGAGGGGCACTGATGTGAGATTAACCCCGTGCTCTCCACAGCCTCGCTGTTATTACAGGCCTCCAAGCGGGAAGAGTGTAGGGGACGGGTGTTGCGTGGGGGTCAGCCTCTTCCAGTGGGTATAGCCGTGGCCAGTGTTGGGGTGACAGTCCGGGCTGCCAGGACAGCTCTAGTGCCCCTCTGCTTTCTGCTGTCTCCCCTCCAGCAGCACCCTCCTTGGTCCTCTGGTCCCAGGACTGCTCCCTGGGCTTGGGGACCGCTGCTGTCCCCGTGGCTGGAAGCAGTGGCTCCTCTCTGGGGAAGGCTGCTCCCCGCACCCTGGGCGGAGGGTGCACCAGAGCTGGCCGAAGCCCTGGCAGCTCGGCTCCGTTGGGTGCTCTGCACCACGCAGAGTGATTTAAGGCTGTGGCTGGAGCCTTCTGCATTTCCCTGTCAACAGTGCAAACGCGACGTTTAATGTCGTCCTTTGTGTTTCTCAGGCAGGAAGAGCTGTGTGTACAAATAATTAAAGGGAAGAATCGGAGTGATTAGGGCAGATGATTATTGTCAAATTATGATTTATCTCAGAGGGAAGTTAGTACCCCCCCTCCCCCAAAGGGCTCAGCCTAGCACGGTGAATGGGCACTGGTTTTTTGATTAATAGATGCCTTTAGAAGGTCACCTACATCCATTGCAGATTAACTCAGTGGGAAAAGTTCTTTCAGTAATTCAAGCTGTTGTTCTCACAAGCTGTCAGCTAGCTGCGAATCGGGAAGGTCCATCCGTTACAGGGCTGCTGGTTTGGAGGGGATCTTTCTTTCCTCCGGACACATAGGCGTGATATATGATGCACAGAGACATGGATGACCGAGAAAACGAGCTGTGGAAAGAAAACAAAAACAGCAGTAAAGGGAAGCGAGGAAGCTGAGCGGGCAGAGAGCTGGCCCAGGCAGCATGGGGCCTGGGACTGGAGGGGCAGAGCTCAGCTTGAGGCTGATGCTGGAGCAGTGGTCCTAGAGCTGGTCTATTCAGCGTGGTGGAGGAAGGGTTTAGATGCCCTCTTGTTGCAACCATCATGAGCTCCTCCTGCTATGGAGACAGTAACTCATCTTGTGTTTGCTTCATCCATGCCTGTATTTAGACATGTCTGTAGAGGTGCTGGGCAGGCTGAAGCCAGCGTCCCACAGGATCTGACAGTCTCCTGTGCATTTCTGGCAAAGATCCCACAGTGTCATGACTTGATTCTTCCAAACTGTGGACACCTCCCAGTTGGCTGCTGAGGAGGAAAGACCACACCAAGGTCTAACTGCCACTCAGGCATCTTCTTGGAGAATGCAGGAACTGTTGATGGCAAAGAGGAAACAGGACCAGCAGGGCTGGAATGAGGAGAGGTTGGGACTTGCACCACTGTGAAGAGAACAGTACAACAGCATCAGTCCACCAAGTTACAAGCAGTGTCAGAAATGCTCATGCTGGTACAAGCTGCTCTTCATATTGACCTTCTGTAGTTGCTCCATTATATTTCTTTTGAGCTTCATAACCACTGTGCTTAACAAAGATAGGACTGCTCTTCTCTCCTCATGTGTCCATCCCTGCATGGAGACATGTAGGTGGTCTCACTGAGGTGACTTTGTGCCTTTAGGTTCTGAACACAGACCAAGGCCCAACATCTCTAACTGTGTTGGGAATGCTGTGATGATGGCATACCTCCTGCCACAATGCTGGGTGTACAGTTACCCATTTTTAACTTGCATGCGTTCAAGGTGAAAGGAGAGACAGGGGAGTGCTGGTATCCTGCATGTTAAGGTGGACAACAAAGAGATGAAGAAGACTCTATTCCCTGATAAATAACCGTGATGATTATATTTAGCTTTCTTTTCACAAATGAATGGTATTTCAGCACAGTCATCAAAAATTCCCACTAACAAACGTTTCTTTTGCATCCATCTAGCCTTCATCATAAATCTATGTGCCAGGCATTAATAATATTTTCAGCAACAGATTGATTGACTAGAACATAGCTTGGTTGTCTCTAAACACTAAGGGGTTCTCAACTGATTTATCGCTTACTGAAGTCTGCACATATTTATATATGTACCATATTCCTTGTTATATACGTACCCCTCCTTTACCCAAGCTTTCTCCAGCAGATCCATCATGGTGGTGTCAATGTCTACTGTAGATTTGGACATCTTGTTGCCAGTTCTATAATAAAGGCTTTTCTGCCACAGTACAGAGTCGGTGTATTTTTGATAAATTAGTTTTAAGGCCGGAAAAAACAGTTAGATCATTTTGAGTGGCAGAGTCCAGACGGTCTTATCCAGTTGCTCCTGCACAATGTCCAGTAACATGAAGAGACCCAAGGTTCCCCTTGCAGAAAAGCCTTCTGTTTGAGGCATCGAGGGGTTGCTGGTTTGGCTGATTTTAATGTAAGGCTTTGGATATTTGGAAGGCTTGGGGGTATGGGAGAATCTTGCTTTGATATATTTATATTTTAGTTAGTTTGAAACTTGCTGGGAAGAGCTTAAGCCTGTGGGCAACACTCTTCAGAGGGCTTCAGGCTGGAGAAGAAATCAAACCATCTCCTAATGCAGTTTTCTAAAGCTGTCTACATCTAGATTTTGAGGGATTGGCCACAGAGTACATCTGCTCTGGAACCAAGAGGTAACTCTGGAGCTGGTCCCTGTATCCATCACACTCTAAGGACAGGACACAACAAAATGGAAGAGGAAAGAGAAGCAGGACAGTGCCACACCAAAGCAAGGGCCAGTTTGCCCTGTATATCCAGACTCCCTGCATTGGATCTCCACGACAGTATCGGTCATCACGGGGCTTAAGAAAGTCTATGGCAGGGACAGAGACAGAGACTCCTGCCTTCAGCATATCCTGCGGTCTGATTTTGGCTATGTATGAAAAAGTTACTGGTGAGCTGATGAGAGGCAAAGCTTTAGACAGTGGCTGCCCAGAGAGCCGAGCATCAGCTGGAAGAGACAGTCTTTGGCATGGGCACGGCATCCTCAAGATGTTGTGTCTCTACCGGCAGGAAGAAGAGGCAGCTGGAGGAGAGATCAGGTTGAGTATTTTATTTTTACCCATTTAATATCCTTTGATCCCGTGGTAGGTGCTAGGGGGACCTGCTGGTGTACTGCTGTGCCCAGCTCTGGTGGGAAAGCATCCGCTGGTGTATGTACCATTATAGTGATCACTGATGTGATTGACTGGCTGTCTAATGGGTTGTTACAGCACTGCAGAGTCTGTCTTGCTCTACAGGTTAACTGTGAGGAGCTGGGGAGATGAAGCAACACTCCTCTAAATTGGGCTGTGCATTGGGAGCACCAGGAAGGATCTCAAAAAAACCACCCTACCCTTTGCAAAAATTTCTTTTATGGTCTTCACAAGGGAGGCCACAAACAAACAGATCAGATGCCAGGAGTCAAAAGGAAGTTTTCATGTGGGTTTTTTTTTTTTCTCTTTCTCTCTTTAAATGGCCTGAGATGTTCAAGGCAGGTTTACTGCTCCTGGAGGTCATGTAAGTGCAGATATGCCCAGTCTTTGCCCTGCTGTCCTTTGTGTGCTGCAAGGAAGCCAATGACCTGGGGTCTTTGCGCCCCTGTATGTGAAGTTAGGGGCTAGGTGCTCTCTTCTGCAAAGCAGCACAGCTCTGCAGAAGCCCCATGCTGGTTTACACCCCACTGCAGATCTGCTCCAGCTATTTAAAACTACAGGTATTCCTTACCAGGTATGTAAATCTGCTACCCCGGATATTTGATATCAATCATTAATGCTTGCTATCTATTTCTAATGTGCATGCATGTCCTACGCAGATTCATGGATGTCACCAACACAAGAGCTCCTGGGCTGTGTGTCTGTGCCCTTGGCTACAAAATCAGTCTCCTCTCAGCAGATGTATTGTCACAGTGCGTCTGGCTCATGGCATCAGTTGCTGTGCTAAGCCACAGCACAATGCCCCAGCAGATCAAGGGGCAGGAGGCCTCAGCAGTGTGGACCTTTTCTTCCCTTCCCAAGTCTTCACATGAGTCCCACCACACCACAGAGCCAACCTGGGAGCTGGTGCAGCCCTTGCCCCAGGTGACCAAACCCACAAACCACGCTGGGCAAGGGATGGATGGTAACCCCCCCTTGTGATGGGAAGGATTCTGATGCTGAGGGACAGAGGAGTTTTGGCTGCAGGATTGCTTTGGAAGAGCAGCCCCCGGAACTCCCTCCAACAGTGTGCAGCCGAGGGCAACCCTCCCCGGAGGAAGGCAGGAGGGATGATGGACGATCCTGCACCGAGCCTGGAAGCAGCCTGCCTCTGGGTGGCTCCTGAAGGGACATGGAGGACCACGCAGCTCCCGCTGTCGATGCCATGTGTGGCAGGAGCACACTTGCTGTTTGTTCTGGCTTTCGAAACAGCAGGCTTTTGATTCCCTTGGTAGAGCTCATCTGTGCTTCTTTCTGGCCTCCTCCTTTCTCTGTGCCAACCACGTGCCCCCCAGCCCGTGGGCTCTGCTGTCATTGTTGGCTGCTGGTTCCACTGGCCTCAGCTTATTGCATCTGTTTTGATTTGCTAGGTCTTGCATTCAGCCATTCGTTCAGCTTTTATTGTACGTTTCTAAGCGTCAGCTCCGGGTGGTCATCGTCGGCTCCTTTCACTCAAGCCCGTGCACCAGCTGCATATTAATTGCTCTCCTTTCTCCTCTCACTTGCTTCCTCCCCGTCTCGCTGCATGACATTTGCGGTTTGCAAACTTTGTGAGAACACATTGCGATCCAAGCCCAGCTCTTCTCTGGGTGAAGGTGTGAGGAGGGCTTGGCACACCACCTCTTGCAGAGAGACTGGGGAGCTGAGGATTACACCGGAGGCAAATCTGGCCTCTCTCCTGCAAATCTGCACTGGGAAAGCCTTCCTCTGATCACTCGGTCCGTCTGCTGGTTGGTGGCAGATTACTTACCATTGTCTACTGGCTGATGCTTTGTCCGGTCTAACTTTAGTGTCCTGAGCAATGGGGCTCTGACTCTTTTCTCTGGTTGATCATTGCCATGCCAAGTCAATTCCATCTTCTAGACAGTCTCCCTGATGCTAAGCCTGAGGTTCCCTTTCCCTGGTGCCCCTGTGGTACTGCCTAGTGCCAAGCAGAATTTCACTTCTCAATATGAGCTGTTGTATTGAGGGGGAAAAAAAATAAATGTTCATGCTCACATGCATGAACAGGCTCCTTCTGCCTGGCCTTGCACTGCTCCTCTGGGCTACAGCACTTTGGAGACCAGGCTGTCTTGAATCATGAGTCTGCCCTGGCTCTGAAGTATTGTGTTGCTTAATGACTGATGATAATGTCTCTGTATGTAGGCTTGTAGCCTGGCTATCCATCTTTAAATTTCAAAATCTTTCCTCCTCAGCCATTACCTCCACCCCCGTAATCATTCCTGTTGCTCTTCTCTGAATTCCACCTCATTTGTCCTTGTTTGAAGGCAGAGCACAATCAAACCAGCCCGTCTGGGAGCCTGGGTGGGGGCTGAGGTTCGAGAGGGGTCCACCTCCACTCCTTGGCCCTGAGCTGGCCGGAGGTCAAGAAGGCTCATCGACCTGAGTGGATCTGGGCTGCTGTCCGACAGCCCATGGGCTGACCTGGGAAGAAAGGTATTTCTCCAAAGCTTTATGAGGACAGAGGCTGTAGGCTAAGAAATGCTTCCAGAATTTAGCCTGCCTTTGCCTGTATGTGCTCACCTTCCCCCCGCAAAATCATTGCAGATAAATGGCTCAGTGTTTTTCCAAGGTCTGCCTGCTCACAGGAGCCCTTAGCAGAGCATGCTACACCTGAGCTCAGTGAAACAGATAATGTCAGAGTCTGCCAAACTGAGACATGAAATAAAACCTGCAAGTGAGCTGGTCTCTTGGGAGTTCTCTAGTCCAGCCTCCCACTTGGAGCAGGACTGTTGTCAGTCAGATGTGGCTTTGTTTGGCCACGTCTTGAAAATCCCGCATCTCTGTGACCTGACCCAGGGATGCACCACCCATCCAGGAAAGAAATTTTTTCTAATGTCCTACCTGAAGACTCAACCCATAGCCATTGCCTCTTGTTATCCACCACTAGTGAGACCTTGCGGGTCAATCACACTGGCCTGTGCTCTAGGGAAATAACTTTCTGTCTTAAGGTGAAATAAAGCTAGACTGACTCCCCAGCATGTAAAGAAATGCCCCCTCCTGCCTTATATCTAACTCACTATTATGCATCTGAGCTGGCTGGGATCTCAGCCTGAGCCGATACCCACTGCTGCAACCATGATTTCTATAGACCATGGCATTGCTCCTGTGGCAAGACACGGCCTGGCAGCTCCACTAAGCCCCAAATTTTTCTTTGCCTGGAGTAAGACTGGCACTTTTTCATCATAGCAGGGGAACCGTGGTATCCAAATTAAGCACAAGCTGTAGTGTTTAAAGTCTGAGCAATGAGCTTTCCTCAGCAGTGGGTGGGTTTTTATCATGGGGGTAGGGAATTCCTCATCTGTCCTTGATTTCATTTGCAAGCAATTTCTGTTCTGTGTCCTCACCTCTGTTCATTTGATGGACACCAGTGGGATAAGTAGATCACAATTAAAGCCACAGTTAGGGGAGCTGGTCAAAATATTTGATAGGAACTTATTTAAGTGGAAAGATTGACACTTTTTAATAAATAAGTGGAACTTGGCATGAATTCAATTTGACATTTGCCACTTTCTGCAGAATTACGAGCATTCACTTTTTTCAGAAACCATATTTAAACAGAGTGCTTTTGGTCGATGACAAATTTTGAACAGTTTTGAAGAAGATTTCAGTAAAAATAGACAACGTGTTAGCAAATGAAAATCAGGTCTTTTGCGAACTTTCTGGGAGACCTTTGCAACTTCAGTGTGTTCACGGGCAACAATTCAAACCATTTTTCAACTCAGAGAAGTTGATTTGAAGAAGCTGCTGAACTCCTTGTGAACATCACTGAGAGGGCCCCCAGTTCAACCCAGCACCTCTGGACAGAGATGATCATGTACCTGCCAATAGGTAAGAAAGCATGTGCATTTGCTCAGTCTCTCCAGCTCCAATTGACTACTAGCACATGGCTTCAATTATCCAGCACAAAGAAGCTTCTTGCCAGCTTTTGCCGTGAGCAAGGAGGTCCAGTGGGAGGGGGGAATTTTGATGCATGGTGCTATAAGCAAAGAGGACATGTCTGAAGCCACTTCTTCTGTCTGTACATGCATGCCTGGCCCCAGACAGTAAGTTCCACTCCTGCACCTCACTCCTCTCTCCTCTGTGTTCTGAATGAAGGACTTTTGTCATTTCCAGCCCCAGAAAGTGGGGTATCTTAATCTCTCAACTTTAGAAACCAATTAGCTGTATCCATCAATGACTCTTGAAATGTTTGGGGTAATGCCATTTGCAGAACCTCCTGTCCTTGGTCCCAGCAGCATCAAAACTCTTCCAGCTGCAGGTAACTTGGAGATCTTGCTTAGCAGCTGCACTTGGTTTTAACAGTTTCTTCCCAGATACAGGCAAACTGGACGGGACTCAAGTGGCCCTGCCATACTGTCAGGTCCTGCCAGGAACAATCTGCTTAACGCTGCCTGTTGGCTCCTCTCCCGTTCAGTGTTTGAGCATATCTTATTTCTGCAGTCAGGGCATGACTCCTGACTGCCTGGTTGGTGAGGCTGTCAGTGCAGGTTTTTTCTGATAGTTTCGCAATGCCGATAGTAAGACCCCATTGAAACCTTTCTCCTGTTCACACACTGACGGGGACAGACGCAGGCTGATACCTTTGCCAACATCTTCCTTTCCATCACTGTATGGTATAGTCCTGCGGAGGTGAGAAGCTAGTCAATCAGTGGCAAGTAAAACAAAGGACAATGGCCACAAGTTGTGCTTGAGACATTCTGGTTGGAAAATGTCTTCTCCGTATAGGTGTTTCTTCCCCGGGATAGGTCACCAGAGAAGTGGTGCTCTCAGAAAGCAGTTAGAACAAACCACAGCTGATCTGGCATTGCATTGGCCATAGTCCAGCTCTGAACAGATTGGACTAGAAATCTTCAGAGGTCCCTTCCCATCAACATTTCTTTGTGTCTGTGATGGATACGGGTGGCCATTGGTTTCCCTTTTGTTCAGTGGCAAAGCTTGGATGCATCCTTTTTCTTTATTGTCTCCTTGCCTTGGTCCATCCTTGGATTTCAGCTCTTGTAGAAACCTCGTTTGTGCAAAACACAAAATGTAGAAATTATATACAATAATCACAGAATAATCGATTTACCCTGATTTAGGCATGTGCTCAGTCAACTTGAAAGTGTGTGAGAATCTTTCAACACTGGGCCCAAAAAATGAGCTGGTCCCCCACTCAGACCAAGCTTGACCTGGAAAGGGCATTGGAGTGTTTCTGGATGTCAAGGGTAGAAACCCTTCAAGGAGCCTTAAGCTACTGGATTTGCTCAACAGATACTTTTTGCCCTTGCTCTCTTGAGTGAAGTATGCCCAAACAGCCAGCTCAGGGACAGAAACAACATGGGGCAGCTCACGGAGGCAAAGGTGGACTAGTCCGCCCCACACACTACAAAGCCATGAGTTATCACATATAGCTTCTCACACCCGATAGCTCCTTACCTAAATCACAACTTGATGTCTGAGCTCCCTTCACAGCCAGAGAAACAGCTGCTAGTGTTTTCTTCTGCCTGGGACAAACTGGTCTCCGAGGTAAGAGTTCTCCCTTCCTTACCAAAGAGATCAGATAGCAAGACTCCCCAGCTGTTGGGAAAGAGCAAGGTGTGATCCTTCTTTGACCACGATGTTGCCCACTGGAGAATGGGTAGTTTCGGATGAGCAGGTGGTGGATACTTACTTCTCCCAGCTTCCCTGGGAACTCTGGTTGTGTCTTATCAAAGGCCAGTGGTCATGCACAGCTTTCCAAATTCACTTTCCACCCAACAGTCCCTTTGTGGTGTCCCGTCTCCTCTACTGACAGTTCGAGGACTCCTCCTGCTCCCTGCTGACTTATGTGTCTTTCTGAAGACCTCTGCAGCAAGACATGTCAGTGTTGAAGTCCAGGTTTACGCAGGAGATGAGAGAAGCAGCAACTGTTCTATTTCTAGTGTACATCCCCCTCGCCGATATGTAGTGTGTCCTGACCCTCTGTGCTCAGAGTTTTATTTGCTGAGATGCTGTAAAAAACGCTGTAAGAAAAGTCCGGCTCCTGCCTAGAAAGCAACCGTGTAAAAATGGCACCTTCTTACTCAACCCACCAGCTCCCTTGTGCCTCAGTCTGAACTGATGTGGTAGTGGCAGGAATAAAATCTTGCTGCTTTGCGTGACTCACAGCTCTGCAGAGCTGGGCTGGCTACAGGGGAGGGAGCCAGGAGGATGCATTTTCTGGTGAATCATCAAAAAGAGCAACCTACCCTTAACACACGTGGAGACCCTGGTAAAGGCCATGGAGCAGCCACGCTCTTATGAGTACAGAAAAGTGACTGGCACTTTCCCCTTTTACACCTGTGCTTTCCCTCTTGCTTCCCTCTTGAATATGGAGGAGCGGTGGCAGGGGTGGGAAGCAAGGCAGTGAGGATATGGGCTGGGACACCCTAGGAAGGACTGGCCCCGTCTGGCTAACTGATGCACATAGGCCATGAAGGCAAGTTTTCCTCCACAGCTGGTACAACACTGTTGTAGAGGAAGAGGAAGGTCTTTCTGCCCTGGACCCACACAGAGCCTGATCCTTCCTTTGTACAACCGTGCAGTTAGGAAAGAGTCTCTACTGTGCTTTACATTTTCTTATACGGCCAGTAAGATAATCACCATGGATTAGTCTCGCCACAGAAGTCAAAGCTACCCTCTGGTAAGATATCGGTGGTTCTTCGTGAGTGTGACTGTTCTTCCAACCATCTGAGCTAAGGTATAAAGAGGAACACTAGCTCTTTAGTAAACTGTGGGGAAGCACGGTCAGGTAGCATTCAGTTTCAGCTGGAAACATCTCCAAGACTAGACTGGAGAAAGACTAGAGAGTCCTGTAGTCAGACAAATATGTGATATCTAGAATTCTCGAGGTTACTTATTTTCAACTCCGCATCCTAAGACAGCATCTGCAGGAAAATGGCATGACTAGACCTTTATAAAAGGACTATAGGGCGAAGGGCTGAGCAGGTGTTCAGTGAAGCCAGCTTTTATCCCAGAGAACCTTTAGTACCAGTGGTACAAGCAATGGAAAAAAATCTGAATCTCAATTTCCTACTGAGCTGATGGGCTGAAAAAACATCTGTTAGCTTTAGACTGCATGCATTTGATGTGGGATCCTTGCAAACAGAAAGTGGGAGGCACCTTGGGTGAGAGCAGCTGTGAGAGTTCACAGCTCTGAAGTGGCAGGAGAGTGGCAGGAGAGTGGCAAGAGAAAGACAATGGGCTTGAGAGACATCTCCTACAGCCTCGGAGAGCCAGGAGGTGAGCTCCCAGGGGGTTAAGGGGGACAGAGATGAGGGCTGCTGACAGTTCCTTACAGAAATGATCTTAAGGATACAGGTACAAAGTAAGGCAAGGAAACACAGCAAATAACCAAAGCAGCTGAATCCTGAACTCTTCACTGATCTGAAACTCAAGAAGGAAAAAAAAAGCTGAATAACTACAGCTGAGAAACAGATAAAAGAAGAGTAAGAAAGTATGGGTCAAACTTAGAAAGGTTAAGGCTCAAAAAGAGTTACAGCTAGCCAGAGAGTACAGGACAGCAAAGTCCCTCTTGCCTGCCTGGGCACATGCATGTCACCCACACTGAGAAGCCATTATGGGTGAGATCATGATCCAAAGCTGTATTCCAGGCTGCTGGTCAGACACAGGGAGAGAACTTGTCGCTCACCCCTGCCAACACAAGGTCAGCAGTGCTGCTGGTTTCTCACTACAGAGCCCTTTCAGGACCCCAAAGCTGAGAAAGACGCTGCTTGGTGCAGACCTTCATGCCAGTATAATCCAGCACAGGAGCTGTAGCACAAGACAAGGTCTGCCTAGGGCTACGCGGTACACCACCTGGAAGTGGTTCAGTTAAAACCTGACTCAGTCCCCATCTGGATGCTTGGAAATGAGTTTTGGTGGGTGAGACTGGCTGATTGCTGAACGCTTGTGCAGAGATATGTGTAAGTCAATGCCGACCCAGAAAACTGGCAGGAGAGTGGCAGTGATGCTACCTTCTGGCTCTGCTTGTATCTCTTTCTGTTTAGTTCAGGATTATGGAGATAAGTCCCATTTTATATGAAATAAGGAGATCTGAACCATATGTTGTGCAGGTTCACATCACATCTTGTGGCACAGATCTGCAGGGAAACTTCCGCAAGTCTTAAACCAAACCGGTCCATATCCAGGTGGAGGTTACCTCTTACTGAAGAGGCAGCGCAAAGATAAACAAGGGCAGAGGAGACATGACACAATATCTATGCAACAGAGCTGGCTCCAAGTGATTTTACACAGCCCATCTCTCTCCCTGATGTCCCTGCATCACCACCAACTCCTGGGACACAAGCACTGCTTCTGCTCTTGAGCACTGGGAAAATGAGGCACAGGGAAGGTAATGACTCAACCGTTCTTCAGGACATCAAAATTGAAGGGTAGCACACTCTACCCACTAGCTCTTCCCTCCAGCCTCAGGCCGTCTGTCCGTTTGGATCAATAGAAGATCTGTGGGGGAAGATGGTCTTGATGGACCTATTTCTGTATACGGTATCTTTAGGGCCCAGCGAAGCTTTTGTCCACAGCAGACAGAAAGTGACGCCCCAGTGCTGCTTTGTGAACTAAACTTTGTGGGTGTACTGGGTCTGGCTGGGGTGAAGTTAATTTTCCTCACAGCAGCCCATATGGTGCCGTGTTTTGGTTTTGTGACTAAAACAGTGTTGATAACACACTGGTGTTCTGGCTATTTCTGAGCAGTGTTTGCATTGTGTTGAGGATTTCTCTGTTTCCCATTCTGCCCCCAGGCATGGGGTGGGAAAGAGGTTAGGAGGGGACAGAGCCAGGACAGCTGACCCCAACTGACTAAAGGGATATTCCAGACCATATGATGTCAGCAATAAAATCTCAGGGGAAGGAGGATGAAGCAGGGATATTCGTGGTTATGGTGTTTGTCTCTCCAAGTAACTGTCACATGTACTGAGACCTTACTCTCCAGGAAGCAGCTGGACATCTGCCTGCCAATGGGAAGGATTGAATGAATTCCTTACTTCCCTTCACTAGCACACAGCTTCATTTCACTTCTTAAACTGTCTTTACCTCGACCCATGAGTTTTCTCACTTTTGCTCTTCCTGTTCTCTCCCCCATCCTGCTGGGGGGAGGGAGCAACTGAGCAGCTGCCTGGGTGTTTAGCTGTTGGCCAGGGTCAGCCCACCCCAGTGGGCCTAAAATACACAGACTCCAGGCTGAAAAAGCATCCTTACATGCTGAGACCACAGTGAGTGCTCTCATCCCTCTTTTAGAGATGGGTAGCTATGGGGTGATGATCAGAAACAGAGCAGACAGGGTGAGCTCCTCAGATCTCTGCTAGACTCTTGAACCCCCAGGTACACACCACATTCCAGCTGTCCATGAAGGTACCATTTGCATCAATACCATGTGTTTAACTGCTCTCAGTTCCTAAGAACCTGAGAACTATTGAGCTATTGCAGCTCCCAATAGCATCAGGGATGGGCAATATGTGAGTGGTATGCATTTCTCCAGGATGGGCCTGGGAGCTGCTTTGACATGAGGACACAGATTGTCTCTGTTGTCCCCACTTCAAAAAACACGCTGGGCCTTCTTTACCCTCCTCCCCACAGAAGAACAAAGCTAACGAAAAACAAAAGCAAGTGGTGTGTTACCTGAGAACATGACTTGCTCAAAGTCATCAATGCGTGGACTTTTGGGTTATGGATTTTCACGTGCAAAGTCCCATTGATTTCCTATGGATCAATGGGAAGAAGCCAAGCAAAGAGGAAAAACTCCAGAGAATGATTTATCAGCCTTTGTCACTCAAATATCTCCCTATATGAACATATTCTGTGTGGAGTATTTGTTCAGCTTTAATACAGTGACAGTGCCTGTCTGCTTTTACATGTACCTGGGGAGTGCAGGTTCCTCGCAGGGGCAGGAATCTGAGGTTTCCAAGTACCTTGAGAACTACTCTGGGAATCGGAAAGGGTTTTGTTTTCCAGCTCTTGTGATGTGTTGCAGCTGCCCACCGACTTTTTTGTTTCCATCCTTGGCACACAGAAGAATTTCATCACCACACTCTTTATCATGGAAACATGTCATTCAGTGGCATTCGTACATACTGTTCACATCAAATCAGAAGGTTGGCTCGAAACCCCTGCAGAGATGGGACCTTTCCAATTGAACCTGCCTCCATAGGTTTGGTGCCGGGCTGAATGCAAAGCCAGAAGGAGACCGATTTTTTTTCAGACAGGTTTTCAGAGACGACAGAAGATGCATGGAAGCCTCCCAAGAACCGCCTACCCCATGAGATGTTCACCATTCAGGATGTTGGCAAACTTGTCAGATCAGAAGGTTTTGCAAGACGCCAGCCGCTCAGGGCCAGAAGTGTTCGTGAAGTTTTGGGGACTGTCAGATTTTCGCTGAAGAGCTACCTGAGGCAGCCGTATGGCCGAACACCAAGCGCTGAATTGAATCTAGGTCTTCCTCAGGATCTGACACCCGCTGCTCTCTTTCCCTGCTTGGGATTTGGAAAGCCAGACCTGGAACAGGATGTGATTTGCTCATGTTGGTCTGCGTGATGCCAGCTGAGGCTACTGGCAAATTCTGCTCACTGAAAAATTATCTCATGTAGATGAGGGTCAGATGATTAACTTTGATGAATCTTGCCACAGCTGAAATTACTGCCAGTGCTAGGTATGAGAAGGAAACATTGGCAGAGCTGTCTCCCTGCCATGGGAAGGATCTCTTTTTCTTCTGGAAAGTAAAGCAGGGGTGCTATAGCAGCTTTAGCTGGACTCCTCAGCAATGGTGAGAGAGCAGGGTTTAGTTTCAGTGCTGCTTGCCTTTCCTTCTGAAGTACTTAGACAAATGAAGTATTCTGCCTGAGGAAAGAGTCCCTGGAGAGGACACTTTCATCTGGAATAACAGGACAGTGGATGGCATTTCACAACAAATCCACCAGCTGCCATGTATGAGGCAAGGGCGGTAGGGATTGCTGCATTTGAGCATGGTTCTTTTCATCTGGTCTGCCATCCAAAAAGTGTCCTGGCACAGGAACTCCCTCTGGGGCCGATACCAACAGTGAGGGATTGATAAAGCTAGGAGATCTGCCTCATCTGCCAGACTCCAAAGCCCATGCCCGTCACCAGCTCTGTGGAGGCACGGGGGGTCCTTTGGGAGACCAGAACAAGGGCAGATGTGTGTGATCACTTGCTTAAGGTGGCATTCCTATGCAGTTGTCCCAGGTGAAGTTTGAGGAGGGTGAAGGAGGCTCCTTGGCTGTTATCAAGTCATGTCTGAATGGTGCAAACGGGAGAGGTGAAGAAAAAGATGTACAAGACAACCAGTACAATGCCCAGTACAGTGCAATCACCACAGTGTTCCCACCAGCCTGCGCAGACCTGTGGAAGCCTATGCTGTTTTCAGGATGCTTGAACTGCAGCCACACAATGGCTGCTGGTTGTCCTGCAGCAGCAAGCGTTGGCTTGTTGTGACTATGAGGAGCACTACCCCAAAGGGCTTCAGCTGACAAGTTTATGGAGGGAAGCCACGTGCAGTGATACCAGCAGTAGGTGTCACAGTGCCCTGTAGGAAGTCCTAATGCATTGGATGCTTGGAGAAGAGGCACAGATGGGCAGGCCTACTTCTGGGACCCCAAGAAGAGCGGGGCCACTGGTGTAGGGGAGCACAGAAAGGCAACATGTACTAGCTGCAGCCAAGCGCAGCTGGGCTCTCACAGCTTTTTGTTAAACATCAACCACTTTTTGTGATGACACCAATCAAATTTCCAGCCGGTTGTCTCACTAGGGGGACCCAAAGCAAGAGCAGAGAGACAGATGAATCAACTATAGATTTGCTTGCTGTAGCATGCCTGTTGCCAGTAGATTTCCATGTTTCCAAGAGCAAGCTAAAAGCTTAGTTCATTTGCTGAATAGAGGGATGCTCTACCAGATTGTCTGCGGTTGGAAATAGACTCATCCAAAACTTCTAGGCTGGGCATCTTTCAAAAAGCCATGCTTTAGCTCAACTGCAAGTTTACTGAGCATCACGTATGAAAGTCAGAGTGAGATTTTGTGCCCCGTTATGCAATAAATCTGATGAGACAAGGACAACAATCTCCCCAAGAGTGTGTATAGCCTCTCTAACAGAAACTGTGGCTTTACAATTGCAGAATGAGTGGGTTTTTTTCAAAACAAAATGGAAAGATAATCTACTAGTGTGTTAATTTCTAATGGATCCATACTTTGTGAAGGCAGTATCCTGTCTATAGCCTGTGCTATAGCTATTACAACCAAACCACCTAGATGAGGAAATTCATGGAGCAGCCACCCTTCCCCAAGTTCATGTGCCAGAAACTCACTGATATTGAAAAGGATAGGGACACTGCTGCGCAAATATCCCCGCTAGTAACTGATCTGTCAGGGAACAAAGAGCAACCTGCTGAAATCATGTCAGAGACAAGCAGAGACAAGGCACTGATGGTGTCACCAGCAGTGATAGGAGAAAGTCGTCCAGAAATAACAGCCCTGCTTAGCTTGGGAGAATGGCACACAAAGGACTCAGAGGAAGCTGAAGAGAAAAGGGTGAATAGTCCACAACTTGTGATTCCAACATTCATATAGAAAGAGAGTGTGTTAAAGAAAGAACAGGGAAGCATATATACTGTGAGGTTCCCGGTGCTGCTCAGACATTAAGATAACTGATAGAGATATGTTTACATCAGCCACAGAGATGTGCCTGGATCCCAAGTGAATGACATCCCATCATTATAGTTCTTGTCTTCCTCTAGCTTTCCTCCTGTTTCTGATCTTCACTCCTTACAGCTTGGCAACCATAAACACTACTGGACCAGGAACTATTTCTTTCTTTAGTTTTGGGAAGAATCTGTCCTTCTTAAACATGCACAAAGTAAACACTAATGTGTGTTATTGCTCTGTCCCAAGCTGCTGTCCATGCTCTGTCCAGAGCAATGAAGCACAGGAGCTCAGGCAAAGCAGAAAAGGTCAGACTATGGAGGAGGGAGGGAAGGAAGAGAGGGAGAAACAGATCGTGTTGATTTCAGTAAGCTCTGGACTACCCTTGTTTCTGGATGACAACTGGGGTCAGTGTTGGTCTGTCTGAATGGGTCCTCTCTGAACATACAAGATACATGACTGAGAAGTTTGGTAGACAGGAGGTGAGAGGAGATGCTCCTGAAGATTGTTTGAGAATGAACAAGACACCAAGCACCAGAGAGCTGTCACCTTCCCAACATCCCAGTCTGCTGAGGGCATGCAACAAAACAAACGTTCAGTCAGTGTCTTGCAATGTCTAGACACCCACTATGGAGACAACACAACTAACGAGCAGGCACATCTTCTTGACTCAGCCATTCATCAGGGTGGAACTGTGCAATCGTTTCCCTGCCTAGGTTTCTACTCTCACGCTGCCTTTAGTCCTTTCTCTGTTTACAGTGACCATCCTCCAAGGTGACCGTTCCCCAAGCCACTCAGCCCACACCACCTCCTGTGCTGTTGCTGTCAGCACTGAAGTTCCCCTGAGGTTCCCCATATCATATGTGCCAACTGCACTGGCAACAAGCCTGCTGTCTCATTACATATAGGTATTGTGCTGTCAGAGTGCAGCCTAGATCTCGGCCGAGGCCTTTATGTGATACTAAAAATAATAATGGAACAAATCTTGAAACAGAAAATAATGCAGAATGTGAGAAAATGCTGGGGAAAGTGTGAGCCGGTGGAAACGATCCTGAAGGAACCTTCTTCTAGAAGAAATTGTGAACCAGTGCCACTGGGGAGGCAGTATCTCTCATAAGCTTTCTGGGGCAGGGGATACATCTGTCCCAGTCTGCTATTGGCTTTATGGAAATGCGCAATCATTAATAACAACCGGTAACGAGGAATCTGGAGAGCCTCCTCCTGCACAGCTGCGTCTGTGGCACACACACATCAGCAGTCGCCTGAGACAGGAGAGAAAGCAGCGTTTGAGAGATCAGTGAGAGGAAGTCCAGACTGGAGTATTGGCAACTCTTTAATCACTCAGGTGGTAAATGGGAAGTGGATGCTGTGGAGCACACCACAAACACAGACCATCCACTCACCTCTACCTCTAATGGTGAAGACGAGCCCCTGTCTAAGCAGCAGGCAAGTGCCCACGGAGTTGCAGCAAGATAGGAGGGAAGAGCAGTGAGGTGCCCATCATTCAGAGCAGCAAGGACAAGAGAGAGGATGAGGAAGCTACAGCTGTGACCACACAAAGGCCTGGCACAAACTCCTAGGATCTGGGAGAGGAAATGCTGCTAGACCTTGTGCTTTAGCTACCCCATGGGTCTCCCACTGGGGCAGCACCATGGTGAGTAAATATGGTGACCCAAAGGATGGAGACACACTGAGAAGAGAGGGAGTGGCCCACAGGAAAGGCAAAACCAGTGCCTTTGGGATGAATTAATACCTCTTCACCATTTTTCCCAGTGGAAGGTGGTCCTGCTGCCATGGCAGGAAGAGAGCAGCAGCCACATGAATGGGTAGTGCTCTAGTACGGTCCCCATAGGAGCCCAGTGGCTCCTGGGCTGCAGCAGTCCACACTCACCCCACGAGGGTGTAATGCCCTCTGGTGCAGATAGGATCACTTGCTGCGCTGGCAGAATCATAGGAAAACAAGCTTGCATGGCTATGCTGGAGAGACTGCCAGACGTCGCCGAGTCACCCACCCAGGCTGGCTGCAACCATGGCTGAGAGGTCGCCTATTACACACTGCAGCTTTGTCACTCTCCATTATTTAATTGATAATTTATCATGCCATTCCAGACAGAGAAGAGTTCCTGTTCATGCCACTGTTTGTTCCCTGTCACATAGTCAATTCCCCAATCCAATACACCAGTTGTACTCTTATTTTATGAACCATACCTTAGGGCCTAATTAATGCAATTAATCAAACTTTTACTTAGGCAGGCATATCTTCATTTCTCCGCTGACTGTCTGCTTGGACAGCTGGGTGTGTTGTCTGCATAGTATTCATCATCTTAAGCCATTACAATGCTCTGGAGTGCACTGAAGAGTATGGGGAAGGGAGGGGACTGTTGGTAACAGAGCGCTTGTGATCAGGTTTCAAATACAGACACCGAGGGCAGATTATGCTCTGTCTGAAGCCAGTCACCATCAGGAGAAAATCCAACAACTCATCACCAGGGAGCTGGGGTAACGGAGAAGTGAGCGGTCACAGAAGCAGGCCCTCAAAACCAGGTCCCCGTACCACCTGGAGCATGCCTGCAGTCCCGACAGAACGTGCTCCCAGCACCTCATCCATCAGCACAGCTTCCATCTGCCCGGGGGAGCCACTGACCAGCAGCATCCCTGCAGCCAGATTCCACGCAGGCCATGCCGCGGAACTGGAGATCCTGCTAGGGCCACACAAGCGGAACAGGAAGATGAAATTTTGATCTCTTCTCCTCCTGATCATGGCTGCTGCTTGGGGTCAGGAGATGGCCTTAGGGGCATTGCTAGTCTGTTGGAAGACAAAAAACAAGGGTCTACATATCTGTAGGATATGCCTAACAGACATTTAGGTGAGGGAGAGCATAAAAACTAAACAGCTAAGGATCCTTCAAGCCCTCCTACTCCTCCACACACAGTGCTCCCTACAGGAGACACCTGTAGGCATCCATTGGCTGTAGAGGGAGGTGATGGTAACGAGCTTACAGCAGAGATGGATACTTAGTCAGATGGCCCCTCATAGGGTCTGTGTGCTGACTTTCTGGAGTGTCTTTCTGGAGCATAGGATCTACTGTTGACTACAGCTTTAAAAATGGTATTTCAAAGGCACTTTTGACACCTCACTCACAGCAAACTTGAGCAAATACTCACTTTTCAGAGAAAAACTCCTTGGAAATATTTCTTCATTAATATTACTGAAGAACATAGAGGTCAGTGGATTTACAGGTCACTCTCCACAGCAGATGAAAATCTGATGATAATTGGAAGTGTTAGCCAGAAACGTTAACAGTGATTTTGTGACTAAAAGACCCATGAAATGGAGTAAACTGTCAATTGGGACAATTTTCTAAGAAGCCATTTCACATCTGATATCCCAAAAGATCACTTGCAAAAGACCCAAGTAACCTTTCCTATAAAACCAAATGGCTTTATTCTCTTTAATTATCTGTCAGAATCTAGAAAGTGACTTATAAGGGGTCTTTTGTGACCAAAACCATTGTTATCTTCCATCACCTCCTAAAAATAATAAATAGATGAAGCTGTGAAGATAATCTTCTAAAGCATCTTGGAAATGGTTGGGGCCAGCCCAAGCACAAATACAGGCTGGGCAGAGAATGGATTGAGAGCAGCCCTGAGGAGAAGGACTTGGGGGTATTGGTTGATGAGAAGCTCAACATGACCCGGAAATGTATGTTTGCAGCCCAGAAAGCCAACTGTATCCTGGGCTTCATCAAAAGAAGCATGACCAGCAGGTCGAGGGAGGTGTTTCTCCCCCTTTACTCCGCTTTTGTGAGACCCCACCTGGAGTATTGCATTCAGCTCTGGGGGCCCCAACATAAGAAGGACATGGACCTGGGGGTTGGAACTAGATGATCTTTAAGGTCCCTTCCAACCCAAACCATTCTATGATTCTGTGAACACTTGGCTGAGTTGTGACTCGCTGGTATGGTGGAGCTCGACAGAGTCATGGTTATCAATAAACTATGTCCAGCCTGACATTCAAACATGATCAGACAAGGTTCTTTCCCACATCTGTAAACACTTAAAAATGTGTCAGGACTCACTATTGTGTTGAGTGCTTATCAATCAGATACTCTTGAAAGCACTGCCAGAAAATACTAACATCAGGGATCACAGAAAGGACTCAAGGATATTTATAGTGTTTCCCCCAAACTGGCATCCGCTCCACTGTCAAAACAAGAGTAAAAAGAGCTCTTTCCATATCTGGCAAGTTTTATAAGGGAGAACTATAAAGAGCCAAGCAAAACAGAGTCATAGCTAAAACCGGTCAAAATGTATTGTGTCACCACTTCACAACATCTCAAGGATTGTGTCCTGTAATGTGGCAAACCAGACAGTAGGACACTTCAGTACAGAAACGACAGCTACAGGCCCAGGACATCTGCTGTGTTAGTGTCTGAACCCAGGCTAGCAATGTAGTACTTCTTGACACTTCAGCATTTACAAACTAGAAAACTTAGGACTCCCTATCACACTTGGCATAGAAAAGGCCAAGCTTATGTTCATTGGTCATGAAAAAGCCACTGGTCCATGCGTTAATTGGCTGTGACATTGTTTTGTTCTTTGCAAAACAGGGTAGGCATGCAGAGTGTGTTTGACAACATCAAGGCTGTCACAATAAACCTAATGAGCCATTGATGGAAATCCTTAAAAGACTGAAAATCTACCTCTATTTTTTTTCCCCGTAATACCACAATGGCCACTCTGGCTGGATCAGCCTTGTTGCTCATGGACAGGAACATTCACCTGCTCATGCAATGGAGTATGTGCTCACCAAGTGGCCCTACCTGTTACCATTTGCTAGCGAACATCTCTGAAATACAAGTATTAGACAACCAGAACTGGGAGGATAAGGAGAGGTGGAAGAACTGTGATAGTCCATGGACTAAGAGGAGGTTCTTAAAACATCACTTGCCAGAGCTTTAAGAAGCTGTTCCAGTTTTAAAAGGTAACTTTCCAATTGTCAGTCCATTGTGGCAAAATGCAACTATAGCGTCCAGCATAAGAACCATCTGCAAACTTCCAAAGCCATGGTATGTGTGACACTGTGAATTTCTGGGATATACTGCAAATACACAGTTATCCCTGAGAGGTGGCTGAAGGACCCGCTGCTGTGTGGTTGTGTGATACAGATTAAAAAGCAGCCTGAGCTGATAGGTGGAGCCACACATACACACAATTTTACAAAGTTCATAAGAAACTGAAGCAATTATTGCTTGTATTCAGCATTAATAAACTTATTATGACAAGCATTTAGCTAAGCCCAGTTTTAAAGGATATACTACTGTCTGGAAATTCAGTTTCTGCTCAGACCAAAACCAACATATGTGACAGCAGTATGATATAATAATGATGTCATGCTGCATCATTGTAAAGGAGCTTAAATCAGTCAACATACAGGCTTGGTCCATAGCTGTGCCAGACTCCATGTTATCAGCAACTGGACCCCCATAATATTGTCAGAGCACTCTGACTGAAGCACCAGTATAGAGAGAGAGATTTGGAGGTGTTTCAGCACTCTTCACTATGGAGGAAAAAGGATATAGTTCCCACCAGTAATGGTGTAGAGGTTAAGACTACGTATGGACCGGGGAACTTTATCCATTTCTTAGAATACAGACATGGAGGGACAACCATAACTAGATCTAGGCTTTGGCAAACCCACTGCTTGGCATTTTAATGAAAACAGGAGATGTGAGACAAACACTTGATGTGGCCAAGTGCAGCCCAATGCAGATGTCTCACAGGAATAGAGCAGAAGAATACACACCAAGCTGCTCTTTTGTTGTATCTGAGGCTATGCTTTTTCTGCCTCTTCCGGTTCTTGCCCATCACCTCCTGCCTTCACTTGGACTTAAACCCTGGTGAAAACCAGTTGGTTTTCCCTAGAGATGATGACTGTGATAGTTAAGGTCAAATTCCAATTCTGGAGTGCAGAGCTCAAGGCTCTCACCTTCTGACTATTTTTTTTCCAGGGGTATAAAATTGATCACCTTACCTAGGGCAGAAGTAGAAATGAAAGTGATGGATGAGGAAGGTGAGAAAGATACCACAATGCCACTGGGGACATGGCCCGAAGTCAGTAGGAAAAGACTGTTTGGGTCTGGGGGATATCTGTTAGCCCCTCTGGTGGAGCCACAGCCACCTAGACAAACTCTATCTAAGGGTGACATGTCTTCTGTAGACTTCAGAGTGTGTTCTTCAATGGGAGGGCTAAGAGCAAGAACAGATCAGGCTGCCAGGAGAGCCTTGGGAAAGGAATCTAGCTCTTCCTTAGATCCTGGTACCATTAACACAGGATCTTTGCAGAGCACAGTCATACCCCATAAACATCATGCCTCCAATATGTGCTTCAGTAGTTTATACTCTTTGCAAGCAGTCAGTGCTGAATCCATGTCCCACCATGGTGACAAAGACCATGTGCCACCTAGCATCTGCCATCTTTCAGGTAAGGTCCTGAGCACTAAGGGTTCCAAATCCTATTTGCCTCATTTGCATTATTCCAGGCCAGATACCGATATGGATAGCTTTGCCTAGGTTACTTGTGTGGAATCTGAAATGTCACTGTATATCATCAAAGCACTGATGTCCTTCAAGGGAGAGGCTGGAACCTCCCTGTAGAGTTTTCACTGGTGGGCAAAGTGAGGTTTCACAGGTAGTTCCCAGTTTGGCAGATATCTCCTTGCAGGCAGACACCCACTGCGATACAAGCATCAGGACTCTCGGGCAGCAGATGCACCCTGCAGGGCTGGGGCAGGGATGCACTGAGGTACGTGGGAGTCTCTAGAATAACCAGCACCACCTAACTCATGAGTGGGGGGGCGCAGGTCTCCAGGACTGAAGCTATACAGAAAGATAGCTTTGCTTTTTCCTTGTTACTGCCAGTAAGTGAGCTGTCTTTTCAGCTGCTTATTACCAGGCACGCAGAAAACATCTGCATAGCGTGAGTAATTACATGATAGCAAAAGCCCAGCCCCACCTTGGGGAAGCCTTGCCATGGCTGCTGGTTACAAAGGGCGGGCAGAGATATTTCCAGCTCGTGTCTTCAGATGCGCTGGAAGAAATGAGCTGTCCTTACTGGAAACCACCTTGTGGCAGTCTCGCAGCTCCTCGGAGCCACACAGCCGCCCTGCTGCTCCTCAGCTTCCCCTCCCCAGGGGCTGATAAATCACCATCTGGCAAGAGAGGGGACACCAAGGACGGCGCACGTTGGGGCCTGGGCTGGATCTCCACCCCAGTACTGCGGGAGCTGAGCTCCTCACCAAGGATGCAGCATCATCACTGCTGGCGGGTCAGGGATGCAGGAGAGGCAGAGCTGCTGCAGCAGCACCCCTGGTGCTTCCCACAGCACTGACCCCAGCCCTGCTTCTGCTCTCACGGGGCAGCGGGGGGACATGCTGTCCCCCACTGTGAGTGATGCACCCTTCCCCCTGCAACACCAGAGCTCAGGCTGGTCCCAAAGGCCTTGGTGGTCTTTCCATCGGTTCAGCCAGCTCTGGCTCAGCCCCAGAGGGACCAGGTTTCCGATGACTCACAGCGCTGGCTAGGGTGAGATCATTGGAAAAGTGGCCAGTGTAGCCCTTTCCATGAAAGAACGGCGCCTGGCAGGACCTGGGTGCAGGCAAGAGCTGCGAAGGCATCTCCAGACTAAGCACTTGAGGCAAGCCGGGTGCTGTTTCAGCCTTTTGGCTCTGCTGCCTGCAGCTCCCCTGCAGCATGGAAATGGCTCCCTCGACGCATGTACGGAAAGCTGCCCCAGCAGAGCTGCACACAGGGAAACAGGCAGCAGAGGCAGGGGCTGGGGGCAGCCGAGGGAGAGCGCTGGCAACGTTGCCCCGCCTGAACCGATAACTCACAGGATGGCTGCCCTTGGGAAAGGTGATATGGGATCCAGGGGATCCCACATCCTACCACAAACCCCTGATTTCTTATGGCCTCACTGGTCCTGAAGGAGTCGGTCTCTTTTAGGGTGAAAGAGGAAGGTTCCTGCTGCTGCTTGCATGGCTGCGGGTGGCCGTGGGAAGCACAGCACATCCCTACCACAGCATCCAAAGTGACAGCAGCATGTGCCAAAGCTGCCTACACTAACCCTGGCTGTCCCCCTGCTCCCCAGGCACTGACAGCAGCATCACCATGTCGGGCTGGGACGAAGGACCCCACCAGGATGCAGGGCATGTTTTTAGCCCCTGTTTCCAGGGGTTTGGTGCCTGAGTGCCTCAGAAGCCTTTGGCCAAGCAGTCTCTTGCTCCCTGAAAAGCAGAGCTGAGTGGCCAAGGAGAGGTCATGTGCAGGAGCACTTGCGACTTATAGACAAGTCTGACCGGACTTCTCCCTATAGGACACCTCCATGGTACTGCTGCTCTTTTGAAAACCTTGTGGTTATTTTCTCTCTCTTGCCCTCTCATACCATTTTGCCCACTAATCTCCTGGACCGCAGAGGTGTTCCCAGATGGCCAGAGGTGCCTCAAGTCCGCACAAAGCACAGTGCTCACGGGAGGGAGCTGCAGGAACCACGATCTCACCACTGCCTGAAGGCCAACATACTGTGCTGAGAGCCCCAGCTCCACCAGCACGGCCTCCCCGCTGGCTCTGACGAGGCTGCGATGTGGAGGCATCTGTGCTGCACGGTCGCAGGCACGAGCAAGGACTCAGACCTCCCCGGGTCCCTCCGGCTGGGGGGGGGGGAATTACAATTTCGGCGCTGCCCCACGGAGTGGGTGGGTGCCGGGGCAGGAATAGTGCTGGCAGGGGGTACAGGCCAAGCTGCAGGACGGGGGTCACGCTCTTACTGCAGAGCCGGCAAAAACCAGCGGGGCAGGGGGCCTGGCCCTGAGGAAATTGCCTGCCAAGGACTGCGGAGGGCAGCCGCCACTCACTCTCCATTAGCATTCAGCGGCACTGCCACCGCGCGAAGGAGAAAGCCACCCTCGTAAACATAAGGAGAGGAGATAAAAGCACTTAGCGCAGGCTGGTGAGCGAGACAGAGGCACTTCGGCTCAGGTGGCTGGCTCCTTGTCGGGCTTTTGTAGTCTCGCTGCAGCCTTCCATGCGGCACCGCAGCAGGTTTGCGCCCCATCGCTCGCCTACGGCAGAGCCGCTGCTACGCCTGAGTGGCACTGGCAGAAGTTCCCCAAAGGTTAATTGATGCTGCAGTGCTGCAGCCACCCTGTAGACAGCCGCCTGCTAGCAGCTTCGCCCTGTCAGCTCCTGTGCCGGAGCTTCTCCTCCCTCCGCAGCATCCTTCCCCGAGGTGGACTGCCTCCCGGGCAGCCAGCGCAGCCCTTCCACCCACGGGAGACAGCCAGCGGGAGCTGCATCTCTCCCCCCTCGGGGCACGGGGCGGGGAGATGGGGCTGGGAGATGGGGCTCCTTGGGCTCCAGCGCTGTGATCTCACCCGGGGCCGAGAGCGCTGCCAGCAGCAGGAATCATCATCCCCATACCCCCTCCCGCGCCCATCCCCGCAGACAGCAGTCTGGCAGGCTCCGCGCCCTGCGTTCTTCGGGCAGGAGGAGGGACGTGCAGCCCCAAAGCCTGCGGTAATGCTTGTGCTGTCCCCCACCTCACTGTGATGGTCTCCACGCCTCACAGCCCTCCACCCCCGCATCCCCTGCCTCATAAGTAGTGGCACCCCCCGCTCTAGGAATACAGCCGGATGCTAAAGCCCACGGCACATCTCCTGGTACTTTCAGTGGCTGCAGAGCGGGTCAGCAACAGTATTTAACCCAAGGGAAGACAGAGGATGGGATTCAGCATGCACTCTGTGCTAGTTAGCCCCCCTCACTCCAGACCCTTTGTATTCCCTTGGTACCCAGTGATGAGGTGGTACAGAGATCTTGGACTGTGCATCAGGGCAGCCTCAGAAGAAAGAAACAGACTGTATATTTCTACTTGAGTGGCTTGCTGGGGGGCACAGCACAAGCCTCTGGCAGGGAAGCCAGCAGTCCTGAGCAGACATGAGACTAGACTGGACAGCCCTTTCTTGGTTTGTACTGGAGTCGCCATGCAGGAGGCCTCTCCTCAGATGTATTTCTAAAATCTCATGTGATGTCAGCTTGTTTCCCTGTCCACAGGCTTTAAAATAAAAAAGACCCATCTCTGAGATGTCATCCATGTTCAGTCAATATTTTAATTGTCCTGGGCTCTGCCCCCCTGCTTACTTCCTCAGAGCTATAAAATAAATAGCACTGGCCTTTCCCCCTCAAATCAGAAAGATCTTCCTTTGTTCTTCCCTTAGGGACTGATGGCTTGCCCATCAGAGGCAGATCGTTATGCTACAAAGTCCAGCAGGCCCCTCCCCACAGCAAACAAGGTTAAAATTCAAAGCCCACTGGAGTCTACGTGATGCTGATCATTTATACAAGCACACTGCCCTGAACAAGGGCTGTGTGAAGGCGCTGCACCTCACTGGAGATGTCCCCATCTCTGGGAGCTCACAGCCTTGCCTGGAGACAAAGGCCAGACAGAAGATGAGCCACAATCTATGGAAGCCCAAAGCAAAACACTGTTTGATAAAAGCACCCTGGAAATATGGTGGGAAACCAGCTTTTGCATCACTTTAGCCAGTGGCCAAAACCAGAATCGAGGAATAAAGACACTCGTGCATCAGCAGCCTCACGTGTGTGTGCTAGCTGCAGGCTTGTGCTGCACAGCAGCAACCGTTGCTTCCCATGACCCAACCGTGTTTCTCCTCTGCTGGGCATGCTGGCATGTGCAGCAGTCATTGCAGCCATGCCAGAGGGTGCTGTGGGGTGCAGGGGTACAATCCGTGGTCCCAAGCACAGGGACCCATTGCAAGACCTGAGGGGAAGGCTCCCTCAGCTTTTACATCCATGTCAGCTACAGAGGATGGCAAATTCCCCCTGCCCCTGGTAGCACAGAGAGCTTTCCAACATGGGTCAGCAAAGCCACATCCCTGGCTAGACAGCGAGCTTCCAGCACAGGAACTCCTTGACAAGGGTGCTGCGGTCTTGTGCTGCCAGTGTCCCCATTCAGTGCCAGCCCCTTCTCAAAGAGACACCCAGCTCGCCCTCCCTCCCTCTCCACTCTCCCCTGGGCTCTGCAGCAGAGCAGCGCTGGGACAGCCTGGCAACGCTGGCCAATCGGGATAGGAAACTCTGCAAAAGAGGCTTTGTAAATTAAACAAATACCAGTTGAGGAGCCAGTTTCTTCCTTCTCCTTTGTACTCTCAGTGCAATCTGGCAGGGACCGGTGTGTGCATGGACTGAGGGCTGCAGCTGGTGCTGGGAGGATCTTGGTCTCCCGCTGAAACGTGCTCAGCTCTGGGGCAGGACGATGCAGCTATTTAACAAAAATGTTTTGCAGCAAGCACACCCGATCCATTTGCTAAGGGCAAACAGCAGTGAACAACTTGAAAAATCAAAATCCCCCTGTAGAACTGAGCTCAGCTTCACCTCCCATGAGCCACCAGATCACTCAAGGGACCAGGACCTGTTTCAGGTAGCCTGAGAGTGTGAACCTCTCACAGGTCTGTGAAAAGCTTGCACTGGCAAGATAACTAATGATTGGGATGACCTCAGCTTTGGGAGCCCCGATTTTCCTTGAGAGGGTGCCCAGCCTCTGAAAGCAGAGAGGTCCCTGGTACATGCAATGCCAGGTGACAGCCCACAGGTATTCCCAATCCCATGGTGGAAAAACCACCCCCAGAGCCTGTGAGCTGGAGCTTTGGGCAGGGGAAATTCCCACTGCCTGCCTCTAATACTGCTCAGCTGTGTATCATGGACCTCCTGCTGGGAAGTGTCTAACCATTCCTAGCTGCCCGTGGCTCCACCATCTCCAAAGCGCTGAAATTCAGTCCCAAGAGATCTCCTGCCAGCTGCCCAGCACTGGGCACTGCTGCAGGTCTTGTTCCTACTTGGGCTTTTCAAAGGTGCTGATTTATACAGCGGCTGAGCAGCACAGACACAGCATGTTTGTGGAGCAGGTCAGAATAGTCTGATCCATTTTAAAGATGGTAAGCAGAAGCACATAGGGCTGTGTCTTGGTTATGATTAGAGCCCTGATCATTCACAGAAGAACAAGAGCAGTGCTGAGTGCTCTTGAAACATCCCAGCCCTCATAAAGGCCACATTTGGTCTAGAACAGACCCCAGACCTGCTAGTTTCTCATCCTACATTTCAGCCACAAAACTCCTTTCCTTTAGACAATTGGGAAGTGGTGCTCACTCCTCACAATCCTTTGAAAGTCATTGCTCTCACAATGGGGGTCAAAGAATCAATATTCCCTATTGCATGGGGTCTCCTGGAAGGAGATATTTTTCTATCAGAACATATTATTCACTTCGATCAAGTAGGCTTTGATTTACAAAAGCTTACAGACGTGGCCCAATGTTCTTCCATGTGCTTTTGTGCAACAACAGTAGAAGACATTGGAGCCCACCATTCAGCAGCACTGTGAAGAACCTATCCAAGTTACTCAACAGCAAACACAAGGATTATTCTGTTGTGTCAGGTGGACTTGCCAATACAAGTAATCAAGAAAAAGCCTGCAAACAAGGCAGTCTCTTACGGCCACGGGAAGGAGCTAAAGGACAGAGTCTTGGGAAGAGGACTGAGCACATGGGACAGGTTCTGGGAAGCAGTGAGCACGTAAACTGCATCCTGGTTTTTGACTCTAACTGTACTCAAGAAGTAGGATCTTGTATTCATCATCATAAAATGGATTGACCCAATATATCTTAATATTTTCCCTTCCCGTGAAAAAAGAATTCTTCGGGAACCTAAATATTATCTGATGTTTCAGGTCAAAAAAGAAAGGACCAACAGTTCAGACACTAATGAAAGGTTGTGTTTAGAGCTGCTCCTTAGCCCGTATTAAGTAAAAAAATTACACTTGATTATTTGCTGTATGAACTCTTCTGTACATGTTCTTCAAATGTTCTGCAACTGCAGAGGAGCCCACTGCCTTGTAACAGCTTGCACAGACAATACATAAATGCGTTTGAAGTGGAAGGGCATGTTGAAAGGACAGTGTCAAGGAACTTTACCAGTAATGCACCCAGAGAAACCAAATGCAAAACAGCGCTTCCGTGAGAGAGGGGGACGGGGATGCCTCCAGCAAAGCCCACCTGGCGGATCCCAGGGGAATGTGGAGGTACCGCATGGAGAAGGGACCAGGCAGGTAAGCCGGAGGCTGAGCTCTCAGCAAGTCAGCGGCTCCACGGCACCTGGGCACGCATGGGACAGCGAGTAGCTCACAGTGCTTTGACTGAGGAGAGGAATGTATGACTTACTTGACACTTAGCATTGGGCAGAAACATGCAGATGAGCAATTACTACAGCACCTAGTGTGCAGTGATCAGCGTGTGTATCCGTGTCTTGGGATATAAATTTGTCCAGAGATGTGCAGGTTCCTGCAGGATGGGGAAAAATTATCACAGGACAATCTACAGCACCAGGAGATAGGAGGATACTCTGTCATCCTGATTTCAGTTCCCAAGCACATGGGAGCTGGCGGAGTAGCCTGTTATGACTACAAGAAGAAATGAAGTCCTGCTTTGTACAGGGGTAACATGAGAAACTCAGACCAGAATATGATGCTACAAATCATATGTGACTCAATTAAGGCAATGTGACTATCTCTTTCTTCACCAAGGAGAAATGGTTTGATGTGGCTCAAAGCCATCTTTCCAAAGCAAACGTAAGTTCACCTCCTTGAGTATCTGATTCCCATTTGCTTATTTTGCCTCAAAGGAGGCTTTTGGAAAGAAGAGTGGTAAAAGAGGAGAGGGAAGACCCTTCATATAAATTCTTTGGGGTTTTTTTGTTCTGCCTACACACAAAAAGGAATAGACTGCTGGGTAGAACGAGGGAGGGAAAGGAAGCGTTGGAGGTTGCCTTTAATGTTTCTGGGGCCAGTCAGAGGAACAGTGGTGAAGATATTCCTGCATATATTGGGGTATGAGCTCAGACTCTGTTTCAGACTTGTTACAAAGCTGTCAGGCCAGGGAGATGACACAGGGATGTTGGCTGCTGACTGTGGAAGCTGGCCTTTCCCACTTAGAAAGAGATGTCCCTCAGTGATACGTGCAACACAGATCCAACAGCACACCTGGTCTGCTGTCCAGGTGCCCCTAGTGAATTGCTTAAGACCTGAAAAAGAGGAGAGGAGCAAACTGTAGCAGCAGATGGCATCACTGATGGAAGACGAGAGGCAGCAGCTGGGTCCCTTCTTAGTAATTGCAGGGCAGATTTGGACTTTGCCTTAACCTGGAGCAGCTGAACCAGACCAAGAAGAGGGAACATTTTCACTTGCCCAATAGGAATTAAAATTTTGCTGAAATGAGGCAAATTCTTCAATGAATTAGGTGCATTGGCAGGGTATGGGCAGATTCCCCTGGACAGAGAGGACATCAACATCTTCAGCACTCTGTTTGGCAGACTTCTCTGCTTCTTGAAACTGCTTTGCAGATGTGGGCAGTACAGCATGTGTTCGACTGGATGGTGTCCCAGCTTCACCATGGACTCTCTAGAGTGAAAGGCTACAGTGACAATGCAAGATGGAGAGCACTTCTCATCGCTACTGGCAGAAAACTTACCCTTGCTCCCTGCACACTTCCATCTCTCTGCCCCCTCTTCTTCTTGTCGTGCTCTTCACTTCCCACACTAAATTCCATGCAGCAGGGACCAAGCCCTGAACAGTTCAGGGCAGTTCAGGTGTAAAACAGGAGCCTTGAGAGGCTGTAATGGTGAGGAAGAGGAGGAGGATCTGGACAGCTATGTTGAGGAAATATCAGAAATGATCGCTGCATTGCTGTGGGGCAGGAGAACATTCTAGGAAGTCCCAAGCAGATGAAATTATCTTCTAATGATGGTAAAGGGCCAGGGTTGTTGACACACATCGTGATTACAAGACTTTGATGCAGAGATCCCTGAACACAAGGACTTGGGGACTGCAAGTCCCCTCTAAAGCAGAACAGCAAGCTTACAGCCAGCTACTGAGCTCAAGCAACTTATCTTTGTAAAATCCTTTGCCATGGTAGAAAGAAGCCCAGAAAAGAGACCTCAATGCTTTGAAGTGAATGCTGAAATTATTGCCAAGGGCTCATGGCAAAAGATCGTGGGAAAAAGACTTTCTATTGATTCTTTTTTTTTTAACTAGTTACTTAAAGCTTCCTCATCTTGGCCAAGGAAATGTAACCATTCACTATTGCCTGCTGTTCAGAATAGCTCCTGTATCCATTTATCATGTACTAGGAGATGCAAGCTACTTGTTCTAGGGTTGTAACTCCATTGGGAAAGTTTTCAGTTAAGGCGAAGGCAGTTCTTCAGTTCTGGTTAGATTATATATATATATTTAAATCCTCTAAAGTATCTACGTATTGGATCTCAATCCCTTATGAAAAATTGGGGCATTGCAGTTGCCAGCCAGGAGCCAACACCAGATGCTGAGAAGCAGAGGGGAGAACCCTGCTGAAAGAGCCGTTGGACAAATGTCCCCCAGCACTAGGTCCCATCCTAGTCTGCACCTGGTTAGGTTGCAAAGCTGAGGTTCATTTTCTAAACTGTTGCTATTACTCATGCTGGGAGACTCTGATAACTGTAGTTAAGTACATGAGTGCCCAGGAGAGTCAGAAAAAGCAGCACCAGGAGGATTTAGGAGATCTGACAATATCAACCAGCTGGAGTACTTGGAAGTGCCCACCTCTACCAGCAAGATTCTATGGGCTGTTCTGGCTTCCTAGGAAAGATTTTAGCAGATCACCAATTCCTGTATGTGTGCTATGTCTCTGATAAAGTGGGAGCTATTCACCTCCAAACACCACTGTGAGCTATTGCCCCAGTAACAGTGGGTACACTTCACCCAGGAAAAGGCTTTGTAGTGATCTGCAGCCTAAAAGGGGACAGCAAGAATCAGTGATACTCACTGTTCTTTAAGGAAAGTGGAAGAAAGGGTGTTCTTTTGTACAGGGGAATATGAAGGGAGTACATGGCTAGGGACAAATCAGCCCAGGAAAGAAAAGGCAACTTGTGCTCCCTGAGCGAGAAAGTCTGGATCCTGTGCCTGACTCAGCCAGTGACCTTGGGGAAGTGACCTTGGCCTTATCTACACAGAGACAATCAGGTAAATGAATCTGAATTAACCTTTGCAAATTGGATTAGCTAAACTTCATTAAACTGTCTATGTGGACATTCCTGTTCAGAATTCAAGCAGCCTCCACTTATCCTAGCTTACCTCATATCGACAACAAATGAGAAGAAATTAAACTCAGCTTTTTTCCATTATGAGTAGGACTATCCATACAACTGTTTTCAGTGCAGTTTAACTAAACCACTGTAACATCCAACTTTCTGTTCCTTCAGACTAATGATCCCTCGTGGGTTCACATTTCTTCGTCTTCCTACCATGCTGTCTATTTGGACAATAGGAAATCTAGAGTCTCTAGATGAAGGAGCAACTCTGACTGTATGCAAAGATCATGCCTACTGCAGGATCAACATAACCTGTAGATGAGTCTTTTATATAAGTAGTAGCAGTGCAATGGAAAAGCTGTTGATCTAGGTAGGAGAATGTCCATCCAGGATGGGTTGATTTGAACCCAGCTGAACAAAGCCTGATGAATGCATGCCCTGGTACACATGGGGGACTTCAAAACCCCTGCCCCTGGAAATGCAGTGGGGCTGGGTGCAAGCAATCCAGGAGATTTCTGGAGTGTCTTGAGGACAATTTCCTCAAGGTAATCAATGAGGTGACATGGGGAAATGCTCTGCTGGAGCCATGACTCACAAATCAGGAAGAGCTGGTCAGGAGTGGGAAGGCTGAGGGCAGCCTTGGCTGTAACAGCCATGAGAAGGCAGAGTTTCAACTACTGAAATAAGGATGCAAGGCACATAGCAGAACCCCAACCCCAGATGCAGAGCCGGTTTTAGCTTCTTTGGGGATCTGCTTAGCAGGATCCTGTTTGAGACTTCACTGGAGGGCAAAAAGACCAAGACAGCTGGTACATCTTCATGGACCACCTCCTCCAAGCACAAGAATGAGCCATTGCTGTCTGGAAGAAGTCAAGCGAGTGGGGCAGAATCTAGCATCTGTTAACAGGGAATGCCTGACTGAGCTCAGATGCAAGAAGGAAGTACACAGAAGGTGGAAGTGGGCACAGGCAACCTGGGAAGATTGGAGAGGCGTTGCCTAAGTTGTATGGGGTACATAGACAAAGCTCAGCTGCAGTGGGAACCAGCAATGGATGCAAAGGGGAATGAGGAGGCTCCTAGAAGTACATTGGCAGCAGAAGGAAGGCTGAGGGAGAGGTGGCCCTGCAGATCACTGTGGCAGGACCCAGTGACCACAGACCCAGAGCAGCTGAAGTACTCAAAGCCTTCTTTGACTCGGTTGTTATTGCTGAGGTTTGCCCTCAAACCACCCAGGTCCCTGGTCCTAGCAGTGGAGTCTGCAGTGGTGAGGCATTATCCGTGTTAGAGGAAGCTTGACTTAGGACACACTTGAGCCACCTGAACATATGCAGGACTGGGTGGGATGCACTCGAAGATGCTGAGGGAGATGGCTGATGCCATAGCAAGGCTCCTCTCTGATCTCTTTGGAAGATCATAGCAATTGGGATGTTCTGATGAGTGAGAGAAGGCAAACATTACACACAACTTTGAGCAAGGCAAGAAGGAGTCTGGTGAACTACAGCCTGCCCAGCATCACCTCTGTCCCTGGGAAAGTGATGGAGAAAATCCTCTCAGCAATCACTGCCAAGCACCTGAAGGACAAGAAGGGAACAGCCAGCAGGGATTTACAAAGGGCACATCATACCTGAGCAACCTGACTACCCTAAACAGCAAGAAAACTGGCTGTGTGGATAAGGCGTGGATAAGAGGAGAACAGTGAAAGTGGTTTCCCTTGCCTGTAGTAAAGCCTTCAATGCATACTCTCCTTATAGCCAGACTGGGGAGATATGGACCTGATATGTAGAAAAGAAGGCAGCTGAAAATAGGTTGGACTATTGCATTCACAGGTTGACAATCAGCAGTACAAAGCCCACTTGGCAACTTGTTACTGGTCAGATCCTGGAGGGACGGGTACTGAGGCCAGTACTGTTTTACAGCTTTACTGATGGCCTAGATAATTGGGCAAAGTGCACTCTCAGGAAGTTTTCAGATGACACCAAAGGAAAAGGTAGGGAGGGAAGCACTCAATACCCAAGAGGCTGCAGCTGCTGTTCAGAGGGATTCAACAGATTGGAGAAATGGGCAGACAACAAAAGCAAGTGCACAGTCCTAATGGCATAACCTCATGAGGGAACAGGAGAGGCTAGGGGACAGCTGGCTGGAAAGCAGCTTGATAGAAAGCAGCTTTGCAGAAAAAGAAATGGGATACCTGGCAAATAAGAAGTTGAACCGGAGTTGATACTGTGTCTACAGCAAAGGCTAACTACACTATCAGCTGTGTTAGCAAGAGTGTAGCCAGCACATCAAGGGAAGTGATAATTCCCCTTTGTTTGGCCCTTCTGAGATTTCTTCTGAAACACTGGGTCCAGTTTGGGACTTTCTAGGACAAAAATGACATTGACAGATTGGAGGAGGTCCAGCAGAGGCCACCAATATGGTTGAGGGGCTGAAGCACAGGAGGTATGAGAAGGGGCAGAGAGAGCTGGGTTTATTCAGCCTGGAGGAGAGCAGGCAGAAGATCTAATTTCTTTCTGCAACTACCTGAAGGAAGGGGTAGAAAAGACAGAAGGACTCTTGGAGGTGCAGAGCAGAAGGATGAGAGGCAATTGGCAAGGCTGGAGTGCGGAAAATTCCCAGTAGATACAAGGAAAAACATTTTCAGCTCATGTCAGAAAGCAAGAGCAGGACTGTTTCATGAGAGGGGGTGAGCCGGGAGCCAAGAGTGACCTGAGCACAGACAGTACTCTCACTTACCAGGGCACAGTCCTGTAGCACCTGACCAGAGTGGGCAGAGCATGGTAACAGGGTTCATCAACAGTCTGAGACAAGGCCAGGCAATGAACCAGGTCCAGGGTCCATCCAGGGAGTCCAGTCAGGAGCAGCCGGAGAGAGGGCCAAAGACAGGACTGGAAACAAGGCTACAACATGATTCAAGGTCCAGCCAGGAGACCATACAGGAAAAAAGTATACTTACAAAGTAGGTCAGGCAGGGGCTGAAAGCCCGGGGCTGGGCTCAAATTGAGCTTCCAAGCCCATGGTAAAGACTGTGGGTTGAGGCCCCAGGTTAGGGCAATTAAGCTCAGTTGCAGCATCAACATGTCAAACTGAGATGAGGTCAAGAAGGGCCGTGGAGTCTCCATCCATGGAGGTACTCAACCCTCCACTGGGCACAGCCCTGAGCAGCCTGATCTAGGCTGGCCCTGTTCTGAGCAGGGCTTGCGACCTGAGTTGTTCTATGATCTAAGTCTGGGCTTTGACTTCCAGAAACGGTGCTAGGCTCAGCCACAGGTCCTTGCAGGACAGGGATGCTCGCATCACGATGGCAATCTACTTAAGGATTTGACGATGCTCTCCATCATCATGTTTAGGCGCTGCTGGTGAGAGATAGAGAAATATTGCCTCCATATCCATATAATCTGGATAACTGGAATAGTAAGTACATAATAAAGTAATAATAATAACTGTAGTTCCCTTCTAGATTGATTAATCTGAGTGCTAATCAAGGAATCATTCTGATCTCTATTCATATGTAAAGGTGCTTGCCAAAGCTAATCCTTTGAACTTCCTCATACCTTTCCATCAGTGGCTCCACACATGTCTTCAAAGCTCCAGTGAAGCCTGTGAGATGTGTCACTGAATTCACCCTTGCTCACAAGTGGGGAGAGTGAGGTTCAGAGAAGCCGAGTAATTTGTTTAGAGACATGGTGAGCACTGTGTTAGGTAGATGATCAAAGCATTGAATGCACCTGCCTTGTGTTCCTGCTTCAAGTACATTTCACCCTGCTTTTTAAATCCGGACATAGTCCACTCTTACAGCTCAACTGATGGATTCTAACACATTAAGCAGCAGTAATGCAAGTGGGTCTCTGAGCCCTGCAAACAATTCCCTAAGGACACACAGCCTCCCCTCTGTTCACACAGGGAAACTGCTTTTATTTCCCTGACTCTCCCTGAACCTCTTGCTGTTCCCAATTTGAAGTCCTTTCCTGGGGCACTTTCAATAGGATGTTTGGAAAAATTGGGTGATTTTATCTGTCTTTTTTTTTTTTTAATTTAAGGAGATAATAATTACGGAGATCATTGTGTTGATGCTCTACTAGACAATCAGAGAGGCTCAGCCACTGAACTGCTGGCAGCAGGTGGACTGTGAGTCGCTATCTGCTCCAGTTGCCTGCCAGGAGTCCCCCACCCCTCTTCAAGCAGATCCACTGATGGGTTGTTGTGTATTTTTTGTTGTTGTTGTTGATTGCTGACATAAAAGAAGCTGAAGCGACACCGTTTTAAGCTGAGTATCCAAGGCGACCTCATTAACATCTCTGCAGAGGAGCCCTTTAAAAAAACATCAGTCACGTTCAGTAGTCCTAAGTGGAAGAGAAACAGTTCTGTGTTTTCTTGATCAATTGCTTAAAATTCAAGGTCGGGGTGCAGAGCAGGGAGGGCTCCCCGCCAGTCACTGCAGGGTTGGGCTGAGGGTTTTTTTGGAAAATAGTGATGCTGTCGTACTGGAGAAAATCCATGCGCTCCCTCAGAGGAGCACTATTGGGAATAAATGCTGGAAGCTGTTCCACTTGAGCAGATGGCTGAAAAACTTTGGCTGAGAAATAAATTGAGTATGACGGTCTGAGGGCCAATCACAGATGGATGAAATTCTAGTGATGTCCCAAATGTCCTGAACATAGAAGGTTCTCTTCTTTCCCCTTTTGTGCTAAAAACCATAGTAGGATTTTTAATACAGACTGAAAAAATGTTGATGGAGTGAGACACAGAGATAATGGTTTAATGTCTTCTGGATCAGCACCATGTTTAGAGGAGCCCTGAGATTCTGCTACCTCCAGGTCAGCAGTGGAGGAAAGAGCTGATCGTGCATGGACCGTGACAGAGGATCTGGGAAATGTCCCCGCTGCATAGCTGCAGTGGAGATCCTGCGCTTCTCCAGACACCGGACGTTTGAATACTCCTGCTAAAGACGAGTCATGAAGAACCCAAAAGCAAATTATTCTTTCTTCAGGATCTTTCAACCCTGCCTCAGGGTTGACTGGAAAACTGTGCTCCCAACATGAAGTTAAATGGAGAAGTCACTAGGAACTCCTTTTCTTGGTTCCAGGCCATCTCCACAAACCCAGGGATGACCGTTGAGGCTTATAACCTCAACAACCATTCTCCCTCCAGTGCAGCACATAAAAGGAGCCGTGAGGACTGGGTTTCAAATCATGGGCTCTGGGATCCAACTCAGTGTGAATCCCAGACTTCAACTCATCTCTGCTCAGGCTCAGAAGTGAGATGAGCCACATTTCAAGTGGCACATGTCTTTCATGTCCTGAAAACACCCTGAGCCCAGATCCTCCCTTCCCAATTCCTCAGTTGACAGGATGCCATAAGAGCTGGTAAGAGATCATCTGTTTAGTTAGGTTAGCACAGCTTGGCAATCAACCTGAGCATAGCATGATTCCCCAGGGACCCAGTCCTCTGTAATGTGAGGACCAGAGGACAGAGCAATCCTGTGCCTTTTCTAGCAGACAGATGAAGCCACACACCCACCATATTCAGATTTCTTTCCTTGAACAGGGCCGCCGTTCACTGCTTCTCACGATGGGAGAAGCTCATGCACATGAAGGCTATTATAACCCAACTCCAACATACAATCTCATGGGGCAATCTCGGCAGCTTCTGACAAGAATCATCTTCTATGATCAAGTGACCAGCTGGACCGATTACGTGGGATATAATCATCATTTCAACAACACAGGACACCAAAAATCCATGGAGCTACAAGAAGGGTCTACGCTGCCTGTGGAGTCTTGGTACCAACTTGCAATAGTGTGTGCAATTTACTTAGATAACAGCTAGTGATGTATGGTCAGGTCAACGACAGCTGTGGCACATAAGACCACACCGTGAGGACTCATCAGGACGCACTGAAAGCTGTACAAGAGGTAGACAGGGTTACAATAACTCCTGACAGCTCTGCCTGAGAACACTGCCTATGGAACTGATATTAAAGGCTGGACTTAGCCTGCATCTGCATTGCCCAGCAACAGCTTTATCAAATGAGCTTATCAGCAATGCTGCTTATTCCTATCAGCCAGCGGCTGGTGTGTGCTGTATTAATTACCTTGTGTTAGATGCCCCTTTAAAAGCCACGGTTTGAAAACAGTCTTTGCAGCTCAGGGATGTATTTGGATTTTTTCAACAAACATACATTCACATTCGTATGATCTTTGTGGGTTCTAGTCCCAAGAACAAAGGAGACAAAAAAAATACTTCACTGGGTACAGTCTTCATTGCTGAGAACGTAGGTGATGAAATTCCCATGGGAAGAGGATGTGAAATCTGCTCTGTCTGTGCAGAGAGCACGACCTGCCATGCCACTGTGACTTCCTCGGCCAACCTCACTCCTCTTTACATTTGCAGGCTGAGTCTGGCACTCAGGGTGCCCTGCTTGGTCCCACGCCAACCTGGCAAAGGAGTTTTAAATACTGGAAAAGACTCTCCACTGAAGACAAAGGAGTTTCAATCCTGGGCTGTGCCCTGCCTTTGCACTGTGGCCAAGCAGAAAGCAGGAGTCCAGGTTTGGAGATGTTTTTGCCATCTGCTGCATGGGCACAGGGGTAGCTCCCACAGGGCTTGGCCAGGGCAAGCAGAGAGGAGGGGTGGCACGCACATCAAGGATGGTGCTTCACTCCTCATCTCATGGTATGTGAGCAGGGCTCCTTGCTGTCTGTCTCCATCATCAAAGTTCTGCAAATCAGATCATGACAGTGGCATGACACAGGACTAGTGGCACCAGGCAACGCAAAGGTCCACCTTGGCTCAGCAGCCTGTCTCCAGCACTGACCAATATATAGGGCAAGATGCTCATGGTCAAATACTTCCCCATGATATTATTCCAGTGTGCAATAGTTTGTGGTTTAGAGACTTCCCGACCCAGAGGTAAAGTCTTTGTATTTAGTCATCCTCAATGGATTTCTTTTCCATGACCTTGTTTGTGAGTTTGTACCCCCCAGTAAAGTCAGAAATTCAGATGCTTCATTATAAGCATTTTCTTTACCATTTCCTGATTAATCATCCCGGCCACTATGGTCATTACAGCGGTTCCTAGAGACCAAGCAATTGTAGGCCTCATTGGTTAGGCACCACGTAGCACACAGTTCTCACTTCAGAAAGTCATGATGGAGTAACTGAGCAGAACCACCAGTGGGATGTGGGCAAAGTCACATCCCCAGGAGGAGGACATGGGAGGTATCTAGCTACAAGGCACACACTGAGCAGCAAGACACTGGCGGAGATGGGGGAGAATGTCAGAGGAGGGTGAGGCAAGGGGAATAGACAAGTGAAGCTGGAGGCGCAGGTGGATTAAATAGTTAATTGGCATTATAAACAGCATAGGTGAGAGTTTGTTACTGAATCTCTTATCCCAGTTATTATCATGCAACATGGTCATTTCCTGCCATTCTAATGGACCGCTCATCCTTTACATTTGGAAAAACAACAGCAACAACAACAACGAAAAAGAGCACTTTGGGTGTTTGTGCAGTTTGGGATTTCCCTACTATAAAAATGTGCCAACTCTTGAAAGAGATAACATCTTCAGGAAGAACGAGGCTGCCTGGCTCACCCATGTGTTGATGCCATAGTTGACATTTCTGAGTTACTCAGAAATGACGAGGTCAATGCTCCGGTGCAGATCTCCTGGGCTCCTGTGCATGGTACAGCAGGGCCAAGACACAGCAGGTGTGACCTTTTGAGAATGTACTTAGATGCAGATATAGGGGATTTAAGTGGTGGTACTGCCTTTACCATAAACACACACATGAGCCAGCAAACAGGAGATTCAGCACATGAGAAAATACAAGGAGATGGATGGGAGGATGGAGGACAAGCTTTGAAAAGATCAGTGTAAAGAGGAATGGATCTGCTCGCAAACAATTTGTTACTCAAAAAGAGGAGGCAGAACTCCTGGACTGTGCATCCTCAGCTGCTAATGCCTCTTTCCATCCTTATGCTGACATGAGTCCTTCCCACCATGAGAAGTGCAAGCACTATCATAGCAGGTGGTGTCCCACGTGCCATGTCACAGCGAGATAGCAGCATTATAGTGATGGTGCCGTGGCTGCTGGGAGAAGTGACCCAAGTGTGACCTAGCACATCTGAAAGGCAGGAATGGGGGAACCCGGTGTCTTCCCCAGGGGCATGTGAAAATCAAATGAAGCCTCTCAGTGTAGGAGAGGGGTTGTTGGCTTGGGAACATGAATCTGTCTGACACACAAAGCCCTGAGTCCCTGTTCTGTCTCAAGCTCCCAGAGCCGTAGGTACCTGTGCAGAGACTGCTGCCCTTGAGTTCCCATCCAAATGGTTTATGTCTCAGCAACACGCCACTGAACATGCTCAGACCTTCATTTGAGAAGAGAGCAAAGCAGGGATGTGCTGTTCCTGGAATTTCAACCAGTTCTGGAGGTGTGTGTGAAGGCAGCAAAGATTGTCTTCTAGCCCGATGCAGAGACAAGGACTTGAGGTCCAAGATGGAGCAGACCAGAGCCATCCACTAAGCTGAATTCAGACAGCACGTTTCAAGAAAAAGGATTGGATTTTAGCTGCTTTTTCAGGAACCACTTGGCATTTCAACAGCCAGTTTGATTAAATGAGTTCAAAACACCTCCATTGACAGCTCCAGAGGACACAGCTGCATGGCGGCAGTTGACAAGTTGCACCAGCAGTGCATAGGACAAACAGGTATTGGTGGCAGGGGCTAGCATGTCCACTGATCCTGCGAATTTGCAGCACAGCCAGGCAGAGCTCTTGACTCTTGTGCTGCTGCTTAGATGTGGCCCAGCTGGTCAGAGCAGCAAACATGCAAGGGTGGGAGAGAACCAAAGGGAACTGTTCAAAGCTCAGTGGTGTGTTCAGTGAAAACCAGCAGAGCACTGGTTGAGGACTCTGCAGCTAAGTGGGGTACCGCATGCCCTCTGGGCCAAAGTGCTCAAAGGATTTTGTGAGGCCATGAAGGGTGGGCCTACGTGGACCCTGCCAGAAAATAAATGCTCACTCTGCCCACACCAGAAGGCATATGAAGGAGCATGAATCCCTCACTGCTGCTGACTGCACTCTACTGTGTAGACACTCCAACACTCCTGGAGAGAGTCTGAAAGGGCACAGGGTGTCAGAAAGTCTGAAGACTTCCCTCAGCACCTCTGGGAGAGCAGTGATGGAGAGAAGAATATTGTGCTAAAGCAGTATTGTTCCAGTTCCTTTGGTAATTCTTCATTACCTGATTGGAAAATGATGTTCGCTAAAAAAAAACCTGCTTATTAGGAGGTGTTTTCCCACTCCTGCTTGGCAGATTCATGATTTAGCAGCAGCCACATCTTCTTGCTTTACCTCCACATAGCAGCTGATGTGGCTTTCTGAGCCCTGTAGAGATTGTATAGTCCTCCCGGAGGGGCTAGGACCTTTTGCCTCCATGATGGGCATTGGAAGCCCAGGCCCAGGAGAGAACTCTGGCTTCTCTCTGTCAGATTTCTGGCTTCGTGTGCAGGATTGGAAAGGGTGTTTTCCTCCTGAAAGCCAAGTGAAGCTATCTGGATGCAACTTTTTGAGTGGCTCTTTGAAACAGAAGTTACCAGAGGTGCAGAACAAAAAGAATAGAAAACTGCTCCTAAAAAAGCTCATGTGCACAACCCAGCCTGATTCCTTTAGACAAAAGCACCTACAACATCAGCCAAATATTTAATGTTGGCAGCACTGCCTGGAGCACGCAGCCTGCGGCACTGCAGCAGAGCTCCAACAGCCCACTCCAGCAGCAGAGCAATCAATCTCCTCCTGTTGCTGGCCTCAGCACCAGTCAATGTTTCTCAGCCATTTCTCCGATACCTGCAGGCTCAGTAACCACCGCTGTAACCAGTGGTTCTGTGCCTGGTGTTTTAGGGAGGGATGCTCAAAACTGTGCAGCACTCACCTCACCACTTCTGCTGCTGTGGATGGTAAAGCATCCCCCCAAACCATGAGAATCAAGTCCAGCACACATCGGTCTGCTGCTAATCAGGCTCAACATATGCAAAATGTTGAAGAAGTGGGCCTAGCAGAGACCCCTCCAACACAAGAGTGGAGTGAAGGGGCAATGCTGCTCCGGGCTCCTTTCATGCCCAAAGGACTCAATGCCTCCAGTTTAGGCTGAAGATGCCAAAAAGTCACAGGACTCTGGATAGAGTCAGGAGTTGGTGACACACAACTTCTGACAGCACTGAGCAGACCAGTAGACTGACTGGTTGGTGCTCAAAGGAAGAGATCAGGAAGGGGCGATATGGCATTGCACCAATTCTTGCCTTGCCAATGTCACCCTGAGAAAGGAACAAGTGTGGACAGCTCACAGAAAACATTACAAAGACCTCCAGCTAAGATCAGTCCCCCTCATGAGCTACATCAGCTACAACAGCATTCCTCAAACCAGAGATGGATTAGTTTGTTTAAACTCTCTTTGCAAATGACTTCTAATCAGCAGCTAATTTTTTGCTGAGCCTGGGCATGCAGGTTGCTCAGGAGGGCTGGAGCTGCCTGTAGAAATATACAGTCACCTGACTGGGGCCTCATCGTCTTCGCAGGCTGTTTTGTAAACAGTCATTATAAATAATAAATCAACAGCATGCTAATGAAATGAGCTCTTTTTAGGATGCTTTAGAGAAAGCCTCCAATCTAATATAAAAGAAGTTCTAATCCACTCTGGCAAATTACAAAGAGGACTAAACTATCTTCAAATAATGATGAAATATTCAGTTTCTGTCTTAATAGCACAAAAACTGAGGGGGAAACCTTCAGAGGTACACAGGAGAGTTCCGTTCCCCAATCCTGTTGCATTCGAAGGAGAGATGTTGCACCACTGTGCCTTGAAAACCTATTAAAACACTGATCCTATGTCCATGAAAATCAAAGACCTGCAATCAGTTTGGTGGGCACTGCCTTCACCCTTCAATGAATTAATAAAAAAATTCTTTCTAAGTCATTGTAACCATGAATTGGTCATGGCCAAGTGCTGTTTAAATATGTAGTAAGAAATTTGTTGTTCCAGTGTGTGTTCAAGTAAAGGAAAGACATGAGAAAGCAAGGTCCTAAGAGGCACTGAGATCAGAAGGGTAGGGACTGGGGAACAAGCAAGATGAGTTGTATGACTTTGCAATAAAGTTCTGTGCTCATTTAACAGTTAAGTCAAGCTAAACATATAGAGAAGAGAGCACAGGTCTGAGAGCCTCATCTTCCCTCTATTTTTGAGAGTCAGTCCTGAGAATCAGAAGCTAATCTGTGAAATTATAGCAAAGACACAGACACACAAATGTCTTCCTACATGGGCAAGCAAGTCATCAGAAGAAGGAGAAATATAAGTAATAAGTGATCATGGAAAGCTGGCTATAATGAAAGCTACTAGAAGAAAGCTGCATGAGAGGCTCTGGGTTTTTTCTTAGTGGGGTTCAGTGGCATATGGATTTGAGAGGATTGAGAAGGACTGTTCTGTACTATTCAGTTGGTCCTTATGTGGGAAGCCATGTGAAATAGCTTCTCTTAAAAAGCCATCCATGGACTGATGAAAATTTCTGCCAGCAGAGCACCCTCAGCACTTCCCTACAAATACTGACAGAGCCAGCCAGCAACAAGTGCAAACACACAGATTATTAATAGTATTTGTCAATGATCCTTTATCACAGAGATTTTTGAGCTGCCAGCAAAACTTAGGAGCTCAAACCTGGTTATGAGATGGTGAATGTTCTGGTTCAGTCTCCCGTCGCCATATGCACACTGGTGTGCATTTATAAGCAAACACTGTGGGTCTCCTGGAGATGAAGCTACCCCAGCTGCCTGCAGGGTATACAAGCAGGAGTAGAGCATCAAACTCACATCACCAGCTGTGGAAATTTCTACTGCTCTGTTGCTTAGCCAATAGTCCAACCCATCCAAACTGCTCCATGCAGCACACAGCATACCTGGAGCTGTGAACCTGAATACTTGAGCTGTGTAACTGCAAGAAGGAAAAGCTTGAGAGACATGCTGGAGGGCTGAGGAGTAAGAAGTAAGTTAGTTCTAGCTTATGAGGGCATAAGGAAGATCTGCACAGGTACCTCTGGGCATGAAGAACAAAAAATGTCCAGCTACAGCAGCTAGATGCAGAGCTTGAAATCTGCCAGCAACTCTGCCAACAACTGGAGTTTTAGCACGTGGATAAAGTCATTGATCAATTCAAAAGTGCTCGATAGACATATTACAGATGATGATACCCCATACAAAAATGCAAGATGCAACAAATGAGGACCTGACTCAATGCACAGAAAAGTGAGCTCCAGTTAGACCCAGGCTGCTTGGCCCAAAGTGTCCAGTTGGATCATTGGTGTCCAGTTAATCTTGGTACCCATAACACCACCCTGAATAAAGCAAGCCAGAAACAGGTCTAGGATGTCTGGACAACACTAGAGAGCTAGTGGTAGATCAGAGCTCCCAAACAGCTATCAGTATTTCAACTTGACACTGACCAATGGTCAAAGCAGGGCTGAAAGGAGCAGCAAGCACTCAATGCCTGATTATTTTCTCTCATTTCCTATGCAAGTCTCTTGTTAAGTCATCCCACAGTGACCCACAGCTGCACTGATATACGATGCTGTGCATGCACTGGCATTGTACACCAGGGAGTGCAGCTGTTGGATTTTATACTCCAGCCTTCCTAGGTGCTGTATAAAACACAAAATACAGCCGGTCCCTGTCTCAACAGAGCATGCAGCCTTCTGCAGAGATACCAAAAACATGCTCCACCTTCATGCAAGTTTTTAATAGATAGTGACTCTTGTCTATTTAATAAGGAACTGTCTAAATATGCATGGATTCAATAGAGCAAAACAGCTATCTGTCTGCCTGGGAGTTTGAAATGGATCCAGGTTACACTTTATTCCTTTATTTAAATTTTTTAAAAGCAAGGTACTCCAGTGTAACAAAGTCTTGCTGTATTATATTTACACAAAGGCCATATTCTGGTCTTTGTCTATGCTGGGAATTCTTCTTGGCAAAATAGGGCTGGGTTTGGCCATGGAAACAGCATCCTGACCTGAAAGGCAGACCCCAGCAATGTCTGCCCTATACTCTCAAGCACACTGGCTGTGACAAGAGCCTCTGATTCACTCCATTTGTGAGCTTTGCTGGCCTGAGATGAGACAGCTTGCAGGAGAAGACATGTGAGTCCAAGAGGCTGGATGCTGCCTTGCAGAGATGCTGAATGTCTGTGGTCTGCTGCACTCGGTAGAGACAGGAGGGCTCTCATACCTTGGAAAGCCAGGTCAAACTTGGGACTTGACTGAGGTCTGTCACTTTAGAGCAATTCATGGCCATTTCCCACTTGCCTATGTCTGTTTGAACTGTGAGCTATCCAATACAGAGACATGCCTAGAGACTATTGTAACAAAGGTAACAGGACTTTTTGGCTCTCCTTGAAAATCTACAGTCAGCCATTGCAACTGAGTAGCATCCTCATGAGATTCCTACTAACATGGTGTGAGACTGGGATGTTGATCAGACACTGTGCTGGCTTTTAGCTGCATGGACAAAAGTGATGCCTTTTAAAAGATGGTAGCAGGATTGCCAATGAAAGCAGCCACCCTAGAATCAGTGCAACCTGTGATGACTGAGATTATTTTAAAAGGATACTGTTTACCATAGTAACAGCAGAGACTGTCCATTTTGGGGAACCCCTGATGAGTTCTCGCCAAGTGCATTCATTCAACTACAATGCAGAATAGCAGCAAAGACCGTATGCAAACCTTGGGGCAGGTTTGTCATCCTCCTTTTCCACTGCTTAATTCTCAATGATATCAAAGGCTTTGGTAGACACCTCAGAGACCATACCTTTTTTAGCTTGATAAGCTGCCTTCGCTGATGCAACACAACTCTTCTCCTAGGGGACCTCTCCACTCTCCCTCTGAGACTTCAGCCATGCTCCAGTCTGCCTCTGCAGGGAGACTGATGCACCTTGTAGCAGGTCCTGAAGATAACTTGCTTGAAATTCATCGAGAACAAAGCAGGGTGTACTCATGAAGTCGTAGGCATCTGGCCAAAATCATATTGCTACAACCCTGTCCCATGTCAGTCAGAGACTCTGAGCCCACACTCCACATCTGATGCCCTCTGGGAGACAGGCAATAACCACAGCAGACGAGGCTGGAGGAGCCAAGACCAATGGCCAGAAGTCAGTGAGGAGATATTGCAGCACAGTGCTTCTATAGGTCAGCTAGAGCCATCTAGCAGATGTGGCAGTCGTGTTCTACAGAGGTGTCTGCTGTTGCCTGTTCCTGGGACCAAAGCCCCCACAAGCACGTGTGATGAAAGTCCTCCTAAGCTATGTAGTGTGACAGCAAAGGCCAAGCAGTTCCTGCATCAAAGGAACTGACACAAGCCTTCCCAGTTTCCCCAGCCTTGCCTTTGCTGACCACAGCCCACCAGGCAGCTCTCAGACAAGTCCTGGGAGCGGCTGCAACACTGGACTTATGTGCCCACAGTTAGAAAGTGGTTGATCCACAGCTGGAAGTGGAGTATTCCTGTCCCTTGGGAGGCTGAACCACTGCCTCCCCAGCCTGGCCACAAAACCCAACAGGAGGCCACTTTGCCATGAGCCAGCAGCTCCCATGCTCCCACTTGCACATCCTGTACTCTGAAGAGTGTCTTCAAAGCTGATGCAGCCCCTAGGGCTTCCTTGGCTAGCTAACAGTGACGCAGGAGTCACTGAAAATTACTTTTCAGTGCTCAAGCCCATGGGCTTGAGGGCTGGGAAGAGTTATGGTGACCCACCCACCTAAAACACTGTCCTGGAGCCACTGCTCTGTCTGTGAATGAATGAAGAGCCCTGGGCTGTCAATAAGAGTAAAAGTTCAAATATAACATTGTCTCTCAGGTCTCTCATACTCTGACTTCCCTTCCTTTTTCCAGCTCTTTGCTGTCTTCAGCTTAAGCAACGAAGTTGTCATGCAACTTTGATATTTGCTGTAAAAATAATTCATAGCAGCACCGAACTGGTTGTCCGTGCTGCCCCACTGCCTGTGTGTTGCCAGTACCTCTCGCAGGAGCACTTTAATCAATGCTTGCAGCATCCAACTGTCTTTATGTTCAAAGAAAGGGAAGTTATGATGTCACTGTCATGACCTTCAGAGAAAGGGCCTAATTATTCCCAAGCAGGCAGCTTAGGGCTGGGCAGCTGCTAATGAACATTGATAGAGAATGAAACGCATCCAGATGCAAATTGCAGAACTGTCTTAGGAGGTTTATGATGAAGATGATCCTGTGCTGGCTGCAGTTTCATGTTTTTGCTGTGGCTGAACTTTTCCAGATTTCTGTCTGTCTCAGATGCCCCCTTTCTTCCCCCTTCTCCACCTCCTCCCAAGCTGTTTACAAACCAAATGACTGGGGCCATTGCAGGGAGCAGAGCTGTGTGCTGCAGGCCCCAGCTTTCGCTCGCGGGGACCAGGTGTTGGTCTTCAGGGAGGCCTCAGCAGCACAGTGGCTGAATCATCATCTGCAGCATCGGCAGCCGCAGCAACTGCCTTTTGTTTTGGGATGCATGGAAAGCGAACTGCAGTGTCTCTGCAGAATGGAGCCAAGCTAGCAGCAAACTGGCACACTGTTTCCACAGAGGACACAACTGTCCACAGTGCCAGCCTTTGCTGCCTTGGAGCCCCAGGAGCCCTTGGCAGTAGGGGCAGAAGTGCAGCAAAGTAAGGAAGGCATAATTTGGGGGAGAGGTAATGTTGTGAGAAACAGAGAGGTGGGTCAAAGCAGCTGAAAATAGCCTCTGAGCTGGTCAGGTTGCAAAAGGAGCAGTTGCTGGTTCCCACGTAGTCAAACTGCATGCCTAAAAGCCATGTGCATTTCTCACAGAAAGCTGTGCTGGGGGCTATGATTGCAATCACCCTTGGCAAGACCCTTTCTACGCATGGGAGGGGTGATAATCGCTTGTCTATTGTTAGCATCCTGAAGGAGCCCAGAGCACACTGGCGAGCTGTCATCAGCATGCATTCTATGCCTGCTGTTTGGCTGCCTGTCCAATTCTACCTTGAACAAGAAAAAGAAAACACGCGGAGGAGGTTGCAAAAAACTCAAGCGCCCTGAAGACCAGAAGTGTCAAAATTCAGGCTGCCTGCTCAGCCTGGCTTTGGCAGACCTCTGAATGCCAACAGGAACAAGTCTTCCATTTTACGAAGGGAAACATGCCTTGTTCAGTGTTGAAGAGGTTCTGTCTGTGGAAGGTTGTTCAATGTTTCACTTCCCCAGCATCTCCAGTGTGTGTTCTGGCCCTGCTCAGGGCAAGCCTCCCAAATGCTGTCCTGGTGATGGAAGTGTTTGTCCCCTTCTGGGCTTGTCTGTAGGATGTCTAATTCTGATTTTTGGCTGCTTGAGGAAAAAATATCAGTGTCAGTAAGATGTGCAGTATGTAAAGGTCTCAATGTGCACTGTCCATGTGTGGCAAAATCGACTGGTCACTGGTGCTACAGTGGAGCTCCTAGCCAGCCTGGGCACTGGCAGCTCTGCTTGAACTATACCTTTGCCTCTGCTCTCCCTGTGTCTTTCCCAGTGAGCAGAGGTGGAGGAGGGCTGCAGACAGCCCCCCTTCAAGCAGCCATTCCTGCAGAACCGCTCAGTCTGTCAGGAATGTGCAAGTCCATCAAGGGCCACAGCTCCTACCAGCCTCACTTTCCTCCCATCTTTGGGGGACACACCTGAGTCCAGAGCGTGTCAGGATTTTGTCAGAGGTCATTTCAGGGGTCACCTACCTTTCCCAAAGTGTCTCGCATCCACCTCATACTAGCCATAATCTCATAGCTTGCTGTTCACTCATGGCTTTCCTATGGGCAGTGGCATGACGGGTGGCAGACACTGAATCCAGCACAGTCTAATCAGGAAATAACCATGTGCACCAGTCACGCCAGGGGAAGAAAGAAAGTGCAAGTCACTCTACTTCACAGAGACAAGCAGGGACATAACGCTCCCAGTTAGCAGCCACAAAAGGAACAGAGAAGAGATGGTCATCTGCTAGTCTAGCTTGGAAGTTACTGGGTTAATATGTTGAAAATCTAAAATCGTCTTAGGTGTTGGTAACTGAAGTCTCAGGATTCTGACTCTAATTCATTTGATCTGAGTTTGGTTTTCCCACTGATAACCAAACTCAATCCTTAGTCACAATATCCAGAGAAAGCTTTTGAAAATGGTATGGAACCACACGTGAAAACTGTAACTGGCATAAAATTAACTGCTTGGTAGAGGTATGCTCATGATTATTAGACAACTTGAGCAAGTGGACACCCACTTGAGCTGGTGAAAGTTTACAGCTCTGTCATTTTGCAAAGGCTGCCTTGTGTGGCAAGTTCATGGCTTGCCACAAATCTAGCATAATTCAGGATTTACTCACCATCACAGCCAACTCTTCTGACTGAACACTGAGGACCTGATTTGAAATTCAAGATCAAAATTAGACTTATATTTTTTTAGGCTCTAATCCAACCCAGCTATTATGACCTGATGCTATGAACTGATGTCACACTTTGCTGATCACTGTTGGCTCAACTCAGCTGTTCATATTAGCCTCCAGGAACAACTGGTGGCTCAGGACCTTACCATACATTCAGCCATGCATTGACTCTTTTTGCATGTACTTCTCCTGCACCAAACCTTAGTCCTGTGTATCTATCACTGCCTCATCTTAATCAGTCACATGTCATCTTTGACCTGTCCAAGACAGAAAGCCAGTCATCCTGTTTACAGCTGATGAGTACAAATATGTTCCTCTCCTTTCCCTGGCTGAAAATCCCCACTGTTGAGGATGCAGTCATACAATCACAGAACTAAAGACTGGTTGAGTTTGGAAGAGGCCTCTGAAGGTCACCAGGTCCAACTAGTAGCCTCAGGTAGGGCCAGCTAGACCCATTACCCAGGACCATGTCCAGGCATCTTTTGAATATCTCCAGGGATGAAGATACCACAACTTGCCTGGGCAACCTGTCCCTGTGCTCAGCCACCCTCACAGTAAAAAAGTGTTTCCTGATCTTCAGAGGGACGCTCCTGTGTTTCAGTTTGTGCCCGTGGCCTCTTGCCTTGTCACTGGGAACCACTGAAAAGAGCCTGGCTCCGTCTTCACGTCCCATCCTGGTATTTATATACACTGATCATATCCCCCCCCGAGTCTTCTCTTCTTGAGGCTGAACAGCCTCAGCTCCCTCAGCCTTTCCCCGTGAGAGATGCTCCAGTCCCTTCACCATCTCTGTGGCTCTTCAGTGGACTCACCACCTCTGTGGACACTCTCCAGTATGTCCATTTGTCTTGTACTGCGAAGCCCAGCACTGGGCACAGTACTCCAGCTGTGGCTTCACAAGTGCTGAACAGAGGGGAAGGATAACCCCCCTTGACCTGCTGGCAATACTTTGCCAAATGCAGACCTGGATACCATTGGCCTCTGCCTCAAGGGCACATTGCTGGCTCATGGTCGACCTGGTGTCTTGGTGTCCACCAGGACACCCAGGTCCTTTTCTGTCAAACTGCTTTCCAGCTGGGTGGCCCCTGGCATGTACTGGTGCATGGGGTTGTTCCTTCCCAGGTGGAGGACTTTGCACTTCACCTTGTTGAAGGTGAAGCCCATTTCTCCAGCCTGGTGAGGTCCCTCTGGATGGCAGCATGACCCTCTGGCATATCAGCCACTACTCCCAGTTTGGTGTCAGCTGCAAATTTGCTGAGGGTACACTCTGGCCCATCATCCAGATAGTTAATGAAGATGTTAAACAGGACCGGACCCAGTATTGACCCCTGAGATACACCGCTAGTTACCAGCCTCCAGCTAGACTTTGTTCCACTGATCTCCACCCTTTGGACCCAGCCGTTCAGTCAGTTTTCAATCCACCTCACTGTCTGTTCATCCAGCCCATGCCTCAACAGCTTGCCTGTGAAGATCTTACAGGAGACAGTGTCAAAGGCCTTCCTGAAGTCCAGGTAGACAATATGCACTGCTCTCCCTGTGTCTTCCAGGTCAGCCATTTCATCATAGTTTACCAAGTTGGTCAAGCATGACTTCCCCCTGGTGAATACCTGCTGACTACTATTGATTGTTTTTGTTGTTGTTCATGTGCCTGGAAATGGTTTCTAGGATTAGCTGCTCCATCACCTTCCCAGGCATGGAGGTGAGGCTGACTGGCCTGTAGTTCCCTGGGTCCTCCTTCTTGTCTTTTTTGAAGGCAGGAGTGACAGTTTCTTTCCTGCACTCCTCCCAATTGCCACAATTGATCAAAGATTATCAAGAGTGGCCTTGCAATAACATCTGCCAGCTTTCTCAGTACTCTTGGGTGCATCCCATCAGGGCCCATGGACTTTTGTAAGTCCAGTTTGCTCAAGTATTCCCTGACCTGAAGCTCTTCCACCAAGGGTATGTCTGCCTTGCTCTAGATTTTCCCATTGGTCTCTGGGACCTGGGATTCCTGAAGGCCGGCCATGCTGGTAAAGACTGAGGCAAAGTAGGCATTCAGTAATTCAGCCTTTCCCATGTCCTGTGTAACCAGGTCCCTCACCTCCTTCAGCAGTGGACCTGTATTTTCCCTAGTCTTCCTTTTGTCACCTACACACTTACAGAAGCCTTTCTTGCCAACTTTGACATCCCTCACCAGATTCAATTCCAGTTGACGTGGCTGAAAGCATCAATCTCAGCAGTGAAAGGGTTTGCAGTGTCCAGATAGGCACCGATGTAAATGCCTGTTTGAACTGATCAAAGTCAGACTGGGCTTCCTGCATCAGAACAAACTTGACATTTTTAGGCATAAGCAGGATTATCAGGAATACTCCTAATCGAATATCCACAAAAAACTCAAAGGACATCCCTAAAGATATCACTGGCTAAGCAGAGGAACATAGCTTGGTTAAAAAGCACTTGCAGGTAAGATTGGACAGTCAGAACATCCATCAGGCAGGTACAGCTCCAAGAGCTGTTGGACTCAGCTGCAGGGTTAGAGCGTCCCAGTGGGATCTTCAGCTTACAGACATGGAGTTGAAAGGGACCCTGAGCACTCATTGGCTCCATCCTCCTGCTCAAAGCAGGGCTAATTTAAAGGCTAAATCAGGTTGCTTGGAGCCTTATCTTCCTTACAGGTTGTAAATAAGTTGGTCAATTACAAAGCCAATGCAGAGGCAAGGTATCTTCTTGTCAAAAACATTGACTAAGTCTTGGTGTTTTTCAGGGAGCAAGAGTCTGAAGTTTCTTGGGTTTTGGGTTTTTTTTTTATCAGCTCTAGGTGACCAGTGACAGAAAAATTGGTTGAATGGTACCTGGCAGGTCTTCTAAGAGATAACCAGTTTCATGGGGAAATGCATCTTCTTGACAAAATGGAACTGCTTGGTCATGTGATGATCTTGGGTGAGGAGTCAGAAGGGATAGTTTCCAAAATAATAGGGTCAGAGGTGAAGATGTCCCATTAACTGCCTGAATGAGATCAGGAGAATGCTTCAGCAGGACAGAAACATTGCCACCCTGAGGAACCTGAATACCCCTGAAATTACCAGTAGCACCAGAGCTGACAACCTAGTAGAACTGAGATTAGACAGACTCCACCTGAACATTAGGCTGAAGTTTACCTTGCAGGAGACAGTTCAGCACAAACGAGTTGTGCAATTGGAAAGGATATTTACTAACAAAGTAGAAAAGATCAGCTCTTTATGGGACTTGATGGTAGAATTCCCACGTAATTTCTGGCTGGGAAACAATAGGAAAATATCCCAGTTTAAACAAAGCCCTGTCTGTCACCAGCACACTTTCTGTTCAGCAGAAATGCACGTTCATGTTGCATCAGCTGGCACTGCGTTGACTGTAAGGTCTACATCTGCAGCTGGTTTGACTTCGGCAAAGTATACTTAATCATGAAGAAGACACTACTCCTCTTGTTGACTTAAGAAGAGGTGGCATCAACCTCCCATCTTTGTTTCTTGCTATATCTGCCTTAACATTTAATGGACCACATGACATAGCCCCATTCTTGGGGCTGACAGGTCTAGACATTAAAAACGCTGCTCAGCAATGCATCTACTTCATTAACATGGGCCTTAGAGTCTGCCCTGAATCCACTGATGCTAAAGGCGTGTGACCAAGGGTAATTTGTAACTAAGAAGTCCCATTTCAGCAGAGGTGGCCGTGTGCTCACCCTTCACTGTGACCACAGCCTCTCCCTTTTCTCTTCTTGTTTTCCAAGTAACAAACAAAAAACCCACGACGAATCTTTCCTACTTGCATGATGCTAAGTTGTGGCTCTGGAGCTGGGCCACTGGTGCGTAACTGGGGGTGGCTGCACAGCTGCAGTGCAAGCAAACTGTCCCGAGAGGAGGCAGTGGAGAAGACTGCAGTGATTGCATTGTGATACAGAAGAAGTGTTAGAGCTAATCCATTGCCATCTGTCTTTATTTTGCTAACCCGTTCAGTTGGACGCCACATAAGTGCATTCACAGCAGATGAGCTGGGAGAGCCGTGGCATGGCAGCTCTTGGATTACTGGCATGAAAAGAATCCTTTTGTTCACGAGCCAGGAAGATTAGCTGCTGCCACGTCTGTGTCTGGTTTGTAGGACAAGAAAGAGAAGATGCAGCTCTCTTGCTGCCTTGGCCACTGCTTTGTGGCATCCCAGCTCCAGCTCTTTTCTCACCTCCCTCTTGCTTTATCCTTCCTCTGCTCCTTCCTTCCTGCTCTCTCCTCATCTTGAGCTTTCTCTGCCTTTTCCATCTGCTTCTCTCCTCTCTTGGCATCTTCTCCGCTTCTGCTTGAGTGCACACAATATCCCTTCTCCTCTTCCCTGAGTTCAGGCGGGCAACAGAAAAGTTCAGAGCAGCACAGCTCCTTTCCACCGAGGTGCTTTACCTGCGGCCCCTGCTGCGAGAAAAATTGGCTAGCACCACCTGATCCTAGGCAATTTTGTTCACAGCGGGTGCTGGGGATAAAGCGCTTCAGTGCAAGGCGGCTGCGTTATTCTTAATAGTGGGGCTGCCAGTGCCAGTTGGGTGAGCGGCTGCTCATGGGGCTGCCTTCAGGAGAGTGGAGCTGGGGAGGGAGGAGGTCTGGTCCATCCGGACCCTGTGGCCATGCGCTGCTGAAGTCTACGGAGTGGCGTGACCCATTTAGCAGTTCCCCAGACGACTTCAGGCATGTCGTGACCCACAGTTTGAGAACCGCTTCTTTCAGCAGATGCAAAAGCCCTCTGTGTCCTTTAATTTCAAGAGTGCCATGCTGGAAGGGGATGCCCTTTGCATGCCCTCTCTGCTATACCTGCAGACTCTCTGCAGTGTCACCTATGCAGAGCACGAGGGAAACCCAGTCGTCTCTGGTGTAGGGGTAACGGCACAGTCCGCAGCTCCAGGGCAGGAGCGCAGGATTGCACATCTGCCTCCTGCATGCCAGGCAGTCGCTGCAGGCTCGGTGGGAATGGTCCTTCCTCTGTCATGCATACCTAGGCTTTGCCAGTTCGGGTCCCAGCAGGACCTGCAGATCCAGCAGAGATCAGAGCTGCCTCCTGCTAATCTTTCCCGCAGAAGAGGACAAAGCACAGAGGTGAAGCAGGGAAGGGAAATGGGAAGAGTTCCTGTTCCTCCATCACCCCGTCTCGGCCGCAGAGCTGGGCACGCAGCTTCAGCTACCACTGCACTGCCCGTCCCTGGGCTTGGAGAGGGCTGGCACGATGTGCACCTTGCAGCCAGGCTTACTGTAGGCAGATTAACCTCGGGGCTGCATTCCCAGACAGATGCTGGTGAATGGGACCCTCCCCCACAAGCTATCAGGGAAATGCAGCCTTGTACCAGACAGGATGGCCTTCAGAAATGGTTGGGGACACTCACAAGCTGCTTGGTGGTGTGCAAGAGTCCCAGGCATACTTTTATAATATCCTTAAGTCTGCCCTATACCCTGCAGTTATCAGGATCTGCGCCAAACCCAGCATTCCCAAATGCAGCACACTGCCACACATGCAGTGACTTCTGCATAGGGCTAGAAGGAGTAAAGGCGTTTGGTTGCTTCAGGTGTTGCCAGGCCCTCACTAACAGAGATGAAAGCTCACCCAAGTGAAAAGATTCCCCAGAAAAGGGTCTCTCAGTAGTGCCTGAAATGGGTGCTGTGAATGAGAGTGATGGTGTGCCTCCAGGAGCCAAGCTGCTCCCTGTCCCTCCGATACTCAGTCCTCCTCCAGCATCCTTCACAGCTACCTTTGACTTTCAATCCACATTCATGAAAAAACTTCATAATCTCCCTGACTAGGGAAGGTTTTGGGTCATATACAGATGGATGGAAGGAAATTAATTTTCTGCTTGGGCACTGAATCGTCCTAGGAGAAGACCTTCATCTCACACTTCAGCTCGCTGGACCATGCAGGCCTGTTGAATTTCCTCATGTGACACTGCAGGGGGCTGTTTGGGCCCTTCACAATCAAGTAAGAGTCAGATACATAAAAGACGAGAAATGAGAATCCCTGCTCCCTTGCAGGGTGAAAAAGCCCCCGCTGACAAGAACACAGCCAGAATTTGCCCCCCATGGTTTTCAGAGCTCGTCAGTAGTTTGGGGGTGCCCAGTGCCTCCGAAGCTCAGCACATTCATCAACATGGGGGTGTCCAAGACCTCATGCTTGTCAAGTGTTTTAGGGTGCTATGAGCCAGGTACCTGCAATCACCAATGGTTTGTGAAATGTGGACAAGAAATGTATGAGGCCTCCACCATTGCTTTGTGCCATCTCCTGGGAGCCAAGAAGGGATCTGACTCTTTGCACATCACATCCCTGCACTGGCTCAGCAGTTGGACAATCGGGGTCCTTCCTGCTCCCCATGGCAGAGCTGAGCACCCCTCACCGTGGGATCTTCTGCAGCCAGGTGAGGCCATGGTGTCTGCAGCTTTCCACTTCAAACCATCCTTGCAGATGGACCTCTCAAAACATCCTTGCACGTGGACGGTTTTTTAAATGGTGGTTGCCTTCCCAGTCCCCACCTGCTCCCCGTGGCTTGGAAGCAACATGGCTGCAGCGTTTGCATGGTCACGGGTCTGATCCTGTCCGTCCTCACACCTCTCTGCCCTCCCACGGGCTGAGTCCCTGCACGGCAGCAGGAGAGGGGCCACAGCATGGCGAATGTGCCTTCTCCACACATGCACCTGGGGGCTTCTCCCACCAGCAGCGCCTGGGACCAGATGGCAGATCCATCACCGGGCAGGTGCTGTGGCGGACAGCGAGCGGCTGGGGTGGCTGGCATGGCTGGCGGGGGGTGCCCATGCAGCAGCACAGTGGGGACTGCCAGGTGCTCAGTTCCCGTGGGCAGGAGGCGAGACGTGCCGGATCATGGCTCCCCGCGCTGGCTGGGGCTGGCGATAGCCCTGCCAGCACCCCTCGATCAGATGGGAGCTGAAGGGCTGCCTGGCTCTCCGTGACTCAGCAATAATGCTTTGGGTAGTTAACATTTCATTATCATTTTTAAAGGCTAAGTGGCTTTTACCACCTGAGAAGTATATTAATGGCCCCAGTAAAACACTCCCCTGAGTGCCCTAATGCTTCTGTTATATCGATTCATTTCCCCCCTCCCCCCTTTCCTTCTTTCTTTTTTAAAACATTTTTTCTCTCTCCCTGCATGTATTCCCCCATTATGAAAAATACACACTCATTTATACGGTGCAGACAGGGGGAATAATGCCGTTCTCCAACTAATAACACTGCTGAATCCTCCCCTCCTCACTTGCTTATTACTCTCCACAGCAGAGAGACAAGAGGCAGATGGTGACAAATTCCTTCCCAGCCCCCGCAGATGATCAGATTATGCCCTGAAGCACAAGGGGTTTTCTTGGGGTTTGGGGGTGGTTTCCTTCAGGCTCTGGAAACCTCCTTTCCCATGGGTTGTGCTGCTGCCTGCATCTTCTTCCTTGTGCAGAGCCCGTTTCCCAGGACGGGGACATTGTGTGAAGGTCCCTTAGCATACATCTCGAAACCTACACAAGAGATCAAGGAAGGAGCAGTTTGGTGCTGCATTTCAGGGCTAAGCTGAAAGAAATAACCGAAATGAGAGTTTTGGTCATTTGCCAGGGCAGGTCTCAGCAGAGGGATGTGGAGAAAGTCTTTGGTTGGGGTCTGCTCTTCCTGGCACCCTGCTTACTGCTCAGAAGGACATCGTGCCATGAGGCACCTGGTCACGGTCAATCCCAGCCAGCTGTCAGGTCTCCCTCACCCCAGGCACCATGTTCCTGGTGCCATCAGCTCTGGAGCCAGCACATGGGTCTCCTGCACCAGTGCTTTTCTCCTCTGCCCCTTTGCAGCCACTGTCCTCACCTGAAGGCTCAGTGCTGCCAGGCACCAGCCTGCTCTGTCCTCTTCTGTACATGGGTTGCAGGCCCAGGAAAAGTTGGATCACTAATGCCATCTTCCGCTGGCTTCTCTTCTCCTGGTTCTCCAAGCAATTCTACACTTCCTTTTCTTAAATCTCTTACAGTTCAGGGACAAATTAATAATATAATTATTACTCATTAGTAATCAGTATTTCAAAGCCTTCTGTAGCCTCCAAGAAGCTTCCCAGCATTCCCATCACAAAGGTGCCCATTTCCCTATCTCTGCATCAACATGCAGTAAAAGAGCCACCTCTCCCCTGCACAGCATATCTCTCACTGCCCCATAGATAATTAGTTTATAGACTTATTACAGCCAGGGTGGGCTTTTTGCTTTTCCCTCAGGGTGAAGCATCACAACAGAGAGCCAGAGGCATCCTCCTCCCCAGGAACATGTTCCCATCAGCCTGACCTCTGCCTGCTGTGCTCAGCCCATCTCCCCTTCCCCACGGACTGGCTGCAGCCACCCCGATTTTGCAAGGCAGCTACCAAAGTGGTATGGCTGGCTTCCAGCTTCCCTGCTTCTCACTCTACCTGCACAGTCGAGATCAAATGACCCCCAGGATCACCCCCCCACCTAACCTGCCTGCTGCCCTCCTGCCTCCCAGCCCTGCTTCTTCCTGCACAAGCTGATGATCTGCTCAGGCTTGAAGGTCTCCAGAGCAGGACTAGCAGTAACTCTCATTCCCATGCTCGTCTTTGCTTCTTCTCTTTGCCCTACTGCTTCTCTCAGCTGTAAGGGGACATAAGGCAGCCACGGAAAAGGTCTCAGAAAGGCTCTGGGGGTGCTGGGGATACATCTTTGTGCTGCCCGTGCAAAATGAGGGAATAGCTTTGCTCAGGTGACGCATGTGGTAGGGCTGGATTCACTCAGTGCAGGCTTGTTGCACACAACAGGAAGCAGCTCACGATATCCACACACATACAGCCTCCATAAATCCAGATCAACTACATGCTATTTCCATGGGTTAAACTGAGTTCTCCAAAGATCCCGTCCCTCATGCATGGATGGTTACTGTTAAAAAGGTGAGCATTTGCCTTGAATGCAACCTGATCAATCCTGTCTTGAACTCTATAGCGTGCAGGGACGTTCTGAGTGGGGGCCTTATCCCAACCCTGTGACCTTGGCCTCATGTCCAAGAGTCCAGCAGCATCACCCCTTGTTCTGCATGACCCTGGTGAGCCCACAAATTGCTCTGCTTATGCCTTTTCCCAAGGTCTCTTGCTGGACCTCTCTCTGTGCAGAAGCAGAAGATGCCATCTTCCACCTGGGTCCTGGGCTGCCTCCAGCATCCTCAAGAAATAAGAAAAATGGGGGAGCTAGTCTCCTTCGTTCATGCTCAGCAGTGGGGACTGTAAGACGGGTTCAAGGCTCCACTCCATGTCAGCTGCAAGAGCAGCTCCAGGCTGGCATGCACAGACATGTATAGGACGAGGCAGGATGTCTCTATCCCTGAGAAGATCTTCCCTGCCCACAAATGCAAACCCCAAATTCCTGGATGCTGCCAGCTGCACAGATCAGGCAGGAGCCTCCAAATCCAGATTTGGTAGCTGCTGCTGCTGGGTCCCACAGTGAAGGACTTGCCATGTCACCAGTGGCGCACACGCTGCTGTGTGAGCTCCTCTGAGCTAATGGACTGGGACAGCAGAGCTGCTGAGTGAGGAGTTGTTGTGCCATGGGCTCTTGCATGGCAGCACTTCAAACTTGATGGCAACGGGAGGCTGTGAAAAGATGGTGATAAACGTTCCTGGTGGAAGAGTCTCAAAAGGCTTGACACATTTGTTACCTGCTGAACTTGGGAGCTGGGAAGGGTTTTTAAAACCCCAAACATTTTCACGGTGGTTTTTTTGCTTTATGGAATGACTTCCCAAAAGTGGTTGCCCTCTTTCCTCCACCCCTCCCTTTCATCAAAAAGCCATTTTCTAATAAATAAAATGCCAATTTTAAAAGATGGGAAAGCAGAGAGCATCCCTGACAATGACAGGTCTCAGGCTGGCCTAATCACCAACTGATCGTGTTCTTCTGTTGGTGAAGGTCACAACTGAAAGATGCTCACCACTGTTCCAGAACCCCACAAGACTCCTGTGGCATCAAAGGACCTCTGATGTCAGTGAAGGCTTTGTAGGAGGGGATATTCAATCAGTGATATTACCCACCATTAATAACCTCTCAGCCCACCCAGCAAAGGAAACCCCAGCAGATGTCTGCAGGAGTGTTGAATCTCTTCCGTGTCACAGGCAAGGGCTTTCTTCCTCCAAAGTTTTTCTTCTGCAGCTGGGATCCCTGTTTCTGCCCAGCAGACACCAAATGAAGATGGAGAAGCACAGCCCTCCGGGAGGGAACACCCAAACCTGTGGAGACATCTGCATGGGGAGGTGATCAGAGAGGAGAGGGCTGGCAGGTGGGGTGCTCACGGCCTCTCTGCCCCACAAAAGGCTCACTCCAGAAAAGGGCAGCTCTAGAAAACCTCTAGAGGGTCAGCTCTGGGAGACGCCACAGAACCAGGCAGAGCAGAGTGCCTGGGGGGGCAACCCTTGGTATCAATACTGGGGGGCATGAAGGGATTGAAAGCAGCCCTGCAGAGAAGGACTTGGGGATACTGGTGGATGAAAAGCCGGGCAAGAGCTGGCAATGTGTGCTCACAGCCCAGCAAGCCAACTGTATCCTGGGCTGCATCAAAAGCAGCGTGGCCAGCAGGTCGAGGAAGGGCATTCTGCCCTTCTGCTCCGCTCTGGTGAGACCCCACCTGCAGTACTGCATCCAGCTCTGGGGTCCTCAGCACAGGATAGACATGGACCTGTTGGAGTGGGTCCAGAGGAGGGCCACAAAAATGATCAGAAGGATGGAACACCTCTGCTATGAAGAAAGGCTGAGTGGGGTTGTTCAGGCTGGAGAAGAGAAGGCTCTGGGGAGATCTGATTGCAGCCTTTCAGTACTTGAAGGGGGCTTATAAGAAAGATGGGGACAAACTTTTTAGCAGGGCTTGTTGTGATAGGACAAGGGGTAATGGTTTTAAACTGAAAGAGAGTAGGTTTAGACAAGATATAAGGAAGAAATTTTTTACAATGATGGTGGTGAAACACTGGCACAGATTGCCCAGAGAGGTGGTAGGTGCCCCAGGGTTCAGGGTCAGGTTGGCCAAGGCTCTGAGCAGCCTGATCTAGTGAAGATGTCTGCTCGCTGCAGGGGGTGGTGGGCTAGATGACCTTTAAAGGTCCTTTCCAACCCAAACTGTTCTATGATTCTATGGTTCTGTGAACTCCAGGTTCTCAGCTCAAGGGAATGCCTCTGACACCGGCTGTGCTGATGCACATGTCTCCATCCCTGATTTTGACCAGGAGTCACAGGAAGGTGAGGCACCCTTTGGTCAAAGCCGTGTTGAATTTGGCACCAGTAGCACCAAAGCCCACCGTGTAACAGAATACATCAGTCATGTAGCTCATTATTTCCAGTCACAAGACATGATTTTTCACAGAGAGTGGGGATGGACCTTGGGATATTTTAAACCCTTTTTTTCCTGACTGGGGCAGCAGTCACCAAGCCAGATTCCAGTGTGACTTACTCCAACATGCTGCCCCATCTCAGCTGGAGTAACAAGAGCTTCGGACTTTTATTTTTCTTGAAAGTTTCTTGCTATTTTTCTGTTCTCAAAGTTTTTCCTAAAGACTGGCAGTTCAGTTACATCCACTTAAAGTTAGTTGTTTGGCTATGTAACACTGTACAGCGCCAAGAGCCAGTAGGTTCCTACTGCCTAGCCACAGATGCTCTGTTCCCAGGATCCTCAGTTTTTCCTTGTCCCTAAATCTGGGGAAACATACTCCTCCCAGCATTTATTCTTCAATAGGCAAAGCCTCTAATTCTTTGCTGCCTTTCTAAATGACCTTTCCCTATCTCATCATGATCCCCTATCTAAACTACGTGGGACAGGCAACTTCTTTCCATTGTCTCTAACATTTGTTGATATAAAACGGATTTCTTATCTCTGATGAAATATACCTCCCCTTTTCTCATCCAGTTTGTTACTATTTCAGGTGAGCTGCAGAAATTAACTTTAGCAGTTTCTCTCAGTACTTTTCTCCTCTAGGAGCTCACAGACAGCTTCATGCACTGCCCAGCCCTATGGGAAGGAAGGCTTCAGGCATCCTTAAGAGCCACTGAACCTCGCTCCAGCCTAGAGGGACTCAGCCCTCCCCTCGTCTCTTCCAGACCTTGACATCCTTTGCATATATATCTTGACCTCAGGCTCTCTGCATGCCAGCCAGGGGTGTGCTCCCCTGTGACTCTCTGGCAGCTCTGGAGGGAGGAGCAGGGACAGTTTGTGGGGCAAGAGGCACAGCAGCAGCAAGAAGAAAGGGAGAAGAGTTTTACCACACCGGCCAGGATCAAGTAGTGACTTTAGCAGCTGGCTAGCCTGAGCCCACCGAGCTGCCTCCAGAGCAGCCCTGGCAGAAGCTGTCAGCTCTCAGACCTGACCACCCCCTTTAGTTCATCCCAGAGGCTTTGGAAGCCAACTGCACACACCAGCAGTGGCACAAGCTATCGAGGAGGACATCTGTTTAGGCATAGTAGGAGCCTTTCATTCCCAAGAGCTGAACCTCCAGTGGTCCATCATGCCCTCCATTTCAGTGCCCACAAGCGATTCTCTGCCCACCTCCCAGCCCCTCTCTCCACCTTGCCTGCTCCCCACTGGCTCCCCAAAGCATTAACTCCTCTCTTCCCTCCGTGTGCCCACTTTCCCACCCAGCTCCTGCTTCTTCTGTCGCCTCAAGCTCAATGACATGTCGCTAGAGTGGAGGGGACACGGCTGCTAGGTGGATCTGCAAAATACGGTGAGATGAGGAAGCTGGCTGAAACTGATGCCCAAGTCTGCAGACTGTCACATTCAGAGCTGCTCTCCTGGAAGTGAGAAAATTTGGTCCCGATAGTAACACTTGGATCGCTGCTTTGCACAGATGTAACTCCTTTCTCCAGCTTCTGTTTTAATACACGCATTGCTGCCTATTCCTGGAGATGCAATTCAGTGCACGCTGCCGGATGGAGGGAGCAGCCCATGAGACCAAGTCAGCTTGCCTCTGCAGCCAAGGGGCTTTCCATTGTTCTCCAAAAATGTTGGCCAAATCCGGAGATGTTCTGCCCCAGGGGATCATGCCTGGCTCCGAGCATATCCCTCAAAAAAAACACCCAGCCCTCAGCCTACAACCATTGCATTTCATGGGAGTGGGAGATTTGGGGACTGAGATTAAGACACCATGCCCTCCTTTTCTTTTGCTTTTACCAGTCTGTGCTAGCTGGGGCCAGGGGTGCTGGAGTGAGGCAGTTGAAGCAATCAGTGCTCTTCAACAGCACGTTGCTGCAGCCGTGTGGTGTCCTGGCAGCCGGAGGAGTCTCCACTGGAGTGGGATGGGCAGCTGCGCATGTACGGTGGGACCTGGATCGCGCTGCAGCTGCAGCACTGAGCTGCCTGGCTTTGGGGCTTTCCGATTCACAGCCCTAATGCAACATTAATGGGTTTTGCTGGCGCTGAATATTTATAAACCAGGAGCAAGTTCCTACCCATCTACCGAGAAACTGGGGTCTGCAGGAGAGAGAGTAGACACCCGGCCTCTGTCTCACCATGGGGGGCTGGCCAGGACCCTTCCCACACTCTGGGCAATGGGAACTGCCCTGTCCACCCACTCAGGAAGGGGAAGAAGATGCAGACAAGGAGGACCCAGGGCTGAGCTGTCCGCAACACCTCTTCCTCCCCTTTCAATGCTACATCTCTGCCTAAATTTGTGGAAAACCACACAAGCTCACACCAACCTGCCTCCCTCCCCTCTCCCATCTTCCCTCCCAACACCCCCATGCTGCCATACCCCTTCCCAATGCCCAACTCTCCCAGCGAGGGTCTCTTGTCCCCCTCCTCTGCTCCCCTCAGCATCCCCTTTCCTTCCCACCTCCCAGACCAGACATCTCCCTTCCCCAACGCCTGCTCTCCTTGCCTCAGTATCGACTATTTCCCAGGGCTCCTTCCCCTCTTCCTGCACATGCCACATCCTGGAGATGCCACCAGGACCTGGTGGCCGCATGGCCCCTTCCCTCCTGGGGGAGGTCCCCACGGCATTCCACAGCTCTGGCCAAGCCGTGCAAACCACCGGTGCACGCGGGTGGCACGTCACGCCAGAGGACTGTGACCACCAGGGCGGTGAGGAGACCCTGTGGAGACCCTCTACTGGGCCCCGCAGGCTCCGTTTCACACTGCTGCACACAGCAGCCTGCACTGACTGCTCCAGATAAGCTTTTTCAGCAGGAAAAGCACACGGAATAAATGTTTCTTTTCCATTTTTACCCGGTTTCGAAGGGATGCTCTGGTTTTTGCTTGGCTCTTGAAATCTTTTGTGTGGAGACGGAATAAAAAATCACCATGCTATGGCTATCTGGCTGTCCAGAGGGATACGCCAGCCCCCAGGGGACATCACTTTTGGGGTGCGGGCACTTTCTGTCCCACCCAGCCTCCTTGGACCGCTCTTTCTGGGGGAGGGCAGGTGGAAAGCCCTCCTCCTGGGTGGAGGGAAAGCCCAGGCAGGCTCCAACGCACCTGGGGCAACACTGCAGCGAGGAGCAGGACTGGGCTCTGCTCCAGCTCGCCTTACCTTGCACTGGGCACTGCAGCTGAGGGGGCTCGGGGGGGGGGGGTCCTGGGGGCCAGGCTCATCCCCCCTCCCCATCCCCACCGCCCAGGGAGCGCCCGGTGGCCCAGGCCACCTCTTGCCTATCTTGTTTGAACCGTCAGCTGCAGCAATAAAAGCACCTCCCCTCCCCAGACCTACATTAAAAGAGCTGGACCTAAAATTAATTTAGCCCTGCTCTTTGTTGTGGACAATACAGAGGGGATATTGTGTGTGGGGAGAGAAAGGCTTTTTGTTTGGGTGAGGAGACAGCGGCGGTCTGTTCTTGCGGACATCTGAAAACAAGGCTGGGAAGAGCGGCCCTTTAAGTTCGGCTGAAGCAAAAACACACAGCCCCATCTCACAATTAAACACAGTATCAAACCGAGAAAGGATCAATTGAGCCTAAAACAGAAAGCTCCCCATGTGACAGATTCCAGAAAGTACGTGATACACCATGCCCAGGGCTAGTACATGCCTGCTGTGTTTCCCAGTACATGATTAATTTGACTCAGGGCAGGAGGCTGCAGGCAAGGGATCTGCAGCACACACTGAAAAGTTTTAACACTTTGAAGACTGGAAGCGCGGCTGAGCGTGAGAGACAAAGGCAGGCTGCGAGGAGGCACGGGCTGGCTGGACAGGCAGCCTGGTTACTCTTATTTTCTGTTCATCGCCAGCAAAGGGTGTGTTTCCCGCTCGAGGCCAGCACCGGGCTCACATCCCCCCCATCGAGCATCCCTGCCTGCATTCCCTGCGGGGGGCTGCTCCCCGTGGCCGTGCTCCTGGAGAGGATTTTGGGGCTGGGGGGGCTTGCGGTCCATGGGGCAATCCCTGGGCTGCAGCCTCTTCCCTTGGGGCGGGTGACAGGGGTTACTTGGGGAGGACGTTTGCTTCCCTCGCCCAGTCTCACAGGTGACCTTGGAGAAGCGCTGATTAGAAACAATTAATATATTAGTCCCTTAATTGCTGGAGAGCGCAGATGAAGCCAACGGGCACTTTCTCCGGGAGGCAAGGGGTGGCGCTGCGACACCAGCAGAGCAGCCTGTCCTGGTGGGGTGCAGGCTGGGGACACTGGGGTGGCATCCCCAAAGCTGCCCCCTCCCCCGCCCTCCACTGGCTGGCCACGGGGGGACACAGCTTTTCTAAGGGCAGGATGCGATCTCGGCCAAGGGGTGCAGGCTGGGGACACGGGGGTGACATCCCCGGAGTCGGATGCCCTCTCCCCCCGCTGCCCGGCCGTGGGGGATGCAGCCCTTCCGACAGCCGGACGTCACCCTGGCTGAGGGATGCAGGCTGGGGACACGGGGATGGCATCCCCAGAACTGGGTCCCCTGTCCCCCACTGCCCAGCTGTGGGGGATGCAGCCGTCCCTCGGGCAGAGCTCACCGCCCCAGTCAAGGTCCACGCCACCAGTCCTGCACGCCTCGCTGTGCAGGTGGTCCTCGCCTCCAGGCCCCAGGCTGCCATCCTGGGGGCAATGTGGGGCCTGCGGAGGCCTCGGCCGTGGGACGGGGGCGACCAGCATGCAGCAGCGGGGGCTGGCATCTCTGCGGTTCAGGCAATGCAAGTCCCCTCTGAAAGCAAACCAAGCCCAGGCTGCGACTGCACTTGCTGGGATGGCTGGAGACAGGACCCAGCAGCTCTGCTGCTTGCTGCCAGCCTCTTTCCCCAGGCCTGGGAACGGTGCTAGCTTGAAAGCCCCTGGGAGCCATACTCCCCATCTTCAGCCCCAGCTCTGGACCCTGCATGCTGCCGCAGAGGTGCTGCAGCCCACTGCAGGGAGCCAGCCCCAAGCCACGGTTTGGGACAGGAGGAGCCCCGAGAGCGCTTGTCCCTGGGGGAACATCCCAGGGCTGCTCTGTTCCCTGCCAAGCTGAGCCCCAAACCTGTGCTAGTTTTCCCAAAATAGCTTTGTCAACAGGACAGCTCAGGCTGTCTTGGGAAGGAACCAGACCCTCAAGCTACTGGGGAATGAGCCCCACAGGCATTTGGCACCATTGCCTCTTCATGCGACTCTCCAGGGTCACGCTAAAGCAGTTGAGTCGTCTGCATGCGGGATGCCGCCAGGACAGAGCCAGCGAGTAGCGGGGTCAGCCCGTCCTTGGGCTCTGCTCCCCCCAATAAAATGCAGACACTCCTGCCTGCCTCACAGAGGGGCTCCGTTCATTATCCGCTGCAAAGTGCTCCGAGATCCTCGGATCAAAGGTGCCGTCACAGCGTCGAGCCTGATTATTATTGATTATCCGTTTCAAGCCAGGTCCCAAACGAAGCCAGCGAGCCCTGAACACAGAGGAGCTGAGGGAGGGCCCAGCAATCGACTGGCGATTTTTACTGCGGATGACCCGAGCCAGGGAGCAATTTCTGTTCATCCATCAAGGAAGATCCAGGCGTGAGCAAACAGTCAGGTCATGGGCATTCATTTTATTATTAAATCCTAAAGGGGCCGCGGCTCGTGCAGCTGGATGTAAGTGATCTTCGTGTTAAAAAGACGAGCTTTGAATTTAATTTTGCAGCCAGGCTGATAGACCTGGGGATGACTCAGCCAGAAGAACCAGCCAGGCCTTCTCTTCAGGGAGGATCGGATGCAGCCAGGGAGAGTCAGGGGCCAGCTCCCAGCACAGCACAGCCCTCCGGTTCCTCCTGAAGCTCCTGTTGTCCCCACTTTGCCCTCCTATCCTCACTCAGGCCGGCTCCCCCTTGCACTGTGTGCCAGGGTGGCTGCCGCTCAGCCTGCACTCATGTAGAGGGTTGTGCCTGTGCTGGGGACAGGGTCAGAGCTGTGCTACTCCAACAGAAGTGCAGGTAGAGTGAATTGCAACAGTGCTCTGCTGGTGTGAGGCATCCCTGGAGCAGGAGCGCACACTGCGCAACGCGTGGCTGCACCACGCACAGCTGCACCACACACGCTGCACCGTGCACAGCTGCACCCTGCACACTACACCGTAAAGACCGCATGATGCATGGCTACACCACACACACTACACCGTAGGGACTGCACCACTCATGGCTGCACCACACACACTGCACCATGCATGGCTTTAGCACGCATACTGCACAACGCGTGGCTGTACCACACACATTGCACAGCGCACACCGCACCACGCACGGCTCTACCACGCACGACGCACCACGCATGGCTTTACCGTGCACGCCGCACCACGCACGCTGGTCCACGCGCCCTGGGCCGCACACACGGCAGCGCCGTCAACACCGCGCCGCACGCGCTGCTCCATGCATCGGTGCACCGTGCACGCTTGTACCGTGCATTCCGCACCACGTGCCCGGCACCACGCACAGCTGCATCCACGGCCCCCTCTGTGCCAGGAAAGGGGACAGGCTCTCTGCCCCGGTCCGGCAGGACCAGCGGGGCAGGAATCGGCGAGGCGGTGCTGCTGGCAGGCAGGATGCTCCTGCCAGTCAGCCATGCGGGAACGTCCCCGCAGGGGCTGCGAACTGCTGTCGCTCCCAAGACTGTGGGCGCGGGGAGCCGAGTCCCCCCTTCTCGCATCCCCAGGAGGTCGCCTGCAAGGAGCAGGGGACGGCGCCGAGCAGGCTCAGGGCGTCCTGCACGCTGGGAGCGGAGCGCATCAGCCGCCTGTAATCCCTGGCGCCCTTCCTCGTCCTCCCCCTGCCCCCACAAGACTGGCTCCACTTTCCCCAGCAGGAGCCCAAGGAAAAAAAAAAAAAAAAAAAAAGGAAGAGAGAGAGAGGGAGGGAAAGAGAAGCTAAAAATCTGTCTTCTTTAATTAATGAGGCAAGCCAGCCTGGAGAGCACGTTTGGGATCGCAGGCCCCCAGCCAGGGGCGAGCCGGCAGCCAGGGCCGGTGACATGGAGGAAGAGAGATGGGGGGGAGCGTGGGGGGAGACAGGCATGGCTTTTTATACTCTCCTGTTAACTGATCCACGGAGCTTTCCTGGCATCGGTTTCAAAGGTATCCCTTCACTAATCCGCCGGGCTGTTCCAGGATGGCGGTTTTGACCAGCAGGAAGGGGGAAGGGAGGGAGGAGAAACGGTCACAGGCAGACTGCACCTTTTCACAGCCCGCAGGAAAGAAAAGCAGTGGGGGGAAAAAAAAAAAGGAGCGGAGGGTGGTGTGGGGCCGGGGAGGGGGGGGATGCTGGTGCGCCTGGGCTGGGGAGCTGCGAGCTCGGCATCGCGGCCGCTCGGCCGGCACTGCGGACAGCTTGCTGCAGCGTCCGGGGAGGAAACCGAACGGCACCTTCCAAATATAGCTCCTACCGCGCATCTGCCCGCCGAGCGCTGCAGGTATCCCAAACACGTCTTCCCCAGCGGGCTTGGCTTAATATAGGCAGACCCCCTCCCCGCCGCCACGGGAGCTGACCTTCCCTGGTGGGCCGAGCGGGGCAGGAGGATGGCTCCTGCTCCGGGGTGGGTACCACAGGGCAGGGCACCCACCCCAATTCCTCGCGGGGCACACCTCCCACCACGCAGTGCCTCGGTGCAGCGAGGGAAGGCACGCTGGCAGCCATGCGGTGCGCCGGCACACTGGGGCCAGGTGGGAGGAAGGTGGCCCTGTGGCATCTATCCCTTGGGAAGGGCCGTGTGGATGCCACTTTGGCCGTGCCAGGTGGGGGGGACGGAGCAGATGCACTGGCTTTCGTGGAGAAGCGGCCCCTTGGGACCTGGTTACTGGGGGACCAGATGCTGCCTGCCATTAGGCCAGGGGACTTTTTCAGTTTTAGTTCTTGCTGCTCTGTTGTTGTTTTGATTTAAAAATGCAGCCCCGGAGAGAGCCTGGGTGGGTGCCCAGCCTGCTGCAGGCTGGGGGGACTCTCCAGCCAAGTACCCTGCCCCACCATCTCCCCAGCATACCAGCATCATTTCCTCAAGTTGTATTTCAGCCCCATGAGCTACTGCCCGTCTACCTTCAGCAGCCTCTGGCAGCACAGGGCAGCCTCTGCCTGTGATGCGGGACTGACCCTGGCTCTGCTGCAGCTATCACCAGCAGACACCAGCACCCATGGCCCATCCCTCCACGGAGCAGAGATGAGATTGCGAGCTCAGCAAGAAACCCTTCGCAGGGCACCGTTGCAGGCAGCAAGGGTGTTTGGTCATTAATGTCATTTTTCTAATTGCAGTCAGACCTGGGCACAGAGTCACCACCTGGGAAAAGCTGCTGGTGCTGGCCCGGGGAGTAGCTGCAGGAAGAATTTGCTTATGAGCTTTTTTTCTTGTTTTTTCCAAGGGCTGGCAGTTAGAAAGATCAGTCTGCGTGACACAGAGAGAGCTACGCTAAGACGGATCTCGCGCCACAGCTCTGATTTCTCTGTCAGGTCAAGGCCAGTTTGCTAAACCGCTTGTTCTGGTATTGTGTAAGATTTGGGCAAAGTCAGGTAAAACCTTCACCCTCCCTATGTCTCTCTGAAGTAGCTGTATTAGCTCAAAAACCAGATGTATTCTGTTCTTCAGAATATCTATCTAAACTAGCATCAAAATGGCTACAAAACTCCCCTTCAGTATAGGAAAAATGTCAATCCTTCGTTCAATAATATTTTTACAGGTTCTTGCTTCCCAGCAAACACCCTGAAGTTCCAACAGTGCCAGCTTTGCATAGTTTTTTAAAGGCCTCTTTTTGAGTGAAGGAACAAGCTTTTTTGTGTAAAGAAAAAAAACCCCAAACCCTCCTGCACAACCTAACAAAAATGGTATGGTGCCGTTTGGTATTGAGGACTGCGCTGGCTTCCAGAGCGCACATGGGCAGGGCTTTTTTGGTCCCTCCAGACCTTGCCCACCGCGTGGACAGCTCTTCTCCTTGCTGCCGGGAAAGGTGCTGGGAGGTCGGTGTAGCTGCATGCACAGTCCCATCTCCCGGGCTGGAGTTTGCGTACTGATCCTCTTATCTGTTGAGAAGAGGGATGGTTCCCCCCACACCCGGCTTTGCCTGGAGGCCCCCAGGGAGAGAGGAGAGCCCTTTTTGTTGCTAAGCTCAGCCTCTGATGCTCCCAAGTTCCAATGTACTGAGAGAGAAACTGGTGCATGCTCCTGTGCAGAAAGTGCATCAAGGAAGGTGGTGGGAAGGAAGCTGGGGAGGGGCCAATCACCTGATCCAATTTTACACCAGAGTGCTGGACACATGAAGATGGTCCCATGTCCCGCAGACAGGGAGGTTTGGACAGCTGCTGCCTCCGAAGGGGAACACCGCAGCTTGCCGGGTCATGCTGGCAAGTGTGCTCCACCATACCCAGTACAGAGACCTGACTAACGTTACACCGACTGAGTCACATTTCTCCCTGACCTTTGTCCACGGGCTCGTTAAAATAATTGATCCTAGCCATGACAGTCACACAAGGACCAGATGCTTGTCACGCTGCCTCTTCGGTGGCTCCTTCCTTCCCACCGCTCTGGCCAGACCCAAGTCTTTTTTTGCCAGACCTTCCCTTGCCCTGCATCCCCCTGGGGCCACCATGGAGCAGTGCCCCAAGCAGCATGCCCCAAGATCAGCAGGCTCAGTTGGCTCAGGGGGCTTGGGAAAGGTGTCTAGCTGCTGCCCACAGGGACATCCAGCCGGTTCTTTTGCTGGCTTTATCTCCAGTGTTAATTATTGCAGCCCCAGGTGGCATTGTCCCTTACTATTACATGGTTGACCTGCATCTAATCCATCATCATCTGAAACCCTCTGCCCCATCCTGGCACCCCTGTTCGCCCACAATCCCCCCAGCTTCCATGTGCCCCTCGCTTTGTAACTCTTGCATAAACCAAGTTACAGTTTCAGGACAGAATCAAAGAAAAGCTCCTTAATGTTCATCCAGCAAAGAGCGGTGAATCTGGAGACCCCTGGGGCGGACGAATCCCAACCAGGCAGGAGCTCAGAGCTTGCCCACGGTGGCAGTGGGTCCCTGCCATCCCGTCCTCCTTACCCCCAGCTGCGAGCAGAGATGTCTCTCAGCTCGGGCTGGCTTTTTGGGTTGCTCCCCACTGCGAGAGCAGCACAAAGGAACCCTCCCCACTGGTGTCCAGGCCAGCAGCATCTCTAGCGCATGACTTGTAACCCGCCGAGCCCGCCGCTGGTCCTTCACACGCCGTGAATGATAACAGGGAGCCGCAGCCCATTGTCTGCCGGCCGTTGCGCCGGTTTGTCAAGTTTGCGGTTGCATTTTAATCCTGACGCCTTTTCAAAGCCCAGCTGCGCATTGTGTGGGCACAGGAATTCTTGACTTGCAAATCCCCCTAGCATTAAATTCAACCTTCTGGGGCTATGGTGATCGTCCGCACATTGAATGGGGGGCGGGGGGGGTGGGGAGAGTGGGGGGAGCTTCTTGCCCCCTGCCATGAATAACAAGCAGATGAGAAGCAGCAGAGGACAGCAGAGGGGCTGGAGGAGCCTGGTGCAGCCAAGGTGACAGCAGTGGTGACTGTGAGGCTGGGTACGGTACTCAGCAACGGGATTTGTTGCCAGCTTGCCAGCTCCCCTCACCCCTTGCCTGCCACGCTCAGTTTGGTGCCTACAGCCGTTAAAAACCATATGCGGTCTCCGGCAAATAAGGTTCAAGTGTCCCTTGGTGTCGGACCACAGGGACAGTCCTCAGTGCTGAGCCAGAGAGAGGAAGGTGGAAAGGACGGGTGTGGGATAGCAAAATCCTGCCAGTGCAGTGCCAGCCGATGGCTGGGCTGGGTCACGCGGGTGGATTTTAGCCTTTTCCTGCCTGTCTCGGTCTGTTCCAGAGCTTGGGAAGCCACCCTGCAGGCTGGAGCCATAGATGCTGTCCAGACCCATCTGAAGCAGACACAGAATAGGAGTCTGCCCATGCGGGTGGGGGTCCAGCCTCGATGACCCAGGCGGTCCCGTCCAGTCCTCTGGTTTAATGCAAGCCATCCTCCTGCTCTGAGTGGAGAACAATAGGCAGCCTGTGTACGAGGAGATGGGCCTGCTGCCCCAGCTCTCCTACGGGCTGGCTGAACCATCCTCAGACCAGTCGGGCAAGTTTTCAATGCAACGGAGTTGGTTTTTTCATTTAAAAAAAAAAAAAAAACAAAAAACAAAAAAACCACACATTTGTCAAAGCTGAAATGTTTCATAGAGCTGTATCGTTCAGGCAGACTTTTGCCAAAAGCCGGGCAGACTTTTGGTGGCAGCCTGCCCGATTTCCTAACCCTTTGCCTAGCAGACAGCCTCCAAACCCAGGTTCCCAGGACGCCTCCAGGCTGCCAGGGCTCGCAGCTTCCCGGCCCCATGCTTCACGGGAGGTAGCAGGCAGCTGAACTGCCTTTCCTTGCTGCAGTGGGAGGACACCGACTCCAGGCACTGCTTTGCACAGGACCCCATGCTGCAGGAATCCCACGCCTCACCCCACGTCTCTTGTCTCTTCCGTGACGTCTCTTGTCTGCTGGAAGCGGCCCCAGCAACCCTCCGGAGCTGGGGCAGCGCGGGAAGTGTCAACTGACAGCTCTGCTTTGTTTCAGGGGGAAGAAAGAGAAACACAATCCCTTCTCATCTTCTCTGGTGGCCTTGCCTAACTTCTCAGTGCCTCAGTTTGCCAGGTTCTGGGATCGTAAAGCCCTGTAAAAGACTCGGAGATCCTGGCACTCGGGGGGAGGAAGGTAAGAATTAAAACAATAAGAACAACTGGCTCCCAGACCCCTCTACCACCTCTTGGACCAGCACTCTCCTTTCCCCTCCTCTTCACACGCTATCATGTGTGTGTGATCACTCTGTATGTCCTCACCTCCCAGGACCCCTCTTTATGTTCTCCCTGTCCTGCTTTCCTTCTCTCCAAGGCCCAGGTATGCTGCAGCCATCCCTGCTTCGGCCAGGCTTCCCTCCTCTGCTTCCCTGCCTGCTCTGCTCTGTGCAAGGGCTCAGAGAGACAAGGTGGTTGTACCCCATTCCTTCTTTGTGTCCCCGAGCTTTCTTCATCTAGGGAGAGCCCCTTGCTCTGGGCACAGACCACAGTCAGGCTCGGCGGAGTCTGGGAGCAGGGACCACTCACTGGGAGCCCGGAAAATTCAGGAGTATGAAACCTGCACAAGGAGAAAAAGCATTCAGGTTCCCCAGGACTTTGGGCAGGAAGGCAGACCCTGACCCCAGCTGTCCTGTCCCAGCAAGAAGCTGGCCGCTGTCTGTTGGCCATACAGGACCTGGAGGCTTGGAGTGACGGCTGTCCCCAGAGCATCGCTCTCAGCTCAGCAGCGTTCCCCGCACCAATTGGAGAGAGAATTATCCACTGTTTGTTTGCCCTGATTTGTTTTTAACAAAACTGTGCTGCTGGCTGTTTATCACTTCATTTTCCTCCAGGAGATGAGGCAAGCGAAGGAGATCAGCCAGAATAAAACATGACCTTTATGGGCTGTGCTGTGGGCTTGGACTTTCCACCTACCGCCTCTATGTACCAATGGGGTCTGAGATGAGCAGATGCCAGGTGCCATGTTTGGTGCTGGCAGAGGAGCAGCATATGTAGCTCTGAGCTCAGGCCCACGGGATACTCCCCAGCGTGTGCTCATGACACCCACCCAGAGAGTTTTTGTGCCACAGCTCAAGTCACTTCCTCACACCCAGCAAATTCCTCCTCCTGGTCCTCGTGTGTCCCCCCCCAGTGAATCTCAGCAGAGGAGGGCTGAGTGCTTGTGGGGGAACATCACACAAGACACTGCTTCTGGGTTGCTGCAAAGACCCAGGCATGTAGGGACTGTCTCCCTGGTCTTGTTCAGTCCCCAGACGGGCTAATGTGTGCAGCATCCCTTAGGCTGGGGATCTGAGGGACTTTGCTCCCTGAAGTGCCCTGTGTGTGAAGGCAGAGTCTGCACTGACACAGCAACATACAGCCACGTGGAAAGATGTTCTTATCAGCGTGTGCCGAACACCCAGCCCATGCCTGCCTCTCCACTCACGGCTCTCCAGCCCAGCCTGGGACCTGCCCTGTGAATATGTGTGTGCTGTTTCAGGCAGAGCTGACTTGGTTCCAGCCAGGTGCTTACCAGCCTGGGCTCTAAGCACAGCTCAGGTCTTTGCTATTGGGAAGAGTATGGAGCAGGCTGGCTGGCTCACCCAACTCTCCAGCCATGCCCTGCTTGCTCCCCAGACCACCATGCACTGGCCAGCCTTCCCAGGGGCTCCTCCTGTGTCACACGTGTGTGCATGGCCACCCCCCTCCCCATGTGGGTGAGCTGGGCTGTGGGCAACAACTTTGTGGTGAGGGGTCTGGCGTGGGGGTAGAAGTGATGTCTTAAGGGGAGGCTTAGGAAAGCAGGGCTCTCACCACAAAATGTCTCTGTCCACCCAGTAGCCAACATTGAATGCCAGGGTGTGGACCACTGGACAGGGCCATTGGTTCCTACAGGGTGCTGCTGAGCCTCCTGGGTGTCCACGCACTCCTGCTTGGGGATTCACACCCAGTGCTCCTGTAGCATCCTCCCCATTCTTGTCTGGACCCAGCCTGTCTCTCCCTCCCTTTCCTCAGAGGGGGTGTGAGGCTCTCTCCATTGTCATTGTTACTGCCTCCAGCCCCAGGCTGTTCTGTCCAGCGACCCCTTAGACTTGTCATTATTTGGAAGCACAGTGCGTACAGCACATCTCTTCCAAATGCATGGCTCTAGACAGCCAGATACCCTTGAGATATGTTCTTGGTCCTGAGAGGGGCTGTGGGGTGCCTCTGTCCTGGCTTGTGTGGTATTCAGACAGGAACTGAACATTCATTGCATTTATGACAGACTCTAGCTGTGAAAAGACCTTCTCTGACCTGTTTTGGGACAAAATCCAAAGCCTTTCTCGCCATGGATGCATCCTGAGTTTTGAATGCTTTTACTGAGTAGCAGTGGACACCAGAGATGTGACAATGGACCAGAGAAAGGGTACCCTGGTGGGGGTATCTCTAAGGGGAAGACGGGAAGACATCCCTTCTGGTTGCCACCCTTCACTCCGCATCTGAAGGCCAGCCTGGAGAGAGGTCCCCAATCACCTGAGCCAAACACTCTCTGCACGTGGACACAGTCTGCTGAGCTCAAGAGAAGGCTTCGACATCGCCTGCCTTTCTCAGCATTCAACTTGGGCAGCCTCAGCTGGCTGCCTGCTTTCTGAGTATCCCACTCTGAAAGCGATCTGCCCAATGTCCTAGTGGCTTCTGGGGGACTAAAGAACACTGAGTCCCAGGCCCAGAGGGTGGCCATGGGGACCTGTGTGAATGGGGACAGTGAAGGTGACAGTCTTGAGCTTTTGTGAGAACAAAGCGTTTTTCAATGATATGTCTTATCTCCTGCTTCGGTGTTTGGGTGAAGGTCCTGAGCTTCAAAATCCCCCACCTAAACCACCAAGAAAGTTGTCCTCCATCCCCACCAGACCCCCCAGACATGGTAAGTTCAAGTGATTTTTAGTCAGAGCTAAAGAATACCCCTTCAGGACACAGGAGAGCCTTTGGTCATGCACAGGGAAGCAGGAGGGCACACGGCCTTGCCTTGGCAACTCCGGGAAGGCAACCAGCTTCTTGAAGGCATTCAGGGACACCCTGGGAGAGCACTGGGGATGAGAGCTAGCCTGGAAGACTGCTCCACAGCCTGTCTTCCTCCTCCCTCTGCTGAGTCCCTGGCAGGTAGTGACATAAACCAAGCAGGTTTGTTCACAGTGACATTTTAGAGGATGCCTCCCAAAGATGAGTCAGGCTGTGCCTGCTGGAGAAAAACAGTGATGCAGAGTCTTGTGGGACAGTTTTAATGGCTGTGGAGGAGGCAGACTCACCTGAGCCAGCCTCACTAATCTGGTCCTTGGGAACTGCCTGCCACAGATAGAGCCACTGAGTCCTGCAAGAGCATCCCGAACACCTTTCCCTTTCTTCCACAAAGTCATTAAGGCTCTTAGAAACTCCTGCAGCAGCTAGAACTGAGGCGTCCTTTCAGTGAGGTGCCCACCCAGCGGTATCTCATGTACCTCTGCCTACAGTATTCCCATCCCATCGTTGCCCTGTTGCTAAGGTGCTCAGCCTAGCAATGACTGCTGCTGACATGAGACCCTAGATACTGCCTATCACATTTCCCGTGAGCAGCAGAGAGCAATGAAAACAGAGATCAGTGAGATGAGGAGAGGAGCCTAACCTGCTAATTACAGTGGTAAAGCAACATTCAGCACCTGCTGCTGGCAGTTAGGTACTTCTGCCAGGGGCTATATGGCAAAACAGGTTTGGTTGGTGGTGAGACAGGGCAGCAAAACAGGATTCATTAGGGCCAGGAGTGGTGTGGAAATGGACTTACAACAAAGGAATAAGGCAAACTGGTGGGGTTAGAAGCTGGATGTGCATCACAGATGCACTCATGATCCTGCTGGTCAGGGTCTACCCCCTTCAGATGAATTGGGTTTGCAGAGAGGCAAGTTGTCTTGATCATCACCCTTCTGTCATCTCTGTGTTCACCTCTGTGCAAATCACAATGTTTTCTTCCTCCTGCCGTTCTGCCAGGGTGATTTGTGTCAGCAGGGTCTCTGGCCAAGGTGATTGCAGCAGCCTATTTTTGGGACTGCCCTTGAGAGCTGCAAGCCAGGAAGTTGGAGCCCAGCTGTTCCAGTGTCCATGCCCTGGAGAGGCACTAACACCTGCAGTCCGTGCTGGCTGCTCTCCAGTGCCTTGCTAATTGTGTCGGGGTCCTTAAATAATACAGAGGCCGTGTGCTGAAGGGGCTGCCTGCTGGCTCTCCCGGTGCTTGGGAGGGGACGGAGTGGCTCAGCTGGGGGCCACTTCAGGCTGCAGGAGATGGGAACGTCTCCATTCAGATCCTGGGATTTTGGCTCCAAAGGTGCTCTCTGACTCAGCTTGGTTGCTGGATGCCTGCTGACTCTCTAGGAGATTTATTTGGCTCTGAAAGTCAGCAAGGGGCTTATAGATGCTCACTCCTTTGAGGCCATTTTGGGTACAGACAGGGATTTAAGGGACAGGTTTGTACCCACATGAATGTGCATCCTATACTGACCATAGAGCTTTATTTATCTCATCTTACAACTCCAGGTAACATCCCTTTGAGGTGTTGTCCACCTCCAAATCTGCGCCACCACCTGAACATGGCAGGGATCTGAGTAGCTTGTTCCTGGGCCTCCCTTGATCTGTTGACCTGCAACACCATAAAATGGAGGCAGAGACCTGGGTGAAAGCATGATGAGCGTGCTGCAGCTTTGCCTTCCAGACCTGCCCATGCAGTGAACACTAACAGTCCTTCCTGGAGCAGGTATCACCCTACGGGAGCCAAGTTGACAGTGACACATGGGCTTCTACTTCCTATGTTGTGTTGCACCTCAGGGTCTGAAATTTGCCTTGCATGAGAATGGCAGTACCACCAGCCCAAAGGCTCATCTTGCCTAGGTCCTGTCTCCAACAGCAGTTGACACCTAGGGAAGGATATAAGAAGATAAACACATAGTACTTACCCCAGCACTTGCCCAGCCCCTAGCTAGTCTTCCCGAGCCAGATGTCATCTGCAGAGAGCATACTTTTCAGTGGGTTTCTCTTCCATGATGTTCTGTTGATGTTAATGCTATGATGCCCTTTCTCAAGGAGTTCCACAGCACCACAATATGTTGCTTGAAAAATTGCTTCCTTCCATCTGCTTCAACTTACTGACTTTGTTTCGTGCCCCTGCTTCTCCACTGGGAGCGAGAATGAGCAGTCCCTGTTCACCTTCCCTGTGCTGCTCATCTTTTTCTGGATCTCTCGGCTACCCCTCAGGTGTCTCTTCCTGCTCTGACTGTTCCTGAGAGGTAGCTGCAGCTCAGTTCTATGGGTGAGAAATGCTGTGGCCTGCAGAGTTACCTGTGTGAAGCTTTAGTCTTGTGATACCGTCCAAATATTGCTGAATTTATCTTTCTGGCACACCTGCCAAGCTAAGAAGTCCTGTTACCCCTATTCTAATGAGGCACAGCATGGCCAGGTATCAAATACTCCCCCGATGCAAAACAAGTGGTTGAAAACGAGGGACTGAGCCTACACCTCCTTGTTCCCATCCCAGTGCTTTGCTAAGCTCACCCAAACAGCTGACCAAAAACTGTCTTGTCATTACAGTGACCAATCCACCAATGCTGCAATTTGAATGGTGGCTGTGAGCATCACCTGGGGTTGTCATCTGGCTCCGACGCCAGCAAAAAGCTAGCTGGAGTGAAGTCGCATTTCACAAACAAAGGGAAGGAGAGGAGGGAGGCAGGGGAGCAGCTGAGCCAGTGGAACTGTTTGTGCAGCCATAATCACGCCATAAAGCAAGGCAACAGCACCTGGAAAACAGCCCTTGTGCTAGCCTGGCAAACAGGGCCTGCTGAACAGAACTGTTCAAAGCTAAGCTGCCTTTGCCGGAGGACTCGCTCCTCTGAACGACATGTGCTTGCACACTGGCTGCCCACTGGGGCAACGCTTTGCTCCTTTTTGTCCGTGGAAGAATTGCTCCCTCCAGGTTTTAACTTTACATCTGTTTGCCTTTATTAAATATCTTTTTTAAAAGAGAGGAAGGCCAGTTGTTTTTGGCAGTTTGCAAAGGTCCCACCCAATGGAAACGGAAGAGAGGAGAGGATGGAGGAAGGCCAGGAGGGAAGGTGTCACAGCCCTGCCTGGGGCATCTGCCGCTCGCTGTCGTGTGGCTGTGGTCTGTGTACCCTCCAGCTGTGACATCTTCCCCTGCCCACATTTCCCTCGCTGGGCTTCCTCCAGCTGACCCCTCTGTAGGGCCAGAATGATGGGGTACAGCAGAGATACTCGGCGCTCAGCTTTTCCCAGCGGGAACCGGGATGCCAGCCGAGGGCAGGAGTGGGACAGTGTGGGGCCAGACCTCGTAACCCACCTGAGCCAGGCCACGCACCTCCATGCTGTGTGCAGTCCAGGTGGACACTGAGGCTCGTGGGGATGCTCACCTCTCACCAGAAGAGAACTTGCTGTCCCGAGCATTCAGAGATGCTCAAGTGCCATTCTGGGAGGCACAAGCAGGGACTGGGAAGAGCACACGAGCCAGGCATTCTCCCAGCAGCTGAAGCAGGTGGGAGAGACAAGCCAGACTTTCCCTCTCTCTCAGCCCTGTCCCACACACACACTTCAAATGAGAGCTGCAAAGACCTCTGTTCTCTGGGCTGGCCTCCCCCTCCCTCGGTACTACTTCTCTCACTCACTCAGCAGCTCAGCCCTGCATCCAGGTTTACATATAAATAAAGAGTGAGTGTGAAATCCACCCTGGGGTCTCTCCTGACTCCCACTTGGCTCCCTAATTGGAAAGTCTGCCAGCAGGAGATATTGCAATGAGCTAAAGCAGAAACAAACTCCCTTTATCCCAGGCAGAGATGGCGGGTGGGTTTAGGTCCCCAGCCCAAATTCACACCTGCCGAGAAGGACACAGAGCAGATTTGCACAGGCTCAACCAGGCTTTGGTTCTCCATCAGGCTCTGGGGGCTTCACCGCTCTGCTGTGCCCGGAGGAAAGGGACAGGCACATATCAGAGAGGATCATGCAGCAGCTCATTCCTCAGGGCAGGGCTAGTCTAGCACTCTGCAAGCCCTGACCACTTGATGCCAATAGGGAGACACATTAGGACAAAGATGTGATCTCTGTGCGGTACTTGGTACGTGTGTGGCTCAAACACCTGCACCTTCAAAAAAAAAGACACCTGATTTGCTCTGTGCTCGGGAGAGGGGATTCCCCAATGCATACACAGCTCCCATTGAACCACTGCTGACCTACAGGGACACCCCGTCTTGATTATTCAGCCTAAAGGAATCAAGAGTCAGACTCTCATCTTCATCTCCTTCCTGGTGGGGAAAACTGACCCTCACACCTTGGGTCCTCTGTCACTACCAGCCGAGCCCTGTATCATAGATGGTGTTTCTCACAGGGGTGGCAGCACCACCTTCCATGGAGGCAAAGTCCACACACCTCGCCAGGCTGCACTGCACCTCAGACATGCATATCAACAGCCAAGAGCCACCTGGCACTGTGAAAGCAGCTAGGAAACCTCCTCCACCAAACCCCCATTGATTTTTTGCTGCCTCCTCTAGTTTTTGGAAGGCCTGGAGGCACACACATTGCCTCCAATAGAACTGCTTCAAAAGCAACAATGATCGCAGTATAAGCAGATCAATGTCCCAGAGCTGTATGTTTTCTGAGAAAATAACACAGCTCTTCTGCTCCCGGTGTCAGGTAGGTTTGTTATCCACATTAGGATGCTATGTTCACCCTGAGATGAGGGGCTAAGTGCTATACAGATTCATATTATTTTGGCCTAGCATCACCCAGCCTCAATGAGCTCAAAAGATGAGCAGATGGGGAAGAAGCCCAGGGAGGGAAGAGGAACAAGGTGTGGTTAGATAGCACGCCAAAACAAGAACGGAGTCAAAACAGGTACCCTGCACTGCTGACCACCGTTCTTGTGCAGAAATGAACTACTCCCATGAAGGGCAGGGGAGAGATGATGCTTTCTCTCTGAAAGTTCATCAAAATTTCTGATGGATGTAGGACCCAGATAACTGGGAAGTTAAACTTCTTCAAAGAGAAATTTCCTTTTCTGACCAGCTGTCTAAAGGGAAAACAATACCGACATATGAAATATAGTATTATTGCTCATATTGTCCATGTGAATTAAAACATCAACTGACCCAGCAAACGGTTTATGCCAAAACACCAGCAAAATCAGTAAGCTCACTACTTTGATCATGACATTTGGAGCAAGAGGCAAGGTGATGCAGTAGACTTGTATACATCTCCTGTACACATAAACATGGCTTCTGTGGCCTTTGGAGAGTTTCTCATAATCATTCCCATGATTTACCCTCTAAGATCAGACAGGAGCTTGCAAAGGCACCATTATGGCTATACTTTTTTCACAGTGAGATACTGCCAGCTGAGTATTGCACACTCTTCCCTTTACTAATCCTATCTCCTGGAGGCACTTAGAAACTAATCTGGATTACCTATTTCTACTGTTCTGTGGCAAAAGAAACCTCATTGTTTCAAGTCCTGTGGGCTCACTCCAAGGCAGTGGCCCATGGGAACATCCCCTTGTCTTCCTAATTTGATTTAGGTTGCTCCTTTGCCAAGACTCTTCAAATCTCACGTGTATTTAAGTAAGTGGGCCATTGCGCGGGCTCCAAACACACACTCTAGCTAGGGACATTATCCTGTTGTAGCAAACCACCCTCAGACCCAGGCTTGCAGCAGGAGGATTACCACTATTTAGCAGTGGCTTGTTAACAGACGCCTTAAGGAAATATAAACAGCACAATGCTGACCCACAGCATGGAGCTGGAAACGCCTTCCTGGTCTGATGCAGACAGGAGTTTTCTACTTCAGAGCATCCCTTGTCAGGTTTTAGCCAGCCCGTGTCACCGCGGGTCAGAGCATTCAAACAGAAAAAGTCCAGTTGACTTCACCAAACACTGGAGCAAGCCTTTGGCTCCAGTCACCCAAGAAGCAATCAGCAGGAGTTAGGAGTCCCAGAGCTTTGCAAGCCAAATGGGCCCAAGCTTGTGCATATAAAAGCCCCAGGGTCTGCCAGTCTTGGAGATATTTTCCCAGCCCTCCTCCAGATCCTTCCCTCTGACTGTCATTTGCAAGGTGGGATGCACAGACCTGCCCGCAGCACGCAATGCAAGGTCATCGTGACACCACCCACCTGTCTAACGCCTTTGTGAAACTCCTTACATCCTTCTCTACAGTCTCCTCCAAGAAGCCTCTCGTTTTTATTCACCTTTTTGGTCACTGCTGGGCTCTTGATCAGAGGTCCTCATTCAGTTGCCACAAAATAACCTGATTCCTGGAAGGTCACAGCCAATTCAGAAGCCCTCAGCATAGAGAGTGACTTTACAGAGGCTCAGGATGGGCTCTGCCTCCCTTTCACATGCACTGCTATCTTCTTGTGCTCACATCTCACTAAGCCCATCTCCAATTCCTTGCCATCCTGTTTATTCCCCACCAGGGTACACAGGTCTGCCTATTCTGTATGGCATCATCTTATTTGCAACGTGGGTGCTGAGTTGCCTCTGTACAGCGCTGAGCTCGGCTGCGCAAGCAAGGTCCACGGCACCTCTTGCTCTGCTCAGCCTGACCACCCCACTGAGCCTGACCCTCACAAGTTTTGAGCAAATTAATAGGACATGGTCTTGCTCCAGACGGCTCTCCATGCTCTCTCATTTGCCTCAGCTTGGTGCACATGAGATTTTTCACAGATGCTGCTGAGCTTCATGTAGGAGGATTATTCCCAGGGAATACCCATTTCTCACTTCCACTTACACATCCTGGTGGCCCCTTCCTAAGGTCAGCAAAAGCCCCAGCCCCAGAGCCTCTCCAAAGAGCGTGCAGCAGATCATTTAGCCCAATTACATTAGGACGGTGTAAAAATTTATTCTACAAACTGTTCTTGGGAAGGAGCAGCCTGGCTTTGTGACCAGGGGTGACCTGCTCCAGAAGGAAGGATGCTGGTAGCTGTACCTAAAGTCTTCAGCTTGTTCACTGAGCCAGGAAAGATAAAGGCACCAGCTTGTCCCCAGCAGCCATGTTATGCTGGTCATGGTGCCAGGATGCCGCACTGCAGTATGGCAGTTCCTAGGAAAACCAGTTCGGTGGGGCTTGTGGTTTTTGCAAGAGTTCAAAGCTGGTTGTCACAAAAGCTTTTCTACCTGCCTGCCGATCCACTCCTACCTTCCCAGGCACCTTCCAGCCACCACTGCTTCATACGTGGCTCCAGAGATGGCAAGCCTCTTGCCTGTCCTGGTGAGCCAGCACCACAGGTGAGGTGAGGCGGGATTTCTCCAACTCTTCCAGACACCGCACCAAGCTCCATCCAGCTATTTTGGGCTCTGCCCTGGCTGTTTCTGCTTTAGTGCTTACTGCAGCAGGGCAGGCAGTGGTTCTCCGTTGCAATATGCCATCGACAAGAAGCAGTGAGGCTGGGTAGCTGGAGGACAATTATCTCTGCTCTACGTGGGTGAATGAAATCTCTGGTGGTGGGGCAGGACCTCGCTGCGGACCTGGGTATCTCTGCTGCCTCTGGGATCTTTGTCAGAGCAGCTTGGAAGTCGGTGAGGAAATTGTCTTCCCTTTAGCACTGCCCCTGAGGGGTTCCCAGGTGCTGGCTGGACGGCATCAGGCGGGTCTCCTTCCCCCCAAGGGGGGCAGCCGGCTCCTCCGGGCAGCACTTCAGAGCAGCTGAAGCAGCTTCTTCCTCCTGGTTGCCCTAGAGAAGAGCTGACCTCCTTCAGAGTGGAAGTGCCTTGCCAAGCTAAAATTAGCTTTTCTAAATATCCTGTCCTCGCCCTGAGGCCCCGGAAGCACTTCCAAGGCCCAGCGCTTGTGATGGCAGCCAACACGCTGTCCCACGGGGAAGGGAAGCCCCACATTCCTCCTTCCCACCGCAGCACATCCCACCCTGGCCTCCACACAGCCCCAGCTCTGCATCGCCTGCCCTGTCTGTAGCAAAGGACGCACCAGAGCCTGTGAATAAACCGGGCAAAGCAGCCCAGGCCAGTGTCCACCAACGGGATAATCTCGTGCATTGTGCTTGTGAAGCAAGACACCAGCCTGTCTGCGTGGTGGGGAAGGACCAGCCAGGACCACTGCCTCCCCTCCACATTGCAGCGCCCAGGACTGCAGCCCCAGGCGGATTCTCTCCTCGCTGGATAACTTACATGTATCTTCCCTGCTCCATATACTCAGCTGTTCCTCTGATATGGTGCCAGTCTCAACACATGGAAACCAGGCCTTCGAAATCTTCCATAAGCTCAAGCAACTTTACATTAGCACATTGTCTACAATCTCGAAGCCTACAGGCTGAGACCAGCAAGCCTTCCATAAAATATCTAGCAAGGTAATGGTAGGTTTGCATGAAGCAGAGTGAAATGATGGAGTCATCCATCTTTCCAGCTACCACATTTTCTGGGGTGAATAAAAATTGTATTTAACAGTAGCATTAAATCCAGTGCCACCTGTTTTACTCCTGTGTCACCAGGACCTGGAAGGAATGCTTTTCTCACAGCTTTCAATGCTATTTGCGAGGATACAGCTCCTAATTGCAGCTCTGCTATGTTAACATTTCCAGGAATTTTCATCAGACCATTCAATACAAACCCTTGGTTTCTGGGAGTTTCCCTTCTCTTACGAAACTTTTGCTATTCTTCTCCCAGCGTTAGTGAAAAATCAGAGGGGAGAGGGGAGATAAGAGCATTCAATATCTTCATGAACCAATTTCTCCAACATTTTGCATTTTGGGACTGTTCACCCCCAGTGACTAATTCGTCCTTGCTCCTCCTTACGAAGCCACTTTTGTTCCCTTCAAGCCCACTTTCCACCCTACCCCTTTCTCAATATCCAGCCCTACAGTCTGCAAGCAAATCTGGAAAACCATCCCTGCTCTCTTTCAGGAAGCACAATTAATGGAGGAGAGCTGGACAAAGACCTGGCCGCAGGTCTGCTCTGGCAAGAGATGCCCCCTCCCATCCCTTCCCTGGGCTCCTGCCGCATGGCTGAGTGATGAAGGCTCTCAGCCTGCTCCCAGGCAATGTACCGGCCAGCTGTCAGCAAGGTCTCGAGGATTTCGCTCAGCATCTCCTGGGCAAGCCATTGCCCTGTAACCCTTGGACAGGTGGGCCACAGCTGGGTCTTGCGACCCTGGAGCAGGTTCTGGCTGCCCAGCAGGACGGGGAGGGAGCAAGCCCCCTGCCAGTGCTGGCAGGGCTGCTTGAGGTGCTCAGCACCATGGCAGTCAGGTCCAGCCCAGAGACGTCTCCCTGCCCCATGGATGGAGTCCCCTGTCACCAGGCCACCGAAAATGTCCCTAAGATCAGCTGTGGGTTGACCCACCTGGCTGGTTCCCATGACTTGGCAGCAGATGGCTCCCAGAATCCTGCGGTCTCTGCTCCCAGCAGACCTGCTCCCCACTCCTCGTCCCTGCTCCCTGCTCCTCGTCCCACTGTTGGTGCATGTTTGCAGATGGCTCATCCCACCCCTGCCCTTTCCAGCCCACCTGGAGTCCCTCTTCTCCCATCTCTGTCTGGACTCCAGCACCAGCACTGCCTGTGCTGTCCCCAGCGTGCTTCGTGGACCAGCCTTGAGTGTGCTCCAGCACCTGCTGCCTTTCACCGTCTCCCCCGCAAAACCCTTGGCCCAAAGCCCTGCAGGCAAGGCTGACCCTCTGGAGATACCTGTCAGCACAGCCTGCCCGGACTCACAGCTCTCCCTGGAGGCAGGTTTCCCAGGGGGACAAGGAGGAAGGAGATGCTAGTCCTCTCCTTCCTTATGCCAGCACCCCCTGCCCTCGTCCCTGCGTCATGCCGCATCTGCATCCCCCGAGCATCCTGCAGCACCCCGCTGCCGTCAGCCCCCAAGGCCTCGCATCCCACCCACAAGAGCACCGCAAGGGACGTGACAACGTTTTGATCGCTCTGCCTGGGGACAGCTTGCTTGTTCTTGTTACAACCCCCTTCCCTGCAAGCTGCCAGCCCGCCTGGGAATCCTAACCCCTTCCCTTCACGCCACGCAGGGGGAAGAGGACAGGGGTACCACGGCAGGGAACCCCATCTCGCCTGGCACTACAGAGCAGCAGGGTCTGAGGGCAGGCGATGGGGTCTCACATTTCGGTTTCTCTGCCCTTGGGGAGCCCATGCGGAGAGGACCGAGGAGTTGTTTGGACTCGTCTGCCGCTCCCCGCCTCTGCAGGAGGGTGTGTGTGAGATCCTTCTTGCCAAGAGAGCCCCATGGCTTGTCCTTTTTGGCTGTTTATGGCTTGGACCAGATCGGGTTTCTAAGCTCTTCCCAAGCCGGTAACTTTGTTTTTAGAAAAAAAAGAGCGCTGATTTTCTCCTCTCCTCACCCTCCCATCCTCCACCCTGCGATTTGTGGCCTGGCCTGAAGATGGTGAACGAGCAGCGGTGCTCCGGAGTGCAGCCGGGGCTGAGTGCCTGTTTCCACCCAGGTGCCCCCTAAAACGCCCACGAGCCCAGGCAGGCAGCGGCGGGGGGCTCAGCATCATCCTGCTGGACCCGGTCAAGCAACCTCCCCACGGTCTCCTGCATTATCTATCCCGGCCTCCCAAGAGGACACCACCCAGGAAGGGAGGGGGGCAATGCCATGGCCCTTTCAGCCCCCAAAAAGACGTTTTCTGCTCCCTGCTGAGCTGCAGGCTTGCGGCATGAGCCACCATGTGCCTCAGTCCCCCACTGCAAAAAGGGCTGGGAGCCCTTTCCCAGGGTGCCGTGGGGATGAATACAGCAGATAGCGTGAGGTTCCCGGAGCAGGTAACGTCCCCCTAATTAAGATAAATACTAATTAAATCTGGGACTTTCAAAGAAGCCCTGGGAGCAGACTCCAACTCCTGTTGAATTTCAATGGGAACGAGACACCTGACTCCAGAAAAACCCAGCCTCTGATATTAAGCTTAAATGGGCCCTTCTCTAACGTTGATATATTGCTGCTCTGTAACTCATGAGTGCCTTCCCGTATATCCGAGCACAACATCAATGTCCTGGAAATGCTAATAAGAAGCGTTAGGAGGGCAGCAGCAAACAGGCTCCCAGTCAGATGCCCGTGATCATCCTGTGCTATTAAACATCATGGACAAGCTTTGAGCAGAGCTTACCCGTATTGCGCACGAAGCTCTGGCTGAGCCAGGGGTGCTTTGTGCATCCCTGCTACTGACAGCGCTGCCTCCTCCTCCTCCTCTTCCTCCTCCTCCCCGGCTGTGGAGAGCTTACGCTTGCCAGTCCTGATCCTGCACTGTCTGGGAGACCTTTACCGGGGTGAGCAAGGCGAAGAGACGGTGCACACCTGATTGCTGGTTCACGCACGGAGCTGTGTGCGCTGGGAGCAGCATCCCAACGACCACCAAAGGACAACAGCAGGAAGCAAGCCCTTCCCCTCGTGAGCAGACCTCCAGGCAGCCACAGAGGGATGCGGGGGCTGCAGCCCCCCATTAGCATGCCCATCCTGTGCTCACGCATCCTTCGCCTACCCTCCCTTGTCTGGCGGAAGGTGCGGGCCACCCCTGCGAGGACCACGCCGTGGGGGCTGTGCTGTGCGGCCGTGGCAGCAGGAGCCGTTTGGGGAGGTGGCGGGACATAGCACCGGTGTAGTGATGGAAAGCACTTGAGATTTTCAGTGACGGTGATCCCGGAGCGTGGACCGACAGTGCTGAGCTTGGGCTGCAGAGCCATTTGGGAACGCCAGACCGTGAGACCCCTCCGCAAGCCACCACGTGTCCAGCTGGCTCAGACCCAGCATTGTGACGGACCGGACTTTGCAGGCCCATTGCCAGCCCAGAGGTCTGAAAAACACAACCTCCCTGTCCTCCTGTCCTGCTCGCCAGCGCCTGTTTCAAATTAGCATTTCCCCTGCCCCCACCTCCAGCCATTTGGGCAAATCCCCTCAGCTGTCTGCCAGCGGTGCCGGGGCGAGACGAGACCAACCCAGGAGCCCGGTTTTGTTTCCAAGGACTTTCCCAAGTCCCCAGTACACTTTAGCAATTAGAGGGTTAAGTTTCCTCCCGGCCTCGCTGCATTAACTGGAAAGGAATGAAGTGTCAGGCATGTTCTCACCACAGCAGGCTGTTGGAAAGCAACTCCCTTCTCCACGCACACACACCTCCCACTGCTGCGACCAAATTATTTTCTATCCTCCAGAGACCCAGTATGCCAGACAAAATCTGCAGCATGACTCTGATTCATTGCAAAAGGATGCAGATGTAATATTCCCTTTTTTGCCGGGGCTTCTCGCACGCTAATTCACACGGCATCTCGGCGTTTCGAGTTTTACAGCTCTCCTTCGCTCTTTATTATTTTTTTTCGGAGGGCTCTGACGCCCCTCACTGACCCTTGGCCCCACGTCCTTTCTCCCAGCACCACCAAAATAAAGACACTAAGCCTCCCATCTCCAGCGTGCAAATAGGCAGCTCTCCCCAATGTGCTAATTAGCTGAGTGTTTGGAAGTAAATAGGTATGATTGGTGGTAATTTCCTGGCTGAAGGGGTAATTATTTGTTTCAAACAGGCTGCAAAATAACCCCTGTAAGGTGAGATAGGAAACTAAATTCAAAAGAGGTTTCCTATTCCCACTAAGCAGGATTGAAAACTGGTTTGAAATTCCTTTTTTTATTTATAGTACATGGTATCCATGGAAACCTACAGAGGAGGTCATGGTAGCTAGGCCTCCGTTTCACCCTGCTCAGGGGATTACCGTTGCACAGTGGTACGCAGCCGTGTAAGAAAGTAGATTCACAATTCCCCGCAAATAGCCCCCCCCGCCAGCCCCCAGCCCCAGCCTTCCTCAAGGGCTGCGGGAGAGCGTTTGGGAGGCTCATAAATCTGCTCCGAGATGGGAAAGTGATGGGAACTCTGCCTCCAGCGTCCCCCAGAAGCAGGAGGCTGCCGAGAGCGCGCAGGCTCCCCGCGGTACCCTGCCAGCGATGCGCTGCGGGACAGAGCCGCTCGCGGCACAGCAGCGGGATGCTCTTCCCCTTGTCCGGGCTCATCCCCGGCTCCCAAACCCTGCACAAAGGGGATAGGCACCCCGGCCAACTTTTCACTCGGCTCACCCAAGTGAGGAAAGCCCAAGCGTGGTCCAGATCCCAAATTCCCATTTGCAAGCAGTGATGTGCAGGCAGGGCATCTTCTGCGTTCACCTTTCCTTGTTGTTCTCAGGAAAGCCATTGCTTTAAAGGAAGAGGGGAAAGTGTGGGGAAAGGGATGCCGCAGAAACGACTGCGGGATTTGGCTGGATCCTGGAGGCGTGGTGCTGGGCACTGCTCCCCTCATTGATTTCAGTGGGGAAACAAAGGCTGTTTCTCACCCTCAGGAGCTATTTGGGCTCTCTCTGGTACGAACCTTTTGCCGCTGCGGACAAGAGCGACTCCATATTACGACTTGACTGCGTGTGATTTAGCAGGAGAGAGCGATCATTACTTTTTATGCTGTATGTAAAAACCCAGTTACAGTCCGTATAGCGGCTGATGCTCTATAAACAGTCAGCGGCAGCAGCGAGCGAGCAGTGCAGAAGTAGGTGCGCGCTGCCAGCTCGCTCCCCCGTGCTGGCAGGGCCACAGCGGCTGGATGTTCCCTGGGAAGGCAGAGGTGGAGCACGGATCTGCTCCACAACCATTTTCCACCCCAGACGAGCCTGCCGTCCAGACCCCCACGCCATCCCCTTTAGTTCTTCACGCTCTGCCCCAGCAGCGCGCAGAGCGACATTATGCCTGTGACCTTCACTAATTCACTTTCCCTCTCCACGCCGCCTTTCCTCCGCTTGCAGAAAGACACGCTTTTTCACACAGCATAAAAATAGCCTGCGTAAGGCGTTGCCAGAGGAAGCTGCGGGGCCAGCAGCGTGCAGGCAGGCAGAGGGACCGGCTGCTCTGTGCGGGTCCCTGGCCCTGCTCACACCACCCCTTGCCCGGGCAGGGAGCTCCCAGAGCAGCCTCCGATCATCCAGACGCCCTTGGCCTTCTTAACATCTCAGCTTCTTCTTCTGCCACTGCCTTGCTGTGGACTCAGTCTCAATGTGGTGAAATCCAAACGGTGGAGGTCAGCAGCAGGGAAGTGCTGCTTTATCAATGTTCTCCCTGAAACTGAATTTTTTTGCCCTCTGTTTTGGGAAACTGAAGGCTGCAAGCATCAAAATTAGGTGAATTGGGAGGCAGATTTTGGAGGCTTTCTAAACAAAAAAATTGTCCAAAAAATTATTTCCATGTCCTTTATGGAAATGATTCTGGTTTGAGTATCTGTCAGTGGGAAATAGTACTGGAGCCATTACCATCATGCAAAACTGAACTGTTTGTATCAAACCGACTTTCTGTCACCAAAAGCCCTGTTCTGATAAAACACCTCCAACTGCTCTTCTCTTCACAAGCCCTTACCTTGACTTTTCCTCTGCCATCCCTCCAGCTGGCGTGTGCACGGCACTGTACGATGACAGCCACCCCCAGCCTCTTGCTTAGGCTTCAGGCCAGTACCGTGGTGTTTTCTCATTTCCCGTCACCATCCCTAATGCACCCCAGCCACCCCCCTGTTCTTCAAGCCCTTTCCTACGCCTGTCCTTTGCCAGAAGGAGAGCGCCCCGGGAGTATCTCATCTGCTGGGCAGGGCTTCAGCTGGCAAGGGGGGAAGCCACCACCTGTGAAGTAAACCTCTGGGCACAGCTCATGGCTGATTTGAGGAGGTGAATTACATCCTAGAAGTGTCCTTCTCTCTCTAGCAGTGGCTATAAACACTGGAGACATCAAAAGGTAGACGGCATGAGTCCAGCTCTGCTCTATCAAGTGACCAGCCAGTGCCATCACGCGCCTCTGTGCTCCGTATCGGACTCATCTCCTCTACTCCTCCCTGCCCCAGGGAGCTGCGCTGTTCCCCAGCTCAATGCAAAATCTGCATCTACCCCATATGTCTTTTCTCACATTAAGTTCATCCACACGGCTGGTGGTTTTCTAGTGCTAACCACAATTTTGTGCCTACCTTGACGCATGCTATGCTATCGCAAGTACAGTCAATCAATCTTGCCTCGGCCAATAAGCAGGAGAGAAGTAATGTTTTTCCTACTCCCTCAGCTCTCTTCTCCTCCCGTTCTCCATCAGGCACTCAGCAAGTTCACAAGGGCAGCCAGCTCTCGGTTTCCTTGGTCACGCACAGCAGCTTGCCCTCCTAGAGTAATAAAAACAAATGACACGTTGCTGTTTGTTGTCAGAAATGTTACTGGGCCCCTCCATGGAGAGGTTTTGGGGGAAGGAAGCGTTTGCATTTTTAGGTTTCTTCTTGAGCAGGTGGAGGAAAAGTTGTCCGTAGATGTTTGTTGTCAGTAGACATAATGCCAGAGTCAACCGAAAAGGATGAGTAAAGATTGAGACGTACTGAGGGATGCAAGGCTGAGAGATAAGGGTGTGCTTGCTTGTAGATGCCAGAGCTGGTGAAACGACACTGGATCTGATTATCTGGGAGCAAGTGAGACCCAAGAGGCATCTGTACCAAGTCCTGATGCCTTCCAGAGGGGGACAAGTCCCCAGCCTGTAATGCTGCCCTGCATGCCCTGCTCCTAGCACTGAATTTAGTGACCTTAAAGTGTGGACACTGTGTCTAGTAAGATGAAGAACAGATTAATCCTCCCTTGTGGCTGTAGCCAAGATCTGCCCTACTTCCATTTGCAGTGTATCTGTATTTTCTCCTAGTTCAGCATCCTCTCCACGTAGGCACATGGAGAAGCACTTGCCCATGCACATGTGCACATACACTTAACTGCATGGGAGGGAGCCCTGGGACCCCCAGCAGAGCTGGAGCTTTGGCGTTCAGGAGCTGCTCATGCCAGGACCCAGGTCTTCCTTTAGCTCACATGTAGCTCAGTGACCAAGACCCTGCCAAGCTGGCCCCCTGACCCAGGAGCCCTGCGCCACCCATCCTGCAAGCTTTGCATCCCACCCCACATCGAAGCGACCAGGCAGGCTGTCCGAGGCCACTGGCCCTGGACCTCGGCGAGCAGCCCGCTTCAGGGTCCGGCCACCCTCCTGGGCACGGCGGGTGGCCAGCAGTGAGCAGCGCCGCGCCTGAAGGGCTTCACCATCTGGTTGCTGATTCAGACACCAGCCCCCACTCCCTGATGTTCCAAAGGCTGCAGGATGGGAGGACTCGCGACACCTTTATCTTTAGCTTTGCTTCTCCCTTTTTTCCTATTTTTATTAGCTGGGAATCATCCCATCCTTTTTATAGCTCTGAATTCGAGGGTCATCAGATGAAAGTGTAGTGGGGCTCCTGCATGGGTAGATGTGCAGCCATAAGGTCAAGGCACCTGAAGGAAAAGTTTCCAGTTTTCACAGCCCAAAAGATTGTGCCATAAAATTACTCATAAAATTAAAGTGGGGTTTGGGTTTCAAAGTCCTGAGAAACTTGAAATAGTCATCAGTCAGTTCTGGTATATGGGAAGCCTCAAACCTCTGCGTATTGAAGCACAGGTTAACGCTGTGCTGTAACATCTGCTGGGGACAGGGGAACACGTCTGAGATGGCAGCATCCAAATCAGCTTGGATGTTATGGCTTAGGCAGTGGGTGATAAGTTGTTTTCACTATTACAACATTTAGCTGGCTCCATGCTATGGATCTGAATTGCTTTGGTCAAATTCTTCCCAGTAAAATGCAGAGCCACCTTCTCAAACCCTTCTGCAGGATTTATGAGGACTGGGTCCACTCCAGTTTTCTTTCTGTATCAAAGTGATGATTTAACTAATTGATGATCTAATTTCAGGCTGGAACCGAAACTAACCTGCCGATTTGTGAATTTGACCTTGGTGCAGATTAACAGCAGCAGCAGTTAGTGTTAGTTTAACAGCATTCATAACAACTTTTTTTTCTTTGGTGATACCTTCTCTGGACTTTGCTTTTGCTTTTTAAAATATATCAATAGCATGGTAAATGGCGAGCGTGAGGGACAGTGATTCAGGCAGCTCCAAGCATCTCTTGAGGGGGGGGAGACCCTGGCTGCAGATGTCACTGTCATACCTTTGGCAGCAAATGCCAGCTTTGAACCAGGCAGGGGAGCTGATCTCACTGAAAAATACCCCCGGCAAAACAAGGGGAGGTTCCGCTCGGTGGCAGCGACAAGGTCACGCAAACGCGTGGCTCAGCACAAGATGGAGGGAGAGGCTGCATGGGGGAAGCCGCTCGCCCGCCTGCACCTGGGCAGGAGACCAGCCCCAAGCCAGCAGAGCCAGCGCTGTCCTGTGCTGTCTCTGCCAGGCAGAAGGCAGCAGCTCCAGGGACCGTGACCTCCAACCCGCGCCATGCCTCGCTCGTGTCCCTCAAAACACCATGCCAGCCAGTCCATGGAGCAGGGGTCAAACAGCTACTGAGGAGCCTGTTTGCACGTGCTGAAACAGCCTCAGCACACACCTCGCACCCACACACCCCCAGGACACACCCCCCCCTCTCCGTGTATGCTCGGTACCTGCCTGTAACCTGCACGTATACATACACATGCTGTCTCTGCACACAGACCATGCACACAGACACACACACAGAGTGTATATCCCACGGTCCATGGACACACAGCCTTTGTCCCTCACACACACGTGCACACACATCCAAGTGTACCTTTATACATGTGAACACACACACGCTTGTACATGCCAACAGATGTATGCGCTTCCAGGCACATGGGCTGCCCAACCCGTGCTCCCCACGCACCTCCCACGGCCACCCTGCGGGACCCATGGCCCCACGTTCCTCACCTTCACCCTGGGCCAGGGCTAGTGATGCCCCAAAACCCCAGGCAGTCACTGGGCTGCTCCGCTGCTCCTGGCTGAACCCAGACCTGCACCAGGGATTTCCCAGAGCCTCGCACCAAGCATAGGACCCCACTAGCCTCCTCATGACAATCCCAGCTGCACCAGGCAGAACGTCCTGCTGCCACCGTCCAGCAGCTCTTTCCATCTCAGACGGGCTAATGCTTTGGGACATTACCGTCTGCCCAAAATCAAGAGGCAAAAAGCGGTGCAGCAGGACCTGCGTGAGCTGGGGCTGCAGGATCCTGCGGGGTGGTGGGATGGAGGAGCAGAGACTGCAGGAGAGGGGAGCTTGGAGCTGGCGTGGGTCTGTGCACACGTGGCTGGACACTGCCAGCAGGTACAGCATCCTGACATACTCCTCTTCACAAAAAGCCACCCTGTGTTACTCTGTGTAAAACAAAGCCGTGCTCTCGGTCCCCAGCGCTGCCGCAGCTCCTGGTGCAGCCTCCGCGCTGCCGGAGCCCTCCCGGCACTTTCTGCCCTGGTAGGCAGCACACGCAGGCTCGGTCCTCATGACCTGGGGAGGTGAGCCACGAGCGATACAGCTTTGGGGTGGGAAGCTGGGGGTTATTCTACGCGAGCAGTCCCCGTGGCTGCTGGCGTGGGCAGGCTGTGGCTCGGGGCGCTGCAGGGAAGGCCAGCAGGGTAGGGGCTGGTCTGCACAGCCGGCGGGTAGGATGACAAAACCTTATTTCATATAAGCCAAAGTGCAAAGCCACTCTGCCTGCTGTGGGAGCTCGGTCCTGCGTGGCCACAGAGCTGCCTGCAGGCTGCCTGCCCTGCTAGCGGAGCAAGCATCTCTCACCGGGGCTCTTGCAGCACAGCACTGAGAAGGTGAAACCAGCTCAAGCTGCAGAGATCGCCGCTGGGGCGGGGGGATGGCTGCAGGCTAATAATATTCCGTGTCTCATTATGCTGCGTATTAAGCTGAAATTTGCAGATGCTCTAATCACCGCGAGGCATTCCGCGCACACAGCCTCTCTCCAGCCTGGCAGCTCTGTGCAAACACCGAAGGAGAAGCCCTGCTAACCGTCCTGCCACATGGTGTCCTGGAATCTTTACAGACCATTTCACCTTCACAAATAGCCTTGGAAATGTCTGTGCATCGACAGCCCCTGCGGTAGCCAGATAGCACAGCCGCCTCCTCTGCAGCTCCCCGGGCCCCTCTTAAGCTTTTTCCCATCACGCCATGCAAATGTGAGGCTCCAGAATTTACACCGGGGCTGGGTAAAGCACCTCACGTCGAATGTGATCTGTGCCCCAGGCTCGCAGGAAACGTGAACTGTATTTTATAGAGGTTGAGGGAAGCTCCTGCCTGAATTGCTTTATTTTTTTTCCTTTCTGTGTCCTCTCTTTTTTTTTTTTTTAAATGATTTTCTTTTCTTTCCCCAGATCTCTGCCCTTTGCCCTCCTGTGATCAAAGGGGGCATGCATTCAAGTGCCGTGGGAATACTCGGTCCTTGGGTATTCTGGGCAATCTCACGAGAAAAGATGCTTTTTCCCCAGAAGCAGAGAAACGCACATGAACCAGGGTGTGGGAAGGAGGGGTGTGAAGCCTGCTGGCTGGCTGCGCGTGGGAAGGGAGGAGAGGGGAGCAGTACGGGCAGGCGACGTAAGGGTTAATCAGAGACTGTCCTTGCTGTTTTTTCCAGGCCTGGCTGCACCAGATTCTTCCATTTCTCTTGGCAGGGATTTAAACCGTGGGGCTGAGCTAAGCACGTGAGCCTGGAGAGTCCCTGCACTCCGACGGTGAGCAGGACCCTGAGCGAGACGCTGCAGCTCATTAGCAAAGCAGCAGCCTGGTCCAGGGCAAGCAGGTGCCAAGCAGGCAGCAACAACAGCAAAACAGAGATGGTCTCGCTGTGGAGAGGCAGAAATGCAGCTAGACGGGGAGCCCCTTCCCGCAGCAGCAGCCCTTGCCGCTCTGGGCACGCACACGCACATGCACGCTTACTACAAGTAGTAACGCAGAGGGAAACCTCACCCTCTCTCTGCATAGGGTGAGATGGAAGGGGTTTGGAATCGGGCTCGTCCCTGTTCTCGGTGCTGGTTTGGGCCTCCCACTCTGGTCTCAATTCATATGCATTTGGCAGCTTTTCCTTGCCGGGGGGCTTGTGGACTCCCTCCCCCATCGTCCCACCCCACCGGGGGGTAGGGGTGGGGGGGAATGGGGATTTGAGACAACCCACCCCCAGCCTGCCAGGGAGTCTCAGGTAGGGCCATTTGCTGCCCATCCCTGGGCTGGCAAAACGGGGTGACCTATGGAGCCCCCTGACCACGGAGAAGGGCTGGGAATCATTCCCTGAATGAGCACAATGGCTCCTCATCCTGATGGCTTGTCTGGCTCTGTGCTCACAGTTGCCCAGGCGACTGCTTATGGAAAAGCGCGCATGGCCGGAGAGGCTCTGGCTGCTTGTCCCGGCGGGTCCTCACCCCCTGCTCCCTGCTGGAAGGGATGGCACTGCCCTGCAGCAAACCCTCCGCACGCACGCCGCTGAGGGTCACCCCAGCGCCTGCCACCACTTAAACGCACCAAGGTCCTGTCCTTTGCAGGTGCTCAGAATCCAGACCCAGATCTGCTGCTTCCAAAGAAAATCAGTTTCGGCCATGAAACCCCCTCCCATGGTTTGATTATTATTGTGTGCTGCTGTCTCCATTGCCACTGTGCCTGGGTGTTGTGCCAGGTGCTGTACAAATGCTGCCCATGCCAACACAGTGCAGTCAGCCTCTCAGCAATGACAGCAGTGACTCTATTGCTTTTGATATTGGTCTTTCCTTCACCTAGGACATGTTTTTCCAGGTGGACCCAGAGCTGGATAGTCTGCTGTTCTCAGCTGGTTGTGCCATGGGCTGCTGCAGCGATGCCAGGGGACCAGGAAAAGTTATGGGCAGAGAGCCCAGGTGACCAGCAGAAGTGGAAGGATTCAGGATCTCCCAGGGTCCTATGAAAATCCAAGCGGGCATCTTCCAAAGAGGTGTTCCAGGTGCCTGCTCCCCCAACATCCCAGCCCCAGTCTGTCACGTTACCTCGTTGTCTGTGCCCAGACACAGCGCAGTACTAGGCAGCTGAATGGCCCCGAAGAGCAGCTGGCTCATGTCTTCCCAAAGAGACAACCTTGTCGTGTCCGGTCCACTGCCTGCTCAGTGGAACCCGAGCACCTCTGTGATGGGGGACTCCAGCACCTTCAAAACAGACCATGTCCCCATGGGAGCTGGTCAGGTAAGAAGATCTGGCCAAAACGTACCCCCTGCAACCTGCTCTTGCTAAGGCTAGCAGGGTGGGCAGCTCTGTGCTGCTTTGTCCTTTGGCTGTGTGAAAAAGGCCAGGAGCCCCTGAGCTCTTGGTCTTGGTCCCACATGGTGCCTCTGTGACCATAAAATGGAATAACTGCTTTTTGTACAGTGAGATTGCCATCCTTCAGGCCAGTGTCTGGCGTGCCCTTGCAGATGGGCTGCAGCCACCAGAGTGGACCTGGTGCAAAGCCACGGATAGCAGCTTCACCCGCCCCTTTCTGCCGGCCACCCTAGCCCTGACATGGGACCTCTCTGTGGGCATATCCCCACTCCCCAGCCATGTTGCCTCCAGCCAACACATCCCCACATTTCTCCATCGCAGGGTGTGCTCAGGGCATAGCCACAGAAACAGCCCCAGCATCCATGCACATAGCCATTTGGGAGCAGATCCAGAGACCAATGTGTTCCAGCTTGGACACCCTTGATCCAACATCCGCTCTGCACAAACGTATCCCTCAGGAGAAGGAAAACAAAAGCAGGGATGATTTAAAAGGAGAATAAACACCCTCCTTCTGTTGGACTTTGTCCTTGCCCAGAGGAGGAATCACCTACTGCAGGAGTTTGATTGGGGTAAGTAATAGACCACCTTAAGCTAAGATGACATCTCCTATGAATGCTGCATTCAACAGTGGACAGGCCATATGCAGAAATAAACAGGGACCCAGGACACACTGGCAGCTCTTTAAAAGATTGTTAATAATGTGCTGTTCACGTTCCTCAGAGACTGCTGCCATGGTCTGCCAGTAACAGACGCTGGCAGTCCTGATGGGGAGTAACTCCTGCCGTGACAGAGCCTTTGCCTGGCGTCAGGCACGAGCCCAGCCTGCCTTTCCCCTGGCCTTGCCCCATCACAACCATCAGCACTGGGGAGGGGAACGCAGTCCTGCGGCAAGTACCCTGGTGACGCAGGCAGCACAGAGGAGACATGAGTGTGCACCAGGGCACAGGACAACCTCAGGTTTTACACCCAAGTCCTGGTGAGCTGAGGGAGCCTTGTGTGTAGGGCTGGTGGTTTCCAGCAAGGACCCAGACCTTGAAAGCATGAGGGGACTCTGGGGGTGGTGATAATATGCTGCTCCAGACCTGGCAGGGTAGGGTTGTTAGGGGGCAGGACTGGACCTGCAGCTAATGAGGCCAAAAGGACAGTACCTGGAGAGCAGGACATCAGTAGGACAGCCTGGCATGACATGCATCCATCACCACTAGCCACTTCTCCCACTGCGGCTTGTGAGCCAGCATCTCCATGGTTGTCCTGGAGCCTGAGCAAATAAGGTCCAGGTCAGAGTGGTACAAGGGAGGGTGAAATAGCAAATCATTCAAACTGCCACACTTCTGTGCAACCCACCTCCCCAGGCCCAAGTCAGCCTGAATCTGGCCCATTAGCTCCCAGCACTGGGCATGGGGATGAGGGAAAGAGCACAGAGCTTTCCCCCTTTCCCGTAGACAGACATCAAAATGTGTCAGGCTGGAAATCTCCCAAGAGCAGCTCCCTCCTGGGCTTCACTGCTGCTTCCTGTTCTCGGGGGCAGGAAATACCAAGCAAACAGCTCCGTGCATGACTTCAAAACTTCCACTTCCAGCGCCGGCTGCAAGATGAGGATGGAGGAGTCTGCATGTCGGGAACAGCCTGCCCAGAGACTTTGCTCCCATGGACGAGACCCCCTCCATCTCTCCTCTGCCCCTTGGGAAGCCAGGTGCCCAGGAACAGCTTCTCCTAGCCCTTAAGGTCCAACTCAAGAGATGGTTGCACTAAGCTCCTAGGCTGTCAGTCCTGATGCTGTTCATTTGCTTTTGCTCTCTGCCTCCACTCAGAGCCAGGCAAATAGATGTATTAGTAACCGCACAGAAAATGAGACTGCACAGTGCACCGTGAGGCTGCTGCACGTACCCCTTGTGAACATGGGTAGCCATTACAGCACAAGAGCTTTTGCAGTCCCCCCATTGCTGTCATCATGGACTGCACGCTACAAGCTTTGCATGGGAAAAAAAACCTCATTGCTGCTCCCCTTCCCCATTAGGTAATAGCCTCCCCTCCCCACAGCCTGGGGTGGTGTGCGCCATCTTCTTGTCTCCGTTCTGTTTTTTGAGGGTTGGTTCAGCCCTGCCCTGCTGTGCTAGGAGCTGCACAACAGCACAGAGTGACTGCCAGTAGATGAAAAAGGTCTGTTTCCCTCAAGTCGCTCGTTAGAAATAACAAGGTAGTGCCTGGCCCGGCTCTGACAGGACTTCCAATTGGTCTGTTGATCACCCAGCAGTTCATTAGGCCAGGCAGCAAGGAGCAAGCCTGGGATGGGAGCTGATGGCTCAGAGCAGGGTCCACCCTGTGGTTCTTCATCTCTGTGCCCCAGCTGCCCCAGGGCGCAGGGAGAGGCCCCTCTGCATGACTGCCATCCAGGTCTCACTGGAGCAGATGTGCCCCGGGGGGGGGTCCTGCATCAGAGCTGGGCTTTGGGACTGTCCCCAAGAGACGCCTGCCGCCTCCGGGGCACTGCTGGTCCCTGCCAACACCCTCCCGGCCCCGCCGCAGGGTCCCCGCAGGCAGAGGCAGGAGCTGGCAGCGCACCCCGCATGCGTGCAAGAGCCCAGATGTGCCCAGCACAACCTGAGCCTGGCAGGGGAGGTCACTGCCTCGTTTGCCTGCCGTGAGCTCCCCACGCTGCTCGGCGTCTCTGCTCTTGGCCCGGGTACGGATGGAGCCAGCTGCTCCTGGCGCCGGCGCTCGTCTCTGCCAGGCGCTGAGCCATCTGCCTGGCAGGGCCAGCCACACCTGCTGGGAAGGAGACAGAAGCTGGGCAACCTCCCCGCCTTTGCGGCTTTCCGGCTGGCGGCATCACACGGCGGATCCAAGAGGGTTCGTGTGTTTGCACAAAGAGAAAAGAGATAAGGGGATGCTTCTCCCCCACCACCCCCAAAGCCTGGCCGTGGCTGGGCACCTCGTGAGAAGGGTGGGTACCAAAGTGAATCTCAGGCCGCGCCATGAACGGAGCCGTGCGACCTCTCCCGGCACCAGCCGAGGGATGAGATGTGTGCCCCAAGCCCCGCTGCCGGGACGATCCACGGCACGGGCAGCCCCATCCCCAGCACTGCGCGGAGTCCGCTGCCAACACCCAGTGCAGGAACCAGCAAGGACCAGAGAGCGGCTCTGCCCCAAGCAGGCAAGGGGGTCTTTGCTCCCAGGAGGGCAGGGGTTTCAGAGGAGACATGCTCAAACAGCTGGCTCGGGACAGTAATGGTGTGCCCCCCTCCACAGTGTCAGGGCTGGCAACTGCCCTGGGTGTTGTTCAGAGCCCACGTGCACCCGCCGCCGTGGTCAGTGGTGTGATGGAGAGCGGCAGAGGGGACCCGATGGCTCTGCCCTCTCCTGCTGGGTTCACCCCATCCTGCTCCTCTGCACCAGGATCTGCGGGAGCCAGAGATGTGCCACATGCTGCTTCTCCAGCTCTTGGTGCAACAGGGCCAGGCTGCACCACGGCACCGAGGGTGCAGGATGCTGCCACCAGCCCTCACATCCCAGCCCTGCTGCCAGGAACAGCACCAGTTAGGTGCTGGGATGGAAATTCCCTCCCGGTCCGGGCTGGGGTCTCCTGGCCTCTCTGGTGGCAAAGCCAGGCAGCAGGACAGGCAGAAATGATGGAGAGCATCTCCAGGCACCCCATTGCTGAACATCCCGCAAGTGGCTCTTCTGCCCTGTCTTGTTTCTCCTCGGTGGGATGAGGCAGCTGATGGGCATCGCAGAGTGGTGCTTCCCCCAGCCTGGCTGGCTTCTCCCACCCCAGGGGAGCCAGGACTGCTCTGCCACTCCGGCACCCAAGTGTCACGGCTGGCAGCCCCTGCTGCTGCCGCTGAGCCCAAAACCAGCCTGGAGACCTTCCTCCAGCCCCCCACAGGGCCAGGTCACACCAGACCTTTGTCCGCAGTCCAGTCAAGGCAGGGAAGTGACCCCGGCTTTTGAGGGGTTGGGAGTACAGAAAAATTATCCTCTGAGAAGGCCTCCTTACCCAAACCTCCAGCCCCAGCAGCTCTCCTGGGTACCCACAGCTAAGAGGTGTCCGCAGGGAGCTCAGCTCCTCCTGGGCATCATGCAAAGGTAAGCCTGCCAGCTCCCCCATCCTCCAGGGCAGCTCGCCCCTGGGCTGCTGGCACAGTGGAGCTCAGCAGGACCAACCTTCTGGCTGACAGAATAGCAAATGGGGGCACAAAAGATCTTCCTGGATGGTTTGGTCTGGGTTTAGTGGCCTGCCTAGGAATGAGGATCCATCGCCCTGCCCGTTTCCAACTTCACCTTCCTCAGATACGGTAGCAGCCTGCTGACATGGCTGCAGCTTTGCTCTGCGCAGGAGAGCCTGAGCTGGGCTGGGGAGAGGAGAGGGACCGATATGAGCACTGTTAGTCCAGCAGATGTGGATGTCCCAGACCAGCCACCTGCACAGTCCTGGAAACGGGGACCATTGCAATCCTCTGCAAACGCCTCCATCCCAGCAAGTATCTTGGCTCTGGCAGGGAGGCAGAGGTGCTCTCAGGACAGGGTGCATTCAGCCTATTTCTTCTGATGACCTCGGAAAAGGTGAATTGCCTCCTGGCATCCACTGACGATGTCTCCGCCAGGCAGAGCAAGAGTGGAGGGTGACGGCAGACACAGCTCCCACGCTACAGACACCACAAGTATGCTGAGGCCGGGCAGGCAAGTCCTGTGACACCCCATGTGCACAATGTCCCCCAACCGCCGTCCCAGCCAGCTGACACCCCAGTGCATGCCACAAAGCTAAAGCTCTGTGCTGGTCACGGGTCTGCTCAAGCGCACGACGCTCCTGGCTGCAGCAGAGGACTTGGAGGAACAAGAGAGGTTGAACTGTGAATCCAGCTGCCCTGGGAAGCACCTGTGACACCCCAGCCTGGCTTTGACATGGCACAGAAAGCAGGTAGGCAGCAGCACTGAGGAGCTTAGCAGCTGGTCCTAAATTTTGTGTGAGCGTTCCGGGGGATGCTGACCCGAGCTGGGGTCCTGCTGAGACCTGACGCTTTCACTCAGCCCCACCTAGGTGCCTGCTCCCCACCATCCCACCCACTTCATCCCACCTCCTGCAGCGGAGGGCTCAGGCTGGTTCTTGCCCATGCCCAGGGCTTCCTCGCCCCATGAGGCTGTCCTGCCCCATATGATGAACCCTGCCGGCTGGTGCCACCCACACCTCCCGCTGACAGCAGCCCAAGCCCACCCGAGTGGGCACCTGATGGCTCCTGCAGCATTTTGCAAACCTCCTCCTGCAGCAGCTGAGGAAAACTTTGTTCCAGGAGAGCTGCTTTGACCTTGACCTGGAGTAACTCTGTGGTGGTGGCTGCAGGAGGGGACATGAGCTCAGCAGCCTGTCTGATGGGAAAAAAACACACAGAGCAACCTCTCTCCTTCCTTTCTTCTCTCTCTGCCATCCATTTGGTGGGCAATGCGGCCTCGCTGCAGCTTTATCTTGGTTCTTTAAAAGGCTCCCTGGCTGACATGCACACCGTATGGGAGCAGTCAGCCGAGGAGAGCTGTAAATCTCTGAAGGCCTCATCTTGCGGGGCACATTAGCTGTTTTAAACTTGTCAGCTTTCAGCGATGGAAATTGACTGTTCAAAGCCATTCTTCCCTCCGCATCCTGCTCCATTTTACGCAGTGGAGAACGTGCTGCATCCCCGTTGTGTTGGAGCAGGGGGCTGTGCATCCCCCCACGTGCATCCTCGGGGACTGTGCGCACTTTAGGGATGTTTCTTGAGATCTCACCAGGGCTACGAATGTCTCCAAGCCATCTCCTTCCATTCTCTCCCCTGCAATCCTGCCCTCACCTGGAGGTGAGGATGGGGATATGTGACCCCACAAAGCACGCCCGTCCACGCCACCTGGCTTTCCCTTGTCCGTCCACGCAGGATGACACCAGATCCCACTGAAGCTGAGTCTGGGAAGGTTTATGAAAAGCAACCCGAGTTTCAAGGTGAGCTGGTGGGATTCAAACGCAGCACTCCGTGCGTGTGCATGTGCGTGCGCGCGAGCTCCAGCGTCCGGCACAGCCTTGCACGCAAAGCCCAGGGACACGCAGCCCGGCTGCTCTGTGCCCACCTGGGGAGGATGCTCCCGCTGCCGCTGCCCTCGCGACGGCTCTGCCAGCACCAACAGCTCACGAGCCGTGTCAGGAGTGCAGAGCGTGGGGGCTGCGAGGAGGAAAAGCTCTGCTTGAACAGCTCTCCCTGAGGCAAACTCCCACACAGGCATCTTCTCAAAAGGGCACGTGACCCTGTCCACGCATCCAGCCTGGGCATCCCACAGATCTGCTGTGGAGCCAGCGCTTCGTGGGTGCCCACCTCGCCCCCCCCCACCCGTGCGTGCAGCTCAGCTGAGCACAGCCATCCCTCTCCATCCTGCCGGGCGCGCGGTTCCTCTCCGCAGATGCTCCCCAGCCCCTGCGCAGGACCCGGAGAGGAGACCCTGGAGCAGGCACGGCCCTTCGTCCCCCTCACCCTGGGACAAACCCCCCATGTTGCGCTTTGCAGCCATCGCCCCAAGGAGCCCACCTGCGCGGGGGTGTCTGAGGAGCAGCTTCACCCTCGGGCGAACGCGGCCACCCCGAAGCAACCCCCCGCAGCGCCCGGCGAGCAGCAGCTGCAGCGTGTCTGCGGAGGGAGCGCGACGGCCGCGCTCGGACCCAAATCAGCCCCGCGTCCCCGACCCTCCCCGCTCGTGGGGTCAGGGCGGCTGTGACAGTGGAGACGAGGGGGGCCCGCAGCAGCTCCCGGCACTGGGAGATGAGCGCTGCGAGCCCCGCACCAGAAAGCACCGCTTCCCCCCGCCGCCGATTTCTCTCCGTGGTTACGGGAGGCAGGGGGAAGCGGTCCAGGTGGGAGGGGGGCATCTGGGCCAGGGAGCGCGGGGGCCCTGGCGCAGCACGCGGCGCGATCCGTCGCAGGCGCGAAATCGTTGCCCCCGAATTAGCCGAGCGCCGGATGACGCACCGCGCTCGCAGCCGGCGGGGAGGAGGGGGAGGACGGTGGTGGCAGCGGGCAGCCCACCCGTGCCACGGCCACCGGGCAGCAGCGGGGCCAGCGACGGGGAGAGGCTGCCGGCACGGCGGGAAGGGTCCCGGCCCCCAGCTGCCCAGCACCCCCCCGCTGCGCCCCCCAGCACGGCTCCCAGCACGCCCCTGCTCCGCAGCCTGCACGCTCCCTGCAGCGTCCGTCTGTGGCGATGCCCAGAAATAATCTGGCAGCAAAGCAGAGCCAGAGCCGCGTCCACCCACCGCTCCACGTGAGCGATGGGGAGCGGAGAGGGCGAGAGGCGCCAGCTGGGCCCCTCGCTGACGCTGCGGCCCTCTGATAACGCTGGATTTGGGTCCTGCAAACCTGCGACAAGGGGGGTGCCAGCGTGGGGGGAGCAGTTAAGCTTCCTATCACCTGCAGGGCAGTGCTTCCTTGGAGACCCTGCCAGCCCACCTCCCTGAGGGCAGCGGAGAGGCTCCAAAAGCGGGGAGGGTGCACACGCATCCCGAGCCCGCGCTGGCGTGCCCTCTGCCGAAGCACAGCACGGGTCCCGACGCCGGTCCCGCAGCCTCGGCCACGCACCCCGGCTGCAGGGACAGCAGGGCCCGCGTGAAAAGCCTGATTTGCAGATTGCTGTTCATGACACGGTGCTCCAGCCCAGCTAAGGCCGACGGGTTGGTTATTATATCGACAGCATAAACGTGTCGCAAATTGCCTGAATTAGCCGTGTGCCATGAACAGGTTTATGGATAATGGGATGCAGAGCCCTTTCAGGAGCAGGCAGCTCGCAATCCAGTTAGACAGCTCCAGCCCCAGCCGTTCCCCGCTGGAAGATGAAAGCCGGTCGGATACACCGGACAAAAGCCAACGTGCCTCTCGTGTGTGAGCAGAAGTGCCCTGCAGGCAGGATCCAGCCCGGCTAGCACAGCCTGCTCTCCCAGCTGCCGCCACCTCCTCTGTCCTCCTCACCTGATTTTTTTCTTCCTTGGGGAAAAAAATTCTCCTTCTCTTCCCCAGAAGATACTTTCCCTTAGGGTGTGGGGAGGGGGATGCTGTTACACTCCACTTTTGTGTCCAAATTGCATAGCAAGGACTTTGGGCAAAATATCCTGTTGCACACCCAGGGCTGTCCTTAGCTTGGACTTTTGAATTAAAACTCACCAGCTGTACTGACTCTGCCCCAAGGCTGACCAGGTCCAGGGTCACATCTTGCAGCAGCTCTAACAGGGTACAAGGGAGGACCTAAGGGCTGAATCAGCTCTTGCTAGGTTTTCTGTGCATGGATTGACCTGATCATTTGGTTTGATCCATGTTTAGCTTTTGGGTTTCCTGCAGCAAGGCGTTCCCCAGCTTCTTCCCAGACACTCAGCCGGACTGAAAGGGGTTGGGTCACTGTGGTTAAAACGTGGCCAGTCTGATGTCCTTGGATGGGCTTTCCTCTGAGTCTGCAGCCTCTCAGCCTGGAGCCCTTCTGAGTGTTTTCAGTGGGGCGTGGGTTGTCACACCACAATCTGGAGAGCATCCCCGTGGGGCAGCAGAAGGTCTGGAGGGGCCCTGGCTCCACATGCATCCCCACTTTGCACCTCTGCAAGAGAAACGGCTTTAAAAAGGGGTTTATTAATGTCCACCGGCGTCTCGGTGCAGCAGGCACCAGGCGGGAGTGTGCAGGGGAGAGAGACAAAGAGAAAGCCAGCAGCGGTGGGGAAGGGCCAGGCTTGCCTCCCTGCACAAGCGCTTTTCCTCAACCGAGTGGCGAGAAAGCAAAACTGAGAAGTGCCTAAAATTAGAGCTGCCAAACCCCAGCTGGGGAAGCCTGGAAAGATCCCCAGGCCCTGGAGCCTTGGGCGAGCTGCATAAAAGGCAGCGGAGGGGAAGGGAAGGGAGCTTGGGGACCACAGCAAGTAGAGCAAGGCACAGTGGGAGCAGGGAGTGGATGGCTGCCTTCCCCCGCCCCGACATCCCACCGCCTGCTCATGACACCCCCCTCCCTGTGTGCACGGGGGACGGATGCACGCCCCACGCCGCAGCCCCGCGGGACCGGCCGTCCCTCTGAGGGCATCTGCTTGGGGATGCAGCTGTGCTGGCGCAAGCGGGGACGGGGCGCGTACGGCCCCGGTGCTGTGAGCACACCCCAGTCAGACATCCCGGCTTGTTTGCCTCTCCAGGAGACCCACGGACATCACGCTGGTGCCTGGAGAGGTCCACGCGCTTGGGGACCGCTCCCTCAGCCCAGGGGCTGAAAAACACATACCTGGGGCATTCCTCAGTGGGGCTCACAGCCCCACGCGGTATCCCCTGCCTTACACCCTGCCACAAAGCCAGCTGAGCTTCTGGAGGATCAGGAATAACTGAGGAGGCCAGAGGCTGGGTGACCTGGGCCACCAGTGTCCTCATAGGTGGGCATTCACCTCCACCCAGCAAACCTGGATGGCAACCCTATAACCCCCCAGCTACGCACCCCAGGGTATCTTCCTGCCCAGGGAGACACAATCGATGAGTCAAAAGCACAAGCTCTGCCATCAGCCAAAGGCTCCAACGCAGCTGAGGTCCAGGATACCATCCCCCAGGCCTGCTCCTCCCGCAGAGGTGAGAGCAGACATGGCCAGGACCATTCCCACCAGCATCCCAAGGCTCCTCTGGATTCACAGAGCAGAAGCTCGGATGGTGCCATCCCGGCCCCAGCAGTGCGGGTGGCAGAGTCACCAGCCGTGCACCAGACAGACAACTAAACCTGAAAAGGCAGCAGCTTCACAGCCAGCCGGTGACTTTGCACTGAATTTGGCTTCCCAGCTCCTATTTGTCATGATCAAAGCGACCGAGGTTTAGCGCCAGCTTCACTGAGCTCAAGAGATGCTATAAAATGGCTGAGTCAAGGGCAGGTCTATATCATTTCCCTCGGTAACTGCAAAAATCACAAAGGCAGCCATACGCCGACACCTGGTGAAAGCCTGGTCCCTGCCTTCCCCAGTGCTAGGACCCCACTCTAACCAGTCCTTTCTGCATGCCACAGAATCAGACCCTAGCCACTTAATCTGGAGTAAATCAGCCCCTGCTTGACATTTGTCCATGACTCAGTGCTAGATATGTGCAAAATTACCCAAGGAGGAGGCAGACGCATTGGACAGGAGCTGTAGAGAAAGGGTCTTGGGGGGAAATTCATGCCAGAGGGATGCCCTGGGAGTGGCTTGCCCTGAGCTCATTGCTGCCTGTCCTCCTGGCAGCCTCTGGTCCCAGTGTGAAAGCAAGTGTGTGTTGTGACAACCAAGGGAGAGTGTCCTGGCTCTGCTCCGCCACCCCAGCTCCTGCCTTCGGCATGGCCAGCACTGCAGGATGTGCACCCAGCGGGAACAGGGCCGGGATGGAAGAGAAACAGGTGGCCATGGGGGACTGGTCGGGACCAGAGGCTTGCATGAGAATTGGTCACCGGGAGATGTAGACAGTGACACAGCTGTTGCTGGGAGGAGGATAGGACAGGCAGAGTGGGATGAGACAGCCAGGAGATGATGGAATGGGATGTCACGGGAGAGGACCGTTGGGACAAGACAGGATGGGACAGGATAAAACAGAGGGGATGGCATGGCATGGCATGGGAAGAGATAAAACAGAGAGGATGGGATGAGATGAGACAGAATAAAGCAGGGGATGGGATGGGATAAAACAGGGGATGGGATGGGACAGAATAAAACAGAAGGGATGGGATGGGATGGCATGGCATGGCATGGCATGGCATGGCATGGCATTGCAAGGAATAAAACAGAGGGGATGGGATGGGATGCGGTGAGACAGGATAAAACAGGTGATGGGATAACATGAAATGGGATGGGATGGGATGGGATGGCATGGCATGGCATGGCATGGCATGGCATGGCATGGATGGGATGGAGTGGACAGGACATGATGAAGCGATGACTGGATGGATGGGATGGAAGGGACAAGAAGTCCTCCTGGGAACCAGCTCCCTGGGGCCACACTGGGGTGGCCCAGCCAACACCTCCTGGCTTGGGGCAGAGCCCAGCACAGTGCACTTGCCCAGCAGCCCCAGCAACCCCTGCCAGCCCCGCTGGCCTGCCCTCCGTGCCCTGCTGGGCACTGCACCGCAGGTGGGGAGCCACGTGCGAGGCCCAGCACAAGCGTCTCGCACTTTCCCATGGGGAAGAGAATTGCTCCCTGGAGCGTGAGATCTGATTAGATTCGTGACACACCGCAGCGTGGCAACAACGTGATAGCCAGGCCCGCAGTGTGTGCCCCGCACCCGACCCATGTCCTCCTGGGGCTTCGGGGGCTGATGCACGGCAGGAGGGTCAGGAACAGCTTGGGGAGGGGGCAGTCTGGCACGCTCCGGGATGTGTCCAGGCTGAGAGATGGGAGATGGCAAGGACAGGGTCAGGGCTGGCTGCCAGTGTGGCTGGGTGATGAGTTCAGCTCAGCTGGCTGCACGCTCCCCTGGGGCAGCCACCAGCCCTGGGGACTGTGGGAGGGATGGAGGGGGGGTCTGAGGTTACCCCACCCTGCTGGTTGGTTACCCCATCCCTGCCTCCCGCTGGATGCGAAATGATGCTGTCCCACCTCTGGCTGGCAAGGCAGCTGCCGTGCTGTGGGCAAGCACAGCTTGCCCATCCTACTGGGGCAGCAGCTCACGGAGCCCCGGAGAGCCCCAGGCAGCCGGAGGTCAGACGACATGCACGGCCAGGAGAGGAGGGATCTTCAAAAGCCTCTCAAGGCGACAAACAGTACCTGTTCTGCAGTTTACCCTTCACTTTTGCTGCCTCTAACGGTTTCTGAGCGATGCCTGCCTCTTTATTTGAGATCTTTCAACAGCTGTCTGATAGAGAAGACCTTTATCTTGCCTCTCCTGGGCTCCCATCCAACACCGGTCTCTGGAGGTGGGGAAGAAGGGGAAAAAAACAGAATTCACTCCTGACCGAGAGCCTCACCTAATCCACCGCGTGTGGAAAATTACTGCCACCGCACGGCGCCCAGCCCTGGCCCCTTTCCCACCCTCACCAGCCAGCGCCTGCTCCTGTGGCTTTTGTGCCTGGATTTTTTTTCTCTCCTCTTCCTGCTGGGAGAATGGGAACTTCGGCGTTTGGACAAACCCTTGAGAAAACAACTTTACACGTGCTTGGGGCACTGAGTCGGTTTTTTATTTAGTTTCGTCTGATCCTGAGACAGATTTGCCTAGAATCACTGTGCAGGCTGTAAAAGCTCCCACCCAACTTGCCAGCCCACCACCTAGTATCAGCAGACCAGGGACCGCTTGTGCCAGTAGCATTGCTGGGAGCCTGCTAAGCTGTGCCAGCGCTGCAGGCTGTGGCACCAAGTTTTTCCCCCTCCAGGAACAGGTCCAGCCTTGCAGTGTCACCAAGTCCAGCTCAGCGTGGTCCACAGCCCTGCCCCAGCCCTGGCCACCTCACAGCCACGCTTCCACCCCGAAGGGGATGGTGTGAAAAAGCTCTTTGGGATGGTGTCAAGCTTCAAGGCAGGTGACCTCCCTCCTCTGCTCAGTACAGACACAAGGCTAGGAATCACCTCTGCCACCTCAAGATACCTGCATGTAGACCTCTACAGATGAAGGTAGCCCTCCCTGGATGGCTCCTTCACAGACAGAGAGACCAAGGCACTGCAAGGCTTTCTCATCTCTTTCAGCACAAAATGGATTGTACCCTGGGGTCCACTGCTTGGGCCCTTGCTGTACCCAAGGGATGAAGGCACCAGGCTGTGTTTGTGCTCTCCACAGCAGCAGCTCATTGAGCATCTCCTTTTGTCTCCAGGACATGCAACCGTGTGGTCCTACAACATGCTCGCCAGCAGTTTGGAAAACACTTAGCCCTGAAATCGGGACTAAAGACACACAGGTGCAGAGTTTCTTCCCATCTGGATGCTCTGGACAGAGCTTTGCCTCAGGAAAGATGTGCACAAACCTTCCCATACTGCTAGCTGGGAAGAAAGGGTTGTTATCCCTAGATCACAGTTAGGGAAACCGAGTCACACGGTGGTAAATCTCAGAGCTCAGAGAAAGGTTGTTTGGCTAATTTTGTCTTGCCTGTGAATATCAGGCAGAAAAAAAAGAAATGTAAATTGTTTCCTATGGCAAATAAACCACCAAGAGCCACCCGTTTTACCTCCTGTATTCTCTGTTTCACATCATCTGATGGCCAGTTCAGACCGAGGCATTGCAACCCCTGCACCATGTGCGACTCCAGACTTAGCATCACCTCCTCATCGCTATGTGATCGGCTATGTAAATCACATGGGATTTGCTTTCTTCATTCCTCGAATGGTTTCCGAGCTATAAAGCGCTTCCAGCATAGCTGCCAAGCTAAACCTGTGTGATCTTGCCCCGGGCCACTGAGATCTGAGCCCTGGATACAGTCCGTGACTGTACCCCAAAAGGACCTCACCAGTACGGCTGATGGCACTCACCTCGCCCTGAGAGCTGAGGGGAGGGAGAGGGAGAGGACAACGATGCAAACCCTTTTCCTAATCTGGAAAGTGTAAAGGCAATACTGCCCGTGCACACAATGAGTGTACAAATAAAAATGCAGCACAACTGCGGTGCTGTTGGTGCCAAATATTTATAGTTTGATTGCACCTGAAGTCCCTCCCCAGGCCTGGGAGAGGGGAGGCAGCTGCAGCCTGGCTGCTTGGGTGGAAAGAAGGGAAAAAAAATGCTGCTTTGGGCAAATAAAGCAGGGGGAGGCTGGATTCACGCTTGGGTGGGTCAGCGTGGTGCTCTCCGGCAGCGTGGTTTGGAAATACCAGCCCCCTCCACAGCCACCCCGCCGGCGCTGGCAGCCGCCTGCATGGCCAGGGGTCAGCTGCTGTCGCTGGCTGGATGCTCGGGGGTCCACGGACTGGCGGGAAGGGTGCTGGGGTAATCTTTTGCTAAGGGGGGATGCTGGATAACATTTTTCTGAAGTGTCTTCAGGATTTAAGGGCCCAGCTCTGCAAAGGAATGGAAATTGCAGGAATTAGGTACCTAAATAAGGCTAAGGCACTTGAAAGCCACTCTGGATCAGGCTTTTAATTTAGTCTTTAACCATACAGTAAGAAAGCCTCTTGAAAGATAAGGGCTGTTTTATAGGCACACAGTAGATGTTCCTCTAACCTGGTCCCCTGTTTCCATCAGGGCTGATGCCAGGTGCCTGGGGAAGAGATTACAAATGTGGCTGGTGGTGTAATGCTTCCTTGCTCTCCTGATCTCCGGACATTCATGGAGTGGGGTTTTCTGAGCTAGAGAGGTGCTGCCTTTCTGCTTAAGAGCTCTCCACAGGCTTTTTTCTTCTGTCTTTCAACTCTCACACCTCCCATGCGAAGTGGGAGCACCCGCTCCCCATGCAGCGAGGAGCTCCCCTTAAGGATCCTCCACAGAACAAACATCTCCTCGAGTTTCCTTTGAACTTGGCCCCTGCTAACTTCATTTCACCTAGATCTCAGTTGGTATATGAGAAGAGGCAGCGAACAGCTATCCATTTTCTCCCTGCTGTTCAGAGGTCTCTGCTTCCAGGAACCACATCGTCCACCACAGGGAACGATGGTCCCAATGACAGGGAACAAAACGAGTTCACACCCCTTGTCATGGATGGCTTTGGACGTGGTTTTCTTTTCCATTCATGACCAAAACAAAGAAATACAGAAGAAAATCTTGTCCTGCCACATTCGCTGGCTCACCGCATTTCACAAGTGACCTTGGAGCTCCCCACTGTGCTGAGAGCGTCTCTGAAGCTCAACGCTGCTTCCAGAGGCGGGGAAACTGAGCCACAAGGCAATTACTTAGATTTCTTCTGATCACCTAGTAACTCCACGTGAGAAGGTAAAAAAAGGCTCCCAAAGCCTGGTCATTGCCTTTGGAGGTCAGTCCAGCCAACATTGCTGGAGCATTTATGTTCTACTTTTCCTTGGGTGGATTTATCCTCACCACTACTGCTTATTCTCATTACTAGATTTTAGCATCCAAAATAGCAAGAGCAGGTAAACTGAGGCACCAGAGGGGCTCCTACAGCCTAACCAAAATCGCACAGAAAGGTGGTAACACAGGTGTAGGTACACCCACACCTGGACCCTTCACCCTCTGGCCTGGCTGGGTACTTGGGGAAGTGGGATGGCAGCGGTTGCGTGGAGGGGCCACAGCGTACCCACGGCCCCACGGCTCCCCGAGGGGCTGCGCGGAACCCGGGGAGCCTGCCAGCAGAGGCAGGGATGCAGAGGCAGGGACATGAGCATGGGCTCACCAGCCCCAGCCAGGCAGCTGATTAAAATGCAGTCCGGCCACCCCGGGCCTGTCCCCACCGTCTCCCGGCTTTAAATAATAGCTTAATTATCTCATTTACATTTGGCTCCTTTCAGGGAGGCACTGCAGTTGATTAACATTTTCCCTCCCGGTGTCTCGCTCTGCATCCCCGTTGCATCCCACCCTTCCCACGCTGCTGGTCCCACTCCTGCAGGCACGGGTCCCTGGCTCCTCTCGCGGTTGCCCACTGCAGCTGGCCTCCAGCCCCACTCCTCTCACCGGGTCGGGGCTCTCCAGGGCTCTGGAGATGCGGAGACCCAGCTTGCAGATGGCCACAACAGACACGGATGCTGGAGGATGGGAATAGATGCCCTGGCTGGACAGTTGCATGTTGAAGGCTCTCCTCATCTTCTCCCCACTGCTCACCGGTGCTCATCGGTGTCCTGCCATTGCTTTGCTGCCGGAGCTGCCCCTGATCTCTCCCCACATTCCCATTTCCACCCCTCACTGGGCAGCTTTTAACTTTCTTTTTTATCTTCTCTTTTTAAATCTCCTTTGAAAGCTCCAGCCAAACACTGAATTCCTTTGAAGAAGAAGAAAACGTCTCTGTGGGTTGCCCTTCCTCACCGACTGGAGCTGCGGGAGATCCCAGTGCCCAGCCTGGAGAGGAGAGCCGCTGCCCAGCGGCTCCCCCGGCCCCAGCCACATCCCCGAGGGTGTTTCTGGAGGAGACCAGGACTGGAGGTATCCCCAGCCCTCATCTCCTGGCCCCTCCAAGCCCCCTACCGGGTTTCCCAGAAAACCCAGGTTGTGCTCCTATATCACTTGGGGTCTTTGGGACAATTTAGTGTCCCCTGCCAAGCTGAAGGGCAGATTTTGCAGCAAATTTATGAATAATTAGCTCCCCAGGCACCCAAAGCAGGGAAGGGGCCAGAAGGATGCGTGTGGCACTGGACTGCCCGCTCCCCCCACCAACCTGTCACACCGTATGCCGAGCTGGGACAGGACCTCACGGACGGGGGACAGGGAGGTGATGCCACCAGAGCCCCATACCGCCAGCACTGGCCTGACACAGCCAGCCTGGGGGAGATGAAGGTCCTCAAGGCTCCTCAGCAGACCTGCTTATTGCTGCACGAGCCTGTGCCCTGGCAGCCCCTTTCCCCCGCCTGCTCTGTCCCCTCGTCCCCCTTCCCTGGCTCAATGCAGCTCCAGAGGCTCCATCCCTCCCTGGGCTTGGCACAGGCGGCCAAGCCACGGCACAGCGCTGCAGGCCCTGCTGCTGAATTACAATCTCCTGCGTGAGTGGCAGGCATTTCCAGATAGTCCTATTGATTTTGTGTAGCCTCCAAAACCCCCGTTCCTGCTGCTAATTTAGCTGGGATGGCCGCGTCGTCCCTTCTCCCGACGAAGTGTGCAGTGAAACCCTTTGATCCGCTCCCTCTCGCTCCCTTCAAACAGCCCCCCATTGCCAGGAGAGTTTGTGCTTCAGTGCAGAGGTGCTCTTTTTGGAACATATATTTTTAATGGGTATTTCAGACGTGGCGCAGGCATGAGGGAGTAATTCTCCTGTGCCCTGGTATTTACATATTTTCCAGCATGCACAGCACAGGCAGGGGAAGGTTTCACAGAGGGAGCACGGCAAACAGGAAGGAAAGAGCTTTGTGCTTTGTATCGCCAGGGCCCAATTACAGCCTGAAAGGCAGGGAGCCCATCCGGGTATTGCCCTCTCCAGCCAGTCCAAGCTGCAATTATAGTCCTCGCCAGACTCAGCAGGATCTGGAAAAAAAAAAAATCTCGAGAGCTTCAAAAATGATCACTAGCTCACTCTTCGGGGTGCAGGGATTTTAGGGCACCATCTGCTCACTCTTCTCTGCCAACACAGATCCTAAAAACTACTGGGTTTTACCTGGCTTCTGAAACAAAATAAGGGCTAGGGAGAACCTAAACACTGACCACTGCGCTGGCAGAGAGGGCCAGGAGACTGGGGAGGTGATGCTGCAGGGACTGGGCTTCAGGGATGCGGCTGGTGATACTGCCAGGGAGGGCTTAGGGAGCGCAGAGGACGTGGGAGGAGATCCTGCACAGCAAAGGTGACGGGAGATGCGCAGGGGAGCTGGGACGAGGTTCCCCCCTCCCACTGCGAGGGCTGACAAGACCGATCTTCCCGCAGACTCACGTGACTCCCAGACCTGCGGCGTGCCCAGGCGTTGCTCTGCTACTGGTGCAACCCCAGGAGCTGGCAGGAGCCCTCTGACAGCACCCATGTCACCTGGAGGGACAGCACACAGCCAGATACCCCCTGGGGTACGTCACACCACAATTCAGGTCGCTTCTGAGGCCGCCCTGCAGCCGCTGCAAGCCATTCAGGCCACTTAACACCCCCCCTCCCCAAGCTATTTGCCCCAGCAGGGCAGCACTGCTGGGGCCCTGCCTGCAGATGCCCTGCCTCTCCTGCCAGCTTGGTTGCCCTCCAGGTGGTTGACACTGTGGGGACAAGGGCGTGTTGAAGCAGAGGATGGTGGCCTTGCTGCCTGAGGACCCGTGCTGGGGACCAGAGGAGGCAGAGTGGCTGGCTCTCCAGGGGAACCCGTCTCCACAATCAGTCCTGCATGCTGCTCCCAGCCGCATGTCATTGACCAAAGCAAGATCCTCTGCCGGTGGCAGCGTCTTCCACTTTTGAGGGGCAGTTTCTAGGCGATGCACTGAAAAAAGTGAGCTGCAGAGGTAGTAGGAAGAGAGAAAAAGAGCTATATGGGAATGTTGTGTATCATGCTAAACCCAGCAAGCTCTATTTTTGAGCCATACCAACAAATACTTAAGTGGTGCAAGTTTCTCAGCTGAAGCAGGCTCTTGAGTGAGCCAGATTTGACCTTCAGGCACTGCTAGGACTAAGTAACACGCAAAGGTAGGGTTTGTCCCACTAAACTTAATGCACCGAGTACCACCACACTGCTGTCAAGGCATATGAGTTCTGTTTTCTTTGAAGCTCTTCCAACCTCAAAGTCCTGCCTGGCAATTATACACATTTTCAGGTCTAAATTCGTTGGCCTGTCTCTAGGCATATGCTGTACGATATGATATGGAGCATTTGGGCATAGATTTCCGTGCAGCAGCGCCGTCTGCTTCCGAGCACTCACGCTGTGGCACTCTCTGCTCCTTCTGCACTATAAAACCTACGGATTAATATTTTGATGTACAGGAGACTGCTCTGCATCTCCGTATGGGCAGGGAAGAAGTAAGCCTGAATCCAGAGTTACCACTGCTGGAGCAGAGAGGGGAGGACACATGGGGGCAGAGTGCAGGACGGGGTGCATAGTCCCATTGCTCTAGCTGGGTGCTAGTCACCCACCTCTCCCATGCTTTTTCCCGTCACATTGACCATACACATCCAAACATCACTAAGGAGCACCTGCAGTCAGCAAATGGGATGTGGCAAGCACTACGAGGTGCATTAAACCCAGCCCCGTGCCTTGCTTTCCAAGGCATTCTTTGCCTACCAGAACTGTTCACATGATGAACTGCCCAGGACAGTGTGTCAGGTTTACTGCTGCCCTCGCCAGCCTTGTTCAGGATCTGTGGGCACAAGAATCATTCACAGCAATAGTGGAACAGACCAGAAGCTGATTCTGATTCCCATCAGTAGGTTCCAGTGTTAACAATCAAGTTGTTACTGTGGCAAAGGGGATCTGTCCCAGGAAAAGCAACCTGCGGACAAGGTCTGCACATCCAGCCGTGGAGGCGTGCTGACTGCAGCTCCCAGCACACCCCAGAGGCAGGGTGCTGCTCTGGCAATCTCCTGCCTTTTCCTCAGCACAGGCAGGCTGACGAGCTGGCTCTCTGCAGGAGCCCCTCCATGCTGATGGGTTGCAGCAGGGGACAAGGCCAGATTTCCCCCTTTGGGGTGCACACTGGGGGCCTGACCAGGGTGAACCACCTGGGCTGATGCAGGGGATGAACACCCCCAGATACATCCCAAAAGGCTTTAAGTAGCAGACAGAGATTTGGCAGGCCAAATACTGCCAAGCCAACCTACGATTTGGACTGGAAAGGGCCCCAGATGTTCCCACTCGGCAGCCAGGAACCGAGCATGGTTCTGGGTCGTGCGCAGGGCCAAAGCGTGTCCTGGCTGAAGCCCTGCTGCTCTCACCAGCCAGCAGACCACCGTGTCCGACCTGTATGCCGTGCCCAGCCCTGGGGGCTCCCCGGGCTCTGGGGGCAGCGGAGGACTCGTGGCAGCAGCAGGTTGCTGAGCGAGGAAGGCAGGGATGCTGGAGCTGCTGGCACAGAGATCCTCTCCAGCATGGGGTGCCATCCCCAGAGCAGGGAGGTGGCGAGGGCCAGTTTGGGGGCCAGACTGGAGATGTCCCTTTCTGTGCCCATCTCCTCTTCGGAGAGCTCTTATTGCTGCAGGGGTAAGAAGAAGGGCATACAGTGCCGTGGCTCCTGCCTGGGGATGCTCCCAGCAGCTGCCAGCGAGGCAGCGAGGCAGAGGTGACCGAGCCTGAACACCTCTGCATTTCAGCACAAGCGAGGTCTCAGTCCCACTGACTCCATCCCACCACCCGGTCACAGCCAGCTTTGCCTCCCTGTGCAGGAGGGAGACACCCAGAGGTCTCCACCTCTTTGTTAGCTGCCCTCAGAACAACGTGTAGGATGGGGGACAGGAGGGGCTGGGGGTAGCTGGCTCACTGCTGTGCTCTGGTCCTGCTGGTTTGGCCCTGCTGGAGCCACGATTGGTGGTGATGGCTTGTGCATCCCTTCTGATGAGCTCTCACAGCCCAGGAGACCCTACAGTCCTCAGGCCAGAGGAAACCAGTGGGTGGATCAGAGCCATTTCTGTGACCCTCCCAGGACTCCCAGCACTGAGAGCCTTCACCCCTGTTTAGGGGCTAAAGGGGGTCCCCAACCACACAGTATGAAATGTCACAAGTCTCCATGTCAGGACTTCTCCAAGTCCCATCTACCAGGAAGCTTCAGCTGAGTAAAGTCCTGCACCAGGTTGCTATACCACTGAAACCCCTTCCAAGCCCCAAACACCATGAGTGGCATCACATCTGCTGGGTCACCCCACCAGCCTGCACTTGGAGCCACATGAGGATGAAGTCCCCTCTTGAGCCCATCATGCTGCCAACCCCCCGGTCCCCACCTCCCCTGCACACCACTGCCCCTAAAAAGCAAGAGCCACGTGCCTTGCTCCCAGCTGCTGGAGAACAGCCAGGAACCACTTCCAGACTGCGTCACCATATTCACGGCTTCTCTTGGGCTATATATAGTTGTGTGACTGCAGGTTTTTCTGGACATCGAGTTGCTAAAGAACTAGCGTTCCCCAGCCAAAGCAGCACACATCCCAAAGGGGAGCTGAGCTGGAATGGGGGAGGTGGGTGAGCTGGAGGAATCCTGAGCATCCCCAAGGTGAGGTTTGCCTCACCGACAGGTATCTGCCCTGTAAAAGACCAGCACACTGGGATTTTAGACCTCTCTGTCTCCTCGGTGGTGAAGCGCATGCGGAGCTGGGGAGTTTTTGTAGAGCCAATTTCGTTTTGATGTAGCCTGAAGATCTGGAGAGGATGTGAACCTCAGTGCCAAAAGCTGCCTTGCAAAGAGGTCACAAAACAGAGAGGGAGAAACCGCTGCTGTATTGCGCATCATCACATCCCCGGCCTTTCGAGCCACTGTGGTCTGCAGGTTTTTTATGAGAGTCTGAGCTCAGAGGCACTGACTCAACCACTGCAACATCCCTTTCTTCCCCTGGAGGCCCTGAATGCTCCAGACTGGCCTGCAGCACAGCAGGGGATGGCATGATTGCATCTCTGTGCATCCCACTGGGTCCCTTTGGCTCAGGCACAGCCGGTCGGCTGCCAGACCTTGTGAGTCTCCTTCTGCTTCACTCTGACACCTGGGAAGATCCTGGGATGGGACACATGCCCAGGAGATGCCATGGATGGGGTGTATAGGCTCTATCCAATGTACTAGCTCAGAAGAGGGCTACTCTCAGACATTTGTGGGAAGGTAGAAGAGATCCTATGAATCTCCTTTTTCCCAGAGGAGTTATGAGCACTTTCTCTCCAGGCACTGCTTTATCTGTAAGCACTTAGTTTAACCCCTGCTACCCTAGACCAGACTTAGGTGACCCAGCGCCACAAGGAATCCCAAAGCAACACACAATCATGGCCCATTGCTCTTCAGGCCATAGTGTCCTGGTGTACCAGCTTCTGCAGAAGCCATTGGTTGAGTCTACCCTCTACCTGACCTCTTCTTCACACCGCTGTGTATTTACTGTGCCCGTGATTGCACCAACTGCTTCCTACAGCCATGCTGTGAACAGCTCGGTAAAATCATATAGACTAAAAAGCAACTCCAAAAAGCACAAATACAGAAGAAGCCAGTGCGTGGTGATCCATGGCCTTAGACATGGCACAGCCACCTAATTGCAGCCTTCAGGAACTCGAATAGCTGCTTGTTGGAGTTAATCATGTGAGGAGGTGGAGCAGTCCTGGAGTGTTGCCCTTCCTATGAGCTCATCTGTGTTGACCTCATCATAGTGTCGCAGACTACTTCAGGTTGGAGGGGACCTCAGGAGGTCTCTAGTCCAACCTTCTGCTCAAAGCAAGGTCAGCTGTAAGATCACATTGTCCAGTGGGGACTTGAAAACCTCAGAGGATGGAGATTGTACAGCTTCTCTGGGCAACCTGCTGATGCTCGACTGCCTTCACGGAGAAAAAGTGTGTCTATCACCAGTCTGAACTTCTCTTAATTCAGCTTATACCCACTGTCTCTCTTCCTCTCACCATACACTGCTCTGAAGAGTCTGGCTCTGTCTGCTTGAAAACCTCCTCATAGGTACTGGAAGGCTGCTATTAGGTCCCCCTGAGTCCTTCCCTTCTCAAGTATAAATCTCCCACTACTGCTGTTGTTCTCGCCATCCTTTCCACCTGAGAGGAGGCAATAGTCTTCTCCAGCTGCCCTGAGTTCTTGTGACCCTCTTCACCCCAATCCCACTAAACATGAAGGCAGATGAGGAGAGCACATCCCATCATACTCTGGACTGCTCTAAGAATCGGGAACAATAAATCAACTGAATTAGCTCAGTCCAAGATGTTCCCATCCCTCTGCCGACACATGATAACACAGGGCTATGAATACTCCTAGCCTCAAACACCTCTGAAGGAAAAAAGCCACTTTCTGTAAGAGCTCAACTTTCTCTATGGAAGCAGAGATATTTAGTAGGTAAAACAATGGAAAAGGAGGCTAGACAAGTCCCTTAATCCTACCGTGCCTTCATTTTCCATGCTGCTCCTGCAGGAACCTGTGGCTGAATGCACTAAGCATCTGCACAGAAATGCATGTGCTACCTCTTCCCCTGGGTGCACTATCTGTCCCGTGCTCTGTTTTCACAGTCCCTCAGCATAAGCCAAATCCAAAATTCAGTCCTGACATAGTTAAGCCTCTTCAGAAGGTGAGCTATATTTTTTTCCAGGTTGAAGACAGAATTAAGAAGGGTTGGAGACACTGGGAGTTAGCTACATCGATCAGAAGTGTGTCATCACCATCATCAACCATCAGTCCCTCTGCCTACAACAGTATCCCTACAACATCTTCCCAACAAGCATTGACCAAGGCCAACCCTGGTTCACAGAAAAAGCAGTACTAGACGTGACAGCTATGGACAGGTAGGTAGGGGACTGTAAGTGAGCAAGGACGTAGGTGTGATGGAAACAGGTGGTTGAGAGCAGTGTGGAGAACAGGCCACCGCCTGTGAGGAGGAACAGGAGATAACCGGAGCTGACTGGGCAAGAGCTGACCATGAGCTTTGGATCTGCTGGAGAGGACCAACTTCCATGACAGAAGGCCATTTGTGAGCCAGCATAAAGGTGAGAGCAAGCCAGGAAGTCTTTGGAAGTCACCACCAAGACTTAAAGAGGGTCAGGAGATCGTAGGTCTCATCTCAAGCTACTCATTAGCCACAAGGACTCTGGCCTTTCAACCAGACTAATTACTGATTGCTCAAAGGATAACACTTCCCACAGCTGCTAAACTTGCTGACGCTGGGCCCTGGATGTCTTCTATTCTGGGAAGGGGGAGTGGAGTCTCCTAGTGTGAACTTGTGGAGCTGGGCAAAGCCACACTGGAGCAGAGATAAAGTCAAGGACAGCTGCAGCTGCTTGGCCATTGTTCAAAATGAGCCACGAGTCAGTGACTTGGCTATTCTGGGACGAGCTGAGGAGCCAGTGCTGGGGAGAGCAAATTCATAGCCTGCTAGCACATAAATGGACTGCAGCAAGCCTGAATTTGAGCAACGCCCAGCACGGAGGCAGAGCAGATACACATTTGTTGGAGAGCTGATTGGAGACCTACAAAGCCCTGTCCCTGGTCACCAGCGAGGAGACAGGGCTGCAGATCTGGCATGGGATTTATCTACCAGACCTCACAGGTCTACCACAGGGAAGAGCCACATAGGCTCCCCAAAAGTCACAGAGAGAAATAAGTGCTTCAGGGACTTTTCAACCCCCCCACCCCCAAGTTACCTGAAACTGGATCAACGCCTTAGCCTAGGGCTGGTGTACCTGAGCTCAACTGTTGCTGAAGCTTGTAGTAAACCTGATGGAGGTTTCCCAAGTAGGAGTTTATTCGGGATGGGGTGTTTCACTGGATGAAGCCTGTGATAGTCCCTGAATCTGAAACCAGTGACCAGAGAATTCGTCTCAAATCTTTGCCTAAACCTGGAGCCTGAATGCTTTATGTGCTGCATTTCCCAGCTTTTGGGTGGGAGCACTAGGACTGGATGCTCTGATGTGCCTCAGCAAAAGCCTGTTCCCTGCCTCCAGTACTCCCATTCTGACCCTGGACAGCATGGCTGGGACGGACCTGACCCCACCACTCAAGACCGGTGCAGCTCACCTCCAGAGCTGCAAGACTCAGCTAGACAATTAAGCTCTTTGCAAGCTCACCCAAAGGACACCCGGCCTTTTGAGGTCACTCACTGCATATGCTGGAAAGCAGATATGATCTCATTAGGGAAATATTTATGATCAATATTGTCCACTCCCTGGCAATGAATAGCATCACTTGGAGCAAGGAGCTCTCCAGGGATGGTTAGAAAGAATGCGGGTTGACAGAACAGCCTAGGTTGAGCATGAACCTCTGCTCACCTGGCTTGAAAACATCTACATTTATTCTAAATATTTTTTTCACGATTCACCAGGAGATTAATTAGCTGCTTGGAAACCCCAGACATTAATTATTGATTATGCAAAAGATTTTGTTCATCACAGTTTCTGAGCTTGTCAGTGCTGGGGGTCTGGATGGCTGAGGACATCAGGATGGAGGGGAAGTCTGGATGAGCCCTGGAGAGTGGATTTGCCACCCATTTCCCATGGTGGGCCTCGCTGCAAGGTAGCACAGCTCAAAAAAAGGAGCCAAGTGTGGCAGCGAGAACCCAACTGAAACAACACTTGCCTTGATGGGACAGGGAACTGAGGCAGAGGACGACGTGACCCGTCCAAGCAACAGATCCAGGACCCCCTGCATCCCGGGGTGCCCAGGCTGATGGATGGGGCTGCCTCCAGGGTGTGCAGCAAGGAGATAATTCACCATCACCTCCCCCCTGCAGCGACGCGCTGGCTCCACTGCAGCACCCGATGCACGCCGGGTGGAGAAGGGTGCCGGTGGGCTCCTCTTCGCCCTGGCTCCCCGGGCAGCACGATGGCAGGCAGAGCAAGCCGGCAGCCGCGGTAAGAGGTGAGATGCAGCCAGCCACGGGTGGCAGTGATAAACCTCCTGCAACGCCCGGCAATTAATCTTGCGAAGCGGTGAGTCAGAGTCACCCGGAGCTTCCTCCCCTCACCCAGAACGAGCCACCGCCGTCTCCAGAAGCTCTCGGCTTGAGGGACCTGCAAATGTCACCAGGCTCGGGGAGAGGGTTTTTTCGTGCTGTGCCACCAATTGAGAGCCCTGCCCGCGGAGAGGTGCCGGTTCCCCTCCAGATCCCTCTGCTGCACCTAAGGGAAACGAGACCCACCGATATCTACGTGCACCGGCGTATCTTAGCAGAGGAGCAGGGTGGTTTAGTCCTGGCTTCTTTGGCCATCGGGAAAGTGAGAGCAAGATGCCATCCTCATGATAAAGCTTCATATAAAGAGGTGTCAAAAGCGAGAGGGTTGGAGGAGGTGGGGAGGACTGTAGGCGTTTAAATAAAGACCCCGGGAAGGAGTGGGCAGGCTGGGTGTTTAACTCAAGCCAGGAAAATGCCCCTGCGCATTTACCCCTGTGCTTCCTGCAAACCTGCGGTGCTCCCCAAGTTTGCCAAGCTTTTCCGGGGAAAAACCTCTTCCCGCCTTGCCCTAGGCATGAATGCAGTTTGCAGTTTTAACAGCAGATGTCTCTCCTATTATGATTTATAAAAATGCTTAAAATAAATAATGCAAACATATTTACAGGAATGAATTCCTGCTCCTGAGCGCGTTTGTCACTCGGAGGCTCCCGAGCAGGAGCAACTCTCTGCCTGAGTGCCTCCCGCACAGCCTCCCCGCTGCCCCCACGCCGCTCCCCCTCCCGCCGGCACCGCGGCGGCTGCCAGGAGCCCAGGGCAGGGTGGCCAAATCCCAAATCCCCCGCCCCCCAAGCCCCAGGTCTGGGCCCACACCAGCGTTTCAATACAAATGTTGTATAATCAACGTGTTAAATATTTAAAATGGTCGTGCAGGAGAGCTGCCCGGCAGTGCCTGATTTCACACGTCCTGACAATTTCACGGACCTCTGGGCTTACGTTTCTTGGCAAATAATGAAAGGCTGTTGGAGCCCCCTTCCTCGAAGGGCACGTTGGGGAGGTTTGCCCTGGCCGCAACTCCTTCAAACGCGATGCGACTTCTGCAGCGCCTCTCCCACCTCCGCGCCCAGCCATGTCCAATGCTTTTAAGCGTGACCTTCGCGCGGGGCGGATGCAGCCGTCACGCCGCTGAGGTGACTCAAAGGCAAAGCGGGGGGCCGGAGAGGGGGGGACGGCCAGGGGCAGCTGCTAGCAGAGCCACTGCTTCCAGCGGAGCAACTTTTGCATCGCCGCTCCCGCAGCCCCGCTCTTCCCGGCGTGCATGCACACAAAAGAGCCAGGCATACCTGCCTGCGCGGCGGTGATGCGAGTGGCCCAATTACAGCTCCGCACCCAGCCTGGCCGTTTCCATAGCTTCACAGCGCAGCGCTTCCCTCTCCCGAGGCCATCGGAGCAGGACCTGGCGTCTTATCAGCGATCATCCTGCAACGCAGCTCTCCTCCGGGCCCTACCTGCCGACGGCCGGTCTTGCTAGCAACGCAGGATAATAATTTTTCCCACCAGAGCCATGTGATGATTTTTTCCCGCTATAATTTTGTCTTGCTTCCAAAGCCACTTGCATAACCGGTGCCGAGGAAGCAGAGCACAAGGCAGGGTGGCTACGAGAGCTCCCTGGGGCAGGGGATGGGGCAAGAGGCTGTCCCAGCCCGGAGGACGCCCCGAGCATCTCTGGTGCTCTGGTCCTGCCTAAGGAAGAGCAAGAGGAGCCATCTGAAAGGACTAATGGCTCTCTCAGGCCAAACCCCACCTCGGGGAGAGGCGGCAGTCCTGCAGCCTGCAAAGCTGAGCCAGGAGGACAGGGAGAGGGAGGGCAGGCGCTTCCCCACAGTGGGCCAGATCCTGCCTGGGTGAGAGCCCCTAGGGAGCTCAGAACAACACCCTGCCAAAACAGGCACAGAAACTAGGCTGAAAAGCCTACTCCAGAAGGACATGGGATGTTTGTGGTCTCCTGAGGTGGTGGTTTGCTCAGGGTCCTGCCTGCTCACAGGCTGCCTCAGCAGGGAGCAGGAGAACTGGGAGTGCAAAGGCATGGGGTGTCTTTGCTGGGACCTGTGCCACCTGTTCCGGGTGGGACAAGCAGGGGTATCACGAACTGCATATCCTAACACGTTCCCACTGAGGGTCCTGCGCCCTTCCCTGCCTCATCCAGAGTCACAGCCAGTGCTGCAAGTCAATAACTGACCTTGCCTCTATTTCTCAGCTCCAGAACTGGATCTGCGGGCAAAGCCAGCAGGGTGAACTACCTGACACAAGCAAGTTGAGTCCCCATCCTGGCCAGGGACCGTGGCTGCACTGCCAGCCATCCCACCGAGCTTTGCCTAGCAGGGCGGTAGCCGCACACAAAATAAAGGTTGCTCAGCACTCTGCATCCTCTGGTTGATGATGTAGGAAGAGCAGGTCCTGTCATGGAGCCGTCCACAGCTTCCCAACTAGATGGCCAGACTGGAATTGTTCACACTAATAGTTTATCCACCAAAGTCTCTAATTTCAGAGAGACAATAATTAATTGTGAATTTGGGCTCCATTTGAAAGGACAAGGAGCATCTGTTATCTTGCAATAAACAGTGTTTCTTTCTGACCTATGTGTTTTTAGAGGAACTTTGCAACTTTTGACAAGTAATTCATCTAGAAACATAGTTAATACCAGTAGTGGATAAAACCAAGTGCCTTCTCCTGCACAAGGAACACTTTTTTCTTTCAGAAAGAATATCCAGAACAGTTCCTTTTGGGTTGACCCAAAGTGATTTCTTTCCCCTGGGTTTTTGATTTAACAGCCAAAACAATACAACCCCACTTACTCTTACAGCCCAGGTATACTTTTTGCCACACATCAGCTGCCTGCTTGAAATTTTCCATGCTTTGTAGCTGAGTCAGACTACATTTTTCTCTCCAAATTTCAAGCAAAAACTCGTTTCTGAGAATACAGTTTGCCATCAAGCAGGACCACAAAGCTTTCCCACTGCCTCACCTGAAATCAGGAATGAGACTGCTGTGCTGGGCCCAGATGGGGCTGCTCCATTTCCCGAGGAGCTGCACACGCATTTGTGTGTTACCAGCCCCTGGATATGGCTGTTTGCAGATTAGTATGCAGACTGCCAGTGCCACAGAATATGCCTAACCTCTGGAAAACCGGGCTCCTCCAGCGGAGCAGGCTGCAGGAAGCAGAGGGCAGCCGAGGGGCCAGCCATGCCGGGGCTGCTGAAGATCCGAGCACCATCGTGCCCAGCAGCCGATGCCTAGGGAAGGCACACAGGCAGGGCGAGTAGGTATGAGAGGCTCCCAGCCCTGGTGATGCATGGCTCAAGGACTTTGCAAGATGGAGTTGGAATGTTTGTGTTTTCTTTCTTGCTTTTTTTGCCTTAATCTCTCTATGCCAGGTTTGAAAGCTGTACATGCAGGACAGTTCAATGTCTAGTGCTAACTCACCTGCTTCACACCTAGACACTGAAACACTCGCAGTGGTACACCCTCCTGGCTCCCTCCTTGGGGCAAATGGAGGTGAGGACGGCCCTGCGTACACAGATGCTGCAGAGAGGACGGCTTCCTCCAGGACCTGCTGGTCCATTAGGAGGATTTCATTTCCCAGCAGAGCTCAACAAGCAGGTGGAGAAGGAGGCAGCTGCTACCCGGTGAAGGCAAGCAATGGCTCACTGGGACCAAACGAATCTGCAGGACCCTGCAGGAGGAACAGGACAAGGCTGACAAACTCAAGAATGTTCATGACCTTACACGGCCATGTTTGCAACAGGAGAGATGGCCGCAGCATTTTCTGAGCTATATCCTCAAATTGTCCCATATGCCTTGGGCCGGCGCCTGCCCAGGATCACCCGGGCGCAGGCAGGGCTTGCAGGCTGTGCCGGGAGGCGTGCCAGCCCTGCGCCTGCCCTTCAGGAGAGCTTCAGAGGGCAAGCCTCAGGGCAGGTCTCCAGCTCCCTGCGGCTGCTGCTTGGGCTTGCAACCGTCTCGTGCTGGGCAGCAAAGGCATGTCCACCCTTGCCTGAGCCGGCAGCACTCGCCTAGCCAAGGCAGGACAGGCTGTGACCCGATTCCTCTTTAGTGGGAGGAACAGAAAGTCTCCCAGGCAGCAAATGCAGCATCCCAGGTTGTGCTGGGTGTCAGCTCAGCTCTGCTCGGCTCAGACACGACTTAGGACAAGTGGCAAACTCCGAGACAGCCAGAGCAGCAGGGAGATGGCAAGTTAGGTCCGTTTCCCTCTTTACCCTGCCCTCCTGGAGCTCTGCCACCTCCAAAGAAGAGAAAAGATGCCAAAAAAATGCGACTGGAATATGAATATGATGTTCAGACTGCGGCAGCGGCTGTAACCCAGCTTGAACTCTCCAGCCACAAAAGGTCCATCCCGTGCTGCAGGCAGCAGGGATGACGGCCAGCCCTGGCTGACAAACCCTCCCTCCAGACCCAGCCCTCCACCACCAGCCCGTTGGTGAGGTCCTGCTGGTTGCTGCCTGCACCCGCTCCCCTGCCTGCAGAGCTCTCCTACCTGCCTGCGCCCACGCTCCCGCAGCGGCCGAGGCCCTTGGCGTGCCCGTTGCACAGCAGAGGTTGCTGGCAGAGTCCGTCCGAGCAGATGCCGAAGGAGAGGGAGTAGCCCGTGCGTGGTCGTGCCTGGGAGCGGTCCAGACCGTTGGGTTTGGTTTGGTCTCGCATCCATAATGAGACGCACAGGGCGAAGCAGCCACACGCATTACAACTGAGAGCGGAGTCAGGGATGCGGACGTGAGAAATCCGTCGGCTCCGAGGACAGGGGGCTGCACCCCAGGCACTGGCCACTGCCCCAGCGGGGCAGCACGGGGGTGCCAGGGCTGGACAGCCCTGCCCAGGGGGCTGTGTCCGGGGGGTCCCCACCTGCCTCCAGCACTTTGGCTCTGAACAGGGCCAAAGTCCCAGGAACGGCTCAGGCAAGGCTGCCACGTGCCATGTCCAGCAGAGAAGGACCGCCTTGCCCTCCTCACCCTTGGCTCCCTTTGCATGGGCATTACCACCCTGCACTTACCCAGCCCAAGCACTGGAGAGCCCAGCTGAAGAGTTTCCTCTGGTCTTCCAACCTCAACACACCAGAGCAGTGATTTGGGATGAGGCAGAAGAGCCACATCGGGCCTGTGGCATCCACAGAGCAAGACCAAAGTCCCCAGGATGCAGCATCCGTGTGTGAGCCAGACCTTGCTTGTATGGGCTGTACCTATTCTAGTCACATTTTTGGGGGCATCATACCCCTATTTGGAGGTGACTGGCCTGGGACTTGTCCACAGCTAGAAGGATGCTCCACGGTACTGTGGGCAGCAGGTGCTTTGCCTGGGTCTAGATGGTGCCTGTTCTTGGGCTGGGAGAGAGGACTGAGCAGGGCTTTGCTCTCCAGCCTGGGCAGGCCAGCAGCTGCAAGGGAAAGGGGGAAAAGGAGAAAACTAGGTATAAAGAGAGGCTGCTGTGGATCTGCCCAACCAGGGCTGTGGCAGCACCAGCATCCGTGTTAAGAACTGGCTTCCCCAAGTTTAGGAGGCTGAGAGATGTGTGGAATAAATTACTTGTGACACTGACTCCTACACTTCCAGACTCACGCGGGATTTAGCCACCAGACTCCCAGTTAAGTCAGCGCCAGTTATTAAGGTCAGGAGAAGTCGGGTAGCTAAATCCTATCTGGGGGCTGTGGCATGGCGGGGCTGTGCCAGCCCATGGAGGCATCCCGGCACTCCTGGGGGACATGCCCCCCGGCACCGCTCCCCAGCACCCAGAGCAGCCTGGGAGCTGCTCCCATTGCAGGCTGGAAATCAAATAAATAAATTATGCATTGCATCCAGCTCCTTCATGGGGCTACTCTGTAAAATAGAGGAGAGGAGAGGAGAGGAGAGGAGAGGAGAGGAGAGGAGAGGAGAGGAGAGGAGAGGAGAGGAGAGGAGAGGAGAGGAGAGGAGAGGAGAGGAGAGGAGAGGGAGATCTTGCCCTGATCCAGAAACAGCCTGGTCTGTTTTGCTGCTGGTTTCACTTATCTCTTTCCTCCTCCACTACCTGAGGTTTCAAATGCTCCAGGGAGATGTCTCCATTAACCACAGTTTTCTTTGGCAGTTATATTTCATTACAGTGTCTCTTCCCGCTAATCTTTCCCAGCTTTTCTTGTTGTTATTTTTATTATGATTATTTTCACAAACCCTTTGTTTCCAGCTTTACTTAACCTGGCCATGTCCCTTTAAATACCACAGCCTGGGCAGAATAGGGGATCAGTCCTTTGACAGGAGCTAAAGTCCTGTTTGATCTGGATTAGATGCTGATTTTGCTTACCAGACTAAAGACCGAGGGGGACCACGCAGCGCCTGTGTTTGCACAAACCTGCCTGGTTGCATTCCTCTTCCTCCCCGTGTCCAGCCGAAGGGGTGAGCATGGGGCTGTGCACACAGCTTGAAATCCAAGCGGATAAACGGTCACTTTGTCTGGAGACATAAGAAAATGGAGGTGGGAGGACGGAGTCAGCAGCTCTGCACTGTGCTGGAGAGCTGACTCAGGTTGCAGACCCTCCCCAGGGTGGGAGCAGGTCAGCACCCGCCAGCTGAGATGCCCACGAGCATCCCTCAGCCCTTGGCAGGCTCCGCATTACTCACCTGGAGGGCTCAGCTCCGTCTTGCTGCCCATCTTGCAGGCTGGGGCTTAATTGTGGTATCCTGGGTCCCTAATGACCCATCTGATAGTGGGACGGGGTAGGATGTGGGGGCACCAAGACCTCCACGTGTCCCACACCCAACAGATTGTGTTTTCCCCAAGGACTCCCATCCCCACTGTGTCCTTTTCCCACCCCCATCTCCTGCCTCTTCACCTGCCCTTTTCTGTCGTCCTTCTGCCAGAATGACAAGTGTTTTCTCTTTCCCTGTGCAGTCCCCATCCCCTCATGTCTTGCCCTGCTCTGGCCCCTTCCCCCAGCTCAGTATCCCCCAAGCCCCCAGGAGCGGCACTGCCTCCTCGGCTGCCCTGTGGCTCAGCCCCCCCCCCCCGCCACACTCCTGCTTCTGCTGCAAGGGACCGCAGCCAAACCAGGCTCCAGGAGAGATGGCGAGGGCCACCAGTCAGCTCAGGCACTTCATGGACTGGAGCTGGGGGAGGGGGGGGGGGCAGGGAGCCCCCATTACACACGCACGTACTTGCAGCAAAGCCAATTTATACGTCCCCCTGCGGCTGTCTCGGTGGAGAAATGTCAGGACTCACTGCAAGGCAGCGAACCGCGCTGCTGGTGGGAGCCCTCCAGGCCAGGCAGAGCAGGCAGGAGCTGGAGCTCAGTGCAAGCCCAGCACCTGCACCCCATGCCTCGCTGCAGGGAGTGGGGAGCACACAAGTGGGCTCTGCCCCAGGCTGGTTTCACCCCAGCTGCTCCAGGTTAAAAGCAGCAGGAAAAACCTGGAGCAAAGCCTCTGGCTTTGCTGGCCTTGCCCTTGCAGCAGGGTGGAGCGCGTCTCTTGCTTAGGCAGTCAGGCAGGGCACAGAGCCTTGCTGAGGGAGCATCTCCCACCGGGATGGTGCCCAGGTCACCTGGCAGTGGGAGAACTGTGTCTACAATGGCAAGGTGGAAGGATGTCGGTGGTGCCACCACTGCATGAGCGGGAGCATTCGGAGGGTCGCAGGGCACGGCTGAGAGGTGCTGAGCTGTGCCGAGTGCTCCTGCTCGCTGATGGGGTCCAGCACGATCCAGCTCTGCAGGAGAGGGGTTAAGGACCTGCGAAGCCTTCCTGGGCATTGATCTCCTGGCTGGTCCGCTCCTGAAGCTGGAAAACTAAGCCTGCCAGAGGTGGGGAGGCTCATGGCTGTGCCACTGCTGGAGGTATCATTACCCACAACAGATGGAGCTTTAAAAAGAACAGGGCCAGCAAGTGAGATAAAATGCAGAAATTAGTGACTGTAAAGGTCAAGCGGGATGTACTCATCAAGGCCCCAGTCCTCGGCTCCAGGGGGTGGGTTTGGCTGACTTGCACTGCTGCAGTCCCAGCCTGCACAGCCAGAAGGCATGCAGGCACTGGCATTACCCACCTGCCTGCACCTACGTCCTCCAAGACAAGAGGGTGTCCTTGCAATGCCAAGGGCAGGTGAGGAGATGCAGAAACCCAGGGCTCTGCCAGGGCAAATTGATGCTGTGTGATGGCATGTGCAGGTAAGAGAGGGGGAGATTGTCCTTTTGTCTTGTTCTTGTCCATGGGGAACCCTCATGGCAGAAGATGGCCTTGTGAAACACCCTGGCCACCGTTCTTCACCCAGGAGAACAGGCAAGACCAGAAAGTAGGTGGCACCAGCTGGCACATCGAGAAAAAGGAACTTAATGGTTTGGGAGGTCGCATCCATGCTTGCCCTGTTCTTGTACCCTTCCTGGGTTTAGTATAACCTGCTCTATGCACTCGTTGGCTCGTGGGTTTACCCAAAATACACAGGCCAATAGCTCCTCCACCCGCTGTAGGCCTGCCCCAGGCTTGCTTGGGCTCAGGGAGAGCGGGCTGTGCAATGGCACAGGTTTGGGACACAGTGTCCAGCCAGCCCAGCTGCAGGAGAAGCCAGCCCAAGTGTCCCAAAGTCAAGGCAGGAGAGGGCAGGACATCCTTCCTGCCCCACGGGCATCCCATCCTCCAGCCCTGGATCAGAGGCGCAAGGGGGGCTGCAGGACTATCTGGGAGGGCAAGGACAGGGCAGCCCGGTCTTGCGTTCCCGCTACCCATGGTACCAGCTGGACACCTTCACAAGCACTACGTCCACTTGCAGCATTTTGGTTGCAGGAGACATAACACCCCAGACCAATGCTTTACCAGGGCTGTCAGTGTCTGTGTCTGGCCAAGGGGGAGGCAGGTTCCAGGCTGCAAGCCCCCCCAGCTTGCACTGGTACCTGTCGCCTCTGCTAAGCCCCCACTCAGCTGCTGTCGTTCACCCATCGTCACCCAAAGGCTGAAGGCTAATGCCCACACTAGCCACTCCCTCCCCTGCCTGATAACACAGCATCTTGCACTGAGTAGCCTCCTTCTGCTGTCACAGGCCGACCTATTTCTCACAAATCCTGACTGCTCTGGCCTTAAAACATCTTGACGCAGTGCTGAAACCGGCATTGGCACAGCAGCGAGTCCCTGATTAAGTGAGAGCCGCCGCGACTTGGCGTGGGCTTTGCAGCCAGCAGTTGCTGGCTGGAAGAGCAGACCGGCCGTGGCATGGCTGGAATAGGGGAGCACCTACATGCTCCTCAGGAATAATCAGGCATTGTTCTTGACTAAAAAGAGGGACACCACAGCTCAACCAGGCTAGACCGCCCTTGTTGCCCACAGCCGTGGGATGCTGGAGGTTGGGGTACTCTGCTGGGGCTGAAGGAGCTGGGCATGCAAGAGGTGTTCTCCATTGTGCAGGCAAAACGAGCACACCCCAAGCAGTCATTCACTCTATGGGCTGCAGGGATAGGAGCTGAGACCCTAGACCAAGATGGCTTCCTCTGTGGAGGCAGCACCACTGAGCTGCAGGCTGGGTGCCAGGTCCGGTGGCACACCAGTCCCCAGGGTGGGAGGACCTCGGGCAGTTTCTGTGCAGCCTCAGCTACAGAAACCACCTAGTGATGGCTGCAGCAAAGTCCCCAGTCTCCTGCAGAGCCGCAGCAGGGCGGCCAGCCAGGGCGCTTGGCCAGCTGGAGACCCAGCTCATGCCAGGGTGGGCTGGCGGGATGCGGGAATGGGTGTCAGCTCCTACCTACAGGATCCTTTCCAAGGATGCTGCCAGGTAAACATCCTCCCGCCCCCAGCTCAGGCACAGGAAGATCTCAGTGCGTGGTGGTAGGTCAGGAAGTCTGGAAGTCCCAGAGGTGACGTGATGTGGACGTCAAGCCTTCAGGTGATAAAGGATCTCCCATGGTTCCTCTTTCTTGAGAAAAGCCCTTTTCAGGCTTGCTCTGGTACAGAGACAGTGATGGGCAGAGCATCCCAGAGTCCTGGTGGGACCCTCCTGCCCCCCAGTTCCACACCTCGGCATGGGCAGTTTCTGGGGAAAGAAGCCAATGCAGTGCTCCTTCCCAGTGGAGAAGATACAAAGAGATGAGGAATCCTTAGCCTGAATTTGAAAACTGCACAACTACTCGGAAGAACTTCAGCCAGGGTTGAAAATTGGGCTGGAAAGCTCACAGGAGGTGTGTGACACAGGGAAGGTCACCCGGCCAGGTGCAGGGAGCTGAACTCAGGGAATTTTATTTAGATTGGTGCTCCCAACCGAGCTGGCCCAGCAGCCCCAGGCTCCAGCCTTGAAGATGGTCAGACAGCCTGAGCAAAGCCAGCCCTGGGGTGGTGAACATCCCCCACGGCTGCCCATGCCTGGTGAGGGACAGTTAACCCCGGCAGACCTGCATCAGTTGTGTCCAGCTGTGGCGGGGCTGCCAAACCCCCAGCCAAGCTAGTGTCAGCTCAGCACCAGGACTCGCTGGGGAGCATCCACGGATGGCCCAGCCTCGCAGGAGATGCTAGATGTCTCTAACGCCTGGCGTGGGGGCTGGCTGGACCCTGCCTTGGCCCCACAGCCCCCTGGACTATGCAGTGTCCCTACCAACCAAGCCTGAGCGGATCCCACCACCCCAACCCGCTACCACCCTCTCGCCCTTGGGGTGAACCGCTGGGTCACCTAGCACCAACCAGGACCCAATGCTCATGGACCTTCCTGTCCCACCACCAAGGATCCCACAGCCCCCCTTGCCAAGACCCTGGCCCCTCGTTGTCCCACCAGCCCCCTCCCGCAGCTCCAAGCCCCCGCGGGGAGCGTGGCCGGCCCTGGCAGCGGGAGCAGGCTGCCGGCCGGGAGGTCACGCCTGGCCGGCGGCGCTCGCGGCGAGCCCGCCATCCGGCTCAGCTGAAGCACATTTTGTTCGGCGCTTCCTGCATCCTGCCCCATCCCCACGCCGGGGGGGGGGGCGGGTCAGCCCGGGGTCAGGCTGCTAATTGCAGCGGGACGAGGTGGCCGCCGGCCCACCGCGCCAGGCTGCAACCCAACGCGGGGGAAGCGGTGGGTCCCGCTCCGGAGAGGGATGGGTGACGCCCCGCAGCTGAGCCCCGCACCCCCCCAAGGTGCCCCTGCGGCAGGACGGGACGTGGCTCTGGCACCGGTGCAGAGGTTTGCAGCTCCTGCTGCTGGCTCTGCCGCAGCTCACCCCAGACTCAGGGCTGCGGACACAATCCTCTCAAGCCAGACCAACTCCACCGTGCAAAGAACTGCTGGCATCGCCGCTGTGCTGCTGCACCAGCCCCACGCCAGGGTCTGTCCTCTCCTGGCATCGCTCGCTGGTGTCTCCCCACGTGGAGCCACCGAGGCCGACTGAGGAGGGGCTCAGACATGGCCGTGCCCTCTGGCAGCCGCAGGTTTCCTTCCCCTTCTGCTAACTCTAATGAGGATGTTAATTAAGAGCGACCCCGGGCCAGCTCTTGTGGTAGCACCCAAGGTTCTCCCTCAGTGCCGTGCGGAGCTCATTATCGTCATCCCATGCTCCCTGTGCCACCTGGCTGCCAATGGCCGCCTTGAGGACAGCAGCCCCGGGTGCCACTTCCCCACCGGCAGCTGGGCAGGCAGTGGGGACAGCCGGGCACAGGGGACGTGCCCGAGGGTGAAACTGCGGCTGAGCGTGGTGGAAGGGATGGGCTTCCCCCTCAGGGGATGCCCGAGGTCCTGCCTGCCTGGGCAGGAGCTCGTTAGACAAGGCTCTTTGGTGAGCGCAAAGCCGTCCACCTACACGCGCGCCCGGGAGGCGCGGATGCAGCCCAGCGTAGGGTGAGCTAGAAGAGGGGAGGAGGGGCCACTCCACAGCCCCAGCACCCCACCTCCCACCTCCCCACCATCCCGCTCACAGGCAGGGTTTGAATCCCACCCTCTCTCTGGCTCCTTCCTTTCTCCCAAACCCGTTTTCCCTCGTCCTTTGTGGGAAAGCCCCTGCTCTCCTTGGCCCCTGCTAATGCCCACGTCCTCCCTGCAAGCACCACGGGCCTGCTATCACTCCCCCCGCCGCCAGTGCCCACCTCTCCTGCTAATGCCCACAGTCCCTGCAAAAGCCCAGTCCCTGCCGATGCCCTGGCCAGAGGAGCACGCCGGTGCTGGCGGCACTGGGCTCAGTGTGGCAGCGAAGGCAGGGGCTCTGGCAGGGCATCGCTCCCAAACCACCTGCCTGTACCGGCAGCAGCACCGTGCAGAGTGGCTGCATCGTCCTCTTCCATGCTCCCTGTCCCCAGGGGCTGGGTGCTGCCCCACGCCTCCCGCGGGGCTCCTTGGAGCATTTGGGCTGCCACGATGCGGCGTGCCGGTGTGATGCCCACGGGGGTGATGGGGGACACGTGCCCTGTGCCTTATGGCTTCCTGGGGGAAAAGCAGAGTTGGGGACAATGCCGTCCCTGGGGGGAGCAGGCAGCAGAGAAGCAGCGTGGCACAGCGGGGTTTGTCATGTCTGCAGCTGCCCTGATGGCACTTCACCAAGCACCAATCTGTGCCAACGGCAGCCCTGCCGTGCTGCACACACAGCACCAAGCACAACCCTGTTGTGGGTGACATGGCCAGACCGGGGGAAACAGCCCCATGGGGCGGCCCCAGCAGTCCCCAGCCCTGGCTGCCGGTGGGATGAAGCAGCACCCCCCCATTCAGCTCCCCCAGCGGGTCGGGGCTGGAAAGCCCCAGGGAGGGGGTCTGCATGCTGCTCCCCAGGACGCTTTCCCAGCATGGGGTAGGGGCTGGCTCCCCCCCAGGTGCCAGGACTGTGCGTTTGCACAGCCCCAACCGTTAGCCACAGTCGTAAAAAACCAGCCAGACTCCTTTTTCCCTTAACACCCTCCCCCCCCCCCCCCCCCCCCCCCCCCCCCCCCCCCCCCGCCACATTCCTGCTAAGTGATTTCGGCTGTTGCCCAAGCAGCATGAACGGAGAACTAGCTCCCCGCAGCCCCTTGCCAGTGCCACCCCGGTGGGTGCGCAAGCTGGGCATGCCACGCACCAGAGCACTCCTGGGGCGCAAGCAGGGTCCATCTGTCCCCGCAGGCCTTGAGCTTTGTCCCTCGCCACGCTGGCCCAGCTCCATCGCCATCACCGTGAGCTCCAGTCATCCCTGCAGGCACCGCCGGCTCAGCCACCAGCGTGACCTGGGTGCCCCGGGGCTGGGCTCCAAACCCCCCGGAGCTGCTGGGGCGGCCGGGTGGAAGGCTCCTGGAGATGTTCAGGGCGGTTTTCCCCGGGGATCCTCAGAGCGCTTTCTGCTCTGTCCCGGCAGGTAGCTGCCCGGCACGGATGGAGCCCATGCACCGCCATCGCCCCCCGCTCCCGCCTCCTCTGGGCGCACATCTGGTCAACAGATGCTGGCCCAAATGCTGGCTGGAGCCAGGGACAAAGGCTCCGGCTACCTCCTCCCAGTGAGGCAGAGCCGGCGCTGCCGGGTCTGGGCAGGTCTGCTTCTTCTCCCGGGCTGGGACGACCCTGCCTGCGTGGCCAGGAGATTCTCCCTGACTGGATGCCGAGCGCAGCACCCCAAGTGCTGGCAGCGACCCTGCCAGCTTGTCCGCGGCCGAGCCCATCCAGCGTCCCCTCCGTCCCGGACGGCTCTTGCTGACCCGGTGCCGGCACGAGGCCAGCCTGGAAAGGCATCCATCGGCTGCACCAGACGCTCAGCCTCCTGAGCTCACTCACCTTTGGGAGCTCATTTTGGACTTGTCCCAGCAAAACAAGCCTCACTGCAGCTCTCCATGGCACATTAACGGTAGTGTTTTACCAAAACAAATGGTGTAGCGCTAGCCAGTAAAACTCCAGGCAGGTCAAGCTGGGAAATAACCCCGGGAGGAGCCGGGGCTGGCTTAGCCCAGCCACTGCCGGGATTAACCACGCAGATTTAGCAGCCGGGGCGACTCCAGCTCAGCTCATCACACCATCCCGCCGCTCCGGCATGGTCACCGGGGAGGTCCCCCCGGCAGCCGGCAGGACCGTGCCTGGCAGCCGACGGCAGTGGCGGGGATGGGGCGCGCAGGCAGGTGAAGGCAGGGGGGGGACTGGCCACCATCGGCATTGGGGGGGCCGGATGGCTGGAAAGAGGGGTGGGAGAGAAATAACAAAGCTGTAAATCATGACACAAAACATGCATTCATTTTATTCACAAAAACAGCCTGGATCGCTAAAACATTACAAACAGCATTTCAATTTAATGATGTAGAGAGAGCTGGAGAGACGGGGATTTGAACAGAAGAGAAATATCACTTTTCGTAACTGCTTCAGCACAGGTCCTGCAATATTATTTTTATTTTGATTTTAACTTCAGTAAGTTTACAAAAATTACTTCTAGGAGTAAACCGTTGCAATTAGGAGGTTTTTCTGTATGCAGTGTTTCTTGTTCTATATTAATAAACTAACAATGACTTTTTTTTTCTTTTTTTTTTTATATTATTTTTTTCCTTTTTCGAAGACCGCCAGTTGTGTAGCAAATGTTTTCTTCCACCTTTTATACCAAACCTCTTGCGGGTTAAACTTACATAGGTGAATGGCTAGGAAAAGGGAGACTACATCGCTTTAAACATATTCTCATTTATAAACATGAAGTTGAGGCATTCTAGAAACTATCCACTCTATTGTATGATGGGAAAGAATCAAATAAAAAGTATAAATGAGGGTGCAATTAAACAACTGTGCTAAATTACAGTAGTGCTTATTAGTAACTAGATTTTAAAAGGTTACTGTAAATTTACATTCCCTACACAAGTACTGCATCTTTCACACATAAACAACATCAACACCAAAACACAGAAAGAAACTGATTGTCCATACTCTGTCTATTAAGTCTTGGTACTTTACAGATCCATTGTTTTTTTCTTTTAATTATTTTTATTTGAAAAGCAGTTAAATGTCTGACTAGGACTCGAAGATGTTAAAACGAACGCAAAAAAAAAATTATAAAAACAGGAATGAGATTTGCGAGAAAATATTTTTGGTTCTAAAGAGACACAGGTGCATCCATTCATTTCAGCCAAAAATCCCTTGCCTGAGACAACACAAGCAAGCAGTGACATTGCACTTGGATGACAGAGCTTTGGGATTCCCGTTCCTACTGGAACCATCTGAACGCGGCTCCTGTAGGAAGCATCACCTTCTGGAAAGGAAGAGAGACAGGGAGGGGGGACAGAAGAAGAAGGGACAAGGCGTTAGGTCGGGTCCGGCACAGCCGTGCGGCACCAGGGTTGTGCACCCCCCCCCCCCCCCTCCGCCCCATCCCCATCCCGGCATCCCGGTCACCGGCCTCGGGACGGATCCAGCCCAGGCTCGGCATCCCCCGGACACAGCCGCGCATCCCAAGGTTTCCAGCCCACCGGCAAGCGCCGGGATGCCGGCCGGAGGGAGACGGGGGTCCCCCCACCGCCGGCCCCCACCTCCCTGGCAGGGCACCCGGCAAAGCAGCTCGGCCATTGTTCCCGCGTCCCCGCGCCGCGGCCGGGACAATGGCGCGGCCCCCGACTTCCCCTCCGGCCGACAGCAAGCACAATGGCCGAGCTGCGGTGAGCCGGCACGGCCCGGCACGGCGGCCCCCTTGCTGCCAGCCCCCACCTGCCCTGCCACGGACGGACGGACACCCGGCGGACAGGAGCCCAGCTAACGGATGGGTTTAGGAGGGCATGTGGGGGGAAACTGAGGCAGGGACCACCAGACCCTGGAGCTGCTCAGGACACAGGAGACATCACCCCGCTGCTGCCCGGCCACGATGAACAACCTTGTCCCCAACAGAGCAGCCCCGGGCACAGCTGGGGACCACTTGGCGTCTCACAGGGGAAGAGGGATGAGTCCCACCAGGCTCAATCCCACACGCAACAAAGCGCCCAACAACAGACGAGACCTCTCTGAAGCCACCTCCAGGAAAGGTGGTGTGGGGCGATGGCCCCGATGGCTCTTGCAGTCCTCTGGAAGAAGAACCTGGGACATTTCCCAGCTGGATGGGGTGGGAAGCCTGCGCAACATTCATGAGACCATGGGTGAAGTATGCAAGGACTGCAACGTCTCTCAATACCAACAGCCCCCAGGCAAGTCTAAGCCATGCTAGCCAGCAGACAGGGCCACACGATCACCAAAAGGACGTGCCTTAGAGGGCCCTTCTCCAAACAAGCAAGGCACGCCAACGGGAAACAAGCCGCAGGCTGTGGCGACGGGTGTGGGGCAGCAGGCTGGGCTGCCAGGGGCAGTGGTGGGGACAGCCAGCCCCAGCACCAGCTCCCGGCATTGAGCCCATGTGCAGGGCTAGGGCAGCTCATGTGTTGCCCCAAGAGTCAAAAACCATGCCACATTCAGGTCCCTAACCCCACACAAGAGCCAGCTGGCTCTCATCGAGTCCTTCTCTTGGATCAAGGCACCCACCTCAATGAGTAAGCAGGGCAGCGTCTCCCCCCCACCCCTGTGGGAGGGACCCCAACATGCTCCCTTCCACAGGCACCATGACCCAAACGTGGGGCTTGGGCAAGGGGAGGGGGGGCAAAGGATGAGAATGGGCAAGAGATGGTGGTGCCCAGCTAGGCTGCTGACAGATCGCACCTTCTCCTGCTCCCAGACCATGTCTGGTCCTTCGGGGCACACTGAGCTGGGGCAGTCAACAAGCAGAGAGCTGCAGGCATCACCACTTCCCCAAAAGTCTCTGCAATAAGTCATCAGGCATCTGAGGAAGACACAAGTGCCTCTGGCCAACGATGCACAGGGCTGTGGCATGGCATGCCGCCCATGCTTGATCCCGCCCAAGGCGCCGGGTGCAGAACTGGTGAGGCAGAGCATGGCGGACTCACTAGCAAGGGCCACCTACTCAGATATATCATCCCAGGAGAGAGGAACGAGGGGGGAGGAGGGCTCCTAATGAGTCTGGAAGGAGATGTCTGATACAAGTCACCTTAAACACCTCTGCCCCTTCATTATTAAAGGAAGATGGGCAACCAGATCTAATGTGGATGCCCAGGATAGATGTCCCCTCGTCCCCACAATCATAGAATCACAGAATTGTTTGGGTTGGAAGGGACCTTCACAGACGACCCAGTCCAACCCCACTGCCATGTGCAGGGACATCTTTCACTAGATCAGGTTCCTCAAAGCCCCATCCAACCTGACCTTGAACCCTTCCAATGATGGGGCATCCACAACTCCTCTGAGTGATCTGTTCAGTGTCTCACCACCCTCATCATAAAACATTTCTTCCTTACGTCCAACCTAACCCTACCCCTCTTCCAGTATAAAACTGTTGCCCCTTGTCCTGTCACAACAGGCCTTGGTGAAAAGTTTCTCTCTGAAATTCACCTGAGCGTGGGAGTGACCCTCACACCAGCGCTAGCTGGGGCACCAAGGTGCTTCTCCAGATGGAGGACAGCTCTACTGAGTCAAATCCCAACTATTCATGGCCTTCATGTGACCTACAGCTCTGGAGACAAGCCCAGGGTGACCTGTCCAGGGCTGACCACCAGCCCCCATGGCATTACCCAGGGTTGCTGGGGCTGGCAGAGCCCAGAGGAGCCTGGTAGGTGCAGGGACATGCTGCTGCCTGCTCCAAGTATCCGACCTGCCTTGTTGGTCTTAGAGCCTCAGCCAGCCACCATTGCACTGGGACACCAGCAGCGACCGGTTATTTGGGCTCTGTAGATGTGCAGATAGACCTTAATGGCAGCAGAGGGATTTAGCCCATTTTTTTATGCCACCATAAATGTTTAATTCTATTTTTTTTTACTGCTTGATTTTAGATCAACATTTAATCACAGCTGCGGCCCCTGTCCAGGCTCTCCAAGGACGCTGCTCTGGGCTCACCGGGCTGGCAGACCAGAGTCACTGCCGGCTGCTCTTCTCCCAGGCAATGGCACAGCTCCCTGCAGAGGGGGACAATGCTTCACAAAGCCCTATGAATTTTTCAGCCCCATATAAAGGGCCACTGAATGGCCCCTCCTGTCCTGGTATCAAGCACTACGGTGTGATGGCACCCCATCAGGACCAGTGGTCCATGGTGCTGCCGAGCTGGCAGCAGATCTGCATCCTGGCCACCGCCACCTCCAGGCGGGTCTCCACCACAAGGCAGGTGCCAGTGGTTGCCCTACAGTTGGCCCAACACAATGCATTACCGATGCTGGTTGACATAGGACGAGGTTTAACAACCCAGTCATTGACCCAGGTGACCCTGGGACATCAGCTGGGGTCCCAGCATCCCTGTCCCAGCCACATATGGCCACAATCTCATTCAACCCTACCAAGGTCAACACATGGCACAAGTGGATATCCTGAGAGAGGAGAGGATCTCTGAAAAAGGGATGGTGATGCCCTGGAGTGACCCACATCTGCCCAGGCATCCATCCCCACCAGCACAACATCTCCTTTTAGCCTCAACACACCTCTGGTCGTGCCCAGGAGGGATGGGGACCCATCTTCGGTGGGGCCCAACTCTATCACATGAAGAGCCCTATTTCAGTGGCTCCAATTTCTCAGCCAGCCGCAGGATGGGGAAACCAATCAAGGGGGGGTGACCGTTTCATGGGCTCCTGGTGCTATTTATCATCCTCGGACCCGGCACAGCGCCGGGAGAAGGGAGTGACTCCTCCGGCTGCTGTGAGCTCCAAGTCTATTGACCCGCTTTAGGACTCTTTGGAAGAGATGAACTTTTTTTTTTTCCCTTTCTCCCTTTTTCCAGATCACTGACTCAGCAAATTAGAACAAGAATATAATTTAGCAATACAGCGGTTTTTGAAAGACACAGTCCCCCTCTCCTCATCCCCACCGCCCAAATAGATTTTTTTTTTTCCCCTTCACTATTCATTCAGAGCTGATGCTAATTGAAAAATGTAGAACATGGCTAAGAAAACAGCGGGTCATCTCTTTGGGATGACCAGAGGATGGGCAACGCCCTCATGCCAGGATGCACGATCCAGCTGATGTCCGGGTGACTTTTTAGCCTTTGCTAGCTCTGGGGATGCACTCTCCGGCAGGAAGCACGCTGTCACAGCTGATGGTGGGATCAGCTCCCAGAAAAATCAAACCCAGCTTAAGCACAACATATGGGAGACCCAGCATACAGGTCTTGGTCCAGAGCACCCACGGGTGTGCAGCAAGAGGCAGGCTCTGCCAGAGCGCCGTGCCCACGCACCACACCTGCACCGCATCCCAGCGCTGCCAGCACCCAGTCCTCACCCATGCCACGCCACGCCACGCCACGCCACGCCACACCATGCCACCAGCAGCTGCCCACAGCCCCGTCCGAATTTCAGACCCACACGATGACCCGAGTCACCGGACTTTTCCTGCGCTCCCCAGGCGAATATCGCACCGCCCCGGTGGATTTGGCAAGGTAGCACCCCAACCCAACGGCAGCTTGCAGCGGCTCTTCTCCAAGGCCAAGGGCAACATCCATGGGTGGACCGGGGTGGGCAGCGACACCCTGAGTGCCACCTGAAAACCTCACACCAGGGGGATCCAGGCATCCCAGCGCTCGGCCGGTGTGGCAGGAGCAGGGGTGCTCCCGGCTCAGTCGGGTGCCGAAGCAGGCGCACCGCCTGTGGGAACTGCAGCTCAGCTGTCACCGGGAAATTTGGCTGGTGCCTTACGGTCTCATCCTGACCGCCGCAGACAGATGCTGGGCCAGAGAGACCCAGCACGGCCACAGCAGAAGAGATGCCGCCCAGCGCACGCTGCAGCTGTTTACCACCCAAAACCAAGGACCGCCTTGCTCCTGCTCAGAGCAAAGAGTGAGGTAAGGGGCTGGGCTCCAGCTGCACCACAGCCATGGGTTTCACCATCACCCATTACCCCCAAGCTCTGCCCCAAAAAGCCGCCTCCTGTCTCCCCATCCTCTGACCCAATTGCCCGGTTAGAAGCCGCTCCCTGGCTCGGGGAGCTGCAGCCCACCCAGGACAAGGGATGCTGGTACTGAAACTCAAGCAGAGACCCACTGCTGCCCATGCCTGCAAAAGGGAGAGCGAAACCCAGCGCACCCGGGGACCCCAGGGAGAGACCCCAGCCCTCCTCCCCAAGCCAATCAACCCCAGTACATAAGGGAGGGCGGGGACTGGGGGCACTGGGCAGAGCACACATCTCACAGTGAGAACTGTTAATGGAAAAGGGAAAAATAAAAAAGTAAGAAGTACCAGGTGTTTTATTATCTAGGGCAAGATCCGAACCCAGGAGCGCAGCCCGAGGAGGGGTTAGGGTGCCTGAGAGGGGCCGGTTACCTCCAGTGCTGCAGAAGGCTTCTTTTTGAGTTCTTCACATTTTCGGAATTTGCAAATCTGGTGGCCAGTTTTGCGATTCCTACAACTGCTGCACTGCTCGCAGTTTATCCGTCTTCGGCAGGGCGGGCACATGCCGCATCTTTTCCGTTTCTTTTTCCCCGAATTGATGGCAGATGCCAACTCATTCTGCATGGGATACTCTGCCAAGCCAGCCATATGGAGCGCGCTCTCTGCCAGAAACACGCCGGCAGGGGTCATAATGAAAAGGCCTGGGTTGATGGGAAAAGCCCCCAGGTAAGGAAAATCAGAGGGGCCGTTCATTGTCTCTGCAGCTGAGACTGCCTCCATGTCAGAGATACCAGTCCCGTGGTCGCTTGCTAGAGGAAGATGCTCCTGTACCACTCTTTTGAGCATTTCTGTCGACTGAGCAAACTGTTGTAGGGCGGTCTGTCCTTCTGAGGAGATCTCCGACACCCGGTCTAATTTGCTCAGCATACTAGAGATGTTTTTGTGCTTTGAGGTAGAATGACTTTTATCCACAGTCGCTTCGTTGCCATTAGCTAAGGGGTTGCCTTTCTCTGAATGTTCGCTTACCGAGCTGCTGCTACCAAAGGTGGAATAGTGGGAGAGTGGACGGGACTTCTTAAGACTTTTGTTCAAAGGTTCACTTATTATTCCACTTTTGTTCCTCCTCTCGGAGCTGATGGGGGGTTGAGAGTCATCTTGGTTATTTTTTTCCGTCTCTGGCTTGTTCCCAGTGTCTTGATGGGAGCCCGAATTTGACATGGTGCCCAGAGCACAACAACAAAACCAAACCCAAAATAAAAAAAAAAAAAAAAAACAAAACAAAAAAACCCCAAAACCCACCCCCAACGCCAAAGCGAAAGACCCCCAAAGCCCTTCTGGTAGCACCAGCCCGCCAGCCACCGGGGAAAGCTCAGATGGGAACGCTCATCAACGGGGTGTCTCCTCCAGCGCCGGCTGCAGAGGACTTCAGTCCAGTCTCAGTGCAAAGACATACTCTGCGGCTCTGGTACACAACATGCGGCTCTGGAAGTAGAAAAGAAAAGAGAGTTAGCGCTGGCAAGAGCCAACGGGCTTTTCAAAGCAGCTCTTCCTCCCCCTGCCATGAAAGTCTCCGCGCCACAAACAAAGAAACTCCAGGGAACGGACCTCGGTGGAGATCCGTTCCGCTGCTCTTTAAAAGGGTCGCCATCCAGACAGAAATGGGGGGTCACAGGGAAGTCCTGGCCTGGTAGCAATGGCACTCCGATGCTTAAAGGCTCTCTGTGCCCGGCTTTCCTCCCCCAGCGACTGCAGGCCCAGGGAAGTCACGGGGCTCATCTCCTGCTCCGCTCCAGCGGCGTGCAGCCCCCGCGCCGGATGGGACCGCGGGCACCCAGGGGACGCCCCCGAGCCAGCAGCCAGAGCTCGTGTGAGGGGCACCCAGTCCCCACCCTGCAGCGCCCCGGGTTTCCCCGGCTGGGTGCCATGGAGGCAGCAGGGTGCAGGGCTGCGCCCCGGCTCCTGTGCCCTTCCAGATGCCGCTGCTCGCCCAGCTCAGGCTAGGCTGCTCCCCCTGCGCTCCTTCTCCTCCCGGACCCTCGTCCCCAGGCCAGCATCACACACCAGTGCTGGAGAGCTACAGCATCCACCTCCAAGCCCCGCGGGGAGCCGTGCTGTCCACCACCAAAGCCCACCAAGAGCTGCAGTGTCCACCTCCGAGCCCCTGCAGTGTTTACCTCCAAACCCCACGGGCAGCCACGGCATCCATCTCCAAACCCCGTGGGGAGCCACGGCATCCACTTCCAAACCCCACGGGGAGCCACGGCATCCACCTCCAAACCTCACGGGCAGCCACGGCATCCACCTCCAAACCTCACGGGCAGCCACGGCATCCACCTCCAAACCCCACGGGCAGCCACGGCATCCACCTCCAAACCCCACGGGGAGCCACGGCATCCACCTCCAAACCTCACGGGCAGCCACGGCATCCACCTCCAAACCCCACGGGCAGCCACGGCATCCACCTCCAAACCCCACGGGTAGCCACGGCATCCACCTCCAAACCCCACGGGCAGCCACGGCATCCACCTCCAAACCCCACGGGCAGCCACGGCATCCACCTCCAAACCCCACGGGCAGCCACGGCATCCACCTCCAAACCTCACGGGCAGCCACGGCATCCACCTCCAAACCCCACGGGCAGCCACGGCATCCACCTCCAAACCCCACGGGCAGCCACGGCATCCACCTCCAAACCCCACAGGCAGCCACGGCATCCACCTCCAAACCCCACGGGGAGCCACGGCATCCACCTCCAAACCCCACGGGCAGCCACAGCGTCCACCTCTCAAGCCCCATAGGAAGCCGCAGCGTCCACCTCCAAGCCCCGTGAGGAGCCACAGCGTCCACCTCTGAGCCCCACTGCTGACCTCCTGCCATGCCCCGCCATGCCCTGCCCGCACGCCCACTGCAGGCACCCGGCTGCTCCAGCGCAGGCAGGGGCTCGGCGGCGACGGCCGGAGCCCCGACTCGGTGCTGTTCCCTGGAGCGAGGGTGATGCCGCTGTCCCTGGGGCGGCTCTGGGGCAGCTGGGCCCAGCGTGGCTGCAAACACTTGTTGTGAAATTCCTCCTCCTCCCCTCCCGAGCACGCACGCACGCACGCACAGGCACCGCCGGAGTAATCAGGCTTTAGAGGAGAAAAGCTGCAGGGCTTAGCGGAGCAGGAACCCACGTCCCCACCCCGGCAGCAGTTGGGGGAGGGCAGCGCTGGGAGGAGGCCCCTCGCCTACCCCGTCCCTCCATCCTGGCTATCCTGGCAGGCTCCTCTCCGGAGTCCGGGCAGGGACGCGGCCACGTGCAGAGAGCTCTGCTGGGACCCTTGCTCCTGCCCGGGGTGATGCAGCAGAGCGAGGGGCATCCCTGCACCCCCCCGCACCTTCGCTCATCCGTCACCCTTCATGTCCCCTTTGTCACAGCCTGGCCGCGACGCAACCCCAAGAGCCCCGCTACGGCCCAGGACCCTTCCCCACGGGCACGGCTCGGCAGCCGAGCTGCGAGCGTCGCCATTAAAACGCTGACGGGGGGCGAGGTCCCCGCCCCAACCACCACGGCACTGGCAGAGGAAGACAGCCCGTCTCACCCTGGTGCCAGAGCCGGCTCGCCTGCGGAGAACCCCCCCCCCCCCCCGCCCACACGCTAAAAACCGCTTGCTTCAGCTGCTGCGGGATTTAAGATGCAGCGCGGATCGATGCAGGGCTTGGGTTCCAGCCTGGAGCTCGCCAGGCCACGTGGGGAGGGAGGGCTGCGGCGGCAGGACAGACTGCCCTTCCCCGAGCATCGCGCACCATGGCGGGCAAGGGGATGCTGGGCGGCGGCGAGGCTGGGGTGGACCCGAAATGGGCGCCGGGATGCTGGGAGGGTAGGTGAGCCGCTGCCAGGCAGCTGGGGCACCCGTCCCCGGCTGCCAGGGAGGTGGGGGACCCATCCCTGGAGGCATTGGGAGGGGTCACACCTTAACACCAAAAGCAACGGGTGCTGGGGCCGGAGCGGGGAGCGCAGCAGGAAAAGCACCGGACGGGAGGATGTGAGATAAAGCCGCCCGGCGGCGTTATCTTGCGCCCGCCCGCGGCTGCCTTTCCTGCGGCCCTGCGCCTCTTCCGCCCCACGGCGCGGCAGCCCCGCTCAGCAGCCGAGCAGGGAGCCAAGCACCGGGCCGGATCAGCCCGGGATTTACCAGCCTGCCCGCTCGCCTTGCGGCGTCGTAACCGCCGAGCCGCGATGCTGCTGCGGCATTAACCGGGGGGGGTCTCCAGCCACGACCGGCAGCACGCCTCACATCACTCCGGCAAAGAACCCGGGCTGTGCCCACGTGCGGCTCGCCGCCGCATCGAGGGGTCCGCCCCGCAGCGCCACGGCACAGGACAGCGGGGTCCGCGTGCCAAAGCGGGGAGGACGCCGGCTGGAGGCGTGCCGTGGTTGCCGTCTTCATTGGTTCACATCTTCCTCCGCAGCCAGCCGTACTGGCCAGCCTTCCCCAGCTGGCTCTAGCAGGCAGCTGCCCACTGGTCCCACCCTGCCCCGTCAGCTGGGTGCCAGCAGCACCGAGCCCCCGCCAGTCACAGCCTCCTCTGACGGGGGCTGATGGCTGCAGAGCCTGGAGCACGCCCCCCCCCCCCCACCCCAAACACCCACCGCTGCGGTGGGTGGCAATGCAGGATGATGCCAGCCCGGCCCACCCAACGCGGCTCCCCTGTCACCCGTGGGGACAAGGGGTACGCCACCGTGTCCCCTCTCAGCCCCAGCGGTGCCCAGCTGCTGGCGCGGGGTGCTGCGCCGAGCCGTGCCGAGTTGCGCCGAGCCGTGCCGAGCGACGCCATCGCACAATCCCGCCATTGTCCCAGCCGCCACTCTGCCTCCGCCGGCTCCTGCCATCTGCAACCGCTCGGCGCTGCCCTCCAGCCCCCCGGGGCCCGTGCTCCTGCGCAGCGGCAGGCACCGGGCACCGCTGCCGTGCCAGCTGGGATGGGTCCGTCCCCACACCGTCTCCCCTCCAGGGACCCCAGGACCTCCTCGCTGTGGGGTGCCTGGCTAATTCGCACGAAGGGGGTGTCCCCCCCCCCAACCCGGCACTGGGGGACCACCCAGCGCAGCAGACATCTCAGCTGCTCCTCGCCAGCCTCTGCCCGCTGGGTTGCTAATTGCAGCGGGGGGAGGAATTAATGATCTTAATCCCTTCTTTATGATTGATCCAAGTAAAGACCACAAGGCCCCCCCCCCCCCGTCCCATTTCTGCCCCTTTTCTGGCCCCCATCCCCTGGGGAAAGCACCGGGCAGCGTCATCTGGGTCCCTGTCAGAAGGTGCTTAGTCCCAGCCACGGCATTAAGGGGCACGTGATGGGCTCCCTCGCCCGGGTTTTTGCACCAGGCAGCTTAGCAGCCTGGAGGGATGCCAGGGTTCAAGGGGACACCACCAAGGTCGGGAGGCCCCAACCCACACCCAGGGGCTTCCCAGCCCTTTGCAGGACCCTGTGGGCTCCCCCCCCCCCACAATCTCCCTGCCAGGTACAGGCTGAGCCCACAGGGGCTGAAAGCCGGGTGCCCCAGGGACTCAAGCGACCGGTGAGCTACAGCACCCAGGTGAGGCTATCACTCGGATGTCACCTGCTTTGCCCTTCCTGCTCCCACCAAGACCCGTTTCCATGGGTCACCCCAAAAAACCCCGCCAGCCTGGGACACTTGGCTGGGGTGAGGCAGCAGCGCTTTCCCATGGTCCAGGGGAGGAGAAAATGAGTTCTCCTCTCCCCAGGGCTTCCCCCCGGAGCTCAGCCCAGCACCACCCCACATCCCCTCTTCACTCTGCCCCGCGGCTCCCTGCAGAGCACCTCCCTCCCGGCACGCAGGCCAACCTCAGGGATCACGCTGCAACAGTCCTAACAGCTCCAAAAAAAATAAAGGTTGTAAAAGGATCTCTGCTGGTCCAGCACCCGGAGGAACCCTCGCCAGCTGATGGGCTAAGAGTGTCCCTGATTGCGGGCACCATTTACTGTCAGAGGGGAGCAGGAGAGGAGCTTCGCTTCTCGTAAAAAAAATGACAAGCTGCGATTTCCAGCCCGCTCCCCTGTGTTATTTCACTGCATCGCTGGAAAGCCATCAGCTCCTGCCGACGTAAAAAGTCTCATCTTCAAGAAAGAACTTCTGCTTTCCTTTAATTTTAAATAAATCAACCTCCTCCCGGAAAAGCTGCCGGTTGGTCAGCCGTGCACAGACAGGGCCGTAAAGGGAGAAGAAAGCAGCAAAGCCGAAGCCGAGCTGCTCCCGGGCTCTGGAGACAAAGGGAGAAAATAAAAATTCGGCTTTTTTCTAATCCCTGGGCGCTGGGTGGGCACCAGGGGCGGCGGCTTTGTCCGCCTGGAGCAGACGGAGGACGAGGACGGAAGGGACCCCGGCGTCTTTTCAGTCTCGAGAAAGGCGGTAATTGTCCCCTCCGCCAGGTTTTTGTCCCTGCTTCCTCCCCCTTGCCATGCGGCTGCCCGCCCAGCACGGCCCCCACCTCCCTAGTAAAGCCCTGGTGATGGATGGACAAATGGACAGACGGATGGACAGACTCAGCCCCGCCACCAGCACGCCTAAGGGGGGCACCCACCACCAGCACTTGCCCCTCTCCAAGGCATCCCAGGAAGGGTGTAGGTCAAGGGATGCTGCAGCTGGAGGTAACTTCCCAGCTTGAGGTACCCCTCGCAGCTCCAGAGAGGGGCCAGAGGTGGGCTCCGTGCTTCTCAACCATCCTGGCCAACAGCCATGGACAGGACCTCAGGATGGCCAGGATTGCGGGGCCATGGTGGTGGGAGCGATGCATGGGGAGTGCCAAGATACCCTTGAGGCATCCTGGTGCCTCATACCCTCAGATGAGAAAAGTCAGCAGGTAGAACAGGACCACCATCCTGTAGCACCATCATGGGTCAGAGGGTCCAGCTGCAACCCAGGTCAAAGGCTCAGGAGAACAAGTACCACCAGAACAAGGTTCAAAGCAGCTCCAAGCCCAGCACCACAACACCTGACTCAGCTCCCAGGTACTGGATTTCCACAGCACAGTCAAACCTGCTGCTCCCTCCACCGGGTGACACAGGTCAACTGAAAGCTGCCGGTGATGTCTCATCACAGCCTCACCGACCAGAAGTCAGGCAGCAAGCACCAGACCAAAGAGCTACTGGACCCCTCCGACCACATAAGGAGGCACCATCAAGTCTTGAGCTGCCAGGGACTCAGCCAGGCGAGAGCCGGCCACGGGGACTGCTGGCAGGGCAGAGACCCATGGCACCATCACCTCTGGGCTGCTGCTTCTGCCAAAGCCATGTGGGGAAACAAGGTGAACCAAGAGAGAAATCAAGCCGCAATCTCCCAAGGCTGAATATCCCTGCAGGACACCCATTCAGGGACAACATGATGCCTGATAACCAGGCACGGACACCCTGAGGCAAAGACAAGGATGTCCTTCACCTGTGTTGTTTGCAAGCCATCACCTCTGTCAACCCAACACCCCCAAGCTCTGCTCTTCGCATTCATCCCCCCCAAGAACTGGTCCAGCCAGAAGATCGACTCCTGCATGCACCATGGAAGTTACCATCACCCACTACATTTTCTCCAGACATCAAGAGAGGACGCCTAGGCCTGGGGGAGGTTTGGGCAGTGTTGTAAATGCTAAGCCTCACCCTGGGCGTTTGCAGGTTAACAAGCCAGAGGTATGACAGGTCGCCAGATGGGCAACTCACATGGAGATAGTTCATCTCCCGTGCTCCAGAACATCCTTTGAAGGGCCAGTTGTGGCAGCCGCTCTGCTCATCTCTGCTGCCGAGGTGGCAGTGAGGGACGTTAAGAAGCCAACTCCTGAATTAAAAAGGCTATGGAAGATTAAATCCAGCATCTGGAGTTAGCCCTGGAAGCAGATGGCGAATCATCATGGCACACAGAGTGGCTTTCACCCGTCTCCTCCTCGCAGGCAGCCACTCTGCTCTGGTGGTGCCTCCCAGGAGCAGCTCTGGATGCACACACAGCGTGGCCAGCAAGGGCCAGAGATGTTCACTGCCAGGCACATCCTCCAGGGATGGTGCAGTGAGCCCATGCCGCCATCCTGCAGATGCCCGGCTGAGCACGCAAGAGGTGATGCCACCTCCCCAGGTGGGCTCCCTACGCCAGGGCTCCCGCAAAGGCGTATTTTTTTCCCCACTGGTGGTGGGTTTCCCCATGTAACCACATGGCTGCTGCGGGCTTCCCAACCTGCTGGCACACTGTGCCGGTACAGCACAGCCACGCAGGGACGGCCGGCTTGGGCAAATGCACCCAAGCAAGGCAGAGCCTATCACCAATGTGCCCTGGGCTTCCAAGGAGGTCACCACCGTGCAGAGGACAAGGATGTCCCCAGACACCACCACCTCCATGCACATCCTTGAACCTCACCCCGCAGCCGGCCCCATGCACACTCTGCTGCCCCGGTGAGCTGCGGTGCCGGCACAGCCGGAGCCACCGCCACGGGGACCGACCTGCACCCAGGGCCGCCCCACGCTGCCCGGCTGGGAAACGTGGCTGCGTCCTGCCTCTGCGGGGTGGTGGTTACGGATTAAGGAGTCTTAAATGTCAGACGACCAGGCGCTCCCTGGAAATCCACTTATCTCCGCTGCCACTCGGAGCGGCCGGAGCCGGGCGGTTATGGAGATAACGTGATTTGAAACGTCCACCCGAGCATTGCAGGGCTGCGGGTGCCCTGCGGACAACGGCAGGCACCTCCTCCCCTCCTCCCCTCACCCAGCTGCTGCCCAGAGAGCCGGGTGACGGCCGTGCTGCTCAGCCCTGGGGGGCTGCACCCACCTGCGTGGCCCCCCCCTTCCCTCTTTCGGGGAGGACGATGGAGGCTTGGCAGCCTCACCTCCCCGGTGCTCATCCATCCCCCCCGTTCTGTGCCAAAGCTGCGCCAATTCACTGCCCAAATCCTAAAACGACTGTAACTAAAACCTACCAGATTGAGCCTCGGGAAGGGCCCCCCCCGCTCTTCCCCCCCCCTCCAAATGGGATTGAACAGATCTGCGCTCGCACGAGCCCAGCTCGCAGCCAAGCAGCATCTGACATTCACGCGCCGTGGCACGGCTCTCTGCCGCTCGCCCACTCCCCCCGGCTTGGCATCGCCTTGCCTAACGCTGCCCCCCTGGAGATGCGGCATCACTCCCAGCCCAGCAGAACCTCCCTGCAAAGCCCCCCCTGACACTCCTGGAGGGATCCCAGCAATTTGGGCCAGCTAGTCCTTGATGTCCCCTCCACCAAGGGAGGTCCCCAAGGTGATTTCAGGGCTGCGACGTTCAGGAGACCAGGTTGATTGACCCAAGGGCATAGGGACCAGGCGGACACGGGGCAGGCGCTGCCCGGCGGCAGACGCCAGCATTGACAGGCATCCCGGCAAGAGCCCCGAGAGCCACCGCAAAAGGCTGCGGGGGCCCAGGCAAGGCTTCGCCCTGGGGAGACCCGCACACAGCCCACCGAGGACAAGCTAAGACGTGTGAATCACTCCTGCTAACAGATGGGGCGATTACAGCGTAAATTACTTGGGGTCTAACCGATAACCAGGTCATGAAGAGACTGATCAGCAGGCACAGAGCTCCGAGAAGTTAATTAAAAATAAGAAAAAAGTTGTAGGCACAGCCACATGGGAATATTTGATGGCAAAGAGCCCCAAATCCATCAGTGCCACCTCCAAGAGCAGCCCCAGCCCGGAGATGTCCCCTTGTCCTCCCGGCTCTTTCAAAGCCCCATCCCTCTGCATCCTACAGGCAGCTCCACGGTAGCAGAGCACAAACCAAGGGGCTGCTCCAGATCCCAGGAGAGCTGGCGGTCGGAAGGGCCGGTGTACCCGTGCCAGCACCTGTGTCACTGTCACCATCGGCAAACAAGAAGCACGCCAGCAGTGGGAGCACACGCTCAAGAGCCCCAGGGCCAGCTCTGTGCATTTAAGTTTGGTCATTAATGGGTGGTGGGGACCTCATGGTCCTTAGTGATGAGACCCCCACCTCAAAGGTGGCAGGGTAAGGCTAACGTCATGGTGCCTGCGCCCCATGGACCAAGCAAGCGCAGGGAAGCAAGGCAGAAGCCGTGCAAGCAAGGGCGCAGCGAGCACCCAGCCTGGCCAGTCACCCCTCTGAGGGCTGAAGAAGACATTGGCATCTGAAAAGCATCTCCGTCGCTCACACCAAAAACACCCCGGAGGGCTCGGTCCCCTCTGCTTCTGCACCGGTGGGATTAAGGCGTGCGAGCCCCCCAACTCCTCCGCAAGAGCCCGCTCGTGAAGGCGACCGCTTTGGAGGAACCGCTTTTACCACCAGGAAGGCGGCGGCACCGTTGGAAAGCCACCGGGGTCCGCAAACGGCAGCTATTGACAGATGTCTAAGAGGACGGCGAATAATCCCGTCTTCCTCTGGGAGGATTCGGGTCGCCCTCGCCCTCGCCGGGGGTTTATCCATTGTCTGGATCTGCTGGCGGTTGTTATTTTTGGTCAGCACCACGTTTTGCTTGGCCTCGCTGGCAGGAGGGAAATAGGAGGAAGAAGAGAAAGGGGAGGAGAGCTGCTTGGCCAGGGTTTGGTGGGGAGGAAGACCAGCTCAGCTTTGGGAGGGGGCAGTGGGGCACCCCACAGCCCTTGTGGAGTCTGGGTCAGTCTCCTCCCAGCCCCACAGCCTTGCTGAGCACAGCCAGAACTCACCACAGCAATGGGGCTGGCCAGCCCAGGCATCACAGCCTCCCCTGGTACCCCAGGGGAATTGCTCCCAGTAAGCCCAGTGGACCAGAGAGGCTTGAGAGGTTTTGGGGGGCAGGTCTTGCTTCCCAGCTACCAGCACCCTCCTGCGCAGGCAGCAGTCAGGGTCATCTCCAGCGGCAAAAGAAAGTGCAGGTGACCTCTGGCAGGGATGGGCAAACCCTGCCCACTGCCAGCACCACCCCAAGCCCTGCCTGCAGATCCGCATGTGCCTCAGGTCCATCCAGATGGACCAAAAAAGGCTGGGGAGGCTCATGAAGGCAGGTCTCCGACCTGCCCTGATCCACCCTGGGCTGAGGACTCCCATCCCTCACACTTCATCCCCAGCACTGCAGCATCCCAGGCAGCAGGCAAGCCCTGCCAGCCGGTCCCATTCCGCCCGATGGCTCGGGCTTGCCAACGCTGCGGGATGCAGTTCAGCCAGCCGCTGGGATCTGCACCCGTCCCTCCAGGCTGGGTACAACTGGAGGTGCGGGCACAGCCGGGGTAAGAGGCACCCAAGAGCTTTTAGGGTGAAGACACCATGCCCCAAGTCTTTGCAGTTCTCCCCATCTATCCAGCAGAGACTTGGGGAGCATCCCCGCTCACCGGCAAGGCAGGACTTGCCATCCTTCTGTGTGTCGCCTTTCCACCACCGCCCAGTCTGCCTGTGAAGCGCAAAGACAATAAAAAGCTGCCTCCCTGCTCAGCGGGCTTTCGCTCCTGCAAGAGATCGAGGGCACACCGCACGAAACCGCCTCTCCCGAGCTTTCCCCACGCTCGGCGCCACTTGTCATTCAAGCAAACCCCGTGGCCTTTAAGCTGCCAAGGTACCAGAGCTGCTCCGGAATCGGAGTTTGCTCGGCTCCTGCCCTGGAGCAAGGAATCTGAAACGCTGCCACTGGAAACGAAACAGAGCATCCGTCATTTTACTTGCCAGGAATATATCCAGCCCCCAAAAAAAGAAATACTGCCTGCTAAAGAGCCAGCAACAAAAGCCCTCAATTTCACTGGCGAAGCAGAGCCCGGCATCGGGCATTTCCACCCAGGTCCCGATTCTCTGCCGAATTCAAAATCACCCAAAATAAAACAAGCAGCGGAGTTGGGTCAGGGCCAGAGGGGCCAGAGCCACCCCAGAGCCAGGAGGAGGGCACTGGGTCAGGACGGCCCGTGGGGACCAGCGGACCCCGCCCGGGATGCTACAAGGAAAATCCACGGGTTGGGGAAAAAAAGAGGCAGGTGGCAGAGGCAGGGCTGGAGGGGACAAAAGCTCCGTCCCACCGCTGCCAAACCAGCACATCCAAGCACAGCCAGCCCCGCTGCGGGGGGTGCCCTCGGGAAGCCACCCTGCCCGCAGCTGCTGCTAGCATCCTGCCCGCAAACCGCCCCCGGCCAGGCAGGTCGTCACCCCCTGGCCATTCCCAGTCGCATCCCCAGGAAAAGGAGCAGCGCGTTCCCAGTCAGCCCAGCCCCCAGCCCAGGCACGCCAACCCAAATATCTGCAAGAGGCGCTCCACTCCATGGGAAAGGCGACTCGACACAGAGTTCACATGCCCCAGCAATGCCTGATTAAACTCCCAAACTCCAAGGGAATACCCCCGAGGCTGTCTGAAGATAAGCTAGGAGCTAGGCTGCTCTCAGGAAATGCAGGAACTGGGAAAGAGCAATCACTTTTTTTCCTTTTCAATCCAGAATAATACAGAGCAAACCCTGGCGTGCTCTAGCTCGGACACAAGCACTCACCCAAGCTCGCTGCCATGCACCCTGGGAGCCTCCCGCTAGCCGGCACAACTGGGAGGTCACGGGTGACCCCAGTGCCAAGCCAAATCCTGCTGGAGGTGGTGAGGATGGAAACCAAAGAGCCCAGGACAGCTCAAGGCAGCACAGGTGAGCTCAGCATGACCTGCCGGGCCCTGCATGCCAGGCTGGAAGACGTTGAGCAAGACGACGGTGCTGGAGACCTGGGCAGAGGGAAGGCTGCAACCACAAGGCCAGTGGGTACCAGCGGACAGGGACACTTGCTGCCGACACCTCCAGGACCTGAGATGCTCTGCAGGTGCTCTGTCATTTTGGTTCACCCTGGGGAACACCACAGACACTGGTTCCACCAGTCCTCAGGTCTCCTGCGACCCTCACCACCCTCCTCCCCTTTGGCTTCTCCACGACACGTAGTTGTAGCACTAGACCCAGATGTCCCAAGCCATCCGCGCGCTCAAGGGCAAGGGCAGTCAAGAAAACCATGCTGGTGCAGCGCCCGACGCAATGGGCCTGCTGGAGCATCTCAGGATAACGAAAGAAGGAGATGATGCTCCTCCCTTTTGTACCTGACGGAGCCCAGGGAGCAACCAGCTCCTTGTCCTCTGGGAGAGCGGAGCCGCAGGGAGGGTTTGCACCACATCCTGGTGATCAGCGAGCCCTGGCACTGGGGCACCCCAAGGCGAGTGAGAACAGCCCTGTCCTGGCCGCCGGGGCTTCGACGGCAACCAACTGTGATGTCATAGGTGAGAAGTTCTACCTTCAAGCAGGACCACAGCCAGGAGGGAGACCTGCACCAAACACATGCCATGCTCTCGGATGGGAAATGTGTCTGAGGCCAGAGGAGCACAGGCGATGCACCTACCCCACACCAAGCCCTCCTTCGGAGGAGATGTCTAACAGCTCTCTTGGTTCTTGATGCTTCTTCAAGAATCAGCCCGAGACAAAGGGTGTCTGCTTTCCCTGTGGAAGGACGGAAGAACAGCAGTCCTGGGCAAGCTGATGGGAAGAGTGATTAGGAAAACAGTTCCCAACAAACTGTTGGGACAAGAAGTCCCACCTCAGGGATGCGGTGGCACGGTGGGGAGGGGTTGTACCAACCAGGCCCAGGTTCTGTCTCTGATTGGATACCAGTTTGGCTGCAGAAAGCAACTGGACCGCTACAAAACACTTAAGATTTTCACTGGATGTCTCGCACACAGCCACAAGACCTTACCACATATGAAGGGGGCTTTAAGAAAGATGGGGACAGACGTTTTACCAGGGCCTGTCATGACAGGACAAGGGGCAATGGTTTTAAACTGCAAGTGGGCAGGGTTAGGTTGGACATAAGAAAGAAATGTTTTACAATGAGGGTGCTGAGGCACTGGCACAGGTTGCCCAGAGAAGCTGTGGATGCCCCATCCCTGGCAGTGTTCAAGGCCAGGTTGGACGGGGCTTTGAGCAACCTGGTCTAGTGGAAGGTGTTCCTGCGCATGGCAGGGGGGGTTGGACTGGATGATGATCTTTGAAGGTCCCTTCCAACCCAAACCATTCACTGATTCTATGGTAATTTAACAACCAGCACCATGACTTATCAAAAAAGCACAAGTGAGACGTGTGAAGCTGGAGATCCCAAAGAACCAGCCACAAGACAGTTGGAAAGCAGAGCTGAGGCCCTGGGGCGGAGTAAGGGGCCACCACCACTACCAGCCATGACACGAGTCAGGATGAGGGGACCCTCAGATGAAAGAGCCGCAGGACACACAGTAAGAAACAGAGGGGTTCACTCTGCGTGTGGCCTCAAGGAGAGCCGCCATGGAATAATTTGTCTCACAAAATGTCACAACATGGAAGAAGATGGGGAAGAGCCGCAAGACCGAGTCTTGAGCATGAAGGAAACGCCACATGGTGGGAGCTGGAAAGGTCTCGATGTGGTGAGCTTACCGCACTGGAGATGTGCTTTGAAGAGACTTGATGACAGGGTGTAAACATCCTTCTGGACTTACTGGTCCTTCTTGGTCCCAAGCTCTGAGGGTCTACAACTAAAACTAGATTTAGATATCAATGCTTCTGCCTCTTCTCACTTCCCCAAAAACTGAGGAACACGGTGGCAAGCTGGAATGGCAGGGAACAAGCTGGATGTAGTTGTCACAGCCAACACCTGCCCTGTGGTGGTCCACCTGTTCCCCAGCCAGCACAGGGTGGGTTCAGAGCCCCCAGCCTCTTCCCAGGGACCTGGTGCTCAATTGGTGACCCCTCTGCAAGAGAACCATCTTCCTTCATCTGTGCAGAAGTGTTTGATCCCACTCCCTCCCAAAATCCAACAGCCACGTCCCCATCTCCGGACGGGTCCTCCTGCCGCCGCACCGGCAAGCCCCCAGATGGGAGGAACGGGGCCTCCAGCACCACGGAGCACCAACCCAAAGGGTTGACATCCCCACCACCTGCGCTCAGCTTCCACAATGAACATCCTCCTCCATCTGCTGCTTTCTCCAGTCTGTTCCATCTCCCCCTCCTCCCCACATTGGCACCACCATGCCACAGACTCACACACCTTGCCCCTGGTGACTTGCTCCATGGTGGCAGAGCCCACGGGAGCCTGGGGGACAAGCAGGGGCTGTGGGGGCAAGCTGGGAAGGGAGCCCCAGCAGCCTCCATCCCCCAGCAAACAGGATCAGTCTTGCAGGCGGAGGATCGGGCAGAAAGAAACTCGTCCCTGCAGCTAGGATGAGCCACTGGCATTTTAAGGACTGTCCACGATGCCTTCCTTGGTCTTCTGGCGGGTGGTGGGCAAATCCAAGGCGTGACAGAAGGCAGGGTGAGGGAACGCTGTGCTCACAAAACAGAGGAAGGGGCATTACCATCTCAAGGCCTTCACAAAGACCCATTCTTAGGGTCTTTTTTTCCTCCTTTGGTAGCTTTTGACATGGGGCACGTCCAGGTTAAAAGCAGAAGAAATTCCCCAGCACTTCCTGACCAGGTTCACCTCGACCACTGTGGCTACTCCATCCTTGCATAGCCCGGATGGATCCACGTGGTCTCCTCGCACCTTCCTGCTACATGATGTGAGGCTGAACCTCAGTACTGGGAGGAGGAACATCCTCCTTAAGGATTTTGCAGAGAAAGAGGTAATTCTTTACCCCAACGATGCATTGTAATGATGCATCAAAGCCAAAACCCTACAGCAGGGTGCTCCCAGGGCTGCAGCCTTCACCGTCCCTCGCGGCCGAGGGAAGCAGCCAGCACCCGCGGAACATCCAGGATGGGCATCTCCGGAGGGTGGCCGTGGACGTCCTCATGTCCCCGCAGCAGGCGGCCCCGCTTCGGCTCAAGGGGTTTAAGCTGAACTAGTGCAAGTCCCTCCTGCAGACCCCCAAGGCGTAAGGCTCCCTGAGCTCTTAATGGGCTTACGGAGCTGCTGGGACGAGAGCGGCTCCTCCAGCGCAGGGGCTGGGGGCACTTAAAGGCATCGCCGGCCAGCAGCCCCCCGCAGCACCACCGACACCGGCCGTCCCTGGCACGCCGGGGGCCACCCACCAGCCCCATCCCGGACGGGCTATCGCTGACGGCACCAAGCGCTCAGCCCGCTCCTGCCCTGTCCCAAATCCCACGCACCCTCCTCCAGGCAGGCGTTCCCTGCTTGGCCTTGAGGACAAAGGCGGCTGCGTGTGTCGTGTCCCCCCCCCCCTCCCCGAGCTGCTCTGGCACTACAGCAGCTCTAATCCCCCCCCAGCCCGTGCCTGGCATCCCCAGGGGAGAGCAGAGACAACAGGTGCCAGGGAAGAGAGGAACGTCCCCAGTAAAGACTGGGGTGCAGCAAGCCGGTGGCAGAGGGCAGGCCAGCACGCCTGCTCCTGCCTGCGCGGGCACCCACAGCCCCGTGCCGGTACCTACGCCTGCACCCAGCACCCTGCACCAGCACCCCGTGTGCCCGCACCCCGTGCCTGCACCTCCACGCCGCGCCGGCACCCCACAGCTCACCCCGCACCTCACCCCATGCCTTGCAGCTCACATTTCACCCCACATCTCACCCCACTGCGTTACCCGGGGCCGTGCTGAGCCCACGCGGCGGGACCAGGGGGTGGCTGGCATTGGGGCAGGACCAGCTACAGGTTCCCCTCTCTCCGAGGGGCTCAGACCCCCCTCAAATTCAGGCTGGGGTGTGACAGGAGCACGTGCCACCCAGCACCCTGCCCAGTGAGGACGGAGGGGCCAGCACACCATCCCACGCCATCCCCAGGAAATCCTGTTTTTCCAGGTTTGGATCAAGCACAGGGGACCAGAGCGACGGCTGGCAGGAGCGGGGCCATCCGGGGAAAATCCTGCTGGAAAGCAGCAAAACCCCATCCCCGACAAGCCCGACCTGCGCTGCCGAGGCAGCCCCTCGCCAGCCTGCCGCGCTCCAGAAGCGACAGTTCTGCCTTCCTGCTTCAACATATTTTGGGTGCTTGGACTCCAGCATCTAGGTTTGTGCCTTTGCGTATCTTAAGAGGGGAAATATATAAACAAAAAGAAAAAAAAAAATCAAACAAAAAACCTGGGCACGTAACTGAGCTCCCGTGATTTCCATATCAGCTACTGTACACGCACACGGCATGGAAAAATCCTTAGGAAATTTCTGCTAAAAAATAAAAAAAAATAAAGGAAAACCCACAGGAGGCTGAGCTCACCGGACACAGCATGCCAGGAGGGGCTGACAGAGCTGTTACGGTCTATTGGGCCAATAATCCACAAACTAAGACGGATTTATTGTACATGGCAGATCGTAACAGCTCCAAAGAAACCATCACTGTCTCCCGGTGCTTAAAATTCACTTTCTTGGGGGAAAAAAAAGGGCCAAAATATGGCTTTACGAGATAAGATGCGTGGTTGTACCATTCTGTGACAGACAGAAGCCTGTGCAAACACATATATGGGTTTTTTTCTTGATATATAAATAAATAAAATATCTCCTCTTCCAAGGCGAGCGCGACTGCATTACCCGGCTTGGAGCGCTGTTGTTACCACCAGATTACCCGGCTTGGTTTCACCTCCGTTAGCAAGATGGATTTGCAGGGATGTTGTTTCCGCCCCAATATTACCACCCGAACACAGAGGGAGATAAAAATTAAATTAATGGAAGCCAACTTGAGTCCCTGCACCCATCTGGCTTGCTGGGATGGGTGGGTTTGGGTGCCCTCTCCTTGGAGGGTGCAAGCCTCCAAGAAGCGAGATGCCGGAGCAGAGAGCAGGCTCTTCCTACCGGCACGACACTGTGATGGCAAAGCAAGCCCAGGACGGGGGCGATATTTAAAAAAACAAAAAGTAATAATAATACTTAAGGGCAGAGCTGGTGCTTTCTTTTGAAGCTTTGTTCCTGGGCGGACAGGAGCCCCAGCCAGCGCGGAGGAGCAGGACCAGGAGCGGGACCAGCCCGACCCCGGCGGTAATTGCGGCGTCTGTTCGAATCGCTGCGACGCTGGAAATCACGCTGGGCCCGGCTGAGAGCTTACCGGCCGGCTGATCATATCAGACGGGGATCAAAGAGGCTCAGCTAACGGGTTTAGTGCGCAGCTCGTCCCAGCCGGCGCTGCCGCCGAGGGGGGAGGCCAGGCTCCCGCTCGCCCCGGGGGGGGGCCGCGCGCCCGGGATGCTCGTGGGAAGGCCGGAGGGTGCACGCGGCAGCCAGCGTCCCTCGGCGGGGGGATGCCGGGGGGACGCCCGGTGAGGCAGCCAGCCCCGAAGACCCCGGGATGGCGCCTGGACGATGGGTCGGGCAACGCCATGCGCTCACCCTACCAGCGCCCGCCGTACAGCCCCCCAGCCGCATCCCAAAACCATCCCGGGGGGGTGCGAGCGGTGGGATGCTGGAGCAGGCGACCAGGCGAGCAGCTTTCAGCTGCCCTCGGAGACTCGGAGCGACGCCCGTGGGCAGGGATGGGTGCAGGGAGCGGGTTTGCATGGGGTGCCCCGGCTCCAGCCCCCCCCCCCCGGCAAGCAGCACAGCCGGCCACGGGAAGCGATCTGCCGGGCGGCTCCAGGGAGGGAGTCGAGCCGAGTAATTAGAGCAGGAGGCTGTGAGTCAGCAAACGATGCGTAACCTCGCCGAGGTTGACAATGAGGCAAAAGATGGCAGTTTCGACCGAGAGCGCCCGCTGAAAGGGCACATTTAGATATGCAAGAAGCAGCAACTCCCAACAATTGCAGGGCTGGCGACCCGCTCTGCAAACCACGCTGCTCCACAGTGACCGTCTGGCTGCCAAATATTTGACGCCTTTCTCCAAAATCATTGCAAATAGAGATGCGGTCGGTCGCAGCCCAAACCCTACGGGAGCAAGGTAGCAGGAACCGCTTCCAAAAAACTAGTGTTCAGGGGGGAAGATGCCGAGCAGCCTCTCCTCCAGCACCCCAGGCTGCCCGGGGAGTGGGATACGGCCAGGCTCGGCAGCTGACCTTGCTCCAGATGCCCTAGAGAGAAGAGCAGCCGGCAGCAGCGATCCTCCCGGCACGCCCGCTGCGCTCCGGGATGGATATTAAGGGCGAGGTTTGGCTTGGAAGCAAACCCCAGCTCCAGCTACAGGCTTGTCCCCCCCCGTTTTGGGGGGGTCTGTCAGGGCTGCAGGCAGGTAGGGCCCTGCCACACAGCAGCCCTTGGCGAGGAGAGTTTAATTAACCCCAGAAAGCAATCGTTAAACGGCCAGCCCGGGTAATCGATGCGGAAGGGGCAGCTTGCTGCCGAGGGACCATCTGCTCTGGGGAGGGATGGCGGCTCATCATCCCCCCCCCGCTGCCCTTCGCCCCATGCCTGCCGGGAAGCCGCTGCGGGGCAGCTGGTTTGGGGGCCCAATCCTGAGCTTAACACCAGCCAAGCTGCCCCCAGGCAGGATGGGAGCTGCCCAGCGTGGGTCCCTCCGCCTCTCGCCTTGACCCTCGCTTCCCGTAAAGCCCCAGGTCCCCAAACCACGTGATTTCCTACACGTCGCAGCCCCCCCCCCGCCCAACCCCGGCACAAAGCCCGTCCAGGGGCCCCCGCCGGAGGGTCCCTCCAGAGCAAGACAGCTCCAGTAGCCGGGATGCAGCTGAAGGAGAGCTGGGCAGGGATGTGGCCAAGCATCCTCCTTGCCCTGCAGCTATTTTCACCCATGAGATGAGTTTGGGGCAGTCTCAGCCCTGAGGGCACAGGGGGGTTGTGTCTTTTGGAGCACCTGGCCCCCCAGGCACACCTACGGCCAGACTCATAAGGGAATACTCAGAGGGATGCTCTCGGGATCCCGGCATGGCGCAGGGTACCAGCCGTCCTGCCGTGGGGCACCGCATCCCCTCCCGTCCCTGCCTGCCCTGCCTGTCTGGGCAGGGATGCCCCACAGCAGCCCGGCGGGAGAGCAGCCGGACAAGCAAACCCCCGCGGGCTGGAGGCAGCAGGGAGAACCTGGAAGAGCTGCACTGCTGGAGGGAAACTGAGGCAGGGATGGGCTGGGATGCGCCCATGCTAAGGGACCCAGATTCGGTTTTTCATGCTAGTCCCCATCCCATGGCCACCCCAGTATGAGCATGCACAGAGGGGGACAGGGAGAAAAGAGGTTTTGCTGCATCCAGCAAAAAAGCTGGCCGCATTGCACAGTGCCTCCCTGTGCTCTGGCGACAGCCTCTGCTCCCCCAGCACCCACCTGCACCTTCAAACTCCACGGGCAGCCCTGAGCTCTTCTCTAACCCCGTACTTCCAAGCTTCTCCTTATTTGCTTTTATTTCCACCTGTTAAATAAACGATGCCGGGTGCTCAGGGGCAGTGGGGCTGGGTGGCGCACGCCCGCTCCCAAGGGACCCAGGAGCTGCTCCCTGCTCCAGGGCACCGACTCCAGCTCTGGGATGGGGTCCCTCGGCAAGTTTGGGATGGGCGCAGGGAGACCCCTGGCCCCTCGCCCCATGGTCACCCCCCAGGAGAGCTTTGGGGGGCAGCTGGGGATGCAGCTGGCAGCAGCGTCCCAGCGCAAAGCCAGCCGGGGTGGGGGAAGAGCAGGATTTTGACCTCCAGGACGGGACTCGGCAAGACTGGTGTCCCCAGTAGCCTCACTCCTCCCTCTCCTACAAGGGGACCTTCTACGGTCATCACATCCCACCCAGCTCCCAGTGCCATCACATCCTGGGAAGCCCGCGGGGACATGCATGGCTCTGTTGGGGGACGCAGAGAGAGCCCAGCTGCACAGCGGGGAGTGCTGGGGATGCAGATGCTGGGCATGGAGCCGCAGGCATCCTCCTCCTGGTCTGCATCTGTCCCCCACCCCTGGGGAGGAGAGGGGACATTCCGGAGCAGGAGGAGGGCTGCATCCCACGGAAAGAAAGGAAATGCCGCGAGGAGCCCGACGGCACTACCAGAGCAGATGCTGCGGCAGGGTCGGCACAAGGGACAAGCCCTGGGACATGGCACGGCCCTGGCACCAGGAGGAAGCCCTGCCCTTGTCCCCTGGCCTCCCCTGGGGTGGATGAGAAGATGCAACTGGTGCCATCCCAGGTGCAGGCAGGGTGACAAATGGGTCCCCAGGATGCCCAGGACCGGCAGGGTCCAAAGCGACCTGCGAGGCACAAAAAGTAGGTTTGCGCCCTTCCTTGCCCAGGGCCTGAGAGACACCTCAGGCTCCTCTTCATCACCTCCTCATGCTGTCCCAGACCTGCAGACCCCCAGGGCAGGGGACCGCATGGTTCTCCCCTCTCCGATGGCAGCAGCTCAGCTGGAGGGGGACGGTGGTCCCTGCACCCACGCACACACACCCCCACACACCAGCACCATGGCACGGGCATGGGTACCAGCTCGAGGGCCACCTCTGCTCCAGGAGAAGGTTCTGGTGGATCCGGTTCCTGGCTGGCGATGGCTGCTGGAACTGCTGGGAGAGCAAGCTCGGGCTCTGGCATGGAGTTGGCTGGGCGACAGCTTGCCAACACACCCCACCGCACCGGAGCTCCCAGAAGAATACTCAGAGGGATACTGTTGGTACCCCAATGACGGCCAGGGTACCAGCTGCCCTGCCACAGGGTGTGGGGATGAGGCGTTCCTTCCCATGCCTGCCTGCCCTGCCTGTCTGGGCAGGGATGCCCTATGGCAGCCCACTGGGAGAGCAGCCAGACCGCCGTGGGCAGGAGGCAGCGGGGGAGACACCTGGAAGAGCTCAGCTGGAGGAGGGAAACTGAGGCAGGGAAGGGCTGGGATGCGCCCACGCACTTGGTGCCAGCAAAGGGACTCAGAGCCAGCTTTTCCTGCTACTCCTCATCCCGTGGCCACTCCAGTATGAGTGCACACAGAGGAGGACAGGGTCAAAGAGGGAGCAGGAAGAACCTCCCCCCCCCCCAGCACCACCAGCCCCCAGACATGCAGCACGGGGTGCGAGGCAGGAGCACATCCTCAGCGGGATGCCACCCCCCCAGCACTCTCAGGAAGGATCCAGCCCCCAGCTGCCTGTTGGTCTTCAGCGCTGCTGGATCCAACCCCACAGGCTATGAAACACCCGAGCGAGCGGTGGCTGGACCTGCCCACACCACCCTAGCACGGTATCTGCCTACACAGCTGCCAGGCCGGTGCTTAGCCCCTCAAGCCGACGCTTGACCCCCGAGCTGGTGCTCAGCCCCTCAAACCAGGGCTCAACCCCAGAACCAGTGCTTAGCCCCCTGAAACCATCGCTGAACCCCCGAGCAAATGCTCAGCCCCCTGAAATGGTGCTTAGCCCCCCAAATGGGTGCTCGATGCCCAAACTGGTGCTTAACTTCCCAAAATGGTGCTCAATCCCCAAGCCAGTGCTGAACCCCTGAGTGGGTGCTCAGCCCCCTGGACTGGTGCTTGACCCCCAAGATGGTGCTCAGCCCCCCAAAACAGTGCTTGACTCCCCCAAGCTGGTGCTCAGCCCCCTGAACCAGTGCTCAACGACTGAGCTGCTGCTCAGCTCCCCAAAATGGTGCTCGATCCCCAAGCCAGCGCTTAGACTCCAAAGTGGTGCTCAGGCCACCAAAACAGTGCTTGACCCCTGAGCAAGTGCTCAGTCTCCCACAACAGTGCTCAATCCCCGTGCTGGTGCTCAGCCCCCCAAAACGGTGCATGACCCTCGAGCCAGTGCTCAGCCCCTTGAAATGGTGCTCAGCCACCCAAACCAGCGCTTAACCCCCCAAACCAGTACTTGACCCCCCAGCCAGTGCTTAGCCCTCCAGAATGATGCTTGACCACCAAGCCAGTTCTCAGCACCCCAAAACGGTGCTCAACGCCCAAGCTGGTCCTTAGCCCCCTAAAACGACGGTTGACCCCCAAGCCGATGCTCAGCCCCCCAAAACAGTGTTTGACCACCAAGCCAGTGCTCAGACCCCCCAAAAAGACTCAGCCCCAACAGAGGGGTCAACCCCACTGGGAGGTGCCCAAAGCAGAGCCGGCTCCGCTTTACCCCCCCGGAGCACCCACGGACCCAGGGAAGAGGTCCGGGCTCCCAGGAGAGGAATTACCCCCGGGCCAGCCCAGCCCTGGGCGGACAGGGAAGAGAAGGGACTAGGACACGGCTGCCCTGGGGTCACTGCTGCCCATCCTCCCCAGAGAAGGCCACCCCAGTTTCCTCCCAGTACACAGACTGGTCATGTGGTCCTTCAGAAAGGCCGCACTCCCCAGTTTCCTTTGCCCCCGGTCTCAGCATCTCCCCTGCTTCATCGCCAAAGGGACGCGGGAGCACCGCCTCTGGAGGGGACGTGCCCCCAGCACAGCGGGGACCCCCCCAGCCTGGAGGGGACCCCCTCATCCCCCCTTCCCGGTGCTTCCCAGGGGAGCGCTGCGAGGCTGAGATTGCAGAGCCACCAAGGGAGGGGGGCCCAGCCAAAGGCGAGGAGCTCTGTTGCCTGAATACATGGTACCAGGTCCCCAGTTATCCCCAGAGGAGGCCGCGCGGCGGGATGGTTTCGGGATGCGGTCCAGGGAGCTTGGGTGGGACGAGAGCACGCCCCACCTCTAACGGGGGCAGCCGCGGGCAGGGCAGGGACTTATTCCCCACTGCCAGGGGTGTTTCCCAGCCCCACCTGCCGAGCTATCGGCCTTTGGGATGAGCTGCTGAAGCCGGCACCCCGCAGCCCAGTGCCAGTTCTTTCCAGGATTAGGCTGGCACCAGTTATCAGTATGTCCCCCCCACCAAAAATCCCCTCCCCATCACCCGCTGCCAGTTGTGGCTGCCTGCAGCCAGCACCAGCCACAGGCAGCCTGGCTCCCGGGGACCCCTGGGGACCTGCCGCTGGCCCCCCAGGTCCCCCATTCCCATCCCCCAGCTCTGGCATCTCCAGACCCGCAGACACAGCCCCCATCGCTGCCCCGTCCCCCCATCCCTCCCTGCCACCCCCCCCACCCCTAAACAAACTGCCGGCCGCAGCATGAATTCATTCCGGTTTAATCTTCACGGTGCATCAGCATGGGGGAAAAAAAACAACACCTTTTTTCCTTTTTTTTTTTGGGTCTTAATCTTTACCTGGGGTCATATTTACTAATCCTCTTGCTAATCCCCCAACGCCTTCACAAAGGAAAAAGCCCCATCCTCCGCCGGCCCGAGATGCAGCGACCACCGGCTGCTCCCAGCAGGAGCGGGGCTGGGGAGCACCCAGAGCCCGGCGAGCGTGCGCCGAGGCCCCCGGGCACCGCGGGTTTAGCGCTCAAGGTGACACCGTTTTTTCCCAACGTGTGTTTTTAAAGGCTTTTTTATTTAAGGAGCCCAAATGTGAGGATGGGGAGAAGGGAGGCAACGTGGCGGCAGGGAGATGCGGGCGCTCCGGGCGAAGGAGGCAAAGCCTGCAGGTTTTTGCTCGACTCACGGGCTCAAACGTTTAGGAAGTATTTAGGGAAAGGATGAGAAACTGCCCCTTTGAAAGGATTCGGTGGAAAACCATCCGCCGCTGGTTTGCATGCCCCCCACAGCCAAGGTGCACAGGGACCCCCGGGAGCATCCCCCACCGCTGGCCCCCAGCCTGCCGGACACGTGGGGCCCCGAACCACGGCGGTGCTGGGGGCGCGGGCAGCAGCGCTGCCGTTCCCTGCCTCAGTTTCCCCATGTGTAGAGATGACGGGTCACCCCCTCTTCGGGGGGATTCAGATGGCACAGGCTGCTCTTGAACCACCTTCAGGTCACCATTGGTGCTGGGGAGGGGGGGCATGCTTGGGAATCACACCGGGGTTCTGCTGATGGGGGGTACAGGGGGTCTGCAGACAGGGGGACAAGGGTTCCTGTGGATGGGGGGGACACAGGGCTCTGCAGAAGGGGGGGCAGGGGGACAGGGGGCTTTGCACGTGGGAGGCTCTGCAAACAGGGGGGACGGGGCCCCTGTAGATGGGCGGACAGGAGTCTCTGCAGACCAAGGGGACAGGGGTCACTCCAGAAGGGGGGACAGGGTTCCCGATAGATGAGGGAGCAGGAGGCTCTGTAGAAGGGGGACGGGGGCTTTGCAGACGAGGAGGGGACAAGGGGGAGAGGGTTCCCTGCAGAAGGAGGGGACAGGGGTCCTTGAAGATGGTGGGACAGAGGTCCCTGCAGAAGGGTGGGACAGGGGTCCTTGCAGACAGGAGGGGACAGAGGGGACAGGGGTCTCTGCAGGTGGTGGGACAGGGGTCCCCGCAGACGGGGGGGACAAGGGTCCCTACAGATCTGCCCTTCTCAGGCCAACCTCCTGCTGGGCCACCACTGTACTGGGGCTGCCCCCCACCTCTGCTGCAGCGGGGGGCTGCACAGAGCCCCCCCCCGACATGGCAGGGGCTGCCTGCAGCCCTGCCTCGGCCCCCAGCCCCCCGCGGGCCCTCGTGCCCCGCCGGCAGCCGGCGAGCTAACCGGTTATGGCAGCGCGGCCCTCTCGGCCGCGAGACAGCGCACGCTCGACCGCGGCCGGCACCTTGCCGCGCCAGGCTGGAATTTGCAAGCTGTCCTGATGCATTAAAGCGCAAACGCCTGGCGTCCGGCTCCCAGCCCTGCCGGGGCCGTGCCGGGCCATGGCATCCCCTCCCCAGGGACGCCAACGCTGGGCCAGCTGTCCCCAAGGGTGGCCAGAGCCGCCCTCATCATCTTCATCTTCTACATTTATTTTTTTCTCCCCCCAACACCAGCTTTAAATAGCTCCTTCAGCGGAGCAGGGAGACGCTGCCAGGCTCCCGCTGCCACCGCAGCAAGGCAGGGGACGCGGGGGACATCCAAAGCAGAGGGTCCCCACCAGTGCTGGCACTGCGGGCAGGTGGCCCGGGCCAGGCGGAAGCACGGCAGCGTGGGGCCCCTTCCAGCGGGCAGCCCAGTGTGCCGATTCGGTGATGTGCACCGGGGCACAGAGGCGATGGAGAGGCACGGATGGACAGACAGACAGGACACTCCGCTCGCCATCCCAGGGGGGTGGGTCAGGCAGAGGCACAGGACCCCGCAGTGAGTGTCACAGCATCCTCACAGGCACAGCACTGCGAGGACCACCCTGGAGAGCTGGCCAGAGATGGGCTGCAGTCCCCTTGGGGAGCACCAATTCCCAGGGGATCGCAAGGTCCTCCCTCCCCTGTGCCCAGAGCCGCACCATGCCCCCCCCAGCTCTGCTCCCCACGCTGGGAGCTTCCCACCAGGGCCAGCACCCACCATCCCACATCCCCCACCCCAGTGCCCTTCAGAGAGCCCCCTGCTCCCAGGGGACTCCCTGGGACCTCCCAGAGGCCACCTGCCACGCGTGCCCTGGGCTGCTCCTCCGGGTCTTTCCAGCGGGCTGGGCACGCTGCAGGAGGCTTAGGCACCCACCAGGGCTGCAGGCAGACGGGACGTCCCACTCCCCAGCATCAGCACGCACTCGCCCCTCGCCCAAGCCCGCAATGATGCTCCCAAATCACCGCGGGCCCTGACGCCTGCCCACAACCGCCGGCGCAGCCAAGAGCCAACCTGCAGAGGGACATACCCATCCCGTGGCCAGGCAGGATGGGCTCAACTGGCCATGCCAATCCCAGCCGGCGTGGGGCAAACTGCAGCAGGATGCCCGTGGGAGGAGGGAACGGCAACAGCCGGCTGGAATAGGAGTGTGAAGAAACGCCTCTTGCGTGCTCTGTCCGGAGCCAGCTAACGAGGCCATATTTGAAATGCTTCGCATACCTCCGGTCATCAGATTAGCAAGATGCAGAAGGTAAAGCAGAGGGCAAGAGGAGCGCTCCCCGAGCCAGTGATCCTCGGCCGCTTGCTCCCACAGGCTGCGGGAACTGGGGGAAAAGTCCCCGGCTGGCAGAGGGGCGCAGGGACTGAGAGCGGCCACAGGGACCCCGGGAGCAGCGGGTGCCTGGGATCTACCTCCCTGCTGTGATCCCAGCCAGACACAGCACGGATGCAGGAGGGGAAGGTGGAGAAGGACAACCCAGCCCGGCACTCGCAGCCCCGGGTTCAGCCGCCCGGGCTGTCCACAAGCCTGCTGCCATGTCCCGGCCACCGGCCACTCCCACCCCTCACCTCCCCATGGCCCAGTCGAGACCTGGATCTGCTGAAAGACCTTTCAACATGTAAAGGGGCTTACAGGAAGTCAGAGAGAGACTTTTTACCAGGACCTGTCGTGACAGGACAAGAGGCAAGGGTTTTAAACTGAAGGAGGGCAGGGTTAGGTTGGACATAAGGAAGAAATGCTTTACGATGAGGGTGGTGAGACACTGGAACAGGTTGCCCAGAGAAGTTGTGGATGTCCCATCCCTGAAAGTGTTTAAGGTCAGGCTGGATGCGGCTTTGAGCAACCTGATCTAGTGAAAGATGCCCCTAGATCTTCTGGGGGACGTTGGACTAAATGATCTTTGAAGGTCCCTTCCAACGCAAACCATTCTATGAGTCTGTAAAAGGAGGCAAGACCCCACACAGCCTCCAAGTAACCTCAGCGGGCACAGTTCGTTTGCCCTCCCTTGACCTGGACCCAAACCCAAAGACAGACTCCTCCAAAGCGGAGGGCAGAGCACTGGTCTGCACCTCCCACGGGTGTAGACCTCCCTCCATCAGGCTTTGCACCAGCGTCAAAGGGTCTTGAGCCACCCCCAAGACATGAATGCTCCTTGGGCACAAATGGTCCTCCCTGGCCACGCTCCAGGTGCAGGAGAGGCTGGAGAGCAGGAACCTGACTCTGAGCAGCAAGCAGGCACAGAGGAGAAGAGCCTACGGGGCATGGAGGCAGCAGAGCTGAGAGCACCTGGATCTGCAAACACTTGGGACCCTTCAGGGTCGGGATGTTCAAATAAGAACCCCTCAGCCTTCAGGATGTTCAAGTGGGAGACTCAGGACTCGGATCTGGACCCCAAACTGCTTTTCTCAGCCAGTCTCTGAGGGAGAGAGAGAGGCACAAAAGACACAAGGGCAGGTCCCAGCAAAAAGAAGTGAGAACTGATGACCCCAGGACCCCTGGGGACGCCAAGAGGCCACCTGGTGTCCAAGCAGACAGAGCTGCATTGCTCATTTGGGCACAGCCAAAGACTCTCATAAGGAAGACCATGGGAGATGGATATTGTCCAGACATCCCTATGAAGAGCTGAAGCACAGGCATGAACTCAAGGCAGGTTTGCAAAGGCAAAAATGAAACATCCATCAAGGCACAGCCACAGGCGAAACCAGGGCTGCCTCCAACAGCGGGCGACCACCAGCAAACCAAGAGATGATCAGAGACAGCAGCACCAGAGGATGCCAGAGGTGAACATGCCCAATCTCATCATACCAGAGCACAAACCCAACCCTTGCTCAAGCCTGGGCCATCCCCAAGAAACTCAGCAAGTGCTAAGCACATGTGTGCCAGAGTCAACTGGGGTCTCATGGGTGGCAGCAGCCACCCAGAACCCACTGGACTCACCTAGAAGCACCTGGCAGCCCACAAGGCAGCCCACAGCACTGTTCCCCAGCCCTGCCACCACCAAGTGCCTGGTGCCACAAAGGTGGCAATGCGACCCTTGGGATGAAGCCCATCTCAGAAGCGACCCAGAAATGACAGGCTACATCTCACACCATGGCGCAGATCCCATCCATCACCCACACCGTGCCACCGCTGAAGAAGTGTATTGCAGTGTTGACATGGGGCAGAGCCAGTGACATAAGCCCTTTTCCAGCTCCCACCTCTCTGAGCTGGGAGAGTGGAAATGGAAAAGCACATCCTGCTGGGAAAATCAGAAAATGGCATTTCTTTCTTTCCCACCAGTTCCAGGGTTGAGAGCAACACATACCTTCCCACGCCTGGGCCACCACACCATAAGCAGCATTCTCTGGAGGTGACGGGTCCTCATCCTCCCAGCACAAAGGATGTCCAAGTTCAGGCGATGGAAGACACTTTGGTACAAGCAACACTGTTCAAGGATGAGGACACAAAGCCAGACCCACAAATCGCAAGGCAAGACCACAGCCTGGGAGCCAAGCCTTCACAAGGTGGACACCGCAGGGCCGTTATTCAAGTCCCTTTTCCATGCCATAACGATGGATGGGTGGAAACCCGAGACACCAAGGCAGCCTCTAGAAAACCTTCTGACCTTAAAACTCCTTTTATTCACATATTAACAGGCTGCCACCCATGTGCGGCAAGGGCTGTCATCTCAGACCGTCAATACCCTCCACCTGCTTGCAAGCCATGGGAAAAGACGAGCCAGGATGAAACCACTCCAAAGATGTTATCGATGCACCCCCCCAGCCCCATAGCACCCCGAAAGGAGAGACTATTGGGCAGGGCAAGGCCCTGCTCCTTGGCATGTTTGCACCATCAGCACTGAGCTGTTGATGGCTCCAAAAGCTTCTTTTGACTCTGGTCTTCAGGCGCCCGAGGGCCAGCGGCCAGGGTAAAACGTGCCCCTTGGACTCTCCCAAAGGCGATGGGACCCACCGGTCACCCTCAGCCACTCACTGGGGTCACACCATCCAGCTGCCTGGCTCTCCCTGGAGCTCTCCTAGGGCTCTAGCACCGCGGGCGTCCCAAGGGACACAGGGCAAGGATAGGGACGCAGGCTGCTCCTCGCCCTCATGCCCTGATGCTCACCCAGTGGGTTCCCCAGGATGGGGAGTCACAGCCTCCCCACCAGGACATGTCCCTCTGGTGAAGGCAAAGTCTGCTGCAGGCCTGATCCTGCACTGCTCCCCATGGCAGAGCCACTGCTGAGCAGGAGGAAACCCATATGTTTCCTCCCCGCTGGCCTGGGCCTGGGACTTCCCAGCCAGTTCCTCCTGGAGGTGGTTCCTCCTCCAGCCACCCTTTTGCTCCAGCACCTTTTCCCTTCTGCCCCTCCCATGCCACTGCCCCCCTTCACTGAATCACAGAAGGGTCTGGGCCAGAAGGGACCTCCAAAGACCATCTAGTTCCAACCCCCCTGCCATGAGCAGGGACACTTTCCACCAGACCAGGTTGCTCAAAGCCCCGTCCAACCTGGCCTTGAACACTGCCAGGGATGGGGCATCCACAACTCCTCTGGGCAACCTGTCCCAGTGTCTCACCACCCTCATCGTAAAACATTTCGTCCTTTTGTCCAGTCTAACCCTGCCCTCTTGCAGTTCAGAACTGTTGCCCCTTGTCCTGTCACGGCAGGCCCTGGTAAAAAGTCTCTCTCCATCTTTCTTAGAAGCCCCCTTTAGGTATTGAAAGGCTGTAAGAAGGTCTCCCCAGAACCTTCTCTTCTCCAGGCTGAACAACCCCAACTCTCTCAGCCTCTCCCCGTCGCAGAGCTGTTCCAGCCCTCGGACCATTTCGGTGGCCTCCTCTGGCCCCGCTCTCACAGATCCGTGTCTGTCTTGTGCTGGGGACCCCAGAGCTGGAGGCAGTGCCCCAGGGGAGTCTCAGGAGAGCGGAGCAGAGGGGGACAATCCCCTCCCTTGCCCTGCTGGCCACGCTGCCTGTGATGCAGCCCAGGATACCGTTGCCTTTCTGGGCTGTGAGTGCACATTGCCGGCTCCCCTCCCATCTGTCACCCACCAGTATCCCCCAGTCCTCCGCAGGGCTGCTCCCATCCCATCCACCCCCAGGCTGTGCTTGGACTGGGGGTTGCCCCCACCCAGGTGCAGGACCTTGCATTTGGCACGGTTGAATCTCCCATCCTTCCTCCTGCCCCATCGCCTGCCTGGCAGGAAAAGAGCCAATCCCACACACCAGCTACTGCCAGCGTCTCCATCCCTTCTCCACCCACTGCAGCCCATCCCCACGTCCCCAACAGGGTGGGGGGCCACCCTCTTCCCAGAATGGTGGTTCCCATCCTCCTCCCCAGACTGGCTGAGCTTCAAGAGCCCCTATTCACTGGGGGGGACACCCGGCCAGACAAGCCCCCCCAACCTCCCTGCCCTGGGCAGTGGGGACAACTGGGTGTCCCCCCTGGGGCAGGGGGGCCCTCCAAGACCCCCCACGCTCCCAGGAGTCAAAGTCGAGTCAGGGGAAAAGGAGGGGAAAAGAAAAAAACCCCAACCCTTTTGAGTGCAATATTTTAGTTGAGCAACAGAGCATGAGTAAAGGAGGGAGCTTTTCGTGGTCTGGTGAGTTTAAGCTATGAGCTGAAAGTTTAACTATTAATACACTTAATCAAGAGGTTGTTCCTACGGTCGGGGTTTGGGAAAACAAACGTGCCAGCAGGGCGAGGAAAGGCAGGGAGCAGCAGCAGCACCCGCTCCCGCCACCCCGGGGAATGTCCGTGCTGGGGGGGGAATGGAGGTGGAGGGTCCGGGACCAGCCGGGGCCGGATCCAGCCTTGGCGGAGCCTTGAACGGCCACAGCGGGAGGTGCCGGCGGGATGCTGGTTACAAGGGCCAAGCGCCCAGGAGCCAGCCCTCCTCCCGGCCCCCCATGCAGGACATTTGGCAGAGGGGACAATTTTGGGGAGAGGATGCCACCCCCAAATCCCACAGCATCCCCAGGTCCCAGGCAAGCAGCACCTGCACCGCCGACACCTGCCCATCCCCAGCCTGGAATGGCCCCGGTGACACCGGGGGGCTGCCGGTGGGTGAGGGACCCCCCGGGTGGGGGATCCCCAAAACGCGCCCCTCGGTGCCCCCACGGCATCTCCCCCACCGCCCGCCTTTGCCGAGGAGGAGGAAGAGGAGGAAGAGGCTGAATTCCAGGCCACGGCACCCAGAGCTCCTCTCCCCTGCCCGCCCACCTCACGCCGCGGGCAGGAGGTGCAGGCAGGCGCCTGGCAGCGTGGCGCCGGCTGCCCGCATCTCCACCACAAAATCCATGTCAAGGACGAGTCGGCCGCCTCCTGCCTTCTTCCCACCGAGGAGGGGCGGGGGCAGAGGTACGTGTGGCACCCAGCACAAACACCCCCCCAAACCCCTGCCTGCACCCCCCCCCGGCCAGCAAACAGGCCAAACGCCCTCCCTGCCCACGAGGCCACCAAATCCCCGGACGGCGCCGGACGGCCGCAGCGGGGGGCCGGGACGAACTTCTGAGCACCACCGGCGGGTCCTTTGTTACTCTGCTTTTGTTGTCACACGCCAGCGCGTCCCCGTCCCCATCGTCCCGTCATCGTGTCCCCCACACGCACGCACACCCCCCGACGCCGGCCCTGAGGTCAGGGCGTGACATCTGCCAGCTTGCCGGGTGGCATCGTCAGGGCGACACCGGCACCGGCATCCTGGGTTTGCCGGGCCTCCGGCGGGTATCCGCCGGGAGCCGGAGCCACCACGCGCGGTGACACTTTTCGGGTTCGAGGCTCGGCCCACGTGACGCCGCGACCGATTTGAATTCGTTGCGGTGGCAAGAGCCGCCGGCATCGCCGGGAAGGCGAGAGCTGGCGTCCCTGCTGGGTTCGGATGCTGGGAACGGGGAGGTGCTGCTAGAGAAGATGGTTCTGCAAAGCTTTTCCGGATAGAAATTTTAAGAAGAGACAGACGGACGGACGGAGAAGGGTTTCCATGCCTACAAGCGCTCCCGCTGAGCGGTACCTTTGGGGGGGGGTCACCACCTGACCCCCCCAACTTCCCATCCAACCCCTCGTCTCAACCTCGCTGCCCTCCCGGGGAGGGGGATGCAATGCAACTCCCCTGGGAGCAGCGAGGGACCAGGGAGCGGTGGGGGGGGTCCATCCCTCTGCAGCCCCAGGTGCGGCCCCGCCGCCAGGCAAGAGGACTCGGGGGGGGGGGGCGGGGGGGGACGGACAAAGCGGCACAAAGGGGCTGCTGACACAGCAAGGGCCCGTTTCCAGAGAAACAAAACTTCCGCCGGCTCCGGCCCCGCGCCCCAGGTAGCCGGGCTTGTGCATCCCCCCGCTTCCCCAAATCCTACCTCTAACCCCCCATCCCCACAGCACGTCAGCTTCCCCCCCCATCATACCCCCCCCCCCCTTCCCGGGGTCGTTTGCAGGCAGTGGGTGGCGGGGGGTAAAGGTTGCCAGGCCGGGGTCAGGGGCGACGGCACGGCGCACACATGTGATCCGTTATCGCAGGATGTGTGCGCAGCTTTGTTTATGCGTGGGACGTGGAGCGGGGCGGGCGGCGGCGCTTTGCCCCCCCCCCCATCCCTATCCCACCCACCCCCCCCTCCTCCTTCTCTCCCCAATCAATCATCCCAGCAAAGAATAAACCGACCCAAAGCAAACACGGGCCCGCAAATAGGACGTTGCCGGTTGCGGGATGCAGTGAAAAAAAAAAAAAAATAGTAATAATAAAAATAAAATAAGAGGGGGAAAAAAACCAACACCACGGGGCCCGTGGGGCTGCGATTCAGCAGAGTTTGGTGCCATAATCCCAGGGTTCAGGCACAATTCACAAAACCCCACGACGGCTTTGGGGCTGGCAGCACCCACGCCGGGCGCATACAGGGGATATTACACGGTGGACGCTGGCTCTTTGGGTGTCGGGGTGCATTGGGTGCCCTCCCCGCCAGAGGTAGGGGGGAGCGGGAGGTTTGGGAATCCCATCTGACGGCGAAGCGGGGGCGGAGGGGGGGAGAATTACTTGGAGGGGAGAGGGGGAAGGATAATAAAGTTGGGTTAGTTGTTGCACATGGCTGGGCGATGGCGAGCGGCGCCGCTCCCACGGCCACCCCGCTGCCGGTCACCGGTGGAGGAGCCAAACTGCCGCTGAAGCCCGGCGCACCCCCGGGGGAGGCGACAGCAACCCAGGCGGGGAACCCCGGCGCGGAGGGGCCGCTGCAAAGCACAGGCGGCGGGGGGCAGGGGGCGGGGGGGGGAAGCTGCCCCCCACCCCCACCCCCTCACCCCCCCACGCGAGATCCGCCGCGGGTGGCAGTGGCCGGCCCCGCGCGCTGCCCGCTGCCCGGGGCGCGCCGCCTCCCCCCGGCGCCGCGGCGCTGCCGGAGCGGCCGCCCCCGCCGCCCCCCGGCCCCGCCGCCACCATTGTCACCCGGGAAACCACCGGGCGATGCCGCGGCGGCCCGGGGCGGGGGAGGCTCGCCCCCATCCCCCCCCCCCTCCCGGCTCCCAGCGCATCCCCCGCCGGGGTGCGGGGTACCGGGGAAAGGGGACGAGGGGGGGGACGGGGGGGGGGGGTTCAGCCGCACCGAGAAAAACTTTGCTCGTTACCCCGCCGCACCCCCCCGGGAAGCGGCGGGGCCGCTCGGGCGCCGCGCAGGCAGCACCGGCCGGGCCCCGGCGCGGGCAGGCGGGCAGGCGGCCAGCTCCGCGCCCCGCCGCCGCCGCCGCGGGCAGCCCGGTAACGGCGCCGGGCGGAGCGGGGCGAGCCGCAGTCGCCCCCCGCCAAACTTTTTCTTCTCTCCCCCCCTCCCCTTTCTCCACCACCCCCCACCAACCCCCCCACCCCAACTCCGCCGCCGCCCGCCGGAGCGGCCCCGGGGGGGGGGCCGGCACCTACCGGCGGTCCGGGAGCCGCCGCCGCTGCGGGCAGCGCTGCCGGGAGCGGCGGGGGCTGCCCGGGGAGCTGGGGGGGGGGGGGAGGGAAAGAAAGGGAGCGGGGCGGGGGTTGGGGGGGGGGGGGTTCAGCACCTGCCCGGCGCCGGGGAACGGGGGGGGGGGGGGGCCCGGCGAGAGGGGAGCCGAGGCGGGCACGGTGCCTCGCCGCCGCCGCACACCCACCTCCACATCGCCGCTCGCTCTGGGAGTGCACAGCCCCCGAATCGCGCTGCACGGCGCTGCCGCCGCCGCCGCTGCCCGCGGCTGCCGGCAAAACCCGGACCGGACCGGACCGCCCCGCGCGCCCAGCCGCGCCGTGCCGCGCCGTGCCGCGCCGAGCCGCGCCGCGCCGCGCGCGCCCCCCGCCGCCCCACGCGCGCGCCGCCCGCCGCACGCCCCCCCACCACCCCCCCACCACCCCCCCGGCTCGCCCGACCCCCATGGCGGTGTACACCGCTACCCCCCCCCCCGGCCCCCGCCCCGTGTCTCCGTCGCCCCCACGGGTGTCACCCTGCCGTGCCCCGCCATGGGCCGTCCGCCCCCACGGGGGTTACCGGGCTGTGCCCCCCGAGTCCCATCCGCCCCCCACGGGTGTCACCCTGCCGTGCCCCCCATGGGCCGTCCACCCCCCACGGGTGTCGCTGTGGTGTGGTGTCCCCTTCCGTGTCCCAGCCACCCCCACGAGTATCATCGCAGTGTGCCTCCCCCCCCGCCCCGTGTCCCATCCGCCCCCACGGGTGTCACCCCGCTGTGCACCCTATGTCCCACCCACCCTCATAGGATGCCGTCCCACTGTGCCACCCCATATCCCGTCCACCCCCAGGGGTGTCACTGCAGTGTGCTCGCCGCGTCCCATCCGCCCCCACGGGTGTCACCCCCCTTTGTACACCCCGTGCCCCACCTGTCCCCCACGGGTTTCACCCCACTGTGCACCCCGTGTCCCACCCGTCCCCATGGGTTTCACCCTGCTGTGCCCACTCCGCCATGTCCCACCCAACGCCACGCGTGTCACCCTGCTGTGTCCCCCCAGTCCACACCCATCCCCGACGGGGTGTCACCCCACTGTCCCTCCCCATCCCCCCTGTGGGGTGTCAGCCTGCTGTGCCTCCCCCCGCCCCCCTCTGCCCCACAGCGTGACACCCCCGTGTGCAACCCCATGCCCCCCCCGCCCCACTCGCCACGTGGCCAGTCACCTGTCCAGCCCCAGGGGTGTCACCCTGCGCCCCACCATCCATGTGCTCCCGTGGGTGTCACCCCATGATGCTCCTCCAGCCCCCACCCGCCCCATGAGGCTTCATCTTGGCCGGTGGCTCCCATCCCTTTGGGGGTCCCTCGGTGGGGTGACCCCAGAGTGTTCCCTATCCCTCTGTCCCTTCCGCGGGGTGCCCCGTCCCTCCCCCCCCAGGGAGTGCCCCCCAGCATGTGCCCCATCCCTCTGTGTCCCCTGTGGGGTGTCCCCCCACATGCAACCCATCCCTCTGTGTCCCCTGTGGGGTGTCCCCCCACATGCAACCCATCCCTCTGTGTCCCCTGTGGGGTGCCCCATCCCTCTATCCCCGCCGTGGGGTGCAGCTGGCAGCGGGGCACAGGACCCAGGGTCACCCCCGGGTGCCCGAGGTACAGAGGGGGGAACCCCTGGGGGGCAGACCCCCCCCCCATTCCACCACCACACCTGGATCCACAGGGATCATCACATTGGTCCGGGGGTGGGGAACCCCAGCGAGGGAGCCCCTGAGCCCCGAGCCTGCCGCCGCCACCGGGAGGGACCTCGCCGGTCCCCAAGGTGCAACATCGGTTGAAATCCCCCTGAATAAACAGCAAATAATCGATGGTACCGATAAGTCACCCGGAGGGAGGGGACAAATCCCCCCCACCCCCCCGAGGTTTGGCCCCAGCGGGGGGGCAGGGGGAACACCTGGCACAGAAGTTTTCTGCTCAACTTTTTGGCAGGATTTTTTTTGGCTCCTTGGGGGGGAGATTTTGAGATTTCTTTTTTCCCCTTTGAGGGGTGGGCACTGAAAAATTGGAAGGTTAAAAAATTCATTAAATCCCCACTCCTCAGCTGAAAGCAGCTTTCCAGGGACAAACAGCCCAAAAAAAAACCCCACCACCCCCAAATCCTGCAGCCTTTTTGGTTGCCAGCAAAATACCCAAAACCTCCCAAAAGCAGAAACCCTGACAAAAATGAAACTGGGTTTGTGTTGCCGTTGATTTTTTTTTTTTTCGCAGGAATGCGAAATCGCTTCCCACCCCGCTCCTGCCTCGAAATGAAACAAAAAATGTAAGATGGGGCGGGGGGGGGGGCGAGCAGCGCGGATGCGCTGTTTGTATTTGATCCACGTCTCGTTAATTATGCGCCTTTCGCATATTTAGCGACTGGGATTTTCAAACGCGGGCGCTGTAACGATGCTCTGGCTTCCCAAAAATCTCCCTCCCGGCTGGCAGTGAGGGGGGGGGGGGCACTGCCCCATCCTCCTGGGCACCCCTTGTGCCCGGTCCCAGGCTGGCATCACCACCGGCCCTGGCTCGTCACCCTCAGCTCCTCTCCTCGCCCTCTCCGGCACGCTCCTCGCCTGCCTGCCTGTGCCATTCAGCCTCTCGCCCCCAAAAAAAGAGGCGGCGGAAGAGCCTTGTGCCAGGTGCGTGGGATGCGGGTGGCACCAGTGACGCGGGAGAGGGGACAGCATCCCACCAGCACCGCAACCCAGCCGCCACAGCCCGGCCGCAGTGATGCCGGCAACGCCGCCCAGCTTACGACATCTCCTCACCTGGGTGGGCTTCACCCAGGGAGTTTCATTTGCCCTTTTTTTTGCTATTTTTAAGGACCCAAATGTGCCCCAACGCTCCTGATGCCACCATGAGCTGCAGGGCACTGCCGTCCCCCTTGCGAAGGCAGGGCCTCCAGCGACTGCACCTGGAGTTTGCCACCCACCAAATGTCCTCTCCTGGCCGCAGCAGGATTTCAGTGCTCAGCATACGTGGAAAACTCATGTGAATGAAAATTGCCTTTACTGAGGGCTGAAGTCTCTCTAAGAGAGGGGAAACTGAGGCACGGAGCCAAGCAGGGACTCGCTCACAGTGGCAGCAGCAAAGCTGGGGCTCCAGCCCAGCGCTGCCCAGCAAATCTCCAGGCTCCCCAGCGTCCGCGAGTTGGTTCCCACTGCCCGACACCCAGTGCTCCAGCCCTGGGGAGGACGTGGTCCCCCAGTGCCCCCAAACTGGCACATCCCCATGGCACGGGGACAAGGGCGTCCTCCTGGGGATGCAGCCTGTGATCCTCTGTCCTGCTACTGGACCCTTATCCCTTGGCATGCTGGGGGCTGTGGGGGACAAGGGGATGGGGAGGGAGAGCAAAGGGGACAGGGATGGAGGATGAGAGGGATGGAGAGTGAGGGGGCTGGGGATGGAGGATGACAAGGATGAGGATGGAGGGCAAATGGGACAGGGATGGAGGATGACAGGGCAGGGGATGCAAGATGAGGGGGACGGGGATGGAGGGTGAGGGGGACAAGGATGGAGGGTGAGGGGGACAGGGTTGGAGGATGACAGGGCCGGGGATGAAGGGCGAGGGGGACAGGAATGGAGGATGACAGGGATGGGGATGGAAGGCAAGGGGGACAGGAATGGAGGGTGAGGGGAATAGGGGGATGGAGTGTGGCTGGGTCAGGGGTGGAAGGCAAGGGGGGCAGGATACAGCGCAAGGTAGATGGGGGATGGAGGCCACAGGGGACAGGGATGGAAGGCACAGGGGACAGGGACGGATAGCAAGGGGACAGGGTGGAAGGCCCACCTGCAGACAGCAGCGCTGCCTCAGGTCTCTGCCTGCCAGAACTGGTGCCAAAATCTTCCCCGCCATGTCGGGCACAAGGATCCTGCAGCGGAGTCTGTGCTGCCTCCTCCGCAGCCAGGGAGCGAACCCGGACCCCTGCCCAGCTCCAGGCAGAAGCACAGGGCCGGGAATAACTTGGGCAGGGGACACAGGACGTGGAGGTGATGCTGGGCAGCCTGACCCTGCAGCGGTGGGGGGGGTCACGCAGGTTCATGGCCCCCCCGGGTGGCAGCAGGGCACTATGGGATAGCAGCTGGAGGGCTGCCAAGGCTGCGTGAGCGGGAGACGCGTCCCAACAGCCTCCGGAGCACAAACACGCTCCAAAATACCCAACCCCAACCTGAACACTCCCCCCAGCCTGTCCGCTGCCATCCAAGTGGGTTACAGAGCTGGCAGTTGCTTGCCACCTCCTCCGCACCGGGTACAGGGCGTCTTCTGGTGCAGGGGACCCAAATCCGGCCAGACACTGTGCCGGGAGCCCCAGACCTTGGTGACTTCCCTGATTTCAGGGAGGGGGCTGGATTTCTCCAGCTACTTGGGTGGGGAAACCTGGTGGGACCTAGCACTGGGAAGCTGGACAACCTCCTCCAGATACTGTGCTGGGAGACCCCCCGCCTCAGCAAGCTAGGGTCAGGCTGGCACAAACCCCTTATTTTTTTTAAAAACCAGTTTGCTCCCTGGGCCCTGATGGTGTCAGAAATTGGAGCTTGAGCAGCTGGCATTTTTTTGGGCGCCAACCTCTGAGAGCATGCCCAGGGCACTTGGAGTCACAGCGACCCACCATCATGCTCAGCCGGCTGCCCCGGGGGCGTAGGGCTCTGCCTGTGCCCAGCCAAGCCCAGGGGACACAACACCTCCTCGTCCCCTGGCTGGGGGGACCACGGGAGTTCCCACCTTCACAGCTGCAAAAGCTTTGAGTCCCAAGAAGGGGGTGCCCCGAGCCGCACATAACCCTCCACCAGCCCCTGCCGCCCATTAATTGAGGCTCTGTCTGCGTTAATTTTTAACCCCAGCTGTCTCCCACATGGCGGGCGCTGGCCGCAGCGGCTCACACTGGCCCCGCTTCCCGGGGACGTGCCGCAGCCGCTCAGCGGCGCAGAGTCCGGCCACCCTTTCCTGGAAAGGGCTGGGCGGGGGGGACACACGAGCCCCCGCTGCCCACGGGGTCGCTGGCTGGTTCGCGTCCCTCGTGGGAGCCCAGCCTGGGTCCCCGGGGCGCTCAGGGAGGGGGACGCGGGTGCAGGGCAGGCATGTGGCGCTGGCCTTCGCAGCTGGGGGGGCCGCGGTCCGGGCTGTCCCCCGAGCTCCTCTGCAAACGGCAGCAGCCGCTGCCCGGGAATGTCCTGGCAGGAGGGACCCGGGCCTCAAAGCAAACAGACGCCGCGCCGGCGGTTGGGAGAAGGGCAGGAAGCCGTTTTCCCTCTGCCCTCTCCCACCCCGGCGCGGCAGAGCGAGGGGGGGAGCAAGGCACGGAGAGCCGTGGGGGCTGGCGAGCATCCCCCAGCCCGCGGCAAGGAGGCGAGGCAAGATGCCCACCCAAATCGGCCTTTTCTGGGGGCCGAGGAGCTGCTCACATGGTGCCAAGGGACACCACGGCCATCCGGGCGCCCCGCACACGCAGGCTTTGCCGGGAAAAGGGCGAGCAGGCGCGGCGGGTCTCTGCCACGGGGCCGAGGACCGTGTGGGCTGCCGGGCGAGCAGGCGTAGCTGCAGGCACGCCTACGTGCCAGGCGGCAGGAGAGCCACGAGGACACTCGAGCTGCAGCATTTCCACCTCCGGGGACCCTGGCAGGCATTGGGTTTTTTTTGGTTTTTTTTTTTTTTTTGAGCCGGGGATTCGCCTGGAATTCAGACGCCCACGTGGTCCAAAATAGCCTCGCTCCAACATCCGGAGCGCCCTGCAAAAGCCATCTGCCTGCGCAGGCAGGGCAGGCAGCCGCGGGGCTGGGGCACGTCGGTGCAGCTCGGATCCCTTCCTGGTGGCTCCTGCTGCCTACGTCTGCTGCTGGGGGGTTACGGAAGCGGTGCTCGAGTCCTGCCAACGAGAGAGGGACAGGCAAGTGCCATGATGCACGGCCAGGCAGGGGACACTGGTCCTGGGTCACATTAACAAGGGACCTTTCCTAGCGCCTGCAGATTTTTGGCTCACCCCAAACTGCTGCTCAGCAGCCAGGTCTGGGAAAGACACTAGCAGCATGAAAACTCCCGTTCTCAGACCGGGGTGATTGCCCTTCAGGTGGGAGCTGAAATGCAGAGCAAGCCAGACTCGGGGGAAATTATTCCCGCTCCGCTTGTGTCCTCCCATGTTTCATCTCCTGCCCAGCCCTGTGTCACCATCTCGGATCCAGCATCAGTCCCGTAGTGGGACAGGATCCTTCAGACCCGGTCCCTGGGATGAGAGGACACCTGCTTGACGTGGTCCCTCCTCACAAGCCCCCACTGCCAGGACTGCGGGGCCAGATGGGGCTTTCCAAACCGCTTCTGTCTGCAGCAGCTGTCCACCCAAACAACCAAACATAGATGGGTCAGGGCAACCGCTATTTTAAAAAAAGACGTGCAAGTTAAATGATTTCCCTGGGAAATATCAGAAGTTACTTATGGCAAGAGCTAATTTGGGCATGCTTGACTCAGGAGCCGTGGAGAAGCAACCATCGAAACTGTGCTGGCCTCCTCCTCACTGGCATGGCAGCCAGGACATCACCTGCCCAGCACACCAGCCTCCATGCTGCCTGCACCCCTGGTATTACCCATACACCTTCCCAGCAGGCAGCCTCAGCAGGCAGCAGGAATCTGGGTTCCTGAGGATGATGGCGAGTCTCATCTGAGCACGTTAGTGCTTTATTGAAGACCACAGAGAAGCAATGGCCTGGAGCTTGTAGCGTAAGACCCGGTTCACGGCAGCATCCCTCCAGACACGTTGGTGTACATGGGCCAGCAGCCAGCTATGTCCGTGGGCACAGGAGAAGGAGATGATCTCTGGATTGCCTATGCAGGGGACCAAACCCATTTTACAGGGAACCCTTTGCACCACGGCAGGGCCCAGTTTGGAGGAGCTGGCCCACCAGGAGCCCTGGGAGCAGAGCCACTTGCCAGCGAGGACACCAACCTGGGGGGGGGTGCTCTGAAGAAGTTAATCTCTCGGGAGCCCCAGAAGCATGGTAACCTCAGAGCACAGTTTAACCCTAAGGGTTATGAGGCTTTCCGTGAAAATCCCCATCGTCCATCACATCCCTGCAGAGGCAGGTTGGGTCACCCCGCTGAACGCCCAGTCTGCACCTTGTCTGGAAGCAAGAAAGGCTGAGATGGTCTGCCAGACAAAGGATGCTCTGTCACTGCCCACAGTCATGAGGCCTCTGAGGAAAGGCATGCAGTGGGTCCCTCCGCTGTGAGATCCTGCCTGGACACATTCCTCCCCGTTTCACATCCCCTCTTCCCAGCAATGCTGCTGCAGCTGAGCCTTGACCGAGACACCGTTGACAGAAGGGCCGTGGACGTGAGCCGTGCACTGCCTTTCTTGCAGAAAGGACTCTCAAACGCCACCTTCTCTGCTTGGGCTGGGCTCCTTTGCCCAGCTCCACCATCTTAGACCTGAGGAGCAAACACCCGCTGACTCTTACATGCTGGAGCAATGCCCAAACCCACCACACTCCTCTCTGCTCCCATTTACTGCCCGTAAAAGACATCAGCAGCAATGTGTGATCAATGCTATTGAAAGAAGCTGACAGATCTGACTCTATGGGTATAGGAAACTGTCCCCCCTTGATCACCTAAACACCATCCATCATCCAGGCTGATGCCACCTCTGCACTGATCTGCAGCCTGTAATGGATTGGAAGATGTCAAAAGGACCCATTATGTCCAGATGACTCTTCCTCCAGAAAGGAAGCTTAGGGGCTTAGCAATAACTGCATGTCTCACATCACACCCTTAACCACCTAAGAAACCTCCAAGATATCTCTCCTCGCTTCATCTTCAAGGGACCCTTCAACATCAGAGTTCAACTACAAGGACAGCACCAAATTCCTGGCCGAGCTGAGATGTGCAAGGGTCCCATCAAGGTCTTCTGGGAGACACCCTGTGTAGCCACCTGAAAAGCAGGAACCAGCTCTCACCCACTCTCCTGCTGTCAGAGAAGCCGCCTCTTCACCAGGAAGCCCTCTGTGACCCGGCTGGGAACACTGGTCCTTACTGGGAACGGGCCAGATGGGCTCCCAGTGCTCCCAGCCAGCTGCTCCTCCCCACCACCCCATCCCACCTTGCTGCTCTCCTCCGCTGAAGGCTTCCCTGCACTCACCCACACCCCATGCTCAGGGGGGACTTCTGCAGCCCCCCAGGAATGTCTGGTATTGAAAGCCCCAGTAGGCAGAGAAGAGCTAGGCCTGAAGCTCCAACTTGTAGCTCCATTTCTTCCGGGGCAAACACAACCCAAGAAATCACGGCAAAGAGCCAGCCTAGAGTTGGATGGGAACAGACCACCATCTCCTTACCTAGGAAGACCAACTGGACTTGTCAAGAGGAAAGAAATTCATCTACATCTCACACATATGGTCTCATCCTAATGGATATGTATGAGCATAAGGGAAGAAGAATAACCTTCTGGTTAGGCTAAGGGCTTGGCAGTTAAGATTTCGCGATGCTATTCTCAGCGCTGTCCACACCTTGCTCCAAAGCCTTGGAAAACTCTTTATCCATCCTCAGGCCTCACGTTTCCATCTGGAAATATAACATGGCCGATACCTATTTTGCGCTTGCCGCAAAGGAGAGAGGAGGGACATTTGAGATGCGTCTCCCTCCTCGGGCGACTCTTGTTTCAAGTTAAAGAGAGTGGGCAAGAGAGACGGGAAGAATAAAGAGCCACGAGGCTCCACCGGGAAAGCTCCAGCACTGTTCCTGGCATCCCAAGGCTGCCTGGAAAACTTAAACTCTGGATGGAAAGAGGGAAAACATCCTTTCCCAGCAGTCTGGGGCGGCACAACTCGTCCCCTCTAATAGCCCAGAGCGAGCTGGAGCTGTCGGAGATTGTTTTCGCCCACGTGACCCGGCCCCAGATGCTTCCTGGGCTCAACGTGTTCCAGGAGGGATGCGCTGGCATGCACCACCCGAGCCGGGGGGAGCTCCTGGGACGACCCGCTGGGCTGCCAGCCGGGCAGGAGGCAATGGACCGGTGGTGGAAACCCATCGGTTGTCAGCAAACATGCACCTAGAAGCCTGCTGCTGCCTGCTCGAGGAGGACAGTGCTCGCCACTGGGACCTGCAGCGGCCAGTGGCCTTGCCCGAGGTGCTCCAGGGGATGAGGTGCTCCAGGTATTTCGGGGGCCCACGGCACATGGCCAGGCCACGTGGGAGATTTCAACGGCTTCCCAGAGGTGGACGAGATGTCTTCCCACCAATTCCCCGTCGCTGGGAGACTTGGTGTCAAGCTGTGCCCATGCTGGGCAGCATTACCCACCTCCAGCCCAGCATGGGGGTCCCAACACTGCCCTGGAGCTCCCAGCCCCACGGTTGCTGCAGACCCGCAGGTGGACCAAGGATGTCCCTCCTCATCCTGGCTCCTCCAGCCCCCTTACTCCCCTGATCTGGTGCTGGCTGGGACCCCGTTCCCCAGATGGATGCCAGCATGGGCTCCCTCCTCCACCTCCTCCTCCCGCGGGGCATTTATGCAGGAGTCCCAGCCCTGCAAGGAGAACACAGAGCAGCCATAAATCCTTCCCTGCAGCCCAGGGCTCTGCCAAACTCTCCCTTCCACCCAAATTTATGGAAAAGCAGGTCCCTGCCAGCGAAGCACAGTACAATCGCGAGGTAGAACAGGCGGTGCTCACTGGCTGCAGAAACGGCTCCTGCAGCCTCCTCCGCTGACAGCCCTTCTCTTTTTCTTCCTCAGGCTGTCACCCTTGGTGGCCTGAGGATGGACACATCCCTGCACAGCTGAAGCACCCATAGCACAGCTTGCCTCCCCCCATCCCACTCCCCTGGGAACCCCAGGCCCCCGGGAGTATCCCAAGCCACAGGTATGGGTACAGGGTCCCGAAGCAAGGGAGACCCTCCACGGATGAGCACAGATGAGCTCAACCACCGCCTTGTGCCACCCGCTTCTGCCCTGTGCCCCCGAGGGCTGGCAGAGGGGGGATCCCAGACGTAGGTGGGGGAAGACAAAGAGTTAGGGGAGGGAGGCAAGAGCCAGAAGCTGAGCATCACCGGGGATTTCATCACGGTAGCAAAGGTCAGCCACGTGCCAGCCCTCTCCTCCGCTGTCACAGCAGAGGTAGAGCTGATGGTAGACCCGAGTATTTGCATTTCCTGATGGCTGCGTGCTGAAATTTGCAGTCTTAATGGTGCATTAATGCTGGCTCCTGCATTTCATTACTTCTGAGAGCGAGAAAAGGCTCAGAGCGAAAATAAAAATTCCCCTCAACTTGGCCGGGTGAGCCTGGCCACTGAGTGCCTGCTCCTGCCAGCCACCCGCGCACACGGTTGCAAGCCGGCCCCCGGCCACGAGCCACACATCTGCAGAACTCCCATCACAAAACGTCACGTCTTTCCTTCATTTATCCTTAACCCCGGGATGCCCCTCAGTGCAGCCCGGAGCCCACGCACGCCCCCCCCACCCAGCCACCGTCCCAGCTGGGGTCCCTGGGGACACCCTTGCAAACACAGAGGTGCTTTGGAGAGGCGACTCCTCGGCCGCCTTCCCATTTCACGTCCTGTACTGCACAGGTCAGGGAATTCAATATACTTTTTGCCCAAATCAGACTTGGCTGCTGCTGCTTTGCCGCAGCCTGGACACAAATTTCTGGGCCTGAGCTTAAGCATAAAGCACTTGGAAACCTCTCTGGCCTGAAAGCACGGGGAAGAGGGGCAGCCAAGGCTTGCGCAGGAGAGCGGGAGGGAGCAAGCGCAGCACAAGCATCAGTGCTGGAGGTGGCTGAAAGGAGGGATCAGGCAGGAGGGAACCTCCTGGATGCTCGGCATGGGCCAGAGCAAAGCTCGCCTGCTTGCCACGCTCTCTGCAACGTGCTTTTTGGGGTGAGTTCTGGGGTGTCCAGCACGCCAATGGCCAGCACCCTCTGTATCCCTCAGGACTTTGCCTCCCGCATGTGTCCAAGCCTGACCAAGGGCACACTGATGAAGTCAAATAGCCGAGGGCACATGGAGGAGAGCATCCGGGCAGGATCACAGCATCTCCTGTGGCCTTCAGATCTGCAAACCTCTGTGTCTCTACCCACTTCGACCTTGACATCCACCGTCAGCAGGGTGTGGTATGTCTCCATCCTCTCCCTTGTGTGAGACTCATGAAGGTCTCAGCCATCAACACCAGGCAAGGGCAGGAGAATTAGGCTGGCTGAATGTGACTCCACAATCGCCAATAAAACCCAACCCCATCCACAGGCTCTCCAGACCCTCCACAACCCTACTTGAAAGCGACTGGCCAGAGCTGACCCCAACACCTCCGTCTGAGCAGCCTCACACTGTTCCCCAAGCCAGGGAGGACCATTTGTCACCCTTATGGCATCTGGGGTGCATCGATGGGGCAAGGTCTGTTCCTGTATCCACCCCCACTGCTGGGTGACTTTCCCGATGCCCAGCCTGAAATTCCCACTTGCTCTCCTGAACCTGGTTTCCATCTGCATGGCCAGCCGGCAGCCCCCTCCTGCCCAGGCAGGCCTGCCCTGCCTTTCCTGGCCATAAAAACAACGGGGCAGTGGAAATATTTCGGAAACACCTTTTACAGTTCTCTAGACAGGGCTGCAGTTAACCCCTAAAGGAGCTGGCTGCCATCAGGAAAAACAATTTCATTCCAGCCAAATTATTTCACAGGAAAAGGCTGATTTTGGTGCCATTTTTAACGCAGATGACTTCAGCATCGTTCCCTTGGACTCTGCCATCTTTTCCTGTTCTCACGTTCTGCAGCGACCCGGTGCTCTGGCATTATCTGGATCAAACGTTTTCCCTCGCTCCACATTCAGCAGTTTCAGTTCCTCGGGGTTTCTCTGTCAAACTGCCCTGTTTGCTGGACTGTGGTGCTGCTCCGTCACGGCTCCGGTTCGGGAGCCCTGCTGAAACCCAGCCCCTGCAACTGCCCTCCAGCTATTTTCAAAGGCACCTACAGAACATTAGGTCACAGCGATTAAAATAGCAGATTCTGGTCCGAATCGGGGTGATGAGCACATTTTGTCCAGCCCTTGCCTAGGTCCCAAGCATCCGAGCTCCTCCCGGCCAGGAGCACCGGCACAGCTCAGAGCGGGTACACCAGCCAGCCGGCGGGTGCCGGTGCCACCCGACCGTGGGCTAGCTCATGGCACCTTTTGCTTTCAAGAGCACTTCCTCTCCACTTCAGACCCGCTTGAAAAGCCCAGCGCCCGGTCAGGATGAGACCCTCCGCAGTCAGCTGGGGACCTCCCCTGGAGTCCAGGCACAGCGGGACGGGAGGGACACAGCCCACAGTGGGGCAAACGGGAGGGTTTGGGGCTCAGACGCCCCTGGGGAGCTCCTGGTGTCCTCCTGCTCTGCACGAACCGCACAGGTGATGTCTGAGAGGGGTGAAGCCGGTAGGCTCGGCCCATCACAGCTCCTCGTGCTGCTCGGGCACCAGCGGCGCTGACCTCCAACGCGTCCCGGCCCCCTCAGCCGCTCCTGGAGACGGCAGCGCCCGGACGTGACATTCCCTTCATTTTATCTTCACACATGGGCGGTTCTCAACAAGTGCTTCACTCTGCCCGCAGCAAAGGCCAAACTCTTCCACCACCTGGCACGTAAGCTGGGACGGGGGCAACGCTGGGCTGAGAACGCACGTGTCCCACAAGCAGCCAGGATAAGGGGCACCCGGTCCTTAGCACCTGGCTCGAGCCCACCAGCACGGCCCCCAGGAAGGGACAAATGCTGCCTGGAGGTGGAAACCAGGTTCCTTCAAGCAATGCCCTGGCTGTGGGGTCAGATTTATGGGTCCAAGAACATCTGGGTCCTCATCCCAGGAGTGGTGCTTCGGTGCTGCTTTGGCCACAGCACGCTCCTGGGCCAGTCTGGGGATGGGCACAGAGACTGTCCCAGTGAGGACCCTATCTACAGGTGGCACCAGCAGGTTGTACAAGCTGCCCTGAGCTCTCCAGGCATGAATGACCTCCTGGAAGGGGACCACTGTGTGCCCTAGCAGATGCTCCACGGAGATCTGGCTGCTGACACTCGCTCCAGTTCACAGATGATCCCAAATACCCCTCTCTGATATGGTCCTGAGGAGGACATCATCTCTGTCCCCTGCTCCCCCCCCCCCAGCTAGACCATCTCCTCATGCTCACGTTGATGTCCTGGGAGCCTTTCCACTAATTGCTCCCCCTTCCTGAGGGCTCAGCATCCTCAACGGGTGCTTCAGAGGCAATCAAAAATTGCTATTTTTTGCCTCTGGGAAAATTCAGCAGCAATTCAGAAAAGAGCCTGGGATTCGGGCCATCTGCATTCGACACCAGTTACCACCATGTCACACATGGCTTGACTGAGTCCCTAAATCATCCCGTGCCTCAGTTTCCCACCTTTATAAAACTAACTTCCTTTAGTTGTCCCACTCCTTATCCTCCCTTTGCAAACCCTCTGGGGCAGAAGCTGCCTGTCTTCATGAGGACTGGCAGCATCCTTGCTGCAGAAATGAAACCTTCGGACATCCCGCTGTAGTGGGGCAATCTGTCCGCATTTGAGAAATGGTCCTACCCTCATCCAGAGTGAGGGTTGGGCTTCCCTCATTCAATTGCTTGGCACTGCAATTTGCTTTCCCCTTTTAAAAATGCACAGACTGGGGGTTTCCAGCAGCTGATTTGGGAAACGGGCTCAGCAAGGAGGCAAGGAATGGAGAGGGTATCCCCTGGGGCTCGGCTGTCCCAGGAATTAGGAGAAAAGGCACCACCACCAGCCAGGCTGGGACTGCAGGGGTGGCAGGTGCCCAGGGGGTCTGGTGGGACTGGTGGCCTTTGGTTCGTTGGGGTTATTCCCCAGCATCTCAGTCACCCAGGAATCCAGGAGAGGGTTTGCAAGGCACTGAGTCGCTCCAGGCCTTCAAAAAAACCCAGTATTTCCCCTGGTGGATCTGTGCCTTTATAAATGGCAGGGCCAGATGATGTGAGGACAGCCTCTGTAGCCCTCATGAATGCTGCTTCCAGTTTCATTTCCTTCCCTTTCCTCTCCAGCCTCGGCTGAAAACCATCTCCTCCCACCTCCTCCGTGGCCCCTTCCAGCGCCCACAGCTCATGGAGCCTGGACACACGGTTTCTCAGAGAGCCCCTGTAGCAAGGGCAGAGCGAGACGATGGGTGCTCAGGGTTCATGGGAGCTGCCTGAGGTTGCTCATACTGCTCAGCTTCCAAAGGGACACCAGGCACGAAAGGACCTCCACGCCCAAGAGAGCATCTCCCATTTCTTCCCCTGCACCTGTATGAGGTGAGGGGGAGATGCCAGGGCTCTGCATGACGGGCAGCACCCCCCCCATCAGGAGTCCCAGGGCAGGATGCCCAAACAAGCGGTGTGGACTTTGCACCCTGTAGCCGGGCTCACTGCTAGCTCCAGGCTCAGGAGCCCTGGCCCCGTTGGACCTCATGTTGCTTCCCCAAAATTCCATACACACACACTTTGGAAAGGGCAAAGGTCTCAACTCCAGCTGAGACACAGGGAGGTTTGGCATGTCCTGATGGGATGTGTCAGGGAAGATGGGAAATCGTCTGCCCTCCCTGAAACTGGGAGCAAAGTGGGGAACCACCCCCTAAATTTGGTGAATCCCAGAGCTCACCTCCCATCGCTGGTGGTCTGAGACCTGGAGCCCCCACAGGGAGGGATCAGCAGGTTTCCATGGCAAGGGTCTTCCCCGCAGCAAAGCCTTCCTTTCCCAGAAGCCGATCTCCAAGGGCACCAGTGGCCTGTCCCCACTGTAGGGACATCCCGGCTGCGTGGGGAGAGGCAGAGGCAGAGTCCCCTGTCCCCTGTGGAACAGGGATGGAGGAACCGGCAGAGTTGCCATGGAGATTTTCTCCCTAGCAGATGCTCTGGGCAGGTGCAAGAAGAGGCTCTGCCCCCCTCGCTGTGCGGCACAATGCCAGCCGGATCCTGCAGAAACAGGAAGCCTCTGCAACCGCCCGCCTGCCAGCCCAACGGCCACCACCACTGCCACCACTGCCACCGGCCTCCCGGTGAGCGGGCGGGGGCTGCCGGGCCCCCCCGCCGGCCTCGGTGTAGGGAAACTGAGTCACCTGCCAAAGCTACCCCAAGGTCCCGGCTTCACCTCCCCTGGCCGCAGCCACGTGTGATGATGGCACATCTGGGGTGCTCCGACCCACCCTTGGGACCCGCCAGCCCTCCTCGCTGTCTGCTTTGGCTGTCACCCATTGCCTTCTCGCTGAGAAGACTGGGTGCGCACAGCACTTACCCAATAGACTATATGATCTATAGGGTTCCCCCTGCGCTGCCACAGTGTTGGCATGGTCCCTCACGGGCCATCAACCTAAGCCAGCCTCTCCAGCCTGCCCCCAGGACTGGAGGGGCACTGCTGGCCTCGGGGAGCGGCATGGGGCATCCCAGCAGGAGATGGGTGATGCCAGCCCAGGGTTGAGGTCCATCGGTGGGGGCAGGTGCTCCACGGCTCTGAACCCATCCTGGGAGCCCCCAGATTCCCACCTTTCCTGCTGCTCCCAACACTTCTCCCTGTCCCTCCAGCTACTCACTGCTCCTTAAAACCATCCTCTGAAGTTCTCAGTGCGGCAGCATTAGATACTCAAAAGTCCTCCTTCCCCGGCTTTGTCACAAAGGATGCCTCGAAAAACGCATCACCGGTGCTCTCATCTTAACATACAGTTGAAGCACAGCTCCTCCAGTGGGACTTTTATTAGGAGCTTATTTCAAATCAGGCTCTGGCCAGCCTTGTTTTTCAACTGTTTGCGTTGCCGGTTGTAAAGCGGTTGAGGCGAGCAGCAGGAGGGTTTCGAAAGCGTTACCCACACAATCAAAAGCTGCTCTATTAAGTCAGCGGCGAGCGTTTCCGTGGTAAGCTAAAGTCGCCGGTTTGTGTACCTAGCGCAAAGGCTGCGTTTCAAAACATGCTCGGGTCGCTCTCCCGCTTGCGCCGAGAACCGAGGAGGAGATAATGGAGGCAGTGTTTGGACATATTTCGGCGCTATCGCGGAAATAACGCAAGCCGGCAATCCTCCTGCAGCTGCACGACAGCCACGGCACCCTACCGGCGCCACGGGCACTTGGGGGGGACCGCTGGGATAAAGCCAGGCAAAGCCTCCGGCTCCGCGGGTCGGTCCCCTTCCCAAAATCCCAAAGGAATTAAGGGTGGTGGGGTACTGCTGAGCCCGTCCTGGCAGCCCAGGGACGGCAGACCTGTTGCTGCTGCACCCAGTTAACCATGGGCAGTGGGTGGCACTTGCACCCTTAGGACAGGCTCTTGGGGTGGCAGCGCTGGGCAGGTGCAGGAGCAGTCCCTCACGGGTGCTAAGGGGACAGAGCTGCGGTGTTGGTGTCCTTGGGGGCACACGTGCACCTTCCCAGGGGTCTGCTGGCACAGGGAGCAAGTGTGAAGGGCAGCAGGGTAGGCACCTGGCACAGTGTCACAGTGGGTGACGGGGTGGGGTGCTGGGGTGGGACTGGAGGAGGGGAGTGCAGCGTGGGAGTAGTGGTGTAGGGTGTTGGTGTAGGGTGATGCTGCGGGATGGTGGTGCAGTGTACGGCAGCAGTGTGGTGCCTGGTGCAGCAGTGCCCACTGTGATGCCCGCTGCGGTGCAGCACCCAGTGCGACGCGGTGGTTATGCCCGGTGTGGTTACACTTGGTGCAGCGCAGCCTGGTGCAGTGCCTACCGCAGTAATGCCCAGTGTGGTACCCGGTGCCATGGTACCCGGTGCCATGGTGCCCGGTGCAGTGCCCGGTGTGGCAATACCCAGTGTGGTGCTCAGCACGGCACTGCCCAGTTTGGTGCTGGTGTGCTGCCGCCTGGCACTGTGCCTGGGTTCAGTGCCCGGTTTGGTGCCTGGTGGGGCAGTACCCGGTTTGGTGCTGCCACGGTGCTGCCCAGCACGGTGCCCGGTTAGGTTTTGTGCCTGGTTAAGTGTCTGGTCCGGTGCTGCCTGGTTCAGTGCCAGCATGGTTCTGCCTGATGGGGTGCCTGGCTGGGTGCCTGGCAGGATGCTGCCCAGCCCGATGCCCTGTTCAGTGCCTGCTTCAGCAGTGCCAGGTTCGGCGCCCGGTTCGGTGCGCGGCCCAGCGCCGCCTGCTGCAGCGCCTGGTTCTTTGCCTGGTTTGATGCCCGATTTGGTGCCCGGTGCAGTATGCGGTGCAGCAGCGCCCGGTACAGCGCTGCCCAGCCCGGTGCCCACTTCTTTGCCTGGTTCCGTACCCGCTTCAGTGCCCACTGCAGCAGTGCCTGGTCCGACACCCGGTTCTGTGCCTGGTTCCGCGCCTGCTCCGGTGCCCGGTTGTTTGCCCAGTCTGGTACCCAGTCGGCTACCCGGTGCCAGGCCCAGCCCGGTGCCCTCTTGGGTGCCCGCCTGAGCGCCCGGCGCCGTGCCCAGCCCGGTGCCCGCTTGGGTGCCCGGCCGTCGGCCGCCCGCTCCTCCGCTGCCGGCCCGGCGGTGCGGCTCCGCGGCGCGGCGCGGTCCAGGCCGGTTCTTCGGGGCAGCGCGGCGCGGGCGGCGCGCCAGGCGGGGTGTGCGGTGCCACCGGCGGGGCTCCCCGGGCCGCCGCCGCCGCCGCCGCCTGACATTGGCTGGAAAGTGGAGCAGCGCGGCGGGGACGGTCGATGCGGATCGATCGCGGCGCGGGCGGCACCGCGGCGCGGCACCCCGGTTCCCCCCCCCCCCCCCCCCCCCCCGGTGTCGTCGTCCCGTCCCCCCTCCGTCCCCCCTCCCGTCCCCCCCGGTGTCCCCGCTCGGCATCGCCCCGCAGCCCGCCGGGGGCTCCCCGGGGCGCGCCCGCCCGCATCCTTCCCCCGGCGCCCCCGCGGAAGGGACCGCCCGAAGGGCGCGGGGGGGGGGGCGGTCAGCGGGAAGCCGCCCCGCCGCCCGCGGGGATGCGCGGCCCCCGGGACCGGGCGGGGGAGGAACGGCAAGAGCCCAGCCCCGGGGATGTCCTGCCAGGCCCGGGAGGACCCGCCTGGGCGGCGGGGGGGGGCTGGGAGGGGAGGGAGGGGGCACACGGGCCCCCGGGACTACGGGAGCCGGCAGCGGGTTTTGCTGGGGCGATGCTGCCCCGTCACTGTGTCCTTGTGTCCCAGTGGGACGCGGACAGATGGGATCAGCCCCGTACCCCAAACCCAGCCTGGGCCACCCCCATGTCCTCCCAGGTCCTCCCTCCGGCAGAAGGCACCGGTTGGGATATTTGGCTTGGGGGTCTCTCCCTCCCCCAATTCACAGAGCCGTTTCAGATGCGGCAGCAGGATCTGGCCCTCCCGCTGGTCTCCTTCCATAACCCTGGGCCTCGCAGCTCCTCGCAGGTGTCTCCACCGCCAGGTACAAATAGCTCCACGACCGGCCACCAGCGCTGGGACAAGGACCGGAGCAGTTGTGCCCATGCAGACCCCCACGCTCGCCCCAACCCTGCCAGCTCTGAGCATCTGCCGTCCCCAGAGCTGGCGAGGGCTTCGCTCCGGCTGCTGCTTTCAGGCTGCTGCACAGGGGACGTTGCCCAAAGTTTCCTTCCTGGCAGCAGGGAAACCTTTTTTAATATAGGAAACCAAAGAGGCTGGCTCACAGTGCACATGCGCCACGGCCAGCGCAGCCCAGCTCACCGCTTGCAACCGCCCGGGAGGGATGGCTGTGTCTCTGCCCTTTATCTTTCCCAGCCAGTGCCGGATTTGCAAGGCCACGAACACGGCGGCGGTGTAAAACGACAGCGTCGGACATCGTAGCAGCATCTCCCTGTCTGCCTCGGGGTGGGGGGATGCACTGAAATCGTGCGGTGCAGGATGACGGTTGTCCCCCAGCGCTGGAGCAGGGAGAGCTACTTTTTCCGAGAGTGCCTTTAATTAATGGCAGAAGGAGCTGACGGGGTGGCTCGGCAGTGCTTAGGAAGGCTTTTAGCCAGGGAGATGGCAGTTCCCCACGGACACCTCCTCCCCTGCGCAGGCAGCCCCTGGCCACTGCCTGATCTGAAGTCACTGGGTGATGGCAGGACCAAAGTTTCACCAGGTTTTGCTCTTGTTTTACAGTGATTTTAATAATAATGCTGAAGGATCCTCTTGCAGCAGGCACCCTGGGGGAGACTGATCATCCGCTGGATGGGGTGGGGCGGGGGGCCGGGGGAGGCGGCATTTGAAATCAAGGGACTGAACACACTTGGGAAGAAAGAAAAAAATCTGCTGAATAAAATGATAAATCACATTCCTGGGTTGGGTCTCCTTCACTTTTTGCCCCCGTGGCATTAACAGGCAAGCTGGGGAGGAAGTCACACCGTATCTACAGCGCTTTGCATTAGGGGGGGCATAGGCCCATCTTCCCCTAATTTTTTTTTTTAAAAAAGGAAGAGAAAAATCCCTTTATTTGGCAACTCCTGTATGAATCAGGTTAGAATTTCACAGCTATTTAACACCTGGTTACAGCTGTTGCAGCAGAACCGATGATACTCCATGTTCCCCCGCTTCACATCACGGGATCTTGCCCCTTCCCACAGGCAGGGATGAGCCTTATTTATTTCTCCTTTATCAGGCAGGGATTTAAGGCAGGAGGGGCTTTGCAGGACTTTGGCAGGGGGGTTCCCCTGGCCCTGCCCGGCATGGTGAAGCCCCAGCTCTCCCCCCAGCTCGCACCCAGTGCCGCCACTAACCCCGTCCAGCTGCCATTACGGTCGGGTGGGAATCGACTCAAGTCCTTAAACCCCAAGAGTTAATCAAAGTGCTTTGAATATGTAAATGCTGAGTATTGTTTATCATTGCCTAGAGCTGATACAGCAGTTTTCCTGCTCAAAGCCCCGTTCAGATGGTAGCTCATGAAAATTCACAACAGCCTCGCAAATAGGTGATGGGTATTATTACCCCCTGTCTTCCAAATGAGCAAACGGAGGAAGAGCCATCGAGTGATGTTCCCTGTGGCAGCAGGAATCAGCGACGGAGGCCGGTGCAGTGCTCGGGAGGAGATGGTGGTCTGCCCCGCCGGGTGTAAATCAGCGCTCTCCCCTCCACCGCTTGCCTCATTTCCTCCGGCCGAACATTTGTCCCTCGCTGCCCAACCTCCAGACGGCGTTTGGTAATGCAGCCAGCGATAGCTGGGTGTGATGCTCGCTTAAATATACACACTGCAGGCTTCGGGCAGATAAATCTGCGCAGGCAAAATGCAATTTTCCATGAGGCTCTTCTGCAAGGCCTCCAGCAACAAGCGCTCTATAAATTAATAAAACAACACACTTGACCAGGAACATGTAGCATATGCGGGGGTCCAGAGGAGTGAGGGCAAGCGAGAGGACCGCACAGCCCGCGGGGAGCCCGATGCCTGCGGAGGTGGATCACTGAGTTGGCAGGGGTCCCCGGGCACCTGCACCCTTGGCAGGCAGGGCAGGGGCAGGCAGCCCCAGGGCTGGCTTTCTGCCCTCGCCGGGATGGAGGGGTAAGGCATGGACTCCCCCATTACTCAGCTCCCCCCAGTAAGGGCACTGTAGAGGGGACCATGGGGCTGGAGACCTCAGCTCACTTCAAACCCATCGGTATCGCTGGGGTTCATCCCACAGTGCTTCCCACCAGGTTCCCGCAGGTCAAGTCGTTGACGCCAACGCCTGGAAGAATTTTTGCCGTCAACCCGAGCCGGGGGCCTCTGCGGCTGAGAAGATGCCCCAGTTTTGGGTTCCCCTTGTGCAGGGCAGCCGACCCTGGAGGTCCAGGGCAGCCTCCTGCATCATGAGCTGTGCCTGCAGCAGAGCTGCCAACCTCAGGGGAGGCTGGGGGACAGCTGGGAGCAGGACGTGTCTCAGCCAGCCAAATTTAATCCTCCTACGTTAGCAAGGCTTAAAATAGGCTCCCTGCAGCATCGATGAGGGTGGTGGAGTTGGCCTACTCCAGCCCTCCCAAGTATTTTGGGGAAGCAGGGATGGCTGTATTGCAGACAAGCACAGCTGGGAGAAACTGCGCCGTGCTGCTAGGATGTCCTTTGCTGAAGCCATCCAGGGAATTAAACACACCTTGTGGCAGCTTCCCCCCTCTAACCTCCCACCAACATGGGCTCCTTCTCTCAGGGTGCCACCTCCTCCCTTGCCGTTCCTCCGCAGCCCTCTCCCGCTGTCTCCTGTGGTTGGAGGATTCCCGCCCCGGCTCATTTTTCCCTGCACCTCATTGAAACGATCCCTTTTGGTCAAGCCCAGCTCACGGTTCGGTCTCAGTCCACCCACCATTGGCTGCTGCCCCCAGGAGTTGCCGTCCTGAGAAATGGTTGCCCATGTCGTGACCCCGCTCATGGCATTTCAGCGGCTCTTGGGGGTAGCTGCCCTGGGGGACCGGCTCCTCCGTGGGCAGAAAGCCACACAGGTGGGAGGTGGCAGGGTCCTGCTCCTTGTGGTGGAAGGAAAGAGAACCCCTTGACGCAAGGCAGATGTGGTGACACACTCAAGGAGCCGAGCTGGCAACTCTGAAGACAAAGGTATTACCAAGCGGTCATCTTGTACAGGGACTCTCTCCATGTCCCAGGCATGCTGGATGTCTTCTCAGTGCTGGATGTCTTAACGCAAAATGCAAGCCCCTGGACCGCTGCAGGGCCAGCTCCAGCTGTTGACCACCATCCCATGGTGAGGAGCACCCAAGCTTCCCTGGGCTTCTGGCTTTGCTTCCAAAGCAGCCAGAGAGACGCTCCTTAGGCAGAGCTGAGATTCTTTTGGTTACCAGCAAGCAGGCTGTGCTTCCTCAGAGGTGCTCCCGTCCCCTCGGGAATGGGTATCAGCACTCATGGGCCAATGGAGGAGTCTGTCATTGGCCATCGCTTTCAATCAGGGAAACAGCTGGTGCTGAACAGGAGGGAGGGATGGACAGGTGGATGTATGTGGATGTATAGAAGAGCAGATCGAGATCAGCAATGTGCCCCCCTCCATGGGACATACACATATCATCCCAGCACGTACCCAATGGTCTGGAAGAGATCTCCCGCTGCAGCCCTGCAGAGGTGGAGCTCTGCCCCCCCAAGCCAGAAGGTCCGTCGGGAGCCAGGATCCAAGCCCAGAAGGTCTGAAAATGCTGGAGTGGGATCCTGTTCCCTTGGGCAGGTTCCAGCACCTCCCTGGGCAGGGCAGGACGGTGGCTCCAGAAGAAAGGGCTCCTGCCTGCACCTCGCCCCCAGGACCCCACCCTGGGCTGTGGAGGGATGCAGGGGCTTAGTCTATGTGTTGGTGGCTCCTGGGGACCAAGCTCCAGTGGGGTTTGTGGGCTACTGGGAGAGTCCTGCTCCTAGCCCGGTGGCTGCATTGGCAATGCCCGTGGTCACCGGTGGAGCTCGGTCACCGGAGCTTGGTCCAGCCCCGAGGGCTCTGCCTTCCTCCTGCCCAGCTCCCTGCCTGGACGCTGCCTTTCCATCCCCTCCTGGGCCAGAAGCTCCCCTCGGGCTCTGCCCTCCCTGCCTTGCCCCACTCCTGCCTTCCCACGGCGCCCAGAGCCCAGGGATTTAAAGAAGCCGTTTTCCTGTTTCTCCTTCCTCTGTGCAGACTCTGTGGGCCCACGCACCAGCTGGGCCCCCCACCATGCTACTCCCACCGCCCCTGCTGTGCTCCTGCCTGCACAGCCTGTGTGGCTGCCTGACGCCTTCCTGGCTTCACCTGGCGGGGCCGAGCCATGCTCGGGAAGGCAGCGAGCACCGGAGAGGTGGGAGAAGCCTCATCTCCCTTTTTGGTGGAGCCCCCCGTGAGCTGCCTCTCTTCCCAGTGAGCCACCTGTGAACCTGCAGGACCATCACTACTGTGGGCATCCCCCCCACCCGGGGCATCGCGCATCCCCCCGGGGCATCCTCTCTGGAGCATCCAGCTCAGCTGATGCTGAGCTGAGCCCCCCTGCCCTGGGCTTTCCCTTGGCTCTTTGCAGGAGCAAAAATTCCTCAGGGAAGGGTGCAGGGGCAGATCCCCGTGTTCTCCTGAGCTTTGCTGGGCTACCCCAGCCAGCCAAGCAGCAAGCCAGGAGCATCATGGGGTTGCCTCCCAGCCCGTAGACACCCCGGTGCTTGCCACTTTGCAAGGCCTTGCTTTTTCCTCCACATCCCCGAAGGAGGCTTCTAGACTGTTAAACTCGTTACTCACACGCAACCCAATTGCACCCGCTCACGTGTGCATCCATCTCCACCGGGACACCACAGTCCTGCGGCAGCAGCAGAGAAGACCTGCCTACGCTGCTCTGTCTGCTCGGTGTCTCCGGTGTCGCTGAGTGGACACGGCTGGCTCTAAAAGAAAACAAAAAACCCAATAAAAGCCCCTGATTGTGCATATATGTATGTGGAGGAAGGATTTTATTACTGAGAAGTGGCAGCACATCCATTGATCAAGCTGGCAGGGATGGCTAGCAGGCAGCCAGGCTGAGCACCACGCCAAGCAGTGGCAGATCTGCTCCTCGCCAACTGCACAACCTCGGTGGTGTCCGTTCATCTGTCCCTCCTCCGTCCCCCTGCCCCAGCCCCGAGGGGCTCGCACGGCTCCACGCATGGATCATCGCCCCATATTCTCATGGATCTGAAGGCCGTTATCAGGCGATGAGGGAGGAAAAGGAGTCTGCAGGAGCTAGAAGAAGGTGGTGAGGGAAGCCACGGGATGCAGGAGCAACCTGGACCATGGAAAAAAGGAAAAGAGTGAGGGTTTACTCCCTAGCAGCGATAAAGAAGAGGTGATGGGGGCATTAACGCATTGCTAAGGGGAACTGGTGATGGTGGATATTCACATTTGTGCTCAGAAACCCCGCTGGGACAGGACAGTTGCTATCCCAGGATGATGCCAAAACACCACCATCCCCACAGGCACCAGGAAGACTTCCTCTGGACACAGGTACCAGCAGCAGCCACTCGGGTGGTGGCTGCCGGCACACAGGGAGCGCGTGGGATGCCCAGAGGCACCTCGAAATCCACTGCATGCTGATGGCGTGGGAAAAAATTAGCATTTTGCCAGTATTTTAAAGGAGGCCGTGGGACATCCTCGTTTGCGACTTTGATAAATGCAAAATGGGAAGAAGAATGAGTGGGGCCCTGTTCAATCAAGAGGGGAAGGAGAGCTGTGTGGTTTATGCCAGTCCAAATACACAAACTAGGTCTTGTCCGATCCCGAGGAAATCATGTTCTGCTGGAGCCGATGCGCGGGTTGGTGGCAGGAAGACTGCTGCCAGGACGGGCTTCCGCAAGACTTCCTCTCTCATGGCCCTTCGTTAGGGAATTAGGACGTAACGAGACGAACGCAGCGGAGAGGAAACGAACGCCAGGGGAGCCGCTGCTGGAGGAGTTTCGGGGGCTCTGCCCTGGCCCCGTTTGCTCTCATTAGGGAGGTGGAAGGAAACACAGGCAGACCGTGGCAGGCGACCCACAGCTTGGGGAAAGCGTGACAGCGCGGGTGCGCGGAGCAGCCCTGCACCCCCGGGAGGGTGCCCAGCCAAGGGGCCAAGCCAGCCCCAGCCGGGGAGGGACTGAGCTGCGAGGCTGGTGGCGGAAAAGGCGAGCGAGCGTGGAGCTGGGCGTGCAGCGGGAGGGGGGACAACGGGCAGCAGCGCTTGGGCTTGCAGGGTCCACGCCGGTGCAATGGAGGATCCACTAAAGAGGTGACGAGCTTGGCACAGGGCATCGGGCAGGTGCCACCGGCTAGACCTGCATGGGGCCATCTCCAGCACCCATCCCAGCCGTGGGCACCAGCAGGAGTGGTGGGGCTGAGCCCCAAAGAGGGTGGGCTGGAGCCCGTGTGGGTTGCTCAGAGCCCCTCGCCCGGCCCCAGAGCCATCCTCCCACCCCAGCCGGCTGAAGGGGGGCTGCAGGATATTGCTCTATCCGACCCCCCCCCCCAGGGACAGCCTGGCCTTTGCCCTTCTGGGCTCCAGCCTGGATGCGGCCCCAGCTGCATGCCAGCTCCAGCTCAAGCATGCTGACAACTGGCTGGGGAAAATGCTGAAATAGCCCCAGCAGCTCTCCCTGGGGGTACCCTGGCCCCGCTGCCCCTAGTCTCCTGGGATCAGGGAGGCTGAATCCCCGCCATGACATTCCTCCAGCCCAGTCTCCAGTGCTCCAGGCCCCACTGGTCTTTCCAAGCCGAGCAAGGGGAAACACCTGCCCTCCAAACCCGGCTCCCCGTGTCCTCCCCAGGCAGGGGCAGGATGGGCAGCAGGGACGGCGTTTTCAGTCCTTCGCTATTTTTAATTGCTCTTTCCCAGAAAGGCTGGTGTAGGCTTCGAAAGCCGCTTCCAGCTGGGAGTTTGGAAAGCTGGTTCCAGTTAGGCGCCCGGCGCTCGCCGCGCTCTGAGCTGTTATTTTTAGAAGGGCTGAAGGCAACGGCCCCACTCCCCAGGCTGTCGCTCAGCTCTGGCCACGGCTCACGGTAGCCAGCACCTCACCGGACCCTGGGCTGCGGACGTCTTGGCGGCGTGATTTTACGACCGCCTTTTTTCTGGTGCTTTTTTGGCAGGGGGGGGACTTTCATCTCCCCACGTCAAGCTGTGCAGCCAGGAAGACCAAAGGCGGAGGATGTGAGCAGTGGTCATCCCTAAAGGGCCGGGGCGCAGAGCAACGTCTTCTGGTTTTAATTAAAAACCATCCGCTGGCAAAGTTTGAAGGCGTGAGCGGTGCCTGGGCTAGGGCAAGGCCAGCGGGGAACGGCTCCGGGGAGCGACCGGCACCAGGGCTGCCGGCTGCCTGAAGCACTACCAGGACCTCCTGCCCCATGCCCACGCTCTGCCCCACGCCTGGGTCCTGCCCCACGCCTGGGCTCTGCCCTCATCCCTTCCTCTGCTCCCTCCTGCTTCGCTCCCTCTCCCCAGGGACCCGCCAGAGCCACTGCTCCGCCGTCCCCCGGTCACCCCATCGATGGCCGTGCCCCCATGGGGAGCCATCCCCGTGCCCAGCCTCGCTGAGGTGCCCCTGGGCTGCCCAGCTCGGGGGGGCAGAGGGCTGGCTGTGCCCCTCCGCTGCCCAGCCGCAGGCAGAGCTCCCACCCCCGCACCAGACCCCAGGGCACCCCAGGGGTCCGCCCGCTCCCAGCTCCCTGCCATGGGCCCTATCCCCCCACTGTGACCCCCATCCCTCTGCCATGGTGCTCATCCCATCACTGTGACCCCCCACCCCAAACCTCTTCCACGAGGCTCATCCCATCACTGTGACCCCCAACCCTCTTCTGTAGGGCTCCCCCCTCTGCCACAACCCCCAGCCCTCTGCTGTGGGGCTCACCCATCCACCCCGCGCCCCAACCCAGAGCCACGCTCACTTCGCCTTGGCGGAGATTTTTATCCTCGCAGTCCAACCACCCCCCCCCTCGAGACCGGCTCAGCTTCTCCTCGCAATAGCCTCCTCTAATCAGCTATATTATCTTCGCCCCCATTATTCACGCGCTCGCTGCTGTCGGCCCTCCCAGCCCTGCTGCCCCCCGTGCTGCCCGGGCGCGGGGGCTCATCCCACCACCCTCCGCCTCCCACAGCAGCCACCTCCATCCTTCCTTCCCACCCTCCAGCCAGACTGTCCCCCCCTGGCCAGCGCCCGGCACCCCCTGCTCGCCGGGCCACGGCCAGCTGGCTTTGCCTGCATTTCAGCTTCAGCCTCCCCCTAGGATTCCTAAATCTGATAACGGAGGGGGGGGGGGGTGTGCTGCTTTCAAAGGAGCAGGGTTGACCTTTGCCGCTGCAATGAGAGCCGCATGGAGGAAAAAAATTGGCTGCGGCGAGAGAGGGGGAGCGAGCGAGCTGCTGTGGTTTTACAATCCCTAAATAACGCCGGGAGCTGAGCTGTAAACACATGGCGGTATTGCCTGAGCGTGTCCATTCCCCCCCTGCTTGAAACCCAGCTTGGAAAATACTACGACCTTAAGGAAAAAAAAGAAAAGAAAACAGCTTTCTTGCAAAAAAAAAAAAAAAGAAATCTCCTGAATTATTTAGCAAACGGTTCCAATACGATGGCTAATTCTGCTGGCAGACGCCGGCTGCCGGAGCCTGGCGTTTGGAGATGACTATCGGCAAGGGCCGGCGCGGCGGGTGCTGGCGGTGGGAGCCGGGTGGTCCCAGCCCAGGGCAGCTCCCGCCAGCCGGGGGGACCCACAGGCGCCGCAGCAGTTAAGGGAAGAGCAAGGGTCCCTGCCTGATTTTCACCCTGCCTGCTCGGTTTTTCACATCCCCTCTTGCTGCCGGCTGGCTGGGGCAGAGGACAGAGCCACCCCACCCAGCAGAAGGGGAGATGTTCACAACACAGCCTCTCTCCTCTGCTCATCCCCCCCCCCGCAACACACAGACCCGCAGAGGAAAACCCCGGTGGGGAGAGCTGCCGGGCAGTACAGCCGCGCTTCTCCGTCACCTGCAAAAAGTCACAGCCCGAATTCTCCCTTCCCCAGCAGCCCCCAGCCCAAGGTGGGCAGCCCAAAAGGTCACGTCTCCCCGGCCAAAGCCCCACCGCCGGCTCCCCTGCAGCTTCCCAGCAGCCGGGGAGGGCTGCCACCCCTTTCCGTCTCACCTGTTTCTTCCCAATTTTTTTTTTCAGAAGCAACTAACACTTTTCTTTGAAGAGCAACAGATGAGCGGGACCCTCCCAGTGCCTTTTATGATGTTAAATTTATTGCCTCGCTTCGCAATTGCCATTTTAATGATGAACACTCCCGTGGCTTTAATGCATCTCGAGTGCTGGCATTAAAAAAAGAAGCGGGGGGGGGACACGACACGTTGTCTCCGGTCTTCTGGAGGAGAATGAACTCCAGCCCATTTCCTGGTCCTTGCATAAACTTTTGCCAAATAGATAATGTGTTTTATAATTTCGTGGCAGCGCAGTGCTCTGTTGGGTAAGGGAGGCCCTCTGCTGGCACCGGGCTGGCCAGGGAGCCCAGCCCTGAGAGCCTGCTGGGGAACCACCACAGAGACACCAAGCCTGGGGAGACACCTCCAGCAGGTGATACCTGGAGAACCAAGCCTGGAGAACCACCGCCAGCAAGCCGTGACTGGAGACCTCGCCGAGCCTGGAGAGCCATACCCTTGGACCCAAGTTTGGAGAGCCATGTCCAGCATGCCAGGCCCAAGGAACCGAGCCTGGAGAGCTCACAGAGGTCAGCACGGGGAACTGAGCCCAAGGAAAGGAGCCTGGGAAATCCAGTCTGGAGAACCGAGCTCAGCAAGCAGAGCCTGGGGGACTGAGCCCACGGAGTCACAAAGACCTGGACCTGGAGAGACATGCACGGCCAGACCAGCCCGGAGACCCGAGCCTGGAGGGCCATGCCTGGGCAGACGAGCCCATCCCCAGTCCTGCTTCATCCAAAGGTGAGCCCCATCCCTGCTGCCTGTGCTGGTCCACCGACAAGGTCAGCGGCTGCGCTCGGTGCTGTGCAAAGCCAACAGGAGCATCCCAGCCCTTCCCCTGCAGCTGCCGCAGGGTTGGGGAAAGACCCCATGCATGTGCCCTGGGGGGACGGCTGGGTGGGATCGCACGGGGATGGCTGGGATGCTGGGGGGAGCGATGGCAGCTTCGCCATGGGGTGGGCTAGAGCTGCCACAGCTCCCACCTTGTCCTAGATGGGCCCGGTGGCCATTCCGCCTCCGCTGGGCACAGAGCCCAAGGGTGACAGCCCCTGCGCTGGGAGCCCCCACGTTCCCGCTCGCCTCTCCGGGAGGGCGTCACATCCCTGGCTGGGGGAACACGCTCCCTGCCAGGGGACAAGGACAGGCCTGGCGCTAGCGATGGGCAGCACCGGCCAGCCGCGGCGTGGGGCCAGCCGTGCACACCCACACGGGGGGACTTCAACGGAGGACGTGTACTTTTGTCAGCAGACGCTTCTTTATTTTTTTTTAATGGTGCCTGAATCTTGGCCTGCGTTATCAGGGAGGTATTAAATTGCTGTGGGAAGCAACACCAGCGGGGAGGAAAAGCCATCATGTGCTCTTACCTCTTCCCACAAGGTCGAGCCAGGAAGCCTCAGGGGACGACGTGTTTGCCGCGTCCTTCCTGTAACGAGGATCACATGTCAGAGCCGAACGAAGCCTTGAGAAAATTAAACCTGTGAGCTCACTGCCTTCCTGAGCGCAGGCGCCAGCCGTCCCTGTGGTCCCCGAGTCTGGCCTGCCAGCTGGGGTGACCAGGCAGCGGTGCCAGCACCGGGAGGGATGCCTTCCTACCCGGGGGACGGCAGCGGTCCCCCGCAGCGTGCCTGCAGCTGGTGTGGGTGTGGGATGGAGGAGCTTTGAACCCCGGCGTACATCACTGGGTGATGGTGAAGGACCTTCCCCTGGAAGAAGCTGTCAGCCCTGGCAGGACACAGCCAGCAAAGTCCCCTGAAGGCCTTCAGCCAGATCTCCTCCTGGGACCCAAGCTCTTGCTTGGGCAAAGGGACGGACAGACGTGTCCGGCTCTGGTTGGGACAGACATGTGGGCAGCCACATCTTGTCCTTGCCAGGGCTGTTCCCCACACTTGGAAATGGCCAGGCACGTGGGTTGGGTTTCTTCCAGGGCAAGGTGAGTCCTTCTGCATTGTTCCTCTGTGACACAAGGGATGGACAATGGGCTGACTCAGCAAGAGAAATGCAACACTGTCCTCGGCAGAGCCCATGGTGGGGATTGGGGTGGGGGTGTCACTTGGACAGTGCCCAGGGACCCCAACCAGGGACCTCAAGCAGCCCACACTGCTCAGTGATCTGGGACCAGCACCGAGGAAAGGGCAGGCACCATGAGCAACGCTGGCTGGGGAAGCCAAGAGGGGCCAATGCCACGAGTGTGGGAGTTGGGGACAGCCAGGCATCAGCCAAGCTGGCAAGAGGACCAAGGAGAGGACCAAGGAGAGGACCAAGAGAGGACCAAGAGAGGACCGTCTGTGGGGCATGGCTGGAAAAAGCCCCGGGGCTGAGCCGGACCTGTTCCCAGGGCGCCCACCGCTCTCCCAGCTTTGCTTGCACTCTCCAGCTCAGGGGGAGCAGAAATGCAGCTCAGCCCCCCTTTCCTCCTCCAGCCACTTGCTCCTTCATCACCCTCTTCCTCCTTGCACCAACCCGGCTCTACCCCTTGTCTCTGCCCCATCCCAGCCGGCCGGGAAGTGCCAGGGCTGGTGTTTCACGGCCGCACTGGGCATCCCCACGGGGGACAGGGTTTCAATGCACCCATCAGCACAGCCCTGGGGCACAGCCGGCCCCCCACGCATCCCACCCCAGCTTCACCCGTGGCCAGGGACCTGACAGGCAGTGCACACACACCCCCCAAACCCCCTCTCCCTGCCATCACGGGGACCCACGCGTGCCCAGGCTCAGCAGCTGCCTCCGAGCCCTCCCTGGGGCCATGGGGGCCGCATCCAGCCCCAGCCCCTTGGCAGAGCCCTGCCTGGGTGGTGCCTCCAGCCCAGAAGCAGGCGGCTGAGGGGCAGCAGCAGGCAGGCAGGAGGCATGCAGGGATGCTCCGGCAGCTGCCGCCGGCTCGGCTGGCGGATGCCCTTTGGCCAGGAGCAGCCAGGCTTTTTTTCCAGCCCTGCCCCCAAAAAAAAAAAAAAAAGGAGCAAACCAAGCCCCATAACAAGCTGGCTGTAGTGAAGCGGCGAGGAGGCGGCAGATAAGAGGCTGGAGCCCGCGCTGAGGCCTCACGGAGATGAAAGGCGATTGCGAGCGAGCCTCCCCATCCCCTGCGGACAAAAGAACTCCTAAAATATTAACAAGGCCCCGTGCCGCCAGGTCCCCCAGCCCTCAACGCCAGCAGGAGCAGGCGGTACCCGCGCTGCCGGCCGAGGGATACCCGGGGGGATGGAGGCGCAGCGGGGAGCAGCGCAGGATGCTCATTAATTACCTTCCACGCTCAGCGCTGGCAAACCTGCCCCCCGCTTCCCTCGCCACCCCAGGGAGCTGCTGCCGCTCCGACCCCGGGTGAGGGAACTGCCGCCTTCCCACTGGCTCAGCATTTAAAGAGCACGCAGCAGGGGGCCATGCTGGGGAAGGTGGCCCCCCGCTGCCATTTCGGCACCCTTGGGTATGGCCTATGTCCTCCCGACACTCCTCAGGGTGAGCTTGGGGAAAAGCCGGGGCAGCTCACCGAGGTGTTTGCACACCAGCTCCACAGTGGCGAAAGGAGTGCGGGGGATCGCGCTCGGTTCTGCTTTTTTTGTGTCTGCGTGTGGTTCATGCAGACCCCAGGCTGAGGACAGGGTCCCTGGGGTGGGGGAGCGGGGAGTCCTATGGGAACGACTCAGCCCTGAGTGTCACCCCCCCAGTCGGTGCTCACCCCGCACCCGGGACACCCGCTCTGCTCCTGGGGCTGCACTTGCCTCCTGCCCGGTTCCCGGTGTCAGGGACCCCGCTGCACCGCTCAGCCCGGGGACCCTGCCCCACCGGCTGCGTTGGCTGCTCCAGTGGCTGAGCACGCCTCGGTCCCCACCGGTCCCCATCCTCAGAGCCCACCTGCGGGCAGCACAGCCGAGCCACGCAGCCACGCGCCCGCCTCCATCCCCAGGCGCTGAGCCTGCTGCCCCCCACCCCAGCCCTGGCTTCGTATCTCCTGCTTGGGGAAGACAGATGCTCCCCGGGTACCGTGATAGAGCAGCCAGACCCAGCACCCTGGGGCCTCGAGGTGGCCGGTGACCGAGTGGCACAACCATCCCCCCGAGCCGCCGCAGCCGACCCATTCCCTCCTGACTCTGTGGGCCAGCTCGGGCAAAGCAAAGGCCTTTTGTCAAAGGATGTTGGGCTTCTTCCCGGAGGGAAGGGTGACGTTTCTGCTGCTCCGAATCTGCCGCTGGGTGCTGGAAGGGAGGAGGAGCGAGATAATAACAGCTCCCGTCGCTGGGTCCGGAAGCGGGTCCACACGCAGCAGTCAGACTGGGGGATTTGCATAGCACAGATGGCAGCCCAGGAATTTCAAAGCATCCCCCGTGCTGCAGCAGCTGAACGGCTCGGCGGCCCCGTGCAGCTGCCGGAGGCGAGCTGAGCTGCCCTGGCGTCCGGGGCCAGGCAGCCAAGAGGAGGACACACGGCACGGCACGGCACGGCACGGCACAGCATCTCCCCGCTGCAGCCCAGGACCGCTGCCCACGGTCCAGGGTGGGCAGGAGTCAGCCATGGGGGGGTAGCGATGGGGCCACAGCAGCAGAGGGGGGACGTGGGGGCTCCGGCACCCGCCAGCGAGGAGCTGCACAGAAGGGCTCCCGCAAGGACTGGAGGGCATGACATGTGAGAGACGGCGGGAGCTAAATTTACACCGCCGTGAAGCAAGCTGCCTCCAAGGAGACGTGATCACAGGCTATAAATACCTGCAAGGAAACAACGGGGACAGAGGCAGTGAATTATTCACAGGCGCAAGATGGCAGGACATGGAGCAAGCCAGGCCGGGGAGGGGGGAGCTGGCGCCACGGGGGGCACCCTGAGCTGGAGCCCGGCCGTGGGGCATCGGGGCAGCCTGGACCAGGCCACCCCACGTGTCGGGAGCCGGCAGGTCCTTGGCAGAGGTGCGAGGGTCCCGGGAGGACGCACCACCCCCGGCTGCACCCCAGCCTGGCGCTGCGGAGCCCCAAGGTGCCTCCTGCCAGCAGCGGCCATAGCCGGTGGCTGGCATGGGTCCGTCCATGCCACTCCTCGGCAGCGGGCTGTCGGGATGGCTGCTGGAAGGAGGTGGGTGGCGGGGCTGGGGCTGCTCCTGCCAGACAGGGGGTGCTGGGCAGGTCCAGCATCCCCCATCCTGCTCTTGGCTTTGCAAGAAAGGATGGTGATGGTGATGTCCCATGTCCCCTGCGCGAGGGGCACCCCACGGCCTCCCCTGTATCACTCGGGGTTTCCCCGGAGCTGCTGAGCAGTCACAGCAGCAGGACGAGCCCTCTGCATCTCCAGAAGAGACTTGAGGGAGGATTTGGGGCACTGGAGCATCGCAGAGCGCATCTGCTCATCGGGGGGCCGGGAAGCATGCTTTTTATAATAATAAATAATAATAATAAAACTCCTAATAATACCCGTTTCCCAAATAAAAGGGATTTCTGTGCCCTGCCCCGCTGCCAGCCCGGGGCTGCAGGGGGGAACGGGGCGGGGAGGGGACGGGGCACCCCGCGGCGGGGCAGCGGGCAGCCGGCAGCGCTGCCTTCCCTGGGCCTTTGCTGCCATCCCCTGGCAGCGCGGCGGATCGGTGCTCCGCTCCCCGCCCGGGACAGCCCGCTCCCCGCCGGCCGGGAGGGACGCGGGGGGCCCCAGCCCTGCCCCGCGGCCGGCCGGAGGAGGGGGAGAGGGACACCCCCCCCCCCGCCAAGTTTGGGGGGGGGGGGGGGGGTGGCATTTTCTTTTTTTTGGCGCTGCTGGGGGGGGGGGGATATTTCCGATTTTCAGCCATATTTTTTTCACCCACACCGAGTGATGCAGTGGGCTCACCAGTGGGGTGGCCGGTCCCCCAGCCCCCTGCCCTCACCTCCCCCCTGCTCCCAGCACCCGCACGCTTGGGACTGCCCTTGCATCCAGCTTCAGTCACAGCTGGAAAGCCTAAATCTGGCCCAACAAATGACACCCAAGTGATAAATGCCCCTTCCCTGCGGGGGTCAAGCTTCCCCCCACATCACCCCAGCCTGCCCCTTCCCCCATCCTTGCTTCCCCACCAGTGCAGCTGCGGGGGGACCTTTTGTCTCGGGACCCCCTGGCACTCACCCCTCCCTGGGGCCCTTGGCCAAGGTGTGACAGCTGCCCGGCGTGCGTGTCCCTGCTCAGAGCAGCATTGCCGGCCTCCCCGCTGCAGGCAGCTGCTTGGGAATAGGTGCCCCCGCACCCCCCCCTTCTCTTGGGCAAAGCCACAGGCAGCAAGGATGTGACACTGCTGCCTGGCCAGGGGCTGAGGGGGCTGTGAGCTCCGGGGCCAGCATGGGGCAGGGGCTTGTGCAAGCCCAACACCAGCCCGTCAAGCAGCTCAGCAAAGGCAGCACCAGCTCCATCTCAGCCCCCCAGCCCTTGCATGCTGTGGGGGGAGATGGGCCCGTTCTCAGTCCTTCCTGGAAAAGTCCTTGAGCTTCCAGCGGTACCCATAGACAAGCAGCCTAGGGGCAGGAAGGATGGTTTTTCTTTGGAAGGAGTTTCTGGGTTGGATTTCTTCCCTTGCGTGAAGGCTCAGTCTGGGCCATTTTGCTTCAGGGGCAGATGGGGCTTGGGCTCCAAGACAGGGGCATGAATTCAGCAGATCCCCTATTTACACCAAGAGGTTCGAGGACTCCTGGTCTCATCGCCAGCTCTAGCCCCTCTCCCAGCAAACAAAATTGCAACAAGAGTCATAGGCATAGGCTGAAAGGCAGAGCTAGGAAAAAAAAAAAACAACCCAAACCTAGAAACACGGAGCAGTTATTACAGCAGTTGTACAAGCAGATTCTCCCTCAGCGGCTGGACAGACCCGAGAGGCTTCCAGCTCCCCACCACCCTGATCCTATACCAACCTATCCAGGGAAAATGGTCCCATGGCTCTTGGTGGCTGTCTTTCCACAAGCAAAGCCAAGGGACCCTCCGCAGCATCAGCTCAAGCCTTACCGAGCCGTGGTGGGGAGGCAAGGGTCAGGCTCCCCCATTGGCAGGCTGGATTGCCTGGGGGCTGCGCCGCTTTTCCAGACTCCCACGAGCATCCCCGCAGCGCAGTCGAAGCAGGTATTTGGCACGCTTGCTTTCCTAGCAAGGACTCAGGAGCAGTGTCCAGGCAGAGGTGGGAACTTCACGCTCAGTGCCCAGCTCAGAGCTGGTCTTCAAACGCACGGCAAAAGCAAAGCGGAACCTTCCCATGCCTGCCGCTACCGCTCCCACACCTTCCCCCCGCACACCTTGCACCCAGAGGGGCTCCGTCAGCTACAACCAGAGCGACGGCCTCGGGTTTCTATTTGCCACTCAGCCAGCCCAGAGTGTTGCTGTTTCCCAGCCAAGGGCTTGGCCAAGAGGACGTCTATGCTCAGACGCTGCTAACGCAGCCAAGGGCTTGGGGAAGGGCTGGGACAAACAGCCCAGCAGAAAGTCAAGTTTGCTAGGACAAAAAGAGAAAAGAGACAGCAATAAAAAGCAGAAATGGGGCCGAGCAGCCTGAAGGATTACAAATTTCAGGCAGTTCGTGGTAAGGCAGTGCACGTCACCTTGGTGGGGCAGGAGCACATCGCTACTGCGTGAAAGGAACCGGTCAAAGCAGGAGAGGTTCAAGTCCTGCAGCGAAGCCCCTTTAGCTTTGCACCCAGGGCCCTTGCCGACACCTCCCCGAGGCACGTGCCCTTAGCAGGGGGCTCGAGGTGCTGCCGGCGGGAGGTGCTCCCAGGTCTGCCCCATCTGCTCCTCGACGGGGCTGATCTGGGGTCGCGTCAACTCCCAGACACCCAGCCAAGACCATCTCTTCTCTGGAGGAGGCATGGACCGGGGGGAAGTCTTACAAATAAGCCTCTGGACAAGGAGTATGGTTTTCCTGGCGGGTGCCTTACAGAGCCCAACACGTCATTTGCAAGTCAAGTTACTTGACTGAGGCAAGATTTGACTTGAGGAAAGATTTTAGCATTTAAATACAGAGCATCTATGCTTACCTGTTGTACATCATCTCAGACCGCAGCATTTGAACAGTTACCCCACAATGAACCCAACAAAATCCGCTTGGCAAAAGCCTATCCTCCCGTGAGGCATCTAGTGTGGATTTGGAGAAGTTCCTACAGCTTTTTCATCAGCATTTTGCAAGAAGGGATTGCAAGTTGAAACACTTGAGTACTTTATGCTGGTATTTAGGGTTACCACAAGAAAAAAAACTTATGTGGAACTTTATACAAGCGATAAATCCACCAGGGTCAATCCCAGTCACTAACTCAGCAAGATCAACATGCAGCACATGCTGCTGACAGCTCACCAGGGGCCGAGGTGCCACATCTGGGCTATGCACACAACCTTTATCTCTGCAGCCGAGTTGCCACTTGCGCCTGCTTAGTTACAGCAAACAGTCCAAGTACATCAGGAGCGGGCTGTCACAACACTGTCCTGCATCACCCCGCTCATGCATCTTCACCAACTGCTCTGCTCAATTCCATTTGTTTTCCCAAAAATCTGAGCTGTTATCCTGCAAGGTGTCAGCCAAGGGGGATAAAAAAGGGCGGGGGGTGGGGGTGGTGGCAAATCAAGGAACCCATGCACAGAATTAACAGGAGGAGAGTGGATCGGACATTTCAGAGCACCTTTCCTCCAGCTGAGCAGGAGGCAGGCCAACATAAGGAAGCCAAGCAACAGCCGTAAGGTACAATGATGTTTTTCTTGAAGCTCTGGCAACATTGAGTTACACATTTGCTCAACATGACTCACAACAGGACTGCTGAATTTCCTGGGGCTGCTCCCAAGCATGGAGTGAGGGACATGCATGACGCCCTGCAGAAATGCAGAATTACTGAATCCCACGTTGAACTGGCAATATACAGACCCCACAAACAGCCACTGACAGTGTTGCTGCAGCGACTCACAAAGCTCTAAGTCACAATTAAGAGGAAAAAAAACCCCCCATGCTCCCAAGCTGTATGAGAGTTTTAATAAACTTGCTAAAAGCTCGCTCAAGAGCAGACACAAAGCAGGGAAATCAAGTCTCCCAAGAACCACAATTACTGGGGGAGTCTCAGTAGGTGAGCAGGGAGAGGATTTAGACACAAACCACCAGTTTTGTTTAAGGGAAAGGGCGTCACAAACCTCTGCAACGATGCCTCCAAGTTCCCCTTTGCTCCATCAGACCAAGAAATTAATGCTCCCCCCACCCTAGAATACTATCATTGGCACTTTTTCCCACCGTGCCACCAGCTGTGGTGGCCCAAGGCTGGCTTCTTCCTTTCTCCCAGCCTCATCAGCCCAGATGCCTCCTCCACCGCTGAGAGCAGGGAGCGAGACGCTGCCTGCCGTAGCTGGAGTTATCTCCTGAGCCACCTCCAGCAGCTGGGGCTGGGTGAGAGCAGGACCACGCTGTTTCAGCTGGACACAAATCAGAGGGAAATTAGAAATGTGGTGTTCATGGCTTCAGGACACCCACCATCTTGAATCAGAGGAACTTGCAAAACACACTTGGAAGAAGAGTTTACACTCCTCAGCAGCCAGCATTGAGACAACGGGCAAAGCCCTGCAGCACGACACAGAAGACTACGCCTGTAGCCAGACTGCTGGCACCGCAGCTTCACACCCTCCCATCTTCCCTCATTCCATGAGCTGGTCCAAGTTTAAGACTTTGGTCTCTGTAATGCAGTCCTGGTTACTCTGCTTCATGCTCCCTTCCAAAACTATGCTTTCAGGGGTAGGTATTCTCCAACAACTCTGGCATGATGCTTTACATGCTGACCTTGTAACAACAGCCTGAGAGTACGCAAGTCCACAGATCGCCTTGGTCTGTTGGGCCCTCTTATCAGCACCAACTTATGAAGGATGTCACATAACTCAATATTTAAAGCAAACAAACAAACCCCCCCCAAACACACACAAAAAAAAAAAAACAACAAAACTAGGTTGCCTTCTGAAAAAAAGATGTCAAAGAGCAGCAAGAAAAAAGCCCTACAAAATTTTCAGTCTTTGCAGACTGTAAATTCACTCTTGTAAAGACCAAAAAGGTAGTGAAGCAAAGCAGGCTCTCAGATCAGGGCAGGGGCACCATGGCACAGACTGCCCTCCATCAGGCTTTGGAAGCTGCTCCCTCTGTGTTTACCTTCAGTTAAGAAAAAATACTTTTCTGTCACGAGCATCATGCACAAAAGAGTTTTCTAGGGTAGAAGTTTAACAGCAATTCTGTTTTAATAGCAGCTCTAACAGGTGATGCCATTCCAAGTCATCCACATTCCCTCTATCTGACCATTCCTGGCTGCCCATCTACAAGAAGCCCTGCTTCCCCCAAACCCTACAATCACCACCAGTACTACTAAACTACTTCACACTGACAAGATCAAATACAGATAAACAAGAAGAGATTACACAAACATAAGGACAGAGAGGGCACAGGCACAGAAGTCTATTCAAGCTAACCAGAGAGGTTGCAGAAACCACACATCCAAGTGCAGATCAAGCATCACAGCTACCCATCCTGTTCCTGTCTTCTCATATAGGCCTTTTATTTTGGTCACTGTTGGAGAAAGAATAGGGTCTAGCTGGACTTCCAGTGCCCATAAACATCATTTCTCTTATGTAGGAAGGCAGTGCAGAGCCTGAGAACTAACACTAACTAATTTCCAGCAACCAAACCAATGTTGAGTTCCCAGCTTATTCAAAATACCAAGCTGCGGCTACACCCTATGACTTGGTCTCTCAATGCAATCCTTTGCAATTCCACCCTGAATCTGCTCTGCAGGCTCAGTGGACCCAGCTACTATCTACAAGAAGCTCCAGCCCAGCAAGAGTGTCCATCCATGGGAGCTGAACAACTCTTCCCCATAGATGGGGGCAAGGAAGAAGTGTATACAGCTGAGCAACTCGCCGAGATAAACTTGCCAACAAATCTCTCACCAAGTAACTCGATGAAAGATTTATCCATAAAAAGAGTATTCATTATAAATACATTTGTTCGTGAAAGGGCAAGATTTTTAAATACATCCATCCGATCCCCACTCACTCTTGAGATGCTTTGACCTAACTATATGATAATAAAAACTAAGTATCCTCACACAGGCAAGGAAAGGGGGGAACAGGAACACGCTGAGAGGCAGAAACACAACAATAAAACAAAACCTGTGGATACCAAATTGGAGGAAAAGCAAGCCACAAGGCTAAGTCACAAGCTGTGGGAACCCCTGAACAGTCAAGGCAGCTCTGGTTTCCTTGGATGCCACACATGCCTTGTGCTCTCGCACCAGAGCTGATCCCAGCTTTACAGAACCAACAGCGAGCCCACTGAATCAAGGACACGGGTGTTAGCAGGAGCTTGCTATGAAATCAAAGCACCAACAAGCTCGCTACTAAACCACAGCTTCCACCAAGGAAGAGGACAGCGCTGGGCTTGGTGAGAGCATATGCATTTCTACATCAAGAAGTAGGCAGAAGACCACCAAGGCTACTCAACCTGGCCCACAAAGCACTGCCCATGTTCAGAGAGCAAACCAGGCTTTGCAGGGTGTTAAAAAAAAAAAAAAAAGGTGACTGGAGGCAGCTGAGCAGAGGGCAGTGTAGAACTGGATCATCAGGGAGAATGGAGAGAGTAGCCACAAGAAAAAATGAGCCAAAAAAAAAAAGGGGGGGTAAAAGGCACAGGTAAAGCCAAAAAAAAAAAAAAGCAATCAAGCCACAGTGAGTTTAAGGGAATTATTTAATGGTGATCAAATTGCAACACATTACAACAGTACAGGTAGTGTTAGCATAGATCTAGTCATACACACTTCCAGGTGAGGGCAGAGCAGGGGCAGTGAGGCAATGGCTGCAGGAATCCCTCCCAACGCCTCTGATCGCTGTTACTCACGCCGAGGTTGATCTCCACACATCCAGAAAGCTGGACAGCAGGTTTTTTCCTGCTTTTAACCTTCCATCAGGTACCCTCAATGCATTTCTTGTCCCTGTGCATTCCCTGTAGGAAACAGCTTCTGCCAAACCCCAAAACAACTACGATTTCCAACTCTGATCACGGACTTGCTCTAAGTCTACGTAAAGGAGCCAAGGAATGGAAGGAAACAATAACTGAGGGGGGGATGAAACTCTTTTCTAGCTATCGGTAGGAGACAGAGGTAGGCATCCCTAACACTGAAGGGATGAGAGCAAAACAGCTCCAAGGTTATTTAAAGAGGACAGCCTTCTTTCTACTCCAATATATACCATGGGGCTTTTATTTCTGCAGGAGCTGGCTTCCAAGCTCTGCCTGGGCAAGCAGGCATGCCTGGAGCCTAAGCCCAAGGGCTCCTCCATCTGGAGTGGAAGTGCTGAGCACATTCATTATCCTGGTTCTTTAGAGCAAGGTGACATACAAGTAAGCTTTAACTGCTTTGAACAGTTTTCTTCTGCACCTCCCACAGGCCCAGGTCTTCTGCCATGCTCTCCCCAACAAAAGCTGCTCAATGCACAAGGAAGTCTGTCTCAAACTGGGCAAAGCACTTCCCATTGTCCTTACTTTAGGCTTCTGATCGTCTACCATACATCAGAACTGGGAACAAGAACAGCTCTAGAGCCGTTTTGCTGCTGTGAATAGGATGAACATGACTTAAGACTGTCAGAAAACACAGCCAGGCATTGCTGTCAGCAGCTGCACCTACCAAAAGTGAGGAAAGCCATGGCCTTCAGTGGCAAGGGACAGGTTACAGTTTGCTTTACTGAGCACACTAAGGACACAAGATCATATCCAACTTAGTCCCACTGTTTTTTCTACAACATGCGATGTATGCAGACTGAACAGAAAAGTCTGTAGACAATTCCTTGAAAGCATTGGTATAGCAAGGTAATAATGCAAAAAAACCCAAAACAAACAAATTACTCTTGCATTGCCAAAAAGCTATTGAAGAAATGCAGCAGCACATACTACTGCAGGACAAGCCAGCTATTTCAAGCACAGCAGTCACGTCTCCAGTACTGCCCAGAATCAGCTCCATCTCAGTCCCTAAGTCCATGGATGTTGGACTCTGAGCCACATCTGAGCTAACTGGCAGCTCCTGCACACTGATGAGTCGCTACTCAGCACTGAGCTACGAGAGTTTCTGAAATATATTGGATCACGTTCTCACACAGCACACATACACAAACAGTCCCTGAAACCTCAAGTTACAGGCAATACACCCCAAAGGAAGTATCTGTACTGTCAAATAATGCCAGCTGCTCGATAGAGGCAGTGGTCCTAGAACATCATGCGGTACGGCTCACTGAACTTGGAATTGCCTGTCCTCTGGTTCACTTTGTTACAGTGGATGGGCGCTGATGAACACAAGCAATGCATCCAGTCAGTGTTTCAGCTTTACAGCATTGCCAGAGCTGGAGGAATCTAAGCAGCCCAGGATTTTTTTTTTTTTTTTTTAATAAAACACATTTGCTTAGTACATGACAGGAAGAAAGGGAAATTGCATGTACAATCTACATCCATAGAAGTCCCTGCGCAAAGAAAGCCAAAGTAGTTAACTTAAAATACTAAATAAAGTAAAAAAAAAAAAAAAAAAAAAAGACAGGGACTGAAAAAGTTCATGATGTGACAAGTTCAGTTCTTAGAAAGGCCACAGCCAGACCCCCGGCTTCTTGTGCTGTTTTACACTGGAACATACACAATACCCAGTTTCAAAAGAGCAGGTTTCTAGTCCCCAAAAAGCTGGATCAGGTTTTATGTTAAATCCTAGAAAAAAAGGCTCCTTCATCTAGTTCACAGTACAACCCTCAACAACAAATGGTCAACCCACATGAGGGACAGGATATGTACTCCCTACTTAAGGGTCACCAGACTTGCTTTTACTATACATACCACAATGTTTGTCATGCCATCAGCAAGAAAGTCAGATCTGTTTATGCACTTCATTGCAAGCATGAGACAAACATCCCAACACAAGCAGATGTGTTATTGTAGTATCTAAGGTGAAGTCGTTACACCATTCAGGACTATTTCAATTCATGTATGACTGCATTTCTTTCCCATCACCTAGCACACCTGACTTCTGCTCCATAAGAAAGGGAAACCATCATGCTCAACTTCCACACTCGTTACTGCTCCCTTCGCTTTCTCCCCCATACAGGCCTCTGATCTCTGCCAGTAACTGCCAATGCCAAAACCCAGCCAAATCTGCCACAGAAATCATTCTCAGGTGGCTCACTTGTAAAGCAGTTAAGGGGAATGCCCAAAGAGAGCTTGCTGCAGGGCTGGCAATCACTCCAACCTCCCATCCCTGTACTTCTCAAAGCGAGTACCTGCTGACCCCACTACAAGAACACGGGAGGATGACTCCAGCACCGCTGATCCATGTTCTCTGCCTCAGTCACGGAGCATCTAGCAAGAATGTTAGCCCGCACGTTAGAACAGTTTAGTAAAAAGGTAAGGCCAGACATGGTTAAAGGTTAACACAAAACCAAGATACACTAGCAGCCACTAGTTTACATGCTAGTTTTGACAACACCGCAAGTTTTTATCCAGGGCCACACTTCAGTGATAGGCCACATGCTGCTTTCTAAACCAGTGAAGACACCAACAGCTCATGGCATAACATAAGAGTGCCAAGAGTTTAAGATGACCCAATACCCAGGTTCATGTGCCTGCACACTGTCTGTCTCCCCGTCCCCTGTAGCTGCCATCCCTACATTGTCTCTCAGCCAGAAGACATGGCCACATGCTCCATTTCTTTTCATGTGAAGCTCTGCTCCACCACTTTAGAGCTGCTTTGTCCCCACGCAGCAGTGTCACATTGCTACAGCAGCAGTCTTCATGCCTGCTGGAGATGCACACGTATCCCGGTTTCACCTACAGCTTGCTGTAAGAGGGCTCCAAGGGAACACTGCTAACATTTACATCCAGCGGTGCGTACACGAGGACATTGAGAGAGGAGACAAGTGGAACAGATTTAGACCAAAAGCAGTGGACATTTATTCCTCATTTGTGCAAGAGTGTAAAGATGCATTTGAAAATGGATGGGACAGACCCCTGTGGCGGGAGAGCTGGAGGCTACAGCCTCTCCTTCAGTCGATGGCTTTGTTTACAATTCTACTAAGAGGAGATAAACTTGCAGACTCACCTACTGTCACACCAACGATGCTGGCAAATACACTTGTATACAAAGAAAAGTTTCAAACTACATTTTTCACTAGATTCAAGTGAAGACTTTGTTCAAAAAAAGACACATACAAGTACAATTTAAAACTGTATGAACATTTGCAAATGTTTAGTGCAAAGTAATTATGTAAAAGCTACATTTTATGAAAGTTTGTGCTGATGTGTTTGGTAGGTTTGTTTTTTGTTTTTGTTTTGTTTTTTTTTAACCCTTTTACATCCATTATTTTAGTTACATAAGGTTTCACTTACCTACAGTACATATGCATTGTGTTAGGTCCCATGCAAGTGGGAATAATACCATTAGGCTTTGTAAAATGTCACTAATTCTCATTTAGTAAACTGCTTATTTGGTTTAACAGTCAAGTTCCTGGCACACTACACATCCTGTTTTCATGTAAGTGCTTAAGCTTATGTTTGTCTTGTTCAGGTGCATAGCCTTGTGTGATGCAAACCAAACTGCTTCATGACTTCCAAATGCAACCGTTTGTGAATGCAAAAGTTTTAGAGAAATCCACCATTAGTTTTAGCCTGTAACAAACTGCTCTTAAAATTAAAAGCCTATTCACACAAAGTTATATGTAATGACTGTAGTAATCAGTTTATTACACAGATTAATCATTCTTGAACGTACAAGCTCCAGGGGAGCAGTTGGGTCTTTAAATATACACAAGTTTTCTGTCAAATGGATTTTTACCCTTACATCCAGAAAGACCTAAGCAGTTAAAAAACTTAAGAAAAATAAGAGCTATTAGCTATGTATTAACTGAGAAACCACATACAAACCAAAAAAAGTATGAAGGGAGAGAGTTGAAACAAATCAACATCACTTGATGCACTAATAGCTCCAATCCATTTAAATGTTGACCGGTTAAACTTAGACCTTAAACACAGGATGTGGGTACAGTTTATCTCATTGGTCATAACATTTACCTAAGGTGTAGGTCCTTCAGAATAAAATGAATACAGAAACAGCTTCAAGTTCTTCACCTTGCTTTTCATAACTGTTATGAGTTTAAAAGGATTCCACTTAAAATCCTTCACGAATCAGCAACACTGTCCCTAGAAATATGAGATCCACCATAACTCGCCCATTCACATTTTATTACCCAATTTAAATCAACAAGGAATGCTTTTAGGCTCACAAAGTTATGACTGAAGAACCAGCTTTTCACACACACACTTCTCTGCTAGGAGTCAATGTTGGTACGGGGAAATACAGTATTTCTATTTTGTTGTTCCAAGTATGTACAACACGCAGCACTGCTGTATCAGGTAAACATGTGCACAGGGGAAGATGAGGCGTGGGCTCATAGAAAGCAGTCAAATGGAAATCAAAAGGACTTTCTCTTTCAGAGTTCCCCTATCTTTATTTGTAGAGGTTATCCAATAATTTCTTTAATTACATCGCATACTTCTGAGTCCATTCCCGAGCTATTCTGTTGTACCTGTATGTATAAAAAGAGGATTTACTTAACATAGCATCTGAACAGTATTTCAAGTCCAGCATTCTAGTCTACACATGGCACGAACTTACATTCTCTCCAGTAGTATCATGAATTTGTAAAATTTAAGAGCAAACTGAAACATTAGACAAACAGGGGAAACAAGAAAGCCTACAGTACTTCATGGAAAAGAAATAACTAGTCATATTTACAACAGGAATACAAGATCTTTGTCAGTCAAGCCACAAAATAGAGCTAGCACAGGTCTGAGGGGAAAGTGTTTTCAGGAAGTCTTTACCTGTACCTCCCCCAGCCCCCAACTGCTGCATCCCTGGGGGAACTATTACTGCAGGTTTTGATTTTACCATTCTGGAAAAAAATAGATTAATGTGTCCCTCCCCCCTCATTCTTCTTCTTCCCTTAGAAAGTTAAGCCTAGTACCTGGTATCTACTAGGCTGCCAAACCCTGACAGGCTTGCTTCTTGCTACACATTGCATTTGGCTAGCAAGACAAAATTTGTCCACCAGATTTTTTTTTTTTTTTTTTTTATTCTGAAGGCACAGTATGGTCTACTTCCCAAGCCACCTGGAGCTTTTGCACCCAAATAGCCCTTACAGCCAGAGCCACTGCTAGAGGAAGCTCAGGGTACTTATGTAAAACAAAGCGGTTGTCATGATTAACAGTACTGCTAAAAGCTTATTTCTGACAACAGAAGGCAAGTTGTTCTTACTCTACAGAATTTGTAGAAAAAGCGTAAGACACTTATAGCAAGAAGTTTCCTAGTCACGTACATCAACTAGGTTCTTGTGCTGGAATTTAGTCTGTAGACAATGTTCTTTAGCTTAAAGAATCTGACAATCCACTCATAATAAACGCTCTCGCCTTCACATCACTGTTCAGAGACTAATCAAGAAGCAAGTCCAGTTATGTTTAAGCACAAAAATTACTTCCCTATTTTTGGAAAAAATAGGAAAGAGTCCTGCATACATTAAGTGCAGTCAGTCACTGTTAGCTGCTTGAAATACGTACTGCTACTCTTGCAGCTCTGATTAAAAACAGGATGCATGAACTTCTCTAACACTGCTTCTCAAGTATGCAGTAGAGTAAGCAAGTTTGTGGATCATTTTCCCTTCCTATCTTGTTCTCATCAGATGACCATGTAGCTTCAGAAATTAACACTACTGATCAGATCTGGAAGGGAACAGTGAGGTAGAAAAGTGTTTACAACGGTCATTAAGCTGTTGCCTTTAAAGTGCTCATTAGTGCTAGAGTTCTCTCCATTCTTGCCATTTACTTCATAGAAGCCTGGAGTCCTCCCACCCCACCTCTACACCACTTGTTCTTCCCTTGTGCTGTCAAATGAAGAAGAAACAGGGTATTTTTGTTATTTCTCTGCTTGTATCATTCCATTACCAATAGCTAGCATGGAAATATTCTTCCACTAGAGTAACTTGTTCTCCCTCTGCTGGTTATGTAGAATTAAAGCAGGCAGTGAAGGCTCTTAAAAGCTGGTCACATTCAACTTAGAGCTCCATATGAAACAGATTTGCATTGTTCACTTCACATTTTCATTAAATCAAGCAATCCTGTAATTAACAGCTACAACACTAATGAAAGACCATTGTGTGGAATGAAAATGCAGTAATAAAACCACAGAAGTACAAGGCCTCTACATCCTTCACTTCTACCGGCATATATACCTTCTTCCTACAGCAATGCAGTGCTGTTAAGATAGCGGTACTACAGATCCCAGGAAAAAAGTCTCTAAAGAGGCCACAGTTGAAGTGCATAAAGGCAAATCAAAGTTAACACTCTTTTCCAAGAAGCATGTCCTTTACTATTTAAGTGCGGATTCTGCTCTAACAAGAATGTTACATGTTTTTTGGCTTCCATACTCACTTTTCTCTATCTGTTTTGTAGATCCGTGCAATCTCAGGCACTAAAGGATCATCTGGATTGGGATCACACAACAGAGAACAGATGGACAAAAGTACTAGGGAGAGAAAAAAAGATACTGAATTAGAGTTTAAGTGCAGCTGAAGACACATGGAGAAGTCAGCCCATGCACTTGCTTCCCCTCTAGCCATTAGTATCAGCAAGATTTTTTTTTTAAATGCCAAGGAGCAGTAACCCCACATACTTCAGACAAGGGATTCTGAACAAAAATCCTTACCATTTAACTACGCAACTTTGCATGACCACAAGTTTTTAAATATCATCACAACAGGTAACCTCCTGGATAGGTGTATCTAACTACAGCCTTAAATCACAAGGCACGAGTCTTCTATCTGAAACCGTACCTGAAAGCCTTCTCAGAAAACATCCTTGCTTTTGCACTTGAAATTCAGCTTTTCCCTAAACCAGACAACCTCATTGTTAATAATTTGCAGAAGCACTAATCACAAGTCAAACAGCAGACAGGTCCAACTGAGATGAAGGAAGCATGAGCTGCTCACAGCTACTTGAGAACTGTTTAAAAAAAAAAATTGCTAGTCTTGCAGAGAATTAAGATGCTTTATCCAATTATTTTCTAAACATAAGGAAGCTGGAGACAGATTAATTGTAGAATAGTATTCAAAATGAATCAAGAGAGTGTAGCTTACTGCACTCATACCAACCACAAAGCCCTGAACTTTAAAGTTTCACTATAAATATATACTGTATATATCCCAGAAACCACATCCCGCTCATATGATGCCACTCAGCATAGTGTCAACCTTCATCCATATAAGGAGTCAGGAGACAGCCTGCAAAGCTACAAATAGCACGTGCACATTCCTACATTCACACCAAAGTAGAAGAGATGAGAAGGCAGTAAGTTATAAGCAAAGCATATTGGGACAACACGACATGAGGCATGTCAGGGACATCTTGCCCCTGCCTAAGAAATGCCAAACATTCCTTTGTATTGCTTTCTCTCAGCCTGTTTTAATCAAACAGTGCCACTCCGTACGTCCCTTCACCAATAGCAGCAACAGCAGAGTTGTCACAGTGCATCCCCCAAACAAGTTGGAGATGACAGCAGTTAGAAGTCTGAAGGCACTAAACACAAATCTGTTCAAACGTCCATCGGTTGGTACTGTGCTGTGGAGCAGGAGGCAGAGCTACCATGCTGAAAGATATCAGCTGAAAATGAAAGAGAACAGCATGCATTCCATAACTCTTTTGTTGTTTTGAAGATAGGTTAAAAGAGAGGCCACAAAACAAAGAACAACTAGATCCAGCTAGAGAGAAGGGGGAAAGCAGGTCTGAAATCCGCTGGAACTGGAGAAAATTTTTTGAAGTGGGACAAAAATGAAAGCTTCACTAGGTCTTAACTGAGCTAGCTGCTCAGTGATTAGAGCACCAAGAACCCAGAAACCCAGTTAGTTCAGTTTTCCTACATGTTTCTGTAGGCCCTTCACTAATGAATTATCAATTTCAAGTTAAAAAGCTTCTAGAACAAGTTTAGTAATAAACTGTTCTTGATTTAAGTGAACATATTTCTTCTACAATAAAGAACCTCTTCCTCCTTTTCCTGATTTTCTACTGTACACTTGTGAAAGAGTTAAGAGCTTAATTATTCTCTACCATCAACTGACACTTGGACCATTTATTCAACTACCTCTCAGAATACAGCTTCAGAGTAGGAAGACTTTTAATTTTGTGCTGGAGGCACATAGAAGCCACTAGTCCTGAACTGCTGCCCCTTAGCAAGGGACACAGCATGTTTAGTACCTGTGGCGCTCTCATCAGCTTCAGCGCTGTTTTTTTCCGCCCCATGTACACTGAGTAAAACTCAGTGTTCAGTAATGGGAATCTCTCTGCCACCTTACACCCAGCTGCTGCCAGTCAGTTCAGCTTCAAAACACAGTCGTTTCTCCAGCTATTTTCCTGTAGCTCACTTCTTTGTACTTGTCAGACTCCACTGCTCTAGTCACTGAAGTTTCTGCAGCTGGTAGGATGAGTAAAACAGCTAACATCTGTCCCATCCCTTTAACAGAAGCTGCAGGAAATCCAATCAAAGTTTTCTGGTCAACTATTATAATTGCTCCCTCAGGTTTTATCTTACCACAGTCCTTTAATAACCAAGGACTTTTCTGAACAAGATGGCTCACCCTTCATCAGCAGGACCATGTTGCAAGTCTGTCCAGTCCTCTCTGTCTACCTTCCTCAACCACCATAACACCCCTTTCCCCAACACTCATTGTACTGGGTGGGAGTTCCTGCTTGCATACCTCACATCAGCCTTGCAAAACACCCCCCACCACTGGTGCTCTAAGCACCAGACCAGGCAAAGGTGGTGTTCAGCTGTTGGTCAGCATGGGCACCAGGATAACCAGGGTGTTGTTTTGTGACCTCCAGAGCAACTGCAGTCCAACAGGCTGACGTTGCCCCACAAGTCAGTTTTGTCTGGCAAGATGGAACTCTGCCTTGAACAGCACCTCCTTTGCTGAAAGGAAAGGCAGAGTTATCCCATCCCAGTCTAGGAGTTTCAGCTCTTGGTTTACAGGCTATCAACCTGAGTGTACCATAGCTACTTGCTGGCCATTAAAAAAAAAAAATCCCACACTGCTAATACTCTTTACTAAAATGGGCTGTGGTTTGCTAGAACTCAGTCAGTAGCTAAATGCTTCCCGTGATGAATTCTTTCAATCTAGTCACTTCAAAAAACATTTCTAGATTTCATTCCTCAGCAGTTCACTTATTTTATAGGAAGCATCACTCCAAAAACATTGAATAAAAACGGACACAATTATTTGGCTTCAAGCTGCACTGCCACATTCAGCTGCTTTGCTTTATTTTTGTAAGCCTTCATTAATCAAAACTATTCTCCATTATGCTTGCTCTTGCTGGTAGCTTCACATCTTTCCCTTTTTATCTCTACAGCCTCAACAAGAAAAACATCTTTAACTGCATTATCCAAACTGGTTTAATTTTAATAGCCTGCTGAACCCAGCTATTTGTCCAAATAAACTCAGGAAGTTTCTCTCAAGTTTTTCTACCAGAACACTGCATATACACACGTTTTAGACCAAACAACATAAGCAACCTCCAGACCACTACGAAAAACCCCTTGGAAAAAGGTACCTTCTCACAAAGTTTAAGGAGCCAAGTGCAAAAGGAAAGAGGAGGTAATCCTTAAAAGTGTCAGTTGTGTATAGGAGTTCTTTGAAGCACCAGAGTAACTAATTAAACCAACACTGTGGAACAGAGAATCACCAGACCACCTTCTGCAATCAAGTATTATTGCAATGAACTTCATAGCAAAGCCTTCATATTTACTAGTCAAATGACTACAACATTAGCAGAAGAAAATTAGAAAATAATTCACAAAAGTCAAGTTTTGTAACCACAGAATCAGGCTGAATAATTACTCAAGACAGGTAAGTGACTTGTTTTCCACCTTGTCCTATTCATCCTGCATGACCATAGGCAAAGCTGCTCTAGTGGTATCAGTTTGACAGCGTGCCTTCTCAAGTCTTTCACTGAAAGAGATACAGTAGTATAAGTGTGCACTCTTCAGAATTTAAGTATGGATTTTTGCCAGTAATAGCAAAATAGATAAATTTTACTTCCCGTTGATTCAAGGGGTTCAAGTACAGAGTTATTTCTCATCTCTTTACTCTGTCAAAGCAGTCCAGTCTGTAGCAAAACATTAAGCAACTTAAAACATCATCAGTTTAAAGCTCCCTTTCATTCAAAAATTGGTTTATTTCACCAACCATGCAGCCTGCTTAACTCCAATACTTCAGCTGTGACCCCCATTTATCTACTGCAGACAACAAACACAACTTATCCTTTAGTGGGCTTCCTAATGCTAAGGACTAGCATGGACGAAGAACTTCACAACAACCAAGGAACTGTGAGAACCGAAGTAATCAAGTAGAAAGACTGCTAACAAAGTGTTTCTAAAAAAGTAATAGACTTAGCTTCCCCATAGAGCAGTGATACAAATGCAGTCTCATCAAGCAGAATGATCACTTAACACTTAATATTAAGAATGCTCCAGCAATGTGCTCTTTGAGGCACAATGAGGTCTACCAGCATAATGCAGCACAACTGATCCAAGTCTCCACTGCAAAACTTCCCTTTACAGAGTACATAACACTCCAAAATTCAAGGACAATCTTTCTCAAGGCAGCTCCTCTGTGCAGAGAATCATGCCATTTACAGCTTGTCAACAAGTTTAGCTACAGTTTACCACTGCATGATCCACCTCATCTTCTCAACAGCCTTCTGTGCTGTGCTCTTACACCACAAAGAGTAGTCTGCCATTTCTGATGAGCAATTTTGTCTTCCTGGTTCTGCCACACCTCAGACAATGTGCAAGTAGATGCAAATTCAATATGTAAACTCCATGGCTGAGTTTCTTCTGCTATGAAACAGCTCAATCATTAGTCAGGACAATCCATGAAGTCAGCTCTCCACAGATCCTTTCAGCACTAGCCAAATGAGCAATACAGAAAACAATTTAAATCCCCATCTGTCTGCTGGAACATCTATTGGCCCATACAAATCTAAGATGCATGTCAAAGCTCCTGGAACTCAGAGGTGAAGAGACTCTTTTATAAGCCATAAGACTCCAGCTCCAGGTGGAGGGAGTACGCTCCACAGCCAGAAGACAGACATCTTTCCTAGAGTTTCAACAGTGGAAGGAAGTCAAAGGTGCCTAGCAATTTATACATTGCAATTAGTTTCTCCTGATGTCAGGGATGACTTTATAACCAAGTGCATCATGCAGCTATGACACACCCTCCTATGTCCACAGCATGTAGCTGCAGCTGAAAGTGGTCTTTAGGAGCCAGGAGCAGCTGTGTATGAGGCACAGTGTTTAACACACCTTTGTACACATTGTGTTCATGTCCAAGTCAATTGGGCTAAGCTGATTTCTACAGAAGCTCAGTCCAGGTGATTACTGAAAAACTGTTTAAGCCTTGTTAGGGCATGACATAAGACCCAAAAGCTACACCGTCTAGTTTCTTTAGATATCAGCGCTAGAAAGGCAAGTATCAGTTCTGCGCTATCACCCTGTACTGAGACAGTGATCCCAGTTAATCAAGAAGCATAGATGCTTTTCATGCAGAAGCCTAAGACATGACAGGTAAGGCACAGACTTCCAAAAGATTGCCAAAAGCAGCTGATTATTATCTCCACTTTCTCAATGCAGAAGTCATCTTTCAAATACAAAACTCAAATCATACACTTTGTTTGCAAAGCCTGAATGGGTCTAATATCCATCACTTTCAGCTGTCCCCTTAACATGGGGTACTAGGCACTATAGATACTACTATTTAAGTCTAGCTGGAATTGCAAACAAAACTTGCTCCAGTAAAGCACTCATCTATGGGACACTTTAGGATAAGGAAAAGCAACTGAGGAGCAATAGAGTCTCCAGCTGATTCACAGCAGGGAGATAAAAAGCAAGCATCAATTCTTCCAAGGTAACAAGCTACCCAGAAGAAACATCTTAACTGGTGCGTTCTGATTCAACAGCAGTTTGGTGCAGTTACTGCTCTCCAAAGATGAGCCAATTTAGAATTCACCTAGGAGTAAAGGGTTTTCTTGGGCACCAAACAGCTTAGGTCAAAAACAGATCATGAGTGAAAGCCTTAGCTCTCTCCTTGAAGGCCCCTGCTGTCTTAACTTTTATTAAAGGCAAAGAGCAAATCATTAAATCAGTAGAATGAGAGGAATAGTAAGTTGCCTTTTAATAAAAGAAGTTATTCCTGTAGGCTCAACTCCTGCATGGGGCAAAAGGCCTCAGCAGAACCCAAGCCAGTCTTCTCCCACCAAAGGAAGGCCCATCTAAGCAAGCATAGAGACTGCATCAATAAAAATTTTGTTGGAAGTACCAAGGTGATGAGACAGTTACTTCATATGCCAGGTTGTCAGGATAGCAGAATGATACTTACTCAGCTATCTGTCCTGGCTGAAGTCACACAGTAGTCTCAAGATCACCATGTAATCAAAAAGCTCGTGCACTGACATGAAGCAGTCAGATGAAACAAGGAAATACAATTCTTGGCACACCATGCCAGTATCTTGAGTTCACAGTAATGGAAGCAGCCCATCCTGCCTGCTCTGCCCCCAGTGAATGACAAATATTATGCCAGTAAGTTCTTCCTAGGGAAAGCAATTTGTCACCCTCCTAGAGACCAGGCCACAGGCTCCGACAGTGCTGTGCTTTTTGATCCAGTCAAGTTTCTGAATGTGAAAGCAACAAAGTTTGCCAGCTCACATCTAATTCAGCCTGGTACTCTGGGGATTATGAAACATCTCTGCTAGCATAAATTTGAGCTTTGGACACACACGGCTGCTGAGGAATTCTTAATTCCATTTCAGAAGCTTTATCTGGCTGTCCTGCTTCTCACACCAGCTAGGGCTCCTCCTCTGCTAATCATCAGTCTGACAGCCAAAAGCCTCCACATCAAGGTCCACTAATACTTAGACCTCTACTCCTTAAAAATAGGAAGAAATCTGACTCCTGGGAAGAATGTTCACCTATACTACCACTACTTTTGAGTTTCAGGCCCCGGACCCTTGAAAGCTTTGAGGCATACACTTGTCAAAGTTTTATCAGCACTGACAAACATTAAGCTTGTAACTTTAAAACACAACTGAAAACACTACTGTCCAACAAGTTCAAGTGCTAACTACCAAATGACTGGTCTCTTACTGTGAATGGGCAAGATGTATCTGAGTAAAGCAACTCTGGACTCTGCTCCAGTTAAATCCTATTTCTTAACCACAGTCCCATTTCAAACTCTTCCAGCAATCTTACCTAGTCTCACAGGAAGTGTACCTTTAAATCTGAGCAGTTTAAACTTCTTGCTTCCAAGCAACTTGAATTCCTGCTAAGTCAGTTCAACAATTTCTGGTGACAAGAGAAGAAAAGTTAAGTTTTGCCCAGTGTTATCACAGACTGGTTGAGGTTGGAAGGGATCTGTGAAGATCGTCTTGTTCAACCCCCCTGCTCAAGCAGGTCCACCTAGAGCAGGTTGCCCATGACCATGTCCAGATGGCTTGAGTATCTCCAATGTGGGAGACCCCACAACCTCCCAAGGCAACCTGTGCCAGTGCTCAGTATCCTCCCAGTAAAAAAAAAAAAAAAAAAAAGCACATTTCCTGATGTTCAGAGGGACCCTCCTGTGTTTCAGTTTGTGCCCATCACCTCTTGTCCTGTCACTGGGCACCACTGAGAAGGGTCTGGCTCTGTCATCTCTGCAACCTCCCTTCAAGTATTTATATACATTGATAAGATCCCCCTAAGCCTCCTCTTCTCCAGGCTGAATAGTCCCAGCTACCTCAGCCTATCCTCATAATGGGAGATACTCCAGTCCCTTCATCATGTTCATGACCCTTCACTGGACTCTCTCCAGTACATCCATGCCTTTCTTGTTCTGGGGAGCCCAGCACTGGACACCTGCTCCAGGTGCAGCCTCACCAGTGCCAAGCAGAGGGAAAGGATCACCTCTTTTGACCTGCCAGCAACACTCCTCCTAGTGCACCCTTCTTTGCAGCAAGGGCAACATCTGGGAAGCTGCGCAAGTAACTACGTTGAAGTTGCAAGATACAAGAGAGCTGAAATGCAAGAATGACAGTTTCCCTTAGAACCCTAACTCAGCACAAATGGAGAGACTGATCCATGCTATGTGACAAAGTCACACCTGTCCACCAGTTATCTGGGTAAGCATTACAACAGGCAAATTAAAAGCCAAGAGGATGATCAGAAACCAGCTTCCTGATTTTGAAAACTGCACTGTGAAGATCAGGTTCATTTAGGTTGCTGGGTACTTGGGAATTCCCCCCCAGGAAGTCTTAGTGAAGCAATTCTGGAACACCTGTAAGAGCAAAATCACAGAAAATTCGCACTGCACTGGGCATGGAAGAGTTTGAACAGCATGAGCTAAACTCTTGAATGAATGAGACTGAAGTTACTCACTGCCACTCACCAGGCAGGGTCTTCCAACACACTTAATATAAGCTCCATGGTTCATTAGTTATAAAACACAATGGGGAGAAGTGGGATGGGACAGAGCAAGTTAGCCTGACCTTTACTGAAGTACTTCAGTTTAGTATTAACTCTTGCACACCTACTTGCTAAATTCAAGAGAAAGTGGGATTTTCCAAAGTGGCTGAGAATATTTATCATCATGTTAAACCACTTCATTCTCCTGTTTAAGGCAACAGGGATTCTTATTTATGCAGACTTTGAGATGACATTTTTAATTTAAGCCTACACATTCTGTTTAAGCTTTGGAGTTTAAATTAACCACCAAGGTGTGTTTAAGACTGTATTTTGAGATGATTTATTCTACAATAGGTATTCTTTAAGGAATACTTACTTCAGAATTACTAATATAAGCAAGTTAGCTATTCTACTGAGACACTCAGTGTTGTTCTCCCAGTTCTTCAGAACCTGTTTTAACAAGTCCAGGAGGGACAAACATTTAGAAAGACTGAACCCAAGATACTAGTCACCTCTACTATTGTAGCCAAGATCACTTTATCAAGTTGCTTACAGAGGGAGAGAAACTTCCTTATTTATTCAGTGGAAACAAAACTGCTCCAATAGCCCCCACACTCAGGCCTTCGCTATCTTACCTAGCAAAGAGGGCAGGGGCAGACTCCCAAGTGAGATACTCCAAGTGCCCTCTGGAGCAGCCTACCATCCTCCAGAACACAAGACGACACGACCCCTACCTTTACCACTGAACTGGGATGACTAAGTAGCACTGACGTTATTTTTCCACAGTCTTTCCACCAAGTAGTGGCACTATAGATTAAAAAGAAGTCACTGCATACCCCTTCACCTTTGTGCTTGCAGGTTAGGGCGAAAAACATGTTTGTGTACCACACATTAACTGCAACATAACATCTAGCCCATGCAAGCTGCTAACAATGTTGCCTACCAGATGCCTCAGGAGGAGGAAACTGTGTAGGATAAGCTGTTTCCTAGAAGGACTGTTTCTAGTCTTCCCCAATTTCTCCATCAGTGGAAAGTATAATTTTTTTATAGCTGTGTTCTAGTTATCTGCTCACATTTTAAATTCAACCGGTTTGCTCCCAATAGCATCCCCTTTTAAAGGGTGGCACAACTTAGGAAATACTCTAAGAAACGTACACTACAAATACTAAATTGCTGCTTTGGAAGGGAGGTAAGCTTCATGCTGAATAACTTATTATTCACTTTAAGTTACCTAACCCAACAGCTCTTCCTACTAGGAACACATTTATTCTTTGATAAGGCTAATCAAAGAGTTACTAGAGAGCTGAAATAGCCCCAAAGTCTCTAATGACACAATTCTAACCCGACTGAAAACAAGATTTACATCCTAAAAGATTCAAGTTGCCTTTGCGGAATTTATAGCTGTTCAAGATGGGAATGCTTCTTCTAAGTATCAGCTCTCGCTTAAGTTGAGGTCTGCTTTCTGACAAGACATCCCTGTTACTTCTGAGGGAAATACTCTGAATTTCTATGAAGTCACCTGTAAATTTTTTTGCTGCCTTCAATTCCTTCATGAAACGAGCACCAAAGAACTCAGACAAGATTGTTTTCTCACAGGTTAGATCTGTACATGTTTTGTGCTATATGCAGGAGAGTTTGTGCATTCTTATGAACTCTTCTGCAATGAGTGAAAAATGATCAGCAATATAAAGACACCTAATCTCAAAGAGCATACTTTAAGAGGAAGATGGGCAATAGATGGGCTAAGTAGCACAGAATGACCACACTGATCCCATGGCTTACTCTAGCTAAGCCACAAGGATGCAGTTTGAAGAGGGTAAGAAAAAGGAGTTCAAGGCAGAAAACAGAAGGAGATGGAGATGTTAAGAGCATACTGCAACTGTATTTGGGTTGCAAAATTAATGTTACAATATATTCTGTGAGAGATTAAAGTAGACAGCCATTAATAGGCAGCGCACTGATGCCCTTAACTAGCTGCTTAAATTCTTGCCCCATCTTTTTCCAACTGTCCTAATTCCAGTCTACCTTCCAGTATTTCCAAACATACTATCACCCCACTGCCTATACAGTTATTTCAGACTCTCTAAAACAAATGAAAGATACCACGCCACATTACATATTCTTCAACTATAGTATTCTAACCAGTTATACAGTTTTAATCAAAACATAATAGATGTCAGTACATAGTACTAACTTAGTGCTTCTAACAGTAGCCAGTACTTGACTGAAAGCATTTGTAAGGAAAGCTGCATCAACCTGACTATCATTTTCCCTTTACTGACACCATTTCTTCAGTTCTTTCAACTCACAGTGAAGACTTTCAGCTTCGTACACTAGCAAATTCATTTCTGTCAAGAGACAAGTCAAGATACTGTTTTGCCTTTCCAGCTGTTTCTACAAATGCAGAAGCCTTTAGCTGGACAGAGGTGGCAGGAACTTTTGTTGAGTTCAATAAAAGGGAGACAGTTCTGATGTCCAAGGGAAGGGTACCAGGACTGATCTGTCTGAACCAAAAAGTGTCTGTGAACATCACAACATCACAGCTGGAGAAAAGAATTACAGGCAACAGGATAGCCTCATACAGCTGGGACACGATGTGAAGGATGCTGTAATTAAACGTGGTAACTGCAGCATTTAATTACAAAGACAGTGTGAAGCTACAAAACAGAATGGTCAAGACATGATCCATGCACAGAAGAGAACCACAAGTATTCCTCAACAGCCATGGCTAAATCTACAAACTAGATCTACAGTTCCAATAGCCACAAAAGTCAATAAAATTCAAGCCTGGGTCTTCAAGGTGTTTAAAGCCTCCTATTTACATTAAACATCAATACTGTTTTACCAGGCAAAGGATATATTCCAGTGCCCCACAGGCTAACACAATTCACAGGGACCAAGACTGTTTTAGCTAAAAAAAAAACCCCAAAACATTAAGATAGTGCAAGCTAGTTAAGTTTTGAAACGTTTTAATAGTCCATGTCATTGAAAGCTTTGTTAAAAAATTACCAACATGGAGTTCTGATGTTCCCTTGAAAAAGGGACTTTTTTTTTTTTTTTAAGATGACAAAGAATCAAAGCAGCTTTACTGTTTTTTTAAAGCCACAGCTATTCCCCTACGTATTTTACTTGGTGTGCATCTTGAACATTGAAGTCTTCCATTGTCATATACTAAGTTTAATTTTTTTAGGTTTTTTTTTTTTTAGTTAAAGTGTTCGGACTCTGAGTAGAGGTGGCAAGACTACATACTTAGTGTAGTAAGACTTATCTGATCCACCGGCAAAGTTGAACAGCCTCCCTATGGTCACAGGGAAATTGGATGTCCAGAGCACCCTACACTCATGAATTGGCTGTAAGCTAGATGTAGAGTCACAAAACTGAACTAGTGACCAGAGAAATGGTTGACAGCAGGAATGTAGCAGTTTTTACATTCTAAATCCAAATCAGTAATTCATTTCAGCAGAGTAAAATTAAATGAGCATTGGAGGTACCTTTTGAAATAGTTAGTGCTGGGGACCACTGTGATCGTAGAATATCAAGACAAATGCTGCCATTACTGTTAATATTTGGATGATAGATTCTTGTTGTAAATGCAACCTGCAGAAGAAGGAAAATTTCAGTGTAGGCTCACAAATACACATTACACCACACAGTAATGAATAGATTTATGGTACAAGCCACTCACCTTAGGTGGTTTGAAGGGATAATCTGTTGGGAAGTGAATTGTCAAGAAAAATACTCCACCTTGATAGGGACTGTCATTCTGTTAATGAAAAAGAATCATTGGAGTTTGAGGAGTTATTACAAGATGACTAGTCATGAAAAGCTATGAACATCAACTCTCTCATACTTACTGGTCCCATTATTGTAGCTTGCCAATGGAACACTGAAAAAGAGAAAGATTTACTTCAGTTTGGAGAAGCTCAAGTAATGAACTACTTTCTTCCAGACAAAGCAACACAGAAAAGTCTATTTTAAAAACAAAGCCTTCTCAAAGGCTGCAGGGAAGCAAGCCAAAGAATTAAACAGAGACAGAGCAAAGTACTCGACACTCCACATTCACTTGGTCCACACTTTGGCATTGCTGTGGTACCACACACATGCCCTGCAAAAAATCCCATTACAATAAAAATCCAGACAGTTATAGTCAACTTTTCAGACCCAACAAATTTGTGAGTTCAACTTTGTAGTTTCTAATGATGCACCTGAATCAAAGCCCAGTTTCCAATGACTGCCCTCTTAGAGCAAGCTACAGCAAAAGTACAGTATGAACTCATGCTTTTCTTAGGTAGGATCGCCGCTACACAGATCCTTAGTCAAATGGAGAGTAAACCTAAGCTTTGTACGTACCATATGTAAAGAGGTAACCTAAGCCAGTGGTATCTTGACTGAATGTTTAAGCTTAGTCTCCACAGAGGTCTCAAGATGTCATTCAAGCAGCAGAAAGCAATACAAGTCTTAAGAGAATGCAAAAATGACAGTCTGCTCAATACTTAGGACCAGGATGTGCTAGTACACACTTTAGGTTAAATGGACAAAAATTAAATCTCACTCGTATGCATCTGTCCGAAGAGAACATCTTAATCTGGTAATACAGAAGATTCATTAAGAACATCTTTATGCTGCAGAACATAAGGAAAACAATCAAAGCTGTTAACCTGTATGAGGCATGTTAGGAAGTTCTTGGGTTTCCTGCATTCTCCAAAGGCTCTAATGCTAGCCTGTGCAAAGAGCACCAGCCTAAAACATTATTTGTGAAATACCAGGGGAAGTTTCCTTCTGCATGGATGTCAGCTACATCTCATCTTCAGAACTGGGGAGCAATACAGAAGACTCCAGTTGTTGCAAGGCAAGTCTTCAAGCCACAGAAGTTGAAGTCACCTGCAGCTGTGTACTTAACTTGCAACTGGTGTCTACAGCTTTCAAGACTACCTGGGCCAAAAGTAATTTTGGCCCAGAGTGGCACTACTTGTAATTAAAAACTGCTCATGCTAGATTAGAACATGTGGTACAGGTATTACAGCTGGGAATGATCTCATACAAGGTAAAAAAAAAAAAAGGAAGAGTGGGAACAGCCCTGCCAAGGCAAGGGGAGAGGAGTGTTTGGTTAGAGCAGCAGGTTTGTTACAAAGGGTATTGCAGCTGGTAACACCAACTAGCCTTTTGAGAAACTCTACATTCAATGCAGAGTCAGGAAATCAAGACAGTGGCTCATGCATTCATATGTAGCATTCACCCATTTTAAAAGGGTTCAGACAGCTTCACAGGAAGTCCATATCGCCTGTAGCAGGACACTGAGAAACCCAGAACAAGAGGACAAAGGGGCAGCAGAAACCCAGCAGTGAAGATTGTGGCTAATCACAGAAAAACCACCAGGAATTTAACAGGCATCAGTAGATGCTGATAAGATTCACCATGACTGCACTGAATACACAGACAGCACTGGACCTTAACCTGTATACCTCTGCACACTGAAAACAGAAGCTGATGTAACAAACTATTGTCTTATACCCAACCAGAAAGAAAAATGCTTTCACAGTTAATCTTAACATTGTACAAGCTTGAAGGGTGGTTTGGTTGGGTTGGGTTTTTTCTCCCCCCAACTCCCACCCCAGACTCAAGGAAACTGCTTGTTTAACCTAAGCTTTAGAGTCTCACAACACTCAGGACAAGTCTGATGAACTAAAAGATGGATTTGTCATGCAGAGCTTATTTCAACTGATTCTTTACTTTGAAGTCAGCCATTCAAAAAGTTACTTACAAAGTAAAAGGGTTGCTGACTTTCAGTAACTAAGCACAGGTACACATTTGGAAGTGAACTAAGCCACTGCATAGCACTCTGGAAGTTCCTAGTGTAATCCAGTCCCAAGCATATTTCCAAAACAAAGGCCAGAGGTGGTGGAAGAGGGCTAAAACTACATTACCAAGAGAAAGAAAATCCTGTCCCTACAGTTAACAAGGCAGTAACAGCTCTTCACTTCCCAAAGTTTATGAACTACAGGGATGAGAAGCTTCTAACTGGGGACAGTTTACATTGGCTGGACTAGCCACAAGATACCACTTTGCAAGCACAGCATGTCCTGAACTCTGAGACATGTCATTCTGACAAGGCAATTGAGGCAGACCTAGAGGCATCTCAGAGAAGGTACCTGTCTGTTGCTGCCACTGCTATCCACTTACATACATCCCAAGTGTCAGTCTCAATAGTGAAAGTCTTTCATTAGAGGTCTTTCAGAAAGGTGGCACAAGGAGAACAATCAAATATTACTTTAAAGCTTTCTGCATTCAGTAGTAACTTTCCATTATAAGCATTCACCAACTTCTGTTACCACCTCCTCCACCAGGCAATCTCTATCACCTTTGATAGTCTTTGGAAACTATGAAGTAGTTTATCATGTCACAAATCCCATTTCTTAATTTAATGGAAGAAAAGCCTCAGACTGGCTCTACATCTTAGTAATTTCTCTTCCATGAAACTACAAGCTTCTTTGAAATACTATTTTGAAAGCAGAAATAAGTTGTGAATAACTAGAAGCTTGACACTACTGCTAAAAACCCTCAAAACCAAACACAGCTTTCACTTGTTTGAAAGCATTGCTGAACAGTAACATCTCCACTAATTTCAGTATTTTCATTCTCAGATTTCAAGTGCTTTTTTCAGTCTAGTCCTAGATTTCTGTAGGAATGTGTAAGTTTCTATACACTTCAGCTCTTCTGAAGAGGTCAGAAATGATTCAGAAAGATCTTGGCAGCTAATTTTTTCCTTTTAGAAAGGATACCTAAGCTTAGAGCTCTTGGCGCATAGATGGAGGGTTTCCCTACTTAAATATCCCCTACTCTCATGAGCTTGGATGCTTTGCTGAACAGCACACTTGTCAGAGTGACCAGGTTGCACAGCAAGTTCAATGCATGCTGTTTAACAGGCATCCCAGTCAAAGCTTCCAAGTGTTCTCATGTAGCCTTTTCTACAGAGCTGCTACAAGAAACAGTATAAACACATTCCCTCATCTCAGGCATTTTATGCGTTAAATGCCAAGGCATTTAATGCATAATGCAAGTACCTGAATTTACATCAGGGCCCATGGTAAAGTTACAAAGCAAAAGGTGAATTTGCAAGTGTTCTTGTCTCATTGCAAACATCCTACTGCTCTTGCTCACCTAAGCTATAAACAAGAGTTTAATGCTGCTATAAAAAAAAAAAAAAAGTAGTTCACCAGAAAGTGTAAGATCCTAGTTAATATGGAAAAGACTGTACAGCTTGTAAAACCACTGCAGTTTAAAGGCCTCTCAGAAAACCACCACAAAGTACATGGCAACAATTAAGTTGCCTTATTCACAGCTAATCAAAGCAGACTGGGGAACATTACCTACAACTTAGATAAAGAAGCATCCATATAAACACCATTAAGTCAAGTCACAGGATGTATCTTGCCCTCCTCCCTAAGCAAAAATACACACACAAGGTGACAGGAGATCTTACCATAAAATGATATTAGACAAAAAAATTCAGGGTAGGACTTTAAAGACTGCTTTTTGTCTGCTTCAACACAGCTCATGGAGCTTCAGGAGGACACAGTAACAACTCCAAATGACACACCAGGTGAACAACCTTGCACAGGAAAGACGACCAGCTGATGTGTAGGTCAAGAAGACTGTCCTAGGCTATCCCTTATATGGAACCTGGCAGGGCCAACTGATTTGAGTACAGTTTTCAAAAATAACAATACTGTGTGATTTAAAGATGCTCCACCTGCACTTCCTGTCTCATACTAAGCAGCTATGTCCATATCAAGTGACAAGTTAGTCACAACAGCAGGATTTAGACATTCTGATTTTGCTTATTGAGAAAGCCACAAGTAGTATTCCAAACTGAGTGAAATCCTGCCTAAAGATTAAGAGCCAAACCTGTTTGTCAGTTCTTATACTCTGGTGTGCTCTATAATACACTAGCACAAACCAGATTAAAGAACAAGCAATGTTTCCAGTGTTCCTGTAACTCATTTGACCACACTAACTATTAAACTTTAAAAAAAAAAAATCTAACATTACTTCATGATTCAAGCTTTAATTTACCAACTCGTTTTCCTTCTGTTCACATTTTAACCTCTTAGCCCTAAGGACTACACATAACCCTCTTTAAAAAAAATGTTAGTGTTAACTAACTCCTGTGTAAAATATAGTTAAACTTGACCTTGCTGTACTAGCACCTAGTATTTGGAGTAGATTGTTTTACTTCTACAGGACCATGTGACTACACCACATACAGTTTACACGTCAAAGAAGTTCAGAAAGCTGCTTGCTGGTTTGGCCACAGAGCTACTCAAGTTTATGAACTTCATGCCCTATGAGAATGCCAGAACAGTTAATTCAAAAGATGTAACTCAAGATGTCCTCAGTGCACAGAGTTGCCCTATCAATAAAATGGGAGTAACACGTCTCCCGTGATATACTAGGAAGGTATTAGGAGATACAGAAGAGCAACAAATTTAAGATTAGTACGTGAAGTAGTATCTAGTACTCTAACCAAAAGAAACAGAAGGGTTCTCCTTGCTAAGGAACTGGACATTTCACTTCAGAAGAAAAAGGAAAAAAGTTAGAGACTGCAGGTGTTTGCCAATAGTAGCATACTTACTGTCATCACCAACAGGCCCTGCTGAACACTGTGCTGGAGGATCACGTGCCAGATCATTCAACTCCTAAAAAACAGGAACAGTTTATTTCATTTAATTTCAAAACTAATCATGTTATTGCTTAAAAAGCTGTTAGGGGCACCCTGGCTACCGTTCTTGCTCATGAACATAATGCTCACACTAGCGAGTCTCCTGAAACCACAAGAATGGCAACACCACAAAACTAATACCCAGGACCCCAGAAAGCAAAGTTGCACCTTAAATCCAGGTAACACATTTGGCATATGCATCAGTCACCTCTCTAGGTTTCTACACTGTATTAAGTCACAGCAATACTCATCAAGTCATAGAGTCTACCAACTTCGCCTTCACTGATAACAGAACTTAAAGAGATCCCAAGCAGTACCAAGGTATTACATATTCCACTATCTCCAGGTCACAGAGAGACAAGATGGCCTCAATCCAATGACTCTCAGTATCAGCCTTATTTTATCCCCTGTATTGCAACAGCTCACAGGCTGCTCCAGCTATAGTAATCTAGTTTATAATCTCAAGCCTGCAGTATCCTTTTTGCAGTATACAAGACTTCAATAACCTATGGTTGTTTTGTCTCCAAATGTATGCATCAGTGAATATAGGTGGTTAAATGGAATAAAATGCAAGGCCTTCTGTACCTATAGAACTGCTAGCCTGTGAATGGAAATCCTCACTTTTCAAGTAGCTGTGTCAGTCAAATTTTCCTCTGAAGAAATCCTATTATGAGTCTCAATTGCTCTGGCTGAACAGGTTGAGTAATTCAGAACACTTCTGACTATACCAAGTTTCCATTTGAAGCAAAGTTTCAGCCCAGATCAGAAAGATAGTCCACACATTGTCACCAGAATTACCAATTCGCTCAGGAAGTGGACATTTAGTGGGAAGTGCAAATAGAGTAAAACTTCAAAGTCAAACTTTGCCTGTTCTATTTCTGGCTCAGCCACTGACCTGCTTTGCATGTGGGCCCAAACATATTAACTTTTTTCTGTGCTAGCTCAGTCTAGAAAGCTAAACATAAACACCAGACAACCATTATGAGGACAACTAAATGCAGCATTCAGGAAACACTCCAATGCTGCCGTTGGCCCATTGTGCATTCAGCTTTCCACCTCCCAGCCTGCAAGGGTTACCAGCAACAGGAATCTCAGATACCAGACTTATCTGAAGCTTTTGATAGACAAAACATTTAAGGACAATGATCAAGACAAGCTGATTGCAGGAATGGAAAAAGCTTGCCACTTAATGGCCTTTTGTTATTTACAGGCAGTATTTAAGCTCTTGAATAGATGATCTCTAGGATTTTCCAGCTTCTACTTCCCATGAACTGGGAGGCCACCGCTAACCAAACCCTCTTCTGTTGCAACACAAGAATGCTGCCTTACATCAAACAGGTTAATCTTGGGATTTTCCCCTCAGTATGCAGTCCCCCAGAAGTCTTGCAGCGGAGATACAAAGCTTTACATACCCTGACTACTTTTTTGCATACACAAGTTTGGTTTTGCTCTCAGCAGCTCCCAACTTCTTAAGAGCCCAGCTGAAAGCTCCTGACTTGACACCAGACTACTGAAGCTTTTCTAGTCCTCCTACTGAACTTCTTAAGAGTGCTGACCCATACAGACCTTGCTCCCACACTTCATGGTTCAGCACGGACTTGGACAGGCATAGATATTAAGCATGCAGCACCTGCTGAAGAGCCTACTCCCTCCTGAAGGTGGGGAGCATCTCCAGGTATCCTCTGAAGGAGGAAAGCCCTTCAGTTTTGTCAGTTATGCATGTCAGTTCGGAGTAGCTAACTTCACCCAGCTGAGGACTCCCTCCTTACCTCCTGGTTGCAAGTATCAGTTAGAATAAAGATCCGTAATGCATTCTCCCTCCCCACCAACACACTCCACACCAGCTGCTGTACACCTCTCTGCTTTAACTCCAGAACATTAAATATGTTGAGTATCATCCTGAGCAACAAAAGAATACTGCTCCACCGTAGAGAAGTGCATGTACTATAAAAGTTTTCAGATAGTAACAGTCTGAAAAATAAAGAGTAGCAGACTGCACTGTGCTCTCCTTTAGCATCAGTAAGCCAAGAAACACCTTGTGCAATCAGTGCAGAGGAACATGCAGCCACTCACAACTTCACCAGCACCTGAAGGACCACACACCTTCTTCGTGGTCAGTTTAGTCACAGCTACAAAGAATGAAGTAATTCTTCACATGCACAAATTCAGAAGTACAGGCATGAAAACTTAGGAATACACTACTCTTTCTAAAGGTGGATAGAGTACAGTCCACTTCCAAATACTATTGGACCCTAATCTTCTGGAAAAGACAATTTAATGCTACAGTACTCAAAACCCCAAACACATCTATTACTAAAAAACCCCCACATCTAAACCTCTCTTCCTTACCACTTTCTCATCCCCTTCACTCCTGTTTTATGCATAAATACAATGCAACAACACTAGACTCAGAAGGAGTACAATTGTAAGAATCCATGTTCTCCATGTAATATCACAACCTACTATGGATTATATTTAAGAACCCAGCATGCACCTTCCCTGCTATAAAGGGGAAGAAGTTACAAACAGAGGCTGCAGCTTGACAACACATTCTACCACCTAGTAGAATACACAGCTCCAAAGCTGCCCCAACAATCACCCTACATCCCGCTGCTCAAAAGCGCCGCTTCAAACTGTGTGGAACAACACACCTTCAGTGATACCACGAGGTTAAGTCTCACAACAGATGCAGAGGTAACAATGAAGTTCAGTTAGCAGCAGCCCTGTTTCTCATCAAAATACTATTCCTTTCTCTTCAATCTTCAGCTCCACCTAGCAGGAATACTTTGGTTTTCTGAAGCCGTATATAGTATCTCACTGGAAAGGGCTGACTTACAACACTCATACCACTTGTCTCAGTGATGCAGCTCTCACCTAGGGCAGCATTTCAGGTTCTGCTCTATAAATTCAGATTGAAACATCACAGATTAAAACGCCCATGTAAAAAGCAATGCATAAGCTCCTTGTGCTTGGAAAAGTTTAGCAACAACTCTCAATTCAAGCCCCAGTGTTGTGGCTTAACCCGGCAGACAGCTAAACACCATACAACCATTTGCTCACTCCCCCACAGTGAGTGGGGGAAAGAAACAGAAAAAAGGTAAAACTTGCAGGTTGAGAAAAAGACAGTTTAAGAGGACAGAAAAGGAAGGGAAAATAATAATAATACTAAGAGAATATACGAAACAAGTGCTGCACAATGCGATTGCTCACCACCCACTGACCAATGCCCAGCCAGTCCCCAAGCAGTGGGCTGCCATCCCCCAGCTAACTCCCCCCAGGTTTTTTTATTGGTCAGCATGACATCATATGGTATGGAATATCCCCTCGGCCAGTTGGGGTCAGCTGTCCCCCCAGCTTCTTGTGCACACCCAGCCTCCTCGCTGGCAGGACAGCACGGGAAGCTGAGAAGTCCTTGAGTTAGTGTAAGCACTGCTCAGCAACAACAACTAAAACATCAGTCTATTACCCACATTTTTCTCATCCTAAATCCGAAACACAGCACTATACCAGGTACTAGGAAAATAATTAACTCTATCCCAGCCAAAACCAGGACACCCTGAGATACAAAACCTCCCAGCTTTTGTAGAACAACAGCTTGCATAACAGTGAGGAAGTTGAAACTCCACAAGACACCTCTGGAGCACAGTCACTAGCTGCAGTAGACTACCAGTTGCCTCTGCACACCAGAGAGGGTAACGCATTACCGGATTTCCCAGCAGGGCGCAGATGATCGCTTTAACATGCCATTCTCTTCAAGCTGCCAGCATGCTAGAAAGACTCCCACTACTCGCTTGTCAGACCTGCAAGGCCAAGTTTAAAAACAGGAATGGTAGCTACATACACAGCTGCATTTATCCAGGTACAAATGGAGAGGAGCATTCACTGCTGCAGCACAGTACCAAGCTTTTGCATCTGTCCGAGAGGTTACTTTGCCTTTTGAAGGCTCCTGTGCTGTTTCCAAGGTACTGCGAGCACAACACCAAACCTAGCAAGGTCTTTGCTTCCAGATGTTGCTGAGGGACACTCTTGAGAACCAGCTGGTTTGTAACTCAGAACAAATGACTCTGGAGTTCACATAAAACTGGAACTCATAATACATGGAGGATTCAATTACAGTTTGGTATCATCTACAAACCAGCCATTACTGCATATATCAGATCCTAAGCTGCAAGGCCTGCTGTATTTCCCTGTGATCTGGGAAGGCTTGCTGGTCAATGATCAAGTCTGATCTTGACAATGCTGATTTTAAACCAAAACCTGAAGAAAGCTGTAGCTGGTAATCCATTTGAGACAGTTTCTGATCCTTAAGCACATGCAGAAGGTTTTGCTTTAGGAACTTAAAAGTGAAAACTCAAGCTGCCTTTAGAGGAAGTTTCCATTGTAGTTACTCAGCTCCCAGAAGGCTACCTCACCATGAATTGCCTTCTAGCTGGAAAGGCCACTTACAGAACTTTCTGCCATCTCCCCTACAGCAAAACACCCCTGGGGTTGGGCCAACTGCTGCAGATCATACCATTAACTTGACCCCTCTTACAGTTAAAAGTATTAATTAGTTGCTCAGCAAAAATGAGGATGTGGAAGCATGGCACAAAGCAAAGCAAGGTTCAAGGTGTCTTGCCCAAAGGCCAAGTTGAATGAAACTACTACCATTACATCCATGAACTAGATATCCTAAAAGCTACAGAACTCGCACAAGAAACTGACATTTAGGCTCCAAAAGCAGATTTAATTGTGTTCCCAACAAGACAAACACCTCCCTACTCAGGGGTTCCAGGAAAGCATTTTAAGGAAGATGGAGTGCGCTGATGCCACAGACCCCCTAGCTGCTCTTCCCAAGTCATGAAAGGCATTAGCTGCCAGGGGGCCCTCAGGGCACACAGGAAAGCCAGTGCCACAAGTCCCACTCAGACCCATGCTACCCTCCTCCCGTTAGTCTACCTCCCAGCAGCTAGTACACTGCACTTAAAATGCATCTTGATCAAGAAGTTCACGAACTGCATAATAAGTTTTTAAAGCACTATCAAACACAAATGGTTTAAGTCTTACCTTAAAGTTTAACCCTGCACATGTTTCAAGTTACAATTAGTTTTAATTGTAAACTCCAAAGACCTTTGTTAGAGCAGTTCAAATTTATTTCTCTAGACAATAATTCCCTCCTCAGTCTAACATGTTCCTGGTAGAAACTGTTCTGGCCAGAAGATTAGTTTTAAGGATTAAGTTAATGCTAATACAGACTTTAGTAAGAATAACCAACATAACCAGCAACATCAAGCCGCCAATTAAGCGAATAAAAAGCCAGCATCCTTTAGCAGTCAATTCCAGCAATTTTAATAAACCTTAGTACACAGTAGGGTTCCCCAAATACACTCCAACACACTAGATGTATGCCTCCAAACAGTCAAAGATTATCCAAAGTCCTTTTAGCTTCGACTCCATGGTCTTTCCTTCCTACTACAGTTTGAGCTGTTTTCAAACTGTAATTTACTCAGAGACCATATCATTAGCTTGATTATAAGCCTGATTTTTGCTTCAGGTTGCTGCCGTGAAACAAGCTTTTAATCCAACTTTAGCAAGTTTATATGCCTGAAGCCCCTGCATCCTTCTGTGACAGGCAGTCTAGGGCTATGTTACAAAATTATGATTTATCTAACCAAAAAGGAACTTTCAGCCACTTAGCCATGAATTGTTAGAAGCTTTCAAGAGAGCAGCGCCAAGCACTATGGAATCAGGGCTCCCAAGTCAACTCGACAGCACTCCGCCTTACCTCAGCAGCAGGACCACAGCGCAGACAAGCAGCTGCCAGCTACCTGCACAGGTCCGATGCAGACGTGAGTTTGGGCAAGAACCTGCTGCACATTCCTTGGGCCAGGAAGGTTCTACCTTTACCAGTCGCTGGAGGTACTGTGTAGGGTGAGATGTAAGAGCCTACATCCACCACGCATTTCACTCAGCTCTGCTCTCTACTTGCCAAGCAGTCCCTCTGTACAAGGTGGTGCTCACACGTGCACACCAAGGTCAGATCACCAACTCCCTACAGCATCCATAGGTGCTCTCCTGGTCTCCAGGACTTTTGTGATTCCAGAGTATCTATCTGCCATTCTAAGGCTACTACCCCTATTAACAGAAGCATTTTAATCTTCAGAAAGATTTTAATCCTTTCCCTTTGACAGCACCTGCTTTTTCAATGTTTGAAATGGCTCAGATCCACTGACTTTTGCAGAGTCTTGTAAGAAGTCAAAGTTAGAAGGCAAGCAGTTAAGTGAGTAGCATGAGAAGAGTCAAGCTGCATGAAATACAGGAATAACCAAGGTACAGGTTATAAACAAGCTCCAATGTAACTCTCACATTTCATTTTTTTAAAAATTTTTTTTTAAAGCCTGAACAGCAAGAAAACCAAAGCAATATATAACTTCCTCCTGGTGTAGTATCAAAATGCCTAGTTAACTAACAGAAGCTTAACCAGTATTCTTTGTACTAGCAACACACCAGATATTTAACACAGATGGGCTGCGCTGGCAGCTCCACGAACGCAGCAAGAGGCCTTAACAGAAGAAACAAGTTGTTCCCACTGGCTGCTGTAAAGCAGAACTGGTAGCGCAGAAATAACACAAAGTTTGCTCAGCACAGGTAGCACACGTACAACTCGGTGAACAGTAACATTGTTCAACTAGCCAATTAATCTAATGTACCCCATCCACAGGTAGTGTTCATTTCAGCAGAAGAGATACTGAAACATCTCGGGAGGTCAAGCAGCTCTGGACTGCAGGCAAGCCCATTGTCTTCTGCAGCTGAACAGGGACATCACTATGGAATATACAGTTTAGTTCTGCAAAGCATTACCTGTTTTGGGGGCCTCTACATTATAAGCAGTAATAAGCCACCATTCCTCTGCTGTAAGAAAATGTTTTACTTCAGCAGGGCTGAAGCACAGCTTCTGATTTCCCCTTTCCCCTCACTGCAGGGTCCATCAAGCAGTTCATATGGGGGAACCCATAAAAGACAATGAACTAACCTTTTACTTGCTCTCCCCTTCAAAGAACTCCAAACAGTGCCCTAGTTATTCAGTTATAGGTAACACATTTCCTCAAGATAAGCAACACAGATAGGGATGCAGCTGAATCCAAAGTGCTTTGGCTTAAACCTTAAAATGGAAGCAATTCATTATGGTCCTCCAGTATCACTCCCATCCTACCCCTGGATATCTTCACATTGCATTTCTTATAAAATATACCCATGATAAAATAGATCATCGTTATATATATATAAAAGGAACGATGAAGTTGTTACACTTGTTATCACCACACTTCATGCGGACTCTGGCTAGCATCGTTGCTTACATCCCAAACATTTCTCACAAGAAAAAAGAGTTCCAAGTTTTAGACCTGCAAGCCAGTAAGCACCTAAGCAAGAATTAAACACACCACTGCCTGAAAGACTGCAGTGAATAATACAAGCAGCAATCTGATAGCAGGTCGCAAGTCTGAGATCTTTTGGAGCATCTACTTAAAGAGCAGCTGCTGCTTCGTGCAGACACACTAGCTGGGCTTGAGTCCCCGGACAACCCCAAGAGCAACCGTGCCACCAGAGACACACTGGGACGGACCATGCAGGTTCTTGCACCACCTCCTGCGCCAGCCACAACACTACTTATCCAGCTCCAAGAAACCTTCTTGTTCTGCCCACTTCCAGCCCAGGAGTTCAACATGCAAGAGGCCATTTCAGGTAACATGGTTGACACTGTATCAAAGGTTTGCTCTTGAGGTTTTCTGCTTGTTTCCAAGTTCTCATCCCTGTATTATCCAAAGACACAAAAATTTTGGAGAAAACCTCATCGTCTGTGGTCGAGCATAAAACCCCAAGTGCCAAGCACAAGAACCAGTGGCAAGATTGAGACCTGAACACTGATATATCGAGACTGATAGTACCCTCTAAAAATGCCTAAGCAGCAGCTTTCCTTCCCATCACTTCCTCGTACTCAAGTCTACTGGGATTACTTCTACTTGATCCACATTCTGCAGGTTTTATTGCCACAAGGTGCAACAGCAAAGGTCAGAAACTTCCTGTTCCCCTCATTATCCTGACAGGAACGGTCACCACACATAAGATACCACTGCTTTTCCCAGAGACCAGAACAAAAACAAGATGATATGAACACTCTCCACGTGGTTTAAAATAGCTGGTGTGTGAACAACCAGTGATTATTACTTAATTAGTTAAGCGAGACAACCACGGTTAACTCAAATTGCAAAGTGCTCCTTTCTAGTCTGTACCTTAACTCCCATCTAACTTTTAAAGCATCTGGACTGCTAGAACAAGCAGTTTTATTTCCCTTCATGTACTTTGTTTGTTGGAAACGTTGCCTACAACCCCATCACCCTCCCTCTCCTCAACAGCCACCATACTTACTCCACTGAAACACTTGGTTCTTTACAGAGCTCAATATACACCAGCGCTTTGGTGATGCTCTCACTACTTCCCGAGGCTTTAAAGACTCTCTTAACCTTACACAGTCCCCATTATCCCTCAGGATTCTTTGAAAAGCAACATGAAGAATCGGTCCACGAGCACCCAATGTTAACAAAGACTCAATGCGTTCGGCTTCTCTCCTGTTAAAAACCACAGACTAGAAACAGAAACGCTCCGAGAGAATGTCGAACCCTGAACCTCAGCAGGCACTAAACCACAATAAAGCAGCTTTCCCTGCTTCCCAAGTCACCTGATAGAAGATATACCCTCCCCACAAAAGCCCTGCACTACCTGTGCGTGTCTCCCACCCCCAGCAGTCACACTTACCCTGTTCAGCATTCGCTGCCATGTCTCCTAGATCTATTCTGGCAGCAGGCATACAACCCGCTCCCAAGGAGGAAGCGCTCTTTCAAAACACCTGCAAGCCCACAAACGCACTGTCGAACAGTCTTCACGGAGTATTGAGTATCACTAAAGTAAGTGACAGAATGTTGCAGACAAGCGATACTCAGCTGGAGCGCAACTTCCTTATGTAACCCGCTACCGTACACTTATCTGGAAATTTCAATAAAGTTACACTCAAAATCCTTCCCTTTCAAGCTCTACCTATTCCATGAGCATATGTAAGCCTTCAAGCTCTCTTCAATTTTCTTCTCCACCTTAGCTTTAATTTGATCAGTATGACACACGCAGCTTCACAAAAACTTCCAAGATAACCTACAATCAAAGCTAAGGTGTTAACACATAAGCCAAGTCTGATGCTACATACTTAACAAAACAGAGCTAGCAAACTGATCTTAACTATTAGGTAGCAGGTTCACATCTGGTTCTAGACAAAATTGAGAATTACATAGTAATCGAGACCAGAAACCCTATGGGAGGACTAGCTTCTACACCTGAACCTTGCACGGAGACTCCAAACTGAAGCTACATGTTTTGTAGGGAAAAGGATATAAATTGCCTGTCTGACTCACCAAGGTAATAAAAGCGTACTTCAATAATCCCCTCTTTTTTCCTTTTCCTAGTAAAGGATACTAGGATGATCAAGCCAAGTGTGGTTTTAAGACTGCAGGGGATTGAGCAGCAGTGTCTTCCTAAACGCCTAGGACACCAAGTGTGGTGCACCTCCTGCTCCTGGAGGAGAAGGCACCTCGCATGCCTCTACTAGATGACTCAGGCTGTAGAACAGCACTGGCTCCATTAAAACAATAAATCACACTATTCTGACTAGCTGAACGTGACAACTTTACTATGCTTAGCGCTTCAGTATCCAACACCGAGATCGTCACTCCTTGAGGAAGCAGAAGAGCCTTTCACCACGAAGCTCCCCAAGGAGCTACGCCAAAACTTGCCGGCCGGCCAGGCGGGCAGCGTTTCGCTCCTCCGGGCGCCTTCTCCCAAGCGCGGCGGCCCTCGCTCCAGCGCGGGGTTCCTCTCTGCCCCCACCCCACGCGTGTCCACTCCCACGCCCCGAGCGATTCCAGAGGACGAGGAGCAGCCCCCCGAAGCTACAACAGCTGCCGGCGGCTGCTGCTGCCCACCCCCGGGCCCGCGGCCGGGCGCCGGCGCCGGCGCCCCCTCGCGGCCCCCGGGCCCGGGCTCCGGGGGCCACGTTGCTTCGGAGGGACCCGGCCACCACCGAGACCACCGCCGGCCTCGGCCTCCTCCCGGCCGCGGGTAACGGCCTCCCACCCCGGGGCGGGACGAACAAAAGCGGCCCGCCAGGACGGGCCGGAGCCCCGGAGCCCGCTCCGGCAGCCGCGGCCCGGCCCGCGCCGCCGAGGGCGACCGGGGAACTTCTCCTCCCTTCCCACCTCCCCGGGCCCGGCTGCCGTCTACTCCTGACGGCGGGGCCGCAAGCGCGGCCGGGGAGAAGCGCCCGGAACCTTCCCCCCCGCCCCAGCCCCAGCCGAGGCGGGCACCGGAGGGACCCCGCGCCGCCGGGGCAGGGCCCGGCCCGGCCCGGCCTTCCCCCCCCCCCCCCAAGCCCGGCCCGGGGCGGCGGCGGCGGCCTACCCGGGTTATGTAAGGCGAGCGCTAGGCCGGGGCGGGCGGGCGCGGGGCCGGGCCCGGCGCGGCGGGGCCCTGCCCTGCCCTTACCTTGTGGATTCTCTTCAGCGCCATTGTGTGCGCGAAGGCGGCGAGGAGGGGCGGGCGGGCGGGGAGGGGGCAGCCCGCGGGGACTATTTTCCGAGGGGGAGGGGGGGGAGGAGGAGCGCGGAGGTGGCGGCGGCGCGGAAGGAGGGGGGGGAGGGGAAGGGGGGAGGGGAAGGAGAGAGAGAAGGGGGGGAGGGAGGGAGGGGAAGGGGGCCCCCCCAGAAGGCAGCGGCGGAGGGGAGGGGGGGGCGGCGGCGGGGCCTGCGGGCGGGCCGGCCTGGCGCGCTGCTCCCCTGGCGGCGCCGCGGGGCTGGAGCTGGCTGCCGCTGCCGCAGCTCCTACCGCATCCCTCCGCCGCCTCTTTATGCGCTGGCGCCTCCTCTCCGGCCTTCCGCGTATCACTCCGCCGCGGCTCTCCTGCCGCCCGCCGCGCTCCGCCGCTGCCGGGTGGCGGGCGGTTGGCGGAGCGGAGGCGGCCGCCGCGGCCGGGGACCGAGGCCGGGCTGGGAGCGACGGGAAAGACAGGAGGCGGGGGGGGGGGGGGGGGGGCACACACGGCGGGGACTATTTGTCCTGCGGCCGCCGTGCAGAACTCTCCAGAAGGGGGAGGGGGAGAGCGCGGAAGGATACGGCGGCGCGCGTGACGGCGGCTTCTCGCGAGAAGGCGGGACGGGAAGAAGTCCCGGTCGCGCCGCCGCCGTGGGGCCGGTGAGGGCCTGAGGCGCCGCGGGCCGGGCCCGGGCCGGGTCTGAGCTAGTGCTGGTGGCCCGGGCGGGACAGAACCCCCCCCCCACCCCGGCAGCTTGGTGGGGGACCGCCGCCGCCCCTGCGGCGCTCCCTGCCCCGGGAGGTGGTGGGCTGGCCCCAGGTGCGGGCCCGAGGCCCCTTCCCGGAGGAAGGCCGGGGCCTGCGGGGCACGGGCCGGCGGCGTACCCTCCCCGAGGAGGCAGGGAGGGCATCCGGGACGGGCCGAGGCCCTCCGAGAACGCGTGAAGTGGCACTAAGAGCGATGCTGGTGACACCTAGTAGCTGGCGGGGGCGGCGCGTGGCTCAGCATACCTTCCCCGAGGGTAGCGGCACGGGGCTGGCGCACAGGAATTCATTTTTAGGCCTGGGAGGACGGACAGATGAAGTACACCGAGTAGATCCCAACGTGGCTGCGTAATAAAGGTTTGAATCATCAAAAAGGATTGTATTTACGTAGCAAAGTACCTCAAATGTCAGGCTTACCGAGCATACCAAAACCACAGTGTAGAGTGAAGAACACGAGGCAAGCAACCAAGGGCTGGGTACCTAGCAGGCCAGCGGCATCATGGAGGGAGGCAAAGGCTCTCCAGCAGAGACAGCATCCAGAGCCCTGGTGGCCAGAGATGGAAGAAAAATTCATCTCCATCCAGCATACCCATGGACAACACCGATACGAGGAAAAAATAACGATTGTTCTCAGGCAGCTGAGCAGCTCGTATCACAAAAAGTTGTGGTTTAACCCCAGCCGGCAACTAAGCACCACGCAGCGGCTCACTCCCCTCCCTCGCAGTGGAATGGGGGAGAGAATCAGAAGGGTAAAAGTGAGAAAACTCATGGGCTGAGATAAAGACAGTTTAATAGGTAAAGCAAAAGCTGTGCACGCAAGCAGAGCAAACAAGGAATTCATTCACCACTTCCCATGGGCAGGCAGGTGTTCAGCCATCTCCAGGACAGCAGGGCTCCATCACGCGTAACAGTGACTTGGGAAGACAAGCACCATCACTCCCAACATCCCCCCCCTTCCTTCTTCCCCCAGCTTTATATACTGAGCATGACGTCATATGGTCTGGAATATCCCTTTGGTCTGTTGGGGTCAGCTGTCCCGGCTGTGTCTCCTCCCAACTTCTTGTGCCCCCCCAGCCTCCTCACTGGTGGGGTGGGGTGAGAGGCAGAAAAGGCCTTGACTGTGTAAGCACTGCTCAGCAATAACGAAAACATCCCTGTGTTATCAACTGTTTTCAGCACAAATCCAAAACATAGCCCCATACCAGCTACAGTGAAGAAGATTAACTCTATCCCAGCCAAAACCAGCACAAAAGTTCATCAAATAATCCCTCTGATGGCTGCCAACAAGCTGAAGGGTTCTGCGCAGCTTCAGAAGACTTCTGAGCCCGGTAACCACGTCCTGTTTGTGTAACTGCACAATCAAAGCATGAATGGGCAATCACTGTAAACAGCCAGCTCAAACAAAAGGGCAACTTCCCTTCAGGTCTGAATCATCAGAAACTGAGCAAACGAGGCTGGGAACAGGACACTGCTTGTGACAAGGACTTTGTGCACACATTCAAACAAGGTACCTCTGCGGGGGAGTTCAGCCTAACAACCAAACTGCCTGCATGTACACAAACCCGTGGGGCATCTTGTAATAGTAACACATTTTAAAATTACATCAAATTGGAGTCTTTCCTGTTGGTCCTGCTTCTCTTCCCATTGCCAGCTTTGGATCATTAATTGGGACTGGACGTGGTGGCTGGTGGCTTGTGCTGTCTGGAGCCTTCCAAGTTGGCAGTCCTGCTACCGAGTCAAGTAAGAAAAATGGCAAGAGCACTTTTAATCAGGGTTGGAAGTTGTAAGACTTTCCAAGAAGGCACCAGGTTTTGTTCCTTTACAGGAAAGCCTGGTTTCCTATGGATTTCCCTCTTGTGTAGCTAACATTTTTAGTGAATTATACTACGATTTTCTGTTGTTGCCTGTCTTCTCACCCAGTACTGCAACAGGGTTGTTTTCCACTGTTCTTGTCAATCCCACACCTCCTGTGCATCTCTTGGCAAAGAGGGATGAAAGGCTTCAACAGGAAACTTTAGAGGTAAATGAAATACTCAACTCCAAGCAGCAAGCAGCAGCTCTGGGCTTGGAGCTCAGCTCCAAAACTTCCCCTGGGGTAAGACTGTCCCTTTGCTAAAGCACCCTTCTGCCAGCTGGTCCCTGTAGCCAGCAGAGCTACCCACAGGATTAATTCACCGGCTGCTTTTGAACAGGTAAGGTTTGGAAACCTCACACTACTTCTGATGTGTTGGTGATGACGAACTCATGCCTGCTCCTCCCAAAACGCCTGCTCCTTCCTCCTGCCCGCCTAGCTGCTGCTCAGGGTGGGCGTAAGGATCTCAGGGTAGCGCTCGCCCTGGCCTCTCACGAGCCTGGGGACTGCTGCCTCTCAGTGATAGCTGTGGTCTGTTCTCATGCTGACTTTGCTGCCAGCCTTTCTGCAACAATTCAAGATTTCTGGTGGCTTTAGCATAGGGTGTGTTTTGAATTAATTTCTCTTTCCTTCTCCACATTTGGTATGGAGAAAATAAATCACAGATTCATAAAAATGGTTTTCTGGGGTTTGGTTTTTTTTTTTTTCAACTTCTTTGGTTCATTTTGTGGCTTCTTGCTCTTTTCTCTCTTTCTGTTGCCTTTTGGGTTGCTGGACACCCCTCAATTGCAGGAGAGCAGACAACAACCCTCCGCCGGCTCATTGCTCTGTCATGCCCAGCACAAGGGAGCCTGCTGTCCTTCCTTGCCACACCAGTCTCCACCAGCATGGGGAGCTGGAAATGCTCAAATACTAATCCCAAGTAATCCTGGCCCTTAAGGCTCCCCCCAGTCCTGGGGCAGAGGCGAAACTGCTTTCCTCTCTTATTGCCCAGCCAACATCTGATCCTGGTCAGGCAGTCTGATCCCACCTACTAGAAGGGACTTCGCAGATTCCTCTTTACTAGGAGATGCTCCCTTCATCCCAGAGAGCAGTACAGCCACAGTAGCTTTGCCCCTCACTCAGACTTGGCCCATCTCTTGATAGGGCAAACATGTCTGGAACTGCAGTCATACCGGTGACTGCTGGGGGGACAAAAGGCTTCCTTCTTCTCAGGCATCTCTCCGGAAGCAACCTTCTCATGTTTGTGGGGCAGTTTTCAAAATACCTTCAAGTCACAGCCTCTAAGGACTTCACTTCTCAGAGGTCTGCATGTCAGCCAAGATTAAAGTAATCTTTTTCCAGTATTCTCAGGAAAAGTGTTGGATTTTGTCCCCAAATTGGAAAATTATTTTTGGCTCACAGTAGCAACAGTCTGGATTGCTACTTTTCTTTGTCGAGCTTTGAAAAGTCCTCTCTGAGTAGTAAAGCATTGTAAAACTCAATCCAGAGAATAAACAATTTTGAAAATAAAAAGAGAGAGGAAAATACTTTTGTTGTGGTTTTAGTACCAGGGATAACTATGATCTGCTGTTTCTTACCAGATGGACGTGAACTTCTCTAAGAGATAAGAAATGGAAGTAGAAAAGTAATTTTCATCATTGTTATTCACGAGGTCAGTCCCCTTAGAACTGCTGAAAAGCAAATCTCAATTGCAGCTTCTGCCATTTGGCCTGTAGCTGTGAACGGATAGATGTTAACTTGGTGTAGGCTGCAGGGAACTGAAGACTGGGATGTGTCTTATCCAGAAGGTATTGTCCTCAAGATTCACAGTTAGATCTCTGTCTGATGTGGCAATAGACTAAACGCTTTCCACTGGAGCTCAGACATGTCTAAAAATGCCATGAGATGCAAAAAAGATCAGGCACAAATAAACATTAACCTAAGCTCACAGGGAGCAGAGCCAGGAAATACCTGGCCCTGTTGAGCTTGAGGTCAGGATTTCTCCTCCTGGCTTTTCGCCCCCCCACCCTATGGTTTTCATGTCTTTTGCATTCTCTTTTCCTTTGCTTTCTCTCTTTGCTGAGGTTTGTTGGTTAGATTTCCCCTTCATGGTCCTGTCTGCAGCACTTTCTCACTGCCTGTCTCCCAGCTGTCTCTTGATTTCTACTTTCTCATGTTAAGACTTCCTTATCCCACCTGCTGCCTTTCTCCCTTGCTTCTCTTCTACCTCGCCTGTGACTTTTGCAGGTGTCCTTCTGCAGGTTTCAGTCTCTTCCCACCCCTGCCCGAACATTAAGACAGCGGGATTGACCCATACGCACTTTTCTGTATCCCACATTGGATCGTATCCTAGTCCTCTTCTCCAAAAGGGTGAGTTCTGGTCACCAGCACCAGAGAAGATGCTTTGGGCTGCATCTGCTGTGAAAATTCACGGCTGGTCCCCATCCACAGCAGCCCCTTATGCAGAGAAAGTGTTGCGTGATAGGCAGATGCTGTCTCCCTGCGCGGGCTGCTGCTAGCCCCTCACACAGCACCCTGTCACGGCACTTTAGGAGGCATTCCACCTGCAGCTTTCTGCCTTCTCTCTCAGGGACAGAGCTGGTCCTGCAGACCCAGGGCACTGTGGGGTACTGTGGTCTCTCATCCCAGGAGCACCGCTGTGCTCTGAGCTTCTGTTCCAAAGAGAAGCACCGAGTGATCTGTCTATGCCTGCCAACATCATCCCATGCCAACATCACCCACTACAAGACAGCAGAGCATCACTGGAGGAGTTAGTCGAGTCCTGCCTTATCCTCAGATGACTCTTGCCTCCATGTGCCTTGCCTTCACCATCTTCCTCTGATCAACTCTGCTAAACAGGGTCAGGCTGCAGTACTGTATTAGGGAAAAAACCCTAGACATGCTTAGGCAAAGGCACAAAAATGGAAAAGAGTACAAACTTCCCAGCCTAGCTGGCTAAATCTGCTTTTTCTAGGCTTTGGTAACCAGCGAGGCCTTTGTTAGACAGTGAAAAAAAGATAACTCTAAAAGAGGTAAGGCACAACTAGGAAAGGAAAAACCCCACACTTTACCAATGTTGAGCATACACTAGTGGGCAAGCTTCAAAGAAAAAAACTCCCAGAAAAATGGACCTGGAGCAGTGGAGAAAGTGAAGTGAAGGGTTAGGGAGAAGAAAGGTCTGCCTCTGCCCCTTGGCAAACAGCAAAGGACCTCCATCCCTTTCTGCAGCCATGAACTGAAGGAAAATTGCTTGCCTCCATAGCTGCTAAGACCTTTGTGTCTTTAAAAAAAACAGACACAGAGGCCACTTTTTCCCCTTGCTTGTTGGTGTTTCCTCCAGGAGCAGCTGAAGCCCTGTGTGCTGACCTGCGGGCGGAAGAGCTGGTGTAGGGAAGGCTGCTCGCAGCTGTAGGCAGCACAGCTCCTGTCCCAATGGTACTCTGCCCAGCAGTACCACCTGCATGTACAATTTCACACAAATTCTTCCCTATGTTACACCCTGCAGAGTCATTTACCAATGGGAGAGTGAGCCGAGGTCCAGTCTGGTTCATAGTTCTCCACAGAAGCAGGAACCATGGCAATTCCAGTGCAGAAGCTTGCAGAACCTGGGGTGAGTTGGCCAGCCTAGCAGCTAAAAGCCTTTCAGTCTGAGAGGGGATTCTTCAGCACCTCAGTTCAAAGCATTTAAAAAAAAAACCTTCTGGACTGAACTTACATACATAAGTTGTCATATATGTCACATGGAGACTCCCACCACACAAAACACACCTTTTCCCTCTCCTGCTGCAAATCCTAGGCTTGGCTATACTCAGATGGCAGGGCAGCCAGCTATAGCATTGTTCCTCCGTTGTCCTCTCCATCAAGAGACCAGATGGATCAGTATCCACAGCAACAGTTATCAAGGAGGTAATTCTGTGGGTTTTCAGCCCAGGTGAAGAGCTCTAGAAATCCTTTTTTAGTCTTGGCCCAATCCTGCAGAGTATGTCTTCATGACTTTGTGTCAGTGGAACATGAGAGATCACAACCAGGAAGAAAATACATGGAATCATTCCCATATTAGTTTTGAAATCTGCAAATGAGTCTTACTATAAAATGATTGGACTCCTTTCAAGATTGTTCTCCAAGTCAAAACTGAAAATAGAAGCTTAGGAACAGTCAGGGAGCCCTGTTTATGATGGTATATGGCAGGAAGGTGAAACTGGCCACCTGAGCCCAACAGATGTGCCCTCTGTCACACACTGAGGCAACACAGCAGCAAGGTCTCTGCTAATCTGTCCTGTGGCACCAGCTATCCCAGGCTTGAACATGACCAAAAGATTGCCAAGTATAGGAACATAGAAGATAGGATTTCTTATAACACATCATTATAAACTATTCCAGTCTAGCATGCTGCCACAGAAAAAACTGGGATCTTAAGCTTCAGAGAAAGGCAAAGAACAAACCGAAACAACCACATAGGAAAATCCACAAGTTACCACCACCACCTTGTCCGCAAGAAAATTTCCAGCAGGCGATGCATTGCTGTGGGCTGCAGGTGTCATAACTGTAAATCTCATATATATATATTTATATATATATATAACTTATAAATCTCAAAATAACTGGCACTTTCCCTGTTGTCACAGAAGAGGCATGGTGCCCATCTCTAGCTCTCTCAGGACTCTGGATATCCTGGACCTGTTGTAACAAGCTGCTTCTAGCAGGACGTAACCCTTCTCCTTGTGTATTATTATGCATCATAGTCTCTGGCGTTGGAGGCAGAAGATATAAATTCACAATTGGTTTTAAATGATCTAACTACAAACTGTTGCTGAAAGAAGCAGTCCTGCCCCCCCCCCCCCCCAAGCAAACGGCTAACTGTTTTCTGACACCCAGTTGTGCTTAGGTTGGATCACCTGATCCAAAAGTAATTTCTACTTTCACCCAGCATTACTTGGCATCTACGGCTGTGAGCTGATCTGGTTCTCTTTGAAAACACTCATGCCAACACAAGGAAACGGGCTGGAGGAAGCCCCCCAGAAGTGGACAAAACCATCTGTGTCACTGGCAGCATTGCCTGAAAATTCATGCAATGCAAAGAGGAGCACTGAGGAACTTCCTCAGTTGCATTTCAGGCTGCTTGGGGGTGTCCCAGAGAAGGTTCCCATCAGCAGTCACCAAACCTGCTATCCACCAGCAGTCTGGTTTGTGAAAACAAAGCCAGCAGCCGAGCCCCGGAGTCCCCCGATGCTGAGCCCACCTCCTCTGCCTGCAGCACACACACATGCACCCGGGACTGTTCCCAAACCTGAGCCATGTTCCCCCTCATCAGCTCTTCCAGGTCTGACATCTCTTCCTTGAGGTACGCTTCTTTCCTTCCTTTCTCATTGCCCCCCGTTAGCTTTTATTGTGCCTTTTTCCATACTCTGTCTCTGTTTGGGCCTCCTTAGCCCCTCACCACATTGTCATCTGCCCTCCTGAAGCTGCCCAGCAGCAGCAGGCTCTGCTGGGGCTTGCAGAGCATCTCCTCCCCGCCTTCTCATCCCTCTTTGACTGTCTGGGTAACAGATGCCCAAAGTAGCTGCTAGAGCTCCTCACACAGATCCAGCATTTTTCTCTGCTACAGAGGTGTGTAGAGGGGCTGGATTTGCAGAGGGACCCCGGCAGCAGAAGCCCAGCAGTGGCCAAACAAGTTGGAAGGTCTTTAACAAACCCCACGGTGTCACGTGGCCCTGCTCCAAAGGGATTTTCCATTTCTAGAGTCCTTTGCCATGTGCTGAATGAATCAAATCCAGGATTGTCACAATTTTAAAACCTAAATAAAACTAACTTTTAAAGTGAATTGCTCTTGTTCTCAGTTAAATGTGTTTAAAACTAAGTTAGTCCAAGAAACACTGAAAACTTTTATTCTTTAAATAACGCAGGGTTGTGGGTTTTGGTTTTTTTATTTTAAACTTAATGAATTTTTCTACAAGAAAAAAAGGTATTAACGGAAATTTCAGTGTAAAAAGATCCAAACCTGAAAAAAGTATTGCCAGGTTTTACAGATGCAAAAAGCTCATCTTGCTGTTTTGCTGATGTGGTTTTCTTTTTTGATATTTACCACCCCGTCTTCTCTCAAACACTGATTTTTCTTTTGTAGGCTTTTACTGGTTTTGGTGCAAACATGGATGTAGCTCACAGCACAGCCCCACAAACAGCTCTGAGCATGGGGGGACCTCAGCCTGCCAATGCCACCATGTGGGATGCAGAAGACAAACTTGAATACCAAGACTTCGCTTGACCAAGATGGTCAAAAGCTCAAGATCAGATTCATCCTCTCCAACTTCCTTTCTCTAGGCGCATGTTTCTGGAGCAAACGATCCCAGAGTCTTGCCTCGCTTCAAGCTTGGAGCCATGTCAATCTCAGCAGGAGCCTAGGGGATAGGCATCAGAGGCAGGAAATAAAAGAATAGGGGTAGACCCAGATTTTCTAGCTCAGTCCCAGGCTGGGAAGCTGCTGAGCTCAGCCAGCATTGCAGAGCTCTCCATGGGATATTGATGACAGTGACAGGGCAGTTGTGGAATGGTTAAACATAGTCAAAGAGAAACAACATGAGCTTTTCAGGCAGAAATCCAGGCAGTGCTGACAGCTATAGGCAGGTCCTGAATTGTTCATTCCCATCTTCCCAGCTTGCTAAAAACCTTCTGGGCAGTTTGGGCTTCCATGGGTATTTGAGTGAGCATCCCAGCCATGCTAGTCAGCCTGCTTGTATCTCCATCCTTTGCCGTAGTAAATCAGAAACTTCCATGTTATGCCCTGGGTCTACCTGTCTGTGCTGTGGGGACGGGCTCCTATAAATCTCTCCTTTCTGGCCATGAGAGCGCCAATAAATCTCCCTTGGATGCATGTCCTGACCAAGAATGCAACAATAAATTTCCTGTAAGTGGTGGAGAGAGGAGGAACAAGGAAAGAAATAGGATATTCATGCATGTCATTGCATCTGCTTGCATGGGAAAAGAAAGCCTGGCATCCCCCCTCTGGTAGTCAGGTTCTGGCTCCATTTTCCACCCAGCCATTGCCTCTTGCTCCAACCCCACAGGCTGCCCTGCTCAGCCCCCCTGCATGCCCGCTGCCCTCCCAGAGGTCCCCACTCACCCCTGCACCTCCTCACCTCCATACAGCATCTCCCCGCCATGGCTGCCTCCTTCTGCGTGGGAGCTCACAGAGGACATCACCAGGAGCTACAAGCACAGTTCCCACGCTGCTCCCTGCCACCTTCAATTCCCTGAAGTACCTTTTTCAGGGAGACAATCTCCCTCCATACCACATGCTCACCTTCTCCTCTCTTCATGCCCAAGTTGTTTTATTCTCCTTTCATCCTCCCTGGCTGTATGAATGGCAGCCTTCTAGGGTCAGCTGCCAGGTCTTCTTCTGTGCCTTTATAGCACTTTCCCAGGGGGATCTGGCCTCACTTGGGGTTTCTGTGCTGCCCTGTTGCACAGGACAATCCCAGCAAGGCTGCGAGCCTGCTGCTGCAGAGGAAGGAGGAATACTGTCACTGAAAAGCAGGTTCAGGCAAGGAGCACTGTTTTGCTCGAGGTCTCTCACCCAGTTCGGAAGATGCTCTGTCAGGTCCTGTGGCTCCCCAGTCATGGGATCCTGTCTTTGCGAAGGCTGTCGCCTCCCTTGCTGCAGAGGTGGGAGTCAGGATGCATTAGGGCAAGACCAGCTTTCCAGGGGTCCCTGGGACTGCAGCACTGACCAACCACCCACTGTCAGCAAGCTTTTGGTGGCTCCATCCCCAAAGCCAGATTTGCCTGTCCTGCAGGCTGGAAGATACTATAAAAAAAAAAAAACGCAAAAGCAACCAAAAGGCATGCGTGTACACAGCCATTTATTCTGTAGTAGTTTTACTTCTTCTCAGCCTAGCCCAGTCGGGTCCCCAGGGGACACGTGGTAGGAGGCCAGAGGAGACGCGGACAGCCACTTCCCTTTCCGCAGTCTCGGTGCCAGGGTGGCTGGTGACAAAGGGCAGGAAAGTACATGACTGTTAGAGGACAGAGGGCAAGAGTACACCTGTGTGTGAGTGGAGGGGTCCTAGTGGGAGCCCCCAGGGGTCTGTGCTGAGACCTGGGCAGCTTAACACATGTGACCTGGAACAGTCAGACCTGGAAGGGACCTGGAGGAGCTATTCAAAGCATTTTGACCAGTACAATCAAGTAGAAACCAGCTTCTTTTTGAAGAACAACTGAGTATCTGAGATGCTCCAGCCTGGGAAAGAAATGGCCGAGCCATGAAGCCATCAGTGATCTGGGGAGGAGGAAAGGGCTGGTTGTTCATGTCTCTCCCAGCACAAGAACAGTGGCACCCCAAACAACGCTAGCCTGTGACAGCTTCAAAACAGGCAAAAATGAGTTCTCCACCCAATGTGTAGCTGGGGACTCAGTGCCACAAGACACTGCAGGTGCAGACAGTTTACAGAGGATCAAAAGAAGACTGCATGAATCACAGATTGATCTGCTGAAGTTTATTAAATGGATAAAAACTTTCTCTTAGGCAGGAAGTTCTGGTGCCACAAAGGAAGGAAGAACCTTAATGGATAAGGGACGTGCAGCACTCAGAGCAGCCCCACAATCCGGGGATGGAGGGATGGTCCATGCTGCTGTCAGGACTTTGAGCTCATCGTTGCTGAGGAGTCATAGCCTGGGGTCAGGGCGAGGCAAAGGATCTCCCAAGCTGGGCACATCCCTGGAAAGGCATCCCATCTCCACATGGACTTTGTGAGTGAAGTTCAGGGCCCTGCATAATCTGGAGACAGAGGGGACAATTACAAATCCTTTGGCCAGAACACCTCCCTGGCTCCCCTGACTGTCACCTCTTTTGTCCTGCATCGAAACTGGTTTGCTGAATGAGTGAGAGACAACATGTGCTTGAGAGCTGGAGGAAGCAGGTCACCTGCTTCCACAGGATTTTACCCAGCATACAGATGGCTCCTCACTGCATCAGAGAGACTGATCCAGTTCACACAACCCAGTGCAACACAGAATACTGCAGAGCACTTTTTGCTAGGGCGGGCAGCAAAGCAAGACCTGTCAGTGTGCAGGACTCTGAGGGTACGCTGGTGGTGCAATTGCAGCACTAAAAACACCAACTGCAGCACTTTTTAGCCAAGGAATCAAAGCCACTGGTGTTAACCAGCCTGGCATCCGAACCCCATCCCTGCAGGCATCCCCAGTGTAAAGCTGTCACTGGGCAGCCTGCCTTTCGGCTGAAGCCAGCAGCTCTACCGGCTTTTGCAGGACAACAGCACATGATGCAAAAAAGTCAGGAGTAAGCAAGCACTGCTGCAGTGCCCATCCTGCAGCAGGAGCAGGCTCCGTTATGTCTGCTGCCTGCCTGCTCGCCAGGAGCAATCCTTCATCCAGGAGACACCAGGGAAAGCTCCATGTTCTTGGGCTGGCTTTTGGCTGGGGGCATGCCACGTGCATCCAGTACCTGCTCCTACCCACCTTCAGTCTCACACAGGGCCAGTGGCCAGGCCCAGCTCCTGGGTTTATCCAACTTATACCTAAGGCACCTCATACAGAGCAGCCAGTGGGTCTCCAGAGGTCAGGGGAGACTTCAAGAAAACTCACAGCATCTGGCTACCTGCAAGGGACCTTACCTCCTATCACTACAGGATTTTTACATTCTTTTTCCAGGTTATTACAAGTTCTCAGGCATTTCACCGAGACTTTTCCCTGTCTAAACCAAGTCCTGGCTACAGCTGCCCACTCTGCCCGTGGCCATTGGGATCTCAGGAGAGGCTGATCCCTTCCCCAGACCCAACCAGTACACAAAGGCCCTTCTAGAAACCAGCCTGTGTTGTGTTACAGGCCAGCTCAGCTCTTTTGGACGCTCCCAATGGTGGAAGTTGTCTTTCCCTGCCTTTGCAAGCACCTTTGCCGCCACAGCGGACAGCTTCGTTCTTGCTGCGTTTGGACAGTGATTAAACTATGGATGGTTTGGACCACAAGCTCCTACATCTCTGCCCAGGCGTATACAAATAGAACAGCTACTCAGAGGGATGCTGTAGGGTCCTTCGGGTGCCCAGAAAGGTGAGGCAGAGCAGGTTGCAGAGGCCAAGAACAGGCACCCAGATAACACCCAGCTGTGGAGCTGCCCTGCCCCTGGCCCATCTCCACTCACAGCAGCACAACAGCAGTGTGGAAACCAGCAAGCCCAGGCTGGGGTGGGAGGTTAGTGCTGCTCTGGGTCTCTCTCAAGGTTGTTGGAGTCTGTTTCGGTGGTAGCTTAGAAACCCCAGCAAACCCGCTTCACAGCGCATCTGACCTGTGTTCCTAGCCTGGGGAGGGCTTGTGGATATAGCCAACATGTTGTTTGGTTTTTCAGCACAAAGGTTGGCTAAAACATCAAGTAAATCACTTCCTCCTCCTGTGCTGGGTTGTCCCTGCCACCTGGGCTTCACTCACCAGCTCCAGCTGGCTCTTGTGGTGTGGTGGAGGAGGCTGCCTGGCTCCCCAGCCCTCTTCTTGTGGGTCCCTGAGCAGCTGGGTGGCTCTCCTGCCCGTGGAGCCTGGCCTCCTGCTTTCAGTTCTACCTTCAGCACGCTAACACCTGTGATGTTTCTGTCTCTTTCACTTCTGCTCTGAGCCAGCCTTTGGGCTACTCTGGGTCTGTGGTCACTAGGACCATGGACCTGAGAGGCTTGAGGGCCTTACTGGCCAGCAAAAGCCCAGCTGCAGGAAGCCCCTGCTGTGTTGCCAGTGCCTGCGGACACTGCCTCCTGTGCCAGCATCTCCTGGAGCTGCATGGGGTGGGGGGGATCCAGGGTGCTGTGAGTCACCCTCTCTACTAGAAGGAATTTGCTTCTGTTTCACCCCTGGAAACATGCTGCACTCAATAAATTCAATCTTTGAAACCTGCTGCACTTAATAAATTCAATCTTTGAAATCTGCTGCACTTAATGAATTAAATCTCAATTTCCTTCCTCATTCCAGCCCCACAATGACCTGACAGATACGTTGGGACTTTCCAGAGGTGTAAGCTCATGGATGGCAAAACCCGCCACATCCACCCAGCACTGCCCAGTGCCTGGATTTCCTGTGGGCTGGGAAACCTCACAAGTACCCTGCGTGGGAGGGCTCTGGTGCTTTCTGCAAGCTGCCTGCAGCCTCGATAGCTCCTTTCATTTTCATTTTTCTTGGTGCTGGGAACTGTGCAGCTCCACCCGTGGCACCAGAAACGTGTACAGTGCAGAGGTTCCGGGTCTCTGTCTGCGGCCCAAAAAGAGCTGTGGCTGCCCAGGCTGGAGCACAGAGCCCATTAACCCCAGTGCAGGAAAACCCAGGCAGCGTCCGGTGTCGTGGCTGGTAACTGCTCCGGTGAGTGCGGCAAGAGGAGCGAGTGATGGCCCCATGGCTGCGGAGCAGGGAGGGCTGGCAGAGAGCGAGCATCAATGTGGGAGTGACTCTATCTTGCTGAGCCCATCTGGGCACGGGCGGCAGTCCCAAGGTGTCCTGGGCAGCACGCAAGGGAACCTCCCCAGAAGCGGCTGCGTTTCAGCAGCGTGCAAAGGGCGGGCTCCGTTCCGTGCTTTGGGGTGCTCACAGAGCGCTGGATGCGCATCTGTCCTCCCTTCTCCGCTCCCCACAGGGCTGCTGCGGGCGCTGGGTACAACACATGCTGCTGACCCCCCCTGCTCTGCCGCAGATGTCTCAGGAATCATGGCGGCCGAGCCACACCGCTGCCTCGCTCATCCCCGAGGCCCGTGGAGGGCGAGCGCAGCGTGCCATGTACCTGCTCCTGGTTCTGTGCGCCGCAGCGCTGTACCTCGCCGGGGAGCCCCTCGTGCCCACCGCCCGCAGCCTCGCCGTCCACCTGGCAGCCCTGCAGATCGGGGCGCTGCTCAAGGGCACCTGCTACCTCGCGGAGGAGGTCTTCCACCTCCAATCCAGGTGAGCCAGCGTCGGGGTGGCTGTCTCCTGGGTGCCTGGGACCACTCTGGGGGCAAGAGCATAGCAGCCTCCGGGATTTACGGGGGGATCTGCTCCTTGCCTCGACTCTCACCCATGCCCTCTGTGGAAATGCTGTGCTGTGCCCTGGAAGCACGCGCTGCTCTCCGTCAGCCTCCTGCCTCTCTCATCTCTTCCCCCTCTCCTCCTCCCCGCCTCTCCTGCCTGCCCAGCTCGCCCGTACGTCTGTGGACCTCTCCTTCTCCTCTCCGTGGTAGCTCCCTAGTGTGCCCTTTCCCTGGGGACAGTTCTCGGCCCCCAGCCTTTCCCCACCACCCAGTGCTGGAGGGCAGGGGGGCTGTTGGAGATAGTCTCCCCTGGCTGTCCGAGGGGACATTGCATCTGCTCCCCTCTGAGACCCACAGGTGCTGCAAGAGACCCAAGCACTCTCCTGGCTGGGGGCAGCCGGGGTGCACTTAGCAGGGTCCCACAGGGCTCTCTGGCTCCATACTGCTCTAGAAGGTCAGTGGCACCGGCAGGGAGGTGGGAGCATCCCCTGGCCAGGGTCCCGTGGGCTACAGATGGCGGGTGGGTGGCCGCCAGCCTGTCTCCTGTCTCCCTCTCCCACCCAGGCACCGTGGCAGCTTCTGGAGGGCCCTGAGCGCCTGCTTCCCCCTGCACTGGCACGGGCCCATGCTGCTGGTCTGTGGCTCGGCCTACGTGGCTCTTCACGACGGAGATGGGCAGCCGCTCGGCCTCCACCTCGGCCTGGCCAGCTTGTGCCAGCTCCTCGTCCTTGCTCTGGGGCTCCACGTAAGGCACCGACACCTCTCGCCTGGCCAGCTTCCCAGGGAGCACTTCAGCCCTAAGCAGTCGTAGGGGCACGCGGCCCGGCTCTGCACGGCCCCTCGCACGTACAGCCCACCCGCACGCAGCCCCGCGGCGGGAGAAACGCTCTCGTTAGCTCAGCCCTGAAGAGCTGATTTCCTCGGCCCCGTACTGCCGTGCGTGTAGGCAGGAGGGCCAGGCTGCCTTTTAATGAGCACAGCCGCCCTGGGGCGCTGGCAGCAGCCCTGTCGCAGCCAGAGCCCCGCTGACACAAAAAAGTGGGTATTTTAAAACCTGTCAGTCAAGCTGGAGCTTGAGGGGAAAGGGTTGCCTGTGTGGTCTCCAATGGGTTTATTATCAGGCGTGCTGTGGGTGGCAGAGCCTAGCTCCAGGTAACTCTGCAGCATTGGGAGGGCTCTGCTTTATCCCAGCAGAGCTGGAAGGGGAGAGGGGTCACACAGGTTACAGAAAGGTGCTTTGGGGAGGGCAGCCATCAGGTGCCTGTGGGGACTGAACACCCATTTCCACCTAAATGAACGCACAGAGCCGGCGGGGGCCACTGATGGCCCTGGAAATCCCACCATCAGGCACTGGGCTGTCTCCATCCGCATGCTTGAAGCACTGGGCAGATGCACAAGTTGCGCTGGGACACACGATCCCAATGGAGGGTACAGCCAGAAAAGTGCCCGGCTCACCCCACCATCAGCTTCCTCATCTGTAGGGGCTGTATGGGCTATCAGGGGCTCTTGGCCCTGCTGCCCAACGCGGTGGTGGAAGGGGGCAGCAAGGCTGCTCACTCTCCAGGTGTCTTTGGAGAGGGCAGCTGCTCTCTGGTCCATGTAGAGATGTTGCAGAAGAGCCCAGGTGGCTGCTTTCCTCACTGCTGCTCTGTCTTTCCTTCCCTCCACAGAAGCCCTCAGCAGTGGAAATGTCTGAGATGTCTGAGAAGTCCAAGCAGAATGTCGCTCATGGGCTTGCCTGGTCTTACTATGTTGGGTACCTAAAAATAGTCCTGCCACGTATGTAGTTGTTTCCCTGCATTATCATGCCCACAGATAGAAATAGCTCCTAATAACAATCCTGCCCCTTCTACAGTGTTAGCAGGGAAATGGGGAGCAAGGTAGAAAGCAGCTGTACTTACGCCAGGCACCTCTGCCTGATGTTGTATTCCACCAGGGGTGAAAAAGTCGATGGAGGAATTCAGCAGAGCCAACCCCAACGTGCTGGCATGCAGGGAGACCTGGAAGCTGCACATCTTGGTCCCTCTGAGCTGTGACGTCTGTGATGACCTGGAGAAAGCTGACAGCAATATCCAGTACCTGACAGACCTCACTGAAATCACCCTGACCCGAGCTGGCACTAAAAAAAGGGTCTACAAACACAGCCTCTATGCAATCAGGGATGAAGACAACAAGGTACACTGAGTGCAGTGTTGGGAGAGCAGTTGGCATGCATCAGCCCAATGGTCTTCCTGGCCTAGAAGTGGCCATAAGGGCAGGACAGTGTCATCTCTCCTATTAGAGAGCTTTTCAGCAGGCTTCCGTGAGATGGAGAGGTCCTGTTCATGCTGGACATCTGCACCCCTTCCTCCTGGCTGCCTCCTCCCAGGCTCAGCCCTTGCAGGGATGTTGGGCTCACTTAACTCCTCCTGGAGTTGATTTAAGTCCAGAAAACAGCTGAAAACTGGGCAGAAAAAAGCAGATGTGGGGTACAGAGCATCAATTCCCATGGGATGAACAAATATTTCCTTTTGTTTTGAAGAGGTGCTTGAAAATGTCTGAGTCATTATATAATTTGACTCCCGTTCCCCCAGACACCTCTTTTCCAGGCTGACAAGCCCTAAATCCCTCCATCTCACTTTGCATTCATCTCCTTCCACATCTCCAGGCAGATGGGCCTCTGCCTCTGCACCCTTGGAGGAGGGAACACACTGGTCCTGCTGACATGACTGTGGATGGAGACATTGGCAGAGCGATGCTTCTCACCCAGGTCCCCCTAATTTGCCTTTTGATGGTGGCTGAGCGCTGAACTGCTGCTTTTAAAGCCCAGCCTGCAGGGACCCCAAAGCCTCTTTCCTGGCCCTGCTCCTGGGGAAGCACAGTCAGCGTACTGATGCTGTGTTTCATCTGCCAGTCTCCTGCTGAGTCACTCAGCACCAAGTGAGCTCCAGCAGCTCTGCAGCCTGGACCTGTCCTGACCCGCTGTGTGTTGCCAGTAAAATCTGTCCCTCAGCTTGCTGCCTAGTTGCTGGTGAACGCGTGCATGGCAGCGATGCTAGCTCCCATCCTTGCATCTGCTCCAGGTCACTGTGGCAACTGCCTGCCGAGGCTGGTAGCTCTTCCTGCTACCCTGCATTACCCAGGGATCCCATCCCTCTTCCTTTATTAAACTTTCCAGTTTACCCAGTATAAGACTTACTGGTAACCCTGCTCCTCCTTGGAATTTTTATGGCCTTAACAAATCTCTCCTCATTTGTTTGATCACCCTCCTTCTAGCTGTGCATTCATCTTGCCAGCGTTTATCCTCTTCTCCATTCTACTCCCCATCAGGATGCTCAGACTTCCCCTTGTCTAGCAGAAAAGCCACCAAGAAGGTGTGATCAGACACGGGCAAGGGGTGTCTCCATAGGGGACCAAACTCCATGGGGAAAATCACCGCCCAGGCTGCAGCCTGGGAGCACTGACAAAGCTGGTGGCTGCACCCCGGGGCCCCGTGGGAGGGAGGCAGCTCCCCGAGCCCACTCGGTGCACAGGGCATGGCTCTACCTGCCAGGCCAGTTGCTCTTTCCCTGTCCTGCAGGGGGACACTGGGGCCAGAACCAGTGTCCCTGTCCCAGTTGTCCAGCACACAGCACCAGTGCAGGGCAGGCTACAGAGCCGCCAAGGGGTCTCAAAGGCTCTGCCCAGCGCCAGGGTCCCCCGGCAGCCCTTTGCCAGATGCTCGGTCCTCCTGCTCCCGTGTCTTTTCCTTCCATCCCTGCAGCTCTGGCACTGTGCAGTGGAGTATGCCACCCCGCTGCAGTCCCTCTACGCCATGTCCCAGGATGAGTGTGCAGCTTTCAGCCGGGAGGACCGCCTGGAGCAGGCCAAGCTTTTCTACAGGACCTTGGAGGAGATCCTGAAAGGCTCCAAGGAGTGTGCGGGTACCTACCGGCTCATTGTGTACGAGGGTGAGTGAGGAGGAGAAGCTGAGCACCCAGCATGGTGGCTGTGTTCTCCCAGCCCTTTGAGTGACCTCAGATCAGGGCAAACAAGGGGAAGTAGGCAGGATCTGTGCAGCGCTTGGCTGGTATCCCAACTCAGATGGCCGGGGCGGGGGGGGGTCCCTGCTGCAGTGGGAGGAAGGGGCTGCCTCTCGACACAGAAAGACTTCTTGCTGTAGGTCTCAGAGGAGCGGGCAGGATACTGGCAGAGCTTGTCCCTTTTGAAGTCCCCAAAGGCATCTGAGACAAGCAGTCTTCCGCGGGGGCAGCAAGAACACTCCCTCAAGGATTAAGTGTAACAGTGAGCTTCCAGGGGAAGGAGCAGCTCTCTTCACTGCTGCTGGTCCTGGGAGAAATGGCTCCCCCTCCCCAGCAGTGGGACGGGTGTATGAGTGTGGCTCAGTGGCATTCCTCCTGACAGGGGATGGGAAGGAGCAAGGCTTTCCCTTCTTCCCATCTTCCTTTCATTTCCCTTCTCCTCACCTCTGCCAGAGCAGCAGGGCTTGAAAACAGCTTCCTGCTTCTTGCTGAAACAAATCTCATTTTTTTAGGGGAAATTCAGCACTCTCCCTGATGGGGAGAAGCATTTCTATCCAATAAGGTAGTTCCCATCACAAGCACTACTGGGAGTCCAGCACATAGTGCCTGTATTTTACTTTACTTCCTGCACTTTGTGTTTTAACTTCTCTCTTCTGGCATGCTGAAAGGGGGGAAGTAAGAACCATATTTTGACTTCGCAGGAAATTCTGCCTTTTTTGGGGCATCTCCCAGAGACTCTGCTGCCCGCCCAAACCCCTGCCTTGGGCTGGACCAGTGAAGGTGGCTTTTGTCTTTCTTCTGTTCCAGAGTCAGGAGAAGCAGAGACCCACTTCTTGTCCAGAGAGATCCTCTGGCACCTCCGGCAGCAGCATCACGAGTACACCGTGTACGAGGGGAACCACCCACACGCCCCATCCACGACCCTCAACTCGACAGAGCTCAACCTCCAGATAAGCAAGTCTGACCTGCCGCAGCCTCTGAGAAGTGGCTGCTTCTAAAACACTAGTGCTGCCCAGCCCCACACCACCACCTCGGGGCTCCAGTCCCCCTTCCCCAAGCCCCTTGCTCTTGCAGCAAGTGCTGCCCATGTCAGCGATCCCCAACCTCCTGCAGGAACTGCCCACCAAAACCTCCTGTGCATCGTTTTTATTGAAAACAGCTGACTCAAACCACAGTCCTGTGACATGCTTCCCATTTTCTTTGTTATGTATATCTCATATATTAAGCCATGGGTGGTTTTTTTTTAATCTGCTTTGATTTGTGTCATATAAAGCATTTTCCTCTGGGACAAGTTGCAGTACCCTGAATCTTGGGCACAATGTGCAGTCTGTCCTTGGGCATCCTGTGGTGTTGGATGGGGCTTTGGAAATCCCAGCCACAAGTGTGTATGTGTGTGCTGGGTCCAACACATCCAGCCAGCACGGCCTGACTAATCTGATGGCTTCTGCAGGCACAAGGAGTATGTGCAGGACATCCAGGGTACCCTCCAGCCTGATGCACCCACTGTGCAGTCACACACGAACAGCCTTGCTTTCTACCCATTCGGGAGGTGGAGGTGGAAGAAGAGGAGGTTGGGCCTGGGGAACTCCGACATTCAGTGGTCCCACAGTGCAAGAAACGTCCCTGCTTTTGCTCCATCCGGTAATTTTGTGCTGAGAGCCATCTGTGGTGCCTGCTGATGCCCTTCATGCCCACATTCCTCCCAAGCACTCCGCAGAAGTGTTTCTCTAGCCCCAAAGGACGCGCCAGACCCCCTGGAGCTCTGGGAAAGGGGCAGGATGCAGTCCTGGGACAACTTGCATGGGGTTTTTGGTGCAAGACATCACATGTTGGGCTGCCCAGGCCTCTGTGTCTGGGGGTAAGGTACCCCCGACAAGCCCAGCAAGCCGGGCCCTCCTGCCTACTCGGGCCCCATGTGGTCAGGTAGAAGCAGGGCAGAGGACGTGCAGCGGGTCTGCTCAGTGTGGCTCTGAGACAGATGATTTCTTGGCTCTACCCATCTACGTGCTCCTCCAGGGTCTGCCTGGAGATGCCTAGGCTGAAAAAGGTGCTGTTCCCAGGCCAGCCCCAATGCCTGCACACCCCGCTTAAGGCCACACTTGCTGAAGAGACTCAGCTTGCAAGGGGACGGAGCCTGCTCCCAAGGGACTGCCAGTGCCAAGGAAGCAGCTGAGAAATACAGTCCCTGTGGTGGGCTGCTGCCAGGAGCCTTCCCAGCCAAGATGACAGCAAAATCCCAAAGGTGCCCCGCATGACCTGGGCTGGCCAAGGGGCAGGCGAGCCAACCAGTCCCTCGGGCAACCAAGCACGAGTAACGCAGTGTGGCCAGAGCTGTGTGCCGTGGGGCAGGATGGTGGCCCCGGGGCTTGTTGCTTGCCAGGTTGCCAGAGACCGTGGCAGAGCTTTGCCATGGTGCAGCTTGGCAAAGCCACAGAGCAGGGGCCAGAGCTGTGCACCCACTGCTCCATGCCTCAGCTTCCCCTTTGTCCAAGAGCTGAAGGAGGATCTAGCCAGCCAGTTCTGCCCTGGGAGGGAAGGGGGAACAGGCGGCAGCTCAGTTGCCTTGTTACCCTCTGATGTTGCAGCATCCCTACCTTTTGGTCCCTCCCAACTCCTAGGACTTTGGCAAAAGAATGAGGTCCCTTGAGAGGTCCTAGGTGCTTGCCCTCAGCCTGAACTTCCAGCACCAGGGCCTAGAAACAGCTGTGACCATCCTCTGGGCCAGCCATGGAGACTCTGAGGGGACTGCATAGTCCAGGGGCCCACAGGAGATGACTTGGCTGCATGGCTGAGGACGGCGACACGAGTGCTGTGCCTGGGTCCCTCCTGGCTCCACTCATAGCTTCCTGGGTGGCTTTGCCTGGAACCAGACACACAAAAGCTCCCTAGGAGATGCTACTACCTCTCCTTGTGGACACTGGTGAGGCTCCAGCTAAGTCTGCTTTCCTGCCACTATTTTTCCAATATGGCTAAGGTCCCTCAAGTCCTGACTGGACCTGTTGGCCAGTGGTCTGTCTGGTGCCAGGTATGTGATCTCCCTAACAGGAGGCTCAGGCTCCTTACCAGAGCCGCGGCTGCCCAGCCTCGCCATGTCCTTGCCGCATGGCTCCTGCCAGCAGCACCCAGCAAGCTGCTCCTTCCGATAGCCTGGCTTCCACCAGTCTGAGTGTGCGCAGCCTGTGCAAGGGCCGTGATGCACTGCAAGGATAACAAAACCAGCCAAGAGGACAGACCCAACCGCAGCTACCAGGATCATGGCAGGGCACCTGGGTTTCTTTGTCACTCCCAGGCCAAGGTGAAACTGTTTGTGGCTGAGCAGGCTCACCTGGGATGGAGAGATGCTGATGGAAAAGGCTGGGTGGGCACAGGCTGCGGCTGAGCCCACAGCCCCACTCCTGCCCTTGGCTGCCCATCTCCTTTTACCCTGATACCTACCTGTGCTTGCAACTCCTATCCCAAAGATGCTGGATGCACTTTCCTCTGCCCATGGCTCCCAAGGGAATCATCATGCTTGGACAACGTGCACCGCCTTGAGCTGGGAAAAGCCACGGGCCAATGCTTCACCCTTCAGCAGGAAGCTGGGTGCCCCAGGCAGACCCCCAGGCTGGGAGGCAGAGGTCCTGGGGAGCAATCCTGAGACAAACTAAACAGCTGGACATTTATGTCACCGCTTCTTCACATACCTGGTAGAACAGCTTTGGTGCTGATGGGGGGCTGTGTGCGGGGGGGGTGTCCCAGCAGGCGAGAAGGCAGCTCCAGTGGGCAATGTGGCACAGCAGCAGATGCTGCCAAGAGCCTGGTCTAAGAGCAGCCTGCCTGCGCTGCCTCCAAGGGCAGCTCAAAGGGCTCCAACACAACAGTGCTGCTTCAGCCTTGTCTGCTCCACAGAGAGCTCACTGGGCTCGTCTCAGAAGCGTAGCCACACCACCCAGTATTCCCCTCCGAGTGGAAGGAGAAAAACCTGGGTGTACTCTTTTGAACAGTTGGATGAAAGGTTGGATGACTGCAATTTCTCTTGGGAAGAAGGCAGCGTGGAAAACCCTCACCCTGCTGTCAGCTACCACGAGCCACCAGCGGCTCAGGCACATGAAGCCTGCAGAGCCAAGTGCTTCACAGCCGTCCGAGGAGACCTGGCAGCGCTGCTAAGCCCAGCTGGCACACTGAGGCACAGAGAGCCTATAACCCAGCTCCTTAACCACCTTTTGAAGCCTCTGGGATTCAAAAGGTCCCTAGGACCTGCTCAGGCTCCTGGGCAATAGGCAGCCCAGGGCCAGCGAGCACCTGGACATCCTTCCCCTCACACAGTGCCAATGCAGCAAGTCTCCAGGGATGCCTGCAAGCCCTGTAAGCCCTGTAGGACAGCATTTGCTGGGCCTCACGGGCTGGTACCACTCTCCTGGCCTGGAAGTGTGCTCTGTGCTGAGACCTTCTGCCCCCAGTGTGACCCCGAGTAAAGAGGGATCAGCTACAGCTTATTGCTCTCTCATCCAAAGCCACTCCTGAAACAGCTCCAACTGCTTCCATCTCTCCCAAGCTTTCCTTCCCAGGATAAAACTGCTCCTACCTGGCAGCTGCCTCTCAGCAAAGCACCCCAGGTGAATATCAGGGCTCCATCTCTCATGCATATGGGACAGCATGGTGGGAGATGCCTCTCCCCAGCTCCAGCCCAGCAAGCTTTCAGAGGAGATTTGGCTGCACGTTGGTCCCGCCGGGACTGGAAATTGGAACCCATTTCAGGATTCAGTAAAACCTTAATCTGCAGCCTAATCTCTGGGTACTACATCTGTGCAAAAGACAAAAAAGACAGATGAAAGGGCTGTTAAGGGAGGGTTTGTGACAGCAAAGGCCGTTGCAAAGAGCCGGCTCCTTTCAGCCTGCTGGTTTGGAGAGGTGTCGGGGATCTTTGCCAAGGCCTGCAGGATGTGCCGAGTGCCTGGTGCTGCACTGGCCCAAGAGGGAGAGGGGAGAGCTGCGCTGCTGCATGCGAGGGACCTCCTGGTTGTGATAGGAAGCGGACCCCCGGCTGCAGGGAGCAGGATGCTGCGTCCGAGGGGTCTGGCCCTGGGGCGTGGGCGGGTGGACGTGGGTCCTGATCACCCACCTCCTGTTTTGGAGCAGCGTTCCCAAGGGCACAGAGCAAACGCTGTGGGCACTTGCTGAGATTCAAGGTAAATGCATGGCATCAGGGCTGAGCTCAGCAACGTGGGAACAGCCAGGAGCAGCTGCGTGAGCAGCAAAGCCAGCACCACTGCAGTCCCTGAGGATCTGCGCCTTCAAACCCACTGGGGATCCTCGTGGAGCACAAACACTATCTCCTTCCTGATGCCCTGCTCCCTTCCCATATGGGTGCTTCTTATCTTGCCCATCACCGTCTTCAGTCAGGTTAGGCTGAGATGGCTGATAAGCTCAGCCCGTATTAGCAGGGGACAGGTAGAAAGACAGGTACAAGCCCAGAAGAAACCTGACAGTACAACCTTGTTCCAGCAGAAACCATGCTGCCAGCCAAAGGCTCAGCTCCTGCCACTGCTCAAGGGCAAAGCCAGAGCCAAGCAAACGGCAAGGTGAAAGCCTTTGCTAACAGAGTGAATTGCAGGCAGAGCTGAATCAGAGACAGGAAAATCAAACCTCAGAAGAAGTGGAAGCTTGCTGCCCAAGCTGGCAAACAGGATAACCAGTTTCCCCTTGAGCTCCCTAACAGCACAAATCAGCTCAGTTTTTGCGCTAATTGCAGCATTCCACATCAGACCTGACTCAGGTCTCGCCAGCTGCTGGGGTGGTTGAAGGTGCTGCAGGGTGTCAGCAGCACAGACGCAGCCTGGCCCACTGCTGGCATGCACCAGCACGGCAGTGTCATCCCCCCCCCCCCCCCCGCAGCCCCATGCCCTCATCGCCACTGTCCGCACCGCCATGAGGGGAGCAAAAGCCCTGGATGTCCCTGGTCATCACAGAGTGCTCGGGCACAGCCTTGGTTCAGCGATGCCCCATGCTCCAGTGCCATGGCTGCCAGCGGGAGACAGACTTGTGCGAGGGGCACAGGCACTACCCCAGTCTGGAGCCCAGTCTGCAGGGACTGCCAGGGCCATGAGGGGTGATGAGTAGATTTAGGGGGAATCTTCCACCTGAGCCCCCCAAGCACAAGCTGTGGGGGACAGGATCATGCCCCCAAGCCTAACCATCATGGAGAGGTGTCTGACACAGGGCTATGAGCCCCAGCTATAGTTCATCACCGGGGCAAGCACAGAGCCACAGGCGTGACTCATGGATGGGCTCAGTGCAGCAATGAGAGGTGGCTGGCACTGCTCTTGCCCTGCCTTTTTCTCTTCCCACTGCTTCTCCACTCGGGGAAGATGTATGGGATGAGGAGCTCAGCTTTACAGACAGCTCTGCAGTGGGATTGCTGGGTCCCAGGCATCCAGGCATCAAAGAGCTGAAGACTAAGCCAGTCACAGCCATCAGTCCCATCAGCAGCAGGGTGCTCTTGCCAAACATTTTTCCCCAACACCCAGACTGCTCCAGAGCCTGAGAAGCTCTTCTCTGCCCTCAGGATGAAGAGGTGTTAAGGGAGGAGGAGCAGACCCATACCTGAGCCATAGGGAGCAGCAATGCCACCACACCTCAGCAAGGTGAGCTGAGCAGGTCCAAGGTCTACCACCATCCAGTAATAACGAGGCAGGTCCTAGGCCGAGCAGGGAGGCAGGTTCACAGTCAGGTCTGGGTGAGCAAGGCACAGAGCCAGGCAGAGCAAAGCTGCACCCTCCCTCCAGCCAGGGCTTGGGCCAGGGCTGAGCTTGGATGCAAGCAAGGACGAGGCTTCTCACATCTTAGCTGTTTTCCCATCAGGTTTTGTTAGTGCCATTTGGATGTAAATAAGCCCAGCTCCTGTTCATTTGCAACCACAGAGCTAGCCAGGTCAGCAGTCCTTTCTGAGGCACACTTTGGTTTTTTCTCTTTGTGGGTTACCAGAAATCACTATTAACTGCCTGTAGAGATCTATCCGTCCTGCTCCATACAGCAAAGAGACTTATTGTTTTAAATCTCAGGGTGGCTGATATGTGAGTTTTCTCAAAGACCCATTGTAGAACAGGTGCTCGGGCTTTTACCATGAACTTAGAAAAAATGATCTTCAGTTTTTCTGCAGGAGATGCATGTGCCTATTACAAGAGCGCCTTTACTCCTGCCCTTGTACGTCTTCTCCTTTACCTCAAATGAAAAGACATCAGTGCAGTCTGATCTGCCATTTGCACAAATACAGCAATTGTCTGGGTCAGAGAGATGGGGAGGATAGAGAAAGAGTGCTCTTGAATTCTTGCCTTTTGGTTTGGGCAAAAGTTAGGAATTCTTTTTATGGAGGTTGCATTCCCCTTACTGCCTAAAAGATCTCTGGAGGGATGTGTGTATTGAATATCACTGCACTGGAAGTCCCAGGAATTTTCAGGCTAATGCCAGCTACATGGACCAATATTTCTTTAAATATCCCCTTCTTTAAGGGGATGGAGCTGAAAGCTGCCTTGTCCTCATTAGGATTAGGATGAGAAATGGTTTTGGCCCAGGAGCCATTTCCATCCCACATGGCCATGGTGGATGGCAGAAGTCAGCAGGAGCGCTGAGCATTCATTACCAGCCTGGTGTCAGGCACACGAGCATCCTTCGGGAGGGTGAACACGTTGTCCAGGAGGCTGCAGTCTGCCGAAAGCAGGGCAGCACCTCTAAGGAGTTGCCTTTCCCAGGTGTCCTTTGGGTTTTTGGTTTTTTTTTAGCTCTTACCTCTTTTGCACATAACTCCCAGCTGATGCTGGCATCTTTGTGTCTCTGGGTTTAAGGCTAGGAAGGAGAGTTCCTCTCCTGTTTTACTGCTGGGTTTCGGGGTTGAGAGGTCAGTGTCCGTACGAATACGGAGAGCCTGACCCTGTAAATGACAGTGGTACCAGGCACCATCATTCAGCTCAGTGCTAAATAATTTCAAGAACAACTATTGGCAATTAAAAGATGCCCCATGCCATCCCGCTTCCTGTACAAAAAAGTGCTGGAACATCAGCAGAGAAATTTCCCTTCTGTTTTTTCTCTGCTGCTTTGGAGAATCAGGAATGGTCTCATTCCTCTGTTGGCAAATGTTTGCTTCGTGCGGGAGGGCAGGGTTCCCTGCCACCACTGTGAGCCACTGATCTCTGGGAAGTGGCACCGGTCTGTCATTGCTGTTTGACTTCAGCAAACCTGGCCACTCACCTGGGCTCTGATTCGTATAAAAGATAGTGAACTGTCATCTTTATTGCAGTTACCTGCTTGTTTTAACTGTCCAGTTTCCACTTTCAATGTGTCATGAACACACCAATAAACCGGAGATGTCTGCCTCCTTTCACTAATCCCCTCAAAGAGGAGGTGGTGAAGAACTGCAGTTCAGCCTGCACTATGCAGGACCCGCATTGAGAGGAAGCAACTGTTGCTCGAGTGGCAGACGCTCATGGGAAGCAGTATCGGAGCGGTGTCACATATGGCCACGGGAGTGACTGCATCCAGTCTGCTGTGCACCTATGGCCCCCCTGCTCTGGGATGCTCTCTGTGAGAGACACAACGGTTTGGGAGCAAGAAATATCATCCACCTCTTCTGGGAAATCTCGTCCATTTTCTTGCTGGTTTGCAATGGATGTTGGCACCTCAGATGTGTTTGGGTTGCTTCTGCTCCAGTGCTGAACAGCAAGAAAACTTTAAAAAGATACCTTGTGTTGCTCATCAACAAAATGTGGCCCTTATTGCAAACTGGTTCCTTCAATCTGGTGACTCTTCTTGGCTGGCTTCAGCACTGACTTTTTTTAGGTCCTCTCAAACATGCCCAGATATCAATTCCTTGGCATCCAGCATCACTTAAAGAGTTTGGGGGTGCATTGCTACTTGCCACAGGGAAATGACCATTTTTGTCTCCAGATTTAAGCATTTGCACAGTTTCTCTGGCCCCAAGACTGTGCTTAAATCACTGCTTTGCTCAAAATCAGAAGAACTCACTGAGTCATTTAAATTCATTCAGTTTGTGGTAGGAACCAGAGTTGATCCAGTGCTGTACAAAATGCTTATGTACTCATGTATCTTTATCAGCAGCTTAAGGAAAGACATGTGGCTTAAAAGAAGAAGAAAGAGAAAAGATGCGGCGGTCCTTGCTCTTGTCTATACTCTCACTTACTTATTTGTGAATCTGAGCAGCTGATCCAGATGCTGCTTTTCTCTGTCTTGCTGGCTGTGCTTATGGGACCTTGTCTCTGCAAAGGCTGATAAAGAGAGTATTCTTATAAAGTTGGTGGTTAACGACCGGATTATGGAAAATGAGTTGAGATTTCTAATTTTTTATTACATTCCTGGTAACTACTGTTGTGTCTTGAAGTCTTATGCCAAGCATACACCTTGGCTGTAACATTTCCTTCTAATAGATGAGCCAGAGCAAATTTTGACGCTTTAAAAATTTTATGCAGTGGCTTGAATATAAATGCTGGCATTAACAAAACAGATCTAGAAGACCCCCAAACCTGACTCACTGTAAGGCCATCTCTGGTGCTGAGAGGCAGGAAGCATTTTCAGCTGTGTTTGTGCTCCCACCACCGAGAGCTGCAAGCCCATTCTGACACTTGGGCTGTGAAGCCTTTGAGCACTGTTTTGATTTGATTGTTTGAAAAGGTCAAATTATGGAGCCTTGCAAATGCAGGATGCTTCTGTATCTGGGGCAGGAGGGGAGAAGAAGCCAAAAGTAACCATTTCTGAAGCTTGACAATAGCTAAAAAGATTCATCAGGACCTACTTTTATTTGTATCCTTAAATCTTATATCCATGTAATTACTGAAGAGCAGGTCAGTTTGGTTGATAACTGTGCAGCTCATCATGCACTTTGTGCATGATGATGCTTTACGACCAGCTTGTGCAGTGGTGGTCACTTCAGGAGGCTGAAATAAAACAAGTTATTGTCAAACAGGTGTGCATGCCAGCCAGGGAGGGTTGTGTGCTTCGATGGAGAAAAATGTGAACATCGTCTTCTGCTGAGGTTGGCGATGGGTACACCTTTCACGAGGAAACAGCTACAGGTGAGCGGCAATGACTGCTCAATAGTGCTATGCTGCCCTCAAGTGTTGCTTTTCAGCAATATCCAAATTTTCAAAGTCAGCCTGCGCTAAGTTGCATTTTCCAAGTTTTGTGGTTGTGCTCCAAGAAAGGCCTTTGCAATCACACTGATTTTTTCTTTTAATTTTTTTTTTTTTTTTACCTTTCATGTAGTAAAAATCCTGCTTGAAAAGTGGGCTTGTTTGAAGTGGCTGAGGAAAATGCCAGGTTCACTAAGTTCATGCCTGTCTGTGGTTAAAGTTTGGCATCCTGCAAAGCAAGGAAAAGAGCAGCTCAGCGCTTCGGCTGTCAGCAATAGTTGGACTCTTACATCTCTTGGACTTAAACTGGCTATTAATTAACTGCCTCTGCACCTGCTACTGACTCCACAGTCCCTTTCATTTCCTCTTTCCAGTGACTCAGTGGGAGCAGCGTAATATATGGGAAATGTGTACAAATTCAATTTGAGAGCCAGAAGCCTGAGAGTCCAGAAGCCTTCACAGAGCTGTCTCGATGCTCGTGCATGCTGCCTGTTTTAGTGCACAGCTCTGCCTGAAAATTCACACTTTTAAATCCTTGAGCCCTTAAATCCCAGTGTAGCATCCATGGGGGTGACATATACGTAAAACCCAGCATCCTAATTTTTAATTAATTTGTTAGCCAAGCATCCGAAACATGTATTTCTCACAATTCCTCAGTCTTGCTTGTAGTTCTGTTGTGCCTGTTTCGCAAGCTGAAAGTGCAGCAGTTTGTGTTTTGCTGGCATCGTCAACGGATGTGTCAGAGTAGGGTCCCCAGCATGACCGCGCAGTGCTTAGGTCTCACAGAAAGGTGAACAGACAAAGAAGTGGAAAAACAACTTAAAGTCCCAAGTAGGGAAGAAGGGTTATTTCTGGGTGCCAGTCTGGGGTCACAAGTGGCTCAGAGGACCCATACAGGGTCCTTTTTTGTGGCAGCTGTTTACTAAGCCAAGCCTCTTACCAGGAAAGAGAGAACTGCCAGCTATAGCCTTTAGATAGTAACTTCAAGGTGTTAGTTTTAGGGAGTCGTTTTTGTTCCTTCCTCATCAATTTTGTTCTGGCCTCTGGTGCTGGGGTCTGCAGTAAGAGCAGAAGCCAGCCAGCACAGCCAGGCTGCTGCTCCCATCACAGCTGCGCATCCCCCCAGACCTGGCCAGTATGGCATGTAGCTGTTGAGGGCAGGAGTGACCTGGCTAACCATGGCAGATATCGATGCAGAGAGGATGCCCTGAGTCGCTGTCTTACCCCCAGCAAAACAGCACTGACATCTGAGCTGCTTTGACCACTGAGGAAAGAGCCCACAGTATTGTCTGCACAAACACATCCTGCTCATGAAAGGGAGAGGAAGAGGGGTTAATTAGGTTGGAACACATTTTGTCTCTTTTTCCTGCGTTTGGTACTGCTCCTGGGCTGGACACAGCTTCCTGAGGCCAGAGACCGTCATCTCTGCCCTGAAATCAGCAGCAGGAGAGAATCAAGGGGGATTCCCTCCACCCCTCCTATTGGGAAAAGGAAGGCTGTCTTGGTACTATGGCCTAGGGCCAGGGTGAGAGTGGGAGGGATCCTGAGCCACAGGATGAGGCACCACACTTGGGACCAAACATGTCCTGCCACTTGTGCCTGATAGCAGCCACAGGACCAGTCACTGGAGCCTCCAGTGCAGCTGTCTGCCAGGCGAGGGCTTGCCACAAGAGCAGGAGCAGAGATGGAATAAAACACAGACTCAAGCCCTTAATATTTTGGTAGGGATCATGGAGTCATAGAATGGTTTGGGTTGGAAGGACCTTAACGAAATGATCATCTAGTTCCAACCCCCCTGCCATGGGCAGGGACACTTTCCACCAGACCAGGTTGCTCAAAGCCCCATCCGACCTGGCCTTGCCCCCCCCCATGCCAGGGATGGGGCATCCGCAGTCTCTCTGGGCAACCTGTGCTAGTGCCTCACCACCCTCACAGTGAAGATTTTCTTCCTTACATCTAATCTAAACCTGCCCTCTTTCAGTTTAAGAACATTACCACTCATCCTATCACTACACTCCCTGTTAGAGTCCCACCCCATCTTTCCTGTAGGCCCCCTTTAGGTACTGAAGGCTGGTCTAAGGTCTCCCCGGAGCCTTCTCTTCTCCAGGCTGAACAACCCCAACTCTCTCAGCTTGTCTTCACAAGAGAGGTGCTCCAGCCCTCTATCATCTCTGTGTCTCTCCTCTGGACTCGCTCCAAAAAGTCCATGTCCTTCTTATGTTGGGGGCCCCAGAGCTGAATGCAGTACTGCAGGTGGGGTCTCCCCAGAGCGGAGTAGAGGGGGAGAATTACCTCCCTCAACCTGCTGGCCATGCTTCTTTTGATGCAGCCCAGGATACAGTTGGCTTTCTGAGCTGCAAACACACATTGGTGGGTCATGTTGAGTCACCAACACCCAATGTCAACCAACACCCCCAAGTCCTTCTCCTCAGGGCTGCTCTCAATCCCTACACTGCAAGCTGCTTCCTACTTTTCTGTGCCCTACATCACTCTAGGCTGGAGCTGCACTAGCACACGTTCACCCTCACACACAGCTTTTCACTAATAAACACGTTGCAGATAGCGATCCCCAGGGCTCAGCTCCCCTCCACGCACCAGGGACAGCACACCCTTAGCCGAGGGCTGCCCGTCTCCTGCGCGGGCTGAGGGGAGAGCACACTCATCCTGGCCAGCCCTACGGGGCGAACACCCCCCTGACCTGCTCTGGCAGTACGAGGATTGCACACACATTGACAACTGTTGGCTACATTTGGGGGGTTACCTTTGGTGGCCCTTGGCTTTTCTCTGCTGGCCTGGAGTGCCTGGAGGCACCCTGGCATACACAGATGGAGGGGGCCCCAGCTCTGCAGCTTTCTAGCGCTCCCCCTCTGAGGGGGACATGGAGGGGTGCTCAAGCAGTGTGAATTCCCTTTTACCTGAGAAGGGATCAAGTCAGAGTTGGTATTTACTAGAAGACCTTTAAGAAGATCCATTAGAAGACTGCTAAGCATTTGCTATTAACGGACTCAAGCTGGTACCAACCACAGATAACCAGTCCCACAGTACAGTCACTGACTCACGGGGTCACTCACACCCACTCAGGCAGCAGCACCTGGAGGCCAACCCCAGCTGCTCCCGGGAGTGGAGCGTTGCACTGACACACCAGTGCCTACCAGGAAGGTGCTCACAACATCCCTCAGGGGCTCTTCTCTCATCAGATGCTTGTATAAAATCCTGCTGCGTGCAATGTACCTGGCCCAAGTTACACAACCCCCAGCTGATGCTTGCCTGTGCCAGAAGCCTCATGGTGTCCTACGCTCACCAGCTCCCATGGATTCAAAACCACTGTCAACCCCCAGCCTCTCCTCAGTTCCTGGGGGACTTTCACAGACTGCCTCTCAGCATGCACTTTTCCTCTGTGGCACCTATTTCTCCATCCAAACCCACAGCATCCATTCCCACAGACCTATACAGCAGGGCCCTCAGGGACACAAGAGCTGGCCCATGTGGGCCTGAAGGCATGGTACCCTGCAACGGGCAACACATACTGGCCAGGTGCAGCCCAAGTCACAAGGGAACATCTCCCTCTTAGGCTGGCAAGGGAGAAACGCTCATCCATTTGGAAAACATCCTCACTGCTGTGAAGGACAGCCCAAGCCCCATGTCACTGGTGTGCAGGAGCACATCAGCCAAGGCGTGGGGCCCTCTGCTCACCAGCACGGCAAGACACCAGCATCCTCAGGGCACGCATCTGCACCGAGGTGCCAGACGGTCCCCCACGCCACGGCTGCGGGCAAACCAGCAGAGATCTCCTCAGGCCGGTCCCCAGCCATCCCAGGGAACAGACCCTGAGGGTCGAGGGGCTGCAGAGGGGCAGGTCCTGGCAGTCCAGGGTCACAGCTGGGCCCTGCCAGCCTTGACAGTGCTTCCTTCAAACCCCAGCTCTGGACTTTCTCTCTCTCACCCAGCTGCCTTCACTCCATCTCGTACCTTGACATTTTCCTTCACATCCCCTCTTCTGGCAGCAGCCCCTGCCCACAAGCGGGTCACGGCATCTTTGGGAGACTGCAGGTAAAGGCAAACAGACCAAGAAGCGATTCCTTCAGCCACAGCTCCATACAACTTGCTGTCACCTCAGCTAACTTCTGAGCTACACCGAAAAGCCACGGCCCAACACTCAGAGGCATGAAGCACAAGGACAGAAGACTGAGGTTTCTATCATCAGGGACCCCAAGTACCTCCCTGTTCAGCTCAGGCAGTGGGAGCAAGATGAAAGGCAGTGACCCAGAGGCTGGGCCCAGCCTGCTCCTGTCTCTCTGTCACTTACTGTGCAGCAGACATGATGCTCCTGCAGTGAGCTTCACTTCCCAAAACTCTCCCTGCGAGGCTGGCAGGGGAAGGCTGCTCCCACACCATGCTGCACCTTGTCCTCCACCAGCTGGCAAGAAACCTAAGGCAGCAGCATCCCACCATCACTTCTTCCCTGCACCCCTCGCAGGACGTCCTGCTCATCTTATGCTGCTCCCTCCCCACATCCGAACAAACAAACACTCAGTGTCAGGATGTATCTGTCCCACCGGGGTGTGACTGGAACCCCAAGGCAGAGCTTTGCCTGAGTGGGGTGTCGTGGTTTAACCCCAGCCAGCAACTAGGCACCACGCAGCCGCTCGTTTGCTTCCCCCGCCACCCAGTGGGATGAGGGGAAAGAATCAGGGGGGGAAAAAAAAAGGTAAAACTCATGGGTTGAGATAAAGACAGTTTAATAGAACAGAAAGGAAGAAAATAATAATGATAATAATAACAATAATAAAAAAATAACAATAATGAAATGATTGGAATATACAAACCAAGTGATGCACAATGCAATTGCTCACCACTCGCTGACCAATGCCCAGTTAGTTCCCAAGCAGAGATCCCCCCCAGGCCAACTCCCCCCAGTTTATATACTGGGCGTGATGTCACATGGTATGGAATACCGGTTTCGCCAGTTTGGGTCAGCTGCCCTGGCTGTGTCCCCTCCCAACCTCTTGTGCCCCTCCAGCCTTCTTGCTGGCTGGGCATGGGAAGCTGAAAAATCCTTGACTTCATATAAACACTACTCAGCAACAACTGAAAACATCAGTTATCAACATTATTCTCACCCTAAATCCAAAACACATCACTATACCAGCTACTAGAAAGAAAAGTAACTCTATCCCAGCTGAAATCAGGACACGGGGAAAGAGGGCAGGTGGGGAAAGCAGAGCGGCAATGATACGTGGGGCCACTCCAACACTGCCGCCAACCCCAGCACCACGGCAGCATCTTCTGGGACGGAGCCAAAGGGGCTCCCGAACACTGAGCTCTGACAAATGCTCTGCCGAGGCCTGGCAAGCCACCGGGACTTCTCTCTGCCAGCTTGCTAGGCCAGGGCAAGGAATGCCCCGTGCTGCCCAGGGTGGATGCTGGGCCAATCCTCGGACCTTCGCAACAGTAACAGTCACACTAACGGATACCTCCAAGAACAAAGACACATGCGTGTGGATCTATCCATCGCTGAAGGCCCCTATGCCCCAGCCATCCCAGGACAGTAACGGCACTTGCGCACACACACACCCCACCCCCCCAGCAGCTCCCACCCACTCGGGACACAGCTGGGCCACAGGCACAAGCAGCTTGCCCCGACGCCAGCCCCACTCCAGGGCCACTGAGACCCTTCCCTCCCACACAGACAGGCCAAACAGTTCCTCTGTGGCTCTCCTTCCCCAGCACCAGCCACCGCCGCCCGGGGCCCCGTCAGCAGCAGCCAGAGCCCCCCCACCCCACCCCGGAGGCCGGGAAGGCAGCTGGGCCCCAGCAGGCACTCTGAGGAGTCCGCACCGCGCTGGGGGCGGCCGTGAGGCCCAGCTACCCCTCCCAGGAGCGGCCCCGGAGCTGACTCTGCGGAGCTCGGTACCGGCCTCGGCCTCCACCCCCGGAGCCGGGCCAGACCTCATGACGGAAGCGACGACCCCGCCGTCATGGCGGCAGCCACCCCCCGCCCCGTCTCAAAATGGCGCCGGGCGGGCCGGCGGCGGGGGTGCGTCAGGGATCACGTGTATCCCCGCGGCCCAATCCGCGGCGGGCGACGCCAGCGCGGCGGGCAGCGCCTGCGCTAAGATGGCGGACGATAAGGTGAGTGGGGCGGTGCGGCGGGCCGGGCTGGGCCGGGCCGGGCCGGGCCGGGTATGGCATGGCGGGACGGACCCGACCCGACCCGACCCGACCCGACCCGGGGCTGAGGGAGCGCTGGGCTGGTTCCCTGTCCCCGGGCGCTGCCTGGGCGGCCGGTCAGCAGCCTACGTGTCTCCCCTAGGACCCTCTGCCCAAGCTGAAGGACCTCGCCTTCTTGAAGGACCAGCTGGAGAGCCTGCAGCGCAGGGTGGAGGACGAGGTGCACGCTGGCGTGGGGCAGGTAACGCGCTTCCCCCGCCGGTGTGGTGATCCGTGTGTCTTGGGGCGGACCAGTCACCCGTCTTGAGGGAGCTTAGTAAAAAAAAAAAAAAAAATTTTAAAAATCCCCGGGGCACATCCCTGCTCTGCATTCCCTGCACAAGCCCACCCTGCCCCATGGCCTCACTCTTTGCTCTCTTCCTCAGGATGGCTCTCTGCTGGCCTCGCCCTTTCTCAAAGGCTTCCTGGCAGGGTACCTGGTAGCCAAACTTCGCTTCTCGGCCGTCCTGGGATTCGTGGCTGGGACCTGCACAGGAATATATGCTGCTCAGAACTACGCCGTTCCCAATGTTGAAAAGACAGTGCGGGACTATTTCAGTTCACTGAAAAAAGGTCGGGACTAGTGAGGAGCCCTTTGGCAGCAGTGACTGTAGGAACGGTACTCCTTAGTTAGTAGGTGCAGAAGATTCCTAGGGCTTTCAGAGGCACGTCACATACACCATTCTTTTCCACTGGAAAAGGGCTTTACACCACATCATTGTGAGACATCAGCAGGTCTGGTTATGGGGTATTTATTGGAGCATCGTGGCAGCAGTGATCACTCCACTAACCCACAGTAGCTTGGAAGCACCAGCGGCCAATGGTTTGCCAGCTGCCTTTCCCCCTCAGCTCTCTCCCTGTGCCCCTGCAGATTGAAAGGCTGCCTGTGACATGTCATCATGCTCACCACCTGTATGCCCTTCTACTGAGCACACGCTTTGCCCTAGGAACATGCTTTGTGTGGCTTCCTGGGGAGGCTTGTTGTTCTTTTCTTAATGAAAGACAAAACCATTCTCTTCTACTGCATCAGAAATGTAGCAGGTAACATCCTGTTTTAATCAGGCTCATTAAATTGATGGTATTTGGTCTCTTCTTGAATGTTCTAGGGTGCGAGTCTGTCTGGCCTCTCTGCACTGATAGCAGCTCGCCCTTGCTGGCTACCACCTGAAAATGGTAATGTTTGGTAATGCTGCTGGCTCTGCAAACTGGGTGCTCCGGAGGGGACTGTGGGGACTGATGCTGGTCTTGTCTGTAGCCATATACGGCTCTCATGCTCCCCTCCTGACCCAGTGCAAGGTGGACGGGATAATCCCCTTCAGCTCCACATCTGTCGTGGTTCTTGTCGAGCTGACAAAGCTGGTGTTCTCCCTCCTGTTCCTGCTGACCTGGGACCGGGAGCTGCTGGGAGTCGCCGTGTCATGGCACCACATTGTCCCCTTCGCCCTCTCTGCCCTGCTGTATGCTGCCAACAACAACCTGGTGGTTCACATGCAGCTCTTCATGGATCCCAGCACCTACCAGGTCTTGAGTAACTTAAAGATCGTCACCACCGCGCTCCTCTACAGCCTCTTCCTGCACCAAAGACTCAGCATGCGCAAATGGCTGGCTCTTCTCCTGCTGGTGGCTGCTGGGGTGAGCTACAGCTGTGGCGGCCTGCAGGACCCTGGCAGCCCCTCCAAGATGCAGCTGCACATCACGCTGGTGGGCTTGTTGCTGATCTCGGTGTACTGCCTGATATCAGGCTTGTCTGCTGTCTACACAGAAGCCATCCTGAAAACCCAGGCGCTGCCTCTCAGCCTTCAGAACCTCTTCCTTTACTTCTTTGGGGTCCTGCTCAACTTGATCGGCTACTTCTGGAGCAGCGCAGAGGGTGGTTTCTTGGAGGGATTTTCCTCCTGGGTGTTGGTGATTGTGGTCAGCCAGGCCTTGAACGGTTTGATCATGTCCGTGGTCATGAAGCACAGCAGTAACATCACCAGGCTCTTCGTGATCTCCTGCTCTATCCTGGTCAACGCCCTCCTGTCCGTCACCCTCTTCAATCTGCAGCTCACCCTGCTCTTCTTCATTGCCGTCTCGTGCATCGGCCTTGCTGTTCACTTGTACTATGGCGTCACGTAGCTGCTGCCTTCCTGCCTTGCGTGCACCAGGGCAGCTTTTAGTCGTTCCTCAGGGGTATTTAGTGCTTGTGCTGGGGCTGATGTTAGAAGCACAGCAGTGCTTTGGCTGTCGGCCTCCCCGCCCTGGTGTTTGCAGGGAGTTGTTACTGGTGGGTGCATGCACGACTAGCACGGAGCCCCCAGAGGGGAGTGCTGAGAGTGCCCTGTCCCTGTTTCCAGAGGGGAAGCTGGGCCCTGCTCCAGCCTAGCTGGGCTCTGTGCCACAGGGTTCCTGTGCGATCAAGTGTGCCCACCTTCAAGGGTGCGTCCTGACCCCCTTGTTCATGTGGTGTCTCATATTCTCAAGCTGCTTCCCCCATCTTCCCTGCACCAGAGCCTGTAAATGCTCCTACAGCGGTTAGCTCCACTGTGTTGCGAGCTCATCTGTGCGCAGGCAGCCCTGCTGCACAATTGCTGCCAGGCCAGTGTTGGTCTGACACGCTTTCAGCTCCTGTGGATGGTGTTTCCTGCAGCCGTCTGCACAAGGCTGGGTGCTGCTGCCTGGAGAGCCCGGCGCTGTGTCTGGGGGTGTCTCTCCCACCTCTGCAGTTTTCCAGCCCACCCCTTGCACCAGCCCCTGGCTGAAGGGCTGCTGTCCTTAGGCCCCATTTCCCCTTCTTGGACATGGTGTCGCTGTTCTGTGCGGAGCAGATGGGGAATGGGGGGATGTGGGAACTGTTTCACCTGCTCCCCAAAAGGGAGACTGCACCCAAATCTGTACCAATGCTGCAGATAGTGAGTTCCTGGCAGGCAGAAGTCACTGCTGGCTCTGGCCGGGATTATTAAAGTTGCGGTTCAACAGCATGCGTGTGTCTGTCCTCCCTGCAGGAAGGCATCTGTTGTGCTTGGCAGAGGTTTGGGGGCCAGGGGCATGTCCGAGCCTGACAACACTCATTGGTGAAGGGGCACCCACTTTATTCCACATGGCAGCAGCTGGGGAGCCACCGGCCTTCTTACCGTGCCTGCTCTGCTCCTGTTGCAGGGCTGTGCCTGAGCCCACGCTCCTGCAGGCAGGTGCCCAGCAGCAGAGCAGGGTTTTTCCCTTGGGGGCAGAGGGGTGAAGTGCTCCCTCGCTTCTGCCAGGAAGCACCCTCCCTGGGGCCAGGTTTCTTCAGGGAGCAGCTCTCGGCAGGCAGGACAGGAGGCCTTGCCCTGTGGAATGGCTGTAGCTGGGGCCGGCCGGTCGCCTGGCATCCAGGCTGGTGGCTCGCTCCAGGGAGGGGGGGGTTGAGGTGGCAGGGGTCTGCAGGGACCCCATCCTGCCTGCCTGCCAGGGCAGCTGTCCCCGCCACCCTGGGATGCTGGCTCAGGGTGTCTGTGTGGCGGCATCGGCCGAGCCCAGCCATCTGGTGTCCCGCAACCGCTGATTGTGCGCGGCAAGCTCCACGGCGTCCCAGAGCACCTCCTGCAGCAGCACCCGGTGCCTACGGTCCAGGGCTTCCCTCTGCTCCTCTGCCAGGCGCTGCTGGTCCTGAAGCACCTGCAGGGATGCCTGGGGCTACCTGGCACAGCCCTGGCAGCCTGAAGGTGCGTCCCCAGCCCTCCCTGCCAACCTGCAGCAGGTGCTGCCTGCAGGCCTGCATCTCCTGCCGGTGGCTCTGCAGCAAGGCCTCCAGGTCCCACTCGGCTGCCTCCCGCTCCCTCCGTGCTGCCTCCAGGCTCAGGCCCAGCGTGGCCACCTCCTTTTGCCAGCGAACTGCATCCCACTGTGGGGGACAGGGACGAGGACAGGGCAGCTCTGGGGTGTCTTTGCTCCCTGAGGCTACCCTGCCCTGGGAGAGCAGTGCCAGGGAAGGAGAGCCGGGTGCCCACCTCTCTGCTCGCCTCCTGGTCTGGCACTGCCCCATCCCCAAGCTCTCGCTGGAGGAGCAGGCAGTGCTGAGCTCGCAGCCGCTGCCTCTGCGCCTTGGCCAGGGCGTACTGGACCTCCAGGGACGGGCACGGCTGGCGCTGGCTCCCTGCCTGGCAGAGGGCAGAGCAGGCTTGGACAGCATCTGGGGGACCCAGTGCTGCTGGTGCAGAGGGCTGCGGGCCCTGGGCACTGCTCCTTCCCAGGAGCAGCAGGCAGGGACCCAGTGGGCTCCCACTCACTGTGTCACCCCTGGTCATTGGCCACGGCTGTGGTGCTTTGCTCGGTGAGGGCTCCTCTGGCAGACCCTGCCCTGCGCTCGCCGGGGCTTGGCTCTCCCCTCCCCGGCTGCTCTCACCGACACCCAGTCCTGGGTGGGGAAAGAGAAGGAGAATGACCGTGACATGCTGTGACTGAAGAAAGCAGTTTAAATGAAGGACTGAGGCCTCTTCCAGCCCGAGCGAAGCTTTTTCCCACCATGTAAAGTGACGCTCCGTGCCCACATGTCAGCCACCCAGGCGTGGGGTGTGTGCCTGTCCCCACGCTCCCGACCTGCTGGCTCCAGGCTGGCGCTGGTCGGGGGCGTTTGGGTCCCAGGCTGCTGGCCCAGTGCTGTATTTCCTGTGGAGACCCAGTCCTGTGGGAGCAGGAGGAGATGTTATAGGGATGAAGCCAGGATTCAGGGCTTCTCCTGCACCTGGGTTGTCCCTGGATGGGGGGGGGCCGCAGCCTGACCTGTGCCCACCTTGGCACTGGGCTGATGCATCTGGCTTGTCCTGAGCACCTCGGCCGCTGCCTGCTTCTTCTCCCACCCTTGGCTCTTCAGCACCTGGAAAAAGGGGCTGGGGGTCCTTGCTGGGGTGCTGGAGACCTCCAGGCATGGCAAAGCTCCAGAGACACACATCCCACCCCCACTGTCTCCCCCACCCCGGCAGGCAGCCCCCAGCCCCTGCCATCAGTGCCAGACAAGGGTCTTGACACCAGGATGGAGCCCGGACCTCATCCAACCGGAGGGGTATCGGTGCCATCCTGGTCCCATCTGGTGGCCAGGGGCATTCCCCCACCTGCAGCTCCCGCAGGGCTCTCCGCAGCTGGTCCACAGCCATCTTCTGCTCAGGGAGGCCAGCTCCAGCCAGCAGCTCCATCCGCAGCCCTCGGATCTCCCTCCGACGTGCCGCGACCTCTTGCACGGGGTCCCACAACGTGGCTGAGATCGTCTTGGCCAGCCCTTTCACCCGCTTGGCCAGCTGCAGGGCCGCCAGCATCTCTTCTCTGGAGGTGTCTGGGAGAGCAGCAAGCCCTGGGCAGGGGCCACGGGGGTCCACCAACACGGGGACGTCCCAGTGCCTGGCCCAGGGTCGGGGCTGATGGGGATGAGTAAAGCCGGTGTCCAGCTTCCGACGACGGCGGGTATCCCCGGGCAGCACCCAGGGACCAAGTGCCAGGTGTGGGGCGGGATGGGGGGAAACTTCAGGGAGGGGGCACCCCAAAGCAGCGTCCCAGTCCGAGGGGCTACCTGGCAGCGTGACACACAGCAGCAGGAACGTCAGGCTGTTCCCCTCCAGCATCCGCTCGACGATCCAGGGCAAGCAGCCAGTGTCAGGCGGGGGGTGGCTGGCAGCCGGTGCCCTGAATGTGGGGCGAGAGACGCCCCAGGAGAGGGATGAGGGTGGGACCCACGCGTCGGGCAGGCTGAGCCCCGACCCGTGGCAGCCCAAGGATGGGTTGGCCGCTCTGGGAGCAAGCCCACGTCCCCAAGAGGCGGTGGCACCCCCTTGGCTGGTGTGTCAGGGTCCCTCCTGCTTCACCTCCGGGTACCAAATCCCCCCCAGCCCCACGGCAGGCACCGCGGGGGTGCCCGAGGGGACGTGGCCCAGCCCCGGTGCAGAGGTGCAGCTGCAGTACGTACGGCTCGGGGCAGGGCCCAATGGCCCCACCGGGTGCCAGGATCCTGAGGGCCGAGCGCCGGTGCCTGCCGCCCTCCAGCTCCCGCTCCACGGTGAGAGTGAAGAGGCTGCCGGCACTAGGGAGAGGCCAGCGCAAGAGTGGGGCTGTAGCAGTGCCCGGAGCCAGCCCCAGTGCCCCGTGGCCCAATCCTTCCCGACCCTGTGGGATGTCTGCCGAATCCCTCACCCCTGCGTGGCTGAGCACCCGTCTGCGGGGGGCTGCTGTGCACACCCCTGGAACAGTGCCGGGATGGCACCCAGCCCCCACGTGTAGACGCTGATGGCAGCTTGGGCATCGGGCACGGCAATTTCTGTTGCCTCCTCCACAATCCTGGAAGCAGAGGGAGACAAGAGCGAGTGAGGACGGCCATGTCCACCCACCTCCTGCATGCCTGGGTTCCCTGAGGGATACCCCTGGCCATCCTCTGGCTGGGCACCATGCTCCCTGCCCAGCCCCACGCTTGATGTTGGGGTACCAGCCCCCCCAGGAGTACCTGCCCGACCATGGAGCATCAGGTACCTACAGGCCCAGGGGTGCAACATCCATCACTTGCAGGGCTCGGCTGTTAGGACGGAGCAGGTCCCAGGCTTTGTCATGGGCGCAGACCTGGAATGGGGCTGCGTTAGGCAGAGGGGCAGAAAGAGGGGGCTGCTGGCATCCCACACTCACTGGGGACGTAGGCTGTCCGTGGCCATGCACAGATAAGGCTGAGAAGGGAGAGATCTCAGGGTCACTCCCAGGTTTTTCAGCCCCGGGGCCAGGGAAAGGCAGAGTCCTGGGAACGTCCAAGTCCTGTGTGGAGATCGGCAAGTCCCTGGCAGCATCCCGGAGCCAAAGGGCAGGGCCCAGCCCGGTGGCAGGAGCTGGCATCGCTCTTGTGCCAACCAAGGACACACCAGAGGGACCTTCAGGCCACAGGGAGCAGTGGCTGGCAGGAAAAGCCCAGCCTTGAGGTGGGCAGGAAGGTGTTAGAGGGCTCCTCTGTTCCCACCATGCTGCTGGAGCCTGGGAGACACCCCGTTGGCAGCCAAGGCTTCCCATGCCTGGGAAGTCCTGCGAAAAGGTGAGAAAACCTGGGATCCAAAGGTCTCCAGTCCCCGGTCACCCTCCAGCATAGGGGACTGGATTCCAGTACTGGGGCAATATATGCCCCTTGGCACAGCAGGGTCTGGCCAGTTGCAGAGAGGGAAGGGGAGCCCCCACCCCAGGGCATCGTGGCCAGCCCTGCTCCTACCCTACCTGGACCAGGCTGACAGTTTGCAGGCTCTGCGCATCGCCCCCCAAAGCCTCCAGTTCTTGGAAGATGGTGTCAATCACCTGGGGACAAGCTGGTCAAGCTGGGAGCCATTGGTTCTTGGCACCCATGGCTGGGTCTCACACCCATACCAGCAGGACTGGGGTCAGCTGGACAACCCAGGAGCCCAGCACTGTGCAGTTGCACTGTCACCTCTCCCCTGCCATGCCCTGTGCCCTCACCTGCCAGATGATGCTCTGGAAGGGTAGCTGGGTCCCAGGGCCATGGGGGTCCCACAGCAGAAGGGACATGCTGTAGCCAAGGGGAACCAGGGCCAGCTGTGGTCTTGCCAACTCCAGGACCTTCTCCTGGGAGGAGAGATGTAGCCAGCAGAGTAGGGATGGCATGGCACAGCCAGCATGGCACAGCCAGCATGGCCTGGCACAGACAGCACAGTGCAGATGGCCAGCACAGAGGGCATTGGCATGGATCGGGCCCAGCACAAGACTGATGGTATGACACGGGTAGCACAGCACAGATAGCCCAGTATGGATGGCACAGCGTAGATGCACAGCATACATGGCATGACATGGCACAGATGGCATGGCACAGTGGTGCACAGCACACCAGAGAGAGCACGGCACGGGCAGTAAGGCACAGACAGCATGGCAGCCACGGCACAGCACCCAAGAGGAAACGGGGAAGGGGTGAGAAACACCAGCAGACCCACACATAGGACCAAGCCCCAGGTCCCCAGCACTGCCTGTACACCTGAGGAGCTGGCAGCGGTGCCCAGTGCCCCCGGGACCACAGCTGGGTGCCCCAGCCCACAGCTTGGGCCAGCATGTCCCTGGCTTATCTGGCTGGGGACAGGGGCGCAGAAGAAGGATACCTGTCCTGCATCCAAGTGGAAGACATCATCAATAGTCAAGAAGCTGTCCTGGCACAAGGGAGGGAGGGTGATAATGTTCAGCTTTCCCCCATCCCAGTATGACCAGTGCAGGGTAAAGGAGGGACCGGGCACAGTGGGATGGAGATGGCAGGGGTGGCTTAGAGAGCCTGGCACAGGCAGGGGTGGGGGGAGACCCCCCTCCCTTCCCCTGCAATCTAGTATTCCCCAGGAGCCCCCCACAAGAGAGGGGCCCATAGAGGTGTAGGGCAGGATCAGCCCAAGACCTCAGCACCCATCAGGGTCCCGAGCGTGGCAGGTAGCTGGGGCAGAGCCCCCTGCTCCTGTCTGGTTCCCCAGGGACTCTGTCCCCTTGATGCCCATGTCCCTGTCACTCTCACCTGGACCTCCTTCCCAGCGAAGAGAAGCTGCAGGGGGTCTTCACTGCTGGCCACCCAGCTTTCCCCCGGCCCTGAAAACACTGAGCGTGGGGTGGTGCGCGAGGGGGGGGTGTCATCCCCACCTACCCCAGCTCTGTTCCCTCCACCCCGCAGCCTGGGGCCACGTCGTTCCAGAGCCCTCCCGCTACGACCACGGTGCTCAGAGCCACCAGGGTGGGGAGGACACCCCCTCCCCACCACCACTGCCCAGGCCAGGCCCACCAGCGTGGCCAGCGGTCCCAGTGCCACCACGGCTGTGGCTCTGCCCCAGCCCAGTTCCCTGACATGGGGGTTTAGGCTGAAGGCACTGGGACGCTGCAGGTGTCCTGAGCCCCAGCTCTACCTTCTGCCTGGTGGAGTCCCACGGCTGTTCGTACACAGATATCCTGCTCAGCCTGCTGGGACACAGGACGGAGGGGGAATGAGCCGGGTCCAGCTCCACGCACCCAGCACCTGCGAGGAGCTGGATGAGCCCCTGGGGAGCTGGGCAGCGCCCGGCTATGCTGCACTGAAGGCAGGGGACAGATCCCTCCAAACCACCCTGTGATGTCCCCCACGATGGCACTCACCTTCCTGGCGTCCATGGCCAGCTCAGTAGCAGCAGCCCTTGAGCTGCTGTTTCAGACAGGACAGGGGATGGGGTTACACGGGGGGATCCTGTTCCCTTGCATTATTAATGGATGTCAGGCACAGTTGCGTGGGCAGAGCCGGGCAGAGCCAGGCCCAACGCAGAGGCACCATGTTCTGGAGGCTGAGCCCTGCTGGCCAAGGAGTCAGTGGGACCGTGGGAGGCAAGTGGGCATCTGGACCCACTCGCACCATTGGCGTGCTCCTGGCTCCAAGAGGGACATCTTTGCAAGCCAGGGACGGGAGATGAGGGACCTTGGACTATCATGAAGGTTTTCTAGACACAAGAAGCAACCACAAACCACAGAATCACATTTATTGGAGATCAGTCATACCAAGCAAGCACAGAAGGAAATGCTGATGCTGAGGATCTCTGTGGTCTGTGGAAATGCAGACTGTGGGAGACAGAAGAGAGGTCCCAGGACAGCCCCTGTGCCTTGCATTTGGACAGGACCAGGCACAATGAGGAGATGCACACGCATCCCTCCGTCTGCCACCATTCCCCCTATAGAATGAGATTACAACGCTGCCCCTGCCTCCCTGAGCCCCTGCCTGCCCAAATGTCTTCAGGCGTGAGGGTGATGCCAGGCTGGACATGAGCCATCATTGCAAATATGGAGCAAGCAGCACCTGGGGCTCCATCAGGAGCAGAGCAAGGGGTGGGGTTGTGCTTCACGTGGGTGCTGCTAAGGGAAAGCAAATCCTAGGGTTCTGGGACACAGGGATTTCTCCTTCCTCATCCATTAGACAGCAGCTGCTGCTCCCTATTCTCAGGTCCAGCCAGTAGCAAGGCTGAGCACCAATCTCCAAGATGCAAATGCAGACACGTAGTGTCCACACGGGTCAACACAAGCTGAGCAGTGCCTTTACCTGCACCCATCTAACCACCAACGGTGCTCCCACGAACACAAGCACACAGGCAGCACAGCCCCATCCCTCTCCAGCTGCTCAGGGGTGATGTGGGCTGGTGGCACAATCCCACACCCCCACCCTCTACCCACAGGCAGGTGCACACCCATGTGCCCTCAAACACGCAACAGATCCCAAATCCATCACAGATCCATGGCTGGACCCAAGGCCCTGTTTAGCCACTCTCCAGCTCCAGCCTTGGGTTTTTCCACACTCTGGTTTCCCACCCACTGGCTAGTCCCAGCCTGTGTTTGCTCACAGATCACACGTGCACAAACAGAATAGAGAGTGAGGTGACATAGAAAATACCTAGGAATGGATTTTAATGAGAAGGCAGGACAGACCATGGGGACAAAGCACAGGGCTTTGCCAGGTGAGTGTGGCCTACCTACCACCGGCCCCCTTCTTCCCCGTCCCCATTTTCCCATGCTTGTTCCTTCCCTACCCACCCACCATGACCCTCCCTTTAATGCTTTCCATAAACATTCCCAGTAAGTTTTGCCTTCCCCCAGTCTCCCTCAGTATCCCATAGTCAATTTTCTCTTTCCTATGAGACATTTTCTGAATAACCCAGAACAAATCCGTTTTCTTCCTACCAGTTAAAAAGTTTCTGGGTGAACCTCTTCAAGGTCACACTTGAGGGGTTTGTCCACCAGTGCCTTGAGAGCTCAGGTCTTGGTTGCTGTTTGTGTTACCTCCTGCTTGTTAGTGTTTGCGTATAGGGATGTTTAATTTATTCATTTTCCTGTCTTTTGTGGTTTTTCTCTTATGCTAAATAGCAGTTAGGCAGACATCCTCACAACTCAGGTATCCTCACAGCCATGCCCAGCCATAGCCCCAGGTGAGGAGAGGTGGAGGATCAGCAAAGGGGCCACGGGGGCTGCAAGAACAGCTGGGCTGGGGGGCACAGGGCTACAAGGAGGGGCAGGGGGGGGCTCTGCGTGGGGACCACCAGACCCCAGTGAGGCTTGGGGCATCTGAGCACCACCTGCAGCGGTGCAAATATGATGGAGCTGAACATCTCTTGTTCAGGGCAGATGATATCACAGGGGCAATGGGTGCCTGTTGGGGCTTGGGGAGTTAGAGCTGGCCATAAGGAGAACCCCTCTGGGAGGATGCAGCCCCGGGACAGAGCATGGCAAGGAGCTTTGCTTGGGGGTTCGCCTAAAACTTGGACAGGCAGAGCTACAGCCACTGTGGGATAATGCTGGGGACAGTCCTGCTCCACAGGGGAGCCTGGACTGGGGACATCAAGACAGCCCCTCACCAGAACTTGGGGGTCCTGTGAGTCTTCCCACAGAGATCCTGGCATTGCGGCCCCTGGGGCTGAGCCCCTGTGGGGAAGCACTGGTGGGAACGGTCACACATCCCCTTCACACTTTGCGGCAGGGCCGGGCGAGCCCAGGCCTGGATCTGACCAGGCAGACGGCCCCGGCTACCCCAAGCAGGGCGAGGGCAACGCAGACAGGGGCAATCACTGCAGCACTGTTACACTGCAGCACCGAGACCGGCACGTCCTTCACCAGCCTGCCCTGGTAGTGAGGTGGGGAGTGACACATGTAGTCCTGGGGCCAGCCCTGCCCAAGGTGCCCCATGCCCGCCAGCGCCTGGACCCCCCCGGCCCCGGAGCACGAGCAGTTGTAGGGGTTGCCGGCCGCAGCCACATCCCACAGGCGCCCCAGGAGCTTCACCTCATCCCATGGCAGCTCTGTGATCAAGTTGTTGTCCAGGTGGAGGGTCTCCAACATGGGGCAATTCCTGATGGAGGGGGAAGCCTGCAGCATGTTTTGGCTCAGGAAGAGCTTCTTCAGGGAGCTAAGGGAGATGTCTACAGTATGGAGGTGGTTGCAGCCCATGTCCAACACTTCTAGACTGGGAGGCAGAGGTGTGAGGACTTTATCCAAGCCAGTGTCGGACAAGTTAAAAATTCGGAGGGACGCTGGCCACTGGCAGGAGGAGGACAGGTCTGCCATGAGCTTGTTCTGGCTGAGATCTAGATGCTGGAGCTCAGGCAGCAGCTGCACGCTTTCACACACGCTGTGGTAGGATGTCAGGTTGTTGCGTTGCAGACTCAGTACCTGAAGCTGAGGGAAAGCCCCCTTGCAGAAGGCGAGCATCAAGCTCTCATCCCCAACGCTGTTTTGTGCCATGTCCAGGGAGCGCAGAGCTCTGAACACCCTTCCGATGCCACAGGGCAGGGTGGTGACATGGGAGCCGGTGACAGCCAGCTCCTGCAGGGTCTCCAGCCAGCTGCTTAGACTAGAGAAGTCCTGCTCACGGCCTGTCAGCGGGGCAGATGTCACGTTGTGGAAGTGCAGGGACAATATGGGCAAGTCCTGGCGGGCCATTTCATCCCAGTTGCCTCTCCCCTCGAAAATGCAGCGCTCAAACACCAGCTCCTGCACCTGGGTGTAGGAGAAGAGCCTCAGGACTCGGGCAAGGAGTATCTCAGGCACCAGGAGATCACCAAAAATTATTTTCCTGATGACAAGGGAGCCCAGCATTTCAATGGCAGAGGGGTCCAGGTTGCCGATTGGGAAGGCTATGTATCTCTCCAGCTCTCCCCCCAAAAACTCCACAACAGAGGCTGGGAGGCACTGGATGATGCTGCTTACGCTTTCCTGGGACAGGTTATAGCACACACAGTGCTCCTGAGTGCGATTGAAGAAACACCTGCCTTCTGCCTCCAACAGCCCCAGCCCCAGGAGGAGGAGAGCAGCCACATTCATGGTGAACAACCTAGAAATGAGGAGAGCAATGGTGAAAGGCTGAGGAGACCTTTCAGATCCAGCCAACTGGAGGGCTGGCTTGGGCAGGTTCGGCCCCAGAGAGCCGCCCCCCGGGCAGATGGCGCTGCCCTTGTCCCTCCTGCCCAACTGCCCTTTGTGTGGGTCCAGCGCACCCCACCAGCACCCGCCTGGCTACTCAGCCATGACTCGGGGCAAAGCTCAAATCACCAGTGAAACACCCAAAAGCTACACCTGTGCCACCCGCTCCTCAGCGGGGAGTCGGTAGCAGTGGTCTCACCCCACCCCAAAAGCAGGGTTTCAGCGAAGCAGGGTGGCTCCTCCTGAGGCAGCAGCTACCGGGCTCTGCGCTTTCTGGCCTGGGCTGCTTTGCTGCAGACTCCCATTCCTAAGCGACCAGGAAATCTCACGGATCAGGAGAAACTAGAAATGTTGAGTTACAGACTGTGAAGTCAGCTATATCAGTCTGACCGCAGGATGGGAGAGCCACAGCTCTGTTTGTTTCTCTGCATGGTGCACTCTGTAATCTGGGGCAGGAAATTGCAACAGAGGGCTTCATATTTTCCTTTTTCTCACTCAGAGATTTGATTCATTACCAGCCTCCAAGAGGATGGTAGAAAATAATTTCTGAGGGTCTGTATGCATCTCTGTCAGCTCGGAGTATTGTTTTGCTGTCCAGCTGACGGGAGACTCTTATAAAACAGATCGCAGAAAAGCAGCAAGCAAAGATTAAAGGCTCCTAAGAATGTGCTGACTTAGCTCTGTCTGAGCACCCAGACGGGGCAGTGGCGAGGAGTCTTTGGGGGTCTCCAGTCCAACCTCCTGCTTCCAGCAGGTCTGTTGCTGGCTCTAGCCCGGATCAGCCACAGCTTTTTCTGGCTGCGTCTCAAAAATCTCCCAGGATGGAGCTCTCTGCGCTGTCGCGGGGCTGCACCACCCTCCCGGGGAGAAGCTCTCCTCCAGCACTTAGGTGAAGTCTCCCTCACTGGGGGGGGGCAGCACGAAGCGGGGTGGGTTTGTCCAGTGACTCACCAGGCAACTCACACGGAAATGTTTCCTTGCCCCACAGCTGCTTCCTCTAGCTGCTGCCAACTCTACGGCTTAGGTGCCAAAGGCTCTGCAAGTGCTTGGCTCTCTCCGGCGCCTGAACCTCCCCTGCCTCCAGCCAGATGAGACCTCAGTGCCTGCAGGTGTCTTCCAGCTGCCGTTGGTGCTTCCGCAGCCTGTCCTGCCTGTGTGTAGATCCACGTGTTCGGGGCTGATGGGCACCTCGAGGCAGGCTCCCGCGCGCTGCCCTCGCTCCCGCTGCGTGACTTCCTAAGCAGGACAGGGCTGGCTGTGCCACAGGAAGCAACGCTCCACGCAGCAGCCGCCCAAGTCACTTCTGCTTCGCTTCCCTGCAGCAAGGGACTCTTGCGGCTGCCCACGGCCATGGGCTGGGAACGGTTTTGGTCCGAGTGCCAGTTCTGCTTACTTTCCTAGGAAGGATGAGGGAAGAGAGTGCTGTCAAGGTGCCCTAAATGCACTCTCGGGACCAGTCCAAACACACCTTTGCTTCCAGATGCTCTGGGCTTGCTGTGCCTTGGAGCCCACTGGGTGCTGAGCACCCTGCACAAGGCAATGCAGAAGGGTATGGGACTGTCATACCCAGTATCCAGACCATCCCCAGATGGCTGTGTCCCATGTAGGGGGGGGACAGGACAAATTCCCATCTGCTGTGTGCACAGCCCAATGCTGCAAAGGGCACTTCTTCACCCAAGCTCGGCTTCCTCGGCAAGATAGCTACTAGGCTTGGCCGAGGAACTCAAATCACTTGCCCCATGCTCCTTTGGCAGCTGGTGGCTGTGCCTGCACCAAGATGTTAACGCTCTCCGTCAGCGAGCAGAGACCACCAGGCATTTGGAAAGATCTGTCAGGGATTTTTTCTTCCCTGGGGATTTCTCTGCCTATGTTGGTTTCAGAAAGGCAACAAAACTGCACAGCTAGAAGATGCAATTCCCAGTTTGTTGTTAATGCGGCATTACAGAGAGACACTATCAGTGCGACAACAGCTGGGGCCAGAGCTGCCTGTCCCACACACTCTGCTGCTGGGGTGGGTGAAGGGAAAGTCTCCTTTTGGTTGTGTGAAATATATTCACCTGATTCGTGTCAATATAAAACAATGCTAGGGCCGCATGGTGAAATGTGACCCTCTCTGCAAATGTAATCTTTAACCGTTTTGCTTGATCTTGTATAACCATAGGCCTAAGGGAAGTAGGAGAGTATGTATATAGTTCTTGCTTCCTGCAAAAGCCATATAACAGTAGGAAATTATGAAAGCTGGAAATGAAATAAAATCAGACATCAAGTAGAAATTGAAAAATACTTTACACGGTCTCTCGGAAGTAGTGGAATCCTATAGTTGCAAAAGAATTTGCAAAGGTTTAAAGAAAAGGGGGGGGATTGATATAGAGAACAAACTGCTTATTGCTTAATTATTATCTCTCTGTAACTTTACATACCAAGGACTGGTGTTTGTCAAGGATTAAGCCTGTCAGAGACTGGTACTTGGGAATGATGAGCAAGAAGGAACCAAGAGCGATCACAAGACTTAATTAAGTGTTCGATGAATTTACGATCTTGTTAAGAAGGCACAAGTAGAGACCTTGCTTGAATAGATAAGGCCGGAAAAGATAAGAACTCCTGCCTTTGTTCCCATCCTTGTAGATAATTTAGCTTACACTAACCATGTGGTTCTCTACCACTAATGAGAACTTAGGTAATAAGAACACTAACAAGCACTAATGTATCAAAACATGTAAAGGACCATACTGCGCAGAATCACCTGAGGAGGGTCAAATAGCAGACAAGTGAGGAAGACTATGGAAGACCACCAGAGGACTCCTGAAGACCACCAGAGACCTTCAATGCGCCTGCGTAAAGGACATTTGCATATGCTAATAGTTTCCCAGAAAACTAATGAATATGTATAACATTTCTCAGAAATCTAGTGAATATGTATGTAGAACCTGTACTTAACCTGCACAATTAGACCTGTCGGTGTGTGCCTTGGTAGAGCAGAGGCTCCCGGTGCACCCAGCACTGTTCGCTTGCCTCTATTCATGTAATAAATTGTAAACTTTAATGAGAATCCCGTTTTGGACATGATCATTTTTCACAGTTGTTATACCTACTGCAGCTCATTTTCTTATTCCTGGCATCTCAGGTAGAACGCTGCACTGCTTTGCTGCCTTTCCTTGAGCAATTTCTTGTCTAGAGGGGTTCAGCCATTCCATGATTCCTCTTCTCCATCCTCAGGTTACACAAAACTGCTGCTGTGTGCATCGTGGAAAAATCACAGCAGCCTTCCTGAGTTCTCCTCACTACTCCTTTTGGTGAGGTCGGCAGCTCTCTCTGGGCCTGGTACCTTTTAATAGCTCATTTCTGGCCACCAGCTGCAAATTCCCGCAAATGCCTTTCTGGGGAAAAATGAGCTCTTCTATCTCCTCGGTGGCCACCCACACCCCGCTTCAAAGACACGTGGTTTTGGAAGCACCTTTTGGGTGACGACTTTCTCGTTCTCATCACCACCGTGGAAGATCCCAGGACACCGAGACCCTGTTGTCTTATGTTTCTGGTGAGTCTCTGGGCTTTTTTTGGCTTCAACAACCATGCACTCCAGCCCTGTGGGGACAGAAGCCGTGCCTGAGCCCAGAGGCTGGCTGGTTTCAGCCCTGCAAGGCCGGAGGAGTCCATCCTCCGGTTCCCCCCCCCCACGCTGTGCACACTCGTGTCTGTGTCCCCGCGTGCAGGCCCTGTGCCCCGTCCCCGGAGCCAGTGCCGTGACCGCCGACCGCGCCGAAGAGGGTCGCCATGCGCTCCCCCACGCAGCGGGGCCGCCCAGGCTCCCTCCTGAAGCCGCAGCAGCGGGACGGTGGGAGATGCCCCCGCAGAGCCCCTGCCCCGGGAAGGGCTGACCCTGGTCCTGCCGCGCTGGGAGCTGGGCGGGCGAGCGGGGGGGACTGGGCCTCGGGCCCCGGGGCTCCCCGGGCTGCGGGCGGACCCCGGCGGCCGAGCCCTCAGGGGGAAGAGCGGGGCCCCGGCCCCCCTTCCCGGGGCTGCCCGGCGACACCTCCGTGATCCGGACCGGCTCCGCCCGGCCTCCTCCCCGCTGCCCTGCCCGCCTTTCTCCCCGCCCCGGCCCGGCCTCCCTCCTCCTCCTCCTCCTCCTCCTCCCTCCGCCGCCATGTGGGGCCGGCGGCGGCGCGGCTTCGGGCCCAGCGGCAGCGGCGCGGAGGAGCTGCGGGCCCGGCGGCGAGAGCGAGAGGCAGGTCCGCCCCGGGACCGCGACCGCGACCGGGACCGGGGCAGCGCGGCAGGACGGGGCCGGGCCCTGGGCCGAGGTCTGGGGGCCGGAGGGGCCCGGGCGGGTTCGGCCCCCCCCCGCCGTGGGTGACGGGGCCGCTGGTGGGAGTCCCCACGGCCGCCGGCTCTGCCCCACAGCGGGACCCAAACAGAGCCCCGGCCCCCCGCCCCGTCTGGGGGTGCGCAGGATGGTTGGCATCTGCGGGCACCCTGCCCACTCGGGGTAGCATTTTACAGTGGGTTGTTTTTTTTTAATCCACGTGAGTTTTCTGCCCTGGATGCCCCATTTCCTCAACCACCTCCCTGCAGTTTGGGTTTTCCAAGGTCTCGCCTATGTAAAACCAGCCTTGGGTCCCTCCCGGTGCGGCCGCTCTGGTCCTCATGCCTCTGTCCTGCTTTCACGGCGGTTTGCCCAGCCGTGGCTTTGCCCGTTGATGAGTGAGTGCCCGACCCCGCAGCCCCGCGGCGTGCAAGGTCTAAGTGCAGTCGCGGTCTCGCGTGTCTCTCCCTGGCTCGCACAAGGAGGAACTGGCAGTTTCTCCCTGTTAAAAGGGATGAGGCTCTTTGGTGGGATGGAGAAGCGTCTTGGCCTAGGCAGGTGGTGATGGGGACCGATTCGATAACAGCTCTCAGGAAAGCCCGGCGGCAGGAGCAGCTGGTCAGCAAGCGGCTTCTGCGGGAGGACACCGCAGCAGAGGAGGGTGGACAGGATGGAGCAGAGATCGTGCCGGACCCTCTCTCGGAGGATGAGGTGAAGAGCATGATGTTCTCCGTGGTGATGGGGGTCCCTGGGGTCTTCCCCAGCCTCTAGGCATGTGGAGGAGCCTGAGCGGAGGTGGGTTTGGGAGTGTTTTCTAAGTCACTGCCAGACATGGTGAGAAACAGTAAGGTTCTTTGTGACCATCTTTCCGCCCTGCGTTTCTCTGCCTCCAGGATTAACGGGATGAAATCTTAACCCTGGCACTGCTTGAAATTCACCCATCTTTTAATTTTTGGATAGGTTCTTGAGCTGCTCAGAGGCGTGCAGAGGGCTTCAGAAGACAGGAAAAGATCGCTCAGCCGTCTCCGCTGGGCTCTGCAGAACAAGGAGACTCAGCAGAAGTTTGTCAGGTCAGCCCAGGTCTGGCACTGCATGGCTGTTACCAAGGGCATGTCCAGAGTGGCTCTTTGTCCCGGTTGTTGTGTGGGTGAGCTGGTGTGTGGCCGAGGGTGGAAGGCAGGAGGTGACAACACCCTTTGGGTTCCACCAGGCTGGACGGCAGCATCCGGACACTCATCGGGCTCTTCACCAGCAGCCTGGCTGACATGCAGATGGAGGCAGCCCGCTGTCTCCATGAGCTCTCCCACTCCAGTGACCCTGCTGTGGCTGAGGCATGTCTGCCAGTGACCTCCTATCTCCTCACCTACCTCTCAGGACACAGCGTTGAGTTCACGGTAAGATCCGTGCTTGCGTTTGCCGGAGCTCTGGCACCTGATAAGCTTTTGGTAGCGGCTGGGTGTTGACCTCTTTTGGCCAGCCTTAGCCTAACATGGCTCACATAGGAGTGCTGGTGGGAAGGGGCCCTCTGGAAGTCTCTAGTCCAGCCTTCCCCTTGGAGCAGGACTGTCCCCGGTGCTAGCCCAGGGCAGCAAGGCTTTGTCTGGCCAAGTCTTGGAAATATGGAGACCCCCTACACTGTGGCCTGTCCCAACACCAAGAGGAGTTTGGATCCATTGTGTTTGCACCTCCTTCCAGGTAGCTGCAGGCTGCTCTTAATGCTCCCAAGCCTGACCTGGGCCAGACAAATCCTCCTGCTGCAGCCCAGGACGCAGTGGTTTGCCTCACTTCCAGTGGGTTCCTCCTCTTGAGCTCCAAGCTCTGTTTAGGGAAGCAGGAACTGCAGGCTGTGGCAGTTGGACTCCATCATCAGACACGTGGTCTGGCCTCTTGATGCAGGCTGGACCTGGATGGGAGGTACCTTGGTGTCTGTGTGGTGGGTAAAGCAGAAATACTAGATGCGGGCCAGTTTAGGTGTTTTAAAAGATCTTGGAAAAGTGAAAGAGATGGGCAGCAGCAGTCTGGGATGCAGGAACAGCTACTTTGTCAGCTTACCTTCCTGAAACAAGGAGGCAGGCTTTCAGCCAGGTCGGGAGGAAGAGCAGAGTGTCTGTGGCTCCAAGCTGTGCAGTTTGATCTGGGCGAAGGAGCAAACAGTTGGAGTAGCTCTGGAACAGCCATGTGTTTTTCCAGCTGCCGAGCAGTGCACCTTCTGCAGTGCACTGTGCTCCTTTGAGAAGCAGACACGATCAGAGCTAAGGACCAAGATGGGGAGCAACCCCAAGGTGATGATCACATTTAATGCAGCACACCAGCAGTCTCCAGGAGAATACTGTGGAATTAGAGGTGTCTCAGAGAAATGTTGTAGCAATAATTAGAAGCCTGAAAAACCTCCAAAGTAGAAGTGATCAGATCCTGACCTGAGCCAGATAGAAAAAGAATAAATTGAAGCTGATACAGCTGGGAATGGGGTAGCTGGAGAATCCAGCAGTATCCATCTCTGTTTACCCCTCTGAAGACAGCTTCTGCCCTGCTCAGGGGAAGTGTGTGCCCTAGTCCCAGGGTGCAGGGACCTAGAGGCCTTGCTGGCTGGCCACAGTCCCCCTGTGGAGTGCAGAGGAGGTAACTTGCTCTCTTGGGCATGTTTCAGGAGCTGTGTTTGTACACGCTGGGGAACCTGGTAGTAGAAAGCGAAGCTGTGAGGAAGCAGCTTCTGCCTCAGGGCATTATTCCAGTGCTGGCATCCTGCATCCAGGTGGGTGAAATAGCTCAGTCACACTCTTCCCCTGCCCTGCCCCAGAAAGACATCTTTTCTTATGCCCTTGAGATGTTGGCTGACAGTACTGAGTTACCAGCCTTCCTTCCAGCTGTGGCCACAGGCAGAGACCCCTCTGCAGAGGGCTGTTCCCTTGCAGGTGAGGGTCTCTCATGGGCGCTCCTGCACTCCATTTTTGGGGCTCAGGTCACCACCCTGTGCTCTTCTGCAGCTGAATGTCTCACATCTGTAACTGCGGCTTGCCGATAAACAGTCTGTAACACAGGGAGCTGGAGGCTTCTCCCCTCTGCACGTCTTGGGTCCAGCAGGCATATGAGACCAACACAGTGAGCAGGGCTGTCGTTTGCAGATCTGAATGCTCAAAGCAGCACTGCTGCCGTGTTTGGGTTCCTGGATCCCTACAGCTGCAGCCCATGTTGAGTGTGGGGAGGGGGAACAGCTCAGCTTTGGTGTGGCCACAGGTTGCTCTGTCACCCCCGGTCCCCTGCTATGCCCCCTTTTCTCCAGGCATGGAGAGACTGCACGGATCAGCTGCTTGGTTTGGTGTGAAAAAGAGGTATCGCCCTCTCACCAGCACGGCAGCTGGCACCCTGGGATCCCCTGGCTATGTCATGCAGGATTAACTTTGTTCTGTTTGATTGCAGTCCCCACATGAGGCTGTGCTGGAAGGTCTGGGCTACGTCCTCTCACAGCTCCTCCAAGCCAAGGAAGCCCCCACAGAGATCATACCGTGAGTCCAAGCCTCTGTCCTGGTTTCGGGTGGGATAGAGTTAATTTTCTTTCTAGCAGCTGGTATAGTGTTATGTTTTGGATTCAGTAAGAGAAGAATGTTGATAACACACTGATGTTTTCAGTTGTTGCTAAGTAGTGTTTATACTAAGGCAAGGATTTTTCAGCTTCTCATGCCCAGCCAGCAAGAAGGCTGGAGGGGCACGAGAAGTTGGGAGGGGACACAGCCAGGACAGCTGACCCAAACTGGCCAAAGGGGTATTCCCTGCCATGTGACGTCACGCCCAGTATATAAACGGGGGGGAGTTGGCCTGGGGGGGGATCGCTGCTTGGGAACTAACTGGGCATCAGTCAGCAAGCGGTGAGCAATTGCATTGTGCATCACTTGGTTTGTATATTCCAATTCTTTTATTATTATTGTCATTTTATTATTGTTATTATTTTCTTCCTTTCTGTTCTATGAAACTGTTCTTATTTCAACCCACGAGTTTTACTGTTTTTTTCACAATTCTCTCCCCCATCCCACTGGGTGGAGGGAAAGTGAGTGAGTGGCTGCACGGTGCTTAGTTGCTGGCTGGAGTTAAAGCATGACAGCCTCTTAACCCTGCATCAGGATGGGCCCTGGGGCCCAGCATGGTATTTGCGTGGCAGGGACAGCAACGCCTTTCTCATCCCAGTGATATTAATAGTTCAGAGCAGAATCCTATCAGAACTATGGAGGTTCTGTTGCAGATCAGGGTGCAGGGCTTGACTTTTTTCCCTCAGCCTCATCTGAGCAGACAGCTCTGGTATTTCGGTAAAGGACAGAGTTGAGCAGAGAAGGCTCGCAGGGGAATTCTGGCTGTATTCCTCCTGCGAAGGAAAAGATCAGCTTGACAGCCCCCAGTGCAAAAAATGTGACCCCAGCCAAGGTGTCCCAAGTGCCCCCAGGCCCTGCCATGGACAGGGAGAGCTTGTGCTGGGCCTTAGTGGTGCCTGAGGCTGCAGCCCTTAAGTAAGATTCTCCTCCAGGTGTGTGTTTTGGAGCATGTGGCCCCCAGTACAGGCGAGAGCAACTCTCTGCTTGGTGGCCAGGGCTAGTGTCTTTCTGCCAGTTGTCTGTCCTGATTGTGCTCTGGCCTGTGCCTCTATTAACTCTGCTGTTCTGACCCCAGCTTGGTTCTGGACTCTGTTCTCCCCCAGCACATGCTTCGACTGGTTTGCTCCGGCCTCAAGGCTGGGATAGGAGCAGCCGTGGAGTTTGCATGGTGTCTCCACTACATCGTTTGTAGGTAAACATGCTTTTCTCCTCATTTTTAGGTTCCCTGGGGGCAGCCAAAGAGAGAGGCATGAAGGCTCAGGGTCCTGTGAGGGGACCAGGATTGCCTTCCCTTGCCCCTTTCCCTTGGGAAAGCAATTTCACTGCCATCCTGGGCATTCCAGCTCTCATGTCTGAGCACACACGTGCTATTTGCAGAATCACTTAGTTCCTTTACAGGGTAATAACAGGTGATAAACCTGAGAAGGCTGTTCCTAGTCCTCCAAAACCCCCCCAATCGCCTCCCCATATCTGGAGTTGTCCCCTGCACTCCCCGTTGCAAGCTCCCTGAATCCTCATGCTTCTGGGGTTGGCTCAGTGTCATCTGGCCGGGCTGGCTGCTGCCAACAGTCTCTGTCTGCCTTGGCATGGCTGCTCCAGTGCCATCTCTTTCAGCAGCCCCAGCAGAAAGGAATGTGTAGGTACTCAAAGAAGGATCGGAGCTGTTGTTTCCAGACCCGCACAGATAATTCCATTGGATCTGCTTTCCATGGGCTTTTAAACTTTCTCATAAACTCAGAAACAAGCTGCTATTCAAACATGAAACAAGCCCTATGGTGGTTCAGGAGATTGCTCCGAATTTCCAGGCCCCATTGTTTGGCGACAGCTGCAGCAGTTTTCCCTCTCTGAGTGCTGAAAGCAACCATGCTGTCCCCTCCCTTTGCAGCCATACAGCCAACGCGGCATTGCTGTCGCTGGGGGCCTTGCCTGCCCTCACCTCACTCTTGCTCGACCTGGCTTCTGAAATCCCCCAAGATGCTCCCGAGGGCCTGGAGCTGGTAAGACGCGGGCAGGGTGCTGGCTGTTCTCGGCACTGCTGTGGGGATTTGGTCCGGCTAAAGGGCTCTGTGTTTCCCACCGTCACAGCTCGTCTGTCCAGTGCTGCGGTGTCTCAGCAACCTGCTTGCGGAGGAGACAGACTGTGAAGTCCAGATCCAGGACGAGCGCCTGCTCGTCGCCCTCTTCCTCATCCTGCAGTGCTTCCTCCAGCAGCACCCGTTCATCGTACAGGAGTGTCTCTGGCTGCTGAACAACCTCACAGGTGAGTGTCCCACGGGGCTGTCAGCAGAGCCGGAGCTGCTGCCGGGACCTGCCTTGATTGCTGGCAGACTCATGGCATCTTGTCTACAGAGACCTCCCTCAGAAACCTTGATTTTATTGACACGTTCCTTCTCTGCCCACCCTAGCAGACAAGCCCTTCTTCTGCTCCACTCTGCTCGGCCTGGACTTGCTCCCAGCCCTGCTGCAGCTCCTGCCATGTTCCCAGATGGCCAGTGTGTTGGTAAGACCTCACCTTGTGTCCCAGGTCTCGGGGGGGAAGAGCTGGACTTTCAGGAGCATGACTCCTGCACGCACAGTGCTGAAGTTGGAGGTTGGCTTGGGGCAGTAGCAACAGCTTGGCAGAAGGTCTCATGTTGTGGTAGAGTCACCACCCACCTCCCCTGAAGTCACTGCATCTGTATTTACCCTTGACAGAGTCTTGCCCCAGCAGAAAAGGGGTCCCAAGGCAGATGTTAACGTGGGGCCAGGCCTGCCAGCAGCTGCAGCGGGCCCAGGGAGGCTGCTGCCACCTTCTTTTGGAAGACCCTAAAGCTTTAGGGGGTCCTGGAGGGATGCTTTGCCAAGGGGTGGGTGGTACAGCTGCATCTGCTTGGCACAGGGATGAACAGTGCCTTAGAGTGGTGATGGAGAAGCCTTTTAAAGACCATTCAAAATCCAGCTGGTTGATGGGCACATGGCTTTGGGGAAGCACCTGGCAGGACCTCCAGGGAGAACATGGGGAGTTCTCGAGAGCCCTCCTAAGCCTGTCAGGAATCTGCCCACTAATGAAGCGTTCATTGCTCACTCCCTCTCATGGCTTCTCTGTCCAGGTCCTGACAGTTCTGTGCAATATAGCGGAGAAGGGGCCAGCCTACTGCCAGCAGCTGCACCAGCAGCCTGCCCTGCCCCTGCTGCTGCCCACCCTCACGCTGCCCAACCCCGAAGTGGTGGGGCAGTGCCTCGAGCTGCTGCACCTCCTCTTCCTGCACTGGCCAGAGGTAAGAGCAGGGGGGTACCTGCCCCAGAATCAAGCATGACATCATAAAGCTGTGGATGGGGATGATTACTATTATTTAAATAATACTGCTTTCAGTCATTGCCACGCTAGCCCCCCACTCTTCAGCACCCAAACACGTGCCTAAAGGGGGGCACTTGTGTGATGCAGAGGGTGGTAACCCTTCTTGTTTCTCTGAGGAGTTCCTTTTCATTGACAATGACTGTTTTTTGGGCAGGTTGTTTGTACCCTTTGAGATTATTATGGGGGAATTCTTTTGATTCAGTTGTACTGACTTCAAGCCCTGTGCACTCCCAGCCAGCAATCAGCATGGCTGGATTTACCTGGCTTGGGAATTTAGCATCTGGTAGGGCTCTGGGGAATTCCTTCAGCTCCGTTCCCTGGGCTGTACAGTGGTGGCTCTGGGCACACAGGATCAGCTGTAGCAGCTATACTCAGGTGGCAGGCAGCCAGGTTTCACCCCACCTCTCGCACAGGCTGCTGCTGACTTTGTCAGGCAAGGCGGGCACCGGGCCCTTGAGCAGCACCAGAGCACCCCAGAACTCCAGGAGCGGGCACGAGCACTGCTGGACATGGTCGGGCAGCCCCTGGGAGCCTCCACCTTCAGTCCTTGCCATGCCACGTTGTCTGCCTTCTCCTAGGCCACACCACCTCCCTTCCCTCCCCTGCACTCCAAGGAGGAGTAAACTGTTTGTTCACCCTGTGCCCTGCTTTCCCAAGGGCTGGTTAGGGGTCTAACTGCCAGCTGTAAGCACCAATGCTGGCTGCATGGGGACACTGGTCCTTGGCAAGATATGGGTGTTTCCATCCTCGTTGCCACCTCGTAGCTACCAGCAGGCTGCCTCGTGCCTCCCCAGAGCTTGGTGCAGGGGCAGAGCTGAGCTGCAACCCAGGCAGATGGGCTCTTGATGGGGAGGTGGTGTATAAACCCCCCTGAACTGGCTGTTCCCTCCAGCATCTCCTCTTGGCTTTAAACCCAACATGCGAAGCTCAGGGTAAGCACGTTGCATTTATGTGATTGATAAGTTAAAAGATACATGTTTTACATTAAAGATCATCAGTCAAGTCTCCAGCGCACACATATTTACTGTCTGTCTTCACACCTTGCTTTTCACAATGTTCTCCAACACCTTGGCCACTTCGTCCACGGTAAGGTTGTTCAGCGGCACACTCTTCTCCTTGCCAAACTCTGCAGGAAAGACAGAGGGTGAGAGAGGGGGCAGGTGCCTTGGTCCTTTTCCGGAGCAAGGGCAACCCAAAGCCCTGGTTTAGGTTTCCCAAGCACCACTGGTGTCACAGCCCAGGTTCCTATCGCCACCCTTTTGCACCCACCACTCCCCAGAGTGCCTCCCTGTGCCCAAGTTATCCTTTCCACCTTCTCTTTCTCAGCCTTTCCATTGGAGAGAAGCCAGTGCAGCCCAACACATTTCCTTGCCTCTTTTTGTTAACTTTTGCTGCACAGCAGCTGGGCAGAGGCCACCACCACATCTCAAACCAACCTGATGGCTTTCAGCCTGGTCACATCAAGATGCTCACCAACACTTCAGTAAAATCATGCTGAAAAACTTGTTCCTACAGCAGGTCCTACCCAGGGGTATATTTCCCAGCAAGTCACATACACACAAGAGACAGGCACTATACCAGCAGGCTCTACTGGCCTGTGCACTTGCACTGGGAAACTTGTGCTTAAAGAGTCATTGCATCTCTGAAAGAAAGTTTCTAAGCTATTTTTGTCCAGCCCAGATGGCTTTAGGAAGAAAACAAAGCCTTTACAAAGGAGCTTTTCTGCTCCCTCCTTGGCATTTCATTGAGAACGCAGGGAAAACAAATTAAAAACAGAAACATTTTTCTGTATAGGAATCCTACAGAGGTGGGAAATGGCAGCCACAAGCTGGCAAACCACCTTCTGAGCCACCGGTCCCTTTTTTACCTCCCACCAGGTCACGCAGCCGTAACATACTTCTCTGAAGTCAGTCCCCACCTTGCCTCGCAGACAGCTGCTCCCTCTCTGCCAATGTCCCTTACTGTAATTGCTGAACCCCCCCATTTGCTGCAGACCCGGGGGTGCTTCCCGGCAGGGGGCCCCCACTTACCGTACCGAGCCCAGAGCTTGGGCTCGACACCGGAGCACTCGCGGATCAGGATGGGGAAGTCGGGATTTGCCTTCTTCAGGGTCACATAGTGCTGCTCGATGAAGTCTCTGGGGAGGGAAGGGGGAACGGTGGATCCCCGTGGCCGAGTCCGCTGGGACCGGGCAGGCTGAGAGCAGGCCGGTACCTCACGCTCCCCCCTCGCCCGCCCCACCCGCGGAGCAGCCGCCCGGCCCCGACTCACCTGACGCCGCGGCTGCCCGGGGAGCGCTGGCACAGATGGATGCGAAGCTCCCGCAGGCTGCGGCCCAACCCGCCCCCGATGCCCCTCACAACCGCCGCCATCTTCTCTCTACACCTGACAACAACACAGGGGCGCGACTTCGACGCCCGCCAATCGCGGCGCCCGCCACTCGCAGCGTCCGCCAATCGCAGCGCCCGCCGGCCAGCGGCCGGCCAATGCGGCGGAGGGGCGGGCCGGCCGGCCGCGGAGGGTACTGGGAAGGGGAGCGGAGGTGCGGAGGGGCTGTGGTGTGGGGCTGCCGAGCGGGGAGCGATGCCGGAACGCGACAGTGAGTGGGGCGGGGGGACAGGGCACGCCGCGGGGCTCCGGGACACCCCAGGGGCCGGGGGTCCGACCCGCGGGGGAGCGGCATGGTGTGTGTGTGTGGGGGGGGGGGCGGTGTAGGCCCATCCTGGGCCTGGGGCACCGGGCTGCGGCGGGGGAGCGGGGGGGACCCCCCGGGGGGGGCCCGGGCACACCTCCAGCCTGGTGAGAGGAACAACCCTGTTAGGGGAGGGGGTACGGTGACGGCTTTAGGAGTCGGAGGGAGGGGAGCTCCCGGGATGGGGCTCTGGGGCAGCTCAGGGGGTGAGGAGATGCTTGGGGGGGACACGGTCTGGGGCATAAACTGGGGGTGTGTTTGGGGGTAAACGCCTGCGCGGGGCATTTACACTGCGGTGCGCTCGGGATGGGGCAGTAGGGTGTTTCTGGGGGTGGAGGGGATGCAAGGGCAGTCGCGGGGCGGGGGGGGACGGGAGACCCCCGGGGAGGCACGAGAACAGCCACCGGGAGGGTGAGGAGTCACTCGGGTTGGGAGGGCAGCAAGGTCCCGCGGTGGGCAGTGACACCAAGACCCTTTTGTCCCATGGGCCCTGGTGAGGCCACCCCCGGGTGTCAGTGGCCCGGGCTTGGCAGAGGAGCAGGGTGGTGGGTGACTGCTGCTCCCTTCCCTGTTCCTGAGCAGGGACTAAGCTGGGAGGATTGTGGGGGCTGGAGGGGGGTTGAAGCCATGCAGGCAGACTCTGAGCACTGTCTTTCCTCCTGTTCCCCAGATGAACCGTTCTCCAACCCCCTGGCCCCTGATGGCCACGATGTGGACGACTCGCACTCCTTCCACCAGTGAGTATGACACTGGGGCGGGACTGGACTGGGGCTATGGGGCCCCCTTCTAGAGGCTGGGAGTGACTGGTGCAGTGCAGCCTTTGGGTTCCCTCCATGGGGACCCGGTATCCAACTCCATCGCACAGGACGTGTTGGTAAACCCTCTGCCTCCTCAGAAGCAGTCAGGCTGCCAAAGCCTATTGGGGGATGACAGTTTCTGTTTCCTCTCTTCCTTGCAGGTCTAAGCTGACCAATGAAGACTTCAGAAAGCTTCTCATGACCCCGCGGGCTGCGCCAACATCTGCGCCACCATCCAAATCTCGCCACCATGAGTGAGTAGGACTCTCTTTCACAGGACTGTGGGATAAAGCATGTCTGCTTTCCCTCTGGGGCTTTGTTCCTGCCTGACTTTGCAGTGGGGTATCTAAAGGGGCTTTTGCTAATGAGTGTGCAGACAGGGCCCGAGGAGCAGACCTCAGCCTTGCTTTGTACTTGGGTCCATGCAAGCTGTACATGTGTGTGTTAAGTGGAGAAACAGGTAGGTCAGGACTGCTGTAAATAACAGAGCGAGTCTTGCATGCCTGTTAAGATGCTTTGCGCAAGAGGGAGATTTAGTTTTTGTTCTGTGAAAATCAGTGCTTTCCTCTTGTCTCCCTGCTGACAGAGTGGAATTAGGGAGAAGTGGGACTGTGCCGTTCCCATCTTTGCGCATCTCGGTGCCCTGCTGTGTCTGTGGGACTGTTCTCCCTAGCTGCCTGTGTTTGTATGGCTCTGCAGACTGTATGTGTGGTTTCTTGCTCTCTTCCAGGATGCCCCGGGAGTACAACGAAGATGAAGACCCAGCTGCTCGCAGGAGGAAGAAGAAAAGGTAAATGGGGAAAGCAATGCATCAGGACTTGTCTTTGTACATCACGTCGCTCCCATGGAAGCAGCTTCTGAGCTCTTGGGCTACCTGAGAACCCTGAGTGGCCTGGATTATTTTGGGGCTTCAGAGCCAAACAGAGTGAGAAGAGCTCAGACTGAGTGACTGTCACTGCTTGTGGGAACAGATGTGGGAGGGTGGCAGCAGGATAGGGGTGAAGCTTCACCTCCAGAAGAAGCGGGAGAGGCTTTGCAGGTGTCTGGCAGAGCAGGGCAGTGGTGGGACATCTACACTGATGACTGTTTCTTTTGGGGCACATCTGTGCAGCAGGACTGCACTGGAGCTCTTCCCTTTGGACAGGAAGACCGAGCTCCTCTTTAGTTAGCCTCAGTACAGCAGTTTCATCTTGCCTGGTGTCCTCCAGGCATGTTGTGTCCCATGGTGCTTTAGTACGTTTTTGGGGAAGGGTTTGGGAGCAGAACAGGCGTGTGCGGGGCCTTGGGGTCTGTTACTTGATGGGTGCATCAAAAGTGTGAATGTGTCACTCTAACACTGAGCTGTTTTTCCAACCCCAGCTATTATGCAAAGCTGCGCCAGCAGGAGATAGAGCGTGAGAGGGAGTTGGCCGAGAAGTACAGGGATCGAGCCAAGGAGAGGAGAGATGGTGTGAACAAGGACTATGAGGAAACAGAGCTGATCAGCACAACTGCCAACTACAGGGCTGTGGGGCCAACAGCAGAGGCGTACGTGAACGCGTGGCATGGCCTTGTCTAGCCAGTCTGCTCCAGAGGGGCTGTCTCGTAACTGGCTCCATTTTTGTTGCACAGGGATAAATCTGCTGCGGAGAAGAGGAGACAGTTGATCCAGGAGTCCAAGTTCTTGGGTGGTGACATGGAGCACACTCACTTGGTGAAGGGTCTGGACTTCGCGCTGTTGCAGAAGGTGAGCACAGATATCACTATGCTGCTCTTCTTCTACCCTGTCCACTCCCACAGGCGGAGGTGATGGGTAGAGGGTAGCAGCTGCCACTTATGGGTGCTTCAGTCTTGTCAGTCTGGGAAAGATTTATGAAGGATTGGGGAGTGTCATGGTTTAACCTCAGCCAGCAACTAGGCACCACGCAGCTGCTCACTCACTTCTGCCCCCCACTCAGTGGGATGCGGGAGAGAACAAGGAAAAGAAGTAAAACTCCTGGGTTGAGATAAGAACAGTTTAATAGAACAGAAAAGAAGAAACTAATAATGATAACACTAATAAAATGACAATAGTAATAATAAAAGGATTGGAATATACAAGTGATGCACAATGCAATTGCTCACCACCTGCTGACCGATGCCCAGTTAGTCCCCGAGCGGTGATCCCCTCTACCCCCACTTCCCCCACTTAGGATCAGCTGCCCTGGCTGTGTCCCCTCCCAGCTTCTTGTGCCCCTCCAGCCTTCTTGTTGGCTGGGCATGAGAAGCTGCAAAATCCTTGCCTTAGTATAAACACTACTTAGCAACAACAGAAAACATCAGTGTTATCAACATTCTTCTCATACCTAACTCAAAAAGATAGCACTGTACGAGCTACTAGGAAGACAGTTAACTCCATCCTAGCTGAAACCAGGACAGGGAGCTAGTGGAAGTGGGCTTACTGGTTCTGATAGGCAGCAGTGGCATGGATTTGTCTGTAATGCATGGATTTACTCTGTGGCCAGGTACGAGCTGAGATTGCCAGCAAGGAGAAGGAAGAGGAGGAAATGATGGAGAAGCCCCAGAAAGAAACTAAGTGAGTGATCGAGGATTTTGCATTCCTGAGTGCAGCTGCCTCACAGAGAGGAGGATGCAGAGGAGGCATACACTTAGCATAATGCTTCTGTTTCTTTTCTGTTTCTGTTCAGGAAAGATGAAGATCCTGAGAATAAAATTGAGTTTAAGACCCGGCTGGGTAAGACTGTGTGGATGTGGCTGTTCCCCACCTTGTGTTGTGCCATGAATGTGGGAGAAATCCCGGAGGGTGAATGGACCTTTAGTCATTGGAGAGGGAGAGTCTGAGGTATAGGCATCCTGAACCTGAGGGCTGGAGGAAGCGTGTGCCTTAGGAGGTGATTCTGATAACTTAAATATGCTTCACTATGGGTTTGTCCATTGCTCTCGTAAGAGTAGCTCTCCCACGCATTTCCTTCCCCTCCAGGTCGCAACATCTACCGCATTCTGTTCAAGAACAAGGCCTACGAGCGGAATGAGCTGTTCCTGCCAGGGAGGATGGCCTATGTGGTAGATCTGGATGATGAATATGCCGACACCGATATCCCAACCACGCTGATCCGGAGCAAGGCTGACTGCCCCACCATGGAGGTACCCAGCTAGTGTCCAGGTTGCTTGACCGCATTGGTCTGAATTGGCCAGAGCAGGTCTTGCCAGGAGGGGTTCCCTGTCAAAGGAGTTGGATACTTCCTCGAGGATTTCTCTTTCAGGCACAGACCACGTTGACCACCAATGACATTGTCATCAGCAAACTGACGCAGATCCTCTCCTATCTCAGACAAGGGACCCGCAACAAGAAGCTCAAGAAGAAAGACAAAGGTAGGAGCTGAAGGGAACAAAGTAGTAGGAGTTAATGCTTGAAGCATATACTGAGAGAATGAGATGTGTTCTGGTTTGCTGCATTCCCCTGTGCCATGAGGCGGTAGACTTAGAGGCCAGCGATTTCCTACAGCTCCCTGAGCACTGCGTCCTGAAGGCAGGCTGTTCTGTGGCAGGACCACAGGGGACTGACTGCTGAGAAATTACAGCTGTGAAGGTGCCTCGTGCTGCTCTACTCTTCCTGGTTAAGGCCCAGTTCCTTGGGGAAATGTCCCCTGTTAGGGAGGGACAAAATGGCTTCCTGAGGGGACTAGACATGATGTGGTAACCGAAGAGGAAGTCAGGACATCCTCCAGGCCTGTCACTCTTGGGGCTTGGAAACCAGATTTGGGACAGGGAAATGGTGCAGGTGGTGGAGTGGTTGATGTGCCTCTCACTGCTGTTGTGTCCTTGCAGGGAAGCTGGATGAGAAGAAGCCCCCTGAAGCTGATATGAAGTAAGTGCCTCCCTGCCCACAGGTTGTGGGGTCACAGCTCTCTGCCTTAAGGAATGTCTTTGGGGCCCACCACATTTGGAGAGGGCTGGGGTTAGTGCTTCTGCAGCGAGGTGCCTTTTTGGACCTGCAGTTTGTAGGACAAGGCTGGAGGCAAGCTCTGTTTTTTGATTTCAGGCTTGAGGCAGGCAAGGGCTCTCTGTTGTCCTGGACTACAAGAAGCAGGTCCAGTCACAGAAGAGAGCAGAAATGCAGCAATACCTCTGACAGGTGTAGAGGCCAGTTCTAGTGGGCGTCCTTAGCTCTTGGTGTTGGTGCTGTGTGCTCCTTTATTAGGTTCCAGTTCAAAGGGAGGTGGTTGTAGCCTCTTCTCTTGCAGCACCTGTAACTGCAGGCTCTTTTCCGCTTCTAGCATCTTCGAAGACATTGGGGATTACGTGCCTTCCACTGCAAAGATGCCACGGGAGAAGGAGCGGGAGAGGTACCGTGAGAGAGAGCGTGACAGGGACCGGGAGCGTGACAGGGACCGGGAGCGTGACAGGGACCGAGAGCGTGAGAGGGACAGGGAGCGTGACCGTGAGCGGGAGGAGGAAAAGAAGAGGCACAGCTACTTTGAGAAGCCCAAGGCTGATGATGAGGTGAGCCGCTGCTCGTGAAGCCTGGACTGTCCCACCTGGTCTCTGCCCCTTGGGGAGTGCAGCTGTGGGGTTGGTGGGGTCACCCCAGTGGCTTTGGGTGTTTCTGGTTGTGGTCCCACACATGTCAGTCACTGAGCTCTGTCTCTCCAGCTAGGGGCTGGTGGGTGGCTGGGTGCTTGTTCTCTCCTTTAGCAAGTAAGGCAGGACTAGCATGAGCTAGTAGCTTTTATGGTTCAGCTGTGTGCTTGCTACAAAGAGTCTTAAGGTGGAGCTGCAAGTCTTGCAGTACTGTCAGTTGCCTGCTTTCAGCCCTCCTGGGTGACATGGTATCTCTCCCTCTTCTTTGCAGCCCACCGACATCGACAAAGGTGAGTCAAGTGGTGTGGACATTTGAATGAGGCTGGATGGTCTTGCTCAGATATGTGGGGTTGCAGATTTCAGAACTGCTTGGCTCGCTGGCCTGTGTGAGCTCCCTGTTCTCCCAGAGACTGCTATGACGGAGGGAATTGCCTGCTGTGAGGGTTTTGGGGTGGTCTTGTGCCTACAGGCTGCTGCATGCCAGCCTGGGTTGAGTGTGTGTGCAGACCCTTCCCTGGCAGCAGACCAGCTCAACCGTCCTTATGCTGGCTGTAAGCTGAGGAGGATTCAGGGCCTCCTAGGATCAGCCCACCCCTGTCTATACTCAAATTGGTTTGCTGCTCCTTGGTGTTCTCCTGGCTCCTCCTCTTCTACCTCATATGCAGCCTGTCCTTCTGCCTGTTACCCTGTCCCAGTGAATTGGTCATGCAGAAGGGGGCTCTGCCCAGCCCCATGTGTATTGTGGTGAGCTGTTCCTCCCCCAAGCTCAGCCTGCTGCTCTCTGTACCCCAGGACCCGGGTCAGCCAAGGAGCTCATCAAGTCCATCAACGAGAAGTTTGCTGGAGCCGCTGGCTGGGAAGGAGCAGAGTCATATCCTTTACTGTCTGTGCCAGCCTGGCCAGCTGTGGGGCTGGGCTTCTCTTGCAGGCAGGCCTTGCCTGAGCATGGCTGTGTGGCTGTCCTTCCTTACTTGGGAGGGCTTTTCCTCCTGCGGCAGAGCAATGCCACCCAAACGTTGCTGCTCGTACACCAAATAAAAGCTCTGCAGACTCCAATTTGGTTGTGTTAGGGCAGGAGATGGCTCTTTGGCTGGCTGTGCTCAGCCCTTAGCTGTAAGGCTACGTGGTGGCGCTTTCCTTGACTGTTGTCACATTGAAGAAGCCAGAAGACAAGAAGCAGCTGGGGGACTTCTTTGGCATGTCAAACAGCTACGCCGAGTGCTACCCTGCTACGTAAGGAAGCAGCAAGAAGCTGTGGGATGGGAGCAGGGTGTGCTGAGGGAGCTTCTGTTCTCTGGCAGCAAGAACTTGAACATCAGCTCCACTGCTTGTTGGGAGGAGCAGGCCTGGCTTTGTCTGGGGTTGCAACCTACTGTTAAAATGCTCCCCAAGTCCTTGGTTCTGGTAGACCTGGCCTTTTCTTAGCTGGTCTCTGCTATAAATGGCTACCTGGAGTCTGCTGCCCCTCAGTGCCAGGGAGAGGCCGAGGTGGCTGGGAGTCTGCCGGGTTCCCTGGTAATTCATGTGCTCATTGAGCTCTGGCCTCAAAGCAGTCCCTCGGTGGAAGAGGAACAGCTTTCAGGCTGCAGAGTCATGTTAGGAACATTTGCAATCTTGGATGCTCTTGTGGTGCAGCTCACCTGCAGGGCTTGCAGTTGGAGGAACTTCTCTCTGGTCCAGGAACTGAGTGCGTTCGGTCTGAGGCCATGAGAGATGGCTCCCAGCCTGGCTCTGATCCATGTCCCATGGACCCACTCCGAACCTTTTCCTTGCTTTGCTTTTCATTACAGAATGGATGATATGGCTGTGGACAGCGATGAAGAGGTGGACTACAGCAAAATGGATCAGGTACGCCATCACCAGCTTTTAGGACCAGCCAGTGAACTAGGCATCAGTGCAGGCTGAGAGGATCCCACTAGAGAGAAACAGGCTTGTGCAGAGGCACTGAGTGCCTTGGAGCTGGGTGTTGAATGTGTTCTGGGGTTTGCTGATCTGCTGTGTGCCTGGGTCTGGGTGGGATCTGTTGTCCCAGGCAGCAAATGTGTGACACTGGCACTCGACCAGGAGATGTTGGGGAGGTGTGCTAGTCCATCTCACGTCCCTCTTCCATGGAATCTCCTGTCTGGGGCTTCTCGGGGAGGGGATCGTGGAGCCGAGGCCAGACTGGGTGCACAAGCCCATTGAACTGGGGCCAGTGGGAGATTGAGATCTTGCCTGGGCATGTGGGGCTGCATGAGAAGCCCTGGTCAGCGTCGACTAAGGAGCTGCTCTCAGTCGTTCTTTCACTGCAGGGTAACAAGAAAGGACCTCTGGGCCGCTGGGACTTCGATACCCAGGAGGAGTACAGCGAATACATGAACAACAAAGAGGCTCTGCCCAAGTGAGTGCAGCCCTTGAGAAGGGTTGAGCAAGGATTCTGGATGCAGGTGGCCATCCTAGCCAAACCTGGGTGCTGGGGGAGCTTAAAGCAATAAGGGGGTTCCCTGAGGGGGACCTGTGGATCCTGGGCCTGGTGGCTTGTCTTTGCTCTTAGTATCACTCTTGAGGACTCCTGCACAGCTGCTGCTTTCAGGGGCCCAAGCCAGCTCTGGAGTATGGGCTCATGGCTGGGACAGATGTGTCCGTTCCCCCGGCAGGCTGTGGATCCCCTGCGAGCGCTGAGCTCTTGTCTTGCTCCTTCCCCAGGGCAGCCTTTCAATATGGGATCAAGATGTCTGAGGGACGCAAAACCCGTCGCTTCAAGGAGACAAATGACAAGGCAGAGCTGGACCGGCAGTGGAAGAAGATCAGCGCGGTGAGTGCCCAGTGCTGGGCTATCATCTGTTTGGCCCGTAGCTGTCAGCGCAGCCCAGGAGAGCTCCCACCTAGTCCTGCCCTCGCTGTCTTAGTCATGGCTCTTCGGTCCAGCCGACGGGCTGGCTCTCTAGAAGCTGGATTTGCTCCTTGTGAGAGCATCAGCCAAATACTTGAGGCTTCAGGACTGCAGAGGCATCTGGAGCTGCATTCAGAGCTGTTGCCCTGGGAGCAGTCCCAATCGGGGGCTTTTTGGTGTAGGCTCTGCAGCAGATGAATGTGTCCAAAACCAGCAGCTCGGAGCCATCCAAAGGGGCTTGGAGGGGACAAGGCATATTTAGCAGCTCCCTGTTTTCTAACTGGCAGAGCTGGGGGTTGTCGTGGCAGGGTGAGCTGGCTATGAGCACTCCAACAGTACGGGAGGGACTAGGGGAAGGTGAGAACAAAGGGTCTTTGGTGGCCAAAATGGAGCAAAGGGGGAACAGGCCAAGCTCCTCCAGACTTTGGGCAGCTTGTGGATAACTTTAGCTCACCTCAGCTTGCTCTGGCCTGGCTACAGCTCTCCCTGGGAGTATCTTGCACTCTACAACCACCCCTGCTATGGCTGTGGGCGGCCAGCTACCCTGAGGGTAACGGGACTTTGTGCTTTCTTTGCAGATCATTGAGAAGAGGAAGAAGTTGGAGGCTGATGGGTTAGTAAAATTGTCTCTGCTCTTGGCTCAGCTGCAGGGCAGTGCTGGGGCCTGGCTGTCTCCTGCCACCTCACCCAGGGACTGCAGGGGGCAGAGACCTCCCTGCCGGCTTTTGGCAGTGGGGCTTGAAGGGGAGTGGAGAACATTTGGTTCCTTCGGGGTGCTCCTGCCCTGCTCAGCTCAGCAGAGCCTGCAGGGCATCTCTCCCCTGGGCTGTGGGCAGGTGCTGAGCAGACCCCGGTGCCCTGTTGGGGCTCTTCCTTGACCAGACAGTTCTGCCCTATCCAGCTGGGTGCCCTGAGTAGCTGTTGGGCCCGCTGCCCACTTTTTCTGTGGGGTGAAACAGTGGACCTCAGTGCTGAGCTCTGGACGGGAGAGTGATAGAGCTGTCTGCCCTGCATCCTCAGCACCATCCTGCCCCTCTGTCTCTTCCAGGGTTGAGGTGAAACGTCCCAAGTACTGATGTCTCCAGTGTCTTCTCCTCCAGCTCCTGGAACCCTGGCCTGCTGGCTGCTGCCTTCCTGGAGATTGCTGGTGTGTTCTCCTTGCCCCCTAAGCCGTCCACTTTCTGCTCTGGGCTGGGCAGCACATGTCCCCGCCAGCTGTGTGCTGTGGGGCAGGGCTGAGGCTCTCCCCTCCAGTGTTTTGATGTATAGCCCGTGACGTGTAATTGTTGTAGCCGTAATAAACTGCATTAAATTTGCGTGTTTGTATGGGCAGAGAGAAGGTGTGATCAGCAGGGGGGCCAGGCCCTTTTGGGTCTCACAGGGTGAGCCCTAGCTAAGGATGTTTATTGTGGGAGCCTTTTGTGGTGGGGGGTAGGCACCCCATGTCAAGCCCTGGATAAAAATAGCAAATAAGCCTATTTAGGGGAAATAATCCCAGCTGAGCAGCCTGCGCCTCGGTGCGTGGGGAAGAAACAGGACCTTTGCATAGGGTACGGCAAGAGGAAGGGCCTGAAGCAGAGGACTCGTACCCCTTCCCCTGCACAAGCTGCTGTGATGGGTGGCAGCGGTCGCCTCCAACCAGACCGGCAGCGGGGTGGGTGCGATGGGGCCGGCACCCGGCAAAGCTGGACGGGGCTGTTGCTGGTGGCCCCTGGCTGGGCTGGGGCCCTGGGCAGGACCTCGGGGTGCCCTGCCACCCCCGGACTTTGAAAGGGGCCGAAGCGACGCCAGGTCCCTGGCCGCCCCCTCCCCTGGGACGCAGAGGGAGGAGGCCACGGTGGTGCGAATTCGGGAGCCCGTGGGGGCTCCCGCTGCTGAACAGCTAAAAAACAAGGGGAAAAAAATGAAGCGGCCGGGCCGAGTCCCAGCAAAATGGAACCAGAGGCGACGAGGTTATGACGCGACGAGGTTATGACGCACCGAAGCCGCCGCGGGTCTCTGGCCGGCCCGCTGGTGACGCCACCGCCGCGCGCCACTAGAGGACTGCGCGGCCCCGGGGGGGGGGGGGGGACACCCATGCAAATGAAGGGGCGGTGCTATGCAAAACGAGCGCGGCGCCTGCGCCCAGCCGCCATGGCGGCGCCGGGGGAGGTGAGCAGGCGTGGGGGCAGCGCGGCCCCGGCCCCCACCGGCCCCGGCCCCACTGCCCCGCTCTCCCCCAGGGGTGCTCGGAGCCAGCGGGGAGGGAGCCGCGGCTGCGGGACACCCCCGAGGACATTTGCTTCGAGGCGACGGCCAACGCCATCGCTCTGCACCCGGCCCGGCCCTTGCTGGCGGCGGGGGACGTGGACGGCGACGTCTACCTGTGAGTGGGGCCGTGGGGGCTCAGCCGGGGCTTGGGGGGATGTCCCGGGTATAGGAACCACTGGGAACCGGCCGTCGGGGCTCCCCGTCCTCCTGCGGGCCCCGGCGAGCCCGACCCGGTGCTGGCAGGTACTCATACTCCTGCACCGAGGGGGAGAACCGGCAGCTCTGGTCTTCGGGGCATCACCTCAAGTCGTGCCGGGATGTGGCCTTCTCCCAGGACGGGCAGAGTAAGTGCGGGGGACGTGGGGTGGCACCGGGACACAGCGAGGGATGCCGGGGCTGGGGGTGCTGACACGGCTCTCCAGAGCTTTTCACCGTGTCCAAGGACAAGTCCGTCCACATCCTGACGGTGGAGGAGGGACGGCTGGAAACGCGCTTCCCCAAGGCCCACAGGTAGGTCTGCACAGGCTGCTCGACCCGGGCAGTGACTGCCAGGGCAGTGTCCTCTTTCCTCCCCTGCTGGGGCCATGCAGCCCCGGGCTGGACAGGCAGAGGCTGGAGCATCGTCCTTGATGCCATGGGAGCCGTTGGCCCGTGGCATGAGCCGTGACTGTGCCAGTGTGGGGCTGGGGTCTCTGCAGCTCGGCCCTCAACTGCGTGCTGCCCATCGATAACCACGTCTTTGCCACGGGCGACGACGGCGGGGCGCTGAAGGTGTGGGACCTGCGCAAGGGGGACGCCATCTTGGAGGCCCGTCAGCAGGAGGAGTACATCAGCGCCATGGCCGTGGATGGTAATGGGAAGATCCTGCTGACTGCCAGGTACTGGGGGCTCCGTGGGGTCAGGCTCCCCCGTGCCCACGGAGGGCCTTCCCTTAGGGCTGGGGGAAGCGCCCTGCACCATGTCCCATGCTCATGACACACCTCTTCCACCTCCCGCAGCGGTGATGGCACCCTGGGCGTCTTCAATGTGAAGAGGCGGCGCTTCGACCTGCTCTCAGAGCCGCAGAACGGGGACCTGACGTCTGTCGTGCTGCTGAAGGTTGGTGCTGGGCTCTGCCGCGGAGTAGGGCCCTGCGGATCCCTCCCCACGTCCCGGGTTTCTTCTTCTGCCTCTGCCTTACTGTCCTCCATCTTGCTTAGAGGGGGAAGAAAGTGGCGTGTGGCTCCAGCGAAGGCACCATCTACCTCTTCAACTGGGATGGCTTCGGGGCCGCCAGCGACCGCTTCGCTCTGAGGGCCGAGTCCGTCGACTGCATGGTCCCCATCACGGAAAACATCGTATGCGTGGGGTCCCTGGACGGAGTCATCAGGTCAGGGGGATGGGACAGGGAGGCTGTGGGACGAGCTCAGCCTCGGTCAGGAACAAGGGGAGGGATGGCACGCCGAGCCTGCGCTGGTGCCGGCAGGAGGGCTCGTGGTGGACTGGGGCCCTGCCTCCCTGCAAGGTCCTCACTGGGGCCCGTCCCCATCCCCAGGGCGGTGAACGTCCTGCCGAACCGGGTGCTGGGCTGCGTTGGGCAGCACCTGGGGGAGCCCATCGAGCAGCTGGCGGTGGCCCCGGGCGGGCAGCTCCTGGCCAGCTGCGCCCACGACCAGAAGGTGAAGTTCTGGGACGTCTCCGCCCTGGGGGGGGCTGGTGGTGGACGACTATCGAAAGAAGAAGAAGAAGGGGGGGCCGCTGCGGGCCCTCAGCGGCAAGGCGGCGGGCAGCGGGGAGGATTTCTTCGCCGATCTGCGGGACGAGGCCGAGCCGGAGGCGGCGGCGGGGAGCGACAGCGACGGCGCCGACTGAGGGGCCGGGGCCGGGGCCGGGGCCGGGCGGCGCGGCCCGCGCTGAGAGCGGGGGCGGAGCTCTGGTCGGCCACGCCCCCTGGGTGGGCACAGCGGGAGCGGGGCGTGGCGCTGGCCCGTCCCTCCCGCGTGGGCGGGCCCTGCTGCCACCGTCGGCAGGCCGGGGGTCGGCGTTCTGATTGGTTCTCAGGGTTGCCGCTCAGGCTGGGCTGCAGGCGAGTTCTTAAAGGGGCAGAGGGTGTCGGGGTGGGGGGGGTTGCCCCACGGTGGGTCCCTCGTACGGGGTGGGCAGCGCTTATGGGGTGTCGGAGGCCCGGGAGGAAGGAGCCCGGGGGTAGCTGCGGGTTGGGGGGGGGGGGGGTGGAGACGGTGTGGCTGAGGGTCTGGTGGGCGGCAGGGTGTCTCTGACATAGGAGGGACCTGGAGGGGGGGTCCGGGTATGTGGGGGGACCTTGGTGGGGAGGACTTGGCTGGGGGGTCCTGGGTGAAAGGGACTGGGGGCGGGGGGGTCATGACTGAGGGTCCGTGGTATGTGGGGGGGGGTCCAGGGATGGGGGGACCTGGCTGAGGGTCCCTGGTGGAGGGGTTGGGGGGAGTCATGACTGCGGATCCCTGGTGGATGGGGGGCGGGGGGGGGGGGGGGGGGGCTCTGAGATATGGGGGGGGGAGACGGCTGGGGGTCCCTGGTGGGGATGCAGCCCGGGGGGGGAGGGGGGGTAGAGGGAGTGGTGTGGATGTGGCTAAGGCTGGGGTTTGCTGGTGGTGTATTTGGGGGTCCTGGGGGGGGGGGGGGCGGGGCAGGGCCTTGCTCGGGGCGGGGGGGGGGTGACATGGGGTCCTGGGGGTGCCTGGCCTGGGCAAACGGGTCCGTTCCATTCCTGAGGGCCTGCCTGGCCCCCACTGTGCCTGCACCGCAGTCCAAGCAGGCGTGTCAGTTAGCCTTTGTTAATTAATTTAGTCATCAGCTCTATTACAAATAAACTCGGTGCCTTTCAGTTCCTAGCGCCTTGTGCCGATGGTTCGCCTCACCCCATCTTCCCTGGCACCCCTCGGCACGTCTGGGACCTGCCTGCAGGGTGCTGGGGACGGGGTGGGGAGCGGGGGACACGGGGTGGTGGTGGGGAGAGCACCTTGTGCCTGGGTGTCGTGACTTCGGAGGGAGCCAGGGCTTGTTTTTTTTTTCCCCGAGCGCTCCCATGGGGATGCCCGGCTTGGCCGTGGGCAGAGCATCAGGCAGTGACTGGTCCCCACTGGGCAGGGTGGCTGGTGGCCTGGGGGAGGCTGCAGGCAGCGTGGACCGGGGCAGGGGACCGGCAGCACCTTCCCCTGCCGTGTGGGAGCCTGTGGGCTGGGTGACATCCACACCCGTGGAGTGGCCCTGGCCAGAGGCAGCGTTTTCCCAACAGCCCCTCAGCCGTGGCACACTGCCTTTGAGCGGTGCCCTGGGCTGGGGAGCCAGATGTGCCCAGCGGTTGGGCGTCTCCAGGTTAAGCGAGGCTCTGGGTACAGCAAGGGGGTCACTGCCAGCACCCAGCTCTCCTGCCCAGGGGCCAGACCCTGCCCTCTCCCCTTCCCTCGCAGCCCAGCCCTGGGTGGCATCGACTTCTCGACTCGGCAAGGGCCAGGTGGTTGACCCATGGGGGGAAGAGCACAGTGCTGGCGTGAGCGGCGAGAGCATCCAGCGGCTCTTCAATGCCAACACTAAGTCCAACCTGTCCCGGTGCAAGGCAGGAGACTGTGGGTTAGGGGGTGGCACAAGGTGGCCCATGTATCTCACTGGTGGCCGACAGGCAGCACGGACCAGCAGAAAGGGGCGTGTGGGTCTGCAGCGTTCCCGTGCCACCTTGTGCCCCCCCCATCCTGTCGAGGTCCTGGCCGAAGGCATGGCCACCTCTGACCTGAAGTCCTCCTTGGTGGCAATGAGACACCTGAAGGGACAAGCATTGCTTACATGCACTGGGTGCCCAAAACCCAATGCCCACGCCCTTGGTGCTCTCCAAGCTGCTATGTGCTGGCACAGGAGGTGGGGTTGAGGGTCCCACACACACTGTCCTTGCCCAGGCTGCCATCATGTTCCTGGCTCGGAGGATCAGTAGCACCAACTCCATCAGTGTCCTGGGTGAGGTAATGGCGGCCAACATGGAGGAAGCAGCCCCTACCATCGGCATGGACCAAGGGCAGCATGGGTGGGTCCTGCACCCTCTGTCCCCGTGGGTGTCCCCTCTGGGGCCTGTGTGCTGCCTCAGGCTGTCCCTGCTGCTTCGTCCTGGGAAGCACAAGGAAGGTCCCTGGGTCCCCCCCAGCATCCAGGCTGGGACACCATCTAGCCTGGTGGGACAAAGCTACCTGGCAACCGGCTTGTCCCTTATCATCCTTGATGGTCCCTGGGTTTGTTCCAGCTTGTCACCTGCCTCTGGATGCTGGGGGTAGAAGGGGAGGCTTGCAGTGTCACCATCCCTAAGGGACCTTGTGGTGTCCCCAGCTGGCACTGTCTGGGACTGTGCTCTGCCAGAGCAGCTTTGGGGGGTTGCAGCCATCTCCGGAAAGATGTCCTCAACCTGGTCTGTCTCTGACGTTCTCAGCCCACTGGAGGTGGCTCAGCACTGGCAGCTCAGCTCCTGGCCCGACCTGCTGCCACATCTCCTGCCAGGTCCTTGAGCTCAAAGAGTGCTGGTGCTGCCACATCACCGCCTGCATCGTTGCCTGCCTCTTCAACACCATCACAGCCAAGAAGACCATGCTGTTGGGCTTTGCCTTCCGAATGGACATGGGGAAACACAAGGTACTGGCTGGGCAGGGTTGGGGATGAACAGCTGAGTAGGACCATTTCCCTGCCTGCAGTTGTTCTTCAGTCACATAAGTGATGAGTGGCCCCATCACTGCAGCTCCACCTTGAAGCAGCAGCAGGAGGAGGATTTACACCCCGGGGCCCAGTGCAGCTCAACTTGCTCTCTTGGCCCAGGTAGTCATTCAGCATCCCCATCAGCAAGTACTGGACGGATGAGGGTGCCCACTTGCACACTTACGGCCTCAGGGTGAAGAATGAGCAGATCATGCCAGCCATGTCCCGCTCCATTGCCTCAGCTGAGGGGTAGGGCCAGTGCACCCCTGGGGTGGCCAGGACTACAAGCCATTGGTACTCCCCAGCTCCAGACTCAGAGCAGGTCCCCGGTGCCATTCCAGGCCTGGCAGTTGTGTCCCTGGGAGCAGCACCCTGCTGTGACCGTGCTGGTTTCCCTCTTGCGTGGTCTCTATTGCCCACCTGTATCACACCTGGAAGGACAAGTTGGACTTGGTGCTGGCGCTGAAGATCTGCCGGATGCTCTCCTCCTGAGCCCTTGCTCAGCCTGCTCTGCATTGCCTCAGACCCCTACAAAACCTGTGGCAACACCCATGCCATCATCTTCTGCACTGGTGCACCTGCACATCGACTTCAAGGTAAGATGCTCCAGCCTTGGCCATGGTAGCAGGAAGGATGTGGTGCCTTTGGGACTAGTCCTTTCAGATGTCAGCTCTGCCTGTTCCTCGCCCTTTGGCTCTGATCTGCCCCACGGAGTCTCTACCTCCACCCAGGTGGCCACCAGGATTTCACATTGGCAGAGCCCCTCAGCTACTGCAGTCCAGGGCTACTCTCGGCTGCAGTTCCCACCCTTGGCAGCTCCCCTCCAGTGTTTTTCCAGGAGCTGGACTATGAGAAAATCTACTGGGCCATGCTGGTGCCCCTAGGCTCGTGGTGGCTTGTGCTCCAGGTGGAGACCATCAGCAAGCAGATCAGGCAGTCCTCCCCTTCACCACCACCAGCACCATCACCCAGCTGGACATCCAGGCTCCTCTTGTGAAGAAGATGAAGCAGTATTTCTGTAGATACATCTTAAGATAGCTCTGAAGATGTAGTGTATCCGTATGTGGTGGATGCAGATGGGTGGGCTTCCCAGGAAGGGGGATTCCCTCTCTCCAGGGTGCTCACCAAGGCTGGGCTTGTGTCTCTCATTCCAGACATTCCTAACAAGAAGATCTGGCTGCTTTGAAAGCTGGGGTGACCCTTCTTCCAGCCCTGCTTCTGGGCAATCACAGACTCCCATGTGGTCCTGAGCCACACCAAGGCTGGGACACATCCCCAGGGCCAGCACAGCCCCTGAAGCCTTTGGTGTGACTCAAATGTTAGCGGTAGACCTCTGGTAGGGCATAGAATGGCCCACGGAGGTCCCAGAAGGAACAGACAGATCTTCAAGGAGTACAAAAAGGCACCAGGCAGCACCTGAGGGTGCACCAAAAGGCTCTTGGAGGATCCCCCCAGGGATCTCCAAAAGGAATAAGGATGGCTGCTGGGTGCTGCCAAAGGGACTTGGTGGATCCAGACGCGCATCAGAAGATATTGGTAGAGCTCTGGGAAGCCGAGATAGTGTGCAGGGCCATTGAGGTGCACCAAATTGACTCGGAGTCCCATGGGGCCACATCCCAAAGCTCTGGGAGGCCTCTGGGGCACTACAAAAGGCACTGGTTCATCAGTGTTGAGCACAGAACAGCCACTGGAAGACACCTGAAGGCACTTCAGAGTTGCCTCCTGCTGCACTGTAAGGCACCTGGGCAGCTTAGAAAGGCAGATGGAGTCCCCTTAAGTGCACCAGAAGGCACTCAGGACCAGACCCCTAGTGGGCACAGAAAGGCCCTTGGAGGCCACCAGGGACTAACAGGAAGGCACCTGGACCCTTTCCACAGGAGAAGGGACTAGTAGAGCTCTGTACTCAGAGGCACTCAGGTATGCCCTGAAATGCATGTGGGAGCCCCTGGTGTTCATCAGAAACCACTTTTAGACCACTGGGGATGCTGAAAGGCACTTGGAGACCCCAGAGAAGAGCATAAAGGTGCTACAATGTCCCAGATGCGCACCCAAAGGCAGTCAAAGACCACAGGGGCCTCATCAAGAGGTGCTCAAAGGAGGCTGGGGCATACTGAAAGGCAGTCAGAAAGACCCCGGTGAGAAGCTGGGGACACAAAGCTCTGAGTGCCAGGGACTGCTGCTTCCCACAGGAGCAAACACTGCTTTCAGGGGGCCCAGCAGGCTGTGGCTCCAGAGCCTGGGGGCTACAGGAAAGATCCAAATCACACCCCATCCCTTCTGCCGCTGGAGAAGACAGGCTTCCTGGTGTGAGGGGAGAGCACCAAGATGGCACTGGATAGGCAGGGAGCTGAGGATGCAGGAGCAAAAGATGACATGACACAGCCAATGCCTTCCAGGCTACTTTAATACCATTTGAACAACACTGTGGCCAGACCTCCTGGTCCCAAGGAATCATTCATAGACAGCCGGTAACCCCACGGCTGCTTCCCCGCAACACGAACAGCCCTGCACCTCCCAGAACCTGCAGACACTTCCCTCATTAAAAAGCAGCTCCACCTGCCCATGGAACATCCCCCGTTCACCAGGACAGTCACCATGTGTGGCCTTGTCCTCACCTGAGGCTGTTCTTCAGGAACCAGGCATGCCAGCGGAGGAGAGACGGTCCCCCAGTGAGCCCAGGCAGCCCCCAATGTCCCCTCCGCCTCCCCAGCCGACACTGGCAGTCTCTCCACGCAGCTGCTGCTTCTCCCAAAACCTGCACCGGACCCCTCCACTGCAGCAGAGCAACACAAACCAACTTAAAATCCAAACTGGGCATGTAAACCTACATCCCAAAAAACCAGAATCGTCCCCAAGGGCCGGCCGGGGACAGGGCAGCTGTCATGGACCAGGCCAGCAGCCCTATCCTCCACAGCCAGCTCTCAAAACAAACCCAAACAAACTCGAACAGGAACAGGTCCCCAGCAAGGCTCGCACGCCGCTCCTGCGGCCAGCGGCACCGAGGCTGGCGGCTCAGCTTCAACTCATGGTTTGGGCAGAACGGCTGCCTACGTCAGCTGGCATCCTGCAGTGGGGAGGAAAGCGTGAGGCTCTGTGCAGTGCTGCGGGGAGCAGCACCCCAAAAAGGCCTCCCCTTGTGTCCTCTGCTTCCAACCAGGAATCCCACCCAGAGCTCAGAGCCACCGGGGTCACATCTGGCGGGGCTGGCAGTGACAGTGTTTCAGCCCTGCCTGCCAGGCTGGGTCCCCCCATGCACCAGAAACACTACAGCTCCACACTCCCAGGAAATGCTCCAAGACTTTGGGAAAGGCAGGGGGTTGGCACCGACACTGTGCGAGGACTCACCTAGCATCCGGAGAACCTGCAGCGCCAGTGCAATCTTCGCCTCCTCATGCCCGCTCCTGCCTGTCCCATCCTGCCGGACCCATGCGAACCCACTGAAGGGCACAGGGCACCCTGGGATTACGACCCAGCACCAGAACCACAGCCACCCGTTGGCGTCTGCCTGGACACACTTGGTGAGGAACAGGGGGGTTCCCAGGTACTGCTTCTGGCACAGGGTGTTCAGGCAGTCCAGCACGTTGTGCAGCACTGGAGACTGGGGCACCTGCTTGGGGACCCCCAGGCACTTGCTCCCTTGTACCCGGCTGGATGATGGCTTCTTCTCACACGACTGCAGTTTCTGCTTCATATCGGGGTTCAGCCAGTCCACCCTCATCTCCAGCCCACCGAGCCTCACGTTCCCTAAGAGAGACCAGCAGCAGCTGGCAGGAGACGATCACACACCAGCCCTCCAGTATCACCCCATCCCACCCCATCCTGTCCCCCAGCGTCTGGCACAGTGACCCCCACAGGTGGTTTGGCACTGACCCACAGTGCACGAACTGCACAGGATCCTTTCCCCTGCCTCCACAACCCCTCAACGCAGCCACAGGGCAGTTGCTTCTCCATCTCCTTTTGCTACCGAGGTGGGCTCAGGGCTGCAAAGCTCAGGGGATTTTAGGGACAGCCTGCCTCTAGGGACAGGTGCAAAGACATCAAAGCCAAATGCTTCTCAGCTGGGGCAGAAATAAGTACAAATCAGGACTTTGGAGGTTCCAGTTGGATGTCTGGGATACATGTCCCATCAGAGGGCAATGCAATCACTAGACGGGGCACTGAGGGGTAGAGCGTCTCCATCAGGAGGGTTTAACAACTTGGTCAAAGCTCTGAATGCCCTGGACCGGTAATGGTGATGCTCCTGCTCTGAGCAGGCAGCTACCTGAAGACCTCCAGCAGCCCCTTTACTCCACCACCACTAGGTCAGCACAAGGACTGCTGGGGATTAACCCCACCGAGGACAGCCGGCCTCCCACGGGACACAGGGAGAGAACAAGGGATGTCTCAAGGCTGAAGACACCTCACAGCTGAGTCTCGAGGTGGGATCAGTCCTTCCTTAGGGACACCAGGAAGACAAGCCCAAGCAGCATCCCACAGCACCCTGGCCTCCTGCTTACCTTCCATCAGGGTTTTCTTGGCCATGGCAGCAGCCTGGTGCGACGTGTATTTCAGCACAGCGAGCTGGGCCCGCTTCCAGCAGGGGCTGGTGTACAGGGTGACACTGAGGACCCCCTCCGTGACTCGCCGCAGCACGGCCTCCAGCTCTTGCCGGCTCACCGAGGTGGCCAAGCCATCCACGCTCAGCTCACACTTCTCCGTGCTCTTGCACACCACGATGGCGTAGCCCTCCCGCACCTCAAAGTTGTTGAAGGCAGCGATGGCCTCCTTGGCGCCGTGCCGGTTGCTGTACTTGGCGTAGGCAAAGCCCCGGTTGAGCCCGCTGAATGTCATCATGAGGCGAAACTCGTAGAGCTTTCCCACTCTCTGGAAGAGCGGGATCAATGTGTTCTCGTACATATCCTGCGGCAGCTTCCCGATGAACACCTCTGTGCCAGCCGGCGGGGGGTCGCCCACCCAGCCTGCAGGCACACAGCAACATGGTGCACATGAGTGAGACCCATCTCGCCTCCACGCCCGCCAAGCACCCTATGTGCCAAGCTCCCAGGGCACCATGGCGCTGAGATGGTCTTCTCACATACCTGGGGGGGGGCCACCATATCGCCTCTGCCCGTTGATCTGCACCAGGTCAATGCCGGTTTCTTTTGCCCAGGCAAGCAGGGCCACCTTATTGGTCTGGTTGATACTGTTGGTCCACGTCTGAGGAGGGAGATGACATTGGTGCTTGTCCAGGTAAAGAGTTTCCAACCTCCCAGCTGGAGGCATCCCAACCCCAGGAAGCAACCGCAAGGCCTAATACCAGCCAGCACGTGGAGGAGCAAATGCTGAAACTCTCTGCCCTCAGTAAACCTGAGGAGCCTCTCAACACTGCACATCCAAAGGACTACCTGGCCCCCTCTCCAAGCCTGCTCCACATGACTAAGTCCAGCAACTTTGGTAGAGCACAAGGACACCAACAGTTCCCCCATGGATGCCTGCAAGGGCTTTGAAAGCCAAGACACAGGCAGCAGCTGGCTGGCACTGCAAGAGGAGGCTGGAGCACAGCACCAAGGTGACCCATCACATCGTGAGATCCCAGGCAGGCTGGAACCCCAAGACAGCCAACTGTCTTCTACCACTGTCTCCTCAGGCTTCTGAGGACATCAAAGAGGATGTGGAAATGCCATCCATGCGGCAATATCATCAGGTTTTAGCTCATTAAGTACTGCGAAATCTCATTAGGGCCTCTGAAACCGTACACTGAGTGGGACTAACCCCAGCTCAGGCTAAAATGCAGTTTGGCTGCACCTTCGCCTCCTGCACCTCCAGGTGCATCACCAGGTGGTGCCACCTTTCTATCTCCAAGGGGTTTCATCTTCCCTGAACACCAGGAAAGACCTTTGGATGAAGGTGGGGACCCGTGCAGGGGAAATCTCTGCCGAGAGGGCACAGGAAGACCAGCCAGCACACCACAAAGCCTCCCGCCATGGCTCTACAGCTCCCGGGGCTGGGTCCCAGCACACGGCACCTCCTTGCCCGCCCCGCTACGGGGAGGTGCTCGGGGGGGGGGCTCTTGGGAGAGGCGGGACCCGGCTCTTCCCAGCGGAGCCCAGCTAAGCCCGCAGCCCCCACCGATTAGGTGCTAACGGGGCTCGTCGTCACCCCACGGGGTCTCCACTGGGGCCGCCAGCCCCGGCTCACCGCGGGGGGGGGGAAGGCGTGGGACGGGGGCGGCTCCGCTCTGGGGCTGGGACCGGGCTCGGGACCGGCACCGCCCGCCGGGGCAACGCACCGCGACGGGTCTCGGGGGCTCCGGCCCCCGCCCGACGGCCCCGGCGGCTCCCCGAGAGACACCCCCCCCCCGGGTAGGGACGCACCGAGGCGAGCCGTACTCCGCACCGGGGCATCCCCCCCGCGCCCCCGGCAGCACCGTGCCCCCCCCCCGGCACCCACCTCCGCCTCCATCGCCACCACCGCCGCTCCTCCCGCACCTCCTCGCCGCCCGGGCCGAGCTCTGGAAGGTTCCAGCGCCGCCGCTCCGCCCATCGCGGCCGCTCCGCCCCGGGCGGGGCGGGGGGCGACCCGCCGGCAGCGCCCGCCCCGCCACCGGCGAGCAGCGATGCCCCCCCCCCCCCCCCCCCTCCCGCCGCAGCGCTCCGCCGTCGCGGCATTTCCACGCCAGGAAGGCGTGGGGCGTGGATTTAAAAAAATACCTGGTTTGGGGCACCAAGCTGGGCGAGACGCGTGGGTCAGCAGCGAGGGGATGGAGGGCACCCCAAGTCACCCGCAGGAGACCGGGGGGGACTCTTTACACCCGTGACTGGGGCACGGGGAGCCCACGCAGGGCTGCTGGGGCAGCCCCGGCCTGGCTGGCGGGGGGCTTTGCTCTGCACATGGCGCAGGGGGTGGCAGCAGCGGTCGGATGCGGAGGCAAGGAGGGGGCAGCGCAGCTGAAGAAATGTCCACCCTGACCTTTAAAAACCAGCTCTCGCTCAGCGAGGCAGGTGAGCAAATCCCTGCCCCGAGCAGAAAGTAGGGACAGGAGTCACAGAGTGGGAGAGACAGATTTATTATGTTTCTGGGAGCAGCGCCTTTACATTTTGCTTGGGATAAGGTCACCTCCCTGCAGCCAGAGCAGAGAGACGGGGCGGGATGTTTATTCAAAGCGACGGGAACAAGAAGCTGTAGCCAAGACCCCAGGGTCTGCTGACAGCACAGGGCTCCACATGTCACTGCAGCAACAGCAGACGGGAGGCCGGCGTTTGCCAGAGCCACTTGCAAAACATCTTTGCAGCGACATACTCGAGGGCCAGGGCATGTTGTAGGAGTCAGCACTGTCTCCCTGCTCTCGCCAGGAAAGGGAGGGCACAAAACAAGAATAAATACAGCTTTCAAAGACTCCCCCCAACTCCACACCTGCTGCCACGTGGCCTGGCGAAGGCATTTACAGGAGGAAATCTGTCAGTCAGAATCCAACAAACAAGTAGATGTGTCCGGGAGGGGGTTAAGGCCGGCTCGTTCGCATCCTGATCTCCTCAACCAGGCTCTCCCTGCGAACGTTGACCTACACAGGGAGAGCACAAAGTTGCTTCAATACGACACAAGCAGCTTGACATATTGCGACCCTCTCTGGTCCCAGAGGATGGCCTGCGCTGCCATTCGTGGCCCTGTGTCTCAAGAGATCACATCATGGTGCTGTCACCAGTCCCTCCATGGAGATTGAGTGGGCTGCAACACATGCAGAGCTGAACCTGTGGGAGCAAGCACCTGCCTGCAAGCCTGCCAAGCCCTCTCCTAGCCAACTATCACGAGAGAAATGCTCTTCCCACTCTTTCCTACCAGTTCCAAAGCCAAGACCAGTGCATAGATCAGCACTGGTCCCCCTCTTTCCAAGAGGGCACCTGCAGGACCTTCAGCAATGGTCCTGCGCCCTGGATAGAAAGCACAAGCAGCCATACAGCCCACTGAATCACCCCTCCATGTTCCAAGCTCCTGAACTGAGGAATAGCTGGGAGTTCAAGGAGGCCACATGATGGGAAACTATCCAGAGCTGGAGACAACAGTGCTCCACAGCTCCAGGAAACAGCATGGGATGAGGAACTGGAACGTGAGGTGCCCCTGGAGAGACCACTGCTTGAAAAGATCTAATGAGGAAGCCAATGTATAAAATCCTGATAACCTGTTATAAGGGTGTTGGTGGCAAAGTGACACCAGGGCACGTGCTCCACAGCAAGTCAAGAGGGGCTGAGGAAAGTCACTGCACCCAGTCTCCACAAGTGCACCTGCAAGGCCACCACCATCAGTCCACAGGCCTCACCTCGAGTCTGCCAGCCCTCACTCATGCTCCTCTGCCAACTGTGTGTGGAGAGCCTTCCCCTCACTGCACCTTCTGTGTAAGCAGCTTTGTTAAGCCTTGGAGGCTTTTCACCTCAGGTGGAAGCGCCTTACTCCTCTGATCACCCCTTCAGGCACTACACTATGTGGGCCAGCGAAGCCACCTTGCTGCATACAACCCAACAGCACCACTGCAGAGCAGGGTACGGACAGGCTGGAGGGCTGGCCTGAGCTGAGATGAAGGGTCAAGTAGCCAAAGCCCCTCACACCAAGCTACCATGGGCCTCACCTCCTCCCTGGTGGCCACGACTCGCAGCTTGACGACTCCATCCTTGAGCTCCTGCTCACCCACAATGGCAACAAGAGGGATGCCCGTGTCCTCGCAGTACTGCAGCTGATTCAGCAGCTTGGGGTTCTTCTTGTACAGCACTTCTGCCTGGAAGAGAACAAGAGCACACCACCATGATCAGCACAGGCCTACTTCTCTGCACCCCCTCAACCAGGCATTGCTGGGCTAGTCTGCTAATTGCCATCTGGTGAGCATGGGGGTGTGTGGTGGGGAAGATGGGCTACTGGAGAAGGCTGGGCATTACAGCTAAGGAGTAATGCAACACAGATCACAGGTACTCACAAGACACTGCTTATCCTGGGAGAGCACCAGGTCATTAGCTCTAGTCTGTGTCAGACCAGGGCCAACACCTGTGGTGTCCCTAGAGGGTCAGAAGCCCGGCAGAGCACCCAGGCATTCTCATTCTCCTCCACTCAGCCATCAAGGGAGTCTACCCACAGCACGCAGGGAACAGGGCCCTGCCACACAGCTTGCCTTTGGCCTGCTGAAAACAGTCCAGGCTGCTCCCTGGCCCCACTCCCCCCTCCTCGCAAGGCTCCGCAGTTTCTTTGCAGCATTGGAAGCGGCATGGTATCCCAGCTGCCATGCAGCAGGGGCTGGAGTGTTGCCTGCTCTGAGAATCTGTCCTGAGATAACAAACACAGAGCAGCCCCTGCAGTGTTACAGGGCTAATCAGGTCATGCTGCCCAGCCCTTCCTGGAGAACACCTGATTTGGGACACCGAGAAGAGGCAGACTTCATTCAGGAAGGTAGTCTACTGCCCACCTTCTCCCTATCACTCCTTCCTCCCAAAGCAAAGCCAGATCTGGTCCATTCCTGGCACAGAGAGTGGACCAGGCAGCTCCTGACTTTGCCATCACCTGGTCATACCTTGATTCCAGCATTCCACAGCTCAGAGATGAGCTTCAGCCGCTCTTCAAGGAGCTTCTTTTGGGCAGAGGCTACCAGCACCTGCGTCTCTGTTGTCCTGATCTTTTCCTCAGAGGCCTACAGAGGGGACAAAACTCAAAAGATGCCATGGACATAGATATCTGAGACCCTATGAGCAGGATGGGTCACCACCACAGGCCCATCTATTCAGCAGTGAAGAGGATCAGGCTCAGTGGGATGAACAGCATAAACTCAGGAGAGTCAGGGAGGTCCCACAGACCCCATCCTGGAGCAGTATCTCATCTTCTGCAGTTGTTCCACGATGGGGGCTTAACACAGCCTCTCTCCTGTGCTGCAGGTGTGCACAGACTGGAGGATGTGCTGACAATGAGCAATTTCCCTGCCAGCTTCTGCCTATAGACTGTTCCTCCACACCCAAGGGCCTCCTAGAGATCTGCTCCAAGCAGCTCAGGAGCAGCAAGCCCGGCAGAAGCTGGACAGAGGCAGCTGCTTGCTCTACAGCTGAGCTGGTAACTATGGGTTAGATTAACAGCAGCAAGCTGAGATGCTCCAGTGCTGTCAGGAGACACCTGCTCCTGTGGCAGATGCTGGATACTCAAAGTGGCATTTTCCTGCTGCTGCTTTTGCTGAAGGGAGAAGCCTTTAAAAGGTCACCTGCAGAGGAACAAACCTGGCCAGGACTGGAAGTGGTGGGGGAAGAATTCAATTTCCACTTAGAAATCCCGGTTGTGTCTGGCTGCCAAGAGAGAACTCCCCACAACAGGCCTCTGGGGCAGGGAAATGTGTGGCAGTGTTTTGGGAGCCTACAAAGACCTATTTAACACCTGCTGATTGGGATGGAGGACAATACATTGGTACAGCAACTCTGAGGAGAGGGGGAATGGGAAAAAGGTATCTGGGAAACCCCCAGAGGCACTGCACTTCCTGCCCTGGAACAGCTGACCGCTATCTGGCCTCTGTAGTGCCTTGGGCAGGACGAGTAGACGTCCAAGGCTGTTGTCTCCCTGCCAGCCTTGCAGAGTAGTGCCGCCTTGCCAAGGAGGACGTGGAGTTACACTGATGCCTAATGCAGTGGGGAACACTAAGGCACCTAACCTGCGTACCTGGTGCTACTGAGGATTAAAGTGCCCCCTCCACCTGCAGCTGAACAAGCCATGTCTGAGGGCCACTGGAAGAGGGGTCTTGTCTCCAGTGGGAGCCCCAAAGATCATCCCCAAGACAGAGAAAATTGGAGATTATGTCCTGGTTCTGACTCCTGCTGCAGAACACAGCAGAGGCCTGGCTGGCTTCTCCATCAGACTGCAGCAAGGAAGACTCACTTCAGCATCTTCTGGACTGGGGGTATGTGGGGAAGATGTAAATCCTTACTATTTCTCCATGCTTAGTTGAGCACCAAAGGCACCTACCTCCACTCTCTGCTCTAGGATGGAGAAGATCCGCTCAATCCCAATGCTGACCCCCACACAAGGCACCTTCCGTCCCTTGGGATCAAACATCCCCACCAGCCCGTCATAGCGACCGCCTCCAGCCACGCTCCCAACACTGACTGGCTCCTCCACATGGTCATTCTCCGGCTGCAGCAGGACAGCCTCAAAGATCACCCCCGTGTAATAGTCCAGACCCCGTGCCAGGCTCAGGTCGAAAGAGATCTGTAGGACACAAGGGAAGGCCCGTCACCGGGTGCACTTGGCGGCCCAGGCTGCCCGGGAACGAGGGCAGCACTTGCTCCTGCCTCCGCACCTCCTCACCTTCCCCGTGATGCCAAACAGGGTCAGGTACTCAAACAGCAGCTTCATGTCCCCCAGCCCCTCCTTGGCCAGCTTGTTCTGGGACAGCTTTGGGTCCTGGAGAAGCTGTTCGATCAGGTCCAGGCCACCTGTGGGAACGAGCCATTCCTCACGCCTGCCAGCGCAGCAGCACCCGCAACGATGGGCCCGGCCAGCCATGTATGTGCCCTGCACCCCTCCGTTGCTGGCCCTCCCTGCCTGGCCTGGAAGAACAAGAACAAGGGCTCGACCCCACAGTGCTCACCGTGAAGCTGGACATATTCCCCGATGTGATCCGCAGCCTCGGGAGAGAGCCCCTTCTCTCCTACCATCTCGCTCCTCACTTCTTCCCATGGCATCTGCAAGGGGAGAGAAGAATATCAGCCACTGCTCCAGGGATGTGGTCTCTCCTGGGGAAGGTCACTGGTGGTCCTGCCCAATACAAATGAACAGACATATCTGCCCTCAACATATCTTTACACTGCACAACCCCATCAGTGTCAGCGTGGTTAAGAGGTACATGAGAGAAGCAGCAGATCAGATGCTCTCAAGAGCACGGTCATACGGTCTTAACTCCATTTCTTGTACCTCTGCACAGTCTGTTTGTATCCCAACCCTACACTCAGCAAAGCTGCCCCAAAAGTTGAAGCCCCAGGACAAATACTTTGGTTTTGATTTCTGGCCAGAATCAAACACTGGTACTGTAAAAGCACCGAGTCTGAGAGATGTCTTGCTGCTCTGGTTTCCCTTGTTAGGTACTTAGTCATAAACACCAGTCAAGAAAGCATTGCTGGTCATGCCTACCACCCAGAAAGGTGTGAAGAGATGGCTGGGTGATGCAAAAAAGCCAATGTAAGCAGAATACGCTGCAGTTTCCCACTGACCGAGGTGTCAAAGAGAACCAGAGTCTTGATCATGTCCAGCTGCACTGAGATAAATCACAGCATTTCAGTACAAAACCAAGGAAATTATCCCATTCTAAAAAAGCCCTATCCTCCCTTCCTATTGCTTTTCCATGCATACACAGCCCCAAAACCTACACTTTGGTCATGCCTTTGCAATAGATCTCACTGCTAACAGGACTTTAAGTGAGCCTTCCTCTAGTTGACTTCATTCGACCATCAGACGAGGCCTCCAAAGGAAAACATGGCTCATCCTTGAACAAAGCAACGTGAACACACGAGACGAGATACAAGGCTGCTTTGTTTAACTGGGTTTCACAGGAAGATTAGGAGCATTCCTTTAAGCAGTCAGCCCACAATGTCCCCCACATGACTCTGAGCACACACAGAAATTCACCTCCAAATTCTACTTCAGATCCTGAGCCCAAAAAACCAAGTTTTTAGACTGCACTTTATTTTAAGGTTCCTCTTCCTTCACTATTAGTGGTGGACTGTATACACATTTATAGTCTGATCTCTAGCATCTTTATATCTGACTAGGGCCTACAGTCAAGACAATCAGCTGCAAATAAAAAGTTGTACCTACACTGGCACCTTTCCCTCCTTCCAAAGGGCCACATAAAGGCCTGAATCCCTTAGAGACCTTCACAAAAGCCAGCGCTCCTGAGGCAGTTTGCTGAGCACAAACCTATGGGTACCTCCTGCCTTGTGTCTTACAGGAGCAGCTGCACATACAGGGCGTTGTTCTGTGTCACACCAAGCCTGAGTAAGCCATACAAACAGTGATGTCTACATATAGGATGTTCTATAAAAGTACCTGTGCTACATGCCCAAATCAGCAGAGGTGTGATGAAGTGACCAGGAGACGTGGGATGGGCTACCACCATCTCACAGTACTGGGAAGAGAGATTACAGCACTGAGCAGCATGTTGTTCCTGTGACTGTGTCCTTCCTGCGAGAATGCTGCACAGTCTAGGCCAGCCCCAAGGAGCCCTGTTCCTAGCAAAACATGCTCGCACTGATGGACAGCCACAGATGAGTGTGAAGACAATGCTGTGGGGGCACACAGTGCAGCATAACACCAAACAGACCAGCCTTCCCCTGCCTAGGAGGCAGGAGTGTGCTGCTGGGTTATTTTTCAGGTCTGCGTTTCTGATCTCTTACTCCTCACTCCAAATCCTTTTCTCTACTTCCAGGTAAAATATAGAAACCTCATCCATACATGTCCACCTCACTTCTCTTTGCTGTCTCCCTGCTGCTGCTCACCATCTCCTGAGGGTCCCACAAACAGCCAGAGGCACACACTGTCCAGTGGTGCCCTAATCACGCTGAAACAGTCTGGCCAGCAACACACGCATGCTGCAGACTCCACGTCCTCAGCAGGGATGCTAGATATCGCATCGCCAATCAAGAATAGCACCAGCTTGCAGGACAGTATTTATGAATAGGGTCCTAGACAACACAACAACTCTGGCAGCCTACTCACCTGTAGACTTCCATTTCACTCAGCCCTGTCATCTGCAAGCTAACTGCCTTACAGACTATGATCACAGACTATCACTTATGATAGCACTTCTCTACTGCATTACCACAGAGATTTACCGTTTATGTCATGCTCACCTTGCAACTGAGGTCTGAAATTTTCATAAAGGTTGGACCAGATGATCTTTTGAGATCCCTTCCAGTCTGGGCTGTTCTATGATTCCAGGACACAAGTGTGATTCCTCACATCACCCAACAGAACCTGATGCATTTGAAAAGGCTTTTCAATGCCCTGACCCATTCTGGGGGCAGGTTTTCATGATCCTGGTTCATAAGCAGCAGCACCTTAGGAAGGCTAAGGTTTGGGATGTTGAATCTCCCATGTGAATAGCATTTTTCCCTCCCTCCTTTCTGTTTGTCAGGACCTCGTGGGATACTGGAGAAGCATAGGATCCATTTTTCCTATGTGACTGCTGTGCCCTGTATGCCTCCCCTCCACAGAAAGGGGGGGAACAACTCAAGCAGCATTTTCCAGCCAGTTCTCATGGACCATGGTAAGAGCAGCCCAGAGGGACAGAGACTCACAGAAACTCCAGCAGCAGCAGTTGCAGCCCAGGGCTCCAGCCCATACCTTATCCAGTTTGTCAACACTGGAGCAGATCGTTCGGAACTTGCTGTCTGGGACACCGCAAACTGCGAACATCCCATCAAGGATGCGCCGATCGTTGACCTGGGGGAGAGGGAGCAAGTCATTAACTATGAACTCAAACAGATGCTTCAGCTGTGTCCAGTTTGTCTCCTCTCTAGTTTTAAGCATAGAAGAGAAAGTTGCAGATGTCTGCCAAGATTTTTTGCTGTTTGCAGTTTCTGTCTCTTTCCCATTCCTAGGGAGCTAAGCTGCCTCTCTGCCCACAGCAGGCCAACTAGCAGAACTGACTCCTACCAAGCCTGGGTAGAGCTATCACGTTCTCCTTCTAGAGCCACAGACACCTCCACTCAACAGAGAAGAAAAACCAATGGGGCCTATGAGTCCTCTCATGTGGACACATGAAAACAGCTCAGAAACAGACCATGGACTAAGGAGATGAATTCACTGTGCTACCCTGATCTCTCAGCGTAAGAACAAAGGGACATCTGATTATGTTAAAACCTCACTAAGGATTTTTTTTTTTGATAGTATAGTGAATTCCATAGTTTAATTACGCTCTGTAATAGTAGGTAATTGAGGCCAAAGGCTCAGCTGGATTCAACATTTCCACGGGTAGTGAGAACATCTACAATTAAATTAGATAGAAACAAAGACTGCTCAGGAGTTTGTAATCCTCCAGCATCAACACGAACCAGACAGTAACTCATGGAAGACAAGAATAACCGCAGGCAGGTTATTCTGCTGTCCCCCATTGCAGGGGTGCCTTCTCATCTTCAAAGGCATCCGCTTTCACCACTGCCCAAACACACAGTAGTTGGGCAGGCAGTTCCTGTGCACAGCTCTTCAGCTCATCTCAGACAGGTTCAAGGGCAGGTAACTGCTCCCCTACCCAACGGGGGCTGCACATAGGAGTGCAACACCCAGCCCGCACTGCTCACCTCCTCTGCAGAGCCCAGCAATGACCCAGATCTGGGTCCCTTTCAGAAATCCCACTACCCTCCTGCACATCAGGCACTCCTACCCATGCCTCTGCTACTGCTGTACACTCTTCCCCATCCTGCCTGACCTGCACACCTAGCACCATTTGCTACCACACCAAGATAACAGAGGTCTTTTGAAGCAAATAGCAAGCTCAACCTACAATAGGGCGTGACTCTTTTTCTCAAAAGAAAGGCCTCAGCCCCAGGAAGGACTTGGTGGGAAGCCAGGAGTCTGCAAACAACACAGCACACACACTGAACAGATGTCCCTACTAAGGGGGCATCGGGAGCTGGGACAAGGGCAGGGATCCTGGGCCAGAGCCTGTGTTTTACTGCAGGCAGTGAATGACAGTCACCTGGTTAGTTGGCTGCTGGACGTTTTGCAGAGGACTGTAGTTAGTGCTAGAGAGAACTCTGCTAACTGCAGCCTCAGGAAACCTCCTTGTACTCCCAGCTAAAGGCAAGTCTGAGCTGAGGTCCAGCCTTTTAGCATATATACCATGAGGAGGCAGAGAGGCAGGATGAACTTCTGGATCAGGCCTTAGTGGGTGTTAGAGTGGGAACAGGCGCTGCTGCATAAAAACGCAGGAACAATGACCACCGCTTCGCACCGTGGCACAGAGAAATCCACCCGGACTCACCTTAATGAGAAAGTCCCCAAGCTGCAGGTCACTCAGGATCTCATGCACGATCTTCAGGCACTCAGCATCGGGAATCATCGGGTCAAACTGGCCGGCGATGTCAAAATCCTGGGGCACAGGAAAAGGCAGTGAGCAATTCAGCACCACTGGCGTGGCTGCAGCAATACAGCTTCAACTCTGCTTTTAACAGCAGTTTGCTTACAGAAAGCGACAGAAATGGGATGTAAGGGAACACTAGCCCTCGCAATTAGGATCCAGAAGGGACAGGATGTGGGTTATGACCCTCTTTCATCAAAGGCAGCAGTGCTTTTGTGTCCACTGCATTGCAAAGTGTTTGTATACTGTGTTGTGGCCAGTGCAGACAGTCTGCAATAAGCCATTCTGCTTCTCCGCGCTTTCTGCTTCTGGAGGTGCATGACCTGCTCCCTGCCTCTGACAGATCAGATTACTGTGTGATACACTTTGAAACAGAGATCCTTGAAAAACAACAAAAAGGAGACAGCAGAGCGATCATCAGCTGTAAATAAATAGAACAAAGGAACCAGGAAGGGGAAGAAAAAACTACTTATTATGTGGTATGACCTAAATGCCAGATGTTTCGCCTTGATTGTTAGGATGTTCTTTTTTTAATACATATGCCAATCAAGTTAATGATCAGGGAAGAAGACAAGACAAGAGAAGCGATCTCAACAGAGGCAAAAGCAAAGTTTCAGCTGCCAAGACAGAAAAAGAAATCAGAATGTCTGAGTGGTGTCCACCAGAGATTACCAGATGAACTAGCATGTAGAACTAAAGCCCAACAGCAAGGTGTTTTAATAGGCTGGTACACCATGATTGGAAAATAGCAAAGACAACATCAATGTTCAGAGAGAAATAAAACACAGAAGCAACAAGAGACCTCTTATTTGGCTCCCATTTATGAATCCCCAAATGCAAAGTCTACAATGAGATTTTAAGTACAAGAATAATTTTAATTACGTGGGAAAATTTCAACAGGGTTTTACCAAACTTCCAAAATAAATTGGGGCAATGGAGGAGGAAAGAGATGAGATCACATCAGTTAATCCCTGATCAGCTGAGTGCAAGAAAGGCTGATGCAATCCCCGTGGAAGTTGGGCAAGGTCTGGTACAGTCAGAAAACACCGCTACCACTGGATGTGGCACAAGTGAAATCTCACTGAAAAAAAACCCAACCAAGGGCTGGTGAATTGTATTTAAGAAAAGATGCAGAAAAAGCCACCAGGCTGAGCAAAGCAGCAAAGCATCTCCAGGGAGAGAAGGTAACAGAGCTTGATTTACGTGACCTAAGGACAGGAAGATTTCTCTAAACATTTCCCAAATGTTTATCTGGGAAAGGGGAAGAATCCATATCAAGGGATAACAGTTACCGTTTAAAGAGCTGCACTAGCACAAGGAGAAGTAAACTGTCAGACACAAGGAAGTTTAGCCTGGATATTAAAAGACTATTTCTAGCTATCCTAGGAGTGAGATCTTGGAACAGTCTTTCAGACGAGACAGGAGGTAAAGACCCCAAGTTGTCTGGAAATGGGAATTCACCAAGCTGGAGCTGGAAGGTATCCAAAGGGGTTGTATGATGAAATAGGAATATTCTCAAACAGAAATTTGTTTGCATTGAGGCCCTGGGGACTGTGTTAGTACAGCGGAACAAAGCCATTCCTTGGGGCTACCACACTCATCTGAGAAAGCCACAAAGGAAATTGCTTTCTTACCTGTTCTGTCATTTGGCCTCTGGGTTTTTTTCCCTTCCTTTGAAATAAAGACTAACTAAGCACAGGGACAGAAGTAACACATGCTACAGCCGAGTCACTCGCTTGCCTGGTTCATGTGTCCTGCTAACACACCCAGGAGTTCAACTGTTGCCAGATTTGGGATCAGAAGGAAGTTCTTCCCCTCCACCAGGCTAGCAAGCACTGTGGGATGGAGCAAGAAGCTGCCCTCCTCCACAGTGCAAAGCAGGCCAGATAGCTGGGGCACCTGGGGGCTGTATTACAAAGTTCCCTGATACACCAGCCCCCTGTGTCACAGCCATCATCCACACTCTCAAGCTCTTTTTCCCACCAATAAGAGCATGCTAAGGATAAGATTAGTGGATCCTCCTGAGCTTTCCACAGCTGCACAGGGTAACACAGCCTTTGGTCCTACATTTTTATGGTGCTACATCCCCCCAAGCACTGCCCTGCCTACAGCATCACTCAGCAGCATCCCTGTCAATAGCCAAACTCACACACTGGTAGAACTCCCTGTAGCGGCCCCTGGTCATGGCTGGGTTGTCCCGCCTGTAGACCTTAGCAATGTGGTAGCGCTTAATGTTGGTGATCTTGTTCATCGCCAAATAGCGAGCGAAGGGCACCTGAGACAGTAGGGTTAAGGATTGGAACGGGGAGGGATCACCCCACCCAGTTATCAGTCACAGGCAGTGCTGGGTCCTCACTATCTCCCCAACACCCAGCACGCTGTGGCGCACACCCGTGGGGCAAAGCAACTGCTAAGAGATGGCTGGACTTGCCACAGCTCCCCAAGGTCTCCACAACTGTCCAAGACACGGCCTACACAGGCTACCATTAAGTGTCCCTGCAGGCATCTTCCAGCAACACCTTAGGTTGGATCTCAGTCTCATACAGGCTCTGTACTGCAGCAGCCTAGTCCGGGTACCCTGCTGTAGGAGAAACCCTACTCAATACAGATCTTCCTTATCTCCACGTACAAGAGTTACTTTGCCGAACAGAAGCAACATACAGTAAAAAACTAAGCAAGGGTTCTGAACCACAGTGTCTGCTCACGCTCTCCCTGTTGGTACAGGATCAGAGCCAAAAGACTGTCTGCCCCCCTCCTCCCTTGCCCTCTGGACAGCACTGGCCCAAAAGGAAGGCTGCAAAGGTGACAAGACCCCTCAGCACTGGCTGTGGCAGGATACTGTCAGGTCATAGCGCAGGGACAGCAGCTCTCCTCCTTGATCTTTCAGATCGTAGATAAGCTTGGAGTCTTCACCGTATTTCCCTGTCAGCGTCTCCTACAACAAAAGGACACACGAACAAACAGCATCTTCAGTGACAGGGGATCAGGCCTAGAGCACACAGAAAACAAGGAGATAAAGGGAGGAAACCTAGGAGATGGAAGAATAAAACTCAGCCCTCAACACATGGCATGCTTTCAACTGCAGGATCCTCATCAGCTCAGCCAACTTGCTGCGTCCTCACCCACCTTCAGCTCAAACACTGGAGTATCAATGACTTCTGCTCCGTGGCGCTTAAAGCAGGTGATGATCGCATTGAAGACTCTCTCACGAATGGCCATTTGCTTGGGGCTGTAGTCCCGTGTGCCCTGGGGTGAGATAAGGAAAAGAAGAGCAAAGGACACACTGGGTTAGAGGCATGCAGTGGAGACAGACGTGAGAGGCAATGTGAAGAAGCTATCATAGTGCTAACAAAACCAGAGAGATCAGGTCCAGACACCAGATATCGGGAGAGGTGGTAAAAAGCAGCACCAAAACCCACTCAAACACATCAGGACACAGCTCAGACTTGATCCGCCATGGTCTGCAGAGCTAAATCCAAGTCAGGAGTTTCATGATGCAGGAAACACAGGAGCTTACACAGATCCAACAGTCACAGAGTTCAGTGCTTTCAAGCATGACAGTGCAGCTGGGATCTGTCCACAGCTCTGATTCAGATACATTAGCCAGACCCCGGCACAAGAAGCCACCCTGAGAGGTGGAATCAGAGGACAAGCATGCTTTGAAGCTGTGGAACAACCAGCAGCTCTACAATTTCCAAACACACATACAGAGGAAACATCTTTGAAAAGTGCAATACCTGTGAAGTGCCCATCTACTGTTCACTGGGATGTGCTCCCTTTTAATTTCTTCACTGTTAAGAGTCATTGAATTATTTCCATGACCACCTTTAGTCTCTCAGTAAGTCACTGTTAATTAACTAGACCTCCCACTTTCATTTTCTATGGACTGGCAGTTAGGCAGGAGGAAGCAGAGAGAGCAGGCACTTCGTAACACCCCACCTGCAGGTCGCACAGCAAAAAGCAGCTTTCATCAGTACACTGACGTGGCTCAGACAGGCTGGAAATCCAAGCAGTGCTCCCCTGGCACTGAGCATGCTGCAAAATCCTCTCTCCACATCTTTAAACAGTGAAATACCCTTCCACTTTGCAGGTCTCATAGCACAATTACATTTACCAAAACATATGATAAAGGAAATGGACAAGGGAGACAGCTTTGATACACTTCTTAAGTGAGTGGCATTAGCATAACCTATTTGTGAGCAGCATTCATAACCATCTCCATGTCACAGCATGGAAGCACAGCTGGTCTCTGGTCAGCTGCTAGTGATGAAACATTCAGGTTACAAAAAATTTCAGCATAAATTGCGTTATGGACACTATTCTCAGGGGCCTGGAGACTGCAAAGCTACCCCTGAAGGAAGGGTCCTTCTGCAGGAGGACACAGAAATGTCAGCAGCTGGCCAGACCTGCTCAGTAAACAGGACTACCCACCCCCACAGACTAAGACAAGATCAAAAGCCACGAGATCTTTCTTGCTCCCCACGCTTCAACATGTGCTGAACATTCCTGGCAAACTTTGAAAGGCATCTGGGTTTCTTTGGCTGGCTTAAGCTTTGCAGTTCCCCCACAATGAGCCCCACACCAGCAGAGCTGCACTTCACAGCACTCTGTGCTCACCCAGCCTACCAGCAGCTTCATCCACTCTGTCCAGGTTAACAGAGAACAGGACCAGCTTAAGGATCTTTGATCCGTGAGAGCCAATGTCTGCACGTACTAGTGGTGTCAGTGCTACAAGAGCTGAAGAGTCCCAATCCTAAACTCATCGGGGCAATGCAAGTCATGACATTACTTCAAATAGTGCAATCCAAGCAGATATGAGACCTCTCACGCTGGGCAGCTACGATAAAGCTCAACCAAAGGGGAATTTCATTTCCTGACCACACCAGCTAGTGGTTAGCTTGCCACAGAAGCACCAGAAAGGCTTTAAGTTAGTAGGGTATTTGGGTCAGATGCTGTCAGGGATGTTTTCACCTCTCTCTCCCCTGCTGCTAAAAGTGAAAAGGGAAACAGAAATGAGAAAAAAAGACAGGCAAGTCTGTCCTGAGATTTTGCACACACAGGTGTGTGGTGCTGTGCGTGCGCATGGGAGTAGGTTGTGCATACAGAGAGGCGTGCAAGTGTGTGTGCCGGGGGTAGTTACCTTCGGGGTCTTGAGCACAAACTTGTGTTTCCCCTCATCTCCCCCCAGCTGCGCCTTCATCTCCAGCAGTTTCACCACCTCCTTTGCAATCTGGTGAGGGAACAAGGAAGGAGCTGGGAATAAGCCTACCTGCCAGGCCCAGCCCACAGGCCTTCCCCAATACCTTCAGCCTCAGCATTCCCAGTACACGCAGATTCCCCAACCACAGTACATCCACTATTCCCAGTCTTGCACGACAACCAGAGGAGCACTCCCTGCTCCTCTCCAGTACTCCCCACTTCTGCCACAAGCACCCCAATCTCAGCACCCCCAACACCCCCACCATTCTCTGACTCCCACAGCCTCCACTACCCTCAACATCTGCCTCCCCAGTCCCCACACCACCCGTCCTACCAGCCTCCGCACCACCCCCAGGCCCAGCACCACCAGCTCCTGCTATGTGCATCCCAGCATCAGTAGTCTCCAGCATCCTCCTCCCGATCCTAGCACCTCTAAGCATCCTTCTCTCCAATCTAACACCAGTATCACCAGTTCCCACTCCCAGTCCCCCCTTCACCCTCGCCCCAGGCACCTCAGCCCCTCCACTCTCCAGCCCAACCCAGTACTCCCATCCTCCCCAACACCTCTCTTCCCACTGCCACCACCCCTAGCCCAGCAATACCTACACCAGTATTCCCAGTTCCCCCCAGCACCCTGCTCCTAAGCCCAGCAACCCCAATCACACCCCAGTCACCTCAGCAGCCCTCTCTCCAGCCCAGCACCGGTACCCCCAGTTCCCCCCTGAGCCCCTCTTCCCCATCCCAACGCCCCCAGTGCCCCAGTCCCCTCTCCTCAGGCCAGATCCCCTCCTCCCAGTCACACCAGTCTCCCAGCACCCCGCTCCCAGTCATACTGGTCCTCCCCCAGCCCCCCACTCCCAGCAATCCCCGAGCCTCTCACCCCCCCCCCCCCCCAAGCCCAGCCCAATACCCGAAGCCCCACCAACCCCTTCCCAGCCCCGCGAGCGGGCGCTGGGACCAGCCACACCTCGTCGGGATCGGCCTTATCCTGCTTGAGCCGCCGCACCGCCTCCGCCTGCGCCCGCACCGCCGCCTCCTCCGCCGCCATTACCGGCCCGCGCCTGCGCACTGCCGCCACCCCGGGGACGCGCCTGCGCACTGCCGCCGCCCGCGGGTTGCCGTAGCAGCGGCTCCGCGCCTGCGCACTGCCGCGTTCGCGCACCGCCGCCCCTCAGCCGGGAGGGGGGGCGACCGCGGGGAAAGGCGCCGGCGTCGCGGAGCTCCAATAAATGCCCGAGGGTGGGTGTCTGCGTTTCCTTTTGGTTTTTTAATCCGTGAAAATACACAGCTCCTTCACGCTCGCCCCAGCCGGAGCCTGCCCGCGCAGCTGCACCAGCCCCCCGTGGTGTCCCTCCCGAGGGGAGGCCCACGCTCCCCTCAGGCCGCCTGGCCCCACACCCGCCCGCAGAGCCTGGCTGCAGGCTGCGGATGGCCCTTGCAGTCCTCAGAGGGGTGGGGGTGGCCTTCCACTGCCACCCTCTCTCTACATCCTGAGCCTGCAGACGCCCAAAGCACCACAGATTTCCCCCCCCCCCCCCCGCAACTCCAGAGCTCAGCCTGATCCTGCTTGAGGTGCGCCACGTCCATCTTTGCCCGTGCCACCACCACAACCACTTACAGTGGATGGAAATGGCTGTACAGTTACAGGTACTGCAATATTAGGAACCCACAAGCTTGACCTGTCGTTCAGAGCAGTTAACCAGAAGGTTAACCTGGTGACTGCACCATCTGTAACTTAAAACGCGCTTGCTCCTTTCCAAGCAGATACCCCATGTTGACACTGCCTTAGCCCAGGCAGATAAGCCTCAGGCCAGTAGATGGTGACCAGACTTCAGTGGGAAGTGAATGGCTAAGGGTGCTGGAGGGTTCCAGTTGTACAGCAGTTCAGTCAAGCACCTCAGGCCAGAAGTCCTAGGGCTCCAGCCGCCTTCTGATCTCATCAACAAGCTTTTCTCGTGGGATATCAACCTACGAAGCAAACGGAAAGGAGGGAGGTAGCAGCACTGGAACTCTGAGCAGAGCACAGTTCGATCTGGCCCTAAGGACTTGCTGTGAATACCAACACAGTTTGTGACTGGTTTTCTGGAGCAGTCATTCGACAGATCTGTGCTACAGCTCCCCAAATGAACAACGTCACTGAAGGAAAACCCAGAGCCTTTCAGTAACCTCTAGATTTTGGAAGCACTTTTGAAACCTGGTGTAAAAAGGCATTCTCACCTCCTCTCTTGTTGCAACATCTCGTAGCTTGACAACTCCATCTGTCAGCTCTTGCTCTCCTATAATGGCAGCAAGGGGGATCCCCGTGTCCTCACAATACTGCAGCTGCTTCAGCAGTTTAGGGTCCTTCTTGTACAGCATCTCTGCCTAGGAGGGTGCGGAAAAGGTGAATCATTAATGCAGAATTTGCTCTGATGGATCTTGGAGCAAAACAGCCAGCACCAAAACCCCACAGAAAACTCTGCCTCATTATTCCTGCAGCAAGCGGTTGCCTTTAGTGCTCTCAGCTGTTCTCCTTCTCTGCCTGCTAGATCTCAGATAGGCCCAGATCTTGAAGAGACACACAACTAATGGAGTTGGTCTTGCTGTGCTACAGCTCCCTGCAGACTCTCCCTCCCTCACCCATACCAGTGCTGAGCCCAAGTCCTTACTTTACCTTGATCCCTGCGTCCCACAGCTCCGAGATGAGTTTCAGTCTCGCAGCGAGCAAGTGTTTCTGAGGTGTAGTCACCAGCACTTGTGTCTCAGTTGTTCGAACCTTCTCCCCAGAAGCCTGCAGGGACAAGGCACTGGTGGGAGTGACTGGCTCTGAGGGAATTTGCAGCTCACAACAGAAGCTCATCTCACCTCATCTTCAGACCTTAACTTAGCTCCCCAAAACAAGTGTACTTAAAAGCTAACCATCACCATTCAGTGAATGTTACTGAGCAAGGCTAACCTTCCAGAAGCAAAAAGAGTGCACAGATAAGACAACCTGGGCACATTTAATGAGTCCCCCAGAGAATCTGCATTGTGACACACTACTTAATGGTGTGCTGCTGTTCCCGTGGGACCTTGGCCTGCTTTCCTCCCTCCGTCCTGGATGGGACGTGGACAGCTTTCCAATGTCTCCTTTGATTCATCAGGTACAAACACATTGCCTCAGCCTCACTTGCTATGAATCACAAGCTCAGAACTAAACGCAGAGTGATGAACTTCCTCAAAGGCTTTCCCAGGGTGCTCTTCACAGTGTGAGTGCCACAGCTGTTACCAAACTCATCACTTCGCAATCCCCAGGACAGAAAACTTCACAGGCAAGAAACAAGAACAAAGTGACTGGGGCACAAAGTTCAGAGCCAGGACCGGAGCTCAGGGCCCGTCTCCAATGCTTCCTTGGCGTCTGCTACAAAATGCTGCTCTCAGCTGCCCACACCTGCATCCTGATGGGCTGCAGAACACGGCTGTCTTCTATGCATGGACATTTAGGCATGGGAGGAGCCACTCTCTTCCCCAAAATTCTTTCCCCTCGAACACTGTGGAGCTGTAGAGCTCTGTAATAAACCATAGCCAGCTTCCTAGAGCCCTCCCCCCTGCACCACCACCTGCAGTACCTACCTTCAGTCTCTGCTCTAGGATGGAGAAGATCCGCTCAATCCCAATGCTGACCCCCACACAAGGCACCTTCCGTCCCTTGGGATCAAACATCCCCACCAGCCCGTCATAGCGACCGCCTCCAGCCACGCTCCCAACACTGACTGGCTCCTCCACATGATCATTCTCCGGCTGCAGCAGGACAGCCTCAAAGATCACCCCCGTGTAATAGTCCAGACCCCGTGCCAGGCTCAGGTCGAAAGAGATCTGTAGGACACAAGGGAAGGCCCGTCACCGGGTGCACTTGGCGGCCCAGGCTGCCCGGGAACGAGGGCAGCACTTGCTCCTGCCTCCGCACCTCCTCACCTTCCCCGTGATGCCAAACAGGGTCAGGTACTCAAACAGCAGCTTCATGTCCCCCAGCCCCTCCTTGGCCAGCTTGTTCTGGGACAGCTTTGGGTCCTGGAGAAGCTGTTCGATCAGGTCCAGGCCACCTGTGGGAACGAGCCATTCCTCACGCCTGCCAGCGCAGCAGCACCCGCAACGATGGGCCCGGCCAGCCATGTATGTGCCCTGCACCCCTCCGTTGCTGGCCCTCCCTGCCTGGCCTGGAAGAACAAGAACAAGGGCTCGACCCCACAGTGCTCACCGTGAAGCTGGACATATTCCCCGATGTGATCCGCAGCCTCGGGAGAGAGCCCCTTCTCTCCTACCATCTCGCTCCTCACTTCTTCCCATGGCATCTGCAAGGGGAGAGAAGAACATCCGTTGCTGCAGGATGTTCTCATCACCCACTGTCTCCACCAGCCCATGTATTCGCAACGCATGTGGGAAGACAGCAGTCAGCAACGTCACTAGCGATCTGCATCTCTCTCACAGGAACTGTTAACAGAAACCACTGGAAATGCCAGGCTTTATTCTTAACCACACCCAAGAGCTTCCCAAATCCTTTACAAACACCAACGGCTTCGCTGCCATGAACCTCTTTGTGATGAGAGCAGCCATGACACTTGCCCAGCTTGAGGCACCCACTCCCCGAGACTTGAAGCGGTCTCCCCACCAGCACAATGCTTACCTTGTCCAGCTTGTCCACAGTAGAGCACGTAGTTATGAACTTGCTCTCTGGGATGCCGCAGACGGCAAATACGCCATTCAAAATCCGTCTGTCGTTGACCTGGGGGTGGGAGAGGCACGCTTAGCTCAGGGGAGATCCCCTGCCACCGTTTCTTCTTGCCCCAGAGGTGCAGGAAGCTGCAGGTGTTGGCGTTTCCTTGTGCCTTTTCACCAACGCCTCAATCCCACGGGAAGGGAAGGCGCAGAGGTATGAAAACCACATGGCTCTGATCTCACCTTAATGATAAAGTCCCCGAGCTGCAGGTCACTCAGGATCTCATGCACGATCTTCAGGCACTCAGCATCAGGAATCATTGGGTCGAACTGGCCAGCGATGTCAAAATCCTGGGGGCAGAAGCAGCAGCAGATACTCCTGGCACAGCTGAGATGCTTCAGCTCTGCCAGACATGCCACACGGCCCCGCAGCAGCTGAAGGCAATCCAGCTGGTAAAACCCGCGGCAGCAGCCGCCGCAACACTCACGCACTGGTAGAACTCCCTGTAGCGGCCCCTGGTCGTGGCCGGGTTGTCCCGCCTGTAGACCTTAGCAACGTGGTAGCGCTTCATGTTGGTGATCTTGTTCATCGCCAAATAGCGAGCGAAGGGCACCTGGAGGGCCGAGGAGTTAAGGGCAGGAACATGGAGATCCCCTGAGCTGCAGAAAAGTGCCCCGGCCCCCCATTTGCTTTGCTAGCTGCTCCCTGATCTCTAGGGAGATCATCAGCCCAGGCTGACGAGGAGTACGATGAACCACGCTGGGCTCCTTCAACACCGGGACAACTCCATCTCCTTCTTCCGAACCACGGTACGTCAATATCTCACAAACACAGACCTTTGCTAGGTCATTTCACCCTCTTATGGTGCAATCAGAGAGAATTCAACATATGGCCCAGACATATAGACATTAAAGTGGAGAGGTTTTTGGTGAGATGTGGAGGCCTGGGATGGACACCTGCTTTGTACCCACAGCAAACACCACTGCTCTTTCAGAACAACTACTGAGGCACTGGAAAGGTGGGATGGGCAGGACAGGAAAGCATGGAGGTGGGGACTGTAACTGGGAGGAGGTGAAACCAGTACGGTGGAGCATACTGGTGCACATCTACAGCCCATGGAAAAAAGAGCCGCTTTGCTGCGGTTCCTGGACTGGCTGTGGGGTGGTTTGAGGTGAGGTCATGCCAACAACAGCCAGACCAGCTGGGGCGTCCACTGCTGGGCAGGATGGGGGTTTCCCGTCACCCCGCTGGGACCCACGGGCAGGGCAGGGCAAGGGCAACCCGACAAGGCGGAGGTGGCAGCGACCTCGGTGTGCCACTGTCCCCTCCGTGTGTGCCGCAGGGCGGCAGGGGCGAGCGCAGGATACAGTCAGGTCGTAGCGCAGGGCCAGCAGCTCCCCTCCCTGGTCCTGCAGCTCGTAGATGAGCTTCGTGTCCTCCCCGTACTTCCCTGTTAGCGTCTCCTAGGGAGAAGCGAGGGGGCTGGCGGGGCGGCTCTGGGGCACAGGGCCCCCCCCCGGGACAGGGGACAGAGCAGGAAGCCCAGACCCCCCCTCTGAGCCCCACAAGTCGAGCCGGGGGGGGGGGGGGGGGGGCGCGGGAGTGGCATGACACACATCTCCCCTCGAGCCCCATCTGACCTGGGGTAGAAAGGGGGGGGCCCTGTCGTCCCCCCCTCAACGGGGACCCAAGAGGGATGGTCACGGCTGCCTCCCCCCCATGCCGCACACGGAGGGGGGGATCCCCCTCAGCCCCGGAGAAAGGGGGTGCTCCCCAGTCCCGCAGGAGGAGGGACTCCCGGGGGAGCTGAAGGGGGGGGTCCCACAGCCCCGGCGGGGGTCACCCCCCCACCAAGGGGACCCCCCGACGTCTCCTCACCCGCAGCTCCAGCACGGGGGTGTCGATGGCGGCCGCCCCGTGCCGCTTGAAACAGGTCACCACGGCGGCGAGGAGCCGGTCACGGAGCGCCACGTGGGCGGGGGGGTGGTCGCGGGTGCCCTAGCCCGGGACGGAGAGCGGCCGTTAGCGGCGAGGACCGGTCGAGGCGGGGGAACAACGCCCGGTAACCGCCGGCGCGGCCCCCGCTCCCCCCGTTACCTTGGGCGTCTTCAGAGCCGGGCTGCGCCCGCCGCCGGCTGAGCCTGCAGCCGCCCGCACCTGCCGGGCCAGGAGGCCGCGGTCACCGACCGGCCCCGGCGGCCGGGACCGGGAGAGGCTTACCCAGCCCCCAGAGGGGCACGGCAGCCCGAGGCGGGGGCCCGCGGGCAGCAGGCGCCCGGCGGCGGCGAGCGGACCCAGCCGCAGCATGGCCGGTCCCGGGGAACCCGGAAGCGGCCGAACTCCATGTGACCACCCGGCGCCGCTGCCTCGCGGCGCTCTAGGCCACAGCGGCTGGCACTCTTTGGTGCTCGGGCGGACTGCCTCGCTTTACGGCCCGGGCGCCACCGCGCGACAGTTTCCGTTCCCTCGTCGCTCGCACCCTCAACATGGCGTCGGGCAGCGGGGTAGGTGCTGCTGGCGGCGGCGGGGCCGAGCCCGTCGCTTTCTCTTTTCCTCGGTAGGCCCTGGGCCGTGCCGGGGGTAGGGCCGCGGCGGCTGGGGCTGCTCTGGAGGAGCAGGCGGCGAGAAGGGCCGCACCGCTCGGCCGGGCCGCCCTCGGGGCCTGCTGCCAGGCCGCGGGGTGAGGGACCCCTCCGGGGGGGACGTGGCGGGGCCGGGGATGCCCGGGTGAGCAGGGGCCCCCGGGGGAGGCCCCATCCCTGCTTTTCATACTGCTGTGCCCTCTGTGTGTGGGCGGTGGGAGATTTGGGGCCCTCCTGAGAGGCCCCGGTGCCTTCCGGGCTAGAAGGGGAGTGGACCCCACCCCGATCTTCCCTTCCTAGGGCCAGGCCACCACCGTGCGAGCCCCTGTTTCAGCCAGGCGGCGTGAGGAGATCCGAACTTGCCCCAGCCCCCCGGGGTGGGGGTGCCCACCCGCCTTCAGCCCCCCGGGGCGGACCAGCCCATCCCAGGGGCCTCCTGGGGCTGGGTGATGGTGCACGCAGGCAGCTCCCTCCTTCCGTTCCCCTTCTTGTCCTGCCTCGTTGCTTCTCAGCTCCTCTGGAAAAGGTTTGCTTGTTCAGCGTCTGTCTCTGACGCTGTCCTGCTGAAGTTGCTGCTTGCTGCCATCTGCCCTGCACGGTGAAACCGCCCTTTCCGTGACTGTCATTCTGGAATCTCTGATGGCTCCCGTGTAACTTGATTATTTTATTGGTGTTGCTCGGTTTGTGTAGTGTGGTAGTGAGGTCTTTCTGCCTTTGTGGATCCCACAAGATTTGGTGTTGGGAATGCTGAGATTGGATGAGTGAGGTGGATGCCATTGGTGTAGCCTGACTGGAGAGCCAGGCTGGTTTAAACACCACCAGTAACACCCCAGACAGCTGTCAGCACCGCAGGGACTGTGTTTTTCTGCTTTCTTGGCTGATCTTTCCTTCACTTGAAGCCACTTGTTGAGAAGTGAGCGGTGCTGAGAGGTCAAGAGCAGGATGTCTGCCCAGGACTGAGGTGGGGCCTGTGGTTTATTCTCAGTTGCTGGCAGTTGTGTTCCTGTTAGATTGAGCCAGACTTGAGCCTCCTGTGTTATTTTACAGGCTTTGATCCTGATACTGGCCAGATCGTTCAGTGTCCACCTCCAGAGGGAACAGGAGGCTGTGGGACACTTCTGGTTTTTAATCGTTGTTACTTATTTGGGAAATACTCTCTGTTGCCCAAAGTTCTTAGATAAAAATTTTAGGGCTTGCAGCCACCGTCGTCTCCACAAGACTAGTTAAGAAAAGTTCCTTTGGATAATGTCTAGCCAAGATCTTGTTACACAGTTGGGTTTAATTTCTTGCCCTGTGCCTCGATGAGGGAGATTGGTAAAAGCTGCGAAAGACTCTTTCCCTTTTATTACAACAGGAGAATGAAGCAGCAAGTAAATTGCCTCCTCCCTGGGCTCCCACCAGCTATGATTTGTGATAATGCGCTGGTATGCAGGAGAGTCTAGATTCTGGAAAATACCCCCAAACGTTAATTTATAGTCCGTGATATTTTCTTTTCTTTTGCTCAGGGTGGTTAATAAAACCTGTTATGACATGCTTAAAGTGCTTAAGAAGCTCTGGGAATAAATGAGAATTTTTCTACGCCTCCCTAAGGCATTTTCATTCCTATCAGTAGTTGTTCGTTCCATTTGAAGGATTGCCAGAGGAGAAAACGTTAAATGACTGTGCTGCTGCTATAGCTTCAAATGGGATTTATTTCCTTTGGATTGTGATTGGATTCTTGATTTGGCTGAACAGAGAAGGTGGTGGGGTGTGGGGGGGGTCCGTCTTTCCCGGAGGTGTTTTAAAATACATACATCCTTTTTTTAATATGAAACCAAGAGCCTCTTACTGCCATGCTGAGTGAAAGGCAGCTTTCTAACCAAACTAGAGTTACCTCTCTAGAAAAAAAAAAGTGACTGAGTTATAAGCCATGACGGTTACCAGGTGCAGGGGCCTTAACTGCACATGAAGCAGGCACTGCGAAGAGGCTGTCCTGGGTTGGTGAGAGTAGACTTGAATGGAAATGGGATTCTTGCCCAGTCAGTTCTACTCTCAGCGTTGGTGACTAGGTAAAAATCCCCCCTAAAAAGAGTAGGTTTTGTATTCTTCAGTGCTGGCTTCACCTGAATTCAGCTTCTCTTCCTGCAACTTATCCTGTCACTGCCAGTGTAGAGCACTCTGGGGAGCTGACAAAGGCCCAGTCTGCCTCAGAGGGGTTTTTTCCTTTCCCTGTGAAGCTGCAGGAGTGGGACATCTTACCCTGCATTTCGTACAGGTGCTTCCCTGGTGTCTCCACGCCCTGCCTTGACAGATGGGCGTTTCAGAGCTTTTTCTGGTTTGCTTGTATGCGTGTCTCACTTGAAAAACTCATACTGGTTCCTATGATTTCATAGCAAACTCAGCGCCTTGATTCCTGTAATGCATAGACATACTGCTGATCTCTTTGAGAGCAGGTATATGCAGCCTTCTGTACTCCTGCATTTTAACCAAACTCTTTATAGCTCATGTTGTGTTTCACGGCTTCCTCATCTGATCTTTGCAACTTGGGTTTAATTGACTTTTGGAAGAAATATGTGTAATCTGCTAACGCCTGTGCTGTGTTTGTCAGGTGGCACTTCTGCGGTCTTAGATCAATGGGTTTAAATCCTGTTTGTGTCTGTTTTTCAAAGCGAAAGCCTGGGTGATCATCTCAGGAGCTATTAAGATAAACTCATTACTTTTCTCTCTGTTTTGAAATCCTTCTAGAAGAAGTAGATATAGGCATGCTGAGTGTTATTCTCTTAAGCTATATCCTTAATTCCTAGATATGTGTTTCATACAGGGCATGGGGATATAACGTAGTGCCCCTAATTTACTACTGTGGCCTCACAGGCCAAGTGATTCCACTTCTTTCCCCAGTCTCCCCTCAGAGCTAGTCAAATATATAGCTAGTATAATAAATGTTAATACGCTTTGTTTCCTTCTCAGACTAAGAACTTGGACTTCCGCCGAAAGTGGGACAAAGATGAATATGAGAAACTTGCAGAGAAGCGGCTCACAGAAGAGAGAGAAAAGAAAGATGGTGCGTAGTGTACTGACTCCAGGCAAGCTTTGCTCATTTGGCAGTGAGTCACCCAAACCCTTTGAGTTTAAGAGGGAGAGAGCAGCTAGAAGTGAAATCCTGGAGGGAAATAGCAGCAATTCAAGGCTGGCTTGCTCCGATCCCTTTTCCTGTGCTTCCCACCGAATATATTTTTTTGACAAAAGTAATTACTGAGAACCTTTGCCTCTGCCTGCCTGTTCTTTGGGGAGGGAGAGGAACAATCAGCCCTTGGACACAAGGAGATCTCAGAGTATGACCCAAGTCAGAGCTGGAGGTACCTCACAGATCTACCTGGTTCTAATAGGAACCGGAAATAGTGAGGACGAAATTATATCCTTTACTGATTTTTAAAAAAAAGGTGCAATTTCTGCATGAATCAGGTAGTTCCCAGGTTCCTGGCAGGCCCCTCTTCATCACGGGCAATGTGAAATCCAGCATGTTGAGCTTGAGCTTTTCTGATAAACACTTTGTTTTTTTGCGTATGTTCCAGGCAAACCAGCTCAGCCTGTCAAAAGGGAACTTCTGCGGCACCGAGACTACAAAGTGGACCTGGAATCAAAGCTGGGGAAAACCATCGTCATCACCAAAACTACCCCTCAGTCAGAGATGGGAGGGTAGGTCATGGTCTTTTTGTTTGGAGTCTCAGAGTTGTGCTGGTGAGACCAGGGGCTGTGATATGGCAGCGAGCCCTTACGGTGCACCAGGTGGTGATTTCCTCCTGTGTTTTGAGCCTGGTGCAATGGTGCTGCACAGTATTACACTGAAACTGGCTCTTCTGGGGTAACGCATGAAAGAGATGCAGCAGGCTGAGCCCCTTCCGACACTGTTACTTGGTATCAGTGTTGCTTTCCCCACCTGTAGAAACAACTGAGGCAGATCTCTGCTGCCCACTTGGGTTTTGTTAGCCAGGAGGCCTGCTTGCAGTGAGACCCTATTTGCTGTTGATTTGAGTTTCTAATTTGGATATCTGCGCACTGGGAATGGGAGAAACATTCAAATACCTGTCCTTAGGAATGGTATTTGGCCACTGCTTGTGTGGATCATGTTTGGCCAAAGGCTGAAAGATCCTTAGCTCATCCTAAGCTGTTGAGAGGTTGAAAAGAATACATTAAGTTTGTGCCATCGTAAGAGTAAGCCTGTTAGTGTCTCACTGTTGTAGCCTAATAGCCAGCAGTGCCAGTGAGATGTGCAGCACTGAACAGCATCCAGGAATGGAAGTGCAGGCTCTGGCTGGGTTTTTGCAACAGCTCTTAAGATGGGCAGAAAGCACTGCTGTATAAAGCAGGGAGTTGCTGCTGTGAGGTGATGGGGATGGGAGGACTTATCTTGCAGCCAGGTCAGAGCCTTCAGCAGACTGCAGTCCAGAAGCCTGAGCTGCGTGGCCAGTCCTGCCTTGGAGGAGGGCAGCCAAGTCCTGTGGTGTCACAGAGTCCATCCCAGCCTGTTGTGGCTGGAAGGGGAAGATGCTGTGACTGACATATTACGGATCAGCTCATAATTTGGTTTCTGTCATCTGGCAGAGTGGCATCAGCATAAGGGTTGGTACCTCCAGTGTTAACCGGGGCAGCTCTGTCAGTCTGGGGTATGCCCTTGCACATTTCTTTTCACTGGGGCTCTCTGTAATGGAAGTAGCTTGCCTCTTGCACTGGAGAAAGGACCCGTATCCCAAGTGACACACAGATTTCACACTGTAGATTATCTCAAATAGTTGTCCTGTGAGATGAGAGTTGTCTCATGCTTTGTAGTTAATTTTTTCTCTCTCTCCTGCCAGATATTACTGTAACGTATGCGACTGCGTGGTGAAAGACTCCATTAACTTCTTGGATCACATCAATGGCAAAAAACGTAAGGATAACTTTTCTGCCTTGTTGGAGTGTTGGTTGAGTTGGAGGGCTGCTGCAAGGCTCTGGGCTGTTCCCTTCGTGCATCCCTTCATGCCTGAGGGCTGAACGCTTACACATGGATAAAAGTGTGCTTTGGAGATCAGGATGGAGGTAGTGTTTGGTCATGAGAGTTGTGGAGGTGCTGTCTTTATCTCCTGGCACCTTCCAGGCTGCTGGACCATTTTCATGGAAAAAGCCCAGTAGAAATAGTGGTTGTTTTACTCAGGTTAGAGTATGTATTTTCTCCACTCACAGTGTCTGCACTGTGAGAAGCCTAGGCTTAGCAAATCCTGATGTCTGCTCTGAAAATCTGGAGAGAGGCTTTTTTACAGCACTGAAACTTTAAAGATATTCTTAGATAAGTAAAAGGTATGGGACTAGCCCATTTTTGGATCGGAAGCTTCTCTTTGTAGAAGTTGAGTGTGAAGCTCAAAACTAGCTGGTCCCTGAGCTCCAGGGTACGGATCAGAGTTTAGAAGGGTGGAGGCTGTGGTTTGCTGAGGAGGAGCAGAGGCAGGAGTGGGGCAGTTTGACCCCAGAGTTGGGTCAGCAGTGTGCTGGTGTTATTGTCCTGTACCTATCTCTAGTTCTTCTCTCCATTGCTGTAATGATGCAGTTAACTTAGGCCAAGATGAAGACAAGAGAAAAGAATTCCCAGTTTATCAGTCTGTTCCCTTACTGTGTTTAACTTGAAAAAGAGGACTGTACCCTCATTGAACTGACTCTCATTTCATTACTGTGGGCATTGCTTGTCCTTAACATCTTCAGAGAGTGGGGAAAGTGGAGAAAGTAGAGGAGTAGCAGGACACACTGACACACTCTTGCCCTGTTGTTCTGCTTCTGAAGGTGATTTTGGCTCTCTGTGGAAGTCAACAAATGGCCCCTTTACAAAAAGGCAGTGGTGAATGCAATCCAGACCTGCACACTTGGCTGCTTGAACCTTTGAGAAATGGGGAGTTCAGAAGAGGACCTGAGGGCCAGTTTTCTGTAGCTAGGAGAAGAAAACCCAACGCGTTAAAGCCCTCTGCTTTTATGTGAATGGGAGGAGGACACTGAATTACCATGTTTGGCATGTTGGAAGATTAGCAATAAGCCCATATGAGAGAATCTGGAATCAAAAATCCTGGCATGACTTTGTGTGTGGGCCTGAGATGAAGGGTTGAGCTGGGATTGGAAAGTGGCTGATGCATAGCTCTTTGCTACAATATGCTTTACAGAGTAAGTTTGGGAGCTTTTGATCTGGTCCATAAACCTGGCTGAAACCTGCTTGTTCTTGGCAGCCCTTTTACTAGTTCCTGGTGTGTAGTTTGAGCTTCCAAGTGCTGCTGCGTCCCTGGGACAAACCTGTGCACAGCTGCTGGGGTCAACAGGCTGTTTGAATCCACCAGGCAATGCAGGTTGGAGGCATTGCCAGGGGCAGCCCCTTCAACCTAAGCTCACTCATGAGCAGAAACTTGGGAAACTGCTCTAAACAACCACTGAATCAGAGGCCTGGCTTAATATTTCATGTCTCTGCTTTAGCTAGAAATGTCCTATGCAAGCATGAACTCTTAGTGAGAGCTACTGATGTCTTGTTTAGCTTCTCCTGCAGCTGAGAGATGCCAGCTTGCTAGTTTTATTCTGGCCCCTTTTTTAACACTCCAACCTTTTTTTCCCACTGGTCCAAGATTAAATTTCCTGAAGTGTCAGAACACCAAGGTGATGGGTAGCATCCTAACAGGGAACCTTAAAAGAATAGACCGCGTCCTCCTTCTTGTTACAAGTAATGTATGGATTGTTTGTAGTCACTGGCTGGTTTATGTCATGGTGTCTCCCTAAAGCCCATCCCCTCTGACATAAGAAATCCCAGTCTTTTTAGGAATATGGGACCAGATGAGGACAGAAAGTGCGTTCCTCTCTGCGGGAGGAGGCACTGCTGTGTCACACTCCCCAAGCTGTTTCTGGGTTACCTGGCATGTCTGTGGTGAGACGTGGTGTGGAGAGGAGTGCCTGAAGGCTGGGCTGTACCAGGCTCTGCTGCTCAGGAACACAGGGGATAGCGCTGCTCCCTGTGCTTTGAGTGGTGGGTGGCCTGCGAGTCAGGTTGGAGCACTGAGCCTTGAGGGCGTATGGCCTTGTGCATGAGTGTAGTCTGGCCCTGGAAGCTGCTTTGAGGGGACGGATGACAGGTAGGAAGAGGCTGCTGTGCTGAGATATTTAAATTGGGATTGGGGATGGGGACTATGTGCAGACTGTCAAAGGCTACGAGTATTGCTGAACATGGCTGATTCCACTCCTGTTTTCTAGACCAGAGAAATCTGGGCATGTCCATGCGGGTGGAGCGCTCCACACTGGACCAGGTGAAGAAACGCTTTGAGGTGAACAAGAAGAAGATGGAGGAGAAGCAAAAGGACTATGACTTTGAGGAGAGGATGAAGGAACTCCGCGAGGAGGTGAGTCTGGGCAACAGCTGGTGAAGCAAAGGCCCCCGGAAACATGTTTTTGTGAGGAAGTCAACCCTGGTTCCTAATCTTGTTCAACAGAAGCCTTGTTCTTGGTAGCATGGGCTTCTCGTCTGCTGCTATGAGTGGGTTTTTTTCTTTGCTGTTTGCTTTTTAAAAAGTTTTCTGCTGCTGTCCCTTTTCCCCTCTTCCTGTGTGAGGATAACTTCTGATGCTTCAGGTTTCCATTGAGAGCAGCGCAAGCCTGACAATGCACCCATTTTTTGTCTCCCATGAGTTGTGTTTGAACTTGTGTGCTCTGATAAGCAGATCTGTGTCTTTGTCCCTTATCTTCCATGGTTCTCAGGATTGCTGGGATCCTTCTCCATGTGGCATAGTTATTTCTATGTGGCCTCCCTGAGTGTGGAAGGGCTTTGTGAGCGGTGTGCTGTGGTGTGAGATGTGTGTGGAGGCAGTGAAAGACGGTAGATTCCTCTCAAACCTGGGCTTAGGTGTCAGCTCCCTGACACCGAGATTGAGTTTATTTGAAAACCTGTCAAGGTTCTGACAGTCGAGGAGCTTCTATGGATGCTTCTCCTCCGTCAGCAGTCACATAACAACCAAATGTTAAAAATTGCTGCCCGTTTAAGTCTCCCTGCCCAAGTCCTGAGCTTTGCTTCACCATAGGGGTGCTCTGTTGGGGTGCACACAGAGCAGCCCTGTGCTCTGCTCTCGAGCAGACTTTGGTGCTGCTGAGCCTGAGCTGTTTGGGGGAGGTAGGAGACAGGTGCCCCAGCAGTGCAGGGAGTGCTGTGGGTTGAAAAGCTACTGCCAGTCAATGTATGGCAACAAAGAAATCAGCAGCAACTTCTGGTGTAGCTTTCTCCAGGGCACGGCTGTCTTCAGTAGCTGCAGCACGGCGGACGGTGATGGGAATGGCAGGAGCAGTTGCTAAGTTGGGAGCTGAAGCCATGCTTCTATGTCGCCCGGTACAAGCCTGGCACTGTTCCAGGGCTTGTGATCCTTGCAGAGCAAAACACTTTGATTAGAGCAGTGCAAACTCTTTGATGCCAAAACCCCCCAAAGCTGCTCAGAGCTTCAGCTTCTGTTCCAGTGAGCAGCTGTCACTCTGCCAGGCTGAAAGCCAACAGGCAGCAACATTTGGCATCACAGTCACAGGAATGGGGCATTGTACGAAGGAAAGGCCTCCTGCTTTAAAAACAGCTCCTTCTTGCCTCAGTCTTCTAGATGAAATTTCGACGTTTATTCAGAACAGAGAGTATCAGAACGCTTCTTTTTGGCTACATCTTGTGTGTGTGACTCTGCTGTTGGGGTGGTAGGTGGGGTGGTCTGGAAACAGTGGGAAACTTCCTCCTGGGAGACTGCAGGCCAGGATTTTTGCCGGCTTTTTTATCTTCTCAGACCCAACTTGGGTGCTGTTGGTAGGACTTGGGTTAACTGTGCAGTGCTTGGTGTCTCAAAAGCTTACTCAGCTCAGGAGGTTCAAATTACTTTGCTGTTCTGTTCCTTGCTGCAGGAGGAGAAGGCCAAAGCCTACAAGAAGGAGAAGCAGAGAGAGAAGAAAAGGCGGGCAGAAGAAGATTTGACATTTGAAGAGGATGATGAAATGGCAGCTGTGATGGGTTTCTCTGGTTTCGGCTCAACCAAAAAGAATCACTGAGCAGCTCTGGACTCTCCTCTTTCTTGAAACAGATTGTTTTTACCCAGGGGACTCTGGATAACTCTTAAAAGACTTGATTGAGGACTTGTATGTAAATCTCCCAGTAGAAGTTGGCTGGAGGAGTCAAAAAGCGATTCCATGCTCTACCTGTGCTGCAGAACAAGCTCCGCCTGTCATTAGCTTCCCATCTCCTTCTGTGTCCTAGATCTGGCTGCTCATCACTGCTCTATGGCCTTGTGTGTGCAGGAAAGTGTTCTGCTGGGTACGTTTTTGTGTCAATAAAGTGCAACAGTTCTGTACAGATGGCCTGGTTCAGGATTAATCTAGTTGTCAACCAGGCATCGTTGTTCTGGGCCCTAGTTGTTTTAATTGTCAACCGGGCTGTGTGTTTGAAATGCAGGGAGTGATTCAGTTTCTTTTTGGACCATGTAACTGAAGGAAATGTGTTGCGGCAAGCGGTGTTGAGTGCTACAACGTGCATCTTTATGGCTTGTGCTGAGCAGAGCTGGTGGCTGCATGGAGTCTGGGTTGCCGACACTTCCTGTGTATTTTATCTGCAAGGGATACTTCCCTGCTTTTCTTTGTGTTTCATCCCATAACTTTGGTATCTTTAAGGCAGGGGAGAAATTCCTCCCCACAACTGATCTAGGATAGAGCGAATGAAAGAAAGGTGTGTGCAATTTGCCAGAAATAAATGGATTGTTTTAATGAGTCCTTTGGTGGGAGTTTGATTCCTTCTTTGTTTCGAGAGCTTCTGCCTCCCACTGAGAAGAGCTGCTGATATCTCCCAAGCTGCGCAGAGCTGGTGGTGGCTTTCTGGGGACCTCAACAGAGGCCAAGGCAAGGCTTGTGCCCTCCTCTCTCGTGGCTCAGCTGCCCTATGCAGGCAATTGCCATCATTATTGGCTTTTTAAAGTAATTCTGGAGATGGGTGTAAGAACACGAGAGGGGAAAGGGAAGACAGGACCGGGGACCTGCATTTCCATCAGGCAATGCAAGAGCAGGCTGGGTTGCGTTCCAGAATTTACCAGCCTTAGTATATTAAGGGCCATTTTTTTCCTCTCTACTGGCTATCAGTGTCTTTTCACCTCTGCCCTCCCCTAAATCCACTTCATTTCTGCTTTTATTTACTTCAGTCAAACCTTGTGTGACTCATTTCCATCTACAGTTAGGATTTATATTTTGCGTGGCTAGGCTTTTGTAGCTCTGTCTCACTCTCCTCTCTCTTTTTATGTATATTGATGAAATCCTTGCTCTTGCCCTTCTCTGTACTTGTATGAAATTTCCAACCCGAGGAAGGCTGCAGTGTGGTTAGCCTGCTCTTTCTAATACGTCTAGAACAAATCCTGTAATGTTGTGCTGCTGTTTTAATTCCTTAATCTTAGACTGCTGACAGCTTCATTGCCTCAGGTCTTTCCGCTTCAATTCAGATTATAATCCCCGTTGAAGATGCTATTGAAATGATATATAGCCAGTCAGATACAACTGTCCTTGGAGGTTTGACCCTTTTAACTTGGCAATCCTTTGACTTCGGCAAACGCTCTCTGAGCACACAAGCTGGAAGGGCGACTTTCATTCCAGCCACGTACCTAGCGCTGTTCAGACTGCAGCACGTGGCTCCGGCCGAATGGGAGAGAGGAGATGCTTGTGCCTTTGTGCCCTCCGGGGTGTGAAAGGGATGCTGCCGTGGTTTCATACACATTAAAAGTTTAGGACGTTTCAGAGAAGATTTAGCAGCAGCCATTTAATCCCAGCCACCAGCTCTGCAGACAACCAGACCCTCACTGCAGCCTGAATTTGGTTTGTGCTTCTGGGGTAGGGGCAGAGACTGCCCTGCACCCTCCCTCTTTCTCAGGTTGTGACCTTGGAGCCAGTGACCTTGGTTTCCCCACAGAGCATCCAGCCATTCTTGTCCATCCTGGTGCTCACAAGGGGTGAGGTGTGAAATGGGCAGCCCCTGAAAAAACTTCCCGGGGAGGCTGCGGGGGTTGTGCAGCCTCCTGCTCCCGGGCTGGAGCCTGCGCAGGCCTGACCCAGCCTCTCCCAGCGCCCTGCTCTTCTCTGCCTGCTGCTCTTGGTCCAGGGAGGAAATCCCTCCGCAGCACAGCAGAGTGGCAGAGGGCTTTCATTAACGAGATTCCTCTTTGGTAAAAAGCCTGTCGTACCCAAACTCCATCCCGAGGCCATCTGCATCCTCTGGGCTGAAGCCCCAGCCCCAGCATCTCTGCGCTGCTGCTTCCGCCTGGTCCCAGCGCTGGGGCTGCTCTCGCCGGGGGAGCCCGGCTCTTTGTCTCAGCGGCTTGCTGGGAGCAGTGGTGTGTGCGGCAGCAGATACAAGCTCTTGCTGGATTCCCAGCAGCGGGAGCTGCCTCTAGCCAAGGATGAAAAGCTGGTTTCATGGGAGGAAATAATATTTAGAGAAGAGACAGATAACGTTCCCTGCACCCGCCGCGTTAACCCTTTGCTCGCTGCCCACAGCACTGGAGCAGTGGTTCTCTGTGACTTCATTAGTGCTTGCCATCTCCATGCTGAATTGTAAGGCTGCTGGTGCTGGATGTGCCTGTGTATGTCAGGGCTTGGGGCTTTAGGTGGAGAGAGGGAGACCCCAGCTGTGCAGCTCTCCTTCCTGCTTCCCCCCACCAGCAAACAGGGCTGGGGTGCTCTGCGCCTGCTGATTCCCACTTCACTCTTGCCAAAAGGGGATGCAGCTCTTCCACGAGTTAAAACTGGGATCTGGTGGAGTAAGGAGGGGTGTTTCTCATGGTTCTCGCATCCAGGCTGGGGTATCCTGCCTGGTCTCACGGTGAAAGTGTTTTGAGGTGCCTGGAGCTGGCTTGGTGCTTGTTCTCAGTGCCTGGGCAGAGGATGCAAGGCTCTGCCCTGGCAACAGAGCAGTTCCTCGCAGCATGCAGCTCTGAGGACCTGGGGGAAGGATCTCCTGGTTCAGCAGACCTGCCTGCACCCCCTCTGTCCCAGCCGTGATGGGGACTGTGCTCAGCCTGAGCCAGACTGCTATGGCTCCATCCCATTAAATATTGATGGCAGTGTTTGGAGAAACACTCAGGCACCACAGCAGACCCTAGGGAAAACACAAATCGATCTTGCCCCCACCACTTCTTCTCTCCCAGCCATCTTCTTCCCTGGCCTTATCCTGGGAAGGAGGACTGAGCCTCATGGAGGGGCTAAGCACCAACACCCAGCTGCTTTTCCCCTTTCCTTCCTTCAGAGGGATGTAGGAGACTGTTGGGCACCCCCTCAACCCTGCCTTCTCCTGCTGGCCCACCTTCCCCTCAGTCTCTTCAGGTCCTGCTTGGGACTAGAGCAGCAGCAGCTGGATCCAGCCCAGCATTCCCACTGTCCCAGTAAAATGACTGGGATCAGGGACCTGGAGTGATTCTGGAGAGGAAGAGGTCCCAGCCTGGCCCCATGTGTTACTCTGCCTGGGCCAGCTGAATCATTACCTGCTTCAGTGACTTTATTAGCAAAAAGACCCAGCTTTTTAGTGATTTACACCAGTTTTACATCCCACTGTCCTGAAAGAGAGGTTTAAGAGCTTGGCAGGAGCTCCAGTCCTCCCACTGCTCAGGCCATAAGCTACTGCTGCCCCAGTTAGGCAGCTGTTCTTGCCACTTGCCATCATTAAGCGAAACAACATCCATAGGTGATGTCCCTGGAAACGCCCCTCTCCTGCTTCGCTTTCACCTGGTATACGGCAGTGCCAGGAGGATGTTACCATCAAACCCCTGCTCTGCTGGGGACGGGCTGTGGGGCTCCTGGGTCTCCCACGCCCCGTCCAACGACCTTCTGCTGTGGTACCATCCCATGCAACCCTGGAGCCAGTTTTGCTCTGCCCTCCTCTGCCCCCCGGCTCTATGGACACCCTGTTTACTAAGTGCCACCTCGATGAGTCAACCCTTGGCCCAACCTGTAACCTGTCCTGCTTTCCTCACGTGGGGGGACAAGGTCTCCCCAAGGAAGAGCCCAATCTGTGCAAGGGCAAAGGTCCAACCCCCGTTTGCAGGTGGTGTTTCTGCAGAAAGGAGCAGGAAGGGATGGGGTAGGAGAAGGTAGACTTGGGGGGGGTTGTCCCTGGGCTGGGAGGTGTTTGCTTCCCATCTGGAGCTTGGATGGGGAAACTTGGACACCCATTTTTTCTAAAAGGGCCAAGCAAGGAGCATGGGACACCTACAGCGAAGTGCTGCTTGGCCTGGAGACCTCGGCAAGTTGGGCCACTCTCCACACAATATTCGGGGCTGAGCCAGGTCAGGCCACAGATGGGGCCAAGAGGGAACAGTGTTCTTGAATGCTCCAAACTGGGAGGAAGGAGACAGCCCCAGTGGCTCCCCCCACCCCTGTCAGATCTGCTGCTGTAGTCAGGCTGGGCTGGAGGGTTGTTGGAAGGATGGATGGTTTCTGCTGGGCTGGGTGGTGGGGGTCCTGAGCAAAGGGGAGGTATTGCTTTGTCGCAAGCAAAGTAAAAAACCATCATCAGCCAGAGAACAAACAGCTCCAGGCTGCAGAAGGATCAGGGAGAGGGCGAGGTGGGGAGGAGCAGGGGGAGCACAGGGACAGGGCATCTGCAGGAGGTTTTTCGGGGACTTGTGATCTCAGAACAAATTCCTGCTGTTGGCTGTGCACCAGCGGCACCATTTCGCCAACTCACGCGTACCTCCCCATCGCCAGCTTTGCCGTGCTGAGTGCCTGGGGGGGCCAGGGCCGCTCTGTGGAGGGCTGCGGGAATATGGTCCCTGCTCGAGAGCATGTGATCTGCCAGGCAGCCGAGGAGCCCCGGGGGCACTGCCATGCCTTTGTTCCTCCTTCTCTTTCTTTTCCACCTTCAGGTTTTTTTTCCCTCTGCTTCCAGCCTGATGGTATGCAGCACTCCCCCCCCCCCCCCCCCCCCCGCCTTTCCACCCACAGTTCCTGTCTTGATTTTCCTTCCCCTCTACAAATATGTGTTCCTTAGGCTCCTTATCCTCCCTGCCCAGCACCCCTCATCAGCATTGCCTCCCCAAACTTGTCAACTTGTCCTTTTTTTTCCTCCCTTGCCCCCTCTCCCTGTTTTCCCACAGGCCCTCCTTGTCCCTTCCCCTGCCTGCTCCTCTTCCTTCCCTCCAGCTGCTTGGGCTCCTGTTCGCTCACTCTCTGTCTCCCCTTCTCTGACAGTTTGGGGGAAATCTGTCTGTGTCAACACACAAATTCCATTATTTATTGGCTGAGCGGAGCGAGGTCCTACACTCGTCTGTAATTGTCTGTAGATCAAAGCGCCTGCTGATGGCAGCTTTGCCTTCTCGCAGCAGAACACCACCCCCAGCTTCACGCTCCCCATCCTCCCGGGGGAGTCGGGTGCGTGCATGTTGACACCCTCGATGACTGATCTCCCAGACAGAGAGGAAAGAAGTAGGGCTGGTGGGGGAGAAAAGGGAGACCTGGAGGATCTGCAAAGCTCCCGGGGGCAGATGGGGATGTTGGGGGGTGTCTCAGGGGCCACACAGTCCCCAGCAGGGGCTAGGGGAGGGTGGGAAGGTGGAGGTGGTCCCTATCCTGGGAATGGGGACAGAGAAATGAAGTGAAAGTGGGGATGGGGAAGCAGGATCCACATATCTGTCCAGGACTGGAAGAACTGGAATTTCTTCTCCAGAGATGCATCCCCAGAGATCCAGGATGGCTCCATAGAAGCAGATAGCTAAAAACCAGAAATGGGGACAAAGGAGAACATGCCTTTTTCTACCTTTCCCTTCTGAAAGCACCAATCTAGCCCAGAGATGTAGGACTTCAAAGTAAAATGCAGGCACCCGTTTGTTGTTTGGGCATTGATGCAAGGGTATGTGTGTGGAGAGAGGACAACAAAACATCCACCCCAACTCCAACCCCTTGGCGTCCTCATTGGGGTCCCAACTCCAACATTTCCAGCTGCTATTTAGCATGCTGTGAGAGGAGAGGAGAGGAGATACTCCCTTGTGGCTACAGGACCTTCTTCTCATAGGAAAGAGCAGTTCAAATTTCTTGTAGCATCACCCCAGATGGAGCAGAGAGCTGCAGTGGTTTCTCTGCTGGAGGAGGAGAAGTCAATTGGAACCCCTGTTCCCAGGGCCAGTCTTCCCATTTCATCAAGATACACTGGGGAACTTGGGCTTGATGAACCCACACCTTCTGTTCCACATGGATTTGCAGACACGAAGTGACATAGACACCATTGACAGTTCTGACAGCTTGCACTGTCCAATGCGTGAAGCTGCTTGGCTTAAGCCATGGGTCTGGATGCCTTTAACTGTCCTGCTGCACCCAGCTTTTCCTCCTTGTGACACCGCCCTGGCCCTACCATCAGACCTCTTCTGACTTCTTTTTTGCACAGAGTTCAGGCAGTTTCACTTACACTTCTCCCTGTAAGGTATTTTTCCAAACCTTAAATCAGTTTTTTAGTCTTCTTTCAAAACTTCAGGCTCAGGCACTGCGCACAGTATTCCAAGATTAGTCACACTGGTGCCTGACAGAGGAGAAGTGTTATCTTCTCTGTCCCAAAGCCTCTGCTCTTCCCCCATGCAAGCATCACACCATTGCCCACCCTTACTTGCCTGCTCACTGACCCTCCATTCCTTCTCAGTCCTTCCCAGAGGAGAGGAGACATTCCCACAGGACATTTTAGGGGAGAGCCTCTAAGAGGATCCCCAGGGCAGTACAAGTCCCAGCCCTCAGGATAATGGGGACACAGCCCTTCTTCTGCTTTGCGTCCAAGGTCTCTTACTTCAAGAGGAACAAAACACCAGCCATGAAAGCAGATCCCTTTGTGGGCTTGGGTTTGCAAGAAAATCTCCCCCCTCTGAAGCAGGAGTAGAGGCGTTGGCTTCTTGAGCTGCTGGTGAAGTCTGTGTCCTACAGGGACCCAGAACTGGCTCACCCAGAAGCTGAGTGGAACTGGCGCCCCATGTCCTGAAAATGCTCAAAAGTAGACGACGTCTACAGAGGGTCTGCTTGGAGCTGAGGCTGTGTTTTGGCCCCCATCTATCACAGGCAGAGGGGTTGGGGGATTTGTTCCTATGTGTTGCTGGCCTAGAGAATCCAATGTACTCTACCAGTAGTGGCCCTTGAGTTGGTCACCTCGGCTGGCTACATCTTGTCGGCTAGAAACCACATGGAACTTCAGGAAAACTTTACAGACACACCCTGGCTCCAAACCTGCCCGGTGCGATAGGTCTACCTGCACCGCTGCCAGGGAATATGAGGGTGCTGAGCAACTCAAGCACTTTGCAGGACAGAGCCCATGGACTTGGACTTCCAGTGGGAATGGAGCCCCAGAGTCCTTCATTGTTCCATACGGCACGTCTGGTCTGTGAAAAGAAATGGCTCCTTGACAAACACAGGACCTGCGCTTTCTTGAAACCAAGGCCCTCTGGACAGCGGTCTCCCTCGCCTTGGTGACCACTTCACCTCTGCTCAGCGTGGGTTGCTACAGATGGGGGCTTTCCAAATCACACAATAGTTTTGATCAGTCAGGAGCTCTGGAGGTCCCTGGTGCATCCATGCTCAGAGCAGGGCCAGTAGGTCAGTTCGCTCAGGAGGATCTCCAAGGATGGCAATTCCTGCCACAGTCTGGTCTTTGTGCCAGTGTTTTACCACCCTCAGAGTGAAGATTTTTTCCTTAAGATCTAATAAGAATTTCCCTTTTCCAGCTTGTGCTCATACCTTCTTATCCTGTCCCTGTGTGCCTCTGAAAGGAGATTGGGCATGTTTCATGTTTTGCATCCCAGCACCCAAGGTCAGGCAGAGTGCCTCACCAGCCCTGATAAACACACCAAGACGGCCACCATCCCCTTCAGGGCACTGGTTTTTTCTCTGGGGAAGGCACGGAGTCAAAGCTTCAGAGGGGAAGGAGCACTGATCAGGGCATCCTGCTGCACAGAGCTTTGTGGCTTCAAAGACTGAGCCCCCAGCACCTGACCCTGCACAAGCAACCCAGGACTGACTTACCAGCCGCGGGGCCAGGGCTGCTCTCATCTTCAGCCAGGAGAACCCCCCCCCCCCCCACTGTGGTTGTCCTCTTGGGCACTGCAAACTATAAGTGCTCTCGCTTTGAGCAAGAAGGGAGCAGCGAACCCACATGCACGGCTGGGCAGACGGGTGCCTTGGGGAGCTGGGGGAAGGGATGTGCGGTCTGGCAGGGACAGCATTTCTGGCAGACCCTTCTGCTGCCCTAGAATGCAGCGGGCAGGAAAACAGAGTGACGGTGGTGGCTGGGCAAGGTTTGGTGCCTGCAGGCAGCTGGGTGACGGTCCCCCAGCCCTTTGCTCTCTGCATGGCTTTTCCAAGGCGGCTCAGCCTGCGGCATCTCCCACTACATCCCACCCTGATCTCTCCGGCTGGCCTTGCCAAGGCACATCAGTGCTGACCTGCGGCAACTGGCCACCCACCCGCTTGTGCCAAGACATCTCAGAGAGACCCCTCCCTTTCTTCTAGCTTCCAGCATCTTCCAAAACAAGCTTCTAGCTGCGTCTTGATTCCTTACCTCGAGAGAACAGGGCTGGCAGCTGAACACTCCCCTGCATCACAAGAGGGGACTTAAAATCTACAGGACATGAAGTGGGGTGTTAGCTGGGGTGCTGGACTGTCCCTATGTCATCTCCCCCATCCTGCTGTTCAGCCTCCTCTGCTGCGCCCCCCCAAACAAGGCTCTTTTTTGGATTCCCCATCCCTCTGCAGCTCCCCCAGCCTGTGCCATTTCCTTCAGGAAAGGGATCCTTGGAACAAGCCTGTGCCCCCTCTGAAGCCCCCCACTTTTGACCTTGGTCCCCTGGAATCGTGGGAGGTGCAGTGGGGGGCAGGAAGGGACTCCAAGGTTTGGGGAGGTGAGGAAAAGAAACAGAATGAGACTATTCCGTGACCTCCCTTAGGGGAGGGAAGCAAGGGGGTGGGGGATGGACAGATCCCCCCCAAGGAAGCGACGATGGAGAGCTGCGGGGTGGGGGGGGCATTGCCGAGCAGAGCCGAAAAAGGGCAGGCAGGACCGGGCAGGGGGCCGGGGGGGCACGGATCCTGCCGGGAACGGGTTGCACTTTTGGGAGGAGGGGAATGGATATTTTAATCTGAATCAAACAAAAGGGCGAGAGCCGCTCCGAGGATTTCCCGGAACGCACTTGGTCGGAGACGGGGAAGGACTGGAGAGAGGGAAACGAGACCCCCGAAAATCTCTGTGTCCAGTGTCCCCCCCCGTCCCCCCCATCCCCCTCTGGCCTGAGCCGCCCTCGGGGGGGTCCCGGAGCAGCCCTACCCCAACCATCCCACCTCCGGGGTCCCAGCCCCGGGCAGGGCTGGGCGGTGATACAGGGCGGGGCGGGGGGACACAGACCGGGGATTGGGGGGGGGCAGGGGTGTGGGTTGAGAAAAGAAACAGATCGGGGCGGGGGGTGACAGCGACGACGCCAGGGGTGGCCCTGGCGTGTGAGATGGTGCGGGGGCCGGGCCCGTCGTGATCGGCGCTTCCGAGGCAGGCTGGGCTTCGCTTACCGGCTGCCGTCCCGATTCCACCCGTGAGCGGCCCGACCCCACGCGTGACCCAGCCGTCCCCCTCCTTCCACCTGCTCCCCACCCCGGCCTCCACCCAACCCCTGCCCCCTCCTCTCCCCAACCGGCGGCCCCACGAGCGCGGCACGTCCCGCGTGGGTCGCGCTGCCCTCCCAGGGACCAAATCCCCTTTCCCCAGCCCGACAAACCCCTCCAGCCCCTCCGCCTCCTGCTTCCTCCGGTCTCCCGGTCGCCTCTGGATCCTGCCTCCCACGCGTGTCCCCGTGGGGAGCGGGGGGGGGGGGCGGTTGGGGCCGGCGGTTCCCTTCCCACCGGGGACCGGGAGGCAGACACAAAGACGGTGAAATATCACCGCACGGCTAAAGCCGCTCCGAGCCCCGCCGAGCCCTTAACTAGATCGTTAGGGGATTATCCGCACCCTAAGTAGCCGCGGGGCGGGGGGGGGGCGGCCGCCCCGTCCCGTTACCGAGCGCCCCCGGGGACGGCGCCGGTGGGAGGCGACGGGCGGAGCTGCCCGGGCGCGGCGGCGGCTGGAGCCCGGTCTGCGGGGAGAACGGATCGGCCAGCGGAGGGACCGTGATCGGTACCGGGGAGGGGAGCGGGGGGAGGGAGCGGGGGGGTCGCAGAGGGCTCCGTCTGTCGCCCTCCGGGGACCGGTGGGGGACCCGAGGCTCCGTCCGCGCCCGCCTCCCCCTCGCCTTCTGCGGGGGGCGGAAAGTTTGTGCCCGCGGGGGGGGGAGCAGCCGCCAGGGGTGGGGGCGTAGGGGTGGGGGGGACCGGTCCTGGGGTGTCCGGCGGGATCGTGCCCCGAGAGCCCGAGGGGGCTGACGCTGGCGTGCCCGGCGGGGTACCGGGATTAGGGGCGCGGGGCTGTGGGCAGGCGGGGTGTCGGGGGTGGGAGCAGGCAAGGAAGGAGCGGGGGGTGGGGGCTCTCTCTGTGCCTCCGCACGGATGGGCTCAGCATTATCCAGGGCTGTAATCCCCCCTGCTCCGGTAATTAAAAACTCCGCATTACAAGGAAAACGGTGTGCAGGGAAATGTAATCAAGTCTGGAGGGGCTTAACCATCTGGTAAAGGTTAGGACCGGCACGGCGGGGGACGCGGCCGGGGGATTTGGCAGCCGCCGCGATCCGGGCTCCTCTTAATCTACCGCGGGGACGAACGCAGCATCTGCGGGGTAATACCGGTGCCCCGGGCAGCGATCGGTCTCGCTGGAGCTCCCACCGCCGTTAACGGGACCTCCCCGGGGCTAGCCACCTTCCCAGGTGCGCCCGGCTCCAGTAGACCGATTCTGGTGTGGCACCGGGGCCCGGACTGCGTCCTCTCCCCGGGGCCAGCAGGGAAAGGGTTAAGCGGCCGCCGGTGGCTGCGGCTCGGCCCCAAAGCTCCGGGCAGGGCCCTCCCCCCCCGCCCCCGGGAGCCCGAAACTCTTTGGAAGTGCAAGGGATGAGCAAAGGTGAGGGGGGACCCGGCGGCGCGGGTGGGACCCCGCGTCCCCGGAAGGGCTGCGGGGCCATGGGGACCGGGCCAGGCTCCGGGCCATGGGGGCAGCTCTTCCTCCGCTCCCTCCTCTTCCTCCTGCTGGCCGGGGCTCCGGCACCGCGACTGGCGAGCGGGCAGCTGCGCTACGCCGTGCCGGAGGAGCTGGAGCATGGAGCCTTCGTGGCCAATCTGGGCGAGGACCTGGGGCTGGACGTGTCCACCCTGTCAGCACGGCGGTTCCGCATCGTGTCGCGGGCCGGGGCCAGGCAGCACCTGGAGGTGAACCTGGAGAACGGGATCCTCTTCGTGAACGAGCGGATTGACCGGGAGGAGGTGTGTGAAGCCAGGGGAACCTGCCTGCTGCACCTGCAGCTCCTCGTCGAGAGCCCGCTGGAGCTCTACCGTGTTGAGGTGGAGGTACTGGACATCAATGACCACGCGCCCACCTTCCCCTGGCAAGAGTATGTGCTGGAGGTGGCCGAGTCCGCTGTGCTCGGTGCCCGCTTCCCACTGGAGAGCGCCCAGGATCCTGACGTGGGTACCAACTCGGTGCACACCTACCGGCTCAGCCCCAACGGTTTCTTTTCGCTCGAGGTGCAGACGCGCAGTGACACCAGCAAGTTTGCAGAGCTGGTGCTGGAGCGCGCCCTCGACCGCGAGCAGCAGCGTGTGCACCGAGTGCTGCTCACTGCTCTTGACGGCGGTGTCCCCGAGCGCTCAGGCACAGCTCACATCCTCGTCACTGTACTGGATGCAAACGACAACGTGCCTGCCTTTGACCAGCCCTCATACGGCGTGAGCCTTCCTGAGGATGCCCCTGCTGGCACCCTGGTCATCCAGCTCAATGCCACTGACCTGGATGAGGGCCCCAACGGGGAAATCGAGTACTCCTTCAGTGGGCATGCACCACCACATGTCCGGGAGCTCTTCCACATAGAGCCCCGGAGTGGGCAGGTGCTGCTGAAGGGCTCCCTGGACTATGAGCGGGCAAGCCTCCACGAGCTCTATGTGCAAGCCAAGGACCGTGGACCCTCAGCTGTGGCCGTGCACTGCCGGGTGCTTGTGCACCTCCTCGATGTGAATGACAACGCACCAGAGGTGACCCTCACCTCTGTGTCTACGCCTGTGCTGGAGGATGCCCCACCAGGCACTGTCATCGCTGTCATTAGTGTTCTGGACCGGGACTCTGGGGACAACGGGCGTGTGAGCTGCGAGGTTGGCCCTGATGTACCCTTCGAGCTCCGCTCCTCCTTCCGCAACTACTACACGCTGGTCACCACGCAAGCGCTGGACCGGGAGGTTGTGCCCGAGTACAATGTAAGCATCACAGCACGGGACATGGGCTCCCCTGCCCTGCTGACCCGCAGCACCCTCACTGTCCCGGTGTCCGATGTGAACGACAATGCCCCACACTTCCTCCAGCCCTCCTACAGCGTCTACGTGATGGAGAACAATGCGCCAGGCGCCTCCATCTGCTCCGTCAGTGCATTGGACCCCGACTGCCAACAAAACGCCTACCTGTCCTACTCTATTGCTGATGGGCACATCCATGGCATGCCTGTGGGCACCTATGTGTCTATCAACTCGGACAGTGGGCACATGTATGCCCTGCGCTCCCTCGATTATGAGCAAATCCGCAGCTTCCAGATCGAGGTACAAGCACAGGACGCGGGTTTCCCCCCACTCAGCGCCAACGTCACTGTCCACATCTTTGTGCTGGACCAGAATGACAATGCTCCGGTCATCGTTTCCCCCATGCCCCGCAACGGCTCCGTGGCCACCGAGCTGGTGCCGCGATCAGCCAGGCCTGGCTACCTCGTGGGCACAGTGTCAGCGGTGGATGCGGATGCAGGGCTGAACTCCCGTCTCTCCTACCAGCTCCTCCAGGCCACTGACTTCACCCTCTTCAGTGTGGCACCAGACACGGGCGAGCTGCGTACCCTCCGCTCCTTTCTGGAGCAGGATGCAACCCAGCAGCGGCTGGTGGTGCAAGTGCGGGATGGTGGGCAGCCAGCCCTCTCTGCCACTGTGTCTCTCCTCCTTTCGGTGGTGGAGACCATGCCTCAGACTCTCTCTGACTTCAGTGAGTTCAGCCTCCCCCCAGAGGCCTCCTCATCCTCCCCACTTACCCTCTACCTCCTTGTTTCCCTGGGCTCCATCTCCTTCACCTTCCTCCTCGCCATCCTCATCCTCACGGCCATTCGGTGCCGCAGAGAGCAGCGCTCCTGCCAGGGTGACAGCTGCTCACCACCCTGCTGCCACTGCTGCCCCGGGTCCAGACCCTCCTCTGATGGCCTGAAGACATCCAACCTGATGGTGCAGCCCTCCGCAGGGACCACAGCTGCCACCTGCCTCGATGTACCCGGGGGTGGCCCCCCAGGCTACTGCTACAAGGTCTGCCTTGGTCCTGAGTCTGCCCAGAGTGACTTCATGTTCCTCAAACCCTGCAGCCCCCCCAGGAATAACGAGAAGGATCCCGGGAAGCTGTCCCGGCCGGGACAGCATCTCCAGGTCTCCAAGCAGGTAACACTGTGCCGGGTAGTGCTTACCGTCGCTCCACGGGGCCCCCCCGCCCCCTCCCTCAGCCTCTGCCGTGAGAGAAACCAGGCACGGCTTTTCCCAGAGAATAACGGGCGCCTTTGATCAGTGCAGGAATTAGGAGCCGTCAGGCAGCGGGAAACTCTCCACCGGTCTAATTACCGGGGGAGTGTCAGGCTCAGGTGAGGCAGAGGAAATCCCTTCCTGCCACCTTTTTGCACCCCCATTAAAGGGGGTGCTCCGGTGCCCCAGAGGGGTGGGATGGTGGGGGTGGCATCTCCTTCATGTGGGTGAACAATTCACACCAGGACAGCCTGAGCATCGCTGCAGCTCTGCTTTCCCTGTGCTGGCGGGGGTCCGCAGTGTCCTGCTGCTGCACCTGGGGCTGGACCCAGCCCTGCCAGCATTGCTCATGCCCCCAGTTCTGGCACGCAGGCCTGGCTGCTGTGCCGCACTGGGCTGCACCGTAGGGTAGGGAGCGGGGTATTTGGGGTGGGATTTTGATGTCAATATTTGTTAGGTATTGAAATGAGGAACATCTAATTTTCCCAATGAAAGACTCTTTCTGAAACACGATTACAAGGATGGAGAGTGATGAGGCGTCTAATCCACTTACGTTTGACTTCTTTTAATAAAACAGCCCTTCCAAGGAGAGTCCAAGACTCACTGCCAAGAGGCTCTCCCTGCTTGTGTCCTTGCACCACTGGACTCACTTCTCTAATACGTTAATGGGATTTTCCCCTAGTTGTTTGCAACCCCCCTGCAACATTGAGTATGCAGCCAACTTCTGCACCTCTCACCCTCTGGTGTCTGAGACCTAGGCTAAGTTACCATCGCACTGGCAAAAAAGGCTTTTTAAAATTAACAGAAATAGGAAAAGCTCCTCTTTCTCCCCAGAAGGACAGACTTTGGCAATTAAACTCTCAGAGACAGAAAGCAAGCCCCAGACAACTCCGATGTCTCAGGAAGGTAGGGAAGGTCCAGAAGGGAACAGGCTGGTTCAACACTGCCTCAGTTTCCCTAAAATGGGAATGTGCTGCTTGCTTCTCTGCAAAGAAGGAGATGGAGTCCTGCATCCCTGGCTACTGAAGCCCAGTGCTGGCAGGGCTGGGCTGATTAACAGAGGGTCCCAGGGCTGATTAACAGAGGGTCCCGATAACCAGCCTTGCCTCTCCCTGTGTTTTCCAGATCAAGCAGCCCAACACGGACTGGGTGCCTCCAAGCACGCAACGACCTGCCCTGAAGAGGTACTAAATCTGGCACTGTGGGAACAGAAGGAGCGGGTGGAAGGGGGATGTGGGGACGGGGAGGTTATCTCCAACGCAGCTTTGAGTTGATCTCTTCTCTTTAGCTCCCAGAGCCTGGAGGACGTGGGGGAAATCCGCAGGGCCCTCCAGAAGGAGCACGAGAGGCTGTGCACACTGGTGACTCCTGTCTCTGGTTAGTATTGGGTTGCTGGGCTGGGAAGACCAGACCCTCTTGTTGCTTGGTGGAGGTGCAGTGGGGGGGACACATGCCTGTTCCTAGCAGTGGCAGAGTTTTGTGGGATGGAAGGGGCATCCAGGCTCCAGAAGGAAGGTTGGTGACACATGGCCACAGGCTTGCACCCTGGGACATGGATGTCACTGTCGCACTGAACTATGGATGTGACCTCCCCTGAGCCAGTCTCACACTCATCTTTCCTCCAGAGTTTCAGAAGGCTTCAGCAGGCACTAACAGCATCTGGACACCACAGTACAGCCCCTTGTACCCAGGGCACATCCCAGCCCTGGATTATCAGCACAATGTCTACATCCCCGGCACCCCAACTCTGCTTTCCAGCAAAGATGGGCCCCTCTTCCTGGGCCGGGAGAACAAGAACAGCTTCTCCACCTTTGGCAAGAGGAAGAAGATGACAACTTACTGTGACATGCATGACAGTGTGGTTATCAACAATGACCTGAAATAGTGACCAGTGCTGGGCCTGGATGGCTCTGCCCAAGGCCCTGGGAATCACTTGCATTATTTCAGCTGCTAGGTCCACCAGCAGCACACAGCTTGCTGTATGGATCACTCAGCTTTGCGGGGCTGCTGGGATAGTGGCTCACCAGAGTGTGGGGAAAGGATTTAAGGAGCAAGAGACTGAAAAGTGATAGGGATGGGCAGGGGAAGGGGCGGGGGGGCATTCCTCCCATCTTATCCTGCAGAGCTGTGTTGGCAGCAGGTGCTGTTGGGGGTCCATATGACCAGATTTAAGCAAATCTGCCTTGAGTTTACCCATTCCCATGTCCCCTTAGGGACCATCCATCTCTGTAAACATTGTCACTTCTTTGTCTTGTCTGGCTGTGTGAATGTACTGAGCTGCATGCCTGTATTTCTGTCCCAGTAGGCATGGAAAATGTATGCAGACCAAGTCTGGTTCAGTCAAGCCTGACCCTGCATACTGGGGCAGTGACCATTGCTCTGTCCCTGAGATCCAGTGGGTTGTGTTGCATGTCTAGAGCAGCTGGTGGCCTGTCTTCTCCAGGAAGTGAGTGCAAAACCCAGACATTATGGGTGCTTCCCTTCAAACCCTGACCCAACAATTGCAGGGCTGGGGACCCGAAGTCCAGGACACAGCCTGGGTCAGGACACAGCCAGTCTTTCCTTTGGGAGCAGCATGAGCTGGAGCACATACAGATTGGATGGTCAGAAGAGCTGTTAGGTTAAGCAGCTGAGAGATGCACAAGGTGACGCCCTTCTGGCTAACTCTGTAGCCCAAGGCAACATCATCTGAATGAAAGACAGTTTCCAGCCACTGGAGCGGCCCCAACACAGGTGACAGTCCTTTTCCCTCCTCCCCCTGCCCTCACACGGATTCTCTGTTTTCCCCAAGCCCTGAATGCCTGGGAGAACCCCTGCACTGGGGGCCCCACCTGCATAGGACAGACATCTCCCACTGTGCCCTGCTTCTCTTTGAGGACTTTTAGCTGGCTCTCAGGAGCCCTCAAGGGCAGGACTCCAGCCCTGGAACAGTCTCTCCCCTGCCCTGCTCACCCTACACCTGTCCACCCAGTCTGTCTGCCACCATTGCCAATCGCTTCTGTCACGGGACAGTTCATTTCCAATCCATCTGTGCAGAACATGACAGCTCTTTCTAAAGCAAGTTTGTTTCACAATGTCTGATTTGTACCAATAAATTGTATTTTAATAGCTCACTCTGGCTCCTGGCTGTCCCTGAGCTGCACATGACAGCAGGAATTGCTGCTCAGCTCTTGGAGCAGAGCTCTCCACTCCAGGAGACACGTGTCCCTCTGTCCTCCTTAGTTGCTGGAGCAGCCCAGGAGAGCTCATTTTATTCACTTCACCTGCATGCTGGGGGCTCAAGGTCCCCTTCCGTCCTTCCCTGGACTCAGGAGCACTTTGGGTTCATGGCCAGGAGGAGCCATGTGCTGGAGATGTCACACAGCTCCTTGCTCCATGCTCCAGCTTGGGGAGACACTCTGCAGGGATTTGCACCAAGGCATGGACATAAAGGGCTTTGAACTGCTGGGGAGAGGGGCTGGATCTGGCAGTAATGGCTTATTGTTGTTATCATGCATTGCTTTCTATGGTTCATTTAAGTTTTCCCCTGGATGCTTGCCACCCACCAGCTTGCCTTGGGAGTCGCAGAGATAGCCTGGATGTGTGCCAGGTGTAGGGACCAACTGCCTGGGAATAGGCAAGCCTGTATCTGCTGGTGGGATGACTCTTGACTTGATGTAGGAAGCAGTTCGCTTCTGGATGAAGTCCTGAGATGGCCACGCCATGGCTGTCCTTTTCTTACCCCCCCACTTGCTCAGCGACTGGCTTGGGGAGGCTGCAATGAAGCTTTTGGGATTAACCCAGGAAAGTCCTTGTCTACAAGTGGGTAACATGCTCTTTAGTGGAAGCGGGGGGGTAGGGAACACTCAAAGAGACCCCATGGGATTCAGGGACCCAGGACGACAGTGCTTTGGACATGAAAGGGACCTCGCTGCTTCTGGTGACTTCAGTCCCTGCTCACATCTGCCTGACTGTGAATAGATGAAATATTCCCTGTCCTAATCAGATGGTAGGATGGAGGATTTTATGCTGCTGAATGTATTCTTCAATGGTCTCTACAGAGCATTAAGGTTAAAAAAAGAATCCCAAACAGCCACTGCCTGAGACCTCTGTACAGCATTAGCTTGTTTCACTGCTTCGAAAGAACAAAAGAATTATGTAAAGTGATACAATAAATTTAATAACAGCCTCAAGAAGTAATAAAAACATCAGATGGACCTGACTCCCTGTGGGGCAGCAAGCATCTCCCTTCCCCGAATTAGCTCTTGCAACATCTTCCCTGCCATTTTCAGATGGTGTTGGCCAGCCATTAGGAGACGACTGCAGCCCAAGTCCAGCAGAGGGGCTCAGCCACATCCCCTCTGCAGCAGGGCCAAGCCGTTAGCTGTGTTTTAGCTCAGGCAGCAAAAGCACCCAGTGCATGTGCTTCACGGTATCCAGAATCTAAAGGAACGCATGGAGCTGGCGCTTTGTATCAGATTCCCAGGTGTGGCTTCCCAAAGGGAAATTGATCTCAAAATTGATCCCCCAAACCATAGGCATTTGAAACTGACACTTTGTATCCCTGTCTTTGGAATTTCGTGGGGGTCAGCAATCAAGTGGCCAGGTTTTGCCACGTCCCCGCGAGTGTGTCACTCTGCAGTGTATTTTCTTGGCATTTTTTAACCCCTACTACTAAGGCTCAACTGACGCCCAGTAAATTGCCTCCCTTTCCTCTCCATTACTCCTGGCTGTCCTCAGCCCAGGAGATGAGATAGATACACACACACGTCTGCGCCTCTTGCTGATCCCCAGGTTTGCATGTTCGGGTCAGGCCTCTTCCAAAAGGGATTTGAGGGTCAACGCAGTGCCCAGCCCAGGCCCCAACACCCCACATTCCCTGAGGATCTCCTTTTGCTTAGTTGAAGGAAACCCCGCACTGACAAGAGCTCAGTTTCAATCTTTCTTCTCGATCAACATAGTGAGAAAAAGGACAATAAAAAGGGACTTGCTTTAGGGGAGAGAGCACTTGCTTAAACCTAATTCAACAACACTACTATACCTTCTTCAAAGGGCACGCCTGGTCAGAATCGTCCATCTAATAGATGAGATCTCTTTTGAAGATCTCCCGCAGGGACAGGGTGTCATAAAAAATGCAAGGTCTTTGCCCTACAACCAGTTATTTTTACAACTCTTCCTGTGCTTACACTCCTGCACAGTTCATGAGCATTAGCTGGTTTCTGTAGTCTGGTAATGCACTGGGCATGAGAGCTGCTTTGGAGACATACTCAACAGAACGCTCTCTATATGCTCCTCTCATACATTCCGGCTCTCTCAGAGATCCAGAGGCAAATCTGGCTTTCAGGGACCTGCCAGCCAGCTTGAGATTTGCTTCTACAACAGCAGGAAAGCTGCCATGTGGTGCAGTTGGCTGCAAAATGCTGCAGGCCATGCTAGGCAGGCACATAGCGCTGCTGGGCACCAGCACAAATCGGGGGTTTTTGGTGTGCTCTTGCTATTGCTGACTAGACTCTTTGGATGGAAACATTACTTACATCTCTGTAATGACTTGAAAGTGTATACCAGAGAGACAAAATGAATCCAGAGGTAGAGAGAAAAGGGGCCAGAGAGAAGGACCTAGAATGGCTGGTGCTCAGCTCTACTCCAGTCTGCCATGCATGGAGTCAAGTAGCAGCCAATGAAGCCCACAGGAAACCTTAGTGGGGATGCAGCACTCTGCATGCGGTCAGGTTAGGCTGGGTAGAGCCATGAATACAGGTGGTGTCAGTTCCCCAGAGGGGTCAGTATCGGCAGGACAGAGCTAAAATCCATGGGGACCAGTGGGAGTCTGCGCATTGACCTTGCAGGGTTCTGGATCTAGCCTAAAGTCTGTGGCACTCAGTGGTTAATTAACAGTGAAGTCTGTGGCACTTGGTGGTTAATTACAGTCTCCGAAGATGCTAGGGCTCTGTTTTCCTGTGTTCTTTTCTCACTTGAAGATGACGCTGGAACAAACACACCTTAATTTAGCCAAGACTGGGTCAAGGTCCATGCTGATTTCTTTTCAAATTGCCTCAGTGTCTTAAATATGTCCCTAGACTCACCCTACAGAACAGCCTGCTGTTCTTGGCTGGATCCCCTCCTTCCTTCTTGATCTCAGTAGGTGTTTTGTAGAAATAAATATCCTTTAGCTTTTCTTATAATAATTTAGCCTCTGCCACACTGAAAAATGGTCTGCATGATTGTCACATGCTCATTTTCTCTGTTCCTTTGCACCTTTTCTTTTTTTTACTCTCTGAAAACATTAGTTGCCAAGTCCTCCACAGAGATCAGAGGAAGAAACAGGCCTGGGCTAAGTGAAGCTTTTGACTCCCCAGTTTGCCTATAATGTGTTTTCAGTCTAAGTGGTGGAAATGTCACTGACTCTGTTTGTAGCATTCACTTAAGTGGAATTAATGCTTCTTGTTAGTGATAATATGACTTAATCAGCTTAATTATTGTAAGACATAAGTAGACACCTTTGTGTATTGAATAACTTATGACATACTGGACGAAAAAGCATGAGTGAAGGCTTTGAAAATAAATTAAATATGACCTCTAGTGCAGCCTGCACTTTGACTAATGATTCATCTCCCATGAAATTCAATGATTTACAAATCTTACATTTGAATAAATGATACATTTTTGCATGTTTTAAACAATAGCAGTGATTTTTATTTCAGCGTTCAGAATTCAAAGTGTTTCTCCAATGCCAGGAAGCAGGGCAAACAAGTTCATGTTAAACGGATTGAAAAATAAAACATTTGTGCAGTCAACCATCAGAAATACATCCAGAGGATCTGCAGGCATTTGTGATGAGATACTTATTTTAATTCATTGCTAGGAATATCTGCAACAACAGGTGAAAAAAATGCATCAGAAGAAATGTAGAGAGAGTGAAGATTCCCAGAAGGGTCACTAAGGTTTTCACATCAAATCCGTTAATTTCAATAATGTCTACAACAGAAAATATCATTAAATAGCTCCAGAAATGTCTTATCATACTTTTTGCCTGCACAGAAAATAAATCATACTTATACAAAAGAAGAAGAAGCAGGAAAAGCAACCATCAATCAAGAATATTATTATGAGCATTAGTAACATTTCTGATAGGCCAGGATGCAGAGACTCTGTGATAGCAGGCTGCATGTGAAATAGAAAAATTGGGGTTAAATTGCTATGTGAACCCAGGGAAAAGATGAGCTGTCTGAATTTGTTCTGTTCTATTGCAATGAGTCACTGAATTTCTGTATCCAAATCTTCCCCTAAAAAGCACTGGAGTTCATCGTGGTGCAAACAATAATGCAGATCTCTACACAGGGATTTTTTGAGCCCAAGTCTATCTGAAATTCAGAGGTTAGTTTAGATTCTAGCATCACAGGGAAGCCTAGCTGGATTGATGAGTCTCCTCATGTCCATGTCCATATTTCTTGGTGTTTTAACTAACAGAAAGTTTTTTTCATAGTGCCAAGGGTGATGGCTGAGGGCTCTAGGCTTAATTTTTCTGTCAAAGAGCTGCTGCTCTTTTGCACCCAGTTTATCACTGCTCTTGCTCTGCAGTCATTCAGTCTGGATTGACTAAATCTCCAAAGCTCCCCTGAGTACAGACGGAACATATCCACCCAGGTATCAAAATATAAGGAGTTTGAACTGGGGCTGAATCCCACCTGCAGAATCCCTCTTGTCCCCAGTCTCCTCCTTGATCTTCCTTTAATATCATTTACCAGAAGTGGAGATAAAGCCCTACGTGCCCAGCACCTGTCTGTCAGTGGCATTTTATCAGAGACAAGAGGAACAGATTTGCTATTTGCTTTGAGTCTCCCCTAGAAGACCAAACGTCAGGAATGTAATCCTGAAATCAGATCCTAAAACTGAAGCTTAGTTTTTCTGTTGCCAGGAAATGCAGTGTTATATTCAGTTTGCTTACCTGAACCATCTTTTCTTCCTCTTAGTTTCCCCCTGCAAAAGAGTCTGGTAGTTGCCCCAGTACGAAAGGATATCTGCCAGGGGGGTTGAATCCTTTTCCCATGTTCCCCAAGAGTCCTCTTGGCTGGTTGTGCCACATGACATGAGCCATCTGACTCCTGCAGTACCTATCAGATGGTGCTCACCATGATGGTCATGTTCCTTTGATATGTGAACAGACTTCAGTTTGCTCCTGCTGTTGCTGCAGGGTCCACCCTCATGCCCTATTTGCTGCCTCTCTTTTGGCTCAAGTTTTGTATCTGCTATAGTTTCCTAGTGAGTTTGGATCAAATCTGACCCTGCTTTGAGCAGAAGGCTGACCCAATCACTTCCAGGCATCCCTTTCAGTCTCAGTCATCATATGAATCTGTGAAGATCCCATGCTGCAACCTGCCAAATCCTTAGTGAAATTGTGACCCCTCCATGTTACCCACACGATGCACACCACCACCAGCACCCAGCTGGGACAAACCCATCCTATCTGCTGTGCTTGTGTCTACTGAGCCACCTTGTGTACAGCGTTGTGGTGTCTGAAAACCAGGGTGGATCTACATGGGGTATCAAGGCTGACAAGCAAGACACTTCCAATCTTGCAAGGGAGGAATTAGAAGATAATTTCTGCTCCTCCTATCTTGGTGACCAGCAGGGGCAAGTTACAGACTTTGTTGTAATATTATATCTTCTTAAAAAAGATAAAAAATAAATTCAAAACATGGATCTGAGCTGCAGGGACAAATCACAGCACAGAGCTTGGGAACACAATGGGGACCCTTGTGTTTTCCCCCAAGCCTTTTGCTAGTAAAGCACAGTCTGTCTGCTGAAGGAATGAGGAGGGAAGACCACTCTGGGACCCACTTGTGAAAAGCTTGATCCTGTTGGCATGGAGAATTTTCTTCACAAAGGACCACTATATGCAAATGGGAAATTGAGATGGAGTGGGAAATGAGCCCAGCAAAAAATCGTGGAAGTTTTTTGCTGCCTGCAGGTGGAATTCAAGTGAAAAGTGGGGGGGGGGGGGGGGGAGGAGGGGAAGAAGAAAGAAAAATGAAACACCCTGTCTGCATAGATTGCATTGCTGGAGAAGCTCTGAATCTTGCAAGGCATAAGAGTTGTCTGCTCAGAGGTTCCTTCCCTTGGGACTTTGCCTGGGATAGTTTCATCCATTTATCCCTGACTCCTGGCATCTGCATAACACGCTCATGGAGAGAGTTATTAGTTTAATTTTCTTGTGAATTACAACAGAGGCAGAGAGAATTAGAAAAGACTTTTTTTTTTTATTATTATCATTACTTTTTGTTTTCCAGTTGAGAGATTGTAAATGAGGCTATTCATCCTGCTAACATCAGTAGGGACCCAAACCCAAGCCTTTCTGGGGTAATTGGTTTCTGATGAGCAATCACTTGTAAAACCAATAGCAAAGGCAAGAAGTGAAATATAAATTCTCCCTTTACACACCGAGCTTTTCATTAGGATTGTGTCTGGGTTCTTTCTGGGATTCAGTAGAAAAGCCAAGAAGTGGTAAACAAGGCAGTGGACTAAGCCTGACAAGTAGTTTATATTAGCAAAAAATTGGGAGAACAGCATTTCCCAATGTCCTTGGGAACAAATAAAGCAGCTGCAGAATCCCTCAAGCTACAGTTTTCTAGTGAGCCCTTTGGCCAAACTAGGGCCTTGGGCAGGAACCAGAGACAGCAGATTTTCTCATAAGCAGGTGTTTTCATGTGGGGTGGGCCTGAGTGTGCTTCTGCCCAAAAGAGACCGAAAGGTTGAAGAAAGCAAAAAAATTAGAGACCAGGGACAGGTGTCCATGCTGCAAGTCTAACCAGGGTAGCTGATGGAAATTTGCAGTCCCTGGTATTCTGCAGTTTGCAGAATATAGTGGACCTTGTTACCTGGATTCGTTACAAGCACTGAGACTGTGAGTCAGGCTTCAGTTAGCCTTTTTTTTTATTTCCTCAGTTCTAAGTGAGGAGGCTGCTAATCTGCACTAGCTTTTGTTTCCCTGATGAACGTCATGGTGCTTAAGGCTTGATTTATTTATTTATTTTGGTGGCAAATTAAGTATCAATCTAAATGCAGCTTTCAGTGTTTTCTAAGTTGGGGTTGCTGTGCTGTCATTCATTGGCTTAACCGGATTGCTTGCTGCGTTATGGGGTTTTTTTTTCAGTAAAATCTTTTGGCATGCATACAGCTGGTTGTTGCCTTACAGATGAGTAGAGAACAGCAGGCTTGACAAAGGCAGAGAACATTTTTAAGCTCATGTGCACAGAAAGACCTCCAAAACAAGAATGATACAGACATATCTCTAACAAAACAAACCAAGCAAAATTCTTCAAACAAATCCACTTTTTCAGCTTCCAAACGCTGAAAGCTGAAACCAACATGCAGAGTAAAATCACTGATTGGACTCAGTCCTGGGCAATCTGCTTTGAGCAGAGCGGAGTGGACGAGATGTTGTCCAGAGACCTCTTCCAAACACAACTATTCTGTGATTCTGTGATCACAGTTTTTTCCTTTCCTTAACCCAAAAGAGACGGACATGTCACTGTGGCCACAGCAAGAAAGGAAACAACTGGGACATTTCCGTATTTGCATCACATTTGCTTACAACACATAGCCTGGTGCAATATTCTGCACAGCTATCAAGCAAACCAGTTTCTGTTTCTCTCATTTGGAGCCAAGCTTTCCAGAAGCCTCACAAAGCCTGGATGTACCCTGAACTAACTATGCCTTGCTACCGGTTGCACACCAGCTGGCCTCTGCTGACTGCCCTGGCTTTTTGGCCTCCCACCTCAAACATCAGGCAACCTTGTAATTTTGGTACAGCTTGAGCAGAAGTGTCTTTCCATGACAATGCCCAGGATCATTCTCCTAAGCTTAAACTTTGGAATTTGGTGGAATATAAAGCATTGAGAAGAGAAGAGGTTTTAGCTAAGACTGTGGTGTGACCTAGGAGAGGTGGAAGAGGACCAGCTGGTCCCAGCAGTTTTCCAAACTGCCCAAGCCCCTGGAATCAGTGATGACAATTCAACCCTTTCTGCCTGCAATGTGGGCAGAGGTTTGTACCAGATTTGTACCTTAGAGAAAACTTGTGTGATGGGAGGCTTGTGCCTTCCTCTCAGATTGTACAAGGACAACTCCCAGGGCCCGACACTGCACCCTTGTCACTTCTGGTACCTGTTTAGAAATCTGTACAGGCAAAAGCAGAGTCTGCAGGTAATGAATGTTTTTTCCTACTTTGAATAGCTGCCCCATGAGCCCTGGTTCGCCATCTCTTTCTCTCTTCCCCAAACATTTCCATATGTCCTTGCTCTGGGGAGAGCTGAAGTTCCCCAATAAGTTCTCTTTTGCATGTATATGCTGGCTGATCATCAGAGCACACTTCCATTTTGTCTTTATTGGGATGTCTGTCCTCCAAGTGATGAAGAGTATGGCTGATCCTTTCACTCTCAAGGCAATTGCGGTGCGGTGGAAAAAAAAAGGGAGAAAATGCAGGAAGTGAATCCTTCTGACTTTTGTTTGTTTGTTTGTTTGTTTTGTTACAGGGTTCTACTTTACAACTTTTGTTCTTTTGGATTTGCCTCATATTCCCCCTTTTCTGAGTTCAACAATGAGGAGGTTGGGACTGAAAAATCAGCAAAACATCAACAGATCACATAATTCTATATATCGCATAATTCTATATTGCTTTAAAATGTGTATGTTATTTAAGAAGATTTACCCATTGTGGTGACAATTTGTCAGAGGCACAGAGTGGTGAGTGATTGAAGAACTTTTATCAAGCCAGAAAATATTTTTGTTGCTGTTGTTCGTTTTGCTCATTCTCTGATTTATTCTGTGACCTGGCCTAGGAAACTCATTGAGGACATATGTATTTGGGAGGTCTGTGAAAGAAAAAAGAAGATGGCATTCAGGACCTGCACAGATGATGTGCAGCAAAAGAAAGTGAAAGAAAAAAATTATGGTGGGAGATTTGTCTAATTTAACAGCCTATGAGAATTTCTGCCATGGGATAATATTTGCAGTTCTTGTTACAGAAAGAAGGAAGAAAGTTAGGCAGAACATTGAAAACTGGATAAAATAGCCACTATCTGACCAGGAACCCTGTACCAGCATTGGAATTTCCCTCCATTCCCTTTCTGGTGGACATTTCAGGGAATCTGTGGTATTAGTGGAACCTATGGATAGGAAAGAAAATTGCTATGTAAGCAGGGTGCAAGATATTAGATGGTTTCCACCTGAAATCACAAAAAACTCAGTGTCTGATAGCCCACAACTCCCCTTCACCTCATGCTCACTGGCCATCCTAACACAACATCCCCAGCTTTTACATCCTGATTCTCCTTTTCACAGCAAGCGTGGCTGGCATAATTTCACGCAGTTCTTCCCTATTGCTGTAGAGCAAGGAGGAAGGAATTATTTTTCCTGCAGCTGCATAATTCTCTCACTTTATTTACAGAGGCTGAAATTAAGAAAACTCACCCTTGCACTAAATCTGTTGGGCATGGGGAGCATGGTGAAAGCAAGGAAGTGGAATTATATTGCAAATGTCAGGAGCTATGAAAAATGTAACAGACTTTAATATTCTTCTGCTGTTACTGCTGAGAGTGTCTCTCACCTGCATTCACAGAAAGTGAAGTGCCTTTTACTGAGCCCAGCTGCCACTGAGCAGAAAAGATTGCCACGCTTCCTATTTTTATTTAAAAAATACACTATCGTGTGCATCCTAATAATAAATGCACTTTCCCTTCAAATTCTCACTTTAACAATTAACCTTCAGCTACAAGACTTAATTTAAGCCCTCAGCCTTTAAAGTGAAATCCATCATGCTCCAGTAAACTTCAACCCCAAATATCCTGCTACTTATACCTTACAAGAAACTTCTACATTGCAAATTACAACCACATTCCCTACCTTCCGTGATACCTAATGCTAACTGGTGCTGAGCCAGCCACTTGGATGTTGTTCTGAAGATGTAAAACATTAATGATGCATCTCTCCATAGCTCACTTTCCCGTGAGGTTGTGTTTCAAGGTAAGTGGTTTGCATAAGATGCCTCAGAGACCTGCATTTAGTTTATTCAGTAGTATAAACAACCTGCTGCTTTTGTGCTTCTCCCTACAGAGCAAAGAAAAGCCCATTTTATACATTAAAATTGAAAGTAGCGTTTCTGAAAGATCTGTGATGGCTTTTTCTGGAGCTCAGAGCAGCTTGTCTAGTTCCAGAAGGGGTCTCACAGGGCGTAAGCAGTTTCTCCCGGTACACCCCCCTCCTCACTTAAGACCCCGTGTCCGGGAGGGAGATGAGGTCACCGGCCCTCAGCTCTGCCTGTCTCGCTGCCTGTACTGCCCAAGGCTGGGGGAGTTCGTGTCGAGGGCAGTATGGCTTTTCTTCATGGGGTTGTTTTAATTTCACCTCGATACAGCCATCCCCACGGTTCGGACAGCAGCTCCGGGGGCGGACCCTGACTCTCCGCGACCCAATTAGCATAACCCTGGGAAGTAAAGGGCGTAAGTCCCGACTCCTGCTGTTTTACTAGGAGTCACGGCATGTCGCTCCCTGCCAGGCACCGGCAAGACGGGCTGCTAACGGGCTCCTCGGCTTCCAGCCCCGCCGCGGAGAGCGGCACCGGAGGGCCCCGACGGCTCGTCCGTGCTGTGCCCGCGGGGAGCGGGGCGGCCCCGGCAGCACGCAGAGGCGGTTCTCTCCGGGACACGGGGGCTGGGAGGGCCAAACTAAGGCTGGCATGAGAGCTAGTTCTGCTCCCGGACCCTTATAGGCAGGATCGGGGCGGGGAGGACACGAACTTCACCCTTTCCCTTCTTGTCAGGTCGGTGCTGGTAAGGCACAAAGAGGAGCGGCGGCAGATAAATGAGCAGCTCCCCCGGGCCGGGATTTGAGCAATCAGGAAATATAATCTGAGCTGGAAAATGCCCGAGCATCTGTTGGGTTATTAATAAATTGTATGCAATCTGTCCGGGATGAACCTCGGGACGGAGGGGAACCATCTGCTCCCGAGCGGTAGCTCTAATGGTGTCTGGGGAATGAATTTAGCAAATGAAAAGCAATGGGATCGGCCAGAAGGGCTCCCGGGGTGCCTGGTGTCCGCACATCTTTTCCAGTGTGGGACAAGACGGGGTGTCCCCCACCCCCGGGGCAGGATCTCGCACGGATGTGCAGAGAACTGGGGTTCAGGCCGAGCGTGGGCATCATCTGTCCAACCTCACAGGCTCGGCCAGCCCCCCGGGGAACTCGCCCTCACTTTCGAGAGCCGTTCCAGAAATTAAAGGGTCCTGAGCCAGGGAGAGCCCCGCTCCCAGGGGCTGCCTTGTGTCCCCACCCCCGGGCGGGGAAGCCGATTTTACCTGCCTTTCTTCTCGGTCAGTGCTAATAGCTGCCCATAAATATTATTCTCCACGTTTTACCCTCCACTTCTAACGAGGCCTGATGTGTGTTCTCGGAGCAGCTGGCGAGGATTTCCAGTTCAGCTCCTCCCAGCGCTGGCCAGCCTGAAGGGAAAGGCTGGGCTGGCTGTAAACCAGCGCGGTGGGCAGGGCAGCAGCAAACTTGCAGCCCACCGCCGGCTGTCGGTACCCGCTATCCCCCGGCAAAATGGGGACTCGTAGAGTGCTGCGAACGCCTAGATGTCAGTTATGTTAATTGAGGAAGGCTGGGGGCGTGGAGGGGTTATCACACGAGCTCTCATCGCGGGATGAATAGCCAAAATGTTTATTGCTGTAGGGTATCCCCGTCTGACCGCCACCGGAGGGTGGGGGGGGGTGGTCCGTGTCAGCAGACATGCCTTCCTTTAGAGGAAGAACCCACGATCGGGCAGCCCGCGGGCACCGTGCCCCTAAAACACTTAACACATGAGAAAACCCGGGCTCCCATAAATCCCACTCGGAGGAACTCCAGCCTAAATTAAAGGCCAGTTGAGGATAAAACCTACAGCGACGGGACAGAGAGGCAGAAAGGGAGCAAGCGCCGCCGCCGCTCCGGCGGGCTTGCTGGCTCTGTACAGCCTTGCCCCACCGGCGGCCGAGAGCGGGCAAAACCGTCCCTTCCCCCTTCAACGGGGGGGAAAGCGAGAGCCTAGACCCGCTGGGGGCGACAGCACCCGCTGACCGGCTCCCGGCGGGTGGCCGCTGGCCGCTCGCCTGGTCGCCATCGCCCCGCTGGACCCTGGAACCGGGTCCGGCGGGCGGAAAGGCTGCCGGGTACTTCCGGCGGCGGGGAGGAAGAGGCGGGAGGCCGGGGTGGAGAAGCGGCTCCGTGCCGCTCCCGGGGACAGACGACCTGGCGTGGGAGCAGTTTGGAAGTGGCTTTTTTATTATTATTTTTCTTTATTTTATTTTTAATGCGCTTTCCGACCGGGACCGCTATTCGCTTCCCGAGGATGGCGGCGGGGGAGCCCGACCGAGCCGGGAGCTGGGCCGCTCCCCGGGCGAGCGGCGCCAGCCCGAAGGAGCCGGGCTCGCTAAGGCAGGCGCTGGGCTTGTCGGGGAGAGCTGGGCGGCGTGGGGCCGGCAGCAGGACGCCCGCGGGAAGGTTTTTGTGTGACCCCGCGACGGGTCCTGTCACCGCCCGGGTGACAGCCTGGGTGCCAGCAGCGGTTGGGGGCACGGCAAGGGACGTCGCCGGCAGCTTCCCCAGAAACGCCGGGAGAGGGAGGCTGCAGCTCTGCCAGCGTCCTGAAGACGGAGGTGGAATGGAACGGGTTTGGTGTCCGTTCCCCGCTCTCTGAGCCTGCCCCCGTTATGTTCGGTGGTTCCTGAAGGTGACGTGCAGAAGCGGGGACTAAACCCCGCGGCGGTGTGTGCTCCGGCCGCTGAGTGACCAGGTCACCCCCTTCACCGGCCTCACCGCCGGCACCGCCCGGGGCGGAACGTCCCGCTGGAGGACCGCTGAGGTCCCGTACGGGCGGTCCCTCCTCTCTCGGTGATTAGGGCACTCTTGAATGGTGGGAGACGCTGTTTTGAAAGCTTTCGGTCTCAGGAGGGCTTTGAAACCAGACCTCGGCTTTTCTGTGCCGTGCCCTAACCGCTAAACTGCCTTAAAGAGGTGTGAAGCACCCGCTTCGCGGGAAGGCAAATCCGACAATGCGAGCTCGGTGCTCGCCTGCCCTTCAGGAGGGGACGGGCTCTTCCCTCCGCATCCCCGCCGACGGGGACAGTCGCCCTGAGCCGGCTGATCTGGAGCTGCCGTGCGGCCCTTTCCACCTCGGGGCTGGTAAAGCTGGAAGCGTCCTGTGTCACGGCAGCGATTCTGCCGGAGCTGCTGCTTTTCTCCCTCTTGCCGATTCTCCCATTCTTGTCTCAAAGTGTAACTGAACTCATGCTTTGAGTTCAGCGGGGGTCGAACTAGAGCTTTCCAAATACGCCTGGAAAAGTGTGTTTGTCCCTCCACTGTCTGAGGAACGACAGGAGACGAACCTTTCAGCTGGTATCTGCTATTGGGCCGTACTTGCTTTTCTAAGAATCCAGCATTCACTCCGTGAGCTCTGATGGATGACCTGAGCTTGGGATGTCGAAACTCGTGGTTATTTTTTTGCAAGTTTAACTAGGCTTTCACCCCTTCCTGTCTAATGAAGGAGGCTCAAAGTAACGCCCGGGCACTTGGTGGGCTGTCGGGGTGTAAAGGTGAGTAGCTTTTACTGATTTTTCTGTACAGATTTTTTTCTTGATGTGGATCACCACTCCTCACGTCTTGCTGCTTAGTCAGAGGCATAGGGCATACTCTGAGACTGACCAAAGTTGGAGTAGCTAAGCTAAGCCTTCCACTAACTCAAGTGCTTTTTGCAGGATCATCTTGGCTTTTTCTTATGACCTTTGTGGCTTCTCATTATAGATACAGGTGCTATAAAGGGCAATTTAGTTGTACATCTGTGATAGCAGTGCAATGCTACAATGCTTAAGGATTTGCCAATGCCACTGACTCCCCTGCTGCTGCTCAGGTTGTAGCTAGATTTCATCAGAATGTGAGGATTTCACTTGGACTAGATTTGGGTAAGCAAGAAACAACTATTTCAACGTCTAGGTTATCCTGGATTCTTTAACTGTTTCTTTGCATACAGAAACACCTTTATCCCTAGCTAAGCTCAGATCTTTGTGGGACCATTTATTCCAGCTGCTGCTTGGTGGATGTAGAAATAGTGCAGACAAGCGTTCAGACCACAGGCAAAGGGAAACTAATGTCGTCTATCCTTGACGTCAGTGCTTGTCATCTCATTAAGAGCTGTTTACTGATTTAAAACATCCTACTACATTTTACAGCAAGCTTAACTTAGACCCTAGCATGGCTCTAAGACATTTGAAAATAAAATGGTGCTCTTTTTGCTGACATTGGCATTATATTTTCATCCCTATGAATATGGCATGAAATATTCCTCCAGAGAAGATCTACTTATTCCAGGTAAGTGGATTAGCTTAGCAAGTGGATAAGTAGAGAAAACAAAACCAAACCTATCCTGCTTAAACACCTCTCATCCTGGACTCACATGGAGTGAGTGTGATGAATTTCTTGATAGAAGATCTGTCCTGGCATCTCTTCCTATCTGCGAGTCAAGACAGTGATCTCTACCCAAACCTTTATTTCCTTTTGCTACAGGAATTAAAACAAACTGCCAGAAAACTCCAGGAAACTCAGAGGTCAGGAATGTGTCTCCAGATTAACTTGGCAAAAATCGTGCCTTGTGGAATCTTACTTGTTGGTCCTCTATTATAAAAAAGATCAATTCTGTCGCCTGCACCTGGAAAAAGTTAACAAATGCTGTTCCACTTGATAGGATAGATTTGTCTGTTTACCTGTGGTCTATGGTAATGACAGTGTGAGACTGCAGAAAATCCGTGTGTAGACCTAAACAATGGAAGAGAATGACAAAACTTATGTGGGTGTTATGAATGGGATAAGATGCTAATGGGCTTAATAAGTCCAAGTCTCTGACAGCGGCAGTGTCTGCCAGAGGTCCCTTTTGCTGTTTACCGTGGGCTGCTGTGCTCGAGAGCAGCGCTGGAGGGAAAGACCAGTCTTCATCTTCAAAGGCTGAACTTCCACAAGGATTTGGGATATGAAACGTGATCTGTCTGAATGTCTTCCTCGGGGAGAAAACCCTGTCACTGGTCGGGATAAGGAAATGCAGGTAAGTTACAAAGACGGAGTAGGAAGAGTTCGTCTTTGCGTTTTGATGGCATAGGCCATACAGAAACGGCATTCGGGACGGATCTGGAATGAAGACATCATTGCTGTCCACGGAAAGCCTGACTACCTTCAGCGGCAGATTTCCATATGAATCGGCGGCGCTGTGGAGATCAGTCGGGCAGGAATACAAAGAGGTCAGTAGGCACAATCGTGTTGAATAATCTTTTGAACTGTGGTCTGTGTACGTGAGCTGCAGAGGTAACGGCAGAAGTTGCTCTCATCCTTAGTGCTGCTGCGGGAAGCGCAGTGGCCGCGGGGCCGGTGGTGGTGAATGCAAACGGGGGCGGACGAGAGCTGTGTGGGCAGGCGGTGGATTTTACCCTGAAGCTTCAAATGGTGGTCGAAAATCCTCCCGCAGCCGCGCACCCGGATTTGCTGGGGTGGGGGAGCGGAGGACGGTAACATTTATTCCAGTATCCTGCGACACAGACGAGCCTCCGGCAGGAGGCGAGCACAAATGGAGAGCACAGATAGAAAAACTCAGCCCCGTCTCATTTAAAGGAAGATCTCGCCCGTGACTGGGCTCTTTGCTGGCTCCTCCCAAGGGACTGGAGTCACCACGCGTGTTGACTGGGTCTCCTCTCACCTCTGCCCTCCCGTGTCCCCCTCGGCTCCGAGTAGAAGGAAGTGTGGAGTAACCTGCGTTTCTCAGAGTCTGCTCTGCTTCTGTGTCCCCTTTCCGCTCAGTGTTTCATAGTAGGGTGGTCACCTGCGCTGTCAGCAGAGCTGATGGGTAACAGGGAGTATCTCCTGTGGAGAAGTTACCGCCGAACCATTTGACTCTCCTGTTCTCTCAGAGGAATGCTGGGGGGCCGGGCAACGACCGCAGGAAGGGGATCTGTTTCCCCGTTTTCCCTCTTCCTTCTACCCTCAATCCTTACAAGACTTGCTCACAGCACCAACGCATGAACGCCCTCATCCCAGTGGCTTGATTAGGAAACACTTCTTGCAACAAAATATACCTAGAAATGTATAGAACTGCATGTGGAACGCCCCTGTTTTTGGAAACACTTCAATTAAACCTCAGCGTTTCTAATAGAGGAACCCCAATCACGGTCAACTTGGGACCTATCCCATTAATTGAAAAATATGTTCAATATAACTTATGGCAAGACCATTTCATTAGGAAAACAAGTGTGACAGATTAATTTCTGGCCACTTAAACTGATGACAGGGGCTACAACTCAAGATGAATAGAGATGACAATAAACACAAGTTTAAAAGAAAATAAAGCGTCTCCGAGAAGAATTACAGTTCGATGGGATTTTTCTGCCCGTTTTAACTGAAGAACAAAATTCAGGCCTCAAAATTAGTGGCAATTAGCAAAAAGCACCGTGTTTCAAACTGGCAGAAGGGTGCTCTACGAAGAAGCTGAGGGGAATCCTATACACTTCTCCTGAACCAATACAGTGAAAATGCTGGGGATAAGATTTCGGAAACAAAGCGAGAAAGAACTTCAGTGCATGGAATGGAAAATGACAAAGATGAAGCAAAAGCGCACGATACCGTAACAGGCAATTCGTGCAGAGAGCCACATGATGCCGCTCTGCCCTAAAAAACCGTATGATGAAAGCGAGCGAAGGGCGGGGAAAACACCTCCCAGTACACATAAAAAAGAACGCAGATGAAAAAAAGAGCAGCGGAGAAGAGGATGTGCAAAGCCTGAGAAAGCATTACTGCACACCTAAACTCGATTCTATACAAAGATCCGTAACGAGACGCTGGGGAGAAAAAGGAATCGGTGAAGGCGATGGGCATTTGTGGACCACCACGGCAGTGCTGGGGGCCCGTGGTGCGGGTGCTGGTGCTGCAGGCGGCCTGGGCGCTGGGCGGCGGGCAGGTGCGCTACTCGGTGCCGGAGGAAGCCAAGGCCGGGACGGTGGTGGGCCGGCTGGCGCAGGACCTGGGCCTGGAGGCGGGCGAGCCGGAGGCGCGTCGGCTGCGGCTGGTGGCGCAGGGCCGGCGGGCGAGCGTGGAGGTGAGCGGGGCGAGCGGGGCGCTGGTGGTGAGCTCGCGGCTGGACCGGGAGGAGCTGTGCGGGAAGAGCGCGCCGTGCGCCCTGCGCCTGGAGGTGCTGGTGGAGCGGCCGCTGCGCGTCTTCCACGTGGAGCTGGAGGTGACCGACATCAACGACAACGCCCCGCTCTTCCCCGCCGCCCGGAAAAATCTCAGCCTCGCGGAATTAACCACGGTGCCCGGTTCTCGGTTCCCGCTGGAGGGCGCGTCGGATGCAGACGTCGGAGCCAACGCGCAGCTCTCCTATACCCTCAGCCCCAGCGAGTATTTTACGCTGGATGTTAAATCCTCTGACGAGAACAGGAAATCCCTGTTCCTGGTGCTCGCGAAATCTCTGGACCGCGAGACGATGGCTGAGCACCGTTTGGTGTTGACGGCGATTGACGGGGGCCGTCCATCGCTGACGGGCACGATGGAGCTGGTGATCTCGGTGCTGGACGCCAACGACAACGCGCCCCAGTTCAACCAGTCGGTGTATAAAGTGCAGCTGCCAGAGAGCGCTGCAGAGGGGACGTTAGTGGTGCGGGTGAACGCCACGGATCCAGACGAGGGTCTCAATAGTGAGTTCTATTATAGCATCGTTAGTTCCCTTCCTGCTGTTAACAGAGGTGTCTTCACCATTGATCCCAAGACGGGCGAAATCAGACTGACGGGCGCCCTGGACTATGAAAACGTCCGTTTCCACGAGATACAAATCGAAGCGAGAGACAAAGGTTGGCCCCCGCTGTCGGGTCACTGCAGCGTGGAGCTGGAGGTGCTGGACGTGAACGACAACGCGCCGGAGGTGTGGGTGACGTCGCTGTCGGTGCCGGTGCCGGAGGACGCGGCGGTGGGGACGGTGGTGGCGCTGCTGAGCGTGTCGGACCGGGACTCGGGGGCGAACGGTCGGGTGCGCTGCGCGGTGTGGCCGGCGGCGCCGTTCGGGCTGGTGGCGACGTTCGCGGGCTCGTACTCGCTGGTGCTGCGGGAGGCGCTGGACCGGGAGCGGGTGTCGGAGTACGAGGTGGAGGTGCGGGCGGAGGACGGCGGGGCGCCGGCGCTGCGCGCCAGCCGCGGGGTGCGGGTGCCGGTGTCGGACGTGAACGACAACGCGCCGGCGTTCGCGCAGGCCGTGTACACGGTGCTGGCGCGGGAGAACAACGCGGCGGGCGCGGAGCTGGCGCGGCTGTGGGCGCGGGACCCGGACGAGGCGGGCAACGGGCGCGTGAGCTACTCGGTGGCGGAGGGCGTGGGCGGGGGCGCGGTGGCGGGCGGGGGGTGGCGGGCGGCGTCGAGCTACGTGTCGGTGGACGCGGAGAGCGGGCGGCTGTGGGCGCTGCAGCCGTTGGACTACGAGGAGGTGCAGGTGCTGCAGTTCGAGGTGCGGGCGGTGGACGCGGGGGAGCCGCCGCTGTGCGGCAACGCCACGGTGCAGCTGTTCGTGGTGGACGAGAACGACAACGCGCCGGCGCTGCTCCCGGCTGCCGGGGGCGGGCCGGGCGGCGGGGGCCGCGGGCTCGGCGGCGTCGGGGCCGGGCTCGGGCTCGGGGGCGCTGTGGGCGTGGGCGGCGTGGGGGGCGCCGGCTGGGCAGGTGGTGGCGAAGATCCGCGCGGTGGACGCGGACTCGGGCTACAACGCGTGGCTGCGCTACGAGCTGTGGGAGCCGCGGGGGAAGGGCCCGTTCCGCGTGGGGCTGTACAGCGGCGAGGTGAGCACGGCGCGGGCGCTGGAGGAGGCGGACGGCCCGCGGCAGCGGCTGGTGATCGTGGTGCGGGACCACGGGGAGCCGGCGCGCTCGGCCACGGCCACGCTGAGCGTGTCGCTGGTGGAGGGCGCCGAGGCGGCGCTGGCGGCCGCGGGCTCGTCGTCGTCGGGGGCGGGGCTGCGGCCGGCGGCGGGCGCGGAGGGCGGCGCGGCGGCGGCGGCGGCGGCGGCGGCGACGAACAACGTGTGGCTGGTGGTGGCCATCTGCGCGGTGTCGAGCCTGTTCCTGCTGGCGGTGGTGCTGTACGGGGCGTCGCGGTGGGGCGCCGCGGGCGGCCGTGCTGTCGGGGCCCGGTCCGGCGACGCTGGTGTGCGCCAGCGAAGTGGGGAGCTGGTCGTACTCGCAGCGCCAGAGCCGGAGCCTGTGCGTGGCGGAGGGCGCGGGCAAGAGCGACCTGATGGTTTTCAGCCCCAACTTCCCGCCGCCGCCCGGCCCCGCGGCGAAGGAGACGCAGCCGGAGGCGCCCGCTCTCGTGGACACGGTCAGTGCCCCCCCCTTTGTCGCCTCTCGCCCCTTCCCCCTTCTTGTGGCCCTGGTCGCCCGGCCCCTGGGCAGGCGCTGGTGGGAGTCGAGCTCAGGCGGTGGGGGCTTGGCGGGTGCTTCGGGCTTGGCGGGTGTTTCTTAAGGGTGTTCACGGGACCTTTGCGTCCTTGCCGGAGCCCCCGGGCTCTCGGTGTGGGGGAGGAAGCAAGCAAGGTGTTGCCGCACCCCGCAGCGGTGGCCGTCCGAAGCTGAGCTTTGCCGTCGTGGCTGTGGGCTGTTGTCCCGTGGAATGAAATCCCTGCCGACTGCAATGAGAGGTGCCACGACATCAGCTTTGCGGACGCTCGGGCTTGCTGGTGTGCAGCATTTCCACCCGAGCTTGCTGAAGGGGTGCCAGACACGCAGGCTGTGGTGGTGGCAGTCCCGCAGGCACTATTTACTGCTTCTTAGAGTTGCTTTTTGCTGACCGTGCTGGTATGCGCTGTGGTTTCTTGTCATAAACTCTGTCCTCGTCCTTATTTGATTCCCTTCTGCGAGAGTTGTGATGGAAGGTGACAGTTGGGTGTTCAGGGTCTTCTCTCCCCGTGGTGTAATTTCTGCATTTTTGTTCGCCCACCGGAGGAATTATGAAAGTAGGGAAGGCAATACGGACTTTTCCTATGTTTTTTTTCCAAGTGCGTTGTAAGGCTAGTTGGTAGTGTAAAGTGCTCAGGGAGAAGAGTTTCACCCAACAAGGTAGGTGTTAGAGACGGGAATTTCCTTTTCATTTTGTTGTTTCCAGCATCCCCCAGGTTTTGGTCTCTTGTTCGTGGCCAGGGAAGTCATGTGACATACACTGGTCTGTTTTGACGTTCTTCTAATATTTGAATCAACAGCCTCATGGTTACAGAAGCCCTGGAAACATCTTCTTGGGGAAAACCTAACAAACAAACAAGCAAAACCGAACAAGCAGAACAAACCCAAACAAAATAAACCCAACAAAACAAAACCCAAACCAGATTCTCCCACGTAGTCAATGTCATCTGTTGCAGTGGGGTGCTCATCAACTCTTGGGTTGTTTTTTCAGAGCAAGAAATTGATGCTATTGCTATTTAGAGCTGTGACAATGTCACCCGTAGAAACAGTCTTGCTCCCAGGTCTGCAACATTTCCCTTGGAGAGAGCTGAAGCATTGCCAGACATGATGGGTCATCAGCAGAGAGTTTGCTGACAATGTGTACGTGATACCTGTGTGTGTTTTCTTCAGTGGTCTCACTGATGGGAAGCATAAGCAAAAGTCGGATTGAGCCGGGAAAGGAAACTGTGGCATGTCATGGAGGTGATTCTGGCACTGGCATTGAGCAGGGCCTGAGCATTTCCTGATGTGAAGGTTGATTTTGAGCAGTGGGAAGACTTGTCTGTGGGAACCGGAAATCCTTGGGAATTCCATGGCCTATGCCATAAGAAGACAAGAGTGGGAGATGTGTGCTTTTCTTGAGAACACATGTTGGAGAGTGGGGAGTGGAGGCTGCCTGGAGAAAAGCATGAGGCAGGATGGGCAGAGAGTGTTCCTGCCCAGGATTCTTTTCCAGGCTCCAAGAATCTGGAGCTGGAGGCCTTCTGGGTCTTGAGATAGTTACATGGTATTGAAATGCCCACAATGTTGTACGACTATCTCCCAGCAGAGACAGTCCCTTGTGCTGCTGCGTGATTGCCGTAGGCAATGTGTTGGTAGGAGGGGGGTGACATGCAGACTGCTGAATACTGTCTGATGAACCTTTTGGCTCCTGTTTTGGGAAAGATGTTGTGGGAGGGTAGTGTTTCAACCTGCTGTCCTTGTGTAGTGCTGGGCATCTATAGCAGCTTCCACAGCTGTTGATGTTGCCATGACCGTAGAATCACAGAATGGTTTGGGTTGGAGGAGACCTTAAAGAGGATGTAGTTGCAAGCCCCCTGCAATGAGCAGGGACATTTTCCAGTATATCAGGTTGGTCAAAGCCCCATCCAACCTGGCCTTGAACACTTCCAGGCAAGGGGCATCCACAACTCCTCTGGGAACGTGTTCCAGTGTCTCACCACCCTCCCAGGAGGTAATTTCTTCCTAGTATCTAATCTAAAACTACCCTCTTTCAGTGTAAAACCATTACGCTTCATCTTATCACTACACTCCCTTATAAAAAGTCCCTCCCTATCTTTGGTGTATGCCCCCTTTAAGTCGTGGAAGGACGCTATAAGGTCTCTGCGGAGCCTTCTCTTCTCCAGGCTAAACAACCCCAAGTCTCTCAACCTGTCACAGGGGAGGTGCTGCAGCCCCCCTGATCATCTTTGTGGCCCTCCTCTGGACCCGCTCGAGCAGGACCATGTCTTTCTTATGCTGTGTGCCCCAGAGCTGAACAGAGTACTCCAGGTGGGGCACCACAAGAGCAGAGTAGAGGGAGAGAATCACCTTCCCCAACCTGCGAGCCACACTTCCTTTGGATGCCGCCCGGGACATGATTGGCTTTCTAGGCTGTGAGCACACGTTGCTGGCTCATGTTCACTTTTTCATCCACCCGTACCCCCAAGTCCGTGTGCACAGGGCTGCTCCCAATCCACTAATTGCCAGGGCTGTACCCACGTTTGGGATTACCCCGACCCAGGTGGTGCAGGACCTTGTGCTTGGCCTTGTTGAACTTCATGAGGTTTGCACGGGCCCAGCTCTCAAGCCTGTCAAGGTCCCTCTGGATGGCATCCCTTCCCTCTGGAGTACGAACCGCAGCACTCAGCTTGGTGTCATGTGCAAACTTGCTGAGGGTTCACTCAATCCCACTGTCCATGGCCCCGACGAAGATGTTAAGTAATACTGTTCTCCATACAGGCCCCTGAAGGACACCACTCGTTGCTGATCTCCACCCATACACTGAGCTGTTGAGCGCAACTCTTGGAGTGTGACCATCCAGCCAATTCCTTATCCACCAAATGGTCCACACGTCAAATCCATGTCTCTCCATTTTAGAGGCAGGGATGTTGTGTAGGACAGTATCAAATGCTTTGCACAAGTCCAGGTAGATGATGTCAGTCATGTTCCCTTATCCACCAATGCTGTAACCCTGCAATAGAAGACCACCAGAAATTTGTCAGGCATGACTTGCCATTAGTGAAGCCACGTTGGCTGTCACCAGTCACCTCTCTGTTTTCCATGTGCCTTAGCATAATTTCCTGGAGGATCTGCTTCACAGTCTTGCCAGGCACAGAAGGGAGACTGGCTGGCCTGCAGTTGCCCAGGTCTTCCTTTTTTTGCCTTTTGAAAAATGGGGGTAATGTTTCCCCTTTTCCAGTCACTGGGAACTTCCCCAGTCTGTCATGACTTTTCAAATATGAGGGATAGTGGCTTGGCAACTTCATCTGCCAATTCCCTCAGGACCCTCAGATGTATCTCATCAGGTTCCATGGACTTGTGCTCATTCACAGTCTCCAACCTCATCTTCTTCTACGGTGGGCAGGACTTCATTCTCCCAGCTGAGGTTTGCAGTTGTGGGTGTGAATTGTTCTTCTGTAGAATAAAATCACTGCCGATTGCGTTAGAGGTGCCACACCACCAGCTTTGCAGACGCTCTTGCTTGCTGGCGTGTAGCATTTCCACTCAAGATTGATGAAGAAGTGTGAGACATGCAGGCTGTGGTGGTGGCAGCCCCCCAGGCACTATTTTCTGCCATTTCCGTTGCTGACTGCTGTCTGCGCTTGGATCGGATGTGCTTTCTTGTCACAAACTCTGTCGTCCTCCTCTTTGATTCTCCTCTGGAAGAGACGTGATGGAAGGTGACAGTTGAGACTTGAGGGTTTTCTCTTCCCATGGTGTAATTTCTCCATTTTGGTTGGCTGAGCAGAGTGGTTATGAAAGTAGGGAAGGCACTGCGGGCTTTTCCTATGTTTTTTTCCAACTGTGTTGTAAGTCTAGTTCATAGGATAAATTTTTCAGGGAGAGAGGTGTGACCGAATAAGGCAGGTGTTAGAAATGGGAATTTTCTTTTGCTGCTCCCCCTTTCCCCCAGGTTGTGGACTACGTTCCTCACCAGTGAAGTGTCATGACATATGCTGGCCTGTTTTGATGTTCTCTCGATATTTGGATCAGCAGCGACAACCTTAAAGAATCCACGCAAGCCTTGTTTTCAACCCCCAAACCCCAACCATCCCCAAATTGTCCGACACGTTAGATATCATCCATTACAGTGATGTGCTCGTCAGCATTTGGGTTGCTCTCTCACAGCATGAAATCAATGCCCATTGCCACTAGAGCTGTCCCAATATCATGGGTTTAGGAAAGGCATGTCCTGCTTGACTAACCTGATCTCCTTCTTTGACAAGACGACCCGCTTAGTGGATGAGAGAAAGGCTGTGGATGTTGTTTGCCTGGACTTTAGTAAAGTCTTTGACACCGTTTCGCACAGCGTTCTCGTGGAGAAACTGGCTGCTCATGGCTTGGGCGGTTGTACTGTTTGGTGGGTAAACAGCTGGCTGGCTGGCCGGGCCCAAAGAGTTGTAGTGAACAGAGGTAAATCCAGATGGCGGCCGGTCACAAGCGGTGTTCGCCAGGGTTCATTCTTGGGGCCAGTTCTGTTTAATATCCTTATCAGTGATCCGGATGAGGGAGTCGAGCGCACCCTCAGTAAGTTTGCAGACGACACCAAGTTGGGCGGGAGTGTTGATCTGCTTGAGGGTAGAGACTCTGCAGAGGGGTCTGGAGAGGCTGGATCGATGGGCCGAGGCCAGCTGGATGAGCTTCAAGAAGGCTGAGTGCCAGGTCCTGCATGTGGGTCATAACAACCCAGTGCAAGGCTGCAGGCTTGGGGAAGAGTGACTGGAAAGCTGCCTGGAGGAAAAGGGCCTGGGGGTGTTGGTTCAACAGCCAGCTGAATATGAGCCGGCAGTGTGCCCAGATGGCCAAGGTGGCCAATAGCCTCCTGGCTTTTATCAGAAATAGTGTGGGCAGCAGGAGTAGGGAAGTGATCATCCCTTTGTACATGGCACTGGTGAGACCGCACCTCGAAGACTGTGTTTGGTTTTGGGCCCCTCACCCCAAGAAAGACATTGAGGTGCTGGAGCGTGTGCAAAGAAGAGCAACGAAGCTGATGAAGGGTCTAGAGAACAAGACGTACAAGGAGCAGCTGAGGGAACTGGGGTTGTTTGGTCTGGAGAAAAGGAGGCTGAGGGGAGACCTCTACAACTGCCTGAAAGGAGATTGTACCTAGGTGGTTGTTGGTCTCTTTTCCCAAGTAGCAAGTGATAGGACGAGAGGAAATGGCCTCAAGTTGTGCCAGGGGAGGTTTAGATTGGATATTAGGAGAAAATTCTCCCCTCAAAGGGTTGTCAAGCATTGGAACAGGCTGGCCAGGGCAGTACTTGAGTCGCCATCCCTGGGGATATTTAGAAGACGTGGTCCTTAGGGACATGGTTTAGTGGTGGACTTGGTAGTGTTAGGTTAATGGTTGGACTCGATGGTCTGAAGGATCTTCTCCAACATCAATGACACTATGATCATCTCTGGAAATAGTATTGCTCCGAGACGTGTAAGGTTTCCGTGTGAGGTTGCTGAAGCATTGCAAACCATGAAGAGTAAGCTGCGGAGAGTCTGCTGGACACGGTGTATGCGATAGCATCTGTATGTTTTTCTGCGGTGCTGTCGTTGACAGAAGTGTCCACAAAAGCTGGACTGGAAGGAAACTGTTGCATGTTCATGGAGGTGAATGTGGCAGTGGCTTTGAGTAGGGCCTGGGCATCTCCTGCTGTGAAGGGTGACCTTGAGCAGTGGGAGAACTTCTTACCTTTGCTGACTGCAGATCATGCTGGTATCGGCTGTGGTTTCCTGTCATAAACTCTGTCCTCATCCTGTTTGATTCTCTTCTGCAAGAGACGTGATGCAAGGTGACAATTGGGAGTCTATCCTATAGCGTAGTTTCTCCGTTTTTATTTGCCCAACAGGGTTATTATGAAAGTAGGGAAGTCTGTACGGAGTTTTCCAAGTGTTCTTTTTCCAAGTGTATTTTAACTGTAGTTAGTCGCATAAAGCGTTGAGGCAGAAGTGTGTGACCCAAGGCAGGTATTTCCTTTTTCTTGTCCTGCCCTCCCCGGCTGGGTTTTGGACTTGAGATCCTGGCCTGAGAGGAGGCGTGACTGTACACTGGCCTGTTTTGATGGTGCTTCAATATTTGCATCGCCAGCCATACCATTACAAAAGCGATGGAAAAACCTCTTTTCAGAAGAAGAACCAAAACAAAACAACCCCCAAAAGCTAAACAGCTCACCCCCAAAACTCAAGTGAAAATGTTTGTACACGGTAGATATCATTGGTGACCCTGGTGTGTTCGTCAGCATTTGGGTTCTTCTTGCACAGCATGCAATTTATGCCCATTGCCATTAGAGTTCTTGCAATATCACCCCTATAACTATTATTGCTCCCAGTTGTGTAACGTTTCCGTCCGAGGTTGCTGAAGCCACAGGAGAGTGTGGCATGTTGCGGAGGTGAACGTGGCAGTGGTACTGAGTAGGGCCTGGCCATTTCTGGATGTGAAGGTTGACCTTGAGCAGTGGGAAGACTTGTCTGAGGGAAGTGGAAATCCTAGGGAAGACCGTGGGCCATGTCGTAAGAAGACAAGAATGGGAGATGATGTGCTTGTCTTGAGAACGCGTGTTGCAGAGTGGGGAGTGGAGGCTGCCTAGAGGAAAGCATGAGGCAGGATGGGCAGAGAGTGTTCCTGCCCAGGATCCTTTCCAGGCTCCAAGGGTCTGGAGTATGAGGCCTTGTGGATCTTGAGACAGTATGTGAAACTGAAATGCCCGCAATGTGTTTTGAGTTTATGAATATCTCCCACCAGGGTCAGTAGGTTCCCCTGCAGCCTGCCTGATGTAGGCGATGTGTTGTTAAGAAGGGGTGACATGCAGACTGGTGAATGCTGTCTGACGAACTTTTTTTCTCCTGTGTTTTGGCGGGGTGTTGTGGGAGGGTAGTGCTTCAACCTGCTGTCCTTGTGCAGTGGTGGGCATCTATAGCAGCTTCCACAGCCGTTGATGTTGCCATGATGGTTCCTTGATCCTCCTTGGGCAGGATTTGTAAGGGGATGTAGGGAGGTGGGTGTAATCTTTCTGTGCTCGATTGCCTCTACGTGTTCACTTGCACAGTTGGCCTGGGTAGAGATGGTGTGTCCTGTTATGCTTAAGTCATTCAGAGCTGTGCACTGACACGCCAAAGCCTGCCCAGCTCTGGTTTTCTCTGGTACAAATTCTCCCACGCGGTGGACATTGTGAGTGTGCTTCTGCTTCGGTGTTTGGTGTGGTTTTCTGAAAGAGTAAATTCCGTGTGGACAGGTGTCAGAGCTGTCAAGCTCTAATCAAAGGATCTTTACGTTCTAATGCACAGCAGTGTTGTTTCCCTCTGAGATTGCTTGAAAAGTCAGAAAACATTCAGGGTGAAGTTCAGGCAGCTGGGAAGAGTCTGTCAGACACTGTGCGGCTTTGCAGCCCTCCGTATGTATTCTGTGCCATTTGTGAGGGAAAGCGAGGATGTGCAAAGGCCTGGGTCATGTTGAGAACGGGGCTTAGAGGTGGGGCATGTTGTGGGGCTGGAGCAGTACCCGGGTGCTGTGGCAGCGATCCTGTGAGTGGCTGAAGTGTGGCCTGGGCATGCGTCATGGGGAGTGTGACCTTGAGTGGGGAAAAGTCTTGCGTGAGGGAAATGGAGATGCTGGTTAGAACATGGTCTGTGTCATTGGGGAAGAAGTGGAGAATGTCCACTTAGCTGGAGATGCCATTGCCCCGGCTGTGGGATAGGGGATGCCAGTAGAAAACATCAAGAAGAGGCTCCGCAGACAGTGTTACTTGCCCGGGATCCTTTCAGGGCCTCCAGAATTTCTGCATAGCCTTGTGCCTGTTGTTGTCCTCTCCCATTTCAATACAGTGGAACGGGTTCCTTTGGTTTTCTTCCCTCTGTGGTAGGTTGACCCGGCTGGATGCCAGGTGCCCATCAAAGGCGCTCTATCACTCCCCCTCCTCAGCTGGACAGGGGAGAGAAAATATAACAAAAGGCTTGTGGGTCAAGATAAGAACAGTTTAATAAAGTGAAAGAAAAGGCTGGGTGTGAAAGCAAAGAAAAACAAATGATGTTATTCTGTACTTCCCATCAGCAGGCGATGTCTGGCCACTTCCTGGGAAGCAGTGCTTCAGTACGCATAGTGGTTGCTCCGGAAAACAAAAATGCCCCCCCTTCCTCCTTTCTTTACTTAGCTTTTATATGTGAGCTGAGATTATATGGTATGGAATATCTGGTTGGTTGGTTTAGGTCAGCTGTCCTGGCTATGTCCCCTCCCAAGATCTTGCCCCACCCCAACCTACCATTGAGGGGGGTGAAATGTTGGAGAGACAGCCTTGATGCTGTGCCAGCACTGCTCAGCAGCAGCCAAAACACTGGTGTGTTATCAAGACCTTTCTAGCCACCAATGCAGAGCACAGCACTACAAGGGCTGCTGCTATGGGGAGAATTAACTACACCTGAGCCAGACCCAATACACGCTGCTCTTACCAAAACCTCCCATCGTTTTGTTTTCTCTTCTCTCGCATTGGCAATGTGTTGGTAACAGCGGATGAGATGCAGGAGGCGGAATTGTGGCAGCTGTCAGGTTGCAGACATTTGGGCGGTTTGTCATCATTGTGGGGGATGGCTTTTCCACTCTCTTGAGCTGAGCTTGATGTTGACAGAATGTGCTTGGCTTTCAGGTCTCCCTCCTGCTCTCCTTGTGATAGAAGTGCATAAGGGAGCACTGTGCACTGTTGAGCATTTTCCAGGCTTTTGCAGAACATGAGTAATTTTTTTGTGTCCAGCTTCCCCAGGAAACTCTCATAATGTTAATTGCAAATGTCCCTTAAAGCCGTTGTTTCTGCTGTCCTGAAAACGTTTTTTATTTTGAAGAAGCAACCAGTGATTCTACAGCTAAGTTGTTCATACCTGAAGAGGATGAGTTTGAGAGGCAGATGTACTTTTGTTCCTGTTTTGTCCTGGTATCTTGCTGTTGGATCAACCGAATGTTGCCAGGATTGTAACGCCTGTAGGTGTGGAGCAGCAAAGCACCACTGCCTGCTCTCATAGCTTTCCTGCTGCTTCGAGGCACAGCCTGAGTGTGTGGCAGCAAGCACGTATGGAGGAGGGACCAGAATCCATTTCATGGAGTGGATGTGTTGGGTGTTGAGCAGATGTTCTCAGTAAAAATGCTGTGGTATTACGCTTGTGCCCCTGGGTACTGAGGTTCTTGCTGTGTTGTTCTGGCAGTGCATGCCTGCCTGAATGGGAAGCAAGAGCTTGCCATCAGTGTGCAGGTGGAAAATAAGTCTGGAATAACTGAGGTATATTTAGGGTGGTTGGGAGCTGTGGTTGCCCTGTCCTTTTTTGGCCTTCCTGTAGGGTTGCTTTGCTGGGTTTGTGTTCCTGAATGAGAGACTCGCCTGCGTTGTTTGGACTCTGTGGACCCTTTTTTAATGAGACATCCCTGTATCTGGGGCTTGTGTTTCAGAGAGTGGTGGATTGTGTTCTGATGAGGCAGAGATGTTCTTTGCCATCTGATTGCCTCACTCTGTGATTTGCTGGGTCCTTGAGATGGCTGGTATGCTGAAGAGTGTGTTCTTCCAGAAGATAAGGGGAGGTGCAGATTCATGGACTGGAGGAAAACAGGAAGGTTGTTTACTGTATAGAAGGATGGAAGGTAATAGGGATGAGGAATGAGAGCTCTTGCCAAAGGGCATGTCCGTGCTTCATGGTGAGTGTGGTGTAGACATTTTTAAAACTTCTTGGTAATGGAAAAACGAAACAGAAGATAGAAGGGTGGAAGTAGAAAAGAATGGGAGGGAAGGATGGGGCAGGACAAAAAAAAAAAAAGGGAGATGAGACAGGAAGGAAGAGGAAAAGGAAAGACAGGAAGTAATCTATGCAAGTAAGCAAGAAAACGAGAAAGAATGCAAGAAAGAAGAAACAAGAAAGAAGGAAGAGACAATAGCAGAGATTACCAGCATGCACCAACGTTGTATCGACACGATGAACGGAGTGGAGGACCTTAGCACGCTCGTTACTCAGGGTGCTGTGTCAGGCTTGGTGAAAAGTGGTGAGGAAGAGGAAGGAGAGGTCTTGCCTGAAGGGGTGTCCATGCTTCATCGTGAGTGTGTTGTAGCCATTTAGAAATTATTTTGGTGAAGGAGAAAAAGAAAGGAAGATACAATGGCTCGGCTGTTTGTGTATAAACAGAAAGCATTAGGACGCAAAGATGAGGCAGGGCAGGGAAAAAAGGAAAGAGCTAGTGATAGAGCTAAGGAAAGGCAGAAGGAAGAAGACTCAGGAGAAGAAAGGGTAACGAAAAAAGGGAGAAAAGGAAACAGAAAATGGCAGAAGGGGAAGGAAGGAAGAAGACAAGGAAGGAATTGGTGGAAGTAAAAAGAAGAAAAGAGGACGAAAGAAAGGAAAGAAGAGACGGTAGAGGAGATGACGAGCGTGACGTGACCTGTAGACGATGAAGAGAGTTGGTCCCTAACAGCCTCCGCCTCGGTTAGAGTACCGCGCTCCGGCGCTGCTGGCCCGTAATTAGCGCTGCTGGCCCCGTCTTTGACGGTGTCCGCCGCGGCGCCGGAGGCGACTGGCGAGGTGCCAGCGGGGGTAGAGAAGAGCGAAGGATGGAAGGAGAAGGGAAAGGGGAGTAAAGACTTGGGCACGTGAGGGCAAGAACGAAAAGGAGAAGGAAGAGCAGAAAGAGGACATGGAAGGTGGAAAGAGAAGAAAGCAGAAAGAGGTTGGAAAGAGAAGACGGAACAGAAGTAAGAAGAGAAGTGGCAGGAAAGGAAGGAAGAAGGCGAGAAACGCATAAGAAGAGATAAGTGGGGGCGGAAAGAAGAAAGGCCGAAGGAAAGAGGAAAGGCGCAGGGAGGAAGGGAAAAAGAAAGGAAGGAGGCAAAGCAGGAGGAGCACGGAAGGGAGCGAGGCGAGAGGCGGCGGGCTGGCGATCGTGGGGAGCGTGCGAGGCGTCGGAGCAGCACACGGTGTCGCTGCAGGCTCAGAAACGGCGTGGGAGCGGTGAGGCGGCTCCGCCCCGGTGCGGCGGAGAGCCCGGCTGTGAGCGCGGGGGGGGCGGCGCGGGGCGGGCGGGCGAGCCGGTGCGTCCGGGCGGCGGCGGGGAGCCGTGCGGGGCCCGTGCGGGCGGCGTCGGCGATGGCGTGTGCTGGGGGCCCGTGGTGCGGGTGCTGGTGCTGCAGGCGGCCTGGGCGCTGGGCGGCGGGCAGGTGCGCTACTCGGTGCCGGAGGAAGCCAAGGCCGGGACGGTGGTGGGCCGGCTGGCGCAGGACCTGGGCCTGGAGGCGGGCGAGCCGGAGGCGCGTCGGCTGCGGCTGGTGGCGCAGGGCCGGCGGGCGAGCGTGGAGGTGAGCGGGGCGAGCGGGGCGCTGGTGGTGAGCTCGCGGCTGGACCGGGAGGAGCTGTGCGGGAAGAGCGCGCCGTGCGCCCTGCGCCTGGAGGTGCTGGTGGAGCGGCCGCTGCGCGTCTTCCACGTGGAGCTGGAGGTGACCGACATCAACGACAACGCCCCGCTCTTCCCCGCCGCCCGGAAAAACCTCAGTTTACCGGAGAACTCCCCCCCCGGTTCTCGGTTCCCGCTGGAGGGCGCGTCGGATGCAGACGTCGGAGCCAACGCGCAGCTCTCCTATACCGTCAACCCCAGCGAGTATTTTACGCTGGATGTTAAATCCTCTGATGAGAACAGGAAATCCCTGTTCCTGGTGCTCGCGAAATCTCTGGACCGCGAGGCGATGGCTGAGCACCGTTTGGTGTTGACGGCGATTGACGGGGGCCGTCCATCGCTGACGGGCACGATGGAGCTGGTGATCTCGGTGCTGACGGTGGAATGACAATGCGCCCCAGTTCAACCAGTCGGTGTATAAAGTCCTTTTGCCCGAAGACACCTTAGAGGGGACGTTAGTGTCCCGGGTGAGAGCCACGGATGCGGACTTGGGAATATATGGCGAGGTGATTTATGAAATTGATAACGTTGTGCCTCCCTCGGCCTCAGATATGTTCAGCATCGACACGAACAGCGGGGAGATCAGACTGACGGGCTCCCTGGACTTTGAGACAGAAACATTCTACGACTTACACGTTAAGGCGAAAGACAAAGGTTGGCCCCCGCTGTCGGGTCACTGCAGCGTGGAGCTGGAGGTGCTGGACGTGAACGACAACGCGCCGGAGGTGTGGGTGACGTCGCTGTCGGTGCCGGTGCCGGAGGACGCGGCGGTGGGGACGGTGGTGGCGCTGCTGAGCGTGTCGGACCGGGACTCGGGGGCGAACGGTCGGGTGCGCTGCGCGGTGTGGCCGGCGGCGCCGTTCGGGCTGGTGGCGACGTTCGCGGGCTCGTACTCGCTGGTGCTGCGGGAGGCGCTGGACCGGGAGCGGGTGTCGGAGTACGAGGTGGAGGTGCGGGCGGAGGACGGCGGGGCGCCGGCGCTGCGCGCCAGCCGCGGGGTGCGGGTGCCGGTGTCGGACGTGAACGACAACGCGCCGGCGTTCGCGCAGGCCGTGTACACGGTGCTGGCGCGGGAGAACAACGCGGCGGGCGCGGAGCTGGCGCGGCTGTGGGCGCGGGACCCGGACGAGGCGGGCAACGGGCGCGTGAGCTACTCGGTGGCGGAGGGCGTGGGCGGGGGCCGCGGTGGCGGGCGGGGGGGTGGCGGGCGGCGTCGAGCTACGTGTCGGTGGACGCGGAGGAGCGGGCGGCTGTGGGCGCTGCAGCCGTTGGACTACGAGGAGGTGCAGGTGCTGCCAGTTCGAGGTGCGGGCGGTGGACGCGGGGGAGCCGCCGCCTGTGCGGCAACGCCACGGTGCAGCTGTTCGTGGTGGACGAGAACGACAACGCGCCGGCGCTGCTCCCGGCTGCCGGGGGCGGGCCGGGCGGCGGGGCCGCGGGCTCGGCGGCGTCGGGGCCGGGCTCGGGCTCGGGCTCGGGCTCGGGGGCGCTGTGGGCGTGGGCGGCGTGGGGGGCGCCGGCGGGGGCAGGTGGTGGCGAAGATCCGCGCGGTGGACGCGGACTCGGGCTACAACGCGTGGCTGCGCTACGAGCTGTGGGAGCCGCGGGGGAAGGGCCCGTTCCGCGTGGGGCTGTACAGCGGCGAGGTGAGCACGGCGCGGGCGCTGGAGGAGGCGGACGGCCCGCGGCAAGCGGCTGGTGATCGTGGTGCGGGACCACGGGGAGCCGGCGCGCTCGGCCACGGCCACCGCTGAGCGTGTCGCTGGTGGAGGGCGCCGAGGCGGCGCTGGCGGCCGCGGGCTCGTCGTCGTCGGGGGCGGGGCTGCGGCCGGCGGCGGGCGCGGATGGGCGGCGCGGCGGCGGCGGCGGCGGCGGCGGCGCCGAACGTGTGGCTGGTGGTGGCCATCTGCGCGGTTGTTGTCGAGCCTGTTCCTGCTGGCGGTGGTGCTGTACGGGGCGTCGCGGTGGGCGCCGCGGGCGGCCCGTTGCTGTCGGGGCCCGGTCCGGCGACGCTGGTGTGCGCCAGCGAAGTGGGGGAGCTGGTCGTACTCGCAGCGCCAGAGCCCGGAGCCTGTGCGTGGCGGAGGGCGAGGGCAAGAGCGACCTGATGGTTTTCAGCCCCAACTTCCCGCCGCCGCCCGGCCCCCGCGGCGAAGGAGACGCTAGCCGGAGGCGCCCGCTCTCGTGGACACGGTCAGTGCCCCCCCCCTTTGTCGCCTCTCGCCCCTTCCCCCCTTCTTGTGGCCCTGGTCGCCCGGCCCCTGGGCAGGCGCTGGTGGGAGTCGAGCTCAGGCGGTGGGGGCTTGGCGGGTGCTTCGGGCTTGGCGGGTGTTTCTTAAGGGTGTTCACGGGACCTTTGCGTCCTTGCCGGAGCCCCCGGGCTCTCGGTGTGGGGGAGGAAGCAAGCAAGGTGTTGCCGCACCCCGCAGCGGTGGCCGTCCGAAGCTGAGCTTTGCCGTCGTGGCTGTGGGCTGTTGTCCCGTGGAATGAAATCCCTGCCGACTGCGATGTGAGGTGCCACGACATCAGCTTTGCGGACGCTCGGGCTTGCTGGTGTGCAGCATTTCCACCCGAGCTTGCTGAAGGTGTGCCAGACACGCAGGCTGTGGTGGTGGCAGTCTCCCAGGCACTATTTACTGCTTCTTAGAGTTGCTTTTTGCTGACCGTGCTGGTATGCGCTGTGGTTTCTTGTCATAAACTCTGTCCTCGTCCTTATTTGATTCCCTCCTGCGAGAGTTGTGATGGAAGGTGACAGTTGGGTGTTCAGGGTCTTCTCTCCCCGTGGTGTAATTTCTGCATTTTTGTTCGCCCACCGGAGGAACTATGAAAGTAGGGAAGGCAATACGGACTTTTCCTCTGTTTTTTTCCAAGTGTGTTGTAAGGCTAGTTGCTAGTGTAAAGTGTTCAGAGAGAAGAGTGTCACCCAACAAGGTAGCTGTTAGAGACAGGAATTTCCTTTTCATTTTGTTGTTTCCAGCATCCCCCAGGTTTTGGTCTCTTGTTCGTGGCCAGGGAAGTCATGTGACATACACTGGTCTGTTTTGATGTTCTTCTAATATTTGAATCAACAGCCTCATGGTTACAGAAGCCCTGGAAACATCTTCTTGGGGAAAAACTAACAAACAAACAAGCAAAACCGAACAAGCAAAACAAAACCCAAACAAAATAACCCAACAAAACAAAACCCAAACCAGATTCTGATACGTAGTCAATGTCATCTGTTGCAGTGGGGTGCTCATCAACTCTTGGGTTGTTTTTTCAGAGCAAAAATTGATGCTATTGCTATTTAGAGCTGTGACAATGTCACCCGTAGAAACAGTCTTGCTCCCAGGTCTGCAACATTTCCCTTGGAGAGAGCTGAAGCATTGCCAGACATGATGGGTCGTCAGCAGAGAGTTTGCTGACAATGTGTACGTGATACCTGTGTGTGTTTTCTTCAGTGGTCTCATTGATGGGAAGCATAAGCAAAAGTCGGATTGAGCCGGGAAAGGAAACTGTGGCATGTCGTGGAGGTGATTCTGGCACTGGCATTGAGCAGGGCCTGAGCATTTCCTGATGTGAAGGTTGATTTTGAGCAGTGGGAAGACTTGTCTGTGGGAACCGGAAATCCTTGGGAATTCCATGGCCTATGCCATAAGAAGACAAGAGTGGGAGATATGTGCTTTTCTTGAGAACGCATGTTGGAGAGTGGGGAGTGGAGGCTGCCTGGAGGAAAGCATGAGGCAGGATGGGCAGAGAGTGTTCCTGCCCAGGATTCTTTTCCAGGCTCCAAGAATCTGGAGCTGGAGGCCTTCTGGGTCTTGAGATAGTTACATGGTATTGAAATGCCCACAATGTTTGTACGACTATCTCCCAGCAGAGACAGTCCCTTGTGCTGCTGCGTGATTGCCGTAGGCAATGTGTTGGTAGGAGGGGGTGACATGCAGACTGCTGAATACTGTCTGATGAACCTTTTGGCTCCTGTTTTGGGAAAGATGTTGTGGGAGGGTAGTGTTTCAACCTGCTGTCCTTGTGTAGTGCTGGCATCTATAGCAGCTTCCACAGCTGTTGATGTTGCCATGACCGTAGAATCACAGAATGGTTTGGGTTGGAGGAGACCTTAAAGAGGATGTAGTTGCAAGCCCCCTGCAATGAGCAGGGACATTTTCCAGTATATCAGGTTGGTCAAAGCCCCATCCAACCTGGCCTTGAACACTTCCAGGCAAGGGGCATCCACAACTCCTCTGGGAACGTGTTCCAGTGTCTCACCACCCTCCCAGGAGGTAATTTCTTCCTATTATCTAATCTAAAACTACCCTCTTTCAGTGGTACTGAACCATTACGCTTCATCTTATCACTACACTCCCTTATAAAAAGTCCCTGCCCTATCCTTTGGTGTATGCCCCCTTTAAGTCGTGAAGGACGCTATAAGGTCTCTGCGGAGCCTTGTCTTCTCCAGGCTAAACAACCCCAAGTCTCTCAACCTGTCACAGGGGAGGTTGCTGCAGCCCCCTGATCATCTTTGTGGCCCTCCTCTGGACCCGCTTGAGCAGGACCATGTCTTCTTATGCTGTGTGCCCCAGAGCTGAACAGAGTACTCCAGGTGGGGCACCACAAGAGCAGAGTAGAGGGAGAGAATCACCTTCCCCAACCTGCGAGCCACACTTCCTTTGGATGCCGCCCGGGACATGATTGGCTTTCTAGGCTGTGAGCAGACGTTGCTGGCTCATGTTCACTTTTTCATCCACCCGTACCCCCAAGTCCGTGTGCACAGGCCTGCTCTCAATCCACTCATTGCCAGGGCTGTACCCACGTTTGGGATTACCCCGACCCAGGTGCAGGACCTTGTGCTTGGCCTTGTTGAACTTCATGAGGTTTGCACGGGCCCAGCTCTCAAGCCTGTCAAGGTCCCTCTGGATGGCATCCCCTTCCCTCTGGAGTACGAACCGCAGCACTCAGCTTGGTGTCATGTGCAAACTTGCTGAGGGTTCACTCAATCCCACTGTCCATGGCCCCGACGAAGATGTTAAGTAATACTGTTCTCCATACAGGCCCCTGAAGGACACCACTCGTTGCTGATCTCCACCCAGACACTGAGCTGTTGAGCGCAACTCTTGGAGTGTGACCATCCAGCCAATTCCTTATCCACCAATGGTCCACACGTCAAATCCATGTCTCTCCATTTTAGAGGCAGGGACTGTTGTGTGGGGACAGTATCAAATGCTTTGCACAAGTCCAGGTAGCTGATGTCAGTCCTGTTCCCTTATCCACCAATGCTGTAACCCTGCAATAGAAGACCACCAGAAATTTGTCAGGCATGACTTGCCATTAGTGAAGCCACATTGGCTGTTCACCAGTCACCTCTCTGTTTTCCATGTGCCCTTAGCATAATTTCCTGGAGGATCTGCTTCACGGTCTTGCCAGGCACAGAAGGGAGACTGGCTGGCCTGCAGTTGCCCAGGTCTTCCTTTTTTTGCCTTTTGAAAAATGGGGGTAATGTTTCCCCTTTTCCCAGTCACTGGGAACTTCCCCAGTCTGTCATGACTTTTCAAATATGAGGGATAGTGGCTTGGCAACTTCATCTGCCAGTTCCCTCAGGACCCTCAGATGTATCTCATCGGTTCCATGGACTTGTGCTCATTCACAGTCTCCAACCTCATCTTCTTCTACGGTTGGGCAGGACTTCATTCTCCCAGCTGAGGTTTGCAGTTGTGGGTGTGAATTGTTCTTCTGTAGAATAAAATCACTGCCGATTGCGTTAGAGGTGCCACACCACCAGCTTTGCAGACGCTCTTGCTTGCTGGCGTGTAGCATTTCCACTCAAGATTGATGAAGAAGTGTGAGACATGCAGGCTGTGGTGGTGGCAGCCCCCAGGCACTATTTTTCTGCCATTTCCGTTGCTGACTGCTGTCTGCGCTTGGATCGGGATGTGCTTTTCTTGTGACAAACTCTGTCGTCCTCCTCTTTGATTCTCCTCTGGAAGAGACGTGATGGAAGGTGACAGTTGAGACTTGAGGGTTTTCTCTTCCCATGGTGTAATTTCTTCCCTTTTGGTTGGCTGAGCAGAGTGGTTATGAAAGTAGGGAAGGCACTGCGGGCTTTCCTATGTTTTTTTCCAACTGTGTTGTAAGTCTAGTTCATAGGCTAAATTTTTCAGGGAGAGAGGTGTGACCGAATAAGGCAGGTGTTAGAAATGGGAATTTTCTTTTGCTGCTCCCCCTTTCCCCCAGGTTGTGGACTACGTTCCTCACCAGTGAAGTGTCATGGACATATGCTGGCCTGTTTTGATGTTCTCTCGATATTTGGATCAGCAGCGACAACCTTAAAGAATCCACGCAAGCCTTGTTTTCAACCCCCAAACCCCAACCATCCCCAAATTGTCCGACACGTTAGATATCATCCATTACAGTGATGTGCTCGTCAGCATTTGGGTTGCTCTCTCACAGCATGAAATCAATGCCCATGCCACTAGAGCTGTCCCAATATCATGGGTTTAGGAAAGGCATGTCCTGCTTGGACTAACCTGATCTCCTTCTTTGACAAGACGACCCGCTTAGTGGATGAGAGAAAGGCTGTGGATTGTGGTTTGCCTGGACTTTAGTAAAGTCTTTGACACCGTTTCGCCACAGCGTTCTCAGTGGAGAAACTGGCTGCTCATGGCTTGGGCGGTTGTACTGTTTGGTGGGTAAGCAAGCTGGCTGGCTGGGCGGGCCCAAAGAGTTGTAGTGAACAGAGGTAAATCCAGATGGCGGCCGGTCACAAGCGGTGTTCGCCCAGGGTTCATTCTTGGGGCCAGTTCTGTTTAATATCTTATCAGTGATCCGGATGAGGGAGTCGAGCGCACCCTCAGTAAGTTTGCAGACGACACCAAGTTGGGCGGGAGTGTTGATCTGCTTGAGGGTAGAGACTCTGCAGAGGGGTCTGGAGAGGCTGGATCGATGGGCCGAGGCCAAGCTGGATGAGCTTCAAGAAGGCTGAGTGCCAGGTCCTGCATGTGGGTCATAACAACCCAGTGCAAGGCTGCAGGCTTGGGGAAGAGTGACTGGAAAGCTGCCTGGAGGAAAAGGGCCTGGGGGTGTTGGTTCAACAGCCAGCTGAATATGAGCCGGCAGTGTGCCCAGATGGCCAAGGCGGCAATAGCCTCCTGGCTTTTATCAGAAATAGTGTGGGCAGCAGGAGTAGGGAAGTGATCATCCCTTTGTACATGGCACTGGTGAGACCGCACCTCGAAGACTGTGTTTGGTTTTGGGCCCCTCACCCCAAGAAAGACATTGAGGTGCTGGAGCGTGTGCAAAGAAGAGCAACGAAGCTGATGAAGGGTCTAGAGAACAAGACGTACAAGGAGCAGCTGAGGGAACTGGGGTTGTTTGGTCTGGAGAAAAGGAGGCTGAGGGGAGACCTCTACAACTGCCTGAAAGGAGATTGTACCTAGGTGGTTGTTGGTCTCTTTTCCCAAGTAGCAAGTGATAGGACGAGAGGAAATGGCCTCAAGTTGTGCCAGGGGAGGTTTAGATTGGATATTAGGAGAAAATTCTCCCCTCAAAGGGTTTGTCAAGCATTGGAACAGGCTGGCCAGGGCAGTACTTGAGTCGCCATCCCTGGGATATTTAGAGACGTGGTCCTTAGGGACATGGTTTAGTGGTGGACTTGGTAGTGTTAGGTTAATGTTGGACTCGATGGTCTGAAGGATCTTCTCCAACATCAATGACACTTATGATCATCTCTGGAAATAGTATTGCTCCGAGACGGTAAGTGTTTCCGTGTGAGGTTGCTGAAGCATTGCAAACCATGAAGAGTAGCTGCGGAGAGTCTGCTGGACACGGTGTATGCGATAGCATCTGTATGTTTTTCTGCGGTGCTGTCGTTGACAGAAGTGTCCACAAAAGCTGGACTGGAAGGAAACTGTTGCATGTTCATGGAGGTGAATGTGGCAGTGGCTTTGAGTAGGGCCTGGGCATCTCCTGCTGTGAAGGGTGACCTTGAGCAGCGGGAGAACTTCTTACCTTTGCTGACTGCAGATCATGCTGGTATCGGCTGTGGTTCCTGTCATAAACTCTGTCCTCATCCTGTTTGATTCTCTTCTGCAAGAGACGTGATGCAAGGTGACAATTCGGGAGTCTATCCTATAGCGTAGTTTCTCCGTTTTTATTTGCCCAACAGGGTTATTATGAAAGTAGGGAAGTCTGTCGGAGTTTTCCAAGTGTTCTTTTTCCAAGTGTATTTTAACTGTAGTTAGTCGCATAAGCGTTGAGGCAGAAGTGTGTGACCCAAGGCAGGTATTTCCTTTTCTTGTCCTGCCCTCCCAGCTGGGTTTTGGACTTGAGATCCTGGCCTGAGAGGAGGCGTGACTGTACACTGGCCTGTTTTGATGGTGCTTCAATATTTGCATCGCCAGCCATACCATTACAAAAGCGATGGAAAAACCTCTTTTCAGAAGAAGAACCAAAACAAAACAACCCCCAAAAGCTAAACAGCTCACCCCCAAAACTCAAGTGAAAATGTTTGTACACGGTAGATATCATTGGTGACCCTGGTGTGTTCGTCAGCATTTGGGTTCTTCTTGCACAGCATGCAATTTATGCCCATTGCCATTAGAGTTCTTCCAATATCACCCCTATAACTATTATTGCTCCCAGTTGTGTAACGTTTCCGTCCGAGGTTGCTGAAGCCACAGGAGAGTGTGGCATGTTGCGGAGGTGAATGTGGCAGTGGTACTGAGTAGGGCCTGGCCATTTCTGGATGTGAAGGTCGACCTTGAGCAGTGGGAAGACTTGTCTGAGGGAAGTGGAAATGCTTGGGAAGACCGTGGGCCATGTCGTAAGAAGACAAGAATGGGAGATGATGTGCTTGTCTTGAGAACGCGTGTTGCAGAGTGGGGAGTGGAGGCTGCCTAGAGGAAAGCATGAGGCAGGATGGGCAGAGAGTGTTCCTGCCCAGGATCCTTTCCAGGCTCCAAGGGTCTGGAGTATGAGGCCTTGTGGATCTTGAGACAGTATGTGAAACTGAAATGCCCGCAATGTGTTTTGAGTTTATGAATATCTCCCACCAGGGTCAGTAGGTTCCCCTGCAGCCTGCCTGATGTAGGCGATGTGTTGTTAAGAAGGGGTGACATGCAGACTGGTGAATGCTGTCTGACGAACTTTTTTCTCCTGTGTTTTGGCGGGGTGTTGTGGGAGGGTAGTGCTTCAACCTGCTGTCCTTGTGGAGTGGTGGGCATCTATAGCAGCTTCCACCAGCCGTTGATGTTGCCATGATGGTTCCTTGATCCTCCTTGGGCAGGATTTTGTAAGGGGATGTAGGGAGGTGGGTGTAATCTTTCTGTGCTCGATTCCCTCTACGTGTTCACTTGCACAGTTGGCCTGGGTAGAGATGGTGTGTCCTGTTATGCTTAAGTCATTCAGAGCTGTGCACTGACACGCCAAAGCCTGCCCAGCTCTGGTTTTCTCTGGTACAAATTCTCCCACGCGGTGGACATTGTGAGTGTGCTTCTGCTTCGGTGTTTGGCTGTGGTTTTCTGAAAGAGTAACTTCCGTGTGGACAGGTGTCAGAGCTGTCAAGCTCTATCAAAGGATCTTTACGTTCTAATGCACAGCAGTGTTGTTTCCCTCTGAGATTGCTGAAAAGTCAGAAAACATTCAGGGTGAAGTTCAGGCAGCTGGAAGAGTCTGTCAGACACTGTGCGGCTTGCAGCCCTCCGTATGTATTCTGTGCCATTTGTGAGGGAAAGCGAGGATGTGCAAAGGCCTGGGTCATGTTGAGAACGGGGCTTAGAGGTGGGGCATGTTGTGGGGCTGGAGCAGTACCCCGGGTGCTGTGGCAGCGATCCTGTGAGTGGCTGAAGTGTGGCATGGGCATGCGTCATGGGGAGTGTGACCTTGAGTGGGGAAAAGTTCTTGCGTGAGGGAAATGGAGATGCTTGGTTAGAACATGGTCTGTGTCATTGGGAAGAAGTGGAGAATGTCCACTTAGCTGGAGATGCCATTGCCCCGGCTGTGGGATAGGGGATGCCAGTAGAAAACATCAAGAAGAGGCTCCGCAGACAGTGTTACTTGCCCGGGATCCTTTCAGGGCCTCCAGAATTTCTGCATAGCCTTGTGCCTGTTGTTGTCCTCTCCCATTTCAATACAGTGGAACGGGTTCCTTTGGTTTTCTTCCCTCTGTGGTAGGTTGACCCGGCTGGATGCCAGGTGCCCATCAAAGGCGCTCTATCACTCCCCACCTCAGCTGGACAGGGGAGAGAAAATATAACAAAAGGCTTGTGGGTCAAGATAAGAACAGTTTAATAAAGTGAAAGAAAAGGCTGGGTGTGAAAGCAAAGAAAACAAATGATGTTATTCTACTTCCCATCAGCAGGCGATGTCTGGCCACTTCCTGGGAAGCAGTGCTTCAGTACGCATAGTGGTTGCTCCGGAAAACAAAAATGCCCCCCCTTCCTCCTTTCTTTACTTAGCTTTTATATGTGAGCTGAGATTATATGGTATGGAATATCTGGTTGGTTGGTTTAGGTCAGCTGTCCTGGCTATGTCCCCTCCCAAGATCTTGCCCCACCCCAACCTACCATTGAGGGGGGTGAAATGTTGGAGAGACAGCCTTGATGCTGTGCCAGCACTGCTCAGCAGCAGCCAAAACACTGGTGTGTTATCAAGACCTTTCTAGCCACCAATGCAGAGCACAGCACTACAAGGGCTGCTGCTATGGGGAGAATTAACTACACCTGAGCCAGACCCAATACACGCTGCTCTTACCAAAACTCCCATCGTTTTGTTTTCTCTTCTCTCGCATTGGCAATGTGTTGGTAACAGCGGATGAGATGCAGGAGGCGGAATTGTGGCAGCTGTCAGGTTGCAGACATTTGGGCGGTTTGTCATCATTGTGGGGATGGCTTTTCCACTCTCTTGAGCTGAGCTTGACGTTGACAGAATGTGCTTGGCTTTCAGGTCTCCCTCCTGCTCTCCTTGTGATAGAAGTGCATAAGGGAGCACTGTGCACTGTCAAGCATTTTCCAGGCTTTTGCAGAACATGAGTAATTTTTTGTGTCCAGCTTCCCCAGGAAACTCTCATAATGTTAATTGCAAATGTCCCTTAAAGCCGTTGTTTCTGCTGTCCTGAAAACGTTTTTTATTTTGAAGAAGCAACCAGTGATTCTACAGCTAAGTTGTTCATACCTGAAGAGGATGAGTTTGAGAGGCAGATGTACTTTTGTTCCTGTTTTGTCCTGGTATCTTGCTGTTGGATCAACCGAATGTTGCCAGGATTGTAACGCCTGTAGGTGTGGAGCAGCAAAGCACCACTGCCTGCTCTCATAGCTTTCCTGCTGCTTCGAGGCACAGCCTGAGTGTGTGGCAGCAAGCACGTATGGAGGAGGGACCAGAATCCATTTCATGGAGTGGATGTGTTGGGTGTTGAGCAGATGTTCTCAGTAAAAATGCTGTGGTATTACGCTTGTGCCCCTGGGTACTGAGGTTCTTGCTGTGTTGTTCTGGCAGTGCATGCCTGCCTGAATGGGAAGCAAGAGCTTGCCATCAGTGTGCAGGTGGAAAATAAGTCTGGAATAACTGAGGTATATTTAGGGTGGTTTGGGAGCTGTGGTTGCCCTGTCCTTTTTTGGCCTTCCTGTAGGGTTGCTTTGCTGGGTTTGTGTTCCTGAATGAGAGACTCGCCTGCGTTGTTTGGACTCTGTGGACCCTTTTTAATGAGACATCCCTGTATCTGGGGCTTGTGTTTCAGAGAGTGGTGGATTGTGTTCTGATGAGGCAGAGATGTTCTTTGCCATCTGATTGCCTCACTCTGTGATTTGCTGGGTCCTTGAGATGGCTGGTATGCTGAAGAGTGTGTTCTTCCAGAAGATAAGGGGAGGTGCAGATTCATGGACTGGAGGAAAACAGGAAGGTTGTTTACTGTATAGAAGGATGGAAGGTAATAGGGATGAGGAATGAGAGCTCTTGCCAAAGGGCATGTCCGTGCTTCATGGCGAGTGTGGTGTAGACATTTTTAAAACTTCTTGGTAATGGAAAAACGAAACAGAAGATAGAAGGGTGGAAGTAGAAAAGAATGGGAGGGAAGGATGGGGCAGGACAAAAAAAAAAAAAGGGAGATGAGACAGGAAGGAAGAGGAAAAGGAAAGACAGGAAGTAATCTATGCAAGTAAGCAAGAAAACGAGAAAGAATGCAAGAAAGAAGAAACAAGAAAGAAGGAAGAGATGATAGCAGAGATTACCAGCATGCACCAACGTTGTATCGACACGATGAACGGAGTGGAGGACCTTAGCACGCTCGTTACTCAGGGTGCTGTGTCAGGCTTGGTGAAAAGTGGTGAGGAAGAGGAAGGAGAGGTCTTGCCTGAAGGGGTGTCCATGCTTCATCGTGAGTGTGTTGTAGCCATTTAGAAATTATTTTGGTGAAGGAGAAAAAGAAAGGAAGATACAATGGCTCGGCTGTTTGTGTATAAACAGAAAGCATTAGGACGCAAAGATGAGGCAGGGCAGGGAAAAAAGGAAAGAGCTAGTGATAGAGCTAAGGAAAGGCAGAAGGAAGAAGACTCAGGAGAAGAAAGGGTAACGAAAAAAGGGAGAAAAGGAAACAGAAAATGGCAGAAGGGAAGGAAGAAGACAAGGAAGGAATTGGTGGAAGTAAAAAGAAGAAAAGAGGACGAAAGAAAGGAAAGAAGAGACGATAGAGGAGATGACGAGCGTGACGTGACCTGTAGACGGTGAAGAGAGTTGGTCCCCTAACAGCCTCCGCCTCGGTTAGAGTACCGCGCTCCGGCGCTTGCTGGCCCGTAATTAGCGCTGCTGGCCCCGTCTTTTGACGGTGTCCGCCGCGGCGCCGGAGGCGACTGGCGAGGTGCCAGCGGGGGTAGAGAAGAGCGAAGGATGGAAGGAGAAGGGAAAGGGGAGTAAAGACTTGGGCACGTGAGGGCAAGAACGAAAAGGAGAAGGAAGAGCAGAAAGAGGACATCGAAGGTGGAAAGAGAAGAAAGCAGAAAGAGGTTGGAAAGAGAAGACAGAGGAAGAAGAGATGGAAGAGAAGAGAGAAGAAGAGAAGGGAAATGTCAGGAAAGGAAGGAAGAAGGCGAGAACGCATAAGAAGAGGATAGTGGGGGCGGAAAGAAGAAAGGCCGAAGGAAAGAGGAAAGGCGCAGGGAGGAAGGGAAAAAGAAAGGAAGGAGGCAAAGCAGGAGGAGCACGGAAGGGAGCGAGGCGAGAGGCGGCGGGCTGGCGATCGTGGGGAGCGTGCGAGGCGTCGTGGAAGCAGCACACGGTGTCGCTGCAGGCTCAGAAACGGCGTGGGGGAGCGGTGAGGCGGCTCCGCCCCGGTGCGGCGGAGAGCCCGGCTGTGAGCGCGGGGGGGCGGCGCGGGGCGGGCGGGCGAGCCGGTGCGTCCGGGCGGCGGCGGGGAGCCGTGCGGGGGGCCCGTGCGGGCGGCGGCGGCGATGGGCGTGTGCTGGGGGCCCGTGGTGCGGGTGCTGGTGCTGCAGGCGGCCTGGGCGCTGGGCGGCGGGCAGGTGCGCTACTCGGTGCCGGAGGAAGCCAAGGCCGGGACGGTGGTGGGCCGGCTGGCGCAGGACCTGGGCCTGGAGGCGGGCGAGCCGGAGGCGCGTCGGCTGCGGCTGGTGGCGCAGGGCCGGCGGGCGAGCGTGGAGGTGAGCGGGGCGAGCGGGGCGCTGGTGGTGAGCTCGCGGCTGGACCGGGAGGAGCTGTGCGGAAGAGCGCGCCGTGCGCCCTGCGCCTGGAGGTGCTGGTGGAGCGGCCCGCTGCGCGTCTTCCACGTGGAGCTGGAGGTGACCGACATCAACGACAACGCCCCGCTCTTTCCCCGCCGCCCGGAAAAACCTCAGTTTACCGGAGAACTCCCCCCCCCGGTTCTCGGTTCCCGCTGGAGGGCGCGTCGGATGCAGACGTCGGAGCCAACGCGCAGCTCTCCTATACCGTCAACCCCAGCGAGTATTTTACGCTGGATGTTAAATCCTCTGATGAGAACAGGAAATCCCTGTTCCTGGTGCTCGCGAAATCTCTGGACCGCGAGACGATGGCTGAGCACCGTTTGGTGTTGACGGCGAGTGACGGGGGCCGTCCATCGCTGATGGGCACGATGGAGCTGGTGATCTCGGTGCTGGACGCCAACGACAACGCGCCCCAGTTCAACCAGTCGGTGTATAAAGTGCAGCTGCCAGAGAGCGCTGCAGAGGGGACGTTAGTGGTGCGGGTGAACGCCACGGATCCAGACGAGGGTCTCAATAGTGAGTTCTATTATAGCATCGTTAGTTCCCTTCCTGCTGTTAACAGAGGTGTCTTCACCATTGATCCCAAGACGGGCGAAATCAGACTGACGGGCGCCCTGGACTATGAAAACGTCCGTTTCCACGAGATACAAATCGAAGCGAGAGACAAAGGTTGGGCCCCCGCTGTCGGTCACTGCAGCGTGGAGCTGGAGGTGCTGGACGTGAACGACAACGCGCCGGAGGTGTGGGTGACGTCGCTGTCGGTGCCCGTGCCGGAGGACGCGGCGGTGGGGACGGTGGTGGCGCTGCTGAGCGTGTCGGACCGGGACTCGGGGGCGAACGGTCGGGTGCGCTGCGCGGTGTGGCCGGCGGCGCCGTTCGGGCTGGTGGCGACGTTCGCGGGCTCGTACTCGCTGGTGCTGCGGGAGGCGCTGGACCGGGAGCGGGTGTCGGAGTACGAGGTGGAGGTGCGGGCGGAGGACGGCGGGGCGCCGGCGCTGCGCGCCAGCCGCGGGGTGCGGGTGCCGGTGTCGGACGTGAACGACAACGCGCCGGCGTTCGCGCAGGCCGTGTACACGGTGCTGGCGCGGGAGAACAACGCGGCGGGCGCGGAGCTGGCGCGGCTGTGGGCGCGGGACCCGGACGAGGCGGGCAACGGGCGCGTGAGCTACTCGGTGGCGGAGGGCGTGGGCGGGGGCGCGGTGGCGGGCGGGGGGTGGCGGGCGGCGTCGAGCTACGTGTCGGTGGACGCGGAGAGCGGGCGGCTGTGGGCGCTGCAGCCGTTGGACTACGAGGAGGTGCAGGTGCTGCAGTTCGAGGTGCGGGCGGTGGACGCGGGGGAGCCGCCGCTGTGCGGCAACGCCACGGTGCAGCTGTTCGTGGTGGACGAGAACGACAACGCGCCGGCGCTGCTCCCGGCTGCCGGGGGCGGGCCGGGCGTCGGGGCCGCGGGCTCGGCGGCGTCGGGGCCGGGCTCGGGCTCGGGCTCGGGCTCGGGGGCGCTGTGGGCGTGGGCGGCGTGGGGGGCGCCGGCGGGGCAGGTGGTGGCGAAGATCCGCGCGGTGGACGCGGACTCGGGCTACAACGCGTGGCTGCGCTACGAGCTGTGGGAGCCGCGGGGGAAGGGCCCGTTCCGCGTGGGGCTGTACAGCGGCGAGGTGAGCACGGCGCGGGCGCTGGAGGAGGCGGACGGCCCGCGGCAGCGGCTGGTGATCGTGGTGCGGGACCACGGGGAGCCGGCGCGCTCGGCCACGGCCACGCTGAGCGTGTCGCTGGTGGAGGGCGCCGAGGCGGCGCTGGCGGCCGCGGGCTCGTCGTCGTCGGGGGCGGGGCTGCGGCCGGCGGCGGGCGCGGAGGGCGGCGCGGCGGCGGCGGCGGCGGCGGCGGCGGCGACGAACGTGTGGCTGGTGGTGGCCATCTGCGCGGTGTCGAGCCTGTTCCTGCTGGCGGTGGTGCTGTACGGGGCGTCGCGGTGGGCGCCGCGGGCGGCCGTGCTGTCGGGGCCCGGTCCGGCGACGCTGGTGTGCGCCAGCGAAGTGGGGAGCTGGTCGTACTCGCAGCGCCAGAGCCGGAGCCTGTGCGTGGCGGAGGGCGCGGGCAAGAGCGACCTGATGGTTTTCAGCCCCAACTTCCCGCCGCCGCCCGGCCCCGCGGCGAAGGAGACGCAGCCGGAGGCGCCCGCTCTCGTGGACACGGTCAGTGCCCCCCCCCTTTGTCGCCTCTCGCCCCTTCCCCCTTCTTGTGGCCCTGGTCGCCCGGCCCCTGGGCAGGCGCTGGTGGGAGTCGAGCTCAGGCGGTGGGGGCTTGGCGGGTGCTTCGGGCTTGGCGGGTGCTTCTTAAGGGTGTTCACGGGACCTTTGCGTCCTTGCCGGAGCCCCCGGGCTCTCGGTGTGGGGGAGGAAGCAAGCAAGGTGTTGCCGCACCCCGCAGCGGTGGCCGTCCGAAGCTGAGCTTTGCCGTCGTGGCTGTGGGCTGTTGTCCCGTGGAATGAAATCCCTGCCAACTGCAATGAGAGGTGCCACGACATCAGCTTTGCGGACGCTCGGGCTTGCTGGTGTGCAGCATTTCCACCCGAGCTTGCTGAAGGGGTGCCAGACACGCAGGCTGTGGTGGTGGCAGTCCCGCAGGCACTATTTACTGCTTCTTAGAGTTGCTTTTTGCTGACCGTGCTGGTATCCGCTGTGGTTTCTTGTCATAAACTCTGTCCTCGTCCTTATTTGATTCCCTTCTGCGAGAGTTGTGATGGAAGGTGACAGTTGGGTGTTCAGGGTCTTCTCTCCCCGTGGTGTAATTTCTGCATTTTTGTTCGCCCACCGGAGGAACTATGAAAGTAGGGAAGGCAATACGGACTTTTCCTCTGTTTTTTTCCAAGTGTGTTGTAAGGCTAGTTGCTAGTGTAAAGTGTTCAGAGAGAAGAGTGTCACCCAACAAGGTAGCTGTTAGAGACAGGAATTTCCTTTTCATTTTGTTGTTTCCAGCATCCCCCAGGTTTTGGTCTCTTGTTCGTGGCCAGGGAAGTCATGTGACATACACTGGTCTGTTTTGATGTTCTTCTAATATTTGAATCAACAGCCTCATGGTTACAGAAGCCCTGGAAACATCTTCTTGGGGAAAAACTAACAAACAAACAAGCAAAACCGAACAAGCAGAACAAACCCAAACAAAATAAACCCAACAAAACAAAACCCAAACCAGATTCTGATACGTAGTCAATGTCATCTGTTGCAGTGGGGTGCTCATCAACTCTTGGGTTGTTTTTTCAGAGCAAAAAATTGATGCTATTGCTATTTAGAGCTGTGACAATGTCACCCGTAGAAACAGTCTTGCTCCCAGGTCTGCAACATTTCCCTTGGAGAGAGCTGAAGCATTGCCAGACATGATGGGTCGTCAGCAGAGAGTTTGCTGACAATGTGTACGTGATACCTGTGTGTGTTTTCTTCAGTGGTCTCATTGATGGGAAGCATAAGCAAAAGTCGGATTGAGCCGGGAAAGGAAACTGTGGCATGTCGTGGAGGTGATTCTGGCACTGGCATTGAGCAGGGCCTGAGCATTTCCTGATGTGAAGGTTGATTTTGAGCAGTGGGAAGACTTGTCTGTGGGAACCGGAAATCCTTGGGAATTCCATGGCCTATGCCATAAGAAGACAAGAGTGGGAGATATGTGCTTTTCTTGAGAACGCATGTTGGAGAGTGGGGAGTGGAGGCTGCCTGGAGGAAAGCATGAGGCAGGATGGGCAGAGAGTGTTCCTGCCCAGGATTCTTTTCCAGGCTCCAAGAATCTGGAGCTGGAGGCCTTCTGGGTCTTGAGATAGTTACATGGTATTGAAATGCCCACAATGTTGTACGACTATCTCCCAGCAGAGACAGTCCCTTGTGCTGCTGCGTGATTGCCGTAGGCAATGTGTTGGTAGGAGGGGGTGACATGCAGACTGCTGAATACTGTCTGATGAACCTTTTGGCTCCTGTTTTGGGAAAGATGTTGTGGGAGGGTAGTGTTTCAACCTGCTGTCCTTGTGTAGTGCTGGCATCTATAGCAGCTTCCACAGCTGTTGATGTTGCCATGACCGTAGAATCACAGAATGGTTTGGGTTGGAGGAGACCTTAAAGAGGATGTAGTTGCAAGCCCCCTGCAATGAGCAGGGACATTTTCCAGTATATCAGGTTGGTCAAAGCCCCATCCAACCTGGCCTTGAACACTTCCAGGCAAGGGGCATCCACAACTCCTCTGGGAACGTGTTCCAGTGTCTCACCACCCTCCCAGGAGGTAATTTCTTCCTATTATCTAATCTAAAACTACCCTCTTTCAGTGGTACTGAACCATTACGCTTCATCTTATCACTACACTCCCTTATAAAAAGTCCCTGCCTATCTTTGGTGTATGCCCCCTTTAAGTCGTGGAAGGACGCTATAAGGTCTCTGCGGAGCCTTGTCTTCTCCAGGCTAAACAACCCCAAGTCTCTCAACCTGTCACAGGGGAGGTGCTGCAGCCCCCTGATCATCTTTGTGGCCCTCCTCTGGACCCGCTTGAGCAGGACCATGTCTTTCTTATGCTGTGTGCCCCAGAGCTGAACAGAGTACTCCAGGTGGGGCACCACAAGAGCAGAGTAGAGGGAGAGAATCACCTTCCCCAACCTGCGAGCCACACTTCCTTTGGATGCCACCCGGGACATGATTGGCTTTCTAGGCTGTGAGCGCACGTTGCTGGCTCATGTTCACTTTTTCATCCACCCGTACCCCCAAGTCCGTGTGCACAGGGCTGCTCCCAATCCACTCATTGCCAGGGCTGTACCCACGTTTGGGATTACCCCGACCCAGGTGCAGGACCTTGTGCTTGGCCTTGTTGAACTTCATGAGGTTTGCACGGGCCCAGCTCTCAAGCCTGTCAAGGTCCCTCTGGATGGCATCCCTTCCCTCTGGAGTACGAACCGCAGCACTCAGCTTGGTGTCATGTGCAAACTTGCTGAGGGTTCACTCAATCCCACTGTCCATGGCCCCGACGAAGATGTTAAGTAATACTGTTCTCCATACAGGCCCCTGAAGGACACCACTCGTTGCTGATCTCCACCCAGACACTGAGCTGTTGAGCGCAACTCTTGGAGTGTGACCATCCAGCCAATTCCTTATCCACCAAATGGTCCACACGTCAAACCCATGTCTCTCCATTTTAGAGGCAGGGACGTTGTGTGGGACAGTATCAAATGCTTTGCACAAGTCCAGGTAGCTGATGTCAGTCATGTTCCCTTATCCACCAATGCTGTAACCCTGCAATAGAAGACCACCAGAAATTTGTCAGGCATGACTTGCCATTAGTGAAGCCACATTGGCTGTCACCAGTCACCTCTCTGTTTTCCATGTGCCTTAGCATAATTTCCTGGAGGATCTGCTTCACGGTCTTGCCAGGCACAGAAGGGAGACTGGCTGGCCTGCAGTTGCCCAGGTCTTCCTTTTTTTGCCTTTTGAAAAATGGGGGTAATGTTTCCCCTTTTCCAGTCACTGGGAACTTCCCCAGTCTGTCATGACTTTTCAAATATGAGGGATAGTGGCTTGGCAACTTCATCTGCCAGTTCCCTCAGGACCCTCAGATGTATCTCATCGGGTTCCATGGACTTGTGCTCATTCACAGTCTCCAACCTCATCTTCTTCTACGGTGGGCAGGACTTCATTCTCCCAGCTGAGGTTTGCAGTTGTGGGTGTGAATTGTTCTTCTGTAGAATAAAATCACTGCCGATTGCGTTAGAGGTGCCACACCACCAGCTTTGCAGACGCTCTTGCTTGCTGGCGTGTAGCATTTCCACTCAAGATTGATGAAGAAGTGTGAGACATGCAGGCTGTGGTGGTGGCAGCCCCCCAGGCACTATTTTCTGCCATTTCCGTTGCTGACTGCTGTCTGCGCTTGGATCGGATGTGCTTTCTTGTGACAAACTCTGTCATCCTCCTCTTTGATTCTCCTCTGGAAGAGACGTGATGGAAGGTGACAGTTGAGACTTGAGGGTTTTCTCTTCCCATGGTGTAATTTCTCCATTTTGGTTGGCTGAGCAGAGTGGTTATGAAAGTAGGGAAGGCACTGCGGGCTTTTCCTATGTTTTTTTCCAACTGTGTTGTAAGTCTAGTTCATAGGATAAATTTTTCAGGGAGAGAGGTGTGACCGAATAAGGCAGGTGTTAGAAATGGGAATTTTCTTTTGCTGCTCCCCCTTTCCCCCAGGTTGTGGACTACGTTCCTCACCAGTGAAGTGTCATGACATATGCTGGCCTGTTTTGATGTTCTCTCGATATTTGGATCAGCAGCGACAACCTTAAAGAATCCACGCAAGCCTTGTTTTCAACCCCCAAACCCCAACCATCCCCAAATTGTCCGACACGTTAGATATCATCCATTACAGTGATGTGCTCGTCAGCATTTGGGTTGCTCTCTCACAGCATGAAATCAATGCCCATTGCCACTAGAGCTGTCCCAATATCATGGGTTTAGGAAAGGCATGTCCTGCTTGACTAACCTGATCTCCTTCTTTGACAAGACGACCCGCTTAGTGGATGAGAGAAAGGCTGTGGATGTTGTTTGCCTGGACTTTAGTAAAGTCTTTGACACCGTTTCCCACAGCGTTCTCATGGAGAAACTGGCTGCTCATGGCTTGGGCGGTTGTACTGTTTGGTGGGTAAGCAACTGGCTGGCTGGGCGGGCCCAAAGAGTTGTAGTGAACAGAGGTAAATCCAGATGGCGGCCGGTCACAAGCGGTGTTCCCCAGGGTTCATTCTTGGGGCCAGTTCTGTTTAATATCCTTATCAGTGATCCGGATGAGGGAGTCGAGCGCACCCTCAGTAAGTTTGCAGACGACACCAAGTTGGGCGGGAGTGTTGATCTGCTTGAGGGTAGAGACTCTGCAGAGGGGTCTGGAGAGGCTGGATCGATGGGCCGAGGCCAACTGGATGAGCTTCAAGAAGGCTGAGTGCCAGGTCCTGCATGTGGGTCATAACAACCCAGTGCAAGGCTGCAGGCTTGGGGAAGAGTGACTGGAAAGCTGCCTGGAGGAAAAGGGCCTGGGGGTGTTGGTTCAACAGCCAGCTGAATATGAGCCGGCAGTGTGCCCAGATGGCCAAGGCGGCCAATAGCCTCCTGGCTTGTATCAGAAATAGTGTGGGCAGCAGGAGTAGGGAAGTGATCATCCCTTTGTACATGGCACTGGTGAGACCGCACCTCGAAGACTGTGTTTGGTTTTGGGCCCCTCACCCCAAGAAAGACATTGAGGTGCTGGAGCGTGTGCAAAGAAGAGCAATGAAGCTGATGAAGGGTCTAGAGAACAAGACGTACAAGGAGCAGCTGAGGGAACTGGGGTTGTTTGGTCTGGAGAAAAGGAGGCTGAGGGGAGACCTCTACAACTGCCTGAAAGGAGGTTGTAACTAGGTGGTTGTTGGTCTCTTTTCCCAAGTAGCAAGTGATAGGACGAGAGGAAATGGCCTCAAGTTGTGCCAGGGGAGGTTTAGATTGGATATTAGGAGAAAATTCTCCCCTCAAAGGTTTGTGAAGCATTGGAACAGGCTGGCCAGGGCAGTACTTGAGTCGCCATCCCTGGGGATATTTAGAAGACGTGGTCCTTAGGGACATGGTTTAGTGGTGGACTTGGTAGTGTTAGGTTAATGGTTGGACTCGATGGTCTGAAGGATCTTCTCCAACATCAATGACACTATGATCATCTCTGGAAATAGTATTGCTCCGAGACGTGTAAGGTTTCCGTGTGAGGTTGCTGAAGCATTGCAAACCATGAAGAGTAAGCTGCGGAGAGTCTGCTGGACACGGTGTATGCGATAGCATCTGTATGTTTTTCTGCGGTGCTGTCGTTGACAGAAGTGTCCACAAAAGCTGGACTGGAAGGAAACTGTTGCATGTTCATGGAGGTGAATGTGGCAGTGGCTTTGAGTAGGGCCTGGGCATCTCCTGCTGTGAAGGGTGACCTTGAGCAGCGGGAGAACTTCTTACCTTTGCTGACTGCAGATCATGCTGGTATCGGCTGTGGTTTCCTGTCATAAACTCTGTCCTCATCCTGTTTGATTCTCTTCTGCAAGAGACGTGATGCAAGGTGACAATCGGGAGTCTATCCTATGGCGTAGTTTCTCCGTTTTGATTTGCCCAACAGGGTTATTATGAAAGTAGGGAAGTCTGTACGGAGTTTTCCAAGTGTTCTTTTTCCAAGTGTATTTTAACTGTAGTTAGTCGCATAAAGCGTTGAGGCAGAAGTGTGTGACCCAAGGCAGGTATTTCCTTTTTCTTGTCCTGCCCTCCCCGGCTGGGTTTTGGACTTGAGATCCTGGCCTGAGAGGAGGCGTGACTGTACACTGGCCTGTTTTGATGTTGCTTCAATATTTGCATTGCCAGCCATACCATTGCAAAAGCGATGGAAAAACCTCTTTTCAGAAGAAGAACCAGACCAAAACAACCCCCAAAAGCTAAACAGCTCACCCCCAAAACTCAAGTGAAAATGTTTGTACACGGTAGATATTGTTGGTGACGCTGGTGTGTTCGTCAGCATTTGGGTTCTTCTTGCACAGCATGCAATTTATGCCCATTGCCATTGGAGTTGTTCTGGTATCACCCCTATAACTATTATTGCTCCCAGTTGTGTAACGTTTCCGTCCGAGGTTGCTGAAGCCACAGGAGAGTGTGGCATGTTGCGGAGGTGAACGTGGCAGTGGTACTGAGTAGGGCCTGGCCATTTCTGGATGTGAAGGTTGACCTTGAGCAGTGGGAAGACTTGTCTGAGGGACGTGGAAATCCTTGGGAAGACCGTGGGCCATGTCGTAAGAAGACAAGAATGGGAGATGATGTGCTTGTCTTGAGAACGCATGTTGCAGAGTGGGGAGTGGAGGCTGCCTAGAGGAAAGCATGAGGCAGGATGGGCAGAGAGTGTTCCTGCCCAGGATCCTTTCCAGGCTCCAAGGGTCTGGAGTATGAGGCCTTGTGGATCTTGAGACAGTATGTGAAACTGAAATGCCCGCAATGTGTTTTGAGTTTATGAATATCTCCCACCAGGGTCAGTAGGTTCCCCTGCAGCCTGCCTGATGTAGGCGATGTGTTGTTAAGAGGGGGTGACATGCAGGCTGGTGAATGCTGTCTGACGAACTTTTTTTCTCCTGTGTTTTGGCGGGGTGTTGTGGGAGGGTAGTGCTTCAACCTGCTGTCCTTGTGGAGTGGTGGGCATCTATAGCAGCTTCCACAGCCGTTGATGTTGCCATGATGGTTCCTTGATCCTCCTTGGGCAGGATTTGTAAGGGGATGTAGGGAGGTGGGTGTAATCTTTCTGTGCTCGATTCCCTCTACGTGTTCACTTGCACAGTTGGCCTGGGTAGAGATGGTGTGTCCTATTATGCTTAAGTCATTCAGAGCTGTGCACTTACACGCCAAAGCCTGCCCAGCTCTGGTTTTCTCTGGTACAAATTCTCCCACGCGGTGGACATTGTGAGTGTGCTTCTGCTTCGGTATTTGGTGTGGTTTTCTGAAAGAGTAAATTCCGTGTGGACAGGTGTCAGAGCTGTCAAGCTCTAATCAAAGGATCTTTACGTTCTAATGCACAGCAGTGTTGTTTCCCTCTGAGATTGCTTGAAAAGTCAGAAAACATTCAGGGTGAAGTTCAGGCAGCTGGGAAGAGTCTGTCAGACACTGTGCGGCTTTGCAGCCCTCCGTATGTATTCTGTGCCATTTGTGAGGGAAAGCGAGGATGTGCAAAGGCCTGGGTCATGTTGAGAACGGGGCTTAGAGGTGGGGCATGTTGTGGGGCTGGAGCAGTACCCGGGTGCTGTGGCAGCAATCCTGTGAGTGGCTGAAGTGTGGCCTGGGCATGCGTCATGAGGAGTGTGACCTTGAGTGGGGAAAAGTCTTGCGTGAGGGAAATGGAGATGCTGGTTAGAACATGGTCTGTGTCATTGGGGAAGAAGTGGAGAATGTCCACTTAGCTGGAGATGCCATTGCCCAGGTTGCAGACATTTGGGCGGTTTGTCATCATTGTGGGGGATGGCTTTTCCACTCTCTTGAGCTGAGCTTGATGTTGACAGAATGTGCTTGGCTTTCAGGTCTCCCTCCTGCTCTCCTTGTGATAGAAGTGCATAAGGGAGCACTGTGCACTGTCGAGCATTTTGCAGGCTTTTGCAGAACATGAGTAATTTTTTTGGTGTCCAGCTTCCCCAGGAATCTCTCTTAATGTTAATTGCAAATGTCCCTTAAAGCCGTTGCTTCTGCTGTCCTGAAAACGTTTTTTTATTTTGAAGAAGCAACCAGTGATTCTACAGCTAAGTTGTTCATACCTGAAGAGGATGAGTTTGAGAGGCAGATGTACTTTTGTTCCTGTTTTGTCCTGGTATCTTGCTGTTGGATCAACCGAATGTTGCCAGGATTGTCATGCCTGTAGGTGTGGAGCAGCAAAGCACCACTGCCTGCTCTCATTGCTTTCCTGCTGCTTCCAGGCACAGTGTGGTCAGGCGGCAGCAAGCGTATATGGAGGAGGGATCACAATCCATTACATGGGGTGGATGTTTGTGGCATCAAGCGGATGTTGTCATTAAAAATGCCATGGTGTTACCCTCGTGGCTTTTGTTTGGCTGTGTGATGGGTGGGTCATGCTATTCCAAGGGGACTGATGCCCCTGGGTACTGAGGTTCTTGCTGTGTTGTTCTGGCAGTGCATGCCTGCCTGAATGGGAAGCAAGAGCTTGCCATTCAGCACGTAGGTGGAAAATGAGTCTGGAAGAATGGAGGTATCTTTAAGGTGCTTGGGAGCTGTGGTTGCCCTGTGCTTTTTTGGTCCTCCTGGAGGGTTGTTGTGCTCGGCTGTGCTGGGTTTGAGTTCCCGAATGAGAGACTCGCCTGTGTTGTTTGGACTCTGTGGAGCCTTTTTTTTATGAGACATTCCTGTATCTGGGGCTTCTGTTTCAGAGAGTGGTGGATTGTGTTCTGATGAGTCTCATGGTTTCAGCCCAGCCGGTAACAAAGCACCACGCAGCTGCTCCTTCACCGCCCCCCTCCCCCTGCCCCCCCCCCGATCTATGGTGGGTTGAGGAGAAAATATAAAGGCAGGCTCGTGGGTCGAGAGAAGGACAGGGAGGGATCACTCACCACTTATGGTCACGGGTAAAAGACAGGCTCAGTTTGGGGAAGAAACAAAATCAATTTAATTGACTACAAGTCAAATCAAACCAAGGATATTAGGAAGTAAACCCAGATCTTGGAACACCTTCCCCCCACCCCTCCCTCCTTCCCGGCTCAACCCCACTCCCGTTTCTCTCTACCCGCTCCCTCCGGTGGCGCAGGGGAACAGGGGATGGGTGTTGGGGTCAGGTCGCCACACCTTGTCTCTGCCGCTCCTTCGTCCTCAGGGGGAGGACCCCTCACTCTTCCCCTGCTCCACCGTGGGGTCCCTCCCACGGGAGACAGTCCTTCACGAACATCTCCAACGTGAGTTCCGCGGGCTGCAGTTCCTCACAAACTTCCCTGGCGTGGGTCCTTCCCGCGGGCCGATCTTCAGCCACACGCTGCTCCAGCACGGGCTTTCGGATGGAGTCACGGGCATCTTCAGGGGCATGTGCTCCCCTGCTCACCTCCACGGGCTGCAGGGGGACAGCCAGCCGTCTCACCACGGGCTGCAGGGGCATCAACCTCCTCAGGCGCCCCTCGTCCCCCTCCTTCACTGACCTCGGTATCCACAGAGGCGTTCCTCTCACATTCCAATACCCCCACTCACTGCAGATTCCCCTTCTTAAATACCTTCTCCCAGAGGCGCTACCACCATCACTGATGTGGTTGGCCTGGGCCAGAGGAGGGTCTGGCTTGGAGCCAGGGGAGCTTCTAGCAGCTTCTCACAGGAGCCACCCCTGCAGCCCCTCCCCCGCTAGCAAAAACCCCCATGCCACACAAACCCATAACAGATGAGGCGGAGATGTTCTTTGCCATTTGATTGCCTCACTGTGATTTGCTGGGTCCTTGAGATGGCTGGTATGCCAAAGGGTGTGTTCTTCTTCAGGAAGATAAGGGCAGGTGCAGATTCATAGACTGGAGGAAAACAGGAGGGTTGTTTATAGTATGGAAGGATGGAAGGTGATAGGGATGAGGAATGAGAGCTCTTGCCAAAGGGCATGTCCGTGCTTCATGGCGAGTGTGGTGTAGACATTTTTAAAACTTCTTGGTAATGGAAAAAAGAAACAGAAGATAGAAGGATGGAAGTAGAAAAGAATGGGAGGCAAGGATAGGGCAGGACAAAAAAAAAAAAAAAAGGGAGATGAGACGGGAAGGAAGAGGAAAAGGAAGAAGGACAGGAAGTAATCTATGCAAGCAAGCAAGCAAGAAAACGAGAAAGAATGCAAGAAAGAAGAAACAAGAAAGAAGGAAGAGACGATAGCAGAGATTACCAGCATGCACCAACGTTGTATCGACACGATGAATGGAGTGGAGGACCTTAGCACCCTCGGTACTCGGGGTGCTGTGTCAGGCTTGGTGAAAAGTGGTGAGGAAGAGGAAGGAGAGGTCTTGCCTGAAGGGGTGTCCATGCTTCATTGTGAGTGTGTTGTAGCCATTTAGAAATTATTTTGGTGAAGGAGAAAAAGAAAGGAAGATACAATGGCTCGGCTGTTTGTGTATAAACAGAAAGGATTAGGACGCAAAGATGAGGCAGGGCAGGGAAAAAAGGAAAGAGCTAGGGATAGAGCTAAGGAAAGGCAGAAGGAAGAAGACTCAGGAGAAGAAAGGGTAACGAAAAAAAGGGAGAAAAGGAAACAGAAAATGGCAGAAGGGAAGGAAGAAGACAAGGAAGGAATTGGTGGAAGTAAAAAGAAGAAAAGAGGACGAAAGAAAGGAAAGAAGAGACGATAGAGGAGATGACGAGCACGACGTGACCTGTAGACGGTGAAGAGAGTTGGTCCCTAACAGCCTCCGCCTCGGTTAGAGTACCGCGCTCCGGCGCTGCTGGCCCGTAATTAGCGCTGCTGGCCCCGTCTTTGACGGTGTCCGCCGCGGCGCCGGAGGCGACTGGCGAGGTGCCAGCGGGGGTAGAGAAGAGCGAAGGATGGAAGGAGAAGGGAAAGGGGAGTAAAGACTTGGGCACGTGAGGGCAAGAACGAAAAGGAGAAGGAAGAGCAGAAAGAGGACATGGAAGGTGGAAAGAGAAGAAAGCAGAAAGAGGTTGGAAAGAGAAAACGGAACAGAAGAAAGAAGAGAAGTGGCAGGAAAGGAAGGAAGAAGGCGAGAAACGCATAAGAAGAGATAAGTGGGGGCGGAAAGAAGAAAGGCCGAAGGAAAGAGGAAAGACGCAAGGAGGAAGGGAAAAAGAAAGGAAGGAGGCAAAGCAGGAGGAGCACGGAAGGGAGCGAGGCGAGAGGCGGCGGGCTGGCGATCGTGGGGAGCGTGCGAGGCGTCGGAGCAGCACACGGTGTCGCTGCAGGCTCAGAAACGGCGTGGGAGCGGTGAGGCGGCTCCGCCCCGGTGCGGCGGAGAGCCCGGCTGTGAGCGCGGGGGGGCGGCGCGGGGCGGGCGGGCGAGCCGGTGCGTCCGGGCGGCGGCGGGGAGCCGTGCGGGGCCCGTGCGGGCGGCGGCGGCGATGGGCGTGTGCTGGGGGCCCGTGGTGCGGGTGCTGGTGCTGCAGGCGGCCTGGGCGCTGGGCGGCGGGCAGGTGCGCTACTCGGTGCCGGAGGAAGCCAAGGCCGGGACGGTGGTGGGCCGGCTGGCGCAGGACCTGGGCCTGGAGGCGGGCGAGCCGGAGGCGCGTCGGCTGCGGCTGGTGGCGCAGGGCCGGCGGGCGAGCGTGGAGGTGAGCGGGGCGAGCGGGGCGCTGGTGGTGAGCTCGCGGCTGGACCGGGAGGAGCTGTGCGGGAAGAGCGCGCCGTGCGCCCTGCGCCTGGAGGTGCTGGTGGAGCGGCCGCTGCGCGTCTTCCACGTGGAGCTGGAGGTGACCGACATCAACGACAACGCCCCGCTCTTCCCCGCCGCCCGGAAAAACCTCAGCCTCGCGGAATTCACCACCCTGCCCGGTTCTCGGTTCCCGCTGGAGGGCGCGTCGGATGCAGACGTCGGAGCCAACGCGCAGCTCTCCTATACCCTCAGCCCCAGCGAGTATTTTACGCTGGATGTTAAATCCTCTGACGAGAACAGGAAATCCCTGTTCCTGGTGCTCGCGAAATCTCTGGACCGCGAGACGATGGCTGAGCACCGTTTGGTGTTGACGGCGATTGACGGGGGCCGTCCATCGCTGACGGGCACGATGGAGCTGGTGATCTCGGTGCTGGACGTGAATGACAATGCGCCCCAGTTCAACCAGTCGGTGTATAAAGTCCTTTTGCCCGAAGACACCTTAGAGGGGACGTTAGTGTCCCGGGTGAGAGCCACGGATGCGGACTTGGGAATATATGGCGAGGTGATTTATGAAATTGATAGTGTTTTGCCTCCCTCGGCCTCAGATGTGTTCAGCATCGACACGAACAGCGGGGAGATCAGACTGACGGGCGCCCTGGACTTTGAGACAGTTACATTCTACGACTTACACGTTAAGGCGAAAGACAAAGGCTCGCCCCCGCTGTCGGGTCACTGCAGCGTGGAGCTGGAGGTGCTGGACGTGAACGACAACGCGCCGGAGGTGTGGGTGACGTCGCTGTCGGTGCCGGTGCCGGAGGACGCGGCGGTGGGGACGGTGGTGGCGCTGCTGAGCGTGTCGGACCGGGACTCGGGGGCGAACGGTCGGGTGCGCTGCGCGGTGTGGCCGGCGGCGCCGTTCGGGCTGGTGGCGACGTTCGCGGGCTCGTACTCGCTGGTGCTGCGGGAGGCGCTGGACCGGGAGCGGGTGTCGGAGTACGAGGTGGAGGTGCGGGCGGAGGACGGCGGGGCGCCGGCGCTGCGCGCCAGCCGCGGGGTGCGGGTGCCGGTGTCGGACGTGAACGACAACGCGCCGGCGTTCGCGCAGGCCGTGTACACGGTGCTGGCGCGGGAGAACAACGCGGCGGGCGCGGAGCTGGCGCGGCTGTGGGCGCGGGACCCGGACGAGGCGGGCAACGGGCGCGTGAGCTACTCGGTGGCGGAGGGCGTGGGCGGGGGCGCGGTGGCGGGCGGGGGGTGGCGGGCGGCGTCGAGCTACGTGTCGGTGGACGCGGAGAGCGGGCGGCTGTGGGCGCTGCAGCCGTTGGACTACGAGGAGGTGCAGGTGCTGCAGTTCGAGGTGCGGGCGGTGGACGCGGGGGAGCCGCCGCTGTGCGGCAACGCCACGGTGCAGCTGTTCGTGGTGGACGAGAACGACAACGCGCCGGCGCTGCTCCCGGCTGCCGGGGGCGGGCCGGGCGGCGGGGGCCGCGGGCTCGGGGGCGTCGGGGCCGGGCTCGGGCTCGGGCTCGGGCTCGGGGGCGCTGTGGGCGTGGGCGGCGTGGGGGGCGCCGGCGGGGCAGGTGGTGGCGAAGATCCGCGCGGTGGACGCGGACTCGGGCTACAACGCGTGGCTGCGCTACGAGCTGTGGGAGCCGCGGGGGAAGGGCCCGTTCCGCGTGGGGCTGTACAGCGGCGAGGTGAGCACGGCGCGGGCGCTGGAGGAGGCGGACGGCCCGCGGCAGCGGCTGGTGATCGTGGTGCGGGACCACGGGGAGCCGGCGCGCTCGGCCACGGCCACGCTGAGCGTGTCGCTGGTGGAGGGCGCCGAGGCGGCGCTGGCGGCCGCGGGCTCGTCGTCGTCGGGGGCGGGGCTGCGGCCGGCGGCGGGCGCGGAGGGCGGCGCGGCGGCGGCGGCGGCGGCGGCGGCGGCGACGAACGTGTGGCTGGTGGTGGCCATCTGCGCGGTGTCGAGCCTGTTCCTGCTGGCGGTGGTGCTGTACGGGGCGTCGCGGTGGGCGCCGCGGGCGGCCGTGCTGTCGGGGCCCGGTCCGGCGACGCTGGTGTGCGCCAGCGAAGTGGGGAGCTGGTCGTACTCGCAGCGCCAGAGCCGGAGCCTGTGCGTGGCGGAGGGCGCGGGCAAGAGCGACCTGATGGTTTTCAGCCCCAACTTCCCGCCGCCGCCCGGCCCCGCGGCGAAGGAGACGCAGCCGGAGGCGCCCGCTCTCGTGGACACGGTCAGTGCCCCCCCCCTTTGTCGCCTCTCGCCCCTTCCCCCTTCTTGTGGCCCTGGTCGCCCGGCCCCTGGGCAGGCGCTGGTGGGAGTCGAGCTCAGGCGGTGGGGGCTTGGCGGGTGCTTCGGGCTTGGCGGGTGCTTCTTAAGGGTGTTCACGGGACCTTTGCGTCCTTGCCGGAGCCCCCGGGCTCTCGGTGTGGGGGAGGAAGCAAGCAAGGTGTTGCCGCACCCCGCAGCGGTGGCCGTCCGAAGCTGAGCTTTGCCGTCGTGGCTGTGGGCTGTTGTCCCGTGGAATGAAATCCCTGCCGACTGCGATGTGAGGTGCCACGACATCAGCTTTGCAGACGCTCGGGCTTGCTGGTGTGCAGCATTTCCACCCGAGCTTGCTGAAGGTGTGCCAGACACGCAGGCTGTGGTGGTGGCAGTCTCCCAGGCACTATTTACTGCTTCTTAGAGTTGCTTTTTGCTGACCGTGCTGGTATGCGCTGTGGTTTCTTGTCATAAACTCTGTCCTCGTCCTTATTTGATTCCCTCCTGCGAGAGTTGTGATGGAAGGTGACAGTTGGGTGTTCAGGGTCTTCTCTCCCCATGGTGTAATGTCTCCTTTTCTATTTTCTTACTGGAGAAATTATGAAAGTAGGGAAGGCAATACAGAATTTTCCTCTGTTTTTGTCTAAGTGCGTTGTAACGCTAGTTGCTAGTGTAAAGTGCTCAGGGAGAAAAGAGTCACCCAACAAGGTAGGTGTTAGGAACTTGAATTTTGTTTTTCTTTTGCTGCTCCCCCTTTCCCCCAGGTTGTGGACTATGTTCCTCACCAGTGAAGTGTCATGAATTACGCTGGCCTGTTTTCATGTTCTTTCAATATTTGGATCAGAAGTCACATTGTTTCAATAAACCCTGGAAATCTTCTTTTCTTACAAGAAAAGACAAATAAACAAACTAACCCAAAGCCAAAAAACAGCTCTCCCCAACAAAACTGAAACCAAATTCCCCTGCACAGTCGATATCATCCGTTTACAGTGTTGTGCCCATCAACATGTTTGTTTTTTCCCTCAGAGCATGAAATCAATGCCATGGCCATCTCGAGCTGTCCCAGCGTCACCTTTATAAAGAGTATTGCTCCCAGGTCTGCCACATTTCCTTCTGAGAATGCTGAAGCATTGCCAAACACGAAGGGTCAGCTGCAGAGACTCTGCTGGATGCTGTGTTTGTGATACCATCTGTATGTTTCTTTGTGGTGCTGTCTTTGGTGGGAAGGGTCTGGAAAATCTGGAGAGAGCCCTGAGGTGGGCAAGGGAAACTGTTGCTTGTTCATGGAGGTGAATGTGGCAGTGGGATTGCGTAGGGCCTGGGCATCTCCTGATGTGAAGGGTGACCTTGAGCAGTGGGAGGACTTGTGTGAGGGAAGTGGAAGTCCTTGGGAAGACCATGGGCCATGTCGTAAGAAGACAGGAACGGGAGATGATGTGCTTGTCTTGAGGACACATGTTGCAGAGTGGGGAATGGAGGCTTGCTAGAGGAAAGCATGAGGGAGGAAGGGCACAGAGTGTTCTTGCCCAGAATCTTTTTGCAGGCTCCCAATGGTGTGGAGTATGAGGCCTTGTGGATCTTGAGATAGTATGTGGTACTGAAATGCCCACCGTGTCTTTTTTGGGGGTTACAAGTGTCTCGCAGCAGAGACAGTCCCTTGTGCTGCTGCCTGATTGACGTAGGCAATGTGTTGTTGGTAAGAGGGGTTGAGATGCAGACTGCTGAATTTGTTCTGATGAATATTTTTGCTGCTGTTTTGGGAAAGGTGTTTTGGGAGGATAGTGCTTCAGTCTTCCGTCCTTGTGTTGTGGTGGGTATCTGCAGGAGCTTCCACAGCTGTTGGTGTTGCCATGATGGCAACCTCACCAGGCAGGATTTGTAGGGGCACATGAGGAGGTGAGTGTAATCTTTGTAATCTCCTATTGCACTTGCACAGGTGGCCGTGGTAGAGGTGGTGTCTTGTGTTATTAACACGTTCAGATACATGCATGTGCATGGCAAACCCTGCACAGCAGCCCAGCACTGCGTTTTCTATCGTAGAAGTTCTCTCACCCAGTGGCCATGGTGAGACCGCTTGTGCTTTGGCGTTTGGTGTGGTTTTTCTGAAAGAGGAAAATCCGTGTGGACTGGGATCAGAGCTGTCACAGCTCTACTCACAGACTGTTTAAGCACTCTGATGTGCAGCTGTGTGGTGTTTGCACCTGAGATTGCTGAAAAGCAAAAGCATTCTGGATGGAGTTCACGCAGCTGGGAAGAGTCTGCCAGACAGTGAGTGGGTTTGCATGCCTCCCTGCGTTCTTTGTGCTGATCAGGAGGGAAGGTGCGGATGTGCAAAGGCTGGGGTCATGCTTGGAGCGGGGTTTAGAGCTGGAGCATGTTACTGTGTTGGAGCAATATCTGAGTGTTGTGGCAGTGATTCTGCAAGTGGCAGCCGGTAGGGCCTGTGCAAGCATCACAGGAGGGTGTCCCTGAGCCGGGGACAGTCTTGTCTGATGGAAATGGAGATGCTGGTTAGAAGACGGTCTGCGTCATTGGGGAAGGACTGGAGAATGTCTGCTTAGCTGTGGAGATTCCATTTCCCCAAGGCTCGAGATAGTGGGTTCCAGCAGAAAACCTCAAGAGCACACAGTGGTGCTTGCCCAGGATCCTCTCAGAAGCTCCAGAAGTTTGGCATAGCTTAGGGCGCTGTTGTTCTTTGTGGTATTACTGCTTGTGAAGACATCTACCCATGCATGGCTTTAATCACTTGTTTCTGGTGTGGAACGTTGTTGCTCAAAGAGAAGCTTTTCCAAATTTGGATCATGCTGCCAGCCTTTTCTGAACCTCTCCTTGGTTACCTCTCTGCTCTTAGTCTTGCTAGGGAGGGGAAGAAGTGGTCTCCGTATTCAAGATACTGCCAGAATTTGCATTTCACTACAGCGGAATGGGATCCTTTGGTTTTTCTTCTCTCCCCTCACCAAAACCGCCCACCCTTTTGGTTTATTTCTGGTCACGTTGGCAATGTGTTGGTAACAGTGGATGAGATGCGGAGTGCTGAATTTTGGCAGCTGTCAGGTGGCAGATGTTTGGGCGATTTCCCATCAGTGTAGGAGATGGCTTTTTCACTCTCCTGAGCTAAGTTTCCTATTGAGAGAATGTCCTTAGCTTTCAGGGTTCCGTTCCTGCGTCCCCTGTGATAGAAGTTCATACGGGCACTGGTGCACGTCCAGTGTTTGCAGAAGATGATCATTTTTTTTCTTGTCCAGTTTCCCCAGAAATGCTATGATGTTAACTTAAAATATCCTTGAAAAGCAATTCCCCTCCCCTGAAAAAGTTTCTTTTCTGAAGAGGCAACCCAGTGTGCTACGGGTAGTAGCTCAACACCTGAAGTGGATGTGTTTGAGAGACAGCTGTACAAGCAGGGGCAGAAGGCTGGCTTGGCTGAGCAGGGACCATCTAGAACTTAGGCGAAAAGGAAGGTGTACGGACATTGGAAAGAAGGACAGGTGACACGGGAGGACTACAGAGATGCTGTTTGCCCCTGTAGGGAGGAAAGTTTGTGTGGCCAAAGCTCCACTAGGAGTTCCAAGCTGGCCAGCACTGTTAGAAGGACACCAAAGGGCTTTTTAAAACATGTTAACAGCAAAAGGAGGATGAGAGGAAACATTGGTCTGTTACTGGATGAGGTTGGCCACCTTACAAATAGGGATGTAGACAAAGCAGAGATGTTTAATGCCTTCTTCACCTCTGTACTTTAACACTGATGATGGGCCCTGGGACGCCCCGGAGCCCTGTGTTAGAAGATTGTGACTGGGGCAATGATCAACTCTGTCATAGTCTGACAAATTCTATGTCTCAAACATCCATTGAAGAGCTTTGCTGGAGAAAACGGCCTCTGTAAAAATGCTGGAGTTTTGTGAACAGGACAATGTGGCCAGAGGAGAGGGCCCCACGGAGGGTGGGAACGCACTTCTCCAAAGCCCCAATTCCTTATCTTAAGCGTCCAGGAGAAGGAACACAATATATGCCTTCCTGGAAGAAGAAGGCCCCATGGAAGTTGGGACTGGGCTTCTATCTTAAGCGGTCATGCCAGCAGGAAAAGAGCGGCAACTCAACAATGAACCCCCCCCCCACCCCGCCAAAGCTCACTGATCGATTCCAGTGAACCCAGGTGTGGGAACTGCGCATGTTGAGATCATCAACTAACACACTATAAAAGAAGAGAGAACGAGTCCTCAGTGCGCACCCTCCAGAACTGGATCTCTACGCTGGCTGGACCAACGCTGGACCCAGGACTGGTGAAACCCTTCTCTTCTCTCATTCTTTCTTTCTTTGTCTCATTCTCTCTCCCTCTTTTCCTTCTCTCTTTTCCACAGTCCCTACACCTCATCCTTTTAAACATAAACCGTTCACCAAGTCTGAGACTAGGCGTGGATCTAGCAGCCCCTGAGCTCCTGTTTGAGAAGGAGTCCAGAAAGCAAGGCGGTCTGCTCTGAACCTCGTGACTCAGCGGGAGGGCTCTTCTCCTGACACAGTTTCATGTTCTTTTTTCCATTTCATTTTTCTATACTTCTCTTCTCAAACAGCGGCTTAATGACATGTTGCAAGGTTCATATTAATAAGTTCACATGTGCTTGGACAAAGTTAGCTAGGTTGAATAAATGTTGATTGTTGTTTGAACTCCCCTGGTGTCGTTTCACCTTATTCTGACAAAGGAAATCCACGAACCTGAGTCGCTCCAACTTTGCGACGTGACAAAATCCCAGTGAACTCTGACTTTGTTTGAGACTTGCTGCTCCAGCTAGAGGCATGAAAGTCTATGGAGCCCGGTGGGATTCATTGCAGGGTACTGAAAGAGCTGGCCGATGTCATTGTGGGACTTCTTTCCATTATCTTTCAATGGTCTTGGGAGTGTGGAGAGGTGCCAGGCAACTGGAAGCTGGCAAATGTTGTCCCAGTTTTCCAGAAGGGTAAGAGAGAAGAGCCTGGTAATTACAGGCCTGTCAGTCTGACTTCAATGCCTGGTGAAATTATGGAGAAGGTTATTCTGGGAGTTATTGAAAACCACTTGAGAGACACTGCAGTCATTGGCCATAGCCAGCACAGGTTCACGAGGGGAAAGTCCTGTTCAGCTAACTTAATTTCCTTTTGTGACAAGGTCACCCATCTAGTTGACAAAGGGAAGCCAGTAGATGTTGGGTTTTTTGGATTTTAGCAAAGCTTTTGACCCTGTCTCTCGTAGTATCCTTCTGGATAAAATGTCCAGCGTGCCGCTGTCATACTACTTGTCATAAGAAAGTGCAGAATGTGTTGGGTGAGCAATTGGCTGGTGGGTTGGGGTCAGAGAGTTATAGTAAATGGGGTTACATGAGGCTGGCGGCCAGTTCACTGGTGGGGTTCCACAGGGCTGAATTTTAGGGCCAGTGCTCTTGAATGTTTTCATAGATGATGTGGATTCAGCATGCAGGAGTCGAATGAACATTAAGTAAGTTTGATGATGACACTAAATTAGGAGGAGCTGTGGACTCCCTCGAGGATAGGGAGGCCTTACAGATGGATCTGGATAGACTAGAGAGCTGGGCAATCCCCAGCCGTATGAAATGTAACAAGAGCAAGTGCCAGATTCTGCATGTGGGATGGGGTAATCTTGGTTATCCCTACAAATTGGGGGTCAAGAGGCAGGAGAGCAACCCCACGGAAAGAGATCCTGGGGTCTGTGTTGATGGCAAGATGAATATGAGTCAGCAGTATGCTGTGGCATCCAAACGGGCCAACCATGTCCTGTGGTGCATCAAGCACAGCATCGCTAGCTGGTTGAGGGAGGTGATTGTCCCCCTCTGTACTGCTCTGGTGCGGCCCCACATGAAGTACTCTGTGCAGTTTTGGGTGCCTCAAGATAAGAAGGGCATCAAACTACTAGAGTGTATCCAGAGTAGGATGAGCAAGATGATGAAAAGTCTTGAGTGCAAGACGTGTGAGGAGCGGCTGAGGTCACTTGGTTTGTTCAGCTTGGAGAAGAGAAGGCTGAGGGTGCCCTTATCGCAGTCTACAACTTCCTCAAGGGGGGGCAGCGGAGGGGGAGGTGCTGATCTCGTCTCTCTGGTGACCAGCAATCGGCCACGAGGAAATGGTCGGAAGCTGTGTCAGAGGAAGTTCCGATTGGACGTTAGGAAAAGGTTCTTCACTGAGAGTGTGGCCAGTCACTGGAACGGGCCTCCGCAAGGAAGGGGTCACGGCACCAAGCCTGTCAGAGCTCAAGGGGCGGACTGTACAATGGTTGCAAAATGTTGGCAGAATGGGAGTAATTTTTTCTTCTGTCCAGCAACCCCCAAAATCTCTGATACTCTTAAGGGAAAATATCCTTTAAAACCAATTCTTGTGTCCTGAAAATGTTTGTTTTCTGAAGAAGCACGTGGTGATGTTACAGGTAAGTACTCATACAGAAAGATGTGTGTTTTGAGAGGCTGCTGTAGTTTTGTTCTTGTTTAGTCGTGGTATCTTCATGTTGGATGGACCGAATGTTGCCTGGATGGTAATGCCCTGTAGGTTTTGGAGCAGCAAAGCACCACTGCCTGCTCTCACTGCTTTTCTGCTGCTTTCCCAGGCACAGCCTGAGTGTGTGGCAGCAAGCACGTATGGAGGAGGGACCCACAATCCCTTTCATGGAGTGGCTGTGGTTGGGAGCCAAGGGGATGTTCTCAGTGAGAATGCTGTGTGGTTACTGTTGTGGCTTTTGTTTGTCTGTGTGACAGGTGGATCATGCTAATGAGTGAGAGTATTCCGTGGTGGGCTAATGCCCCTGTGTTGTTCTGGCAGTGGGATGCCTGCCTGAAAGGGAATGCAAGAGTTTGCCATTTCAGCGCGCAGGTGGAAAAGGAGGCCGGAAGAATAGCTCTTCATCGAGATACATGAAGAGTACTCGGGAGCTGTGTTTGCCCCATGCTCTTCCAGTGTTCTTGAAGGATTGTCGTGCTGGCCTGTGATGGGTTTGATTTCCCTAAAGAAGGACTACCCTGGGTTGTTTGGACCTCTTTGGAGCCTGCTGGCAGAGATGTCCAAGTCTGTGGGTCTTGGGCTTTGTGTTTCAGAGGGTGGGGGATTTCTTTTGTGATGTAGCAGTGATGATCTTTCTTTGCCGTGTGATTGCCTTCCTCTGTTATTGCTGTGTCCTTGAGAGGAACTGGTGGCTGACGAGTGTGGCCTTCTTCCAGAAGGGAGGGACGGGGAAGTGCAGGAGCAGTCCTGTGTGTCTTGCATTGTCTGGAGGAGGAAAGCCGGAAGGTGTTATTCACCGGGAGGGATGGAAGGTGGCAGGTGAATAGGAAGGAGAGCCTCTTGCAACGGGCATGCCCGTGCTTCATGTCGAGTGCGGTGTAGAGTGTAGAAAATCTTTGGTAAAGGGGAAAAGAAGCGAAGAGACGAGGTGGAATGACAGAAGATAAGGGGAAGGCAAGGATAGTGAGTCAGGGTGAGGCAAAAAGGAAAAGGAAGTGAAGTAAGGGCAGTAGGAAAGAAAAAAGATGAAAAGAAGAGATGAAAGGACAAGGAAGAAAAAGTAATGAGAAAGGAAGCAGGAAATAAGAAGGAACACAAGAGAGAGGAAGATGGCAAAAAGGACTGTATGCAACGAAGAAAGATAGAAGGACAAGGAAGTAAGGAAGGAAGAGGCGATAGAGGATATTACCAGGATGCACTGATTGCTATCTCTACATGTTCGAATGGAGGTGAGGACCTCGGCATCCTTGGGACCAAGGGGCGCTGTGCAAGCTTGATGAGAAGTGGTGAGGAAGGGAAATGATAGCTGTTGCCAGAGGGCATGTCCATTGCTTCATGGCGAGGGTGATGGTAGTCATATGGAAAACACGTAGGTAAAGGAGACAAGGAAGAAGCAAAGAGGGAAGAAGAAGAGAAGGGGAGGGATGGACAGGGGAAAAGAGGGGAAGGGGGGAAAGAGGAAAGCAGGGAAGGAAGGAAGACAGAACAAAGAAAATCAAACAAGAAACGAAGCAAGCAATGGAGGAGAAGGAAAATAAAGAAAAGAAGAAAGGATAAAGGAGTTTACTAGCATGCACGAACGCTATGACTGTACACAGAAAGGTGGTGAGGGAGGGCAAGGAAGGAAAGAAGGATCGGTAGAGGAGATTAGCAAAAGGCACCGACCTTACCTCTAGGCGCTGAAGAGAGTTGGTCCCTAACAGCCTCCGCCTCGGTTAGAGTGCCGCGCTCCGGCGCTGCTGGCCCGTAATTAGCGCTGCTGGCCCCGTCTTTGACGGTGTCCGCCGCGGCGCCGAGGCGGACTGGCGAGCTGCCAGCGGGGGTAGAGAAGAGCGAAGGATGGAAGGAGAAGGGAAAGGGGAAGTAAAGACTTGGGCACGTGAGGGCAAGAACGAAAAGGAGAAGGAAGAGCAGAAAGAGGGACCATGGAAGGTGGAAAGAGAAGAAAGCAGAAAGAGGTTGGAAAGAGAAGACAGAGGAAGAAGAAGATGGAAGAGAAGAGAGAAGAAAGAGAAGGGAAATGTCAGGAAAGGAAGGAAGAAGGCGAGAAACGCATAAGAAGAGATAAGTGGGGGCGGAAAGAAGAAAGGCCGAAGGAAAGAGGAAAGACGCAGGGAGGAAGGGAAAAAGAAAGGAAGGAAGGCAAAGCAGGAGGAGCACGGAAGGGAGCGAGGCGAGAGGCGGCGGGCTGGCGATCGTGGGGAGCGTGCGAGGCGTCGGAGCAGCACACGGTGTCGCTGCAGGCTCAGAAACGGCGTGGGAGCGGTGAGGCGGCTCCGCCCCGGGGCGGCGGAGAGCCCGGCTGTGAGCGCGGGGGGGCGGCGCGGGGCGGGCGGGCGAGCCGGTGCGTCCGGGCGGCGGCGGGGAGCCGTGCGGGGCCCGTGCGGGCGGCGGCGGCGATGGGCGTGTGCTGGGGGCCCGTGGTGCGGGTGCTGGTGCTGCAGGCGGCCTGGGCGCTGGGCGGCGGGCAGGTGCGCTACTCGGTGCCGGAGGAAGCCAAGGCCGGGACGGTGGTGGGCCGGCTGGCGCAGGACCTGGGCCTGGAGGCGGGCGAGCCGGAGGCGCGTCGGCTGCGGCTGGTGGCGCAGGGCCGGCGGGCGAGCGTGGAGGTGAGCGGGGCGAGCGGGGCGCTGGTGGTGAGCTCGCGGCTGGACCGGGAGGAGCTGTGCGGGAAGAGCGCGCCGTGCGCCCTGCGCCTGGAGGTTGCTGGTGGAGCGGCCGCTGCGCGTCTTCCACGTGGAGCTGGAGGGTGACCGACATCAACGACAACGCCCCGCTCTTTCCCGCCGCCCGGAAAAACCTCAGTTTATCGGAGAACTCCCCCCCCGGTTCTCGGTTCCCGCTGGAGGGCGCGTCGGATGCAGACGTCGGAGCCAATGCGCAGCTCTCCTATACCGTCAACCCCAGCGAGTATTTTACGCTGGATGTGAAATCCTCTGACGAGAACAGGAAATCCCTGTTCCTGGTGCTCGCGAAATCTCTGGACCGCGAGACGATGGCTGAGCACCGTTTGGTGTTGACGGCGATTGACGGGGGCCGTCCATCGCTGACGGGCACGATGGAGCTGGTGATCTCGGTGCTGGACGCCAACGACAACGCGCCCCAGTTCAACCAGTCGGTGTATAAAGTGCAGCTGCCAGAGAGCGCTGCAGAGGGGACGTTAGTGGTGCGGGTGAACGCCACGGATCCAGACGAGGGTCTCAATAGTGAGTTCTATTATAGCATCGTTAGTTCCCTTCCTGCTGTTAAGAGAGGTGTCTTCACCATTGATCCCAAGACGGGCGAAATCAGACTGACGGGCGCCCTGGACTATGAAAACGTCCGTTTCCACGAGATACAAATCGAAGCGAGAGACAAAGGTTGGCCCCCGCTGTCGGGTCACTGCAGCGTGGAGCTGGAGGTGCTGGACGTGAACGACAACGCGCCGGAGGTGTGGGTGACGTCGCTGTCGGTGCCGGTGCCGGAGGACGCGGCGGTGGGGACGGTGGTGGCGCTGCTGAGCGTGTCGGACCGGGACTCGGGGGCGAACGGTCGGGTGCGCTGCGCGGTGTGGCCGGCGGCGCCGTTCGGGCTGGTGGCGACGTTCGCGCTGGCTCGTACTCGCTGGTGCTGCGGGAGGCGCTGGACCGGGAGCGGGTGTCGGAGTACGAGGTGGAGGTGCGGGGCGGAGGACGGCGGGGCGCCGGCGCTGCGCGCCAGCCGCGGGGTGCGGGTGCCGGTGTTCGGACGTGAAACGACAACGCGCCGGCGTTCGCGCAGGCCGTGTACACGGTGCTGGCGCGGGGAGAACAACGCGGCGGGCGCGGAGCTGGCGCGGCTGTGGGGCGCGGGACCCGGACGAGGCGGGCAACGGGCGCGTGAGCTACTCGGTGGCGGAGGGCGTGGGCGGGGGCGCGGTGGCGGGCGGGGGGTGGCGGGCGGCGTCGAGCGACGTGGCGGTGGACGCGGAGAGCGGGCGGCTGGGGGCGCTGCAGCCGTTGGACTACGAGGAGGTGCAGGTGCTGCAGTTCGAGGTGCGGGCGGTGGACGCGGGGGAGCCGCCGCTGTGCGGCAACGCCACGGTGCAGCTGTTCGTGGTGGACGAGAACGACAACGCGCCGGCGCTGCTCCCGGCTGCCGGGGGCGGGCCGGGCGGCGGGGCCGCGGGCTCGGGGGCGTCGGGGCCGGGCTCGGGCTCGGGCTCGGGCTCGGGGGCGCTGTGGGCGTGGGCGGCGTGGGGGGCGCCGGCGGGGCAGGTGGGTGGCGAAGATCCGCGCGGTGGACGCGGACTCGGGCTACAACGCGTGGCTGCGCTACGAGCTGTGGGAGCCGCGGGGGAAGGGCCCGTTCCGCGTGGGGCTGTACAGCGGCGAGGTGAGCACGGCGCGGGCGCTGGAGGAGGCGGACGGCCCGCGGCAGCGGCTGGTGATCGTGGTGCGGGACCACGGGGAGCCGGCGCGCTCGGCCACGGCCACGCTGAGCGTGTCGCTGGTGGAGGGCGCCGAGGCAGCGCTGGCGGCCGCGGGGCTCGTCGTCGTCGGGGGCGGGGCTGCGGCCGGCGGCGGGCGCGGAGGGCGGCGCGGCGGCGGCGGCGGCGGCGGCGGCGACGAACGTGTGGCTGGTGGTGGCCATCTGCGCGGTGTCGAGCCTGTTCCTGCTGGCGGTGGTGCTGTACGGGGCGTCGCGGTGGGCGCCGCGGGCGGCCGTGCTGTCGGGGCCCGGTCCGGCGACGCTGGTGTGCGCCAGCGAAGTGGGGGAGCTGGTCGTACTCGCAGCGCCAGAGCCGGAGCCTGTGCGTGGCGGAGGGCGCGGGCAAGAGCGACCTGATGGTTTTCAGCCCCAACTTCCCGCCGCCGCCCGGCCCCGCGGCGAAGGAGACGCAGCCGGAGGCGCCCGCTCTCGTGGACACGGTCAGTGCCCCCCCCCCTTTGTCGCCTCTCGCCCCTTCCCCCTTCTTGTGGCCCTGGTCGCCCGGCCCCTGGGCAGGCGCTGGTGGGAGTCGAGCTCAGGCGGTGGGGGCTTGGCGGGTGCTTCGGGCTTGGCGGGTGCTTCTTAAGGGTGTTCACGGGACCTTTGCGTCCTTGCCGGAGCCCCCGGGCTCTCGGTGTGGGGGAGGAAGCAAGCAAGGTGTTGCCGCACCCCGCAGCGGTGGCCGTCCGAAGCTGAGCTTTGCAGTCGTGGCTGTGGGCTGTTGTCCCGTGGAATGAAATCCCTGCCGACTGCAATGAGAGGGTGCCACGACATCAGCTTTGCAGACGCTCGGGCTTGCTGGTGTGCAGCATTTCCACCCGAGCTTGCTGAAGGTGTGCCAGACACGCAGGCTGTGGTGGTGGCAGTCCCGCAGGCACTATTTACTGCTTCTTAGAGTTGCTTTTTGCTGACCGTGCTGGTATCCGCTGTGGTGTGTTATGGCAAACTCTGTCCTCGTCCTTATTTGATTCCCTTCTGCGAGAGTTGTGATGGAAGGTGACAGTTGGGTGTTCAGGGTCTTCTCTCCCCATGGTGTAATGTCTCCTTTTCTATTTTCTTACTGGAGAAATTATGAAAGTAGGGAAGGCAATACAGAATTTTCCTCTGTTTTTGTCTAAGTGCGTTGTAACGCTAGTTGCTAGTGTAAAGTGCTCAGGGAGAAAAGAGTCACCCAACAAGGTAGGTGTTAGGAACAGGAATTTTGTTTTTCTTTTGCTGCTCCCCCTTTCCCCCAGGTTGTGGACTATGTTCCTCACCAGTGAAGTGTCATGAATTACGCTGGCCTGTTTTCATGTTCTTTCAATATTTGGATCAGAAGTCACATTGTTTCAATAAACCCTGGAAATCTTCTTTTCTTACAAGAAAAGACAAATAAACAAACTAACCCAAAGCCAAAAAAACAGCTCTCCCCAACAAAACTGAAACCAAATTCCCCTGCACAGTCGATATCATCCGTTTACAGTGTTGTGCCCATCAACATGTTTGTTTTTCCCTCAGAGCATGAAATCAATGCCATGGCCATCTCGAGCTGTCCCAGCGTCACCTTTATAAAGAGTATTGCTCCCAGGTCTGCCACATTTCCTTCTGAGAATGCTGAAGCATTGCCAAACACGAAGGGTCAGCTGCAGAGACTCTGCTGGATGCTGTGTTTGCGATACCATCTGTATGTTTCTTTGTGGTGCTGTCTTTGGTGGGAAGGGTCTGGAAAATCTGGAGAGAGCCCTGAGGTGGGCAAGGAAACTGTTGCTTGTTCATGGAGGTGAATGTGGCAGTGGGATTGCGTAGGGCCTGGGCATCTCCTGATGTGAAGGGTGACCTTGAGCAGTGGGAGGACTTGTGTGAGGGAAGTGGAAGTCCTTGGGAAGACCATGGGCCATGTCGTAAGAAGACAGGAACGGGAGATGATGTGCTTGTCTTGAGGACACATGTTGCAGAGTGGGGAATGGAGGCTTGCTAGAGGAAAGCATGAGGGAGGAAGGGCACAGAGTGTTCTTGCCCAGAATCTTTTGCAGGCTCCCAATGGTGTGGAGTATGAGGCCTTGTGGATCTTGAGATAGTATGTGGTACTGAAATGCCCACCGTGTCTTTTTTGGGGGTTACAAGTGTCTCGCAGCAGAGACAGTCCCTTGTGCTGCTGCCTGATTGACGTAGGCAATGTGTTGTTGGTAAGAGGGGTTGAGATGCAGACTGCTGAATTTGTTCTGATGAATATTTTTGCTGCTGTTTTGGGAAAGGTGTTTTGGGAGGATAGTGCTTCAGTCTTCCGTCCTTGTGTTGTGGTGGGTATCTGCAGGAGCTTCCACAGCTGTTGGTGTTGCCATGATGGCAACCTCACCAGGCAGGATTTGTAGGGGCACATGAGGAGGTGAGTGTAATCTTTGTAATCTCCTATTGCACTTGCACAGGTGGCCGTGGTAGAGGTGGTGTCTTGTGTTATTAACACGTTCAGATACATGCATGTGCATGGCAAACCCTGCACAGCAGCCCAGCACTGCGTTTTCTATCGTAGAAGTTCTCTCACCCAGTGGCCATCGTGAGACCGCTTGTGCTTTGGCGTTTGGTGTGGTTTTCTGAAAGAGGAAAATCCGTGTGGACTGGGATCAGAGCTGTCACAGCTCTACTCACAGACTGTTTAAGCACTCTGATGTGCAGCTGTGTGGTGTTTGCACCTGAGATTGCTGAAAAGCAAAAGCATTCTGGATGGAGTTCACGCAGCTGGGAAGAGTCTGCCAGACAGTGAGTGGGTTTGCATGCCTCCCTGCGTTCTTTGTGCTGATCAGGAGGGAAGGTGCGGATGTGCAAAGGCTGGGGTCATGCTTGGAGCGGGGTTTAGAGCTGGAGCATGTTACTGTGTTGGAGCAATATCTGAGTGTTGTGGCAGTGATTCTGCAAGTGGCAGCCGGTAGGGCCTGTGCAAGCATCACAGGGAGGGTGTCCCTGAGCCGGGGACAGTCTTGTCTGATGGAAATGGAGATGCTGGTTAGAAGACGGTCTGCGTCATTGGGGAAGGACTGGAGAATGTCTGCTTAGCTGTGGAGATTCCATTTCCCAAGGCTCGAGATAGTGGGTTCCAGCAGAAAACCTCAAGAGCACACAGTGGTGCTTGCCCGGGATCCTCTCAGAAGCTCCAGAAGTTTGGCATAGCTTAGGGCGCTGTTGTTCTTTGTGGTATTACTGCTTGTGAAGACATCTACCATGCATGGCTTTAATCACTTGTTTCTGGTGTGGAACGTTGTTGCTCAAAGAGAAGCTTTTCCAAATTTGGATCATGCTGCCAGCCTTTTCTGAACCTCTCCTTGGTTACCTCTCTGCTCTTAGTCTTGCTAGGGAGGGGAAGAAGTGGTCTCCGAATTCAAGATACTGCCAGAATTTGCATTTCACTACAGCGGAATGGGATCCTTTGGTTTTCTTCTCTCCCCTCACCAAAACCGCCCACCCTTTTGGTTTTATTTCTGTCACGTTGGCAATGTGTTGGTAACAGTGGATGAGATGCGGAGTGCTGAATTTTGGCAGCTGTCAGGTGGCAGATGTTTGGGCGATTTCCCATCAGTGTAGGAGATGGCTTTTCCACTCTCCTGAGCTAAGTTTCCTATTGAGAGAATGTCCTTAGCTTTCAGGGTTCCTTCCTGCGTCCCCTGTGATAGAAGTTCATACGGGGCACTGTGCACCGTCCAGTTTTTGCAGAAGATGAGTCATTTTTTCTTGTCCAGTTTCCCCAGAAATGCTATGATGTTAACTTAAAATATCCTTGAAAAGCAATTCCCCTCCCCTGAAAAAGTTTCTTTTCTGAAGAGGCAACCAGTGATGCTACGGGTAAGTAGCTCAACACCTGAAGTGGATGTGTTTGAGAGACAGCTGTACAAGCAGGGCAGAAGGCTGGCTTGGCTGAGCAGGGACCATCTAGAACTTAGGCGGAAAAGGAAGGTGTACGGACATTGGAAAGAAGGACAGGTGACACGGGAGGACTACAGAGATGCTGTTTGCCCCTGTAGGGAGAAAGTTTGTGTGGCCAAAGCTCCACTAGAGTTCAAGCTGGCCAGCACTGTGAAGGACAACCAAAAGGGCTTTTTAAAACATGTTAACAGCAAAAGGAGGATGAGAGGAAACATTGGTCTGTTACTGGATGAGGTTGGCCACCTTACAAATAGGGATGTAGACAAAGCAGAGATGTTTAATGCCTTCTTCACCTCTGTACTTTAACACTGATGATGGGCCCTGGGACGCCCCGGAGCCCTGTGTTAGAAGATTGTGACTGGGGCAATGATCAACTCTGTCATAGTCTGACAAATTCTATGTCTCAAACATCCATTGAAGAGCTTTGCTGGAGAAAACGGCCTCTGTAAAAATGCTGGAGTTTTGTGAACAGGACAATGTGGCCAGAGGAGAGGGCCCCACGGAGGGTGGGAACGCACTTCTCCAAAGCCCCAATTCCTTATCTTAAGCGTCCAGGAGAAGGAACACAATATATGCCTTCCTGGAAGAAGAAGGCCCCATGGAAGTTGGGACTGGGCTTCTATCTTAAGCGGTCATGCCAGCAGGAAAAGAGCGGCAACTCAACAATGAACCCCCCCCCCACCCCGCCAAAGCTCACTGATCGATTCCAGTGAACCCCAGGTGTGGGAACTGCGCATGTTGAGATCATCAACTAACACACTATAAAAGAAGAGAGAACGAGTCCTCAGTGCGCACCCTCCAGAACTGGATCTCTACGCTGGCTGGACCAACGCTGGACCCAGGACTGGTGAAACCCTTCTCTTCTCTCATTCTTTCTTTCTTTGTCTCATTCTCTCTCTCCCTCTTTTCCTTCTCTCTTTTCCACAGTCCCTACACCTCATCCTTTTAAACATAAACCGTTCACCAAGTCTGAGACTAGGCGTGGATCTAGCAGCCCCTGAGCTCCTGTTTGAGAAGGAGTCCAGAAAGCAAGGCGGTCTGCTCTGAACCTCGTGACTCAGCGGGAGGGCTCTTCTCCTGACACAGTTTCATGTTCTTTTTTCCATTTCATTTTTCTATACTTCCCTTCTCTTCTCAAACAGCGGCTTAATGACATGTTGCAAGGTTCATATTAATAAGTTCACATGTGCTTGGACAAAGTTAGCTAGGTTGAATAAATGTTGATTGTTGTTTGAACTCCCCTGGTGTCGTTTCACCTTATTCTGACAAAGGAAATCCACGAACCTGAGTCGCTCCAACTTTGCGACGTGACAAAATCCCAGTGAACTCTGACTTTGTTTGAGACTTGCTGCTCCAGCTAGAGGCATGAAAGTCTATGGAGCCCGGTGGGATTCATTGCAGGGTACTGAAAGAGCTGGCCGATGTCATTGTGGGACTTCTTTCCATTATCTTTCAATGGTCTTGGGAGTGTGGAGAGGTGCCAGGCAACTGGAAGCTGGCAAATGTTGTCCCAGTTTTCCAGAAGGGTAAGAGAGAAGAGCCTGGTAATTACAGGCCTGTCAGTCTGACTTCAATGCCTGGTGAAATTATGGAGAAGGTTATTCTGGGAGTTATTGAAAACCACTTGAGAGACACTGCAGTCATTGGCCATAGCCAGCACAGGTTCACGAGGGGAAAGTCCTGTTCAGCTAACTTAATTTCCTTTTGTGACAAGGTCACCCATCTAGTTGACAAAGGGAAGCCAGTAGATGTTGGGTTTTTTGGATTTTAGCAAAGCTTTTGACCCTGTCTCTCGTAGTATCCTTCTGGATAAAATGTCCAGCGTGCCGCTGTCATACTACTTGTCATAAGAAAGTGCAGAATGTGTTGGGTGAGCAATTGGCTGGTGGGTTGGGGTCAGAGAGTTATAGTAAATGGGGTTACATGAGGCTGGCGGCCAGTTCACTGGTGGGGTTCCACAGGGCTGAATTTTAGGGCCAGTGCTCTTGAATGTTTTCATAGATGATGTGGATTCAGCATGCAGGAGTCGAATGAACATTAAGTAAGTTTGATGATGACACTAAATTAGGAGGAGCTGTGGACTCCCTCGAGGATAGGGAGGCCTTACAGATGGATCTGGATAGACTAGAGAGCTGGGCAATCCCCAGCCGTATGAAATGTAACAAGAGCAAGTGCCAGATTCTGCATGTGGGATGGGGTAATCTTGGTTATCCCTACAAATTGGGGGTCAAGAGGCAGGAGAGCAACCCCACGGAAAGAGATCCTGGGGTCTGTGTTGATGGCAAGATGAATATGAGTCAGCAGTATGCTGTGGCATCCAAACGGGCCAACCATGTCCTGTGGTGCATCAAGCACAGCATCGCTAGCTGGTTGAGGGAGGTGATTGTCCCCCTCTGTACTGCTCTGGTGCGGCCCCACATGAAGTACTCTGTGCAGTTTTGGGTGCCTCAAGATAAGAAGGGCATCAAACTACTAGAGTGTATCCAGAGTAGGATGAGCAAGATGATGAAAAGTCTTGAGTGCAAGACGTGTGAGGAGCGGCTGAGGTCACTTGGTTTGTTCAGCTTGGAGAAGAGAAGGCTGAGGGGTGCCCTTATCGCAGTCTACAACTTCCTCAAGGGGGGCAGCGGAGGGGGAGGTGCTGATCTCGTCTCTCTGGTGACCAGCAATCGGCCACGAGGAAATGGTCGGAAGCTGTGTCAGAGGAAGTTCCGATTGGACGTTAGGAAAAGGTTCTTCACTGAGAGTGTGGCCAGTCACTGGAACGGGCTCCGCAAGGAAGGGGTCACGGCACCAAGCCTGTCAGAGCTCAAGGGGCGGACTGTACAATGGTTGCAAAATGTTGGCAGAATGGGAGTAATTTTTTCTTCTGTCCAGCAACCCCCAAAATCTCTGATACTCTTAAGGGAAAATATCCTTTAAAACCAATTCTTGTGTCCTGAAAATGTTTGTTTTCTGAAGAAGCACGTGGTGATGTTACAGGTAAGTACTCATACAGAAAGATGTGTTTTGAGAGGCTGCTGTAGTTTTGTTCTTGTTTAGTCGTGGTATCTTCATGTTGGATGGACCGAATGTTGCCTGGATGGTAATGCCTGTAGGTTTGGAGCAGCAAAGCACCACTGCCTGCTCTCACTGCTTTTCTGCTGCTTCCAGGCACAGCCTGAGTGTGTGGCAGCAAGCACGTATGGAGGAGGGACCACAATCCCTTTCATGGAGTGGCTGTGTTGGGAGCCAAGGGGATGTTCTCAGTGAGAATGCTGTGGTGTTACTGTTGTGGCTTTTGTTTGTCTGTGTGACAGGTGGATCATGCTAATGAGTGAGAGGTATTCCGTGGGGGCTAATGCCCCTGTGTTGTTCTGGCAGTGGATGCCTGCCTGAAAGGGAATGCAAGAGTTTGCCATTCAGCGCGCAGGTGGAAAAGGAGGCCGGAAGAATAGCTCTTCATCGAGATACATGAAGAGTACTCGGGAGCTGTGTTTGCCCCATGCTCTTCCAGTGTTCTTGAAGGATTGTCGTGCTGGCCTGTGATGGGTTTGATTTCCCTAAAGAAGGACTACCCTGGGTTGTTTGGACTCTTTGGAGCCTGCTGGCAGAGATGTCCAAGTCTGTGGGGCTTGGGCTTGTGTTTCAGAGGGTGGGGGATTCTTTTGTGATGTAGCAGTGATGATCTTTCTTTGCCGTGTGATTGCCTTGCTCTGTTATTTGCTGTGTCCTTGAGAGGACTGGTGGCTGACGAGTGTGGCCTTCTTCCAGAAGGGAGGGACGGGGAAGTGCAGGAGCAGTCTGTGTGTCTTGCATTGGCTGGAGGAAAGCAGGAAGGTTGTTATTCACCTGGAGGGATGGAAGGTGGCAGGGAAGAGGAAGGAGAGCTCTTGCCAAAGGGCATGCCCGTGCTTCATGTCGAGTGCGGTGTAGACGTGTAGAAAATCTTTTGGTAAAGGGGAAAAAGAAGAGAAGAGACGAGGGTGGAAGCAGAAGATAAGGGGAGGCAAGGATAGGGCAGGGTGAGGCAAAAAAGGAAAAGGAAGTGAAGGAAGGGCAGTAGGAAAGAAAAAAGATGAAAAGAAGAGATGAAAGGACAAGGAAGAAAAAGTAATGAGAAAGGAAGCAGGAAATAAGAAGGAACACAAGAGAGAGGAAGATGGCAAAAAAGGACTGTATGCAACGAAGAAAGATAGAAGGACAAGGAAGTAAGGAAGGAAGAGGCGATAGAGGATATTACCAGGATGCACTGATGCTATCTCTACATGTCGAATGGAGGTGAGGACCTCGGCATCCTTGGGACCAAGGGGCGCTGTGCAAGGCTTGATGAGAAGTGGTGAGGAAGGGAAATGATAGCTGTTGCCAGAGGGCATGTCCATGCTTCATGGCGAGGGTGAGGTAGTCATATGGAAAACACGTAGGTAAAGGAGACAAGGAAGAAGCAAAGAGGGAAGAAGAAGAGAAGGGCAGGGATGGACAGGGAAAAGAGGGGAAGGGGGAAAGAGAAAGCAGGGAAGGAAGGAAGACAGAACAAAGAAAATCAAACAAGAACGAAGCAAGCAATGGAGAGAAGGAAAATAAAGAAAAGAAGAAAGGATAAAGGAGTTTACTAGCATGCACGAACGCTATGACTGTACACAGAAAGGTGGTGAGGGAGGGCAAGGAAGGAAAGAAGGATCGGTAGAGGAGATTAGCAAAAGGCACCGACCTTACCTCTAGGCGCTGAAGAGAGTTGGTCCCTAACAGCCTCCGCCTCGGTTAGAGTGCCGCGCTCCGGCGCTGCTGGCCCGTAATTAGCGCTGCTGGCCCCGTCTTTGACGGTGTCCGCCGCGGCGCCGGAGGCGACTGGCGAGCTGCCAGCGGGGGTAGAGAAGAGCGAAGGATGGAAGGAGAAGGGAAAGGGGAGTAAAGACTTGGGCACGTGAGGGCAAGAACGAAAAGGAGAAGGAAGAGCAGAAAGAGGACATGGAAGGTGGAAAGAGAAGAAAGCAGAAAGAGGTTGGAAAGAGAAGACGGAACAGAAGAAAGAAGAGAAGAAAAGTGGCAGGAAAGGAAGGAAGAAGGCGAGAAACGCATAAGAAGAGATAAGTGGGGGCGGAAAGAAGAAAGGCCGAAGGAAAGAGGAAAGGCGCAGGGAGGAAGGGAAAAAGAAAGGAAGGAGGCAAAGCAGGAGGAGCACGGAAGGGAGCGAGGCGAGAGGCGGCGGGCTGGCGATCGTGGGGAGCGTGCGAGGCGTCGGAGCAGCACACGGTGTCGCTGCAGGCTCAGAAACGGCGTGGGAGCGGTGAGGCGGCTCCGCCCCGGTGCGGCGGAGAGCCCGGCTGTGAGCGCGGGGGGGCAGCGCGGGGGGGCGGCGCGGGGCGGGCGGGCGAGCCGGTGCGTCCGGGCGGCGGCGGGGAGCCGTGCGGGGCCCGTGCGGGCGGCGGCGGCGATGGGCGTGTGCTGGGGGCCCGTGGTGCGGGTGCTGGTGCTGCAGGCGGCCTGGGCGCTGGGCGGCGGGCAGGTGCGCTACTCGGTGCCGGAGGAAGCCAAGGCCGGGACGGTGGTGGGCCGGCTGGCGCAGGACCTGGGCCTGGAGGCGGGCGAGCCGGAGGCGCGTCGGCTGCGGCTGGTGGCGCAGGGCCGGCGGGCGAGCGTGGAGGTGAGCGGGGCGAGCGGGGCGCTGGTGGTGAGCTCGCGGCTGGACCGGGAGGAGCTGTGCGGGAAGAGCGCGCCGTGCGCCCTGCGCCTGGAGGTGCTGGTGGAGCGGCCGCTGCGCGTCTTCCACGTGGAGCTGGAGGTGACCGACATCAACGACAACGCCCCGCTCTTCCCCGCCGCCCGGAAAAACCTCAGTTTACCGGAGAACTCCCCCCCCGGTTCTCGGTTCCCGCTGGAGGGCGCGTCGGATGCAGATGTCGGAGCCAACGCGCAGCTCTCCTATACCCTCAGCCCCAGCGAGCACTTCTCTCTGGATTTACAGCGCAGTGAAGAATACCGAGAATTCTTGTTTCTGGTACTCAGGAGACCGCTGGACCGCGAGACGATGGCTGAGCACCGTTTGGTGTTGACGGCGATTGACGGGGGCCGTCCATCGCTGACGGGCACGATGGAGCTGGTGATCTCGGTGCTGGACGTGAATGACAACGCGCCCCAGTTCAACCAGTCGGTGTATAAAGTGCAGCTGCCGGAGAGCACAGCAGAGGGGACGCTAGTGGCGCAGGTGAACGCCACGGATCCGGACTTGGGAATGTATGGCGAGGTGATTTATGAAATTGATAGTGTTTTGCCTCCCTCGGCCTCAGATGTGTTCAGCATCGACACGAACAGCGGGGAGATCAGAGTGACGGGCGCCCTGGACTTTGAGACAGTTACTTTCTACGACTTACACGTTAAGGCGAAAGACAAAGGCTCGCCCCCGCTGTCGGGTCACTGCAAGGTGTTGGTGGAGGTGCTGGACGTGAACGACAACGCGCCGGAGGTGTGGGTGACGTCGCTGTCGGTGCCGGTGCCGGAGGACGCGGCGGTGGGGACGGTGGTGGCGCTGCTGAGCGTGTCGGACCGGGACTCGGGGGCGAACGGTCGGGTGCGCTGCGCGGTGTGGCCGGCGGCGCCGTTCGGGCTGGTGGCGACGTTCGCGGGCTCGTACTCGCTGGTGCTGCGGGAGGCGCTGGACCGGGAGCGGGTGTCGGAGTACGAGGTGGAGGTGCGGGCGGAGGACGGCGGGGCGCCGGCGCTGCGCGCCAGCCGCGGGGTGCGGGTGCCGGTGTCGGACGTGAACGACAACGCGCCGGCGTTCGCGCAGGCCGTGTACACGGTGCTGGCGCGGGAGAACAACGCGGCGGGCGCGGAGCTGGCGCGGCTGTGGGCGCGGGACCCGGACGAGGCGGGCAACGGGCGCGTGAGCTACTCGGTGGCGGAGGGCGTGGGCGGGGCCGCGGTGGCGGGCGGGGGGTGGCGGGCGGCGTCGAGCTACGTGTCGGTGGACGCGGAGAGCGGGCGGCTGTGGGCGCTGCAGCCGTTGGACTACGAGGAGGTGCAGGTGCTGCAGTTCGAGGTGCGGGCGGTGGACGCGGGGGAGCCGCCGCTGTGCGGCAACGCCACGGTGCAGCTGTTCGTGGTGGACGAGAACGACAACGCGCCGGCGCTGCTCCCGGCTGCCGGGGGCGGGCCGGGCGGCGGGGCCGCGGGCTCGGGGGCGTCGGGGCCGGGCTCGGGCTCGGGCTCGGGCTCGGGGGCGCTGTGGGCGTGGGCGGCGTGGGGGGCGCCGGCAGGGCAGGTGGTGGCGAAGATCCGCGCGGTGGACGCGGACTCGGGCTACAACGCGTGGCTGCGCTACGAGCTGTGGGAGCCGCGGGGGAAGGGCCCGTTCCGCGTGGGGCTGTACAGCGGCGAGGTGAGCACGGCGCGGGCGCTGGAGGAGGCGGACGGCCCGCGGCAGCGGCTGGTGATCGTGGTGCGGGACCACGGGGAGCCGGCGCGCTCGGCCACGGCCACGCTGAGCGTGTCGCTGGTGGAGGGCGCCGAGGCGGCGCTGGCGGCCGCGGGCTCGTCGTCGTCGGGGGCGGGGCTGCGGCCGGCGGCGGGCGCGGAGGGCGGCGCGGCGGCGGCGGCGGCGGCGGCGGCGACGAACGTGTGGCTGGTGGTGGCCATCTGCGCGGTGTCGAGCCTGTTCCTGCTGGCGGTGGTGCTGTACGGGGCGTCGCGGTGGGCGCCGCGGGCGGCCGTGCTGTCGGGGCCCGGTCCGGCGACGCTGGTGTGCGCCAGCGAAGTGGGGAGCTGGTCGTACTCGCAGCGCCAGAGCCGGAGCCTGTGCGTGGCGGAGGGCGCGGGCAAGAGCGACCTGATGGTTTTCAGCCCCAACTTCCCGCCGCCGCCCGGCCCCGCGGCGAAGGAGACGCAGCCGGAGGCGCCCGCTCTCGTGGACACGGTCAGTGCCCCCCCCCCTTTGTCGCCTCTCGCCCCTTCCCCCTTCTTGTGGCCCTGGTCGCCCGGCCCCTGGGCAGGCGCTGGTGGGAGTCGAGCTCAGGCGGTGGGGGCTTGGCGGGTGCTTCGGGCTTGGCGGGTGTTTCTTAAGGGTGTTCACGGGACCTTTGCGTCCTTGCCGGAGCCCCCGGGCTCTCGGTGTGGGGGAGGAAGCAAGCAAGGTGTTGCCGCACCCCGCAGCGGTGGCCGTCCGAAGCTGAGCTTTGCCGTCGTGGCTGTGGGCTGTTGTCCCGTGGAATGAAATCCCTGCCGACTGCAATGAGAGGTGCCACGACATCAGCTTTGCGGACGCTCGGGCTTGCTGGTGTGCAGCATTTCCACCCGAGCTTGCTGAAGGGGTGCCAGACACGCAGGCTGTGGTGGTGGCAGTCCCGCAGGCACTATTTACTGCTTCTTAGAGTTGCTTTTTGCTGACCGTGCTGGTATCCGCTGTGGTTTCTTGTCATAAACTCTGTCCTCGTCCTTATTTGATTCCCTTCTGCGAGAGTTGTGATGGAAGGTGACAGTTGGGTGTTCAGGGTCTTCTCTCCCCGTGGTGTAATTTCTGCATTTTTGTTCACCCACTGGAGGAATTATGAAAGTAGGGAAGGCAATACGGACTTTTCCTCTGTTTTTTTCCAAGTGTGTTGTAAGGCTAGTTGCTAGTGTAAAGTGTTCAGAGAGAAGAGTGTCACCCAACAAGGTAGCTGTTAGAGACAGGAATTTCCTTTTCATTTTGTTGTTTCCAGCATCCCCCAGGTTTTGGTCTCTTGTTCGTGGCCAGGGAAGTCATGTGACATACACTGGTCTGTTTTGATGTTCTTCTAATATTTGAATCAACAGCCTCATGGTTACAGAAGCCCTGGAAACATCTTCTTGGGGAAAAACTAACAAACAAACAAGCAAAACCAAACAAGCAGAACAAACCCAAACAAAATAAACCCAACAAAACAAAACCCAAACCAGATTCTGATACGTAGTCAATGTCATCTGTTGCAGTGGGGTGCTCATCAACTCTTGGGTTGTTTTTTCAGAGCAAAAAATTGATGCTATTGCTATTTAGAGCTGTGACAATGTCACCCGTAGAAACAGTCTTGCTCCCAGGTCTGCAACATTTCCCTTGGAGAGAGCTGAAGCATTGCCAGACATGATGGGTCGTCAGCAGAGAGTTTGCTGACAATGTGTACGTGATACCTGTGTGTGTTTTCTTCAGTGGTCTCATTGATGGGAAGCATAAGCAAAAGTCGGAATGAGCCGGGAAAGGAAACTGTGACATGTCGTGGAGGTGATTCTGGCACTGGCATTGAGCAGGGCCTGAGCATTTCCTGATGTGAAGGTTGATTTTGAGCAGTGGGAAGACTTGTCTGTGGGAACCGGAAATCCTTGGGAATTCCATGGCCTATGCCATAAGAAGACAAGAGTGGGAGATGTGTGCTTTTCTTGAGAACGCATGTTGGAGAGTGGGGAGTGGAGGCTGCCTGGAGGAAAGCATGAGGCAGGATGGGCAGAGAGTGTTCCTGCCCAGGATTCTTTTCCAGGCTCCAAGAATCTGGAGCTGGAGGCCTTCTGGGTCTTGAGATAGTTACATGGTATTGAAATGCCCACAATGTTGCACGACTATCTCCCAGCAGAGACAGTCCCTTGTGCTGCTGTCTGATTGCTGTAGGCAATGTGTTGGTAGGAGGGGTTGACATGCAGACTGCTGAATACTGTCTGATGAACCTTTTGGCTCCTGTTTTGGGAAGGATGTTGTGGGAGGGTAGTGTTTCAACCTGCTGTCCTTGTGTAGTGCTGGCATCTATAGCAGCTTCCACAGCTGTTGATGTTGCCATGACCGTAGAATCACAGAATGGTTTGGGTTGGAGGAGACCTTAAAGAGGATGTAGTTGCAAGCCCCCTGCAATGAGCAGGGACATTTTCCAGTATATCAGGTTGGTCAAAGCCCCATCCAACCTGGCCTTGAACACTTCCAGGCAAGGGGCATCCACAACTCCTCTGGGAACGTGTTCCAGTGTCTCACCACCCTCCCAGGAGGTAATTTCTTCCTATTATCTAATCTAAAACTACCCTCTTTCAGTGGTACTGAACCATTACGCTTCATCTTATCACTACACTCCCTTATAAAAAGTCCCTGCCTATCTTTGGTGTATGCCCCCTTTAAGTCGTGGAAGGACGCTATAAGGTCTCTGCGGAGCCTTGTCTTCTCCAGGCTAAACAACCCCAAGTCTCTCAACCTGTCACAGGGGAGGTGCTGCAGCCCCCTGATCATCTTTGTGGCCCTCCTCTGGACCCGCTTGAGCAGGACCATGTCTTTCTTATGCTGTGTGCCCCAGAGCTGAACAGAGTACTCCAGGTGGGGCACCACAAGAGCAGAGTAGAGGGAGAGAATCACCTTCCCCAACCTGCGAGCCACACTTCCTTTGGATGCCGCCCGGGACATGATTGGCTTTCTAGGCTGTGAGCGCACGTTGCTGGCTCATGTTCACTTTTTCATCCACCCGTACCCCCAAGTCCGTGTGCACAGGGCTGCTCCCAATCCACTCATTGCCAGGGCTGTACCCACGTTTGGGATTACCCCGACCCAGGTGCAGGACCTTGTGCTTGGCCTTGTTGAACTTCATGAGGTTTGCACGGGCCCAGCTCTCAAGCCTGTCAAGGTCCCTCTGGATGGCATCCCTTCCCTCTGGAGTACGAACCGCAGCACTCAGCTTGGTGTCATGTGCAAACTTGCTGAGGGTTCACTCAATCCCACTGTCCATGGCCCCGACGAAGATGTTAAGTAATACTGTTCTCCATACAGGCCCCTGAAGGACACCACTCGTTGCTGATCTCCACCCAGACACTGAGCTGTTGAGCGCAACTCTTGGAGTGTGACCATCCAGCCAATTCCTTATCCACCAAATGGTCCACACGTCAAATCCATGTCTCTCCATTTTAGAGGTAGGGTTGGTAGAGGTTGTGTGGGACAGTATCAAATGCTTTGCACAAGTCCAGGTAGCTGATGTCAGTCATGTTCCCTTATCCACCAATGCTGTAACCCTGCAATAGAAGACCACCAGAAATTTGTCAGGCATGACTTGCCATTAGTGAAGCCACATTGGCTGTCACCAGTCACCTCTCTGTTTTCCATGTGCCTTAGCATAATTTCCTGGAGGATCTGCTTCACGGTCTTGCCAGGCACAGAAGGGAGACTGGCTGGCCTGCAGTTGCCCAGGTCTTCCTTTTTTTGCCTTTTGAAAAATGGGGGTAATGTTTCCCCTTTTCCAGTCACTGGGAACTTCCCCAGTCTGTCATGACTTTTCAAATATGAGGGATAGTGGCTTGGCAACTTCATCTGCCAATTCCCTCAGGACCCTCAGATGTATCTCATCGGGTTCCATGGACTTGTGCTCATTCACAGTCTCCAACCTCATCTTCTTCTACGGTGGGCAGGACTTCATTCTCCCAGCTGAGGTTTGCAGTTGTGGGTGTGAATTGTTCTTCTGTAGAATAAAATCACTGCCGATTGCGTTAGAGGTGCCACACCACCAGCTTTGCAGACGCTCTTGCTTGCTGGCGTGTAGCATTTCCACTCAAGATTGATGAAGAAGTGTGAGACATGCAGGCTGTGGTGGTGGCAGCCCCCCAGGCACTATTTTCTGCCATTTCCGTTGCTGACTGCTGTCTGCGCTTGGATCGGATGTGCTTTCTTGTGACAAACTCTGTCATCCTCCTCTTTGATTCTCCTCTGGAAGAGACGTGATGGAAGGTGACAGTTGAGACTTGAGGGTTTTCTCTTCCCATGGTGTAATTTCTCCATTTTGGTTGGCTGAGCAGAGTGGTTATGAAAGTAGGGAAGGCACTGCGGGCTTTTCCTATGTTTTTTTCCAACTGTGTTGTAAGTCTAGTTCATAGGATAAATTTTTCAGGGAGAGAGGTGTGACCGAATAAGGCAGGTGTTAGAAATGGGAATTTTCTTTTGCTGCTCCCCCTTTCCCCCAGGTTGTGGACTACGTTCCTCACCAGTGAAGTGTCATGACATATGCTGGCCTGTTTTGATGTTCTCTCGATATTTGGATCAGCAGCGACAACCTTAAAGAATCCACGCAAGCCTTGTTTTCAACCCCCAAACCCCAACCATCCCCAAATTGTCTGACACGTTAGATATCATCCGTTACAGTGATGTGCTCGTCAGCATTTGGGTTGCTCTCTCACAGCATGAAATCAATGCCCATTGCCACTAGAGCTGTCCCGATATCATGGGTTTAGGAAAGGCATGTCCTGCTTGACTAACCTGATCTCCTTCTTTGACAAGACGACCCGCTTAGTGGATGAGAGAAAGGCTGTGGATGTTGTTTGCCTGGACTTTAGTAAAGTCTTTGACACCGTTTCGCACAGCGTTCTCGTGGAGAAACTGGCTGCTCATGGCTTGGGTGGTTGTACTGTTTGGTGGGTAAACAACTGGCTGGCTGGGCGGGCCCAAAGAGTTGTAGTGAACAGAAGTAAATCCAGATGGCGGCCGGTCACAAGCGGTGTTCCCCAGGGTTCATTCTTGGGGCCAGTTCTGTTTAATATCTTTATCAGTGATCCGGATGAGGGAGTCGAGCGCACCCTCAGTAAGTTTGCAGACGACACCAAGTTGGGCGGGAGTGTTGATCTGCTTGAGGGTAGAGACTCTGCAGAGGGGTCTGGAGAGGCTGGATCGATGGGCCGAGGCCAGCTGGATGAGCTTCAAGAAGGCTAAGTGCCAGGTCCTGCATGTGGGTCATAACAACCCAGTGCAAGGCTGCAGGCTTGGGGAAGAGTGACTGGAAAGCTGCCTGGAGGAAAAGGGCCTGGGGGTGTTGGTCAACAGCCAGCTGAATATGAGCCGGCAGTGTGCCCAGATGGCCAAGGCGGCCAATAGCCTCCTGGCTTTTATCAGAAATAGTGTGGGCAGCAGGAGTAGGGAAGTGATCATCCCTTTGTACATGGCACTGGTGAGACCGCACCTCGAAGACTGTGTTTGGTTTTGGGCCCCTCACCCCAAGAAAGACATTGAGGTGCTGGAGCGTGTGCAAAGAAGAGCAATGAAGCTGATGAAGGGTCTAGAGAACAAGACGTACAAGGAGCAGCTGAGGGAACTGGGGTTGTTTGGTCTGGAGAAAAGGAGGCTGAGGGGAGACCTCTACAACTGCCTGAAAGGAGATTGTACCTAGGTGGTTGTTGGTGTCTTTTCCCAAGTAGCAAGTGATAGGACGAGAGGAAATGGCCTCAAGTTGTGCCAGGGGAGGTTTAGATTGGATATTAGGAGAAAATTCTCCCCTCAAAGGGTTGTCAAGCATTGGAACAGGCTGGCCAGGGCAGTACCTGAGTCGCCATCCCTGGGGATATTTAGAAGACGTGGTGGTTAGGGACATGGTTTAGTGGTGGACTTGGCAGTGTTAGGTTAATGTTTGGACTCGACGGTCTGAAGGATCTTCTCCGACATCAACGACACTATGATCATCTCTGGAAATAGTATTGCTCCAAGACGTGTAAGGTTTCCATGTGAGGTTGCTGAAGCATTGCAAACCATGAAGAGTAAGCTGCGGAGAGTCTGCTGGACACAGTGTATGCGATAGCATCTGTATGCTTTTCTGTGGTGCTGCCGTTGACAGAAGTGTCCACAAAAGCTGGACTGAAAGGAAACTGTTGCATGTTCGTGGCGGTGATTGTGGCAGTGGCATTGAGTAGTGCCTGGGCAACTCCTGATGTGAAGGGTGACCTTTAGCAGTGGGAAGACTTGTGTGAGGGAAGTGGAAATCCTTGGGATGACCATGGGCCATGTTGTAAGAAGACAAGAATGGGAGATGTGTGCTTTTCTCGAGGACACATGTTGCAGAGTGGGGAATGGAGGCTTGCTAGAGGAAAGCATGAGGCAGGAAGGGCACAGAGTATTCTTTTGCAGGATTGTTTCCCAGGCTGCTAGGGTCTGGAGTATGAGGCCTGTTACATGGTATTGAAATGCCCACAGTGTCCCTTGAGGTTATGAATATCTCCCCCCAGAGACAGTCATTTGTGCTGCTGCCTTCCTGACCTAGGCAATGTGTTGGTAAGAGGGGTTGAGATGCAGACTTCTGAATGTTGTCTGCTGATCCATTTCACGCTTCTTTTGAGGAGGGTGTTGTGGGAGTGTAGCACTTCAACCAGCTGTCCTTGCGTAGTGGTGGGCATCCATAGTAGCTTCCACCTCCACTGATGTTGCCATGATGGTTCCTTCTCCTCCTCAGGCAGGATTTGTAAGCGGAAGTGATGAGGAGGTGGCTGTAATCCAATGTTCTTTCTCCAAGTGTGTTGTAACCATAGTTAGTATGATAAAGTGTTGAGGGAGAGGAGTTTCACCCCACAAGGTAGGTGTTAGGAACGGGAATTTTCTTTTTCTTTTCCTGCTTCCCCTTTCCCCCAGTTGTGGAGTGCATTCCTCGCCAGTGAAGTGTCATGAAGTACGCTGCCCTGTTTTGATGTTCGTTCAATATTTGGATCGGAAGTCACATCATTGCACAAGCCCTGGAAATCTTCTTTTCTTACAAGAAAAAACAAAGAAACAAACCAACCCAAAGCCAAAAAACCAGCCCTCCCCAACAAAACTGAAACCAAATTCCCCTACGCAGTCGATATCATCGGTTACGGTGTTGTGCCCGTCAACATATGTTCGTTTTTCCCTCAGAGCATGAAATCAATGCCATGGCCATCTCGAGCTGTCCCAGCGTCACCTTTATAAAGAGTATTGCTCCCAGGTCTGCCACATTTCCTTCTGAGAATGCTGAAGCATTGCCAAACACGAAGGGTCAGCTGCAGAGACTCTGCTGGATGCTGTGTGTGTGATACCATCTGTACATTTCTTTGTGGTGCTGTCTTTGGTGGGAAGGGTCTGGAAAATCTGGAGAGAGCCCTGAGGTGGGCAAGGAAACTGTTGCATGTTCATGGAGGTGAATGTGGCAGTGGCATTGCGTAGGGCCTGGGCATCTCCTGATGTGAAGGGTGACCTTGAGCAGTGGGAGAACTTCTTACCTTTGCTGACTGCAGATCATGCTGGTATCGGCTGTGGTTTCCTGTCATAAACTCTGTCCTCACCCTGTTTGATTCTCCTCTGCAAGAGACATGATGCAAGGTAACAATTGGGAGTCTACCCTATAGCGTAGTTTCTCCATTTTTATTTGCCCAACAGGGTTATTGTAAAAGTAGGGAAGGTGGTACGAACTTTTCCAAGTGTTCTTTTTCCAAGTGTATTTTAACTGTAGTTAGTCGCATAAAGCGTTGAGGCAGAAGTGTGTGACCCAAGGCAGGTATTTCCTTTTTCTTGTCCTGCCCTCCCCGGCTGGGTTTTGGACTTGAGATCCTGGCCTGAGAGGAGGCGTGACTGTACACTGGCCTGTTTTGATGTTCCTTCAATATTTGCATCGCCAGCCATGCCCTTAAAAAACTGATGGAAAAACCTCTTTTCAGAAAAAGAACCAAACCAAAACAACCCCAAAAAGCTAAACAGCTCACCCCAAAAACTCAAGTGAAAATTTTTGTACACGGTAGATATCATCGGTGACGCTGGTGTGTTTGTCAGCATTTGGGTTCTCGTTGCACAGCATGCAATTTATGCCCATTGCCATTAGAGTTGTTCCGATATCACCCCTATAACTATTATTGCTCCCAGTTGTGTAACGTTTCCGTCCGAGGTTGCTGAAGCCACAGGAGAGTGTGGCATGTTGCGGAGGTGAATGTGGCAGTGGTACTGAGTAGGGCCTGGCCATTTCTGGATGTGAAGGTCGACCTTGAGCAGTGGGAAGACTTGTCTGAGGGAAGTGGAAATGCTTGGGAAGACCGTGGGCCATGTCGTAAGAAGACAAGAATGGGAGATGATGTGCTTGTCTTGAGAACGCATGTTGCAGAGTGGGGAATGGAGGCTGCCTGGAGGAAAGCATGAGGCAGGATGGGCAGAGGGTGTTCCTGCCCAGGATTCTTTCCAGGCTCCAAGGGTCTGGAGTATGAGGCCTTGTGGATCTTGAGACAGTATGTGAAACTGAAATGCCCGCAATGTGTTTTGAGTTTATGAATATCTCCCACCAGGGTCAGTAGGTTCCCCTGCAGCCTGCCTGATGTAGGCGATGTGTTGTTAAGAAGGGGTGACATGCAGACTGGTGAATGCTGTCTGATGAACTTTTTTTCTCCTGTGTTTTGGCAGGGTGTTGTGGGAGGGTAGTGCTTCAACCTGCTGTCCTTGTGGAGTGGTGGGCATCTATAGCAGCTTCCACAGCCGTTGATGTTGCCATGATGGTTCCTTGATCCTCCTTGGGCAGGATTTGTAAGGGGATGTAGGGAGGTGGGTGTAATCTTTCTGTGCTCGATTCCCTCTACGTGTTCACTTGCACAGTTGGCCTGGGTAGAGATGGTGTGTCCTGTTATGCTTAAGTCATTCAGAGCTGTGCACTTACACGCCAAAGCCTGCCCAGCTCTGGTTTTCTCTGGTACAAATTCTCCCACGCGGTGGACATTGTGAGTGTGCTTCTGCTTCGGTATTTGGTGTGGTTTTCTGAAAGAGTAAATTCCGTGTGGACAGGTGTCAGAGCTGTCAAGCTCTAATCAAAGGATCTTTACGTTCTAATGCACAGCAGTGTTGTTTCCCTCTGAGATTGCTTGAAAAGTCAGAAAACATTCAGGGTGAAGTTCAGGCAGCTGGGAAGAGTCTGTCAGACACTGTGCGGCTTTGCAGCCCTCCGTATGTATTCTGTGCCATTTGTGAGGGAAAGCGAGGATGTGCAAAGGCCTGGGTCATGTTGAGAACGGGGCTTAGAGGTGGGGCATGTTGTGGGGCTGGAGCAGTACCCGGGTGCTGTGGCAGCGATCCTGTGAGTGGCTGAAGTGTGGCCTGGGCATGCGTCATGAGGAGTGTGACCTTGAGTGGGGAAAGGTCTTGCGTGAGGGAAATGGAGATGCTGGTTAGAACATGGTCTGTGTCATTGGGGAAGAAGTGGAGAATGTCCACTTAGCTGGAGATGCCATTGCCCCGGGTGTGGGATAGGGGATGCCAGTAGAAAACGTCAAGAAGAGGCTCCGCAGACAGTGCTACTTGCCCGGGATCCTTTCAGGGCCTCCAGAATTTCTGCATAGCCTTGTGCCTGTTGTTGTCCTCGTGTGTTTCAATACAGTGGAACGGGTTCCTTTGGTTTTCTTCCCTCCTCTTACCAAAACCTCCCATCGTTTTGTTTTCTCTTCTGTCGCATTGGCAATGTGTTGGTAACAGTGGATGAGATGCAGGTGGCGGAATTGTGGCAGCTGTCAGGTTGCAGACATTTGGGCGGTTTGTCATCATTGTGGGGGATGGCTTTTCCACTCTCTTGAGCTGAGCTTGATGTTGACAGAATGTGCTTGGCTTTCAGGTCTCCCTCCTGCTCTCCTTGTGATAGAAGTGCATAAGGGAGCACTGTGCACTGTCAAGCATTTTCCAGGCTTTTGCAGAACATGAGTAATTTTTTTGTGTCCAGCTTCCCCAGGAATCTCTCATAATGTTAATTGCAAATGTCCCTTAAAGCCGTTGTTTCTGCTGTCCTGAAAACGTTTTTTTTATTTTGAAGAAGCAACCAGGGATTCTACAGCTAAGTTGTTCATACCTGAAGAGGATGAGTTTGAGAGGCAGATGTACTTTTGTTCCTGTTTTGTCATGGTATCTTGCTGTTGGATCAACCGAATGTTGCCAGGATTGTCATGCCTGTAGGTGTGGAGCAGCAAAGCACCACTGCCTGCTCTCATTGCTTTCCTGCTGCTTCCAGGCACAGTGTGGTCAGGCGGCAGCAAGCGTATATGGAGGCGGGATCACAATCCATTACATGGGGTGGATGTTTTGGGCATCGAGCGGATGTTGTCATTAAAAATGCCATGGTGTTACCCGCGTGGCTTTTGTTTGGCTGTGTGATGGGTGGGTCATGCTATTCCGAGGGGACTGATGCCCCTGGGTACTGAGGTTCTTGCTGTGTTGTTCTGGCAGTGCATGCCTGCCTGAATGGGAAGCAAGAGCTTGCCATTCAGCACGTAGGTGGAAAATGAGTCTGGAAGAATGGAGGTATCTTTAGGGTGCTTGGGAGCTGTGGTTGCCCTGTGCTTTTTCGGTTCTCCTGGAGGGTTGTTGTGCTCGGCTGTGCTGGGTTTCAGTTCCCGAATGAGAGACTCGCCTGCGTTGTTTGGACTCTGTGGAGCCTTTTTTTTTAAATGACATCCCTGTATCTGGGGCTTCTGTTTCAGAGAGTGGTGGATTGTGTTCTGATGAGTGTCATGGTTTCAGCCCAGCCACTAACAAAGCGCCACGCAGCTGCTCCCTCACCACCACCACCACCACCACCACCACCCCCCCCCCCCCCAGCTACGGTGGGTTGAGGAGAAAATATAAAGGCAGGCTCGTGTGTCGAGAGAAGGGCAGGGAGGGATCACTCACCACTTATGGTCAGGGGTAAAAGACAGGCTCAGTTTGGGGAAGAAACAAAATCAATTTAATTGACTACAAGTCAAATCAAACCAAGGATATTAGGAAGTAAACCCAAATCTTGGAACACCTTCCCCCCACCCCTCCCTCCTTCCCAGCTCAACCCCACTCCCGTTTCTCTCTACCCGCTCCCTCCGGTGGCGCAGGGGAACAGGGGATGGGTGTTGGGGTCAGGTCGCCACACCTTGTCTCTGCCGCTCCTTCGTCCTCAGGGGGAGGACCCCTCACTCTTCCCCTGCTCCACCGTGGGGTCCCTCCCACGGGAGACAGTCCTTCACGAACTTCTCCAACGTGAGTTCCGCGGGCTGCAGTTCCTCACAAACTTCCCTGGCGTGGGTCCTTTCCGTGGGCCGATCTTCAGCCATGCACTGCTCCAGCGTGGGCTTTCGGCTGGAGTCACGGGCATCTTCAGGGGCACGTGCTCCCCTGCTCACCTCCACGGGCTGCAGGGGGACAGCCAGCCGTCTCACCACGGGCTGCAGGGGCATCAACCTCCTCAGGCGCCCCTCGTCCCCCTCCTTCACTGACCTCGGTATCCACAGAGGCGTTCCTCTCACATTCCAATACCCCCACTCACTGCAGATTCCCCTTCTTAAATACCTTCTCCCAGAGGCGCTACCACCATCACTGATATGGTCGGCCTGGGCCAGAGGAGGGTCTGGCTTGGAGCCAGGGGAGCTTCTAGCAGCTTCTCACAGGAGCCACCCCTGCAGCCCCTCCCCCGCTAGCAAAAACCCCCATGCCACACAGACCCATAACAGATGAGGCAGAGATGTTCTTTGCCATTTGATTGCCTCACTCTGTGATTTGCTGGGTCCTTGAGATGGCTGGTATGCCGAAGGGTGTGTTCTTTTTCAGGAAGATAAGGGCAGGTGCAGATTCATAGAGTGGAGGAAAACAGGAGGGTTGTTTATAGTATGGAAGGATGGAAGGTGATAGGGATGAGGAATGAAGAGCTCTTGCCAAAGGGCATGTCCGTGCTTCATGGCGAGTGTGGTGTAGACATTTTTAAAACTTCTTGGTAATGGAAAAAAGAAACAGAAGATAGAAGGATGGAAGTAGAAAAGAATGGGAGGCAAGGATAGGGCAGGACAAAAAAAAAAAAAAAGGGAGATGAGACGGGAAGGAAGAGGGAAAGGAAGAAGGACAGGAAGTAATCTATGCAAGTAAGAAGCAAGCAAGCAAGCAAGAATGCAAGAAAGAAGAAACAAGAAAGAAGGAAGAGATGATAGCAGAGATTACCAGCATGCACCAACGTTGTATCGACACGATGAATGGAGTGGAGGACCTTAGCACCCTCAGTACTCGGGGTGCTGTGTCAGGCCTGGTGAAAAGTGGTGAGGAAGAGGAAGAAGAGGTCTTGCCTGAAGGGGTGTCCATGCTTCATTGTGAGTGTGTTGTAGCCATTTAGAAATTATTTTGGTGAAGGAGAAAAAGAAAGGAAGATACAATGGCTCGGCTGTTTGTGTATAAACAGAAAGGATTAGGACGCAAAGATGAGGCAGGGCAGGGAAAAAAAGGAAAGAGCTAGGGATAGAGCTAAGGAAAGGCAGAAGGAAGAAGACTCAGGAGAAGAAAGGGTAACGAAAAAAGGGAGAAAAGGAAACAGAAAATGGCAGAAGGGAAGGAAGAAGACAAGGAAGGAATTGGTGGAAGTAAAAAGAAGAAAAGAGGACGAAAGAAAGGAAAGAAGAGACGATAGAGGAGATGACGAGCACGACGTGACCTGTAGACGGTGAAGAGAGTTGGTCCCTAACAGCCTCCGCCTCGGTTAGAGTACCGCGCTCCGGCGCTGCTGGCCCGTAATTAGCGCTGCTGGCCCCGTCTTTGACGGTGTCCGCCGCGGCGCCGGAGGCGACTGGCGAGGTGCCAGCGGGGGTAGAGAAGAGCGAAGGATGGAAGGAGAAGGGAAAGGGGAGTAAAGACTTGGGCACGTGAGGGCAAGAACGAAAAGGAGAAGGAAGAGCAGAAAGAGGACATGGAAGGTGGAAAGAGAAGAAAGCAGAAAGAGGTTGGAAAGAGAAAACGGAACAGAAGAAAGAAGAGAAGTGGCAGGAAAGGAAGGAAGAAGGCGAGAAACGCATAAGAAGAGATAAGTGGGGGCGGAAAGAAGAAAGGCCGAAGGAAAGAGGAAAGACGCAGGGAGGAAGGGAAAAAGAAAGGAAGGAGGCAAAGCAGGAGGAGCACGGAAGGGAGCGAGGCGAGAGGCGGCGGGCTGGCGATCGTGGGGAGCGTGCGAGGCGTCGGAGCAGCACACGGTGTCGCTGCAGGCTCAGAAACGGCGTGGGAGCGGTGAGGCGGCTCCGCCCCGGTGCGGCGGAGAGCCCGGCTGTGAGCGCGGAGGGGCGGCGCGGGGCGGGCGGGCGAGCCGGTGCGTCCGGGCGGCGGCGGGGAGCCGTGCGGGGCCCGTGCGGGCGGCGGCGGCGATGGGCGTGTGCTGGGGGCCCGTGGTGCGGGTGCTGGTGCTGCAGGCGGCCTGGGCGCTGGGCGGCGGGCAGGTGCGCTACTCGGTGCCGGAGGAAGCCAAGGCCGGGACGGTGGTGGGCCGGCTGGCGCAGGACCTGGGCCTGGAGGCGGGCGAGCCGGAGGCGCGTCGGCTGCGGCTGGTGGCGCAGGGCCGGCGGGCGAGCGTGGAGGTGAGCGGGGCGAGCGGGGCGCTGGTGGTGAGCTCGCGGCTGGACCGGGAGGAGCTGTGCGGGAAGAGCGCGCCGTGCGCCCTGCGCCTGGAGGTGCTGGTGGAGCGGCCGCTGCGCGTCTTCCACGTGGAGCTGGAGGTGACCGACATCAACGACAACGCCCCGCTCTTCCCCGCCGCCCGGAAAAACCTCAGCCTCGCGGAATTCACCACCCTGCCCGGTTCTCGGTTCCCGCTGGAGGGCGCGTCGGATGCAGACGTCGGAGCCAACGCGCAGCTCTCCTATACCCTCAGCCCCAGCGAGCACTTCTCTCTGGACTGGCAAAAAACAGAGGAGGACTCTGAATCGTTATTTCTGGTGCTGAGGAGACCGCTGGACCGCGAGACGATGCCTGAGCACCGTTTGGTGTTGACGGCGAGTGACGGGGGCCGTCCGTCGCTGACGGGCACGATGGAGCTGGTGATCTCGGTGCTGGACGTGAACGACAACGCGCCCCAGTTCAACCAGTCGGTGTATAAAGTGCAGCTGCTAGAGAGCGCTGCAGAGGGGACGCTGGTGGCGCGGGTGAACGCCACGGATCCGGACTTGGGAATGTATGGCGAGGTGATTTATGAAATTGATACTGTTTTGCCTCCCTCGGCCTCAGATATGTTCAGCATCGACACGAACAGCGGGGAGATCAGACTGACGGGCGCCGTGGACTTTGAGACAGTTACTTTCTACAAGCTACACATTAAGGCGAAAGACAAAGGCTCGCCCCCGCTGTCGGGTCACTGCAAGGTGTTGGTGGAGGTGCTGGACGTGAACGACAACGCGCCGGAGGTGTGGGTGACGTCGCTGTCGGTGCCGGTGCCGGAGGACGCGGCGGTGGGGACGGTGGTGGCGCTGCTGAGCGTGTCGGACCGGGACTCGGGGGCGAACGGTCGGGTGCGCTGCGCGGTGTGGCCGGCGGCGCCGTTCGGGCTGGTGGCGACGTTCGCGGGCTCGTACTCGCTGGTGCTGCGGGAGGCGCTGGACCGGGAGCGGGTGTCGGAGTACGAGGTGGAGGTGCGGGCGGAGGACGGCGGGGCGCCGGCGCTGCGCGCCAGCCGCGGGGTGCGGGTGCCGGTGTCGGACGTGAACGACAACGCGCCGGCGTTCGCGCAGGCCGTGTACACGGTGCTGGCGCGGGAGAACAACGCGGCGGGCGCGGAGCTGGCGCGGCTGTGGGCGCGGGACCCGGACGAGGCGGGCAACGGGCGCGTGAGCTACTCGGTGGCGGAGGGCGTGGGCGGGGGCGCGGTGGCGGGCGGGGGGGTGGCGGGCGGCGTCGAGCTACGTGTCGGTGGACGCGGAGAGCGGGCGGCTGTGGGCGCTGCAGCCGTTGGACTACGAGGAGGTGCAGGTGCTGCAGTTCGAGGTGCGGGCGGTGGACGCGGGGGAGCCGCCGCTGTGCGGCAACGCCACGGTGCAGCTGTTCGTGGTGGACGAGAACGACAACGCGCCGGCGCTGCTCCCGGCTGCCGGGGGCGGGCCGGGCGGCGGGGCCGCGGGCTCGGCGGCGTCGGGGCCGGGCTCGGGCTCGGGGGCGCTGTGGGCGTGGGCGGCGTGGGGGGCGCCGGCAGGGCAGGTGGTGGCGAAGATCCGCGCGGTGGACGCGGACTCGGGCTACAACGCGTGGCTGCGCTACGAGCTGTGGGAGCCGCGGGGGAAGGGCCCGTTCCGCGTGGGGCTGTACAGCGGCGAGGTGAGCACGGCGCGGGCGCTGGAGGAGGCGGACGGCCCGCGGCAGCGGCTGGTGATCGTGGTGCGGGACCACGGGGAGCCGGCGCGCTCGGCCACGGCCACGCTGAGCGTGTCGCTGGTGGAGGGCGCCGAGGCGGCGCTGGCGGCCGCGGGCTCGTCGTCGTCGGGGGCGGGGCTGCGGCCGGCGGCGGGCGCGGAGGGCGGCGCGGCGGCGGCGGCGGCGGCGGCGGCGACGAACGTGTGGCTGGTGGTGGCCATCTGCGCGGTGTCGAGCCTGTTCCTGCTGGCGGTGGTGCTGTACGGGGCGTCGCGGTGGGCGCCGCGGGCGGCCGTGCTGTCGGGGCCCGGTCCGGCGACGCTGGTGTGCGCCAGCGAAGTGGGGAGCTGGTCGTACTCGCAGCGCCAGAGCCGGAGCCTGTGCGTGGCGGAGGGCACGGGCAAGAGCGACCTGATGGTTTTCAGCCCCAACTTCCCGCCGCCGCCCGGCCCCGCGGCGAAGGAGACGCAGCCGGAGGCGCCCGCTCTCGTGGACACGGTCAGTGCCCCCCCCCTTTGTCGCCTCTCGCCCCTTCCCCCTTCTTGTGGCCCTGGTCGCCCGGCCCCTGGGCAGGCGCTGGTGGGAGTCGAGCTCAGGCGGTGGGGGCTTGGCGGGTGCTTCGGGCTTGGCGGGTGCTTCTTAAGGGTGTTCACGGGACCTTTGCGTCCTTGCCGGAGCCCCCGGGCTCTCGGTGTGGGGGAGGAAGCAAGCAAGGTGTTGCCGCACCCCGCAGCGGTGGCCGTCCGAAGCTGAGCTTTGCCGTCGTGGCTGTGGGCTGTTGTCCCGTGGAATGAAATCCCTGCCGACTGCAATGAGAGGTGCCACGACATCAGCTTTGCGGACGCTCGGGCTTGCTGGTGTGCAGCATTTCCACCCGAGCTTGCTGAAGGTGTGCCAGACACGCAGGCTGTGGTGGTGGCAGTCCCGCAGGCACTATTTACTGCTTCTTAGAGTTGCTTTTTGCTGACCGTGCTGGTATGCGCTGTGGTTTCTTGTCATAAACTCTGTCCTCGTCCTTATTTGATTCCCTTCTGCGAGAGTTGTGATGGAAGGTGACAGTTGGGTGTTCAGGGTCTTCTCTCCCCGTGGTGTAATTTCTGCATTTTTGTTCACCCACTGGAGGAATTATGAAAGTAGGGAAGGCAATACGGACTTTTCCTCTGTTTTTTTCCAAGTGTGTTGTAAGGCTAGTTGCTAGTGTAAAGTATTCAGAGAGAAGAGTGTCACCCAACAAGGTAGCTGTTAGAGACAGGAATTTCCTTTTCATTTTGTTGTTTCCAGCATCCCCCAGGTTTTGGTCTCTTGTTCGTGGCCAGGGAAGTCATGTGACATACACTGGTCTGTTTTGATGTTCTTCTAATATTTGAATCAACAGCCTCATGGTTACAGAAGCCCTGGAAACATCTTCTTGGGGAAAAACTAACAAACAACAAGCAAAACCGAACAAGCAGAACAAACCCAAACAAAATAAACCCAACAAAACAAAACCCAAACCAGATTCTGATACGTAGTCAATGTCATCTGTTGCAGTGGGGTGCTCATCAACTCTTGGGTTGTTTTTTTCAGAGCAAGAAATTGATGCTATTGCTATTTAGAGCTGTGACAATGTCACCCGTAGAAACAGTCTTGCTCCCAGGTCTGCAACATTTCCCTTGGAGAGAGCTGAAGCATTGCCAGACATGATGGGTCGTCAGCAGAGAGTTTGCTGACAATGTGTACGTGATACCTGTGTGTGTTTTCTTCAGTGGTCTCATTGATGGGAAGCATAAGCAAAAGTCGGATTGAGCCGGGAAAGGAAACTGTGGCATGTCGTGGAGGTGATTCTGGCACTGGCATTGAGCAGGGCCTGAGCATTTTCCTGATGTGAAGGTTGATTTTGAGCAGTGGGAAGACTTGTCTGTGGGAACCGGAAATCCTTGGGAATTCCATGGCCTATGCCATAAGAAGACAAGAGTGGGAGATGTGTGCTTTTCTTGAGAACGCATGTTGGAGAGTGGGGAGTGGAGGCTGCCTGGAGGAAAGCATGAGGCAGGATGGGCAGAGAGTGTTCCTGCCCAGGATTCTTTTCCAGGCTCCAAGAATCTGGAGCTGGAGGCCTTCTGGGTCTTGAGATAGTTACATGGTATTGAAATGCCCACAATGTTGTACGACTATCTCCCAGCAGAGACAGTCCCTTGTGCTGCTGCGTGATTGCCGTAGGCAATGTGTTGGTAGGAGGGGGTGACATGCAGACTGCTGAATACTGTCTGATGAACCTTTTGGCTCCTGTTTTGGGAAAGATGTTGTGGGAGGGTAGTGTTTCAACCTGCTGTCCTTGTGTAGTGCTGGGCATCTATAGCAGCTTCCACAGCTGTTGATGTTGCCATGACCATAGAATCACAGAATGGTTTGGGTTGGAGGAGACCTTAAAGAGGATGTAGTTGCAAGCCCCCTGCAATGAGCAGGGACATTTTCCAGTATATCAGGTTGGTCAAAGCCCCATCCAACCTGGCCTTGAACACTTCCAGGCAAGGGGCATCCACAACTCCTCTGGGAACGTGTTCCAGTGTCTCACCACCCTCCCAGGAGGTAATTTCTTCCTATTATCTAATCTAAAACTACCCTCTTTCATTGGTACTGAACCATTACGCTTCATCTTATCACTACACTCCCTTATAAAAAGTCCCTGCCTATCTTTGGTGTATGCCCCCTTTAAGTCGTGGAAGGACGCTATAAGGTCTCTGCGGAGCCTTGTCTTCTCCAGGCTAAACAACCCCAAGTCTCTCAACCTGTCACAGGGGAGGTGCTGCAGCCCCCTGATCATCTTTGTGGCCCTCCTCTGGACCCGCTTGAGCAGGACCATGTCTTTCTTATGCTGTGTGCCCCAGAGCTGAACAGAGTACTCCAGGTGGGGCACCACAAGAGCAGAGTAGAGGGAGAGAATCACCTTCCCCAACCTGCGAGCCACACTTCCTTTGGATGCCGCCCGGGACATGATTGGCTTTCTAGGCTGTGAGCGCACGTTGCTGGCTCATGTTCACTTTTTCATCCACCCGTACCCCCAAGTCCGTGTGCACAGGGCTGCTCCCAATCCACTCATTGCCAGGGCTGTACCCACGTTTGGGATTACCCCGACCCAGGTGCAGGACCTTGTGCTTGGCCTTGTTGAACTTCATGAGGTTTGCACGGGCCCAGCTCTCAAGCCTGTCAAGGTCCCTCTGGATGGCATCCCTTCCCTCTGGAGTACGAACCGCAGCACTCAGCTTGGTGTCATGTGCAAACTTGCTGAGGGTTCACTCAATCCCACTGTCCATGGCCCCGACGAAGATGTTAAGTAATACTGTTCTCCATACAGGCCCCTGAAGGACACCACTCGTTGCTGATCTCCACCCAGACACTGAGCTGTTGAGCGCAACTCTTGGAGTGTGACCATCCAGCCAATTCCTTATCCACCAAATGGTCCACACGTCAAATCCATGTCTCCTCCATTTTAGAGGTAGGGTTGGTAGAGGTTGTGTGGGACAGTATCAAATGCTTTGCACAAGTCCAGGTAGCTGATGTCAGTCATGTTCCCTTATCCACCAATGCTGTAACCCTGCAATAGAAGACCACCAGAAATTTGTCAGGCATGACTTGCCATTAGTGAAGCCACATTGGCTGTCACCAGTCACCTCTCTGTTTTCCATGTGCCTTAGCATAATTTCCTGGAGGATCTGCTTCACGGTCTTGCCAGGCACAGAAGGGAGACTGGCTGGCCTGCAGTTGCCCAGGTCTTCCTTTTTTTGCCTTTTGAAAAATGGGGGTAATGTTTCCCCTTTTCCAGTCACTGGGAACTTCCCCAGTCTGTCATGACTTTTCAAATATGAGGGATAGTGGCTTGGCAACTTCATCTGCCAATTCCCTCAGGACCCTCAGATGTATCTCATCGGGTTCCATGGACTTGTGCTCATTCACAGTCTCCAACCTCATCTTCTTCTACGGTGGGCAGGACTTCATTCTCCCAGCTGAGGTTTGCAGTTGTGGGTGTGAATTGTTCTTCTGTAGAATAAAATCACTGCCGATTGCGTTAGAGGTGCCACACCACCAGCTTTGCAGACGCTCTTGCTTGCTGGCGTGTAGCATTTCCACTCAAGATTGATGAAGAAGTGTGAGACATGCAGGCTGTGGTGGTGGCAGCCCCCCAGGCACTATTTTCTGCCATTTCCGTTGCTGACTGCTGTCTGCGCTTGGATCGGATGTGCTTTCTTGTGACAAACTCTGTCGTCCTCCTCTTTGATTCTCCTCTGGAAGAGACGTGATGGAAGGTGACAGTTGAGACTTGAGGGTTTTCTCTTCCCATGGTGTAATTTCTCCATTTTGGTTGGCTGAGCAGAGTGGTTATGAAAGTAGGGAAGGCACTGCGGGCTTTTCCTATGTTTTTTTCCAACTGTGTTGTAAGTCTAGTTCATAGGATAAATTTTTCATGGAGAGAGGTGTGACCGAATAAGGCAGGTGTTAGAAATGGGAATTTTCTTTTGCTGCTCCCCCTTTCCCCCAGGTTGTGGACTACGTTCCTCACCAGTGAAGTGTCATGACATATGCTGGCCTGTTTTGATGTTCTCTCGATATTTGGATCAGCAGCGACAACCTTAAAGAATCCACGCAAGCCTTGTTTTCAACCCCCAAACCCCAACCATCCCCAAATTGTCCGACACGTTAGATATCATCCGTTACAGTGATGTGCTCGTCAGCATTTGGGTTGCTCTCTCACAGCATGAAATCAATGCCCATTGCCACTAGAGCTGTCCCGATATCATGGGTTTAGGAAAGGCATGTCCTGCTTGACTAACCTGATCTCCTTCTTTGACAAGACGACCCGCTTAGTGGATGAGAGAAAGGCTGTGGATGTTGTTTGCCTGGACTTTAGTAAAGTCTTTGACACCGTTTCCCACAGTGTTCTCGTGGAGAAACTGGCTGCTCATGGCTTGGGTGGTTGTACTGTTTGGTGGGTAAACAGCTGGCTGGCTGGCCGGGCCCAAAGAGTTGTAGTGAACAGAGGTAAATCCAGATGGCGGCCGGTCACAAGTGGTGTTCGCCAGGGTTCATTCTTGGGGCCAGTTCTGTTTAATATCCTTATCAGTGATCCGGATGAGGGAGTCGAGCGCACCCTCAGTAAGTTTGCAGACGACACCAAGTTGGGCGGGAGTGTTGATCTGCTTGAGGGTAGAGACTCTGCAGAGGGGTCTGGAGAGGCTGGATCGATGGGCCGAGGCCAGCTGGATGAGCTTCAAGAAGGCTAAGTGCCAGGTCCTGCATGTGGGTCATAACAACCCAGTGCAAGGCTGCAGGCTTGGGGAAGAGTGACTGGAAAGCTGCCTGGAGGAAAAGGGCCTGGGGGTGTTGGTCAACAGCCAGCTGAATATGAGCCGGCAGTGTGCCCAGATGGCCAAGGCGGCCAATAGCCTCCTGGCTTTTATCAGAAATAGTGTGGGCAGCAGGAGTAGGGAAGTGATCATCCCTTTGTACATGGCACTGGTGAGACCGCACCTCGAAGACTGTGTTTGGTTTTGGGCCCCTCACCCCAAGAAAGACATTGAGGTGCTGGAGCGTGTGCAAAGAAGAGCAACGAAGCTGATGAAGGGTCTAGAGAACAAGACGTACAAGGAGCAGCTGAGGGAACTGGGGTTGTTTGGTCTGGAGAAAAGGAGGCTGAGGGGAGACCTCTACAACTGCCTGAAAGGAGATTGTACCTAGGTGGTTGTTGGTCTCTTTTCCCAAGTAGCAAGTGATAGGACGAGAGGAAATGGCCTCAAGTTGTGCCAGGGGAGGTTTAGATTGGATATTAGGAGAAAATTCTCCCCTCAAAGGGTTGTCAAGCATTGGAACAGGCTGGCCAGGGAAGTACTTGAGTCACCATCCCTGGGGATATTTAGAAGACGTGGTGGTTAGGGACATGGTTTAGTGGTGGACTTGGCAGTGTTAGGTTAATGTTTGGACTCGACGGTCTGAAGGATCTTCTCCGACATCAACGACACTATGATCATCTCTGGAAATAGTATTGCTCCAAGACGTGTAAGGTTTCCATGTGAGGTTGCTGAAGCATTGCAAACCATGAAGAGTAAGCTGCGGAGAGTCTGCTGGACACAGTGTATGCGATAGCATCTGTATGCTTTTCTGTGGTGCTGCCGTTGACAGAAGTGTCCACAAAAGCTGGACTGAAAGGAAACTGTTGCATGTTCGTGGCGGTTGATTGTGGCAGTGGCATTGAGTAGTGCCTGGCAACTCCTGATGTGAAGGGTGACCTTTAGCAGTGGGAAGACTTGTGTGAGGGAAGTGGAAATCCTTGGATGACCATGGGCCATGTTGTAAGAAGACAAGAATGGGAGATGTGTGCTTTTCTCGAGGACACATGTTGCAGAGTGGGGAATGGAGGCTTGCTAGAGGAAAGCATGAGGCAGGAAGGGCACAGAGTATTCTTTTGCAGGATTGTTTCCCAGGCTGCTAGGGTCTGGAGTATGAAGGCCTGTTACATGGTATTGAAATGCCCACAGTGTCCCTTGAGGTTATGAATATCTCCCCCCAGAGACAGTCATTTGTGCTGCTGCCTTCCTGACCTAGGCAATGTGTTGGTAAGAGGGGTTGAGATGCAGACTTCTGAATGTTGTCTGCTGATCCATTTCACGCTTCTTTTGAGGAGGGTGTTGTGGGAGTGTAGCACTTCAACCAGCTGTCCTTGCGTAGTGGTGGGCATCCATAGTAGCTTCCACCTCCACTGATGTTGCCATGATGGTTCCTTCTCCTCCTCAGGCAGGATTTGTAAGCGGAAGTGATGAGGAGGTGGCTGTAATCCAATGTTCTTTCTCCAAGTGTGTTGTAACCATAGTTAGTATGATAAAGTGTTGAGGGAGAGGAGTTTCACCCCACAAGGTAGGTGTTAGGAACGGGAATTTTCTTTTTCTTTTCCTGCTTCCCCTTTCCCCCAGTTGTGGAGTGCATTCCTCGCCAGTGAAGTGTCATGAAGTACGCTGCCCTGTTTTGATGTTCGTTCAATATTTGGATCGGAAGTCACATCATTGCACAAGCCCTGGAAATCTTCTTTTCTTACAAGAAAAAAACAAAGAAACAAACCAACCCAAAGCCAAAAAACCAGCCCTCCCCAAACAAAACTGAAACCAAATTCCCCTACGCAGTCGATATCATCGGTTACGGTGTTGTGCCCGTCAACATATGTTCGTTTTTTCCCTCAGAGCATGAAATCAATGCCATGGCCATCTCGAGCTGTCCCAGCGTCACCTTATAAAGAGTATGCTCCCAGGTCTGCACATTTCCTTCTGAGAATGCTGAAAGCATTGCCAAACACGAAGGGTCAGCTGCAGAGAGACTCTGCTGGATGCTGTGTGTGTGATACCATCTGTACATTTCTTTGTGGTGCTGTCTTTGGTGGGAAGGGTCTGGAAAATCTGGAGAGAGCCCTGAGGTGGGCAAGGAAACTGTTGCATGTTCATGGAGGTGAATGTGGCAGTGGCATTGCGTAGGGCCTGGGCATCTCCTGATGTGAAGGGTGACCTTGAGCAGTGGGAGAACTTCTTACCTTTGCTGACTGCAGATCATGGCTGGTATACGGCTGTGGTTTCCTGTCATAAACTCTGTCCTCCCCCTGTTTGATTCTCCTCTGCAAGAGACATGGATGCAAGGTAACAATTGGGAGTCTACCTATCAGCGTAGTTTCTCCATTTTATTTGCCCAACAGGGTTATTGTAAAAGTAGGGAGGTGGTACGAACTTTTCCAAGTGTTCTTTTTCCAAGTGTATTTTAACTGTAGTTAGTACGCATAAAGCGTTGAGGCAGAAGTGTGTGACCCAAGGCAGGTATTTCCTTTTCTTGTCCTGCCCTCCCCGGCTGGGTTTTGGACTTGAGATCCTGGCCTGAGAGGAGGCGTGACTGTACACTGGCCTGTTTGATGTTCCTTCAATATTTGCATCGCCAGCCATGCCCTTAAAAACTGATGGAAAAACCTCTTTTCAGAAAAAGAACCAAACCAAAACAACCCCAAAAAGCTAAACAGCTCACCCCAAAACCTCAAGTGAAAATTTTTGTACAACGGTAGATATCATCGGGTGACGCTGGTGTGTTTGTCAGCATTTGGGTTCTCGTTGCACAGCATGCAATTTATGCCCATTGCCATTAGAGTTGTTCCGATATCACCCCTATAACTATTATTGCTCCCAGTTGTTGTAACGTTTTCCGTCCGAGGTTGCTGAAGCCACAGGGGAGAGTGTGGCATGTTGCGGAGGTGAATGTGGCAGTGGTACTGAGTAGGGCCTGGCCATTTCTGGATGTGAAGGTCGACCTTGAGCAGTGGGAACTTGTCTGAGGGAAGTGGAAATCTTGGGAAGACTGTGGGCCATGTCGTAAGAAGACAAGAATGGGAGATGATGTGCTTGTCTTGAGAACGCGTGTTGCAGAGTGGGGAGTGGAGGCTGCCTGGAGGAAAGCATGAGGCAGGATGGGCAGAGGGTTCCTGCCCAGGATTCTTTCCAGGCTCCAAGGGTCTGGAGTATGAGGCCTTGTGGATCTTGAGACAGTATGTGAAACTGAAATGCCCGCAATGTGTTTTGAGTTTATGAATATCTCCCACCAGGGTCAGTAGGTTCCCCTGCAGCCTGCCTGATGTAGGCGATGTGTTGTTAAGAAGGGGTGACATGCAGACTGGTGAATGCTGTCTGATGAACTTTTTTTCTCCTGTGTTTTGGCGGGTGTTGTGGGAGGGTAGTGCTTCAACCTGCTGTCCTTGTGGAGTGGTGGGCATCTATAGCAGCTTCCACAGCCGTTGATTGTGCCATGATGGTTCCTTGATCCTCCTTGGGCAGGATTTGTAAGGGGTGTAGGGAGGTGGGTGTAATCTTTCTGTGCTCGATTCCCTCTACGTGTTCACTTGCACAGTTGGCCTGGGTAGAGATGGTGTGTCCTGTTATGCTTAAGTCATTCAGAGCTGTGCACTTACACGCCAAAGCCTGCCCAGCTCTGGTTTTCTCTGGTACAAATTCTCCCACGCGGTGGACATTGTGAGTGTGCTTCTGCTTCGGTATTTGGTGTGGTTTTCTGAAAGAGTAAATTCCGTGTGGACAGGTGTCAGAGCTGTCAAGCTCTAATCAAAGGATCTTTACGTTCTAATGCACAGCAGTGTTGTTTCCCTCTGAGATTGCTTGAAAAGTCAGAAAACATTCAGGGTGAAGTTCAGGCAGCTGGGAAGAGTCTGTCAGACACTGTGCGGCTTTGCAGCCCTCCGTATGTTTCTGTGCCATTTGTGAGGGAAAGCGAGGATGTGCAAAGGCCTGGGTCATGTTGAGAACGGGGCTTAGAGGTGGGGCATGTTGTGGGGCTGGAGCAGTACCCGGGTGCTGTGGCAGCGATCCTGTGAGTGGCTGAAGTGTGGCCTGGGCATGCGTCATGGGAGTGTGACCTTGAGTGGGGAAAAGTCTTGCGTGAGGGAAATGGAGATGCTGGTTAGAACATGGTCTGTGTCATTGGGGAAGAAGTGGAGAATGTCCACTTAGCTGGAGATGCCATTGCCCCGGGTGTGGGATAGGGGATGCCAGTAGAAAAATCAAGAAGAGGCTCCGCAGACAGTGCTACTTGCCCGGGATCCTTTCAGGGCCTCCAGAATTTCTGCATAGCCTTGTGCCTGTTGTTGTCCTCGTGTGTTTCAATACAGTGGAACGGGTTCCTTTGGTTTTCTTCCTCCTCTTACCAAAACCTCCCATCGTTTTTTTTTCTCTTCTCTCGCATTGTCAATGTGTTGGTAACAGCGGATGAGATGCAGGCGGAATTGTGGCAGCTGTCAGGTTGCAGACATTTGGGCGGTTTGTCATCATTGTGGGGGATGGCTTTTCCACTCTCTTGAGCTGAGCTTGATGTTGACAGAATGTGCTTGGCTTTCAGGTCTCCCTCCTGCTCTCCTTGTGATAGAAGTGCATAAGGGAGCACTGTGCACTGTCAAGCATTTTCCAGGCTTTTGCAGAACATGAGTAATTTTTTTGTCCAGCTTCCCCAGGAATCTCTCTAATGTTAGTTGCAAATGTCCCTTAAAGCCGTTGTTTCTGCTGTCCTGAAAACGTTTTTTTATTTTGAAGAAGCAACCAGTGATTCTACAGCTAAGTTGTTCATACCTGAAAGGATGAGTTTGAGAGGCAGATGTACTTTTGTTCCTGTTTTGTCATGGTATCTTGCTGTTGGATCAACCGAATGTTGCCAGGATTGTCATGCCTGTAGGCCTGGAGCAGCAAAGCACCACTGCCTGCTCTCATTGCTTTCCTGCTGCTTCCAGGCACAGTGTGGTCAGGCGGCAGCAAGCGTATATGGAGGCGGGATCACAATCCGTTACATGGGGTGGATGTTTTGGGCATTGAGCGGATGTTGTCATTAAAAATGCCATGGTGTTACCCGCGTGGCTTTTGTTTGGCTGTGTGATGGGTGGGTCATGCTATTCCGAGGGGACTGATGCCCCTGGGTACTGAGGTTCTTGCTGTGTTGTTCTGGCAGTGCATGCCTGCCTGAATGGGAAGCAAGAGCTTGCCATTCAGCACGTAGGTGGAAATGAGTCTGGAAGAATGGAGGTATCTTTAGGATGCTTGGGAGCTGTGGTTGCCCTGTGCTTTTTTATTCTCCTGGAGGGTTGTTGTGCTCGTGTGCTGGGTTTGAGTTCCCGAATGAGAGACTCGCCTGCGTTGTTTGGACTCTGTGGAGCCCTTTTTTTTAGTGACATCCCTGTATCTGGGGGTTCTGTTTCAGAGAGTGGTGGATTGTGTTCTGATGAGTGTCATGGTTTCAGCCCAGCTGGTAACAAAGCCCACGCAGCTGCTCCCTCACCCACCCCCCCCCCCCCCCCCCCCCCCAGCTACGGTGGGTGAGAGAAATATAAAGGCAGGCTCGTGGTCGAGAGAAGGGCAGGGAGGGATCACTCACCACTTATGGTCAGGGTAAAAGACAGGCTCAGTTTGGGGAAGAAACAAAATCAATTTAATTGACTACAAGTCAAATCAAACCAAGGATATTAGGAAGTAAACCCAAATCTTGGAACACCTTCCCCCCACCCCTCCCTCCTTCCCAGCTCAACCCCACTCCCGTTTCTCTCTACCCGCTCCCTCCGGTGGCGCAGGGGAACAGGGGATGGGTATTGGGGTCAGGTCGCCACACCTTGTCTCTGCCGCTCCTTCGTCCTCAGGGGGAGGACCCCTCACTCTTCCCCTGCTCCACCGTGGGGTCCCTCCCACGGGAGACAGTCCTTCACAACTTCTCCAAACGTGAGTTCCGCGGGCTGCAGTTCCTCACAAACTTCCCTGGCGTGGGTCCTTTCCATGGGCCGATCTTCAGCCACGCACTGCTCCAGCGCGGGCTTTCGGATGGAGTCACGGCCATCTTCAGGGGCATGTGCTCCCCTGCTCACCTCCACGGGCTGCAGGGGGACAGCCAGCCGTCTCACCACGGGCTGCAGGGGCATCAACCTCCTCAGGCGCCCCTCGTCCCCCTCCTTCACTGACCTCGGTATCCACAGAGGCGTTCCTCTCACATTCCAATACCCCCACTCACTGCAGATTCCCTTCTTAAATACCTTCTCCCAGAGGCGCTACCACCATCACTGATATGGTCGGCTGGGCAAGAGGAGGGTCGGCTTGGAGCCAGGGGAGCTCTAGCAGCTTCTCACAGGAGCCACCCCTGCAGCCCCTCCCCCACTAGCAAAAACCCCCATGCCACACAACCCATAACTGATGAGGCAGAGATGTTCTTGCCATTTGATTGCCTCACTCTGTGATTTGCTGGGTCCTTGAGATGGCTGGTATGCCGAAGGGTGTGTTCTTTTCAGGAAGATAAGGGCAGGTGCAGATTCATAGAGTGGAGGAAAACAGGAGGGTTGTTTATAGTATGGAAGGATGGAAGGTGATAGGGATGAGGAATGAGAGCTCTTGCCAAAGGGCATGTCCGTGCTTCATGGCGAGTGTGGTGTAGACATTTTTAAAACTTCTTGGTAATGGAAAAAGAAACAGAAGATAGAAGGATGGAAGTAGAAAAGAATGGGAGGCAAGGATAGGGCAGGACAAAAAAAAAAAAAAAGGGAGATGAGACGGGAAGAAGAGGAAAGGAAGAAGGACAGGAAGTAATCTATGCAAGTAAGAAGCAAGCAAGCAAGCAAGAATGCAAGAAAGAAGAAACAAGAAAGAAGGAAGAGACGATAGCAGAGATTACCAGCATGCACCAACGTTGTATCGACACGATGAATGGAGTGGAGGACCTTAGCACCCTCGGTACTCGGGTGCTGTGTCAGGCTTGGTGAAAAGTGGTGAGGAAGAGGAAGAGGTCTTGCCTGAAGGGGTGTCCATGCTTCATTGTGAGTGTGTTGTAGCCATTTAGAAATTATTTTGGTGAAGGAGAAAAAGAAAGGAAGATACAATGGCTCGGCTGTTTGTGTATAAACAGAAAGGATTAGGACGCAAAGATGAGGCAGGGCAGGGGGAAAAAAGGAAAGAGCTAGGGATAGAGCTAAGGAAAGGCAGAAGGAAGAAGATTCAGGAGAAGAAAGGGTAACGAAAAAAGGGAGAAAAGAAACAGAAAATGGCAGAGGGAAGGAAGAAGACAAGGAAGGAATTGGTGGAAGTAAAAAGAAGAAAAGAGGACGAAAGAAAGGAAAGAAGAGACGATAGAGGAGATGACGAGCGTGACGTGACCTGTAGACGGTGAAGAGAGTTGGTCCCTAACAGCCTCCGCCTCGGTTAGAGTACCGCGCTCCGGCGCTGCTGGCCCGTAATTAGCGCTGCTGGCCCCGTCTTTGACGGTGTCCGCCGCGGCGCCGGAGGCGACTGGCGAGGTGCCAGCGGGGGTAGAGAAGAGCGAAGGATGGAAGGAGAAGGGAAAGGGGAGTAAAGACTTGGGCACGTGAGGGCAAGAACGAAAAGGAGAAGAGGAAGAAGAAAGAGGACATGGAAGGTGGAAAGAGAAGAAAGCAGAAGAAAGAAGAAAGATGGAAGAGAAAACGGAGAGAAGAAGAGAGAAGTGGCAGAAAGGAAGGAAGGAAGAAGGCGAGAAACGCATAAGAAGAGATAAGTGGGGCGGAAAGAAGAAAGGCCGAAGGAAAGAGGAAAGACGCAGGAGGAAGGGAAAAAGAAAGGAAGGAGGCAAAGCAGGAGGAGCACGGAAGGGAGCGAGGCGAGAGGCGGCGGGCTGGCGATCGTGGGGAGCGTGCGAGGCGTCGGAGCAGCACACGGTGTCGCTGCAGGCTCAGAAACGGCGTGGGAGCGGTGAGGCGGCTCCGCCCCGGTGCGGCGGAGAGCCCGGCTGTGAGCGCGGGGGGGCGGCGCGGGGCGGGCGGGCGAGCCGGTGCGTCCGGGCGGCGGCGGGGAGCCGTGCGGGGCCCGTGCGGGCGGCGGCGGCGATGGGCGTGTGCTGGGGGCCCGTGGTGCGGGTGCTGGTGCTGCAGGCGGCCTGGGCGCTGGGCGGCGGGCAGGTGCGCTACTCGGTGCCGGAGGAAGCCAAGGCCGGGACGGTGGTGGGCCGGCTGGCGCAGGACCTGGGCCTGGAGGCGGGCGAGCCGGAGGCGCGTCGGCTGCGGCTGGTGGCGCAGGGCCGGCGGGCGAGCGTGGAGGTGAGCGGGGCGAGCGGGGCGCTGGTGGTGAGCTCGCGGCTGGACCGGGAGGAGCTGTGCGGGAAGAGCGCGCCGTGCGCCCTGCGCCTGGAGGTGCTGGTGGAGCGGCCGCTGCGCGTCTTCCACGTGGAGCTGGAGGTGACCGACATCAACGACAACGCCCCGCTCTTCCCCGCCGCCCGGAAAAACCTCAGTTTATCGGAGAACTCCCCCCCCGGTTCTCGGTTCCCGCTGGAGGGCGCGTCGGATGCAGACGTCGGAGCCAACGCGCAGCTCTCCTATACCCTCAGCCCCAGCGAGCACTTCTCTTGGAATGGAAAAAAACAGAGGAGGACTCTGAATCGTATTTCTGGTGCTGAGAGGAGACCGCTGGACCGCGAGACGATGCTGAGCACCGTTTGGTGTTGACGGCGAGTGACGGGGGCCGTCCGTCGCTGACGGGCACGATGGAGCTGGTGATCTCGGTGGAGTGAACGACAACGCGCCCCAGTTAACCAGTCGGTGTATAAAGTGCAGCTGCTAGAGAGCGCTGCAGAGGGGACGTGTGGCGCGGTGAACGCCACGGATCCGGACTTGGGAATGTATGGCGAGGTGATTTATGAAATTGATACTGTTTGCCTCCCTCGGCCTCAGATATGTTCAGCATCGACACGGACAGCGGGGAGATCAGACTGACGGGCGCCCTGGACTTTGAGACAGTTACTTCTACGACTACACATTAAGGCGAAAGACAAAGGCTCGCCCCCGCTGTCGGGTCACTGCAGGTGGGTGGAGGTGCTGGACGTGAACGACAACGCGCCGGAGGTGTGGGTGACGTCGCTGTCGGTGCCGGTGCCGGAGGACGCGGCGGTGGGGACGGTGGTGGCGCTGCTGAGCGTGTCGGACCGGGACTCGGGGGCGAACGGTCGGGTGCGCTGCGCGGTGTGGCCGGCGGCGCCGTTCGGGCTGGTGGCGACGTTCGCGGGCTCGTACTCGCTGGTGCTGCGGGAGGCGCTGGACCGGGAGCGGGTGTCGGAGTACGAGGTGGAGGTGCGGGCGGAGGACGGCGGGGCGCCGGCGCTGCGCGCCAGCCGCGGGGTGCGGGTGCCGGTGTCGGACGTGAACGACAACGCGCCGGCGTTCGCGCAGGCCGTGTACACGGTGCTGGCGCGGGAGAACAACGCGGCGGGCGCGGAGCTGGCGCGGCTGTGGGCGCGGGACCCGGACGAGGCGGGCAACGGGCGCGTGAGCTACTCGGTGGCGGAGGGCGTGGGCGGGGGCGGGTGGCGGGCGGGGGGTGGCGGGCGGCGTCGAGCTACGTGTCGGTGGACGCGGAGAGCGGGCGGCTGTGGGCGCTGCAGCCGTTGGACTACGAGGAGGTGCAGGTGCTGCAGTTCGAGGTGCGGGCGGTGGACGCGGGGGAGCCGCCGCTGTGCGGCAACGCCACGGTGCAGCTGTTCGTGGTGGACGAGAACGACAACGCGCCGGCGCTGCTCCCGGCTGCCGGGGGCGGGCCGGGCGGCGGGGCCGCGGGCTCGGCGGCGTCGGGGCCGGGCTCGGGCTCGGGGGCGCTGTGGGCGTGGGCGGCGTGGGGGGCGCCGGCGGGGCAGGTGGTGGCGAAGATCCGCGCGGTGGACGCGGACTCGGGCTACAACGCGTGGCTGCGCTACGAGCTGTGGGAGCCGCGGGGGAAGGGCCCGTTCCGCGTGGGGCTGTACAGCGGCGAGGTGAGCACGGCGCGGGCGCTGGAGGAGGCGGACGGCCCGCGGCAGCGGCTGGTGATCGTGGTGCGGGACCACGGGGAGCCGGCGCGCTCGGCCACGGCCACGCTGAGCGTGTCGCTGGTGGAGGGCGCCGAGGCGGCGCTGGCGGCCGCGGGCTCGTCGTCGTCGGGGGCGGGGCTGCGGCCGGCGGCGGCGCGGAGGGCGCGCGGCGGCGGCGGCGGCGGCGGCGACGAACGTGTGGCTGGTGGTGGCCATCTGCGCGGTGTCGAGCCTGTTCCTGCTGGCGGTGGTGCTGTACGGGGCGTCGCGGTGGGCGCCGCGGGCGGCCGTGCTGTCGGGGCCCGGTCCGGCGACGCTGGTGTGCGCCAGCGAAGTGGGGAGCTGGTCGTACTCGCAGCGCCAGAGCCGGAGCCTGTGCGTGGCGGAGGGCGCGGGCAAGAGCGACCTGATGGTTTTCAGCCCCAACTTCCCGCCGCCGCCCGGCCCCGCGGCGAAGGAGACGCAGCCGGAGGCGCCCCTCTCGTGGACACGGTCAGTGCCCCCCCCCTTTGTCGCCTCTCGCCCCTTCCCCCTTCTTGTGGCCCTGGTCGCCCGGCCCCTGGGCAGGCGCTGGTGGGAGTCGAGCTCAGGCGGTGGGGGCTTGGCGGGTGCTTCGGGCTTGGCGGGTGCTTCTTAAGGGTGTTCACGGGACCTTTGCGTCCTTGCCGGAGCCCCCGGGCTCTCGGTGTGGGGGAGGAAGCAAGCAAGGTGTTGCCGCACCCCGCAGCGGTGGCCGTCCGAAGCTGAGCTTTGCCGTCGTGGCTGTGGGCTGTTGTCCCGTGGAATGAAATCCCTGCCGACTGCAATGAGAGGTGCCACGACATCAGCTTTGCGGACGCTCGGGCTTGCTGGTGTGCAGCATTTCCACCCGAGCTTGCTGAAGGGGTGCCAGACACGCAGGCTGTGGTGGTGGCAGTCCCGCAGGCACTATTTACTGCTTCTTAGAGTTGCTTTTTGCTGACCGTGCTGGTATCCGCTGTGGTTTCTTGTCATAAACTCTGTCCTCGTCCTTATTTGATTCCCTTCTGCGAGAGTTGTGATGGAAGGTGACAGTTGGGTGTTCAGGGTCTTCTCTCCCGTGTGGTGTAATTTCTGCATTTTTGTTCGCCCACCGGAGGAATTATGAAAGTAGGGAAGGCAATACGGACTTTTCCTCTGTTTTTTTCCAAGTGTGTTGTAAGGCTAGTTGCTAGTGTAAAGTGTCAGAGGAAGAGTGTCACCCAACAAGGTAGTGTTAGAGACAGGAATTTCCTTTTCATTTTGTTGTTTCCAGCATCCCCAGGTTTTGGTCTCTTGTTCGTGGCCAGGGAAGTCATGTGACATACACTGGTCTGTTTTGATGTTCTTCTAATATTTGAATCAACAGCCTCATGGTTACAGAAGCCCTGGAAACATCTTCTTGGGGAAAAACTAACAAACAAACAAGCAAAACCGAACAAGCAGAACAAACCCAAACAAAATAAACCCAACAAAACAAAACCCAAACCAGATTCTGATACGTAGTCAATGTCATCTGTTGCAGTGGGGTGCTCATCAACTCTTGGGTTGTTTTTTCAGAGCAAGAAATTGATGCTATTGCTATTTAGAGCTGTGACAATGTCACCCGTAGAAACAGTCTTGCTCCCAGGTCTGCAACATTTCCCTTGGAGAGAGCTGAAGCATTGCCAGACATGATGGGTCGTCAGCAGAGAGTTTGCTGACAATGTGTACGTGATACCTGTGTGTGTTTTCTTCAGTGGTCTCATTGATGGGAAGCATAAGCAAAAGTCGGAATGAGCCGGGAAAGGAAACTGTGACATGTCGTGGAGGTGATTCTGGCACTGGCATTGAGCAGGGCCTGAGCATTTCCTGATGTGAAGGTTGATTTTGAGCAGTGGGAAGACTTGTCTGTGGGAACCGGAAATCCTTGGGAATTCCATGGCCTATGCCATAAGAAGACAAGAGTGGGAGATGTGTGCTTTTCTTGAGAACGCATGTTGGAGAGTGGGGAGTGGAGGCTGCCTGGAGGAAAGCATGAGGCAGGATGGGCAGAGAGTGTTCCTGCCCAGGATTCTTTTCCAGGCTCCAAGAATCTGGAGCTGGAGGCCTTCTGGGTCTTGAGATAGTTACATGGTATTGAAATGCCCACAATGTTGTACGACTATCTCCCAGCAGAGACAGTCCCTTGTGCTGCTGCGTGATTGCCGTAGGCAATGTGTTGGTAGGAGGGGTGACATGCAGACTGCTGAATACTGTCTGATGAACCTTTTGGCTCCTGTTTTGGGAAAGATGTTGTGGGAGGGTAGTGTTTCAACCTGCTGTCCTTGTGTAGTGCTGGGCATCTATAGCAGCTTCCACAGCTGTTGATGTTGCCATGACCGTAGAATCACAGAATGGTTTGGGTTGGAGGAGACCTTAAAGAGGATGTAGTTGCAAGCCCCCTGCAATGAGCAGGGACATTTTCCAGTATATCAGGTTGGTCAAAGCCCCATCCAACCTGGCCTTGAACACTTCCAGGCAAGGGGCATCCACAACTCCTCTGGGAACGTGTTCCAGTGTCTCACCACCCTCCCAGGAGGTAATTTCTTCCTATATCTAATCTAAAACTACCCTCTTTCAGTGTACTGAACCATTACGCTTCATCTTATCACTACACTCCCTTATAAAAAGTCCCTCCTATCTTTGGTGTATGCCCCCTTTAAGTCGTGGAAGGACACTATAAGGTCTCTGCGGAGCCTTCTCTTCTCCAGGCTAAACAACCCCAAGTCTCTCAACCTGTCACAGGGGAGGTGCTGCAGCCCCCTGATCATCTTTGTGGCCCTCCTCTGGACCCGCTCGAGCAGGACCATGTCTTTCTTATGCTGTGTGCCCCAGAGCTGAACAGAGTACTCCAGGTGGGGCACCACAAGAGCAGAGTAGAGGGAGAGAATCACCTTCCCCAACCTGCGAGCCACACTTCCTTTGGATGCCGCCCGGGACATGATTGGCTTTCTAGGCTGTGAGCACACGTTGCTGGCTCATGTTCACTTTTTCATCCACCCGTACCCCCAAGTCCGTGTGCACAGGCCTGCTCTCAATCCACTCATTGCCAGGGCTGTACCCACGTTTGGGATTACCCCGACCCAGGTGCAGGACCTTGTGCTTGGCCTTGTTGAACTTCATGAGGTTTGCACGGGCCCAGCTCTCAAGCCTGTCAAGGTCCCTCTGGATGGCATCCCTTCCCTCTGGAGTACGAACCGCAGCACTCAGCTTGGTGTCATGTGCAAACTTGCTGAGGGTTCACTCAATCCCACTGTCCATGGCCCCGACGAAGATGTTAAGTAATACTGTTCTCCATACAGGCCCCTGAAGGACACCACTCGTTGCTGATCTCCACCCAGACACTGAGCTGTTGAGCGCAACTCTTGGAGTGTGACCATCCAGCCAATTCCTTATCCACCAAATGGTCCACACGTCAAATCCATGTCTCTCCATTTTAGAGGTAGGGTTGGTAGTTGTGTGGGACAGTATCAAATGCTTTGCACAAGTCCAGGTAGCTGATGTCAGTCATGTTCCCTTATCCACCAATGCTGTAACCCTGCAATAGAAGACCACCAGAAATTTGTCAGGCATGACTTGCCATTAGTGAAGCCACATTGGCTGTCACCAGTCACCTCTCTGTTTTCCATGTGCCTTAGCATAATTTCCTGGAGGATCTGCTTCACAGTCTTGCCAGGCACAGAAGGGAGACTGGCTGGCCTGCAGTTGCCCAGGTCTTCCTTTTTTTGCCTTTTGAAAAATGGGGGTAATGTTTCCCCTTTTCCAGTCACTGGGAACTTCCCCAGTCTGTCATGACTTTTCAAATATGAGGGATAGTGGCTTGGCAACTTCATCTGCCAGTTCCCTCAGGACCCTCAGATGTCTCATCGGTTCCATGGACTTGTGCTCATTCACAGTCTCCAACCTCATCTTCTTCTACGGTGGGCAGGACTTCATTCTCCCAGCTGAGGTTTGCAGTTGTGGGTGTGAATTGTTCTTCTGTAGAATAAAATCACTGCCGATTGCGTTAGAGGTGCCACACCACCAGCTTTGCAGACGCTCTTGCTTGCTGGCGTGTAGCATTTCCACTCAAGATTGATGAAGAAGTGTGGAGACATGCAGGCCTGTGGTCGGTGGCAGCCCCCCAGGCACTATTTTCTGCCATTTCCGTTGCTGACTTGCTGTCTGCGCTTGGATCGGATGTGCTTTCTTGTGACAAACTCTGTCGTCCTCCTCTTTGATTCTCCTCTGGAAGAGACGTGATGGAAGGTGACAGTGAGACTTGAGGGTTTTCTCTTCCCATGGTGTAATTTCTCCATTTTGGTTGGGCTGAGCAGAGTGGTTATGAAAGTAGGGAAGGCACTGCGGGCTTTTCCTATGTTTTTTCCAACTGTGTTGTAAGTCTAGTTCATAGGATAAATTTTTCATGGAGAGAGGTGTGACCGAATAAGGCAGGTGTTTAGAAATGGGAATTTTCTTTTGCTGCTCCCCCCTTTCCCCCAGGTTGTGGACTACGTTCCTCACCAGTGAAGTGTCATGACATATGCTGGCCTGTTTTGATGTTCTCTCGATATTTGGATCAGCAGCGACAACCTTAAAGAATCCACGCAAGCCTTGTTTTCAACCCCCAAAACCCCAACCATCCCCAAATTGTCCGACACGTTAGATATCATCCGTACAGGTGATGGTGCTCGTCAGCATTTGGGTTGCTCTCTCACAGCATGAAATCAATGCCCATTGCCACTAGAGCTGTCCCGATATCATGGGTTTAGAAAGGCATGTCCTGCTTGACTAACCTGATCTCCTTCTTTGACAAGACGACCCGCTTAGTGGATGAGAGAAAGGCTGTGGATGTGTTTGCCTGGACTTTAGTAAAGTCTTTGACAAACCGTTTCCCACAGTGTTCTCGTGGAGAAACTGGCTGCTCATGGCTTGGGTGGTTGTACTGTTTGGTGGGTAAACAGCTGGCTGGCTGGCCGGGCCCAAAGAGTTGTAGTGAACAGAGGTAAATCCAGATGGCGGGCCGGTCACAAGTGGTGTTCGCCAGGGTTCATTCTTGGGGCCAGTTCTTATATCCTTATCAGTGATCCGGATGAGGGAGTCGAGCGCACCCTCAGTAAGTTTGCAGACGACACCAAGTTGGGCGGGGAGTGTTGATCTGCTTGAGGTAGAGACTCTGCAGAGGGGTCTGGAGAGGCTGGATCGATGGGCCGAGGCCAGCTGGATGAGCTTCAAGAAGGCTAAGTGCCAGGTCCTGCATGTGGGGTCATAACAACCCAGTGCAAGGCTGCAGGCTTTGGGGAAGAGTGACTGGAAAGCTGCCTGGAGGAAAAGGGCCTGGGGGTGTTGGGTCAACAGCCAGCTGAATATGAGCCGGCAGTGTGCCCAGATGGCCAAGGCGGCCAATAGCCTCCTGGCTTTTATCAGAAATAGTGTGGGCAGCAGGAGTAGGGAAGTGATCATCCCTTTGTACATGGCACTGGTGAGACCGCACCTCGAAGGACTGTGTTTGGTTTTGGGCCCCTCACCCCAGAAAGACATTGAGGTGCTGGAGCGTGTGCAAAGAAGAGCAATGAAGCTGATGAAGGGTCTAGAGAACAAGACGTACAAGGAGCAGCTGAGGGAACTGGGGGTTGTTTGGTCTGGAGAAAAGGAGGCTGAGGGGAGACCTCTACAACTGCCTGAAAGGAGATTGTACCTAGGTGGTTGTTGGTGTCTTTTCCCAAGTAGCAAGTGATAGGACGAGAGGAAATGGCCTCAAGTTGTGCCAGGGGAGGTTTAGATTGGATATTAGGAGAAAATTCTCCCCTCAAAGGGTTGTCAAGCATTGGAACAGGCTGGCCAGGGAAGTACTTGAGTCCACCATCCCTGGGGATATTTAGAAGACGTGGTGGTTAGGGACATGGTTTAGTGGTGGACTTGGCAGTGTTAGGTTAATGTTTGGACTCGACGGTCTGAAGGATCTTCTCCGACATCAACGACACTATGATCATCTCTGGAAATAGTATTGCTCCAAGACGTGTAAGGTTTCCATGTGAGGTTGCTGAAGCATTGCAAACCATGAAGAGTAAGCTGCGGAGAGGTCTGCTGGACACGGTGTATGCGATAGCATCTGTATGCTTTTCTGTGGTGCTGCCGTTGACAGAAGTGTCCACAAAAGCTGGACTGAAAGGAAACTGTTGCATGTTCGTGGCGGTGATTGTGGCAGTGGCATTGAGTAGTGCCTGGGCAACTCCTGATGTGAAGGGTGACCTTTAGCAGTGGGAAGACTTGTGTGAGGGAAGTGGAAATCCTTGGGATGACCATGGGCCATGTTGTAAGAAGACAAGAATGGGAGATGTGTGCTTTTCTGAGGACACATGTTGCAGAGTGGGGAATGGAGGCTTGCTAGAGGAAAGCATGAGGCAGGAAGGGCACAGAGTATTCTTTTGCAGGATTGTTTCCCAGGCTGCTAGGGTCTGGAGTATGAGGCCTGTTACATGGTATTGAAATGCCCACAGTGTCCCTGAGGTTATGAATATCTCCCCCCAGAGACAGTCATTTGTGCTGCTGCCTTCCTGACCTAGGCAATGTGTTGGTAAGAGGGGTTGAGATGCAGACTTCTGAATGTTGTCTGCTGATCCATTTCACGCTTCTTTTGAGGAGGGTGTTTGTGGGAGTGTAAGCACTTCAACCAGCTGTCCTTGCGTAGTGGTGGGCATCCATAGTAGCTTCCACCTCCACTGATGTTGCCATGATGGTTCCTTCCTCCTCAGGCAGGATTTGTAAGCGGAAGTGATGAGGAGGTGGCTGTAATCCAATGTTCTTTCTCCAAGTGTGTTGTAACCATAGTTAGTATGATAAAGTGTTGAGGGAGAGGAGTTTCACCCCACAAGGTAGGTGTTAGGAACGGGAATTTTCTTTTTCTTTTCCTGCTTCCCCTTTTCCCCCAGTTGTGGGAGTGCATTCCTCGCCAGTGAAGTGTCATGAAGTACGCTGCCCTGTTTTGATGTTCGTTCAATATTTGGATCGGAAGTCACATCATTGCACAAGCCCTGGAAATCTTCTTTTCTTACAAGAAAAAACAAAGAAACAAACCCAACCCAAAGCCAAAAAAACCAGCCATCCCCAACAAAACTGAAACCAAATTCCCCTACGCAGTCGATATCATCGGTTACGGTGTTGTGCCCGTCAACATATGTTCGTTTTTCCCTCAGAGCATGAAATCAATGCCATGGCCATCTCGAGCTGTCCCAGCGTCACCTTTATAAAGAGTATTGCTCCCAGGTCCTGCCACATTTCCTTCTGAGAATGCTGAAGCATTGCCAAACACGAAGGGTCAGCTGCAGAGACTCTGCTGGATGCTGTGTGTGTGATACCATCTGTACATTTCTTTGTGGTGCTGTCTTTGGTGGGAAGGGTCTGGAAAATCTGGAGAGAGCCCTGAGGTGGGCAAGGGAAACTGTTGCATGTTCATGGAGGTGAATGTGGCAGTGGCATTGCGTAGGGCCTGGGCCATCTCCTGATGTGAAGGGTGACCTGAGCAGTGGGAGAACTTCTTACCTTTGCTGACTGCAGATCATGCTGGTATCGGCTGTGGTTTCCTGTCATAAACTCTGTCCTCACCCTGTTTGATTCTCCTCTGCAAGAGACATGATGCAAGGTAACAATTGGGAGTCTACCCCTATAGCGTAGTTTCTCCATTTTTATTTGCCCAACAGGGTTATTGTAAAAGTAGGGAAGGTGGTACGAACTTTTCCAAGTGTTCTTTTTCCAAGTGTATTTTAACTGTAGTTAGTCGCATAAAGCGTTGAGGCAGAAGTGTGTGACCCAAGGCAGGTATTTCCTTTTCTTGTCCTGCCCTCCCCGGCTGGGTTTTGGACTTGAGATCCTGGCCTGAGAGGAGGCGTGACTGTACACTGGCCTGTTTTGATGTTCCTTCAATATTTGCATCGCCAGCCATGCCCTTAAAAAACTGATGGAAAAACCTCTTTTCAGAAAAAGAACCAAACCAAAACAACCCCAAAAAGCTAAACAGCTCACCCCAAAAACTCAAGTGAAAATTTTTGTACACGGTAGATATCATCGGTGACGCTGGTGTGTTTGTCAGCATTTGGGTTCTCGTTGCACAGCATGCAATTTATGCCCATTGCCATTAGAGTTGTTCCGATATCACCCCTATAACTATTATTGCTCCCAGTTGTGTAACGTTTCCGTCCGAGGTTGCTGAAGCCACAGGAGAGTGTGGCATGTTGCGGAGGTGAATGTGGCAGTGGTACTGAGTAGGGCCTGGCCATTTCTGGATGTGAAGGTCGACCTTGAGCAGTGGGAAGACTTGTCTGAGGGAAGTGGAAATGCTTGGGAAGACCGTGGGCCATGTCGTAAGAAGACAAGAATGGGAGATGATGTGCTTGTCTTGAGAACGCATGTTGCAGAGTGGGGAATGGAGGCTGCCTGGGAAGGAAAGCATGAGGCAGGATGGGCAGAGGGTGTTCCTGCCCAGGATTCTTTCCAGGCTCCAAGGGTCTGGAGTATGAGGCCTTGTGGATCTTGAGACAGTATGTGAAACTGAAATGCCCGCAATGTGTTTTGAGTTTATGAATATCTCCCACCAGGGTCAGTAGGTTCCCCTGCAGCCTGCCTGATGTAGGCGATGTGTTGTTAAGAAGGGGTGACATGCAGACTGGTGAATGCTGTCTGATGAACTTTTTTTCTCCTGTGTTTTGGCAGGGTGTTGTGGGAGGGTAGTGCTTCAACCTGCTGTCCTTGTGGAGTGGTGGGCATCTATAGCAGCTTCCACAGCCGTTGATGTTGCCATGATGGTTCCTTGATCCTCCTTGGGCAGGATTTGTAAGGGGATGTAGGGAGGTGGGTGTAATCTTTCTGTGCTCGATTCCCTCTACGTGTTCACTTGCACAGTTGGCCTGGGTAGAGATGGTGTGTCCTGTTATGCTTAAGTCATTCAGAGCTGTGCACTTACACGCCAAAGCCTGCCCAGCTCTGGTTTTCTCTGGTACAAATTCTCCCACGCGGTGGGACATTGTGAGTGTGCTTCTGCTTCGGTATTGGTGTGGTTTTCTGAAAGAGTAAATTCCGTGTGGGACAGGTGTCAGAGCTGTCAAGCTCTAATCAAAGGATCTTTACGTTCTAATGCACAGCAGTGTTGTTTCCCTCTGAGATTGCTTGAAAAGTCAGAAAACATTCAGGGTGAAGTTCAGGCAGCTGGGAAGAGTCTGTCAGACACTGTGCGGCTTTGCAGCCCTCCGTATGTATTCTGTGCCATTTGTGAGGGAAAGCGAGGATGTGCAAAGGCCTGGGTCATGTTGAGAACGGGGCTTAGAGGTGGGGCATGTTGTGGGCTGGAGCAGTACCCGGGTGCTGTGGCAGCGATCCTGTGAGTGGCTGAAGTGTGGCCTGGGCATGCGTCATGAGGAGTGTGACCTTGAGTGGGGAAAAGGTCTTGCGTGAGGGAAATGGAGATGCTGGTTAGAACATGGTCTGTGTCATTGGGGAAGAAGTGGAGAATGTCCACTTAGCTGGAGATGCCATTGCCCCGGGTGTGGGATAGGGGATGCCAGTAGAAAACGTCAAGAAGAGGCTCCGCAGACAGTGCTACTTGCCCGGGATCCTTTCAGGGCCTCCAGAATTTCTGCATAGCCTTGTGCCTGTTGTTGTCCTCGTGTGTTTCAATACAGTTGGAACGGGTTCCTTTGGTTTTCTTCCCTCCTCTTACCAAAACCTCCCATCGTTTTGTTTTCTCTTCTGTCGCATTGGCAATGTGTTGGTAACAGTGGATGAGATGCAGGTGGCGGAATTGTGGCAGCTGTCAGGTTGCAGACATTTGGGCGGTTTGTCATCACTGTGGGGGATGGCTTTTCCACTCTCTTGAGCTGAGCTTGATGTTGACAGAATGTGCTTGGCTTTCAGGTCTCCCTCCTGCTCTCCTTGTGATAGAAGTGCATAAGGGAGCACTGTGCACTGTCAAGCATTTTCCAGGCTTTTGCAGAACATGAGTAATTTTTTTGTGTCCAGCTTCCCCAGGAATCTCTCATAATGTTAATTGCAAATGTCCCTTAAAGCCGTTGTTTCTGCTGTCCTGAAAACGTTTTTTTTATTTTGAAGAAGCAACCAGGGATTCTACAGCTAAGTTGTTCATACCTGAAGAGGATGAGTTTGAGAGGCAGATGTACTTTTGTTCCTGTTTTGTCATGGTATCTTGCTGTTGGATCAACCGAATGTTGCCAGGATTGTCATGCCTGTAGGCCTGGAGCAGCAAAGCACCACTGCCTGCTCTCATTGCTTTCCTGCTGCTTCCAGGCACAGTGTGGTCAGGCGGCAGCAAGCGTATATGGAGGCGGGATCACAATCCATTACATGGGGTGGATGTTTTGGGCATCGAGCGGATGTTGTCATTAAAAATGCCATGGTGTTACCCGCGTGGCTTTTGTTTGGCTGTGTGATGGGTGGGTCATGCTATTCCGAGGGGACTGATGCCCCTGGGTACTGAGGTTCTTGCTGTGTTGTTCTGGCAGTGCATGCCTGCCTGAATGGGAAGCAAGAGCTTGCCATTCAGCACGTAGGTGGAAAATGAGTCTGGAAGAATGGAGGTATCTTTAGGGTGCTTGGGAGCTGTGGTTGCCCTGTGCTTTTTCGGTTCTCCTGGAGGGTTGTTGTGCTCGGCTGTGCTGGGTTTGAGTTCCCGAATGAGAGACTCGCCTGCGTTGTTTGGACTCTGTGGAGCCTTTTTTTTTAAATGACATCCCTGTATCTGGGGCTTCTGTTTCAGAGAGTGGTGGATTGTGTTCTGATGAGTGTCATGGTTTCAGCCCAGCCACTAACAAAGCGCCACGCAGCTGCTCCCTCACCACCACCACCACCCCCCCCCCCCCCCCCCCCCCCCCAGCTACGGTGGGTTGAGGAGAAAATATAAAGGCAGGCTCGTGTGTCGAGAGAAGGGCAGGGAGGGATCACTCACCACTTATGGTCAGGGGTAAAAGACAGGCTCAGTTTGGGGAAGAAACAAAATCAATTTAATTGACTACAAGTCAAATCAAACCAAGGATATTAGGAAGTAAACCCAAATCTTGGAACACCTTCCCCCCACCCCTCCCTCCTTCCCAGCTCAACCCCACTCCCGTTTCTCTCTACCCGCTCCCTCCGGTGGCGCAGGGGAACAGGGGATGGGTGTTGGGGTCAGGTCGCCACACCTTGTCTCTGCCGCTCCTTCGTCCTCAGGGGGAGGACCCCTCACTCTTCCCCTGCTCCACCGTGGGGTCCCTCCCACGGGAGACAGTCCTTCACGAACTTCTCCAACGTGAGTTCCGCGGGGCTGCAGTTCCTCACAAACTTCCCTGGCGTGGGTCCTTTCCGTGGGCCGATCTTCAGCCATGCACTGCTCCAGCGTGGGCTTTCGGCTGGAGTCACGGGCATCTTCAGGGGCACGTGCTCCCCTGCTCACCTCCACGGGCTGCAGGGGGACAGCCAGCCGTCTCACCACGGGCTGCAGGGGCATCAACCTCCTCAGGCGCCCCTCGTCCCCCTCCTTCACTGACCTCGGTATCCACAGAGGCGTTCCTCTCACATTCCAATACCCCCACTCACTGCAGATTCCCCTTCTTAAATACCTTCTCCCAGAGGCGCTACCACCATCACTGATATGGTCGGCCTGGGCCAGAGGAGGGTCTGGCTTGGAGCCAGGGGAGCTTCTAGCAGCTTCTCACAGGAGCCACCCCTGCAGCCCCTCCCCCGCTAGCAAAAACCCCCATGCCACACAGACCCATAACAGATGAGGCAGAGATGTTCTTTGCCATTTGATTGCCTCACTCTGTGATTTGCTGGGTCCTTGAGATGGCTGGTATGCCGAAGGGTGTGTTCTTTTTCAGGAAGATAAGGGCAGGTGCAGATTCATAGAGTGGAGGAAAACAGGAGGGTTGTTTATAGTATGGAAGGATGGAAGGTGATAGGGATGAGGAATGAGAGCTCTTGCCAAAGGGCATGTCCGTGCTTCATGGCGAGTGTGGTGTAGACATTTTTAAAACTTCTTGGTAATGGAAAAAAGAAACAGAAGATAGAAGGATGGAAGTAGAAAAGAATGGGAGGCAAGGATAGGGCAGGACAAAAAAAAAAAAAAAGGGAGATGAGACGGGAAGGAAGAGGGAAAGGAAGAAGGACAGGAAGTAATCTATGCAAGTAAGAAGCAAGCAAGGAAGCAAGAATGCAAGAAAGAAGAAACAAGAAAGAAGGAAGAGATGATAGCAGAGATTACCAGCATGCACCAACGTTGTATCGACACGATGAATGGAGTGGAGGACCTTAGCACCCTCAGTACTCGGGGTGCTGTGTCAGGCCTGGTGAAAAGTGGTGAGGAAGAGGAAGAAGAGGTCTTGCCTGAAGGGGTGTCCATGCTTCATTGTGAGTGTGTTGTAGCCATTTAGAAATTATTTTGGTGAAGGAGAAAAAGAAAGGAAGATACAATGGCTCGGCTGTTTGTGTATAAACAGAAAGGATTAGGACGCAAAGATGAGGCAGGGCAGGGAAAAAAGGAAAGAGCTAGGGATAGAGCTAAGGAAAGGCAGAAGGAAGAAGACTCAGGAGAAGAAAGGGTAACGAAAAAAGGGAGAAAAGGAAACAGAAAATGGCAGAAGGGAAGGAAGAAGACAAGGAAGGAATTGGTGGAAGTAAAAAGAAGAAAAGAGGACGAAAGAAAGGAAAGAAGAGACGATAGAGGAGATGACGAGCGTGACGTGACCTGTAGACGGTGAAGAGAGTTGGTCCCTAACAGCCTCCGCCTCGGTTAGAGTACCGCGCTCCGGCGCTGCTGGCCCGTAATTAGCGCTGCTGGCCCCGTCTTTGACGGTGTCCGCCGCGGCGCCGGAGGCGACTGGCGAGGTGCCAGCGGGGGTAGAGAAGAGCGAAGGATGGAAGGAGAAGGGAAAGGGGAGTAAAGACTTGGGCACGTGAGGGCAAGAACGAAAAGGAGAAGGAAGAGCAGAAAGAGGACATGGAAGGTGGAAAGAGAAGAAAGCAGAAAGAGGTTGGAAAGAGAAAACGGAACAGAAGAAAGAAGAGAAGTGGCAGGAAAGGAAGGAAGAAGGCGAGAAACGCATAAGAAGAGATAAGTGGGGGCGGAAAGAAGAAAGGCCGAAGGAAAGAGGAAAGACGCAAGGAGGAAGGGAAAAAGAAAGGAAGGAGGCAAAGCAGGAGGAGCACGGAAGGGAGCGAGGCGAGAGGCGGCGGGCTGGCGATCGTGGGGAGCGTGCGAGGCGTCGGAGCAGCACACGGTGTCGCTGCAGGCTCAGAAACGGCGTGGGAGCGGTGAGGCGGCTCCGCCCCGGTGCGGCGGAGAGCCCGGCTGTGAGCGCGGGGGGGGCGGCGCGGGGCGGGCGGGCGAGCCGGTGCGTCCGGGCGGCGGCGGGGAGCCGTGCGGGGCCCGTGCGGGCGGCGGCGGCGATGGGCGTGTGCTGGGGGCCCGTGGTGCGGGTGCTGGTGCTGCAGGCGGCCTGGGCGCTGGGCGGCGGGCAGGTGCGCTACTCGGTGCCGGAGGAAGCCAAGGCCGGGACGGTGGTGGGCCGGCTGGCGCAGGACCTGGGCCTGGAGGCGGGCGAGCCGGAGGCGCGTCGGCTGCGGCTGGTGGCGCAGGGCCGGCGGGCGAGCGTGGAGGTGAGCGGGGCGAGCGGGGCGCTGGTGGTGAGCTCGCGGCTGGACCGGGAGGAGCTGTGCGGGAAGAGCGCGCCGTGCGCCCTGCGCCTGGAGGTGCTGGTGGAGCGGCCGCTGCGCGTCTTCCACGTGGAGCTGGAGGTGACCGACATCAACGACAACGCCCCGCTCTTCCCCGCCGCCCGGAAAAACCTCAGTTTACCGGAGAACTCCCCCCCCGGTTCTCGGTTCCCGCTGGAGGGCGCGTCGGATGCAGACGTCGGAGCCAACGCGCAGCTCTCCTATACCCTCAGCCCCAGCGAGCACTTCTCTCTGGACTGGCAAAAAACAGAGGAGGACTCTGAATCGTTATTTCTGGTGCTGAGGAGACCGCTGGACCGCGAGACGATGGCTGAGCACCGTTTGGTGTTGACGGCGAGTGACGGGGGCCGTCCGTCGCTGACAGGCACGATGGAGCTGGTGATCTCGGTGCTGGACGTGAACGACAACGCGCCCCAGTTCAACCAGTCGGTGTATAAAGTGCAGCTGCTAGAGAGCGCTGCAGAGGGGACGCTGGTGGCGCAGGTGAATGCCACGGATCTGGACTTGGGGATATATGGCGAGGTGATTTATGAAATTGATACTGTTTTGCCTCCCTCGGCCTCAGATATGTTCAGCATCGACACGAACAGCGGGGAGATCAGACTGACGGGCGCCGTGGACTTTGAGACAGTTACTTTCTACAAGCTACACATTAAGGCGAAAGACAAAGGCTCGCCCCCGCTGTCGGGTCACTGCAAGGTGTTGGTGGAGGTGCTGGACGTGAACGACAACGCGCCGGAGGTGTGGGTGACGTCGCTGTCGGTGCCGGTGCCGGAGGACGCGGCGGTGGGGACGGTGGTGGCGCTGCTGAGCGTGTCGGACCGGGACTCGGGGGCGAACGGTCGGGTGCGCTGCGCGGTGTGGCCGGCGGCGCCGTTCGGGCTGGTGGCGACGTTCGCGGGCTCGTACTCGCTGGTGCTGCGGGAGGCGCTGGACCGGGAGCGGGTGTCGGAGTACGAGGTGGAGGTGCGGGCGGAGGACGGCGGGGCGCCGGCGCTGCGCGCCAGCCGCGGGGTGCGGGTGCCGGTGTCGGACGTGAACGACAACGCGCCGGCGTTCGCGCAGGCCGTGTACACGGTGCTGGCGCGGGAGAACAACGCGGCGGGCGCGGAGCTGGCGCGGCTGTGGGCGCGGGACCCGGACGAGGCGGGCAACGGGCGCGTGAGCTACTCGGTGGCGGAGGGCGTGGGCGGGGGCGCGGTGGCGGGCGGGGGGTGGCGGGCGGCGTCGAGCTACGTGTCGGTGGACGCGGAGAGCGGGCGGCTGTGGGCGCTGCAGCCGTTGGACTACGAGGAGGTGCAGGTGCTGCAGTTCGAGGTGCGGGCGGTGGACGCGGGGGAGCCGCCGCTGTGCGGCAACGCCACGGTGCAGCTGTTCGTGGTGGACGAGAACGACAACGCGCCGGCGCTGCTCCCGGCTGCCGGGGGCGGGCCGGGCGGCGGGGCCGCGGGCTCGGCGGCGTCGGGCTCGGGCTCGGGCTCGGGGGCGCTGTGGGCGTGGGCGGCGTGGGGGGCGCCGGCGGGGCAGGTGGTGGCGAAGATCCGCGCGGTGGACGCGGACTCGGGCTACAACGCGTGGCTGCGCTACGAGCTGTGGGAGCCGCGGGGGAAGGGCCCGTTCCGCGTGGGGCTGTACAGCGGCGAGGTGAGCACGGCGCGGGCGCTGGAGGAGGCGGACGGCCCGCGGCAGCGGCTGGTGATCGTGGTGCGGGACCACGGGGAGCCGGCGCGCTCGGCCACGGCCACGCTGAGCGTGTCGCTGGTGGAGGGCGCCGAGGCGGCGCTGGCGGCCGCGGGCTCGTCGTCGTCGGGGGCGGGGCTGCGGCCGGCGGCGGGCGCGGAGGGCGGGCGGCGGCGGCGGCGGCGGCGGCGGCGGCGACGAACGTGTGGCTGGTGGTGGCCATCTGCGCGGTGTCGAGCCTGTTCCTGCTGGCGGTGGTGCTGTACGGGGCGTCGCGGTGGGCGCCGCGGGCGGCCGTGCTGTCGGGGCCCGGTCCGGCGACGCTGGTGTGCGCCAGCGAAGTGGGGAGCTGGTCGTACTCGCAGCGCCAGAGCCGGAGCCTGTGCGTGGCGGAGGGCGCGGGCAAGAGCGACCTGATGGTTTTTCAGCCCCAACTTCCCGCCGCCGCCCGGCCCCGCGGCGAAGGAGACGCAGCCGGAGGCGCCCGCTCTCGTGGACACGGTCAGTGCCCCCCCCCCCTTTGTCGCCTCTCGCCCCTTCCCCCTTCTTGTGGCCCTGGTCGCCCGGCCCCTGGGCAGGCGCTGGTGGGAGTCGAGCTCAGGCGGTGGGGGCTTGGCGGGTGCTTCGGGCTTGGCGGGTGCTTCTTAAGGGTGTTCACGGGACCTTTGCGTCCTTGCCGGAGCCCCCGGGCTCTTGGTGCCCACACCAAGAGAGGAAGGAAGCAAGCAAGGTGTTGCCGCACCCCGCAGCGGTGGCCGTCCGAAGCTGAGCTTTGCCGTCGTGGCTGTGGGCTGTTGTCCCGTGGAATGAAATCCCTGCCGACTGCAATGAGAGGTGCCACGACATCAGCTTTGCGGACGCTCGGGCTTGCTGGTGTGCAGCATTTCCACCCGAGCTTGCTGAAGGGGTGCCAGACACGCAGGCTGTGGTGGTGGCAGTCTCCCAGGCACTATTTACTGCTTCTTAGAGTTGCTTTTTGCTGACCGTGCTGGTATCCGCTGTGGTGTCTTGTGGCAAACTCTGTCCTCGTCCTTATTTGATTCCCTCCTGCGAGAGTTGTGATGGAAGGTGACCGTTGGGTGTTCAGGGTCTTCTCTCCCCATGGTGTAATGTCTCCTTTTCTATTTTCTTACTGGAGAAATTATGAAAGTAGGGAAGGCAATACAGAATTTTCCTCCTGTTTTTGTCTAAGTGCGTTGTAACGCTAGTTGCTAGTGTAAAGTGCTCAGGGAGAAAAGAGTCACCCAACAAGGTAGGTGTTAGGAACTTGAATTTTGTTTTTCTTTTGCTGCTCCCCCTTTCCCCCAGGTTGTGGACTATGTTCCTCACCAGTGAAGTGTCATGAATTACGCTGGCCTGTTTTCATGTTCTTTCAATATTTGGATCAGAAGTCACATTGTTTCAATAAACCCTGGAAATCTTCTTTTCTTACAAGAAAAGACAAATAAACAAACTAACCCAAAGCCAAAAAACAGCTCTCCCCAACAAAACTGAAACCAAATTCCCCTGCACAGTCGATATCATCCGTTTACAGTGTTGTGCCCATCAACATGTTCGTTTTTCCCTCAGAGCATGAAATCAATGCCATGGCCATCTCGAGCTGTCCCAGCGTCACCTTTATAAAGAGTATTGCTCCCAGGTCTGCCACATTTCCTTCTGAGAATGCTGAAGCATTGCCAAACACGAAGGGTCAGCTGCAGAGACTCTGCTGGATGCTGTGTTTGTGATACCATCTGTACGTTTATTTGTGGTGCTGTCTTTGGTGGGAAGGGTCTAGAAAATCTGGAGAGAGCCCTGAGGTGGGCAAGGAAACTGTTGCTTGTTCATGGAGGTGAATGTGGCAGTGGCATTGCGTAGGGCCTGGGCATCTCCTGATGTGAAGGGTGACCTTGAGCAGTGGGAGGACTTGTGTGAGGGAAGTGGAAATCCTTGGGAAGACCATGGGCCATGTCGTAAGAAGACAGGAACGGGAGATGATGTGCTTGTCTTGAGGACACATGTTGCAGAGTGGGGAATGGAGGCTTGCTAGAGGAAAGCATGAGGGAGGAAGGGCACAGAGTGTTCTTGCCCAGAATCTTTTTGCAGGCTCCCAATGGTGTGGAGTATGAGGCCTTGTGGATCTTGAGATAGTATGTGGTACTGAAATGCCCACCGTGTCTTTTTTGGGGGTTACAAGTGTCTCCCAGCAGAGACAGTCCCTTGTGCTGCTGCCTGATTGACGTAGGCAATGTGTTGTTGGTAAGAGGGGTTGAGATGCAGACTGGTGAATTTGTTCCGATGAATATTTTTGCTGCTGTTTTGGGAAAGGTGTTTTGGGAGGATAGTGCTTCAGTCTTCCGTCCTTGTGTTGTGGTGGGTATCTGCAGGAGCTTCCACAGCTGTTGGTGTTGCCATGATGGCAGCCTCACCAGGCAGGATTTGTAGGGGCACATGAGGAGGTGAGTATAATCTTTGGACTTCCCCTACTTGTGCGCTTGCACAGGTGGCCGCGGTAGAGGTGGTGTGTTGTCTTGTCGTTATTAACACGTTCAGATACATGCATGTGCACGGCAAACACTGCACAGCAGCCCAGCACTGCGTTTTCTATCGTAGAAGTTCTCTCACCCAGTGGCCATCGTGAGACCGCTTGTGCTTTGGCGTTTGGTGTGGTTTTCTGAAAGAGGAAAATCCGTGTGGACTGGGATCAGAGCTGTCACAGCTCTACTCACAGACTGTTTAAGCACTCTGATGTGCAGCTGTGTGGTGTTTGCACCTGAGATTGCTGAAAAGCAAAAGCATTCTGGGTGGAGTTCACGCAGCTGGGAAGAGTCTGCCAGACAGTGAGTGGGTTTGCATGCCTCCCTACGTTCTTTGTGCTGATCAGGAGGGAAGGTGCGGATGTGCAAAGGCTGGGGTCGTGCTTGGAGCGGGGTTTAGAGCTGGAGCATGTTACTGTGTTGGAGCAATATCTGAGTGTTGTGGCAGTGATCCTGCAAGTGGCAGCCGGTAGGGCCTGTGCAAGCATCACAGGGAGGGTGTCCCTGAGCCGGGGACAGTCTTGTCTGATGGAAATGGAGATGCTGGTTAGAAGACGGTCTGCGTCATTGGGGAAGGACTGGAGAATGTCTGCTTAGCTGTGGAGATTCCATTTCCCAAGGCTCGAGATAGTGGGTTCCAGCAGAAAACCTCAAGAGCACACAGTGGTGCTTGCCCAGGATCCTCTCAGAAGCTCCAGAAGTTTGGCATAGCTTAGGGCGCTGTTGTTCTTTGTGGTATTACTGCTTGTGAAGACATCTACCATGCATGGCTTTAATCACTTGTTTCTGGTGTGGAACGTTGTTGCTCAAAGAGAAGCTTTTCCAAATTTGGATCATGCTGCCAGCCTTTTCTGAACCTCTCCTTGGTTACCTCTCTGCTCTTAGTCTTGCTAGGGAGGGGAAGAAGTGGTCTCCGTATTCAAGATACTGCCAGAATTTGCATTTCACTACAGCGGAATGGGATCCTTTGGTTTTCTTCTCTCCCCTCACCAAAACCGCCCACCCTTTTGGTTTTATTTCTGTCACGTTGGCAATGTGTTGGTAACAGTGGATGAGATGCGGAGTGCTGAATTTTGGCAGCTGTCAGGTGGCAGATGTTTGGGCGATTTCCCATCAGTGTAGGAGATGGCTTTTCCACTCTCCTGAGCTAAGTTTCCTATTGAGAGAATGTCCTTAGCTTTCAGGGTTCCTTCCTGCGTCCCCTGTGATAGAAGTTCATACGGGGCACAGTGCACCGTCCAGTTTTTGCAGAACATGAGTCATTTTTTCCTGTCCAGTTTCCCCAGAAATGCTATGATGTTAACTTAAAATATCCTTGAAAAGCAATTCCCCTCCCCTGAAAAAGTTTCTTTTCTGAAGAGGCAACCAGTGATGCTACAGGTAAGTAGCTCAACACCTGAAGTGGATGTGTTTGAGAGACGGCTGTACATTTGTTCCTGTTCAGTCGTGGTATCTTTATGTTGGATCAACAAACGTTGGCTGGATTGTAATGCCTATAGGTTTGAAGCAGCAAAGCACCACTGCCTGCTCTCGTTGCTTTCCTGCTGCTTCCAGGCACAGTGTGAGCAGCCGGCAGCAAGGAGATATGTGGGAGGGACCCCAGTGCCTTTCTTTGTGTGGTTGTGTTGGGCATCGAGGAGATGTTCTCAGTGAACAAGTTGTGGCTTTTCCTTCGTGCTTTTGTTTGGGTGTGTGATGCGTGGGTCATGCTAATGAAGGAGAGGTATTCAATGGGTACTAAATCCCTTGTGTAACAAGGGTCTTGCTGCGTTGTTCAGGCAGAGCATGCCTACCTGAAAGGGGAAGCACGAGCTGGCCATTCAGCGTGCAGGTGGAGAAAGGGTCAGTAAGAATAGCTCTTCCACAAGGTATATGAAGAGTGCTCGGGAGCTGTGGTTGGCGCCTGCTTTTTCAGCTTTCCTGGAGGGTTGTCATGCTGGGCTGTGTTGGGTTTGAGTTCCCAAAGAAAATCCCCTCCATGCGTTGTTTGGACTCTTTGGAGCCTGCTGGCAGAGATGTCCAAGTCCATGGAGCTTGGGCTTGTGTTTCAGAGGGTGGGGGATTCTTTTCTGATGTGGCAGTGATGATGTTTGCCATGTGATTGCCTTGCTCTGTTATCTGCTGTGTCCTTGAGAGGACTGGTGGCTGACGAGTGTGGTCTTCTTCCAGAAGGGAGGGATGGGGAGGTGCAGGGGCAGTCTGTCTGTCTTGTATAGACTGGAGGAAAGCAGGAAGGTTGTTATTCACCTGGAGGGATGGAAGGTGGCAGGGAAGAGGAATGAGAGCTCTTGCCAAAGGGCATGCCCGTGCTTCATGTTGAGCGTGGTGTAATCCTTGAGAAAAAGTTTTGTTAAAGGAGACAAAAAAGACGACTTGCGTTCCTGGCCAGAGAAGTAGCGTGGTGTACACTGACCTGTTTGGATGTTCTTTCAATAGTTGCATCAGCAGGCACAACCGTACAAGAGACTCAGAAATCTTCAGTTTGATGAAAAACCAACCAAACAATTAAAAACCCCACATCCATATCAAATTGTCCAACACAGAAGATACCATCCATTACAGTGCTGTGCTCATCAAAATTTGGGTTGTTATCTGACAGCATGAAATCAATGCCATTGCCGTTAGAGCCGTCCCGACATCACCTTTAGAAAGAGTATTGCGCCATAGTGTGTAACATTTCCATGGGAGAGAGCTGAAGCGTTGCCAAACATGACGGGTCAGCTGCAGTGTCGGGTGGAGACCGCGCACACGATACCATCTGTGTGTTTTTCGATGGTGCTGTTGTTGATGGAATGGACTGTAAAAGCCAGAGTGAGCCTTGAGGTGGGCAAGGAAACTGTGGCATGTCACGGAGGTGAATGTGGCACTGAGTAGGGCCTGGCCATCTCTTGCTGTGAAGAGTGACTGTGAGCAGCGGGAAGACTTGTCAGCAGGAACTGGAAATCCTTGGGAAGACCATGGGCCATGTCACATGAAGACAAGAATGGGAGATGATGTGCTTGTCTTGAGGACGCATGTCTCGGCGTGGGGAATGGAGGCTGCCTAGAGGAAAGCATGAGGCAGGAAGGGCACAGAGTGTTCTTTTGCAGGATCCTTTCCCAGGCTCCCAAGGGTCTGGAGTTGGAGGCTTTCTGTCACGGAAGGGCATGACTTCCATTGGAGGGATCCATTACAGGGAGGGTGACCTTGAGCAGGGAAGAGTCTTGCCTGAGGAAATGGAGATGCAGGACAGAACACATACGGTGTCATTGGGGAAGAACCGGAGAGTGTCTGCTTAGCTGGAGATCCCATTTCCTAGGGCATGGGGAAGAGGATGCGAGTAGGAAACCTTGAGTAGAATTCTGGCACAGAGTGCTACTTGGCCCGAATCCTGTCAGGACCTCCAGAGGTTCTGCATATCCTTGTGCCCTGGTGTTCTCTTCTTGCATTTCGATACAGTGGACTGGGATTCTTTTGAGGTTATGAGTATCTCTCACCAGACACAGACCCTTGTGCTGCTGCCTGATTGACATAGGAAAGGTGTTGGTAGGAGGGGGTGAGATGCAGCCTGCTGAATTTTTTCTGATGAACCTTTTCCCTCTTGTCTTGGGAAATGTGTTATGGGAGGGTAGCGCTTCAATCTGCTGTCCTTGTGTAGTGGTGGGCATCTGTAGCAGCTTCCAAAGCTGTTGATGTTGTTAAAAAAACCAGCTAGCAGGGCTTCTTGAAAGAGCTTTAAACTAGATTTGAAGGGGAAAGGGGTAAACCCAGGCTTGCTAGTGATAAGCCACAGGGTGGCACGTCAGCATTTGAGGGAGGGTGTGCTAGCGAGGTCCTTCAGTCTGCTCCACGACACGCTGAGGACACTGGTACACATTTGAAACGTCTCCATGCTACTGCGAGGAGCATGAGGAATAAACAGGAGGAGCTGGAAGCTTTGTCCCGGTGCCAGAGCTACGACATCAGTGGCATAAGGGAAACGTGGTGGGATGAGTCCTGTGATGGGTGTGCCATGATGGACAGTTACAGGCTCCTCTGGAGGGGTAGGCAGGGCGGGTGGTGCTGTACATAAAGGAGGGGCTGGACTGTATGGTGCTTGCAGTTGGCGACGACACGGTTGAGAGCCTCTGGGTAAGGAATAAGGGAAAAGCAAATAAAGCGGATGTTGTGGGAGTCTAGTCTGGACCACCCAGCCAGGATGACCACACTGATGAATTATTCTACAAGGAGTCAAGAGATATCTCTAGATCAGCTGCCCTTGTCCTTATGGGTGCTTTTAACTTCCCGGACATCAGCTGGGAATATCATAGAGCAGACACAAACAGGTCCAGGAAATTCCTGGAGCACGTTGAAGATAACTTCTTGGGGCAGGTAGTAAGGGAGCTGACTAGCAAATGTGCCCTCCTGGCTTTGTTGTTTGTAACCAGAGGGCGACTCGTGGGCGAAGAGGTGATGGTGGCTGACTTGGTCACAGCGACCACAAAACAGTTGAGTTTCAAATGGTGGTCAACAGGAGAAAAACTGCCAGCAAAACTTCAACCTGGATATAGGGAGAGCAGACTTTGGCTGCTGAAGGAACTAGTTAGTAAGGTGCCCTGGGAATCTGCTTCTGAAGGTATTGGGGTCCATGTATGCTGGTCACTTTTGAAGAGCCATCTCGTAAGAGCGCAGGAGCAGGCAATTCCAAAGTGTCGGAGGTCAAGCAAGCAGGGCAGAAGGCTGGCTTGGCTGAGCAGGGACCATCTAGAACTTAGGTGGAAAAGGAAAGTGTATGGACACTGGAAACAAGGACAGGTGACACGGGAGGACTACAGAGATGCTGTTTGCCCCTGTAGGGAGAAAATTTGTGTGGTCAAAGCTCCACTAGAGTTCAAGCTGGCCAGCACTGTGAAGGACAACCAAAAGGGCTTTTTAAAACATGTTAAGAGCAAAAGGAGGATGAGAGGAAACATTGGTCTGTTATTGGATGAGGTTGGCCACTTCACAAATGTAGACAAAGCAGAGATGTTTAATGCCGCCTTCTCCTCTGTACTTTAACACTGATGATGGGCCCTGGGATGCCCAGAGCCCTGCGTTGGACGATTGTGACTGGGGCAATGATGAACTCCCAGTGAACTCTGACGTTGTTTGAGACTTGCTGCTCCAGCTGGAGGCATGAAAGTCTATGAGGCCCGGTGGGATTCATCTACAGGGTACTGAAAGAGCTGGCCGATGTCATTGTGGGATTATTTTCAACGATCTTGGGAGTGTGGAGAGGTGCCAGGCAACTGGAAGCTGGCAAATGTTGTCCCAGTTTTCCAGAAGGGTAAGAGAGAAGAGCCTGGTAATTACAGGCCTGTCAGTCTGACTTCAATGCCTGGTGAAATTATGGAGAAGGTTATTCTGGGAGTTATTGAAAACCACTTGAGAGACACTGCAGTCATTGGCCATAGCCAGCACGGGTTCACGAGGGGAAAGTCCTGTTTAGCTAACTTAATTTCCTTTGTGACAAGGTCACCCATCTAGTTGACGAAGGGAAGCCAGTAGATGTTGGGTTTTTTTGGATTTTAGCAAAGTTTTTGACCCTGTCTCTCGTAGTATCCTTCTGGATAAAATGTTGTCGTGGTTTAACCCCAGCCAGCAACTAAGCACCACGCAGCCGCTCACTCACTCCCCCCCCACCCAGTGGGATGGGGGAGAAAATTGGGAAAAAGAAGCAAAACCCATGGGTTGAGATAAGAACAGTTTAATAGAACAGAAAAGAAGAAACTAATAATGATAACACTAATAAAATGACAACAGCAATAATGAAAGGATTGGCATGTACGAATGATGCGCAGTGTAATTGCTCACCACCCGCCCACCGGCACCCAGCTAGTCCCCGAGCGGCGATTCCCTGCCCCCACTTCCCAGTTCCTATACTAGATGGGACGTCGCATGGTATGGAATACTCTGTTGGCCAGTTTGGGTCAGGTGCCCTGGCTGTGTCCTGTGCCAGCTTCTTGTGCCCCTCCAGCTTTCTCGCTGGCTGGGCATGAGAAGCTGAAAAATCCTTGACTTTAGTCTAAACACTACTGAGCAACAGCTGAAAACATCAGTGTTATCAACATTCTTCACATACTGAACTCAAAACATAGCACTGTACCAGCTACTAGGAAGACAGTTAACTCTATCCCAGCTGAAACTAGGACAAATGTCCAGCATACCGCTGTCATACTACTTGTCATAAGAAAGTGCAGAATGTGTTGGGTGAGCAATTGGCTGGTGGGTTGGGGTCAGAGAGTTATAGTAAATGGGGTTACATGAGGCTGGCAGCCAGTTGACCAGTGGGGTTCCACAGGGCTGAATTTTAGGGCCAGTGCTCTTGAATGTTTTTATAGATGATGTGGATGCAGGAGTCAAATGAACATTAAGTAAGTTTGATGATGACACTAAATTAGGAGGAGCTGTGGACTCCCTCGAGGATAGGGAGGCCTTACAGATGGATCTGGATAGACCAGAGAGCTGGGCAATCCCCAGCCGTATGAAATGTTACAAGAGCAAGTGCCGGATTGTGCATGTGGGATGGGGTAATCTTGGTTATCCCTACAAATTGGGGATCAAGAGGCAGGAGAGCAACCCCACGGAAAGAGATCTGGGGGTTTGGGTTGATGGCAAGTTGAATATGAGTCAGCAGTGTGCCCTGGCATCCAAATGGGCCAACCATGTCCTGTGGTGCATCAAGCACAGCATCGCTAGCTGGTTGAGGGAGGTGATTGTCCCCCTCTGCACTGCACTGGTGCGGCTCGCGTTGACTACTGTGTGCAGTTCTGGGCACGTCAACATAAGAAGGACGTCAAACTATTAGAGTGTGTCCAGAGTAGGATGAGCAAGATGATGAAACGTCTTGAGTGCAAGACGTGTGAGGAGTGGCTGAGGTCACTTGGTTTGTTCAGCTTGGAGAAGAGAAGGCGGACGGCTGCCCGAATTGCAGTCTACAACTTCCTCAAGGGGGGCATCGGAGGGGGAAGTGCTGATCTCATCTCTCTGGTGACCAGCAATCGGCCACGAGGAATCAGTTGGAAGCTGCATCAGAGGAAGTTCCAATTGGACATTAAGAAAAGGTTCTTCACTGGGAGTGTGGCCAGTCAGTGAAATGGGCTCTTCAGGGGAGTGGTCACGGCACCAAGCCTGTCAGAGCTCAAGGGGCGGACTGTACAATGGTTGCAAAATGTTGGCAGAATGGGAGTAAGTATTTTCTGTCCAGCAACCCCCGAAATCTCTGATACTGTTAAGGGAAAATATCCTTTAAAACCAATTCTTGTGTCCTGAAAATGTTTGTTTTCTGAAGAAGCACGTGGTGATGTTACAGGTAAGTACTCATACAGAAAGATGTGTTTTGAGAGGCTGCTGTAGTTTTGTTCTTGTTTAGTCGTGGTATCTTCATGTTGGATGGACCGAATGTTGCCTGGATGGTAATGCCTGTAGGTTTGGAGCAGCAAAGCACCACTGCCTGCTCTCACTGCTTTTCTGCTGCTTCCAGGCACAGCCTGAGTGTGTGGCAGCAAGCACGTATGGAGGAGGGACCACAATCCCTTTCATGGAGTGGCTGTGTTGGGAGCCAAGGGGATGTTCTCAGTGAGAATGCTGTGGTGTTACTGTTGTGGCTTTTGTTTGTCTGTGTGACAGGTGGATCATGCTAATGAGTGAGAGGTATTCCGTGGGGGCTAATGCCCCTGTGTTGTTCTGGCAGTGGATGCCTGCCTGAAAGGGAATGCAAGAGTTTGCCATTCAGCGCGCAGGTGGAAAAGGAGGCCGGAAGAATAGCTCTTCATCGAGATACATGAAGAGTACTCGGGAGCTCTGTTTGCCCCATGCTCTTCCAGTGTTCTTGAAGGATTGTCGTGCTGGCCTGTGATGGGTTTGATTTCCCTAAAGAAGGACTCCCCTGGGTTGTTTGGACTCTTTGGAGCCTGCTGGCGGAGATGTCCAAGTCTGTGGGGCTTGGGCTTGTGTTTCAGAGGGTGAGGGATTCTTTATGATGTAGCAGTGATGATCTTTCTTTGCCATGTGATTGCCTTGCTCTGTTATTTGCTGTGTCCTTGAGAGGACTGGTGGCTGATGAGTGTGGCCTCCTTCCAGAAGGGAGGGATGGGGAAGTGCAGGGGCAGTCTGTGTGTCTTGCATTGGCTGGAGGAAAGCAGGAAGGTTGTTATTCACCTGGAAGGGATGGAAGGTGGCAGGGAAGAGGAATGAGACCTCTTGCCAAAGGGCATGCCTGTGCTTCATGTCGAGTGCAGTGTAGACGTGTAGAAAATCTTTTGGTAAAGGGGAAAAAGAAGAGAAGAGACGAGGGTGGAAGCAGAAGATAAGGGGAGGCAAGGATAGGGCAGGGTGAGTCAAAAAAGGAAAAGGAAGCAAAGGAAGAGAAGTAGGAAAGAAAAAAGATGAAGAGATGAAAGGACAAGGAAGAAAAAGTAATGAGAAAGGAAGCAGGAAATAAGAAGGAACGCAAGAGAGAGGAAGATGGAAGGAAAGGACTGTATGCAATGAAGAAAGATAGAAGGACAAGGAAGTAAGTAAGGAAGAGGTGATAGGGGATATTACCAGGATGCACTGATGCTATCTCTACATGTCGAATGGAGGTGAGGACCTCGGCATCCTTGGGACCAAGGGACGCTGTGCAAGGCTTGATGAGAAGTGGTGAGGAAGGGAAATGATAGCTGTTGCCAGAGGGCATGTCCATGCTTCATGGCGAGGGTGAGGTAGTCATATGGAGAACATGTAGGTAAAGGAGACAAGGAAGAAGCAAAGAGGGAAGAAGAAGAGAAGGGGAGGGATGGACAGGGAAGAGAGAGGAAGGGAGAAAGAGAAATCAGAGACGGAAGGAAGGCACAACAGAGAGAAACTAAATCAAACAAGAACGAAGCAAGCAATGGAGAGAAGGAAAATAAAGAAAAGAAGAAAGGATAAAGGAGTTTACTAGCGTATACAGACACTATGTCTGTACACAGAAAGGTGGTGAGGGTGAGCAGGGAAGGAAAGAAGTATCGGTAGAGGAGATTAGCAAAAGGCACCGACCTTACCTCTAGGCGCTGAAGAGAGTTGGTCCCTAACAGCCTCCGCCTCGGTTAGAGTACCGCGCTCCGGCGCTGCTGGCCCGTAATTAGCGCTGCTGGCCCCGTCTTTGACGGTGCCCGCCGCGGCGCCGGAGGCGACTGGCGAGCTGCCAGCGGGGGTAGAGAAGAGCGAAGGATGGAAGGAGAAGGGAAAGGGGAGTAAAGACTTGGGCACGTGAGGGCAAGAACGAAAAGGAGAAGGAAGAGCAGAAAGAGGACATGGAAGGTGGAAAGAGAAGAAAGCAGAAAGAGGTTGGAAAGAGAAGACAGAGGAAGAAGAAGATGGAAGAGAAGAGAGAAGAAAGAGAAGGGAAATGTCAGGAAAGGAAGGAAGAAGGCGAGAAACGCATAAGAAGAGATAAGTGGGGGCGGAAAGAAGAAAGGCCGAAGGAAAGAGGAAAGGCGCAGGGAGGAAGGGAAAAAGAAAGGAAGGAGGCAAAGCAGGAGGAGCACGGAAGGGAGCGAGGCGAGAGGCGGCGGGCTGGCGATCGTGGGGAGCGTGCGAGGCGTCGGAGCAGCACACGGTGTCGCTGCAGGCTCAGAAACGGCGTGGGAGCGGTGAGGCGGCTCCGCCCCGGTGCGGCGGAGAGCCCGGCTGTGAGCGCGGGGGGGCGGCGCGGGGCGGGCGGGCGAGCCGGTGCGTCCGGGCGGCGGCGGGGAGCCGTGCGGGGCCCGTGCGGGCGGCGGCGGCGATGGGCGTGTGCTGGGGGCCCGTGGTGCGGGTGCTGGTGCTGCAGGCGGCCTGGGCGCTGGGCGGCGGGCAGGTGCGCTACTCGGTGCCGGAGGAAGCCAAGGCCGGGACGGTGGTGGGCCGGCTGGCGCAGGACCTGGGCCTGGAGGCGGGCGAGCCGGAGGCGCGTCGGCTGCGGCTGGTGGCGCAGGGCCGGCGGGCGAGCGTGGAGGTGAGCGGGGCGAGCGGGGCGCTGGTGGTGAGCTCGCGGCTGGACCGGGAGGAGCTGTGCGGGAAGAGCGCGCCGTGCGCCCTGCGCCTGGAGGTGCTGGTGGAGCGGCCGCTGCGCGTCTTCCACGTGGAGCTGGAGGTGACCGACATCAACGACAACGCCCCGCTCTTCCCCGCCGCCCGGAAAAACCTCAGTTTATCGGAGAACTCCCCCCCCGGTTCTCGGTTCCCGCTGGAGGGCGCGTCGGATGCAGACGTCGGAGCCAACGCGCAGCTCTCCTATACCCTCAGCCCTAGCGAGCACTTCTCTCTGGATTTACAGCGCAGTGAAGAATACCGAGAATCCTTGTTTCTGGTGCTGAGGAGACCGCTGGACCGCGAGACGATGGCTGAGCACCGTTTGGTGTTGACAGCGAGTGACGGGGGCCGTCCATCGCTGACAGGCACGATGGAGCTGGTGATCTCGGTGCTGGACGCCAACGACAATGCGCCCCAGTTCAACCAGTCGGTGTATAAAGTGCAGCTGCTAGAGAGCGCTGCAGAGGGGACGCTGGTGGCGCAGGTGAACGCCACGGATCCGGACGTGGGAAGCAATGGCGAAATGACGTTCACTGCGAGCAATACTTTTCCCACAAATGGATTAAAACTTTTCTTTTTAGATCCAAAGACGGGGGAGATCCGTCTCAGGGGTGCCCTGGACTTCGAAGACATCCCGTCATACGAGATACAAATCGAAGCGACGGATAAGGGGACCCCCCCGCTGTCGGGTCACTGCAAGGTGTTGGTGGAGGTGCTGGACGTGAACGACAACGCGCCGGAGGTGTGGGTGACGTCGCTGTCGGTGCCGGTGCCGGAGGACGCGGCGGTGGGGACGGTGGTGGCGCTGCTGAGCGTGTCGGACCGGGACTCGGGGGCGAACGGTCGGGTGCGCTGCGCGGTGTGGCCGGCGGCGCCGTTCGGGCTGGTGGCGACGTTCGCGGGCTCGTACTCGCTGGTGCTGCGGGAGGCGCTGGACCGGGAGCGGGTGTCGGAGTACGAGGTGGAGGTGCGGGCGGAGGACGGCGGGGCGCCGGCGCTGCGCGCCAGCCGCGGGGTGCGGGTGCCGGTGTCGGACGTGAACGACAACGCGCCGGCGTTCGCGCAGGCCGTGTACACGGTGCTGGCGCGGGAGAACAACGCGGCGGGCGCGGAGCTGGCGCGGCTGTGGGCGCGGGACCCGGACGAGGCGGGCAACGGGCGCGTGAGCTACTCGGTGGCGGAGGGCGTGGGCGGGGGCGCGGTGGCGGGCGGGGGGTGGCGGGCGGCGTCGAGCTACGTGTCGGTGGACGCGGAGAGCGGGCGGCTGTGGGCGCTGCAGCCGTTGGACTACGAGGAGGTGCAGGTGCTGCAGTTCGAGGTGCGGGCGGTGGACGCGGGGGAGCCGCCGCTGTGCGGCAACGCCACGGTGCAGCTGTTCGTGGTGGACGAGAACGACAACGCGCCGGCGCTGCTCCCGGCTGCCGGGGGCGGGCCGGGCGGCGGGGCCGCGGGCTCGGCGGCGTCGGGGCCGGGCTCGGGCTCGGGGGCGCTGTGGGCGTGGGCGGCGTGGGGGGCGCCGGCGGGGCAGGTGGTGGCGAAGATCCGCGCGGTGGACGCGGACTCGGGCTACAACGCGTGGCTGCGCTACGAGCTGTGGGAGCCGCGGGGGAAGGGCCCGTTCCGCGTGGGGCTGTACAGCGGCGAGGTGAGCACGGCGCGGGCGCTGGAGGAGGCGGACGGCCCGCGGCAGCGGCTGGTGATCGTGGTGCGGGACCACGGGGAGCCGGCGCGCTCGGCCACGGCCACGCTGAGCGTGTCGCTGGTGGAGGGCGCCGAGGCGGCGCTGGCGGCCGCGGGCTCGTCGTCGTCGGGGGCGGGGCTGCGGCCGGCGGCGGGCGCGGAGGGCGGCGCGGCGGCGGCGGCGGCGGCGGCGACGAACGTGTGGCTGGTGGTGGCCATCTGCGCGGTGTCGAGCCTGTTCCTGCTGGCGGTGGTGCTGTACGGGGCGTCGCGGTGGGCGCCGCGGGCGGCCGTGCTGTCGGGGCCCGGTCCGGCGACGCTGGTGTGCGCCAGCGAAGTGGGGAGCTGGTCGTACTCGCAGCGCCAGAGCCGGAGCCTGTGCGTGGCGGAGGGCGCGGGCAAGAGCGACCTGATGGTTTTCAGCCCCAACTTCCCGCCGCCGCCCGGCCCCGCGGCGAAGGAGACGCAGCCGGAGGCGCCCGCTCTCGTGGACACGGTCAGTGCCCCCCCCCCCCTTTGTCGCCTCTCGCCCCTTCCCCCTTCTTGTGGCCCTGGTCGCCCGGCCCCTGGGCAGGCGCTGGTGGGAGTCGAGCTCAGGCGGTGGGGGCTTGGCGGGTGCTTCGGGCTTGGCGGGTGCTTCTTAAGGGTGTTCACGGGACCTTTGCATCCTTGCCGGAGCCCCCGGGCTCTCGGTGTGGGGGAGGAAGCAAGCAAGGTGTTGCCACACCCCGCAGCAGTGGCCATCCGCAGCTGTGCTTTGCGGTTGTGGGTGTGAGCTGTTGTCCCGTGGAATGAAATCCCTGCCGACTGCGATGTGAGGTGCCACGACATCAGCTTTGCGGACGCTCGGGCTTGCTGGTGTGCAGCATTTCCACCCGAGCTTGCTGAAGGGGTGCCAGACACGCAGGCTGTGGTGGTGGCAGTCCCGCAGGCACTATTTACTGCTTCTTAGAGTTGCTTTTTGCTGACCGTGCTGGTATCCGCTGTGGTTTCTTGTCATAAACTCTGTCCTCATCCCTATTTGATTCCCTTCTGCGAGAGTTGTGATGGAAAGTGACAGTTGGGTGTTCAGAGTCTTCTCTGCCCGTGGTGTAATTTCTGCATTTTTGTTCGCCCACCGGAGGAATTATGAAAGTAGGGAAGGCAATACGGACTTTTCCTATGTTTTTTTCCAAGTGTGTTGTAAGGCTAGTTGGTAGTGTAAAGTGCTCAGGGAGAAGAGTTTCACCCAACAAGGTAGGTGTTAGAGACAGGAATTTCCTTTTCATTTTGTTGTTTCCAGCATCCCCCAGGTTTTGGTCTCTTGTTCGTGGCCAGGGAAGTCATGTGACATACACTGGTCTGTTTTGATGTTCTTCTAATATTTGAATCAACAGCCTCATGGTTACAGAAGCCCTGGAAACATCTTCTTGGGGAAAACCTAACAAACAAACAAGCAAAACCGAACAAGCAGAACAAACCCAAACAAAATAAACCCAACAAAACAAAACCCAAACCAGATTCTGATACGTAGTCAATGTCATCTGTTGCAGTGGGGTGCTCATCAACTCTTGGGTTGTTTTTTCAGAGCAAGAAATTGATGCTATTGCTATTTAGAGCTGTGACAATGTCACCCGTAGAAACAGTCTTGCTCCCAGGTCTGCAACATTTCCCTTGGAGAGAGCTGAAGCATTGCCAGACATGATGGGTCGTCAGCAGAGAGTTTGCTGACACTGTGTACGTGATACCTGGGTGTGTTTTCTTCAGTGGTCTCATTGATGGGAAGCATAAGCAAAAGTCAGAATGAGCCGGGAAAGGAAACTGTGGCATGTCATGGAGGTGATTCTGGCACTGGCATTGAGCAGGGCCTGGGCATTTCCTGATGCGAAGGTTGATTTTGAGCAGTGGGAAGACTTGTCTGTGGGAACCGGAAATCCTTGGGAATTCCATGGCCTATGCCATAAGAAGACAAGAATGGGAGATGTGTGCTTTTCTTGAGAACGCATGTTGGAGAGTGGGGAGTGGAGGAGGCTGCCTGGAGGAAAGCATGAGGCAGGATGGGCAGAGAGTGTTCCTGTCCAGGATTCTTTTCCAGGCTCCAAGAATCTGGAGCTGGAGGCCTTCTGGGTCTTGAGATAGTTACATGGTATTGAAATGCCCACAATGTTGTACGACTATCTCCCAGCAGAGACAGTCCCTTGTGCTGCTGCTGCGTGATTGCCGTAGGCAATGTGTTGGTAGGAGGGGTTGACATGCAGACTGCTGAATACTGTCTGATGAACCTTTTGGCTCCTGTTTTGGGAAGGATGTTGTGGGAGGGTAGCGTTTCAACCTGCTGTCCTTATGTAGTGCTGGGCATCTATAGCAGCTTCCACAGCTGTTGATGTTGCCATGACCGTAGAATCACAGAATGGTTTGGGTTGGAGGAGACCTTAAAGAGGATGTAGTTGCAAGCCCCCTGCAATGAGCAGGGACATTTTCCAGTATATCAGGTTGGTCAAAGCCCCATCCAACCTGGCCTTGAACACTTCCAGGCAAGGGGCATCCACAACTCCTCTGGGAACGTGTTCCAGTGTCTCACCACCCTCCCAGGAGGTAATTTCTTCCTAGTATCTAATCTAAAACTACCCTCTTTCAGTGTAAAACCATTACGCTTCATCTTATCACTACACTCCCTTATAAAAAGTCCCTCCCTATCTTTGGTGTATGCCCCCTTTAAGTCGTGGAAGGACGCTATAAGGTCTCTGCGGAGCCTTCTCTTCTCCAGGCTAAACAACCCCAAGTCTCTCAACCTGTCACAGGGGAGGTGCTGCAGCCCCCTGATCATCTTTGTGGCCCTCCTCTGGACCCGCTCGAGCAGGACCATGTCTTTCTTATGCTGTGTGCCCCAGAGCTGAACAGAGTACTCCAGGTGGGGCACCACAAGAGCAGAGTAGAGGGAGAGAATCACTTTTCCCCAACCTGCGAGCCACACTTCTTTTGAATGCCGCCCGGGACATGATTGGCTTTCTAGGCTGTGAGCACACGTTGCTGGCTCATGTTCACTTTTTCATCCACCCGTACCCCCAAGTCCGTGTGCACAGGCCTGCTCTCAATCCCCTCATTGCCAGGGCTGTACCCACGTTTGGGATTGCCCCGACCCAGGTGCAGGACCTTGTGCTTGGCCTTGTTGAACTTCATGAGGTTTGCACGGGCCCAGCTCTCAAGCCTGTCAAGGTCCCTCTGGATGGCATCCCTTCCCTCTGGAGTACGAACCGCAGCACTCAGCTTGGTGTCATGTGCAAACTTGCTGAGGGTTCACTCAATCCCACTGTCCATGTCCCTGACGAAGATGTTAAGTAATACTGTTCTCCATACAGGCCCCTGAAGGACACCACTCGTTGCTGATCTCCACCCAGACACTGAGCTGTTGAGCGCAACTCTTGGAGTGTGACCATCCAGCCAATTCCTTATCCACCAAATGGTCCACATGTCAAATCCATGTCTCTCCATTTTAGAGGTAGGGTTGGTAGAGGTTGTGTGGGACAGTATCAAATGCTTTGCACAAGTCCAGGTAGCTGATGTCAGTCATGTTCCCTTATCCACCAATGCTGTAACCCTGCAATAGAAGACCACCAGAAATTTGTCAGGCATGACTTGCCATTAGTGAAGCCACGTTGGTCACCTCTCTGTTTTCCATGTGCCTTAGCATAATTTCCAGGAGGATCTGCTTCACGGTCTTGCCAGGCACAGAAGGGAGACTGGCTGGCCTGCAGTTTCCCGGGTCTTCCTTTTTTTGCCTTTTGAAAAATGGGGGTTATGTTTCCCCTTTTCCAGTCACTGGGAACTTCCCCAGTCTGTCATGACTTTTCAAATATGAGGGATAGTGGCTTGGCAACTTCATCTGCCAGTTCCCTCAGGACCCTCAGATGCATCTTGTCAGGTTCCATGGACTTGTGCTCATTCACAGTCTCCAACCTCATCTTCTTCTACGGTGGGCAGGACTTCATTCTCCCAGCTGAGGTTTGCAGTTGTGGGTGTGAATTGTTGTTCTGTAGAATAAAATCACTGCCGATTGCGTTAGAGGTGCCACACCACCAGCTTTGCAGACGCTCTTGCTTGCTGGCGTGTAGCATTTCCACTCAAGATTGATGAAGAAGTGTGAGACATGCAGGCTGTGGTGGTGGCAGCCCCCCAGGCACTATTTTCTGCCATTTCCGTTGCTGACTGCTGTCTGCGCTTGGATCGGATGTGCTTTCTTGTCACAAACTCTGTCATCCTCCTCTTTGATTCTCCTCTGGAAGAGACGTGATGGAAGGTGACAGTTGAGACTTGAGGGTTTTCTCTTCCCATGGTGTAATTTCTCCGTTTTGGTTGGCTGAGCAGAGTGGTTATGAAAGTAGGGAAGGCACTGCGGACTTTTCCTATGTTTTTTTCCAACTGTGTTGTAAGTCTAGTTCATAGGATAAATTTTTCAGGGAGAGAGGTGTGACTGAATAAGGCAGGTGTTAGAAATGGGAATTTTCTTTTGCTGCTCCCCCTTTCCCCCAGGTTGTGGACTACGTTCCTCACCAGTGAAGTGTCATGACATATGCTGGCCTGTTTTGATGTTCTCTCGATATTTGGATCAGCAGCGACAACCTTAAAGAATCCACGTAAGCCTTGTTTTCAACCCCCAAACCCCAACCATCCCCAAATTGTCTGACACATTAGATATCATCCATTACAGTGATGTGCTCGTCAGCATTTGGGTTGCTCTCTCACAGCTTGAAATCAATGCCCATTACCACTAGAATTGTCCCGATATCATGGGTTTAGGAAAGGCATGTCCTGCTTGACTAACCTGATCTCCTTCTTTGACAAGACGACCCGCTTAGTGGATGAGAGAAAGGCTGTGGATGTTGTTTGCCTGGACTTTAGTAAAGTCTTTGACACCGTTTCGCACAGCGTTCTCGTGGAGAAACTGGCTGCTCATGGCTTGGGTGGTTGTACTGTTTGGTGGGTAAACAACTGGCTGGCTGGCCGGGCCCAAAGAGTTGTAGTGAACAGAAGTAAATCCAGATGGCGGCCGGTCACAAGCGGTGTTCGCCAGGGTTCATTCTTGGGGCCAGTTCTGTTTAATATCCTTATCAGTGATCCGGATGAGGGAGTCGAGCGCACCCTCAGTAAGTTTGCAGACGACACCAAGTTGGGCGGGAGTGTTGATCTGCTTGAGGGTAGAGACTCTGCAGAGGGGTCTGGAGAGGCTGGATCGATGGGCTGAGGCCAACTGGATGAGCTTCAAGAAGGCTAAGTGCCAGGTCCTGCATGTGGGTCATAACAACCCAGTGCAAGGCTGCAGGCTTGGGGAAGAGTGACTGGAAAGCTGCCTGGAGGAAAAGGGCCTGGGGGTGTTGGTCAACAGCCAGCTGAATATGAGCCGGCAGTGTGCCCAGATGGCCAAGGCGGCCAATAGCCTCCTGGCTTTTATCAGAAATAGTGTGGGCAGCAGGAGTAGGGAAGTGATCATCCCTTTGTACATGGCACCGGTGAGACCGCACCTCGAAGACTGTGTTTGGTTTTGGGCCCCTCACCCCAAGAAAGACATTGAGGTGCTGGAGCGTGTGCAAAGAAGAGCAATGAAGCTGATGAAGGGTCTAGAGAACAAGACGTACAAGGAGCAGCTGAGGGAACTGGGGTTGTTTGGTCTGGAGAAAAGGAGGCTGAGGGGAGACCTCTACAACTGCCTGAAAGGAGATTGTACCTAGGTGGTTGTTGGTCTCTTTTCCCAAGTAGCAAGTGATAGGACGAGAGGAAATGGCCTCAAGTTGTGCCAGGGGAGGTTTAGATTGGATATTAGGAGAAAATTCTCCCCTCAAAGGGTTTGTCAAGCATTGGAACAGGCTGGCCAGGGAAGTACTTGAGTCGCCATCCCTGGGGATATTTAGAAGACGTGGTGGTTAGGGACATGGTTTAGTGGTGGACTTGGCAGTGTTAGGTTAATGTTTGGACTCGACGGTCTGAAGGATCTTCTCCAACATCAACGACACTATGATCATCTCTGGAAATAGTATTGCTCCAAGACGTGTAAGGTTTCCATGTGAGGTTGCTGAAGCATTGCAAACCATGAAGAGTAAGCTGCGGAGAGTCTGCTGGACACGGTGTATGCGATAGCATCTGTATGCTTTTCTGTGGTGCTGCCGTTGACAGAAGTGTCCACAAAAGCTGGACTGAAAGGAAACTGTTGCATGTTCGTGGCGGTGATTGTGGCAGTGGCATTGAGTAGTGCCTGGGCAACTCCTGATGTGAAGGGTGACCTTTAGCAGTGGGAAGACTTGTGTGAGGGAAGTGGAAATCCTTGGGATGACCATGGGCCATGTTGTAAGAAGACAAGAATGGGAGATGTGTGCTTTTCTCGAGGACACATGTTGCAGAGTGGGGAATGGAGGCTTGCTAGAGGAAAGCATGAGGCAGGAAGGGCACAGAGTATTCTTTTGCAGGATTGTTTCCCAGGCTGCTAGGGTCTGGAGTATGAGGCCTGTTACATGGTATTGAAATGCCCACAGTGTCCCTTGAGGTTATGAATATCTGCCCCCAGAGACAGTCATTTGTGCTGCTGCCTTCCTGACCTAGGTAATGTGTTGGTAAGAGGGGTTGAGATGCAGACTTCTGAATGTTGTCTGCTGATCAATTTCACGCTTCTTTTGAGGAGGGTGTTGTGGGAGTGTATCACTTCAGCCAGCTGTCCTTGTTTAGTGGTGGGCATCCATAGTAGCTTCCACGTCCACCGATGTTGCCATGATGGTTCCTTCTCCTCCTCAGGCAGGATTTGTAAGCGGAAGTGATGAGGAGGTGGCTGTAATCCAATGTTCTTTCTCCAAGTGTGTTGTAACCATAGTTAGTATGATAAAGTGTTGAGGGAGAGGAGTTTCACCCCACAAGGTAGGTGTTAGGAACGGGAATTTTCTTTTTCTTTTCCTGCTTCCCCTTTCCCCCAGTTGTGGAGTGCATTCCTCGCCAGTGAAGTGTCATGAAGTACGCTGCCCTGTTTTGATGTTCGTTCAATATTTGGATCGGAAGTCACATCATTGCACAAGCCCTGGAAATCTTCTTTTCTTACAAGAAAAAACAAAGAAACAAACCAACCCAAAGCCAAAAAACCAGCCCTCCCCAACAAAACTGAAACCAAATTCCCCTACGCAGTCGATATCATCGGTTACGGTGTTGTGCCCGTCAACATATGTTCGTTTTTCCCTCAGAGCATGAAATCAATGCCATGGCCATCTCGAGCTGTCCCAGCGTCACCTTTATAAAGAGTATTGCTCCCAGGTCTGCCACATTTCCTTCTGAGAATGCTGAAGCATTGCCAAACACGAAGGGTCAGCTGCAGAGACTCTGCTGGATGCTGTGTGTGTGATACCATCTGTACGTTTCTTTGTGGTGCTGTCTTTGGTGGGAAGGGTCTGGAAAATCTGGAGAGAGCCCTGAGGTGGGCAAGGAAACTGTTGCTTGTTCATGGAGGTGAATGTGGCAGTGGCATTGCGTAGGGCCTGGGCATCTCCTGATGTGAAGGGTGACCTTGAGCAGTGGGAGAACTTCTTACCTTTGCTGACTGCAGATCATGCTGGTATCGGTTGTGGTTTCCTGTTGTAAACTCTGTCCTCACCCTGTTTGATTCTCCTCTGCAAGAGACATGATGCAAGGTAACAATTGGGAGTCTACCCTATAGCGTAGTTTCTCCATTTTTATTTGCCCAACAGGGTTATTGTAAAAGTAGGGAAGGTGGTACAAACTTTTCCAAGTGTTCTTTTTCCAAGTGTATTTTAACTGTAGTTAGTCGCATAAAGTGTTGAGGCAGAAGTGTGTGACCCAAGGCAGGTATTTCCTTTTTCTTGTCCTGCCCTCCCCTGCTGGGTTTTGGGCTTGGGTTCCTGGCCCGAGTGGAGGCGTGACTGTACACTGGCCTGTTTTGATGTTCCTTCAATATTTGCATCGCCAGCCATGCCATTAAAAAACTGATGGAAAAACCTGTTTTCAGAAAAAGAACCAAACCAAAACAACCCCAAAAAGCTAAACAGCTCACCCCAAAAACTCAAGTGAAAATTTTTGTACACGGTAGATATCATCGGTGACGCTGGTGTGTTTGTCAGCATTTGGGTTCTCGTTGCACAGCATGCAATTTATGCCCATTGCCATTAGAGTTGTTCCGATATCACCCCTATAACTATTATTGCTCCCAGTTGTGTAACGTTTCCGTCCGAGGTTGCTGAAGCCACAGGAGAGTGTGGCATGTTGCGGAGGTGAATGTGGCAGTGGTACTGAGTAGGGCCTGGCCATTTCTGGATGTGAAGGTCGACCTTGAGCAGTGGGAAGACTTGTCTGAGGGAAGTGGAAATCCTTGGGAAGACTGTGGGCCATGTCGTAAGAAGACAAGAATGGGAGATGATGTGCTTGTCTTGAGAACGCGTGTTGCAGAGTGGGGAGTGGAGGCTGCCTGGAGGAAAGCATGAGGCAGGATGGGCAGAGAGTGTTCCTGCCCAGGATTCTTTCCAGGCTCCAAGGGTCTGGAGTATGAGGCCTTGTGGATCTTGAGACAGTATGTGAAACTGAAATGCCCGCAATGTGTTTTGAGTTTATGAATATCTCCCACCAGGGTCAGTAGGTTCCCCTGCAGCCTGCCTGATGTAGGCGATGTGTTGTTAAGAAGGGGTGACATGCAGACTGGTGAATGCTGTCTGATGAACTTTTTTTCTCCTGTGTTTTGGCGGGGTGTTGTGGGAGGGTAGTGCTTCAACCTGCTGTCCTTGTGGAGTGGTGGGCATCTATAGCAGCTTCCACAGCCGTTGAAGTTGCCATGATGGTTCCTTGATCCTCCTTGGGCAGGATTTGTAAGGGGGTGTAGGGAGGTGGGTGTAATCTTTCTGTGCTCGATTCCCTCTACGTGTTCACTTGCACAGTTGGCCTGGGTAGAGATGGTGTGTCCTGTTATGCTTAAGTCATTCAGAGCTGTGCACTTACACGCCAAAGCCTGCCCAGCTCTGGTTTTCTCTGGTACAAATTCTCCCACGCGGTGGACATTGTGAGTGTGCTTCTGCTTCGGTATTTGGTGTGGTTTTCTGAAAGAGTAAATTCCGTGTGGACAGGTGTCAGAGCTGTCAAGCTCTAATCAAAGGATCTTTACGTTCTAATGCACAGCAGTGTTGTTTCCCTCTGAGATTGCTTGAAAAGTCAGAAAACATTCAGGGTGAAGTTCAGGCAGCTGGGAAGAGTCTGTCAGACACTGTGCGGCTTTGCAGCCCTCCGTATGTTTTCTGTGCCATTTGTGAGGGAAAGCGAGGATGTGCAAAGGCCTGGGTCATGTTGAGAACGGGGCTTAGAGGTGGGGCATGTTGTGGGGCTGGAGCAGTACCCGGGTGCTGTGGCAGCGATCCTGTGAGTGGCTGAAGTGTGGCCTGGGCATGCGTCATGGGGAGTGTGACCTTGAGTGGGGAAAAGTCTTGCGTGAGGGAAATGGAGATGCTGGTTAGAACATGGTCTGTGTCATTGGGGAAGAAGTGGAGAATGTCCACTTAGCTGGAGATGCCATTGCCCCGGGTGTGGGATAGGGGATGCCAGTAGAAAACATCAAGAAGAGGCTCCGCAGACAGTGCTACTTGCCCGGGATCCTTTCAGGGCCTCCAGAATTTCTGCATAGCCTTGTGCCTGTTGTTGTCCTCGTGTGTTTCAATACAGTGGAACGGGTTCCTTTGGTTTTCTTCCCTCCTCTTACCAAAACCTCCCATCGTTTTGTTTTCTCTTCTCTCGCATTGTCAATGTGTTGGTAACAGCGGATGAGATGCAGGAGGCGGAATTGTGGCAGCTGTCAGGTTGCAGACATTTGGGCGGTTTGTCATCATTGTGGGGGATGGCTTTTCCACTCTCTTGAGCTGAGCTTGATGTTGACAGAATGTGCTTGGCTTTCAGGTCTCCCTCCTGCTCTCCTTGTGATAGAAGTGCATAAGGGAGCACTGTGCACTGTCAAGCATTTTCCAGGCTTTTGCAGAACATGAGTAATTTTTTTGTGTCCAGCTTCCCCAGGAATCTCTCTTAATGTTAGTTGCAAATGTCCCTTAAAGCCGTTGTTTCTGCTGTCCTGAAAACGTTTTTTTATTTTGAAGAAGCAACCAGTGATTCTACAGCTAAGTTGTTCATACCTGAAAAGGATGAGTTTGAGAGGCAGATGTACTTTTGTTCCTGTTTTGTCATGGTATCTTGCTGTTGGATCAACCGAATGTTGCCAGGATTGTAATGCCTGTAGGCCTGGAGCAGCAAAGCACCACTGCCTGCTCTCATTGCTTTCCTGCTGCTTCCAGGCACAGTGTGATCAGGCGGCAGCAAGCGTATATGGAGGAGGGATCACAATCCGTTACATGGGGTGGATGTTTTGGGCATTGAGCGGATGTTGTCATTAAAAATGCCATGGTGTTACCCGCGTGGCTTTTGTTTGGCTGTGTGATGGGTGGGTCATGCTATTCCGAGGGGACTGATGCCCCTGGGTACTGAGGTTCTTGCTGTGTTGTTCTGGCAGTGCATGCCTGCCTGAATGGGAAGCAAGAGCTTGCCATTCAGCACGTAGGTGGAAAATGAGTCTGGAAGAATGGAGGTATCTTTAGGATGCTTGGGAGCTGTGGTTGCCCTGTGCTTTTTTATCCTCCTGGAGGGTTGTTGTGCTCGGCTGTGCTGGGTTTGAGTTCCCGAATGAGAGACTCGCCTGCGTTGTTTGGACTCTGTGGAGCCCTTTTTTTCAGTGACATCCCTGTATCTGGGGGTTCTGTTTCAGAGAGTGGTGGATTGTGTTCTGATGAGTGTCATGGTTTCAGCCCAGCTGGTAACAAAGCACCACGCAGCTGCTCCCTCACCGCGCCCCCCCCCCCCCCCCCCCAGCTACGGTGGGATGATGAGAAAATATAAAGGCAGGCTCGTGGGTCGAGAGAAGGGCAGGGAGGGATCACTCACCACTTATGGTCACGGGTAAAAGACAGGCTCAGTTTGGGGAAGAAACAAAATCAATTTAATTGACTACAAGTCAAATCAAACCAAGGATATTAGGAAGTAAACCCAAATCTTGGAACACCTTCCCCCCACCCCTCCCTCCTTCCCAGCTCAACCCCACTCCCGTTTCTCTCTACCCGCTCCCTCCGGTGGCGCAGGGGAACAGGGGATGGGTATTGGGGTCAGGTCGCCACACCTTGTCTCTGCCGCTCCTTCGTCCTCAGGGGGAGGACCCCTCACTCTTCCCCTGCTCCACCGTGGGGTCCCTCCCACGGGAGACAGTCCTTCACAAACTTCTCCAACGTGAGTTCCGCGGGCTGCAGTTCCTCACAAACTTCCCTGACGTGGGTCCTTTCCATGGGCCGATCTTCAGCCACGCACTGCTCCAGCGCGGGCTTTCGGATGGAGTCACGGCCATCTTCAGGGGCATGTGCTCCCCTGCTCACCTCCACGGGCTGCAGGGGGACAGCCAGCCGTCTCACCACGGGCTGCAGGGGGACAGCCAGCCGTCTCACCACGGGCTGCAGGGGCATCAACCTCCTCAGGCGCCCCTCGTCCCCCTCCTTCACTGACCTCGGTATCCACAGAGGCGTTCCTCTCACATTCCAATACCCCCACTCACTGCAGATTCCTCTTCTTAAATACCTTCTCCCAGAGGCGCTACCACCATCACTGATATGGTCGGCTTGGGCAAGAGGAGGGTCCGGCTTGGAGCCAGGGGAGCCTCTAGCAGCTTCTCACAGGAGCCACCCCTGCAGCCCCTCCCCCACTAGCAAAAACCCCCATGCCACACAAACCCATAACTGATGAAGCAGAGATGTTCCTTGCCATTTGATTGCCTCACTCTGTGATTTGCTGGGTCCTTGAGATGGCTGGTATGCCGAAGGGTGTGTTCTTCTTCAGGAAGATAAGGGCAGGTGCAGATTCATAGAGTGGAGGAAAACAGGAGGGTTGTTTATAGTATGGAAGGATGGAAGGTGATAGGGATGAGGAATGAGAGCTCTTGCCAAAGGGCACGTCCGTGCTTCATGGCGAGTGTGGTGTAGACATTTTTAAAACTTCTTGGTAATGGAAAAACGAAACAGAAGATAGAAGGATGGAAGTAGAAAAGAATGGGAGGCAAGGATAGGGCAGGACAAAAAAAAAAAAAAAAAGGGAGATGAGACGGGAAAGAAGAGGAAAAGGAAGAAGGACAGGAAGTAATCTATGCAAGTAAGAAGCAAGCAAGCAAGCAAGAATGCAAGAAAGAAGAAGCAAGAAAGAAGGAAGAGACGATAGCAGAGATTACCAGCATGCACCAACGTTGTATCGACACGATGAATGGAGTGGAGGACCTTAGCACCCTCGGTACTCAGGGTGCTGTCAGGCTTGGTGAAAAGTGGTGAGGAAGAGGTCTTGCCTGAAGGGGTGTCCATGCTTCATTGTGAGTGTGTTGTAGCCATTTAGAAATTATTTTGGTGAAGGAGAAAAAGAAAGGAAGATACAATGGCTCGGCTGTTTGTGTATAAACAGAAAGGATTAGGACGCAAAGATGAGGCAGGGCAGGGAAAAAAGGAAAGAGCTAGGGATAGAGCTAAGGAAAGGCAGAAGGAAGAAGATTCAGGAGAAGAAAGGGTAACGAAAAAAGGGAGAAAAGTAAACAGAAAATGGCAGAGGGGAAGGAAGAAGACAAGGAAGGAATTGGTGGAAGTAAAAAGAAGAAAAGAGGACGAAAGAAAGGAAAGAAGAGACGATAGAGGAGATGACGAGCGTGACGTGACCTGTAGACGGTGAAGAGAGTTGGTCCCTAACAGCCTCCGCCTCGGTTAGAGTACCGCGCTCCGGCGCTGCTGGCCCGTAATTAGCGCTGCTGGCCCCGTCTTTGACGGTGTCCGCCGCGGCGCCGGAGGCGACTGGCGAGGTGCCAGCGGGGGTAGAGAAGAGCGAAGGATGGAAGGAGAAGGGAAAGGGGAGTAAAGACTTGGGCACGTGAGGGCAAGAACGAAAAGGAGAAGGAAGAGCAGAAAGAGGACATGGAAGGTGGAAAGAGAAGAAAGCAGAAAGAGGTTGGAAAGAGAAGACAGAGGAAGAAGAAGATGGAAGAGAAGAGAGAAGAAAGAGAAGGGAAATGTCAGGAAAGGAAGGAAGAAGGCGAGAAACGCATAAGAAGAGATAACTGGAGGCGGAAAGAAGAAAGGCCGAAGGAAAGAGGAAAGACGCAGGGAGGAAGGGAAAAAGAAAGGAAGGAGGCAAAGCAGGAGGAGCACGGAAGGGAGCGAGGCGAGAGGCGGCGGGCTGGCGATCGTGGGGAGCGTGCGAGGCGTCGGAGCAGCACACGGTGTCGCTGCAGGCTCAGAAACGGCGTGGGAGCGGTGAGGCGGCTCCGCCCCGGTGCGGCGGAGAGCCCGGCTGTGAGCGCGGGGGGGCGGCGCGGGGCGGGCGGGCGAGCCGGTGCGTCCGGGCGGCGGCGGGGAGCCGTGCGGGGCCCGTGCGGGCGGCGGCGGCGATGGGCGTGTGCTGGGGGCCCGTGGTGCGGGTGCTGGTGCTGCAGGCGGCCTGGGCGCTGGGCGGCGGGCAGGTGCGCTACTCGGTGCCGGAGGAAGCCAAGGCCGGGACGGTGGTGGGCCGGCTGGCGCAGGACCTGGGCCTGGAGGCGGGCGAGCCGGAGGCGCGTCGGCTGCGGCTGGTGGCGCAGGGCCGGCGGGCGAGCGTGGAGGTGAGCGGGGCGAGCGGGGCGCTGGTGGTGAGCTCGCGGCTGGACCGGGAGGAGCTGTGCGGGAAGAGCGCGCCGTGCGCCCTGCGCCTGGAGGTGCTGGTGGAGCGGCCGCTGCGCGTCTTCCACGTGGAGCTGGAGGTGACCGACATCAACGACAACGCCCCGCTCTTCCCCGCCGCCCGGAAAAACCTCAGTTTATCGGAGAACTCCCCCCCCGGTTCTCGGTTCCCGCTGGAGGGCGCGTCGGATGCAGACGTCGGAGCCAACGCGCAGCTCTCCTATACCCTCAGCCCCAGCGAGCACTTCGGTTTGGAAGTGAAATCCAAAGACGAAAATAAAATTCTCGTAGTCCTTGTATTAAGGAGACCGCTGGACCGCGAGATGATGGCTGAGCACCGTTTGGTGTTGACGGCGATTGACGGGGGCCGTCCGTCGCTGACGGGCACGATGGAGCTGGTGATCTCGGTGCTGGACGCCAACGACAACGCGCCCCAGTTCAACCAGTCGGTGTATAAAGTACAGCTGCCGGAGAGCGCTGCGCCGGGAACTGTGTTTTTCCAGCTAACAGCGACAGATATAGATGAAGGAATTAATCGGGAGATATATTATTCGTTTAGCGACGCTGTTTCTGGCAAAGTTCAGGACCTTTTCATAATTGACAGGAAATCCGGGGAAATTCGGACTGCTGGTGACCTGGATTTCGAGGACGTTCAGTCGTATGACCTAGAGATCGAAGCGAGAGACAAAGGTTGGCCCCCGCTGTCAGGTCACTGCAGCGTGGAGCTGGAGGTGCTGGACGTGAACGACAACGCGCCGGAGGTGTGGGTGACGTCGCTGTCGGTGCCGGTGCCGGAGGACGCGGCGGTGGGGACGGTGGTGGCGCTGCTGAGCGTGTCGGACCGGGACTCGGGGGCGAACGGTCGGGTGCGCTGCGCGGTGTGGCCGGCGGCGCCGTTCGGGCTGGTGGCGACGTTCGCGGGCTCGTACTCGCTGGTGCTGCGGGAGGCGCTGGACCGGGAGCGGGTGTCGGAGTACGAGGTGGAGGTGCGGGCGGAGGACGGCGGGGCGCCGGCGCTGCGCGCCAGCCGCGGGGTGCGGGTGCCGGTGTCGGACGTGAACGACAACGCGCCGGCGTTCGCGCAGGCCGTGTACACGGTGCTGGCGCGGGAGAACAACGCGGCGGGCGCGGAGCTGGCGCGGCTGTGGGCGCGGGACCCGGACGAGGCGGGCAACGGGCGCGTGAGCTACTCGGTGGCGGAGGGCGTGGGCGGGGGCGCGGTGGCGGGCGGGGGGGTGGCGGGCGGCGTCGAGCTACGTGTCGGTGGACGCGGAGAGCGGGCGGCTGTGGGCGCTGCAGCCGTTGGACTACGAGGAGGTGCAGGTGCTGCAGTTCGAGGTGCGGGCGGTGGACGCGGGGGAGCCGCCGCTGTGCGGCAACGCCACGGTGCAGCTGTTCGTGGTGGACGAGAACGACAACGCGCCGGCGCTGCTCCCGGCTGCCGGGGGCGGGCCGGGCGGCGGGGCCGCGGGCTCGGCGGCGTCGGGGCCGGGCTCGGGCTCGGGCTCGGGCTCGGGGGCGCTGTGGGCGTGGGCGGCGTGGGGGGCGCCGGCGGGGCAGGTGGTGGCGAAGATCCGCGCGGTGGACGCGGACTCGGGCTACAACGCGTGGCTGCGCTACGAGCTGTGGGAGCCGCGGGGGAAGGGCCCGTTCCGCGTGGGGCTGTACAGCGGCGAGGTGAGCACGGCGCGGGCGCTGGAGGAGGCGGATGGCCCGCGGCAGCGGCTGGTGATCGTGGTGCGGGACCACGGGGAGCCGGCGCGCTCGGCCACGGCCACGCTGAGCGTGTCGCTGGTGGAGGGCGCCGAGGCGGCGCTGGCGGCCGCGGGCTCGTCGTCGTCGGGGGCGGGGCTGCGGCCGGCGGCGGGCGCGGAGGGCGGCGCGGCGGCGGCGGCGGCGACGAACGTGTGGCTGGTGGTGGCCATCTGCGCGGTGTCGAGCCTGTTCCTGCTGGCGGTGGTGCTGTACGGGGCGTCGCGGTGGGCGCCGCGGGCGGCCGTGCTGTCGGGGCCCGGTCCGGCGACGCTGGTGTGCGCCAGCGAAGTGGGGAGCTGGTCGTACTCGCAGCGCCAGAGCCGGAGCCTGTGCGTGGCGGAGGGCGCGGGCAAGAGCGACCTGATGGTTTTCAGCCCCAACTTCCCGCCGCCGCCCGGCCCCGCGGCGAAGGAGACGCAGCCGGAGGCGCCCGCTCTCGTGGACACGGTCAGTGCCCCCCCCCTTTGTCGCCTCTCGCCCCTTCCCCCTTCTTGTGGCTCTGGTCGCCCGGCCCCTGGGTAGGCGCTGGTGGGAGCCGGGCTCAGCCGCCGGGGCCCGCGGGCGGTGGGGGCTTGGCAAGTGCTTTCTCTCTGACTGCTGACTGCAGCGTCCCTCGTGTCTTCATTTTCTGGAAACTGTTAATACCACTGCAGTTTTCTCATGTCACTTTCTGTTCTTCCTGGGGACCGGAATTTCTTGGAGGCTTTCTGCAGCCGTTTTCCGTAACATCACGACCTCAATGCTAATATCTTCACGTGATCGTTTACTTCTTTATTTCAGTCTGAGGTGTGATAGTGTAGGCTGCTCTTTTCTGTAGCACCTCGTATGTTTTTGTAGAGAAGGCTGATGTGTATTGGGAGAACAGCATAAGCTGGGATTGAAATGACATGTGGAAATATCGAGTCCAAACCGGTCCTGAAAGGTGTGCGTGTCGAAGCTGGATGAGTTTTCTCGCAGTGTTGTCTAATCTAGTTTTTTACATCTGTGCTCCCTATCATTCTTCATGGTACTACTGCTTTGAAGACCTCTGTTGTATTCCCTTTCAGTCTTTCATTTTTTAACACGAGGAAATGTTTCTCAAATAGAAGCTGCTCTAAGCCTGGTTATCCTGCTGGCTGCCTCTGAAACCCTTCATAGTCTCCTCTCTTCTTCTTGCCCTTGTAGGAAGGCGAGGACCTCCACAAAATATTCAAAGTGTTGGTGAACCATGTACTTCCACAAAGTTGGACGAAACGGAGTTTTTTTCCCATGGTCTCATAAGACTTACCCTTTTGGTTGGCACTGAGAATGGAGCTGATATATGTATGTGTCTGTCTTCCCTATGTGAAAGATGTCATTTCAGAGCCTTAAATGTTTGGTTCAGAGTCAGTCACAGTCTCTGCTGAAGCCACGTTTTTTCCCCCATGTCCTCAGCTTTGTGGTGTCCTGCACGGAAAATCTTTTTGCCATTTTCCCACCTAGGTCTTCAGGGTCATCAAATCTTTCTGCATTTCTCGGCAGACATGTATTTTAACTCTGCTCCATTGTGTAATATCTCCTGTAACTTTTGTTACATCACTCTCTATGACTTTTTGAGATCCCCTGATGAGCACAGTTCCTAGCAAAGATCTCTCCCCGACTGCAGTGTTGAACTTACTCTCTTGCTCAAGTGACCAGGTTTGGTTTTCCTGCCATCTGTGTAGTTAATCACAGCTCCAATCACCTCTTGCAGCCTTATTCCATTTTGTGTGAAGTGTCTTCATTTGAGTACATTTTCCTGTCTTGCAGGTAGGCCAGTTGTAATGAGCTTTTTGCTTCTGGCTACTGTGAAGTGCTGGTTTCCAGTCTTTTCTTAATCAGAAGTCTGTCCTCCTTTTTGATTCTCCTCTGAAACAGAGATCATGCAAGGATACCACAGTTGGTACTCCAGGTTCTTATCTGTTCACCTTGCATGGGATATATTAGTTGTGAAGTAATACAGAATTACTATGGACATGGAGAAGATAGTAGAAACATTTCACGTTGCCCCTTTCCGAGCATGATGTAAATGTACTTTCTAATACAAAGTACTTAATGGCAGAAGAGCAGGAACCAAGGTAAGTGTGAAAAACGTGCAGCTGTAATGCTATATTAGGCAAGATGTATTGCCAGAGAACTTGGTTTTGGTGGGTGAATATATTTGTAGAAGCACCTCAGCTATGGTTCCTGACTCTCTAGTTCAATGTACCCTGCAGTGGTAGGCTTTGTATGTCCTTTCTTTTATTTTTTTTTCTTCTTGAGAATACTTTTAAAAATAAACTGTTACTTTGTGTCTCATTGTGTGTGTGCCTCATGATGATCATGTGAATATGAACTGGGATGACACCTGAAGCTCCTGATTCCCCCATAGGCAGCGTGGCTTAGCTTGCCTTTCTCAGGAGATGTGTCAATAATTGTGAGCAAGAGCCATACTGCTGCCAGTGTTGACTGCCTGATTTCAGAATTTGCGCCACTTGCCATCACTGTGGTTCACTGTCTTGTAGTCTTTTAAGATGAGGTTTTCCTCAAGAGAATGCCATGAGACTTCAGGTTTAATTTCTGTTTCCATCTTCATAGAAGGGGATACAGAAATGCTGGCAATAGAGCAGGGATTTGAGAGGCTGGACAAAATCTGTTTGCTTTTCCAGCCCTGCTTCCCCAAAATCGTGAACAGTGATCCTTGAACTCGGCCCTGACAATGGAGACCTGGGAGTAAATCAAGACAACTGTTACAATAGCAACAGGTGTAATTAAAGATGACCTATCAACAGACCTACCTGGATTTTTTTAGCATTTTGTATCTTCATTTTGTTTTGACCTGTTGTTGCATCGTTGATGCTTCTGTGGTATAACCAGCAGCTCACTACTGTGTGAAATCTTCTGTTTCATGTTGCTGCCTGGCCTGCATGGCGGGGTAGCAGCAAGTGTCAGTAGTTGTGTAGAGAAGGGGCCCTGATGTGTTTATGTTGGTGGATGAGGTGGGAGTGTGGGAACATGTTGCAAGATGAACTGTACCCTGCCACAGCAGTGGTGCAACCCTTTTGTGTTGTCTTCAGTTATGTCATGGCTGGATGACTGTACTGAATCCTGCAGCAGCTCATCTCTGTCAGTAATGGCCGCATTGTTTTGCTGTACTGTGAGTGCCTACCTGCCAAAAAAGGTAAGAAAGAACTTGTCATTCATTGTGCAGCTACAAGTGGGGAATAAAACTTGCAGGAAATACTTTACTGAGACACATAACAACTACTAGAGAGCTCAGGTTCCCTGAGCTATTTCGCCCTTTCGAGAGGGTCTGTGCTATGTGGGTTATGTTTAGACTGACATAAAGAGTTAGGGAGTCACTGATGGAGTTGAGAGTCTTTTGGAATTTGTGTGCATTGCAGATTTCTTAGGTTTGACCTATATTTCAAAAGGCAAAACAATTCTGTTATGGACAGACACAGATATTCTTTGAAATATGATGTCCTTGCTCTATTATTTACTGTATGAAAACCAAGGAGAGTGCATGGGATTGCTCTGCTACATCACTGTCACAAAGCCATAAAAAAGTAAGCAGGTTCTGCCTGGTTTTAGCATTGCTGAACTAAGCACAAATAAATTTGATGTGAATCTATGTCTTCTGGAGACCTGAGTTCTTTCCATAGATAGAACATCAAGGATACAGTCGTCTTCTGTAGAGGAAACAGCTGAACTCTCTTTGCAAATAAAGAAATAAATGAGGAAACCAAGTTATGCCTCCTCAGCAATGTGTAGGGAAGACAAAGTCAAGAGATCAGAAGTGACGTAGGCTCTTTTCAGTGATGACCGTCACAGGTATGATTCCTGGAGAGAAGAGAAAAGGAGAAGAGAAGAGAGAAGAGCCACACCACCTAGTATCGTTTTTGGCGAGGGGAAATGTTCCGAAGGGAAATCGCGGAGCGTGTCGCCCGAGCGGGCGGAGGCACGGCCCGTCCTTCCCGAGCGCAGCGCCGCTGCAGGCGGAGGGAGGCGGCTGCTCGCAGAAGGAGCCGCGCTCGGACACCAGGTGCCGCTGTTGGCCGCGAAGGCGCCCTGAGCCGCTCTCACGGCTGCCGTCAGCGGGCGAGGCGGCGGCGGGATGCAGTGGGCTGGCCGGGCGGGGCGGCGGACTGCGGAGCGACGGCCCGCGAGTGCCGGGGAGCCCATAAGGCGGTGTGTCCGGGCGGCGGCGGCGATGGGCGTGTGCTGGGGGCCCGTGGTGCGGGTGCTGGTGCTGCAGGCGGCCTGGGCGCTGGGCGGCGGGCAGGTGCGCTACTCGGTGCCGGAGGAAGCCAAGGCCGGGACGGTGGTGGGCCGGCTGGCGCAGGACCTGGGCCTGGAGGCGGGCGAGCCGGAGGCGCGTCGGCTGCGGCTGGTGGCGCAGGGCCGGCGGGCGAGCGTGGAGGTGAGCGGGGCGAGCGGGGCGCTGGTGGTGAGCTCGCGGCTGGACCGGGAGGAGCTGTGCGGGAAGAGCGCGCCGTGCGCCCTGCGCCTGGAGGTGCTGGTGGAGCGGCCGCTGCGCGTCTTCCACGTGGAGCTGGAGGTGACCGACATCAACGACAACGCCCCGCTCTTCCCTGTGAACGAAGAAGCCTTTACAGTCGCGGAAATGTCGCTGCCGGGGTCTCGGTTCCCGCTGGAGGGCGCGTCGGATGCAGATGTCGGAGCCAACGCGCAGCTCTCCTACACCCTCAGCCCCAGCGAGCACTTCAGACTTGATCATCAAGGGAATAATGACCAGAGCACGTCTTTGGCTCTTGTTTTAACAAAATCTCTGGACCGCGAGACGATGGCTGAGCACCGTTTGGTGTTGACGGCGAGTGACGGGGGCCGTCCATCGCTGACGGGCACGATGGAGCTGGTGATCTCGGTGCTGGACGCCAACGACAACGCGCCCCAGTTCAACCAGTCGGTGTATAAAGTGAAAGCCTTAGAGGGTTCAGAGCTCGGCACTCTGTTAATCTCGCTCAGTGCCAGGGATTTAGACGAAGGGATCAACAGTGATGTTATATATTTATTTAGTAAGCGTGTCGCTGCTAAAGTAAAAGAAATATTCACTATCGACGAAAACAAAGGGGAAATCAGACTTCAAGGGAAATTAGACTACGAAGAAATGGATAGTTACGAGATTACAATAGAAGCAAGAGACAAAGGCTCGCCCCCGCTGTCGGGTCACTGCAAGGTGTTGGTGGAGGTGCTGGACGTGAACGACAACGCGCCGGAGGTGTGGGTGACGTCGCTGTCGGTGCCGGTGCCGGAGGACGCGGCGGTGGGGACGGTGGTGGCGCTGCTGAGCGTGTCGGACCGGGACTCGGGGGCGAACGGTCGGGTGCGCTGCGCGGTGTGGCCGGCGGCGCCGTTCGGGCTGGTGGCGACGTTCGCGGGCTCGTACTCGCTGGTGCTGCGGGAGGCGCTGGACCGGGAGCGGGTGTCGGAGTACGAGGTGGAGGTGCGGGCGGAGGACGGCGGGGCGCCGGCGCTGCGCGCCAGCCGCGGGGTGCGGGTGCCGGTGTCGGACGTGAACGACAACGCGCCGGCGTTCGCGCAGGCCGTGTACACGGTGCTGGCGCGGGAGAACAACGCGGCGGGCGCGGAGCTGGCGCGGCTGTGGGCGCGGGACCCGGACGAGGCGGGCAACGGGCGCGTGAGCTACTCGGTGGCGGAGGGCGTGGGCGGGGGCGCGGTGGCGGGCGGGGGGTGGCGGGCGGCGTCGAGCTACGTGTCGGTGGACGCGGAGAGCGGGCGGCTGTGGGCGCTGCAGCCGTTGGACTACGAGGAGGTGCAGGTGCTGCAGTTCGAGGTGCGGGCGGTGGACGCGGGGGAGCCGCCGCTGTGCGGCAACGCCACGGTGCAGCTGTGCGTGGTGGACGAGAACGACAACGCGCCGGCGCTGCTCCCGGCTGCCGGGGGCGGGCCGGGCGGCGGGGCCGCGGGCTCGGCGGCGTCGGGGCCGGGCTCGGGCTCGGGCTCGGGCTCGGGGGCGCTGTGGGCGTGGGCGGCGTGGGGGGCGCCGGCGGGGCAGGTGGTGGCGAAGATCCGCGCGGTGGACGCGGACTCGGGCTACAACGCGTGGCTGCGCTACGAGCTGTGGGAGCCGCGGGGGAAGGGCCCGTTCCGCGTGGGGCTGTACAGCGGCGAGGTGAGCACGGCGCGGGCGCTGGAGGAGGCGGACGGCCCGCGGCAGCGGCTGGTGATCGTGGTGCGGGACCACGGGGAGCCGGCGCGCTCGGCCACGGCCACGCTGAGCGTGTCGCTGGTGGAGGGCGCCGAGGCGGCGCTGGCGGCCGCGGGCTCGTCGTCGTCGGGGGCGGGGCTGCGGCCGGCGGCGGGCGCGGAGGGCGGCGCGGCGGCGGCGGCGGCGGCGGCGACGAACGTGTGGCTGGTGGTGGCCATCTGCGCGGTGTCGAGCCTGTTCCTGCTGGCGGTGGTGCTGTACGGGGCGTCGCGGTGGGCGCCGCGGGCGGCCGTGCTGTCGGGGCCCGGTCCGGCGACGCTGGTGTGCGCCAGCGAAGTGGGGAGCTGGTCGTACTCGCAGCGCCAGAGCCGGAGCCTGTGCGTGGCGGAGGGCGCGGGCAAGAGCGACCTGATGGTTTTCAGCCCCAACTTCCCGCCGCCGCCCGGCCCCGCGACAGAAAACGGTTCTGCTGGGAAGGGTCTCTCCCCACTTGCTTCAGGCGTGGTAAGTTTATTCGGAACTGTATTTTTTTTCTTTTTGGGTAGTTCTATTTACCCGTCACTTTTCATGGACCATCTAATATAATAAAATACCTTTTCTATGGTAATAATGTTGCCATGCGAGTCCTAGTGTTGTATTTCTGTTGGGTGCAGCCATAATGATCCTTTTTAGACACGTGTGTTCGCCTTTTGAAATGTCATTGTTTGACTACCTGAACGCCTCGCAATATTTCCATGTCTCCTCCCTCCCCTTTTTTTTCTTGCCTAGGACCTTATGGTTAAACGAATTCTTAGCGTTGTAAAATTCCCCCCCTCCCCCATCTACTACTTAGCGTCAAATGGCGGTGGTAGGTGTTAGCAGATGTTTTATTTCCCCTTTTTTAGTGCCTTTCAACGTGTGAAAACACCGGGGAGGTGCCCCGAAGTTTGGTAGCTCCCTTAGGATGACTGTAATTAGGGTACCAGTTGTCTTTGAAACCAGGTGTGGTTATGCTTGGTTTGATGAATATTGTGTTCATGTGCGCAAGGCTCGCTCGGGTTTTTATTGATTCTGAAGCTCTCGGGTTGGTGGTTCTTAAGAAGGTGAAATCCATGGAGTGACAGTTATGGGGTGCAGGGAGAGAAAGAAACGTTGGTGGAGGTCGTGAGTACTGTTCTGTCTCTAGAAGTCCGGTGAAAACGTGGGGAAAGTGGAGTGAGATACAGGATGCTTCATGAAGAAGTGGAGAACTGTTTGAGGGAGGGCGTGCTCCCCGGCCTCCCTGCACCTCTCTCCACAACCTGATCCCACTCTCTCTGTAGCGTTGTGGCGTCCGTTCTACCTCATTCAACCTAGAAACGTGCTGTGGAAAGTATTGTCGAAAGTTGGTCAGAGTCGAGAGAGGGAGGAAGAGTGGTTAAGGCAAAAGTCGAAGGGAGAGCTTTTATATGCCGTATTGAATAGTCTAGAGATGGTGGGTTAAAAACTTTTGGTTCTCCTAGCAGTAGAGCAGAAGAAACATGGAAACACACATTCAGTTAGAAAGAAGGTTTCGATACTGGTTTCCGCATCGATTTCCCTGTGTGGAGAGTGATTGCTTAATACCCGGGTTCTTTTAACACGGTCATCGAAGCAGCTCAGCTGATCCTGGCCATGCACTGATGGCACTGAATCGACTATGTTCTCATCGACACCAGCTCCAAAGTACTCTTTAAGATGAGATGTTATGGTCATGTTTAGTGTTCCTTGTTTGCTGTTAGAAACGGGATATAACTTCTACAGGGAAAAGTAAAGATCTCTTACATCTGATTTAGTTTGTGTTATATCAGCATAAAAACGAAGTCTGTAGGGCTGCCGGGGTAGTAAGAACAAGCAGTACTTTTATATCATTCTTTTTCATGTTATGCGTTCAATTCGCCAAAGACACCCGTTTGGATAACTACCATAGTTTTATGGCAAAGGGATATCTGTAACGTAGTATATTTCTTCTGAGAACGTACAATTCGTTGGGGTTTGCACTAATAGAAGTGTTTTAGACGAAGGACGCGGACTAAAAAAATTAAAATCGGAGGGTATCGGTTCCAAATTGACAAGAATGGTGCTTAAAGGTGTACCGAAAACCAGTAAAGTTGAAAACTGCATGTCCGTTTTGAAAAAATCGTAGGAGTGGGTTATCTCCCCCTGATCCATAGAAAAATGTGAGCATGTCCCACGAATTTCTCTTGCCTTCCTGCATCTATCTTAGATCACTTAGTAACGGCTTTACGTTTGAGTTCTTTGTGTATTTGCTGGGGTTTGTGTTTCTAGTCTCCTTTGATCATGTCCTATAGCTGATGTGCTTAAGGGGAGTGGCTTATCACCTCTTAAGTATGCGTGAACTACCTTCACCTGTGAGTAGCAAGGCTTATCCCAGAGCTGTAGAGCTGTCGTTTTCTTTCCTTAATTCCCATGGATATGATGGAAGGCAGGAACAGCAAACCGCGATCTCCTAAATGAGAAGCTTCTGGTTAAATTTATAAGAAGGTTTCACTAATTCTGTAGAAGAGGATGGAAAACCACAGCACTTGCGCACAGGTGTGGGAAGCAAATCGTTTCCTTGGGCTATGATTAAGGGCGATGTGGAGTCTCTTTAATGCCGATTGTTTGGGGCAGGGGAGGCTTTGGCTTCAGTACGGTTTCTCTTGGTTTCTCTGCAGTAACGAATTGAAGATCTGAACGGGATTTATTATAGACGTACACTGTCAGGAAGTGTCTCAGCATTTCTTTTAGAAACAAAGCGATCTTAACTTTAGAAACAGAGCTCGTGGATGCTTTTACTTCGTTGCATAGTCTGGCCAGGAGTCGTTAACAGAACGCGCTAGAACATCCTGTCAGTGTCTTGAATAAAAGGGAACAACTTCATGCAGAGTTGTCAGTCGCTGCAAACCGAGACTCTCATTCCCGCTGCATATTGTTTTGCGGAATGAATGCTGATTAACAGCCATGTTATCAGGCAGAATGCAATCGTGGCTGCTGAGGCAGGGCTCGCAGCCGGGTGCGCTGCAGAGCGCTGCCGCGGGCGGCTCTGGGAGCGGGAGGGGCGGTGCAGCAGCGGCTGCAGCTCCGGCACCGCCGTGGTGGCCGGAGGCTGTTTTGCAGCCTGAGAACTAGGAATTTTACAGGCAGGGAAATACCTGGCACGGCTGCCGGAGGAGTTGCGAGAGACGCCGGGTGTTGGGCTCGGAGCTGCTCTGCCGCACGAGCGGGACTGGTCCCCCGTACCCTCTGTCGCTGGTGTCCCCCCCTCCCCGGGCAGCTTCCGCCAAGCCCGGTGGTCTCTGACTGGGGGTAAATAGACCGATCTATGTCCTCGCGTTCAAGCGGCGAGTTCTCGCCTGCGATATACCGAAGAGCACGTCGTGAGTCTGTATTTCTGTGGCTAATGAGGATTTTCGTGGGCTTCGCTGAAATCTCGAAATCCTCTGCCTACGAGATTGTTCTCCCAGGCTCCTTTTAGTCATCTCCGCTCCTGCTGTCCCCACGTAGCGGCTGCGAGCTCCCGTGGCTTGTCGAAAGGGCATCCTGACATCGCTGCCTCGTCTTGCCTTGCCTCTGCGGTGGTGGGGGGGGGTCGGAGCTGCGGGAACAACAGCGGATTAGCCCGGCGCTGCGGCCAACAGCAGAGCTGCTCTGCCCGCTCCTTTCGCCGGGGTAGGCGCAGGGCTGAGTGAGCCCGCGGGGGGGGGGGGGGGGGGCCCACGGGGGACAGCTCACGCGGGGGACAGCGTGGCAGGTAGGCCACGCCGGGTCCCGAGCGGGAGGAGCCTGGTGTTTCGGGTCGCTGGGGGTATCGCCGTCCTTGCACTCATCTCTGCCCGGGGAGCCCGCACACGAAAGGCGATAGCAGGGTCCCTGCACCTCCGGCGGCGGCTCCACGCTGGCAACTTGGGCTCGGTCCGAGGAGGAGCTCCGGTCTTAGTCCGCGGGCAGATCCTATTTACTGTGGGGCTGCCGTCAGTGTACGAGCTTTTCACGTGCTTCTTTCCGGGTGGAGATGAGGGCTGGTGCTGCCGGTGTGTCCGGGGACAGCGGCCACCGCGGAGAGCTCATCGGTTCCCCTCGGAGGAGAAACCGCAGTGCTGTGGCTCCGTCTCCTCCCCCGAACGGATTCAGTCCCTTCTGCTGCCTCCCGCTGAAGCGCCGTGTCCTAATTTAACACGACTGGGCGCCCCTCGGTTCTGGTGGGCGCCCCTGGGATTCTCCCAAGCCTCGGTACCGAGCGGGACGCATCCTGCAAACCTCTGCCGAAGGCACCGCTCCGCATCTGCACCGCCTCTGATGCATTGCCCACGGAAATGGCGCCTTAAAATCATCCCTGACGTAGATGATGATGTTGAAATACGAGTGGCTCTTCGTGTGGTGCAGCCGTGTGCTCCACAGCCCCGAGGTAACCCGGTTTTGCTACTCACCTTTATTTTTTTCACCTTTGCTCACTTAACGGTTTCTTCTGGCTGCTACCATTGCTCCGAGTGTAACATGCACGGCTGGACTAATGACGTCTCGTTGCTGAAAAAGGGGACGGTTGGCTGAAAATATAAGACGGGGCGGGAGAAAGAGTACGTAAGGGATGCTCTGGGCTCTGAGGCGGTGTAAATGCAGTGCTGCAACAGCCCGTCGGGCAGAGAGGAAGAGCTCTGTGAGCACGTCGGGGAGCAGGAGATGATGAGAGGGGTTGTGTAGCAGTGGGTGACACCACGGAGGTCCTGGACCATGCCCTCAGGATCGCAAAAAGTTGAATTTCTCGGCAACTTGGGTCAAACCGGTTTTAAGAACAGGTCAAGCTGAGGGAAGGGAATAGGGAACAGTTTGGAGATCGCAAATTGAAGGCGAACGTGAGATCAAAGACGAGGGGGTTTAAACAGTGGTTACATTATCCACTGTGATACCAAGTGAAGTGTCTATATTAAAGGTGTTTAATACGACTGATGTGCAGATAACGTAATTAGGGTAAGTGACTTGAGATGGAGAGGAGACCTTTGAGACTGGAGACCTTGAAAAAAGGGGTTGGGTGGAAGGGTGGCGAAACAAGAGTGAGAGTGGAGAAACTGAGTGTAAAGGCACCCTTGAGACGCCCAGGGCAGCTGCATATGGGAGGCAGAGCACGAACAGGCAGGGAGGAAGGGGCCTGGGACTCTGCCGAGCAGAGCGGTGGCTTCACACACAGGGCAAGGCTGGATTCTGCCCCCATGGCACAATGGTGTTATTCCCTTCATGGCAGGAGTGGTTGTAGCGTAAGCAGCCCTGGATATTTAATAGTACTAAGCACTGGATTTTGGCTGAGGCCCAGAGCTGTCTACCTGAGTGGTGTGTGGATCAGGTGCTCTTCCAGGCTGGACTAGGAACGCAGTGTGGTAGGAGCTGGGTGTTGAGATGGTGCCAGCAACATGGGTGTTCCAGTGAGCAAAGCTGCCTGACTGTCCACAGCAGAGTGTGGAAAAGGAGAGTAGGCCAAGGGTTGCCAAAATACTAAAGTAGGGTTGTAAGGTTTAAAAATGTTGCTAAAAAGAAAGAGGATTGAAGGCAAGTTCCCTTAGAGCCCTGTAAACAAGCATTAGGCAATGCTACAACATTAAAGAGATGTAGCAGAAAGCTGAGGAAGTTATTTTGGATGGTAAAAGAGTAGTAAATGAGTGAATGTGGTGGGTTGACCCTGGCTGGACACGAGGTGCCCACCAAAGCCCTTCTATCACCCCCCTCCCCTCAGCTGGACAGGGGAGAGAAAATAAAACAAAGGGCTTGTGGGTCGAGATAAGGACAGGGAGAGATCACTCAACCAATTACTGTCACGGGCAAAACAGACTCAACTTGGGGAAAACTAACTTAATTTATTGCCAATCAAAGAGAGTAGGGTAATGAGAAATAAAACCAAATCTCAGAACACTTTTCCTCCACCCCTCCCTTCCTCCCAGGCACAACTTCACTCCTGGATTCTCTACTTACCCCTCCAGCGGCACAGGGGGACAGAGAATGGGGGTTACACTCAGTTCATCACATGTTGTCTCTGCCGCTTCATCCTCTTCAGGGGCAGGACTCATCACATACTTCCCCTGCTGCAATGTGGGGTCCCTCCCATGTGAGACAGTCCTCTATGAACTTCTCCAACGTAGTTCCTTCCCACGGGCTGCAGTTCTTCATGAACTGCTCCAGCATGAGTCCCTTCCATGGTGTGCAGTCCTTCAGGAGCACATTGCTCCAGAGTGGGTCCCCCACAGGGTCACAAGTCATGCCAGAAAACCTGCTCCGTGGGCTCCTCTCTCCACGGGGCCACAGGTCCTACCAGGAGCCTGCTCCAGCGTGGGCTTCCCATGGGCTCACAGCCTCCTTTGGGCACCCACCTGCTCTGGCGTGGGGTCCTCCACGGGCTGCAGGGGGACAACCTGCCTCACCATGGTCTTCACCACAGGCTGCAGGGGAATCTCTGCTCCGGTGCCTGGAGCACCTCCTCCCCCTCCTTCCTCACTGACCTTGGTGTCTGCAGGGTTGTTTCTCTTGCATGTTCTCACTCTGCTCTTTGGCTGCCATTTCTGTGTGCCCTGCAACTTTTTTTCCTTCTTAAATATGTTATCACAGAGGCGCTACCACTATCACTGATGGACTCGGCCTTGGCCGGTGGTGGGTCCATCTTACAGCCAGCTGGTATTGGCTCTGTCAGACATAGGGGAGGCTTCCAGCAGCTTCTCACAGAAGCCACCCCTGTAAGCCCCTCTGCTACCAAAACCTTGCCACACAAATCCAATACAGTGAATTAAAGACAAAATTGGTGTAGGCTGCCAGATACTTCTCAAAAGGTGAGTACATCTTGGAAAGAGGCAAATGTATAATTACTTTGATTTTGGCTGTTGTTAGTTAATCAGTTTCTGTTAGCACTGCTGGTACTTCAGGCACTGGAATGCATAACCACAGCTTTTTATTCCAATATTAAGATTTAAAGAAAATCTACCTTTGAGTGGGTTCGTCTGTTCAACAGGAGGATCTTGGGCCCTAAATTCTTGGGTTTCTTCATTGCAAACCCAGTCACAGACAGGTGAATAGTCTGTGTGTTTTACCTGTGTGTGCACCTGGGACACCAACACCTGCCTGCCCAAGCCTTCCCAGACAGATGGATTTATCTTTGCCGCAGGCCAATGTTAAGGGAAATTTATCAGTCTTTCCTGTGACTTTAATAGGTGTTACTGCATTGCTTCTGGGTGTTTATAATGACTGTGCATCACTACAGAGAAGTAAAACTAGCAACTTTTTCCTATATTGTAGATGACATCATATCTTGGCACAAGGGGAGTCTAGGGCTAATTTGGGGCAGAGGGAGTCTGGATGACAATTTTATGATGACTAAGTGGGAATTGGGGATTTCTGCAGTTAGCAATCAAGGAAAAAACAAAACAAACAAACCCCAAGGTAAACAGCGTACCATAAACACTTACATTGTATACTGTGTGCAATGGTGCATTGAACAAATTTATGTAGTGTGTGAATTAAGGTGGATGCACACCAGCTGCGCAGCTCCTGCACTCCCCCCCCCCCCCCCCCCCCCCGCTCTAATGGGTGCTGTAGTGTCAACGCAGTAGAAGTAAAATGCAACATTCAGGTGCTACCAGGGGCACCTGGAGTTAAAAAAAATCATAAGAACGGCAGATACTTGTGCTGGGGCTGACCAAGGCTTGCTCTGGTGCCGGCAGGATAGGAGCCTCGCTGGAAGGTTTTGCTGAGTTGTGAGGATGCAAACAGATGTATCGATTTTTTTATTTAATGTACAACTTTTGGCTGTGCTCCCAATTTTCTCCTATTTTGAAAGGACCTGATACTATGTAAAATTGAAATGTTCTTTTTCACTTGCCCGGAAATTCTCAGCTGCATAAGGAAACACAACGAATGCAAGAAGAGTTAAGATCTGTCCTTGTGGCACATGTGTAGCCTCTTGCTTTTGATCGATCAGGATCTCATGACAATAAGCTCTAACAGAAGGAAGCTGGAAACGGAGGAGACCAGAGGGGTCGCAGGGCTTGAGGCCCATCTGTGTAAATTGCTGCTGAAGGTCATTCCAGGAAGGTTTTCCAGGAAGGTGTTTTGAAATGCTTTCTGCCCTCTCCCACCTGCTTACGGGGTAGTTGCTAACTGTGCCCTCGGTGCAGAAAGTTGGGGGAGCAGAGTGCTTTGATTCCCCCCCCCCCCGCCCCCCTTCACTCGTGATCTGCTATCTCTGTGTGGTATCAGCTTGTCTCTCCCCACAGTTCCTGGGCATGTCCTAAATGCAACACCTCTGTAGCCTCCCACTTTCCCCCGCCCACCCGAGCCATCTCCATCCTGCTTTGACGGACTGGATGGGAGCTCGTCTGTGGCTGCGGGTGATCCGACTGGGGACTGTCAGAGAGATCCTTCTCTCCAATAAGCCTTGTTAATTTACCTTGTCCAGAAGGCGAAGCAGGAAAGAGGCGCTTTTTTTTTTCCCCCCTTCCCCACCCCTTCCTTTTTTAAAAAAAATTTTTTTTAAGTTTAACAGGGGTAGAGTCGACTGCCTCCTTTAATTGTGCTCTTAAAACCCCTCTGGGAAATGTTGTGTTCAGCCGGAGCGTGCCTGGACTGTGCTGACCCATGTTTAGCCGATGCCTGTCACTTCTCATAGGCGTTTCTCTTCCCCCGCGGTACTCTGACAGCGTGCTGCAGCGCATCCTCTCGCTGCCCCTCCTGCAAGGAGAGCAGGGAGGGAGGGAGGGAGCGGGGTCTGCTCCGCGTCTCTCCTTCACGGAAACACACCCATGCCGCGGACTCGGGAGGCCCGGAGCACCCCCTCCCCGTCCCCAAGATCTCCGTCGGGGCGTTAAAAAAAAGAGGGGGGGCGGAAATGGGGGTGAGGGGGAGCGACGAGAAGCCGCCGTCCGGCGGGGCTGCGGCGGCGGGTGGAGCGCAGCCCCCTCCCCCGGCGGCGCAGCTGGCGCCGCGGCCTCTGGGTGGCGCCGCCGCCGCCGCGAGTCTAAGAACCGCGCGGGGCCGCCGCGCCGGTCACAGCGAGCGGCGGCGGCGGCGGCGGGCGCAGCGCGGCGGAGCGGAGGTGCTGCCTCTCCCCGCACGGCAACCGGCGGCGCGGAGGGGAGGCGGGGGGGGGAGGGAGCTGCCGCGGAGCCTTCCGCGCCTGCAGCCAACTTCTCGCCTTGCCGCCGGTGCTCCCCGGTGCCCGTTCGCTTCGCGCTGGGAACTTGCGGTGTTTGCTGAAATTTTGGATTATGTTCCTGCTGAGCCGATCTGCGGGGAGCTGAGCCAGGGGAGGAAGAATGCGGGTCTATTTAATGGTCTTCTGTCTTATTTGCTGCACCGCGAACGGGCAAGTAGTGTATTCCATCGCCGAGGAAACAGAGCGTGGAGCGTCTGTTGGGAACATAGCAAAGGATCTAGGAATAGATGCAGCTACACTTTCAGCTCGGAAATTTCGCATGATCACCGGTTCAAGTAAGCAATATTTTAATATAAATGCAAGCACGGGGGCTTTGTCTGTTAACGAGCCCATAGACAGAGAGCAGCTTTGTGAATTAAAGTCTGCCTGTCTTCTGAATTATGAACTTGTGTTAGAAAACCCTCTAGACCTTTATAGGATGGAATTTAAAGTCTTGGACATAAATGACAACTCCCCCAGCTTTCCCTTAAGTGAATATCATATAAACATGCCTGAGTTCCTGTCACCCGGGGCACGGTTTACACTCCCCAACGCCCAAGATCTTGATGAAGGTACCAACAGTGTCCAGAATTATACTCTGAGTCCTGATGTACATTTCCATTTGGAAATGCAGACACGCGGGGACGGGAGTAAATATCCTGAATTGGTGCTGAAGAAAGCCTTAGACAGGGAGCAGCAAGCCACTCACAGACTTGTCCTTACAGCCAAAGATGGTGGAGATCCTCCAAAGTCCAGTGATGTCCCAGTCATTGTGACTGTGCTGGATACCAATGACAATGCACCAGAATTTGAGCACTCAGTCTACAGGGCGAGTATATTGGAAAACTCCCCCAGTGGCACTTTGGTAGTGCAAGTGCATGCCACGGACTTGGATGAAGGTCCAAATGGAGAGATCAGGTATTCATTTAGCAATACTACTTCTGCTGATCTACAGCGAATGTTCTTTATTCACCCGCACACTGGGGAGGTGACAGTCAATGGCGTTTTAGCTGTTCAGAGACCTCTCCTCGAGATGCTTATTGAGGCAAGGGATAACGGGGCATTTGGCATGTCCAGCACAGCTAAGCTGCTGGTGGAAATCACTGATGTGAACAATCATGGCCCAGAGATAACAATTACATCCCTTTCCAGTCCCATTCCTGAGGATGCTGTTCCTGGCACAGTGATAGCTCTGCTGAGTATTTTGGATAAGGACCCTGGGGAGAACGGGAAAGTAACCTGCCAGATCCCTGATAACCTTCCCTTCCAGTTAAAACCTTCCCTTGAAAACTACTACAGCTTGGTCACCAGCGGGCTTTTGGATCGAGAGCTGATCAGTGGGTACAACATCACCATTACTGCCACAGACTTGGGCTCTCCGCCCATCACCACTCAGAAGACCCTTTGGGTGCAGATTTCTGATGTGAATGATAACCCCCCTGTCTTCGGTGCTGACACATGTGATGTGTTTGTGGAGGAGAACAATCCACTTGGTGCTTTTCTCTACCAGGTCTCAGCCTCTGACCCTGATATGGGGGAGAATGGACGGGTCTCTTACATGCTCAGGAATTCCACAGTTGCAGGCAGTACCCTGGCCAGCTTTTTGTCTGTGAGCTTGGCCAACGGGAGCATCTATGCAAAACGTGCCTTTGACTTTGAGCAGCTTAGGAGCTTCTATTTCCAAGTGGAAGCCAAGGACAATGGGTCACCAGCCCTGAGTGCTGCCATAACTGTGAATGTTTACATCTCAGACCAGAATGACAATGCCCCAGCCATCCTGTATCCCACCAGCCAGAATGGCTCAGTAGCTGTGGAAGTTGTGCCCCGCCTGGCTGATGAGGACTACCTAGTGACGAAAGTGGTGGCAGATGATGAGGACAATGCACAGAATGCCTGGCTTTCCTATCACCTTGCCCACTCCTCTGACTCTACCCTGTTCCGCTTGGCACCACATTCTGGTGAGCTGCGCACCACACGCTCCATGCGCTCCACTGACTTCCTCAAGCACAAGGTGGTTGTGGTGGTGCGGGACCACGGGGATCCGCCGCTCTCGTCTACTGTGACGGTGGGCATCCTGCTGGCTGACACCCTGCCCCAGGCACTACCGGACTTTGATGACAGCGGGGAGCCACCACCACTGCTCAACACTACAAACATCTACTTGATTGTTTCCCTTGCCTGTGTCTCCTGTATCTTTGCAGCGTTCCTCCTTTTTCTTGCCATTGTGCGTCTGTGCCACTGCCAGACTTGCTGCTGCAGTGGCTGCTGCTGCCCAGATGATGAGTATGAAAAGTATTGCTATAGCGTGCACATGCTTCCCAGTTCCCACCTCCCGCCAGACATGCTGGAGGTCACTGGTGTGGGTAAACTGACGCATACCTACTTGTACAGGGCATCTGTAGGTCTTGGGCCTAGTAACGGCAGCATCCCAAACGGTGATGCTGGGAACATTCCCAGTGGTTCAAGGTTGCAAGTGCCAGGACCCTGCATCCAAGTGCAGCAGGTCCAAAGTGATCGGTTGAGTGCTGTCCTCGTGGTAAGTACTTCTTCCTTTTGCTTTTTTTCTTTGAGGCACATGGCCTTGCATCTACGCTGGGTTGCTGTCAGTGCGGAAGAAGGTACTGAGGGTATTTGCAGGAGAGCAGGCATCAGACCTTCATGGCACCTGGAGGAAACTTGAGTTCCTTTTATATCTTTCTGAAAGCCAGGATCTCTTTGGGTGAAATATGGTCATGGGATAAAAAAAGAGATTTTTTTTTCCCACAAACACTTAGGACCTTCAGACATAACTGAAGGTAAAGAAAATGTAAGTGAAAACTAAATACCTTGCAGGCCGAGCCGTTGTCTTCAGATAGCTAAGTAGGGGCATGATAAGAGGCCATGCAAGTTTCTAATCCATGGATGGTTCTAATCTACACTGTATGGAGGCTGTGATTTTTTTTGTTTATTATTTTTTAACACACCACCCCCCCCACCCCCCCCATTCCTGAGATTTTTTCATTGAGGGGTGAGTATTTTGCTGAGCCAAGATGCTGGTTTACAATGCCCAAGGTAAGCCTGTGGTGGAATAACAGGAATTCAATATCCAGCACCTCTTTAGGAAATGTAATTTGTAGTGCTCATCTCTCTTTCTAAGCAATCCACAGGTTTTGTGGAACCTAAAATAATTCTCTTCTGAGCCTTTGACCAAGCTGGTTTCTTCTCAGCAGTATGATGGATGAATTTGCAGGAGAAGATATCTTATTTTGATCACAGTGTAGGGCTACAATGTGGGATATGTCTGCAGGTCTGATCTGTTGGGTGTTGCTGTCACTTGTCCAAGATTCAGTTTTCTTATATGGAAAACAACGCTGGTTATATTTTTAATAGGTTCTGTGAGTCGTCTTTATATTTTTGTGAAGTTTTGAGATGTTTTGCCTGCAGTCTGTCAAATTTCCTTAGTGTGCGTAACAGTAACTAACCACTGTTGGTTCTGCCCAGGCCAGTACTCTGTCATAAGAGCTATTCCAGATGTTTCTAAGGAAAATGTAAGAACCCACGTTAGACAGACATGGTATAATCTGCTTCCTGCAGTTGTTTTTATCCTAGTTTACAATTATTAAAGGTTGTCCTAAGTCTGTAACCATTATGTTTATTTTCATTTTTTAAATCATTATTATACCTTTAAATACATGTAAATAGCCAGCCCCTTTTTGAACTTGATATAAGGGTAGCTTCAGCAAATTCTTTGGATAATCAAATACATATTTAACTATAGAGCACCTCCTTTTATAACTCTTGAGTTTCCAAGTAGTGATTTTTAGCAAGTTTTCCCTTGTTCTAGAAAAGATTCCTGATTTGCTCTTAATTATGCAATTAGTTTATCATGCCTTCTCTTATTTATCTGTTGGCAAGGTGAAATAGGTTTGTGGGTTGTAGTTTTTTTATCCGCCCTCTCACTGTTTTCTGAACACCTTGTCCACATAAATCCTCCTGACAAGGAAAGATATTTTCTCATATTTGTTATTTGATTTACTCGTGATGGTTTACCTAGTATTTAATCAAAGTCATAATCAGTTTTAAGTTCTGTTCTCTGTAGTGGCAGAGGGTTGCACATGTTAGGGGTCTCTCACTATGCAAAGCTGGGGGTGTGGAATAAATCTTGCAAAAGCAGAAGCATCAGTGTCTTTCAGCAAGAAATTGTAGAGTCCAGGAAAATAGCAGTTGGTAGTATGTAAGCAAGAATTTGTGCCTAATACATTGTGTTCTTTGGGAATATCACTGATTATTTTGAGAATCCAAAAAAAAGGCTGAGTTAGGACCTTTGTAATGGGGAGCTAAAAACCTTTTTGGCAATTTCTTAACTCAGAAGGTGTCTGCAAGAACCCCGACAGTGTCTTGGGGTCATGTGTATCCTTGGCTTCAGAGTAGTTCAAAATTGCAAAACTTCTATAACAAAGGTGATACAAAAAAAACCCTGGTGCAACTAATTTCTGTGTTCTTCTTGAGCAAGATCTTGAAACTCGGGTTACCAACACATTAATGGACTAAACAATAATAAAAATGCAAAAGTATCCCTGATTCTCTGTAATGAGAGCAACCAAAATGTATCTCATTACATCTCGCTATATTTCAGTCATTCAGGTAAATTTTTAAACTTGTAATATGAGACACCTTTTTAGGAGCTTTTGCGAGTGGGCAAAATAAATCCGAGATGTCACCTTTGGCAATTTTATTTTCTTGGCTCCTACTATGCAGAAATGCGTAACCGTAGATGTGACCTACATGAGAAGTCCAAAGGCTGTGCATTAATTGGGCTGAGTAGGGGAGCAGAGACAAGGACTGTGAAAACTTATCTATCCTTAGAAACAGAAGGATGTCAGTTGTTAGTAATTTGGTGCTGATGATTCCAGTGGCTAGTGTACTGGAGAATCAACTACATATGTATACACACATATATGTGTATATATACAATTTACATATTTCTTGCAAAATTTGCAAGTTATTAAAATGGCATTCATACTCAAATGATCAGGAGTAGGCAGAAGCTGCAGTCTCTGTACTTTCATGTCTGTACATGCTTTAGACTCACCAAGATTTAAAATAAAGTATAATTATGTTAGAGATGCTTGGAAAATAGTTTCCATTCATCTGAGGTGTCACATGTTCTTGAAAATTATTCCTTAGTCCAAATCCCTGTGGACTTCAGTATGATTTCTATGCAGAAATATCACAGTGATTTTATTAGTGAGGAATATTTTTACTCATTTTATATTAAAGTGAGAGGATTATAATTTTTCAGTGTTTACCAATAGAAATTTCAGTAAAAAATGAAATTTTAAGTTTGGGTGTTGACTAAATTTTGTCTCAGTGCTTTCACACTGACTCATTTGGAGGTAAAAATATAAGCATAAGTGACCCTTTGAACTTCTGAGGAGGGATCATTGTATTTCTCCATAAGAATATAAATCTAACAAAAAGAAAACATTAAATATTTAAAAGGTACTGGGAGAAACTCCACTGTTATAATTCAAGACACTGGAAATTACTCCAGGATTACAATTTTACCAGAACTTAAATATCCCTGATTTTTTTTTTTTCATTTTTTTTTTTATCTGAGGTGGATATTACAGTTTTTAGTGCATGGAAGATAGAAAAAGTCTACATATATCAAAAGTTGATTGAAATTCCAGAAATTATATGTATTTTCAAAATTTAACTTCTTTATTCTTGGTCTTCATTTGCTACTGAATTAAACAATAGGCTTGAATGATTTTTATATATGCAGATGCATGAGACCATTTTATGCTTCTACATCTTCTATTTAGGTTAGAGCTAAAAATAGAACTATGTATGGCCATAATAGCAGTATAGTAAACTGTAATTGTATCTCTTTCAGTATTTTGCTGTCTCTTTCTGTAATGTAGCATAAGTGACAGCTAAGTGAAAAGCATGTTACACTGCTATGCTACTGTGCTGTATGAGAGACGAAGGCAGTAGTGGGATTACTGAAGTCAGCAGTAGTTCACTGAGTATTTCTGGGATCATGATGTGGCCATGGATTGTTACAGTTCTTTTGCTTGCTTGTGTTGTCCATTGTGCTATGCAAAAGGCCTGTAAGATATTCTACATTTAGGGTATAGTGAACTCTGTGATTTGACATTCAATATTTAGGTTATGTCCAAAAATAGATACAAACCTAGCAAGGGAGAATATTTCTTGCTAAATTCTAATAGGAGTGGAATAATTTTGTGCAATGTGGCATGCATTTCCAGTGACAAAAATGGATGCACTTACATTGAGACAGTGGCATGCAATCTAGGCTGAACTGCTGCAGGCTAAGCATCAGCAGCTTACTCACACAAGTAAAGACCAGCCATGTGAGTAAGCCCTCCCTGCATCTTGTTCTGATGGGAGCACACCCCATAACAAAGCTAAATATAAGGGTGAAGCACCTTCCTAATTTTTTCTGTCTGTGCTGATAGCAACCTGCCCAGAACCAGCAGTCATATGCCCACATTGTAAGAATTCAGTTGTGTAGGCAGATTTCTTGGCTACAGAAGTTACTCTTGGGGTCAGGCCAAGAAAATCTTAGAAAGTGTGATCATCAAAGAAAATTCAGCAAGGGAAACTGCTGTAGATTTCCCTCTTTCTGACCACTCCAATTACCTTTTGCAAGGAAGGATGCAGCTCCAATGTTCAACAAAAGAACACTGTGTCCAGGAAAGGCTACAAATGCCTGGGGTGAAACTTTCTTTGTCTGGTGTCTGCCTTGGAGTATTATTTTTAGAGGTAGTGGAAGGGAAAGTGACAGAAGGAGTAGCTTGAGACAAAGGGCTTGAGGAGATGTAGAGGGTAATGTGACTGTATTTGGAGATGTGTAAGGCAAAGGCAATGATCGGTGGATTGGATAGTGGCCTGGGTTGAGGGAGGGTAGGCGCAAGTAGTAATTCTTGTATGAAAGTATAGAACAAGAAAACAGTTTGGATCAAGTCCAGTCCTTTCCTATATCAGCCACCGTTTAATCTTAAATCTTCAAATTCAAAGATTTAAGTTTTAATTGTAAAAATACTCATTTTAATCGTAGAATTCGCTAGGTTGTGCCCATTATTCCTATTATAAAGTTATTCCTCTAAAGCTTTAAAACCTTCTTCTGACATCTTGTCAACAGTTAGTTGCCATGAATTCATAGACATTTGTTCTTGTGCCAGCAGTGTCCTTTTAGTATAAGTAGTTCTCTTCCCTCTTTGGGCCTTGCTTTCTTCATAGTTTAGAGAGCAACCACATCTTTTCTTAGGCTTTGTTTGATTAAGCTAAACAAGTCATTCTCATTCAGTCTTTTTTCTACAGTCACCTCTGCGCTTGTCTGATCGTGCTAATATCCCTTCTCTGCATCTGTTCTTCCTTTGTGGATGTATATTGCAAATATGTGACCAGAATTATATATAATATTTCAGACAAAGGGCTTCCTACACAGTGATAGGAATACTTCCTGGTTCAGGGGATAGGGAATACATCACCTCATACTTCTTGGGATGGCAGTTACCTTCTCCATAGTTGTAATGTGTTGATTGATCAGTCATGTAAGTATTATTGCAGAACTTCTTTGTGGTAGAGATGGGGGGGGGGAAGGTTGGTTCCCCAGATAGTGGTGGTTCCGCCTTAACTTCATCCATCTAAATGCTTGGTGTTTGAACCTTAGATGTTAAAAAGTCATAGCCACCTGCTGAGAGCAACTCATCCTGTTCATCTTGGACATAAGAGTTGAGACATAGTCTACAAATAGCGCTGAGACCAGATGCACAACTTTTAAATAACTGAAACTAGTTGATATAAGTAGTACCTTATGGGAGTCTGCACATTGGGTTATTAGATGTCATCAATTTCTGTGACAGGTGTCAAGTTGTTCCTCCAGTGAATGATGCCAAATGGTTGTCTTCCGCAACTGTTGTTAGAATAACCCAACTTCTTGTGCCATTGTTCAACTTTTTGATGTAGCGCTGTATGGAATATTTTACTGAAATCAGAATAGATGAGATGAATTTCAGTTTGTGTTTTCATTGAAGAGAATTGAAGACCAGTCTAGCAAATAGTTGTAAGATAAATCTATGAGAATTTTCCTTCCTTTTAGTGTACCTTCATTTCTCATTTATTCCTTCCTCCAAATTTTTATCCAAACAGGCAGGGTAGTGGGTTTGTGGTCACATAGGCTGGATTTTACCATTCTAAATCACTGGCACTGCAGTTGCTTCTCTCCAATCTGGTTATTCTACTCCAGACTTGACAGGTTTATCTTAACCCCCCCCCCCCCCCCAACCCCCCAAAAAACCCACAAAGAAACAAAACTCAAACCAAACCCTCCTCAATCCTACACTTTTATTTGTTAGTTCTTTTAGAAATCTGTGATGGAAATCAGGTAGCGGGGATTTGAGGATGCTGAACTCCCAGCATTTTAATTCTGCCTTGGTGACAGCAATTTGCATTCCCTCAGAGTAATTTGTCACATAGTCAACATCATACTCAAGATAATGAAAAAAGAGGAAAATATAGATTTATTGTCAAAAGATGGGACGGTATCTCAAGGGAATGATTGATCCGCATGTACCATGTTTTTGTACTATTGGCCTGTTCATCCTCTGTATCCTGTTGGAGAGAGGCTGCTGGACTTCTAGTGTGGCCCAATAGACCCGCACTCACGCTATGTATTTTTGGGATTACAGGTAGCTTGTTTTAATGTAACAAAAGGAATTCTGCTAAGAGTGTGACTTCCTGAGGACTGTTTAAAGTCACAATTAATAAAAAAAATAGCAACAAAATCCAATGCCAGAACTGAAAAGGGGGGCAAGCAGGCACATGGGAATGAAGATATTCAGTTGAGATTTGTAAGGCAAAGAAAAGGGCAGGGCAACAGCTCAAAGATTTGATGCTCTCAGAGGCATTTGGAGAATAAAAGCAAATTTGACAAATATGGCAAGTGGAAATTAAATATCAGAGAAAGAAGGTACATTATGAAATAAAGAAGAGTTTTGTAGTCTCTAGTCTTTGAGCAGTCTCTCTAAGGAAAATGAACACCTTTTTTTTCTTTGGATTCTTTCTTCTCCAAAGGAATGATTTTTATATTTTGACCTGTTATTTCTTCTATTTCCCCCTAAGCTTGTCCCAGCATAATGGGTCTTGACACCTCATTTAGTTGCTTTTAATTTCTTTCTTATTCTGCAAAAGCTGCCTTCTCAGTCAAACATCTTTGCGTGATTGATGTGCAAAATCAAAGTTTATGATGTTCACTCATGAAACCTGAGGCTGTTGGTTCCAAAAAGTTCTGTGTTGTTGTTCCTCAACATTTTCCAATCCCATTGTAGGGGGTACAAGCCGAGCAAGGAATATTTACAGTTGAATGGGCTCTTCATCTTTTGAACTACATAGCTGTTTCCTTATGTGTCTTGGGAATGTATTTTAGATAGCTATTAGGTTCTGCTTTCTAGCCAATATGGAGATTGGCACAATATCCTTATGGTTAAAGCAGTTTCCGTTGCACGGTATTACATTCACAGGGTTATGATCGGACCTATAGTATTAAGACATGAAGACATTTCAACATAAGCCTGATTTCAGTCTTCTAACTTTGTGACACTCCACAAATTCCAGTACAAGAGAGGTATGGAGCTACTGGAGACAGTCCAGCGAAGGGTCACTAAGATAGCTAAGGGACTGGAGCATCTCTCATATGAGGAAAGGATGAGACAGCTGGGCTGAGAGACCCCAGAGAAGGCTGAGGAGGGAATCTCATTAATGTATGTAAATATCTGAAGGGAAGATATAAAGAAGATGGAGCCAGGCTCTTTTCAGTGGCACCCAGCGAGAGGAAAAGAGGAGGTTCTGTCTAAGCGTAAGAAAACCTTTTTCTTTTTTTCTTTTTCTTTTCTGTGAGGATGCTGAGCACTGGCACAGGTTGCTTATGGAGGTTGTGGAGTCTCCATCCTTGGAGATATTCAAAAGCAATCTGGACATGGTCCCAGACAACCTGCTTTAGTTGGCCCTGCTTGAGCAGTGGGGTTGGACAAGATGACCTCCAGAGGTCCCTTCCAACCTCAACTGGTCTGTGATTCTGTGTTACCCTTAATGGAAGAGTGTGCTGGGTGTACCCTACCTTACAGAGCTGTGTGATGACAGTGGAGAAAAGGTGTGACTTTGGGGATGTGAAGTATATCCTCTAGTAGGTTTCCATTGGATGAAAGACTCTTGGGCAGTTCCTGGGGGAGAGGGTGGTGCTGGGCTACAAATGTGAGATAGATGTGCTAAAGTGTGTGTAAGTGTGTGTGGGTAAATGCTTGAGGATTGCAGAGACATTGCGGAGATATTTTTTTTTTTTAGACTTAACAAGTTTAAGCCTTTGGTTTATTATAATTGAGATAATAATAACAACTAAATTAGGCCATTGTAAAGTTACAGCATTTAGCAAAACTGTTGGGTTTCATGTTTGTGCCTACAACACAGACCAAGTGTGCTGGTCTGTAAAAAGCATTGTTCCTGGGCATTTATTGCTCAGTCAAAATTAGCACAGTGGAGACTGGGTGGGGGGTGGGATAGAATGGGATAATGTAACAAAAGTTTTTAGCAAGTAGGTACTCTGTGAGAGGATGATCTATCCATGGGATCTGTGGTGCCAAGGAATTTCTATCTGAAACATCACACTCCATAGACTTCTATGAGAGTCAATTTTTGTTTGTATGTACTTTGGCACATCTTTTTTTGGACAGAAAATGGAAAAAAACCAAAACTCAAACCCTCAATTATGTGTTTGCTCAGGGAGACCTTTTCTGTGTTTTTCATTTTCACTTGTCTTAAGATACCAAAGATACCAAGAACTCAAAACATCTGGCATTTGGTTAGGCCTAAAACCTGCAGAATTTGAAGTTTTGCTTAGCAGGAAATGGGAAATTTAAGAATACTGATAAATGCCAGTAACAGTGCTACTCAGGGTCATTGGTGAGTTGAATGTTCAGTGACTAAATCTTGTGAAAGGGCATGGGTCTTGACTTAATATTTTATATTGTAAACCCAATGACCCCTGCAACAATGCAGGCTGAGGTGTTCAGTGGTGGTAGTGGTGGGGGGTTTTGGGGGGTTTTTTGGGTTTTTTTTTTTTTTTTTTTTTTTTTTTTTAAGGTTTTCAGATTTGTAGCCAGAATACCATTTGCTTGCATTACCCATTCTTCTCATACCCCTCACATGCCCAGCCCCTAAAAAAAGCAAAAAAAAAAAGTCTAGCCAAATTTATTCAAATAATCTTAATTCTGCTCTATATGTCAGCCTGCTATTTATCTCCAATAGGTTGACATCATGAGAAAATTTGTAATATTTCAGGAATCATTAAAATGTGATGTTGTAAACATGTTTGCTTCTGTTGACTCAGTTTTCTTCTTTGTAGAATACTAGTCTCATGGAGCACGGCCTATAACAGTTCTATTGTCTATATATATATTCCTTCAAGTGAATCCTTCACTTGTTTGGTTTATGTTGTTGTTGTTGTTGTGGGTTTTTTGGTTTGGGGTTTGGTTTGGGGTTTGGTTTTTTTTTTTTTTTTTTGATTGGGCAATCATGAATACGCTAAAGATAATTGAACTCTAAAGATATTCATTTTCAATATAATATTCATAGGAAGGAAATCTGGAGGAAAAAAAGTGACTTCTTCCAGTCAGAGGAGAGAGAACTGCCACCTTGTCTCACCTTTTTTGGGCTGGTGAAGTAAAATCACCCTAGCAAATGACTTGTTGAATCTGAGTTGCCAGCTGGAATACCTTCAAAGGATTTTGAGTTGTTGATTTAGGACTGCTATTTGCACTTTCATCTTTGTTTTAATCTTATTATATATTTGTCTAGGGATTAGAATTAGCAAGTTCCTGTCTTCTCTTTTACAACATCATGCTTCTCTACAAGGCATTCAATCTCTTTAATGTATCTCATCTTATTTGAAAAACTACAAGAAAAATTAACCTGAGCTAATGCAGAACATGGAAAGATGCCAGTTTGACCATGGTCAGAACATAGCTGTAGAATACAAATCTGCACTGAAGAATGTTATCATTTTGGAGCTCTTAATCTGTTGAGGCCCTTTACTATCACAATGTTATGTTTCATGAAAAAGCTTTTCTTCACTCATACTGCTCAAAGAGGACCCAAATGTTTTTGGATAAAATCTGAATTGAACCATCGAGCCCTGGAGCTGTAGGTCACCATTGTATGAATTAATAGTTCATCACTAAGTGGTTCTCTCTTGTATTGTTTGTATTATCATCTAGGATATGGGGCCAATGCTCTTTCATGTAGGTAATTTATGTTCTTGGAAAACTTGGAAAACAGCCAATATTGGAGTTAAACTTGACTGGAAAAAAACCAAACAGCAAACCCCAAACATAAACAAACAACCCCTTCCCCTCTCCAACCCGCCCCTCCCCCCCAAACCCCCAAACCTAACAAAAAAACATGAAGGGGGGAAGTAACAGTAGTTTTCCACTACCTAACAGGCGTTGCAGCGATGGAGAGAGAGGAAATGGTTACAAATTGCAGCAAGGGAAATACTTGCTGGACATGAGGAAGAAATTCTTCCTTGTGAGAGTGTTGCCACCCAGGGACAGGACACAGAGAGGTGTTTGGATCTCTGTCCTTGAAAATACTCAAAGCTTGACTGGAAAAAGGTCCTGAGCAACCTAATCTACCTCTCAGGTTAGTCCTCTGGAGGTTGAAATAGAGACCTCCTGAGATCCTTCCCAACCTATTGTTTTTCCTGTGATTCTTTGAAATGTGGCAAAATGGAAAGGCTATAACAACTTTTAAATGTTTACAAAAATGATGCTTCATTCTCTTTTCAAAAGCTGTACTGAGGTGTTCACAGGGGTTCTGAAACTACCATATATTTCCCAATAGGTGCTCAAATCCCACTGTGAAAGATATGAAAATCATGCCGAAACACCTGAATTTGTTCCCTGTCAGGTATGCAGCTGGTGGCATCCCCTGTCGTAGATCTTAATGCTGGGTTGTACCCAGCTGTCTCCAGCTGCAACTACAGTGATGATCATACCCAAGCAACATAAGTTTAGGAAGCTTTGCTTTGCCACACAAGCATGAGATCAAAACCACACATATCTAGCTTTGGGGAAAGTTTTGGTATCTGAAACCAGCTTTGTAATTTTAATTTAGTCTTGAGTTTCTTCTGAAGGAATCTTTTTCTGCAATAGAATAGCTATTTTCCTTTTCTAGAAAACATTTATGCTAATAATTCAGCTCCCACAGGAAGCCCAGATCTTACTTTTATCCTCAGCTACATATAACTGAGAAGACTTACATTTTCTTCTCTCTCTCACACCTTATAAAACAAGAGTTCCTTAGATAAAACAGTACTATATAAATGATGAGCCTAGTGACAGAGTGGAAACAGCTGTTGGAGATGTGTGCTCAGGGTTCTAGGATAACTGCGAACAGGGAAGAGGAGAGATACTCAGTGGTGTAGTAACCCAATTCAATGGGAAGCCGTGGAAATGGCTTTACTGCAGCTATTAGTTTGTGGTGTACTATATAAGAATCTGTAGCACATATATTGCCTTTTGCAAGGAGATCCTACTCTACTTTTTCTGCTGTGAAATTCACAGGTTCTGTTACTCTGTCTTGAACCTGTTGGTAACTAGCACCCAACCAAAGTTGATGGAAAGGGATTATACACAATCATTGTAGTCTGGGTCACTGTTTGACAAAAGCAATGATGAATGTCATCAGGAAGTTGATTAAAGGAAATGTCAGTTTTCATACATGATACATACTGAATAATTTATTCTTCTATGTATGGCCTAATTTGAAAGGGTACATTGTGTTGTTTTTTGCTTCTCCTGGATGATGTTTTGTGAACTGTTGAAAGCAGGGCTAAAGAGGCAGACAAATTAATGGGGTAGAGATACCTGCCAGATTAGAAATACCAGTAAGATAAAAGAACAAAAGAGAAGTGGGTTGGTTTTGTTTTTTTTTTTTTTCCTAGTGCACTTAGATTAAGTATCATTCTGATTTAATGTAAAATTCAGTTTACTGAAAATCATTGTTAATACTTCAAAATGAACCTGCACCTGCCTAGATCTATGCCTGCATTGTATCATTGATACCAGCTGAGAGCTAATTATCTGTGATGGTGGCAACTGCACCAATCCTTCCAAACTGAAGTCCTGTAAGGAGTTTTTAATTCCTTTTCCCTTCTGACAGATAGCAAGGAAGTTTTTGGAATAATTCATAAATCTCTCCTTTAAAATATGAAATGATAATGCCATCCATAGGCTTTCTTTGTAATGACCTTTTGAATGCTTACTTATCTACTTGCAATCAAGATTCCAATTAATTTTATGAGAATTTATTTATTCATTGTGCTTTTAACAATCTTGTGGTCAGTAGTACAAACTGTACATGGGGGGAAGAAAAAAGCATTTGAGCATCTGCAACCACATTTCACCTCACTTCACACCTGCCTTATCCCCGCCCCCCCTCACAGGGGATTCTTATCTGAGATGACACTATTGTAAGACTCATGGAGACATTGAACATCTACACTGGATCTAGTATTTGAGATTAGATAGCTTGCAGATTTTCAGGGCTACCACTGATGCTATTCTGCCATTAGAGAAGGGAGATGATAATTTGTTTAATGAGACAGCAGTTACTTCTGGACTTGGAGGACTTTGGGGAGTCTTGGATTCCATCTCATGGCAGTCCAAAATATTGAAAAAGAAAAGGATACTTTTAAATGTCCCTTTTCCCTCCTAACTGATTCTGTAGAATAGAAGTCATGTTAGAACAGAAGTAGCAGAATAATGGAGTTACAATAGCTATGGTTTTGTTGTGTTTTTTTTTTTTTTCCTGAAAACATTGCCATATCTTTTTCTCATTTGTAAAAAACAAAAAAACCCAAAACAAAACCCCAAAACAAACAAAAAAACCACCACAAAAACATTGGCTCTCTATATAATCATAGTCTTGGCATAAGCGTTTTTCATGTGCGCTCTGGAAAATCTCCATGACTTGTGGCCATTTAAAACACATTAAAAATCCCAAACAAATGTGTATGACATTATCTCATAATATATTTCATCTCTCTATACCAAGGGCTTCTAGCCACCTCCACAGAGGTAGCAGAATTATCCTTTTTATCATCCATGATGCTGTACAATTAGACTGTTCCAAGTATATGTTTGGCTACTGCTAATGCTTAAGCCTGGTTTGCTTCCAATAAAGCTGGGAGAATTTTATATATAAAAGTGTTCTGCCTGAAAGACACTTTTTAGTCACTATCATAAGTAGTGTTGAGTCACTTAATATCATGCATTTTTAATGTAAAATTAATTCTTCCAAAAGGAATGTTTTTCAAAATACTTTCACAAAGAGAAACTGGACAGTAGTAATCACTGTATATAGTAGCATCTTATGTTCAAACTGAATTTGCTTCTAGTAGCAAACCTATATTATTTATATGGGGGATATTTTGCTTAAACCAAACAGTAGGTTAATGTGCCATCTGAAGATAATTCTGTCACCTCAGTGACAGGTGGAAGGAAATTCAGCAGTGTGAGCAACTTTCAAATTACTCTTTTTTTTGTATAATGAAAGCAATTGCGATTGGTTATATTGGAACTATGGACTTCTATATTTCCAGCTCTGTCCATTACTGAATGAATGAAAACTTTCCAGTGTTTTAGGCTGTGTTCATACCACTGCTTACTATAAAACTCATCTGATGCTATTTTTTGTAAAAACCCTCTAGTTTCTCAGGGTGATGATATGTGTGAACCAGGGATTGCCTGTTAGACAAGTTCAACTGGACAGTTTGGTCATTCCTCAGGCTGAGGGCAGTGAAAAATATTCTTTTTGCCTATAATAAAAATGTGTCTGATCTTTCCTTTAAAAGTCTTGCTGAAGTATATTTTGGAAAAATGACTTGATATTTGTTATGAAGTGGTCTTTGTGTCATGTTTGATAGCCATTAAGATCTGCCAAGTTTGGCTGAGTTACAAGCTTTTTGAGAAATTCTTGTTCACTGTACTTGATAGATACTTGCAAGATCTGGAAAGCTTAGTTCCCTCTGAGTCCTGCCAGCACAGAGCCTTGCTTCAGCCAAGAGCTGGCGGGACCTTCCTATAATTGCAGTTGTATGATTGTGGCCCTGACCAAGGTTGGGGCATGGGCTGGAACTGAGAACAGGAAGATTGGGAGCAAAAAAAAAAAAAAAACCCAAACCAAAAACCAATGCCCAGACGAGGACCAGGGTGCAGGGAAGGGAAGGGTCCCTAATTTCAGTGCAGAAGGTGTAGAAAGGCACTGCACAGGAGGAGACCAAGTGACTTCACAAGCAGACCACTGAACTGATTTGTGGGAGACAGGCAGGATCTGTTCTTGGTTCTCCTGCATGGTCTTGACGTGTCCTTCTGCCGTTGTAAGTCATTTTCCCATTGTAAGTTTATGTCAGTCCTGCTGACTGTTCCTTTGTGAAGTACTTTGAGATGTTCCAAAGTGAAGCACCAAATATAAGCTAAGTGTTGGTGAATATTATGTGTTTCAGGGAAGTTGGGTGAGAACAGGAGGAAGGGAGAAAGCTGGGAGGTGACTTGGAGGTGGTAACAAAGAAACTGCTGAAGGGAGGAAAGAAAGACGTGGAACAGGTGGGAAAAAAAAAAAGACACATGAGAATGCGAATCCAAGACCAAGTTAAGAGTTTCATCAAATCAAGAGCAGTATGTGTATTTGGAGAGCTGTTATATGTATTGTCTTCTTATGGAGTGGAAGGAAGGAGGCTCTATGAAGATTTCATTATCTGACTGCAGTGGTGTGAGTGGTATGTAGAACTTAAGAAGAGCCATTTATTTGGACATCAGTGAAAAACATAAAGTGCCACTTGGGAAACTATTAGAGAAGCTAGAGATATAGATAAAGAACTGACTTTAAATTCCAGAGACTTGTACTAGAGGCAAAACTCTCCAGAGGGATTTTTCTACAGTAGAGGCTTATGAAAGTTCATAACAGAAAAAGTAAAAGTATGGTTTGTTCGATACAGAAATATGAAAGATGCAGTTCCTATAGAGGAAGGCTGGCATTTCATACAAGGAGTACAGAGTCTGGAGGATTCAAGTGGAATGTGGAAGGGTATGTGGAAGGACAGTGTCTGCTCCTTTAAAGGTATCTGGTCGAAGGAACCATAAACAAGAACATACAGAGACAAACCTGATGGACAAATGATAAGGGAGGTAGTGATAAGGACAAATCTGGTCAGTCACTCTAATTGGTAAGGATAAGTGGAGTGTAAGAATGTTTGGTTTTTCCAGTAAGATTATGTGACTAAGGACCTTGCCAGATGGGGATGATAAGGAAAGGGTGGGAGGCAAACACATGGAGACATAAAACCTAACCAATAAGCATAACAGAGACAATAGCAGAAACAAATCTAGTCAGTTCCATTAACTGATAGGCTGTCAAGAAACTGCAGGCAAACTGGGACTTTGCAGCTGATAAGGATGTAAACCTGAGGTCCTAGCATCAGTGGTTCAAGATGCCATAGCCCTTCGGATCTTGACGGGTCCTACAGACTTTGTACATGGAGTCTTGGCTACTGGGGAGACCAGCATGAATGGACTGGGTGCCTGTTACTAGAGTCATAGGGGGCTGTAGGTCCCTCTGGCCTGTGGTGTCAGCAGCTGCAGTGAGTGGGGGTCTCAGTGCCAGCTAGTGGGGTAGGAATGGTGTGTGTCTTGGAAACCAGCTTATTGGGGGACTGGTATGAGTGAGGGCCTCAGTACCAATGGCTGGAGTGGGATGGCAGTTCACAGCCCATGTGCCTGGTGCTGGGGGGCAAGTGTCTTGTATGTTCCCCATATGGGTGTATGTGGGGTATGCATGTGTATTCACCAGCAAACTTCAAGCTGGAGAGTACAGGAGGCCTTGGATCCGGGCAGGCAGCGGCTTATGGTATCCAGGGGACCCATGAATGTGGGGTACCTATTGGATGAGTGCGCTGCAAGTTTGCAGCGAGCATCAAGCTGGGCCAGCCAGCTTGGGACCTGTGGGGTGGGTCAGAGGGCTGGGAACAGGGCAGGGGTGCTGAGCAGCAGAGGGACTGTGCCAGTACTTGGGGGATCCGTGAATGTGTGATCCCAGAAAGCTGTGAATCCAGAGAGTGGGGGGTGTGTGTGTGTGCATGCATGTGCGCTTTCACTGGTGACCTCCTGTCTCTGCCAGCTGAAGAGAAGCAGACTTGGCTGGCTGTGCTCGTGTCTTATGTGAGTCCTGTATGTGGGTGGTGTTGAAGGCAGCGCCTTGGCTGTGGCAGTCTGTGTGACCAGCCATGTCAGTGTTGCGTGTGTGTGTACCTGCATGTGTCTCTGGGGTATGTACTCAGCTTTGCTACTGGTTGAACCTGCAAATGGGAGAGCAGCAGCTGCATCTCTCAGCCTGGGCAGAGACCCTGTTTCCTGGGGCATTGGGCTGGGTTCCAGCAGCCAAGCAGGAGAGGTCCTGATATCCCTTAACAAAATGCAATTAAAATTTTGGGGTGGAATTAAAATAGTTTATTTTAATACAAGTGGGGTTTCATGAATCAACTGTGGCCGAGGAGGAAAACACATGGATTACAGCATGACTCATAAGCTGCCCAGAAGATGTCTGCATCAGTAAGAAAATGTATTGGAGGACACATTAGTCAAGGTATTTGTAGTGATTCTGGGGGAGTACTGACAACATGGTACCCATGGAGTGGCAAGTTCTGATTTTTGCCAACTATGTTCAAAAAGGACAGCCAGAAATGTAAGAGAAGTTGCAAAGGGTTGTGTGTGTGACTGAGGAAAGAAGAGTGTCAAATGAGAATGCAGTAGAAGGGCTTGGGATGTTTAGCAAGTACTGTTTTATTCTCTAGAAGAACTCCTTTAGCTACTTATGCTAAAAGCCAGTGCTTCTCAACTACAAATGGGCATAAAATAGCTGTGATACATGTAGACTGGTAAGAGAAGAAAGACTGTAATAATTAGAAAGAGCTTTCCACTGGGGTTCAGCACCTACCAGCTTTTAAGACTTAGTTCAGTAGGAAAGGTGTCATATGAAGTGGTACCTGGTGTCTCAGGAGACAGTCTTGAAGGGCCCAACTTCTCCCTGTAATCTTACGTTCCTGTTGCATGTAGAAGAGAGTTGAGCTCAAATGGAACAAGAGTCCCCAGGATTGTTCTGTTCTCCACCCTTGCAGAGCTTGGCATTGTTACTGTCAAAGATTTGTTTTCTGTATGTTTTTCTAACGGGTTCCTTTTATAAGGTATAAAAGTACATTAGAAATACATGTTTGGGTCATGCAGTGCTTGAATTTTAGATCAATTGCTAATCAAAAATCCAATCCTTAGGAATATACAAATGGAGGACAGTGGTGTAATGAATACTTAATTAGATTAACTGAGTATTTACTACACCATTGTCCTCTGTTTGTGTCTTCCAGTGATTGGATATGTGTTTTGGCTGGACAAGGACAATCTTAGGAGGAAATTTGGCTCAAAACTTTAGAGGCTTGTAAGTCCTGAGGGTCAGTTACCACATAGTGGAGATTCATAAGTAGAAAATGTGACATTACTTCTTGAACAAATAGGCCATATGAAGCTTCATGTGGGGGACTAGTTTCACAGTATCACTAAAAACACATTAAAGGAGTGTAAGAAACTAAGAATAGAGAAGTGAACAAATCAGAAGTATCAAAGATGACAATAAATAAACAGAGCTTAACTAAGTCATTGCATGATGCAACAGTATAGTAATTAAACAGAAGTATCATAATGGAAGATAATAGATAAAATGTTTGATAGCTCAGAAATCTAATAGCTTCTTTCTTTTAATACTGTTACCTGGAGCCAAGATGCTTTGTTTCACAGAGATTCTAGCAGGACTGAAAAGTGTAGAGGCTTTTGTATTGCAGCAGTATAAAACCAGAAAATAAGTCAGTAGTATTAACATTTGGCAGAGTTCCCATTGTGGCTGGTTTTATGTGCCAGAATTCTTGAACAAAGAACTAAAAAAGAACTGAATGTCTTTGGTGAAAATAAAATGTCAAGGTTTTTCCCAGTGTATGTACAGTGTATGTAGTGTGACTATGGTGTTCACAGTTGCAGGACTAAGTACCCAAAGGATAAGGAATACTGATTGGGTTGTGCCTCCCTGTCTTTCCAAACCTCTTTTTGGCTCTTTCTGCTTTCATTTTGTCCCCCCCAGCTCTTGTCCCTCTTTCCTCACCTTCTCCTGAGATCTAGTTCCTACTCCTAGAAATGTTTTCAGATTGTACTCTGATTTAAAATATATAAACCCCTGAGAGAGGGACCAAACCCAGTCTCCTGTTCCTACCGTGTCCTTTCCAGGACACAGAACCTGGCTACCTTTTTTGACCTCACAAACCTTGACTTTGTTGGCTGGAGACTGGCTCTGTTTCTTACAGAAATGACTCCCCTGACAGCTGTGCTAATGGTTAGGGGAGATATGGCCACCTTCTCAGTGGACTGGACTTGAAAGTCTCTGAACTTTGTGCCTTCAACCCCTGTTCAGTGTGATAAAGAAACCCAGGAGGAACACTGGTGCTGCTGCTGGATATTACTTTAGTTTTTTCCTAACCACATGGCCAGTAATCCTGAAATCTGTCTCTAAACAGGATAGTTTTAAAAGAACATTAAATGATAAGAATCACGCTGAGACATTGCAGGTCTACCTAGTTGTGGAGGACAATGTTTTGATTAGTACAAGAAGGGAGGATTGATTTCAGTGGGTACATGTGATAGCATCATTGCTTATCACTCAGTCTCACGTGTCCTGCTGTGGTTTCTCTGTTCAAGGATGGAAAAAATACACTGAGCTCAGCTGAGTTGTTAAAAGCTAGAAGTCTAGTGTCATCTGAGGTATACCAGGGCTAACAGATGTATCCCTGTAAGGTTTGCAGATATGACCTGTGGGAGGTCTGTGCCCTTCTGGAAGAGCATCTGAGGACCAGGCAGGATACCCTGCCCTCTGCATCACAGAACAATTGCCTGCTGTTGCAGGAACAGGTACATACAATGTGGGTTTCCCTCAGTACCAAAGAATGAGTTTGCCACGTGTATGATCCGTACAAAATGCATAAGGTAAATCTGAATTAATACTATAGTACTAACTAGTACTAAACACCGGATATAGTCTAGCATTTAAAAGAATATTGTATAAAATCAGCTACGCTGACCTGTTCAGTAAGAACTTTTGTACTCAAGGAAAGAAATATTGAACTCTTAATAATTCAAAACATAAATATTTCGTGTTGCTGAGATTTTAAGAATTCTGAAGAGAAGTTTGAAAACAGATTTGCTTAATGTATACTTAAAATAGCCAGACAGTTGTCTCCTTTCAGCACCCATTACAAATAATAAATTATACATATGTATATGTTCCTTTTTCCTTGAGAGTATCCAAGCATTCTTTACAGTAGTGCTTTAAACCTTGCAGTGGCCATCTGAGCCCAGATATTGCTGACATCTTAGGAACCAATTAAGATACTTGCCAAAAATCATGAAGTCCTTGATGTAACAGTGAACAGAACCCAGTTCTCCTGACTTCCTGCTTTTATGGCATGATCAACTGTTTCTGTCACCATCTCACTTTTGTCTTGTCCCATTTTCAAAAGCCCCAGCTTAGCTCCAGGGAGCTTTTTTTCCCCCTTCTTGCTACTGCATGAGACCCATTGCTTCGCAGTCCTTCCTCTGGGCTTCTGGCCACAATCTGTCCCACCACATACATTGCATCTCCCCTTTTCTTTGCTTCCCCTTCCAAGTACTCTCAGATGCTCTTATGTGCTGTAAATCAGAGGTGAACTTGTTGCACTGGTGAATCTGAACAGACCTATCTCACCAGTGCTGAAGGTGGGCATACAGGCCCTGAACTGGGCAGCTGTGGTCAGTGGCTTTCTGTCATCTTCTTAATAACTTGACCACTGTTTCACCCAGAGGTGTGCCTGTCAACCTGTGCAGCACAGGATTTTTTTCATGCCATGCTGCCAAATCCTTTTTTAATACTGTGTGCAACATTACAGTTCTTGTATTTTCTAAGGTCTGTTCACCACTGCCTCATTCTCTGCTGCTGTTCCCATCCAGGTAGTGAGTTGAGAGATGCTGCTGACTGCTCCCATCTCATCTCCCTCCTGCTCTGCTCCTTGCAACCCCTCCCGCTACCTGGAGCTAGTCCTGTTCTCCAGCAGCAATAGCAGCAGCGAGTGGTAGAAGCTGTGAGGAACTGTGGAGAAGGATGCAGGAGCTGGTGCTGATGTCTGTATGTATGTGAGGAAGTGGACCTGGAGCAGAAAGTTAATATGGCTGTGCCCTCAACCCTTTCTTAAAGTTTCTCTGGGTTGCAAAAGTTATTGTTGCTTGATCTTCTCTGTGCCCTTCCACATAGTGTTGTCTGGTTTTGTTTTTTCTTGGTTCCTCATAGCATCATCTGGCTATTGCTATGTCTCATCCTTTCTGACTGAACCATTACCCTCTCAAGACCTGACCTTATGTACAAATACTGTCTCACACAGAAGAATCTGGAATTGTTATGTAGGAAATTAGTATAACAGAACTGAACGCAAGATCTTGTGGGAGGGAAAAGTGAGTTTTTCCTGCAACATCTCTAAAGTTTCCCACTCTCACTCATTCTCTTATAGATTTTTGCTCACTCACACCCACATACTCACAAGCATCAGCTCACGTGCCCGATGGTTACTGGTGACCAGGATCACTTGTGTGCAGTGTAGAAGACAAGAGATGCTGGCTATCATGGCTCATAGGTTGTCATTCATTGGTGACAATAGACTGATCTGGGACTTGCCATTGATTCCCTTTAGGAATGGGTCCTGTTTGGGATCTTTTGTGTCGTTATTTTGTCTCATCCCTTTATAACTCTTAGGTAAAATTAATTTCACAGTTCTCTTGTATTCCTCAGCTGTGCATTTTAAGGCTCCAGTTCTCTTCTCCATCTTCTTGACACCTCTTTTAGGTAATTTTGTTCCTCTTCATTCATTTGGATTAAATCCCCATATAGGGTGCTCTGTAGCAATTAATGCATACTTTTCCTGTTAATACTTATTTTGTATTTTCTTTCTGTGCTTTCACATGTGCACACATTTATATTTATAATTCCTTCATACTAATCTTAAATATATATTTCTTTTGGCAAATCTTGACATGTAAAAGGAAAGATAATAAATGGGTACAGGTAAAATACCATGGATTACAGAAAGGAAAAACTCAGATTAGTTGTGGGTAATGAACTCAAACTACTGACAAATTATTCACAAGAAGTGGGAAAGCAAAATTGTCGCTGTATTTTTGCACAGAATTATTGGCAGACAATCTTTTGGCACGTTACCAGGTACTACTTCTAAGTGCACAGTTAGAATCCAATGCTCTGTGCTGTTCTGATAACCTTATTAAAAGAAAGATACGACTGAGATTGTAGAAGTACAGTAAAGGGCATAAAATACCTGGAACATAGATTACAAGTCAAGAGAGGAAAAATAACAAGTTTTTGCATGTCTATTTAGGAGAGAGTTGGGGGGCAAGGAGGGTGTGGGATCCTACTGCGTGCCAGGACCCCGAAGAGAAACACAAATATAAAATAAAATCATTGGCAGAGAGTGTAAGTTAGGGCCAAATGCTGTTCCTGGTTCTGCTGAGTAAGAAAATCAATAGGACTTGTCTTGAGGTCAGATAATATCAGCAGAATCTGCAGTATTAACATTTTGCCCCTCATATATGTGGTTATAGGTTAAAAATAGTCCAAGCACAGCACAGTTTGGGCAGATGGATTTTTTTTTTAAATAGGATTTGAAGTAAAAATCTTCTAAGCTCAGAAATGCCTGCTGAGAATTAGCAGACAAAACAAAATATTTTCCTGCCCTACTTTCCCTGCTTAGCCATTCCTGTGCAGACACATGAAATACAGAAAACTGTGGAGCAGCATACTGGTCTCATAAAAAATCCTCACAGACTCAGTATGTTTTATGGGACCTGTGCTCTAATCCACTCCTGCCTCTTTTATGGCTCTCAGCTGCTCTTTATAATAGTTGAAGGGTTTTCATATTCTGTGTACTTGACATCATGGTACATGTATCAGAACTGTAGGCAAAGACCTGCAGCTGAAAGAGCAATTGCAAGGGTGGTAAGAGTAGAGCGTTGTTAGGTATTTGGCCATGTGGCTGAGCAAAGTCTTTCCCATTTGCGCTAAAAGCTGGGTAGATTCTGGGATGGAGATTTTCCACAATCATTTGTTCTTGGGGTGAAGTTTCTTCCTTCCCACCATATAGAGAATTGCAAGTCTAAACAATGACTCCTGAGAGCTCTGTGAAAGGCTGGAACCAGATGTGCAGAGGTTCACTCCACACCATATCTGGCTCTTCTGTCATGGCAGGTATGCTGCCAATCTGCAGTCAACCTGTGTTTGTTGTTGCTCTGGGCTTCCAGAGTTCACTACATCTTCATTGTTCCTTCGGTTGCTCGTCCATTCTGCAGCAAGGAACTTTCATGATATCTAGACAGTTCTGCCTACTTTGGCTTGGAGACAGTACCATAGTGGTGACTGAGCCTCTGGCTGCAGAAAGGATGGGAATTGTGTCCAAGTACAACAGCCAGAGGTAGAGGGGATGATTTGCCTTGCTCCTATGTTTTAAAAAGCATAGCTCTAATGATTTAATTTCCTCACAAATTTGACATTGACTTTTTCCAGCATCAAGAAAACAGCAACTAAGCAGTTAATCCTAAAATAAAACCTTGCAAAGGAAAGTAATCTCTATACTTTTAACTCTGATTAAGCATAATTTGTTCTATTAACTTGACAAACTGCTGAAATTTAGGGCAGCTCTTTACAACTCAGTACAGTAGCATTTTAGGTCTGATTTTAGATTGAGAAACTCTGTCCTTCATAATTTCTGTGCTGCTTTACATATTTAGCTTCAGGTGCAAGCTGTAGCTTGCTGCTGTGTAGGAATATCATGGTGGTTTGGAACAGACACTTGTAGCTCAGTGCTAACCTCCCGTATAGCTTTAGAATGGAGATGTGCCAGGAAGAAAGGACAGAACTGTGACTCTCAGCTGTTGGAAGAAATTTAGAGCAACCTGAAAACTGCTTAGTTGTAACCATTGGATGATCCATCCATCTTCACATTGTGCATCTTGGACTTCTACTTGTGTTGCGGGCTGTCTGGAGTGGCTGCAGGCAGTCTGTTGAATGTATATTGGAATGCATTCCTGTGTAGGGAATAAACACAAACCACTGAAGTCACATTTAAGATGTCATGTGGGACTGAAGTTACCCACAGGTCTGCTGTGCTGAGAAAATGCACTCGGTATTAGCAGCCAAGTGCAATAGGTTAATGCATGCTTCAGCTGGTGGTGTGTATTTTTTGAAAATACCAGGAAGCAAAGTGGCAGCAGGTGTGAGAGGTGAGTCTGGTTTTTCTCTCCCCCCCCCCCCCCCCTTTTTTTAAAATTTTTTTTATTTAGTCAGCAGAAGGTCTGCAACATTTTAGGTAACCTGAAGATGAGTTAAGGATGGATTAGACAGGCTTGTAAAAGAAAGTTGCAGTGAAAGAATCTTTGAATAACAAAAGCATGACTTAACCATTCAGTACCAGTGGTAATCTTGTTAGTATGTTAGAAAAGCAACTGTGCTGAGGAAAGGAGATCTTCACAACGTCTCTTTGTGCAGTTTTGTGGCTCTGAATGGACTATGATTGCCCCGATACAGGGCTCAATAAATTAAGTATTGAAATTAAAGCTCAAGATATGCTTTTACAGCTTGAATTTATCATTTTCTAACTTGATGTACTTTCACAGATTAAGCGAATTCTTGGAGTTGCTATTAGGCAATGCAACAAACCTGGAAAAGTCATTAGGTGAGCAGTGGAGCAAGAAAGAAAAGTGCAAATGAAGGAGGAGAAAGTATTGACCTTCCAAAAAGCAAAACCTGATCTAGCACAAGATGTACAGTTTATAGTTAGGGCATTGACAGTCAATACTTCTAACATGCTCAAAGGCAAACTTAGGTCATCATTAAAACAGTGTGATAACAAACCTATTTGATTTTCAGCTCCTTTTCAGATCCAAACTAGGCAGTTTCAGATTTAGGTGGTTAACTTCTAAGAGAGATTTAGGAGTAAGCAGGGAGCAGAAATAAAGTTAATAGATGTAACTCAGTATGTGTTTTCAAGAGAGTGAATACAGAGTACTTGGGTAGTAGTATAGTCCCTTATAATGCAAACCTGACCTCTTTTGCCTATTAAAGAGAGGCACTGACAGGCTCTAAAGAAAATGCTGTCAGTCTTTCTCAGCAGTGAAGAAGGTGACTGTTCCTCATATTACTCCTTGCCTGTACTTTTGATTCTCACTATCTATTTTTATACCTAGGTCTCTGTTTCCATTGGTTCTGTGCCACTGTTTGGTGCTTAGCTTCCTACTTTACCTGAGTTGTGTAGACAAAAACGAAGGGAAAAGGAGACATCAGCATCCCTTATCAGCATCATTTTGGAACACAGTAAATTTCTTGTATATCCAGAAGGACGAATACAAAAGCCCTAGGACACTGAGGGGAAATAAATATGGGAAATCAACATAAAGAGAGGAAGTGAGTGGATGACTCATAAAAAAGGAAAGAGGCAGGACTACTAATGGATATGGAGTAGAAAATAAATGAATGAACTAGAGGTAGAAGATGGAAAGGAAAGAGGATAATATTCAGTGGAAAGAGGCAAGATGGAGAAAGGAATAGAAGCCAAAATGAAAAAAGGGGAGGATAGTATAAATAAAAGATAGAATGTTGAAGTTAAGCTGTGGCTGGTAATAGGAAAAGAAAAAAAACCCCAAAACACAGGGAACAAATATTTAAGAGGGTGAATAGATAGACAAGAAAAGAAGAAAAGGATGGGCTTAAGAGCCAGACTGTGAACAGGAGGACAACACTGGCAGATTTAGAGCTGTCAGTTCAACTTGGATGTCCAGTTAGGAGAACTCAGGAGTCACCAGCAGAGACTTGGACTGATAGGACCATCCAAATCTAGTAGAAAATCTTGTTTAATAGGATAAAGCAATGTTTGAAGTCACTTTGTGCCAGAATGTATCTGTTCCTCAGAAATATGTCTTACTGCCAGATATGTGCATGATGCTGGACAAGTTAGAAAATCTTCCAGGAGAACTGGCTTTCAAGAGAAAAAGATGGAAAATAGATCCTTCAGATTTGAGATCTTCTCATAGGAGGTGTAAAGCTAACAAAATACTTATATGCCTGAACATGAGAATAATATGTATGAAATGCTTCATGTACAGGTATGAATGGGGCTCCCCAAAAGATAAGTCAAGGACTATCTGACTAATAATTAAATTTCATGGGTAGGATAGGAAAAAGGTGACATAAGTGAAAACCATAGACCTCAACGTTTATGTATTTAAAAAAAAAGATTAAAAAAATAGCAAAGAATAAAAGGTGCTATTGCAGTTGTAATGATACTGGCTATGCATTGTCTATGACACTGTGTCATTAGGTTCTGGTACTATGAGCATGAAATGGGAGGGCTCGTGCTGTGAAAGTAGTTTATCATCACTAAAACATAGATGCGTGTGTAAGAAGTAACACAAAAGCTGTGAAACATTGGAACTACTTCTACTGTGAATTATATCCCAAGGTGGTTTAGTATGAAGTTAATAGAACTTCTTGGAGCAAAGTCAGGTTTCTACCACCATCTCCTTTCCAGGTGAGTACCGCACGTATTAGGATACAGGGCGATACTTATATTGCTGCTCTCTTTGACCTAGAATGGCATAAGTTTTCGCCTTGTTTCAGTAAGGAGGTACAGGACATCCTGTGGCTTATGATGAAGGCACTTTCTAGGGAGGGGAGGAAAGAAGTCTGAACTCCTTAAAGCTGAAAATGAAATTGAGTCTTCAGTTTCTGGGCAACTGCCCTGACACATTCATACACAGTTTCCAGAGGGGGACAATTACCTTGTACCTTTGTCCCAGTCCTCAAACTCTAAAGAGAAGCCTGCAACACATGTGAATATAAGCATGGGGTGAGGCAGTAACCAGATCTAGGGAAACAAATGAAGTTATAATCATCTGCAAGAGATTTGTTTGACTAGAGTGTGCCTCACAACCAGTTTACTGAGCTGAAATTTAGTGGTGATTGCTTGAGCTCAAGAATAACAGCCTGCATAGAAGAGTGACAAAGGCTGTGGTGCTGAAGAGAGACAATGGTGATCAAGGAAAACACACCAACCAAAACCTTCAAGAAAACATTTGGCAGTAGAAGTAGCACTTACAGGCTTTGTGGTGTGTTTAGAAAGGTGAAAGTTATTTTGTCATTGTCCAAGTTGTTCATGTCCTTGTGTTTAGAATGGTGCAGTATGTGACATTAAGGTCAATAAATTACTGAATGGATTTTTTAAGTCATCAGGAAAATATAGCAGAAGACAAACAGAATGAGTCAGAGATAGCCATCCTTAAATTTTGGACTAGAAGTGAGAAATAATTGAATGTACACTGGCAACCAGGAGATGAAAAGAAATTTATTTTCTATGTATCTTTGTAACATGTAGTTTGTCTGAATTCAGATTTACAGCACAGCCCCCTCTCCATACCCTAACCCACCACCTCTTTTTCTTTACATGCTGTTTCCTAGAATAAGAGCAAGTATACTACTGCAAAGAAATTGTGACCTATATACAAACAAGATTTTTTCTGGCTGTTTAGCAGCCTTGGTTCCCATAACAGCAAGGTTTTAAATAGTCTGGCTTCAGATGTTTGTGATTCAAAAAAAAAAAATTCTCACCAGTTAGATTCATACCAATGTGAAAAATGGATTTAGGGAAAGATATGAAAGAACAGAGCCAATCTAACTGAGCAATTTGGCACCAGACCTATCTATTTCAAAGTGTAGAAACAAGAAGTTTACATTACCTCAGGGAGGCATTCTGCAGTATTTTTAGGAAGAGGGAGAATCCCATACAGAGAATGCAGACCATATACTGAAAGAGATCTGGTTCAGCTGCAGGGCTCTGTTTAAGGGGTTGCTCAGTGGCTCTGTTCTAACTGCAGAACCTGCTCTCTCATATTTTGGGATCTCTGAGCTCAGATTGCTAAATCAAGACTGATGGAGGCTTCTCAGGCAGGGAGCCACTGCAGGGTATGAGTCCCTTTCACTTCTGCCTTTACGTTGCCTTATCATCTCTAGGTAGTATCTTCCTGACCAGATAGTACTTGAGACATGGAAAGTCACCAGAAACAATCCTGTACGTATTCTCCTTCAGGGAAGAGCGGAGAGGGGGAGATGACTGAAGTAAGTAGGATGCAGAAGAATGCAGGAATCCCAAGAGAGTGAAGTGAAAGATGGGTTTGGAATGAAGAAGTAGTTTGAGCATCCCCTGAAATTATCAAGATGTTTTTTCCATGGCTGTCATGAGTACCCATGGGCTAGAAGATGGTGCTACAGTCCACCATCTCACTGGAAAAAACTGTATATAAGAAACTCCACAAATTTGAGTCATTCCCTTACAGTTTATGGGTATTGTTTTCCACTGTGGTTGATGTAATTTGGCCAGTGACTGATGGCTGTTCCTTTCCTCTTGACTTGATTTAATTCTAAGTAAGGCAGACAAATTGTAGGCAGCACATTCAAGCAGGCACATAGAGAAAATCTAGTTTTTTCTAGAGAATGACACCGCTTACCTGCTTGTTAATGGATGAACTATATGGATTCTCTAGACTTGTTTCCATATTTTTTTACCTTGTTTTATCAGTAGGCAGAAACTGTGTGTGCATTTATATGGTATGCAAATAATCTCATTGTTGCTAAAATCCTATGTGCTGACAAGACTACATGCAAAAATCTAGAGCCTGATCCTTGGAGCTGGTGACTTGCCATCAGTTCAGAAAGGAGCTACTTCATGACATTGAGTCGTTGGATATCATGTTTAAGGGATGTGAGTTACTGAAGGTGAAATTATTTACAAAGAAGCAAAATGTCTTTTCAGATGTTGAAATACCTTAAAGTTCTTCATTTAACATGTTGTATTTTCACATCTTCCTGTTTTCTATATGCCTTTCTCTCTCTTTTTGCTGTGTGAGACTCAGAAATAGCCAGAGGAAGGACTCTGCATAGTGTTCTGCAATGAACAAACTGAACACAGATTTATTGCTGCTTAAGCAAATTTAGGTGATTCTAGTTACAAAATTATACAAAAACATTCCTTGTACAGGTGTGATTTGAAATGGATGAACTTTTCAAGGCCCTACAGAACTATATCTGTATATAATTGTATCACTCCCAAGAGAAATATCTGTACAGAAATATTTCTGTGGCACTGCATTACACAGCTACTAACTCAGGCATATCTGTATGTAGAACTGTTTCAAGGAAGGCTTACATAGGAACGCCAGGACTTTTCAGACTAAAATACTTATATTACTACAACCTTTAGCATAGATATATATCATTGTATTACTATCTTGATATATACTTAATTTTCTTCTGCAGGACTTGATAAAATCAGTGTATTCTTTGCTCCACTTGTATGTTTGTACTCACATTAAAGGGCACGTACCATTTAATTTAACCAAGCTAATTAAAGTGGTGCAATTTTGTATGTCAGCAAAGCCCAATAGGCCTGTGTATATAGATACTGCATACAGGCAGTATCCCATCACTTCAGAGGTTATCAGGTTTATCAGCAAATGGATATTTGGGCCTGTTACATTTTATCAGCTGGTTTTGCTGCAGGAACGGATTCTGATTCTCTTGCTAATGTGTGTTGCTCTGAACTCACTGGGTATATTTTTATTTAGTGAGCTTTGAAAGTGTTTCAAAATTTGATGCTTAGATGAAATTTCAAGAAATTACTGAAAAACAAAACTCTGGGAAAAAGAGAACTAGAAAGCCCCTAAGCCTCGATGCAACTGAAGCTGAGATTATGTTTTTCTGTGTTTCAATTTTTGCCTTTCACTAGAAAAATCCATATTACTACAGACCAGATCCTGAAGTGTTTTCTCAATGGAAGTTTTTCCTGAATTAAAAATCGAGGCCTGCAAGACTGACTCAGCATTACCACTGAAGCTGATGGAAATAACTAAAATTACTGTGGCCATCAATGAATTTTATGTAGATTTAAAGGGGCTCAGGGAACGTTTAATCTGAACAGAAGAGGTTTCAGTATATCACTTATAAACTGTGTAGTCAGCATAAACTGTATAAAGCTAATATTTTGAGAAAGACTGTTACATTTGTAGAGTGCTACTGTGTATAAGCCAAGCTACAGTATTAAGTTGTAAAATGAAAATCAGAGTACCCATTTTATTGGTGCTATAAAACTTACTAAAAGGCAAGAAGCCAGACAATCCTAGGACTTATGATTCTGAAATTAGGAGAAAATTTTTTCTAAGAACTTGAGGTTTAGCAATATGTTTGATGGGAATGAAAAGATTATGGAATATGTTCTAGAATGGCTTAGTTATGTGTGTGTGTCTTACCTCTGTTCTGTTTTACATTCTGTGGTGTTTTGCAAAACTTTGGATGTATGCAGTCTTAGTTGTCCACAGAGTCAGGTGGTGAGGAAAGATGAATCTAGGTAGCGTGTAAATAGTGAGGTGGGTCAGGATTTGAGCGTTTGTCAGCCCTTCCTTGCTGGGGGACCCAGTTGAAATGCACTAGAGCAGAGTCTGAATGTCTATCAGAAGTAACACACTGGGGTCTAGGAACAGTGTGAAAGATTCCTCACTGGCATTAAAACCCCCTGGACGTGTGACTGGTGTGTTTCATTCACACACTGTAAGTAAAATCAACTTGTGGCTAGAAAGGCATTGCCTACAGAGATGAGTTTTGTTTTCCCACCACCTCTTGGCATGGGCATTGTCCATTTCCAGGAGAGTCTCTACAAACACATTCCTTAAGGCAGGGCCTTAGATGTTGCCAATGTTGCTGTGGCTTTTGGCCTTTTATTGGTGTGCTGTATGTTTGTTAGAGGACTTTGTGGCTGTAAACGAGAGGTGTGGGGCAGAGATAATCCATGGACTGTCTGGATGAAACTGCTATTTGATTGTCTGGAAAACTGAGGGTGTGTCCCTTCAGGCTTCTGTTTTATGCAATGACTGCAAGTTGTTTTGACACATGGCCACATAGTCTGTGTATATTAGTGCTGCTATAACTTTTTGTGTAGCTTTTAGCAGGGTGTTGTTTTTTTGGGCCACTTTTTTGTGAGGCTGTCAGGACATTTTGTTCTGAATCTGAATATTGTGATCTTGAAGGTGGGTAGCTAGCCAAAAATTTGAAGCTGATTTCTTTTTTCTTTTTTTAAGTGTTTGGCTCCTGCTTAGACAACTGGATGAAATAGACAAATTTCCAGATGTTCTAGGCACTTGGCATCTCTATCTGCCCTTCTTGGTCTGCACCTACTTTTATCCTACTTAAAAAGATAAACAGGGTTGGGTGGTTCCACAGCGGTGTTTGCAGACAGTGGGGTACTGGGCACATTAGAATAAATATGAGGGCAAATATTTGGGCCATAAAAATGGGCTGAGAAGTAAATGAACCCATCAGCCAAAACATAAATGGGGTAATCCTGCTGTTAATGTTGTCCCTTTTGATAATGGTGGCCACTGATAAAAGCTGATAGACTGGTAATTGTTCTTAGCAGTGCTGAGTCAGAATTAGGGCAATTGTTCTCTGGGGTTTGTGCATCAGGTACATTACAGTAAAAACTTTGGGGATTTGTAGTGTAAGGTTGTGCTCTCAAAAGTCAACATACATGGTGAAGTGTGCCTGGGCCCACAAAGGGCAATGAAAGAGGTTTTAGCTGATTGTTAGGGTCACCCCCTCCCCTTGATAGACCAGCCCAATCCAGAGAGGATTCATTGAACATTCCAAAAGACTTTATGGGGTAAGCAAGGAAAACAAAAACAACCCAACTGGGAGAGAAATACTAGCAGAGAAGCAGTTTCTGCACTGGGGAGTAGGTACAACATAGTTGTACCCCTGAAGGACTATGTACTGTGTGATTTGTCTCATTAAATATGTCACCTTAGTGACTTAGCTGTTGTATGAATGAATGCTTATGTTTATCGTCTTTGCTGGGATTTGTGGTATTGGGGTAAAACTCATTGCAGCTGCAGCACCCTCACCCCTGCTGTTGAGTTTGTTCAATTTCATGGCCCTGTTTTTTGTCAGTCCTCCATCACAAGGGTAGAGAAGGAAAAAAACTGTAACTGGAAAAGAGATCGTGTTCCATCTTCTCTCCAGCTGCACTTGATCACCTTGAGCCTGTGTATTGCATTGCTTGAGAAACTGAAGCCCACCTTAAATGCTCATAACTCGTGGGTGTGACTTGCAGAATTGTACCAGCCGAGCTGCTGTCGGGGCACAGCAGCAGCTGCAGCAAGGGCGAGAGGGAGCTGAGCAGGAGGGTGGAAGTGGGGCCGGGGGGTCCACAGGGGTTGGGCAGAGGGACGGTGCTGCAGCAAGGATGAATCTCCGAGGGAGCAGCGGGGCAGCTCTCCAAGAAAGAGGTCGTCAAACATACTGCAGCACCACACAGACGGCACCAGACCTGGCCGGAGGCCCATTTTTTTTCGGAGCCCTGCGCTGATTTAACCAACCCTCCCAAGCGGATGTACTTTAGCATTGCAGCAGCAGCAGGTCCAGAAGTGCAGGCGGTTTGCGGCCCTTCCCCCTCCCCTCGCCCCCGAAGCTTCAGCAGCGAAGCTGGGGCGGAGACGAGGGGCGGCGGCGGTGCGGGAGCCGCACCCCTCCCGGCTCGGCAGCGAGAGCCCGCCGCCACCGGGAGCGAGGGGCCCGGCTCACCGAGGGGCCGCAACACGTGGGTGAGGACGGTGCGGCGGGGCAGGGAGTGCGGGCTCCGGCAGGCAGCGGGCTCCGGCAGGCAGCGGGCTCCGGCAGGCAGCGGGCTCCGGCAGGCAGCGGGGGCGGCTCCCGCCGGCAGCCGTGCCGCTGTTCCCTGCCCAGGTGCTGAACCGGCGCCAGCCGCGGCTTAGCCTCCTCCCCCGCCTCCTCCCGCGCAGCAGCTGGAGCAGGAGAAAGCGGATCCGGCGAGTCCCGGTCCCTCCTTCTTCCTCCTTCCTCCTTTCTCCTCCTCCTCCTCCTTCTTCTCCTTCCCGGAGCCGCCGTCTCGCGCAGCCGGCGATTATGGACCGGGCGGTGGCGGGGCCGGAGGCGGCCGGCGGCTGCTGCTCACCGCTTGCATGAGGCGGCCGAGCGGCGGCGGCGAGTGAGGCCGGGCCAGGGCCGGGCGAGGCGGCTCCGGCAGCTCCCCCGCCCCGGCCATGGCGGCGGCTGCTCGGCGGAGCCGCGGCGGGGCGGTGGTGCTGGGCCTGCTGCTGCTGCTGGGGCTGTGCGCCGGACGGGCGGCGGGCGGGCCGCTCCGCTACTCGGTGCGGGAGGAGCTGCCGCACGGCGCCTTCGTGGGCAGCGTGGCGAGCGACCTGGGCGTGGATCCGCGGCGACTGGCGGCGAGGGGAGCGCGGCTTACCTCGGGCAGCGGCCGGCAGTACCTGGAGCTGGAGCTGGGCCGTGGGGCGCTGCTGGTGCGGGAGCGCATGGACCGCGAGGCGCTCTGTGAGCTGAGCCCCTCCTGCTTTCTCAGCCTGGAGTTGGTCATCGAGCAGCCCATCGAGGTGCATAACGTGGAGGTGGAGGTGCTGGACATCAACGACAATGCGCCACGCTTCCCCCGCCAGGATTACCGGCTGGAGATCAGTGAGTCTGCCGTGCCCGGGGCCCGCTTCCACATCGAGAGTGCCCAGGACCCTGATGTGGGTACCAACTCTGTGCAGAGCTACCAGCTCAGCCCCAGCCGCCACTTTGCCCTCGACCTTAAAGGCTTCCAGAGTGGCAGCAAACTCCTGGAGCTGGTGCTGCAGCAGCCGCTAGACCGGGAGCAGAGTGCCCTGCAGCAGCTGGTGCTCACTGCTGTGGATGGTGGGGACCCCCCCAAGTCCGGTACGGCCCAGATCTCTGTGCGAGTTGTGGATACCAACGACAACCCACCTGCCTTTGACCGCTCCACCTACACTGTAAGCCTTCTGGAGAATGCCCCGCCTGGCACACTAGTGGTCAAACTCAACGCCTCAGACCCCGATGAGGGCTCCAACGGGGATGTGATCTACTCCTTTGGCAGCTACACCCCACAGAAGGTGAGGCAGCTCTTTAGTGTGGACCCACACTCAGGGGAGGTGCGGGTTAATGGTACCTTGGACTATGAAGAGGCATCCTCCTATGAGATCTATGTGCAAGCCACTGATCAGGGCCCTGTCTCTATGGCTGGGCACTGCAAGGTGCTGGTCAACATTGTGGATGCCAATGATAACATTCCTGAGGTGGTCCTGACCTCCCTGTACAGCCCAGTGCCAGAGGATGCAAAGGCAGGAACTGTGGTGGCCCTGATGAGTGTCACTGACCAGGACTCAGGGCTGAACAAGCAGGTGAGTCTGCGTATTCCCCCTGGCCTCCCCTTCACACTCAACTCTTTCAAGAACTCCTACACCTTGATCACCCAGGGCAAACTGGACCACGAGAAAGCAGCAGCATACAATATCACAGTTACGGCTACCGACTCTGGGAGCCCCCCTCTCTCCTCCCAGAAGGTGATCCATGTGGACATCTCCGACATCAATGACAACCCTCCACACTTCGAGGAACCTGTGTACTCAGTTTACATCCCTGAGAACAACCCCCTTGGAGCCTTGCTGTGCACTATCAAAGCCACTGACCCAGATGTTGACGAAAATGCCTACGTGTCCTATTCTCTACTAGATGGGGAGATTGAAGGGTTACCTGTTGCCTCCTATGTCTCCATTAAATCCGATAGTGGCAACATGTATGCTGTCAGGTCCTTTGACTATGAGACACTAAGGGAGTTCCAGGTGGTTGTCCAGGCTCAGGATGCCGGGATCCCACCACTGAGCAGCAGTGTCACTGTCCACATCTACGTGGTAGATGAGAATGACCATGCTCCACAGATTCTGTATCCTACCTCAACCAACACTTCAGCAGCCCTGGAGATGATCCCACGCTTGGCATATGCTGGATATTTGGTAACCAAAATTATAGCCATTGATGGGGACTCAGGACAAAATGCCTGGTTGTTCTTCCACCTGGTGCAAACCTCAGATCCAGGTTTGTTCAGGGTAGAGCTCCATACTGGGGAGATTAGGACTACTCGCAAACTGGGGGAGGACAGCGCACCTACTTTCAACCTGACGGTGGAGGTGAGAGACAATGGAGAGCCACCGATGTCCTCATCAGTAGCCATCACTGTTGCTGTGGTGGACAGAGTTTCCAAAATCATCCCTGATACAAGAAGGCACTTTAAAAGTCCGAGCAATTACTCAGAGATCACTCTTTATCTCATTATTGCTTTGAGCGCCATCTCCTTCGTTTTTCTTTTCACAATCATTGGGCTTACTGTTATCAAGTGCTACAGATACAGTCTGTATGGGGACTCCTGCTGTGCAGGGTTCTGTGGGGTCAGAGAACGGTGCCCTGCTGAATTATACAAGCAGGCCAACAACAACATCGATGCTAGGTTGCCCCATGGTTTAAAAGTACAACCCCATTTCATTGAAGTGAGGGGCAATGGGTCTCTCACTAAGACCTACTGCTATAAGGCATGCCTAACTGCAGGATCAGGAAGTGACACTTTTATGTTTTACAATACCTGTGGCCCAACAGGAACTACTGGTCCCTCTGCAGTGATGACTGAGAGGCATCTGACAGGACAGAGTGGGCAGAGTGCACAAAACCTGATCATACTTAAAAATGACTCCATTACTCCTAATGAGGTGAGGCTACATTGATAAATGGTCAGCACAGTGCTCTGAGCAAATCTGCACTTAAGCAGAGGTTCAGACTGGAAAACTCAGATTAAGCGTATTCCCTTTTGGGCTCACCGACACACAGCTGTGTAACATGGTTCTAACGAATCTAATCTGTGCAATGCATTTTGTTCTAGGTAAATACTGAAACTTTCAGGGTCCATTTGGTAAGTTCAGTATTGTGTATCTGTTGTTTGAGATTCACTTCGTTTTTGCAGCTTATGCTGTTTAGAGTATTGCCTCCTTCCCTTTTCTCTTACAGATCTAAAATCACCTGCTGCTACAGAGTGCTAGGGAATGACACACGTGGTCTTAAAGTTTTAATGCTAAAACTCATATTGCATGGAAAAAAAAAAGTGATTAGCCTGGAAATCAATAGATTACTTTATGCCAGTTATAGATGTTTGCTACTTCATTGATTGGATCCCTAGGCAAAGCTGTTGAATTTAGATCATTGTAATAATATGCTTTGCTTATTAATGTGGGCATATTTTAGTTGTCTGAAAACTGCAGTCCTTCCTTTGATAATGTTTGTTCTACCTAATGCTGCATTTCATGCTTTCTGGACAGTGACAATCCAGTGACATCTTTGTAGATAATTACAGCAAGTTACCGTCATGATATTACAGTGTGACAACTTCTAACCTGCTGGGTTGCTATTGAAAACTGTTTAATACCTATGGTTTGACCAGCAGTGTATTAACCTTTTCAATATTTTCCCACAGTGAAGAATTAATGGTTGCTTTATGCCAGCGTACAGGCAGTCTGCAATTAGTGTGTGGTTTGCATGTTCTGTACAGTTTCCTTTCTGCACATACTGGAACTAAATCCAGAAGCACTCACAGGAGAGACTAATTCTGGTTCACAAAAGGAAAATTTTGCAATTACTGTGTGTTTTTTATACCCTACAATTGTGACAGACATAAGATCAGTTCATGCATTAATGTGTGCTATGCCTCCAGATGTGGGAAAGCTAGGGGAGTAACTGTGGTGGGATAGAAAGGACCCTGACTTGTGTATTCTTTTCACAGAAATAGAATTTATTTCTTTATACGTACTCACATATGAAGATGTTAGCATCTTTTGCACCTGTTGTTTAGTACACAAAGATGCACAAATCTTAAGGACTAGCAAGTGTTCCATAAAAATGCTTTTAGAGACTAATGATTATCCATTCAAAATTAATCCGTTTAAAATTAATGCAGTGTTTTTCTGTAAATCATAGTGACAGGGTGTGGGGGAAGTATTTTTCCTCTTTCTACACAGTTCTTGTACCTTAAAATCTTTCTGAGTATAATAAAATGCCTGGAATCTGTTTGATACAGGACAGAACATGAGACATACTCTGTCTGTAACTATGTATGCTGAAGGATCTAAGAGTGAAATATCCCCTGATTTTCTGGGGGAAAAAAGGGAATCAGTAATGGAAAATGGCTTTACTTTGGATGCAAGACCAGTAGGAAATTAGTTTAACAGACAGGTTCCTATCACATTTTGGAAGTCACTCCACTGAATGCAATGAATTAGCAAGTTTTGAACACCGGTGCAGATCAGGCAGTGGCAGCAAAGCCATCCCAAATTTCGAGTACAAAAGTAGAGAGATGTATAGAACAAACTAATGAATGCCTGCCTGGGTGGAGTTATGATCCAAAAGAGGAATCAATTATTCAAATAGTTCTATATGATATAAACAGAGGTGAAATTGTAACAAGTTCTACTCATCACAAGTTCTTTTCTTAGGTCTCTGCTTCTTAAACTGTCCTGGAGTAGTACATACTATGAAGATGTAGAAATGTCAAGTGTACATGAAAAAATGGATGAGTGTATTGGTATTCACTAATTACTACTTCCTAGCTAATTACATACTATAAAATCATGTCTTTCCCTTGTTTCAAGCTCAGTATATGCATTGAAGATGCCACCCATCGCTTAGCAACACTGAATTCTACTTTCTAAGAATAATGATCTTTGTATTATTAGATCTTCAGACAACTGTGTTTCTCTTTTTAAAGTGAACTTTTGATCCGTCTGTAAAAGCCCACACCTTCACCTGCAAAGCATAGCAATAGGCATCATTGTCCTTGTGTTGTTTTACAAAGTTAATCTCTGATGTGTATGTTACTTTTGGATAATGAGAACAGGTTTTTTGGGGGTTTTTTTTGTTTTTTTTTTTCTTTTTCAGTTTTTGGAAATTGATCTTCTATTAGTTGTTCAGTGATGAGGATGAGACCGGGTGAATGGGCTTTCTATGTATGCATATTGTACATAGGGTTTCATGAAGGCTAATATTTTGCAGATGTTTATACAGTGAGAGGAAAAATATTTCAAAGTTATTTGGGATTAATCTCGGTAACACGCAATGCAATAAGGTCTTAGTCCTTTTCATATTTACTAGTAAAGTCAAAGATGTTAATAATTACTTTCCACTAAATTGTGACTGACTTCATTGGGTCATTAGCAGGATGAAGTGGAAGGGAAAACCCAGTGTGTGAAGGTTGAAGCACTGATTTCTGTGATTATTCTGACTTGTACTGCTAATGTTGTGATGGGGGAATGGGAGCTTGTTTCTGCAAGACAGCCTGTGCTTCTGCGTTCACGCTGCTTGCCTGTATGGTCCTTTATAGGTTTATAAGAATATCTCAAACCAAGTGTGTTTTGTAAAAGAAGAGATGTACTAACACAGCTGCACTGAAAACCTTAGAAACAGTTATTGCTGGCAGGAGCCTGGTGATAAGGATGAGAACGCGGGGTTAATTGGTATCACACTTTCATCAGCTAGATAACTACTGCAGGGTGACCAGGCAGGCAGTGTGGGAAAAAATATAGGGATAGCAAAATACTGTGGCTTCATTGCTGGCACTGTGTGAGGTTATGGGCAGTCTGGATTCCTGCCTTTCAAAAGAGGGGTGCACACAGCTATGAAGGGGGTGCGTGAAGATGTGATTTTGTTATTGGGCACTGTGGCAGCGATGATCTGTCATTTTCAGGCAAGGTTTCAGTGCTTTAGTCTGGAGTCCTTTTCCTCATATGCCTGTGAAGGTGCCGAGTGATGTCTGGGTAGCGTCTGGTCCTTGGTTTGTCTTTTCATCTCTCCTGTCTTGTTCTTATGTTCTGCGCAGTTAAGCTCCTTCATTATGTCTTGCGCCTCATGGCAACCTTTTCCCTTCAATGCATGGAATAACAATCAAGCCAACATATATTTTAAGAGGTGTTTTCTGCCCCAGAAGGCAGCCTGGCACATTCCTAAAGATGAGTGGGCAGTCTGGATACTTGATAGAACTAGATATAAACTCTCCTGATTATACATTTCCTTGTACCCTTTTTTGTGTGCTGACACATGTCGCTGACAAAATATGATGTTTCATGTGATGTTCAGAAACAGATTTCCATGGTACTCTATGGACACTTCAGAAAGTGAAACAAAAGCTGTGCATTAGTGATGGTAAGACCCAGGGGTTCATTGGAGTTCTATGGCTGTTTGCTCTGCTTCTGGCTCTTTCTCTGTATTTTGCACTTCAAAACCAGCTTGCTAAACACATGGAAAAAAACAGACAACACTTGAGTTGAACACATCCTGATACTGCTTTAAAATACAAGCATGTTTTGAAGTGTCTAAATCTAGTAAACCCACAGCATTGTCTGGAGCAGTCTTTCCAAGAGATTTCTCACAGAGGCTTTAAAGGTATTAGTGGTGGAATATCTTACAATCTCAGTTCAAGAACTTAAGCCTTTAAGAAATTCTCCAGCCCCACTGACATTGTAAAGGTTAACTATAAATGGTTTTTTGGTTTGTTTAGTGGCAGCATCTGAACCTGTTCTGCTAAGCAGGGACAGTGCTCTGTGCTCTAGGGCAGTCAGACTCTTAGTTTGATGCTTACAGCTGTGCCAGCAGAAATTTGCAGCCAATATTAAGCAGAGGTGCTTTCAGATGCACTTGCCTGTCCCCTTCACCTTAGTTTTCTTAGAGTTAGCAATACAAATGAACACTGCCAGGAAGAAAACGTTTGGGCTTCTGAATTACATGCTTTTCCAGTTTCCATTCTGATTTCTTGTATGATAAACACATGTTCAGTCTGTAAATAGTTTGTTCTCCACATCAAGTTAATTCTAAACATTTACAGAAGGAAGTCAGGAAGAGAAGCCTCTGTTTCCCCACATCTGTCAGCATTGTCTCACTGGAAAATAAGAACAACTGTATGTGGTCAGAGGTTCTAAAAGGCCTTTTGTTATTGCTTCAAAGCAGATATATTTGATAAATATACCTTATGTCATTCTGTTGTGCATTTGTGTGGAAATAGGAATGGAGTGGGATCCTTTTAGCAGTCTCATCATCTGGTAACTGTTTGCAAATGTTTGATTCACACTTCTCTACCTCAGACAGGCCCTATTCTAACACCCACTGAAGTGAATGCTAGCCTTTGCACTGATTTTCATGAATACGGGATCAGGGCAACATTAAAAAAATTTAGAAATTCCTTCTATCCCAGGGACAAATCCTTAAAGTATTAGCTAAAAAAGAGAACTGAGCAAAATGTTTGTAACAATGTATTTTCAACTGAACTTATTCTCCATGAACCCATGAAATGATTCTTAAATTAACTCATGCTGTGCAATTTGAAAACAACTGTGTGAAATTTTGCGTGAGCTTTTTTGCTACTGAGGTGGCTCTGTTCTATATTATATGGTCACTTGGCTTGTCAGACTTTCCAGTAGAGTTTGTTGTTTATGACTAGTCACATTAATGCTTGTGGTTATGTGGTTGGCAGAATGTAACCCTGGTGCCTGGAAGAACAGGCAGGAGCAAACTGTTGGCATGAAGTGCTCACCTAATGCAGTGACAACCACCTCTATAGGCACTTGGATAGATTTTGACTCATCTCACAACTATGATGGTGTGTGCTGTTACTAAATCAGAAAAAGCAGGTGATGAGAGAAACAGGGAATGTTTGATTACTTCTGTGCTGGATCGTGTGATTTTTCTCACCTCCACTGATGAGTAGTAATGACAGGACCACTGGACCATACATGGCCTCCAAAAACCTCTGAGGGAAATGGCAAGCTAAGATTACCTTAAAGTTAGTAGAATGGGCTGGCATGTGATAAACAGGGTCTTGGAATGAGCTGGGAGCTGGGGAGGTAAATGGAGCAATATTATCTTCATCAGCATTGTGTGATATAGGGAGAGCATGGGGATGTACAACTGGGAAGCATCTGGACCACTTCAGGGCCTGTATTCCTCTTTGTGCTTCCTCTTTGTAATCATGCTTCCTGGCCAGCTGTACCTTGTCCTGGTGGTGTTGATTTATGACACAGCTACACGGCTCACAGCAAAGTCTAAGAGAGGGCTTTGCAGAGGAGCCCCTTGACAGCTCCTCTGCAGACTCCTGTCCCCTGGGACTGTGCTGAAGACTGCTCTTCTTTGAGATGGGTCATATCGTGTCACGACACAGTGACTGCATGCTGTGTGACAGCACATGTCAATGTGGCAGGTTTCAGTGGGTGATCTGCTAAAGGTGGACTGTTCATAGCCAGAGATACAAGCCAACCCAAACATGCAGACTGTGAATGCCTGATAAGTCTATAAGAAGCAACACTGCTGCGTCTGAACTGGGGAAGGATATTACTGAACAGGTTTGCTTCATCTACTATGCTGTCAATTCTATTATTGGTCATGCTTTTTTGCTTTTCTTGCTCCTATTTGCCCAATCTCATTTAAAGATGTATTGAAACATCTTTTCTCTTATGACCAGAGGATCTTAAAGAACTACAGTCTGTAGCAGAACAAAAGGAGAAGCCAGTTACACCGATAAAATTAGAATCTCACCAATTTTGCCAGTTGTAGGACATTGCCCTGTGATAACACAAGTATGGGACAAACATGCACGTCTTGCTGAGGCCTCAAAGTTCCCAGTCAAGCAGCGTGCACATGGTAAAACTGGGTGAGAATAGGTCTGGACAAAGGCAGACTGCTGCCCAACTGCCTGCTCCTCCTGTTCTTCATGTGAAGACTTAAAAAAGTAGGCAAGTCCCAGACATAGAATTTTTTACAGTTAAAAACAAAAAAACAGCCCCTGACAGGTCTGAAAGTCAACTGTGGCAATAGATCTTTCCATCTCCAGAGTATATTTTTCTGATCCTGTCCCCTCCTTCCTCCTTCTGCTCCTCTGGGAGCAGCACTACAGCCCTGCCTAAAGAGTAGTAGCAAATAGAGAACTGTTTGGGAGTAGCCACAAGAAGCCACAGCTTCTGGATAGTAACCTTTGAAAATTCCAAGATCTCCTAATTGCTGCTGTTTCTGTTATACTGACATGGTGAATGTTGGTCCATGCATGTAGAGTGAATGAATGATGAATTTCTGATGAGTTTCTCCTGCCATCATCACCCATTTATGATCTGGTGTCTGAAGGTTCCCACTGCAACAGAACATAGATTTTTGTCTTCTAGCCAAGAGCTGGAAAGGTTTCAGCTGAAAAACAAAAATCTATATACTTTGAGCGAGTGGCTGTTTTCCTTTTTTCTTACTCCTACCCAACTCGTGTCAGACTTTTCAGCTCTTTGATGTAATCTCACTTCACCTGTGTTTTGTCAGGGACTGGTAAGACTCCTCTTCCTCCTCACACTGCCTATAAGCCTGTACAAATTAGTAACCTGCACCTCTCAAATTTCAAAAAAGAGCAAAGGGGCTTTCCCACCACCCCCAGTCTAGCAGTTCCCCTGCTAGAAGAAAATCTCCAGCAGAGCCAAATCTTCTGCTGTCAGCACCCTTCATACATTAAGAAAGGCAAACTCAGGAGAGGATCTGATCAGTGTGTATTATTTTCTATCCTCTTTCATTGACTATTACTACATGGTTGACTTTAGAGTTGCTTTGACATCCCTGGGACCAGGGCCAAAACGGAATGAATCAGAAAATACTAGAACCATGCATAATGGGCTCCTTGTCAAGCCACTTTCTGCTAAACTCAGCAGAACCTGAGTATGCCAGAGAACTGGGGGCTAAATGGGAAGGAAACTGCTAGCACAGATGTTTAATGTGTGGTTGCAAATAGCAGCCTCCTCCCTTTTGTGTAACTCGGACCATAAAGAATACTAGGATGTGTGTCATCCAAGAGCATCTCGCTCTTGAGTGATGCTGGACCTGGGAAATATGGTGATAGAGCGATAGCGTAAGTTGTAATTGCTCCATTTTTATTTGAATAAAACCTATTGATCCAGGGAAAAGCATACCCCAAACCTCAAGAGGAAAGGCAGAGTTGACTTTAAATAATTCAGAGCATTCAACACTTTCTTTTTCTCTTTCAAGTAATGGGACAAAATTCATTGCTGATCTGCCTCCAATAGCTTGAAGAGAATTAAACCATTACTGTCATATATTATTTGTGTATTTGGCACTGTACAAGACAGACCAGGAATGAGTGTAGTCCATTATGTTTCTGGACGTAAGTTCTCTCTTTGAATTCAAGTGCTTGAAATTAAGCGCTGGCTGTGATATCACCTACAGAATAACATCTTGAGAATCCTGAGAAGTAACCTTGTTATGTGCTTACGGCTTAATTTTAAAGCACCTGAGCTTGCATTCATTGGCTGTAGTTGAAAATTGTTGTGATGGTGCCCTGACAATGCAAAAGAGATTTTCTGGAGCAGTTTTTGATCAACAAAGGATTTCTTAATTATCTCTTTATTTAGCAAGCCATTCTGCAGTAGGTCAGCATATGCTGAGGTTTGTTGGTCAAAGGGTATTGCTGGTTGTTTTCCCCTTCCATCTCTTACACCCTCTCATGAATATGGAGAATGTAGTAGTTCTTGATATTATGAAAGAACATGTCTGCCTTTGATAAAAGACTTGCTGCAGTCTGCAGATCTGATACAATCTAGTGCGGTCCTCTGCAGTACACTAAATGCCAGCAGAAACCTCACAGCAGACAGACTACCCCGCATGTCATCTTCACAGGGGGCTGTATTTTATACGTCCTCAGGCAGGTGCTATTCAGTGCAGCAGCTCGAGTTTCCTCGACTTATCAGGTAAACAAACAATGTGTTTTATGAATATATGATGGGTTTTTTTCCTATGCTCAGAATGTTGATGACTGTACGAAATAACTGTCTACCAGTTTCCAGCATTAAATGTCATTCCACAGAGATCATCTCTAGCCAAAGGCATTGGCATGCAAACAAGTTTCTCTATTACAGAGACACTCTCTGTGTGTCCATTTGAAAGTTTCTTTAGATTTGTAGAAAGATTTGGCAGTTCTGAATGTTCACAAAAATTGAGTAGCTCCATACAGACTTTTCTGACAAAATTAGCCAGATGCGTATGCTTTTCAGCACACTTATACATTAACAACGTTATCCTGGGCTTTTGTTTCTACAGCCAAAACACCCCAATCCTGACTGGCGCTACTCTGCATCCCTAAGGGCAGGAATGCAAAGGTAGGTATGGTGTTTCCCCACATGAAGGAGAATTCTGTCCTTGTCCTCTGTGAAAAGGACAAAGCTGTCTGTCTCCTCTGATGCCCTAGACTGATGATATCTGTACACTGAGAGGGAAAGCACTGAGAGGGAGAGTTCTGCTGCTGTCACTTCCAATCTCCAAGTGTTACAGATTCAGTCTGACTGCATCTTATGCTATTATTGTACTACCGTAGATCTGTCCTTTTTTGTGTTTACCTCCTGCTTTTTTATACATTGACTGTCAAGGCGTAATTGCTCCAATTATTGAATTATTTAACTGTGATTATACACTTTTTGTTTACTTTAAAGCTCCCTGTAATCATCAATGCTGGTGTTTCAATAGACTGTCTGCAGCACTGATGCGTTTTCCATCTTGTTGTCTCTCATTACCATAAAAGAATGCTGCTCCTGCAGTCAGTTTGTTAACCACATGGTGCAATCAAGATGTTTAATACAGTTTAAAGGACATTTTGAAGATATGAGACAGATTTTCAAAGCGGGAAAAGTGAGGCTGTGTCCGAATCTCTTTAGACATCTTGAAAAGTCCTCTGCCTTAACATTACAAGCAGTCTCTGCTATAATTTGCTACTCAGTACACCTGGAAAAAGATAATTATAATAAAGTAGTTTTTGTAGAGCTTAAATAAAATATTTTTGCTCTCCCTTCCTGAGCAGATTAGAAAACTGGTTTTATATTCAGGTGTAATCTTCTGTGATTAATAAGACTACCTTACAGGTTTAGACACAATCATAAGGCTGCAGTAGTTCCTAGTGGCACTACAAAGTGCAGGATGGTATGTTTTTCCCAAAATTGTTAGTGCAATGGGACTGTAGTCATCACCTTTTATCCATTATCCACAGGGCTGAAGAATCTTCATAACGTTGACATCCAAATCTCAGATTCAGATTGTCCATCCCTGAGACTATGCTTCATGTGGGTGAGGGCACAGTGTACCTCTCCAGCTGACTTTGGGCTGCTATATAAAAAAGGAACCTAAACCTCAGGGACCAGAAGGAAAGGAAGAAAGAACAAGCTTGATTCTGTGGCCTGTTGGGCAAACTGCTTTCTTTCATGTTCCTGCTGGGTTTTTTTGTTTGTTTGTTTGTTTGTTTTAAATCCCTGGCTGCTTACTGCAAAATGAATAAACGGTCCAGGGAGCAGGATCCTGAAGCAGGAATTCTCCTGCCTACCTGAGCATCTTATTTACTGGTCCTCAGAGTCAGGCGTGCTCTTGTGTGATCCTGTGGATCTACATTCCTTTCTATACAGGGTTCAAGATCTTGCCTGAAGTTACTTGAATAATTAATGAAAAGTCAGAGCTCATTTAAAGGAATTCATCCCACAAGCAGAGGAGCTAATGAAGCCTTTCTGGGAAATTGTACGTGTTCCTCTGTTCTCTCAAATCAGCAGCCCCCTGTCCTTACCTGAAATCTCAGGTTCTGAGCCTGTGTGACCTGCACAGCTGATGATTTTCATAAAATGCTGATTTTTCATAAAACTTGTAGAAATTTGGTATCTGTAGGACCCTTGACATCTGCTACATTTTGTTAAAACTGTCCATTAAGTTCAACTGGGAGTGTGGAAAGGAGCTGAGAAGCAGATGAGCAGAGACAGGGACACAGTCACAGAATCCTGTTTCTCGAAGGAATTTCACATAAATATGTGCCTAGTTTTGCATTAGAGGTAGCAGATTTTTTTCTTTTCCTTCCATGTAAGGTGCTGCCTAATATCCAAATTGGTACTTTCAAGGCCAAATGCTCACGATGTGACACCGTAAAATTTGCTGTGTTTAGTTTCTGCATTCGAGAAAATATATTTCTCTTTCTGAATTGCTCACAAGAAGCATGCAGTAGCCCAGGAAGGTGGGATCTGTTAAAGTGGCATAATGACAGAACTAACTCCACCAACTTTTTGTCATTTGCTTTAATGGTAATACCTCATAATAGCAAAGAAGGTGTGTAACTTCCTTATTAGCGGCTTCCAGTCAATAAAAGTAAAGTGTCCTGCAGGTATGTTTGGTTTATAAATTATGCCACAAGTGTGTTTTAGTAAATAATCGAAGATATTTTTTGCAAGTCAAAACAGCTAGCTCTCCAATGCTCCAGCAGAATTTGTTAGCATCAGGCGGTACTATAGTAGTAGTTGCACAGTGACAAACAGTTATGACCTTTGAAGAATGACAAGAAAGGAAAGTGTTATAAAGCTCAGGGCAGAGGGGAACTGTATAATCTAACTATGATATATGCTTATTCAGTGCTGTGCATATGGAGGAGGCAGGAGTCATACGTGGAGGACCAGGAGGGCCTGATCAGCAGTGGCCAACAGTCTCCAGTGCTACTCCAGGTAAGGGTGTGAAAATCCAGAATATATGCGAGGAACTAATGTTAACTGAAGTAGGCCTCCTAATGCTTTTGTCTTAGTTTTTCTTCTGTTTTTTTGTCTCTGAGTGAAGTTCTTGTAAATTAATATATGGAATCTAAATAGAGTGGAATAATAAAGCATAAAATACAGCTTTTTCTTTAGTCAGTCTCAGATGAGCACTGGAGATAAGAGGCCTTGATCCCAGCTTTCACCCTGCCTTTGGAGGTTATTGGTTTGTTTAATGGAAGGTCTTCAGTTCTGATGTGTGTATTCAGATTCAAGATGCTTGGATCTAGAGCTGATTTGGCCTCCATTTCAAAAGAACAGTAAAAGTGGGGTAGGAGCTTATCAGTTCTCCCTTTGTTATTTTTACAAACCCAGTAAGTCCCTTTGAATGTCTCGTCTCATTTTCTGTGGTGAAATCAGACCTATTTTTTTTTTGCTAGCTATTTTCATTCACTAGTATGTGATGATGGAAACTAAACTATTATTTGCTTGTCAAAATAAATGACCAAAACCACATTTTAGAATGTAGCTTCATTTACTCAGTCATTGACTGATGCCTTCACAGCAGTCAATATGAATTGACAAAAAGTCCTCATTGAGTTAAGAAAAGAAAAATCAGCTGTATCTTTTGCAGTGCAGGCAATAAAATATTCTCAGTTTTTATGCTGGAGCAGGAATAATATAGAGATGTAGTGGAGTAGCCAGCCACTGGTGTGATCAGTGGTTTCAGTCATGCCCAAACTAAGCTGTCAACCTAGTGGATGCCCTGTGTAGGGTTGTGAGCCCTGTATGACAGCTCTGTGAGCATTGTGAGTCCTCCAGAAATTCAAATGAGGAGTGACAGTCATATCACAGAGGCAGGTCAAAGGCTGAGAAGTGAGGTCTCCAGCAGAAAAGATGTGAGAGCTGCTTTATTTAATACTTCTTGGTGCAAAACTTTCCCTTGGCTTAAATGGGAATTTTACCTGGATAAAGGGCTGAGAAGCAACTTCAGGATTTGCAATCACAGTTACAACATAGCCATGAATTAATGGTGCCCAGCAAGACCTGCATTGGTGTTGCAGAAGGGTTGTCTGCAGAAACAGATTTGGAAATTAATATAATATATAATGAGCCCCTAGGCTATAATTACCTGGTTTTCGTGTGCTCTTCCTTCTGTTGCAGGCTTTGCAGGAAGACACAGCTTATTATGAAGGGTGCGTAACTGTTGACCTTGCATTTGAAAATGTCATCACAAGTACACTCTAACCTTTACAGGGAGTTCCCTCAGGCTTTCAGCTGCACTAATCATCCTTGACTGACTGCTTAGTGTACTACCTTATACCAAGTTTGGTATGGATGCAAATATTCACCTAGATGTTTGCTTGCTGTTAATGCAGATTTCTAAGAATGTGAATGTAATTGCAAAGGTAGCATGGTCCTGTCTTCTGAGGAGGTCCGTTGCCATTTGGGTCCCAGAGCCCTGTTCTACTATGTGGACTCCTCCCTGCTATTCTTTTGGGGTTTTATTATTTTAGACTCACCTGGGGAACCTGAACATCTCTTTGTTTGAGGAGCAGCAGTAACCCTTGGCTCTTATTGTTCTTTCCCTCCATGACCATGCAATGAGGCACTTGTGCAATGCATGCATCCCTGTCACACACGCTGCTCTGTATGTTGGTGGCTTTGTAGGGTGGAGAAAACTGTAAGGCATAGTGAGAGGAGAAGCTGGCAGGAGGCCCTGTGGAGCTGGGTATCTGGAGAGTCCAAGTGCCGAGGCTGTTTACTTTGGCCCTTGGACTGAGCGTTGTAGATCACTGTTTCTCTGTGGTTTTTATTTCTAGGCAATGTATTCAAACAGGTTGTAAGAAGTACCTTCAGCAACAGGAAGTTTTTCTGCCATACAGGACAATGTGACAAATTAAAATTGCATTATGGAATATTCATGCTAGTTACAGCTACCTTTAAATCCAATTTTTGTGAACCAGGTTCCTTGTAAATGAATATCTTTTTTCCTGCACAATGAAGACTCATTTGTTTTGTCTTTGTCCACTCCCAAGGGATTAGTGACCCCAACATAACATTAAATAGCCCTTTTTTTAGTGGATTTCAGGTAGTATTCTTATCCACTCTTTGTAAGCAAAAGCTGGAGATATCCCTGGTCCTTAATAGCAAACAGGCAATTCATTGGGAAATCTCAGTTAGGATTAATGATTGTGTTACTTTTCATAGCTTAAGTACCTCATCATGCATCACATTTTCAGCAATTTACTACCACTGTTTTAGAATCCTATCTGCAGTTTCCCACAAATATCTCTTTCAATGCTTCTTTCTTTTTCTGGCTTAGGTTCAAGACCTGTAATGTTTTTCACCAGGTTAACATACATAACTGATGCTTTTCAGAAGAGATTCAACTCATGGTCAATTGCAGTCAATTGAGTCAAAAAATGCATTTGCTCCTGACATATCATTTGCATATGAATAAAGTGCACCTGGGTCCAGATAAACTCCTAGATAAGCTATTTGTTATCTCTGTTATCATCAGCATACTGTGGCAGCTGCAGGTCTTGACTTCTGATTACTAGAAACCACTTCCAAGCGTGTTCTGTGCACATTCTCCATGCAGTTGTTTTAGTTAATTGATTAATCCCAATCAGTTTGTCACTAAACCATTCATTTAATTTAACAATCCACAAAAGCCAGGGGTAAGATGCCTCACAGAGACAGATTCAGAGTTAATCAATGAGACCATTCAAATTGATGTCATAGGAACACTTTAAGAAGGATGAAAAGTCAAGTGCTAAATCAGTAAATCCTTAATTCCTAATGCATAGCTGTACTCGAACATCACATGATGTTTCAGCAAATATGTGCTGCCCAAGCAAAACCTGGTCCTCATTTGACTGACAACACTCCTATTGACTTTATTGCATATTTCACCCATGCAGGGGACAGTGAACCTCCGTTCATTTGTAAATTGTCTTTGCATTTTCTTATCCACCAGTCCAATAGTTTGTAGATTTGTAGTCAAGATACTTCCAAGTGAGGTGGGACAAGAAGCCTTAAACTCCCTCTGGGTAGAGGATAACGTTGGGTTTAGCTCTGGGGCATCTCATTTGTCCGCCATGTGCTGTATAGTGAGTCCAGGAAATGCAGACAGATTTCTGGTTTCTGCTTTATGTCCTTTGACAGATTCGGCAATTATATCAGACTTTCTATAGGTGACCACTAATCTGAGTGAACTTTGTTTTTTGGATGCCTAACTCAGAATAAATGGAGCTTGATTTACAGAAATGGTGGCGGCTCATAATAGAAACCAATATGAACAGCAACTTTGCTCTGAACATACAACACTGAAGATTTCTGAATAAATCAGACCTATGCATAATTCAGAGCTTAGAATTAGTGGGCATTAGACAAATCTGTGTGTATTTCTCTGTGCTCCTGGTTCCAATCTACAAAACAGAACTGGAAATGCAAGTGCTTCACAAAAACAGTCTAAAGATGCTTTCATAGCACATATAAGACTCAGGAAAATGATAAGGTTTTGTGATGAAAAATATCCATGAGAAATTTTAAATTCTGTATGCAATGTAGGCTTTATATACATGCAGTAAATAAGGCACTGGGCCACACACCACATATATAGAGGGGGGAAAAAAAGACCTCAATTCAGACAGCTCTGTAAACAAAAGAGGAAAGGACCTCATGGAAAAAATCTGCATCTGAAATTTGTAAGCATGTAGGTGAAGACTGTGGGTGAAATACTGGCATCTCTGAAGTCCATGGCAAATAGCCCTCTGACTTCAATGAAGCCAGGATTTCAGTGTCTAGCCTTACAAATATGCACAAGGGGCTGAATTAAGGTTGCATAGGCAAATGCCATCCTAACATACACTAATTTTATGCTTCTGATTTTGCAGTAGTAACATTCTTCTAAGTATATCTGTCATTTTTGTTTCCTTTTCCCAGGTAATTAGCTGGGAAAGAGAGGTGGTAGCCTTGTTTTTTAAAGTGTTCTTATGAAAAAAGCAATTACATTGTGTGAGAATCTACTGACCTCGACATGGGCAGTCCTCCGTGCTTGACATTCATGGTGCATATGTTTATCCCTTGAACTGGCCAAGTAAACAGCAGTAGTAATATTGGCTGCTGTTCCTTAAGGGAAATAAGCAGGAGAGACAGGTTAGCTGTGGGTTTCATAGCTACTTGAAAAGGCACAGGAATATTATAACCAAGAATGGGTTTCAACTCTAGGTCTGAAGAGGACTGTATGTGCTATATAAGTATATAAGTGTGTATATATTTTATATATATATATATGTTTGTATATATATAAAATCTTTATACGAAGACATATAGCTCCTTTTGTCCCATCATCCCTGCTCTGACTCTTTCAACATTTGTCCTCTGAAATTTGTGTCTGTCACAGCTTTTCTCTCTTTATTCAGTTTTTCCTGCTGTTCCTTACCTCCCACCTAACTGTGAGCTTTTTACACATCCCTAGCTAGGGATATTCCATGCTTGTATACTTTCAGACTGTCCTGAAAGACTATAGAGACTCTTAGATTTTATGGTAGGAACTACAGTTGCTCTGGAATAGATTTATGTTGCTCTCAGAGGATGGTTCCTGCTGCAATCATCTGGAATGCAGAAGTCCATTGATGGGGCATGGGCTGTAGAATAAGTGATGAATACTGAAAATTAAATGAGAAGCAACTATAAATATGGCAAATAAGCAAAGTTATCTGAAAGGCAAGTCAGTCTTCCTAGGAAGTTTTATACTGCTGGTTTGGGGTAGAGTGTTGTGAATGGAATGACTGTGGGAAAGCTGTGAAGAAAAGGGATGCTTGCATGGATTTTAACAAAAATGTCCAGGAGTGCCTTGACAGGAGAAGAAATTATTATAATTATCTAGTGTAAGTCATGGCATATACAATTCTGTATTTCACAGACTAATTTGTATGTCAAGCAAATAAATCCTACTTTAATAGGACCATTCTGTCAGAAAGAGACACTTTCTTCCAACAGAACGGTGTGTGAAGGGCCCAGATGAGACAGAGGAGAGATCTGAGCAGAGAAATCTAAGAACATGAGAGAGGACACCAGTAGAAATCTTGGAATAGGAAGGTGAGCACAGAAGACCTGGTAGAGGGAAAAAATTGGAAAAGGATGCTAGAAGGTCTACAGGAGGCAGATAGCATTGGGAATGGCACAATGTAGACTCTTAAGTGACTACTGAGCACACGTCACTGGAAAGAGGATTGGCACACCAAGACTGGGTAATAGATTGTGATGAGGGGGACAGAAAGCCACACTGCAGTTAGTTGTTCTTTTCATGGAATAATCATTTGATCTGTCTGCGTCTTCCATTCCTTCTGTGCTGATGTTAAATGGACTCAGTGATTTTGTTTTTTTCAGGTTGACTTTTTACTGTTGCAACAGGCACTGTTCTTGAAATTCAGCAGGCATAACACTCCAGTGAAAGCTCACAGGGGGGCACAGTACTGTCACAAGGCTCTTGGCCTCTGAAGTATTTTTCTAAAAATTCAGTTTAAAGAGAAAGAGCCTAAGACAATAACTCTGAGAGTTATGAGACCTGAGGTAGAACATATTTCATATGTTATAGCTTTACACTGTGGTTGTAAATGGAGAACAATTTCTTCCTAAATGTCAGTGAGTTTCTATTCACCTTCTTCCTACAGAAAAAGGGTCTAATTATGACTCCTCAAGCAGTCACTGCAAAAAACGTGCAGGGGCTGAAAGTGCTGCTTTGAGACTGTTAAAGGTTAATTTACAAATAACAGCAGAGTACACTGGTCTGGCTTAGCTTTAGCAGTTCATTGATTAAAGCTATAAAAGGTAATAACTAATTAGCAACCCAGAATACAAAACTGGGATCTTGGTTTGTTCCAGAATGCTGCAGCTGTTTAAAATGGAAGGAGCTAGAAAATGCAGCTGTGCGCTTCTATATCTCTATATTTATTTTAATTAATAACCAATTTTCTATGGAATTTCATAATTCCAACTTTCAAAACCAGAATTATCTACATGTCAAAATACCAGCCCTAAGAAACATACCCTAAGTGATCTAAGAAACACTGTGATAATATGTGTAATATTTTTAAAGGAGAAAATATGGAACAGCCAAGTTATTCATGTTTCTCCTGAAAATTAGTCTTCAAATCTGTGATCTAATAAATCCCCAAAATTAAAGTCATAAGCAGTTTAACTAGTTCCTAAGCCTACATAGTAAAGTATCATAGATATTTGGTTCACAGCCGCTTGTAATCATGGAGAAAAACATCCCCATAAAGCATACTAAAATCACTATTTAAAGCTGCAGTATGTCTACTAGCTCAGTAGAGTCCAGGGGAAGAACCTATAGATGCAGAGCAATGACACTGTACTGAAATAGAAATAATCTGCAAGAACCATGTAAGGCTAAATACCTCTCTTTTATCTCATGTTTTGACCTTGGTCATTGAATTCTCAAGTTAATTCTACCTAGTTGCTGAGACCTTCAACGTGATGCACAGTCCTCAGTTTTGCCCCTACTCCCCGCACACTTTACTCCCAGGATACTCCCTGTATACTTCCTGCTTTTCGGCTTTCCACTTCTGTTTCCTCCATTTTCACCTCTTTCCTGTTACCTATCTTGTTTGCCAAGAATGCACCTCTCTCTTCCCTATTTCTCTTCAAAACTTCTTTATTCCTTTCATCTGATGACTCTGGTCTCTTCTTGCTGATCTGTCCACTATGTCTCCCTTCTGTATTGTTATTCCAGGAATGCTGAAATGTAGATAACTGGCTTGGCCACGCATCACCTTTTCAATATTTCCTACTGAACTGAGAATTTTCTGTGATAAATGCTTCTCATTTCTGACAGCCTGATGGAGGCTGGAGAGGACTGATAATTTCAGATGCTGCTTGGGCTGAAAAAAAGCATTTTGAAATCAGAAGGATTTTTCAAAAGAACATGTCAAAAAAATAAATATTTTTATGACAGATGCAGCTTGACATACTGATACTTATTTTTCAAAGACTGATGACTGTTCTGACCAAGAACTCATTTGCTTCACCACATGCAAACTATAGTTGAACCAGGAGTTTGGGCTTTCAGTATTTGCAGCCAGGACTAGGTAAATGAGTAGGTTAGTTTATATTTCTGTTCAGCTGAGTGGGCAAAGAAAGGAGGGAAAGATAGATTATATTATACGAAAACTGCAGTCATGACTTGGCTAATGTTAAATTTACTCTCTGTTTTTTTGTTATTTTCCTCTTAGCTGCAAAAAACCCATGATTGACCTGAAATAGCATTTGTGATCTTTATCACAGGGTCCATTATTTTTCAGTGGAGTGTACCAAGTAAATTAGATGACATGGATGAGAGATTTAATAGTGTGTGATACTTTAGTCCATGAAGACTCAGTGTAAGGAAAAAAAGGACTCATCAGAATTTGAAAAAGGCTAATGCTGGAAACCTCAAAGTTGTGTGGTCAGTCTGTCTTGATATATTAGAATAAGACTTTGTTTTCATTTTGGCTATGAAAGCAAATGGTCTTGGAAGAGTTTATGTCTTCATATACTGCGGAGAATTCTTGATTCCACTTGCCATACAGATTTGTGAGAGGAATTAACCTTTCTCATTAGCCCCAGGCAATGCAGAATGCATTTGTGCATCTTGTCATTTAGTCAAGTCCCTGTCCATGTGCAGTCCTTCCATTTAGATTAGGGCCACATTTGTCCCTGACTGGAGACAGTTGTTGAATTTGCCAAAGTGGATATGACTACGTCCAATTTCTGGTCTCCACATGGGGTGATTGCTCCAGTGCAGATTTCTTGAATGTTCATGTAAGACTGATAGCTCCAGCTGAGATACTGGTAACACAGGAGAGCTGCAACATTTCTAAAACCAGGACTAAAATAAGAGTAATGGGGTCAAAAGGCTAGTGTTTTTCTGTGACTGAGTAATATGAAGCGGGTCTTCCCAAACTGTGGACAAAAGCTGCTGCAGCTCAAGACTGTCATTTTAAGGAGTGATAAAGTAAGAGATTTCATACAAGCAGTTTAGCTAGCTAGCTGGCTATAATTTCTATATTTAGGTGCTAGGAGAAACTTTAATGATAATAACTCCTTGTCTACTTAATTCATCCTTTCCTGTAATAATCTCTTTGCTTCCTCAAAATGGAAGTAACAGTTGCACCTAAAAAATGTTTCTCATTTGATAGCTGTTACTAGCTGTACTCTTTGTTTTAAGAACAAAGTAACACCTCTTGAAAAGTACCTGATCTTGATTATGGTTAATTTTGTTATGTCTGTAATGGCCAATAGTTTGTTAACTCTTTTGAATCAAACACCAAAAACTCCAGGTAGTTTATCAGGTTTCCCACCCTGATTAACCTACCATCTAGAAGTTAGACATACCCCAAATGATGCTGTAACAGACAAAAAAGGGTGGGGGACACACAACACTTTGTACAAAAAAAAAAAAGATTTGCCAGGTGATTGACTGGTTCCTAGATATCTGGTAGGAAATTATTTTGTAAATAAAATAAAGTCCAATTTTCAAATCTAAGCAACTTTTTCACTTGTCCATTGCTCTAGGCATGTGTTTCTTTGTGATCTTGGTAACAATACCAGTGAGTTTGTCTTGCGTGCCTGCTGGTAATATTCTGTAGCTACTCAGAAGACATGAATTTTGATTTCCATCACTATTATTTTCTCAGAGTTTTCAATAAATAAATAGAAAAATCACTCAGTTGCAGCTGTACTACCTTGGGTTGTGATCTTGTCAGAACTTATAAGTAAGCTAAACAAGCATTTATCTGGTCAGTACTTCAGGGAATTGATGGTAATCAAATTGTTTCCACATGAGGTTACCACTGCTTTATTGCCTCCCTTTTGTGTGTGTGGGTTGTTTGTTTGTTTGTTTGTTTTCTCTTTCTCTACTGCTCTGGGCTTAATTTAATTATTTTTAGATTTTTTTTTTAAAAAGAAAATATACTCAAGTAAATGTTAAAACAGTCTGAGATATTTATGATCCCAGAGGAATTTCAACCCTGTTATCTCTTGCAATATACAATTCACTATCTGATAGAAAATAGGTGGATAAAATAAGGAAGGATCTAAGCAATTCTAAGAAATTTTGATCTGGAATGTATTTATATTGCAGCGATGGAAGGAGAAAAGAGGTTGAGGGAGTACAGACTACTCTGTGATCTTCCCCTAATGGATGTCTGCCTGTGTGCAGCACTTTGCTGTACACAAGGGTTATGCATGTATTTTTCATGTGTTTATTTTTGTAACTGGGCATTGTTTCAGCATCTGTTATTAACGTCATAGTGTGGCGGTGCCTCTCAGGTCAGATGGTGCTACACGAAGCCCATACAAATAGCAAAAGACAAGCCTTGCCTTAAGGAACTTACCACTTACATGAGCAGGGCAGACAAGGTCTGGGAACACAACAGAAAGGACATGATCGTTATCCTGTTTTAAAAAGGAAAAAAAACAAGGTGCAGAAAAATTAAAATTATTCTTATCACAGAGTGCTCTGTGGTGATGCTGAGGACTGGATCAGCATCCACCTGGCCCAAGGTACTCTCACTGTGGCAGGGGTAAGCAAAGAACAACAGAGCTGTGAGCCTTGTTTCAGGGCCATCCTTCCCTGCTCCTCTCCAGCCTGCTGAGCCAGCAAGAGCCCGTTAGGTCAGGGCTTCCTGAACACTATGGGATTATCGTTTCAGCCTTCATGTTTCACTGTGGTGCTTACAGGCCCTTTGCCTGCGATGTCAGACCTTTAGCAGCTCACAAGCCCTGCTTTTAAAGATGTAGGCAGAGGCTGCTTCCCATTCCTCTTGGCTGTTATGTTTCTCTCTTTTGCACCCCCCTGATCTCTTTACCATATCCTTGCTTTGGTGGGACTGCCAGAATAGAACTGGGCTGCACAAAGCAGAGAGACCAATACTGTGCATATTTTTCCAGCACACATTCTGGCTGTTCATGTAACATTGAACTAGAGATGCTGAATTTACTGTGAGAGCTAAACTCTGAATATATTCAGTCATTACTTGTGTGCACTCAGAGGGTGTAATGAGAGATGTAAAACAGTAACAGCAGCACACAAAGGCATCCCCTTCATTATAGGGATTTAATTGTCAGAAAAATCAAGGCTCTGGCAGTGGAGGGAATGAATCTGAGTGCAGCTTCTCTGCTCGTCTTGTATAATTGCAGTCACCAATCCCTAAAAGCATCCCCTCTTTGCATGCACACACAGCTAGCAAAATAAATGGGTTGATTAGGAAGAAAAAAAACCCCCACCACAACCCCTTTGTGGTCTTATGAAAATTGTTTCTATGTGTTTATGCTGAGAAAAATAGTGTGCTGCTTCTACTTGCACAGGTAGATAGGACAGGTTCAGAGAAGGCAGGGGAGACTTACTGCAGCCTGTGAGACCTTGTGCAGAGCCTGCACGCCCCAGCTCAGCATGCAGTGCCGCTATCACATACCAAGAGATGACCAGAGCAAAACTGTTAATAGCAGCAGTTCATCCCACAACGCTATCAAGGAGACTGGAGCTAGAACAGGATTCACTGGTAATGGTTTGAATGTGATGAAATTAGATTACTTGTATTTTGATTGAGTTTGTTACTAGGAACAGAGCATTTTCTGTTGTTAGTGGCCCAGTTCTGTCTTGTGCCTGCCTCCCATGACTTGTTTTTTGACTGTTAAGAAAAGGAGCTGTTGAAAAAGCAAGTAAGATTTGTTGACTGGCAAGCAAATCCTGTGCTGATGGATTCATAGAGTCTCTTGGGGAGTGTGTGCTACCCTGTTGTGTAGAGTGGGAGTGGGATTTGAGGGGCTGCAAAGGGAGTTCAATCTCCATGTAAAGGTCAGACCTCAGGCATGTAATACTGAAGCACACACAAGCCAGGCTGCTGCCTGGGCTGGGAGTGGCACTGATTAAATACCTAATTGTGCAGCTAATCTCCTTAGGCTCACTTGGACAATTAATGGCAAGAGAGGGCCTTTGCCCTTCCCTCTCTGCATTTGTCCCTGTGGTTACTAGAGCTGGCTGAGGGATTTTGCCTTCGTTTATACCTTCTTATCCTGTAATCACACCTCTTTGGCCTAGTGCCTGGTCCTATGGATTGCTTATTCTAGCTAGGTTATTCAAACCTTGGAAGAAGAAATACCTTGTTATTTCCAAGAGGTGAGCTCTGGTCTTCAAGTAATTTCAGCAGGTTTTTCACATTCAGACTTTTAATATGTTGGGAGGCACTTGGAAATCAAGAAACCATAGACTGAGCTCAAAAAACAATCAACAAAGTCCTGAACCTCCTTTAGTTCTCTTGATTCAATTTTCTGATATTTTTGTTGCACATAATCACTTGAATATGGTAGCTGAGCTTAAAGGAAGAACAGTATGTTGTAAGACTCAGAATAAAATCAGAGAGGTTTTGAACAAAGGCAGTGAGTGAAAAATGGCAAAACCCGTATTAAAAATATTATCATAATACTGAAAAATGCAGAACGAACAATTCCTCCCCCAGGTTTCCTTCAAAGTCTGCCTGCAGACCTCACAACATTGCTTTTAAGACACAAAATCCAAACTGGATTTTTCATTACCAAGAAACATTACACATTAAACATCTCAGGATCTGCAGTTGCAAATTACATTCTCCTCCTACTCTCAGTTTTTCACTGTCTTGTGCTCTGTTAGTTTTCCATGGTCCTGTATGCTCTCAGGAGCAGAAGACTGTCATCTTGGTGGTAAATCAACTTGCATGCCTATAGTGGTGTTTTAAGTGGTCATAATTAATAACTACAGTAACTGAATACTTTGTCTTCAGTGTTCACCATACCATTTCAAACTGCTCCCATTGTCATCTCAGACAGTATAAGCAGACAGACTGTAATGGCAAGCAGTGTCCTTTCCAAATGCCTGGAGTCAAATGTATTCAGTCACATATAGAGGACAAGCTGGCCCAAAGAAGCAACCTGCAACTGCGGCACACATAGACTATCAGCAGGAGGAGTGTGCTAGTACCACCCTACTCGTTAGGTTTCTGAGGGATTTGTTCTCTCTACTTATAAAGTATAATGTCATCTCTTCATGGCAAAAATTACCTGTTCTTGGCAGATTATTATCTTGCTGCAAATTTATGCTAAGTAGGTAGCATAGTCTCCCACATGCGTAGCTGGAAACAGAAGAATTAAAATAAATTAATATTAGTGTCAGATTATCTGCCCCAGTTATTCCCAGGCTTCACTCCAGTTGGGAGAAATAAAACACCATGATGAACATCACCTTTTACATTTAATTGAGCTTATTTCCTCAGGGGGAAGAAAGATTATAGAGTTTCACAAGGACCACACACACTGTGGTCCACTCTGGATCCCCATCTTTACCCCTCTGAAGAGTGCAGGTGCAGTTATATAGTAAAACTATTTCGAGCAGTGAAGTCTGGAGACAGAAGAAAGCACATTTCTGTTGTTCCACACTGTAAATCAGTATATCCATTTCAGCATACAGACTTAATGGGAAAGAGAACTACTTACTTCTGGGCCCAGAGGAAAAATACATTGGTGATCCTAATCCAGTTCCCCACCAGCAATTTGCCACATTGGAGGAAACGCTATCACAACTGAAACTAATTGGCAGCCCTGGCAGAGAGGCCAGTGGGTCATGCAGACTAAATCCGTTCAGGTCAACTTCTGATCTTTTCTGAGGCATGTTGGCTAGACAGCATGATGAGAAGCTTGGGGGGGTTCTGCCAGCTTTGTAGCTGTTCCCAGTGGAAAATATATTCCCAGCTGTGAATACTGATGCTATGAGTGTTTATTTCTTGATGCATTTTTATGAATCTTAAAATTATATGTCAAATATAATTTTAAAAGCTTAATCTTCATCAAAGTTTACAGTTAAACTCCTTATTCTTGCCTGGTATTTCTCTTTTTACCATTCCCAGATGGCAAGTGTTTGTAACAGACATTGTAGAAACTGCATCTGGGTCCTTTATAGCTATGATGTAAGGTCAGCCCTGGCTGGAGATCTTTGATGATAACTTCACTCTGATCTGCAGAGTCTCCTTTCCATTTGTTCATTTCCCCCAATTAATTTGAATTAAATACTAGATTAAGAGCTCTTCACAGTTCCTTTATGTGGAGTGAAAAATCATCAGAGGATGTCATGTAGGTAAAAGTAAAATGTAGGTGTTTCGTCCTGCTTCATACTAATCTCCCAAGCAGCCCTGGAGTGCACTCCACTTGTGCATTAAAGGAGAGAAAGAGATAAAGAGTCCAAAGTATCTCTTTGAGAAGAGCTGCAACAACCCTATGTTAACGAGTGCTCAGTACAAAATCACTGCCAAGTTGGCCTGCAGAGTTGCTAGGAAACGAAAATAAAAATCCCTACTTTGTAAAGCACAGTGATATCATGAGTGTGACATTTTTGCTGCTATTCCTCTTTTTTTCCTTTCTTTTTTGGTGATGGTTAAGCAAGGTTGTGGAAGATGGATGGAGCACTAGGAGGCTGATCTCTGTCCTGAACATAGAATCATAGAATCATTTAGGTTGGAAAAGACCTTCAAGATCATCGAGTCCAACCATCATCCATGCCCACTAAACCATGTTCTGGAGTACCTCATCTACACGCTTTTTGAATACCTCCAGGGATGGTGACTCAACCACTTCCCTGGCAGCCTATTCCAATGTCTGACAACCCTCTCAGTAAAGAAATTTTTCCTAATATCCAACCTAAGCCTCCCTTGCCGCAACTTGAGGCCATTTCCTCTCGTCCTATCTCTAGCCACCTGACAGAAGAGACCAGCAACCACCTCACTACAAGCCCCCTTCAGGTAGTTGTAGAGAGTGATAAGGTCTCCCCTCAGCCTCCTCTTTTCCAGACAAAACAGCCCTGGCTCCCTCAGCCTCTCCTCATAAGACTTATGCTCCAGGCCCCTCACCAACTTGGTTGCCCTTCTCCGGACACGCTCCAGCAACTCAATGTCTTTCCTGTAGTGAGGGGCCCAAAACTGAACACAACACTGAAGGTGCAGCCTCACCAGTGCCGAGTACAGGGGAACAATCACCTCCCTGCTCTTGTTGGCCACACTATTTCTGATACAGGCCAGCATGCCATTGGCCTCCTTGGCCACCTGGGCACACTGCTGGCTCATATTCAGCCAGCTGTCAACCAGCACCCCCACGTCTTTCTCTGCTGGGCAGCTTTCCAGCCACTCTTCCCTAAGCCTATAGCACTGCATGGTGTTGCTGTGACTGAAGTGCAGGACCCGGCACTTGGCCTTGTTGAACCTCATAGAATTGGCCTCAGCCCAGCGATCCAGCCTGTCCAGATCTCTCTGTAGAGCCTTCCTACCCTCAAGCAGATCGACCCTGCCTCCCAACTTGGTGTCATCTGCAAGCTTGCTAAGGGTGCACTCAATCCCCTCATCCAAATCATTGATAAAGATATTAAACAGAATGGGGCCCAACATCAAGTCCTGGAGAACACCACTTGTGACCGGTCACCAACTGGATTTCACCCCATTCACCACAACTCTCTGGGCTCATCCAGCCAGCCAGTTTTTCACCCAGTGAAGAGTACGCTTGTCCAAGCCATGAGACACCAGCTTCTCAAGGAGTATGCTGTGAGAGACAGTGTCAAAGGCCTTGCTGAAGTCAAGGTAGATAACATCCACAGCCTTCCCCTCATCCACTAGGCAGGTCACCCGGTCATAGAAGGAGATCAGGTTGGTCAAGCAGGACCTGCCTTTTGGAAACCCATGCTGACTGGGCCTGATTCCCTGCTTGTCCTGGACTTGCCACATGAATGCTCTCAAGACAAACTGTTCCATAATCTTCCCCGGTACCGAGGTCAGGCTGACAGGCCTGTAGTTCCCCAGATCCTCCCTCCAACCCTTCTTGTAAATGGGAGTCACATTGGCAAGCCTCCAGTCCTCTGGGACCTGCCCTGTTGACCAGGATTGCCGATAGATGATGGAGAGTGACTTGGCAAGGACCTCTGCCAGTTCCCTCAGTACTCCTGAATGGATCCCATCAGGTCCCGTAGATTTGTGAGTGTCCAGATGGCATAGTAGGTCACTGACTATTTCCTCCTGGATTAAAGGGGGTATATTCTGCTCTTCATCCTCGCCTTCCAGCTCAGGGGCTGGAGTACCCCGAGGATAACTGGTCTCCCTATTAAAGGCTGAAGCAAAGGCGGCATTAAGTACCTCAGCCTTTTCCTCATCTCTGGTGGCCACATTCCCTTCTGTATCCCTTAAAGGATAGATATTCTCCTTGGGGTTCTTTTTACTATTAACATATTTGTAAAAACGTTTTTTGCTGTCCCTTACAATACCGACCAGATTTAGTTCTAGCTGAGCTTTTGCCTTTCTAATTTTCTCTCTGTATGATCCAACAAGATCCATGTACTCCTCCCAAGTTGCCCGCCCTTTCTTCCAGAGATGATAAACTCTCCTTTTTTTCTTGACTCCTAGCAAAAGCTCCCTGTTCAGCCAGGCCGGTCGTTTTCCTCGGCGGTTTGACTTGCGGCACATGGGAATAGCCTGGTTCTGAGCCATTAAGATTTCCTTCTTAAAGAATGTCCATCCCTCCTGGACCCCTTTGCCCTTCAGGACCATCTCCCAAGGGACTCTCTCAAGTAGTGTCCTGAACAGGCCAAAGTTTCCCCTCTGGAAGCCCATAGCGGTGGTTTTGCTAACCCCCTTCCTTGCCTCACCAAGAATTAGGAATTCTATCATTTCATGGTCACTAAGCCCAAGACAGCCTCCAACCATCACACCTCCCACCAGTCCTTCCCTGTTTGTAAACAGTAGATCTAGCAAGGCTCCTCCCCTAGTTGGCTCACCTACCACCTGTGTCAGGAAGTTCTCTTCCACACACTCCAGGAACCTCCTAGACTGTTTATTCACTGCTGTGTTGTCTTTCCAGCAGACGTCTGGAAAGCTGAAGTCCCCCATGAGAACAAGGGCACACGATTCTGAGACTACTGCCAGCCACTTGTAGAATGTTTCATCTGCCTCTTCAACCTGGTTGGGTGGCCTATAACAGACTTCCAGCACAATATCTGCCTTATTGGCCTTCCCTCTCATCCTCACCCATAAGCACTCCACCTTGTCACAATAGTGTAGCTCTGTACAGTTAAAACATTCCCTAACATAGAGAGCCACCCCACCACCTCTTCTACCTTGCCTATCCCTTCTGAAGAGCTTATAGCCATCCATTGCAGCACTTCAGTCATGGGAGTCATCCCGCCATGTTTCCGTGATGGCGACTAAGTCATATCTATCCTGCTGCACGATGGCTTCCAGCTCCTCCTGTTTATTTCCCATGATGCGTGCATTGGCATAGATGCATTTGAACTGGCCTATTGAATCCACCCCTAACATTGGCATGCTGCCCCCAGGCTCATCTCTGGTGCACCCAGTTTCATCCCTTACCCCCTTCAAACCCAGTTTAAAGCCCTCTCTATGAGCCCCACCATCTCACGAGCGAGGATTCTTTTACCCCTTTGAGGTAGCTGGATACCATCTGTCGCTAGCAAGCCTGGTGCCGTGTAAACATCCCCATGATCAAAACCCCCAAATTCCACTGATGGCACCAGCCTCTGAGCCATGTATTAACCAGGTGTGTTTTCCTGTTCCTTTCAGTATATTTCCCTGCCACTGAAGGGATTGAGGAAAACACTACCTGTGCTCCCGATCCTTTCACTAATCCTCCCAGTGCTCTGAAGTCCCTTTTGATTGCCTTTGGATTTCTCTCTGCAATCTCATCACTGCCAACCTGCACAACCAGCAACGGGTAATAATCAGAGGTCCGAACCAGACCAGGGATTTTCCTGGTAATGTCTTTTACCCAGGCCCCAGGGAGGCAGCAGAATTCCCTGTGGGATGGGTCAGGTCTGCATATTGGGCCCTCTGTTCCCCTCAGAAAGGAGTCACCTACAACAACTACCCTCCTTTTTCTTTTTTCAGAGGATGTGAGAATGTGTGGTGCTGCCTGACTGAGCCTAGGCACCTCCCTAGATAGGGCTTCATCTACAACCTGATCTTCATTGACCTGGTCCTCAAGTCCCAGAGCCCCATACCTGTTGTGTAGGGGCAACTGGGAAGGTGAGGGAGTCCGGGAGGGGATTCTCCTGCCTCCCCAAGCAGGGACCTGTATCCATTCCCCTCCATCTTTTAGGTCCCCTCTTGCCTGGTGGCAAGAGGGCAGGGGAACCTCCACTTCTTGCAGAGCCTCAATCTGCTGCCTCTGCCTCAGGGATGGTAGGGTGTGGGTCCACCAATCTATCTCCCTCTCACGCTCCCAGATACTCCTCAACCTTTCCACTTCCTCCTTCAGCTATACCACCAGGCTGAGCAGATCATCCACCTGGTCACACCTCACACAAGAGGTGTCCCCGCTGCCCTCCATCATCAGTGATAGACTCAGGCACTCCCCGCAGCCAGACACCTGGACAGCTGCACGTTTACATGGGAGCTCTGTCTGCCTCACCACATTTTTCCTAACAATGGCTTTCACCCAAGTGGCAATCATACCTGGGTCTCCCTCTGGGCCGACGCCCACCGCTCCAGTAGCCTTCTCCAGCTGGGAAGAGGGGGGCTGCGCCCTACCCGCGCAAACTGCCGCGCCACGCCCCTGGTCGCCGGCGCGCCTCGGGGCCGTTTAAATCTCCCGCGGTGCCCCTGGCAACGCCCGCGCCGCGTCAGCCTCTCGCGAGAGCTGCCGGCTCTGCACGGTCCCTCTGCTCTTCCCTGGGGCTCCTGGGCCTCGGGAACCTCCCGGTCTGCCTCAAAATCTAGCGCTTAGCCGCCAACTTACCGTTGCCTCTGCTGGCCTCACCACTGACTGAATGATGTCTGTAGTCCTACTTGTGTTGCAGGCTTACTGCAATAATTTAAAAAAAGAGTCAGTTTTCAACTTCAGGACAATGGGATACTTTCCTACTCTTACCCAGCTTGAATTCCAAGAAATATGGAGGCAGCTGGCAGGGAAGGTAATGAGGCTTGTAGCAGCAAAGAGCTTGACTACATTTCAGGGAGGCTATGTGGACTAAATGGATGGGCTTTGTGTAGTTCCATATCAGCTTATGCCAGTCTAAGTCTGAAATTTTTTATTTTGCTTTTTCTTTTACTTTTTTGCCATACATTCCAGTCCTCTCTCAAATCAGCATTGTTTCTCCTCCGAGTACAGAGTTAGTTGGTTCAGGGAGCTGATCTGCTTGAAAAGGCTTGTGTAGACTTAATTTTCAACTCAGCTGCCGCTGAGAACTAATACTAGCACAAAAAGAGGTAGGGATACCACAAACTAAATGCATGGAACAAAAGACTGTTGTGCTTGTAGAGAATCAACCTCGGGAAAATATGGTGGCAGAAAGAGGAAACAAGAACAGATCTTGTTGTAGAGTTAATCGTAACAGATAAGGAAGAGAAAAGGAAGATAAGGACTTTCATTATCTGAGTAAGAAGAACACAAACAATGAAAGAGATACTATGTCCAAGAATACTGAAGCATTTGATAAGGTGTTTGAGAAGTACAGTCCCCTGACAGAATTAATTCTTCTGAAATATGTTATTTTTCAAGTATATTTATGAAGTAGAATATTGAATAGATATCCGCATGAAGAACATAGAACTCCAGTGCTGGAGACACGGATTTCCAAAATGAGAGATGAGACACAGATGGGTTACAGCTATGCTCTAACAACTTAGGCTATGCTCAGCATGTGTGGCTCCTCCATATTGCAGTGAACTTGCAAAAATACTGAACATTTCTCTCATTTGTGCTCACTGGTTTGCTTATGCAGAGCCTCAGGTGTGGCTAAGCATTGCATCAGTCAGTGAATCTGGTTTTGGGGCCACTAAAAAACAATTTTTTTTCAGAAAAAAACCCAGATGCACCATCAGAGAAATGCTGGGGTCTTTAGGAGATGGATCAACATTTGACTGCCATAAACAAAAAGCAAGTGTACCAGATGAACATGCATGAAACTAAGAATCAGGAAAAAAACAGAGGGTGGGTTTTTGGTTTAACTTTAGTCACCTGTGGTGTGAATGATAGCAACCCAGTTGGTCACACAAACCTGTGAGCTCAAGCAAATTCTGCTGGAGAGAAATGACATGTTAGGTTTAGTTTGTCAATTCCCAGAGCAGGTAGCTAAAACAGATCAGCTGAATTATGTTCACCAAGTTCCTTTTTCACTATTATTTGAATAACCTATCATGATTACCGGAACTGCTGACATCTGTGGTATAGATGGAGGCCAAAATACACTGAGCCATGACTTCTGTGTTCTTAATTAAGACTATAACCTTTGCCCTGTGCTGGGGAAGACAAGCAGTGACGCTGTGTATAGAAACATTTACTGTAAGTCTAGATACTGTAGCTATCCAGCCTAAGAAAAACTAGGTACAACAATCCACCTGGTGAAGTGGAAACTTACAATGAAGATGAGACCTATGGTACAATTTTAGCAGACCCAGACATTCTCAGTAGATCTGCTAGTCAGAAAGAGCTGCCAGGCATTCAGCTGCCATACGTGCAGCCAGTCTATTTGATCAATGGCTGATTCCACTTCAGATGGATTGTGCTGCCAGCTGCAATATAATCAGCAATACTGATAAGCAGCAATATTGGTTTGGAGAACGTGACCAAATGCTTGTGTTGCATTAACAGAACTATTTAATGGCTAGTGGGCAATTGCAGGCTGTTGAGAAGAAACCCACTAACCATGAGACACTATTGCCTGGAATTCATCATAGCAGATGGAGTAAGTCTTGCACGTGGTTGCGGTGTTGCACGAGCATATTCACAAGAGAGGAGGGAGAACTCATTGTGGGTTCTTCCTGCCCTTCCCACACCCTCTAAGGATATGTTTCTAAGAGCAAGCTGAAGTCAAAACAAATCCACTGTGAAGTTCATGAAACTACTGAAATGCAGATGGCTATCAGATGTAGTAATTCCACTGTAGAAAGAACACAGTCTGTGAAGAAAAGAAATTGCTATATCCACTAAAATTAGAAAAGCAGATCCACAGCCAAATAATTATTTAAAAACTTGCAGGTAAACTGAGAATCAGCATTGACAACCCACTGAAAAAAATATCAGCTATTTCCACCATCAGAGGACAAACTGATCTGCCCAAAGCAGACTTCCCTGATTGTGGTGCAAGGACTGTGTTCTGCCAGACAGAATGAGAGGACTCATCAGACTAGCTGACTGCCTTTGTCTAAGCTTTTGGTAGGCATTTCTGGGAGTAAATGCTTAAGGGCATTAGGGCTTGAAAGATTTTTTAGTATTGACATATGCGGACAATAGAGGAACTCCAAGACATCTCAATGGCACCTATTTAAAGAAATGGCACTGCATTACCATTTTAGTGGAAAAGAAAGAAAGCCTAGAGAAAAATCCCCAAATTATACCCTAGAAATGCCTCTAGAAATGAGTGTAGGAAGCATGTAGCCAACTATCTCCCTTTCATTGCAGAATCAGCTTTACAGTGTATCTAAGTGAGATGAAACCTGCCCCAAGACAGGAAAATTTGGCCAGGCAGATAAGCTGAAGCTTAAGAAGGCAGAAGAAATCCTATACTGAATAATGCTGACATCTGAAAGCTCCAGTAGGCCACAGGGGACCGAGAGCCTGAATGGACAAGCCCAAACCAAAGGACAGGAAGGGAGTAAGCAGTTTATAGTGTCATCAACTGCTTTTCCAAATTCTGTGCTTCCCAATCAGTATCTAGGAAGCCCTTTAGATTGTTGACTTGCAATAATGCAACAAGACCAGATTCGTGAAAGAGTGGGAAAAAAAAAAAATCATTCAGAGTTCCTGCCTATATCCACTCTTTCCTATACTATTAACCCTTTTAGCTACAGGTTTTCTGATGATTTCTTAGTATAGAGGAGAACTTTGTGTATTGATCCTTCACTTCTGGTGAATTCTCCATCTACTTGGCCATAAATTTTTTTCTGTAATCCACATATGGGTAATACCTTGCTCTACTTTTCTCTCTCTTTCTTCCATCCTGTTGAAGTGACAGTGCTATTTTCATGCACTTGTATCTCGCTTTTAGGTAATCAGCTTTATTTTCATGCACTGCATCTCATGCTGTAGGAGCACTTGTAAACCAAGACCAGTGAGACCTGGACTTCTGCAAAATGTCATTGTTTTCTGTTTCTACTGAAATGAACAGGTTATCCAATTACTGTTGTGGACGAGTCCCAGGTTTTCTTCTGAATCCTGGAAATGAGTGAAAATCTTACATGCATGTTTAGCCCATGCTCTCTATGGAAAGTGAGGCTCTGTACTGCTCAAGCAAGTGGCTGTTCCAGTCATCTTCTTAACTGTACTTGTTCCTGTTGAAGAACTGAAATGCTGAGGTTATGGTGAGGGTTGTTTGGAGACTCCTAATTACCTGTATCTTTTTAAATTTTATTTTTAACTTATTTATGGAATGTAGATTTCTCAGTCTAGTTGATGTCTTCCCTTAATGATACACAGTGCCTGGAAGGCCAAACTATTTTTTTTCCCAAGCATGTCAACAGTCTTTGATACTACTGCCTGGGATTTGGGTAATATGTTCATGGATTCTGGCAAAAGTGGACAAGATTGCAATGGACTGCTCAAACATCTACTTTTGAGGTACAGGCTGGTAATTGGAGAAAACTGTAATTAAATATTTGGTCTACCATTTTGGCTTCACAGCAAGAACCTTTCCTTTGAGCTGTGCAGAGCATTATACTTGAGAAGTTATTTGAAAGCTAATTATTACCAGTCCCATGTACAGAGCTCAGTAGTCAAACATCCAAAGATCATCTGATTTTAAAAAATTAAACTTCTTGTTTGTTTTTTCTACATCATCAGAGTTATGATTCTTTTTTGTTCCTCTTTCCACACCCCCCAGCCTTTTCCTAAAGCCATAGGGATTATAGATTTTATTTTGTTTCATTCTAAGATTATATAGTCCTGTAGCAGCATTTGAGCCTTCAAAAAGTCTAGCAGCCATCATGTAGCACAAAATGAGAGAACTGGCCATGTTGCACTTCAGCATAATAACTGGTAAAAAAGTGGAGCTGTATTAATTTTTGTGAACATATAAATACAATTTTCTACAACAGTTTTGGCATGCTAGTCAAGCCAATTTTCAACATACAGTGCTGCTGCTGAACTGTAAATTTTTAGATATCCGTGGTGCTGACTTTTGGACACACAACTGCTGTTGGGTTAATAGTTAAGGTCAGCTCAGATGCTGAAAGTATTACTCTTGAAACTGGTGAACAGGTATTCCTGTGCCAGATACTGAGTTTTTGGCCTTCTGGGCTGTATACAAAGTCCTTCTACTTTCACAGGGGAGCTAAGGAGATGAGAGGATTGTTTGTGTTTTGAATGGCCTTTATTCAATCTGAAAAGAGGCAACTGTTGCAGGTTTTTTCATACAGAACATGTGGTCTGAGACTGTGCAATTCTGATGGTAAATATGAATAATATGTAACATGGATTAAGGTAAGGGGAATATTTGTTTGTTGAGATAAATTTAGTATTTGTAAAAGGGGACAAATTGTTGTACCTGGCAGTGAGGTCTCCTGTTTACTGCAGAGGAGAGGTGCTGGGTGGAAATTTCTACCTCCTTTGCAGACCTACTTGTGTTTTATCTTTGACCTGGAGGAATCAAGGCTAGTAGCCACTGGCTATTTCTTAGCAGTTAGGGAAAAAGGTGTTGTAATTGTTATTTATGGTGTGGAGGTTTGTCCCTCCCACCACTTGACAGAGACCCATCACTTCATAACACCTAGGCTGGGAGGTGTAACTTGCAGCAGATTCTGGAATCTGGAGGTGAAAGCTTCCAAATCAGCTGGGTTTTCAGAATAACTCAGGCACACCTTTATGCTGAGACAACAGTTTGAATGTACAGAGTTTCCAGATGAGAATGTCACTGCCTAATCGGGAGAAACATATTCAGGTCAAGTGCCAGATACAGTTATGCAGGATAACAGTGTTGGTCCACACAGCCTTTAGGGAAGCAAAACAATACTGGAATACTGAAAAAGAAATCCAGAAACCGGTGCACAGCTTTGAAGGAAGCCAGCGGAAGATATTTTTCTCTCTTGCAGACCATGATTATTGATTACTCACTTCTGTGATTCTCAGACACGAGCTCTTCATTGACTGGAATTACATTTATGAAGGCAGTTGCTTTCTCTGCAGCAGTAACACGTATGGCATGTTCTGTTTGTCACAGATGCCTGGGTAAGGGAGAGCACCTGTTATTAAATGCATGATGGTGTAGACAATAGGATGGATAAACAGACCATGAAATTGCACTGAGTCAGTCCTATGCTGCCAATCCCGAACACTCAAAACTTAAGCCTTAAGTACAGGTTGTTTTAAAAGTTATGATTTTTTTTTTTTTTTTTTTTAATAAAGAATGAGTTCCTTTTATTTGCTTTCTGGTGCATTAGCAGCCAAGAGTAACTCCCCCCCCCGTGAAACCTGAGATTCTCACAAAACTACTGATACTTAAGTAAAGCAACAAATATTCTGAGAATTGGCAGGATGAATGGGCATGACATGATCCCACAGTGCAGAGATTAGAGACACAAAAATCTCACACGGGTAGAAAAAGCTACATGAGAAAATTCAGGCTGCAATTTATGCTCTTTCATTATTTAATTGTGATTAAAATACAAGAGCCACAAGAGAACAAGCTTGATTCCATTCTGTGTGTGTTAGACTATGGCAGTGCCACCTGCTCAGCATTTTTCTTTCTTAATGCAGCTTTTGTATTGAGCCTAGAGCAGAATTACTTGGAGAAGCAGCAGAAAATTTGCAGAAAGGCTTGTGATAGTTGAGGATTAGAGGGCAGGAAATGGGTGATTCACTTTGGCTGCTGAAGACAAGCACTAAAACAGAACTGCAGGCAGGCGTGGAAAGGGTGTTTGGGAGTATGAACTGATTCTTATTTATAGAGGGGAAAAATAGCAGGGTTTGCCTTAAAGCTCTGCAGGTTTGGGTGCAGTTGCAGACATAGTTGTCCAAACAGGTGACTTTGGGTCCTAGGCTGGCCTTGGATCAGTAAATTTATCTCAGCTTCTTCAGGAAGGAGAAAGTCATCCCACCTGGCACCATTTGGTATACTTTGGTGAATGACTGAGGCCCTGAAGAGAGCAGCTGAGCAATTAACAGATTATTTTCAGTATTTATAAACAGTTGTTTTGTTGGCATATTGTTGGCTTCCCCTTTCACCTTTTTTTTTTTAAAATTGTGTCTGTATCTCTCAAAAATATTTATGCGCCAAAGGGAAAATTCTGGCCCCTGCACAAAAAGAGTAAAGCCATCATAATTTATTTCTGCTCTTTGTTTCTCTCAGATGCTATAGGCAAGGCTATAGGGCTCATGTCAGTATTTGCTATTGAGCCTAAATATTTGTCCTCTCTCCTGGTATTGTCCCCTCCTGAACACTGACACATCAGCTCTAAGCAACTGGCAGATTTGCTCATCCACAGAGATACAAATCCGTTTGCCTGTTCACTGAGTTGTTTCACTAGAGATGCAAATTGGATAATTGCTGATGTACAAATTGCCAATAGCTGCTTGTTGAAGATCTGCATGCACGATTATACTGTTTTTACAGGAAGAGTTATTAAATATTAGTGCTAGTTTCAGTAAATATGCACACACATTTTTGAATATAAAATTCAGAATTGTATGCTTCTCTGGTGAGTAGAATGAACTAGATTAAGCACAGCATTTTAAAGCATCCTTTTGCTGTCTTCTCCTTGGAACACAGTATATGTGCTTTGACTGCACTTCCTCCAGTCTCTAAGCCACTGCAGAAATTCCAGCCATTGAGCAGCTGCATGTATGCTTGAATGAAGTGTGTGCTATTCCATGTGTCAGCAGGAAGAGATAAAAATAGAGCTTTTTTCTCCTTATTGTCATGAGCTGTGTTTCCGCTGGCTACCCCAAGCCATTTATTCTTCAAGTCCAGTGTAAAGGGAATATGTTTAAATTAGGTTCAGTGCTGCAGTTGTGGATCATAGGGAGACTGTGAAGCAGTGTAAGGATTGCAGCCATTTACACCTAGTGCTTAGTGAGACAGGGCATATCAGATTAATGCATGGCTGCTCTTGCTGCTGTCCAGGCAACTGGCATTTTGCTGCAGAAGTTGCCTTTTGGTTTTTTTTCCCTTTCCAGTGAGGGAATATACTGAAATAGCTGACAAAAATCCCCCTTGATGGAACTGTCAGGTTTCACAGTCTGAGAATGAAGCTCTTTTGGCTTTGTGCTCCCCTGCTGACACATGCTGGTCTCACACCTTTGCAATAAAGAATTGCTGCTGTTGCCAACTCATACACCAAATACTGTCAGCTGAGAGATCTGGAGAGCTGGTGGGTGAGTTGGTTTGCCTGGCACTGAGCATCCCTGAGTGGGCGAACAGTTCCCTGGTATAGCAGGAATATACATTTATCATCATGTGATCTGACATGTGAGCTGCACCACACATCAGGACTCTGTGACTTGAGTGGTCTGCATGGTTTAAAATGGACCAGGACATGATACCCTTTAAGCTACTATTCCAGATACAGGGTTTATAATGTAACAAGCCCTTTCCTCCATGACCTGACCTGGTAGCAGTGTGACTGAGGAGAGATGCTGGGAACGTAGAATCTGAAATGGGGTGTTCTTGGAGGTGGGAGAGGGCTTGGCCCATCCTGGGAAGCACAAAGCTGGTTCAAGAGGCCCTGGTTGCATATGGCTTTGATAGAATTGCAAATAATGTGGTCTCGCCTCACATTTCCAACTCAAATTAATCTTTAAATTGTTCCTGAGGTGTAAGCAGCTGATTTGGCATACAGTTTCTGAAAGAAACACTGTCTTTACATTATGTATGTCAACATCTGTGCAAGGACTACTGTGAGTAATAGCAGGACACAATTTATGCCAAGAATGTGTCAATGCACACACCTCTGTCAGTGGTTTCCTTTCTGCTAAAGAAGTGCCTTGCACAGTGTCCATGGTACAGACTGGCGTACATGAGGCTGACACTTCATGGTGGTCCCTGTTACTGTCAGGAGTTGCTCTATGCATCATTCTGAGTGCACTTACATGTCAAGCATGTAGGTAATAATTAAGAAGCCAGTCACCTCCTCAACAATCACAGAAATTCCAAACAAATGAACCAGTTGTATATTAACATGTATGTATATACGCACAACTGCAATGAGAAAACAAAAGTTTAAAGTTTAATTCAGTGTTAAAATATTTTTAAAATATTCTACGTGTAGATCCCACCACATGGTAATTTAAAATTCCTTTTGAAGTGAAGGATTCAAGAAGCAATAACATCACCTTTTAGCCTTTATAAACACTAAGATCTTTTAAATGTCTCTATTCTTTGACAGCTTGTCCTAGTTACCTGGGCATATGACACATTTCCTGAAAGGAAAATAACTGTGCTATCAATCCTGATACAGTCTGTCCTTGATTTTCTCCCTGCCTTTTCATCTAAAGGATTCACAGCTGTAAGAAATGTGAATTTTCTAAAATTTAATCAGGATAGGATTTTTTTCCTAAGTCAGCCTCCATTAAGCAATAACATAGAAATGAAGTTAATTTTCCTTACTTTGCTCTCAGATATCCATTTTACATCCATTACACTTTATATGTAATAATTCATTTCCCAGGTTTGATCTTCTAGTTCATTTCAAGCCAGTTCTTCCACTTTTAATATTTCCTTCAGAGAAGTGAAATGGCAGGCATATTATATAAATAACTTTCTGATATGTTACTACAACTGTTTGAGCAATGCCTTTCTTGAAAGAGAGTTCATTAGCAAATGAGCAGTTCCTGAGTATAATGTAAAGCATTATTTTACGTGGAAGGACAAGCCTGAGTCATTTCTCCAATTGTTCCATTAAGGGAACAATTCTTGGCTTAAAGTATGACTGGGGCTATAAAATCAAAATCAAAATAATTGAAATATAAAGCAGGTCATTTACTAACTCTTAGACTGGGGTTATGAGGGCTCTATTCTGAAAAGGTTACAGTGATCAAAAATTAACAGAGATGGCTCTACCCATTTTTTGTACGTGTTAAGCCTCCAAGACTTAAAACTTACCATCTGATGAATATTTAAGAAACTGTAGTCCTAGAGACAAGACACAAAAGGCATCTGTAACTTTGTTAAAATGGCTGTTGCAGTGTGGTGCCATCCATTTCAAGCCAGCTTTGATCTGATCTTTACTTAGATAACCATACCTTAATATTCCATAGTTGTGTATTATCCACCCTCAGGTAATCTCTCTGTCAAATTTATTTTGTTTCAACATTATATGGCCTTTACAGCACATCACCTAGCAGTTTGTGATTTCAATTTTTGTGACCAAGTAGAATAAAGCACTGAACAAGTTAGGAGGTTCATAAACACATTTAAATTGGCTTTTAACAGCCAGTCAGAGCAGAACAGCATGCAGATCAGCAGAACTACACAGATATGCCTCTGTTGAAAACCTAATGCAAACTTTTTATAGTATGGTTCAAGCAGGTACTGTCCTGTCGATTAAGAGAGGACACCTTTAGCTGCAGGGAAGGACAAACAGAAGGCTTGGAGCCATGATACAGTAGGTCCAGACTTCCAGGGCAGTCAGTCTGGTTCATCTCATCAGTACCAAAATAATCTACTTTAATGGGTTAAAGACTCAGATGACTTGAGATGATCATAATATCTGGATTTACCTACAACCTAAGAAAAAGTCCGCCGAGTGTGGACCTTGTAACCACTTGGAAGAGCAAAGCTGTTTCTGCAGTAGGAGAATGGATGTGGGGAGTCTTTGCAAGGTCACCTTTATTTTCTCCTTGGAGAATGTTTAAAAGATTCTGAAAAATAGAGGAATTGTGTAGTGTGCTTATCCAGGGGGCTTATCATATTGTATTAGCAGTTACTCATCACATTTAATTAAGATTCCTTTTTAGCTGATGTGAAATATTATTAGCTCCATTCATCCCATATCAGTAAAAAGGAATAATAATGGGATGTGATCCTAATAGGAGATGATAGGAAGCTGCTAATGTGACACACATATCGTGGAAGCGAAAGAGGGCTATGACTGCCAGAGTCTGTTTTGAGGCCTGCAATGCCTTCAGTTTTACAGGCCCTTCTCATGGAAGGTATTAAAGTAACACACCTAGGTAGGTTACTGGCTTACAGCCGTATTGGTGAGAATCAAAATAGACATTGATTAGTATTTAGTTAATTGGCTTTCAGAGGAGGAGACATTTGCAGAGGTTCAGTGATAAACTAGTCAGAGTAGGACAGCGAAAGGATTAGGTAGGTCTAAACTGATTTTATATACCCATATGATATCATTTATTTTTAATTTTTTTAATATTTTTTTTTATATACAAGAGGAATGGTTGAAGCCTGTAAGCTAAACATAGGTGATGAAAAAAGAAAAATAAGTTACTTTCACTACTATTCCTTAGGTGTCCATGATCCATTACTATGCTATCCTTTCTAAGTGGTGAAGCTCACACATTCATTCATGTTTAAAATAGATGCCTCTAAAAGCACTGAAATGTGTCCCTTTTTCTTTCACTACCACTTTAAGCATCCAATTAGTTGGTTAAAATTAGGTTCTTCTTTGAAAGACTAAAATTGATGCTTCAAGTTTCCATAGTTACTGTCTTTCTATTAATTGTGCTCAGTTAAAAAGTAGGGAGTCTCTTTTGCCTGCCAGCACTGGAATTTGGCAGCCATGCTGGGCTCTGTTGTCTTTCTGCACCAGTAGTAATATGGACTGTGCTAAGGTAAGTTTACTTGCAGAAGGTTTTCACAGCTGTAGAGACTGGTACTTCATGAACAGTTTTGTTGAGGGGAAACAGAACGAACTGAATTCAACTGAATTCTCTTAGGAGTGTTCACTCTCCAAGGTGGACTCAAATAAAAACAAGCTAGTCCTGTCCAGGAGATCCAATGCTAGGAGAACATCTAATCCTGCCTTATGTCTTCCCTTCAGGTAACCTGAGATCCCCAACCTGAAATTTTCCTTCTTTGGGGAATCAATCACAGCCAGCCATCGAGATGGGGGCTGAGGCAGAAGGTGGCGGTAGTGGCTGTAGGCATGAGTCCAAGCTGCTGATCCTGTGATCACCCCATAGAAGCAGAGTGGCCTCCAGTGGCAGGAGGCGACTGGATAGATACTGAGTCTGTGCTCTTGGCCTCAGTTCAATAGCTCATCTAGGAGAGAGCAAGGGGACGGGGCGGGCGGAGTTTGACTGCAGAATGCTGTTACAGTCTGCAGCAGCAGCCAGGAAATGCTTCTTCCTTTTCACCTTCACAGCAGGATTTATGATGGTCTGTGAGCCTGTTGTCTTTCACATAAAAGTGCTTGTATATTAAGAATTACATTATTTTTTATTTGAATTTGACAGAAAACAGTAACGAGAATTGGCTTTCCATGATACAGACTAAGCAGTGCACAGCTCTGTTCCTGTCCCCCTGACATTCAGAGCTTTGTCTTCTGCAATGCCTTTTGCTCTCTTTGCAATATTTCATGTCTTTATATAATACAGGCAGCACCCCCACACAGCACCAGTCAGCTGAAAGCAGTTAGAATGCCACCTCCCTCCTGGTCACATCCAGAGGGAGACTTGAGCCACAAATCAGACATCCCAGTTTTTAAAGATTTGTCTCAAAGTCCACATTTTTGGGATGTGTCACCTAGCAATCCTAAAATCACCCCTCAGTAGAGGGCTGGGTAGCTGTTTGCCGCTCCAGTCTGTTCAGTTTAGGGCATTTAAGGAGGCTGCATAGCACCTGGTTTGACACGAAGCCAAAGAAAAGTCTTGTCTTTTGTGGAGGTGGGGCAGGTGGCAGTGAGGCCAACCTACCACGGGTCCTCAGGGGAACATTGTCCCCAGCCGCTGCCCACACCACCTCTCCCCTCTCCCTTCCCAGGTACTGAGGGGCACAGCAGTGCCCCCCCAATACCAAGTCCCATTTTCCTGCACAATTCACTGCCCTTTACCTTACTGTTTGTATTAAAACAAAGGCAGAATGGCTGATGCTTTAGCTGTCCACACTATATTTACAATGCATTTATAAAATGAAAATCATCTGCGTTGTTTTTTTTTCATGTTTTCAACTATGAACTCTTAAAAATAGTCACTGGGGGCCTACAGACATGGTGAAATGCCCAAATAAAAGTCCATCTACTTTATCTTGCAGGAATAGTCTCTCCTTAACAATCTCTGCTTGCAACACATTCACATGCTGCATCCTCCAGAGTCCAGTGTCCGATTAGAGCTGGAAAGATGATACGTAGCATCCTGGATGTGTGCGCACGCTGTCTCGGTGATGCAGCAGATTAGTCCTCAGTTTGGTGAGGAAAATGTTAAAACTTGTGCTGAGCAAGTACTAACAGGTGCTTTCCAAGCCAAATTCTACTGGTGGGAGCAGGACTGGGCACAAGTACAGCACTAGAAGGATGTTACTTGAGAAAGTTGATGTTTTTATGGGAGGAAAAGCCTCTTTTAGTGAAAAGAGAGTGAGAGGAGCTGCAGACACCATGCTCTGTTTGCTTCTTCAGCAGCTGCAAGAAGCCATTTAGCCTGTGTTGTGCTCTGGCCACAGCAGGCTGTGGTAGCAAGCAAATCAATTTTTGCTTTCACATATCTCAGAATATGCTGGCAGAGCTATTTGGTAGCTGAGTCAATTGCTTTAATACACAGCCATGTAAGATTGCTTTCTTACAATGAGATCGATAATCTCTATTTAAATTCAATTTCAATGTCAGCATGGACAGTAACCTGAGACTGAACTGGAAGTGACCTCCGTGCCCACCTCCTGCTTTGTATCTGCATGTTGGAGCAGTGGGGGGTTACAGATCTCCCACAACATATGTGCTATAATTACCCTGTTTAATGTTGGTGACTTTAAATCCAAGCAATGGATTAAAGCTACAGGCTCCTTGGTGGGGAGAAGTTTTCATTTTGTTCATTCCTCCTGTCTCTGAATCATTAGTGCAGAACAGGTCAAACAGATGGAAGGGCAGAGTGAGATTTATTTGGTTTTTCTTTAAGACTCAAAGTTGACATAGTCCTTAGAGATCGTTGTGATTTTTTGAGAAATGGATAGTTTAAATGGTTTGACTTTGTTCTGACTGGATCATTTCTCTGTCTTTCAGTTCAGTATCTGTCATTTTATTATGCTGATGATGGATTTTTATTTGCTTTCTTTGTTGTGTTTCTGGTTGAGGGGTTTTTGTTTGGTTTGGTTTTGGTTTTTTTTTAAATAAAAAGATTAAATGGGCATTTTAATCCCAAAAAGGCTTAGGGATGATCAGTGAAGCCAGAATGTCCGCAGAGATCTTCCAAATGACAGAGAGAGGGTTTTTCAGTGCATGCTGTTTGCATTTGATATGCTCTTTCGGAATCAGTGCAGAATGTCAGACTCCTTATAACAGTGAATATTCATTAAGCCTGCCAGAGGCAGAAGCTGCAGTCAGTACAGCATCAGTGGAGGAGGCAGGGAAGAGAGAAATCAGGTTAATGACTAGCTTTCTCTGCAATTTGCTTCCTGCTTATTGCCTGATCTCAGTTTTAAATAAATTCATTTAATTAATGTGTTTTGCTACTTTGACCTGCGGATGGAAGGGTCTGTGATTAACGATGGGGTATTCCTAGTCTCACGGTGGCTTTAGTCAGCATGTTCTGGTGCCTAGAAAAAAATGTTGGAAAAAGATTTCCTTGAAACTCAATAATAATAGATGGTTTGATTGAAAGCTTTCATCTAAATGATCTCCTGAGTCCATGAGCTACCAGATTTTTAAAGACAGGGACAAAGTGGGGAGTGGGGAGGGGTGGAACAGAGTGAAAGCAAGCTGCTGTCTTGGCTCAGCATGTCATGCTGTGAAAAATGTCTCTGCAGGGAGACAGAGCTGCACAGAAATGCTTTCTTCTTCTCCCCCTTGAGCCGGGGCACATCTGTTCTAACACAAGTTAGCCTTCTTCTGACAAAGGTTCTTTAAGAAAGCAGCAGAGGCATAGGAGGTAGAGACAATGTACATGACACTCAGAATATATGGCCAGCTCGCATTATGGGAAATGAGCACCACCTGTTCCTAGTAAACACCAGATTGGAGCTGTGGGGCTATACAGGGACAGGAAAAGAAACACATGGTCTCCCCAAAAGAGAGAAAAATGTCAGTGAGATAGAAACTGCAGTCTTAGTCCAGACCTGATAGGGTATTGATTTGTGGGCTGAGTGATGACACGTTATGTGAGCAGGCATTTTGCCCCAAATTTAGAAGACATCTCAATTTCAGACTGTTTGTACCCATCACTCAGTGCTTTGACTTTGTTCCACTTACATATCAGTTCGGATGGTTTTACAAGCTGATGAAAGCCAACCCTTCAATTGACTGAATTTGCAAATGCTGCATCTGAAAAGACAGCACTGTAAATCTCAGTGACAGACCTGTACTTTGGAGTTTTGCAGCAGAGTGTCATTCAAGACCTAAACTGTACTGATGGTATTGCTGTCATAACTAAAATGTGGCCTTTTAAGGGATGGAAGTGGTGCAACCTTAACAAGATGGCTGAGCTTTCTCAGGTAGTTCTGAATAGAAGATGCCAATGCCTGCCTAAATGAAAATCCCACAAAGTGATTAGGGATGAGAAAGTGGCCTCATCTTGCAAATAGTTGTAGAGCATCTTTGTGGCTGTCACTGTTAAAGAGATTAGTTTCAAACTTTTTTTTTAAAATACCTTGGCATGGTCATCAGTACAGCATCCCCCAAACCCTGATGCTGCTTAGCTTGCTCCTGAGGGTGGAATTCAGTTTCTTTTGCACTAGCCACCCAAGAGTTAGCTGTGTAGTTTAAATTGCCTGTCTGGGCTTTATCTGTAGCTCAAGAAGCAAAGGTAATACAGCTCCAGCAGAGAAAGGAGAGGAGCAAAGAAAATTCAGTGCATCTAAAACCAGGCGTTTAAGCTAGGTAGATTGAACTGCCTTCTGAGGGTGCTTGTCTCTCTTTATAGACTGTAGCAAGAACTAAATTAGACAGTTTAGATTGGATACCTACTTTTTTTGGTGGCTGAATTTAGAAAAGGGATACCTTACTCTGTGAATGACATCTGAGAAAAAAATTTAGGTGCCTACAGCTACTACATGCTAAATTTCAGGGTCCCTGTTCCTTCTAGTAAGTGCCTGGGCTCCCTGCACAGAGCACGGGGAGAGTTAGGTACCTCTGAAAAACCTGTGTGCTGAGATCAGAACTGCCTGGAACATGGGAGAGAGAAGCTCTGTGCTCAGCAAGGTGACACAGCTCACCTGCAACCTGCTCCCTTTCTGGGACCTTGGAGCCTATGACATCCACATGACACTTTCTATCTGACAATGTGTAGGAAATCAGGTGCTTTCAGAGCAAGTAGGACCTGTTGAACAAGTGCCTATTGACTGAGATTTGTATGTTTTTCAAGTCCTGTGAGAGGTAGAAGGCTACAGCCTATGACCTGTAATGCCTCTGGAAGAGGCAAAAGTAGCTAGGCACTGTACCATACTGCTTCAAGCTTTCAGGTAGGTGATTTTAGGATGTAGGGGGGGTTTTGTATGTAATTCTGCCTGTGCATTTCAGACAACGGTCACTGGATGGAAAAAGAAATATTTTGAAAGACAACCTAGAAGTCCCTTCCTCCCAACTAAATATATGATCTACTTGACTGCAGTCTCTGTTGCTCTAGGTTCCATTTAAAGTCTACTGAGACACTTGTATTTTGGTGAGAGTAGGAGGAAATGGAGAGGGTGAAAAGTTCATTTCCCATTTTAGCTTGCAGACACTCAGGCGAAGAAGCATCAGAAGCTGCAGGTGCAGCCTAGATTGTGTGTTCTGCTGCATGCATGCATTTTAAAAATACATCATTTGGTCATTGAACATGAAGACTGCTGTATTCCTTGAGAATAAAGCAAAGGGGCAGTCTCCAAAGTAATCCATTGAGTTGCACTAGGAAATGGCCAGACTGCGCTTTTATGTGGGAACTCTGGCAAAACCTCCCTGTGTAGCTGTAGGAAGAAGAGAAGTATAATGTTTTAAATAAAGTGTTATAAGTATAGCTGGTAGATTTGCTTTATTTAGATTTTCCTCTAAGCTTAATATACAACTTTAAAGCATTCAATAAGACCCAGAAAATATGCAAGAGAAGTACAACTAATCCTGTTAAATGTAAAATAGCATCTAAGTGGAAAGTTTTTGTTGTTAAATTCCTGCTGATAAGAAACAGAAGAGATGTTTAAGGAAGCTTTGGAAACTGGGTGGTAAGTGACATTTATCCTTGATCTGAAATGCCTAAACATACAATGTTTTTAGTACAGCTGAACTGTGACCTTCCAGCCTGCCAATACAGATAAACACACATGTTATCAGGTAAATCATGCAGAAGGGAAATTTCCTAAGGAGGCTCTTGAAGCCCCACTCATAGGAAATGATGGCTATTAACTCATTAAGTTCTGTCTGACTCTGTCTTTTTGTATGTGATCTCTCCACACAGCTGTAAGGATAATTAGTGTCCTTTGGCTTGCTGAGTATTAAGGAGTATTAAAATGCTTAGTTTGTATGGACAACGAACATATTCAGGGGCTGGGAGAAAAACACAGAGAAATGTGTCTTTAAGTTGACAGAATCCTGATTCCAGGGTAGATGTGATGGGTTTTTTGTGTTTGGATACAGTATGTCAGATGGCTTTGTGATAAATGTTACTGACTTCATCTGGTGAGTGGATTTGTTTGGGCAGAACCAGATTAAAGGCTCAGTATCCTGTTCTGAATTAGATTTCAATAATGCAGACGTGTATATGCACCCTGTTAGACTGGCAAGAGTTTTCATGCAAGAGATACTGTACCTTAAGGATACCCTCTATTCTTGCACATTACTGTATTTGTGTGGTAAAATGAATAATATAAAGTCACTGTCATTGTCTTGTGTCCTGTCTTCAGCCTAATATGCTCATGTCAAAATGGCATGACCACACACCATGTTGTTTCAGCTGTGCTGTGGTGGCACTGCGGTCCATAGACTGTTGTAACCCTGTACGCTTCAAAGCAGGTTTTGGACTATTCACTGCTACAGGGCTTTCCCCAGCCAGAGCAAGGATGGTTCAAAAATCATTTGAGGTCACCTTCAGCTGTTTTTTTCCTGCCAGGAACAGGAAAAGAGCATTGGGTCCATGCCAATGTTGTTTGGAATGAATGTTGCATGGGCTTGTTGGGAAGGAGAAAGGATTTATTTGTCAAATAGGGCTTAATTTATTATGTACAATGTGAAAGCTCACATTTTTGTATTGCTGGAGAAAGACAATTGATTAATAATTTGGAAAAAGGCCAAGACACACAACATTCACCTTTGTAATTTATCATCTCAAAGAAACAAAAGCGATATAAAAGGTATCTGACCAAAATATTTGATTAAGCAGAAATGAAAGCTGGTTCATATTAATGCATTTAGTATGAAAAGGCTTGCTAGGACATTGTTATTACCAACAGCAAACATGTAACAAATCTGAAGTTGATAGTTAAGACCATAGGAAATTTACAGAAAAGCTACAACTGATAAAATAGAGGAACTTCCACATTAATAATAACTTCAAAAAAGAGATTTGAGACTACGGAGGTTAAGGTCACTAAAACAACTTCAGCAGTTCCTGGAAAGAACGTGAAGTCAAATCTTCTTCATCATTAAATACAGTCTTAGGGGGAAAAGAAGTGTACAGGTTCTTCTAATTCTTGGTTAAACATCACATTGTAAAAGCAGTCATACAACTGCCTTCACAGAGATTCCATGTGCCAAACCTATTACACAGATGGTCTCAGAGACAGTTCTGATGTGTCATGTATACACATTTCTTTGGCTCTGTAACATGGACGTACTGTGTAGGTATGGAAAAGCTTAAAAAGGATTCATGCTTTCCAGTGGTGTTTATTTTGCTGCCAGGCAAGAGAAAGACTGTCAAGCAGTGTTCTTTAGCTTTTGAACCAGGAGAGCCTTAGGTCTGCACATATGACACATTTTATTTCACAAAATAGTACAAAAAAATTTACAAATACAAAAAATTGTACAAACAACATTACAGAAGATGAAGAATCATAAAAGAATAAGAAGTATAGGCGATGCTGTTCATTTCATGAAATGGCTGCAAAAGTAAATGCAGTATTCTTCATTACTACTACAAAGGTACAGAGCAGTCAGCTGAGACTTACTGAATAGCATTTTCTGGTCTGGCAAAATGTTGGAGAACTCCCTTTAGATTGTTTACTTTGTTTTCTCTTCCTGCCCTCTTTCACCAGCAGGAGACCTAGGATTTCTCTGTTTCTTCTCCTTCTTTCTGTCCCCTAGCCTCCTCTTCCAAGGGATATGGAGTCCCTCTCAGCTGGTTTTCCAACCCTTCCTTGTAGTAATGCAGATCCTACCTCCTTCTTTACCCCAAACTTCTTTGCCTATTCAACTGGACAGCTCTGGTGCAGAATACATGATGCTGAGGCTTAATCAGATCGATGGTATTGGCATTGTTTGTGTGGTATTGCAAAAATTTGTGTGGGGGTAGGTGTGTTACAAGTGTGACAGGTCCTATGTTTGTGATACTGCACTTTCAGGGTGTAGATAAGAACATTTTCATCAGATTTGAGGGTTTTAGCATCAATGCATGAGCGCTGAGCTTTCCCCTGATCACAATCCTTTAAACACTTAAAATGAGATACTAAAATGTATATACTGTTCCTATTAAAAATTGGGAGTTTTGTAAATTACAAAGAATTTTCAAAGTTTAAGAAAAAAGAAACCAGCCAAGTTTTAAGACTTTCTCTCATAGAAGAACCTAACTTGTGTTGCATTCATTATGCTAGAAAATTGTCCTTGTCAGGGTAACATACATAAACATTTCAATCTGATTAGCTCAATCTTGTCAAAATCATGGAAATAAAATTAAAAGTTGCTTCATACTGCAAGCCTAAAGCCGGGGACAGAACTTGACTTTATATTTGCCTGTATAAAATATTGTGATCTACCATTCTACCATATCAATTCAAAGAACCAAGAGCTAGTCACCAGTCTGGTGTTTTTCAGCCTTTATGTTGTGATATTACAATAAGAAAAAAGAAACATAATAGTGAGGACTTTCCCAGTTTGAGAACTCCCTGCAGTATTATTTACTTCTGAACCATTCTTGACAGCTTACCACAAATTTGGCACCAGCCCTTTCTGATTTCCCATTTTGCTTATAAGTTCATAGTTTAGAAAAACTTTACAACTGTCTTACGAGAGTCACCCCATTTCCTGGCAAAAGGGAACAGGTTGTTAGACCCTCGCCTTGAAGAAGACTATGAATATTTCTGAGACCAGATTCTGCACCCTGATTGAAGGAGTCCTGTTGTATCTCTACCCAGGCAATTCAGTTCACACCTGTTCTTGCTCTAGGGCAGTGTCTGCTGATCAGCCACATTGCACACATACATACATACATGCTAGCTGGTTCTCAGGTTCCTCTTTGGGATGCACCAACTCATTCCCTCCATGAGGAATCCTGGACACAGTTGACAGGATGGTTTGCTAAGATAACCAGCAAGGATGTGCAAACTGCAAGGCTGACTCCCCCTGCCCCAGACACTCCTCTAACCTTATCCCAAAAGACTTGACACCCTCAAACATACCCTTGTGCTATGCAATACACATGCTTGTGTTTCATGCTATAAAACACTACAGTGGGCTGCATCACAGCAATCTCTTATTCCATGCACTTTAAATTCAAAAGAAAAATAGAGAACAACTGTATTTTAAGGCACAACATGGGATCCAGAGCATGTTGGGCCCAGCAGTATGTGGAGTGAGTCAGTGCATCCTAGCATTGAGCAGGCTGGAGAAGAACCAGTCAGTAACACCCAGATGAGCAGCCAGGCAACCAAGAGTCAACGTGGAGTGATACTAAAGCCATAGCTTTCAAATAGGAAGCTGATATTCACTGAGTGCTTGTATTTAATGGTGCTTTAAGCTTTTCTTGCTATTTTGACTTTTTCAGAACCTGAAGCGGGAGAGGTGTCCCCCCCAGTGGGAGCTGGTGTGAACAGCAACAGCTGGACCTTTAAATTTGGACCGGGCAATCCCAAACAAGGTGGTCCTGGTGAGTTGCCAGACAAATTCATTATCCCAGGATCTCCTGCAATCATCTCCATCCGGCAGGAGCCACCAAACAGCCAAATTGACAAAAGTGACTTCATAACCTTTGGCAAGAAGGAAGAGACCAAGAAAAAGAAGAAAAAGAAGAAGGGAAACAAGACTCAGGAGAAAAAAGAAAAGGGCAACAGCACCACTGAGAACAGTGACCAGTGAGGGGTTTATACTGAAAGAACCCACTTAGCCAGTTTTTGTAATAATGGCAGATTTCTCCTATGTAGCAACTCCCAACTTCTTCCTACTGTTAACAAATTTCCTGTATGTACAGACTTGAGAAAATCAGCAGGAAATTCACAGTGTCTGTCTAAATTGCTTAACAGGTTTTGTCTTAAAAGCTTTATTAAGTCTGGTGTTAACTCTTTTTCTCCACTCTGGCTTGTTTTCAGAATCTAAAAAGCAGACACAAGTTTCCTTTCTCCTACGCCGAAAAGGAGAATCTTCACAGTACAGCCAGTGAGAGGTTGGACTCTGCACTGTGGTTCCTGTGCTCCTGTCTTGATGACACTTACAGGACAGGTTTAAAAGTTTTAATGTTGTGCACCCTCTATCTGATTGGAAATATTTGTGTGCAGATGTCAGCTAGGTGATATGAGATCAGATAATAAAATGCAAGAAGAGCTGGTAAATATGCAACAGAGGAAACACCTAATGAACACAAATGTTCAAAGATGTTCAGGCTGGGGAGGAAATGTCTGAAAGGAGATGACCAGACTTTTCAAATCTTGAGAAGTCACTGTGTGGAAATACTGAGTCCTATACATGACGTATTGTACACACTCCTGCAAATAAAAACCTCACATTTACAGCTCTTTAAGATACCATAAATTTTATCTCTTACCAAGCAAGCCATTGGGAAAATTGACCCTTAAAGCCCTGCATTACCCTGGCAAGGCTAGCCCTCAGAGTGTAAGAAGGGCTGGGCTGACATCCCAGGAATGTAACTGTGATGCTCTGTGTCCCTGTTTCCACTCTGACATTATTTTGCACATTATGTCTCTGAAAAGGTCAGAGTTTTTCCATGACACTTATGCAAAAGAGAGAAAAAAAAGAAACATTAACTATGCTATTTGTTATTTGAGATATTTATTTATAAAGAAATATAGCTGTAAATGTTAAAGAAATATGATGCCCTTTAACCCAAACAGAAGTCAATCTAGAGCCATTATGAATTACAATTGCTGCTATTAAAGTGCTTTAGAAAAATTGCCTGAAACATCTGTATTATATCGGCCACTTGCCAATAACAGCTTTATTCTGTCGGGTGACTTGGGGGCTGCCTTTTGCATGTATTAATAAATACAAGAATATCTTCTCTCTTTTTTTTTTTTGCATTAATCTGCACTTTGAATACACCTTTGCAAACAAACTGTTCTAATATGAAGAAGCAGAAGCAAACTCCTCACACAAACGGATTTACTAACCTGCTAGCTCTGTGCAGTACCTTCGTGTTACCTCCCACGCACCCTTTTTTTGATTTTAGTTTTACTTTTCTATGAGATTATAAATTTCTGACCCTACTAACACTCATTATGTAAAATTCAAGTACTGTATGTATGCTGTATGCTCTTATAAGAATCCTGAAATATTTATTCTGTGCTTGTGTATGTGAATGTCAATGCAACTATTATTAGAGTGGACTTTAAGCTTTACAGTTGAATGTAAATTCATTATTTCTTTTTGTACACTTGTGAAAAAGTGGAGTAGTGTTAATTTTTTAAGCCACTGTTGATTATCAGTTTTTTGTGTATGAAACACAAGTAAAATATCTTTCTTAAATCAAGCCATGCATGCATTTTGGGATTTATTGGTAAGAATCTGTGAAGCTAAAGCTCTGTGAATTACTAAACCTAAGGGTATAAATGGAGTACTGAATGTGGTTGAGGATGTTGCTATAAAAGCAATACATGTATTTTTAAACAGAATATAGCTGATGAGGGACTTCCAAGGGGTTTTCTACATTATTGTACGTTCACAGAATAAAGCTCAAGTGTCGTCTTAATTGGAACTGTGTAAGAAACTACATAGCTCTAAAATATCTAACAGGCCCTTTAATCTCGGATCAAAGAGAACAGCTGGATTTCTTGAGACATGTCCTGGATGTTTTGAGTTTCCAAACTGCTGACAGTTCAGAATAAGACAATTTCTATTCATTTTTAAGAACCTGCAGCAAGTCTTAAAACATCACAGAAGGTAAAGCTCTAATAAAAGAATTCATATCTCGAAGCATAAACCACCAATGGCCTCATGTGGTCTCTTTAGAGTTTTCTTTTGCTACCAGTCTTGTTTTACTGGCAATGAAAAAGATGCTACTTGAGGAAGAGAATTCTTGATTCAGTTTTAAAGGCTAGCCAAGAGGAAAAAACTTCAGATTTGGGGAGGGATCTGTTCCTTTATGCAAGTGTGTTATGCCAGTACATCCAGACTTGCTTTTGTATTTGGTGACTAATCCAACAATTCCCAAAATGTTCATAAACTGGAGTTACAGTGGTAACTTAAACACACAGAAGGATACTGTTGGTTTGTACTCATCATAAAGTAGTTCTCCTCAGTGCCTCTTGCAAAAATCCAGCACAAAGATTTAATTCTTACAGGAATCTTTAACATTTGATTATTTTTAGATTTTAATTGAATTATTTTTTTTTTCTTTTGAGTGCTTGCATTTTCCTCTATACAGGCCAATCTGGTTCATTCACTTTTTATCAGTGGTCATACACAGCTAGTTTTCCAAGGTTTGCTTTTATCAGAATGAACCAAAAGCAGCACTATGTCTCTGATTTGCCTGTTTTAACACAAAATTTACCAATGCTGGCTTTGTTGCAGGTGCTTACTGCAGGAGAACTGTATGCCTGCATGACTTGGTAGACAAAAGCAGAATATCTGAAAGTAAGCATTCCAGTATGGAGATCTGATAGAACAGAGAAAAAAAAACTCTCAGCGGAGAGGAGAGGAGATGCTCTTGCTGAAATTGTTTAAGAAGAAGCTGGATTGCGCTAGTAGAATATACATTACACAGATTCACTGTGTTTTCAGAAGGTTGAATCAGGCACCTCACCAGATTTTTAAAAGATTTTTCCATATTTGAACCCCCTAGTACAACTGGAATGCTGAGATATTTTAAGTGAAATTTGGCTATTTCAAAACTAGTATACAAATTATACCACTGACATCCTTTATTTTGGATGTCCAGGAGGAGGAAAAACCCTCAGCATGAAGTATTTTTGGAGGACCGAGGGGGCAGGAGGGCAGAATTTATAGATTCTACCACAGTTTTGGGGTTTACTGTTTAAATACCACACAATAGGAACTGAGAATCTGAGGTGGGCAAGATCAACAAGAATCAAGGAACAAAAGATTCTTTTATCCTCTTGCTGACAATGAAATGGGCAAGACAAAATACACTGCAGAACTTATTAACAAGGAAATTACAATTTGGGGGCTTTTTACCACTTGAACAATTTATTTCTCTCAGAATCCATATATTTTATGTGAGCATATTGTCTTTGGAAGTCTGGGTTTTATGCATACAAGATCAGTGGCCAAAACTATTGGGCTTTTATAACAATTAAGCCTGAGTTATGTTGTATATTAATTACATCGTGTCATTAAAAAAAACCTCATTTTACATTAGGCTTCTAAGATTTAGTCTTGTGCAGTTTCTTTCTGCTCAGTATTTGGGTCATTGCACATCACAGGAGGGGGATCCAGTTAAAGTTTTCCAATGATCTTACGTAAGGGGAAGAACATAGAACCCAAAATGCATTTCCCAAATTTCATATGTGAAACTCTCTTACGGAATTAATTGCAGCCACCTTTGATATCTTTTAGGATCATCTGTCATTTCCTCTTCTTCTTCAGTCATTTGATGTGTTTCAAGGACCACTTCCATTTTTGGAAAAAGCTATTACACCGTTAATTGACTTTCTCCCCAGGAGAAATGGGAGTAAGCTACCTTTATAGAACAGTGCTTATTAGTACATGATACAGTGACTACAGTTTCTATAGGATACATAATTCATGTTGCCTGGTCAAAAAACTTCGACCTGCCCATTCTGGGGCTTAACAGTCTCAAGGTTCCAATAAGCAGCATTTCCTTGAGGAAACCTTATTTTATTAGCTCCCTAATCTATATGTAACATATTTAGGTACAAAATGAGGGAAAGAATCTTCCTGCTTCATGCCACTAAACACTTCAGTTAGAGCTTTCTGTGTTTCTAAACCCACTTGTTCTTAAACTGTAATTACATTCTTAAAATCTAAAGTCACTTACTGCCTTTCTTTTACACAATTTGCCTCACATTTTAATCCAGGTGATAGCCAAGTTTGTGTCAACAACTGGTTAAAATAAATCATATACAATCTTCCTTCCCTATCCTCTTCTCCTAGCAGCAGTTTTGTGGATCTCATATAAGACAAGTATTAAGGATGGAGCTGAGCTGTTATCCTCATTGGAGTCCTAAAGAATGAGTAGGTCGCTCAGTTTTGCTGTTATTTAATTGTTTGGAAACTACTGGCCGTTCTTGACACAGACACTTTTTAAAGATAGTGCCAAAAGTCCCATGTTCTGTTAAGGCTCCTGTAAATATGCAGAAGTATCACCTTGATCAAAAGTTTCACTTTCGTGAATAAGTGTACATTGAAGCCTTTGGTTTCTTCCTTCACATGTCTCTGAGGGAGAAATGAGTGAACAGCTGAACAACATTTTTATATCAGCACACATAATTTAATCTGCATGAAGGAAATATATGCTCTGGAAAGTATTGGACACGCTGAAGATGCCAAGAAATGTAATAATAAAATGTGTATGCGAAGAGCTTAGTATGGTGGCTGGTATATATTAGGCCCTATATGATGCTCACACATGGCTGAGCGGTTGGCTTTGCACAGTGCTCACACAATTGGACATACCAAGAGTGCATAGAATACTTGTAATGAAATAAATGCTTTATCACATTTTAATGATCTTGTGCAGCTTAAACCAGCATGCTAGAAAATCAATATTGCTAGCATATAAGTTAATTTTCCATTAGCTCTTGGTATGGGGATGCTCTACTCTCCTGACTTCTGGCTCCTCTCTGCGGCCTCTGTCCATCACTAGAGGATCCAGTGATACTGCTCTCCATTTGCAGATAGGTATGTGTGTACATACATATATATATATATGCAAGCATTTATACAGATATATATAAAAATCTGGGACCTGGTTATGTTGTTATACAGAATACTGCAACACCTACTGTCAGTGGTAATACTGCTTAGGTAAAGCCTATTATGCAACTCTATCTGATTTTTCAAGGTGATGCTATTATGGTGACATTATGCACCTACTTCTGGAATACGTGTTGTTCAGGTGCCTTTGGCTGGCTTAGAGAGCTAATTAAAGGAATCCTTCAGCATGAAGTACAACAGAATTGCTTCTGCCACATGGTGAGAAAAGCGTATCTTACACTGCGCTGTGGATTCCCTTTCACATCCCAGGACTGCCTCCATGCAATCACTCTGACATAAGTTTTAACATCAAAAGATGACAGAGATGTAGTGAAGTAAACATCTCTCAGAAGCCACACAGCTTGGCAAATATTAAAAATGTTTGCCTGCCAGTGGCACCCAGAGCTAGGTAAGTGTTGTCTGAAAAAGACAGCAAGTAACTCATCCACATTTAAGAACTGATGTCTACAGCATATTACAAGACAGACATGCTAGGCTTGAAAACTAGATTTTTTTAAAACCAGGACCCTGACAAAGTGTTGGAGGCTGGCCTTCATACCAACTAGAGCAGCCATAAGTCTGTTGTCACTCCCACCACTCAACTCACTTGTCCCTCAACATAATGAGCTCCATTGTGGTGGAGAGGAGTGGGACATGTCATGAAGAGATAACTGCATGTATGCTGTCAGGTGGGTAAGGTTATGCTACAGGCATATACATACAGGCAATAAGGCACGTAGACCAGGTGTTGGATGCACCTATGGGGCTTTGTATGAGGTGAAAGGTGAAAGCCCATGTTGCCAGTGTGCTGTTCCAGCAGGAGCAATATCTGAATCTCCTACCAAATGCGAGACCTTGAAGGGCTGCCCTATGGGCCCAGCAGTGGGTATTGCATCAGTGCTGGGGCATTACACATGATTTCAGGCTTCAGCACTGAGATGAGATAACATTAGAGCTGGCCCTGGCAACCCTGTTCCAGCTCCTTCAGTGATATTTTATGGAAGGTTCAAGTGTCTTGGCACCCCTTGAGCAGCACTGAGGAGAATTAGAAAGTCTTTGCCTGTTAATTACAGGAATGGTGCCACACAAGAAGCCTGACAAGACATAATAGTTATTACAACACATCAATCACAGCCACCCTAGACTTTTAATCCTGCAATAGTTTTCCTGTTAGATAAATCCTTCAGCTTTTCTGGGACTCAAATTCCACTCAGTGCAGCCTCAGTGGGAAAAATGTGTGTGATTCTGGGGGAAGCTAGACTGAAATGTGTGGAGATGTAATTCTATGTCCTAACTAAGCCCATACTATATCATAGCCTTCCTTTAGGAAGACATATATCAGTCCCTACCTTGAAGAACTTCCTTCTCAGTGTTTAAAGAATCCTACCTGAAGTGTCTCTACCTGTGAAACAGTGTGCTAAGCAGTTACAAATCAAATCAGTTCTGTACACTAGGACTTAAGGCTTTTCAGACATCACCACTCCTACCCCCAGATTATCTACACTGTCAAAGCCATTACTGACTGGTGTCTACCTTCCTCTTCATCACCTATGGTGCAAACAGCCTTAGGCTCAGTGAGGACCCAAGACCTCATTCCCATAGGCTGGCCCAGGAGGCTCAGGCCCTGCCTAGAGCAGTTACACCAACCTGGCCCTTCCCAGATGCTGTGAAATCCAGCTGCAGTCAGCTTCAGCTGGCACCAGGGCTGAACTTGCTCTCAACTCCCTACCTTGCAGTGTGGAAATTGCCTGGGGTGCATGTTAGATAAGGGACAAACTTAACACCATGAAATTCTGCTTGTCTTAGATGCCTAAAAGGGGATTATGCAACATTTAGGTACTGACATTGGAGAAAGTGATCCACAAAGCTCCTGACGGGTGTTGACCCGACAAAGAGGTATGTAAATTGTGTTAGACCTGTAGACTCAGGAAGTTCTTTGTAAGACTGAATTTAAGCTGCCACCAAGCATTACAAAAGCTACCTTGATCTTTCCAAAGCCACATGTAACAATCTCTTGTTAATCTACTTCACTGCAGTTGCAATATAAATGCAATCCTGAAGATAAGCTGCATCTTACCCTGAAGGGTGACTGCACTGAGAACTGGCAGGTGCAGGTACCTCCCTCTGTTCTTAGGGAGTAAATAGCACAAAAAGGTGAAATCAGTTTTATTTTATCCACAGGCTGCCTTCACACACGCAAGGGGACGTCTCAGCTGGCCACATAGGGTCAGATTCTGGCCAGCAGCACAAGCAAGGAGATATTTATTAGCCAGAAAGTAGTGGGAGTGTTATGTGGGTGAATTTTTCCACAACATTAGAAGATACCAGAGATTCAAAGTGTGACAGGTCAACCCAGGGCAGTAAATGTACTTACTTTCAGTCAGAGGGAGGGGCTATTCTGCCTATAGATCTTGCTAATGTCCCCCTGGGTCAAGCAAGCTTTCATAAATGGACAGCCCGTATCATCTGCAAAGCTGTCAAATATGCTGTTTGGCTGATGGTAGGAACTGTTGACCTGTGAGTTACATTGCTCCAGTTGTTTGTATCTAAGAAAAAATTAAAATTCCTGTCAAGTATCTTTGCTTAGGCCCTTATTGTGCACTGCTGGGCTCCCCCTGTGAACCTGCCAAGCCATGTGGGTGTGGGCATTCATTAGTATGCACACAGACTAATGCAAAACAACCTGGAAGTAACAGGATATTGCAGTGCTATAATGCCAAAACCTCCACAACCTGATCAATGTTGATGGTGCAGTTAGTTCTGCATTGATTAATTTACAAAGTGAAACCCCTACAGCAAGTGAGTTTTGCACCTAAGCGCTCACTGCCACAGTGCCTACCAGAATCATGTGGCTGTATAAAATAATAAATAGGTCACAGGCAAACCACAGGTGTGAGCATGTGCAGCCCAAATGGTACACTGTGCAATGAACACTTACAGGATGGCTGCAAACCCTGCAGGGTAGACTCTGGCAAATTTTTGTTACGCTAAGTCTTGTCCCTCACCAACAGACTAAAACTCTTAACCCCAGAGGCTCTTGTCCATGCTTCCAGACCCCACTCTGCAAGGCGATGTGTATGCTCCACCATATATAACTATATTGTTGACTGTAGGTGCCAGTGGGCTTTGGGCTGCTGGTACCTGCTCTGCGTAGAGGCATAAGGCTGGCTACAAAATCCATACATGCTGCTAACCAGTGGTGCGATTATGGTGGCAAATGGGCCAGCTGCCCTCATGCTCACCCACCCACATGGCAAACAGTGATTTGCTTGAGCCCATCCTGAAAACTCTCAAGGTCTTTTCATGTCTCTGCAGCTGCGTGAGGTCAGGGCTGTCATTCCTCTCCTCTGATAAGGTAGCTCAACCAGAAGTCCTATGTCCGCTTTTAAATGCATGGGGGAGATTATGCCTTTCTGTATTTTCTACATACTGTCAAAACAAAAAAAAGGATTTGGTGATAAAAACTGTGTACTACTTCCTCCTGCCCTAGTCCAGCTCCCCTAGTCTCCTCCAAGAACTTGTTTTTGAAATGTAGAACTGTGCAAGTTCAGCAAGACTGAATTTATGCCCACATCCAGACACACCTTCAAAATGAAGAGACTGTCCAAATGCTTCCTGTCTAAGCCTATCATGTCAGCTTCTCTTCTGCTCTCCCACTCACCCACTGATCCCAAGCTCTGTTTCAGAAAACTGTTTAAAACATTTTGAAAAGCCATGCACCTTCCTTCCTGGCAACTGATGGCTCACAGCTTTTTAGCCATTTGTCAAGTTGAGTAGCCAAGGGCTGACACAGACCAAGGTGGCAAACATCCCCAGCCTCCATCAACGAGTATCCCAATCCTTCTCTGGCATGCGTGACCAGCACATATATCCAGGGACAATCCCAGCTGACATGCAGAGCATCAGCTCCCAACGGAACTGGTTCTCCAACTAGTCCAAAGCCCTTTTCAATACACAGCTGTTATGGATATGATTCCTCTTGTCAGACACATGACCTACATTCTTGATCATACAATGTAATGCCTTTGGACATGGTAAACTATATGTTTCTCAGTTGTTCTCAACCTTCAAAACCAGTTCAGGCTAGTGTGTATAATTGATCTAAGTGTCTCATTTTTCTGTTCTAATAGTATGTGCCATCTGCATGTTTTTCCTTAAATAATTTTATATCCTCTTCTACATTATTAATTTAGCAGCATTTGGTGAAGAAGAAATCCCCTGGAGATGCACAGAAGATCCCAAGAGAAGGATTTACACTTAATTGCTGTATTCTGTTGTAAGACATTTAGTAGCCAGTTTACTGCTTTATTATATATGATCACTGTTGTGTAAAACTAAGGCATACAAATGGATTTTTTTTTAGCAGTGTCGTCTATAAATCAGGCCCGTGAGCCATTAAAAAATTGTATTGCATTTATTTGACAAGACCCATTTTTCATAAAACTATAGTTTTATTCTTTGCTGTTTGCATATCATACCAGTCTTTCCTTAATTTTTCCTGGCTCAAATTTCAGGCCCTTTTCCCTATAATTTTCTAGCTCTTGCCATTTGGCCTCTTTCACCAGTTTCTCTCCAGAGTTCCAAGAGGTGTTAAAATAATCAACCACTGAAGGGACCTGAACCAATTCTTGTATCGTTCTTGAACAAAGGTATCTATCTCACCTGCCATCAGCTCCAGGTTCACTTACACATGCAAAAATGTAAACAGATGCTCACTTATTACACTTCATAGTATTTTATCTGTTTTGACTGTTATCACGGCAGAGGTTTACTTTATTCTTAGCATAGTAGAGCAACAATTTCAGGTGAAGCTTCTGGCCCAATACTTTAATAAAGTAACAATTGCTAGTGAAAAGCCATGCACATTAGAAACCTGTCTAGAAATATTCTCATTTCTTACAGTCATTTTTGGCAGATACTTAGTTAGCAATTTCTCATCCCCTTCAAGGCTCTGTAGAATGAAGCTCTTACAGCTTCTCAGGGCTTGTTTCTTATCTCCTATTATCTCATAGTTACCCTTATATTGACAGTGGGGTGTACTGAAGCTAGGGTTCTAATGAAATGTTTTAATTGGACTACAGTGAAGTGTGATATTCAATATAATGCCTCTGCCAAATGCAGTTTAGTGGAGGTAGGGAAATGTCACAAATCTAATTGTCAAGGCCATCTACATGCTGCCGCAAACTGAGTCCTAAATCCTACTTCCAAGTATCTCATTCCCCAGTCCCTCGTGCAAAAGACTAGAAATTTTGCAGTGGTTTCATTTTCAATTGCTCACATAATCAGTACAGTTCTTCTGAACTGTTTGCTTTAATATGAAATTACATACATGACACACTTTTCCTTTTTTCTCAAGAACCCTGATTGTCTTTTTCTCAGAAAATAGTCTCATAGAAAGTGTCAGAAATTATTAGAGAAGAATTGGAGCTTTTGACACATGAAAAGATGTGGGAGGGGGTTGCAGGTAAGGGAGCTTTTCTGTAAACGTGAAGAGAAATGAAAGAGTTAAACACCTTGATTTCTGAACTATGAATGTTTCATTTCACCATTTTCAGCTCTTTGAGTTGTGGCGGTTCACATTTCTCTGGCTGGCTGGTGACTTGGGACAACCCCTTCAAAATGCAGACATGTTGTCAAGTTTGTCTTCTGTATGACAAGGACAAGCATGAAATAGAAATAAAATAGGAATTTGATCATGCAGTGGGCAAATGGCACAAGGTCTTTCATCAGCCTTTAGCTTTTAACAGTAATGAAATATAACATGCCACAATAAAAGCTGGGGGCAAGTTTGCCTTCGCTGGTATGTTTTGAAAGCAGTGCATTATTACATACACTGCTTTTCTCAGTCAGTACAAGACATTTTCTGCTACAGTCACATAGATGGGCTTCTTCCTCAAATAAGTCCAGCAAGGTCACTGTGATCATATCACTGCTTTTTTTTTCTGCTAATATAAGATCATGGGGACTCACTTGAATATGGCTAAGAAAAGGCACACATAGACTCGAGGCATTAACAGACACTATTTCTTTTCCACCCGAGCAACATTAATAACAAAGCGTCTGTTCTTTGTACGTTTCTGCTGTGGGCAATGACGACACCAGATCCTACAAAGAAATGAGAGCATGAGCGGCTGCACAGGCATACTGCTGTCAGAGAAATGGTCCAGAACTGGCAATTTTAGGTAGTTGCCTGCTTAAAAAGTCCAGCACTGTTAGAAAATACCTGGTAGTCCCACTGAGCATACACTGCCAGGGTGTACATCCTGAACGATGAAACACAATTTTATATTTATTTAATGATTTTTTTTTTTGTCTGAAACAGCTGATCTGGAAATTGAATACCATTGGAAGCAAACGAATTGCTCTGCTGGTCTTATTGTTTTGATTCAGGTTAGAAATCTTATGTATTACTAACGTAGTTTCTTCATTTCGTGACTTTAAAATTCGATCCTTTAATGCTTTGTCTAATGCTCTTCTCACTTATGTAATTTTTAAAAAGATAATACATTATTTTACAAAAGATTTTGGCATTTAAGGGGCAGCTGAGCTTCTTTTAATGCACAGCTTAATATATTTCAGACTAGGAAAGAAAGTTATTCCATGTCAAACCCTTGAGGATAGAGGAAGCTGAAAAAATGCTTTTAATGAAAATGTAAAAGAATAATTTGGTCACAAAAAAGAGAGATGAAAACACCTACTGCATAGTGTTTGGAGGTTCCATGTCTTAAGCACCTAATAACTCAAATTTTATTATTACTGTGTAGGATAGCAATATTTTGGCTATGAATTTGGAGCTCCTGTGTTAGATTTTTGAATTCTGGGAGAATGATTTGTCAAGCTTGTAAAGATCTACTTCTAACACTTAAAAATTGGAAGACGAGTGAACAGGTAAGACATCCTCTAATGAGAAAGACTGTCTTGGGCCACAAAATACCCACTTGTAGTTCTGCTGGTGGGAGGTTGAACTTCAAACATCGATATCCTCCAAAATAGGCAAGGATAGCAAAGATTTGCTACCAGTGCTTTCACCTCTGTAATGTGAACTTCCTGATACTTGCAATTCTGAAGCTTTCCCTTTATATCCCTGCAGCCTGTCTTTCAGCCCTGCAGGCTTCACCAGGCTCTGGGACAGTGCTTTCACCTCTGCACCAAAGTCCTCTAACCCTCCAGACCTTGCACTAACTAACGCACTGCAAATACTTGTTAGGTCTGACACACTGGATTTGTCGTGGGACACCGATGGGTTAATTGGCTTTCCTTTTCCACCTCCTGCTTTGTAGCTTTAATCTAAATCATCTAGGGACCACATTGCTCAACAGATAACAATAGGAGGCAGCGGTCATTTAAACAACTAATGAACATTACCCAAGGATGGGCAGCACAAAGCCTAACAGGCAATTAGCACTGCAATATCTGCACCTCATTAAAGCCTGCTCTAATCAACGCTATTAGTCTAAACAGTGGCAATGGGGAGACTGGGTGCGGCCTGGTGAAACCATATTGTTACAGTTGGAAAAGTATTTGGGGTTTCCTTGTTGCGTTGGAGGAGATGCCCCTTTGGTTGCCAGGAGAGCTTTCCTTTTCTGTTCTTTCTGCCGCCTTTTTTACTTCACTTTTGCCCAGTGGTGGCTTTTTCGAGTTGATGTGTGCTGTCAGCTGTGGATCATCTGAGTAAATCTGTGTGCATGTAAGCCTGCCTCCTTATTTGCTGTGCTACAAGGCTAAACTCCTAATTTATTGTTAAGTGTTGGGATGGGGGGGTTGCTGTAGTATTAAATATTAGGAAGATGCTTAAATATCTTCCTTCCTCTCCCCCGCCTTTTTCTGGTAAATAAATGAGTCACATGAATTTATTTGCTCTTATAAGACACAAGTGTTTATAATCATTTAGGTTCTGAAATCCGTGTTTGGAAGAGAGAGAAGGAAGAAAATAAAATTTATCCCATGATATTCAACTCCCTAGTTATCATTCTGCACTGGCAGTGTCAGAGAAGGACATGAGTTCAGGAAGGTTTCAGTCTGAATAGGTGTCTAGAGCATCAGCCACTCTCAGACCTGACCTTGTGACCTCCGTCCTAAAGAGGCTGTGCATTTCATGTTATGAGACAATGAGTGAGCTGGAGGTGTATCTCCACCTTTGCTCTTGCCTTTTGGCAAGTAGCAGCTCTTGACTGCAACAAGGATGAAGTATTTTTTGCATTTGAAATCTCTATTTTGCCTAGGGGGAAAAAAGACAGAATTTAAATTAAGAAGAAAGTGCTTTCACCTAAACTTAAAGAATCTTTAATTTAAAGAAAATTAATTGTTTAATTTTGCTTATTCTCCTTAAGCCTGGTAGCAATATTGCAGGGGAAACATACTACGTCAAAAAGCACGTGGGCTGGGAGGGTAACTGCAAAGACAGTGGAATAAACAGCTGAGCAACAGGTGCTTTGAATTGGTACCAATTAGTTAAAATGTTTCAGTTAGGCTAAGAAACAACCGGTTTGATTCAGCCTATAAAAGATACCGAATGGCTTGTTCCCTTCCCTAAAGGGCATTACAGAGTCTGGAGTGAAAGAGGAAATGAGAGAAACTTCAGGTTTAAGAATAACAAAGCCACCAAGCTGTCTGTGGTTTTCACAGGCAATGGTTCTTTCAAAAAAGAGGGGAGAATTTTGTCTGTGTGTAATCTCAAATTGTTTGTTGCTTCAAAATCTGGTAGTATGTCTGTCTCAAAAAGAGACTAGGTATTAGGTAGGTGTGGTAAGCAATTAAAAACAATTTAGTAGTTCCTACAGTTAAAAATAATTACAGGAGTATGACTTTGTGAAAGCCTGGATTTCTTCTTTCCAGTTGTAGACATCTTAAAGTGGAATAGTTATTAAAAGCTGCTCTTTTGTTTATTCAGTGACACAAGTTTATTCAAAGTCACTTGACTGGTCTGCCTCTACAGTCAACAAAGGACAGCATTGCTGGAGGGCAACTAACTCTTCCGAGTGCTTTCAGAAGGCAGTTATCACTTGCAGATGCTCATTCTTCTCTTTTAAGAGATCAAATGATCAAAGTCCTTTTTCTTTTCCCTTTTCAGAAGGGAGCGTGTATGTGGGATTACTTCAGATGAAGTAACCAACTACTTAACCGGCTAAAGTCATGCAACAAAGGTCTCAAGAAACTCCTAAAACTCTGACTGAAATTTGTTGGTTACAAATAAGGCTGTGCTGATCACCAATGCTCTGACAAATTTACTGAAGGTACCAAAAAGGGAAGAGAGACACTGGACAAAGCTTTTCCAGATAGCTTTTGATATTTTAAAAAATGGTACTCAGTTCCAAGAGGGTGATAGCAAGTTCTGAATTTAAGAAAATATATTTTAAAAGCCCACATCAGAGAGGAGCTGAGGAATTATATGAAATCACAAGATGAAGTAGGTAATTCAGTGTTGCATTAGAATCAGGAGATTGTTACCAGCAGAGCACTAGCTCTATACTGCAGAAAAAAGTTTCAAGTAGTATTTGATATTGGTTATGGTCCTCATTGTGCTGAAGTTACTTCATTCAAGAAATCAGTTGTTTTCTCTCACTGTGAAAGATGGGACCTTACATAGCTGGATGTTGGTCTAGAGTCTGAACACCGCCTTTCGAGCTCTTTTTTTCTGACCAGCGCTGGGTAAGAAATCCTGGCTATTTTTGAATACTATTCTAAAAGAAAATCCCTTCTTTTCAAATATGTGAAATGTCATGCCTGCTTATGTAGTCCCCAGTGTTGCAAATTGTTGTAAATAATTTTACTCTAAATCATAGGTATGAAACTATGCTGCTGAAGACTGCTATATTCAAGGTTAGACTTTCCAGATTAGTCTCTCTCTTCTTTTCTGTAACAGATTTTAAAATCACTGCTTAAGTTGTTATGCTCGTAAAAAAAGCAAACATAGAAGTCTCACTGAAAAACAAATAGAGTAAACCACTAATTCAAACAGAGAGGCTTGAAGGATCAAGTAATGTAAATTGTAAATAAGGCTACTATTTCTTCATTCGTGTAAAGAGTATTTGTATTTTTGGACAAGGCACTTGAAACCAATAGCTTTTTCTAGATAAGATGAAGCTTTCAGAAATTCTGGGGCTTGAACGTGGCTGTAGCCAAATGAGAAGCCTGTTGCACCCTTGGAAGTAGGAGCTCCATAAGCAGGATATAATTAATATTAACTTGCTTTGAATTCAAACATGAGCACACTCATATTGCATAACTATCAAACACTGTATAAGCATTTTTGTACCTGATGTCCTAGTAAAAGTAGTATTGCCATTGCTAGGAACTGGTCTTGGGCTTTATACTAAATGGGCCAGACTCCAGTCCCTGCCTGTTAGGTTTGTTAGCAGCTTGTTACAAGAACTTTGTGTGAATTCAAGCTTGAACTAGTTTAGCTATATATACTATTTAAACATAGGATAGCAGTGAAGGCCTTGGAAATATGGGCACATGTTGAAACAGAGTCCCTAGAACTAAGAGTCAGTAATGAGTTCATCATTGGTGATCAGCCACTGGTGATTAAAAAGGCACACCCTGGAAAGCTGGGAAAAGATTGCTTTTGCTGTAGGGTGGCAAGGGGGCAGCAGCAGCGGTTTATCAAGAGATTAAAAAAGAAAAAAAATACGCACACACACACACACACACAAATCCCAGTGCAAAACAAAAAACAAGCAACAGGACAAGACACCCCAGCACGCTGCAGTGCACAAGTGAGTGGCTAGGAACTGCCTAGAAACTGAAACACTTATGAAAGGAGGAAACACTTAATTTAGGGACTGTAAACAAAGTATTTTCCTCTTTGATTCCTGCTTCCCCCTTCTCAAAACTGATCACTTTTACCTCATGGACTGAGATCATCAAAGACAGGAGCCCTTGGCCCTGACTATATGGCAACTTCTTCATGGTATTGTACACTTAGAGCTAATTTAGAATAAGATTGTTAAAATCACTTATTTGAATATGTGGTGATGGTTATTAATAATAAGTACCAACAAACATTAGCTATGTTTATTGTTAACATCAGGCAAATAAAGTGGGGTTGATTTTAGTGTTTAAAGCTGCCCTTGTTTATCTGTCTTCTAAAAGCTCCCATCACAGCAGTCTCTATTTCCCTAATTAGTACAGTTGTATTCAGTTGCAACATGGTAAGAGGTCTACTAAGGAATTTTATTCTCAGTAGTGAAGGAATCAAATATCTAATATTTAATACTATAACTAGTATTTATATATTTCATGTTACATGGGACAAATGGGAAATGTGTGGGCAAGATTTCGAAAACCTAGTGGGACTTATCTCGCCAAATCTGAGAAGTCTGCAGCATAGATAACTGCATGTGATCTAATCTTTGAGTTTCCTTTCATATTCAGTGGAGGGAAATAAACTCTTCTGAAATTCTAGTCATTTGTTCTATCTTCGAGTGAGATGAGGTGACCCTTGAAGGCCTATTTCTGCCTCTTTGTAAAGACAGCCCAGACAATGAACTCCAAGGTGACAGTCTGCACCATGAACATCTCCGTTTTGACAGGGGAATCTCACCCTTTGGCTATTAGACATGGCTGCTTCTGCAAACTCATCTAGTCAGAAGTTCCTCTTCTGTCTCTTCATAGGGGAAGCTACTAAAATCTTGTTTTAGAGTAAGAAAGCCCAGCAAGATTACTCTTGTTTGCTACTCCTAATGTTCTCCAAGCAATCTAGTTTTTGGGGTTAAGTAGATATTGGTTAGTTATGAATAAATCAAGTAAATGTGTTATGCAAATTTCTTTTTTTTTCTGCTTAAATTGGTGTTCTCAGTCTCCCTACTCCTTAAGCCGTCGTTGCTCCCCTGCCCCCTCCCCCCTGCCTCATTTGGATCCCATCAGAGTATTGTTTGAGTGTAAGAGGAATGCAGTTTTCTGTGTTAATGAAAAGGTTAATAGGTGGCTATTCTGGGGAGCAAGGTATGATGGCAATGCAATTTATACTGGGTAAAGGGAGAGGATGACTAATGGAATGAAAATCGGGCCCTTCTAGAGGTCACTAGCTCATAATATAGGACAAATAGGCACAGAAAGAGACAGTGCTGTAAAAGTGGTTGTAGGGGTAATTATCTGCACTATAAGGGAAGGCAGGAAACTACATTCAGGCATTGAGGGAGCCATGAGAGTGCCAGAAATGAGGCAGTGAGACTCCTGAGTCTAAAATATTTCCTTTTCTTGTGATTGAAAAGCAATTGCTGACTGAACAGGCTGGAGCTCAAGAGATGCAGACATGAAAGACTGGAGTGGAGGAGACTTATAATAGGTCTGATCCCTAGCACAGGTCCTTGTGCTACTCCTTTCCGGGATCTTTTTGCTGCTGTGAGCCCAGTACCACCTTAAACTCTACTAAGCTGCTGTGGCCAATGCTTTATGCCATAAGAGATGATTTGAGAAGCAGTGGGGAAAAAGAACACTGTAACAGGCCATGGATTAAAAAACAATACATTAAAAGGAAAAAGTATTTGCCACCAGTTTCTAGCCTGTTGCAAGAAGATAATACATGTATGTAGGAGTGTACCTGCCATGCCAGCTGCTCTTAGGAGCCTTGCTCAGAGGATGTGTGCCTGCATTTGCGCTCAGCTTCCAAACAAGGGAAGAAATAAATTTAAAGTGACAGCTGCTAGAATTCAAGGACTAGGAAAGACTTGAGGGGTGTATTCTTCTACAGATTGCAGACAGTTTAAAGGCATGGAGTAAACAAAGGTGGTCTACACCAGCTGTGTGTTTCTGACTCAATGAAAAAAAGTTACACTCTTTTTGCATATATTCCAGCTCCATCACCATCTCCCTGACCTGTTGTATGACTTGGGAACATGATGCAATATGCCTCCTTTAGCTTAATCTAAATTATGGTAAACATGCATGAAGGTTCAGCTAATGAAAGATCAAATACTGTCAGAAGATTTTCTGCCCCCTTCCCTTTCCCTCTCTGTCACCAGGTTAGTAGTGTGCCTTTGGATTCTCTGAACAATTCCAGCTCCTGAAGTCTAGCATACCAGCCTGCTCTTCCCAAGACTCATGAAATAGATCCCCCGTGGCCTCTGTAGACCTTAGTGTGTACTTTTGGTCCTTTCATACAAATACAATGGAACTCAGTCCTATTATTATGGAAAAGAGTAAAGAGCACACATCCCAACCTGTCCCATTTTTATTCCTGATCTGTTGCTGGTTTTTTTCTCTCAACGAATAACTTCAAATACTAGGTGGAAGCTGAAAACTTTTGGATTAGAACAAAGTGGTTGTTCCTTGATGTAATAAAGGGACTGGCAGTTGGTCAACTGCCTAGTCCAGCATTTAAAAGGAATCGTTTCCTATCTAGACACAGAGCAAAGCACAGACACTCCTAAAACTGTTTAAAAACAGCTTGTACTTGCTGGTGGTCTTTGTGCTATCAGGGTTTTTTTGCAGTGGTAGGGGAAAAGCACTTCGATTTACTTTGCTGCTACTAGGTATCTGAGGTCTTTGAGAGCACCTGATGGAATAGACTTCACAAGCTTAAAATAATGGAGTTCAATATATAAACTTCTGAGCTCCTCAGTCATTAATTACTGCAGCAGTTGAGCTGGCTTATCTTTGGGCCAGCCTGTTGTTCTGGGATGTCTTATGCAGCTTCTGTTCAGACTGCTTTGCTTTGTAATTCTTGGGATCTTGGAGGGGTTTTTTTTTGACAGATCTGCCTTATGATAAGTACCTTTCTAATTAAGACTGCATGGACAATCTTTTCTTGCATCTCTATCCTGTTGTAATAATATTTGGCAGACATTATTTCCTGCCCGTTATCTCCCAAGTTTTTGTCTTGTGGTTGCAAGATCCTGTGTTAGTTGGAAGTACAATTCTCTCACCTTGCTGTGTGCATCATTGTTGCTTGTTAAAATAAGGGACCTGCAATGCACAAAAGTGAGAACCGAGGTTTTGAAAGGCGTTGTTGAAGCAGTTATTAAACCTTGGGAAAGAAAGCATATGATATATTTTTAAAATTTGAACAGCTCTGCTTGCTACTGGCATTACGCAATAAAAGTCCCACAAGCGGGCAGGTGAAAGATTATGAGAATTAAAGATAACAAAGTCATTATCAGAGCTCCGTATAAGCAGATTATTTATCTGTTTATTTAAATTTAATTTACTCAAAGCGCTTGCCTTGGACCACTAGAAACTTTTATAATTTTTTTGAAACATAAAAATCCAGCAAACTTCATGTCCTTAAAAATCTACAAAATTCCTTATTCCTCTGCAAAGTTTAAAGCTCCTAAGCTCAGTGTTATAAAACCCACTAACCACATTACACATTGAGAGAATAACATTGCATTTTGTCATACCTAGGAAGGAGGTGAATTCAACACACAGGTCATCAAAAGAAAATATCAGGGGAACAGTTTCCTCCCATTTGAAAAGATTGTTATGTGTCAAAGCAGCTCAGTAACTAAGAATTCACTCAGTGTCACTTGGGGGGAAAGAGGATTTCCAAGGTAAACAAGACACAAATGACTGAGCTTTATAGATAAAAATCAATAGGTTGAAATTCACAAGTGTGAAAACATTGCATTTCAAAATAGGTATGATGTATTCTCTCTGGGTATTGTTTGACGTACAAGAATTTTGGAAATTAGAGAAGTCCAGTGTCAAAAATACCATAGCAACCTGTTGACAAAGTCATAGACTGCTCTAGCAGGATCTGCCCTGTATTAATTTATTTTCATATTCTTTTCTGGTTCATAATGAAACACTGTCATCAAATAGTGCTCCTAATGATCCTTGTTAGTATGTGTGTAAATAGCCAATTATATCAAAGATGGCTGGAATACACTCAATGATATAATTTACCAAACACTTTAGAAAGCCTCTCAAGAATTCTTGCTAACTCTGCAATCAAGATGCTCACCAGTGTGAGGTCAGAACCACAGCCTGGTCCAGTATCATTACAAATAGGGTATGTGTAGATGTAGTGGTAAAATTACATCAAAGATGCAAGAGATGACCAGACTTCTACCTCACTTGAAACATTAAATACATGCAGCTCCTATCCCTGACACATCAGCCAAAATTGTTCTTAAAACTTCTTATTGAAGGGATCCAACTACCTCACCAGATAGCTTGTTCCAGAGCTTAACTATCCTTATAGTAACAAGTTTTTTCTAGTGTGTAATGTAAATCCTCTTTGCTGCAAATTAAGCAGATTACTTCTTGCCCTCCTCCAGAGGACACTGAGAACAATTGATCACTGTCTTTGTTGTAATAACCTTTGATAAACTGGAAGACTCTCATCCCCTTCCTTCAACCTCCTTTTTTACCATCTAAACAATTCTTCTTTAAAGATTGTGTTTTTTGAAAAACCTTATTTTTCTCACTCTCTGTTGGATATTCTCTATGTCTATGCTGCTTAATGCTGTGCCCAAAGCAGGAACCAAGATCTCACTAGTAACAAGTAGAGCAGAATAATTACCTCCCTTGTCTTGCATACAACACTTCTGATAATATACCCCAGAATGAGATTTTCCAGTTTTTTAAAGTGGCATCTTATAGTCTGTGAACTGCTATAACCCCAGATATTTTCTGCAGTACTGCTCACCTATTTATTTCCCCATTATGCTCTGTTATATTTGCTCTGACCTTACTGACTGTACCTTTTTGAATGTGTCATTATGAAATTGTGTCTTATTTCAGACTCTCCCTCCCAAATTGTCAAGATTCTTTTGAGTTCCAAAAAGCTTCCCTTTTTCCCTGTCCCAGGTTGGCATCAGCTAAGATTTTGTGTGCATTACAGTAGCATACAAGGAGCTAGTAAAACAGTCTTGTAGAGTTGGATGCATGACAGACTCCTTTAGGAGTATACATGACATGTCGTCACAGACTGACAGTAAGCCATAGTTTAAACATTGAATTTCTTCAGAGTCAGTTATTTATGAACCTTATGGTGATTTAATCTAAACCATTTTTAGGGTGTAACGAGGTTACTTTTTGCAGTTTATGTGCTTGAGTTTGCAGATAAAATTGTCAGGTTGAACCTTGAGGCAGGGAGAAGGAAGAGATCAGATATGGAGTAATAGGTCATTAAAAGATGACTGTTGATCTACATGGTATCAGGAAAAGAAACCATACTGGAGAAAAAGAAGATGAGGCCAGGCAAAAAGATTCTCAAAGGTTTTCTGGAGGAAGAGGAACAGCGGAAAATTAGCAGACAGTTAGCAGAGACATACTGTAGGTTGGAAATTAAGTGTGAAAAGAGATGCAGTTTTCTTTAGTCAGGAATGGACCAGATTTGAAGGACAAAATTAATTTAGAAAGTAGAAAGATCGTGTTACCAAAAGACTTCTTTCAGAACTGCTAAACATCATGAGCGAAAGCAGCAGAAGTGTGTTTGGGAAATAGACCCCCAACTCTTATGGAAACAACTCCCTTTTGGACGAAAGGGCAAAACACCTAAGGGGGACAGAGAAAACAGACCAGAAACAACAAGGTAACAACAGAGAGAATTGTAATAGGGGATTGAAAGTGTGGATGACAAGTGAACAACGAGATGAAGGGAAAGAGTAGTAAGAGGTAATAGGTACCTGTTTATCTGCTCAAAAAAAGATGTCACTCACCATAGCAAACATGGAAATTGAGAAGGATTGTGCGCAGTGCAAGCTTAAGCTCACATAGACATTTTTGAAGCTGGTTTGCTAAACCAGAAAGATTTTAAGGAGTTTAACCCTTGAAGAAACTGTATTAGATTTCCCATTTTTGTCTACTAACGGTCAATGTCAAGAGCCCAATCGGGATCACTGCCACCAGAAGATGTATTAGAGGTTGTACTTCTATGCAAAGGACAGAAAACTTATTGGGTAACCACTTTTCATGATGCAAGTTCCTCCTTTATGTGCCATCTTTCTGTGTCAGAGCAGTCTGGGATTTCCCTATACATTTACTGTCACTTAAGATCTCTGTAATCAAGGGTGACAGCACAGTGGGGTAAGCCAAGCCCACTGATGCCCATGTAATTGGATGCTCCTATGTACAATAAGCACCTTTTACTGCACAGTTCACAATGTCTCTCGTGTGAATCATTCTGTTCTGCTCATGCTTCCTTCACTCTGCATCGTTTTGTTGCTCAAGGGCATTTTGTTCTTACTTAAAGAAGCCTACACCTTCCTTCTTTAAGCATCACTGTAGATTATTTATGTTTAAGAGCTGAAAGAGTTGAATCTTAAATTTCAGCTCACTGAAGCCTACCTTTAGATTGTCCTTACCTGCTTTCTGGGGCACCAGTCAGCACAAACTCAGTCTCCATGTATGATAAGTGACTAGCTGTAAGAAAGGTCAGCGCTCTTCAATCACATACACAAAGACACACAGGCTTCTTTAAGTAAAGGAAAATAAGAAGTTGGCTTTATAAATGTTCTAGGTGTCCAACTGAGACATCAAGACGTTTTGGACAAGTGGAAAGTTTTTCCTGCCATTATTCTGGATGCAGGCTGTGGTAGGGATCAGTATGAGGGGTATGAGGTAGGTGAGATCTGAGGAAAAAGAGGGGCTATTCAATGAGAAATGATGAGGTCAGAGACAAAAATGTGTTTTTTTCACATCTGCATTTCGACTCTGTGGCATATGTCACAACGCAGATGTCACGAAGAGCAGTAATAAGGAGGATGCAGAAGTGGTGAGGTTCTGAGGAGCTGTATACTTCTGAGTAGAGAACAAATGATACAACTCTAGGATGGGTCAGTGCTGACTCATTTGACACTCCTGAAGATAAGCCTGAGGTAAGTCCCCAAAGGTTTGGTGAGCCAGTGCACCTAGAAAACTGACTGACTGGTTCCCCAGATGGCTTAGTTAATATGGTCCATGGTAGCCATAAAGGAAAACATGTCCAATTTGGTGTATTCAGCACCAATCAGTTGTGGGATTTCCTTTCTGACCTTCACTCAGTACTGCACAATCCCCTTTTCAGGTCTGTTGAGCAATAGCTATACTTCCATACACATAATTAGTCAAGGACTAATCATCAGCTGGAGGCATTTGTGGTATAGAAGTGCAACACAGCACTGTGGCACGAAAGCGTTCCTCCTCTGGCTTTCTCCCCCCATTCATAAATAACTCCAGAAAGGGGATTTATGCATCTTGTTCCCTGAAGAGGAGTACTGGCACAGGGTTATACTATGCAGCTATGTGATGCAATGCAGCTTTCACACATGTACCCTACAAAGTATATAATTAAATGCCACACTAGCATGTGGGTTTTAAAATGTATTACAGTGTATGTGAAACTACAGGACTAAGCTTTCCAAGCATTACTCAATGTACGTGCATTGTTATTACATTTTCTTAGGAAGGAACCCACTATCTTCCTTTTTGTCTATGAAATGACCACAATATCAGCCTGACAGAGATGAATGTGTTGCTTTCTTGCTGCCAAACTGAAAGCTCTGAGAGTCTGCAAACTGAACTCAGAATGTTATTACAAAGAATCAATATGTGTGGCCCCAGCTCTGATCTTCAAAACAGATAGCTTTCAAAGCCTGCATTTAATTTCCTTTCAAATATTAGGCTATTTTAAAATGATCTTTGTAACAGATTACATTGCTGTAAACATTACTATTGGTAAAATAAATAAGTAATTCTTTAACATTCTTTGTTATTTGGTTGATGTTATCTAGAGTGACTGCCTTCAACCTTAACAAACGTTTATCTAGAAACATTTTGGACTTGCACAAATAACTTCAGTGTTAACTAAAGTACAGTTTTGGGGCCAATGTCATCAAACTTTGTTTATTCTAAGCCAAGTAGGGAGATGAGCTTTAGAGCTGAGGAGCGTTCACTAAAGAAGTTTTTCAACAAGCAGTGACCTGGACTTCCTCTAGAACTACTTTCTGGGTAGTACAACAGCGTCAGCCGATATAATCCACCCGAGGGTTGTATGAGAAAATGACCAGCCCTTTAGGTTATAATTAAGTCCTTGCATTCAGCTGAACGTAGGGTGTGATTCCTCCAGTTAAGCCTTGGCATATTAACTGTCCTCAAAAATAAGTGGAAGCTGCTAATTTCCTCTCTTTGCCACACAGCAGCACTGTAAAGATAAAGCAGTAGAAAGGCTTTTTGTTGGCTGGGGGTTTACTGAACAAATAGTGCTCGTTTGGTTATCTACTAGTGTATTCGCAGTGCAGCTATGCTCCATTGTATGTCCTTACCCCCAGCTGGGACAGTTACCACACTTGACTACAGCATAAGGAATAATATCCAGAAAAAGCTCACAGATTTTTCAGAGCCTTTATCCACTCTGATATTTGTTGAAAGGGCAACAGAGTGGGACACAAGCAAGCCAGGTTTCTGCAGTGCATTAATGATAACTCCCTGATACAGGTGACTAAGGAATCAAGGAGAGGAAGTTCTTTGCTGGACTTGATACTTACAAACAAGGAAGAACTGGTCTGGGGTGTGAAGGTTGGGGTAGCCTTGGTTTTAGGGACCAGGCAATGGTGGAGTTAAGATAGCAGCCTCTCAACCCTAGGTTTCAGCAGAGTAGGCTTTGGCCTGTTCAGGGGCCTGCTAGTAAGAACCCCATAGAAGATGGTCCTGGAGAGAAGAGGAGTTCAGGAGAGTTCAAAGTTTTACCTTCTCCAGGTTCCAGAATGGTCCACCAAAATATGTAGAAAATCAAATGAAGGTGGCAGAAAGCCTGCATGGATGATTGAGGAGCTCCTGCCATAACTCAAATATAAAAAGGAAGCATTCAAAAGGTGAAAGAAGAGACATGTGACCGCACAGGAATATAGAGATGCTGTCCAAGATGCATGCAAGGATGGAATAGGCAAGCCAAAGCCCATCTGGAGTTGAGTGTGGTGAGGGATGGGAAAGGCAACAGGCTTTTACAGGTATATCAGTAGCAAAAGGAAGACTAGTAAAATGTGGGCCCACTGCTGAATGAAATGAGGCAGATGGTGACAAAGAAAAAGGAGGCACTTGATGCCTTCTTTGCCTTGGTCTTTATGATTAAGGTTTGCGTTCAGGAATCCCAGGTCTCTGACAGCGGTTAGAAAGTGTAGAGCAATAAAGACTTACACTTAGTGGAGGAGGATCAAGCTAGAGAACATTTAAGTAAACTGGGTGTACATAAGTCCATGGCACCTGGTGGGATACATCCACGAGTGTTAAGTGACCTGGTTGATGTCACTGCAAGACCACTCAATCTTTGAAATGTCGTGGTGTTTGAGGGAGGTTCCTGAGAACTGGAAGAAGGCAAATACCACTAGTATCTTCAAGACTGGCAAGGAGGATCTACAGAACTACAGCCCATCAGATTCACCTCAATCCCTGGGAAAATGGTGAACAAAGAATCCTGGAAACATTTTGAAACATGACAGACAAGAAGGCAACTGGGAGTAGTAAGCATGGATTTATGAAGGGGAAATCATGTTTGATTGACCTGATATCTTTCTACAATGAGATGACTAGATCACTGGATGAGGGAAGAGCAGTGGATGTCATTTACCTCGACTTTTATTAAAGCTTTCAATGTTGTCTCTTTTAACATTCCTACAGACAAATTAATAAAGTATGGCCTAGGTAAGTGGACAGTGAAGTGGACTGAAAACAGGCTAAAATGCCAGGCTCAAAGGATTGTGACTAGAGGTAGGAAGTTCAACTGGAGACCAGTTAGCACCATGAGGAGATGCTCAGAATGCTGGTTGAGCTCATCCTCAAGAAGAGAAGGATCAGGGTGGATTTTATCAAATACCTGATCAGAGGGAGTAAAGCAGACAGAGCCAGACTGTCTGACAGGACGACAGGCCATGGGCAGGAATGGAAATACATGAAATTCAGTTCTAAACGTAAGGAAAAAACTTTCATACTCTAATGGTAGTTGACCACTGGAATGGGTCACCCAGAGAGGTTGTGGATTCTCCATTCCTGGAGGTATTCAAAACCCAACTGGCTGAGAGCCTGAGCAACCTGCTTTAGCTTACCCAGCTTTGGGGGTGGGGGGGGTTGAACTAGACGATCTCCAGAGGCTATGTTCTAACCTTAACTGTTCTGTGGCTCTATGAATTATAGGAAAACTGGTTCCTGATAAAGCAGCTTGACAGTGAACTCCCAGGATGAAAAGATAAGACCAGAATCAAGGGAAAAATTGGTCACATTTAGCTAATGTACAGTTTATGCACTTTTAGGTAGAGGGTGGGTATTCCTGTTTTGCTGAAAGTGGTGTATTATACCTCTACAATTAGATGACCAAAAGATATTAGAGGTAAGCAGATAAATTTAATTTGATGAAGCTGACTAAATTAAAATTTGGTCTACACTTTATCTTTTGATTTCATATATTTCGTTTCAAAGCCAGCTTTTTCCTTTTGTAAGCTTTTCATGCCATATATACCCTATTCATTAACTTTCTAATTTAACAATATGCGGTACAGTGCCAAACCATTTTTATGTCCACAGTTTCCCTCTCTGATATTTGTTACCACTGTGAAAAATTGTCACATTTGATAGGAATAATCTCCCATGTGTGAATCCCACTGAGTCAAACTCTCCTTAATTAAATCATAACAGTCCAGCTGGCCTGCTCAATCTCAGTTTAATGGTGTCCTCTGTTACCTTTCCTGCATTTTTTTTATTCTTATATTTTCCTTAGTATAAAAGACAGGTGTTACACTTGAATCTTTCTAAACATCTCCTTGCTTCCAGAAGCGTACTAAATACATATGCTAATATTGGCCCAGTTCTTTTGGTACTTGCCTCAGGATTCTGTGAAGGAGACTTTCTCATTTTGCACAGTTGCTTAATCTTCAAATGCTCTAATTTTTTCTTTTATTCTCTTTTTTTACTTTCTTTCTTTTAGAGTACCAGTTCTGGCAAAATTCCAGTTTCCTTCAGTGGGTTTTGTTTTCTAAAATAATAACATCTGTTCCTGGGAAAAGTGGCTTGCTTTAATGATTATTTGTTTTTAGTAATTCCCATGGGTGTTCTTGTTTCTCATGTGGCTGAAATACTGTTGTCAGTTACACTGATAACGTGGTTACTGCTGAACAGTCAGGCCGTGGGCCCTTTGTCAAAAACATATGCAGTCTCGTCAAAATTAAACTTGTTCAAAAATATTATATACTTACTGGTGATAAAAATAAGGTGGTAGCACAAACTTCCTTTGCGTTATGATGACCATTTAGCAAGTGATACATATATTACAAGGTGTAACTATAAGGCAGAGATAAAACTTCATAATTTTTATTCGTATTTTTCCTTATCTTTGTACAGCTGGATAAATTTAAAGTTGAGGTTAAACCTGGAGTTTTGATATTAGGAAAGCCAATTTGTTTCAGTAACTACAGCACTTCTTCTTAAATTTTAGGTACTTCCCTGTAAACTTATATTTTTCTAATACAATTTGGAGTTGGAGAAAAGTTATTAGAAGGCAAATGATCAAGTAGGTCAAGAAGATTGATTGTTCTCTTTCATGGTCTCTATTTCTCCATTTTAGTCCAGAATATTCACAAAAAAATCTGCTGTAATCAATTTTAGAATGTTCTTTTATATGGAGATTATGTTTGGACTTGCAGGGCTCTATATGTAAATAAACCCCAACAATTCTTTAGCATTCAGTTTACATCTTCCCCTAAGTAATTTTGTGCACATTGTTCATTTTGTATCTCTGTGCCTCTGCTATTTCTTGCTTCATTGTTGACACGCTTTTGATTTTTGTAGACTTATATCTCAGCTCCTCATCTATTTCTCCCTAAGCTATACATTTTTAACTCTCTTTCCTCACATTTAATTTCCTTCAAGCCTTTTATCAGTTGATAATATTTCTTTGAATTGGCTAAGTTTATGAACATGTTGCATTTGAGCTATCCTGTGTGATGTGGCCATCTGTTCGTTATAAAACGGATATTATAGAAACAGAAAGAATATAAATCAGAATTACACAGGAACCTAGGGACTGTAGTTAATTAAAAATAATGCAAAAGGTTCAGGTCTGCTGTTTAGAAAATAGGAAGCTTACTGAAAGTTCATTGTACTAAACAGAGTACAGAGGTCCAGGGGTGTATCTGAACTTCTTGTCTTTTTAATTTATAGTGGATCGTATAAAGAAATATATGAACAAACCAGCAAGTAATGATGTAGGAAATTGCCAAAATACACAGTTGACTTGCAGAGTACATTGCCTTTTATCTCAGATTACACCAGCTAAAACCAAGGTAACAGCCTAGATGATATGCTAGTTTTCAGGATATGTCAGAAGTGCTTCGCACAATCAACATTTACAGAGCTGGCACGACAAATAAAGGTGTTGCCTAAACTAGAAATAACAATTATATTGATTTTATATTACAATGAAAAACAGTTTATGAATTTGCATTTTCTTTGGACTGGACAAACCAGTAACTATTAGCAGAAGTAGCTATGCTATGGTAGAAGAATTTACCCAGAAAGCCTGTTCTGGGGCTAACACCATAGAGACCTAGGTAAGTACAAACACAATATTTGGCCAAACAGCTGAAATTCCAAGTAGTAACTAACAACATTTGAAGTTTGTCTGTCTTTAGTGATATGTTACCCCCCATTTGTGTGTTATCACATCTCAAAGTGCCTTTTAGCACAATAAATGTGACTCCAAAAACTTTAGGCAAGGAAGTATCTCCTTAGGGATGCTGGTTTTGCCTCACATCTCCTTGTGAACCACTCTGTGGATTTATCAAACAGGGTTTCTGCCTGAGACATTCTCTTTTCTAGGTATATGTCCAAAGGTCTGCTACCTTCGTTGTCTGCTCTTTCACTTCTTCTGGAACTTTTCATTTTCAAATACAATTAATTTACCTTATTAGATTCTATCAAGCCATACTGGAAGAGTAACACAATCACTGTGTCCAACTCTTGAATTTTTAGAAACAGAGGAACTTGCACAGTCTAGGATTTCGAAGATGGCTGCTTTGGAGACGTTTTCTTCTAGACTGCCAAGTGTCACTCACAACACCTGGGACCGGTATATGATACCTCCTGGTGTAAGAAAACTATGCATGTTATCTTGAAGGATGAAAAGTCCCTGAATATTAGAATGAAGCTCACTAGGAAATCAGATTTGGGCAAAAGAGCTGTCTTCTTACAGATCCTGTCTACTCCTTTATCAGTTCCTGGTGATTTTCATGAGCTGTCCAGAAACCCTCCTTGGGCACCTTCTGTATTCTTGCATGAGGAGAGAGAGAACGTAGAAGTAGATTAAGTATAGAGTAACCATATGAAGTTCATAGCTCTCTCTACTCCCCACTGCTATCCAGTGCAGTACACGTCAGCTATACGCTGTTCAGGTTTTGAGGAGAATGTAATGAGTAAGGGACCCTGAGGAGCCTCTGGAGTGCAGAGAGGTGATTCGGTTTGGTATGAACATACGTAATGAGTAGCTAGTATCTGGAGACTGTAGGTTCCTCCTGAGGGAACAGACCAAGTATTGTTAGAAGGGGAAAAGATGACATTTTAATAAAGACAAAAAACCTCTGTGGAGATTCCTTTGATAGAGTCATCAAAACTAACAAGTGTTCATGGATTATTTTAGCTCAGTTTCTCCTCAAGTAAAAAATGGAGCTCTGCCTTTCCTGCCCAGGTATCCAAACAGTTCAGTATTATCTTGTGGTCAGTGGTATCAGTGACAGATGATACATGTAAAAAAACCTCTAAGAACATTCTTTCTTTGTCAGTGGTTACAAGATAATCAACAAATGAAGATCATTTGACAAGTGAAAGATTCTAGTATGAGATTACCTATAAGCCAATCTGGCCCAGAGTTTGAAGAAGAAATTGGGAAAGTTCTTGCTTTACTGATCTGTGGTGAGCAAAGAGGAACCTCTGCCATGGGGAAATCTCTGCAAAGTATAAGGTTGATTTAAGCTTCCAGTTACCGCTAGTAGGGAATACTAAAAGTAAAAGTAGGACACTGCTGCACTCTGCCAATCCCAAACTTATACTCAGGTCCCTTAAAATCTTCTACCAGCTGGCAGAAAATAGAAGATCTTTGAAACATTTCTGATTTATCCTGGAAAGTGAACTTGGTTTTCTCAGTGCTGAGGAAGGAGATGAGTTATTATATCCTTGTGTTTTATCACTACATTGCCACTACAGCAGAGAATATATTAAGCCTGGTCCTCAGGCTTGTCCCTCAACATTTTCTTGGTGGCATGTTTTTTTTCATTGCTTTTAGGTTTCTTCATTCCTCAGAACTTTTCATCTGAATTTCTCAAAATTCACTGGGCTGTCTCTGGGAATTTATTCCATATTTTGCAGAAAATCACTGTCTCATACAAGTTGCTTCTTGCACCTTATCTACAATTGTTCTTCATCACATTCTTCCATTAGCATGGGATGGGATATTACTTCACTTACAAACAGAGTTGTCTTCTCTAAGGAGTAGGTCAGTGGGTGAATCTTGAACTCTAGGGAGCAGAGGGAAAACCAGAACTACAGCTGGTATTTTTTGAAGTTGGTATCAAGTTCTTTGCCGTTGGAATAGATTTGTTATTGCAAAAGAAGCATCAAGGGTTCAGTTTTATGCAGAGACATAAGGCATCACAAGAAAACACCCAGTGCTTTCAGGTACCAGCTGCAGATTTGTCTTGTGCTTGGAAGGGATTGGGAAGCTTATGTTGCTTAACTTCAAATGCACTTCATTATTCTGAATGTGGTGGTGTGATCTGAATATATCATGGTCAGCTGGTGTCCCATTTAGGAAGGAATGTGACAAAAGGAGAACAGAGACAAAAAATGGATGTAAGCAAAGAAAATAAAGAAAATATGGAGAAGCCTGGAAGAGTGAAGGGCTAAAAAATAATGCACAAGGAAACGGAAGTCAGTATGAAAAAAATTATACGGTATTTATTTCATATATGAAGTTCCCCCTTTATGTAAGCTGAGCTCCCTGCTAGCCCCTCTTCCTTTAATGCAGCATGCAGTTTGTTAGTCTGCTGGTTAAAATGCATGTTTTTTATACAGAAGGCATGAAAAGCACATAGTCAAATTACAAGGAAAAGTTTCATGTGACAGAACAAGTTGTAGGATGCCACAAACAAATCAGAGCATTTAAAGCATCCTCACTTTGCCTAATTGTCGTGGTTTAACCCCAGCCAGCAACTAAGCACCACGCAGCTGCTCACTCACTCCCCCCCACCCAGTGGGATGGGGGAGAAAATCATGAAAAGAAGTAAAACTCGTGGGTTGAGATAAGAACGGTTTAATAGAACAGAAAAGAAGAAACTAATAATGATAATGATAACACTAATAAAATGACAACAGCAATAATAAAAGGATTGGAATGTACAAATGATGTGCAGTGCAATTGCTCACCACCCGCCGATGGACACCCGAGCGGCGAATCCCTGCCCCCACTTCCCAGTTCCTATACTAGATGTGACGTCACATGGTATGGAATACCCTGTTGGCCAGTTTGGGTCAGCTGCCCTGGCTGTGTCCTGTGCCAACTTCTTGTGCCCCTCCAGCTGTCTCGCTGGCTGGGCATGAGAAGCTGAAAAATCCTTGACTTTAGTCTAAACACTACTTAGCAACAACTGAAAACATCAGTGGGTTATCAACATTCTTCACATACTGAACTCAAAGCATAGCACCTAGCAGCTACTAGGAAGACAGTTAACTCTATCCCAGCTGAAACCAGGACACTAATCCAAACTAAGGGGAGGTTTCCCTCTGTTTCTGCCATAGCTAATCCTAATGGAGATGTAACAGTATCATTAAACAGAAAGAGGTTCTTTTTCCATTTGCTCATGGGACTCTCCCTACATCTTTGGGCAAGGGGTTTTGTGCGCTGGTGGTGTGCGAAGGTCTTCTGCCTTTACCCTTCTCTCCTTCATCTGCTCCTTCAGATATTTCTTTATGTAAAATAAAGATGTATGTTGTTCAGGTTAATCACTCCTACAAAGCCACATTGAAATAAACACCAGAGCTAAGAGCTGGGGTACCTGGTCTTTTGATAAATCAGAGACTCGGTAAGGGAAGGAAAGAGAAGGCCAAAAGCTAGTATGTCATAGATCTTCTGGCAACTTAAGAGAACAAAATACCCAGCTGATAAGTAACCAGGAGATAGCAAGCATCAAAATAGGTTTTTTATTAGTAATTTATTGAAGCCAATATAAACAGTTTTGGCTTGAAGAGTTGTGTCTGGAGGAGATTTTTTTTTTTTTTTTTTTTTTTAGTAGAGATTACTTATCCTTTTCCATCAGTTTCATTTGCATCCTAGTAATTTGCTATGGAATATCCTCCAGAACTTTCCTTAAACCTGGCTATCATTAAGACAAAAGACAGAACAGGTGAGTGTCAAATATGAAGACATGGGAAATAACAGTGTCAGAAACAAAAAATGCTATGATCTTTTGGGGAAGTAAGTTAATGCAGTCATTAGCAAAGGACACAATGAGTAATATCTGGTGACTGAAGATGTCCTTTTTGATTCGAAATGGACCTTTGTGCTTGCTTTAACTTACAGAACAGGAATAAAACAGGAATAGAGATGGTGACGTTATAAGTAGAATAATGCTTTCTGGCTAGTTTGTAGGAGTTAGAGTTGTAAACACTGCCATTGAGGAAACCCAGGTAATGAAATATTTCAGCTTGCATGGGTAACATATTAAATCCTCCCTCCTGTTTCCTTTTGGTAGTATTTATGTATTTGTGATTGTATAGACCTTCAAAGAGCAAACGTTAATCTGTTTCATTACCACTCTACATCCCAGCTGGTTTTACCCACATCCTGATCACATTCCCCAGAAACTTCTGCCCAACTTACTACTGCAGTAAAGGGCAAAGGACTCAGGACAGACCATTTTCAAGGACAGCCTCCTCAAAACACAAGGAAGTGCCATCCTAATGCATGGGAAGTCAAGCAGGCATGGCAGAAACCAACAAGAATAAGCAGCAAACTCCTGACTGAGCTCAAATGCAAAGAGGAGTTACACAGTGAAAGTGGGGACAGACTGCTTGAAAGGAATATAGAAACCTGACTTGACCATGTTGAGGTCAATGTGGGAACCATGAGTGATATCACAGCAACAAGAAGGCTCCTACAAGTACATTGGCAGCAAAATAGAGGTCCACTACTCGATGGGTAGTGACAAAGGACATGACAAAGGCTTTCCTATTCCAGTTAAGGCAGATTAAACTCATATTTCATTTAAAAAAGCAATGGTGTAAATGCAGGATTTAAGAATCCCACATTTACTGTCTGACTGAACACAGATCAAACATGTTCCTAATATAAGCAATAAGAAGTATGTTTTCTATTGCCAGGAAACACCATTTCTGGTTGAAGTCAGACTGTTTGCACTGTCTGGTGGATAGGTACAATAGGAAAGATTATATATAACACATCACATTGATTTTTATCTTCAGAAAGATCATAATTTCAGGATATACAATGGCAGACAGGGAAAAAGCTGGGTACGGCCATTACTAAGGCCAGCATCTGGCCCTGCAGATGCATCTTCATTAAGACTTCAGTTGGTATTTGTGGTACTGAACAGGATAGATACAGAACTAAACATAGCTCTGGGATCAACATGATATCTACTCTTCAGAAGACAATTGGAATTGAAAAGCGGTATTTCCAAAAAGACAAAATAAAAAACCCCACCAACTTATTCTACTTAATACACATGTATGCAGTCCCTGAGGGACAGCTGAGATCAGTCTGTCATTTTAAAGACTCCTGTGGGAAATGGACTCACAGGAAGCAACATCTGATGCTCACATATGTCTTGACCAGAAAGAAAGGGACCTGTGTGTGTTTCCAAAGTTATGAAGTGTGAACTTTGTTTTATCTTTGCTGTTTCAGTAAATTCTGTGATAATCTCTAGTTCTTTTTAGCTCTACTAGGGACACAAAGCAGAGTAAAAGCTGAATTTGGTTCATTCTATTGTTTAAAATTTTCATTCATGGGGAATCTGAGTGTTAATTAAAAGATTAGATGATTTTAAAAGCTAATAGTTATGTGGTATTTGGGAATCAAATGTGGAGAGGCTAAATAAAGAAGACATGATATATGACCTGGAGCATGCTAGATACCAATGGATATATTTCACAGATGCAATATGAATTTTGTGATCATCTAATCTGTTCTGTGCATGGCATACACTGCATATTTGCATCCACTGCTCCCTGCAACAAGACCACTGACTTGTGACAGAATTACAAACTATCTTTAGAAAGACTCCACCTATTGACATGAAGCTTTCAAATGAGAGGTAACACGCCATATGCTTTGGCCATGTCCTCTTGATGTTATAAATTGTGCCTTATTCCCTGTTATGATTTCTTCTGGATTTAACAGGGACATGTCAGATGTCCTTGCTAGGTTAAAGAGCCATCTAATAGATTCTGTTCATCAGAGTCTGATCAAAACATGTATAACTTCACTACGGTAAGTTGGAGACTGGACTTCTTTCAGCCTCTGTGTCCTGTTCTCTAGACCAGTTATCACTCTCACTGTTCCTCTGTGAACTACCAACAGTTTTGAAGTGCACACAGGGAGGTTGTGTTACAATGGTTTCTATCAAAGGAACGCTGTTTTTCTATTCAGTGTTCTTCTGTAATAATCCATGTATTGTGTTAGCCTTCCCAGTGGTGTTCAAGAGATTGCCTGTACAAATTTTCAGTCTGTCCAGAGCCAGTGGCTTCTGGAGCGCTGTCCAGAGACAGGTCTCTGCATGTGATTCTTTGTTCCTGCAGGAATAACGTTGTGGTTTATTGTATTAAAAAGTGCCTTGGTGTGCTATACCAAGCATTCCACAGGTCTGTGAACTGCTCATTGGCTTTCTTGTTTATCACCATCCCAATATTTATAGAGTCTGAAAACTTTCCAAGTACAAATGTATGTTTACGCTATCATTATATCTCTGTGTCATTGCAAAAGAAGATTGTAACTATATAAGAGCACAAGAGCAGGTCTTTGTAGGACATTACTAGTCTAACTGCAATTATTTGATGCATGCACATTAATTGCAGTGAGACTATCAACTTGACAAATTTAATTTGATTCACTATGTGCCATTCTGATTTTCCAAGGTGCTCTTGTTTTTACTTTTTTATCTGAATGTTAGAGGCATAAAGCCAGAAGTCTTACAAAAGTCTGATTATATTATATCAGCAGTACAGTCTCCGTTATCATTCATATTTGTAATCTCGTCAGAGAAAGATATCAAATCTCTCTGACATAATCTGCTTTCCATTAAGCTGCACTCTCCTCATTAGACTTGTGATGAGAGTTTTAAGATGTTACCACACAATGAGAGGAGTATCTAGAAGAAAGTAGTAAATAAGATATGATACAGTAGGAATTGGGGGGTTGATTTGTTCACTACTTCTGCTTCCTGATGGCTGAAAGCACTGTTTTCCTCTTGCTTGTGACTTTTGCTACATGTTTACCCTTGTGCCCAAGTCCAATAATTGTGTTTCAGAAACAACAGGTCAGACTCCTCTACCTACTGGTTGGCAGCCACTACCATATGCAATAGTAACTGGGATATCCCCAGAGGACTGGAAGATGTAACACAGGTCCTATTGGAGACCCATGTCCTTCTGGCACTAAAGACAAGGCCAGGGATCCTATATGCTGTGTATATATACACCAGGTACATCATGCTGTATTTCATCTTAAATAGCACTAGGCACCTCTATTTAAGCACTGAATGTCACTCAGTGTGCTCACTCTGTCCTGCAATTGTGCCCCAGCGGTACCTTCAAGATCCAGATCACTGTCTTGGCATGCCTAGATGGCATGTTGGAGGTGCCATTTCAGAGGTGACTGGACCTCAAGCTTCCACTAAGCAGTCCCTTCCTGTCCTTTCGATGACCTTGCAGCATCCACATGGAATGAACATTGACAGGGGACCATCTAGGAAGGGTGGGAAGGGCCATGCCAGCCGAGCCTCCTGACATGGTGTCTCTGCAGGATCCCCTTTAGAAGTGTGATTCTGATGATGCAATCCCATAATACTTGTAATGGAGGACCTCTCAGCACTGGAAGAAAGGCAGGAGCAGAGCAATGGTAAATTTGTTGCTGGATCTCTCAGTAGGGATTATGGGGTTCCATGACAAGAGACAGGAAATCTCTAAGGCACTGGCAGAACAAGAGCAGTAGAGGCAAGGTCAGGGTGGTCCTCAGCACTGACACAGCCATCACCTAAATATTTAAAAATTATAGATAAGTATTTCACGGACCAGCCATGTGTAGGATGCAATCTTTGCCAGCATGGCTATCTTATCACTTTCATGTATTTTTTTCAAAGAATGATGATAATTTTTGGCCTAACCACCAAAATATCAAATTTAAACTGACATATACTTCTACAACAGTTTTTTAAATAATGGATCACATGGTTATGGTTGTTGAATGTCTGCAAAATTTGGCCTTTGGCAATGTTCAGCTACTTAGTTACAAAGCTAAGAGCCAAACTGTAGTCCATTATCTGTTTTGGGTAAATGTTTGGTTAAATGTCTTGCCCCTCAACACTCATTGTAACTGTTGTGAAGAACAAAAGACTCACGGTGGGATCATCTATCCTTGCAGAGGAGTACCTTTAGAGGCCTTTTTCAGAATGTCACTCACACGAACAAAATCTGTGAATTTCTGTCTTACTTTTTTTCTGCCAAAGGGATTTCTATATGTAAGGTGTAATGAGTGACAAGAAAATATATGGTGGTTGCCCTTATTTTTCTTTCAGAGTTTTCCTGTGTTCTGTCTTAACTTCTCCATTCATTCAGATAACAAAAGTAACAAGAAACACACAAACAAAAAATAGATAAATGAAGTCCTAAGAAGCTAAAGGGTCCTAAGAATTTAGGAAATTACTACCTCATCAAAAAATGCCATTTCCAGCTTCCCTGTCAAAGTACATAAGAAAAGTCTTATGAATACATTTCTGCTCTGGTTATAGCGTAAGTAGATCAATACATTTAGTGAAGTTTACAATGTTAGTTCAGAAAGCTTCATAAAAGTCTTAGGATTTTGTTCCCATGGGCCAAGAAACCAGTACCTGCAGTCCTCTGAAATGTCCTCAGTGTCTTTCACTGTTTCATTAACTGACAGAAGAATCATCTTCCAAGCTTGATCTTATTCTTAACTGTGTATGATCTCACACATTTTTATTTCAGAGGCAAGTGCAAAAGTCTGTCCAATAGGAAGGGTTTCTTTTTTTTGTTTTTCCCCCACAATTTTCTGTGAAACCTCAAATGATGCATGAAGAGCCTTTGTTAGAACAGTACTTTGGCTTTTTAAAGAAATTCGTTTGACCATTCATATAAAGTCTTTTTAATTTGGATATTTGAGTGGATTGGTAGTTATACCAGCTTGGGGGGTGTGGGGTGGTGTTGTTGTTGTTTGGGACTTTTTGTGGGGAAAAAATGTTTTCTGATTTCACCATTTTCTGTCAGCTCACAACAGTTTATTCCCAGGGGAAGCTTTAGGGTTTTGACTGATTCCGGTATGATAACACAGTTCTGACACTCTCTTACATTTCCTTCTTACTTCTTTTAAGGACCCATTGCTTGTTATCTGCCTGACATTTATAAGTGTCTTCTCTTTGCTGGACAACATTTCATTAAACCTCTTAATCATCATCTCAGTATAAAGCAAAGCTCTCTTTAAAGCTCTGGAAGCTTTAGAAATATCCTACAATGCATTGCAGAAGGATGCATTACATTATGCATCTTCCATTCAGGGATTCTTTAAGTAGACTGTACTTACTGGTATTAACCTTTATGATGGGGTCATGACAGCTCATGTATCTCTGACTAAAATTTATCTCCAGTATCATGCTAACTGCTCCCATATGCTGTACCCAGTATGTGCATTCTGGCTATGTTACAGCTAGATTTCAAACTATTGACAAACTTGACAACAGATGGATGGCTTCTATGTAACAGCAGAAAGCAGTAATATGTTTCAGAATCTGATATATTTTTCCTAAAATAATCTGTTCTTAAAGACACTGGAAGTCAGAAGTTGCCTAACAGAGACTACTAATATTAATAGATCTGTATGATTATTTTGTGTTCCTCAGAATTTCTTACTTTTTCCCTCAACTACAAACAAGCCTATTTTTTTGTTGTTTTGAAAAATGATAAATTAGTTTCCCAGTCTTATCACATAGCTGCTGCCCTAATCCAGCTTTTATTATTGGTACTAGGCCTCACTGTTCTCCTTCGCAACACCCTGGAACACATTGGATATTTTCTTGTGGAAACTGTATTTTCAGCCAGCTGTGTCTCACTTCCAAACTTGGAGAGTATTTGAGCCATCAGTGAGGTAAGGAGGAGAGCAAGCAAGTTAAAAAATGCAGATTCTCAGAGGCAACATCAATTGGCTTGTCTGAATGCTATGTAAATTAAAAGGCTATTATCATATTTGCTTTTTTTTTTTTTCTGATGTTTTACTTGTGAGGCATGTGCATAAATAAGTAAAAGTTATGTACAAAGCAAGAATCACTATATAGGTTTATTCTGTTCAGCTTAAAGATTTTGCCAAATAGTTTTTCTGATGTCTTTTTGTTATGTGCATTTAGTGAGAAGTGTTAATAAACAAAGAGACTGGAGAGCTAGGAGTATCTTGGTTTAGCATTTTTATGTAAAAGTAACTTATACTCCATCTACTGAACAACAATGTAATGAACATTTACCTGCCACTGCATCCAATACCCTGTGTTTACCCCCAGAATGGCAGATGATTTGTGTATTGGGCACAGAGCTGTTTTTTCTATATGTTCAAAAGGATACACATTTAAACTTGGGTTGGGGATTAAAAAGTTCAATTTAAGGGACATGCTTCTTATTCCCACAGGCAGCCAGTACTAATTCTTAACCTCTCTCAGAGTCACCCCTGACTTTGTACCAGGTTTGGGGGGGGTAGGGGGTGGGGTTTGAGCATTTCTTTCTTTAGCTACCTTGATTAATATATCAAGAAATAGAATGAGGTGGGTGAAATAAATAAAATAAGGAAGCAAAGAGATACTGATTTAGTTGTTAACTACTGCCTGCTAATGAATATAATATATATTTGAAAGGAAGGCTAAGAATCACTCCAGTTCCATGCTAAAGTTCCTATCATCTGATATCCACAGGTGAGTTTGAATAGTTTTAGGCAGAGTTTGACTTTGAAAGCTTAAACATAAGGTGGTATTAGAGAAAAAGGGGATCATACAGTATTCTTCTCCATTTTAGAGTTTTAAAAGAAAGCACTGTACTTGGCATAGCAGCACTGCATTTTGCATAGGCTCTGCACAAAGTCTGTCCTTTAAATCCCAAGTGAACCAAATCCTTTCTGACAGACAGACATGAGATCACAATCTTCTGGACACCACCTGGGCACTTAAGGGAAAAAACAAGTTGCTTGGTAATATCAGGACACATCTGCACATGCAGAAGCAGAATTTTGTGGGCCTACAGAACTCTACAGTTAAAGAGCTAATGCTCTTCAGCAGTGTATCTCCAAGTTCTGGAGACAAGGAGCAGAGCTTTCAGGATTACACTTTAAGAAATCTCCTTGATTTCCAGTTAAGACATATTTTAGGTAGTCTCACATCATGTGGGCCTTCAGGGCTAGTCCTAACTATACACATGATGATTGGTGAAGTTGAGTAAGACACACATTTTCGATACATGTAATTTTCTTCAACAGTGGAAATATCATGTACCCGCCTAATTTGACGTATACAAATTCGTTTTCCTCTAACACAATACAGAACAAACTGCCCATTTACATTTCAAATATCTTTGCCTAACTAGACTTGCATTTGCAAGTCTAGAGGGCTAAACTGTACAGCCCAAGGGCTAGAGAACTAAAACTGTACAGCACAAGTAAAATGAAACAATAAACTGATCTTCAGCAGAAATTAAATAGTACTGTGAAATGCAGGTACAAAAATGAGACAAAAACTATTCTGCTTGTACCTTAAGGATCTAAATAGGAGATTTACGGTAGTGCGTGATATGGTTGCTTCTTCAAAATCAGATTTGATGCTGTCCCTTTGCTGAAACTTCTTGATATCAAATGCCTCCACATCACTAATCTTATGTAAAAATATTCGTTTAAACTTTTAAAGGTGTATTTTCTTTAAGATATTTAAAATGAATAAATCAGCCATGCACAAACCTGTGAATTTCACTTTAAATTGAGGTGTGTGATTAGGAATATTATATATATGAATTCCTGACAACTGTCTCTCTAAATAGGTGTCTGTATTCCCTTTCTTTGTCTTCTGTAAAGATTAAAACAGACAACAAGCAGGTAGTAATGCTGTGAACAGAATTCTTTAAGCATATTTAAAATAGTATAAATATTTTCTGCATTAGACACACTCTGGCCTGACAGGGAAGGAAATTAAGAGATTATTCAGCCCTGGCATCTCCTGTAACAATCCCTGATTCCCAGGGTTTAAGCTGGCTGCTGTCCTCACTTGCCCTGTAGTCCCAGTGCTGGGGGGAACCAGCACACTGATCAATACTACTGTAATTTCATTTTTGATCTGTGGCAAGGGCAGAAAGCCAGCATTAGGGTCCACAAGGGATAAAATGCTCCCCATGGTTGCTCCATGACCTATATCCCCTCCCAAACCCAGCTCAGTCCAGAGTACCAGGTCCCCCCTCACAATTTCACCACTTCACTAATGATCTCGTAACTCCCCTTTTCTCTCCAGCCTCCTGCTATGAGTCTAAAACTCCCTCGATCTGAGCTTGTTTCCCTAGATCTGAGTGTGCGCTCCTTTCCTCCGTGCACCGAACAGCACAACAGGACCCAGCTTCTGTGAACAACAATGCTGATGGATGGATAGATAACGGATGGATGGATAGGTAGGTAACTAGATGGATAGATAGATGAATAAATGAATAGACATAGATGGATAGGTGGATGAGTGGATAGAGCGGACAGATGGATAGATAGATAGATACATAGCTACATAGATAATAAAGAGACCTGCCTCTCTCCGGGGGACTCTGTCCCTTGCCCTAGCCGAAGCCGGGGTGCTGCCGAGCCCGGTTGTTTCCAAGCCGGTTTCTGCCGTTCCTTTCGGTGACTTGCAAATTCGCCGGTCGGTGTTTTGCCCTGGTGGCGGCTGCCCTCAGCCGGCGCGGAGCGGGGATTGCAGCAGCCGGATACGACCCCCGCTGCCTCTGCTCCTCCCTGGGCAGAGCTCCGGGCAGGGGCCGACTTGCTGGTGGACAAAACCCCCTGCATTTAAGGGATCCTAAGCTGTGCCCAAGTCTCATCACCTTTTTTGGTTGGGCTTGAGCAGATAATATTTTTGTATATGACAGTGCTCATGGACTACAGGTTGTTTTCAATTAGCCCTCCCCATCACTGAAGGAATCCAGTACCTCTAATATAAAAATAGATTATATTTTTTTTCCCAGATGTATGAACCCAGCAGTAGAAAAATCTTGACATGAGAGTTGTGCTGCACCTGTCCAGGTATAAACTCTTTGGAAAGTAAATTAGCTGTCATGCACCTTCAGCAGTACCTGCTAAATGCACTGTTTTCATGTTTGCTTTATAATTTTCACTAAGAACTCTGTATATTAATCTGTCTTGAAGTTGCTATTTAGTTTTTCATTGCCAGTGTGTCTACTCCATTAGTAAATGTGATATTGATGTGAGTATATGTCTGTTGCCTAAACAGTGAATAAACCCATTCTGGATTTCTCCCCACAGGATGGATGTTTTCTGTTCTGTAGGTCTCCATTCTTTCAGAGTATCTACATGTCATTGGTCAGCAGTACCAAGCATGTCAAAACATTGTCCAACAGAAAGATGGCTTTTCACAGCTCAGCTTTGACAAGATACAACAGGTATAAAAAAAATATTCAAGATACAAGAGTATGTTATGATACCGAGAGCCTAAACTTCTCTACTTTGTGTAAAAGATGTCCCAGGAATTTCACTGGTCACCCTGTATTTCTGGGAATAGTTTAGTTGTGTCAGAGACACAAGGGTCATCCTGTGATCCTGGAGGGTGCCTGGTCTGCAGTTACTGCTGGAACCATAATGTGAGAGGAAGGGACCTGCAGCTAAGGGCAGAGGATGTTAAAGAGAGGGCATTAAAAGCCTTTGTTTTCCCAGGTATCCTCCCCAAACAAGATGTCTCTGCTGCTTCTGTAAAGTATAGGCCAGATTTCTCTTATGCTGGAGTTATACAGCTCTTACCATTTAGCTGGATTTGGTTTATGAACAGTGCTGGCCACTTAGTGAACCACTGGTCTGGTCACTGTATCTTCAGAAACACTAGACATGAAGTAGGGGGTGATCCCCTCATGTTGCCCCATCTCTCTGTTCACCTATGATATGAGTAAACATGACAACTCCCTTGATCTCTGTCTCCTTTGAAAGCCTCAGTTCAGAAGCTGTTTTCCTTCCAGGTAGTGATCATGCTGTCCATGAAGTTGTGCTTGAATCATTTCTCTATTGACCTCCCTTTTAGGTAGCACTGGGCCAGGTGTTTCCACCTTCTCAGTATGTTCATGCCATCCAACGGTTACAGGATTGGGAACTTGGCTTGAAGATGGGCCAAGCCTCGCATCAGGACACAGAAATTTGGACACTGATGCTTACTTTCTCTGGGCACTTCATCCTGTTCAACTGGCTGAGATACTAGGGTTCCCTTTGGTTTGCTGCTACCTTCTGATAATTTTCTTGCTCCCCGAGTGGAAAGAAAGGCAATCTGAGGGCAAAAGATGTAAAAGAGGAAATCTAGGTCCTAAGACAGACACTGAGAATGGGGGAAGGACAGGCACAAGCCTACAGGGCCATATCTCTGCCTTTCTTCCTCCTACCTTCCTCTCCTGCCTAACTGTTTTGTTTCTTCCTTGCTTATGTCCATTTTAGCTCCTTTCTGATCCATGCACCTGCTTTGACTTCAGACTGCATCTACTGCTCTTTCCTGCTTTTCTCCAGAAAATTCCCCATACCCTTTTCAATCTGGTTGATTGGACCCCACTTTCCCTTTACTAATGCCTATTCTGATTCTTTTCTTACAGGTGCTACACCAATAAGCTCTTCCTAAGCTGCCCTCAGGATGGATCCTACATGTATTTCTCTGTCCTTACCCTCCTCGATCAGCCTTGTTAACCGAACTGGTTCATTCTTGTCCTCTCTTGGCCCCTCTTGCATAGCATCTTTCCCTCCTCTAACCACTGCTATCCTTCCTTCTCCTCTCCTTCACTTCCAAATCTACTTCTCAGGTGAATCCCTGTTTCTGTCCTCAGATGACGAACTAGATTTTCAAAATTACCCTGTCCAAGGCCAGCTTCTCCCCATATCCTTTCCTGCCTGGCCTGTTCATTAAAGAGAAAATGTGCTATTTCTGTTCCCAGAACAGCATACAGTGTGGCTATTTCTCACTTTCTTATCATATCGCTCAACTGTTTTCCTTCAATCACTTCTAGTCACTATCTTTAGGTAGCAGATTGTAGAAACATTTCTTCACAAGCTGGAAGTTTCTTGCCATTGTTCATGAAATGCCTGTGTGGCACTTCTGTCCCTGAGTCTCTTTTTCAAGGCTATCAAAATGTCATTGAGAAAATTGTCTTATTCTCTGTTGCTTCATGAAAAGCACACAGAAAGCCAAGATTATTCACACAGTGGACTTAAACTGCCTGACAACCTTGTGCTGCTTGACTGTTCACCATGTGACTTTCCATTTGTATCTATCTCCTAATCAACTGAAACAGCCACTGCAGGAAACTGTGGAAGGAGTCACACAGAAATTGGACACAAGAACAAGAAAAAAATCTCAGTAGATTACATTTTCCCCCACAAAATACATCAACTTAGAGCTAGAAATTAAAATATTATTTGTGGGCCATTTGAGACCTTAGGACACAAGAAAACATGTGGTTCTAGGGATTTATGTAGAAAATCGCTGCATATTTGACCTAGGAGTGAGGTTGAGGATGGAAAAATTGGATCCCATTAAGCACAATGTTTACAAGGATAAGAATAATTACTTGGCTTCAAAAGGCATTTGTAGTAGCAAAGTGTTGAAACTGAGAGGATTCATTTTCAAACACGAAGTACCGAGATTGTCATGGCTAGAAAGAACAAGGCAAGAATTCATTGCCTTCAAAAGATGTAGGATCAAAAGGTCTTGGTAGACACCTGGCATGTATCTTCTGTCCAGCGTTCTCTCTGGAGACTGGAGAGTACAGAATGTCTCTGAGAAGGTATATGAACTCTGACTTTTGAAGCAGGGAATTTCCCTTTATTCTTCAAAGTTGGAAGGTATACAGGGGAGATTTTAGAGCAGACAGCCTCACAAACAGATGTTAGTAGAAGGGAATTACTGTTACCTAGAAGAAACGTGGCCCCCATTTTGTCTGAGGAGAACAAGCAGCAATTCTGCCCCAAGCAAAACACTGGAGTCCTGACAGTAAAGGAGTTGCTGGACCAAGAGGAGATCTGTCTGCAGAGCAATACCTGCACTCTCTTCTTTAAGATATTCTTTGAAAACCCATTGCAGCTGATCCAAAGGGCAGTGGAGGTTCGTGCTGCTATTAGTACTGAATTGGTTCTTCACTTCAGATTACTTCAGGGGAGGGCATACAACAGTTGGAGGTCTCCTTGTGTAATAGAAAATATTCAAAACTGAGCCTCCCGTAATCAGCCTGTGCTTGTAAATGCCTCGATTATCTTTCTGACTTCCAGAAGATGCAGTGCACAACACATGAGCTATGCTTGCTATGTTTGCCTGTAGCTTACATCTTTGTTAAGCACATTTGACAGAAGGTTTGTGTAGGACCCCTTCTAGACGTTTCATACTAGCCTGGATTATTAGTGCCAACACAAACGTCTCAATAAGTACTAAGAAAGTGTCTTTATTTGCCAGAGACGTCAGGTGAGAAACGTGTTTCCTAATTTGCCCTAGCAATAGCCAGAACCTAACGGAGGAGATGCGTGCTGAGACTCGGGGCTGGACGCCCATGTGCAGTTCCTGCGTTGGACGCCCAGTGCCGCTGTTGGCCAGTGCTGTGCCTGTGTTGCTGCTACTGGGCCGGGAGCTCCCAAGGCAGGAGAGACCAGTGAGCACCAGTCAGATGCTGCATGGCTGCTGACATTAGCTGAGAGCCCAGCCGAAACGTCCCGGTTGCACTGGAATATGCCCTGGTTCAAAGCCTTTCCAAGGGATGTGCTGGGATCTGCCGCATCGAGGACAGTCTGAAAACGCCAAGAGGACAAGGCAGAACCTGGAATGTGAAGGAGGGATACGGTCTCCCAGGTCCATCCCAGGGGGATTTGGGAGGATTTTGCCACAGGTCTGGGCTGACTCAGTCTGAGCCCGTTGGTTGGTAAGCACTGACTTAATACCGCGAGAAAGAAGTGTTTGCATTTAGCAGAGTGATGGGGAAGGCATTAACTGCACTGAATGCAGACAGAGGAAGCTGGTTTATCTCTTGGAAAATGAACCACAAACAGGACATGTAGCACTGGTAGTTACAGTATAAAGGAGAGCCAGAAGGTTGGGATCGATTGTCCTGGCTTTCCTCACGTTTGCATCCAGCAGAGAGCTCAGGGCAGCAGTTCCACGGGAGAGCTGGGAATTCAGGTGCTGAGGGCTAGAGGTGAGAGAAGAAATCCGTCCTGGGAGCTGGCTGGGAATGAGATGACGGGAATGTTCCTCCCTCTTTTCACTCGGGCATGGAAACCACAGTGACTCGGGGAAGCATCTGTGCTTTGGTCTGCAGGCAACTGCTCCTTCCAAGCCAGGCTATCCTCAGGGTGTGTGGAGGTGGATGGGCAGTGGCTCCAGGGATGGGGAAGAAGCCTTTACCCAGGGGAGCAACAAAACCCAGCATGGGGCCACTGAGATTTCTCTCAGCAAATCTGAATTCCTAGCTGGAAGACCAAGAAGGGGATTTTGGAGACTGAAATTGCACAAGCTGAGCAATTGCAGGCAGAATCTTCTTTTAGGAACACTGCATTCTGAAATATGAAGACATACCAGGAACCGAGCAGAATATGTTGCTGTAGCTCTTTTCTAGCGCTAAGATGTAAATCTCAGAGTAAAGAGGAGAACCGGTTTTCAGTAATTTTAAGCTACTTTCTTAGGATAAAGGCATCACCACTAAACCAAAAACCAAGGAAGCCTGCAACATCGCTATGCGCTCAAGGAGATAAGTGAATTGTCTGACACATTTATGCAGATTACATTCTTATTAGGGCTATAGTTCCTTAGTCTATCCTAAAACACAGTGTGCCTTCATCTGGCAGTATACATACTTCTTTTTTTCCACTCATACACATCCATTTTATTGTTGTGCCCCAACACCAGTGTTAGCTATCCAGTGGTGCATGGTACGTGACTCTCTTTACTTCACATTTCTCTAAAATCTGAAAAAATGGGAGCTTCAGTCTAAAAGCAGCATCTTCTGATATGCAAAGATACTATTATAGCCAAGAGCTCCATTAAGGATCACTGTTCTTCTTACACCCTTCTACACCTGAAGCTGAAGGACACCATTTCTCTTCTGAAATGAGGGGAGTAAAAATTAACTGGGTTACTGCAGTCAGGGTGGGAAGTGTCTGTGGAAGCTCTTCTCAGCTTGTGTCTGTTGCCTGCTGCGTAGTGGTGCCAAAGATTAGGTTATGGAGAAGCAAATACACCTTCGTCTCTCAGAGGTGCCAAGAGCTGAGAAGGAGCACCAGCAAGGGCACAAGGTAAATGGATTCCAGGTGTCACTGTTGTTTTTGCATGGCACAAATGAGGAAAGAAGCCACATTCCCAACGCATCTACTGCTGTACTTGGCCTATATATGGTTTTACATCATGCTTCAGTGTTAGTGATAATGATAGCAACTTGAGAGATGAACACATCCCTGGAATGGAAGAAAGGAAGAAAGAGCTGACCTGGCCTTTGATTAAGTTAGCCTTTTAGATTCTATCATGCTTCCAAGTCAAAGGGCAGTAAGAGGAAGTCACCAAAAATGGTTACATCCGTGCAAAGTCCTCTAGTAGCTAAAATTCTGGGGAATCCTAAAGTCAACCCTGGTTGTTACTTTCTCCTACTGATACAGTCAAGAAGTTTTTGTTTTCAAACCAATGAAGCCATCAGTGACTTTCTAGGACTTCACCTGGTTAGTATTGTTTGACAGTGTCAGCCCTTTTAGCAAACAAAAATAAGGGAAAAAACAGTTAAGGAAAAAACTAGGAAATTAAAGGAAAGGTGTCAAACCCGAGGAGGTTAGGATACTTTCTGTATTTAAAAAACAGCGTGGTTCCTTTTATTGTGGAAGCTGAATTAAAATCTCTCGAACCAAAAATAAGTAGTGCAAGCTGTATTTTGTTTTCTCCTCCATTTTTTTATTCTGTGAGAGGAAGACTGGTCTCGGAGGCAGCTGTGTGCAACACCAGGACATTGCGTGGGCATTTGCCGGAGCTCGCCGCTGGATCCGCAGGAGTAGTCGCGGTATAAATCAACCCTCAGGGCCGGCGCTGAGTGCCTGACCCTGGGTTTTTTATCCGGTGTCCGGCACAGATCCTGGCTTGTACTGCCAGTCCATGCTCAGGACCCCTCGCTCTCCCCTCCCACCTCCGTTTCCCCACGGTTGTTCTTCCCAGGTCCACTCTTGACCTCTCCCTTTTACGGAGTTTGATCCTGCCTCTAACCATCCCGTAATAAGCTTTGCGTATTCCTAGACACCCCCCTCAAACCTCTCGTAATCAGTTTGCTCTTTCCTATGAGACCCTTTCTGATAATCCATGATAATACCTTACTCCCCCCCCCCCCCCCCCGGTCATTGTTTACAAAGTTTACGGTTGAACCTCTCGCAGTTTACACTTGAATGCTTCCTCTAATGGCCCGTCCATCAGTGTCGTTAGGTCACTGGTCTTTGCTGTTGTCTCCGTTAGCTCTTGCTCGTTAGCGTTTGTGTATCTGGGGGCTTAATTAATGAGCTCTCTAGTTTGTTTCCTTGCCTTTTGCATTAAATAGCTGTTGGCCGTATATCCTTACACAGGTACAGGAGTTCAGGTTTGACCTCTAAGTACAGGGACCTTTAAAGTACTTCTAACCCTGTGCTGCAACGTCAGAGGAGAAAGTACTGTATACTTCCAAAACATGAAAACAGGTTGCAGCATTTCGATGCTGGGGACGTTTTTCACGAATGTGTTGCACAGTGGCACACCTCATCGTGGGTGCAAGGATCAGCAGGCAGCAGGGGAGGATACTTCTGTCAATTAATGAGAAAAACGCTTTTCACACAGAAAACCGTTCAAGTTGTGTGAAATTCGGGCGAGGTGCGGTACACAATGTGAAGAAAACAACATTAAGATGATGTGTCCTAGAATAACATTATCATTCTAGTGTGATGGTGAACTAGGGTGATGGTGAAGCACTTGCTTTCGGGACCTTCCCCTGGCACCAGCTCTCATATTCAGTAGCGGTGCTTCTCTGACCCGCCCCACTTCTAACTGTCCTGTGCTTGTTAACAAGTAGAGAAGAGAAGGAAAATCCCGCAATGCATCCTGTGGAAGCGGCAGATCTTGCACTGCCTACACAAAACGGAGGAAACCCAAAAACTGCGTATGAAGAGTTCGGGGTTGCGAGTTGGGAAGTGATACCCAGAGCAGCGCAAGGTATGCGGGGAGGGAGCCTGCTTCCAAACGAAGAGAGCATTTAGACTGCGGTTTTCGGCTTCGGTTTGGCACAGAGAGTGCAGATTCAAGCAGCAAACTCCAAACCAGCAGCGCTGTCCCGAATGAGAGGGCAGAGGAAATATTCCCCCTTGCGACGCTGGGTGGGGGTGTTGGCCACGGACCGGCAGGTTCCAATGCCCGCACCCGGTTTGCAGGCACAGGGAGACAAAAAAAAAAGCCTTGTGAGCTGCTCGGGAAGGGCGGCGGGGCGCGGGGTCGGGGTGCTCGGGGGCTTTCAGACCCCCTTAGCCCGGGATTCCTGACAAACACCGCTCTGCCTCGGACGCTGCTTAAAAATGCTGGGAACCACGGAGGACGGTGGATGGCTTTTCTGGAGAGTAATGGCTTGTGTGAGACCGAGCAGAGGCAGCAAGAGGCAAGTGATCTTGTTTATTCTGTGCGTTTGTGTGTGTCAGAACGGGGCTGAAACCCTCCGCTATTCTCTGGCGGAGGAAATGGAGAGGGACTCCTTTGTCTCCAATATTGCAAACGACCTGGGCGTTGCTCCGAGCCAGCTCGCAGCTCGTAAGGCCCGCATTGTGTCCGAGGGGAACGAGCAGCTTTTCCGCCTCAATCAAAACACCGGAGTCCTGACTGTAAAGGAGTCGCTGGACCGAGAGGAGATCTGTCCGCAGAGTGATACCTGCACACTCTTCTTTAAGATATTCTTTGAAAATCCATTGCAGCTGATCCGAGGGGAGGTGGAGGTTCGTGACGTGAATGACAACTCCCCCGTGTTCCCAGAGAAGGAGATGGTTTTAGAGATTCTGGAAACGGCACCTCCTGGGTCCCGTTTTCCTCTGGAAAGTGCCCAGGACAAGGACGTGGGCAGTAACAGTTTGCAGAACTACAGCCTTGGAGCCAACTCGCATTTCTCCCTCGATCTCAGAACAAAGAAAGGTGGAGCAAAATATGCAGAGCTCATCCTAGAGCAGCAGCTGGACCGTGAAGAGCAGCCGGAGCTGAATTTGTTCCTCATTGCCACCGACGGGGGCTCACCACCCAGGTCGGGTACGGCTCAGGTCCGGATCGTGGTCATGGATGCCAATGACAACACCCCAGTCTTTGGTCGGGAGATCTACGAGGTGCGCCTGGCTGAGAACAGCCCCCGGGAGCAGCTGGTGGTCAGAGTTGCGGCTGTGGATCCTGACGAAGGGTCCAACGGGAAAGTGCGGTACACCTTCACCCAGACATCAGAGAGGTCCCGGCAGCTGTTCAAGCTGAACCCTGCCAGTGGGGAGATACGGGTTGTGGGCAACCTGGACTTTGAGGAAGCAAAAAGCCATGAGATGATGGTGAAAGCCACCGACAGCGGGGGGCTGTCTGCACATTGCAAAGTGCAGGTGGAGGTCCTGGACGTGAATGACAATGCCCCGGAGATAGTGCTCACCTCCCTCACTGCCTCCATTCCCGAGGACGCCCAGCCCCGCACTGTGGTGGCCCTGTTCAGTGTGCGGGACCGGGACTCTGGGGACAACGGCAGGATGGAGTGCTCGATCGACAGGGACTTGCCCTTCAGTCTTAGCCCCACTTTCGATAATTACTATGAGCTGAGGACTAATGTGGCGCTGGACAGGGAGAGGATGGCAGAGTACAACATCACCATCACAGCCATGGACTGGGGCACAACGCGGCTCAGCTCTCAGGAAAGCATCTTTGTGCAGGTATCAGACGTGAATGACAATCCCCCACAGTTCACTCAGGAGGTTTACACCATGTCGGTCACAGAGAACAACAGCCCCATGCTGCGGATTGGCAGTGTGAACGCCACGGACACTGACGCAGGGAAAAACGCCCACGTAAACTACACGCTGGTGAGGCAGGAGGGCAAGGAGCAGCCCGACGTGTCGGTCAACTCTGAAAGCGGGGATGTTTACATCCTCCACCCGCTGGACTATGAGGAGGTGCGTGCCTTCGAGGTGGAGGTGCGTGCTGCTGACGGTGGCTCGCCGCCACTCAGCACACGGGCGGTGCTACGCGTGGTGGTGCGGGATGAGAACGACAATGCACCCGTCGTGCTGCACCCGCCCCCTGACAGCAGCGCGGTGGCAGGCGAGTTGGTGCCACGCTGGGCGCGTGTGGGCTACCTGGTGGCCAAGGTAGTGGCGGTGGACGCAGATGCAGGGCAGAATGCGTGGCTGTCATATGAGTTGGCCAAGGTGACGGAGCCAGGGCTGTTCCACGTGGGGCTGCACAGTGGCGAGGTGCGGACAGTGCGGGCCATGGCAGAGCGTGACGCGCCCCGGCAGAGGCTTGTTGTGCTGGTGCGAGACCATGGGCAGCCGCCGCGCTCCACCACCACCACCCTCAGCATTGCACTGGTGGACGGCTTCTCCGACGCCCATTTGCGGTTGAGCGAGGAGGCATCGGCTGCTGATCCCGATGGGCTGCTCACCCTGTACCTCATTGCCTGCCTGGCCTGCATTTCAGCAGTGTTCCTGGCCACTGCGGTGGCCGTCGTGGTGGTGAAGGTGTGGCGGGCCAGGCGGAGTGAGGCGGAGACCTTGCCCAATTTCCCGAAGGCTGCCACGGAGAGCACCCCAGGCTCCCTGCCCCGCAGCTACATGTACGATGTTTGCTTCACCGCTGGGACCATCAACAGTGAGTTTCAGTTCCTTAGGCCCCTCTTCCCCTGCTTTCCTGCCGGGCTGCCCCCCAGCCAGGGCAACCAGCGAAGCTCAGTGTGCTCGCAAGAGGTGGCCAAGCTTGGAGAAGAAGGCAACTGGGCTGCACAGGTGAGGGACCTGGCTGGGCCGAGGTGATGGGAAGGAGCAGCACGCTGGGGTGGAGGGGTTCACTCCTGGTAGTAAAGACTATCGATATTGCAGAGCTAGTGGTGAAGGAGCTACTGGGGCAGGAGGAGAGGGTAGAGAGGGTCTTAGAGCCACTGGCGGGAGCCTCCCAGGAGGATCTGGCATGGCTCAGCTGCTCCCCAAGTGCTGACTAAACTCACTCCTCTGCATCCAGCTCTATGCCGTGAGTATTCACATTAGATCAAGTCTTTGGTATCACCACAAAGGGGGGCAGCTGCACCATGAGAAGATGAGAAGTAAAGGGTATGTATGTGTGAGCTGTACAGTGGGTCCTGTCCATGGACTGTGTACAGCCCGTAGGGACCCACAGCAGGAATGACACCGCTCCTAGGGACACATCCTCACAGATGCAGCAGCACCGGGAATGTAGTGGTCCTGTCTAGCATTAACTGGGACTGCAGGGACAATGGTACAAAGGGGTGTCACGTCACTGATGGTGTCTGCTGCGCTGCTGTTAGGAGCTGGTGCTCAGCCCTGCCAAGTGCCGTTCACCAGGGTGGTGGCAGTGGTGAACTCAAGCTGTCTTTCAAGCTGCTGGAGTGGGGACCTCTGCCATTAAATTCCCATATATTTTTGTGGCTTGTATGAACAGTATTGGCCAGAAAAATGTGGTTATTGGGGCTTTACAAAGCACCCTCCTGGTCCCTTCCTCACCCAGCCCGGTGCTCCCAGACCATACCAGCACTTCTCTTCTCAGTGCTGCTGTGAACTTAAAGTGAGCCCTGTAAACTCTGGCTGTTTATAGAGCATGGGGGAGACAAAAGGTGGTCATTGAAACAGCTCCTTCTCTCCTCACTCTCCCATTAAGTCCAAGTCCCCTCTAAACATGGGGTTTACATCTAGCACTTCACAAGAGTCCGGACAATGAACACATATGAGGCTGAAGGACCACAAACACCATCTTATCATCACCCCACAACATTTTCATATTTCACGACCACTGACGACTTGGACTCACTTGACTGCAGGTTCTCAGAACTGCAGTTGCAGTAGACTCAGGGGAGAAAAGGACCCACCTTGATACATCAACATTAAACCACATTTACTGTTTGTGAGAAGGTGGTTTTATCTTGAGCTCTCACCATCTTAAATTACCTCCTCAGACTCATGAAAAGTTTGCAGTAGTGCCTTTGTGATGTCCACAGTGGTGGATGGTTTCTGGCTTTAGATTTTCCCCGTTCAGGTCAGAGACCCACCGCCTGGTCCAACCTCCTCTTTGGCTCTGGGTAGAGAAAAGTGGTGTTGTTACTGAAAAAGCCAGTTGAAGAAACTCTCTAAGACTCGATTTTGGAGTTTTAGAAAGCAGGCATTCTTTATTGCAGCGTTGGATGCATGGGGGATAATTCCTCCTAGCGTGTACACCATTACCTACAGCAAACAAAGCTTATATTGTTCTAATCATATACATATTCATGTTATCATTTACATAGTGTCAGCCCCTTGGGCATCCGCAGTGTGGGTCATCTCTTTTTCCTAGTTAGTTGGCCTTGGCAGGTTTTAATTACAAAAACTCAGCAGGACCCAAGGCTTATCATCAGGGCCCAAGGTCTCTTGTCTGTTGGCACATACCAGGGCCCAAGGCCTCTTGTCTGTTGGTGCCTTGGCACATACTGTTGACAAAGCTGAAGGTTTTCTTATCTTATTCGTACAACCAAAGGTTCGAAGTTGCTCAAGCAAGCGAAAGTTAATCACTACAGCGATACAGTGAAGTTTTCTTTCTCATGCCTTTATTCAAGGCATCAGTGTCACACACATAGTAGTGTAAGACATGCTCTCTAAGCTTCTCGCTGATGCCTGCTTACCTTCAATACCCAAATGACAACCTCCATTCTCTGTTCGTTGCAGGGCAGAGCTCCCCCCTCCGAAGACATGGGTCTCAGACCTGCGGAAGCAGCTTGCACTGCAAACATGGGGATGGAGCTAAATGTCAATTCTCATCAAAACCCTTGGCTCACTCCCCAGTAAGTGAGGAGAAAGATAAGCATGTCTGTCCTCACTGGCTAACATCCTCACAGGGAAAAGAGAATGAAAAGACAAAACACCCACCAAAAAATTACCAGGGAGGTACAAGGCTTCTCTGTGAGAGAGCAAAACCACTGTCCTCTTGAGCCATACTTTATTCATGTAGCTATTTTGTAATTGTGATGTGGATGGAGGAGGAGCACTGTGTTGCATGTTGATTACACTGAGACTTGATGTATGATTGTGAGTGCTACTGTTTCTGAATCTTAAGGGAAATACTGAAAACCGGAAGCAGATCTTCAAGATAACTTTTTCCTACATCACCTTTTCTGTGGTTTTTTTTTGGGGGGGGTGGTGGTGGTTGGTTTTTTTCTTATGGAGAGGGCTCTGTAATAATGTCTTAATTTTCTGCAGCCCATTCAATACCAGGCCAAACAGATATTAAGCAAAATGAAGTCGTTCCTGCAAAGTAATTCCTTAATAACAAGCAGAAGCTGATTACATTAGAAATGGCTGACACTGGCACATTTCACATATTTGACCGGGAATTTACAGGTTCTCCATACTGTAAAGAGTGGGCTTTGAGAAATGTATTATTATTTTTTTTCATAACACAAAGTTGAAATGAACGTTTCGAGATTTTTTGAGTGTAAGGTCATAGACAATTAAAAGTACTCTTTGTGGTTTTACAGTAAAATAGGCTAAAACTTTTACAATAAACTTAAGGCACTGTAGAAGATAGCGTGTCAAGAAGCTTTCTGTTTTCTTTTATTTTCATTATTCGGTAATCTATAAAGTAATGTGATATTTCTTGTCGCTCACACATTTTTAAGAGTCAAACACCTCATGACAGAAAACAATAAAACCTCCTTGGAACTCCCTCGGGTGAGTGTATTTTTTCAAAGATGACTTGTCACAGTCATTGCAGAGGAAATAGCCACCCCAAGAGCAGGATTTCAGGAATAAATCTGTGCATTTGGAGTGGATTTTATGCGGGGGTAATCAGAGCAACCTGGAATTAGGTCATTGTCAGAAGCCGGAGCAAGATGGAGGGGGATTTTCTGAGCAAAGCTGCGGTCTGAGAGATGCTGCCCCTAGCCCCTTCATGAGGGCTCCCATCCTGAGATGTCGTGAATTGGGAGAACAACCTTGGTCCATTCCAGAAACCGGCCTGAGAATTACTACGGCAATCGCTTCCCTGGCTCATCGACCAGCTGACTCTCAGTGCTGGACACCTGTAACAATACACAGCTGCTTCAGCTAAACAGCCTACAAGTAATTTCTTCACACTGCATAAACAGTTCAAGCCATTGTAGGGAGGGACATCAGAAAAAGCAGCTTAAAATAAATCTCTTTTTCAAATAAAAGGCTTCTATTTGAAGCACTGCTCCTTCAAGTGATGCCCATACTTTGAACAGGATTGTATGGGCAGTTAAATCTGTATGCCCTGACCTGGGAACAAAGACAGCGGTTTCTTTCTGTTCTGCAGTCTTTGCCCTGGGAAATCTCCGCGTCCTTCTGCAGGTCGGCCGCCTGGTGCCGCTGCTGACCGCAGAGGCGCGGAGGCTCCGCGCAGCTCCTACCTCCACCGCCCCCGGGACTGCGGGGCTGCATCATCAGGGGCTGCTCTGCTCAGGCGCCAGCAGGCTGGATCGACAGCTCCATCCAGCTCACAGGAGTAGGAGATCGGTTCGCTGGGAGGGATGGAGCTGAGGAAGAGCGAGGAACGGCTCCCAGGGCGAGCGGTGGCTCTGATTCTTCTCCTCTGTGTGCCGGGGATGAGAGCAGAAACCACCCGGTACTCTGTGCCCGAAGAGGCGGAGAGAAGCTCCTTTGTGGCGAATATCGCTAAAGGATTTGGGACTGACTGGTGAGGAATTATCGGCTTGAGAGGCTCGGCTCGTTCTGGAGGAGTAAAGCAGTATTTACAGCTGAACCAACACACCGGGGATTTGGTGGTGCGAGAGCAGATGAACCGGGAGGAGCTGTGCAGACAGAGCGAGCCCTGCCTGGCGCGTTTTGAGGTGCTGCTGGAAAGCCCACTGCAGTCCTTCCGAGCTGAGGTAAGCTTCACCAACATAAGTGATCACGCTTCTGTGTTCTTAAATAAAGAGATAATTTTAAAGATCCCGGAAAGTGAAATGCTGGAGGCTCAGTTTTTGTTGGAAGGTGCTCAGGATCCAGAAGTGGGGAACAACAGTCTTCAGCATTACAGTATCAGCTCAAATGACTATTTCCAGATCTACACGTGGAGGTGGAGTGATGGCAGGAGGTACGCCAAGCTGGTGTTGGACCGAGCCCTGGACTGGAAGCAGCAGGCAGAAGTGGCTTTCAGTGTCACGGCTCTGGATGGTGGGTCTCCACTGTGCTCTGGTACAGCCTTAATCCATGTGGTAGTCCTGGATATAAATGACAACATCCCAGTATTTACCCATAGTCTGTATAAAGTCCAAGTATTAGAAAATAGCGCCGAGGACACCCCAGTGGTGGTGGTGTCTGCTAATGATTTAGACTCAGGAACGAATGGAGAGATAGCCTATTCCATCATCCCAAATTCAGAGGGAAATCACCAGACATTTAAAATAAATCCAGAGACAGGGCAGATTCGACTCAAAAAGCCAGTGGATTATGAAGAAACAAAGACCTACAAGATAGACGTCCAGGCCACAGATGGAGGGGGGCCTCTTCACACACTGCAAGGTGGAGGTGCAAGTGGAGGATGTGAACGACAACGCCCCCAAGGTGATCATCACCTCCCTCACCAGCACCCTCTCCGAAGCTGCCCTGCCGAACACCATCATGGCCCTCTTCAACGTGCGTGACCAGGACTTGGTGGACAACAGCATGACGAGGTGTGAGCTGCCAGGCAAGCAGCCCTTTAGCATCAGGCTGCTGGCTGCTGACGTGTATGTGCTGGTGACATCGGAGGCGCTGGATGGGGAGGAGGTGGTGGAGTACAATGTGACAGCGTGGGATTATGACGAGGGCTCCCCCACGCTCTCAGCATCCAAGAAGCTGCTGTTACAACTCTTGGACATGAACGACAATGCACCCACCTTCATCCAGGCTGTTTACACCATGGTGCTGAGTGAAAATGAGCCTGCAGGGACAAGCTTAGGCTGCCTGACTGCCACGGATGCCAACATGGGAAAAAATGCCCACGTGAGATACTCGATGGGACTGCTCCCACTGGGAGTGCCCGCTGTGGCATCGTTCATGTCCATGGATGCGGAGAGCGGAACCATGCGGGCGCTCTGCCTGCTGGACTATGAGGAGGTGCGTGCCTTCGAGCTTGAGATGCGCGCTGCTGACGGTGGCTCGCTGCCACTCAGCACACAGGTGGTGCTACACATGGTGGTGCGGGACGAGAACGACAATGTGCCCGTTGTGCTGCACCCGCCCCCGACAACAACGCGGCGGCGGGCGAGCTGGTGCCGCGCTGGGCGTGGGAGGTCTACCTGGTGGCCAAGGTAGTGGTGGTGGATGCGGACGCAGGGCAGAACGCGTGGCTATTGCACGAGTTGGCCAAGGAGATGGAGCTGGGGCTGTTCCACGTGGGGCTGCACAGCGGCGAGGTGTGTATGGCACGGGCCATGGCAGAGAGTGACACACCCCAGCAGAGGCTTGTTGTGCTGGTGTGAGACCGCGGGCAGCTGCCGTGTTCCGCCACAGCCACCCTCAGCATTGCGCTGGTGGACGGCTTCTCCGACGCCTTCCTCCAGCTCTCCAACGCTCCTGTGGGGAGGCAGCAGCCACAGGCGGCGGTGGAGGACCTGCTCACAACCTATCTCATCACCTCCCTGGGCTATGTCTGGTTGTTCTTCCTCCTGCCTGTCCTCACCTTTTCAGTGGACAAGCTCTGCAAGGCTTGCCTCTGGGCACGCCTTGCGACTCCCTCTGCCAGCTGCTACACTGATGGTGACTTTGCCACCGGCCACAAGGATGTGGCCAACACGGACACTCTGTTGCCGGCTTACTGCTATGAAGCATGTCTAAGCAGCGGCTTGGAGAGGAGTGCATTACAGTTCCTGAGGCCCGACCTGCACAGTCAGCAAAGAGGCGCTGAGGCCAGGGCGGGCAAGGACGAAGAACCGCTGTGCAGCTCGCAGCCCGCGGGCGAGAGGGAAGGCAACCCGGGGAGCACAGCCCCTCGTCCCGCTCAGGCGCCGGACCGGGCGGCCGGCGGGCGCGCCCACGCCTGAGCCTCGCTGGGACCCGCCTCCGTTCCCCGTCCTCAGCCCGACGTTCCCGAGTAGATGTAGTGCCGCGCCGTGCTGCGACCTGCGGGCTGCCCCGGCGGAGGCTCTCGCCCGGTTTCTGCGGCCGGGGAAGGCGGCTCAGTCCCTCCGGGCCGAGCCTCCGCCCCGCCGTGCCGTGGGAAACGCCTCGTGCTCGTCTTGCCGCCGTGTTGCTCGAAGGGCGCGGAGCGGCCTCCCGGGAGCCGGGCGCGCACGCCTGCCCGCGGGCTCTGGGCAGCGGGGAGCGGGGGAAGACGCGGGGCAGCTGCCGGCGCTGCCCGTGCGCCCGGACTCAGGCGGCGGCCGCGCAGGGCTCTGGGCGCTCCTTCCCTGCGCTTGCCTCCCCGGCGCGGTGTGCGCGCGTGCTGCCGCGGGGCCCCCACGCGGGCGAGCGGCCGGCAGCCGCGCGTGTGCGCGCGGGTCCCTGTGCCGGGGCGAGCCGGCAGCGCGGGCAGCGGGCGGCGGCGGGCGCAGTCCCGCCGCGGGCCGCAGGGTGGTGCTCCCGGCCAAGGCGGCGCCGAGCGGCTGCGGGCGGGGAGGCGGCCGAGCCCAGCCCGGCCCTGCCCAGCCCGGCCGAGCCAGCCGAGCCAGCCGAGCCAGCCGAGCTGAGCCGAGCCGAGCCGAGCCGAGCCAACCGAGCCAGCCGAGCCGAGCCAGCCGAGCCGAGCCGCCGGCCGGACTCGGCGAGAGGGAGGGCGCCCGCCCGCCCGCCGGCCCGCCCCGCCGCGCTGCTGCCGGGCGCCGCTTCCCGCGGAGGACTGCGCGGGCGATCCGCGAGACGGAGGCTGTCCGCCCCCCCGACATGGCGATCGCAAGGCAAGTGCTTTGTCTCTCTGCTTTCCTCTCCCTGCCGCACGCTCGCGCCGAGCCCATCCGCTACTCCGTAGCCGAGGAGGGGGAGAGCGGCTCCGTGGTAGCCAACGTGGCGGAGGACGCGGGGCTGGCCCCGGCGCAGCTCTCGGCTCGCCGCGCCCGCCTGGCCTCGGAGGACGGCCGGCAGCACTTTCGCTTAGACCGCGGCACCGGCCGCCTCGTAGTGGCGGAGAGGCTGGACCGGGAGGAGCTCTGCGGGCAGTCCGCTACGTGCACGCTCCCCTTCGAGCTGCTGCTGGCGAACCCCCTGCAGTTCTTTCGGGTCGAGGTGGCCGTGGAGGACATCAATGACCACTCGCCCGCTTTCCCGGAGGAACAAGTCACTTTTAAGATCCTGGAAAGGAGCGACCCGGGCTCGCGTTTCCCGCTGGAGGGGGCTCGGGACCTGGATGTTGGCAGCAACAGCATCCAGGCTTACATCGTTGCACCCCGGAACGAATACTTTAGTGTCTCCTATGGGAGTCAGAGTGAGGATGACAAATATGTGGAATTGGTCTTGGAAAAGCTGCTGGACAGAGAGGAGGTGGCGGAGGTGGGTTTCAGCCTCATTGCCGTGGATGGAGGCTCTCCGCCTAGGAGCGGGACCACCCAAATCCGCATTGTCGTGCTAGATGCAAATGACAATGCTCCCGTCTTCACACAGAAGTTGTATGTTGGGCAGGTTTTGGAAAATGCAGTGGAGGGCTCTGTGGTTCTCAGCGTGGTGGCAACCGATCGGGATGCAGGACCTAACGGGGAGGTGTCCTATCAGTTCAGCCAAGCGGTGGGCCAGAGCCACTCATCGTTTGCGATCGACGCTGTGACCGGTGAAATTAGACTCACGAAGCCTCTGGACTTTGAGGCAGCAGAGAATCACGAGCTCAGTGTGCGGGCCACGGATGGCGGGGGCCTCTCGGCAATGTGCAAGGTGTTGGTGGAGGTGGTGGATGTGAACGACAATGCGCCGGAGGTGGTGGTCAGTTCCTTCAGCAGCCCCCTCCCCGAGAACGCATTACCCGGGACGGTGGTCGCCCTCTTTACTGTCAGGGACCGGGATGCTGGTGCCAACGGGAAGATCTCCTGTGCCCTTGAGGACCAGCTATTGTTCTCCCTGCGGCCGGCCTATAAGAATTACTATGAGCTGGTGACCGTGAGCACGCTGGACCGGGAGGAGACGGCACGTTACACCCTCGCTGTCACAGCGGCAGACGCGGGGTCACCTCCTCTCACAACCACCCAGACCTTCACGGTGGACATCTCCGATGTCAATGACAATGTGCCTGTCTTCAACCAGACATCGTACACCATGTACGTGCGTGAGAACAACGTCCCCACGGTGCTCGTTGGAGCCGTCAGCGCCTCGGATGCCGACGAGGGGCCCAACGCCAAGGTGACGTATTCCCTGGCACCAGCCCACCCTGCAGAGCGGCCTCCCTGCTCCTGCATCTCCGTGAACTCTGAGAACGGGCAGGTATTTGTGCTGCGGCCTCTGGACTACGAGCAGGTGAGGCAGATCGAGGTCTTGGTGAGCGCCTCCGATGCAGGGACACCTCCCCTTAGTGCCAACGTCACCGTCCGCCTGGTTGTGGTGGACGAGAACGACAATGCGCCACTGGTGCTGTACCCCTCGCAGGACAGCAGCCCCGCGTCCAGCGAGCTGGTGCCCAAGTCATCTGAAGCGGGGTACCTCGTCACCAAAGTGGTGGCTGTTGACGCCGACTCGGGGCAGAACTCGTGGCTCTCGTACCACCTGCTGAGGGCCACTGACCCTGGGCTGTTTGCAGTGGGTGCCCAAAGTGGGGAGGTGCGACTGAGGAGGCCGGTGACAGAGAGGGATGCTGTGAAGCAGAAGCTCGTCGTCCTGGTGCGAGACAATGGGCAGCCACCGCTGTCAGCCACCGCTGCACTGAGCGCGCTCCTGCTCAATGACTTCTCAGACGTGCACCTACCACACAGCAGCCTGGCCACGGAGGATGAGGGAGGCTCCCTGACGACCTATTTAATCATTTCGTTGGTCTTCGTCTCCATCCTCTTCCTCGCATCCATGGCAGCCTTCATCGCGCGCAAGGTGTGCAAGAGCAAGGAGCTGAAGGGGGGGCACGTGCTTTACGGCACTGGCAACTTGCAGAGTGGCCTGGCTGACGCGGCCGCTGCGGGGACCCTGCCCCACGCCTATTGCTACGAGATCAGCCTCACGACGGGCTCGGGCAACAGTGAGTTCAAGTTCCTGAAGCCCATCCTCCCCAGCCTGCCACCGCAGCACAGTGGCATGGGCAGGGGCACCGGCGATGAACAAGAATTCTCCCGTGGCCCTGTCACCATGGAGGATGTGGCACCAGACAACCCAGGGACGCTCTCTGCGGAACAGTTCAATAGTCTTTCCTTCAACTAGCATGGAGTCAAGCACAGCCAGAGGCCTCACGCCTCGCGACGGGAAGGGATCGGGGCTACAACACGTGGCAACGGTTCCCCCAGAGTAAATCTGCATTTGCCATTGGCATCACCAATTTCCCACAAATTCTAAGTCAGAAGAAAGGTTGTCTCCCCCTCCCAAACTAAAGAAACAAAGGAAACTAAGGCTCCCTCAGTCAGGCAACGGCATGTTTCAGCTCTGTTTCAGCCTTTTCTGAAATGCTTGGCGTGTGGGGTTAGGTCCAGGGCCCCCGGCTAAGTTCTTGTCTCACTTGCTGTTAGGCAAGACCCTGAACCTGTATTTCTGATACAGGCCAGCATGCCATTGGCCTTCTTGGCCACCTGGGCACACTGCAGGCTCATACTCAGCCGGCTGTCAACCAGCACCCCCAGGTCTTTTTCTGAGGGCAGCTTCCCAGCCACTCTTCCCCGAGCCTGTAGCACTGCATGGGATTGTTGTGACGGAATTGCAGGACCCGGCACTTGGCCTTGTTGAACTTCATACAATTGGCCTCGGCCCGTTGATCCAGTCTGTCCGGACCCCTCTGTAGAGCCTTCCTACCCTCGAGAAGATCAGCCCTACCTCCCAACTTGGTGTCCTCTGCAAACTTACTGAGGGTGCACTCGATCCCTTGGCCGAGTTCGTTGATAAAGATACTAAGGAGAACTGGCTCCAAAACCGAGCCCTGGGGAACACCACTTGTGACCGGCCGCCACCTGGTTTTAACTCTGTTCAGCACAACTCTCTGTGCTCGTCCATCCAGCCAGTTTTTTTACCCAGCAAAGAGTGCACCTGACTAAGCCATGAGCCGCCAGCTTCTCAAGGAGTATGCTGTGAGAGACAGTGTCAAAGGCCTTACTAAAGTCCAGGTAGACAGCATCCACAGCCTTCCCCTCATCCACTAGGTGGGTCCCGTGGTCATAGAAGGAGATCAGGTTGGTCAAGAGCAGGACCTGCCTTTCATGAACCCATGCTGGCTGGGCCCGATCCCCTGGTTGTCCTGCACCTGCCGTGTGAGCACACTCAAGATGAACCGCTCCGTAATCTTCCTCGGTACCGAGGCCAGGCTGAAAGGCCTGTAGTTGCCCGGATCCTCCTTCCGACCCTTCTTGCAAAAGGGCATCACATTGGCAAGCCTCCAGTGGTGTGGGACCTCCCCTGTTGACCAGGACTGACGATATATGATGGAGAGTGTCTTGGCAAGCTCCTCCGCCAGCTCCCTCAGTACCCGCGGGTGGATCGCATCCGGTCCCATAGACTTGGGGGTGTCCAGGTGGTGTAGCAGGTCATTAACTGCTTCCGCCTGGATTATGGGGGATATATGCTGCTCTCCGTCCCTGTCTTCCAGCTCAGGGGGCTGAGTACCCTGAGGATAACTGGTCTCACTATTAAAGACAGAGGCAAAGAAGGCATTAAGTACCTCAGCCTTCTCCTCATCTTTGGTGGCAATGTTCCCCTCTGCATCCAATAAAGGATGGATATTCTCCTTGGCTCTCTTTTTGTTGCCAACGTATTTGTAAAGACATTTTTTGTTATCTCTTACGACAGCGGCCAGGTTGAGTTCTAGCTGAGCTTTTGCCTCTCTAATTCTCTCTCTGCATGACCTAACAAGATCCCTATACTCTTCCTGAGTTGCCTGCCCTTTCTTCCAGAGATGGTCAACTCTCCTTTCTTTCCTGAGTCCCAGCAAAAGCTCCCTGTTCAGCCAGGCCGGTTGTCTTCCCCAACGGTTCGTCTTGCTGCGCATGGGAATAGCCTGCTCCTGAGCCTTTAAGACTTCCTTCCTGAAGAACGTCCAGCCTTCCTGGACCCCTTTGCCCTTCAGGACTGTCCCCCAAGGGACCCTCTCAACCAGTGTCCTGAACAGGCCAAAGTTTACCCTCCCGAAGTCCATGGTAGTGGTTTTGCTGACCCCCTTCCTTACCTCACCAAGAACCGAGAATTCTATCGTTTTGTGGTCCCTAAGCCCAAGACGGCCTCTGACCACCACATCTCCCACCAGTCCTTCCCTGTTTGTAAACAGTAGGTCTAGCGAGGCTCCTCCCCTGGTAGGCTCACCTACCAGCTGTGTCAGGAAGTTCTCTTCCACACACACTCCAGGAACTTCCTAGACTGTTTGCCCTCTGCTGTGTTGTCTTTCCAGCAGGCATCCGGATAGCTGAAGTCCCCCCGTGAGAACAAGGGCACACGATTGTGAGACTACTGCCAGCCACTTGTAGAATGTTTCATCTGCCTCTTCAACGTGGTTGGGTGGCCTATGACAGACTCCCAGCACGATAGCTGCCTTGCTGGCCTTCCCCTTCATCCTTACGCACAAGCACTCGACCTTATCATCACAACTGTGGAGCTCTGTACAAGCAAAACCCTCCCTGACAGAGAGAGAGAGACACTCCACCACCTCTCCTTCCTTGCCTATCCCGATGCCTATCCTGACGTCTTAGAGCGTTTGCGTTCTCCTTTTTGCCCTTTCTCCTTCTACTCTGCGCACTGTGTTTGAGCCTTGTCTTGCCTACTCCTCTGAAAAAAGACTGTCACCGCATGTGTAATAACGGATGGTTTGAATGAAGGCGGTGTGGCACAGAATATTCGGAAGCCCTCTCGCTGTGTAGTGCTGCAGTTATAAGCTGTACCGTTGTAAACCGGGATACCCTTTTGTGTAAAAGTGAAATAAAGAAGACGATGGAATGGCTTGTGTGGAGACAGTAGTCTTTGCAGAGAGGTTCTTTCTGGGAAAGCTCTGTCAAAGTTTTCAAAGGGCCGGGAGGTTTTTTTCTCGTGCTGTCCCTGGGCTGAGGTAAGGTTGAGCGGGTACATTGCTTCAGTTTGGAGATGAGGCCTAGGGTGCATTCAGGGAAATTAGGGGGAGCAGGGAATTGCTGGCAGGCCGGTGCGGTGCAGGTCTTCTGAGCACTGAGCTTGTGGCTGAGGCAGAGCGCAGTTTGATGGAGGTGAGGGGAAGAGGGGCCCTGGGTGTGCAAAGGCCTCTGCAAGGCAGCCAGGTGGGGGGCGAGCGTGAGCTTTCCAAGTCTCCTGAGAGCTGCATCTGCGGGGGCGGGCAAGGACGAAGCACGAAGAACCGCTGTGCAGCTCGCAGCCCGCGGGCGAGAGGGAGGGCAACCCGGGGAGCACAGCCCCTCGTCCCGCTCAGGCTCCGGACCGGGTGGCCGGCGGGCGCGCCCACGCCTGAGCCTCGCTGGGACCCGCCTCCGTTCCCCGTCCTCAGCCCGACGTTCCCGAGTAGATGTAGTGCCGCGCCGTGCTGCGTCCTGCGGGCTGCCCCGGCGGAGGCTCTCGCCCGGTTTCTGCGGCCGGGGAAGGCGGCTCAGTCCCTCCGGGCCGAGCCTCCGCCCCGCCGTGCCGTGGGAAACGCCTCGTGCTCGTCTTGCCGCCGTGTTGCTCGAAGGGCGCGGAGCGGCCTCCCGGGAGCCGGGCGCGCACGCCTGCCCGCGGGCTCTGGGCAGCGGGGAGCGGGGGAAGACGCGGGGCAGCTGCCGGCGCTGCCCGTGCGCCCGGACTCAGGCGGCGGCCGCGCAGGGCTCTGGGCGCTCCTTCCCTGCGCTTGCCTCCCCGGCGCGGTGTGCGCGCGTGCTGCCGCGGGGCCCCCCACGCGGGCGAGCGGCCGGCAGCCGCGCGTGTGCGCGCGGGTCCCTGTGCCGGGGCGAGCCGGCAGCGCGGGCAGCGGGCGGCGGCGGGCGCAGTCCCGCCGCGGGCCGCAGGGTGGTGCTCCCGGCCAAGGCGGCGCCGAGCGGCTGCGGGCGGGGAGGCGGCCGAGCCCAGCCCGGCCCTGCCCAGCCCGGCCGAGCCAGCCGAGCCAGCCGAGCCAGCCGAGCCGAGCCAGCCGAGCCGAGCCGAGCCAGCCGAGCCAGCCGAGCCGAGCCGAGCCGAGCCGAGCCTAGCCGAGCCGAGCCGCCGGCCGGACTCGGCGAGAGGGAGGGCGCCCGCCCGCCCGCCGGCCCGCCCCGCCGCGCTGCTGCCGGGCGCCGCTTTCCGCGGAGGACTGCGCGGGCGATCCGCGAGACGGAGGCTGTCCGCCCCCCCCGACATGGCGATCGCAAGGCAAGTGCTTTGTCTCTCTGCTTTCCTCTCCCTGCCGCACGCTCGCGCCGAGCCCATCCGCTACTCCGTAGCCGAGGAGGGGGAGAGCGGCTCCGTGGTAGCCAACGTGGCGGAGGACGCGGGGCTGGCCCCGGCGCAGCTCTCGGCTCGCCGCGCCCGCCTGGCCTCGGAGGACGGCCGGCAGCACTTTCGCTTAGACCGCGGCACCGGCCGCCTCGTAGTGGCGGAGAGGCTGGACCGGGAGGAGCTCTGCGGGCAGTCCGCTACGTGCACGCTCCCCTTCGAGCTGCTGCTGGCGAACCCCCTGCAGTTCTTTCGGGTCGAGGTGGCCGTGGAGGACATCAATGACCACTCGCCCGTTTTCCCGGAGGAACAAGTCACTTTTAAAATCCCGGAAACCAGCAACCCGGGCTCGCGTTTCCCGCTGGAGGGGGCTCGGGACCTGGATGTTGGCAGCAACAGCATCCAGGCTTACAGCATTGCACCCCAGAACGAATACTTTAGTGTCTCCTATGGGAGTCGGATTAAGGGCAAGAAGTATGTAGAACTGGTCTTGGAAAAGCCGCTGGACAGAGAGGAGGAGGCGGAGGTGGGCTTTCAGCCTCATTGCCGTGGACGGAGGCTCTCCGCCTAGGAGCGGGACCCACCCAAATCCGCATTGTCGTGCTAGATGCAAATGACAATGCTCCCGTCTTCACGCAGGAGCTGTACATTGGGCAGGTTTTGGAAAATGCAGCGGAGGGCTCTGTGGTTCTCAGCGTGGGTGGCAACCGATCGGGATGCAGGACCTAACGGGGAGGTGTCCTATCAGTTCAGCCAAGCGGTGGGCCAGAGCCACTCATCGTTTGCGATCGACGCTGTGACCGGTGAAATTAGACTCACGAAGCCTCTGGACTTTGAGGCAGCAGAGAATCACGAGCTCAGTGTGCGGGCCACGGATGGCGGGGGCCTCTCGGCAATGTGCAAGGTGTTGGTGGAGGTGGTGGATGTGAACGACAATGCGCCGGAGGTGGTGGTCAGTTCCTTCAGCAGCCCCCTCCCCGAGAACGCATTACCCGGGACGGTGGTCGCCCTCTTTACTGTCAGGGACCGGGATGCTGGTGCCAACGGGAAGATCTCCTGTGCCCTTGAGGACCAGCTATTGTTCTCCCTGCGGCCGGCCTATAAGAATTACTATGAGCTGGTGACCGTGAGCACGCTGGACCGGGAGGAGACGGCACGTTACACCCTCGCTGTCACAGCGGCAGACGCGGGGGTCACCTCCTCTCACAACCACCCAGACCTTCACGGTGGACATCTCCGATGTCAATGACAATGTGCCTGTCTTCAACCAGACATCGTACACCATGTACGTGCGTGAGAACAACGTCCCCACGGTGCTCGTTGGAGCCGTCAGCGCCTCGGATGCCGACGAGGGGCCCAACGCCAAGGTGACGTATTCCCTGGCACCAGCCCACCCTGCAGAGCGGCCTCCCTGCTCCTGCATCTCCGTGAACTCTGAGAACGGGCAGGTATTTGTGCTGCGGCCTCTGGACTACGAGCAGGTGAGGCAGATCGAGGTCTTGGTGAGCGCCTCCGATGCAGGGGACACCTCCCCTTAGTGCCAACGTCACCGTCCGCCTGGTTGTGGTGGACGAGAACGACAATGCGCCACTGGTGCTGTACCCCTCGCAGGACAGCAGCCCCGCGTCCAGCGAGCTGGTGCCCAAGTCATCTGAAGCGGGGTACCTCGTCACCAAAGTGGTGGCTGTTGACGCCGACTCGGGGCAGAACTCGTGGCTCTCGTACCACCTGCTGAGGGCCACTGACCCTGGGCTGTTTGCAGTGGGTGCCCAAAGTGGGGAGGTGCGACTGAGGAGGCCGGTGACAGAGAGGGATGCTGTGAAGCAGAAGCTCGTCGTCCTGGTGCGAGACAACGGGCAGCCACCGCTGTCAGCCACCGCTGCACTGAGCGCGCTCCTGCTCAATGACTTCTCAGACGTGCACCTACCACACAGCAGCCTGGCCACGGAGGATGAGGGAGGCTCCCTGACGACCTATTTAATCATTTCGTTGGTCTTCGTCTCCGTCCTCTTCCTCGCATCCATGGCAGCCTTCATCGCGCGCAAGGTGTGCAAGAGCAAGGAGCTGAAGGGGGGGCACGTGCTTTACGGCACTGGCAACTTGCAGAGTGGCCTGGCTGACGCGGCCGCTGCGGGGACCCTGCCCCACGCCTATTGCTACGAGATCAGCCTCACGACGGGCTCGGGCAACAGTGAGTTCAAGTTCCTGAAGCCCATCCTCCCCAGCCTGCCACCGCAGCACAGTGGCATGGGCAGGGGCACCGGCGATGAACAAGAATTCTCCCGTGGCCCTGTCACCATGGAGGATGTGGCACCAGACAACCCAGGGACGCTCTCTGCGGAACAGTTCAATAGTCTTTCCTTCAACTAGCATGGAGTCAAGCACAGCCAGAGGCTTCACGCCTCGCGACGGGAAGGGATCGGGGCTACAACACGTGGCAACGGTTCCCCCAGAGTAAATCTGCATTTGCCATTGGCATCACCGATTTCCCACAAATTCTAAGTCAGAAGGAAGGGTTGTCACCCCTCCCAAACAAAAGAAACAAAGGAAACTAAGGCTCCCTCAGTCAGGCAACGGCATGTTTCAGCTCTGTTTCAGCCTTTTCTGAAATGCTTGGCGTGTGGGGTTAGGTCCAGGGCCCCCGGCTAAGTTCTTGTCTCACTTGCTGTTAGGCAAGACCCTGAACCTGTATTTCTGATACAGGCCAGCATGCCATTGGCCTTCTTGGCCACCTGGGCACACTGCAGGCTCATACTCAGCCGGCTGTCAACCAGCACCCCCAGGTCTTTTTCCTGAGGGCAGCTTCCCAGCCACTCTTCCCCGAGCCTGTAGCACTGCATGGGATTGTTGTGACGGAATTGCAGGACCCGGCACTTGGCCTTGTTGAACTTCATACAAGTTGGCCTCGGCCCGTTGATCCAGTCTGTCCGGACCCCTCTGTAGAGCCTTCCTACCCTCGAGAAGATCAGCCCTACCTCCCAACTTGGTGTCCTCTGCAAACTTACTGAGGGTGCACTCGATCCCTTGGCCGAGTTCGTTGATAAAGATACTAAGGAGAACTGGCTCCAAAACCGAGCCCTGGGGAACACCACTTGTGACCGGCCGCCACCTGGTTTTAACTCTGTTCAGCACAACTCTCTGTGCTCGTCCATCCAGCCAGTTTTTTACCCAGCAAAGAGTACACCTGTCTAAGCCATGAGCCGCCAGCTTCTCAAGGAGTATGCTGTGAGAGACAGTGTCAAAGGCCTTACTAAAGTCCAGGTAGACAGCATCCACAGCCTTCCCCTCATCCACTAGGTGGGTCCCGTGGTCATAGAAGGAGATCAGGTTGGTCAAGAGCAGGACCTGCCTTTCATGAACCCATGCTGGCTGGGCCCGATCCCCTGGTTGTCCTGCACCTGCCGTGTGAGCACACTCAAGATGAACCGCTCCGTAATCTTCCCCGGTACCGAGGCCAGGCTGAAAGGCCTGTAGTTGCCCGGATCCTCCTTCCGACCCTTCTTGCAAAAGGGCATCACATTGGCAAGCCTCCAGTAGTGTGGGACCTCCCCTGTTGACCAGGACTGGCGATAAATGACGGAGAGTGTCTTGGCAAGCTCCTCCGCCAGCTCCCTCAGTACCCTCGGGTGGATCGCATCTGGTCCCATAGACTTGGGAGTGTCCAGGTGGTGTAGCAGGTCATTAACTGCTTCCGCCTGGATTATGGGGGATATATGCTGCTCTCCGTCCCTGTCTTCCAGCTCAGGGGGCTGAGTACCCTGAGGATAACTGGTCTCACAATTAAAGACATGAGGCAAAGAAGGCATTAAGTACCTCAGCCTTCTCCTCATCTTTGGTGGCAATGTTCCCCTCTGCATCCAATAAAGGATGGATATTCTCCTTGGCTCTCTTTTTGTTGCCAACGTATTTGTAAAGACATTTTTTGTTATCTCTTACGACAGCGGCCAGGTTGAGTTCTAGCTGAGCTTTTGCCTCTCTAATTCTTTCTCTGCATGACCTAACAAGATCCCTATACTCTTCCTGAGTTGCCTGCCCTTTCTTCCAGAGATGGTCAACTCTCCTTTCTTTCCTGAGTCCCAGCAAAAGCTCCCTGTTCAGCCAGGCCGGTCGTCTTCCCCGACGGTTCGTCTTGCTGCGCATGGGAATAGCCTGCTCCTGAGCCTTTAAGACTTCCTTCCTGAAGAACGTCCAGCCTTCCTGGACCCCTTTGCCCTTCAGGACTGTCCCCCAAGGGACCCTCTCAACCAGTGTCCTGAACAGGCCAAAGTTTGCCCTCCGGAAGTCCATGGTAGTGGTTTTGCTGACCCCCTTCCTTACCTCACCAAGAATCAAGAATTCTATCGTTTTGTGGTCCCTAAGCCCAAGACGGCCTCCGACCACCACATCTCCCACCAGTCCTTCCCTGTTTGTAAACAGTAGGTCTAGCGAGGCTCCTCCCCTGGTAGGCTCACCTACCAGCTGTGTCAGGAAGTTCTCTTCCACACACACTCCAGGAACTCCTAGACTGTTTGCCCTCTGCTGTGTTGTCTTTCCAGCAGGCATCCGGAAAGCTGAAGTCCCCCGTGAGAACAAGGGCACACGATTGTGAGACTACTGCCAGCCACTTGTAGAATGTTTCATCTGCCTCTTCAACGTGGTTGGGTGGCCTATGACAGACTCCCAGCATGATAGCTGCCTTGCTGGCCTTCCCCTTCATCCTTACGCACAAGCACTCGACCTTATCATCACAACTGTGGGGCTCTGTACAAGCAAAACCCTCCCTGACAGAGAGAGAGAGACACTCCACCACCTCTCCTTCCTTGCCTATCCCGATGTCTTAGAGCGTTTGCATTCTCCTTTTTGCCCTTTCTCCTTCTACTCTGCGCACTGTGTTTGAGCCTTGTCTTGCGTACTCCTCTGAAAAAAGACTGTCACCGCATGTGTAATAACGGATGGTTTGAATGAAGGCAGTGTGGCACGGAATATTCGGAAGCCCTCTCGCTGTGTAGTGCTGCAGTTATAAGCTGTACCGTTGTAAACCGGGATACCCTTTTGTGTAAAAGTGAAATAAAGAAGACGATGGAATGGCTTGTGTGGAGACAGTAGTCTTTGCAGAGAGGTTCTTTCTGGGAAAGCTCTGTCAAAGTTTTCAAAGGGCCGGGAGGTTTTTTTTCTCGTGCTGTCCCTGGGCTGAGGTAAGGTTGAGCGGGTACATTGCTTCAGTTTGGAGATGAGGCCTAGGGTGCATTCAGGGAAATTAGGGGGAGCAGGGAATTGCTGGCAGGCCGGTGCGGTGCAGGTCTTCTGAGCACTGAGCTTGTGGCTGAGGCAGAGCGCAGTTTGATGGAGGTGAGGGGAAGAGGGGCCCTGGGTGTGCAAAGGCCTCTGCAAGGCAGCCAGGTGGGGGGCGAGCGTGAGCTTTCCAAGTCTCCTGAGAGCTGCATCTGCGGGGGCGGGCAAGGACGAAGCACGAAGAACCGCTGTGCAGCTCGCAGCCCGCGGGCGAGAGGGAGGGCAACCCGGGGAGCACAGCCCCTCGTCCCGCTCAGGCTCCGGACCGGGTGGCCGGCGGGCGCGCCCACGCCTGAGCCTCGCTGGGACCCGCCTCCGTTCCCCGTCCTCAGCCCGACGTTCCCGAGTAGATGTAGTGCCGCGCCGTGCTGCGTCCTGCGGGCTGCCCCGGCGGAGGCTCTCGCCCGGTTTCTGCGGCCGGGGAAGGCGGCTCAGTCCCTCCGGGCCGAGCCTCCGCCCCGCCGTGCCGTGGGAAACGCCTCGTGCTCGTCTTGCCGCCGTGTTGCTCGAAGGGCGCGGAGCGGCCTCCCGGGAGCCGGGCGCGCACGCCTGCCCGCGGGCTCTGGGCAGCGGGGAGCGGGGGAAGACGCGGGGCAGCTGCCGGCGCTGCCCGTGCGCCCGGACTCAGGCGGCGGCCGCGCAGGGCTCTGGGCGCTCCTTCCCTGCGCTTGCCTCCCCGGCGCGGTGTGCGCGCGTGCTGCCGCGGGGCCCCCACGCGGGCGAGCGGCCGGCAGCCGCGCGTGTGCGCGCGGGTCCCTGTGCCGGGGCGAGCCGGCAGCGCGGGCAGCGGGCGGCGGCGGGCGCAGTCCCGCCGCGGGCCGCAGGGTGGTGCTCCCGGCCAAGGCGGCGCCGAGCGGCTGCGGGCGGGGAGGCGGCCGAGCCCAGCCCGGCCCTGCCCAGCCCGGCCGAGCCAGCCGAGCCAGCCGAGCCAGCCGAGCCGAGCCAGCCGAGCCGAGCCGAGCCAGCCGAGCCAGCCGAGCCGAGCCGAGCCGAGCCGAGCCTAGCCGAGCCGAGCCGCCGGCCGGACTCGGCGAGAGGGAGGGCGCCCGCCCGCCCGCCGGCCCGCCCCGCCGCGCTGCTGCCGGGCGCCGCTTTCCGCGGAGGACTGCGCGGGCGATCCGCGAGACGGAGGCTGTCCGCCGCCCCGACATGGCGATCGCAAGGCAAGTGCTTTGTCTCTCTGCTTTCCTCTCCCTGCCGCACGCTCGCGCCGAGCCCATCCGCTACTCCGTAGCCGAGGAGGGGGAGAGCGGCTCCGTGGTAGCCAACGTGGCGGAGGACGCGGGGCTGGCCCCGGCGCAGCTCTCGGCTCGCCGCGCCCGCCTGGCCTCGGAGGACGGCCGGCAGCACTTTCGCTTAGACCGCGGCACCGGCCGCCTCGTAGTGGCGGAGAGGCTGGACCGGGAGGAGCTCTGCGGGCAGTCCGCTACGTGCACGCTCCCCTTCGAGCTGCTGCTGGCGAACCCCCTGCAGTTCTTTCGGGTCGAGGTGGCCGTGGAGGACATCAATGACCACTCGCCCGTTTTCCCGGAGGAACAAGTCACTTTTAAAATCCCGGAAACCAGCAACCCGGGCTCGCGTTTCCCGCTGGAGGGGGCTCGGGACCTGGATGTTGGCAGCAACAGCATCCAGGCTTACAGCATTGCACCCCAGAACGAATACTTTAGTGTCTCCTATGGGAGTCGGATTAAGGGCAAGAAGTATGTAGAACTGGTCTTGGAAAAGCCGCTGGACAGAGAGGAGGAGGCGGAGGTGGGCTTCAGCCTCATTGCCGTGGACGGAGGCTCTCCGCCTAGGAGCGGGACCACCCAAATCCGCATTGTCGTGCTAGATGCAAATGACAATGCTCCCGTCTTCACGCAGGAGCGGTACATTGGGCAGGTTTTGGAAAATGCAGTGGAGGGCTCTGTGGTTCTCAGCGTGGTGGCAACCGATCGGGATGCAGGACCTAACGGGGAGGTGTCCTATCAGTTCAGCCAAGCGGTGGGCCAGAGCCACTCATTGTTTGCGATCGACGCTGTGACCGGTGAAATTAGACTCACGAAGCCTCTGGACTTTGAGGCAGCAGAGAATCACGAGCTCAGTGTGCGGGCCACGGATGGCGGGGGCCTCTCGGCAATGTGCAAGGTGTTGGTGGAGGTGGTGGATGTGAACGACAATGCGCCGGAGGTGGTGGTCAGTTCCTTCAGCAGCCCCCTCCCCGAGAACGCATTACCCGGGACGGTGGTCGCCCTCTTTACTGTCAGGGACCGGGATGCTGGTGCCAACGGGAAGATCTCCTGTGCCCTTGAGGACCAGCTATTGTTCTCCCTGCGGCCGGCCTATAAGAATTACTATGAGCTGGTGACCGTGAGCACGCTGGACCGGGAGGAGACGGCACGTTACACCCTCGCTGTCACAGCGGCAGACGCGGGGTCACCTCCTCTCACAACCACCCAGACCTTCACGGTGGACATCTCCGATGTCAATGACAATGTGCCTGTCTTCAACCAGACATCGTACACCATGTACGTGCGTGAGAACAACGTCCCCACGGTGCTCGTTGGAGCCGTCAGCGCCTCGGATGCCGACGAGGGGCCCAACGCCAAGGTGACGTATTCCCTGGCACCAGCCCACCCTGCAGAGCGGCCTCCCTGCTCCTGCATCTCCGTGAACTCTGAGAACGGGCAGGTATTTGTGCTGCGGCCTCTGGACTACGAGCAGGTGAGGCAGATCGAGGTCTTGGTGAGCGCCTCCGATGCGGGGACACCTCCCCTTAGTGCCAACGTCACCGTCCGCCTGGTTGTGGTGGACGAGAACGACAATGCGCCACTGGTGCTGTACCCCTCGCAGGACAGCAGCCCCGCGTCCAGCGAGCTGGTGCCCAAGTCATCTGAAGCGGGGTACCTCGTCACCAAAGTGGTGGCTGTTGACGCCGACTCGGGGCAGAACTCGTGGCTCTCGTACCACCTGCTGAGGGCCACTGACCCTGGGCTGTTTGCAGTGGGTGCCCAAAGTGGGGAGGTGCGACTGAGGAGGCCGGTGACAGAGAGGGATGCTGTGAAGCAGAAGCTCGTCGTCCTGGGTGCGAGACAACGGGCAGCCACCGCTGTCAGCCACCGCTGCACTGAGCGCGCTCCTGCTCAATGACTTCTCAGACGTGCACCTACCACACAGCAGCCTGGCCACGGAGGATGAGGGAGGCTCCCTGACGACCTATTTAATCATTTCGTTGGTCTTCGTCTCCGTCCTCTTCCTCGCATCCATGGCAGCCTTCATCGCGCGCAAGGTGTGCAAGAGCAAGGAGCTGAAGGGGGGGGCACGTGCTTTACGGCACTGGCAACTTGCAGAGTGGCCTGGCTGACGCGGGCCGCTGCGGGGACCCTGCCCCACGCCTATTGCTACGAGATCAGCCTCACGACGGGCTCGGGCAACAGTGAGTTCAAGTTCCTGAAGCCCATCCTCCCCAGCCTGCCACCGCAGCACAGTGGCATGGGCAGGGGCACCGGCGATGAACAAGAATTCTCCCGTGGCCCTGTCACCATGGAGGATGTGGCACCAGACAGCCCAGGGACGCTCTCTGCGGAACAGTTCAATAGTCTTTCCTTCAACTAGCATGGAGTCAAGCACAGCCAGAGGCTTCACGCCTCGCGACGGGAAGGGATCGGGGCTACAACACGTGGCAACGGTTCCCCCAGAGTAAATCTGCATTTGCCATTGGCATCACCGATTTCCCACAAATTCTAAGTCAGAAGGAAGATTGTCTCCCCCTCCCAAACTAAAGAAACAAAGGAAACTAAGGCTCCCTCAGTCAGGCAACGGCATGTTTCAGCTCTGTTTCAGCCTTTTTTGAAATGCTTGGCGTGTGGGGTCAGGTCCAGGGCCCCCGGCTAAGTTCTTGTCTCACTTGCTGTTAGGCAAGACCCTGAACCTGTATTTCTGATACAGGCCAGCATGCCATTGGCCTTCTTGGCCACCTGGGCACACTGCAGGCTCATACTCAGCCGGCTGTCAACCAGCACCCCCAGGTCTTTTCCTGAGGGCAGCTTTCCAGCCACTCTTCCCCGAGCCTGTAGCACTGCATGGGATTGTTGTGACGGAATTGCAGGACCCGGCACTTGGCCTTGTTGAACTTCATACAGTTGGCCTCGGCCCGTTGATCCAGTCTGTCCGGACCCCTCTGTAGAGCCTTCCTACCCTCGAGAAGATCAGCCCTACCTCCCAACTTGGTGTCCTCTGCAAACTTACTGAGGGTGCACTCGATCCCTTGGCCGAGTTCGTTGATAAAGATACTAAGGAGAACTGGCTCCAAAACCGAGCCCTGGGGAACACCACTTGTGACCGGCCGCCACCTGGTTTTAACTCCGTTCAGCACAACTCTCTGGGCTCGTCCATCCAGCCAGTTTTTTACCCAGCAAAGAGTGCACCTGACTAAGCCATGAGCCGCCAGCTTCTCAAGGAGTATGCTGTGAGAGACAGTGTCAAAGGCCTTACTAAAGTCCAGGTAGACAGCATCCACAGCCTTCCCCTCATCCACTAGGTGGGTCCCGTGGTCATAGAAGGAGATCAGGTTGGTCAAGAGCAGGACCTGCCTTTCATGAACCCATGCTGGCTGGGCCCGATCCCCTGGTTGTCCTGCACCTGCCGTGTGAGCACACTCAAGATGAACCGCTCCGTAATCTTCCCCGGTACCGAGGCCAGGCTGAAAGGCCTGTAGTTGCCCGGATCCTCCTTCCGACCCTTCTTGCAAAAGGGCATCACATTGGCAAGCCTCCAGTAGTGTGGGACCTCCCCTGTTGACCAGGACTGGCGATAAATGACGGAGAGTGTCTTGGCAAGCTCCTCCGCCAGCTCCCTCAGTACCCTCGGGTGGATCGCATCCGGTCCCATAGACTTGGGAGTGTCCAGGTGGTGTAGCAGGTCATTAACTGCTTCTGCCTGGATTATGGGGGATATATGCTGCTCTCCGTCCCTGTCTTCCAGCTCAGGGGGCTGAGTACCCTGAGGATAACTGGTCTCACAATTAAAGACTGAGGCAAAGAAGGCATTAAGTACCTCAGCCTTCTCCTCATCTTTGGTGGCAATGTTCCCCTCTGCATCCAATAAAGGATGGATATTCTCCTTGGCTCTCTTTTTGTTGCCAACGTATTTGTAAAGACATTTTTTGTTATCTCTTATGACAGCGGCCAGGTTGAGTTCTAGCTGAGCTTTTGCCTCTCTAATTCTTTCTCTGCATGACCTAACAAGATCCCTATACTCTTCCTGAGTTGCCTGCCCTTTCTTCCAGAGATGGTCAACTCTCCTTTCTTTCCTGAGTCCCAGCAAAAGCTCCCTGTTCAGCCAGGCCGGTCGTCTTCCCCGACGGTTCGTCTTGCTGCGCATGGGAATAGCCTGCTCCTGAGCCTTTAAGACTTCCTTCCTGAAGAACGTCCAGCCTTCCTGGACCCCTTTGCCCTTCAGGACTGTCCCCCAAGGGACCCTCTCAACCAGTGTCCTGAACAGGCCAAAGTTTGCCCTCCGGAAGTCCATGGTAGTGGTTTTGCTGACCCCCTTCCTTACCTCACCAAGAATCAAGAATTCTATCGTTTTGTGGTCCCTAAGCCCAAGACGGCCTCCGACCACCACATCTCCCACCAGTCCTTCCCTGTTTGTAAACAGTAGGTCTAGCGAGGCTCCTCCCCTGGTAGGCTCACCTACCAGCTGTGTCAGGAAGTTCTCTTCCACACACACTCCAGGAACCTCCTAGACTGTTTGCCCTCTGCTGTGTTGTCTTTCCAGCAGGCATCCGGAAAGCTGAAGTCCCCCCGTGAGAACAAGGGCACACGATTCTGAGACTACTGCCAGCCACTTGTAGAATGTTTCATCTGCCTCTTCAACGTGGTTGGGTGGCCTATGACAGACTCCCAGCATGATAGCTGCCTTGCTGGCCTTCCCCTTCATCCTTACGCACAAGCACTCGACCTTATCATCACAACTGTGGGGCTCTGTACAAGCAAAACCCTCCCTGACAGAGAGAGAGAGACACTCCACCACCTCTCCTTCCTTGCCTATCCCGATGTCTTAGAGCGTTTGCATTCTCCTTTTTGCCCTTTCTCCTTCTACTCTGCGCACTGTGTTTGAGCCTTGTCTTGCGTACTCCTCTGAAAAAAGACTGTCACCGCATGTGTAATAACGGATGGTTTGAATGAAGGCAGTGTGGCACGGAATATTCGGAAGCCCTCTCGCTGTGTAGTGCTGCAGTTATAAGCTGTACCGTTGTAAACCGGGATACCCTTTTGTGTAAAAGTGAAATAAAGAAGACGATGGAATGGCTTGTGTGGAGACAGTAGTCTTTGCAGAGAGGTTCTTTCTGGGAAAGCTCTGTCAAAGTTTTCAAAGGGCCGGGAGGTTTTTTTCTCGTGCTGTCCCTGGGCTGAGGTAAGGTTGAGCGGGTACATTGCTTCAGTTTGGAGATGAGGCCTAGGGTGCATTCAGGGAAATTAGGGGGAGCAGGGAATTGCTGGCAGGCCGGTGCGGTGCAGGTCTTCTGAGCACTGAGCTTGTGGCTGAGGCAGAGCGCAGTTTGATGGAGGGGAGGGAAGAGGGGCCCTGGGTGTGCAAAGGCCTCTGCAAGGCAGCCAGGTGGGGGGGCGAGCGTGAGCTTTCCAAGTCTCCTGAGAGCTGCATCTGCGGGGGCGGGCAAGGACGAAGCACGAAGAACCGCTGTGCAGCTCGCAGCCCGCGGGCGAGAGGGAGGGCAACCCGGGGAGCACAGCCCCTCGTCCCGCTCAGGCTCCGGACCGGGTGGCCGGCGGGCGCGCCCACGCCTGAGCCTCGCTGGGACCCGCCTCCGTTCCCCGTCCTCAGCCCGACGTTCCCGAGTAGATGTAGTGCCGCGCCGTGCTGCGTCCTGCGGGCTGCCCCGGCGGAGGCTCTCGCCCGGTTTTCTGCGGCCGGGGAAGGCGGCTCAGTCCCTCCGGGCCGAGCCTCCGCCCCGCCGTGCCGTGGGAAACGCCTCGTGCTCGTCTTGCCGCCGTGTTGCTCGAAGGGCGCGGAGCGGCCTCCCGGGAGCCGGGCAGCGCACGCCTGCCCGCGGGCTCTGGGCAGCGGGGAGCGGGGGAAGACGCGGGGCAGCTGCCGGCGCTGCCCGTGCGCCCGGACTCAGGCGGCGGCCGCGCAGGGCTCTGGGCGCTCCTTCCCTGCGCTTGCCTCCCCGGCGCGGGGTGTGCGCGCGTGCTGCCGCGGGGCCCCCACGCGGGCGAGCGGCCGGCAGCCGCGCGTGTGCGCGCGGGTCCCTGTGCCGGGGCGAGCCGGCAAGCGCGGGCAGCGGGCGGCGGCGGGCGCAGTCCCGCCGCGGGCCGCAGGGTGGTGCTCCCGGCCAAGGCGGCGCCGAGCGGCTGCGGGCGGGGAGGCGGCCGAGCCCAGCCCGGCCCTGCCCAGCCCGGCTGAGCCAGCCGAGCCAGCCGAGCCGAGCCAGCCGAGCCGAGCCGAGCCAGCCGAGCCGAGCCGCCGGCCGGACTCGGCGAGAGGGAGGGCGCCCGCCCGCCCGCCGGCCCGCCCCGCCGCGCTGCTGCCGGGCGCCGCTTTCCGCGGAGGACTGCGCGGGCGATCCGCGAGACGGAGGCTGTCCGCCGCCCCGACATGGCGATCGCAAGGCAAGTGCTTTGTCTCTCTGCTTTCCTCTCCCTGCCGCACGCTCGCGCCGAGCCCATCCGCTACTCCGTAGCCGAGGAGGGGGAGAGCGGCTCCGTGGTAGCCAACGTGGCGGAGGACGCGGGGCTGGCCCCGGCGCAGCTCTCGGCTCGCCGCGCCCGCCTGGCCTCGGAGGACGGCCGGCAGCACTTTCGCTTAGACCGCGGCACCGGCCGCCTCGTAGTGGCGGAGAGGCTGGACCGGGAGGAGCTCTGCGGGCAGTCCGCTACGTGCACGCTCCCCTTCGAGCTGCTGCTGGCGAACCCCCTGCAGTTCTTTCGGGTCGAGGTGGCCGTGGAGGACATCAATGACCACTCGCCCGTTTTCCCGGAGGAACAAGTCACTTTTAAAATCCCGGAAACCAGCAACCCGGGCTCGCGTTTCCCGCTGGAGGGGGCTCGGGACCTGGATGTTGGCAGCAACAGCATCCAGGCTTACAGCGTTGCACCCCGGAATGAATACTTTAGTGTCTCCTATGGGAGTCGGATTAAGGGCAAGAAGTATGTAGAATTGGTCTTGGAAAAGCCGCTGGACAGAGAGGAGGAGGCGGAGGTGGGTTTCAGCCTCATTGCCGTGGACGGAGGCTCTCCGCCTAGGAGCGGGACCACCCAAATCCGCATTGTCGTGCTAGATGTAAATGACAATGCTCCCGTCTTCACGCAGGAGCGGTACATTGGGCAGGTTTTGGAAAATGCAGCGGAGGGCTCTGTGGTTCTCAGCGTGGTGGCAACCGATCGGGATGCAGGACCTAACGGGGAGGTGTCCTATCAGTTCAGCCAAGCGGTGGGCCAGAGCCACTCATTGTTTGCGATCGACGCTGTGACCGGTGAAATTAGACTCACGAAGCCTCTGGACTTTGAGGCAGCAGAGAATCACGAGCTCAGTGTGCGGGCCACGGATGGCGGGGGCCTCTCGGCAATGTGCAAGGTGTTGGTGGAGGTGGTGGATGTGAACGACAATGCGCCGGAGGTGGTGGTCAGTTCCTTCAGCAGCCCCCTCCCCGAGAACGCATTACCCGGGACGGTGGTCGCCCTCTTTACTGTCAGGGACCGGGATGCTGGTGCCAACGGGAAGATCTCCTGTGCCCTTGAGGACCAGCTATTGTTCTCCCTGCGGCCGGCCTATAAGAATTACTATGAGCTGGTGACCGTGAGCACGCTGGACCGGGAGGAGACGGCACGTTACACCCTCGCTGTCACAGCGGCAGACGTGGGGTCACCTCCTCTCACAACCACCCAGACCTTCACGGTGGACATCTCCGATGTCAATGACAATGTGCCTGTCTTCAACCAGACATCGTACACCATGTACGTGCGTGAGAACAACGTCCCCACGGTGCTCGTTGGAGCCGTCAGCGCCTCGGATGCCGACGAGGGGCCCAACGCCAAGGTGACGTATTCCCTGGCACCAGCCCACCCTGCAGAGCGGCCTCCCTGCTCCTGCATCTCCGTGAACTCTGAGAACGGGCAGGTATTTGTGCTGCGGCCTCTGGACTACGAGCAGGTGAGGCAGATCGAGGTCTTGGTGAGCGCCTCCGATGCGGGGACACCTCCCCTTAGTGCCAACGTCACCGTCCGCCTGGTTGTGGTGGACGAGAACGACAATGCGCCACTGGTGCTGTACCCCTCGCAGGACAGCAGCCCCGCGTCCAGCGAGCTGGTGCCCAAGTCATCTGAAGCGGGGTACCTCGTCACCAAAGTGGTGGCTGTTGACGCCGACTCGGGGCAGAACTCGTGGCTCTCGTACCACCTGCTGAGGGCCACTGACCCTGGGCTGTTTGCAGTGGGTGCCCAAAGTGGGGAGGTGCGACTGAGGAGGCCGGTGACAGAGAGGGATGCTGTGAAGCAGAAGCTCGTCGTCCTGGTGCGAGACAACGGGCAGCCACCGCTGTCAGCCACCGCTGCACTGAGCGCGCTCCTGCTCAATGACTTCTCAGACGTGCACCTACCACACAGCAGCCTGGCCACGGAGGATGAGGGAGGCTCCCTGACGACCTATTTAATCATTTCGTTGGTCTTCGTCTCCGTCCTCTTCCTCGCATCCATGGCAGCCTTCATCGCGCGCAAGGTGTGCAAGAGCAAGGAGCTGAAGGGGGGGCACGTGCTTTACGGCACTGGCAACTTGCAGAGTGGCCTGGCTGACGCGGCCGCTGCGGGGACCCTGCCCCACGCCTATTGCTACGAGATCAGCCTCACGACGGGCTCGGGCAACAGTGAGTTCAAGTTCCTGAAGCCCATCCTCCCCAGCCTGCCACCGCAGCACAGTGGCATGGGCAGGGGCACCGGCGATGAACAAGAATTCTCCCGTGGCCCTGTCACCATGGAGGATGTGGCACCAGACAGCCCAGGGACGCTCTCTGCGGAACAGTTCAATAGTCTTTCCTTCAACTAGCATGGAGTCAAGCACAGCCAGAGGCTTCACGCCTCGCGACGGGAAGGGATCGGGGCTACAACACGTGGCAACGGTTCCCTCCAGAGTAAATCTGCATTTGCCATTGGCATCACCGATTTCCCACAAATTCTAAGTCAGAAGGAAGATTGTCTCCCCCTCCCAAACTAAAGAAACAAAGGAAACTAAGGCTCCCTCAGTCAGGCAACGGCATGTTTCAGCTCTGTTTCAGCCTTTTCTGAAATGCTTGGCGTGTGGGGTCAGGTCCAGGGCCCCCGGCTAAGTTCTTGTCTCACTTGCTGTTAGGCAAGACCCTGAACCTGTATTTCTGATACAGGCCAGCATGCCATTGGCCTTCTTGGCCACCTGGGCACACTGCAGGCTCATACTCAGCCGGCTGTCAACCAGCCCCCCCAGGTCTTTTCCTGAGGGCAGCTTTCCAGCCACTCTTCCCCGAGCCTGTAGCACTGCATGGGATTGTTGTGACGGAATTGCAGGACCCGGCACTTGGCCTTGTTGAACTTCATACAGTTGGCCTCGGCCCGTTGATCCAGTCTGTCCGGACCCCTCTGTAGAGCCTTCCTACCCTCGAGAAGATCAGCCCTACCTCCCAACTTGGTGTCCTCTGCAAACTTACTGAGGGTGCACTCGATCCCTTGGCCGAGTTCGTTGATAAAGATACTAAGGAGAACTGGCTCCAAAACCGAGCCCTGGGGAACACCACTTGTGACCGGCCGCCACCTGGTTTTAACTCTGTTCAGCACAACTCTCTGTGCTCGTCCATCCAGCCAGTTTTTTTTACCCAGCAAAGAGTGCACCTGACTAAGCCATGAGCCGCCAGCTTCTCAAGGAGTATGCTGTGAGAGACAGTGTCAAAGGCCTTACTAAAGTCCAGGTAGACAGCATCCACAGCCTTCCCCTCATCCACTAGGTGGGTCACGTGGTCATAGAAGGAGATCAGGTTGGTCAAGAGCAGGACCTGCCTTTCATGAACCCATGCTGGCTGGGCCCGATCCCCTGGTTGTCCTGCACCTGCCGTGTGAGCACACTCAAGATGAACCGCTCCGTAATCTTCCTCGGTACCGAGGCCAGGCTGAAAGGCCTGTAGTTGCCCGGATCCTCCTTCCGACCCTTCTTGCAAAAGGGCATCACATTGGCAAGCCTCCAGTCGTGTGGGACCTCCCCTGTTGACCAGGACTGACGATAAATGACGGAGAGTGTCTTGGCAAGCTCCTCCGCCAGCTCCCTCAGTACCCTCGGGTGGATCGCATCCGGTCCCATAGACTTGGGAGTGTCCAGGTGGCGTAGCAGGTCATTAACTGCTTCCGCCTGGATTATGGGGGATATATGCTGCTCTCCGTCCCTGTCTTCCAGCTCAGGGGGCTGAGTACCCTGAGGATAACTGGTCTCACTATTAAAGACAGAGGCAAAGAAGGCATTAGAGTACCTCAGCCTTCTCCTCATCTTTGGTGGCAATGTTCCCCTCTGCATCCAATAAAGGATGGATATTCTCCTTGGCTCTCTTTTTGTTGCCAACGTATTTGTAAAGACATTTTTTGTTATCTCTTACGACAGCGGCCAGGTTGAGTTCTAGCTGAGCTTTTGCCTCTCTAATTCTCTCTCTGCATGACCTAACAAGATCCCTATACTCTTCCTGAGTTGCCTGCCCTTTCTTCCAGAGATGGTCAACTCTCCTTTCTTTCCTGAGTCCCAGCAAAAGCTCCCTGTTCAGCCAGGCCGGTCGTCTTCCCCGACGGTTCGTCTTGCTGCGCATGGGAATAGCCTGCTCCTGAGCCTTTAAGACTTCCTTCCTGAAGAACGTCCCCTTTGCCCTTCAGGACTGTCCCCCAAGGGACCCTCTCAACCAGTGTCCTGAACAGGCCAAAGTTTGCCCTCCCGAAGTCCATGGTAGTGGTTTTGCTGACCCCCTTCCTTACCTCACCAAGAATCGAGAATTCTATCGTTTTGTGGTCCCTAAGCCCAAGACGGCCTCCGACCACCACATCTCCCACCAGTCCTTCACTGTTTGTAAACAGTAGGTCTAGCGAGGCTCCTCCCCTGGTAGGCTCACCTACCAGCTGTGTCAGGAAGTTCTCTTCCACACACACTCCAGGAACCTCCTAGACTGTTTGCCCTCTGCTGTGTTGTCTTTCCAGCAGGCATCCGGATAGCTGAAGTCCCCCCGTGAGAACAAGGGCACACGATTGTGAGACTACTGCCAGCCACTTGTAGAATGTTTCATCTGCCTCTTCAACGTGGTTGGGTGGCCTATGACAGACTCCCAGCACGATAGCTGCCTTGCTGGCCTTCCCCTTCATCCTTACGCACAAGCACTCGACCTTATCATCACAACTGTGGGGCTCTGTACAAGCAAAACCCTCCCTGACAGAGAGAGAGACACACTCCACCACCTCTCCTTCCTTGCCTATCCCGATGCCTATCCTGACGTCTTAGAGCGTTTGCATTCTCCTTTTTGCCCTTTCTCCTTCTACTCTGCGCACTGTGTTTGAGCCTTGTCTTGCGTACTCCTCTGAAAAAAGACTGTCACCGCATGTGTAATAACGGATGGTTTGAATGAAGGCGGTGTGGCACGGAATATTCGGAAGCCCTCTCGCTGTGTAGTGCTGCAGTTATAAGCTGTACCGTTGTAAACCGGGATACCCTTTTGTGTAAAAGTGAAATAAAGAAGACGATGGAATGGCTTGTGTGGAGACAGTAGTCTTTGCAGAGAGGTTCTTTCTGGGAAAGCTCTGTCAAAGTTTTCAAAGGGCCGGGAGGTTTTTTTCTCGTGCTGTCCCTGGGCTGAGGTAAGGTTGAGCGGGTACATTGCTTCAGTTTGGAGATGAGGCCTAGGGTGCATTCAGGGAAATTAGGGGGAGCAGGGAATTGCTGGCAGGCCGGTGCGGTGCAGGTCTTCTGAGCACTGAGCTTGTGGCTGAGGCAGAGCGCAGTTTGATGGAGGGTGAGGGGAAGAGGGGCCCTGGGTGTGCAAAGGCCTCTGCAAGGCAGCCAGGTGGGGGGCGGGCGTGAGCTTTCCAAGTCTCCTGAGAGCTGCATCTGCGGGGGCGGGCAAGGACGAAGCACGAAGAAGAACCGCTGTGCAGCTCGCAGCCCGCGGGCGAGAGGGAAGGCAACCCGGGGAGCACAGCCCCTCGTCCCGCTCAGGCGCCGGACCGGGCGGCCGGCGGGCGCGCCCACGCCTGAGCCTCGCTGGGACCCGCCTCCGTTCCCGTCCTCAGCCCGACGTTCCCGAGTAGATGTAGTGCCGCGCCGTGCTGCGACCTGCGGGCTGCCCCGGCGGAGGCTCTCGCCCGGTTTCTGCGGCCGGGGAAGGCGGCTCAGTCCCTCCGGGCCGAGCCTCCGCCCCGCCGTGCCGTGGGAAACGCCTCGTGCTCGTCTTGCCGCCGTGTTGCTCGAAGGGCGCGGAGCGGCCTACCGGGAGCCGGGCGCGCACTCCTGCCCGCGGGCTCTGGGCAGCGGGAGCGGGGGAAGACGCGGGGCAGCTGCCGGCGCTGCCCGTGCGCCCGGACTCAGGCGGCGGCCGCGCAGGGCTCTGGGCGCTCCTTCCCTGCGCTTGCCTCCCCGGCCGCGGTGGTGCGCGCGTGCTGCAGCGGGGGCCCCCCACGCGGGGCGAGCGGCCGGCAAGCCGCGCGTGTGCGCGCGGGGTCCCTGTGCCGGGGCGAGCCGGCAAGCGCGGGCAGCGGGCGGCGGGCGGGCGCAAGTCCCGCCGCGGGCCGCAGTGGTGGTGCTCCCGGCCAAGGCGGCGCCGAGCGGCTGCGGGCGGGGAGGCGGCCGAGCCCAGCCCGGCCCTGCCCAGCCCGGCCGAGCCAGCCGAGCCGAGCCAGCCGAGCTGAGCCGAGCCAGCCGAGCCGAGCCAGACGAGCCAGCCGAGCCAGCCAAGCCGAGCCGAGCCAGCCGAGCCAGCCGAGCCGAGCCGAGCCGAGCCGAGCCGAGCCGCCGGCCGGACTCGGCGAGAGGGAGGGCGCCCGCCCGCCGGCCCGCCCCGCCGCGCTGCTGCCGGGGCGCCGCTTTCCGCGGAGGACTGCGCGGGCGATCCGCGAGACGGAGGCTGTCCGCCCCCCCGACATGGCGATCGCAAGGCAAGTGCTTTGTCTCTCTGCTTTCCTCTCCCTGCCGCACGCTCGCGCCGAGCCCATCCGCTACTCCGTAGCCGAGGAGGGGGAGAGCGGCTCCGTGGTAGCCAACGTGGCGGAGGACGCGGGGCTGGCCCCGGCGCAGCTCTCGGCTCGCCGCGCCCGCCTGGCCTCGGAGGACGGCCGGCAGCACTTTCGCTTAGACCGCGGCACCGGCCGCCTCGTAGTGGCGGAGAGGCTGGACCGGGAGGAGCTCTGCGGGCAGTCCGCTACGTGCACGCTCCCCTTCGAGCTGCTGCTGGCGAACCCCCTGCAGTTCTTTCGGGTCGAGGTGGCCGTGGAGGACATCAATGACCACTCGCCCGCTTTCCCGGAGGAACAAGTCACTTTTAAGATCCCGGAAACGAGCGACCCGGGCTCGCGTTTCCCGCTGGAGGGGGCTCGGGACCTGGATGTTGGCAGCAACAGCATCCAGGCTTACAGCATTGCACCCCGGAACGAATACTTTAGTGTCTCCTTTGGGAGTCGGAGTGAGGGTGACAAATATGTGGAATTGGTCTTGGAAAAGCCGCTGGACAGAGAGGAGGAGGCGGAGGTGGGCTTCAGCCTCATTGCCGTGGACGGAGGCTCTCCGCCTAGGAGCGGGACCCACCCAAATCCGCATTGTCGTGCTAGATGTAAATGACAATGCTCCCGTCTTCACGCAGGAGCGGTACATTGGGCAGGTTTTGGAAAATGCAGTGGAGGGCTCTGTGGTTCTCAGCGTGGTGGCAACCGATCGGGATGCAGGACCTAACGGGGAGGTGTCCTATCAGTTCAGCCAAGCGGTGGGCCAGAGCCACTCATCGTTTGCGATCGACGCTGTGACCGGTGAAATTAGACTCACGAAGCCTCTGGACTTTGAGGCAGCAGAGAATCACGAGCTCAGTGTGCGGGCCACGGATGGCGGGGGCCTCTCGGCAATGTGCAAGGTGTTGGTGGAGGTGGTGGATGTGAACGACAACGCGCCGGAGGTGGTGGTCAGTTCCTTCAGCAGCCCCCTCCCCGAGAACGCATTACCCGGGACGGTGGTCGCCCTCTTTACTGTCAGGGACCGGGATGCTGGTGCCAACGGGAAGATCTCCTGTGCCCTTGAGGACCAGCTATTGTTCTCCCTGCGGCCGGCCCTATAAGAATTACTATGAGCTGGTGACCGTGAGCACGCTGGACCGGGAGGAGACGGCACGTTACACCCCTCGCTGTCACAGCGGCAGACGCGGGGTCACCTCCTCTCACAACCACCCAGACCTTCACGGTGGACATCTCCGATGTCAATGACAATGTGCCTGTCTTCAACCAGACATCGTACACCATGTACGTGCGTGAGAACAACGTCCCCACGGTGCTCGTTGGAGCCGTCAGCGCCTCGGATGCCGACGAGGGGCCCAACGCCAGGTGACGTATTCCCTGGCACCAGCCCACCCTGCAGAGCGGCCTCCCTGCTCCTGCATCTCCGTGAACTCTGAGAACGGGCAGGTATTTGTGCTGCGGCCTCTGGACTACGAGCAGGTGAGGCAGATCGAGGTCTTGGTGAGCGCCTCCGATGCGGGGACACCTCCCCTTAGTGCCAACGTCACCGTCCGCCTGGTTGTGGTGGACGAGAACGACAATGCGCCACTGGTGCTGTACCCCTCGCAGGACAGCAGCCCCGCGTCCAGCGAGCTGGTGCCCAAGTCATCTGAAGCGGGGTACCTCGTCACCAAAGTGGTGGCTGTTGACGCCGACTCGGGGCAGAACTCGTGGCTCTCGTACCACCTGCTGAGGGCCACTGACCCTGGGCTGTTTGCAGTGGGTGCCCAAGTGGGGAGGCCTGAGGAGGCCGGTGACAGAGAGGGATGCTGTGAAGCAGAAGCTCGTCGTCCTGGTGCGAGACAACGGGCAGCCACCGCTGTCAGCCACCGCTGCACTGAGCGCGCTCCTGCTCAATGACTTCTCAGACGTGCACCTACCACACAGCAGCCTGGCCACGGAGGATGAGGGAGGCTCCCTGACGACCTATTTAATCATTTCGTTGGTCTTCGTCTCCGTCCTCTTCCCGCATCCATGGCAGCCTTCATCGCGCGCAAGGTGTGCAAGAGCAAGGAGCTGAAGGGGGGGCACGTGCTTTACGGCACTGGCAACTTGCAGAGTGGCCTGGCTGACGCGGCCGCTGCGGGGACCCTGCCCCACGCCTATTGCTACGAGATCAGCCTCACGACAGGCTCGGGCAACAGTGAGTTCAAGTTCCTGAAGCCCATCCTCCCCAGCCTGCCACCGCAGCACAGTGGCATGGGCAGGGGCACCGGGCGATGAACAAGAATTCTCCCGTGGCCCTGTCACCATGGGGATGTGGCACCAGACAGCCCAGGGACGCTCTATGCGGAAACAGTTCAATAGTCTTTCCTTCAACTAGCATGGAGTCAAGCACAGCCAGAGGCTTCACGCCTCGCGACGGGAAGGGATCGGGGCTACAACACGTGGCAACGGTTCCCCCCAGAGTAAATCTGCATTTGCCATTGGCATCACCGATTTCCCACAAATTCTAAGTCAGAAGGAAGATTGTCTCCCCCTCCCAAACTAAAGAAACAAAGGAAACTAAGGCTCCCTCAGTCAGGCAACGGCATGTTTCAGCTCTGTTTCAGCCTTTTCTGAAATGCTTGGCGTGTGGGGGTCAGGTCCAGGGCCCCCGGCTAAGTTCTTGTCTCACTTGCTGTTAGGCAAGACCCTGAACCTGTATTTCTGATACAGGCCAGCATGCCATTGGCTTTCTTGGCCACCTGGGCACACTGCAGGCTCATACTCAGCCGGCTGTCAACCAGCACCCCCAGGTCTTTTCCTGAGGGCAGCTTTCCAGCCACTCTTCCCCGAGCCTGTAGCACTGCATGGGATTGTTGTGACGGAATTGCAGGACCCAGCACTTGGCCTTGTTGAACTTCATACAGTTGGCCTCGGCCCGTTGATCCAGTCTGTCCGGACCCCTCTGTAGAGCCTTCCTACCCTCGAGAAGATCAGCCCTACCTCCCAACTTGGTGTCCTCTGCAAACTTACTGAGGGTGCACTCGATCCCTTGGCCGAGTTCGTTGATAAAGATACTAAGGAGAACTGGCTCCAAAACAGAGCCCTGGGGAACACCACTTGTGACCGGCCGCCACCTGGTTTTAACTCCGTTCAGCACAACTCTCTGGGCTCGTCCATCCAGCCAGTTTTTTACCCAGCAAAGAGTGCACCTGACTAAGCCATGAGCCGCCAGCTTCTCAAGGAGTATGCTGTGAGAGACAGTGTCAAAGGCCTTACTAAAGTCCAGGTAGACAGCATCCACAGCCTTCCCCTCATCCACTAGGTGGGTCCCGTGGTCATAGAAGGAGATCAGGTTGGTCAAGAGCAGGACCTGCCTTTCATGAACCCATGCTGGCTGGGCCCGATCCCCTGGTTGTCCTGCACCTGCCGTGTGAGCACACTCAAGATGAACCGCTCCGTAATCTTCCTCGGTACCGAGGCCAGGCTGAAAGGCTTGTAGTTGCCCGGATCCTCCTTCCGACCCTTCTTGCAAAAGGGCATCACATTGGCAAGCCTCCAGTCGGTGTGGGACCTCCCCTGTTGACCAGGACTGACGATAAATGACGGAGAGTGTCTTGGCAAGCTCCTCCGCCAGCTCCCTCAGTACCCCTCGGGTGGATCGCATCCGGTCCCATAGACTTGGGAGTGTCCAGGTGGCGTAGCAGGTCATTAACTGCTTCCTGCCTGGATTATGGGGGATATATGCTGCTCTCCGTCCCTGTCTTCCAGCTCAGGGGGCTGAGTACCCTGAGGATAACTGGTCTCACAATTAAAGGACATGAGGCAAAGAAGGCATTAGAGTACCTCAGCCTTCTCCTCATCTTTGGTGGCAATGTTCCCCTCTGCATCCAATAAAGGATGGATATTCTCCTTGGCTCTCTTTTTGTTGCCAACGTATTTGTAAAGACATTTTTTGTTATCTCTTATGACAGCGGCCAGGTTGAGTTCTAGCTGAGCTTTTGCCTCTCTAATTCTTTCTCTGCATGACCTAACAAGATCCCTATACTCTTCCCGAGTTGCCTGCCCTTTCTTCCAGAGATGGTCAACTCTCCTTTCTTTCCTGAGTCCCAGCAAAAGCTCCCTGTTCAGCCAGACCGGTTGTCTTCCCCGACAGTTCGTCTTGCTGCGCATGGGAATAGCCTGCTCCTGAGCCTTTAAGACTTCCTTCCTGAAGAGCGTCCAGCCTTCCTGGACCCCTTGCCTCAGGACTGTCCCCCAAGGGACCCTCTCAACCAGTGTCCTGAACAGGCCAAAGTTTGCCCTCCGGAAGTCCATGGTAGTGGTTTTGCTGACCCCCTTCCTTACCTCACCAAGAATCAAGAATTCTATCGTTTTGTGGTCCCTAAGCCCAAGACGGCCTCCGACCACCACATCTCCCACCAGTCCTTCCCTGTTTGTAAACAGTAGGTCTAGCGAGGCTCCTCCCCTGGTAGGCTCACCTACCAGCTGTGTCAGGAAGTTCTCTTCCACACACACTCCAGGAACCTCCTAGACTGTTTGCCCTCTGCTGTGTTGTCTTTCCAGCAGGCATCCGGAAAGCTGAAGTCCCCCGTGAGAACAAGGGCACACGATTGTGAGACTACTGCCAGCCACTTGTAGAATGTTTCATCTGCCTCTTCAACGTGGTTGGGTGGCCTATGACAGACTCCCAGCACGATAGCTGCCTTGCTGGCCTTCCCCTTCATCCTTACGCACAAGCACTCGACCTTATCATCACAACTGTGGAGCTCTGTACAAGCAAAACCCTCCCTGACAGAGAGAGAGAGACACTCCACCACCTCTCCTTCCTTGCCTATCCCGATGCCTATCCCGATGTCTTAGAGCGTTTGCGTTCTCCTTTTTGCCCTTTCTCCTTCTACTCTGCGCACTGTGTTTGAGCCTTGTCTTGCCTACTCCTCTGAAAAAAGACTGTCACCGCATGTGTAATAACGGATGGTTTGAATGAAGGCGGTGTGGCACGGAATATTCGGAAGCCCTCTCGCTGTGTAGTGCTGCAGTTATAAGCTGTACCGTTGTAAACCGGGATACCCTTTTGTGTAAAAGTGAAATAAAGAAGATGATGGAATGGCTTGTGTGGAGACAGTAGTCTTTGCAGAGAGGTTCTTTCTGGGAAAGCTCTGTCAAAGTTTTCAAAGGACCGGGAGGTTTTTTTCTCGTGCTGTCCCTGGGCTGAGGTAAGGTTGAGCGGGTACATTGCTTCAGTTTGGAGATGAGGCCTAGGGTGCATTCAGGGAATTAGGGGGAGCAGGGAATTGCTGGCAGGCCGGTGCGGTGCAGGTCTTCTGAGCACTGAGCTTGTGGCTGAGGCAGAGCGCAGTTTGATGGAGGTGAGGGGAAGAGGGGCCCTGGGTGTGCAAAGGCCTCTGCAAGGCAGCCAGGTGGGGGGCGAGCGTGAGCTTTCCAAGTCTCCTGAGAGCTGCATCTGCGGGGGCGGGCAAGGACGAAGCACGAAGAACCGCTGTGCAGCTCGCAGCCCGCGGGCGAGAGGGAGGGCAACCCGGGGAGCACAGCCCCTCGTCCCGCTCAGGCTCCGGATCGGGTGGCCGGCGGGCGCGCCCACGCCTGAGCCTCGCTGGGACCCGCCTCCGTTCCCCGTCCTCAGCCCGACGTTCCCGAGTAGATGTAGTGCCGCGCCGTGCTGCGACCTGCGGGCTGCCCCGGCGGAGGCTCTCGCCCGGTTTCTGCGGCCGGGGAAGGCGGCTCAGTCCCTCCGGGCCGAGCCTCCGCCCCGCCGTGCCGTGGGAAACGCCTCGTGCTCGTCTTGCCGCCGTGTTGCTCGAAGGGCGCGGAGCGGCCTCCCGGGAGCCGGGCGCGCACGCCTGCCCGCGGGCTCTGGGCAGCGGGGAGCGGGGGAAGACGCGGGGCAGCTGCCGGCGCTGCCCGTGCGCCCGGACTCAGGCGGCGGCCGCGCAGGGCTCTGGGCGCTCCTTCCCTGCGCTTGCCTCCCCGGCGCGGTGTGCGCGCGTGCTGCCGCGGGGCCCCCACGCGGGCGAGCGGCCGGCAGCCGCGCGTGTGCGCGCGGGTCCCTGTGCCGGGGCGAGCCGGCAGCGCGGGCAGCGGGCGGCGGCGGGCGCAGTCCCGCCGCGGGCCGCAGGGTGGTGCTCCCGGCCAAGGCGGCGCCGAGCGGCTGCGGGCGGGGAGGCGGCCGAGCCCAGCCCGGCCCTGCCCAGCCCGGCCGAGCCAGCCGAGCCAGCCGAGCCAGCCGAGCCGAGCCAGCCGAGCCGAGCCGAGCCAGCCGAGCCGAGCCGCCGGCCGGACTCGGCGAGAGGGAGGGCGCCCGCCCGCCCGCCGGCCCGCCCCGCCGCGCTGCTGCCGGGCGCCGCTTCCCGCGGAGGACTGCGCGGGCGATCCGCGAGACGGAGGCTGTCCGCCGCCCCGACATGGCGATCGCAAGGCAAGTGCTTTGTCTCTCTGCTTTCCTCTCCCTGCCGCACGCTCGCGCCGAGCCCATCCGCTACTCCGTAGCCGAGGAGGGGGAGAGCGGCTCCGTGGTAGCCAACGTGGCGGAGGACGCGGGGCTGGCCCCGGCGCAGCTCTCGGCTCGCCGCGCCCGCCTGGCCTCGGAGGACGGCCGGCAGCACTTTCGCTTAGACCGCGGCACCGGCCGCCTCGTAGTGGCGGAGAGGCTGGACCGGGAGGAGCTCTGCGGGCAGTCCGCTACGTGCACGCTCCCCTTCGAGCTGCTGCTGGCGAACCCCCTGCAGTTCTTTCGGGTCGAGGTGGCCGTGGAGGACATCAATGACCACTCGCCCGCTTTCCCGGAGGAACAAGTCACTTTTAAGATCCTGGAAACGAGCAACCCGGGCTCGCGTTTCCCGCTGGAGGGGGCTCGGGACCTGGATGTTGGCAGCAACAGCATCCAGGCTTACAGCATTGCACCCCGGAACGAATACTTTAGTGTCTCCTTTGGGAGTCGGAGTGAGGGTGACAAATATGTGGAATTGGTCTTGGAAAAGCCGCTGGACAGAGAGGAGGAGGCGGAGGTGGGCTTCAGCCTCATTGCCGTGGACGGAGGCTCTCCGCCTAGGAGCGGGACCACCCAAATCCGCATTGTCGTGCTAGATGTAAATGACAACGCTCCCGTCTTCACGCAGAAGTTGTATGTTGGGCAGGTTTTGGAAAATGCAGCGGAGGGCTCTGTGGTTCTCAGCGTGGTGGCAACCGATCGGGATGCAGGACCTAACGGGGAGGTGTCCTATCAGTTCAGCCAAGCGGTGGGCCAGAGCCACTCATCGTTTGCGATCGACGCTGTGACCGGTGAAATTAGACTCACGAAGCCTCTGGACTTTGAGGCAGCAGAGAATCACGAGCTCAGTGTGCGGGCCACGGATGGCGGGGGCCTCTCGGCAATGTGCAAGGTGTTGGTGGAGGTGGTGGATGTGAACGACAATGCGCCGGAGGTGGTGGTCAGTTCCTTCAGCAGCCCCCTCCCCGAGAACGCATTACCCGGGACGGTGGTCGCCCTCTTTACTGTCAGGGACCGGGATGCTGGTGCCAACGGGAAGATCTCCTGTGCCCTTGAGGACCAGCTATTGTTCTCCCTGCGGCCGGCCTATAAGAATTACTATGAGCTGGTGACCGTGAGCACGCTGGACCGGGAGGAGACGGCACGTTACACCCTCGCTGTCACAGCGGCAGACGCGGGGTCACCTCCTCTCACAACCACCCAGACCTTCACGGTGGACATCTCCGATGTCAATGACAATGTGCCTGTCTTCAACCAGACATCGTACACCATGTACGTGCGTGAGAACAACGTCCCCACGGTGCTCGTTGGAGCCGTCAGCGCCTCGGATGCCGACGAGGGGCCCAACGCCAAGGTGACGTATTCCCTGGCACCAGCCCACCCTGCAGAGCGGCCTCCCTGCTCCTGCATCTCCGTGAACTCTGAGAACGGGCAGGTATTTGTGCTGCGGCCTCTGGACTACGAGCAGGTGAGGCAGATCGAGGTCTTGGTGAGCGCCTCCGATGCGGGGACACCTCCCCTTAGTGCCAACGTCACCGTCCGCCTGGTTGTGGTGGACGAGAACGACAATGCGCCACTGGTGCTGTACCCCTCGCAGGACAGCAGCCCCGCGTCCAGCGAGCTGGTGCCCAAGTCATCTGAAGCGGGGTACCTCGTCACCAAAGTGGTGGCTGTTGACGCCGACTCGGGGCAGAACTCGTGGCTCTCGTACCACCTGCTGAGGGCCACTGACCCTGGGCTGTTTGCAGTGGGTGCCCAAAGTGGGGAGGTGCGACTGAGGAGGCCGGTGACAGAGAGGGATGCTGTGAAGCAGAAGCTCGTCGTCCTGGTGCGAGACAACGGGCAGCCACCGCTGTCAGCCACCGCTGCACTGAGCGCGCTCCTGCTCAATGACTTCTCAGACGTGCACCTACCACACAGCAGCCTGGCCACGGAGGATGAGGGAGGCTCCCTGACGACCTATTAATCATTTCGTTGGTCTTCGTCTCCGTCCTCTTCCTCGCATCCATGGCAGCCTTCATCGCGCGCAAGGTGTGCAAGAGCAAGGAGCTGAAGGGGGGGCACGTGCTTTACGGCACTGGCAACTTGCAGAGTGGCCTGGCTGACGCGGCCGCTGCGGGGACCCTGCCCCACGCCTATTGCTACGAGATCAGCCTCACGACGGGCTCGGGCAACAGTGAGTTCAAGTTCCTGAAGCCCATCCTCCCCAGCCTGCCACCGCAGCACAGTGGCATGGGCAGGGGCACCGGCGATGAACAAGAATTCTCCCGTGGCCCTGTCACCATGGAGGATGTGGCACCAGACAGCCCAGGGACGCTCTCTGCGGAACAGTTCAATAGTCTTTCCTTCAACTAGCATGGAGTCAAGCACAGCCAGAGGCCTCACGCCTCGCGACGGGAAGGGATCGGGGCTACAACACGTGGCAACGGTTCCCCCAGAGTAAATCTGCATTTGCCATTGGCATCACCGATTTCCCACAAATTCTAAGTCAGAAGGAAGATTGTCTCCCCCTCCCAAACTAAAGAAACAAAGGAAACTAAGGCTCCCTCAGTCAGGCAACGGCATGTTTCAGCTCTGTTTCAGCCTTTTCTGAAATGCTTGGCGTGTGGGGTCAGGTCCAGGGCCCCCGGCTAAGTTCTTGTCTCACTTGCTGTTAGGCAAGACCCTGAACCTCTTATCTGTGCTGTAACACAATGGCACAGTTGGGCAGACAAATCACATGCTCGCTGAAAGGCACGTAGCCCACCTCGTCAGTCAGGAAAGCAAGGAAATTGTGAGTACTGTGTTACAACGTGGTGCAAGCATGGGGCTCTTTCTCCTCTGGGCCCTGGACGTCTCTGTGTGACATGTGTAGGCTCTGTCACTGTGTCTGTCCGGACAGCCTTTGTGTGCCTGCACAGGCTGCACTATTGCTGCCCGGCAAAGCAGGGAGCTGCTCACATCTAACTGTTGCCATGTGCACAATTCCAGCTCATCAGGCAAGGAGGGTGTTTTGACCCTTTGAGTACAGAAGTCTTATCTTCTCTCAGGGAGAGCAGTAAAACACACGAGATCTTCCCTTGTCCCATAAGAGGGGGTTGGGCGGCCAGGCTGTCTTGCTGGGATTACCTTGGAAATACAGCAGCACAAACGGTGTTGAGACACGCTGCAACTGTACAGAGGTGTGAAAACACGTTCATTGAGTTTGGGTGCATTGTAGGGAAACTGTACAAGTGGCTTCAAAGAACATTTTCTGAAGGTAGAATCGAGATGAACTTGGAAAAGGGCCGCTGAGCTTGGTCTCATCTGTGTTGTTCCCAACTTCAGAAGCTCCTTGATGGGAGTGGAAAGCTGTCCCGATAGGATTCTCTGTGTTTGTCTTAGAGCATTTGCATCCTCCTTTTTGCCCGTTCTCCTACTCTGCACACTGTGTTTGAACCTTGTCTTGCCTACTCCTCTGAAAAAAGACTGTCACCGCATGTGTAATAACGGATGGTTTGAATGAAGGGAGTGTGGCACCGGAGTATTCGAAACCCTCACGCTGTGTAGTGCTGCAGTTATAACCTGTACCATTGTAAATCGAGGTACCCTTTTTTGTAAAAGTGAAATAAAGAGGACAATCGAATGGCTTGTGTGGAGACAGCAGTCTTTGCAGCGGGGTTCTTTCTGGGAAAGCTCTGTCAAAGTTTTCAAAAGGCCGGGAGGTTTTTTTCTCATGCTGTCCCTGGGCTGAGGTAAGGTTGAGCGGGTACATTGCTTCAGTTTGGAGATGAGGCCTAGGGTGCATTCAGGGAAATTAGGGGGAGCAGGGAATTGCTGGCAGGCCAGTGCGGTGCAGGTCTTCTGAGCACTGAGCTTGTGGCTGAGGCAGAGCGCAGTTAGATGGAGGTGAGGGGAAGAGGGGCCCTGGGTGTGCAAAGGCCTCTGCAAGGCAGTCAGGTGGGGGGTGTGAGCTTTCCAAGTCTCCTGACAGCTCCAGCTGCAGGTAGCAACTGTAAGAGTTTTGAGAAGGTATTTTTAATCTAAAAGTTTTGGGGGATGGAGAGCAGAAAGACAGCATACATTTTCCTTTGGAGGAGTATTTGGGGGATCCCCAGGAGGTGGGCATTTAATGATCAAAAACTGCTACCAGGGAGAGGATTCAGTCTCGGGAAATGCAGACAGAGGACTACAGTCGTCCCTTCCGCAAAGGCCCTGATAAAAGGTAAGTCCCGAGGGCAGGCTGGTGTAGTGATGCTGACCAGAAGATCAATGTACATCAAGGACTGAGTGTTACACTATCCAGTTATTCTGGGAAGGCGCAGGCCTGTGCCATGCTGTCCTATTCTGTGTTGTGCTGCATAAATCCCTGGTCAGCAGGAGAAGCTCAGCCAGCTCATTGTAACTGAGGAACCTGCAGGCAGCTCCAACTTGTTACTGGTAAGAGAGCTACCTGCAAGCAAGAAGTCTGCATGCAAACTTCTTTTACTGTGACACTAGAAATGGGGAATAGAATTGCTTTCTTGTAAGAAAGTCCTGTAATGGCTTGAATGACTGAATCAGGGGCACTCTTTCTTTTCTGTGACTGGGGTCTGCATAGCATGTTCTGTGTGGCTGGAGTCCTCTGTGAAGCTACTCTGCTCAGTGTTCTCTGCATCTAAAGGGCCATAGGATTATCTATGCTAATCTCTTCCAGTAGTGTGAGCTGTAGTAAACAGAGTTGTGAATGACACTTCAAGAGAGTTGTCGTGTCTCTCCTACTGAGATCACAAGGAACCAGCACGTCCTGGTGTAAAACTGCTGCTTCTTGGGTCATTCCAAGTTGAGGGTCTGGGTGCCTGGTGCAGTTCCTAACTAGATGGTTTAGTATGGTTTTTATGCTATGAGAGGGGGAGGCTGTTTAGTGCATTGGAGGGCCTGAACACACTGTTGAGCTTTCCTGAGGGGCTAATCAGAGGCGCTGTTTAGGAAGGATAACTTCTTAGGCCACATAATAGACAGCCCTGCCAGGGGGGATGCATTACTGGATCTGTTGGTCACCAGTGCAAATGAGCTAATCAGAGACATCAAGACTGGAGGCAGCCTGGGCTGCAGTGATCATGCACTGGTGGAGTTCACAGTCCTGAGGGATATGGGTCAGGCGAAGAATAAAGTCAGGACCCTGAATTTTAGGAAAGCAAACTTCCATCCGTTCAAGGAGTTAGTCAATGGGACCCCCTGGGAAACTGCCCTCAGGGACAAGGGAGCAAAACAGAGATGGTAGATCTTTAAGGACAGTTTCCATAGAGCACAAGAGTTCTTGATCCCCATGTATAAGAGATCAGGGAAGGAAGACAAGAGACGGGCATGGATGAGTCGAGACCTGCTGGTCAAACTAAAGGGCAAGAAGGAAATGCACAAGCAGTGGAAGCAGGGAAAGGTTTCCTGGGAAGAGTATAGGTATGTTGCCACAACATCCCAGTTGTGTAGGGATGGGGTCAGGAAGGCCATGGGTCAGGAAGGCCAAGGCATGACTGGAGCTGAACTTGGCAACGGACTCAAAGAATAATAATAAGAGCTTCTATAGATATGTCAACCAGAAAAGGAAGGTCAAAGAAAGTGTACCCCCCCCCAACGAACATGGCTAGCAAACTAGTAACAACAGATGAGGAGAAGGCTGAGGTACTCAACAACTTTTTTGCCTCAGTCTTCACTGGCAATCTCTCTTCCCACACCTCTTCAGTGGATGGACCTCAAGGCAGGGACTGGGGGAGCAAAGTCCCTCCCACTGTAAGAGAAGAGCAGGTTCAAGACCACGTGCTGAACCTGAACATACATCAGTCTATGGGACCAGACAAGATGCATCCCAGAGTCCTGAGGGAATTGGCTGATGTAGTTGGTAAGCCACTCTCCATGATATTTCAAAAGTCATGGCAGTCAGGTGAAGTCCCTGGTGACTGGAAAAAGGGAAACATTGCACCCATTTTTAAAAAGGGTAGAAAGGAGGACCCTGGGAACTAGTGACCTGTCAGCCTCACCTCTGTGCCTGGGAAGATCATGGAACAGATCCTCCTAGAAGCTATGCTAAGGTACACAGAGTACAGGGAGGTAAATCCAGACAGCCAGCGTGGCTTCACCAAGGGCAAGTCCTGCCTGACCAATCTAGTGGCCTTCTATGATAGGGCAACTACATCAGTGGACAAGGGAAGATTATCTATCTGGACTTCTGCAAAGCCTTTGGCACAGTCCCCCACAACATCCTTCTCTCTAAATTGGAGACAGATGGATTTAAGGGGTGGACTGTTTGTTGGATGAGGAATTGGCTGGATTGGCACCAGAGAGTGGTGGTCAATGGCTCAATGTCCGGATGGAGATCAGTGATGAATGGTGTCCCTCACAGACCCATATGGGGATCGGTCCTGTTTAATATCTTTGGCAGTGACATAGACAGTGGGATCAAGTGCATCCTCAGCACAGTTGCCAGTGACATGCAATGCAACTGAGTGGTGAGGTTGACATGCCTGAGGGGCAGGATGCCATTCAGAGGAACCTGGACAAGCTTGAGAAGTAGGCCCATGTGAACCCCATGAGGCTCAACAAGGCCAAGTGTAAGGTCCTGCATCTGGGTCATGGCAATACAGGCTGGGGGATGAAAGGCTTGAGAGCAGCCCTGCAGAGAAGGACTTGGGGGCTACTGGTGGATGAAAAAATGGACAAGAGCAAGCAATATGTGCTCACAGCCCAGAAAGCCAACTGTATCCTGGGCTGCATCACCAGCAGCGTGGCCAGCAGGTCGAGGGAGGTGATTCTGCCCTTCTACTCTGCACTGGTAAGACCCCACCTGGAGTACTGCATCCAACTCTGGTGTCCTCAGTACAAGAAAGACAGGCACCTGCTGGAGCAGGTCCAGAGGAGGGCCACAAAAATGATCAGATAGATGGAACACCTCTCCTATGAGGAAAGACTGAGAGAGCTGGGGTTGTCTAGCCTGCAGAAGAGAAAGCTCTGGGGACACCTGACTGCAGTCTTACAATACTTCAGGGGGGCTTACAGGAAAGATGGGGACAGACTTTTTAACAGGGCCTGTTGTGATAGGACAAGGAATAATGGTTTTAAACTAAAAGAGGGTAGGTTCAGACCAGATATAAGGAAAAAAAATTTATGATGGAGGTGGTGAAACATTGGAACAGTTTGGCCAGAGAGGTTGTAGATGCCCCATCCCTGGAAACATTCAAGGTCAGGTTGGACGGGGCTCTGAGCAACCTGATCTAGTTGAAGCTGTCCCTGCTCATTGCAGGGGGGTTGCACTAGATGATCTTTAAAGGCTCCTTCCAACCCAAATCATTCTAGGATTCTAGGATGCTATGATGCTATTCTACCATTCTGTCATTATATCATTCTATCACTACGTCATTCTATGAAGCAATGCGGTGGGCAGGACTTGTCAGAGAGACTATTCTGAATGCATGCATGTCCCCCGAATCTGTAAGCACTGTTAGCAGGAATGATGGGAAACGCGGGGCTGCAGCAGGCGCGGTTGGCTGAGCAGGAGTGGGAAGCCAGAAAGGCGGAGGACCGCTTCACAGCGCCAGAGAGCTGCAGTTGCTGTCTGCGGCTGCGAGTGTCGCTGTTGGCTCACGATGGGCCGAAAGGCTCGGGAGGCGGGCGCCAGAGTAAGGGCGAGCCGGCGAGTGAGCCGCGGGGCTGCAAGGTCCGCGCCCGAAGCAGCGCGGTGGGAACGAGCCGAGCCAGGCTGCTCGGGGGAAGGCGCGGCGGGAGGAGCGCGGCGGCAGCGGTGACCCGCAGGCCGGCTCCTGTGGGCGGAGGGGCGAGCGGGCAGCTGCTGCTGGGCTGTGCAATGGCGGAGAGAGGAGGGAGCTGGGGCCGGCGGGAGCGAGCCCTGCTGTGGTGCGTCCTGGTGGCGGCGTGGGAGGCGGCGTGGGGGCAGCTGCGCTACTCGGTTCCCGAGGAGATGCCGAAGGGCTCGTTCGTGGGCGACGTGGCCAAGGACCTGGGGCTGGAGCTGCCGGCGCTTCGCGACCGCGACCTCAGCATCCTGGACAGAGGTAGGACGCAGTATTTCGCTCTGCACGGGAAGACGGGACATTTGGTGACGGCGGAGAGGATAGACAGAGAGCAGGTCTGCGAGAGTGTGCAGCGATGCGTGCTGCGCTGTGAGGTGATAGTGGAGGGGGAAATGCAGGTTTACGGCATCGAAGTGGAAATCACGGACATTAACGACAACGCGCCCAGCTTCCGAGAGGCGGAAACGGAGCTGAGAATGAGCGAGACGACAGCCCCGGGGTCGCGGTTTCCCCTGGCCGAGGCCCACGACCCGGACTCGGGACGGAATTCGCTGCAGAGCTACGAGCTGAGCGGCGACGAGCACTTCTCGCTGGGCGTGCAGGCGGGCCCCGGCGGGGATCAGCGTCCCGAGCTGGTGCTGGCGAAGGCGCTGGACCGGGAGGAGGCGGCGTTTCACGAGCTGGTGCTGAGGGCGAGCGACGGCGGAGAGCCGGCGCGGACGGGCACGGCGCGGATCCGCGTGGCGGTGCTGGACGCGAACGACAACGCGCCCGTGTTCAGCCAGGCGGAGTACACGCTGCGTGTGCCGGAGGACGTGCCCGTGGGCTCCACCCTCGTCACCGTCACGGCCACCGACGCCGACGAGGGCACCTACGGGCGCGTGAAATATTCGTTTCATACCGTTTCAGTGAAAGCCTCGCAGATTTTCCAGCCGGACACTGAGACGGGAGCCATCACGCTGGTGCGGAGCCTGGACTTCGAGGAAGGTGACTCGCACGAACTGGAGGTGCAGGCACGAGACGGCGGGGGCCTTTCCGACACGGCCAAAGTCGCGATCACGGTGACAGACGTCAATGACAACGCGCCCGAACTGACAGTGTCGTCGTCGCTGAGCGCGATCTCGGAGGACGCGCCGCCGGGGACGGTGGTGGCCCTGCTGCACGTGCAGGACCGGGACTCGGGGGCGAACGGCGAGGTGCGGTGCAGCATCGCCGAGCGGCTCCCGTTCCGGCTGGAGAAGTCCTTTGAGGACTACTACCGCGTGGTGACGGCGAGGGAGCTGGACCGGGAGGAGGTGGCGGAGTACAACGTGACGGTGCGGGCGGCGGACGGCGGGTCGCCGGCGCTGTGGAGCAGCGCGGTGCTGGCGCTGCGGGTGCTGGACGTGAACGACAACGCGCCGGTGTTCGCGGAGGCGCGCTACAGCGCCCGGCTGCCCGAGAACAACGCGGCGGGCGCGCTGGTGCTGACGGTGCGGGCGGCGGACGCGGACTGGGGGCAGAACGCGCGCGTGCGGTACCGGCTGTCGGAGGGGCGGGTGCGGGGCGCGCCGCTCTCGTCCTACGTGTCGGTGCAGGCGGAGACGGGCGCGCTGTACGCGCTGCGCTCCTTCGACTACGAGGAGGTGCGCGAGGTGGGGCTGTGGGTGCGGGCGGAGGACGGCGGCGCGCCGGCGCTGAGCAGCAACGTGTCGGTGCGGCTCGTGATCGTGGACGAGAACGACAACGCGCCGCAGGTGCTGTACCCGCCGCCGGCGCCGGCGCCGGGCGCGGGCTGGGCGGGCGTGGAGCTGGCGCCGCGCTCGGCGGAGCCCGGGGCGCTGGTGGCCAAGGTGGTGGCGGTGGACGCGGACGCGGGGCAGAACGCGTGGCTGTCGTACGAGCTGGCCAAGGCGACGGAGCCGGGGCTGTTCCGCGTGGGGCTGCACAGCGGCGAGGTGCGGACGGCGCGCTTCCCGCTGGCCCGCGACGCGGCGCGGCAGAGCCTGGTGGTGGTGGTGAAGGACCACGGGCGGCCGGCGCTGTCGGCCACGGCCACGCTGACGGTGGTGCTGGCCGAGAGCGTGGCCGAGCTGCTGTCGGAGCTGGGCAGCGCGGCGGCGGCGGCGCCGGGCGAGCCGGCCGGCAGCCTGACGCGGTGGCTGGTGGTGGCCGTGGCGGCCGTGTCCTGCCTCTTCCTCGCCTTCCTGCTGCTGCTGCTGGCGCTGCGCCTGCGGCGCTGGCGCCGCTCGCAGCTGCTGGCGGCGGGCAGCGGCGCCTTGCGCGGCGTCCCGGCCTCGCACTTCGTGGGCATCGACGGCGTCCGCGCCTTCCTGCACTCCTACTCGCACGAGGTGTCGCTCACCGCCGACTCGCGCAAGAGCCAACTCCGCTTGTCGGGCGGCAGCTGCTGCGACACCCTCCCGGCCCGGCCGCCGGCTGAAGCCTCGGGTGATCTCGTCCCTACGGGAGATCATGTTGCCGAGAATGGTGGCCAAGTTTCCTTTCAGGTACCTTAATTTCTTTTAACTTTCTTTTGTGTACGTGGTGCTTAGGATTCTTCGGTTAGCCACGACATTTTTAAGTGCACTCTTCGCAGTCTTGGAAACCACATTTTACGATAGTCACCAGCTCGCAAATGTCTCCCCTTGAATGTGTGTTGAGTCTTCTGTGTGTGTTTTATGTACCATGTTCTCTACCGGCTGGGCTGAGCTCATTGTATCCAGCTTTCTCAAAGGCTGGAAGGTTCCATTGCGTGTGCAACTGAAGAAAGAAACTTCAGTCTCTAGGTCTTCCTCTGATACTTCCTTGGAATTGTTTAAGCACTTGCTAGTACCCAGTTCCCAGAATTTCATTGCCATCCCCTGTATCAGCTCTCAAATGCTGGTAACAACCTTGTAGTCCGAAAGTCAAAATCTCTGAAGTCCCAGGTTACTTGGAAATCCACCTTCAACAAACAAAATAATCAATCCCGCTGAAGGACCCTTAAAGTTCTACGAATAGATTCGTATTACGTAGTGAAAAATTCCTCTGATATCCCATCGAGTTCTTTCCCACTGCTGGGCTTTGTGACTTAACGTTTGGATTCCATATAAATGTAGTTGTCGATTAGTGTACAGGCATAGATATCGAAATAGAGTATATTTACTAGAATACAGATGGAAAATATTTTAAAACAAAGTACGATTCATCACAGTCTGTTTATCGTGTGTCTAATTTCTGAATGCGAGTTAATCTAAGAATATAAAATACTTTACTCTTTGATTGCCTTATAATATTAAAAGCTTTTTTCCTGCCAAACACTGAATTCTATTCTGAAAGCCTGTCTACCAAACAGGCGTCTTGGAAGCGGCTGGCCTTATTTTCTCCATTACAGATCTTCCATCATGGACTGAACAGGCTTTTAGGACTTCAGGAATATAATTAATGAATAACATGACGTTGCTCTATGTTTGTTATTCTGCTATTTAACCTGGTGATACATTGTATCATTGCGTTTTAAACAAAGTAAACTGGTGTCACATAAAAATGACGGCTTTCAAGTGGAAAGAAAATCATACTGTAATGTTGCTGGTGAAGGGCTGCACAGATTTTTTGTGCCGATTCTAGACCTTGTCAAAATATTGTGAATTGTACAGGCGCTTTTGTGTGTGGTGGGAATGTAAACTGAGCCATAACCTTATGATTCACGTGACCTAACCTTGTAGTCATTACCCCCTTCTGCTGCTGTCCATCAGACACAAACTCACATGCGATATGCATGTGGGAAGAAAATGTTTCCCTCTCTGATGCAGGCTGGTTCTTACTTGCATCCTCCTGGGACTTAACTGTGCTGTTGCCCTCAGGCTCGGGTACAAGGGGGAAGAGAAAATCCTGGAACTGGGAGACATCAATTTCCGCTTGGAAACAGAGATTTGGAGGGTGCTTCGTGGGTGAAGATGCATGAAAATGCGTGTCTGGGTTGTGATAAGCAATTCTCGCCATATAGGAGGCAGTGAATTGATCGTGACGTGTTTCAGCAGAGTCCTCCCGTCCTATATAAATATCAACACCCTTCTCTCGACCTCGCGTAGAGATGCTCATATGCTTGCTAATTGACTCCTGAAACACTACAAATTCAAACCAGCTCCTCGTTCTGACAGTTTATTCATTTGTTACCGTGAGTTCTGTATAGGTGCAGCTGGAGGAAAAGGAATTATCCTCCACTGGATGAATGGCCGGGGTTAGCAGGAAAACATATTTTCTAACCACACCTTACTGAGAAGGGGAGGAGGGCTTCACATGGGCATCTACAGAGAGTCAGCGTTGGTGTATATGCGAGAGCTACTTCACTGGGTAGGTAGTCTGGAGGGTTTTCTAACCGTTTCTTATCTTCTGCATAAGGGGCTGTGGTGATACAGCCTTCCTTCAGGTCTTTTTTTTCTTTACCATAAGAGAGACGAAGTTTTAATGCACAGGAGAGATACAAGAGCTTTTCGTGAGAGACCTGTCTGTTTTCTCTTGGCTTGTTCAAGCAACCGTAACCGCCGTCGACATTTGCCAGAAAAATATTCTTAAGGTTTGAGACCCACTTCAGTAAGTAATGGCCGGCTTAGGAGATGAGGACGTAGTACAGACACAAGAAATGCGGAGCTGGGTTGTATGGCACTGATAAGATGGTCTGGGGTTTTGAATGTAGGAAGAGATGGGATCTGGCAGGTCTGGTGTGACAGCTGTGGTTTTCTCAGTGGCTGGGATTCCCGGCTTTCCTCGTCCATCAGCGATCACCGTTCAAAGTGGGAAAGCTGAGTGCTAGCTCGGGATCTCTCAGCTATAGAAAATAAATCCTCTATCTACGAGCAGTGCTTCAGCGTTCTTCCCGTCCTGCCGTTTCTCTCACTGTGGTGATGAGATGGCAGCGGGGACACGCCCGCGCCCTCACCCTAGAACCAGTAAGATCACTGTGAGGCAGAGATAGAGATCCTGCCCCACATCCTCCGAGCAATAGAGGATTTGTCCTGCAGAAGACTTGCAAGTGTAAGGAAATCAGGGAGTGGGAATTATCGTTTCAGCACAGATACAAATTTACTGTTTCGAGCTACTGACAACACCTGTATTTTCCAACCCACCTGTGAGTGCAATTTAAGGACGCGCGTAGCAGGACCTTCGGGCTGTTCTCTTCCTCGCGGACGCTGCGGTTCTCAGGCACGGACTCAGGGTGTCACTGTTGGCCAAGGCTGAGAAACGGCTCCGCCTTCGGCTCCTCCCCGGCCCCAGCGCCCCCGCAGTGCCGCTCCGCACCGAACAGAGCAGAGAGAGGAGCAGGAACTGCCCGACTCAGCTTGTCCTGCGACAGACAACAGGGATTTCATATATTTATTTCTCTCAGGTACTGATTCAGCTGCTCGGGAAGCCTAAATAAAAATTCTGCAGAACGTGCTTCAGCAAAGCAGACGATGGAGGTCCGACCGGCAGCGCAGGGCCGGGCAGTCGCCGGGCGGGTGGCGCTGTTGGCCGCGCTGCTGCCCGTGTGCTGCCGGGCGGCGCCGGAGCGGGTCCGCTACGCCATCCCCGAGGAGCTGGGCAGAGGCTCGCTGGTGGGGCCGCTGGCGCGGGACCTGGGGCTGAGCCCGGCCGACCTGCCGGCACGCAAGCTGCGGATAGTCTCTGGTGACGAAAAGCAGTACTTCACTCTCGGCGAAGATAATACAAATCTGCGGGTAAACGAGAGGATAGACCGAGAGGGCATCTGTGGAGCCTTGTCGCCCTGTGTCCTCAGTTTGGAGGCAGTCGTGGAAAACCCTTTCAATATATTTCATGTGAGCGTTACTATCCAGGATATCAATGACAATGCGCCGCAATTTGACAGAGAATTTATTGCCATAGAAATGATCGAGTCCACGCCTCCTGGGGCCAGGTTCCCACTGGGCAGTGGCAGAGACCCTGATATTGGGGCGAATTCATTACACAACTACCAGCTTACCCCCAACCCATTCTTCTCCCTTGTAGTGAGGGAGAGTCCTGATGGGACGAAGCAGCCGGAATTAATGCTGGAGAAAAGCTTAGATCGAGAAAAACAGAGAAATCACCATTTGATACTGACAGCGGTGGATGGCGGGGATCCAGCCCGGTCTGGGACCACCCAGATTAAGATTAATGTGACCGACGCAAATGACAACCCGCCAGTATTCACCAAGGAGATCTACAAAGTTCGACTGCTGGAAAACGTGCCAGAGGGCTCCTTAGCTTTTCAGGTGAAAGCTACTGACGGCGACGAAGGTACAAATGCAGAAATTACCTACTTTTTCAGTGACATAGCAAACAGTGCTCGACAGCTCTTCACGCTGGACTCCAGGACAGGGGATGTGAAGGTTACAGGCCCCTTAGATTATGAAAAGGGGAAATATTACGAAGCCAGTGTTGAAGGCAAGGATGGAGGAGGGCTGAGTGCGCACGCCAAAGTGCACATAGACATTCTAGATGTGAACGACAATGCGCCAACCGTTTCCTTCCTCCCTATCCTGAACCCGATACCCGAAGATTCCGTCCCGAGCACAGTTGTAGCTGTGATCAATGTCCGTGACAGAGACTCGGGGGATAACGGAGAAGTGAGCTGCAACATTGACGGCGATTTGCCATTCAGACTAGAACCGTCATCAGAGAAAACCTATAAACTAATAATAGCTAGTGCCCTGGACAGAGAAAAGGTCTCCGCATACAATATCACCATCACTGCTAGGGACCGGGGCAGCCCGGCGCTCTCCAGCCGCGCGGCGCTGGTGCTGGAGGTGTCGGACGTGAACGACAACGCGCCGGTGTTCGAGGAGACCGCCTACAGCGCCTACGTGGCGGAGAACAACGCGGCGGGCGCGCCGGTGCTGCGCGTGCGCGCGCGGGACGCGGACGCGGGCGCCAACGGGCGCGTCAGCTACTGGCTGGCGGGCGGCAGCGCGGGCGCGGCGCCGTACGTGTCGGTGGAGGCGCGGAGCGGCGCGGTGTACGCGCAGCGCTCCTTCGACTACGAGCAGTGCCGCGAGTTCGCGGTGGCGGTGCGGGCGCAGGACGGCGGGGCGCCGGCGCGGAGCTCGACGGCGACGGTGCGCGTCTTCGTGCTGGACCGCAACGACAACGCGCCGCGGGTGCTGTGGCCGGCGGCGGGCGCGGGCGCGGGGGCGGGCGCGGGGGCGGGGGCGGGCGCGGGGGCGGCCCCGGCCGCGGCCCCGTTCGAGGTGGTGCCGCGGTCGGCCGAGGCCGGGTACCTGGTGGCCAAGGTGGTGGCGGTGGACGCGGACGCGGGGCGCAACGCGTGGCTGTCGTACGAGCTGGTGCAGGCGCCGGAGCCGGCGCTGTTCCGCGTGGGGCTGCACAGCGGCGAGGTGCGGACGGCGCGGGCCGTGTCGGAGAGGGACGCGGCGAAGCAGCGGCTGGTGGCCGTGGTGAAGGACCACGGGCAGCCGGCGCTGTCGGCCACGGCCACGCTGCACGTGGTGCTGGCCGAGAGCTTGCAGGAGGCGCTGCCGGAGCTGAGCGAGCGGGCGGCGGGCGCCGACTCGCCGGCGGAGCTGCAGTTCTACCTGGTGCTGGCGCTGGCGCTCCTCTCCGCCCTCTTCCTGCTGAGCGTGGCGCTGGCCGTGCTGGCGCGGGTGCGCCGGGCCGGGCCGCCCGCCGTCCTGCGCTGCCTGGGCGCGCAGCGCTTCTCCGTGGCCGGCGCCGCCTTCCCGGCCGACTTCTGCGAGGGCACCTTGCCCTACTCCTACAACCTGTGCGTGGCGCCGGGCCGCGCCGTCGCCGAGGGCGCTTGGCTGCCGCCGCCGCCGCCCAGCCTGGCCGCGGAGGAGCTTCTCGGCGCGGAGCCCTGCGGGAAGCGGAGCCCGACCAGCAGCGCCGGCGCGGGAGAGCCGCCCGCGGACGCCGAGGCCCCGCAGGTCTGTAAGCCCGCGCAGTCCTTGCCTCTGCGCCTTTCCTAAGCTCACGCCGAGGGGAGTGGGCTCTTGCTCGTCCTTTGGCCGCTTGGGCGCCTGCTGACGCTCTCCCTTTCCACGAACGAAGGAAAGGTCCAACGCTAAGGCTGTGCGATGTGCTAGTTGTTTTCTTTTTGTGATAGAGCCCCGAACAGAGGGGGCATGTGCATCGCTGCCTGCTGCTGAGTTACTCTCGAGTGGAGCAGCAAGTCCTAAGTGTAAGCACGGTCCGTACCGTGTATGGCTGTAAAAACAAAACAAAACAAAACAACCTACAAAAAACAAAGTGGGGCGAAACGGAGGCTGATTGCGAGCGGCCTCCGATGTGCAGCCGAAAAGCAACGAAGTGGAGAGTAGAGGGCCGTCCCTAAGGAGGACTCCTTGTGAGGGGGAATCCTCATTGCTGCCTTGTGCTATGGCTGGGGGTTAGGGAAACTAATGTGGCTGGTGGCGTCCCAGTGTGACACACTTTTGATCTGCGGAAAGGGTGAGGGAAAAGTCGTGCAAGCACGACTGCTGCTAATTGCTGTGCAAGTGGTGGTGGAGATTGTGCTTTTGAACTGACGGCCAAGACTGGTAATGCTCTGCACGGAATATTAAGAGCACTTTATATCTTCATTGTATCACCATAAGAAAAACATTTATCCCTGCGGTAGAAATAACACAACCACGGGAGGCGTGTCATTTCTTTCTGGTGGTCATCGCCCTTTCCTAGTCGATTCCTTCACGTTATCGAATTAATTGTTTAGGTGTAAATGCCTGTGAAGTATGCAGACCCGTAATTTATGTGGCCTAATGGGAAGTCACCCATTCAAGTCCGTTAACTTTCCTTTTTCGGTATTAGCTGCCTCTGTAGGTCTTCCAACAGTTTAATGATGTAGCCATTAGCTCAGTGACTTCACTGAAGCACTCCATTGCTCTCATCCCGTTCTAAAACACCGTCGGGACTTGACGACTAGCGGGAAAATAGGCGCAGAAGAAAAACTAGGAGCAACGCAAAGGTGTCGTATGGCTGCAATCACCCTCCACGAGCCGTATGAACGGGAGTATTTCAAGGAAAGTTTCTGAAGCGTGGGTTCATGAGCCCGATATGCTTATTTCTCCGGGGTGTGTGTGGGGTGTGTGTCCCAATATCACGTTTTGTATTTCAGAGCCTGTTTTCTCTTGCTTTCCTTGCAGCAGTCATTCAAGCAGGACGGCTACAAAAATTCGTGTTAGAGATTGTGGTACGGTTTGAGATTCTCAGTTGATTGACCCCACCTTCTTGGGCCTTTAAATGTCTAACCTCAGCCGACAGTCGTGTTGTAGTTAATTTCAAGCGTGTTCCGTATTGTTGTCCCACAAACGGCGTTCGTTTTCCCGGCCTGCAAGGCAATACCACACAAAGTCGAGGTATTTTTAAACTAATTTCATGGATGCGCATGAACGGGTGCCTGTCTCAAGACAGCACACCTTTGTCTCAAAACTCCCCACGTTTATCTAATTAAGTGATATATATTCACTATTATTTCCCTTAACGATTGGTTCTTTCATCTTCGCCTGTCATGTAAATTAGTGCGCAGAGTCGGTCTTCTTCCTTCATGGTCTTCTTTTGAGTAGGTGGTCTCATTGGAGTAGGTGGTCAAAGAGTCGGTGGTCGCGATGTCCCCCCGTAGGAATTGCCTCTTACCTACTTCTTACACTGTCTTGGCAATTACAGGTGGTTCTTCGAGGTTTATTGACCAGACCACAATCCATTACCTTTTCTGACATAAACATGAAGCCCCATTGTCTGACAGTTAGTTACTAAACCTCAATTATAGTGTATAGTTTTTATTTCCTTATTTTAAATATTAACCGATGGGAGCTGTACCCAGGACTTTAGCAGTTCCCTGGTTGTTTCAATCATATTATGCATATTAATTGATAACAATTTCCCCCCTCTCAGACTTCTGAAGTGTCAATATATTTTAACACGTCTCACATTCTATCTCTTATCACTAATACCTATGGTTGAGATGCCTGTCTCATGATGAAACTCTTGAGACATCCAAACAATATACAAACAAAAAACACCGTAATAACCAAAATGATTAGGTTCTGTAGTAAACTCTGTAGCCATCCAGTCAGCGAGAATCCAAACTCGTGCGGGATTTTATTCAAGCACCTTCTCTCCGTTGCCGCTCTTATATTTCTACAAGATTACTTTACCCCTGGACTGTGGATTCCAAGGGGCATGTAAATTCCCTTGAATACCCGAAAACCTAGAAATTCCCGCTACGATTTCTACAATGAAATGGGGTCCTATATCAGAAGACATACCTTCTGGAATATCAAACCTAGGGAAAATTTCTTTTGATAAGGCCTTAATGATTTCTCTAGCCTTCTTGGGACGACATGGAAAGGCCTCTGGCCAACCAAAAAAGGTATCTACTGTCATCAAGAAATATTTGAATGAACTACACCTTGGTAGTGACATAACATCTGTTTGCCAGTATTCCCCAGGAGTTATTCCTTGTTTCACAACTTCTCCTGTAACACTCCTGGTAATTTTTTTGGATGATTAGCACAACAAATAGCACACCTTTTAACTAATATGTCTGTCAGATGTTGCATTTTTTGGTCCTACGACCTATCTTTTTGGCAGTCAATGCCAATGCATTTGCTCTTGAATGTGTTTCTCGACGCAATCTTTTAAATAGACTTTTAATCATCTTTTCAGAAAGTAGCAGTTGCTTTAAAGGTGTCACCCACCATCCCTGATCATTCTTAGAACAATCTAATTGTTCTGGCAATTGATCTTCTCTCTCAGTATATTGTGCAGGTGATGATTCTAAACGAGGTGCTGGAACTAAGGCTCCTTCAACTGTTGACTCTTTTAGAGCTGCTGCTTTTGCCACTTGATCCGCTTTTCGACTTCCCTTTATCATTTCACTATTCCCTCTCTGATGGGCTTTACAATGTGTTATTGGAACTTCCTTGGGTTGAAGAACTGCCTGTAAAAGTTTCTCTATTCCTTCTCGATATTGAATTGGGGTTCCTTGCGAGCTTAAAAGTCCTCTTTCTTTCCAAGTGGCTCCATGTGCCTGCTTCAGCCTTTAAAAGTCTAATCTCAGCCAATGGTCGTGGCGTAGTTAATTCCAAGCGGTTCCTTATGAACGGAGGTATTTAACGCAAAGTCCCTGCCGCTTGGTTTCAGGAGCCCGATACCGCTGGTTCTCCGGGGGGGGGTGTGTGTGTCTGAATATCCCGGTTTGTATTTCAGAGCCTGTTTCCTCTTGCTCTCCTTGCACCAGTCATTCAGGCATGACTGCTACACAAATTGGAGATTGTGGCTTCGCACTAATGGGATGAGGCTCGTAATCACCTGCATGTGAGACGAAGAGACATTATTTTACTCGGCACGTCTCGGCGTTAGCAAGTGATTTTTCCCGTGCGGTTGAAGCAGCGCGGCCGCGGGAGGCCCCTGCCTTCCTCCTGGTCGTGATCGCCTCGAGGGTCGAAGGAGAGAAGGGCTGGCGAAAAGCCAGCGCAGGAGATGACCGCGGGACGGGCCCCGCTGTCCCCGTGGCGACGGTGCCGTCCCCGCCCGCTGCCCGCGGGAAAGGCAGGGCGGGCAGCGCTCGGCAGCGCTCGGTGCCTGCAGTGCCGGGAGGAGGCTGCGGGCGCCGCTGTTGACCGAGGAGGAGCGAGAGGAAGGCCGGAGCGCTGCCGGCAGCCCCGCCCGCTGCGGCCCGGCTCGCTCGCTGGCTGGCTGGCTGGCTGGCTCGGCGGCCGGGCGGTCTGCGAGCGTCCCCGCGGTGCGGAGCCGTGCTGCAGCGAGGCGGAGGAGCCGGCGGCAGCGGCCGGGAGCGGCGAGCCGGGGCCGGAGTCAGAGCCGGAGCGGGAAGGGTCTGCGAGGAGCGTGCGGCGGCGGTGCGGGTCCGGCGGGGCCGCGGCGGCGATGTGCGCGGCGGGGAGGCGCTGGGGCCGGCGGGAGCGAGCCCTGCTGTGGTGCGTCCTGGTGGCGGCGTGGGAGGCGGCGTGGGGGCAGCTGCGCTACTCGGTTCCCGAGGAGATGCCGAAGGGCTCGTTCGTGGGCGACGTGGCCAAGGACCTGGGGCTGGAGCTGCCGGCGCTCCGCGACGGCGGCGTCCGCATCTTGGACAGAGGTAGGACGCAGTATTTCGCTCTGCACGGGAAGACGGGACATTTGGTGACGGCGAAGAGGATAGACAGAGAGCAGGTCTGCGAGAGTGCGCAGCGATGCGTGCTGCGCTGTGAGGTGATAGTGGAGGGGGAAATGCAGGTTTACGGCATCGAAGTGGAAATCACGGACATTAACGACAACGCGCCCAGCTTCCGAGAGGCGGAAACGGAGCTGAGAATGAGCGAGACGACAGCCCCGGGGTCGCGGTTTCCCCTGGCCGAGGCCCACGACCCGGACTCGGGACGGAATTCTCTGCAGAGCTACGAGCTGAGCGGCGACGAGCACTTCTCGCTGGGCGTGCAGGCGGGCCCCGGCGGGGATCAGCGTCCCGAGCTGGTGCTGGCGAAGGCGCTGGACCGGGAGGAGGCGGCGTTTCACGAGCTGGTGCTGAGGGCGAGCGACGGCGGAGAGCCGGCGCGGACGGGCACGGCGCGGATCCGCGTGGCGGTGCTGGACGCGAACGACAACGCGCCCGTGTTCAGCCAGGCGGAGTACACGCTGCGTGTGCCGGAGGACGTGCCCGTCGGCTCCACCCTCGTCACCGTCACGGCCACCGACGCCGACGAGGGCATCTACGGGCGAGTGAAATACAGTTTCCATAAAATTTCGGACCGGTCGTCGAAACTTTTTAACTTAGACTCTGAATCAGGACAAATATCCCTTAAGGAAGATTTGGACTTTGAGGAAATCTCCTCACATGAACTAGAGGTGCAGGCACGTGACGGAGGAGAGCTTTTCGACACGGCCAAAGTCGCGATCACGGTGACAGACGTCAATGACAACGCGCCCGAACTGACAGTGTCGTCGTCGCTGAGCGCGATCTCGGAGGACGCGCCGCCGGGGACGGTGGTGGCCCTGCTGCACGTGCAGGACCGGGACTCGGGGGCGAACGGCGAGGTGCGGTGCAGCATCGCCGAGCGGCTCCCGTTCCAGCTGGAGAAGTCCTTTGAGGACTACTACCGCGTGGTGACGGCGAGGGAGCTGGACCGGGAGGAGGTGGCGGAGTACAACGTGACGGTGCGGGCGGCGGACGGCGGGTCGCCGGCGCTGTGGAGCAGCGCGGTGCTGGCGCTGCGGGTGCTGGACGTGAACGACAACGCGCCGGTGTTCGCGGAGGCGCGCTACAGCGCCCGGCTGCCCGAGAACAACGCGGCGGGCGCGCTGGTGCTGACGGTGCGGGCGGCGGACGCGGACTGGGGGCAGAACGCGCGCGTGCGGTACCGGCTGTCGGAGGGGCGGGTGCGGGGCGCGCCGCTCTCGTCCTACGTGTCGGTGCAGGCGGAGACGGGCGCGCTGTACGCGCTGCGCTCCTTCGACTACGAGGAGGTGCGCGAGGTGGGGCTGTGGTTGCGGGCGGAGGACGGCGGCGCGCCGGCGCTGAGCAGCAACGTGTCGGTGCGGCTCGTGATCGTGGACGAGAACGACAACGCGCCGCAGGTGCTGTACCCGCCGCCGGCGCCGGCGCCGGGCGCGGGCTGGGCGGGCGTGGAGCTGGCGCCGCGCTCGGCGGAGCCCGGGGCGCTGGTGGCCAAGGTGGTGGCGGTGGACGCGGACGCGGGGCAGAACGCGTGGCTGTCGTACGAGCTGGCCAAGGCGACGGAGCCGGGGCTGTTCCGCGTGGGGCTGCACAGCGGCGAGGTGCGGACGGCGCGCTTCCCGCTGGCCCGCGACGCGGCGCGGCAGAGCCTGGTGGTGGTGGTGAAGGACCACGGGCGGCCGGCGCTGTCGGCCACGGCCACGCTGACGGTGGTGCTGGCCGAGAGCGTGGCCGAGCTGCTGTCGGAGCTGGGCAGCGCGGCGGCGGCGGCGCCGGGCGAGCCGGCCGGCAGCCTGACGCGGTGGCTGGTGGTGGCCGTGGCGGCCGTGTCCTGCCTCTTCCTCGCCTTCCTGCTGCTGCTGCTGGCGCTGCGCCTGCGGCGCTGGCGCCGCTCGCAGCTGCTGGCGGCGGGCAGCGGCGCCTTGCGCGGCGTCCCGGCCTCGCACTTCGTGGGCATCGACGGCGTCCGCGCCTTCCTGCACTCCTACTCGCACGAGGTGTCGCTCACCGCCGACTCGCGCAAGAGCCAGCTCCGCTTGTCGGGCGGCAGCTGCTGCGACACCCTCCCGGCCCGGCCGCCGCCCGACGAGCCCGCGCCGCTGCTCGGGGAGGACCCTGCCGGCGCCCGCCGCGCGGACCCCGCCGCTCCCCCGGTGAGTTCCTCCCACCAGCCCTTCCCCGCGGCGCGGCGCGGCGCGGCGCTTCCCTCCGCTGCTTCTCCGCCCTTTCCCCCCGACTTCTGTCTCCTGCCTCGGGGGGTGGAGGTAGCGGGAAGGCAAAGCTTCGCTCAGCGACGCGCGGGGCGCTGGCGCCTCTTGCTCCCGGGAGGTGAACGGGGGATCGCGGCTCAGCGTGACAGTTGCTGCGGGAGGCAGGAGAAGCGGGAGGCTGCTGTTGCCTGCTGGAGTTTCCTCTCAGGGGGGCTTGCTGCTTTTATCACGTCGCTGATGTGTTACATGCTGTTCACTGACCCAGCCTCTCCCGGAGGACAGCTCCTCTTTTACTCGTAGAGCCCCGAGGTTTCTTTCCAGAAGACTAGTGAGCAGGCAATGTTATCTTCCTTCTCAGTACGGAGATGTAGCGAAATCTCGGCGAGGTCCGTGGCGTGGTAGTGGTGCATGTCGAGGACAAAGGGTCTGGGTTCTGGCCCTTTGATAACAAGTGCTTGCAAACTATGAGGGTCAACGAACACCAGGCAACTTGTGACGGCTTGGAGACGAGAGTCTTGGGAGGTGTTTGTGAGGGGCTGTGGAACCAGACACAAGAGATCTGGTTTGCTCCTTTCCCTGTTCGGTGCCCATCTGTAGTATCATGCAATGTGAGTTTTGGCTTCCCGGGTAAGTTTGGCCCAAGTCAGACACGTTGTTCCAGCTGCATAGGGAGCCCTGGGAGGTTCCTCCTGTGTGCTTGCACGTTGTGGTGATGTTTCTAACTAACAGCTTAACTGTATACTTATGGCAAGTGCCCTAAAGGGAGCTTTGGGAGGAGCCAGCCCTGGTTTTGTAACCTACAAAACACCTGAGTTATGCCATAATCTAGAAGAGTATGTTGTCATCCCTTCCCTTCTGCGTGTGTTTAATGTCCCGACTTGCTTGTTGTAATGATGTGGAGGTGGGCTTTTGCCTGTGATAATGTGTGGAAGACCACATGCGTTACATCTGGCTAACTGTCCCCTATGTGCCTTTCATGTTTACAGCTGTAAAGAGAGAGAGACTTTCATAGAAGTGTTTCCTTAAAATACTACTGGAAGAAATGCTCTTGCTTGTCACATGGACATGCTGAGAAGTCAAATATTCTCCCTGTTAAGGAGAAGTTGTCTGTGCAGCTTTTCTTTGGGTGGAGTCTATCTGCAAATGATGAAGGTCAAGGACAACCATGCAACCTGTGAAGGGTTTGAGGAGAGTCTCGAGAGGGTGCTATGTGTGAGGAGGTACTGGTGGAGACATGGCATGTGTTTTGTCGATTCCCAGGGTTTATTGTTGGTGTTCTGAAAATGAGTCTGGAGGCGTCTTATTTTTTGGTTATTGCCTTGCTCGGACTCCAGCTATCCAAGTTGTGGGTTCATCAGTGTGCTTTCCTATTGCATGATGTTTCCTGGGAATGGCAGTTACTGTGCACAGACGTACACTTTATGTTCAGATTTTGGAGTCATGTACCTTCCCAGTTGCCCAATGTGCTGAAGTAGGATGATGGTGTCTTTGAGGTGATGCTTTGATAACTGGGTCTGTATCAGAGCTGCATGTTGCTTATGCCCTTGAGAACATTTTACAATTCTTCAAAGTAGTGTTGTTGTCCTAAAAGCAGATTTGTTACCCACTGTGCTATAGACCAATCTGACAGACTCAGGAGATATATTGCTTTTTGTTCAGGCCTGGGTGCTCACTGGACTTTCCCCAAATCAAGCACACCAGATTCATCAGGTGTGTCTCTTTTATACAGCAACTATTGCATATAATTTATTAAACTACACCTAGCTAGCACATAATCAGGCTATCTAATGCAGATGCAGAGCATTGCATAACCACAACACATCAAAGGCCTTCTCCGCATGCGCAGGGGTCTCGGGTGGTCTTTGGTGGTCGTTTGGGGAGGTATTCCCTCCTCACTTTGACAGCTAAGTCGCTCTGTGTCGAGTCAATGGTTTGTTTTCCTGACAGGGGGTATGTATCACCAATCAGGAAAGAACAGAAAGGGTCAGAATGACCTTGGCTACTTCTGTAGGTATTACTAAAATTGTTTGAAGTTGAAAATGATTAACCAACTTAATTTAGAACGGGATTTTCTAATCTAAACCACAATTTGCTAAATCTGACATCAGTGCGATGAGCAGAGAAATCTCTTTGCATGCGTCCGTGTTGTCATCCTTGTTCTCAGTAAGGAGAATTTGCACGTGCAACTTTTCTTTCAATGGTGTCTGTCTGCAGAGGTAGCTTTCCTGTTGCGTAATATTTGAGCACGGTGAAAAATTCTCTCTGTCCCAATACAGGGCAGGTGAAAAAGTTTTCTGTGGTATAATTTGAAATGTGTAAAAGATGGAAAGGTGGTGTAAAAGTTCAATTTGTCCTAGTTGTCAGATGACCCCCACTGTTGTGGTTCCATGCATTTCCCCTTTTTTATTGTGCAAAGGAATTACTTTGAGGAACTGTGGCTCTGCTCTTTGGTGTGAGCTCCTGTGTGAGCCTCTTGTGGACTTTTCCCCAACTAGATAGCCTTCTTGTGTACCCACTGCAGTTGACATAAGCTGAAATGTTAAGCTATGAGTCCTTCACTTGTGTAGGTTTCCCATTCTTGCCTTGCTTGTTGTCCAGGTCTGAAGCCAGGCCTCCTTGTGAACTGGTAACCCTCAAAACATAAGAAGACCTCCTATAATGGTAGGGCTGAGGAAGCAGTTTCCATCCATACCTTGAAGGTGTTCAGCTGCCAAGACAAAGACGTTGGCACCCTTCCGTTTCCCTACAATGTCACTGAATGAAATGCTCTTTTGCCTGTGGTCGCCATGTGGCCAAAACAGTGGATATTGTCCGTGGTGCCACTAAAGGCTGTGAATGCAGAGCAAGGAGGGTGGGAGGCTGGGGTTTCCCAGCCAGGAAAACAGGTGGGTCAATGTGGCTTTGGCTGAGCAATGGTTTGATTTCATGCCTGGTGCCAAGGCCTGTGCCATCATCCAAAGAAATTATGTTGAGGAACTGTGGCTATGTTTTGGGGTTTGAGCTCCTGTGTGAGCCTCCTGTGGACTTGTTAGCAGCTAGTTACCTTGTCTGTGTACCTACTACAGTTGACGTAATCTGAAATATTAAGCTATGATTCCTTCACTTGTGTAGGTTTCCCATTCCTGCTTTGTTTCTTTGTCCACGTCTGAAGTTGGACTGCAGAGAGAAAATATGACAAAAGGCTCATGGGTCGAGATAAGGACAGGGAGAGATCACTCAGCAATTACTGTCACAGGCAAACCCGTCTTGACTTGGGGAAATTAATTTTATGTATTGCCAGTTAAAGTCAGAGTAGGATAATGAGAAACAAGAACAAACTTAAAACACCTTCCCCCCACTCCTCCCTTCTTCCCAGGCTCTACTTCACTGCCAATTTCTCTACCTCCTCCCCCTGAGAGGTGCAGGGGGACGGGGAATGGGGGTTGTGGTCAGTTCATCATGGTTTGCCTCTGCCACTCCTTCCTCCTCACGTTCTTCCCCTGCTCCAGCGTGGGGTCCCACCCATGGGAGACAGTCCTTTACAAACTTCTCCAACCAAGTCCTTCCCACAAGCTGCAGATCTTCATAAACTGCTCCAGCATGGGTCCTTTCCATGGGGTGCAGTCCTTCAAGAATGGACTGCTCCAGCGTAGGTCACCTGCAAGGGTCACAGGTCCCTTCTGGCGCTGCCAGAAGACCTGCTCCAGTGTGCGATCCTCTCCATGGGGCCCCATGTTCTTCCAAGAGCCTGCTCCAGCACAGGCTCTCCACAGGCTCACAGCCTCCTTTGGGGTACATCCCCCCGCTCCAGCGTGGGGTCCTCCAGGGGCTGCAGGGTGGATATCTGCTCCACCATGGACCTCCATGTACTGCAGGGGGACAACCTGCATCGCCATGATCTTCACCACGGGCTGCAGGGGAATCTCTGCTCTGGCACCTGGAGCACCTCCTTCTTCACTGACCTTGGTGTCTGCATCATTGTTTCTCTCACATATTCTCACTCCTCTCTCCCAGCTGCTGTTGCGCAGCAGGTTTTACCTCCTCTTAAATATGTTATGACAGAGGTGTTACCACTGCTGCTGATTGGCTCAGTTTGGCCAGCGGTGGGCCCATCTTGGAGCCAGCTGGAACTGGCTCTGTCATACGTGAGGGAAGCTTCTGGCATCTTCTCACAGAAGCCACCCCTGTAGCCCCCCCACTACCAAAACCTGGCCATGCAAACCCAATACACAACACAAAGACTTTGATATACTTCTGTTTCCCTAAAATGTTGCTGAATGAAATGCGCTTTTACCTGTGGCCAACATACGGCCAAAAGTTATGGATATTATCCATGGTTCAACTACAGGCTGTGAATGCAGAGCAAGGAGGGTGAGAGGCTGCCTTTGAACCCGGAAAATAGGTGGGTCAATGTGGCTTTGTCTGGGCAATGGTTTGATTTCATGCCTGGTGCCAAGGCCTGTGCCATCCATGCTGTGATCCTGGTTTCCCTGTCCTGAAAGGTCATGGTAGTCCTCCAACAATAATGAAGTGTTTGTACATGTCGTGGTTTAACCCCAGCCAGCAACTAAGCACCACGCAGCCACTCGCTCACTTCCCCCCCACCCAGTGGGATGGGGGAGGGAATCGGGGAAAAAAAGGGAAAACTCATGGCTTGAGATAAGAACAGCTTAATAGAACAGAAAGGAATAAACTAATAATGATAACAGTAACAATAACAAAATGGCAATACTAATAAAAGGATTGGAATATACAAACCAAGTGATGCACAGTGCAATTGCTCACCACTCACCATCCCATGCCCAGTTAGTTCCCAAGCAGCGATCCCCTCCCCAGCCCCACTCCCCCCAGGTTATATACTAGGCATGACGTCACATGGTAGGGAATACCCCTTTGGCCAGTTTGGGTCAGCTGTCCTGGCTGTGTGTCTCCTCCCAACTTCTTGTACCCTGCCAGCCTTCTTGCTGGCTGGGCATGAGAAGCTGAAAAATCCTTGACTTGGTCTAAACACTACATAGCAACCACTGAAAACATCAGTGTGTTATCAATATTCTTCTCATACTGAATCCAAACCATAACACTGTTATCAGCTACTAGAACGAAAATTAGCTCTATCCCAGCCGAAGTCAGGACAGGACAATAACTGTGCCTGTAGAATGATGATGGTCCTCATGCTAGCAGAGGACATTTTTGGTGGGGACAGCTGTGGGAAGTGGAGCCTGAGCACCAGCGGCAGCGCAGAAGAGCCGCCCATGGACACCGAGGGGCCACATGTCTATAAGTCCGCGCTGTCTCACTGTTTTCCTTGAGCCTTTCTGAACCTCTGTCCTCTTTCCCCTGCGTTTCCCTGGGTGGTGTGGATGGGAAGTGCTGATCTGTGTCTCTAGGAAGGAATGAAAGAAGGAACAGTGTAACCACCGTCCATTCAGAGCAGCAAGTTGACTCTGTTTGTGCTGACTGAAATGGTAGAAATTAAAATGGGTGTACCTGAAACCTTTTGATTTCTAGTGAAATCGCCTGACTCTGCATAACAGACTCTGCAACATGGTCAGCTTTGTGTTGCAGAGCTTGTTTTCCTTTCTCAATGCTTTTTCCCATTGGGATGCACTTGGACCTGATTGATAGCATTGGACACATAGCTGATGGTTATTGCTGGTTTGATAATGGAAGTCCGAAAGGAGATGAGCGTGCAGTTCCATGAATAGAGAAATGAGAGTTTGTTCTGCGTAAAGAAAGAAAGGAGTCTCACTGTCTGCCCTCCCATCCTTTGGAGGAAGGCTGCTGCATAAACGGTAGCATTAATGGGATGGATTAATTTTCTCCAGGCATGATTTCTCTGTGTTCTTGCTGCAGCTATTTCTCACTGTTTATTCCATCCTTGGAGGTAGCCCCTTCCTTGCCTATCGAGGTGAGGGTGAAGGGAGATGTTGATGTACAGCTGAGGGTAGAAAAGCATTTCCCTGGAGGGCTGTAATTGCTATGTCATAAATACAGGATTTCATCCATCCATACCTTGAAGTTTCCATCCATACCTTGAGGGTTTAGAGCTGCCAAGACAAAGACTTGGATAGACTTCTGTTACTCTACAGTGTTGCCTACTGAAATGCTCTTTTGCCTGTGGCTGATCCATGGCCAAACCTTGGATGTTTTCCATGGTGCAAATAAAGGCTGTGACTGCAGAGCCAGCAGGCTGGCTCCCAAGCAGGAAAATTGGTGGGTCTATGTGGCTTTGGCTGAGCAATGGTTTGATTTCATGCCTGGTGCCAAGGCCTGTGCCATTCACGCGGTGATCCTGGTTCGCCTGTCCTGAAAGGCAATGACAGTCCTCCAGCAATAAAGCGTTTGTACAATAACTCTCCCTGCAGAACCATGATGCATGGGTAGATCCTGTGTGAAACCTCCTTCATCCATCTGCATCTCCGTGTAACATCTGCGATGTAGACTTTCTTGATAGTTGTAATTACACTGTCTTTCATGCCTTTGTTTCCTGGAAGGTCATGGTTCATTTTGCCCCATTTCTGGATAGTTCTTTATCCTTGGAGACTCGGAGTGTTGTTCTGCAGCAAATCCTTACTTCCCCTGGCAAGCCCTCAGCCACTGGAAGACAGAATTTTATGTATGAGAAAAAGAAAGCAGAAGCTAAAAGAGAATCTGCTATACTTTCTCAGAAGACTTAGCTTGAGAAAGGGGCCTGTGATTAGGTGTTTCCACTTACGGCTTCAGACTTGTGGGAGATGAGCAGGCCACAGAGTAGAAAAAATGATGAGAGCTGATGAGTTTTTCATAAAAGGACCCCCCCCTACTCTGTAGTCCAGAGTAAGACTTTAGGGCTGAACGTGCAGCTTGAGAACGCAATGGCTCCCAGGTGCTCTGGGGGATGAATTTCCACGCCCACAGTGAAGACTAAGACATCTGCCTGGTGAATTTTATCTGACAGTACTTTTAATGCTTCCCTGCATTGCTTGTCTGATTTTTTTGCCTTTTCTTCCCCCTCCCCCGGTGTTCTATGTATGTAGGTTTAGTTATAAGTAGTGGCATATCTTCTTGTGTTAGTGTCTCTGTGACGGAAAAGGACTTAACTGCAAGGTTCAAGCAAACGACTTGAACTTCACTCACAGACTTAATTGCAAGGTTCAAGCAAATGATTTATTTGAACTTTACTTACAGACTTAACACGTCAGTATTGCAGTTTTTACAGATGCAATGGAGGAATGCACTATTGCAATTTTTTAAGGCAAGAGTTGTACATTATTACAACCACAAGCAATTCACAGACAACCACAGGCACACACGTGTTTACAAACTTAAAGCATAAACAATATTCACTACTCCTCCAGGTAAGGGCTTTCAATCCCAGGGAAGTTACCTTGACCGGCATCGCCATCAAGGGGGGAAAGGGTTTCCTTCACAAGCCAACTGTATAGTTGGAGAAGTGACTCCCCCATTTCCAACCTGAATCTCAGAGTTTTTATCCCCTGACTTGTGGAATGGTGTGTATGACTATGTCTGAGCGGATTATGGTATATGCCTAAATGGATTATGTATATCTGAGTGGAGTTTTCCCTTATCTTTCCTTTGTTGGTCTGTGACTGTTTGAATACACAAGGTTGTCATTTGAAACTGAAGCTGAAACCCTCCAGGTTTGGGGGGTTTTTGCCTTGCTTCCTCAGGCAACTGAGTAGTGGTTGGACTGAGACTCAGGGCATACCATTTCTTAAGGGATTTCAAGGCTCAGTTCAGGTTTTGGTTCTTTGAATGGCACAGTCACCGCCCTGTGTAGTTTAGGGTTTATCAGACAACCCAGGACTAAGCTGTCTACACAGCTCCCCGTGAGTTGTCTCTGCAGAGAGACAGGGCCTCAAGGCAACCCAAGGCTGGGTCACTTTTGTAACCCCCCATGAGTCGCCTGTGTGCACTAGACATGGTGAACTATGAGCCGGACAAGCCACACAGTCTCTTGCTCATGTTACAGCTGGTGTGGAAGGCAGGAGATGTAAGGGAGGTACATTTGTGTTCTGGTTTTGTTACGGGTGAATAGATGTAAACATGACCTTTGAAGAAGTTGCATCTCTGTGGAAGAGTGTGTGTGATAAAAGAGGAGAAGAGATTCCTTCTAAGCGAAGAGTTTGATGACCCAGTCTCTGTTGGAGGACCGCTTGTCTTTTAGTTCGGCCATGTTAACTCTCGTGTGCTTTTGAATACTTATGTTTCTTCTGAGAATGGTGGTGAGCAGACAAATGTATGTCCTTTCTTGGTATGATCGTGATCCATTAACCTCTCATGACATGTGTGTGCCAGTTATGAGGGTCAGAAGCTAACCTGCAAGTTGCGTGGGGTTGGAGAGAATTGAGAACAATGATATATCATTGTTCATATATACATGGTGTTGTGGTTTCAGCCCAGTCGCTAACAAAGGACCACACAGCCACTTGCTCACTCCTCCCCACTCCCCTCCGGTGGGATGGGGAGGAGAATCAGAAAGGAGAAAAGAAAAAAAAAAGGAACCTCGTGGGCTGACACAAGGACAATTGACTGGGACAACACAAAATGAGAAGTTACAACAACAACAACAGTACTAATAAAAGAATATACAAAACGAGTGATGCACAGTGCAACTGCTCACCACCCGGACCCCGACGCTCCCCCACTGAAAGCCAAGAGCCCCCCACCCAGCCTGCTCCCCATTTATATACTGAGCAGGATGTCACATGGTATGGAATAGCTCCTAGCTAGTTCAGGTCAGCTGTCCTGGCTGTGACCCCTCCCAGGATCCTGTGAAAATTAACTCTATCCCAGCTGAACTCAGGACATATGGCTAGAACATCTTGTAATTCCTGTGTGAAACCTCCTCTATCCATGTATTTCTCCCTGTAACGTTTTGATGGAGACTTTCATCAAAGTGGTAATTACATTTTCCCATCCTTTGATCTGCCTTCAGGCTTTGTTTCCTGGAAGGTCATCGTTTAGCACTTGTGGATTGTTCTTTTGCAGTTGGAACTGTGAGTGTTGTTTTGCAGCAAACGCTGACTTCCCTGGAGAACCACGTGAAGACAACACTTTTTTGTGTGAGGAAAATGAAACAGAAGTTAAAACTGAGTCTCTCATAAGCTCTTACACCTAGATAAAGACTTTGATAAAGCATTTACACAGTAGAAAAAAGTCACAAGGACAGACGGATTTCCAAAAGCGACCCCCCCTACTATGTAGTCCAAAGTAAGACTTTAGGGCTTTGCTTGTGGGTTCAGACCTCAGTCACTTCCAGGTGCTCTGGGAGATGAATTTTCAAGGCAGACTTGTGGCCAAGCCTCTGTACATTCCAGTAGTCAAATACTTATCTCAGTGGAGCAAGTCAGAGTGTTTGGTTTTGTTTATTAAGAATCAGAAATGGCTGAGAGAGTTGAGCCTCTGCTTTGCAAGAAGGAACTCATGGAAAACACTTGCACAACCCCTTACCCATCGCTTACTCCAAGTGGATAACGAGCACTAATGAAGACCAATGAGCATTACTGCATAGCAGCAGTCACCTCTGATCCCCCTCTGGCAAGCTGGCTACTCAGGAAGGTGGTACAGACTGGTGTAGAGTACTGCTGGCCAATCCCACCTGCCTGTGCCTTGTTCTTATGTCTCTGAGGACTACAAGGCTACGTATCCCTCTCTGTGATTTCCTAGCCTGCACAGGCCTGGATATGTCACAGTAGCAAATAACCTGCCCCATCTTGCTTAGTGAGAGGTACTTGTTTTGGCTTCTTTGGTTTAATTAAGTGCTGCTGAGTTTTGTTGTTCTGATTAAAGGAACATGTTGCGCCTAGTAAAGTCATGCCATGCAGTACAGGCAAGAGAGACCTAGCAGCCCTTCTAAATCACTGCAACTTGCCTAGCTTACACCTTGAGGCCTCAGCGACTTGTGGCAGAGCAACTGCAAATCACAGCACTGAAGTACCTGCCCCAATGAGGTCAGGTGGAGGTTTTGGGTTTGTATATTAATCACCAGAAATCGTTGACAAGCTTTCAGCTGATCAGGCAGTCCCTGCATGGGCTGGCCAGATGGTGAGACTTTTGCCTAGAAGCTCCCAAAATCACATAGAGAGAAAAATGCAAAATCGAGCCTTATGGCAGGCCTTGGAGTTTGGCGTTTCCAGCAAGAGCACTGAAGGTTTTTCTGGGTGGAAGAGGAGTCAGCGTCAGAATGTGCACAGGGCAAAAAGCCTACACAGTTCTGTGCTTTGTTCTTCTCTGCCAGGCACGTACAGTGACATTGGTCTGAGTTCAGGTCCACGACCTTTAGGCTTCACATCTCTCCATCAGTGTTAACTGTTGTTCTAAATCAGAATCAAATCTGAGCATTTCAGAGTAAAATGAAATTCACCCTTTTTGCGTGGGCTTCCGAGACACACGTGGGCAGGGAGAAGAAACATGAGGAAGGGCTGAAAACATGCATGACGAAGCTTCTTTATTGCTCTGTCACAGATATTTCCTTCTTAGTTTTCATACCAACGCACGCCAGAAGACGTAAAGGTACATGGCAGGGTGTATCACTACTTTAAATGTCTACTGCGGCCTCAAACTCCTTCTTGAGTAGGAGACGACGGTTGTATTATAATGGCTAGGGTTCCTGCTAAGCATTCCGTCAGTGCCTCTGAGTGTCCTTTTGTATTAAAAGAGAGACCGCCAAGCTTGACGCGTACAGCTCGAAAGCCCGGGCCGCCGGGAGCGAGCGCGGCCGTCAGCCGGCTGCGGTGGCGTCGCGGCGCCTCCGGGTGCCGCTGTTGGCCGAGGCGGAGCGGCGCTGGAGCCGCAGCCGGAGCCGCAGCCGGAGCCGCAGCCGCCGCAGCGTCCTGCCCCCGCAGGCTGCTCGCTCGCACGGCGCCGGCCAGAGCGGCAGCGGCACGGGCAGCAGAGGCGAGAGGCGGCGCGGCGCGGGGAGCAGCGGCGTCCGAGCCGGCGCCGAGATCGCTGCCCTCCGGCGGGCCCTGCGCTCGCTGCGGAGAGTGGCTGGAAGGGAGGCAGGGCAGCGGCAGGAGGGAGGAGCGCGGCGAGCGCTGCCCACAATGGCGGGCAGGCAGAGGCAGAGGCAGAGGCAGAGCCGGCGGCGAGCAGCCGGGCGAGTGCTGCTGCCCGCTTTGCTGCTGGGCTTGTGCTGCCGGGCGGCGCCGGAGCGGGTCCGCTACGCCATCCCCGAGGAGCTGGGCAGAGGCTCGCTGGTGGGGCCGCTGGCGCGGGACTTGGGGCTGAGCCCGGCCGACCTGCCGGCACGCCAGCTGCGGCTCAGCGCCGAGAAGCAGTACTTCGGCGTGAGCGGGGAGACCGGGAACCTCTACGTGAGCGAGAGGCTGGACCGGGAGGAGATGTGCGGCGAGGCGGCGTCCTGCTCCGTCAGCTTCGAGGCGCTGGTGCAGAACCCGCTCAACGTTTTCCACGTCGAGGTGGCCATCCAGGACATCAACGACAACGCCCCGCGCTTCCTGCAAGACAGTTTCCAGCTGGAGATCAACGAGTTCACTTCTCCCGGCACCCGGTTTTACTTGGGCACGGCCGAGGACGCAGACGTGGGCAGCAACTCGCTGCAGGGCTACGAGCTGGAGGCCAACGGGTACTTCGCGGTGGAGGTGAAGGAGAGCCAGGACGGCAGCAAGTTCGCGGAGCTGGTGCTGCGGCGCGCGCTGGACCGGGAGAGCGAGCAGAGCCTGCGGCTGGTGCTGACGGCGCTGGACGGCGGCGAGCCGCCCCGGAGCGGCACCGCCCAGCTCTGCATCAACGTCACCGACGCCAACGACAACCCACCCGTGTTCGCGCAGGACCGCTACCGCGCCAGCCTGCGGGAAGACGCGCCGCCGGGCTCGATGGTGCTGAACGTCTCCGCCTCCGACGCCGACGCCGGCACCAACGCCCGCATCACCTACGGCTTTGGGAAAATGCCGGCCAAGGTGCTCCGGAAGTTCGTGGTGGACGCGGAGAGCGGGACGATCACGCTGCAGGAGGCGCTGGACTTCGAGGACACGCGCGCGTTCAGCCTGGCCGTGGAGGCGAGGGACGGGGGCGGTCTGGTGGCGCACTGCGAAGTGGAGGTGGAGGTGCTGGACGTGAACGACAACGCGCCCGAGGTGACACTGACGTCGGTGTCGAGCCCGGTGCCCGAGGACGCGCCGGCCGGCACGGTGGTGGCCCTGGTGAAAGTGCGGGACCGGGACTCCGGGGAGAACGGGCAGGTGTCGTGCGAGCTGTCGGGCGAGGCGCCGCTGTCGATCGTGGCGTCGTCGGGCGGCTCGTACAAGGTGGTGACGGCGAGCGCGCTGGACCGGGAGCAGGCGCCCGAGCACCGGGTGGCGGTGGTGGCCAGGGACCGGGGCAGCCCGGCGCTCTCCAGCCGCGCGGCGCTGGTGCTGGAGGTGTCGGACGTGAACGACAACGCGCCGGTGTTCGAGGAGGCCGCCTACAGCGCCTACGTGGCGGAGAACAACGCGGCGGGCGCGCCGGTGCTGCGCGTGCGCGCGCGGGACGCGGACGCGGGCGCCAACGGGCGCGTCAGCTACTGGCTGGCGGGCGGCAGCGCGGGCGCGGCGCCGTACGTGTCGGTGGAGGCGCGGAGCGGCGCGGTGTACGCGCAGCGCTCCTTCGACTACGAGCAGTGCCGCGAGTTCGCGGTGGCGGTGCGGGCGCAGGACGGCGGGGCGCCGGCGCGGAGCTCGACGGCGACGGTGCGCGTCTTCGTGCTGGACCGCAACGACAACGCGCCGCGGGTGCTGTGGCCGGCGGCGGGCGCGGGCGCGGGGGCGGGCGCGGGGGCGGGGGCGGCCCCGGCCGCGGCCCCGTTCGAGGTGGTGCCGCGGTCGGCCGAGGCCGGGTACCTGGTGGCCAAGGTGGTGGCGGTGGACGCGGACGCGGGGCGCAACGCGTGGCTGTCGTACGAGCTGGTGCAGGCGCCGGAGCCGGCGCTGTTCCGCGTGGGGCTGCACAGCGGCGAGGTGCGGACGGCGCGGGCCGTGTCGGAGAGGGACGCGGCGAAGCAGCGGCTGGTGGCCGTGGTGAAGGACCACGGGCAGCCGGCGCTGTCGGCCACGGCCACGCTGCACGTGGTGCTGGCCGAGAGCTTGCAGGAGGCGCTGCCGGAGCTGAGCGAGCGGGCGGCGGGCGCCGACTCGCCGGCGGAGCTGCAGTTCTACCTGGTGCTGGCGCTGGCGCTCCTCTCCGCCCTCTTCCTGCTGAGCGTGGCGCTGGCCGTGCTGGCGCGGGTGCGCCGGGCCGGGCCGCCCGCCGTCCTGCGCTGCCTGGGCGCGCAGCGCTTCTCCGTGGCCGGCGCCGCCTTCCCGGCCGACTTCTGCGAGGGCACCTTGCCCTACTCCTACAACCTGTGCGTGGCGCCGGGCCGCGCCGTCGCCGAGGGCGCTTGGCTGCCGCCGCCGCCGCCCAGCCTGGCCGCGGAGGAGCTTCTCGGCGCGGAGCCCTGCGGGAAGCGGAGCCCGACCAGCAGCGCCGGCGCGGGAGAGCCGCCCGCGGACGCCGAGGCCCCGCAGGTCTGTAAGCCCGCGCAGTCCTTGCCTCTGCGCCTTTCCTAAGCTCACGCCGAGGGGAGTGGGCTCTTGCTCGTCCTTTGGCCGCTTGGGCGCCTGCTGACGCTCTCCCTTTCCACGAACGAAGGAAAGGTCCAACGCTAAGGCTGTGCGATGTGCTAGTTGTTTTCTTTTTGTGATAGAGCCCCGAACAGAGGGGGCATGTGCATCGCTGCCTGCTGCTGAGTTACTCTCGAGTGGAGCAGCAAGTCCTAAGTGTAAGCACGGTCCGTACCGTGTATGGCTGTAAAAACAAAACAAAACAAAACAACCTACAAAAAACAAAGTGGGGCGAAAAGGAGGCTGATTGCGAGCGGCCTCCGATGTGCAGCCGAAAAGCAACGAAGTGGAGAGTAGAGGGCCGTCCCTGAGGAGGACTCCTTGTGAGGGGGGATTTTCATTGCTGATGCTGAACGTCGGCGGTTTGCATCTGCTTACTTTCCACTCAGAGCAGGCAGGTAGCGGCGGCAGTTCTTGGTTCATCACTCGTTCAGTTTCAGCTGAGAAGGTTTTTCTTGTGGAACGTGTGTTCTCTAAAATGGTATGAGTTACTAATGCTGAACGCGGATCCCTACCGTGTACAATGAGGTGCCCTAAATCTATATGATGGAGTCGGGAAAGTGGGATTGGTGCTTGATGTTTGAGATTTTTACCTTCCTGATGGCTTTTTCCCGAAGCAATGGACTTGGGACCTGGTTGACAGCTAAATAATATCACCCCGTTCTTTAATGCTGTTTCTAGAATGCAGCAGCAAGTCCTAAGTGTAAGCACGGTCCGTACCATGTGTGGCTGTAAAAACAAAACAAAACAAAACAAACCCCAAAAAACAAAGTGGGGAGAAATGGAGGCTGATTGCGAGCAGCCTCCGATGTGTGGCCGAAAAGCAACGAAGTGGAGAGTAGAGGGCCGTCCCTGAGGAAGACTCCTTGTGAGGGGGGATCTTCATTGCTGCCTTGTGCTATGGCTGGGGGTTTGGGAAATAATGTGGCTGGTGGCGTTCCAGTGTGACACACTTTTGATCTGCGGAAAGGGTGAGGGAAAAGTCGTGCAAGCACGACTGCTGCTAATTGCTGTGCAAGTGGTGGTGGAGATTGTGCTTTTGAACTGACGGCCAAGACTGGCAATGCTCTGCACGGAATATTAAGAGAACTTTATGCCTACATTGTATCACCGTAACAAAAACATTTATCCCCGCGGTAGAAATAACACAACCACGGGAGGCGTGTCATTTCTTTCTGGTCGTCACCGCCCCTTCCTAGCCGATTCCTTCACGTTATCGAATTAATTGTTTAGGTGTAAATGCCTATGAAGCATGCAGACCCTTAATTTATGTGGCCTAATGGGAAATCACCCATTCAAGTCCCTTAACTTTCCTTTTTCGGTATTAGCTGCCTCTGTAGGTCTTCCAACAGTTTAATGATGTAGCCATTAGCTCAGTGACTTCACTGAAGCACTCCATTGCTCTCATCCCGTTCTAAAATACTGTCGGGACTTGACGACTAGCGGGAAAATAGGTGCAGAAGAAAAATTGGGAGCAACGCAGAGGTGTCGTATGGCTGCAATCACCCTCCACCCACAGAATGGGCGGTATGAACGGGAGTATTTAAAGGAAAGTTTCTGAAGTGTGGGTTCATGAGCCTGATATATTTGCTTCTCCGGGGGGTGTGTGGGATGTGTGTCCGAATATCACGTTTTGTATTTCAGAGCCTATTTTCTCTTGCTCTCCTTGTAGCAGTCATTCAATCACGACGAATACAGAAAGTCGTGTTAGAGGTTAAGGTACGGCCTTAGGGGGCCTAGATTCTCAGTTGATTGACCCCACCTTCTTGGGACTTTAAATGTGTAATCTCAGCCGATGGTCGTGGTGTAGTTAATGTCAAGCGTGTTCCTTATTGTTGTCCCACAAACGCGGTTCATTTACCCGGCCTGCAAGCCAATACCTCACAGAGTCGAGATATTTTTAAATTAATTTCATGGATGCGCATGAACGGGTGCCTGTCTCAAGACAGCACATCTTTGTCTCAAAACTCCCCACTTTTATCTGATTAAGTAATACATATTCACTATTATTTCCCTTAACGATTGGTCCTTTCTTCTTCGCGTGTCATGTAAATTAGTGCGCAGACTCGGTCTTCTTCCTTCATGGTCTTCTTTTGAGTAGGTGGTCTCATTGGAGTACGTGGTCAATGAGTCGGTGGTCTCGATCTCCCCCTGTAGGAATTGCATCTTACCTACTTCTTACTCTGTCTTGGCAGTTACAGGTGGTTCTTCGAGATTTATTGACCAGACCACAATCCATTACCTTTTCTGACATAACCATGAAACCCCACTTTCAAAAGAAAGACCTTCTGGAATATCAAACCTAGCGAGAATTTCTTTTGATAAGGCCTTAATGATTTCTCTAGCCTTCTTGGGACGACATGGAAAGGCCTCTGGCCAACCAAACAAGGTATCTACTATCATCAATAAGTATTTGAATGAATTACACCTTGGTAGTGACATAACATCTGTTTGCCAGTATTCCCCAGGAGTTATTCCTTGTTTCACAACTTCTCCTGTAACCCTCCTGGTAATTTTTTGGATGATTAGCACAACAAATAGCACGTCTCAACTATTATGTCTGTCAGATTTTGCATTTTTGGTCCTACAAGCTATTTTTTTGGCAGTCAGTGCCAATGCATTTGCTCTTGAATGTGTTTCTCGATGCAATCCTTTAAGTAGAATTTCCATCATCTTTTTCAGCAAGTAGCAGTTGCTTTAAAGGTGTCACCCACCATCCCTGATCATTCTTAGAACAATCTAATTGTTCTGGCAATTGATCTTCTCTCTCAGTATATTGTGCAGGTGATGATTCTAAACGAGGTGCTGGAACTAAGGCTCCTTCAACTGTTGACTCTTTGAGAGCTGCTGCTTTTGCCACTTGATCCGCTTTTCGACTTCCCTTTATCATTTCACTATTCCCTCTCTGATGGGCTTCACAATGTGTTATTGGAACTTCCTTGGGTTGAAGAACTGCCTGCAAAAGTTTCGCTATTTCTTCTCCATATTGAATTGGGGTTCCTTGCGAGCTTAAAAGTCCTCTTTCTTCCCAAGTGGGTCCCTGTGCCTGCTTCAGCCACGCCTTAGCGTTTAAATGTCTAATTTCAGTCAGTGGTCACGATGTAGTTAATTCCAAGCGTGTTCCTTATGAACGGAGGTCTTTAAAGCAAAGTTCCTGCCGCTGGTTTCAGGAGCCCGATACCGCTGGTTCTCTGGGGGGGGGGGGGGGTGGTGTCTGAATATCCCGGTTTGTATTTCAGAGCCTGTTTCCTCTTGCTCTCCTTGCACCAGTCATTCATTCAGGCATGACTGCTACGCAAATTTGTGTTGGAGATTGTGGCTTCGAACTAATGGGATGAGGCTCGTAATCACCTGCATGTGAGACGAAGAGACATTCTTTTACTTGGCACGTCTCGGCGTTAGCAAGTGATTTTTCCCGTGCGGTTGAAGCAGCGCGGCCGCGGGAGGCCCCTGCCTTCCTCCTGGTCGTGATCGCCTCGAGGGTCGAAGGAGAGAAGGGCTGGCGAAAAGCCAGCGCAGGAGATGACCGCGGGACGGGCCCCGCTGTCCCCGTGGCGACGGTGCCGTCCCCGCCCGCTGCCCGCGGGAAAGGCAGGGCGGGCAGCGCTCGGCAGCGCTCGGTGCCTGCAGTGCCGGGAGGAGGCTGCGGGCGCCGCTGTTGACCGAGGAGGAGCGAGAGGAAGGCCGGAGCGCTGCCGGCAGCCCCGCCCGCTGCGGCCCGGCTCGCTCGCTGGCTGGCTGGCTGGCTGGCTCGGCGGCCGGGCGGTCTGCGAGCGTCCCCGCGGTGCGGAGCCGTGCTGCAGCGAGGCGGAGGGGCCGGCGGCAGCGGCCGGGAGCGGCGAGCCGGGGCCGAGCCTTAGAGGGAAGCGGAGCCCGAGCCGGAGCGTCTGCGAGGAGCGTGCGGCGGCGGTGCGGGTCCGGCGGGGCCGCGGCGGAGATGTGCGCGGCGGGGAGGCGCTGGGGCCGGCGGGAGCGAGCCCTGCTGTGGTGCGTCCTGGTGGCGGCGTGGGAGGCGGCGTGGGGGCAGCTGCGCTACTCGGTTCCCGAGGAGATGCCGAAGGGCTCGTTCGTGGGCGACGTGGCCAAGGACCTGGGGCTGGAGCTGCCGGCGCTCCGCGACGGCGGCGTCCGCGTTGTCTCCGAGGGGAGGACGCAGTATTTCGCTCTGCACGGCAAGACGGGGCATTTGGTGACGGCGGAGAGGATAGACAGAGAGCAGCTGTGCCGGCTGGTGGAGAAATGCGTGCTGCGCTGTGAGGTGATTGCGGAGGGGGAAATGCAGGTTTACGGCATCGAAGTGGAAATCACGGACATTAACGACAACGCGCCCAGTTTCCGAGAGTCGCAAAAAGAACTGAGAATGAGCGAGACGACAGCGCTGGGGTCGCGTTTTCCCCTGGCCGAGGCCCACGACCCGGACTCGGGACGGAATTCGCTGCAGAGCTACGAGCTGAGCGGCGACGAGCACTTCTCGCTGGCCGTGCAGGCGGGCCCCGGCGGGGATCAGCGTCCCGAGCTGGTGCTGGCGAAGGCGCTGGACCGGGAGGAGGCGGCGTTTCACGAGCTGGTGCTGAGGGCGAGCGACGGCGGAGAGCCGGCGCGGACGGGCACGGCGCGGATCCGCGTGGCGGTGCTGGACGCGAACGACAACGCGCCCGTGTTCAGCCAGGCGGAGTACACGCTGCGTGTGCCGGAGGACGTGCCCGTCGGCTCCACCCTCGTCACCGTCACGGCCACCGACGCCGACGAGGGCATCTACGGGCGAGTGAAATACAGTTTCCATAAAATTTCAGAAAGCTCGTCGGAACTTTTTTATCTGGACTCTCAGACAGGACAAATATCCCTTAAGGAAGATTTGGACTTTGAGGAAATCTCCTCACATAAACTGGAGGTGCAGGCACATGACGGAGGAGAGCTTTTCGACACGGCTAAAGTCGCGATCACGGTGACAGACGTGAACGACAACGCGCCCGAACTGACAGTGTCGTCGTCGCTGAGCGCGATCTCGGAGGACGCGCCGCCGGGGACGGTGGTGGCCCTGCTGCACGTGCAGGACCGGGACTCGGGGGCGAACGGCGAGGTGCGGTGCAGCATCGCCGAGCGGCTCCCGTTCCGGCTGGAGAAGTCCTTTGAGGACTACTACCGCGTGGTGACGGCGAGGGAGCTGGACCGGGAGGAGGTGGCGGAGTACAACGTGACGGTGCGGGCGGCGGACGGCGGGTCGCCGGCGCTGTGGAGCAGCGCGGTGCTGGCGCTGCGGGTGCTGGACGTGAACGACAACGCGCCGGTGTTCGCGGAGGCGCGCTACAGCGCCCGGCTGCCCGAGAACAACGCGGCGGGCGCGCTGGTGCTGACGGTGCGGGCGGCGGACGCGGACTGGGGGCAGAACGCGCGCGTGCGGTACCGGCTGTCGGAGGGGCGGGTGCGGGGCGCGCCGCTCTCGTCCTACGTGTCGGTGCAGGCGGAGACGGGCGCGCTGTACGCGCTGCGCTCCTTCGACTACGAGGAGGTGCGCGAGGTGGGGCTGTGGGTGCGGGCGGAGGACGGCGGCGCGCCGGCGCTGAGCAGCAACGTGTCGGTGCGGCTCGTGATCGTGGACGAGAACGACAACGCGCCGCAGGTGCTGTACCCGCCGCCGGCGCCGGCGCCGGGCGCGGGCTGGGCGGGCGTGGAGCTGGCGCCGCGCTCGGCGGAGCCCGGGGCGCTGGTGGCCAAGGTGGTGGCGGTGGACGCGGACGCGGGGCAGAACGCGTGGCTGTCGTACGAGCTGGCCAAGGCGACGGAGCCGGGGCTGTTCCGCGTGGGGCTGCACAGCGGCGAGGTGCGGACGGCGCGCTTCCCGCTGGCCCGCGACGCGGCGCGGCAGAGCCTGGTGGTGGTGGTGAAGGACCACGGGCGGCCGGCGCTGTCGGCCACGGCCACGCTGACGGTGGTGCTGGCCGAGAGCGTGGCCGAGCTGCTGTCGGAGCTGGGCAGCGCGGCGGCGGCGGCGCCGGGCGAGCCGGCCGGCAGCCTGACGCGGTGGCTGGTGGTGGCCGTGGCGGCCGTGTCCTGCCTCTTCCTCGCCTTCCTGCTGCTGCTGCTGGCGCTGCGCCTGCGGCGCTGGCGCCGCTCGCAGCTGCTGGCGGCGGGCAGCGGCGCCTTGCGCGGCGTCCCGGCCTCGCACTTCGTGGGCATCGACGGCGTCCGCGCCTTCCTGCACTCCTACTCGCACGAGGTGTCGCTCACCGCCGACTCGCGCAAGAGCCAGCTCCGCTTGTCGGGCGGCAGCTGCTGCGACACCCTCCCGGCCCGGCCGCCGCCCGACGAGCCCGCGCCGCTGCTCGGGGAGGACCCTGCCGGCGCCCGCCGCGCGGACCCCGCCGCTCCCCCGGTGAGTTCCTCCCACCAGCCCTTCCCCGCGGCGCGGCGCGGCGCGGCGCGATGCTTCCCTCCGCTGCTTCTCCGCCCTTTCCCCCCGACTTCTGTCTCCTGCCTCGGGGGGTGGAGGTAGCGGGAAGGCAAAGCTTCGCTCAGCGACGCGCGGGGCGCTGGCGCCTCTTGCTCCCGGGAGGTGAACGGGGGATCGCGGCTCAGCGTGACAGTTGCTGCGGGAGGCAGGAGAAGCGGGAGGCTGCTGTTGCCTGCTGGAGTTTCCTCTCAGGGGGGCTTGCTGCTTTTATCACGTCGCTGATGTGTTACATGCTGTTCACTGACCCAGCCTCTCCCGGAGGACAGCTCCTCTTTTACTCGTAGAGCCCCGAGGTTTCTTTCCAGAAGACTAGTGAGCAGGCAACGTATCTTCCTTCTCAGTACGGAGATGTAGCGAAATCTCGGCGAGGTCCGTGGCGTGGTAGTGATCCATGTCGAGGACAAAGGGTCTGGGTTCTGGCCCTCTGATAACAAGTGCTTGCAAACTATGAGGGTCAACGAACACCAGGCAAGTTGTGACGGCTTGGAGACGAGAGTCTTGGGAGGTGTTTGTGAGGGGCTGTGGAACCAGACACAAGAGATCTGGTTTGCTCCTTTCCCTGTTCGGTGCCCATCTGTAGTATCATGCAATGTGAGTTTTGGCTTCCCGGGTAAGTTTGGCCCAAGTCAGACACGTTGTTCCAGCTGCATAGGGAGCCCTGGGAGGTTCCTCCTGTGTGCTTGCACGTTGTGGTGATGTTTCTAACTAACAGCTTAATGGTATACTTATGGCAAGTGCCCTAAAGGGAGCTTTGGGAGGAGCCAGCCCTGGTTTTGTAACCTACAAAACACCTGAGTTATGCCATAATCTAGAAGAGTATGTTGTCATCCCTTCGCTTCTGCGTGTGTTTAATGTCCCGACTTGCTCATTGTAATGATGTGGAGGTGGGCTTTTGCCTGTGATAATGCGTGGAAGACCACATGCGTTACATTTGGCTGACTGTCCCCTATGTGCCTTTCATGTTTACAGCTGTAAAGAGAGAGAGACTTTCATAGAAGTGTTTCCTTAAAATACTACTGGAAGAAATGCTCTTGCTTGTCACATGGACATGCTGAGAAGTCAAATATTCTCCCTGTTAAGGAGAAGTTGTCTGTGCAGCTTTTCTTTGGGTGGAGTCTATCTGCAAATGATGAAGGTCAAGGACAACCATGCAACCTGTGAAGGGTTTGAGGAGAGTCTTGAGGGTTCTGTGCGTGAGGAGATACGGGTAGAGATATGGCATGTGTTTTGTTGATTCCCAGGTTTTATTGTTGGTGTTCTGAAAATGAGTCTGAAGGTGTCTCATTTTTGGATATTGCCTTGGTCAGAGTCCAGCTGTCCAAGTTGTGGGTTCATCAGTGTGCTTTCCTGTTGCATGATGTTTCCTGGGAATGGTGGTTATGAAGCATAGATGTAAACTTTGCAATCGTGTGGTAGCGTAACGTATCTTCCAAGTTGCCTGTGTGTTGAAGAAGGATGATGTTGCCTTTGAGCTGAGACTTTGAGGACTGGGTCTTTAACTGAGCTCGTGTCACTCATGGCCTTTAGAACTTTTAATGTTTAATCAAATTATATGGGATGAGCAGAAAGATCTCTTTGCATTTGTCCATGTTGCAGTGCTTGGATTCTGAGACGCTTTGTGCCCAACGTTTCTTTCAATGCTGTCTGTCTGCAGAGGTGGCTTTCCTGTTGCATGCTCTTTTGTCAGGTTGAAGTTCTGCGTGTACAGAGACAGGGCAGCTGGAAGACTTTGCTGTGGTATAGAGTGAAATGGCTAAAGGGTAGGTTTAAAGTTTGTCCTAGTTGTTAGATGAGGCCCACAGTTGTGGTTCCAAGACTTTCCTCTTTTTTTTTGTCCAAAGAAAGTATTCGTGGGAATACGGCTATGGTCTATGATGTGAGCTGCTGTGTGAGCCTCCTGTGTACTTGTTAGCAGGTTGTTACCTTTTCTGTGTACCTACTACAGCTGACACAATCTGAAATGTGAAGCTACAATTCTTCCACTCCTGTAGGGTTCCCATTAATGCCTTCTTTCTTTGTCCAGGCCTGAAGCTGGGCCTCACTTTGGCTAGTAATCCTTAAAACACTGAAAGGTTAAAAGACTGACAGCTCCAGCTGTCCAAGTTGTGGGCTCATTAGTGTGCTTTCCTATTGCATGACGTTTCCTGGGAATGGCAGTTACTGTGCACAGACGTACACTTTATGTTCAGATTTGAGAGTCATGTACCTTCCCAGTTGTCTGGTGTGCTGAAGTAGGATGATGGTGTCTTTGAGCTGATACTTTGACAACTGGGTCTTTATCAGAGGTGCATGTCTCTTTTCCCCTTGAGAATATTTTACATTTCTTCAAAGTAGTGTTGTTGTCCTAAAAGCAGATTTGTTACCCGCTATGCAATAGACCAATCTGACACACTAAGGAGATCTATTGCTTTTTGTTCAGGCCTGGGTGCTCAGTGGACTTTCCACAAATCAAGCACGCCAGATTCATCAGGTGTGTCTCTCTTGTACAGTAACAATTGCGTATAATTTATTAAACTACTCCTACCTAGCACATAATCAGGCTATCTAATGCAGATGCAGAGGATTATATAACCACAACACGTCAAAGGCCTTCTCCGCATTCGCAGGGGTGTCGGGTGGTCTTTGGTGGTTGTCTGGGGAGGTATTCCCTCCTCTACTTTGACCACTAAGTCGCTCTGTGCCTGGTCAATGGTTTGTTTTCCTGACAGGAGGGACGTCTCATCAATCAGGAAAGAACAGAAAGGGTCAGAATGACCTTGGCTACTTCTGTAGGTATTACTAAAATTGTTTGAAGTTGAAAATGATTAGCTAACTTGATTTAGAACAGGATTTTCTAATCTAAAACAAATTTTCTAAACCTGACATCAGTGCGATGAGCAGAGAAATCTCTTTGCATGTGCCCATGTTATCATCCGTGTTGTCAGTAAGGAGAATTTGCACGTGCAACTTTTCTTTCAATGGTGTCTGTCTGCAGAGGTAGGTTTCCTGTTGCGTAATATTTGAGCACACTGAAAAATTCTGTCTGTTCCACTCCAGAGCAGGTGAAAAAGTTTGCTGTGGTATAATTTGAAATGTGTAAAAGATGGAAAGGTGGTGTAAAAGTTCAGTTTGTCCTAGTTGTTAGATGACCCCACAGTTGTGGTTCCGTGCATTTCCCCTTTTTTATTGTGCAAAGGAATTACTTTGAGGAACTGTGGCTATGCTCTTTGGTGTGAGCTCCTGTGTGAGCCTCCTGTGGACTTTTCCCCAACTAGATAGCCTTCTTGTGTACCCACTGCAGTTGACATAAGCTGAAATGTTAAGCTATGATTCCTTCACTTGTGTAGGTTTCCCATTCTTGCCTTGCTTGTTGTCCAGGTATGAAGCTAGGCCTCCTTGTGACTGGTAACCCTCAAAACATGAAAAGATCTCTTATAATTGTTAGGCTGAGGAAGCAGTTTCCATCCATACCTTGAAGGTGTTCAGCTGCCAAGACAAAGACGTTGGCACACTTCTGTTTCCCTACAATGTCACTGAATGAAATGCTCTTTTGCCTGTGGTCGCCATGTGGCCAAAACAGTGGATATTGTCTGTGGTGCCACTAAAGGCTGTGAATGGAGAGCAAGGAGGGTGGGAGGCTAGGGTTTCCCAGCCAGAAAAACAGGTGGGTCAATGTGGGTTTGGCTGAGCAATGGTTTGATTTCATGCCTGGTGCCAAGGGCTGTGCCATCATCCAAAGAAATTACGTTGAGGAACTGTGGCTATGTTTTTGCATGTGAGCTCCTGTGTGAGCCTCCTGTGGACTTGTTAGCAACTAGTTACCTTGTCTGTGTACCCACTGCAGTTGACATAAGCTGAAATGTTAAGCTATGATTCCTTCACTTGTGTAGGTTTCCCATTCTTGCCTTGCTTGTTGTCCAGGTATGAAGCTAGGCCTCCTTGTGACTGGTAACCCTCAAAACATGAAAAGATCTCTTATAATTGTTAGGCTGAGGAAGCAGTTTCCATCCATACCTTGAAGGTGTTCAGCTGCCAAGACAAAGACGTTGGCACACTTCTGTTTCCCTACAATGTCACTGAATGAAATGCTCTTTTGCCTGTGGTCGCCATGTGGCCAAAACAGTGGATATTGTCTGTGGTGCCACTAAAGGCTGTGAATGCAGAGCAAGGAGGGTGGGAGGCTGGGGTTTCCCAGCCAGAAAAACAGGTGGGTCAATGTGGGTTTGGCTGAGCAATGGTTTGATTTCATGCCTGGTGCCAAGGGCTGTGCCATCATCCAAAGAAATTACGTTGAGGAACTGTGGCTATGTTTTTGCATGTGAGCTCCTGTGTGAGCCTCCTGTGGACTTGTTAGCAGCTAGTTACCTTGTCTGTGTACCCACTGCAGTTGACGTAATCTGAAATGTTAAGCTATGATTCCTTCACTTGTGTAGGTTTCCCATTCCTGCTTTGTTTCTTTGTCCAGGTCTGAAGTTGGACTGCAGAGAGAAAATATGACAAAAGGCTCATGGGTCGAGATAAGGACAGGGAGAGATCACTCAGCAATTACTGTCACAGGCAAACCCGTCTTGATTTGGGGAAATTAATTTTATGTATTGCCAGTTAAAGTCAGAGTAGGATAATGAGAAACAAGAACAAACTTAAAACACCTTCCCCCCACTCCTCCCTTCTTCCCAGGCTCTACTTCACTGCCAATTTCTCGACCTCCTCCCCCTGAGAGGTGCAGGGGGACAGGGAATGGGGAATGGGGGTTGTGGTCAGTTCATCATGGTTTGCCTCTGCCACTCCTTCCTCCTCACGTTCTTCCCCTGCTCCAGCGTGGGGTCCCACCCATGGGAGACAGTCCTTTATAAACTTCTCCAACCAAGTCCTTCCCACAAGCTGCAGATCTTCATAAACTGCTCCAGCATGGGTCCTTTCCATGGGGTGCAGTCCTTCAAGAATGGACTGCTCCAGCGTAGGTCACCTGCAAGGGTCACAGGTCCCTTCTGGCGCTGCCAGAAGACCTGCTCCAGTGTGCGATCCTCTCCATGGGGCCCCATGTTCTTCCAAGAGCCTGCTCCAGCATGGGCTCTCCACAGGCTCACAGCCTCCTTCGGGGCACATCCACCTGCTCCAGCGTGGGGTCCTCCAGGGGCTGCAGGGTGGATATCTGCTCCACCATGGACCTCCATGTGCTGCAGGGGGACAACCTGCATCACCATGGTCTTCATCATGGGCTGCAGGGGAATCTCTGCTCTGGCACCTGGAGCACCTCCTTCTTCACTGACCTTGGTGTCTGCATCATTGTTTCTCTCACATATTCTCACTCCTCCCTCCCAGCTGCTGTTGCGCAGCAGGTTTTACCTCCTCTTAAATGTGTTATGACAGAGGTGCTACCACTGCTGCTGATTGGCTCAATTTGGCCAGCATTGGGTCCATCTTGGAGCCAGCTGGAACTGGCTCTGTCATACATGAGGGAAGCTTCTGGCATCTTCTCACAGAAGCCACCCCTGTAGCCCCCGCCTGCTACCAAAACCTGGCCACCCAAACCCAATACACAACACAAAGACTTTGATATACTTCTGTTTCCCTAAAATGTTGCTGAATGAAATGCGCTTTTACCTGTGGCCAACATACGGCCAAAAGTTAGATATTATCCATGGTTCAACTACAGGCTGTGAATGCAGCGCAAGAAGGGTGAGAGGCTGCCTTTGAACCTGGAAAATAGGTGGGTCAGTGTGGCTTTGTCTGGGCAATGGTTTGATTTCATGTCTGGTGCCAAGGCCTGTGCCATCCATGCTGTGATCCTGGTTTCCCTGTCCTGAAAGGTCATGGTAGTCCTCCAACAATAATGAAGTGTTTGCGCATGTCGTGGTTTAACCCCAGCCAGCAACTAAGCACCACGCAGCCACTCGCTCACTTCCCCCCCACCCAGTGGGATGGGGGAGGGAATCGGGAAAAAAACTCATGGCTTGAGATAAGAACAGTTTAATAGAACAGAAAGGAACAAACTAATAATGATAACAGTACCAATAATAAAATGGCAATACTAATAAAAGGATTGGAATATACAAACCAAGTGATGCACAGTGCAATTGCTCACCACTCACCATCCCATGCCCAGTTAGTTCCCAAGCAGCGATCCCCTCCCCAGCCCCACTCCCCCCAGGTTATATACTAGGCATGACGTCACATGGTAGGGAATACCCCTTTGGCCAGTTTGGGTCAGCTGTCCTGGCTCTGTGTCTCCTCCCAACTTCTTGTACCCTGCCAGCCTTCTTGCTGGCTGGGCATGAGAAGCTGAAAAATCCTTGACTTGGTCTAAACACTAAGTAGCAACCACTGAAAACATCAGTGTGTTATCAATATTCTTCTCATACTGAATCCAAACCGTAACACTGTTATCAGCTACTAGAAAGAATATTAAATCTCTCCCAGCCGAAGTCAGGACAGGACAATAACTGTGCCTGTAGAATGATGATGGTCCTCCTACTAGCAGAGGACTTTTTTTGGTGGGGACAGCTGTGGGAAGTGGAGCCTGAGCACCAGCGGCAGCGCAGAGGAGCCGCCCATTGACACCGAGGGGCCACATGTCGATAAGCCCACGCTCTCTCACTGTTTTCGATGAGCCTTTCTGAACCTCTGTCCTCTTTCCCCTGCATTTCCCTGTGTGGCGTGGATGGGAAGTGCTGATCTGTGTCTCTAGGAAGGAATGAAAGAAGGAACAGTGTAACCACCGTCCATTCAGAGCAGCAAGTTGACTCTGTTTGTGCTGACTGAAATGGTAGAAATTAAAATGGGTGTACCTGAAACCTTTTGATTTCTAGTGAAATCGCCTGACTCTGCATAACAGACTCTGCAACATGGTCAGCTTTGTGTTGCAGAGCTTGTTTTCCTTTCTCAATGCTTTTTCCCATTGGGATGCACTTGGACCCGATTGATAGCATTGGACACATAGCTCTTGGTTATTGCTGGTTTGATAATGGAAGTCCGAAAGGAAATAAGCGTGCAGTTCCATGAATAGAGAAATGAGAGTTTGTTCTGCGTAAAGAAAGAAAGGAGTCTCACTGTCTGCCCTCCCATCCTTTGGAGGAAGGCTGCTGCATAAACGGTAGCATTAGTGGGATGGATTCATTTTCTCCAGGCATGATTTCTCTGTGTTCTTGCTGCAGCTATTTCTCACTGTTTATTCCATCCTTGGAGGTAGCCCCTTCCTTGCCTATCGAGGTGAGGGTGAAGGGAGATGTTGATGTACAGCTGAGGGTAGAAAAGCATTTCCCTGGAGGGCTGTAATTGCTATGTCATAAATACAGGATTTCATCCATTCATACCTTGAAGTTTCCATCCATACCTTGAGGGTTTAGAGCTGCCAAGACAAAGACTTGGATAGACTTCTGTTACTCTACAGTGTTGCCTACTGAAATGCTCTTTTGCCTGTGGCTGATCCATGGCCAAACCTTGGAAGTTTTCCATGGTGCAAATAAAGGCTGTGACTGCAGAGCCAGCAGGCTGGCTCCCAAGCAGGAAAATTGGTGGGTCTATGTGGCTTTGGCTGAGCAATGGTTTGATTTCATGCCTGGTGCCAAGGCGCGTGCCATTCATGCGGTGATCCTGGTTCGCCTGTCCTGAAAGGCAATGACAGTCCTCCAGCAATAAAGCGTTTGTAGAATAACTCTCCCTGCAGAACCATGATGCACGGGTAGATCCTGTGTGAAACCTCCTTCATCCATCTGCATCTCCGTGTAACATCTGCGATGTAGACTTTCTTGATAGTTGTAATTACACTGTCTTTCATGCCTTTGTTTCCTGGAAGGTCATGGTTCATTTTGCCCCATTTCTGGATAGTTCTTTATCTTTGGAGACTCGGAGTGTTGTTCTGCAGCAAATCCTTACTTCCCCTGGCAAGCCCTCAGCCACTGGAAGACAGAATTTTATGTATGAGAAAAAGAAAGCAGAAGCTAAAAGAGAATCTGCTATACTTTCTCAGAAGACTTAGCTTGAGAAAGTGGCCTGTGATTAGGTGTTTCCACTTACGGCTTCAGACTTGTGGGAGATGAGCAGGCCACAGAGTAGAAAAAATGATGAAAGCTGATGAGTTTTTCATAAAAGGAACCCCCCCTACTCTGTAGTCCAGAGTAAGACTTTAGGGCTGAACGTGCAGCTTGAGAACGCAATGGCTCCCAGGTGCTCTGGGGGATGAATTTCCATGCCCACAGTGAACACTGAGACATCTTCCTGGTGAGTTTCTCTGACAGTACTTTTAATGCTTCCCTGCATTGCCTGACTGGGTTTTTTTGCCTTTTCTTCCCCCCTCCCTGCCCCCTGGTGTTCTATGTATGTAGGTTTAGTTATAAGTAGTGGCATATCTTCATTTAGCAATGCCTTGTGTGTTAGTGCCTCTTGCTCATGTTACAGCTGGTGTGGAAGGCAGGAGATGTAAGGGAGGTACATTTGTGTTCTGGTTTTGTTACGGGTGAATAGATGTAAACATGACCTTTGAAGAAGTTGCATCTCTGTGGAAGAGTGTGTGTGATAAAAGAGGAGAAGAGATTCCTTCTAAGCGAAGAGTTTGATGACCCAGTCTCTGTTGGAGGACCGCTTGTCTTTTAGTTTGGCCATGTTAACTCTCGTGTGCTTTTGAATACTTATGTTTCTTCTGAGAATGGTGGTGAGCAGACAAATGTATGTCCTTTCTTGGTATGATCGTGATCCATTAACCTCTCATGACATGTGTGTGCCAGTTATGAGGGTCAGAAGCTAACCTGCAAGTTGCGTGGGGTTGGAGAGAATTGAGAACAATGATATATCATTGTTCATATATACATGGTGTTGTGGTTTCAGCCCAGTCGCTAACAAAGGACCACACAGCCACTTGCTCACTCCTCCCCACTCCCCTCCGGTGGGATGGGGAGGAGAATCAGAAAGGAGAAAAGAAAAAAAAAAGGAACCTCGTGGGCTGACACAAGGACAATTGACTGGGACAACACAAAATGAGAAGTTACAACAACAACAACAGTACTAATAAAAGAATATACAAAACGAGTGATGCACAGTGCAACTGCTCACCACCCGGACCCCGACGCTCCCCCACTGAAAGCCAAGAGCCCCCCACCCAGCCTGCTCCCCATTTATATACTGAGCATGATGTCACATGGTATGGAATAGCTCCTAGCTAGTTCAGGTCAGCTGTCCTGGCTGTGACCCCTCCCAGGATCCTGTGAAAATTAACTCTATCCGCGCTGAACTCAGGACATATGGCTAGAACATCTTGTAATTCCTGTGTGAAACCTCCTCTATCCATGTATTTCTCCCTGTAACGTTTTGATGGAGACTTTCATCAAAGTGGTAATTACATTTTCCCATCCTTTGATCTGCCTTCAGGCTTTGTTTCCTGGAAGGTCATCGTTTAGCACTTGTGGATTGTTCTTTTGCAGTTGGAACTGTGAGTGTTGTTTTGCAGCAAACGCTGACTTCCCTGGAGAACCACGTGAAGACAAGACTTTTTTGTGTGAGGAAAATGAAACAGAAGTTAAAACTGAGTCTCTCATATGCTCTTACACCTAGATAAAGACTTTGATAAAGCATTTACACAGTAGAAAAAAGTCACAAGGACAGACGGATTTCCAAATGCGACCCCCCCTACTATGTAGTCCAAAGTAAGACTTTAGGGCTTTGCTTGTGGGTTCAGACCTCAGTCACTTCCAGGTGCTCTGGGAGATGAATTTTCAAGGCAGACTTGTGGCCAAGCCTCTGTACATTCCAGTAGTCAAATACTTATCTCGGTGGAGCAAGTCAGAGTGTTTGGTTTTGTTTATTAAGAATCAGAAATGGCTGAGAGAGTTGAGCCTCTGCTTTGCAAGAAGGAACTCATGGAAAACACTTGCACAACCCCTTACCCATCGCTTACTCCAAGTGGATAACGAGCACTAATGAAGACCAATGAGCATTACTGCATAGCAGCAGTCACCTCTGATCCCCCTCTGGCAAGCTGGCTACTCAGGAAGGTGGTACAGACTGGTGTAGAGTACTGCTGGCCAATCCCACCTGCCTGTGCCTTGTTCTTATGTCTCTGAGGACTACAAGGCTACGTATCCCTCTGTGTGATTTCCTAGCCTGCACAGGCCTGGATATGTCACAGTAGCAAATAACCTGCCCCATCTTGCTTAGTGAGAGGTACTTGTTTTGGCTTCTTTGGTTTAATTAAGTGCTGCTGAGTTTTGTTGTTCTGATTAAAGGAACATGTTGCGCCTAGTAAAGTCATGCCATGCAGTACAGGCAAGAGAGACCTAGCAGCCCTTCTAAATCACTGCAACTTGCCTAGCTTACACCTTGAGGCCTCAGCGACTTGTGGCAGAGCAACTGCAAATCACAGCACTGAAGTACCTGCCCCAATGAGGTCAGGTGGAGGTTTTGGGTTTGTATATTAATCACCAGAAATCGTTGACAAGCTTTCAGCTGATCAGGCAGTCCCTGCATGGGCTGGCCAGATGGTGAGACTTTTGCCTAGAAGCTCCCAAAATCACATAGAGAGAAAAATGCAAAATCGAGCCTTATGGCAGGCCTTGGAGTTTGGCGTTTCCAGCAAGAGCACTGAAGGTTTTTCTGGGTGGAAGAGGAGTCAGCGTCAGAATGTGCACAGGGCAAAAAGCCTACACAGTTCTGTGCTTTGTTCTTCTCTGCCAGGCACGTACAGTGACATTGGTCTGAGTTCAGGTCCACGACCTTTAGGCTTCACATCTCTCCATCAGTGTTAACTGTTGTTCTAAATCAGAATCAAACCTGAGCATTTCAGAGTAAAATGAAATTCACCCTTTTTGCGTGGGCTTCCGAGGCACACGTGGGCAGGGAGAAGAAACATCAGGAAGGGCTGAAAACATGCATGACGAAGCTTCTTTATTGCTCTGTCACAGATATTTCCTTCTTAGTTTTCATACCAACGCACGCCAGAAGACGTAAAGGTACATGGCAGGGTGTATCACTACTTTAAATGTCTACTGCGGCCTCAAACTCCTTCTTGAGTAGGAGACGACGGTTGTATTATAATGGCTAGGGTTCCTGCTAAGCATTCCGTCAGTGCCTCTGAGTGTCCTTTTGTATTAAAAGAGAGACCGCCAAGCTTGACGCGTACAGCTCGAAAGCCCGGGCCGCCGGGAGCGAGCGCGGCCGTCAGCCGGCTGCGGTGGCGTCGCGGCGCCTCCGGGTGCCGCTGTTGGCCGAGGCGGAGCGGCGCTGGAGCCGCAGCCGCAGCCGGAGCCGCAGCCGCAGCCGCCGCAGCGTCCTGCCCCCGCAGGCTGCTCGCTCGCACGGCGCCGGCCAGAGCGGCAGCGGCACGGGCAGCAGAGGCGAGAGGCGGCGCGGCGCGGGGAGCAGCGGCGTCCGAGCCGGCGCCGAGATCGCTGCCCTCCGGCGGGCCCTGCGCTCGCTGCGAAGAGTGGCTGGAAGGGAGGCAGGGCAGCGGCAGGAGGGAGGAGCGCGGCGAGCGCTGCCCACAATGGCGGGCAGGCAGAGGCAGAGGCAGAGGCAGAGCCGGCGGCGAGCAGCCGGGCGAGTGCTGCTGCCCGCTTTGCTGCTGGGCTTGTGCTGCCGGGCGGCGCCGGAGCGGGTCCGCTACGCCATCCCCGAGGAGCTGGGCAGAGGCTCGCTGGTGGGGCCGCTGGCGCGGGACCTGGGGCTGAGCCCGGCCGACCTGCCGGCACGCCAGCTGCGGCTCAGCGCCGAGAAGCAGTACTTCGGCGTGAGCGGGGAGACCGGGAACCTCTACGTGAGCGAGAGGCTGGACCGGGAGGAGATGTGCGGCGAGGCGGCGTCCTGCTCCGTCAGCTTCGAGGCGCTGGTGCAGAACCCGCTCAACGTTTTCCACGTCGAGGTGGCCATCCAGGACATCAACGACAACGCCCCGCGCTTCCTGCAAGACAGTTTCCAGCTGGAGATCAACGAGTTTACTTCTCCCGGCGCCCGGTTCGCCTTGGGCACGGCCGAGGACGCAGACGTGGGCAGCAACTCGCTGCAGGGCTACGAGCTGGAGGCCAACGGGTACTTCGCGGTGGAGGTGAAGGAGAGCCAGGACGGCAGCAAGTTCGCGGAGCTGGTGCTGCGGCGCGCGCTGGACCGGGAGAGCGAGCAGAGCCTGCGGCTGGTGCTGACGGGGCTGGACGGCGGCGAGCCGCCCCGGAGCGGCACCGCCCAGCTCTGCATCAACGTCATCGACGCCAACGACAACCCACCCGTGTTCGCGCAGGACCGCTACCGCGCCAGCCTGAGGGAAGACGCGCCGCCGGGCTGGAGGGTGCTGAACGTCTCTGCCTCCGACGCCGACGCCGGCACCAACGCCCGCATCACCTACGGCTTTGGGAAAATGCCGGCCAAGGTGCTCCGGAAGTTCGTGGTGGACGCGGAGAGCGGGACGATCACGCTGCAGGAGGCGCTGGACTTCGAGGACACGCGAGGCTACACGCTGCTGGTGGAGGCGAGGGACGGGGGCGGTCTGGTGGCGCACTGCGAAGTGGAGGTGGAGGTGCTGGACGTGAACGACAACGCGCCCGAGGTGACACTGACGTCGGTGTCGAGCCCGGTGCCCGAGGACGCGCCGGCCGGCACGGTGGTGGCCCTGGTGAAAGTGCGGGACCGGGACTCCGGGGAGAACGGGCAGGTGTCGTGCGAGCTGTCGGGCGAGGCGCCGCTGTCGATCGTGGCGTCGTCGGGCGGCTCGTACAAGGTGGTGACGGCGAGCGCGCTGGACCGGGAGCAGGCGCCCGAGCACCGGGTGGCGGTGGTGGCCAGGGACCGGGGCAGCCCGGCGCTCTCCAGCCGCGCGGCGCTGGTGCTGGAGGTGTCGGACGTGAACGACAACGCGCCGGTGTTCGAGGAGGCCGCCTACAGCGCCTACGTGGCGGAGAACAACGCGGCGGGCGCGCCGGTGCTGCGCGTGCGCGCGCGGGACGCGGACGCGGGCGCCAACGGGCGCGTCAGCTACTGGCTGGCGGGCGGCAGCGCGGGCGCGGCGCCGTACGTGTCGGTGGAGGCGCGGAGCGGCGCGGTGTACGCGCAGCGCTCCTTCGACTACGAGCAGTGCCGCGAGTTCGCGGTGGCGGTGCGGGCGCAGGACGGCGGGGCGCCGGCGCGGAGCTCGACGGCGACGGTGCGCGTCTTCGTGCTGGACCGCAACGACAACGCGCCGCGGGTGCTGTGGCCGGCGGCGGGCGCGGGCGCGGGGGCGGGCGCGGGGGCGGGGGCGGCCCCGGCCGCGGCCCCGTTCGAGGTGGTGCCGCGGTCGGCCGAGGCCGGGTACCTGGTGGCCAAGGTGGTGGCGGTGGACGCGGACGCGGGGCGCAACGCGTGGCTGTCGTACGAGCTGGTGCAGGCGCCGGAGCCGGCGCTGTTCCGCGTGGGGCTGCACAGCGGCGAGGTGCGGACGGCGCGGGCCGTGTCGGAGAGGGACGCGGCGAAGCAGCGGCTGGTGGCCGTGGTGAAGGACCACGGGCAGCCGGCGCTGTCGGCCACGGCCACGCTGCACGTGGTGCTGGCCGAGAGCTTGCAGGAGGCGCTGCCGGAGCTGAGCGAGCGGGCGGCGGGCGCCGACTCGCCGGCGGAGCTGCAGTTCTACCTGGTGCTGGCGCTGGCGCTCCTCTCCGCCCTCTTCCTGCTGAGCGTGGCGCTGGCCGTGCTGGCGCGGGTGCGCCGGGCCGGGCCGCCCGCCGTCCTGCGCTGCCTGGGCGCGCAGCGCTTCTCCGTGGCCGGCGCCGCCTTCCCGGCCGACTTCTGCGAGGGCACCTTGCCCTACTCCTACAACCTGTGCGTGGCGCCGGGCCGCGCCGTCGCCGAGGGCGCTTGGCTGCCGCCGCCGCCGCCCAGCCTGGCCGCGGAGGAGCTTCTCGGCGCGGAGCCCTGCGGGAAGCGGAGCCCGACCAGCAGCGCCGGCGCGGGAGAGCCGCCCGCGGACGCCGAGGCCCCGCAGGTCTGTAAGCCCGCGCAGTCCTTGCCTCTGCGCCTTTCCTAAGCTCACGCCGAGGGGAGTGGGCTCTTGCTCGTCCTTTGGCCGCTTGGGCGCCTGCTGACGCTCTCCCTTTCCACGAACGAAGGAAAGGTCCAACGCTAAGGCTGTGCGATGTGCTAGTTGTTTTCTTTTTGTGATAGAGCCCCGAACAGAGGGGGCATGTGCATCGCTGCCTGCTGCTGAGTTACTCTCGAGTGGAGCAGCAAGTCCTAAGTGTAAGCACGGTCCGTACCGTGTATGGCTGTAAAAACAAAACAAAACAAAACAAAACAAAACAACCTGAAAAAACAAAGTGGGGCGAAATGGAGGCTGATTGAGAGCGGCCTCCGATGTGCGGCCGAAAAGCAACGAAGTGGAGAGTAGAGGGCCGTCCCTGAGGAGGACTCCTTGTGAGGGGGGATCTTCATTGCTGCCTTGTGCTATGGCTGGGGGTTAGGGAAACTAAGGTGGCTGGTGGCGTTCCAGTGTGACACACTTTTGATCTGCGGAAAGGGTGAGGGAAATTCGTGCAAGCACGACTGCTGCTAATTGCTGTGCAAGTGGTGGTGGAGATTGTGCTTTTGAACTAACGGGCCAAGACTGGCAATGCTCTGCACGGAATATTAAGAGAACTTTATGCCTACATTGTATCACCGTAACAAAAACATTTATCCCCGCGGTAGAAATAACACAACCACGGGAGGCGTGTCATTTCTTTCTGGTCGTCACCGCCCCTTCCTAGCCGATTCCTTCACGTTATCGAATTAATTGTTTAGGTGTAAATGCCTATGAAGCATGCAGACCCTTAATTTATGTGGCCTAATGGGAAATCACCCATTCAAGTCCCTTAACTTTCCTTTTTCGGTATTAGCTGCCTCTGTAGGTCTTCCAACAGTTTAATGATGTAGCCATTAGCTCAGTGACTTCACTGAAGCACTCCATTGCTCTCATCCCGTTCTAAAATACTGTCGGGACTTGACGACTAGCGGGAAAATAGGTGCAGAAGAAAAATTGGGAGCAACGCAAAGGTGTCGTATGGCTGCAATCACCCTCCACCCACAGAATGGGCGGTATGAACGGGAGTATTTCAAGGAAAGTTCCTGAAGCGTGGGTTCATGAGCCTGATATGCTTATTTCTCTGGGGGAGTGGGGTGTGTGTCCGAATATCACGTTTTGTATTTCAGAGCCTATTTTCTCTTGCTCTCCTTGTAGCAGTCATTCAAGCAGGACGGCTACAAAAATTCGTGTTAGAGATTGTGGTACGGTTTGAGATTCTCAGTTGATTGACCCCACCTTCTTGAGCCTTTAAATGTCTAATCTCAGCTAATGGTCATGGTGTAGTTAATGTCAAGCGTGTTCCTTATTGTTGTTCCACAAACGGGGTTCGTTTTCCCGGCCTGCAAGGCAATACCACACAAAGTCGAGGTATTTTTAAATTAATTTCATGGATGCGCATGAACGGGTGCCTGTCTCAAGACAGCACACCTTTGTCTCAAAACTCCCCACGTTTATCTAATTAAGTGATACATATTCATTATTATTTCCCTTAACGATTGGTTCTTTCATCTTCGCCTGTCATGTAAATTAGACCGCAGACTCGATCTTCTTCCTTCATGGTCTTCTTTTGAGTAGGTGGTCTCATTGGAGTAGGTGGTCAAAGAGTCGGTGGTCGCGATGTCCCCCCGTAGGAATTGCCTCTTACCTATTTCTTACTCTGTCTTGGCAGTTACAGGTGGTTCTTCGAGGTTTATTGACCAGACCACAATCCATTACCTTTTCTGACATAAACATGAAGCCCCATTGTCTGACAGTTAGTTACTAAACCTCAATTATAGTGTATAGTTTTTGTTTCCTTATTTTAAATATTAACCGATGGGAGCTGTACCCAGGACTTTAGCAGTTCCCTGGTTGTTTCAATCATATTATGCATATTAATTGTAACAATTTCCCCCTCTCAGACTTCTGAAGTGTCAATATATTTTAACACGTCTCACTTTCTATCTCTTATCACTAATACATATGGTTGAGATGCCTGTCTCATGATGAAACTCTTGAGACATCCAAACAATATACAAACAAAAATCACTATAATAACCAAAATGATTAGGTTCTGTAGTAAACTCTGTAGCCATCCAGTCAGCGAGAATCCAAACTCGTGCGGGATTTTATTCAAGCACCCTGTCTCCATTGCCGCTCTTATATTTCTACAAGATTACTTTACCCCTGGACTGTGGATTCCAAGGGGCATATAAATTTCCTTAATACCCCAAAACCTAGAAATTCCCGCTACGATTTCTACAATGAAATGGGGTCCTATGTCAGAAGACATACCTTCTGGAATATCAAACCTAGGGAGAATTTCTTTTGATAAGGCCTTAGTGATTTCTCTAGCCTTCTTGGATGGCATGGAAATGGCTCTGGCCAACCAAAAAAGGTATCTACTGTCATCAATAAATATTTGAATGAATTACACCTTGGTAGTGACATAACATCTGTTTGCCAGTATTCCCCAGGAGTTATTCCTTGTTTCACAACTCTCCTGTAACCCTCTTGGTAAGTTTTGGATGATTAGCACAAGAAATAGCACGTCTCTTAACTATTATGTCTGTCAGATTTTGCATTTTTGGTCCTACAAGCTATCTTTTTGGCAGTCAATGCCAATGCATTTGCTCTTGAATGTGTTTCTCGATGCAATCTTTTAAGTAGACTTTCCATCAGCTTTTCAGAAAGTAGCAGTTGCTTTAAAGGTGTCACCCACCATCCCTGATCATTCTTAGAACAATCTAATTGTTCTGGCAATTGATCTTCTCTCTCAGTATATTATGCATGATAAACGAGGTGCTGGAATTAAGGCTCCTCCAACTGTTGACTCTTTTAGAGCTGCTTCTTTTTTCCACTTCATCCGCTTTTCGACTTCCCTTTACAATTTCACTATTCCCACTCTGAAGGGCTTCCTAATGTGTTATTGGAACTTCCTTGGGCTGAAGAACTGCCTGCAAAAGTTTCGCTATTTCTTCTCCATATTGAATTGGGGTTCCTTGCGAGCCTAAAAGTCCTCTTTCTTCCCAAGGAGTGCCATGTGCCTGCTTCAGCCTCTAAATGCCTAATCTCAGTCAGTGGTGGTGGCGTAGTTAATTCCAAGCGTGTTCCTTAGGAACGGAGGTCTTTAAAGCAAAGTCCCTGCCGCTTGGGTTCCTACCTCTAGTTCACGGGAGGGGCGGAGTGTGTGTCTGAATATCCCGGTTTGTATTTCAGAGCCTGTTTCTTCTTGCTCTCCTTGCACCAGTCATTCAGGCATGACTGTTACACATATTAGTGTTGGAGATTGTGCTTTCGGGCTATATGGGATGAGGCTCGTAATCACCTGCATGTGAGACGAGGAGACATCATTTTACTTGGCACGTCTCGGCGTTAGCAAGTGATTTTTCCCGTGCGGTTGAAGCAGCGCGGCCGCGGGAGGCCCCTGCCTTCCTCCTGGTCGTGATCGCCTCGAGGGTCGAAGGAGAGAAGGGCTGGCGAAAAGCCAGCGCAGGAGATGACCGCGGGACGGGCCCCGCTGTCCCCGTGGCGACGGTGCCGTCCCCGCCCGCTGCCCGCGGGAAAGGCAGGGCGGGCAGCGCTCGGCAGCGCTCGGTGCCTGCAGTGCCGGGAGGAGGCTGCGGGCGCCGCTGTTGACCGAGGAGGAGCGAGAGGAAGGCCGGAGCGCTGCCGGCAGCCCCGCCCGCTGCGGCCCGGCTCGCTCGCTGGCTGGCTGGCTGGCTGGCTCGGCGGCCGGGCGGTCTGCGAGCGTCCCCGCGGTGCGGAGCCGTGCTGCAGCGAGGCGGAGGGGCCGGCGGCAGCGGCCGGGAGCGGCGAGCCGGGGCCGAGCCTTAGAGGGAAGCGGAGCCCGAGCCGGAGCGTCTGCGAGGAGCGTGCGGCGGCGGTGCGGGTCCGGCGGGGCCGCGGCGGCGATGTGCGCGGCGGGGAGGCGCTGGGGCCGGCGGGAGCGAGCCCTGCTGTGGTGCGTCCTGGTGGCGGCGTGGGAGGCGGCGTGGGGGCAGCTGCGCTACTCGGTTCCCGAGGAGATGCCGAAGGGCTCGTTCGTGGGCGACGTGGCCAAGGACCTGGGGCTGGAGCTGCCGGCGCTCCGCGACCGCGGCGTCCGCGTTGTATCTGAGGGGAGGACGCAGTATTTCGCTCTGCACGGCAAGACGGGGCATTTGGTGACGGCGGAGAGGATAGACAGAGAGCAGCTGTGCCGGCTGGTGGAGAAATGCGTGCTGCGCTGTGAGGTGATAGTGGAGGGGGAAATGAAGTTTTTCGAAATCGAAGTGGAAATCACGGACATTAACGACAACGCGCCCAGCTTCAAGGAACTCGAGCTTGAGGAGAGAATGAGCGAGACGACAGCCCCGGGGTCGCGGTTTCCCCTGGCCAGGGCCCACGACCCGGACTCGGGACGGAATTCGCTGCAGAGCTACGAGCTGAGCGGCGATGAGCACTTCTCGCTGGCCGTGCAGGCGGGCCCCGGCGGGGATCAGCGTCCCGAGCTGGTGCTGGCGAAGGCGCTGGACCGGGAGGAGGCGGCGTTTCACGAGCTGGTGCTGAGGGCGAGCGACGGCGGAGAGCCGGCGCGGACGGGCACGGCGCGGATCCGCGTGGCGGTGCTGGACGCGAACGACAACGCGCCCGTGTTCAGCCAGGCGGAGTACACGCTGCGTGTGCCGGAGGACGTGCCCGTGGGCTCCACCCTCGTCACCGTCACGGCCACCGACGCCGACGAGGGCATCTACGGGCACGTGAAGTATTCCCTGAAGAAAGCGACTGACCTGGCATCGGAGATTTTCCAGCTGGACGCCGAGACGGGAGCCATCACACTGGTGCGGAGCCTGGACTTCGAGGAAGGCAAGTCGCACGAACTGGAGGTGCAGGCACGAGACGGAGGAGAGCTTTTCGACACGGCCAAAGTCGCGATCACGGTGACTGACGTGAACGACAACGCGCCCGAGATTTCGGTGCGGTCGTCGCTGAGCGCGATCTCGGAGGACGCGCCGCCGGGGACGGTGGTGGCCCTGCTGCACGTGCAGGACCGGGACTCGGGGGCGAACGGCGAGGTGCGGTGCTCGCTGGACGGGGGCGTCCCGTTCCGGCTGCGGAGCTCGCAGGGCAGCTACTACAGCGTGGTGACGGCGAGGGAGCTGGACCGGGAGGAGGTGGTGGAGTACAACGTGACGGTGCGGGCGGCGGACGGCGGGTCGCCGGCGCTGTGGAGCAGCGCGGTGCTGGCGCTGCGGGTGCTGGACGTGAACGACAACGCGCCGGTGTTCGCGGAGGCGCGCTACAGCGCCCGGCTGCCCGAGAACAACGCGGCGGGCGCGCTGGTGCTGACGGTGCGGGCGGCGGACGCGGACTGGGGGCAGAACGCGCGCGTGCGGTACCGGCTGTCGGAGGGGCGGGTGCGGGGCGCGCCGCTCTCGTCCTACGTGTCGGTGCAGGCGGAGACGGGCGCGCTGTACGCGCTGCGCTCCTTCGACTACGAGGAGGTGCGCGAGGTGGGGCTGTGGGTGCGGGCGGAGGACGGCGGCGCGCCGGCGCTGAGCAGCAACGTGTCGGTGCGGCTCGTGATCGTGGACGAGAACGACAACGCGCCGCAGGTGCTGTACCCGCCGCCGGCGCCGGCGCCGGGCGCGGGCTGGGCGGGCGTGGAGCTGGCGCCGCGCTCGGCGGAGCCCGGGGCGCTGGTGGCCAAGGTGGTGGCGGTGGACGCGGACGCGGGGCAGAACGCGTGGCTGTCGTACGAGCTGGCCAAGGCGACGGAGCCGGGGCTGTTCCGCGTGGGGCTGCACAGCGGCGAGGTGCGGACGGCGCGCTTCCCGCTGGCCCGCGACGCGGCGCGGCAGAGCCTGGTGGTGGTGGTGAAGGACCACGGGCGGCCGGCGCTGTCGGCCACGGCCACGCTGACGGTGGTGCTGGCCGAGAGCGTGGCCGAGCTGCTGTCGGAGCTGGGCAGCGCGGCGGCGGCGGCGCCGGGCGAGCCGGCCGGCAGCCTGACGCGGTGGCTGGTGGTGGCCGTGGCGGCCGTGTCCTGCCTCTTCCTCGCCTTCCTGCTGCTGCTGCTGGCGCTGCGCCTGCGGCGCTGGCGCCGCTCGCAGCTGCTGGCGGCGGGCAGCGGCGCCTTGCGCGGCGTCCCGGCCTCGCACTTCGTGGGCATCGACGGCGTCCGCGCCTTCCTGCACTCCTACTCGCACGAGGTGTCGCTCACCGCCGACTCGCGCAAGAGCCAGCTCCGCTTGTCGGGCGGCAGCTGCTGCGACACCCTCCCGGCCCGGCCGCCGCCCGACGAGCCCGCGCCGCTGCTCGGGGAGGACCCTGCCGCTACCCCGGTGAGTTCCTCCCACCAGCCCTTCCCCGCGGCGCGGCGCGGCGCGACGCTTCCCTCCGCTGCTTCTCCGCCCTTTCCCCCCGACTTCTGTCTCCTGCCTCGGGGGGTGGAGGTAGCGGGAAGGCAAAGCTTCGCTCAGCGACGCGCGGGGCGCTGGCGCCTCTTGCTCCCGGGAGGTGAACGGGGGATCGCGGCTCAGCGTGACAGTTGCTGCGGGAGGCAGGAGAAGCGGGAGGCTGCTGTTGCCTGCTGGAGTTTCCTCTCAGGGGGGCTTGCTGCTTTTATCACGTCGCTGATGTGTTACATGCTGTTCACTGACCCAGCCTCTCCCGGAGGACAGCTCCTCTTTTACTCGTAGAGCCCCGAGGTTTCTTTCCAGAAGACTAGTGAGCAGGCAACGTATCTTCCTTCTCAGTACGGAGATGTAGCGAAATCTCGGCGAGGTCTGTGGTGTGGTAGTGGTGCATGTCGAGGACAAAGGGTCTGGGGTCTGGCCCTTTGATGACAAGTGCTTGCAAACTATGAGGGTCAACGAACACCAGGCAAGTTGTGACGGCTTGGAGACGAGAGTCTTGGGAGGTGTTTGTGAGGGGCTGTGGAACCAGACACAAGAGATCTGGTTTGCTCCTTTCCCTGTTCGGTGCCCATCTGTAGTATCATGCAATGTGAGTTTTGGCTTCCCAAGTAAGTTTGGCCCAAGTCAGACACATTGTTCCAGCTGCATAGGGAGGCCTGGGAGGTTCCTCCTGTGTGCTTGCACGTTGTGGTGATGTTTCTAACTAACAGCTTAATTGTATACTTATGGCAAGTGCCCTAAAGGGAGCTTTGGGAGGAGCCAGCCCTGGTTTTGTAACCTATGAAACACCTGAGTTATGCCATAATCTAGAAGAGTATGTTGTCATCCCTTCGCTTCTGCGTGTGTTTAATGTCCCGACTTGCTCGTTGTAATGCTGTGGAGGTGGGCTTTTGTCTGTGATAATGTGTGGAAGACCACATGCGTTACATTTGGCTGACTGTCCCCTATGTGCCTTTCATGTTTACAGCTGTAAAGAGAGAGAGACTTTCATAGAAGTGTTTCCTTAAAATACTACTGGAAGAAATGCTCTTGCTTGTCACATGCACATGTTGAGAAGTCAAATATTCTCCCTGGTAAGGAGAAGTTGTCTGTGCAGCTTTTCTTTGGGTGGAGTCTATCTGCAAATGATGAAGGTCAAGGACAACCATGCAACCTGTGAAGGGTTTGAGGAGAGTCTCGAGAGGGTGCTATGTGTGAGGAGGTACTGGTGGAGACATGGCATGTGTTTTGTTGATTCCCAGGGTTTATTGTTGGTGTTCTGAAAATGAGTCTGAAGGTGTCTCATTTTTGGATATTGCCTTGCTTGGAGTCCAGCTGTCCAAGTTGTGGGTTCATCAGTGTGCTTTCCTGTTGCATGATGTTTCCTGGGAATGGTGGTTATGAAGCATAGATGTAAACTTTGCAATCGTGTGGTAGCGTAACGTATCTTCCAAGTTGCCTGTGTGTTGAAGAAGGATGATGTTGCCTTTGAGCTGAGACTTTGATGACTGGGTCTTTAACTGAGCTCGTGTCCACTCATGGCCTTTAGAACTTTTTATGTTTAATCAAATTATATGGGATGAGCAGAAAGATCTCTTTGCATTTGTCCATGTTGCAATGCTTGGATTCTGAGACGCCGTGTGCCCAACGTTTCTTTCAATGCTGTCTGTCTGCAGAGGTGGCTTTCCTGTTGCATGCTTGTTTTAGGGTGGTGTCGAGGATTCCCGAGAAGGCGAACACAGACACGCTGACTTTTAGGGGGAAAAGCATGCATTTATTAACTACAGATGTGCATTATGCTAAAGGTATCTTGTAAAGCAAATTAAGATACTGACCCGAGGACTGTGAGGAAGTTGGACCATCTGTACATTCTTGTGCCATCTTGTGCCGCAAGCTCAGTCCAGCAATCGGTAGGTGTCAGCTTTACGTGGGCGTCCCCACGTAGGCAATGGTGTCCTCGCCATACACCAGCCCGATGCTCTTCGGAAAAATCCCAGTATTTATACATTTGCAGAAGAACGGGTTTTGGCACACGTGGCCAGCGGGTGCCTAAACACCCCTCGATTGTAACATAGGGAGCCTATGGCGCATGCGCTCGCTGGCCAGGCGCGCTGCACAAGCCATAGCCACCCTGTCTATTGGTTCATGGGCTTTGTACATGCGGCATATTGTCATCATCCCGCAGTCATGCGCCAATCATGCACACAGCTGTGCTGTGCAACAGCCTGCTGCCCGTCCTCCCCCAGTATTAATCAGCTCTCTTATCTCCGTGGTCAGCATTCCAAGCAACCGGCAACAAACCATCCATTTTCTGTGCTGACTGCATTTTCCTCAGCTATCTACCTCTCCCCCAGTGTTCATCCACGGACCAAAATCCCATCTTTTAACCCATCCATATACAATGCTCTTTGGGCAGGTTGCAGTTCTGCCTGTACAGAGACAGGGCAGCTGGAAGACTTTGCTGTGGTATAGTGTGAAACGGCTAAAGAGTAGGTTTAAAAGTTTGTCCTAGTTGTTAGATGAGGCCCACAGTTGTGGTTCCAAGTCTTTCCCCTTTTTTATCACCCAAAGAAAGTATTCGTGGGAATACGGCTATGGTCTATGGTGTGAGCTGCTGTGTGAGCCTCCTGTGTACTTGTTAGCAGGTGGTTACCTTTTCTGTGTACCTACTACAGCTGACACAATCTGAAATGTGAAGCTACGATTCTTCCACTCCTGTAGGGTTCCCATTAATGCCTTTTTCTTTGTCCAGGTCTGAAGCTGGGCCTCACTTTGGCTAGTAATCCTTAAAACACTGAAAGGTTAAAAGACTGACAGCTCCAGCTGTCCAAGTTGTGGGCTCATCAGTGTGCTTTTGCATGATGTTTCCTGGGAATGGCAGTTACTGTGCACAGACGTACACTTTATGTTCAGATTTGAGAGTCATGTCCCTTCCCAGTTGTCTGGTGTGCTGAAGTAGGATGATGGTGTCTTTGAGCTGATACTTTGACAACTGGGTCTTTATCAGAGGTGCATGTCTCTTTTCCCCTGGAGAACATTTTACATTTCTTCAAAGTAGTGTTGTTGTCCTAAAAGCAGATTTGTTACCCGCTGTGCAATAGACCAATCTGACACACCCAGGAGATCTATTGCTTTTTGTTGGGGCCTGGGAGCTCAGTGGACTTTCCACAATCCAGGCACACCAGATTCATCAGGTGTGTCTCTTTTATACAATAACTATTGCATATAAGTTATTAAACTACTCCTACCTAATACATATTCAGGCTATGTAACCCATATGCAGAGCATTGCATAACCACGACACATCAAAGGCCTTCTCCGCATGCGCAGGGGTGTCGGGTGGTCTTTGGTGGTTGTTTGGGGAGGTATTCCCTCCTCACTTTGACCACTAAGTCGCTCTGTGCCTGGTCAATGGTTTGTTTTCCTGCCAAGAGGGACGTCTCATCAATCAGGAAAGAACAGAAAGGGTCAGAATGACCTTGGCTACTTCTGTAGGTATTATGAAAATTGTTTGAAGTTGAAAATTATTAACTAACGTGATTTAGAACAGGATTTTCTAATCTAAACCACAATTTTCTAAATCTGACATCAGTGCGATGAGCAGAGAAATCTCTTTGCATGTGCCCATGTTGTCATCCTTGTTCTCAGTAAGGAGAATTTGCACGTGCAACTTTTCTTTCAATGGTGTCTGTCTGCAGAGGTAGGTTTCCTGTTGCGTAATATTTGAGCACACTGAAAAATTCTGTCTGTTCCACTCCAGAGCAGGTGAAAAAGTTTGCTGTGGTATAATTTGAAATGTGTAAAAGATGGAAAGGTGGTGTAAAAGTTCAGTTTGTCCTAGTTGTTAGATGACCCCACAGTTGTGGTTCCATGCATTTCCCCCTTTTTATTGTGCAAAGGAATTACTTTGAGGAACTGTGGCTATGCTCTTTGGTGTGAGCTCCTGTGTGAGCCTCCTGTGGACTTTTCCCCAACTAGATAGCCTTCTTGTGTACCCACTACAGTTGACATAAGCTGAAATGTTAAGCTATGATTCCTTCACTTGTGTAGGTTTCCCATTCTTGCCTTGCTTGTTGTCCAGGTATGAAGCTAGGCCTCCTTGTGACTGGTAACCCTCAAAACATGAAAAGATCTCTTATAATTGTTAGGCTGAGGAAGCAGTTTCCAACCATACCTTGAAGGTGTTCAGCTGCCAAGACAAAGACGTTGGCACACTTCTGTTTCCCTACAATGTCACTGAATGAAATGCTCTTTTGCCTGTGGTCGCCATGTGGCCAAAACAGTGGATATTGTCCGTGGTGCCACTAAAGGCTGTGAATGGAGAGCAAGGAGGGTGGGAGGCTGGGGTTTCCCAGCCAGGAAAACAGGTGGGTCACTGTGGCTTTGGCTGAGCAATGGTTTGATTTCATGCCTGGTGCCAAGGGCTGTGCCATCATCCAAAGAAATTACGTTGAGGAACTGTGGCTATGTTTTTGTGTGTGAGCTCCTGTGTGAGCCTCCTGTGGACTTGTTAGCAGCTAGTTACCTTTTCTGTGTACCTACTACAGTTGACGTTATCTGAAATGTTAATCTATGATTTCTTCACTTGTGTAGGCTTGCCATTCCTGCTTTGTTTCTTTGTGCAGGTCTGAAGTTGGACTACAGAGAGAAAATATGACAAAAGGCTCATGGGTTGAGATAAGGACAGGGAGAGATCACTCAGCAATTACTGTCACAGGCAAACCCATCTTGACTTGGGGAAATTAATTTTATGTATTGCCAGTTAAAGTCAGAGTAGGATAATGAGAAACAAGAACAAACTTAAAAACACCTTCCCCCCACTCCTCCCTTCTTCCCAAGCTCTACTTCACTGCCAGTTTCTCGACCTCCTCCCACTGAGAGGTGCAGGGGGACAGGGAATGGGGAATGGGGGTTGTGGTCAGTTCATCATGGTTTGCCTCTGCCACTCCTTCCTCCTCACGTTCTTCCCCTGCTCCAGCGTGGGGTCCCACCCATGGGAGACAGTCCTTTACAAACTTCTCCAACCAAGTCCTTCCCACAAGCTGCAGATCTTCATAAACTGCTCCAGCATGGGTCCTTTCCATGGGGTGCAGTCCTTCATGAATGGACTGCTCCAGAGTATGTCGCCTGCAAGGGTCACAGTTCCTTCGCTGCCAGAAGACCTGGTCCAGAGTGCAATCCTCTCCATGGGGCCCCATGTTTTTCCAAGAGCCTGCTCCAGCATGGGCTCTCCACAGGCTCACAGCCTCTTACGGGGCACATCCACCCGCTCCAGCGTGGGGTCCTCCAGGGGCTGCAGGGTGGATATCTGCTCCACCATGGACCTCCATGTGCTGCAGGGGGACAACCTGCATCACCATGGTCTTCACCACGGGCTGCAGGGGAATCTCTGGTCCAGCACCTGGAGCACCTCCTTCTTCACTGACCTTGGTGCCTGCATCATTGTTTCTCTCACATATTCTCACTCCTCCCTCCCAGCTGCTGTTGCGCAGCAGGTTTTAACTCTTCTTAAATATGTTAACACAGAGGTGTTACCACTGCTGCTGATTGGCTCAGTTTGGCCAGCGGTGGGCCCATCTTGGAGCCAGCTGGAACTGGCTCTGTCATACATGAGGGAAGCTTCTGGCATCTTCTCACAGAAGCCACCCCTGTAGCCCCCCTGCTACCAAAACCTGGCCATGCAAACCCAATACACAACACAAAGACTTTGATATACTTCTGTTTCCCTAAAATGTTGCTGAATGAAATGCGCTTTTACCTGTGGCCAGCATACAGCCAAAAGTTGGATATTATCCATGGTTCAACTACAGACTGTGAATGCAGAGCAAGGAGGGTGAGAGGCTGTCTTTGAACCCGGAAAATAGGTGGGTCAGTGTGGCTTTGTCTGGGCAATGGTTTGATTTCATGCCTGGTGCCAAGGCCTGTGCCATCCATGCTGTGATCCTGGTTTCCCTGTCCTGAAAGGTCATGGTAGTCCTCCAACAATAATGAAGTGTTTGCGCATGTCGTGGTTTAACCCCAGCCAGCAACTAAGCACCACGCAGCCACTCGCTCACTTCCCCCCCACCCAGTGGGATGGGGGAGGGAATCGAGGAAAAAAAGAGAAAATCTCCTGGGTTGAGATAAGAACAGTTTAATAGAACAGAAAGGAATAAACTAATAATGATAACAGTACCAATAACAAAATGGCAATACTAATAAAAGGATTGGAATATACAAACCAAGTGATGCACAGTGCAATTGCTCACCACTCACCGTCCCATGCCCAGTTAGTTCCCAAGCAGCAATCCCCTCCCCAGCCCCACTCCCCCCAGGTTATATATTAGGCATGATGTCACATAGTAGTGAATACGCCTTTGGCCAGTTTGGGTCAGCTGTCCTGGCTGTGTGTCTCCTCCCAGCTTCTTGTACCCTGCCAGCCTTCTTGCTGGCTGGGCATGAGAAGCTGAAAAATCCTTGACTTGGTCTAAACACTACGTAGCAACCACTGAAAACATCAGTGTGTTATCAATATTCTTCTCATACTGAATCCAAACCGTAACACTGTTATCAGCTACTAGAAAGAATATTAAATCTCTCCCAGCTGAAGTCAGGACAGGACAATAACTGTGCCTTTAGAATGAAGATGGTCCTCCCGGTAACAGAGGACATTTTTGGCGGGGACAGCTGTGGGAAGTGGAGCCCGAGCACCAGTGCCAGTGCAGAAGAGCTGCCCATGGACACTGAGGGGCCACATGTCTATAAGTCCGCGCTGTCTCACTGTTTTCGACGAGCCTTTCTGAACCTCTGTCCTCTTTCCCCTGCATTTCCCTGGTTAGCGTGGATGGGAAGTGCTGATCTGTGTCTCTAGGAAGGAATGAAAGAAGGAACAGTGTAACCACCGTCCATTCAGAGCAGCAAGTTGACTCCATTTGTGCTGACTGAAATGGTAGAAACTAAAACGGGTATCCCTGAAACCTTTTGATTTCTAGTGAAATTGCCTGACTCTGCATAACAGACTCTGCAGCATGGTCAGCTTTGTGTTGCAGAGCTTCTTTTCCTTTCTCAATGCTTTTTCCCATTGGGATGCACTTGGACCCCATTGATAGCATTGGACACATAGCTGATGGTTATTGTTGGTTTGATAATGGAAGTCCGAAAGGAAATGAGCGTGCAGTTCCATGAATAGAGAAATGAGAGTTTGTTCTGCGTAAAGAAAGAAAGGAGTCTCACTGTCTGCCCTCCCATCCTTTGGAGGAAGGCTGCTGCATAAACGGTAGCATTAGTGGGATGGATTCATTTTCTCCAGGCATGATTTCTCTGTGTTCTTGCTGCAGCTATTTCTCACTGTTTATTCCATCCTTGGAGGTAGCCCCTTCCTTGCCTATCGAGGTGAGGGTGAAGGGAGATGTTGATGTACAGCTGAGGGTAGAAAAGCATTTCCCTGGAGAGCTGTAATTGCTATGTCATAAATACAGGCTTTCATCCATCCATACCTTGAAGTTTCCATCCATACCTTGAAGGTTTAGAGCTGCCAAGACAAAGACTTGGATAGACTTCTGTTTCTCTACAGTGTCGCTGACTGAGGTGCTCTTTTGCCTGTGGCTGATCCATGGCCAAACCTTGGATGTTTTCCATGGTACAAATAAAGGCTGTGACTGCAGAGCCAGCAGGCTGGCTCCCAAGCAGGAAAATTGGTGGGTCTATGTGGCTTTGGCTGAGCAATGGTTTGATTTCATGCCTGGTGCCAAGGCCTGTGCCATTCACGCGGTGATCCTGGTTCGCCTGTCCTGAAAGGCAATGACAGTCCTCCAGCAATAAAGCGTTTGTACAATAACTCTCCCTGCAGAACCATGATGCATGGGTAGATCCTGTGTGAAACCTCCTTCATCCATCTGCATCTCTGTGTAACATCTGCGATGTAGACTTTCTTGATACTTGTAATTACACTGTCTTTCATGCCTTTGTTTCCTGGAAGGTCATGGTTCATTTTGCCCCATTTCTGGATAGTTCTTTATCTTTGGAGACTCGGAGTGTTGTTCTGCAGCAAATCCTTACTTCCCCTGGCAAGCCCTCAGCCACTGGAAGGCAGAATTTTATGTATGAGAAAAAGAAAGCAGAAGCTAAAAGAGAATCTGCTATACTTTCTCAGAAGACTTAGCTTGAGAAAGGGGCCTGTGATTAGGTGTTTCCACTTACGGCTTCAGACTTGTGGGAGATGAGCAGGCCACAGAGTAGAAGAAATGATGAGAGCTGATGAGTTTTTCATAAAAGGACCCCCCCCTACTCTGTAGTCCAGAGTAAGACTTTAGGGCTGAACGTGCAGCTTGAGAACGCAATGGCTCCCAGGTGCTCTGGGGGATGAATTTCCATGCCCACAGTGAAGACTAAGACATCTGCCTGGTGAATTTTATCTGACAGTACTTTTAATGCTTCCCTGCATTGCCTGACTGGGTTTTTTTGCCTTTTCTTCCCCCCTCCCTGCCCCCTGGTGTTCTATGTATGTAGGTTTAGTTATAAGTAGTGGCATATCTTCTTATGTGTTAGTGTCTCTGTGACGGAAAAGGACTTAACTGCAAGGTTCAAGCAAACGACTGGAACTTTGCTCACAGACTTAACTGCAAGGTTCAAGCAAACGACTTGAACTTCACTCACAGACTTAATTGCAAGGTTCAAGCAAATGATTTATTTGAACTTTACTTACAGACTTAACACGTCAGTATTGCAGTTTTTACAGATGCAATGGAGGAATGCACTATTGCAATTTTTTAAGGCAAGAGTTGTACATTATTACAACCACAAGCAATTCACAGACAACCACAGGCACACACGTGTTTACAAACTTAAAGCATAAACAATATTCACTACTCCTCCAGGTAAGGGCTTTCAATCCCAGGGAAGTTACCTTGACCGGCATCGCCATCAAGGGGGAAAGGGTTTCCTTCACAAGCCAACTGTATAGTTGGAGAAGTGACTCCCCCATTTCCAACCTGAATCTCAGAGTTTTTATCCCCTGACTTGTGGAATGGTGTGTATGACTATGTCTGAGCGGATTATGGTATATGCCTAAATGGATTATGTATATCTGAGTGGAGTTTTCCCTTATCTTTCCTTTGTTGGTCTGTGACTGTTTGAATACACAAGGTTGTCATTTGAAACTGAAGCTGAAACCCTCCAGGTTTGGGGGGTTTTTGCCTTGCTTCCTCAGGCAACTGAGTAGTGGTTGGACTGAGACTCAGGGCATACTATTTCTTAAGGGATTTCAAGGCTCAGTTCAGGTTTTGGTTCTTTGAATGGCACAGTCACCGCCCTGTGTAGTTTAGGGTTTATCAGACAACCCAGGACTAAGCTGTCTACACAGCTCCCCGTGAGTTGACTCTGCAGAGAGACAGGGCCTCAAGGCAACCCAAGGCTGGGTCACTTTTGTAACCCCCCATGAGTCGCCTGTGTGCACTAGACATGGTGATACTCGTTTGTGAACTATGAGCCGGACAAGCCACACAGTCTCTTGCTCATGTTACAGCTGGTGTGGAAGGCAGGAGATGTAAGGGAGGTACATTTGTGTTCTGGTTTTGTTACGGGTGAATAGATGTAAACATGACCTTTGAAGAAGTTGCATCTCTGTGGAAGAGTGTGTGTGATAAAAGAGAAGAGATTCCTTCTAAGCGAAGAGTTTGATGACCCAGTCTCTGTTGGAGGACCGCTTGTCTTTTAGTTTGGCCATGTTAACTCTCGTGTGCTTTTGAATACTTATGTTTCTTCTGAGAATGGTGGTGAGCAGACAAATGTATGTCCTTTCTTGGTATGATCGTGATCCATTAACCTCTCATGACATGTGTGTGCCAGTTATGAGGGTCAGAAGCTAACCTGCAAGTTGCGTGGGGTTGGAGAGAATTGAGAACAATGATATATCATTGTTCATATATACATGGTGTTGTGGTTTCAGCCCAGTCGCTAACAAAGGACCACACAGCCACTTGCTCACTCCTCCCCACTCCCCTCCGGTGGGATGGGGAGGAGAATCAGAAAGGAGAAAAGAAAAAAAAAAGGAACCTCGTGGGCTGACACAAGGACAATTGACTGGGACAACACAAAATGAGAAGTTACAACAACAACAACAGTACTAATAAAAGAATATACAAAACGAGTGATGCACAGTGCAACTGCTCACCACCCGGACCCCGACGCTCCCCCACTGAAAGCCAAGAGCCCCCCACCCAGCCTGCTCCCCATTTATATACTGAGCATGATGTCACATGGTATGGAATAGCTCCTAGCTAGTTCAGGTCAGCTGTCCTGGCTGTGACCCCTCCCAGGATCCTGTGAAAATTAACTCTATCCGCGCTGAACTCAGGACATATGGCTAGAACATCTTGTAATTCCTGTGTGAAACCTCCTCTATCCATGTATTTCTCCCTGTAACGTTTTGATGGAGACTTTCATCAAAGTGGTAATTACATTTTCCCATCCTTTGATCTGCCTTCAGGCTTTGTTTCCTGGAAGGTCATCGTTTAGCACTTGTGGATTGTTCTTTTGCAGTTGGAACTGTGAGTGTTGTTTTGCAGCAAACGCTGACTTCCCTGGAGAACCACGTGAAGACAAGACTTTTTTGTGTGAGGAAAATGAAACAGAAGTTAAAACTGAGTCTCTCATATGCTCTTACACCTAGATAAAGACTTTGATAAAGCATTTACACAGTAGAAAAAAGTCACAAGGACAGACGGATTTCCAAATGCGACCCCCCCTACTATGTAGTCCAAAGTAAGACTTTAGGGCTTTGCTTGTGGGTTCAGACCTCAGTCACTTCCAGGTGCTCTGGGAGATGAATTTTCAAGGCAGAGTTGTGGCCAAGCCTCTGTACATTCCAGTAGTCAAATACTTATCTCAGTGGAGCAAGTCAGAGTGTTTGGTTTTGTTTATTAAGAATCAGAAATGGCTGAGAGAGTTGAGCCTCTGCTTTGCAAGAAGGAACTCATGGAAAACACTTGCACAACCCCTTACCCATCGCTTACTCCAAGTGGATAACGAGCACTAATGAAGACCAATGAGCATTACTGCATAGCAGCAGTCACCTCTGATCCCCCTCTGGCAAGCTGGCTACTCAGGAAGGTGGTACAGACTGGTGTAGAGTACTGCTGGCCAATCCCACCTGCCTGTGCCTTGTTCTTATGTCTCTGAGGACTACAAGGCTACGTATCCCTCTGTGTGATTTCCTAGCCTGCACAGGCCTGGATGTGTCACAGTAGCAAATAACCTGCCCCATCTTGCTTAGTGAGAGGTACTTGTTTTGGCTGCTTTGGTTTAATTAAGTGCTGCTGAGTTTTGTTGTTCTGATTAAAGGAACATGTTGCGCCTAGTAAAGTCATGCCATGCAGTACAGGCAAGAGAGACCTAGCAGCCCTTCTAAATCACTGCAACTTGCCTAGCTTACACCTTGAGGCCTTAGCGACTTGTGGCAGAGCAACTGCAAATCACAGCACTGAAGTACCTGCCCCAATGAGGTCAGGTGGAGGTTTTGGGTTTGTATATTAATCACCAGAAATCGTTGACAAGCTTTCAGCTGATCAGGCAGTCCCTGCATGGGCTGGCCAGATGGTGGGACTTTTGCCTAGAAGCTCCCAAAATCACATAGAGAGAAAAATGCAAAATCGAGCCTTATGGCAGGCCTTGGAGTTTGGCGTTTCCAGCAAGAGCACTGAAGGTTTTTCTGGGTGGAAGAGGAGTCAGCGTCAGAATGTGCACAGGGCAAAAAGCCTACACAGTTCTGTGCTTTGTTCTTCTCTGCCAGGCATGTACAGTGACATTGGTCTGAGTTCAGGTCCACGACCTTTAGGCTTCACATCTCTCCATCAGTGTTAACTGTTGTTCTAAATCAGAATCAAACCTGAGCATTTCAGAGTAAAATGAAATTCACCCTTTTTGCGTGGGCTTCCGAGGCACACGTGGGCAGGGAGAAGAAACATCAGGAAGGGCTGAAAACATGCATGATGAAACTTCTTTATTGCTCTGTCACAGATATTTCCTTCTTAGTTTTCATACCAACGCACGCCAGAAGACGTAAAGGTAAATGGCAGGGTGTATCACTACTTTAAAAGTCTACTGCGGCCTCAAACTCCTTCTTGAGTAGGAGACGACGGTTGTATTATAATGGCTAGGGTTCCTGCTAAGCATTCCGTCAGTGCCTCTGAGTGTCCTTTTGTATTAAAAGAGAGACCGCCAAGCTTGATGCGTACAGCTCGAAAGCCCGGGCCGCCGGGAGCGAGCGCGGCCGTCAGCCGGCTGCGGTGGCGTCGCGGCGCCTCCGGGTGCCGCTGTTGGCCGAGGCGGAGCGGCGCTGGAGCCGCAGCCGGAGCCGCAGCCGCAGCCGCAGCCGCCGCAGCGTCCTGCCCCCGCAGGCTGCTCGCTCGCACGGCGCCGGCCAGAGCGGCAGCGGCACGGGCAGCAGAGGCGAGAGGCGGCGCGGCGCGGGGAGCAGCGGCGTCCGAGCCGGCGCCGAGATCGCTGCCCTCCGGCGGGCCCTGCGCTCGCTGCGGAGAGTGGCTGGAAGGGAGGCAGGGCAGCGGCAGGAGGGAGGAGCGCGGCGAGCGCTGCCCACAATGGCGGGCAGGCAGAGGCAGAGGCAGAGGCAGAGCCGGCGGCGAGCAGCCGGGCGAGTGCTGCTGCCCGCTTTGCTGCTGGGCTTGTGCTGCCGGGCGGCGCCGGAGCGGGTCCGCTACGCCATCCCCGAGGAGCTGGGCAGAGGCTCGCTGGTGGGGCCGCTGGCGCGGGACCTGGGGCTGAGCCCGGCCGACCTGCCGGCACGCCAGCTGCGGCTCAGCGCCGAGAAGCAGTACTTCGGCGTGAGCGGGGAGACCGGGAACCTCTACGTGAGCGAGAGGCTGGACCGGGAGGAGATGTGCGGCGAGGCGGCGTCCTGCTTCGTCAGCTTCGAGGCGCTGGTGCAGAACCCGCTCAACGTTTTCCACGTCGAGGTGGCCATCCAGGACATCAACGACAACGCCCCGCGCTTCCTGCAAGACAGTTTCCAGCTGGAGATCAACGAGTTGACTTTTCCCGGCACCCGGTTTGCCTTGGGCACGGCCGAGGACGCAGACGTGGGCAGCAACTCGCTGCAGGGCTACGAGCTGGAGGCCAACGGGTACTTCGCGGTGGAGGTGAAGGAGAGCCAGGACGGCAGCAAGTTCGCGGAGCTGGTGCTGCGGCGCGCGCTGGACCGGGAGAGCGAGCAGAGCCTGCGGCTGGTGCTGACGGCGCTGGACGGCGGCGAGCCGCCCCGGAGCGGCACCGCCCAGCTCTGCATCAACGTCACCGACGCCAACGACAACCCACCCGTGTTCGCGCAGGACCGCTACCGCGCCAGCCTGAGGGAAGACGCGCCGCCGGGCTCGTTGGTGCTGAACGTCTCCGCCTCCGACGCCGACGCCGGCACCAACGCCCGCATCACCTACGGCTTTGGGAAAATGCCGGCCAAGGTGCTCCAGAAATTCGTGGTGGACGCGGAGAGCGGGACGATCACGCTGCAGGAGGCGCTGGACTTCGAGGACACGCGAGGCTACACGCTGCTGGTGGAGGCGAGGGACGGGGGCGGTCTGGTGGCGCACTGCGAAGTGGAGGTGGAGGTGCTGGACGTGAACGACAACGCGCCCGAGGTGACACTGACGTCGGTGTCGAGCCCGGTGCCCGAGGACGCGCCGGCCGGCACGGTGGTGGCCCTGGTGAAAGTGCGGGACCGGGACTCCGGGGAGAACGGGCAGGTGTCGTGCGAGCTGTCGGGCGAGGCGCCGCTGTCGATCGTGGCGTCGTCGGGCGGCTCGTACAAGGTGGTGACGGCGAGCGCGCTGGACCGGGAGCAGGCGCCCGAGCACCGGGTGGCGGTGGTGGCCAGGGACCGGGGCAGCCCGGCGCTCTCCAGCCCGCGCGGCGCTGGTGCTGGAGGTGTCGGACGTGAACGACAACGCGCCGGTGTTCGAGGAGGCCGCCTACAGCGCCTACGTGGCGGAGAACAACGCGGCGGGCGCGCCGGTGCTGCGCGTGCGCGCGCGGGACGCGGACGCGGGCGCCAACGGGCGCGTCAGCTACTGGCTGGCGGGCGGCAGCGCGGGCGCGGCGCCGTACGTGTCGGTGGAGGCGCGGAGCGGCGCGGTGTACGCGCAGCGCTCCTTCGACTACGAGCAGTGCCGCGAGTTCGCGGTGGCGGTGCGGGCGCAGGACGGCGGGGGCGCCGGCGCGGAGCTCGACGGCGACGGTGCGCGTCTTCGTGCTGGACCGCAACGACAACGCGCCGCGGGTGCTGTGGCCGGCGGCGGGCGCGGGCGCGGGGGCGGGGCGCGGGGGCGGGGGCGGCCCCGGCCGCGGCCCCGTTCGAGGTGGTTGCCGCGGTCGGCCGAGGCCGGGTACCTGGTGGCCAAGGTGGTGGCGGTGGACGCGGACGCGGGGCGCAACGCGTGGCTGTCGTACGAGCTGGTGCAGGCGCCGGAGCCGGCGCTGTTCCGCGTGGGGCTGCACAGCGGCGAGGTGCGGACGGCGCGGGCCGTGTCGGAGAGGGACGCGGCGAAGCAGCGGCTGGTGGCCGTGGTGAAGGACCACGGGCAGCCGGCGCTGTCGGCCACGGCCACGCTGCACGTGGTGCTGGCCGAGAGCTTGCAGGAGGCGCTGCCGGAGCTGAGCGAGCGGGCGGCGGGCGCCGACTCGCCGGCGGAGCTGCAGTTCTACCTGGTGCTGGCGCTGGCGCTCCTCTCCGCCCTCTTCCTGCTGAGCGTGGCGCTGGCCGTGCTGGCGCGGGTGCGCCGGGCCGGGCCCGCCCGCCGTCCTGCGCTGCCTGGGCGCGCAGCGCTTCTCCGTGGCCGGCGCCGCCTTCCCGGCCGACTTCTGCGAGGGCACCTTGCCCTACTCCTACAACCTGTGCGTGGCGCCGGGCCGCGCCGTCGCCGAGGGCGCTTGGCTGCCGCCGCCGCCGCCCAGCCTGGCCGCGGAGGAGCTTCTCGGCGCGGAGCCCTGCGGGAAGCGGAGCCCGACCAGCAGCGCCGGCGCGGGAGAGCCGCCCGCGGACGCCGAGGCCCCGCAGGTCTGTAAGCCCGCGCAGTCCTTGCCTCTGCGCCTTTCCTAAGCTCACGCCGAGGGGAGTGGGCTCTTGCTTTGCTTTGGGCCGCTTGGGGGGCCTGCTGACGCTCTCCCTTTCCACGAACGAAGGAAAGGTTCCAACGCTAAGGCTGTGCGATGTGCTAGTTGTTTTCTTTTTGTGATAGAGCCCGAACAGAGGGGGCATGTGCATCGCTGCCTGCTGCTGAGTTACTCTCGAGTGGAGCAGCAAGTCCTAAGTGTAAGCACGGTCCGTACCGTGTATGGCCGTAAAAAAACAAAACAAAACAAAACAACCTACAAAAAACAAAGTGGGGCGAAACGGAGGCTGATTGCGAGCGGCCTCCGATGTGCAGCCGAAAAGCAACGAAGTGGAGAGTAGAGGGCCGTCCCTGAGGAAGACTCCTTATGAGGGGGGATCTTCATTGCTGCCTTGTGCTGTGGCTGGGGGTTAGGGAAATAATGTGGCTGGTGGCGTTCCAGTGTGACACACTTTTGATCTGCGGAAAGGGTGAGGGAAAGTCGTGCAAGCACGACTGCTGCTAATTGCTGTGCAAGTGGTGTGGAGATTGTGCTTTTGAACTGACGGCCAAGACTGGCAATGCTCTGCACGGAATATTAAGAGAACTTTATGCTACATTGTATCACCGTAACAAAAAGACTTATCCCCGCGGTAGAAATAACACAACCACGGGAGGCGTGTCATTTCTTTCTGGTCGTCACCGCCCCTTCCTAGCCGATTCCTTCACGTTATCGAATTAATTGTTTAGGTGTAAATGCCTATGAAGCATGCAGACCCTTAATTTATGTGGCCTAATGGGAAATCACCCATTCAAGTCCGTTAAACTTTCCTTTTTCGGTATTAGCTGCCTCTGTAGGTCTTCCAACAGTTTAATGATGTAGCCATTAGCTCAGTGACTTCACTGAAGCACTCCATTGCTCTCATCCCGTTCTAAAACAACCGTCGGGACTTGACGACTAGCGGGAAAATAGGTGCAGAAGAAAAATTGGGAGCAACGCAGAGGTGTCGTATGGCTGCAATCACCCTCCACTCACAGAATGGGCCGTGTGAACGGGAGTATTTCAAGGAAAGTTCCTGAAGCGTGGGGTTCATGAGCCCGATATGCTTATTTCTCTGGGGGGAGTGGGGTGTGTGTCCCAATATCACGTTTTGAATTTCAGAGCCTGTTTTCTTTTGCTCTCCTTGCAGCAGTCATTCAAGCAGGACGGCTACAAAAATTCTTGTTAGAGATTGTGGTACGGGTTTAGATTCTCAGTTGATTGACCCCACCTTCTTGGGCCTTTAAATGTCTAATCTCAGCCGATTGTCGTGGTGTAGTTAATTTCAAGCGTGTTCCTTATTGTTTGTCCCACAAACGGCGTTCGTTTTCCCGGCCTGCAAGGCAATACCACACAAAGTCGAGGTATTTTTAAATTAATTTCATGGATGCGCATGAACGGGTGCCTGTCTCAAGACAGCACACCTTTGTCTCAAAACTCCCCACGTTTATCTAATTAAGTGATACATATTCATTATTATTTCCCTTAACGATTGGTTCTTTCTTCTTCGCCTGTCATGTAAATTAGTGCGCAGACTCGGTCTTCTTCCTTCATGGTCTTCTTTGAGTAGGTGGTCTCATCGGGGGTAGGTGGTCAAAGAGTCGGTGGTCGCGATGTCCCCCTGTAGGAATTGCATCTTACGTACTTGTTAGTCTGTCTTGGCAGTTACAGGTGGTTCTTCGAGGTTTATTGACCAGACCACAATCCATTACCTTTTCTGACATAAACACGAAGCCGCATTGTCTGATAGTTAGTTACTAAACCTTAATGGACTAGTGTATAGTTTTTGTTTCCTTTTTTTAAATATTAACCGATGGGAGCTTACCCAGGACTTTAGCAGTTCCCTGGTTATTTCAATCATATTATGCATATATTGATAACAGTTTCCACCCTCTCAGACTTGTGAAGTGTCAATAGATTTTAACACGTCTCACTTTATATCTCTTATCACTAATACATATGGTTGAGATGCCTGTCTCATATGAAACTCTTGAGACATCCCAAACAATATACAAACAAAAAATCACCGTAATAACCAAAATGATTAGGTTCTGTAGTAAACTCTGTAGCCATCCAGTCAGCGAGAATCCAAACTCGTGCGGGATTTTATTCAAGCACCCTGTCTCCATTGCCGCTCTTATATTTCTACAAGATTACTTTACCCCTGGACTGTGGATTCCAAGGGGCAATAAATTCCTTAATACCCCAAAACCTTAGAAATTCCCTCTACGATTCTACCATGAAATGGGGTCCTATGTCAGAAGACCATACCTTCTGGAATATCAAACCTAGGGAGAATTTCTTTTGATAAGGCCTTAGTGATTTCTCAAGCCTTCTTGGACGGCATGGAAATGGCTCTGGCCAACCAAAAAAGGTATCTACCTATCATCAATAAATATTGTATGAATTAACACTTGTAGTGACATAAACTGTATTTGCCAGTATTCCCCAGGAGTATTCCTTGTTTCACAACTCTCCTGTAACCCTCTTGGTACTTTTTTGGATGATTTAGCACAACAAATAGCACACCTTTTAACTATTATGTCTGTCAGATTTTGCATTTTTGATCCTCTAAGCTATCTTTTTGGCAGTCAATACCAGTGCATTTGTTCTTGAATGTGTTTCTCGATGCAACCCTTTAAGGTAGAATTTCCATCATCTTTCAGAAAGTAGCAGTAGCAGTGTGCTTTAAAGGTGTCATCCACCATCCCTGATCATTCTTAGAACAATCTAATTGTTCTGGCAATGATCTTCTCTCTCAGTATATTATGCAGTGATAAACGACGGTACTGGAATTAAGGCTCCTTCAACTGTTGGACACTTTGAGAGCTGCTGCTTTTGCCACTTCATCCGCTTTTCGAACTTCCCTTTACAATTCACCTATTCCCACTCTGAAGGGCTTACTAATGTGTTATTGGAAATTCCTTGGGCTTGAAGAACTGCCTGCAAAAGTTTCTCTATTTTCTTCTCCATATTGAATTGGGGTTCCTTGCGAGCCTAAAAGTCCTCTTTCTTCCCAAGTGGCTCCCATGTGCCTGCTTCAGCCCTTTAAATGCCTAATCTCAGTCAGTGGTGGTGGCGTAGTTAATTCCAAGCGTGTTCCTTGAGGAACGGAGGGTCTTTAAAGCAAAGTCCCTGCCGCTTGGGTTCCTACCTCTAGTTCAGCGGAGGGGCGGAGGCTTGTGTGTCTGATATCCCGGTTTTGTATTTCAGAGCCTGTTTCCTCTTGCTCTCCTTGCACCGTCATTCATTCAGGCATGACTGCTACCAAAATTTGTGTTGGAGATTGTGCTTCCGGACTAATGGGATGAGGCTCGTAATCACCTGCATGTGAGACGAAGAGACATTATTTTACCTGGCACGTCTCGGCGTTAGCAAGTGATTTTTCCCGTGCGGGTTGAAGCAGCGCGGCCGCGGGAGGCCCCTGCCTTCCTCCTGGTCGTGATCGCCTCGAGGGTCGAAGGAGAGAAGGGCTGGCGAAAAGCCAGCGCAGGAGATGACCGCGGGACGGGCCCCGCTGTCCCCGTGGCGACGGTGCCGTCCCCCGCCCGCTGCCCGCGGGAAAGGCAGGGCGGGCAGCGCTCGGGCAGCGCTCGGTGCCTGCAGTGCCGGAGGAGGCTGCGGGCGCCGCTGTTGACCGAGGAGGAGCGAGAGGAAGGCCGGAGCGCTTGCCGGCAGCCCCGCCCGCTGCGGCCCGGCTCGCTCGCTGGCTGGATGGCTGGCTGGCTCGGCGGCCGGGCGGTCTGCGAGCGTCCCCGCGGTGCGGAGCCGTGCTGCAGCGAGGCGGAGGGGCCGGCGGCAGCGGCCGGGAGCGGCGAGCGGGGCCGAGCCTTAGAGGGAAGCGGAGCCCCGAGCCGGAGCGTCTGCGAGGAGCGTTGCGGCGGCGGTGCGGGTCCGGCGGGGCCGCGGCGGCGATGTGCGCGGCGGGGAGGCGCTGGGGCCGGCGGGAGCGAGCCCTGCTGTGGTGCGTTCCTGGTGGCGGCGTGGGAGGCGGCGTGGGGGCAGCTGCGCTACTCGGTTCCCGAGGAGATGCCGAAGGGCTCGTTCGTGGGCGACGTGGCCAAGGACCTGGGGCTGGAGCTGCCGGCGCTCCGCGACCGCGGCGTCCGCGTTGTATCTGAGGGGAGGACGCAGTATTTCGCTCTGCACGGCAAGACGGGGACATTTGGTGACGGCGGAGAGGATAGACAGAGAGCAGCTGTGCCGGCTGGTGGAGAAATGCGTGCTGCGCTGTGAGGTGATAGTGGAGGGGGAAATGAAGTTTTTCGAAATCGAAGTGGAAATCACGGACATTAACGACAACGCGCCCAGCTTCCAGGAACTCGAGCTGGAGGAGAGAATGAGCGAGACGAACAGCCCCGGGGTCGCGGTTTCCCCTGGCCAGGCTCCACGACCCGGACTCGGGACGGAATTCGCTGCAGAGCTACGAGCTGAGCGGCGACGAGCACTTCTCGCTGGCCGTGCAGGCGGGCCCCCGGCGGGGGATCAGCGTCCCGAGCTGGTGCTGGCGAAGGCGCTGGACCGGGAGGGAGGCGGCGTTTCACGAGCTGGTGCTGAGGGCGAGCGACGGCGGAGAGCCGGCGGCGGACGGGCAACGGCGCGGATCCGCGTGGCAGGTGCTGGACGCGAACGACCAACGCGCCCGTTTCAGCCAGGCGGAGTACACGCTGCGTGTGCCGGAGGACGTGCCCGTGGGCTCCACCCTCGTCACCGTCACGGCCACCGACGCCGACGAGGGCATCTACGGGCAGCGTGAAATACTTCCCGTTGAAGGAAACGACTGACCTGGCATCGGAGATTTTCCAGCTGGACGCCGAGACGGGAGCCATCACACTGTGCGGAGCCTGGACTTCGAGGAAGGCGAGTCGCACGAACTGGAGGTGCAGGCAGACGAGACGGCGGGAGGGGCCTTTCGACACGGCCAATAGTCGCGATCACGGTGACTAGACGTGAACGACAACGCGCCCGAGATTTCGGTGCGGTCGTCGCTGAGCGCGATCTCGGAGGACGCGCCGCCGGGGAAGGTGGTGGCCCTGCTGCACGTGCAGGACCGGGACTCGGGGGCGAACGGCGAGGTGCGGTGCTCGCTGGACGGGGGCGTCCCGTTCCGGCTGCGGAGCTCGCAGGGCAGCTACTACAGCGTGGTGACGGCGAGGGAGCTGGACCGGGAGGAGGTGGCGGAGTACAACGTGACGGTGCGGGCGGCGGACGGCGGGTCGCCGGCGCTGTGGAGCAGCGCGGTGCTGGCGCTGCGGGTGCTGGACGTGAACGACAACGCGCCGGTGTTCGCGGAGGCGCGCTACAGCGCCCGGCTGCCCGAGAACAACGCGGCGGGCGCGCTGGTGCTGACGGTGCGGGCGGCGGACGCGGACTGGGGGCAGAACGCGCGCGTGCGGTACCGGCTGTCGGAGGGGCGGGTGCGGGGCGCGCCGCTCTCGTCCTACGTGTCGGTGCAGGCGGAGACGGGCGCGCTGTACGCGCTGCGCTCCTTCGACTACGAGGAGGTGCGCGAGGTGGGGCTGTGGGTGCGGGCGGAGGACGGCGGCGCGCCGGCGCTGAGCAGCAACGTGTCGGTGCGGCTCGTGATCGTGGACGAGAACGACAACGCGCCGCAGGTGCTGTACCCGCCGCCGGCGCCGGCGCCGGCGCGGGCTGGGCGGGCGTGGAGCTGGCGCCGCGCTCGGCGGAGCCCGGGGCGCTGGTGGCCAAGGTGGTGGCGGTGGACGCGGACGCGGGGCAGAACGCGTGGCTGTCGTACGAGCTGGCCAAGGCGACGGAGCCGGGGCTGTTCCGCGTGGGGCTGCACAGCGGCGAGGTGCGGACGGCGCGCTTCCCGCTGGCCCGCGACGCGGCGCGGCAGAGCCTGGTGGTGGTGGTGAAGGACCACGGGCGGCCGGCGCTGTCGGCCACGGCCACGCTGACGGTGGTGCTGGCCGAGAGCGTGGCCGAGCTGCTGTCGGAGCTGGGCAGCGCGGCGGCGGCGGCGCCGGGCGAGCCGGCCGGCAGCCTGACGCGGTGGCTGGTGGTGGCCGTGGCGGCCGTGTCCTGCCTCTTCCTCGCCTTCCTGCTGCTGCTGCTGGCGCTGCGCCTGCGGCGCTGGCGCCGCTCGCAGCTGCTGGCGGCGGGCAGCGGCGCCTTGCGCGGCGTCCCGGCCTCGCACTTCGTGGGCATCGACGGCGTCCGCGCCTTCCTGCACTCCTACTCGCACGAGGTGTCGCTCACCGCCGACTCGCGCAAGAGCCAGCTCCGCTTGTCGGGCGGCAGCTGCTGCGACACCCTCCCGGCCCGGCCGCCGCCCGACGAGCCCGCGCCGCTGCTCGGGGAGGACCCTGCCGGCGCCCGCCGCGCGGACCCCGCCGCTCCCCCGGTGAGTTCCTCCCACCAGCCCTTCCCCGCGGCGCGGCGCGGCGCGGCGCGACGCTTCCCTCCGCTGCTTCTCCGCCCTTTCCCCCCGACTTCTGTCTCCTGCCTCGGGGGGTGGAGGTAGCGGGAAGGCAGAGCTTCGCTCAGCGACGCGCGGGGCGCTGGCGCCTCTTGCTCCCGGGAGGTGAACGGGGGATCGCGGCTCAGCGTGACAGTTGCTGCGGGAGGCAGGAGAAGCGGGAGGCTGCTGTTGCCTGCTGGAGTTTCCTCTCAGGGGGGCTTGCTGCTTTTATCACGTCGCTGATGTGTTACATGCTGTTCACTGACCCAGCCTCTGCCGGAGGACAGCTCCTCTTTTACTCGTAGAGCCCCGAGGTTTCTTTCCAGAAGACTAGTGAGCAGGCAATGTATCTTCCTTCTCAGTACGGAGATGTAGCGAAATCTCGGCGAGGTCCGTGGCGTGGTAGTGGTGCATGTCGAGGACAAAGGGTCTGGGTTCTGGCCCTCTGATAACAAGTGCTTGCAAACTATGAGGGTCAACGAACACCAGGCAAGTTGTGACGGCTTGGAGACGAGAGTCTTGGGAGGTGTTTGTGAGGGGCTGTGGAACCAGACACAAGAGATCTGGTTTGCTCCTTTCCCTGTTCGGTGCCCATCTGTAGTATCATGCAATGTGAGTTTTGGCTTCCCAAGTAAGTTTGGCCCAAGTCAGACACGTTGTTCCAGCTGCATAGGGAGCCCTGGGAGGTTCCTCCTGTGTGCTTGCACGTTGTGGTGATGTTTCTAACTAACAGCTTAATTGTATACTTATGGCAAGTGCCCTAAAGGGAGCTTTGGGAGGAGCCAGCCCTGGTTTTGTAACCTATGAAACACCTGAGTTATGCCATAATCTAGAAGAGTATGTTGTCATCCCTTCCCTTCTGTGTGTGTTTAATGTCCCGACTTGCTCGTTGTAATGCTGTGGAGGTGGGCTTTTGTCTGTGATAATGTGTGGAAGACCACATGCGTTACATTTGGCTGACTGTCCCCTATGTGCCTTTCATGTTTACAGCTGTAAAGAGAGAGACTTTCATAGAAGTGTTTCCTTAAAATACTACTGGAAGAAATGCTCTTGTTTGTCACATGGACATGCTGAGAAGTCAAATATTCTCCCTGTTAAGGAGAAGTTGTCTGTGCAGCTTTTCTTTGGGTGGAGTCTATCTGCAAATGATGAAGGTCAAGGACAACCATGCAACCTGTGAAGGGTTTGAGGAGAGTCAAGGGTGCTATGTGTGAGGAGATACTAGTGGAGACATGGCATGTGTTTGTGATTCCCAGGTTTATTGTTGGTGTTCTGAAAATGAGTCTGAAGTGTCTCATTTTTGGATATTGCCTTGGTCAGAGTCCAGCTGTCCAAGTTGTGGGTTCATCAGTGTGCTTTCCTGTTGCATGATGTTTCCTGGGAATGGTGGTTATGAAGCATAGATGTAAACTTTGCAATCGTGTGGTAGCGTAACGTATCTTCCAAGTTGCCTGTGTGTTGAAGAAGGATGATGTTGCCTTTGAGCTGAGACTTTGATGACTGGGTCTTTAACTGAGCTCGTGTCACTCATGGCCTTTAGAACTTTTTATGTTTAATCAAATTATATGGGATTAGCAGAAAGATCTCTTTGCATTTGTCCATGTTGCAGTGCTTGGATTCTGAGACGCTTTGTGCCCAACGTTTCTTTCAATGCTGTCTGTCTGCAGAGGTGGCTTTCCTGTTGCATGCTTGTTTTAGGGTGGTTTCAAGGATTCCCGAGAAGGCGAACACACACACGCTGACTTTTAGGGGGAAAAGCATGCATGTATTAACTACAGATGTGCATTTTGCTAAAGGTATCTTGTAAAGCAAATTAACATACTGACCCGAGGACTGTGAGGAAGATGGACCATCTGTACATTCTTGTGCCATCTTGTGCCGCAAGCTCAGTCCAGCAATCGGTAGGTGTCAGCTTTACGTGGGCGTCCCCACGTAGGCAATGGTGTCCTCGCCATACACCAGCTTGATGCTCTTCGGAAAAATCCCAGTATTTATATTTGCAGAGGAACAGGTTTTGGCACACGTGGCCAGCGGGTGCCTAAACACCCCTCGATTGTAACATAGGGAGCCTATGGCGCATGCGCTCGCTGGCCAGGCGCGCTGCACAAGCCATAGCCACCCTGTCTATTGGTTCATGGGCTTTGTACATGCGGCATATTGTCATCATCCCGCAGTCATGCGCCAATCATGCACACAGCTGTGCTGTGCAACAGCCTGCTGCCCGTCCTCCCCCAGTATTAATCAGCTCTTTTATCTCCGTGGTCAGCATTCCAAGCAACAGGCAACAAACCATCCATTTTCTGTGCTGACTGCATTTTCCTCAGCTATCTACCTCTCCCCCAGTGTTCATCCACGGACCAAAATCCCATCTTTTAACCCATCCGTATACAATGCTCTTTGGGCAGGTTGCAGTTCTGCCTGTACAGAGACAGGGCAGCTGGAAGACTTTGCTGTGGTATAGTGTGAAACGGCTAAAGAGTAGGTTTACAAGTTTGTCCTAGTTGTTAGATGAGGCCCACAGTTGTGGTTCCAAGTCTTTCCCCTTTTTTATCACCCAAAGAAAGTATTTGTGGGAATATGGCTATGGTCTATGGTGTGAGCTGCTGTGTGAGCCTCCTGTGTACTTGTTAGCAGGTGGTTACCTTTTCTGTGTACCTACTACAGCTGACACAATCTGAAATGTGAAGCTACGATTCTTCCACTCCTGTAGGGTTCCCATTAATGCCTTTTTCTTTGTCCAGGTCTGAAGCTGGGCCTCACTTTGGCTAGTAATCCTTAAAACACTGAAAGGTTAAAAGACTGACAGCTCCAGCTGTCCAAGTTGTGGGCTCATCAGTGTGCTTTTGCATGATGTTTCCTGGGAATGGCAGTTACTGTGCACAGACGTACACTTTATGTTCAGATTTGAGAGCATGTACCTTCCCAGTTGTCTGGTGTGCTGAAGTAGGATGATGGTGTCTTTGAGCTGATACTTTGAAACTGGGTCTTTATCAGAGGTGCATGTCTCTTTTCCCCTGGAGAACATTTTACATTTCTTCAAAGTAGTGTTGTTGTCCTAAAAGCAGATTTGTTACCCGCTGTGCAATAGACCAATCTGACACACCCAGGAGATCTATTGCTTTTTGTTGGGGCCTGGGAGCTCAGTGGACTTTCCACAATCCAGGCACACCAGATTCATCAGGTGTGTCTCTTTATACAATAACTATTGCATATAAGTTATTAAACTACTCCTACCTAATACATATTCAGGCTATGTAACCCATATGCAGAGCATTGCATAACCACGACACATCAAAGGCCTTCTCCGCATACGCAGGGGTCTCAGGTGGTCTTTGGTGGTTGTTTGGGGAGGTATTCCCTCCTCACTTTGACCACTAAGTCGCTCTGTGCCTGGTCAATGGTTTGTTTTCCTGCCAAGAGGGACGTCTCATCAATCAGGAAAGAACAGAAAGGGTCAGAATGACCTTGGCTACTTCTGTAGGTATTTGAAAATTGTTTGAAGTTGAAAATTATTAACTAACGTGATTTAGAACAGGATTTTATAATCTAAACCACAATTTTCTAATCTGACATCAGTGCGATGAGCAGAGAAATCTCTTGCATGTGCCCATGTTGTCATCCTTGTTCTCAGTAAGGAGAATTTGCACGTGCAACTTTTCTTTCAATGGTGTCTGTCTGCAGAGGTAGGTTTCCTGTTGCGTAATATTTGAGCACACTGAAAAATTCTGTCTGTTCCACTCCAGAGCAGGTGAAAAAGTTTGCTGTGGTATAATTTGAAATGTGTAAAAGATGGAAAGGTGGTGTAAAAGTTCAGTTTGTCCTAGTTGTTAGATGACCCCACAGTTGTGGTTCCATGCATTTCCCCTTTTTATTGTGCAAAGGAATTACTTTGAGGAACTGTGGCTATGCTCTTTGGTGTGAGCTCCTGTGTGAGCCTCCTGTGGACTTTTCCCCAACTAGATAGCCTTCTTGTGTACCCACTACAGTTGACATAAGCTGAAATGTTAAGCTATGATTCCTTCACTTGTGTAGGTTTCCCATTCTTGCCTTGCTTGTTGTCCAGGTATGAAGCTAGGCCTCCTTGTGACTGGTAACCCTCAAAACATGAAAAGATCTCTTATAATTGTTAGGCTGAGGAAGCAGTTTCCAACCATACCTTGAAGGTGTTCAGCTGCCAAGACAAAGACGTTGGCACACTTCTGTTTCCCTACAATGTCACTGAATGAAATGCTCTTTTGCCTGTGGTCGCCATGTGGCCAAAACAGTGGATATTGTCCGTGGTGCCACTAAAGGCTGTGAATGGAGAGCAAGGAGGGTGGGAGGCTGGGGTTTCCCAGCCAGGAAAACAGGTGGGTCACTGTGGCTTTGGCTGAGCAATGGTTTGATTTCATGCCTGGTGCCAAGGGCTGTGCCATCATCCAAAGAAGAAACGTTGAGGAACTGTGGCTATGTTTTTGTGTGTGAGCTCCTGTGTGAGCCTCCTGTGGACTTGTTAGCAGCTAGTTACCTTTCTGTGTACCTACTACAGTTGACGTATCTGAAATGTTAATCTATGATTTCTTCACTTGTGTAGGTTGCCATTCCTGCTTTGTTTCTTTGTGCAGGTCTGAAGTTGGACTACAGAGAGAGAAAATATGACAAAAGGCTCATGGGTTGAGATAAGGACAGGGAGAGATCACTCAGCAATTACTGTCACAGGCAAACCCGTCTTGACTTGGGGAAATTAATTTTATGTATTGCCAGTTAAAGTCAGAGTAGGATAATGAGAAACAAGAACAAACTTAAAACACCTTCCCCCCACTCCTCCCTTCTTCCCAAGCTCTACTTCACTGCCAGTTTCTCGACCTCCTCCCACTGAGAGGTGCAGGGGGACAGGGAATGGGGAATGGGGGTTGTGGTCAGTTCATCATGGTTTGCCTCTGCCACTCCTTCCTCTACGTTCTTCCCCTGCTCCAGCGTGGGGTCCCACCCATGGGAGACAGTCCTTTACAAACTTCTCCAACCAAGTCCTTCCCACAAGCTGCAGATCTTCATAAACTGCTCCAGCATGGGTCCTTTCCATGGGGTGCAGTCCTTCAGAATGGACTGCTCCAGAGTATGTCGCCTGCAAGGGTCACAGTTCCTTCGCTGCCAGAAGACCTGGTCCAGAGTGCAATCCTCTCCATGGGGCCCCATGTTTTTCCAAGAGCCTGCTCCAGCATGGGCTCTCCACAGGCTCACAGCCTCTTACGGGGCACATCCACCCGCTCCAGCGTGGGGTCCTCCAGGGGCTGCAGGGTGGATATCTGCTCCACCATGGACCTCCATGTGCTGCAGGGGGACAACCTGCATCACCATGGTCTTCACCACGGGCTGCAGGGAATCTCGGTCCAGCACCTGGAGCACCTCCTTCTTCACTGACCTTGGTGCCTGCATCATTGTTTCTCTCACATATTCTCACTCCTCCCTCCCAGCTGCTGTTGCGCAGCAGGTTTTAACTCTTCTTAAATATGTTAACACAGAGGTGTTACCACTGCTGCTGATTGGCTCAGTTTGGCCAGCGGTGGGCCCATCTTGGAGCCAGCTGGAACTGGCTCTGTCATACATGAGGGAAGCTTCTGGCATCTTCTCACAGAAGCCACCCCTGTAGCCCCCCCTGCTACCAAAACCTGGCCATGCAAACCCAATACACAACACAAAGACTTTGATATACTTCTGTTTCCCTAAAATGTTGCTGAATGAAATGCGCTTTTACCTGTGACCAGCATACAGCCAAAAGTTGGATATTATCCATGGTTCAACTACAGACTGTGAATGCAGAGCAAGGAGGGTGAGAGGCTGTCTTTGAACCCGGAAAATAGGTGGGTCAGTGTGGCTTTGTCTGGGCAATGGTTTGATTTCATGCCTGGTGCCAAGGCCTGTGCCATCCATGCTGTGATCCTGGTTTCCCTGTCCTGAAAGGTCATGGTAGTCCTCCAACAATAATGAAGTGTTTGCGCATGTCGTGGTTTAACCCCAGCCAGCAACTAAGCACCACGCAGCCACTCGCTCACTTCCCCCCCACCCAGTGGGATGGGGGAGGGAATCGAGGAAAAAAAGAGAAAATCTCCTGGGTTGAGATAAGAACAGTTTAATAGAACAGAAAGGAATAAACTAATAATGATAACAGTACCAATAACAAAATGGCAATACTAATAAAAGGATTGGAATATACAAACCAAGTGATGCACAGTGCAATTGCTCACCACTCACCGTCCCATGCCCAGTTAGTTCCCAAGCAGCAATCCCCTCCCCAGCCCCACTCCCCCCAGGTTATATTAGGCATGATGTCACATAGTAGTGAATACGCCTTTGGCCAGTTTGGGTCAGCTGTCCTGGCTGTGTGTCTCCTCCCAGCTTCTTGTACCCTGCCAGCCTTCTTGCTGGCTGGGCATGAGAAGCTGAAAAATCCTTGACTTGGTCTAAACACTACGTAGCAACCACTGAAAACATCAGTGTGTTATCAATATTCTTCTCATACTGAATCCAAACCGTAACACTGTTATCAGCTACTAGAAAGAATATTAAATCTCTCCCAGCTGAAGTCAGGACAGGACAATAACTGTGCCTTTAGAATGAAGATGGTCCTCCCGGTAACAGAGGACATTTTTGGCGGGGACAGCTGTGGGAAGTGGAGCCCGAGCACCAGTGCCAGTGCAGAAGAGCTGCCCATGGACACTGAGGGGCCACATGTCTATAAGTCCGCGCTGTCTCACTGTTTTCCGAGCCTTTCTGAACCTCTGTCCTCTTTCCCCTGCATTTCCCTGGTTAGCGTGGATGGGAAGTGCTGATCTGTGTCTCCAGGAAGGAATGAAAGAAGGAACAGTGTAACCACCGTCCATTCAGAGCAGCAAGTTGACTCCATTTGTGCTGACTGAAATGGTAGAAACTAAAACGGGTATCCCTGAAACCTTTTGATTTCTAGTGAAATTGCGTGACTCTGCATAACAGACTCTGCAGCATGGTCAGCTTTGTGTTGCAGAGCTTCTTTTCCTTTCTCAATGCTTTTTCCCATTGGGATGCACTTGGACCCGATTGATAGCATTGGACACATAGCTGATGGTTATTGCTGGTTTGATAATGGAAGTCCGAAAGGAAATGAGCGTGCAGTTCCATGAATAGAGAAATGAGAGTTTGTTCTGCGTAAAGAAAGAAAGGAGTCTCACTGTCTGCCCTCCCATCCTTTGGAGGAAGGCTGCTGCATAAACGGTAGCATTAGTGGGATGGATTCATTTTCTCCAGGCATGATTTCTCTGTGTTCTTGCTGCAGCTATTTCTCACTGTTTATTCCATCCTTGGAGGTAGCCCCTTCCTTGCCTATCGAGGTGAGGGTGAAGGGAGATGTTGATGTACAGCTGAGGGTAGAAAAGCATTTCCCTGGAGGGCTGTAATTGCTATGTCATAAATACAGGCTTTCATCCATCCATACCTTGAAGTTTCCATCCATACCTTGAAGGTTTAGAGCTGCCAAGACAAAGACTTGGATAGACTTCTGTTTCTCTACAGTGTCGCTGACTGAGGTGCTCTTTTGCCTGTGGCTGATCCATGGCCAAACCTTGGATGTTTTCCATGGTACAAATAAAGGCTGTGACTGCAGAGCCAGCAGGCTGGCTCCCAAGCAGGAAAATTGGTGGGTCTATGTGGCTTTGGCTGAGCAATGGTTTGATTTCATGCCTGGTGCCAAGGCCTGTGCCATTCACGCGGTGATCCTGGTTCGCCTGTCCTGAAAGGCAATGACAGTCCTCCAGCAATAAAGCGTTTGTACAATAACTCTCCCTGCAGAACCATGATGCATGGGTAGATCCTGTGTGAAACCTCCTTCATCCATCTGCATCTCGTGTAACATCTGCGATGTAGACTTTCTTGATACTTGTAATTACACTGTCTTTCATGCCTTTGTTTCCTGGAAGGTCATGGTTCATTTTGCCCCATTTCTGGATAGTTCTTTATCTTTGGAGACTCGGAGTGTTGTTCTGCAGCAAATCCTTACTTCCCCTGGCAAGCCCTCAGCCACTGGAAGGCAGAATTTTATGTATGAGAAAAAGAAAGCAGAAGCTAAAAGAGAATCTGCTATACTTTCTCAGAAGACTTAGCTTGAGAAAGGGGCCTGTGATTAGGTGTTTCCACTTACGGCTTCAGACTGTGGGAGATGAGCAGGCCACAGAGTAGAAGAAATGATGAGAGCTGATGAGTTTTTCATAAAAGGACCCCCCCCTACTCTGTAGTCCAGAGTAAGACTTTAGGGCTGAACGTGCAGCTTGAGAACGCAATGGCTCCCAGGTGCTCTGGGGGATGAATTTCCATGCCCACAGTGAAGACTAAGACATCTGCCTGGTGAATTTTATCTGACAGTACTTTTAATGCTTCCCTGCATTGCCTGACTGGGTTTTTTTGCCTTTTCTTCCCCCCTCCCTGCCCCCTGGTGTTCTATGTATGTAGGTTTAGTTATAAGTAGTGGCATATCTTCTTATGTGTTAGTGTCTCTGTGACGGAAAAGGACTTAACTGCAAGGTTCAAGCAAACGACTGGAACTTTGCTCACAGACTTAACTGCAAGGTTCAAGCAAACGACTTGAACTTCACTCACAGACTTAATTGCAAGGTTCAAGCAAATGATTTATTTGAACTTTACTTACAGACTTAACACGTCAGTATTGCAGTTTTTACAGATGCAATGGAGGAATGCACTATTGCAATTTTTTAAGGCAAGAGTTGTACATTATTACAACCACAAGCAATTCACAGACAACCACAGGCACACACGTGTTTACAAACTTAAAGCATAAACAATATTCACTACTCCTCCAGGTAAGGGCTTTCAATCCCAGGGAAGTTACCTTGACCGGCATCGCCATCAAGGGGGAAAGGGTTTCCTTCACAAGCCAACTGTATAGTTGGAGAAGTGACTCCCCCATTTCCAACCTGAATCTCAGAGTTTTTATCCCCTGACTTGTGGAATGGTGTGTATGACTATGTCTGAGCGGATTATGGTATATGCCTAAATGGATTATGTATATCTGAGTGGAGTTTTCCCTTATCTTTCCTTTGTTGGTCTGTGACTGTTTGAATACACAAGGTTGTCATTTGAAACTGAAGCTGAAACCCTCCAGGTTTGGGGGGTTTTTGCCTTGCTTCCTCAGGCAACTGAGTAGTGGTTGGACTGAGACTCAGGGCATACTATTTCTTAAGGGATTTCAAGGCTCAGTTCAGGTTTTGGTTCTTTGAATGGCACAGTCACCGCCCTGTGTAGTTTAGGGTTTATCAGACAACCCAGGACTAAGCTGTCTACACAGCTCCCCGTGAGTTGACTCTGCAGAGAGACAGGGCCTCAAGGCAACCCAAGGCTGGGTCACTTTTGTAACCCCCCATGAGTCGCCTGTGTGCACTAGACATGGTGATACTCGTTTGTGAACTATGAGCCGGACAAGCCACACAGTCTCTTGCTCATGTTACAGCTGGTGTGGAAGGCAGGAGATGTAAGGGAGGTACATTTGTGTTCTGGTTTTGTTACGGGTGAATAGATGTAAACATGACCTTTGAAGAAGTTTGCATCTCTGTGGAAGAGTGTGTGTGATAAAAGAGAAGAGATTCCTTCTAAGCGAAGAGTTTGATGACCCAGTCTCTGTTGGAGGACCGCTTGTCTTTTAGTTTGGCCATGTTAACTCTCGTGTGCTTTTGAATACTTATGTTTCTTCTGAGAATGTGGTGAGCAGACAAATGTATGTCCTTTCTTGGTATGATCGTGATCCATTAACCTCTCATGACATGTGTGTGCCAGTTATGAGGGTCAGAAGCTAACCTGCAAGTTGCGTGGGGTTGGAGAGAATTGAGAACAATGATATATCATTGTTCATATATACATGGTGTTGTGGTTTCAGCCCAGTCGCTAACAAAGGACCACACAGCCACTGCTCACTCCTCCCCACTCCCCTCCGGTGGGATGGGGAGGAGAATCAGAAAGGAGAAAAGAAAAAAAAAAGGAACCTCGTGGGCTGACACAAGGACAATTGACTGGGACAACACAAAATGAGAAGTTACAACAACAACAACAGTACTAATAAAAGAATATACAAAACGAGTGATGCACAGTGCAACTGCTCACCACCCGGACCCCGACGCTCCCCCACTGAAAGCCAAGAGCCCCCCACCCAGCCTGCTCCCCATTTATATACTGAGCATGATGTCACATGGTATGGAATAGCTCCTAGCTAGTTCAGGTCAGCTGTCCTGGCTGTGACCCCTCCCAGGATCCTGTGAAAATTAACTCTATCCGCGCTGAACTCAGGACATATGGCTAGAACATCTTGTAATTCCTGTGTGGAAACCTCCTCTATCCATGTATTTCTCCCTGTAACGTTTTGATGGAGACTTTCATCAAAGTGGTAATTACATTTTCCCATCCTTTGATCTGCCTTCAGGCTTTGTTTCCTGGAAGGTCATCGTTTAGCACTTGTGGATTGTTCTTTTGCAGTTGGAACTGTGAGTGTTGTTTTGCAGCAAACGCTGACTTCCCTGGAGAACCACGTGAAGACAAGACTTTTTTGTGTGAGGAAAATGAAACAGAAGTTAAAACTGAGTCTCTCATATGCTCTTACACCTAGATAAAGACTTTGATAAAGCATTTACACAGTAGAAAAAAGTCACAAGGACAGACGGATTTCCAAATGCGACCCCCCCTACTATGTAGTCCAAAGTAAGACTTTAGGGCTTTGCTTGTGGGTTCAGACCTCAGTCACTTCCAGGTGCTCTGGGAGATGAATTTTCAAGGCAGAGTTGTGGCCAAGCCTCTGTACATTCCAGTAGTCAAATACTTATCTCAGTGGAGCAAGTCAGAGTGTTTGGTTTTGTTTATTAAGAATCAGAAATGGCTGAGAGAGTTGAGCCTCTGCTTTGCAAGAAGGAACTCATGGAAAACACTTGCACAACCCCTTACCCATCGCTTACTCCAAGTGGATAACGAGCACTAATGAAGACCAATGAGCATTACTGCATAGCAGCAGTCACCTCTGATCCCCCTCTGGCAAGCTGGCTACTCAGGAAGGTGGTACAGACTGGTGTAGAGTACTGCTGGCCAATCCCACCTGCCTGTGCCTTGTTCTTATGTCTCTGAGGACTACAAGGCTACGTATCCCTCTGTGTGATTTCCTAGCCTGCACAGGCCTGGATGTGTCACAGTAGCAAATAACCTGCCCCATCTTGCTTAGTGAGAGGTACTTGTTTTGGCTGCTTTGGTTTAATTAAGTGCTGCTGAGTTTTGTTGTTCTGATTAAAGGAACATGTTGCGCCTAGTAAAGTCATGCCATGCAGTACAGGCAAGAGAGACCTAGCAGCCCTTCTAAATCACTGCAACTTGCCTAGCTTACACCTTGAGGCCTTAGCGACTTGTGGCAGAGCAACTGCAAATCACAGCACTGAAGTACCTGCCCCAATGAGGTCAGGTGGAGGTTTTGGGTTTGTATATTAATCACCAGAAATCGTTGACAAGCTTTCAGCTGATCAGGCAGTCCCTGCATGGGCTGGCCAGATGGTGGGACTTTTGCCTAGAAGCTCCCAAAATCACATAGAGAGAAAATGCAAAATCGAGCCTTATGGCAGGCCTTGGAGTTTGGCGTTTCCAGCAAGAGCACTGAAGGTTTTTCTGGGTGGAAGAGGAGTCAGCGTCAGAATGTGCACAGGGCAAAAAGCCTACACAGTTCTGTGCTTTGTTCTTCTCTGCCAGGCATGTACAGTGACATTGGTCTGAGTTCAGGTCCACGACCTTTAGGCTTCACATCTCTCCATCAGTGTTAACTGTTGTTCTAAATCAGAATCAAACCTGAGCATTTCAGAGTAAAATGAAATTCACCCTTTTTGCGTGGGCTTCCGAGGCACACGTGGGCAGGGAGAAGAAACATCAGGAAGGGCTGAAAACATGCATGATGAAACTTCTTTATTGCTCTGTCACAGATATTTCCTTCTTAGTTTTCATACCAACGCACGCCAGAAGACGTAAAGGTAATGGCAGGGTGTATCACTACTTTAAAAGTCTACTGCGGCCTCAAACTCCTTCTTGAGTAGGAGACGACGGTTGTATTATAATGGCTAGGGTTCCTGCTAAGCATTCCGTCAGTGCCTCTGAGTGTCCTTTTGTATTAAAAGAGAGACCGCCAAGCTTGATGCGTACAGCTCGAAAGCCCGGGCCGCCGGGAGCGAGCGCGGCCGTCAGCCGGCTGCGGTGGCGTCGCGGCGCCTCCGGGTGCCGCTGTTGGCCGAGGCGGAGCGGCGCTGGAGCCGCAGCCGGAGCCGCAGCCGCAGCCGCAGCCGCCGCAGCGTCCTGCCCCCGCAGGCTGCTCGCTCGCACGGCGCCGGCCAGAGCGGCAGCGGCACGGGCAGCAGAGGCGAGAGGCGGCGCGGCGCGGGGAGCAGCGGCGTCCGAGCCGGCGCCGAGATCGCTGCCCTCCGGCGGGCCCTGCGCTCGCTGCGGAGAGTGGCTGGAAGGGAGGCAGGGCAGCGGCAGGAGGGAGGAGCGCGGCGAGCGCTGCCCACAATGGCGGGCAGGCAGAGGCAGAGGCAGAGGCAGAGCCGGCGGCGAGCAGCCGGGCGAGTGCTGCTGCCCGCTTTGCTGCTGGGCTTGTGCTGCCGGGCGGCGCCGGAGCGGGTCCGCTACGCCATCCCCGAGGAGCTGGGCAGAGGCTCGCTGGTGGGGCCGCTGGCGCGGGACCTGGGGCTGAGCCCGGCCGACCTGCCGGCACGCCAGCTGCGGCTCAGCGCCGAGAAGCAGTACTTCGGCGTGAGCGGGGAGACCGGGAACCTCTACGTGAGCGAGAGGCTGGACCGGGAGGAGATGTGCGGCGAGGCGGCGTCCTGCTTCGTCAGCTTCGAGGCGCTGGTGCAGAACCCGCTCAACGTTTTCCACGTCGAGGTGGCCATCCAGGACATCAACGACAACGCCCCGCGCTTCCTGCAAGACAGTTTCCAGCTGGAGATCAACGAGTTGACTTTTTCCCGGCACCCGGTTTGCCTTGGGCACGGCCGAGGACGCAGACGTGGGCAGCAACTCGCTGCAGGGCTACGAGCTGGAGGCCAACGGGTACTTCGCGGTGGAGGTGAAGGAGAGCCAGGACGGCAGCAAGTTCGCGGAGCTGGTGCTGCGGCGCGCGCTGGACCGGGAGAGCGAGCAGAGCCTGCGGCTGGTGCTGACGGCGCTGGACGGCGGCGAGCCGCCCCGGAGCGGCACCGCCCAGCTCTGCATCAACGTCACCGACCGCCAACGACAACCCACCCGTGTTCGCGCAGGACCGCTACCGCGCCAGCCTGAGGGAAGACGCGCCGCCGGGCTCGTTGGTGCTGAACGTCTCCGCCTCCGACGCCGACGCCGGCACCAACGCCCGCATCACCTACGGCTTTGGGAAAATGCCGGCCAAGGTGCTCCAGAAATTCGTGGTGGACGCGGAGAGCGGGGACGATCACGCTGCAGGAGGCGCTGGACTTCGAGGACACGCGAGGCTACACGCTGCTGGTGGAGGCGAGGGACGGGGGCGGTCTGGTGGCGCACTGCGAAGTGGAGGTGGAGGTGCTGGACGTGAACGACAACGCGCCCGAGGTGACACTGACGTCGGTGTCGAGCCCGGTGCCCGAGGACGCGCCGGCCGGCACGGTGGTGGCCCTGGTGAAAGTGCGGGACCGGGACTCCGGGGAGAACGGGCAGGTGTCGTGCGAGCTGTCGGGCGAGGCGCCGCTGTCGATCGTTGGCGTCGTCGGGCGGCTCGTACAAGGTGGTGACGGCGAGCGCGCTGGACCGGGAGCAGGCGCCCGAGCACCGGGTGGCGGTGGTGGCCAGGGACCGGGGCAGCCCGGCGCTCTCCAGCCGCGCGGCGCTGGTGCTGGAGGTGTCGGACGTGAACGACAACGCGCCGGTGTTCGAGGAGGCCGCCTACAGCGCCTACGTGGCGGAGAACAACGCGGCGGGCGCGCCGGTGCTGCGCGTGCGCGCGCGGGACGCGGACGCGGGCGCCAACGGGCGCGTCAGCTACTGGCTGGCGGGCGGCAGCGCGGGCGCGGCGCCGTACGTGTCGGTGGAGGCGCGGAGCGGCGCGGTGTACGCGCAGCGCTCCTTCGACTACGAGCAGTGCCGCGAGTTCGCGGTGGCGGTGCGGGCGCAGGACGGCGGGGCGCCGGCGCGGAGCTCGACGGCGACGGTGCGCGTCTTCGTGCTGGACCGCAACGACAACGCGCCGCGGGTGCTGTGGCCGGCGGCGGGCGCGGGCGCGGGGGCGGGCGCGGGGGCGGGGGCGGCCCCGGCCGCGGCCCCGTTCGAGGTTGGTGCCGCGGTCGGCCGAGGCCGGGTACCTGGTGGCCAAGGTGGTGGCGGTGGACGCGGACGCGGGGCGCAACGCGTGGCTGTCGTACGAGCTGGTGCAGGCGCCGGAGCCGGCGCTGTTCCGCGTGGGGCTGCACAGCGGCGAGGTGCGGACGGCGCGGGCCGTGTCGGAGAGGGACGCGGCGAAGCAGCGGCTGGTGGCCGTGGTGAAGGACCACGGGCAGCCGGCGCTGTCGGCCACGGCCACGCTGCACGTGGTGCTGGCCGAGAGCTTGCAGGAGGCGCTGCCGGAGCTGAGCGAGCGGGCGGCGGGCGCCGACTCGCCGGCGGAGCTGCAGTTCTACCTGGTGCTGGCGCTGGCGCTCCTCTCCGCCCCTCTTCCTGCTGAGCGTGGCGCTGGCCGTGCTGGCGCGGGTGCGCCGGGCCGGGCCGCCCGCCGTCCTGCGCTGCCTGGGCGCGCAGCGCTTCTCCGTGGCCGGCGCCGCCTTCCCGGCCGACTTCTGCGAGGGCACCTTGCCCTACTCCTACAACCTGTGCGTGGCGCCGGGCCGCGCCGTCGCCGAGGGCGCTTGGCTGCCGCCGCCGCCGCCCAGCCTGGCCGCGGAGGAGCTTCTCGGCGCGGAGCCCTGCGGGAAGCGGAGCCCGACCAGCAGCGCCGGCGCGGGAGAGCCGCCCGCGGACGCCGAGGCCCCGCAGGTCTGTAAGCCCGCGCAGTCCTTGCCTCTGCGCCTTTCCTAAGCTCACGCCGAGGGGAGTGGGCTCTTGCTTTGCTTTGGCCGCTTGGGCGCCTGCTGACGCTCTCCCTTTCCACGAACGAAGGAAAGGTCCAACGCTAAGGCTGTGCGATGTGCTAGTTGTTTTCTTTTTGTGATAGAGCCCCGAACAGAGGGGGCATGTGCATCGCTGCCTGCTGCTGAGTTACTCTCGAGTGGAGCAGCAAGTCCTAAGTGTAAGCACGGTCCGTACCGTGTATGGCCGTAAAAACAAAACAAAACAAAACAACCTACAAAAAACAAAGTGGGGCGAAACGGAGGCTGATTGCGAGCGGCCTCCGATGTGCAGCCGAAAAGCAACGAAGTGGAGAGTAGAGGGCCGTCCCTGAGGAAGACTCCTTATGAGGGGGGATCTTCATTGCTGCCTTGTGCTGTGGCTGGGGGTTAGGGAAATAATGTGGCTGGTGGCGTTCCAGTGTGACACACTTTTGATCTGCGGAAAGGGTGAGGGAAAAGTCGTGCAAGCACGACTGCTGCTAATTGCTGTGCAAGTGGTGGTGGAGATTGTGCTTTTGAACTGACGGCCAAGACTGGCAATGCTCTGCACGGAATATTAAGAGAACTTTATGCTTACATTGTATCACCGTAACAAAAAGACTTATCCCCGCGGTAGAAATAACACAACCACGGGAGGCGTGTCATTTCTTTCTGGTCGTCACCGCCCCTTCCTAGCCGATTCCTTCACGTTATCGAATTAATTGTTTAGGTGTAAATGCCTATGAAGCATGCAGACCCTTAATTTATGTGGCCTAATGGGAAATCACCCATTCAAGTCCGTTAACTTTCCTTTTTCGGTATTAGCTGCCTCTGTAGGTCTTCCAACAGTTTAATGATGTAGCCATTAGCTCAGTGACTTCACTGAAGCACTCCATTGCTCTCATCGCGTTCTAAAACACCGTCGGGACTTGACGACTAGCGGGAAAATAGGTGCAGAAGAAAAATTGGGAGCAACGCAGAGGTGTCGTATGGCTGCAATCACCCTCCACTCACAGAATGGGCCGTGTGAACGGGAGTATTTCAAGGAAAGTTCCTGAAGCGTGGGTTCATGAGCCCGATATGCTTATTTCTCTGGGGGAGTGGGGTGTGTGTCCCAATATCACGTTTTGAATTTCAGAGCCTGTTTTCTTTTGCTCTCCTTGCAGCAGTCATTCAAGCAGGACGGCTACAAAAATTCTTGTTAGAGATTGTGGTACGGGTTTAGATTCTCAGTTGATTGACCTCACCTTCTTGGGCCTTTGAATGTCTAATCTCAGCCGATTGTCGTGGTGTAGTTAATTTCAAGCGTGTTCCTTATTGTTGTCCCACAAACGGCGTTCGTTTTCCCGGCCTGCAAGGCAATACCACACAAAGTCGAGGTATTTTTAAATTAATTTCATGGATGCGCATGAACGGGTGCCTGTCTCAAGACAGCACACCTTTGTCTCAAAACTCCCCACGTTTATCTAATTAAGTGATACATATTCATTATTATTTCCCTTAGCGATTGGTCCTTTCTTCTTCGCCTGTCATGTAAATTAGTGCGCAGACTCGGTCTTCTTCCTTCATGGTCTTCTTTTGAGTAGGTGGTCTCATCGGAGTAGGTGGTCAAAGAGTCGGTGGTCGCGATGTCCCCCTGTAGGAATTGCCTCTTACGTACTTGTTACTCTGTCTTGGCAGTTACAGGTGGTTCTTCGAGGTTTATTGACCAGACCACAATCCATTACCTTTTCTGACATAAACACGAAGCCGCATTGTCTGATAGTTAGTTACTAAACCTTAATTGGACTAGTGTATAGTTTTTGTTTCCTTTTTTTAAATATTAACCGATGGGAGCTGTACCCAGGACTTTAGCAGTTCCCTGGTTATTTCAATCATATTATGCATATTAATTGATAACAGTTTTCCCCCCTCTCAGACTTGTGAAGTGTCAATAGATTTTAACACGTCTCACTTTATATCTCTTATCACTAATACATATGGTTGAGATGCCTGTCTCATAATGAAACTCTTGAGACATCCAAACAATATACAAACAAAAATCACCGTAATAACCAAAATGATTAGGTTCTGTAGTAAACTCTGTAGCCATCCAGTCAGCGAGAATCCAAACTCGTGCGGGATTTTATTCAAGCACCCTGTCTCCATTGCCGCTCTTATATTTCTACAAGATTACTTTACCCCTGGACTGTGGATTCCAAGGGGCATATAAATTTCCTTAATACCCCAAAACTTAGAAATTCCCTCTACGATTTCTACCATGAAATGGGGTCCTATGTCAGAAGACATACCTTCTGGAATATCAAACCTAGGGAGAATTTCTTTTGATAAGGCCTTAGTGATTTCTCAAGCCTTCTTGGACGGCATGGAAATGGCTCTGGCCAACCAAAAAAGGTATCTACTATCATCAATAAATATCTGTATGAATTACACATTTGTAGTGACATAAAATGTATTTGCCAGTATTCCCCAGGAGTTATTCCTTGTTTCACAACTCTCCTGTAACCCTCTTGGTAATTTTTTGGATGATTAGCACAACAAATAGCACACCTTTTAACTATTATGTCTGTCAGATTTTGCATTTTTGATCCTATAAGCTATCTTTTTGGCAGTCAATACCAGTGCATTTGTTCTTGAATGTGTTTCTCGATGCAACCCTTTAAGTAGAATTTCCATCATCTTTTCAGAAAGTAGCAGTTGCTTTAAAGGTGTCATCCACCATCCCTGATCATTCTTAGAACAATCTAATTGTTCTGGCAATTGATCTTCTCTCTCAGTATATTATGCATGATAAACGAGGTGCTGGAATTAAGGCTCCTTCAACTGTTGACACTTTGAGAGCTGCTGCTTTTGCCACTTCATCCGCTTTTCGACTTCCCTTTACAATTTCACTATTCCCACTCTGAAGGGCTTACTAATGTGTTATTGGAAATTCCTTGGGCTGAAGAACTGCCTGCAAAAGTTTCTCTATTTCTTCTCCATATTGAATTGGGGTTCCTTGCGAGCCTAAAAGTCCTCTTTCTTCCCAAGTGGCTCCCTGTGCCTGCTTCAGCCTTTAAATGCCTAATCTCAGTCAGTGGTGGTGGCGTAGTTAATTCCAAGCGTGTTCCTTAGGAACGGAGGTCTTTAAAGCAAAGTCCCTGCCGCTTGGGTTCCTACCTCTAGTTCACGGGAGGGGCGGAGTGTGTGTCTGAATATCCCGGTTTGTATTTCAGAGCCTGTTTCCTCTTGCTCTCCTTGCACCAGTCATTCATTCAGGCATGACTGCTACGCAAATTTGTGTTGGAGATTGTGGCTTCGGACTAATGGGATGAGGCTCGTAATCACCTGCATGTGAGACGAAGAGACATTATTTTACCTGGCACGTCTCGGCGTTAGCAAGTGATTTTTCCCGTGCGGTTGAAGCAGCGCGGCCGCGGGAGGCCCCTGCCTTCCTCCTGGTCGTGATCGCCTCGAGGGTCGAAGGAGAGAAGGGCTGGCGAAAAGCCAGCGCAGGAGATGACCGCGGGACGGGCCCCGCTGTCCCCGTGGCGACGGTGCCGTCCCCGCCCGCTGCCCGCGGGAAAGGCAGGGCGGGCAGCGCTCGGCAGCGCTCGGTGCCTGCAGTGCCGGGAGGAGGCTGCGGGCGCCGCTGTTGACCGAGGAGGAGCGAGAGGAAGGCCGGAGCGCTGCCGGCAGCCCCGCCCGCTGCGGCCCGGCTCGCTCGCTGGCTGGCTGGCTGGCTGGCTCGGCGGCCGGGCGGTCTGCGAGAGTCCCCGCGGTGCGGAGCCGTGCTGCAGCGAGGCGGAGGGGCCGGCGGCAGCGGCCGGGAGCGGCGAGCCGGGGCCGAGCCTTAGAGGGAAGCGGAGCCCGAGCCGGAGCGCCTGCGAGGAGCGTGCGGCGGCGGTGCGGGTCCGGCGGGGCCGCGGCGGCGATGTGCGCGGCGGGGAGGCGCTGGGGCCGGCGGGAGCGAGCCCTGCTGTGGTGCGTCCTGGTGGCGGCGTGGGAGGCGGCGTGGGGGCAGCTGCGCTACTCGGTTCCCGAGGAGATGCCGAAGGGCTCGTTCGTGGGCGACGTGGCCAAGGACCTGGGGCTGGAGCTGCCGGCGCTCCGCGACCGCGGCGTCCGCGTTGTATCTGAGGGGACGACGCAGTATTTCGCTCTGCACGGGAAGACGGGACATTTGGTGACGGCGGAGAGGATAGACAGGGAGCAGCTGTGCCGGCTGGTGGAGAAATGCGTGCTGCGCTGTGAGGTGATAGTGGAGGGGGAAATGAAGTTTTTCGAAATCGAAGTGGAAATCACGGACATTAACGACAACGCGCCCAGTTTCCGAGAGTCGCAAAAAGAACTGAGAATGAGCGAGACGACAGCCCCGGGGTCGCGTTTTCCCCTGGCCGAGGCTCACGACCCGGACTCGGGACGGAATTCGCTGCAGAGCTACGAGCTGAGCGGCGACGAGCACTTCTCGCTGGCCGTGCAGGCGGGCCCCGGCGGGGATCAGCGTCCCGAGCTGGTGCTGGCGAAGGCGCTGGACCGGGAGGAGGCGGCGTTTCACGAGCTGGTGCTGAGGGCGAGCGACGGCGGAGAGCCGGCGCGGACGGGCACGGCGCGGATCCGCGTGGCGGTGCTGGACGCGAACGACAACGCGCCCGTGTTCAGCCAGGCGGAGTACACGCTGCGTGTGCCGGAGGACGTGCCCGTGAGCTCCACCCTCGTCACCGTCACGGCCACCGACGCCGACGAGGGCATCTACGGGCACGTGAAGTATTCCCTGAAGAAAGCGACTGACCTGGCATCGGAGATTTTCCAGCTGGACGCCGAGACGGGAGCCATCACACTGCTGCGGAGCCTGGACTTCGAGGAAGGCGAGTCGCACGAACTGGAGGTGCAGGCAGAAGACGGCGGGGGCCTTTCCGACACGGCCAAAGTCGCGATCACGGTGACAGACGTGAACGACAACGCGCCCGAGATTTCGGTGCGGTCGTCGCTGAGCGCGATCTCGGAGGACGCGCCGCCGGGGACGGTGGTGGCCCTGCTGCACGTGCAGGACCGGGACTCGGGGGCGAACGGCGAGGTGCGGTGCTCGCTGGACGGGGGCGTCCCGTTCCGGCTGCGGAGCTCGCAGGGCAGCTACTACAGCGTGGTGACGGCGAGGGAGCTGGACCGGGAGGAGGTGGCGGAGTACAACGTGACGGTGCGGGCGGCGGACGGCGGGTCGCCGGCGCTGTGGAGCAGCGCGGTGCTGGCGCTGCGGGTGCTGGACGTGAACGACAACGCGCCGGTGTTCGCGGAGGCGCGCTACAGCGCCCGGCTGCCCGAGAACAACGCGGCGGGCGCGCTGGTGCTGACGGTGCGGGCGGCGGACGCGGACTGGGGGCAGAACGCGCGCGTGCGGTACCGGCTGTCGGAGGGGCGGGTGCGGGGCGCGCCGCTCTCGTCCTACGTGTCGGTGCAGGCGGAGACGGGCGCGCTGTACGCGCTGCGCTCCTTCGACTACGAGGAGGTGCGCGAGGTGGGGCTGTGGGTGCGGGCGGAGGACGGCGGCGCGCCGGCGCTGAGCAGCAACGTGTCGGTGCGGCTCGTGATCGTGGACGAGAACGACAACGCGCCGCAGGTGCTGTACCCGCCGCCGGCGCCGGCGCCGGGCGCGGGCTGGGCGGGCGTGGAGCTGGCGCCGCGCTCGGCGGAGCCCGGGGCGCTGGTGGCCAAGGTGGTGGCGGTGGACGCCGGACGCGGGGCAGAACGCGTGGCTGTCGTACGAGCTGGCCAAGGCGACGGAGCCGGGGCTGTTCCGCGTGGGGCTGCACAGCGGCGAGGTGCGGACGGCGCGCTTCCCGCTGGCCCGCGACGCGGCGCGGCAGAGCCTGGTGGTGGTGGTGAAGGACCACGGGCGGCCGGCGCTGTCGGCCACGGCCACGCTGACGGTGGTGCTGGCCGAGAGCGTGGCCGAGCTGCTGTCGGAGCTGGGCAGCGCGGCGGCGGCGGCGCCGGGCGAGCCGGCCGGCAGCCTGACGCGGTGGCTGGTGGTGGCCGTGGCGGCCGTGTCCTGCCTCTTCCTCGCCTTCCTGCTGCTGCTGCTGGCGCTGCGCCTGCGGCGCTGGCGCCGCTCGCAGCTGCTGGCGGCGGGCAGCGGCGCCTTGCGCGGCGTCCCGGCCTCGCACTTCGTGGGCATCGACGGCGTCCGCGCCTTCCTGCACTCCTACTCGCACGAGGTGTCGCTCACCGCCGACTCGCGCAAGAGCCAGCTCCGCTTGTCGGGCGGCAGCTGCTGCGACACCCTCCCGGCCCGGCCGCCGCCCGACGAGCCCGCGCCGCTGCTCGGGGAGGACCCTGCCGGCGCCCGCCGCGCGGACCCCGCCGCTCCCCCGGTGAGTTCCTCCCACCAGCCCTTCCCCGCGGCGCGGCGCGGCGCGGCGCGATGCTTCCCTCCGCTGCTTCTCCGCCCTTTCCCCCCGACTTCTGTCTCCTGCCTCGGGGGGTGGAGGTAGCGGGAAGGCAAAGCTTCGCTCAGCGACGCGCGGGGCGCTGGCGCCTCTTGCTCCCGGGAGGTGAACGGGGGATCGCGGCTCAGCGTGACAGTTGCTGCGGGAGGCAGGAGAAGCGGGAGGCTGCTGTTGCCTGCTGGAGTTTCCTCTCAGGGGGGCTTGCTGCTTTTATCACGTCGCTGATGTGTTACATGCTGTTCACTGACCCAGCCTCTGCCGGAGGACAGCTCCTCTTTTACTCGTAGAGCCCCGAGGTTTCTTTCCAGAAGACTAGTGAGCAGGCAATGTATCTTCCTTCTCAGTACGGAGATGTAGCGAAATCTCGGCGAGGTCCGTGGCGTGGTAGTGGTGCATGTCGAGGACAAAGGGTCTGGGTTCTGGCCCTCTGATAACAAGTGCTTGCAAACTATGAGGGTCAACGAACACCAGGCAAGTTGTGACGGCTTGGAGACGAGAGTCTTGGGAGGTGTTTGTGAGGGGCTGTGGAACCAGACACAAGAGATCTGGTTTGCTCCTTTCCCTGTTCGGTGCCCATCTGTAGTATCATGCAATGTGAGTTTTGGCTTCCCAAGTAAGTTTGGCCCAAGTCAGACACGTTGTTCCAGCTGCATAGGGAGGCCTGGGAGGTTCCTCCTGTGTGCTTGCACGTTGTGGTGATGTTTCTAACTAACAGCTTAATTGTATACTTATGGCAAGTGCCCTAAAGGGAGCTTTGGGAGGAGCCAGCCCTGGTTTTGTAACCTATGAAACACCTGAGTTATGCCATAATCTAGAAGAGTATGTTGTCATCCCTTCCCTTCTGTGTGTGTTAACGTCCCGACTTGCTCGTTGTAATGCTGTGGAGGTGGGCTTTTGTCTGTGATAATGTGTGGAAGACCACATGCGTTACATTTGGCTGACTGTCCCCTATGTGCCTTTCATGTTTACAGCTGTAAAGAGAGAGAGGCTTTCATAGATGCGTTTCCTTAAATTACTACTGGAAGAAATGCTCTTGCTTGTCACATGGACATGCTGAGAAGTCAAATATTCTCCCTGGTAAGGAGAAGTTGTCTGTGCAGCTTTTCTTTGGGTGGAGTCTATCTGCAAATGATGAAGGTCAAGGACAACCATGCAACCTGTGAAGGGTTTGAGGAGACTGTCAAGGGTGCTATGTGTGAGGAGATACTAGTGGAGACATGGCATGTGTTTTGCTGATTCCCAGGTTTTATTGTTGGTGTTCTGAAAATGAGTCTGAAGGTGTCTCATTTTTGGATATTGCCTTGGTCAGAGTCCAGCTGTCCAAGATGTGGGTTCATCAGTGTGCTTTCCTGTTGCATGATGTTTCCTGGGAATGGTGGTTATGAAGCATAGATGTAAACTTTGCAATCGTGTGGTAGCGTAACGTATCTTCCAAGTTGCCTGTGTGTTGAAGAAGGATGATGTTGCCTTTGAGCTGAGACTTTGATGACTGGGTCTTTAACTGAGCTCGTGTCCACTCATGGCCTTTAGAACTTTTAATGTTTAATCAAATTATATGGGATGAGCAGAAAGATCTCTTTGCATGTGTCCATGTTGCAATGCTTGGATTCTGAGACGCCGTGTGCCCAACGTTTCTTTCAATGCTGTCTGTCTGCAGAGGTGGCTTTCCTGTTGCATGCTTGTTTTAGGGTGGTGTCGAGGATTCCCGAGAAGGCGAACACAGACACGCTGACTATAAGGGGGAAAAGCATGCATGTATTAACTACAGATGTGCATTTTGCTAAAGGTATCTTGTAAAGCAAATTAACATACTGACCCGAGGACTGTGAGGAAGATGGACCATCCGTACATTCTTGTGCCATCTTGCACCGCAAGCTCAGTCCAGCAATCGGTAGGTGTCAGCTTTACGTGGGCGTCCCCACGTAGGCAATGGTGTCCTCGCCATACACCAGCTTGATGCTCTTCGGAAAAATCCCAGTATTTATATATTTGCAGAGGAACAGGTTTTGGCACACGTGGCCAGCGGGTGCCTAAACACCCCTCGATTGTAACATAGGGAGCCTATGGCGCATGCGCTCGCTGGCCAGGCGCGCTGCACAAGCCATAGCCACCCTGTCTATTGGTTCATGGGCTTTGTACATGCGGCATATTGTCATCATCCCGCAGTCATGCGCCAATCATGCACACAGCTGTGCTGTGCAACAGCCTGCTGCCCGTCCTCCCCCAGTATTAATCAGCTCTTTTATCTCCGTGGTCAGCATTCCAAGCAACAGGCAACAAACCATCCATTTTCTGTGCTGACTGCATTTTCCTCAGCTATCTACCTCTCCCCCAGTGTTCATCCACGGACCAAAATCCCATCTTTTAACCCATCCGTATACAATGCTCTTTGGGCAGGTTGCAGTTCTGCCTGTACAGAGACAGGGCAGCTGGAAGACTTTGCTGTGGTATAGTGTGAAACGGCTAAAGAGTAGGTTTACAAGTTTGTCCTAGTTGTTAGATGAGGCCCACAGTTGTGGTTCCAAGTCTTTCCCCTTTTTTATCACCCAAAGAAAGTATTTGTGGGGAATATGGCTATGGTCTATGGTGTGAGCTGCTGTGTGAGCCTCCTGTGTACTTGTTAGCAGGTGGTTACCTTTTCTGTGTACCTACTACAGCTGACACAATCTGAAATGTGAAGCTACGATTCTTCCACTCCTGTAGGGTTCCCATTAATGCCTTTTTCTTTGTCCAGGTCTGAAGCTGGGCCTCACTTTGGCTAGTAATCCTTAAAACACTGAAAGGTTAAAAGACTGACAGCTCAGCTGTCCAAGTTGTGGGCTCATCAGTGTGCTTTTGCATGATGTTTCCTGGGAATGGCAGTTACTGTGCACAGACGTACACTTTATGTTCAGATTTGAGAGCATGTACCTTCCCAGTTGTCTGGTGTGCTGAAGTAGGATGATGGTGTCTTTGAGCTGATACTTTGACAACTGGGTCTTTATCAGAGGTGCATGTCTCTTTTCCCCTGGAGAACATTTTACATTTCTTCAAAGTAGTGTTGTTGTCCTAAAAGCAGATTTGTTACCCGCTGTGCAATAGACCAATCTGACACACCCAGGAGATCTATTGCTTTTTGTTGGGGCCTGGGAGCTCAGTGGACTTTCCACAATCCAGGCACGCCAGATTCATCAGGTGTGTCTCTTTTATACAATAACTATTGCATATAAGTTATTAAACTACTCCTACCTAATACATATTCAGGCTATGTAACCCATATGCAGAGCATTGCATAACCACGACACATCAAAGGCCTTCTCCGCATACGCAGGGGTCTCAGGTGGTCTTTGGTGGTTGTTTGGGGAGGTATTCCCTCCTCACTTTGACCACTAAGTCGCTCTGTGCCTGGTCAATGGTTTGTTTTCCTGCCAAGAGGGACGTCTCATCAATCAGGAAAGAACAGAAAGGGTCAGAATGACCTTGGCTACTTCTGTAGGTATTATGAAAATTGTTTGAAGTTGAAAATTATTAACTAACGTGATTTAGAACAGGATTTTCTAATCTAAACCACAATTTTCTAAATCTGACATCAGTGCGATGAGCAGAGAAATCTCTTTGCATGTGCCCATGTTGTCATCCTTGTTCTCAGTAAGGAGAATTTGCACGTGCAACTTTTCTTTCAATGGTGTCTGTCTGCAGAGGTAGGTTTCCTGTTGCGTAATATTTGAGCACACTGAAAAATTCTGTCTGTTCCACTCCAGAGCAGGTGAAAAAGTTTGCTGTGGTATAATTTGAAATGTGTAAAAGATGGAAAGGTGGTGTAAAAGTTCAGTTTGTCCTAGTTGTTAGATGACCCCACAGTTGTGGTTCCATGCATTTCCCCCTTTTTATTGTGCAAAGGAATTACTTTGAGGAACTGTGGCTATGCTCTTTGGTGTGAGCTCCTGTGTGAGCCTCCTGTGGACTTTTCCCTAACTAGATAGCCTTCTTGTGTACCCACTACAGTTGACATAAGCTGAAATGTTAAGCTATGATTCCTTCACTTGTGTAGGGTTTCCCATTCTTGCCTTGCTTGTTGTCCAGGTATGAAGCTAGGCCTCCTTGTGACTGGTAACCCTCAAAACATGAAAAGATCTCTTATAATTGTTAGGCTGAGGAAGCAGTTTCCAACCATACCTTGAAGGTGTTCAGCTGCCAAGACAAAGACGTTGGCACACTTCTGTTTCCCTACAATGTCACTGAATGAAATGCTCTTTTGCCTGTGGTCGCCATGTGGCCAAAACAGTGGATATTGTCCGTGGTGCCACTAAAGGCTGTGAATGGAGAGCAAGGAGGGTGGGAGGCTGGGGTTTCCCAGCCAGGAAAACAGGTGGGTCACTGTGGCTTTGGCTGAGCAATGGTTTGATTTCATGCCTGGTGCCAAGGGCTGTGCCATCATCCAAAGAAATTACGTTGAGGAACTGTGGCTATGTTTTTGTGTGTGAGCTCCTGTGTGAGCCTCCTGTGGACTTGTTAGCAGCTAGTTACCTTTTCTGTGTACCTACTACAGTTGACGTTATCTGAAATGTTAATCTATGATTTCTTCACTTGTGTAGGCTTGCCATTCCTGCTTTGTTTCTTTGTGCAGGTCTGAAGTTGGACTACAGAGAGAAAATATGACAAAAGGCTCATGGGTTGAGATAAGGACAGGGAGAGATCACTCAGCAATTACTGTCACAGGCAAACCCATCTTGACTTGGGGAAATTAATTTTATGTATTGCCAGTTAAAGTCAGAGTAGGATAATGAGAAACAAGAACAAACTTAAAAACAACCTTCCCCCCACTCCTCCTTCTTCCCAAGCTCTACTTCACTGCCAGTTTCTCGACCTCCTCCCACTGAGAGGTGCAGGGGGACAGGGAATGGGGAATGGGGGTTGTGGTCAGTTCATCATGGTTTGCCTCTGCCACTCCTTCCTCCTCACGTTCTTCCCCTGCTCCAGCGTGGGGTCCCACCCATGGGAGACAGTCCTTTACAAACTTCTCCAACCAAGTCCTTCCCACAAGCTGCAGATCTTCATAAACTGCTCCAGCATGGGTCCTTTCCATGGGGTGCAGTCCTTCATGAATGGACTGCTCCAGAGTATGTCGCCTGCAAGGGTCACAGTTCCTTCGCTGCCAGAAGACCTGGTCCAGAGTGCAATCCTCTCCATGGGGCCCCATGTTTTTCCAAGAGCCTGCTCCAGCATGGGCTCTCCACAGGCTCACAGCCTCTTACGGGGCACATCCACCCGCTCCAGCGTGGGGTCCTCCAGGGGCTGCAGGGTGGATATCTGCTCCACCATGGACCTCCATGTGCTGCAGGGGGACAACCTGCATCACCATGGTCTTCACCACGGGCTGCAGGGGAATCTCTGGTCCAGCACCTGGAGCACCTCCTTCTTCACTGACCTTGGTGCCTGCATCATTGTTTCTCTCACATATTCTCACTCCTCCCTCCCAGCTGCTGTTGCGCAGCAGGTTTTAACTCTTCTTAAATATGTTAACACAGAGGTGTTACCACTGCTGCTGATTGGCTCAGTTTGGCCAGCGGTGGGCCCATCTTGGAGCCAGCTGGAACTGGCTCTGTCATACATGAGGGAAGCTTCTGGCATCTTCTCACAGAAGCCACCCCTGTAGCCCCCCTGCTACCAAAACCTGGCCATGCAAACCCAATACACAACACAAAGACTTTGATATACTTCTGTTTCCCTAAAATGTTGCTGAATGAAATGCGCTTTTACCTGTGACCAGCATACAGCCAAAAGTTGGATATTATCCATGGTTCAACTACAGACTGTGAATGCAGAGCAAGGAGGGTGAGAGGCTGTCTTTGAACCCGGAAAATAGGTGGGTCAGTGTGGCTTTGTCTGGGCAATGGTTTGATTTCATGCCTGGTGCCAAGGCCTGTGCCATCCATGCTGTGATCCTGGTTTCCCTGTCCTGAAAGGTCATGGTAGTCCTCCAACAATAATGAAGTGTTTGCGCATGTCTGTGGTTTAACCCCAGCCAGCAACTAAGCACCACGCAGCCACTCGCTCACTTCCCCCCCACCCAGTGGGATGGGGAGGGAATCGAGGAAAAAAAGAGAAAATCTCCTGGTTGAGATAAGAACAGTTTAATAGAACAGAAAGGAATAAACTAATAATGATAACAGTACCAATAACAAAATGGCAATACTAATAAAAGGATTGGAATATACAAACCAAGTGATGCACAGTGCAATTGCTCACCACTCACCGTCCCATGCCCAGTTAGTTCCCAAGCAGCAATCCCCTCCCCAGCCCCACTCCCCCCAGGTTATATACTTAGGCATGATGTCACATAGTAGTGAATACGCCTTTGGCCAGTTTGGGTCAGCTGTCCTGGCTGTGTGTCCTCCTCCCAAGCTTCTTGTACCCTGCCAGCCTTCTTGCTGGCTGGGCATGAGAAGGCTGTAAAAATCCTTGACTTGGTCTAAACACTACTTAGCAACCACTGAAAACATCAGTGTGTTATCAATATTCTTCTCATACTGAATCCAAACCGTAACACTGTTATCAGCTACTAGAAAGAATATTAAATCTCTCCCAGCTGAAGTCAGGACAGGACAATAACTGTGCCTTTAGAATGAAGATGGTCCTCCCGGTAACAGAGGACATTTTTGGCGGGGACAGCTGTGGGAAGTGGAGCCCGAGCACCAGTGCCAGTGCAGAAGAGCTGCCCATGGACACTGAGGGGCCACATGTCTATAAGTCCGCGCTGTCTCACTGTTTTCCTTGAGCCTTTCTGAACCTCTGTCCTCTTTCCCCTGCATTTCCCTGGTTAGCGTGGATGGGAAGTGCTGATCTGTGTCTCTAGGAAGGAATGAAAGAAGGAACAGTGTAACCACCGTCCATTCAGAGCAGCAAGTTGACTCCATTTGTGCTGACTGAAATGGTAGAAAACTAAAACGGGTATCCCTGAAACCTTTTGATTTCTAGTGAAATCACCTGACTCTGCATAACAGACTCTGCAGCATGGTCAGCTTTGTGTTGCAGAGCTTCTTTTCCTTTCTCAACGCTTTTTCCCATTGGGATGCACTTGGACCCCATTGATAGCATTGGACACATAGCTGATGGTTATTGCTGGTTTGATAATGGAAGTCCGAAAGGAAATGAGCGTGCAGTTCCATGAATAGAGAAATGAGAGTTTGTTCTGCGTAAAGAAAGAAAGGAGTCTCACTGTCTGCCCTCCCATCCTTTGGAGGAAGACTGCTGCATAAACGGTAGCATTAGTGGGATGGATTCATTTTCTCCAGGCATGATTTCTCTGTGTTCTTGCTGCAGCTATTTCTCACTGTTTATTCCATCCTTGGAGGTAGCCCCTTCCTTGCCTATCGAGGTGAGGGTGAAGGGAGATGTTGATGTACAGCTGAGGGTAGAAAAGCATTTCCCTGGAGGGCTGTAATTGCTATGTCATAAATACAGGCTTTCATCCATCCATACCTTGAAGTTTCCATCCATACCTTGAAGGTTTAGAGCTGCCAAGACAAAGACTTGGATAGACTTCTGTTTCTCTACAGTGTCGCTGACTGAGGTGCTCTTTTGCCTGTGGCTGATCCATGGCCAAACCTTGGATGTTGTCCATGGTGCAAATAAGGGCTGTGACTGCAGAGCCAGCAGGCTGGCTCCCAAGCAGGAAAATTGGTGGGTCTATGTGGCTTTGGCTGAGCAATGGTTTGATTTCATGCCTGGTGCCAAGGCCTGTGCCATTCATGCGGTGATCCTGGTTCGCCTGTCCTGAAAGGCAATGACAGTCCTCCAGCAATAAAGCGTTTGTAGAATAACTCTCCCTGCAGAACCATGATGCATGGGTAGATCCTGTGTGAAACCTCCTTCATCCATCTGCATCTCCGTGTAACATCTGCGATGTAGACTTTCTTGATAGTTGTAATTACACTGTCTTTCATGCCTTTGTTTCCTGGAAGGTCATGGTTCATTTTGCCCCATTTCTGGATAGTTCTTTATCTTTGGAGACTCGGAGTGTTGTTCTGCAGCAAATCCTTACTTCCCCTGGCAAGCCCTCAGCCACTGGAAGACAGAATTTTATGTATGAGAAAAAAAAAGCAGAAGCTAAAAGAGAATCTGCTATACATTCTCAGAAGACTTAGCTTGAGAAAGGGGCCTGTGATTAGGTGTTTCCACTTACGGCTTCAGACTTGTGGGAGATGAGCAGGCCACAGAGTAGAAAAAATGATGAGAGCTGATGAGTTTTTCATAAAAGGACCCCCCCCCTACTCTGTAGTCCAGAGTAAGACTTTAGGGCTGAACGTGCAGCTTGAGAACGCAATGGCTCCCAGGTGCTCTGGGGGACGAATTGCCATGCCCACAGTGAAGACTGAAACATCTTCCTGGTGAGTTTCTCTGACAGTACTTTTAATGCTTCCCTGCATTGCTTGTCTGGTTTTTTTTTTCCTTTTCTTCCCCCCTCCCTGCCCCCTGGTGTTCTATGTATGTAGGTTTAGTTATAAGTAGTGGCATATCTTCATTTAGCAATGCCTTGTGTGTTAGTGCCTCTTGCTCATGTTACAGCTGGTGTGGAAGGCAGGAGATGTAAGGGGGGGGTACATTTGTGTTCTGGTTTTGTTACAGGTGAATAGATGTAAACATGACCTTTGAAGAAGTTGCATCTCTGTGGAACAGTGTGTGTGATAAAAGAGGAGAAGAGATTTCTCCTAAATGAAGAGTTTGATGACCCAGTCTCTGTTGGAGGACCGCTCATCTTTTAGTTTGGCCATGTTAACTCTCCTGTGCTTTTGAATAGTTATGTTTCTTCTGAGAATGGTGGTGAGCAGACAAATGTATGTCCTTTCTTGGTATGATCGTGATGCATTAACCTCTCATGACATGTGTGTGCCAGTTATGAGGGTCAGAAGCTAACCTGCAAGTTGCGTGGGGTTGGAGAGAATTGAGAACAATGATATATCATTGTTCATATATACATGGTGTTGTGGTTTCAGCCCAGTCGCTAACAAAGGACCACACAGCCACTTGCTCACTCCTCCCCACTCCCCTCCGGTGGGATGGGGAGGAGAATCAGAAAGGAGAAAAGAAAAAAAAAAGGAACCTCGTGGGCTGACACAAGGACAATTGACTGGGACAACACAAAATGAGAAGTTACAACAACAACAACAGTACTAATAAAAGAATATACAAAACGAGTGATGCACAGTGCAACTGCTCACCACCCGGACCCCGACGCTCCCCCACTGAAAGCCAAGAGCCCCCCACCCAGCCTGCTCCCCATTTATATACTGAGCATGATGTCACATGGTATGGAATAGCTCCTAGCTAGTTCAGGTCAGCTGTCCTGGCTGTGACCCCTCCCAGGATCCTGTGAAAATTAACTCTATCCCAGCTGAACTCAGGACATATGGCTAGAACATCTTGTAATTCCTGTGTGAAACCTCCTCTATCCATGTATTTCTCCCTGTAACGTTTTGATGGAGACTTTCATCAAAGTGGTAATTACATTTTCCCATCCTTTGATCTGCCTTCAGGCTTTGTTTCCTGGAAGGTCATCGTTTAGCACTTGTGGATTGTTCTTTTGCAGTTGGAACTGTGAGTGTTGTTTTGCAGCAAACGCTGACTTCCCTGGAGAACCACGTGAAGACAAGACTTTTTTGTGTGAGGAAAATGAAACAGAAGTTAAAACTGAGTCTCTCATATGCTCTTACACCTAGATAAAGACTTTGATAAAGCATTTACACAGTAGAAAAAAGTCACAAGGACAGACGGATTTCCAAATGCGACCCCCCCTACTATGTAGTCCAAAGTAAGACTTTAGGGCTTTGCTTGTGGGTTCAGACCTCAGTCACTTCCAGGTGCTCTGGGAGATGAATTTTCAAGGCAGACTTGTGGCCAAGCCTCTGTACATTCCAGTAGTCAAATACTTATCTCGGTGGAGCAAGTCAGAGTGTTTGGTTTTGTTTATTAAGAATCAGAAATGGCTGAGAGAGTTGAGCCTCTGCTTTGCAAGAAGGAACTCATGGAAAACACTTGCACAACCCCTTACCCATCGCTTACTCCAAGTGGATAACGAGCACTAATGAAGACCAATGAGCATTACTGCATAGCAGCAGTCACCTCTGATCCCCCTCTGGCAAGCTGGCTACTCAGGAAGGTGGTACAGACTGGTGTAGAGTACTGCTGGCCAATCCCACCTGCCTGTGCCTTGTTCTTATGTCTCTGAGGACTACAAGGCTACGTATCCCTCTGTGTGATTTCCTAGCCTGCACAGGCCTGGATGTGTCACAGTAGCAAATAACCTGCCCCATCTTGCTTAGTGAGAGGTACTTGTTTTGGCTGCTTTGGTTTAATTAAGTGCTGCTGAGTTTTGTTGTTCTGATTAAAGGAACATGTTGCGCCTAGTAAAGTCATGCCATGCAGTACAGGCAAGAGAGACCTAGCAGCCCTTCTAAATCACTGCAACTTGCCTAGCTTACACCTTGAGGCCTTAGCGACTTGTGGCAGAGCAACTGCAAATCACAGCACTGAAGTACCTGCCCCAATGAGGTCAGGTGGAGGTTTTGGGTTTGTATATTAATCACCAGAAATCGTTGACAAGCTTTCAGCTGATCAGGCAGTCCCTGCATGGGCTGGCCAGATGGTGGGACTTTTGCCTAGAAGCTCCCAAAATCACATAGAGAGAAAAATGCAAAATCGAGCCTTATGGCAGGCCTTGGAGTTTGGCGTTTCCAGCAAGAGCACTGAAGGTTTTTCTGGGTGGAAGAGGAGTCAGCGTCAGAATGTGCACAGGGCAAAAAGCCTACACAGTTCTGTGCTTTGTTCTTCTCTGCCAGGCATGTACAGTGACATTGGTCTGAGTTCAGGTCCACGACCTTTAGGCTTCACATCTCTCCATCAGTGTTAACTGTTGTTCTAAATCAGAATCAAACCTGAGCATTTCAGAGTAAAATGAAATTCACCCTTTTTGCGTGGGCTTCCGAGGCACACGTGGGCAGGGAGAAGAAACATCAGGAAGGGCTGAAAACATGCATGATGAAACTTCTTTATTGCTCTGTCACAGATATTTCCTTCTTAGTTTTCATACCAACGCACGCCAGAAGACGTAAAGGTAAATGGCAGGGTGTATCACTACTTTAAAAGTCTACTGCGGCCTCAAACTCCTTCTTGAGTAGGAGACGACGGTTGTATTATAATGGCTAGGGTTCCTGCTAAGCATTCCGTCAGTGCCTCTGAGTGTCCTTTTGTATTAAAAGAGAGACCGCCAAGCTTGATGCGTACAGCTCGAAAGCCCGGGCCGCCGGGAGCGAGCGCGGCCGTCAGCCGGCTGCGGTGGCGTCGCGGCGCCTCCGGGTGCCGCTGTTGGCCGAGGCGGAGCGGCGCTGGAGCCGCAGCCGGAGCCGCAGCCGCAGCCGCAGCCGCCGCAGCGTCCTGCCCCCGCAGGCTGCTCGCTCGCACGGCGCCGGCCAGAGCGGCAGCGGCACGGGCAGCAGAGGCGAGAGGCGGCGCGGCGCGGGGAGCAGCGGCGTCCGAGCCGGCGCCGAGATCGCTGCCCTCCGGCGGGCCCTGCGCTCGCTGCGGAGAGTGGCTGGAAGGGAGGCAGGGCAGCGGCAGGAGGGAGGAGCGCGGCGAGCGCTGCCCACAATGGCGGGCAGGCAGAGGCAGAGGCAGAGGCAGAGCCGGCGGCGAGCAGCCGGGCGAGTGCTGCTGCCCGCTTTGCTGCTGGGCTTGTGCTGCCGGGCGGCGCCGGAGCGGGTCCGCTACGCCATCCCCGAGGAGCTGGGCAGAGGCTCGCTGGTGGGGCCGCTGGCGCGGGACCTGGGGCTGAGCCCGGCCGACCTGCCGGCACGCCAGCTGCGGCTCAGCGCCGAGAAGCAGTACTTCGGCGTGAGCGGGGAGACCGGGAACCTCTACGTGAGCGAGAGGCTGGACCGGGAGGAGATGTGCGGCGAGGCGGCGTCCTGCTTCGTCAGCTTCGAGGCGCTGGTGCAGAACCCGCTCAACGTTTTCCACGTCGAGGTGGCCATCCAGGACATCAACGACAACGCCCCGCGCTTCCTGCAAGACAGTTTCCAGCTGGAGATCAACGAGTTGACTTTTCCCGGCACCCGGTTTGCCTTGGGCACGGCCGAGGACGCAGACGTGCGCAGCAACTCGCTGCAGGGCTACGAGCTGGAGGCCAACGGGTACTTCGCGGTGGAGGTGAAGGAGAGCCAGGACGGCAGCAAGTTCGCGGAGCTGGTGCTGCGGCGCGCGCTGGACCGGGAGAGCGAGCAGAGCCTGCGGCTGGTGCTGACGGCGCTGGACGGCGGCGAGCCGCCCCGGAGCGGCACCGCCCAGCTCTGCATCAACGTCACCGACGCCAACGACAACCCACCCGTGTTCGCGCAGGACCGCTACCGCGCCAGCCTGAGGGAAGACGCGCCGCCGGGCTCGTTGGTGCTGAACGTCTCTGCCTCCGACGCCGACGCCGGCACCAACGCCCGCATCACCTACGGCTTTGGGAAAATGCCGGCCAAGGTGCTCCAGAAATTCGTGGTGGACGCGGAGAGCGGGACGATCACGCTGCAGGAGGCGCTGGACTTCGAGGACACGCGAGGCTACACGCTGCTGGTGGAGGCGAGGGACGGGGGCGGTCTGGTGGCGCACTGCGAAGTGGAGGTGGAGGTGCTGGACGTGAACGACAACGCGCCCGAGGTGACACTGACGTCGGTGTCGAGCCCGGTCCCCGAGGACGCGCCGGCCGGCACGGTGGTGGCCCTGGTGAAAGTGCGGGACCGGGACTCCGGGGAGAACGGGCAGGTGTCGTGCGAGCTGTCGGGCGAGGCGCCGCTGTCGATCGTGGCGTCGTCGGGCGGCTCGTACAAGGTGGTGACGGCGAGCGCGCTGGACCGGGAGCAGGCGCCCGAGCACCGGGTGGCGGTGGTGGCCAGGGACCGGGGCAGCCCGGCGCTCTCCAGCCGCGCGGCGCTGGTGCTGGAGGTGTCGGACGTGAACGACAACGCGCCGGTGTTCGAGGAGGCCGCCTACAGCGCCTACGTGGCGGAGAACAACGCGGCGGGCGCGCCGGTGCTGCGCGTGCGCGCGCGGGACGCGGACGCGGGCGCCAACGGGCGCGTCAGCTACTGGCTGGCGGGCGGCAGCGCGGGCGCGGCGCCGTACGTGTCGGTGGAGGCGCGGAGCGGCGCGGTGTACGCGCAGCGCTCCTTCGACTACGAGCAGTGCCGCGAGTTCGCGGTGGCGGTGCGGGCGCAGGACGGCGGGGCGCCGGCGCGGAGCTCGACGGCGACGGTGCGCGTCTTCGTGCTGGACCGCAACGACAACGCGCCGCGGGTGCTGTGGCCGGCGGCGGGCGCGGGCGCGGGGGCGGGCGCGGGGGCGGGCGCGGGGGCGGCCCCGGCCGCGGCCCCGTTCGAGGTGGTGCCGCGGTCGGCCGAGGCCGGGTACCTGGTGGCCAAGGTGGTGGCGGTGGACGCGGACGCGGGGCGCAACGCGTGGCTGTCGTACGAGCTGGTGCAGGCGCCGGAGCCGGCGCTGTTCCGCGTGGGGCTGCACAGCGGCGAGGTGCGGACGGCGCGGGCCGTGTCGGAGAGGGACGCGGCGAAGCAGCGGCTGGTGGCCGTGGTGAAGGACCACGGGCAGCCGGCGCTGTCGGCCACGGCCACGCTGCACGTGGTGCTGGCCGAGAGCTTGCAGGAGGCGCTGCCGGAGCTGAGCGAGCGGGCGGCGGGCGCCGACTCGCCGGCGGAGCTGCAGTTCTACCTGGTGCTGGCGCTGGCGCTCCTCTCCGCCCTCTTCCTGCTGAGCGTGGCGCTGGCCGTGCTGGCGCGGGTGCGCCGGGCCGGGCCGCCCGCCGTCCTGCGCTGCCTGGGCGCGCAGCGCTTCTCCGTGGCCGGCGCCGCCTTCCCGGCCGACTTCTGCGAGGGCACCTTGCCCTACTCCTACAACCTGTGCGTGGCGCCGGGCCGCGCCGTCGCCGAGGGCGCTTGGCTGCCGCCGCCGCCGCCCAGCCTGGCCGCGGAGGAGCTTCTCGGCGCGGAGCCCTGCGGGAAGCGGAGCCCGACCAGCAGCGCCGGCGCGGGAGAGCCGCCCGCGGACGCCGAGGCCCCGCAGGTCTGTAAGCCCGCGCAGTCCTTGCCTCTGCGCCTTTCCTAAGCTCACGTCGAGGGGAGTGGGCTCTTGCTCGTCCAGTCAGTGCCAATGCATTTGCTCTTGAATGTGTTTCTCGATGCAATCCTTTAAGTAGACTTTCCATCATCTTTTCAGAAAGTAGCAGTTGCTTTAAAGGTGTCATCCACCATCCCTGATCATTCTTAGAACAATCTAATTGTTCTGGCAATTGATCTTCTCTCTCAGTATATTGTGCAGGTGATGATTCTAAACGAGGTGCTGGAATTAAGGCTCCTTCAACTGTTGACTCTTTGAGAGCTGCTTCTTTTGCCACTTGATCCGCTTTTCGACTTCCCTTTATCATTTCACTATTCCCTTTCGGATGGGCTTTACAATGTGTTATTGGAACTTCCTTGGGCTGAAGAACTGCCTGCAAAAGTTTCTCTATTTCTTCTCCATATTGAATTGGGGTTCCTTGCGAGCTTAAAAGTCCTCTTTCTTTCCAAGGAGCGCCATGTGCCTGCTTCAGCCTCTAAATGCCTAATCTCAGTCAGTGGTGGTGGCGTAGTTAATTCCAAGCGTGTTCCTTAGGAACGGAGGTCTTTAAAGCAAAGTCCCTGCCGCTTGGGTTCCTACCTCTAGTTCACGGGAGGGGCGGAGTGTGTGTCTGAATATCCCGGTTTGTATTTCAGAGCCTGTTTCCTCTTGCTCTCCTTGCACCAGTCATTCATTCAGGCATGACTGCTACACATATTAGTGTTGGAGATTGTGGCTTCGGACTAATGGGATGAGGCTCGTAATCACCTGCATGTGAGACGAAGAGACATTCTTTTACTTGGCACGTCTCGGCGTTAGCAAGTGATTTTTCCCGTGCGGTTGAAGCAGCGCGGCCGCGGGAGGCCCCTGCCTTCCTCCTGGTCGTGATCGCCTCGAGGGTCGAAGGAGAGAAGGGCTGGCGAAAAGCCAGCGCAGGAGATGACCGCGGGACGGGCCCCGCTGTCCCCGTGGCGACGGTGCCGTCCCCGCCCGCTGCCCGCGGGAAAGGCAGGGCGGGCAGCGCTCGGCAGCGCTCGGTGCCTGCAGTGCCGGGAGGAGGCTGCGGGCGCCGCTGTTGACCGAGGAGGAGCGAGAGGAAGGCCGGAGCGCTGCCGGCAGCCCCGCCCGCTGCGGCCCGGCTCGCTCGCTGGCTGGCTGGCTGGCTGGCTCGGCGGCCGGGCGGTCTGCGAGCGTCCCCGCGGTGCGGAGCCGTGCTGCAGCGAGGCGGAGGAGCCGGCGGCAGCGGCCGGGAGCGGCGAGCCGGGGCCGGAGTCAGAGCCGGAGCGGGAAGCGTCTGCGAGGAGCGTGCGGCGGCGGTGCGGGTCCGGCGGGGCCGCGGCGGAGATGTGCGCGGCGGGGAGGCGCTGGGGCCGGCGGGAGCGAGCCCTGCTGTGGTGCGTCCTGGTGGCGGCGTGGGAGGCGGCGTGGGGGCAGCTGCGCTACTCGGTTCCCGAGGAGATGCCGAAGGGCTCGTTCGTGGGCGACGTGGCCAAGGACCTGGGGCTGGAGCTACCGGCGCTCCGCGACCGCGGCGTCCGCATCTTGGACAGAGGTAGGACACAGTATTTCGCTCTGCACGGCAAGACGGGGCATTTGGTGACGGCGGAGAGGATAGACAGAGAGCAGCTGTGCCGGCTGGTGGAGAAATGCGTGCTGCGCTGTGAGGTGATAGTGGAGGGGGAAATGAAGTTTTTCGAAATCGAAGTGGAAATCACGGACATTAACGACAACGCGCCCAGTTTCCGAGAGTCGCAAAAAGAACTGAGAATGAGCGAGACGACAGCGCTGGGGTCGCGTTTTCCCCTGGCCGAGGCCCACGACCCGGACTCGGGACGGAATTCGCTGCAGAGCTACGAGCTGAGCGGCGACGAGCACTTCTCGCTGGCCGTGCAGGCGGGCCCCGGTGGGGATCAGCGTCCCGAGCTGGTGCTGGCGAAGGCGCTGGACCGGGAGGAGGCGGCGTTTCACGAGCTGGTGCTGAGGGCGAGCGACGGCGGAGAGCCGGCGCGGACGGGCACGGCGCGGATCCGCGTGGCGGTGCTGGACGCGAACGACAACGCGCCCGTGTTCAGCCAGGCGGAGTACACGCTGCGTGTGCCGGAGGACGTGCCCGTGGGCTCCACCCTCGTCACCGTCACGGCCACCGACGCCGACGAGGGCATCTACGGGCACGTGAAGTATTCCCTGAAGAAAGCGACTGACCTGGCATCGGAGATTTTCCAGCTGGACGCCGAGACGGGAGCCATCACACTGCTGCGGAGCCTGGACTTCGAGGAAGGTGACTCGCACGAACTGGAGGTGCAGGCAGAAGACGGCGGGGGCCTTTCCGACACGGCCAAAGTCGCGATCACGGTGACAGACGTGAACGACAACGCGCCCGAACTGACAGTGTCGTCGTCGCTGAGCGCGATCTCGGAGGACGCGCCGCCGGGGACGGTGGTGGCCCTGCTGCACGTGCAGGACCGGGACTCGGGGGCGAACGGCGAGGTGCGGTGCTCGCTGGACGGGGGCGTCCCTTTCCGGCTGCGGAGCTCGCAGGGCAGCTACTACAGCGTGGTGACGGCGAGGGAGCTGGACCGGGAGGAGGTGGCGGAGTACAACGTGACGGTGCGGGCGGCGGACGGCGGGTCGCCGGCGCTGTGGAGCAGCGCGGTGCTGGCGCTGCGGGTGCTGGACGTGAACGACAACGCGCCGGTGTTCGCAGAGGCGCGCTACAGCGCCCGGCTGCCCGAGAACAACGCGGCGGGCGCGCTGGTGCTGACGGTGCGGGCGGCGGACGCGGACTGGGGGCAGAACGCGCGCGTGCGGTACCGGCTGTTGGAGGGGCGGGTGCGGGGCGCGCCGCTCTCGTCCTACGTGTCGGTGCAGGCGGAGACGGGCGCGCTGTACGCGCTGCGCTCCTTCGACTACGAGGAGGTGCGCGAGGTGGGGCTGTGGGTGCGGGCGGAGGACGGCGGCGCGCCGGCGCTGAGCAGCAACGTGTCGGTGCGGCTCGTGATCGTGGACGAGAACGACAACGCGCCGCAGGTGCTGTACCCGCCGCCGGCGCCGGCGCCGGGCGCGGGCTGGGCGGGCGTGGAGCTGGCGCCGCGCTCGGCGGAGCCCGGGGCGCTGGTGGCCAAGGTGGTGGCGGTGGACGCGGACGCGGGGCAGAACGCGTGGCTGTCGTACGAGCTGGCCAAGGCGACGGAGCCGGGGCTGTTCCGCGTGGGGCTGCACAGCGGCGAGGTGCGGACGGCGCGCTTCCCGCTGGCCCGCGACGCGGCGCGGCAGAGCCTGGTGGTGGTGGTGAAGGACCACGGGCGGCCGGCGCTGTCGGCCACGGCCACGCTGACGGTGGTGCTGGCCGAGAGCGTGGCCGAGCTGCTGTCGGAGCTGGGCAGCGCGGCGGCGGCGGCGCCGGGCGAGCCGGCCGGCAGCCTGACGCGGTGGCTGGTGGTGGCCGTGGCGGCCGTGTCCTGCCTCTTCCTCGCCTTCCTGCTGCTGCTGCTGGCGCTGCGCCTGCGGCGCTGGCGCCGCTCGCAGCTGCTGGCGGCGGGCAGCGGCGCCTTGCGCGGCGTCCCGGCCTCGCACTTCGTGGGCATCGACGGCGTCCGCGCCTTCCTGCACTCCTACTCGCACGAGGTGTCGCTCACCGCCGACTCGCGCAAGAGCCAGCTCCGCTTGTCGGGCGGCAGCTGCTGCGACACCCTCCCGGCCCGGCCGCCGCCCGACGAGCCCGCGCCGCTGCTCGGGGAGGACCCTGCCGCTCCCCCGGTGAGTTCCTCCCACCAGCCCTTCCCCGCGGCGCGGCGCGGCGCGGCGCGACGCTTCCCTCCGCTGCTTCTCCGCCCTTTCCCCCCGACTTCTGTCTCCTGCCTCGGGGGGTGGAGGTAGCGGGAAGGCAAAGCTTCGCTCAGCGACGCGCGGGGCGCTGGCGCCTCTTGCTCCCGGGAGGTGAACGGGGGATCGCGGCTCAGCGTGACAGTTGCTGCGGGAGGCAGGAGAAGCGGGAGGCTGCTGTTGCCTGCTGGAGTTTCCTCTCAGGGGGGCTTGCTGCTTTTATCACGTCGCTGATGTGTTACATGCTGTTCACTGACCCAGCCTCTCCCGGAGGACAGCTCCTCTTTTACTCGTAGAGCCCCGAGGTTTCTTTCCAGAAGACTAGTGAGCAGGCAATGTATCTTCCTTCTCAGTACGGAGATGTAGCGAAATCTCGGCGAGGTCCGTGGCGTGGTAGTGGTGCATGTCGAGGACAAAGGGTCTGGGTTCTGGCCCTCTGATAACAAGTGCTTGCAAACTATGAGGGTCAACGAACACCAGGCAAGTTGTGACGGCTTGGAGACGAGAGTCTTGGGAGGTGTTTGTGAGGGGCTGTGGAACCAGACACAAGAGATCTGGTTTGCTCCTTTCCCTGTTCGGTGCCCATCTGTAGTATCATGCAATGTGAGTTTTGGCTTCCCAAGTAAGTTTGGCCCAAGTCAGACACGTTGTTCCAGCTGCATAGGGAGGCCTGGGAGGTTCCTCCTGTGTGCTTGCACGTTGTGGTGATGTTTCTAACTAACAGCTTAATTGTATACTTATGGCAAGTGCCCTAAAGGGAGCTTTGGGAGGAGCCAGCCCTGGTTTTGTAACCTATGAAACACCTGAGTTATGCCATAATCTAGAAGAGTATGTTGTCATCCCTTCCCTTCTGTGTGTGTTAACGTCCCGACTTGCTCGTTGTAATGCTGTGGAGGTGGGCTTTTGTCTGTGATAATGTGTGGAAGACCACATGCGTTACATTTGGCTGACTGTCCCCTATGTGCCTTTCATGTTTACAGCTGTAAAGAGAGAGAGGCTTTCATAGATGCGTTTCCTTAAATTACTACTGGAAGAAATGCTCTTGCTTGTCACATGGACATGCTGAGAAGTCAAATATTCTCCCTGGTAAGGAGAAGTTGTCTGTGCAGCTTTTCTTTGGGTGGAGTCTATCTGCAAATGATGAAGGTCAAGGACAACCATGCAACCTGTGAAGGGTTTGAGGAGACTGTCAAGGGTGCTATGTGTGAGGAGATACTAGTGGAGACATGGCATGTGTTTTGCTGATTCCCAGGTTTTATTGTTGGTGTTCTGAAAATGAGTCTGAAGGTGTCTCATTTTTGGATATTGCCTTGGTCAGAGTCCAGCTGTCCAAGATGTGGGTTCATCAGTGTGCTTTCCTGTTGCATGATGTTTCCTGGGAATGGTGGTTATGAAGCATAGATGTAAACTTTGCAATCGTGTGGTAGCGTAACGTATCTTCCAAGTTGCCTGTGTGTTGAAGAAGGATGATGTTGCCTTTGAGCTGAGACTTTGATGACTGGGTCTTTAACTGAGCTCGTGTCCACTCATGGCCTTTAGAACTTTTAATGTTTAATCAAATTATATGGGATGAGCAGAAAGATCTCTTTGCATGTGTCCATGTTGCAATGCTTGGATTCTGAGACGCCGTGTGCCCAACGTTTCTTTCAATGCTGTCTGTCTGCAGAGGTGGCTTTCCTGTTGCATGCTTGTTTTAGGGTGGTGTCGAGGATTCCCGAGAAGGCGAACACAGACACGCTGACTATAAGGGGGAAAAGCATGCATGTATTAACTACAGATGTGCATTTTGCTAAAGGTATCTTGTAAAGCAAATTAACATACTGACCCGAGGACTGTGAGGAAGATGGACCATCCGTACATTCTTGTGCCATCTTGCACCGCAAGCTCAGTCCAGCAATCGGTAGGTGTCAGCTTTACGTGGGCGTCCCCACGTAGGCAATGGTGTCCTCGCCATACACCAGCTTGATGCTCTTCGGAAAAATCCCAGTATTTATATATTTGCAGAGGAACAGGTTTTGGCACACGTGGCCAGCGGGTGCCTAAACACCCCTCGATTGTAACATAGGGAGCCTATGGCGCATGCGCTCGCTGGCCAGGCGCGCTGCACAAGCCATAGCCACCCTGTCTATTGGTTCATGGGCTTTGTACATGCGGCATATTGTCATCATCCCGCAGTCATGCGCCAATCATGCACACAGCTGTGCTGTGCAACAGCCTGCTGCCCGTCCTCCCCCAGTATTAATCAGCTCTTTTATCTCCGTGGTCAGCATTCCAAGCAACAGGCAACAAACCATCCATTTTCTGTGCTGACTGCATTTTCCTCAGCTATCTACCTCTCCCCCAGTGTTCATCCACGGACCAAAATCCCATCTTTTAACCCATCCGTATACAATGCTCTTTGGGCAGGTTGCAGTTCTGCCTGTACAGAGACAGGGCAGCTGGAAGACTTTGCTGTGGTATAGTGTGAAACGGCTAAAGAGTAGGTTTACAAGTTTGTCCTAGTTGTTAGATGAGGCCCACAGTTGTGGTTCCAAGTCTTTCCCCTTTTTTATCACCCAAAGAAAGTATTTGTGGGAATATGGCTATGGTCTATGGTGTGAGCTGCTGTGTGAGCCTCCTGTGTACTTGTTAGCAGGTGGTTACCTTTTCTGTGTACCTACTACAGCTGACACAATCTGAAATGTGAAGCTACGATTCTTCCACTCCTGTAGGGTTCCCATTAATGCCTTTTTCTTTGTCCAGGTCTGAAGCTGGGCCTCACTTTGGCTAGTAATCCTTAAAACACTGAAAGGTTAAAAGACTGACAGCTCCAGCTGTCCAAGTTGTGGGCTCATCAGTGTGCTTTTGCATGATGTTTCCTGGGAATGGCAGTTACTGCGCACAGACGTACACTTTATGTTCAGATTTGAGAGTCATGTACCTTCCCAGTTGTCCATGGTGCTGAAGTAGGATGATGGTGTCTTTGAGCTGATACTTTGACAACTGGGTCTTTATCAGAGCTGCATGTCTGCTTATGCCCCTGGAGAACATTTTACATTTCCTTCAAAGTCAGTGTTGTTGTCCTAAAAGCAGATTTGTTACCTGCTGTTGCAATAGACCAATCTGACACACCCAGGAGATCTATTGCTTTTTGTTGGGGCCTGGGATGCTCAGTGGACTTTCCACAATCCAGGCACGCCAGATTCATCAGGTGTGTCTCTTTTATTACAATAACTATTGCATATAAGTTATTAAACTACTCCTACCTAATACATATTCAGGCTATGCTAATACCATATGCAGAGCATTGCATATAACCACGACACATCAAAGGCCTTCTCCGCATACGCAGGGGTCTCAGGTGGTCTTTGGTGGTTGTTTGGGGAGGTATTCCCTCCTCACTTTCGACAGCTAAGTCGCTCTGTGCCTGGTCAATGGTTTGTTTTCCTGCCAAGAGGGACGTCTCATCAATCAGGAAAGAACAGAAAGGGTCAGAATGACCTTGGCTACTTCTGTAGGTATTACTGAAAATTGTTTGAAGTTGAAAATTATTAACTAACGTGATTTAGAACAGGATTTTCTAATCTAAACCACAATTTTCTAAATCTGACATCAGTGCGATGAGCAGAGAAATCTCTTTGCATGTGCCCATGTTGTCATCCTTGTTCTCAGTAAGGAGAATTTGCACGTGCAACTTTTCTTTCAATGGTGTCTGTCTGCAGAGGTAGGTTTCCTGTTGCGTAATATTTGAGCACACTGAAAAATTCTGTCTGTTCCACTCCAGAGCAGGTGAAAAAGTTTGCTGTGGTATAATTTGAAATGTGTAAAAGATGGAAAGATGGTGTAAAAGTTCAGTTTGTCCTAGTTGTTAGATGTACCCCACAGTTGTGGTTCCATGCATTTCCCCCTTTTTATTGTGCAAAGGAATTACTTTGAGGAACTGTGGCTATGCTCTTTGGTGTGAGCTCCTGTGTGAGCCTCCTGTGGACTTTTCCCTAACTAGATAGCCTTCTTGTGTACCCACTACAGTTGACATAAGCTGAAATGTTAAGCTATGATTCCTTCACTTGTGTAGGTTTCCCATTCTTGCCTTGCTTGTTGTCCAGGTATGAAGCTAGGCCTCCTTGTGACTGGTAACCCTCAAAACATGAAAAGATCTCTTATAATTGTTAGGCTGAGGAAGCAGTTTCCAACCATACCTTGAAGGTGTTCAGCTGCCAAGACAAAGACGTTGGCACACTTCTGTTTCCCTACAATGTCACTGAATGAAATGCTCTTTTGCCTGTGGTCGCCATGTGGCCAAAACAGTGGATATTGTCCGTGGTGCCACTAAAGGCTGTGAATGGAGAGCAAGGAGGGTGGGAGGCTGGGGTTTCCCAGCCAGGAAAACAGGTGGGTCACTGTGGCTTTGGCTGAGCAATGGTTTGATTTCATGCCTGGTGCCAAGGGCTGTGCCATCATCCAAAGAAATTACGTTGAGGAACTGTGGCTATGTTTTTGTGTGTGAGCTCCTGTGTGAGCCTCCTGTGGACTTGTTAGCAGCTAGTTACCTTTTCTGTGTACCTACTACAGTTGACGTTATCTGAAATGTTAATCTATGATTTCTTCACTTGTGTAGGCTTGCCATTCCTGCTTTGTTTCTTTGTGCAGGTCTGAAGTTGGACTACAGAGAGAAAATATGACAAAAGGCTCATGGGTTGAGATAAGGACAGGGAGAGATCACTCAGCAATTACTGTCACAGGCAAACCCATCTTGACTTGGGGAAATTAATTTTATGTATTGCCAGTTAAAGTCAGAGTAGGATAATGAGAAACAAGAACAAACTTAAAAACACCTTCCCCCCACTCCTCCCTTCTTCCCAAGCTCTACTTCACTGCCAGTTTCTCGACCTCCTCCCACTGAGAGGTGCAGGGGGACAGGGAATGGGGAATGGGGGTTGTGGTCAGTTCATCATGGTTTGCCTCTGCCACTCCTTCCTCCTCACGTTCTTCCCCTGCTCCAGCGTGGGGTCCCACCCATGGGAGACAGTCCTTTACAAACTTCTCCAACCAAGTCCTTCCCACAAGCTGCAGATCTTCATAAACTGCTCCAGCATGGGTCCTTTCCATGGGGTGCAGTCCTTCATGAATGGACTGCTCCAGAGTATGTCGCCTGCAAGGGTCACAGTTCCTTCGCTGCCAGAAGACCTGGTCCAGAGTGCAATCCTCTCCATGGGGCCCCATGTTTTTCCAAGAGCCTGCTCCAGCATGGGCTCTCCACAGGCTCACAGCCTCTTACGGGGCACATCCACCCGCTCCAGCGTGGGGTCCTCCAGGGGCTGCAGGGTGGATATCTGCTCCACCATGGACCTCCATGTGCTGCAGGGGGACAACCTGCATCACCATGGTCTTCACCACGGGCTGCAGGGGAATCTCTGGTCCAGCACCTGGAGCACCTCCTTCTTCACTGACCTTGGTGCCTGCATCATTGTTTCTCTCACATATTCTCACTCCTCCCTCCCAGCTGCTGTTGCGCAGCAGGTTTTAACTCTTCTTAAATATGTTAACACAGAGGTGTTACCACTGCTGCTGATTGGCTCAGTTTGGCCAGCGGTGGGCCCATCTTGGAGCCAGCTGGAACTGGCTCTGTCATACATGAGGGAAGCTTCTGGCATCTTCTCACAGAAGCCACCCCTGTAGCCCCCCTGCTACCAAAACCTGGCCATGCAAACCCAATACACAACACAAAGACTTTGATATACTTCTGTTTCCCTAAAATGTTGCTGAATGAAATGCGCTTTTACCTGTGACCAGCATACAGCCAAAAGTTGGATATTATCCATGGTTCAACTACAGACTGTGAATGCAGAGCAAGGAGGGTGAGAGGCTGTCTTTGAACCCGGAAAATAGGTGGGTCAGTGTGGCTTTGTCTGGGCAATGGTTTGATTTCATGCCTGGTGCCAAGGCCTGTGCCATCCATGCTGTGATCCTGGTTTCCCTGTCCTGAAAGGTCATGGTAGTCCTCCAACAATAATGAAGTGTTTGCGCATGTTGTGGTTTAACCCCAGCCAGCAACTAAGCACCACGCAGCCACTCGCTCACTTCCCCCCCACCCAGTGGGATGGGGGAGGGAATCGAGGAAAAAAAGAGAAAATCTCCTGGGTTGAGATAAGAACAGTTTAATAGAACAGAAAGGAATAAACTAATAATGATAACAGTACCAATAACAAAATGGCAATACTAATAAAAGGATTGGAATATACAAACCAAGTGATGCACAGTGCAATTGCTCACCACTCACCGTCCCATGCCCAGTTAGTTCCCAAGCAGCAATCCCCTCCCCAGCCCCACTCCCCCCAGGTTATATACTAGGCATGATGTCACATAGTAGTGAATACGCCTTTGGCCAGTTTGGGTCAGCTGTCCTGGCTGTGTGTCTCCTCCCAACTTCTTGTACCCTGCCAGCCTTCTTGCTGGCTGGGCATGAGAAGGTGTAAAATCCTTGACTTGGTCTAAACACTACTTAGCAACCACTGAAAACATCAGTGTGTTATCAATATTCTTCTCATACTGAATCCAAACCGTAACACTGTTATCAGCTACTAGAAAGAATATTAAATCTCTCCCAGCTGAAGTCAGGACAGGACAATAACTGTGCCTTTAGAATGAAGATGGTCCTCCCGGTAACAGAGGACATTTTTGGCGGGGACAGCTGTGGGAAGTGGAGCCCGAGCACCAGTGCCAGTGCAGAAGAGCTGCCCATGGACACTGAGGGGCCACATGTCTATAAGTCCGCGCTGTCTCACTGTTTTCCTTGAGCCTTTCTGAACCTCTGTCCTCTTTCCCCTGCATTTCCCTGGTTAGCGTGGATGGGAAGTGCTGATCTGTGTCTCTAGGAAGGAATGAAAGAAGGAACAGTGTAACCACCGTCCATTCAGAGCAGCAAGTTGACTCCATTTGTGCTGACTGAAATGGTAGAAACTAAAACGGGTATCCCTGAAACCTTTTGATTTCTAGTGAAATCACCTGACTCTGCATAACAGACTCTGCAGCATGGTCAGCTTTGTGTTGCAGAGCTTGTTTTCCTTTCTCAATGCTTTTTCCCATTGGGATGCACTTGGACCCGATTGATAGCATTGGACACATAGCTGATGGTTATTGCTGGTTTGATAATGGAAGTCCGAAAGGAAATGAGCGTGCAGTTCCATGAATAGAGAAATGAGAGTTTGTTCTGCGTAAAGAAAGAAAGGAGTCTCACTGTCTGCCCTCCCATCCTTTGGAGGAAGGCTGCTGCATAAACGGTAGCATTAGTGGGATGGATTCATTTTCTCCAGGCATGATTTCTCTGTGTTCTTGCTGCAGCTATTTCTCACTGTTTATTCCATCCTTGGAGGTAGCCCCTTCCTTGCCTATCGAGGTGAGGGTGAAGGGAGATGTTGATGTACAGCTGAGGGTAGAAAAGCATTTCCCTGGAGGGCTGTAATTGCTATGTCATAAATACAGGCTTTCATCCATCCATACCTTGAAGTTTCCATCCATACCTTGAAGGTTTAGAGCTGCCAAGACAAAGACTTGGATAGACTTCTGTTTCTCTACAGTGTCGCTGACTGAGGTGCTCTTTTGCCTGTGGCTGATCCATGGCCAAACCTTGGATGTTGTCCATGGTGCAAATAAGGGCTGTGACTGCAGAGCCAGCAGGCTGGCTCCCAAGCAGGAAAATTGGTGGGTCTATGTGGCTTTGGCTGAGCAATGGTTTGATTTCATGCCTGGTGCCAAGGCCTGTGCCATTCATGCGGTGATCCTGGTTCGCCTGTCCTGAAAGGCAATGACAGTCCTCCAGCAATAAAGCGTTTGTAGAATAACTCTCCCTGCAGAACCATGATGCATGGGTAGATCCTGTGTGAAACCTCCTTCATCCATCTGCATCTCCGTGTAACATCTGCGATGTAGACTTTCTTGATAGTTGTAATTACACTGTCTTTCATGCCTTTGTTTCCTGGAAGGTCATGGTTCATTTTGCCCCATTTCTGGATAGTTCTTTATCTTTGGAGACTCGGAGTGTTGTTCTGCAGCAAATCCTTACTTCCCCTGGCAAGCCCTCAGCCACTGGAAGACAGAATTTTATGTATGAGAAAAAAAAGCAGAAGCTAAAAGAGAATCTGCTATACATTCTCAGAAGACTTAGCTTGAGAAAGGGGCCTGTGATTAGGTGTTTCCACTTACGGCTTCAGACTTGTGGGAGATGAGCAGGCCACAGAGTAGAAAAAATGATGAGAGCTGATGAGTTTTTCATAAAAGGACCCCCCCCCTACTCTGTAGTCCAGAGTAAGACTTTAGGGCTGAACGTGCAGCTTGAGAACGCAATGGCTCCCAGGTGCTCTGGGGGATGAATTGCCATGCCCACAGTGAAGACTGAAACATCTTCCTGGTGAGTTTCTCTGACAGTACTTTTAATGCTTCCCTGCATTGCTTGTCTGGTTTTTTTTTTCCTTTTCTTCCCCCCTCCCTGCCCCCTGGTGTTCTATGTATGTAGGTTTAGTTATAAGTAGTGGCATATCTTCATTTAGCAATGCCTTGTGTGTTAGTGCCTCTTGCTCATGTTACAGCTGGTGTGGAAGGCAGGAGATGTAAGGGGGGGTACATTTGTGTTCTGGTTTTGTTACAGGTGAATAGATGTAAACATGACCTTTGAAGAAGTTGCATCTCTGTGGAACAGTGTGTGTGATAAAAGAGGAGAAGAGATTTCTCCTAAATGAAGAGTTTGATGACCCAGTCTCTGTTGGAGGACCGCTCATCTTTTAGTTTGGCCATGTTAACTCTCGTGTGCTTTTGAATACTTATGTTTCTTCTGAGAATGGTGGTGAGCAGACAAATGTATGTCCTTTCTTGGTATGATCGTGATCCATTAACCTCTCATGACATGTGTGTGCCAGTTATGAGGGTCAGAAGCTAACCTGCAAGTTGCGTGGGGTTGGAGAGAATTGAGAACAATGATATATCATTGTTCATATATACATGGTGTTGTGGTTTCAGCCCAGTCGCTAACAAAGGACCACACAGCCACTTGCTCACTCCTCCCCACTCCCCTCCGGTGGGATGGGGAGGAGAATCAGAAAGGAGAAAAGAAAAAAAAAAGGAACCTCGTGGGCTGACACAAGGACAATTGACTGGGACAACACAAAATGAGAAGTTACAACAACAACAACAGTACTAATAAAAGAATATACAAAACGAGTGATGCACAGTGCAACTGCTCACCACCCGGACCCCGACGCTCCCCCACTGAAAGCCAAGAGCCCCCCACCCAGCCTGCTCCCCATTTATATACTGAGCATGATGTCACATGGTATGGAATAGCTCCTAGCTAGTTCAGGTCAGCTGTCCTGGCTGTGACCCCTCCCAGGATCCTGTGAAAATTAACTCTATCCCAGCTGAACTCAGGACATATGGCTAGAACATCTTGTAATTCCTGTGTGAAACCTCCTCTATCCATGTATTTCTCCCTGTAACGTTTTGATGGAGACTTTCATCAAAGTGGTAATTACATTTTCCCATCCTTTGATCTGCCTTCAGGCTTTGTTTCCTGGAAGGTCATCGTTTAGCACTTGTGGATTGTTCTTTTGCAGTTGGAACTGTGAGTGTTGTTTTGCAGCAAACGCTGACTTCCCTGGAGAACCACGTGAAGACAAGTCTTTTTTGTGTGAGGAAAATGAAACAGAAGTTAAAACTGAGTCTCTCATAAGCTCTTACACCTAGATAAAGACTTTGATAAAGCATTTACACAGTAGAAAAAGTCACAAGGACTGGCAGATTTCCAAAAGCGCCCCCCCCTACTATGTAGTCCAAAGTAAGACTTTAGGGCTTTGCTTGTGGGTTCAGACCTCAGCCACTTCCAGGTGCTCTGGGAGATGAATTTTCAAGGCAGACTTGTGGCCAAGCCTCTGTACATTCCAGTAGTCAAATATTTACCTCGGTGGAGCAAGTTAGACTATTTCTTTTTGTTTAGTAATCAGAAATGGCTGAAAGATTTGAGCTTCTGCTTGGCAAGTAGGAACTCGTGGAGAACACTTGCACACCCCCCTACCCATCGCTTACTCCAAGTGGATAACGAGCACTAATGAAGATCAATGAGCATTATTGCATAGCAGCAGTCACCTCTGATCCCCCTCTGGCAAGCTGGCTACTCAGGAAGGTGGTACAGACTGGTGTAGAGTACTGCTGGCCAATCCCACCTGCCTGTGCCTTGTTCTTATGTCTCTGAGGACTACAAGGCTACATATCCCTCTGTGTGATTTCCTAGCCTGCACAGGCCTGGATGTGTCACAGTAGCAAATAACCTGCCCCATCTTGCTTAGTGAGAGGTATTGGTTTTGGCTGCTTTGGTTTAATTAAGTGCTGCTGAGTTTTGTTGTTCTCATTAAAGGAACATGTGGCGCCTAGTAAAGTCATGTCATGCAGTACAGGCAAGAGAGACCAAGCAGTCCTTCTAAATCACTGTAACTTGCCTAGCTTACACCTTGAGGCCTCAGCGACTTGTGGCAAAGCAACTGCAAATCACAGCACTGAAGTACCTGCCCCAATGAGGTCAGGTGGAGGTTTTGGGTTTGTACATTAATCACCAGAAATCGTTGACAAGCTTTCAGCTGATCAGGCAGTCCCTGCATGGGCTGGCCAGATGGTGGGACTTGTGCCTGGAAGCTCCCAAAATCACAGAGAGAGAAATGCAAAATCGAGCCTTATGGCAGGCCTCGGAGTTTGGCGTTTCCAGCAAGAGCACTGAAGGTTTTTCTGGACTGAAGTCGAGTCAGCGTCAGGATGTGCACAGGGCAAAGAGCCTACACAGTTCTGCGCTTTGCTCTTCTCTGCCAGGCACGTACAGTGACATTGGTCTGAGTTCAGGTCCACGACCTTTAGGCTTCACATCTCTCCATCAGTGTTAACTGTTGTTCTAAATCAGAATCAAACCTGAGCATTTCAGAGTAAAATGAAATTCACCCTTTTTGCATGGGCTTCCGAGGCACACGTGGGCAGGGAGAAGAAACATCAGGAAGGGCTGAAAACATGCATGACGAAGCTTCTTTATTGCTCTGTCACAGATATTTCCTTCTTAGTTTTCATACCAACGCACGCCAGAAGACGTAAAGGTACATGGCAGGGTGTATCACTACTTTAAAAGTCTACTGCGGCCTCAAACTCCTTCTTGAGTAGGAGACGACGGTTGTATTATAATGGCTAGGGTTCCTGCTAAGCATTCCGTCAGTGCCTCTGAGTGTCCTTTTGTATTAAAAGAGAGACCGCCAAGCTTGATGCGTACAGCTCGAAAGCCGGGGCCGCCGGGAGCGAGCGCGGCCGTCAGCCGGCTGCGGTGGCGTCGCGGCGCCTCCGGGTGCCGCTGTTGGCCGAGGCGGAGCGGCGCTGGAGCCGCAGCCGCAGCCGGAGCCGCAGCCGCAGCCGCCGCAGCGTCCTGCCCCCGCAGGCTGCTCGCTCGCACGGCGCCGGCCAGAGCGGCAGCGGCACGGGCAGCAGAGGCGAGAGGCGGCGCGGCGCGGGGAGCAGCGGCGTCCGAGCCGGGGCCGAGATCGCTGCCCTCCGGCGGGCCCTGCGCTCGCTGCGGAGAGTGGCTGGAAGGGAGGCAGGGCAGCGGCAGGAGGGAGGAGCGCGGCGAGCGCTGCCCACAATGGCGGGCAGGCAGAGGCAGAGGCAGAGGCAGAGCCGGCGGCGAGCAGCCGGGCGAGTGCTGCTGCCCGCTTTGCTGCTGGGCTTGTGCTGCCGGGCGGCGCCGGAGCGGGTCCGCTACGCCATCCCCGAGGAGCTGGGCAGAGGCTCGCTGGTGGGGCCGCTGGCGCGGGACCTGGGGCTGAGCCCGGCCGACCTGCCGGCACGCCAGCTGCGGCTCAGCGCCGAGAAGCAGTACTTCGGCGTGAGCGGGGAGACCGGGAACCTCTACGTGAGCGAGAGGCTGGACCGGGAGGAGATGTGCGGCGAGGCGGCGTCCTGCTCCGTCAGCTTCGAGGCGCTGGTGCAGAACCCGCTCAACGTTTTCCACGTCGAGGTGGCCATCCAGGACATCAACGACAACGCCCCAGCCTTCAGCAAGGCTGCTCTGGACATAGAGATCGGTGAATGGACACTTCCCGGGGCGCGTTTTCCGCTGGAGATGGCCCGAGACACGGACGTGGGCAGTAACGCGCTCCTGACTTACCAGCTCACCGGCAACCCGTCCTTCACCCTGGCCGTGAAGGAGAGCCCGGATGGAAGCAAGCAGCCGGAATTAGTGCTGGAGAGAGCGCTGGACCGGGAGAAGCGGAGTTCCTTTCAGCTGGTGCTGACGGCGGTGGATGGCGGAGACCCCGTGAGGTCCGGGACTGTCCAGGTTCGCATCAACGTGACGGACCTCAACGACAACGCGCCCCTGTTCAGTAAAAGCGCCTACAAGTCGCGAGTGCGGGAGAACCTTCCACCGGGGTCGCTGGTACTGCGGGTGCGGGCCACGGATGCAGACGCGGGGTCCAACGGGCGGGTCTCCTACTCCTTCGGCAACGTGCCGGACGGCGTCCGCGCATTGTTCAGTGTTGACAGCGACAGCGGCGAGGTCAGGACGGCGGGGCCCCTCGATTTCGAGGAGAAGAGCAAATACAGCTTCGGCCTGGAGGCGAGGGACGGGGGCGGGCTCACGGCTCACTGCGAAGTGCAGATAGACATCACGGACGAGAACGACAACGCGCCCGAAATCACGCTGTTGTCGGTGTCGAGCCCGGTGCCCGAGGACGCGCCGGCCGGCACGGTGGTGGCCCTGGTGAAAGTGCGGGACCGGGACTCCGGGGAGAACGGGCAGGTGTCGTGCGAGCTGTCGGGCGAGGCGCCGCTGTCGATCGTGGCGTCGTCGGGCGGCTCGTACAAGGTGGTGACGGCGAGCGCGCTGGACCGGGAGCAGGCGCCCGAGCACCGGGTGGCGGTGGTGGCCAGGGACCGGGGCAGCCCGGCGCTCTCCAGCCGCGCGGCGCTGGTGCTGGAGGTGTCGGACGTGAACGACAACGCGCCGGTGTTCGAGGAGGCCGCCTACAGCGCCTACGTGGCGGAGAACAACGTGGTGGGCGCGCCGGTGCTGCGCGTGCGCGCGCGGGACGCGGACGCGGGCGCCAACGGGCGCGTCAGCTACTGGCTGGCGGGCGGCAGCGCGGGCGCGGCGCCGTACGTGTCGGTGGAGGCGCGGAGCGGCGCGGTGTACGCGCAGCGCTCCTTCGACTACGAGCAGTGCCGCGAGTTCGCGGTGGTGGTGCGGGCGCAGGACGGCGGGGCGCCGGCGCGGAGCTCGACGGCGACGGTGCGCGTCTTCGTGCTGGACCGCAACGACAACGCGCCGCGGGTGCTGTGGCCGGCGGCGGGCGCGGGGGCGGGCGCGGGGGCGGGGGCGGGCGCGGGGGCGGCCCCGGCCGCGGCCCCGTTCGAGGTGGTGCCGCGGTCGGCCGAGGCCGGGTACCTGGTGGCCAAGGTGGTGGCGGTGGACGCGGACGCGGGGCGCAACGCGTGGCTGTCGTACGAGCTGGTGCAGGCGCCGGAGCCGGCGCTGTTCCGCGTGGGGCTGCACAGCGGCGAGGTGCGGACGGCGCGGGCCGTGTCGGAGAGGGACGCGGCGAAGCAGCGGCTGGTGGCCGTGGTGAAGGACCACGGGCAGCCGGCGCTGTCGGCCACGGCCACGCTGCACGTGGTGCTGGCCGAGAGCTTGCAGGAGGCGCTGCCGGAGCTGAGCGAGCGGGCGGCGGGCGCCGACTCGCCGGCGGAGCTGCAGTTCTACCTGGTGCTGGCGCTGGCGCTCCTCTCCGCCCTCTTCCTGCTGAGCGTGGCGCTGGCCGTGCTGGCGCGGGTGCGCCGGGCCGGGCCGCCCGCCGTCCTGCGCTGCCTGGGCGCGCAGCGCTTCTCCGTGGCCGGCGCCGCCTTCCCGGCCGACTTCTGCGAGGGCACCTTGCCCTACTCCTACAACCTGTGCGTGGCGCCGGGCCGCGCCGTCGCCGAGGGCGCTTGGCTGCCGCCGCCGCCGCCCAGCCTGGCCGCGGAGGAGCTTCTCGGCGCGGAGCCCTGCGGGAAGCGGAGCCCGACCAGCAGCGCCGGCGCGGGAGAGCCGCCCGCGGACGCCGAGGCCCCGCAGGTCTGTAAGCCCGCGCAGTCCTTGCCTCTGCGCCTTTCCTAAGCTCACGCCGAGGGGAGTGGGCTCGTGCTCGTCCTTTGGCCGCTTGGGCGCCTGCTGACGCTCTCCCTTTCCACGAACGAAGGAAAGGTCCAACGCTAAGGCTGTGCTATGTGCTAGCTGTTTTCTTTTTCTGATAGAGCCCCGAACAGAGGGGGCATGTGCATCGCTGCCTGCTGCTGAGTTACTCTCGAGTGGAGCAGCAAGTCCTAAGTGTAAGCACGGTCCGTACCGTGTATGGCTGTAAAAACAAAACAAAACAAAACAAAACAAAACAAAACAAAACAAAACAAAACAAACAAAACCTGAAAAAAAAAAGTGGGGTGAAATCGAGGCTGATTGCGAGCGGCCTCCGATGTGCAGCCGAAAAGCAACGAAGTGGAGAGTAGAGGGCCGTCCCTGAGGAGGACTCCTTGTGAGGGGGGATCTTCATTGCTGCCTTGTGCTATGGCTGGGGGTTAGGGAAACTAATGTGGCTGGTGGCGTTCCAGTGTGACACACTTTTGATCTGCGGAAAGGGTGAGGGAAAAGTCGTGCAAGCACGACTGCTGCTAATTGCTGTGCAAGTGGTGGTGGCAGATTGTGCTTTTGAACTGACGGCCAAGACTGGTAATGTTCTGCACGGAATATTAAGAGAACTTTATATCTACATTGTATCACCGTAACAAAAACATTTTGCCCCGCGGTAGAAATAACACAACCACGGGAGGCGTGTCATTTCTTTCTGGTCGTCACCGCCCCTTCCTAGCCGATTCCTTCACGTTATCGAATTAATTGTTTAGGTGTAAATGCCTATGAAGCATGCAGACCCGTAATTTATGTGGCCTAATGGGAAATCACCCATTCAAGTCCGTTAACTTTCCCTTTTCGGTATTAGCTGCCTCTGTAGGTCTTCCAACAGTTTAGTGATGTAGCCAGTAGCTCAGTGACTTCACTGAAGCATTCCAATGCTCTCATCCCGTTCTAAAACACCGTCGGGACTTGACGACTAGCGGGAAAATAGGCGCAGAAGAAAAATTGGGAGCAACGCAGAGGTGTCGTATGGCTGCAATCACCCTCCACCCTCCGAATGAGCCGTGTGAACGGGAGTATTTAAAGGAAAGTTCCTGAAGCGTGGGTTCATGAGCCCGATATGCTTATTTCTCCGGGGGGTACGGGTGTGTGTCCGAATATCACGTTTTGTATTTCAGAGCCTGTTTTCTCTTGCTTTCCTTGTAGCAGTCATTCAAGCACGACGTTACAAAAAGTCGTGTTAGAGATTGTGGTATGTTCTTAGATTCGCAGTTGATTGACCCCACCTTCTTGGGCCTTTGAATGTCTAATCTCAGCCGATTGTCGTGGTGTAGTTAATTTCAAGCGTGTTCCTTATTGTTGTTCCACAAACGGGGTTCGTTTACCCGGCCTGCAAGGAATACCACACAGAGTCGAGGTATTTTTAAATTAATTTCATGGATGCGCAAGAACGGGTGCCTGTCTCAAGACAGCACACCTTTGTCTCAGAAATCCCCACGTTTATCTAATTAAGTGATACATATTCACTATTATTATTATATTATTATATATTAAAATATTATATTTTAATTAATATATTATAAATATAAATTATATATTATAAATAAATACATATTATTATATTATTATTATATATTAAAGGACGATTGGTCCTTTCTTCTTCGCCTGTCATGTAAATTAGTGCGCAGACTCGGTCTTCCTCCTTCATGATCTTCTTTTGAGTAGGTGGTCTCATTGGAGTAGGTGGTCAATGAGTCGTGGTCGCAATCTCCCCCTGTAGGAATTGCCTCTTACGTACTTGTTACTCTGTCTTGGCAGTTACAGGTGGTTCTTCGAGGTTTATTGACCAGACCACAATCCATTACCTTATCTGACATAAACATGAAGCCCCATTGTCAGAAGAAAGACCTTCTGGAATATCAAACCTAGGGAAAATTTCTTTTGACAAGGCCTTAATGATTTCTCTAGCCTTCTTGGGACGACATGGAAAGGCCTCTGGCCAACCAAAAAAGTTATCTACTATCAGCAAGAAATATCTGTATGAATTACACCGTGGTAGTTCCATAAAATCTATTTGCCAGTATTCCCCAGTAGTTATTCCTTGTTTCACAACTTCTCCTGTAACCCTCTTGGTAATTTTTTGGATGATTAGCACAACAAATAGCACGTCTCTTAACTATTATGTCTGTCAGATTTTGCATTTTTGATCCTATAAGCTATCTTTTTGGCAGTCAATACCAATGCATTTGTTCTTGAATGTGTTTCTCGATGCAATCTTTTAAGTAGACTTTCCATCATCTTTTCAGAAAGTAGCAGTTGCTTTAAAGGTGTCACCCACCATCCCTGATCATTCTTAGAACAATCTAAATGTTCTGGCAATTGATCTTCTCTCTCAGTATATTGTGCAGGTGATGATTCTAAACGAGGTACTGGAATTAAGGCTCCTTCAACTGTTGACTCTTTGAGAGCTGCTGCTTTTTCCACTTGATCCGCTTTTCGACTTCCCTTTACAATTTCACTATTCCCACTCTGAAGGGCTTCATAATGTGTTATTGGAACTTCCTTGGCTTGAAGAACTGCCTGTAAAAGTTTCGCTATTTCTTCTCCATATTGAATTGGGGTTCCTTCCGAGCCTAAAAGTGCTCTTTCTTCCCAAGTGGCTCCATGTGCCTGCTTCAGCCTTTAAATGCCTAATCTCAGTCGGTGGTGGTGGCGTAGTTAATTCCAAGCGTGTTCCTTAGGAACGGAGGTCTTTAAAGCAAAGTCCCTGCCGCTTGGGTTCCTAACTCTGGTTCACGGAGGGGGCGGGGTGTGTGTCTGGATATCCCGGTTTGTATTTCAGAGCCTGTTTCCTCTTGCTCTCCTTGCACCAGTCGTTCAGGCATGACTGCTACACATATTAGTGTTGGAGATTGTGGCTTCGGACTAATGGGATGAGGCTCGTAATCACCTGCATGTGAGACGAAGAGACATTCTTTTACTTGGCACGTCTCGGCGTTAGCAAGTGATTTTTCCCGTGCGGTTGAAGCAGCGCGGCCGCGGGAGGCCCCTGCCTTCCTCCTGGTCGTGATCGCCTCGAGGGTCGAAGGAGAGAAGGGCTGGCGAAAAGCCAGCGCAGGAGATGACCGCGGGACGGGCCCCGCTGTCCCCGTGGCGACGGTGCCGTCCCCGCCCGCTGCCCGCGGGAAAGGCAGGGCGGGCAGCGTTCGGCAGCGCTCGGTGCCTGCAGTGCCGGGAGGAGGCTGCGGGCGCCGCTGTTGACCGAGGAGGAGCGAGAGGAAGGCCGGAGCGCTGCCGGCAGCCCCGCCCGCTGCGGCCCGGCTCGCTCGCTGGCTGGCTGGCTGGCTGGCTCGGCGGCCGGGCGGTCTGCGAGCGTCCCCGCGGTGCGGAGCCGTGCTGCAGCGAGGCGGAGGGGCCGGCGGCAGCGGCCGGGAGCGGCGAGCCGGGGCCGAGCCTTAGAGGGAAGCGGAGCCCGAGCCGGAGCGCCTGCGAGGAGCGTGCGGCGGCGGTGCGGGTCCGGCGGGGCCGCGGCGGAGATGTGCGCGGCGGGGAGGCGCTGGGGCCGGCGGGAGCGAGCCCTGCTGTGGTGCGTCCTGGTGGCGGCGTGGGAGGCGGCGTGGGGGCAGCTGCGCTACTCGGTTCCCGAGGAGATGCCGAAGGGCTCGTTCGTGGGCGACGTGGCCAAGGACCTGGGGCTGGAGCTGCCGGCGCTCCGCGACGGCGGCGTCCGCGTTGTCTCCGAGGGGACGACGCAGTATTTCGCTCTTCACGGGAAGACGGGACATTTGGTGACGGCGGAGAGGATAGACAGAGAGCAGCTGTGCCCGCTGGTGGAGAAATGCGTGCTGCGCTGTGAGGTGATAGTGGAGGGGGAAATGCAGGTTTACGGCATCGAAGTGGAAATCACGGACATCAACGACAACGCGCCCAGCTTCCAGGAACTCGAGCTGGAGGAGAGAATCAGCGAGACGACAGCCCCTGGGTCGCGGTTTCCCCTGGCCAGGGCCCACGACCCGGACTCGGGACGGAATTCGCTGCAGAGCTACGAGCTGAGCGGCGACGAGCACTTCTCGCTGGCCGTGCAGGCGGGCCCCGGCGGGGATCAGCGTCCCGAGCTGGTGCTGGCGAAGGCGCTGGACCGGGAGGAGGCGGTGTTTCACGAGCTGGTGCTGAGGGCGAGCGACGGCGGAGAGCCGGCGCGGACGGGCACGGCGCGGATCCGCGTGGCGGTGCTGGACGCGAACGACAACGCGCCCGTGTTCAGCCAGGCGGAGTACACGCTGCGTGTGCCGGAGGACGTGCCCGTCGGCTCCACCCTCGTCACCGTCACGGCCACCGACGCCGACGAGGGGCTTAACGGGCGAGTGAAATACTCGTTGAGGAAAACGAAGGATCTGGCATGGGAGGTTTTCCAGCTGGACGCCGAGACGGGAGCGATCACGCTGGTGCGGAACCTGGACTTCGAGGAAGGCGACTCGCACGAATTGGAGGTGCAGGCGCGGGACGGCGGGGGCCTTTCCGACACGGCCAAAGTCGCGATCACGGTGACAGACGTGAACGACAACGCGCCCGAGATTTCGGTGCGGTCGTCGCTGAGCGCGATCTCGGAGGACGCGCCGCCGGGGACGGTGGTGGCCCTGCTGCACGTGCAGGACCGGGACTCGGGGGCGAACGGCGAGGTGCGGTGCTCGCTGGACGGGGGCGTCCCGTTCCGGCTGCGGAGCTCGCAGGGCAGCTACTACCGCGTGGTGACGGCGAGGGAGCTGGACCGGGAGGAGGTGGCGGAGTACAACGTGACGGTGCGGGCGGCGGACGGCGGGTCGCCGGCGCTGTGGAGCAGCGCGGTGCTGGCGCTGCGGGTGCTGGACGTGAACGACAACGCGCCGGTGTTCGCGGAGGCGCGCTACAGCGCCCGGCTGCCCGAGAACAACGCGGCGGGCGCGCTGGTGCTGACGGTGCGGGCGGCGGACGCGGACTGGGGGCAGAACGCGCGCGTGCGGTACCGGCTGTCGGAGGGGCGGGTGCGGGGCGCGCCGCTCTCGTCCTACGTGTCGGTGCAGGCGGAGACGGGCGCGCTGTACGCGCTGCGCTCCTTCGACTACGAGGAGGTGCGCGAGGTGGGGCTGTGGGTGCGGGCGGAGGACGGCGGCGCGCCGGCGCTGAGCAGCAACGTGTCGGTGCGGCTCGTGATCGTGGACGAGAACGACAACGCGCCGCAGGTGCTGTACCCGCCGCCGGCGCCGGCGCCGGGCGCGGGCTGGGCGGGCGTGGAGCTGGCGCCGCGCTCGGCGGAGCCCGGGGCGCTGGTGGCCAAGGTGGTGGCGGTGGACGCGGACGCGGGGCAGAACGCGTGGCTGTCGTACGAGCTGGCCAAGGCGACGGAGCCGGGGCTGTTCCGCGTGGGGCTGCACAGCGGCGAGGTGCGGACGGCGCGCTTCCCGCTGGCCCGCGACGCGGCGCGGCAGAGCCTGGTGGTGGTGGTGAAGGACCACGGGCGGCCGGCGCTGTCGGCCACGGCCACGCTGACGGTGGTGCTGGCCGAGAGCGTGGCCGAGCTGCTGTCGGAGCTGGGCAGCGCGGCGGCGGCGGCGCCGGGCGAGCCGGCCGGCAGCCTGACGCGGTGGCTGGTGGTGGCCGTGGCGGCCGTGTCCTGCCTCTTCCTCGCCTTCCTGCTGCTGCTGCTGGCGCTGCGCCTGCGGCGCTGGCGCCGCTCGCAGCTGCTGGCGGCGGGCAGCGGCGCCTTGCGCGGCGTCCCGGCCTCGCACTTCGTGGGCATCGACGGCGTCCGCGCCTTCCTGCACTCCTACTCGCACGAGGTGTCGCTCACCGCCGACTCGCGCAAGAGCCAGCTCCGCTTGTCGGGCGGCAGCTGCTGCGACACCCTCCCGGCCCGGCCGCCGCCCGACGAGCCCGCGCCGCTGCTCGGGGAGGACCCTGCCGGCGCCCGCCGCGCGGACCCCGCCGCTCCCCCGGTGAGTTCCTCCCACCAGCCCTTCCCCGCGGCGCGGCGCGGCGCGGCGCGACGCTTCCCTCCGCTGCTTCTCCGCCCTTTCCCCCCGACTTCTGTCTCCTGCCTCGGGGGGTGGAGGTAGCGGGAAGGCAAAGCCTCGCTCAGCGACGCGCGGGACGCTGGCGCCTCTTGCTCCCGGGAGGTGAACGGGGGATCGCGGCTCAGCGTGACAGTTGCTGCGGGAGGCAGGAGAAGCGGGAGGCTGCTGTTGCTTGCTGGAGTTTCCTCTCAGGGGGGCTTGCTGCTTTTATCACGTCGCTGATGTGTTACATGCTGTTCACTGACCCAGCCTCTGCCGGAGGACAGCTCCTCTTTTACTCTTAAAGCCCCGAGGTTTCTTTCCAGAAGACTAGTGAGCAGGCAACGTATCTTCCTTCTCAGTACGGAGATGTAGCGAAATCTCGGCGAGGTCCGTGGCGTGGTAGTGATCCATGTCGAGGACAAAGGGTCTGGGTTCTGGCCCTCTGATAACAAGTGCTTGCAAACTATGAGGGTCAACGAACACCAAGCAAGTTGTGACGGCTTGGAGACGAGAGTCTTGGGAGGTGTTTGTGAGGGGCTGTGGAACCAGACACAAGAGATCTGGTTTGCTCCTTTCCCTGTTCGGTGCCCATCTGTAGTATCATGCAATGTGAGTTTTGGCTTCCCAAGTAAGTTTGGCCCAAGTCAGACACGTTGTTCCAGCTGCATAGGGAGGCCTGGGAGGTTCCTCCTGTGTGCTTGCACGTTGTGGTGATGTTTCTAACTAACAGCTTAATTGTATACTTATGGCAAGTGCCCTAAAGGGAGCTTTGGGAGGAGCCAGCCCTGGTTTTGTAACCTATGAAACACCTGAGTTATGCCATAATCTAGAAGAGTATGTTGTCATCCCTTCCCTTCTGTGTGTGTTTAACGTCCCGACTTGCTCATTGTAATGATGTGGAGGTGGGCTTTTGTCTGTGATAATGCGTGGAAGACCACATGCGTTACATTTGGCTGACTGTCCCCTATGTGCCTTTCATGTTTACAGCTGTAAAGAGAGAGAGACTTTCATAGAAGTGTTTCCTTAAAATACTACTGGAAGAAATGCTCTTGCTTGTCACATGGACATGCTGAGAAGTCAAATATTCTCCCTGGTAAGGAGAAGTTGTCTGTGCAGCTTTTCTTTGGGTGGAGTCTATCTGCAAATGATGAAGGTCAAGGACAACCATGCAACCTGTGAAGGGTTTGAGGAGAGTCTCGGGAGGGTGCTATGTGTGAGGAGATACTAGTGGAGACATGGCATGTGTTTTGTTGATTCCCAGGTTTTATTGTTGGTGTTCTGAAAATGAGTCTGAAGGTGTCTCATTTTTGGATATTGCCTTGGTCAGAGTCCAGCTGTCCAAGTTGTGGGTTCATCAGTGTGCTTTCCTGTTGCATGATGTTTCCTGGGAATGGTGGTTATGAAGCATAGATGTAAACTTTGCAATAGTGTGGTAGCGTAACGTATCTTCCAAGTTGCCTGTGTGTTGAAGAAGGATGATGTTGCCTTTGAGCTGAGACTTTGATGACTGGGTCTTTAACTGAGCTCGTGTCACTCATGGCCTTTAGAACTTTTAATGTTTAATCAAATTATATGGGATGAGCAGAAAGATCTCTTTGCATGTGTCCATGTTGCAGTGCTTGGATTCTGAGACGCTTTGTGCCCAACGTTTCTTTCAATGCTGTCTGTCTGCAGAGGTGGCTTTCCTGTTGCATGCTCTTTTGTCAGGTTGAAGCTCTGCGTGTACAGAGACAGGGCAGCTGGAAGACTTTGCTGTGGTATAGAGTGAAATGGCTAAAGGGTAGGTTTAAAAGTTTGTCCTAGTTGTTAGATGAGGCCCACAGTTGTGGTTCCAAGACTTTCCTCTTTTTTTTTGTCCAAAGAAAGTATTCGTGGGAATACGGCTATGGTCTATGATGTGAGCTGCTGTGTGAGCCTCCTGTGTACTTGTTAGCAGGTGGTTACCTTTTCTGTGTACCTACTACAGCTGACACAATCTGAAATGTGAAGCTACAATTCTTCCACTCCTGTAGGGTTCCCATTAATGCCTTCTTTCTTTGTCCAGGCCTGAAGCTGGGCCTCACTTTGGCTAGTAATCCTTAAAACACTGAAAGGTTAAAAGACTGACAGCTCCAGCTGTCCAAGTTGTGGGCTCATTATTGTGCTTTCCTATTGCATGACGTTTCCTGGGAATGGCAGTTACTGTGCACAGACGTACAATTTATGTTCAGATTTGAGAGTCATGTACCTTCCCAGTTGCCCAATGTGCTGAAGTAGGATGATGGTGTCTTTGAGCTGATACTTTGACAACTGGGTCTTTATCAGAGCCACATGTCTCTTTTCCCCTTGAGAATATTTTACATTTCTTCAAAGTAGTGTTGTTGTCCTAAAAGCAGATTTGTTACCCGCTATGCAATAGACCAATCTGACACACTCAGGAGATCTATTGCTTTTTGTTCAGGCCTGTGTGCTCAGTGGACTTTCCACAAATCAAGCACGCCAGATTCATCAGGTGTGTCTCTCTTGTACAGTAACAATTGCGTATAATTTATTAAACTACTCCTACCTAGCACATAATCAGGCTATCTAATGCAGATGCAGAGGATTATATAACCACAACACGTCAAAGGCCTTCTCCGCATTCGCAGGGGTGTCGGGTGGTCTTTGGTGGTTGTCTGGGGAGGTATTCCCTCCTCTACTTCGACCACTAAGTCGCTCTGTGCCTGGTCAATGGTTTGTTTTCCTGCCAAGAGGGATGTCTCATCAATCAGGAAAGAACAGAAAGGGTCAGAATGACCTTGGCTACTTCTGTAGGTGTTATGAAAATTGTTTGAAGTTGAAAATGATTAACTAACGTGATTTAGAACAGGATTTTCTAATCTAAAACAAATTTTCTAAACCTGACATCAGTGCGATGAGCAGAGAAATCTCTTTGCATGTGCCCATGTTATCATCCATGTTGTCAGTAAGGAGAATTTGCACGTGCAACTTTTCTTTCAATGGTGTCTGTCTGCAGAGGTAGGTTTCCTGTTGCGTAATATTTGAGCACACTGAAAAATTCTGTCTGTTCCACTCCAGAGCAGGTGAAAAAGTTTGCTGTGGTATAATTTGAAATGTGTAAAAGATGGAAAGGTGGTGTAAAAGTTCAGTTTGTCCTAGTTGTTAGATGACCCCACAGTTGTGGTTCCATGCATTTCCCCTTTTTTATTGTGCAAAGGAATTACTTTGAGGAACTGTGGCTATGCTCTTTGGTGTGAGCTCCTGTGTGAGCCTCCTGTGGACTTTTCCCCAACTAGGTAGCCTTCTTGTGTACCCACTGCAGTTGACATAAGCTGAAATGTTAAGCTATGATTCTTTCAGTTGTGTAGGTTTCCCATTCTTGCCTTGCTTGTTGTCCAGGTCTGAAGCTGGGCCTCCTTGTGGCTGGGAACCCTCAAAACATGAAAAGATCTCAATAATTGTTGGGCTGAGGAAGCAGTTTCCATCCATACCTTGAAGGTGTTCAGCTGCTAAGACAAAGACTTTGGCACCCTTCCGTTTCCCTACAATGTCACTGAATGAAATGCTCTTTTGCCTGTGGTCGCCATGTGGCCAAAACAGTGGATATTGTCCGTGGTGCCACTAAAGGCTGTGAATGCAGAGCAAGGAGGCTGGGAGGCTGGGGTTTCCCAGCCAGGAAAACAGGTGGGTCAATGTGGCTTTGGCTGAGCAATGGTTTGATTTCATGCCTGGTGCCGAGGGCTGTGCCATCATCCAAAGAAATTACGTTGAGGAACTGTGGCTATGTTTTTGCATGTGAGCTCCTGTGTGAGCCTCCTGTGGACTTGTTAGCAGCTAGTTACCTTGTCTGTGTACCTACTACAGTTGACGTAATCTGAAATGTTAAGCTATGATTCCTTCTCTTGTGTAGGTTTCCCATTCCTGCTTTGTTTCTTTGTCCAGGTCTGAAGTTGGACTGCAGAGAGAAAATATGACAAAAGGCTCATGGGTCGAGATAAGGACAGGGAGAGATCACTCAGCGATTACTGTCACAGGCAAACCCGTCTTGACTTGGGGAAATTAATTTTATGTATTGCCAGTTAAAGTCAGAGTAGGATAATGAGAAACAAGAACAAACTTAAAACACCTTCCTCCCACTCCTCCCTTCTTCCCAAGCTCTACTTCACTGCCAATTTCTCTACCTCCTCCCCCTGAGAGGTGCAGGGGGACGGGGAATGGGGAATGGGGGTTGTGGTCGGTTCATCATGGTTTGCCTCTGCCACTCCTTCCTCCTCACGTTCTTCCCCTGCTCCAGCGTGGGGTCCCACCCATGGGAGACAGTCCTTTATAAACTTCTCCAACCAAGTCCTTCCCACAAGCTGCATATATTCATAAACTGCTCCAGCATGGGTCCTTTCCATGGGGTGCAGTCCTTCAAGAATGGACTGCTCCAGTGTAGGTCACCTGCAAGGGTCACAGGTCCCTTCTGGCGCTGCCAGAAGACCTGCTCCAGTGTGCGATCCTCTCCATGGGGCCCCATGTTCTTCCAAGAGCCTGCTCCAGCATGGGCTCTCCACAGGCTCACAGCCTCCTTCGGGGCACATCCACCTGCTCCAGCGTGGGGTGCTCCATGGGCTGCAGGGTGGATATCTGCTCCACCATGGACCTGCATGTGTTCAGGGCGACAACCTGCATCACCATGGTCTTCATCATGGGCTGCAGTGGAATCTCTGCTCCGGCACCTGGAGCACCTCCTTCTTCACTGACCTTGGTGTCTGCATCGTTGTTTCTCTCACGTAGTCTCACTCCTCCCTCCCAGCTGCTGTTGCGCAGCAGGTTTTAACTCTTCTTAAATATGTTAACACAGAGGTGCCACCACTGCTGCTGATTGGCTCAATTTGGCCAGCATTGGGTCCATCTTGGAGCCAGCTGGAACTGGCTCTGTCATACATGAGGGAAGCTTCTGGCATCTTCTCACAGAAGCCACCCCTGTAGCCCCCGCCTGCTACCAAAACCTGGCCACCCAAACCCAATACACAACACAAAGACTTTGATATACTTCTGTTTCCCTGAAATGTTGCTGAATGAAATGCGCTTTTACCTGTGGCCAACATACGGCCAAAAGTTGGATATTATCCATGGTTCAACTACAGGCTGTGAATGCAGAGCAAGGAGGGTGAGAGGCTGCCTTTGAACCTGGAAAATAGGTGGGTCAGTGTGGCTTTGTCTGGGCAATGGTTTGATTTCATGTCTGGTGCCAAGGCCTGTGCCATCCATGCTGTGATCCTGGTTTCCCTGTCCTGAAAGGTCATGGTAGTCCTCCAACAATAATGAAGTGTTTGCACATGTCGTGGTTTAACCCCAGCCAGCAACTAAGCACCACGCAGCCACTCGCTCACTTCCCCCCCACCCAGTGGGATGGGGGAGGGAATTGGGGAAAAAACTCATGGCTTGAGATAAGAACAGTTTCATAGAACAGAAAGGAATAAACTAATAATGATAACAGTAACAATAATATAATGGCAATACTAATAAAAGGATTGGAATATACAAAACAAGTGATGCACAATGCAATTGCTCACCACTCACCATCCCATGCCCAGTTAGTTCCCAAGCAGCGATCCCCTCCCCAGCCCCACTCCCCCCAGGTTATATACTAGGCATGATGTCACATAGTAGGGAATACGCCTTTGGCCAGTTTGGGTCAGCTGTCCTGGCTGTGTGTCTCCTCCCAGCTTCTTGTACCCTGCCAGCCTTCTTGCTGGGTGGGCATGAGAAGCTGAAAACTCCTTGACTTGGTTTAAACACTACGTAGCAACCACTGAAAACATCAGTGTGTTATCAACATTCTTCTCATACTGAATCCAAATCATAACACTGTTATCAGCTACTAGAATGAAAATTAACTCTATCCCAGCCAAAGTCAAAACAGGACAATAACTGTGCCTTTAGAATGAAGATGGTCCTCCTGCTAGCAGAGGACATTTTTGGTGGGGACAGCTGTGGGAAGTGGAGCCTGAGCACCAGCGGCAGTGCAGAAGAGCCGCCCATTGACACCGAGGGGCCACATGTCGATAAGCCCACGCTCTCACTGTTTTCCTTGAGCCTTTCTGAACCTCTGTCCTCTTTCCCCTGCATTTCCCTGGTTAGCGTGGATGTGAAGTGCTGATCTGTGTCTCCAGGAAGGAATGAAAGAAGGAACAGTGTAACCACCGTCCATTCAGAGCAGCAAGTTGACTCCATTTGTGCTGACTGAAATGGTAGAAACTAAAACGGGTGTCCCTGAAACCTTTTGATTTCTAGTGAAATCACCTGACTCTGCATAACAGACTCTGCAGCATGGTCAGCTTTGTGTTGCAGAGCTTGTTTTCCTTTCTCAATGCTTTTTCCCATTGGGATGCACTTGGACCCCATTGATAGCATTGGACATATAGCTCTTGGTTATTGCTGGTTTAATAATGGAAGTCTGAAAGGAGATGAGCGTGCGGTTCCATGAATAGAGAAATGAAAGTTTCTTCTGCGTAAAGAAAGAAAGGAGTCTCACTGTCTGCCCTCCCATCCTTTGGAGGAAGACTGCTGCATAAACGGTAGCATTAGTGGGATGGATTAATTTTCTCCAGGCATGATTTCTCTGTGTTCTTGCTGCAGCTATTTCTCACTGTTTATTCCATCCTTGGAGGTAGCCCCTTCCTTGCCTATCAAGGTGAAGGTGTAGGGAGATGTTGATGTACAGCTGAGGGTAGAAAAGCATTTCCCTGGAGGGCTGTAATTGCTATGTCATAAATACAGGCTTTCGTCCATCCATACCTTGAAGTTTCCATCCATACCTTGAAGGTTTAGAGCTGCCAAGACAAAGACTTGGATAGCCTTCTGTTTCTCTACAGTGTCGCTGACTGAGGTGCTCTTTTGCCTGTGGCTGATACATGGCCAAACCTTGGATGTTGTCCATGGTGCAAATAAAGGCTGTGAATACAGAGCCAGCAGGCTGGCTCCCAAGCAGGAAAATTGGTGGGTCTATGTGGCTTTGGCTGAGCAATGGTTTGATTTCATGCCTGGTGCCAAGGTGCGTGCCATTCATGTGGTGATCCTGGTTTGCCTGTCCTGAAAGGCAATGACAGTCCTCCAGCAATAAAGCGTTTGTACAATAACTCTCCCTGCAGAACCATGATGCATGGGTAGATCCTGTGTGAAACCTCCTTCATCCATCTGCATCTCCGTGTAACATCTGCGATGTAGACTTTCTTGATAGTTGTAATTACACTGTCTTTCATGCCTTTGTTTCCTGGAAGGTCATGGTTCATTTTGCCCCATTTCTGGATAGTTCTTTATCTTTGGAGACTCGGAGTGTTGTTCTGCAGCAAATCCTTACTTCCCCTGGCAAGCCCTCAGCCACTGGAAGGCAGAATTTTATGTATGAGAAAAAGAAAGCAGAAGCTAGAAGAGAATCTGCTATACTTTCTCAGAAGACTTAGCTTGAGAAAGGGGCCTGTGATTAGGTGTTTCCACTTACGGCTTCAGACTTGTGGGAGATGAGCAGGCCACAGAGTAGAAAAAATGATGAGAGCTGATGAGTTTTTCATAAAAGGAACCCCCCCTACTCTGTAGTCCAGAGTAAGACTTTAGGGCTGAACGTGCAGCTTGAGAACGCAATGGCTCCCAGGTGCTCTGGGGGATGAATTTCCATGCCCACAGTGAACACTGAGACATCTTCCTGGTGAGTTTCTCTGACAGTACTTTTAATGCTTCCCTGCATTGCCTGACTGTTTTTTTTTTTTTCCTTTTCTTCCCCCCTCCCTGCCCCCTGGTGTTCTATGTATGTAGGTTTAGTTACAAGTAGTAGCATATCTTCATTTAGCAATGCCTTGTGTGTTAGTGCCTCTTGCTCATGTTACAGCTGGTGTGGAAGGCAGGAGATGTAAGGGGGGGTACATTTGTGTTCTGGTTTTGTTACAGGTGAATAGATGTAAACATGACCTTTGAAGAAGTTGCATCTCTGTGGAACAGTGTGTGTGATAAAAGAGGAGAAGAGATTCCTCCTAAGCAAAGAGTTTGATGACCCAGTCTCTGTTGGAGGACTACTCATCTTTTAGTTTGGCCATGTTAACTCTCCTGTGCTTTTGAATAGTTATGTTTCTTCTGAGAATGGTGGTGAGCAGACAAATGTATGTGCTTTCTTGGTATGATCGTGATGCATTAACCTCTCATGACATGTGTGTGCCAGTTATGAGGGTCAGAAGCTAACCTGCAAGTTGTGTGGGGTTAGAGAGAAATGAGAGCAATGACGTAGGGGTAGAACCTCTTGTAATTCCTGTGTGAAACCTCCTCTATCCACGTATTTCTCCCTGTAACGTTTTGATGGAGACTTTCATCAAAGTGGTAATTACATTTTCCCATCCTTTGATCTGCCTTCAGGCTTTGTTTCCTGGAAGGTCATGGTTCATGTTTTCCACTTGTGGATTGTTCTTTTGCAGTTGGAACTGTGAGTGTTGTTTTGCAGCAAACACTGACTTCCCTGGAGAACCACGTGAAGACAAGACTTTTTTGTGTGAGGAAAATGAAAGAGAAGTTAAAACTGAGTCTCTCATATGCCCTTACACCTAGATAAAGACCTTTGATAAAGCATTTACACAGTAGAAAAAGTCACAAGGACAGACGGATTTCCAAAAGCGACGCCCCCTACTATGTAGTCCAAAGTAAGACTTTAGGACTTTGCTTGTGGGTTCAGACCTCAGCCACTTCCAGGTGCTCTGGGAGATGAATTTTCAAGGCAGACTTGTGGCCAAGCCTCTGTACATTCCAGTAGTCAAATATTTACCTCGGTGGAGCAAGTTAGACTATTTCTTTTTGTTTAGTAATCAGAAATGGCTGAAAGATTTGAGCTTCTGCTTGGCAAGAAGGAACTCATGGAGAACACTTGCACACCCCCCTACCCATCGCTTACTCCAAGTGGATAACGAGCACTAATGAAGATCAATGAGCATTATTGCATAGCAGCAGTCACCTCTGATCCCCCTCTGGCAAGCTGGCTACTCAGGAAGGTGGTACAGACTGGTGTAGAGTACTGCTGGCCAATCCCACCTACCTGTGCCTTGTTCTTATGTCTCTGAGGACTACAAGGCTACGTATCCCTCTGTGTGATTTCCTAGCCTGCACAGGCCTGGATATGTCACAGTAGCAAATAACCTGCCCCATCTTGCTTAGTGAGAGGTATTGGTTTTGGCTGCTTTGGTTTAATTAAGTGCTGCTGAGTTTTGTTGTTCTCATTAAAGGAACATGTGGCGCCCAGTAAAGTCATGTAATGCAGTACAGGCAAGAGAGACGTAGCAGCCCTTCTAAATCACTGTAACTTGCCTAGCTTACACCTTGAGGCCTCAGCGACTTGTGGCAAAGCAACTGCAAACCACAGCACTGAAGTACCTGCCCCAATGAGGTCAGGTGGAGGTTTTGGGTTTGTATATTAATCACCAGAAATCGTTGACAAGCTTTCAGCTGATCAGGCAGTCCTTGCATGGGCTGGCCAGATGGTATGACTTGTGCCTGGAAGCTCCCAAAATCACAGAGAGAGAAAAATGCAAAATCGAGTCTTATGGCAGGCCTCGGAGTTTGGCATTTCCAGCAAGAGCACTGAAGGGTTTTCTGGACGGAAGATGAGTCAGCGTCAGGATGTGCACAGGGCAAAGAGCCTACACAGTTCTGCGCTTTGCTCTTCTCTGCCAGGCACGTACAGTGACATTGGTCTGAGTTCAGGTCCACGACCTTTAGGCTTCACATCTCTCCATCAGTGTTAACTGTTGTTCTAAATCAGAATCAAACCTGAGCATTTCAGAGTAAAATGAAATTCACCCTTTTTGCGTGGGCTTCCAAGGCACACGTGGGCAGGGAGAAGAAACATGAGGAAAGGCTGAAAACATGCATGACGAAGCTTCTTTATTGCTCTGTCACAGATATTTCCTTCTTAGTTTTCATACCAACGCACGCCAGAAGACGTAAAGGTACATGGCAGGGTGTATCACTACTTTAAAAGTCTACTGCGGCCTCAAACTCCTTCTTGAGTAGGAGACGACGGTTGTATTAAAATGGCTAGGGTTCCTGCTAAGCATTCCGTCAGTGCCTCTGAGTGTCCTTTTGTATTAAAAGAGAGACCGCCAAGCTTGATGCGTACAGCTCGAAAGCCGGGGCCGCCGGGAGCGAGCGCGGCCGTCAGCCGGCTGCGGTGGCGTCGCGGCGCCTCCGGGTGCCGCTGTTGGCCGAGGCGGAGCGGCGCTGGAGCCGCAGCCGCAGCCGGAGCCGCAGCCGCAGCCGCCGCAGCGTCCTGCCCCCGCAGGCTGCTCGCTCGCACGGCGCCGGCCAGAGCGGCAGCGGCACGGGCAGCAGAGGCGAGAGGCGGCGCGGCGCGGGGAGCAGCGGCGTCCGAGCCGGCGCCGAGATCGCTGCCCTCCGGCGGGCCCTGCGCTCGCTGCGGAGAGTGGCTGGAAGGGAGGCAGGGCAGCGGCAGGAGGGAGGAGCGCGGCGAGCGCTGCCCACAATGGCGGGCAGGCAGAGGCAGAGGCAGAGGCAGAGCCGGCGGCGAGCAGCCGGGCGAGTGCTGCTGCCCGCTTTGCTGCTGGGCTTGTGCTGCCGGGCGGCGCCGGAGCGGGTCCGCTACGCCATCCCCGAGGAGCTGGGCAGAGGCTCGCTGGTGGGGCCGCTGGCGCGGGACCTGGGGCTGAGCCCGGCCGACCTGCCGGCACGCCAGCTGCGGCTCAGCGCCGAGAAGCAGTACTTCGGCGTGAGCGGGGAGACCGGGAACCTCTACGTGAGCGAGAGGCTGGACCGGGAGGAGATGTGCGGCGAGGCGGCGTCCTGCTCCCTCAGCTTCGAGGCGCTGGTGCAGAACCCGCTCAACGTTTTCCACGTCGAGGTGGTCATCCAGGACATCAACGACAACGCCCCGCGCTTCCTGCGAGACAGTTTCCAGCTGGAGATCAACGAGTTCACTTCTCCCGGCACCCGGTTTGCCTTGGGCACGGCCGAGGACGCAGACGTGGGCAGCAACTCGCTGCAGGGCTACGAGCTGGAGGCCAACGGGTACTTCGCGGTGGAGGTGAAGGAGAGCCAGGACGGCAGCAAGTTCGCGGAGCTGGTGCTGCGGCGCGCGCTGGACCGGGAGAGCGAGCAGAGCCTGCGGCTGGTGCTGACGGCGCTGGACGGCGGCGAGCCGCCCCGGAGCGGCACCGCCCAGCTCTGCATCAACGTCACCGACGCCAACGACAACCCACCCGTGTTCGCGCAGGACCGCTACCGCGCCAGCCTGCGGGAAGACGCGCCGCCGGGCTCGATGGTGCTGAACGTCTCCGCCTCCGACGCCGACGCCGGCACCAACGCCCGCATCACCTACGGCTTCGGGGAAACGCCGGCCAAGGTGCTCCAGAAGTTCGTGGTGGACGCGGAGAGCGGGACGATCACGCTGCAGGAGGCGCTGGACTTCGAGGACACGCGAGGCTACACACTGCTGGTGGAGGCGAGGGACGGGGGCGGTCTGGTGGCGCACTGCGAAGTGGAGGTGGAGGTGCTGGACGTGAACGACAACGCGCCCGAGGTGACACTGACGTCGGTGTCGAGCCCGGTGCCCGAGGACGCGCCGGCCGGCACGGTGGTGGCCCTGGTGAAAGTGCGGGACCGGGACTCCGGGGAGAACGGGCAGGTGTCGTGCGAGCTGTCGGGCGAGGCGCCGCTGTCGATCGTGGCGTCGTCGGGCGGCTCGTACAAGGTGGTGACGGCGAGCGCGCTGGACCGGGAGCAGGCGCCCGAGCACCGGGTGGCGGTGGTGGCCAGGGACCGGGGCAGCCCGGCGCTCTCCAGCCGCGCGGCGCTGGTGCTGGAGGTGTCGGACGTGAACGACAACGCGCCGGTGTTCGAGGAGGCCGCCTACAGCGCCTACGTGGCGGAGAACAACGCGGCGGGCGCGCCGGTGCTGCGCGTGCGCGCGCGGGACGCGGACGCGGGCGCCAACGGGCGCGTCAGCTACTGGCTGGCGGGCGGCAGCGCGGGCGCGGCGCCGTACGTGTCGGTGGAGGCGCGGAGCGGCGCGGTGTACGCGCAGCGCTCCTTCGACTACGAGCAGTGCCGCGAGTTCGCGGTGGCGGTGCGGGCGCAGGACGGCGGGGCGCCGGCGCGGAGCTCGACGGCGACGGTGCGCGTCTTCGTGCTGGACCGCAACGACAACGCGCCGCGGGTGCTGTGGCCGGCGGCGGGCGCGGGGGCGGGCGCGGGCGCGGGGGCGGGCGCGGGGGCGGCCCCGGCCGCGGCCCCGTTCGAGGTGGTGCCGCGGTCGGCCGAGGCCGGGTACCTGGTGGCCAAGGTGGTGGCGGTGGACGCGGACGCGGGGCGCAACGCGTGGCTGTCGTACGAGCTGGTGCAGGCGCCGGAGCCGGCGCTGTTCCGCGTGGGGCTGCACAGCGGCGAGGTGCGGACGGCGCGGGCCGTGTCGGAGAGGGACGCGGCGAAGCAGCGGCTGGTGGCCGTGGTGAAGGACCACGGGCAGCCGGCGCTGTCGGCCACGGCCACGCTGCACGTGGTGCTGGCCGAGAGCTTGCAGGAGGCGCTGCCGGAGCTGAGCGAGCGGGCGGCGGGCGCCGACTCGCCGGCGGAGCTGCAGTTCTACCTGGTGCTGGCGCTGGCGCTCCTCTCCGCCCTCTTCCTGCTGAGCGTGGCGCTGGCCGTGCTGGCGCGGGTGCGCCGGGCCGGGCCGCCCGCCGTCCTGCGCTGCCTGGGCGCGCAGCGCTTCTCCGTGGCCGGCGCCGCCTTCCCGGCCGACTTCTGCGAGGGCACCTTGCCCTACTCCTACAACCTGTGCGTGGCGCCGGGCCGCGCCGTCGCCGAGGGCGCTTGGCTGCCGCCGCCGCCGCCCAGCCTGGCCGCGGAGGAGCTTCTCGGCGCGGAGCCCTGCGGGAAGCGGAGCCCGACCAGCAGCGCCGGCGCGGGAGAGCCGCCCGCGGACGCCGAGGCCCCGCAGGTCTGTAAGCCCGCGCAGTCCTTGCCTCTGCGCCTTTCCTAAGCTCACGCCGAGGGGAGTGGGCTCTTGCTCGTCCTTTGGCCGCTTGGGCGCCTGCTGACGCTCTCCCTTTCCGTCAACAGATGAAGTAATCCTCTGCCGTGTCTGTCGTGGCACCAGGCAGCGGGAACCGGCGCTTCCTGCCTCACCACCTGTCACACGTGTAGGCTCAGTGGAGAGTTCTTGCCATTCAGCTTGTGCTGGATGAAAGGGTACAAGTGTGGTGAACTCTCAGGTGGAATGAGTTCTGATGATGCTGAACGTCGGTGGTTTGCATCTGTTTACTTTCCACTCAGAGCAGGCAGGTAGCGGCGGCAGTTCTTGGTTCATCACTCGTTCAGTTCCAGCTGAGAAGGTTTTTCTTGTGGAACGTGTGTTCTCTAAAATGGTATGAGTTACTAATGTTGAACGCGGATCCCTACCGTGTACAATGAGGTGCCCTAAGTCTATATGATGGAGTCGGGAAAGTGGGATTGGTGCTTGATGTTTGAGATTTTTACCTTCCTGATGGCTTTTTCCCGAAGCAATGGACTTGGGACCTGGTTGACAGCTAAATAAAACCACCCCGTTGTTTAATGCTGTTTCTAGAATGCAGCAGCAAGTCCTAAGTGTAAGCACGGTCTGTACCGTGTAAGGCTGTAAAAACAAAACAAAACAAACCCCAAAAAACAAAGTGGGGAGAAATGGAGGCTGATTGCGAGCAGCCTCCGATGTGCAGCCGAAAAGCAACGAAGTGGAGAGTAGAGGGCCGTCCCTGAGGAGGACTCCTTGTGAGGGGGGATCTTCATTGCTGCCTTGTGCTATGGCTGGGGGTTAGGGAAATAATGTGGCTGGTGGCGTTCCAGTATGACACACTTTTGATCTGCGGAAAGGGTGAGGGAAAAGTCGTGCAAGCACGACTGCTGCTAATTGCTGTGCAACTGGTGGGGCAGATTGTGCTTTTGAACTAACGGGCCAAGACTGGCAATGCTCTGCACGGAATATTAAGAGAACTTTATATCTACATTGTATCACCATAACAAAAACATTTATCCCCGCGGTAGAAATCACACAACCACGGGAGGCGTGCCATTTCTTTATGGTCGTCACCGCCCCTTCCTAGCCGATTCCTTTACGTTATCGAATTAATTGTTTAGGTGTAAATGGCTATGAAGTATGCAGACCCTTAATTTATGTGGCCTAATGGGAAATCACCCATTCAAGTCCGTTAACTTTCCCTTTTCGGTATTAGCTGCCTCTGTAGGTCTTCCAACAGTTTAATGATGTAGCCATTAGCTCAGGGACTTCACTGAAGCACTCCATTGCTCTCATCCCGTTCTAAAACACCGTCGGGACTTGACGACTAACGGGAAAATAGGCGCAGAATAAAAACTGGGAGCAACGCAAAGGTGTCGTATGGCTGCAATCACCCTCCACCCACAGAATGAGCCGTATGAACGGGAGTATTTCCAGGAAAGTTTCTGAAGCGTGGGTTCATGAGCCCGATATGATTATTTCTCCGGGGGGTAGGGTGTGTGTCCGAATATCACGTTTTTTATTTCAGAGCCTGTTTTCTCTTGCTTTCCTTGTAGCAGTCATTCAAGCACGACGGCTACAAAAATTTGTGTTATAGATTGTGGTATGGGCTTAGATTCTCAGTTGATTGACGCCACCTTCTTGGGCCTTTGAATGTCTAATCTCAGCCGATTGTCGTGGTGTAGTTAATTTCAAGCTTGTTCCTTATTGTTGTCCCACAAACGGGGTTCGTTTTCCCGGCCTGCAAGGCAATACCACACAGAGTGGAGGTATTTTTAAATTAATTTCATGGATGCGCAAGAACGGGTGCCTGTCTCAAGACAGCACACCTTTGTCTCAGAAATCCCCCTTTTATCTAATTAAGTGATACATATTCAGTATTACTTCCCTTAACGATTGGTTCTTTCTTCTTCGCCTGTCATGTAAATTAGTGCGCAGAGTCGGTCTTCTTCTTCATGGTCTTCTTTTGAGTAGGTGGTCTCATTGGAGTAGGTGGTCAATGAGTCGGTGGTCGCAATCTCCCCCTGTAGGACTTGCCTCTTACCTACTTGTTACTCTGTCTTGGCAGTTACAGGTGGTTCGTCGAGATTTATTGACCAGACCGCAATCCATTACCTTTTCTGACATAACCATGAAACCCCACTCTCAGAAGAAAGACCTTCTGGAATATCAAACCTAGGGAGAATTTCTTTTGATAAGGCCTTAATGATTTCTCTAGCCTTCTTGGTACGACATGGAAAGGCCTCTGGCCAACCACAAAAGTTATCTACTATCATCAAGAAATACCTGTATGAATTACACCGTGGTAGTTCCATAACATCTGTTTGCCAGTATTCCCCAGGAGTTATTCCTTGTTTCACAACTTCTCCTGTAACCCTCTTGGTAATTTTTTGGATGATTAGCACAACAAATATCACACCTTTTAACTATTATGTCTGTCAGAGTTTGCATTTTTGATCCTATAAGCTATCTTTTTGGCAGTCAATACCAATGCATTTGCTCTTGAATGTGTTTCTCGATGCAATCTTTTAAGTAGACTTTCCATCATCTTTTCAGCAAGTAGCAGTTGCTTTAAAGGTGTCATCCACCATCCCTGATCATTCTTAGAACAATCTAATTGTTCTGGCAATTGATCTTCTCTCTCAGTATATTGTGCAGGTGATGATTCTAAACGAGGTGCTGGAATTAAGGCTCCTTCAACTGTTGACTCTTTGAGAGCTGCTGCTTTTGCCACTTCATCAGCTTTTCGACTTCCCTTTATCATTTCACTATTCCCTCTCTGATGGGCTTTACAATGTGTTATTGGAACTTCCTTGGGTTGAAGAACTGCCTGCAAAAGTTTCGCTATTTCTTCTCCATATTAAACTGGAGTTCCTTGCGAGCTTAAAAGTGCTCTTTCTTCCCAAGTGGCTCCCTGTGCCTGCTTCAGCCACGCTTCAGCCTTTAAATGCCTAATCTCAGTCAGTGGTGGTGGCGTAGTTAATTCCAAGCGGTTCCTTATGAACGGAGGTCTTTAACGCAAAGTCCCTGCCGCTTGGTTTCAGGAGCCCGATACCGCTGGTTCACGGAAGGGGTGTGTCTGAATATCCCGGTTTGTCTTTCAGAGCCTGTTTCCTTCTTGCTCTCCTTGCACCAGTCATTCATTCAGGCATGACTGCTACACATATTAGTGTTGAGATTGTGGCTTCGGACTAATGGGATGAGGCTCGTAATCACCTGCATGTGAGACGAGGAGACATTCTTTTACTTGGCACGTCTCGGCGTTAGCAAGTGATTTTTCCCGTGCGGTTGAAGCAGCGCGGCCGCGGGAGGCCCCTGCCTTCCTCCTGGTCGTGATCGCCTCGAGGGTCGAAGGAGAGAAGGGCTGGCGAAAAGCCAGCGCAGGAGATGACCGCGGGACGGGCCCCGCTGTCCCCGTGGCGACGGTGCCGTCCCCGCCCGCTGCCCGCGGGAAAGGCAGGGCGGGCAGCGTTCGGCAGCGCTCGGTGCCTGCAGTGCCGGGAGGAGGCTGCGGGCGCCGCTGTTGACCGAGGAGGAGCGAGAGGAAGGCCGGAGCGCTGCCGGCAGCCCCGCCCGCTGCGGCCCGGCTCGCTCGCTGGCTGGCTGGCTGGCTGGCTCGGCGGCCGGGCGGTCTGCGAGCGTCCCCGCGGTGCGGAGCCGTGCTGCAGCGAGGCGGAGGGGCCGGCGGCAGCGGCCGGGAGCGGCGAGCCGGGGCCGAGCCTTAGAGGGAAGCGGAGCCCGAGCCGGAGCGTCTGCGAGGAGCGTGCGGCGGCGGTGCGGGTCCGGCGGGGCCGCGGCGGCGATGTGCGCGGCGGGGAGGCGCTGGGGCCGGCGGGAGCGAGCCCTGCTGTGGTGCGTCCTGGTGGCGGCGTGGGAGGCGGCGTGGGGGCAGCTGCGCTACTCGGTTCCCGAGGAGATGCCGAAGGGCTCGTTCGTGGGCGACGTGGCCAAGGACCTGGGGCTGGAGCTGCCGGCGCTCCGCGACCGCGGCGTCCGCGTTGTCTCCGAGGGGTCGACGCAGTATTTCGCTCTGCACGGGAAGACGGGACATTTGGTGACGGCGGAGAGGATAGACAGAGAGCAAGTCTGCGAGAGTGTGCAGCGATGCGTGCTGCGCTGTGAGGTGATAGTGGAGGGGGAAATGAAGTTTTTCGAAATCGAAGTGGAAATCACGGACATTAACGACAACGCGCCCAGCTTCCAGGAACTCGAGCTGGAGGAGAGAATCAGCGAGACGACAGCCCCTGGGTCGCGGTTTCCCCTGGCCGAGGCTCACGACCCGGACTCGGGACGGAATTCTCTGCAGAGCTACGAGCTGAGCGGGGACGAGCACTTCTCGCTGGCCGTGCAGGCGGGCCCCGGCGGGGATCAGCGTCCCGAGCTGGTGCTGGCGAAGGCGCTGGACCGGGAGGAGGCGGCGTTTCACGAGCTGGTGCTGAGGGCGAGCGACGGCGGAGAGCCGGCGCGGACGGGCACGGCGCGGATCCGCGTGGCAGTGCTGGACGCGAACGACAACGCGCCCGTGTTCAGCCAGGCGGAGTACACGCTGCGTGTGCCGGAGGACGTGCCCGTGGGCTCCACCCTCGTCACCGTCACGGCCACCGACGCCGACGAGGGGCTTAACGGGCGAGTGAAATACTCGTTGAAGAAAATCACAGAGAAATCTTCAAAGATCCTACAGCTGGACTCCGAGACGGGAGCGATCACGCTGGTGCGGAACCTGGACTTCGAGGAAGGTGACTCGCACGAACTGGAGGTGCAGGCGCGGGATGGCGGGGGCCTTTCCGACACGGCCAAAGTCGCGATCACGGTGACTGACGTGAACGACAACGCGCCCGAGATTTCGGTGCGGTCGTCGCTGAGCGCGATCTCGGAGGACGCGCCGCCGGGGACGGTGGTGGCCCTGCTGCACGTGCAGGACCGGGACTCGGGGGCGAACGGCGAGGTGCGGTGCTCGCTGGACGGGGGCGTCCCGTTCCGGCTGCGGAGCTCGCAGGGCAGCTACTACCGCGTGGTGACGGCGAGGGAGCTGGACCGGGAGGAGGTGGCGGAGTACAACGTGACGGTGCGGGCGGCGGACGGCGGGTCGCCGGCGCTGTGGAGCAGCGCGGTGCTGGCGCTGCGGGTGCTGGACGTGAACGACAACGCGCCGGTGTTCGCGGAGGCGCGCTACAGCGCCCGGCTGCCCGAGAACAACGCGGCGGGCGCGCTGGTGCTGACGGTGCGGGCGGCGGACGCGGACTGGGGGCAGAACGCGCGCGTGCGGTACCGGCTGTTGGAGGGGCGGGTGCGGGGCGCGCCGCTCTCGTCCTACGTGTCGGTGCAGGCGGAGACGGGCGCGCTGTACGCGCTGCGCTCCTTCGACTACGAGGAGGTGCGCGAGGTGGGGCTGTGGGTGCGGGCGGAGGACGGCGGCGCGCCGGCGCTGAGCAGCAACGTGTCGGTGCGGCTCGTGATCGTGGACGAGAACGACAACGCGCCGCAGGTGCTGTACCCGCCGCCGGCGCCGGCGCCGGGCGCGGGCTGGGCGGGCGTGGAGCTGGCGCCGCGCTCGGCGGAGCCCGGGGCGCTGGTGGCCAAGGTGGTGGCGGTGGACGCGGACGCGGGGCAGAACGCGTGGCTGTCGTACGAGCTGGCCAAGGCGACGGAGCCGGGGCTGTTCCGCGTGGGGCTGCACAGCGGCGAGGTGCGGACGGCGCGCTTCCCGCTGGCCCGCGACGCGGCGCGGCAGAGCCTGGTGGTGGTGGTGAAGGACCACGGGCGGCCGGCGCTGTCGGCCACGGCCACGCTGACGGTGGTGCTGGCCGAGAGCGTGGCCGAGCTGCTGTCGGAGCTGGGCAGCGCGGCGGCGGCGGCGCCGGGCGAGCCGGCCGGCAGCCTGACGCGGTGGCTGGTGGTGGCCGTGGCGGCCGTGTCCTGCCTCTTCCTCGCCTTCCTGCTGCTGCTGCTGGCGCTGCGCCTGCGGCGCTGGCGCCGCTCGCAGCTGCTGGCGGCGGGCAGCGGCGCCTTGCGCGGCGTCCCGGCCTCGCACTTCGTGGGCATCGACGGCGTCCGCGCCTTCCTGCACTCCTACTCGCACGAGGTGTCGCTCACCGCCGACTCGCGCAAGAGCCAGCTCCGCTTGTCGGGCGGCAGCTGCTGCGACACCCTCCCGGCCCGGCCGCCGCCCGACGAGCCCGCGCCGCTGCTCGGGGAGGACCCTGCCGGCGCCCGCCGCGCGGACCCCGCCGCTCCCCCGGTGAGTTCCTCCCACCAGCCCTTCCCCGCGGCGCGGCGCGGCGCGGCGCGGCGCGACGCTTCCCTCCGCTGCTTCTCGGCCCTTTCCCCCCGACTTCTGTCTCCTGCCTCGGGGGGTGGAGGTAGCGGGAAGGCAGAGCTTCGCTCAGCGACGCGCGGGGCGCTGGCGCCTCTTGCTCCCGGGAGGTGAACGGGGGATCGCGGCTCAGCGTGACAGTTGCTGCGGGAGGCAGGAGAAGCGGGAGGCTGCTGTTGCCTGCTGGAGTTTCCTCTCAGGGGGGCTTGCTGCTTTTATCACGTCGCTGATGTGTTACATGCTGTTCACTGACCCAGCCTCTGCCGGAGGACAGCTCCTCTTTTACTCGTAGAGCCTCGAGGTTTCTTTCCAGAAGACTAGTGAGCAGGCAATGTATCTTCCTTCTCAGTACGGAGATGTAGCGAAATCTCGGCGAGGTCCGTGGCGTGGTAGTGATCCATGTCGAGGACAAAGGGTCTGGGTTCTGGCCCTCTGATAACAAGTGCTTGCAAAGTGTGAGTGTCAACGAACACCAGGCAAGTTGTGACGGTTTGGAGACGAGATTCTTGGGAAGTGTTTGTGAGGGGCTGTGGAACCAGACACAAGAGATCTGGTTTGCTCCTTTCCCTGTTCGGTGCCCATCTGTAGTATCATGCAATGTGAGTTTTGGCTTCCCAAGTAAGTTTGGCCCAAGTCAGACACGTTGTTCCAGCTGCATAGGGAGGCCTGGGAGGTTCCTCCTGTGTGCTTGCACGTTGTGGTGATGTTTCTAACAGCTTAACTGTATACTTATGGCAAGTGCCCTAAAGGGAGCTTTGGGAGGAGCCAGCCCTGGTTTTGTAACCTAATAAACACCTGAGTTATGCCATAATGTAGAAGAGTATGTTGTCATCCCTTCCCTTCTGCGTGTGTTTAACGTCCCGACTTGCTCGTTGTAATGCTGTGGAGGTGGGCTTTTGCCTGTGATAATGTCTGGGGGACCACATGTGTTACATTTGGCTGACTATCCCTCATATGCCTTTCATGCTTTCAGCTGTAAAGAGAGACTTTCATAGATGTGTTTCCTTAAAATACTACTGGAAGAAGTGCTGTTGTTTGTCACATGCACATGTTGACAAGTCAAATATTCTCCCTGTTAAGGAGAAGTTGTCTGTGCAGCTTTTCTTTGGGTGGAGTCTATCTGCAAATGATGAAGGTCAGGGACAACCATGCAACCTGTGAAGGGTTTGAGGAGAGTCTTGAGAGGTTTCTGTGTGTGAGGAGGTACTGGTGGAGACATGGCATGTGTTTTGTCGATTCCCAGGGTTTATTGTTGGTGTTCTGAAAATGAGTCTGGAGGCGTCTTATTTTTTGGTTATTGCCTTGCTCGGAGTCCAGCTGTCCAAGTTGTGGGTTCATCAGTGTGCTTTCCTGTTGCACAATGTTTCCTGGGAATGGTGGTTATGAAGCATAGATGTAAACTTTGCAATCGTGTGGTAGCGTAACGTATCTTCCAAGTTGCCTGTGTGTTGAAGAAGGATGATGTTGCCTTTGAGCTGAGACTTTGATGACTGGGTCTTTAACTGAGCTCGTGTCCACTCATGGCCTTTAGAACTTTTAATGTTTAATCAAATTATATGGGATGAGCAGAAAGATCTCTTTGCATGTGTCCATGTTGCAGTGCTTGGATTCTGAGACGCTTTGTGCCCAACGTTTCTTTCAATGCTGTCTGTCTGCAGAGGTGGCTTTCCTGTTGCATGCTCTTTTGTCAGGTTGAAGTTCTGCCTGTACAGAGACAGGGCAGCTAGAAGACTTTGCTGTGGTATAGAGTGAAATGGCTAAAGGGTAGGTTTAAAAGTTTGTCCTAGTTGTTAGATGAGGCCTACAGTTGTGGTTCCACGTCTTTCCTCTTTTTTTTTTGTCCAAAGAAACCATTAGTGGGAATACGGCTATGGTCTATGGTGTGAGCTGCTGTGTGAGCCTCCTGTGTACTTGTTAGCAGGTGGTTACCTTTTCTGTGTACCTACTACAGCTGACACAATCTGAAATGTGAAGCTACAATTCTTCCACTCCTGTAGGTTTCCCATTAATGCCTTCTTTCTTTGTCCAGGCCTGAAGCTGGGCCTCACTTTGGCTGGTAATCCTTAAAACACTGAAAGGTTAAAAGACTGACAGCTCCAGCTGTCCAAGTTGTGGGCTCATTAGTGTGCTTTCCTATTGCATGATGTTTCCTGGGAATGGCAGTTACTGCGCACAGACGTACACTTTATGTTCAGATTTGAGAGTCATGTACCTTCCCAGTTGTCCAATGTGCTGAAGCAGGATGATGGTGTCTTTGAGCTGATGCTTTGACAACTGGGTCTTTATCAGAGCTGCATGTCGCTTATGCCCTTGAGAACATTTTACAGTTCTTCGAAGCAGTGTTGTTGTCCTAAAAGCAGATTTGTTACGCGCTGTGCAATAGACCAATCTGACACACCCAGGAGATCTATTGCTTTTTGTTCAGGCCTGGGTGCTCAGTGGACTTTCCCCAAATAAAGCACACCAGATTCATCAGGTATGTCTCTTTTATTCAGCAACTATTGCATAGATTTTATTAAACTACTCCTACCTCGTACATATTCAGGCTATCTAATGCAGATGCAGAGGATTCTATAACCACAACACGTCAAAGGTCTTCTCTGCATGCGCAGGGGGCTCAGGTGGTCTTTGGTGGTTGTTTGGGGAGGTATTCCCTCCTCTACTTCGACCGCTAAGTTGCTCTGTGCCTGGTCAATGGTTTGTTTTCCTGCCAAGAGGGACGTCTCATCAATCAGGAAAGAACAGAAAGGTTCAGAATGACCTTGGCTACTTCTGTAGGTGTTATGAAAATTGTTTGAAGTTGAAAATGATTAACTAACGTGATTTAGAACAGGATTTTCTAATCTAAACCACAATTTTCTAAACCTGACATCAGTGCGATGAGCAGAGAAATCTCTTTGCATGTGCCCATGTTATCATCCGTGTTGTCAGTAAGGACAATTTGCATGTGCAACTTTTTTTTCAATGGTGTCTGTCTGCAGAGGTAGCTTTCCTGTTGCGTAATATTTGAGCACGGTGAAAAATTCTATCTGCCCCAATACAGGGCAGGTGAAAAAGTTTGCTGTGGTATAATTTGAAATGTGTAAAAGATGGAAAGATGGTGTAGAAGTTCAGTTTGTCCTAGTTGTTAGATGACCCCACAATTGTGGTTCCATGCATTTCCCCTTTTTTATTGTGCAAAGGAATTACTTTGAGGAACTGTGGCTCTGCTCTTTGCTGTGAGCTCCTGTGTGAGCCTCCTATGGATTTTTCCTCCACTAAGTACCCTTCTTGTGTACCTACTACAGTTGACATAAGCTGAAATGTTAAGCTATGATTCCTTCACTTGTGTAGGTTTCCCATTCTTGCCTTGCTTGTTGTCCTGGTCTAAAGCTGGGCCTCCTTGTGGCTGGGAACCCTCAAAACATGAAAAGATCTCTTATAATTGTTGGGCTGAGGAAGCAGTTTCCATCCATACCTTGAAGGTGTTCAGCTGCCAAGAAAAAGACTTTGGCACACTTCTGTTTCCCTACAATGTCACTGAATGAAATGCTCTTTTGCCTGTGGTCGCCATGTGGCCAAAACAGTGGATATTGTCCGTGGTGCCACTAAAGGCTGTGAATGCAGAGCAAGGAGGGTGGGAGGCTGGGGTTTCCCAGCCAGGAAAACAGGTGGGTCACTGTGGCTTTGGCTGAGCAATGGTTTGATTTCATGCCTGATGCCAAGGCCTGTGCCATTCATGCTGTGATCCTGGTTTCCCTGTCCTGAAAGGCAATGACCGTCCTCCAGCAGTAACATATTTGTGCAATTCCTGTGCCTGTAGAACGATGATGCATGGGTAGAACGGCTTATAATTCCTGTGTGGAACCTCCGTTATCCATCTGTATCTCCTGTAACATTGCGATGCATAGTTTCTTCATAGTTGTAATTACACTTTCTTTCAGGCCTCTGTTTCCTGGAAGGTCATGTTTCCTTTTCCCCACATCTGAATATTTCTTTTGCATTTGAAACTGTGAGTGTTGTTTTGCAGCAAATACTCTCTTCAGCCAAGTAAGACAGAATTTTCAGTGTGAGGAAAATGAAGCAGAAGCTAAAAGAGAATCTGTTGTAATGTCTCAGCAGACTTAGCTTGAGAAAGAGGCCGATGAGAAGATGTTTAGCCTGATGGCTTTGTATCTGTGGGAGATGAGCAGGCCACACAGTAGAATAGAATTGTTGAGAGCTATTTCTTATAATGAAAGCCCCTACTATCTAGTCCAGAGTTAGACTTAAGGGCCACACTTGCAGCTTGAGATATGAATGACTGCCAGGTGCTCTCGGGGATGAATTTCAGTACCCGCAGTGAAGACCAAGAAGACTTCCCGGTGAGTTTTTCTGAGAACACTTTGTCTTCTAATGCTTCCTTGCCTTGCTTGTCTAATTTATGTTTTTCTTTACCTGGTCTCATATGTATGTAGGTTTACCTGTAATTATCAACATCACTTCATTTAGCAATGTGTCGTGTGTTAGTGCCTCTTGCTCATGCTACAGTGGGTGTGAAAGGCAGGAGATATGAGGGTATCTGTGTTCTGTTATTGTCAGGGGGAATGGATGTAGGCACGACCTTAGTAGGAGGTGGGAGCATCTCTGTAGAACAGTGCATGTGATAAAAGAGGGGAGGAGATTCCCCATAAGCCATTAGTTTGATGACCCATTCTCTGCTGGATGACCACTCCTCTTTTAGTGTGTCCGTTTATCATTCCTGTGCTTTAGAATCCTGTTCCTTCTCACAGTGGTGGTGAGGAGACAAATGTACCTCCCTTCTTGGTATGAGCACAGTGCATTATCCTCTCCTGATATGTTTTTGCCTATTATGTGAAGGTCAGAAACAAACCTGCAAGTTGTGTAGGGCTGGAGAGAAGACAGAGGAGCTCTGTGTGTCAGGCTATAGGAGAAGAGATGGTCATTTCCTTGCTTGACATAGTTAACACAGCGGTGTGCCTGATGGAGTACTATGCACTATGAGTTGCTTCTGCTCAGTAAGAAATGTTATTCCACCAATCCATCGACTGCTGTACATTCCTAAGTCTTGCCTTGCTTGTTGCCGTGAGATACAGCTCAACGTCAGGGTGTCTGATCACATGTGGAGGGTCACATCTGTTCTAGTTGTCTGAGTGTAGGGGCAGTTCCCGTACAAAACTTCGATGTTTACGGCTGTAAAGAGGAAGCATTTCATAGACAGGCGTGTGCTCACCCAGGCACCCTTGTCTGTAGGGTAAGAAAGGAGAACCATCTCTACTGCAGTCCACAAACTGCAGAGTGGCAGCCCTGCCCAGCCAAGGTTTCCATGCACACAGGGTGTCCTCCACACGGTGCCCCAAACCATGCTGGCCACTCAATTGGAGAGGTATGGGTTTGACAGCTGGCCTGTTAGATGGATAAGGAACTGGCTGGATGGTGGCATCCAAAGAGTTGTAGTCAATGGCTCAATGTCCCAGTGGAAACCAGTAATGTGTGGTGTCCCGCAAGGGTCCGTACTGGGACCAATACTACTGAATATCTATCAAATAATACAGTGGGATTGAGTGCAGCCACAGCAAGTTTGCAGATGACACCGAGCTGAGTGGTGCAATTGATTCACTAGAGGGAAGGGATGCCATCCAGAGGGACCTTGACAGGCTGGAGGAGTGGGCCCATGTGAACCTCATGAAGTTCAACAAGGCCAAGTGCAAGGTCCTGCAGCTGGGAGGGGCAACCCCCAGTTTCTGTACAGACTGGGGGATTGAGAGCAGCCTTGTGGAGACAGACTTGGGGGTAGAGGTGGGTGACAAATGGGACATGTACTGGCCGTGAACTCTTGCTGCCCAGAAAGGCAATATTATCTTTGGCTGCATAACCAGCAGCGTGGCCAGAAGGTCAAGGGAGGGAATTCTCCCCCTCCCTTCTACTTCCATGAGACCCCACCTGGAGTACTGCATCCAGCTCAGGGGTCCATGGCCCAAAAAGACATGGACCTGTTCGAGTAGTTCCACAGAAGGACCACAAAAGTGTTCAAAGGGCTGGAACATCTCTGTGATGAAGAAGGGCTAAAGGAGTTGAAGTTCTTCAGCCTAGAGAACAGAAGGCTCTGGGGAGACCATATCGTGCCTATTCAATATATAGAGAGGGCTTAAAGAAAGATGGAGAAAGACTTTTTGCCAGGGCCTGTTGTGACAGGAGAAGGGGCAATGTTTTTAAACTGAAAGAGGGTAGATTTTGATTGGACATAAGGGTGGTGAGACACTGGAACAGGTTGCCCACAGATGTTGTGAATGCGCCATCATTGGAAGTGTTCCAGAACAGGTTGGACGGGGCTTTGAGCAACCTGTCCTAGTGAAGGATGTCCCTGCCCATGGCAGAGGCGTGGATTCGATGATCTTTAAAGGCCCCTTCCAACCCAAACCAGTCTACGATTCTATGAAAGACTCGATGTGGCTTTGCACTTTCCCATTGTCAGCCGCTGAAGTATGGAGGCAGAACAGAAGGCATTTCAGTGTGAATCAGAAACACAGTAGTATCTTAGCATGGAGCTACACACATTCCCTTTAGGGTGATATATTTCCCAGGGTAATTGTTCTTCTCCCTAAAAGGAAAATTAACAACGGGACAACTGTCAGACTTCCAGGCGTCAAAGGAAGAATTGCTGGGAAGACGGAAACCCTTTGCAGGCCCAGCATGAGAGGATTGCAATGATTTTTGCTTCATTCTGTTTCTGATTACTTATTGATGCCTCCAACAAGAGTAATTCCATCTTGGTATTTGTCTCAGGTGAGGAAAGCAGACTTGAAGGTGCCTGACAGAGTGCTAAAAGGCTCGTAAAGGCTTTCCTAGCTATAATACCGTTTCACGCTATTATCGTTCCACCTTGATTTTAGGTAGGGCAGCCGAGTTCCTTTATTTATCGCTCTGCAACGAGTATTTCCTTCAGACATTCATTGCCACTCAAGGAGGCGACCTAAAAGTACCCGACAGCGTCTTTCAGCCTTAAACGCCTTCGGGGTGGCATGAAGCAAGTGTTTCCGCGCCTCCTGATTGTCGGAAAAGAGAGACCCCAAAGCTGGGTGCAGCCACTAAACACCGGCCACAGGCCCTGGGCCGCCGGGAGCGAGCGCGGCCGTCAGCCGGCTGCGGTGGCGTCGCGGCGCCTCCGGGTGCCGCTGTTGGCCGAGGAGGAGCGGCGCTGGAGCCGCAGCCGCAGCCGCAGCCGGAGCCGCAGCCGCAGCCGCCGCAGCGTCCTGCCCCCGCAGGCTGCTCGCTCGCACGGCGCCGGCCAGAGCGGCAGCGGCACGGGCAGCAGAGGCGAGAGGCGGCGCGGCGCGGGGAGCAGCGGCGTCCGAGCCGGCGCCGAGATCGCTGCCCTCCGGCGGGCCCTGCGCTCGCTGCGGAGAGTGGCTGGAAGGGAGGCAGGGCAGCGGCAGGAGGGAGGAGCGCGGCGAGCGCTGCCCACAATGGCGGGCAGGCAGAGGCAGAGGCAGAGCCGGCGGCGAGCAGCCGGGCGAGTGCTGCTGCCCGCTTTGCTGCTGGGCTTGTGCTGCCGGGCGGCGCCGGAGCGGGTCCGCTACGCCATCCCCGAGGAGCTGGGCAGAGGCTCGCTGGTGGGGCCGCTGGCGCGGGACCTGGGGCTGAGCCCGGCCGACCTGCCGGCACGCCAGCTGCGGCTCAGCGCCGAGAAGCAGTACTTCGGCGTGAGCGGGGAGACCGGGAACCTCTACGTGAGCGAGAGGCTGGACCGGGAGGAGATGTGCGGCGAGGCGGCGTCCTGCTCCGTCAGCTTCGAGGCGCTGGTGCAGAACCCGCTCAACGTTTTCCACGTCGAGGTGGCCATCCAGGACATCAACGACAACGCCCCGCGCTTCCTGCGAGACAGTTTCCAGCTGGAGATCAACGAGTTGACTTCTCCCGGCACCCGGTTTTACTTGGGCACGGCCGAGGACGCAGACGTGGGCAGCAACTCGCTGCAGGGCTACGAGCTGGAGGCCAACGGGTACTTCGCGGTGGAGGTGAAGGAGAGCCAGGACGGCAGCAAGTTCGCGGAGCTGGTGCTGCGGCGCGCGCTGGACCGGGAGAGCGAGCAGAGCCTGCGGCTGGTGCTGACGGCGCTGGACGGCGGCGAGCCGCCCCGGAGCGGCACCGCCCAGCTCTGCATCAACGTCACCGACGCCAACGACAACCCACCCGTGTTCGCGCAGGACCGCTACCGCGCCAGCCTGCGGGAAGACGCGCCGCCGGGCTCGATGGTGCTGAACGTCTCCGCCTCCGACGCCGACGCCGGCACCAACGCCCGCATCACCTACGGCTTCGGGGAAACGCCGGCCAAGGTGCTCCAGAAGTTCGTGGTGGACGCGGAGAGCGGGACGATCACGCTGCAGGAGGCGCTGGACTTCGAGGACACGCGCGCGTTCAGCCTGGCCGTGGAGGCGAGGGACGGGGGGCGGTCTGGTGGCGCACTGCGAAGTGGAGGTGGAGGTGCTGGACGTGAACGACAACGCGCCCGAGGTGACACTGACGTCGGTGTCGAGCCCGGTGCCCGAGGACGCGCCGGCCGGCACGGTGGTGGCCCTGGTGAAAGTGCGGGACCGGGACTCCGGGGAGAACGGGCAGGTGTCGTGCGAGCTGTCGGGCGAGGCGCCGCTGTCGATCGTGGCGTCGTCGGGCGGCTCGTACAAGGTGGTGACGGCGAGCGCGCTGGACCGGGAGCAGGCGCCCGAGCACCGGGTGGCGGTGGTGGCCAGGGACCGGGGCAGCCCGGCGCTCTCCAGCCGCGCGGCGCTGGTGCTGGAGGTGTCGGACGTGAACGACAACGCGCCGGTGTTCGAGGAGGCCGCCTACAGCGCCTACGTGGCGGAGAACAACGCGGCGGGGCGCGCCGGTGCTGCGCGTGCGCGCGCGGGACGCGGACGCGGGCGCCAACGGGCGCGTCAGCTACTGGCTGGCGGGCGGCAGCGCGGGCGCGGCGCCGTACGTGTCGGTGGAGGCGCGGAGCGGCGCGGTGTACGCGCAGCGCTCCTTCGACTACGAGCAGTGCCGCGAGTTCGCGGTGGCGGTGCGGGCGCAGGACGGCGGGGCGCCGGCGCGGAGCTCGACGGCGACGGTGCGCGTCTTCGTGCTGGACCGCAACGACAACGCGCCGCGGGTGCTGTGGCCGGCGGCGGGCGCGGGCGCGGGGGCGGGCGCGGGGGCGGGGGCGGGCGCGGGGGGCGGCCCCGGCCGCGGCCCCGTTCGAGGTGGTGCCGCGGTCGGCCGAGGCCGGGTACCTGGTGGCCAAGGTGGTGGCGGTGGACGCGGACGCGGGGCGCAACGCGTGGCTGTCGTACGAGCTGGTGCAGGCGCCGGAGCCGGCGCTGTTCCGCGTGGGGCTGCACAGCGGCGAGGTGCGGACGGCGCGGGCCGTGTCGGAGAGGGACGCGGCGAAGCAGCGGCTGGTGGCCGTGGTGAAGGACCACGGGCAGCCGGCGCTGTCGGCCACGGCCACGCTGCACGTGGTGCTGGCCGAGAGCTTGCAGGAGGCGCTGCCGGAGCTGAGCGAGCGGGCGGCGGGCGCCGACTCGCCGGCGGAGCTGCAGTTCTACCTGGTGCTGGCGCTGGCGCTCCTCTCCGCCCTCTTCCTGCTGAGCGTGGCGCTGGCCGTGCTGGCGCGGGTGCGCCGGGCCGGGCCGCCCGCCGTCCTGCGCTGCCTGGGCGCGCAGCGCTTCTCCGTGGCCGGCGCCGCCTTCCCGGCCGACTTCTGCGAGGGCACCTTGCCCTACTCCTACAACCTGTGCGTGGCGCCGGGCCGCGCCGTCGCCGAGGGCGCTTGGCTGCCGCCGCCGCCGCCCAGCCTGGCCGCGGAGGAGCTTCTCGGCGCGGAGCCCTGCGGGAAGCGGAGCCCGACCAGCAGCGCCGGCGCGGGAGAGCCGCCCGCGGACGCCGAGGCCCCGCAGGTCTGTAAGCCCGCGCAGTCCTTGCCTCTGCGCCTTTCCTAAGCTCACGCCGAGGGGAGTGGGCTCTTGCTCGTCCTTTGGCCGCTTGGGTGCCTGCTGACGCTCTCCCTTTCCGTCAACGGATGAAGTAATGCTCTGCCGTGTCTGATCTGGCAGCAGGCAGCGGGAACCGGCGCTTCCTGCCTCACCACCTGTCACACGTGTAGGCTCAGTGGAGAGTTCTTGCCATTCAGCTTGTGCTGGATGAAAGGGTACAAGTGTGGTGAAGCTCTCAGGTGGAATGAGTTCTGATGATGCTGAACGTCGGTGGTTTGCATCTGTTTACTTTCCACTCAGAGCAGGCAGGTAGCGGCGGCAGTTCTTGGTTCATCACTCGTTCAGTTCCAGCTGAGAAGGTTTTTCTTGTGGAACGTGTGTTCTCTAAAATGGTATGAGTTACTAATGTTGAACGCGGTTCCCTACCGTGTACAATGAGGTGCCCTAAGTCTATATGATGGAGTCGGGAAAGTGGGATTGGTGCTTGATGTTTGAGATTTTTACCTTCCTGATGGCTTTTTCCCGAAGCAATGGACTTGGGACCTGTTTAACAGCTAAATAATACCACCCCCTTCTTTAATGCTGTTTCTAGAATGGAGCAGCAAGTCCTAAGTGTAAGCACGGTCTGTACCGTGTAAGGCTGTAAAAACAAAACAAAACAAACCCCAAAAAACAAAGTGGGGAGAAATGGAGGCTGATTGCGAGCAGCCTCCGATGTGCAGCCGAAATGCAAAGAAGTCGAGAGTAAAGGGCCGTCCCTGAGGAAGACTCCTTATGAGGGGGGATCTTCATTGCTGCCTTGTGCTATGGCTGGGGGTTAGGGAAATAATGTGGCTGGTGGCGTTCCAGTGTGATACACTTTTGATCTGCGGAAAGGGTGAGGGAAAAGTCGTGCAAGCACGACTGCTGCTAATTGCTGTGCAAGTGGTGGTGGAGATTGTGCTTTTGAACTGACGGCCAAGACTGGTAATGCTCTGCACGGACTATTAAGAGAACTTTATATCTACATTGTATCACCGTAACAAAAACATTTTGCCCCGCGGTAGAAATAACACAACCACGGGAGGCGTGTCATTTCTTTCTGGTCGTCACCGCCCCTTCCTAGCCGATTCCTTCACGTTATCGAATTGTTTAGGTGTAAATGGCTATGAAGTATGCAGACCCTTAATTTATGTGGCCTAATGGGAAATCACCCATTCAAGTCCGTTAACTTTCCCTTTTCGGTATTAGCTGCCTCTGTAGGTCTTCCAACAGTTTAGTGATGTAGCCATTAGCTCAGTGACTTCACTGAAGCATTCCAATGCTCTCATCCCGTTCTAAAATACTGTCAGGACTTGACGACTAGCGGGAAAATAGGTGCAGAAAAAAAACTGGGAGCAACGCAAAGGTGTCGTAAGGCTGCAATCACCCTCCACCCACCGAATGAGCCGTATGAACGGGAGTATTTCCAGGAAAGTTTCTGAAGCGTGGATTCATGAGCCCGATATGCTTATTTCTCCGGGGGGTAGGGTGTGTGTCCGAATATCACGTTTTTTATTTCAGAGCCTGTTTTCTCTTGCTTTCCTTGTAGCAGTCATTCAAGCACGACGGCTACAAAAATTTGTGTTAGAGATTGTGGTATGGGCTTAGATTCGCAGTTGATTGACCCCACCTTCTTGGGCCTTTGAATGTCTAAACTCAGCCGATTGTCGTGGTGTAGTTAATTTCAAGCTTGTTCCTTATTGTTGTTCCACAAACGGGGTTCGTTTTCCCGGCCTGCAAGCCAATACCACACAGAGTCGAGGTATTTTTAAATTAATTTCATGGATGCGCAACAACGGGTGCCTGTCTCAAGACAGCACACTTTTGTCTCAAAACTCCCCACTTTTATCTAATTAAGTGATACATATTCACTATTATTTCCCTTAACGATTGGTCCTTTCTTCTTCGCCTGTCATGTAAATTAGTGCGCAGACTCGGTCTTCTTCCTTCATGGTCTTCTTTTGAGTAGGTGGTCTCATTGGAGTAGGTGGTCAATGAGTCGTGGTCGCAATCTCCCCCTGTAGGAATTGCCTCTTACCTACTTGTTACTCTGTCTTGGCAGTTACAGGAGGTTCGTCGAGATTTATTGACCAGACCACAATCCATTACCTTTTCTGACATAACCATGAAACCCCACTCTCAGAAGAATGACCTTCTGGAATATTAAACCTAGGGAAAATTTGTTTTGACAAGGCCTTAATGATTTCTCTAGCCTTCTTGGTACGACATGGAAAGGCCTCTGGCCAACCACAAAAGTTATCTACTATCATCAAGAAATATCTGTATGAATTATACCCTGGTAGTTCCATAAAATCTATTTGCCAGTATTCCCCAGGAGTTAATCCTTGTTTCACAACTTCTCCTGTAACCGTCTTGGTAATTTTTTGGGTGATTAGCACAACAAATAGCACGTCTCTTAACTATTATGATTGTCAGATTTTGCATTTTTGATCCTACAAGCTATCTTTTTGGCAGTCAATACCAATGCATTTGCTCTTGAATGTGTTTCTCGATGCAATCTTTTAAGTAGACTTTCCATCATCTTTTCAGCAAGTAGCAGTTGCTTTAAAGGTGTCACCCACCATCCCTGATCATTCTTAGAACAATCTAATTGTTCTGGCAATTGATCTTCTCTCTCAGTATATTGTGCAGGTGATGATTCTAAACGAGGTGCTGGAATTAAGGCTCCTTCAACTGTTGACTCTTTGAGAGCTGCTGCTTTTGCCACTTCATCCGCTTTTCGACTTCCCTTTATCATTTCACTATTCCCTCTCTGATGGGCTTCACAATGTGTTATTGGAACTTCCTTGGGTTGAAGAACTGCCTGCAAAAGTTTCGCTATTTCTTCTCCATATTGAATTGGGGTTCCTTGCGAGCTTAAAAGTCCTCTTTCTTCCCAAGTGGCTCCCTGTGCTTGCTTCAGCCACGCCTTAGCGTTTAAATGTCTAATTTCAGTCAGTGGTCACGATGTAGTTAATTCCAAGCGTGTTCCTTAGGAACGGAGGTCTTTAAAGCAAAGTTCCTGCCGCTGGTTTTAGGAGCCCGATACCGCTGGTTCTCCGGGGGGGGGGGGGGTGTGTGTCTGAATATCCCGGTTTGTATTTCAGAGCCTGTTTCCTCTTGCTCTCCTTGCACCAGTCATTCAGGCATGACTGCTACACAAATTGGAGATTGTGGCTTCGCACTAATGGGATGAGGCTCGTAATCACCTGCATGTGAGACGAAGAGACATTATTTTACTTGGCACGTCTCGGCGTTAGCAAGTGATTTTTTCCCGTGCGGTTGAAGCAGCGCGGCCGCGGGAGGCCCCTGCCTTCCTCCTGGTCGTGATCGCCTCGAGGGTCGAAGGAGAGAAGGGCTGGCGAAAAGCCAGCGCAGGAGATGACCGCGGGACGGGCCCCGCTGTCCCCGTGGCGACGGTGCCGTCCCCGCCCGCTGCCCGCGGGAAAGGCAGGGCGGGCAGCGCTCGGCAGCGCTCGGTGCCTGCAGTGCCGGGAGGAGGCTGCGGGCGCCGCTGTTGACCGAGGAGGAGCGAGAGGAAGGCCGGAGCGCTGCCGGCAGCCCCGCCCGCTGCGGCCCGGCTCGCTCGCTCGCTGGCTGGCTGGCTGGCTCGGCGGCCGGGCGGTCTGCGAGCGTCCCCGCGGTGCGGAGCCGTGCTGCAGCGAGGCGGAGGGGCCGGCGGCAGCGGCCGGGAGCGGCGAGCCGGGGCCGAGCCTTAGAGGGAAGCGGAGCCCGAGCCGGAGCGTCTGCGAGGAGCGTGCGGCGGCGGTGCGGGTCCGGCGGGGCCGCGGCGGAGATGTGCGCGGCGGGGAGGCGCTGGGGCCGGCGGGAGCGAGCCCTGCTGTGGTGCGTCCTGGTGGCGGCGTGGGAGGCGGCGTGGGGGCAGCTGCGCTACTCGGTTCCCGAGGAGATGCCGAAGGGCTCGTTCGTGGGCGACGTAGCCAAGGACCTGGGACTGGAGCTGCCGGCGCTCCGCGACGGCGGCGTCCGCGTTGTCTCCGAGGGGAGGACGCAGTATTTCGCTCTGCACGGCAAGACGGGGCATTTGGTGACGGCGGAGAGGATAGACAGAGAGCAGCTGTGCCGGCTGGTGGAGAAATGCGTGCTGCGCTGTGAGGTGATAGTGGAGGGGGAAATGCAGGTTTACGAAATCGAAGTGGAAATCACGGACATTAACGACAACGCGCCCAGCTTCCAAGAGACAGATACGGAGCTGAGAATGAGCGAGACGACAGCCCCTGGGTCGCGTTTTCCCCTGGCCAGGGCCCACGACCCGGACTCGGGACGGAATTCGCTGCAGAGCTACGAGCTGAGCGGCGACGAGCACTTCTCGCTGGCCGTGCAGGCGGGCCCCGGCGGGGATCAGCGTCCCGAGCTGGTGCTGGCGAAGGCGCTGGACCGGGAGGAGGCGGCGTTTCACGAGCTGGTGCTGAGGGCGAGCGACGGCGGAGAGCCGGCGCGGACGGGCACGGCGCGGATCCGCGTGGCGGTGCTGGACGCGAACGACAACGCGCCCGTGTTCAGCCAGGCGGAGTACACGCTGCGTGTGCCGGAGGACGTGCCCGTGGGCTCCACCCTCGTCACCGTCACGGCCACCGACGCCGACGAGGGCATCTACGGGCGCGTGAAATACTCGTTGAGGAAAACGAAGGACCTGGCATCGGAGATTTTCCAGCTGGACGCCGAGACGGGAGCCATCACGCTGGTGCGGAACCTGGACTTCGAGGAAGTCTCCTCACATGAACTGGAGGTGCAGGCACATGACGGAGGAGAGCTTTTCGACACGGCTAAAGTCGCGATCACGGTGACAGACGTGAACGACAACGCGCCCGAGATTTCGGTGCGGTCGTCGCTGAGCGCGATCTCGGAGGACGCGCCGCCGGGGACGGTGGTGGCCCTGCTGCACGTGCAGGACCGGGACTCGGGGGCGAACGGCGAGGTGCGGTGCTCGCTGGACGGGGGTGTCCCGTTCCGGCTGCGGAGCTCGCAGGGCAGCTACTACCGCGTGGTGACGGCGAGGGAGCTGGACCGGGAGGAGGTGGCGGAGTACAACGTGACGGTGCGGGCGGCGGACGGCGGGTCGCCGGCGCTGTGGAGCAGCGCGGTGCTGGCGCTGCGGGTGCTGGACGTGAACGACAACGCGCCGGTGTTCGCGGAGGCGCGCTACAGCGCCCGGCTGCCCGAGAACAACGCGGCGGGCGCGCTGGTGCTGACGGTGCGGGCGGCGGACGCGGACTGGGGGCAGAACGCGCGCGTGCGGTACCGGCTGTCGGAGGGGCGGGTGCGGGGCGCGCCGCTCTCGTCCTACGTGTCGGTGCAGGCGGAGACGGGCGCGCTGTACGCGCTGCGCTCCTTCGACTACGAGGAGGTGCGCGAGGTGGGGCTGTGGGTGCGGGCGGAGGACGGCGGCGCGCCGGCGCTGAGCAGCAACGTGTCGGTGCGGCTCGTGATCGTGGACGAGAACGACAACGCGCCGCAGGTGCTGTACCCGCCGCCGGCGCCGGCGCCGGGCGCGGGCTGGGCGGGGCGTGGAGCTGGCGCCGCGCTCGGCGGAGCCCGGGGCGCTGGTGGCCAAGGTGGTGGCGGTGGACGCGGACGCGGGGCAGAACGCGTGGCTGTCGTACGAGCTGGCCAAGGCGACGGAGCCGGGGCTGTTCCGCGTGGGGCTGCACAGCGGCGAGGTGCGGACGGCGCGCTTCCCGCTGGCCCGCGACGCGGCGCGGCAGAGCCTGGTGGTGGTGGTGAAGGACCACGGGCGGCCGGCGCTGTCGGCCACGGCCACGCTGACGGTGGTGCTGGCCGAGAGCGTGGCCGAGCTGCTGTCGGAGCTGGGCAGCGCGGCGGCGGCGGCGCCGGGCGAGCCGGCCGGCAGCCTGACGCGGTGGCTGGTGGTGGCCGTGGCGGCCGTGTCCTGCCTCTTCCTCGCCTTCCTGCTGCTGCTGCTGGCGCTGCGCCTGCGGCGCTGGCGCCGCTCGCAGCTGCTGGCGGCGGGCAGCGGCGCCTTGCGCGGCGTCCCGGCCTCGCACTTCGTGGGCATCGACGGCGTCCGCGCCTTCCTGCACTCCTACTCGCACGAGGTGTCGCTCACCGCCGACTCGCGCAAGAGCCAGCTCCGCTTGTCGGGCGGCAGCTGCTGCGACACCCTCCCGGCCCGGCCGCCGCCCGACGAGCCCGCGCCGCTGCTCGGGGAGGACCCTGCCGGCGCCCGCCGCGCGGACCCCGCCGCTCCCCCGGTGAGTTCCTCCCACCAGCCCTTCCCCGCGGCGCGGCGCGGCGCGGCGCGACGCTTCCCTCCGCTGCTTCTCCGCCCTTTCCCCCCGACTTCTGTCTCCTGCCTCGGGGGGTGGAGGTAGCGGGAAGGCAGAGCTTCGCTCAGCGACGCGCGGGGCGCTGGCGCCTCTTGCTCCCGGGAGGTGAACGGGGGATCGCGGCTCAGCGTGACAGTTGCTGCGGGAGGCAGGAGAAGCGGGAGGCTGCTGTTGCCTGCTGGAGTTGTCCTCTCAGCGGGGCTTGCTGGTTCTATCACCCGGCCGCCAGGTTTTTTCTCATTGTGTTCCCCGACCGGTTTTCCTGTCAGTAGTAGGTCTTCTGAACGGATGTGTTGCAGTATTAGCAAATCGAAGTTTGCGTTATTTAGCGGCGTTCAGATGTCTTCCCGACAGCAAGTGTGCTTGAGTAAGATGAGATTCTCTTGAAATGGAACTTTAATTACCCCGTGTATATCTTGCCGTGATGCGTTAATCATTTATACTTTTCATGCAGCCCTATTGCTTGTCTTGTATCATTACCTGCTCGCGCATGTTGTAGCACTTGATCTTATGTTGTTTATTATTTATTGTCATTGAAATCAGTGTGTGAGGAACTGAGTACTACATGTTCTTAATAGCGGTACTCGTTAGAAAGGTTCTCTTCTTTTATTCTGTGCTTCTTACCAGCCAGTGAGCAGTTTTACTTATTGGATGGGACTTTTACAAATACAAAATTATTTTTATGTTGAACGGCGTGTTAGTTGAGGTGTTTTTCTCAAGTCCGTCTTTGTTTCACTTATTTATCACTCTTCCCCTGTAACACAGCTTTTTCATTTAACAGTCATTATTTAGGACCAATGTATACCATTGTTGGAAATAAACGTAGAGCCACCTGTGCCTGCTTTGGGGCAGGACTTGTATTTCTCTCATGTGACGGTTCCTCACGCAGCGTGTCCTTCAGCCAGTAGTGACAGCAGTGCCATCTTTGTGTACCAGAATGCAGTATGTGTTTTCTATGCTGGAGGTACTTTCTCCTCAACCGGGAGACCATTCCTACTCATTCCTGCACATTCCTTGTTGCTTGTGGGAATTTCCTTGGTTGGGTCAAAAGTGAGCTCCATGCTCCAGATTGAGGAATAAGGTGGAAAAGGAGCGAAATTACTTGTGGGTAAGTGTTAAATTCTAAAATACATGTGCATACGTGAGCACTGGTTGGTCACTTCGGTGCTGAGCCGCCGCTGTGCTCTTCCAAAAAGAGAGTGGAGTTGAAGAACTGGATGTTCCAAGACTGAATGTTGTGCTTATAGATTCTATAAGCCTCTTCCTAGGCCTTCAAATAACGGGTGAAATGCTAGAGAGTATTGTCACAGTTTCTGCTGGCGTGTGTTACAGATGCATGGCACTTTAAGAAATGTCAAGATACTCTTGCTGTGAAGGGTTATTCATTTGTGCTTTTTATGTCGCCTCTCAGCTTGGTTTGTATCATTATCCCTCACATAGCAGTGCTTGATCTTTCGATGCTAAGCGTTTACAATCGATGCAAATGGTTTGTGAGGAACAGAGTAGTAGGCATTCTAAATAGTGTTACTGGTTAGAAAGGTTGTGTGCTCCTTACCAGCTGGTGAGTACATCCAGAGTCTTACTGCACCTGGAAGGATTTTGTGAGAATGACCTTCTTGTCCATTAGGACAGAGCAACCTTGTGGCCTCTTCTGCCAAGTAAGGGTTAATCTCTGAGGGATTGGTACTGTCCTATGGTCACTTTTCATCTGCTTTACTGTTAATCATCGTGTCTTTTACAGAGAGGTGTAGTTAGAGGTAGCAGTGTAGCTGAGGGTGTAACAACAGTATGTCCTAATGTGCCTAATGCCACTATAATGTTCATTTCTTGCTTGGCAGCGTTACTCAGAGGATTGGACTATTAGACATAGACAGGTATTTTCATCATGAATGGCTTATTAGTTGAAGGTTTTTCTAAAACTCTACCGTTCGTTGCTTTATTTATCACTATTGTCTTACAACACAGAGTTTTCATTTAATGTTAGTTATTTGAAATGCATGTAAGCAGCACCTTTGTAATGCAATGCAACAAACTTTGAGAAAGGGCAAGATTCTGCGTAAATACCTGCTCGGTATGGGTAGGTGACCCTCTGGTATGCGTCTTTCCATGTGAAATATAGTGTGGCTACTTTGTGAGAATGGTCTTGTTGGTGGGGAAGAGCCTGTTCTCAGTGACATTGTAGCCAAGTGATCATTTGCTAATAACTGCTACAGTGGAAGAAGCTTGTGAAGGAGAAACTGTGTCATGTAGTCCGTGTCCTTGTATTCTTTTAAGGGAGTAGCAAGAGTGGAACTGAGTTATCACCAGCACCCTGTGAATGGGCACAGCAGTCATCCATGGAGTCATCTCTTGTTTGGAGCAATAGGAGTTTTAGGAAAGTCTGCTGTACCTGTAGTTTCCAAATTCGTGGGTTGTGTACCACTTGAAATGATTCAGCTGGTCATAACGTGCCCTGCTCTCTCCACAGTCATGAACTAAGATTTGTTGGTTTGCAGAGTCTTGCATTCTGTGATTTTCTTTGAGTGCTGCTGAGAGGTGGTGTTATCATACAAACAGGCACTGAGGAGGATCAAGTACTTTTTCATAGGCAGTTGCAATCCAGAGGGTTTTATCCTTCCCCCTTTCAGACCAGCCCATGCCTGGAGTGTTCTGTGTGTTCTGGGTGCAAAATACACGTTGCTGTATTTGTGTCACAGGTAACCTGCCTTCGCTAGTGTTGCCCTTCTGACTTTTCTTCTTGTGACTTTTTTTGCCATCTTTTTTTCCTACAAGTCTCTGACTGTCCTGAGAAAGATAGCTGACATGTTGCATACATGTCAGGCATCACTATGGAGGAGTATACCACTCCACCTTACAATTCTCGGAATAGCACACTGGTAATTGAAGTATCCTGGGCGCATGGGTACCTTTTTGCTGCCCGTCCATGTTCTTAGATCTACTTACTTACCCTGTTCACTGAAAGAAGCAATTTTGAAGAAATGCTTTAACAGATCTGTCTTCACGGTTCTAGAGCAAGAAGTTGTGGTGATCTCCATGATTTGTAAAACTGGGAGCATGTACTGATAGTGCTACTGTAGAGAATAAGGCTTGCCATTTTCCCCCAGTCTTAGTCACTCTGAGAGGTATATAAAATAAAAAGGATATAAACAAGAATCTCCTCAAAGAAAATGGTGGGTCTGGTGCTTCCTTTCTACAACAGCTTCTCCACTGAAGTATTTTGTAGCTGTTGCTTCTCAGAGCTCGTAGAAATGAAATAAAAGAGCTGGGGAAAGACAACCCGCAGCAATAGTAGAAGTTGTTGGAATATGTCAGACATTTGCTGTACAGTGTACCTGCTTGTACTTACCTGCACTCACCTGGCTCTGCTGTACGAAGTCTGCACGAACGTCAACACGTTCTCCAGCCGGACCCTTCACTTCCACTATTAAACAGAGCTGCTCGGATCGTCTTTCCGCGGGTATGAGAACACTCGCCAAACTGAAAGCTGAATCGCGCCTTTCGGTAGCCGATGGTGCCGACTGCCGGCAGCTGCTGACAGTGCGGCTCGGAGCGCAGAGGCCAAAGCGCCGCACGGCCATCAGCCGGCTGCGGTGGCGTCGCGGCGCCTCCGGGTGCCGCTGTTGGCCGAGGCGGAGCGGCGCTGGAGCCGCAGCCGGAGCCGCAGCCGGAGCCGCAGCCGCAGCCGCCGCAGCGTCCTGCCCCCGCAGGCTGCTCGCTCGCACGGCGCCGGCCAGAGCGGCAGCGGCACGGGCAGCAGAGGCGAGAGGCGGCGCGGCGCGGGGAGCAGCGGCGTCCGAGCCGGCGCCGAGATCGCTGCCCTCCGGCGGGCCCTGCGCTCGCTGCGGAGAGTGGCTGGAAGGGAGGCAGGGCAGCGGCAGGAGGGAGGAGCGCGGCGAGCGCTGCCCACAATGGCGGGCAGGCAGAGGCAGAGGCAGAGCCGGCGGCGAGCAGCCGGGCGAGTGCTGCTGCCCGCTTTGCTGCTGGGCTTGTGCTGCCGGGCGGCGCCGGAGCGGGTCCGCTACGCCATCCCCGAGGAGCTGGGCAGAGGCTCGCTGGTGGGGCCGCTGGCGCGGGACCTGGGGCTGAGCCCGGCCGACCTGCCGGCACGCCAGCTGCGGGTGGCATTCGCCGCTAAAAGGCAGCAGAAATACTTTACCGTGAGCGGGGAGACCGGGAACCTCTACGTGAGCGAGAGGCTGGACCGGGAGGAGATGTGCGGCGAGGCGGCGTCCTGCTCCGTCAGCTTCGAGGCGCTGGTGCAGAACCCGCTCAACGTTTTCCACGTCGAGGTGGCCATCCAGGACATCAACGACAACGCCCCGCGCTTCCTGCGAGACAGTTTCCAGCTGGAGATCAACGAGTTGACTTCTCCCGGCACCCGGTTTTACTTGGGCACGGCCGAGGACGCAGACGTGGGCAGCAACTCGCTGCAGGGCTACGAGCTGGCGGCCAACGGGTACTTCGCGGTGGAGGTGAAGGAGAGCCAGGACGGCAGCAAGTTCGCGGAGCTGGTGCTGCGGCGCGCGCTGGACCGGGAGAGCGAGCAGAGCCTGCGGCTGGTGCTGACGGCGCTGGACGGCGGCGAGCCGCCCCGGAGCGGCACCGCCCAGCTCTGCATCAACGTCACCGACGCCAACGACAACCCACCCGTGTTCGCGCAGGACCGCTACCGCGCCAGCCTGCGGGAAGACGCGCCGCCGGGCTCGATGGTGCTGAACGTCTCCGCCTCCGACGCCGACGCCGGCACCAACGCCCGCATCACCTACGGCTTTGGGAAAATGCCGGCCAAGGTGCTCCAGAAATTCGTGGTGGACGCGGAGAGCGGGACGATCACGCTGCAGGAGGCGCTGGACTTCGAGGACACGCGAGGCTACACACTGCTGGTGGAGGCGAGGGACGGGGGCGGTCTGGTGGCGCACTGCAAGGTGGAGGTGGAGGTGCTGGACGTGAACGACAACGCGCCCGAAATCACGATGTTGTCTGTGTCGAGCCCGGTGCCCGAGGACGCGCCGGCCGGCACGGTGGTGGCTCTCCTGAACGTGAACGACCCTGACTCCGGGGAGAACGGGCAGGTGTCGTGCGAGCTGTCGGGCGAGGCGCCGCTGTCGATCGTGGCGTCGTCGGGCGGCTCGTACAAGGTGGTGACGGCGAGCGCGCTGGACCGGGAGCAGGCGCCCGAGCACCGGGTGGCGGTGGTGGCCAGGGACCGGGGCAGCCCGGCGCTCTCCAGCCGCGCGGCGCTGGTGCTGGAGGTGTCGGACGTGAACGACAACGCGCCGGTGTTCGAGGAGGCCGCCTACAGCGCCTACGTGGCGGAGAACAACGCGGCGGGCGCGCCGGTGCTGCGCGTGCGCGCGCGGGACGCGGACGCGGGCGCCAACGGGCGCGTCAGCTACTGGCTGGCGGGCGGCAGCGCGGGCGCGGCGCCGTACGTGTCGGTGGAGGCGCGGAGCGGCGCGGTGTACGCGCAGCGCTCCTTCGACTACGAGCAGTGCCGCGAGTTCGCGGTGGCGGTGCGGGCGCAGGACGGCGGGGCGCCGGCGCGGAGCTCGACGGCGACGGTGCGCGTCTTCGTGCTGGACCGCAACGACAACGCGCCGCGGGTGCTGTGGCCGGCGGCGGGCGCGGGGGCGGGCGCGGGCGCGGGGGCGGGCGCGGGGGCGGCCCCGGCCGCGGCCCCGTTCGAGGTGGTGCCGCGGTCGGCCGAGGCCGGGTACCTGGTGGCCAAGGTGGTGGCGGTGGACGCGGACGCGGGGCGCAACGCGTGGCTGTCGTACGAGCTGGTGCAGGCGCCGGAGCCGGCGCTGTTCCGCGTGGGGCTGCACAGCGGCGAGGTGCGGACGGCGCGGGCCGTGTCGGAGAGGGACGCGGCGAAGCAGCGGCTGGTGGCCGTGGTGAAGGACCACGGGCAGCCGGCGCTGTCGGCCACGGCCACGCTGCACGTGGTGCTGGCCGAGAGCTTGCAGGAGGCGCTGCCGGAGCTGAGCGATAGAGACGCTGTGTCCGAGCTGACGTCTGATCTAAACCTCATTCTTGTAGTGGCACTCGTTGTCGTGTCCTTGTTATTCGTTTTGACAGTCATTTTGATACTGTTCTTTAAATGCCGACGGTCGAGGACTCCTCCCGTTTTTATAACTTCCGATAAGGAACTGTATTCCAGCCTGGGCTCAAAACCACCGTACAACTACTGCAGCAGCACGCTGCCCTTGCCCTATTCCTACGAGGTGTGTTTAGCTTCCGAGTCGGGCCAGAAGGACTTCACATTTCTGAGACCAGGGACGGCAGCGTTGTCTGACCGTCTCCTGACCAGGGAACCCGGCTCAGACACTCACTCCGGGAAGGATCCTCCTAGCCCCGGGAGCTTGGCAGAGGTGAGCTTCTGTCGCGGGGTCACTCTCTGCGTGTTTTTGTGAATCTTCTTCCCCTGTTCTGCCGTAGGGGATCGGTGGGCTACGGGCAGAGCTCAACGTCACTTCCCGGCAAACTGCTCAATAGCTCGGAGGCGTGGGTGGGTGTGAGTGTGTGCGTGATGTTGACTCTTCCTTTTGACCTGCCCAGTGTCATCCACGAATTGTCATTTGTGCCCCGAGGAGCGACGCTATGTTTGTACTGGTGTCTGTCTGTCCTACTCCAGGTGAGAGTTTCATCGAGCCGGGGTGATGGGGTTGGAGCGGGGGCAAAAGGGTCGTGGGGTCCCTAAGCTGAGACAACCCTTTCGTCTTGGTCTAGTGAGTGCTTCATTTATTGTCTGCCAGATTTGAGCGCTTTCCTGTGATAACGATGTGTGAGCTATCCCGGCCTCTTCACTCAGTGAGGGCAGCAACTCCGTAGTTCTCTGTTTTCCCTTCCAGCTCGGTTCTTTTCATACTCTGAAGCCCTCAAAAGGAAAACGTTGTGTACACCCGTGACTTAACATTTATCTTCCACCTGGGGAGCCGGGGCTGTAGCTCCAAGCCCGGAACCGAGCAGAAAATGCTTTGGGTCCACTGCTGCCACCGGCTTCTCTGGAGCCCCAGCGCAGCCGGGAATAACGCCAGAGCAGCTCTGGCTGGGATTTGGCTTGAACCCGTCCCCGAAGGAATTCTTGGTGCAGGGGAAAGGCACCTGTTCCCTTAGCTATCACATGTTTCCACTCCTCTCCCTCCAAATGGCACTTTCAGGAGCTCCGACCTGTTGCTTTCAATATTCGGGCTTCCCATCAAAGTAAGGGAGACATAATGTGTCCAGATCAGTCGAAATACGGGAGATGGAAATGTTCAGTCTTCCATACGTTTCCTGAGATCTCTTTGCTGTACTCAGCTCTCCACTGCTTGGCCGTCTTACCGCTGCTGGGATTAATAGGTCGTGTGTCCACTCATGTGAAAAGAAACTCCTTAAGAATTGCGGTATGCACGTTAAAGAAATTCCTCAGTAAGCAGAGTTTAGGAAAGGCACGAAATGGGCAGTGGTTGGAAAAAAGATTCAGGGCTTATTTCAGAGAAAATAAGTGGCTGAAGACTATTTCAAGATTTGTCTCGAAGAGAGCTATGGATTTTCTTCTTTTTAGATTATATGTAAGAAAGAAAGGTAATTGGGATTTGGTTGCATAAGGGCCTATGAGATAAGAAGTCTACTCTCAGCGCTGTGAGCCTGCATACACAGTTTGTTACAGAAGTGCTCCAAAACGCATACTTACATAACGGATACTTACATGCACGATGCAGCTGTGGTGGGTAAAGCATATCGGCTTCCTTCTCCGTATTTAAATTGCTCCAGAATTAAATTCTATTAAAATCCAACGTTAGACGACTAACCTTGGATTTTTATCGGTGTGAAGCCTATGCTTTTATCACATTCTGTGGACTGGTGATAAGAACGATAAGTAGCGCTGATACGGTTTATCTTTCGGCAACGATTATTCGCAAAAATACTGCGACTCTGGGTGGATCCCGTGTGCTCACAGCAGTTAACAGGACTGTGCGGGGTGAGGACATGTAGCCAGAGTCGAGGTCCCTGTCGCTCTGGGGCGGTGTCGTGTCTCTCACCTTGATGCGGCTGATTTACAGCCCTTCCACAACGTGCTCAGCCACGACAAGCAGCGGGATAACAGATAACCAGCCGCAATGTTTCCGAGCCAGTTCTGAAGGGCGTAGAGAGCCTTGTTTCTCTCGATAAGGGAATGAACGCGTGGGCGCTGATTTCCAGTACAGTTTCTTTCCCAGACATCGCCGTCCCTTCCTTATCACTCTCGGCTGTGGGAAGACACCTGGACGCTGTGTTTCTCGGCTACAGCTGGGTTTTGATAGGGCTCCTGGCTCTCCCTTATCAAGCTCCCTTGGCCCCTTCCCATTGCACCGTGACAGCTGGGCAGTTGCGCGGGTGACGGACAACGAAAGCCGAAATTGCCGTAGTTTTATCCATTTGGGCGCTCGAAATGTCGGCAAACCGACGTATCAGGAGTTGTTGACAGCAACAACCCCAAAACGCGGGCAGGCAGTCCGGGAATTGGCTGTTTCTCGCCGAGGCGCTGCCGGTGCCGTGGTCTATGCGGTGCAGCGACCAGCCGGGCTGTTGCTGCACGGGAACGGGAATCGCTCCCGTCCCCGGTGAACCAGCACGTCGTAGACCGTGATTTCTCTGCGTCCGGCTGATGGAAACAGATACCATGGAGCAAGCAGGGAGGTGGCGAGAGCAGGAGGGCGTATTAAACCCAGCTTTCTACGATTTGTCGGGGAAGATGCCTGCTGGGACAGTGGTGGCGGTGGGGAACAGGAGGGGTGATGCTCCTGGGAACGCTGTGGCAGGAGCTGCCCCGCGGGGTGACTGTGTGCTGCAGCTGGAGGAGCTGCTCGTAACTCGGCAGCACGAAATCTGCGTCGTTTTGCCGGCGACACTGCTTTGGTGGCACACAGAGGCGCGGCGTCGGGACGCCGTGGGATGTCAGGAAGGGGCTGACCAAGCACTCGGGTGGCAGGACCGGCATCCCGAAGGTCCCGAGGGACACTCGGAGCCGGCGCGTCGTGCCGGCGCCCTGCATGCCCCGGCCGACATTCCCCACCCCTCCTCCTGCCCGCTCCACCTCCCCCTCTTGCTCCCGCTGCCTCTTTCCAACGAGGTTTTCCCGGGGGGACACCACTCCCCCTAGCCCCCGTTTCCGTATTCCCCCTTTTGGCGTCATCCTCTCCGCCAATTCTTACACCTTTCTGCCCGCACACGCAGTCCCCGTCCCCGATCTACGCTGACTCTGCCAGCGCTCTCTCAGCCCGGCTGTCCTTAGGAGCTCGGTTTCTCCCTTCAGGGTCAACCGGCCCGAGCCCCGCTGCCTTCGGGCAGGGGCCGCCGCGCTCCCTCCCGGCGGTGGTCGGCGGGCGGCTGCCCCGCGGCGGGGCTCCGGCAGCCCTGCGCTCCGTGCAGTTATTGGCCGGGACTCTGTGTGCCGCTGTCGGCCAATGATGGAGCGGGGGGGAATCTGGCGGCCCGGCCCCGCTCGGAGCCGGGATGAGGCGCAGACGGTCTCAGAGAGAGCCTGGGAGTGAGTCACCGCGGAGCCCGCAAAGCAATGCCCTTCTCCCCGCCGGACGCCGCTTCCCGGGGCGCGCTGGGCAGCGGCATGACGGGGCGAGCTGAGGATTTCTAGCCGGGGCGGGGGGGGGGCGAAGCGGAGAGCGCGGCCGTCCTGTGCGATGAACGGCGTTGCTGTAAGGAGCCGCGGGGTGACGACGGGGCAGGTACTGAGCCTCTTGGTTTTGTTCGGCGTTTCCGACTGGGTTTCCGCCGCGATTCGCTATGCGATTCCCGAGGAGGCGCGGAGAGGCTCCGCGGTGGGGAACGTGGTAGCCGACCTGGCGCTGGACCTCGGGCGGCTGCCGGGGCGCCGGCTGCGGGTTGTGTCCGGCGGAAACAAGAAGTACTTTGGGGTGGATCTGACGAGCGGCGCGCTGCTGGTGAGCGAACGGATAGACCGGGAGGAGCTCTGCGGCGCGCTCTCTCCCTGCTCCCTCAGCTTTGAGATCGTGGTGGAAAACCCGCTGGAGCTGTACAGCGGCGCCGTGGAGATCCAGGACATCAATGACAACGACCCGGTTTTTCCCAGCAGCCAGGCGAGGCTGGAAATCAGCGAGTCGGTGGCGGCCGGAGCGCGCTTCCCGCTAGAGAGCGCGCAAGACCCCGATGTGGGGATTAACTCTTTGCAGACCTACCAGCTCAGCGCCAACCCGCACTTTGCGCTCGACGTGCAGACGAGGGTGGATGGCAGCAAGTACGCGGAGCTGGTGCTGGAGAAGGAGCTGGACAGGGAGGAGCAACGGGAGCTGCATTTGGTCTTGACTGCGCTGGATGGAGGCAGCCCGCCACGGTCGGCCCACGTGCAGATCCTCATTGATGTTATCGACGCCAATGATAACGCCCCGGTCTTCAACCAGTCCACGTACAAGGCAAGCGTGAGGGAGAACACGCCCAGCAGTACCCTGGTCGCCAGGATCAGTGCATACGATCTGGATGATGGGCCCAATGGAGACATTGTCTATTCCTTCAGCAGCCACACACCCGCCAAGGTACGAGAACTCTTCGCTCTGGACTCTGCCACGGGGGAATTGAGGGTCAAGGGACAGCTGGACTATGAGGAAATGAAGCTGTACGAGATTTACTTACAGGCTAAAGACAAGGGTGCCGCTCCTGGTGTGGCTCATTGCAAAGTGCTGGTGGAAGTCGTAGATGTGAATGACAATGCTCCAGAGGTGACAGTGACTTCTGTGTACAGCCCTGTGCCTGAAGATGCAGCTCCAGGGACGGTTGTAGCTCTGCTGAGTGTAACAGACTTGGACTCCCTTGACAACGGTCTGGTGAACTGCTTCATTTCCCCTGGGATCCCGTTCATGCTCAGCTCCTCCCTCAAAAATTACTACACATTGAAAACAAAAGCAGCTCTGGACCGGGAAAAGGCATCGGAGTATAACATCAGTATCACAGCCAGGGACTCAGGCTCACCACCCTTGTCTGCAGTAAAACAGATCCTGGTGCAGGTGTCAGATGTCAATGACAATGCGCCCAAGTCTTCCCAGGACTCCTATGATGTGTATGTGCTGGAGAACAACATGCCTGGCATCCCCATCCTTAATGTGAGTGCCACAGACCCGGACCTTGGGCGCAATGCCCATCTCTCCTATACCCTCTTGCAGAGTGACCCCACTGTAGGCCACCTCTTCTCCATCAACAGGGAGAATGGTACCCTCTACCTGCTCTCCTCCCTGGACCACGAGGACCAGGTGGAGTTCAGCATGATGGTGCAGGTCCAGGATGGCGGCTCGCCGCCTCTGGCCACTAATGTCTCAGTCAGTGTGTTTGTCACTGACCTCAATGACAATGCCCCAACCGTGTTGTACCCTCACCCCAACACCACCGCCACCTATACCGATGTGGTGGCACCAGGCACTCCTGCTGGGCACATGGTCACCAAGGTGGTGGCGGTGGATGCGGATGCAGGGTACAATGCCTGGATCTCCTATACCCTGTTGCAGGCCACTGACCCCAGCCTCTTCTCAGTTGGGCTGCACAGCGGAGAGATCTTCACAGCCCGCCAGCTCCAGGAGGATGATGCTCCCCAGCACATACTAGTCATCCTGCTGAAAGACCATGGGGAGCCTGTGCTGTCGGCCAGTGCCACTGTCTCCATCTCTGTGGCCGAGATGGTCAAGGAAGTGCTCACTGACCTCACTGATGTGGCACCCACCAACGATCCCAGGAGGCATGTGACTTTCTATCTCATCCTGGCTGTGATTTTGGTGTCAGCAGCCTTCTTCATCACCATGTTGTCAGTGGGCATCTTCAAGTGCTACAAGTGGAGGCAGTCAAAGGAGCTGTTCAATAGCTCCAGGAGCACGCTGTACAGGACACCAGGGCCTTTCCACCACATTGATGCTGTGCGGGGTGGCTTCACGCCACCCAACTTCTACCACCAGGTCTATCTCACCACAGACTCTCGCCAGAGTGATCTCCTGTGTAAAAAGCCCTTCACTTCCAGCCCCCTGGGGAGCCGCCAGAGCACCATGAGGAATGGTGAGCCAGGGCTGTACCATCAGATCGTGGGCACTGCCAGCCGGCTCCCCACGCCTGCTGAGGTAATGTAGCTCCTTCCTTGGCATGTCCTGGTGCCGGTCAGAGACATGGTTCATTTATGCCATACATATATAGTAGCAGATTGGGGTTGGGGGGAATATCCAGTCGCGCCATGCCTCTAAAGAGTGGTTAGCTGTAGCTGAACGGGTCTTCTCTGGAGTCAAATGAGACATCTTGAATGTCGACATTTGCACCATAGTGAGCAGGATCAAGTGAGTCAGTTTGCTCAGGTTAGCAAACATATGTCTTTCCGATGCAGTTTTGGGTATGCCTTCTGTAAGTAACTCGTAGAGGCTGAGGTCAGCTTGCAGCCACTTGCAAATCCTTGGCAGAAAGTTTGCTGCTAATGGTATTTCCTTCCCTTTGCAAAATGAGAGCCGAGGGGAGCACTTGCGGGGTCAGGAGGGGAACATAGCCTCTCTGTGTCATGCCCTGGTGTGGGCTGGGGAGGTGGTGGTGCAAATGGGGCTGGGAGCCACCAGCTGCCAGTGGTGGACCGGGGTGTTGCTTCCCACAGTGTAGTATGCAAAGCTGAAGGACAATGCTGGTTCCTCCATTTGACAGACCATGGCCACAGAGCAGTCCCTTCCGTCCGTGTCTCACTTCATGCTTGACTCCTGATGGTTCCAGCTTTGTTTCCGTGGAAGTTTTGTGATGATGTTAACTTCAGGGTGGGAGGGGGGGATTGCAGACTACCCCAGTCTCTTGCAGGGCTCCACTGAGCTGGACTGTGGCTCTGAGCAGGATAGTGAGTCTTCCACCCAGTTGTTGTTTTAAAAACCCTATTACAAGCCCTGCATGATTTGTAATATGCTATCTCTGGGTGATGTCTAATGTCCTGACTGAACAAACTGCAGCCAGAAAGGCGTTTGCGCATGGCAGGCAGCTTCTGTGCTTCTCCCCCAGTGGGAATTGTGCAGCTTAATTTGAGAGCTTTCAATTACAAGAACGCTTCGATCCTCAGAGGTGAGGCCAGGTAGTGGATCCAGCAGAAGGGGGTAGGGGATCTGATGGGTTGCCAAGATGGTCGGTGCCGGTAACGTGTCCCTTCCTGGGAGGCTGTGAGTAGGAGAGACCAGTTCCTTGGAGCAGAAGGAAGTGAGGTGCAGTGGAAGCTGTGCATGGGTGTGGGGCTGTGTGTGCCGCCTGCTCGCTGTAGCCGAATCACAGACGTAGGCAGAAACATCTCAGAATTATTTTATGCCTTTTTTTTTTTTTTTTTTTTTTTTCCCTCTTGCGTCACTGCTCAGACTCAGCACTTCTGATTTGTGGCAGGTGGGACCAGCTGCAGCAGCTGCAGGAGCAAGTGTTCCTCTGCATTGTGCAGAGTGTGCTACAGCTGGGGACAAGGATGTCCCCTCCACCAAAGGGTCATAGCAAGATGCCTCTGGGGGTGGGGGCAGTAAATGATTTGAGAGTGGGGATGGAAGGAGGTGATAATGGGCAGGTGGTAAGCCCAAGCACTAGCCATGGCTCCCCCTTACTCCCCAGTACTACACTGGCAGTGAGAAACCAGCTGGGCTGGCACTGGGCCCTGGATTTTCAGTCTCTGTAGTGACAGAAGATCCGGCCCAATGCCACAGACCGTGTCAAGCCTGCAAAGGCTTTACACCTCTTTGCTCTGCAGGGTAACAGCCAGACCCCAAAATTGATGCAGTGGGGATGGTGCTGACCCCATCTGCGGCAGGTAGCGTGTCCTGCCATGAGGGATCCTACCCTGAAGGATCTCTAGTGATCCCTCAGCTCCCCGGGTCATCTAGATCAGAGCCTTTCCACAGGGTGAGCTCTGGCCCTCTGGAATGGGGACATCTCCTTCTCCATCCTAGACACCCCATACCATTCCTGCCTTGCCACCATCCCCATCCCAGGCTTTGGCAGACCCAAGCAACAGCAGGATCCCCTGTGTGAAGCCTGTCCCTTGCTCCAGCCCCTTGGTGACTGAGTCACCTTGGGAAACTGAGCAGATTCTCCCAGACCATGTGGGCTTCACAGGGGGCTTCTGCTGAGGCACCGCAGCAGCACCAAACCCATTTCCAGGGGCACAGCACCCTGTGTTGTGGCAATGTCTGTCACCCAGCTGTACTGTCCAGGGCCCTGCTTGGGATGGGGACAGGGCACATCCCAGAGTCAAGGTTACTGCGACAGCTTCCTGCTGGTGGCACCGTGGGAAGCCCTCGGGGAACGAGTACGTCCAAAGAGGTATTGGTCTCTGGAAGCTGGGGAATCCACTTGTCCAGCGTTTCGCTGCGTTAGCCCTTTAAGAATGCCTTTTCCCTTCTCCCGGAGCAGGCAGTAGGTGGGACCCGGGCGGTGTTCTGCACCAATCGCGAGGTTCCTTGCTCCGTCTCTCCGTGACTGGCGGCAGGGTGGTCCCGTCCCGTGGCTCTTGGAACAAGCAGGGAGGGGCTGCAGAGGGGAGGGAGGCCCCTCGACGGCAGCACCTCCACTGTCTCTGTCCTCGCCCAGAAGGATGGTGTCCCTGTCACCGTCGTCCGTGCCGGGCATGGGTGCCCCCAGCCTCTCTCGCCTATTCCCCCAGGTCCCCTTGTGCCCAGGTGGTGGAGACAGGCAGGGTCCCAGGCAGGAGCTGGCTCCCCTGCCTGCCACACCACTATGGAACCCAGCCCCCCAGGGTCTGCGTGCACCCAAGGGAGGTCAGGGTGGCCTTGAGTACACAGAGGACAGGATTCCAAGGCATGCCTGCACAAGGCTTCTGCAGGGATGGGAACTGAGCTAACACTCTGCAGCTTGCCACCATCCTCTGGGACAGGGAGAGGGGGAAACTACTGCTCCACTCCCCCCTGGGGAGGCTGAGACCGCTGCTTTTGCCCTCTGGGAGATTGCTTAGCTGCAAAGCTGTGTCTGCAGCCGAATTTCAGTATGTGTGTCTGCCAGGTGGGAGGCTCGGGCCTTCTTCCCAGTCTGACGTCCTGACCTGAGGTTGCAATCTGGTGGTGGTCTAGTGGGCTTGCTGGCTGGCTCTGTGCATTTGCAGTGAGTCGGGTACTGTGAAGGTTGACCCCTTCCTTTTTGCAGGGTGAGGAAGGGGCATCCAGCTGGGTGTGTGTGGGGAGCAATTGTGTTCCAGCTTTGAATGGCACACCCATTTCTGCCTTCCCACCTTCTGCCTCCAACACCCACGGGGGGCTGGCAGGGATGGGCATCCCTGTCTCAGTGCAAGCTCTCCTGGCTGACGGTAGTACTGGTGGCAGTGATGCCTCACTTAGAGAGGCAATCCTGGGGTCCGGGCAGCAGCCAAAGCATTAGCTGGGGAGGAGAAAAGGGGTGGGAGAAGAGCCCCTGGCACCTCAGGGCTCTAACAAGCACCTTTTCATGAGGCATGAAAAGTCCTTTGGCCCAAGCTCATGACAGCTGCCCTTTGTCTGTGGGCGCGATGTGAAGCCACCATTGTGGAAGGGGGAGCGCACAGGGAGGGCTTGTACCTAGCTTCCAGGCTGCCAGGACGTGCAGTTTCCCTGTGAACGGGAAACGGGCTGTCGGAGCAAGTGACTCAGGCTGGCAGAGGGGAGGCCGGGGGTGGCAGCCCCGCTGATGCCGGCTCGGGCCCCCGCTTCCTGCACCTCCGGGGAGCCCCCGCTGGCCGAGAGGGAACGGAGCTCCTGGCCAATTGGGTGCTGATCTGAAGCCGGGGGGGGGGGGGGGGAATCTACTTCTCCCCCCCCTCTTCCACCTCCGCGCTGGGGCTGTGATTCAGTTCCCCTCCCCCAGCCCACCCCCTCTGCTCAGAGGCTGACAGCCGGAGCCGCAGCCTGCTGGAGCCCCGGAGCTGTTTTCCAAGCCGTGGAAGAGAGACCCAGCGATTTTTTCGCAGCTCCTCAGCGCCTGCTGCGTCCCGGGCCGGACGCGCACAGACATGGAGAGCGTCAGCCTCCAGCGACCCGCCTGGAAATGGCAAGTACTGAGTTTGTTTTTGCTCTGCGGCTGGGGCTGGGTCTCCGGGCAGATCCGCTACTCGGTGGTTGAGGAGTCAGAGGTGGGAACTGTGGTAGGGAACGTGGCCCGGGACCTTGGCTTGAAGGTGGAGGAGCTGCCAGGTCGCAGGCTGCGCCTGGGTTCAGAGGAGAGCCTGCGCCACTTTGCCATGCGCCTGGACAACGGCGCGCTAGTGGTGAGCCAGCAGCTGGACCGGGAGCGTCTGTGCGGAGCAGCTGCCAGCTGTGTGCTGTCGGTGCAGGTGGTGACAGAGAACCCCCTGCAGCTTTTCCGCTTGGAAGTGGAGATCCTGGACGTGAATGACAACTCCCCGAGCTTCCCCACCTCTCGCCGCACCCTGCGTGTCGCCGAGTCTGCCACAGTGGCTGCGCGCTTCCCCCTGGAGAGCGCGCAGGACCCCGATGTGGGCACCAATGCTGTGGGCTCCTACCGGCTGAGCCCCAACTCCCACTTCTCCCTGGACGTCAAGCAGCAGCAGGATGGCAAACTCTTCCCGGAACTGGTGCTGGAGCATGCCCTGGACCGGGAAGAGCAGCCAGAACTGCAGCTGGTGCTGACGGCTGTGGATGGGGGAAGCCCAGCCCGCTCAGGCACGGTGCAGATAACAGTGCTGGTCCAGGATGTCAATGACAATGCACCCACCTTTGACCGCACTACGTACAAGGTGCAAGTCCCGGAAAACATGCCCGTGGGAGCCCTGCTCCTCCAGCTGAATGCATCTGACCCTGATGAGGGCCCCAATGGGGAGACGCAGTACTCCTTTGGGGTTCACACCTCTGACTCAGTCCGGAGGCTCTTTGCCCTGGATCCCCGCAGTGGTGAGGTCCGGGTGAGTGGGGCCCTGGACTTTGAGGAATCACCTTTCTATGAGATCTATGTGCGAGCCCATGATGGAGGGATCCCGGAGATGGAGGGCCACTGTGTACTGCAGGTGGAAGTGGAGGATGTCAATGACAACCCCCCAGAGGTGTTGCTCACCTCCCTGCTGAACCCAGTGCCAGAAGACACCCCACCGGAGACCGTCATGGGGCTCTTCAACATACGGGACCGAGACTCGGGGGCCAATGGGGATGTGAGCTTGGAGATCTCCCCTGATGTGCCTTTTGCCATCAGGTCCCTTCAGAACCACTTCTCCCTGGTCACCCGGGAGAGCCTGGACCGAGAGTCCACCTCACAGTACGTAGTGGAGCTGATTGCCCGGGATGGTGGGTCTCCCGCTCTCACCACAACCCTCATGCTGCTCCTCAACATATCTGACGTGAATGACAACCCCCCGCGCTTCTTGCAGCCCTCCTATGATGCCTTCCTCCCAGAGAACAACCCACCTGGCTCCCTGCTGTGCACTGTCTCTGCCTCGGACCCCGATGATGGGGATAATTCCCGGCTTGTTTACTCCATAGAGAGTGGCCAAGTGCAGGGTGTCCCCACCTCTTCCTTTGTCCACATCAACCCTGACAATGGCAACCTCTATGCTCAGCGCACCTTCGACTTTGAGCAGCTGCAGGTTCTGCCGGTCTCTGTGGCCGTGCGGGACTCGGGGTCCCCCCCGCTCCATGCCAATGTTACTGTCTACATCTTTGTGCTGGACCAGAATGACCACCCCCCCACCATCCTGCACCCTGCCAGTGACAGTGATGTCCCAGCACCCCAGAGGGTCCCACTGTCTGCCCCACCGGGCTACCTGGTCACCAAGGTGACAGCAGTGGATGCAGATGCCGGGCACAATGCTTGGCTTTCATACCGACTGCTGCCGCAGTCCACCGACCCCTCCTTGTTCCACGTGTCGCTGTACAGCGGGGAGGTGCGGACGGCACGTGCCCTTCAGGACACTGACGTGGCAGCGCAGCAGCTCATTGTCCAGGTGATGGACAACGGCGACCCACCGCTCTCCACCACTGTCACCATCACCGTGGCCCTGGAGGAGGTGACCCTGGAGGACAGCTACAAGCCTCGGGATTTCCTGGCTGGTGCCAAGGAGAAGCCAGACCTGACCCTCTACCTGATCATCGCCCTGGCAGCCGTTAGCACTGTGGCGCTCGCCACCGTCACCCTCCTGGCTGCCCGGTGCCTCCGGCGCAGAGGCCGTGCCGCCGCCTCGCCCTGCTGCTGCTGCTGGCTCAGCGAGTCGCCCTCCCGGGACTTCTTCAAGCACTCCAGCCCCAAGCTCCAGCTCAGCTCCGACGGCACCCTTAAGTACATGGAGGTCACCCTGCGACCCACCGACTCCCAGTCCCAGTGCTACGGCACCTGCTTCTCCCCCGGCTCCGACCGGAGCGACTTCACCTTCCTGCGGCCTTGCCCGCCCCCCGCGACCCTACCGAGGGAAACCGGGGCTTTCCTCTCCGCCACCGGTACGCTGCGGGACCCCGGCCAGGTGAGAGCCTAGGGGCAGGGGAAGGCGGTGCCGGCGCAGGGCTCGCCGGGCGGCCGGACCGCGCCTTCCCCCCCGCGGCCGCCCCGGCTCCCCGGCCCCGGCGCGGGGGGCGCGGGGGGCGCCGGGGCCGCCGCCGCCGCTCGGGGAAGCGCCGCGCAGGTTCGCGCCGCGCGGCAACAGCCCGCGGGTTGCGATTGGCGCCGGTGTTGCTGTCCTGGGAAAGGAGCGCGGCGATTGGAGGAGCGGCGCGGCCCTGGGAGCCAATAGCGAGGCGGCTGCGCGGAGCACCGGCGTCCCCCGCCCCCGTCGAACCGCGTCCGCCCCAAACAATGAATGGGAGCGGCGAGCGCTGAGCGCGGCCCCGGAGCGCGGTGGGCATCGCTCCCCGGCCGCCCACCCGGCAAGGATGCCGAGGGCAGGGAAGGCGGGCCGGTCCCTGGGACTGCCGCGTGTCTTCTCTTTCTGTTTGTTCTTGCACAGCTCCTCTGCTCAGATCCGGTACAGCATCCCGGAGGAGCTCACCCGGGGTGCCTTCGTGGGCAATATCGCGAAGGACCTGGGCACTGATGTGGCGAAACTGGCGGCAGCTAATCTGCAGGTACTGTCCGATTCGGATTCCCAGTACTTCTCGGTCAATGTGAACACCGGTGTTATAATGGTCAGCGAGCGGATAGACCGGGAGCAGCTCTGCGGGCAGAACCCCCGCTGCTTCCTCCACCTGAAACTTGCCATCGAGAACCCAGTGGAGTTTTACCGCATTGAGGTGGAGATCCTGGATATCAATGATAACCCCCCACAGTTCCCCAGTGACGAGGTTTCCTTGCGCATCTATGAGCTGGCATCCCTGGGTGCCCGCTTCCCCATCCAGCCTGCCCAGGACCCCGACGTGGGCACCAACACCTTGCAGACCTATCACCTGAGTGCCAATGAGAACTTCAACCTCAACGTGAAGGCACGCACAGATGGTGGGAAGTTCCCTGAGCTGGTGCTGGAGAGGGCCCTGGACCGGGAGCTCAGAGCTTTCCACCACCTGGTCCTGACTGCCGAAGATGGGGGCTCTCCCCCTCAGTCCAGCAAGACACGCATCACTATTCAGGTCCTGGATGCCAATGACAACCACCCAGTCTTTGACAGACCCTCATACGGAGCCCGCTTGGTGGAGAACTCGCCGCTGGGCACCCTTGTGGTGAAGTTAAATGCCACTGATGTGGACGAAGGGCCCAACGGAGACATCCGCTACTCCCTCAGCAGCCACAACTCAGCTGCCTTACGCCAGATCTTTGCCATCGATGAGCAAACTGGGGAGATTCGCGTCCAGGGCAACCTGGACTTCGAGGAGGCAACGGTCTATGAGATCGAAGTGGAGGCCAAGGACATGGGGTCGCCCACGATGGAGGAGCACTGCAGCGTGGTGGTGGAAATCACTGATGTGAACGACAATGCCCCTGAGGTCATTCTTACCTCCTTCTCCAGCTCCCTGAGCGAGGATGCACCCCCGGGCACAGTGGTGGCCGTGATACACGTCAGAGACAGGGACTCTGGTGAGCAGGGCAAGGTCCAGTGTCACGTGTCTCCAGATCTTCCCTTCCAGCTGCGTAAGGACTATGAGCACCAGTACTCACTGCTAACCAGCACCCATTTGGACCGGGAGCATATTGCCTACTACAATGTCACTGTCTCTGCCTCGGACCTGGGCAGTCCCCCGCTCTCCCGCCACACCATCTTGCCAATTGCCCTGGCAGATGTCAATGACAATGCGCCCCAGTTTGAGCAAGCGTCCTATGAAGTGCTGGTGGCAGAAAACAACCCAGTGGGCAGCGTGCTGGTTACAGTCTCTGCTGCCGACCCTGACTCGGAGCAGAATTCCCGCCTCTCCTACTCCATCCTGCGAGCTGGTGGGACAGATCCAGGTCTGGATCCGACTCGCTACCTCTCCATACATCCCACAAGTGGGCAGGTCTCTGCCAAACTCCCCTTTGACTATGAGCAAACCACCTATCTCCAGTTCCATGTGGAGGTCTCGGATGGTGGCTCCCCGGCCCTGAGGAACAGGACGCTGGTTCATGTTTTTGTAGTGGACCAGAACGACAATGCCCCACGGGTGCATTTCCCCAGGGCTGGGGAGGACTCCGCTACCCAGTTACGAATCTCCCCCTCCACCGCCCCTCCTGCTCTCATCACCAAGGTGGTGGCAATAGATGCGGACTCGGGGCGCAATGCCTGGCTCTCCTACCACCTCGTGGAAGCCACAGACCCAGGGCTTTTCAGCGTGGCCCTGCGCTCCGGGGAGATCCGGATCATGCGGGCCCTGCAGGAGACGGATGCTTCTGCGCATGAACTGCTGGTGGTGGTCCGGGATGCTGGGGACCCCCCACTCTCCACAGCCGTCACACTGGTGGTGCTAGTGGAGGAGAAGGGCCCAGAGGCTTTGCAGGGCTCCGAGGCTCGGGCCACTGATGGTGGGGGCTTACCCACGATTACACTTTATCTGATTGTGTCCCTAGTTCTCATCTCCACTGTCTCGCTGGTGGGACTGGCAGCACTGGGCATGCGGTGCCTCCGGCGGGGCTCTGCCCCTGCCAACCAGGGCTGCTGCGTGGAGAGCGTGAACACGCTGCAGCCCCCTCCCAGCCACATTTCTGGGCACTTGCACTATGAGCCTAAGCAAGGGGACACGGTGATGGGTGTCCAGGTGACAGCCACGGCACCCCCTGCTCCGCGTTACCGCTCCTGCTTTTCGCCGGTCTCGGACATCAGCGAATTCATGTTTGTGAAACCGTCCGCGGGTCCAGCTGGTGCCAACCCGCCGGATCCCACCCTGTGCAGCGAGGTGAGCTCGGGAGCGTGTCCCCCAGCCTGACAGCAGCCCTGCTGCCTGCGCGGCTCGGCACCGGAGCGGCTCGGGGTGCGGCAGCCCCAGCCGGCTTTGGTGAGGGGGTGCCCGCCGGTGCCCGCTCCCAGCAGCCGGGAGGGGCGGAGAGGGGATTCCCGCTGCCGGGAGTCCCCGGCGCCCTCCCGGCGCTGCGGGGGCGGAGTGGCGGCGGCGGGGCGGGGGGGGGGGGGAAGGGGGGGGCTACGCCGTGCGTATTTTGGGGAAGGCGGCGGAGGAGGGAGAGGAGGAGGAGGGAGAGAAAAAGGAGGAGGAGGAGGAGGGGGCTGTGGAGAGACGTAAAGCTGTCACTCGGTCCATCCCCTCCGCTCGCCGACTTTGTGTGTCTTTGCGTGCCGAGGAGCTGCTCAGCTGGCCGGGCTGCGATCGCCCCCCCCCCGCTCCCCGCCCCGTCCATCCCTCCCTGCCCGGCTCCGGCGGCTCCGGCGGCGGCTTCCTCCCTGCGCAACCCGCTCGGACCCTCCCGGGGCGCGGGGGTTCCGGCGCGGCGGCGGCTGCCGGGGCCGGCAGCGGAGGCGGGGAGGCGGGGGAGGCTGCGCGGCGCCGCTGCCGCTCAGCTCCGTGCTGCTCCGCTCTCACAGTCGGCACGGGATGCTCGGGGGACGGAGTTTGCCATGGCAGCTCCCGCTGCTGCTCGCAGCCCTCTCCTGTCTGCCGGCTCCCAGCAGCGCCCAGCTCCACTACTCCGTGCCCGAGGACCGAGAGCCGGGCTTCTCGGTGGGCGACCTAGCCAAGGACCTAGGGGTGGAGGTGCGGAGCTTGGCCACTCGCAACCTGCGCCTGGTGAGCGAGGGTGGGCAGCGGCACTTCCAGGTGGACCTGGCAGCGGGCGTGCTGCTCCTCGACAGCAGGCTGGACCGGGAGGCCCTGTGTGGGCAGAGCCCCACGTGCTCCCTGCACCTCCAACTCGTCATGGAGAATCCCCTCCAGCTCCACCGTGTCGAGGTGGACGTCCTCGATGTCAATGACAACGTGCCCCAGTTCCCCAAGCCGGAGGTGGTCTTGGAGATCACTGAGGTAGCCAACCCTGGGACTCGGCTACCCTTGGAGGTAGCAGAAGACCCGGATATGGGCTCCAACTCCATCTCCACCTACGAGCTCAGCCCCAGTGAGCATTTCGCCCTGAGTATCAACGTGAGAGGAGATGGCGTTAAAATGCCCGAGATTGTACTTGAAAAAGCATTGGATAGAGAGAAAGTGGCTGTTCATCACCTAACACTGACAGCCCTGGATGGAGGGAATCCGGTGAAATCTGGCACTGCCAAGGTTACCATCCATGTCCTGGATGCAAATGACAACCCTCCTGTCTGTGATCCACCCATATCTAAGGTACATCTGGAGGAGAACGTGCCAGTGGGTACTCTGGTCACCAAATTGAATGTCACCGACCTGGATGAAGGTCCCAACGGGGATGTGGAATATTCTTTCAAAACTAGCAATAATGCACCTGGTAAATTCACCAAGCTGTTCTCCTTAGATCCCCGGACAGGGGAGATCAGAACCAAAGCCCCACTGGATTATGAGGAATCCAGTGCTTACGAGATTGCGGTTCGAGCCAGGGACAAGGGGTCCCCAGCCATGGAAGGACATTGTCACCTGCGAGTGGAATTAACTGATATCAATGATAACAGCCCAGAGATCGTGCTGACCTCTCTCTCCAGCCCAGTGCTGGAGGATGCAACCCCAGGCACTGTGATTGCCCTCATTGGTGTGAAGGACAGTGATTCTGGTGACAATGGGCAGGTCCGCCTGCAGATAGCGAAAGAGCTCCCATTTAAACTGGTGTCGTCTTTTAAAGAGCATTTCTCACTGGTCACAAGTGGTCCCCTTGATCGGGAGAAGGCCAGTGGATACAACATCACGGTGAGGGCTGTGGATTCAGGGTCCCCACAGAGGGCTACACAAAAAACCTTTTACCTCCGAATTGCTGATGTGAATGACAATGCACCGAATTTCTCCAGCCCTTTTGATACAGCTCACATTCAGGAAAACTCCCTTCCTGGAACTTCTGTTTTTTCAGTGTCAGCATCTGATCCTGATGAGGGTAGCAACGCCAAGCTGTCTTACTCCATCCTGGACAACGGGATGCAGGATGTACCCATCTCAACCTACTTCCGGATAGACCAGGACAACGGCACCATCTACACTGTGCGGGCTCTGGACTACGAGCAAGACAAGGTGTTCCAGGTGCCTGTGGAGGTGAAGGATGCTGGGTCTCCTGCACTGAGTAGCACTGCTGTGGTCCATGTGTTTGTCCTGGATGAGAACGACAATGCCCCCACCATTGTCTACCCGTCTGTCCCCAAGGGCTCTGCCTTCCACCAAACCATCCCGGTCTTAGCAGAACCTGGCTATCTGGTCACCAAAATTGTAGCTGTTGATGCTGATAGTGGCCATAATGCCTGGCTGTCCTACCAGCTGCAGGAGACCACTGAGGCTTTGCCTTTCCAAGTGGAACACCGCTCTGGAGAGATAAGGGTTGCACAGGCTCTCAGGGAGTCAGAAGATCCCCACAGGCTGGTGGTCGAAGTGAGGGACAATGGGACACCGTCCCTCTCGGCCTCTGTGGTAATAGTAATTTCCCTGGAGGAAAACAGTGTGCAGGACTTTTCCAAGTCCTTGGACCTCCCCAAATCTTCTCCCAAGGATACCAACCTAACGCTTTACCTCATCATCTCCTTGGTGTCCATTTCCCTTGTGTCCTGCGTGATGTTTGCTGTGGTGGCTGCCCGGTGTCTCAAAGCTGGCACTGCCAGCTGGACCTTCGGGGGTTGCTGCCGAGGGACTGGCCGCAAGCCTGCCTCCCATTTCCATGGGCAGATGAAGCCAGATGGCTTCATCAAGTACCTGGATGTGGGAGGAGCGGGCTTGACCTCCCAGGCGCAGAATTACACTTCTTGTTTCTCGCCCATGTCTGACCAGAGCGATTTCCTCTTTGTAAAACCTTTCAGCCATTCTAGCACTGCGGAGACCGTGGCTGCCTATGAGCAGGTGACCAGCACCTTAGCAAGTCCCTGTGATGGGGTAAGAGATGGGTGTTTCTTACTGTCCTGTGTGCTAAGCGCAACGGTCCGTAATATCCAGGCCAGTTGGCTGTTCTCTGTCTGTCCTTCCACCTAAGAAGGTAGCTTCAGGGAATGTGTGTCACCGTCACCTCCTGGGAGGTGGCAGGTGAAAGCTTTGGCTCAGCTTGATGGAGGTGGGGGAAGGGGCTGGGCAGCACTATAAAATCAAAGACTGTGTGTTCGTAGAAGTGGAGAGTTTTCCCTTGGCCCCGTTCGTACTCTTTTTAAAGTGATTCTTAGCATGGTCAGGAACATGTTTTTTTGGTGTTTAACTCTTTGATTCTATTTAAACCCTTTATGCTGCATGGCATACAAACTGCAATGTGGGAGGAGGTTATCTGAAAGCAAAGTTTGTCAGTGTTTCTTTTGCTCTGTTTTAGAAGTGCGTTGTAGAAATTTCTCATTTCTTAACTCCCAAGTGTTACTAATTACTGATTGTGCACTGGCAAGGGATCATTTTCCAGCTTGGTCGTTTTGAGAGAGGGGCTGAATTCACTATTCGGCACTGAACGTGGTGACATTTTTCGCAAAGGTCCTGGTGACCTTACATGCCCTTGGGCTTGCAGAGACCTAGGCAGTGGCATGCTTTGAAAACTTCAGCCACTTGTATTCAGATGTCTAAATATGGATGTAGGTGACTGTATTTAGCTGTAGCTTTTATAACTTTAGGATATAAAAAGTAAAGTAATTTTGCGTCATAAATGCCTGCCCTAAATTTGAAAGTGGTAATTACAACAGGAATTCAAAATATAGATTGGGAAGGGCTTATGTAGTGCAGGATTGTGTGTCAGCGTGTGCAAAAATGTGTATCTGAAATCTGGAGGGCAAGTATTTAAACAGCTTAATTTGCATGCAACATGGGTACCAGTGGGGCCTCTATTTTAGGGGAGTAATTTATTCTAATATATTCTTTCATGAGATTCATCAAAGCTGTGGAGAAATTAGTGAAATCACATCTACTAAATAAAAATCTAGGTCAGCTGTATTCGTCTTCACTTTTCCTTAGTAATTGCATGTACAAGCAGAATAATCCTATAAAACTGATGTTCCACTGTTTGGACTATGAACTGCTCATTCCTAAGGTAACTGAGAGAAATGTTGTCCTTTCCAGGTAGCATGTTATCATTCTGGAGTTAATTAAGAAGATTACTATTTTCGGAAGTATGCCGTCTTCCAGACAGAAAACAGTTCAGCTATTTAGTGCTCTTCACAAAGGCGTGATTCAAACAGGAATATGCAAGCCTGCTTTGTGTCCTTCCTTATTTACAAAATGTTCATTGTCTGATGGTAAAATAACACAGGCAGAAAGCGATACAGGGGCTTACTAATGAAGTTACAAAGTGTGCTGCTGTGTCCGAAGTTTATTGTATCTCCTAAACAAATAATGCTTTTTTCTTTTGCTGTCGGAAGTTCATTCTTTTCTCTGTGGACAGAAAAATACTGTAGTGCTCCGAGGCCACAACACCTAGGAAAAGTCATTCAAATACAATGTGTGAAATCAAGATCTCAGGCAGGCCTTTTTAAGGACAGAAGAAGGACAGATTAGGAAGGTCTGTTATCATTTTACCTTCTGGCATTAAAAGCATCTTTCTCAGTCTCAATTAACTCTGCCACCCCCTACCCCCCCAAGCTCATTACTTTGGTACCATTGCTTCTGCTGAATTGATGCCCTTATCAGTTTATTTCATGCTTCATTTCTTTCACAGCCTGGTTTCCTGAGCTGCTTTGGAAGATTATTCGCTGAATAGTTTTTGTCATGCTTTTTAGTATTCATGCTGGTTCAGAAATACTCAAGAAAGGGGGAGGGGGAGCTTTCTTTTTGTTCTAATTGATTTGCTTTACTTGGAAAGAACACGCTGATACTCCAGACTCAAATAATCCAGGATCAGTTCACTTTCATTTTCAAAGGCAAGAATGGAGGTATTAAAACTCTTCTATTTTCTCTGCAGCAAGCTCAGCCTAACACAGACTGGCGCTTCTCTCAGACCCAGAGGCCTGGAACGAGTGGGTAAGTGCCTCTTTTTCCATGTATGTGTCTAGTGAAAGTTTCTTTCCTTTGCGTGACACTTTCAGTGCTGGGAAGTCCTCAACTGGCAGCTCTGAGGATGGGTGTTCCCTGTCATTGGTAGAATTGTCCAGCCAAAGAGTCAGCTTCTCTGTCAGTTCTGTTTGGTGGTGGTGTGACAGGGGTTGTTTGCAATGGTGTGTCTGGTTTGGGGTTTGGTGTCTACAGTTCAGGAAGGACAGTCAGGAACCAGAGGGAACTCCAGGTGAAGTCGTGCAATGGTTAAAGGACTGGAAAACATGATTCAAAGAGAAAGGCTTCCTCTCTAAAGCAGATTTTGAGCATTTAGACTAGATTCTGAGTCCAAAATCTTGATTCCTCCGCCTCCTCGGAGGCCACTGGAAACCACTGTGTGAGTCCCTTTACCAGCCATGGAGCCTCGAGTTCTGTGCTGCTGAAGTGTATATTGCCTGCTCTGGCTTGAGCGCCTAGTGCCAAACTGCTGTGTAAGCCCCCATGGCAGTCAGACGTTGAATGGATGAGACCCAGGTCCCCAAAGGCCCCTCTAGAGAAATGTGTCCCAGCTACATCAAACTCAGCAGGAGCAGGTCCATCATGAAATGCCACTCTATGTGCTTTCTCCTGTAGGCTAGTCTGGCTGAGTCAGGGTTAGGTCCCCTGGATCCAACTCCATTTGTTGGAGAGTTTGGAACCTTTCTTGCATTCCTTGGGAAGTGCCATCACCAACACGGGGTGGTTCATCAGTTCTTCCAGGTGAGGAGCCCTCTGCATGCTTCCCACTGGAGCTGGGCAACTGGGCAGATGGAGGCTAAGGAAGAAGAAATTAAACCTAATGGGTCAGGAGACTCACAGGAAGGATGTCTCCTAAGGTCTAGTCTTGCTCTCAAAACCATGGCTGAGTTTTTGCCAATTTGCGTGTGATGTCAAAAAGATAAGCCCTGGCAGCAGAGCAGAGACCTGCCTCCCAAGTGAGTACCCCTCTCTTGACTGTGCGTTCTTGCTTCTGGCCCAACAAAGTTTGCTTTTCTTGGTCCACAGTGAGAAAGCACTGACAAGAAAATGTTGAGGAGGTGCCCTTCACCTCTCCCATCTTCCCTCCTGGTTCATAAGTGAGGGCAGGGATCCTCTTCCAAGGGTGCACTTCCTTGAGTAACATTAGGGTGAGAAAGGACTTAAACTGGGAGTCCACCTTCCTCTGTGAATATCCCAACCAGAGGTTATTGTGTATGAGGAGACTGGCTCCAGGATAATTTATGTGTGAAAAGATTACATCTTTTGAGGCATACCCAAGGATTATACCTTGGAGCAATCAGGAGTAAATTGGGATGCTGTGCGTCCGTGGCTGGCTGGGTCAGGTACTAAGAGAGGAGCTCATGCCTCTGTGCTTTGTCATTCCTGGTAGCCACTCAGGCAGCTCCTGTGGAGGTTTAAATGGTGCCACAGGGAGTGTCAGTTTCTGGATTTTGGTGTCAGAGCTTGCAGTTAAAACATCTGCAGCAGCTGGTTGTGTCTCAGCCTTTCTCTGGGTCTGGCTTGATAATTTAGCTTAACAGAAAATGAAGAGACTGCTATAGCCAACTTGTTGCAGCGATTAAACTTTGTTACTAGGCTCTTCTAGCTGACAAAGCTAAAATGGAGTGAGGGTTTGATGTAAAGTAGATAAAGCATTCCTACTAGAAACCAGCTATGGACTTTAAAACCAGGTTATCGCTGGAACACTTTTCTGAGAGGTCTGTTGAATTCCCCATCACTGACAACATTTTAATCAAGAAAAGTCTTTCTCACCATTTACGCTCTAGTTCAAATGACAATTAACAAAGCCCTGTTAATACAGAAGTGCACCAGAGCTGCTGTAATAGTTTTGTTACAAGAAGCAAGTAAATGAGCCCCATCAGAGCAAGCTCTATTGCTCCCTCTTCTAGCATCATGCCAGAGGTCTTCAAGGCACAGAGCTGATGCAGTCCAGACCTACTTAACTCAGTGACAGGGACCCTTTCTCAGGTCATGGGACAGTGACCCTCACCCCAGCCTCTGCCTGAAGCTCTTTACAAGCTCCAGCCCCTTCTCAGTGCCTCAGTGGGAGCAGCAGCCTGTGGGGTGGGAAGAGAGAGGGCAGGAGGAAAGGCAGCCTCAGACTCTGTGCATGGGGAGCTGAACTAGCACAACATGTTGGTTCTGGTGCAGGAGCTGTGATGTTACCCCTGGTGATCTGTGACCTGGGTGCCCACAGTAGTCCCTGAAACAGCCACTAGTGGCTTGTGTTGGTGCCTGTTGTGGGAGCTCCCATAGCACTGGCTGCCCAGGCTGGCCCCCAGGTTTGGAGAGTGGCTTTGCCCCAGCACAGGCTGGTACTGAAATAACTCAGTGGATTTTAATTCCTGCTGGTTTTGCCCACCTGCCTGTGTGCAGATTCCACATTTGCAATAAAATCAGCTCTTACTGATTTTGGTTTTTTGTTTCTTTTATCCTGTTTTAAGTTAAATCAAGGGAGATGTGTTTATTCTAAACCAGTGTTAAAATACTAAAGGATGGAAATAGAAAGTGCTATTTTATGTGTTCAGTGCCCTGCCCTGACATCTCTCAGATGATCAAACAGGCAAATCCCGGAGAGCAGTTCACTCCCCATTGTGCTCTTCCCAGTGTTTTGATGTCTGGTGGGTGAATTCCCCAAGCACTGGTTGGTAGTAGAGGTATTAAAGAAGGTGCAAGGGCAACTGCCTGAGCCCTGCCCACTGTTACTCTCTCCAATGTTAGCTCACGTACAACTGTGTCTCCTGCTGACAGGCGAACCTCTCTAGGACCGTGAGCTCTCTGAACAGCAGGGCTCTGCTTGGCTCTTCGGGAACACAGGCCACCTCTAGCTGAAAAGGAAAAAAAGAGATGTGCTCTTAACTGCATTTGTCTGACCCAAATTAAATAGCAATAAATACAAGGCAGCTTAGGCTAGTGGTTTGAATGGATCCTGGAGGGAGTCCGGCACTGACCCTAAGCCAGAAAGGAGGCTTAAACCCATGTTGTGATTTCTCCTTTGCTGTCTTCATGCGAGTTGGAGAAGGAACAATCCTGTCTTTTCTGAGCATATCCCCACCCACTGAAACAAATCCCACATATCTCCGAGCACCTGAAACCCGGCAAAACTCAGGGTAAGCTCAGTAAGGCAGGGGCCATCTCTCGATCTCATATATCACTGCATTCAGAGTGCTGTTACAGGACAACAAAGAGAATTTGTTCTTTGTTCGGAAACACAGGAGAGCTCTGGTGCACATGCTCAGGAAATAAGAGCTCAGACAATATCCTCTGAAAATGTGGTAGGGCGTCAGAACTGAGTAGACCAATTCTCAATTAATCTTGTTTGGGAGAAACAGGAGGATAGATTAATTAATTTAATGATGTTTGTATTTTGTTTTCTAAAAAAAAAAAAGCATCCATGCTGTCTCTGGGCAAATGTAGATGAGTACAGAATGATACCAAGCAGCAGATGCTGTTCCCAGACAAATCAGATCAGTGGCTGTAGTGGAGATCACAGCAATGAATTGATCAAAGGGCAGTAGTCGTACAGTCTGACAGTGTTACAGGCCATCCCTGTGGGATCATCAGTGTGGGGTTTCCCTGGGGGAGGGGGGGGGGGCTTGTATGGGGGGGCAATGCAGGGATTGGAACTGGTATGAGGGACACATCTTGTTGCTTTTTCACTAGTTGCCAAAGGAACAGAGACGGGGCTTGTGTCCTGCACGTTCATGGTACTTGCATAACAGTGGTAGCTCTTTGTTTTGATCTCCGTGTGATGGTTTATTCAGGAAAACACCTGGCTCAAGTCAGGATTTCCTTCCTGGAGGAGTGGCGAGGGCTCTGTGTTGCTCGCAGGTGGGCATGGGAGGGTGAGATGTCCTGGGCTGGGAAAAGCCGGTATGTCCTGGGCAGCTCATAGGAAGAGTGCGGACAATCTCAGGCCATGTGGGTAAGCTGGAAGGAGATCCCAGGCAGGTGGCACCCCAGAGACCATGGCGGGGGACTCCCAAGGAGGTGGGGAGCAGTGTGGGAATCCCCGGTCACTCCAGGGGAGGGAGGAGCAAAGCATGCAAAGAAGATATAGAGTCTCATTTCACACACTCCCTCCGTTTATTTTCTCTAATCCTAAATCTCCCTGTGCTACTAGTTTCCAATGCTGTTGCGAGCCAGTCTCCCTCTCCCAGGGTGAACACAGTCAATAGTGATGTTCACTTCACTCACCTGTTAAACAGCATCATGGCCACCTTGTCTGACCCCAGCCATCATCACCCAGGCTGTGCAGAGGGAGGAAGGAGGGTGCAGCAAAAGGGGTTTGCAGCTGATAGTGGAGGTGCCCATAGGAAAGCTATGAAGGAAAGGATGTTTTTTTCATTCTTTGTTTCATTTTCAAGCCTGAGGTCCAAGAGTTGGGCTTGCAGGACTAACGACAGACTGCCTGTGTCTGGTGGGGGACAGGGAGGGGAAAAAAGGTGTTCCAAGGACAGTCCTTAAAGCTCTCAGGAGCATTCTTGGTGATCAGAACGTGCAGGTACTGCCAAAGGGTGGCTGCAGCTCAGGGGGCTTCTACTGTGTGTTTGGGGTGGTCAGACAGCAGCACCCCAGTGTACTAGGACACGCTCCCACCAAGGGGAGCCTATATGTGTGTGTGCAGGTGGGACATCTCAGAGCACACGGCAGCTGGGGCCAGAGGCCAGAGGGAGAGGGAGATGTGAACATTCATGGGTTTACACAGCGTGGGGGCGGATACACAGCAGAAAGACAGCTGGCCAGAGATGCAGGCTTTAGTGTGTCCTTCCTTAAAAAAAAATACTTGCTAACCCACCAGCCACAGGGTTGTCTGCAGGTGTCATAACCCCACAGGAATTTACGTTGCAAGTTTGTGTAATGTTATAGTGGATACAGCAGCAAGTGCTATAAAGCATATGCACGCCTGCACCAGTGGGGATGTCAGGGTAAACACTGACAGATTGACCTTCTGTCCACTTTTTGATTGAAAATGTTGTGAAAACTGGCATGTGCTGGGCAGAGGTGCCAGCCAAGCTGCAGCCTGCAGCAGTCCTCTCCCTCCAGTGCTTCCGCTGGGCTGCAGAGCCAGGTCCCTGTGAGTGTGACCCCTCCGTCCCTCTCATGCCCCACCATGGCTCTTCTGGCATCTTTTCATAGAATCACAGAAGGGTTTGGGTTGGAAGGGACCTTCAAAGATCATCCACTCAACCCCCTCTGCCATGGGCAGGAACATCCTTCACTAGATGAGGTTGCTCAAAGTCTTGTCCAACCTGACCTTGAACACTTCCAGGGATGGAGCATCCATAGCTTCTCTGGGAAACCTGTTCCAGTGTCTCACCACCCTCATTGTAAAACATTTCTTCCTTATGCCCAACCCAAACCCCACCCTCTTTCAGTTTAAAACCCTTGTCCTTTCATGACAGACTCTGGTAAAAAGTCTTTCTCCATCTTTCTTATAAACCCCCTTTATATATTGAAAGGCTGCAGTACGGTCTCCCCAGAGCATTCTCTTCTCCAGACTCCACAACCCCAACTCTCTCAGCCTCTCTCCATAGCAGAGCTTTTCCAGCCCTCGGAACATTTCAGTGGCCTCCTCTAGACCTGCTCTCACAGGCCCATGTCTGTTTTGTGCTTGGGACCTCACAGCTGAACACAGCGCTCCAGGGAGGTCTCAGGAGAGTGGAGCACAGGGAGACAATCACCTCACTTGACCTGCTGGCCACACTGCTGGTGATGCAGTCCAGGAGATGCTTGGATTTCTGGGCTGCGAGCGCACATTGTCTACTTGTATTCCATTTGTCACCCACCAGTACCCCCCAGTCCTTTTCCACAGGGCTGCTCTCAATCCATTCATCCCGCAGACTGTATTGACATTGGCAATTGCTGCCACCCAGCTGCAGGACCTTGCACTTGGCCTCGTTGAACTTCAGGAGGTTCACATGGGCCCACTCCTCCAGCCAGTCAAGGTCCCCGATGTTTCCCCCCACAATATCTGCTCTTGCCACCCTCATATGCACCATGCAGCGAGGGTCTCCCTACGCTCCTCTTCTCCATTCCCCCACTGCATCTCCAGCCTCCTGCTTTCTCAGAGCCCCTCCCCACCACCACTGTCCTCCCACACAGCATCCCAGGCTGTGCCCAGCTCCAAAGTAGCAGCAGAACAAGGAGCTTTTGCAATTTCCAGCCACTCATGTGATGATGGGCAGTGACAGGAGAGCCAGTGGGCCAAGCATGGCTGGTAACTGAGCCTTTCCCTAGTAGCAGACACCAATGAAGGTCTTTCTCTGTTGATTTTCATGCAAATGGTGGAAGAGTAGCATGTCAGAAACTTCCACCTGGCCATTGGATCTGGTTGAAACTACTCAACAGCTTCCAGAAGCCTGGGGTAATTGAATGAGCGGATGGGCAGTGTGGGGGAAAAAGGCTGAAAAAGGGAAAAGGAGACAGTCGTCAGATCAATGTAACCTGGAGAATGTGCAGCTAGTGGGATGTGCACCACAGCTGGTGTCACCACGGCTTGGGGAAGGCCAGGAGCCCTGGGACCAACTGCTGGCACTTCTGGGCTATGCAGGCTTCCCACCCTCAGCTCCTCATTGACAGGCACAAGAGGAGCAGTAGAAATAACTGCCACCCTGGGAAGTTTAGGAAATAATTGTAATCCTCAGGTTTCCATCCCAAACATACTCAAGAGTTAAAGCCAGTAGTGGTACTCACTTTGCCAGATGAGGTTCCACATGTTCTGCAGTGAATCAAAAGAGGTGCAACAGTCTTTGGACTAAAATTACAGCTTCTTCTGGCTGGTTTGCATTTGTCTGCCTGTTCAGATGCTTGAGTATTGAGTGATTCCTCCACAGCGCCTGCAGCATGCAGAGCATGGAGCTGCTCTCAGTTGCCACCCCAGGGCCTCAGGAAGGTGTGAGTGGAGCCCAGTAGCCTGAAAAATCACAGCTCCCTCTGGAAATCCCTTTGAGGTCATCGCTTTGCAGGAACAGCTGTAATCTAAGTGACGCAGCACTCTCCTAAGATTGAGAGCCGCTGTGCTTTAATGTGGGCTGTGGACCTCTGAGTGAAGTAGGAGTTGGGCTAGTAAAGGGGCTCTGCTGTGAAGGGAGGGTTTTCCCCCACCAAAGCCTCTGGGGCTGCAGAACTCAAATCACTAGCTTGTGCCAGGTCCTGGGGAGTCTGGGAGAGGAGTTGCCTTTTTGGGGAGTATTTAAGGTGGTTGTTCATGCCTGATGATGCAGTCCATGCCAGCCCCCAGCAGCCTGTTTGTGTGTCTTTTGCTCAGCAAATACCTTGGAGGAAACCGTGGAAGCCCAGCAAGGGTCAGACAGTTGCATCTGCCAGGTTTGGGGTTGCCCTGGTGGGTCTTGAAACAGGAAAGGTTGAAGACCACACAGAAGCTCATGGCTTTAGATGGGACTGTGGTTTCCCATCACACAGTGCAGAGAAAACGCTGCTTTAAAGCACTACAAAGCTGCTTAGAGTCCAGCTTTGCTCTGAGCATGGGCTACAGCCCCATGGTGCGATTTTGGAGTGGATTTGGGCCGCTGCGACAGGCAGGAGCTGTGTTGACACTGGGAGCAGGTGTTGTCCCTGGGTAACTGCTCTCCTTTCCCCCCTTCCTGTGGAGCTGAGCCAATCCTGAGACTGAAAGCTGAAGGTTTTGTAGTGATGTCTCCTCATCCCACCCTACTTCCCCTTCCTTAGCTAAGAGACCACAGAGCTGGTCCCCCATGCTGTGCACGATGCCAGTGAGCACTCCTGTTCGCAGTGTTCACCCTTTTGTCTATTAACAGCCCACATCTCAGCAGATTCAGTATACGGGCTTCTTTCTAGATCATGTAGCCCTCTTCAGTGGAATGTTTCCTTCCCTTATTGATCATCCTGGGCCAATAATCCCTTTATCTGCATTTGTCATGGCCCTTGAAGTCTGAGCCAGCTGGATCCTGCCAGGTGGGACAAAATCTGGAGAGTCTTTTATGGAGAAAGGGAAATATCCTAGTGATGGGACACATTTCTTATTCTGGAAAGCCCCCAGAATATCAGGAGTTTCATCATCACAGCATTATGTATAGACATGCTATTTTAGGTAATTTAGCAGGTGCTATGTGTATTAGTTTAATTTTTCTGTCTCCATCTGCTTCCTGCACAGCTGAGCACATGCCATGGCTGGCTGCAGAGGCACAGGGATCTGACAAATAGACACAAAAACCCTTCCAAAGAATTTCTCAAAATATCCTTCCTGGCATGTTTGGGGCATAGATGGCAGCAGGGTGGGCTGGGTGAAATAATATGGTCTCAGCTCCAGCTCATCCAGGAGGGCTGGAAGAGTCCCCAGGAGAAGGGACTGCCCCTGGTCCCCATTTTAGAGACATCATAGCCTTTTGTTCTGCCTCTGCCTGGCAGAGCAGCATCCCAGCAGCTCCATGGGCTGGATGTAACGACATGCCGGTGCTTTGGGAGGCTGCAAATCTTCCCCCTGCTTGCCTGCTAACATTTTTCAACCCCATCTTTGCAAAGTCATGATCGTAAAGCTGGGCCTCATCCAGGTCCTCTCCAGCCCTTGTAATTGCATTACAGCAGCAGGGAACGTGGGGAGCTGGGGGAGTGTGGGGGAAGGGCCAGCAGCATCCTCTGTTAAGGAAGGGAGAAGGGCAGGAAATAGTGGCAATTTTGGAGCTGGTGCCATTTTTTCAGAGGCTGGGGGAGGTGGGAGGGTGGTGGGCTGGGGCTGTGGGAGGCTGGCGTGGGTGCTAGGACAGAGGGATGCTGACCCTGGGTCTGTATCCCCAGCCGTGGGTCTGTGTCCCCAGCACACCTTGAGCGCAGAGGAGACTCAGCACTGGCAGGGATGAATTCATTCCCTCTTGCTTGTCGCTTTGCCAGCCAAGAAACGGCGCAGGCGGAGGTTTTACTTCTGCTGCTGCCTCCAGCTGGAGCTGTGTGGGGGAGGTGACGAGCCAGGGGGTGGGGAGGGCTTGGAGGAAGCTGGGAGAGAGGAAAGAGCAGTGCAGGGGGGGTTAGGCTGGGGGGGGGGGGACAGCCTGAGGGGGACCAGGAGATCCCCAGGAATGGGACTGGGGGAATGGGCTTGAAGATAGCCCCCTGGCCCTGGGAGCTGGGTGTGTAGGGGAGGGCAGAGTGCTACCCCAGACAAGCTGCCAGTGCAGGTGATGGGAGCGTGGGAGCAGCAGCCAGAGCTGTGGAGCAAACAGGAGTGAAAGGGGAAGAGGCTGAGAGGAGAAACAAACCCCAGCCACATCCTCCTCCCTGGAGCGGGGAAGCTTGGGAGCAGCCAGTGCTGTGGGGTGGAAGCAGTGCTGGCCACTGCCATAGGAGCCAGAAAGCCCCAAATGAGAGAGGAGGGAGGATGCTGGGGGTGTCTTGGGGAAATCCCCAGGGCAAGTGCTGCCAGGAGCCCTGCCAGGCACTGCAGGGTGCTGGGGTCTCGTCCGCAGGGTGCTGGGCTGTCCTCTCCAGCCCCTGGGATTCTGACAGCACTGCTCTGGCATGAATAAACTTTTCCAGTTTGTTGTGGTGCTGCTATGGCTTGTGTTTCCAGCTGCAGAGCGAGGAAAACAATTTTTCAGGAATCCACCAGGCAGTTGTGCAAATAAATGTTTGCAAGGCCTTTGGCTGCCATAGTGACGAGCTCCATAGCAACCCCACAAGGAAATGAATAATTCTGTGCTCGAAGTGGAAGTTAAAAAGGGATGTGGTGGTCGGGAGTGCCACAAAATAGCCAGTCAGCAGAGCACGCAGGTCCACCCTGTGCTGCTCAGGTGGATGCTTGTGGAAGTCCTCAGTAATGGGGCAGCCTTGCGATGCAGCATGTGGTGGGGCTGTCAAGGCTGCAGGGCAAGCCTTTCATTTCATCATTCCTCGATTTCCATGTAGGCAGTTTTAATGAAGGCATTTGCAGGTCATGCACTGGCTGTACCTGCCTCTGCTGTCCCGTGCTCTGTGTTCACCATGTCCCGAGCCCCCTAAGATGCTGCATCCCTGGGTTTGTTTCAAACATGGGTTTGTTTCCTTCCCTCCAGTCCTAGCTGTGCTGGAAACGTTCCTGAAAATTAAAGCCAGCTCTTTTTTGAGCTTTGAAGTGTGGAGTAGAATTGAAGAGAGAGAAAAAAAACCCTATCCTATGGGGGATGGGTTTTTAGAAAAAAACCTACTGAGTCAACGGCATTTGTATTAAAAACAGCGAGTCCTTGGAATCATTTCCATAGGAACCAGCCCCTCCGTTCCGGGCAGCCTCCCTGCAGCAGCACCCAAGGCTGCTGCTGAGTGGGGAGCAGGGCTGCAAGGGGGGGCTTTGAGGTCTGCCCGCCCCAGGCACAGGGAGCAAGGCAGGGCAGGCTGCTCGCTATTGAATCAGTGATTCACAGCACTGATTCACAACTCTATCCTATAGCTGTGGAAAACGGCCAGATCTGGTCATCAGCTGTGTGCCTTTTTCCAATGTGAGAAGTTATTTTTGAGCATTTTTGGATTACAGCACTTGTTTTTTTTCTGTGCCTCTGAATTCTGGATGATTGCACTGCAAGTAATTGAGGCACTTGAATTTCCTGCTTTGAGAAGTGAGCTCAATACCATTTTTGCAGCTCTAAGTCATTTCTAAAATAGCTTTTCTGCGTGGCATCACGGGGAGCAGGCACACAGCTTTGGGCCTGTTTGTGCAAAATTTGGGAACACTGGGTGCAGTAAGTTTGCAGAAAAGGACTTGGGGACCATCAGGTTGAACATGAGTCACCAGTGCACCCTTGCTGTGATGGAGACTGACTGGGTTTTACTGGTAAGATTGTAGCCAGCAGGTCAAAAGAGATGGGTGCCCTCAATTCATCTCTTAATGGGACCACACCTGGAGCACTGTGCCCAGTTTTGGGCTCCCCACTGCGACAAAGACATGGCCATATGGGAGCCACCAAAATGATCAGAGGTCTGGAGCCCAAGGCAGGGGAGGAGAGGCTGAGAGCACTCCTTCAGCTTGGAGGCATGCGAGCTAGGAGAAGGGTCTCATTGCTGTCTTCAGAGGTGCACAGTGAAAGGATGAGGGGTAACGGGCAGATGCTGCAACAAGACAAATTTGGAGTAGATGTTAGGAAACGTTTTTCATCCCAGGGTGGTCAAACACTGGAACAGGAGGCCAGAGAGGAAGATCCATCTCATACTTAAAATCTGGCTGGTCAGGCCCTGAGCATCTAATATCAAGTTGGGTTCAGCTGAAAGCTTGGCCCTGCTTTGAGTGGGGTGTTGGGGCAGAGACCTTCCCACCTTCGTTAGACTGGGTGCTTCATGTCCCTCTCCAGCTGAATCAGTCTGTGATTTTGTGATCCCACAAGGCATTAAGGGGATGTAGGACTTTGGCTGTCCCCTTGACACTGGGGTACAGCCATAATGCAGGGGCTGGTGAAGCCCACCACGTGAGTTCATGTGTGTTCACTCCCTCTCTAAGACTAGAAGAAAGGAAAAGGGTCTGAAAGGCTGCCCATCTCCCCTTCCTTCAGGGGATGAACCTCCCTCTGCTCTCTGGTGTTGTATGGTCACCCGTCCCTGAGGGCACACAACTCTAGAACAAGAGCTCAAAACAACCTAAATAAGATCCACACGTTTCTTGGTACAGCTGCTCCTCTTGTGCCACGCACCGGATGGGCTGAACTGTGTCACACAACCCTCTCCCAGGCTGCAGGGACTAACCACCATCCTTCTTCCCCCTGCTTTCCAACCCAGCCCTGGACAAGTCTGCTGCTTTGTGGTGGCCAGCTCTCCTGTCTGTGCCTGCATGCAGCCATGGGGCCAAGGATCATTGGGGTGGAGAGTGAGGACCACCTGGTGAGGGAGTTCTGTGAGGCTGGGGGTCCTGGTCCTACTTCCCAGGTGAATGCCCTGACCACAGAGTGAGCCTTTCCTTCCATGCATTCCCTCTGTCCTAGGGCACAGAGGCACGGCTTTGACAGGAGCAGGAGCTTCTGTCCAGTGCAACCCATTGCCTGAAGGAGAGGCAGGAGGGGAGGAAAGAGTCTTTCGGGAGGTGGAAAATGTGATGCTGGCACTGCTGCATCGAAGAGGGAGTTGAACATGGGCCTCTGATTTCAAAACAGAGTTCAAACCACCAGAATATTACAATCTAAAAAAAAAAGAAAAAAAAATTTGGCACTTCCTTGTGCTTTCTCTTTCCCCATCCCTGGATCCCATCACTGTGCTAGGGCAGCCTCTAGAGCCAGAAGCAGTGTCTGGGAGGCACCGGAGTGTTTCTGGGCAGCTTTCCTGCAGCCCTGAAAAACCTGGGAACCTCAGCTGCCAGCCCCGGGGGCAGCTGGTGGGGCAGGAGCTGCTGGTGTTAACTGGTGACTGAACGGGTTGTGGTTTGCAATGGTGTTTAGGTTCATAAGTCCTTTATTGGATCTAGCCCAGGGTGCTATTCCCAGCCCTGCTTGTGACATTAACAGGTCACTGCAGCCCCAGGGCTGTCCCCTCCTTGTCCTCGCTGCCTGGACTGCCTGCACGCTGCTCACTGGCATAACACTGGGTGCAGGGTAGCGGTACCCATGTCCAAAGAGTCTCAGCACAACCATCACACAAGCGCTGAAATCAATTTGCAAGGTGGGCAAGCCTCGCTTCTGGCCTTCTTGAAACTGTGCCACCACACACATAGCAGAGGATGGATATAGTTTTCGGGATGCCCTGGGTTGCAGCAGACAGCAGGTATTTCAGAGGCAGTGCTGTTGACAGTGTCGTGCCAGGGCAGTCTCTGCTACATTAGGGATTGTTTGCATCCTTCACAGATAAACTGGTGTAAGAGCAGTGCCCTGCACCCGGCTGGGGCTGGATCAGGCAGGAGGTACAGAAGGGGAAGGGATGGGTGGTCATGTGGTCCTGGCACAGGTCCTGCGTGGTTTTACACAAGTTGCTTAAGACCAGATTTTCTGCAGAGTAACTGGGAGTGTCCATACATGCATCCTTACACTCAGATCTTGTGTTTCAAAGGGAGTTTGCCCATGTATACCCCTCACTTGGTCCATACTAAGCTGTGTGACTGAGTAGGGCCTTGTGGGGCCTGATCAGAGCTCATGGGCATTCTTATCCATCCCGTGCATCTGCAGTTTTTCTTCCTGTGTGCAGGACATTTGCACAGGGAGGATATTGAAAGCTCTTGTGCATTCAGGGCTTCCCTCCTTGCAGAGCTTTGATGCAGCTGGGGCAGTGACCTAGACACGGGAGCTGCCCACACTACATGCCAGATACAACCTTCGAGGATGTGCCTGTGGGTCCATCTCATTTCTGAAACGGCCATATTGAGCCTGTCCTGTGTGTGAAGGCTGCAGTGGGTCCAAATGGCGGGGGGAACTTGGGCAGCAGGACGCTCAGCATGGTGGTGAAGAGCCCATCTGCCACCCAGCATGCAGCGCTGAGTTGGCATGGGCAGTGCCTGCACGGACATTTGCAGCGCGCAGGGTGCTGAGTGCTCAAGCATGGAGCTGTGGCAGGAGACTCCAGAGCTGGGGGAGATCTCAGCTGTCTGAGCATGGCTGAGCAGGGCTTCGGGGTCTGGCAGCTCCTGGGTGCAAGGGCTGGGTCCACTGTGGTGGAGGAGGAAGACACCTCCATGGCTTGCAGCGTGGTGGTTTGAACATTTGCCTGGGAAACAGGCTCAGCTCTCTCCAAGGGGAAGGGCTTTCACCCTCCCCCATCTCAATTCTGGAGATCTCCCAGCTGCAAGAGCGGGGCAGCCCTTGTCCCAGGCAAGCCAGCACACAGCCAAGGGGCAGAGCCTGTCATCCCAGTGGGCAGCAAGAGCTGCAGGTGGTCAGAGCACTCAGCTGGGAGAGGGGAGACCGGCAGTCTGAGTGATGTGGTCACTTAGGGTCAGAGCAGAGGAGGACCCAGGAAGCTGGTGAGATGTTTAGGTCTCTGCTGGAAGCAGTGAAGCTCCAGGGGGGGCTCTGGGAGCACAGCCCTGACCTCTTCGGAGGGGAAGTGCCACCACCAGTGAGCGGTGGCCGAGCACAGCTGGCACCTGGCAAACATGAAAGCGGGTCTTGTTAGACTGCGCACAGACTGCTGATTGTAACCTCAGTCACAAACCCTCCTTAAAGCCTGGTAACATTCCCAGAGGTTTCCCAGGCAGATCTGTGGTGCTCAGCCCCTCCATCACCCAGTCCCAGGGAACCAAGGTGGGCACCCACCTCCCTTCTGTCCTCTCCATGTTGCTCCAGCCTCCCCAGGACTGTTTGCTGCCAGCTCTGCAGAGCCAGCAGCTGATTTTGGACTTCCTTCAGAGCAGGTTTCATGGCACTGGGCAGCTGGCTCCATGCCACGATCACACCGTGGGGTTTTCTCACTCTCAGTCTCGCAAATGAAGCTGCAGACCAGAGCAGTAGCCTGAAATACTTTGAAAGGGGCATCCACTCACATGGCCTGCAAAAGGAACAGAGGACCTGGTCGTACAAGAGTGCATGCAGCTCTGGGACTTTAGGACCAGCATTTTTTTGTGGTGTTATATTGGTGGGAAGGCACCCACAGGGATTTTGAGGTGATGAGGTGCTGGCTGTCTCTGAAGTCAGCCAGAGTTAGGCAGGTGTTGCCTAACTGAGCCCCCAAGTGCTTTTGGTATTGGGAGACTTCTGAAAGTGTCTTGACTCTTAAGTGTTATGTAATAGAAGGATTTAAAGCCTGCAAACTCCTCTCCACCAGTGGACAAGCCCACAGCCTTGGCTTCTCATGCTCTCTGACAAGCCCACACCTCCTGACCAAGCTTTAGTAACTTGCTGTTTCTTTTCTTTTCCCGTAGCTCCCAGAATGGAGAGGAAGGTGGAGCCTGGCCGAACAACCAGTTTGACACGGAGATGCTCCAAGCCATGATCCTGGCTTCAGCAAACGGTTGGTCTCCATTGTGTGTGGAAAAACTATGGCACTTGCTCTCGTGCAAACGTCTCAGATGCATGCTGTTAGATAAGAGGCTGGTGGGATTGATGTTTCTGGATTGACTGAGGTGGCTTCAAAAGTCCGTCTTCAACAGATGCTGGTGGAAAAGCACTGCTGTCTCTCTCCTCGGCCCTGCAGAGGAGGGGTCAGGAAGGATTCAGACAGAGGAGATACCAGATAGCCATCAGCATCAGGCATGCTGTAGACAGGGGTACCTCTTCCACCCAAACTATATCATCTATGTACCAGACGGAATGTTATCTGGCTTGTGACAGGGTTGTGTTACATGAAAGAGCCAGTCTTGAGATGTGTTGTAAGCTACTTGGCTTCAGAAAGTCACAGTAAATGAAATGTCTGCTGTGTTGCAACTTGCCGTAAGGCGAGGAGGTAGGAAGCCTGGAAGATTTGCTTGTGGCTAGAGGCTGGACCAGGAATACAGTAAATGCCTGACAGTAGCCGCAACAAGCCTCCTGTCCAGAGATGCCAGTGTGTGCTTTCTGCTCGCACCGGGTCCCTCCACCGAGACGTGGGCTCGCCAAGGTTTGCCCCACTGGCTGCTGCTGGCTCTTTGCAGTTGTAGTCACTGGGGTTTGGGTTATTTTGGGTTGGTTTGTTCTGGTTTATGGCTGTGCTGCATGGAAGTGGTGGGCAGGGAGGGGTGTTCCCATGCACCCGCAGTCTCCATGGCTTTATGTAAAAGAAGTGCAATTATCACTCTGTGCAGCACTACAGATAAAGAGGCTGGTTTTCATACAGCCTTTATTTATAAATACCGCCAAGTCTTTTCCCCCTTGATTTAAAAATAGAAGCAGCAGCACAGCCATAAAACCCTGTGCAAAATGCTTAGGATGTTTCCTTTGAGCTGTTGGGAGAGAAGGAATCTGGGGGAGGAGGGATGGCTTTAGTGTTGCTTTCTTGGAAAGCTGCTGCAGCTGAACTTTGCTGCTCTGCAGACACCAGGCAGCCTGGAGACACAGCTGCCGTGGCCGGGGAAGGGGACGAAGGTCTTGGGCAAGGGAGTTGTTTACACTGAAGGGAAAGAAACAATGCAAAAATGTGTCTCTGCTCTGAAAAACGACCATGGAAAAATAGCCTCCGGCCTTGCATGTGGTTATCATCAGCCGGTGCCTCCAGATCCGGTTTCCTTGCTCGCAAATAAAGCTGTTTTTCTGACTGCTGCTCCAGCAGTCCCCAAGACCAGAGAGATGAGCGGGTCCCTTCCAGGTTAAGCACCGACTTCCACATAGCCCCGGGCCCTATTCCAGCAAATCTCCCCCAGTCCACAAGTTTCAAACAGCCCTAACCTCTCCCACGGCTTCAGTGCACCCAGGGGGTTAATTTAAATCAGATCCATCCGCTAGATAAGGGTTTTCCCTGCTGCAGCCCCAGGGAGAGGATGGCTCCGTGCTCTCCATCCTTCTCTTGCCCACACCGGTACCTTGCTTGGATGGATGGATGGATGGATGGATGGATGGATGGATGGATGGAGACATAGCATAAGCTTTTTCCACCAGCACTGTGTTTTCATGTCTCCCCTACTCTCTGTCCTCCCTGCCCCCCCTTTTCTGCTCTCACTCATTAATAGTGTTGATTGGAGCAGGAGCAGGCTTTGATTAGGGGCAGTGCTAATTGCCCATTAAGCTTTGTGCTGCCCATCCTTGGGTAATGTTTCCTGGCTATTTAAATGATCCTTATCTCTTACTGTCACCTGCTGGTCTCTGTCTGAGCTCTGGGCTGGCAGGTGGGACACAGTGACACAGGTGATGGCACTGTGTGCCCTTTGCCTACCCGCTCCTCCCAAGCGTGAGCTGGTCCCGCGCAGAGCGGCCGATGCTGACCCACCGCACTACATCAAGCCCATGCTCAAGTCTGTGCCGAGCAGAGACTGCCTGGGAGGCAGAAGTTCCTTCGATCCTGCTCTGCTCCACGAGCATCTGGAAGGGGCTGGTGATGCTCTGCCTGCATCCTTACCCTGTGCCAGGGATTATCCTTCGCTTCAGCAAGAAGCAGAACTGGCCCTGCCATGCCAAGCCTGCACGATCCAGTTGCTCTGAGGATTAAATCACTTACCCAATGGTTAAATCACCCTCCCAAGCCAGAGTGCCTGGGGAGCTGGCTTCCCCCAGGGCTGTGACCCTGGTGTGGGGCTTCTGTCTCCCTTCCTCTGGATCTTCCCCCCTTGCAGCTGGAAACAGTATGAAAAGCCAGTGTTTTGAGCCTTCTGAAGGGACAGAGGCAGCTGCTACGACAGACCAAGGAGCACCGATGCTCCAGGATACCAGACACTAAAGGGCAGACATTCTGTCCTTAAAATACTCTGGCTTCCAGTGAGAATTTATAGGGGTGCCATGAGATGGTGGGAGAGCAAATGGAAAGGCAGCCCGAGGAGGTCCTTCTCCCCAGCTCCACTGCCTGCAGGCAGGGGCAGATGCGCTATATTGGGTTCTTCTGAAAGTCCCACCAGCAGCTGCAGCAGCACGTGCTCCAGGGCTGCCTCCAGTTTGCCTCTCTTCCCCTTTGCTTATGAGGGCAATGGAGCCACTAACTGGTTATTTTTGCCAAAGCCCAAATTCTTGTTTTCCTCCTCAGGATCATTTGGGATAATGTCTGGGTTCTGGTAAAGCCTGAACGTAACCTTTCCAGCAACAAGAGCTGAAGTGCCCTGCTTGGCAAGAGCAGCTCTGTGCCCATTTATAAACCTCTATTGTTCCTGTTCTCTCTTCTTTTCAGCTTTAATGTCAATGTTACCTAGAAACAGCCCTTTGCTCTTACCCTGGACCAACAGGCAGGCTGGGAACTTCACGGGTGGCTTTTTCTCCCCCATGAAAGCTGTGCTGTGACTGCAAACTAGTTCACAGGGACCAGTTGTCCTGGATGCCGCTGGGATCCCCCAGCCTCCTCACTGCCCTGGTGCAGCTGGGATGGTCCAGTAGGAAGCATGGCAGCAGTACCCAGTGGTGAGGGCACAGGAGAAGGTGCCCAAGCCCCCAGTCAGGCTGTATCCAGCTGGAGGAGCCCAGAAAAAAAAATCTGCCCCACTGCCAGAGGTCATAGTCCACCTGCAAGCTGGCCCCTGGCTGCAGCCTGGCCTGACAGCACATCTCCAGCCATCCTCTCCCTGTTCATAACACCCTGATGGGTATGGGGTTGAGTTGGTTGTTAATGAAACAAGCTGCTGATGAGGTGGGCTGAGGATTTGTGATAAATATCACTAACTGTATACGCACATCTCCTTCAGCCCTCCTCCAGACCAAGGTCCTCAAAGCCCCACCAGGTCTGGGACCCATTTAATGGGGACTGTAGAAAAATTCTCCTGCCGCTGAATGCTTCCACAGCAGAAAGCAAAATGGCATTTCCCCACACTGGTTTGCTGTGTTTCTACACCCTCCTGCGTGTCCCCCGGCCTTCGTGCACAATATCCCGCCTGTTTTCGGACTCAGTGTGTGTTTTCCTCTGCCTGCTCCAGCAGAGCAGCTGTAACTTTTCAAACTGCAGTTGCTTAATACTTCCGACCTCTGCAAGGGGATGTGTACACAGCAATATTTCAGGGGGGCTGGTGGGATGTGGCCCAGCTTTTTGTGTAGCTTTCTGGCTGGCTTAGCCACCTCCATCTGCTCAGGGGAAAGCAAAGGCAACACGGAGGCGTGCACAGATCTGGTCTGGAGCAAGGAGAAAAAAAAGGAGGGGACCAGCCCACATTCTCTGCTCGTTGTTTTTCTTTATTCCCTCAGTCTCTCTGCCTGTGAAAGGAGGGAGCAGTAGCGCCGGACTCTCCCTTGGGCCCCTTCAGGTGCCCTTGGTGGGTTTCTCCAGCCTCCCAGGAGAGCGTGACCATAGCCACATGCACGAAGCAGTTAAAAGGCTGAGATGGGATCCACAGTATCCAATGCAAAGACAGGGCTTTAGCAAGTCATTTCTGAGCAGGGCTGTACAAGGATCCCATGGTGGGCTGTGCACGGGCAGTCACGCTGGAGCGAGTTCCCACAGCAGCTCATGGCAACAGCATTGCTTGTGCTCTCCCATCCCTGCCGTGCTCATTTCTCCCCTTGCCTCTGTGCATCCCCTCTGTCTCCATCTGGTCTCTATCTTCCAGCAGTGCCCCAGCATTGCGGAGGGGGGGGGGTTCTGTGCCTTTTCCCACCCCTGCGCTTGCTTTCTCTTTGCTGGGGCTTTGCAGAGCGACAGGAATGAATTTGCCTTCCCCTCCCCCTGCTCCCAGATCTGGACCGTAGGACATGCTTCAGCATTGATTTGCTTCGTGCTCGGCTTCCTAGAGCCATTTTGTGGTATTGCAGGGGAGGGATTTTCTTCGCTCATGTGCTCTGCTCCCTGAATAAACCTGGCTGGAGAAATAATGGGGGCAGGGTTTTAAATGCAGTGGAAAAAAAAATAAATATTGGATTTCCCTTAATGCATTACTAATGGTTATGTCTGTACAATATGTTTGTAATGGGCCACTTTCGGAGGGAGGGATGTTTTTCTGTGGAGGCAGCAGCCGGGGAGGGGGGCAGAGCAGACAGCGTCAGGCAGGCAGGGAGGGACAGGCAGCCCCATCGCTGCTCAGGGCAGAGGAGAGGTTGCCCTACTCCGGCCAGCCTCCAGCCCCAAATACCAAACCTTTAACAATGATGCGAGATGGAAACAAGGGATTTTGGTGCCGGCTGCGCCATGCTCCCCAATACGCACATTGCAGCTGTCCCATGGAGCAGTAGTGCTGAAGGGTAATGACGGGTGGGGGGGGCGAAGGTTGGTGGCACTGAGGTCTGGGTTTGACACCCAGCGAGAGCCTTTCGGGGCTGCTGGGGCTTGGGGTGGGCTCTGGCCAGCACTAACAAACTGCCCTTCTTTTTTGTCCCCTCCTCCGGTGTCCACCCCAGAAGCTGCTGATGGCAACTCGACCCTGGGCGGCGGGACGGGCACCATGGGGCTGAGCGCCCGCTATGGCCCCCAGTTCACCCTGCAGCATGTCCCCGATTACCGGCAGAACGTCTACATCCCGGGCAGCACCGCCACCCTCACCAACGCCGCTGGCAAGCGCGACGCCAAGAGCGCTGGTTCCTCGGGAGGCAACAAGAAGAAATCCGGGAAGAAGGAGAAGAAGTAGAGAAGAAGAAGGAGACCTTAGAGCTACAGGGCAGCCGGCTCCAGCACTCCCCCAAACCACAGCCCAGGCCGGAGGACGAATGTGATTTTTTTTTTTTTTTTTTTTGTGATGCAAAAAGTAGGAAATGCTGCGAATGTATCTCATCGTCATCAGAGCTAGGAGCAGGGTCTCGCTGCTGTTAGATCTCATGATGAAAACCAATCCAGAAGCTAAACCGAACACAAACAAGTGCCCTGTGAATACTTGCTAATGTTTTATACGATCCCTCGGGTGTTAGAATATGCAAGGGTGGAAGGTCTTTTGCCACATCTTTGGATCCGATTTGTTCCCAGATAGTCCGAGAAAAGCACAAGGCTTGTGCTCGGCTTTGCCCAGTGTAAATAACTTTAATGCGGATCTTTTAATTTATAGACCTTCAGTCATTTTTTTTGAAAGGAAAAGGCAGTTCCTAGCTTAGAGCCCATGCTCCAGATCTTTGCTCTTAAACTTTCCATTAGTAAAATTCACCCTCAGTTAATGATAGCGATGGATTTGTTGCTGAGAAGTTGGTAGGGAGTGCTTCAGTTCCTGCTTACCTGTTACCCGGGAAAAAAAAGTAAGTGTTTATATTGCATGAGTCAAAGGGAATATGGCAAAGCTGCATCCTCAACATTTTTTTTTTAAAAAGTGCAACCACCAATGGCCTGAAATATGAGACAAAAAAAAACCCTCCTGATGTCTGAGAGGTAGGGAATTCAATGAGGAGCATGCCAAGGTGTGCAGCAGCTGCCCCAGCGGTTCTAGGGGTCTCCGAAGAGCAGACACATCTCATCCCTTCTTTGCAGTAAATATTTATATGTACAGTTAATGTTCTTCTGGAATTAAAGCTGAGAGAGTCTCGCTCCCCTGTGGCCAGGCAGCCATCTGGCTGAGTTCCTGCCAAGGGCACCAGGGGAAGATGCTTCACGTTTCTGCACACCGTGTCTGCATGCATGTCCTTCACCTCACACCTGCACTAGCGCAGTTAGCTCCACAGACCCAGAGAAGTCCTCGCATGCCCACGCAGTGTGGTGTGAATGCGCCGGCAGCTGCCCAAGCCTTTGCGCTGGGGCTGCCTTGGGGGAGGGTGGGGGGTGGGATCAGTCAAGCGGGATGGGGAAACTCATTGCTTCTTATTTGGGGTGTAGACCCCAAATAAGGGTTATTTGGGGTCTCACTCAAAGAGGTGAGATCTGCGGAGCTGCTGGTGCGTGGCTTTGGTGCAGAGTTGGTGACTGAGTAAGTGACGGTTGGTTTGGTGGTGTTTGGGGACCAGAGCCAGAGAAGGTACCCGAGAGCTGGGGGTGAACGTGGGGTGATGCTGCAGAGCTGGGAAGCCGGGGCAACAAGGGGGGAGGCGTCACATGGGACCACGCCAGGCCAGCCTGGAGGAGGTGATGCTCCTGCTGGCTTTGGGCTTTCCAACCCGTGGATGGAATCGAAGGATGAGGAATAGAATTTCTCCACGTCACCATCACCCTTGCACCAGGCCGGCTTCCCATATCAAAGCAGCTCTGAGTCCCCCCAGGAAGGCAGAGGGGGACTTTGTGTAGCCAGAGCGAGGAGAGGGGCTGCGGGGTGGCCAGGAAGCAGCCGCGCTGGGTTTCCCAGGGTGTGCGTGTTGTTTTTTCCCTTTTTAATCACTAACACGTAACTCACCTGAGCAGATCCATCCCTCTCAGCCAGGCTCCGGCATGGCAGCCATCACCCCACCACCACCCCCTCCCCAAACCCAGCGCAGCAGGAGCATCCACCGTGTTTCATCCGGATCCAGCCACCTCCGGCACTGGCTGCGCTGGGAGCGGTTCCCACCCTGTCCCCTGCAGCTGCCACCTGCCCCTCTCTAGAAATGCTGTAGCTGAATCGTAGTCTTTATATTTCTTTTTAATCTGCAATCTGAGGTAGCGTAGTGAGTGTCGTGTATTTAGTGGCGTGTTATTTTTAATCTCGGTAACTAACTTGTGGACACCAGTATTTTCAATTTTCTCTGTATCTTCTTTCCATGTGGTCTGTGCTCCAAGTGTACGTGAAATGAAACACGTTTGCCCTTTCAATGTGTCTAATATTGAATTATACTATATATTATATATATGCTTATATCCTTCTTATACCCATATAGACCAACGTCGATGTGTTACACGCAAGTTTTATACTCTAATATTTATATTGCTTTTTTTCTTTGGGAAAAAAAAAATAATAAAATGTTTTCTTCTGAATAAATGGTATTTTTTCCAATGGGAAGAGGGGGGCACAGATGGGGCCTGTCCATCCCAATGCTGCCACTGTGCCGAGGCTGCTGGCGGGGCAGGGGGTGGTTCAGCCCCAGCTTGGCTCCAGCAGTGGGGATGCTCTTGCGACACCTCTGTCCTTGGGTCCCCCCAGGCCTTTGGTCTGAGCGTGACACGGTCATGGGTGGCACTGATGTGCTCTGGCTGGTGTTTTTGGGGAAGGGCAGGGCAGACCCTGGCACACCCCACTGAGGAGACCGCGGTGTCCACAGCTACAGCCCCTTCCCCAGCCTGAGGGGATCCAGTGGCCCTTCCCCATCACTGCCAGGGATCTGTTCTCCCTTCCCCAGTCCCGAGGTGATCTGCTTTTTGTGGTGCCTGGGCTCCCCTCTCTGCGCTTGGGGGGGGGCAGATGGGGGGAGTCAGGCACCGTGCCCGGGGTCCCCCGGCCAAGACGAGCCCCCCGCTCTCTCCCTGCAGGGGAGTCTGACACAGGCCAGGGAGAAATGTCCCGTGACTCAGAGTGTCACAACCATGGAGGAAAAAATAAGCTGCTGCTGCCCAGATGTGAGGGGGAGGGTGGAGGAGGAGGAGACAGAGCAGTCCCGGCAGACAGACAGACAGACACACATAACCCGGGAGGCGGGGGGAGGGGACTGGAGCTAGTCCCCCTCACATTAGCAGCACGCAGGAGGCTTCAGGAGCGCAGGGCACAGCCCCCCCTCGCCGTACTCCCATTCAGCCCCCCCCCAGTGCCTCCAGCCGGGCTGCAGCTCTGTGGCCTCCACACCCCCCACCACCCCGAGACTGCCCTCACATGCAGAGACCACCTCCCCAAAACCCCCTTGCAGACTGACAGACAGTCCCCAAATCCCCTGCACCCCACAGAGACACCTATCCCCCCCCCCCCCAATCCCACTGCACTCCCGCAAAGACCCCTGGAAATCCCCATGCACCTCATAGGGGACACCCACACACACACACACATTCCCCTGCACCCCTCAGAGTCAACCCTTCTCCCCTCCCTGCGCACATGAGGACAACACTGATCACACGCATGCACATGCGTGTGCACACACGCACTCCCCAGAGGGGGTTCCAACCAGAGCATCCTCCTTCGGGGCAGGCGGTCCCAGACCACAGGGGAGGGCCCGGGGTCAGGATGGTGACAGGGCAGGGACCTGGTGCTGTGGGGCCCCTGTCACGCCGTGCCCTCTGCCCCCGGCCCTGGGGGCCGCTGTCCCTCCCACACTGGAGTACCTGGAGCGTGTTAGGGACAGGTCCAGGGGGATGACGATGGGGATCAATCACATCGACTCACTGCTAACAGGGACCAGGGCTAAGCACATCCAGGTGCCACCCATGGGCTGTCCCCAGCACCTGCCCTAGCCGGGGTGGCATCGTCCCAGGGCACTGGGCATTGCTGCCCAGTTTGCCGGTGATGCCACCGAGCACCTGGAGCCGGGCGGTGGTGGAGGAAGAGGGGATGGTCAGGCCAGCAGGTCCCCGCCTGGGTGATGGCCACTGCTGGTGGGGAGCAAAGAGGCTCCGCAGAGCTGTGGGTGCAGGTCTGACCTCAGGAGCCCACAGCCTCCCAGGTGCCCTGAGCCCCATCATGTCCCCAGCTGCTGGTGTCAGTGTAAGGATGTGCGCAGTGTGAGGATGCATATGTGTTTCATTTTGTTTCTCCTCTCTGTTGCACTAAAATCACCCAAGGGCTCTGCAAAAACTGGGAAGGGAAATGCGCAGAGACACAAACCTGGCCAATTAGCACTGATGAAGGGAACCCGGTCAGCCATTCTAATTAACAGGGACACACGGGAGTGGGAACATGTTCATTGCAGCATGGTTAGCCGACGGAGGACTTCCTGAGCTGAGGTGATGAGAAAAGGGAGGCCAACAGAAACAGAGCCCAAATCACAGCCCTGATAAAAAGGACACAAAGAAGGTGGCAAGATTGACCCCTGATGGCTGAGTGACCATCAGGAGATTAGAGGCATTGCTCCTGGGAAGGGTGACTTGACCTTGGAAAGGAGGGGATGATCCTGGATGTGGGGTGGGAGCGAGTGAGTGGATGGAGGGGGGGGGGGGGGGGGTGTCTTTCACCTCCAGCCATGGAGGGTACTCAGGGGCTCTGTGACTGGAGTGGGAGATGGTTTACAGCCCATGTGCCTGATGCTGGCGGCTGCCGGGGGGGGTGGTGAGTGGCTGTATCCCCCCCCCCCCCAACCAGGTGTGCGTGTGTATTCACCAGCAAACTTTGAGGTGGCCCAGCCAGCGAGCAGAGGGGTCCATGCTTGGATGCTCTGAACATCCCTCAACAGCCAGAATGGGCTCATATCCTCCTCCACCCGGTGCCCTCCTGCTGCTGTCTGACTCTGCTTCTCCTCCTCCATCTCCTTCTTTCCCCCCTCGCACTGGGAGAAGCTCAGCACCTCTTCCCTGCCCCTCCCCACTATCCCTTGTCACCCTCCCAGGTACATCCATGGCATGGGACCAGGGGAGCCCCAGGCTGCTCTGCAGGCAGCTGAGCTGGAAGACCTTGGTGGTACAGGAACAGGTCACTCAGTGCTGGAGACCCTGTTGTCCTTCCCCTGGGGATTGTCCCTAACTCACCGCCTGCTTCTGGCGGGGCTGGAGCCTGCAGGTGCCATGGGCAGTGATGGCCCCATGTCACCAGCTTGTGGGGCTCTTGTTCGCAGCAGTCACTTTTTTTGGCCAGTTGACCTTGAAAATCAAACTAAAACAACAACAGGAAAAAAAAAAAGGAATTGAGCAAACCCAGTTTTCCACTGGATTTGTGAGCTGAGCTGACCTGTGGTCGCTCGGCCCCAGGGAGGGTTGGGTGGGGAGCTGGCATCCTGCCTGCTGACGTGCTCCTTGGCATCAGGCTCCTGTCATGGGCTGAGTCCCATCAGGCAGCTCCTCCAGCCGTGACCTCACCCAGCAAAGAGTGGGGGAAAAAGATCACCAAAAAAGCTGAATTTTCACTCAGCTCCCTCTCGCCCTCTCCTTTGGGGTCCCCAAAGGAAGTCGCCTTGGGTCTGACACAGACACTGGGAGCTGCAGGATTAAATGGGTCTTTGTGCATTCCAGTGCCAAGAGCCTGCAGCTGGATTTTGAGCCTGTGTTGAGCAGAAGAACCCCCAGGGAGCCAGCAGCAGTGGGGGGGGCTTCTCCTCCTGTAAACACATTAGCGGGGAGGGCAGCTGATGCTGCCAAAAAACACTCAGACATCTTGGTGCTTGGGATAGAAAAGGTCTAAAAGGTCCTTTCTGGAGCAGTGGGTGCAAACAGCCAGGCGAGGAGAGTGGGTGTCCATAGCAGGGTGGCACGCTGGGAAAGCCCTTCCCACAGCCCGTGCCACCGGGATCCCAGCCAGCGCCTTGCCATAACATCCCCTGGGATGCACTCCCCCTGATGTAGCCATCTCCTCTCACAGCCTCACATTCCCCGGGTGAGACTGAGAGGTGTTTCACCATCCTCCACATTCCTTCCTGCTCTATAAATCCACTTCCTGACACTTTGATTTTTTTTTTTTTTTTTTAACAGTTTAAGCCCAGCGTGCAGAGACGGAATAAAATTTGCCTTTTGCTGGCTGAAACCTTGTGACTGCGGTGAAGGAGAGGGTGGAGGGAGGGCACTGCCTGCCCTTTGCTGGCCCCACCAGGGCTCGATGGCTGCCAAGAGCTCATCCATCACGTGGAGGAGCAGGACCAGCTCTCAGCCAATCTCTGGGTTGCAGGAGACCAGACAAAATAGGACGTGGTGGGATTTTGCCCTTTCGCAGCCTGCCTGAGCTTGTGGTGGCCTCTATCATGCAGTGGCATGAGCTGCTTGGAGCCCACTCTGTCTCTCTGTCCGTCCTCCCCTGCAGGGCAGAGCCCCTGCCCCAGCCATGCTGGTGGCCGGGTGCCGGATGAGCTTGTCCCTAGGGAGCCAAAGGCAGCTGCAGCCAAGACCTGAAGTCATGGAGCTGGGGAGAGGGGAGGGCAGGGATGAGGAAGGAGAGGGATGCCAGGCTGGACAAAAGCAAACCGGGTGGAGGGAGGAGATGCTGTGGGCACTGCTGTCAGGCCACGGTGTGGCTGGAAGGGTTCACCTCCAGGGAGACACTGCTGCCTCCCCGGAGCCAGCACGCTTTGCTAGAACTTGCTGGGGCCCCTGCGATGCTGTGGGTGTGACCTGGCAGGGTCACTGTCACTGAGCTGCTGGTGGAGGAGCCAGCCCATGCTCTTGGTCCTTGGTCCTGCTGCTGCCTCTGCAGTCAGCAACACCCCTCCATTCCCCCAGAGACCAGTGCTGGCCCCCTCCAAACCCATCGTCAGGGAGTCCCTGGTGGCACACAGGCAGGGCTAATTCCCTCTTGGATGCCCGCAGCCTGCATCGGCCCTCAGGGAGTTTAGGCAGAGGCAGTGCTTTGGGAAACCCCCAGCCAAACAAAAATTCAAGAAAAGCCACTCATGGCCAAAATGTTCCTTCAGCAGTGTGCACAGCAATGGGCAGGGGCTGCCCGTGCCCAGCACTGCCTGCCCAGCCCTTCTCCCTTCGGCACATGCCCGAAGTGGCCATGCCTGGCATAGGGAGAGGGTTTTTGACACCCTCTCCATGTGAATGGGCAGTGATGCTGAGCCAAACCACCCAGGGCTTTACCAGGGTGGCTGGGAGCAGGAAGGGGACTGGAGATGGCCGTGTTAGGCATGTCCCCCTTTTAGGAGACAGGGACAGGGTGGCATAGCGCCAGGCACATCCCACCGGCCAAGGTTTGGAAGCCGCTGCCACTTTCGGGCTAGGGAGCAGAAACACGTCTCAGGGACCTCCCCTCCTCTCCCACAGGGCTCATAACACATGGGATTTGGGGGGAGCCCTCCTGGGTGAACCCCAAGCAACACAGCCCTGCCGGCGTGGGGAAGGGAAAGCAGCTGGTGAAGCCATGCCATGCCATAGGGAAAGGAACCCCCCCGTGCTGTGCTGGCTCCAGAGGACTTTGGGGAGCACCCACCACTCGCCTTGGTGGTAGCTGCATGACTGGTCCCCAGGATGTGGACAGGTTCCAGGGCTGGTGGAGTGGGGACCCTGCCATCATTCCCATCACCTCTGGACCAGGGCACAGCCAGGAGCATCCCTGTGAGGCACAGCAGGGCAACAGGGGGGCTTGGACCCATCCCCAGAGATAAATAGAGAAAGAAGGTCCTTGTGCTGCAGAAGGGAACGGGACAGGTGCCAGGGAGGGAGAGCAGCCAGATGGGAGGAGAGGGAGAGGAAGAGGCAGACAAAGTTGCTTTGTGCGGGGCAGTATCTGGGGGGAGGGAAGGGGGAGCATGGGGAAGGGGCCACTGGTGCCAGATGGGGGGACTGGGCTAGCTCCCTCCGACCCCATGATCCCCATAGCAGGGTGCACGAGATAGTCGGCTGGGGTGCGGGAAGAAAAGATTTTTTTGTACTGTTAATAAATAAAAAAATACTTTAAAAAATAGTGCTTATTTTATCTTTACCCCATCCTTTTTTAATTTTTATTTTAGTTTCTGCTTCAAAATGTACATGTTAGCCCAGTAGGATGTGTAGGTAATTTATAAATCAATAAATATATTGGGGGGGGTATGTGCAATCAAAAAATTTGGAGCACACTGCTCTACATGATGCTGGTGGGTGCTTCATGTTGTTAGAAACCAGAAATCCCCCCCCCAACTTCAGCACCCTAGGGGGTAACGCAGCACCTCTCCTTGCTGAAGACCATGAGGTCTGCTGGCCCCTGCAGAGCTTTGGGCTGTCCCCACCCCCTAGCCGAGCATGAGGCCCATGCCCCTCCTAGGCTGTCCCAGCCTGGCTTTCCTCCATCCCCCTGGTCAGGCCCAGTGCCAGGTTTAGACCATTATTTTATCATGGCTTTTTTCTTTCCCCATTTTCACAGGCCAGTGCAGGTGTGTTGAGCTGTGGGGTGCCCCAGGAGACCCTGCTCCCTGCCCCACCACACCAATTCAGGCCCTCCTGCTCCCCAATTAGCAACTTGTCATTGATAAACTCATCAAAAGGCTGCTAAAAAAAAAAAAGAACTAAGGAGTTTTGACACAAACTAGGGCAATAATCAGGTCTCTGTCCTCATTTTTAAATTACCCCTGCAGTCCCCAGCATCCATGCCAGCAGGGACCAGCTCCTGAAAGCCCCATCCCACACCCACCGCAGCAACGAGGATGCCTTGAAGCAGAAAGGGGGCTGGGGAAGAGGCAGGGACATTTTGAGGTACAGGGCTGGCTGATGGCCACATCCCCCCAAGACTGTGCCTGTGGTGGGATGGGGATGAGGATGAAGAAGGCATGGAGGAGGACTGGGGATGGGGAGGAGATGCTGGTGGCAGCTTGCTGTAGCAGGAGGGGCTGGACCAGTTCCAGGGGATACTGAGGACCCCCTTGGTGATGTTCCACCACCACCTTTCTAAGCCCACAGGGGCAGGGAGGGGAGCAGGGCTGCTCCCCGCTGCAAGCAGGGGGTAAAGGCAGCGCTGCCCTGGGCAGGAGGGGCCAGGGCTGACCGCAGCGGGGATTCAGATACCCTACGGGGTACCTACCATGAGATGCCAGCAGGATTTCGGCAGGAAAACAGCTGCTGCAATGTGTGCTTGGCCCTGGGATGAGGAACACAGCCCGGGCTCGGTTGTCCATGCACGAAGGACGCAGCCTTTCGCAGTCAGCTCCAGCCCCATACACAGAACTGGTCACAAGGGCAAACTCTTCCTGGACCAAGCCACAGTCACCAGCATGTGGCAAAGCATTTGTCCCTCCAAAGCGGCCATCTGGGAGAAAGCATCCTTCATCCCAGCAGAGCAGCAGGGAGCTGCAGCCTGGCCGATTTCTGGCTGGGTTGACCTCTAAAACTCAGCCAGCGGCCAGGCTGGTGCTGCTTACATGAGAGCAAGGGCAGGAGGACCCCTCCGCAGGGTCACTAGGAAGGACACTGCTGTCACAGAGCTGCCATACACTTCTGGGTATATACACCTTTGGGGACAAGAAAAGCTCAAGTGGTGTGACCAGGGCTCTGCTTACTGTTTTATCCCTGGGGAATATCCATCATGGCAAGTATTTAGGTAGTGGGGGTGGCTTCTGTCCACACCAGCTTCCCACGCGCCTGGCTTTCAGCCTGGGTGACATTTGGGCAGGAGGGACATTCCCAGAGCCCCCTCCACATCTGGGCTTTCAGGCACGAGACCAGGTTCGCCAAGGTGGATTTTCTGTGCAGGGAACAGGACTTCCAGCCTCCTCCTGGGATGTGGTGGCAGCACCCAGCACCACAGGCAGCTCCAATGCTGCTCCAGCTGCCCAGTAGCCGACTCCAGCCCCGACAATGTCTCTGCAGCTCAGTGCCACAAGGCTCCAGGTTCATCTCTGCACCAGCAAAGTTATGATATGGAGGCAAGATCACATTTTTGTACCAAAAATAATATTTATTTCTCCATCTTTTGTACATACAAACTATCACAATAACACAGTGCTACCAGAGCATCACTTGCCCACAGCTGCAAAGCCATGAAAAAAGGCTTTATGTTAAGGGAACTGTTACAAGAAAATAAAAGCTCTCAGGCAAGGCTCCAGGCTGGTCTGAGTGCAGCTCACGTATCCCAATTTCTCTTTGATTCTGCAGCTTTCAGGGGCTGCTAAATGCAGCCATGGGCATTTGGCTGCACAAAGGCAACTCCTGCCTGCGCTTACCAGCCTGGCAGAGCTCACCATCACCCTAAGGGTGGAACATCTCTTGGCTCTACAAGGAGCTCTCCGATGCCCCAGGCACTAAAGCGGCAGAGGGACCGATACCTTAATTGTCCTACCTGCCCTTTTTGACTCTCTCATCCCTTTCGGGGGGGTTGGGGGGGGGGGGTGGGCACGAGAAGGGGTCAAGCCTTGTTTCTTAGCAGGCTTCTGGTTCACCCAGGTTGTAGTGCGGACAGTCCCTAGACTGCAGCCAGCAGCATCCCCCGCTACAATCAGCATTTTTCTCTTTGAAGCACAAAGCTCTTGTGCGCAGGCACGCACCCACCTCTTCCCAAGGGCCTATCTGCAGCCGCTGCCTCGCTGTTATTCTCTCTAGTTCATGCACCGCTGGGTTTGTGTGCCGGAGCCAAGCACCTGGGATGTGAGCGAGATAATAGACATGAAATGCATTTGAAGCAGGGAGCAGGCATCATGCCCTGCACAAAGAGCCCTGCTGAGTGCGGCCACCGCCACGAGGGGACTGGTGGCTGTGCCACGTGCCACACGGGGCTGCTGGGCTGACCTGACACACGGGCACACACTCTCCTCAGCTCACCCAGCTTTTTATTAGCACTTCCAACCTGTGATGTAATAACAAGCCCCAGGAATACCTGAAATGCTACGAAAAACAGAATTGTATTATTACTGAACATAAAAGTGCATTAAAACTAAAAGCTGCAAAGGCTCCGTGTGACTCCAGGAGGGACCAGTGCTCCCAGTAGTGCTTGGGCAGGCACAGGCTCCCACAGGAAAGAGCCTGCCCTGTGCTGGGTGACCCCAGCCATCCTGAAAGGCCCCCAGACCCTGCTGCACCACTTGTGCTAGCTCACCCCTCCCTGGGTGGCTCTCCCAGATCGGAGGGTGCCAACCTGCCTTCTTTCCGAGAGCATTCCCAGCCACATTATTTCCTCCACCCTCCTGGGTACCCCAGCTCCTACCTGGGCTGGGATCAGCCTGCCTCTTCCTGCAGGGATGCAACAGCAGCTAAGCTGTGTGCCAGTCCCAGGTGAGGTTGGGCTCTTACAGATCACTCCATTACTTCAATGTTACAAATATGTTAAATTAGAACAAGAAAACAACTCAACACCTGGAAGCCACAAAATGGGGCAGACCCATTCCCACTGTAAACTATTCCACCAAGAGCCAGCACCCTGCCAGACAAGACCTGGGGTCCCTGCTTTGGCACCCCAGCACTAAGCTATGTGTAGGGAGGGCTGTGACTTTACCCTCTGTCCCTGCTTTTCTGCCCAGTCTGCTCCAGCATGAGAACTACAGATGATGTTCCCCCCCTCTTGGCTGAAGCTTTTGACCCTTTGGTTGTCTACAGGGGCAGACCAAAGATCAGACAGGAGAGCTAAAACAACACAAAAACTGGCACAAATGGCCCCAAGAGCAAGAAGGAAAATAAATTACCCTTTATAGCCATGCACAGATCCCAGAGTGAAATTTTATTTTACTTACTGAAAGCTCTCACAGGTCCAACAGTTTTCTGCCTTTGTCCGGGGGTGACGTCTAGCTTGAGCAGCTGATGACCTCCGTGGTCTCTTCAAGGACGCCTCCATCTCTTGTCACCTTGCTGGCTTTGCTGGTCTTGCTTGGTTCTGAAAACAAGGTGTTGTTAAAAACAGGGGGGAGAAGCACCTCCAGGCCAGCTCTGGTACAGACCACCTTTATCGGGGACAGCAGGCAGCTGGGTTGGAGGAGCTACCTGACTTCAGGACACTGGTGAATTTAGAAGTTTCCACCACGGGATCCAGGGCTGCAAAATGCACCATGTTAAGGGTTCAGACCTCTGCCTGTCTTCACCCCAACTCTAGACAGCACGCGTAGCTCCCCAAGGGGCAACACCGTGACCCAAACGGGACTCCGCACCTCAGGACACAGTCTCCTTACGAGGCCCCCGTGCACCCCACGGGAGAGGACAGCGGCAGCGTAACGGAGGATACTGCCCACCAGGCTCCCGCAGGGTTGTGCCTGCAGAGGGTTTCAGCCTCCCGAATCTCCCCACGTGTCACGCTTTGGCCTTATCCATATAAGCCCAGCATTGCCTTCTGGACGCAGCCGAGCGCTGGTGTCCTAATAACGAGGCCCAGGCAGCGCCTACCCTTAAGAAGCCTTTATAGCTTAAGGCCTGAGCTCATCCAGCTCATGAGGCCACGCTCAAGCTGGCAGCCCTGAATTAGAGCAGCCGCTGAGCACCGACAGGCACCGGGGCACTTGGTGGCCGGCTGACCACCGGCTCGGCCGCAGGCAGGGCATGTTGGGGCAGGCACCAGCACAGCCACGCGGCGCTGCCTGCACAAGCTCCTGCCTTCAGTGCCTCGGAAGATGTATTTTTACGATTGGGAGGGGACAGGCTCAGGAATACAAAGCAGCAGCTGAATTGCTGCCCAGACACTGCAGGCATGAGAAATTAACTCCTTCAGGACTGAAAAACTTTACACACTGTCACCCTAGCTCCTGAGATACCAAGGGCAGGCATACGAAACCACGCAGAGCAGAAGCTGTAGGCTCCTGTGGAGGATTTAAAAGCCTTTCAGACTCTGCTGAATAACTTTCATGAACCCAACATCCCTCTCTCACCCTGGAGCACCCCTCGAAACTACCCCCTCGCCTCTCCTTGCTGGCTCTGCCTCTCTCTGCCCTGCTCCCCAGCCTCAGCCCCACGGGGTGTCCATTTCACCAGCGGCACAGCGGGCAGGAGACATCACTTATGGGTCTGTCCCTCACCCCCCTAAACCAGAAAAGCAAAAGACACATCGGCTGTGCGTGAGAGGGGGACAGGACAGCACTTCTGCCTTGTGCACAACAGGTCTGACACTTGCAGAGCCTGAATGGAAAGGGACTGACAGCCTCCAAACCCAGACATTGACCACCTCCCTTCCCCTTCCAGGTCTGCTGGCAAGATATCCCCTGTGCAGGGTGGGCGTTTTTCAGCACTGGACGCTGGTATGTGGATCCTGTGCGGGTACTGCTGATGGGTCTACCCCACCGGGTAGTCTCAGGTTGCTGCTGCTGGGTTGCGCGAGAGCTGCCCAAGAGCTGCTCTCCCATCTCAGTCCAGCAGCGAGCAGGGATGAAGCATTTGATTTGCAGGGACGAAGCATTTGATTTGCGCAGACAACACAGGGAGCATTCAGAGCTGCCAGGCTTTGTGCACTGATCCCCCCAGGGCTACAGCAGAAAGGGACGGGGAGGGGGGGGGGGTGAGAGATGTCCCCCCAGCTGCCAGCTGGACATAGTGTAGCTAGAGCGAGCTGAAAGAAAGCAGGAGCCTATACTCAATGCACTTCTTGTCTTCTTCATCCCTCAGCAAATCCTCCTCTCCCCAACTGATCCAGCGGCCCTTTCTCCCCTCAGGCTCTTCCACGTCCCCCAACCCCTGTCCCAAGCCCCAGCCCGCACACTTCTCACTCCTCTGGGCAGAGCCATCCTGCTCCCGCAGCCCAGCTCTCCCCCTGGCAAAACCCGTTCCCAACACACAGCATGATCCCAGCAGACTGCTCCCTCCCTCCACCTCCGCTCCTTGCAGGTCCCAAATATTCCCTCACACCCCCACTGACACTCTCACATCTTTCTCAGCCAGTGAATTTTCTCACATCCTCCCACCTTTTTCTTCCATAAATGTATTTGGTTGCTTTTTTTAACCCGTGTAAACCGTAAGCATGTGCAACATCCTTTAAAGAGGAGGGCTGTGAAACTACAGCTTGGTATTTAAGCCTGCCCCTCCCGACTTCATTCAAGCTCTTGCAGAAGAGACATAAACATCTCCAATTTATAATTTCATACGCCTCCTTCATGCCCCTTTTCTGAATTAAGCAGCCCCAGGTCTACCCAGTCATCCTTATTGCCTCCCCCTGCAGCTTATCTGGCTTATGATGTCCCTCCTCAGGCAGGGGAAGCAGAACTGCAGGCAGCACAACACATTTAAAACAAAAAAAGGCAGTGCTGTGGTTGCTTTTCCTTCCTCTCCTTCCTTTCCCAGGGATTCCTAGCTCTCAGATGGGGATTCTGGGTTTTAACTAATGCAGAGCACTAGGGCTGACATTGCCACGGACACCCCATAAACCCCATGTTTCGCTCCAAGCAGCAGTGGTCAGCTTGGAGCATCCCCCTGCTCACAGAGTTAAAAGGGAAAGGCACACAGGGCAAGACAAACCCTTCAAGATGCTGTAAGCCACTGAGCATCCAGCTGAGGTTCTTCTGCAGCCGTTCACAGTTAGTCTTTTGTTTTTTCCTACTGAAATAGTCAGAAACATTCCTACTATTCACAGTCTTCCTGATAGATTTTGTTTCCTGCCTTTTAGCCTGTTAAGTAATGGGTTAGCAGTCACATAGGAACATCCCTTTTCATCCCATGGGAGCTTAGCTTCTTTAGGAGACTACAAGAGACCCCTTTGGAAATCCAGGTGGGCTTTATCAACTAGCTTTATCAACTCATGCCATCAGCAGCAGCAGCAGGACAACAGGAAAATACTGGAGCTACTGAACATTAGTAGTTTTTTGGGCAATGAGTATTTATGGCTTTACCAAGGGATTGCCAGGCTCGAAACCCATGCCCAAAGATGTTACTTCTGGTCATCCCCAGCAGATCTCATTTGAGATTGCAGTGACTTTACAGAGGACTGACAAAACATTTCAGGATGACTCACAAATTGCTGCCTCCTACCCACGATGCGCAGATTTTTGCCCTGGCATGACTGCACCCACCAGCAAAGGCTGCAACCTGCCCTGCTCCCCTGGCTCAGTTTGGGGTTAGCACTACCTGGGTTAAAGATGACCACCATCTTCTCTCCCACAAACCAGGCAACAGCAATGGTACAAGGGGTAACGTGTCTGCTCTGTGCACCACAGCTTCATCCTGTTTGAGGAAGAAGAGTCCCCTTGCATCCAGTCTGGCTCAACCCTTGCTGTCTTTCCTTTGGGTGCCTGGGCCAGCAGTGATGGATTTGTGATTGATTTTCTGCCTTCACTTTGCTGTGTGGTGGGGAGCAGATGGTATATGTGTGACGTCAAGGCAACAGAAAAGGACACCGGTTGAGTCACTTCAACCACAAACCAATTCTGAATCATATAGCTGAAGCTCTGAGGGTAGGACAAGTGCTGAGCCAGACTGGAGGAGGACACTGAGCTATTGTGTGCATGCCGGGCCATGGTCTGCACGCCTTTCTCAATGAGCTGGCTGCAGCACTCCCCTTTCGGTGACCTCGCTCCCCCACAACAGGTCCTTTAAGCATTAAGCAGAAGCCCGGCAGCTTTTCCCATTCCTTTACAGTCTAGGGATGGAGCTGCTCGTGGCTGAATAGACACAGCTGCCTGGGCAGGATGGGAGTCAGAGATCAGAGCTGACAAGGCTCACATGCTGAGCTCCTGTCTTCCTTGGCAGCCGTGACGGAGGATGGAGAAATGTCCTGACAACTGGTAGCGGGGCGATGGAGAAGCACAATATGTCCCACTGGGAGAGCCCCCGGTGACTGCAAAGCATCAGGCAGGAGGCTCACTGGGAGGAGGACTCGGAGAAGCACCAGCTCCAGAGGATCCTCTGCAAACACACAGTCTCAGAGCACCACGTAGCAATGCCAAAACCAGCACAGGCTTGGGACCTGGTATGGGTTAACCCGTGGGCAGCTCAGCCTCCCACAGCCGCTTGCTCACTCGCCCCCAGCGGGATAAGGGTCAGAATTGGAAGGGTTAGGGTTGAGATAAAGGTGGTTTAATAGGTAAAGCAGCAGCTGAGCACACAAGCAAAGTAAAATAAGGAATTCATTCACCACTTCCCACTGACAGGCAGGTGTTTGGCCATTTAGCGGCTGGTGAGGTTTAGCTGCCCAGCGGGGTTAAACACGACAGGACCACACAGATACCGCATTGTACTGAAACCACCTTCTGAAAAGAGAAGAAAGAAGAAAACCCAGAGAGCAGGGGAAGGAAATCCCACAGTGATAGGCAGAGTTCAGGCTGATGTGGCACAGCCCCCCCCCCCCCCCCAGCCGCTCCTACCCCCGTGAGCGTGATGAAAGGGGAGCCCTCTTGGCCCTTGCACCCTGTAGGCAGTGAGTCGGGGCCCCTTGTTTTTTGTAGGTGGGGAAAGGGAAATCCTCCCCCTCCAAGGGAAGCCGAGTCTGAAACAGCTGTGAAGGTGGAGAGTGTCCTCCCAGGGTTTTGATTACAGCAGGAGAGCTTCCTGCGATCAGAGCACACAGTGCTCCTCTGGGAAAGGGCCAGAGGGGTGAAACCAAGTCAGGGACACGTCAATGGGACACAGGGCACGCCATCACCAACAGCCGAGGTGGTGTACAGGAGCACACATAGTGCTACGGTCATACGTACCTACTGGTTCTGGGCTGCTGCCGCTCACAGCCATGGTCCCATCACCGGTGGAGGACCACAGGCGCCCTGCGCATCCAACAGCACCAAGACACCTCTGCCACGCAGACACCAAGCTGATCAGGGTCTGAGGGGGCAGCAAGGCTACGCTAACCATGCACTAGCCTTGGACCTCGCTGAGGCCAAAAGGCAGAACAGCCCACTACTTTAAATCCCTGCCCTTTTCTGCATGTAAAAGATGGGCAGACATCCCACTGCTACAGTAGGCTGCTGAAACTGAGTTGGAGATTTCTCTCCATGCTTCTCCTGACCCCCCTTCTCCTATAGTTGAGACAGAAAAGTTGTAGCTTCATTTCTTCTACATCTCTACTCTGGTTTTCTTTTTCCAAATGCTTGGCTGAGAGATCTTCCTCCTCCACTATTTTGGTCTGGTCACCAGCTTGCAGCCACTTCTGTGGCACAGATCTGGCACCATGTGTCCTCACTCCCACTTTGTGTCCTGTTTTTCTCTGCTTTCTTTTCCACCCTGAGCACACTATATCCCCTCTACCCAGAATCTCCCGTACAGGGACCACATTCAGCAGCACATAAGCTGCTCTAACATCTCTTCACGCTGTTCTCCTCAAACTCTGTCATTCCTGAACCTGCTTCCAAACTGTCTCCTTTTCCAAGCCCTCTTGATCTCTCTTCCTTCTGCCCCTAACATGGCACAAGCCTCTTCTCTCTCTCTCTTCTCCTGTAGCTGCTGGCACCTGGCAGTATCTCCATATATCCCACTACCATCTCGACTCTTTCCATCTCTTTGCAAGTCTCCTGGCAGAAGTGCAACAGTCCTGTCTTGACTGCACTTAGGCACATAAAAGGTACGATTCTGCTTCCTCAGCCTGGAAGGAGACATTTTAGTAGGGCCTGTTGCGATAAGAGAAGGGGTAATGGTTTTAAACTAAAAGAGGATAGATTCACACTAGATATAAGGAAGAAATTTTTTATGATGAAGGTGGTGACACACTGGAACAGGTTGCCCAGAGAGGTGGTAGATGCCCCATCCCTGGTAACATTCAAGGTCAGGTTGGACAGGGCTCTGAACAACCTGATCTAGTTGAAGCTGTCCCTGCTCATTGCAGGGGGTTTGGACTAGATGACCTTTAAAGGCCCCTTTCAATCCAAACTATTGTATGATTCTATGAAAAAGTCTGGCGTCCCAGTCCACATCACTGGGCGAGAGAACAGACGAGGGCAGGCGGGAGTGCACAGTGAAAGGTGCTGTGTAAGCCAGCACGAATGGAGGGGTGGAGAAGCTATTTTGGATATGGATTAAAAGGATGTAACTCATCAGCAACTGCAGCAATACCAGCTGGGTATGTGAACCATGCCATGGTTTCCTTGACAGCTGAGAGGAAGGAACAAACACCAAGTAGTAATAGTAGGCAGCATTTTTTTCCTTCCCTTACCAGCCCTGGAGCTCTCTGCGGGAAGAAGCACAGAGGCAGCACAGCCTGGCAAGCAGCACCCATCCTGCCAGGCTCCCCTGCTCCAGCGGGACAGGCCGCCAGCCTGCAAAACTTCCTGTAAAACATCCATCACTCTGGCCCCATTAGCCACCTGCAAAGAAAACACAGGACCCTGTGACACCCACATGGCAGAAACAGGGAATGGAGCCCAGCATCTGGACTCCTTCACAGAAGTTTTGTCAGCGACAGCCTCGCACCCTACTCCACTACAGAAAATAGCATCTTTCGCCTCTTGTATCATGGAAAGGGACAATTAAAATTCCGCATCCTGTTCCTCCATGTCTCTCAGGTATGGGGTAAAATTCAGTAGGTCTTCACTCTGCATATGCTTTGAGGGAATGTTTTCACGCCCATGGGTATGATGGGGGTGGAAGGCATCCACCTCCCCCCCACCTCTGGATAGGAGGGAATGGATTAGGACCAAGACTGCCTGGCAACACCTTCCTCCCCGGGGAGGAGGGGGTGGGGACAGCTCCGCCAGGATTTTTGGGCTTGTCGTCTAAAGCCTTTCACTTCCTCAGAGATCCCAGCTGTTGGGTTATTTGCTGCTGACAGAGGCCTCTCTGGCTCCTCTGCTGATCTCCCCCAGGGTCTTCTCCCTCTCTGCTTGGCTCAGTTGTCTCCTTGCTCCTCTCCAATGAGCATCCCGGGGTGCTAATGCCACCCTGCCCTCTAATCTCCCTTTCACTCTCGTGATGGTGCTCAGACCACTAAGGAGATTAGCCTGGCCTCAGCTGCTCATCCTCCCTAGCAACAGGGATGTCACCCTCGGGGGAGCCATGTGCAGGGGTGACACATGTGCTGCCACCACCCCAGTGGCAGTGCAGCTCTGGTGCCCTCTCCCGTCCAGCCACAGACCCAAAGGAGGTGCCTGAGCTGCAGCGTAGGATGAGATGTGCTGGGACCAAGTGTTGGTAGGACATATTCCCCCCCCAAGCTGGGAACGTGGGAGAACTGCACCCATCCTCGTGTTGTTTGTGTGGGAATCTCCCAGGCTTGAAAACGAGAGGGCCAGGACACCCAGGCAGAAGACGGAGCCCCCCTGCACCCCCACCCTGGGGCACAGCCTTGTGCTCCACCAGCACAGCAGCAGATTTTAAAAGACCATTAAAACCCCAGTCCTAAATAAAACAGCACATTCCCGCTGCCTCTGCAAAGCCAGGCGGAGGTTGTGAGCTCCAGGCACAAATCACTCACCGCACGCCTTGAAGAGGAGCCTCCCCGGGGCTGCTCGCTACCCTGCGCGTCCTCCCCCGGCCATCGGCACGGCACCGAGGCGGTTAACGCCGAATGCACGGGCTCTCTGCAGATCCTCGTTTCCGTGACAACAGCTCCCGATGAAACCCAGAGCTATAAAATCCCATTAAACATCTGTGAGAGCCTGCCTGCGCTGCCTGCACAGGCTGCCACCTGCCGGCAGGCAACCCCCCCCCGTCCGTCCGTCCGTCCCCCCCCCGGCCAGGCTGACCCACATTGCCCACGCCAGGGCAGAGCTGGTGGCACCCAGCACCCCAGAAACATGGCTGAGAGGAACAGGGACAGCACCAGCATGCTGGGGGGAAGCCTGGGGCATGAAACCTAGTTACCAGACCCGGCTTTTGGGCTCATGAAGGGAGGCTGTAAGGATCTGAGGGTGCAGGTATACACCCCACAAGTCACCAGAGCTTTAGGGGGGGCCCTAGGAGAGACACAGCACCTGTCACTGTGACTTTGGCTGGCAGAGATGCTCCTTATGGAGCAAACCAGTCCAAATTCACCCATGGGGGCTCTCAAACTTTTGAGGGCAGGTTTGAGCGACAGCAGTAAGCCACTGGCATCTATTACAGCTTTCTAGTTTCTGACACTTATACATCTGCTTATGCCAAGCCCAAGTGGAGGGTCTGAGCTGCTGCAAAGGGTCTCTGAGGATGAGACAGGGTGGTGGTGGCCCAGTGGAGACTTCAGACTAAACTCAGCCCAAGCCAGACAACAAGACTGGAAGGCTGAGGAAGGATGCTGTGACACTGATAGCTGGGGATCCTGCCTCACCTCTGTGCTTCATGTACTCCCCTCCAGCTTTAGCATACTCAAGGACTTCTAAAAACCCTTTTACTTTGCCTGATTCGAGAAGTTTGGGCTTCTCCCTCTCCGTGCTTCCACCACTGCCTGCAATAGGAAAAGGCATCAGGAGAACGCAAGTAGAAAGTCAGGGAGGTGCTACACATCTAAGGTGATGCTCCTGATGGCAGAGCTCAACTGATGTGTTCCTGCTGTGGGTAAGAAAAGCAGTGCTGAGTTTAGTCTGGTATCACACAAAGGGCTCTTTGGGTACTGGGCAAACAGGGCTCTGGCACTCCGGAGATCCTAAGGAGTTACTACTCCTCATGGGGGAAGTGGTCCAGGAGAGAATGGGCACCATCCCTCGAGGGGAAGCTCAAACAACAGCACAGGAACAACCCATTCCCATGCGCCTGTTGCTGGGGCTCAGTGACCTCAGATGAAAGAACCCAGACACACAGTGTCCAGGCTTATTATAGTACAGCCTATTATACAATATATAATAATATATAAGCCCTATATATACATAACAATATGTAAGCACTATTATACAATGAGGTTCCTGCATCCAAAACTGACTGCAGGACTGCTCAGCCGGAGATATTTATTTGTTGGATCTTCCCCCGAGCTGTACCCTAAGTTGCTCCTCTATGCTCCTGGATTCAGAGGCACAGAAGCTGCAGCTTTTCCTTCCATTTGCAAGTGCTGCTGTGTCACTTGGATACTGGCAAAAAGCCTCTCCTCTGCTTGGGGAAGGATGGGGCAGGAAGCAAGCAGGGAGCAAACAGTGCCGCCTTCATCCTCACCCATCATTTAACTCCATCGCCAGGTATGGGAGGGAAAACAGTCACAGGGACTTGCAGCAGCAGGAGCCCTGGAAACTCTGGCATCTGTGGGAGCCAGGGGAATCCAAAGGGGCTACGGATGAAAGCTGACACAGAAAGAAAATACTCTTTTTGAGCTACAATTGCTGGCACAGCTGCTGGCCAGACCCCCTTCTGAAACTGAAACATGCCAGCAAGGGGATGGAAATCATTAACTTGTTTGTTTGCATGATGTAACCATTTCCATCTCCCTCTGGCCCTTGAATAAGCTCAGATTTCTTAAGATTTCCAGCACCCCAACGCTGCAGCGCCTGGGGCTCCCCCAGAGCAGCAGGCAGGGGTTGAAAGAACCACTAACAGAGAAGACAGGGCTCCCTCTCCCCTCCTCCTCAAATGCTTTTAAAGGCAGAAGCCATGGGTACATGGCTTTTCTGCAGGAGTAGATGTCCAGGAAAGAAGCCAAACAGCACCCAGGAGAAACCCAGAGCAGTTTGATGCTCCTTTCAAAGCACAGAGGCTCAGAAAGCCCATGGCCTCAGAAGGGAATGGGAAAAAAACCCTCAGTCTTGCAAATAAAGCATTTGGCTGAAAACTACAGGGTGATCTAGGACCGATGCTGAGGCAGGGTGGGGACCTCCGTCAAGAGGAGCTGGGACACAGCTCTGCTAGACACTGAGCATGCATTTAGTGGGCTGGCTAGTTTTGCTGTGGCAAGCCAAGCCTTTGGGGTACCTGGGCTCAGCTATAGTGACAGTGTGGCTCTACAGCCTTATCTGTGTGTGCTCTGGATCACAACCACCTCGTTAGAGGCAGCAAAATAGCGGGAGGGAGGGAGGAATGTGAGAGCTTGCAAAGCATCTCACTGCAGGAGTTCAAGCTGCTAGGAGGAGAGGATGCGTTTCAGGAAACCCAAAGAGGCAGGAAATCAAGGGAGAGGGACAGTAATTGAGTCCATATGTTGGAAGTGAAGAATGCATCTGGTAGCAGGGAGCAGACTAAGGGAGAAAGCCCATGCTGTGGGGACAGCACAGGGCACTCAGAGAGTCACGTTAACCTCCTGGGCCAAGCAGAGGGCTGAATTCAGACTAACCACAACTGCTGAGATGGGTCATTTGTCACTTGTGTGGGCTTCCAGGCCTGTGACTATAGTAGCTACAGGTTCAGGAGGCTTCCAACCTTAAACTCATTAACATCCTAATATAACAGGTAATGTTGCAAAAAGGTAATGGAAATGGCTGTTTTATTTCAAAGTGACAGGGTTAGATCTACACCCATGTCCCTGAGCATGTATGGAGCTAGGAAGGAAAGTGGACAACACTAACATCCGAACATGGTATTGCCATTCATCGGGCAGTGCCAGGAGGGACGTCAGGTCCACTCTGCTCCCAGAAAGCACTACAGCTTTGATGCAGGAGTACCTGCTATTGTAGGATTCACTCACTCACAGGTAAGGGCACAGATGGGGTGATGAATGAGGAACCTGAGTCTGCATAATCATCACAAGGCTATCCCACTGGTTTAGGGACTCCCAAAGTTCAGGCTACAGTGCTAGGAAAGCTCGTAAGACTGTTTATGGCCTCTCCCCCTCCTCTCTTCTAAAACACATTTGCAAAGAAATCTGAAACGTATGTGGTTGGAATAGAGGAGCCTAATGCCCGACGCCTACACTAAAAGAGCACAGCATAATGGCTTGGGAAGGGGGGAGAAGAGCTGTGATGCTAATAGCCACCGAGCCTCCCAAGAAAACAAGGGAGGAGATGGAGTACAGGACTACAGCATGGAATGGCCGTATGGGCTTTTGGTGTGTCATGCAAATTGCTGCATCTTATACAGGGAAAAAGCCTCTCAGGAAGGCCCTCAGGTTTGGCAAGGTTCTCTGTACCTTAGTACGCTTTGTACACTGCTGAAAATGGGTTTACTGTGGCTTGTCCAAAACTTATGTTTAAAGCGCTCCAGGCAAACCTGCCAATTGCTGCTCTCAGGACCTACCCTCTCAGTAAAGAAGAGAGTAATACCACTCATGCTGTCCCAAGCCTCCATTCCTGGGAATCCAGCTCCAGAGCATTTCTCTCTTCACCTGTAGCTCTCTGCACAAATTATTAGTAGGGCTTTGCATCCAGTCCAAAACTTCTGCTGTCCCAAACACCCAATTGCATCTCATACCTGCATTCATGTCTACCAGCTGTTCTCTGCTGCTGTCACTCCTGGTGTTTCTTCTCTGCCTCCTCCTTCAGGAGCTTTGCACAACATATTATCTGTTTCATGCCGCTTCTGATTCTCCGTGACAGCTTGCTGCAGAACAGGAGAAACAGCTGCTTGGGGGCTGCAGGATGATTGGGTGGGGGAAAAAAAATGCACAAAAGCAGTTAATATCCCTCTTTGGAAGAGGGGGAGTAAGAAGCATGGCAGGTCTGGGCAATGAAGGAAACACTTAAGAATTAAGAGGAGGAAAGTGCATCTTGTTCACCAGAAACCTATTTCAGTTCTATGAAGATGCTATCAACAGTCATTTTCTGGGGGTCAAACAGAAAGTACTGGCCCAGTACCATATAAAGGTCCTCTGTGTTTCAGTACATCATTTGCAACTTCTCATGCTGTGTCTTGGCATCCTTAACAAGGTTGTGAAACCCACAAGTCAAGGACCATAAATGACACATCAGGTGGAAAACTTCAGAGTGAGCAACAGATCACAGAGTACTGCAACATTCAACCTCTGCTGTGGTTTCTCTCCACTCAAAGGTTTCAGCAGTAGCACAGATACCACCATCACCAGACCATGATGCTGAACACTCCATGGTCCACACCACAAAAGAAATGCCTTTTCCCACAACAGACCCTTCTGCTCTCTCTCTCCAAACTTTGCTGAGACCTGTAAATCCCTTTTGCCATAGCTCACATCCACTTTGAAACATTTTTCTTCCTAAAAGCAAAAGGGTATTGTAATTTTTTCCCATAAATTTGTTGTCACTCTCATTTGTGTCAGCTGGAAAGTTCAGAATATTACACTGCACATTCAAAAATCTGTTCTTTTGTTACGTTTAAGCTTTTCTTCAAGTTCTCAGCAGACACTGAAAAAAAGTCAAAAATAGAGGAGATTCTTAAAATATCTGCTTTAAGCATAAACATAGTTTTTACCCTGCAACTGTCATCAGTACTCCAGATGTACCCCATGAAAATCCCTTTGACCTCACTGCCAGAAGTGTGGCTCACCCCCCCCCCCCCCCCCCCCCCCCCCCGGTTCAGATCCAGGCAAATCCCACCCCCTCCCCGGATAATTAACTGCTTCAGGCAACACCTCAGTGCTCCCTCAGCAGCAGATCTCCCAGGATATGTGGTCCTTTCTGTTCCTGGATAGTGTGTGTGCTCAGACTAAGGGCAAAGCTTGCTCATACATATGCTCATGTGCATTTCACAGGCAGATTAGAGAGCTCTGCAGCATAAATACAAACCAAGCCAGCAACAAGGCTCCCCATCCCCACCTTTTTTTTTTTTTTTTTTTTTGCAGTAGTTTGGTATGGGACACACACACAACAGGAAAGGTCTGCATGCTTTAACAATCTCCAGTCTCTAAAATGAGATAAAAAGGTGATTTATTTGGACCTATTGTTTAAAGCTGTTTAAAGACTGACAGCCCCAGAGAAGGGTGCAAAGACACCGTGAAGCAACCTGCCCAACTCTAGTACAACACAGCGGGGCTGGCTCAGCAGCCTGGGACAAGGGATGGGACAGAGTTATACTGGAGATGTTACTGTATGTTAGAAGGAGGCTTATTAGCTGCATATAAATATTAGACCAGGTAAGACAAAGAGCAGAGCACCAGGGGTACATGGCAGGGAAGCAGTCAGGCATTCGGCAGAGAGCTTTCATCCTCTGAGGGACGGATACATCTGCAGTCAGCATCCGGCTGCTGCCTCTTGCTTTCCTTCCTCCCTGGACACTGACTCAGCATCACCAGTCTTTTATCACAGGACAAAACAATAAGTAACGTTCCTTCCAGGCATCACATCCGCTTGTTTCATCAATGTTTCTTTCCTTTGCCACCCTGCGCAGTACAGCACACCTGCAGCACTAATAGGAAAAAGGCTTCTACTATAACACCACAAATAAGGCATCTTTGGGATGCAGCCTCAGGCTTTACAGCCACAGACACAGCAAGGAGCCAAAATTGTCTTTGCTCAGAGCAGCTGAGATCCAAACCGCTGTTCCCCAGGCACAGCAAACATCTCGCCTTCACTGGGATCACTTCTGATCCCAGGACTTTGTGTCTTGGAGCTGGTCATGAGAAAAACTGGTCAGGAAAAGAGGACTGTACAGAAGGCATTGAAAGCCTAGCCAGCAGGTATTTCCAGGTGCTGGAAATCCTCTGGGTGTATTTCCTAGCCACCCACAAGCAGGTGGCTAGGTAATAAACCCAGAGGGTACCAAACAGTTCCCTGAGCTGCCCACAGAAAAGCACTCACCTTGCAGAGAGCCGATTTCTCTAGTTCTGTACAGACCTGCTCCACAGTCCCCAAGCTAGCCCAGAGCTGTCATCCCTCAGAGACCTACACGTTAGGTCCTGCTTTTGTCTGCAGAGATTGAGCCCACACACTGTATCATGCTCAGGCCCACTCTACCAAGCAAAAGAAAATAAATTAGGTCTTAGTGCCAGAGGCAGCAGGTAAGTGAGTAGGTGCAGATGCATGGAGGCACTAGGACTGGCAGGCAGCAATCTTTTTCTTTGCCATCACCAGCTCCCACTTGTAAGATCAAATGCAGAAAGCATTAAAGCGATGCCTGCAGTCCCACATACTTCAGACCTATCAAGCACTTGTTTCCTGCTGACCTGAGCCAGAGTCCAACACAGCGACAAGCATAGAAATCAGCAGGAGAATAAGGCAGAAAGATGTGTTTAAACAGAGATAAAGAGATGGTTCCCGAGATGAGCAGCAACCAACCGAGTCTCAAGGAACTGTCACTGAGCATGTCCATGCCACAGCATCCTGCAGCAGCACAGGCACATGTCTGAAGCAGCTTGCTAGGTGAGACCTTCTGCTTTTTGGACTCCCACATGACTGAATATAGGCAGTTACTGAAAAACAACCGCTCATTACTTGTGCTGCTTCCCAACCTGTTACAGCAACCAGAACTACGAACAGGCAGGTTTTGTCTCCAGAACAGTTTTGCATTCAGATTCCATCCTTGGGCAAGTTATCAGGAAGGAGAATCATCATAGAATGGTTTGGGTTGGAAGGGACCTTAAAGATCATCTAGTTCCAACCCCCCTGCCATGGGCAGGGACACCTTCCACTAGGTGAGGTTGCTCAAAGCCCCATCCAACCCGGCCTTGAACGCTTCCAGGGATGGGGCATCCACAACTTCTCTGGGCAACCTGTTTCACTGTCTCACCACCCTCACAGTGAAGAATTTCTTCCTAATATCTAATCTAAATCTACCCTTGTCAGAAGACCTCAGACCAAGTGTACGTTATCACAGCCACAAATGGTCTTATAAGGTTATCCAGGAGCTGAGGAGGAGGAAGGAGACTAAGTTTGGGCTGCAGACACTAGACAGGTTACACACAGCTGGGCACAGGAGGAGATGCTTCCAGAAAGAGCATCGGCAAGGGTTGAGCGATGGCAGAATCATCATCCTTCTCGGAGAGGGTCCTTCTAAGCCCTGAGTGCATCTTAACTGTAAAAATGGTACTCTGATCAACAAAAGTAAAAAAAATTACAGGAACGGGCGTTTCTGAGGTATTTCATCCTTCCTGTACTTCTCAAACTTTATAAAGGTTCCAGCATTAGGAACAAGATCAGATTTATTTTCCACTCCCATTTCTGACAAGCAGCAGTGCTCTCATTTGAGGTCATGGTCTTAACTCCTAGTCAGCCCATTCTCCTTGATGCAGAATTCATCAGACATGGGGTCCTGCTCTTCCCTTTCCTCACCTTGCTCTCTTCTTGCCCGTTACCCTGCAGCAAGGCTAAATGGGACTGAAAACTTAACGGTTCTGCTAAAGGATGCTTTTTAGATCTGACAATCTGAAGACTTCTTGCACTGAAGGAAGGGAAAAAAAAAATCATGATGGGAGTTTCCTACTGGCATTGCATGGCCAATTTTTTATTTTTTTTTTAATTAAACGTGGCAGGAGAAAATGACTTATTGAGTTTTACCAGATGCTTTTGCATTTCAAACATCCAATTTCTCCTATGTGGACAACTTGGAGTTCTGTGTCTTAAAAAATAGGACAACTGAGACCCTCTCAAGATGTTTTGGGAAGACAAATAGGGAGCTCTTAACTCTTCTTTTTTTTTTTCTTGCCTTTAAAAAAAGTGGGGTGGGGAGTAGGGGTGTGAAGCCAAGCAACCACACACTTCATGAAAGTTTGTACACAGGGAACAAGGACAGGGAGCATAGATTTTTCTAGAACATCTATATAAGGACAGATATTGTTTGGATCTTAAAAATCCATCAAGTCCAAAATTTACTCATCTAGACTCCCCTACATCAAACTGAGATAATAAGGCTGCCTTCTCTACAGGAAGAGAGAGTCAGTCTATTTAGAAACTTAGGTAATAAAGCTGGTATGAATTAAGCAGCCCAAAGAGAATTACTGCTGTCCAAGCAGGTTAAAGACTTTGGTAACCTTTTTTTTGACAAATTAAGCACATAATTTAAATTCATCAATGGTTGGTCATAAGGATACTAAAAAACATTATCAGAAGCAGCATAAGGAAGAAAAGGAGAGTACAGAAATAAAGTCCCTACTGTAAGACAGTGTGTGTAGCAGACAGACCAGGCAGAGGACACTTTCCAGTGTTACTTTCCTTGACAGCATGCAAGGGCTTACAAAATGAGACCTAAAACTAATCCTCAGCCCACACAGTGCCATAACCTGGATAACTCTGAAGCCTCTCCCTTATCTCCCCTAGATCAGCACTGCAGCCCAGGTCTGTTGTGTGATGTGTTGCAATGGGAAACAATTAGAATAGAATAGTTAATTACCACTGATGGGAGAACTGATCTTCCTTTTCCTGCCCTTGCTTTGTGCTGTGAGCTGTAACCTTGTACCAGGGCCCTCAGTAGACAACAATAGGAGACAAGGGTCATTAAAGCAACCACTAAACATCACCCAAGGATGGGCAGCACTAAGCTTAATGGGCAATTAGCGCTGCAACATCTGCACCTTATCAAAGCTTGCTCCAATCAACACTCTGAGCCTAAGGATTGACAATGGGGAGACAGCAAGACCTGAAGAGTCCAAAGAGTTACTGTAGGAAATGTATTTGGGGGACTCCTTGCTGCACTGGAGAAAGTGCTTATTCAGGGAGACTCCTGCTGTTTCACATCCTAGGTGGCCGCTGGGGAGAGTTTTCCCTTTCCCTTTTCTCTCATTTATTCCCCCTCCTCACACCCCAAAAAGGAACTTTTACTGCTATAGTTGATGTTTACCACTAGCACCAGATTCTGAGAATAAATCTGTATGCATGTTAGCCTGTCTCATCATCTTTTGTGCAGGGGAGACGCAGAGACACTGCAAGGAGCATGAAGTGGGAAGTGGAGCGGGGCATCATACAAGGAACAAAACAGTGAAAAAATGCAATTTTTCTATTAGGGGCAGATGCTGATGTGATCTCTATTTGTCTGACTAGAGGAAAAGTCACTTAACAGAACCCCAAAATACCCATACTCTGCCAGACCTGCATTTTTCTGAGCTTCACCAGCTGTGGCAGCAGCTCGAGCAAGTTCTGCAAGAGAAGTGCACAAACCAGTGGGACAGAACTGCCTGGACCCACACCAGGGCAAAGCTGAAGAGAGGCAGAGTACAAATAGCTCCCTGACTATATGCCTCTCTCCCATCCTTACACAAAAGGGCAGGTGCAGAAACTCACCTGCACCACGCTAGCGCTCAGCACAGTCTTGTCCAGCTCCAGGACCACAGTCTTGATCTTTTCATAAGGCAAGTGGAAAAAGCCCAGGAAAACATCTGCCAGGGCCCAGGAAGAAGCACAGGTCAAAGCTTTAAGAACAACTCCCTGATGAGCACCAAAGAGAAGCGGTTTCTGACTTGGAGCTACTGGCAGCGGATTGTCCAAACTCAGCAAGTGCAGCTCCTTCCCCTTTCTTCTTTGGAGGTTCTTTCTTCTCTCACCCTCCTCACCTTTCTTTTTCGAGTACAGCAAACGCAGGTAAGCCATGAGCTGTTGAAGGAGTTATCCCGTGGGTAACACGCAGCTTTTCTTCAGTCAACGGCTGACCAGAACTGCCCTCTTACTAAGTACCAAAGCTCTGGCTGCTCCATGCAACAACATCTTTACAAAAGGGTAGAGAAAGATCAGAGCACTACTCTCCCTGGTGTTTACAGATGCGGACACAGGTGACTCTCCCACAAAGAGCAAGATAACCTCGCTAAAGACATCTATTGCCTTAAATTAATGCAGCTACTTCAGGCCTGACAATATCCACAGTATCCACCTGCGCATCAAAGCTCAGTGCAAGACATTGAACACCAAAGGATTTGTGGAGTGGCATGAGGGCAAGCGTTTCAGGAGATGTGTTTGCAGGTTTGATGCTGGAGAAGTGACTGAAATATGCCCAACATCATCACAGTCCCTAGACTTTTTTGCCCCTTGTTAATGGCCCCCTCCTCTGTGTTGCACCAAAGTGAAGCTGTCACAGACATCCCCTTCTCTGGGAACACGAACAGTCCCACCAACACTCCTGGGACTCGCATAGAGGAGCATGGAAAGGGTTTGCACCCTATCCTGCAACTCCAACTGCCTCTGCCAGCTCTACACCATAAGAGGGATGACTGAAGCATCCCACTGCTTGGATGCCTAAAAACTCACTGCTTCACCGCAGGCTGGAACAAGCAGGGGGGTCTGCGCCCATCCAAGGGTGATCACAAAAGCCAAGACACCCCTTCCTGCTGCACCCCAACCATGGGGAGGGGGAGAAGCAGCACCGAAATGCAACCCTGACCAGCTCCGCCGGGCGCTCACCCTTTGACACGTCGGACAAGGGGGCTGCAGAAGCCTGTAGCGCTCCCAGCACTGTCCCCCAGCCTGCTCGCCAGTCCGAAAGGCAGCATGCTGCCCAGTAACAAGGCAGGGGAGAATGAGCATCCCTCCCTCGGAGCTGACCTATGGCTGTGCTGCTCCTCCGTGCCTCCTCCCGCAGACCGGCTGACGCCCTGGGCTAGCAAGCAGACAGCACGGCTGCTGCCGGCACAGAATCGCTGACCTATTTTCGTATATGCGGGCATGCACAAGATCACAAACAAAGGGCGCTTTGGCTTAGGATATTTAAAGGAAAAGATACTCATCTAACTATTCCCAAAACCACAGCAGCTCTGATGATGTTTATTATCTTCCTGAAAATCATTCTCGTGCATGGCTGTGGGAAAGAAAAAAAGAAAAAGCACAGAGCAGTTGGTAAAAGCAAAACAAAAAGCTCCATTAAACTGCAAAATCACATTTCTCAGAAAGCAACAAAAAGGGATATAAGAACTTGAGAATAAACTGGGCCTAGGACTTCATAAGCACAAGAGCAACCAGGATTCACCTACGTGGAAGGAACAAATTTCTATAACAAGGAGTGACTAAGCAGTCCTGCAGGGATGTCCCCCACCTCCCTGTCACTGACAGATGAGCTGCTTGGGCAGAGTCATCTAAACAGACTTTAAACAAGTCAGCTTTCCCAGGGATTTCTGTTCAAGTTTGCTGATGCACTCGGACCAAATTGTGAAGTATTTAATCTGCACCTCCAGCAGGTTTCGGAGCTGGCAGCTTCAGCTCGTTTGAAATTAGTTGGATGCATTTACGCCAGCTACTCTCTCTGTGCACATACCTGTAAGGGTGAGGACCTAGCAATTTGGTTCTCAGGTATTGCAACAACAGGTGCCACAAAAGAAAACCCTTAAACTGCACTCCTTAGTCTGAAAAAAGCTGCAAACAAACTCAGGAGCCCTACAGAGGTTCACAAAACTGTCTCCTGCCAACCGCCTCTCATGGAAGGGAGAGATGGGCTGTGCTCATCGCAGAGCAAGAGCCTGCAAAGAGGCAGTGACCAGGACCACAGTTACACGAGTCCATCTTTGAGCCCGCAGCATCCTTGCTTGGTTGGTTCAGTGAAGTTCACTGTTGGAGAAGCCTACAGCAGTTTGGTTTGCCAGCTTGCTTCACATCCTGGATTGGGAAATGCCTGCTCGCCCCTAAGCGCTCCACTGTACAACACAAAGGATGTAGTGACGAATAACACAAAAATGGTTACTACAAATAGAGACGCTGACAATAGTTACTCAATATCAGATGCTGGCAGCTCTCCTGGGGCTCTCCACACAGCTGGGAAAGGTGTCGCTGCCAGGATTTGTTGGTAACGAACCTGGGGCAACAACCCATCCCCTGCAATACGCACAGGCAGGAAGGAAAAAAAGAGCAGGAATAGATCTCAGTGTCCTGAACAACGAAAACAGGAAAGTCCCTCTCATCTGGGGAGCCCAGACAAGAGCAGGTCTGCAGCAAAACCTTAGCACCATCCTGCTTCCAGGCAGTTTGTGGGGTCTGCTCAGCCTCCTATGGAGATGCGGGTTAAAAAAAGCAATATTGCAGCTAGAGCATCCTGTGACAGTGAGGGATGGAAGGAGGGAGGGCACCATCCAGTCTCAGGGGATGGCAGAGGCTGGGAGAGGGGGGGGTTCCAAGCAGTATTTCAACTGAAACACAATCTCTTTCTGCAGATCCGCTCTGCCTGCCTTCCCCAGTTCTGGCAACCCCCCCAGAGAGCCCCTCGCTCTGCATCCCCCTGGCTACAAGTCAGGGCTCACTGCCTCCCCCCACCCCAGCCCCACATCCCGCCCCAGCGCCGAGAAAGCCGCTGCCAAGCTTTGCCTCGGCATGTCCCGCTCCTCCCCGTCCTCCCCCTCTTTGCCGACCTTTTCATTTTCTGCGTCAGAAACATAAAATGGAGACTGCAGGGAAGGAAAACATTTTGCCTAAGATGGCTGAGGGAGAAGAAGGATTTGCACGGCGGTGCATGAGCACCCTCTGGCGCTGGATGAGCTGGCTTGGGGGGGGGGAACAGCTCTCCAGCCCTGCTCCAGCCCCACAGGCTCCAGGCAGAAAAAGAGACTCCAACTAGCCCTTACTGGGTCATTTAAATTGTTGTTATAGCCAAAATATTTGCTTAAAAAACTTCTGCAGCCTTGTTGCCTCCTGAGCTCTCCTGGTTGCCTCTCCCCACCACCCCACTTATATTCTGCTTTTCTTCACTGTGTTACATCCACAACTCTTAGGAAAAGGATAGTATTTTGTATTTAAACAAGCGTGTTTCACACATACAACTCCCAACAACTAATGTTGCCACCTTCCATGTTTACATATTTTTCCAGGTTTGAGAAAAAACACCAAATTTCATCTGTATTAAATTCCATATCAGGGTAAGTGCCCGAAGCCTGGTGTTACCTCTTGTGGGAACACGCCCAGGCCCAGGGATCAGAGAAAGGGCTGAAGATGGACATGAGGGGAGAACCAGCACCCGCCTGAAATAGGGTGACCAGATGTTGTCCCTAGGAAAGATTTAGGGACGAAAGGGTACATGCAAAACCAGCACAAGGATACCTTGCAAGCTGTTCCCTGAGCATCCAACTTTCAAGCCAGGAGTATGCAAGCATAGGGCCAAATCCAGCTGAATGTGAGGCTTAAATTCCCAAGCGAATCTCGCAAGTTTTCCCAAGATCAGTTCAAAAAGGGCCAAAAGGCATCACTTAGCCATGAGACAAAAACCACAAATAGATCCAGGATCCCAAGTCCTTTGTGGTAACTTAAACACCAAGGAGGATGAGGAAGAAAAGCAAGGAGTTTGAGAAAAAAATGAAGGGAAAGACAAACAGAGAGAAAGCACTTATATAGGTGACTGCAGGTAAAATCCTAACATCAAAGGATTAAATTCAGCCAGGAGTGGGGTGCCCAGCACGCATTTCAGTACCATAACCGCACACATCCAGCCCACAAGGACATAGCCTGGGAAGTGCTGCTTCTGGGGTATCAGCACTTACACACCACAAAGCCACACAGAGAAAGTCCCACTGGCTATATGACTAACTACAAAAATACCTTTAAGGGCCTTTTCTGTGAGAGACACCTGGGATGGGACACCCAGGGAGGCTTGATTTTATTACTGTCATTTCTGCAGCTGAAAAAACTACAGGCATGTCCCCCTGCATGACAGGAGACAAGCAAGGCTGGCACTGGGACACTAAGGAGCTTGGCAGGTTGGAACCAGCTTCCAGGGCAGGGGAATCAGCATCATGGGTGTGCTGAAGAGCAGGCATTTTTGCAGTGCTGCCGCATAGGAAGGGGTATCAAAAGATGAAGTGTCAGAACACCTCATCCTGTGAGCAATGGGGGACTGAAAAAAAATTACAAAACATTGCTTTGGGGCTACTAAACACGGGTGTATTCCCAGCACACCCTAGGTGACTCAGTCTGGGAGTGCTGGGAAAACACAAGTGAGACATCAGGGTGGACCCCAGCCTGGTAAGACAGTGCCATGGGGCAGGAGTGATGGAGACAGGCAGAGCTCTGCGCAAGCCCAGGACTGGGGTACGCTGGCACTGCTGGGCAGCCACCCGAGCCTGTAATGTCAGCAGGGAAGGGGGCTTGGGGGGTGCAGGAATAGAGGAGCACTACAACAGCAATGGCTCAGAGCACAGGGCAGGAATAGGGTGCATGGGAGAGATTTGGGGAGCTCCACAACTGAGGGATGTAGAGAGGGGCTTGCACAATGCTCCAGAGATCCCCGTTTCATTTAATGGCTCAAAACACTGCTAATCCCCGCTCCTGCTCTCAGACTGCCTAATAACTAAGCACCCAAAAAGCTGGTGATGCCGGCCGGGGGGGGGGGGGGGGGGGGGGGGAGCAAATGCTGCCTTTGTGTGCCAAGGCAGGTGATTTCTCCCTGCAACCCCTCCCCATTCCCCAAAGCAGCAGATGGAGACCCCCTCCCTATTACAGTCTTGTCACAGGCAGAAAAAAGAAAGACAAATCACCCAAAAGAAGGCTGTCTGACAGGACAAAGGCTCCTTGAAATGGGAGCTGAGCTGTTCTTTCCAGGTTCAGAGCGGGGACGGAGGGAGGGGGGGGCTGAGCACAAGGCGGGGGGGCTGGGGCTGCCAGCAGCACAGGGCAGGATGCGTGCGCAGCCAGCGCTTCCCCTCTTTGTCTGCAAAAGGAGGTCATGGGGCGGGGGGATAGGGGGGGATGCAGGGGGGGGGATGCGGGGGGGGGGAATGCGGGGGTGGATGCAGGGCTGCGTCAGCCCCTCGTCAGGAAAACAGCTGATCCCTTCTCCCAATCCCGAGCTTCTGACCTCATCCCCAGGAACGGAGCCAACACGGCTCAACTGCGCACATCTGGCGGATGAAAACAGCACTGCAAGGGACCTGGAAATACTAACCCACAGCAAGGGGATCCCAGAAGAACCCCCCAGTTTTCAAGGCCAGACAAGCCCCAAGACCCACGTTAAGCCAGAAAACCTTAGGGCACCCCTGGCCCTAACCTGGGGCTCACCCAGGGGCCTCTCGAAGCTCAAATTACAAATAAAATCACTGCCCGGTGCTGACACCCGAGTGCAAACACCAGGGATGTGCACTGTGGGCACTACAGGCACGGTCCAGCTCCCAGTATCTCCCAGTAAGCACCACACACCTGCAAAGAGCCCACCAGTAACACCCCAAGTGCTTCTCACAGTGGCAGCAGCCTGGCAAAAGCCTGAGACAGACAGGAGCTGCACCCCAGAGCTGGGCGCACCCCTTACCCGCAGCACCCCCAAAAGCGAGCATCGGCAGCCGACTGCCGCACCGACAGTGCCAGCACCGATGGGGACAGCAGCAGCTCCTCACTCCCAAGGAGGCAGCCCTGGGTCACAGCCTGACCGCACTCCCACTGAGCTTTTACATGTCCTCTGTTAGAAATGCCACTTCCACCTAGCAAAATATCTGCACCAGAATGTCTGCTGCAGCTGAACCAGCACCTAGGCACAAGTTGGGTGCCCCGGGGATGGTACTGCAATGGCAGGAAACGTGCTGCTTGCCCTAAAGTGTAAGGAAAGGTCAGTGCAAGCCATACAGGCAACACCATTGCCTGTTGCAAGATGAAAACATCACCTGCTAAAATACAAGGCCGTGCTACAGAAACTTTGAGCTGGCTGTGGTTCTTTTCTCTGGACTCTGATACACACAGGTAGAAAACAGCAGAAACATACAAACACCTCCCAGACCAGCCAGTGCTGTCGTATCTGCACTTCTGGGTTGCATACATGCGACAAGGAGTGACTACAGTTCCTAGAAACTCCAGGGTACAGACTCAAAACCTTCTCCTAGGGCACGATACAGGGAGCGGATACCCCATGTCTTCTACAGAGATGAAATGAAACACTTACAAGATCTAGGGAGAAAGTTCCCCAAACAGGTTCTGCCTCCTTTCAAAGGCAAATGAACGTTCAAGTTTCCCACCAGCAGTGCTCCCAAAGCCCCATCAAAATACACTGATGCTGTTAGTGTGTGCTCCCCAACACCACTTCAGGAGAAACTAGGAAACAAGAACAGGGAGAAGGTTAAGAGGTAACAGCCACCAGCTCCAACAAGAGAAATCCTGACTTGATAGGAGAAATATTTTCACAAGGATGGCTAAACACTGGAGAAGGGAGCCCAGTTACATTTAGAGAAGTGGGCAATTTCTGTCCTTGAAGAGACTCAAACTTGACTCCAAAAGGGCCTGAATAAACTCTAACTTTCACGTTAGCCTTACTTGGAGCAGGACAGATGGATCTGAGACCTCCAGAGATCCCTTTGAATCCCAATCGTTCTGCAATGCTGGAAGGACACCTGGTGAGCCCCCCCAATTTGTTCTCCTCAGCAGACACTTTTGAATCAGGATTTACCAGCTCCCAGGTTTGTGGGCAGACTTCTCCATTTTGTCTGAGAATATTCCTGAGCAACAGAGGAAGAGAGAAGTTTCTGTCCCTGTTCACTGCTGCTTCTCAGCCAACGTTGGCACAATAGGCATGGATGCTTGAGGAAGACAGAAGCTACAGCTGCAGAATCCTGAAGGCCTCTGCCTCACTAGAGAGAGGTGGTGGAGTTGGGGACGCTAGGCTGGAAAAGCAAAAGGAAGGGAGGTATTGGCTAGAGGAGACACTTGTGCCAGGGATCCCTGCAGCAAGACATCTGTGAGCAAGAGGAAGCAATGTCTCGCAGCAGCCTGGAAATCTAAGGACATGTGAAGAGCACACAGGGATGCTTTAAATGCATTTGTGAGCACCTGGAAGGTCAGCAAACCAGCAAGATATATTTCGCGAGCTAGTCCACAGCACTGGGCAGCATTTTCAGAAAACCCCAAAGTTTCATTCTCAAGAGAAACTTTGGTTTGGGTCCACACAAAATGTTCAAGACCCTGACCCCTAGCTAGGTGTATAAAGTCCCACAGTCTGTTAATGGTGTCTTATGTTTCCACATGTTAGGAGCTAAATACTTTCTGGATCTGGCCTTCTGGAGCTAAGGAGTCACTGACTTCCCACAAAGCACTGGATCACAAAGCACAGATGGATAAGGAACTGGCTAAATAGCTGCATTCAAAGAGTTACAGTCAATGGCTCAGTGTCCAAATGGAAACCAGTAACATGTGGTGTCCCTCAAGGGTGCGTACTGAGACCTATACTATTTAATATCTTTACCAATGACATAAGACAGTGGGATTGAGTGCACCTGCAGCGTGGTCTCATCTGCAGACTTGCTGAGCAGTGCAGTCGATTCGCTAGAGAGAAGGGATGCCATGCAGAGGGACGTGCACAGGCTGGAGCAGTGGGCCCGTGTGAACCTCCTGAAGTTCAACAAGGCCAAGTGCAAGGTCCTGCAGCTGGGTGGGGGCAATCCCCAATATCAATACAGGCTGGGGGATGAATGGATTGAGAGAAGCCCTGTGGAGAAGGACTTGGGGGTACTGGTGGGTGACAAACGGGACACGAGTGGGCAATGTGTGCTCGCAGCCCAGAAATCCAAGCATCTCCTGGACTGCATCACCAGCAGCGTGGCCAGCAGGTAGAGAAGGGGACTGTCCCTCTCTGCTCTGGTGAGACCCCCCCCCCGGAGACTGCCTCCAGCTGTGAGGTCCCAAGCACAAAACAGACATGGGCCTGTGAGAGCAGGTCCAGAAGAGGCCACCGAAATGTTCTGAGGGCTGGAACAGCTCTGCTATGGAGAGAGGCTGAGAGAGTTGGGGTTGTGGAGTCTGGAGAAGAGAAGGCTCTGGGGAAACCGTACTGTAGCCTTTCAATATGTATCAGGGGCTTATAAGAAAGATGGAGAGAGACTTTACCAGGGCCTGTTGTGACAGGGCAAAAGGCAAGGGTTTTAAACTGGAAGTGGTTAGATCTAGACTGAACACAAGGAAGAAATGTTTTACAATAAGGGTGGTGAGACACTGGAAAAGGTTGCCCAGAGAGTCAACGCAATGCCCCATCCCTCAAAGTCTTCAAGGCCAGGTTAGACCTGGGTTTGAACAACCTCAAAAACAAGACAGAAATTTGTTTTATGTGATTCTTTACAAGCAATTAAGAGAGAAAATGAAATCCTCCCATGAAGGGGATCTCGGGGTGACAGGGCTGTTCTGCCCCTGGAGTTAGTGCAGAGAAAGGGCAGGGCCACCCCGGCCACAGCTCTGGTCGCCAAGCTGGCCACACTCTTGGTGGCAGAGGAATTGCTGGGCCGCTGCAGAAGCTGACGCAGGAAAGGCACGCGTGTGCAGCAGCGAGCAAACTCTGCTCCCCTGCAGCCTGGGGACAGTCGTGCCAGAAACCGGCCTCTGACGGGTTCTGCAGCTGCTGCATTGCACTGGCACCCCCTGACCTCTCCGAGAGCACAGCCAGGACTCTGCTCCCCACAAAATCCACTCACGCCCAGGACTGGAAGTTCACTCTGACAGTCTCTGAAGCAGGGCTGTAAACACAGGCTGCAGCAGGGACACAAAGCCTCCATGCAAAACCAAGAGATCCATGTGCCACCTGGTGTCCAAAAGCAGCTCTGCACCGTGACCCGAATTGCCCAGAGTCGGAGGTTTTAACCTCTCCAAAACGTAAATAGCATCACCATCGGGACAAGCACCCCCCGACTCTGCTGCAGAAACATCGAGTGCCACCCTGCCTGTCCTAAACACCTGCAGCTTACGGTACAGCAACACAGATCTTCAGACAACACCTGCATGTTCTCCTTCATGCACGTCACTTCTGTCCCAGTAGGAACCTGCTTGCCAGGCTCCCAAGCCCTAGGGACACCTCAAACTATGAAACTTAGGTAAAAATTAAAAACCAAACCATAAATCAGTACATTCAGAAAAACAGCCTTCAACTTAGACACCAAAAGTAGCAGGGGAAACACAAAGCAGATGCTTCCAGCACCAGCAGCAGAGCAAGGAGCTGCTGACAAAAAAAAAAAAACAGCGGAAAATGGCCTTAGAGTGAAACCTTGCTGTCCCTGCAGCTGGTGCCACCACCAAGGCAGGTCCTGGGCCGTGCCCTTCAGCAGCCAGAAGGGTCAGGGCTGGCCCTGGGCAAAGCACCAAACAACAGCTTTTCTGTTTCTGTAACCGCAGGTGCTGCAGCACCGATCCAGAGCACACGGGTGTCAGGGCATCTCCAGAAACTTCAGTCTCTGGCCGGCCAGCCTTGCTTCTTGGGGGCACTTTGACAGCAGAGGACAACCAGGATGTGCCACTGCTCCCTCCCTACCCTTGATCTCTTCCCAGAACACCCACAGGGGATGCACAGCCCTTACTGCTCCTACAGCCACTCTGCTCCTCAGAAATTCTCCAGGGAGACCTGCTGCTCCCATTACATCCCTCTTACATTGCCCAAACCTCAAGGAGGAAACAGAGCATGCTCCCTGGTGTCTGCCTGCTAAAGGCAAAAACCCAGAAGCTTAAAGGAAGAAGACAAAAGGACTTTTAAAGCAGAATAACCTGGAGAAAGTGAGACAGCTAGAGAAAGCATACAACCAGGTCAAACCCAAGCTCCTTCTCTGGAGAGCCCTGCCCACAGCAGAAGCTGGGCAGGGACCAGGGCAGCCCTGGAGAACAAACAGCTCTCCCAGACCCACCACCAAAGCAAGTAACGATAATGCACTCGGTGGGTCGTCACCTGGCAAGTTGTCCCTTTGCTCAGCACAAAGGGAGGGAGATGACTTTAAACCACTTTTCAGCTCCGCAAACTCTCAGTCCCTAAAAGATCAGAGAAGGGGAGAAGACGACACTGCCATGGCCGCGCTGCACCTTAGCCCGGGAGTGGGACACCCAGCCCGGGCTGTGTTAGTGCCTGAAGACGCAGCAGGCAATCCTCCCGGTCCCCTTGTCCTCCCAGGGGTGGGGAAGGTGGGCAACGTGCTTTAGGGGGGTGAAAGCCAGACGTGCCTGGGCAGCATGCCCCCAAATCAGCTCCTGCCAGCGTCAGCACATGCTGGCTGCAGCTCCCCTGCTCAGACCAACAGGCTGGGTGTCCTCTGCGGGGGAAACCAGGCTTGCGACAGCACCCAAAGGACTCCCGGCAACTGGGCTGGAAAATAAGCAGCAACAGTATTGCCAGGTCTGTTGCTGAGGGTCTGATGGTGCAATTACGCCAGGCTGCCCTAATGGCCTCTCAAACATCAGGAACAAGCTCCTGGTAACAGAAGGACACAAGGTAAAAGCAGCCACTGCTCTGCCCCGACACCAACGCCGCGTCCCAGGAGCAGGATTTGGTACACAAATGCTCCCCCCACTTCAGAAGCCCTCTCTTCACATCCCGTAACTCCAACTGTGGTCCCTCCCACAAGGTTTGTCCACGCATCGTTCACCCACGCTGGATATGTTCAGCGACACTGCACCCGGGGTTTGCTCTGGGGAACCGAGAGGAGGGAAACTGAGGCAGGATGGAGCTGCAAAGGACTCGTCCCAACGCAGCTGAAGACAGGGCAAGAGTCTGCGGGGACACTCCCATTAATTGCAGGAGCAAATGACAGGGCAGAGCCCCAAAGCAATAAGGATTTTCCCATCCTGATTTCCCATCCACGCACGTGGATGCACAAACCTTCTCCCAGCTTATCCTACACCTCCTGCAGAACAGCCTGAGGGCCAGGAAAAGCTGCAGCCGGGTTAATTAACTCTGGGCTGCTGCATTTTGGGACTGGGAAGGGGCTTCCAGCGTGGGGGGCACAAGCCCACCCCAGCACCGTTCCACACTGCCCTCAGCTCCAATTCGCTCCAGCTGCAGCACGACTGGGCAGAGCAGAAGCAGTACCTGGCCCACAGCTAAAGCTGAGCCCAGTTACAGTCGTGCTTGGAAACGAAGGGAGGTTTTAACAGGCACCGACAGCAATGGGAGCTAGTGATGGCTGCTAAGGAAACTGGCTTATAAGAAAGATGGAGAGAGACTTTTTACCAGGGCCTGTTGTGACAGGGCAAAAGGCAAGGGTTTTAAACTGGAAGTGGTTAGATCTAGACTGAACACAAGGAAGAAATGTTTTACAATAAGGGTGGTGAGACACTGGAAAAGGTTGCCCAGAGTGTCGTGGATGCCCCATCCCTCAAAGTCTTCAAGGCCAGGTTAGACCGGGCTTTGAGCAACCTCACCTAGTGGAAGATGTCCCTGCCCATGGCAGGGCCATTTGAGCAGGTGACCTTGAAGGTCCCTACAACCCAAACCATACTATGGTCTCTCAATATTACTGCCTCCTGCCTCCCTACAATACACCTACCAAAAAATAAAACAGATATAATGCAAAAGGAACTTTATCCACAGGCTGTTTAACATGGAAAACAACCCAGTACAGAAAACAAGTGCATGCTCTCAGAATGAGTTGTTTGGAGCAGCATACCTGAGGCTGAAGCACCCAGGCGGCACTGTGTTACCAACACAGCCAGGGAAAGCATTGCCCCAGGGCACACCTCAGCTCAGCAGGGCTGGAGCATGTAAAAAAAAAAAAAAAAAAAAAAAAATCACATAAAACAAGACAGAAATTTGTTTTATGTGATTCTTTACAAGCAATTAAGAGAGAAAATGAAATCCTCCCATGAAGGGGATCTAAGGGTGACAGGGCTGTTCTGCCCCTGGAGTTAGTGCAGAGAAAGGGCAGGGCCACCCCGGCCACAGCTCTGGTCGCCAAGCTGGCCACACTCTTGGTGGCAGAGGAATTGCTGGGCCGCTGCAGAAGCTGACGCAGGAAAGGCACGCGTGTGCAGCAGCGAGCAAACTCTGCTCCCCTGCAGCCTGGGGACAGTCGTGCCAGAAACCGGCCTCTGACGGGCTCTGCAGCTGCTGCATTGCACTGGCACCCCCTGACCTCTCCGAGAGCACAGCCAGGACTCTGCTCCCCACAAAATCCACTCACGCCCAGGACTGGAAGTTCACTCTGACAGTCTCTGAAGCAGGGCTGTAAACACAGGCTGCAGCAGGGACACAAAGCCTCCATGCAAAACCAAGAGATCCATGTGCCACCTGGTGTCCAAAAGCAGCTCTGCACCGTGACCCGAATTGCCCAGAGTCGGAGGTTTTAACCTCTCCAAAACGTAAATAGCATCACCATCGGGACAAGCACCCCCCCGACTCTGCTGCAGAAACATCGAGTGCCACCCTGCCTGTCCTAAACACCTGCAGCTTACGGTACAGCAACACAGATCTTCAGACAACACCTGCATGTTCTCCTTCATGCACGTCACTTCTGTCCCAGTAGGAACCTGCTTGCCAGGCTCCCAAGCCCTAGGGACACCTCAAACTATGAAACTTACGTAAAAATTAAAAACCAAACCATAAATCAGTACATTCAGAAAAACAGCCTTCAACTTAGACACCAAAAGTAGCAGGGGAAACACAAAGCAGATGCTTCCAGCACCAGCAGCAGAGCAAGGAGCTGCTGACAAAAAAAAAAAACAGCGGAAAATGGCCTTAGAGTGAAACCTTGCTGTCCCTGCAGCTGGTGCCACCACCAAGGCAGGTCCTGGGCCGTGCCCTTCAGCAGCCAGAAGGGTCAGGGCTGGCCCTGGGTAGAGCACCGAAAAAGAGCCATACACTCTGGGGAAGAACAGATTTCTCTGATGAACATGCAGTTCTCTTCCCCTGACCAAGATAAAAAGCTCAAAGGCATGAGACTTTTCTCCCCTTCCACTTTTTAAGGAACATGAGGTTGGTCATGTCTGTGTACATTGCCTTCCAAGCCCTCCTATTCATACATCCCCTCTATTGCACATCTGCAGGACTTGCCCTAATCGCTGGGTCATAACACAGTCCCAAACCCTGTCCTTAGGACAGGGGAAGTCCCCTCCAAAGGGGATGCTCTGGAGCTGCAGGCAGAGCGAAGGGTAGAGATCGTGGGTCCAGGAGCGCTCCCTCTCCCCAGGTGATGCACGCACGCAACGCCTGGATCCTGCTGCTTTCCTGCCTCGAGTGCAAAGGCGGGGAAATAGTTCCATAAATGTTTGACAGCGAGAGAGATGTTACAAAGAGCACTCAGAGATGGGGGCTGAGAGCCCCAACATCTACCTGGTAATGCAGAAGGAAGGAGAGGAAAGAAAACCAGTGAGAAAAGCAGTAACTGGCTGTACGCAGTGCCAAGCAGACATCTCTGCCAGGCAGCCTACTCTTAATACAACTGTTGGGACAGGCAATCGAGCAGAAGCAAGAGAGACGGTGCAGAAAGAAAGCACAAAGCACAGTATCTATACTCAAGAGGGTGCAAGGCACAGACGGCAGAGCGGTGAGCAGCACACCACACTGTGCAGTGTCCTACCACCGCCACAAGCCCTGCCTACAGCCAACCTGGCTCTGCCTCGCAGGCTGCTTGTGAGTCACACCGAGATGCAGGCATCATGCAGCCATAGCTTAGCCAGGAGATCCCTCCCTCCTCTCATAGCTAAAGAGGGCCTCATCATCTGCCCTCATCATCAGAGGGCCTCTAGGTCTTCACAAGATCTTACTAAGGACTGCCAGCTTATTAAGCCACTTTACACAGGAGAAACACCTCAGCTCAGCGATGAAGACCTTCCAATCCACCCGAGCCTTCAAAGGTGGCAGAGGAAAGCATGTGCCAGCATGCTGCAAGCTGGGCCTCCCACACGGTTTCTGGAGGACCAAGCACTTCAGGTCCCTTCAGGTGCTCTGCCCTGCCCTCTCTCTGCACACAAAGGCAAAGATGAAATCACCTCCTTCTGCTGAAAATTGGCTTCTCTGGAGTACAGCAAGCAGGGCCCTGAAACCCCTCAGCCAGGGTGATGAGATGAGACAAGGGAAAGGACAAGCTTGCTGGAGTGAAAGAACAAGGTGTAAGGTGGCCTTTAAAATGTAGGTCCTACCTTAGTCCAATGTGGTCTTCACCATTGTTTGGCTGGCTGAGAATCTTCTTTGGAGATGATCCCCATGCACAGGCTCCCCCAGATTCGAAGCCAAGGGCAGGAGGGGGAATGCCCATTTCTCATGGAGGTGGTGGGATGCCAGAACACTCTGGGTGCAGGGGAGCTGGTGGGATGTCTCCAGAAACAGTCTCTGGTAGCGGATGGGTGGTGGTGGCTGGGTGTTCCCTGCAGCACCTGGAAGCAAAGCTGCAGGCAAGGAAGAAGAGCCTGAAGCCATTTCTCTCTTGGTGCCTCTTCAAGGTGTTCTTTCAGCCTCTCCATCTGAAGCAGAAACAAGAACATGCTAGTGGTCAGCTCATACTCAGCTGCCCAGAGCAAACAGGGTACTACCCTGAAGCATGTCGCAAATGATCAAGTCTATCTCAAATCCCCATCCTTCTCCTCACAAGATGCTGCCAACTTCCCTTGTCAATGAAAAATGAGCAAAAGGCAGCGTAACAGGTAACCTGTATCATCACCTGGGGACTTGACATCGTCCTCCCATGAGCTGATAGAGGGAAAGATGCATTCCTGCAGCAGGGTGACCTCAGAAGAGGTCTGGTGAGCAAGCTACAGCTCGAAGCACAATAGTGAAGCAGAGTCTGCTCCCAAGTCCAGAAGTCAGTGGTTGAAACAGGCCTCAGTGTTATGGTTTATTTGGTTTGTCTCAACTGTTAGGAAGCTGGCAAATATACATATAAGTGTCCCAGCAATCTATGTCCATGAAGATCAAACAGGGTGCTAGAGATGCACTGTGTAGCATAGAAAGAAAACCCCAATTTTCTGTTTGCACCATCCTAGTGTCAGTGATGATAAACAGGGTAGAAAGTCTGTGGATCTACAGGACAGCCAGAGCCTGTGCTCTTATGGTGGCGTGTCCACACCACGGTCAGCCCGTAGCCCTCACTGTTTGACACCTCAGAGTCCCTGACAGACCTTCTCTTGTGCCGCATGACCCCTTTTCACCATGTGCCCTCCCCTCCTCTCAGCTTTTGACCTGACACTGGCATCAGGCAGGACAAGCCTGGTGAGATGAAACCTCTTGCCCACAGTATCCAGTATCTCAGAAAGGAGAAGTGTCCTGTGGTCAGGTAACTCCTGCCTTGTCATGGGGGAGAGGCAGAGCAGGAGCTACCACAACCCACTGCCCAACTCCCAAGCAGCCCAAGAACTGCAGCAAAATTAGTTGAATTTTTCCATCCCTTCGATCTGTGCTCTCTCATCTTGTCAAAGGTAAACAGCCAGAGGGAGAAGGCTCAATAACAGAGATGTTTTTCTTCCTCCCCTCCATCAGAGGAGCTGCTTACAAAAGCACATTGTCACCAAGAAAGGGATTTCTATAGAATTTTGATTTCAAGACTGTTTTGTGTAAACAATTGCAAGAAGCTTTATCTTGCTCTCTATTGTTTTTCTCAGGGGTAAATTTCTCAATACATTTAAAAAACTCCAACAAACCAGCATGCATTTTCTATTCTATCAGACAAGGGACTTAAGAGCAGAAATGTCCACATCCAAATCTGAAAGTTTCCTTAACTGTTCAGTGTTGTTCTCCAGAGAGCAAAGCCAAGTATGCACAGGCTGCCTGGGCTTCCAGGCAGAGCATAGCACTCAGTGCAGCAATAGACTACTTGAACTGAGGACACCAGCTAACACTGAGCATCCTGAACAACATAGATTGCAATATTTCTGCTTTTTCCTGCCCCACACTTATGTTAATAAAAAAAAGCAACTCTAAGAATATGCTTAGCAACTTCTAGGGGGATTCTTTGTGTCCAGGGAAAAGCCAAGACACTGCAGGGTCAGTCCCACATAAGCCAGGTCACTCCAGGGCAGATCTGGGTGATGCTGAGCTGAAAGAAGCATGTGAGGGGAATGCTGGACAAAGTACAGAAGGAAAGATTCAAGGCAGACAACTCTATTCATACTAAATCTAAGATTCAAACCTCTCTAGAGCACAACAAAACACCAGAGCTGCCTGTAGAACAGAAGAGCAGGGCAAGAATCAGCTCAAGGAAAGCTGAACCAGAGACTACTTTTGGGCTAGGGAGGAATCAAAGTAGTCATCTGTGGACTGATCCTGCTGGCCTCAGATCTATGGATACTGCCAAGAGAAAAAGAAAGCAGGGAGCAGCCAGAAGCATCACCAGCGTCATTCAGCCTCTTCATCTTTCTCCTGTCTCTACCTGTTTAAGCAAAAGTGACTCAAAGCCTCCTGAGGGCACTCCCCAATTCTCTGACCAGGGGAGCCTCTCATTGTTTCTCGTCCTTCCAATGTCACCTCTCCCCAGAAAGGGACAGAGCTCTTTGAGAACACAGTCTCTGGCCTGCTGTACCCCATCCCCAACTCATCAGCCCGTGTCTCAGCCCGAGATGGACCTCCTCACTCAGACGGGAGACTTTGCTTGCCAGCTCCTGCTTCTCCGCAGTCATCTGCTGCTTCCCCAGGTCCAGCATCTCCTTCCCACCACGTGCATCGCGTAGTTTCTCCTCAAAGTCCCTTTTCACCTTCTTTATCTCAATCTGCAGCTCTTCCATGCAGTCAGTTCCGAGTCCAGCTGCAGAAGCAACAAACATATGGGCTGAGCAAGGACGTACAAGGAGTATGTGTATAGATAAGGATGGGGGGGATTCCTTGCTTTTCCTAAAAAGCTCTCAAAACCTCAACCACGCAGCTCTCATGCAGTACTCCAGTCACAATCAGAGATGAAGATTCATGCCTCTGCCTAACCCAAGAGGCAAAAAAAAAAATCCTAACAGTCCCATCTGCAGTCCAGCAGTGTTGGCCCCAAGTTTCCCAAGGCACACATTCACACTGAAACACAGGCAGCAACAACTTTCTTACTGGGGGGGATTCACACTACAGATATGGCACAGTCTGGAGGCAGCTTCTTGCACCGCAGTGACGGGAACAGCATTTTTCAATTCCACCCCATTACAGCTTCCATTATTTCACACCAGACAGAAACTGCAGAGGACTATCTGACTGCCTGCGAGTTCAAGAGGTAGGGGAGACTCACACCCACAGCTCAAATGTTGTTTTCCCTCACTGTGCAACCTGTTGTTTTGGGGTTTTTTTTAATGAAGATGTAAGCATATGCCCTGTCAGAAAGATCAAGCACAATATGTACAGTGGTAATCAATTAGGCAGAAGTGAGTGGCAGCACTTGTAGTCCAGCAACAGGTAAAACAGGCTTTAGTCTGATCCCTGCTAACTTGTTACCTAACCATATCAGCAAAAAACCTTTGTCTCCAGTTCCACTACTCTGCTTCAATTTTCTTCACCTTGGTTTTATCAATTGAGTTATCTAAAAAGAAGAGGAAGGGAAATAAAATTAAGAAAAGAGCTGATGTAAACACTCTCCCCTTTTCCTTCTCCAATACACCCACAAGCTGCACAATGCCCCACGCCATCCACTGCAGGGCTGTGCTCTGCCCTTGCTGGAGAAACCCCATCTGCTACTGCAGAACCTCTGCCTGAAGACTGACATGCCCCTCTCTTAGGGAGGACACCACAGGATAATGGTTTCTTCTGGAAGCTGCTGTCAATACAGATCACTGGATCCTGGTAGCACTCCCCGCCCATTCTGGATTTCATACGGGTAGAATCGCTGTGCTCAAGCAATGGGAGATGTGCTCTAAATGAAGTAGTGAAGATCAGCCTCAATCCCCATCCCACGTGCGGCATGGGGATGGGAGCAGGCGTGCTGAAAACAAACACAACAAGACAGCTCAGGTTAAGGAAAGACATGGAGAGAAAGAAGCAAGAAACTCTGACAGCCAACAGCTCCAGTGAATACAGGGATGAAGTAAAAGGGTTTGCTCTAGGACCGTGATCTGATGGGGCTGGTTTTAGCTGAGCTATAATCAGTGAAAGCACTTACCTGTCAACCGCTCAGGGTTCATGTCAAGGTGCTTGAACCTGAAGTTGGGGTCAGCTCCATTTTTGTACAACTGGGGAGACACATTCATCAATCAGCTTAAATAGAGAGGTCTGCAGCAGAAGGTGACAAAGCAACAAAGCATTAATATTCCTGCAAGCCCCTAGGTTCAGATAAGGAAAGGTCTCACAATGAAGTATTTGTCATTGAGTTTTCATAAACACGCCCAATTGTAACTTTTCACGATTTCAGAGAACATGAATGAGGAAAATGTGGAACGGCTTTTCCATGCAGGACAAACAAGTAAACTAGGACTTCTCCAGGTAGAGGGACAGTGAAGGGGAGGAACAACAGAGGTTTAAAATGATGAACTGTAGGGGTGTGGAAAGGATGGGGAGGATTCTGCTGTTCACCATCTATTGAAACAAAACTGGAGCCATCCCACAAGATCACAAATCAGGTTCAAAACAAACAAGAATTTTGAATGGGAGTTGGACTTGATGATCCTTACGGGTCCCTTCCAACTTGAGACATTCTATGACTCTATGGTAAGAGGGAGCTCTTCACATGAAGGGCAGCGGAGCTGAGGCTCTCCTGCTCCAGATCTTACAGATGCTCAGAGATGATACACCTTCAAGGAGGGACCAGGCAGGTTTATGGAAAACAAATCCACTCAGGGCTACCAGGTATGTTGAAACCACACCTGACTCAGTCTTGCAGCAACATGAGCTTGGAGGCCACAAGATGCTTCCCCTTTCTCATATACTTCCCCAGGCACCAGCTTTCAGTCACCGTCACAGCCAGGATATGGGTCTGGACATTCAGGCAGACCAAGTAATCAACCATTTAGTCTGAACCCCTACTTTAAGTTCTTTCAAATAACAAGCTTGCTTTTTAGATAACATGAGGTCTCTCATTTCTCTGAATCTCTGCTAGAAGCAATACAGCATCAAGAGATCAATGGCAAGTAGACTCCATACTAGGCAACCCTCAGCTTTTTGACTAGCATCTCCCCTATTGCTGGCTATCAGCTATTTCTCCTCTAAACTAACCTTTATCCTCAGGCCCTGCAGTACAGGTTCCTTCTCTGCTCACACAGGCAGCAGCAAGCTCACCACTCCTGCTGGCAGCAACCTTTACTGCCCTTCACCCAGGAACAACTCCTGAATGAGTTCAGAAAACAACTTTCAGAGAGCTCATCAGTCACTAGAAGGTGGTAATTACCTCAGCTGTTCTTAGATCTTCCAACAAATTCCTTCCTTCATCTTTGCTTTATGTGGGACTTTTAGTTGCTTTATTTTATTCTCTTCCAGCTAATGGTTTGTCCTGTTTCGGTTTGGCACAGTATCTTTCCTCTTCTGAAAGTCAACTTCTTTCAAAAGGGAGAGCATAAACTACAAATGTAAAAAAATCCATAACAATCATCTGACTACAGAAAGTCGTGAACTCTGCAACCATTTGCAAGGAAGCACACAAGTAACAATTTAAAAGGAGCTTGCTCTAGACACAAACTTGCCAGATTATATTCTTAACGTATTTAAGCACAGTGGCAGACCTATGGAGAGGTTATGTGCATAGATATTGAAAACAAAGGATTGAAGACTATTTAACCTTTTTTTTTAATCTTTTTTTTTTTTTTGGAACTAATTTCAAGTAACTTTAAGCTTTCAATAATCCTTTAGGTGAGCACCACCTTTTGCATGAGGATTTCCCTGGGGATCCTCTGCATAATACTCCTTTTTTCTCTTTTCCCCCTAAAAATATTAGTCTTACAAGTCTTCCTCACAACGGAAAAGAACAAAGCCACTTTAACAAAAGGAAAACAGAACAGCTGTGAAAGACAGAATTTATGAATTTTCTCTTTTCTGCTCTTTGCAGGCAAAGGCACAAGAAGAATCATGGCAATTTTTTACGTTTTGAAGAATAATTTGGAGTAAGAACAGCAGCAAATTGGCTGCAGACCACAGCCAAGCAGCACTAGACATACATGCCATCATCAGAGCCCTTAGGAGACCACCCTCAGATCTTGGGTTGCAGGTCCCAGACAATGGCATAGACTTGCATGCAAGCAGACTTTCTTCCTGCCACCTCCTCCTTAAAGCCTCTTACTTTCCTGTCAAAAAACAACCCTAAAATTCCCATTCTGCTTTCTGATGAGGCATTTTAGTTCCCCAAGGAATGATACCAGAACTAATCTTCGAGTGGAAGGAGTGCAGGGGCCACTTCTGGAGGTAGGGATGGAAAGGTATAGTTTCAGTCTCGCCCAGGAGGGCAGCTCTGGAGTTAGTCAGGCAACGGCGGGGTCTTGACTCACTCTTGCCCACCCCATCCCAAAGGCAGGCTTGAACCACTGGCTGCCTCCTCCACTTTCCAGATCGAGCTGAGAAGTGAGGTGCTTCTCACTGGAAGGAGGTGTTGAAATCCAGGATGTATCAGCTCCCTATCAATGTCAAGTCTGAAGTCCAGCTCATGATAAGGGTAGCTCATGGTATTGATCAGCTGCACAGAGGCCACCTAAAAAACAATGAAACAAAAAAAAAAATATCAAGAGACACCTTCTTCCATGAGTTGGAAGTCAGTGGCTCAGGACTTACAAGGAGGCCAGAAAAGCTGCACACACAAAGCTGCAGCAGGAAAAAGCAGCAAAGCCAAAGGCATTTCATCCATACCGGATCCATCCTGCTACAAGATCTCCAGCTCCTGCACTAGGCTCCAAGTGCCTCATCCACAAAAACCTGAGGAATTAAGTACCTTCAGTGCCCCCAAGTCACCACTCTTCAGGCCATCCAACAGAGGCTGGAATCGCTCCACCTTATCTATTCCTGCTCCTTCAGTCAATGCCTCCAGAGGCTGCTCATCCCTGCTGTGAAAGAGGATCAGCTGCAGCCCCACAGGGCTGGACAAAGAGATGGAAAGTATTTTGTAAGTCCCATGATAAGTAGATGATGAGGTGATGGTACCAGAAAATGTACAGTAGGGAAAAAGCAAAACAAAGTAGTGTGGGTACAGTAAGGATTTACTAAAGAGGAAGAAACTTCCACTACCATCTTCCCTGCTCATACCAACAACTGCCCTGATGTGCCTGGGCAGACACCACACGGCACAAGCTGGAGCTGACTGTCTCCAGGCACTGGACAAGGCTCTTGCCTGGTTATTCACAAAAGCTTTCAGGCATCAGATGATCTCACATCTGCTCCATATCCCATAGGAGCTGTGAGGAAGGCAATCAGCCAGCTGCCAAACTTACAGAACAAGGTACATGCCCTCTCCCCTCCAGAGCTCCTTGGTAAGGCTCTAACGAGGCTGTTAGCACTCACACCTAGATCCCACCTTAATTGCATCTTACAGAGAAAAGACAGGAGAAAAGGTTGCTTATGCAGAAAACCACCAGACTGAGCTCTGATACAGCCAATATTCACATTGCTATGAACTGCCTGCCCATACACACAGGAATTCCTCAGGTGTATCCCAAACACGGATCTCAGCATGGATTTAAGTAGCTGAGATGCCACAAAAAGACATGGTAGGAAAAGGGTACATTTTTTTTCCACGAACAGAACACCATGTTGGCATCATGAATCCTAACACTTTTGAGAAATCTTGAGAAAAAATGATGGGATCCCAAGACAGCAAGTCAACCCCAAGAACTGCAGGAGAGATGTGTGAATGCTATCAGCTGCCATGAAAAAGCAAAGACCCCAAGTGCTGGGGTGGCAGGAGCAGCAAGAGGAAACCAAGGGCAGGCACTGTCTGCCAGGTACGAGGGTAGGAAGAAAGGGCTGAGCTGCAACCTGTTCAGACAGTGTTTATCGAGGAGAGATGGGGTAATGAGGGGGCAGAGGAGCTGAAAACAGTCAAGTGGAGAGGATGAGGAAAGTAGGTGTAGAAACACTCAGCTCTCAAATGCAATGTCTCATTGCAGTCTGCCCAGAGAGACTGTCAAAAAAAAAAGCATCAAGTGAACTTCAGAGAGAATATGGCCACATAGCTTAGTCCCCAGCCTCAGAAATTAGGGGGAAATCTCTAGCCAAGGTTTTGAAAGGATGTCAAAGCTGTCAAGGCTTATTCAGGTTTAGGGCAGAAGATATTTGCATACAGAGAGCAAAGGGCTTCACCTCAAATTAAACATGTGCAAGTTGGCCTGTCATTGCACTACTTTTTTTAATACATAAAAGCTACATATTTCTGAAATTGGAGTTTCACTAATTTTTTCTCTTGCAAAGAGACATTTTTGAACATACCAAGAGATACTCAAAACATTCAGAATGCATCATGGTTTTCTTTATAGCAAAAACTCTAGTCTGAATAGCAAACAGAATTTCCAGGAACTTTCAAAAAGTTGTATTAAAAGAAAAGATGCCATTGCTGGCTGGAGAGCTCAATAGATCCCCCTGTTCCTGTAAAACCAAGCTATGGAAGTTGGCTAAATGGTGAAACAACAGACAGCTGAATCTTTATTACAATTTAAGATTGGCTTAATTACTGCCTGACCAACCACTTCCCTGAAAGCTTCCTGCAAGACCTCAGTAAGCAACCAAATAAAGAACTGTGGTGTGATATACTACTGCCAGTAAGGTTTAACACTTGCTGTCTAGGTGTCGTGGTTTAACCCCAGCCAGCAGCTAAGCACCACGCAGCCGCTCACTCACTCCCCCCCACCCAGTGGGATGGGGGAGAAAATCGGGAAAAAGAAGCAAAACCCACGGGTTGAGATAAGAACAGTTTAATAGAACAGAAAAGAAGAAACGAATAATGATAATGATGACACTAATAAAATGACAACAGCAATAATGAAAGGATTGGAATGTACAAATGATGCGCAGTGCAATTGCTCACCACCCGCCGACCGGCACCCAGCTAGTCCCCGAGCGGCAATTCCCCGCCCCCACTTCCCAGTTCCTATACTGGATGGGATGTCACATGGTATGGAATACCCTGTTGGCCAGTTTGGGTCAGGTGCCCTGGCTGTGTCCTGTGCCAACTTCTTGTGCCCCTCCAGCTTTCTCGCTGGCTGGGCATGAGAAGCTGAAAAATCCTTGACATTAGTCTAAACACTACTAGCAGCAACTGAAAACATCGGTGTTATCAACATTCCCCACATACTGAACCCAAAACATAGCACCGTACCAGCCACCAGGAAGACAGTTAACTCTATTCCAGCTGAAACTAGGACACTAGGTATGTACATTTCTTTTGACTTATTCATGGGACTACTGTTTTAGGTCCTGTTTTAACTTAAAAAGCTTCTGAAATTTGTATATAAAAGCCAGGTTGGAGTTCTTGTGTTGCAGCCGCTGCAGAGCCTGGGGTGTCTGCTCCTGGTGACCCCAGCGCAGAGGCAGCAGCAAGGGTCAGAAATACTCACAGCACTGGATGCAGGTTACAGGACACCACCTCCCCCAGACCACCACATTCTTCTCCCTCAGAGGCTGCTGATTCTCCTTGCTCAGGTTCACCTCCAGCTGTTGAAGAAAAGCACACTGTTTTTTAAACACCTACACTCGTGGGGTGAACAAGTTCAGCAAGCAGAGTACCATTTCCAGCACAAGCTATGACACAAGTGTGGTGCAAATACAACTACTATTAAGCTTATCAAATACCCATCGGATTTTAGTCTCATTAGAAAACTAAAATCTACTCTGACAGAAACCAGAGATGCGGCTCTATCCAAAACCTGTTTTCAGCCCATTAAGGCAAATTCATTTTATTCTTTTCCCTAAACCCTGTTCTAAGCAAATTGCTCCTCCAAAGCTGTTTAAGAGGTTTCAAAGAAATGATCGTACAGTTCACATGCCATTAAAAAAAACCCCAAACACAAAGATACTCAGAGCTACCAATGGAAAATAATTACAAAACACCACAAAGGCAAATTAACGAAATAACACACATTAATAGCAAAAGCTAGGGCCAGAATTAGAAATGACATACCAGCAAAATTGTCCTCAGTAGTTCAGCCTCCACCAAGGACCACAAACCCTGAGGCTGATGATGGCTGGTAAATGAGTTTGCCTGCCCCACACACCTCTCAGTAGTCCCTGAGATCAAGAAAGTAAAGAGCAACACGCCTCTGCATTCAAAGACGTATAGCTCCAGTTGAAGGCAATTTGATTTCTGTAGATATGCTGCCTGGCTAGTTATAACACCTGCTTATACAGGACACTGACTTCATCCACCTCCATCCAGAAAAAGTTTTGTCACACTGAGCAAGCGTGGAGTCTTGTGGACTAACCAGGGGATTGGTTTGGTGACCTGAATACAATTACCTATGGCTCTGGAGCTGCCCAAAAGCATCCATGCCCTTGCTGCTGCAGGTCCTTGCCCTGTGTAGGCATTAAGGAAGGCAGTTCTGGTTATTTATTCTTTTAAATGGGTAAAGCACAGCAGAGCATACTGTTTATGACCTGCTGGGAGTTACTCCCCAGGCAGCGCAGAAACAAGGGCAGAGCTTGTATATTTAAGTGGCATTTGAGTTACATTACCATTAAACATACACTGAACATTTCACTAGGCTGAAGGCTGGCAATAGTTTACAAGGACAGTCTGCTGGACATCTAACTCCTGGGTAGAAATCCTAGAGATTTCCTTTATTTTAGTCCATAAAATGCTACTTAACTTATTAATAGAAATCCAAAGATGTACAACAAGCTTTTTAAACGGAGCACAGCAAATGAAAAGCAATTAAACAAACACAAGATACCGCAGGTGAACCCCTGAGGCACTAAAGAGGAAGGAAAGGTCTCCCTTCAATCCAAGCTCAATAAAAGGGACAAGAAGGACAACAAGAAGTATGACAGAGGATGACACCAGGGCTGCTGGAGCTGAATGATGCCAGGGGACCAAAGCTCTCCTGGCATCACTGTACCCCTTGAGGCTTGCACAGCCCCCCAAGCACCCCAGCCTCTCTCACCTCTGCTTTTGCAGCTGGAAGGGAAGAGCATTGCCCAGCACAGACATTACTTAAAGGGTCTGCAATAGGAAAAGGTGCATTTTTAACAACTGTTGGCCAAACACACTTAAAACATACCTTCCCCAACCACCGATGTCACCTAATAGGGCTGTGCATTGGCTGGAAGAGCTTAAGTTTGTTTTCCACATCCTGGAAAATGAAATTAGGAAAGAAGGAAACCTGCCTTCCAGTCCGTGTTAGGCTGTAGAGAGGAGAAAAAGAAAAATCCTCCCCAAGGCAGGAGTTGTGGCTCACATCAAAGGCTTCTGAGTGAAAGGAAAAACAAGGCAGCATCATTCACCTCTGTGTGCTGTTAGGAAAATTTACTCTGTAATTGTTAGCCTTTGTCCAATCCAACAGGATCAGGGACTGGGAGAGAGACTTTACGATCTCAATCACACACTCTGGAATCAATAAAGGCCACTGCACTCCCAAAATCGTGCAAGCGCCATCTGAGTTCAGGAGCTGGGACCCTTGGTGGAAGATGATGATGATAATAATAATAACAATAATAATAATAATAATATAAGCAGCAAAGAGAAAACTGCAAGAGACAGGAGATTTTCTCACTAATTAACAGGCTGAACAGGAGACTAGAGAAGGTAACATTTCTTCCCTTTCTTAGAAGGGACAAAGGTTTAACAGTCAGCCTAGAAAATCAGCAGTTTCAAAACAGGCTTATTAACTCCAAAAGCCCAGCACCCCAGGGACAAGGGGAAACACAAAGAAACCACAGACCTGTAATCAGGACCCTACTTAGTCCCCACTGAGCCAGGTTTTGCCTCTCCACTTTCCATGACAGAGGAGCTCCTGAAAAAGCTTTGGATCCCACACTCTGGCGTCCATTCACCAAAACCTGAAAATAAACAGCATTGATCGATTATTAAAACGCACAAGCACAACTTCATGTACTACACGCTCCCCCAGCGTCACTTTGGGTTTTTATGAACTCACAGGGAGAGATTTTCACCGCAGCCATCAGCCGGGTGCTGTAACAGGAGCACAAACACCTCCTGCTCCGGCTTTTCATGGGCAAAGAGCCTTGGGACCCCGGGCTGAGGCGTTAACCCACAACGAGCAACACCGAGGGCAAAACTCGGTATTTCTGGAGTCTCCTGAAAATGCAAAATTAAAGGGTAAACGTGAAAACATAGAATGGAAATATAGTTTGGGGTTGGGTTTTTTTTTCAGAAAGGAAAGGAAAGCAGCGCCGCCAGCCTCAAGCACCCAAGCAGCAACTAAACCTAAGCTAACCCCCCAAAATGGTACAATAAGTGGTTTTGTACCGATCAGCGATAATTTAGGAGGAAAAAACCCCAAACAAAACCCGAATTTTTGTTCGCTCCTCTAAAAGCCGAAGGCGCAGGAGAAGCCGGCGGGATAAGCCGGCTCTGCCCGCTGCCCACGAACCGTGACACCGGCCCCGCCGCCCCGGGACCCTCGCCCGGCCCCGCCGCCATGAGGCCGCCCAGGCAGCGTCACGCCGCACATGAATATTCATGAGGTACCGCCTCCCGGCCCCGCCCACCCCGCCGTGTGCCCCGCCCGCAGGGTAAGGGGCGCATCCCCTGGGTCTTCCGCAGGCAGGAGGGGCTAAGGGACAAGGGAAAAAAAGGCAAAAAAAAAAACCAGCAAGAGAGGAAAAACCACGCTGTAGAGCACCCAAAACCGTTTTCACCCTCCGCTGACCCCTGCCGCCCATCCATCACTGCAGCTCGGCGCAGTCCTGCGCCTTGGAAACTACCGCTGTTGTACAGAGGTGTGCAAGTGTGTGTTCTCAAATGTTTCCTACAGATAATTAAAAATCGGGGCTCATTTAGTTTCAGCTGTTGCCAGCCCATCCTGTGTTTTAGGGAGCAACCTACCAGTCATTCGGCACCAGCTACAGATCAGGAGGTGCAGGTTTGGCGCCTTATCTGGGATATCTAGGAGGGTGCTGGTGGTGTCAGGCTCACCCTGGTCCTACCCCAGCACTTTGGTGTCCATAACTGGGCGATGCCAGGAATAAACGCTGGTCTAACGTGGCTCCAGTAGCCCCGCAGTATCAGATAGCAAGCATAGTGCACAGTTTCTTATTTTTGAGAGCTCTGCTTCAGTAGGAAAATATAACCATAAGGAAAAAAAAAAAAATCTCTACAGACTGAACTTGTTTCCTAGCTATTTCCCAAAATAACAAAAACAAAACCACCTTTAGAAACCTAGGTAAGATGATACTCCAAATTTCCAGCCCTGTTTTGAAACACAGGACAGAGTGGCACTCTGGAAAGAGAAACCCTGGACAGTGCTGGGGAGGGGAGTGGGCTGTGGGGTTTGCAAGGTAAGGTCATTCCCATCTTCACAGGTAAGAGAGAATTACAAGGGGGAATTCCCTTTTTTTCCAAAAGTAAACACTTCCTGTTACCCAAAGTGGGAGCCTGGATTCCCCCTGTAAATCGGTGTTGCTACAGGGGGTGATGAGAGCAGCAGAGAGAACAAGCCAGATCTCTGGCAGCAGGAGAGATGGCAAGCTGGAATAAAACAAGTTTATTTTCTATTTGGACACAAGCATTTCTTTTTCACAAGTCTGGCTGGTCACTGGAGCAGCATTTTACGTCTTCTGATTTGCAAAGAACATTTTTCTCGGCTACAGAATACTAGAAACAAATACAGCTGACCAAACAGGGGTCAGTGTAAGGTTCATCTAGCCCAGTGCCCACTCTGCAGTGGCCAAATAACAAATGCAGGAATGGTACAAGCTCAGGGTAAGCGCACAGCAATACTTCTCCAGAGTACTCACCCAGTCACCAACAATTTGCACCCAGAAGTGTCTTTGTTAACAACTTTGATTCCCCCCCACCCCAGTCCCTTTTTGAAAGCACATTCACACTACCTGGTGGCAAAAGCTTACACAGCTCAACTAGGTGTGTGCAAAGCAACCTCTATTTTGAGCTGGCCCCTTGCTAGTTTCATTTGATGCTCCTCTAATATCTAAATAGTTGGAGAAACCCTCTCCAACATTTGTGGGTTTACAGACCTTACAAATCCTTTCCCAGCTCAGTTCTCTCACCCTAGCTAAGAATCCTCATCCATCAAGTCATTCCTCATACAGAAGCTGTGCTATCACCCCTCTCTGCGCCTAGTCTAATTCTACCATAACTTATTTCTCTGGACACCTAGTGGGAGTAACACTGACTTACTGCCTGCTTTGCACTGTAGTTACATAAACTGTAGCTCACTTCTGGCCAAGCTTTACCTCCTCCCCACAAAGCTGAAGCCTTGGGCTGGCAGTTGTGCAAACCTCCTAACGGGAATAAGCATTGCCTGTGAACACATCAACAGATCTGGTCAAGTTGGTGTCTCTTAGATACCGTTTTCTTTTCTACCTCTTCCATTTTTCCACAGGTTTATTGGCAGAGACTAGACACAAGAGGAATGTCAATCCATACAGGCCAGCATGAGCTTATTTGATCAAGGACAAGCGTCATGGGGATGGGGAGCGAAGGGGGAGATAGCGACAGGTCTATAGAAACAAAGAAAAATAATCACCAACAAGGGCTTTAGGAAAGTGATACTACAAAGAACAGACTCCTATGGAAACTGCAACTCAAAGAAACCATGATATTTAAAACCGTTGCAGGAAAGGTTTCTTGAATCAGCTCTGCAGCTTCCTGCAAAGCTTCTACTGGAACTGGAGGCATAAGCAGGAGTGTCCGCCAGCCCACCTGACCTCTTGTAAGGGAATTCAGGGCACTCTCCTCATCGTGCACTGATGCTGAAAACTCACCAGCATATACTTTGAGGAGCTGAATGCCCTCCGTTCATTCAGACAGCAGAGGACACTGCTCTGCCACAGATGATAGGCACATTCTCAATCCTTGGGAGGACAGGAGCCAAAAAGGTGTGAGCATTAAACAGATGAACAACAGGTCAGGTAAGAAAAATACTGCCTCTTCATTTAATGTTTAAAGACATTGGTAAACAAACAGAACAGTACAGACAGTCTGAGGCTAAACCCCTCCCGCCTCCCCAAATGGCACACTCCAAACCACGACAGGTACCAGGTGATGACTCCGGCAAAGGAGCAGCAAAGTCTGGGATTTAAGGGATGGCCAAGAGAATCTCTGCTGTGTGAGGGCAAGACAACAGGACCTGGAGGAAGCAGCTTCCCCTCACCCACAAGCAGAGCGACATCTCCTGGGTACAGTCAAGAGGGAATGGTTTCCACTCCGAGCAAGCAGCCCAAATCTCTTGCTAACACACAGAAGGGCCATGTGTGAACTTGGAAAACACAGCTGGAAGCTACATTAAAGGTGCAAGACACACTATGTACTGACCTTGGCAGCCAAACCTCTGTTCCACAGTGATTTTAGCCTCTTGAAGAATAAAGAAAACAGGGAATTTAGGTCCAACTTGGCAAAGTGTTGCAGTACTCATTTGTGAACACAAAACTGAGTGGGGGGGGAATGAACAAGACTATGCTCTGCATACATTCTTCCATCCTGCTCCATCAAGCTGCTCCCTGCTCCAGGGACACTCCTGACCCCTATTCCACAGCTGGCCTTGTCTTCTCACATAGTTTTCCTTGAGCTGTGGAGCATCAGATGGTTAGAAGGGACATCAGGAAGCAACTCTCAGTGCAGGCTTCAGGGGACAGTCAACCGGGTACCTGAGTGGAGGGCCAGGCAGAGTACGATGTATCAGGTGTTGCTGCTGAAGAGAGGCAGAGATCATAGGCACAACCGCTCCAGCTCCCACCTTGCTGGCAGAAGCCTGCACGGGAGTTACGGGCGGTGACTGAACCAGCATGGGTCAGGCTCTGAAGGCAGCTGCACAGCTGCCATCCAGTACACAGCACAGATCGGAGCCTACTTGAATTTCCATTTCCCAGAGCACTGACAGCTGGAACCATGACACATGGTGGAAAGTAAGGAACACATTTCACTGCTCTCTGCCTCTCCAGGTAGCGGAAGCTTGCAGTAGTGTTGTTTCTGCTGCCACCGCATGCAATCAAATACGAAGGGAGGGCTAACTGGCTCCTACGTGGCCCGGTTATCTGCTCCAAGCACCCATGTCCAATGCGGGACCCCCCACAGTCCAGAGCCCCACATCAGAGCCCTCAGATCTCAACGTCACTCTCTTTGTCGTTATCGTGGTCACCGTCATAAAACTCGTTGGCAGCTTCAGGCCTGGGGGAAAGACAATCACTATCAGCAAGGAGAGCTTTGACACCCTTGGGGCCAGAGAAAAATGCCCAGGTCACACTGCCAAAGGTCAGAAGATGCCCTGCACCCCAAATACCCCATGAAATGTTATGCGAATAGATGACACAGTTCCAGGGAGAGGCTCCCTGGATAAAACCAGAGACTCAGAAATGACTTAGTATCTGTTCTAGGAAACAGACTGTCTCCAGTGTATCATCTGCCCATCCTAGCAGGGACAGAAGGGGAAGCCCATTTCTCCAGAACAAGATCTGGTACCTGCTGTAGTTTTCCTCAGAGCCTCTTTCCTCTGGATCAGGCTCATCTGTGCGATCATAGCTGAGCAAGTCAGAAGGGACATCATGGATCTGCACGCTGGGAGCATGGTTCAGCATTTTCAGATTCTCAAATATCGTCTGCCTGATCTGATCCAAGTACTACATAGGAAAAACAGAGAGGGATCACCACAGCGAGATCTGGCAGTCTGCACAGAGCCACAATTGTTAGCACTGCTACCTGCCTGCATTGTCTATGTAGTGGCCATGAGAAACAAATTTGTGCAAAAAGCTATTTATCAGAGCAGAGGAGGTGGGAGAGTTAATTCAATCACTGATACTCAAGCACACAGAATAACAGTAAGACAACCCAGCAAGGTTCTCAAATGCTATGAGACTTTCCGACATCCCAGAGGAAAGGTTCTGCTTGTTTTTCATCAGTTTTCTACCCTGCAAGAATTCTTTGCCTGGGCTCTACCTGGTTTCACAGGACAGAGCATCAACCACAGGGTTTTGGAAATACATAGCTGATATTGCAATAAGGCTACAAGCACTTACCTGCCTGGAGTTCTGATTTTCAATCCTCGTACTGACATCAGGATGAAGGGTGAAGTCTGGAGCAAAGTATTCAAAGTACTCTGTGATGGAACGAGCAAGAGAGTTACAGCACAAAGGCATGGGAGCCAGTCTGCACTGCTCTGCAGAAAGCAGAGTTCACTCCCACCATGCTAGGAGTAACCAGATCCTAAAAAGCACAGTGATGTACAGCTCTGCAACCACAAGGAATTATAGGAAACAAAAGAGCGAGCAAAAGTAACACTCAGGTCACTGAATAGGAAATGATCCAAATTAAATGATACATGACACAGTAAGGGCGTGTCTGCCCAGCAAAGTCTACAGGTGGCTGTGTCCTGGTTTCAGCTGGGATAGAGTTAATTTTTTTTCTAGTAGCTGGTATAGTGTTATGTTTTAGATTTAGTAAGAGAAGAATGTTGATAACACACTGATGTTTTCAGTTGTTGCTAAGTAGTGTTTATACGAAGTCAAGGATTTTTCAGCTTCTCATGACCAGCCAGCAATAAGGCTGGAGGGGCACAAGAAGCTGGGAGGGGACACAGCCAGGACAGCTGACCCAAACTGGCCAAAGGGGTATTCCATACCATGTGACGTCATGCCTAGTATATAAACTGAGGGGAATGGGGCTGGGGAGGGGATCGCTGCTTGGGAACTAACTGGGCATCAGTAGGCGTGTGGTGAGCAATTCCATTGTGCATCACTTGTTTTGTATATTCCAATTCTTTTATTATTATTGTAATTTTATTACTGTTATTATTATCATTATTATTTTCTTCCTTTCTGTCCTATTACACTGTTCTTATCTCAACCCAAGAGTTTTATATTTTTTCTCCCAATTCTCTCCCTCATCCCACTGGGTGAGGGGGAAGTGAGCGAGCACCTGCATGGTGCTTAGTTGCTGGCTGGGGTTAAACCACAACAGGGTGGTAGGAGACAACTAAGGCCATCTCTAAGATCAGAAAGTGCAGTCACTTTGGCCCAGGTCTTATCTCTGGTCAATGCAGAATAGAAGTGTAGTTCTTCAGCTGATATAACAAATACTTTAGTTCAGCTAATGAGGGGAAAACAGAACTCCAACTTACCACTGTATGGGAGCTCTTCGCTAATTGCTTCATCTACAAGCAATGATGTTTCATAAGTCCTGAAAACATGCAATAAGATGATCTCAGTCCAGAGAAAGCTACGTGGTGCATGGAGGGACAAAGCCCACAGCAACTGCTTAACCAGTGACCTTCAACAAGCAGATAAGAGACTCACCAGCATCGTGCCACATTGCGAACTGTGTAACCACCTCCTCCCAGTACCAGCAAGGGGATGTTGAAGCTCTTTACATACTCCACGCACTCCCTACAAAACCCAAACAAAAAAGTGCCAGAGCTGTTAACTGCAGCACACATTCATGTGTCAGAAATGCCACCGTGCACTTGAACACCACGGCAGCTGGTGTGATACACCTGAAGGTCAGGGCTTCCACGCAGGGAGCCTGAACCATGCGCTACTCTGTGAACCACTGCTCTGCAGCACCTTGTACAAAGCCTCATTCTGAGACCTCCTCCTGTCATACAAGAGTTAAAAAAAAAAAAAAAAAACCAACCCAAAACTGCTGGTGCTGCTGGAAGGCCGAAGTCAAAGCTCAAGCCTCACAGCAGAGGACTCATTAGAGCCCTTCAGACTGAAGGATGGTCTTTCAACTAACTGCTCTGCCCCAGCCCTGCTGTACTTACCCATGTCCTCTTATACTGAGGTTAAAACAACCCAAACGGTCACAACCCAGAGAATCAGCACCGCACTGGGGAAGAGAAGAAGAACAACTGAATTTTTGCTACAGAGGCACTGTTTTCCAGACACACATCAGCATCCCCACCCCTTGGCCACCCTCATTCACAAGAGGGTATAGACAGCAGCTCAGCTAAGACACACCAACCCTGATTCCCTGGGAACAGAACATAATGCATCAATAGCGGCCCCCTCCAACCTACAGCCTCTGAAAGGGATGGACAAGTGCACAGAGGCTTGCTTTCTTACCTGCAGTACTATGCAGGTGGGCTGATAGTAATCTACCACCTGGTTAATGACTGGCTGGAAGAGGTGTTTATAACCTTTGGAGAGAAAGGTAGATTTGTCATGGCTCTGGAGCAGAAGGACCAGCAAACGCCTGGGCAAGGGAAAATGGCAGGGAACACCTACTTTGGTCATCAATGCCATCTCGTAGAGGCACGTTGAGACAGTAGTAACGACCACTTTCTGCACCAACTTCATACATGTCACCTGGCCAGGGAAAGACAGGAGAGTCATAACAGCTCTGAGACTTCAGAGGTGTGGAAAGGCCAGATCTGGTCTGGGTTGAGATCTCTTAACCTAGCTAGGATCCCTCTTTCTTACAAATAACTATACTTCTGTTCCTCTCTAATTGCTTTTCCATGCCCTTTCTTCCATCATTTCTCCCTGCAGCTCTGATTTCATGATTTTACACTTTTATACTCCAGCAGAGCTTTCAAAGGATTCTGAAGCAAGGCCAGGTTCACACTAAGGGAAAATACATACCTGTACCAGGAAAGAAATAGTTCCCATATTTATGAAATGACACTGTCATGACACGGTCCGTCAAGTAGAAAGCCTCCTGCACACCGTCTCCATGATGGATATCAATATCAATATATAGAACACGTGGATGATATCTATTGAATACATGAGGAAAAACAGCATTACTGTCTGCACTGCACCCAGCCTCACTATTCCCCACATGCCTTGGTATCACCTGGCACTCTGAAAACCACCACCAACATCTACCCACAAGCCCACTTGCCAAAAGAACTCACCTGTCCCACCTGAGACATATCAAATGGTTTAGATACAAGACATTTGTATACAGTCAAACATGCCCCACCACTAAAAAATTTTCTTCTGATGTGCTTGGAAATCGATATTAGAATAAAAGGTTTTCAGATGGGGCCAGAAATGTCTTGGAAAGCACGTGAAGAGAAACTATTTTAACCACCTGGGCGTTAGAAAGTTGATGGGTTTTGATTCTTCTACAAACAACATGCTGTTAGTTAATCTTTAAGAGCTCCAACAATTTTTAATCATAAAAGGAAATGAAAGGTAAGCTAGCCAAGGAGGAGGTAGGAACACTTCACTTCCTCCACATACCACAGTACTGGCAGCACTATGTCCCAGCTGGCTAGCGCCAAGAACACCAGGCTGAACTGCATTTACTGGAGAAGCTGCCTGCTGGGTCACAGACAGAGGGTGAAGAAGGGGAAATCATCACAAGTAAATTCATTGGGGTAATGGTCAAAGCTGATGTGCTGTTGAGCACTGGAGACGTGGCCCCAGGCCATCCCTAGAGCTGCCTGCTTGGCTGGAAAGAACTTCTCCAACTTTTCACACGGAAATACTGCATCTGGTCCATCCCCAAAGAACAGGGGATCTGGCATCCACACCAAAACCCTAGAGGACTGGGGAGGTGCCTGAAAAAACAAGACAACATCGAAACAGAGAGGAGGAGCATGTGGTTCGTGCCATCTCCCTTGGAACCATGGCTTTAAGCATGTCTGCAGTGATCTGATCAAACTGGTTGATGGTGCTGATCCATGCTGATTAGCAGACCAGTACCTTGCCACAGTCTCCCAAGAGAGACATAAATTATTTAAAGGCAGCCCAGATTATTTGTCCTGTAGACAAATGACAGCAAGGAGAAAAAGGGGATGTATACACACAGCCCTTGCACACTGGTAAAGGGAGAAAGGGACCTTCTAAGACCAGAGGCACTACAGTACTCCCATGGTGGGAAGCAAACTCAAGTATACAGCCACCTACTACCGAAATGGTTCCTGAAAACAGAGAACAAGAGAAGAGGGACATATTATAAGCTCCCATGAGGGGTAACTGGCCTGTATTTGAAGCCTCTGGCATATGGGACTCGTGAGACTAGAAAATGGCTGTGCAGAGATACACAGTGAAGACCTAAAGTTCCAAACACAGAGCAGGGAAGACTGGCCGAGAGGAAGGAGGTACAAGAAACCCCAGTGCATCCCATAAATCTGACTTTGACAGCGAGTAAACTTGTCACCAGTCATGTAACTATTGTCTGGTCAACGCCAAATCTTTTTTAATTCCATAACATCTTGCCTCAGATTCAGTGACAAGGAGGGCATTTGAGAGTACAAAAAAAAAAAAAAAAAAAAAAAAATCACAGATTAATCCAAGAAACAGAAGGTATTTCTGTAACTCTTCCTCCCATTCTGAAGTTATTTTTCATTTTCTAAAAAGAAAAAAACAAATCTGACTCTTTTCTACTCAAAGCAAGTGTCCTTTGATCATCCATGTGTTGCTCAAGTCCTGTTCTTAAGCCACTCAAGCAAGTCAAGAAAGATTCAAGTCATTTAACTGTCTTCAGTGAGCCATAATTTGCATTTACCTACAAAAGGCTCGCTGTGGCAAAAACGCAGAGACTCAGGAGACCCTGAAATGAGTATTTCACAGATGGATGAAAAATGGAATTGAAGAACTCTTCCGTATCCCTTAAGCTGCATGCAACAAAACTGGAGTCAGATATTCCAATTCTCAAGCCCCCCTACTCGTGCCTGAAGAGGAGGCCAGAAAAAAATCAAGTTGTTGGCCTTCCAGGATTCTAGAAAGGCAAATGAGGAGGGGAAATAGAGAGAGAGAACAGTGAAGCAGCAGGGGGAAACCACATGCCAGCCAGGACAGTACTGCATTTGCCCCATGTCCTTACTTGAGCAGCTCCAGGATGCCAATAACTATGTCGTTAACGTAACAAAACCCAGAAGCCTGCAAGAGAGAGAAAACAGAACAGCTTTAGAACAGGATCAACACAGAGCCTGGGCCTCAAAAAGACAGAGCAATATGCAGATTTGCCTCATTACCTCAAACTTTTTGGCATGATGCAGGCCCCCTGCCCAGTTTATTGCAATATCACAGATCTAAGAAAGGAAAGATAACTTAGTTAAAGGTGACAATGTGGTAACAACAACCTTGCACCCGCTTCAACCTCCCCAGCCCTGTGGCTCAAACACCCTTCTAGTCTTTCCTTTTCCTACAGAGGCCTTTCCAAAGCTCCATCGTCATCGTTAGCCCAGCCAAGTTTTGGTTACATCATGTCCATACTGTATTAGTCCTGTGCTCTACATTCCCCATTAGACCAGAAAAGATCATCTCCCACCACCACTGCTCCCCCTCCAGGCAACAGCAGGCAGAGCACCTGGCACATACAATTTGTTCCTGCACTTGTTCTTTTCCCTTATCAGAGCTTTCTCAGGTCTCTAAAAGACTCAAACCTCTGTAGATTTTTTTTATACCCACCTGAGGAACACTCTTCTTCCCACCTTCTGCGTGGCCTCATTTAGTGCATTTCCATAGGAGAGACCTAGCAGCACTGTCGAGGTCACCCAGCAGCCAGTTTCACTGAAGACCCCAGGTTTGTTCTACAGCGGTGAGGGTGCTTTGTGACTTCAGTACTTGCAACATTAGTACTCTCTGACTCCCTCCAGATTAAACATCTACTAAATGGTTGCCTCTGACAGTGCAAGAATGGTCTCAAGCTTAAATCTTACAGTACTAGGTATTTACACTGCAACACAGCAGTGCTTGCTACATTGTTTTACAAAACAAATCCATGAGGTTCTCCTTAAATTGAAAACCAGTTGGCTTACATCTGTGTTTCAAAAGATAAGCACATCAACGCAGTTACCTTGTTGTTCAGCTGTGTTGCTCCCTGCAGGGAGGCCCCAGTATAGCGAGAGCAAAATTCAAAGAGGCCTGGAAACACTGGGCTGAAAAAGAAACCATGATTCAAACACAGAACATCTTCTCATTCCTCCCCATTTCTCCAGAGCAAAGCTAAGAATAAAACTGTCCAGGGACATGACCTGAGCAAGACCAAAACTCATTCTCTGTGAAAGAGTTCATTTGGGGTCACTCTGACCCTGCTTATAACACAATGAGTACCAGCAGGCGAGCAATCTGGCTGGAAACACAATGGGAAACTCAGCAAATTTGATAATGATTACCATAGCTTCCAAGCTAGTCCTGAAAAGGCTCCCCTGCTCACAACACGTGCCAGCATCTGTCCTGCAGCCCTGCTGACATATGCCCAGAGCTAGGACATGATGCGAGACACTGCATCAGGAGAGGGGAGGACTGGTCTGCTCCTGCACTCTCCCCTCCCTGCTGTATCTGAAAGATCCTGCTACCAGCCTCCAGCCCAGCATGCAGTATACTGCAACCAGAGGTGAACACTGCTCTTAAGACAGCACTGAGGTCTGATCCATCCCACCACGCAGAGCCAGCCCAGGCACCGGGAGAGTACAGAAACACAGGACCTGGAGCCCCTGTGTCACCAGCTTGCTGGCACCATGTCACACATTTCATTCATGGACAAGCAATGGCTTAAAGACTATGGGGTTTTATTTCCCCTTTCATTTCTGATAAGAAGATGGTTTCTGATCGTCAGAGCAGCAAGGTTACAAACAGTCTTCTGATTCTCAGCCTGAATATTAAAAACCAGGCTATACTAGTATCTTCTTGGGATAACACTGTTCTCTAGCTAATGTAACTCCTCCCATGCTAGTACTTACAGCTTTTACCTCCACAGAGTACGTAAGAACAATCTAACTCTCTGACAGCCCTTATAATCCTCAACCAGACAAGGCATATTGCTATTTCCTCGGTCACCCACAGAGCCCTTCCGTAATTTTCTTTCAAGTTTCATCTCTCACAAGCATTAAAGACTGGAATTGAACATTCTCAACAAGATCTCATGTAGTTTTGTACAGAACCACAAGTATCTCCTTAGTTCTACCTGAAAATCAGGCTCTCAAAGCTGTCTTGAATTTAACATGCACATATTAAGGCAGCTAAAATCACAGGCAATTGTTTAAAAAAATAGTTAGCACGTTCAAGAATAACTGGAGAATCTGCAAGAACAAGTAGAGATACAGTTTCTAACTCCACAAGCTTACAGCTTAAATATAGATCTAAAAAAGAGGACTGCAAGATCTAAAGAGAAGGGAAAGGAATCAAGGAGGTTCCAGTAATCTCATATAGACAGGAGGGACATGCACCTCATTCTGGTTAAGAGCAAATAAGAAATGGGACATTCTAAAAGAGCTCTCTGAACATGAGCAATGCAGGAGCACCCTTTCCGATTGTGGGTTCGCAGGAAGCACAGAGCACTCACCAGTCATCGCCCACGTTGAAGGCGTTAAGGCTCTTGGTGAATCCCTGCATGTTATTGGGACTCACTCTCTGCAGGAAGTCTATGTAGTCCTCGGAGTGGAATCGGCACATGTCATGCTGGGATGCCTGGTATGGTTTGAAAACCTTCAAGAGAGAAAGGCAAGACTTATTTCCCATCCAAACTTGCATTTGCTTTAGCTGTAAGAAATCTCAAGCTAATTGACGAACGACCTGCACAAGGTATATCAAAAAACGTTCCAATACATTGGCTTCCTGACATTCATGTTTATTTAAATTCAACAGGTTGCTCCACGAAGCCTGCTTTCCTACTGATTTTTCTCCTTCAGCCATAAACACGTCTCCTGCCTCTCATAATAACGGCAGCTCTTGCCACATACTCTCCGATGCCTTCCCTCCCCCATTGTGCACACATCCCTCCTTGGGCAAGCCAGCAGAATAAAACAGCTGAGTTCAAACTACAGCTTTTTCTTCACTGTGGGGCACTATTCCCTAATCAGTCACCAGCTTTCACACAATTTTAAGACCTTGATATAGTGGTGGTTTTGGTCCCTCTGTCCTATTTGCCTGTAATGGGCTGATAGGTTCAAAAGTTATTTGGAGAAAGCTCACGGACGGAAGAGTTGCATAAGCTTTGTTTCCTTTGGAAAGCCGGCGAAAAACCGTCAGGGAACTGGATGGATTAAAATTAAAGATCTTGTGACAATACAGGCTTGCCATTTTGGCACTAAACACACATACCTCAACGTACAGGAAGTTAAAAATTAACACCACATACCTGTCGAGAGGAAATTAAAGTTGAACTGAAATCAGTAAGAGATCTTTTTTGTGTTTCCCAATTTCTCTTAATTAAAGCATGCACTTTATAGAAAAAGTGGAACATGAGAATAATAGTAAGATACATGAGCTTGTCTCCGAAGGGAAGATTATCAGGGCAACTGCACCAACGTGCCTGTTTCTTAGGCTAAGCAGGAAACACTTTAATTTTCAGAGACATAATATACCCTAACAAACCCATCATCCTCTTTCCTGAATTGATCTGCATGTGGTATGGTGTTTTCCACATGGATGCATGGGGTGCAGTGTTTTTCAGAGGCTGCTGCCTCTGACAAACAAGAAGGATGAAGCAACTCACAAGCACAAGCCATTAGTGCAGCTGCTAAGGGTGAGGGCAAGACCTATTCCCCACGAGGGCTCTGCACAGGTACCTCCCAGGAATCCAGACAGCTGATTAAATCAAACAAGACCAAAACCAATGCTGAGGAGTTGTCATGGAGAAGAAATAGCTCTCACCAGATATCCAGAGGCTCTCTTGGACAATAAAAAGTAGGGATGTGTGACTCAAAACAGAAAAGGCAGGGGGAAAAAAAAAAAAAAAAAGACCAGAAGCTTCAAGACAGACTCAGCTGCTGGCAGAGTGCAGCAGCCTCTGAAAAAAAAAAAAAAACCTGCCTCCTTCCACCCTTCACCCTGCTCCCAGCAATCCCACCCACCTTCCTAAGCAAGCTTTGGCAGTCAGTCCCCTCTGTCTGCCGCCTTGTTTTGCTAACTCCATAGAAAACTCTCCTGGCTTTGCCGAGTTACTGAATTGCATCAGTTCACAGAGGGATCCAATAGCTTCCAAATGCAGCACAAGAAAGGCAGGGGGAAGACACTGAAGAGAAGCAGGGAAGGTGAGCAGCAGGACAATCCCCCCTCTTTCAGCAACACTGAGCCTTGGTTCACCACATTCTTGTGTGCTGCAGCCACAGGGAAGCTGGGAAAGGTGCAAAGAGGCAAACCCAGCTTGACAGGACAGTGGCCTTTTATTTGGAGGAGGCAGAGAGGGCAGATAGTGATGTAACCACAACACAAAGTTAACGGGACCTTTTATAGTCACAACTGACCATAATCCCCGCTTTTATTTGCTTGTAACTTTGCCAGTCACTGACTGTTCAGGATGAAGTTTCCTCTGCAGTTTTAGCTTCATGATGGCATCTTGTGGAAAATATAACCCCCAGAAAAGGGTTTCAAGACTAAAAACATGGTGAAGCATACAGGTCTGCCTACTGCCTCATTCAGACATGGATCTGACATTTAGAAGCGTTATGTCAGAATATGCTTTTTGCTTTTTCTGCAAGAAAAATCCCAACTCTAGGGAAGTTACTCGTTGGAGTTCCTACATCTACAGTAAAAATCTGAAAGATAAGTTCTGCAAAGATTCCACGTGGCCTGAGCGTACTCCAGCTGTATTCACCCGCAAGCACAAGAGCAAGTCACTGTGGCTGGATGCGATTTTACTAGGGAATTGTATTAATTACACAGGAAAGCTTTTCTGATGTTTAAACACACCAAATTAAATTTATATATTGCATCAAGGAACTGTTCCACTGGTCCATTTTAGCACCTTCCTTTAAAAATTGATACTGTGCTTTAGTTTTGGGACAGCTTATTTTCTATTTGCTCTTGTTCAATCTGCAAGTCTCTCACCACAGAAGCAGATATGCTGGCAGTGGAAGAGCTTGAACTTGAGCCCATGCCAAACACCAGACACCTGTACAGTGCTAGAGATAATGACAAAGTTGTGCAGCATGGACAGGCAGGTACAAAGCAGCTGAGATGTAGCTTTTCCCTCTGCCCCACTTGTAGTAGTTTGGCTGTTCAGACTTTACCCTAAAAAATAAAAAGCAGGAAAACTGTATTGCTATCACGCTTGCAAGAATTTTGCACCTTGTCCTGCCCATATAGTGGAAAACACTGTAAACATGCCAGAATTAAAACCACGGGTCTAACCTTGCTCTCTTGTGCTCACAGTGATACAACTTTGATTTTAACATCACCTGATTCTCAAGTGATTGAGAAGTGACTTTTAAGGACAGGCTTTTTTTTGGTACCACAACAGCTAAATATTTAGTCAGGTCTTTGAGGGCGCAGTGAACGTTGGTTACAGTTTTGCTTTATGTCTAATGGTGGGGATGAGGGAACCTGGGAAGCTAATCATAGTCTGAAGAAGTGCCCGGTCTAGCTGTAGAGGGACTGGAATTTGCACATTTCTGTCCGACAGCTCTGCACAATCACCATGTTTTCACAGCAGCTCATGATTTATCCCTAAAGCATGCTGCAGATGTGAAAACACATCACTGAAACAAGTTGATCACGCTTTCTTCTCTACAGCCTCAAAACAAGCCCAACTATTACCAGTTCCTTGCAATCATCTACAAATACATGCAACAACCCACTATTGAGTTCTACAATCATTCTGAGAGCACACACCTCAGAGTAAGCTCTGGGGTCACCCAGTTCAGGCTCATGAGAGGGGAAGTGGCTGGTTTGCAGAGCATCACAAGGAGCAGAGCCCCACTGCAGAAGGGTGAGGTGCACAAGCACAAAGAGGAAGGACAGGGGAAAGTCCTAACATCCCTCGCAGATCAGAGCAATGACGGTTTTGTGCCCTCCTTTCACCTCCCCTCCTTGTTTGCTAGCTACACATGATGATGACTGTGACGGAAGTGCTCTTCACCTCTTAACGAGGTAATTCCCATGAAAAGACACTGTAAATGCATGTGTGTATGCCCATATATGTACATAAAACCAGAAGTGCCAGAAGCTGTAGCCTACAACATTTAGAATAACATTCTGGGTACAGGCCCTTTCCCAGGGCACATCAAACAGGTCACAGGCTGTGGAGACAATAGGCAGCAGCTAAACCCAGCCTCTGGATCAGATAGCATGACCTGGAACCGTGCCAGTCAGCCCAGGAATTAAATCGCTCAATGGCCCGAAACAGCTGAGAAGCAATCTCACCACACCGAAAGCGAGAATAAGCCAACAGGAGACAAAATGAGATGCCCCAAAACAATCAGCAGCTGCATGTGGCATGTTTTACACATCAAAATGGGCAGAATGGCAGAAGACTTTACTATTCCTGCCTTGATCTTGTATCATGAGGCATTAAGTTACATGCCCTGTACTCCTGAGAGCTTTTCATTTGTTCTATGCTGCAAGAACAGGCAAAAAAGTGAACAAGGATTCTAGGGAAAGGAGCATGGTTCAATCCCACTTGCACCAAGTGAAATAAAATAATTCAAAAGAGGGGTACCACACATTCATAGTGATATTCCACTACCCCCAAACTAGTTCACTTCTTGAAAGATGAAGATTTAAGTTTTCTTTTTGATTATTGCTACAGGCCGATCATGGTTTATCAGGTTTACACAAGCTAGATTTCAGGAAGAGAAAGTCTTTCTAACAGTAAGAACCGGAGAGCTCTGGACTAAGTTGTTTGAGCTGGCTGGGCAACAAAGGCTTTGAAGAACAGGTTGGACAATCACCAATCAGGTATGAGATGGGATTAGTGAACCCCATTAAGGCATCAAGGTGAATTAGCAAGCCTCTTGAGGGTGTTTTTTTGAGCTTTACTATTCTACAGTCACATGGTCCACAGTGGTCGCTGGGTCCTTTCTAGAAGGGGCTACAGACACCAGAATTCCGTGCATGGTCCCCAGGGGCACTGCTGCAGCTCCAGGCACGACACTATATGCACAAGTTTGAACAAGACACTAACAGCCAACAGCAGTGGCTTTCAAAGCAGCTCTGGGTGGTATGGTGGGGGCTCAGGCCAATAAGAATGCCCAAGACTGCTTAAAACCTTGTCTGCAACAACTCTGTTACCTGCTGTGCCAAAAGTGGAACCGAAGGAGAGGCAGCGACACAAGAAAGCTGCCAAGAACCTACTAACGCAGACCAAGCCTTAACATGGAGGCCACGACTGAAGTCAGCAGGATGGTGCACAGGTCTCCGGCACCTTTCACACATGCAGAAGCCTGAAACACCCGCTCTGGCGGCTGCCTGCCCAAAGCCACCCACCGCAGCCCCCTCTTCCCCCGCTGCCTGCGTTGGGGGGCTCCTGTTGAGCCCCAGGAGCAGCACCGCTTACGATCATCTTCTTGTAGAGCCCGTAGTGCAGGACCAGGCTGTGGGTCAGCGCCAGGCGATGCGGCTTCATGGGGTGCCCCGCTCCTGGAAGGGAAACGACACGGGGAGTCACCGGGGGGGGGGGGGGGGGGGAACACCAGCCGCCCGCCAGCCCCGGGGCCGGGCCCAGCGCTGGGCCGTGACGGGACCCGCCGAGCCACCCCTCACCGGGCCCGCTCGGCCCCGGGACAGGGCGAGGGGACCGTCCCCAGGCCGCCCCGCCGAGCCAGGGCCGGGCTGCACCGTACCCCCGCCCCGAGCCCGCGACCGGCCCCTCCGCCGCCTCTCCCGTTCTCCTCGGGCTCCGCCGCCCAGCCCCAGCCCGCACCGTAGTGGAAGTTGCCCACGTCCGGGTCGTAGAAATAGGCCACGGTCTTCGCCATGGCGGAGAGGCCGGGACCCGCCGCCGCGCGCTCCCGCTCACGTCATCGCGCCGCGACAGCGCCGTGAGCCCACGCCGGCCTGAGCGCCGCCGACGGACGGTGTCGGGGGCGGAGCCCGGGGGCGGGGCTGGGAGCGAGGGGCGGGGCGATCATCGTTGCGGCGTCCCCGCGGTCCCAGCGCCTACCCCCGTCTCCACCCCCTCCTCAGCTGCCCCCAGCTACTCCCAGCTGATCCCAGTTGCCCACTGGATTCTATCTGTAGCCCTACAGCTGCTCCCCAGTCACCCGCAGCTGCGCCCAGTTACTCCCAGCTGCTGACCAGTTACTCCCAGTTGCCCACTGGATTCTCTCCTGTAACTTAACTCTACAGCTGCTCCCCAGTCACCTGCAGCTGCCCCCAGTTACTCCCAGCTGCTGACCAGTTACTCCCAGTTGCCCACTGGATTCTCTCCTGTAACTTTACAGCTGCTCCCCAGTCACCCCCCAGCTGCTCACCAATTTACCCCCACTTGCCCCCTAATCACCCCCAGCCTCCACCAGTCACCCCCCAGCTGCCGCAGCCCACCCACTGAGGGCACAGGAGATGGGGCGGCGGGGTTCCCGTGGGGTGCCCACACCTTGGTGGGACTCATCCCCTTCTGGGGAGCATCCCCCCCCGAGCTGTGAGGGACAGGGACCCCCACTGCCGGCTGTCACCCGGCCAAGCAGCCCTCCCAGATCCTGCCCCACCAGCATACAGGTCCTCCTGACTGCTGGCAGCCTTTGAAAATAACCTGCCGGTGTTGGCAGGGAGCGGGGGACAGGGAGGCACCACAAGGCTGGCAGAGGACAAAAGCTGGGTGGAAAAATTGCTGTGTACAAGAAAGCAGCCATGTGGAACGGGGGAAAAACCCTGAACCTCACCCAGAGCCAGCGAGGGATGGAGATGGGGCCGTGCCGCGAGTGACAAAAATCTGTTTTCTGTGGGCTGGAGAGAAGAAAGGATGAAAGGAGCAGGTAGTCTTGCCCAAAGGCTCAGAAAACAAATTAGCTGAAATTGGTGCTTGGCAAGGACTTGGTTCTGCCAGTCTCCTGCCCGATTTTTTCCCGCGGGACGGATGTTGGGGGCAAAGGATGCTGCACTTGAGGCAGGCTGCCTAAACAACCTGCAATAAAACGGGGTCTCAGAGGGGAGCAGGCAAAGGGCAAGGACCCCCAAGGGCCACACCAAGATCTGGCTAAGGATGGAGACTACGACAGATCACCACTGGGATGTTTCCTGGCTTCTCAGCGACGGGATTTTGATGCTGGGTAATAAATGTGCGGGAGGGAAACCCCTCGGTGTGCAGCAAGGGGAGCTTCGCGTGTGCATGGCCCAGGGTGTGCAGGATGGGGCTGGCAGGGCAGCAAGGCGATGGTGGGACGGCATGGGATTTTGGGTGCTATGCTGGCCACAAGCAGGTGTGAAAACTAGTATCAAGGTGCAATTAAATTGTGGGATTAAATCATGCTTCTTGCTGGCTCTGCCACTTACTGCTGGGACACTGCTCCCGCCACAGCACTCCTCACGCCTGTTTCCCTTTAGGATGCCGGCTCCTGAGCACGGAGCAAGGATGCTCTGGGGGACACTGGGACCCTCTGGCTGTGACCCCACAGGGCACAGCTGTGATCAGGGACACTCAGAGCTGCGACCCCTGGCACAGTGACCACTGAGCCCAGCATCCACCATCTTAAATAGATAGGCTTTAAACATGCTGAACAACAAGGGTGTAGCAGCAAACGCGTGGAGTGCACTGACGTCTCCGTGGGGGCTGCTCGCTCGGCATGACGATAGCCCGGTCGCTGCTCCGCAAGGTGCTGCCACCAGATAGCGTCTGGCTGGGGCCACCGAGCCGCCTGAGTGGCACGGCCAAGCTGCCTGGCTGGGGGAAAGGGGCAAAGAGGTGAGAAAGACGTCCTTGCCTCCAGTGGGGATTGCTTTGCTGGCTGAGCTCACTCTGGAAGCTGGTTGCTGCTCCAGGCATCTTCACGGGTCTTGGAGCAGTGCAAAGAAAGCATCGGAGAGGGATATTTTTAGATGCTCTTTGTGCTCAGAGAACAAAACCAGGCTGTGGTTTAAAGGCCATTAGCTTGCTGGGGATGTTTGAAAAACTTAAATAATGGCTTAAGTTTCAGAGACATGTTTGACATGATGGGATGTAGCATTTTTGGAAAGATGATGGCAATTTCTGGGCTGAGCATCGTAGCAAAGACCCCAGGAGGAGCCTGCCCACGGGGTTGCTGGAGCTGGGCGATCTGGCCTGTTTAGCTGCCACGTGGACAACCAGTGGGGCCGTGGCGGACAATCCCCTGAGCGGGTGCGTTCACATTGTTCGTGGGGTGACGTCTGTTGTAATGACTACGGAGGAGGTGCGGGAAGAGAGCGGACGAGAGGTAACGTGGCAATACGCTGGGACTGGAGCTGGCTGTGGGACAGGGTGATGGGGGACATTGCTGTCACTCCACACTCTCCTCAGTTGCTCTGTCCCCTCCCTCCCCAGCCACCTCTTGACCCAGTGGCTTAAAAATTAAGGGTTTCCAGGCAATGTCACGAGAGGGACCAAAGCCTCCAAGGACCCCCCAGGATTCACGCCTGCACCCACTGGCGACCCCTGACTGGGTGACCTGGGAAGGAAGGGCAGGGCGATGGTGGTGTTGACTGCAGCGGGCAGGCAGCAAGCAGGCAGCTGCCTGCCCCAGAGCTCTGGCCAGATTGCCATTGTGTCTCAGCTTGCACTGCCTTGGCTAGTGGGGTCACACGGGATGGGGACAGGAGCTGGGACGGGGGCAGGAGGAGACAGAGGATGCAGAGCCCAGCCTCCGGACATACCAGAAGCATCCAGCCCACAGCCGTGTTTGCACCTCCCCGGCATGGTGTGGGGCTTAGGTCCACGCAGGGACTGTCCCCACTGGGTGGGATTGACACGGCCAGCCTCTTTGGGAGGGAGAGCTCAGCTGTGTGGATTCATGCCTGTCATGCTGGCTGGTCTTGGGGCAGAGAGGAGCCGTGGTGTCTTTTCTGGGTCACTGGCAAGGCACTGCATTGGACAAGGCTTGTGGTCTGGCCACTAAAGTGCTAATGAGGTCCCACAGTGGGACGAGGACTGAGCAGCCTAGAGAGATGCTGAGGCTGGGGTGGTGGAAACAGGATGGAGACCGGGGGCACGTGATACCGGGCAGGGAGCATCAGGAAGAGAAACACTATCGGCTGGGATAACCCAGCTGCAGAGCTGGGTGGGAGCAGCTTGACAGTAGTGGAGCCCCCTCCTTGTCCCGGTTCACCCCACGGAGGCCAGGATTTGTCCCCAGATGGGCTGCTGTGCCATCCTGTCCCCCCCAGGTTGTGGAAATGCTTTGACACCAGAGGCTGTGGGAAAATGGGAGTCTTCCCTTGAAGCGGGGAGGGCTGAGAAACCTGGGCTCATTTTGCCTGGCATGGCTGGAGGCTGGAAGGGGGGTAGGGTGCAGCAATGCGTCGGGTGGGCGGGAATGGCCGGGAGGAGAAAGAGCAATTTATTGTGCAGGACAGTGTGCGTGGGCACGAGGAAAATGGGAATAAGCTCACCATGACTACATCCCCTCGGGGCTCCACAGAAACCCAGACCCGCAAGGTCCCCTGCTTTGAAGAAACAAGGGCAAGCTATAAACTGCCTTTAAGTTCTTGATCAGCAGAGACTCGCATGATGTTGCAGCTTGGTCCAGCATCAGGAGACCTCTCCTTTCCTGCAGCCCTAGCAATGCATGGCAGGAGCAGTAAGCCTTGCTGCTTGTGGTCTTTCCTTGCCATAGTTTGTCCATTTAGGGCCTGCCTCCCTGTCAGAACAGGAGACAGATGGGTGGCATCTATGATGCGGTGACCTCCTGAAGTCGTGGTGATGGAGGAGGCTCCTGGGCTCCTGAGAATCGACTCTTGGTCACTTGCAGAGAAGGACAGGAGCTCTCATCATTGCATAGTTGAAAGCCTGGAGGAGTTGCAGGTTGCCTCATCGCAACACAGAGTGTGGTGGGATAACTCCTACAAATGAATATTTATATAGATAGGCACTTGCTTCAGTAGAGATGGGGTGGGAGGGATTTCACGGGTTGCCTGTGCTTCTCAAGGTCTGGGCGGAGAACTGGCAGGTGGGCGAAGGACAGAAAGGAGCAAGCCTAATTTGTAGTAGCAAAGGAGTTTTGGGTGAAGCCTCCTAGAGTGAGGATAATGTGGTGGAGATGGAGAAGGGGGTCATGGGACCACCACGGCTGGCGATTTCAAATGGCTTAGCCATCCCTTTTTTAGGAAGAAGGGAGAGACAGTTGGGCTGGGTCAGGCTCTTGGGCTGCGGGGGTCTCCTGGGGCTCCTTTTCCCCCACCTCCTCGGTGCTGTGATCATGCTGAGGATGTTTGCACCCCTGTCCCCCTGCACACACTAGTGTGGGACCGGTCCTGGCCTCGCTGAGACCCACTTCCACCCCTCTGCCCTCCCATCACCACAACTCAGTGCTCTAAAAATTGCCGAGAGCTTCCGAAAGGAGGGTGCCAGGGGAAGTCGGGGCTGGCTTGCATGTGGGTGAGGTTATTCGCCCCGGGGCGGGCAGCAGCTTTCCAGCGCCGGCTTCCCCGAGCGGCACTCCTGTTTGCTCCCCACTGCAGCTGCCGGCATTTCCCTGAGCTTCTCGCTGCACCTTCCTCCGCCGAAACCGCTTCGGAGAGATTTTTCCGGGGCTGGGACAGGCGGGTGTTCTCGCCGGCAGCCAGCGGCAGAGGCTGCCGCGGCAGCCAGAAGCGGCTTGGATCCTTCCCGAGGAAGGCAGGCAGCCGGGAGCCGGGGGGCCAGAGGATGTTCGCCACGGTCCCCAGCCACAGGGATGCAGGGTTGCTAGGAGGCAGGTGAAGGTGAAGAGGAGAGCGCTGCGGAGGACCGCAGGCCCAGGTACCGCCGCAGCAGCGGGGATGGGGGACGGCCAGAGGAGACCCTGCCTGCGCCGGGAAGCAGAGCCGGCGAGCGGGCGGCTGAGCGCCGAGCTCCCCCGGGGAGGGAGACGGGGAAAGCCCAGGGGAACTGGGGCGGAGGGAGCGAGCTCGGTTCTGCGGCCGGACGATGCAGGGGCTGCCGGCCGGCTCAGCCCTCCGCCGGCCCGGCTGCCGCGGCTCCCTGCCTGCCCTGCCTTTGCCTTTGCCTTTGCCTTTGCCGGCGGAGGCCCTCGGCCGTGAGTAGCGAGGGATGCGGGGGGGAGCGGGTCGGCGCGGTGCGGTGAGGATGCTCGTTCTCCCGCAAGGGCGAGCGGGGTGATGCCGCCCGCCGCAGATCCCGTGGGAGGCCGGGGGACCGGTGCCCTTGGGAAGCCGCCCGCAAGGGACGGGGGAGCGACGCAGCCCGGAGCCGGGCAGGCCTGCGGGGATGGTGCTGCCGCCACCGCTGCCCTTGGGATGCCTCTTGCTGGGTGCGTGTGGGGCAGCGGTGTCCTTGGGAGACCGCAGCGAGCCTCCTCCAGCCTGCCCTCTCCTCCCTGGGGTCCTCCACCACGCCGGACCTTGCAGGGCAAGAGATGAGCCCTTGGCAGCCCACCCCAAGCTGGGAGCTGGCTCTTGCCCAAGGTGGACAGGAGGAAGAGAAGGAAGAGGAGGATGGGCACGCGGAGCCTGGCGGGGGGCGAGCACTGTGGTCTCTGAGCTGCCTTCCTCCTTCTCCTAGATCCGCATGTCAGACCAGAACAGCACTGACGATGGGGAGTCAGACCCCCAGCACAGCCTGTCTATGGTCTTCCTCCTCGTCCTCGTCTTCTTCATCATGGGGCTGGTGGGTTTCCTGATCTGCCATGTCCTGAAGAAGAAGGGTTACCGGTGCCGGACTTTCCGGGACGAGCTCGACCCAGATAACAAAGACGTGCTGGCGGAGCTCCAGGCCAGTGAGTGCTGGGGCAATGGGGGCTCGGTGGGGGCTTGGGTGATGCCTTTCGCCCCGTGTGGACTGATGCTCCTTAAACATGCTTCTGGGATGTGGCCTGGGGCTGGGAGTGTTACCTGTCACGTGCTGCTGGGTTGGAAAAAAGGGATGGTGTGGCAAGAGCAGCGTGGTGTTCCCCGGGGATTGGGAGTGTGCAGCCCGGAGAGCCCTCTGATCTGCTGGCTCCACAGGCTGGCGAACGTTGGTGGTGCCAGCGAGTTGGGAACCAGCATCTGGCTCTTCCCAAAGCAGTGTTATCACCAGAATGTAATTCTGATGAACAGCCAGGACCTGCCGAATCCCCAGCATGTGAATTATAACCTATGTCCCCTACAAGGAAAGCATCCCCCAGACAGGGCACAAGCTCTCCCTCTGCCCTTTTAGCATTAGGAGGTCCAGCACGGAGCCAGCATGGTGTTTGCTATTGGTCATGTCTTCTTCTAGTCCCTGTTGTGTTCACACAGGCCAGAGGAATAGGGGTGTTTCCTTGGGATTTGTGGCCCATGTAGAAGGGGACCTTTAGGGCTTTTCTCCATCACTTCAGGCCACCATAAGTTGCTCTTGGGTAGTTGCATTGGGAAGTCACTGCAGCAACAAGCATGGGTGCAAACTAGAGCCTGGTCCAAGCAAGCTCTGTCGTTTGGTGGTTTCATGAGTCCCTGCTGAAATGGAGAAGACACATTACACATTCCTTCGGCTGCTTCCTTAACTGAAAATGGCCAAATGGTGCTACATAACTCCTCCAGCTTCCCTGTGCATTGGCAGTGCTTGGGAGGATCAGCATCTCCTGCTGTCACTTCTTGTGCATGGGAGGGAAATGGGGCTCCTCCAGCTCACCCACAGACACAGCAGGAGCTTCCAAGTGTCCTTGGATATCCTCCTCTCACTTTAATGACTTGGCTGCACATGACATGGAGACAGTGTTTGAACTTTCCAGGATTGGCTTTGCCTGTTGGAGATGCCACAGCATCAACATGGGCTTCCAGGATCATAGTGGCAGCCCTTGACCATGTTCTTTGAGGCAGTTGCCTGCCAGACCACAGCTCTGACCTGCTCATAGGAACATATAACACTGCAGACTGGGCTGAAGGTGCAGCCAGCCAAGCCTCCTGCCTCCAACAGTGGCCAGAAGCAGGTTGCAATGAATGCTGGGATGAATACCACGATAGAGCAGACACCGAGCTAAGTTTCCAGAGCATATTCTTTTAAGCTTCTAGCAGCTGTGCAGCTCTGGGGCTTTCTCCATCAGACATGGTTTCTCCATATTTAACAGGCCCCAGTGGGTTTCTTTTCTGTGAACTTGTCCTGTTTACCCTTGGAGACTTTTAGCACCTACAGCATCCTGCAGCAGGGCCTCCAGGGCTGGACTGTCCCCACAAGGAGCCTCCTCTTTTGGCTTGTTTCGAACCTACTTCCCACTCATTTCTCATGATGCTCCCCAGTTCTGAAGGAGCAACACAACCCCTGTCTCACTGTACACATGGCTGCAATTTTAGCCATTTCTTTTCCAGGGTGAGGGATCTGGTGTTCTCCAGGGGCTTCCCAGCGTGATGGGGGACATGAGGCTTCTCCAACCTCTCTGTTGATGTGGCTGCTCCTGGGGAGGGACTGGCAAGCTAAGTCTCTGAATCCCAGCCCTCAGTGCCATGTTTTCTCTTTTCAGATGAAGAGGAGGAGCTGAATGAGGACACCGTGGAGAAGATTGTGAGATGCATCATACAAAATGAAGGTGAGCATTTCCTAGAGCTGGCCTGGAGACATGCTGTCCACTTTGGCTGACACATCCCTTTTTTCCTCTCTCGTCAGCAAATGCAGAGGCCCTCAAGGAGATGCTGGGAGACAATGAAGGGGACATCCCAGTGCCAGTGCCCAGGTGAGGGAAGCCTATACCAGCTTGTGGCTCCTGCAGAATAAGGGAGAAGCAACCTTTGGGTATCAACTTGCTCTGGTGACTGCAGCCAGCCCCTTTCCAGATTGTTATAAAGCATCTTCCCAACAAGAAGTCCTGCTCCCCTGAGGGTTGCAATGAGTGCTTCACCCCAGTGTCAAGGGGAATAGCTCTTCCTCATTTCTGTTCTCAGAGGAGGTCCCCTCCAGAGCTGCTGCTTCTCAGGGCTTGTTGCAGTGAGGCTGCACCAGGGCTGGAAGTCTTCTCCGGGTAACACAACCTGTCATGTCCTTCTCCTATTGCAGCCTTTGTCCCCACCGTAACAGCCAGGATGGGGGCCCACCACATCACCACACAGTGCATCTGGGCTCCACGCAGGCCCCCTGCATCCACTGCAGCAAGAGGAAGAGGCACCCACTGCATCGACAAGGACGGTCCAAGGATGGCAAAGGCAGGATGCATCCTGGAGAGACTACTGTCTTCTCAGTGGGCAGGTACTTAAATGAGCCTTGCCAGACAAGGCCCATCTGCTCTGATGGAGCAAGCATCATGGAGAGTGTTCTCAGTTCCCCTATTCCTCTCCCCTTCCCCACTTGCCCCATGCCGGGCACCCTCTTGCTCTTCCCTGTTTAGACACTCGAGCAGTAGTTCTGCAGCTGGGAGTTCCAAGGACCCGGGTGCCTCTTGCACCTGGAAATGCCTGTGGTGTGTGGCAGGCCATGACACACTGGTGGCTTCCCTCCTTCTCCGGGAAGGTGACTCAAGCCTGGCTTGTCCTGCTGACTCAGTGCTGGGCACAGCCCCAAATCCAGGTCCTTTCAAAGCCTGCTGTCCCAGCTACATGCAAGCAGGGGTCTTGCTGCCCAACAGGGGCAGTGACCTGAAGTTTTAGGGATCTCATTAGGAGAGGGAGGAGGTGACAGCATGTCCCAGGTGCAAGTTACCAGCCACCAGCATCAGAATGAAAGAGTGGATGTGCTCCTCCAGGTCACTGCCTCCAGTGATGACTGTAATTAGATGACATGGCAGGAATACAAGAATAGGGGAGTGTACCTCATACTTCCCACAAATACTTTTCCAGTCCCCACCTGGTCTCACCTCAAGGGACTTCCTCAGCTTCCTGTGGTGTCTGTGTAGTCAGTAACCTTTAGTACAATCTGCAGTCTTGCACAGGTTGCCCCATTCCCCGGTAGAAAGGTTTAGCATGCACAAGACCTTTAGCAAAGTCTTCCAGGGCTCAGCTCCCTACTGCAGTGGTGACCAGCGCAGGGTGACAAACAACTGCAGTCTCTGGATGGCCACCCTCGTGAGACACAAAGCTCTGCTCTGCTCAGATCCTGCAGCAGGTCTTCATTCAGGGCCTAAGCCTTGATGAAGCTGCATGTTGTGGCCCAGAAAGACAGTCTTTTCATGGTGATGTTGAGCCTAAGTGAGCATCAGGGGGTGTGGGTTTTTCCACCATCACAGCTAGGAGTCTCAGTAGGGAGGTGAATTGGGAGCTTGATGGGGAGCTGGTGAAGGGGAGAGACATGCTGGACCTCCCCATGTTGAACTCCAGCTAAGATCACACCTTCTGGAGACTGACAGCTTCTGGCTTCCTCTTTGCCTGTTGCTGCCAGCTGTCCTTGGTGGTGGTGTTTGGTAAGCCAGATCTCTGCACAGTTGCATATTCGTGGCTAATCTCATTCCCTGCATGATGCCCAGCTCCATCCAATCCTCTGTGTCCTTTGTCCATGCTCTTCTCAGTCTCCTCTCACTCACTTCTGAGTGCCAGAGAAGACCATCTCCTTTCCTAAAGGCACCTTCCCTCAAATCTTGGTTTTCTCTCTTTATCTTTGTAATATCCTGCGTCACATCAACCTTCTCAACAGGACAGTAATTACATTTCTCCAAGGTTGTACTTTAAAAGTTTCCACTTCCTGAATCTCCTTGGTATGAGGTCCAACTGCTAAGGGGCCTATGTGCCCATGAGGTACAAAACTACCTCCAAATTCTGGTTCTAATTTCCAAGCTGGCCCCTTTGCTCTTTCAGATCCTGGATGACTTTTCTGGGACTGCCCTTGCTGTGTCATATTTACTACAAATATCTTGATTACATGAAGTACTTTGACTCATGACTGACCCTACATACAAAAGCTCCTTTAAACCACCTCTTCTGTTGCAATCCTCAGGTCTTGTTCTCTCTATTTTTTTGCTATTGCTTTTGTCTTGGACACAGTGGTTGAGAGTCCAGCCCCTTTCCCAATTACCTAAAGCTCATTGACTGAGTCTGATCCCTGGCTGGTAGGCACAGGCTCATCACTAAAGGAGTGGAAAGCAGTGAGATTACTGAAGGTTCACCAAGATCATCATGGGCTGGAGCATGTGGCATGTGAGGAGCTGCTGAGGGAATGGGGTTTGTTTAGCCTGGAGATATATAAGGGGGGGATCTAATTGCTCTCTAAAACTGCTCAAAGGGGTGAGGGGAGTTTAAATGAAGATGGAGCTAGACTATTCTCAAGAGATGCACAGGAAAGGGCAAGAGGCAATGGCCACAATTTGCAACAAGAGAAATCCAGAAAAGACGTAAGGAAAAACTATTTCACCCTGTGAATGATGCAGCCCTGGGACAGGGCCCAGAGGAGTGGAGGGATCTCCATCCTTGGTGATTTCCAAAACCTGACTGGACGGGGCCCTGGGCAACCTGATTGAGGGTGGGAGGTGGCCCAGTTTCAAGCAGTGGGTTGGACTGGGAACTTCCTGAGGGCTTTTCACACCTAAATTATTCTATACTTCTGAGGTAATCAGGGTTATATGACCTGTACTCTTATATTATTGAATGATTTACTATTTATTTTAGGACTTTCCCTAAACCAGTTGTTGTCAGTGGCAGAGCTCATCCACCAAAGCACCTGTGTCTTACCCTCTGTCCTTAGCCCAATTAGCCACCACATGTCACGTCCCACTGAATCAAACGCCTTAGCGATGCTGACTAGGTAGACAGCCAGCGCTCTCCTGCCTTTCCCCTCACCATCCAGAGGTTGGTTATGTTACTTCTTGTGCCCCCTCCAGTCTGAACCCTCCTTGCTTTTAGAATCTGTTCCTGGCTCTTCCAGGCTGACATTGCTCAATGGCATTGCCAAGAAATGATCCTGCCACTCATGCCTCCTCCTCGTCCCTCTTTGGGACTGGGACATTGTTTGGTCTTCCCAAATTGCAACACTGGTGCCTTGTCTCCAAATATCTGGATAGATCTGAAAGGTCACATTGCTGCTTCTCAGCCTGACCCAAGCAGTCCTGTGGGTACTTCGTCCAGAGCTGGAGCATTTATCTTCTTGACCCTTCCAATCATGAGCAGCATTTCTGACTCCAATCCTGAGGGGTCTGTACTGTCTGCAGACTACCACCTGGTCTTCAGTCTGGCTGTGGTCTCCTTCATCTCTGGCATCTCATCTGGCATCAGTTCTTATCTCTCAGACCTTTCTTCTCAGCTTCTTCCTTCAGAATGGCTGTACTGCCATGTGCTTGACCTTTGGTCTTGTTCTTCTTTCAACCCCGGCAGTGCTTGAACTTTGCTCCTGAAATTGTATTTTGTCCTGATGCTGGCTCACAGCTGAACCTCAGCAGAGCCACGGCCATCTGCAGCTTCTCTGCGTGTGACTGAAGTGCAGGGAGAGCAGTTGCTGGGTGAGTTTCCATGGGCTGCATGAGGTCTCTGTGGTGGGATCAGTGCTCTTTGGCTGGTGGACACGAGCTCACTGTGGAAGAGATTTCCCATCTGCTGGTCCAGCAGTGGCTTGCATTGCTTACGAAGAGGAGTCACAGAGCTAGTCACAACCAGCTCGCGTACAATTCAGACTTTTAGGCTTTGCCTATACGTTACCCCTCACAAATCCCAAAGTTATGGTAGATCTCTAACTTCTCTCTTCTCCCCACATGCAATATTACATCACCTCTGATTATAAATGCACCCTTTGAGGGTGTCAGACCAACTTCTGCAGCTGTTCTCCTGCCTATCCTGGAGCTCTGAGCCATTACCTGGTACATGGTGGAATCTTGGTGAACCACCTAGGTACCGTCCATCACTCCAGGGGATGGTGCAAAATGTGCTCTGGCAGATTTTTGCCAAACAGCAACTCCTGCCTTTGATCTCCATACCCAAATATAGCTCGGTCTGCCGAAACCCTGTCCCTGCCCTCACTTATGGAGTACTGTCTGCCAAAAACTCTGGCTCTTGTTCCCCTGATGGCAGCCAGTCACTAGGTGCAACATCCATGCAGATCTGCGTGGCCACCCCCTCCTCTCCAGGCACAGCCGGTTTGCATTTCACCTTCTGAATCAACACCTGAGTTTCTGTACAAGCTCCTGTTCACCCAGGTTTCATCTTGGAGCATTTCCAAGAGCTGTGACCCATCTTGCTGCAGGGAGGACAGGCTGGCAGGGTCTGCACCAGCCAACAACTGGATTGACCTTTTCATCCTTCTCTTTATATTTGTTTTGCCAAAAATGAAGGGGAAAATGGGGCTAAGTCAGTGGGGGCATGGCTAGAGTGGGGGTCGGTGGTGTTGAATGGTTCTGAAAGGTTGGCGATCAGCACGAGTCAATGACAAAAAGAGGACATCCAAGGTTGGAGGAGCAGGCAAGCTGGAAATACAGCTGGGGGAGAGGAGGGAAAGGATTTTGATCCGTCCTGCCCCCATTCCAGGTTTCGTGTCACACACATCGGGAAGAAACCCACTTTCCACGAGCAGCAGGACGGTCCCCTGCCAGGTGGCAGCCGGGAGCCGAGCACGGAGGAGCTGGAGCACAGCAGCGACCGGCTCCAGCGCGAGCGGGCTCGCAATGGGACTGTCCCCATGGGTGGCCTGCAGAACGGAGCCGTCCAGAAGGGTACCCAGAGCAGCAAGGGTGGGGAGCAGAGCCGCTCCACCACTCCAGCCCCGAACACACCAGCCAGCTCCGGCACTCGTGACAGCAGACGGGCGGGCAAGGGGTCTGGCGTGGCAGGCTCCCTGCAGGATGCTGGCACTGCTCCTGGGAGCGCGAGCCGCCAGCGGAAGCTCCTGAGCCATCGGGTGCTGGGAGGGTCGAGTCCCAGCATCCCAGGAGAGCTGGTGCAGGAAGGAGCCAGCATCTGCTTGGAGGAGACCGGACTGGGGTCGGCAGATGAAGTGTCGGATATTCATGGGAGCCTGAGTCTGCACGAACAGGCTGATGAGTTGGGAAGAGACGACAGCAGCAGAAAACAGCCCGGAGTGGAAGACATGGGGCAGCAGGTAGGTTCCTCCTCTTCCTTGTCCCTGTGTGGTCCCCTGGGCTGGAGGTTTTGAAGGGTTGTGGCACAGCACCCCAATTCCTGCTGCCAACAAGATCAACCAGCACAAGTGTGGTGGCATGAGCTGTGCAGCGGGGACAGGCAAGCCGAGGCTTGTGCTGGGCTCACTGTGGCATGGAACCTGCCCTGTCCTGCCCACCCTGTTTCTGCTTACCTTTTTTGATTGCATTTTCCCATCTGCTTTCTATTGTCTGGAGCATGCAGAGTCACCATGACAGTTCCCACCCTGCTGGTATCCGCACCGCAGGGAAAAGGCAGGTCACTGGTTGACTTGCAGCCAGCTGCCCCTCAAGCAAGGGATGCATTTTCCTTTATGGTTGGGCTCTTTGAGGTCATACATTGGGATCATTTTTTCTTGACCTGAGGGAACCCTGCTGCTGCACACGGCTTGGTTTCCCCAGAACTGTAGCTTTGCTGCAGTGCTGGGGCTCAACACGGCCAGCAATGTACAGGCAGGGACAGATGTCTCCAGGAGCCTTTCTTGCCTTGAAGTCTAGGAAATGGTGAAGCCAACTGGTCCTTTCTTGGTTGTTCTTCCTTGCCCTGGAGGGGCTGGTGCTGGCTGTGCTCAGAGGAGAACAGCCCACCCTGGCCAGAGCTGGGGGGCTCCCAGCACCCCGGTATCTCCCAACCTTCCTACCCAACCACCTTGCTGGATGTGCTAGAGAGCTCCAGGGCAGCACTTGCAAGGACATCATCTCCTTGGCTGTTGATGGCCCAGTTTGGGGGATTTGCTCCCTGCCACTGCCTCTGGGCTGTTGCCACTGAGCAAATGATGCTGTCAGTGGTGGTAGCAGACTCCCAACACGTTCGCTCACGTGCTTGCCTGTGGTTCTGCAATTGGAGAAAGACAATTTTCATGGAAGGGGACTGGGGGAAGTTACGTGGTGTAGTGTCACCCTACCAAGGTGAGCGTGGGGAAAGGTGCCTAGTTAAATGTAGGCTAAGGAAAAAGCAGGAACACACTGAGTTTATTGTGTCCCTCTGCTTTCTGGTGGCTGGGCTGGAAGGATCTGGGCTCCTCCAGGCTGGAGCTTTGAGCTGCTTTATGGAGAAGGGCAGCCTAAGGCAGCCACGCCAGACAGAGCCGATGGGCTGTAGCTCTTCTCCAGAGATCTGGAGAGGTGGTGACAGGTCCTCCTTTCTCCCATGGCTCACGATGCCTTGGGAGATGGCCATGGCCCCTCTGATCTCCAGGGAAAGATGTGCATGGAAGATGAGTCCAGGAACACCGTGATTTTCTCCTCTTCGTCTGTCCCATCTGTGGCGCCAGGCTCTTGCCTTAGACCCTGTGCCAGGCTTCGGGGTGTTGCTTCAGCATGCTCCAGGACACAGGGTCCCAGGAGAATGGTGATGGGACCTCACTGGGATGTTTGCCACCGGGCCCTGGTGCTGCTTGGACGATCCCTTATCCCTTAGGTCCCAGCCAGGGCCACCACAAGGGTTGTTAGCTGCTGCTCAAGACGCCCTGCAGGCGATGGGGCTCGGTCTGTAGTCGGCTCCTGGAGCCTCAGTGGGGTTGTGCACACCTGCCTGTGCATGACTGCTGTGGACAACAGAGCCCCCGTCCTGTCCCAGCTCAGACCAGCACCCTGCTCCCGCCAGGGCGCTGACATACACATCCCTCCTCCCTCCCGCAGGAGCCCAGCGCCGCGGTGCACAACCGAGGAGCAACCGTGTGACGTGAGTGCTTGTCCCCAGCCCCTGGGGCGATGTCCAGGGTGGGGTGGGAAGGCACTGGCAGTGCCCCTGCCCCAGTGGGTCACAACCCGGTGGTGGAGAGAGGGGTGAACCCCTTCTCCAAGAGGGTCGGTTCCCAATGCGCTGGGTCCTGCACGGACTGCGTGCCCAGCCACAGGCAGTGGCTCTGGGCATGGGGGATGCCACGGCCGCTGGGACGAGCCCCATCCTGCCCCTCTCCCCACAGCTCCTCTCCGCTCCCGTCTGGAGCATGGACGGGAGGCGCGCAGCCCCCGGCCCCCATGCTGGGCTGGGGGCTCTGCCATGGGGAGACCGCAGGGCAGCCGGCCCCGGCCCCGGGTGGGCAGCTACGCGCTTGGCATGGCCGGAGCGACGCGCCGACGTTACAGACAACCGCACTCGGCGCCAGACCTCATCCCATTGGCAATAGGTACCCAACTCCCACCCACCGCACCCGCCCCGGAGACCCCCCCCGGGGGACCGTCAGGCCTGGCAGGGGCAGGACAGCACCCAGTCCCTGCTGCCCACCCAGCCCCTGCAGCCCCCCGGCGCTGGGGGGAAGATGCATCAGAGGGGGCTGCAGCGAGGGGCAGGGATGGAGGCAGCGGCTCAAGCCCCCCTGGGGCAGGGGGCAGCACCCCCCCACCCACCCGGCATGTTCACTGCAGAGTTCAGCCCTCCAGGGCACCCCTACCACGCAGAGCGGTCTCAGGCACAAATCCTGCACCGGCAAGGGACCCTGCAGGTCCCTGGGAGATGCTGGCGGAGAGAGGAGCTTCCAGCCCTGTCCCGGCACAGGAGGGGCCATAGCCCGGCCCTGGGGGCAGGATTGCACCCCGGCCAGGCCAGCGGGCAGCCCCGGTGCCAGCGGCGAGCTTTGGTGTGTAACCGCACTGTACATAGACAAGCTAAAACCATTAAAGCTGCTGAACCCCTCAGCAGAGTCAACTGGCTTTATTGGGGCGCAGCCCCCACCTGCCCACTCCTGCCTGCAGGGAGGTGCCTGGGGGGCAGGCAGGGCCCCGGGGCTGAGCCCCCCCCCCCCCGGGGAACCAGGGCTGCACTGGGGTTGCACAGGCGATGCCAGGCAGAAGGGGCAGAGGCAAGAGCTGGGTGAGGTGGGGCCCGGCCACGGCACTGAGCACCCCGATAAAGGGGCTGCCAGGATGCCCTGTGCTGTATAGGGATGCAGGAACACTCCGCAAGCAGCGCTGGGCAGGATGCGGCCCCCAGAGAGACCAGCTTGGAGCAGGGGGCAGCGCCAGTCCCTGCCGCCGGGACAGGAGCCGGGAGGGACAGGGGAACACATAGGGTCAGCTGAAGTGCAGCTCGGGGTCAGGCTCGGGGGCTCTGCCGGGCGGTGGGGGGGGCGCGCGGAGCTGCGGAGAGAGGAAAGAAGAGGTGCCACCATGCCGAGGCCGCTTGCCCCCTGCTTCAGACCTCCCCAAAGCACACGGGTGGCATTATTGCCCGTTACGGGAGGACTGGGGGCGGGTTTGGGGGGTACGACATCGCTGTGATGGGGCTTACCGGCCGGAGGCGGGTGGCTGCCAGGTCTGGAGAGCTCTGCCCGCTGCCTGTGCCATCCTGCCTGCAACCTGGAAGGGCCCGGCTGCTCAGCCCAGCTCTCTGCACAAACCCCCATCCCCTTTCCCAGCCCCCCCACCGGCACTCACCTCCCAGCGGTGTTTCAGGAGAGGAGCTGGGGGCCAGGCTGGTCCCGGGCACAAGGCCAGGAGGGGAGAAGGGCGGCGGGGACGGCGATGGCAGCTCCTGCAAAGACAGAGCCAAGAAGGATGGGAACAGCAGGGAGGGCGTCCACCCACCAGCGGCCACGGCACAAGACGAGGGGCTGCCCCACACCAAGGGGACGTGGTGACCTTCCTGCCACCGACCTGCCCAGCTGCTCCCTGGCCCCCAGTGAGCTCCTCCACTACCAGGGAGGGGAAGACACCGACGCGGCCGTCGAAGTCGCCTGTCCAGAAGCCGTCGTCCACCTCGCCGGGGGCACGGGGCAGCACCCGGATGATGGCCCCCTCGGGGAAGCTCAGCTCCTCAGGGCTCTGTCCCTCGTAGTCATACAGGGCTCGCACCAGCCAGGCTGCGGGGAGGATGGGGTGAGGGCTCGGCACCCCCCAGTGCTGCTGCTGCAGGGGCTCAGCATCCCCCAGGCACCAGCCCTGCGCATCTGTCCCCCTCCGCAGGGGAGGTGACACCCCGGCACCCACCTCCGGGCTCCAGGACCAGCTCTGCAGCCATGATGTTGGAGAGCTGGCGGTGCAGGGCAGAGGGTCCCGGGGGGCCAGCCCCGGCCCCCAGCTCACCGCCCAGGGACAGTAGGTACTTTTCGGGGACGTAGCCAACCTGACCTGCCTTGTTCTGTGCCTGAAGGGGCAGAAAGCGTGTGACCGTCTCAGCCCCCGGGGTGGGGACAGCCCTGGGGACCTCCAAAACATGTACCCCCAGCATGGGGGTGGGGCTGAGCCTGCTCCCACCTTCACCCACTCCTCTGCGTCCCCATCCTCGATGACCTCCAGCTCCTCGCCCTGGGTGATGGACAGCTCGTCTGCCTGACAGCCCTGCAGGGGACAGGGGACAAAGTGGCAGGGAGGCTGGGGGTGCCGGCCCTGGGCAGGCAGTGTGAGGGGGAGGCAGCCGTGGCCATACCTGGTACCCAAAAATCACCCGGCAGGTGTAGGGGTAGGTGCGGGCAGCAGGGCCGGGCTCATCGTCCTCCTCCAGCTCGTCACTGTCCTCGTAGTCATCGAACTCAGCCAGATCCAGCCCTGTGGGCACCTCCTCGCCCGCCCCCACCATAGCCCCTGCCAGCCAAGTGTCCACGTCCAGCCCCGCTGCCCGCAGCAGCGCCAGCCGTGCTTCTGCCTTCACTCGGCTGACCTGGGGACACACACACATTGTCAACGTCTAAAGGGACACCTATGGGGTGGGGGGACAGCCCAGCAAGCTCCACTGCCCCCAGTCCCCAGTGTGGTTGCCACGATGGTGAAGCACCCCCAGCGTTACAGCCCCAGCCTCCACACCTCCCCATCCCTGCGTCCCCCACCCCGGGGGTGACAGACCTCGAAGCCACCCAGGGCCTCCTACCTGGGGGACTCACCTCTGCCTTCCGTATGTTTTCCCTCGCTTCTTCCATCTGCCGCTCCACGGTGGCCGCCTCCACCTCCGGGACCTGCTGCCGCCTGGCCTCCAGCCGCTGCAGCACCTGGGTGGGCACTGGGTGGGTCAGCGGGGTGGTGGGAGCTGGTAGGGGGCAGGGAAAGCCCCTCCTTGAGCCACCCACCATGCTGCGTGGGGAAGGACAGCACCCACCTCCTCGCTGTGCGCCTTGTTTTTGTGGTCCCGAGCCACCCGCGTGGCCCAGCGCCGTGCCTCCTTCTCCAGGCTGGCCCTGTCGTCCTCGGGTGGCAGCAGGCACACCTGAGCAAGGACATGGTGGCTGAGAAGGGGCTGACTGTGCAGACCCCCCCTGCCGTAATGTCATGCCCCCCACCCCCCCTTACCTCCTCCACCCCGGTGAGCTGGAAGCGCTGCTCCGGGGCCAGGGTGAAGGCAGGGTGGTCCTGGAGGAAGAGGAGGAGGTCCTGCTCCCGGCACACCTGCGGCAGGAGAGCAGCGTGGGGCCGAGGGGCTCGCCCGCCCCCTCCTGCCCCACGCAGCTCCCGGGACGGGTGCCATTACCCGTGCGGATGCCTCTGCAATGCCCTGGAACCAGTCCCGCGTAGCCCGGCAGGTCTCCACCTCCGTCCGGCTGGCTGCCGACAAGTGCTCCCGCAGCCGCTCGTAGAGGTCACCATCCAGCGCCTGGGGGGAAAACGAGTGGGAAACTCCCACAGCACTGCCTGCATCCCCCTGGGGAGCATCCCTGACCCCCCCAGGGCAGTCAGCCCTGTCCCCGCACCAGCGGGACCCTCCCTGCTGCATCCCCTCCCAGTGGCACTGGGGAGATGCTTCTTGCGGGACCCCAGGGAGGGGAGGTGGGGGGGTCCGGGCAGCTCCTACCTGCATGGCGGCGGGCAGCTCCACCCGCCTGTAATGCTCCAGGTGGGCAGTGGCAGACACCAGGGCGAAGCCATACTCGTTCTGCACCCCCACGAGCTGCCTCGAGTGCTCGGCCAGCCGTGCTGAGAACTGTGGGGACAGGGAGAGCAGGGCTTGGTGATGGGGTGGGGGCCACCACCCCATGTCCCCCCACATCCCTCTGCTTGGGTACCCTGCCACCCCCCGTGTTGCTGACCTTGGCGCTGAGTTTTTGCAGGCTGGCCTTTGTGTGAAATATCCTCCGGTCACTCTTCCGGAGCCTGGGGAGGTTGGAGATGATGTGAGACCATGCTGTGGCTGTGGCAGCCCCCCACCACGGTCCCCTCTGCTCACCGAGCCTCCACGTCGGCCGCCTTGTCCTTGGCTACCTCACTGCTCCGCTGGAGGTGGGTGAACTGTTTCTTTGCCTTGTCCAGCTCCTTCACTGTCTCCAGCAGCTCCGCCTGCGCCTTCTGCAGCCGCTCAATGCCCTGCAGGGAGCGTCAGCTGGGGGGGATAGCTGTCCCCACCACCCAGGCACAGGGGACATGTCCTCGCCCCAGTACCTTTTTGAGCATCCTCTCCTTGGAGAGGCGGGCAGTCCGGGCGGCTTCCGCGGCGAGGGCGCGGTAGCTCTCCGAAGCGGTGACACGGACCTGCCCAGCATGCGCGGTCCCCTCGATGATGCCTTTCCAGACAGCAACTGCACTCCTGCAGGCACGAGGGTTAAGACAGGGAAGGGTACTCTCCTGCCTCCCTGCCAGCTTTTGCAGGTGCCCAGAAGCACAGCCAGCACCCTCAACCCCTGCAGTCCCCTCCGAGTCAGGTAGCACATGCTTGGGGACATCCCACCCAGAGTTGCATCCCCAGGACACCCAAATCCTGATTGGCATTAGGCATCTCCCAGCTGGGAGGGCTACAGATGGATGCAGCCAGCCCCAGCCCCTCATCCCCATCCCTGTCCCCAGCCCACCTTGAGTCGCCGGCCTCACTGCGGCCCCGCTGCCAGTCTCTCTTCACAAACTGGCTCGCCAGCCTCTGCAACGCCTGCAGACAGACCCATCGTCACCGGCACTCCCCAACCCTGCCAGGTACCCGAGCACCCTGCCATCCCACTCCGGGGCCAAAACTGGGCTCCCCCACACCGGCTGCCCACCCCATGCGTGTCCCCAGAGCAGGGGACACACACACCCCACAGTGGCTTGGTGTCAGCAGGGACCCCATCATGCTGCCCATGGGAAACCCTTTTTGGGGAGCAGCCACCACCATGAGAGGAACCCCCACTGCAGCTTTTGGGACGGAGGACCGGCAAGGGGACACCAGCGAGGGACACCAGCTGCAGAGGCAGAGGCAGAGGAGCCCCCAGCAAAGCCAAGCGCAGCAAGACCCCAACCCTGGGGGGATGGTCCCCCCCAAGCCTGGAGGGGGGGAAGGGAGGGAGTGGGGTAGCATGGCACCTGGCCATGGGCAGGGGACAGGCGAACGGGGAGGTCATATCTGCTGCAGGGTGTCCCCAGGGAATGCTGCGGGGACATCTCACAGAGCAAACCCAGGCTCTGACATTTAAGAGCAGAGCCCTGCGATGACCCAGCAGACAGCGGAGCCGAGCAGTTTCCTCCCCGCCACAAGGTTTTCCCTCCAGGCCCCCAAAACACTCAAGGTTGGGGCCACGCTGTGCTTAGCAAAGCACCCTAGCGGGTGCCCTAACATGGTTGGTGTCCCCCCCATGCTGAACCCATCTGCCACTGCCCTCCATGGCCGGCACGGAGCAGCCAAGCTCCGCTTTTCTCAGATAATTTCCCATTGCCTGCGTGGGGCCGTGCCCTGCCCCGGAACCGAACACTCTGCATGGGACGGATGGGAAGGAGGGGGCTCGGTGCTGGTGCCTCCCTGGGCCATCGGTCCTAAAACTGGAGACACCTCCTTACCTGCCCGTACTCCCTGTCGATGGCGGCCCTCTGCTTGCTGTAGGACCTGTGGGGAGAGGGCACGCGGGGCAGGCGAGCACCCACGCAGGGGGGACGGTGATGGGCCACCCTGGCCATCACCCCCTTGCCTCCCCCCCGCACCGGGATGTCCCCGTCTGGCTGCCCCGGCGGGTGATGGAGCCCACGACCTCGATGCGGCAGGCTCAAGGTGAGCCGTGCCTGGCAGGCTGGCCCCTGGCCCGCGCGTGGGATGAGCTGGCCGGTCTCAGCTCGGGGCGGGGACACACGACACGCGTGGGGGACCCTACCTGATGTCCTCCAGCAGCTCGGCGTCCCGCTGCTGCTTGCCCTGCAGGCCCGAGAGCTGCTCCAGGAGGTGGACCCGCACCTCCTGGGTGAGCTTCACCTGCGGGACGGCACCGCTCAGCGCCCGGGGACCGCTGCGTCCCCGGCCGGGCTGGGACGCGGGGGCCGTGCCCTGCCCCCGCCGGTCCCGGTCCCGGTCCCGGTCCCCGCTGTCCCCGCTCCCGGGTGCCACTGCAGGTGCCGGTGGCCACCGCCCAGCCGCGGCCCCCCTTTCCCAGCCCCGGCGAGGGTCCGCCGGGGGGGGACTCCCGATCCCCGCTGCAGGACGCGGTCCGCCGGCACCGATGGAGGACCCGGTCCCGATCGCCCGTCCCCGGTGCCGGGACCCGCCCCGGTGCCCCGCCCAGGCCCCGCGCTCACCTTGCGCGGCGGCGGCTGCATCACTGCGCTTCCGGTCCCGATCCCGATCCCGATCCCGATCCCGGTCCCGATCCCGATCCCGATCCCGATCCCGGTCCCGGTCCCGGTCCCCCCCCCCTGCCGCCGCCTCGCGTGCGCGGAGCCCGGAACTGCCGGGACCGGCCCCGCTCCGCCCTCCGCGCGGCTCCGCCCCTCCCTCTCCCGGCTGACCCGCCCCCCCGCCAAGCACCGCCCCCTTCGGCCCGCCCCTTTTCTCAGGCGAGCGACACCTCCCGTCGGGCAAGCACCGCCTACCGCGCCGGGCAAGCCACGCCCACCGCCCTGCCCCGCGCGCCGCCTAGTGGTCAGTGCTGCACGTCCCGCCGGAGCGCTGGGACACGGGACACGGGACACGGGGACACGGGGACACGGGGACACGGGGACACGGGGACACGGGGACACGGGGACACGGGGACACGGGGACACGGGGACACAGGGACACGGGGACACGGGGACACGGGACACGGGGACACGGGGACACGGGAACACGGGGACACGGGGACACGGGGACACGGGGACACGGGGACACGGGGACACGGGGACACGGGGACACGGGGACACGGGGACACGGGGACAGGGGGACATGGGGACAAGGGGACATGGGGACACGGGGACACAGGGACACAGGGACACGGGGATGTGGGGACATGGGGACAAGGGGACAAGGGGACATGGGGACACTGGGACATGGGGACATGGGGACATGGGGACGCAGGAACACGGGGACATGGGGAGACAGGGAGATGGGGACATGGGGACACCAGGACATGGGGAGATGGGGACTTGGGGATATGGGGACACAAGGACATGGGGAGATGGGGACGTAGGGGGACAGGAACACGGGGACATGGGGTCAAGGGAACATAGGGAGACTGGGACATGGGGAGATGGGGTGATGGGGAGCACTGGGGCTCATGTCCTTGGGCAGGGGGGCGTGGGGAGTGCAGGGGCACAGGGACATTGGGAATGCTGGGGACCAAGTCCTTGTGCATGAGCACACACAGGGCACTCGTCCTGAGATGTGGTGACACGTAGGGTGCAGGGCACAGGGAGTTGTGGGGTGCTGGGGCACTGATCCTGGGGTATGGGGGCATGTGGGGCAGTGGAGCATCAGGCCCCAGACACAGGGACATGTGGGGTCTCGTGTCACATGGAGGACATAGGGCCCCTGGCTTGGCATGACCCTGCCATGGGGACACGGGCACAGTGTCGAGCAGTGGCATTCAGTGGGAGGCACCTGGAATCACGAGGGCTCCCCAGCCAGCCCTTTCCTCATCTGTCCCCCGGTCCCTCTGTCCCCCTCTCATCCTACTCCCATCCCCTTCAGCTCTCACTTCTCTTTCTGTCTTGCTTTTTCTCTGCCTGTGCTTCCTGCAAAGCTTGTGGATCTCCCTGCTGTCCCTTTTGTCGCCTTCTTGCTCTTTCCCTGACATTTTGGGGGTCAGCTGCACAAGTCCTGGTTTCCCTGATGCAAGTTGATGCACAAGGCTGGGCTGGGGCTGTGTCACCAGGTCTGTTATTCCCCTCCATGGCCCCTCTGCTGCAGGAGGGAGCCAGGAAAATGGACCAGGGGCCACCCAGCACCCAGTTTGGTGGCAAGAAGGAGACAGCAGTGGGACAACGCAGGGCGGCCCCATCTACAGGGTGACATTGGCTTGTCAGGCCGACCAAGGTGATTGATCCCTGGGGATGTCTGGTCCTGGCAGGGCTGGGCAGGCAGAGTGCCCTGTGCCCCCAGGGTGCTGCATCACAGAGCTGGGAGCCAGCTCCCTCCTTCCTGCCCCACGCTTGGGACACGTACAGTTCCACCTGCCCGCTGCGGTTCACAACAGTCTTTTGATGGCTGCCTTACGTCTGCTTCCTCCTACCTGCAGCGTGCCATTGTGTACTAGTGGCTGGAAATCACCCTGGCCTCAATGATGTCCCCCAGGTGCTCGGTGGTGGTGGCAGCTAGTGGTCATCTTGTGCTCCCCACCTCCCGTCTGGCCGCTCGCACCATGGGGACGTGGGCAGGACACAGGCACGATGAGGAGGAGAAAGAGGAAGGGTGCCAGCAGGGAGGGGGCTAGTGCCTGTCCTGCCACGGTGACGCACAGTGGGACCAGCCGTGCCTGTGGCATTTGTGCGGACCCAGCTTGCGCAGAGGCCACCCTGCAGAGATGTCCCGGCTGCTGTCTTTGCATCACCCTCCTGCTCAGCTGCACCTGGCTTGGCTCTGCCATCCAATTCTCCCCAAGTAAGTGCCTTGGTGGGTCTGGGGGGTGATGGAGCAGGGCAGGGAGGCCTCACTGGGATACCCAGATATGGTGTCCTGGAATACTTGGAGGGGATAGCTGGGTGTCATAGTGAAAGCTCAGGGCACTGCTCTGCTGCCTTCCCTGAGTGTCCACATTGAAAACCTAAGTGAAGACCTGAAACCCTGCCACCCCTTCCCCTTTTGGCAGCAAAAATCAGGTTACTGCTCTCGTATCCTGAATTTCCCCTGTCCCCTGGATGCGGAGAGGTGGCAGAGGTTGCAGGAAACCTGTTGGATGTAACTGGGGCCCCCTGGGCCAGGTGTCCTGGGGATGACCTGGATAGAGCTTTTGGAGCCAGGGGTGACATGCAGGGGAGCAAAGCCTGGCTGTGTTTTCTGAGCAAGCCAGAAAAAGGATTTGATCAGGAGTTGTTTGTCTGGTGTCCTGGGACCTTCCTGTTCTTCACTTTTGTTCTGAGCATGCAGTGAAAAGCCTCTGACCACAGGAAGACGGGGAGGCATGCGCAGCCCCAGCTGTGGCCGGGGGCCGAGCTGGGAGGCTGGCCAGGAGGAGGAGGAGGCGGGAGCCCTGGTGGGACAACGTCTCCCATCCTGGCGTGGGTTTCCTGTCTGCCCTTTTGATCCCATGGGGTTGCAGGGGACCAATTGTGCTGGGCTCGGTAGGAAGAGGAACGTCAGCGGAGCCGTGCGTCCCCACAGCGGCGCGCAGGAGCAGAGCCTGTCTGGGCTGCGGGCAGGGTGCCCAGCTGGGCTGGCACCGCTGGAGTGGCACTGCCAGGCGAGCGGCGTAGCGCAGGATGCGGCATGGCTCCTCATGGTGAGGGTGGCAGGATGTTAAGGGATTCTGTGTCCTGAGCTGCCCCTGCCATGGGGCAGGGAGACGCCAGCTCGTGCATTTGCTGGCGGCTCTGCAGGGAGGGGTGACATCTTCTGCGTGGTCCTGAGTGGGAAGGGGCAGTGGGAGGGGGGGGGGTCTCTGCTGAGCCTGATGCCTTGTGTCCCCCACAGTGCCTGACAAAGGGCAAGTCTTGATCTGCCTCACTCCCCAAGAAGAAACAACGTGCCCCAGTGCCTCTGTGGAAGCTTTTCTCAACAGCACCCTCACCACCTGTCTCCTCCCTGCCCTCTACTCTGTGGTCCTGCTCGTGGTGCTGCTGGCCAACACTCTGGCCTGCTGGGTCCTGGTGACCAACTTCAGGAGATGTTCCAGCACCATCTTCCTGCTCAACCTGGCCAGTGCTGACCTGCTCTTTGTCCTCCTGCTCCCCTTCAAGATCTCCTACCACCTCTTGGGCAATCACTGGCTCTTTGGGGACTACCTGTGCCACACCACAGTGGCCTTCTTCTATGGGCACATGTACAGCTCCATCTTCTTCCTCGACTGCATTGGCCTGGAGCGCTACATTTCTGTGGTCCACCCGTTCCTGTGGAAGGGCTCCAGTTGGACGTGGGGCAAGGTGGGCGTCTGTGTGGGCATCTGACTGGCGGTGGGGCTGGGCATGAGCCCTCTGCTTTTGCACCCCCAGACAAATCATATCTTGAGCCTGAACATCACAATGTGCCACAATGTCCTAGGAAAGGATAAGAAAGTGTTCCTTAACTACTATTTCCTCTCCCTAGTGGGGCTGGGCTTTGGCTTGCCCTTCGTGCTCATGACCATCTCCTACAGCTGCATCCTGGCATGGCTGCTGGCCAAGGGGAGATGCTATGGGCAGGTGGTGCATGTCCTGGCCCTGGTCCTCCTGGTCTTCAACCTCTGCTTCACCCCCAGCAATGTGCTGCTCTTCATCCACTACGTGCTGGAGCCCACAGGGTGCACCAAAGTCACCTACATCTGGTACGCCCTGGCCCTGGTGCTCAGTGCCTTCAACAACTGCTTCAATCCCTTTGTTTACTTTTATGTCTCCCAGAATTTTCAGGGCTGAGTCTGGGATGCAGGCAGCTGCTGCCTGGGGGGGCTCAAGACCTTGGTAGGGAGGGTCTTGGAGAAGGCAGCCTTGCCCCTGAGGTCCAGCAAGCAAAGCCAGCTGCAGGTAGAGCTAGGGGGTACTGGGCTGTGTTCCCCTGCCCCAGAGAGGGGGGATCCTGCAGCTTGGTGCCCAACACAAAGTGCCGTGCTGTCCCAGGCTGGCAGAAGACTTGGGCAGAAAATCCCACCCTGGATCTGAGGTTCACCAGGACTTTGCCCCAGTTTTGCAGTTCCTCTGATGCCGCTGGCACTGCCCCCATCCCATGGGTCCCCCGGCTGGGTGCCTGGCTCTGGCACCCCCATCTTCCCGCCTGCCAGACCCTGGCATCCCTCACCACTCCTCCTGCAGTGACAAAACCCTCCAGAGTACAAATAAACCTTTATTTCTCCCTGCTGGTGGAAGGAACAGGTATAAATACCCCAGCTGAGCAGGAGCTGTCCTCCATCGCCAGGACTACGTGCTGGGCACACACGGCCAGCCCTGCTTCTGTTGACCCCCACCCAAAATATGCCACAGTAAATGCAAGAAGGGAAATGGGGGATGGCTTGGGAGTCCTGACCCTGTCCCACGGACCCAGTGCTGTAGAGGGGACATCATGCTGTGTTCCCCTATGCTGGCAGGCACTGCATACCCCCCTGCCTGACAGCGTGCCATGCTGCTGAAATGTGCAGGCACCATATTTCTGCTTTTATTTTCCCTGTTACTTGCTTCCCTCGGCGCTGGGCCCGATGACAGACGTGCCACCCATGAGCAAGAGCACATGTGGCAACATCCCCAGCCCTCCCAAGAGGGAGTACCACAGATCAGCATCCTGGTCCCCACTAGTCCCCTGGTCCTCACCAGTCCCTGCTTCCAGCCCATCTCCAGGGTCAGGAGGAGGAGGAAGGTGTGGACTCCATGATGTGGGAGCGTGGGGTATCCATTGTCACTGCCGCTGGGCACAACTTGACCCCCGGGTTGGTGGCCACCCCTTCGGCATGGCAGGTCACGTCACTGGCTGGCCTGGCTCCGGTGGCTGGCCCTCGTTCTTCCTGAGGATGACGCTGCTGAGCTCCTGGATGAGTTTGTTGTTGATAGGTGAGGGAGACTGCATGTTCCTCTTCTTGGGGATCTCCAGGGAAGTCTCCACACTGGGACTGCTCCCTGGTGTGGTTGCCTGCTCCCAGTCCCCAGCCAGTGCCAGGGAAGGCTCCATGTTCCTCTCCAGAGAGGCCGTTTTGGTGGGTCTGAGCCCCTGGGCTGGAGCTTTGTCGCTCTCCAGGTTCAAACCCCTTTCAAGGGATAGGGCTTTGGTGACGGGGGGACCCGCCACCCTCTGGGCTGGGCTGGCGGGCAATGAGGAGCGCAGCGCTGTGGCCGGGGGCTGCTCAGGGAACGGAGCTGGCTTCTTGGACCTGTCCACAGGGGGCACGGCCGACAGGTCTGCCAGCAGCCCCTGCCCCAGGTCCAGTGTGGCCAGTTCGGGGAAGTTGCCCACCTCCTCATAGACAGGATCGGCGTCCACCTCCTTCTCCTGCTGCTCCTCCAGGGAGTCCTGGTGCATCTTCATGGGCTGGGGGAGGGCAGGTGGTCAGGGTGAGGGGCACTGTCCGCACCACTCAGCTATACCCCTCATCCCCCCTCACCTTGCCCTCCCTGCACTCGGGAGCTGCCCAGGGAGCCTTGCCCCCTTCCCGTGGGGCTGATGCCTGCAGGGGACCCACGCTCCATCAGGTCTTTTGTCTCAGGCACCGTTGCCCTTTCTTCCCCCATCACTGATGGAGGGTGAGCATTTTGGTCCCTGCCGAGGCATGGTGCATGCTACCAGGCTGTGGCACCAGCCCAGCATCCCTTGGCAGACATGGTCTGGGGCGGGAAGGGCAGATGGGTGCCCATGCAGAGTACAAAGCCAGGTGAGGTGAGGTCCAGCCAGGTGGACCCTGCAGAAATAACCTGACGGCGAGGAGGACCCAAAACTATTTCCTTGCATTTCTTATGTTGATCCCCTCTGGGCAATATGCGCCCAATGGGAGAGGGTCTGGAAACTGGGCTGGACTGTTGTGGTCTTGCTTGCACACACCAGGACCATGCAGGGACCCCCATCCCTGGGTATGGGACACCCAGAGCAATGGGCACTCCCTCCTCTGCCACACAGCACTGGCAAGATGGCCTGGGCATGTCTCCTAGTGCAGGCGGGACGCTGCGGGTGAACCTTTGCTGCCGTAGCCAGGAGGCACGGTGCAAAGCCAGCAACAGATGTGCTCCACGATGTGGGTACTTACAAAGAACATGGACAAAGTCCTTCGCGTGTGCAGGCGGCGCTAGAAACAGAGGAGACGGGCAGAGATAAGCACATGACAGTGCGGAGCAGGGTCACGGATGCCTCGGCAGGCAGAGGACGGGTAGTGGGGCGCAGCACCCCATGTGCCCTCACAGGGCCCTGCATGCACAAAAAGCTGCCACGGACACGAGCACAGCATGCAGCACGCACACACACCGCCGAGCACAGGGACACACACCCAAAGCATCCATTGGTGCCAGGCGGCATGCACCCACCTCCAGGGCCCAGGGGTGGGTGCATGGTCTCAGGGTGGGTGCATGGACCTGGGTGGGTGCAGGAGAACCTGTGGGCAGGGGTAGCTGTGGGGGCTTTACCAGGGTCTGGTTGGCGGAGAGCATGGTGGTGTCGGTGCTGTCCCCGTGCAGGGGCACCAGCGGCATGGTGCCGAACTTCTGCTTGGCGAGGTCTGAGGAGGAGCGCCGGCGCATGATCACGGGGCGCAGGTCATCGTGCTGTGCACAAGGACAGGGCAGGGAGGGGGGTCATGCTGGGCTGCCCTGCCAGCCCCCTCCTGTCCCAGCCCAGCCCAGCCGGTTGGCATGGCCAGCCTGCACCCACCTGAGCCTTGAGGATGCTGGTGGTCCAGTCCCACAGCTCAGCCTGTCCTGAGCACACCAGGTACCTGCAGAGAAGTCAGCTGAGAAGCTGCCAGGGAGCAGTGGGGCCCATATCCTCTTGTCACCTTGCCTGTGAGCCTGGGGCTGTCAGTCACAACTACACCCAGAGAGTGTAACTGAAACTGTCTGCATGCCCACATTGCTGCTTCAGGGCAAGGCAAGAGTTCGTTGGGTACCCATGAGGCACCTTGGCTCAGCTGCCCTTGCTGCCCTTAGAAGAACATCTCAGCCCCATGTTGGGGGCAGGCGACGTGCTCAGCAGCTGCCCCAGCATTGGCAGCATCAGGAAAATGGGGACAGGATCAGCAGGATACACGGGTGTGCCTGGCCACCCAGTGGTGCCAGGGAGGCTGGGGCAGGGAGCCCAGCTCAGTACAGGGTACAGGAGCACCTGGTATTGGGTGCGTGGGGACACAGAGCAGTGTTCGTGAAGGCTGGCAAGCAGCACAGCCATGCAGGTAACACAGACACCTGGGCAGGGTGGGCAGGTCCCTCTGGAGCCTGGTGCTGCATGCTTGGAAGACACATCTCCCAGGGGTGCTGGTGCGGATGGAGAGGTAGGAAGGGTGAGTGGTATGGAGATGGATTGACCCCGGCCCCTACCTTGTGTCAGGGAGCATGTGGCCCCACCACTCTGTCCCTCAAGTGCTCTTCCCAGGCACCAGCTCTGCCCTGACCCCCAGGACCCTGTAGCACTGCCCCTGGCTGTCCCACTCCCACTAAAACTGGGGACAGATCTCAACATGCCCCCAGCCCCAGGACGGCAGGGGCAGATACTCACAGCTGCTGCTTGTCCAGGGTCAGTGTGAAACCCCACCTGGTGAAAAGAACAGACAGGCTGTGGGGCAGCACTGCCAAGCTCAGACACAGCTCAAGGTCTGTGGGCAGTGGGGCAGGGAGCTGAGCTCGCCCCACGGGCCCAGGCTTGTCATGGCTTTGGGTCCTGGTGGGGCTTGGCGTGCCCCCAGTGGCTGGGTTCATGTGCTGGGTGCAGGGACTGAGGGATGTATGCCCCAGGGCCATGGCCAGGGAAGGTCCCACTTACTGGGCTGGTGGCTTCAGCTTCTTCCTAATGCCCATGTAAACCTTGGCTGCATCCAGGGGCCACTCCCGCTCTGGCTTGGCACTCTGGGGAAGGAGATCCATTGGGTCAGCCCAGCTTGGTGCCAGCCTCCCTGCCAGGAGGACAGCCACCACCATGCCACCAGCGTCCCCAGGCTCCCCCTCCCTGCCTCTCTTCCTGCCCTTGGGATGCAGGTCCCACCCCACAGCATCCCCTTTGTACCCTCTTCTCCTTGAGCAGCAGCAGCCTCCGGTCCCGGATGACGAAGTAGCGCTCCTGAAACTTGTTCCCCAGCAGCTTGGGGGGCTCCTCACGGCATTTCAGCAGCCCACACTTGGGGGTCTCACGCTTGATGCCTGCCCAGTGTGGGGAGATGGGGGTCAGGGGGACTGGGAGCATGTGAGGGTGGCTGGGGTATTGCAGGGCGATCCCACTGCGGGTCTCAGGGATGTGCCCCTGATGGCTGCAGGGTGGTGGCCAGGGCAAGGGGAAGACCAGGCAGAGCTGTCCCCCTCTGGGGACACCCCTAGGGGCTGGGACCCTTTGTGATTGCCTTACCTGTGAAGAGACAACTCCCCTCGCCAATGGGGACCTTCCTCACCAGCAGGTATGCAGCGCTGGGCTCTGGGAGCTTGCACCACTGCAAAGCTTGCTCCAGCACCTTCTCCTTGGGGTGCAGGGGCCGCTCTGGGGAGGCAGGGACACTCTCACCGCTGTGTCCCCTTCCCTGTGCCAGTCCCAGTTCCTCCTGCCATTGGTAGCAAGCCACCCCCCAGTACTCCACACATCTCACCAGCCCAGCCATGCTAAAAGCATCCCCCATGCCATTCCCACCATACTCACCCAGCTCCCCGTTCTCCAGGGCCTCAAAGGTCAGCCAGATGTCCAGGCTGGCCGCCACGTTGCGCATCTCCAGCACCTGGTTGGTGAGCTCCTCTGCTGTCATTGTGGGGGACACCTGGGGCCAGACACATGGGGAACTGCAGTGGATGGTGGCAGGATGGGTCCCAGGGACAGGCTGCACAAGAAGCCTGCATCCCTCTTCGCTTCCTCCAGCACGGCCCTTCTTTGGGACTCACCTTCAGGGTGACACAGCAGTCGGGCAGCTTCTGCTCCAGGTAAACCTCGATGATGAGGTCCCCTGCCTGTGAGAGCTGGGGGAAGAGTAGGTGGCATTGGTGCCATGCTGGCATGGGTGCTGTGTGCATCCCCTCTCCCCAGGGGCTGGCGATGGTGTCCCAGGGAGCAGGGGCTGCTTGTCCCCTGGGCAAGAGCCTCAAGGTGATGCGTGAAGGAGAGACAAGTGGGGGAAGGTCCTTCCCCAAATATCTGGTGTAGGACAGTGGGGACCCAGGGTGGGCAGCTGGAAGTGCCCCCATCCTCCAGGCAGTCCCACCAGCCTGGGGGTCCCTGACGTGATCGGGGCTGGCAAGCAACATCCTTAGTACCTGGGTGTCCTTCCAGGTAGTGATCAGACTGTTCTCCAGATCCATCTGGGATACCTGGTCCTCATCAATCTGCCGGAGGAAAGGTGCACAGGGTGAGAAGGGAGACACATGGAGTCAATGTGGAGCTCGATATGGCTTGAGGACACATGGCCAGGACGGAGGGATGCAGGGGGAGGCAGAGGTGGGCAGTATGGGTGGATACAAGGGGAGACGGACAGAGCCAGCATGGAGGGGTCTGGCAAGGGCCCTGCAGGGAGCTTACGTTGAAGATGCTGACATAGTTGTCAATGAGGTCTTCCATCACCTTGACCTCGTGCTCCCCTTTGCCATCAGTCTGGAAGAGGCTGGGTGCAAAGAGCAGTGACAGGTTTTTGGTGCTCATCTGGTTGAGGTCCGCACATTTCTGCACCCTGGGAAAAGGAGGATAGAGGTGAGGGGCTGGTTCCACTCTGGATGGGGTTTCAGCCCCAGCCACCCTCCTCTGCCTCATACAACCTCTCCTGAAAAATAGCCTGGTTTTCCCCAGCTCCACAGCAGTGGCAACTTCAAGCTGGGCAGTTCCTGTTTTGAGGACTTCCAGCTGCCATCAAACCAGACAACAGCCCCACCTCATACTCCGATTCAGGGATGGGAATTTGTTTTTTCCCTCTTTTTTGGGCACCGGGTGATGTTTACATCCTACAGGGGCTATCCCCTACTTCCAAACCTCCTGTCTCTCCCCCTTGCCGCAGGATGACTTTGGGAACATTTGAGATATCCCAGAGTAGCATGCTCCAGCACACCCCAGCACCAGCTGGGAGGCTGGTGGGGCAGGGCACAGGCACTGGGCTCTTCCTGGCTCACAGGGATGGGAGCCAGCATTCCCTGGGCAGCAGGGAGACCCCATGCTGCTGGCTGGCTTTGGGGACCCCAGCTGGACCAGGGGACCCTGCAGGGAGATGGCTGACTGACCGGTAGAGATGCCCGATGAGCGCAGCCAGGGTCTTGTGGTTGAGGCGAGGCAGGCGATGAATGAGGTCCTTGTACCTCTCCAGGCGCTGGGGTTTTGAGGAGATTTCTGGAGGGAGGAAAACAAGTCATGGACCATTGCTGAATCCAACAGATACAGAGCTGACATGGCACCAGGGCTGGCCCCAGGACCCTGCCCCGAGGGACACTGGCCCCAGGGGTCCCTGGCAGGCAGCCCAGAGTGGGACCAATGGTCAGCTGAAGGAGGTACCTGCAGCCTCCTTCCAGTGTGGGTGCAGCTCCAGGGTGAAGACAGGGTCTTCCAGCTCACGGAAGAACCTCTTCAGCACATCGGTGACGTCCTCGATGAAATTGTCGTTGATGCGCAGCTTGACATTGCGGGCATCCCGCCGAAACTCCTCCATCAGTACCTTGATCCGGGACTTGGCCCCGTTCTTGCGGTAAATCCCCTCATGCCGCAACCCTGGGGCAGGGACATGGGGTCATGGGGGCCCAATCCTGCCCAGAGAATCCTCAGCGGTGTTGGTGCCCTGAGAGCAGTGCCTCCTGCCTGGACCCGTTGGCCACCCCATGTGTGTCAGAGGATGCTCTGCCCGTGCCGCCACTGCACTGGGCTCACCGTACTGCGTGATGAAGGCGATGCAGCTGTCCACGATGATGGGGATGTCCCCCCGGCTCAGCTGCTGGTCCCGCAGCGCGTTACCCCGGCCCCCTGCCGATGCCTGGATGTCGGTGTACCATGCTGCCGAGTCCGCCCGTGACAAGCCCTGGAGGTAAAATGTCCTGAGAACAACAAGGGCAGAAAAGAGGGAATTAAGGTTGCTGGCGGGTACAGGTTATCCCCTTCTGCCTGTACGCACAGCCTGGCTCTGGGACGGGCACAGCCAGGCTGAGCCGAGGGACGTACTACCCTGGTGAGAGACCCGAGGCTGGGGTGATGTCTGTAAGCTCCTTGGCCACAGCCCTGCTGTCCCAGTAGCATCCCTACCGCGGGTTTAGGACCAGCACCGACCCATGCATGAGTGTCTTTGCCCCAGGCAGCCTGCTGAGGTTGCTTTGTTTGTTCCCCATCGTTCCTGTGACCAGGACGCACCTCCCCATCTCCACCAGGATCAGTAGCTCCTTCTTCTCTGGGGTCTCCATGGGGGGAACCACACCTGCATTGGGGTGAGAAGTAGAGGGGTCAGAGCCATGCATGGCCACCCACCACATGGCGCCTGTCCCTGGCTGCAGCATGGCACTCACTGAGCTCCTGCAGCCGCCGGAGGTTGATGCTGTCCTCAGCCCCGTCATCCTCGGTGGGGCAGATGAAGAGGTGGGCTTTCTGCAGGATGAAGAAGGCCTGCTGCCACCGCTCAGGGTTGAGCATGCACTTGTAGCGCAGCTGGCCCACACGCTGGAACTCGTAGCCCAGCAGGCAGTGACAGCTCACAGGCGTGAACCACTGTGGGACAGAGCAAGAGATAAGCCGGGTAAAGACAGGGCTCGGCCCCCGAGCGCAGACCCCCACGAAGATGGCAGCAGGTCAGTAGGGAGGATGGGACCCCCTGCAAAGGGAAGGACGGTGCTTGCCATAGAGGATGAAGAGCGTGGGGAGCTGGGAGGAATCACAATGGGGAAGAGGGGACAGAGTCCAGGGACCCACCAGTGGCATGGGATGCCAGGGCTGGGGCTGGCTTACCTTGCCAATAGCACTGGCCCAGGCTTGCAGCGTCTCAGGCCCGTCAGTTCCCAGCTGGTGCACTTTTTCCCCAGTGAGGAAGAGCTCAAGGGTGAAGCGAAACCTGCAGAAGACGAACCAGCCCGTCAGGGCAGCCCCCTACCCCGAACCTGCACCCAGAACTAGACCAGAGCATTGTACCAAGCAGGGAACAGTGCCTGTCCCTGCTCTCTGCATGCCCACAGGCTCTCTGGGCATGCAGTGGGGGCACAGCTGGGGGTACCTTTCGGTGGGGCCAGGGCTGGTGAGTGCCTGGGCTCTGCTCACGCCCAGGGAGATGAGGTCCGTGCTCTCAATGTGGCCCAGAGGCTCAGTGCATTTCTCTGACTCGAAGAAGAGCAGGGCTCTCTCCAGGGAGCACCATGTGCGCTGGAAGTCTGCGGGACAGGGGGATCAGCGGCACCGGGGTGGGCACCCCACTGGCTGCCCTCCCACACTCCCCACGCTTACCCTCTTTGCTCTTCTTGGCACCTGGGAGCTTGTGGGGGGCTGTGGCCCGGTACAGATACCCGCTGTGTGTCACCGGCTGCGTGATCTCATTGTAGACGCCCTCCGGACCCAGTTCCTGTGTGCGGGCGCTCCCTGTGGGAAGCAGTGCTGAGAGCGGGGTGGAAGCAGGCACCCACCAAAGCGTGGGTACTGGAGGGGCAGGGAGACCCCACTCATGCAGGCGTAGGCAAGGAGGTGTGCCAGGCATGGGGTTCCCTGAAAAGGGGTTCCAGACGAACCCCCTGCCTTTCCCCATCCCAAAAGAGGGGTGTAGTGGGGCAGGCAGATTCCCCCAGGGAGCCACAGCACCTGATGCCTTGGCTGTCCCCAGCCTTGGGGCGTGCTGTGGGGCGCAGGGGCAGTGGCAAGGAGGAAGCCTCCCCATCACAGCCAGATGGGGCTCAAGGGTCCTCGTTACCTGAATGGTTCCTGGGCCTTTTGCTTTCTGGTCGCCACCAAGGGTCGGCCCCTGGGGCCACCTCGCAGGCGGCAGGGTCAGCCGTCAGCCCAGCCTCCGAGGACGAGAAGAACTGCAGGATGGTCTTGAGCAGGGCTGGTCCTGCCACCGCAGTGCACAGTGCCTGGGATGAGACAGGTGCCTGTAGGGATCACGTCCCGGCTCACAGAGACCCCCAGCCTCCTGCCAGGGGTGCTCGAAGGCAGCCAAAGCAGAGCACAACCTCCTACCTGAGCCCCCAGAAGTGCCTGGCACAAGGGTGCGGGTGCACGCAGCCAAGCAGGAGGTGTTGGCATTTCAGACACAGAGCTCTGGGATGGTTCCCAGCACCCCAGCATCCTGCCTGCACCCTGAGGTGGCCCCTACCTGGAGCACGTCCTCCTGAGTGGCGTAATGGGGATGGGGCAGGCGGTACCGTCCCTCTCGGTACTTGCGGGAGATGAAGTCCCGTCTCTGCTCGGCGCTGGCATCTGGGTAGAGAGCCTCAGCAGTAGGGAGGTGAGCTGCCCAAAACCGGTTGGCTCGATCATTTCCCAGCACAATGAAGAGCTGCAGGAGAGTCCCATGATCATGGCAAGCACCAGGGCCAGCCAGGAGGAGCAGGATGCTCCATGTCCCTGCATCCTGGGGGATACCGTGGGACTGCTGCCCTGTCCAGAGAAGCAGCCTGGCCCCTGAGCATGACATGTCAGTCCCAGCACCCCATCCCGAGTGCCTCTACCTGTACAATTTCATTGGACCAGACGCTGGTGTCAAGCTTCAGACTCTGCACCTTGGAAATGTTGGAGCCCAGGCTGCGATGCTGCCCTGCGGGGAGCAGGAGAGTGAGCACCCCTTGATTCTGCCAGGGCAACTGGTACCCAAGTTGTACTTATACCCCAGCCAGCACCCTGCCTGCCCACCAGGCCCAGCCCACACCCGCTGGGACCCCCATGTGCCCCCAGGGAGATATACTGGCCTGCACACTGCTTGCAGATGACCACGCACAGGTTGATGGATGCCCAGTCAGGACTTTGAGCCCAGCAGTCCGCACAGTATTTGTTGGCTTTGTTGGACCAGATCTTCTCTGCCACCTCGTAGTCATAGAGCATCTCAGCTATGGCCTCCTGCAGGGCCTCCATCCACTCCCGCTTCTCCCGCTCCGACTCCGCCACAAAGCTATGAGCACCGGCACAGCCAAAACTCAGGGGCCTGGAGCAACCAGCACCTGGGTCCAGCACCTGGCTGCTCCCCCCACCTCATTCCACCTGGATGCCTGGGATACCTGAATATTTTGAAGGGGGTGATGAGCTCGAAGCTGCGGTTCTTGGCTTCGCGGATGGTGGAGCCGCGCATCTCAATCAAGCAGATGCCAATGCCCATTTTAAAGAACTGCAATTCAGAGTGACACTGGTGTTGGCTCTGCAGCACTGTGGCCGTGGTGGACACACCACCCCAGACATGCCCGTGATACTAGGGCTGGAGCTAGGGAGCTGTGTCCAGCACTCCCAGCATCCCACTCCTGCTTTGCCTGGACAAGCCAGACCTGGTACCCTACCACATCTCTCAGCCATCTTGTGGGCTGACATAAAGCATCCTGCAAATACATTATGCCTTAAAATGAAAGGCAAGTTCTGCCTACAGCCCCTGAAACTTGACCATTCAAGTCCCTGTATTTTGGGCTTTTGAGTCCACACTGAGTCAGGCACACTCATAAAGCAAATATCAACTTCAGCAAAAACCACAGAGGCTTGATGCTGTTTAGTGTACGCCAGGCAAACTGGAAACAAGGTGACTGGAAAAAAAACAGACGTGCTGAGAAAATTCATCAGGAAGGAGGTGGGGAGTTCTGTGGGCAGCAGGCAGGGTGCGGCAGGCCAGCAGAGACCTCCTGCCTCCTGTGGGGCAAGCTCATGTTGCAGCAGGTATGTTTGCTGGTGATTTCATGGTCATTGATCCACCTGTCCTGTGATGGATTGGGATGCTTTGGTGCAACTAAGACCTAAGTGCCTGGCAGAGATGAAGATAATTTGGTGATAGCAAGGAGATTGGGAGGGGGGGTCCACTTCTGGTACCTGCTGCATCTCCAAGCCCAGGCTCCCATGACTGCTGCCCTGTGCAGGATCTCCAGCTCCCTTTCTCCTGCCCGTCCTTTTCCTCTCTGCTCTCCCTTTGGCACAGGCCCTGGCTAAGCTCCCTCCATCGCTCTCATCCTTTCCACCATTGGCACAGCCCTCTGTGCCAAGCGGGGTGCCTGGTCCAGCCACGAACCTGCTCGCTCTTGTACAGCCACATCTCGGGCAGGCTCAGGGCTGCGAACACCTTGGACTTCTGGCCCTTCAGCTCCAGGATGCCTGACTTCTGGCAGTGAGCAGTGTTGGTGGGCCGGGGCCTGGACCCCACCAGGCGTTGGTCCGTCACCTTCTTCTGCAGCGTGGAGCACCACTCATTCCTCTGGGCTGGGAACCAGGCATGAGGGACCAGGTCTGAGCCCTTCCCAACAGGCCTGGCATGGAGCAGAGCACCCAGCAGGCATGGCAGGGGAGAGGTCCCCTCGCTCATCATGGCTGGATATTTTGGGGATGGGGTGAGAGCTGCCTCCGGGATGCTCTGACTGCAGGAGGGAGGCAGGGACGGTTCCTTGGAGACTGGCGGGCCCTGGCCCGGGTCTTCGCTTACCCTCGTTCTCGGCACGGAAGACAAAGATCCGGTGGCTGGTGAAGACCTGGAACTTGTTGTCCTTGGTGGAGCGAGCCATCTCAATCACGGACAGCGGGATCACCCCCTTGGGGTAGGGCTCCTGGAACAACCCCCAGGCAAGGTTACCTTTCTTTGCCCTTCCTGCAGGGCACCTCCATAACCCAGCTACCCCAGCACCTGCCTTGCCAGGCATGCTAGTGACATAACCATAGGGGTGGCAGGGACGCCTGCAAGCTCCTGCAATAGTGGCTGCTCCAGGGCCATGCATGGTACCTGTTTCTTCATGGGTGCCACTGACGTGGGGTCAGCCCAGCTGGCTGTGCTGCAGGACTGGGGCAGCAGTGCCTGTCACCCCACGTGGCATGGCAGCCACCAGCACCCTGCAGCAGGCTTAACGGGGCCATGCAGAGCCCCCGCAGAAGGACGAGAGGACATGGGACAGGAAAATGTTGTTGACTCATCCCATGCACCTAACCCACAGTGCCAGTGCCCACAACGAGAAAGTTCCTCCAATGCAGCACATCTTCCACATCCCCCAGATGCTCAGCTGGGTGCTCCCTCGTAGCACAGCCTGAGGGACACCAGGAGCTGAGCAGGAGCTGAGGATTCAGGTAGAGAATCCCCCCTTTGCAGTCTGCCGCAGGGCTTGTGAGCCAGCAGGACCCCCCTCGCCTGCTCCCTGTTGACAGAGGGACCCTCGCTACCCTGGGCTTCCTATGGAGTAAGGCTGTGTTCAGAGCCTCCCAGGCACAGGGGCCACGGCTGCTCCACCCTGGTGATGGTAAAGCAGTGCTGGCTCCTTACAGAAGGACAAGGGGAGGCAAAGGGGATATGGCAGCTCATGTGGTGTCAAGGCACCCTGCTTAAGTGGCACAATGCAGCCTCCCCACCCTGCCCGCATCCTGCCCCTTCATACTTTCTCACTGCTGAAGTACATCAGGTTCTTCCCGTCGAAACGGACGTAGCGCCTCTGGAAGACATAGTTCCTATTGGGATGACAGAAAAATGGGCTATTGGGAAGGGGATGATCCCCCTGAGGACCCCACATCTGCTCACAGACCCCCCCTTCTCCCAAGCGTGGCTGCACAGACACCCTTGCAGCACAGCTGGGGCACCCAAGAGCGTCCTCCTTCTGTGGGGAGGTCTGGCTGCTCCAAGTAGCATGGTGACCAGCGTGCCCGCCTCACTAGTCTTGGCCAAGGGGGCTTTACCTGTGAGGACTGTTCCATGGGTGGGCACGTACCCTTGTGGGGAGAGCTTGTCCAGCCAGCCACTAAGCATGGTGGGTCGGGGCTCAGAGAGCGACGTGAAGCTGGCGTAAGGGGAGATGGTGAGGTCGTCCAGGACCTCGTCCGGGTAGAGATGGGCTGGCAGGCTGAACGATGTGCCCTCAGCCCGTGGTGCCTCCACAGTAGAGTACCCCTCTGTGTCATTCTGAACGATGCGGTCGATGAGCCGGGACCGGGTCTCCTCGTCCTCGCTCCTTCCCTCGCTGCTGCACTCGCTGCTTGTCCTGTGAGAAATGGGGCTGTGAGGGAGCCCAGCTGTGGCAGCACAGCTGCTCACTGTGCAGGGTCCTGGTCAATGCCGTCCCATCTGGGGATGTCTCACACTGCTCCTGGCCCCATCCTGAACTCCTCGGGGCACCCGGTGATGTGGGTGTTTGCATCTCCATGAGCAGGGTGGGACAAAGGCTCTGCGCTCATGAACCCCGTGGCCACCAACAGCCCGAGGCTCAGCCAGTCCTACATGATGGCAAGGCTGCGGCTAGCTGGAAAAATGGGCTTTCCCACCTTGGGTAATACCACACAGGCCACCACACGTCTTCAAACCCCTGGCATCACCTCCTTCCTCTCTTCATTCCTCCACAGGCAGGAAACTGAGGCCAGGCAGCTCCTCAGTCCTACATCCTGCTCCCTGCTCTACACCCGCCCCAGCTACCTCCTCACCAGGGGTCTCAGCCTGCCCTCTCCCTCTACACCGCCAGTGTTCATGGCACCGGGAAGGTCCTTCTGCCACAACACCCTCCCGCCTGCTCTTGCGTCCAGACGAAATGTTTTGCAAAGGGATTGGGATGGACAGATGGGCCAGTGGATCTCCTGCATCCATCTCCTTTTCTTGGGTAGCCATGCTAAAATCCTCAGCCAGGCCTGGTGAGACTCTCCAGCCATAACAATAAAAGGAAATTATAAAAATAAACTGCTAAGCCTGCCCCTTCCCCTCAGCCCTCTCAGCCAGACGCTTTTCTCTCCCCGAAAAGGAAATGTGCTGGAAAATGTCTGACGGTCCCAGGAGCTCACAAGGGAGCAGCCCAGGTGCAGTGGTGACAGGCAGGAAGAGGGTCACGGCAGCCAGGACACCTCAGCACCAGCACAAGAGCACCTGTGCCACTGGGTGACTTGTTGCATCCAGTGCCAGGATGAAGAAAAGGCTCCAAGAAAGGCAACAAAGATGGTTCAAGCCCTGTCACAGCTTCTGTCTGTGGAGAACCTGAACAAGCTGGGGATCTCCAGTGGGGAAAGGGTGAGTCATGGGGGCAGGTTTCTGAAGTCATGAGCAGCATGAGGAGGGCAGAAAGGCATCTCCTGGCCACCACTGCTTCAGTCACAGGAGCTGGGTGACATCAGATAAAGCCAGCAGAAGCAAGGTGCAGAACCACATGGGAAAGGAGCGGCTGACCTGTGGGACTCCTCACCATGGGATGTTGTAGGAGAAATTTATGGAGGAGAAACCCACTGGGGGTTACTGAATATGAGAAACCACCTCCAGCACAAGTCCATGTGCTAGAAATGCTTTTGGAGCAGGAGAATGATTGCAAACACCTCTCCTCATTATAAATGCTCCAAACACCTGGTTTTGAGCACTGCCTCATCGTAGGCACCAAGGCAGTGCATGGACCTGTGCTTTGACCCTGGACAGGCACCTTATGAGGCTGTTGGACATCAGATATCCCCGAACCATGTGGGACAGAAGCAAGACATGAAGTCTGCCTGGGAGGATGTTGGGCTGGAGCCACCCAGGCTAGGGGTCGGCTCCGGGGAAGTGGGATGGTGTATGGGGCTGAGGAGGTGGGTGGAGAGGGAAAATGGCCTGTTTGGCTCCAGTGTCCGCAAGAAAGACAAGAAATGGCCATGGGTGGCTTGGAGGCTCAGAGCACAGTGAAAATTGCTGTATAATTAGTATAACAGAGCCTTGGCAGGGCTGTTCATCTGGCTGGATTCCCAGCCCGGTGTCCAGCTTCTTCAGGAGGGACTGGCCAGGGAGCACGGTGGTTGGAGGACTCTGTATGTCATAGGTGAACATCAGCCTTGAGTGCCAGAGCCAAGTGGAGACAGACCCGCTGAATGGGCAAGAGAAAAAGGGGGAAAGTTCCATGATGGCCCCTTCCTGAGCCATGATTTACAGTCACTGAAATCATGAAGAGCTGGAGGAAAAGCAGCAACTAGGAGGGATGAGCAAAGCTCATGGCCCAGCTGGAGTGGGGTGTCTCAGCAGCCCAGGAGCACACCAAGACGCAGGCCAAGTCCCAGCTCTGCCCTTGAGGACAGGGTTGGTGGAGGAAGCCTCCAAGAAACAAGTCTGCAAAGGCCAAGTCATCTCCTTTTTCAGCTGGTGTCAGGCAGTGAAGGCAACTAATCTTAGGGCCAAATGAGTCCCCAGGGCAAGGACAGGGTGTTTCCAGGTCAGCTGCGCCTGGAGGGTGATGTCTCAGGTGCACCGAGTTGGGGCAGTCTCAGCCTGTCAGTGCTTATGTGGGAGAGCTGGTGGAAGATGGAGGATGGGTGATGGAAGAAAGGGATCTGCTGGCGGTGAGGGGACCAAGGAGCTGCTGATGGATCTGGTCACTTCAGCTGAGGGTCATGGGCCAGACAATCAACCTGTGAGTGGGCACCTGAAGGTAGATAGGGAGATAAGAAATAAGCTGTCAAGGATACACTATTCCCAGTGTTTCTTTTCCTGCAGGGAAGATGCCTTGAGGTGTGGGGAGAAGCAGTCTGGGTAGGTATCTGCCTGAGGATCATCTCATCGTGGGTCTCAGTACAAACCAGGGCAGGGTCCACCATCCTCACCATGATGTCTGACGAGTCGCTGACCCAGTCCCCCGAGCTACATGGGGTGACATGGGTGCTGCTATGCCGCCATCTCTCTCCTGCTGAGACTAATGCCTGAAGTGGGGCAGATGCTGTCCTCTGCACCAGCATTTCAGGCAGCTGAGCATCACCAGCTTGGATGACAGTGCTCAGCGTCAGAGCGGGCAAATCCTACCCTACACTCCAGGCTCTGCTGGACCCTCAGAGACCCAGCTCCCAGTTTTAAGGGGAACTTTGCATTCCTCTTCCTCTTTGCTGAGGATATCTCATTTCTGGCCAAGGTGGCTTTACCCATTTCTGACACTGACACTCACTGCCCAGACCCCAAGCCAGAGAGCAGCATGGTCTGGGCAAAACTCCCCCGGAACAGAGCAAGAGGAGGTATCTCAGGTAGGAGGAAGATATTGTGCCAAAGAGGCAGGAGGACCTCTCTGAAGTTTGGGAGTGGGAAATATTTCCCATAATGAGTGGGTTGGTGGGCTGCAGGAGATGCTTGTGTTGTCCCCAGTGACCAGGTGCCAGTCAGCAGGATGAGTAACTGGCTGAACTGGAGAAACACCAGTGTTGAAGAGGAGGACCGGGAGGTCCCACAGAAGCAGCAGCAGGGGCCAGGGCTGGCTAGCAGTGGCTCAGCGGTCGAGCAGAAGCCCATTGCTCTGCTCCAGGGGGATCACGGTTGGACTGGTGGTACCAGTCTGGGGAGGAAAGCTTTGGAGCAGCTGGGCAACGGCGTCCATGAGCACAATGCAAAAAGTCTTCAAAGGCTTTTCTGTCTCTTGTTCAACTCCCCACACCCCAACCACCTTAGTGCTCAGGCTGGGAGAGAAAAACTGTGAACCGCTGCCTCTGACATGCTGCTGACGGTCGCATCCTGTCTCTTCGCAGCAAGACCAGGCTGCAAAGTCCTTGGTGGGTCCAGGGCTGCAAGTACCTGGCCGATGCTTTTGGGATGCTCTGAATCCCAGCTCCCTGGAAGCCGCTGGATGGAGACTGTGACCCACAGGCCAGCATCAAGCCCCGCTCTGAACTGCTCGTTCAGAGGCTCCACAGCAGATTTCAGTATTTCGGTTTACAAAACTCCTGTTCCCAGGTATTTGCAGTTCCCTACCCATGGCCCGTGTTGGCTCTCATCTGGCTGCAATGTCTGGCTGACTGTGACACTGGATCAGGCCACACTGCAGTGACTCACACCCAGAACAGGAGATGGGCTGGACCGACCAACACTGGGGCCAGAAAGGCAAGGGCATGGGGACGCACTGGCCGGCAAGGCCACGGGCAGAGCTGAAGGACACAGAGCTGCAGCTTGCCTCCTCCTCTCTAAGCAACACAGGAAAAGGAACCCTCCCCATCCGAAATGGGAAGAGCAGCTTTCCTTCCTCTTTCTGAGATGCTATCAGGAGTTATGGAAAGTACATTTCAAAAGCATTTTAAAGGTGCTCCTCACAATCTCACTGTCCACCACAGTGTGACAGATCAGCAAATGCTAATCTGATGATGCTGGAGCCTTTGGAGGTCGCACATCCCTTTATCTGGAGCTCAGAGCCATCCCATTTCTGAGCAATCCCTGTCCGCTGTGGTGTTTCCCTGTTCCCAGTGGCCGAATACAGGCTCCGCCTGGAGTCCAGGTGCCCAGTGCCACTGGCACTGCCCCAGCTGCCCACCGAGAGCATCTGTTGGCAAGCATTGCCCCCCGCCCCCCGGCCATCCTCCAGCACGGCTCCTTCTCATCTCTGAGCCCATTGGCTTGAGATTGCTGACCTGATCCCAGGTGCTCCTGATAGGCTCTACAGTGGGGCAAAAGCCCCCACCACTTCTCAGTTTGTCCCCAGGGGTGTTTCCCTTGTCCCCCTGGCATGCAAAGCCCAGACCCCAAGCTCAGCCAAGCCCCTGCAGCCTGGAGGAGATGATGCCTACCTGCATGCTTCTCGCTCCAGGTCCAGCTCAGACACTGCCTCGTAGCTCTGATCGGAGGAGATGCCAACACCCTGGGAGGAGAGATTGGTCACATCTCCTCTCCTCTGTGCCCTCTCCCATCCCAGACCTCCTCAACATGCCTGGTCCACTGCACGGGGTCTCAACCTGTGTCTCCCACCCCAGCAGCGATGCTCAGCCAGGCACTGCCGGGCAGCACGGTCTCACCAGCTGCAGCTCCCTACTTTGCAGCCGCTGGTGGGATGCAGAGTGATGGCGGGGGACAGCCACCATCCCCACAGTTTCCTCTCACCTTCTGCTCCCGGGATGGGGCTACGTGCCCAAAGATGGTCTCGCTGTAGGGGCTGATGGGCCGCTCGCCGACCTCTGTGGGCAGAGACACGGGAGGGAGAGGCAGTCAGCAGTGCCCGCTGCGGAGCAGTGACCAGCCAGGACTGCCAACCCTGGAGGGGGACCCCCCCACTGAGCCCACCACAGCACACCCCAACATCCAGGGCGTCTGGCATAACAGAGATGCCGGCCTGAATACATGTGGGGCTGGGCCCTGCGTTGACCCATGGACACCCTGGTCCCTGCGTTGACCCACAGACACCCTGGTCCCTGCGTGGGGCAGGACCTGGGGGAAAGGCGGGATGTGTGGGTGTCCTCCTCACCCCCCCTTCCTTGGGGACACTGGGAAGTCCCCACTGTGCACCGGTGCCCTGGGGGCTCTCACCTGCCTTGCCGGTGGGTCTCTGCGGGATGGGGGGCAGGCCCCCACCAGGCCAGCCGGGACTGCTGGAAAACAGGAGAGGGGTTACTGTGGCTGCGGCCAGGATGAAGTGGGACCCTGCAGGGTTTTTCCACCTCGTTTTCCTGTCCGGCTTACATGGGCTGGAGGCTGTGCCTGACTGGGGCTGAGCCCGGCTTTGTCCCCTGGGATGTGCAGCATCCCCTCCCTGCTCCCAGCGCTCTCCTTGCTCCCTTCTCCTCCCCACCCTGGGACCTGCTGGGCTGTGTCTCCTGGGGTTGCTGGGTATTTCCCATCCCAGCTCGCCACCCTCTAACATCTCCCACCTTGCTCCCAGCAGGAGCCAGCCCCAGAGCCGTCACTCAGCCACCCCCTCACCATGCTGGGGAGCCCTAGCCCTGCTGCCTGGGGGGGCAAAGGAGGGGCAGCAGCTTCTTCCCCCAATGAGAACGAGCCACCCGGGGGCCCAGGGCCACCCTGTCAGCAAAGAGGGATCCCAGCTGCCCTGCAGGACCGCTCCATGCAGAGCCTGGGGAAAGCACGGGGAGGGTAGCGAAAGGGGCTTTGTCAGCACCCAGAGGCAGGCAGGGCCAGGCTGGGGATGGGGTCCCGGGGGTGGGGGGCTCTCTGGATCCTCGGGTCTGGCTGCTCTGCACCCTCCCTCTGCTCCCTGGGGTGAGGGGAAGCATCTGCTTACTCAGGCTTGTCGTCCGGCTGGGTCAGCTCTTGCAGGGACAGAACCGGGGGCTGAGCGACACCCTGACCCTGGGGGCCATCCGCCTCTCCTGAGTCCTCGGTAGGTGCTGATGGGGGCTCGAGTCCTTCATAGATGACGTTGGACACCATCTCCAGCCTGCCCTGCCCTGAGCCCGGCTGCGAGGCTGCCCTGGGGCACGGTGAGGGATCTCTCCTGGTTGGGGCAGCTGCAGCAGGCAGGGGAGGGCTGGACACGGGGTGACCCTCTGGCCCGCTGCCCGGGCTAGGCTTAGCTGCCGGGACCCTGTGGCTGTGCCGTGGTGGGACACATGGGGCAGACGGGGGGGATTTCTCCGATGCCGCCAGGGTTTGTCCATGATCCGGAGCTGGGGGGAGCCGTGTCTCCTCCCGAGCGCTCTCCCGCGCTCGCAGCCGGGATGCTCCCATGCCCATGGCCACGGCAGCCCCTGGGCCAGCCGGCAATGCTGGTCTGGGCTCCGGGCTCTCCAAATCCGTGGAGCTCTCCCCTGGCACAAACCCCTCCAGTACCACAAAGGCAGCAGGCTCCCTGTCGCTACCCGGGCTGTGTGCCGGCACTGTGGCACGTGCTGGTGGCACGGGCAGTAAGCCCTGCTCTGGCTTTGAGCGAGGGAAAACTGTCCTCGGCTTGGGAACTGGCTTCAGGAGGGGAGAAGCAGGGTCCTTCTCTAGAGGCGATGCCTGGGCGGGCGCAGCGATGTGCTGTTGCGTCCCAAAGGCATCAGTAGCCCCTCCCAGCTCTGCTTTCATGGCATCCTTGCCTGCCTGGGGGGCATCCAGGACCTCGTTGGCTCGCAAATGGGCGTCTCCTGCTGCGGGTCCCCCCTGGAATTGACTGAGCATCCGTGTCTGCTGCGCCAAGTTCAGGATCCTTTTGCGATGCCCGGTGGCAGTGATGCCAATCTGCTGCAGGTGGTTGCCATCCAGCAAGGCGGCATCTCTGGCCACATGGTACCCATGCTGCTTGAAGACATCCCGGTACCTCTCCAAGTGGATGGTGGCCAGCCAGTCTGCAATATCAGAGTCAGGACCGCACAAAGAGCTCATGGCCCTGGGGTGCCTCCGCGACGGATGCTCAGCCCATCATCTGTGGAAGGAGAGAAAGGGGGTAAGGAGGCAGCATGAAGGGGGGGAGTTCAGCTGCTGTGAAGGGCACAGACCCCATGGGTGGGAGCGCAGGATGCTCCTGAAGGTCCCCCCACCTCGCTGCTCTCCCCGGAGTTGCTCACCTCCCAGCTCAAGAAGCCGGCATCCTGTTGTTCCTCAGCTCCGAGCCTCTCCGCCCCTCCCCGGAGCTGCCGGATCCCGGCCCCGCTTTGTCGGCAAGGCTGTGACCCGAGCTCAGACAGGAACCGAGTGGCCGGGGGCTCACAGGGGAGCGGGTGGTCCAGCAGATGCCGGCTGCTGGGGCATCCTGGGCTCTGCCCTGTGTGGGGCTGGGAGGGAGGAGGACAAGAGCTGGTGCAGCCGGCAGGGGTGTCCGGGTGGAGGGGGCTGCCCGAGGCAGATAACGGGGGGAGCAGCTGGGCCCCTCCCAGGGGATGAGCTCCTGTGCCGGCCAGCTCGGGGAGGGCTCTGCGGCCGGAAGGGCCAGACCATAATCTCTCTCTCTCACTGCTGGCGAGGGCATGGGAGAGGTCAGCATGACTCACGGGCAGGCAGAGGGGGGATCGCCTCCCACCCACCCCCAGCCAGGACGGGCCCCTGCGCACCCCGCTGCCAGCACCCACAGCTCGAGACAGAGGGGCACAGCCCAGGGCTCGTGCTCAGCACTGTGCCCCCCCACCAGGTCCCACTCCGCCAGGGACCCCCAACGCCAAATTATTTGCTGGCACGGCCCCGGGACAGAGCTGCAGGCTCTCTGCAGAGCGCTGAGGGCCTTTTTCCCATGAATCATGCTGCTCCACACTAAACCATCTGTGCTGACTGTGCTGCCACTGGGTCTTTTTCCAGTTCCTCCATTTCCCTCTATTGTTCGGCGCAGGCTTCCTTCCTGCTGCCTGCACTCTCCCACGCATCCCCTGCCCCCCCTCCCGCAGGAGCCGCGTCCTGGCCCACCGAGGGACGGCAGGGCCAGGATCCTTGCCGCACAAGCCCCCGCGCCCCTGCGCAGGCATCTGCCTGCTCCCCACCGCTGCCTGCACAGGCAAGGGTTGCATGAGTGGCATGGGGAAGTGCGGGCAAGCTGGTGTGCTGTGGAGGCAGCGGTGTCCCTGGGAGCACGTGGAGGGGGAAGATGCTGTCAGTAAGCACGCACAAACAGCAGGGCCCTCTGCTGACACGCGTGGGTGTGGGGTGTGCGTGGTGTGCGAGCCCGACCCCGTACGTGTGTGCGCGGGGGGCTCCCCATGGGGCGAGCGGCTGCGCACCGGCGTGCATTGAGGAGGGGCAGTCATGGCAGGAGCTGGGCGAGAAGCTGGGGGAGCAGGGTAAGGGGAGCGGGGCATGGGGACGTTGCAGCTGGAAGGCTGTGGGTTGATGTAGGACCTACAGAAAGGGCTGGGCAGGAGGGGTGTAGAGGGTGATGTCCCGTACCGGTGTGGGCTGGGTGCCTCTGCCACAGGGTTAAAGGGCTGTACCCATTTCTGCCCAGCAGCCTGGTGCTGAAATGGGGCAATTTCCTCCTTTCTTGTGCCTGTATCAGCCCGAGGGATCTGCGGCCAGCTTTGCCGGCTGCCTGTCCTGCCTGGGGCTTCAGCAGGCAGCCTCCTGCAGGGAGCTGGCTCCCGAGACCTCCCTGTGCCCAGGCAGTGGGCAGCGGGGCCGTGCCGGGCACTGGGCTGTGGTGTGGCACTTTGGGGCAGTCTGGCTGTGCCCGCGGGCAGTGATGCTTCACAGGGAGGTGGACACCGTCCCCGTCCCTGCAAACCCATGTGGACTAGCTGGTGCAGTGGGCTGGAAGTGGGCATGGACTGCCCCCGTCCTGGTCCTTTCCCCAAGTCTGTCCCATCCCTCCCCTGCCACCCTCGGGGTTCTCCCTCACCTCTTGCCCTGCAGCGTGGTCCACAGCCCCCCGGGGCCGGCTCTGGCAGAGCAGTACGGTGGCAGTGATGCTGCGGGCTCCACGGCCGTCCTGCTCTGGGCTCCAGGGTGATGTCAAGGTGTCCCCGCCGGGCACAGGACTTAGCCTGCAGGCACGGGCAGGCAGCCCTGCAGGAACTGCTGCGGGTACAGGCAGGCTTCGCAGCACCCAGCCCACGCCTCCCAGTGCCGGTCCCTCCTCCAGGCCAACCCTCTGGTCCCCATGCCTGTTCCACCCTCCCATCCTGCTCCTTCCCAGGCATGACCCTGCCCCACGCTTGGCCCCTGGCCTGGCTGCTCTGTGTTCTGCCCCTTGGCCAGGCTCTGCCCTCCTTCAGGGGCTGCCTCCCACCCTCCCTGCTCACCCCTTCATGCTCCTTCTCTCGCCTCCCCAGCAAGGGTCCTGCTCCCCACCACGAGCCCTCATTCAGGCATTGCCATGGGGGCACCAGGCTTCCCTGAGATCCACCCCCTGAGGCTGAGCTGCCGAGGGGGATCTTTGAAGTTTGAGGATGCATTTGGCTTTAGCTGCTGTTTCTGCCTCTGGCTGCAGGCAAGAGGGGATATTCACTATATCCACCATGTCCTGGGACTGCGCAGGGTGCAGGTGCTGGGAAGGTGCTGCCAAATTGGAGAAAACAGACTAAACAGTTCATGCTGATGAGGGGAATGTCGGCAACACAACCCCCCCGCCCCGTGCTGCAGGGATGCCGGGGATGCAGCGCCCCATCCCACTGCCGGTGCCCCACGACGAGGGGGATGTGGAGTGAGCCGAGGGGCAGGATGGCAGTGGGAACTGGGGTGGCAGGGGGACATCAGGGGGGGTTCTCTTCTGCAAGGAGCCTGTGCTTTCACTACCGGCCAACCTGGCTGCCTTTAATGCAACATTTTTTGCAAGAGCCCCAGTGGGGCTGGCAGTTAGCCCGTCTCTGCTGTTACTCAACCTTCCACATAAAGGATGTGTGAGGCTGATATCTCACAACACCCTTCAGCCCTTCTCCGTTCCTGATGGCAAAGCCGATAACCGCTCCCTGCCCTGTGAGGGTCCAGTTTCCTAGGGACCCCCTTGCTCCTACTGAGCCTGGTCCTTCCCTGCCCCAATGATGCTCCCAAAAGCCCTGGCCGGGGGCTGGGAGCTGCGGGAGCCCATGGTGTGGGAGGGTCACTCCATACAAGTCTCTGTGCCTGCAGCTAGGTGTGGAATGGCAGTTTCTACTTATCACAGGCTCGCTCCTACAAAGCAGAAGCAGAAATCAGCATGAGCCCGGCACGGCTTTTGCCTTCCTCCCCCTTCCATGCCAACTGCTCTGATGGGGGGTGATGCCTCTCTGGGGCTGGGGACAGCATGGGTGGCCCCATGGACCACCCTGTGGATGGGATGTGGAGACAGGGTACCCAGGGACGTTTAGGGTGTGCAGGGACCCTCTGGCCCTGTACTGTAGACCATGCCATCCCACTGGGCTCCCATCTCTGCCTTTTAGAGGAAGCTGTTTGGCTAAATATAAGCACTGCCGCTCACGGGAAGGTTGCTGAGGTCTGCGGTGTGAGGCTGGAGGGGCAGAGCAAAGGGTGCCGGTAGTGTTGGTGGCAGCCAGCGTGCCATCATTTCCATCCTGCCATGCTGGAGGCCTTAGCACCAGTGAAGCACACTCCTGCTTGGGGCCAGATCCTGGCTCACTGCTGTTTGGCACCCTGCAACATCTCTATAGAACCCTCATAACCTATTGCTGGGAGCAGTGCTCCTCTCTGCATGCTGGGAGGGCAGAGATGCACTGCTGGGGAGGGAAACATTGTCTGAGGGTGGACTGGACACCCCCAGAGTTGCAAGTCTCAGTCCCATCTGGTGGCCCAGCATGACCAAGAGCAGGGCCCAGCCACCACAACCCACATCCTGGTGGTTGCTGACAGGCCAGTTTGGTGCAGAAAACCTTCTCCCCTGCTCCTTTCTCCCTCCACAGTCACCTAAGTGCCAGGATTGGGGCTTGGTTCCCCTGGCAGGGGGGAACCCCTGCTCAAGCACCTCTGCTGAGCCCCAGCACCCAGTTCCCAATGGGGACTGCCCCTTCAAAGAACCCAGCCAGGAGAACAGCTCAAGCCAGGGCATCCCCTAGCCATGGGACCACCCTGGAGCCAAACAGCTGGCATGGGGCTGTGTTGGAGGGGAGCAGGGCACAGCAGAGTGCTGGGGCACCGGCAGGGCACTGGCTGCCATGACATGTGTGCTGTGGCCAGGTTATTTCCTGAGGGCTTCCTTTCTATAGCGCAGGTTTCAGAGCCTCTGCTTGATCAATTTGGTGTCTGCCAATCTGCTGATGCAATCTATATTTAGATGCTAGCCTCCTTGGGCCAAGGCACAGAGCCCTGCTGTATCTATGGGTTTGCACAGCAAGAAGGTCTTGCCTGGTCCCTGGAGGAGGCAGATGGGCAAGATCAGAAAACATGCCTTGGGCTGGGGGATTGGGCTTCATGCAGATGCTGGCAATGGCTGGAGGAAGCGAAGATCAAAGTGAAGGTTGGATCATTCCAGCACATTGGCCTGTGCAGTCCTTCCCCTTTCCAGGCAGCACCCATGCTGACACTGTCTTTCAAGGTCCATGCGCCCAGCTGCCCGTCCATCTATTCATCCATCCATCTACCCATCCATTCTTCCCTCCATCCCTCCATTCATTTTTCCTTCCCTTCCTCCATGCACCCATTCTTCCTTCCCCCCTCCCTTCCTCACTTCCCCGTCCCTTCCTCCCTCCTTTCTTCATCCATTCATCCATCCATCCATCCCTAGCCATCAGCCTTTTCTGCACCCTGGGGCACCCTTTGCTCTACCTTCAGCCCTACCCACACTGTATTGTGCTGGGGAATGTGTGTGGTGATGGTGGGAGCATCTCTTGGAAGCAGGACAGGGTGAGGGACAGTCAGGACTCGTACCTAGAAGGCAAATGGCACATTGGACAGCTGGAAATGTGCAGTTGCGACTGAGCCTGGAGGGTTTGCCAGGGCATGGCAGAAAGCTGAGCCCCTGGGAGGGCTTCGTGGAGGAGTGGGGAGCGGGAAGCTGGAGGCTGTTGGGAAACCTGCTAGACCTCTGCAGGCAAGAGCCCTGCTGAAGGCTGAAGGTCCATGAGATAAGACGGGCTGCTGGGGGGGCTCCCTGCTGGGCTCAGGGTCCCGCAGTGGGTGGTGGGGGTGAGAGCTGCCCAAGACCTAACCATGAGCTCAGGAGATGCAAGCATGGGATCCTGGGGATGGAATCATATCCTCCCCCAGCCAGGGCACATTTGACACTGGGGGCACTGGAGCAGGCTGCTGAGTTGTGTGTGGGCAGGACAGGGGGCTCACGCCACGCTCCCCCTGCCCCCCCCATCCATTGGGGCGCCGGCTGACATCACAGCCTCCAGGCTAATCTCTTGTCCAGCAGCAGCTTCCCGTTTCCTTTCCAATCTCTGCACCACAGGGTGACTTGTCTCTGCTCGGGGCCAGGCAGGAAAAGCTGTCCAGCTGGGCTCTCATGTGGGGCTGCGGCCCCCACGTGTCTGTCCCTTGCTCCGCTGGGCTGTGGGCCACCCAGTCCCCCAGCATCCTGGTGAGGGCACCTGAGGGGTCCGATCCCCCCACACCCTGCCTGCCCCTGCCTTGCTCAGGTGCTTGGGGATGCTGGCACACAGCCCCCTTCTTCTTCGTGCCACAGGAAACCCAGCAGTGGCACGTCATTCAGTAAGAAATCACCACGCTGCGGTTCCTGGCAACCCACAGGGTCTGGGGTAGCCCCCCCTCCCCAGGCCCACAGGTTTCATCCTGCTCCCTGGTCAGGGTGATGCTGGGGGCCAGGAGCTCCGCTACAGCCTAGTGCTGGATGTGGACCAGTGTCCCTGCCACCCCAAAAGCTGTTGTCCTCCCCATGCACTCAATGCCAACGCCGTCCTGGCCATTTTGGGGGGGTATCCTGGGCTGAGATGTCACCAACCCCAGCACAGCATTCCCTGGGGCTGGCTGGGGACCAGGGACTCTCCGCTGGCGTCTCGGTGCTCAGGCAGCAGCTCCTTACACCTACTTAGGGCTGGCTAAAAATAACCCCTCAGCAGAGCTGCAGCCTGACTGCTGCAGAGAAACATCTGGGGAATGAGAAGAGACAAGGCTGCTTCCTGCAGCACCGAGGCCGTGCGCGGTGGTTTTCACCCCAGCACCCTGCGGGCTTGGGGTGCCAGTGGGCTCTGCCCCATCAGGGCAGCACCCAAGGGTGTTTCTCTCCCTTGCTCTGGCCACAGTTCCCTGCCCAGCTCTACCACAATTATTCCAGTGTTATTGGGACAATCTGGGGCTGGGATGTGTCTTTTCACAGGTAAAATCCTCCCTGCCATGGGTGCCCTCCGTCTGTTGACATGGTGGGAGCAGCACGGGGCAGGGAGGGACTGCCCCCCTCACCGTGAGCCCTGTGTGCTGTGAGGGGGGAGCCTGCACATCTACTGCCCTTGGATTTTCCACATTTTCCCTGCAGAGGTGGCTTCTTGCCCCTGCTCTGCTTGCGCGGCCAGCCCAGCTGCAAAGCGTGGGAGCCAGCTGCCCCAACGGCCAGGACCTCCTCTCCCCTCCCCAGCACTCTCTGCAGTGAGACACGTGTGTGTGATGTCCCCCTGGAGCAGCACAGGGGACATACGTGACCTAACAGGGCGGCTAAAGGGGGACAGTGAGCATCTATTCCCGGGATGCTGGGGTAGGCATCTGGATGAACTGGGGAGGAGAAGCGTAAGGTGTGGGGGGGGGAAGCAAGCACACGGCAGCAGCACTCACAGCTCAGGGTGGGACCACAGGGGGTTGGGGTGACCAGGGAGTGTGAGGCTGGGAGGGTCAGAGGGGCCCCAAAAGCCACAGTGGCAGGTGGCTCTGGGCAGGCTGCAAGCCCTGGGTACTGCCAGGCTGTTGACCCCCACCACTGCCCAGGCAGAGCTCTGGCTGTGAGAGCGGCTGCCACGTCCTGGCCGTGTTCCCTAGTCTTTACCTTGGTGGGACAGGTCTGGAGCTGAGCACTCCAGCACCATCAGCAGTGATGGCCCTGTTTGCTATTGGCCTCACACAGATCAGGCTTAAACTCAGCTGAGGCAGGAGCCCAGCAGCCGCAGGCAGCCTTGGAGCATGGGGGCAAGTGGGTGGATGGAACATTCAGCATTTGTCAGTATATTCCCCCAGCGGTGTCCATCTAGACTAATTTCCCATTGTCCCGTGGAAGCTGCCCCGTGCCCACGCATGCTCACCTGTATACGTGTGGGTGTGCGGAGCCCAGCATCCACCTCTCCTGCCCCAATGCCGGCTACCTTGCTCCCTGATGAGGGTCACCCCTGGGTGCTGGGACTGCACGGCTGGACTGGCCCTCCCATCCAACCCAGACCTAGCACCTGGACAGCCTCAGGGTGCGCTTGGTGCCAGCTTCCTCGCTGTCCCGTGCCAGCCTGAAGCTCTCTCGCACACACACCAACCCCTTTATTGTTGTGCCAGAAACCACAGCAGCAGCAAACACTGAGACAGTGGGACAGAGGCTGCCCAAGACCCCGCTGCCAGGACAAGCCCCCCCCCCCAAACACCACCTGGGGAAGGGGTCCCCAGAGCCAGCTGGTCTAGAGCCAGCCAGCCTGCAGAGGTGAGCCTGATGCCCAGGGGAGGACCTGGGAGGGCTCCCTAAGATGGGGGAGGGTCACACAAAGCCTGGGGGGGGCTTGGTGGGCTGGAGTGGGTCCAGCCTGATTGCAGGGCTGGCAGAGCTGGAACTCGGGCCAGAGAGTGTCAGTCCAAGCCCTGTGCTGCTGCAAAGCCTGGGCAGGACCCCTAAAGAACCCACCCCCCCCACTTCTGGACCTTTGAGGGACACCCCTAGAAAGTCTTACAGTGGCAAAGGGATATCCCGGTGCCACAAAAGCTCCTACCCACCCCATGAAGGGTTCCCCCTCTCTTGCCCTGCCCAGCCTCTCCTTGGGGCACCCACTCCCACTGACAGCTCTACCTCCTGCATGGACACATCTCCATGGGCGCAGGGGGGACAAGGGTGCCCATCCTCCCTCTTTCCAGCACCCATGCTGCAGGTTCCCATGGGACAGTACCCTGCTGCCCGGGTAAGGGGGTCTATGGTGAAGGAGTTGGAGAGCAGACGTGACTATTGGGGTGCAGGGGGCCAAATTCCCACCCATGCCCCTTGGCTGCCAAGCCCTGGTCACAAGGGGTTCCCCCCGTGAGAGGGCTGCAGCGAAGGCTCAGGCCTCATGGTCACTGGTGCTCAGGTGGTCCTCGGGCAGCCCCGTCTCATCGATGTTCTCCAGTGAGTCGGCATGCTGCACCGAGAGCTCGGCCAGGCTGACATTGGGCAGCGTGTTCTGCTCCGGGTACACCCAGGGCTTGTATCCGGGGTCGTGCTTGCGTTTCCACTCTGGGTACTTCAGCCCAGCCTTGTAGATCTTCTTCATTGCCTGTGAGCAGAGTGGGTCCAGCCCGCCACGGTGCCCCAAGCCCCCAGTGCGGTTGGAGCCACCCTGGTGTCTGGGCACAGTTCCCCCATTGCTTGCTTTTTGGGGGTGCTGGGAGGGGATGGGTGTCTGGCTTGGACCACACGGCCCCAGCAGCATGCCCAGTGGACGCCCTGCGAGCCCTGGGTCACCCAGTACCCGTCCTGTGAGCCCTGGGTCACCCCAGCACCCATCCTGCCCCTACGTAGGGGGCTACTTCGGGGCAGCTCATCCCTGATGCCTGTGCATCCCACCGCTGGCCACGCACCCTGCTTACCTTTGGTGCCACAAACTGGGAGACGCGATTCACCACCCACTTTGGCAGTGACCCTGCAAGAGCCCAAAGCCCCATCACTCAGCCAGTCTGGGCCAGCCCCAGAGGAGGCACCATGAGCCTGCAGTGCCCGGTGCCAGACTGATCCCCCCCAGGGCTGATGGCACCTGCCCCACGCTGTGCCCTGGGAGTGGACCCCTTTCTTCCCTGGGTTGTCCCCACTTCCCAGTGCCCTTTGGACCTCCGGGTGATGGAAAGCCATGGTGGGCGAGCTCCAGGGGTACAATGGGACCCATCCCAGAGGAGGCACACTGCACCCTCCCCTCCTGCTGGCACTCACCGCGAGGGTCCACCTGGGTGAGATAATAGAGGATGCAGCCACCGGCACCATTCGCCTTGATCAGGTAACCTGTCTGCAGGGACACGGCCCTCACAAAATCCTTCCGGGGTGGGTATTTCTGCAGAGAGATGCCGTGCACCTCAGAGCATGCCCAAGCCGCTGCCCAGCCCTGCCTGTGCCTGCTGGCCCCTGTGGGCAGCACCCCTGTCAGGGCTGGGGCCGGCCGGGGGCTCACCGGGTGCTTGACACTGTAGTTGATGATCATGTAGTCATTGCCCAGGGGCAGCCAGGAGCGCAGGGTGACGAAATCCCGGTTCTTCAGAGGGCTCGGGCATTTCCCTGCAGACAAACCCTGTTACACCCCAACCCATTGCCCCCATGGATCCACACCCATGCATGGGGCTGTGAGGTCAGGAAGGGGGGCCCTGGGGGTCCCCAGGGGCTGTGGGCTGCTCACAGGAGTAGTATCCCACATCAGCATTAACGGTCAGGCGCCCGATGTCGTAGGTCTCGATCATGTTCGAGTCCCATTTCTTGCGGTAGCGGGTGTCATGCAGCACGTCGTAGAGCGTCTCGGCAGGGACGTCTTTGCAGGAGATGCGAGTCTGTGGGGAGACGGGCAGTTGGGCAGGGGGGCAGCACCCACCCCCAGAGCACAGAGCTGTGCCCATCTGGGGACGAGGACTTTAGGCTGTTCCCGTGTGTGGTGGCGTGCCCCCATGCTGCTATAAAGCCACATGTGTGCGTGCCGTGGAGGATGCTCTGCACATGCAGTGCGGGGCATGTCCCCGCTTCAGGACAGCCCAGGCAGAGCCACTGGCCCCGCTGCTGGCATGCAGCACAGTGCAAAGGCAGGAAGCCAGTGGGGGTAGAAGGACCCTCTGCCCTCAAATGGGGTAGAAGGACCCTCCGCCCTCAAATGGAGCTGCCTGGTGGTCCAGGCTCTGGTGCCTCGGTACCCTGAGCCCAGCCCTGTCCTCTCACCCCCATGTTGCTGCAGGCCAAGAAAAGGGATGCTCCTGCCCTGGCACGATGCTCTCGGGCACGGGGTCCAGTCAGGGAGGTTGGTGGGGCCCCGGCTGTAACCAGAGCTGTGGAGCTGCCCGACCGCGCCAGCGAGTGCATTATTGATGAAGCTGGCCGCCCCACTCGTCTCAATACCGGCAGGAAAGAGATGTCATCTGCTCCTTGTTAGAGGCCTTGCATCTTTGATGAGGTGTTCGGCGCTGTGTAATTGGAGCTGGCCCTCTGAAGGTGGCAGGTCCCATCAATCTCGGGCAAGCTTTCCCCGATGGCCTGGGTGCTGGACTCGTGCCCAGGGCAGGCTTGGAGATGTGCTGCACTCCCTGGGGCGCCGTGGGGGAGAGTGTGGGAGCACCCAGCCCCCTTCTCCTGCTCCCCCTCCCCAGCCACCCCCTCCCGGCTGGGTCTGGAGGTGCTGCTGCTGCAGGGTGAAGGATGACTCCAGCCAGAGGTGGAGCTCAGGGTCCTCCTGGGCTCCTGGAAGCTGAAGTTATCATGGTGGGACCATCGCAGCCTTGTACCCACAAAATCCCCCACTAAAGCCTGTCTACCACCCCTCTCCAGCCACAGATGAACAGAAGCTGTGCAACAGCAGCACCAGGTGCAGCAGGAGGTCAACTGGGATGGGGAAAGCACAGAGCCCAAAACCAGACCATCCACAGTGAATTCAGGTGGAAAAAAATCCAAAGCTCCAGCTGCTCTGGGACTCTCCAGGATATGCCTGCATTAATGGAAAGACTGGGGCTCTTCTGACTCCCAAGCCCCAGCCTATGCAGCTCAGCTCTCCCTCACAGACTGGGTGGCATCCTCCATCCCACGTTTCAGGAAGGGTCCCTGGGCAGTTCTAACCCCTGCACCATGCCCAGGCCCTCTCCAGACCAGGGAAAAACCACATCAAGGAGGTATTATCTGCAATGAAGCAGGCTGGGCAATGGTGCTCAGATGCCCCTGAACCTGCCTGGGATCCCCTCTCTATGGGGCTCGGTGGTGGCAAAGGGGGTTATAACTGCATCCCCTCTGGCAGGCTGTGCTTGTTTGAACTAGGCTGGAGTTCGTGAGGTTCCTGCCAGCCCATCCCTCCAGCCTGTCCAGGTCACACTGAGCAGTAGCCTTGTCTCCAGCACTTCAAATGCTCTCCACACTTCAGTGCTGTCTGCACGCTCACTGAGAGGGTGCTCGATTCCATCATCCCAGTAACAGGGTGGCACCCAGCAACTGGCCACCACCTGGACTCTGCACTGCTGACCACCATGCCATGAGCCTAGTAGTGAGCTGGTTTTCCATCCACTTCATCATCCACTTCTCCAGTCCAGATCTCACCAATGTAGTGATGAGGAGACTATGGGAAATCCTGTCAAAGGCTTTACTAAAATCAAGGTACAAGGCTTTTACTGTTCTCCCCATACCCACACAGCCAGTCCTCTCATTGGAGGAAGCAATCAGGCTGGTCAAGCATGATTTGCCCTTGGTATGTCCCTGCTGCTGTTACTACTGCCCTTGTCCTTCAGGACATGGCTTCCAGGAGGATGTTTTCCATCACCTTCCTGGGGATGGAGGTAACGCGGCAGCCCATAGTGCCCTGGAGCATCCTTCTTGCCCTTCTGGAAGATGGATGTGACATCTGCCTCTTCCCAGTTATCAGAGACATCCTGCAGTCACCAGGAGTTTTCAAAGAGATGTTGGCCAGGCCCCTCAGCACCCCCGTGTGCATCCTGTCTGGTCCTGTGGACTTGCACATGCCCAACTGGCTTAAGTGCTCCCTTATCCCAGCCCAGAAGCTCTTCCCTGGCTCATGGTGGCAAGGCGGCATGTATTGCAGCTACACCTCTGCAGAGAGCGCCGCTCCTCCTCCTCACCTTGACCCTGAAGGGCCTCCATCTATGGCAGCATTGCAATCAGCGTGTACCCAGCTCTTCCTCCTGTCTCCCCAGCTGCATGCGCTGGTGAGCAGGCACCCAAGATGGGCTGCCAGTTACTCTGTGTTCAGGAGAGCGGTGCAAGAGCCTCCTCCATCATACTGTACACCAGGTGCCTCCTCACCACCTCCCCATGCCTTCCCTGCCCTTCAGGTGGTAGTAACCCTTCCCTGACACTCCTAGTTGAAAGCTCTCTTTATCGGGTTGGCTGTCTGGTAGGTAAGATGCTTTGGCCCTACTTGCTTAGGTGGATCCCATCCCTGCGCAGCAGTCCTGATCCTCAGTGGCCAGAAAAGCCAAAGCCCTGCCCGTGACTCCAGCCATGGAGCCAAGCCTTGACCCATAGGATACTCCCACACAGGGCTTACCCTGTGATAGGACTCCCATGCCCCTTGCCGCCAGCATCCTGTAACCACTCTTGATGTACTCAGGGTGACCTGGAAGTGTCACTGGTGCCATATAGATGAGCAAGATGTAACAACCTGAGGGATGGTTGAACCTCACTACTCCCTCTGCAGCACCCCAGATCTGACCCCTGGCAAGCAACAAACCTTCCGAAACAGCACGCGAGGGCTCTGTGGGATGCTTATCCAGTGCAGAATGTGAGGTGATGTGCCCCAGGGTGGTGTGGCCGGGGGAGAGGCACCAGGGGGGCATCCCGCCAGCCTGTCCCATGCCCGGGGGCCCCTGGCAAGGCCATCTCCATAATGTAATCAAACCCAGGGCCTTCCTGCCTGTGTCTGGATTAAGGGCAGCTGCAACATGAGCCCGTATGTGTGCATGCATGGCAAGACACTGCAGCGGGCATCCTGGCAGGTCGAGAGGCTAAAGCCACAGGGCAGGCAGTGAGAGCCTGCAGAGCAGCTTGCCAGCTGGGGAAACACCTCTGGGGGACGAACCCCACCAGCCCCAGCATTTGGGGCAGAAACGCCCCCAGGCAAGCTGGACCAGGGTGCTCCCAGGGACCCTCGGGAGCAGCTGAGCACACAGCTGGGGCAGGGAAGGGCTGGCAGTCCCGCAGCTGCAGGCATCTGCTTACCTTGATTTTCTGCACGGTGCAGCTTTCCTCCTGGCCCTGACTCCACACGGTCACGCCAGCCTTGTTATACCGACAGTGCCAGCCCTCCAGGCTCTCACACTGATCCCTGAAGGAGCTGAAGTCGGAGTCATCCGGGATATAAACCATGTCCCCTCCTCTGGACATGGGGCTGAGCTGCCGGACCCAGGGCGCGGGCACTGGCTGCAGGCAGGCTCCTTCTGCCTCACCTCCTGGGAAAGCCAGTTCTGCCCTTGAGCTCTGCCTTGCTGGGTGCCTGCTGCAGCTCACATCATCCTCTGATCTCCGAGCCCGTGCCCCCAGAGTGGGCACCAGCTGCCCAGGCACACTGGGATGGGCAGAGACCTCCAGCCACCCCAGCCATGCTGCGCCACACAGAGCAGCAGGGAGGAAGGCTCCTTCCCTGCAGTTGCTATCGCAGCTGCCGAGAGCTCAGATGTCTTCTCCGGCTGGCTAACCAGGATCACATTTCTCTCCGGCTGGCTGTCAGCTCCTCTATTATTCAGCAGGTAGCAGTGTGCAGGTGGCTCGGCTTTCAGGGCAGAGCTGCCCCTGGCTCCCTGAGCCCCCCGTCCCTGCTGGCCCTGCTCTCCCCTCACCAGCACGCTGGCAATCTCTGTGCCTGACTTTGCAGCACCAGCTCGCTGGCGGGATCAGCTGATCACCTGCCAGGAGAAGCGGCCAGGCCTCCCAGCAGCGCGACAGAAGTGATGGGCTTCAGCATCAGTGGGATGCAGGCCAGCGTGGGTCCTGGCGTGCCTGGGATGGGGCTGTGGTCCAGTGCACAGGACCTTGGCTGTCAACATGTCCTGGGTCTGTGGGGTGGGCTCCTGGCGTGGGGAAGGGAAAGAAGTTGCACGTGGGGAGGTTGCCCCTCGCTGGGCTCACAGGATCCTGGTGATGCTGGTGGGAAGGGACCTCTGGGGGTCTCTAACCCCTCCTCCCGCTTGGACCAGAAACACCACCAGCACAGGGTAAGGTCACCCATGGCTTTACCCAGCTATGCCTTGAAGGATGGACTTGTCCCACCTCCCTGGTGGCAAGTCCCACAGCTGTACCACCTCCCCAGGAAAAAAAATAATAATTCCTACCATCCAGCCTGAAGCTGCGATTGATGTCCGTTGTCCTTTCTTACACCTCATGCCCTACTGAGAGAGATTGGCTCTGTTGCCTTTGCATCTGCCATCCAGGTAGCTGCGTGATGCTGGTAGAACCCAACCCACCCCTCTTATAGGTCCAGTCCCCAGCCCTGTCAGCAGCATCTGCTGGTCCTTCTCCAGCTCCTCCACCTCTCCCTGAACTGGGGGGCCAATCTGGGCACAGCACCCAGCTGGGGTTTCCTGCTGCTGCACGGAGGGGACAACCCCTTCTCTCAGCCTGCTGGCCACGCTCCTCCTCATGTTGCCCAAGATGCAGCTTGCCCCATTTGTTCAGCCTCTTGTCCAGGGCCTTGTCTGGGACCTTGTCCTTTTTACACAGCAGGTCCTTTTTACTGGTCCCTGCTTAGCCCCTCGGTCCCCAGCCTGGCTGAAACCTGGGGTTATCTGGCCCATCTTGTTGATGTCCACAAGGTTTCTGTTGACCCTAATTTTGAGTTTCTTGGGGTCCACCTGGACTGATGCTCTGCCATTTGCTGCACGCCCATTTCCCCTAGTTTAGTCTCACCTGCAAGGCAAGGATGCACTTGCCTCCTCATCCAACCCTCTGATGAGGATGGGGAACATGGGCCCAGTACTGATCCTGGGGTACCCCGCTTGAGACCAGCTGCCAGCTGGGCATCAAGGCATGGGCAAAAACTCATGGAAGGGAGAGCAGGGAGAAAGCTGGAGAGCTGCAGCTGCTCGCAAAGTCTTGCCTGGGGAGAAAGGCTGCCTGCAGCTGCCTGCAGCAGCCCATGCTGAGGCACAGTGGGCTGAGCAGCCGCTCCTCCATGCACACTGGCTCATCATGGGGCTGCGTGTTTCACAGCTTGGGTTGCTCTGGGTGCCGTGGTTGTCTGCCAGTGAGGCAGAACTGTCAAGCACCATGCTTGGTTAAAAAGCTGCCACAGTGGGCGGGGAGTGGCAGATCCCAAGCTGGGGACAGTGCAGAGGAAAGACCTTGGGGTGGCCTTGGGGCTGTGGAGTAGGAAGCAAGTGAGGCCAGACGGATTTATGGTCTAGAGCTGTCTAATGCCATTGCTGTAATGTCCCATGGGGTACACAGGAGCATGTGTGTGAATGTGTGCACACCTGTGTTTCCACATGCAAGTGTGGACAGTCACCCCAGCCCCCGCAAGAACCAGACACAGCCTGGAGAGTCTGTGTGTAGATGTGTGGGGGAAGGTAGCACCTGAGCCTGGGGGCTTTGTAACTCTAAAATGTGTCCATGGGGTGAAAGAAGGAAGGACACTGCAGTCCTGGGGATGGAGGAGCTCCAACAGGCTGTGTGGGAAGAAGCAGACTGCTTGCCCAGCATTATTGAAGCGGGAACCAGCCCTGCCTGGCCACATTTCTCTCTGCACTTGAGAGTTGGGAGCATTTCTCTCTCTGGTTGTACAGGTTGGAAACTTGAATGGAAGGTGCTTTCTTCTCTTCTGCAGCAGCCCCTGGGGTCAGTGTTCAAGCTGGGCAACAGTGCAGACACCCAAGATCTTGCTGGTCACCATCACATGTCCCCTGCAAGCCACCACCTGAGCTGAAATGGGTTCCTGTGACCCACTTGCCCTTGCAAGCACTCAGGGCTCAAAACAACCCCATTTACCACTGCCCTTGGCTCTTTTAGACCCAAGGTCTGGGTCTGGGTGATGCTGCTGGGACCCTGCACACCCCAAGGCAGAGAGATGAAGGTGCCTGTAGCAAATGTAAAGGCACACATTAATGTGACCTCACCTCTGTCACCTCTTGTTTAACTTCTCTTCATGAATATTGACTATCAAACTTCCTGTGGCTGGAGCCACCTTGAGTTTCTGGCCAGGTAGTGGCAATCTCAGCAGCAATTTTGTGGTGTGTCCCCGAGTTATGACAGCCCCATCCTTCCCATCCTCTGCAGAGGAAGTGTCAGGAGCTCAGCAGCAGGGAGGGAGGAAATAAGGGATGTTTCTCTGGAAGCATCAGAGCTGCCACCCTAGCAAGACCTGAGCCCAAGGAAGATGGACTTTATAGGCTCATTTTGCATGAGTATCTGTTAGCAGGGAGCTGGCTGGGCTCTGGGTGAATCCCCATTGCATGGTGCCTTCCAGGCCCTGCTGTTGGGTCTGGCTGAACCTGCACCCTGGGGTTAGTGGTATAACCCCACTGTCCTGCAGCATCCAGCAGCTGGTAGTGGCTCGTCACACCTGGTTTAGTTGGACACTAGCTTTCCTTGGCTACGGGACGCCAGCAGCTTGTGGTGGCCCCATGGCTGGCACAGAGTTACATTCCCTGGGCTGACACTATAGCTGTGCTCCATGTCTGTGCCTTCCCAAGTGAGAAATGCAGCATCAGGAGACAGGCTTGCCCTTCACGAGGTTGTCCCATCTCTGGCATGTTCTCCCAGGGCACTGCTGAGATGGGTCCATCTGCTGCGAGCACGGAGGGTCCTGCTCTTGGCCACACTTTGTCACTGTGCATGGGCAGTGGGGGATGACATGGGGCACTGTCATGCCAGCAGCCCCTAGGATCCCCGCATGCCCCATGGCCACTGGCTTCATGAGCAGGGGCCTCTCCAGAGCCTGGTAGGGCCAGGGCACGCAGGGGCTCCTGGTTAGGGTATGGTAAGGAGGACCCAGGTCCCATCCCAGCTGTGTCTAAACAAGGAGTTTCTGGTCCCTTCCTCCTCCTCCTTTCATTCTCCAGGTCAAATTTCTAAACTCTCCAAGTGTCTTTACAGACTCTAGAGCTGGGATGTGGGATTTACATGCTGGGAATGGGGTTGCAGGACTTTGCATGTGGGTGTTCACAGCTCCATTAATGAGCTTGGATGCCTCAGCAGGATGAGCTTCCAGCCTCTCCGGAGCTGGAGAAGAGTATCCGATCCCCTCTGCAGCGACCGTTCCTGCTCTGCTGAGAATCGACTTTGAAAGGCTTTGCAAATTGAAATGAAAAATGTTTTTCCTCCAGAAAATGGTTCTGCTTTGACTTTATGTGAACTGCAGTGCTGGCTCCCCTCGGATCCTTGTTCCACCAGGGTTTATCTCCTGGGGAATGAACAAGAGAGTTAGGAGGAAAAGCTAAAGGTGGGCTGAGTTTCCTGGCCTGGAGAAACCCAACTGGAGCAGTTAGGAAGGGTTACAGCTGACACACAGCATTAGGAAATGGTGGCTGGGAGGTGAAGATCATCCCAGGAGGGGAGCAGGAAGGTGTTAAGCACCTGAGAGACATCAGGTCATGCTAGCTGTGGCTAGGCTGCCTTCCCTTTGAGGGACACAGCAGGAAAGCCAGGGAAAAGCAAAATCCTGACCCAGGAGTGATGCAAGGCTTGAAATACCCTGGGGCTGCAGGCACCCCTGGGAAGACCCCAGAGACCCAGTCCTGCAGGGACCCTTGCATGCCAAGTGTAGTCCCAGGACTTCAGGGACTACCCTAGAGTCCCAGGGCTGCAGGGACCCACAGGGCCCCCAGTGAGACCCCAAAGCCTTGGGGCTGCAGAGACCCCTGTGGCCCCAGGGAGACTGCAGAGCCCCAGTGACACCAGAGCCCTGGGGCTGCAGTGGGCCCCGGGACCCCAAAGTTGCAGGGACCCCCAGGGTCCTGGTGAAACCCCAGAGCCCCAGTGAGACTCCAGAGCCACGGGGCTGCAGGGACTCACACGGGGGGCCATGAGACCTCAGAGCCCCAGTGACCCCCAGAGCTGCAGGGACCCCGGGTGCCTGGAGAGACCCCAGAGCCTCGGGGCTGCAGAGAGCACCCAGCCATGTGCTCATCCAACCCAACCAACTTAAAACCCAGCGGCAATTCCCTCGGGCAGTGCCACGCCATTCCCCGCAGGAGGACAATGTCCCCTGCATCGGTGACATCCCCAAGCGAGGGCCACCGTGCCCGGGGACCCTGCTTCGGGCTCTGCGGCTCGCCCGGCGTGTGCAGTCTGGCGCTCGCCCACTGGGTGTCACGCGTGCTCCACGGACGACAGCGACAGGGACATGGCCAGCGACAGGGAGAGGCCAGGGAAAGGGGCAAGCCGAGAGACAGAGAGAGGAGCAGGGCCATCCATGCCCGCCGTGGGGACAGCCGCAGCTCCCCTGCAGCCACCAGCCGCAGCCGTGACGTGTTCCCCTGCTCCACGCTGATGCCACCACCCCGTCCACGCAGGTGGAGGTGATGGCTGGGGCTGCTTCTGACCTGGGTTCCCCCACACCGGTGCCAGGCGGGTGCTGGCTGCTCCTCCATGTGCCCTCCCAGTGTGGCATTTTGGGTGGCTTTGCCCCCCCCCCCCCCCCCCCCCCCCCCGCTTGGTGTTCCCTGCTGCTCTGAGCTGTTTTGTGGCAACCCAGGAACAGCCCAGTCTTACCAGCTCAAAGCTGAGGGTGTGGAATGATTTGCACCTCAGTTTCAGGCTCTTGAGACACTCGGTATTACTGGACCCAGTTAAAGGTCCCCAGAACAGCAGGCATGCTGGGGGCACACTCCTCTCAGTGCTAAGGAGCCCAGAAAGGGGACCACTCTGTAAACTTTGCCGTTAAGCAGAGGATGGGATGAAGCCCTAGGACATTTCCTCTTCCTCCTTGCTCCTACCCTGCGCTGCCATTGCATCCTTCCTGGTCCTGGCGGGGTCCGAACAGCTGAGCCCCTCAACAGTGGCCTCCTCAGCCACCTCAAGCCCTCTCAAAGAGGGGGAGACAGGGCAGGGACAGCATTGGCACCCTGCACCTGGGGACCACCAGCTCTGGTATGCTTTAAGCGTAGACCTTTTTCTGCCACTTTGGGAGATTCTGGTGTCAGGGAAAAGTGTGTATGGAGGGGCTTGCTCCCCCCAATCCCCCTTGGAGGCTGGGACCCATCACAGCTGGGGTACCCAGCCCTGCTGGGTCCCTTCCTTCTCCGCAGTGCAAGGACACGGTCTCATCTCTGGCACCATTTCACAGGGTGATGGGCAGAGGGCAGCACCATCTCCCTCAGGCAAAGGCAGGGGGTTCAGATCATCCACGCTGGCAAAGTCAGGTGGCACCGGTGGCAAAGTACAAGCACGTAGGGGGGAGGCTGCCAGGCACATTCCCAGGGGCTGGCACAGTGAACAGGGGCACGGAAGGGTAAAGGTTCCCTGCTCACCCATGTATGAGTTTTGGCCTCAGTTCTGCCCTCAAGAAACCTGGTGGAGGGCAATGCATGGGAAGTGCTCCATGGGGTGCGCTCCATGGGGCGCAGAGACTATGGAGGCAGGTCCCACAGCAGGTCTGCCCCATTGCAGATGGGCCAGAAGGCCCCTTGGGGGATGTGACTCCATATATCTCCTGAGTACCTGTGTACGTCTCTGCCACTCCTCAGTGTCCTCCTACAACTGGGGTCATGCCAGGGCAGGGTCCTGCCCCAGGATGCTCCTCCAGCTACATGCATCCACATATCCACATAACACATCTACACAGGACGCTGCACAGTGACACTCATCCGCATGACACACAGCACAGAAATGGCAGCACGCTGCATGCGTGATGCAGAGTCACATTGTGCAAGTGCATGCGTGGATGCAGCTGTGGAGCAGCAACATGCTCATGGCATCCTGCTACATGCATGGACATCCAGCAGGCACCCGTGACTCCTTCACACAACTGGTGGCACAGAAGCCGTCATGACACAGAGACCACATAGGAATGACATGTCTGGACATGGGTGTCAGCCACCCACATGTGTCCAGCTTGCCAGAACATGCGTGGCAGCACACCAGCTGGTGAGAGACACAACTCACAGCTCAGCAATGCACCAGCTGGGGGGCCGGGGCAGCCCACAGGCGCTGAGCACCCACTCACCCATGCACATACATGTGCATGCACACAGAGTGGTGCAAACATGCTCTATATGTGTGCAGACACATGCGTGCCCACTGCAGCTGCTTTGGTGTGTATCTTGATGCTCCTCAAAGGCTTCTCCTTAAGCCCCCCACTCCCATCTCCCTAAGCCTCCTTCTTGCATCCTGCTCCCCACTTGCCTCCTGCCACCGTCCCTGTACTGTGGCCCCATGTTCCCCCTTCTCTGGCTCTCCCACCACCCCACGCTGCTCGTTTTAGCTTAACCTTCTGCTCAGGGCTGTTCAGGTGGCAGCCAGCCTCGTGTCACCCTTGCCTTGTTTGCCCTGGAGCTTTCCATCCTCTTCGCACTGTCTGCTGCCAGCCCGGGGCCCTGCACCAGCCCCTGGCTGCCCAAACTCCAGCTCTGCTCCACCACGCTTTTCCCAGCCTGGCAGACAGGGCTGCGGTGCCCACAGCCCCACGGCTGCCAGGCCAGGGCTTGTTTGCACAGTGCCCCAGCCGGCCATCAGGGTGATTTAAAAGGACTGTGAAAAATGTAGTTATTTTTCCCCCTTTCAGCTGCAAGTCAATACTCGGGGAAGGATGTTTAATTATCTTCGTCACCCTCCTAAATCTCTTTATGAGAGGGTTCGGCTGCAAATCTCCACATCATTTCAAAGTTATTGGCTAGCGTGGTGCACAGCAGCACAGTAAATTAGCTGGTCGGGAGCAGGCATGGGTGCCCCCCCCGCGCTGCACATGCTGCGCATGGCTGGTCTCCCCCTACCCTGGGGTTGTGCCAGGGTGGGGGCAGTAGGGAAGCGCCCTGCTAGCTTGGGGGTTAGGGTTAGGGCTGGTGTCCCCTCCAGTCATGGGCACCACCTGGTCGTCATGCCCTGGTACATGCCCCATCCCCGGCTGCAGCAGGTAATGCCACAGGCTGGCAGCTCCTCTGTGGTCCAGGACCAGGCAGGATCCAGGGGACACGGGACGGCCAGCACCACCCCAGGGTGACCTCCTGCACCACGAGGTCCATCCTTCTCTCTGTGGCATGGTACCCCCAGCAAGCCTCGCTGCACCTCCTTCTAGATGCTCTCCCCAGCCCTGGGGACACTCTCCCCGGAGCTGGGGCTGTGGTTACCAGGTGCCCAGCACCCCCATGGCTGGCAGGATCCCCCCACGGTGACCCAGTATCAGCCCTGGCTGAGGGATGGACCAGGATAGGACTGAGGCACCTGCACACCACAGATGCTGGGTCCGTTCAGCTACTCTGAGTCCCGCAAACTCCCCAGCCCTCCACCTCGCACGTCCTCGAAGGCGGACGGCGCAGGTTAGGTGCTACAGGGTGGGTGGCTACAGGCCAGCGAAGGTGCAGGATGGAGAGCGGGCACAGCCACGATCCCCAACCCCTCCTCTGCTGGGGGGGGGCACAGAAAGTGGGTTGCAGCCCCCCGACCCAGCAGCATCCCTGGCAAGCAGCACCCAGCACCCGCTGTGCCCTAAGCCTCCCGTTCTCATGCAAAGCCAGCAGAGCCAGGGCTGGGCTGGAGGCCTGAGATATGCTAGAAGAAAATGCCACCTTCCTGATAATGCCTTTTATTGGACTAGGTGACACGCAGGCTTTAGGGGATAGCAGGAGAATCCTCTCGGCTCATCCGCAGAAAGGATTTCCACAGCCCTCCCGGCGGCTTGTCAGTGCTCGGCTCCGAGTCCCTGAAGAGTTATTACCTCCCGACGCACGGCTCTGTCTGCTGGGAGCTGAATGGCGTCCCTGCCCCCTGTTTGCTGCTTAGAAAGATTACGCCGCCTTTGAATAAGCTCCGTGGAGCGCTGCTGCCGACGCATCAGACAGGGGCTAATCAGAAAATTAGCAGGGAAAGAAAACTTTGTGGCAGGAACTTATCTCTGGCGCGGGTGCGTGTCGCTCTGGCTGCTGCTGCCGCCGCTGCTCCCGCGCCCAGGCCCGTCCTTCATCCGGGCTTAAGCAAAACTTCCCTGTGATTGCAGCGACAAAACCTGCTACAAATGCATGGTATGAGGAGGTGGTGCGCACGCACACACACGTGTGTGTGCACTTGAACATGTAGATGCAGTGTGTGCAAACACACCTGCATGCACAAGCAGACATATGCAGTCTTATAGACATGTACGCCCATCTGTGCATGCTTGGCACAGACATTTCTGTACAAGAGTGTGTGGTTATACAAGTGCACACACACAGAGGCATGCCTACACATATGCACACACACGCATGCAGATGTGCAAATATATATGCACACATATACATGCATATATGCACATGCATCCCTGTATACACAGACACATGATTACACAATTGCATGTGCCCTCACACACTGGCACTTACAAGGATGCACCTGCACACACATGCACCTGCACATGCGTATTCCTATGCATGTGAACTCACACGTGTATGTGCATACATGCACATGTGGCCACATACGGGCTCCTTGGGGCTTCTCCTGTTGCTGGGTGAGTGATGAGCACGGGACGGATGCTGCACCGAGCCCACATTACACTACCGATGCTGTGCCCACTCAGGACAGAGGTGTGTCCCACTCCTGCACTGGTGTGACATGAGTCCCCACGCTGCAGTGCCATTCTGGGGACAGCCCCCAGGGAGCATTGCCTGACACCTTTGGGTGGTCCCCCAGCCATCCTGTCCTGTGCCATGGGGAAGGGTGCGGGATGGGGCCCGTGGTGGGCAGGGGGACTGCGAGCCGCGCCGGGGACAGGGAGCAGCACCTGGGAGCGGCGTGCGGGGGTGATTAAAATGCGCTGTTTGTTTTATTTAAGCACAACCGTCAGGGAGAGTTACAGGGCACTGAGCTAGAAAATAGCATTTACAGAAACCGCCTCTTGACACCCAGAGCCCTGACCTTTGCAAACTTCATTAGCGCCATGTAGATGTGTGTACATCCAGCCCAGGGGACATGAGGAGGCGGAGGGCAGGGACCTCTCCCCACATCCCCCAGCTCTGGCAGCCCAGACCCTCCACGGGACCCCCAAACGCAACCACGTCCCAGCATGGGGGCTCTCTGGGGGGGTGCCTGAGCCCCATGTGACTCAGGACCCTGGCACAGTGGTGTTGGTGGCACCAAGGGCAGGGAGACATGGACCCTGCTGGGATCCCTGTGCCCCCTGCACTGATGCCCCCAGGGCTGTGGCCAGTGCTGGACAATACTGCCAGCCCCACTTGGCCATTGCCATGTTTCTGGACCGCCGGTCCAGCCGTAGCAACAGTTGCTATGATTCCCTTTTCCCATTCCCTTTTCCCCACTCCAGTGACTTCCCATGGCAGCTCTGGCACTGCCGGGGATGTGTTTACAGGCAATTAAAGCTCATTAATTGTGCAGAAGCAACAGAGGCCCCTCAGCAATGTGTGGAGGTGAGTCCCGTGGGGGAGGGATCCAGACCTGGCCATCCCTGGCACATCCACGGTGGCGTGGGGGGCAAGCGGGGGTCTGCACCAACCCCAGGCCATGAAGAGCTGAGCTTACCCCAGAGGGATCCCAGAGCTGGCAGCAAAGCCTGCGTGATGGGGGACATGCATGAGCATTGCAATGAGTCTCCAGCACCCACTGTGCAGCCCCACATGCATGTCCACCTGGGCATCAAGCACTGCCGAAATCAACTTCCAAGCACTGGAAAGGGGGTTGAGCCCCCCGCTGCCACCTCCCTCGGGGGTACCAGCCCCGTCTGCCCCCCTGGAAACCCAGTGCTTTGCCATGGGGATGAAATCAGCTCCGCTCTCGGCAGGCAGGAGCCGAGCAGGGGCTTGCTTGAAGCTCTTGCCCGCACGTGTCTGAGCAGAGCTGGCACAGGCAGGTGATGAGCCGCTGTTCCCTACTTGCCGCACCTCGGAAAAACAATAGCATTTGGTAGCAGGGGGAGAAGAACCTTCTCCTGAACGGATTGAAATGATGCTTTGATTGGGAACAGATGCAAGAGATAAGGGGGGGAGGCAGGTACCTGCATGGTTACGGCACAGGGCCAGCTGCCAGCCTGCTTGCGGTTCCTCGCTGCAGGGAAGGGAAGAGTCCCTGGAGGCGGCTGGTGCTCAGCTTCCCGCTGCCCTGCCTGCTCCAGAGCTGCTGGGATGTACGCAGGCCTGCCTGGGCAGGCAGCGGTGCCAGCGCTGGACATGGAATTGGGTGGAGGATGCACCATCACATGGGATGCGCCCAGCTGCTGGATGCGGGGTGCTGGGTGCAGTCCTGGGGGGACTGCATGCTGCCGTGGCAGGGTGTGGGCAGGGGATCCCGCATCACTCCTGGGGGGACGAGCTGTTCCTCTGGCTGGGTGGGGGTCCCTGGCAGCAGGGATTCATGGGGAGGGTGCTCTGCCATACTGGGAGGAGCTGCAAGTCCAGGACTTATCCTGCCAGCGAGGATGTGGGGCTGCATGTGTGAGGCTGAGCCCTGTGCCCCACTCACTGCTGCCCATGTCCGGCTTGGTGTCCTGCAGGACCAGCACAAGAAGTGCTGTGGGGAGCATGGCGTGGCCTCCCCCTCCTCTTCCTCTTCTTCCTCCTCCTCCAGCACTGGCAGTGGGGCCCAGCAAGACAAGACACAGCTCTGCCAGGCTGAGGCCAAGGGCACAACTGAAAATAAAGACTAATCAAGCTGCTGCTGAAATTCAGTGCCTCCTGCCCTCCTGCCCGCACAGAGGCTGGTGTGTGTGGGGCCGGGTCCTCGGGTGCTGGCAGAGATGCTCAAGGGCGTGCTGCTGTCAGCGGGAGATAGAGAGTGGCTTGGCAGGGCCCGACCCCTGCCCTGGCTCTCCCTCCATGCCCTCCGGCTGTCACGCTTGCCCGTGGGGCCATGGCCTGCTGGCCTCTCTCCCTGCCTGGCAGAGGCTGGTGTGGGGAGCGAGAGGGTGCGGGAGGGGTGCGGAGCTGCCCACTGCTGGGTCTCGGCTTGGATGGGCAAGGACACCCTGCCACGCAAGTGGGGGAGAAGAAAGCACCCACCCGCCCTTTGGAGACCCCCAAATTCCCCCGGCAAGACCTGTAGAGGGTCATCACTTACCTCTGAGGAGGTACAAGCCTTTTCTGCCCTAAAAGCCAGCTCCCAAGGCTGGGAGGTGGCTGTGTCTCCGTTCCTGGGGAAGGGACGCAGCATAGTGTGAAGGGATGCAGAGCTCACTCAGCTTCCCTGCGAGGCTGCAGGCACCCACCCAGCCCCACGTCACCCCAATACCCCACCATGTTCTGCTCCAGGGTTGGGCAAGACAGGGCTGATGCAGGGCTGCTCGCTGACCCCCAGGACCCAGGCTGGGAGCCGGCAGGAGCAGTCAGTGAATACTTACATGAGCCAGAACATTGGGTTGCCTGGCACCCCAGAGAGCTGGGAAGGGGTCCGTCCTGCCTCTCGCCCTGTCTGGGCTCATGCATGGATGGCAAGCAGCACCAGCAACGGTGGAAGATGCTTGGCCCATTTTAACCCTTTCCACGGCACAGCTGCCTCTGCCGCATGATTGCCACTGGGCTGGGTCCCCGTGCCCCCCGTCATCCGCAGAAGATCCAGCGGGAGGCAATCGGCAGGCGCACGCTGCGGAGCGGTGCTTTTCTTCTCTAATCTTCTTATTTCATTTTAGCATTTACAATACACCCAGCCGGTAATCCTGACATCAAACACGCCACGCGCACTTTCAAGCTGCACCGACGTCAGGCTGCGTGAGCGCTGGCAGGAGCTGGCAGCTCCGACGTCTCGAGATAACACACAGAAGAAAGACAAGGAAAGCTGCTCTGCCAGCACGACGAGCAGGCACCGGGCGCCATGTCCTCCAGAGCCCTTCCCCAGGGGCCACCCACAAGGTGCCCCCTCGGGGTCTCTCTGTTGGGGTCCCCTGGGTGCAGGACCCATAGGGTGCCTCTGTAGCTGGTATGGCTGGGCTGAAGTGGGTGCCCATGCTGTTCAGGGCAGGTTTTGTCTCTAGTGAGAGGTTGGAATTAAAGTCATCCAAGCTGGCAGCCCAGGGGACAGGGGTAGAGCTGGGTGACCCACTCAGCCGCCTTCGTCCCCCTCCGGATCTGCACACACCTCTGGGGCAACCGCAATGCCAGAATATGATGGAGGCTCTTCCCAACCTTCGCCTTGCTGGAGCATCCTTCAGTGACCAGGCATGGCAGCTGGACCTTGGCTGGGGTAACTGGGGGACCCACCCCCAATGCAGGGATGTGCCCCGTCCCAGCGGGAGGGCAGGCAGGGGGCAGCTGCATGCTTCAGGTGGGGGGGACAGTGTCTGATACCCGCTAGCCACAGGTACCACCAGTGATGGGGCTGTGCAGTGCCATGGCACCATGCCCCCACAATGGGGCTGCAGAAAGCCAAGGGCTGGGCAGCTAGCGGTGCTCACGAGTCCCTTTCTCTGCTACCTTGTCACCGGCTCTTCTCTGTTGAACACCAGCTGCTGGGACAGAAATTTAGGTGGCAAATGCTATCAGGGAAACATTTCCCTGCTCCCACCTGGTGTGGTGCAACACCCATCTCAGCAGGGTGAGACAGATCTGCCAGCATTTGCTGAGTCCCCTGGGGTAGCTTTTCTCCCCCAGCATGGTGTCCAGCACTGAGTTTCCAGCTGCTGGGAAATTCCTGGAGTTTTCTTGGAGCTGAAAGGCTCAGCAGGGCTGGATAGGGAAGAGGAGGACAAAAGGTGGAGAGAGGCAGGAAAGCCTGAGAAGTCATTTAACCCACCCTTAGGCTCCAGCAAGGATGGGACACCTCCCCAGCTCCCTCTCACGGGAGGTTTCAGAGCGCACCCTGAGGCTCAGCAAGGCTTCGCCATGGCAGAGCATCCTAATGCCCTGTACCTGGGTGGTGCCCTGCACCCATGCAGCTTTACCATCCTCTTCCTCAACCCATGCAGGAGGAACAAGCCCAGATGATGTGTGCTTTGCCTGGCACTGGCAGTGCCAGGGGATGTGAGGAATGACAGCCCATCGAGGAGGGTAATGGCTCATGTCCCTGTGCAAACCTCGGTCCCTGGCCAGCCCCTTCCCCAGCATGCCTGCATGGTGCCAGGCAGGCGCAGGCTGTGAGCAGCCCCGTCCCCGCTCTGCCTGGTGGGGGGCACCCCCCAAGGAATAGTCTCAGGTCTAATCCTTGTCTCGATATTTGGGATTTAATCAGCACTGAAGTAAGTAGCTTTTTTTTTTTTTTCTTCTAAGGCAGAGGAGAGCTGCAACTCAATAGGAATTAATTTGCCTAATTAGCATCTTCGGGAAGCTCTCCCTCCTGCGCATGCCCCAGCGGGAAGATTTCAGGGCTTGGGGACCCGCTGCGAAGGCTGTGCCTGGTGGGGTGCTGCCCAGCATGCTGCCCGTAACCCCCTGCCTGCCTGGTCCAGACAGCACTCCCCCGTGCCTCTGCAGGATCCGACCTGGGATGCAGCTGTAGAGCATCAGCTGGATGCCCATCGCTGTGGCGGCACCCACCAGCTCCATGCGGTGCTGAGCCTGGCTGGCCGTGGCGGGCATGGGCGACATGGGGCGGGGGGCCGGCTGGGGGGGTGCGGGAGCGGGCGACTGACAGGGAAGATGAATGGTTTTAATCACACCGCTTACAGGGCACCATCTGAAGTTTCGTGTAAGTTATGATAGCGACAGTTTGCACGAAAATTGTATTTCCAGGCTTCATTGACTGGCTTAATGAGAATCTTTACGTGTCAGATATTAAATTAAGAAATTAAAGAGCTGTTTCGGTGTGTATAGACTCCTTCCCTCGCACTGAGCTGCTTCTTCCAGATCAATCAGGAGCGCGCCTCTAGAAAAGATGGGAGAAGCCTTTGATTTTCTGTCACCAGGGAAGTGAATCTAATATGCGTTGGCACCTAATTCATGTTTTATTAAAAGGCATGAGGTGGATGTTGCCGGCCCCCGCCTCTGCCCGCTGCCCTCTCTCTGCCTGCGCCACTCTGGGAAGAGGGAGCATCCCTGGCTCTTCCATCCTCAGGTCTCCATGCTGCCCAGCTGTCACACTGCGTCCCAAATCCGAGCATCCCAGGGCTTGGGAGATGCTGAGCACCAAGAGGGTGCAGGGCACTGTGTGCCCTAGCTAATGGGTTTTGCTCTGCTAGCCAGAGATCGTCAATTTGGAAAAACCCATGTTGGAGTCACTAGGTTGGAAAATATTGCTGCTCTCCTGCGTTGCATCCCTGGTTTCATCTCTGTACTGGCTGAGTTTGACCTGAATTCACTGGTCATCTTGGTCTTCCCTCAAATTTTGCTGGAAATGTGTACTTGGCCAACAACTCACCAGCTGGTGGGGAAGGGGAAGATGTCACGGCCGTGGGGAGGGACTCAAATGGCCGGAGGACAGGGAGTGTGCCGTGGTCACCAGCAGGCTCTTGGACACGGTGAGCAGGAAGCAGAGGGAGATGGGGACAGTGAATCACTGAATGCCATGGACACTGGAGATAAAAACCAGGCACAGGGATGCTGGAGAGTAACACCCAGGGTAGGGACCCCAGGGATAAATGTCCCAGGACAGGGGCAGGAAGGGACACCAGAGATCAACACCCCTGGGTGAGGGTACCCAGGGACACCAGGGATAAATGTCCCCATTCAGAGGCACCCAGGGACTCTGGAGATAACCCCTGGGGCAGGGACGTGCTGCGACAGTGCAGATAAGCTAGGGACACCAGTCAGCTCGATGTGGTTGGGGAGGCAGTCCAGCTGGGATGTCTTCTTGCTTCCTGATTCACCTGGTCCCTGCAACACGTCACGGAAGAGTCTGGGGCCACCTTGGCCCCTGCCACCATCTCAGGTGTCCCCAGGAGGGGACAGGGGCATTGGGCTCTTTCTGGATGGGGGGATGCTCAGGTGAGACCCAAGCCCTGGCAGTCAGCATGCCTGCATAGAGTCCCGCTGCCTGGGTGCTCTCCAAGTCCCCTTGTCGCATCTCCACCTTCCAAAGTTGAAGGCGAGGAGGGGAAGGCCATCGTTGTTGCAAACTGTCTGTTACGGCAAGAAAAATCACACCTCCAGGCCCCCGAGCATGCCATCCATCTTTGGCTCCCCGCGCCGGCCCCGGCTTCTCCTTGTGCAGCAAAAGTTTGAGTAAACAGCTTAATTTGGCACTAATATGAGCAGAGACATTGTTCGTGGTGTCAATTATTGATTTGCATCCTTACGGCCCCATCAGTCATTCAGGCTTTTTCTTTTTTTGATATTACAATCGGAAGGGATAAACCTCCCAGCAGCCCCAGGCTGGGCTTGCGGTGCCCGTTCCCGAGCCCTGTGGCTGGGGACCGTGTGTCCCTGCAGGATGTTGGTCCTGGTGCTGTTAGCCCTCTCCCCAGTGCTGTTCACTGCGTTGTTCCCGCGGGACATATGTGAGTGCAAAGCAAGACAGGGGGGAGCTGGAGCCCCGGTGACCACTGCAACGAGGACTGGCTACCGGGCTGCCTGTGGGGCCGGTGCCCTGAAGACCCTTGCCCAGAAGGACAGGGATGGAGTCAGGACTGGGATCCATCGGTGCCATTGTCCCCAAGCGATGGCCAGGCTGGCCGAGGTGCCACCACCGCCCGTGCCAGCCCACCCTGGCAGCCGGGCACCCCGCTGGCCCTGCCTAAACGTCTCATTAAAGGGATTTGCGGAGCTGCCGAGCCAGGCTGTAATCTGGCGCTTACCGTTCATTTGTTCCAGCGTCTCAGGCAGCCGGCAAAGGTCGTTGGATCTTTAATTATGCCGAGGCAAGCGGCGGGAGCAGCGGGGAGGAGGAACGGCTGCGGGCATCAGGCAGGCAGCCCGAGAGTGGCAAGCACGTCCGGGCTAACGAGGAAAATGCTTTCTGCCCTCGAGGGCCCCGACAGACGCGATGAGCCTTCCCTGTGCGGCGTTGTCGTGGCCAGCCAACCCATCCCCTGGCTGTGCAGTGACCGCAACCTCGGCTGGCATTGCCCCCTTCCTCCACCTCCTCCTCCTCCTCCTCCTCGGCAGTGCATCGCCTGCCCCACAACCTCAGCCCAACCCTGCTTGTCTCTTTCCAGCTCCTCCTGTGCTGTGGGACATGATGGAAGCCCGGCCCTGGGTGCATGGATGTGTGGCTGGGCACACACCTCTGCACACTAATGCACGCTCAGTGCATGCAGTATGCACATTTGGGGGGCACACTCCCCCTCCCTGGGCAGGTTTTGGGGCCACAGCTGTGCCTGTGCCAGGCTGAGGGGGATGGCTGGAGCTCAGCTGGGACAAGCCAGAGTCCCCGACTGGCAAAAACACTGGGACGTGCTGGTACCTCACGTGCCCAGGCAATGGCATGCGTGTGCTCCCTGCCTGCAAATGCATGTAGGATGGAGGTGACAGGTGTGGGAACACTGTATGGGTGTGTTTGTGTGTCTCGGTGCTGTATATGGACTGTGTGTGCCTGTACATACATGTCCCAGGGCTGATTATGTGTGTGTGCATGCGCACGCTGAACGGGTGGTGTGTTCGAGCATGTGGGTGTGTTTCTTAGTGCTGAATGCTCCCAGAATAAAGGATGTGTGTGTATATGCTGTGTATGTTTGTGCAGGAACATGCATGCAGGATATAGGCTGCGTTTGCATGTGTATGTGCATGTACCTCCTTGCTGCATGCAGACAGGCTAAGGGATGTGTGTGCACACCGCGTGTGCATACATGTACGTGAGCTCCCGTCTGTGACTGCTCGATGCTTGCAGGATACAGTGCGTGTGTGTGCTCTGAGCCGTGCGGTGCTTGTTTGTGCTGCGGGAGGGGGCTGGAGGATGCTGCATGGTTGACAGGACTCCGAAGAGCAAGTGACAGCAGGCTGGGAAGTAAAGAAAGTCAAACAATTATTCCTCCCCGGCGTGCAGAGCTATCCTGCTCCACAATGGTCATTAATGGACTGTCATATCCCGTGCTGACAGGTGGGGATCAGCGCCTGACACAGATTGGCAGCAAACGAGGCACACCGGGACTGCGGTCTTGGGGCGACAGGCAGGGACTGCGGCAGGCACTGCTGCCTTCCCCTGCCCACACGCTATGCCTGGCTGCGGTCCCCCCCCGACCCCCCCCAACCTGCAGGGTGACATTGCGCCCGGGGGCCCAGGGAGGCTCGGTGAGGGTGTGCAGCCCTCCCCGCTGTCCCCATGGGCTGCAAAGCGTGCTGGAGGGATGCAAAGGCTCTGCCACCGGCCCTCTGCTGGTGGGGGTCTCTTCAGCCCCAGGTGTGCCCCCAGGGCTGGCTGCAGCCTGAGTGACAGCCTGTCACGTTAATGAGCCCCGATGCCGGGTGGGATGGCTGATACCCGCGGCCACCTCCTCGGGCCATCCCTAAGGGCTCGCTACCATCAGGCACCGCCGGGGGAAGTCAGGGGTGAGCGGGGGGCTGACACTGATGCCATCCTTTCTCCTGAACACCAGTGGAAAGTTGCCTGTGTTTGCCCGACCCCAGCAGTTTTGGGGCGCTGATTGTCCTAGAAAACACGAGAGCTCCAGGAGAATCAGCTGTGCTGACCCTGCTCCCCAGCATGCATGGTCACACCGCCTGCTGCCTGCCCAGACCCACGAGGACCGGTGGCACCCAGGAGTCTCCCCTGACTGGCCCCAGCCATCCTGGGCAGGGCAGAAGGGGATGGAGAAAGGATGAGCCTGGCCAGGGCTGCAGACCATGGTGGGCACTGGGCACTCAGCACTGATTCTGGAGCATCCTCCTCATGCCACAGCATCATCCTCCTGCCACAGCAGCCGTATTTCTGGAGCATCCTCCTTCCTCACCCCATCATTTCTGGAGCACCCTGTATCTCGGCATCAACATTTCTGGAGCATCCTTCTGCCTTGGCCCATCATTTCTGGAGCATCCTCTGTCTTGGCATCAACATTTCTGGAGCATCCTCTGCACAGTGCCTCTGCATCGCTGCAGCTGTGACCCTGGTGCCAGCTCCAGCTCCTGGCTCCAGTCTTTGCAATAGCAAGGGGTCCTTATTCTGCATTTGCCTATCTCCTATCTCTCTTCCTTCCTCCCACGTCTCTGCTCGATCACTCCCTTGAAGACACACACGCCTAATCCGCTTGTTAGCCTATCCCTTCATCTAAAACCAATATGCAGCTGAATGCCGGAGATAATTAATTGATCAATTAGATAGAGAACTGCCTGTGCTCGTGGCACCTCACACACGTGGAAGGGGAGGCTGTGCCAGCACACCTGCCAGCGCGATTCCCCAGCACACGTCCCGTGCCTGTGCGAGCAGGTGCTGCAACTCACACCTAGTCGTGCCCAGTGTGCGCACACAGCCGTGCACATCCAGCTGCAATCAGCGTGCATGCACAGCTGTGCACACCCAGCTGCATTCAACATGCATGTGCACAGCTGTGCACACCTGACCGCATTGCATTCAGTGTGCACACCCAAGCATGCACACACAGCTGCATTCAGTGTGCACACCCAGCCACACATACTGTATGCCTGCATACTTGCCGTTTGGAGGGTGCTGAGCACCGGTGCTGAGCTCAGGGTACCACACACCGCTCCCCCATTCCCTCCCGTCTCCCGCACTCTGCTTCCTGCCCTGATTTGCTTACCAGCTGCAAGGACACATCTGCAGGGGTCCCACTGGAGGGGACAGGCCACCAGCCAAGGTGACCACAGGGTACCAGCAGCTCATGGGGCTGGGGCCAGTCTGCCTGCCCTCGCACAGGCACACAATCGGTTAGCAAGTGCTGCCATGCAACGGGGAGCCTGGGGTGCAGACCCATTGACCCCCCCCCCGGCCCAGCCTGGACGTGGGCAAGGGATGGGCCACGTTGTCACTATGCCATGTGCCACTGCAGAGCTGGGGGGTGTCTGCTCTGCTCCATGGCAGGGTATGAGGGCTCCAAATCCTACCTGGGGGCTCCCGCCTGGCTAAACAGCTGCTGGGCACGGTGTGGGTACCCCCCAACCTCCCGCTTCTCTTGAGTGCTGCTGTGCCTGGGTGTCCCCAACTATCCCAGAGCATGGGGTGGGATGCTAAGCACCCAGGGGGTCCCAGATAGCAGAGTTGGTGCCCCAGCACCTGGCTGGGGGGGGGGGAACAGGCAGGGCTGCCAGGGAGGCAGGGTGCCGTGGGGAAGTAAATAATGCAGCAAACCCATGTCTACCAACCCCCTCCTCCACGGGCTTTGAAAAGCAACACATTACCCTGATCTTCAGACATGAGTTTTTGTCACCAAACAGGGTGATGAGGAGACTTTGAAGCAAATACAAACACTGGGAAAGGGAATACATAAGAAGAGAGTCGCGTGTTCTCTTCAGAAAACAATTGCAGTGTCAACTACATGGAGCAGCTCCACGGAGGGGGAGCTGCTAACCAGGAACCTGACAGCCCCAAACACTGGGAAATTATCATCAAAATAAAGAAATCCTCCCTCCTCTGACAGTGTTCCGGCACCTTCCCCGCTCCCGGCTGCAGAGAGCCTGGGGTGGCCCTTCCCCTCTTTCCATCGCACCCCACATTGCTTCAGCTGCTGCAAGTGCCCCCACCCCTGTGCCCCAATGGGTCCCCTGAGGTGGCATTGCTGTCCCAGCTGGGGACACAGCACCCCTGAGCCCCCCTGCACCCACTTGTGCTTTGCACGTGTGCTCATCACCTGCAAAGACATGCCTTGCATGCACGGTCTTGTCTTGCACACGCACGCTTGCACCCTGCATGCAGACAGCTTGCACACCTTGTACAAGCGCTTGCGCCTTGCACACACCTCCTGCTTTATGCATACGCTCACACCGGCACTCACACCTTGCACGCTCACACCCCGCACACACTTGCATATGCACTTGTGTCCCATGCATGCGCTCACACCTTCCAAACCTTGCACGCTTCACCCCTGCAGTCCTACACATGCCCTACCTGTGTGTTCCCCTTCTCCCTGGCATCCTCCTAGAAGCAGCATAAATAAATATATATCTGTATATGTATATAAAGGCAGCGCTATATATAGCATGGAAGATGTTATCATTTTGTGGCAGGTCCCTCTCTGCGGCTGCCAGCTCCTGCCGGATTTTGCTTGGGCATTTAAGGTGCCTTGGAAATTCGGTCAGGATTTGGGGGGGTCTTTCTTCAAGCTGGGCCATGCTAGTGTGCCCTGTGTGGGAAGGGCCACCAGCCATGTGTCCTCACGGAGCTCAGGGCAGCCTCTGGGAGCCCGGCATGGGGTGTTGCCCCTGCACCCCCTCAGGGAGCCACAGAAGGGTCCCCAAGGGCACGGCTGGCACTGGGGTTGCCTTGGTGTGGGGGTCCTGCCACAAGGACCCCTGGGAGCTTGAGGGAGGGGGGGACACCTTTGTGTAACACACAGTTGCCTCCTCACGTTCAGATGCACGTGCACTAATGCTCTGCACGTGCACTCCTGCCCCATGCACACTTGCAGCACATGCACACTCACCCCTTGCACAAGCACTCCCACCCTGCTCACACTTATCCCCTGCATGAGCACTCCCAACCTGCTCACACTCATCCCCACACGAGCACTCTGCTCACACTCATCCCTGCACGAGCACTCCCAATCTGCTCATCTTCAGCTCCTGTATGAGTGCTCCTGCTCTGCTCACACTCACCCCCAGCACGAGCACACCCACCCTGCTCACACTCACCCCCGCACAAGCATTCCCGCCCTGTTCACACACACTGTGTACACACTGACCCTGCACGCTCAGTACACTTACTTATTCATGCCTTGCACACCCACTCACCTCTCAGATGTGCGCTCATGGCTTGAGTGTCCGCTCACACCCGCCTTGCACTCTCACACCTTGCATGTGTGCTCAGCCACTGCACGTCCGATCACACCCTGCCCACACACTCTCCCTCGTGCTCCAGCTCGTGCCTTGCACACGTGCATCCTGGTGCACGTTCAGGGGTGCCTCCCTGGCACGACCGCACTTCAACAGCCCCCAAACATGCCTCTTCCCAGCCCCACAGCTTCAGGCACTTCTCATCCCTTCCTGCACCCCCGGACCCCAAACTTTGCTCATGCCTCCCAACCTGTGGGGGCACGCTGAGGACCTGGGCACACTGGCTCACTCGCCCCAGCATCCCTGTAGACACGGCTCCCTGTTCCCTCCTTCCCGCTCTGCTTATCCCCCATCCATCCATCCGTCCACCCCTTCATCCATCCGTCTGTCCATCTGCCTGACACCTTCCCACGCTCGGTGCTGGGCACCCTTCTCCTCCCTCTTTATCTCTGGCTCCCAGCTGCTTCTCGCCCCTCCCCGCTGCTCCCTCCATCCCTCCTTCTCCCCATCCCTCGCTCCCGCAGCCTCCCACCACGGTTATCGCTCCCTCGCACACATCCCTCCTCCCTCCCTCCCTCCCTTCTTCTGCTTATCCTTTCGCCCCTCTCACGCACTCCCCTTCTTCCATGTCATCTCCATCGCTCATCCCCTCCATCCCCAGATTTCTTTCCTTTCCATCCCTCCCTCCTTCCACCACCTTGCCCGGGCACCTCATGGTCCGGCCTCGAGGCTGCCACCCCGCCCGGCCACGCGTGTCCCCCGTGTCCCCCTCGCTCACGTGCCCCCTCGGCCCCTCGGCGTCCCTGCCGTGCCCCGTTTTACCCCGCTGCCGCAGCCTTTAAAGTTTCAATCAGCGCTCGGCTGGGAGAGGCGGGGAAGGCTGCGCCTCCCGCTCCCAGCCCCGCGACGCTGCGCTGCCACTCTGAGCGCTCCCGCCTTATAAATTTTACATTATTACCCTCTTTAAAGTATATAAAATAACTATTCATAAATTATTGAGGGGAAATTTAAAATACTACAAATGTTTATAAATGTTTATCAAGAGGTCTTCAGAAGTGAGCGAGCGGAGCCTGAGTGACTTCCCACGGCTGGCAGGAGCACGGCAGCCGCCCTGCCCCTGCCCGCGGGGGGATTTTCGTGGGACCGCCAGCAGGAGATCGGCGCGGGATCCCACAGCAGCTTTAATTCACGTCCCCGTGGATGGTGAGGAACAAATTACCATCCGTGTGCTGTCTCCTTCTGCCAGTGGCACTCCGCGTCCAGGCAGCCCTGGCCCTTCCCACTGCCTGCTGCTGTGCGACCCAGCTCTGGGGCTGCCCCTGGGCAAGGGCAGGTGGTCTGTCCTGCTGGGGACGTGTCCTTCCCTGCTGGGGACACGTCCTGCCCTGCTGGGGACATGTCCCGTCCCGCTGCAGATGTGTCCTGTCCCCCAGCCCAATGCCCGCTGTGTGCCCAAGTCACAGGCTGGCTCGGGGTCCCCAGCGAGGGACCGAGCAGTGCGTGCACACAAACACCCCAATGCACACACACAGATGTGGGTACATGTGTGGACACACGTGCACATGCAGTGCCAGCTGGCTCAGCCTTGGCACAACTGCCGGCACTGCCTAGCCAGCGCTGGTGCCTCCATGGCTGCTGGAACCCCACAGTGCTGCGGGAGCGGTGGTGCGGTGGTACCGAGCCATGCCAGGATGCCAGCGGCTGGCAGGTGGAAGCGTGTGGGATGCAGTGAACAGGACATGGCTGGAGCTGCCCAAGCTGTGTGGCAAACAGCTGGGCCATGGCACAGACACCAGCTTCATCACCTGCCAGTACAGGGCATGGGGAGGAGAATCAGAAAGGAGAAAAGAAAAAAAAAAAAAAAAAACGGAACCTCGAGGGTTGAGATAAGGACAATTTACTGGGGCAACACAAAAAGAGAAGTTACAACAACAACAACGGTACTAATAAAAGAATATACAAAATGAGTGATGCACAGTGCAACTGCTCACAACCCGGAGCCTGTCGCTCCGCCAATTCCCCCACCGAAAGCTGAGAGGCCCCCCAGCCCACTCCCCATTTATATACTGAGCATGATGTCACATGGTATGGAATACCCCCTTGGCTAGTCCAGGTCAGCTGTGCCTGCTGTGCCCCCTCCCAGGTTCCTGTGAAAATTAACTCTATCCCAGCTGAACCCAGGACACACTGACACGCACACATGTGGTAACTCCCTGGCAAGCACAGCACCTCTGAGACTGGGCAGCCGGCATGGCACAGCCCTGCAGGTATGGCACAGCCCTGCAGGTATGGCACTGCCAAGCCTGAGCAGTTGAACGTGAGCAGCCTGCATGGCATGGCACGGCACGGCATGGCATGGGGTAGCACAGCCCTGCAGGCATGGTACTGCCAAGCCTGGCCAGCCTGCTTGGCGCAGCATAGCACCTCACGGCACGGCACAGTGCTGCAGGGATGGCACTGCTGAGCCTGAGCAGGCTGTACTGTGTGGCACGGCATGACACTGCGGGGATGACATCTCTGAGCCTGGGCAGCCTGCTCGGCATGGCACAGCACATCCCTGCAGGGACGGCACTGTTGAGCCCAGGCAGCCGGCATGGCACAGCCCTGGCGTGCTGGCTGGCACGGCGCAGCCCCAGCACAGTGATCCTGCATACCCTCTGCTCCTCTTCTCGAGGAGCTCCAGGAGCCAGGGTTTGCCCCCAGGCAGGGTGTCACTGCCAGCTGGCTGCAGTGCAGGAGGGTACCTGGAGGTGGGCTCTGCCAAACCACCTGCCCAGGGAAAGACCAGTGGCCGGGACAGCCGTGTTCCCGTGCAAGACACAATCATATGCAACATGCTCGCTGCAGGACACGGATACAACCAAGGCTACTGGAAAGGCACAAGACTCTGGAGATGTCCTCTGGTCTGGCCACCGCAGAAAGCCCAGCACAGCTCAGAGACCGTGCCCACCATGATAGGAGCTGTGCCCACCGCAGGGTGGCAAAGGAGCTCTGCTGTAGCCCTGGTGAGTGGGTCTGCCAAGTGTGCACAACTCATGTGTGGATGCTCAGTGATCCTATAGCTTCCAACAAGAGCTGCCTGCAGGGATTGTGTTTAAAGCGCCGGCTGATTGGGGTAATCATGGGAGCACAGAGTGCATTAGCTGTGAAGGTTTATAAAGGGAAATTAAAATAAAATTGGATGTGACAGAAAAGTACATGGAAAATTAGTATAAGAATATGAATATTTATGGCTGCAGGAGCACGCATTGGGAAAGCGCTCCTCTGTGCTCCCTGCCACCCTCCCTGCCGTGGGCCTGGGGCACGTCCCAGAGGCAGGACCCAGCCGTGGGGCCAGGCTGCCGGGCTGGACAAGCCATGGTGGGCACGCTCCACTCCCGTCACCACCGACATGCTTTCGGGGGGACTTGGGGTGTGATGGAGGCCATGGCTTCCCATTTGCATGCCCCTGTGCCCCTCGCATCCCAGGGGGTGTCTGCAGGGCTGCTGTGTCCCGGTGTTGGTGGTGGCACTGGTGCAGGGGCACACGGGTGCTTCCACTGCCGTGGTGGCACAATGGCACGGGGACAGGGACAGGCGCAGCTCAGGAGCATTGCTGGTGGCAGAGAGGAGGGGGCTGGCACCATGCGGTGCTGGCACATGCCGAGGTTGCTCATGCAAGAATTAGGGCAGTGGGACAGAGCTCAGCCTGCCAGGATGGCAGGGCACAGCTCTCCTCCTGCCCGCTGGGGCTCTGCCCACCCGGCCAAGCTCTGGCAGGGCTTGCACCAGCAGCCAGCAGTGCTCGGCACCGGCAGCTCCCCAGCAGCGTGCCTAAGATGCCACCACCCTGCTGGGGACGACACGCTTACCCCCACCCCACTCCGAGCAGGGTCTGCCTGCGGCACCCCTGTCTGCCTGCCCTGCCGTGGGCTTGGTGCCGGACCTGGGGGCAGCCGTTCCCCTGTCCTCTCCTGCTGTCACACTTAGAAGCCATTAAAATAATTGAATGCTTTAAATATTCAGCGCTCAGCTTAAATATTCATCAGCAAAGTTATTCTGATTGCTAAACTGCATCAGCACAGGCTGGGAAATGGTTCCTCTCAACAGAGCTCCCCCCGACCCGTGTGCACAGCCGTGCACACCCCAACCCTCACATGGGCATGCACGGGCACACGTGCACACACATGCATGTATGCACATGTATGCACAGATGCGTATGCATATGCATGTGTGCACACACGCATGCACCTCTGCACAGACATGCACATGCATGCATACACACAGAAGTATGCACACAAACACACTCCCAGAGTGGGTGGGTGTGGGCACTGGGAGCACTGGAGGGCACTGGGAGCGTGTTTAGGTGGCTGCTTTGTCCCCTCCGCCTGAGCTGTGCTCCCCTGGCAAGGCTGGGCAGGGGGCATCCAGCCTAGCACCACCTGCAGTGTCCCCATCACTGCCCACCCTGGCACCAGCAGCCTAAATCCCACTCCGGGACCACTCCAGGATTGTCCCCCGCACCCCCATAGCTGTGTCACCCAGGCTCCTGGCACGGTTTGTGCCCCTCCGTCCTGCGAAGGCTCTGGGTGTTGGTGTTGCAGCTGAGCATCCTTGAGCCGGTGCTTGCATTATCTACTTGCTTTTACAAGGCATAAGGACAGCTTGAGGATTGATTAATAAAAAAATAGTAGTGAGACACTGTCCGAAGCTGAGCTTATTGCCTAGGAAAAGATTGCTTTGAACATCCTTTGCCCACCCCAGCTGCTCCCCACTGGTACCCCAGCCCTTGAGGTGCTGCCAAGCCATGGCATGCTGGGGACAGGCAATGGAGAGGTGCCTTTGAACACGAAAGGAGGGTTTGCTCTCATCTCTGCCGGGCTCATCCACGCAGCTGGGCCCGTCATAGCTACATCTTTATTCTTCCTAAGTGCCCGTTGCATAATCCTATCCCTCAGGCTGGTTCCTGGCAGGGATGCTCTCCGCCAGCTCTGCAGATGCAGCACCGCGTGTCGCTTGCCAGGGTGATGGCAAGATGTGCCCAGTCTCAGCCATACCACCATGCCCTTGGCTCTGACAAGCAGGCAATACTCTGCTCTACCTGCTGCTGTGTATTTTCTTGGCCCCCAAATGCTGTCCAGGATGGCCTGAACCGGGGTGTGAAGGAGAAGAGCACCAGTGCAGCATTCCCTGTAAAGCCAGGGGTCAAAGTGGGACCTACCAGGAAGCTCAAGAGGGGTAAGAGCTCTGCACTGCGCCAGGGCTCTCAAGCTCCTCTCGTCTTCTGCTGAGCTTGACAGCACTCTGGTATAATCTTCCATTAGAAGAAAAAAGATCATTGCTTGACACCTTTGTTCCTGGAACGGAGCAACTCGGCTAAGAGAAGAGCAAGAGGAGGAGAATCAAGAGCTGATATAACCCATGGCTGGGAACAAAGGATGCCCTGAAAAGAGGAAAACAACTTGCCAGTGGCAGTGAAACCTCTGCCACCCTCTGGAGGCAGGTGAAACCAGAGCCAGCACCCGCTTTGAAAAGGATTTTCCTTCTTCACTGAGATGCACCAAGGTGTGGCAACATCGTGTGAGCCTGCAGGGACCCTGCATGACCCTGGCCAGGCAGGCACACCGGTGCTTTCTCCACCTTCCCATCTGGAGTCTTGCAAGAGGCAAGAACTGAAGTTCAACACCTGCAGGAACTGGGGAACAAGTCCATTGAGTGAAGCCTCAGAGCCACCAGGCCCTTCAGCAAAGGTCTGCAGCTGCCCCGCACCTTCCTGGGTGAAGCCTGCCAGCGGTCCTGCATGCACAGGCATTGCCGTGAGTATTGTCGGTCGATAAAGAGCTTTTGCCTTTCACACAGGACGCATTTTCTCTCCAGCAGCTGGCTGGCAGGGAGGGTATTACACGTGGGCGCTGGTGCACAAGTGCATTCCCACGTGCACATGGGTGCTGGCATGTGCAGATGCACGGAGAGGTGGAAAAAGCTCGGCAAAGCTCTGCAAACAGCACCGATAAAATTGTTCCTCAAATACCTAAAGCAGACTTAGGTTTAAGCAATCTCGCTCCAAAGACGGCTCCTGCATACATTTCGCAGGCTAGAGCTGCATCTTTAATCCCGAGAAATCATGTACTTTGCATCCGCATTTGCCATTCAGATTTGCACCGCAGCAGGCTGTGCCGTCCTGCGTAGCGCCAGGGAGAGGGGTCTCAGTGCTCCCCACCGTGCCGGGGCTGCCGGCATGCTGCCAGCCCTGGGAGGCAGGACCCTGCCCTGGCCATAGCTCAGCCGGACCCAAAAGCAGAGTGGAGCTGGGCTGCCTCCCTCCTTGCGTGGCTGCTGAGCACTGGGAAGGAGTTGCTGGTTTATCTGATATGATTTAATCAGCCCTATAATTAGATTAATTTGTTGATTTGATAGCAACCCATTTCTCGCCATTAGATTTGTTTATGTGTGTTTTATGCTTCAGTTTGGCAATAAAATAGGAACTGAGGAGGTGGGAAAGTCCCTCCGTGTGCCCGTGCTCTGCCCCTATAGAGTGCCTGGGCTGGAGATGCGCGTCCTGGGGCCCTGCTGGCTCCTCGCGTGGGGCAAGAACAAGCAGGATGGGCAGCTGCAGGGCTGCCACCTCGGGAGCTGCTGGGGATCAATCTGCTGTGGGAAGGCTGCGTCCCTATGGGGGCAGCCGGGGGGGGCTGGAGGTACCCAGGATGGTCCCCATGGCAGGAGGAGGTACCCCTCGGGGGACCGGTTGCAGGAGCCAAGGAGCTGTAGCCCCCATGCTTGCTCCCCACTGCCTGGGGGTCTCTCACAAAGGCCAGTTCTGCTTGCTGAAGTGGGTTGCATTTTTTTTTGATGAATGGGCACACAGCTGACCCGAACCTGCTGCATCGTTTCCCCTCGTGTTGGCAGAGGAACTGTGGCCAGTCTCACCCCGGCCACCTCCCTGCATCCTAAAGCAGCATCCCCTAAAAGGAAAAAAAAAAAACCAAAACTTGCTTGTTCGATGAGGAAGTAGATGGGCTGCAGAACACGTTGCAAAACAGAGGATGCTCGCGCTGACTTGGCGAGGCAGGGGGGAAGAGAAGGCTTCAGAAAGGCTGTGCTCACCCCTCTGGGCTCTGCTGCCGGCTCACTCGCCCAGGCAGCACGGCACGGCAGCCGGCAGCTGCTGCTGACAGATGCGGACGGACGTGGCCCTCGCGACGCCTTCAGCTGTGGCGTACGCACAGCCCCGAGCTGCCGCACGCCCTGCCTGCCCCTTGCCAGGCCTTTCCCGCGAAGGAGCGAGCGGCTCGCATGGGATGGGAGCGTGCACGGGGGCAGGATGAGTCGCGACCCTCCTCGTCCTCCTCCTTGCTGCTCTCCCCGTGGCTGCGGCAGGACGGGAGGTTTGTCGTGTTGCATCACCCGAGGTGGCTGCCGGCATCTCTGCGCTGCCCGCTCCCAGGTGCGGAACAGCCACGGCAACCCCTGCCACCGGCTCAGGACCACCTCCGCAGCAGGTCGTTCCTTCATCTCGCCGGCAGCTAACGTGGCATCACCATTTGCCGGGCTGGCAGCCGCATCGGCAGCCCTTCCTGGCCGCCTCGCAAAGGGAACGGGCTGAATAATTAAAATTAAAAATAATGATTTCGGGGAGGGGTGTGGAAGGCTGGGGGAAGGCAGGCAGGAGAAAGGAAGGCAGGAGAGACGTGGAGCGAGCATGAAGGTTTGCTGGAGAAGCCAGTGCGAGGAGCTCTTTGATGGGCAGCTCCTTTGATCAGAGATCTGAATATAGCCCTCACGTTTCCCCCGTGTGAGCCCGCTGCCTAATTACCAAACGGCAGGGCCGCTTTGAGTCCTCAGCACGTTGCTGTAATAGATTTCACCGCGTCCAGCCTGGAGAAGGACATTGATTCTCCCCGCAGCCGCAGACTCATGCTAAACATTGCGTCCTATCGATTTTTTCTCCCCCCCTTCTTTTTCCTTTTTCTTTTTTTTTTAAGAATTTTCTTTATTTTCATTAAATCATTAATCAGGGAGAAATCTACATTTTTATCATTTCTATGGCTGGAGAGGAAGAGAGGAAAGTTATATTGCCATAGAAACCGTTCCCTACCATTCTCAGCCTCGGAGCAGTCCCTCTTGTGCTGTCTCTTGTCAAAAGGCGTAATTGTTGCTCCTGATCTTCACTGCTCAATTAGCAGTGATGTCTCCCTTCAAGTTAATTGCTGGAGATGGGAGGAAGTAGGACAAATGTAACCTTTTAGATGAAAAGATCTCTCTCCCCCTCCTTCCCCGCCTTTCCTCACTTGCATGCGCTCGAGGGCCCCTCTGCAGTGAGCTACAGTGCAGGGGAGCCCCACCGGCCCGGGCAGGAGTCACCACATGCTCCGTCGCTCCTGCACAGTGCCGTGCTGGGGACCCCTCCCCATCTTCCTCGTCCCTTTATCCATGGCAGGACCCCTCTGAATCCCCCCTCGGTTCCCTCTGCCTCTCCCAGCAGTGTCACCACCAGCTCAGCCTCTCCCCAGTCACCTCCATGCCGCTGGTGTCGCCCACCCCAGCATCTCCTGGGCTGGGGCAACCCTCGTGGATGCTCTGGGATTGCTGGCATGGTCCCATGCTACAGCAGAACTAGGACGGCCCTCCTGCACCAGCAACAGCGCTTGGTGTGTTCACAGTGATGGGGTGGCTGTGGTCCAGGAGCAGGGGGACCCCTGCACATGCCCAGGACTAAAAACTGGTGGTAAAACAGGGCTGAGCATGGAGGGTATAGATGGGAAAACAAGCGTGAGACTTTCTTCCTGCAGAAATAAAACCGAGAACACCAGTGCAGCTCACAACCTTGTTTGATAGGAGCAGGGACCCTGGCAGGAGGAGAACTCAGAAATGCTGCCTGGGCAGAGGTTTTTTTCAGCCTTGAGGGAAGACAGACAAGCCAGACAGTATATTAAGGAGTGGAGAAGTGTGGCAACTGCCTGTACTTCCATAGTCCAAAGAAGAACACTTAAACAACGACTAGAGTGTTTGTAAGACACAAATCACCCTAACTAGGCATGATGTGGAGGGCACAGACGCACGCGGCACTGCCAAAAGCGCGCAGCAGCCCAGGCAGGCAGCAGCAGCGGCAGGGACAGGCAGGGATGCAGCCCCAAGGGTCACCCCGAAGTGGGGACAAGACAGCCTGGCCAAAGCTGTGGACCGCCTCCCCATATACCACCTAATGAAACAAGTGAGCTCCTGAAGCTCAGGACGGTGGTGAAGGCAATGTGGACATCTCATTAACAGCAGCAGATGGAGGGTGTGAGGGCATCCAAAGAGTTGTCCAGCAGCCAGGAGTTGGACACAAGAAAAGAGGGTGTCACCACCCATGGGGGACACTGGGGCACCCTGGAAGACCACCGAGAAGCTCCAGGGCAGGTCCAGCTAGCAGAGGCTGACAGCAAGGAGACCTGATATTGCCTTATGACAGTCCTTTGCCCCAGACCTGCTGTTCCCAGCTCCATGCTAGGACCTGGGTGTTCCCCTACAGACCTTCTCCCTGAAGGGACCCCAGCCAACTGTTTTGGGTAATAGTCCCTTGTGATGTCCCCAGACATCCTGAAGCACCATCGCTCTGGGGTTTTCTTGGTGGTGGAGGGATTGATACAGCTATGAGGGCTGGCCCTTTCTGCAGCAGTGACAGGGGAGAGGTGTCACCGATGTCCTCGGGCATCTCTTTGCCTTTCTGTGACATCTACCCTGCAAGAATCCCGCTGCTCCAAATCGTCCCGGCGCAGGAAGAGACCTCACACCCCCCACTGCCTCCACCTGAGCTGCATCACAGGAGGTCTCAGTGAACCAAGGACCACGGCTGCACAGCCAGGACAGAGGGGACTGGGTGGAAGGGGCCTCTCGTCTGACCTCTTTTTTAGAGCAGCTCTGTCCCCAGTCCTAGATCCGGGCAGAACCACAGCTAGAAACTCCCCAAGAATGCTCTAAGGAAGAGCCCACGTGAATCCCAGAAAGTCTTGAGCTCAGCTGAGAAACACCCAGCTCCTTCAGCAAGCTCAGGGCAGCAGGAGACCAAGCAAAACCCCGCTCAGCATAACCAGCCTTCATTAAAAGCAAAGTCTTGCTGTCGTTCAGCAAATCACTTGCAAGAGGACCCTGCCGAGAGGCAGATGAGCACACTGTTCATCCCTGCTCCTGCTCTTGGCGTTACATCAAGCTCCAGCCTGCTTACTATTTGGGTAGACCTGTTGGACAGCTGAACAGTTGGGAGTGAGATGTGATGGTGGTGAGGCCAGCAGAAACTGTGAAGCAAGGGGACCCCTCCTCACCTTGAGATGATGGCAAGGGATATGGGCATTGCTGCTCACACCCTGAGCAGGGGCAAGAGATGCTCACCAGCCCGCAAAGCAATGGTCCCAACCGCTGGCGGGCTTGGTCCCTCCAGCTGATCTTCTCCGCCATTCTGCCGAGTCAGACAGTAATTACTCACTTTCATCTCACGGAGTGGGGATCGGGGGAGCCAATCTCATAAAGCCAGAACTAGGTTACTCTCCAGGCTCCCGTCACTCGCAAGATGTATTGCTGAACAGATCCACCCTCAGCCTCTGCTCCATGGCAATCTCTACCTTACCAGCCCAAGGCCACTGCAGCTCTGCCTGGATGCTGCTGGCCTGAGCTCCTCCTGTACCAGCGTTGCTTTCCCTGGCTCCTTCTGGGCTTGGTTTGCAGGTCTGAGAGAAGGACCCACCCCACCATCGTGCGTCAGCCCTGGGGCCACCTCGCAAACGCTGCCCTGGCCATGCATGCCCCTTCTCTAATGCCTGGGATTCTCCTTCTATAATGTTTGGGAAAGTGTTTGAGCCAGAAAAAAAAAGCCACGTGAGGCTGAAAAGAGGCATTTTTGGGGCTGAGCACATGGAGGAATCACTCGAGGATGCTTCCCTGCGTGGATGAGCACTTTCCTGGCCCCTTGGCTCCGGAAGGCACGGAGGAGCAATTGGCAAGCTGGGGCTCAGCTCCCGCTTCCCTTCCGCTGGATGCAAACAAGCCCTTAACATTTAAGCAAGTGCCTCTGCTTGTGGAGACACGCAGGGTGCCGAGTGCTCACTTCAGCGCACCTCGTGACTCAAGCCCTCTGCAAGAAGGTCGGGGAGGAGGATGGCGGTGAGGAGAGCACCCAAAGGCACCGGGCAGCTCCCGTCCTGGCGGTGGAGGCAGCAGGAGGCGAGGGCGCCCGTCACCCTGCCGCCGGGGCCCCGCCGCCGTCCCCTGGCTCCGCCACTCCTGCCACAGCTGCAATTAAAGCTCACCCTGAATGTTGCATTAATGTCAGGTTTGCATCTGATTTCCCCTGTGCCAGGTAAGGAGGGGCCGGCAGGCTTGGAGAAGGATCACACGTGGCAGCTTTTAATAGAAACCCGCCCGCCTGTCACTGGCTTCTCATCATTCCTCTTGAAACGTTTGCTAATTACCAACAAGCTGGTGTTTGTGTTTCGGGTGTGACGTTCCCCTCTGCAGCCCGTCTCCCCCTCCTTGTCCGCACCCAAGCCGACAGCAGCGCTCGGGGGGCTTTGGGGAAGGTGGGACTTGCAGGGTGTGCTCCAGCAGAGCTGTAAGGACCCAGTTCCTTCTAGAGATGGACCCAGGGGTGGGTGGAAAATGGCTCACTCCAGTTGCTCTCTCCACCCAGGCACATCCCTTCCCATTTTCAGGGAAGGTCGGTTCCTCTGGAAGTGTCTGGAGAGTTAAACCTGATGAGTTAGGGCTTTGGGATCACACCAGCCACCCCCTTCCACGCTGGTGATGCTTTGCTGGACCAGGACACCACTGCCACCAGCTCTGCCCAGGCAAGACATGCATCCCTGCACCAGGGTCAGCCTGCCCCACGCACTGCCCCTTCAGAGCCTTACCATGGGTTGTGCCCAAGCTCCCAGGGATGCCGGGACTTGAGTGGTGGCACATGTCAACAGCTATTGTCTCCCAGCTGCTTCCCGGGGACGTGCCACCTTTTTTTCCCATGCTTGGGCGGGCGAGCACAGTGGGGCAGGGATGGGAAGGGGACCTGCTGCCAGCGATGCTCTGCAGGGACCAAGAGAGCCAGTCCTCAGGGGCTTTGACCCCATGGGACATCTCCTTCACCTCTCACCCTGTGTTTGGCATCCCTCCTGGGGCAGCATGAGCCAAGGGGCTGAGGGGAGGCATCAGAAGGGGAAGACAGGGTTGGGAAACGGGCTAGAGACTTGTTTCACAGGGCATCCCAGGGAGGTGCAATGATGAACAGCCTCCTGCCCCTCTGTTACCCTGAGCACTGGGTCTCGCACGCTGCCCCATGCCAGCCGCCCCCTCTTTGTGCTCAGTTTGCTGTGGCAATGAGTGCTCAAGCATCACCCCACTGCATGCAGAGCCTGGAAAGGGGCTGGAGTGGGAGGATGTTTGCTGAGCCCACTTCCAACCATTCCTAGTGCAGGGATGCCACTTGGGATCCCCCAAGGTGGGAGACCCCTGCAAGGGCTCCTCCTGGTCTATGCCAGCCCTGGCAGCTCCCTGGTCCCCTGCATGTCCCAGCTGCATGCAGAGCCCCGTGTTTCTCCAGTGGGTTACTACACACAGGGTTTGCGGTGGCTCAGAAAGGCTCCTTTTACCCTGGTGCAATCTGTTTCCCTCCTCTTGCCGGCACCAGGGATGGCAATGGGGTGGGAGAAGCGGGGAGCTATACAGGAGACCCCCAACTTTACCCACCCACCTCCCGAATGTTGAGGCTGCCGCGGTTTCAGCAGTTGGAAGGGGGCCAAGGAAGGTGCCTCGCTGGCTGGGGAGCCCACCCAGCGCGGGGAGAGGCACCCCAAGGCACCCAGCTCCCTGGGGCTGGCCGTCTCCTGCTGCCACCTGGTGAGTGACAGCTCCCAGCCCCCCAGCCCACCTCCCCCCTTGTCAATCCACTGGGGAATTATTTATCCTGACAATAGCAATTGTCTGCACGGGCCCTTCCCCCTCCCCAGCACCTACCCCAACAAAGGAAATCATCCTGATATGAAAGGGAAAATTAAATTACCCCAATAAAGACTTAGTGCTGCTTTAATGACATCACCAGACTCAGGCGCTAATTAGCTGAGTACAAAGGAAGCTAAATGTGAAAACGTGAATTTTTGTTCCCTTTTCTCCTGTCGTACAGTCTCGGGAGTGGGAGTCTTGGCAGGCATGGCAGGAGGAGATGCTCCCACCCGGCCGGGCGGCTGTGGGAGCGTGCCAGGCTCTGGCAGCCGGCTGCTGCCACTGCCGAGTGGCACCGGGGGCAAGAGCTCCCTAAGGTTTGGGGAAATGCATATAGCAGCTGGAGCCCATTTGGATCCAGCCAGGGATCCCCGGGGTGCCACCACTTGAGTCCTGCTCCATGCCATCCCCGGCCACTGCAGTCTGCTCCTCTGCCTTGGGCATGCAGCCGCACACTGCGCTCCTCTCACCAAGTTCATGCATCCATGCACCTTGCATGGCATACCACACTGCACAGCTCACACCTCCCATGGAGAGCGTGCACTATGTGCACGCGCCTCGCTGCACTGCATGCACGCACCTCGCTGCACTGCACAGCTCACACCTCCCACTGCAAGCGTGCACTGTGTGCACGTGCCTCGCTGCACTGCATGCACGCACCTCGCTGCACTGCACAGCTCACACCTCCCATGGCGACCGTGCACTGCATGCACGCACCTCACTACACTGCACAGCTCACACCTCCCACTGCAAGCGTGCACTGTGTGCACGTGCCTCGCTGCACTGCATGCACGCGCCTCGCTGCACTGCACAGCTCACACCTTCCACGGTGAGCGTGCATTTTGTGCACGCGCCTCGCTGCACTGCACAGCTCACACCTCCCACGGCAAGCATGCACTGCATGCATGCATCTCACTGCACTGCGCAGGTCACACCTCCCACAGTGAGTGTGCACTACGCACACATGCCTCGCATTGCATGCTGCAGTGCACAGACTCGCAGCTCACTGCATGCATACCGCACTGCAGGTGTGCACACACATCACGTCGCACACACAAATTGCACCCACATCTCACTGCACATGCAGCATGGCCGTATGCCACTCACCCTGTACCTGAATGCATGCACATCTCGTGCTTGGTGCACCCACATCTCCCACGCATTCTGTGTGTCTACACAGCTTCACTGTACACCTGCACTGCATGAACAGACAGCTCACACTGCACACACCACATGTACACACCTCACGCCACGTACAATGCACAGCCCCTTGCCCCAGGTCCACGTCCCCTCGCTCTGGGCAAGCATCTGCCAGAGGACCGTGTCCCTTAGCCCTGCCTGCATGACCCTGACACCCAGAACAGTGCCAGCACCTCCCTCTGAGCCACGCTGAAGCCAGCCGCCCTCCTTCCTCCCTCCCCACACCCCATCAAGGCATCATTTCTGTTTGCAGCTTGCAGGCTCGGCTACCTTCCATGCAGGCAGCGTGCGCTGCCATGTCCCCCCCATTGCTGCAGACCCCTGCCCTGGGCACCCTGGCCCGCAGCGCTTGCAGCCACCTCGGCACCTGACAACCTCCCGGGCATTGACTTACCAGTGCAGCTATGCTGGTTTTCTTCTAGTCCCATCTGAACGGCGACAGCGCTGAGCAGTGCGACAGCCCCGGGGAGAGCTGCCAGCATCACAGAGCTGCTCAACCTGGGGGTGCCGGCGCTGCGTGGGACCCCGCAAAGGGCCAGGGGATGGCTGGCCAAGGGGAGCTACGGCAAACACCCAGCAAACAGCGAGCCCCGGCCCTCGGGCTGCTCGATGGGAGCAGAGCACACTTAAACTCCCTCCTGGGCAGGGGGAGTGGGGAGGGGGGGATATCTTTGCATCCCTTTATTTGCCTCCATATTTGGGGCTGTTTTTTCCCATTGGAGGTGCTGCTAGATCTAACCCCCCCCCCCCCCCCCCGGATAATTTCTCCCTCCGGTGAGCAGCCGGTGGGGCTGTGGCGATGCGGAGGGGACTCCAGCAGAGGCACCAGAGCTGCCCGCAAGCGCCGGGAGGCCGAGCAGCAGCGCTCCCGCTCCCACCGGTTGTGGGGAAGGGGGGGGGCTGCTAATACGTAAAGCCTCATTTTAATTAAAGCTTAAATTATCCAAAAAGCCAGGATATTACTGCCTACACCCTGAACCTCACCCCAGCCCCTTGGTCAGCACTCGCAGCCCCTCCCCAGCGCATGGGGCCACCTCAGCAAAATTTGGGGGGGGCATGTATTGACCTCTCGCCTGCTCAGGCCGGGCTGGCAGCAAGTAACTCTGCCCCAGTGTCATCGATTGCTCCCAGCTGTCCCCGAGGGAGGCTGGCCCCTGGGGCATGCCCTGGGCAGGCAGCCCTGCCTGCAGCCTTGCTGCGGGCTCCCGCACAGGGTGGCACTGCTGGGGACCAGCCGACCCACCTGGGATTTAAGGGGATACCAGTCACCCCCACCTCGCTCCCCTCACCTCTTGCTGCTGGGGTTCATTCTAGAGGGATGGGTGTGAATGCCTCCGTGCCTCCTTAAAATGACATAGCCGGTCTCCATGGCAACTCTTCTCTGCCTTTCGCCTCAGACCAAGAGCATCATCTGCTCCATCATCCCTGCAGGCCAGGGCCCAGCCTCTCCTGAAAGGGGCTGAAGGGGTGCTGAGGCTGCGAGACCCCCGCCTGCCCCACACCTCTGCCCCGCTGGCAGTGCCAGCTCGTGCGGCTCCCCGGCATCTGGTCCGTGGCTGGCTGGAGGGGACCCGCCTGGCTGCAGCATCCCGGTCCCCAGCTGCCTCCATCCTCCTCTGGCAACCGCCTCCGCCCCTTCCCACTGCGGCCAGTGCTACGGGATGCCCGGCACGGCCACGGCACAGCCTGCCAGGGCTGCGGGGCTGTGGCTGGATGGAGCTGGGACTGCTGGTGATGCTGTGTGGCCCCGGCCCACCCCGAAAGCTTGCAAATTCACAGCAAAGCCCCTCGCTCCATGTCCACCTCCTCCTGTGAACAAGCAGGCGCACGCCAGGCGGGCTGGGAGGCAGACGAGCATCGCCAGTGGAGCGGAGAGGGGGCTGCACCAGTGATACCAACCTGCCCATCAACCACTCAGACCCCGCCGTGAAAATAAGAGGACAGAGCGGAGCGCGGGGGAAATTGCCCAGCACTCCAGCAAATCCCACCATCCCCTGCCTGGCGCGGTAGGGCTGGCCTCGGCCTCCGACCCGGCACGTCCCCGCCTTTCCCTTAAACCTCTCTAAGCTGCAGCATGACGGCAGCCTGCCGGGAGAAGCCGGGCTGGCGGAGCTGTGGTGGTGGCTGTCCTTCTCCAGCCCTGCGGAGGCAGGGCCCCCGGGGATGCGGGCTGCCAGCCCCAGGCGCTGTGAGGGTGATTTTTGGTGGGGATGCACACGGGGAGAAGGGAGACGCGTGCGTGCAGAGGTGCACAAGGGCTAAGACGTGCACACAAGGAGGGATGGAGGCGCGTGTGCGTGGGACGCACAAGAAGCGAAGGTGCGTGTGCATGTGGGGGGACATGCCGGGATGAAGGGGTGTGTGCACACCGGGATGAACGCAGGGGTAAAGGGGAGTTTGCACGCAGGGATGGAGACGTGTGTGTGCGCCCACACAGGGTGGGGTTGTATGTGCGCACGTGCATGTGTGTGTACAGTGGGGATGCGGAGGCGTGCGTGTCCCCTAAAGGCACGTCTCCCCTCCAGACTGTGCAGGCGTTGTGTTACTTCAGACACCTACCTGCCTGGGGGCTCCAGGGCCGCCCCAGCCCTGCCTGTGCCCTGCAGAGCAGGCAGCATGCCCAACTCCCCGGGGTGCTGCCTTCTTCCCGATCGCTCCTTTGGCAGGCGACGTTTTCTAATACCCGCACGGCATTTCCCCGTGCTTGGTGTCGTCCCATTACTCCCCGCTGCCCGCCGGCAGCCACACGCAATTGCCTCCCCTCCCAGCATCCCGGCGTGTGTGCCGCGGTGTGTGGGTGTGTTTATTTATAGGGCTGCTGCAGAGCCGGCGTGCCGTGTGGGGGCATGCCGCCCCCCCAGCCCGTCTGGGCTCCCTTCCCCTCTTCCCAGGCTGGGCACACGCCTGCCTCGATGTCCCAGTGCCCGCTGGTGTGCAAATCTACTTGCAGAGGCAGTTTATAACCAGGGCCAGGCTGGCTCCGGCACTCACTCCCAGCAGCACCATCCTCGTCTGTCATCCTGCTCTTCTGCACCTTGTTTCCAGCTTGCTCGGCCCCATTGCAGCCTCCAGGCTTGCCTGAGGTCCTGCTGTTGGGTTAAACTTCCCTCTCCGGAGGCACATGTGTCCTGAGGTCTTCTCCTGCAGCCCCTCCTCAAGCCTTGCTGAGGTTTTGGGAGCACACCTGGTGCCCCCAACTTGTCCTGGCCACGCTGCCCATCCAGCTCCCTGCTCCAAAAAGGGAGCCTGCCTGTGCCCAGGGGCTCAGGGTGTAGGGACGTGCTGCTGCAGATGCTGCATGCTTGACCCAGGGCACCGGTCTGTTTGCCTTTAGATTACAGGGAGACATGGAAGAGCCACATGGGGATCCCAAGGAGAATGTGTTGCAAACACATTCCCTGCCCACACACAGACATTAAAAGCACCCAAGCAGGTGCTTTTGAGTCCCGTGGTGCAGCTGGATCAGTGCTGCCAGGGTGAGGGCATGGAGGTGGCAATCCGCGTACCATGGGATCCCCCACGGGGCACCGGCAGCTATTGAGCTGATGAGAGGATAACTGGAGGCTCAGCCTATGCAGGCAGATCCACCTGGTGTCAAGCTCCCCCCTTTGCAATGAGATGGGCTATGGGGGAGATGGCAGGGTGGGGCAGGACCTTGCTTTAGAGGCACCTAAAGTGATGGAGCACCAAGACCCAGCTCCCAAAAGGACTTGGTGAAGGGGCAAGGGGATGGGGATAGGTCAGGGGCTGCCAGGAGGGTGCATGCGGGGTGGTAGCCGGTGCCCTGCTGGATGCAGGCTGTGCGGGGGGGGTATGGTGGGGCCAGGCAAACTCTGCCCTGATGCCAGGGCTCCCTGGCACAGGGGGCTGAGCCACTGCGGCCCCCCCTTATAAGATGTGGCCACCGGATCTCTGAGGGCACCGGGCCACAGCCAGCATGCAGGACAGGGTCCGGATGCCACGGCCCAGCCCCGTACTGGCTGGCCTCTCATTTGTTCTCATTAAAGGCTGGCAGGGTGTCTAATTAGACGGCGTGAGTGCCAGCGCCCTGCTGACAGACACCTGTGCAGACAGACCTCCTCCTCGGCCTGCCTCATAATTAGCTTGCAGGATGCTGCCGCGCCTCCCGGCAGGACCTGCTCCGGCACCGGGAAACAAAGCTCTTCCTCGCCGGGATGTGGCGGGGCGCCAGGCCCCACCAGCCGCTGCTGAGGCTGACGGCACGGCTGGAGCTGCAGCCCCATGGCATGCAAACTCCGTGGCCATGGCATCCTCAGGGGGCATCCCGCTGCATCCTGCTCCCGCGGGTACCACTGGCATCCCGGCCACATGCCGGCACCTCCGGGTGCCCAATGCAGAGGGCAGAGTCACCCTACCATGGGCACCCAGCTTTTGTGCCCCTTTCTTTACCCCAGGGCAGTGCCTCGGGCACCCCAGATCCACGGAGAGAGTGAGCCGTGGCTCTCTGCACCCACCCGTATGCACCCACCCGAGCAGCTCATGGACAGGGGCACAGCGAGGACGGGGTGCCTTCATAGCCTTGTGAACTGTGCAGGGATAACGAGCCAGCAGCCGCTTTAATTAGATTAATTGGCTCCCATTCGACTCCAGAAGAGCTGTCAGGCTGCAAGTGCGTTCCTGCTGTACCTGGCTAATTACGGCACCGCGGCCGCCACTCTGCACCGCTTATGGCTACAGAGAGCCGGCACCAGGCAAAACCGTGCCGGGGAGATGCTGCCGGGCAAGAAGCGCTTGGGGAGGTATGGCTACTAAAATAAATTGCAGAACAAGAGGAAGAGGAGGATCAGGGAGTCCTGAGGATGCTCCAGGCCCTGGGGAAGGGGAAGAGCTGCAGAAGAGCAAGGGCTGGACCCTGCAAGGAGCTGGAACACAGAGATGGGGTTCAGGGAGCCCAGGAGCAAAGGATGGGGATCAGGGCTGGGAAAGGTGTTGGGTCAGGAGCCAGAAGGATGCGGAGGCAGCAGCCAGAGGACGGGGTGCCCCGGTTGGGGGGATGGCCTCTGGAGCAGCCAGGTGAGCACAGGCGGTGGGGGAAGCTGTGCCTGAGCCCCGGGGGGTGGCAGGGAGGGGTGGGTGGTGGGACTGGGCTCTGTCCCTGCTGTCTTCCCTGAGGAAGAGGAGGCAGGCTGACGGCAGTGAGCTGAGCTGGGCAGCCACTGGGCAGGTGAGGCAGGGTCTTTCCCAGCTCTGCCAGGCACGGGCACATTGAGCTTCTGCCTGGCATTGGAGCCGCTCAGAGGTACTGGCTATTTATAAAAGCCACCCACGAGAGAAGCAAGGAGGTGACAGCCTAAAAATAGCCACCTGGGCTGGGGTGGCGAGGCGCCACTTCCCCACAGACTGGAGAGTGGGAGGCAGTACCGGGGGCTATTTTTATCCCTCTTGTCCTCAGCATGTTATTAAAGTGCTGGCCTGCAGTGCCCACTGCAGCTGGAGCTGCAGCCTTTGCCCACGCAGCTGGCCTGTGCTCCAGGGCACTGCGTTTTCTTGGAGGCACAATGCACCGATGGCCAATGCTGGGAGTGCAAAAAGGCTGGTAAGCAGGAGCTTAGCAGCTCCAGGAGGCAAATAATGTGCCAGACACCCCTACACATCCCCATCAGACACCCCACAACCCCTCTGGGGACCAGGGCTACTGCAGGCGGCTGGTACCCCGAGGATTTGCCCCGCCGTGGGATGCCAGCAGCTCCCCAGGGTGTCTCCCAAGAGAGAGACAGCAACTGTGCACATGGGTTGGAAAGACATAGCTGCACACATGTATGCACGGAGCATTCAGCTGATCCTACACACTGCCTCGCGACGCAACACCAGTGCATGGCATGGGGATGGGCTGAACCCTGCAGGCACCAGGGACAGCCACCCGCTGCAGAGGAGGGGAAGGGCTTGCAGGTATGGGTCGTTACCCCTAAGTGTCCTCTGTGTGTGCCACCTGTACCAGAACTGTCCTGGCATCCCAGCGTGGAGGGCACACATTTCCTGCATCCATGGGGAATTGGGTGGGGGGTTCATTACACAGCTCAGCAATGAGCCCCTAAGCCCCATCACAGCTCCCCAGGATACTCCAAGCACCTGTATGGACACTGCAGCCCCCAAAACCAACATGGCCCTATAAGATTCCAACCTGCAAATCTCCTACTCACAAAACAGGTCACCACATATCCCTGAGTGCCAGTGCAACACCCTGGGATGCCTGCCCAGCCTCTGAGACCCAGCACACATCCTCGGCATACCTGCATGTCCCCAGGTGATGCCCGCACAGAGCCCACTCCCCAGCACTGGTCCCTGCATGGTGTGGCTGGAGGAGGTGATGGCACTGCCAGGAGTCGGGCAGAGGGCAGCAGCTGGGAGAAGGGCAGGGAGGAGACGAAGGCCGCTGGCTCCATCCTCAGGTGTGCGTAGGACACATTCAGCTGGGAGCTTGTTAGCCAAGACGTTAGCAGCCCTTGCAAAGAGCTGACGCGGCTGCAGCACACACATCCCCGGGGCTCCCAGGGGAGCCTGCGCTTCGATTCGTGCCGCACACGAGGCCCCCAGAACAGACGCAGCTTGGATGGAGTTATTTTTTTGCTGGTGAATGTTAATCCCGGCTCAGCTAATGCCTCTGCAGCGGCTCATCTGGGCCCCCCTCCAGGCTAACTGCTGCCCGCACTCGCCAGCAGGCAGGCGAGGGGGGATGAGCCGGGCAGCCTCATCCCATGGCTCGTTCTGGGATGCTGCTGTGCCCATGGCAAAGTGCCACGCCAGGGATGGGGGCCGAAGGGAGGAGGGTGGGTGAGCTGCCCATACCCGGCACCTAAGGGGCTGGTGTCCCCCCAGGTCTGCCGAAGGTGGGGGGACACCCTCAGCATGGGGCCAAGGGGGTGTCCCTGGGGCTTCCCTGTACCCATGGGGATGGTGGGGTTGGTTGTCAGTGGTGGGGCAGGGGGGGTCTGGTACCCCCAGCTCTGGTCCTGCAGAGGTGGTAGGAGCGGAGAAAGGGCTTCCCCAGGTGGCGAGGAGGATGTAATTGTACAGTACAGATTGAGGCTGTCAGGCATCCCTCCGTCAGTGCATCCCGGGGCGCCTTCACCATAAATAATAAATAACAGCCCAGAGAGGAGGGGATTAACAAGGACAGGCGAGGCAGTTATTTCCTAATTGATGGTTTTGCATTCCTGCGGAGGCTGGAACCGCAGCCACCCTGATGCCATCGTGGGGAGCAGGTGCCTCCTCCCCATGGCTTTGCTGGGGAAAAGCAGGCAGGGGAAACACAGGCAGCAATGGAGCAGAGTGGGCAGCTGGAGCACAGTACAGCCAGGCAGAGGGGCAGCAGCAGCCCCATCCCACAGGACCCACCATCCTCTGACAGGGGAAAGCCTTGGGGTCCAGCTGGGGCTCGTGCTTTTCCTCTCATCCTCTAACTTCATTTCTACTAAACCTTTAGAGGAGGGACCAAAATCCCAGAGTACTGCCCCATCCCGTGCTCAGAAAGGCTGGGATGCAGGTTGTTCCATCTCCTGCTTTGCCCAGGATTTGGAGCATCCCAGCTGGGCAGGAAAGGGGAGCAGGATGGGGTTCCTAGGCAGCCCAGACAGATTGAATTTCTACGTGGGTTTAGCTGAGCTAAAACCAGCTCTGGGAGGAGGCTGGGCCAGTTTCAGTGATATAATTATGTATAAAAAAAGCTTGGCTTTGTCCCTGTGGGGAGGAGCAGTGTCCAGCTCTGCCACTTGGGATGTGCCAGGACCCGACAGGACCATGCCAGCCTTTGGGGACCCCAGACCCTGGCTTGGCCATGGTGGGGGTCTTTCCCCTCCGCCCAGCCAGCCTACGGGACAGGAAGATGCCCGGCCGCTGCTGTACACAAGGCTGGTGGCCCGCTCCTGCAGCATGGCCTGGTTCCTGTCCCGGATTACCCTCTCCCCACTGACGGGAGGGGGAAGAGCTTGCTGAGTGCCAGATGGTGCCATTTAATTTTTTTTCTGGGTGAGGCTTGAATCTGTTTGTGCCTATGAGCAGGACCCCAGGAGACTGATGCAGGCAGTGCTGGGCTGAAAGCCCTCCTGCCTTCGGGCACATCTATTTCTCATTTAGAAACAGGAGCTTTGCAGTGAAGACCATTCCCTAAAGCATCTTCCAAGGCTTTTCCTCACTTAGCAAACATCCCTCGCTGCACGGGGCAGCGCAAGTGTGGCGACCCCAGCCCCCTTCGGGGTGATTTTGTCCGGCAATTCAGGATTCCCCTGCCTGCAGCCCTGCCAGCTTGCCTGCCTTTCCCAAGAGCCGAGGAACCGGGTCGGCTTGAGGGACCCGAGGAAGAGAGGGTGAGAAAGACAGGGAGATGTCCGCAGAGGCAACGCTTTCCCCAGTGCTGGGGCAGCAGCGCAGGTGCTGCCTGCCAGATTGCTGCCCGTGGCCTCCACTCAGCTCGCAATTATCTGGGGTAATGGCAGGGGAGGGTGACCCAGATAGCGCGGGGAGGAGGATAATAAGGAAGATGTAAGTGAGGCTTTGGGAATGGGAAATGGGGGGGGGGGACAAGAGAGAGAGGAGGAGAGCTCCAGAATGAACCCTGAGCTGGGAGGTTGACCCCACGCAGCCCAGGGCATCCCCGCGGTGCACGTCATCCCTAATCCAGGCAATACACCCCTTGGTAATCTAAAATGTCCCCTGCCGGATCTATGGCCCTGTATGGTTTGGGGTGGAAAAAGGGATAGGCAGAGGACAGGACTGGCAGCAGTGACTTCCAAACAAAATCTTCCTTTCCCAGTGAGCACTCCTTGCTGGGATTAGCAGAGAGGCTCAGAGAAAGCCGTGCTGGAGGGACTGCACATCGCCACGCTGCCATAGAAAGCTCTGCTTGGCTCACAGAAGGGATGCAGCTCTCGGCATGGGGCCATCCGCTGTCCCCAGGGCCGGGTGTCACACAGCTACTGGGACTTTACTGGAGGGCACCTTGCAGGAGAGCACCTGCAGGTCAGCAAAGAGGGGACTGGGGCTCCCGCCCTTGCGGAGCACCTTTCCTCTTTGCAAAGGGTCCACGCAGCAGTTCTGCGACCCAACCAGCACACACCAAGGGATATCTCATTATAAATCTCTCAGACCTCTCCCATCATCCCTTCTCCACAAAGAGCTGAGGAAGCAGAGGTCTGAGCCAGCGCTCATCCATCACCACACAGAGGTGTCCCCACGCTGCTGCCACCTGCTCCGGCCACCTTGGCAATCTGCTGTGGCCACTTCCCGGGGGGAAATGCCACCTGTTTGCTGCCTCTGGGCTGCAGCTCCTCTCTGTGACTCAGTTTCCCCTCTGGCCCACCCTAGGCTGGGGGAGATCTCGCCTCTGTCCTCTCCAGTTGGGCTTTGAGGCTGATTTTCTGAGTCCAGCAATGAAGAGGTACAAAAGTGGGGACCGCCTGTCCAAATATAACGCTGATGACTTGCTAGCAGTGCAGGGCTCTTCATTTAAAATAAAGGAAGCTGGGAATGGTGTGGGATCAGGCCAGCACTCCCAGATCCCATGGTGGGAGGACAACCCCTGAGCTGCCCCCAGACAAGAATGCTTGTCCCCAGCCTGGTGGCTGGCCACACTTGAAGTGAAAGCCAAGGGTCTTTGTCCCAGCACAGTGAGCACGTCCTGGTGGTGACATGCCATGGCACGCAGCAAGGGTTCAGGTTCGGCTGGTGCTTGAGTAGACAGGGTCTCATTTGAGGCTTTATTTGGAGGAGAGGAGTCTGCCCCGATCCTGCAGCGGGTGCAGGAGGAGCAGTCCTGAGGAGGGGAGCTGCAGAAAAGGGACCTTCTGCTCCATCAGTGGGTGCTGCTGTGAGGGTGTCACTGGGTGACCTCACATGAGCATTTTGGCCAGGAGGGTGTTTGCTGGCAGAGGAGAGCATCACTCTGGGCACCACCAAGGAGCCAGGGAACCAGACCCAGCAGAGCAGCACCGGCGTTTCCAAGCAATCTGGCCTCACCACCGCATGATATTTTAAGTGGCAGAAAAGAAAATAAAACAGACAAGGAAGGGTGGGAGAGAGGATGTGCTGGAGGGAGGGGAGGAGCTGCCCCCCTTCTCTCCCACGCAGCCCCACGGCTTCGGGAGACAGGGTGGGCTGGGGTGATGCTGGTGGGGGGCTGGGTCGTGGGGCTTTTCGCAGGCTGGGTTTCGAAGGGGAGGCTCACTGGTGAAAGGAGCACGATGTCTTCCGTGACAGGCTCAAACGTGACTCAACGTCACCTACTTTCCACCACAACGACTTCTGCTGCTTCTTCTCTGTGCAAATCTGGGGCTTAGAGTGCTTGAAATGTGACTGTGGAGGGGGGCTTAAGGGGAGGACGCCGTGAGGAGGAGGAGAAGGATGCGCTTCTTCCTCCTTTGCTCCCCTCCTGAGCTGTCCCTGAGGGTGCCTCCGCCCTGGGAAAGGGAGCACCGAGAGCCCTGCAAAGCCACTCTTTCATTAATTGAATATTCAATTTTCAAAATAACCTTGAGGAACTAAATGAAGAGGCTGGGAAGAGATAGCTAATTGTCAGCTGCACCTGCTCGGCACACAACCACAAAAATGCTGCTTCTAGCTTCCTTCCAGCCCACTCACACAATTTTTTTTTTTTCCCAAGCCGTTACGTCAATGCAGAGGGCACGGCAGCCTTGCAGGGCACAAGTAGCACGCAGGGCCCCAGTGCGTGGGGTGCAATAGGGGGACTGGGGCTGTAAAAGCTGGCGAGTAGCTTGCCTGGCCCTGGGTGATGCTTTTTTGAAGGGTGGGGAGAGTGGGAAGTGGGATGTGCATGGAGATACGGCCCCATGAGGAGTGCAGGCCGTGGTGCATGCGGGTTCTGCATCTTGGGGTGGCCACAGTGTGGTGCCCACCAGTTTCGGGTGCCCCCGGACTGTGCTGCCCCATGGGGCAGTGTAGGGGGGATGCAACGGGCTCCACGGGCTGGCAGGGACCAGGGTATCCTGCACCCGTGCATGGGGGCTGTGCATGTCCCCGTGCCGCAGCCCAGACTCTGCAACCAGCATCACCAGGCCAAATCTGGGGCTCTGTGCTTTCCCTTGGCACCTGGCTCCACTCCATGACTGCCCGTAGTGCTGATGCTGCTGGCTTCTCCCTCCTTCCTTTGGGCATCCCCCTGTCCCCGCACCAGAGCCACAGCATGTGCCTGCCTTCACCCTCGAAAAGTCCTGGTGTGCCTCTGTGCCGGCTGCCCCTGTCCATGCGCCGTTTTACCCAGCAGGACCAGCACGACTTGTTCTTCCCAGGGATGCTGAGACCCCCAGCCTGGGCATCCCGGGGCAGAGGGTGTCCTGCACACCCGAGCTGGGAGCTGCAGGTGCAGGCAGCAGCACAGGGCACTTCTGCAGCCACTGCATTGCTGCCTGCCTGCACGAGGGGCAGGCAGGGCTCTGCTCCTACCATGGCAGGGAGCAGGCAGCATCCTGCAGGAAGGGACCTCACCACGGGGGCAGCTGGACTGGGCCATATGCTGCCTTTCACCAGCACTGGCCGGGACTGTGTCTCCAAATTGCTTGCTGCCTCCACACTTGGCTGCATTAATAATCAGCCGGCTGATGGGGAAGGATTTACCAGCTGTTTTTCATGACTCCATTGGCCTCAGATAAATCAGGGAGGGGGTGTCGCATGGCGTTTGCCAGGGGCCTGATGGATGGTGCCGAGCGAGCGGATCGCTCACACGCTGACACTTACAGACTCTGTCAGGTTGGTGGAGAGCGCAGGATTAATGGCCCCAATCAAGTGGGAAAGAATCGCTGGGGTGGTACCCAGCCCACCCCCCGCCGCAGCAGCATGGCCGCCCCAGCCCTGCCCCACGCAGGGGCTGCCGGTGGGGCCCCCTCCCCTTCCCCAGCCTCCTCGCTGGCCGGACTGGTGTGGGCAGCTCCCCCAGCCCCGGCTGCAGGATGGAGATTAGCTCTAAAGAGCTGAGCACACACAATATTTCCAAAGCAATTGCAAGCGAAGCAAGGAGCAGCTGTGGGCTGAGCAGCCTGCCTCCCTCAATACTGGCAACATCTGGACGCGGCAGCTGCGCCGGCAAGCGAAACCTGTTCGGGGCAAGGGGGAAGGGCACGGGACCCCATCGCTCGGCATGGTGTGTGCTGCCGGGCTGGTGATGAGAAACCTGCCGCCAGCTTCAGGTCTCTGCTTGCAGGATAATTCTCCTGAGGCAGCATCCCCTCCCTGTGCTGTAGGGCAGGGTGCTGGGGGCCCCCCCTCATGTACCCACCGCTCTGAGAGGGCACTTGTCCCAATTCCCTGGGGTGTGGGGGTAGCCTTTGCCCTGGGACCATGGCACATTGCAGAGTGCTACCCCAGCTCAGCTTGTTTGTGGTCCCTGTTGTGCAGGACCCCCCCGTGGCATGGGTGCTGGGGAGCATGGGTGCCCCAGGAAGGGCTGGGTGCCTCAGCGGGGAGCCCAGCTCTGCTCTGACCATCTTGGCAGCATTGCTAGAGCTGGAGCGTATTTTAAAGGAGAGCTTTCAAGTAAACCAAAACCCGAGGGGGCTGTAGCTCAGGGTTGCAGTTGGCTACTGGGGGCTGTGGTAACCCACCCCTGGGAGCAAGGGAGGCCCCAGAAGGCAGGGTCCCCAGCACAGCCCTCCCTGCCCATGGGGGTCTGCCGTCCCTTTGCGCTGCTACCTGGCCCAGTGCTGACACATACCTCACTGCATGTGCGCTGCCCTGCTGCACACACAGTCCCACTGCACGTACAGCCCCACTGCACACACACACAGAGCCCCGCTGTGCACACTACAGCCCCGATGCACATGCCCCCCCACACACAGAGCACCCCTGGAAATGCATAGCAACACAAAGACGTGTGCATGCATAGCCCGTGTCACCCTGCCACTGCCCCCAGCACACTCTGCCCACCCAGCCCCCCTGTACCACCCACCTTCTGGCTTCATCACGTGAGGCTCCATGGGCCACGTGAGAACCATGGGAGCAGAGGGATGGGGTGAGCATGGTGGCACCAAGGGCCGAGGGCACTCAGCAGCCCCGTTGGCACTCGGTCCCTGGAGCAAGGGAGAGCTCGTGCACCCCAGGGATGCTGTGCAAGCATGCCACTGCAGATGTGACCACACGTCCTGGCCACAGCCCTTTTGTGTCAGTGCTGGTGGGACCGTGCAGCAGTGCCAGGTGCCAGTGAGGCTCAGCATGTCCCGGAGCACTGCTGGGACCTCCCTGGGCTCTCTCCTCCTGGCCAAGAAGATGAGGGAGCCAAGGGCTTTGTCCTGTTAGTGGGAATACTGAAATGTAAGCACTGGGTGCCTGGTGCTACCTCCGCATGGCCATGGGGATTGGCAGAGCAAGCAGCTAGCACACAGGGTGCTTCTTCCCTGTCCCTCCACCCAGGGCTGGCCTCGGGATGGGGCATTGGGGGGCAGCCCCACATCCCCACTGCTCTCGTGGGGACAGTCCCTTACGGTCCTGAGGCCAAGCGACCATCTCCTAGTGACAGCCCTCCTGTCCATGCCAGCCATGCCAGGAAACAGCACGGCAGCAGGGCCCGGGCACGCTTCACAGGACTTCCAGCAAACATCTTTTTGAAGCCAAAAACAAATGAATTATTCCATTTAATTTGGGGGCATAAGCAGCAGCACAGGCAGCAGTGCTGCCTCTCCCAGCGCAGCAGCTCCCGGCTCTGTGGTGCCCGGTGCCCCGCAGCACCCCATTCACAGGGCTCGGGGTCGGTGCATGCTGCGAAGACTCTGTCTGTGCCCGTGGGGCCTGCCACCCCTCCGGGCTGTGAGGATGGCTGCGTGGGTGCAAAGCAGGGCAGGACAGGAGGTGGAGGCGAGCCTTTTGCCCAGCCATCCCGGGGAGGAACAGGGTGCTGCAAGGGGACAGCTTCAAGCAAGCCGCCCCATGCCCACCCATGGGTGTTCAGCTGGGCAGCAGCTCTCCGTGGGGCTGGGGGGACAGGCTGCAGCTCCTCAGCATCCCCAGCTGCGGGCAGACAGTGCCAGCCCTTGGAGAGATGGGCTGAAGGAGGGCACAGGCTGTGCCCAGGTCAGTGCAGCCTTCCCTGGAGAGGGCAGCCGGGTACCCTGCCCAGGTGAGCTCCTGGCCGGGCTCACGCCGGGCTGCTTTGATCTCCCTCCCCTGTCTGCTCCAAGTGGATATGCCCAGCTCTAATTGCCGCTGCCTCTTTGCTCTGCACAGGGCCTGGTGAAATATTTACACCGCGCTCCCCTTTGAAGTCTGATGTGATCGCCAGCCCCAGCTCACCGCAGCTTGCTCCCCTCTCTGCTCAGCGCTTTGCAGGCACTGAGCTCAGCCCCATTGCACCCATTCCTGCTGTGGGGAAGGGCTCGTGGCCGGGACAAGCCACACTACCCCCCCACCGAGCCCACCGGCCTTGCTTCTTGCCTCCCACGCTGCTCAGCCTCCTGGCACAGGGTGAAAAGGATGCCACGGTGCAACCCAGAGGTTTCTTCCATCCTTGAAGTGACGCCTGGCTGGATGTGCCTGTATCCGCAGACAAGCATCCCTGCTGCATCTCAGTGCTCGCTGTGCCATGGTCCCCTCATGCCCTCGTCCCGCGGCGGCGGCGATCGGCCCCGGGCTCCGCAGCGAGCTGGGAAACACGCAACTGTGTGCTGGCTGGCTGGGGAAGCCGTGGCCCATGCTGTCAGCCCGGCTGCCGCTCCAGCAGCAAGGCTAACAAAGTGGAAAATGGGAGCTCGCTGCGGGTTGCTGAGCTGGAAACGGAGCCACCTCCCGCTCCCTCCGAAGGCAGCGTGGGGGCAGCCCCGGGCGGCGAGCGAGGTGCCGCTCCCTGCCTGCCGTGCGTCGCTCTCTGCCCTGGCCATGGCCCATTTGCTGCTGGCTGTGCCGTGAGGTAGCGCCCATCCTTGTCCCTGGAGTGCCACGAAGAGGAAATTTGCTACCAGGAGTGCTCCTGGCGCTGCCGCCCACACCTGAGCGCGGGAACGGGGTCTGACGTGTTCTGGGTGCAGGGGCCGTGCAGCAGACCCGGGATGTGCCTTGCACATACCGCCATGCGTTGGGCAGCCTCCCTGCTGCAGGGCTGACTGGAAGCCATGTCCTCGCAGCGGGAAATCCTCCACCTTCCCTCTCCCCGAGGTGCAGAGGGGATTTTGCTGAGCCTGGATGCTCTCCGTGAAAGCCTCACCTCTCTCTTTGCAAAGCCCGATGGTCTTTGCAGAGCCACCAAGCACACACTGACATGGTGCGGACAGGTTGCTCCTGCTTGTTGTGGCTTTGGCTCTGCTTTGGTGCAGGCACCTTTGGGGCTGGCCAGCCATGTCCCCAAGCTCCCCTTTAGCTCCAAGTCCCTGACAGGGCTATTTCTGCTGAAACACCATCTCCCTCTTCAGCAAGAAGGAAAATTTGAGGAAGCTGGATTTGGCAGATGCCGGCTCTGCCGGCACGGAGGCCCTTGCCTTCTCTGGGGGGCCAATGCTGCCTACAAACATGAGAACCAGCCTCCTCTGCCCTGGGAGCCTCAGTGATGCTCTTCACAGGGCGGGGAAATCTCCCCTGCTCTTGGTTCAGGTCAGAAAACACAAATGGAGACACCCCCCCATTCATTTGGGGTGCATTGCCTGTACTTGGGGGCAGTGCTGGTGCAGGGCAGAGGGTGGCCATGGGTGGCCATGGCTTCACCAGCCCTCTGGCATGCTGCAATGAGGGGCTCTTCCCAGTCTCATCCCGCCAGCTCAAGCCTCTAGATTTTGGGGGCTCTCCCAGTACCTCCTTCCAGCCTCCCCTGGGATGCAGGAGGCTCCTTCCAGCCCTGAATCCCCCCTGGGATGGGGAGGGCATCCTGTGCAGGGTCAGGCATGGAGCGGGAGAGCTGCTAATTGCAGTCCTCTGGCATCTGAGAGGAGCAAAACTCCCTGATTTATGGGTTGGCGGCAATAAAGCTTCGCATCACTGCAAAGGGAATTCACCCGCCTCCAAAACAAGGTTAAATAAATAGCTAATAGGAGCGCTTAGTAATCCTGCAGCACACACACACACGGAGCGCCATTCGCCTTGTGCCACGCTCGCAGTGACACGGTGGCACACGCAGCCACATCCAGTGTCACTTCACCCCCTCAGTGATGTGCACATGCAGGGATGTACACACAGCGATGCACCCGGACCCGTGGTGATGCCCGTACACGCAGTGACACCCCCAGTCACACGGGCACCCTGTACCCTGTGCAGGTGGCAGGGGTCCCCCAGTCTCCCCGTGCCCACGTGCAGGCAGCAGCAGCCCAGCGTGCTCGCCTTTGGCTTCTTTTAAAAGACCAGCAAGTGATGCTTTTGTGAGAGCCCCCTAAGAGCCTGGATCAGCAGTGGCTGGAGATGTTACGGGATGACTGAAAAGCATCTGAAAAGATCCTGCCAGCCACATGTCGAATGTAATGTCGGGGACGCAGAGCCGCGACGGAGCTGTTCTGCCCGAGGCAAGACGCCGGCTGGTGTCCCCGGGGCGAAGAGCTGAGCAGCGGCACGGTACAGTGCGTGGCAGCAGCGGCTCCCAGCTCTGGCTCTGGTTAGCCCCAGCTCCGGACACATCTCCTGGGGATGTGGTGGCGATGGCCCCGGTGCTGTCCCATCCATATGGGGATGGAGCGGGCGGACGCAGGGAAGGATGCAGCCGGGGTTGGCATGCCTCCGCAAATCATCGGCTGCTCGACCCTGCCTGGTGTTACGCAGCACCGCCGCTGCCTGCTCCGTGCCTGGGGCTGCAGCAGCAAGATTTTTGTGAGAAAAGGAAATTGCCTCCACGGTGGGGGGCTTTACAGAGCATCCCAGCCCTGCAGCAGCATTGCTGGGGGCGGGAGGGAGGGAACCCTTGAAATCCCTGTCTCCGGATCAGCTTGGCCAGCTTCAGCCAGCCCCTAGCCCTGGCAGGGGAACACCAGCATGTGCCTGCCAGCAAGACCTGAAGCACCCATAGGAGCCGTCCCAAAGGAAGCAAAAGGTGCCCTGGGGAGATGCCAGCCTGAGCAGGAGAGCGTGCAGGGCAGAAAGCCAGGCTGGTGCAGCTGCACATCAGCAGGGTGCTGGAGGGGGAAGGAGGAGGGCAGCACGCTGTGGCGTGCACCTCCGAGCCGGCTCCGGAGGCCCGGCAAGCATCTCTGCTGGCTGTGCATGAAGAGCTTTCCCATCAGGCTGGGAGCGCTGGCTCATTTTTAGACCTTTTGTTCTCTGTATAAATCCATCTCTGGGAGCGAGCGCAGTCGATTGATTTTGTGCTGCGCTGGTGCTGGCAGCCACCTGCTCGTGCTCCATGAGCAGGGACTCCGCACCCACTGTCGTGCCTGCAAAACCCTCCGGCACCTGGGGAGGTGGCAGGCAGGGGTCGGGGGACTTGTGGGACCTCTGCGCTGGCACCCGAGTGGGCTGGCATGACCTGCAAAGCGGGCTGCTCCCTGGGATGGATAGAAGAGAGGGGAGAGGGGGTGGGAAGGAGGGGTTGAGGGTTTATATGCGGGAATGGGGGTATGGATGATTCCCATATCTGCAGCTGAGCCACTCTGTATGGAGAAAGCAAGTGTCCCCAGCAGAGAGGAGGGAGAAGGGACTAGGAATGACAACTTCCCTGAGCTGAAGCTGGAGACAGGGATCAGCTCCTGGAGCTGGCTGGGAGCCGTGGGCTGGGCAGGATGGGGATGGAGCTGAGCAATGCAGGAGAGGGACTGCAGGTGACCCGTCCGGGCAGGACAAGGATGCTGTCCTCCCTCATCTAGGGCCACCACCCAGCTCAGCATCCACCTCCCACCTCCTCTGGCCCCGTGGGTGATGGTACCCGGCGGGCAGCACAAGGCAGGTGAGACCCCGGCGACATTTACACTGCGCAAAAGGCTGTATCAATAAAGGCGGGTGCACGGCTCCGCGGCGAACATCGAGGTGCTGCCGGGGAGCTTTCCCCCCGTAATTGCGGTGTGTTTGCTGCACTCCCGCTTTGCCATGGCAACGCTTTCCTGGCGCGTGAATGTGCCTCGCAGCACATATTGTTTCGGAAAGGTCACCGCCGAGTGTTGGTGGGCTCGGCAGAGTGCGCTGCTTTTATTTCTACATATTTATGAAGGGGGAGATGGAAGGTAATTACAGCCCCTTCTTGAGAATTAATCTCATGATGGACCAGTGTGTTGCTGGGGATGAGCCCTCCAGGGTGGATGTGGGTGGCTGATCCTGGCTGCAGGCAGACGTCGCGGCTGGGCGCAGCGCCGCAGGCAAACCGGGCGCCGTCACGCACCGGGCACCAGGCACGCAACGACATGGCAGTGGGATGCAGCGCTGTGGGGCACCCTGGGGTGTGGGACGGCATGTGGGGCATCATGTGGGATCACGGGGCACCGTGGGTTACCATGGGATGGAGCACCATGGGGTACCACAGGATGTGGCGTCGTGGGTTACCGTGGGACAAGGACAGCCACAGGCAGTACCAAACACCAGCCCTGCACTCCTGGCTTGCCTGCAGCTGGGAATTAAAGACGACCCCATACAGCATTGCCTGGATGGGTGGCGGTGCCACGGGTGCCTGTTTCCCCAGGGACCCGGTGACTCCCTCCCTGTCCCCAGGGGTGGACCTGGCAGAGCCTTGGCTCCTGGCACAGGCATTACCAGGGGTGGAGTGGCATTCCTGTGCCTGCTGCCGTCCCTGCCCTGCCAAAACAGGACTTGATCCGGTTTGGGAGGGATATCCCAGCCAGGGAGCTCAGCACCAATCCTGCCAGCCCAGCACGACTGCTGATGTTCAGGTGCCCATCTGGGGAGGAGGGCAAGGAGAAGAGGCCTGCCTCTCTGCCAAGGTCCTCACATTCCTTTTTCCAGGATCCCCTCTGTGCCCCCCCCCAGCCTCCCTAGCACCGGGGGAGCCTTCGGGGTTAAATATTCAGGAGCTCTCGCTGTGCACATTTTGTAAAGATCAAGCGGGCTTCCAGGTCTTCCAGAGTTACTCACAATTCACTTCCCCTGCTGCTGGGGATGCGAGTGCGCGCCTTAATTAGTTTGCAGAATGATACATTTTTAAAGTCATTATTTCTGGACACGTTCAAAGTTACAGCATTTACTCTGCTCCAGTTGCGCAGGCAGCCACCCTGGCGTGCTCCCCCCCCCTCGGGAACCTGCACCCCACCTGGGTGTCATGGAGGGGGGTCACCCCACAGGGATGGGACACGTGGAGAGTAAGATGGGGGACACGGGGGGGGGCTGTGGGGATCGAGTAAGGAGGGTTCCCTGAGGGGACGGACGCCCCTGTCTCCTCCCTGCCCTGCTGCAGGTCTCTGCATGGCGTGGGGGTCCCTGGGGACACTGATCCCTGTCCTGCCTGGGGACATGGAGAGATGCTGATCACTGTCCTGCCTGGGGACATGGGGGCACTGATCTCTGCCCTGCCTGGGGCATGTGGGACATGATCCCTTCCCTGCCTGGGGACATGAGGACTCTGATCTGTGCCCTGCCTGGAGGCAGTGCAGGCAGCGCAGGCATCACAGCAGCAGCTCCCGTCCCCCTTGGCATGCTGCGCAGGCAGGTGCAGAGAGGCAGGGCCCCAAGCACTCCCGCAGAGCTGGCGTGCCCACCAGCAGCGGCCCCACGGTAATTGTGGGTCTGCGTGCACTTAATCACAGCCTTCGGAGCAGGCAGAGCAGCAGCTGGAAAGTGCCATGGAAACCACCCCAGCGCTGCACCCTGGGCCAGGCGACAGGCTCCCGGTACCCCTTTGGGGCTGCACCTCCCACGCCTGGCTCTGCCCCTGGCTCCACTGCTCGGGCTCTGCCACCAGCCCTTCCCCTTCTCCTCTGCATCTCACCCTGCCCAGCCCGCTGCCTACTGCATCCCTTCCCACCGCACCATCCCACTTTCCCAGTGCACCATCCCTGCTCCCGGACCCTCTCCACTCTCCAGTGTCCCCTCTCTTCTCCTGCCCCTCCCCTATTCCAGCCCCTGGTTCCTGCTTGGGAACACACAGTATTTTTTCATGTTTCAAGAGATATTTCACCTCTGAGAGGACAGGGGCTTTCCACTGAAATACAGGGCACTGGGGCTTTGATACATCAGCTGGGAACGAGACTTGGCATAGAAATTTGGGGACTGGCAATGCATACAATGCACTGCCCCTGCTGTCCTGATGTGCTGCCCTCCTCCTGCTCCTGCCACACATGACCTTGCTGTGCCACCTGCATGTGTCCCAAGCCTGTCCCAAGACCTCACCCTCCATCCAGATGTGGGCAGCTGCCCCTTGGCCACGAGCTTTCTGCTGGCAGGTTTGCCCTGTGGCAGGCTCTGCCTGTGAGCTTCCACATGGCCTCGGGACCTGCATCCAGGGAGGAGCCCAGCGGAAGACCAGGCACCCATCATGCCCATCTGGGTACTGGGTGATCGCTGATTCCTGCAGACTCACCTCTGTGCTGTGAGACACAATGTACCTGGGGTAGGTGCCCAAACTCTACCCCATGCTGCAGGAACCCCATGGGGCTGAGGTGGTGGACATGGGAGCCAGGTCCCTGTCGGGAGCTGCAGGTGGGGGTGAGGGTGCTGGCAGGGAGGGCAGGGCAGGCAGACAATCCTGGGGACTACCACCTTCTCCCTTCCCACTGCCTGCGTTGGCCAGTGAAGGGATCCTGGGGAAGGGGAGCAAACCAGCATGTGCAGCAGGTTGAAGGAGGTGATTCTGCCCCTCTACTCCGCTCTCATGAGACCCCACCTGCAGTACTGCGTTCAGCTCTGGGGTCCCCAATATGAGAAGGACACAGACCTGTTGGAGCGAGTCCAGAGGAGGGCCATGAAGATGATCAGAGGGCTGGAGCACCTCTCCTATGAAGACAGGCTGAGACAGTTGGGGTTGTTCAGCCTGGAGAAGAGAAGGCTCTGGGGAGACCTTATAGCAGCCTTCCAGTACCTAAAGGGGGCCTACAAGAAAGCCAGAGAGGGACTTTTTACAAGGGCAGGTAGTGATAGGACAAGGGGTAATGGCTTTAAACTGAAAGAAGGTAGATTTAGGTTAGATGTAAGGAAGAAGTTCTTTACTGTGAGGGTGGTGAGGCACTGGGACAGGTTGCCCAGAGATGCAATGGATGCCCCATCCCTGGAAGCGTTCAAGGCCAGGTTGGATGGGGCTTTGAGCAACCTGGTCTAGTGGAAGGTGTCCCTGCCCCTGGCAGGGGCCTTGGAACTAGGTGATCTTTAAGGTCCCTTCCAACCCAAACCATTCTATGACTCTATGATTGTAGCCGGCTCTCCTGCCTTCCCTCCAGCCCAGGGAGGGTACTTGGGTGCTTCCACATCCTTGCCATCTGTAACCCCATAGAGGGTGTCCCCACACATGGTCATCAGGGTGGGAGTGCAAGAATCACGTGCTAGGTGCTAACAATCACCGGATCTCTGTGGGAAGCCCTTCTGCATGGGTTGTTTCTGGTGTCTGTGACCTGGGAGACACCAGTGGTGTGGCCAACTGATTCAGCAGTCCAAGTGAGCAGAGGATGACACATCTTGCTCATGGCAGGCTTTGGGATCAAACCATACCTGGGTAGACACAGAGGGAGAGAGTGACCTGGAAGGGTGGTGAGTAGGACACAGACCATCTCATTGCAGACCCAGGGGAGATGATGACCTGGAAGGATGGTGGGTAGCAGAGCTTGCCTGGGATTCCCACTTGGCTACTCAACATCCATGCAGGGCACCTGGGAGATGCCCGGGCTCCACTATACACCCCAAAATTGGACAGCTCCATCAGCACTGGTGGCAAGTGGGGAGGCCTGTGCTCTTGTGAGTTTGCTGGGGTGGGGGCTTGGGCTGCATTCCTTCTCTCAGCAGCTGCCAGCAGGAGCACCCCAGTGCTGTCACTGCCTGGACACCTTGGTGTGGCTCCGGAGGGATACAGGTAGGTGAAGTCCATCACGTGGGGGCTCTCTTCTCCCACGGATTTGGGTCCCCGCACCGCTGCATGCTGTCTTGGACCTGGCTTTGTCAGGATGTGCAGGCTGGGGTGCAGAGTGAGGTGCTCCAGGAAGGCTCTGCAGCCAAATCGCTAAACCGCCTGCCTTGAGATGGAGAGATAACTCAGGTGCCTCCAGGCCCTTGGTTCATTATCTCGCCTGTATGTTCATTAATCAACAATTCTTATGTAAACAGACACATCCCCAACCCTCTGCTTCCCATCACCCTGGCAACAGCACAGCAGAGCCGACCCTCCTCTTAGGATGTGCTCTGGGCTCCCACCCGCTCCGCAGCCCTGCTGTAACTTTCTGCCTGCTCCCTTCGCTCCCACACCTTTCCATCCCACAGGGCTTGAATGACCGAGTGCCTTTGTCTTCAGGCTCCTCTTGCCCAGCGTTGGATCCTGGACTTCCCAATCTCCAGCAGCTGCTGAGGCTAGGAGTGGGGAAGCAGCAGCGTTACGGGGACTGGACGTGGCTGCTGTCCACCCAGGCTGGTGCATGGCCAGGACCCGGTGAACACAGTCCACAAGGATGAGTGCTGGCTACAGGCATCATGACAAGGGCCAGCCAGACTCCCTGCAATGCTGCAAAAGCCAAAGCTGGGCTCACACCGTGCTGTGGGTCAAATGGGGGGTGGGCAGCCACCCATCCTGGGGTCCAGCTGAGCTGTATGGGGTGTGGTGTGGGCCAGGGCAGGGAGAGGCGATGGATGTCTGGGGAGGGGTTCAGAAATGCCTGCCCTATTCCAGTTCAGATAGTTTCTCTGGGAAGCTCTTGCAATGCAATGAGCCGATATCCCATCCTGCCGACTCCGTCAGGACCCTCTGACAGGGCAAGAACAAGTCCTGGAGCTCCCTCAGGCTCCAGCCAGGAGCTGCCAGAGGAGTGTGCTGCAGGAAGGGCTGCCTCCCCGGGGGCTGCCCCACAGCAGGACTTCTCTGGTGTGGAGGAGAAAAGCCCTGTGTGGAAGCCGAGAGAAGTTGGAGGAGCCCAAGTGATTTAAGGTTGAAGGGAAATGTTAAAGACAGCAGGAAAAGCAAACATTAGTGGTAGCCATGCGGCTAAGGGGAATAGGAAGGGCTTTTACAAATATATCAAGGGGAAAAGGAAATACTGGAGAGTCAAGACAAAGTAGGCCCATTAATAAATGAGGAAGGATATTAAATTAATGATGATTCTCAAATGGCTGAGTTAGTGAACTACTTATTGAGATCTGCCTTTAACAAGAACAACAAGTAAAAGTGGCTGAGACAATCAGAAAGCAACAGAGGATGCTGAAATTGTCCTAGATGGAGCAAGGGGAAGAGGACCCCCTGGCTGGTGAGTGCCCAGGGGTGAGCAGTGCTAGCAGAGCCCACCCCATCCGTCTCTTCCCTGGCATGAGCAGAGGGAATGAGCTCCATGATAAGATGCAGTGTCTGGAGCAGACCGATGCTTGTCAAAAGGCCCAGAGCAAATAAGGGGTCCAGGGTGGACCATGGCTTCTTGCCTTGGAGCAGGACAGGACCACGGAGGAGTTGGAAGGGAGAGTCCTGAGAGCCCCAGGTGCTGCCCAGGCTTGGGACCGCAGCCCGTGTTGCATGGATCCAGCACCAGTCAGGAGGCTTTGGGACAGCTGCGGAATAGCAAGTCTGGAGCTTGTATTTAAAAAGGAGGAGAAAGAGGTCCAGCTAGCTGGGCCTCAGTCCTCTTAGTTCATTAAAGTTTGTCCTTGTAAAATAAGAGCCCCTGCCACTGACCTGCCTCTGTTTATCCTCCCATTTTATTTGCACTGAATCAAAAAGTCACTGCTAAGCCCAAGGTTGCTCCTGCGCCCAGCTCTCCTCCACTCAGAGGAAAAGCTCTGGGAAGGAGATTTTTTTTGTCCCTCTGGGAAGCCTGAGAAATCCCCAAAGACCCCTCAGCTGCTGCTAGCTGGAAAGGGCTGGTTGGACTCCCAGGATCAAATCAAGGCAGCATCAACCCCTGCTTGTACATCCCCTGGGCTCTGTGGGAGCCAGCGCGGGTCAGTGCCCCGGTCTGTGCCTGCTGATGGAGGAGCAGGAGCAGATGCAGCCTGAGCGATGGCTGAAAAGTGTGTCCCACAGGTGGGACTTGTTCCCATATGTGTGGTGCACGTCCCATACAGGGTGAAAGGTGCCTAGTGTCCACCTGGGAAGCCTAGGCTGGGTCCTGCAGGATGGGAGGGGGTGGGATGGGGGCATGTCCCTCAGCAGGGCTGGGCAGAGCTGTGGAGCAAGACCCACACTCCTGACACCTGGGGGCTCAGCACAGCCCCACGCAGTCCCTCCTGCCCCTGCCTCGACGAGCTGCTGTGCTGGTGCAAGCACCCCAGGGCTGCACAGGGGCTGCACTCTCGGGGGTGAAGAATGAACCATCTCTTTGCCCATCACACCAGGAGGCAGGGCTGCGTCGTGGCGGTGCCCGTCCTTGGCCACACGGCCCGTGGATGCGCCATCTGACAAAGGGGTCTGTGGGGGACAATGTCCGGGAAACGAGGGCTCTTGTCAATGTTTTATGGGCCCAGGCATCCCCAGGGTGTGTTTACGGGGCAGTAAATTAAAGCACTCAGCCAAGTGACATTTGTGTTCTGCAAATGCGATTATTATGCATGATTAGCAGCCAAGTGCACTGAAAAACCCACACTTGCAGCACGCGGGAGCAGGACGCTCGCCTGGCCTGCCTGCGGCTCCTCACTCTGGAGATGTACCCCCGAGCAGGCACCTTCTCCCTGGAAAAGCCTCTCCAGAGGACAGCATACAAAGATGAGCCTAATGCCAGCACGGGCAGGGACCCCCAGCACCACCACCTTGCCCCTTGGCTGGGAGCCCCCAGCTCTGCCACCCTCCCCAGTCCCTGCCCACTGGGGATGGACTGTACCAGCTGAGGAGTTAAAAGATTTTCTTTCCAGCTGCTGACCCGACTTTCCAGAGGAATGCATCCAAACCCACTTTTTAGCTTTAATTATTTATCTGTAACCAATTTGGCAGGAAAACCAATTAAACGAGTGGGTGATTAATGACCTGCTGATTTGCACAGGTACCTAATTTAAATGTCTATATAATATATAAGCACATTTTGGAGATGCTTCAATGGCTCGGTTCAGTCCCTAGCTGCTCGGACGTGTGTGCAGATGGTGTTGGATCACTCCTTGGTGAGCCAGTGCCACCATTGTGCTGCAGTATCTTGTGCTTCCCGCCAGCTCTAGGAGCATGGGGGGGCTGTTTGCCCCAGGGATCCCACCATGTTTGCTCCGTGGCCAGACCTGTGCTCGCCAAGTGTCTCCCTTGCCAGTATTTCTCACCGGGGAAGGTCTGACCCAGATGGAAAGGAGCCGCCGGGATAGAGGAGGGTGCCGTCTCCTGGGCAAAGTGCCCTGTGCCTGACTCAGGGAGAGACAGGCTGGAGCGGCCACCTAGCACAGGCTGGAACTGGCGTCAGACTGGCCTCTCGTCCCCCAGGATGCTGGGCAGGGGCTTTTGCAACTTGGAGCAGTGATCGCACCTCAGCTAGATACAGATTTTGGTTGTCGCTAACCAGCATGCACAGCAGACCCAGCCAGGCTCTTCACTCCTGGTCTGTGTGGTTCAGAGCATCCCTGTTCTCCTCCAAATCATCCATCCTTCCCATCCCTTGCCTGTGCTACATCCAGGCATTGTCTGGGAGGCAGATGGGTCTGTATGCAGACTCCTTGGCATCCCAACAAGTAGCCTGATGCCACCGGCCTGGAAACATGCCTACACAACACCTTGCAGCCCTCAGCCCTGGCTCCCAGAGGGACAGATGCCCTGTGAATGGACAGCAGGACCTCCGGTTTCTCCATGGCTGCTCCCCACTGCAGCCTGGGTCTGGGGCCAGTCAGAGCTGAGGCCAAGGGCTGCCAGACCCCGAAGCCTCCCCATGTCTCTGTAAAGCAGGACTGTGCCATTGGCTGAGACACCTTGGGCATGGAGGCAGGAGGATACACCTCACAGTAACGGGGAGGAGCAGGGAGTGGGACCATTGTTGAAATAGAAATGGTAAATCCATTAATCTTTAGAAATACAATTCACCGTGCAAAACAGAAAAGGAAAAGAGACACCTCATTTGTTATCAGGTGCATTGTGAGAGTCAGGTTCTTTAATTATCTCACCAAATTCTACAGCCCATTCATCAAGTTGCCACCACCAACCTGCCGAGATTACCACCCACAGACCATCTGGGGAGCTGCGGAGGGAGACGAGGTGCTGCTGGCCCCCAGGCATGCACACACGCCGCAGCGCAGGCACACACGCTGCTGGGGCGGCTCCTCACCCCCGGACCCCTCCCAGGGCAGTGCCCCATGGGCTGCAGTGGTAGAGCAGCCCCTCTCCCTGCCCAGGAATTCAGCTCACCAGAAGCACTGGGCAATCCAGCACTTCCTCACATGTTGGCCCCTACATGGAGAGATGACAACCAGTCCAGGGAGATGGCAGCATCCCCAGGGGAGAGGCCAGAGGCTGGGGACGTAGATCATTGGGAGTGATGGCCTGTGCTCCAGTGTCTTAGTAATTGCTGTGGGCTGAGGGAATCATCTCCCAGCCTGGGGCAGAGCCTGGGACTTGCACATGCTGGGGCTGGAGCAGCTGCAAGTCCCTTATAGCTCCTGGTGCTTGGGTTTGGCTTTACCCGAGCTACAGCTGAAGCTTCCCCTCCTTCCTGCCTGGGTGCCAGAGTCCAGCAGCTCTCTGTCAGGGTGTCAGCCACAAGCCTGCACCAGCGACACCCTCTCCAATGCACCAGCAGCCACCTGGGTGTGCATACAGGCGTGTGACAAAGGCACAAAGGTAACCGGGACGTACGTTGCTTCATCTTGGCTGAGCTCCTTGGGAAGTCCCTTCTGGGATGCTCTGGCGGCTCAGAGCTGTCTGCTGTAGGGATGGAGGGGTCTACAGGAAGGGAGAAGATGAGCCCAGTCCCCCTCCTTAGTTGTCTATTAAACCTGCCACCCCGGGTGGAAATGCCCAAAAGAAGAGGCCATGTCAGGTGTTGGGCAGGAGCAGGGCTCTGCAACAGAGACAGCCCCAGCTCCTGTCTCAGCCGAGCCAGGCAACTGGGCTTCGACTGCAGATACCTGCCATGCACAGCAGAACTTGCAGGTTCCCAAGTCAAAACCTGGGTCAAAACCTCTGGCACAGCTGCATCCAGGCCTGGCTCGGCATCCCCTGCCACGGGCACAGTGCGGGCAGACCTGGGCAGGACTTCTGTGCCTCTCAGCTCCTGCTGCCCCTCCTGGCGTAAGGCTGCTCAGACAGAGGGTGAGGACTCCTGCCCAGCCTGGACAGCCACCGGTGGGTCAAGAGGGGGTGCTGCTGGGATGGATGCAGGGAAGCAGAGAGGATGGTCACGGCAGCAGGCGCGTGAGCAAGAAAGGTGGAAAGGAAAGGGACCTGAGATGGTGGGAGATTGGAGACCTCTCTGGGGTACAGCACCTGCCATCAAAAGCAGAGTCTGAGTGTTTTTTGTAAGAGCAGAGAGAGCTGGGCACACATAGGAGGTGCCTGCCTGGATAAATTCTCCATTTGAATAAAGCCAGAAAGGCAAGAGGTTGCTCGTGGAGCCCCACTCTGAGCCCAGCCCCAGGTGTGTGGGTGCAGTGTGGGGTACACAGCCCTGCACCCTACTCTCCCTCAGCAGGACTGCTCCTCCTCCACCCTCTGCCACTGCCCTCCAGAAACCCTGGGGGACTGAGGAGCACCCCAGCTCCTGGCAGTTGAGGATGGAGCCAAGGGAGCTGGTCTGGGAGTTCCCAGAGAGCGTCGGTCCCGTGGAAGGCTAGACCGGGCTCCTGGCCCCCTGCCACCTTCCCCCAAACCTCCTGTGAGGAAAACCAGTTCCGGCCCATCTGGAGTCCAGATCGGCTCCGGTGAGTAATAAGGGAGTGGGAGGGAAGGCAGACGTCTCCCTGCTCTCCCTGGCAGCGTGGAGGAGAGAACAGACTATCCTGGGAGCGCAGATGCAGTGGCACAGCACGATGCACAGGGTGCACTTAACCCTGCCGTGGCCGAGAGGAGCAGGGGACAGGTGGCCGTAATGGCCAGACCTCAGCCTTCATCTCCCATCACTTTTCCATGAGGGTAGGGAGAAGACCTCGCACCCTGGGCACCTCAGGAGAGGCCATGGTGACGGCCACGGGGCACAGTGCAAGGTCCTCCAGTCCAGCCGATCTCCCATGCCTGCAGCCCAGGGGTTGTGGCTCTGTGGTTGCTTTTTAGCTCAAGACATGTCTGGGGACAAGAGAGGTAAAAAGCATTGCAGATGCCCTCAGCAAACTCTTCCTTTAGTGTGAACTCTCGAGCAGAAGCAACCTCGCAAAGGCCACGAGCAGCCAGAATGGGGAGAGATGTTTAGGCAGCGCTGTCACTGAAATCACCTCCTTTTTCCCCGAGGTGCCAAGTGAGTTTATTTTAAGGCCTGACAGAAAGCCAAGCTTCCCCTGGGTACAGCAATAACGCAGCAGCCGTGCCAGGTCCCAGCAGCATGGGGACCCTGGAGCAGGATGCTTCCCCTTTGGGATGTCAGGGCACCTCAGCCCTCCATCAGCATCGCTTGCTCCGGGGCACTGCCCTCCAACCATGTGCTTGCTGCCTCTGGGACAGGGACCCCACCAGGGCCCCAGAGCTGCCACGTGGTGTGTTCAACTCAGATAGGTCCTTGCATGGCCCCCAGGGCTCCGATGCCCTGAGCGGGATGCCCATATCCAAGCACTGTCTCCTCCAGTCTGGGATGGAGAGGCAGCATGATGCAGAAGCCAAGTGTATTTTCCTATGAATATTTGTTCTTTTCTCTTCTTTTTTTTTGGTCAAACGAAAACATTTCTGCAGGGAATGACTGTGACTGATTACATTTGTCAGGGTTTTTATCAAGCAATTGAAAGAGCCGGAGATTTTTGGAAACCAAATAAGTGAAATATTTTGGCTGGTCAAAATTGTTTCCAGTAAAAATCCCCAGAAAACACGGAGTGAAACCGTTGTATAAAATTTGCAGCGCAAATTCAAATGTGTTTTTCCAAGGGAAAACAGCTATGGGGAAAATAAAGTTCTTAGCACCATTGCTGGAAGGATGCTCCACGCTGAAGGCATCACCCCATGAGAGCCCCCGGGGGAGCAGGTCCCGGCTGCCCCATGGGTGCTCGGCCCTGGGAGCATGGCACCAGCCCAGGGACAGTGGGTCTTGCTTTTGCCCTCACTTAACTGGAAAATGGCTGCACGGATTTTACTCACATTTTCCTCAAAATGTCACCTTTAGGCCACAGGGAAGGGAGGAGGTTCTCAGGCTGAGCGTGCTGCATCTGGCAGAAGTGGTCTCCCATGCACAGTCAGGCTGGGTGGCTGTGCTGTGTGCTGGGGACCCTGTGCCACCCTGCCATGGGACTATGACATTCCAGCTGCACCTCATCTTGGATGTCCAGAAAATATGGGGCAGCTGAACGGGGTTAGAGTATTCGGCAGAGTCAGACTGTGGGAGACGAACACAGACCAGGAGGCAGCACGAAGGCGCGGGGGGCAGAGAGTTTGCAGCCTGGCCGAGCCTGTTGTGGGCTGTGGTTTGGGACCTCTGCATCCGTGCCGCATTTCCCATTGCTCCTAATGCTGTCCCAGAAGCTTTGTGGCCATGAGAAGCCTCCTCCTCTTTAAACCCTGTCCATCCCTGGCGTGGCACAGTAGGGTCTGATCCCTGACCCCAGAGCAGGCTGAGCTCTGTGCTGAATGAGCTGAGCTCCGAGCTTAAAAATAACTCATGACCATGCAAATCACTGGCTGGATATTTATGCAGATGCAAATAGGTCCTGGCAAAACCGGCAGATACACCCTGCCCAGCCATTCTTACCTTGACTTTGCAACATACAGGCTTTTAACATCTGCTGCTGGACGTGATTTGTTAGGCTTGGTGGCAGATGCTCGGAAAGAAAGCCCCGGTGTGTTAGTGAGAGCAGTGAGGGGCTGCAGGTCCCTTGTGGATCACCACTGCCCTGGGCTCAGCTAGTGGTTGGGGAAGCTCCCGTGGGGCAAAGGGAAGGAGATGGGTTTGGGGAGGGCTGACCACCCTTCCCAGCATCGGTTCCTGTTGGTGCTGGTGGTTGGCATGCCTGAAACTGCCAGCACAGGGATGGGTAAGTAACAGAGCCCTCGGTTGTGCTTCTGGGTGCCACATGTGCCACACTGCACATTGCAGCTGCCACCATCATGCCCCCTGGGGCAATTGGACCACCCCAAAAATGCCAGCCCAGGAGGGGGCAAAGCAGCTGTTTCGAGCAAGCTGGGTTCTCCACCCTGAAACGCCTCGGCAGCCTGCGCCGCTGAGAAAAAGCCATTTGCCATCTCTGTTGAAACACTGTGCATGTCAGATGTACTGCTCCTGCGGGCACAGCAATAGTCAAGAAGAGCCAGAGCACTCCACGGGCAGAGAGAGTCATGTGAAAAATGCTCTTGTTCCCTCTTAAGATGCTTGGAAGCAGCCTGAGGGCTTTAGCACTGTGCCGCTTTGGTTTAAGTTTCTCTAATGAGGTTTGCCTTCTATTACTGTCAGGGAACATTTTTCATTGTTGAAGCCACTGTAAATGCAAAGTCTTAAAAATGAGTTTCCATTTCAGATCTGACAGCTCAGCTGCTAATGTAAAATAGAGAAAAACCACAGATCAGGCTGCCTTTTAGTGCAATTAGCCCTCCAAATGGAGCAATTTACATTGGCACACTTGTGTATCTTCCTGCAGAAGAAAAAAAAAAACCTCATTACTTAAGCTCAGACCTTTATGAACAGAAATGAGGGGAAGAGAGAAAAAACACACCAGGGACTGGAGCTCTGGGATATGCACTCCCATCCTCGCGCTGCCACGCTGCTTGCTGTGCGCTGACGTGCCAGCGAGCCGCTGGGTTTCTCAATGAGCACCGGGCTGGGTTTGCACATGGTGCCTGCCTCCCCGGCTGCGCTCCCCGGTGCACTTTTGCCAGTGCCTCCCCCGACGCACGCGCTCGCCACGGTGCCATCGGCATGTCCCCCTCGGCACCCGCGGTGGGCAGGGTTGGTGTGGCGTGCCGGCATTTGTCAGCGCGCAGGAACGCAAGCGCTCCCCGTGCCAAATGCTCCACCGTCCCTCCTCTGCCAGAAGGGTTTACAGATTAAAGGCTCTCATCAATTTTTCAGTCCCTGCAAAAGCCCGCAGCGCTCTGATGCCATTGCCCTTTCTGTCATGCGCGAGGGGGACCGGCAGCATGCCCACTGCAGGCCATGGTGCAGGTCCTCCTGAAATGCGCTCCTGGAGGAGCTGCCATTTGCTTGTCAACACCTGCCCGGCTTGCAACTTCGCTCCTCTTGCCGGCTCTGTGCCTGCATCCTTAATATCCACCCAAGGCCACAGCCCCGCAGCCCCAGCCTCTCTCAGAATAAAATAAGGTTTCTTCAAGGTCTCAGAGCTCTGATTCACGCGTTGCTCTTGCGTCCTCCTCCCCTCCCCGCTCCATCCGTCCGGTTAATGAGGCCAGAGCGGCTCCGTCCAGAAGGTCTGCGTGCAACCCCTTGCCTGTGAGCGGAGAGCAGACCTTGAGACACAATACAGCTGCAACCAATTCCAGCGGCCCCTCCATGCATTTTTTAATACCATTTGCAAGGACAAAATCCAGCTGCCTCGGGAGGAGGATGCAGGCAGGACACTGGCGGGGAAGCCCATCCCCGCAGCAGGCAGGGGACTGACCCCCCTCGCAGGCAGAGATGGGGACGAGCTGGAGCTGGCTCAGCGATGCTGTGCGGGCGGGATGTGCCGTAGCTCCAGGTGGTGATAAATCAGCATTAGGTGAGCAGCTTATGAGCTGCTTTGAACTCGGGGACAGCCTAGCTGCAGTGGGGTGCTCTCTGCCCACTGGCCCCACAGAGAACGGGGCTGAGCCTGGCATGCTGCAGCCCAGCGTGGTAGCTGAGCCCGGGGTTCCAGCCTTTCTACTCCATCTGATTGTCTGACCTCTCTTCCCGGGCATCCCGCACCCAAATCCATTGCTGTTCTCATCCTTCCAGCCCTCAGCATAGGGGTTTGATCCACAGGTCTCTGTGCTGACTGGGGTTGCAGTAGCCATCCCTGTGTGAGAGCAGGCTGTATGGCTGTGGACCCTGGCAGGATCAGCCCTTCAGATCAGGGATTTCAGCATCTCCTGGAGTAGGTGCAATGGTGTGGGGGCTTTCCCCAAAGCCCCTGTGTCCCCTTCAGGGAGCAAGGAGCTGGGCTTGTGCCTCAGCTGCTGGGGGCACAGAGGGCTAGAGGAAGGATGGCTCTCTGGCTCATAAGCAAGGAGAAGTAACCCCAGAGGTCTGCACTGTTCCCTTTGGCCATCAAACCTGTCTCATACCCTGAAATGGTCCTGTCAAGCTGACACCACATGTTTCCCACAAACCCGCATTGACTGGTGCTGGTTATGCCACCTTCCTCTGGCTCCTCCGTCATCAAGCCCTGTACAAGCCGCTCCGTAGCCCTGCACTGCCCAGGATGGATGTCAGGCCGACCTTTTCAAACACCAGCATGACACCAGCCTGCTTCCACTCACCTGAAACCTCCCCGCTACTCACCGCTCATGGAGCAGCGGCATGTCAGGACGCAGAGCTCCGCATCCAGCTCTTTCCAACCTCCCTGTTCCGTATCCTCTACCTCTGTAACCCCCCACCAGCAGAAAGTGGCTCCTCATTTCACCCAGCTGGACACCCGTGGGAGGGCACGGCAGTTCCTGAGCCACCCCGGCCGAACCCCCCCGGCCCCGCTGCTGATGCTGGATGCTGGATGTGCAGGATGCTGCAGGTGTCCAAATGCCGCTTCCCATTGTCTCCCACGGTTGTTTTGTCACTTTGCAAGGTTGGAAATGATCAGCTTCCCGTTCCCCCGATTGCTGTGTATTGCTCCTTTCATTCTCTACAGCTGGTTTCACTTTTGTCTAACGCTGCCCGCTTTTCTTAACAGGCCTCTGCTCTCCTGATTGAGGGATTGTCTCTTTGGGTAGCTGGTAAAGTATTCTTCACAGCTCGGAATTATGATTCAAATTTTTCAGATTAAATGTGCTCTTCCAGCTGATTCAGCTCATAATTGTTTTCAGCTTTGTGGAACTGGCCTGCTTGATGCTGCAGGCATGTTCAGCATTGGGGGGGGCTCGATTCAAGCCACATCGTGGTCGCTTGCACCTAAGCAACCACTGCTTTTTAGCTCGGAGATCAATTCCTCTTTATCTGCCAAGATCGGTCTGATGCAGGCTTCCCTATGCTGCATGAAACTTTTTTATTGAAGATATTGATTTATGAATCTGCGGCCCCTTTGGATACTAGCAAGTGTGAGATGCTTGCAGGACACTAGATTTTAAGTACTCTCATGCTGTTCTTCCCCTACTGTGCAAGAAACATTTAAGGAGTTGTTCCACTCCCAGTGCACCCGGCTTCGCTGCCTGGTCCAGCGGGTACAGCCGGCTGCTCTGCTCCCTGCACTCAGTGCGGACCAGCCGGCCAAAAGCAGGGGAAAGAACGGTGCATCACCCAGCTGGGACTGAGTGTGGGCTGTCTGTGGTCCCACAGTGCGGCCCATGCCTGAGGGAGCTGTGCTTCTGTCTGTACCCTTGAGTCCTGTGAAGGTCAGCGATGGGAGGCTTGACCAGCCCTGCCTGCTGTGCCGCCCTGGGGGCTTTCAGCCGTGGGATGGCATGGGTCCATCCTGCAGTGCTGATGGGGTCTGGCAGGTAAGATTACCCCAAAACCCGGGGAGAGGGGTCTGGCAGCCGGTGCCACCTCCTGAACCCAGTGTCTGAGGGCTGTGCCTGCACAGCCCTTCCCCACCCACCAGGCATTCAGAAGTGTCCAGTTGATGCTGCAGCTGGCAGCGGCTGCTCCTCCTGAGATTGTTGTTTTATTGATGCCCAGAGGTGCTAGCAATGGGCACATGTGTCTGTGCATCCAGATGGGAGCTGCCGACCTTGTGCCAGGTAAGCTGAGCAGGAGCAAGCACTGTTCCTCCTGGCTCCAGGGACTGTGGCACTGGCTTGTTTGCCCCATGGGTCAGCACCCATGGTTGCACAGTCCCACGGCACCTGGGAATAGAGACTACCTCACACCGCACTGCTGTCCTTTCTGTTCCAAGCATCAAGCAGGTCACTGTTTTCTCCCTCCCATCCCATCCCATCCCATCCCATCCCATCCCATCCCATCCCATCCCAAGGCACCCAGTGTTGAGCCCCCACCCATGTTTGGGCATGGCCCAGAGAGCAGAGGGTGCCGTGTGGCTCCATTAGCATGAAGCTCAGCCTGTCTTGCCAATGCACAGAGGTCCCAGCCCTGGGATGTGCTGATGTAGGAGAGTTACCTGGTTTTGGACCCAATCTGGGGTGTCTGGCACCAGCACCAGCCCCAGGACCATGTCCCCAGGAGAAGGGTCAGGGACACACTGTGCCATCATGGGAGGACAGGGCACTCACCACCCCCCTCGTGCACTCACAGCCACTCACCTGGGACCACGCTGGGGCTCCCATTTCGCCAGCCCTCATTCCAGGCACTCCAGAAAAGCTGTTCACTGATGCAGTTTGTCCACACACGCACCAGATCTGGGCCAAACCAGCACGCAGGCTTGCTCCAGCTCTGCTTGGGGGCTTTGCAGCTCCTTGAGGTTCCCCAGACCGGGAAGATTTAACTGCCATCAGGCCCCAATTGGCGTTTGGGTCAGCATCCCCTGTCTACTGGTTGCCCGCTCTGGGTCAGACCCAGCATAGAAAGCTGAACTGCTTTGCCTTCCCAGTGCTGACTCTGCCCTGCACCGGTCCTCCCCTTCCTCCAGCCCCATGAGCTTCCCATTGCCTGTGGTTACTGCCGGATTCCCACTGTACTCTCTTCAGCTTGGTTTTTTTTTCTCTTTCCTTTTGCAAATCCATCCCTGTCCTACCCAGGCTGAAGTGCTCCACATGCTGCAGCTATTTGTCTCGGCCCCCGCCTCCTCCAGCCAGCGCTGCCCTATGCCATGGGCACTGCCTGAAGACCCTCCTGGGTGCTTTAGCATCCTGCTGCGAGCTGCAGGGGGGCTGCTGCCATCCCTTTCCCAAAATACTGGGGTGCAGGGGCAGAGAAGGGCAGCCTGGCAGGGCAGCATGGGGTGGCACCGTGTGCGCATGCATGTCCCTGTGTGACGGGGCTGGCACAGCTCCAGAAAAGTGCCTTTTCTGTTATTTATGAGGGCTCCTCTGGCAGCATTGCACCCCTGCCCGGGAGGAGGCTGGAAATGGGATGAGGCATAAGGCTTGTCCCCTGTGTGTCCTCCAGCAGCCCCAGCAGGGCTGGAGCAGGATGGAGGACAATGAGGATGGGAGATGGGGCAGGGGGCTCAGCTGGGGGGACCTAACCCCCCCTGTGCCTTCACACGCAGCTGGCTAAGGACAGATCTGTCCCTCTCCTGGCACCAAACCTGAGAATTCAGAGTTAAAACCAATTCCGTGTACAAGGCAATGGGCGGCTGCATTTTTCATGAGCCAGATGACTGCAAACAAAACAAGTCTTTTCCAAACCGGGGGATAGCCGGCCCGTGTATTCGGCTGCCGCTGCCGGTCACGGTCACTAAGCAAATGAGCGAGGAGCAGATTTGACAGGGCATCATGTTCCCGCGATCCACTGACAGGATCCGTCCTCGCTCCCCAGCCTCCAGCCAGCTTTTCACACTGGCAGCCAACAGCGGCAGGCACACTGGGCTCCCCGGGGATGCAGTGGGGCCACTGACACCAACGCACACATCAACAGCCAGCGACACATCCCTCTGCTTGACACCCTCCTCCCCTCACCGCCCAGTCCCCCCAAACCAGCTCCAGAGCCAGGCTGGGCTGCCCTGTGGGAAGAGCTGTGTTACTTGTTGCTGGGGTTTTTTTTTCTTTTTAACACAATTAATTAAAAACCAACGATCATCTCCCAAAAGACGTTGTGGAAAAGCGTAAACCCAGGAGCGGCCGGGCTGCCAGACGGCTCAGGGATGCTCCTCTGTTTCACCACGCCGGAGGGCACGGGCAGAGGGGCTGCAACGTGCACCTCTGGGGTGGGCATCGCTGGCCAAGGCACAGACGGACCCTGCCGGCGTCCTCCCAGCGCCAGTGCAGGATGCAGCTGGGTCCCAGAGCTGCCCCCCAGCCCAGGCTGGGTCTCTCCATATCAGCAGAGCTTTGCAGAAGTCTCCAGCCGTACCTTTTCCCAGCAGCACTGAGCAGCCAGGACCATCCCTCTGGAGCTGGTGGCGAGCGTGGGGACGCAGCGGCGGCCGAGCACGGTGCAGTGAGGCCAGCAGTTGTGAGTAACCACCACGTTCACAAGCCTCCAGGCCTTTGATTTTGGTGCCGTCTAGACGGGAGCACATATCAAAGCACAGAAGCTGAGTGCATTTGCGAGAGGGACCTGAAGAGAGCTTGCAGCACACCCCCTGCTCGTCCAGAGCTGGAGTCAAAAGCCTTTTGACTCAGACACTAATGAGCAGGTTCCCTAATGACTTCTGGAAATGCTGCAGGAGCCTGAAGTGAACTCCTGGGAGCCTGGGAAGGGACCTGGTGACTTATTTTTTCCTGCGGAAGAGGCGTTTTGAGCATAGGTCTCCATGGGCATGATGGAGATGTTCTCCTGGGTGGATGGGACTGGGTGCCTCTGGGACACGGGGTGGGGGGGGCAGCGCGCTGCTGAGGGGCTGGTGGTGTTTAAATAAGGACTTGGCTGTGGTCTGACTTTGCAACTTGTCCAGAGGGGTCATTGGAGAGTGTGGACTGACTTCGCCCTGCCTCACTCTTCCCCTTCATTGAAAGTGATATCTGAATCAGTATTTTAATGATAAATACGTAACAGGGCCGTAGAGCCAGCAGTGAGTGATGGGTTCCCACCCCTCATCTGCCTTGTGCCAGCCCCAACGTGTGCCCGTCACACATCTCGGGAGAAGAGCCTGCTCCACAAAACCAGCGAGGCAGGGTGCCCTGGGAACCAGCGTGATGGATCTTCTCCCACCCAGCCTGTGGGGGTCCAGGGGTACCCCAACCTGTCCTGTGCCCAACATCACCAGCATCACTGTGGGGAGACCAGGCTCATCCCCACTGTGGCTCGGGTTCTGCAGTGTGCTCGTCGGGTCTCCTGCCAGCGCCTGACCCATTTAGAGGAGTGGAAAGAGCATGGCTAAGCTTGGGTGTGGGGTTTGATTTGTTTGTTTATTTCCAGGCAGAGCCTTCCTGATGTAAAATCAATGCTGGCAGGTGGGCGAGGGCTCCGCACCTGCAATGGGAATGGCTCAAACCCCGGTGCTGGATCTGGGCCCCTGGAGGTGACAGCCAGCATGTCCCCAGCTGACAGCACCTCCAGGGTGCACCCCTGGGGTAGGGCACAGCCCCCACGGGCACCCCCAGCCTTGGTTGCCTTGTTTTCATCCCAGGGGCAGCGCTGGCAGCCCCTGAGGCACGAGTGGGTGGGAAGGCTTTCCAGCAATGCGGACCCAATAAGCCAACCCTGCCCAAAAGGCTGCGATGCTGCTAAATTTGGGGCTGCTCTGCTGTCACCTCCTCACCAGGGGACAATCCCTCTGAGCCTGCCGTCCCCAGTGCCGAAGCAGTGTGCTCCTCATGCAGAAAGTCTTTCAGGGCTCTGCTGGGCTTTGGAGGTTTGCAGTGGTTTTGGGGACCAGCGGGAGGTTTTGGGGGATGCAATGCTTTTGGGGACCAGCAGCTGTGGATGAGTGCCCATGGCCATGGGTGGGTGCCATGCAGCAGCCAGAGCATGGAGTGTTGCAGGTGCCCTGGACACACGCCTGGGCATGGCAGAGGACGCAGGAGCACGGCTGGGTGCTGGCGCAGGGCTGGGAAGCAGCTCAGTGTGTGTGTGTGTCCGTGCCTTGCACAAGCTGGCGACAGCCCACATCTGTGACACCCCTGTGGGCACCCATTCCAGCTGCAGGGGCCATCCTGATGGGAGTCCCAGGAGCCTGAATTCTTCTCCTGCCCCTTTCTGGGGCAGTGCCTTGCCATCCCCTGCGGTGTAGAGGTCCCACCGCAGAAGCGGGGTGCTGTGCTTGGAGCCTGCTGGAGCTGCCTCGGGGACTCCGCTGCTGCTCTCAGCGCCGGCACAGCAGGTCCGGGGGGGGGGGGCCTTAGCAACAAGCAGGCAACTTTGTGCCCATTCGGAGGGAAGCGGAGCTGCCGGAGTCAGAGTAAATAATTAAAGTTGTTAACTGCGGAGGAGAAAGCAGAGATAACGGAGGGAGCTCAAGCAGAAAACGTGGGATTTGCTGCTGCCAGCTCTCCTGGGCACAGTCGCCCCATTGCCCTGCTACCCTGTGCCCAGCCTCCCTGGGTGCTGTCCCTGCTGCCTCCCCATCATCCCCCCCTCCCCGAGCACGGCTTTGCTCTCTCCCACCCGTTTTCACACCTCGGCCGCCTGTTTTCACACTGTGGTTTCCTTCTGGTGCTCTTGCAAACTCACCCCATCTGCCCGTACCCCCACAGGTGCCTGCCTGGGCAGCCGCTGCCATTGCTCTTCCTCCTCCTCCTCCTCTTCCTCCGCACCAGCAGCCCCCCGCTGCCCTCCCAGCGCGTGGCCCCATTGCACAGGGAAGCCCCCTTCCCATGTGCACGCCTATTGATTCGTCTTGTTTTGCTGCTCCCTCCTGTGCTTCATAAATGTCAACTTTTTTCTCTGACAAAGAAATTTTGTGGTAATGACTCTTTGTGCCGCTTCTAAATCCCCAATTACATAAGGAGCAGCAGCACAAAGCCATTCCCTTTGGTGGAAATCTCCGCGTAATCCCTTTTCCAGAGAAGCAGCCCGCCAGTGACACGCTTCTAACTCTTTGTTTGTTCTTTTGGATCAAATCTAACTGATTGCCGTGACTAATTAACTTTCCCTTTCTTCGGGCCTCTGTTGTCTTAATTAATTTCACAAATACTTCATTCCCAGCTCCCAGCCAACAGGCTCGGTGGTGCAAATCACCAGCAAGCAGCAGAGTGGCAAGGTGGGTGCCTCCGGTGGGGCTCACGGCATGTCAGCGCTCGGGGCAGGGCTGACCTTGCGGGCAGCATGGTTTCATGGCAGAGACATCCATCCACCCAGCCATGCCCCCAGTGCCACCGAGCCACTGAGCTGGGCTGTGGGGCGGAATCCTCCCAGGCACCGATGCTGGTGTGGGTGCATCCAACGTGGCGGGGCAGGAGGTGGCTTGTCGGAGGTGCGCGTGGGTGCACTATCTCTCGCTGCTGCCTATGGGGCTGCTCCCTGTGCAGGGCTTAATTCAGGTCCTCTCCAGCTTCCAGCACCTGCCATATCTTAATCTTTGCCTGGGCAATTTTCCCCTGCCCTGCAAACCCCTCCTGAGTCAACACCCAGGCATGGAGAAATTCAGCCCCTGCACAGCAATGTCTGGTGAAGTCTTGCTGCAAAGGACTGGTTTTGTGACAGCTTGCCCCATTCCCTTCCTGCTGGATCCTGGTACAGTGGCCAGTACCACTGTCTTTCCCAGCTTCCACTCCTGTGGCACCCCCTCAGCATCACTCCTGGACCCGCAGCAGGGGACATGGCCCATGTTCTGACAGGCATGTGGGTCTCAGGGCTAGTTCTGTGGAGTGGATGTGCATCTCTCTCTGCAGTTATCCCCCAGGCTGGGTTTTTCCAGACAAGGGCTGGGTTGAGATCAGCATTAAAATATGTCCCGTTGTCCTAGCCAGCGCTGCACAATGGAGCTGCATATTCATGAAGGCAGTGCATTACATAGTGGCTAATGCCTTGTGTGCGCAGCAATCTTTGAGATCCTATCTGCTTTTTCAAGCAGCCCGTTGTGTTTGTTATCAGTCTGTTGGTATCTGGGGTCTGCCCTGGATGAATAAACATCAGAGCTCTTCCACTCAAAGGCACTTGGTCTGTGGAGTGCAGCAATAGATGCTCGATGGAGATAAAGGGTGGACAGCCTGGCAGCTGGCAGGGAACGGGATGCAGAGCGGCTGCAGCCCAGGCTGAGACTGCTGCCAGCCTTTGTGTACATGGCTGGCGGCTGAAAGCGGAGCTGATTGCCCTTGTCACCCTGTGGGGAGGGCTTTGCTCCCTGGGAAGGTCACAAGTCTTGAGGGAACCTGGGACAAGGGCGGCTGGGGGGGGCACACAACTTGGAGACTGCTCTAGCCCTTGATGTGGCAGAGTTGTGTGGCCACTGTGTCCCACGTGGCAGGGGATGATGGGGCCATGAGCGTGGCAGGCGTTGGAGCATCCTGTTGGCTTGCAGGATCTGTTGGAGGTGCCCCTGGCACAGGCTGGCACGACTGGTAGAACTTCAGCATCTTGAAGTCAATAGTGGCATCATGCAGGGCGGTGAGAAGGGGCAGGCGGAAAGTTATGAGCTCTGAATCTGTACTGAAGGGGTGACCCTGTTTGCCATCAAGGCCTTTGGTAGCAAATGAAAAAGTTGGAGGAAATCCAGGAGCTTGGAGGGTGTGCTGGAGGGGTAGCCCATCACCCCAGCAGGTTCTGGGATCTCTGAGGGACCTGTGCTTTGGAAAGCATAAGGCATTACTGGAACAGAAGATGTCTTGGTCTTAAGGCTGCCAGGAGAAATCAGATCCTTTGCAGAGGGTGGATTGAAATCCATTTGCAATTAAGCAAAGGCAGTGCTGCTGCATTTCCTCCCTGGCTGGCCAGCCTTCGCAAATCAGGGAGTGAAATCACCAGCTGCGCTGTCATACCCGGCGGCTGCAGTTCACCTGGGGCAGCACCCACCCCTCACCTTGTGAGCGATAAGACATCCACTTCCACTCCCAGGAAGCTTGTTTCTCTGTTGCAGTGCTTGTCGCTAAAAAGCTTATATCACTAGACAGAAGGGTACTTGGCCTCTGGGGACAGATGCTTCGGCACTGCGGCTTGGCTGGCCTTCTGGCAAACAGGGGGTAGAGCTTCAGAGGAAAGGGCTAAGAACAAATTTTAAAAGATTTGGTCTCCCTTTGTAGAAACCTTTGATTAAACTGTGGCAGCTGGGATTGAGCTGGTGCTCATCTCCCTGGCCTCCCACCCCCTCCTACTTCTTCATCTCCCTCTCTTCTGGCTTTTCTTCTTTTCTCTTTTCTGCCTTTACTTTGGAAGGGAGCAGATCAATAAATAAATAAAACAGAAATGTTATTTCTCTGGCAAGAGGCCTCTTCAAGTTCATCAGAAATAACAATCCCAACCCCTTGTGCATGCGCAAGCAAGGGAGAAGGGATGCGATTAGCCCCTGGGGAAAAACACCAGTGCAACACGTTGGGCCTGTTTCGGAGGGCGGTGGACTGACGATTTAACAGCAGTGTTTGAGGTCTTACTCAGTGGCTCGAAGATTTTGACATGAAAGGGACACCAGTCAAATAAACGGAAGGATCATCTTGCAGGATTAAATGTCCTTGTCACTAACCCATCAAAACACAGCATTATTTTGAAGGGCCAAATCATGCCGAGGAGTTTACAGAAGATTAAACTTGAAATTCCAGGGGATATTTGGCAGATAAAACCGCCACAGGTGGCATCAGCGTTGCAGGAGCACAGGGTGACTGTGCGTCAAGTCCTGAGACAACTCATCCCCAGGAGGATAAGGATCTGCCTGGCCCTGCAGGGAGCCCCAGCCCTTCATCTGCCATGCAAAGGAGCACGCAAAGCCCTGGAGTTGCTCCCAAATCAACCCAAAGCTTTCTCTAGAGTATGGGTGAATTCGAAATCCAAAGTTTACATAACTGGTGCAATGAGTCAGGATCCAAAGGCTTTCATCTTGGGGCTTGACCACAGTCAGGAGTGCCCCAAACTGCCATCTGGAAGAGTTTGCAAAGGAAATGCTCCTCCAGACATCCTCAGGCTAACACGCGTGCCCATACAAAGACAGGCAGCGAAAGCTGTCTGGGTGCATTCCTGAGACTAGGCATGTCCCTGTGTCCCACCAGCAAGGGCAGGGTCCCCAGAGCACAGGCCTGCAGATCGGAGCCAGAGGATGAAGGCTGTGTGTGGGTCAGCCACAGCACCTCAGTCCCCCCCGTCCCCTTCTTGGGGAAGGGTAGGAGTCAGGGTGAAGGTGGATGGGACCCTCCTGGTCTTTGTCACGTTACAGCACTGCCACAAATGAGCTCTGGTTGCGTTTGACCGAATGAGGGAGCAGGTTTAGGGAGGGAGCATCCAGGAGAGTGCATGACAGGTGTCTGCCAGGACAACCTGCAAGTGGTGGAGCTGGTGAGGAGCCATGGGGCAGTGATGTGTGTCCTGGGACAAGGAGGAAATGAGGGATATCCCTGGCTCTGAAGCGCTAAACCAGCTCCTCTCCAGGTACAGGTGTTAATGGGAGCTTGGCTTGGATATGGGCTGTAGGATAGAAGAGAATCTTGCACGGATGATAGGAAGCTAATCTAAGAGTTATTGACTACGGGTCAGCAGCACTAGCAGTGTCTGCGAAGAATGAAACCCAGCGTCAGAGAAGCTGGGGTTTCTCACTCCAAAGCAGACTGTAACTGATAAATGTTGTGACTTCCTCTGCTACACGCGATCCTTCATGGTTTGCAGCAATAACAACCCACCGACCTACGTCTTTACCCCTGCAAAGCTGAGTGCTGCAGCACGGTGCGCTGATGGGTTACAGGCTTAGCTGGCTTTAATGTCCCAGTTAAGTAGCATTTGGGGAAATCTAATGCGGGGACAGGTGCTCTGTCCGGAGTGCTCTTCGATATGGAAAAATCACAAGGATACACTGCAGAGGGAATATTAACGCTGTCTTCCAGTCATTGCCTACAGGAGACAGCAAGATACCTTGGTTAGCAGCTATTGCTGTCAGTTAGTTGGCAAGAAAATACTTGTGTGCAAAGTCTGCCCCATAGCCTATTCCATGGGACGATGTTGGCAGCTTGAAAGAGAGCTACAGCAATTGCTAAATGTCTTCCATGAGGATTTTCACAGCCCAGCATAAGCAAGGGGGTGCATGGGAAGAGACAGTATGAGCACTCCTGTGTCAGCACTGAAATACTGGTTGTGTTTGGGTAAAGAGAGACTGCAGGATGAGTAAAGCAAGCCAGAAAACAGGCATCACCTAGAAAATTCAAAATATGTAAAAATCACAGTGGAGGTGAAATGCGATCAGCCTGATGGGATGAAGACCTGAACATGGTGTTGTTTGAGTCTGTCAAGCAGAACCCCCACAGCTGACAGGAGCATCTCTCACACGGCTTCTGGAAAGCTCTGGAGCTTGTACCCATCAGCTTTGTGCAGCAAGGCAGCAACATGGAGAGAGGGAAGGTGTCAGAGGCGACTGTTTCACTGGCTTTGTCCAAGCCTGCCATGCCTCTGGGAAACCTGTCAGAGGGGGGGGAGTGGCAAGTGGCATCTTCACTTATTGTGTTTTAAAATTCTCCTTCCTTTAGAGAAATTCGGCATGACCAGGCCAGCCGGTTTCCAAATCACTTACCCCGAGGTAACTTACTCCCAGGAGCACTGCAGAACCAGCACGTCTCTCCTGTCCCCTCCCCAAGCCACCTGCTCGTCAGAGTGCACTCAAAAGCCAGCACACGTAGGGCAGAAAGAACCAGAATCACAGGTCACTGGTGGGAACGGATCTTCTGAAACCGTCCTAGGTTACACCTGCATTCACGGGTGCTGCAGGACACCTGTATTTGTCCTCTGCCATATAAGCAAGTTGCTAGGGAGGCTGCCTTTGCTCTACCCACAACTCCTGCCTGCGCCCTGCAATACAAACAGCCGAGGAGAGGAGCCCGGGGATGTCCCCGCAGCTCTGCCAGCACCCGGCGAGGCTCACGTCCGTGCAGCGGGGCAGCCGGCAGCCGTGGAAGCAGACAAGCAGCCCAAAGGACAAAGAAAGGGATGCGCGTTGAGCGGCCAGCCCTGCTCTGCCACGCTTGTGAAGCGAGGCAAGGCGAGCAGGTCTGACCAGCGCCGGGAGGGACAGCAGCAGGGCGGCGCGCAGGCAGCAAGGCGGCTCCGGGTCTGTGCTCAAGGCGGGCTGCTCTCCTGCCTGCTGTTCACACAGCTTCCCCAGATAACCCACAGCACTGGTTCACGGTTCCTGTAGCCCTGAAATGGGGATGCAAGCTGAACTGCTGAGTTGATGTGGTTTGGAGAAAAAAAGGGCTGAAGAGAGACTGTTAAGGCTGCTGAGTACTTTGCAGCATCAAAGCGTGGCCTAAGCTCTTCTCCGCAACCCCTCTGTCCTGCCCTGCTTGTTTTGGTGCCTCGGGAATGATCACAGCCCCCTCCTCCATATCTCTTTTTAAACAGCTTTTTGGTCCATCACTCCAGGGAGCTCATCACTAAATGCTCAAACCTGGTGTTTGCTGCCTCCACGTCGCCAGAAAGGTGGCTCCTGCAGGGATGCTGTGGTGGGGTCCCGGAGGAACGATGCTTCTGGAGAAACAAGGGGTTGCAAAAGACCCTGGACCTCCTATCCCTCACATCCAGGCCAGGCTTCAACCCATTGAGTAGAAACAGCAGCTACAAAAAAAAAGTGGGAGGTGTAAGATGTGCAGGGTACGTATAACCAGATTACAAAGTATTCTTCCATTTTCCACACTCTGACAAGGAGACGGAAGAGCAACAGCATTTCATGCTGATAGGCAACGCTGTCCGTGGCACAAACATCTTATCTGTGCCTGGAAAATGAGGATGTGGAACCTGGAAATGAGAAAACTGCCCATTAGGCTAATGTGACATTAATGCTCCACGTTGTGGAGACTGGAGTGCCCGCGGTGAGCCTGCAACCTGAGAGCAGCAGGGCTGAGAGGAGGGACTGCCACAGCAGCCCTCGATCACGGATGGGAGCTGATGGGCTGCCAGCTGGCAGCCCAGGGACACCCCTTGGTTGCGGCTGCCTCACCCCGCTCCTAAACACGCACGCGTTTGGGGTGCCCCATGCCATCCCCCCGAAAACTCCATTCCTTTGCAAGATTGTTGTTGTAGCAGTAAATGAAATGCTATTGCCCTATTACAGTCAGGATATCGCTCTAAATTGACTGTTTTATAGTCTTGGGTAATTTAATTTTTTTATTTAGTGAATGACTTGCCATATGCCCGCTGACTGAGTGATACAGCTATAACACGGATCATGTCAGAGCTGCTGTTTGAGAAGAGCTCCCATCGCCAGTCCAGGTCTCCACCGCGTTCAGCCCCCATTGATGGCTGCTATGGCTGTTTGCTGTAGGAAATGCCTGCCAAAGCGGACACAAGAGCTATTCAGAGACTCTCAAGGGAGACCAAGACTAAGCAGCAACCTGTGGGCCAACAGTCCAGCAGCGGGGTACACGGTTCTGAGACTGGGACCAGCACAGCAAGGATGCGTACGGTGTGTGCACCCCGGCTGCTGCCAGGCTGGGCATGCGATGACCAGGCAGCTGGGGCTGCTGATGTGCACCCAGAGCTCTGGCATGGTGCTGGGAGCCCAGAGCACTGGGATAGAGGCTATATTTTGGGCTGTGCGTGCTTAATAAAGCTCCTGGTTAGGCATTCATCCTAGCTTATCTTCCCGCAAGCAGTTGCCACCCTCCCCTGGGGTGGCAGCATCCCCAGGGCTCATGGGGAGCCAGCCTGGCTTAAAATACTCTGTGAATAGCAGAAAGATTTTCCAGCCAGACTCTGATCCTCTGAAAGCATAGGATGGATGGTGAGAAAAGAAAACAGTGGTGTGGCAAGACCCCCCTCAACAGCAGTGATAAGTCTTGCTCAGCCTCACTGCACCACGGGGCTCCCCCCTCCCAGTGACTCAGACCATGATTCGGATCATTTTCTCCTAAATGGCCTGGCTGTGTTTTTCCAAGTGGATCACATTCTGCCTCCGACTGCCTGCAGTCTCAGCGGGACCCACTCGGTGTGTCCTCTGTCCTCCTTGGTATTTTGATCTCTTCTCCAATTTAGTTTCATCTGCAAATTTCAGGAATGTGTTATTTAGGAGAGCTGTGTGTCTTACTTATTTCAATGAATACCGCTTGGTAATATTGCTCTTGTTTCTGTTTTAAAATAATTTTCTCTAGCTTTCTGCAAAACTCCTGATTTTTTCTGATTATTTTTTCAGCTAAACTGGGAGAAAACATTTCATATGACACTAATCCTAGTGCATGTTATGTGAACAGGGAGTTCATGGGGTGATTTTGCTTTGCTTCATCATGGGATGCTTCAAGACCCAACATGGGATGCCCCTGAGACCCAACAGCTACTGAAAGCATTGCGGGACATCTCATGTAAAAAAGTTTTTCGCTATTATATGACTTCTCCATGTCCTGTATGAAAGCAAACAGGACATGACACCTTTTATCGTTTCACAGCAAATATCAACTGTGGGCTCCATGTTCCAGGGCACTGCAGACACACAGATAATCCCATCCCCAGCACAGATCCGGTTTAAGGCAGGTTGGGCTCAGTACAGATGTGCCCATCTGGGTGTCTGCAGAACCACTCTTTGTGCAAGGAGTCTGTTGGCGATGGGAGCTGTTCCCCATGTGCACGGGAGGCCTGACCTTTGCGTGTGTCCATGGCCTCCAGGGCCCTTCAGGAAGCCTTCTGGTGATGTCTTCTAAGTCAGAGAAGAAAAAGTAGTAAGTAAAATCGTTGTCCTAAAATTGTGAGACCTTTAGGACTCAAAGCCATTTTTGCAAGTACCCTGAGGGCCATGAAAATTTCAACCCCAGCAAAATATTGCTTTCACACTGGAAAGTACCTGTGAATCCCTCACAGTTGGTTGTTCTGTTTACTCTCTCTGCCAAGATTATTAACGAAGGCGTTAAACAAGCAAACCTAGCACTGGTCCCTGTAGTTCCCCGGACACTGCCGGATCTTTATAATTGTCCTTTGTCCTCAGATTTGAGGATGGTTAGAGCACCTTGCCGACACAGTGGTACCAGCAAGTTCACGAGTAAAGACTTCCCAGTGGAGATGCAGATTTTATTGCTACAATATGGACAAAGTTCCTGCGGTGACTGTGGCTTTGCTGGGTAGGATGACCGTCCCTGTACCGGTGTCTCCATCCCTGGGGCTGTCTGAAGGAGAGCATTGTCATTGTCTATAGGACAGTGTCCGTGTGGCACCTTTCTGGATCTCTCTGCTGAGTGGAGTCATCACATTGCTGTGTCCTGTGGGAAGACAAGCCCTACATCTGCCCTTCCTCCACATGCATCCATGCAGGATATGGGGAGATGGTGCCACATGGAGCGGGGCAGCAGGCGAGGAGGAGGGAAGGAGGTCCCATCCTGAAAGTGTCTCTCTACAGCAGCTCTGGGGTAGAGAGGGACCAAGCTTGAGGTCCCCTGGCACTGAGAGAAGTCAAGCAGCTGTGAGGATGCACCAGAAGCCTGGGAGATAAACCCAACTGCAGTCCCATGGTGTGGTGCCTGGCTAGGCTGGCTGGTAGGACTCTTCCCAGCTGGGAAGGAGAGCCAGCACCTTCCCAGCCCAGGCTGCAGCTCTCTGCAAGAGTCCCTGGCTCCAGCAATCAGTTGTGACTTTGGGAGCAGGAGGGGAAATCTAGGATGTGCTTGTTGTTCCACATTCCTGGTGTGTTTGCTGTGGGCTGGAGGCTGGGGACCTCCATCAGGTCTCCACCATTGCTGTCCTCCTGGTGGATTTGCCCTCCCTTGCCTGCTCAGGTCCCCCAGCCACCATGGGAGTTGCTGAGCACCCACAGCCTTCTCTAGAGGGGAGAAGAGGGGGGTCTATCCCCTGGGGTGCCAGCACCCCATCCCTGCTTCCCCTCAGTCCTGCAGCCTGAGTGCCAGGGCAGTGCCGGGAAGCTGCAAGCTGGCTCCTGGGCTCATTAACGTGGAAAGCATGTGTGCCCTGCTCCCCATGCATCGATCTGATAAATGAAGAGCTGCCGATGGTATTTTCTACCCTTTTAAGTGTTAAAATAACATTTTAGTGAAATATGAGCAGGTCAGAGTCGAACTGCCCCCTTTCATCTCACAGCACAAAAGCAGGCTGGCTTGGGGAGGGGTGTCTGCGCACATGCGTGCATGTGTGCTCGCACATCTGTGGAGGAGGTTCCCAGGTCCTGAGTGTAGATGCATATGCAGTTGTACACAAGCAGTGCCCGTGTGTCTGTGGGAGAGGATGAGGAGTAAGTGTGGGTACGCAGGTGTCAGCGAAGGCAGGATGCTGCACATGGACAAGCGCAGAGGTCTGGCTGTGCACAACACTTGGCCACGGGACAATGAGGAGGACCCATACCCATACATACCATAATGCAAATTTTCAGAGGTGCAAAGCTCTTACAGGTGCAGAGCTTTTTCTGGCAGCTTTAGCAACTCATGGCTGCTCCTTGAATCTTTCTGGGTCTTCTTTTTGCAATTCCTTTGTGAAAATGCAATGACTTGTGTTGGGGATTGGGAGAATGAAATGACATTGTCCTTAAGCTTGGCTCTACCTGAAGGGACCCCTGTGCACTCAGCCTCTGGCCACCACAGTCCCTGCCTGGCAATGATATGAGGGCTGAATGCAAGGGAAACCAAACCCCACATGAAAAATGTGGGTTTTCAGCCTAGTTAAACTAATCTATAAGATGGATTGGACGGGGGAAAAAAAAGGCAAATGCTCACTGGACTGCGAAATGATACACTGAAAATTGGAGTATATCACTGACAGTTGCTCTTGATGGAGTCCAATGTGTCAGGAAGAGAAGTGGTAGCGATAGCAGGTTTGGCAGGTCCTGGGGGGATCCTGCCCTGTACCTTGGGGAGCGATGGCCTGACCTGCCTCGTCTGTGGTATCCAGCCCTTTCTGGGCCTGAGGGATCAACTGGACCTGGTGACTGCAAGGGATGACTGCCATTTTCACACCCTCGATGTGAGTGGCCCCTTCAATGCCCAGGATTTCTGTCCATGCCCTGGGGCCTGGCTGGAGCCGCCCTGTGCATCCTTCCCTTGCCCATCCCATGCATCCTTCCCCTGCCCATCGCCCCTCATGGCCCTTTGGTTTCCCCTCCTTCCCCTGCCTAGAGGGGAGTGGTTCTTGGCGTGGCTTTGCATCCCCTCTCTCCAGCCAGCCGAGTCCAGCTCAGCCTTGGGCCCCAGCCCCCCTTTCCACCCTGTTGCCCAATGTCTCTTCCTTCACCGCATCTCTGGAGTATGATTACTCCGCGCCCTGGGTGAGAGCAAGAGAAATATGTGCTGAGATGACATTTCGGTTATACATGATGCTATTAAAATATGATAAGAATGCTATTAACATTAATAATCCTTTTCATTGTATCATTTAGGGAGCAAAACAAGCCATTAAATATTACGGAGTCATTGGTGCTTTGATGGCTTCAGGGAGGGGAACATTTGGCCGTATTTGACTACATGCACTCTGAAAATATAACATTATCTCTGGGAAATGGGTTTCTCTGGGCTCATCATCTCCCTGAGGCTCGGTGGATCCAGGCCAGTCTCCGAAGTGCCGGGGTAGGCCAGCGTCGCAGAAGGGGCAGGGTGGGATGGCTGGGTGCCAGGTGAGGCAGTGGTGTTGGAGATGGGCACCCGTGCACCCTTGTTGGTGCACAGGGAGAGCAGACAGGACACGATGCCCCTGGGAAGGGTGCAGGGGCTGTCTGTGTGCGAGGAGGCTGAGATGGAGAAGCCGTGTTTTGCCCGTACCCAAGGGGAAGAGTTTATGTGGGTTGGGAAGGGCTGCTCAGCCCAGTGCAGGGTTGCAGATAGTTATGCGTACCTGTCTTCGAGCTTAATTTCCATTGCCCCGCCACCTGCTTCCTCCTCCAGGATATCTGCAGACGTTACAGCAGAGGAACCACTTGAATTACCCAACATTAACTGCGTGGTCCAGGCCAGAAACTCTCAGGCAGGGCTCAGCTCTCAGAGCAGGCTGCTCCGTTTGCGTACTGAGTCTGCTGTTTGGTGCTCTCAGCCCTGTCAAACAACCTTCAAGCTCACTACAATTTACCCAAACCTCAGCATAAATCTACCTACTCTCTCTGATGCTGTGCTCAGCCCCGAAGTTCATCCATGTGGGAGTTCCCTGGACACTGAAGCATTAGCTCTTAAATGCTCTGAAAGGCACCCTCGCTCCTAGCCACGTCCCCAGAGAGGACCAGTTTCTGCATGCGTAATGCTCTGCCCACACCGGTTACGTTCAGTCTGAAGCCTGGCAGCCAGAGGTGGTGACAGCAGCATCCCCTTTCTGCACAGTCATCCGCTGGTGAGAGGGCAGTGGGAACCTGAGCTCCTTGCCGTTCTTTTTTGGCTGGAAACCCCTCTTTTTGGGACAGCTGTCAAATGCCCAAACTACCAGCTCCACCGAATGCCTACATGTGAACAGGAATCAGCGCCCGCTCCTTGCCAAGCCCATCCCCAGGATCCGGCCACTCAAAGTCCAGGCTGTGAAGTGGCATCAGGGCACAGGGCCAGCATTGTGCTCTGGTCTCAAGTGCTGGGAAGCCCTTTGATACCCACAGGCTCATTGGTGACGCTGCTGCACGGGGCTAGGCCAGGGCAGTGGGGCAGCCAGGTGGTCTGCACTGGGCTCAGGATGCAGCCGTGCATCCCCAGACTCACCAGCGACTGCCGGGCAGGGACGATGCAGCCAAGCCAAGGCCCCTGAGCTGCTCAAATGCCACCAGAGCCATTGTTATCTGGATGTTTCCCCATGGTGACAGGAGCAAATGAGGGAGAGAACTGAAAAATGTGCAGAAGCTTTTGACAGGACTGTCAGAGCACCAAGTGAGCGCTAACAAGGACAAGTGTGGGCTCTTTAAACAAATCACTGTCATGTTGCAGGCATATCATTGTTTAACACAGCCACCACAAGTCACCAGAAAAGGTTAAAGCAAGAATGGAAGACTTAGTCCTAGGAAATGTGTCACAGCCGAGCTGTCCTCAGGACTGATCGTTTCCTCCGTGCATCCAGGCTGGCTTTAGGTCTGGAGCCTGCAGTCCTTGGAGCATCCTTGCAATGGACCTGCCACGGTGCTTGGTGTTGGAAAGACTACCCTGTGCAGGCGTGATGCTCGCAGTGGGCACACCAGTAGAAGCAGTTGCACTACACCTATTCCCTCCGCCCTGCACTGGTGAGAGGCTGGGGAAGAGGCTTGGCCCCATACGTTGACAGCCAAATGCAAGCACGTACGTACAGCAACACCCCCCGGGATGCTCCAGGGATATGACCTGGACAGCTCTGGGAAGGACACACTGCTCAGTAGGCTCTGAGCCCCCAGGGTTTGCCTGAAGAGGCCTCTCTGGCTATGTTTGACTTGCACAATCCCTCACTCCATTCAGGAAGACTCAGGTGGCTTCAACATCACGGGCTCGCTGGCTTCTCCATGGGGACCAGTGCCCTGCTCACAGCTGTGCACGGCTCCACAGGACCAAGGGCTTGGGTGTGCAACAGCAGGGTCCTACCACAGCTGGCCACAGTCCTGCTCCATCTGTCCGGTCTGTGGGGAAGGGAAGGGGAGACGTGCCAAATGGGCAGGGGGCTCCCGGGTGAGATGAGCTGCTGCAAACCCAGTCCAAGCCCAAACCCTGCTGCATGTCTCCCCCAGATACAGCGGTTCACTGGGAGATATGAAGGTGTCTCTGACCTTGGAGACTTTCAAGGCTCAGCTAGGTCTATCCGTGGCCTGAGCTAGTATTGGATATAGTCCCAAGAGAGGATCAGGGACCTCCAAGGAGCCTTCCCACCCACCGTTGCAGGATTCTGTGCAGAGAAAACATCCCAGTAATATGAGCCATAACTCTTTTTAAAGTGTAAGAAATGAAATAACTGAGGTTGCTCGCTGACACCCAGGGTCACTGCCTGCAATTCACGAGAAGCTGCTCACTGCGCAGAACCAAATGTTCCTGCGTATGAAAATCATATGCCAAGGTCACATAAGCAATTCGGACTCCGACCTTAGCACTCTGCTCACGTGCAAACCATTAGGCAAGGAAATATATAACAAACAGCCCCCAAAGATCCTAAAGGCCCTACACAGCTCCTACAATGCCTAGCAAGTCTTCTCTATCCATCACGTAGCGTCTCCCAGAGCAGTGCATCAAACTTTAATATCTTACTCTTAGTCACACAAAGGCTGTAACAAGCCTGGCCTTTCATGCTACACAATCCACCAAATCAAAGGCTCTCTGACAGAACAGAGCACCTGAATATAATCTTTCTCCCTCATCTAGATCTCATCTATTTCAGGGCTCTGCATACCCCTCATCACTGTGATATACATCAGTATTGCCAAACAGCACATTTTCCTACTGTGTAAAACAATTGGGCATGTTTCTAATTAGACAAATATCATTAGACATAAGGCTATTGTAGGAGAGATGAAGGAAACCCCTATGTGAAATCAGAGCCAAGCCCACTGTGCTCCAACACCAATTGCTTATTCCTCCACCCCTCCTTAAATGTGATGCTATGGGGCACTTTGCCCATATTTCCAAAGATATAAAGCACACAGACCCCACTTTTGGGGGTGAAAAATGTTATAGGGAATCCAGGCTAAAAAAAAAAAAAAAAAAAAAGAAAATAGAAGGATGTGAAGGAAATGCCTTCAAAATGGCTGCAAGATAGCAATGCTAAGATTAATTCCTGGCAGGCAGGGATTTCACAGCTTAGAGATTTTGTAGAGGAAAATTTGAGAGAGTGGCAATGACAAGTACATTTCCCTACAAGAACGAGTGGTGTGGGGATGTGTGCAGCTGCCATGGCTGGGCACTGCCCACCCGTGCTTGGTGGCAAGGCACTGCTGGTTCCCCATGTGCCATGCGCAGACTGAAGCAAGCAGCCTGACCCCTGATGTCAGGATTTTCCCCTTGGACAAAGTGTCCAGAAAGGGAAGACATGACCTAGACATGCTATGAGCTAGGCAGGGTCTTTTCAGCCTGCCACCTGCTTTTCTGCAAAGACATGTCCTGTCCTGTAAGTGCTGGGGCAGCAGCAGAGAAAGGGATGAAGTGGGATTAGTGTGTTTGTTGGGGTCAGGGCATCCCACTGCAGAAGGCACGTGCCATAGGGTTCAGCTTTCAGCAGCCTGGAAATGCTTTCAGCTCTTTGCCTGCCTTTCTGGTGCCCACAGCTGCATGGGTGAAGCCATCCCAGAAGCAAGATGCCATGCACAGAGGGTGTTGCACAGACCCTGAAGGACATTGCTGGCAGAGTAGAGCATCCCCTGCCCTTGGTGTTGGGACTGGGGCTTGGTGGAGCTTCCTGGGCCTGTTTTCCATCTTGCATACTGGGGATGACTGGCTGGCTGGCTGGCTGGGGATGTACTGGAGCCCACACACAGCCTGTGTCCAAGACCACCCATCCCCTATATGTACATCAGCGTGGACCAGCTCTGGCCAGGAGGCCCTGCATCCCATCCTGGTCCCCAGAGGGATGTCTGAGCCCTGTGCTCTGCCACAGGAACATGGGGATTTCATAGGATGTGAGTATCTCTGCCTGTGCAGTGCCATGGCTTTGCCTTCCTGGGCTCTTTGCTGGGCTCTAGGGTCCACAGGAGGGGAGCATCAGTGGTGGAGAGCGGGAAAATATCTTTAAGATTCACCATCTGCATCCATTCCCATTTGGGTCCCCACGCAGCAGCAAAGAGTCTGGATTTGTGCAGCTGGCGGAGCAATCCCATGATCCCAGTGAATCAGAGATTATCAAGGGGGAAAACTCGGGGCTTAGGTGGGATCAGGAGGAGGAGAGGAGGATTTGGAGCTTGTCCGATGGGTTAAGCCACTTGTACTGGCTGAGATTAGGCAGAGAAGGAGTCTGATTTAGATGTGAAATCTGCTGCCACCTCCTCTAAGCCCTGCCCACGCACTCTGGCATCTCTTGGTGTAGGAGGGTGACAGCTTGTCCCAAAACAACATAGCTCAAAGGGCAGGAGTGGGACCTGGAGGCTCTCCTTTGTCCTCTCTAGGGCTCCTGTGAGTGGTTAGAAGTGTTTCCTGCCTGTACTGCCATCCTCAGCAATCCTTCCTCTGATACTGCATTGGTCTTAAAGTCTGCCCATTGGGTCCTGCCTCCCCTCTGCCCTGCCCCTCTCCCCTCTGCACAAGCCCCTTGCTAGGCCTGCAGATGGAGAGGGATGCAAATAATTGGCATTTACTTCTTCCCTTTCCCACAGGGATCCATCACCATTAGTGTCACAGCTTTCACATCTCCAGCCCTATCCAAGAAAGGGTCATCTCCATGCCTGCTTCCCTCTTGCCCAGGATGTTTCCCTGCTCTGATGGGGTCCAGTTCACTTATTGCCTTGAAATACTGCCTGCAAGGAAGGACAGCACTGAATCCAGCTGGGAGCCCTGGGATGCTCTGTCCAGGGTTGCCACTGTTTTCCAGGACCTCTGGTCTCCTCTCACCTGGTTGCAGAGCCAGCTGTTGCTTCTGAAGCCCTCAGCCCCACAGCACTGGCCTGGCCCTGCCGTGGGATCTCTGCTGGGACCTGGGTGCTGCTGCACGCACCTCTGCGCCTTGGCATTTGGCTGCTGGGGCACAGTACGGCACCCCGCCAGCTTCAGAGCAGAGCTAGGTCTGGTGGGTGCCCTGCATGCCAACGGGTGGCAAGACCTTGGAGATTTTCAAGGGTGAGGGTAAGATGAAGGAAACCTAAAAAGAGCCAGTGATGTGAAACAGCCACTGGAAGCAAAAAGAGCAGTCAGTAATGATGACACCTCCTGGCGCTTTCCTTTCCGTGACGCTTCCAAGCGGTGTCCCCCTGGGCTGCTGTGCAGACACTTCTGGGAGTGGGTCCCAGGCACCGGGAGCACGCAGCAGCTTCCCGTGGGTGCTGGGAGAGGAAAGCAAAAGGGACCTTGTGTAGCTGCAAGTGGCAGCCTAGAAAGGAGATACAAAATTGGTCTCTGAAAGCAGTCCCCATGCCTGGCGGTGGCCAAGGGTGGCAACACAGCCCTGCATATGGCCACCATCTCCAGTCAAGCACAGCCAAGAGACAGCCTGGACCCACCCTTGCAAACACTCTGGAAAGGCAGGAACCAACACAGGAGACCCCAGTGTGCCACTACAGGAGGCTCTGGGTGGCAAATCCCCGAGTGCAGCCCCTGACCTCCTTTTGGACTCCCTATGGCCCCTGGAGGGTGGTGAACCCCCTTGCCCTGGTGCACTGGCACTGCCTGGCAGCACGGCTCTCATGAGGGTGTGGAGGAGCACAGAGAGAGACAGAGGGGGTAAAGAGTCCAGTTTTAGTTGTAATGAAGCCCCAGGAGTGCAAGATCAAAGTGCCAGCAGCCCTGAAGATGCTGCTGGTCCCCACACAGCAAGTGGGACCACATGGGCAAAGCAGGGCAGGTGATGGGCAGGGGCTAACGCTGGACCTGGTGTCTGCATCAGGGCAGATGTCTTCTGCATCCCCACCACACAGTGCTGGGCTTGCATCATGCTTGCCCCCTCTCTGTGCCCTGGGCATGGAGAGCTGTCCTGCAGGAGCCCAGGGCTGTAGGGCACTTGAGCAGGACAGGAGTGGGATAAATACCATCCAGCCACAAGTCCCAGTCCCAGAGCAGCACCTTGTCAGTGCCATTTCCAGCCATCAGCTGCCTCCTGAGAAGAAAATGAATGTCTCATGGGGAGCAAGAGCACCAGACCTGCAAGAGCCAGTAGCGGGAGCTGCATGCTCGTATAGGAAAGAGACCTAATGAGGTGCTTTATTAATTGCGTTGTGAACTTTTCCTTTAATGATTCTCCCCGCAACTCCCTCTAGTTAAAGCTAATGGCCTGTAGCATGTTCAGCAGATGGATTATCCATAGGTGCCCAGGCAGCTGGGCCCAGCTCGTAGAGGGGTGCGTGGGGACTGCCAGCGAGGCAGACACATCACCCATTTCTCCCTGGTGTACCCAAGGCCCCACAGTACTGCAGGGGCTTTGCTGGAGCCCAGAGATAGAGGGGGTGCTGGGGCACCCTGTCTTTGCCCGTGCACCCAGTGCAGCAGCCTGTGGTAGTGATGCTGGTACCAATATCTCTCTCGAGCCCTTCGTGGTTGAATGAGCAGGCAGCAAGACGGGCTTCCCCATCGCTGGGAGTCACGGTGTGGGGGATTGCTGGGCTTCATTGCCCCATGGCATGTGTGGCTCTGTTTGGGCCAGCTGGGTCTGTGCTGCAGTGCAGTTTTCCCTTCTTTGCTTCTGCACAAGGCAGAGCTTGGCCTGGAGATGGCAGGAAGAGCCCCATCTGGGAGCAGGACCAGCAGTCCACAGGCACCGCTTGCAAACCTGGGCGCACCAGGGCAGCAGGGTGGTACTCAGTGGCCAGTGGCCGGCCACCTCCACTGATCCCAGGATGCTGGTCTAGAGGTGTCGTGGTTTCAGCCCAGCCGGTGACAAAGCACCACGCAGCCGCTCGCTCACTCGTCCCCTCCGGACACAGTGGGATGAGGAGAAAATATAAAGGCAGGCTCGTGGGTCAAGACAAGGACAGGGAGGGATCACTCTCCACTTACGATCATGGGCAAAGGACAGGCTCAGCTTGGGGAAGAAACAAAATCAATTTAATTGACTACCAATCAAATCAAAACAAGGATACTGAGAAGTAAAACCAAATCTTAAAACACCTTCCCCCCACCCCTCCCTTCTTCCCGGGCTGAACCGTACTCCCAATTTTCTCTACCTCCTCCCCCAGAGCAGCACAGGGGGACAGGGAATGCGGGTTGGGGTCAGTTCATCAGATGTTGTCTCTGCTGCTCCTTCCTCCTCAGGGGGAGGACTCCTCACTCGTCCCCTGCTCTGATGTGGGGTCCCTCCCGCGGCAGACAGCCCTTCACCAACTTCTCCAACGTGAGTCATTTCTGTGGGCTGCAGTTCCTCACAAACTTCCCTGGCGTGGGTCCTTTCCGCGGGCCGATCTTCAGCCACGCACTGCTCCAGCGCGGGCTTTCCCACGGAGTCACGGCCATCTTCGGGGGCATGTGCTCCCCCGCTTCCCTCCATGGGCTGGGGGGGGACAGCCTGCCGCCTCACCGCGGGCTGCAGGGCATCCCCTCCTCCTTCACTGACCTCGGGATCTGCAGAGGGGCTCCTCTCACATTCCAATCCCCTCTCCGCTGCAGGTTTTCCATCAGGTGGGTTTTCTTTTTATTTTTTCCCTTCTTCAATCTGTTCTCCCAGAGGCGCTACCACCATCACGGGCCAGACGCGAGTCTGGCTTGGAGCTGGGGAAGCTTCTAGCAGCTTCTCACAGGAGCCACCCCTGCAGCCTCTGCCCCGGGACCAAAAAAACCCCACACCACACAAACCCATAACAAGGGGCTTCACAGAGCCCATCTGAGTCCAAATTGGGGATTCAGCCTCATTATTGAAATTGAACTATAGTGGATGGTCCCCCCAAATGACCACATGTCACCAGCCAGTGCTGATGCCCAGTCCCTTGAGAGCAGTGGGGGCAAATGGTTTGTGCTGCCCTGTCCCAGGCTGATCCCAGCAGAGCAGGATGGCCTTTCCAGTATGTCAGCAGTGCGCATGCTACCACACAGATTATACAGTGCCTTGTGAGAAGATATTGATTTCCTTCGCCTACCAACTGTAGGGTCATGGCGACCAGCTGCATTAAACGCTGTGCATTAATGAAACATGGCCAGCCAGCTGCTTGCTGTGAGAGCAGAGAGCTGCGCTCCGTAAGAACTCCTGTGGGTGCCACGGCCAGGTTCATGATCCAGGAAAGTCTGGGGCCGCAGTGGTGCAGCATGGCCCCACATGCCCGCCCAAGCCCCGCATGGTTTAGCCAGGGGCCATTCTTCCACAGGTCTTCTCCAGGCACCTCTCCATCAGGTAACCCTGTGTCTTAGAGCCGCATCCTGCCCTGCAACACTTCACAGGCCTTCAGCTCTTTCCATGCTCTTCCTTTTTTCCCTGCCCCTTCTTATCACGCTCTCCTGGCATCAGGGCTGCTCTTTTCACAGTGCACAGCAGAGTTGAGGGTGGGCATGGGCAGCTCCAGAGATGGCTGCTGGGGCTCATCACACATGCTGGGGCATGTCTGCAGGCTGAGCAGCAGGAAGGGGAATAAATTAGCAGCTTCAAGTGGAGCTGGAGGTTTCCATGTGGGAGTTTGCTTCGTATTTAAAACAAGTACTGGTGAAGGCTCTGCATTTCAGCCTGTCCATGTCCCATTAGTGAGTAACGTGGATGTGTTTGTATTTAGTGTTGGCATTAATTAGTGGTGGGAGATGGGGTGAATGTGAGCTCCAGCTCTCCACAGATGAGGTGACTCATCCATCCCCTCTCCTTTGCCGCAGACTTTCTGCTGTAACTTCGTTAGCCTCAGCTGCCCCGCTGCACCCAGGGAACCTCCGCAGAGCAGCTCGCACGTGCCCACCACTCCCCTGTGGACTGCACTACGGTGAGTGCCTGATGCAAATTCCCTTCCCAGCCCTGGCTGCTGCCACATGATGAGCCTCTTGCTTTGCTGCCTGAGTCTGCGCTGAAAGGTGAGAGTATTTTTAGTCATGGACCAATTTTTCTGCAAAGGCACCAGCCTATGCTGTGGGTCTCATGTAGCACCAGGTCACTCTCCCACGGTTTGGGCTCTCCTCTGGCTGTGTCGGGGTGTTGAGGACTGCAGGGGTCCCCAAAGCAACACCCTCTTTGAGCCAGGAGCCCTGCAAACAGCAGGAGCCTGACATGCTGCTGCTCCTTAGGCTCTGAGAGGTTTGCCCCGAAGTCCATACCCCTCACCACGCTCACCCTGGTGTTTCATGCAGGCACATGGGGCAAGGCATGGTGCAGGTGGCTGCAGAGATGCTGGGGGAGGTCTGAGCACAGCCAGGGTCACGTCAGCCTCTCTGCAACCATCCAGCCTGCAGCAGACCATGGTTTCAGCTAAGCATTCAGACCATAGTGGTGAGCCAGGCATAGGGAAGGGATGCAGCAGGATTGCTCAGTCTGGGGGAACCTGTGGCATGGTGGGGCTGAGGGCTGCTCAGAGGAGCAGGGGGCTAGGGGGGGCTGCCCTGGTGCAGGGGAAGTGACATTTGTTGAGATGGAGGTACAGGCCCACAGCAGACAGAGTCGGGGAGGGCTTTATTGAACAGTATTTCCTCTGTTCTGCCTCTCCCTGAGGTGTCTGTGCCTGAAGCCAACCTTATTTCTGTTGAAATGAAGCCTGGCACGAAAGTTTAGATGCTCTCTTGGTCACAGAGGTGGTCAGACCCACTGCCTGGGTCCTGCAGGGCAGGGAAGGGCTGAAGGATGGCTGCAGGGCAGCAGGATAGCCAGGCTGCGGGTGTGGGCTGGCATCCACGCCACCATCCTGGGGGATGAGCCAGGAGTGGGCTGAAAGCAGGCTCAGAGAGTGCCCTGGGTGGAGGCCACCACACAGGGTCTTGAGCAGGTCTGCTACAGCAGCTACCCAGAGCCGACGTGTCTGGGGACCCTTAAGCTCCCCATGATTTCTCAGAGACCTCTCCAGACTCCTTGTCCGCCATCCCCACTTCTTTAGGAGTTGGGGGGCCTGTAGGACAGCCCAGCAGCTCCAGGTGGCTGCAGTAAGAGAGACCACCTCTCTGCTGTGGATATTGCAAAGCACTTCCCCAGACTACCTTTTTGCTTGGGCCACATCCCCAGAAGTCACCATGCCTTAGTGAAACACAGCTTGTCCAGCACAAGGACATCCATGGTGACCAATGCCATGTCCTCTGGTGTGAAGCTCTTCCATAGTGTGGAGCTCGGCCAGCCGCCAGCTCCCAGCCAGCAGCAAATGGTGGAGCTGCAGAGGATGATTAGCTGTGCCCCGCTGGGGACAGCCACCAGCCCAGAGGAGCCGTCTGTTGGTGGACCAAGAAAGCCAACCCCCCGCCAGGCTCAGCACTTGGCAGCAGAGCAGAGCAAACGTCCCCCAGCCATCTCTGTACAAAGGCAGAGGGAAAGTAGGAGTCAAGTCGTGGGCACCAGCCCAAGGGGCCCTTCATGTGTGCGCATCCCATGAGAGTCTGTTTCCTGCCTCTTGAACACAAAGCATCTGGGTTTTTTTCCTCCTGTAGCTGGAATTTTGCTGAATGTTTTGTCCTGGATCAGCTGAAAATAGCTCCAGTCAATCTTAACAATTCATTAGCTCAGTTTTGTCGTGAAACTGTTGTTGCTGTTGCTTGCACAGGAAGAGAATGGCTCCAGTGGTGGCAGAGCACTGCATTTGCTGCCTAGAGCTTCCCTACAGACTGTTGTTCACTGGGGCTCTAGCTTCAAAGGCAATTTCCACAGGCTGCACTTGCCTGACCCCAATCCTGGCATTTATTATGTGCTCATTTGATGCAATGCAATCCAAGGCAATTAGCTCACCCATTATCCTGATGCCTGTCCAAATACCAGAGTGGCATTTTCCCAGCTTGTGCACAGGTACCTTTCCTTGGGGACTCTTTCCATGGAAGCCCAGGCCAACATTCTGGTCAGCACCCTTAGCATGGTGGGGTGGGGTTTTTGTTTAGTTTTTGAAGCATCTTGGTCTAATACCATCAATTCAGAGCAGGGGTGAGTGAACTCAGCACACACTTTGCTTCTGGCCTTCTGTTACCGCTGTTCAGCTGTGCATCCTGAATGAGTACAGCCACGGTTGATATCTTCATAGCTTCAGCTCTGTGTCTCCCCGTTTCCTGCACGGGGAGCAGGGGTTTCATTACCAGCAATGTCCTCTCCTGGCTGCCCTTATATTTATGGCAGTCCTTTTTTATAGCCAATTTTGTAGAGTGCCCAGCAGTTAGCTCAACTGCTTCCTTTCATTTCTGCATTATTGCCAATTTCCTGTTCCACAGCCTAAATTTATCACATCTTTAATTGTTTGATAACTCCTAGAACCAGCTTAGAGTCACCCTTCCCTATGCTGTCCCAGTTCTCTGTGTGCAGGCTTCATGCTCCCATCCTCAGCACGCGTCTTAGTCCCCTCCTAGCACATATACACAAAGAAGATTCCAGTCTCAGAGCCAGTCTCAGCATCTCTTGGGTCCTTTTGGCCTCCTTTCTCTCATTTTAATTTGCCAGTCCCAGCCTAGCTCAGCATCCGTACTTTGGTCCATTGCCAGTTTATCCTGGGAGTCCTTGCGGTGTGTGTGGGTCCACCCAGAGGTCTTGCTCCTGCCAGCAAAGGCAGCATTATCCTACAGAAGTTTGCTCTGAGCTGTGTCCTTCTCAGCTCATGCCTGTCCCAAAGCAGACGCCAGGACTTCTGCCAGGTGTGAACAGCCTCTGGTGGGGGTAGGTCCATGGCACCCACTATCTGCCTGCATTTGGGCTGTGAGGTGAGTAAGAGAGAGGAGGAAGGATGCTGTTGTGTTGGGACAGGCTGGTCCTTCCAGAAGAGCGGTCCAGCCTGAGTTCTGAGGCTGTCAACTGGTCTTGGACCAGGGTGCAACACAATGAGACCATTTTTCACTTTAGCTCCTGAAGTCTTCGTGCTTGCTCATTTCTGTGAGCTATTTGGAAGTCTCTGATGACTCTTTTGATATCTGCTGTCCTACACTGCTGAGCCAACATCATCCTGGCTGGTGGTTGCGTCCTCGGTCTGGCCCAGCAGGGAGATCTGCAGACCGGCTGCTTGGGCTGCTTCGTGGTGGGTTCTGCTCCAGCAAAGATTTCCCTCCTGACTGCAGGCTGCTTCGCAAGCTTTTCTGGGAAGCTTCCAGTTTTTCTCCTAGATTCAATTTTAGCTGGACTTGTAATGCCTCCAGTTATTGCTTTGGTTTTATTTCGGTTCTGCCAGCCTTCTGGCCGCTGGCGATTTTTGTGACTGCTTTCGGGTGCCCATTCCCTCCCGGTGGAGCATGGCTGGGGTGAGCGTGTACGGTGGGCACGTGCAGGGGTGCACAGCCCCTGAGCCGTGCAGACCTGGACCTCCTTTGCCAGGGTGCCAGCCTCCTGGCACAGGGTTGCATCCTGCTCCCAGGTGCCCGTCCCAGGTGCGGCAAGCCCTCCATCCAGGCACTGCGCAGGCTGGATGCCTGAAGCTCACCTCCATGGCTGAGCCCCATAGCTTTTTCAGTGGCCTGGCATGGAGATTGTGTCTCTGTGCCCCAAATAGTGCTTGTGGGGTCTCCAGGAAGGGCAGGGACAGTTTGAAGGCGTCAGTGTGAAGAGAGGCTTGGGGGGCAGAGGCAGACATGCCTCTGTACCGGGTTACCCGTTTCATGGGCTCCACCCCATGCCTAGTCACAGCTCAAAGACAGTAAGCAAGCATCATGCCAAGACTTTCTGCTGAATAACATCCGAATGTCCCAAGCATACGCCCCGCTGCTCCACAGCCTGGCTGTGCTATTGCAGGGAGGGTTGAGCATTACCTCTGTGCAGAGCCACGGGAGCACTGCACCCTTGCAGGAAGGATCCCTATCCCATACACCGTGCATCCATCCATTTGGGACCAGTTTGCTGTCCTTGTTGCTTCAGGCTGCCTTTAATGCATGAATTAGATGGGTTTCAGTGCTGTGCCCCATTTACACCTAATTGTGTGACATCCCAAAAGCCCAGGGGGGAGCAGCGAGTCCTCAATCGAGGTCCTGCCCCAGCATTTACATGTCCCCTGAAGCAGCCCTAGCCCTGCAGTGCTGGAGGTGACAGCTACCTTTTAAGGGTAATTTGGAGCCACAGAATTACCAGGGGGCTTCACGCCTTGCATTGTTAGTGCTTGTCAAATATTTATGAAAAAACAATCTGGAGATAATTAATTCAGCAGCGATGGCAAAGCCTGGCTGAGATTTATTTGATGGATATGATTGGAGCATGGACAGAGCTCTGCCAAGTCCAGGAAAGTGTATCATCAATAATAGATTTGTCAATAGATGAAAACATCATCAGATAAGCTAGCCTTGAGTGCCACCTGGCCAGCACATCCCCGCAGTCATCCGTGGCCAGTGCCAGAGAGATGGGCTCCAACCTGCTTCGGCAAAATAGCTGCCCCACAGCTTCCAGTGCCACCATTCTGGTCTGGAGTCTTGGTGGCCAGTGGCAGGGGACCAGCAAGAGCGTCTCCAGAGCCACTCCACACAGCTGGCCCCACAGGGGACAAGGGGTGGGACACAACCGGCTGCAGGGGGGAGAGGCTGGGGTAAAGAGCCCTGGTGCTGGCCTTGTGCCATCATTCCTCCGTTTGGTGTCACCGCCAACCCCAGGGGAGCCCCTGCTCTGGGATGCATGGCACAAAGGCGACCTTGAGCACTGGGAGGGCCACGCTCTTTCCCTGAATAGCTGCCCCGCCGCGCCATGCCCGCAGGGTACCCCTGACCCTGGCCCTGCCACCCTACAGCAGCTGGTCTGGGGCTGCGGGGGTCTTGTGGGGGGCTGCACACACTGAGCCCATTCATCCACCAGAAAGGAGCCCTTGTTCCCTGCAGACAGGCTGCAGGGGCTGGTCCAGCTGCGGCGGCGCGGGTCCACCCAGGCCAGGACCAGCCCCAGGCGCTTCGCAGCCTGGCTGGCTCCAGCAGGGCTGGCCGATGAGCTATGCGATGTTTCCCACTTCTGGCAGCCGCGGGCAGGGGTGCAGGCAGGGCTCCGCAGCCTCCAGCACCCACTTACTTATCTTCTGAGGCTGGGGCAGGCTGTGGTGGGACATACAGTCCCATTCCCGATGCACTGGGCAGGGACCAGACCACACTGCTCCATTGAATCCAGGCAGCCAGGGGACTGTCCCCTTCCCCCGGCATGTGCCACGCTGGGTGGACACGGAGCATCACAGTGAGAAAGTGCTGCAGGCTGTCTCAGGTGGAAGCAGGAGGGATGCTGGGGGGCTGATGTAGTGATGGCCCCATCCTGTCCTGCAGCCTCTCCCCGCCGTTGCTCCTGCTCTGACAAATCCTAGCACCCCACTTGCAGCACCCTGCAGCCCCTGGCACATGGGGCCATGAGTTGGGCATCTTCCGTGGGGCATCCCCCATTCAGGGGATGCTGGGCTTGATGGGACCTGGGGGACATGCCACCTTGGGCAGGGTTGCCCCCGCTCCCCACGGGCATCGGGGCTCCCCAGCCTCCCGGGTCGCTGGCTCAGGCTGCTTCTCATCCATCTGCTCTCCTGTCACATCCCCGTCTCCCTGATTATTTTAATGAGGATAATGATTCACACCTGGGCAATTCAAACCCGCTAACAATAACAATTTTAATTAGTTTCCACTACAAATCTGAAACGTCGTCATTAACATTTAAAACGCTTGCTATTGGCAACTCCATATAAAGCAACGCCTGGGTGGGCTGGGGGGAGCTGTGGGAGGGGCAGGCAAGGCTCAGGGGTGCAGGTGGGATGGGGAACCCACTAGCGGGGGTCAAGGCCAGATACCCACACACCATGGCCCTGAGCTGTTCCACTCCACTCCTGCTGGCCCCCAGCCCATCACAGGGGTGGATGGCAGGGAAATGCATCACCCAGGCACTTTGGTGAGTGTGGGCAGGGACTAGAACCTGGCACTTGGTGGCACCTTGGCTTCTCGCAGTGGCATGTGAGCTGCAGCCTTTGGGGACCTGTGTGGGCAGGCAGACCCACGGCGGGGGACACCCATCACCCAGGCAGCGATGCACGCCCAGGAAAGGGCACCTACGTGCCAAGCACAGCAGGTCGCCATGCCCCATACCATGCACACGGGGCACGAGGAGAAGGGGACATGTCCCAGAGGCTCACCCTACTTCCCCAAGACTCTCTCGAACCCCAGAAACCCTCCGCTCCCCCAAAAAGCTTTGCTACAGACTTCCTACTGCACCACAGCATCTGAAGACCATGAGCGTTGGGGTCAAGCCTGTCTCAGTCCTACACCCAACTGTGCGCCCCACAGCAGCCCCCGGTGCCTCTCCCTCTCGGCAGACCTGTCCAGCCCCAGCACACCTTTGCCCAAACAGCCCTGCAGAAGATGGGGAAGACCTTGGAAGGGACCAGACACAGATGCAAACATGTCCCTCACTCACATAAGTTGTAAGACTCACTGGGGAAGAAGTGGTGGTGCCCTGAAGGTAGATGAAGGGGCTTTTTCATGGGCGTGGGAAGAGACAGTGCCCTGGGACGCAGAGCAGGGTTGAGTAGGCTCTGGCTGGTGCAGTCTATGTGCAGATCATCCATCACCTGCAGGCACACATGAGGAATGCTCCCCAGAGCAGCAAGCCTTTCTGACCCAGCCCCTCCAAGCTCACCCCATGGTGCATCTCTTACCCCCAAGGGTCCTTCTCACCCAGGGTACAGTTGCAGCTGGCAGAGTAAGGGGTTGGGGGTTCTGGGCAGGCTCCTGCAGTGTCTTAGAGTGTGGGCAGCAGAGGTCTGGGGCTCTGGAGGTGCTGGGAGCAGAGCAGAGTTAAATACAGCTGCAGAGGAGACCTGCTGTTGTCACCCTGCACATGGTGGGGTCCTGCGGCCCCTCGCCTTTTCCTCTGCACGGCAGAGGACTGCCTGCTTGCCCTGACTCCTCAGCAGCCCAACACGAGCTAATGCAGCCCCGCGTTCCCACTGGTCTTGCATCTGCCTGTGGTCTTTCCTCCACTGGAGGCTTCTGTGGCCCTGTTCATGGGATTTACCCTTGCTTGGCTTGCTCAGGCATGTGTGGCAAGGGACCACACTCCAAGAATTTGCTCCAGGCACTACAGGGAACAAGGGGAAAAGACAACGCCAATGATGCTTTGGTCCAGCTGCTGCCTCTGGGACATGGGGTGTGCGTCCCCTAGGATCCTGGGCTCAGCTTTCCCTCGACACCAGGTCTGCCTTTGCAAAGCGGAGCCCTTCTCAGGCTGCTCCTGCAGCTCCTGGCGCTGATGCTTGCCTGTCCCTGGAGGAAACTGGAGGAAGAAACACTTCCACAGTGCCCAGCTCAGGCAACCTGTCAGCGATCACATCAATCATTCAGCCAAGCCTGGCCTCACGGGATGTGTTTAGCAGGAGGATCCGGAATAATGCTGGGCAAGGATGTCGAGCAGCACATGTGAGGCCCGCGTGCGTGTCGCCCCAGCAGCAGGGCAGCAAGATGCTCTCCCGAAGGCAGAAGAAATGAGCAGCAGAGCTGAAGCTGTGGTTTCAGGGTGATGGGAACTCAGGAGTCCCCTGAGGGTGCCCCAGTGATGGGGCAGCAGGCAGGGCTCCTCCAGCCCAAGATGTCCTAGTAGCTGGGGTGGCATGGGGTGCGGGAGCTTGCAGGGTGCAGGGTGGAGGCTGTGGCTACTGGTAGGGGATGTGGCAGCCGCTTGGGGAAGGGTGAGCCACAGCCTGGGCAGGGACCTTGTTGTCAGACTGGGGACAGGACTGCGGTTCTGAGGCTGTTTGATGTCCTTGGAGCTGTTTCCCTCAGGTTTGTCCAGCTCTTTGCACACTGATGGAGGGAGCTGCCTGTGTCCTGCCCTGCCGAGAGCTTTCCCCACCCTGGCAAGCCTGGGGGTCACCAGGGCTGGAGCTGTTTCCCTTGAGCCTGCCCTACCAGCTATTGTGCAGGGACACCAGGGGCTCTCCTGGGGCCGCGAAGGGGCCCGTGGGCTTGGGGTGCCTGTTGTCACAGCAGTGCAGTGAGGGGCACCCGGGTGGGAAGGGGACAGGGGCTGTGTCTCCAGAGCAGCCCAAGGCCACCGTCGGCAAGGACAGACCCTGCAGCCCCTCACCTCCCCGACCCCCACACTGGTGGGTAAGGGCCAGTTGTACTAGGAAATCCGCCTCCCCAGCTGGATCCCAGTGCCAGTGCTCTGCCTCTTGGCATGGTGAGATCCTGCCTGTCTCGTGCCCAGGGTGCAGTGGTGTCCAGCCCCGGGACATGGGGCAGTGAAGGGCTGTGCACCTTTCCTGCATCTCTTGTAAATGGCAGATGTTGGGCAGTGGGGAACAGCATTGTGGCCAGGTCTTGCTCATGGTAAGTCCTGTTGTGGCCCTAACCCTGCATCCTTCTCCTGGGTAGAGATTCCCCTTTACCGCTTCTCTCCAGGACCCCATGCCCAGGGAATAGTCGAGACCAGCTCTTCTGCAGAGTGGACACTGGCAGGCTTAAGGCAGGGTGGGCAGCTGAGCCCCTTGTCCCCCAGAACCCCCTAGCCTCAGCACCATGCAGGGGAACCCCTGGGCAGACTTGAGTGCTGCAGAGCATCCTGCCCTCACTGTCCCACAGCAGAGAGGGAGACAACAGCAGAGATGGGATGATGAAGGCAACACACAGGGCTTGAGACAAGGTGGTAGCATCACTGCTGAGAGCCCCAGACCACCGCTGCAGCCAGACCCTGGCCAAACCCTGGTTCAGCAGCTTCCTGAGGGGCTGGCAGGCAGCAAGCTGCTGGGGCAGAAAGCATGAGTGAAGATTACAGCCACCTCCTCTCCCTCCCCCAGCTACACCGGCTGTTGTCTTAGTGTAAACAAGGTATTTAATATGCAGAAGCACTCATTAGCATCTCCTGGTTTCAGCAGCGCCGTGTCTGCAGCTGGACTCACGGGACATGTCACAGGAAATCTCTACACACAACTTTTAATTACAGACAAATGGGTGGACACGTTGTCATTACTAGCTCCCGGTGCTTCCTGCCAGTCCAGCTCTGCCTCACCTCCGGAGGAGTCCGTGGCCAGGCTGGGGCTGCCTGGGCTGCGGGGGTTCCCAGGGCAGCGGGGACGGGGGATGCTGGGGGTGGTGGGCACCTGGGGCCTAAACAGGGACCTTTGAGCAGCAGAGATGCAGCCCTGGCACTGCCAGCTTGTTGCAGTGTGGAGCCGGGTGTAGGAGCCCCCACTTTTAAGACTGGGGTCTTGGCAGGGTGGGTCAAACCCTTGTGCGTACATGAGGTGACATGGATGGAGCACCTCCTCCTTCCCCCGGAGGCTCCCAGACCCTGGTGCAAGGTGTTCAAGCCTCCATGCCCTCCCTAAATGCTTGCTGGACCACAGCCATGGACCGCAGCCATCCTTGACCCCTTTTGCCACTCCTTGGGGTCCTGCGGCTCATGATGGCAAGGGGACAAGGAAACACTCAGCCCTTTGCTGGGGTCAAACCAAAGGATCCTGGAATGGACCCTGTTCTTCTCAGTGTGCCAACAGAGAGGCAGCTTTGTGGGCTTGAAGCTCGTTGTGCAGACAGATGGCCACTGTCTTTACCCAAAATCAGAGGTGTTGGCCCAAACTGGACACTCCAGCATCCCAGTGCCCGTGTATTTCCAGAGCCGCGAGCTGTCCATCTGCAGTGTGATGGGTAGGCGGGTCCTGCCGGCTGGCTGCAGAGTGGAGCAGGGGGGACGGGGTGGCTGGCTATAAAATCCGCATCCTCGGAGGGAGCGGTGTGCAGGCATTGCGGGGGGGAACCAGGGGAGCAGCCAGATGGGGACCCCTCCTGCACAGCTCAGCTTTGCGCTGGCACTGCTGGAGCCTGCGCAGACCACCCCTTCTCTGATCCTGGTGTCAAGGGCATGCCCAGGGCAGCTTTTTGGCCTGGGGCATGGGCAGATGTGTCGATCGCTCTTTCCATCACACAAGGAAACTGAGCTCCAGGCCTAGTTTTTGATGCTGGGCTGGTTCAGAAAGCAGCTATTGTCCTCCTGGGCTCACCTCTGAGCTCTGGGACATCAGCCAGCTTGCCAGCCCCTGCTCCGGCAGGGTCTGCCTGCTTTAGAGCAACACTTTGAAGGCAAACTTGTGCAAGTTTGCTTTTGCAAGCAACTAACGGCTGATGATTTCTCACTTGCTTTCCCTTGGGGCCACTTGTGTGCTGGAGGGAGGGTGGAAAGGGGCATGCAGGCATTTTGCACACAACCTTTGGATGTTCTGGAGGTTGCAGTAAGCAGTGCTCAGGCCGCAGGGTGCAGCAGACAGCTGGCACTGACAACCACAGCTGCGCCAGGGCCCTTCCCTGCACAGACTGCTGCTCCCAGACGGGTGCCTCCCTGGGGAGGCAGCTGGGCAGCAGCAGGTTATAATGCCTCTTCCTGCAAAGCTTTTATCAAAAGCCATTTGTTGGAATTATCTGCAACACCATCCCAGCCACGAAATGCCCCTCCTGAGGTGGGCAGCAGGCAGCAACCAGCAGCCTTCCAGGTAGCTGAAAGGATGTCCCGCTCGCTCTGGCACCAGCCTTCCCATCCCAGTACATCCTGGACGGCTAATGCAGGCTGGGATGTGGGGTGTAGGAGGCAGGCTTGGATCTGTGCCGCATTGCAAGGAAGAACCGGGTCATACAGATGTAGTTTTGGCATCTCTGTGTTGCATAGTGATGGGGCAGCTCTGCCTTCCCCTTGTTCCCTTGGAGGGGCCAAACAGGGGGCCACAGAGAGACCAAAATCTTGGGGCTGGGCTGGATTTCAGGAGTCCATGCTCCATACGAGGGCACAGATCACCAGCTGAGCTGTGAGGCCAGGAGGGTGTTACAGCAACTTCCCCACATCACACCCCTAAACACCCACAGCACCCCAGTCTGTGAGGGTACCAGCCGCATTTGTCATGCATCTAGCCCAGACCTCGGAGGGCTTCTCCTCCTCCTCCTCCTCCTCCTCCTCCTCTTCAGGGCTGAGCATGCTGCTGGCACCACTTTGCTGCATCCTCCGCAGGGACCATCAAGCGAAGTGCAGGCAGAGCTGCTCTGCAGCCTGGGGGTCACTGGAGGTGAGCAGAGAGGTGATGTATGGGCATGTGTCCTCTCCTCCTGACGGAGCCTGGGTGCCCTCCCGTTCCCTATTGCTCTCCCCTGACTGCGAAGCAGGCTGGGATCCCCTGGAAATATCAGAGACTCCAGATAAAATGATCCCGCCCATCCGCCTGCTCCTTCCCCTCTCCAAACTGCAGTCTGTTGTCCCTTAAATTGCACTGGCCCTGCGGATCTTCACTGCCAGCCACATCCTAAAATCAGCTGTCTTAAAAATAACTCTCTGAAAACCCCAGCCTGGCTTGGCACACGCGCAGCCCAGGGCTGGGAATGTGCAGAAGGAGCCAGGACGCGGCTCCGTGAGCGGCAGCCTCTGAACCCCTGCGCCCTCTTGGCTGCCCTGATGGGTGTGTGCACTCGCCCGTGCAACTATGCATTTATATATAGCCTCGGCTTTCTGCACCACACGGTCATGGAGCTGCCATTTCCTCCCCACAATGCTGGCACTGGGGCCACGTAGCCACATTGATGCCAGGGTGACACCTCTCCTAAGGTCCCCATCCCCAGGGAAAGGCAGGGAGGGATGCAGGAAGGACTCGTGCCAGCCCGGCAAGGAGGTGGGATTTGGCGGCAGTGCGGTGGGTGTCTGCGCAGGGAGGGCTGGCTGAGGGTGCTGGCTGGGTGGGGATGGCTGTGGCAGATTTGGGTGGGGGCACGGGCAGATGAGGACTGTCCCAGCCGGGAGGAAGGGAGGCAGATGGTGAAAGGCAGGCTGGAAAAGTCTGAGGGCTTTCGCAGAGATTTTGCACTGGGAAAACCAGCAGGATTTACACCTGGAATGGGAAAATTGAGAGAGAGGTCTGGGAGGAGGGTCTCACCCAGGGTAGGGGGTGAGAAGAAGTGCTCTGTGGCGCTCTCCATGGCAACTGCCTGAGCCGGAGGAGGGAGGGCTGGGAGGAGGATTAAGGGATGCGTTTTGGCCATGCTGATCCTAAGCTATTGCCTGAACGCCTGTGAAGCATGGTGGGTGTCCATGTGCCTCTGTGTGCCCTCCAGAGTGCTCCCGAAAGTGGTCCGGAGGGGCATCCTGCTGCTGCTTAGCAGGGGATCCCACCACCATCTGACCTGACAGCAGAGATAGGGGTGGTTTTGGGGAAAAAACACCCAGTGCCTCCCAAAACCCATCAGCAGGGCATCTCCAGCATCCTCTAGCTGGTGCCCCCAGGTTAGCCCCTGCCCTGATGGGGACAAGCTTCTTGCTCCCTTGAATCCTTCCCAGCCACCGCTTGGGTGTCTCTGCTACCTGCTGAACTCTGCAAGGAGAAAGCTCCTCTCTGGGGAGGTATTTTCAGACCTGGCTCCTGCAGCTTCCTGATGCTCACTGCCTTTCAGCATCACTGCTCTCTGAAAACATGGGGCCCTTCCAGTCCTCCTGTCCTGCGTGGTCCATTCCTAGGTGTGCAGCCCTGCGCTGTGTGCATCAAGAGGTGAACAGCCATCATATGGACTTGTACGCAAAAGCAGAGGTGTCCCAGCTCCACCAAGAGCCAGGCAGGGAGCACCTCCCTCGCCCCACGTCACCGCCACCAGTGACCTGGATTCCTCCCTGAGACACGAGCCGGTGACCTCAGCAATAAACAAAGAAGTGGGATAAAACCAGGGCAAGATAGATGCCTGTTTTATAGGCTTTTTAAAAGCTTTTGACTCATTCTGGCAGTCAGGACTAACCTTAAATTGCTATGTGATGGAACTGGTGGAACATCATCTGGCAACATCGAAGCCGTGCACCAATCCATCAAGCGCAGGATAAAAATAAACAGCATGCAAACAGGCCCCGGGGCTGGTGGGAGGAGCAGGACCCCAGCGTTAACCTCGCACCCTGACACAGCACCCTCTCTTCGCCCTCAGGGCTGGAGCTTAGTGCTTCACAGCGCTGAGCATCCTCAGTCCCCTTATATACAGGAGGGATCAGCCCTGTGCAGGAGAGGGCCTGAGGGCTGGCATCTTCCCCCTACAAGATTCTCCGGTGGAAATGTCCTTGGCTGAGATCCCACTGCTGTGCCTGGGCTTCTGCTTTGCCCCGTGGGACTCAAAGCTGGCATATTTGCTTCCCTGGCAAGGTTTATAAAATAGACCCAAGGTAAATGTCCTGCTCTGAGGAGTGAGGGGGAACGTGATTCCTAAACAGAGCTGGGATGTCTGCTCTGGAGAGGGGGCACATGCCAGCTGAACACATCCTCTCCCAGGGCCAGTGCAACAAGGAGTATTGCTAACATTCACTCAACAGCTGGCTGGAAGAGCAGGGCTAGCGAGTCCAGCCCAGCAAAGCTGGGCTCTATGCACTCTGCATGTCAGAAAGCCAGACAGAAATTCAACCCATGAGCAAGCCTGGCTGTGCATGGTGAGAGGCCAGCACCAGCCACTGAGGGCAGGATGGCAGCATCATCTGTCACCTCCCCATCGGGGTCCTACTGCCTTGACAGCAGCATCCCCAGGAGAACTGACCTGCTCCTAGCTACAGCCTCAGGTCACAAACCCTGTGTGCAACCCCCAGACCTGATCTGCCCCCCGCACCCAGGAATGACTTACCAGGAGCATCCACACCAGACCTGCATCCACGCAAACGTGCCAGGGGCTGGGACCTGCAAGGAGCTGGGTGCAGAGGTGGCTCCGATCCCCTGGCACCCTCAGCGTGCCAGTGGGTGCCGGCGAGTGTGGGTCTTTCCCAGGACATGGCACTTGGAACCAGGCAGCCGGCAGCGTGGTGGCCGGTGAGCCTGTGTCACCCTGGGGACACAGAGCTGGGATCGCCCATGTGACTGCCTGCTTTGCCTGCCTTTCAGCAGAGAGCATTTGCGGCATCAGATGTGCCGCTCCGATCTGCAGGGCTTTGAAGCGGCTTCTAATGCATTTCTAATTCCTGCTTATTGCTGGAGCCTGTCGGAGCTTGTCTCCCCAGCCCCTCTCAGTGCGGTGCTCTCGGCTCAGCTCCGTTACAGGAAGATCTCATCTTCAGACCTGCGGTTTTTGCCTGGGAAATCTCCCCACAAGCCCCTGCCCCAGCTTGCACTGTGGTGAGGGAAGCTTACACCATGTCAGCTCCCTGCCTGTCCCTGTCCACTCCTTGTGTCCCTTGGCACTAGGTGAGATGAGATCCTGGCCCTTGCCAGACTCTGTTGGCATCTCTGGGCTGGCAGGTGTCCCTCTGCTCAGCTCATCACACCCTCTCTGTCCACAGGCCAGGTCACCTCTAGGAGCTGGGGGGAAGCCCTTGCAGGATGAACTCTGCAACCCATCCCCAACCCCAGAGTCCCTGAGAGACCTTCAAGGGGTGACAGAAAGTCCTCGGTGGAGGGGACAAGCGAAGTGCCACCCATGCCAGGGCACTGTCTGCCCCAGACCCACGGCCACGGGCCAGGGAATTGGGTCCCAGCCCCCGTGCCCTCCTGTTTGGGCCCCTGTCAGCGCTGGGAGGGCAGTGGAAGGGGCAACCTTGGCATCCCCGCACCAGCCAGTGCTCCCGGGTAAGGTGCTGCTGCGCTCCTTGTATCTCATGCGATGGGGAAATGGCTCTGTGCAAAGTGCTCTGAGGCTGCGGATGGGAAGTGCCCTCTGCACTGTGCTGAAAGCTGTTATTAGCGCTAATGGCTCTTTTGCTGGGGGTATTCAAATAGCAACCACTCCATTTTCATTGCAAATCTTCTCCCCCCCCCCTTCCCGCTCCCGGGAGGAAGACAAAGGCTCCTCACTGCCGAGTCCTGCTCTGGCTGAGGATGCTCAGCTCCCAGGGACCAGCAACGCTGCCGGGCCCGAGCCCAGGCTGAGCAGGCTGCAGACACATGGCCTGGATGTTTGCAAAGGAAAGGTCCACAGCAGCTGCTAAACCAGCACTGGGGGAGCAAACAAAGCTCCCTTGTGCAAGGAGCAGATGTATCCAAGCAGAAAGTGGGAACGGGGGAGAGCACGCACAGCCCGTCGAGGTCACGGGCACCGGTGGGTGCCAGAAGCTGGCAGAGGCAGTGCAAAAGTGCAGAGCATCTCCCCTTCGTACCCCACAGCCCGAGGGATGGGGTGGGCTCGGGGCTGCCTCCGTGGTCAGCAGCAGCCCTGGGGCAGATGGCGGCCCAGCTTGCCTGGCACTGACTGCTGTATTTGCATTTCTGGGATTCACGGAAAACGAGAGTGATTTTTTTTTTTTTTACTTAGTAAGCACAGAGTTTATGTTAGTTGAAAATTGACTCAATAAATATTTCAGCCGGTATTTTAACTGCATGCGCGGGCTTCAAAGGCTATTAGAGGAACAGATTTATACAAACAGGCACTGACTCGCATTGGCCAGAGCACATTACGGACCGAGGTATGAAGACTGCTCCCAGGGGAGCTGTTCTTGCCACTGTCCAGTTTGGATAAAGGAACATCTCCTGCAGACTGGTAGGGATGGGACCTGGGACTTGCACCCCTGAAACGCCAGTGGACATCACTCACTGGGGAGGATGCTGAGCTGGGGATTTGCAACGCAGGGTGTGAGCCCTAGTTCTGACCCCAGGGAAGGTGCTGCTCTGCGTAAGGGAAGAAGCTGTTGTGACTGATGTCTGCAGGCTGCTTTGGGACCTGCTGCCAAGCGATGGGGAGACCTGGGTGCTGCTGTGGGGCTGTGGGAGCTGAGGCGCTGGGAGGGCCAGGACCCGCTGCTGCTGGGGTGCTCCGTGGTGCTGCAGAAATGAGCTGAGCAGCGGCAGGGGAGGGCGCGAAGCCCTGGGGGAGTCATCTTCCTCCCATCTGGTGGGGAGAGGGAGGCAATTACCGCTTGCAGAGCCCTCCCCATCCGCCTGTGCACTGAAATGGCCCCATGGGCAGGCTGCCAGGCATGCGTGGCTTGGCCAGCTTGGGCTCTGCAGCTCCCGGCATCGCTTATGCCCTGCGCTGCTCTGAGCTGCCATGTCCCAGCAAGGCACAGCCAGCCATGCTGTGAAAGCAGGGAGCTGGTTTTGGGGCACCCTGATACCCCCATCACCCCCCACCAGGCACTCTGTCCCCCCCCATCCGCCTGCCTCCCCATCGGTGCTGGTGCAGGCGTGCGTGCTGCAGCCCAGCAGACCTGGAAATGCTTGCAGCCAGCCAGACAAGTGGAAACCACTCCTCTCCATTTGGAAATTAAACGGGAGCTTTAAATATTGCTGAAGCCAATCGATGGGGTGGGCAGGAGCCCAGCGTGGCCCTTGCCAAGAGCTGTCCGGTGTGGAGGCGAGAGGGCTCAGTTGCCCCAGCCACAGCCCCAGCAGCAGCATCACCTCGCATGTCCCCAGCCCCGTTCCCCTCAGCCAGTGCATCCGCACAGCTGCATGGGGTATCCCATCATCCTGAGCCTTCCCTCGTGGCCACAACATCCCTGGGGTGACAGCCGAGGGCAGCCCTGGTCTGTGAGTGCCCCAAGCCACATCCCTGACCCACGGTGCAGATCAGTTACAGATCCGCTGGCAGGCGGGGGGCAGGGAGCCTTGCGCCAGGATTAGAGCAGTTTGTTCTGGGATTAGAGCACTGTTTAGCCATAGCACGGCGCAGTAACCCTGCTCTGCTTTACTGAGCTCTGCGGGATTAATACTTTGTTTCAAAGGATTAGGGCGATTAGGAGTGTTGTGGGGGGTGCTGCAGGATGCAGGGTTGCTTACTGGTGCCACACAGCAAACAAGCACGGAGTCAAAAGGACTCAGTCCCTCGACTGGCTGGGAGGGCTCCGGAGGTGCCCCAAACTCATGCTCCCATCTCTGAGGGCTGCTGGTCCCTCATGGGTCCATGCCCAGGCCATCAGGACCAGGCACAGAGCTGCAGGAGATGCACTCTGCCTAGTCTCCTTGGTGGGATGCAAACCCACCCTGTACCATGCCAACCAAGCCCAAGCCTGGCCTGACCCCATCTTCCCCATCCACACAGCTCAGCTGCCTTTTACCCCATTCCTGCACAACCTTGGCCCAGAGACCTGGCCCAGAGACCCATGCAGCAGGCAGAGAGCAAAGGCAACATTTGGGAAGCCCTTGGAGGGCAGGGAAATGTGAAAAAACAATGTCATGAGCTGTCCCCAAGTCCCCGCGCCCAGCAGGAACCTCTCCTCCCTGACACATTGGCCAGCAGCTTCTAGCCCTGGTACCCTTTGTGCCACCCCGGCACCACAAACAAGCAGACCTGGGGTACAGGCTGTGTGTCGGTGCAGCAGCTCCTGGCTGGCCCCACGCAGCCCTCCACGGCGAGGATGCTGCAGCGGGCAGAGCTGGCGCCTGCATCCCATGCTCACCTCCTGCTACTCGAGGTTGCCGGGCTCATGAGGAGCTCTCTCTGCCTGGTTTCCCAGTGAGCTGAGATGCTCCTGTGAGTCCCTTGCTCCCCGAACTGTCCCCCAGGACCCCAGCTCCCTCTCTGAAACGCCGCTCCAGGGTAGGAACTGCTGGAGCCCAGCGCAAGGAGCTCAGCGGGGCTGGAAGCAGGACCAGAGGAACTGCTCTCCCCAAGTCTGTCAGTGCAGGATTGAAGCTAAAATTGCAAAACCCACCCAAGGTTAGAAGCTGGAAAAGCCAAGGAATGGCAGCTGGAGACTTCGGCCCTGGGTCTCCAGCTGGGTGAGATGCACCATGTAACTGGGTGCAACAGCAGGCAGCCCTACGTGGTGGTGGCAGTGCCAGGGATGGTTTCTGGGCTCCCACGTCTCAGCCCTCATCCTCCGCCAATATATCTGCTTGCTGCGTTGTGCTGCAGCCCAGATCACTGAATTGATCCAGCTACAAAGGACTTGGCTCCATTCCTGGTAAAGCCCCACTAGCAGCATGGCTGAGGGCAGGCGAGAGGCTGCAGTGAGGGGGCGGGGGGGCAGTGGGACCCCCACCCTGCAGATCCTGACAGCTGATGCTCCTGAGCCAGCAGCATCAGAGCTTGGGGGGCTGCAGGGAGCAGAGCAGCCCCCAGCCCTCTGCTCCTTGCCTGCAGCCAAAATCCCAGAGTCACATCTGTCCTTACCATGTCAGATGGACACAGAGCTCTTTGCTCAAGTCTCACCACCCTCTTTTCTCCCCTCACTGCCCCACAGGTAACCCCCTGTGAGGGGGTTACAAGCTCTTACTGGCCCACAACCCATATTGCACGAGATGAGGCTGTGGGATTTGGGCTGGTTTAGCTGGCTAGGAGGCAGCTAACAGCAGCATGCAACTATCTAAAGAGGAGTGGCAAAGATGTTGGAGACAAACATCTCCGTGGTGGCAGATGGTAGCCCAGGCAGACAGAGGTTGCACCATGGCAACTTGTGCTGGATGTAAGGAAAAGCTTCTTCCCCTGGCGCAGGTTGTTAAATAGGAGGGAGGATCTGCCTCCTTGGAAGTTTGGCTGGGAAGAGCCAGGGCTGACCTTGCCTGGCTGCTGGCAATAGTACTGCGCCCAAAGACACACAGGCAGCACACCCCCAGCGCACGTCTGCATGCAGGTGTGCACCCCCGGGGAAGTTGCAGGTGTAAATTCACACTTGCAGAGACACAATTTTACACGCCAAGGAGGAGGCACGCACCAGCAAACACACTGGGAAGCACACACATGCAATTGCCAACGTGTCACTTTGCTGTGAGTCCCCCAGCCACTGATATTTTGCAGAGGAATAAGTTGCATTCAGGGAAATTTTCTCCTTTGCCAAGAAAATGTGTAAATGCTGCTTTGGGCATGGCCACACTCAGACCCCAGGGCAGTCCCAGCAAACCAGGACTTCAGGTGTCCCCTGGCCACACGTCAGTGCCTGGCTCCTGCCGAGGGCCTAGCCACTTCTTTGGGAGAGGACCGGGCTGTGCTGGGGGCCAGCCATGCCTGGAGAAAGATGATTTGCAGGTCTGGGGTTGGGCTGGAGAGGATCTGCAGAGGAGGAAGGGTTGGGTGGGTCGGGGTCAGGGGGCTACTGCCCGGGGGCTGGGGTAAGCAGAGATGGTTTTCATCCTTTCCCCTCCTCCAGCCTGTAAGGAGAGCTTTATTTTAAATCCTTTTCCTTTGCTCACTCCCCCCGAGCTTGCGCTGTGCTGGAATGGTTTAATACTGAAGAAAGACAAATGAGTGACTCACGCACACATGCAGAGGATAAAAATACTTGGGCCCTGTGCATCCCACGGCCTGGACCCACGTGGCGTGGCCGTGCGGAGCAGGGTGGCCAGGCGTGCGGGAGGTGACGTGCCTGCTTTCGTGAGCAGAGCCAGGGACCGGGTACTCCAGGGACTCGGCGAGTGCTGCCGATGCTGCCTCGGCATTCAGATAATGCTGCTCCCACCCCAAGCAGCTCTGGCTCTGCTGGCTATGAATGAAGGGGATCAAGGGCCACACGCTGTGGGGGGCTGACCAGGGCTCACGTGGACTTTGTGTCCTTCATCAAGCAGAGGAAGATGCAGCTTTTGGCAACAATCCTGGATCCCACTCCTGTGTGAGCATCAATCCAGGTGATACGCCACGTTGTGAAACCAGCAGCACGTACACACAGCCTGGCTGCAATGTTGCATCCAAGGGGTGGCCACCGGGCAGGAGCTTGTCTCCTCTGGCCTCTGGAGGGGTAACACAGCCCTTTCTGGCAATGTCAGCAAGGTGTGCCCAGCTTTCAATACCACTCTGCCTTGCCAGCAACAGTGGCTTAGCCTGGCATGTGCAAGGGTCAGACCAGAGCAGCTTGCACTAACCCTTGCTTTCCTATTCCCAGGTGGAGGAAGGAGATTAGAAAGCAGAGCCTTAACTTTGCCTTTCTTGTCTTTCACAGTTGTTTTTGAAAAGAGGACATTTTTGCAATGGCCTTGCATGCTTTATGCTGCTTTTTGCATGCTTTATGATGAAAGACTCCCATGTCAGTGAGTGTACACACTGCAGTTAACACCCAGGGACCGTTCATGCCCATCCTTCCTGTAGCTTCGTCCTCCAGTCCAGAACTGGTGGGTGACAGTTGTCCCATGCCCTTGCAGAGCCTGCTGCCAGGTATGTCGGTGGCAAGCGGCATCAGGATTGGGAGGGGACATCACTGAAACGTTGCAGGAGGCTGGTCAAGCCCTGCTGAGCTGCAGAGCCTAGCACTGCTCAGACAGCAGGAGCACACAAGGCACAGAGGGCTTTGCCTGTGGGGTGGTTTGTGCAGGTCTGTGCACTGGGGAACAGGCAGAGAAGCACCCTGGAACTTGTGCCGTGACTTACAATCCCGTGATGGGCAGTGATAAGTGCTAGCTTGTAGGAGGCACATAAGGAATGGCTAGAACAAGAAAAAAATGGGAAAAAAAAAAAAGAAAAACCCTTGGCATAGCAGGTTGGCAAGAGGAGGAGATGCCCTTTGGGTGAAAGTTTCCATGAAAAAGCCTGATGGAGCTCCCTGCCAGAGTGTGGCTGGTGGCAACTGGTCCTCTGCTTCACACTGCTGCCTCTTCCATGTTGGCTGAGGAAGAGGATGTCAGCCAGAGGAGCTCCCGCAGCGTGGTACCCTCAGGCACATTGGCACTGCGGTAGGAGTGATGCTGTGCTCCATCCCCAGGTCCGTGCAGCATCCGACTTCCCATTGCGTTTCCCGGGCCCACAGCCTGAGAGGCAATGGGGGGCAGTGGGGCTGCAGGGATGGGGTCTGAGCACCCCACGGTGCCTGTGCACCCATGTCCTGGGTGTTACTTGTCCAGCTGGTGATTTTCCAAGGAGGGGGGTGACCACCATCGATTTGCCCAGAGAAGGGTTAGACGAGGAGCAGGAGACTCTCCTGGCTTAGGTATGACCTCAGCTCTCTTCAGGCTTTTTAAGGTGCTGCCCCATTCCCCGCAATGCCTCTGAAGTTTGAGCTGCCTTCCTCTGCATCCCTGACCTGCTGGTGCCCATCAAGGGGTTTTCTTGCAAGCAGCTCTGAAACTCGGCAGGCTCCGCTGGGTTTTGGTTCACCAGAAAGTCCCCAGGCAGGGTGAGAGGGGACACCCAGGTGCTCATGGCAGCGGGACCACTGGCGATGCACCCCAGACCGAGGCACGGACCGCATCAGCCGCCCCACCGCCATAGCTGCGGGCGGCGGCGTGGGGCGGCAGGAGAAAACATCCCTCCCTGTAACCTGGCAGGCTCCGGAGATCACGTTTCTGGCATTTAGCTGGAAGCTGAAGTGCAGGAGACGGGGGTCTGGCAGAGATCCCAGCACTCTCTGCTTTACTGGTAGTGGGGTGGGGATCTGCCACGGCTCGGCAGGAGGCCAGCCGGGGGCTGGGGTGCGGGGAGGAGGATGCTCTTGCAGGGATGCAGCCGTGGGAGCCGGCTGCAGCGGGAGGGGACAGAAGGCCAGGGTGGGCAGAAAGCAGGGTGGAAAAGCAAAGGAGGGTGCCAGGCAGGAGCGGTGGGTGAGGTGGGAGCCCCGCTCGGTGCAGGGCGGGAGTCCGCCTCGGGAGGCTGTGCAGAACTCAGACGCGTTAGCAGATGCAAATTGCTTCAGCCCTGTTCACCCGCTCTGCTTAGCTCTCCTACATGGCTCTGTGCACACGCCTGCTCTCCCAAAGGCAAATGTGAGAAAGCAGAGGCTGTTTGTCACCCTCTTTAAACCTGTGTGCAAGTGAGCGTAGGGACGTGCGCCTGGGCTGAATGCAGCTCACCTCCATCACAGACTGCTGGCTGGAGGAGACCAAGCAACCGACTGCAAGGGAGATTCCTACTTTGGCTACAGCGGCTTTGCGATTTTGTGGGTCCCCTGTGTTGGAGGGGGGTCTTTCCCCACTGCTAGCCTTGCTCGCTCTGCTGGCAGTGGTGGCATACTGGGCAGTGGGGGCAACTGGGGCAGCGGTGGGACAGTGTTGGGCTCTCCTGCTGCTGATTGAGGGCTCGAAGAGCACACCAGCCTGCTTGATTGGGGGTTGTGCAGGGAACTACCTCACAGAACTGAGCCAGTTTAAAATACATGTATATATATGGCAAAAGAAAGGGCTATTTTTAGCCTGAATTAGTTCCTGGACCTGGATCTGACCCCCCAGCAGTCTGCATGGCTGTGCCAAAAATGCTAGGTGGCACTGGGGCAGGAGCAAGGGGATGTGGGATGGGATACCCTGACCTGGCATCGGTGCCAATGTAGGCAGGACACACACCAGGACACAGGGTCACCTCCCAGCGACGTTTACACCAGGCTGCAGCCTGCCCAAGCTGGCCGGAGCACCAGAAGGGGCAGAGCTGCTCTGCCACCCCATCCCTAGCTGCATGGTCCTGCCACCCCAACTGGTGACAATGCAGACATGAGTCAGTTTGGTGAAAAAAATGCTCCTTTTCTCTTTTTCCCGTTGCTGTATCACTTCCTAGCTGGATAGCTTGCTGCATGAGCCACCAGTAGCAGCTCTCCCCTCCTCTGCTCAGGACCACAGCTGCCCTTTCCTCAGTGCTTGCAGGGATGCTAATGCTCACTTGCTATGGCTCCTGCATATTTCTTCTCAAAACACCAACCTCAGTTTGGCAGGAACAGCCTGCACTGCTTGTTCCTAGTTATAACTCTCAGCTGGTTGTATTAAATAGGATGGTTGGATCGGCCTGTGCTGGTCTGAAGACTGCCATCTCTTCATCACTATTTACTGCTCTGCCAGGCTCATGTGTCAGCTGCAAATATTAGCAGCAAGATTTTAGATTTACTTCCAGACCACTGATGAAAATGTGGCATAACAATGAACAGCTCTTTTGCTGGTCTCCACATCCTCTGGGGAAGTTTCCAGTGCGAGCATTTCGGGGTGCGGGGTGGATTCAGGAGTGAAGGGGACCACCTCGGACTGGTGGGCGTGACCCCCCCTGCCGCGACCACCCTGCCTGGTCCTTGTGGGTGCTCCCACTGCGCGGTGACCCCGCTGCCTGCACAGAGCTGCTGCGTGGCCACAAATTACCACCTGGCACGTGGAGGAGACCTGAGATGTGTTTGCAGTGGCTGTCTTCTGCCATGGAGGTTCAGCGGCTGCTTCACCAGCAGCACAACCAGTCTGGCAGCGCAGGCAGAGGGTGGAGCAGGGACAGAAAACGCTGCCCTCAAATTAGCCCACCCGGCTGGTGAATCAGAGCCTTTCCTAACCCCGGCTATTCAACTACTGATTGATTGAATAAACATGCCATAATAACAGCTCTTAACCTGTAATGTGGCACCCATTACGTGTGGGTGCCCTGATCCTGGAGCAGATACCGGCAGAAAGCATCTCGACTGCTCTGTACCTGGTGAGGAAACCCTGTGCAGGTGAAAAAACCTCCAGACAGCAAGATGAGACTCTTACAGGCTTCGCAGGGTTGAGCCTTGCCCCAGAAGGAGTCAGGCCAGTCCCTACCATGCCACCAGCACACACTTCAGCATCATCGCTGCATGAAAAGGGAAAACCTAGTCTTTGCTTTTTTTTTTTTTTTTTCATGTCCATTATATTCGACATGAGACAGCAAGCAAGATGGTATAACTCAGCTCTTTGCAATGCAGCTCATCTGTGGCTTCCTGTGTCTTGAGGACTGCCGTCGGCTGAGGGCGGCTACGTCGCTTTTGTCTTTCTAGCTAAATTCCACTTCTGTGGGAAATGCGGGGTCCTCCAGGCTTGACTTCTCCTGGGCAAATTGCCTGTCCTGCTGGAGGATGGGGTGAGCTTGCGTGAGCCCCCAGGTCTTGCAAACGCAGGCAGCAGGACACGAAAGCCTGAATCCATGGAGGATGTATGCAGGAAGAGGGATCACACTTGGGGAGTGAAATGCAGCCCAAGCAAAGCCAACCTGAGCAAGAGCCTGCCTGCAGCTTTCTGAGTGGCTCTGGGTCCTGCTCATCTGGTGGTCTGGTGCTGCTGCAGGAAGCCATGGGCTTTCTGGTGCTGATGGGACACGCTGCTCGCTGGGGCTTCCTTGCATTTTCTCAACGTGGGCATTCAGAGCAGGTTTGCTTCGTGGGTCTGGTGCAAAGTGTGGCAGGCATTTTCATGCACTGATAATCTGTAACAATAGGGTGAAAATCTCTCCTGTATTGTTGTCAAGTTTCAAATCTCCAATGGGTTGGAACAGAGACAAAGCTTTTCTGGTTTGCTCCTTTTCCATCTCTCATCATTTGGGCTGAGTGGGCAGATCACTCCAGAGCTAGGCAGGCAGGGAGCTACAAGATGTTTTCTAGTTTCATGCTCTTTACACTGTGATGGGTCCTCCAGGACCTCTTGCTTCCATTTTGTTGGATGAGACGCAGCATGTGGCCCACTGCGCCCCTTCAGATCCATTCCCTGAGGTCCCAGGTGTTTACCTGAGCAAGGGGAGCTGAAGGGAGCAGCTCCGGCATACCCAGCCCCTGTGGTTCCTGCAGCTCCTGAGGTGCTGCCTACCCAGAGATCAGAGGAATTTCAGTCAGTACCAGCCATCCCTGAGAGTCCAGGAGCTTTCAAAGCAGGGAGCAAACCTTGCTCTTTATGGGCACTTTGATGGGTGCTGGTCAGAGGAGGGTGGGGAGGAGTTGAGTTTGCAGGATCTTTCTGGGGATGGGAGTGCCACACAGGGCTGGAACCAGCAGCTCCATCTGCACCTCCATGCACCTCCATGTGTCCCCATGCGGCCCATGCCTCCCTGCTTTGTGTGTCTCCACAGGCCACCGATGCCCTTCCCTGCGGCCACTGGTGGGAAGGTGCTATCTCCACCATCTAGACCTGGGGATACATTGTCCAGGGCATTGCAGGCTCAGGGGCATCTCCCCACCATCCTCATCCCTACACCTCCATCACTGCTGGTGCTGTACTCATCTGCCTCCAGTGCAGAACAGGCTGCACCGAGAGCGCAAACATTCCTACCTCAATCCCACAGCAATACCTCTGCTGTAGCCCCCACTGCAATGCCTCTGTCCCACCACAATGTCCCCCCACTACAGCAGGGTCCCCCCCAGCTCCCCAGCCCCTCTGCCATTACCCCCAATGCCCTTGCTGATGCATTTCCCCCTGGCCTGGTGGTTCCTCTCTGCCACTCTGGGGAGGAGGCAGGGAAGGATATAAACCCCCCTGGTATTTTCCAGGCCCGGGTCCCCACAAGCTGCACCTCGCGCTGCATCTGGAGGCAGCGCCGGGAGCTGCCAGCTGGGCTGAGCTGCCTGGGAACTCATCTCCGCTGCGAGAGCCGTGCCGCGGAGCCCACGCCGGCAGCACTGGGTCATGCTGCAAGACTCATTTATATTCCTTAGCGTGTGGTGGGTGCCTGTCTCTGCTCTGGGTGGTTCTGGCTCTCCGCTAGCAGGTGGCCCGCTGGGGTTTGCTGGCAGCCGTAAGGGGAGGGTATTTTTAGCTTTCCACTCCCTCTTGCTGTGGGCGGTATGTGGCATTTATTTGTCGCTAAAGTATTTGTAATTAGGGTGGCAGGCTGCTTACATGGCAGGAGTGATGGCACGGAGCTGAAACGTGCTAAAGGTACCATCACTAACCTCCAAGCCCCTTGGTGCTGGGCCAGCGGTCCTGCAGGCTCTCCCCACTCCTGTGCCCAAAGGTCCAGTTGACTCTCCCCATGTCAGAGGGAAGCTGGATGGCTTGGTTAGAAATGCAAGAGACCCGAGTCAGCTGGTCATAAGCTGTAGGTAGAAGCACAGGCGAACTTCCAGGGCCACAAATCCATCTGTGTTTACATAGGCACCACTGTCGAAGCCACGCTGAGGGTCTATGTGAAAGCATTTGGGTGTCTTGCCTCCCCGCACCCCTGGGAGACGCCGTCTCTAATCAGGCAAGAGCTGCCTCCTCTTCCCAGCCTCCATGTGTCCATGCCCAGGTTGGACCCACTTTTTCTCATGCCAGCTCCTTGGCTCGGCTCCTGGTATTCCCAGGCCTGCATCCAAGTTTCCTGCATGCCTCTCCTGCCCCTCCGTGCCTGCCCGTGCACCTCCTGCACACGTGTCTCTGGGGAGAAAACACCTTGTAGCTGTGAAACGGTGCCCTGCAGGAAAATGCTATCCAACCTGTTGGGGTAGGTCTCTGCAGGGAGCCCCGTGCCTTTCCAAAACCTCCGCAGGCTGCTGGAGCCTCCCTGGCACATGAAGTCCTTGCTGCAAGGATCACGCATTCCCTGGCATGGGGGAGAGCCCTGCTGGAGGCAGCGCCGGGGCACGGGGCCAGGCGTAGCGTCACGCTTGCTGGGAACTCGAGCAGCGAGCACTGCGCCCGCACGTGGAGCGCATGCAGGCTACTGGCTGCACCGGCCCCGTCCTGGTGTGGGGCCAGGCTGCTGGGCTGCAGGCGAGCCCTACGCTCTGCAGCGTGGTGGGGAGGGTGAGTCCAGCTTCTCTGCCAGCCTCGGCTCCTTCTTGCATGGGTGTCACACCTCTGGATGCATTGACCAGAACAACACGTGCTGCTCCCCCTCTGTCCCTTCTCCCTCCACCTGACTGCAGGGGCTGAATCCCTGTGAGTGTGCTGAAGGCGCGGTGAGAGCCAGACTTTCAGAAGCTGGCACTGGCCCAGGTTTGCTGCTGCAGCTCCTTGTGCTGGCATTAGAAACCCAGATCAGAGGCAGGGGGAGCATTAACCGGCGTTTGCAAGAGTACCGGCTGCGGGAACTGTGTGGGAACTGAGCGCAGGGGAGAAAACAGAGGCTGGGAAAGCAGATGCCAAAACGAACCTTGGAGACATCTCCTAGAGCTAAACAGGAAGGTGTTGTGGCTGTTTTGCTGCCCCGGACCCTCTGTCGCTCACCCCACGATAAGGTGCGTGCTTGCACATACTCTGTGTGCATGCGTGTGCATGTGTCTGTGTGTGCAAGGTCACAGGTGTCCTCCCTGCAGTGACGCAGCTCTGGGGAATGTCCCTTAGAAAGGACCTGTTGCAGCAGCCTCTCCAGTGCCTGCATGGCAGAGAGCAGACAGGAGGTGACTGACTCACTGCAGGTCCAGACACTGTGGGAGGGCTGGTTTCAGGTCCTGGCTCCACCAGGCTCCCAGTATGACCAGTGATGGCTCCTGGCTTGTGCCTACACCACCAGCTGTAGCAGAAACCCGCGTTCAAACGTGGTATCTCACAGTTGCACTGCTTGTGTGTGACTCCACCTGAGAGCCTTCACGTTGCCTAGGAAGAATTGAGGGCAAAATTTCTGCCAAATTGTAGTGCATTTGGCCTCTGCGTGTCCAAACGATATCCCCATATGAGTGGGAGCTTACGCCTTCACGTGGATCCACGTGTGTGTTTCCTCAGGAACTCAGCCAACGCCGGTGCCTCAACAACACCACTGTCTGTACGCACACAGTGGAGAGGCAGAAGAAGAGGCATGGTCAGGGCAGGTGCCTGCATGTTCCCAGCAAGCCAGGCTGCATCTCAGGGTAGTCAGGCATCATGAGCAACCAGGGAAGATCCTCTCCCTGGGGACCCTCAAGCCTCCTGCTCTTGTTGCAGGTGGGTGTCTGCACCACTGGGTCTGGAGCAATGCCCCACAGGTGCCAGGTGATGGACAAGCAGGCAGAGAAACCTTCCTGATGCGGGATGATGCAGTAACCGTGGATACCAGCAAGGTAATTGGTGAGAAAGGAAAAATCTGAAAAAGGCACCTGCTGCTGAATTCAGCCATCTCGAAGCTCTTTGAGGTAGCTGCCGATTTACACATCAAAAGAGGAAACTGAGAAAAGCCTGCCCAAAGGTTGCAGTTGAACTGTGCTCAGGTCCTCACCCAGATGGCTACTGGCCTCAGCAGATGGGGTAGGATGCATTCCTCTCAGCTCAAACTGCCTCCCCGTTGAGTCTGCTCTCAGTTGTCCCTTTATAGGCTGTGGGGGAGATAGACCCCTCTGGAAGACAATTTGTGACATTCTCAGGTAGCTCCAAGACAGGACTTGAGACTGCTTCTGGAGCAGCCCTTGAACGCAGATCCCAGGGCTTGGCTATGTGAAGAAATGACTGGCGGGCTGGAAAGCACCACTGCAAAGTTTTCACGCCCAGGGATCGCACATGTGTGTGGCCAGACAGCCACCATCTCTGATGCCTTAGCTGCTGTGGTAGGGGTTGTTTTCCTCAGTTTTTTGTCTCATGCTTTGCACCATGGCCTTGTCCCAGGCTTCACAGAGGGATGGGCAGTGGAAGGGGCATTTCCACGCAGGGCTCATACCTACAAAATCCCATGGTTCCCCTCTTGCCCTCCCACTGTCAAATGTTTTCAAGAGAGCTGGCACCACGTGCACACCCCTAGCAGATCAGGATGGAGGGGACTGCTTTCTGAGCCATGGAGAAAAAAGCTTTCTGAAGGGTTGGCTGGAACCAGCCAGGTGTTGCCACGATAGTTTTACAGGTCAAAATATCTTCTTGGATAAAGCAGAGAACCATCATCAGTTTCAGTTACAGCTCCTTCATCTGCTCATGGAGTTGGGCCTGGAGGAGAACAAGAATGGGGTACAGAAGGAGAAGGATGAGAAGCTGTTTCACAAGGGACCTCTCCTTGAACCGTCTTCATCCTGTACATGGCTAAGCTGTTAACGGGTGGGAGTGGAGGCTCAGCTGCCGGCCTGGGCTCAGCAGCTCTGGCTGCAGCACTCCAGGATGACAACAGCAATTTCCGTGGTGTTTTACAACCTGGCAGTGGGGCAGACTGGCTCTTGAGGTCCAGCTGAAGGACACAGACACTGCGTGGTCCCCATCTGCTAATACATTTGTCCATCCAGCTCCTGTCCTGTCTTGTTTCCCGGCTAGTCTCCACACACACTGGGTTTTGGACCTGCAGCCTCGCCTTTGCTGGGGTCTCAGGAGGCTGTTGACCGCCAGCAGCGTGCACTGTCCTTTTCCAAAAACCAGCTCCCAGGACAGCTTCTCTGGGACAAGGGATGGGGCCAGGATGAAGCCCCCCCTCAGGTCTTGGTGCTCGCAAGGGATGCACCTTTCTGTGCTCGCCCAGCAGCCCCCATCAGTCCTGGCCATGGTATTTCCAGCCAGCAAGCCTCAAGGAAGCTGTTTGCCAAGAGCAACAAAACCAGCCGCAGGCAATTACACCGGCTTGTCCTCCTCCGGGGACGTGAGGGTGAGGAACAAATGTCCAACACCCAGTGTTGAGTGCCTGGCTGTCTCACGGAGCAGGGAAGAGAGGAGCATCCCATGTTGCCCTTGAGACCTACCACAGCCGGCCAAAGCCAGGAGCCCTGCTCAGAAACCGGGACAAGGCTGGAGATCTTAGCTGCTCCCAGGGCGCAGGGGGAACAAAGCGGTGGCCTGGCGAGGCAGGAGCATTGTGCGGCCGGCTGGCCCCGGCCTCAAACGCAGCCCACGTTAGCAGCCTGCCTGGAGTCTGTGTATTAGCCGTGAATTAATGTCCTGCAGAGACTGGGAACCGGGATCATGCGGGGATTAAAGAGGCATTACCCCTTTGTTAAAGCTGATGTTTTTGGGATAATCTGGAAGCTTTAGCTAATACATTATTACAGAAACTCCTTCAATCACAGCGGCAGACAGTAAGCAGATTTGGATATTACTGCATAACTGTGCGCAGGCCTGCTGCTGCTATTCTTCGCTGCCTGGGCAGCATCATGGCACAGCCGTGTGTGTCCTGCCCTGCGAGTTCTGCAGAGACCCTGTGGTGGCCTTGTGTCTTAGAAGAGATCCCTGTCTGGAGATGCTACATGCACAACCAAAGGGAGGCTGCGTACTAGTCGAGGAGCTCAGGGCTCCTCTGGGGAAATCGGCAACTTCAGAGCCACTAAAAAGGCTTTGTCCATGGAGGAGAGCTCTGGGAGCTCCAGCCTGGGTAGCTGGATCCCCAGACCAAGCAGCATGAAGCATCTCTGGATCAGGGGGAAGCTGTCACTCTTGCTGTTGGCACACATCTCCCCTTGGTGCTGCTGCCCCATTGGATCTGCTGCTGCTTGGACCCCAAAAATGCTCCCTTTCTTTTTCTCAAGAGTCACAGCAGGTCTAACACAAGATAACCTTTCTTCATCCCAACGTGGACAGCAGCACCAGGATTTGGGGCTTGTGGAAGAAGCCATTTGGAAGACACTTGCCCAATGCTCCCAGTGGTTCTAAGTGTGCAGGACTTCACAGGTGGCGTCTTGGCACCACATTCCCAAGCCTCATTGGGACTTTGGTGGAGACACGTTCCCAGTTTTCTGTTACTCCATCACATATTGTGTCTCCCCAGGTGTGACCCCCCAGGGCACAGGGGGCTGGCCAGGGATGCTTTCCTAACTCCTGACAGTCTGGGAGGGTGCAGGAAGCTCGTGAGTTCAACAGCTCATTGCTGACCTGGACTGTGCAGGTGGGGCCAGGCCCCCAGGCTGACTCATCAGCAGAAATCATGTCAAGACACTGATGGTCCACAATATCCCTCTCCTCTGGCTGAAGATGCTGGTGCTCTGCAAGCAATCTGTGCTGAACACAGTCAGCCTCCTTCCTGGGAGCCCTCCACCCTGCACAGGTTCCTGCCTGCCAGCAGACTGTCCTGAAGCTCAGCACTTTGCATCCCTCCACAAAGAGTTTTGGAAATGGGAATATCATGGGGAAAGATGACAAAATCCTGCTGGGAGCAGTCCCCTGGGTGCGCGGCATGGTCTCTGCAGAGGGGCACATGGAGCAGGGGCAGGCAGGCTCTAGCAGCGCCTACGAAATGAGAGGAGGCTGCAGGTGGAGGTGGGAGAAAACAGCAATTGCAGAAGCTGTTCTTGCCAGGGTATCAGCTTGCTGCTCCAGTACTGTCCACGCCAAGTGATACCACCTTCCCCGCCTGTGCACCCCTGCGCACCAGCTTCCCAAGCCTCACCGTGCCACCTCAGCTGGAAGGCCACACAGGGCACGTCATTTATGCATCCCAAAGCTCATGCTTGCCCTAGCATCAGCATGAGTGCAAGCTCTCCCCCTGAGCAGGGTGGCATGCCCTTTCCCTTCCCATGGAGGTTCCCGTTTAGGCTGTCCTGCCCTGTAAGTCTGGCACAACCAGGGAGCTGGCACTAACCCAGAGCCGAGTTTAGTATCAGTCCCTGCTTGTTACTTCGCCTCCGATCCTGCCTCTCAGGGATGCTGTGACTCCTACGCAGCAATCCCGGAGACATGGAGGCAGGTGATTAAAGCTGCCATGTCTGGGATTGAAGGAAGGGCAGTTCTCACTGTGACACATCTCCTAGGAGTGGTAGACGGAGATGAAGGAGGCTCAAGCCTGGCCCTGCAGAGCTGCGGGAAAGGCAGAGACCCGAATGTGGCAGTTTGCAATGTGATGGGACTCAGGCTCGAGCCTGCTTAGCAGTGCTTTGGGGACAACTGGGAAGAGAAACAGGGAAGGTTCATATTGCTGTTATGGCAGATGCATGAGATTGTTTGAGCCACATGCTGTTGAGAAAATAGATATTAACCTCCAGAGACCTAACAGAAAGAAAGAGAAAATGCAGCGGGTAAAACGTGGGATGGAAATTGGGAGGCAGAGACGGCTGAGAGCACACACAGCCGATGCAATGCATGCGCAGGGGAGCCTGCTGGGGATGGGGGCATGGAGGAAACGTGGTGGAGCTGCGGGATCACAGGGCCAAACAGGGGGGCAACCTGAAATGAAATCCTTGTGCAGGAGCAAGGATCCATGTTCCCAAACTCATCCTCCTCAGGCGGGGAAGCAAAAGGCAGAGATGGGGGACTCAAAGCCGCGATGCTGGAACGCACAAAAGGTAGCAAATCCCTGAGCCCGGATGACACATCTGGAGTCCTCAAAGAGCTGAAAACCAAGTGACTAAGCTCTTAGCAATAACACACAAATTCACATCCTCCAACTATTGGACCGGGGGCAGTAAATGCTGGGCCTACATTTTAAAGAAGGCCCCGGGGTGTGCTAGGGATTACAAACCAATAAGCTTTGCTTCAGCGCGAGGAAATGGTTGAAACAATTATGCAGAAACGTAATTAGAAATCTCGTAGAGCAGGGGTTCCTGAGCTGCCATATCCAGCCACTTCAAATGAGTGCACATTGCCCGAGCAGCTCCTCTTTTCTAGGCCAGGTTATTGGTAGGTCTGGTCCCCTCATGGACACAAAAGTACTGCCCGTGCAACAGGAGACACAGTTTGGGGCCAGGATGGAGGGGCTGGCAGCAAGCAGAGCTGCCGCCAAAGCTGTGAGCAGACCCCAGGGGCTCAGGACCAGCAAGACCCTTATCAGACACAGGGGTTTAGGCTCTGCCAAGCTGCTGGCACTCACGCTAACAGCAGCAGGTCAGACCCAGCATAGCCCAGGGCATGCAGCTTTGCTCCTGCGCTCCTAAGAGCCGCTTCCCTCTTCATTTCACCAAGATGCTGCACCCAGCATGGATGCTCTGCACAAACAAGGCGGCGCTTGCTGGGAGGAAGGAGCACGTTCAAGCACAGAAGGGAACCTGCTGTTCATGCACAGACAAGGAAGATGCCGTGGGAGCACTGAGCAGCTCCATCCCCAGTGTTTCTGCATGTCTGCACATCAGAATCTGGCCCCTGACTGAGAATTGGCCCCTGCCATGAGCACGGTGGCTCAGGGGTACTGCAATGCCAGGAAGAAGACACTGGCAGCCATGCAGGAAATTGCCATTTGCTCACGTTGTGTCTTTTCCTCCTTCAGGGTACCTTTTGTACCTCCTCATATCCAGCCACCAATTCTGAGGACACCTCAAGGAAGGTAAATCCTGCACAGCTCACTCCCATTGGTGAAATCAGCCAGCAGCTAAAATTGCCTCATTTCCTTAGAAAACCAGGCTGAAACATAAGGAATATAAACCAAACACCCAAATGACCAAATAGCCATCAATCCCATGCAGCCAGCCAGGGTGTCTCTGGGTGGGCTGGTTTCAGCAGCAGGGATTGGGCATGATGCCTTCCATTCATGCTGGTTTGGGTTATATTTTTTTCAATGCTAACAATAGGATTGCAAAACAAAAATGTATTATGGGATCTGTTGTATCACTTCCTCCCCTCCTACTTTCCTAAATAGTTGGAAGGGCTTGGAAAGGTCCACAGGGTTTTAAATACCTAACTCACACTGCTAAAAAAAAAAAAAAAAACCACCCCAAAAAACAGCTGAGAAAGACTTTTCTATAATACTTTTTGTGACAAAGCCCCCTGCAAGAACCTGAGGCCCTTGGGACCCATCAGCAGAGGTCCTGATGCTCCGAGTGTACCTCTTTGTCTGCTCCAGTCCTGTGGAGCTCACCGTGCCCCAAAACCAGCCCCGCTGAGCCCCCTGTTGTTACGAGATGGGGGTAGAGGCAGGCAGCTGGCACAGAGGAATGTTTCTGCCCTGGGCTTTTCTTGGCAGAAAGAAGAGCAAGCACCTCCCTCAAGGGCCTCCTCTGCCTGCCTTGTGCCCCGGGGCATTCGTGCACCTTTCTCTAGAGCATTTCCATGGGGGCACCACAGAGACTGCAGGCTAGTCTGGAGGGATGCTGGTCTGGAAATCCCCACTGCAGCTTCCCACAGCATATGCCAAGGGGCCTGAGGACAAGAAATCAGGAGGGACCCTCCCCCACCCCCCACCCCCCTTAACTGTTGAAAAAGTAGGACAGGTCTCCCAGGCTCTCCTGTGCTCCTTCCATCACTCCCAGCATCTCTCCAGTTCACTCCTGCCTAACCCTGCCCTCTCTTGCTCCACCAATGTAATCCTCGAACTCAATCGTGTCCCCGATTTAACTGCACCCCCTTTGAGCCGGCGCTGTCTGGTGTCTCACAGGATATTAATACCACAGGCATGGAGTCACAAAGAGCAAAAGAAGGGCAGAGAAGGGGAACACGTTACCCAGCCTGAGAATTGTCCCTTCAGCCCAGCTAAAACTGCCACTGCAGGCAGCTCAGGAGCCTCTTGGTGCTCTGTGAGGCACTTGCACTCTCTGGCATCCCCAAGATGGACCAGAAGGTGATGAGCACCATGCACATCAGCAGTGGATCTGGTGCCAGTGTCCCCACAGGGCTGACGTGGCAGAGTGATGGTGTCACGATTGCCCTGTCCTCCCCATATCTCCTATGCCTGCTGTAGTTGCACCATCACAACTGTCTGTGGGGCTGCGCTGAAGTAGAGTGGGTTTTGTCCAAGGGCCAACAGCTGGGCTTCCCCTTGGGACCAGCCTTTCTTCAGCTTGATGGGCTTTAAACCCGCAGGGCAGCCCCTGCACGGAGTAGGGGAGCAGGAAGGGGAGCACGGGGTCCCCTTCCCCCTTGCATTTCAGCAGCCTGCGTGCTGGCTGTGCCTTGCCTCCTCCCTCCCCATGCTGCCACCTCCCATCACGCAGCACCCCGGTGGCATCGGCACGCTGCCCCCTTCACCTTCCTCGCCACTCACAAGGGGCTGAGCAGCTCCCTGCACCACTTCACAATGCCCTTTGCGTGCAGCTCTTCAGCCCCCTCCAGGTCCAAGCGACACTGCTGTAATCAGGCCAAGATATTTAATTTTGTGAGCGAAACGTAATGCGATCAGGCTCACTGAAAATGTCTTGCTGCAAGCCAGGCCAACACTCTCCAGTTTTTTTCCTTTCTCTGCTCATCTACCCTTTTGCTTGAAAACGTGTATCTGGCATGTACAACCCTCTCTAACCCCAGTGGCACTTCCCACGCTTGGCTCCACTTGCCTTGTTTTCACGTCTCATGCACAGAACCATTGAATTTGCTGGGTGGGATAGGCCACAGTTTCTTGCCACGCAGCACCGAATTCACTTTCCTCCAGCTCTCACCAAAGGCTGCAGCTCCCTGTGACACCCCTCCAACTCACAGGGCCATCTCCATACTCAGGCTTGGGATGTCTTGATTTCCAAAAGGCTTTCCTTGTTGCCTGTTGGCCAGGTCATGGTAGTTTTGCCAGGGACCTCAGCCAGATGGATGGGATCTCGTTATCCAAACGTCCCCTCCAAATTGTCTAAGGATGTTAGTTTTACTTCTTGCTGTGGAGAAGACCCAGACAGCAAGACTGCTTTTTCTTCTTGGCCCCTAGCTCCTGCAGCTCAAAGCCTTTTGTGATTAAAGCCTTGATTACTGTGGGCCAGGATGAGGTTGGAGAGCCTTGTCCTGGCCGCAGGAGGGGTAACAGGAAGAACATCCCTCCCCACGGTGGTGACTGTCCCCATCGTTCCCTACAGAGAGATAGACTGTCCTGAGAGCCTGGTCCCTATTCTCTCCAGTCCTGTGTGGCTCTTTACACCCCATCACTCCCTGCTGTCAGTCCATCCCATCAATCTGTCCCTCTTGCACTTTCTCATTTCACAGCTCTCAAATCCAGACACACTCCACCCATTTCCAAAACAAGCCCCGGGGGCAGCGGAGTCCAGAGCTGGGCACGGCACCTGGGCCACCGCACCGTCATCCCTGCAAGAGGCCACGCTGGGCGCGCTGCTGGCCTCGCTCCCGGACCCTGGCAAGGAGACACCTCCCTGTCACCCATTGCAAGCTCTGTCCTGAGTGCCTCAAGGTGGCCACCCCATTTCCCAGGGGCTGAGACAGCCTACCTCAGGGTCACCCCACATCATCGCTGGTCCTGGCAAAGGGCAGGGTCCGGTTCCAGCAGTGCAGGGCCAGTTCCTGCCCTGTGCCAGGCCACCAGTGATGCAGGCGGTGGCCATGGACTTGTTTGCCTGCCTTGCTCTCTCACCCCCTCGCTTGCCAGGCTCACATGCACGTGGGCTGCAGTGCCTCTCGGGGGCCCTTGCACCGTGCCAAGGGAGTTTTCTTATCTTCACAGGAATGAAAACCTTTCCCAAATCAAAGTGCTTGGGTGGCTTTGAAGAGTTTCCTCTGGAGATGAAATAAGGCTGTTTGCAAGCGTGAGCGATTGCTGCTGAAGCTGGAGCTCCTGGTGGGACGGTGACTGGGCTGCTGGTGAGCACTGGACCCGATCAGTGGTCCTGGGACTACCCCAGGCTGGGCCCTTTGGTGACCTCAGCAGGCTTGAGGCCAAAAGAGCCATCCTCCAGGCTGAAACCTCCCCCCTCAGACAAAGCCCACCAACACAGGGCTTTTCTAATTCATTTCTAACTGGCTGCACACTGGCAGTTGTGTGGCATGAAAGACAACCAACAAAGGAACGTTTTAGAGGATTATGTGGATATAATATAGATGTTCAAAGGGCACCCTGTGCAATAAGGTCCTGTACAAATCCTCAAGTCCCCAGGACCCACAGGCCCCATCTGAAGGGGAAAAATAAATGCAAGGGCCAGTGCACCAAATGAGTCTGAAGAAAGTCTCACCTCCTGGAGGAAACTACCCAGACTGGGTTGTTCTGCTTTGAGATGCTGGATGAACGGTAGATGTGGAGGGACTAGAGACAATCCTGCTGTGGGCCTGGGGACAGGCAGACATGCTTATGTGATCTGGGACTCACCAGCACAGGCTGTACCTGCCAGCATGCCCTGGGGAGCAGAGAATGTCTGGGAAGCCAGTATGCATGTAGATTATTTGTTGTTTGATATTTTCCCTTTAATGCTTTTGTCCTAAAATAAATATACAAAAGTTCAGGGCCCTGCAGGTTGTGTCTGTTAGCAAGAGAAACGGATGACTGACTCAGTTATTGCTTTGGAGCAATCGATGCTATTTGTTTACCAGGATGGGCAAAGTCTAGTCTCCCTGGACACATCTGGCTCACAGCTCCTCATGAACCTGCCCCAAAGCTGTCTTGCCACCCTGCCAACACAAGCCTGCCACCTCTCCTCTGCCTCCCTTGTGGGGAGAGCACACGCACCTGCGTGGCACCAAGCAAACTGGTTGACATACTGCTGCACGGGCCAGGGGGTCTCCTGGGCTTTGGGGACAGAAGGACTTTGTCAAGGGGCAGGAGGGGCGAAGGCCCACACTGGATCCCAGCCTGGGGCGATGATGCTCAGGAACAAGGGCGAGCAGGATATACTGTGTGCTCTGTGTCAGCGATGTGTCCATCATCCTGGCACCTGGGCACAGAAAGGGAGCCTACAGAGCAAGCGATGCTTACCATATGCATCCCATCCCCAGTATGCCACCTACTGAATCCCAGGTCCAGCTGATGCCCCCACCAGCACAGGCACCCTGGCACATCCATCATCCTCATGTGCCCCAGCCCCACGTGAAGATCCCGATACAAGGATCCCACACTCCAGGGCCTCCGGGCCTCGCAGTTCAGGCTCGTTCTCTCCCTGGGGATATGCTAGTTCTGCATGGGGCTGGATCAGGGCCACTGTGGCCAGCCTGGCTGTGCAGGGCTCCCACTGCTGGGAACTGCACCCCTTGTGAGAGGGTCTCGGTTGGCCTTTACAGCAGAGCCAGCTTGTTTGTCACTCGTTTAGCACTGCATTCCCCTTGGAATCTCACTCAGGTGTCTCTGGATTTTGCCCTAGAAGAGTGTTGGCTCTAGGATATTGCAGAGCAAACAAAGAGCAGAGATAAAGGGACAGCATCATCCCGTCAGAGCAAACACAACTCTCCAACCTCCAGGGCAGTGACTACAAAGGCCGTGCAGGTCCACCACTGCTGTCACCTCCCACCCCAGCCCCTTGCTGGCCCCAAGCCTCTGCCTGTGGTCCTACCTGGTGGTGCTGGGAGGCCACGTGCCAGCTCCAGCGGGCAGCACACTGACCTCCCACCAGATACTGCCCGCATGGCCTCAGTGCTTCTCCATTCCCAGTCCATGCTGCCCTGGTCTCCCCCATCCATGAGGTCCCAGTGCCAGGGCTGCTTGTTCCTGCCTTCCATGTCCACAATGGTCTTGTTTCTACCCTGCTGATGCTCATGGCACCTTGGGGTCGGTCCCTGTCCTCCACCTCCCTTCTCCTTTGCTGTCTCCATCCACTAACCTTGCCTTGGGCCCCCACCTCTCAGTCTGTCCCTGCCATCTTCTGCCAAGTCCATGCTGACCCTGAGCTCTCCATTTTCTGGTGTCCATGCGCATGGTCTGTCTGCCCCCGCCATGGTCCCAGCGTCACGGTCGGTACCCAGCACCCTCCCTGCCGTGGTGCCTGCCCCTGATGCCACCCTGAGCCCTACAGAAGCACACTTGACAGCACGGCTGGCCAGGCCTCCCTGAGACACGTCTGCCCTGCCAGAAGCGGGGCTGAGGGGACCCCTGCTTCTCCCTTTCTCCGTACGCAGAGCAGCTTCTCTCCTGCCCAGCCCAGTCTCCGTGGGCAAGTCAGAGCGTGAGCCGAGTTTCCTGCTGTTGTGTCTCCCGTCCCCCATGTAAGTCACGCCAGGCAGGGCAGGTCTAATCTGGTCTCCTCTCCCCGAGTTTCCTCCTGCCTCCCTTAGACTGCAGCCAAAAGGCAGGATCTTGTGGGGAGAGGTCATGGCTGCTCTGACAGCCAACAACTCCTGTTCTGGGGATGTGGAAACCTCCATTCACCAGTGCCTGCTCACAGAGACTCTCTCCAGGGCTGGACCATCACCCAGCAGCAGCTGGGGGCTGGCTGGAGGTGGGCTTACGAGCAGAAGACCATTGGACCCTAACAAAGGCAGGAAATGGGGGTAATTCTCCTTGTGGAGGAGGTATGGATAGCAGATCCCCCAGAGGAGGTGAGGCCAGCTTAGAAAGCAGCAGGGACCTGGTAGATTCAGCTGACTCCTTGCAAAGGTGTGCTTCCAGCGAGCTTCCCTCTTCCTGCTCCTTTCCATCCTCTCCTCCCTTTGGGCCAGCTCTGCCAGACCCTCAGCAGTTCCTGCACTAGCAGGACATGAACCCACCAGTGTCCCGGCCGGGACATGGGTGAGGGTGCCTGCTGCTAGACCTGCACCCTGCCAGGTCCAGGGCTGCAGGGGTGGGGAGGCAGCGAAGGGGGCCAAAGGAGCCCCCACACCTCATGCATAGCACAGGTCACTGCTTCCTGCCCAGGAGCCCCTGCGCTAAGCACCAGGAGAAAGAATTTGAGTCTCTAGGGGAATAAACAGAGTGCCAGAGGCAGGGGATGGGAGGGAGGCCCCCACAGCCCAAGTCCCTGGCATGGGGCATGGTGGTGGGAACAGCAGGAGCTGCCCCTTGGGGGTGGCTCACAGCCCGGGGAAGCTGAGCATCCCCATGGGCTTCCGAGAGTCTGATAGTCTCTAGTAAGCTCCTCTCAAGTCTGAATCCCAAGATCAGCTCTGGCTTTGAGCAACAAAGCTCGATTTGCCAGCAGGATTTCATTTTTTTGGTGCTCTGCTGTTTCTACTTCAAGAAATCTCTGGTGCCGCAGAGGATGGGTGGAGATTGGAGAAACATTCTCTGCAGAAGTCCGCCTGAACCCTGAAGCAAGAGATTGATTAATCATTGCTTGAATAATTGCAGGGCACTGCAGACAATCTGTTCCCAACGGCCTGTGAAGGAAAGGGATGAGGTGGACAATTGGGCCCCTGCAAGGCCAGGGGAGGTCACCCACCCCAGGCCATTCGCGCATCAGCCTCAGGGTTGCTGGATTAAATGGTTTCTTTTTAAAAAGCAGATCTAATCTCTTCAAAAAAGCTTGAGCAATGCTGTGAGCCCATCATCTCCCTGAGAAAAGCTCTTCCAACCTTCAAATGCTTTCACCACTAGGACACTAGCTTTCAATTCAAGGCTGAATCTGCCTCTCTTCAGTTCCACCCCTGTTCCTGTTACACCTTTCTGTGGGATTTAACGGTTCCCCACTATCTTTTCCTCATGGGAGGACAGAGGCCAGGTCCTCAGATCACCTGACAACATACTTTTTAACAAGCATCACAGCACTAGGCCTGGCTTTCCAGCCTGTGGTCAGGTCTGCGGTGCTTCTTCAAGCTCTCCTGGTATTTCCCCGCCTTCCTCCAAGTGTGGGTGCCAGACACAGAGCTCCAGCAGTGAGCTATTTACTAGCGCTCCCCTTTGAGACACCCACAGCAGGGCACACCAAGTTCATTTTGGGGTACCTGTTCATGCTGATCCCTAATTCCTCTTCCATGGAAATATCTGCATCACTGGATGAGGCAGATAGTCCTGGGAGGGCTTCAAATGAGTTCCGTTGGTTGCTGGTTAAAAGCCAGTGTTCATATCTCCGCCCTGTATAGGCATGCCTAGAGTCATTGCTTTCCAAGATCTAGCCTGCAGGCTTAACATGCAAGCTTCATTTCCAGATATATATATATTCCTGTGTTTATCTGTATTCAAATGCACCCTGACCATTTAACCAGGTGATTCAGCATGAAACCATCCTCATTCCTTTCTGTCTCATCACTCTCGGTGTCATTTTCAAGCTTTACCAGCAAAGATTTCATATCTTCTTCTACATCATTGATAAAAATGTTTAATAGCAGTGGACGAAGGATGGGTCCCTGGGGGGAGGTAGGTAGAAATAGCGCTACTTACTGATATCTACCCATTAGCAACTACCTCTGAGATCTGCCAGGGAAGCATTTTTAATCCATCTAATATGTGCCCTGTTAATTCCTTATAATGCAAGTTTTAATCAAAATGTCAGGTGGAAGTAAGTCAAATGCCTCGGAGAGATCTGACTGTACTATATCAACACAATTGCCTTTCTCAACCAGACCAGTAATCCTGTCAGAAAAAGACAACAGGTTCGTGTGACAAGCCCTGCCATCCATGCCACCATGCTGGCTGCAGCTCCTGGTTCTGGGGACCTCACATCACCATTTGTTCCTCAACCCAGGGATCCACGTGTGGACCAAAAACCCACCAGAGACCAGCAAAACCCTCTGAGCAATAGCCTCATCCCCTTCTCCTGGTTTATACCCATGTTTCCTCCTCATTCGCCGTGATATTTTGGGGACAGTGGTCCCTGAGGAAGGGGATGAGCTTTCAAGGCTAGACGAGGTCTGTGATGCTCAGCCCCAAGGGTCTGTCCCAGGAGGAGCTTCCAGCGTGGCAATGGTGGAGCCTGTGCGGCCCTGAGATGCGAGGTGGGCTGAGAGCCGTGGGAGGACCAGAGCTCAGGGGCTTCCCCGGCTTGCAGGATCTTTCATCCTCCGTCACCACAAAGCCGGGCCAGATCTGCATTTGCAGCAGCCCACAGAAGCTGCCTCTGTTGTCTTATTTTTGTTATTTTTGAGAGGATATTTTAGCGCTGAGCACATTCCCTCCTGTTGCCATGGCAGCCGTGACAGGGGTTATATACCGTGAGAAAAATACCAAAATTAATGAGTGAGTGAAAGTGCAGCCGAGAGAAAAACAAGGTTAAAAAAAGAGTTAAAATAGTAATAAAACCAATCTCCCAATAATTCGGCAGCAAGTCGAAGTCCCACAGGCAAGACAGGCAGCGACCATCCAAGCCGTTCAGCCCCTCCATCGATCCCAGCGTGGGGGTCGGCCGCCCGCATCCCATGGCCAGCACATCTCCCGTCTGCGCTTGCCAGCGCAGCGCGGTCCGAGGGATGCGCCTCTCCCGCAGCATCCCGCTTACACTCCGGATCAGGCCAAAACCGCTCAGCCCCTTCCCCTGCAAACCTGCAGCCCTTCATTACGTGGTAGGCATGCGGAGGAGAAGTTCTTTAATGTGCTCATTTCCTTGCATTTGGGTTTTGAGGATCTTTTTGTTTTTAATTGTAGAAACAAGCAAATTGTCAGAACATCTGTGTTATTAGCATTTGCTGCCCAAATCCATGCTGCTGCTTCTCCTGCGGAGCCCAGAGCTGATAAGAGAGAGAGAACAGAAGAGCCTTTGAACTCCTTGCAGCAGACGGCAGCCAGGTTGCTGCGTGTGTGTGTTGGGGAGGGGGTATTTATTCTCTTGTAAGGTTCATTTGCTCTCCGTGTTTCCCTTTCTTCTCGCTTTCCCAGAGATTTAGCTGGATGCTCTTCTCTCGCAGGCTTTGTTCTTCTGACAAGGCCCCACCGGCACCACGAAGCAGCTGTCTGCGTGACGCCAGAGCATCCCGGCATGGGGTACCCGCTGTGCGGGGCGAGCCAGCGCCTCCAGCAGCATCTCCAGGGTCGGTGGCACTGCCAGCACCGGGGCAGGTGGGTGGGAAGGAGCTGGAGGGTCTCACGAAGTAACTCTGCAGCCAAAGCTGCAGTTTGATGGTTTCCCATGGCTTAGACTGGCCCGGCTTTCTGGGAAATGGCGAAGACAAGGTAAGGACCGGTGACACGTACTGTAATGCCCAAGCAAAGGGAGGGAGGACAGGGAAAGGCAACGCCAGCATCAGGTTTTCCTTGCTGTCAGAGGGCAAGGAACACTCTGGGAGGAGCTCGTCTGCTTTCAAAGGCAGTGGGCAGAGGAGGAAGGTAGAGACAGACAAATCACCCCGGGGATGCCAGGCCTTGGGTGGCCTGGACACGGCGTCCTGCCAGCTCCCCTGGCCGTCAGGTGCTGCTGGCACTGCAGAAGGTTTTGCCAGGCAGCTCCTCTGGGCTGCAGAGAGGTGACTCCTGAGGCTGGGACATTTCTTTTTCCCCTACGCTCTTAGAGCCTGGACCTGCCTCTCAGAAACGTGCCCAAGCAGAGGCTGCAGATGGCAGGCACCAGTCCCTCACAAATAGGAGGCATCTAGTAAACTGTGCATGCACAGCTTCCCCAGCTGCTCTCTGCACAGTTTGCCTATTGACTACTTGTGCCTCTTGCGAAATGGAAACCTTTGGTCACCAGCGATCTCTTAAGTTTGGCTTCACCGCTCCACAGACAGCCTTGGATCCACAGGGTCACTTCCTCAGTTATTCCCTTTGCTACAGCTCTTCAGCCCTCCCAGGAGGGCTGCCAGTGACTGATAAATTAAATCTTATGCTGTCTCCAGAGAGTTTAATTCCCTCTCTCCGTCCAGATCCCCGCTCACGCTGTATCAGCAGGGTAAACCCTGACAAACCCCACAGCTCCTTTCCCTGCCCTTCCATGGTGGGCTTTGACCTTGCCTGGCTTTTCACTTCACATCTTCCGCTAAATTGGCTTCATGACAATTGACACCCAGAAAAAAAACCAACACACAGACGCGAAGAAGCCGACATGCCTGTAGGAGCAGAGATGGCCCTGCTACAGGAAAGTCTCGGGGGAGAGCAGGGTTTTCCACTCAGAGGGGATGACTCTCCAGCTCCTTTCTCCTGCCCAGCAGGAAGAAGCCCTGCCAGGGGCTGAGCTTCCATCTTGCGGGGGGGAAAAGTGGGGTGATTTGGGCTGAGCCAGAGCCAGGGCTCCTCCGAGCAGGCCGGCGCAGCCTCTAGATGGTGCAGTCATCGCAGCCGAGCTGAGCATGTGTGCAGCGAAGAGAGCTGCGCAACAGGTTGGCGTAGCTCAGCGGAGAGAGCGAGGCTCCCATCCTCACGCTGCGGAGAAGCAGAAAGCGACTTTCCAGCATCCTGGCGAGAAATCTGCACTGCAACCGGCTGAGAAGGCGGGTGCTGCTTGGTGAGGGGCCCTGCAGCCCCGTGGGGTGCCCGGCCCTAGCAGGGTGCCGAGAGCCACCCCAGCATCTCCATCTGAGAGAGTTGAGGCCTTTGGGAGGGCCAGGCTGCAGGTCCAGCTCGCTGGCAGGGAGCACTGGCTCTCCTCGCAGGAGCACAGAGGCCAGTGTAGGCATCGAGGGAAGGGGCACCCCTGGAGCACACTGTCCCCAGGCCCCCTGGGACTTGCACTCACCCATCTGGGGTCCCACGGGGGCTCAGCAGGCGAGTGAGGACCCAGCTGAGGTAGCACAGCTTGTGAAGACGTTGCGAGGGCAGCCAAGAGCATGCAGGTGCTTTTGGGAGCTTGCAGGTGCTCTCTGCTCCCGAGTCCCGACACCCTGCAATAAAAGCATGATTCACCAAGGTGTGACGGGAAGGGACAGTTGCTTTTTCAGGACCCAGTGCCTCACCCGGGCAGGGCTGCAGGAGCCATTGCTTGCAGCCTGCTAGGAGCCCTGCTCAGTTGGGGGGATCCGAGGAGGGGTGGGCACAGCCCCCCCGGTGGGCTCGTTCCCACGGAGGGGCCGTCCCCTTAGCACAGCGGGGTGCACTGCCGGCCGAGCCCCCTTCCCCCGTGCAGCGGGGCTGCGGGGGTGTGAAGCGCCGGGTGTAAAAATAAATGAACAAAAATGAATAAACAAGAGCACAGGGAGGGGAGCGAAAGGGGACACCCGTCCCACACGTGAGCGAAGGGGTCTCCGGGGGTGAGGGGTTCCCGGAGGGGGGATGTGGGGGACCCCCCCCTTTCTCTACCGGCTCGGGGGCTTGGCGCCGTGCCCGCAGCCCGGAGCCGGGCGGTACGCGGCGCGACGGGCTGACGGCTCTGCCCGGCAGCCGATGCCCGCTCGTCCCGGCCCGGCTGGGCTGGGGATCTGATAAGGAGCCGGAGCTCCACCTCCCCGTGGTGGCGACGAGAGGCGGAGGCAGCGGGGAAGGAGGTGGGGGGGGAGGGTGGAGGGGGGGGGAAGGGGCCGTGCCTGCGCTGCGCTTCCCTTGCACATCCTCACACACACCGAGGGACGGAGGCGGGCACGGACGGAGCTGCCCACCGGGGCTGCCGCCAGCCCTGCCGCCGCCGCCGCTCCGCCGGAGGAGCCGCAGCCCCGGCCCGGGGGAGGGGGGCGGTTCCCACGGGACATTTTTTTTTTTTTTTCGCCCCCCCTCCCCTTTTTTCTTTTTCTTTTTTTTTTTTTTTTTTTTTTTTAATTTGGTTTTCATCCGTGGATAACGATCGAGAGGAGCCGGGGGGGTGGGGGGAGCCCGGTCCCGGCGGGGAGGAGGCGATGCAGACGCCGCTGGATCAGCGCGCAAAGGGCCGGCACGGAGCGCAGCGCCGTCCGCATCCAAGTAAGAGCTGCGGCAGGACCGGGAGTCCCCGCCCGCGGCCGCGGAGAGCTGCGGAACGGTGCGGAGCGGTGCGGGATGACCCGGGCGGGAGCCCGCCGCTGTGCGGGAGGGTGAGCCGGGGGCCGGGCGGCGGCGGGAGAGGCGCTGGCGAGCATCCCGCTCCCCCTCCGCTCCTCTCCGCGCCTCTCCGCGCCGGGTTGCGCGGGCGGCGGCAGCGGGGCGCGGGGCTGGGCGGGCGGCTCCCGGTTACCGGTACCGCCCGGCGCTGCCACTTGTTGTGCGGCGGGGAGCGGGGACAGCCCGGATCCGGGCAGCGTGGGTTGGCGTGGGGTGGCAGTGGGTGTGCGGCTGTGTCGGGGTGAGTGCGTGTGCGTTGGTTTTTGTGGGTTTTTTTGGGGGTTTTGGGTTTTTTTTTTCTGTCGGGGGTGGTTCTGGGTGTGCGTCCCCCTTGCACCCCTGGGTGTGTGCGCCCGGGGTGTGAGCGCGGCTCGGGGTGCGCTGGTGCGTGGGAGCGAGAGAAGTTGCCGGTGGGAGCCGGCTGGGAGCCGGGGCGAGCGCTGGGTGCTGGGAGCGGGGCTGTGCGTGTGTGTGTGCGTGTGCGTGTGCGAGAGGAGCGGGCTGAAGGGGTCTGGCAGGTTTGCACGCCTGTGTCCGTGGCGGGGTGTCTCTGCGGATGTGTGCGTGTACCGGTGGGGTGTGGGTTACAGGAGTGGCGTGCGTGTCGGGGAGCGGGCTGCGTTTGTGTGCCGGGAGCGGGGGTGTGTGTTGGCGTGTGTGTGTGTGTTACAGGAGCGGGGTGTGCGTGCGAGTGAGTGTGTCAGCGGGGTGTGCGTGCCTGCGCCTTAGAAAACCCCCGTTTCCCTGCCTGTACGCCAGGCTGAGTGTGAAGCCGGTGCCGGGAGAGCGGCTCCCGTGTGTTTTCCCCGGGTGTGTGCGTGTGTGTGTGCGGGGCTGGCGGGAGGCGCCCCGTTCATCCCCCCCGGGGCTCGCCGGGGAGCGGCGGAGCGGAGCGCTCCGTGCCCGGAGCCTCAGCCCGGGCAGCCCCGCCGGGCGCCGGGGAGCCTCGGCCGCAGCGGCCGGGGAGCGGAGCCCGGCCTCAATCCTCCCTCCCAGCCGGCGGGGGCGGCTGGGGGCCGGGAGCCGCGGCTCTCCCCGGCACCCTGCGAGGTAGGGGGTTCCCTATCCCCCCCCTCCCCAAGGCCCCCCCCAGCCCCTCCGGGCTGCAGTCCCGGAGGAGAGCCGCTCCCGCTGCTGCCGGCTCCCTGCGGCCCTGCCGGGGTGGGGTGTTTCAGGCCTGCCACGTTTTTGCCTTCCCCCAGGACCTCCCTCCATGCCGGGATGGAGGGTGGGATGGTGGCAGGAGGGGACAGGAGCCCGCAGGACCCCGGAGGGGCTGTGGGGGACCCCCGAAGCGGGAGAATGGGGGCTGCCGCCCTAGGGAGGCTCTGACAGGTCTCTGCCTCGCTGGCTGCTGGAGTTGGAAGGGATGTGGAGAAGGAGGCAGAAGGAGGGAGGGCCCGAGGCTTCGCCCTCTTTTCATCACTGTGCAGCTACTAAGAGATGATTTTGGGGTAAAGCTGTTCCCAAGCAAGTGGGGTTCCTTGTTACGGGGTGCTCTGGCTTCGGGGTGCTTGGGCCCAGCCTGCATAAATGCTGAGCAGCTGCAGTGGCAGCCGGAGCCGAAGGAAGCCATGGGACGTGCCACAAAATGCCCAGGATTCACGCCATCCGTGCCTTCGATGCAGGACTGAACACCAGTGGCTGTTTTTTGGACAATATGGTCCTTGATCTCAGGCCCTCGCATGGAGTGGAGCCCGTGGTTAGCATTTACTGCTTGCTCGGATGTTGCTCCAGCTCCGAGCATCAGAGTAGAGCTTTGGGGGGGGGGGGGGGGGCGGGATTAGTATTTGTGTGCTCAGTGCAGGGTTTGGATAGACTTGTAAGCATGGCTCCCAGCCACGCAATCAGCCGTTGGGAGCAATAAGAGGGTGGACTTTGGTGCCCGTTCCCGGAGCGCTGCTGCCTTCCATGGAACGGGGCCAAGGGGCTGTGGGAATCACAGGGAGCACAGGCTTGTTCAAGCAGTTGCTTAAATTCTCAGTGCTTTATAACCTCTCTGTCATTAGGGCTTGTTTTTTTTTTGGGGGGGGGGGTGACTGAATTCTGTAGGATTTTGCATGCCACTGTCCTCTGAGAGCTTCCCAGTCATGCATTAAGCAGCGTGACTAACGCCTCTCTCATGTGGTTCAGTCTCTCACACTCTCCCCGTAGGGAGAATTGTGTGTGCGGAGGAATAGTTGTTTTGGGAGGGGTTTTTATTTTTAAGTGCTCTGTGCTCTGCCAGCAGGTCGGAAAAAGGTGCCTGGCACCTGAGAAGAAAGTGTGGGATGGTCTTTAGATCCCATGGGAAAATAGCCCGATGCCTTGGACTGGCCCCTGGGAAGCCTCTGTCTCCTGCACAGACGTGCTTTTCCCCAGTGGTGGAGGCTTCCTCCTCCTCCTCCTCCTCACGCCCAGCTCCGGGCTCTCACGTCTGTGCTGTGTCATTCGCACCCCTAGGCGCCAAGCAGGATTCCTTACCCCGGCGAACCCGGGGCCCCTCACGCCTGCCGGCAAGTCCCTTGCGGGACGGTGGTCCCACTCGGGTTCCCAGCCCCTCTCTTCCTCCAGCCTCCCTGTTTTGGAGGTTTCCTTCACCTGCAGGAATTGGGCTTGGGTTTAGGCTCCAGCTCCTTTTTTGGAGCAGAAAGCATGGGTGCTGGGCACGCTTGGGTGACTCCCTTCCTCCTCCAGGCTGGCACAGGGCTCCTGGCATTTCCAGCTCCTGGGGTCCTCCCTCCCAGCTTAGTCAGGGCCATGTGAGGCATCTCACCCCTTTGGGACTATCACCTTTACCTGCGATCTTTCACGTCACACCAAGGCTTAGTCAGGACGTCGCTACATCATCAGCAGTCACAGCCCAGCCTAGTGCAAACAGGCTTGTGCAAACAGTCCGGCAGCGGGCGTGGGTGCCTCTCCCAGCTTGGGCATCCTCCAGGAGCCCCTTCCTAGTGGCCGGGGCTGCCCGTTTTTCCCTTCTCCCTGTCCTTGCTGCACAGCCATTTCCAAAGGGAGCGCGGGGCAATGGGGTGATGAAGCTCAGTGTGGGATTGGACATCTCATGGCGGGGTTGGGGTCTGGTGTGAGAGCACACGCATGCTGCGGGCAGACATGCGTGTGACCCAGTCGGGGTGCGCACACACGCACGGTGCAAGTACCCCCGCACGGGGTGACATCACACAGATGCACACCCGGTGGCAACAGGGGCATGCGTACATGGTCCCCCCGCGCAGGCACACACGTTGCTCAGTGCGCACACACACACGCACTCAGTGCAGGGTTGCAAACTCCTGTCTGGTGCACAGGCTCTCCCGGTGCAGGCACGGATGTGCTCCTCGCAGTGCGTGCACACGTGTGGCACGCCTGCACACCCGGCTAGTGCACATGTGTGCGCATGTCCACTTTTTCCTCCAGGCACATAGTCGTGCTCCGGGCAGGTGCACATACACCCAAATGCTCATAGCGCACACACGGATACATGCACACTGAGTGCAGACACACACGTGTGCGTGTACACGCATCGCTGGGTTTTGCCTGTATTGATGCAGAGATGTGTTGTGTTTCTGCTCAGCTTCTTACCTCCTCCATCCTCAGCCCTGTGCGTGCCTCTTCCCTTCCTCCTGGGGACGTACATCTCAGAGGTATCTGCACACAGTGCCGGTCTGGACAGTTACGCATGCCCTCAGCAAGGTTGGAAATACCTCTTCTCTGCATGAAGGATGCTTGCAGGACAAGGGATCAGAGTCAAGCTAGGCTTCAGGACCATAGTTTTGTCTTTAGAAATAGAGATGTATTTTCACCTGCGGAGGGAGAGCTCCTCTCTTCCGTGCCACCAATGAGGCACTTGTCTGTGGGGAAGCGGAGGGGTGGAGGGTCTGGGAGCTGTTGGCTTGCGGGAAGTACCAGGGTGGACAGTGCTGGATGCTCCACTTGTTGAGGGTCTGTATGATGCCAGGGTAACCAGAAATTAAGCACTTGCTATGTGGCACCATGGAGGGGAGATGGTGGAGGAGCGCTCACCCATCCCACAGGCTGGGTGCACAGTATGGAGAGAGCGAGTGATGGGAGTGGCGAGAGGGTTGCTGCTGTGGGGCCATGGCAGATGCTTGTGGCTGTTGATTTTAGGGCATCTGACCACTGAGCTTTCTGGGTGCCCGTGAGCTGGGCTGCACCCCTTCATGCTTACGGCTCGGCAGAAGCTGTGTGGGTGCGCCTGGACCCTGGAGGAGGAAGGTGTGTTCCCAGAACGGAAAGCGGGGGACTGGAAAGCTGGTGGCCAAACACAGCAGCAGACAGGGGCTTGGTGACGGGGCATGTGGCTTGGCGTAGAAGGGGACAGTCTCTGTGGGGCTGGCAGTGCGCCTGGCACTGCCTCTGCAGTGTGTGCATACTGGGAGGAGGTTTCCAGTGGCTGGGTGCCTGCGGTGCAGCATGTGCAGTGTGTGTCTCTGCAATGCGGGGGGGGGGCAGTACTTCTGTCACTGCCTCTGCAGCGGGTGGGGTGGACACTGGCACTGGCAGGGTCCTGCCTGCGGGGCAGGGAGGGCACCCAGTGCGAGCATGCAGTGTCCCGGTCTGGGAGTGGGAGGGAATGGGAAGGAACAGTGTGTCTGCAGTGAGTGAAGGGAACAGTATTTGCCGGCGCAGGGTGTGGGGTTGCCTAGTGACTGTGCAGCAGAGGGGAGATGCTGTGGCTACCATTGCAGTGTGCTGGGGCTGTGCAGTGCTGCTGCTCCGCGGGGAGGCACGGGCTCTGCCCCGTGGGGTACGTCTGCACTGCAGTGCAGGGTGGGCAGTGAGTCACTCTAACACAAGGGTGGGCAATGCCCCTCTTTCTGCGAGGGGCACAGGCGGATGGCAGTGCCTCGCATGCAGTGCAGGATGGATGATGCTCGGGGCTCCTGCATCCCTGCAGTGCTGGATGGGTGGTGCCTTCGTATCTCGCAGCGCCAGGCTGGCAGTGCTGCTGTGTCGGCAGTGCAAGGAGGGCAGTGCTGCTCTGTCCCCGCCGTGGCAGTGCCCTGTGTCCCTGCGGTGACGGATGGGAGGTAGCTCTGTATCCGTGCAGTGTCCCATGTCCCTGCAGTGCTGGGTGGGTGGCAGCCCTGCATCCCTGCAGGGCAGGCAGAGCCCCTGCCCCGCTTTTGGTGCTCCTGTTTCTGCAGGGCTGGCAGATTCGTGCAGTGCCTCTGTGTCCCTGCCGTGCGTGGCAGGCAGTGCCCCTGCAGTGCGTGGCACACAATGCTCCTGTGTTTCTGTGGTGAGAAGCTGTCTCTGAGCCTGGCCGGCTCCATCGGGTTGCTGGCAGCAGGCTGCGTGCAGTCCACCCTGTTAGTGTGCCTCGTTGGGTCTAATTACAGTTTGTGTGGTGATGAAGAGGGTGGACAGTGGCAGGATTGGCTTCCTGCAAGTGACAGGAAGCCAGGGCTGAGGTTTCAATGACTGGGTTGCTCACTCAAGCAGGGCGTTGCAGGAACTTTGCAAGCTGGGACCGGTCCTCCCGGGCACTTGCTTGCGGAGGCTGCCAGGAGACCATGGCTGGGGCCAGCTCTGCCAGGCGAGCCCCTGAAGCCCCTTCCCTTTGGGGGGCTGCTTTGGGACCATGTGCAGTCCTGCATGGCACAGGGGGTGCACCCAAAAGGGTACGCCAGGGAAGTGGGCTGGGGCGGAGCGGTCCCCGGGGGCCTGGGGCTGCCTAACCTCCGGTGTCTGTATCTCCTTGCAGCTCCCCTGCGGCGCAGGATGAAACCACTGGCATCCTGCCTGGGCCTGTGGCTCCTCTTCCAGCTCCCTGCCCTAGTCTCTGGGACGCGTGTGGTCTACAAAGTGCAGGAGGAACAACCCCCCAACACCCTCATAGGGAGCCTGGCCTCCGACTACGGCTTCCCAGACGTGGGGCACCTCTACAAGCTGGAAGTGGGGGCCCCGTACCTACGTGTGGATGGCAAGACTGGGGACATCTACACCACAGAGACCTCCATCGACCGGGAGAGCTTGCGTGAGTGCCAGCACCTCCTGCCTGGACAGCCCTGCTTCCTGGAGTTCGAAGTGTCCATCACTGACCTGATCTTGAGCAGCAGCCCACGCCTGCTCGAGGGGCAGATAGAAGTGCTTGATATCAATGACAACACCCCCAACTTCGCCTCGCCCGTTCTCACCCTCTCCATCCCTGAAAACACCAACATCGGGACGCTCTTCCCCATCCCCCTGGCCATGGACCGGGACTCGGGCCCCAATGGCGTTGCCTCCTATGAGCTGACGGCTGGTCCGGAGGCGCAGGAGCTCTTCGGGCTGCAGGTGGCGGAGGATCAGGATGAGAAGCAGCCGCAGCTGATCGTCATGGGGAACCTGGACCGGGAGCAGTGGGACTCCTACGATCTGACCATTAAGGTGCAGGACGGAGGCAACCCGCCACGGGCGAGCAGCGCCCTGCTTCGCATCACCATCCTGGACATGAATGACAACGCGCCCAAGTTCGAGAAGGCCCTGTATGAGGCGGAGCTCTCCGAAAACAGCCCTGTGGGGCACTCTGTCCTCCAGGTGAGTGCAGGGGCTTTTTGTCCCCAGCTCCCCTCCTACCTGGCTGCAGCAGGGACAGCCTGGGGAGCATTTGTACAACCGCTTGCTGCCACGGTTCTTCAAAGGAGGAGGGAGCCTAGAAGAGTTGCAGGCCATAGGAACCCAGTGTCACCTGTGGCCATCAGGCAGGCAGGTCCTTGGGATGTCACATCTGCTAAAACGAGGTTGGAAAGGATGCGCGGGAAGGTGCAGCCAGAGCGGGGGCTGCAGGACACGACTGAGGGGCAGCAGCAGGGCTGGCGGGTATGTGGGAGAAAGGCTCTGGGTTATGGGGAGGGCTGGGACCTGAGGTCCATGGGGAGTCTGGCTTCATGCCAGACCTGTCTCAATGCTGCCCACAGACAAGACATAGACCCTTTCATAAGTTGCATTCCCTTGGCCGCTCCATGGAAACTCAGGCTCTCACAAGAGATGGGGGGCAGGCAGCGTCCCTACTGCCCGTCTGGGGGGGCTGCCCATGACTCCAGGGGTGCCTTGCTGTCTGCAGGGGCCAGGGGTTCTGCCCCATCTCAGGCAGCGGTGCAAACTGGACTGGGGAGCCCGAGGGGATGAATCTCAGTGGATTTGGCTTGGAGGGGGCATTGAGATGATAGTAGCCGACATCTGTTTATCTGCAGCTGCCATCTTAATAAGCGGAGTGCGGCCAGCTCTCATCTGCTTGCTAATTCTGATGTGAATTTTTTAAGAATTCATTTTTCACTGTTAAGAGAATGGAAGTTGGAAGCAGATAAGGGAGCTGCACGGCCGGGAGGAGAATGGGCTGAGACGCCACTGCTGCCATTGCTCAGCTTTTATCTTTCAGGGGGAAAATGACTTCCGCCTTTTTTGTGAGTGGAGGTAAAAGGTGGAATTTACATTTAACAACTTTCGTTCTCCATCCAAATCTGCTGAGCAAGATAACGGCAGAGCAGCAAATGGTGCAGAGAAGAGGCTGCTCGGAGAGCCGATTAGGGAGGCAAATGTTAGACAAACCTCATCTTCTTTAGAAAGCAAATAATAGGCGTAGAGGCAGGTTTATGTGAATGCAGAGCTCCTGACGGGTGGGCAGGGATGGCTGGTGCTGTGCAGAGCTTAGGCAGCCCCAGTCCCCGCTTGGCTGAATCCCTGAATGCTGGGATGGCGCAGCTGCAGCTCCGCACATCCTTGCCTCCATCCTCCTCATCCTCACGTCGGCCAGGCAGCTGCTCGAGCCCCTCTTTGGGGAGGGTTTTGCAGAGCGGGCACAGCTGGAGACGTCCCTCCCTGCTGCTGCTGCCTGGGTCGAAGAGGCACGGGTTCCCGGAGGATTCCCTGCGTGCCGGAGCTGGCCGGGAGAGGAGTGCAGCCGACCGGCCTAGCCGGTTTTGCCGGAAGAGCAAAGAAAAGCCTCTGTGCCGGAGGGCCGCTCCCAGCTGCTCCGACGGTCCCAGGCTCTTTGCCCCATAGTCCTTGGCCCCAGAAGAGGAAATCCTGTTTTTTTCCCCCCAGCTATCCCCAGAGGAGGCTGCAGTGGGCAGTGCGGCGGTTTGCGGAGGGGCTCGCACTGGCTTGCCCTCTTGCTCACCGTTTCTCCCTCCATCCCGCAGGTGAAGGCCAACGACTCGGACCAGGGCGCCAACGCCGAAATTGACTACTCCTTCCACCAAGCCTCAGACATGGTGCGCCGGCTGCTGCGCCTGGACCGCACCACGGGGCTCATCACCGTGCAGGGACCCATCGACCGCGAGGACGTCAACATCCTCAAGTTCTCCGTCATGGCCAAGGACAAGGGGGCCAACCCAAAGAGTGCCCGCGCCCAGGTGGTGGTCACCATCAAGGACATGAACGACAATGCGCCCTCCATAGAAATCCGAGGCATTGGGCTCGTCACCCACCAGGATGGCATGGCAAACATCTCGGAGGATGTGCCAGTAGAGACAGCAGTGGCTCTGGTGCAGGTGTCCGACCGAGATGAGGGTGAAAACGCCGTGGTGACCTGCGTGGTGGCTGGTGATGTCCCGTTCCAGCTGCGGCAGGCTAGTGAAACAGGGAGTGACACCAAGAAGAAATACTTCCTACAGACCACCACGCCACTGGACTACGAGTCGGTGAAGGAGTACACTATTGAGATTGTGGCGGTGGACTCGGGGAACCCGCCCCTCTCCAGCACCAACTCTTTGAAGGTGCAAGTAGTGGACGTGAATGACAATGCGCCTGTCTTCAGCCAGAGCTTCACCGAGGTGGCCTTCCCTGAGAACAATGAGCCCGACGATCTGGTGATGGAGGTGAGTGCCAGCGATGCTGACAGTGGCTCCAATGCCAAGCTGGTTTACTCCCTGGTGACAGACCCCTCCTCCAAGGGCTCCTTCACCATTGACCCCGACTCCGGGGAGATCCGGGTGAAGGCAGTGCTGGACCGAGAGCAGCGGGAACGCTACGAGTTCTTGGTGGTGGCGGCAGACAAGGGCAGCCCCAGCCTCAAGGGCACAGCGTCTGTGGCCATCAACGTCATGGACAGGAATGACAACGACCCCAAGTTCATGCTGAGCGGCTACAACTTCTCAGTGATGGAGAACATGCCGCCCCTCAGCCCTGTGGGCATGGTGACGGTGATCGATGCTGACAAAGGAGAAAACGCCCGCATCCAGCTGTCGGTGGAGCAAGACAATGGGGATTTTGTCATCCAGAATGGCACCGGCACCATCCTCTCCAGCATCTCTTTTGACCGGGAGCAGCAGAGCACGTACACTTTCCGACTCAAGGCAGTGGACGGTGGGGATCCTCCCAGGTCTGCCTACGTGGGGGTGACCATCAATGTCTTGGATGAGAATGATAATGCCCCCTTCATCACTTCACCCTCCAATGCCACCTACAAACACATCCTGCCCCACACCAGCCCTGGCCAGCAGGTGAGCAAGGTCAAGGCGGAGGACATTGACTCTGGTGTCAACGCAGAGCTGACCTACAGCATCACAGGAGGCAACCCCTTCGAGCTCTTCCAGATCTCCCCGCACAGTGGAGACATCACCCTGGAGAAGGAGATCCTCCGCAAGCACCATGGCCTGCACCGCTTGGTAGTGCGTGTCAATGACAAGGGCAAGCCCTCGCGGCACGGCACGGCCCTGGTGCACTTCTACGTCAACGAGACGCTAGCCAACCGCACGCTGCTGGACACGCTGGTGGGGCACAGCCTGGATACACCGCTCGACATAGACATCGCCGGGGACCCTGAATACGAGCGCAGCAAGCAGCGAAGCAACATCCTCTTTGGAGTCATTGCTGGCATCGTGGCCGTCACCCTGGTCATCGTGCTGGTTGTCCTGGTGCGCTACTGCCGGCAGCGGGAGGCCAAGAGTGGCTACCAGGCAGGCAAGAAGGAGACCAAGGACCTGTATGCACCCAAGCAGGCCAGCAAGAGTGGTAAGAGCAAGAGCAAGGTGAAGAAGAGCAAGTCTCCGAAGCCGCCCAAGCCCACGGAGGATGAGGAGGAGACGGGGCTGCAGAAATCGCTCAAGTTCAACCTCATGAATGACTCTGTCAGCGACAGCCCCCGAATCCACCTGCCTCTCAACTACCCACCAGGCAGCCCAGACCTGGGTCGCCATTACCGCTCCAACTCGCCGCTGCCCTCCATCCAGCTGCAGCCTCAGTCGCCTTCTGCCTCCAAGAAGCACCAAGTGGTGCAGGACCTGCCGGCCACCAACACCTTTGTTGGCACCGGGGACAACAACTCGACGGGCTCCGAGCAGTACTCGGACTACAGCTACCGCACCAATCCCCAGAAATACACCAACAAGCAGGTAGGAGAGCTCATCCTGAGGCCGGCAGCGGCCCCCCCCCCTGCATCGGGGAGCCATCTGGACAGAGGTTTGGGAGTGAGCGTGGACTGGCCCCCAGCCCTGCACGCGTGGCCTGGGAGGCTGGCGGAGGACTACCCCGGAGCCGAGCCGCTGAGCCTGGTTGTGGGGTGGGGAGGGGATGGGGATGGTGGGAGGGGGAGTCCAAAAACTGTCAGACCCCTTGTCAGAGCGCCCGGGGCTGGGTCCTGGCGGCGCTGCCTGGGTGACGGTGATGCGAAGGGTGCTGCATGCGTGTGCCTCTGCATGTGGAGCTCTGGGGAGGGAATCCCACTCGCCCAGGTCCCCTTTGGGGACCAGCTGTAAGAGCACCGAGGAGGGCAATGCCCACCCTCCCATCCATCCCTCCGCTTGGGCTGACTTGTGGGGAGGAGAGACTGGTCCAGCTCCTGCCACAGCTCTGGGCAGCCCGTTTCCAGCCCTGCCCCTGTCCAGGGAGCAGTGAGCAAGGCACTAGCCTCGCTGTTGCCAGCCTGGCTCTGCTGGTGCGGCTGAACCTTTTAAGCATCCGTGCACAAAGCCACCCAAAAGGGAGTTTTGCACCCGCTGTGGCTGCCCAGGCAGGTGGGGCTGGGTGGAGGAGCAAAGCTCTGCCTTTTTCCCAGGCTCAAGCTCTGGCTTCCCCCAGGCTTGGGCCCTCTGCCATAGTCGGCGCGGTGAAAACCGGGCTTCCCTTAGCGCGAGCATCGGGCCCGGAGCTACGGCTCTGCGGCAGCCGCGCTGCAGCCGCTGCGGAGCGGGAGAGCGGATCCCGGCGGCCGGGGCGCTTCCTTCAGGCGGCACGGGTCCGGCCGTGGGCTGGGGCTGGGGCTGGGTCTCGTGCGCAGGGCTGGAGGAGCGGGGCACCGGGGTCTCTGCTGCGTGCCGCGGTCGGGTCGCTGCTCTTGGTCCAGCCGGGGGTTTCTGCTGCGTGCGGGGCAAGGCGGAGGTAGGTCTTGGCTGCGGACTGGGAAGGGCTGCTCGCTGGTGTGCACTGGAGCTTGGAACTGTCCCAGGAGGTCGTGGGATGAGCCTGGAGCTTGCAGGACCCTCTTTCCTTGGGCTGTCTGGCTAGTTAGCTTGCACCACGTTTCTGCTTTGGCGCCTGTCGGGTCTATCCTTAAGTAGCTAGGGAGGGAGAGGGGGGATGAGTGCCTGTGGCTTTGCCTTCTTCCTGCGGTCCTGTGAGTGAGGAAAACCCACTCCCCCACTGTGCTGTACCCTCTGTGCCCTGTGGAGACCCCTGCTCCCTTCTTTGTATCCCAGTGAGCGGCAGGCTGGGCTCCTGCCGTGGGGCTGAGCTCAACTGCCCTGTTGGATTTGAATTCAATAAAGTTTTCTATTTTTGACCGGTTGTGCCTTATTTTCCCTACTGCCCCTGAAGATGCTCTTGCTCCCAGCAATTTCCCAGGCATCTTTTCCATGTCCTCGGCCACCGGAGCACCCGGGCCCCGCAGCGCCCAGAAGTGATGCTCACGTGGGCCAGCCATCTCCAACAAGCCCTCCACCGTGCCCCAGCATGGCCAGTCCAGAGGCCTCATGGTACTGAGCCCCCCTCCCCAGACTGACAACTCCCATCTCTAGTCACTGCCTGGCCCTCTAAGGAGACAGCTTCCTCCAGGACCTGGTTCACAACGCGTGCATGTACATACACACACATGTACATGTGTGGATGTGGAGGCAGTCTGAGCCACGGACCAGCCAGCCCAGCTTTCTTCCACCCCAACATCCCCCTCCATAGCTTCTCCTGGTTCATACCCACGTCCTTTTGAGACCCACCCATGTTCCAAAGCCAGTGCATGGAGGAGCAGAACCCTGCCACGCGATGCCTGGCTAGCATGACCCAAATCCTGCCGGTGAGGGCTGGAAGATGCCTGCAACTCGCCCGCTGCAGTGCTGGAATGAGGACGCACGTGGTTGCAGATGGAGTCTCAGTGCGTCAGCAGTGCCAGGGGGAAGCACCCAAAGCAAGGTGCTCCCCCCCACCCTGGGATGCAATGGGCACCCTTGCAGTGAAGGAGAGGTCCTCCCAGGCAGGCTTGCTGGTGGCGGTGGGGCTGCGGGAGGGAGATGGAGCCAGGCGGCCATGCTCCCCATAAAAATGGCTGTGCCCCTCCTGGCAGGCAGGTTGGGGGCGATGCTGCTGCCACGGGGCTCGCTCAGGCTCTTGTCTCCAGCGGGTTGGAGAGAGGATGGATCCTGCTAGGCAGGAGCAGCACAGCACCCCTTCCCCAGGCCCTGGATGGGGCCGTCCTACAGCCCCCTCCCTCCAGCCAAGCATCACATCTCAGGGACACCCTCCAGGGCCACCTCTTCCTCTTTCTCATGGTTTTTCTTTCAAACTGGGGCAGACATCCCTGCACCCATCACGCCAGCTTCACCTCTTCCCCAGGGGCTCCAACCGGCTGCACCAGGCTGCTGGAGAAGAGGAGCTCTGGCTCTGCAAGAGATTAGATCATCTGGGGAAACCAGTGGTTCTGGCTTCGGTGGTTTCATCCCTGTGCCAGCCTTGGCTCTCACAGCCTCCTAGTTTGTTTTGCTAACAGCATAAGGTTTTATCTTGAACCGTCCAGGAAGTGTCTGGGCCTCCTAGGCAGGCAGAGCGGGGACCTGCGGGGAGATGCAATGGCTGCAGAGGAGGAAAGGAGACACCAGCAACCACCTAAATAACTAGTTCCTGCAGGGCTGGGCAGGGCAGTCTGGGGGCTTGGCTCAGTGTTGCTATCTGCTTCCCTTTGGGAACTTTCTGAGAGAAGTTTCCCTTCCTTCCTTGTCCTCGGCAGCTCTTTGATGAACGTGGGGTGAGAACGCAACCTCTCAGATGCTGGCGTGGGGAGCATCTCTTTCTTCTGCCCGTCTCCCAGGCTCCATCATTTAGGGCTTTTTTATACCAGGAGGGCTATGCTACATACTTTCCTGGATGTACAAACCCAAGACTGCCCCGGGTCCTTACAGCCCCCCACCATCTGAGAAGGTGGCTGGAGTGGTGTTAACTTCAGCATGCTACTGCAAGCTCAGCAGAGGTGCCTGCACCTGCCTGCAGGCTCAAGAGCATGGTGCAGTATTAATTACTCTCTGCGGGGGGGGGGATAAGAGGAATATTGTAACTGTAATGGACAGAAATGAAATTGTCTTGTTTTAGAATTTAGCTTAGAGTCTCCATAAATTGCAGGTTTAGGTGTTGGCAGATGTCTGGGAAAGTCTCCTACCGTCCTGGGTCAGTGGATTTTCTCAAGGTCGTTCACGTGGAATGAGCTGATAAATGGATCCAGCAACGAGCTGCAGATGGAGCTGAGGGTTCATGGGGGACCTGCCCTGTTTTTCCCCAGTTTCAGAAAGACACTGTGCTGGGAGCAGTTCCCAGGCACTGCAAAATCAGCTCCTGCTCCCGGGATCAATTGCACTTGGTTCAGATTTGGCTCTGACGTGCAGAGACTGAATGAGGGAGTGTGTCGGTGAGGTCCCGGGGGCTCCGGTGCGGGGGCTGAGCCCTAACAGTGCTGGGAGGAGTGGCTGGGCTCTGTAAAACAGCTATGAATGCACAGCAGCTTGTGAGCATCAATGGGGTGCTTGTGGGAGTTGAGGAGCGCAAGAGGGGGCGAGGAGTGGGTCGTACGCCATGCTGGCTTCTGGGGAGTTAGTGAGGATGCCGAGAGCCCCACGAGCGAGGCAGGAATGCGCCATGGCTCCCGGCAGGTCTGTGCACTTCGGTTTATGGCAGGGAGGGGTACCTCTGCCCGGCAGAGCTCCGTGGGACATTTGGGACCCCGAAATGAAGAGCTTCAGCCATGGGCGACAAGCAACCCCGTGATACAGCCTGGCCTGTACCGCCAAAGGCAGCGTGGGTGTGCGCAGGCTGTGCTGCAGGGGGAGGTGACAAGCGGGTGTACTCAGCCTGCGCTCCGCGTGTGGGAGGTGACGGCGGGGTGCTCTCAGCCCGTACCCCACAGCGGGGTGCTCTCAGCCCGTACCCCACAGCGCGGTGGCACAGGGGTGCGTGCGATCTCCGTGGCGGGGGGGTAGCGGGGGCACGTGCGCAGGTTGTGCGGCAGGGGTAGGTGATACAGAGGGGTGCAGCCTGTCTCCTCCGGGAGGAGGTGGCACAGGGAGGGGTGCAGCCCCTGTCCCCAGAGGAGGTGGCAGCATGTGCAGCCTGTGCTGCAGCCGGAGGAGGCACAGGGGGGTACGCGGCCACTACCACAGGGAGAGGCGGCACAGGGTTATGTGCAAGCTCTGTTGTGTGGAGCGGTGGCAGTGGGGGGTACGTAGCCTGTCTGCGGTGGGAGGTGACAGCAGGGTGTACGTAGTGGGCAGCCTTGGGCAGGTGACGACTCCTCTGTAAGCAGCGTGTCTGCAAGGAGGCAGTGGCACTGACTGTCCCTATCCCATTGAGGAGAGCATCGAGTCTCTCCTGCCTGACAGTCCCTGGCCTCACCAGAGCTTGGGACCTTGTCCTTTGCTCCCTTGAAGGCTCGCCCAGCCTGTGCTATGTGCCTGGGGCTCCTCGTATCAGGCTGGGCTTGCCTGGGTGGCTTGCACCTCTGGCCAGGTCCCCTCTTCCCACCCTGCTGAGCCAGATGCTGCTCATTCCTCCCTGCCCTCCTGTTCTCAATTCTCACACCCCCAGGCTCTCCCCTGCCTGATGCACTTGGAGCCAGTGTTGGCCTGTGGTGAACACGGGCTTTCCTAGCTTGGATCTGGGGGGCTTCTCCTTTTTTTTTCCCACTATCCTCTCGTCTTTTCTTTCACAATTGTATCTAGTCTCCATCCCTCTCTCCTGATCTCTCCCCCTGCTCTGCTCGGGCAGTGACCTCCCCCTTCCCTGTTGCTTTCTGCTCCCCATCAGTCTCTCCTGACCGGCTGTCTGCTGGCCCCAGTACAGAGGGATGCTGAGCCCTCCACAGCACAGGGCTGAGTCCCTGGCTGGCTCTGACAGCCGAGCTGTGGAACCTCTGTGCGATGAAAGCGCTGGCTGTGTGGGCAGCCGCCTGGTCCAAGCCGCACTGATTGATATTCCCAGCACTGCTCTGCCCGCTCGGCCGGGCTCTCAGCTGCAGTGCTGTTCCCTGCACGCACAAACCAGCCTGGAGCAGGGCCCAGCCCTGCAGCCTGCTTAATCAGTCACCCAAATCCTGGGGCAAAATCCGATGCTGCGACGGGGCGTGTCCCCGGGCGCTTTGTGGTCCCTCCGCCCAGAGAGCATCCAGCAGGACATGGATGGGGTGAAGGGTGGAGGGGGGATGAGGCTGGAGGGGGTGGAGGGTGGGGTGCTGCCGGGTGAGGACAGAGCTGGGATGTTCTGGGACAGGATGGAGAGGAGGCTGGGGTAATGAGAGGGTGCGTGATGTAGGGCAGGATGGGGTGGGGTGTTGCGGGGGAGAGCAAGGGCTAAAGGATGTGTGGAGCAAAGGGGCGCAGAGCAGCTCTGTCCCTGGGAACTGTGTCAGCTCAAGGCGGGGAGGGCGGCCCCAGGAGGGTGTGAGGCAGCAGCCAAGAGGTGGATGCTGTGCACTTGTGTCTCTGGAGCTGGTGTCCACCCAGGAGCCCCGGCGTGAATCGGGTGCGAGAGCCACGGAGCTGTGCACGGGCTGACTCCCGTGGGGCTGTGCCGGGGTGGGTCGCAAAGAGCAGGAGCTCCCCTTCACGGTTTGTGGCGTCTTGGACATTCAGCCCCTGCGGTAGCCCGTCAAATTTCTCTCTTCCCGGCATGTTCTTTTGAACGCTGCCCCTGGAGCTGAGCCCTGTGCCAAGCCCAAAGCACCTTCCTCCCCCTCCACCCTCCATCCCCATGCATACCTGTTGTGTGAGAGCACCTGCCCCTGAAACCCCGGGCACAGCCCATCTCCACGGGAGAGCTGTGCTCCTACGTACTGCCCTGCAAGCCGGTCCATCCAAGCTGCAGTTACACAACCCAAGCTCTGCTCTTGGGAGAAACCAAGATGGTTGATGGAGATTACTCCAAAAGGGACTCTTCCCACAGTCCCCTGCTCCTTCAGGAGCCCGGGAAGCACGCAGTCTGCTTGGCCGAGGCGGAGAAGGATTGAACGTGGGTGGGGAGGAGCCTGGCTGCAGGGGCACAGGCCACCTCTGGCACTTGTTCCCCCCTCTTCTTGTCACCTCTGATGCTAGCTCAGTGTCCATCAGTCCAACCGGGAAGAAGCTCGGTCTTGGTTTCACTTATGGGAGCCAGGGTCACCTGCGACTCAGACCCACTCAGCCACCCCCCAGTAGGTCCTCTGTTGACTTTGTCTTCTCTCTGACTTTCTGGACTTTTCTGGAGGTCTCAGTCTGCACCCTTGAGGACCTGCTTTCCATATTCCACCAGCAGTATAGGTTTCTTTTCCTAGTGGGGTTCCTGACTCAACCCTGGGGTTGAAAGCACAAGACAAAGAGGAGGTCAGACAAAGGAACAGAAAGAAAACAACTCCCCAAGATCCCTTAAAAATGTCTCCTAGTTGTTTTGCATGAATGTCTTCCGGTGGTGTAAGCTGTTTACTGTCTCAGTCCTTCAGATGCTCACAGGAAAGAGTGGGTGGGAGAGTAGGTTTGTGGCAGTGACCTGCTAGGAGGGCAGGAGAAAGGTCGTGTGTTATCTCATCATTTACATCCATTTTGGCATTCACAGCCATGCCTTGTGGATCCCGCCCAAAGATCCCTAAAGATGCCCCTGCCCCGGGAGGTAAACAACCTTCTGAGCACCTCTTCACTTGCAAAATACCTGCCTCCTGATCTACTATCTAAACGTGGCATGGCATGGCTGGTGATCTTGGCAGGTTTCATCAAAGCTGTCTTTAGAGCCATCATTTCGGGAGGGCAGCGAATCGCCACCTCTCCCTTGGAACTGATCCTGCTCCGTAGTGAAGTTCTCGGAGCAGAGTGCCCTGATTCAGCTCCTCTGAGACATCTCTAAAGGCCTGAGCAACCTGAAAGCCTGGAGCTATTTAGCTCCCACGTGGCCTGGATTTCACATGCTCCAAACTCCCCAATGCTCTTGAGCAGCTGCAAAGCTGCTGCCAGGGAGGCAGGAATCCCAGGGAGACTCTGACAGATATCCATCCCTGCTGGAGGGGGGAACTTCTTGTCTGAGCTTGGGACTGAGATCGTGCTCTAAATGTCTTGCTAATGTGATGTCTGATGTTCCTCTTATACTAATCTGTTAATCTTTCTGCTTCTTCATCAAAAGCACTCAAGCCCAGTAGAAAGCAAAATCAGTATTTCAGATGTTTGAAGAGCCCTTCGTTATTATTCAGGCTGGGCAAGGTGTTGTGATTCAAGGCTCTGGGAGTGCCTGGAGGAGCTTGGGTTGTTTTTTCCAAGGATTTCAAGTAGATCACAGTTTATTAGGGACTATCAGGACATGTCTTGCCCAGAGAATAGAGCTCAGAAACCTTCTCTAATGTTCAGGAAATTTTTCTTGAGCCACGACCTGCAAGTTCTGGCCCAAGGACTTGACAGCTCACCCGGGATTTGAGGATAGGGTAAAAGAAAGCTGTCCTCAGCTCATCCTTACTAGGATTCCTGTGCCAGTAAGAGTGGCAATGCCAGACCAGTGCAGGCAAGATAAGTGGCCTTAACAAGCCTTACAATATTACTTGTCTTACCTCTTACCTGTTTGATCTCTCCAAATGAAGGCTTGTCTTACCCAGTATCATCATTCATCATTAGGTGCAGGTTGGTTGCAGAGCACTAAAGTGAGGGCTCTGCTGATGTCTAGAGTGTGTTTGTGCACAGACTTATGGAATAGACACAATTCCTTGACTAAGCAGGAAAAGCTTCTGCCCTTTGCCTATGGGAATAGAGGTGGTTAGAAAACAGGGTTGCTATCAGAGGAAAATTTTCAATTTGAAAACATATCAGCAAGAATTGACAATTTTTCTTCTATTTTGGCTCAAGTTAATCAATGGATATAGCTGTATAAATATATATATTTTTCCTAGTAATTTCTGAAGGCATGATTCTGACTGACCTTTTTGAATTTAGCTTCATAATTAATACTTGGCTTGAATTCTGAAGTGAAAGTTACCTTTGCAAGAGCATCATTTTTTTCATTTTTGCATGTCAGCAAAGATATCCCCCCTGCCCCAGCTTTGAAACAAGAAACTCACTTGAAAAATGATCCAATTTCAACAAATTGACATTTTTCCCATGCAAAGTCTTCCATTGAAGCATTCCTGGTTATCTCTCTTTTTTTAGAGTCCTGAGTCTACGGCTTCGGACCCCCTGCTCTCCCCAGAGCTTTCAATACTATCTGTCAGCTCCACTGGGTGCAACTGGGAGCCAGATTAGCTCATTATTTTGCCAGCATTATTTTCCCACTCTACAGCTGTTGGATTCCTCGAGGGCTTTATTCAAGTGTTACTCCCAGTCCTGGAACCTTTTTCTCCCTGGGATCTTCAGATGGTTTTAACGTGATTATGAGACCTCCTTCTGTGTCCTGAGCAATTTCCGCTCTATACCAACTATCTACAAAATGGCTCTATTATCAGCTTGAAGGTGATAGACATTTCAGGACACCACGGTCATTCCAATTTAGACATTATTCCATAAAGATTATGACCCCTTTAGATTTTATGATTTACCCTTCAGATGATTTATTTCCGTATTTTCCTTTCCAGTCTTAATTTCAACCAAAGAAAAGCCAAATTGCACATCTTTGATGGGCTCAGAGCTCTGATAGGCTGAGAGGTTAGGCAATCTCTGTCCTGAGGCTGTCTAAATGGGTTTCTAATTGTGTTAGATCTTGCTATGAGTTAGATAAATTCGATCTGACCAGGCAGGTTGGCACCGGGCTTTGGCGGCTTCTTTGAGCGTCATGCAAATTTCAGGAGGCTTCAGGGCACCTATGTGGCGTCAGCCCACATTTTACCCAGATTTATTCATTAAATAGTGCCTTGGGATTTGATGTCCATTTTAGGATGGCTGTTCTGCTACCATTATTTCAGCAGGACTTGTAGCACCTTTCTTCTGACTGCAAGGTCAGCACTTGCTAATTGTCAGCAATGGAAGCCATGCAAACAGCCGCTTAGAAGAGCGAGCAGTTGCTTTTCAGATAATACCTGGTTTGGGGAGGCGTGATTCACATGGATTCCTGTGCGTCTTTCCTCCAGTGGTGGATTCCTTCTGTAGCTTCATTTGTCAACACTGAAAGAGGTAAAGGGTTATTGGGAACAACCCTTACTTCAGACACTGGGATGGGGATGGAGACAAGGATTTGTGGGCAGAGCACAGCCATCAAACAAGACCTTATGAACATCAGATGGACTGGAGCTGTCAGCCCTGTTGCTATTGTGCCTTGTGCAACCACAGTAGCTGTGGTGGAGGTGATCCCAGCAAGTCGTCAGTCTGGTAGATCAGAAAACTGGGCCTTTAAGTCTGCTAGTAGTCCTGTCCAGAATTGTGAGCACTTGTTTGGAGACACCACCTTCAGTGACAAAAATCTGGGAAGGCCTGAACAGTTTTTCTGAATGCCAGAGGGGTCTTACAGGTGTGTGTAGACCACACCTTTGCTTAGAGCTGGGTCCATATATCACCCTCCCTTGTTTGTGGTGTCTGGAGCTCCAGGCAGGCAGTTGCCCTGCCTGGTTGCTCCATCCCTCCCTTGTCCAAAGCAGGCAGAGCCCCCGGGACCTGTTCCCTCGCTCTGCACCAGCTCTTTCCTCAATTCCTTCGTGTTACGCTAAAAGGGAGCAATCCAGTACTGCTAGGAACTGCAGCTCTGGCGTGGTTCAGTCCATTTTACAAAGTGGTAGTTAGCCCTTGTGCCCCTGAAAATCTGGACCTGGAGATGCTGTGGCAGGGCAGGGAGGAACATCTGGGGCAGACGGGATCCCGAGACCACAAAGGGGACCAGAGGGGCACAGGAGGGAGAAACGCAGTCCTTGAGGAGCAGAGGGTTGCTACAGGTGCCAGGAGGCTGACACCAAGCCGGGGCAGCATTTGCCTTTGCTGCTTGTACGCAGACACTCTCTCTCATCGTGCTGCTCTGCCTGGTGCCGCGTAACGTTGTGAGCTCTTCCCATCACGTGCAGGTATGGCAGCCCTGGGCGTGAGGGTGGGTGCAGGAGGAGTGGGGGATGCTCTTGGGGAGCTTCTTCTCCAAAAGTCAGTGCAGTGGCCAGACGGTGTGCTGCTGGGGTAGCACAGGAAAGAATGGGGAGAGCTTTCTGCTCTGACTCCGTCCTCACCCCAAGACACCAGAAGCACGTGCTGTTGCTCAGATGAGCTGTAAAATGGTCGACCGCTTATGGCCAAGAGCTGAGCTTGTGTCCTCTTTCCTAGAGCTAGAGCGTTGCCCTGGATGGTTCTTGGCAATTCAGCTCCAGCTTTCCTCGAGGCTTGCCCTGGTTTCCATGGTCATAACATTCCCCTCAGCCTCCTGCTCTGCGGCCTGTGTTGCATTGCACTGGAGCTGTGCTGTTCTCCAGACATGACGCTAGCAAATAAAATAATTCCCACATGCAGCAAAGCCTCCATACATGAAAAGCTGCATCTGTGTAGTTTGGGGCATGGTCCCTGGGCTTATCTTTTTTTTTTTCGGTAACCAGGGATGTTGCAGAGCTCCAGGTTGGTTTGTAAAAGAGAGGGGTTCATGAATTAATCTGAAGTTGAGGAACTCATGTGCTACAATGGCTCCCTTGTCACTTATTTTTATATTCTGGGCAGTGGGTCTGACATTGCCTTTCACTTTCAGCCCTGTGAGTTGCTGCATTGTGGCGGCTGTTGGGGAAGCAAGCTCCTTTGGCAGCTGGCTGAAAGGCCGTTGAGGCTTCTGGCATGTGGGGAGGTGCAGGAGCAATTGGAGGCTGCCAGATGAGCCCATTCGCCGCGGATCCTGCTTTCGGATCAGCAGCGAGGTAGTTAACAATTTTGATATTTCTACCACTCCAGCATTAATCGGTGCTCAGGAGGGAGCAGGGTGGCTCACCTCTGTGGGGGCTGTTGCACTGCACCATTCCTGTCAGCAGGAAAAGGCTGCCCGGGGCAGATTTTAAGGTTTTCTTTGTGAACAGCGCAATTTCTTGTCCGTCAGATGGGACTGCATCTCCTGCCACTCGGTCCATGCCATCTGCACAGAGGGTGATGCCGTGCACTTGCGGGGAGCCCGTGTGACACCCCGCAGCCCTGTTCCCTTGTAGCGCTGCTCTCATTTTGGCTGAGTTTGTTTTCCCTGGGTTTGGCAAGGAGAATCGGCTTGGTGCGGGTCCCGACGAGAGCTGGAGATGTTTGCGATGGAGGGGAGAGGCAGGAGGGAGCAGAGTGGTGCTGAGGAGGGAGGGGGTCCCCTTAGTCCCTCTCCGGCACCCGTGGGTGGGGACCCTCATGGTAGAGGGCATCAGGACGAGGAGCCCCTTGTCAGGGACTGGTGTTGGGGGTTTTGGTGTGTAGGCAGGCTGGGGAAGGCTGTCGGGGAGAGCCCGAGAGAATTTCTCATCAAAACAAGTCCCAGCTACTGTCAGAGAAGCCCCAAAACTGGAACGGTGGGTGCGACCCTGTCTTCCCCATTGTGGAAAGGCCGTGGCAGAGCTGGAACAGGCACAGAGAAGGGCAGCAAAGCTGGCCTGACCTGCCCGGCGTCTGCAGGAGGACAGGCTGCGCGTACTCTCACGCTGCAGCTCACAGAGGACACAGTGGAGCAGGATGCAGAGCGGATCTGTGAAATTGGAAAGGGGTAGAGCGAGGAGCAATTACTCATGTTTTCTCATAACCCTGCAGGTAGGAGAAGTTCAAGGAAAAATTGCCAGGCGGCAGATGTAAAACCAAAGGGAAGTGCTTTTCCGCGTAGCACATGGGCAGAGAGTTCATTGCTGCAGGATGCCACAGAGGCCGAAAGCAGGCATGGACTTAAAAAGGCGTGAGAACACTTCACAGAGGATGGGGGTCATTAAACGTATGAGCTGCAAACAATTCCTTGCTCAGGAAAAAAACTGAGCTGCAGCACAACAGAAACCCGCAGGATTTACCAGGGGATGAATGTCTTCATCAGAGCATCCGCCGTTGCTGGAGGCAACTGCCGGTGCTCCCTGTGGAAAGTCAGGGACGGGGGCTCAGTTTGCTCCTCAGATGTACAGGCTGGCACAGGCAGGTCTCCCCATCAGGAATATAAGAGTGAGCACTGGGGAGCCCTTGAAAGGAGTTTTTTCAGAGCCACAGTTCCTCAGCTAAGAAAATAAACAGCTTTGCCCCAAATCCCATTCTAGTGCAGTGGCAAAGTGGAGACAGCAGTTAGAAATAGAAAAACAAGAAATACTGGGGGAGGCGGGGGGGAGAAAGGGAAAAGGGAGGGAGTATATAGCAATTAGTAGAAATGAGTAGTTATGGAGTGTAGAAAATTGACAAGGAAAGCCAGAAACATTGGGAGAAAATCAATTTTGACAAGCTAAACACAAAAAGGAGTACTTTAAAAAATGTGCTAGAAAGAGGTGGAATCTAGTAACTGTCGTTTCCAAATGGAGATTGCAAAATTGTTAATTATGTAGAAAAATGCAAAAGTATTCAATAAATGCCAATGCATTGGTAACCAGCAAAGACATTAAAAATATAATCTCCTTGAAATAGTGATATTTGAAATAATCAAATAAAATAATTTGTGCCAAACAGTCTTCAAAGGTCTGGAGTAGGAGCTCTCTGATCTGGGAGTGTTAATGGAGCTGGGGACGCCGGGATGGGCCAGGAGGAGTGGGAGGGCAGTGATGCCGTGAGCCAGCTGGAATAGTGATGGGGATGCTGTGTGCACTGCACACTGTCCTCGCCAGCCCCAGGGAACAACTGGATTAATAGCTAAAGCAGGAAACTCAATGATGGAAATAGCACTGACGTCAGTCAATGCAGTTTGATGGGAAGGGATACTGGGCAGTGTCATTACATGACAGGTCCAGCTCTTAAACCTTTCCTTAGGCATCTGCTCCTGGCCACTGTGAGGAACAGGATCTGCTCTAGGCGTACCTGTGGGTCTGAAGCAGCAGGGCTTGTTTTATGGTGGTGTGAGATTACAGCATGCAGCTGATCAACTTGGAGTTTGATGAAGACGCCGAGTTGATAATATGTTATGTTGTTATTATTGTTATTATTTTGAATTAACACTACTCATTATAAGTAAAGCATTGTTAAATAGATGAAGATCTGGTTTATCAGCTTAGCGAAGAAAAGCAGTCGTTGGTTGGGAGTCCTTGTGGAACGAGGTTCTCCTGGAGGAGCTCTTCGGCAACAGTACTGTGCCCGCTGCCATTCAACGTTGTAATCAATGATCTGGAAGTAAATATAAAATCACCGCTGATAAAATTTGCAGCTGACACGGAGATTGGTGGAGTGGGAGATCATGATGAGGATAGAGCAGTCATGCAGAGCAATCCAGATTGCTTGGTAAACTGAGCCCATTTAAACAAAGTGCATTTTAACACAGCCAAATGCAAAGCTGTACATTGAGAAATAGGGAATGCTGGTTTATATCCTGGAAAGCACTGACTTTAAAATGGATTTAAGGGTCACACTGCATGAGTAGCTCAGTGTGAGCACTCACAGTGCTCCCGCCAAAGGGCTAATACAGTCCTCAGATGAAAAAACCTGAGAGGTAGGAGAGGAAGAAAGGCTCTGCAGAAAGCCCTGGTGAGATGGCACCAGCAGTCCTGCAGGATCGCCTCTGATGAGGAGTGGGGAAAAACCGGGGCAAGGAAAGATGAGGGCCACAAAAACTGATTTTCTGGCTTGCAGGTTGAGACTTAAGGAACCCGGTTTGTTTAACTTCTCAAAAAGAAGATTGAGGCATGCCTTGATTGCACTGTACAAGCAACTTCTTGTGTAGAAAACACCATGTGCTGAAAGGCTCTTTAACCTAGCAGAGAAAGGTCAAACAAAACCCAATTTCTGTAAGTCAGTGCCAGACAAATGGATTCAGAGTCTTTCCATGACTCCAGAACAAGGCGCTTCGGGTGGAGAGCTTCAGCCAGACACAAGCTACTACTAGGACTGCGCAGAGTACGAGGGGGCACTGACCCCTGTCAGTGCCATGCTGCCGTGAAGCGTTGGAGGGGAGCAGGGTTGTATGTGGATTGCCTTTGCCCTGCAGTGAGGAGAAGAGCCCTTTCAAGGGCTGCCAGGCAGGATCTGACATTTAAAGGAGGTGTTTTTTAGGTAAAAGTAATGCTATTTGGAAGGAGACCCCTCAGGGGAGGGATAGTAGCTGTCACAGGCTGGGTTTCTGAGGCTGTTTGTTTGTATTATTGCAGGCACCCCAAGGAGCCCTAGTTGTTTGTCTGGGGTTTTACGAGCACAGAGTGAAAGTAGAAGCTTTGAGCTAGGGATGAGCCACAGTGATGGAGGAAAGCAGTTTTAGACAGGCAGTCAGGGTGCAGGAGGAAGCTGTGGGACAGCATTGCCTGGCATGGTGGGCAGTGATGTCTGTGCAGTGAAGGCTTTTGCAGGCTTTACACAGCTGCACAGCTTACAAAGATGTAAGGGAGATGACCCAAGGGAGGGTCATCTGCACAGAGTTCTGCTGTGGGCAGGACTGCCTTGACCTCAGCTCCTCCAGAGCTGTACACGAAGACCTCCCGAGAGGTGCTTGCCTATCCCTTCATGACAAAGATTGCACCTTCTGCTTTGGCAATCTATCACACTTGGCTAAACCTACCATTGTATTTTTTTCCGTAGTGGCTAACTTCGGTTTTCCTTGCTGCAGGTGAAGGTCATTCCTTCTTGCCTGTCCATGGTCAAAAGCAGCACCTTTCTCTTTGCAGAAGGCTCTTGTGAGCTTGAAGAGTGCTGGCTTTGCCACCCTTAGCCTTCTCCTCCCCAAACCAGTTTCCTCAGTCTTTTCATGGTTTGTTATGATTTCTAACAGCTACTTTTTTCTGTTCCTCTCTGCTTAACTGGTACACGTGTTCTTGAAAGTGATGCCCAGACTGGACACAGCTCTGCCTGTGAAGTCCTACTGGAGCCCAGCAGAGCAGACAGATCCCTATGTGACTGAAAGACAAAGCGCCTGTTTACACATCCCAATATAGATGCATTTTTTGGTGAGAGATTGACACTGTTGATGGATAGTCAACCCATGATCTGTTGTAACCCCCAATCCTTCAGCCAGCCTGATGCTTGTGCAGTGATTATTTTTCCCAAGTGTGCAAATGTGACAGATATATTCTACATCTGTCATCCAAGAAGTTAATGAAAATACAGGCTAGCGACGGACTCGGGACACAACCCAAAGAATTTCATTTGATACATCATCCCAGCTGAAAGGCCTGTCTTCAGTAATTACTTTCTGAATACAACTTTCTAAATGCTTTGAATCCACCCTGCAGTGAATTGCACTATATTACCTAAGCAGAGAAGTACTATGCTGCACCTACACTGTTTTCCTGCATTACTTATGAGAATATTGTCTAAAATAGTGTCAAAAAATTTCCTAAAGTCAAGATATAACATTTACTGCTCCTCCTCCATCCACAAGGCCTGATGTCTTTTCAAAGGAAGAAGTTCAATGGCTTGACATGTTTGTTTGTGACAAACCTACAGTGGCTGTTACTCATTTCCTTGTTATCTTGTAGGTACTTACAAAGAGTTCTTTTATCTGTTTCAGTATTTTTCCAGGAACTGAAATTAAGCTAACTGTTTTATAATTCTCCAGCTCTTCTTTTTTCTCATCTTTAAAGACAGGCGCTATTTTAGCTCACTTCCAGTCTTCTGGAAGCTCCCTGAGTCTCTACAAATTCTTTAAAAAAAATCTAAAAAAAAAAAAAAAGCAAGAAAAAAAAAAAAAGCCCCAGCAGCTCTGAAGTTACTTAAATCAGGTCTCTAAGCACCTGGGGTGAATTTAATCAGGTCCAACCAACCTAAAAGCAGCTAGCTCATCTAAATGTTCCCTGTGTGTTCCTTCCCTTGGTTAGTCTCAATTCCTACCCTTTCCTCATCGGTGCTAGCTATGTGGGATGCCTGATTGCCACTCAGTTGTAGTAAAGACATCAGCAAAAAAGGTATTCAACCTAAATGGCGTGTTGGTTCCTCTCTCTCCTGATCGCCTTCAGATCCCCATCAAATAGCTCGTTTCTTGGGCTCCTGCCTGCATTTATGGGTGACTTTGTGTCTTTTTCTCTCTCTTGGTGTTTGTGTTTCATTCTCTGCACTCATCATCCTGCTCTTGCCCTACGAACTTGTGCTACCCTTTCCACTCCTCAGTAATCACGACAAAGAAGGATTTTATGGAAGGATTTGGAGGAGGATAATGATGTAGCTTAATGGCTGTTTGCAGGGAGCTCCTTCCAAGCATGAGGCAAAGCTGGAGAAAGAAAGTGTGAAGTAGGGTCTTTGAAATGTTTAACAAGCAGACAAAAGAAGCGATGGTGACCCTTGATGGAGAACCTCTTAGGATGAGAGATGGTGTCAGGCCAGAGGCTGGAAGGTGAGGGATGATGTCACCGCTGGGCAGTGATCCCATTAGAGAGGCTCTCCGGTGGGCTTAGCAGGTGGGTCTCTGAGAACAGGTCTCTGAGAGCACCGAGCGTTCATGCAGAGTCTGACTGCAAAGTGCAGACCCCAGGCGAAGGGGGGGGGCAATGATTCAGGATGCTGTGCTAATGGGGGACCTTTCTGGAGCCTGCCGGTAATGCGAGAGGGCATCTGCCCAGGGTTGTCTCTGCGTGGAAGAGGAGCCTGGCGCACGAGCCATGGAGGGAGCTGCTGGGTCAGGGGAGTGCAGAGACCGTGCAAGGTGTGCTCCGTGCATGGGGTGGTGTCTGGTGGGGTGCTCTTGGCTGGGGTGGAGCCTGGCACCATGTCTGTCGGGCTGGCTGGGGGGGGCTGATGATGGACCTTGCTGGTGTTGGGAGCGCTGGGCAGGAGCGCTCTGCCTCTGTTTAGGGATCAGGTTTGATGACCCCGCCTTTGCCTTCATCTGCTGGGTGCGTGATGCAACAGCTTTTCTCTTCTCTCCCAGTTACCTCATCGCCGAGTGACGTTCTCTGCAGCCAGCCAGGCTCAGGACCTGCAGGATCCCTCCCAGCACAGCTACTACGACAGCGGGCTGGAGGAATCAGAGACCCCAAGCAGCAAGTCATCGTCGGGGCCCCGCATTGGGCCACTAGCCCTGCCTGAAGATCACTATGAACGCACCACGCCCGATGGCAGCATCGGGGAGATGGAGCACCCTGAGAACGGTATGTGCTCGCGGCACGCGTGCCTGCCACCTCCCCAGGGACCCTGTGCCCGAGGCTCTTCATCCTCAATGCTGCACCTCCCCTGGTGTGGGTGAGATGGGGCAAGGAGCTCAGTTGGGACAGGCTTGTCACGCTCAAGTCTGGTGGGGCTGGGAGGCTGGAGAAGAGGTGAGGCTCAAAGCAAGAGAGCAGAAAGGACATGGTGAGGAGGGGAGAGGTGGGTGAGGGAGAGGAGGTCTGCTGGGGGCTAGGAGATGTGGGAGTGGGAATAGTCGAGGAGGCAGGTGGGTTTGGCATGATGTAGACAAGGGGCCCAAAAGGATGGTCCGAGATGGCAGCACGGGGAGGGGGTTGTAGCCCAGCCAACGGTGAGCTTGCGTGCAGCAGTGAGGTGGTCCCATGGGTGCCTGCCCCTGTGTCAGGGCAGGGGTCTAGGGGTGGTTGGGGCATGATGCAGCTCTCTGTGCTGTGATGGGTGTCTGAGCCGTGGGAGTTTCCCGGGGAACAGAGGAGGAGAGCAGGTTTAGTGGCACAGAATGGGGTGAGGAGATACGTGGAGTGGAGGATCAGAAAGCATGGTGGTGGCAAACCCGAGAGCGACATGTCCTGCCTTCATTGGGCCCTTCAGGTCACCTCCTGCTCAGGTCCACCTTTACCTGAGAATGCCACTGGAGGTGTCTGCACTCTCACCGTGGGAGAGCTGGCTTTCCCCTGCCCTGGCGCAGCTTCGACCCCAGTTCTGCTTCTTGTGCTGCCTCTGTGCTGCCTGCCTGACTACCCTCAATGAGCCCACTCCCCAAGCTATCTTCTTTGGCCAGCTTAAGTTGCTTCCTTGGACTTGGCTCTGGCTGTGCACATAACATCTACTTTCCTGTACCTGCTGCCTTCTGTGCTCTTGTACTGAGGGGAGGTTGCAATGGAGCTGGCAAGTTCAAAGAAACCTCTGGGAGGGAAAAAGAGGAGGTGCAGTGGGTTCTCCTGAAGTCTCCCCCTACTTCTGGGAGCATCCTTGACTTTGGGACAGGTCTGTATGTGGTGTGAAAATGGCTGAGAGTGTGTTCAGCTGGTCTAGGGAGCTGCAAACCTGCTGGGTCCCCCTGCTAAGGAACACATGGGGCCCAGGGTAATTTGTGGTCTTGAAGGTCTAGTGGAACATCTCTTCCTTCTTCCCAGGTTAGTTTCTGGAGTAATGCTGGAGTTCGCTATGCTACAACCATTGAAGCAAGGCATGGTGGTACCGGGTCTGGCAGGGTTCCCAAATCCATTTGTTGCTCTTGCAATATGAGGCACCCTCCTCTTTAGGAGCGTTGTGCAGATCACTTTCTTCCCAAAAGTATCAGCCAGTCAACTGGGAAGAGCAGTATGGAGAGGTTCCTGGAGTCCTGGTGCAGGGCGACAGTACTGGACTTCCCAAGTGCCCTCGAGTATAAGCCTGTGCCTGCAAGAGAGGCTTGAAGGGCATGTGGGCGAGGAGATGCCACATGGCAGTGCTGAAGGATATAGTGGGGCTGTGGTGATGATGGGCCTGGAAGAGGAAAGTTTGAGACCCTGACCGTGACAGGCAACCCAGAGATGATGAGGGAGGAGCAGGGCTAAAGGTAGAAAGAGGAGAGAGAGAGGAGGACCTGGAGTGTCTGCAACAGGAGATGGAGGGCAGAGAGAGCTGCCTCTAGTCCTTGGGATGTTCATTGTCTGCCCAATGGGGATGAGCAGACCTGAGAAAGGCTAGGGGACACTGCCCGGAGCAGTGGCTTCTCACAGGGACAGAGCACCGGGGCATGGCTCCCTGCCCACAGCATCACAAAACCCAATCTGCCCTGTAAATTAGTCAGCTTCCTCCCTTTGCACAAGAGACCCTGTGTATGTTCACAACCCAGGAGGACAGAAATCTCCACACACCCATCCACGAACAAATCCGTGCGTGATACAGACATGTGCAGAGGCTCCCAGGGGATAACCATAACCCTGTTCTGCTTGCCATCCCTCAGCCTGTCCTGGCTCGGCTCCCTTCACGTGGCAGTGGTTGGGAAGTCAGGCTCCAGTGCCTCCAGCAGCCGTCCTGACCTGTATAAACCAGGTTCAGTGCAGAGGCCGTGGCAGGCCAAGGCTCTGGGGAATCCACAGGCATTAACCCTAGTCAGTCCTGGTGCTCTGCAGATAATCTGGCAAAGACAGTTCAATGAACTTGAGGGGCTGGGGTCAGGGTCGTGATCCATTAAGCAGACTATTAGGGGACCCTGGCACCAGGCCAGGTGATCTGGAGATTAGGAAGTACTGGTCGTGTTAGATCAGTTCATCAGAGTTGCGTTTCCCACGGTCCGCCTGCCTGAGATGTGGTACATCAGACCTCTGTGGCACAAACAAGACCTCTCTGTCTTGTTTGTCCAGAGAAGGGTCATGTCTTGCTTCCTGCAAAGAGTCTCCAGTGATGTGGGACCATCATGACCTTTTTGGGGACTGTCTCACCATGCCCTTGTCTTGGCTTCTGCAGCTGCTCAAGCAGCACCAGCCCCTCAAAGAGATCAGATTTTGTCTTTTGCGAGGCTGGGAAGACTAAGCCATTCTTGACCTTACATTAAACTGAAGAGACGAGTTGGATCCCACTCACCCTATCTCATGGCACGAGTGCAGGACTGACACGGCTGTGCATTTTCTAGGCTTTCATCTAGTTATAAATATCCAACATAACAGGGCTTCCATTGCTTTCTCCAGGAGATTATCCCTGCAGCCGAACCAATCTGATAAGCAAGTATGCAAGGCTATTTATAGCTTTTCAACTGGAAGACAGATCCATGCCTTTTCTTTGTAGATGGTTCTTCACTTGATTAACACACATATCAGTGTCCTCCTTTTTTGGACACTTTTTACTGTGCAGACTGCAGTAAAATGCTGTATTGCAGGGGCTGAGCCAGGTCCTTTTCAGGAGGAATTATGATGTTTTGGATGAAGACTTCTCCAGTATCTTGGCACTAATGTGCCAGCTCCTCAGTCATCCCAGGCATTTGTCATCCCTGGTATTTTACCTAGCTGCCCACTGTTTCCTCCCCAACATTTTGCCGTGCTGTTATCCACTTCTGTGGGGTACACTGAGCTGGGAACTGAGCTTAGTCTCCCACTTGGCCACCCGTTGCTTTTGCTAAAGACATCTGCTCCCCGTGTATCACAGATTTGCTTTAGTTGGAAGAAGCCTGGGAGTGATTCTGCTCTGCAGAGGATCTGTCCTGCCATAATGCATGTAGAGCTTGGATTATGAAAGTGCCAGTCTCTCTCCATTGACGATGGAGAGAATTTAGTAAGATTACAGGACCAAATACGTGCAATTTAGGAAATGTTACATGAAGGCTGTTTCACTCTGTCCCTGTGTGGTACAAAGGTATCTGAGATGACGATATAGCGGATGAAGTGTTTCTGAATTGCGTTCTTCAGCCCACAGAACAGGGGCAAACATTTGATCTGTTTTATCCCCATTATTTAAAGTGGGGACCCCATGCCTTTTTTAATGCATGCCATTACAACCGCACACTGAATATGTAATTAACAATCATCTCATGAGCTTTTGCAATGCACTTAGTGCAGTAGTATCTGTACTTCACAGATGTTAATGAGTTTAGCCTCACAGCTCCCCTTCCAGGGAAGAAATTCCACCATAGTTGGGGAATGAAATAGAAAATTATAATCTGCATTTCTGAGATGTCTGCTAGCTTTGGGTGACCCCCTGGATGAGCTAGCAGCTCCTCGGTCTGCTCTTTTTGGAAGGCAAGAGCCGCCATAGCATCCCAGTGCTCCTGAGCCACGAGGCAGGTCTCCAGCTGCTCTTGGATGGTGAAGCCAAGGCTGCATCGGCTGCCTCCGGGCAGTCGCTGACGTATGAGGCGCAAGCAGCATGGTTTTGGGACTTTGTGGCAGAGCTAGATGTAAAACCTTCTCGCCTGGTTCATGGCCATAGGCTTTTCTGACAAGACCAGCCTTTTTCTCATGGTCTCTTACCTCCTCTGTACACCTCATCACAGCTTGAGCAAATGAATTGAGATACCATTTCCAGGGTTTGACTGCTGGACTTGATAAAATCCTTTCAGTCCAGATTCTTCTTTGTTTCAAGAAAGACTGGTAGATTGATGCATTATAAAGCCAGAAGGAGCAGCTTGTCTAACCCCTGTGTGACACAGGCCATAAAATTTCACCCTGTGATTCTGCGTCTCACCATGGCTGACCGGGAGCACTCCTTTGGAAAGATTCCATTTTGATAGCAGATTGCAAATGGTGGCAAGTGTGTGAGACCCCTGGTGAGCCCTTCTGGTGGTAGATCCTCTCTGCCCCCAGTTTCACAAGCCTACACTTAAAATCTGCTTGAGCTACTCTAGCTCCCATTTCTTTCCATTGAATCGATATTAGAAGAAGCCTCACTTGATGTGTACTTGTAGATCACATGCAAGCAAGTCAACGTTTAAAGTTCTCTTTGATACACTCAAAACCTGAGTCAGGTCCCTTACTGTGAGCAGAGCCAAGGCAAGACATTGTGGCAGCTGGGTCTCTCTTCCTTTCCTCCCACCCTTCCTTGCGCTCCTCCCAGCCATTGCCATCTGCTCATGATGTCGCCACAGACCTGAAGCCCCATTCCTGGGCAGCAGCAGCAACATCTGGCACATCTTGGGTGTATGTGCTGCTTTTTGGCAACCCTTGCAAAGGCAGCCTGGGGAGATTTTTTTCCTCTGGCTCCCCTTTGCTACACTTCTGATTATAGTTCAATCTTCCATTCCTTCATATCATTTTTTGTCTACATGATCACCAATTTGCCAACAACCTTTTAGTGGTGTGGATGTGTCCACATGATAGCCCATAGCTCTCCAGCAGCACTCAGTGGCATCCATAGCAGCACCAGGCACAGAGATAACGTGACTGCTAGTGTTTGTCTTCATAGTCTCATGACAGGCATGCGTGTCCATCACATGCAAACAGAGCTGCTTCTGGCTAGCACTGGGCTGTGCGTGCACCCTGCAGTGTCACAGCACCTTGAGAAGGCAGGTGGCTCAGAATAAGACTCCAAGCCAATGGTCCCTTCTCACTGCTCACAGTGATGAGTTGGATTTGCAGCACTGGGGAGCCACTATCACCTGTCTTCTGCTTAGCATCAGTCCGGTCATGCACTTCTTCTTAAGGTTCTCACTGCTATTGTCATTCAGTTCCTTCCAGCCAGCAGATGGGACAAAAAAAATTACTTTCTGTCTCCTCGTCTGGCAGAGTGAAGTCTCTAGATCTTAAAACCTATTCTTTTTTTGCATTATCTTTAAATGTCTCTTTTGTCTTGATGAAAGTGTTCCAGGCACATGTTCAGTCTGTGGATTTTTTTTTCAAATGTACTCTGCAGCATTTTTGCTTTGTTGCAGAGTGCTGAGGAATGCCTGTGACTGGGCTCCCATCTGGGATGTGGGATTCGAGCTAGCTCTGTGCCATTCCCGGTCAAATGCCTGTGAGCCCAGATAGGTTGACTGGTACACAGACCTCTTCTGTTACTGAAAGATCTCACACTTTGTAGGAGAAAACAGGGTATGGTATAAGATAGGATAAATGCTGCTGTCCATGGAATAAAGAAGGATGGTCTCTGGCTGGCACTGTGCACTGGTCTCCCCTTTTCTGACTGAGAACCAGCAGGTCACGCATCTGACCAGCTGAGGACCATTGGCTTGGGCCTGGCTGGCACTTGGACTCCTCTCTAGCTGAGACATTGTAGGGTTTTTTTTTAACTAATCTGCAGCCTTTCCATTTTAACACTGACTGTTGACATCAGGGCTGGAATTACTTATTGTAGATGTTTTGTCATTACTAGTAGTTTCCAAGTTCTGCTCTTGTTTAGGATATGCATACTCTCTGTAACCATCTTCTGCATCTTGTATACTTCTACAAATTATGTCTAGTTTCTCAGTGATCTTCAGCTCTACAGGCATCTGAATTTCTTCATAAGAAATTGTGAGCTTCTCTACTTTCTTCACTTAATGTTGGTTCATCCCCAAAGACAGCTTCTGATTTTCCTAATCACTACTGAAGAGAGATGTGGGAAAAGTTTTTATCATGGTAGACAACATCCGACGGATTGCAAATGGTAATGGATTACACCATGTTGGTTTCAACATGCCATTTCTGTCTGAGCTGTAATTTCAAACTTGTTCTCACCCTGTTTCTTCTTTTCTGTATTTTCCAGCACCTGTGTCTGGGTAAACTCTCTGTTACGAAAGAGCCGTTCTGGTCAGAGCAGTTGTGGCATGCCATGTCAACCAGGTCACCTTCCTTAATTGTACCGAGGATCCCAGGGTAAATAGGGTACAGCTGTTTTTTCTTCCCCAGACTGAGTAACAAGTACATTGCTACTAGCTACAGAGAATGCCTTTAATCCTCTCAAGACCTTCTAAGAAGGATGCTACTTGCTTCAGACGTTGTCCAAAATAGCTTTAATGATTTATTTGACAGTGTCTTTCGTGTCTCACAGGATTATGTGGTAGTGCACATGTAAGATTGTCCTCAAGTTCTCCAGAGATCCTTGACAGATCCTGGATATCTCTAGAGCCGTTATTTGAAGGAACCAAATTTCTCTGTTGGATCCTGATTACTTTTTTCATCCTTTCTGTCCCTGACCTGTGGTTGCGTTATGTGATTATGAAAAATCTAGGCAGGACAGTCGTTCTGAGTCAATGCCCAAGAGACGAAAAGCTTCATATTTCAGTAGGAAGGTGCCTTCTCTTGTAGAATATATAGGTCCCTATGGCTGTATGTGTGCCTCCTGCATTCGAGATTGGATTTTTTGAGTTTTCTGCTATTCCTTGTGATCCTGGGCTGGGCTGTGACATCTTCCATCCCCTCTTGCTGTCTGTGGCAAGACTATGGAAATTAGTGAATGTCATATCCCTTCTTTTATGTCCTTCACATTCTTCCTGCTCTGAACCTACTGGATGGAGAAAATCCTGTCATTTTTCTTAATCTTTATTGTTTCTTCCATTTGGAAGCCCTACCCAACATGATCCTCTCCCTGTGCTATCATGAGTGCACATCTCAGGGAGGTGACCCTCCTCTAAATTTGCTGATTTACTGGGCAATACTGCAGACACCACAAGCTTGGAGAATATGCTGAAAGTTAGCCCAAAACTCACCTTGCTTTTTGGAACCACTCTTCCCTGTTCACTAGGCTTCATCAGCTCCACAGCAAACTTTGAGACTTTTCTTACAGGAACCAACTGCAAACACATGGGAGCATCTAATTTTTATGTAAGAACTATAAATGAGCTTATACAGGGAAGATGACTTCTACTATCCCAGGGAAAGGAGGATTTCCCAGTCTCCCAGACCAGGGAGACCAAGCAATCTCATGTATCTCCTCCAGTCCGGGGCAGGAACACTTTTGACCACCATTTCATCTCAGCAGGCTGGGTCGTAGCTCTCACTTGACCGGACATGCACTCCTGCAGCCTTAGTGACATTAAAACAGGGAACTCTTCACATTCACAAGGTGGCTGCAAGGTGAGATATAGGTTACTGCCACTCAGTCTGCACAGGACTTAGTTTTTTTGCATTTACCTGGCAATGGTTGCAAATGCCCATGCAAATGGTCATGCACAGCTATTCTTATCTGGACCAAATCTAAACACCCCTTCTTTGGTATAAAGTCTCTTTTCCAAAGAGTAGTTTATGTCATCCTCAAGCTTTTCATGGGTTCAACTCAAGTTTGCTAAAGCTTTCAGAATTAGACCCACAACAGGAACAAGAGTGTAGGTACCTTCTTCATTTGTACTATGTTGCTCTCCAGAGAGGACATTTCCTCAGAATGAGGGGTTGGCTGAAGCTCCTTCAGACTCTTCTTTTGTATTTTCTGTAACATTTTAAAATATGCATTAGAACAGGGCTTGAGATCTGGTGTCCTGCCTTTGGACAGGTGCTCTGGAGCAATTGCAGATGGTCCATGTGACATCCATGGGGGAGAGCCAGCAGATGAGTTATGAGCATTTCTGTTGATGAACCTGTTAACCACAGCCAGCACTCCGTGTGTTTTGTTAGCGAGAGTGCCAAAATAGGCAGCTTCCCTCCTCTCTGTCTTGGTTTGCTCATCCCTGTCCCTGTGCCATGTGCTCTGTTGTGCCAACACAGCTGTTTGTCTGGCTGCATGGCGAACTGGATTGGGGAGCTGATCAGGCTGAAGTTTTGCTGGATCACTTTTTTTTTGCCATATTGCTCTTCAGTCAGAGCAATTTTCCTAACCTGACTACTCTGTGGCTCCACAAAGAGCTGAAGTTGCAGAAAGCAGGGATTTTGCAGAAGGGCAGTGAGCAGCCAGATGAGGTCGGCATTCAGGTTTAGAATACGTCTAAACCAGAAAAAGCAACCAAGTGTAAAAGCAGTAGACAACTAGGATCCCTCAGCAGTCCCAGACTGTTTGTTGTTTTCAAAGACCTGCTTCCTTAGAAAGCACCTTTTGAAGTAATTTGACATGCCATTTCCAGCTCCTGTGTGATCTCACTCAGTTATTTCCCCTTTATCTGCCTCTGAATGCTCCTGAATGTCTCTATAAACCTTCCTGCTTGGCAGTACCTCTTCCCATGTAAAGGGACCTGCATTAGTGTGGGATTTAAACTTAATGCTGGAGAAGCTTATGAAGCCTCCCATTTGAGCTTCTTGAGGACTTCACACTGCATTTTCTTTCTCATAAAAATAGCATGTGCCTGAGTTTGAAGGATCGGTCAGGTGTAGATCCCTCAGGTGGAAAATCCCTCTCGTAGGCATGAGAGAGAGGATAAGGGATTCATTCCTGTCCCCGGTGAAATCAATGTGAGCTTTGCTACTGAGACAGGTCAAATGTCAGTCTCAGTTGTTCGCTCTTCCCCAGGATTTTATCCTTTGTGCTCTCACTATTAATGAATCTCTCTTCCTGTCTCCTTCCCACAAGCTCTCATCCATCCTGATTTGAAGTCACCTCCATTAAGTGGTTGTAACGCTAGCTCTTTGCTTTACTTGCAGAGAGGACACTCCATAAATCTAACATTAGTCATGGCATCTGGTGAGAGATACCAAGGATAGGCTGCTTTGACTCAGAGGTTATCTAACCGTATCAGCCCCTGCGTTTGCCTTTCCTTTCAGGGAGCTGAGGTTCCCCTGCAGGATCCAAGGCTCATTTCATGTGAGCTGATGCAACCATGCAGCCTGCTCAGGGCCAGTGCCGACACAACAGCAGTGTAGAGAAGCCACGTGGTGGTCAGCTCCTTCTTCCCTGGGCAGTGTGGTTGGACCTGGGCTCCCTTTCCAACACCTCAGCCCTCTATCTGGTCTGAGCCAGACAAGAAGCTTTCAGCAAGCAGAAATGGGGGAAGCTTATGATGTGCTTCATGGCTGGCGGGCTCCATTTTCCCAGGCAGGCACATCTAGACAGGTCTCAGAGGCATGTAGTGACAAGTTGTCCATGTTTGTTGTTACTGGAAACCACAGTGGGATGGAGAAGGGGCTGTGCCTTTGCACCGGGTTCAAGGCTTCCCAGATAATCTCTGCAATGGGCTTCAGCCTCACTCCTCATGGGAGAGGAGAGCTGCGCCTCACTGATGGAAGAATTGGACTGCCCAGGGCCTGATGGATACGGAGTCCTACATGGGTGCTCCTTCCACTGCCGTATCACTAAAAACAAAGAGACAGATCTTGTTCTTGGGCTTTGAGGCCAACTGCTCCAGCACAGCTCATGTCTACTAGGCTAAACTCTTTCAGTCAGTGTTGCTTCATCCATCCTATCCGTTGGGAAGGGTTCCTCCACAGTGCTCATCCCCAGACTGTGCCAGGGCTCTTGTCTGGTCGAGAGCTGCTCTGAACCAGGCGAAAGCAGGCTAACGTCAAAATGAGCCGAACGATGAGGACAGTGCTCGTGGTGGGTCTTGGAGATGCTTAGATTTACACTCAGGACCCTTACTCCAGCGTAAGACTGGCATTATTGGGTTTAACTTACTTCACTTTTAAAATCATTTCACATAAACCAGCAAAAATGCTCTGAGTCAGGAATAAATCAGCTCAGATGGCCCATGTGTGAGAGGACGTGTGCCTCTGTTTTAGTCTATCTGTGCATATATACTTACTCAGATATAAAAGGTAAAACATTCTTACATGCATGGCCATAAACCCTCTGTACAAAAAACACTGGGAGTGGCTGGGGAAGGGATCCAGCAGAGAAGAGCAGGATGCTGGAGTACATGGGCACAAGTTCATAAAACCAGCAGTTCTCAATCAGTTATGTGTCTGTTTCTGTTTTAAAACAACCTTGCTTGGAAGTGAAATAACAAGGAGGCAGCGAGAGAAAGGAGGAGAGGCTTAGGATATGATCTTTGTTCAGGGATATGTCAGAACAGCATGTTGTGTTGTTTTATAGCTGCTGAGGAAAGAGAAGATGGAGTAGGGAATGTAAAATGACAGAGAGTGAGTAGATGTGATATTTGCCTGATGTATTTTGCTGGTAATTAGTATAATGCCAATTAGACATAAGTAATCTTTTTTTTTCTTCTTCAGCTGTATAAGTTATTGCTTGAAAATATGCCAACTAAAATCATGATATTAAACTTTGAGGGATATGGAGATCTCTGTTCCTTGAGGATCTCTAGATGAAATTACCCAGACAACAGGGATCTTGACAAAAGCAAGACTTATTATATCTAGAAAGAAAATGAATAAAAGCAAAAGAAATTGTGTATTCCGTGTCTAGCGTCTTGCTGCTTATTAGCCACACAGGAAGGGGCACCCACAGAGATGCAGATAAATCAGTGAGAGAAGGCAAATATCTTGCCTTTCCTGAAAACAATGCTGCTTCGATGTTATTGTTCACGCTATCAGTTTCCCTCAGCAGACAGAACCCTTCCCATGTTCAGGCAGTTCCCCGCTGCAGGTAAAACCTGCTGCCCACATGCATTTTATTTTTCATTCTCCAAGCGCTGTTGTCTCTGTTTGCTAACCCACATCATAAGACACAGGACTCGCCTTATTGTTTTGCCTTTTGGTCCCTTGGGACATAAACCTCCTTAATGATGATTAATGGCTTCTTTCAAAGGGTCAATTGCTGATCCTAGACCTCTCAAATCACAGGTCCTTTTGAGCTCTTTACCTGTCCGGTTCTGGGCTGCTCTTTCAAACAGGTACACCACTGCTTTGCTCGATGCTACACACATATTTTCTATTGCTATGGACTATGCATAAGGAGCAGACCTGCTATTACTGTCTTCTGCCTTTTGAAAAATAATCTGTAAAAATTGTGCCCTTGGACTGATTCTGGAAGTTTTCATACATCTCTGTTGGACCATGAAATCAAAATCTTCTCGCGATCATCCTGCTGTTCCCTTGTGCTGTGCTTTGGGGGTGACAGAGCTGGCAAATCCCCTTTGCCAATCTGCCTCTAATGCAAGGCAATGATGTATGCCCGTTGTCCTACCAGGATGTTAGGCAGCAGGTTTAATCCTTGCTCGTTCTTTAAAGCGTGTTTTATTCATTCTGCGCCTTTAGAACTGCCTCTGGCAGGTCTCCCTCGAGTGGTGCAAACTTTATTGCATCTAACCTCCAGCAGTCTGTAAACTGCAGCACCCAGGGGTAGCTAGAGGTTGATATTCCCTATCGGAAGCGATTATCCTTCTTTTTCCCACTCTCCCACAAGAGCGCCTTTCTGCCATCCTAATAACAAACATAGGGCAGAGCAGTATTTATCAGGATCTGGCTTTTTTTCCTGGGTCTTCCCAAACAAACCATAACCAGTCTGCCCCATTCCTAAACCTCCCCATTTTCATCAGCACACTGATATCCTCCTGTTCGCTCAGAGCTGCACCTTTAGCTAGCTGCATCGGTGTTGATACCTCCTATTTTTACATGAGGAGGTGACTTCTCTCTGGCCATGGCCATCAGCACTGCTAATCCTTTCAATGCCTTGGTGGGGAATCATGCCAGCAAGATGGCAAGTGGTTCAATTCAGAAATGTTAACCACCTGGATTGATTTCTTGGCATGTATTTTGGCTGCACCAGAGGAGGAAATGACCAGTGCATATGCTGCTTCTGCCATGTGCCAGCCACAAAATCTCTCCCCGTTTAGCTTCCACTGCAGATTTTCAACCTCTGAGTCTGTGGGTGTTTGAGGCATCAATAACATGCATTTTCAGCTGGGTTTATGGCATGTCTCTTCACTGCAGAGAAATGGGCTGGGTAGTTCAGAGGTTCAGGCTTTCCTGCGTGGGCTGCTCTTGATCTTCGAGCAATCAGCAGCCAGACACCCTCATTTGGTGTCAGATCATTCCTCCAAATTTTCATGACCATACCCCTGGCCCAGTGCTCACAAAACTGCTGTATGTTGGATTTCATGTGCATTTGGTTCTCTGTGGCCGGGTGTGGTATCTGGGTCTACGTGTGCATCCTCCATCAGCAGACAGACGTTTCCTCCTCAAGGCAGCCAAAGAGCATCAGCCCTGGATTTAGTGCCTGTCCCCTGGTCCTTCAAATATCCACTGCAAATTCTGGCAAGGATCTAGCCTCTTCCTCCTCAGTGTCTGCATTATGGTTCAGGCAACCAGCACATTTCTACAGTCAGAACAGACTGTAAGAAAGCTGAAATGAGAAGTGAAGGTGCTCACTTTACTCTTAAGCAGCCCAGGAAAGATCTGTGGAAAGCAAGCAGAGTATATGTGTGCAAATCCATACTGTCATTTCCTCTCCCAGTTTCCTTGGGGTTTGGCTTGACTCTTTACCAAGGGCTCTTCCTTCTCCCCTGCTCTGCTTCTCTCCGAGTGGTCTTGGTTTTCTTTGTTTCCAGACCCCCTTGTTGAGGCAAGCTGTTTTCATAAAGTCGTGATTTCTTTTGTCAGCTAAACACCTATATGACTTCAAAGGCCTTGAACAGTGCTTTGCGCTGTGGCTACTGGCCCCCCTGCAAGAATAATTTTCCCCGATTCATTGTCCTGCTAGTGAAAGATTATTAAATTGTTGATGGAGCTTAACAATGGTTTTGTTCAAAGGCAGACACACGTATGCCAGTTCTTTTCTCCTTGACACAAGAGCTTTAATACAAGCGTACAATGAAAGGCAGCCACCAAGGAGCAAACACAGTGTGCTCATAAAACCAGACCAGTATTCCTAAGTCCCTGTGCACATGAACTGGCGCACCTTGCAATGCACTCCTAGGCTGTGCATGTGGCTACCTGCTCACTCCCATCCGACACAAGCTTGTAGGTGAGGTGAGAAAACTGGTCTTGCTGAAAATTAATTTTAAAAAAATTAAAATATTGTGCATTAATTCTTGCTCATATGATTAGGACACTAGGAGGATTGAGGAACTAGCAGATGAGCAATGGTGGGAGAGGACCACCCTTTCCAGGAGCAGTCGAAGGACTGTACAGTGTTGGCATAAGGCTGAAACAATTGCTCTATTCCTCCCGCTCGGAGCATGCCAAGCACATGCATACATCTCCCAAGCAGGCTGTGCCTTCAGAGCAGCTTTTGGAACCTGCAATGAGGATCATTATATAGACTGCGCAGCCTCAGGCTGCTTGACATTTTTGTATTATACAGACTTATTTTCGATTGCTTATCACTTCAGCAGATTTCCAACACTAAAGCTTAAATTTTCCATGCTGGGTTTCCCTCAGGTTGATTTCTTTTCCTTTTTTTTCTTAAGTTTTAGCAGAGGTGTTCCAGCTGTTTTCTGAGAACAAGACATGCTGTCTCAGCCCTGCTAACAAACTGGTTATAAGAATTTCTTTTCAAGACCCATTAGCTTAACCATGCTTTGGAATAGAGGTGTGGAATTTGGCACGGAAGCTGTCAGCATCAGTTGGGGGTTGTTTGCCCCAAAATGGCTGAGTCTCGCATTGAATGTATGCCAGCACGCATCCCTGTGTAGCTAGGTCGGCACGCTGTTGTGTGGCCTTCAAACAACAGCATTTCTCAGGGCTTATGCATCCTTGCCCTCCCTCAGAGACCTGGTGGAGGATCTTGCTGCAGTTGCCGTTGCTTGATGGGCATCCCTCCTGGTGCTTGGTGGCATCCCTCCTGGACATGCCCCTTCCCCAGTACTCTGGGGGTCCCCAGTTTTCTTTGGGGTGCTGGGTACTGCATGGCATGGGTCATTCCTTGCCTGCGGGAGGATTGAGTGTGGCTTGCTCTGCTGCTGGGGCATGTGGCATGCATGGGCTCTGGTGTCAGGGTGCATCTGAGCGTGCCTTGCTGGGAGGGCTGCTTTGGGGCAGGGTGGGGGGTCCAGGGTCCTGCTCCTGCTGGGGGATGGAGCTAGCCTGTAGTGCCTCCCAGCCTGCCTGTGGAGGAGTCAGCTTTCTTGGCTCACCCCCAGGCTGACACTGCCGAGTTCCATCCAGAGCTGAGAGGACCCTGCGTGCCCCCACGCACAGCACCGCAGCTGGCAGACTGGCACTGGGGCTGGGGCTTGGTCCCCCGCTGCCCTCCCAGTCCCCAGGCTGCCAGCACAAAGGGACTCTTCCTTTACCTTCTTCCCCCTTTTATTGTCCTTCCTGGGGCATGTTCCCTGCCCTTCTCCTGCTCCTTCCCTGGCAAACTGGTAAAGGCTGCCTCAAGCTCCAGTGCCCTCCCTGATTAGCTGCTGCCAGGAAGGGAAGCACGACTGCAGCTTTAATTAAATGATAAGGGCAGAGCCCCGGAAGTGGGGAGATAAGTGCAGCGGTGTCTGCCACCACACTTGCCCAGGCTCTTTCTAATTAGCTTTGAGAAGCTCTAGAGAGGAAGATTAACCCTTGGAGGGAGGCTGGCTGGAGCGGTGGGCTGCAGCAGACGGAGGGTGCTGAGGCTGGCCCCAGGGATGGGAGGCTGCAATTTGCCTGGAAGCGTATATGGGGTGTGGGCTGGAGGGGACCCCTCCGTCCACTGCCCCCCCCCCCCGAGACCCCTGCCTGAGCAGAGGGGCTGGATCAGAGGGGATTAGACCCCTGCCTTTCACAGGCTCAGGCACAAGGTAAAGCTCAAGGATTAGCTGCTCAGGTTCCTTCTGTAAGAAGCATTTGCTGCTTTAACACATCCTATGACTGGCAGCTGTGGGGTGGCCTGGGGCATGTGGGTTGCTGCGCTTGCCCTTGCTGCTGCCCCAAGGCTTTCAGCACAAGCAGACAAGTGTCCCCAGCCTCTGGAGCAGTGGCAGGAGCACAGGGCACAATCCTCCTGCAGGAGCCATGGGACAGGTCTCCAGTCCCCTCCAGAAGCCGTGATGTGTCTCAGTGATGCTCTGAGTGAGGAGGAGGGAGATGGGGTAAGGGGACCGCTGTATGTCAGCAACCCATAATAATATGGACCAGGAGCTCCCCAGGACCCGGTGCCACAAGGGCCGCAACCTCAGCTCTCCTGCCATTCACCCAGATGCAGCAGACCCCGGCTGGAGAGCGTGTTGCACCGGAGAGCTGGGCAGCGGCACCTCAGCTGTAGGCACCCCGTAGCTAGGTCGGTGGGTAGCCAGAGCTCTCCCTGGCATGGGTGGCACCGCTCCTGGCCCTGGTGGCCTGGCCCCTTCTGGTCACCCCCCCATCCCATCAGCAGGCAGCACACCGGTACCAGGGCATGCCAGGAGGCTCTGGACCACGCATCCATGTGTCTGCGGGGAGCCCCAGCTGGACAGAGGGACAGGTCAGCCCCACAGACCGGGCTGGGACCCCCACCGGGAGGGTCTGGGGGGAATCCTATGCATGGGAGGCATGGCAAAGGCAAGGTGGGAATGTGGAAGGAGCAATTTTGTAGGTATTTGGGTAGCAGGAATGCGCATACGAGGCATGCATGAGCTGTCAGCCCCTGGGGATAGCAGGTGGTGTTCCTCTGCTTATTTGCATAACCATCATTAGCCCTTGCGAGAGAGGACTCAAAAGCCAGAAGAGCCCTGTGCTCTGACCTTCCCCTCCTCCTTGGGCAGAGGGGGAAGAAGGGCGGCTGCTCTGCTGCCCACAACTTCTTGTCAAGACCTTTGTGCACTTCTGAAGGTACTACAGGAGTTGTTACTCACCCGGGCTGGTTATTGCAGGAGCATATAATGAGACCGGGAAGATGGTTTGGTTATTGCATGGTTTGGTTTGGTTATTGCGTGACTCCTCGACCTTTCTGGTGGTTATTTGTTGAATGTCTGTAGGTGTCATGAGAAGTTCTTGGTTGGCCAGAGGACAGTGTTTGGATATTGTAGTAACCAGGATTTCATTTTGGAGCTAGACTTGTTACTGTGCTTTCTACAACATGGGTGAAGTGGATTGCCCAGTAATGCTCATTACCTGACTTCGTTTTCAGTTGCTTGAAGTTTTGGCAAAATTTAACTGCGAAGATATAATTTTTCATAATGGACATAGGCCACTTACCAAATATTTTGAAAAGTGGCAGTGAAATCTGTCCAGATATTTCACTTCCAAAAGGACGTAGGAAAGGAAATTGCTAGTTTTTTCTCAATAGTAAAGCAATCCCCCTATCTTCCAGCCCCATGCTTTAGAGAAGTAATTTTCTGTGATCTCTTGACCCTTTTATTGTACCTTCCCCAATTTCAGCAGCCTGTGGGGTAGAGTCTCACTGGCAAAGCCTCTTCTTCCTGAAAAGCCTGATATCTCCCAGGTGGTTCTGTCCTCTCCCCCAGAGGCACAAAGGGACCCCAGGGAAAATATTTTCCACCAGAGTGTAATTCTGGTCTGCACCATGAAGCAGATTTTCATGAAGCGAATTAAGACTGCATGGACAATCCTAATTTTGGCATTTCCTAACCTTTGAACCCTGTAATCCTATTAAGGTAGTTCTTAACATAATTATTCAGTAATTTAATGTAATAATTCTGCTTTTTATAGTCCAGCGAAAGTTGAAGCCCCACTGTGCCAGGGTAGGAGATCATGTAAGAGGCACCACAAGCACAAAATCTGTTACAGGGGGATTGAATTTGTTTTGCTGGGTATCACAGGGATTGCAGTGAAGCTGGGGGGCAGATGGTGCTTTTGGGAGCCCTGCAGGTGCCATAGTCTGTCGCTGAGCCCTGCGAGCCCTGCCTGGTCCTTGCAGGAACACGGCCAGTGTCCAGAGCCATCCATCTGGGTGCTCCTGCCGCTGGCGCAGGGTACGGATCACCTCCCGTTGCTGTGGCGATGTGGCCGTGGGATGCCTGCGCTTCCCAGCCAGCCTGCCACTGTCGCACAGCTAGCTGCCTGCAGTTTACAGGCATAACGGCGGTGGGGAGGTGGTCCCTCAAGCTCCAGTTACGGCAAGCAAGGGAAGAACATGTCCTCTGGGAGCCTGGGCTCAGGCCCTCGCTGCCGACAAAGTGGTTTAGCACTACCTGTGCTGGTGAGGCTGAGGCTGGTGGGTGCATCTGTCCACATTAATTACGTGCTGGTTCTGCTGTGATACCCTTGGCAGGATCTGGGAAGTCATTTGCTTCGGTGCTGCAGTTAGTGTGTGCTGTTGTAATATACTCCAGAGGCCGTGGTTTGATCCGCGCATGCATCTGGGGGCTGACAGGCCATTAACTTTGGAGCAAGCTGTCTGTACTGGTGTTTAGATACTATTGTTTAGCATGAGGGGAGAGATGCTCAGTGCTGTAGGGTCTGGGCGAGATGGCTGTGCGCGTTATATCTCTTGACTTTGGTGCCTAGGAGAAATCCATCTGTGTGCTGGCATCGGTCTGAGGATCTTGCTCGGTATTTATTGTAAAAGCAAGTGTTGCTCGTTATTGCCCTGAGAGCTGTAGGTGTGGCGTTGAACTGCAGTAACCACCTTTATGGGCAGTGTCGGGTCGGTCTCAGATACCAGAAGCCATCTGTCTGCGTGCTGTAGTGACGGTGTTAAGTTTGGAAAGCCATCTGTCTGGGTGTTGTAGTGCTAGAATTGGTCCCCGAAGCCGTCTGTCTGGGTGTTGTAGTGCTAGGAATGGTCCTGCAAACCGTCTGCCTGGGTGTTGTAGGGCTGATGTTAGCTCAGTCTAGGAAAAATAGGGACTGACGTGGACTGCGGGGAGCTCTCCGCTTGTGCTTTCAGCTTCCGATATTTCTGTACTCATTGATCTCTGGAGCATTGCTGTGGAAATGGGCAGCAGTCCAGCAGCCTTCCCCAAGGGCTGGAAAGTGAAATTGGTGTTGTGCTTGTACTGTTCTGGAGGTAGAGGGCTCTGGTCACGTCCACATGTGATGTGGGAATCAGGGGCCAGAAAGGAGACGGACTGAGGAGTTGCAGAAGGCGAGCTTGCTGCTCTGGTCCCCTGCGTCCAGCGGCAGGCCATTCCCTGCTGGGGATAACGCACTGGCCATGCCCACCTCATTTGGGGACCTTGAAGGGGGACCTGGTGTCAGGGCTTTGCAAAGGAGGTAATAGCTCTGCAGCTACCTACAGCACAGCTCCTCTCTCCCAAAAACCCTTGAAAGGGGGAAGATGTTGGAAAGGAGCCACTGAGCTCCTGTACGCCAAAGGAAGCTCACGCTGAGCTGGCCAGGTAGGGACGGGCTGTTGAGTATCTCTTGCTGCCGACGTGGGGAGACTCCTCCAGGCTACTGGGTCGGGCGTGCTGCTGCAGGGCAAAGGCACAGAGAGGGGTAAGTCAAGGGGCGGGATAGTGCAAGGCACTCATTCCAGCAGTGCCAGGATGCAAAGACATGAAGAATAGAATAGAATAGAATAGAATAGAATAGAATAGAATAGAATAGAATAGAATATCAAAGTAATGGGGCTGCTGGTATAAGAGAACTGGATGTTGGGGCACACTATCCAAATAGCTGTATTATTAGGGTATAGTGAAGAGGGAACAGACCATGAAGCAATGGTGCCTGGAGGAAGCAGCACTGCAGGGGAGTGGTATCTGGAGGGAACAGTGCTGTAAAACATGGTACCTGGAGAAAATGGCACCATTAGAGCAGCAGTGCCTGGAGGGAAGACAGCAGCGGGGGGAGGCAATACCTGAAGGGAGCAGCAGCACAGAACATGGCACCTGGAGGACGTGGCACCATGGGGGACCAGTACCTGTAGGCAGCAGCGCTATGGGGGAATGGTGCTTCCCGGGAACGGCGCTGTGGGGGAATGGCACCTGTAGAGAGCAACGCTGCGGGAGAGTGGTACCTTCAGTAACCACGCCGTGGGGGACAGTACCTGTAGGGAACAGCACTGTAGGGGAACGATACCTGTAGGTAGTCGCGCTGTAGGGGAGTGGTACCTATAGAGAACAGTGGTGTGGGAGAATGGTACCTGTCAGCGGTACCGCGGTAGGGGAGTGGTGCCTGTAGGGAACAGTGCTGTAGGCAAGGGTACCTATAGGTGTGAGCACTCCAGGGAGTGGTACCCGGAGGGAGCGGTGGTACAGGAGAACAGCACCAGTAAGCTATGGTGGAATAGTGGAATGGTGCCTACTCTCAGGAGCTGTGCTGTGGGAATGGAGTTGCTGGGAAGAGCAGCACCAGGGAGGCTGTTTCTATTGCATCGATGCTGTAGGGGCAGGCAGGGAGGACAGTGCTGCTGGGATATGATGTCATGGGAGGTCACTGCTGAAAGGGATGTCCCAGGAGTGCTCTGCAGAGCCCTGAGGGCTTGGTGTGGGAGAAGGGGTGTTTCCAGGTGTCCACACCAGGGCAATAGAGCTGGTAAAGCTGCCTGTACTGGAAACACTGCATCCTTCCCTGGCTGAAAGACAGCCATTTTGAAAGAAATACCTTGCACCCCAGCCCTCAATCTGCAGCGTGGGTTATGCTCCACCCTTCTACCCCCTGACCAACGCTAGAAGAGGCACAGTGCTTTTGGGATCTGCACAGGGGTAGCTGGTTGAAATTAGTGGCTGATTTTCTCCATGCCACCAGGTAGGGAAGATGAGTCTTTCTGATCTAACGCTTCAGAAAAGCATCCTGCTTTGCCTCCAAGCTGCTCTCCCCCCACTGTCATATTCCCTGTTTCTACATACCACTAAACCTCTCCAGTCCCTCCTAGCATGCTGCGCTTCCCTCCTCCTCCCTTCCGGGCTTCTCTGCATCCTCTGCTGTGCTCTGCTGTGTCACATCCCCACAGTCCCACTGTCTTCCCTCCCAGAGCTGCTCTACTGTATCCCCTCACCCGCAAGATCTGGCCTCCTGTGCTGCATCATCCCTGCTCACCCAGCACTGCACACCACGCATTCGGTGCTGATGTCTGACGCAAATGGAAGACAGGGAGAACCAAACCAGACTGCGGACGTTGCAGATGGTGCCAAAAAAAAAAAGTGGTTGAGGCTGGCTCTCAGCCTCTGCTTGAAACTACCTGGCTTGAAGTGGGCGAGTGAACCTCTGCACATCTAATGCAGGAGGTGGAAGTGCCTGCTGAATGAGGCTGCCTGCTTTTGTCTCCTGTCAGTACTCAAGTGCACTGTTGAAATCCCCCACTAAGAGCAATAATACTATTAGAAGAGCCCTTGCAAGTGGCTGCACCAGGATGTGTTCCTGCCCTGCATGGGGATATAGAGAGAGAAATAATTAGCGGCACAAATATGTGCCTCTTCCCGGAGGAGACAGCCTGGCACAGTCTCCTTCACAAAGAGCAGAGGTGCCCTGGATGTCAGGAGACGAGAACAGCCACTCCAGCATCGAGAACAGAGCCGCAGCTCGAGAGAGCTTCCCCTCCTCCAGCCAGAACGAGGGACCAGGGTGCATCTCTCAATGCTTCTCGGTGTAAAGCCCCAACCGTGCCCCCTTTTCATCTGAAAAGTTCAAAGGGATGCAACTTTTACTACCCCGGATCCACTCCTATGCAATGTGCCGAGGCAGAGCAGCCCCGAGGCAGCTAACAAGAGGATGCCAGGGAAATGCAAAGCTATGGAAAGGGGGGAGCTAGAAGACTGTGAGGACTGGGAATGCCCAAGCAACTACACAACCCTCCTGGCTGTGAAGTACAGCCTTCTGGCATGGAAATGCTAATAACAGGATGGGCCAGCCCTCAAAAGGAGCGCAGTGAAAGGGCAAAGCTCAGAAAAACACAGCAGCTGCACAGACATAGGTTTTACTTTGCATGGCCAGGATGCGGTGGAGGAATGAGATGCTGGAGAGGGCACAGCCGTCTTCTTCATCACCAGGAAACTTTGTCAGGTTTCAGGGGTTCAGAGTCACAAAACTGCATTCCTGGGGTGGAGAAGGGATCTGAAATCCTGAGTACACTTTGTAAGGTGAAGTGGGCACCTCAACCCCAAGGTGAGGTTTGGGCTCTGCCTTCTCACCACGCTGCAGGGCATCCCGAATCAGCACTTTGTGGGCAAAATTTCCACCAGTGTTTACTCCCAAAGAAAGACTTCTGCTTGTCTGCAGTGGCACATCGAAGTCTCTGAACCACCAGCATGTGCTGAGAATTAGGCCGTAGGGTCATGTTTGCTCTAAATCACAGCTATTCAGGAATTACACCCTGCCCCGTTCCGGGGCTCTTAAAGCGGAGCGGGTTGTGCTCATGGAACATAATACGCTCCTTTAGTGGCAGAGCTCTGATGCCAGCATCTCACTGCAAGTGAGACAACATTGGAAAAAGACTTTAGTGCCAGAAACAGACAATGGGAAAACCAGAATAAAAGACCCTGAACACAGCGTTCCTGCTTGATCCTGCGATTTCTGAGCTGCCATTGGCACGAGGAAATCACCATAGCTTTGTTCACTGGAGAGGTAGCTTTTATTTTTGTCCTGCCAGCACCCTCCGTTGACTCAGCAAAGCACCTTCTGTCAGAGCAAGAAGTGATGGCACTCATCCACTCCCCACCCCAGGACCGCGCAGCACCAAGGCATTTCTGGAAGTGGAAATGATGATGAGCCATCCCATTTGTCCAGTAGAAAAGTAGATGAGAGAGACAGCAATATTGCCTCTCGAACAGAAGAAGTGAAAGACAATGTAACACGACCTCAAACTGACCAAGCCGGTGGCCACCGGGGCATCCTGTTGTCCTGAGAGGAAGACCTGGTGGATCATCTAGGACACAAGCTCCAGTCTGTGCTTTGACTTGCACAGAGTAGAGATGAAAACTCAGCTGTCTTGCCTGCGGTTTCGTATCTTGCTTTCTACCTGTAGCTAGGAGAAAGAAATGAGGCAACTTTCCACATGCTCAGGAAATAGGACAGTTGGTCTGTGGCCAGCCCTGAGACTGACCCCAAAGACATGCACTGGCAAGCTATGCTCTCACACTGGCCTGTGTGGGCATCTTGTCCCCTGCGATGCTTGGGCTTCTGCTTTTGCGCCCTGCAGCGTGAGCATGGCTGTCCCCTGCGCACGAGTTCATTGGAGTGTGCCTGTTTGCGGTGCGTGAGCACGTCGGCGCACATTCGGCTCGGCTGTATCCATGTGACGCACAGCCCCGTTCCCTCTGCACACAGGGGCTCGGGCTGCCACTAGCCGGGTGGCTTCAAGCTTTGCCTCAGGTTCCTGTGTGAGTCCTGCAAGGGCCAGTGGGCTCCAGAGAGGCTAGTGTAAGGCTGGAGAAACTAGTGAGGCATCAGCAGTGGTGGCCAAGCAGCCTCAAGGAGGCTGGAGCAGGGCCAGGAGAGGCCAAGGGACTCCTGAAGGCAGTGGGTACCAGAGGGATGCTGTGGGGCTCGGTGCGATGTGACGGGGAGGGCTGGCAGAGGCTGAAGGGTCCAGGAGGATTCTGAGGGTGGGTGTGGAGGCTGGGGGCTGTGCAATGATGTGACCCTCTCGTCCTTTTTCTGCTCCTCATTAGAGTCCCCTGAGCGGAGCAGGCTGTGAAGGGGGTCTGCGCTGAGGTATGTCCTTATGGCTTCTGCCAGGATATCACAGCTTACATGTGTGCCAGGGGACGGGACACAGGAGGTGGCTCCCAGCACGGGGAGCAGTGTGGGTGCCAGAGCCTCTGCAGGAACCAGGGGGAAAAACTGGGGGGCCTCAGCCCCCAGAGGAGCTGAGAATTTGGGATACAGTCACTGGGGGTTGGTTTTAAGGCAAGATATGCTCACGCACTGGTTTGCTGCTAACTTTTCCCCTTCTTCCATGCCCATCTCTTTAGCTCTCACTTATGAACCTTGTCAACTATTGCCGGCATTGTATGCAGCCTTCTTCTGCAGAGACCTTCCTCACATCCTGGGGTTGCCTCTGTGTGAAAGCTGTGCCAGGGTGACTTGGGGACGCCTGTGTCCGAGAGCCCCAAACAGGTGGCAGGAGGGATGTGCTGATGAGGGCAGAGCCCCCAGCATGGTGTGAATGGCTCCGGTTTGCTTCTTCCCAGGGCTGAGGGAGTGCCAGCTGGTCTCTCCTTTTTTGTGAGGAGGGGATTATGTGTACCAGTGTGTATCTGGTGGGAAGGGCCATGCCCTGAGCTGGTGAAAGCCCCGTATGTCTCAGGTCCCCAGAGCTCCTTAGTATCTCCCTCCATCAGTCTGCAGGGCTGTTTGTCAGCAATGCAGTGGAGTGGGCTCCTGGGTGGAGAGATGGAGGGGACTTCTGTGAACCAGAAGGGACGTCTGCAAGTCAGAGCAGTCTCAAGGTCATGAGCAGCAACCCCCTTTCATGCCAGCATCAGCACCAGGCTTGATCTGCCAGCAGGTGCTTGTGGTAGTGGGCAGTGATGTGTCCCAGGCGGTGGCAGGGGGCTATGTTGTGCCCCAGGTTGGGGTAGATGGCAAGGAACGGATTGTGTCTGGGATGGCTCTTGGAGGGACATGCTCCTCTGCATGGAAATGCCAAGTTTCAGCCTCTGAAGACTTGTGACGGGTCCTCCCTGTGTAAAGGACATATGGCCAAGGCTCAAGAAGGCCTTGTAGTGTCTGGGGTAGAGGGTGGCTGGTATGTGAGGACACCAGACCATGAACTGGTGTAGCTGGTGATCAGAGTTCCCCGGCTATGCCAGGAGCAGGTAGCTATTGATGCCCTCAGATCCCTGTCTCTCTCAGGGGCAGGTGTTTGGTGCACAGAGAGGCTTGGGCGCTCCTGCGGCAGGGACTCGTGAGTATCAGATAGGTCCAGCCTCTCTGGGGGCAGACGTGGGTTTGCCCATGTATGCTTTGCTGCGCTTGGGGATTTCAGGCTCCGTGGGAGACCAGACGATGTCTGAGGACATCGGGCTGGGCTTGGGGCTCCTGCTGATGGGTGCTTGGGGAGGCTTGCAGGTGGCCTGGCATGCCTGATGGTGAGCAGGGCAGGGCTGCCCAAGGATGGTGCTCAGAAAATATGGTCGTGTACCTCAGGGCAGCGAAGAGCCTGCCTGTGTTTAGGGCAGTTCCCTGTCCCTGTCCGGTGAAGCTGTCAGTGGTGCCCAAAGGTGCTGGACCAAGGGAGTACCTGGAGCCTATCAGGGTCCAGGTGGTGCCCACAGCTGTGGGGTGATGAGTCTGGTGGCAGCCTGTCTCCTGCTGTGCAAATCCGGGCTGTGGAGCCCCTCCTGTGCAATGCTCGTCTCCAAAGGGGCTGAGCTCGGTGAGCTTTGCCCCGTGCTCTGCCTCCCATTTCTCTGCATGCACCTGCTGCACGGAGGGTGCTTGTCCAGGGGGAGCTGGGGCTGCGGGCTCGGACGGGAGGTGTCGGCTGCCAGGAGCCTTGGGTTCCCCTCCCAGCTCTGCCTTCGCTCCCTCGGTGGCCGTGGGTCCGGCTGTCCCCTCCCACCATGGGAGGGTGTGGGTAGGATGGAGATGTCCAGGCTCTGTTGCTTGTCCATGTGCTCCATCCTCACGTCCTGAGCCGGTGGTACCCGGGCGCGCGTAACGATGCTCTTGCTTGCTTCTCTGCAGATCTCCGGCCTCTGCCCGATGTAGCCATGACTGGGACCTGTACCCGGGAGTGCACAGAGTTCGGCCACTCCGATACTTGCTGGATGCCCGGCCAGTCCTCCCCCAGCCGCAGGCCCAAGAACGCCCTCAAACTCTCCACTTTTGTGCCTTACCAAGACAGAGGGAGTCAAGAGCAAGTCGGGAATGGCAGCCCCAGACTCTCAGAAGAGCGCAGCACCAAAATGGCCAACCTCCGCCTGCTCCCCACGTACAGTGCCTTCTCCAATAGTAGCCATGAGCCCTGCAAGGACTCTCCCATGGAGGAAATTCCTCTCACCCAGACCTCGGACTTCCAGCCAGCCACCACCCCCTCGTCCCAGACCACCAAGAGGGAGATATACCTGTGAGGCTGGGCGTGAGGGGCAGGGAGCAGAGGCGCTTCTGAGGCCAGTGTCCAGAGGAACATTTTAAACTTCAATGCTTTATCGCTCCGGCCGGTTCTCCAGGCAGTGGGCTCTGCGGACAGCAGGGCAGGGCAAGGCAGGGATGAGAGGAGCACCTTTTTAACCCATTGTTTCCTGGGGCCAGGGGTGGGTGGGAAGGATGAAAGCATCCGAAACCCAATTTCCGAGCACTTGCGGGTGCATGTCTCCGAACTGCTGCGTCGCCGGGGAGGGCTGGGCAGGCTCCTGGTGCGGAGGGCACGGCTGGGGAGAAGGGCTTACGTACCAAAGGTCCACGCAGAGCTGGTGGAGTTCCTGGGGCATAGGACGAGGGGTGTCCCCGCGCACAGGGAGTGAGCTGCCTGTCTCTTTGCTGTAGACTCCTGTAAATATGAATCTTAGGAATGACATTCAAGTCCTGCCTGATTGAAACTTTTTATTGTCCTTGAAACAAAAGACGTTTAAACAAAAACAAAAAAAGAAAAAAAAAAAAAAAAAGAAACCAGAAACAAACCACAGGGAGCAAGTTCCAGCTTTGAATGGTTTGCTGCGTGGAAGAGCCCGCGGGAGCGCAGTGTCCGGCCCACACTCATGTTCTATATTGTAAATAGAGATGTGACCAGTCCCTGAAACAGCAGCTGGGGAGCTGGAGGAAAGGGGCAGCGTCCTAGCCGGACTGTAGGGACTTTGCTATTTTTCAGCCTGGATCTCTTTCTGAACGTTGTCACTGTGCCCACAAGCTGCAGGGTCCCTAGGGACTGCCCGGTGCCATAGGTGGGGTCTGCTTTGGGGAGGGTTCCCTGGTGGTGGCCCTGCACCCAGCGGGTGGAGGAGGGATGGGGAAGCCCCCAGTCAAGGGTCTGGCTGGGTGCGGGGAAGCCCCCAGTCAAGGGACCGGCTGGGTCCGGAGAAGCCCTCAGTCCGACCCTGCTGGCAGGGAGGTCGTCATCGGCTGTGGCGTCTCAGCCCATCGCCTTGTGCCTCCTCCGGGGCAGGGGATGCCCATGAGGCCGGCTGTGCCATGCCTTCGACCTCCATCCCGTCCGCCTGTAAGCCACCATTGCCTTTGTGAGGAGGAGCTTTGTCTCAGGGTCACACTGGGGGCCACCAAGCCCCTGCCCGCTGGACTCCCGCTGCCCTTAGGCCACAGGGCCACTCTCACGGGATCCAGCTTTCTCTTCCATTGTCAAAGGTCGACCGGTCTCCCCGGCAGGTCCCCGCTGCCCTGGCATCCTCGGCTCCCTTGCAGGACACCCAACCGGGGCAATGCTGCGCACGCGGTGGGGACAGGACCCGCTCGCCCCTCGAGGGACTCCTCGGAGGGGGATGCCCGGGCGCTTTCCTGAGCCTGTCTGCTCCCTCAGGAGCTGGGGCACAGTCCTGTTTTGGGGGGCTCCACGTGCACCCCTGGCAGGAGGGGTCCAGGGGACTTGCGCCTCATTCCTGGGTAGCCCTTCCCGGTCCTCCCCCGCCAGGACGCGGGGAGGGGCTGTGCTGCACCGTTGTTCTTCCCGTACTCATGCGCGCATCGATCGTCTTCATCTCTGGGATCTTCCTTAGGGAGCGAGGCCGGTGGTAACTGCGGGACAGTTCCCCCAGCGGCTCATCTTCAGTCCACGTGGTCCATCACCACGGGGTCAGCGGATGGCTCTGCCACGCTTGACCGGCACGGTGATGCCGCAGGGACGGGGCACCCCAGCCGCTGCGGGTCAGAGACTGCCCTGCCATAGCTGTAGTGCCTGTCAGGGTGCAGTGCGCCGGGGAGCCCCCCCTGCCCAGCCTCCTCCTCCCCCCCCCACCGCCTCCAGCATCCCTCTCTGAGCAGCTCCTCTCCCTTTGCTTCGGTGGTGGTGGCAAGATGCAGCCAGCTTCCCGGTGCGGTTCCAGTTGACCTGAGGGGACGGGGTGCAAGCCGAGCCTGGGCGACGAGGGAAGGGCAGCAGAAGGCGCCTGCTGGCACCCGCTCCCTCGCGCCCCATCTCCGCTCCTCGCCTTCCCCGGGCGGCGCTGCGCCACGCTGCATCGCCCGCAGCCCCGGCACCTCAGGGTGCCACCCGGAGGAGGCAGGACCCTCCTCCCGACCTCCTGCTGCTGCTCCCCGCCGACCGGCCGGGGGTCCCTTGAGGCGGGCACGATGCTCCCGGTGGATGTCCGCCCGACTGTCCGGGCATCCCTGCTCTACCCTCGCCCACGGCGGCCGCCTGGCGGGGCCCACGTTCCCCTGGTCTGGCTGCCTGAGCAGGTCACACTCCTGAACTTGTTTTTATTGTAGCTCTGTAGTTTCAGGGCCAAACTGGGCAGAATGTGCAATTTGGCCGCGCTGGCCAGGATCTTTGACTCCACTGCCAACTCGACTGCTCATGCCTCCCCTCGGCTCAGGCAGTGGCAGTGTCCAGTGCCCCTCTTGGGGACCCCCCAGGAGAGCGACATAGCCACATCTGAGGGGTGCTTGTCCAAGACCAGCTTACCCCGGCCCCTCGCCTGCGGGTGGGCTCCCTACCTTCTGCTTAGGGTCACCAGAGGGACCCTGAAGCTTGAAGCCCTGTGGCTGAAGTTGCTGTCTTGTCTCCTGGAGGACCTGGCGATGTTCTCAGTGCAAGCATGGTGCAAGGGGTGGGGGGGGGGGGGGGGGAGTGCAGAGGGGGTCCCCGAGGGATGGGAGGAATGGGTGCTGGAGATGCGTGCCGTGTGTGGGGGGGGGTGAGTCTCGTGGAGGTGCACAGAGGGATGGTAGGGCTGGGTCTGTGGAGGGGAGCACAGTGGGGAGAGGGCATGGGTATCTGGGGGTGGAGAGGGGATGGGTGTCTGGGGGAGCATTGGGGGGGTGAGGGTGGGTCTGTGGGGATGAACAGAGGGGGCAGTGGGAGTGGGTCCTCGGTGGGGTGCGATGGGGCGGGAGGCTATGTGGGGTGCAGCGGGGATGGGTCCCTGGGGAGGAGAAAGCGCTGGACATCGGTTCTGGGAGACGGGGAGCTGGGGATTTGTCCCGGGGTGAAGTTGACAGTGTCACTGGGGATCAGTCCTAGGGGAGGGTGAAGAAGAGGTGCTGTCAGAAAGAAGCTCATTTGCACAATTATAAGCCAGAAGGATAAAGCCTCTGTGCACGTGGGAGGGGGGAAGCTCCCCACGGGCTCCAGTCTAGACAAGCACAGGGAAGAGGAGGGGGGTTCGACGCCTCTGCGGAGGGGTTCACTGTATCTCACACTGCACTAGGACAAGCCAGGGGTAAAACCAAAGGTGGGAGCCAGGGAGCAGGCGGGCTGCGTGGGAAGGATCTAAGCGACCCCTTTGTAGCTCTTCAGTGTTGGTTCTATTTATACGAGATTTCATTTCCTTGCTTGTGATGCCTTGTTTTTTGTACAGTTTTATGTACATGCAGGTGTAGCTTTTCTAAAGGAGAAATCCTATGGCAGAGTAAAGTACCCAACTATTTTTCAGATGGTGACCTATGTCTAAGGCAATGCCTCTTGCTAAGGTTGTATTGCTCTCAATGTGTGATGCATTTCCCTGTGCGGGGAAGGCTTTGGGCCTTGGGCTTGGTTTTCCCCGGGCGCTGTGAGCACAATTGATTCCCTTGTAATTCTTTCTGTTCAGAGCAGTGAGCATGACACTGTCGTGATCCCCTTTCCGTTCTCTCCTGTTCTGTTTGTTTGCTGAGCTGTCAGATGACCAACTCCATTGTAATTAGCCCTTCCTAAAGCTTTACAATAAAAGTGTGAAAACCTGGGTGCCTGTGCCTGACGGATTCTTCCCACGTGTCGCATCCTTGAGGGTAGCTCGGGGCACCCTCAGGGAAGAAAGCACATGGAGGCAGTGAAGAGCCTTGGTGGCTGTGGGGAGATACCTGCTCCTGCTGCCCTCCTCCAGGTGCAAGGAGCCCTGGCGTGGCTGCTCTTGTCTCCCTGCTCCTGTTTTCCAGCTTAAGGATGTTTCTGCACAGGTACGAGTAAGATAACCTCACAAAGCAGTTTGCCACAGACCAGTCTCCTTTATTTAAAACCAAAATGTTTTAGTGAAAAGTCATCTTCAGCCCGAAGGCTGCCTGCACTGCCTGCTTCCCCGTCACCAACTAAGGTGGGAAACAGGGGAAGTCCCACCAACTAGGTCCAGACTCCCTCCCACCTCCATCACTGCTCCTTGGAGACATGATGCCATTTCCCACCATTTTGCTGTCTCTTTTACCAAGCATGGTTGATTATTTTTTTTAGGTAGTTTAGACCCTTTGGAAACAGCTGGGCCACTTCAAACCAGGGCACATTTGCGGCTGCTTCCTACTGCAGCTGCAGGGAGCTTGCTCAGCTGTGGCTGTTGTGTTTTCCTGCTTGCCTTTGCACAGGACTGCACTAGGCAAGATCAATAGCTGTACAGGGCAGTTTCTTAGCTCAGAGTAGAGATGCTTCCTTCATTAGCCGGGTTACATCCAGGTGCTACATGTCTCGGCTGTGCTGGGCTCACACACAGCACTGCGCCTCTCTCTGCTGAGTTGCTGGTACTGGACTTGCTGTGAGCTTAGCACCAGGCAAAGGCAAGACTCACCCCCAGCTTGGAAGACACCAGCAAGTGTCCCTGGGAAGGAAGAGTTTCCAGGTGAAGATGTAGACCATCGTTCCCTTGGTGGGGTTTTTGTAGACACTCCTTTTCTACCATCCCCTTCTCCCTGGGCTCTCCCCTGGGCTGTGCAGAGGAGAACCAATGCCCCCCACTCCCCGTGTTCTCATGGGTGAGGGGGTGTGGGGCTCTCAGCTGCCCCTCTCTGCAGGCACATGCCAGCTGGGCAGCAGGGATGTGTCTACAGGGGTCCTGGGGAACCAAGTGGCCTTGCTGCCTGCTGATGCCCCATCCCAGGGAAAGAGGTTCCGGATGAGGATGGTGCCAGACTCCCACAGCTGGCACAGGGGATCAGGTAGCACCCACCTGCCCCCAGGATAACCAGGATCACCAAAGAGTGTCTTCCTAAGCAGAGGCACAGTCCCAGGACTTCCCTGTCCCTCCTGAACCTGCCTGGCCTTGTGCCGTGCCCTACAGTTGCTCCTCACACTCCCTCCTCCTCCCCAGTCAGACCAGTCTGTGCTGATCCCCTCTACTCCCCATTCACGCCTCTTTCCCCTCCCCGCGCATCTCCCACCTCCTCTGTTCCTTCCTTGCCTCTCCCCTACTCCACTGTGCTCCCCTCCGGCACCCCCTCCCCTTGTCCCACACCAGTGCACCAAGCCTTCCCAGTCCTCTGGCACAGCCCTGAGTATCACATCCAGCCAGCTATGTGCTGGTCTGGAAACTTTGGTTTCCATGGCAGCTCACATTGATTACTGGGGTGGGAAGGGGACTTGCAAATGCTGCTGGTGAGGATGCTGCGGCTGCCCAGCATGGCTTGAAGTTTGGACACAAGGCTCCCCAGACAGTACTGCCCTCAGGATTGGTTTCAGTGCTCAGTGAGCCCCTCAGGTGGATGTGGAAGGGGTATCATCCAGCCCACCATGGCCCCACCGGGCTGGGCCTCATGAGCAACTGAAATGGAGTTGAGTGACGTGGCCTCAGTGACCCTGCCAAGTCCACCGGTCCTCGGAGGTTTGCACAGCCTGTGGCTCCACAAGAATCACTCCTAGCCTAAGGTGGAGGAGATGGGAAGCTGCTCTTCCTGCCTGCTCCTTGGCAGCCTCCCCTGGGGTGGGAGCATCTGCAAAGAGGGGCAATGGTCTGGCTGGCTGCCAGGTGGGGACGGCGTGTGAAGGGAGATGGGCTGGGCAAGGAATCGCTTGCTGCATAAGCTTTGTTCTGACCTGGGTTTTTCAAGTACATCTGGTTTAATAGGGTCCTCAGCTTACAGCAGGAACTGGGAATGTGCCAGGCCAGGGACATCCATTTTGATGGAAAACTTAATTCTCATGTCTCCTGAGGGCCTGACCTTGCAGCTTCAGCTGTCCAGCTGCCTGCACAGATCTGGCAGATTTATTTTCAGTGCTTGCGTGGTAAGCTGGATGAGGTTTGGGATCTCTTTCTGGCTCTAACCAGGAGTGACCAGGTGCAGCAGCACCATCTTCCTCATGGAGGCTGCCTCTCCTGAGGCTTTCTCCCAGCATGGCTTTGCTCAGTAAAAAGTTTAAATCAGCGTTGTCAGTAACCACAGAAGAGCTGTGCTTACTTGGTTGCTTGTCTCAGTTCCTCACTTCCAGAGTAATAGGCATTTCTGCAAGCTAGAAACAGGAAACCAGGTGGAAATCTCAGAATTTCACTGAATCTTTAAAGAAATTAAATGATCCTGAGATGGTCCGTGGGCCAAGCAGATCTGGTAGGAGGACAAAGTGATCCAGCAGATCTCTGCACAGAGCTGGCTGAAGTGGCCAGACAATGAGTTCCCACCAGGGTGGCTTTCTTGCTTGGGTGAGTGATGGGACAGCACAGCCTTTGCTGCCTACCAGCGCTGTGTTGGTGGCCACAGATGCACTTCTGGCATGGGAGCAGGGCGCTGGGCCGCTGCTGTGCCAGCCTGACACTTGGTGTAGAGGTTCAAAAAGAGCTGAAAGTGGTTTAAGAGCTGACACCATCTCTTCTGGCAGGGGATGTTTTATGCCACGATGCCCACAGGCAGCTGTGGAGCCGCAAGAGCAGGGCTGGCCATAGAGAGGGCAGTGATAGGCTTCAATAACCATATGCCACGGTGAGATTCTGTGAGGAACAGAACCCACCATGCAGGAGGAGCAGGACCACGGTACGGGGAAGATGCAAAGCCCTCCTTCCCCGGCTGGCTCTAGGCTGCGGGGCAGTCGCCCCTGCCCTGCTCATCCCTCCTCTGTACTGCCATTAATAGGATGAGCAGGGTTGCTTCTGCTCACGGCGGCCAGGGAGCCCAGCCCTGCATATGTTGCAGTGGCCTCTGGGGGAGATTGGATATTGTGCTACAGGAGAAGCCCCTGTAATCACCCACAGGATGATTGGGATTTGCAAGCAGCTCAGGGGAGGCAGGGGGGCCCAGCCCCAGGCAGTTTGCTGCTGTGTCTCTGGTTGTCTGGCAGTATGATGAAGGGGATTAGGAGATTTAGAGCAAGACCAGCTCCCTCTCCAGGGGGCTCTCGGACTGAAGCCCCAGTAGAATACATAGCTCAGTTTATTCCCATAGGCAGATTGATAAAGAGAAGGCTGGGGTGCTGCTAATTTAAGAGCAGGAGCTTTCCCCCCTCTGCTAGTAGGGAATCGGCATTGTCCAAAACAGGGAGGGTCTATCAGTTTCCTCCTCAGCCAGATGATCAGCCCCCACCAGCTTTCACCCCACATTGCTGGTCCCATCCCTTTCTTGAGCTGATCCCAGCCCCAGCCCCTCTGCAGTGCTGCAAGCCCCCCTTAGCCTGACGTGAACCTCTGAGCTCCCACGCCAGGACGGCCAGGCACCATGTTTTAATCACACAAGGAGGCACAGTTGGTTGGACCGTGCTCTTCCCCATCTGCTCGTGGCAGTTGTGGAGCTGAGCCTGGCCCACACAAAGGCAGACACTCTCTCGACAAGGGAGCGCTCGCGGGGGCTTAGTGCAAACAGACCTAATGCGATTAGCGCAATTGGGAGCCACGCTCTGTTCCAGCGGAGAGGGAATTGTGCCTGCCCGCCCTCCCTAAGCTTGCCTTTCCCTCCCAGCCTGTCCATCAACCCCGAGTGGGGTGCCAATCACCAGATATCTCAGCACCCATACTCCTCAGAAAAGGTGGCTGTCTAAAACTCGCTTTCCTGGGCTCTTCCAAGCTAACGGATGCAATGCATCAGATATCTTAGCTCCCTGAGCCTTTCTTTCCAGCCTGATCTCATTATGGACAGCCAGCATCTGTTGCAGAACCCGGATGAGTCCCACTTTCACTTGTGAAACAGCTCCAAATTGTGAAGTTACCAGACTTGACTCTGGAGAGAGATTTTTTTTTTCAAAAGGCTTTAAAATGGAGGTTTGCAATGTCAGGGTGGATACCGAGCCATTCCTCAGTTCTCTCTTTGCAGCAGCCTTTGTCACAGCTCCAGTGCCGCAGGGAGCTGGGGTGCTCTGGAGCCCCGTCATGCCCTGCTTGTCTTTCTGCACATACTGTTGATTAGTTAGCATCGCAATAACACTGAGGCTCCCACCATAAGCCACCGCGGTGTTACACTCGGCACCATGCAACAACAGACCAGAGGTGTTTGCTTCTCTGGCATTGCCACACTGAGTGTGATTTATAACATGCTTATGCTGGGCTGTGGGCAGACTACCAACACACGCAACCACAACCCCAAGCGGACACCTTCCCCACCAGCTACCCTGCCTGGGAAGCTCAGCTCCCTGTGAGCAAGCAGCTGCACGTGTAGACTGAACCTGGGCATCAGGGGTTGGAACTCGACAGCTGAGACTAACCCTTGGTGATGGCACAAAGACGGCTGTCAGCTGGAGGGGTGCTGTAAATAGGCAAAGAAGTTGATAGTGGCTGTCACACAAGGCCATAATGGCCACCCTCTCCTGGCTGCTGCAGCTTGGAAAGGATGGAGGGATGCTGCTGCAGAAACAGCACCTGGGTCTCCCACCACGCAGGAGAAGGTGGCTGTGGGCAGCTGCATGGCAAAATCATGGACGTGAGCTGCAGCAGCATCTCTGCACCTATCGGAGATGAGCTTTGAGCCTCTTCACAGTCAGCAGGGGAAATTCGTGGATGCCTTGCTGTTGTGTCTCCCAGCCTTGTCCTTAGCTGCTTTTCACTTCTCCTCCTGCCCTATGAAATAATTCCAGATCTGAGGAAAGGGCTGCACAGGTTGCTTTGCAGACTCAGAAAAGTAGCAGGGAGTGAGTGACTTAAATGGTTTATCAAAGACCACACAGACCCGGGACAGCCCTTTGTTGCTGGTCTAGCAAATGAAGGGCTCTCCCAGGACTTTGTGAGGTCTTTGAGCAACATCTCTGGAGTCAGCTGGAGCTGGTCAGGCCTCAGTTTCCCTGTGAATATGTGGATCTGATCTGGAGAAACCATCGGGGCAGGCTGCTCTGCCCACTCACAATTTGTTGCCTGCATGGCAATATCACAGCCCAGCGGCGCATCCTTCATCAGGCAGACTCAAACATAAACCACTCACAAAGCTGGGGAAACCCTCAAAGCTCAGTGCTTTCTATTCAAGCACAGTGGAGGTTTGCAAATGGAGGATGTCCGTCATTAGGAAATGGATAATAAAGGTCATCTTGCCTTGCCCACACACTAAACACATCACCCTGATGGTGCATCCTGTGTGCTCCACTCCAAGCAACCACTTCCACCTGCCCCTGCACACGTACTACCTTGCTGCAACAAAAAAATCAAAGCCAGCAGGAAAGCCTTGAAGGAAGCAAATGGCTGTGTGCCAGCGGTGCTCAGCTGTAACTGCACCAAGCCTGGGCAGGATAGTGGGGAAGGTGGATGTGCAAAGCACTGGGGCCAGGCTTGTGTGCAGGGGAGGGATGACCAGGGGAAGCAATAAGGCAGGAGGGAGATGCAGAGCAGTAAGGCGAGTGGGAAGGTGTCAGGGAGGATGGAGCCTTCTTTCCCTACCTTGTCTTACCTGGGACTAAAGCATTCCCCCATGCTCTCCATCCCGTCCCACTCACTGCTCTGCTCCTGGTCCTGGCCAGTGTTTCTGCTGTCTTCTGTTTCACAGAGGACCTTCTCCTCTGGCCCTGGCAAGTCAAACTCCCCCGTGCATACTTGGTGCACAGATTGAGCAGCTCCCACGTGCCATGCTTGCTTACTGCAAGCAGACCCGTCACTCACGTGTGGGAGGCCCGGCGGCACCACGCTCCCTGCATTATTTATATCACAGCCCAGCAGCCACCTCCAAGCATGGCTGCGAGGGCACGGCATTCCTTTGACGGGATAAGCTGTGCTCATCCCAGCCCTTTCCAAGCTTGCTGGAAAGGATGGCATCTTTCCCAGGACCTCTCTGGCTGCCAAAGTAGGTCTGCCATGGAACAGCTCCCTCACCATGTGGACAAGCTCATCCGAAATGCTGATGACACCACCCGCACCCCAAAATGCTTTGCTGGGGGTAAGGTGGGTGGGGAAGAACTGACCATTTCCAAAGAGCAAAGGAGAGGTTGTTTTCCCCTGCCTTGCGTAGCTCTCCGTAGCCTGAAACCTGCTGAATTATGCTCATGACTCAAATTTGCAGAGATGAAGAGATGATAAAAACCTACTTGCTGTTCCAGGGCTCCGCCTCCAGCCCGATGCGATTCCGGCATATGCTCCAACAGCACAGCCACCAGCAACGGCTGAGTGCAGCAGCACACCAGAGGCAACGCTTGAACCCTTCACAGATGTTGCCTGTCAAACAGCCTTTGGGACACGGTGAGATCCCAAATGGGTCACATACGCGAAGTAAAATCAGCCACAGCTGAGCCTTCTGGGAGCTGGTTTTCCCCACTCCTGGCAAAGCTGAGCATTTGCTCTGTGAGATCCTCGCCCTGCCTGGGAGCTACCAGGAAACACCAAATACCACAGTTCTCACGCTGAAACTGTGGGCTGTCTCGTCCAGCATTCTCCCTCTTGTCTTTCTTTATCCCTTGTGTTTGTCCTCCCATCCTCTTCCTCCAGAGCAGCCCAGCACCAGCCTCTGAGGGCCCCCAGAGACTGCCTTGTGCCTGGAAAGAGGTCCTGGTCACCTTGGCAGCATGTCCTCAGTCCTGGTGACCTAGAATGAGTCACCAGCCACAGCCTGGCCAGCCTGAGGTCTGTCCTTCCTCATTCCTGTCCTGTGGCACCAGACTTTTCTCAGCCAGTCTGAAATGAGCATCCCACCTCCCCAAACCAAAATGAGAGACATCGGAGCTCCCACATGCTCCGGAGCTGAACTCAGTTAATCAACTCCTGCCTTGTCTGGAGCTGGACACTCTCTGGGAGTTTTCCAGGGCCAGAGGTCAGTGGTGGCCGGGGGGAGGGATATCGATGCAGGTGAGACATTGCTCCGGGAGCAATCCTCCACTTACCCTGTCAGCTCTTGTTTAACCCAGCAGCCTGCAAGGCTCAGTGGAGACAGCAAAGTAGTGGAGGCTGAGCCTGCCCCACAAGTAAACATGGCATGCAGCCCTTTTTAGGATAGCTCTCCATAGCCTGTCCCTGTGCACGGGGAGGGGTAGCCAGAGCAGCTCTCTTCCCTGGCCCATAGCCTCCCTGGGGCTATGTCACCTGGGAACGGTGTCCGAGCAAGGGCTGGGGGGAGTGGAAGCACAAGGAGGATGGCTATGAAGAGGGAGGAGCAGAAAGGGCATGCCCATGCTCCTATGGCATCTCAAGTTGTAGAAGAAACAGAGAATAAATGCCAGGACCAGGCAGTGTATGTAAATGCTGCAAAGATGGGCAAAGACCAGGTGGCAAGTGTAGATCCACTGAAGGAAAGACAGTGTTGAACAGGGTAGGAGAGGCTTTGTGGGGTCCTGCGTCCTGGGCTGTACAGCTGGGTCTTGTCTACTAACCCAGGCAAGACAAACGCCTTGAGGGCGAACCTTCCTCCAAGCACCCTCATCCTTCCCCTGTCCTGAGATGAAGGGGTGTCCACAGCAGCCTGGGTACCGTGGGGGTACACAGCACACTGCGCACAGCACATACTGGGAGACAGTGACCAGCACCAGCGTGTGGGCAGCAGCTGCCAGCGGTGCCTGGGTTTGCACGCACATGCCGTCCTCCTCCCCGCACAGCTGAGAGCACTCCATGGGGCTACCAACAGGGTTTTGTGTGCATGCAAGCCTGCGCCGGCAGAGATGCTCTGTGCGTGACCATATGTCCGAGGGGGGGACCGTGCGTGTGGCCAGCCACAGAGCGTGTCCCTATGTGTCCTCCCTGAGCACGGGGCAGGGGGGCACACGCTGCCTGTGCTCACACATGCAGACACAGGCAGGTGCGTGTGCTGCATTCGGCCAGGGGTGGTTATTATTCTTTATTAGTTTTTCTGTCCGTCTGACATATTCTTTATCACGCTGTCTCAATCTTTCACTCGTCCTCCTTCAGTCCCTCAATCATCCTCGATTAGTTTTTCTGTCTGCCTCCCATTCCCGTATTCTTCATCAGGCGCTCCCTCTCCTGCCCTCCCCCACTCTCCCTCCCCTCCTCTCTCTCCATCTCCCCTCCACGCAGCTTTCCTCCCTCCAGTCTCATCTCCCCTGCTGCTGTGGGAGCCTGTGAGCATGGACTGGTCAGGAAGAGTGGGACCATCGTGGCTCTTTTCCAGGAGCTGATGGCTGCTCAGCTGCCGGCCCTTCGAGCACTCCTGCTCCATCTCCATCGCTGCCCCGGCTGCCAGGCACCGGGGATTTTCCTAGCTGGCAGGAGCAGCCTGGGGATGCTGAATGTCTCCGGCCCCCCCACTAGCACGGATGCTGCTATGCTGCTGAATCAGTTGCAAATTAAGCCCCTGGCTCAAAGCAGCTCAGGAGCCGACATCTCCTTTGAGAGGGAGCAGATCTCCTTGGGTGCTTGTGCCTTGTTCCTGCTTCCCAATCCTTCTGCCCCTCCTCCAGTCCACCCCAGCATGCATCCTCCAGCAGGGAAAGCACTCCTCTTGTGCCTCATCCCCGTTCCCCTTCCAGGCTAGTAGTAGAAATCCCTGAATAGGCTGGTGCTGTAGGACTCATCTGTGAGACTGAAGGCAGCTTGCCAGTTGCAAGGAGAGGCCCTGGCTGACAGCCCCAGGCCAATTCACAGCCTTTATTGCCTCTTATACCAGCGTCTGTGCTGCTCCTGCTGGGGTGCCTCCGCCTGCACAGACCTGCAGTCACCATCCACACGTGGGGAGATCGGAGCAAGGGTACAGCCGTGGGGTGTGATGGAGTTGCATGGCCAGAGACTATGGAGACCAAACAGAGAACAGAGCTGCTGGTGGACCTCGGGCTTTGAGCCACAGGGAGAAGGCACAGCATGGAGAGATGCTCTGGAAGGCACATTGCATTAAAGTCGGGGATGGATTAAGACATACCCTGCATCCCCCAGCAGAGAAGGCACAAATATTTTGCCTCATCTCCCTCCCTTTGGGGGCCAGAAGGTGAAAGTCTGGAGTGCTGGAGGACTCAGGTAAGTGAAATGGGCTGGCAGTGGCTGCCGTGCCAGAGGAATCTATTGGCCCAGACTGATGGCAACTCCACGTGGAGATGGTGTCTGCTCAGCTGCTGCCGTCCCCCACCCCTGGAGGAAAAGGGTGCCCACAGGACCCAGTGCTGGCTGCAGCTGGCAGCTCTCTGCATCCTTGTCCCTGCCTCCCAGCATGGAGAAAATTGGAGCTGGTATTGCAGGAAAGACCCTCAGTGCCACAGCAGCCCCCTTTCTGCTGCCTGTGGACAGCAAGGGTGGGTGTCTTGACCCATCAGCTGGGACAAGCACAGGGTTTCTGCAGCTGGGCCCAGCATGGTGCTCAATTTTGGGTGCGAGCCATCCTATCTAGAGTCTGATTTCCTGACACTGCGCTTGCTCCTGTTGCTGGCTGAGAAGCCTTGTCACCGCCCAGCCCCAGAGCTGCTCTTACTCTTACCCATAGTGTCAGAAAAGACCATTTCAAGGGGTGCTGGGGACCTGAGTTGCAGCCGGGAAGCCACATCAGATGGGAGACCTCATTACCCCCCAGCAAAGCCCCAAGACCCTTGCTGTATGGCGGTGAGCTCCCCTCTTGGCAGAGGGGTGTTGCAAGAGGCGATGGGTCCTGCATTGCATCCGCTGCTGATGCTGATGTATGTGACAGGCGCGGGGGTTGCCAGGAGACAGCATCCTCCTCCTCGGGTACCGCACAGCCAACGCGGCTCTGCGCGGGTGACGTAATGCTCCTCCGGCACCGCTCATTGCCAGCCTGCCCTGTCTCTCCCTGCCAGCGATGGAGGGGAAAATGCAAAAGCCTTTACAGTCATTCCTGTGGCCTTCCTCAGTCTGCGTTCTGCTCCCTCCCCTCCTACGGGAGCAGGGAGCAAGGGTTTGCAAAAGCCGGCTTCAGCGCCGGCACCAAAAATGCTCTCGCGCCCTTCCTGCCATGGGTCATCAGCCCCATCTTCCAATGCGCAAGGTCCATCACAGACCCCCCGCTCGGGATTTGCCTACGTGCAAACAGTCCAAGGCAAGATCTGTAAAGGTCTTCATCGTTTGTTCAGATATGGGGGGGGAGAGGGAGAGGCAGATGGCCACTCACGCACACAGAGGCTCATTGAATAAGTATCTGGCTACAAATTATCTGCTGATCTAATAAAAAAGATATTACCTACCTCTACAAACCTAGTTTCAAATTATTCCTTCTGCTCTGTTCAGTAGCCTACTGGGAGATCACTGGCAGGTTAATTTGCTATTGAACGGGTCCCAACTGGAATTAGCACTTCAGCCTGCCTCTGGTTTCACTTGACAGTTAATGAAAGTTGCTGTTATTCACTCCTGGCTCTGAACTTTATGCACTGCATCATGTTTCACAGGTGTGAAAGAGCTGACCAGGATATTTTCCTTTGGACTCGCAAGGTGTTCAATGCTTGCAAGACCCAAAAGGTGCTGAGATGATAGAAAATAAACTGCCATTTGTATGCTTTTACATGAGAACTTGGTGTGTTCCTAACAAAAGTGGCCTTTATCTGGGGACTGTCATTTTGATTATTTTATATCTGTACAGTGCCCCAGAGGTGTGCATAGAAAATGAAAACAGATAAAGAGCCTGAACAAGGCAGAGCTCTGCCAGAGGCCCTAATAAACCAGCAGTCTGGGCTGATGCGGGGAGGCCAGCATGGGGGGGGGTAAGTTAAAATGATCCGTCCTGCAAGCCAGTGCTGCTCCCTGCTCTGCAGCTGAGGAAGGTAGTATGGAGGGTGGCAGGTCTGGTCCACGGTGCTGGGAGATGTGTCTTGTGAATGCCACCAGGGAGGAGTGACAGGTCTTCTCTGCTGGGAGGGCACCCAAAACCGTCCCTCCCCAACACCAACTGGGCTGAGCTCTCTCCGTGACAACGAGGACTTGGGTGACCTCCGTCCCTGTGGCATTTGAAGACGGTCTGTGTATGGACTGCTGCGCAGAGGACCACCTTCCCCTGTGCTGGGGTCTCCCACCATAGCTTCTGCCCAGACATCTCCAGGACAGACAGCTGACTCGGACAAACTCCATGCAGGCATGATGACATCATCCCATGGATCCCTGTTGCCAAAGCGAAGGTCTGTAACAACACAGACGCAACAGAAAATGTAATCTTTGCAGTTGCTTATCAGTCCCGTCCCACCTTCCTCATCCCGCTGCTCTCCTTGCACAGCCCCATTATTCCACCATGCTCTCCTTGCTCCATCACCTTCCCCTCATCCCATATACTATTTCTGCAGACCTCTTTGACGTGCCAGCCATGGGCCAGAAGCTTCCCTTGCAGCTCAGGCATGGTTTGGTTGGGCCTCAGTCCCATCCCCTGTCCCTGAAGACCCGTCACGAACAGCAGGAAGAGCTGATTCAGCGGCTCTGGCATTCCTCTTCCCCTTCTGACACCCCAAAGTCCCCTAAGTAATTTCCTTCTCCCTCAGTGTTTGCACCCTTCAGGCACTCAGAGACAGTTATCCGGCTCCTGCCTGCATGATTGATCGGCAAAGCTAGACAGATTTAGTTCATTTAATCTGCCTCCTAAATCCCATCCTTCAGCCCCTTCATCATTTTCTTTGTGTCTCTCTATTGTGTCTGTATCTCCTCGGGACAGCAATGCCTCCAGCTGTGCCCAGGCATACAAGCTGCAGGCAGGGGCTGCTGGTGCCAGCATGATGCCTGGCAGCCCTGGTGTGCATGGCACGACTGCCGCACCGGGGCACCCCCGTCCCCGGGCTGTCCCCGTGGGGTGCCATCGCGGGAACCCCGAGTCCCTAAGGATGCCTGCGGGCACTTTGCATGCCAGGCACCGTTTGCCTCTGGCTATCCCCTCTGCCTGTAGGAGCCTCATTTGCAACCGCTGCTCAAGCCCAAGACCCTCCGACGTGATGGGCAGTTCTCAGTGCCCTCGTCAGATCCCTTATAGCTTGTTCCTCGACAAGTGTCGGGAAGAAGAGCTGGCAGAGCCAGCAGCACCAGGGCAGGAAGAGGAGGCATGGGGCATGGCTGCAATCACGCAGCTCTCCATGCTGGGTCCTGCTGTGTCGCAGCATCCCCTCCTTGACACAGCCTGCCACGTGTCCCGGTGTCCACTCTGTCCCCAGCCGAGCACTGGAGACCTTCTGGGCAAACCCAGGGCTCTGCTCTTGCAAGGATTCACTGCTGCAGAGTTTTCTCTCTGCAAAATTTGGGCCAAAGTCTCTGCTCTGGGCTAAACCCAGAGATGTTTCTCGTACTTTGGAGAAAAAAATCTCATGACGATGAGGTGTGTGACAGATCCTGCAAGGCTTGCCTGATCCTGCAGAGACCAAGACTGCAGGTTGGAGAGCAGGAACCCGTCCTGCTCCCTTGGGTCAGGGCTTTGGGGGCTCTTCTCACATCGCTGTGCAATAAGACATTTTTGTCCAGATGACCTAGAATTCAACGTCTCTGTCCCAGAGTCGCCCAACAGATGTACCTACAATTACTGTTTCTATCTGATTAGGACCTTCCTCTGGCTGCCTCTGGCTGTCCAGATTCCCTGTGAGAGCTGTCGATGCATTTCCAGCACCAGAAGCCCAGTGTGGCTCCATTCAAAGCCACCCCCAAAGAGGGAGCCTGAAAGCAGAAAACACATCTCCCCACTTACCAGGTGTGCGCTTTGCACCAGCCCTCTGATTGCTGGCATAAAAGACTGTGTTGGGAGAGGGCAGGAGTGCCGGGGGTAAGTCACGGGGGCAAAACCACCCGCACAGCCTGCAGACACTGTGGGTCGTGTGCCTGATCCCCCTCTGCCCTCATGGTCCCACTGGACACTGCCACAATTTTGTTATTTTCCAGAAGTCTCCCTGGCTATCGGCTCTATTGTTGGGTTGAAGATGGAGCCGTAAAGTTATCGCTGCTGGGATCACTGTCTTTTCATGAAGGCTGGTGTACTTCCTTTTTCCAAATCCTCTGGTAATTTCCTGCTTCTCTGTAACTTAAACAACTCTATTGTCGGTCCCTGCTTTATTTCATAAGCTCAGTCCCACCCCGGTCCCTGCTGCATGCCCCTAGCCCTGCTGAGCCGTACAGGTTCACCCTGCCTTTGCTCAAGAATTATATTTGACAATTTGACAAGGTTTTCTTTGTTTTCTTATTGTCTGCAGATGCTCTTTAGCTTTTCTTTTCTTTTTTTTTTTTTTTTTTTTTTGGTTAAAGGCAGATTTTAGAAGTCTGTGCAGCAGTTCAGCCATTTGAGAGTCATCATTAATTTAATCTTCTTCCTAATTTATTAATGGCTCCTACTTTCTCTCCAGTATTTGAGACTCCCCTGGTATGTTTGTAAAAACCATCTTATTCCCCTTAACCTCTTTGGCAGCATTAGTTCATTCTCCCTTTCCTCCCCGTCTCCAGCAGGTTGAAGTCAGTCACTGTCTCCTCGACAGTCACGTCCCATCCCATCAGATCTCCCAACAGTTTTGCTGCCTGCTCTTTGTGTACTTCTTGTTAGGTGACTTGCTGGAAACTGCCCCCTTGTTGAGGGAATATGTCAGACTCTGCCCATGCCACCCCAAAAAATAAGACACTTTCCTCTTCATGTCTCTCACCCGCAGGCAGGGAAGCGGGGGGCACAATGCAGGGTCCATAGCTTGCTGGTTTATTAATTACAGCCTGGCAAAGGTTCATCCCTCCCTGAGCTGGGAAGGCAGCCCTAGACTTTAAGAAGAAATCTCTCCTAATCAACTGTACTTTGCAGGCAAGACCTGGAGTTGCTAGCACACACCAGCTAACAGATGATAAATGGAGTAAACTGATAAGCAAACATCACTTAAAGAGTGGGAGAAAAGTGCCAAGACTGACCTGCAATAGTAAATATATTAGGCTTAATCCATCACTGGTTGAAGTCCCCTGTATGGCACAGGATCCCAGTGGCTGCAAATCCCTCTGAAGTGCTCCAGGAGCTAGCAGGGGGCCCCAAAAGCTCCCCATCACTTGAAACATGGTAATAACTGATCCACTGGTGACCAAGCTTGCAGGAACCAGGTCTTGCCAAAAAGCCAGCTGGGAGAGGGATGGGTGGCATCTGCTGGGGGCAGCTTCTGCTGAAAAGCGACTTGGATCAGACTGGGAGGTCCCACTGCTGGGGACCCAGATCCTGGGAGTACCCCAGCCTCTCAGCTCTGCCCAGATGTTGCCTGCACCTTCATCCCCATCACCCTCCTCATGAGGCTCGGCACCAACACCCCAGCTGCAGAGGCACCCACAGCCAGGAGGCAGCTGGTTACCCCACGGAGACAGCATCTCACGTCTGCCCCACGCGGCCTCAGAGACCAGGGTGGGAAGGAAAGGAGCTGTATTTTTACAGGAAATGATGAGGATGTGACTTTATTTTTCTTCATTTGCAAGTGAAGCAGGCCCATCAAAGTCTGAATTTTTTTCTAGAAATGAAGTTCTGGAAGCATTTCTTTTGGATCAGTCCAAATGTTCAGTGTCAACAAAGCCAAACTACGTCATTGCAATTTGGACTTTTTCAAACAGAAGTAGAAAGAAACTTAAATTAAATTTGTTCCTAAATGTCATTTTGAACAAAGAGAGAAATTCCTCAGCCTGGAAATGTTGAAACAGACATTTTGATAGCACCAGAATAGTTAATCCTATTAAAATAAAATAAGATGGGAAAAGACACATTTTATTCCATTTTTTTTATTATTTAGGCAAAACCACCATAAAAGATAAAATCCTAAACTTTTTGAGAGCGCCATTTAGCACTGTCTGTTCCAAGCAAGGTGATGGGACCCCTGCTCTGTGCTGGAGATATTTGGGGCTGTAGCAGTGACTGGGTCAGGAGAGGGGAAGCAGCTATGGGGCTCCACCACCCCACCTCCTGCAGGATGCTGTGTCGGGAGGTTCCAGCTCTGCCCACAGTGTCTTGGGTGCACCCACGGTATCATCCCACGGTGCAGCAGCTCTGTGTGACCACATGGGCATTGCATGCTGTGCTCCTGAAGAATCTCTGAAATAATCTGTCCCTTTCTGGGACACATCATGAAATGCTGATTTGCTGAGCAAGAAATTATTTGCCACATTTTCACCAGGGCTGCAGCTATATTCCTTCACATGCCTGCAGCCTGCCCCAAAGCGGGGCACCCTGAAAGCACCTGGAGTCTCGCCCTGAAGCTGCCTCTCTAGGACGACTCCAGTATTGTAGGACTGATGAACTTCTGTGTCAGTTCATTTCAGAGCAAAATCAAGTTAGGGGGAAAAAATATTATCATGAACTGGAACTGTCAAAGCAAAATTGTGTTCCCAGATTGCTAGAAATGAGCAAAATGGAGTGTGGTCGGCAGCAGCTGGGGCTCCTCCGCCTTGTTGTTTGCTCAGGATTGCGTTAGATCTCTCCCTGTGATGCAGCTGCCCTTCCCCATGCTGCAAATTTTGATGTGAGTGACAGTGCCTCACATTTCCAGCACCCATTCCCCTGGTGTGGAGGGTGCTAGGGCCCTGCTTTCCCCATCAGGACTGCTCCCTGGGTTTGAGCCACATTGCCACCCACCAGGTCTTCTCTTCAACCCTCTGCGGGCTCAGCCACCCTCACAAGCACTCCTGGCTCCAGAGCACTAAAAATCCCCATCCCTCCAGCTACCATGCCTCCCTACCTCCAGGCTCCCCAGGTTTTCTATCTGTTGACCAAAACGTTACTTAAAATATCTTTTTTTTTTTTCACCCAAAGTTGCATGGTATTTAGCCAATGTGTTTTGACTGCAGCAATGAGACTTTTCATCTAAATTGCTAGCAGCTGTAAAATGCAGACCCTGCCTAAAAGGAAGCCAAGGCTGCACACCCGCCATCCCCAAGGACGGCAGGCCAGGAGCGCCATGCCTCCCGCCTGCTGACTGCTGCCGGTAGCCGCCTGCGCTACCCTGCCCTATGCCGGTGACAGCACCATTTGCCTTGCAGCAGCCAGAACGCTGGTCATAAGCCAGCGGGAGCCTGTCTTCCACGTGAGCTGTTGTAATTTCATTACCGGCCATCAATGCACTTGCAAATCTCCTGCCATGCTTGTGAAGCTGAAGAGACACCAGTTCCCACACCCAGAGCATCCCCTGGAAAGGAAAATGGGAGCGAGATGAGCGCAGGCACTGAGAGGCCGTGGGCGAAGACCGTCTCGCACGCACAACCCCACACAACACACAGCATCTCTTATTTCCATAACCGGCAGCAGAGGTGGTTTGGGTGGTGCAAGGGCACCTCCCCTCCCAGTGCTCCTCCCGAGCAGGGCTGAGCGACAGGCATCTGGCTGCAGTGTGGACAGGGGCCAGGACTGGCATGTCAGTGTGTTCATTCATTTTTTTTTTTTTCAGATGGATAAAAGCAGAAATCAACAGCGTTTGGACTGGAATGCCCTGTGGTTGCCTGACAGCAGAAGCCAACCTCAGATACGGTCGCACAAACACTGAACAGACAATGAGAAGATCTAATTATAGAGAGGAGAAAAGCAGCCATCTAACCAGGCAAAGATTCATATTTCTACCGGCAGACGCAGAGTGGAAGGCAGGACAAAAGAAACAGGAAAACGCTGCTCTGGGCTGACTCATGGTTCACTTGACCCCAAGGAACAAATGTCCCCATCTGCTGGAGTGAGCACACACAGTGATGACAAGCAGGTGTCACATCAGTCCACCTGGGTGCTGTCAGGTACCCGCATCACCAGCCGTGCCTCATGCCAAGCAGCCCTTCCCTACCCCGGCACAGGCAGCTAGAAATCGTTTCAGTGCCTCCTAACCCACAAATCAGTATTTAACACTGTGGAAAAACATTCACCTCTGCAGGATGGGCTCTAAAAGCTTTAAAGGACTTGCTCCCAGCTCTTGCATGCTCTCAGGGCGTATCCTTTCATCCCAGCTGCAAACCTGCTTCTCTAGCACTTGCAGGCACATCAAGGTGGCAGAGATTGCTTAGCCCCTGAATGACCGCCCTGTTTCTTCTCACGTACTTGGGGATATATAGCAAGTAATGAAGCCGATATTGTGTGGGATTGACTTCCCAGCCAGGCTTCAAGGATCTCAAATCAGGTTTCTGGATACTATCATAACAGCAATAATATGGAGAAATCACTGATGTGTCAGGAGAGAGCTCTGCACATGCAGCAGCAGCTGGGTCACCCCGCGGAGGATGCAGGGCAGGGGGTGCCAGGGGAGCTGCCAGAGCGAACAAGGATGCTGCGTGCCCTCAGCGTCAGGGGCCAGAAGTACCCCTCAACCCACACCCATTCCCAAACTCTCCCTGGTGCAAACAGCATGAGAAGCAGAGCTGGTGGCTGCAGCAAACTGCAGAGCAAGCTGCTGGGAGATGCCTGTTCACAGGTGGGTTCAGGCTGTGTGCGGATGCTGCACCCCACGGTGGGTGCACTGGCTAAGATGGTCCTGCGCTGCAGGGCGATGGGCACTGTTGCTGAGCTGGGAGCTGGAAGCTCGTAGGGACAGTTTAGAGACCTCAGAGACAGATGAGTCTCAGCGGGTACCTGGAGCTCCTCTTCCAGCTGATGTGCATCTCCCAGGACCAAACTGGACCCCCAGGCTGTTTTGAAAACACTTCCCTTTGCCAGGTGCCTGCTCTGGCTGCTCCCATGAGCAGAGCCCAGGCAGTCCACAGTGGGTTTTTTTGACCAAGGATGATGGTAGTTTGGGTTCACTCTCTGCTCACAAGTACAGGAGTGGGGCTGTGTTTTCAGCCCTAAAACATGGAGCAAATATGCTTCAGAGAGACCCTTGTGGGAGGAGGTGAATTAGGGTTGCCTTGTGGCTTTTCTCCAGAAGTTCAGCTGGAGGCAGCAGCATCAGCAGCTATCTTCTGCCCAGGGAAAGTGGTCGTTCCTCTAACCTGCCATGGGGCACCCCATCCCCTCCAGGCTGGGCTTTACAGACCCAGGTAACCCAAAAGCTCTGAGCACCTGCAACCCTCTCTCAGAAAACTTTCCTCTGCAGGCATCCTGCAGCCGGGCTTGCGTCCCGCCCAGGCAGCCACTTTGCTGTGCTGCAGAAGTGCCATGTCACTGCGGGATGCCTGGCAATCCCTGTCACCAGCCTGACACAGATGCACAGGCTTTCTCCAAGAGCTGACGTCCACGGGGTCTCGAGTCAAGGAGCTGCTGCTGCTGCCAGTGCTGAAGAGCTGGTCCAAGAGGAGTGATGAAGTGGAAGCAGAAACAGCTGGCACCAGTGCTGGGACCTGCTGCACTTGGCGAGTGGCGTGTGCGTCCTGCCAGCCCAACTGAATTTCCTGAGCTGTCAGGTCAGATGGAGAAGTGCCACGTCAGCCTCGTCAGGTCATGTCGCAGGGGGAATGCAGCGTGTCAGCAGCAGTGTGTGCAGCTCTCGCCAGCTGCAGAGCCCCGTGGGCTTTGGGGAGGCCAAAAGAAATGACATCTTGAAGGGAGGTAGCACTGTGGCTTGGCACAGGGAAGTGGAGTTTTCAGCAGGGATGGGTGATGTCTGGGCTTCACACCTGCATGGTCCACTGGTGTTTTATCACCCATCAGTAGAAGCCAAGACACGCCTGCTCTCAGTGAGTGGCCATGGAGGAGATTTGGCCACTGCCAACAGTGAGACGGAACCACGATGTCATTGTCTTGTCAGGTTTGGAGAAGAAGCCAAGTGTGTAGCAGGTGACATATTTTGATAGATGTTCTTTTCACCCAGTTTGGTGCCAAACCTCTGGGCAACACACAGGGAAAAGAGCAGTGATATGTGAGGGCAACAGCATTATACCAGCTAGCTCATTCATGCAAACCTGGAGCATGGTATGCAGCAGCTCTGCATGGTCACAGGGCTGGAGACCTAGGGGGGTCCCAGACTCCTTCCAGTGTTTACACCATGGTGTGTGATGTGTAGCCCATCGCACAAACTGTTCAATACATTTTGCTGTGACTTTTCATCCCCCCTGCTGCTAGCAGGTTATTCCAGGACTCGTGGCTTGTTCAAACCTATTTTTCTTTGTGCCAATGTCACCCATTAGCTCAACGGATTCTCCTCCATCACCCTCCCTGCAGCATTTCTGGGGAGCGGGCTGTCCTCTGAGCCATCCTGGGGGGCAGGCAGGCCAAATCCCTCCAAAGATGGGAAGGGGGCCACCGTGGGAGAGTCTTGGAGTGAGCAGGACTGGCAAGACTGCTCCTGATGAGGCCTCACTAATGCACCGTCTGCAGCGTTGATGGGTTTCTCTCTCCAGGAAATATTGCAGCTCGGCTCACACACGCCTGTTTCGCTGCTGAACCAAATTGGCAGTTTATGGCCCTTCGGTGACTGAGTCCCCCAGCAAGCTCCTTGTGCTTTTCATTTACTTCCAACTACAGCTGAAGTTCCTGCATCAGTTCCTAAGTACCTGACCTCACATTTGTACTATTGAATTTCCTTCCAGGTCTCTTACTGCAGTCTTTAAGGTCATCCAATCGCTTCTGTTTGATATTCCACTGCTGCCATGCATTGGCTTCCTCCTTTGAATCCTCAGCAGGTTTTATCAGCAGTCTCCTACCTTTTGTGCAAAGATCATTAGTGGAAATATTAAGCAAAATCAGACCCCAAATGGATCTTTGAGAAACTCCATTAGTAGCCTGCCTGCAGCTTAGTGCTTGCTGTTTAACACTATCCATTGCTGCTTCCCCTCCAGCCATTTCCCATCTTACCCTTGTTCCTTATCATTTCTCCATTAATCCCCATCTTCACCAGTTTAATTAATAATTTCTCATGTGCATTACATCAAATGCTTGACTGAGGTTCAGGGAGATGAGATCTACTTCAATTCTTTTGTCTGGGAAAGCAGATACCTTCTTAAAGAAAGCTATCAAGCCAACAGGCCACAGTATGCCTTTGGTAAATCCATGTGGTATTTAATCCCGTTTTCTATTTACTTCAATGCTTTTAATTACAATTTCCTTTAAAGTCTATTCTAAAGCCTGGGCTATTGCTCAGGTTAGGTCTCAAGTCGTCTTTTCTCCAGATCCTGTTTTTTCCTGTTTCTGGTCAGCCAGCTCTTCAGCCCGGTGAAAGACTCCTGTGGGCATGAGCACCGATGTGGTCTAGAAGAAGAGAGTTATTGGAAATGCAGTCTGGGCAAGGTTGGACAACTTGGAGAAGGCTGCCAGCTGTGACCCACAGCCAGCTGCCAGCGGTGTCCTGCTCTGCAGTTGGAGCTGGAAGCCTTACTGGGGAGGGACCGATGCCTGGTAGGAGCAGACAATCAAAGCCCAGAAGGTGGCTGCTCTAGGGCAGAGAACCATGATGCCCACATACTCACTGCAAGCAAATATCTAAACCTTCCCAGGAGGGAGCCTCTTGTCCAGGGCTGGTTCCCCACCACGTGCTGTGCAGGTAGCAAGGTCTCCATACAGGGGAGCTGGGGAGTTCAGAGTCCAGGTCAGGTCAGCCTGTGTCCCCAGGAGGTGACGGTGCCAGTTAGTGCCGCTATGTGCAAAGATCACATATCTGCAGACACGTTTCTGTGCTAGAGGTTTCAGAGGGCACCAGAAGGCCTTAGGGTTCATGGGATCACGCTTGGCATGTTGGACAGGATCAGTCATCAGATGACACCAGAGTAAGGCTGGAAGGACCCATATCATCTCTACATCTGATTTCAATACCCAGGGAGAAGAAATTTTAAAAAAAGAAGAATGGATGGGCATCCAGGAGACAGAAAGTTTGGACAATTGTAAGGACAGCACCCAGGTGGATCCCTGTCAAGGGAAGCCATGTGTCTAACCCAGCCCAGAGACCTACAGAGAGGTCCCCAGAGAGGAGAAGCTGTTAGCAGTATACTGAGACAGGGAACCTAAGGGAGGAGGAACCAGGGCAACTTGTGCAGCACATGAGATGGGACACCATGCAATAACCCTCCTTTCCAGCTGGGACTCCTGGCCTGAGCCCCCCTCGAAGCCTCCCACCTCCTGGAAACGGGTGCAAGGATGCACTGTGCCCACAGGGTTCTTATTAAAAGCAGATAACACTGTTCTGCCCCTTTGTGTTGGCATTTTATGAGGCTGTTGAGCTACTTCAGGTGTGGGATTCTTTCCTCCTTGTGCACCTCGGGCTGCTCAGTGCACACACTCACCAGAGCCGCTGGCCCTGCAGTAGACTTCTCCTGGCTCAGCTCATGTATAAACCATGGCACTGCCCCATAATGTTTAACCCAGAAAAATGATGGCTGAAAGACATGTGATAGCTCTCTATAAATATTTTGGGGAAAAAGGGAGCGAGAGAAGGGTAAACATCAGCACAGCAGCTTGTTATTTAAACTATAGGCCAGTGTTGGCACAAGAGCAAATGGGATAAACTATTCATGAATATATTTTCAGTAGAAATTGGAAAAACTGCTGAAGCCATCAGAAGATCAGGGTGGCTGTAGAAAAGCCTCCCAAGAGGAGCAGGGAGAGGTTGGCTTAGAGCCTTTTCACTGTTTATGAAAGAGAGCCTCAGAGCAGGTCACCCTGCTCCCAGGGGCAGGGAGGGAGGGTCCCACACCCCGGGGGTCCACACAGGAGGAGTTACACCATGCCCTGTTGCCTCCCCATCCCTCTGCCCTTCTCAGATGCCACCACTGTCCCAGGAGTCTCGTGCTGTGCCTTGCTGTGGGGCTCAAAGCTTTCCTCCGGAGAGGTGGGAAAAGACTTGTGGAGACCAGCACTCCTGGAATTACCATGTCTGAACACTGCACTTTATTTTTTTATTGAGCTCTTGATTTTCTTTGCTTAAGAAAAGGGAATTTTTTCTTTCCTATTAGCAACAACTAGAAACCACTGTCCTCTAAGCTGGTCCCTCTGTTCAATCAGGACAAGCAAAATTATTTTAAATTCCTAAACTCTTTGCTGGGAAAGGGTCCCCTGAAATGCAAGTGGGTGCAGCAGTGAGGGGCAGAGGTGGGAGAGGAGCAGGGCTGGAGCCACCAGCACTGTCACCCAGGAGGGGACAGAAATCACTCCCAAGGAGCTATTTGGATTTGGTAGGAGGCACTGTGGTGGTGATGATGGGTGGTGGGTGAGGAGAGAACAGGGGTGACACACGTGGCATGGCATGACCTTGACTCTGAAGGACTCCACATGACTGGAGGTGTCTCTCATACCACCACTGTGCCCAGACTGAGTGTCCCCACACAAGGACAGGAATGAGATGGTAGGCCTGGGTCTCTTCCCAAACACAAGTTACCTGACAACATGAGGCATCGTGCCATAGACACTGGGGGTGCAAAATCGTGTCCCTGTATGCTCCTGCCCGAGCTTTGCATGGAAGACATGTTCTCATCTCTTGGCTGGTCCCAGTGTTGAATAAGGGCATCAAATGTCTGCAGCAGTAACTACAACAAGCCCTTTGTCCAGAAGATGCGCTCCAGACTGGAGACCTTCAGAGAGCCCCTTGTCCTCCCCCCCCTCCTGTACCGTGCCTGCCCCTGCTCCTCCATCTCCCTCACGCTTGTCCCTGCACTCTCTTGCTCTATTTGCCTGGGAAGCTGGCACAGCTGGGATAGATGCCAGCTCTGCTAGGGCTTGTCTGAGCTTGCTCCTGACCTTCAGCTGATGGATCGATGGAGAGGTTCCACTGACCCTGCACCCAGCTCCCAGCAGCCTTGATTCTGAGATTGCTGTGCAGGGTACAACCGACAGGTCATCTCCCAGCTTCAGAGAACCCTACCCTGAATTGACAGAAGTGCCTGTGAACCAGAGACAACCTAAAAGACTGTGTTTGTATTTATGGGTTTTTTTTCAGCAACATATGTTTAGTAGCAGATGCTTCCTATGGGAATGTGACCAAAGAAAGGACGCGTTTGCCTGACCCTCTTTCCATACTGTGCAGACCCAAGGGGAAAATGGAGAGCAAATATTTTTTTCAAAGGTTCAGGAAGCTTCATTTCTACCCCGACAGCCCCTTCACCCTGCACAGAAATTCCCTCTGTGTTTCCAAAGACCTGTGCTTACCAGCTCCGGTGTATAAACAACTGTGTCCTCTTGCCAGTCTGCATTTATCTCGTAGCAAAACTCAGATGCAGATTATATACAAATGAAGTGTAGCCTAGGAATTTTTGGTTAGTTCCCAAAGCAGCCCGAAGTGCTGAAAACATTGCATATCTTTGAACTAGGGAATGAAAGAGTCAGAGGAGTTCCTGGAGCTTCCCCAGAGCCTGAATATTGGACACCTATTACTTATATACACTCTTCAGACACTAAGAATTTGCCAGCTCTTCCTAACAAAAGCCTGAAAATACCTTTTAACTGGACCAGAAGCCCAGGATCACAGGGAGCTCCAAAGCAGAGGCCACTCATGGGGAGCAGCAACTCCCTGGTCCAGGAGCACATCTCCATCCGTGGGCTGGTGTCTGACTCCCCATGTGGATCCTCTTCCATTCTTCTGCCTCTTTGCCCCTATCATGTTTAGACACAGAAGGTAGAGGCATGGTATGTACCAGTATGGGTAACTGGAGGAGTGGGACAGGGGTGGAAAATTCAGCCTCTGTGTCCAGATCCCAGACAGCTCCTTGGTCATCTCTGGAGTTTGTCCAGATGACTTGGTTGTCTCTGGAGTTTGTAGCTATGTGCTGGGGCTAAACCATGTGCTCTGGGCTAAAGACAGAAAACTCCTCTGCAGCCTGGTTGGTAAAACATGTTGGAGCAGCATGTAACCTGTTACAGTCATCAGTCTAGTTCTGCCTTTCCCTGCAAGCAATGCCTCGATCTCCTACCACACACACGTGCTATGCCTCACTGGCTGCAGAAGCAAATCTGCTGGAAAGAAAAAAGGATTCTCTGATTCTGCGTGTGCCCCAGTGGCATGAGCTTCAGGGCAGGGCCTCTAGCAGTGAGCTGCAGCCTTGGGAAATGCTGAGTGGACCGTTAGTGCCAAGAACATCTCCTCCCTAGGCAAAAGGAGCCTGGCTTTTGTCACTTCCCATTTCTCACCTTTCAAAAACTGGACGTTCAACTTTGCAGTCTCCAGCCTTCTCCTTCATGCTCTCCATTGCCACCTCCAAACAGGAACCAGCGCTTTCATGCGGCTCAGCTAGCAGCAGTGTCAGCAGGTCTTGTTCCCCCATGCAGGCATGCCTGTGCACAGCCCTGGCTTTCGGGGACTTTTTCAGCTGGTGCAATTGCCCAGTGTACAATCAAGCACCAGGAGCAGGGTTTGTCAAACTAAAAGTGCTCTTCTGTGGATCTCCTCAGTGTTAGATGACAATGCTGCGGCTTGTCAGCTGAGCTGTGACAGAGCTCCTCGAGCAGGTAAACCCTGCAGGCGTCTGCAGGCAGGAGTGCTTCTGGGAGAGGGGACAGTGTGGGATCACACAAAGCCCCTCCTGCAGAAGCAATTCATGGGCAGGACTGTGCTTTCTGTCATGTGGATGGGTTTGCTTGCTTTGTTTGGGTTTCCTATGGTGGGTATAAAAGGCTGCTTCCCTGGGATAGCTTCGTCTGTGCAAGGAGTTTTTCTGGTATAATGTGGCAGTATTTGTGTACCAGCAAGGCACTCCTGTCGAAAATCCCCAATGAGGTTATTATAAAACTAGTAGCTTAACTGTGATGCTAACCTCAGTCAAATGGCAACAGGCAGCTGCCTGCTCATATAACCTTTTCCGTGTGCCTTTGTCTCTCCGGTTTTCATTAATGAATTATGATCAACCAAAACATATAGCCTTAAAGCTTGATATTGCAGCTATTTGCTGTCTGTCAAAAGGGCATAGTTTCACTAAAGTTTCAGGGACAACAGGGGAAAATGCCTAGATCTGTGGGCCTGGAGAAGAAAGGAGCCTCTTTCTCAACAAGAGCAAGCTCCTTGAACCATACACCTATTTGACCCAGCACCCTGATTCATAGGAAGGATCCCAGGGCAGCAACCAACTCCCAGGAGAGAGGGCAGATTTCTCAGCACAGGTCCTGGAGACAGATTTTTGGAAAGAAAAATCCTCTGGAATGACTGTCAAAGCCTATCTGTGACATCTAAGTCCCCTGGCTCATGAACAGCAGCTGAGGAGCCTTGCAGCCCAATGGCTGGAAATAGCAATCCTGCCAGGAGGCAACAGCCGTGCCTCAGAGAGGTACAGTGCAAAGGGCTCCTCTGGCTCCATGCCACTACCTGGTCATCCCTCCCAGGAGGCTGCCAGCATGGTCTCGCAAGCTCTGGAGGATTTGCTTATTCTCCTTTGGCAGATATTGCTAAAACCCACGGTCCACTTAAAGAATTGCAAAATATGGTCACTGGCAGGCATGGAGAGGAGCGCCTACAATCCTTGCTTCAGGTCTCGTGATTGTAATTAGCACAAATGTACTTCCACGAGCTATTTTAGATAGACTCTCCTCATGACAATCTGTCAAACTCTGAACATAAAGCCCTACAAATCAATTAAGCTGATGCCAGCACAGAAACCCTGTATCTGTAGGGTTGCTTGCGATTTAGATCTGAGGTTTTAAGGTGCTCCAGACTCACTTTTCTCTGCTCCTTCCCATCAGCCTGGAACTTCGATCTCACAGACACCTTCGCCTGCTGTGCTCCATACAGCTCCCACCTGCCTTGTCAACCATATAACTTGGTTTTGCTCGGGTGGCCCTAGGTCTCAGAAGTGGCACAAATGTCTTTGGAGGTTCTTACTTGGAAATGCCTTGGGCGTATTCATCTCATCAATCTAAACACTTGATTTTTTAAAATATTATCTGTCAGCAGCTGTAGAAATGTTTGTGTTGGAGGCATAGCCCCCTCACAGGGGAGCCAGCTCTGAGATGACTGGAGCGAGCTGTTCAGGGTAACAAGCATTCTGGGTCACGAGCAGTGAAGGACAGAGTGAGGACCTGTGATGTATTAAACCCAGGTTGGCATGCTTCTGCAAACTGACCTCATACTCTTGCTCTGCTTTCCAGAGCCTCCAAAGCCACCAGAAACTCCCCAGGCCAAGCAATTTGCCCATCTTCCTGTGGAAGCTGACAATCTCAAGTCCAAAAGACATTTAAAAAAACTCATGCAGTTAGAGGGACATCAAAAGGTGCCTTTCTGCCTCAATCCCCCCATAGTTTGGAGGCCAGAGTGTTTCTCCTTTCCTTCAAACCTGTTCTCTGCTTTACGTCACAGACCGCAAATCCAAGGTGTCCAGCAGACCCATCTAGTCACTTCCCTTGGGCAGGACACCAAAGGCAGTGCCCTCACCGGCGGGATGAAGCCATCCCCAGCTGTACTGCAGGCACCACACCATGCAGCCCAGGGCTTACCAGGTCCTGCTCTGGTTCTTGCAGAGGAGCTACCAGCAGCGGGGCATGGTCTGAGGAGGAACCTTGGCTTGTAGTCAGCCACGTGTGGATGGGAATTAGATCTGTGCAAGTCTGCAGTGGGGTCTGCACTGTGAAGAGTTTGGATAACCTTGTGGGCAGGGCTGAAAACTGACTAGCTGCCACAGGGTATTTTAATATCCAAGGAGGCATTTTGGGAAGTCCCACAGAAGTCCAGCAGGGACCATAACACCCCACTCGGGCTAGGAGCTCGCTTAGGTCCTGCTGAGCTGCACTTTGAGGCTCTGTGTGAGAGATGCTCCAGCACACAGGTCTGTGTCCATCCCCAGCCCTCACTCCAACATACCCCATCCTGTCTGGGGCAGAGCATCTGTGCAGCCCTACAGATATCCTGCTGCTGTTGCAAATCTCTGCTAGAGAAGGAGTCCATCAGACACCCTGGGAAATGGCTGTTGCTGGTTTCCTTTTTATTTTCAAAATGCTGACAACTACTCTTTGTCCCTGGATGGTTTTTTTGCTTTGGGCTTTTCTTTCAGTTCGTGTGAAACTGAATCATTTTGTGACCGGACAGGAACCCAGACCTGCTCTGAGCCTATAAACACAGCAGCAGCTAATACTGCCGCTGCAGCTCTTGGCTCCCAGACTAACCCTGCTGCTCACACGTGTCCCCGCTGTGTGTCACTGGTGCTGGAGTGCCTGGAGGTGGAACAGGCTGCTCATGGCAAGGGTGGTCACCTGCCAAACAGGTGGTCCCCTTGTCCGTAGGTCGAATTAGCCTTGGGGAAATTTGAGGCAGTTCCTAGCTCTTCCCCATCTCACTATGCCTTCCCTGTAGCATCAAGGGTGCTGTTTTACCATGTGCTCTGCCTCATTGCTGTCCTGCCCAAGCATCCCTGTGCTCTGCATCCCAGCCCTTGGCACTTCTCACGTGTCCAGTCTCATCACCATTACCCACGAGTCACCGGCTGCAGCTCCCAGGCATGCTGTGCAGCTCCCTGATGCATGCTGTGGCCAAGGTCCCACCCCTGTTGTTCAGCTGCCCAGATCTATGGGAAGACCATGTGGCTACTGCCCACATTACCGGTCTTTGCTCTCTCCACTTGGTGTCTGCCCATTTCCCGAGCAGGGCAATGCCTGGCCTTGACATTTGTGACACTCTGGCCTGGCTCGCTTTGAATTAATAACATTCATTTTGCAGTGCCAGGATTTCACTGAATCCTTTTCCTTATTTTTCACATGATTGCCAATCTCTTTTGTTTCACTAGCCCAGTCTAACAATTCTTCTAACTGTCCAAAAGGGCCATTAATCAAATGAGCAGCCTCTGCTCCAGACTGTACATGAGACACATCCGTGTGCACAGCCCCATGGAAGTCAGCCTCTCCTTCACATGGCTGGACTCGAGCTCTGCAGCACGTCCTGCAGCCTCACCATGGGCCCGCTCTTCTCCATTGACTTTGGCTGCCATCCTGGCTGTCGTTCTCAGCGTGTGAGCCTGGGCTCCTTGCTGCGACCTGGCTGTGCCGCCCTGCTGTGCTTCTCAGCTCCCCAGCTAACGCAGGTAGAGGTCCTGCTGAACCTTCTCACCTGGACCTCCGTTGACTCCCAGCCAATGCAGACTGTCAGCTGGTCCCAGGCAGCATGCAAGGATCGGTGCCAGCCCTGGATAAGTTGGTCCAGGGGAACTTCTGCAGCAGCATCAGGGCTTGGCTGCTCAGCCCAGAATCAGCCCCCTGCCTGCTTCATCCCCCTGCCTGCTTCATCCCCCTGCCTGCTTCATTGCCCTGCCTGCCCCTGCCTAGTTCATCTTCCCTTCTAGTTCATCTCCCTGCGTGGGTCATCCCCCTGCCTTGTCCATTTTAACTGCAACATGGACCCGAGCCACTATTGCATGGGAGAGGGTAGCAGCAGTGGGAAGAGAAGGGGGTGTCCTGTACCCGAGCGGGAACAGCCTGACTCTGCTCCCATGGGATGTAGAGAGGGCAGAAAGAGCAGGGGTTGTCATGCCTTAACTGGGCTCTGCATGTGACTGTGCTGGATGGTTGCGTGTGCTTTGTCAGCCCTCAGATTTGTGTACAAGGCAGTTCTCTGGGCCCCTCATCTCTTAGCAAGTGCCAGGGAGGCCAGGGCATGCTGGCTTCTTTCTGTTTTCATGAAACCTTATGGTTCCAGTAAGACATGTTGGGGGTCAGCTCCTCAAACCCCTTTGCCAGCCATGGTTGGGCAGTTTCAGGCTGCACTTGAAACTATCCCTGAACATCTGAGCCCTCAGCAGAGCTTCTACTTCCAGGCAATTGGCTTTGACCAATTTGTAGCTGTAGGGCATCTCTCTGTGTCTCCTAGAAAACCTCTAGACAGAGCTTGAACTCCTTCCAGCCCTCCTAGATTTTTTTCATATGCTTCAGCTATTTGCTTCCTCTCTATTTAGGAATAAGAACTTCCTTGGACACAGTGTTTGTACAGCCTCTTTTTTTTGTCACTGGACCTCCTTGCAAATTGCTTCCTGGAAAGATGAAACTAGGCAGAGGGTCAGTCTAATCTGACCAGAGGTAGGCATCTTTACCTGAGTTAATCAGCCTGGGCTCACCTTACAGCATGTTTGGGCCAGAGTATATCAGACATATCTTGCCTGGAAGTTTATTTTTCTCTGCAGTGAGTGCAAATGAAACAGAAATGAGTGGCCCACTTGGTGAAATGTACACCACAGACATCTAAAGCCAAGTGAGAAGAACTCTGCCCAGGCATCTGAGCACACTCCTTCTGCACACTCACACCCACATGCACACACACACTACATCAGGCAAAGCAATATCTTTTTCCAGGAACCATACCACACTATCAGGACCTGCAGAGAGGAGCTCAGCAGCAGTGAATTGATTTTCCTGCAGGGCTTTTAGCTAAGAGATGTCCTGCTCTCACCTCCCTCCATCCCACGTGTCCCTTATTCCAGAGGCACTACCTGCCTTCCCAAGGCTAAATGTTTTCTCACTTGCTAGGGAAGATCTGAAAGACTTTGCCTAGTGGTACAACGTATCTGCTGTGGCACAAAGCCTTAGCTAATAACATGGGAAAAAAGGGCAACAGTGACCTTGCATATGACACAAATAATTAAGGCAAGTCAGGCCTGTAGAAGCACAAGGAGAATGACCTGAGAGTGTAAATATGCACGCCAGCAAGAGAAAGAGCATGCATCTGAGAAAGGAGGTGAGCATGACTGTGAATTCATGTGCCATGGCCATGGTTCACCATGGACATCCTCCTCCACTCGCATCTTCTTTGATCAAGGACCCACCGACCATGCCAGGATGCAGAAGAAATGGGATAATAGATGCTATGGATCTGTCTTCATGTTGGAGGTTGGGCAAAAGCTGCCACAGGCAAGAGCCTTGAGTTGCAGCTGATCACAGGTGAAGCTCACAGGTTTGCTTTCTTGCACGCAAATCGTAAGAAACAGCTAGATGTTCCTTTTTGTCATTTTACCTGGAAGCAAGCACGCTTCCAGGCTGGGAAGCAACCTACATCAGGGTGATGGAAGTGCTGCACTTCAAGGACTTGGCATGCAGGGAATTGGAAAGGGCTGGGATCACTTTGTGTGGGGAAGAGATGATGAGTGGGGATATGGTGCAGGGTACCTGTTCATTACAGGTATCAAGTAATGAGCAGCCTATTCCCCTGCTTGCCTTTTCTCAAAGTGAAAAAGAAAGTGCCAGACCATTAAACCAGAAGGCAACCTAATTAAAACAGATAAAAGGAAACAGTTTCATATGTACAGCAAAAGCTTAGCTGGAGGGACTTATGGCTACAAGGCATGCCTAAGGATGTGGATTTAGCAGGGATCAGAAGAGGGTTAGATCTGTAAATGGGTTAGATGAGGTCCCTGGTGGCCACCCTTGGACAGGATCACACATTTGACTTAGCCAGGAGATAAGCCTGTATGCTTTGGGCCATAAACCAGCCACTCGCTCACGCTCTCGGGCATCTGCAAGGAAAGGGATCCCTGCCTGGGGATATGGCAGAACTTTGTCTGGAGGCTGGAGATGAGGCCAGACAACAGCCTGAAGAGGAGATGCAGGCTGCAGTGGTAGCAGTTGAGACTAGGAAAGGAAACAAGACAGTCATGGAGAAGAGCAGCAAAGCTGGAGTGTCCCACTGGAGACAGGACCTGACCACCAGTTCCTTGGATCCACTACATGCCTCATCCTCGCTGTGGGACCCCGAGGGCTGCCAGATCCCTCCTGGGGAAAACTGGTTGTTGGATGAGGTGTGGAGACAACAGGAATCTGCTTCTGACTGCAGAAACAAGGAGGAAACAAAGAGCAGGAGCTGGTTTCTGAGCAGGATGTGGCCGTCACAAGCAGGGGGACTCTGGGCAGGGTGGGAAAAGCCTTGGCGGTGCAGGGATACTCGGCCCTTTGGGGGAAAGGCTGATGTGGACAGGAGACTGCAGCTGTGCTTACAAATCTCAAAGACAGAAAACCCCAATAGTTAAACGGGGATGGAAACACCTCCGGCGCAGAAGCCAGGCTGCAGAGCCCATGTCCTGTAGCTGCCAGTATCAGTGCCCATTTGGCCTGCTGTCTCTGGGAGGAGCCCTGACACATCCCCATGGACATCTGGGACCCTGCAAAATCGGTGCTGCTTACAGATCCCTGGCAGAGCACGGTCACCAGATGAGCAGCCCCCAGTCCCACAGCCCCTCGGGGAGGATGCCCGTGGCAGGCAGCGATCCCTCCAGCCGGGGGAGAAGCAAAGGGCACCATCAGCCCCAGCCCAGAGAAAGCTCCACACAGGAAGAGCTGCATCAGTGGCAAATCTATACAAAATCCTTTCTAAACACAAACAGACAGAACATTATATGAAAGAGCTTTAAAGAATGGAGAAAGGCACACTAATAACTCTTGGTAGGAGCCATGACCCCAGTGATGAAAGCGTCAGTCTGGCTATTCGAACTGCAGGGACTTTCAAAGAGTCTCCTGTGGGCAGGGACCCACAGGCATTTCAGAAAGGGGGGAGATGTGAATGGTGAAGTTTGGGCTGCTCCGACACACCAGCCTCTCCGGCACAGATGAAGGATCTCTTTCTAATCAGCAGTGCTGGGACCCAGCGGAGCACATGCAGAGCAGGGGTTCCCAGGGTACATTATGAACATTGAATTCACACACCAAACAGCAACCAAAAGGAAGAAAAAAAACCCAGTTCATATAATTAAACTGCGACTGAAGAGAGAAACAGCCTCGGTGCTGGGTGAGCTGGGGAGTGCTGGAGTCAGGCAGCTGGAAAGAGAGAACAAGGGGGTGGGGGGAGCAATTGTGGTAAAAACCTTGAAAATTCATTTTGAACAAACTCATTAGAAAGATTGCAGTCCTGTCCTCAGAGGGGCAGAGGAAGAGCTATTGTAAAGAGCTATTGTGCTGCTCAGGAAGGACTTGGTGCTGCAATGGCACCAGACTATGGGAGGCGGATGGCAGGGCTCCAGGGCTTTCTGTGCCGGGAGTGTTAAGCCCTCTCAGGCCAGCAGCTCCAAGGAGCAGGTGGATTAGGAATTTCCTTGGACGCAGAGCAACCACACGTGGGGGATTTGTCCTATCAAGCCACTGTGCTGACCAGTGCCAAGCACTCCTGTTGGCAGAAATAGAGGCTGCCGCTTTGCCATCTTTCTTAAAGCTGGCCACCAGTGCGGGTTTGCAGTTTTGATCCATCAGTTTTACCAGCACCCTGCGGGGACAGGGGCTGGAGGGAGTGGCAGAAGCACTAGGAAAGAACAGAGCAGGACCCTGAGAGAAGGCAGCTGTTCCAGTTTAACCTGCATGAACCAGTGCTTTACCCCAAAATCAAGCTCGTGCTTGTTTTGCTCCCTGGAGACATATGCCCTTTTTCTCACAGCAAAGCTTTTAGCCGTGATGGCTGGCAGCTCTCTGCACTGCTCCAAGCTGCCTGGTGCACCATCCCCAGCGGACACCAACAGCAGACTGGGGGAAGTGGAGAGCCCATCACCCCGGACCTCTGCTATGCATGCTTGGGTTTGGTAAGCAAGACCCCAAAGACATTGCAAGACTGGCTGCCTTTCCCACTTGGGGCTGCAAGTTTGGTTCTGGGTTGGTTTTTTTTTTGGTGAGGTGTCCACGTCTGTTATAAATGTTACAGTATAAAAGTATTCAGAAAGGCTATTTGCACTGGACCAGAGCCCCTCATGGGCACCGGTGTCATGGGGGCTCTCTTTGCCACCTGAGGGATGTTGAAGACTGAGGGTTGCACTTAAGGAGCAAAAGCTCCTTGCAGGTGGTGGCAGGAGGACAGGACATTTAACTTCTGTCTCTAGCAATGCTGTAGGATGCTAGTGTGATGGGGACCTTCCACTTTATCTGTCAGCAGTGACCTGTACACAGACAAATCCCCACACCATGCATTTGCCATACCCTCATCGGTGAAATGAAACTCAACGCTTAGACCTGACTCCAAGGAACTGATCCCATCGCCTCTGACTTTCCACAGTTTCAAACAGCGTGCAGGTGGGGAGCACAGCTGGCAACAAAGTATGATCTGCCCTGTGTTATTGTGGCATGGTTTATAGGGGGAATTAACTGTTGAATGGGGTTGTTTTTACTGGCCTGATGATCTCTGCCACAAGGTTTCTCACTGGGGGCAATTCAAAACATGCTTTATGCTGCCATGTGTGCTGGCTCTTTTGTGCAGCAACACGAGAAGGAGATATCATGAAAGCATCTGTGCTGGGAGAACATGTAACTGTCGCTGAGGTTCAGTGCAAAACTTTATTGCCAGGAGAAACTGCAGAACAGTTGCCGTTGCTTTGACAACAGCCAAAGCAGCCCGGCCCCTAGGTGAGGAGGATGTGAGCTCAGTGTGAGCTGTACGAGTGTGTCTACCAGCACCATCAGCTCTCGCGTACCCACTGATGGGCCTGGCTTTGCAGGCACAGCATGTGCCTTTCCTTACCCCAGCAGATGATAAAATCTCTGGCCTTATGAACACCTGCTTTTTGGAGCAAACCATACATCAGGTGGATTAAAAAGCTCCAGTCCCTGAAATAAAGCCCTTGCTTTCCAGGGTGATCTAGCTTTCAGCTCAGCCACACACTACTGCATCAGTCTGAAGGTACCATGTAAAGGTCCACCTAAACCCAGAGCAGATATCTTTGTCTGAGGACTCCTGTCTGCTACCCAGGGTCCCTTGCTAGAGACAAGCTGGCGAAAAGAAACATAAAAAATCTCAGCCAATGAGTCCATCATTCCTTCACCACCTGGATCAAATAAAAGAACACATCTGGGTGCAGGCAATAGAGTACATGATATCTGGCGACCGTTACACCCAGCCATGCACCAGGGCTTGACACAGTGATGTCTTCTGCTTGGCCAGGGTTGGGGAATACTCTGTGCGGTGCCCATTTGCAGTGCCACTTGCCCCCAGTTTCTGTGGACTTTACATTTTTCACCCTGGGTTTGGTTTCCAAGTCACTTCGGGTGTGGCTGTGCCTAGGTCTTGGAGGCGGCTGTGCTCCTCCCTGCTCCAGGACCCTGACTTTGGAGTCCTTTTTCCCGTACAAAACACTGTCTTCCCTTCATGTTCTGGATTTTCTCCAGGACCGTTCCCAACATCATGGAAATTCCCATGTCTCACTCCAGGGCAATGCATGTTGAAAGAGACTAACTGGAGACCAAGTAGAGACTGAGAAAAGACCTGCAACATCAGCAACCTTCAGCTGACCACAACAAACATCACAACTCATGGCCAACCTCAGTGGGACAACAGTAGCTATCTCCCAAAAAAGAAACTTTTCATTTTATAAAGGGCTTTCCAGGCCCATACAAGATCTCCAGCCAGGTCAGATACCTCCAGCAGTTCAGATAAGAAAAGCTAGGGAGCTTGGGATCATGGTGGGAGCTTGGAATCATGAAGAACTTGTGATCATCTTAGCATGCTGGTGGAGGTGAGGACAAATCCCCAAGAAAGGTAGGGGAGATCCTGCCTCAAAATTTAGAAAGAGAGGGCAGATGCAGGCATGGAGGGACACAGCTTCTGTGAGCATGGCCGTGCTGCAGAGCAGGGGGCACAAGGTCTGACATGGAGAAACGTTTTGCTGACGCTGTTTAGTCTGCACCATGAGGGAGAGAGGGGCATGCCCCAGGCAGAGGGACCCAAGGCAGGCAGCTAGCTTGGGGTATTTTCATTCAATTTTCCTTCCCTGCTGAGCTTGATGCTTCTTCAGCATGAGCAGGGCCTGACACATAAAGATGGGGAAGCAAATCCCAGCCTGCTTGCTTTCAGCCACATTATGAATGGCTACAGGGATTTGTCCTCTCTGGAGCGAGGATGCGCTGCTGGGAATGTCATTAAGAACATGCTCGTTTGCCTTCAGCGCTGAAGTGGTTATTGCACATGGGGGGGACAGGAGGCAGGAGGGCCTGATATTAACCACCTGGGTTACAATAATGTCATTTACTTTTCCCAGGGGACAGGAGGCAGCTCGGATGACAAATGTGTCAGCACTTAGAGCATTGCTGGATAGGTTACTTGCTAAGTGAGCATGTAGCACAGTGCTGCAGGTTTTCTGGTATCTCACAGGTCTGGGCCATGGGACCCCCTCAGAAACCTCAGGTCTGAACTAACTATGAACTGACAACATCTAGATGTTTTTAAAAAGTGATGATGTGCACAGGGCAGGAGGTTCTGCCAGGCCAGAGAGAAAGGGAAAGGTGATGGAGAGATCAAGGAAGAGCACAACAAATCATCCTGAACTTGGTCACAAGATTTGGGGAGAAAAAAAGCTATGATCCAGGATCAAGGGACTCATCTGATGGAGTTTTAGCATGGACTTGGCTCTAATGGAGACCTACTCATTCTTGCTGAGTGTACAAATCCCTTGTCCTCATGTAGGTTGGACAAACCGTTGCCTACTCCTCTCTGCTGACTAGGGAAGCCAAGTGTGACCAGCAGACCTCTAGCCCGGCATTGTACTCAAAAAAATCTGGATGAGATCCCCTCTCACCCTAGAGCTGGCATGGAGAAAAGGGGATACAGAAACAGTACGCACGGGCTGCCTGCCCTCCCTGCCACCCAGGCTTCCTGCCAGCCAGGTGCCGCAGCTCCTGCAAGCACCTTGGAGCCACAGGCTGGACACTGGGCTTCTCCTGGCCCTGCTCCAATGTGGTGCTTGCCCAGGCAGCATTGTGGCCGGAGCTGAGCATTACCCTGCACATTGACTCTGGGCCTGGCCATTTTGCCTGGCACTACAGTTCCCAGAAGGTTTCTTGGTCATTTCAGCACCATCCATGCTGCTCAACATCCAAATATCCATGGAGATAAGACACCACCTTTGCCAAGCCTTTCCTGTGCAGAAGACAGTGCCCTCTACACTCTGGCAACAGTGAGCTGCACATTTTTGACCTCCGGGCTCAATTACTGCAGCTCATTATATCTGGGAATGGAGCCAAGCAGGCTGAGAAATCTTTCACTGGTGCAAAACGTAGCAGCCTGCGTGCTCAGATGCCTGGGGGCTGTGATCCATCAGCCTGCAGCTCCTGCTTCTTTGCTTGTATTCCCAACTAACCCAGCATCCCTGCCAGACTCCAGCCCAGGACCTGAAGCATCTCACATTTGCTGAGACCAGCTTTATTGCAGCAGCGGGCTTCTCAGCTGGCCACGTCTGGCGCTGAAAGGGGAGATCATGGCAGAAGACAGCCCTTCCCAGGCAAGAGGCATGACGTCCACCTCTCCTGGTGGACCCTGTGATCTCTTTTGCTTGCTCTATCTTGGTCTGGAGGTCTTTTCCCTGGAGATGTGGGGCTCTCTGGTCTCAGCTTGGAGTCAGGCTCCCTGGCAGAAGAAGGGGAAGGTGGCAGGGGCAGAGGGTGAGGCAGCCGTAGGCACAGAGGAGGTGGCAGAGAAGGGCGGGCGAAGCAGCCCTGGCTGATGTGTGTCCCTGCCAAGCCATGAATCCTTGCAGCTGAAGCAGCCAGATCCCCTGCTCCTGGGTCTCTGTTGACTTGGGAGAGCAGGAGCTGGCACTAACACCCCTGGACTGCCCTCAGGGATGGGGATAGTCCAGACTCGCATTTGGACATGCAGCTCCCATGGAGATTGGCAGGAGGAGCTGGGTGCTTTCCTTTGAGCTTCACAAATCTGGGTGCCTCTCTGCCTTCAGCATCATCTTCTTTTTGCCTCCTGCCTTGGTCTCTTTGGACAGGCTCTTATGCTGCCCTTGCTGGTAAATTGGTGAACACTGCAGCAATACCTGAGCAACAGTGCAATAACGGCATCCCTTTCGCCCCTCTCCCACCCTCTCCTTTCATCCCCTCCCCTCCCCCAGCCTCACTAACTCACTCTCCTGCTAGTTTATGGCCAGAACATTTTGTTTGCAAAGTGCTGTCAGATGCGACATTAAGAGGCGCAGTAAATCAGAGCACAGGGGCCTCTCCAAGCCTCCGCAGATGAAAACCTTTTATCACAATTTGGATCTGTTTGCACTGGTATGAAAATTATGGCTCCAGTTTAGCATCAACTTCCCATTATTCATGTCCCTGTGAGCAGCGCCTGCTAAATTGGATTGTTTCAAGCCTCCCCGCCCTGCTGGCCCTGAGAGCCCAGCAGATCCCGCCCGGCTTCCCATCCTCACCTTGATGTCCTCTCCCGGCAGGATGCGAGCGGGAGGGAGGTTGCAGCGCACTGTGCATGCTCCTGGCTGGAGGAGGGCTTGGGAGTGTGGAAAAAAGGGATGCCAGAGTAGACGGAGAGGCTTCTGCATCAGTGTGCTGGCACCCTGTGCTGAAGCAGGCACGGTCCCCTCTCTGAGCTGCAGCCCGATCTCTGCTGCTGCAACCCCCGAAGGTGGGAAGTGCAGGTTGCTGCCTGCGGCTCTGTGCACGTCCTTTCCTCTGCTCCTCTGTGCCCAGGAACTTTCTGGTTATTGGTAAGTGTTTGGAAGAGAGAAGCAGAGTCAATGGGTTCAGGAAGGAGGGAAGGATGAGGGAGAAAGCACTAGCAGGGATGCAGATGGAGCTCGGAGGAAAGAGAGTGATTTTCAGCCACACTTTAATCCTTGTTGTATCATGAGAAATCAGGATGCACATCCTCCCCATCCTGCCAAAAAGGCCAGATGGGGGATTCTTCGGGGCAGAGGGGGACAGTGGCTAGGTGTAGGGACAAAGAGCGGGGCAGGCTGGAAAGGAGGACCTTGCTCCTCACATGTGCTGTCCCATGCAAGAGCTGGGAGCAGTGCTGAGCCCTGGCAGGTAGCTCTCTTCCTTTGGCCAAGGGAGGCTGTGGTTCTTCCCAGCTGCAGCAGAACAAATCTGCTCCATGCAAGGGGCTCTGTCTCTTTCTGTCCTAGTGTTGCAAGTGTTGCAGTCTTAGGGTGTGCTGTTTAAGTCAGACTCATTGGGGGTCAGTGCATCATGGTAAGTCATTAGGGGCAACAGGTGAACCAAGAAACAAGGTCTGAGGAGGCAGCTCAGTGGAGGGCACCCGCTGATCGGGGCAGTGGTCCTCAAGCTGGCCAGGCACAGGCTGGTTAACACGTGGTGTCCCAAGGAACCTCGACCAGTCCAGCCTTTGGGATGTGAGAAGGGAGTCATCTGAGCTCCCCCCAGCATCTGGAAGTGCATCTCACATCAGCACCACTGTCCTGGCAAACTGGAAAACGCATTGCATGTTGGTTTCCACCTGAAATACTGAGGTTCATGTTAATGAGGCACAAGATTTTCTTTGCAACAAATTAAACTAGAAACCTCCACTGAAACATGGTAAGAGGTACTGTCAAGCCCTGGTTGAGTGTGTTAGATGTTCCTGCCAAACTTAGCTAAGGCTCCATGGTAAGAACAATTAAATTTTCCCCTGGACAGCATCAACTGGAACAGTATGGAACCATTGTCCAAGGGGGTGTTCCCCAAAAGAAGGCCCATTGACAGTTATACCATGTAAGCAGGGTTTATGGTGGTCAGCGAGCACGCAGGATGGAGGAAGGACTGGCCACTTTCACCTGTGTGCATGTTGATTTGCACGTGCGAGAGATGGAGCAGGAGCAAAGCTAATGCAAAAGCAAGAGTGAGCAGCCACCAGATGAGAGGAACAGCAGCGTATGTGATATCAGGAGAAGAATAGGAGGATGAGCTTCTTCTAGATGAGGTTGGCGAGCTAAACAGCTTGGTTTCATGCGGCCAGCAGCTCCCTGCTAATGTTCATGCTTGCTGAGTTGAGGGATGCAGTGCTGCAGGTTTGTTCTCGCTACCCAAGAGGGACCGTGCCTGTGTGTCACCATGCCCTGTTGCTGCGTGTGCCACACAATGGCACCAGAAAACTGCTAAGCCATGGCACAACAACGTCAGTCTGAACAAGAAGCTGATTCTGTGAAGAAAGACAAATCTTGTACCCACCTGAGGTCCGCACCATGGGAAGCATACCAAGTCCTCACAGACCTCTTTTTTACTTCCATTGTGCAAGGGAGTTCAAGCAGCAGCTGCAAAGACCTGGTTCTCAAGAAATAGGGAGCTGGTGCAAGGGCTTTCACATAAGCAGACTTTCTGACACAGCTGGGAACATTTATTTTCTTTTTTGCACCTCTCTGCAGAGATTTTGCTGCAGTTGTAATTGTACGTTTTTTTAAGATAATATGGCCAGATGCTCTCCAAACAAACCTTGAAGTCTGTTGTTGCAAGGCAATAGGTATTTTAATTTTAACTTAATACCAGTGTGACTGCTCAGAATGAGCCAATGTCACTGTCCAGCAAATCCCTCGGGCTTTATCTACCACAGACAGATTTGGAGTGAGTTTTGCTGAGCAGGTGACCATCCCAATAAATCTGGATATTTCTTGTAGGTTTTTTTTTTATTATTAACACTCACCCAGTGCTTGGCCCCCAGGCTATCACCTCACTCCAGTCAAGTCCATGCTAAAGATCCCCATCTTCTGTCAATCTCAGGAGAAGTGAGATGACACTAATAAATATGCTTGCAATGCTGCGAGTCTCTCGTGCTCTCTGTATTCTCCCTTGAATTGCAGGCTGTTCAGAGCAAGGCTGGCTTTATTTCTCTCTCGTACATCACTGATTTGCTACGCTGTCAGAGTTCAACAATAGCAGTAATAATTAACCATTTAATCTGAATCAGACACTGGGTCTTGTTTGCTCTTTCTGTATAGAAGATGGAAAACACTTGCAAAGATCAGATTCTGATGTTCCTCAGCTTAGTGTTAAGTGTCTTGACTCTGCAAAATTGCTCGGAGTCTTTCATTTCGCTCTTTGAGCTCGTTAGTCCAAATTAAAAACAGCATTCATTCTAATTCCAGCTTCTTGAAATTCCTCCAAGATCAGTGCTATTATTCTTTCAAATGCCTTGGGAGCAGAACTAACACCAAAAGACATTCACTTACATTCCTGATGTCCAAATGGTTTAATAAAAGCCACTAGCTTCAACTTAGTGATCCTGTCATCCACCTTGCCAAAGTGCACGTCGCACTCCTCCCGAAAGCTTCGCTGCAATTTCTGTAATGTCCTCACTGCCTGCAGCTCACTCTTAAGGCTTTCTGTGAATCACGTAGATGAATGCCCCTCTAGTTTTATTTACGACCTCTGAATAAATTGGGTGTGCATGTGGCTTTGTCTTTTCAATAGTTCACGATTTCTGAATTTTGTCATGTTTGGGTTTAAGTCCTGTAGGGAGAATGGATTTCTCTTGGTCACTGGACTGCTTGAGCCATCTGTCCTCATGTGGATTGCACCATCAGGAGGGGACTGGAAAGAGCTTGACCAAGCTACTGCTGCACTGCATCTCTGCTCAGACAGCAAAGCAAGGTCTTTAAATCCTGTATGTGTTGCAAGTCTGGGTTCACAAACAGGATTTCAGAAAAGCTTCAGTCTCACGTCAGGTATGAATGTAGTCTCACATGCAACTCTGTCTCCACCGCTGCAAACAACTCTCTGTTACCTTACCAGGCATTTATCTCTTTAGTCTTGAAATGGTCCATCAAGCCACACGCTCGCTAGGTCATGCAACCCCAGTTTACAGTGGAGGAAGTTAGTGAGTCAGGCAGGGTTTACAGTCGTTTCCTAAGGGATGTTCAGCTTCATTTCATGAACTAATAAAGTTGGGCAATGAGAGAGAAGGAGATGTAGCAGGAGAAAAGCTGCATTCACGAATCAGCTCTTAGCAGGCAGGCAGTTTAGGAGAGACCCCCGACAAAGGCTGAAGGGAGATCCAAAGTGTCTGTTAACTGTCTGCTGATGCTGTTCTGCATCAAACTCCCAGTGTGAGGAGCCAGGAGAGCCACAGGGATGCCTTTCCAAGCTACACCCTCCTTTCCTCTCTCCACCGCAGCTCAGCAGCCTAGCTAAGGGTCCTGATAGTGTCCAGCCCAGGGAGCATGCCTGGAGACATTGCAAGTCAGCAGTCAGTGCACTGCTGGGAGATTTTGAAAGAGTTTCCTGGACGCCCACACATACAGCTTGGAATCCCACAGAGCGCAGCCCCTCACTGAGAATGATCCATTGCTCTGGGACATTTCATACCGGCTCGGCAGGCAGCTGCTCTGTCTCCATCCACAAACTGATTCCTCACCCCCTCCTGCTCTTACTAAAGAGGCATCCTGAAATCTTGCCGGTCGGCTTTCCACCACACTCTGCCTTACCCTGGAGGAGAGCAGTGAGGGTTGTCCTGGGGAAAGGGGTAGATCTGACCAGGGCTCTGCAGCCTTGCACAGCTCTGGAGGAGCTGGAGGAGGAGGCAAGCAGCAGAGAAGGCGTTGGAAGGGCATCTGCATTTATTTCCAACTCAGTGCAGTTGCACGAGAGGACCGAGGGTAGGGGGTGAATGGCAGGAAGGTTTTTTGTTCACCAAGATGCACCAGGGAAGGTAATTTAGAGAGCACTGTCTAAAGTCACGTCTGCCTCCAAGTCTTCTGTAGTCTTTGGAGAGCTCAACAGAAGATGGAAATTATGAGTCTAGGAAGATATAGATGCAGTTAATACCTATTTTACCTGTACAGTCTATAATATGTTGCCATAGTCTTGAAAATGTTGTGACTTGGAAGCCATAAAAGCTGGAAGGAACATGCTAATTGAGAACACAGTCAGGCTATAAATCCAGAGAAGATACTGGGGCTGGCAGGAGAGAAACCCAGTCCCAGGGAAAAAGGGAGGGGGAGGAACTCAGCTAGAGAGTCAGGAAGGAAATTAAAGAGAAGGGGAAAGAGGGAGAAAATGGGACTCCTCAGTTCCCAAGGCTGGCTTAGCCTCAGGTAACACTCCAGGTTGATATTAGAAAATCAAAGGAATTGATTCAATGGAAGTGCCATTAGAAGAGAGAATTTAGAACAAATTGGCAGCATGAATAGGAACTAATTGCCAGAACCAGGGAGATTCACCCAAAATTGTATAGAAAGAAAGGATGATATTTCCCATCTACTAACTGTAATACATAACCTACAGCTTAAAACAGTCTCTGTAGCAAAGTAAGGGAAGGTATCAAATGTGACACTAGGGGGTTTGAGTGGGGTTTTTTAAAGTATTAAATGGGATGTAGAGTCTTACAGAGCAGTAGGTCAGACTTCTGTGTCAAGCAAATAGGTAGAAATTGTAACAAAGAATAGAGCTATTGGGTAAATTAATAAATAGGATATAATAGGAGAAAGTTGCTTCAGTTTCTGTGGAAGGAAATAATGCATCAGAAATCCATTAGTGTTCACTGAAGGGATCAATATGTGCACAGGGATGATCTGGTCAATATAATCTGTTAGGATTTTCAAAATGCTTTTGGGCAATGCCCCTCATCAGAGACTCATCAGGAAATTAGCTTGTTATGGGTCAAAAAGGAAATTCCTCTCACGGGTAATTCTGCTGGTTGAAAAATAGGAAAGGAAGGGTACAAAAAATTAATGTTTTTTCACAGGTGGGACGGAGGTGGTCCATGAAGTCAAATGAGGAGCTAGGCTGTGGTGCTCAGTACAGGCATAAATGGTCTGGGAAAGCAGGGAGCAGTGAGGTTGCAGAACTCACCAATGGCATAAAATTAATTTGGACAGGCAAACAAAATCTGACTGTGAGGAGCTGCCAAATATTGTTGTAGGACTGAATGCCTGGGCCAGAAAATGATCTGGTGACATTCAACTTCAGTGGAAATTAATGTGCACGGGAGACAAAACTGTCTCACCTGTACATGCAGAGCACAGGGAAGGGACCTTGGAGTTACACCACCTGCTTCCAGCAAAAAGATCACCTTGATCCACGGTGGTGGCAGTGATGAGAACTGTCATGAAAGAAATGCAAAGTAAAATACACAACTTTTGTTTGCCGTTTTATAAATTAAAAGTGGAGCCAGCTTTTAAGCATTGAGTGGGGTGGAGAACTCACACCTGGCATGGGAAAGGCAAGCAGCAATTATTACCCAGAAGTCAGAGTTTTAGAGCCAAGATTTAAAATGGTATGTAGCGTAAGCAGAACTGGCCCATGGACCTGGCACTTCCGTGAGAGGCAGCATCCCCACACTCAGCTTGGACCTGCCTTTTGCTGTGGAAGGATGCCACGAAGCAGCTGACTGCCTCCAAGAAGGACACCATCTCCCGGCTTTCAGGGAGTTTAACCTCTAATTTGAGTCAGAAAAATGCAATCTCATGCATGTCTTGCAGAAACTAATCTGTCTTCATCACTTTGGAAAGGTTGCCAGCTCCTGCATGGTGTCTATCTGGCTCTTGGGAAGGCTTGCAGATATCTTCCCTGCAGGTTGAGCCCCAGAATTATACCTGGGGGACTGGGAAGGGTGTAACTCTACTCACAGAAAACAGCCCTCTCCTCTCCCACAGGCTGGTCTGGCAAACCCCAGTAGTTTGCAACTCTTCCAAAATTTTTAGCTGCATTTGAATTTTCATTTTTAATAAGAGAGATGATAACTTCGTGGCTGTAGCTGTGTGTGTGACCAAATAGGATGACTAGGAGGGACCCGGCCTCTTGCACAGTGCCGTTGCTGGTGGTGCTGCCCTTGCTGCAGCAGCGATGCTTAGCACAGCGCTCGTCATGCTGGGGCTGATGCAATCCCCCCTCCGAGCCCCCAGCACTGAGCGAGTTGAGCAGGCAGCGTGTGCTGGCAGGCTGAAGGGGAAAGCTCCCACGAGAGAGCTGCTCTCGCGCAGAGCAGGCGTGAGAACAGAGAAGTGCATAAAGATCACAAAAGCATAACGTGGCCATGCCGGCTCAGGCCAAAGGTTCGTGTAGCCTGGTGGTCAGCCTCCAGATGGACGTTAGAGGATGCAGAGGGGAAGGGTGTAAGAAACAATGGAGGTTTAGAGAGCTCCTTCTCCTCTCAGCCCTCCCCCAGCATCCCACAAACAGCATTTCAGGAGATTTCGGATCTGGAATTTGCACCCAGACCATCGTGTTCAGTGCTGCAGCTTTGTCTAATCTCTTTTCAGATCTGTTTATGTTTTTGGCCCCTGCCACCTCCTAGGGCAACGAGTTCCAGGTTTTAATTATGCACCGGATAAATTGGTATGCTCGGGCTGCTGCCCGTCCAGTGCACTGGGCCCAGCACTCTCAATAGCTGTTCCCAGTCCCTTTCTCACGCCCGTCCCCTCCGGTGTCCTCCCTCCCTCCCCATGCTCAGTTTAGGCTCCTTTGGTGCCTTTGCCGGGACAAACCCTTTGCAGGTTCCACCTCCGTGGGATGGAGAAGGAGAGTGGGAAAGCATCTGCAGCTCCTGGTCTGCTGAAGCAGCAGTGATGTTCTCAACTCCTTTCCTAATAATGCCTTGTTTCTGAGGGGCTGTTTTGCCCCCTCCTAGGGTGATATTTTGAGAGCACCCTCCATGTTGATCCCTGGCTCTCCTTCCTGACAGCTGTGTGCTGGCTGTGCACTGGAGAATTGGTCTTCCTCACATGCCTGGACCTTCAGTGAATCTTTATAGCTGCTTATGTTTCACCTATCCTCAGTTAACTCATCTCAGCAAACTGTAGTTCAGCACATTGATTCAGCCCCATTTCCAGACCGTGAAGATGCCGGCTGTCTCAACCCTGGTGTGAGCCCGCTTGGATGCTGCTTTGGAAGCCCTGTGCCGTTGTTTTGCAGCGCTATTTACTTGGCTGTCATATCCTTTGCTTGCACTGTGTGCAATGTCTGCGTTGCACTGTTTTGTGGGCTGACTATTTTATAGAAGCGAGTGAATATTGCATGCAGCTGTACAACCACCCAGAAGCAACCCAGAACTGGCGTATGCCCAGTGGCAGGGTGAAACTGTGGCACGTACCCTGGGGCAGAGCCTGCACCCTTCTCCTTCTGCTCACTCAGACTGGATCATGCCAGATCAGCCGGGGATTGTGTTCCCCTCCGCCCTGTGTTAGCTCTGCGAGATGCAGTAATAGCTATTGGCAACATCACTTGCCTGCCTGCCTGCCTCTCATTTCCGCGCGATGCTCTCACCAGGGACCGCCTGCAGACCCTCTCCCAGGCTCTCTGAGTGACCCTCTGCTGCTTTCTGCCTCCCTCATCCCCTGCGCTGCCCAAGCAGTCCCAGCTCTCCCGCTGACCCGTGTGCCCCTTGGCACGGTGGCACCTCCAAGCCGATGGCAGTTCTGCTTTGACTAACATTCTTGCTGGCCAAAAAAAAAACCAACCGAGGAGCTTGAGAAATGCCTGGTCCCTATAGCTGGAGGGCATTTGTGTTGCAATAGAAGTTCGTTCATGCTAAATTAATCTGCCTGTAAGTTCAGTGCTGTTGGTTTGGGAAAAGCGATGCTCTTGGTCCTCACCCTGCTTCCCCTCCCAAACCCTGAGCGCCGGGGGACAGTGGGGTGACGAGGTGCCAGGCGCGGGGTGGCTGCAGCCAGAGGGGACCCGCTCTGCAGCAGTGCTGCCCAGGCAGAGGCCAGGCTGGCTAATAGAAAATGCTGTCAGGGCGGGGAATGGGGACTCTGCACCAGGCATTAACTCTTGTAAGGCAGAGATGCTCCAAGCGGCTGGCTGCCTCGCTCACAGCCGAGGTCCCTCGAGCACCAGGGAAGGGGCTGAACGCTTGCCAGAGGTCCATGGGGAGGCTGCCGCTCACGTGGTTTCCTCCCCATTTCCAGCCACCAAATTGCATTTACAAGAAGCAAACCATACATTAAATAACTCTTGGATGTCAGAGCAAGCAACTGCTGTGGGGGATGTTCTGGGAGAGAGAAGGAGAAACAGCTGGTCCATCCAGGAGCAAAGAGAGGGGAGGCGATGGTGGGGGTTAGGGCAATGGCTTGGGAAGAGGCTGGGGGTGGCACTGGGGTGGAGGAGGTTGAGAGTAAGGGCAGATGTCCTGGGATGAGAACATGTCGTCTGCTGTGACTGTGGCTGATGGCGAATAGCCCATAGCATAGGATGCCTCATTGCAAGAGTCTGTCCCGCAGGCTCCGGTTTAGGGTGCTTTTGTACACATGCTGCAGGAAGAAATGGATGTAAACATTCAGTATCTCAGATTATAAACCCTGACGGGGCAGGATGGGCCTGGAAGGTCAGCTGGCACCGCCACAGTCCCCCAGCAAAGGCTGCAGGGCCCAGGCAGGGGCGGGTGGCTGGGATGCTTTGCACGTACCCCCTGCCCGTCCCCTGCTCTGGCTCCAAACAGGAAACAACAGTCTTACCAGAACTGTCCCAGGGGAACGTGAATCTGACGGGGCTGAACGTATGGACGAATCCCAGCAAATATCTGCTAGCTTTCTATAGTGGATAATGACACGTCCTCTGAGTCCTCCAGCGACGATCCCAGGAAAGCCAAGCCTTTGAGAGCCGGGCTGAGCTTGTCCTCGGGTTCCTGCTGTAAATTCCCACGGTGCCATTTATCTGAGCACGCTTCAGGAAGCAATTGGGGATTCCCACAGGCAGCAGCACTGCTCCACCACAGCCTGCATCTGTGTCCCGAGGCAGGGGCCGGCTCACACGGATGTGCAGGACAGCACCTCCTGATTCATTGCTTCCCGCTGCATGCTTGTGCAAACGCGGAGCAGGTGAATCCTCCTGCTTCCCCGTTCCTTCCTTGTCACGTTCAGGCAGGCGGCGTTCCCATCTCACCCCTCCTAGCAATGCGTCGGGAGCTTTTCTTTTTCCCCAGGTGGGTTTTGTGTTTCATTCCTGTTTGATACTCTTTACTGGGAGCTATACAGGCAAGAGCAGTGTCTGAATTTCCACCTCTGCAGCTCCTAGCGGGTTGAGGGGATAGAGCCTGCATGAGGAAACCTGTGCAGAGGTGAATGGGCTCCCTACCTGGAGTGCTGTGTTTTCTCGGGAGGGTTTGCCATTGTTTAAGAGAAAATTTGAAAAGTAATAATCTCAGCAAAGCAGAGGGAGAGGCCCCTGGAGGCGGTTCAGCAGCAGAGAGGGAGCCTTGCAGATCTGCATGAATGAGAGCATGCGAGGCAGGAGTGGAAGAAACAAAGAAGGAGGATGAGATGGAGAAGAACACGTGAAAGAGGCTGCCTGGGATGGGACCAAGACAGGCAGGTGGGGTCTGCAGTGCCATCCACGGCTTCGGTCTGTGTGTGCTCTGCCAGGCTGCGGGCAGGGTCTTGGGGGGTGACCAGCAGCCTGACTGCAGGAGGGGGACATGTCCCGCAGTGCTGGAGCACCTCGTGGTGCCTTGTGCTTCCTCCTCAGTCACCTTTCGCGGGCTGAGCGGGACAGACCAGGTGGCTGCCGCAGTCTGCTCCGCACCCCCCCACATCACATACGGCCCCGTCCAGGGCACTAGCAGCGCTTGCCGCCTGCCTCTGCTCCTGACCCCCTGCAAAGGTCCTTCCTGCGCCGTCAGCTCGCTATCCTTCGGCTGCTTGTGGAATGGCATCTGCTTGGAGTGCCTCGAGGGTGATCTGCTCACCTGTGCTTCGAGGGCTTGATTTCTGCAGGCATCTGGAGCCCAGGGAAATGAGTAGCAATGCGGTTCACAGCCCTGCGCCGAGACACATCCCCCTCCTCCAGCACCGCCGGCGTCCAAGGGAAGGGGCTGCTCAGAGGGCATCCCGAGATGCAAGGCAAGGGATAAGAAGGAGGGAGGGGTGTCTTCCTGCGCAGACCCTTCCTCTGGCCCTCGGCTATTGTGCTGCTTCCTTCCTCCTCCCCGAGGGCTGCACAGGAGCTGGGCTTTACCAGGGCGCTGAATCAGACCAGGTAATCCAGGCCACAGCTGCATCCTGCTTCGCCTGGGACATCGCTCTGTGAGCGGGAGGGAAGGGGATGAATAAGACTCTCTGCCGCTGAGAAACCCCGGCGAGGAACAGCATGTGATTTCACTCCCCCACACCAGCCAGAGCACAAATCCTCCTTTCTGGGGCTTCCTGCTGCCTCTCTCCCACCCTGCTCACATCAGTTATCCCAAACAGGGAGCAGTCGGCTAAAACTCCGCTAATAGACTTCAGCAGGAGCGCGGTGCCGGGTCTAATTAACCGCCTGACGGCTCCTCTGTATTGGACACGCACGAGCCTCTCGTGCGCGAGGTGTGCGACGCGCTCTCCCCGCCTGCCTGGGGCTGCCGCCTCCCAGGGCTGCCTGCACTGCTGCGGCTCATGGTGCCGGACAGAGGGTGGATGGGTGGGATGGAGACTCCAAGGCCGGCAGGGACCAACAGATTCGGGAGCGAGGAGAAGCTGTACCAAGACTCAGGAGAGGGTGGAAGCTGGTAGCTGGCTGGAGGTGGGAGTTTAGCTCTGGTCTTCTGCTGTGGGAGGTGGTCCCAGGCAGAGAGCCTGGAATTGGGGACATGACTCAAAAATGAGATTTCTGGGGCTTGGGTAGTCCCATGCACCAGGCCAAGACGGTCAAGAGGGAAGGGGAGCCAAGAGCCAGAGGTGCCTGCCACATTGACACTGTTTTGAGTAGGGACCCCAGATGATCGAAGCAAGCCAGCGACTTAGGGCAGGCTGCAGGAGAGGGGCTGGCTGCAGCATCCCTCCCATGTCCCTTCTCATCCAGGGTCTGCGTGCAGAGGTGTGCAGAGGAAAAGGGAAGATCCCCAGCACAAGGAAAAGCAGAACACAGCATGTTAGCTTGACTAAAAGTAATCTGTGTGTATAGCATTGGTTTGGCTTCATCCAAACGACCACGCTGCTAAAAGAACAGGGATGCAGGCACCCCAGTACACACCCCCAGGCAGGGGAAGGACAGGGGGAGCAGGGAAGCAGAACCTCCAGCTGCAGGAGCACCTCCAGGTTCCAGCAGTAATGGTGGGTCATGCCTGTGGGCTGATTGCTTTTCATCCCCACCAGAGCTGCCCACAACCAGCCCCTGTGGTAAGCTAGAAGAAAGCTATTGCTTTCCAGTGGGCTCATGGAACAGCCAGGTTGCCTCTAGGGTTGTGAAGGTTAGCTGGGAATAGTAATTTTATTGCACAAAAAGACATTCACCTTCCAAAAAATCAGTTATTAGCCTGCATCAGAATGAAAACAGAGCCTTTGAAGATGGTTCCAAAAGAAACGAGATACCACAAATAGCTCAGGAGTCAGGTCATTCCTCCAGGCCATGGGAGAGTTAAGTTTGTGGCCCATCTGACCCAGTACCCTAGTCACAGGGCAGTGAAGTCCCTCTTAGAGACCTTCCCACTGCTGTGCTTCTGTTTTGTAGAGATAAATAAGCCCTTGCTGGGTTATTGAGGGACAGGCGGCTCTCAACAGGGATTGAACTGCCATCTCCACATTTCGGCTGACAGCCTGGGCCACCAACATGGTGTTCTTCCAGGATCCTCCTTCCCCAACTGCAGAATCCACCCTCAATTGCATGTCAGTGCTAAAAGCCTTTACAGAAATTCTTGGAAGAAAAATTTGCCAAGTCAGATTGAGCACAAAGCACAATGACCATCCTGGGAATTGTCTGTGCACCACATGGCAGGAGCCAGAATGGTTGGGGGAAATCACAGTGATCTTGGTTTATACCCTCCACAAAGCACCTGGGCTAGGTGGGCCTTTGGTCTCAGCTGCTTTAACCATTCCTGCATCCTCCTGTGAAACTTTCCTGAGCAGCATCCATGAGAAATCCTGTGTATACCTACCTGTGGGCTCAGTTTTAGTAAACTTTTTTTTTCTGATGTGAAATGGTTGCACTGAGAGCTCCATGCGGATGCGTGTGGATGTGTGTCCAGCTTCACGTAGCTTTTCCTCTCCTGTGCAGGTTTTTGCTCTGGTGCCTGCATGCCACGCAGTGGTTCTTGCACAAAGCAGGAGTACACTGCATGAGCCAGGATTGCAGAGGTTGTTTTCTGCCCATATTAATACATTGCTCTCCACATTTCTCTACCCATACAGTAAAAGACATCATATTGCACTGATGAATACTTTCTGCAGCAGGCTTCTTGGGGAGGATTACACTGAACCCCTGCCTTCTTTCTGACCTAGCCCCTCCTTGCAGTCGTTGCATTGCCAGCCAGACGCACCCTGAGGAGCAGGCTATGTGATACAGGCTGAGGTCTCACTCTATCAAAAAGCTTGGAAGCTTTCCAAGAGCCACACTAAAAGTCTGTTTTCTCCAGCACCCCCTGTAAGATGCACTGCTCCAGGTGTCTGGTCAGTGCTCGTTCACATAGTGATCTCATCTCCTCGCTGGCAAACAGCAGCCCTTCGTCTCGGGGGCCCGCAATGTTTCTGCAGGGCGGGTGATTGCCAGTGTTGGTGCAGTATGCCAGGCTGGGGTCCTGCTCCTCCTGCCAGCCCCAGGGCCTGATTGCACGCTATTTATTTTTATCCCATGCCTGATGGATCGGTGCACGGGTTCAGTGTTGTCAGATGATTTTCTACCAGTTCCTTCATGTAGCAAGTTGTTTTTGTTTTTTTTTTTTTTGTAATCTCTGAAGCAGGCGAACACCTCCCTCTGTTTGTAATTGAACATCTGTAGGCTATAGATGTGGTTGCTGCTTTGCTCTCAGGGAGGGATCCAATTGGACTTTAATGGATTATGTAGTCTGCTGCAGGACTGTTCGCCGGTGCCGTCACTCATGCGGGGGCTCCTCCAGCTGCCCGCACCCCGGCACCTCACTGCTGCTCTGGGGGTTTGTCCTGCGAGACGGGCGAGGATGATATCCCGGGGGTGTGCAGGGCTGCATGTCAGCATCTCCGATGTGTCTGAGATAGGGTACACGGTTTCCTGTGTTGGACTAGGCTAAGGCTTCCCTTTCGCTCCCACAATGTGTCAGGAGTCCCAGGAGCAATCAGTGGTGTATTTAAGTGTCATTGTTTTTCCAAGGATGCTGTTTTGTTCGGGGGTCAGGTTTCCGGGTCGGATTCCTTTCAGGAAGTTTGGGCTTTCGCATCCCTTTGGTTATGTTCTTCCTAGAAGGATTGGGGGAGCTGGTGCAATTTTTTTGGGGTTTTTTTCTTCTCCATTCCTTGTTCTCTGACTCTGTTTTTCTACAGGACTATTGATCTGCAGCCCTGCAGGGTGTTGGGGTAGCGTATGGGAGTCCCTGTGCTGTGTGTTGGAAAGAGCACTTGCTTTCCCCAGCTGTGGCTGTATCGAAGCAATTGTTTTCTATTCTCACTCTTGTTTTGGGTTCCTTCCCACCCTATTGCCATGGGCTAAAGAATTGTTTTGCTGCCCTTGTGAAAATTCTGTGGCCGTGTTAATATTGTTTGAAGTATTGCCATAATGTTTGTTTAAAAACATATTAATTAGGTTTTCAGTAATTGGGGTTTTCAGGGCTCTCTCATATTGTTCTGCTGGTATAATTTGTTCTATTGATCTTCCTCGAGATATAACTCAGAGCCAATCTGCAGCTAGGCTGCAGCGTGCAGCTCGCTGTTGCTGTTCGGCGTGATTTGTTTACACACCGGGCTAGTGGCCCGTGGTCTGATGAGCATGGCCGTGTTCTGACTCTCAGCCCGTTCCCATCATCGCAAACCAAATACATCCCGGCAGCTGATCACTTTTTCCACCTCCCCGGTCCTGGTGAGATGCATGGCTGCCTTCACGCAGGGTCCAGGGATGCAGCCGGCAGCGTCTGCGGGCACCTAGGGTGTCTTCAAGGCACGCTGCCGTTCGGCTCGCGCTCGCATCGGCTTCGCTACCGCAGACCCAGAGACACTGTGGCTGTGTCTCCTGCTGCGGCGCGGCTCAGCGATGGGTTTCCATGGTAACCCCAAGGCTCATTCCCCGACTCCAGGTTTTTCAAAAGCGAAAATTTTCGTTTCCATCAAAAGAGCCTTTCTGCTGGGAGACCCAGCGCCACCTCCCCCAGCCAGCGCCGAGGCTGCCAGCTAATGAGCCCAGCCTGGGGAGCCGGGTGCCCGCAGCCTGTCCTCCAGGAAGCTATTTCCAATGGCAATCTGCCCTCATCCTGCGATGTGTGTCCTCATCCATCGCCCGCCCCGAGCGGGCACTGTGCTGCAGAATTGAGCTTACATGCCATGGGGCTGGGTTCATCACAAGCCCCTCGCTCCCTCCATGGTCAAAGAGTTGCTTTCCCCAGCATCCTCCCTTGCTTGGTCTATCTCGCTGGGTACCGCCCCTTGCCCGTGTGTCCCTCTTCAGCAGGACCAGGGTGAGATGATGGTGCAGCCCCCAACCACCTTGCCACCGCTCCTGGCAGCAGCATCTGGCTCCCTGCATCCCTTCTGTACTTCTTCGCCGCCATCCCAGCACACCTGGCAGTCGCATGAGATTGGGTAGAGACGTGACCATTTTTCTGCCAGCAGACACAATACATTCCCAAACAATAGTCATTGCACAACTCATCCCTACATTTAACAGAATTTTACAGGCAGAATAAATCTCAGGGCCTCTATAAATCTTGTTGCTGAGATAACGGATGTGCATCCAGAGCTTCATGCCGATTAAATCCTGCCCAGCTCCAGGACGCACGAGGAGCATCCTGTATTTCACATCTGCTTTGGAGCCCAATGGGAGGTTTAGGAGATTCAGAAATGAAACCACTGCACTTTGCAAAGGCTCCACGTTCCCCACCCTGCACCGGGGCACTCCCAGTTGGAGTGGAAAAATGAGATTTCCCAGACCAGCTGGCAAGGTCCACTGGGCTTTGCACAGTTGAGATGGGGGAAAACTCCCCGGCTTTCACAGCTTCTGGGCCACTGCTGCCACGTTTGCATTCTGCAGCAAGAGTTCAAGCAAAATCTGAGTGGATGGGTCTGCTTCATATGGTCCCACATCTCCACATGTCCTGAGGGATTCTCTTTGTGGTGACCAGTCTCACCATGGCAATTTTCCTGGATCCAGGGGTTTCTGGCAGATGATGGGGACCACCAGGACTTTTGGCATGTGAGCTGCTGTGTGAAGCCATTAGGTCATCTTTCTGGCTTGTCTCAGTAGGGAAACATCTAGGAGTGTCCTCTCCTAAATGGCACCAGTACATCACCGAGTCAACTGTACAGAGCGGGAGATCGCTGGAAAACACTCCTTCCCACGGATTAACAATGGTACTAACCCCCTCATCCAAAAAAAAAAAATTAAAAAAAAAATAGCAAGGGAGCTGCAGTCCGTGGAAAGAGGCATGGAAGTGTTTTGAGCTCCTCACATGATGCTCTGCCACAGCATCCCTGAAACTGTGGGTCTGAGCCTGCAGTCCCAAGTGCATAGCAATATGGGCAGGACAGGAAAGGTTTTGTGGGACAATCCTGGGAGCTGCTACCCCCTGCCTAAGAAAATGCTTTGCAGGCATGCCCCATCTAATGATTTGCAATTCCAACAATGCTGTGGTTTGTTCTGTGGCTGAGAAGACATTCTAATTTCCTAATTTTTCCAGCCCAATATCTCCCCTTTGGATAGAGCAAATGACTGGCAATTTGAGCCCTTCCACAAACCATCGCACTGGTGAAGACCTGAGCTGACCCGTATGCTGGGTATGCTTGTAGGTAAACTTGAGACATATGCTTGGATAATGGCAGTGCTGGAAGCAGAGGGAGCGGAGAGGTGTCCGGAGGTGGGATGGTGCTCTGCTGCTCCACCTTTGCTCCTCTGATGTTTCAGCTGCTGCAAGGCAAAGGATGTAGGACAAAAGACTGAGACAAAAAAGAAAAAGTGACTGAACCCAGGAGGCTTTGCGAAGGTGAAGAGAGGGTGGGAGACACCTCACTGATCCCAAAGGCATGACCAGCATTTCTTATTCAGATTGGACATGGGTAGGAATCAGATGCCTGTACAGAGCCTGAAATAACAGTCCAACTAGCACTGGAGCTGAGCCATGGTGCGGGAAGACTTCTCCCAGTGCAAGCCCTAGGGGAAGGGAGGGTTTTTCCACACATGTACACACACTATCACATTCACATACTTGTTGGTGCAAAAAGCCACGGGAAGGGTAGAGGTGCCCAGCATATCATTTGGGAAAGAAGCTTGAGGCAGGTCCTCTCTGCTTAGGGACACGGGATTCAGAGCATTTTTTGAAATAGGATTACAACCAAGAAATATGACTTTCTAATCCATTCTTTCTCTAACAAAAATAAGACTCAGTGAGCTGCTCAGGTCAGGAGAAAGCACTAATCTCTACAGCATCCCGGTGCTGAGGTCTGGCAGACCTGGACTGCCTGGTAGCAGCTGGAAGTGCCCCGGCTGTCTGCGACAGTGGGAAGGCAAAAGCCCTGTGAATGGGACAAAGTCGCAGCAGTGAAAGGAGAAGACCCTGCGGGGGGGGGTCCTGATCCTCTCATGCAGCCACCTGGGAGCTGGGCAGTGGGCACAGACGTGGGCTGAGCTTCCCCTCCCACTTTGGAGCAAACTAGGTGCTGATGTGGGTTAACCCGGAGCACTGCAGTGCTCCTGGGGAGCCTGTTCCTCCCACGGTGTAGGATGGGGTGATGCCCTGCAGCTCCTTACGCTGATGGGGTGGTTGGGGTGGCTGGGAACACCCAAAAGCGAACCACAGGAGGAACATTGCTGTGTAGAGCTGTGGCAGGGCTGTGGGCAATGCAACTTGGGGCATCCCTCTGCCTGGGCTATGGCTGGAGAGCAGTGGCTGAGCTGGGGATGGGGCAGGATGGTGCTTCTCCTCCCCTCCGTGGGAGCTGCGATTCCTCCTGAGTTTGTCCTGAAGGGGCAAGGATAATTTTCTCTGCTTTTTACAGCAGAAACCTGACCCGGACAGACACTGAATCCAGGCAAGAGGCTCCAGGGTCTTATTTCAACCCTCCTTCTCCACCCTCTGCCACCTCCACTATCTGATGCCATGCAAATGTTCCCAGGCTCCATGAATCCTTCGGCTTTCTCAGTCCCCTATCTGATTTCCATGGTGCATCAGAAAAGAAGCGGCCGGCTTTCCTGACTTCCCTGCTGTGCGTTCATTTCGACCTGTGAAGGGGAAGTGCAAAGTGTGTAGAGAACAGTGGTAGATTAAAAATCCCCACAGGTTCAAGGGCAGATGGGATGGAAGAGAAGTCCACAGAGGGTTGTGAACACTGTAATGATGCCTGGCCCAGGAAGTCCCTGGGCTGCAGACTGTGGGAGGATGGGGAGTGATTAGAGGGCAACATCGTATGTGCTTGCCTGGTCTTTTTTCCTCTTCCCTGGCATCTGCTCTGGGCTCTGTTGGAGAGAGGTACTGTGCCACCCAGCCTGTCCTGTGTCCTACTTGGCAGCACCACAGAATGGAGATCCCAAAAATGTCCTGTGCTGGGAGGAAGAAGCAGATGAATGCATCATCCCCAAACCATGTCTGTCGTGAAACTACCGTTGCCCAGTGCTGCTGCAGTGAGAGGACCCAGCACCTACCAGAGCCATTCATCAGGAGCTGCTTAAACAGTCCTCTGCCTCCTGCCCCTTTCCCTGCCAGCCAGTAGTGCCAGCACAACTGTGGGGAACAGTCACTACAATGACCGGTTTTTTGAATGATTTTTTTTTTACCCCAGATCAATGCAGAGAGATGATTAGTCCATCTAGAGGTGGCGCAAGGGCACATGTTCCTGCCCACGCTGCCTTCATGCACTCAGAGCATTGAAGGCCTGATAGGACATCCTGGTGTTGCCACTTCCCTCAACCAAACTTTGTTTGAAATAAAACACGTTTTTTTCTTGGGGGAAAAAAAAGTTAAGATGCCAGGAAATGGAAATCGCCATAGCCCTGAGGCATGGTGGTTAATTGCCCTCTAGACCTATACACATATTCTGAATTTGCTGATGTACTACTTCTGGGTCTGGATCTCTTTCTGCTTTGGTTCCTAGACCAATAATCAGCGCTTTATTCCCCAGCAAGCTCTTACAGACTGAACAAGTTACCCTTTCACCTCCTTTTTTTTCAAGCTGATCATCCAAATTCAGCATTTACCCGCATGCACTTCAGCTACACTCACTTTGTCAGGTGAAGCTTGCTGAGCACCAAGGGATTGGTTGGGGGAGTTTGGCGGCACTGCCTCTGTGATGGGAGAGGGGCTGTTACCGTTTCGGCAGTGGTGCACGGACTGGATGCAGGCAGGACACGTGGCCGACGCGCCCAGGGCACGTGCGGGGTGGGCAGAGGCGATTCCTCCGCAGGCGTCCTGGCAGCAAGACTGGCTGAACGAGTCCGGTGGTCCACGTGGTGCACACCAAAGGTGAGGGTCTTGCAGCGATGCAGTTTGACCCAGACCTGTGTTTCGCCTTTACAAAGCGCAGGATTTGGCAGCGGTGTGAATGGGCTCCGTTCCCAGAGCATTTTGTAAGGGCAGATGGCTCGGAGGCAGGAGGCACAAGTGTCAGCACATGCTCAATGGAGGGATGGTTGCGGGGAGGCAAAGCTGGAAGAGGTTTCAGGGCAGAGATGAGCTCCCGTTGCATCTGCCACTGGAATCCCCTCCTGCCCTCCTACACACCCTGCAGTGCTGACCTTTTCTTGCTCTTAGACTTGTCAACATGACCCATTAACTGAACTAGGAATGATTTCCCGCAGATATATGAAAGGTTCTTGGGAATGTCAGTTTTTTTCTCTTGTTTATTTTTCATTTTTCACCCAGCAATTAACTGAACTTCAGTGAGTCCTTCCATTTAGCAGGAGCTGTGTGCTGCTGCTTCACCTGCCAGTGCCAATTTGACCTGGATTATGTTTGAATACATGATCATATTTCTGTCAAATTTGCAACAGCAAACAACATGCTATTTATTCCAACTTCACCGCGGCTACACACTGGCTTTAAAGGGCAGGCAAGATGGGATATGGCAGGAAGTTTGCTGGGGAAAAGCAAATTCCACCGAATGCTTTGAACAGCTGAACCATCAGAGAGAGTTTGTACTGGATCAGGGCTCTGCGAACAGCAGTGCTCTTGGCCCACGGTCGGGTGCTGACATCAGATGTGCCATCTTACAAAGCCGTCTTACATCAACAGCAAAATCTGAACTGTGCAACTTCCTAGATGCTGTTATACTGCAACATATGTACCACCAAAAGGTCTTCTCCATGCACCAGGTGCAATGAAATTACAGTTTGTTGGCTTTATCGTAGAGACTAGGCATGAACAAAATTATCAAACAGATGTCAGAATTGGGAAAAGGCCCTTAGGCTAAAAGCATCCAACCCTCCTTTCCCACAGAGGGGTCTCCAAACTCTCCGCTGCAAGGAGGATGTCCACCTTCCCAATAGCTCTGCTTTGGCAGAGCTCCATGCCAGCAAATGTTTCTTGGAGAATCATCCCTCATTACCTGATAGATCCTAAATGACTTTCTGAAAGCTCTGGCTTTCTGCAGACATCCCAGGAATTGCATAAAGCTTTTGAAATTCCCCATGTGTATCTCACCTCTCCACACACCTTCACACATTGCACCACTCTGCTTGGTCTGAGTCCCCCAAAAGCAGGTGCTGGGCCATCCCTGGAGGGATAAGAAGGGCCAAAAGTCCTCCATCTCCACCCTCCCTACAGCTGCACACTTTGTGCTGCTCCAGTCCCCAATATCCTCCCTTTCTGATAGACTCGCCAGTGTATGTCTCTCGCCTTTCCCTGCTTCGGCGAACAGGCAGTCCATTCTGATGGACGGTGGTTGGAACTGGATGGAGATACCCTGGAGAAAGGAGGAACCCTATCACTCCACAGGCAATTCCTGAAAGGGGGTAATTTAGGAGAGGGGGGCATTACTGCCCACACGTACCTTGGAAAACCTGACAGCCTGGGCAGTGTTGTGGCTAGGAACACAGTCAAGCACTTTTAGCAGAGACCCAACTGGAGAAGCCAATCCCCTTGGACAGAGAAGGACCAAGCCCACCCTCCAGCTGCAGGGATGGCAGCAGGACCATTAGGGTTCCCAGGGTTTTCCAAAGGGCAGTGCCAGGCCAAGGGCAGCGAGCCAGCAGGCGAGGGACCCGATGTGCAGGCTAGCTGCTAAGAGCAGGGAGCAGACACCTAGCCAGGCTGGAGACAGGGACAAGAGATCCAGAGGACACCACAGAGGGTTGCTGGAAACCACTGAAAGCTGCTAGACTGACAACAAGCCTAGAAGAAAGCATGAAGCCCCCTGGACAGTGGGCAGGGCGAGGCGTCTTTATGATTTCTTTTATTTTTATTCTCACTCCAGTAAAACAGAATTCTCACCATTTTTTATAGTTCTCTTGTGTTCTGCTAAAAGCTGGCTTCTAAACGCTTCAGGCACTCCCCCCTCAAAACTCTGGCCAGCTTGGGGCCCTGCCTGCTCTACCCACTGTGTGCAAACACGGGGTGTCAGGGCAGATACCTCAGCCTGGGGCAAACTGTGGCATGGGTCAGGCCCCAGGGATTTTCTTTCCAGACAGGTCTGTCACCTGGCAATGATACATCATTCCTCCTTACTTTCTAATTCCTCCTCTGATGGATGCAGCCAGCCCTTCTCCAAACCTGACATTTATAGCGCCAGTTTTCTCTGGGTATAAATATAACCTGAATGCGTTGGAGTAGCAGGAAAATCGTTTAAATGTTCCCTTTGACAGCAAGTTTGAAGATTGCTGACACTAAAACCACTTACTTATATTGTTCTGTATCATCCTGCACTCAGCCTTCAATCATCCTCATTACAGGTGTGTCAGGCACTTTGCACAGGGATGCATGCATGAGCTCACCCTCTCCCGCCTGCTGCCCAGCCCATGACACCTCCTACAAGCCCAGAGACCCTCATATTCCCACTTAAATAAAGAGCAGACCTAACAGCCACTCAAATGGATGAGCACGCATGCATATGCCTAAGTCATAGGGTGGGCAGGCACACATATGCATAAGCCTAAGGTGAGCACGAGATGTATGGATAAGCAATGCGCACAGATATGCTCTCCAGTGTGCATGCTTGGACACCTTTACCCTCTCTTAGTGCAAACTGGGGAGGTCAGCAGCTCTGGCTGGTTTTGGTACCCAAAGTCCTCAGCTATGTTGACCCTCCGTTAATTGGGTAATGGCACTAACAGCACAAGTATGTGATAGAAAGGTTCAAACTTGTTTTCAGTGTTCCCAACATGCAGATAGAGGATTTCCAAATCCTGATGTCGTTCAGCATCTCTTGCTCTGTCTCTGACATCTGACTGGATACCTACCTTGTGGTCTTGTAGGAGCACAGGAAACATGGAAGGCTCACCATGCAAGCATGAGAGTACCTGGGAACGGCCAAAAATCGGACATGGGCCCATTTCTCCCCGGCACTGTCAGCTGCAGGTGATTGCTGGTACACGCCGAGCGGCATTGCTTGCAGCAGGGAGGGTGCTACTCTGCTGGAGAGCTGGCCACCCCGCCTGCTCCTGACCGAGGAGAAGGCCATGTTCATGTGGACGTGTGCAGATCCATCACTGGATGCAAGCACGCCGCTGTCACCAAGCAGCCAGTGACAGTTCCCTGCAAGATTCCTTACCCTTGCCATGACAGAAATGAAAGCAGAACAGCTTGCTCCACAGGGATATTAAAACAGCCCTCAGGCAACTGGTCTCTAGGATGAGGTTCCTCCACTACTCCCTCTCCCAGAGCCTGTCACTGCATGAGGTGGGGGGGGACTGCAGACGCTGAAGAAGGAGCAGATAACTAACAGGCACCTTGGCAGGTAGTACACATTACGCTGACGCACTAGCTCCTGCAGACGTGAGCTGGTGATGAGACAAGTACAATGCTTTAAAAGCTGGGTAGAGAGATGAGCCTTCAGGTACTGTGTATTCTTGTGACTGAGACAAAAGCCAGCCAGGGTATGATATGCAACAGGAATCGAAAGATCTTAAAAAAGATGAGGATAAATGCATTTCCCTGCCCATCCACAATGGCTTTCTTGGCCAGATGAATGGGACCACGGCTCTCCCAGGGCTCATGAAGGAGCAATGCTGAAGGATCTCAACCAGAGCTGTCCAGAGGTGTGAAATACAAGAGCAAAAACACTGCAGAAGAAGCAGTTCTAAAAGATACAGACATTAAAGAGAGAGATTGTGATGAAAAGGAGTGCCAAACGCGTGGTGACACAGCAAAGGAGATGAGCATTTTGTGGAAAGTTTGCAGCAAACCACTCTGCAATTAAGTCTCCTTAGGACCAGATAGATCAGGCTGGGCTCTGCTTTCAGGTGTTTTTATGCTAGCAGTGCCCTGAAGAAATGTATTTTCCTCTTCCGAGTCCCAGGACGGTGGAAACGGTTGTAGTTCTGCCCTGACACAAGGCTGGAGTGAGCTCCCGACTGCGTGTGCAGCTGGTGCACGGGCTCCACCGGCAGAGACCTGCGTGCAGGGCTGCTGGGGCGATGTCCTTGGACTGCTGGAGCTGCAGTACCAACAGCGCCGGTTCCCAAGGAGGAGATCACTCAACACGTGCCCTTGTCTCTGGTGATGCCAGGTGATGTTCTCTCCTGTAAACATAAGGAGAGATGACATATGCTTTGCTTTCTGCTTGGCTGGCTCTAAAGCTCTCTGTGGTTAATCCTCTGCCGAGGTGACATACTGCGCATTATGGGCCAGAATCAGAGGTGACATGAATGGTGGTGTAAGTGACATGTTGGTGAGTCGGGGTAAGCGAGTGGAAGGTGGTGTAAAACTCAGTGTTGCTGAGATGCCAGCAGGCAGGGAGAGGCAGGGAGCAGGACACCCGACCACCTGGAGAATGGGAGAAGAAAAGGCAGCACATACAGAGCCTCTTGCTCAGCAAATACCTGCCAAGACCCAGCACCGGTTCCCTGCTGGGGTGTGAAATAAGCAGGATGCCAATGGGCACTGCAGATCGCATCCTTAGGGAGGAAGGTCAGGGGAATCTTGACCCCAACATTTAAAAGAAGCTGAGATGGCAAGCTGAGATCCCACGGAGAGCTCTCATGCTGCAGCCTCTGCAAGGGAGGAGTGAGGAAGGCTGGTCAGGTGATTCCCTGGTGCTGGCATCCCTCTCCCCTGCCCCTCCATACACGAGGCTCCACCACAAGGCTGCCACAGAAAGTGTCCATTCAGCGAGGTCGTGGCAGTCTGTGTCAGCTGGACCCACCAAGGGCTCTTGGTTATTGACCCTGGCTTCAGCGGTTTCTCCTTATGCACAGTCTTTCAGACAAATCTGTCATATTGGTTTAGAACCAGCCAGACTTTGTGCTGTGGTTTTCTTGAACACAAAAACCCCTTATAGGCTACACAACCTTAAGGAGGAGACTTCACACAGCCCCTCGTTAGCATTCCTGGGCTACTCTGCATGAAAGCAGTATTCTCCCTAATAACATTTGTGTACTAATGTCTAGCCATGCTGCTGCTGGGCATTACCTGCTACAGTATTTTCCTTTCTTTATGGCAGCTCATGCTAAATAGTGCTGTAACCCGTATTCTGGTCTCCCCATGCATAATTCCCCATCTACAACCAGAAAAATTCCCATCTTCTTTTAACACAAAGATGCTTTCTCCACTCAAGCTTCATGCACGTTGTCACGGTACCCCCGCTAAGCCCTCCTCCACAGAGCAGTGGCACCACGCAGGGAAAATCCAGATATTGCTTATTCTTCTCCGTGGGAGGCAGAGCTGTGTCCCCTCCACGCAGCATGCTCTGCACCATCCTGGACATTATTTTGCTCTGCTTTCCTCAAACAGATTGGCAGAGCAGGTCCTGGCAAAAGCACTTCTTTCTGCCAAGCTCGAGGAGGGGTCTACCACCTCCGGAGAGACAGCACTGTCTTCTTGCTGTTCTGTGGGGCTGCTGCTGCCTCTGCACTCAGGCTGGACCAGCAGTGCTCAGAAGCGGGGAGAGCACAACTGCATCTTTGTGGTAACTAGGGTAGGATGCAAGGATGCAAGAAGGAGAATCTGGGAACAGCTTGGGTGACCCAGATGCTTTCATGTATCCGTCTAGGCTTTCAGGGTAATCTTTTTCCCCATACAACTCATAAAATGAGATCTCACTCCTGCCAGAAAGAGGAGCCTCAGGACAGAGAGCTTCTCACAAAGCCCAGCAGTGGGCCACCAGGACAGGAGCAGGGTGGGGACAGCAGAGAGCCCAGCTGTACGCAGGCTTGCGTACATCCCTTGCTAGCAGGGATGAAGCACTTGGCATCATGGGGCCCTGCAGCTGCTGGAGAAGGAGGGCTTATCATTCCCAGGGCATTTGGGAAGCTGCACAGCACTGCCCTTGCATTTCCCAGGGAGATCTGCTCCACTTAATCCTGGGATAATGGAGGAAAGTCCCAGGCTGGGTGGAAGCACCCAGGACCCTCTATGGAGCAGGGGCCCCCAGTCCGCCATGCAGAGCAGTCCTGCTGGTTTGATCTGTCATCTGGCGGTCCTGCTGGCTACAGGTGTCTCCCCCCTCTCTCCCTCTGTCCCACCTCTTCCCACTCAAACCACAACGTGCGGGTCCCTCACCTGCACCAGCAGAGCTGCTCCAAGGGACACGCTGAGCGCCAGGTGAAGGATCCGAGCTGGCATAAAATGCACACCACCAAAAAAGCATTGGCTTGTCTGAGCCGGTGAAGTTTCTTGACCCCATTCTGAGGTGCAGGAGTGAAGACCAGATCCCCCAAGCTGATGTTACCGTCAGGCACTTTGTAGCACAAGCCCCCATCCTCCAATGCCTTCTGGGTACCAGCTGCACCCAAAGCTCGGCTGCCATATGGTGGTGACTCTGCTGAGTCACAGCATGCGGGAGCCTCCAGCGCCAAGACGTGGCTGTGTCCTCACTGCTGGGACATCCCAGCTTTCCCAGGACCGAGCTGTACCCTAGCTGCTGCATGGTTTCCTGGGGTGCAGGACACCAGAAGCCACCAGCTCAGGGACAGGAGGGTATCCAGCTTCTCTTTCTCTCCCCTGGGAACATCCCATCACTTTTGTTCCCTGCCTGCGCTCTGGCTCCTTCATGATGTAGTGGGAGATAAAAGCCACATGAGGCTCTGACTGGGGCTTTGAGGCATGGATAAGGGGGTTAGTTTTATTGCTAGATTAATAATTTAACAGGACAAAATGAAATTCACGGCACTGAGAATTTGAGAGATTCACACAGAACTGAGGTTGCCCACTTTTCGCCCGACAAGCGGCTGCTCCCATTGCATAGCTGTCAGACCTGTTTGTGTTCCCCACCTCATTCCTCCAAGCCCCCTCATTTCCAGTTTGCCTCCCTCCTCTCAGAGGCAGACCCTCCGCACCACAGTGAGCATTTCCCACAGCCAGCCAAGCAACACGCGTTTCCCAGCCTCCAGGTCTGGGAGGAGCTAGATGCTGCTGCTCCCGAGGTGTGATATCCTAGCCAGGCAGATTTGGCACTGAGAAGGGGACAATTCACAGCCAAGATGACTTACCTGGATTGAATTAATCAAATCCAGCAGCAGTAACTTTCTCAGCCCGCTGACAGCGTGTGCATGTATGGCTGCACGCAGCTGTGGCTGAATGCGTGTATACGAACACAGGCAACACGCAGGAGACTGGCACAACTCTCTGATAATAAATTGTGCAAAGAACAGCAAGAAAGGGAAAAAATCCTGACTTTGATGTGCAGGCATACACGTTATCTTCCATCTCCAGCGCAGCACGCATCTCAGAGTGGCCCTTGCCAGCCTGCTCCGTGTTCCGCACAGATGAGAATGGATATTGCAAACACGAAGAAAATTGATTGCACTGGAAATGCGTGCGAGGTGCATATTGGGTGGAAAATTGGGGCGACTTGCTCTCATCAGGAACTCTTTGATTCATTGCCATGACTCCTGAGTGAAAGTCTGGGTGCCACTGCCATTTGAAAATTTGGCTTAAGCAGAGGCAGAGAAAATAGCAAGGGGTCCCAACTCCTTAGTGGGATAGAGCAAGGAAACTCATTTAGAAATGAGAAATGGGAATACCAGTTGCTAGTCAATGGTTAACTCATTAGTTAGCGGTGTTAGGGCATGGAGCCCACTGCCACAGGAACTACCTGGGGCAGATCTGACCCAGAAAGCCAGGCCAGAGGCCTCCCAAGGTTGCAAAATTCAGCTTCCAGCACACAGTGTCAGCTCAGTTCTTTCCTGGATGAATGATGGTTTATCATAAGAGAAATTTGGTTTCTTAATCCCACTCCTCTTAGGAGGAGGCAGTTTGGGAGCTCACTGCTCCAGTGCTAGAAAGATGCTACCAATTTCCAGCTGGGATTTCACGGTCCCTTCACCCCCATTCAGTGCCATATCAATATTCTCCTTAAATGGCATTGGGGTTTATTTTCCTTATGTTATAAACAGCAGTTGAATTCCTGCTTAGCCGCTCTGAAATATTGCTGTGAAAATCAAGGATATGAGCTGACTTATCAGGAGAGAAAAATATCAGAAGGACTAATGCCTGGCTCAGGCACTCCACAGCCACTGAATAATAGAATTTCTCCTGCAAGGCAAGAGCCTGGGGCAGCAGCAGACCTTGGGAGACTGTGGACATTACCAGGAAAGCACAACTTCCAGCCAAGTAAAGGAAAGGTCATGCAAGCATCTTCCAAGAGCAATCTGCAGGTTTTTCCAGCCCTGGGCAAGCTGTCCAGTCTTAGGAAGAGGCTCTGCAGAGATGCTGGGTCCTCCGTGCTGCTGCATTCTCCATTGCACCCAAGCTGCATCCATGGGGTTTTGCTTTCAGCAACTTGTACACTCAGTTCCTTTGGTCTGAGGAAAATTTGTATTGCCTCGTACAATACAGAGATGAGAAAGTTTGAGCAGTGAGTACAGTAAAACCCCTTTTCGGGGCAGACACCTACCAGGATGCTCCTGACGCATCGTTCCTCTCAGCGGCAGCTCTTGTGCTTGTTTTAGCTGGAGGAGGTCGCGGCAGAAAATTTTATAGTAGGCTTGTGTGCTTGCATGTGCAGGCACATAATGCAACAGAGATTTAAGAATACAGTATCACACAGAGCAGGAGCAGTATACATTATTCATCATCAAGGTAACACTAACAAGATGAGAACATTTAGTTGTTAAATGTTGGAAAACAGAAAAAAAAGGCCATTCCCTTGTAAAGAACTTGGTAACCGTGTCCTACAAAACCCTTTTAGACTCAGCTCAAGTTACCACACACTTGCATGTTGCTATTAAGATGAAGCCAAAGCAGGATTTTAGAGAGGCTGTTTGGTGGGGGTGGCCCCCCACTATCGCTATGGGAAGATCCAGCTCATGGTCCCCATGCGGTGTGCAGGAGGAGGGCAGAAGCCTCCAGTCTGTGGTTAAGGGAAAACTAAGTGGGATTCGCACATCCTCAGAACACATCCCTGCCCAAGGGGAATCCCTCCCAGCTCAAGGGAGGTCAGGGCAGTGACTCTTCACAGGGGCTGCTCTTGCTCCAACAGCAGCAGCCCTGGACATTCCTCCTTCAGTCACTCAAAGGCAGGTGAATCACAGCCCGTGTGGCTAACAGACTAACCATTACCTCTGCGCCTCTGTTTCCCCATTGCATGACTACAGACAATGACTGAAGCATCTTGTGAGTATTTCCTAATTCAGCAAAATTTCAGCCTGTCACCGATTTGTTTGCTGGAATCAAACCAGAAGACGTTTTTGAGCCAGCTGCCAGGTCCCTGCTTTGATTCTTCTGAACCCAGGGTTTCCAGCTGGAGGGGCCCCCTGTCCAGGGACCTCTGTGTCCATGGGGCCAGAGCAGCATGACAGGCACAACACTGCAGGGACATCTATCCCAGGACCGTAAAGGTCTATGGAAACACAACAGTCAACAAGACATATGTCCTCAGACGGACCTCAAATATTTAATTCCCCACTGTAGTGGAGTTCCCAGCTTTAATAATTATACTTATCCAGTTCAGCAAAGGCCCTTGAAATCTTCTGATGGAAAGTGCATAATTTAAGTGCAAGGTACTTGTATTGTTGTTAGTGGTTAGTGGTTAGATCTGTGCCAGGTCTGCTCTCCTTTAACATCTTCATTTGATCTGAAAGAGGGAGGGTAAAGAGCATGTTAATTAAATTTGCAGAGGATATGAAATGGGAAGGTGCTGCAAATCCTGGTGAGGACAAAGAGCTAAAAGATAATGCACTGGGAAAGAGGGGTCAGGCATAGGAAGGAAATAGCCAAATGAAATTCATTCTGAACAAATGCAAAGTAATCCAGCTGGGGAAATATAATTTAACACCATGGAGACTGGGAGAGAGACATTTGGAAAGCAGTAATACTGAGCAGCCTGAGGGACAGCAAATTACATTGGGATTTGCGATACATTATGGTGGGCTGCAGAACACGAGGCTGTACAAAGACAGCTTTCAGGCTTTTCTGACTAGGCAGAAAGGTAGGTTTTCTGTTTTCCTGCTTGGGGTGCCATTGCATGTTACACTACCTTTGTACGCTGAGCAGCTGGGGGCCAAAAGGTCCCATGATTTCAGTAAAACTAGGGATGTTTGAGTTTGAGGCAGTCCAGTGCCTGTTTGGAGCCACAGCAGAGCATGGTATCCGTGAGAGCACCCAGAGTCCCCAGTGTCCCCTTCCCCACTGCACACCCACGTCCACGGCCCCACACTCGGATCAGGCTACAGAGCTGGGGGAACACCAGGGATAAGCATCTGCTCTGTGCTGGGGACATCTCTTGGTACCCTATACAAGTAGATGGGCTAAGCACTGGGCTTGTATCCAAACCTCCTGAGCACAGAGCAGAAGGCAGCTCCTCAGCCATGTAACAGTGCCCTGGAACCCTGCAGCTACAGCATCAACACCTCCAGCATCACCTGCCAGGGAAGTCTGCCGCAAACACCTCCACGTTACCTGCCACCTCCCTCTCCATCACCTCCTACCCTGTCGCTGTGGCACCTATGTCCCTGGCACTGCCTGCCCCATCATCGCAGCACCACGGCCGCATCATAGTCTTGTCAGTTCTGGGCATATCCTAACTTGGGGACCAGCTGCTCCCGGGACATCACCTGCGATGGGATTATGGCACTGCACTGTCCCCATAGCAGCGTGGCCACCCCGAGGGCTGGTCCTCTGTCCCTCTGGGACATCATCTGCATGGGCCATGCTCCGCATCCTTCTCGAGGGTGTGAACGTCACACACCAAAAGCGGACACTCCTCCTGCTTCCCAGCATCTCATCAGCCCTGCAGGACTCCGCTTGCTCCCATCATGCCCAGGCAGCCATGCAGAGCAGACAGCTCCATTTAAGACGCACAGCAAGTTTCCAAGAAATCATGCTGTCTTCAAAGTGAGGTTGGCATGAATATTTCAGTGCAGCTGCTTGGCCCTGGGTACCACACCAAGTCTCCGGGAACAGTCATTACAAGGGCATCCGTGCACGGGATCGCCAGTCCTACGGCCAACGGTCCTACGGGACAACGGTCCTACGGGGCAACGGCCCTACGGTCCCCCCCATCAGGGGGCCGGTACGCTGTGCTCCGTGTGCCACATGATGCAGGCTTTCCCTTTCCCCTTCCCAGCCCCATACCCCCTCCCTGCCCACGATGGGGTAACGCCAGAGTCCTTGCTCCTGCCCTCCCCTCTGCGCAGCGGGACCCAGGAGCTCCCGCTCCCAGCCTGCACCCAGCCCCAGGGAGATGCCCGGCTCCTGCCTTCGCTCCCCTGCACACGAGAGGGCCCGGGGCCGCGCACGGCCCGTCACTCTTATTCCGTAGACAAGTCCCCTTGCCAAAGTCGCAGCCTGGCAGCTCGGCTGCAGCCCGTCGCCATCCCCATCCCCCTGCCCGCAGCTCCCAGCTCCCATTCATCACCCTTCGCTTCATGCGCTCGGCTCCCGTCCCCCCTTCCCCAGCTCATCACGGCTCGGCTGCCCGTGGCCTTGGGGGGCCGCGCTGCCTGCCAGCTCCTGCCCGCGTTAGGAGAGGCGGCTCGTGAGCGGATCCACGCGTCTGCGGGGACGTGGGGAGCGGACAGAGGGGGCCAGGCAGCAGGACTGGGGGGGGGGAACCAATGCACCGTTCATTAGCCTCACTCTGCCTGTCCTAATTGCCTGTTCAGGCTGAAACAATTGTGTTAGAGGCTGCTCTGCCTAATTATTATTGTTCTTCTAAAAATAATGGGGGAGGGAAAGGAGGGGGGAAGAGAAGAGGGGAAGGGAAGAGGGAAGCGGAGGGAGGGCGGAAGCGGGAGGGCAGGGGAAAGGGGAAGGCGGGAGGAGCAGAGCACAGGAGATACAGCAGCTTGCAGACTAAGTGACTTGTTTAATGACTGTGAGCTCTGAGGTTGGTAGGGAATAAACAGGTCTGAAATTGGTTATCCCCAACCCCTCCTCCCGCCTCCCCCCCTCCTCCGCTCGCTCGCACTGTGTTTATTTCCGAGTGATCAGAGGGAGAATAAAAGCCCATCTAGTGTAATAGAGGGAGAGGATTTAATCTGTGTGCCTGGGACTTCAGTAAACTGCAAACATCGATCCAAGCTGGTGGGGAAAGAAAAGAAATTTACAGACCAATAAAAGTATATTAAAAAACTTCCCCTGCCCTTTCACCTGGGCAGGGGCAATGCTGCGGGGCTGCTGGGGGTTGCAGCTGGGGAAAGAAGCCCTTACATGTGGCATGTACCGACCCAGGGGGCTGCTGGTGTCCTGGGGGGGGGGGCTAGATCTAGGGCCGGGGGGCAGCAAATGGCCCCGGGAGTTCCCCGTGCTTGCCTGGGGGTGCTGTGGGGCCAGGGGGCTGAGAAGCGGAGGGTCTGGCAGCCAGTCTGACACTTAAGGAATTAGCTCTGCATCATTTGGAGTTTTCTGCTCTACTAATTTTCAGCCGGCTCCTCATTTGCGTCTTTTTCTCCCCACGTTTTAAAGGGGCAGCATCCCGGATTCCCAGGACCTCCTGGGACCCGAACAGCAGAGCTTGGCCCTGCTGCTTGCTGTCTCACATCCTCTGTTGGCAAAAAATGGCAGATTTTGCCCTCTTCTCCAGCAACCTCTTGCCTTCCATGGGCTGTGCATCATGCTTCCTTCCCTTGCTGGCATTTGCACAGCACCGGGACCCTCCTGCTGGGCCGCACCTCACCTGCTGCACCATCCCTGCACCCAAAATCTTCCCGGGAGACTTCAGTCTCCAGGCTCGGCAAACAAATCCACCCAGCTCTGACTTTGCCCTTTGGTGTTTGCTTTTGACTAACATTTGAGGTCTTGTCTGTGTTGGCCTGTCGGTTGATGAAAACGAAATTTCAGTCATCTGTTGACTGACGATGCACTTTAGACTTTCATGGGGGGAGAAGGAGGGAATATTTGATCAGAGGTTTGCATTCACCATGCACAGCACACTGTACCAGGGAGAGGGTGAGTTAAAATACTGTCCTGGCCTGGGAGACAGGGAAAGCAGGGTTCATTTACACCTATTACTCAACCTGATGTGAACAGCCTTTATCATTGCGTGGAGCAGTCTGTCTACCTGTGGGGTGGTTCAGAGATAAGAGCATCCCAAATCCTTGCTGCCCATCCCCACAGGACGTCTCTGCTCCCAGGACATGGCTGGTGGGGAGGCATCCAGTCCCCTCCGGTACCAGCTACAGCTGCACATCAGTCCTGGCTTCAACCCCCTGTGCTGGCTCCAGCCCTTATTCTGATTTAATGCTTGCTGAAGTGAAGGGCCCATTCCCAGCTCTGCTGAAGACAATGTCTCAGCCCATTGTGGGGACAGTGGCACGCTCAGGACAGTGCAGATGACAGAGCCCAGGGAGCGGCAGGAGCCTGCCTGGCAGCGGGAAGAGGCTCTAGACAAGGCAGATGGACGCAGAGGCTGTCTGACCTTTACGGTTTTGCCTTTCCACCACGAGAGCATGCCGAGGACACAATGTTCGAACAAGCCCTATCATTTTCCTTCCCTTACCCAACAGAGCCCAACACTGATCATCCCATTAACAGTTACTGGCCAAGCTAACAAAGGAAATCAATAAAATTAAAAAAAAAAAAAAAAGAACCCAAGCAAAAACCCAGTCCTAGACACAGTTGTTATCCCGCATGAGGAGAAATACCAGAAATTCCCCACAGTCAGCTCTGGGCTTTGTAGTGCACTATTGATTCTGCATTGATAGCCACCAGCAACTGCTGCGATGGGCAGGCAGATAAATAATCCCAGCTCAGCCCATCTTCCTGGATATCCCAGGCTCCTCAAAATTGCAGTCTGGGGACCCTGACCATTGCCAAAAAATCCCATCACCAGCACTGAGCCCTTCCGCTAGGGCACTCCTCTGGCTACAAGTGCACGGTTGCACAGGGGCTATCTGAACATCCCACCCCTCAACTGTGCTGGGAGGGCCCCTTCACCCCAGCCCTCATGTCCCCTTTAGAGCCAGACCTTAATGCTGTGCATACCCAAACCTTAACACTGAAGTGTCCCTTTTTGGCTGAGCCCTGAGGGCAGCTGCCTGCTGACCCCCTCCCTCTTGCAGGAGTGCCTGTGGGCTTGCATGGGTGCTGTGTGCTCCCGTTCAGATTTGACCCCACCAGCCCATGTCCTGGGCATCACCCTCACCGTTATGTCATGCCCACTCACACATCCCTTCACCCCCAAAGGCACCTTCCCCTCACGGCACTCCCAACCCCTCCTGCCCCACCACTGGTGCCCCTATGCCTCCGACCCACTCAGGCCTTACCAGCTCCCCAAAGACTCTCCTGCTGTGGCCCAGGAAAGACTCCCTTGCATGCAAAGAGGGGACGTGAGCCGTTCCTCCTCCCACACGGGCAACATGAGCACTTCCCCTCACACCCACACTTATCTCCACATCGAAGAAATGCCTCTCCCGCACAAGCGCCTCTCTCTCCCACGCACACACAACACCTTCCCGTCAGCATCCCCTCCAGTCCTGCTCCCCCTTCCATGCCCGTGAGGTTGCTTTGTAAAAACCCCATGGCCCAGGCAACACAACAGGAACCACTATGAATATTCCCCAGCAAACTTTCCTTGGTGTGAAAGCTGCAGTTCCTGTGGTACTCTCCACGCACAGACTTGTTCTCTTGTGCAGGCTGGACTGCCTGCAGGCTCTAGTGCCGTCCCTGCTGTGCCACCCCTCCACAGGGGAATGTCACCAGGGCAAACATCTGCCCCATAGGAGAGGGAAAGAAAATTCCCCAAAGGGGAGATATAGTGCTCCCTTTCAGTGGAGCAAATGCTCTTTTATTAACCACTTAAGGCATGTTTCCAAGCCATTGTCCTCTCTGTCTGAATGTACTGGTCATAGCCATGGGGCATGCAGATCCCCAGTCCTGCCGGAGCAGCAGGCAGCTGGCTCCAGGTTTGCCCACTGTGTCTGTGTGTGCGGCTGAGGCTGGGGCCACAGCCCTCTCTGGATGGAAGAGCTGCCGGTCCTCCTCCCCTTCCTGACATCTGCTGCGGCAGTGCCCTGTGGAGCTGGACCAGAAATCACCCTCCCTCTGCTGTGTTTGGAGACCCAGGGATGACCGGAGAGATGTCCTCCTGTGCCTCCTTGTCTGGCTGTGGCAGTGTCTGGGTGAAGGGGGGGCCAAATTCTCCCATCAGAGGTGGCTGTGAAGGCAATGCTGTTGGGCGTGTCATTGCTGATGGTACCTGGGGACATACCATGCCTTGCTCCGTCCTCATGTTCCTCCTGAGACACAGCTTCTGGGATCAAGCTCTGTATCTCTGCCTGGGCACAGGTCCCTCCCGGGAGCCGGACATGGGTCGGGGGTGAACACCTTGGGCTCTGCTCTGACTCTCCCATCAGGAGAACTGAGGGGTTCACCCCAGACCAGTGCCCAGCTGGACCTATGACATCTTCAGGGTGGCTGGTGGGGCCAGGCCTGGGGTGAAAGGGGAGAAGCACTGTGGGTGGGTGCATGCCGAGGGTGCAGCGGCTGTGGGAGCATCAGGGAGCGCGGAAACAAGGGGGGCATCATCCCCAGCTGGAAGAATAGACGTTTTCTTGTAAGGAAACTAAATAATAAGAGCTCTGGCCTTCAGCAGAGATGACTAAAGAGGGATGTGATTAGAGTTTTGTAAAGCCATGACTAGCACAGAGAAAGTGATTACTGAGTGATTATTCACGACTTCTCATTATGTACGAACAAAATGAAATTATCCCACAACTCATTTAAGAAAAACAAAAGGAAGTACCTTCTCCTATGGTGCATTATCACATCGAGGAACTCATTGCCATCGGATGCATTCAGAAACCCACAGAGAGCAGCTCTGCCCACAGCTATCAAACATGCTTCTCTGGAATAGCCTTCAGCATGGGAAACCTGGGACAGCTGGGCTGAGATGGCCGGAGGAGGGAGCACCCCAGTTTCTCCCATTCTTACTTAATCACCCACTCCTGGCTGCCGCCTGGCCAGAGAAACCTCTGCTCTGAGTCCTTAGGGCTGTCCCCGTGCTCACTGATGTGATTATCTCTGCACGTGCAGGTCGTGAAGCATGCAACAGAAACCAAACGGAGTGGGACATGGCTAGGAGCAACTCTCAAGATCACAGAAGTGACAGTAATCAAGATGTTATGTGACAAACGCCTGACTGCAACTCAGCAGCTTGTGTGCAGAGGGTCAGCACGGGTGGAAGCAGCTGCTTGGCAGAGGGCAGTGGGCTGACACTCACAGCTACCTCGGGGAGCCGGGGCTGGGGGAACTTCCAGCAGGTGAAAGGAAAAGGACTTCTGAGAGGGAGATGGATGGGTGGACAGAAAGTGTTCCTCTTTCAGGTGCTTGCTCTGGTGACACTCAAATTAATGAAGACCTGGGGCTAGGTAGCTGGAGCAGGCTGGACAACCAGGCACCAAGGAGCAGCAGATTTAAAGGAGGAGCTGTAAGGGGTGCCCAGCCACACCGTCTTGGTGGTCAAAGTTAAGTGACATAGGAGATGAGCATATGTTTAAAAGGAGGGGGTTGAGAAGGCAGCTAGGAGGGAACAAGGAGGAATCTGAGGAGGCAGGAGCAGGTGGAGGCAGAGGTGCCACCATTAGCATCAGCTAAAGGGCTTCTAAAATAGGAGCTGCAGACAAAGATGGTCTCTTAACCCTATGTCCCAACTGTACGTGCTAAGGAATATATGTAGTCTAATTTCCAGGAATATAAGCATCACCCCAGCTTTGCAGTAAGCTGTGGAAACTGTTCTGCAGACTGAGGATGCAACCGCAAGTACGTCTTTGCAGTGTGAAAAATGAGATCTGCGTTTTGCAGGAAAAAAGCAGAATCTTCATGTCCTTCTCCCACCCACGACACTTGTGTTGTGGTGGAATAATCGAGAGATGGACTGACCCAAAAGCATGTGAAAATGGGTCAGAAGACTGCTTTTAGTTTGAAGCCAGCCTGGAGCATGTTGTGGTGCTTTGTGTCCTCCAGGGCAGAAGTGGCAAAGGGATACCTGCAATAAGTATCGATGGCTTTGACAGCAATATCTCCCCCACTTCTTTTTTGAGGGTTTAGTTATGGGCTACAGACAACTGTAATGCTCTGGCTCCAGAAACAGCAGAGGTATTTCTTTGGATTTCTTTAGTTTAATTTAAAGGTTTAGCACATTTAAAATTATTTGCCTTTCCAAGTTCAAAAAAAAACCCAAACAATATTTTTGACATTATGAGCTGCACGGGAAATCTAGTGCTGACCAGTTTCATAAGATTCTTTAGCCCAAGTGATTTTTCCAAGGATTCAATCCAGCTTATTTCACTTAGAATTTGAAGAGACAGTTGGCCTTTAACTGTGTGTTTGAAACCCTTGAATTGATTGATTGATTGATTGATTGATTGGGGTAAATCTTTCAACAAGCTGGGTGCCCTAATTGATTCTCACCTTGCTGGTGTGCAAATTGTCCATTGAAGGAGGCAAGTCCATGACCTTCCAAAGGCCATTTGGGACAGCTCAGCCCACTGGGGGCTCATGAACTGCACAAGACTCTTGACATTTCATCGGAGGGATCCCACATGAGGGTGGTAGGTTCAACGGGCCACAGCAAATAATGAAAAGTAAACATCAACCATCTCTAAGAAATGAGTTCATAAAAGAAGAAACACAGAATGTGTCCTCCAACAGCTGACATCACAGACTTTTAGTTCACTTCAGAAAGTGATGCTTTAGCAAAGTGACATTACAGATATTTAGATGCTTTCACGAAGTGATAGGCTTCCCAGCTCATTTAACTGCCCAGCTTCATGTCCTTAGCAGTATCAGAAAAACTGCTCTGATAGGGTTACAAACTGAAATTTGTGTGTTGTGGACTGGTTTTCATAAATGTAGCTGTGATCACAGAGAGGTTAACCGATTAATTTGTAATAGGAAACGGGTGAGATGGTAGTGCAGGATAGAGGTAGCTGAGGGAGCTGCAGATGCTATGATACTGACAGCAGTCTTATCTGATGTTGTATCGGGTACCTCCCCATCACACTGCAGTCCAGCAGGCACTTCCTTAGATACGCGTGGCTTTGCACAGCTTCTGAGGTACCAGAGGGGCTTTCAAAGGCTAAATCTCCAACAATACTGAGATTATGGAGTACACAAATGAGAAGGACACTTGATATAATAATAGGTCATAGGGAAAGGATATTGTAAAATAAATACGTAGCATCTTCAGGTAAGTGAAGTGTATTCAGCTCAGCAGAAATCCAGGCAATTAACTCACCATGGAGGTGGTGGCTGAGGTGGATCCATTAGCAATTACACATGAGGAGCCATGCAGGACACAGGGTTTCAAGGACCCACAAGGACAAACACCAGTGCTTCACTTGCAGCAGACCCAGTGGTTGAAGACACACACCAGCACATCTTAGTCCAGCTCCCAACAGCGCAGGAATCACTGAAACAATTAATAGACCTTGTGCCTGGCAGCACCCACTGGAGATGATAAACATCGCTCAACGGGAAGACTTCAGCAATCAATATCCAAACTAACCTCATTTGTTTCTTATTTGAAAATAAGCTTACTAGGTGACAGAAAGAATCCGAGTAATGAGTAATAACAAAAGATTGCTTTCATCTTGGAGGAGCCCTTGGTAGACTGGCACAGGAGCAGTGGGGCAGGGCATAGCAGCTCTTTCTGCAGAGGCTCTGCAACAGCCTTAGGGAGCAAAAGGGATGCTACAGCCAGCTAGCACGACAGGGGAATTTCAGGCAGCAGAAGAGAATCTGCCAACCCAAGCTCTGGCCACACACAGTGGCTAATAGCCCTGCTCAGGTAAGGTGTACCCTCACCTAAAAATAGCACAATCAAAGATGTAGCAACTGTGAGGCTGAATGTGTCGTCACTGCAGACCATTACCCACTCCAGGATCTGTGTTCTCCTGGGGATGTTCTCTTGTCACTCAAAACTTGTCCGAGCCCTGCTGCTTAGCTTGCAAAATTTGACAATGGTAGTGTGGATGCACATAAATTTGGCAGGGTATATAGGCTTTAGTGTCCGTGTGTGCTCAAAGGGAATTCATGTTTGAACACAGCTCCTGCAGATGTAGGACAGGGCCCGAGGAAGATTTCTAACACATTTCCCTGCAACACGCTCTCAGTAAGCAAGAGGAGGTTGTGGCACAAACCAAGCTCTTCTAAAACAACAGTGGCATGGCGGCGGGAGCCCCAGCACCAGCCGCAGCTCTGGAAGAACATCCTCAGCAGCGTGCAATGCGTGACAGAAGAGTTTGCTGAGACAGCCACTTAATTATCAGGCAAAGTAATACAGGTGAAATCCTTGCTTCCCTCCATGATGAAGAATCACTTGTGGCATGCAGGGTACCGGCATTCCCAGCTGCTCTGCCCCGGGCTCTCCAAAGAGCAGATACAACAGCTCACAGACGGACTGGCTAGGCTCCAGAAGGCTTGCAGCAGCCCTTTCCCTCACTGACCACCTCCATCCCCATCAGACACTTCAGCATCATGCAGTGGCCTGTATGTTCCCGAGGGGAACAGCCTGCTCCTGCATGGAGTAGCGACACCCCTGAATGTGTCTGAGGCTGTAGGACAGAGGCTGAGAGAGGTTTGCAAGTCTGCTTCCCAGCAATGGGAGTCATCCAGCAACTGTAGGGCCCAAAGGGATAAAAGGCTGTTAGGAAAAACAGAGTGATTGGGATAGCCCCAAAGCCTTTTCCATTTCAGGTGTCTGAAGTTCCATTTCCACCCTGGCATTCCAACATCTCCTAAAAATCTCTTGAGAAGAGACACATGCATGGTTCATAAGAGTTTTTGGGGGATGAGAACTGGGGAGCTCTGCTCCTTCACGTGGCCCATGGCCAACTTCCCCAAGGAGCTGGGGTGCAACTGGTGCTCAGGAGACCAGCCCCTACCTGGGAAGCTCTGGCAGCATATACCTAGCTCAGGGATGCTCCATGGTTCAGTGCTTTTGGAGACATCGCTAACAGTATCGCTGCAATTATCTTGTTGTTGAGGTGTCCCTGAGGAATGGAGAGACTCTCATTACCTGGCGCACTGAGAATTTGGATGGGCAGGGGATGTCAAAGAGGATTTTGAGTACAAGCCCCATGAACAGATACCCATCCATGCAGCCACCTATCCATCCAGCTCCCCACTGCCCCTAACAAAGGCAGCAGTAACAAACCAGTCCGAGCCAATGGAAAGGAGAGGAAAATGCGCTAAGCTCTTGAGGGGTTAACCTGCTCTCAAGCATGGTTCAGTGAAATTGTCAAAAAATCCCTTCTGACAAATTGCCTGAGAAGAGAGAGAAAAATATAAGGAGCTGAGCGCATGGTAATGATTTCTGAAAAGTTCTCCAGCACCAAAACGGCAAAAAACCATTAGCAAAGCAAATTGTATTTTGTGCGCATAATTCACACCAGAACACAGAATCCAGGCAGCCCCGCTTTCTATTATTAACAGGACAGCATGCCAAGTCATCTAGAAAGCTCTCCTCGCGCTGCCGGTGATGCAGGGCTGGGATCGGCTCTGCTCCAGGGAGGGGAGGGCGGCCTCAGCCCCACACCCCGGTGCTCCTCCTCGAAGCCCCGCAATGCATGGGGTGGGAAACGCCGTGGGATTCGCCATGCGCAGCTGGACCATGCTTGCAAATCTCAGCTCCGATGAAAAGCACGTCAGTGTTTGCCTTCCCCAAGCCTCGGTGCCCACTGCGGATACTGCCGCTGGCCTCCCACACGCAGACCAGCTTTCATCACTCCTCTCGTAGGTTTGGGAGTGGCCCTTCAAAGCAGGATGCTCGTAGGACACCGGCTCTACAAATCTCATTTTCCCTCTCTTTTTGATCCCCCACGCTGCTGGGGAGCCCGCGGCTGGCTCTTTGCATGTCCCAAGCCTCGCCGGTGCCTCCCCAGCCAGCCAAGCCTGATGGAGCCACGCTCCACCCTGGCTACTGAAGCTCCTTCTCAAGCACTCTCCGGGTGACTAAGTGCCCTGCTGAGCAGCTACTAGACAGATCGACTCCAGATGCTTACGGACAAACATTACCCGTTGTGCTCAGAGGTCTGACTCTGACACATTCCTGGCATGCCCAACACCCCCAGGAAAAACAATATTCAGACGAGGCCAGTGCATGCTGCTCATGGAGAGCTGGCTTTTAGGACACCAATTAAAAATATTACCTGGGCTTGTGCAAGCCGCTCTGGTGATGCTCTGATCGATGCTGCTTGCTGCACATGTGGATGGATCTGCTTTTGGGTGCAGGGCACAGCAGAGCATCCACATGGCAGCAGTGGCTGTTACATAGAAACCAAGCAGCTCACCCCAGCCGACGGGCAGGGCTGCGATGCAGTCACCAACGCTGCCCTGCCAGGCTTCCCAAGCCATACGGCATGCAAATACTGCTTTTGCAATGAAGCAAAGAGAAACAACTGTGACACCGCAGCTCCCGGTGCTCGTGGCACGACTGTTGGCTTGCAGGAGGCACAGCCCAGTGAAAGCCCCAAGGCTGCAGGTCAGGGCGGGCTCCCGCTCCTCCCAAAGCCCGTCTTTTGGCTGGTTCTGCTACTCCTCTCCCGGGCCTCTTGCCGGCACCCCGACACGTCTGGGCAGTGCTCGGCCATGAGCTGCGGTGTGCAGCAGAGAGGTGCCGTGCCAGCCCTGCAGCACACCAGGACGCTAGCCCAAATGGCGAGGAGGAGCAAGGGCAGCCACCACGGTACCTGGGGCAGCCCTCTTCCCCCTGCCAGCACTCAGTGGTCCAGATGTGCACAGATGTTGGGGATACTCGGGGACTCACGGTGCAGTGGAGGGTCCCAGTGAGAAATGATGATGTGGGAACTGCACCTGACACCTCCCCGGGTCATGGACTGCACGAACCTCAGCCATCCCTGTTCCCACTGAGGCTGGGAACAGCTTTAATGCAGAGGAGCCAGGCTGGATTTTGGTCAGGGAAAAGCTCTGTAATTCATTACCTGTGCCCCAGGACAGGCAGGATTGTAATAAACACCTTCTTTGAGTCTTGTAGATAGAAGTTACATGAAAATTACCTACTTTAAAAGAAGATTAGCATTTCAAAGTCAAACATTAGGAGACAGTGGAGCACAATGACTGCACAAACTGGCAGGATTGCGCTTTGCCTCCTTATATACTGTGATGCTTTTCATCTTACTGTTTCGTGTTGTTCCCAACTGGGTGGGCCACAGGGTTGGGTACAGGACCTCCCAAACCACTCTCCAGGCTTCCACTGTTGGATGGAGAAGAAGAAATGACTAACAGCAGGTCGTCGTGCTTCTTATTATTTGGCCTCAAAAGAACAGTGGAGCAAGCTCCTTCAGCAGGTTAGGCAGCAGCAGAGGTTGAGCCAAGGTTGTATTCCTGGGTCTGGGTGATTAAAAAAGCGTTCCTCTGCCCTACTGTAAATCTGTGCAGCGCTCACGTCCCAAGCAGTCCTTGCAGTCTTGGCGCTCTGATCTCTAAAGCACTTGTCAGCAGCAGAAGCGGTGCAGAGGAAAAAAATGGCAGCGATCAGGGACATGAAATGGCCTTTGCGGGGAAGAAGCTGAGCAAATGAGATCTGTCTAAAAATGAGGTGGAAGATGATTTGGGAATGGGTTTTACCTGTTAAGTATTGAGGAAGAACTAGGAACATCAAATGAAATGATGGAGCAGTAGGACTAATGCATGCAGAAACCTTTTCCACAGCCCACAGAATACCACTGACGTGTGGCATTGGGGATTACAGGACTTTGTGGTCCTGCACAGGTGAGCCCAGAAAGTGGTTACGTAAATTAACAGCACACAGATCCATTGGGAATTGAAAACAAAGAAACAGATGCAATCTCTGGCTTGGGAAGCCTTTAAACAGAAGCTTGCTTGTCACTGCTGAAGGGTATAATCAGGGAAGCCATAACTGTTGGCTTACCCTGTTGACAAACCCTTCCTCAGCACTTTCCAGTACCAGCCTATGTCAAAGTCAAAAGACAGGATGAACCCTTGTGCATATTCAGTGCAGCTATTATCACATTCCCAGGAGCGGGCCTCCTAATGAGAGATGGAGGTGTAGATAGGATAGTGCTCTAACCCTAACTTATTTAGGGTGCAGTATCTTAGATAGCAGAAAACAATGTTAGTAATATCTTTGATCAACACAGCTAGAAGCTTAGAAAAAAAAACAAGACTTAAAGGGACTTCTTGGCTCTAGTCCTGTTAATGGGGAAGAAGATGACCAGCAAACACTGGTGGAGATAAGACCCAGAAATGCAAAATTAAACCATCTTAAGGAAGCCAGTTTGTCTGCAGACTATCAATAGATGTATGTTTGCCTTCTTTAGTGTTAAATAGTTTGTGCTAATAATACCACCTTGCCTCATACAGATTAAGGCAATCTTACAGTAGTAATTAAAGAGGAAATGGTCCCAACAGCACAACGGCATTCGTAATGCACCAAACCTCATTTTGTGCGGAGATGCCATTTGCAGGTGACCCAAACTTCCTTTGCAACCGAGTGTCTAAACTGAGGCAAGGAAACTGAGAGTTATCTCTTGACAGGCTAATTACTTCTTGTTTTTCAAGATAATATTCTGAGTGTTTGAATATGGCTATTTTTCCTGCTCGTCTACTGCAGCTATGAAGATTGTGTTACTGTCATATATGAGTTCTTATCTCTTATCTGTATTCTTTTATCTTTGCCACTTATTTAAATGTGTTTAAGGTTCTGAGCGGAGTCTTGTCTCTGCTCCAGAGAACCTGGTTCCTCTGCACAACTCCTGTGAACACTCTTGGCTCCAGGCCTGTGGCAGGGTCTCAGCAGCCTCTCCAAGGCGCCATGTCTCTGGCATGCACCTGGGATGTGCTCCAAGACCTTCAGCAACTTACTTACTTTCTTTATAAAACAGGCAATAGTCTCAATCCTTTCCTCCGGGACCCTTCCTCACCCATTTGCTCTCCGGGCTCTGGCAAGTTGAGTTTTGCACCAAGGCAGGCACTTAGGACTCCTGGACCCGGGCATGATGCTTGAGCACTGGTGGTCCTGGTGGCTGGGAAATGAGTATTTTGAGGGGCAATGGGGCTCAGCTCAAAGCATTTGCGGGGCCACGGTGCCAGAGTAGTGTTTGCAATAGCAGGAGAGTGAAATTCAGTGCTGCACGCAGGCAGGCAGGGGTCAATGGGGAGCTGGCATGGGGGGAAGGAGGGGGCAAATCCCCCTGCAGCCCCTCAGGCAGGCTGGAGATCAAAAGCTGGGTCCAACTCCACTCTCTGCCCAGTCGCACATCATCCATCTCCCATCTCAGTCCACATCAGCGCGCAAAGCCTCTGGTTGCAAACAACGCCTTTAGTCTTTGCAATTTGTCTGTCCCTGCTCCCTTCTTCTGAGGACGGGGATAGGTGCTGCCCAGGGGTCTGAAGAGGAGGTACAAGCCAATAGTGCTGTGGGGCTAAGCCCCCTGTCCCATCAGGACGTGCACAAGCCATGCACAGTGACAGGCTTTCACTCCCCCGAGGAGAGAGCCAGGACACGTCTCCTGCAGCCCAGCTCTCTGGGGGGGCTCCCCTGGCACGGGAGGCTGGCTCCCCACGTCAAGTCGGATTTCTCCGTGGGGAGCCAGCAGGCAGTTATTATTGCAGGGGATCATTACCCACAGTGTAACACTAACACAGAAACCGTGCCTCGGCAGGCAGGTTTCCCAGTGCTCTCTGCTGCCTGCGCTCTGGCAGAGCTGGGGGCTGGAGATCACACAGGGAACAGATTTGAGGACACTTTGGGTTAGAAACAGGATGTTTTTTCCTCCTTCAAATTAAAAAAATATCCTGTGCATCCATCTAGTCAGCCAAGGGAGGCATTTTACAGCCGCCATAACAGATTTGGAGCTAGGAACCAGAAGATAAAATAATTTACTAATTGGAAGTGGCACCAAACATTTTGCCTCTTGCCCCTTCTGTGATCTCGGTGGCAAGTGTCTGGCAGCTCGCCAGGAGATGGAGCAAAGGGATAGCCGAGACCAGAGAGGTGGCTGGGGTGCGACTCCAAGAGACCCACCCTATTGTTTTCCCAGCACCCTGTCACCTTTAATTAATACGAGAGATGCCCATCAAAGGCAGAGCTGGGTGCAAGGCTGAGGAGGAGTGACAGGGCTAGTGCAGAGGAATTTCACACAACAGTCCAGGCATTTTCTAGCTCACTGAGTCATTTTCCCTTTTTTTTTTTTCAGATGGCTTTGCACTTGGCAGACCTCAGCAGCCTGGCACATGGGGAGAGTGCGGCTTTCTCCACAGCCAGAAGAAGCCAAAAGTCTTCATTCACTCATTTACTCATTCATTCGCTCCACAACATACATTTATTTCCTAGGGCCGGCACTCTGCAGCAAAGGATGCTATGACATGTGCTCAGCCAGGGCAAGCAGAGAAGGAGCAGCCATCCGGCACCAGCAGTTGTGGTCACAACAGCTGGTGGCACAGCTACCGAGTCCCCCGCACCGAAGTGGCCTCTCAAGCCAGCCTGGCAAGTGCTGGGCACCTGGGGAGCGAGATCTTTAGCTGGGACTGCCTTTCTGCATCTGTACAACATCTGGCAGGGCAGCACCATAGCACTGTCCCCACTGCAATGACGTGCATCCCCACAGAGGTGGCTGCCCAGCGTCTGTCACCCTCTCCTGCTGCTCAGCAGGTATGCAGATCCCAACGTTGCTCTGTAAGTCCAGGGACTACCTAGAAAAGCTGGCTGCACCCCATTCTCAAAGACCTTTCGGGGTATCTACTCCAAACGAGGAGCCCTGCAACTCAGCCGTGCACTCCCCTGCGGGATGCTCACCAGCTCAGGGAAGGGCAGGCAACAGCAGGACAAGGATGAGCAGGAGATGAAGGAAATGGTGGATGGAGCAAGGGGAGGTTTTTGCCAGTAGAGATGCAGCTGGAAAGCCTGATGGGGCATGCCGTGGGACCCTGTCCTCTGCCTCCCATGAGGGACACCCCAGCCCCTGGTCCAAACACCTCCCATTACCTGCAGAAGCCAAGGCTGGGGTGCTTGGGCACATCTTGGAGACACAGAGCAGGAGCACAGCCCAGGTCTGGATCTCAGAAGCATTTTCCAGTCCCTGTTTAGACACAGGAAAGAGACTAACTAGGTTTGTGGCTCCATGACATTTCTAGTGAAGCAAAATGGGCAGAGACTTAACCTTCCCAAGGAAGCAATGAGAAATCCTTGCAGAAGGCTCACCCACAGTGTGGCCCAACCTGGCATTTGTCTGGTTTGCAACAGCATCATATTGCATTAATCAAAATTCAGTCCGTCATCTGCTCTGACTCCCACGCCTTTCTGCCCAGCTAGTGTTCCCTGAGACATGCTGCTCTCAGATGGATAAATACTTGTCTTAAGTTGCCATCTAGGGGAGCAGAAAAAGTCAGTTGCTTTGAGGTAGGTTATGAAACGGAGTACACCGAAAGCCTTGAGGTGCTTTACATTTAGAGGGAAACTGCTACCACATAAACAGTGACAAAGAATGAAAATTAAGTTACTTAAAATGCCTAAAATATAGCACAGCAGCATAATTACAAACACATGCTTTTGTTTGGAAAGTCTGAGAAAGCACAGGGAAACATATGCTTTATGAACTCTTACAGAGTTTGTGTGATGGTGAGAGGAGGATGCTCTGTGCAGGGTTTTCCCCAGGAGAGGACTAGGTTTAGGGTCCAATACTGGGAAATACTTGGCTGCAGGAATAGAAAACCTTCTGTACTGTCTCCTGAGATCTCTCCCTTGCCTTCCAGGCCGAGACTGGTGTTGCCACCAGGGAGGCAGAGGGGCTCAGAGCAGAGGCACATGGAGAGCCAGTGCAGCAGAACACGCTCTCGCTGCCATATATACCAGGAGAGCTTTCCCCAGAATCACCCACAGCATGCTCAGCTCCACCATGATCAGATAGGGTATGTTAGCACAGGTTTTTATACTGAGTCATTTTGTTTTATTAAAAGGGGAAGATAAAAAAAGAGAGATTACATCAATGCCAGATCTCCAGCGAGGCTGAATCCAGGTTAAATCCAGCTAGGCACAGGATGGAAACAAATTCTGTGGGCCTCAGAAGAGCAGAGGAAATAAAATACAAGGAAGGAAAAGAGAGAGACTATAGCGTGGGGAAAAATGGGTGCAGGTGGATAGGCTGCACTGCTGACGGGTGAAGCCCTCGTGCTGCAACTGCCTTCAGGAGCCGAGGTCCTTCCCCAGGTCCCAGCCTCCCGCAGCAGGCTGCGGTTCTTCAGTGGAAAATGCTCAGACAAAAGGTTCCCTCTATCTGCATTTATAAAGTGCTTATCGCAGTGGTGTCTGCTGCTCCAAGCCCTTTCCTAGAGAAGGGCAGAGTGTTTCTATTGTTGTTATACAAATAGCTTCCCCTGCCAGTTCCTTTCCTTCCAGGCTACTGAGTGGAGCTTGGCTCGGCTCCCTCTGGACTAATTCGATGAGAGATAATTATCTTGTTAATATCATCTTATTTTCATAAGTCCCAGCCTCTCTTTTATTAATTCTGTCAGTTCCTGGTTGTGTTGCTCTTAGGTCCATGTCTTTTCAAAACAGTATAACAGGCACTTGCAGAAGAAAGTCGTAAAAAGAACAACTTAACTTAAAGAATGTAAATATTGACATTTTTCACAATGGAGATTTTTAATCTGTTCCTCCTCACAGAGCTGGCCCCTGTGGGAACTGCTTGGACACTGTCTGTATATGGGTGGGATGCAGCTGCAGTGAGAGATGCTCAGGATCTTGTACCCCCTCATGAAGGGCAGCAGAGGAGCAAGGGCAGGAGTGCTGGGTGCTCTACAGCAGTACCAGACAGGGAGATACCTCAGGACATGCAAAACAAAGTGCACCCTGGCAAGGTGTGCCTCATCTTTGGGCTGAACCAGCTGAATGCAGCAGGCAAAGGACAGAAAATGGGAAAGGCACGTGGATGTGGGTTGGTTTAAGTGGAAAGGCTCAGTTTCAGCTATCCGAACAGCTGCCTGAGCATGAGGATGCAGCTAACTGTGCCTGTCTTGCCACACGGTAGCTGACCCCAAGTCAGGGGAAGCTTACGCAGGCAGACAATACCAGCAGTGGAGCACCCCACCCCAGGGTGCCCACAAAACACTTCAAAGTCTTTCAGACCTCATTATCCTTTGCAGGAACATTTACGGTTTTTCTTAACGTTAACAGTGCAATTGTATTATCTCATATAATCATATGAGATACATGACTCATTATGAAGCCATAGCCTGTAACTGCAGTGGATGCCCCAGAGCACTGTCCCTCTGCCCTTGTCCTGCACTCACCAGCAGCCATGCCAAGGAGGATCCCATCTCCCCTGGCAGCACACTCCACTGTCCTCCAGACCTGGCATCTACCTGCAACCCTCGCCATCAAGGGAACATTTTGTGGGGCTGCTGATGCCCTGGGCAGGATGCCCTGCTGCTGGGATCCCCCCAGCACTGGTCTGGGGCAGTGTCAGGGTGCTCAGCTCTGCAGGGATAAGCAGCTTTGGGGCTTTGTTAGGGCAAAAAGAGGCATTTTAGCATCAACTGAAGTGGGTAGAGGTATCTTCGTGGTTGGGGCAACTTGAATAGGATTTTGAGAAAGACCTTGTTTTGTATTAGACATGCAAGCTTTCTCCCAGTACCACTTCAAGTATGTAAGACTATTTTTTTTTTCCTTGGATCTGGGCCTCAATCCCTGTAAAACAAAGCACTTGTGCAAATGCTCAACTCTAACGATAGGTTTAAAGTTAAGTATGTTCTCAAGCGATTTTCTGAATCAGGACATAAATGCAAACCTCTTCTCTTTGACTTGACTTTTCTTCAATAACATAGATATCAAACTCATTCAAGAGAGAGAGAGAGAGAAAATGAGTGGGTCGGGCAGACTTCCTCTCTGCTAGAAACCGAATTACATTAAGCCTGCTCGCAGGAAGAAGCTTTTTTGTTCTAGTTTGTACAAGTGCTCACACTGTGCTTGTCACTGTAGCATCCAAGAGCTTTCCAGTATTGCATTAAACAATGTGACTAATATCTGCAGCATGCTCATAAGCTGCGGATTTCAAGTCCAGAGCTTAGGCTCATTTATTCAAGGGACCAAACTCATTCACTGACAGAGCAAGGAAGTGTGTTTTCAGTAGCGGCAGATGTACTTACAGCATTTAATCATGCAGGCAAGAAGAATCCCATTCTTTAGCTGGTATGTCATACCCCAAGGTAGAGTGTCCTTTAACTGAGTCCTTTGCCGTTCCACATGGTCTGAGGTCACCCTACAGGCTCCGCTGTGCAGAGGGAAACTGATTAATAAGCCATTAAAAATAAACTCATAAAAATGATTCAATACTTCAAGTCATATTTTGAGAAGACTCGGGGCGTTGAAACATTCAGATAAACAGCCTTGAGTTGATAATTTGGCCATCTCCATGGTGAAAGAAGGCAAAGAGAAAAAGAAATATGAAAGGAGATGCAGTAAGATGATGGGCAGGGCAAAACAGAGAGTAGAAAGGGTAAGAAATAAAATAAGAAGATGGATGGTTTCTCCGATTCCCGTGTCAATGCATACATGGAGGGAATCACAGCTTGGCTATTCATTGCTCTCTAGGCAAGTTGGTGGGACTTCATGGAAAGGCTTGCTCTGTTTGCATGCTAACTGTTGCCCTCCTGGGATACAAGGTCTGCTGCTCAGCTCCAGCAGTTCAAGAGATGCTCACATTCAAGGAGAAACAGATATTGCATCTTGCCATTGATTAGGCCTATAAAAGACCTGGTAGAAAGGATACATCTATATATTACTGCAGCATAAGATATGTTTATTGTATATACCCAGGCATTTAAAATAGTCTATGGGATGTAGAAAAGAAAGCAGAATTTGGACTCCTGGCTAAACCCCTGTATTTTACGGAAGCAGTGCAGCACACCTACTTTGATCCTACACCCCTAGAGACAGTGCTTGTGCAAAGCAGGCACGGTACCTCAGCCATTGCCACTGCGCTTCAGCAGCAGCGGAGGTGACATGACACTCATCTGCTCAGTCCTCATGTCAGGAGCTTATGCTTCTCCAGGCAGAGGAGCCCTGGCAGCACCTCCTGTCTAGGAAGGGGAATCTCTGGCTGAATTGCAGCAGACCAGGTGAGATGCTGAAGACTTGCAACACTCCATATTGGCAAGCTGAAACCATTAGAGCTCAAGTTTCTCTTTTCCCCAGCAACTTTCACCCAGAACTGGAAAGTGGTTTCACGAGTTTGGCCCAAGGTTTCTCGAGAACTCACAGCACCTCTGTCCTCCACTGAGTCACCTCAAAACTCACCTTTTCTGCAAAACAAACAAGAGCCTGAGAGCATGAAGGCAGGTGATGGTGGCTCCAGACTGGCCAAGCATCCATCAGCTGGTGACCCTTGGTTACCCTACCCCCACGATCCCAGCCTCTACTCCCACCGATGCCTCACGGGGATATGAGACTTGTCCCTCGTCTACCAGCTCTGTGGCAGGGATGTAGCATAGGACCACCTTGGATTTGGCTGCTGGCCATCAAGCCAAATAAACGCCCCAAGTATGGAGCAAAACCCACATGTAAACAGCAGTGAGGTTACCAAACCAACAGCTCAAAGCAAGGCTGCCTGCACGTCAGTGGTGGTTCCTGAGTGAGCACTTGCCTCGTATTTTGTTTTCTCCTCATTTTTCAGTATGCAGCTTACTACCTTATTTACTGCCCACTGTCCTAGTCCTGCAACAAACACAGAAATATTAATGTCCTCATCTGCTTTCCTATGAAACTCATCATTCTGGTACCCGAGTGCTTCACAGACATTCAAGAATTCATTTGCACAAGATTCTGTACTGTGAAGGGGTTTATGAAGATTAAATAGATCCATTAGTTTCAGATACCCAGGCTGAGACACCTGGTCCCCATTTTTTTTTCCTTCTTGTTGTGTTTTTTTTCTTTCTTTCTTTTTTTTTTCATCAAAGTTATTACAAGGATGGTTTGTATGTTCAGAGCAAGGTTCCCACTGACTTCAGTTGTAGTGCAACTGCTCTGCCTTAAGCAATTCAAATAGTAGGGTCTCTAGCCAGATGCCAGGAAATGAGGAACACATTAGAAATCACCAGTGAAATATCTGGTGTACAGGACTTGCTAGCTATCAGATGGGAGCACTGTAGCAGAGGCAAGAATAATATGTGATTCTCCAAGGTGGCATCCAGTCACTTAAATCTTTCCCTTCCCACAATGACTTGCCTTCTTTCCTAACACTTTCCCAGTTTTGCAACAAGCGAAAGGTCCTACAGGCCACAGGATAAACCCTGACTTACCTCCACACCGCAGCAGCTGCATTCTCTGTGTTGGCTCTAGAGAACAAAGAAAATTATGACCGTACAACAAAAACTTTGCCACAGAGCTTATCCAGAAGGCACACAAATTCAAGTGGTGCAGACCATCTTCACTGTTGCATTCAAAATAAGGCATTGAAAATTAGTGAAATCTTCGTCTTTGTTCCTGACATTTTCTGGGGTCTTAAAAAAAAGAAACTAGCAAAGGATAATTCAATCATGCCTCACCAGATTAATCCCCCCTGGCTCATCTGGGGACTTCTAGATGTGCCACACGGTGCTGGCCACTTCTCCTTTCAGGCATTCTCTTTCTCTGGAAAGCAGATGCCCCCCAGGGCCCTGCCACATGCTTGGTCATTTCAAAGCCAGGCAACATGGATACCACACATTTTCCAGAGTCTGCTTCTTGCAAACAGGGGGGTTGAATTAATTCCAAGCAATTTATCACACAGGCAGCACAGCAGGTGGCAAGTACAACACTGTAGACCAGTGATCAAAGAGCACCCAGTGGGTCTACACGTGCTGGTATCTGAAGAGCCCAGGCATCTCTCCTAATAACATACATTGAATGTTCCAGCTCCCTGTACAGGGCATCAATCATTTTCCTGTTGGTTATCATTTTCTATCATGTGTCTCTTGTGCATTTTTAATTGGTTAATTACTTTATTCATACACTAAGCACACCCTCAAGCTCCAATTATTATCAGCATTAAGTGCTCAGTTCATCCTATACATCTTTTAAATGCTATATTTGGCTGTTTCCTGGTCCACGCTTCCTTCTCATACAATACCATAGGGGTCCTGCAGATACCTTAGCTAGTCCTTTGACAGACTATAGCCATCCTGCTCATTAGTCTATTATCTAGCTGCTTATCAGCCCCACTCCCAAGCTCCTCATTACTGCAGTTGCAATTACAATAGCTAACATTCCTCCTTTCAGGCCCGCATAGTACCACTTCGCTTATAACAGGCCACTGCTATTCAAGTTAACAGCTCCCCACAGCAATAGCAGGTTGACTTTCCTATATAAGCCAACACCTACACTGCGTTAATGAACAGCAGAGCTGTTCATTTTGTTTGTTCACACTTCACTATGGGTATTGTGTGTTATATCTTTGGTTAAAGGCTCTGGCTGGGCCCCAGGGAGGAAATCCAACTCTTTCCTCATCCTTGCTGCTGCTCTCTGCTTAGTTTGGAAAGGAATTGAAATTGCTGCTTTCTCTGGAGCAACGGAGCACCTTCACCTGGAGGAAGCATCTAGAGGTCAGGATGGGCTGACCAGGAGCAAGGACCAGCAACAGGGACAGTAAAACTTAAGGGCAAACTGGGAGACTGTCGGGGCAGCAGAGACTGCCTGCACAGACCCTGTGGCCCAGGGCTGATTTAGTTTTGGCTCTTTTATGCAACCTGCTTCCCCCAGCACTTCTCTCTGCTGGAAGAACTGCCTTGTTCCAGGGGAGGATGGGGGAGTTGCGTTGAACATCCACTGCCATTTGACATGTTCAGTGCTGACATACCAATGGGTGTTATCTCATTGTGCATTCATTCCAGGGCTGAGTGAGATCTGACTGAAGACACCTTTTTACCTCTACAGGATTAGTTTCACTGAGTTTATGGCTGCACAGGTGGGAGATGCAGTGCAAGTGCCATGACATAAACGTGCAGTCAGAGGCAGGGGAAAAGGTACAAGGACCCTTTTGGTGCTAGATCAGAAAACAGATTGCAAAATGTACTGTCTGAGCAAGAGACCCACTACAGGAGTACAGTTCAGTGCTGAGGTCAGCCCCAGTGCTCCTAACGCTATCAATACTGGCTGAATTTCACAGGCAGTAGCACACTGTCACACCAGCCCACAGAAAGCATTCAAACCCTGTCTCCAAGGTTGTCCAGGTGAGAGGCAAGGGCAGTGAAGGGCACTTTTACCTGTCAGAGGTGCCAGCACAGGCGGGAGGAACGGTCTGACAGTCAAGCAGCTTCCCTTGGGACCAGACGCCAGCAAGCCTCTGCAGGTCTGTTTCCAGTGCCACACACACACTAACCGTGACAGCAAGCACAATGCACATGCATAGCGAGGAGGAAAGGAGGACCTGGGCGTTCAGACCACAGCTTGCTGTGAGGTGCAGGAGTTGTGAACTTGCCCTTGTTCATGGATTTAGTCTGCAAGAATGGAGCAGGACTCCCACACAGACCACTGGAGGAATGAACAGTTGTTGCATGGGCTCTTCAGCATGTTCCCATCCTGCCACCCACCAGTTTCCCCCTCCACTCCTAGAGATGCACTGCCAGTCTGTGAGCAAAGCAAAAAAAACCATGTCAGGCTTGCTTCCATCGTCCGCATATGTCCCCTCACCTGGAGCTCCTGGTTTGCAGGAAACACCCCAGAGAGTTTGTTTGCTTTGACTTCCCACTCTTCTTCCTGCTGGTTGGGAGCTCAGGACCCACTGCACATATCAGTGCCCAGCTCCTTTCTAGCAGGCTTGATGGCTGTGTCCACAAACCAAACCTTGTGCTAGAAATAGGGTCAGCTAGAGGACTAGATATAGGTCCTCTGACCTTTCCCATGGCTCTACTGATCCTGGAATATAGCAGTCCCCACCCAAGTGGGAAAGCAGGCTCATGCAAAGAGGCTGTTTTATGTATTTAAAGTACTGTCTTCTATGCCTGCACTATAATCCTGTGTGCAATATTAATTATCCAGCTAACACTGTTGCCATGACACTCCTTAAAGCCATCAAAGCCAGAATAAGCATATCAGACCTCCACCCCACCCTTCCTATTTGCTCCTGGACTTCAGACAAAGTCCTAGTGCCAAGTGTTCGTGGCAGGGGAGGGACGGGCACTGACCATCTACAAGGGTTCCCTAGCCCTCTGCACAGCACAAGAAAAGTCTAGATTTGGACTTTTGGAAGTTGTGTCTAATTCTGAAGCTGCATTCCAAGAACTGACTGAATCCAAACATGCCCATTTTTAGGTGAAGTTGCAAAATTACTTTTTCCTTATCACAACATTGTCCTATCTTTAGAAGCTAAAAGGGATGATTAGAGTTATAAGGAGAAAGGAAGAAAGAAATGAAGGGGGTGGGGTGCATAAACAGATCCAGAGCCCTGAAAAAAAACACAAATATGAGATCAAAAGAGGATGAGCCAAATTCTGAATAACCTGATGTATGCAGCATTTACATCCCTGAGTAGCTGACACTTAAGAGGCCCCACAGGCAGCAACAGAACAGATCTGGGTCCTTCCCCCTCCCACATGGAACACAGCCCAAATACTGAAGGTAACCCTCTTATACCTCCAAAACTGGGAGGAGGTCAATCATATTTAACCTGGAATGAGGGCAAGAGCAAGAGAAATGCTTACTGGTTACGGGTTTGTGCTAGGGAAAGCTTTTTTCCAGAAAGCCAGAACGATTTTCCCCTCCGTGTGAAAGCACTGGTGGAAGTCCCTGCAGTGTGTGGACCTCTCATTTGCAGGGTCTGTGATCAGCACAGGCAGGATCCCCACAAGCTTGGCCAGGTGCACAGCAGGCACCTACAGGACTGGTTTTGGCCACACTGTGCTTCCAGTTTTCAGTCCCCCATATGTACACAGCTTGAGGTTACATGCTTTGTCTGAGGGACAGGGCAAGCTTGTCCTGGAGGATCTAGGCTCTCATCTACAGACTGTTTCTATACAGCAAAGTGGTCTTTCCTACATTATGTTGAACTCCCACTGACAGCTACAGCAATGCCTGCAGATATTGCCAGAAAGCTGCAGAGAACCCTGAAACCAGGTGATAAAGCAAGCCCAGAAGTTCCCCTCACCCATCATGGTCACCCAGTGTCATATTCCCAGCAATCATGCTGAAGAGTTACATTCAAAGCAATAAAAACCATCAGGCAAATGGAGGTCACAGGTATGGGCAGGAAGGATATATTCCAGGTGATGGGCTGCTGCTTTTAGGAAGTCACTGATGTTCATGTGTGAGCAGTGCTTTCCGTGGGGGCTCAGCAGTCAGAAAAGCCAGTGCACCCATACAGCTATAGACATCCCTGTGGGGGTTTTTTTTTTCTTTGTTTTTTTTGTCACACACATCAGTCCTGCATGCTAGGGGCTGTGCTGCATGACTAAACCAGCAACTAAAAGCAAGAAGGTTGGGTAAAAGACCTGCCCTGGAGACACAGTTGTGCTTGCTTCCTCTGTCTCTTCAGGATATACCATGCCCTCTTCCTGAAGAAGACACTTACCAGTGCTCTGCTCAGGCTCTCTGTGGTGCCGGAGCTTCCTTGATGGACTTGGAGATGGCCCTCACTGTGAAAAAGCAGCAAAAATAGGGCTGCTCCTGAGTGAGGGGATGCCAGTAGCAGAGCAGCATCCAGGGACTGGTACATCCCACAATAACTGAATGGGACTAGGGTGGTGACAAAGACAGGTCCATCAGCAGTCCTACAGAAGATGAGGTGACAAGTCAGGTCCAGGGTTCAGCCAGGAAGGCTAGTCAGGGCTGGAAACAAAAACATCCACTAGATAGCTGAGACCAGAACTAGAGGCTCAGGCCTGAATTTAAATGGAGCTGCTGGATGTGTGGGTGGGCAGCCCAGATGGGGCCAATTGGGCAATTAAAGCCTCTTAGTGCCCCCAGGGCCATGACACTCAGGCTATGCCAGCCGTATAAACTGCTTTTTCCCTGCAGCGCTGGTGACAGTAGGGGTACTCCTGGGTCTGGGAGAGGAGCACTGCTGGCAGATGGGTAGCAGGGCACTGCTGATGAGCTGCACCAAATCCCCAAGCATCCCATCCCGGTGCTGGCTCCAGCTTTTGTCTCTGTGCCCAGCTGTGCACAGTCCCTCAAGTGGGCCTAGCTGGGCTGGAGCTGTGCACTCCTTTCTCTGGGTTCTGGCACTACCAGCCCCACGTGGCCCGTGCAAGAGCACAGCACTGTGGTTGTGCTGTAGGGTTGTCCTGCGTTGGACAGGCATCACTGCACGAGGCCAGGCCATATAATGTGTCCCGCAAAAGACCTGGCTAGAGTCAAGACCAGTTACCCACTATGTGTGTGTGTGGGGGGGGGGGGGGGGGGGATTAGGTGGTCTTCCTACATTTGCTGTAAGCCTTTCCTTGCACAGATCCCTTCCAGCCATCCTAGGCAGTGAGGGTAACATGGCTGAGACACCAGTAGTACTATACTTTCTCCCCATACTTTATTTTAAGGGTCTTTTTAGGTTCTTTGCCTGACTTAGTCCCCAGTGCCTTATAGTCTTTATTGTGCCAAGATTAGACACGCATTGTCCCACTGCAGGAGGATAGCAGGTCAATACAAAAGCAAGATGCTTATTCTCTGAGAACTCTTCCGAGATATTACCCCCGAGGGGCAAGCCTTGCCTTTAGTGCCCTGAAGGTTTGCCTTGCCTCCTCTGTCTGCAAGCAGCTACGTGCTCCCAGATAGGGAATGGGAGCAAGGAGCTGTAAAGCAAGGAGCTGCTTCATTTACTGTAGAAGAGGATATGAGTGGATCTTTTACTTCTGCTTATGAAATCCCATTTATGACAATATTCACACCTACAAGCAGCTGGCACCCTTCTTCGTATGCCAGAGGCTCTACTGGTGATGAGTTTCTGGCTAGGAGCATTACCATTCACAACTGATATGTTAATGCAATTAGAGACAGTGCCAAGTGCAAAGCAGTATTTGTCCTGATATTATTGGTGATAAAGGAGCCTCCTGCGTGAGAAGCAAGTCCATTTCCAATCCATCTGTATCTATATCTAAAAAAGCTTTCATTTTCCTGAGCACTGCAGCAGATTCTCGTGATAAATTGCTGCCATATCTTAGCTCCCAACTACATTACATCCTATTCAAATCCCCTTCATTATAACAAGAAGCAATATGACACCAAAAGCTTGTCTCAGGAATTTATGACACAGTGGAGACTCTTAGATCCACTAAACCCCATTAAAACCGTCTCCCTTATAAAACATACACCTTATTATGCACTTCAGTAGCGGGCAGCAGGTTGCCTTCTGCCAGGGCTCTTATTACCTGTGCAAGGAAGGTACTAGGAGTGCGTGCAAACAATTGAGTCCCCGCTGAAAGCGTGGGGCTGGCGCAGCGTCTGCATCTCCTGCCCAGCTCCTGTCAGGAGCTTCAGTTGTGGGGAGGGCTTTGTACAGTCGTCTTTGATTTTAAGTTTGCTTACTAAGCCAAGACAAAAGAAAATGCGCCCCATTGGCTAAAGCCAGTCTTTTTTTCAGGTCTCTTTCTGACACAAAGCCTCGAAAAATTGATTTGGGGTGGAATGAAATGTTACATGAAATCCAAAATGAAACATTGTGTTTTGTTTTGGTTAAAGCTATTTAATTAAAATAAATTTACTCTCAAAATCTCTTTAAAAATGTAACCTGGGATTTCAACAATGGAGCAGCAATGCATGCTGATTTCCTGATCTCTGCTTTCAAACATGCTCTCTGCTTGCAAACATGTTGTTTCAGCCTCTATTTCAAAGGGAAATTTCTGTTCCCAACACTGTTGCCCAGATGTGCCTGTAGCACCTTCTCGAGCCGGGGAAGCAGGAAAAGAGGGGAGAGATGTGGGGGTGCCCATGAAGTACCTGACCAGGCTGCTTTGCAGGTTCAAGCCTCTCTGACCACCCCATCCCCTATTCACACAGCCTCCCTGCAGCTCACACCATCGGGGCTCAGCTTCTGCTGGAGAAGTGAAGGCCACCAGGCAGTACCCAGGAGCAGTGAAGCAGCCCTCCTGCAACTGCTCGGCGGTTGGGTATTCCTCATCCCGCAGTGACGGGACGTGTGAGCGGCCCAGGAGACATTACTAGGACAGATGACCCTTTTGAGCTGGGAAGATATGGCATGCCTCATCCCCAAGAAAGTGGTTTTGCTTTTCTCCCACACCGCATCGATTCTCTTCCCCCACTTTTCACCTCCCAGCTTTCACACCAAGCACCAGCCTGTGCCCTTCAGGAGTCCAGGTGGCAGCTCATGTCTGATCAGTGTGCTGCTCATTAAACTAGGTAAATATGTTTGTGTTTTCCTCTTTTTACCCCTCGTTTAGTCTCATCTGACTGTATTGTTTACTGTACTGGATTATGCAAATCAGACTATAACCAATAGTGAAAACAGGAAGGTAAGCAAAGCTTGCGCCCACTCTTCTGGAGCATGCCAATGACAGGGGTGCAGGCTCCCACCGTGTCAGGACTGGGTCACCTCTGTGCAGCTGCTGAGCCTGATGCGGGTGTGGGTTTATCCCACTCCTGTCCTGGGAGCGATCCAGCCTCCTACCAGCACTGACTCTGCACCCCAAATCGGCCAAAGCAGGATGCATAGTCCCCATCGCAAGCATCCTGTTGCAGGGCCAGCACACTCGTCTCTGTCCTGCTGCTGCTTCCCAAGGATCTGATGGCACTCAACGGTCCTTCTGGGAGTGTGCAATGACTGCAGCTGTTCTCCTCGAAGAAGAGGGATCTGGCTGCGGAACTGGATTAACTCGCTTTGAGGTGAGTGATTTTGTGCTGGAGGTGCCAGAGAGGCAAGCAGGAAGGTGAAATCCTGGAGAAGGGATGAACAGTGAGAAGCAGGAGATCTGTCCAGATCACACAGACATGCATAGAATTGAAGAAGAACTTGATGCAGAGCTATCACATGCAGTTGAGTAATCTGTAAATACCTCAAGGTAACTCAAGTGCAGCTAGACATGTTCATGTGGCTTTTAAAGTCATGTAGATCAAGATGAGCAAGTGTGTCGGTGACAGGATGTCATGGATTATTGATGCTGAGGCCACAAAGGCTACTCTGTCCTCCTTCATCACCAAGGCCAGATAGTTTTACCAAGTGATTCCTGTGTCAAACCTATAATTTCTGGCTGAGTTAGGGCAGATCTTTTAGAAAGACATCCAATTTCAAGTAAAAAAACTCCAAGCGAGGAAGAATCAACCACCTCCTCTGTATGTTGTTTAATGGCTAATTCCCTTCACTGTTGGAATGTGTCTTCTTTTCAGGTCAAATTTGTCTAATTTCAGCTTCCAGCCACCAGATCTTGTTACACCTTTGATCGCTAGATTAAAGAGCTCTCTAGTCTCAAATATATTCTCTTCTGCTGGGTACTTCCAGACTTGTGTCAAGTAACTATTCAAAGTGCTTTTCATTAAACCTTTCATGACAAAACAAGGGGTTTGGGTTTTTGTTTGGGTTTTTTTTTTTTCAATTTCACTAACTTTTGTACCTCTTTCTTGGATTCTTTCCATGTTTTCATTATGTATGACCCTGGAACTGGACATCGAGCACAGAGGTACTCTTATTAAAGCAATGCATGGTCCCACATGAATGTGAAGCCAGTGTGTGTTGCTCTGTCATTCCCCTCTTTAGGGACTTCAAGTTTGGAAGGCTTCCACCTGATCCCCCTACGGTCTTCTAATCCATGCTCTGTACAGCAGTCCCAACTTGTGTACATATCTTTTTTCCTAGATGCGTGGATCTCCATTTCATTGTACCAAAATTCAGACTTCTGGAACAAATTCATCCTGCCAAGTGATTCATGCTGCCTTGGTGACATTTGTCTTCCTGCTGGGATTTATTATCCTCTTTAATTCCTATCTCTAAAGACTGTACACTCTCTTCCAGGTCATCGATAAATACTGGGCTGTTGGGTCTCTTCAGGAAGACCTAGCACTGATCTGATGATTTGCCCTGGAAAACACTGAGGGTGGTCTCCACAGTCCCCAGGGGACAGTGCATTCCCTACCATCTAGACAGTACCTTTGGACTTTGGTTCACCCATCATCAATACTTTCACCTGCCAGAACATCAAACAGCTTCTGCATGGACAAAGAAATGAGCGGGTTGATTGAATGGAAACCAGTGTTTGGACAGACGGGGGTGGATGTGCGTGCACAAGTCCTGCACTAGCAGGAATCTGAAACGTGGCTGTGGTTTGCCTTGGACCTGAAAATTGCTCCCAGGGTCTGTAGGACAGATGTAGGTTTTTAATTACAATTCAGGAAAGCAAAAGGTAGAGGCTCTAAAGAAGGACAAGAGAGGCATACAAATAAGGTCTGACAAGTTTGTCTGGAAAAGAAACAGCTCAATCTGAGTTAGCTGTTCCTAAGTTAAATATAAATGCAAATCTGCGGAAGGTGACTGTGCAGTGAGTGTACGTGTTGTGCCGGCAGGAGGAAGAGGACGGCAAGGCATGCCAGCCCCACGCAGGGTTAGGCATCCAAGGGCTCCGTCTGCAGCCAGCAGTGAGGCAGGTTCCTCCAGGGGCAGGTCCAGAGGTGGGGCTGCAGTGGAAAATCCCAACAGTGGAGAATTAAATCTGCAGAGGTAATCTCTCTCCTTTAAGGCAACCAGAAAACCTGTGTGGTTTCTGGAGGGGGCAGTCCTCCTGTCTGTTTGGTGTTACATTTGGGGATTCCTCCAGCATGGTAAAGGAAGATGGAAGATGATTTATCTGGAAAGTTTCTCTTTAATCACTTCTGCTATTCCACAGCTAAAGCAGCAACCCCAACAGATCTTGTTGCAACTTAGGAAGCAGTAGCAGAAAAAAGATGCAGTCCTACAGCATCACTGAAACCTCGAGGGGTTATGGAGAAGATGGAAGAAGACTCTTGTGGAGATGCACACCAAATTTCAAGAGGCAACAGGCACAAGTTGCAAGGAAATCCCAGCCGAACATGAGGAAAAGGTTCTTCTCTATGAGGCAGGTCAAACACTAGGCCAACAGCGCAAAGAAGTGGAGGGATCTTCATCCTTGCAAATCTTCAAAATTCAACAGGGCAATGCCCTGAGCAACCTGAGTTAGTTTTGAAGCCGGCCATGCTTTGAGTAGAAGATTGGACTGGACACCTCCTGAGGACTCTTTTAAACAAAATAATTTTGTGATTCTACAAGTTTCAGGAGCAGCTTTTTCGGCAGTCTTTATAGTAGTGGCACAATGCAGGCCAACAGTGTATCGAAGTGCAAACTGGATTACTCATGCATTACTCCGGATATTCATTACATGTTCTGTTAGGCATATTAAGATCTTGTGCTGCCATAGAAAATAGACTTAATGATGGACTCAAAGCATCCTGACGCTACTTGATTCTCCCCTCCTGCAGCTGTTACTCCAAACTGGGCACTCTGCAGCACAGCCAGCTTGCACAACGAAGAACTCAGTTGCATTTAAAAATGCAAACACCCACTGAATTTGATGCAGAAATTTTGTATTTCCAGATGCAAAATTCTAACAACATCTACATTTTTGATTTTGTATTAGATCAGTCTTGTTGCCATTCCAAAACTCTCAGCTAAAGGTTACTGGATCATTTTGGCATTGCCCAAAATGGCTGGAGCAGCTCAGCTCCCCTGAGGAAGTACAGGAAGCAGTTTGCAACAAGAAAATAAAAAAATCCAGAAGCTGATGATTTTCCTGAAATGGCTGCTAGCGGTGAAAGTTAATTTGTCATTGTTATACTTCAGAGTCTACATCCCTTTAGGTGAATATGAGCATTTCAAGGCAACCCCCCAGACAAACCTAGTTCCCAATTCTAAAATGTTCTTGCTATGTAAAGATTAAAACAATAACATTTTAAGCCTGCAAGCTTAAAATCTGAAGCAGTGGAAGGGGGAAGACTCTGCAGCAGTGCAGGAAGCCCTGCTAATGATGTCAGTAAATTGTATCAGAAGGATTCTCTCATTTTGGGAAGAGAGATGTAATAGTGCAGGCTATTCTCACTGGCACTAAACTCATTAGTTTGTTTACAGTGTGCCTTCCTGCACCGCGCTCTGATACACTGCAAATCTTATTTTGCCTTTGATATTTTGAGTCAGAAAGAGCAGGGAGAAGTCAAAGATTCCCAGTAACATTTGATCCCTTCCACGTTTTTTGTTTTTTTTTTTTTACAAGGTGCTTGTTAAGGCTTGACTCCTGGTCAAGGCAGCGTTGGGGAAACTCCTCATTTCAGAGAAGGACATGCGTGATGGCTAATGCTGAGTGACAGGGTGCCGGGGACAACGGTGGGAGGCCTGGGGAGCCCGTGCTGATAGACAAAAGAAGGGGGAAGGCATGTTTTGTTTGTGCAATGGCCGATGGTCATCGATGGTTGGTTGGAGGGAGGTGCCAAGGGCTGGGTGAGAGCTATGTGCCTGCAGGAGGTAGTGGCTGAGCAACAGCTCTGCAGGACTCTGCTGGAGAGTGGACCCCCCCTGAGGGCACCCGATGGCCAAGGGCAAGGCGTCAGATGGTCTCAGACGTGAGGCACCAGAGCTGAGAGAGGTGGGATGGAGAGCTTTGGCTGTGCAGGGACAGACTATGCCAAGCCCTGTACCAGACTTCTCTCTCCGCACCAGCCGTGACACCTCCGAGGCAGGCAGGCAGGTCTGCCTGCACATCAGCACCCGCCGCCTGCCACCGAAACGCCTTATCTGCCTCCGTCAGCCCCCGGCTTGGTGCTCTCCCAGCACATCACTGCCTTCCCCATTTCTCATCCTGCTCTGAAGCACGAGGTGGGAGCTGCCTGCCTGTGCCAGTCACAACCGCAGCAGCAGACAGGAGCTCATCTCCAGCTGCAGGGGCAGCAGGACTCGCTGTCCCAGGAGCTGGCTCTGTGACACAACATTTTATTCAAACCTGGATGCCTAGGCAGGAATTTGGTGGTTTTCCAGCACTTAGAAATAGTTCTCCTGGCCCCTGCGGGTGCTCAAAACCAGTGGGAGCTCAAACCTGATGACACTGCAGTGAATGAGCGTCACCCAATGGCAGCTGCCCACCCTTGAAGGAGCTCTGGTTGGGCTGTGACTCATACGACCTGCATGGAAGAAGCTCTGGGATGGACCCAGATGCCAAGTCCTCCAAGTCCTTGCCCTGGGAAGCTGAGCCCTTCTCTTCGGGGGCAGGAGTGGAGCAAGTGATTGAAGCAACTCTGACCATCCCATCAGCATGAAGATGACTTCTTTGCCCCTTGCCCAGAGGCCCTGGTACCTCTCTACACCAGGCAACGAAAAGCCTACTATCATCATCAAATAAATCTCTGGGCTCTGGCAGGCCTGACCCCTGCTCTGGAGCAGCTGGGGCTGCCTGGGGGGTGCAGTTTGCACAGGGGTGTGCAGTCATTGCACAGCAGCTTTCGTCCTGCTGGGGCCTCCCAGTGCTCCCAGCTGCAGCAACCAAGTCCTACTGGTTGCTCTGCGGCTCCTTGGTGTATGAAGAGCCTTTCTGTAATAGCTCAGGGGTGCCAGTCTGCTACCAGGGAAGGCAAGGATGTTTATTGAAGTCTGGGGCACCAGCAAGAGAAGACACTCCTACCTCTTCTTCCAGTAATACAACAGTGCCTGTCAGAACGGGAACTGTGCTGCAGCTATCTCAAGGAGGATGTGAGATTAAGCAATGCTGCAAGATGGTGAATGGGATATACTGAGTGACCTGGGTGAGCTGCAGAAGAAAGGCTCTACCTCCATCCCACTGGCAACTCCTGGCCCTTGTGAAGCTCCTGTTGGACAATGTGTGTCTGTAGCTGCTGCATGTGAGCCCCCTGAGTTAATGAACTTCATGCTTCCTTGGTCTAGGACCATGTTTCTCTTTGGCCTCCCTAACAAGCTTTCCTCAGGGTCGTGCTCAGGAGGGAAGACTTGCTCCCAGCCTCCACCATGGTTATATGTGGCCATATAACACAATCAGCTTGCAAGGTTACTTACTCATCTCATTATACAAGCATAAACCCTAGGCAGACAAATATAAAGCAAAATAAGGTTTATGCCTTATAGAGAAAGCTTATTGCATCTCCTAAATTGGAATAAAATATCTACAGGTGAAATACGTCGCCACTATTACAACAGTGCTCAGAGTGGTATGGGAAGGGCTCCCACTGTAATGGTACCAGTAGGGTCAAGGACCAGCCAGCCCAGTGCTGGCATCAGAAGAGCCAGAGGCTGCAATCCTGCACCAGGGAAGCCAGGGCAGCGTGACCTAAGGTGGCAGTGGGACGTGGTCATTGCAGATGGGTGATGTCTGCTTCTGTAGCCTCAGCTGCACAGTCATGTGTCTGCCTCAGTTTCCCAACAGCTGGCTTCAAATGACAGCGTTTGCTCCCATGCCAGCAGTTAATGAGATCATGTTTGTACATGGCTTTGAACACAAATGTCTCTGCAACGTGTAAGTGCTAAGTACTATTAGCAACTAACAGCAGTTCTCCTTTGGTACAGGGCTCTGCTGACTTTGCCTGAGGCCATTGCAACCCAGTGAAGCATCACCCTCAGCAGCACTACCTGCACTGTGGCAGACCTTCACGTCAGCCAGCACACCCCACGATGCTCTGGAAACCAGCTAGAGATGGAGCTGTGAGCCCAGAATCAAGTGCCTGGCTTTATCTGCGCTGAGGGGTGTCGGTGTAGGAGCTCAGACTGGCTGGGAGATGGGAGCAGGACGGTGAAGGAAGGCATCTAACCAGCAAGGTGGGACCAGCAGGGACTGGCACATGCAGACCCCAGGCTCACAGCCCACGCTACCTGGCTGCTCTGGGGAGGACATGGTCAACGCACTCTGCTGTGTTTGGGATGGGCTGCAGTGTAGCCTGCAGGCATCTGTGCCGCAAGGCTGGAGTTAGAGCCATGTCCAAAGCAGTGCCAAATCAACAGTCAATGCCCCTAGCTGGGCTGTGCTTTCCCTGCAGTGGCAGGGCACGCTGCCTGCTTAACACCCGTCTCTGTCTTAGGAGCCTCCATGCTCACCTTTATTATCATGCTCTTCTCCGTCCTTCCTCCTCATGCTACCTGATCGTTTCTGCACTGGATCCTGCCTGGAGACAGATGATGTGCTGGGCAGGAATGGCAAAGTTTATTAAGTTGGGGTGGGAAGCTCTGGCAGGCTGGGTTCACAATTAGGCTCCCAAAGGCAAGATCATAAAGCATTCAGACACTTGGGATACAGGGCTGATTACCAGCATCTTTCATCATTAAATATTAACACCAAGGCTGCTTAAAGGCCAGTGAAAGAATTATAGAATTTAATACCTATCACGCTCTATCAATAGGCCGGGAGAAATATGGTCCTTTCGCCTATGTTTTTTTTTTTTAATGCTTCAATGTAAACTAGAAGACTGGCAAAATTAAACAGCACAATTCTTGGTTAGGAGCCACTGGGAATTGCAAACAGGGAGCACCAGGGATCAGACTTGTTTGATATGCTAGGGGAGCGAGCTCATTAAAACATAGGCATTGGTACCAGAAGGAGAGGAAATTAAAGCATAATTTAAGAAAAGAAATCCATCTATGGAGAGTGGCTCCAGCCCCTAGCGCTCCCCTGTGTGGCTGTCTGCTCCCTGGGACCCCAGCCAGCTCCAGTCTGGTGGCCTGGGCAAAAGGAACATTTGCACGCACCTCTGCAAAACTACCCTGATTGCGCTGAGACACAGGACACGGTGTGAAATCCTCCCTGGTGTCTACATACCTCTTTGCCATTCTATGCATATGGGGTGCGATGGCAAGGACACACGTCTGGGGCTCGCCACCATAATGTTTGTGGCTCCTTCACCCCGAGCAGAAAGCTGGGAAAAATCCTGGCAGCCCCAAAAAATCTCATGCTCTTCTTGTGACAGGTTTTTTTTGCTTCCTTGTTTTGCGTTATTGTGCTAAGTTGTATTAGGAAAAGGGTGCCTGGGTCGGGTGGCCCTTTCGGGATGGGCTCGAAGCGTTGGAGGGGGCAGGGGGGCTCAGCCAGAGCACACCGCCGCTGGGGCCGTCCTGCAGCACAGCCAAGAGCTGCAAATCCACCGTCCCCAGAGCTGCAAAGGTCCCATGGCAGGACCACTCAGGGACTGCGGGCTCCTGAACCGCCCGTGGAGGGGTACTTGTCCACCACGCAGGGAGAGCTCAGCACAGCCCAAATAGCTCAGAAAACCTCACCAGCTGCCAAAAAGCTGTGGGCTTAAAACCACCCATGCCTTGCTCACAGTCATATCATCACCACCATATTACAAACTGCTCCTGATGTAGCGCTCTGGGAAGAGATTTAAAGCATGTGCTAGTACAGACGCATGTTTTGCATGAAAAACCAGGCACTCATGGGGGTCCCATGACCAAGGCTGGCCCACGGCTGTCCTTTGGCAGTCCACCATGCCTCTGCTTTCCCCAGCCTCACCCTTCCACTCCTCCTGCAACCCTCCTTCCCGCTGTACACAGTAATGAATTGTTGCTGCTTGCTCCCTCGTTGCGGGCAAGGCAACAGAGCCAATCAATACAGTAATCAAGCAGCCCGACCGAAGCCAAGCGGGTGCCTTCCTACCTCTCTGTTAGCAAACACGGAGCGCACACAACTTCTGCTGCTGCCGGCGCAGGCACAGCCAGGTCTCCATCCAGGCTGAGATCTCCCCAGGCTATCCTGCCCTCTGCTTTTCCTCCACCAGCCCTGCTGATGGCTGCGCAAACATTTCACACGGCCAAGTCAATCTGCAAAGCCACAGCTAAAATTGGAGCTGGATCACTTAATATCTGTGAGCCAGCACCTCCCTAAGGCTGCCCTAGTGTCAGAGTCTGGCTTTTCCCTCTAGAAAGACAATCCTGGCTCTGTATTTTCTTGGATGTGGACAGTGCCATGCTACTGAGACTGTGATGGCTGCAGTTGAACACGTAGCATCTGTATGGTGGGATGCTCCCTCCAGCTCAGGGATGGGATGCTACCATCCTGCTAAACTCTCTCCTGGCCCATGCCTCCCTTGCCATATGGATAAAGATGGCCCAGAAGATTTTCCTATGCAAAATCAATGTATTTTCCCCAGTTGTATTTTCTATAGAAGCACCAGGACTGATTTGACTCCTGGCCAGCAAGGTGCCCAGCCTGAAGCTGGAGAAGTAAAACCATCAGCAGAGCTGCCATCCTACCAAGCGTTTTTCAGGCATTGGCTCCTTATAGCCACACTTCAATAGTAACTCGGACACCGGGGCTATTGGATCAAAATAGTCATGCTCACACTATTGTAAGCATCATGTCATTATAAACTCAAAATGCTGGCTCACACCAGCCAGAAAGTATTGATGTGCAAACTTTGTACCACCAGGCTTTGTGCCAGATCACATATCACCTGTCCTCCCACAGGCAGCATGAACCTGCCGTAAACCCATACCTGTGTTACATGCTCCATATCACACACACCAGAAACGTGATCATGTGCCTGCATGTCTTCTGGAGTTGATTTTACAATACACAGGCATGTGTCCTAGGCAAGTAAGCCACTAAAATGAGACTCAAAAAATGCACAATTACTTCAGTTGCAAAGGAAAACCAGTGGCATCATTGGAGTTCTGACTGTCCGGCGGTTTCTGCCTTAGGATTTCATTTCCCCGGGACATATTCGCTGCAGGGAGCTGGGAGAAAGACTCCTGGGCTGTTTTGGTCTCTGATGGTCTGCAAGTGTTGAGCCTGGCCCTTTGACACAAAGCAGAGCAGTTCAGGGCCTTGTGGAACTCATGGCACCCAGCTCAGTGAATACCTGAGCATAGTCAGGTTGTGATTTTCCATGCTTTCTGCATGCACACAACTGGAAATAAGAGCACGTGAGCTGCCCAAGCCCAGGGGTGACTGAGATAGGAGCACAGGCACCTGCATGGGTCACAGAGGCTGAAAAAGGGGGTGCACACGGGGTGTTAGTCTGGAGAAGCTGTAGGTGTCTGCAGCTAGGTACCCTTTATTCCTTCAAAAACCTTTCCCCTGCCCTCCTTTTCACGCTGCTGCTGTCATCTCGGTTCTTACTCATTACTCTTTCCCATTAAGGCTCTATAGCTCTGCTGCCCTCCCATGCTGCCCTGCACCCTCCGAGTGCCGGGTGCTGCCGCAGCCCCCCGGGGCTCCCCCCACGCACACACCCCACCAGGCACTCGCTGAACTTGCCCAGCCGACCCAAAAGCAAGGAAGAAACTGGTTGCAGAGTCAGAAAGGCAAATCCAGACATGACTGACTCTGGGGAGCCTGATTGAAATAACTAATTAGGTTCTCACAGCCATTCGCCTTGCAAGAATAAAACCATATCCCACTCCATATTTTCTAATGAATCCCGCTCAATGTTTTCTAATGATTTGTTTAACCGAGTTTTCGGTGTCTCCAGGCTGCAGTGCATGCGTGGCCCTGTGCAGCCTACCCCAGATGCTGGGGGAAGAAGCTTTTGATACTCTCTCAAATTTACCTTTCCCTGCTGGTATGAGGGGGTTTTTATGTTTCCCATCATGGTAGTGCAAATTCCATCTCCTGGTGCCATACAAACCAATCACCCCCCTTCCCTTGGTTTACACTATTTAGATGCATACAGATGGTTATAATTTTTTCTTCTCTGTTGAGCATCTCTCAGGGAATCTAAATAGGTGAGCTCTTTTCTTCCCCAACTGGTGCAGCCCACCGTGGCCCCACAAACTGATGCTGGGGCTCCGGACTCACGTTTCGCATCCCGGGAGCTGCATTCCCATTACCCAGAACTACTCTGATCCCACAAACATTTATAGATGCAAACATCTTCCCAGCTGCAGAAAGTTTTACTGAACTCAGGAGGACTGCCTGTAAATAATGTTATTCCTGTGTAGAAGTATTAGGCATATTTTGATCAAAACATCTATTTTAATTGTTATCTTCAAAGGCAGTCACTCTGCAGTGATTTTTCTTTTTAAATTATATTGTTTATTGCTTCGTGATCCATTATCTCTTAGCTGTGTGGAGATACAGGTTTTTTCTATCTGTGCTGTTATTTTACTAGTGGCTAAGGTCATACTAACTTATGAGAGTTGCCAAAATCATGTTTCTTTCTCTATATACATTTTAATACCCACACTTGACTTTTTCCAGTGTTTTATTCTTCTCCATTGCATGTATCTTTCCCCGGAGAATTGCCAGTGTGGCAATAAATCACTGCTAATTCTCTTCCCTGCTACTCACACCCCTTCTTTATACAAATTTAATTTTTCACACATTCATTTGTATACTGCTTATGAAGAATGCTTTTTTTAAAGAACACAGTCTTTTCCTAGTCACCCAATTTTTCCCCTTCCCTTCCTCTCTTCCCTTCCCTCTCCTTTCCTTGGAATGAAGTACCCCAACAACTCTGAGCTGACATTGATTTCACACCCCTCCCTGTTATACTACAATGGTTTTCTTTTCTCCGAGATAGTTTTGCAGAAGGTCCCTTTTTTGTGCTGCACACCCGTGGCTGTACCATTAGCTCACACAGCTTCTTTGCCTGTTAATTTTTCCTCCAAGTCTTAAGAAATTCCAAGTCGCCTCCTGCTATTCCATTTTGCATAGAAGTTTTGTAAACCTTGGCTCCTTGAGTGCCCGTACTGAAGTCATACTGTCTGTGTCTTTTCTTCTTGCATCTCTCATTCGCAGCAGGTCTGTAGTCTGTTGTGACTTAATTATAGTGCCTTTTAAGATTCCTCTGGGAGCTGTGGCACTAGTGGATTTTAATATCCCACCCATGACAACATTGTTATTGGTATTATTACTTCTACTACTATGATTAGTATACTATGGGCAGAACGAGTGGCTCCATACAGGTCAGGCACATCCCTGATTCAAGCAGGTTAGTCTAAGAAATCAAATGCAGGCAATAATTGAAGACAGAGATGTTATGCCTGCATGCTGGAACGGCAAGCATGTTTGTCATTAATAAACTGCAACACGGTTCGAAGCAGGGCTCCTGCTGACTCGGATGCTGCCGGGGAGTTGCCGGCCTGGGAGAGAAATGGGGAGCCGGGGCTGCTGCAGGAGGATGCTCCAGCAGGTCACGGGGCAGCTGCTGGGGAGTGCTGAGTGCTTTAGGGATGAGTTTTAAAGAGTGTCTTTCAACCAGCATGACTTTCTCAATGTCAAACAGGGTACTGCCCTGCGCCCACAGCCGGGTCAGCAGAAGCACCTTGCAGCAAGGCTTACCACTGGGAGCTTCGGTCATACACGCTGCGTGTAACCTGGGTGCTGCTCTTCCTAACTCAGTTTAGAGAGCAGAGGTGGCCAGATGGCTTCTGGGGAATAAAAATATTCATGACGTTGCCAGGCCACTTCTGTCTCACTCTGGCACTGCACCTCCACCAGCCCCAGTGAAAGAAACCTGCTGTTCTGCGTAGCACTTGGGCACCTTAAAGCATTCAGAGACGCCCAGCTTTTCAGTCTATGAACTCTGCAAAAAAAAAGTCAAACCCCACCTCTGTGGGCTGCATGTTAATCTCCACGCTCACCCAGGGGGGTCTCAGCTGGAGGCAGAGGGATGTGTGCGTGCCCCGTGCTGCCGAAGGAGCCTGCCGGAGCTTGCTGTGCACGGAGGGGCCAAAAAGCACCATTTCTACGGGAACATATTTTGGGTTTCCAAACCTGTGCCCACCGTTCAGCTGCTGCCCCCTCCAAGCTGTGGAACATCCAGAAATCCTGGGAAAATAGCCAGATTTCTTTTTTACTGGACAATAGTTCTGTTGAGGTGAAGATGTCCAAGGAAATCCTCATGTGGGATAATTTGAGAGCAGTGAAGCACGGCAGGCTTGTACTGGCTGAGGTTGTCACCCTATAACAGAAATCACTACTGCACAAGGGGGATTTTCAGCAGCAGAAAGAAGAAACTGGGGAAAATCCTGTTCTGAACAACATGGACGGTGCTATCATATCTCCCAGCAACATTCACCAAAAATTAGGGACCAAGGTGAAAAGATGCTAAAGAATAAGAAATTCCATAAAGAGCCCTTCCATTTCTACAAGTGAAAAAAAAAAATATGCCGTCAAAGACTAAATGCTAGTTTGAAGAGGCATTCATACGTACTTCAAGGAACAACTCCAATATAGAAAACAAGAAAGGAACATTTCTGAGAACTTCAATTAAGTGCAAGGTAACTTGGAATCATTCCCATCCGTTCCTTAAATTTTCCAGACTATCTTTTCTCTTTTATTTTATGTACAGCTCTCAGAAAGGCTTTGCTACATCAAAGATACTTTTTGTCTCCTTTGTTCAAATGTATAAATTTGCCTACAAAAATTAGAAATATCATCAACAGTGAAAAATAATTTATTTGTAAAAGGAACTAACTTTTGTTTGAACTAGAGCTGGGAATTGAGATAATGTCTATGAATATGTGGAATGAATAGATGGAAGTATCTGAATTTATGGAAATACATGAATTCTCCTTCGCTGATAGAAAATTACAGTCAGGGCCCTTTGCAAGCCAAATTAATATTCAACATAATCTCATTCCCACACAGGAACCCAAAGAGACAATTGATCTTGTTTCCACTAAAATCAATGGGAAAAACTCACCAAGTAGGTCTTTCAAGAGAGGAGCGCAGCCAGCGTGACACCTGAACTAACACAGATTCACACCTTCTGCCTGCGTCCAAGAAGCTTTGTTACTTCTCGGATTAGATTTCAATTTATGATCCCACGCCAGGTCCTTATTTTTCTGCTTTAAGTCACATACATAAAGCTCCATGGGAGCATCAGTAATTATGCTTATCACCCAGAGGTCACCTTTTTAGATGTATTTTCTAGATCTTCAATCTCCCTCCAAAGTAAGATGTTTTTCTTAATCAAGGTTGCCATGAGAGGCTCAGCACTTGCAGTCTCGCATGGAGGAATATTAGTGCTACCAGACATTATTTTTTATTTCTCTTTCAAATGCATTGATTTTTTATCTATTTTATTCCAAGAAGGAGCTGTGGCATCTATTTTACATTCCAAGTCTGCCTCAGGAGTTGTAATAACTTGAAGCACTTGATGCTCAAGCCAGTGTATAGCAGGAGCTGAGTTAGATTCGCAGTCGGTCCTGCCAGCTCAATGTCTTCAGCATCTGCTGAGAAAAGGGAAAACGTGGCATCTCGCAGCCTCCTGGGACAGCTGGGTGGTTAGGCCCAGAAGTCAGTGTCACTGGGCACATATTGGGGATGATCAGCATTCCTCCCCAACAGGGCTGCTGTTGCTGATTTATTAATGTAGCAGTTAAAATCAAACCAGCACGGGAGAGTATCTAAGTCAGCTACAGCCAAGATAGGCATGCTAAAGGCAGGCAACTTTTTCCCTTGATATACGAGCAATCTCCACTTCTCGAAACAGATCCCAAACTGTGTAACACAGAGGAAAAAGAGACTTGACAAAGATTACACAATTCGACTTTTGCGTGGTAGAGAGTTACACTTGCATAAGAGGCACAGAGGAGAATGGGGCTTTTCTGAATTGGGCAATGATGCTTGCATGGGGACAAATCAATTTAGAAACTACTCGCAATGACCCAGGATTACAAAACAAACAATGACAGTCACTTGCAAACTCACAGCAGCCTCCCATCCTGGCTGCAAAACACGCTGTGCTTTGTCATAGGAAGAGCCTGCTGCTGGCAAATCTTTATTCTCATGTCTGAGGTGCTCTGTGTGGGGGCAGCAGCTGGGCAGAAATCTCAATACAGATATAATAAAATAAAACAGTGCCAGGGAAAAAATAGCGCTTAAAGCACCAGCCTCATTGTTTAGGGAATATCAGGCTGGGATAAGACACTAAAATAACAGCTTCTACTTCTCCCAGTCTTTCCTAGCAAGCATGGTTTGGCCACAGCTCTCTGAGTAAGCAGTACCTGCCTGGTTTCAGGACCCTCTTGCTGGAGCAGGAGGTTGTTTTGGCACGCCAAGGTGATGTGCCTCCTGCCTGGTTATCTAGTGGTGCCTGGGTGGTGGATGGGTACCCATAGGAAGTTTCAGATGGGCCTTGTGGCCACCACAATAAAGAGGGGGTAACTCCAGGGAAGGTATCCAAGCCTAAAAAAAAGGAAGAAAGGAGAACATGGGTTCCCCTTGAGCTCGAGAAAAAGGAAAAGAGCAGGAGCTCAGAGCAGGCAGCAGACTGAAAGCAGACCTAGAGTGAGAGTGGGGAGGTGGGACCAAAAGCAAGCTCCATTGGTCACTACCGATGCACACTTTAACTCAACATTACGTAGAGACTGGTGGCTTTGGAAAAGAAACCACAAGTAATTAACCTTGATCTGCTAATGGGTCAGCTCAGCTGAGAGCATTGGTTTTGCTGATAGGGATTATGTAAAGAGTGTAACAACCAATACAGACAGAAGTGGCTGAAAAAGCTGAAAAATGTTATAAGGATGATCTGAAAGTAAGTTTATGATGGGTAAATAGTGATGGAGAAGTTCATTATGGCTGGAGCCAGGGGAGCCGGCACTGCAGCTGTCAAATCTGATGTAGACGTGGCAGGGATTTGTGAAGGGGGTGCATTTAGGAGGTGCCCCCCTTCTGCCAAGATCACACCAGTGCTGCCTCCACCAGTGCAGTTCCCGAGTCCAGACAGTCCTAGTCTTCCCACTTTAAAGAAGGGGTGATCAAGGTCTTCTGTGGCATGGTATGTCCACTCCAGAACCTCAGGACAAATGCAGAAGCTGATTGCAAGGAGCAGGCCAGATCTCATTTGCCTTGTACCAAAACCTTCAAAGTCTTACTCAAACGAGTGCTTCACGTTGTGCCCAGGGTGTATTAGAAGCCAGACCAGGATGGGTGCAGTTCTGCAGGAACTATCTTCTGCAGAATGCCTGGGGACGCTGAGCAGCACAAAGGCTAATGAACATCTATGCAACCCTCCCGTTAGCTAGATCAGAAGTCCAGAGCACTATGTCTTAGACTAAAGATCTCTGACATTGAACAAGAGCTGTTGAGGGAGACAGGATGTTCTCCTGACACAAGTGAGATTACCAGAGTTATGACAACTACTAAAGACAGGACTTCAGAATAGAAGGACCAGTGGTCTGGACCACCATGACCATCCTGCTATGCTGTTGGGATGCTGATAATAAAAACCATAGTGGCATGTTCTGGGTAAAAAAAGAAACCTTTAAGGACCTCCTGTAGCTGCTTGGGCACAGTTCTTCATAAATCCTGTTTGGTAAGTAGTGAAACAACCACATGACCATGTGCCTGACACCTCAGCTATAGATTTTTCTTGATCAGGGCAAATGGTCAAGTTTGAGACTGGTGGTGTCAATGCACGTGTCAATGCAATTCTCTTAACAGCTGTTCCCAAGCATGGATGTGGACTGGTCCCTTTAAGCTGATCAGAGTGAATCCTGTCCTTGCCCTTGCTGCATCTTGACCTGCTCAGATGAATGTAAAGGTGTAAATCTGTGTCTATGAAGGTGTTAACTTGGGGTTTGGCAAATTGCACTGATTCACTTGCATAACCTGATTGAGGGGCTGCTGAGGTAGCTCTCATTTCTCATGAGGCCACAAGATAAAATATCACTGCATATTCCAGCTTTCCTCCACTCTCCTCTGACATGGCACTAAATGGTGTGGGAGGCAGAAAATATGACATCATTTTTCTTTAAAAAGGGCATAAGGAACTGGAGACAAGTAAGTGTACTTTCTGTGACAGGCAAATCGGAAGAAACTGTAATATACAACAGAATTAGCAGGAGCCTAGGTAGATCTGGATATATTGGGGAAGAGTCAACATGGCTTCTCCAGGGGAAGTCATATCTCATAAATCTATTAGATTTCTTTGAAGGTGTCAACACAAGTCCAGGCAAGGATTAGCTGCCTGCCATAGTTAAATTTAATTTTCCAAAAGTTAGTTCAAGGTCTCTCACAAAAGGCACTTGGAGACACTATGGAGTATGAGAGGAAGCACCTCCACAGATTATAAGTGATTAAAAACATGTAACCAAGGGAAGGATAACTGATCAGTGTTCGTATTGGCCAAAGACCAGTCACCGGGTCCCTTGGAGGCCTGTCCTGGGATCTGTACTGTGCGACACTCATCAATGATCTGGAAAAGTGGTGAATAATGAAGTGACAGTGTTTGCCTATGTGACAAAATTATTCAGGATCATGAAATCTAACACTGACAGTGAAAAGCTCTAGAGGATCTTCTGAGACTGAGTTACTGACAATAAAACAGAAGATGAAATTCAGTGTAAATACATGTAAGGTAATGTCAGGGAAGGTGAAAAAAAATCAGAACAGCAACCAAGTTTAAACAGACAATGATTAGCTCTGCATTAGGTACCACTGCTCATCAAAGAATTCACAGAGCACCGCGGAAGGTGCCCTGGGAAAGCTGTTCAGACCTGCCCCTGGTCAAAAAGCAAGGAGGATGTTAGGATCACTCGAGAGAGAGATAACAGTACAGGAGTTGTCATCATAACCATCATGGAGATCCACAATCCATCTTTATTTTGAATATTGCGTGTATGTCTGATCCTGCATCTCATAAAGGACACAGTAGGGGAGGAAAAAAAACCAAAAAACAAACAAACAAGTAAAAGGGCTGACCCAGTGATGTTCCTGATGCTGAGAGTCTGAACAGACCAAGGTTATTCAGCTTGGGTAGACCATGGAAGTCTATCCGAAGTGTTTTGGAGAAAGAAAATTGGAGCTGGTGACTCCCTCTTTCCAGTATCATAATATGAAATGAAAGTATTGGGAAGCAGATTTAAAATGACGACTTGGAAGCACTTTTTCTGCACAGGGATTCGTGTATGTCAGAAGACATGTGGTATGTTCAAGGCAGGCAGGTCTGTCAGACACAGCAGTCCAGCTGCAACCAGCAGCTCACCATGCTCCATGGACTGCCAGATGCTGCCGTGCCAGAAGCACTCAGTGCTGGACTGGTTTTCACACACTTCGCTGCAGTTCATGTTGCTGGCCACAGTTTCAGGCAGAACACCAGGCTTTGCAGATATTTGGTCTGTCCCAGTACAGTTGTTTCGCTGTCCTCATGGTGATGAACCCAGGACCTTTTAATGGGTGTCCAAGGTTAAGCCACAGAAGAACCCACTTGCTGGTCACTGCCTAAAACGAGGGGCTCAGAGAGTGCAGCTCAAATGCTCTTCTGTATTCATCACCCAAAGCAGAGCTGTAGCCCATCTGGCCTCAGCAGAAATGCTGTAGCAATCTGCTTCAAGTTCAAATCTAAGACAATGTGGGAAAATGCAGCTGAGGAGCACAGCAAAGGAAATCTTTATTTTTCTCCTGCACATAAGGCAAAGAGAAAAAAAATATTTTTTTATAAAGACCAGAATTATTTAAACATGAATTTGCTACAGGAGCTAGGTCTGTAGACAAAAACTCAGAGGAACAGATGAAAGCGTGTGCTGTAGAGCACTGAAAGGATGCACAAAGAGAGGCCACCTTTGCTGCCCCATCTCTTGAGGCCAGGCAGGAGGGACCACTGCCAGTCCTGCTCACTGCTGAATTCCAAAGTGCTCATTTCTCTTTGGGATGCTGAAGTAGTACTCAGCTCCCCTATGTTTGGCTCTCCTGTATGCAGTGTTCAATTCCTGCCTTTCTTCTTTTTTCCAGAGAGACACAATTAGAAATAACCTGTCAGGGTAAAATAACCAAAACTCACACTCCGTCTAAAAGTCTATTTCAAGAAGAAAGAATATTGCGTGTAAAGAAAACACTCACCAGTGAGGCTTGACATCAAAAGTCCATGTTTTGCATGGACTAAATAGAAGTATTCATTTTTCATACATGCACAGATTCACACTGACACCAGTTAGACTTTCATACGAGCATACTTTGTTTACTTAAAAGCTTGAAGGAAGGGAAAATGTCACAAATGCTCATGTAAGCCTGCATGTGCACCAATCGGACACATCCAGCATGGCTGTTTGTACAAGCAAAGATCTCCCAATAGGCCAAGAAGCATTCGCATAAATCATCTGCCCAATCATTTAAGAGAATGAATAATTCATGGAAAGGCAAATGTGCTCACAAGCAATTCATATGAAGAGCTAGGAGCTACATTCAAGGAATGGATTTGCTGTTCGCTATCTCTGTGAACCTGAACATGCTTTTCCTTGGCTCCTGACTTTCATGAACCTGGAGCAATTCTGTAGCTCAATCCCTCAAAATGTCACTGACTGTCACCCATCCCGAGCTGCTTGTCCACTCCCTGTACCTGTCCCAACAGATGAAAGAAACAGTGTCTCCCACAAGCAGTGGTGCTAGTTAGTATGACACATCTAAATTACTTAATGGGAGTAATTTCATTGCTTCTTTCTTCATTTCTTTTTTCTTGAGGCTGGTGATGGAGGCACAGAACTGGTTTGCTTGAGCTGTACAGCTTACCAAGACTTGTGTTAGTCCACATTGAGTATGTGCATTCTTTGCCCTGTGGTTTCTCTGTTTCTCCAGCTGTGAAATGGTGAGGAAAAGACTGAGCAACTGGAAAGTTGTTTGCTATCTAGGTAGAACATGGGCTTTATATCAGCCAAGCTCTACTTCTCTACCCCCAGTTCTATTTGAACCTAAAGGTGGTGGGATAGTGCTGGGACAAACAGAGGGGCAGATGTGCTCCCTGCAGTGCTGGCTCTACCTTCTCCTGCCCCAAGCCCTTACCTCCAGCACCACCAGCAGAGGTAAGGGGGCTCTATCAGCTTCCCCTCATCTAGAGAAACAGCCTTTAGGAGAGAGATGACAGGGAACACCAGTCAGCCAGGAACCCTTGTGCTCTCGGGTACCCTTGATACCTTTAGTCACATCTTTTGGAGGAAACCAGTTTTTTCAGTGTCAGGTACAGCAGAACCAGTCCAGTCCTCTTTAGTCTTGCATGAGATGCAAAATATAAATAGGAGCAAAAGGTTTCCTATAGATATATAACTATCCTCCAAAAAATTTGCTGTGCAGCCTCAAGTAATATTGCAGACTCAGCTATCAATTCTGTTTTCCAGAACCCACTTAGAGGATCATTCCTAAATATTTTGAGAAATTATTGCCAAGAGAAGCGTGTTCGTCCTGCAGCTGCTCAGATCCCCAGGCAACAACCATTTCTAGAAATCAAAACTGCCTTTCTGCTAAGGAAACTGTCTCGGAGAGATGTGGCTTCTCTAGAACATTTCAGACCTAGTACTATCCTTGGACTGCAGGAGAAAAATAGACCCCTTGCCCTGACCCAGGGCAATGATCTTTACCAGTCTAAAAGCTGCACTTGTCCTGCTGTCCATCTGCATGACCGGCTGCTGACACACCGTGCGTAAACCTCTCCCTCCATGTCTAGTCCCCGGTGTTCAGAAACACTAATTACACTGAGAGCTGATGAAATATGATTACATTTTTCTCTTCATTAAACATGATATAGAATCATAATTCACACATATAAAATTGTTTTATTCCTTTTTCCTGTTTGCTTTGGAATTATTTCATGGTCTCGACAATGTAGGTTTAGCAATGCTGTCTCTTCTGCAGAGCCAGTCAGCCGCCAGTACCCTGCAATTTTAATGATCTAATCCGACAGCTAGCATGCTTTAATTTAAAGTTTTATTAACGACCACTTTCTACCCTCAAAGACTATATTAAAATTTGTTAATGGAATTGGAGATTATAAATGCCCCACTGCAAGGCCCACTTGTGCTGTTCTGCACCACCCCCTTTAGAATTCAGAGCAATCCTATTAACTCTTCTTTATGTTTTGTATAGGTCATTTTGATTGCAGTTTTTTGTGTACTTCCCTTATGAGATAGCGTTCCCCGAATCTAAGCATTTGAAAGAATATAATTTTACAAAAGATCACATATTTCAGATTCATTATCCTTCAATAGTGAGCTTAAAATTTAATTTCTTTGACTTATTGCAAATTTTTTTGAGTCTGCCGGGGGAATGGAAATGAATTCTACGGGCAGTGTCAGACCGTGTGACAGAAATGACAGAATCCACCCCAACCGCTGTTGAAAAAGGAGAGGAAGAAGAAGAGGGAGGAGGATGCAAGGACATGTGCCATTCATAGGTGTAAAGTTGCAGGATCAGGACAACCAGTTGTCCTCTACACGCTTGGAAGTGTGAAGCCCTTTGCACAAAACACATTGCTTTTTCACGCGCCCTGTTACCATGTGAAGGCTGTCTCTGTTAGCCTGGACTTTGAATGGGCATCTTGAGAACTCTTCACTAGGTCTCCCAGACTCCACTTGTGCATCAGGGCCCCACGTTCAATGTACCATGAAAGGGATCCCCCAAACCCATTATTTATTTTATTTAAGGAGTCAGTAAAAGCATCACCAGTCTCCAAATCTCCACAGATCCCAGCACCAATGGTTATTGTTGGCAGTGTGTCTCAGGAAATGCACTATTAATCATTTGTTGTATAGACTTAATTTCTCACAATTCTCCCCTCTTTATTTTCTGCTGCTATTGTTCCTTTCTCCTGCTTAAACATTTCAGCCACCCAGTGAAAAGGCAGAAACAACATCAGGTTCTCAAGAAACCAAACAATCAATCAGTTCACCAGCTTCACAATGGGACTCAATGGGAGCAGCAGGGCAGCTGCCTGTTGTTTGAATATCACTCACCCGAAAGCTTGGCCAGTATACAGAAAAAGCAGTTATTCACAGGAAAAAGAGGTAGGTGAAGGACACAGAGAGGGATTTCTAAGTGGAAATTTTTACATTAGAGAAGTTTACACTTGAGCTACTCATCTGGTCTCCTTTTACAGCTGATGAAAGGACATTGAAACATAGGGTGCAACTTATCTGACGCATTTGAAATATCAACCCTAGGACAAAATGAACCAGCTGTGCTGTGAAATGCCCATTTCTCTCCAGCCTCCCCTAAAAACAGCCTGAACAGTTGAGTAGGGTACAGCATGGCCTTCTAAAGTTAAGGGAAACATACTCCCTTCTCTGTAGGGAGTGCCATGATCAGATCCCCATGGAAAGCATTTTTCTGGCTGGCAGGTAAATCCTACTGCCCCAATCCCTGGATCCTCCAAGCTTTGTATGCCAACTGAGTGTAATCAGTGGCAGGGAAGAGCACTGGACTACATGGAGCATCTGAGAGCCATACAACACCTTTTACAGCAGATTTATGAGATTTATTGTTTGCTTACCTCCTGCTTGGCTGTGGCAGCCCATGGTGCCAAACAAATCAGTGTTGCTGGTGGGTAGCCAGTTCCTCTCCATCTTCCCCTCCTCAACTTCATACTCATTATCCTTCATACTGTTGTTCTTCACGTAAGCCCTTTGTACTGCAGATGAGTTCCCCTACCACTGTGGCATTCACATACTCAGTCCTTGGGTGGCTTTTCCCTATCCCCACCTCTCCGCTAGCAAGGCTCTTGTAATGCACAAGGTAGACTCTGGGCCCTGCTCATTTCTCCCTTTTTCTTCTGAAATCCTTCCAAATTGTCAACACCTGTGCAGTGTGAGGCCTCCAAACTCACCTGTGACATGGATGAGGTTCCCATTATTGAGGCACCCTTCACTTGAGAATACTCATGTTGCTTAGTGGGTAGGAGTTCCCCATCCCTAGGTCCTGATCCTGCTCCTCACAAAGTCACGTAGACCCTCTGTTTGACAGTGCTTAGCCCACTTTTGGTTTCATGCAGGCTATTTGCCATGGAGGTATGCAGCCAGTGTACACAGTGGAAGTGTAGAGAAAAATCACCTGGACCTCCCTATCTTGATGCTATGTGACCTGAAATCAATTACACTGAAACACTCAGTGGTGGCACATACAGCAAGTTGGGTATTTTTCACTCTCAATGACCTAATGCTCCCGCATGTTGTTTCTTGCTGCCAGCTCCTCCCCAGCCCTTGCAACCCCATCAGTAAGCTTCATCGCTGTTGGATCCAGCCCACCTCTGCCCTGCGACCTTGCCCGCTTTGGGCCGGCAGCCTGTTACATGGTCAGGAAAGACAGAGCATCTCACCATGTCACGAGCACTGCTCACCAGCCTCGGCATCCCGGCTTGCCCATGCCAGAACTTGTGCCATGATTTAATGGTCACATCCACACCTAATAGGCTACATTAAATCGGTATATTTGTTTCGTTTGCTGGCTCCTTATACACCACCCGACCAGGGCACGGAAACAATAGCACATGACTGCAGAATTCAAGTCAAGCTGGCGTGAATTGTGAGCACGCAGTTCAGAATTTATCTTTTGTGAATATTTGTGTGTTAAAGTTACAGATTTGCTTTTTCACCATATTTGCAATAGCACTGCTCAAATATTTGTGGAGACTGAACACAGCCTAATTGAAATTCAGTTGAATTCAAATTAATATTCATGATTTTTTTTTTTTCCTTGCACTCTTCGTTCGGCTCTAAATGGAAGCAGTTTCCTGCTGCAGAGGGGGCAGCTGTAAGCTGGTAGACTCCTGTAAGGGTGAAAAGTTTGGCAATCCAATTTGAATTTCTTGAAGCAGCCACACACTGGATGTCACTGCTATCTACATCGTTTGCATGTATTGACAGGCAGGTCTTGAGCTCAATCAGTTTATGCCTGTGTCGGGTGGGTGCCGATTGCTGGAGGTTTGCAGCACCTCACTCCGCGTCGTTGCTCACACCACCTGCTCCTTCCTCCCTGGCACCCAGCTCCCGTCACAGTGACGGTGCCCTCTGCACCATTGATCACTCCAGCTCACAGCTCCGTGCCTTTGCAAGGCTGCCCTCCAAGCAGCAGCCAACCTCCCGCTAATTTAGCCCCCGTGAAAGGCACGAGCGCGCCATCAACACAGAGCGGTTGGGACTTCTCCAGGAGAGAAGGGCAGAGATTTGTGGCTCTCTGGAAGTGGAGAGGGATTTGGAGATGTTGCTTATTTGTAGCTGTGCAGGAGCAGGGCTGAGCTCACTGAGACCCCAAGCCCATCAATTGCTTTCATGATCATAGCTCATGTGATTTCTATTGAAGGTGAGCTGATATTTTTAGCAGAATGTGATGAAACCCCACACTTCTATAAAGCATCATTTCCAGACCTTATCCACTTTCCTGTGTCTAGTCAGACTGCTGCTCTCTGTCTGCCACTAAGGAAATCTTGCATGGGGAGATTAGAGATGCCTGGCACAGTAAAACCTTCCTCCAGTCACCCAGGAAACATAAGACATTTTTCTTCTTCTTTGGAAAAATGTGGAAATTAAATTGGAAGCACTACATGGATGCAGCCCTACCCAGATAAACTCACAGACTGTCAGGATGCAGATGTTCCTGTGGACTATTACTGCTCACATGCTTTTCAGAGCATCCCAGGTAGTCTGAAAGTGATTTTCATCAGGTATTTATGGTCCCCAGTAAAGCACTAAGATAGAAATATTATAAACTACACATTTAACAAGAAAAATACAGGAACGGCAAAAAATACCTAGAGGCACTGCAATGCTTTGAAAGATCTTGGAATCATCTCAGATGATTTTTTTCCAAAGACGGGCTTTTACTACCACTGACCCTGCATATAGTCACAAATACTGTTTGTTTTCCTCTTGATTTTCAATCTTTTATATGCCTCATGGCTGCAACAGCTAAAAGAAATGGAGGCAGGTGCAGCAGCAAGCCAGCTTTTCTCCTCGGGTACAGGATAGACAGCAGACCTAAGGCAGGAGTCCTTGCAGCAAAGAGACTTTATGACTCCCAAGCGCCATACCCCTTCCCTGTCTTAGCAAGGAGAAAAGCATAAGACAAATTTATCACGCCTCTAAATACCAGTGTAGCTGAACGTGGATTTTAAAAAGTCACCGTAGTGCTCCAGCCCCAGTCATGCCTCTATGGCATATCATCACCACAAATCACAGTTAGGGTTTCCCAAGCACCATGTTTGCATTTCCATACCTTAGCACATTGCTAGAGATAACTGTAATGCCCTCAGGCTGTAAAACTCAACATTAAATGCCACAGTAGTGCAAAGGACAGTTGCGGGGAAGGGATGCCCAGGATTTAAAAAATATCCTTTTTTTCATTGCTGTGATTTTATAACAAGGTCTCATGTTTGGTGGAGAGTTTCCACTCTGGTTGTGTCTCATGAAAGTCATTGTCTAAACTGGAGCACAGGCACCACTGGGCTGCATCAGCTGAGGGATCTCTCTAAGCCAGAAAACTCTCTCTGGCATCAAATGCTTCAGGGAAATGTGCAGGACCTCTAAAGTAAGTTGTTTAGAGATGGCTTATCACCAAATAAACTTTCTTTTAACTCCTCAAACATCTGTACCCCTAGATTCAGGGTTAGGATGGTGGCAGCACTGCTGTGGTGAATTGTCACAAGCTGGAAAGAGGCAATGGTCCCAGGGAAAGCAATCATCTGGAACATGTTTGTAATCATCTCACTAGCTGGCTGTGTGTCTGGACATCTGGGGTTTCTCTACAGTCAGAGACCTTTGGAGGAGGACTCCCATGGTCATGGGGTAATTCAGGCTAGAAAGGACCTCTGGGTGTCACCTAGCCTGACCCCATCCCACCTTTCTTAGATACCTGTCTTAGGGTGGAAGGAAATGTTATTTGAAGGCAGAGCAAGCTATCTTTTAGGAAGCAAACTTGAGGGGAATTGAATCATACCATCTACTGTGCCATAATATACGTGCACAAAGGGTTGAACAGGCAGCCTTAAATCTGAATAATTTTTCTGCCTCAATATGTTTTCTATATTTCCACTTTAGCTAGTCTTCCTTCTTCTCCGGGGAAATTTCTAAAGGAGTGCCAGGCAGAAGGTGCAAGACCGAGACATCTCCTCAGCTGCTGCCACCTGATCCTCATGATCCTGCAGTCCTGCAAATGGAAAGGGACAGAGATGGGGTAAAAGGAGTTAGTGAAGAGCAGTCCAAGGTGAGATGGATCCCCCCATGTCCATGTACCCTCAGCATCATGAGGATGGATTGCAGCCAGTGGGAGCTTTACCATCCTGCGTGCACTGACCACTTCACCCATGTCTCTGGTACCGACACAAGGCTCACCAGGCAGCAGTTTCTGGATTTCTTGGTGTTTCTTTACAAAATACAGGCACAGCAATTGCTGCTGCCCTCCAGCCCTCTGATCCCACACTTGCTTTGGCAGCGAGATGAATACTGTTGCAGCTCACCCAGCAGCTCAGCCACTGTATTATTACGTTTCTTCAAAACCCCTGAATGTCCCATCTAGACCCAGTGACTTAATATTTTTTAAATTACCTATTTGCACCAGCGCCTCTTCATTTGATACCTTAATCCTTAATAGCAACTCACCTTTATTACCAGAAAAGAGCAAGTCAAGAGCAGATTTCTCCCAACATCCCCTGAGGTGAGAACTTATGAAATGAAATCATTTCACTTCTCAGCTGTGTCCTCATCTTCCTTAATTGTTCCCTTTAACTCCTGGGGAGCCAGCAGACCTGTCTCGTTCCTTTGCAGGCTTTCCTGTTCCTGGCAGACTTGAATTATCTATTGTTTGTTTTCATTCCTACCAAGACTTGCTATTTCTTGCCGGCTTCCTGTTTCCCCTCTTTCATGCTGTATTTTCTGCCCCTGTTTATTGACCTCATGAAGGTTGGATTTCCATTTTTTGAAGGACCATTGTGTGGCCCAAACACCTTCCTGAACCCTGCCATTTACCTGCCTTTCTCCCGCGCTCGCTGATCAGACCGACGCAGGCAGTTGAGCCCCTTTGGTATTGTCAGGTCCTGGTATAGCTAAGCATATGCTGAAATCTCATTAATGGCAATTAAAGTTGAGCATGTGGTTAAGTACCTTGCAGAAGGTAGCTGTTCTGCTATGTCACTCCTTAAAGAGCATCCATGCCAAATTTTAGAATTTTAATCTCTTTACTTCTGACTCTTGATGCTGTCGGCCGGCTTCTTCATTTTGTTGAAATCTCTCCGTCTAAAGGTTAGCATCACTGTGATAGGATTTGATCCTCTTCTTTCCCAAGGATGATGAACATAATTACATTCTTAACAAGTGAATTAAATTACAGCACGATTTCTCTAACAATGAGCGCTCTCCCCGCAATGTGCTGGAAGTGTTGCTGAGCTGATCGTGCGCAGGAGCCTGCCCCATGCTTCAGAATGACTGAATTTTCTAAATTCTATTCCATGTGTTATTGGGACTTTAAAAATTATGTCTTATTCATCTATTGATGACAGTGGCCTCTTGGGTGTAAATTGAAGCAATTATGAAGGATCATGCAAATTAATCAATTATTTTCAGATTATTACATTCAAGCAGTAGTCTTGCTCTTCGATTTAGTTAAACTCTGCCTCTGAGTCAATTTTCAAACCTCCAAATTAAGCTATTTATTAGCTAAAAAGATCTGGAAAAAAACCCTTACGCTCATGAATTGAATGGCAGTAGGGGTCATTTTAAAAAGGATTTAACACATAAACTGCGATATTTAAGAACGTACAGAAGCGCCAGTCCCGACCCCAGCATGAGTGGGATGTTTGGGATCATGTAAAACACAGCAACCTAATCCTGGCTCCATGCACAAATCTCTGTGCAGCTGCAACACTGAAGTTGCAGCGCGTTGACGGAGAGTCCCAGTGCTGCTGGGAGATGAGGGACAGAGGGGGCACCAGTGGCCAAGGGGACATGCCACACTGGGATTGCGGTGGGACAGATGCCTTCTGCTCCTGCTTGCCTTGGGTGGATGCTTCGGGAAATGGCCCCATCATCAGCTCTGGGGTTTCCTTTGGCGAAAGCCTATGGAGAAGGCAACCCCAGGGAGCCCCGGGCTGGGGACGGGACCCCCTCAAAGTGCCACAGATGCTCCCGTCCCAGCTCCTAACTCCCCCTCTGTGGCTTTAATTGTCCATCCATAATGGATTACCACGGCTCTTCCAGACTAGCCCAATTAATGCAAATACTGATGATAGCTAGCAGGAAATAAAATGAGAATTAGAAGGCGAGCTGAGGGGCTCCTCGCCCGCGATCTCAGCCCTGTGGATGCTGTGCAGGCAGGGGCAGGCAGCGCTGCATCCCGCTGGTGCCAGCCGGGAAATCTGCCCGGGAGGCTCTGCCTGTGGAGGGGCAAAGCCCACCACTTGCACACGCTCCTGTCCTCTGCCCACCATTCAGGCAGAGGGGTTACAGGGTGGCTGAAGGCTTTTGAGTTTTAATTTAAGTGATTCTAAACCAGCTTTGGGTTTATAGCTAATAAGACATTAGTATGCTAATTAAATTATCCATGGAGTGGTATAAAGAGGCCTTCCTGAAGTTTAATGGCTGTGTAAAAGGTAACTCTACTTGCGATGTAATTAATTCATGGAACAATAAATGTAAAATTAGATTCTTATTAATATCGTAGAGGCTTTTCCTGCATTAGGAATGAGGTGGGGGGACTGGTCATTTTTGCTTTCAACGTGGGAGAAAGGGGATGGCAGCTCCTGACTGCAAAGCACCTCCACCCTTGGCAGCATCCCTGCGTCCACATCTTCTCCATCCTGGCCACTAGAGTCAGGCAAAGATTCGCTCCCTACAGAAAGCTTCCACAGCCCACAGGCTTCCTCCTAGCATCACACGGGGCAAAAGGAAGCACCCACGCAATCAGCTTTCTCATGCATGCTCTCCCCAGACTGCTCAGATGAGGGATGTTTCATTTTTTAAGAGCAGTAGGAGAGCTTCCTCAGAAAAAAAACAACCCTACCCTGGACTCAAGCGACCAGGAAAAAAAAAACAACTGTGGCCCCTCTTGAAAAAGCAGGTGCTCCAGCTAATCCTGCTCTTCCCCAGGGCCGTGAAGTCTTCCAAGTACAGAGAGGAATGCAAACCTGTGTTTCTTTGCTGGAAAGTGAGAGGTATGACCTCACAGCTCCATGAAACCTCAGAGGAGCTGCTGTGTCTGTCAGCAGAGCAGCTCTCCCAGCATACACGCTGCGATCTGCTCCGCAACGTCCTCGATGGTTCACCCCACCAGCTGCTCCACTGCCCGGCCAGCTCCACGGCATTTGCAGAAATCTGCCATACCTGAGGGATTTCTAAACTCAAAAGCTGAGTTTCAATTGCATATCAAGGGGGAAGCTTCAGTTTTCAAGCAGAGCGCCCCAGAATTCACAGAGCCTGGCAGCAGGGAAACAAAAAGGCTTTCATTCTGCATTCACCTTCTCTGTCCTCCTGTCCTGGGCTGCTCACAGCCAACGCGGGGGCTTTCCCAGGCGTTGGGTTCCCACCCCAGCCCTCCCTGCAATCCCTGGGACCTGCAGGCTTTGGGGGCCTCCCCAGGCATCCCCCCACCACGCTGGACCACCCTGTAGAGGTGGGGTAGCCCCGGAGGAAACAGCCACCCACCTTGCACAGGCTTCTTCGTGCCCAGAGGGACACAGCAAATGCTCTGAGAGGAAAAGAGATCAAACCTTACCCGCTGGCTGAGTCCCAGCTGCAGGGAAAAGGGTCCTTATGTGAGAGGACACATTTCTGGGCAGTGCCCTGCCAGGCTGACTTCTGTTTCTGCTCCTCCTGCTCAGCATCTCTCCTGGCCGTGGGTACCACCTCTCATTCCAGGGAGATTTCCTCCACCTGCACACAGACATGTCTCCTCACCCACCGCCTGCCAATGGTCCAAGCAATGCCAGGACAACAGCTCTCACCATGCTCAAAAGCAGACTGGCCAAAGCCCACAGCGCCAGCCATCCTACCTCCAGGAGAAAAGATGACATGTGGGTGTGCATTACCTCCACCAGAGCGGTGAGCCGCAGACCTCCTTCCCTCTGAAGCTGAACCCCAGGGTTTCTATGATAACCGTGACTTGCATCAGCTCTGGTCTGGGACATACCTTGCTGGAACGGGGGATGAGGGTCAGCAAATTCCAGCTGAGCTCTTCAAAACCAGTTCACTGGGGATCTCACGAGAGGAGAGGCAGAAAGCCCAGGGCAAATGCCACAAGTGAAAGCAAATTCTGGTATTTATAAGGGAAATGAAACTGCTGAGGCTGCCTCTGGGGAAGAGGAACGGCACCCGTGGGCGGCAGGGAGCTCCTGGGATGACAGGCATCATGGGAGCATCCGGGGGTTTGCCATGATCCGGCCGCTCCAGGAGTGAGTCAGCATCCCTGGAAATCCTGCTGCTAGCCAGGAGATGAGTAACAGCGTCTCATCAAACACAGCTGGTGAGTTTATCCAACAAGGATGCAGGATGGGAAACAGTGCAATAGCTTTCTCACGCTACCGGACCACATAGCCGCTTGCAGTTCCCTCTGGTTGATGCTCCTTCCCCAAAATGCCTCTACTGACCTGACATGGCAGTGTTGCAGAAGAGGGCTGAGCATGTTCCCAGACAATCCCGTGCCATCAGGGGCTGTTTTGTCAGTGCTGGGTCCCCAAGCCCTCACTGGGCTCCTGTAGAAATACCTCGGGGGAAGTGAGAGGATTCCAGTGAGACCAGCAACCTGCAGAGCCTTTCCTCAGCTTCCTGCCCGCAACCCCACTGTTGGGCAGTCAAGGCTGGTTGTTAGCAATTAATTGCCTTTGTGGCTTGTTCATTACAGTATCTTACCAGACCAGTGACACAAAAGCTGAAAGTTACCCCCTTGCAGGTGGCTGAGCCAGCCTCACAGCTCGCTGCTCTAGAAAGGGAAAATCTCGTGCTCCTTCCAGCCCCGCTCCTCCCTTGTGCCTCTCAGCATGCTCAGGAGAGCCAGGCAGACAACATTTGCATGGGTAACAGGCAAAGTAAGGTTTGTCTTTTCACCAGGTCGGCAGTGACAGCACCTTATCGCACGGCCAGAGCAGTGTCCAAGGCAGCTCATGGGGGAGGAGGTCAGCAGGACATCTTCTATGGTTGCAGCTCGGTGAGGCTCATGCAAGCGTCCTTTGAATTGTAACCTGCAACCTGTCCCCAACTCAGCAAATAGAAAATCAAAACAGAACACAGGCGACAGCCGTCGGAAATGTCCATTCTGAGGACGTCGATCACACCAAACTTTGCAGAGTCCTGCAGTGATGGGGAGGCAACAGACAGGCTGAGTTTTTCTCCCCAGCGCAGGCAGTGCAGTGCCTGCTCTCCTCCCTGCTCCACACCTCCCGCTTCAGCAGCTTCCCCCAGTGACTCCTCTGATCCCTGCTCCAGGTAGGTGTAATTTCTGGAAGATACCCCCCCGCCCCGGTACCGGGTCCCAGCATGTTGGCAGGGCAGCTTTTGGGGTGGCAGTTTGCTCCGGGAGTCAGGCTGCTGCCTGCAATCGATTATGGCTCCCAGCCCTGGGTAAGAAGAAATAAGCCAAGGGAAGAGAGGCACACAAGATCCTCAGTTGTCATCAAAACTAGAGAGGTTTGCAGTTAAGGGGGTGGCACCCTGGTTTTTGTGACCCTGAACTCAGCTGGATCTAAAGCTCACTCAGACTGCAAGAAAATCAACTGTATTGCAGGGCACAGTGTGACAACGGGAAGCAAATTTGGCTCCCAAGACCCACAGTGCCATCAGCATCCTGGCAAAAGCCCAGAGCTTATCCCAGGAAGGTTTGGAGCAGGTGGACTTGCATAAATGTTTACAGAGTACATATCAGAGGCAGGCTCTCATTCCGGATGGTATCTGCAGAGGGCTCAGTTCCCAGGTTTCTTCAATGCTGCCTCAGGACTTGTCCTGCAGAGATACAAGGGATACTGGTGTGGGATAAATTCCTGCCCTGATAGCTATGGCCCCACAATGACAAAAGCAGTTCCTAGCTGCCAGGGAATCTTGTTTTTTCTTTTCCCTTTTTTAAATTTTTCTGTCCCTACTAATAAATTATCCTATTAGGACATAACCATATTTTCTGCTTTCAAAATCTTTCTCTTTTCTCTCCACAGAAAGCCTATTCAGGCAGATTTAAAAAAAAAACCTATTACAAATCCCTGGCAAATCATTCCCCCATCTCAGACTTGAGAGGAGAAGCAGCATTCATTTCCTTTCCATTTCTGCACACATAAAACACTTCCCAGCTCTGGTCCAGCCCCAGCTGACTCAGTGAGCTGGAGAAATGTGCATTCAGACGCAAGTATGAGCAAAGAGTGCCTGGGGCTGAGGCAGCCTGGGGATGGCACGGGGGAGGCAGCTTGCGGGCAGGGATGGGGCTTGTGCCTGACGTTCCCTGCCTTGCTGCAGGGAGGTGGGACCAGGTGCTGCTCTCCTCTCCAGGCACTTTCTTTGCCCCTTGAAAGTGGCGTTCACGGCATTTCATGGCTGGTCTCTATGGGCTACCTTGAAGAAAAAGGACGGAGCAGTAGCTGGCTTGCTGCCTGTTGCTGTGCACCCCCTCCACCCCATCAGCACCCACTCTTGGGGACGCAGGAGCAGGAGAAACCCGCAGGGGCTCTGGCCCCAGAGAGACACTCCTGCTCCTAACCTGAGCTGGCAGAGAGCAGGGGCACGGCTGATGGAAAAGTGCCTTTCCCCTGTCTGCCTCCCCCATCCCATCAGCTGGGGCTCTGCCACACCAAAGGACGAGGGATGGCACCTCTGTGGCTATCTTTCCCAGAGCTGCCCACAACAGCAATACAACTATTCCTCTAATTTTTGGTTTCTTTTTGCTGCACTGAATCCACACTCACGGTCAAACTGTGGAGCAGGGGAGCCGGGATTGGTAACTGCCTAGCACACCTTCCTGGGTTCTTTTTCACCTGACCAAGCCCATCTTCTCCAGAGGCACAAGAAAACTTTCATACGGTGCCATGTCAAGTGCTGTGCTGAAATTCAGGTAGATGAAAACTATCACGTTTTCCTTCCATTAAAAAAAAAAATCAGTTATCTTCCCCAAAAGAGACAGCAGGTTTATCTCACTTGATCTTCTTCTGGTAAAGCCACATTACATTTTATTCCATTTCATATCTACCTTCATGTACCTTCATTCCTTTCCTGTTACTGTTTCTTCTGTCCTAAACCCTACATATTATTTTAGGCCAGCACAAAGGCTAGCAGGACTTTGGGGTTAAACTTTTCTTTTTCCTTAGCGGTGGGGCATTTGTTCTTCAGTCAGATGCCACTAATTAGATTATATCATATTTATTAAAAATATTTCCCTCCTCATCCATGCACCTGTGACCCCATTCTCCCCATTGCTGCTCCTCTGCAACACTTCTGTGTCCCTGCACTGACTGCAGAGACAAAGCTCAAACATCCTCAGGGCTTCCAGTCCTCTGTAACTAACTTTAAAAGCCATCTACCAGTGTCTCTCTTTCAATTTCTTGTTGTGACTTTCCTGCCTGCTGGCTTGTCTGCAGATCCAGGCGAGATGCTGCTCCCTTTCTGTGTGGCGCACAGGGGAGATATTGTCACTGTGTTTCATAAGAGCCACCATGAGCCGGACTCTGATTTGGAAGAGACTTTCTTCCTTGTTCCTGCAGGGAAATTAATTTCTCTTAAATGTGCTGATGTTTGGATAATTTGCCCGTGGACCCAGCAGATCTGCAGTCAGCAGGCTGCCCCGGTCAGCGCCAGAGAGCAGAGTGTCATGCCAGACGATGTCTAATGTTTTCTGAGTGATGGGGCTTTGGGCCTGGAAAGGCACCCGGTGCTATTAATCCTTCATGAACTCCTCTGGAGACAGTCCATGGGAGAGGCAAGGAGCGGCCAGCAGACCCCCATCGCATCCACCCTGGCAGCGGGGAGAGTCGCAAGCAGGAGCCCTCCCCTCTGCCAAGCAGTTTTGGTCCCAGTTTGGTCCCAGTTTGGTACTCGACCCCCTCTCCAGCAAAGGGCTTTTTGCTCTCAGCCAGTTTCTAACACGTCTCCCATGAATAACCCACCACGGCAGCCCATGCACAGCTCTTGCAGACCGCTGGCTCTGCAAGATGGGCTTGAACATCACAGCTCGGAGAGAGAAAGCTGCGCTGACCCTGAGTAGGATGAGGTCCCTGGGGAGATTGGCCAAGTGGCTGTCAGTAACAGCTCTGCAGATATCCTTGCCAAAGCAAACCAGCATTTAGAGGTCCTCTGGAAACAGCAGCTGACTCTCAGTCAGGAAGCCAGCTCAGCAAAGCCCTCAACATTGCCATTTTTGGACTCCGCAAAGTGCCTCTGTCTCTACAGATTTCCACTCACCCAGATGTTTTTTGTCTTTAGCATCATCACATCTGGTAGATGCTGTTTCCAACATCTCTGGAAGGTGACTCTCCCAGGCATATTGGGTTCCACGTTCCCAGCGAGCCTCTTCATCCAGGGAAAAACCAGCACAGGCGCAGACCCAACCAAGACCACCTATTCCTCTACCTAGAAACACCACCCTAAGAAAAGTTGAGAAACAGAGGTGTTCGGAGTAAATATAACTAGGTTATGAATTACTCCCTGATTTTCTAGCACCTTCACCACTCTGCTTTTGCTCAAACTGAGCCCATCGGGGAAACTGAAGATTTACCTAAATATCATGTCCTCTAGCTCGGCAGCATGGAGGCATGTCAAGACACGCTTCTGTTCATGTTTGCATTTGGGTTGCCCTTAACTTCTGATCACAGCCATAACTTCCAGCTAGCCTGAGGAGAAATGTTTGTTAGGTGATCTTCAATTAAGAGATGTTAATTGGCAGGTTACCCCCTGACTCCTGCTCTCAGGACGCCCTGGCACACAGACTCACAGGCTGTACTGAAGGTGCAGAGAGTTACAGGGTGAACTGGAAGGCAGTGGGAGAGGACCATCGCCCCAGAGGGTGATTCCTATGGAGAAGGGTCATACCAAAGGCAGAGGAAGCTACAGGTATGTGGGAAGGGAGCACATCCCACTGTGACCAGTTGAAGGGAGAGGGATGCTGATAGAGCAGTCCCAGCCACAGCTGACCAACAGCCATCTGAAATAAAGACCAGAGCAGAAATCCACATACATACTCTTTTGTTATTTAGGTGTGCTTATCCCTGTGAAGCCCATACAGCAGTGCGGTGCTGCTTTGTGCTCCCTGGCCTTGAGAACTTGCTGAGTGTCTTGAAGTCAGTGTTGAAAGAAGTCACAAGGTAGGCAGAAGGTATGGAGGAAGTAGCTGCAAGCTATGGTAGATAGATCAGATCTTGTCCCTGGACACCAGAACTGTGTAAGTCATACATGGAAATACTAATGTTTTATTACCGAAAGGTGGGAATCCTCTACTTCTCTGCTTACTCTTAGGTATCCGTGAGAAGGAAGGTGTACAGCCAGTGACATAAAGGATTGTCCCAGCTACATAGCCTAAGACCTAGGAACTGCTTTATCAACAATAAGGTGTCCCTGCTTGACATGACGAACAATGAAGGGAATTTCAAGAACAAGGTAATACAGAACCTGTCAGGGAAAGAGCTGGGGTTTTTTTTTCAGTAATTGGACAAAAGATGTTTGTTCTACTATGAGACCTCATGGCACCAGTCAAAGCAGGTGAAACCGAGTTTAATGTTCTCATTAAAGCATTGAGATATTTTTATTCACCTGAGAAAAATGTCTTTTCTAATAGATTTTGAGAGTCTGCGTGGGGTGAAAAGTTCTGTGAATAAAGAGCCAGCTAAAAGGTTTCCCTTTCAAGTGCTGGTGTGCTCATGCCCCTCTCCAGGTCACTTGTCACTGGAGGCATGCAGGTAGGTAGCCAGCAGAGGGGGAAGCCCTGGAGCACAAAATTGTGAAGAATACTCAAAAGCAGTGCAAACAGCAACACAGATTTCTGGGTGGTGGCCACTGCGGATCTACAGCACTGTCACAGAGCCCATTTTAAGTTGTCACATGAAAATGCTTTGAATAGACAGGCTGCCTCTCCAGGAAAGATCAGCTTTGATCCTGTTGGGGAATCAAGCAGCTATTGCGAAGATGCAAATTTATGAAATTCCAACACCTGGTGTGTTCATGTGTAGGGAGTATATTAAGAAATCATAACATCTAAGAGCACTCCCAGCAGTGGGGGACCCGACCAAATTGTTACTGTGTACTCCCTTCCCCAGAATCAGCAAGATCTGAAGATTTTGCTGAGCTCCCTGCCTCTCAGCTCCCGGCACAGGCACTGAGAGACCACAACAGCTCGGAGAGCTGCTTTGCAGTGGGTCTCCCTAGGCAAATTCCATACACCCCCTGCTTTGCCCTTTCTGAGGGATTTCTAAGCTCAAAAGCTGGGTTTTATTTTAATATCAAGAGGAAGGCTTCACTTTGTAAGCAGAGAGCCCCCAAAGTTGCAGAGTCTAGCAGCAAAGAAATAAACAGGCTTCCAGCTCAGCTCTCCCCTCGGCCACTGCGTCCTCAGAGGTTGGTCCTCCTGTCCCGCTCCGCTCACAGCCAACACGGGGGCATTGGGTTCCTACCCAAAATGTCAAGGGAGCTGCCTGTGCCCTGCTCCTCCTTGTGGTCCCCAGGGACTGCAGACTTTGGGGGTCTCCCTGGGCATCCCCCCCATCCATCTGTCCCCACCACAGAGGGGACCACCACCTTCTCGAGCACAGCATGCACCAAGAGCAGTGCAACACAAGGGGTGCACGACAGATTACCTTCTGCCAGGTCCTCCTGGGAGATCCCAGTGCACAAAGGTGTGGGACCCCAAGGCTGGCCATGCCTGACCAGCTTCCCTAAAACATCGTTAGAAAACATAACTGGGAAACAAGCTATGTGGGGGTACTGGCACCAGCCAGAAGAGCAGCTAGGGAACAGCAGGCCTGAAATATCTGGATCCTGTGATATGTCTCGTACCTCATGTTCTCTTCTCAAGGGAAGAAACGATCCAGAAGAAGGAAATGTAGGTTTTCTGTTGACTACCTCAATACAGACGTTATCAGCCCATGATGTGGCTGGCTTGGTGCCTCTTTCAGATAGGGAGCAAATCTGCCCAAGGGCTTTAGGGATGCCCCCTTGCAGCTGAGCCACCCAGAAGACCCAAGCAGGGCACGCATGCCCCATTGCAGGCACTCTGGAGCTGCCTGTCTCCCAAGAGGCTGTTCTGAGCCTCCCCAAAAGCCGGTCCACTCGGGGAGGGTGGGACACAAAGGGCAAACCCACTCCTGCTCCCCTCTGTGGGGCGCAGTGGGTGGAGACCGACTGCTCTCCAGGATGGATGGATGGAAACAGACTTTGCTGGAGAAGTGACCCTACAGAACACCCTCTTGGTCTTGTGCTATGGGTGGGAAGGGCAGCTGTCTTCTCCCACCCAGCTTCCAGGCTGACCAAACCGCTCTACCGCACTGAGGCAGCCGCCCTGGTTCTGATCCCAGCTGCCTTTTTGGGGGCAGCATCTTCCTACCAGCATGCATTAACACCCAATGCCTTCTGAAGGCACGGTGGGACTGATTAGCTTTTGCCCTGCAGAAAGCAAAGTGGACCCTCTGTAACCTCGTGCTGTTTCCCAGGAAAGGACTTGGTCCACATTTTGTAAGCAGAGAGAGCAAGCACGCTGGGAAGCACTTGCTGCCGAACCCATGCTGATATTATTTGACCTTGGAGCAAGGTCAGCCTGTGTTGCCCCTGCACATAGCTAGGAAAGGCAAATCCACGGTGTTCGGCAAATCCACGGTGTTCAGCAAATCTCTTTGTATAACAGGCTCATTTCTTCTCAAGAATTCATTTCAGAGGGATTCAGTGGCATTGACAGAGGTGGCACTGGTAATTTCGCTGCTCATATTCAGGATGTAGCACTTCATCCTTTGCCCTACAAGTGGGTTACCCTGTGAATTGCTCTGTGCTTCAAGTTGCAGAGCCTGAATTATTTTGGCTGCGGGACATGGGCTGTTCACCAGAGCTCAGCTAGCTTTGAGATTGCATGGGGGTTCACCAGGAGCACAGGGAGCTTATTACTCCAGCACTCGTTTCAAGCTACTGTGGCTGGACAAAATCCTCGGAAAGCTTCATGTGGGTGCTAGAGCTCCTGACATAAGCTCTGAAGAAAACTGGGACCTCCTCCAACACAGCACAGCAGATGCAGGGTATGTCACTGAATCCCAGCAGGTTAAAAAAAGAGTCAAAAGGAGATGAAAGAGTACTCCTTATTTTCACTGACATGAGGAGCTGCTCGGTGAAAGAAGGGGTCCTGTTTGAGGCACGAGTCTCTCACACATGGGGTGTCCCAAGGCTTGTGCAGGTGCATGTAGCCCTTGCACCCAGCCCAGTGCAAAGTCCCTGGGGACAAACCCCAGCCATTTCATGCTCCAAGCTAGGCAAGACCCGTCCTCAAATACACAGGTCTTCACATGCTAAGTAGAGAGACCTGGCACAGGAGCAAATAAGGTGGAGAGGGAAACCCCACGTGGACTAGGTTGGCAGGTCACAGGGACCTCTGTGTACAGCTGGAGCTCACCAAGGGTCTAGAGGTGGCTGCAGCTGGTTGCAAATCCTTCATAGCAAGCAGGCTTCTGGGGTAGAAAGGGACCCACCCTCATCACTTGTGCCCCAGTGCGCAGATGTTTGGAGCTAGCAGCACTCTTTGCACTGATGAACACCCTGAACATGCTGCCTTGGGGGAACTTGGGGTCCCCCAGTAACCACTGGACAGAAAACAGGAGACCTGCAGGGCAGCGTCTCTCCAGGCCCACCCGTCTGTCTGGTCCATGCCTGCCACTTCTTTCTTGCTGTGTCCTTATTGCTGCTAATCCCTTTCTAAATACGTTGGTTTACATGGGCTAGCAATCTTGTAACCTCTCGCTAAACATATCTGCCCATCCCTCTCTCTCCAGCCAGTTTCTCCAGTTTTGGTAGGACTGGTACAGCATTTCTCTGCTGCATTCAGAGTCCACACGCTGCTCCTGCGTTGCACAGTGCCCAGGCTGCCTGGGGCAGGCCTGAGGGAGCTCTTCCCCACGTAGGCATGGGAGACTTCTCCACCCATTGTCCTAGGCTGCTTGGGACAGCTCATGACCTGGAGGGCTCTGCCATGAGAAGCCCCTTGGGATCCCATTTATTTCTGCAGCAAGACTTGAACTATGATTGCTGTTAACTCCAGCCGACCAAGGATTCAAGTAATGGCAGGCTAAAGTACATGGTGCAGCCTCGGGAGGGGAGCGGTTTCAGCAAGCACATTACTGCATGTTAAGCCCTTGCTATCCCTGCAGCTTCATCCCAGGAGGACTGCTGGCAAACGGATTTCACAATTACAGGAGCAGAAGAGGGAGCTGAGGGCTGCTGAAACACAGACTTGTGCTTCTGCTATAATGAGCTGACAGGCAGCACACCTCTCTTCCTTAGCCATTTACCCCGTATAAATAGGAAATCTGCTCCTCCAGCGCTGCACAAGATCCGACGCCCCAGCTCCATACATATGCATTGCCCTGTCACACCCGGACCGAGGATCCATCCATCCCCGCTGTGACGGGGCTACAGCGGGAAAGGGAAGCGGCTGATCTCGTGCCCCAGGTCAGCAAGGTCAGAGCTGCCGAGCATCCCGGTGCTCACCAGATTCTTCACCAAGAAACGTGATACACAGAGAGTCTCTCTCTGGTCCCTTTGGAAGGACAGGGTGTTAAGGCAACACGTCAGAGCAGTGGGGACAGAGTCCCAGGAGTACAAGTTTGGGTAGACCAGGCCAAAGGCACTTCTGAAGAGCGCTCCACTCGTGGCACAAGCTCAGGGGGAAGCAAAAGGCAATACCGGATTTTCACAGGGTGGGTCTGAAACATGAAAAACACATGAGCCTAGAAAATAGCTTGGGAGCGGACCAGTCACCTGCCCTCACGTCCCAGGCAGCAGTGGAGGCGGTGGCCTCTCTCCAAGCTGACACAGCCCATGCCAGGTGATGGGCTGGAGGTCATGGCTTTGAGAGAGCAGGAGTTAACAAAATCAGGCTGTCCCCTATGCCATCAAGCTGGTGCCCCTTTCTTCTGCTGTAAGCTGTGTCCCTCGTATCCTGGCCGTGTCCCTTAGCGAGGTCCCACTGTCACAAGGAGCTGGGAGGCCTGAGACTGAGCAAGCATTGGATTTGCGTGCCAGGGACCCCTGCTCCATGCTGGGCTCCCACTCTCCCTGTCCCTTGGCAGAATCACGGCAGGAGCAGGCACCAAGGGCTGCTCCCGAACCCCCCCCGCTGCTTCGGATGACCACTGCACCGTGCACTGTGGCTGCAAGGATCACCTAAAAATAGCAAAGCACAGTATCTGCTGTGAGGCATTTCCTCTTCTCTCCCGTCCTCCAGCCTCCTGGTCTGTCACCCCTGCCGTCCTGCTTACTCCCTCCAGCTCTTCCTTTTTCTCTCTTGGTTCCCACCCCTCCATGCCCAGCACTGGGCAGTCCCTGCACAAGTCCTGTCCTCACCTCTCTGCTGGACCCGTTGCTTTCCACTGTGTTTCTCAAGGTCTCTGGGACCCAGCACTGCACATGCCATCTGAACCGCATCCTTCTTGGGATTTAGGCAAGCGACAGAGGCCTCTTCCCGCCTGTGCTATGCAATTCCTCTGGGTCTGCAACACACAATAGCAGGGACTACAAACTCCTACCTGGTAGGATGAGTGCTTTCTGCCCAAGGCTATTGCTCTCCAGGTGTTTCACTCCCATTGAATTTGGCTTCGGGGTTATTTTCCCCACAATACAGGAACCGTATTCGTCAGGGCTGGTTTGCATTGTTGCTTCCTACCCACAGCTCCAGTCTCTCGGGTTCCTTTGTGTTTCACTTCACACTGGAGTTTGCTTCTTCTCCCAGTTAGGATTTATCTGCAAATGTAATTAGTGAGCTGCTAACTCCCCTCCTTTACATCATTACTGTTCCACCAGTTTGAATTTAGCATCTCTTCCCACCCCCCATGACTCCTGACTATCAAGAGACATCAAAAGCCTGTTGAGATCTGTACACGGATGAGAAAGTTAACCCATAAACCAAGCCACAGAAATGATTTATTTCCATTCTTCCTATTTTGGGCAATTTTCTTTATCAAAGATGTGCCTGCTGGTTGCCAGGCTGCAGACTGTGTGTCAGTCACACCTTGAGCACGGCTAAAACACGACTGTTCAGCATCCAACACCACCAGCTTTAGTCTCCTGCATCTTTGCACCAGGCTGAGTCTAATTTCGCAAGGCATCCCACTCACCTTTCCTGCTGAGATTTGCCCTCGACTCCAAGCATTACCTAGCATTAATTTGACCCACTAGACTCTGTTGGGGTGAAAGGGTCAGTTACGAAAACTGTGAAAGGCAAGCAGGCAGCAAAGAGTTAAAATTCTGCACTCCCAACAGGCCCCATAGCACAGCACATGATAAGCAAGGCTGGAGTCTGGAAGAGTTTGTACCAGGATTTTCGGAGCAGCTATTATTTCCAAAAATACGAAGTCATTCCTTTGAAGAAAAAAAAAAAAAAAAACACAAGAGCTCTAATCTCCTCGCTGCAGAGTTTCACCTTCTGCTTCTCAGCCCTCCCAACACACTGCCAGCACCGAGCAAGCAGGCAGGAGAGGGAGCAGGGTGCTGGCCTGCCCAGCACGGGTCTCCCTCGGCACTGCCAGCACAGCCAACCACACCATCAGCGGGGCAGAGGGACAGGGCTGGCATCACAGGAAGGTCCCTGTGCCAGGACAAAGCCCATTACAGCGAAGGCTAAACGAAGACGTGGTGCAAATCCTGTACACCGAAGCACATGGGACTTGGGCTCAGTGAGGACCGCTGCCCAGCGATTCCGACACTTTGGCCGCTCCGGACTGCCTTCAAGGAGCTCTGCAAAGAGGATCTGAGCCGTGCGAGAGCCCTCCACGCACAGGGCTGCAGGCTGGCTCGTCCGCCCACACAGCTCCTCTCAGAGCTGTACAGCACGGCCTTTTATTTTCTTAACGCTTGGAGTTTATAAGGAGGGGCAAGGACTGACTCGGGCTGTGAGCACCCCTGAGCTGCAACGTCCCCAGGTCACTGCCGGCATGCCTCTCTCTGCCCTCCTCACTGCTCCCTTGGAGCTTGTCCCTGCAGCCAGCAATCGCTGCCCACGGCTAATTTGGGTGTGGAAGAGCCAAACTGCTGGATGGAGGCAAGAGAGGCAGAGATGCCCCCAGCTCCAGTCCCAGCTTTGTCTCTGTGGTTACCTGGCCGTGGGCAGCACCAAGCCCTTTCTCATAAGGACATCTAGTGGCACTGTGACAGACGGCACGCTTAACCTTGGCTGAAGCTTGGCCACTCCGCATCTTTTTTCCCCAGACCCTCCTAACCTCTCCCATTAGCTCTTGCTGCCCAGCCGCACTCTGCTTAGTTCAGGGCAGGGGCACAGCTGGGGCGGGTGGAAGTCAGGATCCCACCAGTCGGTGCCCCAGGACACCCTTGGGACATGGCTGGTCACTGAGATGGGGACAGCTCCAGGAGCAAGACATGCCCACTGCTAGGCTGAGCTGCTGCAGAAGGGTGCAAAGTCACACGAGAGAGCTCGGGAGGCTCCTGTCCCCTTGCAGAGATGTGTACACGCAAACCCTAGGTCTTTTGGGGAAAAAGTACATCCCAGGCAGCCAGAGAGCAGGGTGGAATGGTAATGGTGTAGGGTGTCCTGCTGGGACGGTGGCAGCACACACCAGGACAGCACAGGAGACCTCATGGTGCCGTGGGCCAGAGTCGCCCGGTTCTCCTTTGCGCCAGCTCCTGTGCAGCCAGGGAGCTGGAGGAAGGATGAAGGGAGAGGTGGGGAAGCCCTTGACCCCTGGACAAAGGGGAAGGAAGAACTTGCAGAGACCTACTAGAGACAACCATGAGTTTCAGCAGCAACACCTCAGGTGCTCCTGTGTTAGGTGTGCAGGGAGCTGGGACAAGAGAGGTGACCACAGCAATGCTGTTACCTGTTATCCCAAGCGCAGCCTTTCCTCTAGTCAGAGTTTTAGTTTCTCTTGAGCTTTTTAAGTGCTTAAAAACACTTCCAGAACATCTGGCAAGTGGGACTGAAGGGGCACCCTGCTCAGACCACACTGCTGAACTGTTGGACAAGCAGGCAAAGGTGTGAGACACTCCAGAGCAGAACAACATACCCATAAACACAGATATTTATGGAAAAGCAGGACCTATCTGCATCCAGCCCCACACACTTAGGTAAAACACGTCCAGCTATGGTGGACTGAGCAGCACTGTGCCCCAGGCACGCATCTGACTCCACATAGCTATTTCCTAAGCAATCCTCTTCAGATTGTAATGACCATGGATAGTTTGGACTTGAAGAGCATTTCCATTACAGAAAGGGCACATCGGCTTCTGCCTTTATTCAAATGAAAGCAGTAATGAAATCACTGCTGCCTAATACAGACGCACTTGGTTAGATGTGTACTTGCTTTTTGTTTTGTTTTTTCTTTTCCTTTTCATGGTCAACATTTATGCATTGCTGTCAGAAAAATTGCTTTAATTTTCCATTCTCTTTCAACACCCTTTGCTAAAAACAAAAAGTATTATCCACTGAAGAACTGTGAATTGACTCCATCTAATATCTTAGGAGCAGAGCTAACACCAAATGGCATTCACTTGCATTTTTAATGTACAGATGAAGTCATAGAAATCACTAACTTAGAGGCTAGCTCATCAAATTTTTCTTGCTAAAACATATCCCGTATCTACTGCTCTGACTCTTTCTCCTCTAGAGAACCTAGCTGTCATTTCTTTAATAATTTTCATTGGCTAGTATGAACATTTTAAGGCTTAACATGAGTGATGTGGATGAATGAATTTCTAGACTTTATTTGGCTTTTCATTTATAGTGTCAGAATGAGTCTGATCTGCTGGTGGTTTGTTTTTTGGTTGTTTTTTTTTTTTTTCCTTTTCACTGGCTCCTAACACTCAGATCCTTACTAGTGCGTGTATGACTTTAATAACGTTATGGGCTACACGCAGCCTCCTGGACCAATGCATCCGCCCTTGCCCTAAGCACAAACTGGCCAAGGCTATTGTGTTGTCCTAGAAGCAGCAGCAACTACCCTGAAAGACATAATTTTTACAGGTTTCCTCATTGCACCTCCCAGCACAATCCTCTACATACCCAGTAGTTATTCAGCATACAGTCAGGTTTACATCTGTTACACCAAATCTCTATTGCAGGTTCAGTAGATTATTCTGTGCAAGAGTGTGATCCCTCCAGACAGCACTACAGTAATATATTCTCTTGGCTAAAACAGTTGGGCACCCCTCGCTCTGGAGGAAATTTGTTCTTGTTTTTGCCTTGGGGAGTAACTCGCTGGAGTAAGAGCTGTCTGAAACCCCCTTCCTACCAGAGGCAGCTGAGGATTTGCTCTGAGCAGAGCCTGTGGGGCTGGTGGGCGGGCAAACAATTCAGCTGGGGAGCTTTCATTTCATTCAACAAAAACAAATGAATTTGTCTCGAAACAGACTTTTCCTTGTTTCACTCAAAATATTCAATTTTTTGCACTAAAACGCAAGAAAAGATATCTGCCTGAAAAGCTGTCAGGCACCTCCAATATTCATCTTCAACCATAACTGGCTCCCACATGAGTGGTCCCACACGCTGCCTTCCTGCTGGCCTGGCAGGCAATGGTCCCCAGGGTCTGGCTCCACCAGCAAGAAACATAAAGGACAATAGCCAGGGCACTGAATTTGCTCCCGTCTCCTTGTATTTATCCCTGCTTTGAAATGTTCTGGTTTGAAGCATGGGGACAAGCATCTCTTCGGTGCTGGGTCACGCTCCTGCCCTCCCAGGGCAGCAGACAGAGGAGCAAAGCAGAGCAGCCCTGGTCTCCCTTGGCACTGTGGCAGGAGAGAAATTAAGGAGCTGGTGAGTTGCTCAATAACCAAGCAGCTCCTCGTGGTGCCCTGTAGCACTGCTTGTGAAGCTGTAGGTGGGGGATAGGGCATGACCAAAAAGATCAATGCAAGCATTGCCCAGTGAGGGTGAAGGAACACAGCTCTGAACCCTATGAAACCCTTGGCACGCTGCTGGTGCAGTCAGCTTTGAGGGCCTAAATACAACATAGATATCACACCCAAGACCTGAGTGTTTCCAATTGGTGACATGGGTTAGTGAAGGTCCCTAAGGGACAGGTTATCTGGGCACTCTGCTTGCATTTGCCAGGCCTCTTCCAGGCGTCCCAGAAAGCTCTTCTCATTTCTGCTGACATGTTCACCAATCATACCATGACAGCAGCGTCACGAGCAGAGGCATTCTCAGTTTTACAGCCAGCAAGCTTCCAGAAGTCTCTTGCTGAAGGAGTTTTTTCTCTTCAGGTATGTTATTCAGTGATAACCAGCCGTTAAATTGGGCTTTGCAGTCTAGCAGGAGGCACTGCACCCACTGTTCAACACCTCACAACACATGTTGACCACTGACAATCTTAGGGGATTCATTTACAAATGCAACAGGAATAGCACTGCTGTGCAGGTATACCTGCAAGACTAAGCAACCTACTCTTGGAAAATAAATTTTCCTGCCTCAGTCTTGCTTACTAGGGATGTTCCTACCGTCAGGGATCTGCAAGGGCCAGCTGCTCCCTAAGGGAAGGGGAGTCAGGAGCTGAGGGTAACCCCACCACAGGCAGTATCCTCACCAACAGGTATAGTCCCACAGCATCTGAAGAGAGCAGGTAGAGCCAGCTGCTGGCGACAGGGTTCAAAAGCAGTCCCAGACATACTCAGCAATGAACTGAGTCCAGGGTCCATCCACAGGTGCAGAAGGAGATGACGCCAGCCAGGACTGAAGTCCAGCAAAGGTCTAAAGTCCAGCCAGGAGGTAGGGCCAGAAGATGCTACAGAGAAGCACACCTACAACACAGCTCAGAGAAAGAAAAAAGACCCAGGGCTGCTTTTAAATAGGACTCCTGAGCCACAGACAAGGTGTGGGTGAGGGTCCAGGTGAGCCTGATCAGGGCCATTAAGGTCTTTTGGTGCAGTCAGGGTCCTGACACCTACCCGAACCAATGGCTCTTTGTGATTTTATTGCCAATGCTATTGGAGATCCTCCGAGATTAGTTTTTTCTTAAGAGTTTTCTTCTTAATGATAAGCATCTGAGCCAATTTCAGTTTGAAGATGCACCTTTGGCAGTAGGAGACAATATCATGATGAGTTCAGTGACTGAGCCAGAGGAGAGGTCAAACAACCCTGATGCCAAAACCAACATTATCTAAACCCAAGGTGAGCTGGAGGGCTGAAGTAAAGAACACTGCAACAAAAATCAGGGGTATAAACTGCTCACAGATGCATGTAGTCTGGCAACTCAAGTTTCCAGACTAGAGGCACTGGAGAAACTGTACGATGGACACCTGACTCCGAAAGGAAACCCACAAGCACCCTCTGAATGTCTCCAGGGAAGGAAGTCCCCATCCTCACACCCGCTCACGCAGTGCCCCCCCAAGAGGTGAAGGACGTGTGCCCCAAGCTCAAGGCACGTCCTCACCGTGAGATCAGGCAACTGACCAGGTCTGAGCAAGCACGTGTAGACAAGGCAGAGGGTATTTCGCTCCACTTCCACACGGATGAATGCTGTTGAGCCTATAACTTGTGTTTAGATGAGAGCAAATCTCTTCAATTATCATTTAAGGATGGATTCAGCACATCCCTAGGTGAGCAGTTTCAGAAGTTAATTACCTTTCCTGTGAAACATTTGTGTCTTAATTCCAATTTGAATTTTTCTTACTTCAGCTCCACCTGTCAGCCACTGAGTCTTGTCTTTGTCTGCTGGATTAAAGGACCCTCTGCTATCAGAAATCTCCTCCCTGGAAGTACTTAGAGACCATGATCAAGTCACCTCTCAACTTGCTCTCTGATGAGCTAAATAGATTGAAGTCCTTAAGCCTATCATCACACAGCAGGTTTTTCAGACCTTTTCTCATTCTTGCAGCTCTTCTCTGAGCTCTCTCTAATTTTTTTTTAATCCATGATAAAAGTGTGGATGCCAGAATTTGATACAATATTCAGTAATGCTCTCCCTACACTTTATATCACTTTTCCATCCTACCTAAAAGCCCGTCAAAATATTTAACTGTCACATTAATTATAAATTGGGCTGGTGTCCTGCTTATCTGGCTTCCTAAGCCCCCTTCTGTGCCACTGGTTTTGCTGAAACACTCCCAAATCTCTGCATACGGATGATATTCTTTGTTGCAAGAACTACAGCACTGTCTTGCATTCCTAAAAGGCACATGGCTTATTTGTATCCCACCTAACAAACTAGTTCACAACTTCATTTGTGTAAACAGTGATTTTCTCCCACTGTTACTGCTTCACATCTGGATGTAGATATAAATTGTGGATTAAAAACTCTCCTACTGTTCTGAGTTGGTCCTCAGTGTCAGTGCATCTCCTCCTCAGCCTTCATAAGTTTATGACCTATGTGTGGAAATGCAACATGAAAACACAGCCAGCACCACTATGGGCTTGTCGGCTGCTGAAGGAGATACTCTTCACCGGGAAATGCTGCAGTTGTTAATTTGTTTATCCTAGTGCTGTGATTCAGCCCCAGTTAAACAAGAGGGCATGACGACGGCCATGCCTGTGGTCCCAGCACAGCACAAACTCATGCAACCTCGCACTGCAACCCTAACAAAAAAAATTAAAAGGAAAACAAGCAGTTTTCAAGACTTTTCCAGCTGCTTGCTTTCTCCCCAGCTCCCCTCCCAGCAAACTGCTATCTAGGACACACAACCAGTGCATGAAATCACTTCTTCCGTCTCCTTTCCAAGGCCACCGTTGCTGGTCCGGCCCAATGCAGAGGAGACGGCAGCTTTGTGGAAGGTAATTAGCAGTGCTGCCTTTGGTCCTGTCACGCCACACACGTGTACGCTCTGGCTCCAGGTGTCCTGGGGAACCGGGAGCGAGAGGCAGCTGTGGCAGGTCCATCTGGGCTGGAGTGCCTGAGGATGAGCCGGGCTGTGAGGATGCACAACTAAAGAATTAACAGGAATACGTCATTAGATGGATTCCCAACAGGGACGCCAGAAAGTATGTTCGGTCTGTGCATCTCAGTGACCCACTTCCAAACCTTCCTATTCCCTAAATGTAATCTCTTTCAATTTATAACCACTCTGCCTCTTCTCTGGCATTCAGAAGCCATTATCACTGTGTCTACCCCAAGCCCTCACAGCTGACTTTAGATGCCACTTCTTTTTATTGTAACAGTAATAACCTGTGTACGTGGCAGGTCGGCCAGCCAACCAGCTGTGCCTGCCTGCAGAAATACAGCAGGAAAAACAAAAAAAGTTCTGGATCACTTGGATGACCAGGGTTATCCAAGACCCCAGGCTCCTCAGTCCCTTGTGTCTGTTCCCTAGTCTCTCCTGTCAGCTAGTGATAAAGCCCTGGGAAATCCCATGGGACTGATGGGCATCCCACCAGAAGCATGTACCAAGATGTAAAGATCTTAGTAGGAAATGTGGAGACTGGCATGTGTGGTGTTTGAGTGGGAGTGCTGGGTTGTGGAAGGACCAGAGGGAACAGCAGAAGGGGGATACAGGAATGGCAGAGGCAGTGGTCCCCATATGAGCAGGTCACCAAGACCGCAGCACATCTCCATGCACTTCACTGGGAAAAAGGGCCAGCCTTAGACAAAAGCCACATTAAAACAAGGGCCAAGCAGAAGCCATTGAAGAAGCAAGAGCAGGAAAATAAAGACAAGGACTGGAGCCATAAGATACCCAGGCAGGCAGCAAAAGGCATGGAATAAATCAGCACTGATGTCCAGTGACTCACAGAGGTGGCATAGGATGGAAGCACAGGAGATCAACATCACTGCTAGCACAAAAAGCATACCAAAGGCTCACCCAAACATCAGCGGATGTCCCGTCCTAAGAAGAAGCCAGACAGCAGGAAGGGGATTTCACAGCCAGCATCTCTAATGTCTCTTGTGTCACAACAAGTACTGTGGATAGATTACGCAGATACACACGTCCTGGAACTTGTGCATATGTGGGCATGAGAGAATGCATGTGAGAGAAATTAGTTTCATTTTAAAATAAAATCTTCATCTCCTATACCTACTTCCGCTGAGTTTCATGACATTAGCAGAGCTGTGTTGCTCCGATGTTGCAGCAGAGATACTTTACATTCCAGATGTTTTGAATTTTCTGTCTATTTGTAATAATAATGATAACAATAATACATAACAAAATAATTCTTACAGGTTTTTTTACCAAAATTGAAATGTCTCCCAAATGTTTTGTGAATGTATTCTAGTTATCATTATGTACACTGAAGTAGCGGATATGTACTGTCCTGGTTTATTCCTGTGGGGCACCCACTCCTCTGGAAAATTATCTTCCCTGTCTAAAAGAGTTTCCAATTGCAAAAATGATGATGGCACTGATGATTATGATAACTGTTTCTCCGAGGAAAAAGAAATATGATATAGAAAGATGCTGAAGTACAGTCGGAACTGAGAGTGCATTTCAGTAATAATTTAAATTAAAAATATTAGGGACACCAAGCACTCACAAATTGCAGCCATACCATGCAATAATCAATTATAAAATTCAATTGAAATATAATTAAATTCAATTGACATATAATTAATTGATTATTTATTCTCTGGTTTCAGATTAGGATACAATTGTTTTAACAGATGTGCCAGCTCTTTTGAGATTTTTTTACTTGTGGTGATACTTTACCCTTTAAGCAGCAAGAACTGGCTGGCCAAAGCCTCCCAGGCAGCCTCAGAAGATACTGGGTTTATAGACAGTCCCAAGAGCAGGGCAGTAGAAGGTGAATGCAAGACCTCACCATTTCAAATAATTTGTCTTCCCTACCCAAGACCCTCTCCAAGCCCACCCCCAGCACGTGAAAACTTGGGAGCTCTCCTGGCTCCACTGCTTTAACTGTACCTGTTGAGCAGACTATTTTGACAAGCTGGCTTTTCTTCCAACAGTCCGTGGCTTCAGTCCCCTTAATACCATCAACATCAGTCATTTTCTGAAAGTGCAGCTCTTTATGGATGTGGCCCAATAAAAACAGATTCCTCGGTTTCAGCTGAAGAAAAAATGTTCAGTAATGAAGACCAGCCAAAGAAAATGACTATTACTTATTTTATTTCATTTCTAACTTAAATTCAAGCATGCTTTTAGAGAGTTCATATTACAGTAACTTTGAAGCATCTGTATTATTCTCCGGTGAGGGCATGAGACACATGAAATAACCCATACATAATGCTAGATTTGTTAGTGGATGTGCCATTAACTAACATTAATCATAAGCCACTTTCATTGTACAAGGTCAGAAGCCTGTTCTTCAAAAAGTAAGTGTTGTACATTTGGGTAGGATGAAATCTGTTCTTCACAGGTATGTGTCCAACTGAGGACAATAGAAATTTGCTGCTGCCCAGAGCTGCAGAAAGAGCCTCCCTATATATCCTTTCAGACATCGCCGTGACAAAACCCCATGTGATCACACGACTAAAGTAATAAGAGGCTAAAAGTTACAACAGGGCAATTACGCCGTTATGTAGCCACTTTCTGCAGCCACTATGTACAACACAAAGGCAATCTGGTACAGAGGCAAGGGCTATTTCACTCATATTATTTTTTTTTATCATTAGCTCTAAAGAGTCAGATGTGTCCCTCGTACATACTCTAGCATACAGCAGTATTTTCCATTACAGCCATGCCATTAACCCATTGTTAGACTGTCTGCCTCTAAAAACTCTTTCCCAAACCAAAAAAAGCCCCAAAGTGGACCTGAAGACCAGTTTTCTTAGCTGCTGGTTGTGAGACCACCTTGGTTTTTTGACTGACAATGGCAGGAGCCAGAGAAATACAAGGTTTGCATGAAGAGGTTTGCCATCCTGAGTATTTCATCTGCTTTATCATCAAGGATTATAGGTCAGGAACTGGGCTCCAAATGTGTTACCTACTGCTTGGCATGCATTAGTCATCCTTCCCCTCTCGAAATCACTGTGAAAGGCAACCGATGAGAGGGCATGAATAGCAAATAGTGTGCGCTTGAAGAAGGGAGCAGGCAGCAAACGCTGGGGCCGGGGGAGGGGGGGGGGAGCTGGGGGGGGAGCTGAAATGTGTTCATTCAAAGTATCAGGCAAACACATTCATGCACCAAAGAAATCAGGGTGTATTCACAAATCGAACAAAAGGTGGAAATGCAGGATAAATTAGTTCCCTTGAGGGCACGTGATCAGAGCCGCCCTCAGTCTACCTTTCCTCTCCTCCTTGCTGTGCTTGAGGGCTGGGCTGCCGATGGCCAGCAGCTGTCTGTCTGTCCCAGAGGACTGCTCCTTCCTTCTCCAACAGACACTGCTTGCCTAGGTGGCATCTGCCTCCGCAGAGATGCTCCTGCATGGCCACTCACGTTTCCCCATCTCGGGACAAATATTTGCCCATGCTGATGCTCTCTTTCAATGCACACTGGTGCTCTGCTGTTGCATCCAGCGTGCTCCCGCCAGACCATCAGATAAAAATGTCACCATGGACCCAGGTTGGGGGTGAAGCATCCTCCAGGCCAGAGCAGGAGCTCAGCCAGATTTCGGTGTGGTCAGCAGCTGCAGGAGGATGGGCATTCCTGCTCGTCCGCAGGCTTTGCAGAGCTGATCTCCTGTCTGTGCTGATGTGAGGGAGTGAAAATCGCTTTGTTTGAATGCAAAAGCCCAGCGGAGCTGCTACAAAGCCTCGCTGCACCCAGGGCACTGCTCTTTGCAAGCACCCTCCAAGGCCCTGCCGCCTACCTGCCAGCGCTGAACAAAATGCCAAGAGCTCGTTATTCAGCTCAGAGCGTCGGTGAAGCTTCCCCATACTCTCTCACAGAGGCTGAATCACAAATGAGAGGAATAAATGAACACAGGCCCCCAGTGAGCGCTTTCACATCAGCCAGGAGGGAAGGGAGCAGGGCGAGGGGTGGAAAAGCCGGCACCGTCTGCTGCTTCAGCACAAGCACCGACGAGCCAGCAGCCCCCCCGATGGGGTGCCGGGGGCGAACCAGCCCAGACAAACCAGCTTGGCCCCATGCTGCTGCACATGGGGCTCTGCCCGGTGGGTGCAAAGCTGCGGATGGAGCCCCTGGGGTGGGCAGAAATAGCTCTGTCGTCTCCCCGCAGTGGGGAGCGGGAGCCCCCGGGAGCCCCCGGGCCCTTGCCTGCAGTGCCACGAGCCGAGCCGCGGTGTGCCGGCAGCGGCTGAGCTGGGGGGTCCTCCCCGCCGCTCAGCACAGCCCCCATCCTCTCGCACCTGGCCAGCTGTGGTACCATGGGATGAGGCTGCTCCCCACCCAAAACGCGGCGTTCGGCATCACACCAGAGCCCTGGATCTGGCAGCCGGGGCTCAGCTCTGCCGCGCACAGAGCAGCAGGGGAAAAACAAACCCCTGACCCGGCTCACCAGCAGCAGGGCAGCAGCTCTGGCTGGGACCCTGGGAAGCGGAGGGTCTCATGGAGAGCCACGGCTACAGCGTCCATGCATAACCGCTGCTGAGCAAAGAGGTGTTGACAAGCACCGTGCTGTAGTTTTTCATCAGCTCAGAGATGCCGAGGGCAGAGGGATCGCTGTCTTCCATCCGCCCGCCTGCCTGCCTGCGGGGCATGGGCCAGGCAGCTTAACCAAAGCACTTTGCATCCAGCCCATGTCTCACAGGTCAGCTAGCACAGGTTTTTTTTCAGATGCAGTAGGGTCCTAATTTACAATCCTTACAGGCATGGGAACCTGACATTTCTCGAAATGCCTCTTTCCAATAGGTAATTCTGCACTTCATGAAAATTTGTTTGCCCTTCCTAATCTTCATCGCTGGCACAGCCTTTTGTGTGGCTCTGCCCCAGCTGCAATCAGAGGACTTCTCTCCATGTCTGATCTCGACAACTTTAACATTTGTCAGGGCTCTGGTACCTGCCTTTATAATCTTGCCTAGGAGTCCTCGAGTGGCCTGTGCATACGGATGAGTCTCCTTTGACTCAGAAGAGAGGGCCACAGCTGTGTTCATTTCCACAGCGTAGCACAGCAACCTAAATCAACTCGGAACGAGGACTCATCCTTTCAAGGCATCCTGCAGTCAGACACCCGGCAATGAATCCCAGCCAGCCTGACAAGGCAGCTTTTCAAAACCAGTGTCTGTTGGTCATCGGGATTGCAGGAGGCAAAAGTGCAGGTCACCCTCTGTGAGCACATCACACTTGAAGTAGCTGTCTTCGGTGTGTCCTATCTCCTCAGCAAATTATCATAATTTTCGTTCTTCTAACTTCCGCTCCTTTTTTAAACAATTTCTCTCTCCAGGTTTCTTTTCACTCCTCGCTACTGAAAGTGGAGATTCGGAGACCAAGGCCTCCAGCAAGATGCATCTCCTCAGGCACTGGAGCAGCAATTGCCCCATCGCCCCTCGCCCAGCTGCTTGCAGCTGCTTTTCTTGTCTCCTCAAGAGCTGCAGGCGTAAGAGCAGAGGTAACTTAGTGGTGCAGGGATGGCATGGGAGCTGCCGGCCGTCACACCAGTGCCCCCAGATGAGACATCCATGATTGTGCTGGTGCCTTGGCCATCAGGACGTCTCCATCTCCTGCGGCAGAGTGCTGCAGCAGAATAAGTGTGCGTATAAATAAATCATCAGGGCCCCGATCAGAGGGCTTAATCCCAGAAAAGTTATCAAATATTTATTTTAAAGCAGAGAAATAAATAGATTAAAACACTGATAGAGGACATTCTGCCCTCACTTCAGTCCCTTTGCTGGGCACTGCTCAGTGGCTGGGGAAGCACACTCAGCCAATGTGGCCAACAGCACTGGTGGCCCAGCAGGACACCAGCCAGGAGCCACCAGCCCTCTGCAAAGAGGAGAAATCCTCCTCCTGCCTCCTAACAACCTGCCAGACAGCCGCTGCCCTGTGCCCGACTCACCCTGCATCACTGCTCCCTCCTGGAGTCCTCCAGGCTTTGCTAATATTGAGTTGCCCAGGTCTGACAATCCCATCGTCATTAGGATCAGGCTATTACTCATATGATATTTTAATTGAACTCCAGTCATTTAGAATGCATACTTGCTGGAGAACCCCTTAGCCAGAAGAGTGGGAATACATCACTCATGGTGGTGGTACCCAGGGAGACCCATACCTTACCCTACCAGAAAAAACCAACTGTATGTCAACCTTGCTGAGGTCACATATTTAACATAGTAAATGGGTGGTTTCTACTTCATGACTCCTGAGGGTCTGTATGTGATGTGATCTGAGCCAGTGTACACAATTCAGTCACACTTCAGCGTGTCAGGAAAATAAATCTCAAAGCAGACACAGAATCAAAGCATCTCTGTGCAGCTTGCAGTGCCTATGGTTATTCAAGAGATCAATCAGGGCTATGAAATGCTGTCTCTCCCAAATCAATGAACTCAACTAAAAGGTACCTATTCATTATTTGAGCTCAAGCTTGGCCTCATTGCACTGGCGGAACAAAAACCTGTCTGATAATGATAACTACAAGACAGTGGCTGGGGAAAAGAATTGTCCACCCCACGCAGGGTGTCATGATGGGAGACATCAGCTGCGCCGCGGGTCCCAAGGCCTGAGTGCTTCTCAATCACAACCTCATGCTGCTGGAGACAATATTTCACACCTAAATATCAGCATCTTTTTCTTTAGTGCCTCCACAAATTGTGTTAAATATGGACACATTGTATTTGTTTCATTTAGGCATAAGGAATTACAACACAAAATGCAACAAACAACCAGGAGCTGCCTTTCCCTGTTTATTGCTTGTGTGGGAGTAAGACCGCTAACACCATTCTTACTACCTTTTCAAATTTCCTAAAAAACAAAGATTTGGGGGGGATATTTTAGTTCTGCAAAGTTGGTACAGGCTTAACAGTAACAAATTTCCTACGGGTAGATTCACCTCCATCCCTTCTCCAGGCAAAAACCCCTTCCAGATTTTGATGAAACACCACTTATGTCAGCTCTCATGAATTTTTGGTGAGGCATTTGCTGCTCTTCCTCCCTGCATCCTGGTAACAAAGTCAGTGTGTAAAAATCTCATTTTGTTTTTGTTTTTTTTTTATTTGTAATTACATTTCTGGCTGTCACAGCTGCAGAAAAAATTGTTTAAGTGCAGCCAGAGTATCTTGACAGTCTCCTGCAGATGCCTTGATTTGAAATCTTCTGCCTCAATTTCTCCTGACAGTAGCTATCCCAGTGACAGTGTTGGCTGTACAGAGCATTTCATGGGTTGGGTCAGAGAGGCAAGAACCAGGACTCGCTGGTCCCTTATGGAGAGCTGTCCATGCAGCATGTGATTTTACTGCGGTCTGCAGCACCTTTTGAAGTCTTCTCCCTCTTTACACTTGCAATGTCCTGTCCTCTTACGCAGACACTGCTGGTCTCCTGTCCCCAGTTAGTCTGTTCTCTCTGGTCAAACCCTACATGTCTGCAAGCCCAGTGTCTCCAGAGAAAAACAAAACAAAACAAAACAAAAACCAGCTTCCTAAATTTTTTGCAACCATCCATATCCCAGCAGGCTCCCTCCATGCCACAGCCTGCCCATATGCCTTGGACACTGAGGATGCAGGTGACATGGGAGATGGCCTCGCACCAGTCCAGGGGTGAGCATCAGTGAAGGCGTTCATGCAGACGACTAGATAAAATAATATTGTCCTGGATCCACATGCTTTGGTGGATGCAGTAGAGGTGTTGACCCTTCACAAGGTGCTCACCGAGGTTACAAACACAGTGCCACAAAGCTACTTGGACCACACTGGGAGTAATGTCCTGTTTTTGTCAATTTATGTGAAGGCAGATATTTTTGTGTTGGAGGGAGCGCAGTGTAAAGTCATTTAGACAATAAAGGAGTGACAGGATTTCCACAGGAGAAGAGATTAACCAAAGTGGGATTATTTTATTCTGAGAGAAGATGATTAAGAGGTGGCATGATTGAAGTATTTAAACTGGCTCAGGGTTATTATCAAATTAAGCTGTATTGGAGATTGCTGGGCAGCCGTCACTCAAGGGCAGAGCAGAGAGCTTTGCAGCAGCCTCTCTAATAGCAGAGAGCACGGTTTTGGCTGATCCAAAAAGTCATGGATGGAAAAAGTAGATATGTGCTGCTGTGTGCCACCAGACAGAAGTTTGGATGGGCTGGAGAGCTGTCTATTGCTTACAGATAACCTTAACCTTGGCACCATCCTTGTTTGAGCATCAGGATCCGACATACACATATTTATTATCCTCTGTGCTTTCAGATGGAAGGTCTCATCTTCCGCAGCAGCACTGTCCTTCGCTCCTACAAATTACTGTGAACTCACGTACTTGAATATGAATGGATGAGGCCCTCCATTCATGAACATGAACGGACGAGGCCCTCTATAAACAGATAGGAGCAGCCTCACGTTCACAAGCCCTCGTCCTCATGGGGGACTTCAGCCACCCCAGTATCTGTTGGAGGGACAACACAGCAGGGCATAAGCAATCGAGGAGGTTCCTGGAATGCATTGATGAGAACTTCCTTCTCCAAGTGATAGAGGAGCCAAGAAGAGGTGCTATGCTGGACCTTGTTCTCACCAACAAGGAGGGGCTGGTGGGGAATGTGAAGCTCAAGGGCAGCCTTGGCTGCAGTGACCATGAAATGGTGGAGTTCCAGATCCTTAGGGCAGCGAGGAGGGCGCACAGCAAGCTCGCTACCCTGGACTTCAGGAGAGCAGACTTTGGCCTCTCCAGCCTACCTGCTTGGTAGAGTACCATGGGATAAAGCCCTGGAGGGAAGGGGGGGGCCAAGAAGGCTGGTTAATATTTGAGGGTCACCTCCTCCAAGCTCAGGAGCCATGCATCCCAACAAAAAGGAAGTCAGGCAAAAATGCCAGGAGGTCTGCGTGGATGAACAAGGAGCTCCTGGACAAAAAGTCAAACACAAAAAAGAAGCCTACAGAGGGTGGAAGCAAGGACAGGTAGCCTGGGAGGAATACAGAGAAATTGTCCAAGCAGCCAAGGATCAGGTTAGGAACGCTAAAGCCCTGATAGAATTAAATCTGGCCAGGGACATCAAGGGCAACAAGAAAAGCTTCTACAGGTACGTTGGTGATAAAAGGAAGACTAGGGAAAATGTGGGCCCTCTGCAGAAGGAAATGGGAGATCTGGTTACCAGGGACATGGAGAAGGCTGAGGTATTCAATGATTTTTTTCCCTCAGTCTTCAAAGGCAAGTGCTCCAGCCACACCGCCCAAGATGCAGAAAGCAAAGGCAGGGACTGGGAGAATGAAGAACTGCCCACAGTGGGAGAATATCAGGTTTGAGACCATCTAAGGAACCTGAAGGTGCACAAGTCCATGGGACCTGATGAGATGCATCTGCGGATCCTGAGGGAACTTGTGGATGAAGTGGCTAAGCCACTATCCATCCTATTTGAGAAGTGGTGGCAGTCCAGGGAAGTTCCCACTGACTGGAAAAGGGGAAAAACATAATGCCTATTTTAAAAAGGGAAAAAAGGAAGACCCAGGAAACTACAGACCAGTCAGTCTCACCTCTGTGCCTGGCAAGATCATGAAGCGTACCCTCCTGGAAACTATACTAAGGCACATGGAAAATAAGGAGGTGATTGGCGACAGCCAACATGGCTTCACTAAGGGCAAATCATGCCTGACAAATTTGGCGTCCTTCTACGACAGGGTTACAGCATTAGTGGATAAGGGAAGAGCAACTGACATCATCTACCTGGACTTGTGCAAAGCATTTGACACTGTTCCACACAACATCCTTGTCTCTAAATTGGAGAGACATGGATTTGATGGATGGACCATTTGGTGGGTAAGGAATTGGCTGGATAAGTGCAATAAGTGGATTGAGAGCAGCCCTGAGGAGTAGGACTTGGGAGTGTTAGTTGATGAGAAGCTCAACGTGACCCAGCAATGTGTGTTTGCAGCCCAGAAAGCCAACTGTATCCCGGGCTGCATCCAAAGAAACATAACCAGCAGGTCAAGGGAGGTGATTCTCCCCCTCTACTCTGCTCTCGTGAGACCCCACCTGCAGTCCTGCGTTCAGCTCTGGGGTGCCCAATGTAAGAAAGACATGGACCTGCTCCAGCAAGTCCAGAGGAGGGCCATGAAAATTATCAGAGGGCTGGAGTACCTCCCCTATGAGGATAGTCTGAGAGAGTTGGGGATGTTCAGCCTGGAGAAGAGAAGGCTCTGGGGAGACCTTATAGCAGCCTTCCAGTATTTAAAGGGGGCCTACAGGAAAGATGGGGAGGGACTTTTTATCAGGGAGTGTTAGTGGTAGGATGAGGGGTAACGATTTTAAACTGAAAGAGGGAAGATTTAGGTTAGATGTAAGGAAGAAGTTCTTTACTGTGAGGCTGGTGAGGCACTGGAACAGGTTGCCCAGAGAAGCTGTGGATGCCCCATCCCTGGCAGTGTTCAAGGCCAGGTTCGATGGGGCTTTGAGCAACCTGGTCTAGTGGAAGGTGTCTCTGCCTGTGGCAGGGGGCTTGGAACTAGATGATCTTTAAAGTCCCTTCCAACCCAAACCATTCTATGATTCTATGATTCTGTCACCTCTTCTCTCTAGGCTGACAGGGCTAGGCGCTGTCTCTGGGTACAAGCAAACATTTGCCAAGCAAGGAGAAGTACTGAGGTCTTGCACCTTTTCTGTATTCTAGGCACAGCCCTGGCTTGTGCATCGCTGCATGGTGTTTCTGCTGGTCTCCAGCACAAGCTCTGCATATGTTTCTGTCTCACCATTCCTCTTGTGCCACTTTGGATTCTTTGCCATGCCCACCATGCCAAAGCCATGCCAGTCCTCTATAATCTTCAGACCAGACTGAGTGGTTTTCTTGGATTAGCAAGCTCTTGCTTTGTAGAGGGTTAACTGAGGGCCTTCCTGTCATGGCTATCTAAAATTTTTGTTCCAGATCACAATCAGATTTCAGTCTCTTACTGAAGCTTCAGCACCCATAATTGCAAAATTGGCTCTTCAGACCTTGATGAGCTGCAAATTCCTCTATGGTTTCATCTTGTTTCATACGCTCCAGTTAAGAAGCTCTCTCTCATATGCATTATTTTCATGTCGAGTGTAGCACTCCTTAGATTTCTTTAATAGGACTTCAAAATTATTCTCCTCTTCCCAAGTTAACTAAAGAGTGTTAAACCATCAGGTACTTCAAGCCCCACTATTGTCAGTGCAGGGGCTACTTTTTAGCTTCTTTTGGCTGACCCCTGTTTTCAGTCTTCTCCAGCTGTTTATCACATTTCCAGGGAATTTCAACTCTGGTTGCTGAGGGGGCTTCATACTGCTCCTTCCCATCTTCCAAGTTACTCTTTGCTTCTGGACCCATTTGGCATACGATAATCATGCACCACTAAAGCTGTTCCCAAGCTGTCTTCTGTGTCCAAATCCCACAGACCATGCATAGCAGGGGACTTGCACACTGCTGTCCTGTGTTTCTGTATGGAGAGTTCAGGCCTTAGAGGCTGAACCTCCAATATGCTGCTACAAAACAGCTCACATAAATTCATACTTCTTCCCCAGGGTGTCTGAAGGAAAACCCATTTCACTCTGTTATCCATACAGAGGTAATTTTGAATTTATGCTGGCCTCATTTGCACAGAGAGATCTGCTCCTCCAGGCCAGGTTGCCACTGGACCCACTCTGTACCTCCGATCCCTTCTCCCCCTCCATCACTCAGAAAGGAGATGCTGCTGCAGCAGACTGCAAAGCAGCTCTCTCATACCTGGACCATGCTGCATGTCACCAAAGCAACTGTTGGCTGCTGATGGATGAGGGATGAAGGCAGGGAGCAGAGGAGATGCAATGCTGTGAGTGCTTCCCTGGAGCAGACCTCAGTCCTTCTTTGGTGAGGAACATGGATGCAAGGCTGACCCACAAGCCAGGCATATCTGAGCATCCCACATGGGCCAGAGCATTTTGTCTCTTGCTGTAGTGGCGTCCAGGGTAGGTCAGAAGAATCCCACCCCAGAGGTGATTTTGTCCCCCATTAATTCACAGGCTGTCTAGACAACTAGTCTGCAGGTGATAGCCACGTTGCCAGCATCAGCAGTGTCATACCAGCTTCATCAGTGGGCTCAGACTGCAGCAGGTTCATCCTGTCTTTCCACACACATGCCACCCCTGCCCTAGATCACAGGTTCCAAAACACCTTTGGGCTTTGTCTGAGGATGGAAGCAGCCTAAAAAAACTTTCTTCTTGATTGACAGAAGGGTTTTCTTCATGAGAGCATGAGCGAAGGGTATAAACTCAAACAGACTCACCGCCTTGCACAGGAGCGTTCTCCAAGCTGCCTTCTGCCGCTTGTGGAGAGATCAGGCCTGGTGCCTAGGAGGATGGGTAAACAGCTCATCAGAGCTCATCAACATCTGCACAGCCTATCTGGGAAACACAGTGTGAATGCTTAAAAAGGGCACCGGAGCACAAAAACCAGTTCTGCCCCATTGGGTTGGTAACAAAAGCAATTAGCTGGCAGAGGTGGGAACAGGGACTTTGGGCTCTGCTTATACAGCTGATTAGGGGATCATCTGTCAGTCTTGGCCTCTCCTCGAAGCAATCCCCCAGCTGTGGCTATGAGCCAGAGAAGAGAACAGCTATGAAAGGCCAAGACTTGGCATCCTTCTGCAAGACTGGAGAGCTCACACTGGCTCTCTGGCTCCATGTGAGGGACCGGCCAGTGCATTTGCATGCTTGGAGCTGCCAGGAAGGAGCTACCAAGGGTGGGTTTTTTGCACTTCTTTCCACAAAATTGTCTTCTTTCCTGCCAGGATACTCATTCCAGTTCTTTCCAATCTCACTTTTACCATTATCCTGCTGGAGCACCACCTTCCTGGGGACAACAGCTCCAGGACCCCTTCTTGCAGAGCAGGGTAGGAAAATCCATTCCCGGTGCACGCAGTCATTACTGTCTGATGAGCACACACCACCCACATCCAGCTTGCTCCTTGGCCCCGTGCCCCAGCACAGGCTCTGTCTTGCTTCTTCTCACCAGGACCCCACCAGAGGAACACCAAATCCCTCAGTGCTTGTAATGTGTCTCTGCCCTTCCCCTGCATCAGGCAGAAGCCACTGTCAGGGCAGCTGCTCCTAATGGATATGCATTGAAGCCATCCCCGTAGAGGCCACTAATAATTGTGCATTAGCGTCCTTCTGTCACTGCCCTGTCTGCCGTTGATGAGCTTGGACACTCATGCATGCCAGCGTGATGTCTGAGTCACCCAGGCCTGGCTTCCTCGAGGATGAGGGGCTGGCAAGGAGAGGAGCTGGGGGGACGAAGAGCCACTGCAGGATGTCTGGCACAGAGCTGTGCCAGTAGATGCTTTGAGAGTGTGTGGGCATGAAGGTGGACAGACAGAGGTGTGTGTTGCAGCTGCAGGGCCAGCACACCATGGCTCCTTCTCAGACTCTGCAGGCAGGCGGGAGAGTGGGCAAAGCCCAGCCGTTTTCCAAAGTGCTGGGGGCTGTGCTTGGGCTTATGCACTCAGTGCTGGTGCTATCATCCTTAGGAAATTCAGCATCATCACCTTGGAGGTGTGCAGCACTGCCACCTCCCTGCACTCTGCCCTGTGCACGCAAACCCTGTCCCCATCCACCACCCAGCGAAAGCACAGTCTGCCTTCTCCTGATTGAATCCCCAGCACCCCAGGCTAGCAACACCTTTAGGGAAAGGATCCCAACTCAGTCTCCATGCCCTGCTGGGATCTCCTGTGCGTGTTGTCCCTCTTCATGGCAATCCCAGTTCTGGGGTCACTCAAAGGTAGAGGGAGCTGGATATCCTCTTGCATTGGGGTTCTCCATGCATCTTGGGCATGGTCTTGGCCTCTTTCCATGGTGGATGGGAGAGCTGTTTGCCAAGAAGATGCTGACCTGAAGGCTTATTTGAGTGAGGGTCTTTTACCATCCTCTACTGGAACTTGGTCTGGATGGCCTCTAGGATCCATTTTTAGCCCCAAATCAACCTGTCTCACCACCTCCAGGGTGAAAATATCTGCGGCTTACTGGTGGTCCACTCCACCAGTCACTCTCAGTTGTCATGGGTAAGTGGAAAGATACCCTGTCTCTTTCTGAAATCCCAAAGGACATGGGCAATGCTGAGGCCCTCTCACGCCATGTCCTTTTTCTGCACAGGAGAAGCTTTCTGAGAGCCAGAGCAAATTATTTCCAAAGCAAGAAGCCTAGCAGATAGCACAAGCACTAGCAGCACCCAGTGTCTGGGGGGCTGCCTGCCTGGGCAGGGCTGAAGACAGCTTCTGAGAGACCTGGCAAATAAAAAACTTCGCTCCTTGGATTGTCAGGCCAGTACCACTTCTTCTAGCATCATGTTGGTGTTTCCTGGGAGCTGGATTAATATTGAGCTCTATGAGTTTAACAGCCCACAGTTTCAGGCAAACACAGAGCTTTGCCAAGAGGCTCCAGCCTCTTGGTCTGGAGCAGTGGGAAGATCTCAACCCCAAGGTCTATCAGCAAGGGGACATCCTCTACAAACCTCAAAACACCACTGCCTGCTGTGGTGTCATGAGCACATGGCTGGGCTGGTGGGATGAGAAAGTAGTGTCTTTACCCAGAGAAAATGGAGACAGGACTAAACCACAGAGAAGAAATGGGGAGAGAGTGAGAAAGAAAGAAGCTATGAGATGGGCACAGGGATACTGTGACCAAGGAAAACCAAAGGAAGAACTGGGGTAAAGAAACCGCTGCAGAGGTCACTGCACTACGGGGTATCAGGGAAGGCATAATCCATACAAGAAGGACTTGCTTTTTGTCTAGGACATGGGGAAGAGAACATTCCCAGCCCTGGAGTAATTCCAGAGCATCCTGCTGAGAGGAAAAGGCTCTGGCAGAGGCATTGGCACAACCATCAATGTGCTTGTGCATGAGGAGACCTGGGCTCTCAGGGATGCTACCAAGCAGCAGGGAGCTCGGGAATAAGGCTCATCAGGACCAGGGGGGTACTGTAGCAAGGAACGGAGGGAAGGACCCCAGGGCCTATGGGGGTGAGGGCTGGTGGGGAAAACCCAAGGGAAAGGACAACAGTTCACTCAAACCCTGCTGGAGGATGGAGAAGGAAGGACTGCCCTTGCAGCAGACCTTTCTTCTCCCCCTTCCCCCACTTGACATTTGGAGTGTGAATGTTTCCGCGTTTGGTGCTCACGGAGATCATTTCTCCTGGAAGGAGAAGGAGGTGCCGACAGCAGCAGCCGCAGGGACGCAGCTTTCCTCTAATGAACTAGAAAATAGTTTCCCTTTAATACTGATTATCCTGGAAGCCAGCTGAAGTGAATGTGATTTACATAAAGATGAACCCGCTCAGCACAGTCTTCGTCGGCAGCGCCGGGTGGCTCAGCAGCAGCAGCAGCAGCACAGGCTGGGCCTCAGCTGGGATGCTCTGCAGCATCCCGGGGTTGGCAGCACTGCCAGGTGCCTCTGCTTCCCAACACGCAGGCGAGAGCTGTGCCCCACTCCAGTGGCTCTGTCTGCCTCTGCAGGCACTTGCAGCCCACAAGGAGGGATTGCTGCAGCCCCCCAGATGGCTAACCCATCCCGCCTCTCCCACCTCAGCCTGGTTCCTCCTTGTGATGAACTACTGGGTGCTGCTGCCACCCATCTGCCATGCCCAGCAGGGCCCTCTGACTGCACCAGGCAGCTTTGCGGCCATGCAAGAAACCAGGCTGGGAAGCTGATCTGGCTGGAAAGAAAAGCAAAAAACCATGACCCAACTCCCTGCATGAACACCAGTGCCAGCACAGGGGAGGGAGTGGGAACAAGAAGTTCAGCAGCAGCCTGGCTTATACCATAAGCTGAGAGTCCATTTCAAGCCACTTGCTGGGGACCAAGATTTGAAAAGGGCAGAGTTCCTCAGATATTTTCCTTCCAGCCTCCCCTGTGTTACCTTCATGGCCAGACTTCCATCATCACCTTAGATTTTCCACAACTGCTACCTGTTCGCACTGGAAACCACCTCCCTTGGACGGTAGGCACACCGAAGAGATGGCTCAGCTTCCTCTCTGTCGGCCCTTCCCCATGCATTGCTGTTGCGTCTCCCTGGCCTTGTGCAGCTCCACAGTACCAGCACATGCAGTGAATGCGTGTGCGGCTTCTGTGCCATCCTACCGGTCTAGACTCTACGTTCCCAGGCTGCCCTTACACATTCCTGAGCTCTGCAATCTTTTGCATCTGAAGACATTTCTTCAGGTGCAACGAGTATTGAATCTAACACCCTGCAAAATGCAGGCCAGCAATCCTCCGCTGTGTATGTGAGCGCTTGCTTGCAGCTGGGGTGCAGATGGCTGCAGGCTCTCAGAACTTGAACCGGTTGCACGTGAAGGAGAGGCCTTGGTGCATAGTTTCAGCATGCTCACATTTGCGTTTGTACTTACTGGTATAGGCATTGTACTTGCGTGCTTCACCGGCATATTTGTGGCTAATGTGTTACTAATCACAGTACGGCTGTGTACGGAGCATATGCCCCTGCGTCAAGACACATGGACGTACCATGCCTGCACCATATGTGACAAATTAGGGGGGGGAAAGGGATATATACACGAGCCCTTCAAAGAAGGAGGCATTCAGTCTGGCTGCCTGTGAGTACAGCGTGTGCCCACACTTGGCCATGGGCGTGCAGCACACGCGAGGGCAAGCCACCAGCCCCCACCAGCGGGTAGTGCCTGCACCGCACCGGGCGATGCTGCGAGGATGGGGCAGGGCGCTGCGGGAGTCAGCATTCCCCGCTGCTGTGCCATACGCCTTGGTCAGCAGTTCTGCCTTCCCCTCAGATAGATTATGTTGTCGACTAATAACCACATAAAATATTCAGGAGCTTACCGCTCTGCCAGAGGCACTGCGGAGATGAGCGTGCCAGGAGATGGATGGGTTGTGGGCCTGGGAAGCTCGCTCTGTGCTGAGAGCTTGCGGGAGTGGGTTGGGTGCATGTGGCCAGACTCAGCTTTTAGGAGGGGGATTTATTCTCCAAGCAGCAGCCCAGTCCTGCACGGGGAGGTATTTCTGCCTTGTCCCACCGGAGGGAGAGCCATGAGCAGGGACCTGCTTCTGGACGGGACTAAGCAGGGAGCGCAGCTGCCCACAATCCCATCCCTGCTCCCTGGATCCTTGTCGATGATAAATGCACACATAGCTTTGGTGCAGGGGCAGGAAGCCTGGGAAGACTCACCACTAGCGGGGGACCACCCTTGGGAGGTGGTCCGCGGTCTCCAAAATGCTCCGTGCTGGATGCCAGCACTGCAACTCCCTCTGCCGAAGCCCAGGCTTGGGACCCTTTCACCACTTGAGGAGTCGCAGGGACCATGCATGGTCTCCAGTGACTTTTCCTTCTGCCAGGAGCACAGATGTCTTGAGGGGCTGGAGCCAGGGACAAGATGCTACAGAGACAGATACTGCAACAGCCATGGCACAGTGCTCCAGAGCAAGGGTTGCAGGCAGGAGCTCAGCATGGCACTGGGAGCCACGTGCTCTGCACCAGAGTGCTGGAAATCGCTGCTTAGCTCAGGCAGGAGAAGTCCCTCAGGGTGTTAGGGCTGGTCATGCTCATGCTGCTTCTCCATAGGCTCCTTCAGAGCTGCATCCCATCTTACTGTCTGCAGGTCATCTATTACAAGTGCCCTAAACTCTCCTGTCATCTGGGACCAACAGCAGCTGTCACATCTTTTGGCACAGCTGGGTTCCCTGCCCTGAGCTCCGAGTCCCCCACAGCCCAGGACCGTGGCCTCTGACGGCAGCCGCTGCCCAGCAAGCGCCCACGGGACTCCCGATGGGTGGCTGGCGAGGCAGAATGAGAGCCAGCATGCTGCCTGGCATGGGCTGACATGCTCAGCAGATGCTGTCGGCTGCTTTTTGGAGCAGGGTTCCCTGCATCTCAGCAGCACAAGGCACCTGAGGGTGGCCAAAGGGGACGAGAGCCAAGTGAGAGAGCCTCCGCTGCAGATTAGTGATGGGACAGAGGTAAGGGAGGGAGATTTAAAACTGGTCCCCTGCCTGTCTGCCTCCTGCAAGGAAGAGTTAAATGGACAACCGTTTTCCCACTTACGTTAGTTATCCTGGAAGGTTTCGGTTTGGGGCAGTTCTTTGAGCTTTTCTTGGGCATAGAAGGAAAGATGCATTAGTTTTCACATTGCAAAAGGCCACAGGGGATGTGCAGGACACAAGCAACCCTCAGCATGACTGGAGGTGGGAATGTGTGGCTGATGTTCCCATAGCATTTCACCCATCGTGCCCAGGTGCATTACTAGTCCCTGGGATTGGTGTTTAGGCAATGCCTCCTTGCCTAGCCCCAGGATCCCCAAGGAGAACTGTGGGAAGCTCTCAGCATTTCCCACACTCTGCCTGCATGTCTCAACTCACTTTTGAGCCAGTCTAGCTGGGGCTTTGCAGCGTCACAGTCATGTGTGGGGCACTTAACGGGAGGAGGGTTGGGGGTCAAGTGTCTTTTGCATGGTGCAGAATGCCTAACCCTTTTCTTCTCACCTCCCCTCATGCCAGAAGCTCCAAGGGACACTTAGCTCCACCACCCAGGTCCTTTATGCTGGCTCTCAGCCTTGTCAGTGCATTGGCATAAACTGCAGCAGATGCAGCCAAGGAGTGAAGTTGATCAGGATCAGCCTTTACCTGTACGTTGCTCTACACGTGGCTTTGCATCTCTCTCCCACAGCTCTTCCTCCAAGCAATGGATGCTCTGCAAAGCCCCAGAAAACCATCCCACCTCCCTCCCTTGCCTTGCGAGTTGAGGTGTACCCCCAAGCATTGCTCCTGGGGAAAGGGGGTTTCTCCGTGTGACTTTAGAGCTCCCTGGGCTGCCCTTTGCAGCCGTCGGTCTGTGAGGATCGAGGCTGGTCAAGGAGAGAGCAGCAATGCTGCTGCCTGCACACACCTGTAACCAAACCTGTGGGGACCAGCAGGTAAGAAGTAGGAAAGCCTCCCGGTGTCAGTGTGTGCCACCTTCCCGCCTGCACTTGGTTTGTCAGCGCAGGTTGGCATTGGTGTAAAGGCTGCAGGTCCAGCCAAGGACATCTTCCTCTGAGCAGGCTTAACTGGAGAAACTCTGGATGTCTACAAAGGCCATGTGGCATCTGACAGCAAGCACAGCTTCAAGGCTAGCGTCTCCCCTCTCGGGAGGAAGGGGGTTTGTAATCGCCCATGCAAGGGTGAGCGGTCTGACCCACCGCGGAGCTCCCTGGTGTGCTGGCAGCAAGAGGGCACCGGTGGCAGCAGGCATCCCGGGGTGTGCGGAGAGCCAGGCGAAGGGGCATCCCGTGGGCTGGGGGACAGACGAGGGGATGTGGCAGCTTGCTTTTGGCTCCGGGCACGCACAAGCACCTCTCACCTGGAAAAGTGCAGGACAAGGGGCATTGGGATTTAGTAAAACATACCACCCAGCTGTGGCACTGCAGGGGGATTTCGTTTTGTAAAAGGATTTATTCATAAAGCCACAGCAGCAAACCAATCCTTGTCCTGCGGGCCCTGCAATGTGTGTATAAAGTAAATTAGAATGAGGTCTGTATGTGAAGGTTATAAATGAACATAATACTGGTTAGGAATGGGGAGGCAGAGAAAGAGTTGGAGGGAGAGAGAGAAAGGTAGAGGTAGGTGGGGGGGAGAGCCCTTTCATAATTCACAGTTCCTGAAATAAAAATAAGGCTGGAATCATGTTTTGGGTAGAAGGGAAAGTGCGTAGGAAGTGTATACTTGCCAATCTGCCAAAAAAAGTTGCTTTTTATTTTCTTAAGAAGGCAATTATGTATTTTTGTCATCCACTTCCTACTTTGAAGCAGTTGAACCTGCTTTGCTCAAACTTTCCAGAACAATTTGCCCTCAGGCTACTGCCAGAACTGCAACACTTACACCCCAAAGATGAAAGCGGGAGAGTGCCACAGCACTGACTCCACATATGCAGAGCAGAGGCACCTGCAAACTGGTCATGTCTGCACCTCCATCTCATGGGGCTGGGAGACACCAGCTCCTCTCACCCCTCCAACTGTGTTTTGCAAAAGAAAGGGAATTTTGAAGCTTCGATTTGTCTTGGCTCAGGTCAGAAGCTCATCTACAGGCATGCAAGATGCTAAATGTCAGTATAGCTCCAGAGGAATATCTCCTGCTGCTTCTTCTCCTGGAAGCTCCCACCTTGGGAGATAAGGGACCAGTGGGGTTTAGATGGAGAGCAAAGCCCAGCTGAACTTGGATCCAAGGACAGGGAAATTACATGGGTTTCTCAAGGTCCAATGCTGAACTCATCATTTACAGAGGGAAAATTGAGGCTGCTCAATCCCTTTCAGCTCCATCTCAGTGCCTACTCCTCTCCACCCCAAGTCCCTGACCCTCTCCTGAGCTCCCTGCCTCTTTAGGAATTATTGCAGCACTTACTTAGGTATATGCTGAGTGGCTTTGGTTTTGGTTAACTGCTTCACTTGCTGGATGGCATGGGGTTGAACTGCACGGGTTGTACCTGAGCTACATGGCAACTTGCAGCCCTGCTAGGATGGGCAGTGTCTCAACAAGGTTTGCTTACTGTTGGACTCCATGCCTCCAACTCTGCTGCATCAGTGTCCTTCGCTTCTGCTTGAGATGTCTTCTATTTCAAAGAAGCCATCTGCTGTCTCACCTACAAGTGAGAAAGACATTTGAGGCAGCAGGTTGCCTGGATTTAAGGGTGCCGTTTCACAGCTGGCCTTCAACAGAAAATGATGTGGGTTTTTGGTGATGTTAGTTAGCAGCTTGAGCAGCAGGTTGTTTTGACTCTGCAGAATTGCTATAGCCAATGCAAGAAAGATAAGGCTGCACACAAGAGGAAAGGTATCATTTCGGTCCTATACGGTATGAGTTGACCAGGTAGCAGCACCCTAAGGCCCCCCAGTTACATATACATGTTACCATGCTGACAGCAATTCCTGCCACTGCTCCTTGCCCCACCCTGTCTGCAATATCAAATGCTGCCTATAAATTACTAATAACAAGGATATGTACCTTGGAAAACAAGCTAGTGCCTGTGGGTGGGATGGGATCAATTTTCTAACGCAATGTAAACACCGCAGTAACTTTGATATTCATGATATTCATATCCACAAGGCAGCAGCTGGGCATTAAGGTCACTAGATAGTAGCATTACAAGTAGCACATTACAAAGACGCATGGGCTTGAAACCCCCGAATGCAGATAGGAGTGACCCAGCTATGCCCATACTCATTCCTGCTTGGTGTGATAACTCTATCTTCCTCTCCCTTGTCCCACACGTAGGCTTAACACCGTCTTGTACTTACAAATATGACAAATATGGCCGTGTCTGGGTTGGCGAGCAGAGAAGACATCCTGGACGCAGAAAGACAGCAGTGCCACAGTGGATGGCACCAGTGAGCCACTTGGGTGCGTGTCCTGCTGTGGGTGTGCTGGGTGGCTGCGGTCAGGGCCAGGGAAGGTGCACAAGTGCTGGTGATGGACGACGACAGAGGAAAAAGCAAATGCGAGACAGTTCCGCAGTACTTCGCAGCTGCATCGTGAGAGGATCCACCTGTCCCTCTGTGTATCTGAAAGACAAACTGGCAAAGACATACCTTGGTAATTAAGAACTGCACCAATTAGAGCTGTGCTACAAATTTGATGTGACTTGCAGAATACATGCAATGCAAACCAGTCCTTTATTTCACAGTCCATATTCTCTTTTTTTTTCTATAAGACCTCTTTTTCTGATGCACCTATTCTTAGAAAATGAAGGCTGGAGAAGGAGCAAAACTGATGAGAGGAAGGGTGTGACCATGAGTGTCATGATGAGGAAAAGGCAGTTATGAATGAACTTAGTGTTTGCAGTAATTAAGTAACTGTCTGAATTCCTAAATCCTGATTTTGAAATCGTTTGGTTGACTTGATGCATCCAAGTCCCAGAGCTTTTAATTCAAATATAAAGCTTGATTGGCAAATTAATAAAAGGTTATGAATGAAATTAATGAAAGATTAAAGACCAACAGCTCATGCTGATATAAAAATTGCCCCTCTAAAATAGGTTATGCAATAATTAGAATAAGTTACCACTATGTTAATATTAAATTCTGATATAACATTTATTCATCGATTAGATTTACTGATTCACAACGAAGTTCTAAAACCTTATATACATTTGTTGAATCTTTGCAGGCACTGTTAATCATCTTTATTTTCCATTCCATAATTTTTAAAATTACTATAAAGCAAATTTTCATTAATAAATTGTATAGTTGAGCACTTGAGTTCGCAGTTTCGCTAAGCGAAATGAGATCTAAAGAGCTATTAGGACCATGGAATGGGTAATTGATTAACTAAAATGACTTGGTCAATGCGCTCTGAATCCTCTAACTAGCACATTGTTTCGACGTCAGTCTCCACATCTCATATCAGCTGGGAAAATTGATAAAAGGGACAATCTGAGAGAGTTTTCGTCTGGGTTTTGTTAACAAAGCGCTAAGCCAAGCAGCCTATAGAGTTTTGCATTTAGGCTTTGAGAATTTGTGTCTCCAGCATATAGTCACAGGTTCATAGCCTGTGTCAGGAAAAAAGAAGGAACTTAGTACTTGGTACGCTGGGATTGTGGAGAAGGGCTGCAGCAGGCAGCCTATTTGCAGAGATTTAGTGTGTCATTTTAATTGGGCCGGACGAGGTGTCAGCTGTGTATTCAGAGGGTATGGTAAAAATGCAGAGCGATCTGATGGAAAAGAAAAGCCTTGGTGCTCCCGCTTCCTAAACATGACCTGGGTAGTAGGATTTGTTGCCAAATTCAGGCTTGTTTCTGCTTTTCCTCACCTTAATGTGGATATTATTTCATCCAGCCAACTAAACTGTAGATCAGCAATGTTTCTCAACTGAGAATATCCCAGTATTTTAAAATAATTTTTTTCTTTAGTAATTATGTTCAGCTTTATCATTACCTGTTGTCTGCTCTGCAGCACTTTTCTTAATACGCTGGAATTTTTTATGCACTGTGCAATTTATTGCAATGCCTCTCTCTCTGTCTTGTTTTTGGCAGATGATAACTAAATTCTTTTGTTTCTGATCACTTATTCTTGTTTTATAGTTCAATAAAAAATAAAAACATCCTAGTAAAATTGTGTAAATAGAGTGTGTGCAGCTGCATATACGTTTTTACTTGCTGAATGAATGCATGCACACATCCCTGCATCCTCAGCCCACTCTGCGTTTCCTCCCAGTTTCAGTGCTGCAAAGAACCCTACCTCTGATGCAGCGGGGGAAGAAAACCATCAGCTATGCGCTGGTCCTTGAACATCAGCTCCATCTTGGCTGACCCTGACTGCCTAAATCCACTTTGGCTGGCTGAGCTCTTCAAAGGCCTGTCCACAAAAAAACCCAAAAAGCAACTTGTCCTGGTTGTGCCTCTCTTCTCAGCTCTTTGACACCCTATGTGCATGGTGTGGGATACACGACGAGCAACATATCCTGGATCCATCCAGCCCCTGGGTCCTGCCCCTGCGATGCTGTCCAGTTGCTTCCCAACTCCAAAGTCATGTTAAAACATCTGGTCCCCAGTCTCAAGACACAGCCAAGCTCTAAACCCAAGAACATGGAGCACTCTCATGCTCTATTTTGGTGGGGGGGACAGAAATTGGTGACGATGAAGACCTGAAAGCCCTCCCACCTGCTACATCTGCTCAAGCAAGCCCTGGCTCTGAGCTCTCCATCCCCTGCATCAGGACCTGCCTGTTTACACTCATGGGGGAAGAGCAGAAACCTGTTGCATAAGATGGCACAATCATCTCCCTGCAGCTTACTGCTGCAAATCACATTTCAGCAGATGATTTTCACCTTCCTTGTAACTAATGAAAAACTCTTTAATTCAATGTGTTGACATTAAAGCTCAGGCTGCAGATCTCTTCCCTGGAATACAAATAGAAATGGGACCCATGCTTTTCCAGATAAAGACAGTTCGAAAGGACTGGTTCATTTTTTCTGTGGATTTAACCTGTATTGGTTTCCTTAATAATAAAATAGCAGAGAGGGTGCAATTTCTCTGACAAAAATCAGATGTCCCTATTTAGGTCAGGTGTGTCCCAAACACTGTCTTGACAATACAGATGACTATAACCCAGCCTACCAAGATGCCAGAGGCTTGGCTGGCACAGTGCAGCTCTCCAAGACTTTACCAGGACATCTACATGCTTTTCTGCTGAAACATGCTTCTTGGGCAGGCACAGAGCAGTACATTTAATCCTGCTAACCATCTCCCTTTCCCTGCTCTTGCATACACCTTTCAGCTGCAAAAGACTCTGCCTACCAAGACCCCATCCGACCTTTATTTTCAGCATCTGATCTGCCAGTGGACCTTCTCTTGGAAGGATCTCTTTATCATCTGCTGGAGAGGGGAGGATGGGAGGAGGCTAGGCCACCTCTACCCGTGTGAAGAAGTGAATGATGACATTACCCTGCACTCCTCAATCTCATGTGCACACCAGGGAAATGGGGGGAGTGCATGGTCCTGAAGAAGGTCCCACAGGCACTTCACTGCTTCCATGCTGAGACAATAACCTGCAACATGGGACGTGTTGGTGATGCCAAGGAAGCTGGTGGTGCCTGGGTAGCCTTCTCCTGTTTCTCCACTCCTCCAAGCACCACACGTGATGTGGAAGGGAATACAATGGTCTTTTCTCCACCTCCAAGCAGACTACATAATCTCACCTGCCCCCCTTCACTCTATCCCTGCTCCGTAGCCTATGCACTAACTCATCTCCCACCCATTCCCCATCTACCCACTCCCACTGACTGTAGTCTGAATCTGAAATTCCCAGATTTAAACTGCACACCAGTCCCTCTCTAGGGGATCTCATTTTATCCTATGGTCATCCAGCCTCAGGTTCCCACAGACTCTGAGCATCTCTCCTGCTTTCTCCCAAGGCGCTGCCACCAGCCCCGAGATGAAGACCTGCATGTACGTGGTCAGCACATGTGAAGAAGCTTTGCTGCTCTCCTGGGGTCTCACTCCAGAGGTGCCTCCTGGAGAAGTCTCCTGGAGATTCTTCTGGTCCAGCTATGCATGAAGGCTGCAGCGATGCTGAAGTTGGAAGGTAGTCACTCAGACGCAAATAGGAGATCCATCACGGAGCTCTGTGGCATGCACATCTACAGTGGGGCAATGTGTTCATATTTTGCTATCTGAGTGCAGATATTAAATGCAGATTTGTCTGAATCCTCTTGTCTTCAGGTGAGGCACATGGTTATCTGGCAAGTGCTTGACTGCTTCCTCCTTACCTTGTGTGAACAACTCTCACAATCACAGAGGAGCGAAGAAACTTGCACTTTTGGAAAGGTGCTTGGGAGCAGTTGATGTGAATCACTGCCAAGCATAAAGACATTTAAAATGGCTCTAGGTACCTGCTAGATTAGTAAGATGAATCACAGTCATCGTGACCTCTACATGTGTCTGGCAAGTCGTTCTCTTGTTACCTAGTGAACAATCTGTTTTTCATGAACCCAAAATAACAATGTTTAGGAATACTTTTTTTTTCCTTCTCAAGCTCTGTGTGAGTCACTAGCATTGAAGCAAAAGAAGGAGGAATCCTCTATATAGACATGCACATGGCTCAGGAGCAGGGACTTCTGAATGGGAAACAGTCCAGGCTCTGGGTCAAGACCAGTGTCCCAGTGACATCCCCTCCTTTACTGGGGTGACCGACTTGGCACAGGGTAAGTGTTGTGAACCTGGAGTCCCCGCTGCCAGCCCTGCGTTGTGTGCACCTCTTCATCCCCAGATTATCTCCTGTGCTTCCTCCTGTCTCTCATTTGCCTCCCTAAGAAGTGTCTGGCTTGGATCCCATGGTAAACTCGCTGGCTGCTGCCAGCCCTCTGCCAAAGCTTTCCTCTTAAATCTGAAACAAGAGCAGGTTGTAGGCTTGACATTTTTCAGCAACTAAGCCAAAGTATATGGGAAACGATATTTTTACCTTTTTCTCTGTGCCCTTTTCTTTCCTCATGTCTATTTGCTTCTGTGTTCGTTTGCCTCACCACAAAAAAAAAAAAAAAAAAAAAATCAAAATCAAGTGTCACCAATTCAATAATTGCCCTTTCAATATGCACCTGTCCAAAATGGCTTGGAGCAACAGGGCTGCAGGGTCAAAGACTTGCCCTTAGAGACTCTTTAAACTAAAAGGAGCAAGTTGCAGTGATATTTTTCATGTTGAAAGCTGTGTTTTTCTCCCTTCTTTTCATAGGCATTTCATAGGCATCTACTGACAGTTCAGATCTTCCACGGATGTTTGTTTGCAGTGGATGTATGCCAGCTGTAACTTAGATACAGTTAAATATTTCATGTAAAACCAGGATTGCTTCCCTTCTGTGACCACCCCACAACAGCCAGGGGCAGGGTGACTTACAGATGAGATTCAACTCTCCAACTGCCGGTGCGAGTGCCGGCAGGAGCCCCTTGGGCAGCACAGAGGCAGGAGCTCACATTTCTGGGAAGACTTACATCTTTTTTTTTTTTTTTTTAACTTTTTCACTGCAAGAACCAAAAATAATCTGAAGCAACCGCAAAGCTGAATTTCTCTGTTTAAAGAAGCATTTGATAGCAGCAGATGTACAAGGAAAGAGGGAGCAGCACTGAAATGGGACAAACAGAGCAAAGCAACTGCGTGAGGTCCAGAACTACACTTGTGTATCTGCATCTAAAGGGATGGCTGGGTCTTCGGTGGTGCTTTGACCTCCAGCCACTCTCCCTGAAGGGTCCAGCCCAGCAGCCCAGAGCCCAGACAAGATGCTCAGGGACCCCAACCCTGCCCAGTCCCATTGTACTGGTGTACCCCGCACATGCAGGCAGTGCACAGCATCCTGGGCTATGCGCCGCCCTGCGCAGCAGCGGAGTTCCGTGGTGAAACTCGAAAGCCTGACCAGATCCCTTGTGCATCCTCACTTTCCCCTGCAAAGTGGAGCTGGCTTATCACCCCGAGACCTTCTTTACCCATCCCAATGAGGGAGGGGGCCAGATTCTGACCTGCCACTGTTCCCTGCCCCGGGGCTGGGCTGTGCCTCTGCTACCTGTGAGAGGACAGAGGGTCTTTTCATCAGGACATCTCTGGCAAGCACAGTGCAGGCTTGCCAGCTATGTGGCACCAAAGGAGCCTGGTGGCATTGCCTGTCAGGTACCCCGTGCACACCGGGCCAGGGGAGCCCTATGCCGGCAGAGCTCATGCCATGATGGGCAGCCACGGAGAGGACCAGAAATGCTCCTTATTAATACAGAAATTTATGCTGCCTATAAAATACATTCGCAGTGACATATTTAGTAACCCAATTAATACTCCGCGACAGACATTTTAGTGTAACTAATTCTAGTCTGTATGCTCCCTTTATAGTGATATAAATGGCTTTATGTTGTGCTATTGATCTCTGGCCACAGGATTTTGCAGCACACCCCTCCAGCCTTCCCAGCTACCCCAGGAAGGTCCACAGGCTTCGAATCCCCCTGCAAGTCATTTGCTCCTGGGGTGCATGGTGGGGAAAGTGGAGCCCCAGTAAAAAAGAGCAGCATCCCACCCTGTGGGAGGGTGGGGGCTGTGGGTTTGGCAGCTGGAATGGGATGGGATGCTCCAGCTGCATGTCCCCTCCTCTGAAGAGCCAGCTCCAGCCGACAGGTCTCCAGCCCCTCGTCCGGTGCCATGCAATGATGGGGACATCATTTTGCCTAGAAACTATCACCCAGGCAGAGTCTTCCACATGTCTGCAGTGATGGGGGCCATGGCGCTCACTTCCAGCTCCGTGGCAGGGTTGCCACGGAAACCGATACTGTTGATTTTTTCTGATCTCCAAACCCAGCCTGTGGCATCAGTGCTCTCATCCACAGTGCCCGGGGGGAGATTTCCCTGACAGCAGCCGATGGGGGGGGGGGGCAGTTACTCCCCCTGCTCACCCTACAGCCTCGTGTCTGCCCACAGCAGAGCCCACCCTAGCCCTGAGTGTGAGCACGGCCACACTGCTCTCAAGTGCTTGTAGCTTTCCAAGGCTTCCCAGCAATCCACACAGGATACCCTGGCAGGATGTCACATCACACCTCCGCTCCTCGCCCTCAAAACCACCACCTTGGCAAACATCACCTCCAGCAGCCCACAAAGCAGTGCCCTCGCCCAGCTTCATGTCCTCAAGGCAACGTCAGGTGCTTGGGCAGGAAGGTCAGCGGAGGAGACCGAATGCCCATGAGCACCTTTCTGGAAGAGGTGCTGGTAGCAGGGTGTGGAGGCAGGAGAAGAGACACCAGAGCTCACTGGAGGGATGGCAAGAGAAGGGCAGGCGTGACGTGCTGGCATTTCGTGGAAGGAGGGCAGGGTGGATGTGGCGCTGGCTCTGGGCTGGGAGGTGTCAGGAGCAGGCGCTGGGGACAGCAGTGTGTGGGAAGGGGACATGCACTGCAGCGAGGTGACTTTAGGCAGAGCAGTTACTCTCTGCCTCCCTGCTTTCCTACATCCAAAGGCTGCATTTTCATTATTCATCCCCCTTCAGGGGAACTATCTCATAATAATAAAAATGTCAGAAGGAATACACAAATACATACATACACTAAATGAGGAGTTGCCACAATGCACAGAGAGACGTGGTGATTTATGGGCCCCTGGGCTGCCACCCTGGTTCCCCCCATGGTGTGTGGCAGTGGTCGCCTGCCCCAGACGTGGGAGGTTGTGTGCAGGGAGGTCAGGGGAGATGCCCCCGGTGGCCCTCAGCCTTGAGGCAGGCTCTTGGGAAACTGGAACCTGGGTACCGCGGCTCCCTGCATCCATTATCTGAAGCTCCTGCTTGACTGCAGGCTCTGCTGCACCCCGATGCCTTTGGTGTCCCTTTCTCCATCACTCTTTGTTCCTGGCCCTTGCCTGGGTTGAGTACCCCAAACTGCCCAGGCTGCAGCAAAGCTCTGCTCTGCAAACCCAGCGGTGATTCGTGGAAGTGTCCCTATCAGCGATGGCAGCTCAGGGTGAGCACAGCTTTGGGACCGCCAAAGCTTCCTTCAGCATCGGCCCACCGGGAGCCCTCTTGCTCTGCATGAGCATGTGTCCCAAGTCACCACGTCCTCACGCGGAGAAGCAGAGAAGCTCTAGGCCAGTGCTTGCTCCCTCTCCTTAGCTTTGCTCCCAGCTGCAAGGGATTGGGTTTTCCCATTTTGCAAGGCTTGGCATGCAGCTGTGACTGAAAAAAAGCTGGTTGTCAGTCAGTCCTACAAGCTGGGTGCAGGCAGATAGATAGGTTGGAAACCAAGAAGGGCTATACACACTGGCCACCCCACCTTGCAGAAGAAAATCACGCCCACCACTCCCAGGGACGGTGGGATGAAGAAGGCACCAAGCACACACATGCCTATGCATCTGTGTTGGGGCTGCTGAGCACTTGCTGCCCTCTCAGTCCACTGCTTGGGGGCTGGCAAGTAACACAGCAGCACTAAGGACAACGCAATTAGAAATGCAGCTGGGACTCGTCCCTTGCCCAGGCATCACTGTGTGCATCTGCATGGATGCATGGGGTGCCTGGTCGTACACGAAGCCCATGTGGATGTGCCTCTTCTGTGTACGCCGGTGTGTGCGGGCACATGCAGGTTACGCTGTATGTACGTGTTGGTGTCGTCACAGGGCCAGGCACACACGTGAGTGCACGTGCATGAGCCAAGGCAGGGACATGGCAGCTCCTCAGAGGGATTTGCTGAGGATCTCCTCGTTGCAGGCTGTCTGTTTCCTTGTGAATAATAATCTCTTCACCCAGAGCCGGGCATATGTAGAGTTAATGCTGAGTGCACATGTTTATGATAAAACAGTTGATTTATCAGAACTGTCACCCACTAATCGCTGGGGGAATTGGAGCACTCGCACTTCCCACAGAGCTGCAGCGCTAATGCCATGCTCCTAATGCAGATTTGCAATGCAGCACCATGCCAAGAAAACTCTGGGATGTACAGGGGCAGGCATGAACTGCAGAGAAACAGCACACACCTGCACATCTGGCCAGCTGCAGCAGCCCACTCACCCCAGGGAAGGCAGCTGTTCCCATGGGGAAGGGAAGAGAAAAGCAAGGAGCTCTCACAAGCAGAGGTCATGAGTTTCCTAAGACAAGGCAGTAGCTATTGCAAAGTTGTTTGGGATAAGGATCTTGAGAGCTCAAATGCTGGGTTTCCAAGTGGCTTTGGCTGCAAATCTGGTCCTCCCCATCAGGCAGAGATCACCCTTTCTCTGCTCCAATAGAGATGGAGACACCTGGGCACTTGGGAAGACATCACAGGGTCCTTCATCCCAAGGCGGCACTGGCTACACTCCCTGTACGAAGCAGCACGCTCCCTCCAACGTGGCTGGCACCTCTGCGCAGACTGAACCAAGGAGGGATGTCACCACCCCTGCATCCAGCTCTTCCTGGCCTGCAGTGGCTGCAGGAGGTCTCCTCACTCCTTGTGCCATGGGGCACCTTGCTGGATTCAGCCCCGCCAACACTCCCCTGTTCACGGTGGCAGCCCTGGGCTGAGTGGTGGAGTGAGAGTCCCTTGTTCAGAGCAAGACCTATATAAACAACGGCACGCATGTTCTTGCAGTCTCTCACATCCTGGTGGGACTCACCACGACCACAAAGGACCCACCACCCACTGTGCAGCGGGGTGCAGCTGCTCATTCAATGAACTTCCATACCCAGCAGCCCTGGGGAAGAAGGAAACCTTATGTGGCATTTGTGATGGGATTTAGGCTTCATACTATGCTGTGGGCAGACGGAGATCCCGTGGGTATCGCAGAACAGCATCTGTTTTCACCTACAAGCCATCAGCTCCAGTTACCAGCAGATACTTGCAAAAATCAGCTTTTGCCAGTGTAGGAGTGGAGGGAAGCTGCTAGACCTCTACCTAATGCAGATTGCTTGTACTTGAGTGCATATTATGTCAAAATCAGAGGAAAAAAGTCTTTGCCAAGCAAAACCTCAAGTACATCTGAGGTCCTTCCTGCTAAATCAATATTGGCAATGCCTGCTGCTCTCCACCTGGGATGGCAAGAGAAAAAATCAGCAGAGGGTCCCATTTTCCTCTAATATTGCTTTGGATGTCATCTGTTTCTCAAAACAAATATTTCATAATTTGAGGTTTCTGGGAGATCTTCAGTTATATCATGACCAAAACTGCCAGAAAGGGCATTTGGTATGTCCTTTGCCAGGCTAACATTTATTTCTTGAGTAATATTTCACTGTATTTTCAGGCCCTTCAAAAGTATAAGGCTTGGTTTTATCACTGTCTTCAACTTGAGTTTCAAAGGTCCCTTTGCTGAAGAGTGCTCTTGTACCGGATTGACCATACAGCTACCTGATGCCTACTTTCCCAGCAAAACATATGGGTTGACACTTTCTGCTGAGGAAGTGCAGTTCCTTGGTCTGAGCAGTTTTTGCCAGACTTGGGCAGCTCATTTCAGTAGATGCCGTGAAGAAGTTGCTTGGCAGCTGCATCAGCCTTCCATTCCCAGCTCAGTATTTGTGTAGACACCTGGCCAAAGAATAACTCTTGATCAAATATATTTTCTTACACAGCTGCTAGTGCAATTCTGCTCATTCTGTTGGTGTTGTCACGCTGCTTTTTGGGGTGAGCAAATGCCCACTGATCTGCTCAGTCTGCAGGTAGCAAAGCGCGTAGCTTTGTGCAAGAAGCAGTGCTTGTGTGGAGACTTCAAACCACACCTTTCAGGTGCCACTGGAAGGACTCCAGGCAAAAGTCTGTTCCCAGCTGATTTATTTTCTCCTGGCATGTCTCTACTTTCAGCAATGTAAACAGCATGAAGACCTCTGAAAATGGCAGAGAGGATATAATGTGGAATTTGATGGACTCTTTACAATTATTCAGTCTTTGAGTGACAGTGCAGAGCCACATGGTCATGGGAATATGCTGTGTGAGATCTTGTCTAGACTACAAGGGGATTAATGGCAGGGGGAGATTTTCTTTGTCTTAGTGATTTTTGGACAACTTCAGTCAATTGCAGTAAGCCTGGATAATTGCTGTGTGTGGCTCTTCCCCAGATCCTATTAACAGCAGTAATTTTAGCAATTTCTATAAACAAACAAGGTGAAGATGACCGGTTCTTCTTCTTCTGATGCAGCCGCTGGAGCATCAGCAGGTGTTCGGGGACATCGCGTCTGCAGGCGGGAGGTGGGCTGCATTTGCAGTGGGTGTGCATCGATACCCTCCCCGCATGCTGACGGTGGCTGCTTCTCCCTCCTGACCAATGCGGACACTGCAGAAAATTCTTTGCAGCAAACTCATGCCCACTAAAATGCACATGTATCTTTGCTGCTAGCGACTACAGGGCTTGTAATAAACTGTCTTCCCGACATGGCTTTTTGTCCTGGTTTTTTGTTCAAAGCTTCCTGCTCACAGGCTTTTAGGTACAGAAAAGCAAGTATAAATGATTAACAGAAGTTTTAATAAATCCTGATGGGGTCTTTTAGACTGATAGATCACCAGAGGTTGTTTATTACTATGTCTTGTAACTCATATAACATGCTTTATTACTGTGCTTACAGTTATGTATAAAATGTCTACAATACACTTCACCATAGACTAAATCTTCAGGGACTCACTAGGATGTGAAACCAAAAGCTTCACCCTTAATTTTTAGTCTTTAGTCTTCTGTCCATCTGCATGTCTGTTGGTCTCAGCATTGACCCTCGGTGTGCCTCGGTGCTGCTGCTCCACACAGCCCTGTAGGCAATGCTGTGCCCTTGCCATGGGACTGCCATCACTCCCTTTTTTCAGTGGTGCAAGCAGAGCATCGGAAAGTGGAGCCCCACACCCACTGAGCAGGAAAGTGGCTTTTTTTACAGCGGACACCCTGGTCCGTGTTGGCTGTGCTGTGGTCAGACCCCTGCTACATCCAGCCCAAGGCAGGGAGCACCCCCCTGGGGATGCTGGGTCAGCTCTGGGTGCTGAGCATCCTGCTAGATTTTAGAGTGAGGTGAGAGGTAGCTTTTCCTTTTTAGTGTGACTAATGTCAGCATTTGGCAAAAATAGCAGCAGCGCCATTCTGGCTCCCCAGCCCGACGTCTGGAAGCTGCTACACACGTTGCACTCAGACCGTATCTTGCAGAGAAAGGGAATTGTACGGCAGGACTAAGACATGAATTTAACTTCTATTTTTTATGCTGTGGCTCCAGCAAGAGACTGCAGCTAAAAAGCGACCAAGGCAATTAATTACCAATGTCTGTCGCCTGGTGCAGAACCAGAACGAGAGAGAAAACAAGGCAGAGAGCACTGCATTCCCCACAGATAGGAAAAAATGGACTGGTGTATACTTCTGGTGACACGCTCTGGCATCAGAGAGTCTTTGTTCACATGGGCTTAAGAGACAGCTAGGCTTGGCTAGACAATAAAAGGGAAAAGGAAGGAAGACTTATAAAGGCTCTACAGGCTGCTCAGCTCCCTGGGGTACCAATGCTGATGCTTCCCAGGGACTGGGGGCTCCAGTGCTGGGAGCATCCGTGCAAAGCTGGTGCTCTGCAATGCCACACATCCCAGGTCACAGCAATCACGCTCCTCACTGAGCAAGGATCGGGTGATTGCAATCTCCAGGTGGTGCTGCTGGCTGGAGGGATTTGGAGGAAAGACCATCAAAACCCATAAAACATGGAGCCAGAGCCTCCAGGTATGACAGAGAAGGTGTTTTTTCATTTTGCAAATTTGTTTCATAAACTTTGCAGGCTGCTCCGTTAAAGCACTGAGCAAGCCTGCAATCGTTTGTATAAATTTTGCATATTTTTCTGACTATAAATGTGGTTTCTGGTGAGCTGGCAATATAAGCCATCCATTTCCTTCAGGAGTAGTGCACACCTCTCATGGGCAGGCTGGCTTACTTCCAGGGTGGCTATGAACTTAGCAGGAGTTAAAGCAGGCAATGTGTTTAAGAAAAAAAAAACAGCAGAGAAGTAAAAATAGTTTAAAACTCCCTGAATCACGTTTGTCTTACTGCACTAAAGAAAGCACCTTTGAGTGACTGAAAGCAAAGCCCCAGACACCTCCTTCGAAGGCAGCTTGTCCACACGGTGAGTTGAACCAGAGTTTTTCCCCTTCCCAACCTAGTGCCTGGATTGCTGCTGGGCTGGCCTGATCCTCACAGGGCAAGGGAGGAAAGAAAGGAGAAGGAAAGATTAAAGCATGTGACGCAGCCCATACTGACTATGAGACATCTGACAGCTGTTTCTCGATTCCTCAGCGGTTTCCCGGCCATCCACCCTCGCCAGGGTGGTGTGAGCCTGCGAACCCAGCTGCTCACAGCATTCGCTGATGACACGTCGAAGGACATATTTTCCCCGAGTTTATTCACTGCGTCAACTTCAGAATGGAAAGTCTTGTCAAATTTTTAAATAATAGCAATTTTGTATGCATTTGACTATTTCTGCCCTGTATGAGCCAATATAAACTCCATCTCATTTATCAATTAGCATTTATAAAATCCTTATCACCATGGAATCAAAACACTGTAAATGGATTAAAAAATAAGCAGGCTGCCTGGGGGAGTCAGTAACTTCATCTACTCCAAATTTTGTGAAACAATGTGATCTCATCGGGGTGACAGGGACATGCACAATTTTTAGATACTTGACAAAATTTGAGAAAGGAGTCATTGAAAATAATTAGAGTAATTATTCCAGAATTAAGCAGCTCTTTATTCTGGACCTAAATGTTCATGTGGGGAGCTATTCTGGAAGACTTCATTCTCCAGTAGCTCTGCTTACTAGCTTACACTAAATAACTTTAACAGCCTCACCTACATATCAGTTCACCATTGTGGAGCCATTCATATCAATGCAAAGTACCTGTAAAGCAATGCCAGCGCAGGATGCTGATGTTTCCAGCCACTTTGAAGTGGGGTAACTGATTGCAGCAAAATGAAGGTAATGGTCCTGCTGTCATCAGTTGGAGCAGGAGATGTCCCCAGGTGCTTACTAACTTTGCGTTAAGGCAAGCCATTTGCTCCAAAGCTGACCAACCGTGAGCTTCATTGCCACTTCAACAGTGGGAAGCAGAAACGGGCATCAGGAAGCCTTGCTGCCAGGATTAGCAAATGAAACTGGTAAGGTCTGTCTTAACCCCAAGGTGTGAGTACACCAAGACCATTTTAGGGTTGCAGCTCAAGGAGCAAAGTTTGGAAACCCAGGATGCTGTTTTCCCATCTTGTCCCCTAGGGAGCTCCTGGCTTGTCCCACTTCAGCAGGAAAAGTGGGACTGACACGCCATGGTCGCATGGGACCATAGCTCCCTGGCAAGGGGTACACAGGCAGCAAGCAGTCACAGGGCTCCTGGAGCTGAGGAAGATGTCATGGGCTGAGCAACAAGCAGCCGTCCTCGCTAATGGAAGAGTGTACTTTTGGGAGCAGTCCAGGTGCTAATCACCTGCAGCATCTGGGCTGTGGCCACCAGTATTATCAGGCATTAGATTAATGATCTAGCAGTCAAAGTAATGCATGGACAGGATTGTGCTGGATGCTTGTCCCCTCCTTCATGCAAAAGTAGTAATTCTGATTTTTTTTTTATTGCTCAGGGTCAAGCAGAGAACAAGAATTTTATGGCTGAACTCTGCCCTGGACAAGTGACCCTCCACAATGGGACACTCCTTTTCTGTGCTAACGAAGTGCCACACAATGTCACCTCAAACTGTCAACAGAAGAAAAAGCATAATGAGAATATATACAGGACATATTATTATTCTAGGGATGTGTTAAAAATAAGAATATTCATGAGAAATCATTTGTTTATCCAAGTAGCCTTGAGCATTCATCAGTGAAGGAACGGACTCATAGTAGCCATGAGTCAATATTTACCCAATATTAGCAGAGTGGAAGCAGTCATTTTGGGCATCAAAATAGTCATCATGCTTTGATTTCAGAGAAATCTGCATGGTTCCCTGCTATGATGTAAAAAACCCCAACCTTTGTAAATATTGAATGTCACATCAAGGACAGAGGGCCCAGGAGCTAAGAGGCTATTCTCATTGTGTTTACACACTGAGCATTTTCATGCTAAATTGGCTTTGGGATGCAGGTGCCAGATGAAAATCACCATGGCCATGTGATGCTAATTGCTTACTCAGAGTAGAAACACACTGCTGGTTTAAATTTGCTTTAAAGATGTGGATGGGTTAACTGCATGCTGGGCCAAGCACTCTGTCCACACCAGAGTGCTCTTTAATCTCCCAGGTATCTCATAAACTTCTCCCCTAGCCTGTTCTTGCCCACTGGGTACACCGTGCCTGATGTCTCCGTCCTCCACTAGATCAGAGGCTGGGCACCCTGTGCTTGGGCTTTCTCCTCGGATGCTCGCAGGGTGTCAGGTTTTTTCCTCTTTGCAGTGGGCTTGCATCAGATCTCTGAGCGCGATGACTTTGTCTTGGATGTTCACCCCGGGATTAACATTTTCTGCCTTGCATCACGCCATCGCCAGACCCCATCTTTCGCCATCCGAAGCAGCAGCAAGGCACCGGCAGCAGAGCCAGGCTTTCTCAGAGCAGTTTTTCTTGCCTGAAAAGCATCAGCAGCTATGAGCAAATCCACACAGCTGAGGAGATGGGCACACATCACCACCGAGAGAGCTATTTTGCAGTGGCAAAGTGGCAGGGGCAGGGAGAGGAGCACAGCAGTGATGAGCAGGTCTTAGGCAAACAGCTGTAAAGGGGTTGTACCACAGCTGCTGTGCATCAGAGCCAGGTGGCAGGAGCACAGAAGGGCACCGGGAAATAGCTGAGTGCTGCAAAATCCAGTACTCCCGTCAGGAAGCCTCTCCAGCTGCCAGCATTGCTGCCTCTGCCCCACATCCACACCACATCCCCCCCTGCACACACTGCCCCTTCTTCCAGGCACCTGGTCCACCCCAGTCAGGCTGCCGACCATCCCCCTGCATCCCACACTCCCTCCATCCTCAGCTGATGGGATCACCGGGATCCCAGGACCTTGCACAGCAGCACAGGTCCTCATCCAGCTGCCCCCCCTCCTTCTCCTGCAGCCTCAGGCTTGCAGTTCACATTTTCTGGTTCTGCACTTCATGCCCAAGCAGGACTTTGCTCTCAGGAAACTTTTGCATTAGAAAGCATCACCAGAGAAGGTGCTTCAGGTCAACCTTCTGAGGAGGAAATGCACAGAATACCTTTATTGTGTCTCCCTCTTAAAGCACGATGAGAATTTGTATCTAGGTGAAGGATGAAGCAAAAGAGTGCTAGAGCTTCCCTAATACTTTCTTTTTTTTTTTTTTTTTTTTTTTGTGAGTGTGTGATCTTTGCTTAAACCTCAGGTCACTCAGCTCCTCTTTGAGGTACCTTACAATCCTTCCGCTTCTGCTGCCCACAGAGAAGAGACGATAAGGCAAAAAAACAGGGTGCTGCTGCAAAACACCTCCACCCACAGTGGGAAGCAGCCCTCTCCACTCCCCCTGCCGTGTGACAGTAATACTTGGGTGCACAGCATTGCACCCAAGGGTGCTCACTGGGTGCAAAAGCTTTCAGGAGCCAAAGCAGTTAGGCAGGGTTGTCTGGTGGGGAGCACAGATGGAGTCATGGGCTGCATCGAGCCATGCTGCCATAACACCAGCCAGCACTGAAGGCGGAGACATGAAGACACAGCATGGAGCACATGCAGAGCGAGTCACATCTCGTTAGGGAAGGGCAGGGGATGGGATGCACACCCCTGCTCCCTGCTGAGGAGGGTCTGCACGCAGAGCCTCTGATACGTGCTGGGCATCAAGGAAGCAATTTTGAAGCAAATCATCATAATTTACCAATTAGCGCAAATGGGCTGCTGTGCCAGGCTACAAAGCAGCAAAGAAAGGGGTTGCCCGAGTCCAAAAGCTGGCACAGCTACTGCCTGGTGCTCAGCTGGGCACCTGCTGCACAATGCAAAAAGGCCACAGGAGCACATCCTTCCCTTTAGCCCAGACAAAAAGCAGCAGATCCACACATTAGTGAAGTTTCACCACGATAACTGGCCCAAGAGACAGCATCACTGCAGTGATGGCACAGCAATCTGTATCTGGCAACAAATGCTGGGAAAAGAAAAAACCCCAGCGACATACTGCTGCTTTCTGCACTTCCACTGTGACCCTATAACCACAGCTTATGTTGACACAAATCCTTTGCAAAAGGTGACCCAGCAATAGCCACCCAGCTGAGGCAGCTCTGTGCAGCAAAGCATAGCTCTGGCAGATTGATGGAGAAACTATTAGAGGCACAAAGACCTGCTCAGTCACACTGGGAGCTATAGGTAATGTTTTTTCCTCCCCTTTCACGTTCCTGATGGTTTTCATGCTGTTTCTGAGCTCTCGCTATGGAGTCCATGTTCCAGCCAGCTCTCATTTTCTCCCTCTCTGTCCTGTCATTGGAAAGCAAGACCTGTCAGCTGAGGTATGTGTGTGGCTGGTGTATGGAAAAAGCCTCCCTGATTTAGGCTGGGCATGCTGGTTCTTGCTTTCCAGGCTGGCTGCGTGCCACATATCCCAGCACCGTAAGCTAGCTTCTCTTTCCTCAGCAGTCTTCTCTCTCTCAGACTGGGCTGGAGGCTTCAATTCTCTCTTATCTGCCACAATTATCCTGGCAGACCTGATTCATCTCCGCTGCCTGCAGTTCTGGTTCCTCAGGGAGCAGCATCAGGCATACCCAGTGACAAAGAGCTTTCTTAAGGCAAAGTATGATTTTGAACAAAAAATAGAGTAGCACTTAGAAAAAAAAAATTATTAGAAAACCAACCACCTGCTACCCCCCAAAACATAAACGACACCATTCTGCACATATGCTGCTCTCCTTCCTAAGCCACTGCTGGAGCTAGTGTTTCTGAAGCTCCGTGTCTATGTAGAGAGGGTCCCTCCAGCAGCAAACGGGGGCTCTGATGGGCGCAGGACCGCGGGAAGGACTCTGCTCTGCAAGCAGGGGAGGTGCACCCAGCACCAATAAACATCGTCACCACCCCCAGGAGAAACACCGAGAGGGTGGCACAAGCTGATATCGAAATGAAAGGCTGCATCTTGAAGCATGAATCCACAAACTAGTCTCCCTCCTGACAGTGCCTCCCTGGCAATGACCAGGGGCGATCACATGCATCCAGCATCAGCAGGTTTGGAGGCTGACTCCAAACATTTTGTACCCTGATGAAAAGCAAGGCCTTCTTCTGATGAGTCAATCAGGCTGCTACTTTGCTACGTAGGGAGAAAAGTGTGCGTGAATCCACCAGGCTCTTCCTCGGCAGCAAGCCTGAGGGCCAAACGCACTCTGAAGTCAACGGAAACTGCATTTACTTTGCAAACCCTAGATTGGGCCCTGGGGCTTACACCATTTAATGCTCGAGAAACTATCCTTTGCAGGGTCAGTAGTTTCCTTGCTAGAGTTTCACTCTGTGGTTCCTCTGAGTCTGTGCTACCTCCTGCTTCTCCACCCCAGATTTAGTATTAGAGAAGCTCTCTGGACCCAGCTGAAAGATAATAATTGAATAATATGCAACATTACACTCTTAGGTTTCATTCATTTTCACACTTATAGGATCTGTAAAATCTAAAATGAGGTATCATCTTCAAACTGTCATCCTGCCCAGCAACAACAAATTTAAACAAAAAGGTAAAATATTTCAAATCAAAACCTGTGAATTACCTCAAACAATCTTATTCAGAATTTCATTCACATTTCAGGGTACAGCTCCCACAGTAAATTAATAAGACATCAGCTTGCAATATTTTCAGTAGGTTGATATGGCAGCATTTTCCTTTTCAATTAGGAAGAACAGTGCAATTAAATTCCTCAGCCTAGGCTGGAAAGGAAACTCTTTATTTCCTCGGGGTGAAGATCTTACCAGTACTCATGAGCATTCACATCTTTGGGATCTGCTGCCAGGTTAGCCCTTAAGCAAACTGGTTGCCAGTGGAAGCTGCTGGCACCAGGGAAAGGATTTATTAATCTATTCTCCAAATAATCCCCTCTGCCCCAGAAGGGAATCAGACCTGTCTCAGCAACGTTATTCTTCCTTTCCCAGCTTGCCAAGTTTCCTCGTTACAGGTCTGGTCCAGGCCTGAGGAAGGTGGAAGTACCAGATTCCTCTCCAAAAGTTTGAATGAGCATGTGTCCTCTGGGACCAGGGCAATTTTGGCATCCAAGTATCACAGGCCGACCAGTGGTACAGTGCCTTCAAGGGCAAAAATCAAGGTTAAGAAAATGTTGAGGTTTTTTTTTTTCTTTTAAAAATTGTTTTCCTCAACCCTTGCCTGAGGACCTATCCTGAACCCCACTTTGGTTCTCATGTTCTTCTCCCACCCTGCAGCACACGCAACTGAATCCCAGCTCTGCACCTGATTTGGATTTGGAGAGCAGCAGGGATATTGATTGGCCTGTCCCCATTTTCTCCCCAGTTATTTAGAGTATATGAAGTCCCCATGGCAAGCACACTGTTAGAAACATATTATGGGATAGTAGGAGCATGGGGAGGAATCAGACACAGGTTTCTAAAGCAGGACAGCCATGGGCATAAAATGAAGTGCAGGTCAGAGCTGCTTTCCCAAGCAAGGGGAGCACCAGTGGGGAGCAGAGCAAGGGAAGCAGACATCTGGCTACAGCCAGAGCTGCAGATAAGAAAGCTTTCCAATTAATTCATTGTTTTTCTCTAAAATGTCATAGTCTGTCTTTACTTATAGCGCAACTGCATCTTGTAGGACACTTTCAAGCTGGACCCTTTGAACTTTGCTAATCTCAAGAAGCATTTGCTCAAGAGAACTCAGACTTCTCAAGTCTTAGCTCAGCCAGTTTTGTAATGGTGTCATGGTTTATGCCCAGCCAGCAGCTAGGCACCCTGCAGCCTCTTGCTCACTCCCCCCCACACCCAGTGGTATGGGGAGGAGAATCAGAAAAAAAAACAAACTTGTGGGTTGAGATAAGAACAATTTAATAACTAAACTAAAATGTAATACTAACAATAACAATAAAATATAATAATAATAATAGTAATGAAAAGGAATATAATAAAATAATCTTTAAAAGGAAGAAAAACAAGTGATGCACAATGCAGTTGCTCACCACCTGCTGACCGATGCCCAAGCAGCAATCCGCCCCTCCTGGCCAACTCCCCCCAGTTTATATACTAAGCATGATGTTCTATGGTGTGGAATATTCCTTTGGCTAGTTCAGGTCAGCTGTCCTGGCTGTGCTCCCTCCCAGCTTCTTGTACACCTGCTTGCTGGCAGAGCACGGGAAACTGAGAAATCCTTAACTTGGCATAAGTGCTCCTTAGCGACAACTAAAACAGTGTGTTATCAACATTATTCTCACACTAAATCCAAAACACACTGTACCTGCTGCTAAGAAGAAATTTAACTCTATCCCAGCCAGAACCAGGACAAATAGTTTCAGCCATAAACAGTGTAAAGAGAAGCTTATGGAACTTGGCAGTCATGGAGAAAAATCACAATTATCAAAAAATCCCTTCTTTACTTCAAGAAGTTTAGTGCCTGACAGTTGGAGTTCACATCTTTAATGTGAAATAAAGCAAAGCTTTAGATTTAAGAAGCTGGGCTAAGCTAGTCTCAAGGCTTATGTGATGAAAGTTGGCAGAGGAGAAGCTGCATGTGCAAGTCCTGGCCTTGCAAAAATGTGCTGGGAGAGCAGGAAAAAAAAACCCCCATGAAATTTCGTATAATGTAGCAACCAGGGAATTCCTTATTAAAAACAAAACAAGCACAAAATTCCAACCTCTACGTAGCTGCGGGCTCTGAGGCCTATGGTTTCTACCACCCCACCCACATTTGCTTGGCCAGGGAAGTCACCCAGCCCCTGGTGCTGCAGGGGAGCCCGGCATCACGGAGCATGGGAGGCTCCGCCAGGGCTTCCAGCAAAATGTCCAGCCCTGCAGAGGAGCTGGCAGGTTGGGTGCCAAGGCAAGGCAAGGCAGACATCTGCCCCACAGCAGCATGAGGAGAGCATAGTGCCAGGGGTCTACAGCATCAGTTATTCTGAGTACAGGTGATTCGGGAGCTGGGGGACAAATTTCACCCAAATCAAGACAAGCCACAGCAAGTGGTGGGGAAAAAAGCTGGAAGGTGTGGAAGAGTGAGATGAAGTCACAGGACCTCATTGTCACCTAGAGGATAGGACAGAAGGTGATAATAGTTATATAGAAAAGGCAAGTATTTAGACTAAGCCTTCCTCTTTGAACAGGATGCAGAAAAGACAGAGCTTCTGCACAAACACTGTAAATCTAAGAAATAAGACATAATAACCAGAAATATCAAGGGGAAGGCAATGCAGGCAGGGAGTTGAACTTTCCACCTACCAACAGGCTGTGGGCTGACCATCACCGCTGAGGAACATTACTGTTTTGGGGTTGTGATAGCAAGCTCTTTGAAAATACCAGTTCAGCGCACAGTCAAGAAAAGAGGCAAACAGTTGAAATGCTAGGAAGTACCAGGTGAGGAACGGAGAAGAACACACAGTCCCCCACAAACAAGGGACAACTGCCCAACCAGGCTGTCACCCTAGGAAAGAGGGAAAGGGGACCACAGTGAGCAGGGACCAGCCACACATCTCATACCTGGAGACGTTTCACATGACTTTAGTTCTGCAGCATCCAGCGTGCCCTCCTGTCCCACGCCAGGCATGTGTCTGCTGGGGGAAGCACAACACATACAGCATCTCCACCGACATGGTACAGCTTGGCATTAGAAGAGGCAACCAGCTGACATGCTGGGTTTCCCATTTCAGGGTTGCTTTGAGACAGAAATGATTCAGCCAGACCTCAGCTGAGACTTTGGCTCATTTACTGCAATTACCTAAACAGGAGTGCTTGGACTCAGAGGTGAAGCTGGCAGAATTAACACCTGGGCTTATTTCAGACTAGAGAATAACATAAGGTGTAAGGACACAAGACAATGGTCTTGAACTTGCCAATCTCAGAATGTTCTAAAAAAATATAAAATACATTTTCACATGACCAGAGCTTCTGGATTTGAGTTGCTGGATCCTTGCACAGCAGTTTTGGGTCTGTTAAACTGGCTGAATAGCATCTCAGGCACTGGGACAGGGAGAGCTACCAGGTCAAAATGGACCATTGAAAAACATGAGTCTGCTCCTCCCATTTGAGCTATGCTAACTAGCAGGCAGACAGCAATGACCTCACTCTGTTTTCCACTTTCATCCACAAAGATACACAGGCAAATAGATTAGGAAGCCAAAAGTGTGCCATTTTATGGTCAAATTTGATTCAATCAGGCAAACCGACAAATTAAAACTAGTTGTTGGGCAAAATATATGTCAGCTGTAATTTCTGCCTCAGATGGTGAGCATCGGGAAGAAAAATCTGGTTTGTAAATGGCCTCTCCTAGCAGCATTGGTCCAGATGCAGTTTCCATTTTCCTGTGCCTAAATAATGCTCTGGCGTGCTTTACAGGAGCGGCTCAGCAGTGCAGCTAAAGCTTTCTCAAAACATCAAAGAAACAGAACAGTAACACCCATCAAAATTTTACTAATCAAAACTACGTGTAATTGTCAAGCAAAGGCAGATAACAGAACTCAGGCAATCTCTGTGAACCCACAGCTTCACTCAGACTTAGCAATTAAGCATCAGCTGCTGCAGCCAGAGTAGCTGCGAAACTGTGGGGTAAAAGTCACAGCTCGCCAGCACCAATTAGCTGCTAATGAACATCAGCAGTCCCCCTGGTGAAGGGAGCTTGAGACAAAACTAAGACCAAAATACCACCCACACTTTATGCCACCATAAACTGGCACCCCCACTGCAGGAGGATATTATTGCTGCATCCATGTGGCCAGGGAGTGACCAGGGCAAGGGAGCCCATTGGATTAAACCCAGCTGGAGAGGAAAAGGTTGGTTTTGAAATGTTGCTTTTCCCAGGTCAGTCAGCTGCACAAGGGAGGGAGCCAGCCCATAATAATTTAAGCAGTACTGCCATTACATGTGAAATCACAGCCTTAAAGGAAATGTAGTCAATTTAAACCCGTTCCTGAAGGGGAATAATTAAACACTCCAAAGATGTGGGAGAATTTTAAGCAGTCAGCAAGGATTTAAGACAACATATCATTCCTATCCAGAATAAAAAAAAAAAAAAAAAAGGTAAAATGGTAAAATGCAGGCAGGCAAAGCAGACTGTTCATTGCTGACTGAAGGGAGCTACATCAAGAGAAGCCACAGTCAATCAAAATGGGCTCACCTCTCCAGAATGAAGAGATTGAAGTTTTGAAGAAAAGCCTGTGGTTGCATGGTCGAGCTCAACAATAGTGGCATATAACCGGAAAGATGATGAAAAAGTCTCAGGAACAGGAAAGTCTAAGCATAACTCCAGAAACAGGTGGAATGACCCTTAGGAAAGGACAGGGTTAGAAAGCCAAAAGGCTTCTAAGGGAATTGCTGCACAGGTGATGCAGGTGTCTGGTGACAGGTCTTGTAGACACAGGAAAACCCGAGACCTACGTAGGATCATCTCTTGCAAGAACAGTCTGCAGATGCAGCAAGAAGCACTCTGCAGAAAGACTGCTAACAGGGAAGCAGTGGAAGTTTTCTAAGTCTAAGAAAACACTTGAGACACCTGGTTTCAGCAGACTACAAAATAAACTTCAGATCCGTCCTGGGCTCCCAGATGTGAAAAGCCATGAGGATGCAAAGCACCGAACATCCTCACTTATAAGTTTATCAGGATCATGTGGAAAAGAACTCCGAGTGCATAGTGGAGGCACTATTACCATTTGCCAGGCATCTCTGAAGTACCCCATCCTCCAATATTTTCATTAGCCACTTTCAGAGAACTAATAAGCTTGACCTTATCATTAACCTGAGGAAAGCTCGCATATGTGGAGCAGAGGCATGTTTGCAGGGAGAGGCAATGAGCCAGCAGTCCCTAGTGAAAATGAGAGTAAAATAGTCAGCACCTTTCCGTGTTTCAAATGATACCTGGATGCAATATGGATTATAGAAAGGTGCCTCTGTGAGCATTATTCAGTGGCGATAGTTCAATCTTAGTACTACTGTGAAGGATAGATCCAAGACTCCAAAGATATCTAAAAACTTATCTTAGCACAAGGCACTGTAACCACTGTGATGATAAAGAAGAAAACACAGAAAACAAGAAAATCTGTACATTTATGAAATTAAAGCTCTGTGTAAGCTTTTTTAAGGTAATTAATATGTTTTGGCATCTCAGTCACATCTGACACGGCTGATAGTATGCTGGACTCTGGGAGAACTGAAGTGGTTGCATGGGGTGACCAGAAAGGCAGCTCACCATGCACTGAGCATTATGCCCCAAACAGGTGTTGACCTAGATAGAAATGAGGAAACAGCTAGAAATATCAAAGGTTTTGTGTTTAGGGAACTTTTGTTCTTTCTGAATCTCTCAGAGTACTACAGAACTGTTAACATTGGTGAATAAGTGAGAATTCTTAGAAAAGGCATGAAGGAAAGAAGTTATACCAATCCGAAGATCACTGCAAAAGATAGAAACAAAGATCTTGCAGGAGGATGGGAGGAAGGAACATGAACTCTTAAGAAAGTCAATGACTTTTCCTTCAAAGGGGTAAAAGCAATCTATTAGAAGATCACACACAAAAATAAACAGACATTTCTTGTTGGTGGGGGATAAACATCTAGCAAAAGCAAAAGAAAATATCTCCAGGTATCACCCATTTCAGAATGCCTTTAGAAAGAACATGAAGATGAAATGGTAAAAAAAGAAACATTTTTACAGGCAGTCTAAGGACACAGTCCAAGACCCATCAGCATTTACAGATTCTCCAAGAACTTTGAAGTTTTCTGTCATATTGCAACACCTTGACCTCACTGATCTCAAGCTCACATTCAAAGGTAGTCAAATCAAAGGCAATGACAACACTCAGTGAGACTGCAACATGACTAGTAGCAGTTATTTGAATCACAGGGTTCAGTGATCAAGTATGCCCAAAGCTCAGTTCAGCTTAGCCCATGAAGCCACAAGGAATGGTCTTACTCTGGAGAGGGCTAAAGAAATCCCTTCACGCCTACCACACTTCCCAGTGCACAGCATGAATTTTTCATGTGAAGGGGAATAGATGCATGACTGCACAGGGCCCTTCATCCGCTAAGCAATTGCATCCAAGCCCTGCTCCTACTTTGATGCTTCCCTAACAGAAGCTTCATTCATTTGCAGCAGTCCATGCATTGCAAACAGCTTGGCAAGGTCACCATTTGACAATGTAATAAACCCAGCGTTAGGGCTCCTAATACCAGCTGAAAAACACTGCAGCTTTATGATACAGACAACTGCTCTGACATGAACTCACTCTACTAGTCCAAATTCATTCAAGAGGTTTTGATGGCTTGACAAAAAAATACTGACAGATTAAAGGCTGGTCAGGTCTTCTCTGACTGTGGCACTCCATGCTGGACACAGATGCCATAAAGCCAGCGTAAAATCCTGAAGCTGGTATAAGGCCTGTGGTATGTCTGCTGGCTCCATCACCTGACCCAGCTGAAATTTGCACACTGAGGTGTTCCAGCAATGCAGAGATTTGGTCTGACTGATTGCAGAAGATGGTCAGACACTGCTGAAAACAGTTGCTTTAAGCTCAATGCTAACACAAGGCATAACCTCTGGACAAGACTGGCATGCCTGGTGAACATGTTGCAGGACATGAGTACTATAGGGCTCACGAATGCCTTTGGGGACTGTCCCTTCCCTTACAAAGGCAATATCTGGCAGTCTACAGTGCCTTAATTCTGCAAGCACTGGGGCTCAAAAATTCTAAGTATTGTTGGCAGCATCCATCGTTGCTATTACCATGGACTCCGGTCCAATTTTTGTTACTGTCTCCCACTCCAGTGAAATCCAAATGCTTGTGGAAGGGGGTTAATTTCTTAATTTAAGAATCATTAGTGAGAGAAATTGCACTGCACAGCTGTCTCAGGTCTTTACTAAAGTGTCTCTACCAGCTGAGGATTTGTGATTCAAGTCGACCAGCTTTGTTCTCATATGTTTGACACCAATAGCAATAGTCATTTTGGGTCAATTAAATGTTTTCTTCTTTGTTTATCACCATAAGTGTTTATAATATATCTGGCAGCATTAGTCCATCTGAATAGGAGGACACAGCAACCATGATGTATGTGAACTTGCAAATCACAAACAAGTGGATAAATACCAAAAGGCCTCACTTTCCCATCTGCATTCTTCATCTCCCCAGTTATTTGCTCACCCATCTAAGGGCCTCGCAGCAGCATTAGGCGCAAGGTTTGTCTTCATATAATGATTTCAAATACAGTTTTTAATTGCTTCTTTGTGCCCCTGAGAAGTCAGCTCTGTCAGCACAAAATTATTAGGTGTGATTACACAGCAAAAGAAAATACTGTTGCTGCATGTGCTAGCGTGCCCATCCTCGCTCCACCAAACTGGCATAGGCAATAGGAGCAGCAAAGATGCAGGAGCGTTGACTTCAGTTTCTGCTAGAAAGCAGCACTCTAAGTGCAATTCCTCAGGAGCTTTTACTCTGCTTGTTAGCAGGAGCTAATACCCATGTTAATGCTATTGTTACTGTGCCCTAGAGCCAGCATGGTTACAGCAGCAGACACTGCAATCACTCCTTCATTTGGTTGTGTAGGCATGTCTGCTGTTTCAGTTAATAACCTCAGACTTGGCCTTAATTCAACATAGCCAGGTTGATCAAGCTTTTGACGCTGTCTCCTTCAGCATTCTCATTTGGAAGCTGAGGAAGTACGGGCTGGATGAAAGGACTATTAGATGGCTTGAAAATTGGCTGGGTCGCTAGGCTTAAAGCATGGTAATCAATGGCTCAACATCTGGTTGGCAGCCAGTAATAAGCAGAGTGCTTCAGGGGTCAATACTGGGTCTGATATTGTTCAATAACTTCATCAGCTACCTGGGTGATGAGACAGAGCACACCCTCAGCAAATTTGTGGACAGTACTAAATTAGAGAGGATGATTGACACCTCAAACAGTAGAGTTCCAACCCAGAGGGACCTTGAGAAACTCGAGGATGGGGCCAACAGAAACTCCACAGAGTTCAAGAAGAAGTGCGTGCAAAATTATGCATGTGGGTCATCATCATGCCTGGCATCAGTCCAGGCTGGGAACTGACGGGCTGCCAGGGCCAACAAGCCTCCAGCACACTCTCATCCTGAATAATGCAAACCTCATCCTGGGCTGCACTATGATGAACAAGGCCAGTAGACTGCAAGAAGTTACCATCCCCTCTGCTCAGTGCTGGGGAGGCCGCACCTCAGTGCCACTTCCAGTTTTGGGCCCCCAAGTTCAAGAGTGACATGGGAAATGCAGAGATGAGCCAGCAGAGGCTATCAAGATGATTGCAGTCTGTGGCTTATGGGCTATGAGGAAAGGCTGGGGGAGACAGGCCAGTCTAGTCTGGCCAAGAGTAGGCTCAGGGGTGACCTAACTGTAGCCTTCACCTACCTGAAGGACAGGCAGGAAGATGGAGATACTCTTCTCAGCGGTGTCAGATGATATTACAATGGCCACACATAAGAGCATTGGAGGCTCAGGCTGGACCTTAGACAAGCCCAGTCCCCAGGAAGGTGGTGGTCTCCAGAGCAGGCTCCTCAGAGGGGCAGTGGGAACTCCTGCCAGAAGTTTCCAAGACTTGGCTGGACAACACCATGACCTGATCCCAGCACGAGCAGTAGTCCTGCTACAAGCAGTCAGTTTGACCAGAGACTTTGAGACTCCTCACAACTATTCAGTCAAAGTCTAAATTTCTGAGTTCTTTCCAAATAAGTAGCATATATTCAGAAGCATTGAGAAGATCATTTTGATGATCCAATTCACTGTCTGTCCAACCTGAGTCCTACAAACCCCTACCTTATCACAAGAACTGCTGTTTGCAGGAGAGCGGTAGACGTTTTAGAAGGATGCATTAATCTCAAATTAGAGGCAAATAAGAGAGATACCATACTTCCCAAGCTAAGTTACTCCACTGATTTACTGTGCTAGAAACATGAATTCTACTTCTAGACTTTTGTTAGCTCCTCATCCAGCCACATCATTTCATTCTGTGAATAAAGTTTTCTTCCAGTATTAGCCCGGGGAGATAATCAGAACACCTATCAGCTTCCTAATCTCATTATAAAACTTTCTTCAAGTATGAACAATTTCTTGTGTCACAAATCATATGCCCATAGATACACCAGATTTTACCACCTGTTCACATTTTGAAGTAATGTAACTAAGGAAAAAAGACAACTTAGAACTCAGGGGAGATTAAATTCAAGTTACTGCTTACAAAACCTTACTTTACTATTTCCCTGGACTTCCACAGAACCCAAGAATTTCTTGGCTGAAATACAATAACCCTTCTGAATGGTTATGACACTGGCTACATGGCCATCAGGCCCCCACCCTTTCCTCTTTTATGCCTTCAACTTCCCATCTCTGTGTCTTAGTTCTCACGGCTAAGAACCCCCCGTTACACTGGGATCAGAAAAAAGTGGATTGTCTTCACCATATGGGCATCAAAAATAAAATGTAATTAGAAAAAAGGAATGACTTCAACACCCTCCTTGGGGGATTTCATGGCAAGAACAGAATAACCCACCCCATAGCTTTGCATAAGCTGAGCGGGTGTGCTGCTGTAGGTGCCCAAGGGATTGCCTATGCCAAGCCTGAATGCTTTCTGAAATCCCACCCTGCAGCTACTCTTTGCAGTGATGTTTTGACCTCTGGGAATAAATACTGCAAATTAGTGTTCTAACTTTGCATCTTTCTACAAATTAATTCTGTTGAGACAGTAGATGATATTCTAGTGATAACCCACCTCTCCCACTCCTTTTTCCACAATAAATTACTGACAGGATCTCCTGATGTGCTTTTAAATGAGAGAGATCAAATTATATGTTTGCAAGTAATCATTTAAAAATAATATCTTAGAAAAATCTACAGCATTGTTACAGAACAATGGGTTTAATTATTGAGAAATGAGCTATTTGCAAGCAATTTCACTCATTGCCTGTGCTGATCCTGGGCCTGGGAAATTTTGAAGGATAAGGATATTGGAAGAAGATCTTTGAAGGTAATTTGAGTCCCTGCATGTGAAAAAGTGAACAGAAGAGGTTATTTCTTGAGAACGATGCACAATTACGAAATGCTATCACCAAGGTTGAAAGCCTAGCCCCATTTACAGCCACCCAGACTGAAGGGCTGGGCTATAATCTCAGCAGTGCGGAGCTCAGTCTCCCAGTTTGAGAGCTAGGCTACTTTACAGGGAAAATTCACGAACCTTTGTTGCACATGGGAGAAAATTTAAGCAGTATGTGCACACGAGCACAGGTCAGTCCAAGGTGCTGCTATGTTTTAAATGTTTATCCTTAGAAGAGGATCTAAGCAAGCCCTTTTTCTCCCTCATGCTCCAAAAATAGGGTGCAAATCATGCCACCTCCTGAGAAGGGCATTGCTGAAAGACAACAGGAGATTTCCACTGCAGCAGCTTATGCTTTGTACTGTTACTTCTGCTGCCCCTCTCCCATGTACATTTATGCTTCATTTCATTCTTAAAGCTTAATCATATCTCCAAAATAAACTGCAGTCAGGCCTTTTCGCACCAGGAAACTCAGGTCCGTCCAAGCTCTTCCCTCCCTGCTCCTCCTGCAGTGTTTGGCATACAGCCTTTGCAAGTGCATGCTCCCAGCTTTGCATTAGAAATTTTCCACATCAAGGTCCACTGTCTCCTGCTTTCAGAATTCCTCACCTGAAAGCCCTTGCAGTCTCCCTACCAAAAGCAATAACAAAGATGAAAGGACAATTTCCTATCTGTTGCCTCCTTTATTTTTTGCCTGGGGCCACATTCGCCTCTTGTATTAACTGCACCACATTCTGAATTCATCACACCAATGCTTGGGAGAGTCTCATCAGGCTCTGGGCTTGATGCAATGCACCTCATTTTGTCAGCCCTGAACTGCTCCAGATCTGCCTTTGGATCATCACCACCACAGCAGGATACTGGACCACATCAAACCCAGCTACAGCTTTGACTGCTGCCTTTGCACAGTCTGCTTGACGCTGGGTTGGGATTCACTTGGCTGCATACAATGACTTTGGATTCTCGGCTCCTTCCTGCTCCACCATACCCACGGATGATCCACCTCTGCCCACACATTGTTGTGTGGGCACCCAAGGAAAGAGGGCACACACGTGAGGACCCTCTGGCTGCAGTGCACCATGGCTCAGCCCTCACAACGCACCTCAGGCGTCATCTTATCTTTCAAAAGTACAGTCAGCTTTCTGATCATAATCCCCACCTAAGTGTCCTCTAGCTAGCCCTTCTGCCATAAATTGGGATAGTAATGTGCTGTAATCACATAATTCCTGTCAGTAAAAGTAAACAAGAATGGCTGAGTGATTTCCAAACAACACACTAATGGCCAAAGTAGAAAAAAAAATCTCCTGCTTCACTTCTCTTCAAATCTTTCCTGAACCAGTCTTTTGCTGTTCATATTTATTGTAGGTTTTTTCCTCATTTTTAGGTTTATTTACCCAGAGCTAATGAATAACACTGTGAACATATGCTATAAACCACCATTAAGATGAAATCTGGAGAAAAGAAAACTACTTTGGTGTGAGAGCTGAGAGGATGTATAACTAGTAAATGCCCAGTACTGATATCTGAAGGCTTCTTAGGAGAAGTCTCTTGAGATTTCTTGGTCAAATAAAATGAGGCATTCTGTAGGAATTATCTCTTTTCAAAGTTATACTCATTTTTCTAACAGTCTGATGCAGATGCTGTTCAGGCAAAAGAGTCTACTATGGACTCTTTCCACATTTAGAAGTCTTTGTATCTCATTTTTACTGATTACCACAGCTGTTGAAAGCAGCAAGGTAAGCAGTACCAGAAGATTATACCTTGTATACCAATTTTAGTGTGTTTTTTTACCATCTTTCAATAAACTCTTGCAAGCAAACACACACACGTGAAAGAAATATTTGGGAAAAATTTAGTATGATACCAACGCAAAACTTGGTGGAAACTTGGGTTTGCAGAGGAGCCGTGAATGACTCATTGTCAGAATGAAAGATATCAAGGAGGCTTTTCCAAAGCACATCTGTCTAACACTATTCAATTTTTCATTAGCGACCTGGATGCTGCCCTGTAGAGGATGCTTATTAAGCTGGCTGGTAAAAAGGCCAGGAGGAGCTGCATGCACATTGGAAGACAGGATTAGAGCCCAGAATTAAGTCTGAAAAGGATTATTTTTTTTTATTATTAAAATGATACTATCCAATGGGATAAGTGAGAGATCCTCCACTATGCTTGCAGAGTATTAGGTTACACTAGCTCCTAAGCAAATGCTGAATAACAACAGTACAAGCGGGATCTGAAGCCCATTTCAGCAAATATCTGTTGACTTCCAGGAGACCTTGAGAACCTGGTGGCCATAAAGGAAAAATGACAGGCAAGAAACAGACAGGGAAAGCTAATCAGCTTGAGACAGTTCCTAAGTCTGCCAGCTCTTGAGACAGTCAGTGAAAATGTTCAAATCCAGGACCGGGCATTTGAAAGAATACAAAAGACCATTGACACACAGGGAGTCAGCATGCCAAGAAACAGCTGGAGCTGCAGAGCCATGCACATTAACTTTGGGTTCAAAGGTGAAGCTGCCATAAAGCCTTGGAAAGCACCATGAGGCAGCAGCCAAGCAACTGCAGCACACATCGCAGAGATAAGCACTAGGACATGAGGATGGAGTGCTTGCCCTGAGAAGTCAATCATCCTGGCAGGTACACAAGGAGGCACAGCTTCTAGAGGACATCTGAAGGCCTCTGGGGCAGAGATCAGTCTTACGTACATGCCACATTTTGATAAAAGACTGAAGGGAGTTTCCAGACAACTCCTTTGCCTCTCTTCAGAGGTGCAGCATGTTTAAGCACACAAAGGTCTTTCCTGATCAAACCAGAGGCATTTATTGGTTTTAGGTGGTGAGGTCTCAGTTGCTTTCAGAATGATTTTTAGAAAAAGTTATTCCCCACTTCTGCTGGTGGGGATAAGCAGTGAAATTTCTAAGGCTCTGAAAGGACAGGCTGCACTTGCATGTTGAATTCAGAATGTATTTTGGTATGACCTCAACTACTGATTACTTTCCTCAGTCTAATATTGCTGCTCATGATTCTGGAGTCACGTCAGTCACGGAACAACAAGCACCTTTAAAGAGAACTATATCTTCTCTCATTTTAACTGAAGCACAGGAGCTGGAAGAGGGGAAATCCCAACAACCAGGATGCAATTCAGGTTTTCTTGGGATTCCAGATGAGAGTACAGAATGTTAAATGTATTTGACAGCTACAGAGAAGCTAAATGTGGGAATATCTTTGAGTAACTGATGGTTTCCCTAGGTCTAAAGGAGATGCCAGACTAGTTTTTCTTGCTGCCAGCCCAAGACAATGGCCAGTCACTTGAGCAAGAGTACTTTTTGCCATGCTACTGGTAAAAGAGAAAAATAAAGCAACTCAACCCAGTGAAGCCATCTGGCAAACCCAAATCAACAGCATCCTCAAAGGGAATAAACAGTCCTGAGGTTTATCCTGTGTGAAGTCTAGTGGCTGATCTTCAGCAAGTCATGTGCAGCATCACATAACAGACAGCTTTTCAGGAAGCTTCACCGCAGCCCCTCCACTTGCTGATGCTGCTGAGGTAACAGGACTTGAGGTTTTCCCTTCCCAGGTCACTCTGTTCAACCACACAAGCTGTGTGTATTTGTGAGCTTTCTCCTTCCCCCACACCCAGTAGATAATATCTGTGTTTCCAACCCACCTCCCACAGCCTGGGGTGCATGCACTTGCCTGGCCTTGGTGACCCAGTGTTTTTAATCCTTCCCTGGACAGCTCAGCTGATCTTGCTTTTCAGAGATTTTTCTCAGGCTAGCTGTGGCTTTGCTTATTGTAGCTAAAGTCAAGTCCAATGGACAGACCAAGTGGCTATGAAACCTTCTGTGTTTACATAGATGCCAGATTTTTCAAACAGAAAATCCAATTCCAAACATCTCTGCAGTCTCATTTGCTTTATGTCCAGCTATGATGACTGTAATACCAGCTGTTTGTGTTTCAAACTTTATTTCTGCCAGCATTGTTTCCTTGTCTTTTTCCCTCAAGCAATACCATAAAAAGCTCTAGTTTCATTTTCTCCCTTTCATCCTTGCATTAGCTCTGTAAACAGACTCCTTGCTTCCTACTCAAGTAAACTCTTTGTCTAGAAACCTCAGCTGTGACCAGCATTTTGTTTTCTCTGGTCCTAGTTGCTGCTTTGTTTGTTCATTAATGACACTCTGCTCTTTGCTGTGATCCAACATCACTTTCTTCTTTGCTAGCAGGGTCCTAAACTTAATGACTGGGGAGTTTTCTCTGAAGGCTGAACAGCAGACTCATGAAAACTACACAACTCAAGAGGTGCTTGTACCTGGAGAGGCATTCAGGACTGCATAGCTGCGTGTTCAGGCAACACCGAGTGGCCAAATGATAAAAAATTTCTTTTTTTACTCAGTGATGGCCAACTCAGTTTTCTCTAAGAGCCACTGTCCCAGCTTGCACACCTTATACCACACCTCTTGGCTCCGATTAAAAAAACCCCTTGTGCTGGTCTAGTATGTTCAGTGGTTTTAGCCTCTTGGCATCTAGACTCAAGGGACACCATCAGGTTATGTTAGAGGCAAAGAGCATCTTGAAGAGTAAGAGGGTGGGAAGCACCCACAGCAGTTCACTCCACTCAGCAGCTATTCAGTTTAGTTTTCAGGGACCCCAGGTGCCCCCTAACCCTATTCAAACACCTCCCCTCCAATCTGTGAGCCCTGTGAACCTAGTCTCCCCCTGCTTACATCCTTCACCTCTGGAAGTTGGTCTGATCTACCATAGGAAGCTCTCCACTAGGGAGCTGTACTTGAGCCATCCCATGGAGACACACCAGCCTCCATCCCGAGTCCTCCTCCACAATCCCCCCTAGCCACCCCTGATTAATATGCAGAAGCGTCCTTCCCCAGAAGGCCTTTGCTTTCCATATATAATCCTTCAACAGCAACTGGTAGTCCCTCACTCCTATATTTTCTACTGCCTAGATCTAATTGTAGATAAAACTCACCTTGGAAGCTTCCCTTGCTTCAGAGGGGTAGCTACTACCCTTTCCTGGGCTCAGTCCCAGAGCTGGGAGCACGGGCAGAGGACCATGCCACCACCAGTGCCAAGAGCAGCCAAGACACCGCACCATGCTCCATGTCACCTTCCATTTCACCCATCACCAGACTGGTGAAGCAGTTTCCATTGCACATGTGGCCACCTCTCAGTTCTGGAATCAACTACATCAAAACACTGTAAAGTAATCAAAACCACTGTATCAACATTACTGTGTCTTCCCTGAAGCTACCAAGCAGAGAGGACCTCCACTTTTACCTGCAGACAAACACCACTGGTAAAGGGCATCAGATGTAGATGCTATCCTAGCAGATGTGATCTAGCTTTCAGGCTTTGAAAGCCAGTCGGATCTCACCCAGCCATGACCACTGTCAGCTAAATGGAGTCATGGATGCCACTCATCCCCCAGCTGACAAGCTGGTTTGCATAACACACTGCTGGTCTTTAGTGTGGAAAAAATTGCCTCCGCCAGTCCTCCCTGCTCTTGAACCTCAAGGCCTCTCTAGGGAGGACTTTTGTACTGTCTGATGGTAGAAGTCTCATTTTCATCAGCCTCATCACCAGCCAAATTCCCATTGCTATGCAAGCAACATCTTAAACCTCCTGCTGTCCTAAAAGGAAGATAAACATCTGCTAGGTCATTATCAAGGCTTGCAAATGGTCCACCTGGAACAAGAACAGCTAGACTTTCCATGCCACTTTAAACACCTTTGGAGGCTGTTTTTAAAAGCTACAGCAGAGCCTAGTTATCATACCAGCCTCTGTTACAGGAAACCTCATTGCAATTCTTCTGTAAGAAGTTCCATCCCTCCAGGTCTTGCCTCACACTTCCTGGCACCTCAGAAAGGCTCTTCCACTCCCTGGAGAGCCCTGTTGTCACCCTCAATTAAGTCAGTGTTCTCTCACCCTCAGTGCAGTTCCTCAGTAGTACCTTCAATGTGCTGGGTATCATTCACAGCTGCCTTTGCCTAAGCATGAGCTGTCCTATGCATAACTAGCATTTATATTGAAGCTTGACTACATGAGAAGCTATGTTAAACCCTTTATCACTTAGTAAATAAGTTGATTTCACTATGTAATGATGCTTCAGTCCTATTTCATCTTCCTGCCCCTGCACAAAGCCATCAAACTAATGGTTTACAACCAGCTAGTGGGAGATGCCCTGTTTATTCTGTCATGGCCCTTACACTTTGAAACACTTGGATGCCATGTGGGCTATGAGCAACTCATTAGCATGGCCTTAGTGGAGAAACATTACTCTGGAAATTGCAACCCAGATTAATATTAGAGATCTAACAGCAGCACTTGAAATGCCCTTGGCATCCCATTTTGCAAAGCCAGGTTAGAGATCAGGCCTTTATGCTCCTGAGGTCAATACAGTCTAACACAGCAGTGTCCTTCAAGTTCAGATAGATACAAGTTCATCCTTTTTGATACTCCCAGCAGCATTCCTATAAAAAGGTTTCACAGCCTCTAGAAGGGCCAAAAAGCCACCTCACCTATTAATTTGCCATGTACTCTATTCTCCAGACCAGCTTTCCACTGCAAACACTTCTGTACAGCACCATGCCTCCAAGCCCACTGCAAGGCATCCCATCCCTTCTGCAAAGAACTGCACGTGGTTTCCTACAGTGGCCTTATAGAGGGGACCTTGGATCCCACCTCTCTATGTTATTACCCAACCCCAGCACTCCCTGCTCAGACCTCCATCTTACAGCTGCTGGCCAAATGGCTACTCTAGGTTTGTCACATCTGTAAGTGTCTGTCCACAGGGTCCAAGGTCAGTAACACACTCCTGCAGGGGCAGAGCTCATCCTCCTTGTGCTGATCCCTGTCCACTCCAGGTCCAGTATGCACTGGCTTTACCAGTTATCACCACCAGTCCCAAATCTTATGTCCTACCTTCCCCCATCCCTCTAGCCCCCCCCTCCAGTCCCTTGAAATACTCCTCACTTCCAAAACCACCCACCAATCTTTCAACAGTGGGTATGCCTGTTTTGGTGGCTTTCCATTAGCAGTGCCACCCAAGTGTTGAAGTGAACCATCCAAGTTACTGTGTTCTCAAGGTTCCCTCCCTCTCCCTGCATCAACAGATTCTCCCTTTCCATCTCTTCACCTTGTTTTGCTGCAGCATCCTCCCAGTCCAGCAGGAAAAGTACCTATATCATCAGATAGCACCCTTCTGGGGCCCTACAAGCCCACCAGCTGTACTGCCTTCCTCCACAGCCTAAGCCCTTCAAGCTTCCATAATGGTGGGACAAGCTCCCTTCATCTGGCATGCAGGTAACAAGAAACTCCAGTTTCTCTCCTACTCCTGCAAGCACTCTCCAAAGACTTTCAGCCTCATCTTTTTGCTCAGAGGTCCCTCTTCACCCCCATTCCTTCCTCCAGGCTACAAGCCTAAAGGAGTCAGATGAAGAGACCCCGCTAACCCACTGCCTCCTCCCACCCAAGGTTTACCCCCTGCTCCTGCCCTAGGCTTAGGGCAAGAGACCTACCCAGGCCAACAATCACCTGGAAGCACCCTAGACCATAACAACACACACCCTCCTAAAACACCAGAGCCCCATCATGCCATCAGCTTTTATAGAGATCAAACAGCTGCTCATTAGTCAAGCCTGGGCATTATAAGCCTCCCCTCTCCACCCCCAGCTTTCTTCTCTCTTTCTGGTAGGCACCCATTATGGTTCCTAATGATAAGGTTGCTGTTACTTGTAGGTGGTTTCCTACGCTGCCCCAAGCTCAGCAGGAGTGGGGAAGCAGCAGTGAAGCTCCCACCTAGCTTGCAAAACAAGTGGGAGTTGGTGGTTGTTCTCCTTCTCCTCTTCTCTGAATATGTGCTACTGGAATTTTAAACAGATTATGTAAGTGGCTCTCATTTAATCCATCTGAACTATCCTCTTTTAATCACATATGAGATCAAAGCAGCTGACTGTGAAATGAGTAGGGAGCAGCACAGGCTCTCCCCTGTGTGAGCTGGCCTGCAATGGGTGAGGAGGGTACAGGTTGTGGGAACACATGCCAGGGCATGATGCTTTTTTCATTTTTTGGTTTTTTTAAATACTTAGTAGCAATAAGGGAAACACAAGTCCTACTGTCACTTTCTATGTATTTCTTGCAGCTCTTCCTTCGTGCCTCTGCATCCCAGAGATGCAGAAGGACATGCCTGTGCCATGAATGTGGGGGCATGATAGCTTGGCTAGGAAACTGCTCTTCAAAGAGAGAGCGGCTCTCTGTCTGAGATTTATATAGTTTACCTTTTTCATTTCTTCTCCTGAAGTCTGACATTTAAAAATGTGTAATTGTGTTTATCCCTGGCAAGCTGTGAATGGCTCCCCGGGCTGCCTGTGCCTCCTGCACTGCTGTATAAATTACACTGACAACCCCTTATTACAAAGGGAAAAATAAGTTAATGGAAAAGCAAAGCAGAAATAGATGCATAAAAATCCCAAAGTGCCCAAGTCAGCAGAATTGCCCCCACGTGACAGTCATTGCCAGTATTTAATTAAACAGAGATCGATTGTGTGGGTGAATGTGAGTTGGTGTATATGCACGTGCAGGGGAGGAATTGGTACATTTACACTGTATTTATTTTTTTGCTAGTAAAGAGTTATTGATATTACACTGAAGGCTACCCTGGCAGGGTGATGAGCAGTGTGGCTCAGGGAGGGAGGGGTATGCACGGCCTGCCTCGGGCACGTTCCCCATCTCTCCGTTCATCTGAGGGAGCCTATCCTGGCTGGTGGGGAGCCGAAATGCCTGGCTGCCCCTCGGGAATAGAGTTTGGGTGCTGCAGAAATGCCAGGACCATCAAGGCTCTGTTTCCTCTGTGCAGGCAGGGCTCTGAACTGCAGTGCAGGCGAAGCTTGAAATCCGCCTGCCCCAAGGCGTGAGCAACAAATCTGCATGGCAGTGCTGACAAATAGAAATCACATTGCCTCCTGGAGCAAGCCGTGATGCTTTTGGGAAATGGCACATTTAGACAGAGGTTCAGGGAGATGCCTGAAGGGCCATGAGGGTCAGCCACTTCGATTCACTCCCGTGGGATGGTGAACTGGATATTTGGAGAGAAACGTTGAGAGACACGAGCTGAGGTGTGGGACCTGCAGGCCAGGACTCCAGGAGCTTCAGAGAGCTCAGACGTCCTGAGGATGCTGTGAATAAATGTCAGCTGCAGCAGCAAAGCTGCTCTGGGACCCCAGGGGTACGTGCAACCCATCACTGCTAACAGCCTCCGTGGCGTGTTTGAGCTGACCCAGGTGACACAGGCAGGAGCCACAGAACAGGATCAGAGCTGGGAAGCTCTGAAGGGACCTTGAAACCCTGCAGGATGGCTATGGGGGAAGAGGGTTGGAGGCAGGGGAAAGCTGTCTGGCTCTGCCTAAGCTTCCTAATTCAGATTATAAGGAAACGATGGGATCTCAAAAGCTGCTGGCTATGGGATTGGAAATTTCCTGTTACTCGTGGCCGATTTGGGTCTCTCCTGTAAGACCAGGGACCTCTGACAAGGCTCTGTGTCCCTGTGTTTCCCCGCTTACTCACACAAAGCATAATCTCTGGGATAAAATGCCAGCCGCCAGTCAATATCTGAGCAGGCTGCTGGTGGAAATCGGAAACAGATTTTGAAAAAGCGGTATGTTTCAAGCAAAATGGCCAGGCAGAGGTGGAAATGCTTGGTTGGAAATGCTCACCTCTGCCAACAGGAGCTGGAATTGTTTCCTCCTGGGACACTTGTCTAGGAACTGCCACCACTGAGTCCCCACCTCCCTCCTCTGACCCTGACAGTCCCCCCATCACTCACATGGGCAGTGGTCCTTGGCCTTTGGGGTTTGGCCAGAATGTTGTGTAAAGCCTTAAGTGAAGATGTGCGGACTTTAGTGTGGGCTCCACAGCCAGATCGATTCAAATTCAACCATCTTGGGAGCAGAGCAAAGAAGTTAACAGCTGCTGGAAATTGCACATAGCTCCTTTCATTTCCACACATTTTTCTTGCCTAATTAGAGTGAGCCAAGTGGTCAGGTAAGAGCTGCAAGAAGCTGGGGAGCTGGACACGAGCTCTCTGTGACTCATTCCTGAGAGGGAAGGGAGGGATTGCTTGCTCGCTGGGGTACCAGTTGCACCAGTCTGCCCTTACTGGGTCTAGAGTCAGAAGAAGAAACCCCTCATCGCGTTGCACCCACACATGTCATTTGGACGACATGGAATAAAAAAAAAGTTCTGGGCTTTCTGCTCCCCAGCCCTTTCGCTGGCCATCTGCTCTTGGTGTAGCGCTGCTGCTCTGATTTTTCATACTTCCCCCTCTGCAGCAGCATCCAGGTTTGACTCCTGTAAGTGTTAACCAAGGATTCAATGCAAAGGAAATAAAACCCCCAAACAAAACAAGAGGAATAATTTCTATTCTTGTTCAGTTTTAAGATCAGTCTCACGGCCCTGACATCTTCCAGATAATGACTGAAAATCCCTTCTCCCTGCAGTCTGGACACCAATCAATACTCCACAAGCAATTTCCAGTGCTCGGCTGGCTTGTTAAAGACCTAACATTCCCTTTCCTTGAGAAGTGGGTGGCACAGTGAGTCACAAAAAGCTCAGCAGGATGCCGCTGCTACCTGATGCAATGATGAAGCCAGGCTCAAAATCAGAAATCATCCAGAAAAGTTATTTTTTCAGCCTAGGACAGAATCTCAGTGCTAGACTGGAGAGGGCTGAGGAGTCTTGCTGGGCAGCAGATCTCAGAGGTCCTGACTGTGCCACCCTTCCTGCTGGTCCAGCAGCAGGGACAGGATCACAAGTGATGGGGCGCCCGTCCTGATCTCCGGGGTTTTCGAAATGCGTTTGTGACACGTGTCCCTTGCAAGTGACCGCTCCTGCCCCTTTCAGCAGAGCAATGCTGCGCACAGCCATTTGCTCCATGCAGAGGCACGTCGCGGATGTATGCAAGACTTAGAAGGGCTGGGCTCCAGCAGCATCCATCCGTCCGTCAACCTGATAGCCCTGCACGAATCCTGGCCCCCTTCCTCGCCCCCGGGCTGCTGCGGCGGATGGAGAGCTGCAATAAGGCCCTTTGCAGGAGGAGGTACCAAGCTGCCGCAGGAGCCTAACTCTCCTATCAAGGACGGTGGGTTCATCAGCTGCTGCGGGGGTTTTTCCAGGACCCGGAGCCTGGCCCCGGCAGACAGCGTCGCAGCTAGGGCATGGCTGAGGCGGGGAGCTTGTAAAACACCTGTCTTCCCACCGTAATCAGGCTAACCTTCTCCACAGCCAGGAAGCCCCCAAGGGAGCTCCTCAGACTGACAAAATGCCTTTCTTTTAAAGTTGCTCTGCTTAATTGCTCTGGGACATGTTTAAAAATATGATGTGCCATGAGCCTTTGAAGTTCAGAGAGACTTTAGCAGGTGCCATAATCCCCTTATTCTAATCCTGATGACCAAGATATGTTGGCTGCCCTTTCTCATGGTCTAGCGGGACTCAGGCAGTTTAAAAGTCGGAGTCTTTGTCTGCTTTCCTTGGATGAGACTTTCAGAATTGAGCTGGCCTGTCTTCACCTCTGGTGGACCAAACACCTCGCTAATATGTTTATGCACAGCGGTGGCTTATTTATATCTTCCTAAAAAACTTGGGAGAGCACCCAGGAGGGCAGTGGTTGTGCACTTTGTTCTTCCAGCTGTGCTTGTATCAGGATGATTTTGCTGAAGGAGGAGAAAGGCTTGATCCATCCCCGCAAGCGGCCAGACCCACACAGCTGGGAGCAGGTTGGAGGCTGCAGACGGGAGCGTGCAGAGGTGCGAGGACCGTCTTGCTCTGTAAGCGGTCAGGGAGAGCACTGCAAAAGCTGGGCGTTGCTGCCATCCTTCAGTCAGAGTGAGCAGGGAAAGAATTCATTTCTCTTACGCAACCAACAGGAGTTATTGCCCGAAGCACGGGCCGCATGTAAGACTAATTAAGAGCTGAGCTATGTGCATGAAAGAGCTAAACGGATGTTGCTTTATTAGACAGGTCTATGGGCCTGCCTGTCTGAGGGTGGGGAGGCACAACAGAAATAAGCAGAAGCAATCATCAGAAAGCCAAGGGTGGCCAAAGCAACACTTTGCAACCTTATGTTCAGAGAAAGCAAAGACCAAGATTTTGGGCAGCATGTTGGCTGAGGAAAGAGGCTTGGGAAGTCTGGTGGCATCAGTATCTCCTGCTGCACCAGTACTCATCTCAAGGAAAGCGTCGTTTACAGCAATGTTTTTGCATATAAAATGAATTCCGCCAGAAATACCTGGCTTTCTTGCAAGTTCCCTCCATATTGGAAATAGCTGCCAAAAGTCAAGTCTGAATATTAGCTAACTACTTCAATCAAATTACATAACTACATGATGTTGAATAAGCTGAGAAATAAAGTCAATTGTAGAGTAACAAATGATGTATTTACTGCAATAGAGGTGCTTGAGCTTTCAAAGCTTACAAAATGTCTTCTCTTTTTTTCAAAATTAAATTTCCTTGAAATCAATGTATTCCCATGGAAATTCTTTATTACAACAAAATGCCATTTAAATGCCATTTTCTGGTGGAAATGCTCTGTTGGTATATTATTGACACGGTTCAATTACTGCACTCTCACTCGCAGTAGCAATGTGCCAGACAAACAGCACCCAGGGCACATTCCTCTCTTCCTCCAGACAGTCTTTTCTGTCCCCATAGATTCAATGGCTGGACTCCAGGCCAGGCTGGGAAGATTCATCTGGCGTGTCTTGACACATCGTGGGTGCAAAGTCCCTCTCTGGGGAAGCTCTCCAGACTCCTGTACTCTCTTGGGTTCATCCAGGACCATTCACATGATGAGGTCAGGTCCTCTCCCAGTACCAGCTCTGCTCACATTGGACCCCATGTGAGATACGAGGGCTCAACCCAGCCATTATGTGTGCTGAGCACTGCTTAAGGATAGGTACCCAGACCTGCTGAGTTTCTTATGCAGGCATGGGAGTCATTCATTTGACTCCCGTCTCATGCTCCTCTGGCAACAGATTTGCATCTTCTGCCTTTGCATTTCAGCCGTGTGATTTCTCATGCTCTGGGGATCCCACATGCCCAGTAAGGTTGTCACCAGGCTGGTTTATACCCAGCCTGTCTGGTTTTGTCCCAAAATGCCCTGGACCTGTTGGAATCACAGCCCTCGCACATGCCAGGCTGCCTAATGCTCAGTAGCTTCAAGCTTAAGGCAGCTGCTCCTTGTATTCTTTAATCTAGTAAACCTGGATAAACATCATACCTTTGAAAGGGATCACACCAGCTCCCACCCCATCAGGCACCCACCATTTGAAGCCATGCTGTAGCTGTGCAGGTGGAAAACATCTCCAGTCTGGTCACTGTCTCCTTAGTACGTGAACTGTTGCATTCATGGCTAGGAAGAATAGGTGCAGTGGGTGCGAGCAGAAGCTGCCTGTTCCCCATCTCTAGGGTGTGCTCTGTAGAAATGAGGCAGCATCTTTCCTCTCATAGTTGGGAAGTCATTTCTCACCTCCTTCTGACTGGTCCAGCTCAGACAGTGAAGTGCTTTGACCCCCCCCAGGACAATTTGAGTCTTGGCCCTGTCTATTGCTGTGGGGATCCTGCTGCCTGCTCAGAGTCAGGAGTGTTGGAGCTGGGTGATGGGACCAAGTGCATCCACCTGGAAGATGGGACAGATGCACCCTCAACAAATTTGCAGATGATACAAAACTGGGAGGAGTGGTTGATACACTTGATGGGTGTGCTGCCCTTCAGAGGGACCTCCACGTGCTGGAGAAATGGGCTGATGGGAGCCTTGTGGAGTTCAGTAAATGTTCGCAGTGGTGCCCAGTGACAGGACAAGAGACAACAGGCACAAATTGAAATACAGGAAATTTTGTCTGAATGTAAGACGACATTTTTTTACTATGAGAGTGGTTGAACACTTGGAGTTCACAGGTTGTGCCAAGAGGTTGTGATGTCTCCATCCTTGGAGATATTCAAAACTCACCTGGATGTGACCCTGGGAAACCTGCTCTGGGTGACCCCGTTTGTGAAGGGGTTGGACTAGACGATCTCCAGAGGTGCCTTCCAACCTCAGCTATTCTGGGATTTGGGGATTCTGGGCTTCTGAGAGCTCTGTGACAACCCCTTGGGCAAAGCATGGCCCCAGCAAGGTGTCATCTGGGCTGTCCTTGCCTGTGGCTGCCCTCCTGCCTCTCCAGGCCCCTTTAGGGAGAAAAGCTTGTCTCAGCTACCCTTCACTTGAGCAAACACTACCAACCATCTCAGTACCTCATGTACTGAATTGGAGGAAATTTGGAGCAAGAACATGGATCTGTTCCCCTGTATCAAATGGGGTAGAATGGGGCTGACCTTGCCCTCCCTGCTGACACCAGGACCCCTGGGTGCAGCAGCGGGGGGATGCTCAGGGCTGTCCCTTCCCCAGCTGTATTCCTCCTCGCTTTGCTGTGGAAGCATCCAGGGAAGTAGAATAACACAATTTTCTTCTTTCCACTCAGATCATTAAAGCGGAGCGCCCAGTTTCCTTCCCGAGTTAAGCTGATGTACAGTTTGGCAGCCTGGATAATCTCCTAAAATGCTCCTGAGAGGCTGCATGACCCACCCTGTCCTTCCCCATCAGCGGGGCCTCCCCAGGAATAGGGGCTGTGGTGTTTATCCCCTGCAGCATTTATTCTGGAAATGCAATGCGTGTTCTCCCGCAAACCATCGCCGCTGCCGAGCTGCCCCAGCCCCTCAGGGTGTCACAGCCCTTCGCTTCGGCTGCCATTCCTCCCTCCTGCAGAAACCTGCCCAGCCTCCTCTCTGCAAACCCACGCCACAGCCGAGACCCGAATCCAGCCCTGCAGCCATCCCTTTGGAGCCAGGGCAGATGCAGAAAGGATTAACTTTACCCACTTCAATAATTTGCTTGAAATGGGCAAAACTTTTTTTAAATCTCTGTTTGCTATATTTCACCCTGATTCTCTGCTGCAGCATCTCTTTTTCTTGGCTACGGCTGGCGTTGGAGAGCAAGGGTCTTGAAGTTTGTTCTCACAAATAAACCGAGTAACCCGTAGACCTATGGCAAATTAAAAGAAGCTATTTAGCTATGCAGATACACTTGGCTCCATTTTGTTTTCAGGTTTGTCAGTTCATTAATAACAGCCCACTGGTACAGAGAAAACTATCACACCAAGCAATCAGCAACACACAGCTAGGATCCTTGGGATGTTGGCAGTTTTGCTGAAAGGAAAAGGAAGCAAAAAAGGCACATTGGGCCACAGAAATGCAGCCTTCCAGTTACAGGCAGCCAACCAAGTCACAGCAAACACTTTATTCGATTCATTTAGCCCTTTCTATTCCTATGAAATATTTGCAGTCTTCATTTTGATCCACATGTATTTGTTGATGAACCAGCTCTGTTAATCATTCGTGTCAAACTACTTCAGCCTATGTGTTCTTAGCCCACTGTTTGCTCTGTTGCCTCAAGAATTGGAAATTCAGCTTCGAAGGCTGCAAGTGACTTACAGTTTCCTTTGTATATTCGTGTGCAGAAAAATGGTCTTGAATCATTACTTGAGGGACCAAAATGAAAAGGAGTCAAAGGAAAAGATTATAGCAGAAAGATTACAGTATGAAATGACTGATTTTTATTTAACACATTAACCAATATACTTTTTCAAATATAGGCTCAAGCCTACTTAAGGCAAAGTTCAAGTTAATATTGATATTTGAAGGAAGAAGCACTTTCATATTAATCACCTAACTATTAAATGTCTGTTATGAGACAGAGCTTATGGGCTACGTCTCCAGACACATTTTCAAATGGTTCAGGCTAACTTTGATCCTTCTTAATGACGGAGAGCAATTATATAATGGGTTCAGAAACGCTTTTAATGTGCAATGGCACGGTGGGGGGGGGGGGGGTTGCAGTGTTGTCAGATAATATCTCAATAACATTTCTGGGAAGCAAAAGTGACCATCCTTAGCTCACCCTGCATTTTTGCTTTGCAATCTCAGATTTGCAGCAGGCCAGAGTCTGAACGTGAAATAGCCGAGTGACAAAAGCGCAAGATGTTGTAGTGGTGCAAAACCCTGTGGGCTTCTCCTTCAGCCAGGGATGCACGGAGTTGTCCATCACGGGTGGGGAAGGAGCCGGGGAGCGTTATCCTCCACAGGGCAGCGGCCAGGTGGTCCAGGCCCTCGGCTCACGCATTGACACGGCAACCGCATCCGCCGGGGCAGCAGAGATGGTGAGAAAACCCAGCGCCAGGCTGGCAGCACCGAAAAGCTCAGCTCACGCCAAACCTGGCGCAGGCTGGGTGTGCAGCGGGGCCTGCCTCCGTGGCCGGGGTGGGAAGGGCAACCCAGCAGAGTGGTATTGGGTGGAGAAAGGCGGATTTCCTCGCAGAGGAGCCTGGGAGGCACCGTGCCCTTGGGGGTAGCAGTGGCTGTCAGCACATGGAAGGGTCGTGGTTGGAGCCAGGGGTGAAGAGGAGCAGAACTGCCCATGGGGGAGCCCGGGTGTGTGCACGTGTGCGTGTATGCACATGCACACGTGTATGTGTGCATGTATTTGTGTGCGCATGTGCATGTTTGTGCATGTATGCATTGGGTGTGTGCATATACATCTGTGTGGGTGCAGGTGAGCGTGTGGGTGCGTGTGCGCAGGCGTGCATATATGCATGCACACACATACCTGTGCATGCAGGGGCACAGCTGGGCATGAATCTCCATGTGTGTGCACTCCCACACTTCTGCATGCTCTGCAGGGTGCATGGCTGTACATTTACATAGGTCAGTTGGGAGGTCAGGGGGTGTTGCTGTCGTGCCTGTGCTCTGTCTAGCCAGAGGGTGCTCAAGCACGTGTGTTTATGTTAAAAAAAGAAGTAATAGATATTCCTTTCATTGTCAGTGGGGAACGGCTGCCAATACTGCAAGCATAGCACAGGGCATCATCACAGAGGGACAGGCTCACTCTCAGCTTTTTAACACTGCATTATTTCTGCACTTTCTAGCTAAACACTGACCTGTATCTGCGAGTGGGGTGGTTGGTGCTAGCACTTGCAGGGATACGAAGAAGCCTCATGCCTGCAGCCAGGGCATGAAAATGTCCATCTAGGTATGCAAGAGCCAGTGTGCTTTTGAGAAGCTGAAGCATATAGAGTAGAAGCATCCCCCACTCTGCCCTCCTCAGGGATAAGACTAGACCAAGCATCATGGGCCTGGGAGACACCTGCGGTCAAAGGTGTGTATCCTGGCTCTATCCCATCCCCATACTGGACAAACATGCTGGGACGTATCAGCTCTCACTGTTCTTGGGTTTCCAAAGGGATGAAACCCAGCGGCAGGGGCTGGGGAAAGCCGCAATGTGAGGGAACCATGGCTGCTGGGGGTACCCCAATGCACGTTCAATAACCCACCTAACCTTCCTTCTGCAAGCCCCTTTCTTTATCTGTGTCTCTTTGCCACCAAAGCTGCTCTGCGATGATCAGGTCCCCATCATACGAGGCATCCACCCAGGAGGGTCTGTACTGCATTTGGCTGCATGCGTAAGCTGCAGCTGCCCGGTCACATCCTGCACCCTTGTGCTCCTCAGCATAATTTTCAGCCCTGCAGGCAGGATCAGCATAAAGCCTCAGCGCCACAGAGCAAGTAGGGATGGGTTAAAAGAGCGTTTTACAGCATTTGGCCCTGCCTGTCCTCAAGGTGAATGCTGAATGAAGGGAGGTTGTGCAGTGAGTAGTTCAGGAACCCAGAAAATCACCTCCTGCTAGGTCAGAGAGCACCTAGGAGGTGAAGTATGGCTGCATGGGGTCCTTCTCGGCTGAGGGTGAGGCTGAAGTACAGTCGGTGGCTAAGGCATCCTTAGAGTGGTTGTACATCCAAGCAGCACCCCCTTCCTCTGACAAGGTCTCTCTCGTCCAGCACACAGGGTCATGGGAAGCCTGTGACTATACGCACAGGGGTGACAGTTGGGTAGATGCACGAGAAAGTGAAAAGCTTTGGAGGCAAAGCTTCTTGTAAGCAGGAAGATAGCAGAGCTTCCCACAGCTGACTGCTGCACTTCATCCGTTTACAGCTAGCAGCAAGTGTAGCGGTGAACAGAGTAACATACAGCTTTCACCTGAAAAATGTTGTAGTACGTTTGCGCGAATCATCTCTGAGGAAAAGGATACGGGAGCTGGGGATGTGCCTCTGGTCCAGAAGCAGGCACTGGATGCTGGGATGCCCAGCAAAGAGATCTCCCACAGAGGTGCACAAATTCTGCATTTACACATGTGCCTGTGTGTATTTCAGCCTTTACAACCACAGAGGTAAACCTTTCCAGTTAGGGAAACTCAGCTCGGTGAATCATGCATGTAGAGCAGGTCCCTGGTGCCGGCTGGGGTTCACAAGAGGGGAAAGAGAAGTGGGACCTGGTGAGGGATGTGAAATAGGGTGCTGGAGGAGTCAGGAAGGATGCAGAGCAGACCAGTATGGGCAGCAGAGCAGAGCAGAAAGGTACAGCACAGTCTCTAGCATCTCTGGGCAAACCCCAGAGATGTGCTGGAGCTGAAACCTCCCGCAGGTCCCACAAGCTCCAGTTGGTCCCTAAAGGTACCTCTGTACAGCAAGCAGTGTCTGGGGTGAAACATCTATGGAAAAACCCAGGCACCTGGAAAAGCATCTCACCAGGATTGTTGTGACTTAGTGGGCACTCCCATGCAGCACCATCTGTCTCGCTCTCCTCCCCAGCGAGAGCACAGGGACAGCCAGTCTCAGAGCAGCTCTCTGCGCCTGATTTGGGTCCAACCTAGCTCATCTTTGGCAGTTATATCATAGAAATGACATAAAACAGGCTGGAAGTACCTCGGGAAGCCACACCATCTAATCTAGCCCCTACTCCTATCCCAGACCTCCAGGTCCACGTCTCCTGCTCGGCAAGAGAGGGAGAAGCTGGGCTCACAGCAGCTCTTGGTGAGATGCAATGTACAGTTAGAAGCCTGGAAAGCGGGGGAAAGTTTTGTAGAGCTGATCACATGAAGCCCATCTGTGTCTGTTCTGTTGAGTCCTTCCAAATTTTTCCTCTTTGAAAACTGGAGTGTTCCATTCTGCTCAGTTTTGGTATCTTATTAGTCTCAGGTTTCCTTGTCTTGGCTGGGTGGCTCATTAGGGAGTGGATAACAAGCTTTCTCTGCCCACTGCTGATAGCGGTTGGTGCAAAATCTTTAACAGATATATTGTTTTCCAAGTATTTCTCAAGGATTTGGTTTAAATTGGTGTTAACACAACAGAACAGGGGAGATGGTTGAAAGAATTCAAATACAAATAAAGTCACTTTGTTAAGCAGGGTTTGCCACCATGGTGTCAGAGACACCCCACTGCCCACCAAGGGAGTTTTCAGAGGTGCAAATGGTACATAGGTGGCCAGATCCTGCTCAGAAACACCACAACTCATGTGCATAATGGAAAACAGTCTCCTGTCCTAAAAATCCGTTGGGGCAGCTAGACCTGCTAAAGGTACACAAATTAAAATCACAGGAGCCCAAACTCTATCCACACTGAGGCACCTGAACGAGCAATCTGGTTTGCAGAAATTTTGAGCGAGCCAGGGGCTCCTAATGTTCCTGTGCTGCCTCTGCCCCTGCTCAAAGCACAAAAGCTGCTCATTTCAATTGGCCAAATTTGCAGAGTGAAGGGAAAATGATGGTTATTAGACATACTTTTTTACCTGAAATGCAGCCTTTTATTTAGGTAACAAAGAATTTTTTATATTATGGGCACTTTCAAGTGTAGCTGTTTGGATAGTGACATCAACAGCAGAATCCCAGCATGAAAAATGCAAAATATTTAAGTGAATATGAGGTCCTCCATGTATCGTGGGTGTGCACCTCAGAGTTCAATTAATTTAAAGCCAGCTCTAACCAATCTGGACCTGACTCAGCTATCCCTTCAGGACCGTGTGATAGCACAGCTGGGCTGCCTGGGTCAAGAGCTCCATGCTCAAATTCCATATGCAAGATAAATAGGCGTGTAGAAAAAATACAACGTGGTGTTTGTCAAAGGTGTCCACTTGCTTCACCTGCTGTAATAGCAAACAGCACTTTTGCCAGGTGCGAATTTGCAAGCCCCAGTTTCTGTGATCTCATCTAAAAAACGGGGGCTTGGAAATGCATTTTAAGCAATTTTGTCTTACAGCTGCTCTGTTTTTATACCTTGGTTGCTTCTCTTTTGGTAGGAAGGACACAGGAATGCAAAAGTAACAAACTCACCCGCTGCCTTTGGAAAAACAGGAAGATTAGCAGGCTTCTCGAATTTATAAAAACATTGCCCCCTCTGCAGCATTCAGAACAGGGCAAAATGAAGGAAAGCAACATCCATTCTGCACAATGGCTATCCTGCACTCAGACAGGCACTGGAGACAGGCACGGGCATTTTTGCCAGTGGAGTTTCCACTCCGAGGGCTGTCCAGGCTGCAGTGTCCCATGCCCACATCCCAAATAACGGGTTGCAGTGTTTGCAGTCCTTCAAGCCCAGCATTACAATGCAGGGAGCTCTCTCCACTTGCAAACCCAGATGCTCCCTACGGTGCCTGGCAAGTGGGTACGCAAATGTCATTAGCAGTCTGAAAGCATGGGGTGGACACGCCGAGGGTAGACCACAAAACGGACAGAGGATGTCCGACGGTTTCCCAGCACGCGGTCACTCCTCCAGGCCCCCACTGCTCTGTCAGTGTGGGGCAAACATCAGCTTCTGGCACCAGCATCTGTCCACGAAGTCCGAGATTGTGGAGCAGCAGTAACAGCCCTGCCTGCTGTAACATAAATACAGCTCATGCATGAGTCCTGCGGGTGTGTGGTTCAGATAAGGGGAGTAAGGCACAATTTTTGCAAGGTCCTGGACACAGAGGCACGTGGGAGTGCTGGCAGCCATTCATCTGAGCTTGTCAAATTGGCACGGATGCAGTCTGTGCAAGACACCGGTGAACTAGGGCCAAGCACGTGATGGCTACAGGCTTGCCTCGGTTATACTAAATACAACAGACTTGCTGGTTAGTGTGCTTTGCTGAAGGGATGTGAGGTGGAAACTGTGGAGGGTCTCTGATGGATATCACCGAGCTTTGGACCCAGACTCATCAAGTGGTCAATTTGTATCTTAGCCTGAACTTCTCATCTGACTTTTTAAGAGAGGAGGAACTAAACCGGTGAGTAATCCTCATGCCGTCAGCCTCTGCCAAGCAGCCTCAGCAGTGCATGGGAACCAATATATGTTGCCTAAAGAAAAGGAACTTCTTGGGTCCCACTGCTCCTCATGCTACTTGAAGATGTTCAAGTTTAACAATCTTAGTGGGTGCAATGTTATCAATTGTATTAATCCATCTTTACAAGATGCTGCATCCTGAAGCAGCTTCCTAGCATTAATCCAGTCCCTTAGGAGGGTCTGGTGAGGGTTGTACATCAATGAAAAATTGCAGCAGACATTGCAGAGTGCAAGAAGTCCCTCAGCTGCAGGTGTATCAGCCAGCCTGGCTGCTGACACCCTCACTCATGTCCTGGTCCAGAAGATGTGCTTCCTCCCGAGCTCGCGCAGCCAGGGATCAGCTCACCGGCTGCTGTATCGAAGCTGACAACTGTCTCCTCCGATGTCCGGTGAGACAGTGCAGAGCCTTGAGCATGACACTGGCATTGGCTCCCAGCTTGGCCTTGGAGCTTATTCTGCCCACGCATCCCCACTGATGGAGCCAGCGCCTGCTCCCGTCATGACCTGAACCAGGACCGGACAGGGGGTAAAACCTCCCCCAACACAGGGTTTCTAAAGCCACGACTGATTGTTTCAGAGTGTGATTTGGTCTTCCAAAGAGGATACGGAGTAACGCTGTTTAGGTGCAATCCCGGGCCAGAGGCATTCAAGCTTAGCTGAAATCTCCATTTGATGATCCAGGTGGGACAGAAGGAGGGAAACCCAATTCACCTGAGTGTCTGCTCAGTAGCAAAATAAGCAGAGGTCCATGCTCATCTACAGAGATCACAGTCATCTGGGCTGTCCCCATGATCGAAGGTGAGGTTCAGAGGACTCCAGAGAGCGATTTTGCCAGGCTTGCCTTCAACACCTCCAGTGCAGCAGAGGGAAAGCGCTCTGGAAACATCTGTCTGTCTCCCTGGGCGGTTGTGGAATCCCACACAGCCACAGGGTTAACTGGTGTATGGTGACAGGCAGGTCAAACGAACACCACCCACCGAGCCTTGAGCAACAGCTTTTCTGCAGCCAGCAGTGCCAGCCTCCGGTGGGAGGATGCAAAGTACAACCAGGTGATGGTGGGCTCCTAAGCTCTGCATCCCCTTCCCCCATAGGTGGGATGCATCCATCCCACCAGAAGTTGGTAACACTTGGTAAAAACTTTTTGAGCATTATTTCCCTCCTGTCTGAGCATGGACGGTGCAAAGCACAGCATCACATAAACGAAACCTGCACCTGCACAGTAGACATCTCTGTGGGGAAGCATCCTATGACCTGAAAAGGATTAGAGACAGGTTATTGTCAGCAACACTGGGGATAGCCCAGCTCTGATCCTGCCAGGGATGGGGTAAAGGAACACCTGGGGATGTGTTGGATCCAGAAACCCTCAAGTGATGCTCTCCATCACCAGTGGTAGTGAGGTGTTGGTCCCCCAGGTAACACCACTGTCCTCGTCTCTGAACAGGCACTTCATGTTCAGAGCTCATGATGTTGTCTTTAGGTAAAAGGCTTTGAGAAGCTGGATGTGCCATTTTGCTCCCATGCTGCTGTGACCTGCAAGGCTGTGTGCTAGTGGCCAAGATGGGAATGGTACGGTCACAGGAGCGCGACCACAAAGGTTGCTCCTGCGGGGACCCTCCCGGTGGCACTGATGGAGCAAAGCCCTCACTGTGCGAGCGATGCGCTGCCATCCCTCTGACTTGTGCCAGGAGTGCTCCGTGTCCCACGTGAAGGGTGAGAGAGCATTTAAGCCACTTTTAAAGCTGTGTAAGACCTTAAACCCTTAGTGTCACATAAGGACTTAAATGCCTTAAGACTGTAGCATGTCATAAGGCAGAGTTAAAGCAACATAAGCCTCCTTTAGCTTCTGTGGTCCTTGAAGGGCAGTCTTACAGCATCCCAAGGGCTCTTATTTTAAAGGTCCCACAAAACCAGGCTTTCAGAGAGTTGTCCCTTCTGCTAGGCTGCTCTGAAGGCTCCTGTTTGACTGCATCAGACTGTGTGCATGCAGGAGGTCTCTTCTTTCTTCACCAGGTTTGGACGTCTCATTAAGACAAAGGGCCAGGGCTTCTGGAGCTTGTCAAACCAAGCTGTTTCTTCCCCTTCCCTTGGTTGTGGGTTTGAAGAAACAAGTCCTTCTGGTGCATCTGGTGTGTCTGGGAGAGGAAGAGAATGCTCCAAGATAAACCAAGAGCATTCTCCAATGGGCACAGACACAGTGGTCCAAGCGAAGAGCCAGGAACACGCATCTAAGCAGCAATGTACAAGGTCAGAAAGAAACGCCTGCAAGGCAGATGAGCGTGCCCTATGCAAACACACATACCCTGATCCATAGGGCTTATCACAGGCTATAAAGACACATTTTGTGGAAAACCCTGTTAAGATACTGGCTGCACATCACTGCTTTAAGCCCCTACAGCAACTTAAACTGGCTATAATGTTAAGCCTTTAGAGTATTTTAAACTGCTTAGATTGCTCAAAAGACCAGCTTAATCTTAAACTGCAGTGCAGCTGCTTAAACAGTTTAAGCTGATCTAAAAGCTCACAGGAACACAGAGTGCTTGAACTATGCTTAGCCCTGTTTGTTGACTGAAGCACGGTGCTGGCCCTGTCACACCCGATGTGACACTGGGGCTGACATACAAACTGTTTTCCTAAACAGACCTCGCAGAGTCTGGGGGACTAAAAAGACCTTCTATTATCCCTTCCTGGCACCAGGCACAGCTCCAGGTGTGCTCATCCTTCCCCTTAGCACCACAGGCGGCACCGGCTCCCCAGGGAGAGGGAGGTCTCCAGGCACAGCATCCTCAGCTAGCGAGGGCACTGGTACTGCACAGCACGGTGGGAATTGTCACCTTTTCTTTTTTGCCAGACACTGTTAGTCTTTGCAATGAGTTTTGCAGGGAAAGGTACTCACTAGTTGGATTATTAATGGTGCTTTCTTGCACAGCCCAACAGGAGTGAATGTTGATTATCATCTCTCTCTAAAATAAGTAATTGCTGGAATCTCCAGCTATGAGGACAGAGGACAATGCTCCATCCCTGAGCAGGTTGAAGCCACATCTAAACCAACACCTTGTTCACCATTGAGTCAGCCCAGTCCTGTGAATCTCTCCCCCAACAGGGCCGTTTTTTCCCATTCCCCCAAAGCCCCTGGTTTTTTTTCATTAAGCTTCATTTTTCCAGTTTCTTTGTTTTTTCTCTTTTTTAACATCCGTAAATGCAGCCGAGAACTTGTGCAATATGTGCATTGGCTTGGGAAAAAGGGGTAATTCTCTAACGTGCCTGAAGTCTGGCTGGAAAGCCTGCCCAGGTGTAAGAAAACAGGTAAATGTGGTGCCCAAAGTACAAATTATGTTAGGCTCCGCAGAAGCATTGCCTAGTGGATGAACTCACTTGATAAGAGACATGCTGGTGATGATTTTGGTCTGCCACATGAAATTCTCAGTTTTCTTATCATCATGATATTCAGAAAAAATTAAACAAAGCATTACCTGCCCAGTTGCACCAAGCACCCATGGAAAACTGTGGAAACCTTGTGTCGTAATTTTTGCCCTCTGGAATATTTAACATTCTTATTCATGTATGTGGATGTTGATAGTAGAGACTGTACAAGTTGCAAAGGAATTTGCACCTTTTTCTCCACATGCAACTTTTACAACATGCAAGTGCACAATTTATAACTATTTTGACATATTTATCACTCAGGGAGTTTAAACTGAATGTGCCTGTTATTTTGTTTTCCTAATGCATGTTATACTAAGACCTGTGCAGTCCTGTTCCTCCTGCTGGTGCTAACTGGCCTGAATGGTCTTCTAGTGCTTTTGTGGCGTTATCCGTTTCCTAATAGCTGGCTACAATATTCTCAGCAGCACCATGGTATAGTGCTTGTACATCATATGTTGACACACAAACACATGGAGGGGTCATCACTACTAAGAATAATTCTCCAACACGGCAAAGGTTGTGAAATGCTGCAGGGCTCTGGGTATGCGTCCCAGCATCCACGTACTTGCCGAGATCTTGCAATGGGCTGGAAGTCCAGGCCCGTCTCTGGTAACATCGGAAGATATTTCACAGACTCTTGTTGAGATATGAAAATCTAAAAATAGGACTCACGATCTGTGGAGAGGCCCGAAGGTACTAGAGAAAAGGCCATGAGTGTCCCTGGTCCTGCTGACGAGCTCACCATGGATTAGATCTCAACACGGCATCCTCCTGCCCTCCTGGCAGAATTCCGTGCTCACGTCAAACACCTCCGTTGCACAAAGGGAGGTCATGCCTTGTAGGACATGCCTTCCCCCCTTGTTTTCCTGCCTGCCGAGACACCAGCTGCCAGACCCTGAGCCGAGCACCGAGCCCCAACACTCTGCACGGCTGGATCCTTCCCCTCTGTGTCCTCTGGGAGCTCTCCCTTGTGTGCTGGGAGCATATGGGACTCGTGAACTTTCTAGTTGGCTTTTTCGCTCAAAAATCATTATCATTTATTGATAGGATGCCTTTTGCAAGCCTCAGGGCGCTATTGCAGACTTTCAGGCTGTGCACATACGAATTCAGTCCACCCATCGCAGAGAAGCAGTTGCTGCATGCAGAGATGTTACAAAACTGTCTTGGCCAGGAAGCAAAAAGCAGTTTCTCAGTGTGTGCGTAGCAACTGCAGCAAAATTACTGGCTCACCGGCCCGAACAACGTGTGCAGGAATGACACGCATTCCCGGGGCTGGGAGTAAAGCTCTTTGGAAACACCCCAGGCTCATCTCTGCACAGTGTGCACCGTGCGGAGCATTATTTCAACAGCGTTATTCCAACCTCATCAACCCCATCCCCAACTCCTGGCCACCCCCACCCCAGCCCACCCACACTTACCCTGTGCATTTACCCCCAGGCCAGCCACCTCCCACGCTCCCCACATATCTATCCCACACTCCCCACACAACCTGAAGTGTCCCTAATGGAGCATCTCCACCAGCTTTCTCAGTCTTCTTTGTACCCTCAACTACTGCCATAGGCAGAAGGAGAGAAACTGATTTTATAATCCAAATTCCTCAGGTCTCTACCTCAAGAGAAGGACTGTGAGCTGTGATGCATTTTGAGCAGGGTTTCTGGGCAGTTTGTGGCCCCAGTATTAGGGCGGTATGGTCTCCATGTTTGATGGTTGGAACAGAAATGCAACAGCCCTCCTCCTCAGCTTGCCTTGAGTTCTCCTAGGAGAAGATACTGCAGTAGTCAGTGATCAGAAATGGAGTGACTCAGAGAAATGCAACATTTCCAATAAATGGGCAATGAAACAAGCTTGAGGTCAAAGACAAGCTGCCAATTCTATCTAATGGGTTGCTCCAAAGTGCAGATTCATCCTTGGGACTAAAGTTTTAAGGTCATTTCTGCCCATCGAAGGCTCCAGGGCGGAGGTGCCAAAGCTCTCGAGGCTTCTGAGGTGCCTGATGGAGGCATTTGGACAGATTGCAGTGCCATCCTCATGGCAGTGGGGTGGGCCATGTGGAGATGGGGATGCCACCCCTAGGTCAGCATGTGGTGACAAGGACATGGACGTGACCTGGAGGTAAGTCAGTACCAAAGGCTGAGGAAAGATGTTCTCCTGAAGAACACCATGAAGTTGGCTTCATTTAACTGGTTTAGCCAGCACTTTAGGGAGAGTTTCCTTGAAGAGACAGGGACAGTGGCATGCTTATATTTATTGCAGCCAACACACACTTCTCTCACCCCTGAAAAACATGTGCCTACCCTGCCACCAGCACGTCCTCTCCCAGGGCCCCAGCTCCTGCGTCTGAGCAGCACGGAGACAATGTCCTCCCCTAACTGGGTTATAGGAGATTGGATTAGCAATTTGTGAGTTAGTAAAAGTCTAAGAATGGAAGATAAAACAAAGTGTGACAGGCTAAGCAGCCCTTGTCACCGGGGATTGATCACAGTGCTAATAGCCAGCGACAGCCGCACATTAATAACACAATAACCCAGCTTTGGATATTGGCACTATCACAACCCTTTAACCTGGTAATAACTCATTGGGAAAATGCTAACAGTGTCATAGCCAACATGTCTCTGCTGCTTACATCCCCCTCTACCTGCCAGCCCGGCGGAGGCAGCAGGACCACCGCAGGGTCATCAGCTCTGCCACGCGTGCGGGTGTCAGGTCCCACCAGCAGCCCCACGGGGCCCCGAGCCTGGTCAGGGACATGGCACCAAGGTGCCCTTTGGGGCTGTGGGCACAGCTGCGTGGGACGGGGAGAGGAGCTGGGCAGGCAGCGGCGGGAGATGTGCAGGGATGAGCCCGTAGTGGTGACACACAGCAGGGGACGGGGAAGAGCTGGGCTGTTGGGCACTGGCGGAGTCAGGGGAGCTGGGACTGAGCTTGAGCTCAGAGCGGGCAGCAGGGGCATCCAAGAGGACTTGACAGCAAGTAATTGGGGGGAATTTTTTTTATTTTTTTTTCCCAAATATTCTGGATTTTAGTGACACGAGCCGTTCCCAATTTGGTTAGGAAGCCTTCTGCTGCTACTTCTGTCTGTGGTGGGAGAAGAGACGCTGGGGAAGTTACAAAAAAAATCAGGGTTGTTTAGAAAATGGGAAATGAAATTAGAGATCAAGCTTTTTGAACAATGTAGATCCAAATTTGAGAAAAAAAAGATGTAAATCCTGTAAACAGACAGCATCGCTTTGTTTACAAAGGCCTTTCTGAACACTGCTTGGTGTCATGGAGCATGGAGAGGGAGGAGAGATGGAGAAATATCACTGCTGTTTCTCCACCCCCAAGCACAAGCAGCAAGAGGCATTTCCCTACGTCAGCTGGAGCCCAGACTCCGCTTTGGCACCCACCCAGCAGTTACATCTCTTGGCTGCACTGGTCGGAGTAACGCTGAGAGCAACTGATTTAAGGGATTCAAAGGTCAGCAAATCCTAAGTGCCAGCTGCAGGAGAGTACAGCTGCGGCACCAGTGAGACATCCGCAGAGGAGCCCTTCCCCTCCCAGCAGGGACCAGCTTATTGTCACTGCATGTGCCTAAAACCCAAGACCTCCCCAGGCCAGGTGGGGGATGCGTCCAGGGCTGGGTCTACCAACATCTCTGCAGTAGCAAGAGCCCCAGCACAGGTGGAGTTAGACCTATGAAGTCCTGTTGCTGCCCCAATTGAGCCAGGTCAGCGATCCGGGATTGCTTATGGCCCATTACACCCATGGGCTGCATAGAGCATCCTCTATGTCATCCTTTCCAACGGACTCAACTGTCCTCATTTTTGGCTCAGACAATCCTGGGAATGTCTGCATGTGCCAGTGCAGCCCAGACATGGAGGAGGAGATGCTGGTGAAGGAGTCGGGTCCTGTGCCATAGTGCAATGACCTGTGTCCAACCTGTTTCCAGCGGGGGCTGCCTGTGGTCCCTGCAGCCCATCATACCTGCCAGCAGAAAGACAGACTAACCCACTCATTCTGTGTCAAGCAATGCAACTTAAGGGCAGAGAAAACCCCAGCTGTTATAAAATGCATTAGTTATCATCATGGCATGCTCTGCTCCACCTCCCCACCGATAGCTAAGGTTTCTGCTCAAACACTCCTTTGGAGCTGTGACTACTTGTTGCCCAGAGCATCAAGTCCCTACCAGCCAGCAAGGGGGCCATGGGAGGCAGAGCAAAATCGGGGAGGTTACCTAGAGATACAGCGGCATGGCTGTGCCCCAGGGGAGTGCAAACCCCTCCTAACCACGGCTTCCTTCAACAGGCCAGGAGGGAGAGATGACCTTCCTTCCTTCCCAATGGGCTTCTGCCCACATGGTGCCACCGCCCATCTCTTTGGGGCAGAAGGCAGACATAAAAAAAAAAAAAAAAAAAAAAAAGGTGGAAATACAATCTAGCTTTGAAGGATCCCCTGACTAATTAGTTTTGGAGTCCAGGCTGGGTGATCTCAGCCAGCCTTGCCTGCAATTACTCTGACAAGAAAGGACCCCTTTGAGACTTGCTGCCAAACGGGGGCATTTCCCCCCGCTGCCCAGCTAAGGGAGTGAGGACCAGAGAAGCAGTCAAGAGAGAAGACATCCCGATGCTCCTGTGCTGTCTAGCTGCTTTTTTTCTCGAAAGATGCCTCAAAGAAGGAGTTTGCTGCAGTGTAGCTCTGATGCATGCAAGGGACATGCATCAACAGTGAAAAAGGGAGGGCTCAGCTTGTTTGGCTTAATTAGAATAATGAAGCTGTGAGCCTAATAGGAGGAGGTTGGGAGTGCTGAGGCTGTAATTGGCAGAGATTGGGAAGCGTGAGGCTGTCGGCTGGCAGCCATATGGAAGCAGCAAAGTGAGGGTAGTGAGTGACAGCCCGAACCTGTGGCGCTCTCATTAATTCCAACAGCAGAGCTGTGATTGATGTGTCAGCTCCCTGCTGCTCCGCGATTCGGGCGGCTGATTCCACCTCACTTCTGCCGCTACTGCTGCAGCCCGGGCTGGGGAAGGGAAACACAGAGAGGGGAGGAGAGGAGGAAAACGCATAAAGGAGGGAAAGAGCAGGAGAGGGGAAACAGGAGAAAGGTTGCAGGGCGAGATGGGTGGGTGGATGGATGGGTGTTATAACCTAGGCATTAGTATCTGCGAAGCCTGGTCAGCCCCAAAGACAGGCTTCAATTCAGGCTTTCAATGCAGATTCAGGTTTTCAACCCGGCAGTCGCTGTGTTGGAGTCAGAAGTGTTTCATAGCCCCCAGGACCTGTATGGCTCTGTTCCTGCTTGTGCTCTTGGAGGTTTTGCCAGGCTGCAGGCAAATTGTCAGGGCCAGGCTACCCCCCCTCGGCCCCTCTGCCTGCACCGCAGGATGAGCAGCTCAGTCCCCACATGCTCGTCTTCCTGCTGAGAGGCAGCCCGCTCCCATCAGTGCCCGACACACGGACACCCCGTGGGCACGCCGCAGCAGCACGCCAGAGTTCTGACTTTGCCAGCATACCCAGTCCTAGGCTGAGACTGCAAAGCTGGTGTGTCTGAGGTGTGGGTATCTATAGACCCACAAAGAGTTTGCTGGGTAGAGTCCTAAATTTGAGGCAGGAGAGGCTCCCACCATAAGGAGGACAAGAGCAGCCCTTACAAAATGCACGCTGAGAAGTGATATGCTGCTCAGACCCCCTTTCTTTTATTACCCTAAAGCTTCTGCCATGATCCTGGCTGAGTTACGGTATTGCCAGCCCTCAGTGTGTAACTAGCTAACCAGATTTAGCCGCTTAATCTTTCTGCAATGCTTCCACCTTCCCTTCAGCTCCAGTCATATCTGAACGGAGCCAGCCCGTGTAGGATGCAAACTGGAGGCTTCGCACCAGCAGCAGCTCCCTCATGCCATTAAGACGTGGATAATGAGAAGTGTCTGTCTGCACATCCCACGTGCCATGCTCCTTGAGACAACGTGTCCGGCTGGGTGTGCAGGGAGGAGGGGAGAGCATGCCTGTCCCTGCGGAGGGAGCAGGTCTGCTCAGGGAAAGATGTTTGCAGGATACAGCCTGTGGCAGGATGCTGCAAGAGTGGGGAGCATGGCTGGAAAGAGTTTGGACCAGACCAGAGTTGCGTTTCTAGTCTATGAACACCAGGCACAGGGAAGGGACTGGCAGTGTTAGCTGGAGCAATTACCCATCTATGGTCAGGGGGTGGTTATAGGCAAACCCCATTTAATTTCTATTCTGTCTGGCCCAGTCATTTTGAATCTTTTCCATTGAAACAGCTAATTATTGTACTTCTCCAGGAGCCAGGTTTAGTAGTTTAAATGTCCTTTTACCTCTCTTTAGGGAAGGGAAAATGTCTGGGCAGATCCACCTCAGTGCTGTGACTAAATGGGTGTCTTGGCATGGCATCCAAGCAGTTTTCCCTCATGGAGCAAGTCATGGCTGTGGGAGGTTGTGGGACAGAAGGCCAGGAGAGTCCTGTCTGTGTTATCACGATCTGATGTTTCATCTAGCATTGCCTGCCTGCATGAATCAAGACTTCTCATCCCTCCCTCTAAGGGAAGCAGCTACCCATGAAGGGGAACGGGGGATAAACTGCCAAGATGATAACTCATTTGGGTAAGGCTATCAAGGCTTATTTGTTTTGCCTTGTTGCCTTTGTGAAGGAGCATGCAAAATGAAGTATTAGTGTGTGGAGAACAAAACTTCAGCTTTACCCTCTCCATACGTTCCAGTAGTCCCAGCCTGGGGGAAGCTGAGGTGACACCTCCCTCCAGGGCTGGCTCCTATACACTGCAAAGCTAATGGGGAAAAATGGGTTGCCTTTTTCTCTGGGCAACTCCATTGAAAGCACACAGCCACTCCACTAATTTGAAGAAGCAAGAAAAGCAAGATGGAGAAGGAAAAATTGGTTTTGATTGCAGAGCTCCAGCCATGGAGTTCCTCTAGCAGAAAAAGAAGTAACAGCCAGGGTAGCCTGAAGCTTTGTATCCAGTACAGTCATTTTTTCTAGTAGGTATTCACTTGTACGATAAAGACCATTAGGTAAAGTATCTCAGAATAACTCTCCTTTGCAGGCTACATGGTGAGGAGGTGGTTTCTCAGCAACTGGTACCTCCTACACAGCGACTGTGACTGTTCCTGGAGTAGGACGAGGCTTTCGCTCATGATGATGCTGAGATGTGTTTCACGCAGCTCCATTCTGGTCTGGGTGGCTTCCTCAATGTCTCTGTCATATCTGGACATGAACAAGTCCGAATGGCAAGGGTCAAGACTGAACTGAAGGAAAGGTCTTCTGCCTCCTCCCTCTGCACAGAAAAGATGCCAGGCTGATCTTGCTTTTCTAATGCAGTGTCTGTGCAGGAGCCACAAAACCACGGCAAGGTAATAAGCTTCTCTGTGAGTTTGGGTCAAGCAAGCTGTTCTGCAATCAGTTTGTTCTTCAATAAGTGGGTTTCCTATCAGCTAGCTACCAATTCACCTCCAAACTGGGGAGAACACACTGTCACAAGCTGCTTTCACACCCGCTCTCACAACCATGCCTGTGCATTTGCTGTCAGGGACAGCACTGACCCCGTTACTCTTGGACCCATCATCAGTGCAAAAGATGCGTAATGTCCAATCCTACCTTGGATGACTCCTGCAGGGGCTGGCATCTGAGCTGGACCATCAGCCCACAGCTGGCTCTGCTCTCACCTGCGAGGGGCCAGGCTGTCCTACAGCCTTTACACTTACGCTGCTTGCTCCCAGATCATTTGGCCCAGAAAGCAGCACACAGGCTTGGCTGACACCAGTGCAGAGCCAGGCATACCATCAGAGCCCTGCTGGGAGCTCCAGGTCAGTGACGCAGGAGTCACTGGGGTCCTCAGACCAAGCAGAGGCATGGCATGCATGTCAGGTCTGAGCAGTTCCAGCAGAAAGCAGTACTGATCCTGGACAGGAGCTTTGCTTTGGAAGAGCAGTGAAGAAATTAATTAGAAGTATGTGCCAGCAGCCAAACACAGAAACTCTGTCAGATTTTCCCACACATTTCCCTTCCTATAGGTATTTCCAGGGGCTGAAATGCAGAATTAAGCTGGCCGAGAGTCTGTGATGCTGTTTCCAAGATTCTATCCCTACAGGTCCGCATACAGTCAACCTGTCTTCTAGCTACTGTAGCTGAGCAGATGAGATGAGTGCTGATGCTTAGGTCTCTGGAGCTTCACAGGTCCTGCATGGGTGGTAGACAACAGAAGGCAGCATTTGTTGAGTAGTCAAGAGAATAGAAATAACTACATGATGGCCCATCATTTGTCCTCTGTGAACATCTCAACGTTTCTAAACTCATGAGCAAGCAGCAGACTGATGTGGAGCGGGGATGTGCATGAAGAGATGGCTGGTTTGCGTTGGCCAAGGCGCAGCCGGCTCACCGACTTCAGCAGCCCTTGCATGGCTGGGATGCTCTGAGATCCTTCTGTGGTCGGTCTGGGGCTGGAGAGTATATAAGGATTCACGGGCAGGGTCTAAAGAGCCCATCATTCATTGTGGCCAACATAAGAATAATTAGACGGAAAACTATGAAGATGGCCCCAGCATACCACATGCTGACTCTGTGACAAGCCCCACATGCCTGGTGATGTCCCCCATATGGCTGCAGGCTCGGCATGCGCCAAGGGTGGCCAGATACTGTGGCCAAGCTAGGATCCCTCTGCTTCGTGCCACAGATGTGCAGCTGGGAGGCAGCAGGTCCTCAAAACCATTGCTACATCTGCTAAGTGCCCGTGCGAAGCTGAACCAGGGATCTGGCTGAGAGCGAGCTCTTAGTTCACCCTTTTCCACCAGTGCCTTGCAGTGAAACGGGGCAGAGAAGCAGCACCTGTACAGCAGCTGTGTCTCAGCTGGGAGCTGTGATATGCAACAAGCAAAATGGAGCAGCTTCCTAAACTGCTGCTCACTGGTAGGAGTCTAGATTAATTCCTTGCTCCTGTCCCCATGCATCCATGCAGGGGGAACGGAGGCTCAGCACCGACACGCTTCCCCTGGCAATCCATCACCCCTGCTCCTGCTCCAAAGCATCCTGTGCCAGAGCTGTCACTGAGCTGCAAGCACTGCGCAGTAGCAGACGGTACACACACCCTGCAGACACCTAAACTCAGGGAGCAATCAGAGAAAAAAGAACCTGGGACAATTCAGCCTACACAGATTTTGGATACCAGGCACTGGAACACATGTTAGCATTGCTGAAGCACCCAGGGATCCTATCCTGGCTCTGGCCCATGGTGCCAGTCAGCTGCAGATCCACAGGAGCTATCACCCGGCTGTAACCTGGATTCATTGGGGGACATGGAGCACACACCAGGCTGACGGACCAGGGAATTCCCAGGCACCTCCAATGGCTTTAGCTGACATCAAGATTCTGCCATGGTTAGTTTCCCCATTTTAAGTTACAGACACAGAGGTAATGGCCTGATCTTCCCAGTCACTATTTCACCTGGATGATTTTCAGCAGTATTTGTAAGAACCACCATGTGTCCCCTTGGCAGAGCTCCCTGGAAAAACTGCAGAGCAAATCCCTGCAGAAGCATCACGGCAGGTTGCGTGGCTGCATGCGCTGCCTGGTGAAGGGCACCAGGTACAAAGGAGTTCCTTATTCCTCTTGGTTGACCCTTCTTCCAGATATTAACTCGGTATTGTATTCTTCACAAGGACACCTTTCTCTGCCGAAATGCCTAGATGCTGCCAGCTGATCAAAGTGACCAGGAGAGAGACTACATTTCTTTTCCTACCTGAACACTGCTGGCACAGTGGCATCATTTTCCATATTGGCTCAACCGGCACTGCGCTATTGAACATTGCTTCTCTCTCTCCACCATTTATTCACAGTATGGTGTAGTTTTTTATTTCTTTGAGGGCTTCCACACCCAGATGTTCAGAGATGATGGTGCCATTGCTGTAGCATAGCTGAGACACACTGAGAAAAGCTGTGAGGAGGGTCAGCCTGGCGTCCAGGGCTGGTCAGGGAGCTTAGGTGAGAGCTGCCAGGGTGGGCTGTGACAAGAAATCTCCATCTTACTTTTAAACCCAAGCATGATTTCGGGCAACCATTACCACCTCATTGGGCCTTTCCCAGCACTTCCTCCAGGCACAGCATCCCACAGTACTGTGATCATCTCTTCTGCAGGCAGAGACTTTAAAGCTTTCCTCTCCTCGGTCTGGGGTTTTATTAACCTCACCTCACCGTGCTGAACAACTTTCTGCTCCGTGCATCGCATTGCCTGCTCAGCTGGCCCTGTTTGGTGAATAGATGAACGCTGAGGTGAATCTGGGTATGGGGACAGGCGCCTCTGCCAGGAGTTGCTGGCCGACCACGCTTGGGCTTAATGATTTTCATAATTCAGAATTGGAACTGTTTTGACTGCAAACAAGCCGTGTGATGTGTATCTGCTTCTTAATCACATCAGACTCCTCAGGTTTCCAGCGTGAATACTCATAAGTTCAAAATTCATGTCTGAAACACATGCTGCTGCATCTTTGTGTAGAAAACATTCCTGTTGGCAAGCTCTGCAGGAGTGCTTATAAAGAACAAATATCAAAGTGTGACAACCATGGCTGATTACAAATAGCAGGAACATTTGCAGAGCACTGCTTTGCAGAGCTGGCCCTGCACAAGAGGCTTCTCCGTCTGCTGTCGAAGTGGAGCCCAGGTGAGCCCCGGGGACGGTCCAACTCTCAGCATTGCTACCCACGAGCTACAGAGTTGCTCTGACTCACCAAAGCCAGGAAAAACAACATAAAAGGTGTAAGCAGGGTGGCAGAAATGGACGAGGGAGAAATACGTGCCAGAAAATGAATTCTGAAAGCAGAAGCAATATTATCAGGAAAGCAGGAGAATTCGGTTCCTGCTGTAGCCTGCACAAAGGCAGAATGATGGGCGTGCAGAAGTTATTCCTGTGCTGCCCTTTCAAACCTGGAATGAGGAACAGGTTAAGCAACTTTTTCATGTTAGTGCTGCAGAACACGCTGTCCCACTCCAGGACTGCAAATCCCACTTCAAAATACCAGAACCTGTTCCTACAACAAAACAAAACATCTTATTGTGATTTTGCTGGACACGTTTGCATGCTAACTTTTAATATCTTTGTAAAGTATGTTGCCTTGGGTATTCTATTTGCATCCATGTCAGTATACCTGTGATGAACTTCGTCTTCCTTGCATCAGATTACGTGATGGTCTGTGGGTTTTATGGGAATCATATGGCAATCCAGAGGATTTCTTCCTGGATGTCACCGATAAAGTGTAATCCAGTAATAGCACCACAGCCTGCTAGCAGTTAGTGTCCTCAGATATTAAATAAATGTTCATGGACAATTTTCAGGGTACGTATTGTACCATCTGTCATAGCAGCACTGGTAGGTTTTAATTATGGTTTATACTCTGTCTTCAAGCACCTGGATTCATTTTTTTTCATACTGTCTATTATTCATGATGATCTGCTAAACAGTGCCTTAGTTCTGTTTTCTGCTATTCCTTTTCAACAGCTGGGCCAGCAATATAAAGGGGAAAGTGTCAAAGGTGTGCAATATGTGAGGACATTTCTTGCTCAGGTGCTTCCTGATGTGGCTGTGTCCTGGTTTCAGCTGGGATAGAGTTAATTTTCTTTCTAGTAGCTGGTATAGTGTTATGGTTTGGATTTAGTGTAAGAATGTTGATAACACACTGATGTTTTCAGTTGTTGCTAAGTAGTGTTTATACTAAGTCAAGGATTTTTCAGCTTCTCATGCCCAGCCAGCAAGAAGGCTGGAGGGGCACAAGAAGTTGGGAGGGGACACAGCCAGAGCAGCTGACCCAAAGTGGCCAAAGGGATATTCCAAACCATGTGGCACCATGCCTGGTATATAAACTGGGGGGAGTGGGGCTGGGGAGGGGATCGCTGCTCGGGAACTAACTGGGCATCAGTCAGCAAGTGGTGAGCAATTCCATTGTGCATCACTTGTTTTGTATATTCTTATTCTTTTATTTTTATTGTTGTCGTTTTATTATTGTTATTATTATTATTATCATTATTGTTTTCTTCCTTTCTGTCCTATTAAACTGTCTTTATCTCAACCCATGAGTTTTACTTTTTTTTCCAGATTCTCTCCCCCATCCCACTGGGGGCGGGGGGGGGGCAGTAAGCAAGCGGCTGTGTGGTGCTCAGTTGCTGGCGGGGGTTAAACCATGACAGGCGGCCAATTCCATGACCATTTTCAGATTCATCTTTGGAATAATTTGCCTAGGGACTTGGATAAATGATTTGCAGAGAGAAAATGGATCACAGCAGCTTCCCAAAGAGGAAGGAGATCTTGATGTAGAAGAAACTTAGCCCAGCTCTGGTAATCCTGCACGCAGCTAGGCAGCCCCCGCTAGTAACAAAGCCACTTGCTTTCTGTCTCCCTACAACCTGGATATTTCAGACCAATTTGCTCTTGTCAACTCAGTCATGAGACAGCTAGTGGTGGAGGTTTGCAGCTCTGTTATTAAAGTTACTGCCTGTGGGTTGTGAGCATCGAGGGATGGTTCTGAAATAATTGCTAAGTTACAGTGAATAATGTCTTCAAGCCACACTAAAGCCATTGATGCAGTGAAGCTGTGCTCGGTGGAGTAGCTGTAATGTTGCTACAGAAAGTACAGCAAGGGTATGGCACAGGTCGGGGAGGACCTGCTGTTTGCATGTTGGGGCCAGGTGGGATGGCATCGCCTTCCAGGGACTTCTCCAGCAACAAAGTGCAGCTCTGAATTTTAGTAGACCATGCCCACCACCCTCCACGGCTCACAGAACAAAGGTGTGGTCTCACAATGTCCACAGGAAATTCAAATATATCTTTAGCATGGGATAAAATAGACAGCTAATTTGCCTGGTAAGAAAGTGTCCATGAAACAATAAGGGCATAGACCCAAAAGAGGTGGGGAAAACCCAGGCTGCCAGATATACTTGCATCCATGATATGGCACTTTCAATGAGTAATCACTTGCCAATACATATGGTGTTTTTGTAGATGTGAAATGTCATGGAACATAACGTACTGATATGTTTAAAAATAAATTGCTGGGATAGCTTAAAAAATAAATGACTGAAGTGAAGGGACTTCTGGTGCATTTTGCTGTGGATTAATTTTGTCATTTGATTTGGTAAAGCTTGATTCAGGTGTCAAACTAAGTATTGACTTAATAAACTGGATTTTTTTCTTGTGCTCTCTGAGGAGTACTGGGGAACGAGGTCAGTCTCTTAATTAATTTATGCAAATTGCTGTTTTCTTCTACTCCGTTTAAATGTTAGTGATACCTGTCTTATCTCCTTATAGCTAATTGAACAGCAACAAATATGTAACCACAAGCAGGACTTTAAGAAAGTCACAAGTAACTACGATGAAACTCTTAAAATCAACCCAGAACAGCTGCAAAGCGATCATAATAATTATACATGTGTGCACACACACACTTTCTTAAGCATTGAACAAAGTGCAAGCCACCAAAGTCCCAAACCCATATTCAGTTGTTCAGCATCACGAGGTGTTATCTAAAGGCGCCGAGACAGTGTACGTCCGCAGCCTGGGCTCCCACGGCAGACCTTGCTCTGTGAATGGAGCAGAGATACCCAGAGGCTGTTTGCGGAAGCCTCGAGCATCAGGCGTGAGCTCCTGGCTGACTATCAAGCTGACCCCATGCTCGGCAAATCCGCCCCCCACATCCCCTTTCTCGCCTTCCCCCATGTTTGTCTCACCTCTTCCTCCCACAACCGTACGATTCTCCCAAATCTAGAGCATGCCTTCCAAGTGCACCATCGCAGTGCGATTTCTCCGTCTGTATAGCTGTGCTATAAACTGAGAGATTAATACAGAACGAGGAGCTGTAAGGTGCCAGCCAGCCCCTGGGAACAGCTGTGGGGAGTGGGGGGTAGAGAAGGGCAGGGTGCCATGGGGATGGGCAGGATGGCACCGCTGGGTTCCCAGCTTGCGCCTGACAGGGGTGCTGTGGTCACTGGAATAATAGTGCAAATAGTGCAAATTCCTGCCCCGCAGGGAGTGGGGTTAGGGAAATGGGAGAGGACAAGACTACAGGTACCTACCAGTTCCAGTTATTGCAATGGGAATGTCGTACCCCACAGCCTGTCTCACTTTCTGGTTGTTCCTTCTCTCATCCCCTACCTATGGGTTATTTGTGGAAGAGGAAGTCTTAAAGATACCCAAAAAATCACACCTGAGTTCATTTTGCTATTAAAACACTCAAGGTAGCATTTGGGGTGGGTTTGGGGTTTGGTTTTTTTTTAAAGTAATTTCACTTACTTTTCATTAAGGCACAAGCAAGAAAACAAAGGTAGTACCAGAGGAAAAAATCCCAGTGAAAGGAAGGGAGTTCAGGCGATGTTAGTGCACCTGCATAGAGCAAATATTTTTGTCTGAATGCCGATTTTGGGGGCTTCCTAATGATTTCATCACCCATAGACAACCTGGACTGGCTGCAAGCTGCATGGAGCTGGGTCCATGCAGATGTCCTAGGAAAATCTGCCTGTCTTCCTGGTGGAAGATACTACAGAACTGGTCAGCAAATGGTAAATGCTTATTTCCAGGAATTTTAGAGGATAATTTGTCACAATTTCCTTTGGATCTTTTGTTTCTTTTGTGAGGGGAAAAAAAAAAAGTTACAGGTTTCATTTAAAAAAAAAAAATTATTTGGGCACAAAATTGCAAGGTTCTGCAAGAAACTGTGTACGTATTTTAATACTGAGTTCTAGGCTGCTTGTTTGTTTTGTGGGCTTTTTGAAGAAAACCTGTTTTGTGAAAAACTACAAAGCTTACAGCATTATTTCTAAGAGGTCTTCATGTTTTGTTCCATTCTTTTTTATTTTTTTTAAGACAACTATTTGAAAATTTGGCCAAGGTGAAAAAAAAATTTTTAAAAAATCACAGAAGCCCTGTCTGGCATGAAAGTTACTTTTACTGGCAAAATCAAACCCAGATATGATGACAGCAACATACCCTTGGCTGTGCAGAAGGGAAGCAGCCTCAGCCCAGTGGGAGAGCTGAAGGTAGGGAACGGAGGCTGGCCCATTACCACTTCTATGGCACAGCAGGTTTCCTATGTCTCGGTTGCTTTTTGATGAGCGGCGTAAATAGCAGAGCCACTTTTCCCTATGAAAATGTTCTGTGTTTTTGCAAGTTGCTCTCCTTCCTCCCCCAGCCTACCCCCTGGGGCTCTTCTTGAATCCGCCACATCCTTCCCCTGCTTCCCTCCGAAGTTCAGCCCGGCTGTATTTCTCTCAAACCACCCTGCGTGGAGCTGAAAGCGGGGGCTGCAGATGAGCTTGCCCGCCTGTCTCCTTCCACACCGCACCCACAGAACATAAATAAAAGTGTCCACTCAGCCACGGGTGCTCCGGGCTGCAGAGGGATGTGCGCGCTGGTGGCGTGAGGATGAGGAGGAGTGGACATGGACCACTGCTACGGTTTAGGAAAGGTGTCCTTACCACTGTTGGTTCCATTTAGGTGCTCCCAGGCACCTCAATGTCTGTGTCCCTGCTGTGAGCTGGGGGTCTGGGCTCTCCTGAAAGCCAGCAGCGGTCCAGTGCTGCATGCAGGTGCTCTCACAAGTGAGTCTGGAGCTGTCGGAGATGTCCTGGTCTCCAGATAGAGCTTCAGGAGGCATGGTCTCTTGTTTGTCTGCCTCCACGCAAACGTCACGGGTGCCGAGGGCTTTCTTATCAGGCTCTAGAGCCCTCCATTTCAGTAATGCCAGCCTGAAAAGTCAGGGGACAGCCCACCTGAAAGCATACATGGGCTGGCCAGCCCTGCGGCTTGGCTCGGGGGCTGCCAGCACACCCAGACACCTACGGCTGGACTGCACGATGCAGGTGGCTTAGACCTGAAGAGCATCCCGGCCCCCGCTGCTGGCTGCCTGAGCACTTCTCATCTGCTCCAGAGCAAAGTCAAATGGTTTCGCTTAAAATAACTCCCAGTGCTGCCGCTGAGCCACTTTCGGATGCCTCTCCTCTGAGATGTGTGGAGGGGCTAAGCACATGCGGGTACCTCAAACACGGAGGCAAATTTGGTGTTCGAGCAAAGTGTGAGACTGTGGGAAGCGTCTGGACCCATCGAGGCTCCACTGTGACTGGCGGCGAATCGCTACGTGCCAGCCTGGCAGCCAGCTGCCACCATCCTTATGGCTCTGCCTACATGCATCCCCTCTGCAATGATTTCTAAATGTGCAATATCAACATTGCAGTAGCACAGGATTTTTGCATGTAATTATCCTAAGGTTTATTTGAATAAAAAGATGGTGGGGGGGAGGAAGAGCCCATCTATATCTTGCAGATCATGCAAAGTCTAGCAGCTCTGCTAGCAGAGCTTGGAAATGCCGATAGACAGTTAAGAGCACAGACACACAGCCATATCTGTATTTGCTTTGAAGCGCGCTGCTAAAACATGTTGCCATTGAGATTCCTAAGCCCCACATTTTAAAATATTCATCGCCACAGCCCAGATTCTCTCCCGAGGAGCAGAAATCCAGACAGAGACAAGAATCTATCTGGCATCCCCTTGTGGCTTTGCTTCTCCCTGCTGCAACGGCAGAACAAGTCATAAAACCAAAGGACACCCCAGATCTTCGTGGATCATAGCCAGACCTCATGGCAGAGAAGAGAGTGTCCTCCTGTAGTTATCTCTTCAACATCTGTAACATGGAGTTCCGGGATGAGGAATCAATAATAAGGGATCCATAAGGAATATCCATACTCCTATTAAGAGCTGCAACAAGGAGCAATAGCCAGGCAGTGTGGGCGGACTCCTTTAGGGATACCCTCAGAGTCACCTGGGCACCCCTGGAGACGTCCTAGCCAGACGTGCTGTGTCCAGCGGCAGGATGGACGCGCAGGTGCAACCCTCCAGCACGCGCCGTCAGACCCGCTCTTTCTGCCGCTGGGCGTCTTGCTCCGATCGCCTCTGCTTTCCTTTTGGGATCTCGTTCGCTGCCTCTGCTTGCTGCTGCTACCCAGAGATGTCATGAGTGGCTTTAAGTAAGAAAAATACACACACTCTCTCATGACCTACAACAGAACTAGTCAAGTTTTATTCTCCCTTAGATTTCCCTAAGGTCTTGGTCACAAAGACCACATTTTGGAAGGACTCAATGTGTTGAGCATGGCCCCAAGGCAACCACAGCTGCTTCGAAATGACCTTGTTTGGGGACAGAGGTCCTGTTTCAAAGACTCCAGGCACTTTGCTGTATGTAAAGGGACCAATTCAGCTGCAGCCCCATGAAAAGGCTGAGATTAGGAGGTGCCCCAGGGTTCAAACTGCATCTACAAATTGTAAAGTGCAGATGTTCTTCCCACACACAGTCCTCCCAGCAGTCTGCAGACCAAACCGTAATTTTTGTGGGTCAAATTTCGTAAAGGAAGGCTGGGTGCTTCTAAGACATTTAACATTTGTCTCTGGTTATTGTCCTGGTGATTTACATAATGGATTAGCACAGATTAGCCCAGCATTCAGAGAGTCACTGGGTTGCTTTGCATGCACCATAGGCAAAGGATTCAGGCTGTAAATGGGATGATCTAATAACAAGCATAATTGCTGTTTTATAGACTATAAGTACTGCCATGTCAGTAGCTCGTCTAACTCTACAGTGAGGCCATTGTACATAAATCCCCCACTCACCGAACAGCTCTTCAGAGGCTCCTCCGTGCAGCAGCTACAGTGAGTGTCCTCGCACTGACTTAGATGCACGGGGGAAGCTGAACACCTGTGTTATGAGCCACCAGCAGCAGATTAATTGATCCAATCCTTTAAAGGAGATTGCTGGACTGAGTATCAGAAGATACAGGGCTCCCTTGGTGCAAATATTTCAGCGATGCTGGGGGTGGGGAAACTGAGGCAGGAGCATAGGAGGGCCCTTTGGAAGCAAAGTGTGGGGTATAGGGTGGTTTTCCTTCTCATACCCCAATCCCACTGCTTTTCTCTCCAATTCACTGGGGGTAAATTCAGGGTTCAACAATTGATTTCTCTCAGGTGTTTTGCACTGCTCAGGAGCAAACCAACCCCATCCTGTTAATTTTACAAAGCTTTTTAGAAAAGGAGAGGCTGGCTATTGCGACAGCACTTTTGAATCATTCATAATTTTGCACAGGGGCAACTTCGTAGGTGTCTTGTTTCCTCTATGTTTGTAATGTTTTAGGACTAAAAATAACAAGGAATTGCTGCTCAAAATGTAAGCAAGGAATTAGAGTTGCAAAGAAACTTGAGAGTAAAACTGTAGTGGAGGACATCAGAGCTTTCCCACAGCCACAACCACAAACACAATTAATCCTGGGTTAGGCAGAATGAAAACATGCACCTGGAGAGATTTGCAGTGAATGCTCTGAAACAGCTTTAACTTTCCATCCAAGCAATATGCAGATAGTGATGAGAAATTTTTTTGAAAATTAGTTTGAGCTCATTTGTGACCACAAACACTGAAACGCTGTGATCCTAACCACATGGCCACCTAAGCACCTGTGTTGCATCCCTGTGTCTTAGCCTGTGTATTTCTCGGTAAAAAAGTGATGCTTTTGGGGCATCAGAGCTGCACTCCTGCTCCTGCCACATGCTTCCTACATGAGGCTGTCCCCATCACTTGGATCAAAATACTGAAATGGTTTTAAAGAGCTACTGCAGTTCTTTGATCCCCTCCTGCAGATGGGCTTTGGTCTCCTTGCTGAAGCTGCCTGGGCTCATTCAGCGGTGGCAGCTATGGAGCCGTGCAGCTGGGCTTGGGGGTGGGACCCAAGGCTGCATGGGGAGCACGGCCGTTGCATGGATGGAGGCACCAAAGCTTCAGGAAATCACAAGCAAGGCATTTTGGAGAGCTGGAAGTGGGGAAGAGCTTTGTGGTAGCATGGGAACAGGGCACAGGGCTGACAATCCTGCTCTAAGGATGCTTTCAAATATCTACGAGCAGGGCAGAGGGTGGTCGACAGCATTTTGGGGCCGCGGACAGGGCATCTGCAGGGGAGCGTCAGCATGTCCCTGTGAGACCCTGCTCAGGGTCCTGAGACAAGCTGAGGTGGTCTGCGGAGGCAAACCCATCACTGACCCAGTACCTACCACTGGTCTCCATGTGCTCACCATCCCCACTCACCAGGAAGGGGCACATGGCTTCAAGTCAGCTCCAGCCAGTCACTCGCCTCAAAGTTCATTTTGCTGGTTGCTCTGTGCTGGGCTGAGCCACACAAATGTTCCTCCCCACCCCACGCTGGTTTGGCTGAATCAAAAAGACCAGCTGATCCACCCAACAGAGACACTGACCTAAAGTGAATGCCACCCTCCGGCCCCATTGGTGCTGGATAAGCTCAGCTTTCTTAACAACAGGTCACTGCCTATATTCTTCCCTGTGCTTCCCAAGTGCATGGCCATGCCCATCTCCTCCGAGCCCTCCTCCATCGTAGGGGTCTGCTTAAACTTGTTGCCTAATGATTTCCATGCTGAGCTCTCCTCTGAGCCACGGGGACGAGAAGAATTCACATCCTGGAAGTTTCAGCCTCTTATTTCAGAATTAATTTTGCAAGCTCCTCCTTGGACCGAGCTCTCTGTGGGCTCAGGCATAACAGGGCCAGTGAGAGGGGAAAGTCATGTTGCTGGTTAAATCTCCAAAGCAAAAATAATCCATTTTAATGAAGGTTCACAATCTGCAATGAATGTGAAACAATGTTGTCAGCTAAGCTGTTGCATTATTCACTTTTATTTGTACAAGGTCCTTCCATTAATATTTGACTACAAGAGAATGCAATTAAAAATTTTCTACTTGAATAAACCTCTCACCACTGTGTTAGTTAAAGGATAAAAACCTTTTACGTTGCTGTAGAAGAAAATTTAGCACACTGGCTCTGTGCACGTGGGTCACACACCAACTCTTTTGGCTTCCCACACCCTGTATTTTGTTCTCTACTCCCATTTCTTTGGGGAGTCTTTCCTTCATCCCTCACCCCATATTGGCTCCTCTGTACTTCCCTTCTCACCCTCCCCATCATTTTGAGTATCCCAAAGCAATCACTTCCCTCTGAGCAGAGCCAAAACAAGCAGGAACGCGGCAGGGGTTGTGCAGGCAGGTGGGAAGTACCCGCAGTCTGCAATTCCCAGTAATTTCACAAAAATAATGGTAAGACTGTCTCAGACTGAGACAGAGCCCCACTTTGCCACAAAGAAATGGGGCTTTGCATTTGTGTGCATGGGTAATTGCGGGCAGGAAGAGATGATTTATTATTTAAATTTTTGCATGCATGGATGGGCACTGAATTAGTTGTACTCTCCCAAGGAGGGAGGAAAAAAACCTTCTAGGATCCTGGAAGACAGACAGTTCAGAGAAGACACGAGGTCAGCTCGCAGACAAGTCACAAAAGGGAAGATGTTAGGAACAAGGGAAAGAAGGATGATATGCAAAGCATGGGGTTACATATACAAGCATTGTGCACTATTTCCCTTTCCAGAGGATCCAAGAACAAAGGGCATTTGGTGAAAATAAAGAAACAGAGTTTAGGTAGGCACAGAAGTGAATGTGGTTGGTTTGTAGAGCACGATACAAGGCACTGATGAAGAAATAGGTCCGTGTGTGTACAGATTGGTTGCGGAGAAGAGGGCAAACCATGTGTTTTGAGAAGAGCTGAAGCAAAGTGTTGGGTCTTCTGAAAATAATTCCCTGCCTCCCAGGCTAATTCAGGGACCTGTGATGTACAATGAGGACACAAACATTTTATCCTGTTCTAATTCATCTCCTGGAGTCTCTGACACTACTTGCCTGTGACTGCAGCTGTTGGGAGAAGTAGCTGATGGCAAAAGGAAATTCACCCATGGTTTAGGAGCTTGAAAGCCAGAACTGGATGGGATAAAAAGAGAAAGCATGTGTGCATATGTAGAAGAGGAGCCTCTGGCCTTAGAAAAAATAAGGCCAGTAGAGGTTTGGAGCCAGCGCTTTTAGAGTTGAAATTTGGAGACAAAGGCGGCCAACCTTGGAAGCAGGCAGATGGCAAGGTGCAGGTGACCAATGTGTTGGGTCAGATATAGAAGAGGCACTAGGACCAGGTGAATAACAGTACCTCAGTACGTGGCTTTTAGGGGAAAAGGACCCCCCAGGAGAGTGCTCACTGCCCCCGGGATCTCCAGATAAGCAGAGGAGCAAACAGCTGATTGTGGGGGACAGATGCTCTGGTTCAGCAGGTCCAGGTCCAGCATACTGTGGATCACTGTCGTGGTTTAACCCCCACCAGCAACTGAGCAACATGCAGCCGCTCGCTCACTTCCCCCCCACCCAGTGGGATGGGGGAGAGAATCTGGAAAAAAAAGTAAAACTTGTGGGTTGAGATAAAGACAGTTTAATAGGACAGAAAGGAAGAAAACAATAATGATAATAATAATAACAATAATAAAACGACAACAATAAAAATAAAAGAATAGGAATATACAAAACAAGTGATGCACAATGGAATTGCTCACCACTTGCTGACTGATGCCCAGTCAGTTCCCGAGCAGCGATCCCCCCCAGGCCAACTCCTCCCAGTTTATATGCTGGGCATAACATCACATGGCCACTTTGGGTCAGCTGTCCTGGCTGTGTCCCCTTCCAACTTCTTGTGCCCCTCCAGCCTTCTTGCTGGCTGGGCATGAGAAGCTGAAAAACCCTTGACTTAGTATAAACACTACTTAGCAGCAACTGAAAACATCAGTGTGTTATCAACATTCTTCTCATACTAAATCCAAACCATAACACTATACCAGCTACTAGAAAGAAATTTAACTCTGTCCCAGCCAAAACCAGGACAATCACCAGGACAATTTTTTTGGAGGAAGATCTGCCAGAGCACACAGTAAACAGGCAGCTGTTCTCAGAGGTGGTATATAATCCCATCACATGCCAAAACCTTACTGGTCCCTGTACAAAATTCGTACACTGACGGTTAAACACTACCCAGGAATGTGGTAACATTTGTAGATCTACATCTGCCTCCTTTCAGGACCAAACAGGCACCTTACCACTGTGCAACAAAATCCATGCCATGGTGCAAGAAGCTACCAGCGCTGTCCTCCTCGTCCTGTGATGAACATTTTCCCACTTCTGTGACAAACACAGCTCCACAGCTAGATCTCCTTCACTGAGCAATGAGATCCACTGCTGAGGTTGGAGCAGCCCATGTACGTGGGTCTTGGGGTAGAGGGACTCAACAACCAACCAGTAGCAATTGCAATCGATAATTAGGGTCTATTCTGCATTTCCATCCTCTCCTGATCTCAGAGGTGGGCTCTTTGCTGGCTGTTGGTGGGGAAGGTGGCAGCGATGGCCAGAGCTCATGGAGAAGCCACTGGCACCATCTGCGGGCTCTTCTGAGATGCTCCAGCTGCACGCCTGGAGATATCGCATCCCGCAGCTGCTACTGCAAGTGGGGGAATTAGCTCATCTGATGCCAAGTAATCTGTCCATTGAATACTAAGCACCACCTGAAGCAGGTCCTCGGAGTCTCAGATTGCACAACCATACATAGAGGAATCTTTGGACCTTAAATGCTCTATGCTTCAACTCTTCACTGATAAAATGAGGATTAAGAAGCCCATTCATCTCAGAGAGTGTTGTGAAAAATCAGTCCATTAGTTTGCGTCCCATTAATGTTATCTAGGCCAAGGAGATGAATAATTCTGTCCCCAGAAGAAGATTTGTATAGCAAGCAGCATATAAGACAAGGGACCACACCAAACAATAAAGCTAAAGCGAGATATTGAGAAATGGTTCGTTAAGTGTATGCCATTCATCCCAGCACAGGGTCAGGCTGTGTCTTACAGAAGCAGTACGTGTTTAGAAGTAGAGGCTGCGGTGTGGTGCACACACACAGGGGCTGTGTTAAAGCTTTGCAAAACACCCTAATTGAGATGTGTCCCACCTTGCTGGTGATCGATTTGCAACCTACGTATTGTTCTGGTTTTTTCAAACGCTGTGTTTTTCTGTGTAATAACTTCAAGAGCTCTTGTTAAGCAACAGCCATTCACCAGGGAGCACAGGACAAGCTCGTGGGGACCAGGCATCCTAGCTGGAGATCAGCTGCTCCTGGAATAGCTGAGGCAGCACAGAGCTGTGGTGGGGGCGAGCGCAGCTACACACCAATCCCGCCAAAGCAATTTGTTTCCAGTGCTCAGAGATCTCACCGTTATCGCCCACCTTTGTCCTCTGAAGTGGGGCTAGTGTGACTCCTTCTTACCAAGGCTGCACGTGGAGGCCACTTCAGTGTTGGAGCTCATGAAGAATGCATGAGCTTGGAGCTGCATCCCTCCTCAAACACACAAATCTCTGCTTGAGTAAGGGTGGATGCTGCCAGCTGACTGCAAGGGGTTCTGCCTTTGACCCCCATGGACCCAAACATGTCCATCTCATGAACCCAGGCAGCTCATCACTGCAGCCATCCTCTAGCCATTGTGAGCAGTTGAGCCCGGAGCCCTCTGCTCCTTGAGGTCCTCAAAAAGGGGATCCTTTGAGCATCCAGGTGGGTGACAGGAGCATCTGCTGCATGGGCAGTGCTTGCTTTCCAACACAAATGCAGAGGAGGAAAGGGATTTGAAAGAGGACAAGTTCATTCAGTGAAGGGGACAGGTTTTGTGATGCTTCTCCTGGCTCCTGAGGGAGCTTGATTGCTTTGCATGGCTCCTTGAACGCTCCCATCCCTAAAACCAAACAGCAACAAAATCCATGGCTTCAAGACTTGGTTTTAGAGGTGAAATGCTTAGGTTTCTTCTTCTCTGTCCTGCATTAGTCTGTAGTCAGGAAGGATTTTGGTTAAAATATCCCATTTTCTTTCCCTTCCCTCCTCAGGTCTGGAAAGAGCTGGGGTAAATGTAGGCTTCAACAGCTGGGCTTATATACTGAGCCACAGCCAGATTTCAAATCCTCTGCAGAGTATGTAAACTCTTTGGGCTTCCAGCTGTAGCTCCCAGAGCTTTTCTTCAATCAGAAGTAGTTGAAGTGCAGTCTCCGAGTGTCCAGGACATACAAGGCAACATGGAAAGACATCTCCACCCAAGCTGTTCAAGTAATGTGCCCAGATATGCTCAGGACTCCACAAATGAGCAACCACCCACATTTGAATCTGTTGGTTTTAAATGTGCACCCATTGCTGCACCAATCAGCTTTTGCATTTGGCATGTTGTATACAATAAATGTAACACGAAATATCTGTTTCTGACAGTCTCTAAGGTATTCATGGGCAAGACTTCTGATGATATAAAGAAATATTTTCCTGTCTTTCAAAATACCTCTACTAGTTACTAGCTTGCCCTTTTAGCAGAGACTGATGTGGAAAAATGTCAGCGTCAGAGAGGCAGACTGAAAAAATTAAAAGCAAATGGAAAAGGCAGTGGCTGAACAGGAGCTGGCAACTAATCTTATCTTCAGTGAGCCCCTCTTGTAACAGGTACAGAGCTGCCTGGGAAGGACTAAAGGTGCTAAAATATGATGTTTATTGAATGATCAAGGAGTACTGCACTGGCTGTTCAGGAAGATTTATTCTCCATCTGTGCTTGTTTTTATTCTACTGGCATGCCTAATAAATATCAACTCTTTCAAACAAAAGCATCTCCATTTGCAAACGTGTTAGCAAACCTTTGGCATTTCCCAATCATTTTGCCTCAAATCTCCCTGCCCGGAGGCCCACGTGTTTATCCCCAGGACTTGATGGGATTTCTCAGGCTAGAGGTCCCTTGGGTTCCCTACTCTGCTTGTTGCCTGGAAAAAAAAAATCAGAGATCTCTTTTTTTTTCAGCACATGCACTTCCAAATGCACACACAGGTAACTACCAATAATCCAAGGAATTTGAGCAAGCAATTACTAAGTGAAAGGTCCATACTACACAAGCACACCAAGGCTCAGAAACCTTTGCTGTGCAACTAGAGAAGAAAAAATAAACAAATAAAAATTTTTTAAAAATCACCAAATCCTAGGGCCCTGTGAGGCAGTAAGTAAAGTTTGGCAACTTCCAAATGCATAACCCGTTGTTACAAGCTGTTCCATGTGGCTCCCCAGAGGGCTGGTCCATAAAGGATAACAACCTTTGCCTGCTGGGAGCTATTAGCTTAAATGGTAGCGGGCTGCTGCAGCATTTAAGCCTGATTATAATAGTGTCATTGGATTTGTATGCGTTGGGATCCATGCAGATGGATTTCACAAAAATTCTAAGAAATTACATCCAAGAAAGGGAGTTAAAGGGATGTCTCTATGCATGGCAAGCGCTGGCTGACTAAAATTGCAAATAGAGGATCGCCAGGAAAAAAAAAAGAAAACCCCAACTAAGTTAAATGAGGTTCAACATTGTGATGGGGAAGTTAGAAGCAGAAACGTTTTCCGGGCTCTGGAATCTGCTGGAACGGGCAGATATATTAATGATCAAAATAGCCCACATCTGTCTTCTTCATTTTTGCATTAAATTCATATTATTTTATTAAGACAGCCTATGGGTACCTGCACATACATTAGGTATGCGAGCACATTAAATCATTCGCTGTGTTACACATGGCATTGCACGAAATTTGGCAGGTATCGTAACCCTCCATGCAGGTGTTATCTGTAGATTAGCACTCCTCTCTTCCCATCATTTCTAGGGATTCAGAGGACAGACTTCAAGCCAGGAAATCTCATTAGATCAGATAGCAAAACCTGAATTTCTACATCCTGGAAACAAGCTGGTAATTTATACCTGGCTAAAGCACATGACCCAGAAAAGCATTGATCTTGTACAATTCATTTGTCTGTCTTTGACTTGCAGACATCAGGGCATTTGCACGTTGCAATCAACTGGCCTCTCCGTCTCCCCATTGAGAAGTTAAAGGACCACCCTCTCGCAGCATCTTCTGCTCAAGGTTTTTCTGTTTCTGTTTTCTTTTGGGGTTTCACACTGAACTATTTAGTGGATCTTTTTGGCAGTTTTCTCCCCCGTGGAGCTGCCAGAGCATCCACACTGTTCCCCAGCTTGCTGGTGGGCCATCCTAAAGCCGCTGAGATGCAGCCAATGAAGCTGGGCTTCCCCCAGCCGTCATGGTCATGGCAGGTGATGGTCACCTCAGCAAACCCAAAAGTGCCCAGCACGGTGCAGCTGGGAGGCAGTGACCTTTCCAGCAGCTTCTTTGTTTACAGAGCCATTTATAAGCTTCTACTTAATTAAAATAATCACTAATAAGCCTGGCAGCTTAGCAGAAGCAGTATGCATTCTTCACGCAGACGCAGAGGATCACCTGCTCCCAGTGTCTAAAGCCATTGCCTTGGCTCAGTCGTGACTTACCAGGGATGTTGGAATGAAGGAAAGGACAAGCAAGAGACATGACTTTAGACTGCCTGAAACAACCTGAAGATAATGTTCGTTTTCAGAGCCAAGCTTCAGCATCCCATCACGTGTCCATCCTTGCAAAGAGTCAGCCAAAGCAGGTACAGGAGGGCACAGTACCCACGACCCGTGCCCGCACACAAGCAGGCAGCCCTCTGATTTCACCCCACTACCAGGGCAATAATCCTTGACTTTACAGCCTCGGCCAGGGTCACCTACCCAGCTTCAATAGGTTTAACCCTTCATTACCTCTCCAAACCTCCATCGCTTGGACAAAAGGTGCCTTATTGCCCAATAATCCTTTTTTAACATTTCACAAAATCTTTCCCTCCTTCTTAAGGCTTAAGGAGAACAAAAAAATGCACATTCCCTATTTAGAAACATTCTTGTGATGTTTATTGGAACAGGCTGAAAGAGCTGAGGTTTGAAAATTAGTATCTGGCAAGGAAACAGTGTCCTCAGGGGCCAGAGAACAAGCCGCACTGGGAGGAAAGTGATGGGACCAGCCTTTAAAGGCTGGAAAATTGCAAACCAAGTGTGCTCAGCAGTATTTTCCTTTATGCAGTTCTTTTATTCTTAAGATGAAAATTGCTCGGGACAAAAGCATCGGCCTGATACCTGGGACAGTCTGCTCCTTACTCTCCTTTTTCCTGTGAAAATATGTGCTGCTTTGAAGAGAAGATATGTTCAGCAAGAAGCAAATGCCAACGTGACCATTTTTAATGCAAATTGTCCGAGATCTCTCCCCGCTCCTCTAATACTGCATAGGAAATCTGTGACAGTGCCTTGGTAGGGCTGTCAGTCTGCGTCGCCTCTGCACTGCCAGGAGAGGTACAGGGGCCCGTGGTGGTTTTACACGATAAGAAACTGCCATGTTCATTTTCCAGCCTCTGATCCCACTTCAACGCAATAGCAAGGGCCTCTTCCACCCCTCTCTGGGTCTTGCCCTCCAGTCACTCAGAGGTTTTAATGAGCGGACAAAGCTGATGCTGGCGGTATCACTGCGAGGATGCTCCTGTGGGCAAGGGTGTCCACAGTGCCCCTTGCACGGGTAGGGGCAGGCGCAGAGGCACGTCCTGCACCACTAATCCCAGCCTCATGCAGCATGCACAGAGTTAAACTCCGCTCTGGTATTCCCGGGGGGCTCATGCTTTAGCTGCCACTCTGCTCCTGGCTCCGGGGATGACGTGGCCGTGACTTTCCCAGCACTTCTTCCCACACTCACCCTCCGTCGGGATTCGGCAGAGCCCCGACCGTTGCTCCATGGAGCATCGCACCGACCCGTGACCCCGCGTGCAGGGCCCAGGCTGCCGCTGTTCACCGCCCCCGCGGACGGACGGACGGACGGACGGGGAGGCAGCAGTTCCCACAGCCTGCGCCGGGGAGGAGGAGATGCAGACCCCCAGACGCAGAGCCCCTGGGAGCCACAAATCATGACAGCCCCCCACCACCGCTCTCCACTGGCCAAGGCACAGATGCGCGCCCCGGTTCTGGATGCTGTGCTAGCAGCCGTACCCCTGAGCCAACCCCGCAGCTCCCTCGGGGTGTCTGCGGGATTAGATGCATGCAGAGCACATGTGCTTTCCAACGAGAGCATCCACATTCCTATTCAATATACCCCCTAGCACCCATCCTCCCCAAAACAGCCCCATGCTGACCGAACTCTGCCTACCCACTTTATTGTCATCTCGACACCAGCGTGCACCATTACTCGGCATCCACAGCATCGCATGCTGATGCACACAAAAGCACATGCGTATAGGGGGATCGGTGCCTCTGGCTGATTGCTCCTCTGACAAACAAATCACACCCTGATTAACATTCCTCTGTCCATAAACACACAGCCTCAGTTGCAGTCCTGACCTGCGCATCACCCGTACTGCCACACGCACCACAGTGCAGTCCACCCATACAGATGCTGGAGGAGCATGGGAGCTCATGCACCATCATTTGGGGGTGCAGACCAGTTTCTGCAAGCCCTTCTCCAGACTTGCACCCTCATGCTAACTGGGGGTGACTCCTCTGCCCCCGAAATGTCCGTCCTGACTACAGCTGCAGAAGGAATACTGGGTGTGATGGTTCAGCAAGTGATGATTCATAGTTTCCAAGGGCTTTAGTAGTATTAACTAATTCAAAATCATTAATTAGCCCCATCTGGTCAGCATGTGACTGAGTGCTACAGTATGCATGCAGGAAAGGTCATTTCCACCAGGTGCCCATACACCTTGTCTTTCCTGTGGAGACGACACTCCCAAAGCAGGAAAGTGGTGGGGTGGAGAGAAAAGAGCCTATGAATAGTGTCCACTGGTCAACCCAACCAGCAGAGAGTCCTTCCCGTGAGGTGAGGTGACTCTATTGCACACCAGGAACACCCAAGTCGATTTTCCCACCTCCCACCTGCACAAGAGGTGTAAGAGAAGATGAGAGGAGAGCCCCAGCAACTGCTCCCAGTCACCAGGATGCCCAAGCCGATGGGAAGGCAATGGAAACCTGCTGGAAGACCACAGCGGGCAGGGAGCTGCCAAGCTGTAATCCAACACGCTTGGCTATTTAATGCTGCTTATTGCAGCCCTCAGTTCTTCCTCTCACTGCAAGACAAATGTGATCACTGCTCCGTATGCTTCACTAGCCTTCCCCAGCAACACTCAATTCACCACTGAGTTTTGCTGGGGGGCAGGATAAGATTGTGCAGATATAATAACTCTATTCATCACCGCCGAGCAGGGCTGGGCAAACAGCGCTTTGTAAATGACTCGGGAAGTTTGGCAGCTCAGATCCCACCAATCTCCCTGACAGGCAATACCAGTGTGCCCTCAAGCCCCAGAGCAGTGCAGCCGGAGGAGCCAGACCCACTACCACCACGCCGGCATGGACCCTGCCACCCCATGGCGCACCAGCCTGGATGCGCGTGGCTGCTGATGGAGGGGAAGGCTCTCACGCCCAGCCTCTCCCAGTGAAAACACTCAGAGCAGTGGGACCACTAAGTCTGGGGGTGCTGGTACCCCACCAATGGTACCCCAGCCATGAGTGATGGTCTGAGGTTGGCTGCTGTGGACAGTGGACCTGTGGCTCCCAAAGGGACCCATCTGCAGCCTCCCATAGACTTTGGGAGCTTTGCACTTGGGCCCCACCAGGTTCCTGTGCCCCCCTGTGGATGTGTTAGCCATGAGAAACCGGGTATCAAAGGCTTTTGGTGCTTTCCCAGACCACTGACACACACGCGCACACACGAACACATATACAGACACACAAACACACCACATATGCACGCACACACACAGCCTGGAGCTGCTAGCCAATGCATCCCCTCCTTTTCTATCCTACCTTAAAGAAATAGCTTCCACTAGCCAAAATATAAAAGAAAATAATAGGTATTTTTAAATAAAAGGTGCAGACACGCATAGCAGCTCCAGCTGCATCCCACGCTGCCTCCTTGTTGTCTCAGCACCTGGGAAATGCAATCCTGCTGCTGGCATGTGGCTTTGATTCAGAAGCTGCATTAGCCCTAATTCCCTGTACCAATATCCTCTGCTGATCCAGGATCTGTGGGCAAAGAAGCCTGAGCCAATACTGCTAATCTCCATAGCCATCCTACAACCTCTGTTGCACCCTACACTGCAAATTGCTTTGCAAGCTGGAGCTGTTGGGAAGTGCTCCCCGTGCGCTGAGCTCACACGGTTTGCAGAGAAATCACTGCAGGGACGTGACTTGGTGAATTCCTGGGTAAGATGGCTATTAAACACCCACGGGCTGGGGAATCTGTTTTAAACTAAATTTTTGGACTACATCTCTTTCTAGGTTTTTTGTTTGGGGGTTTTTTCCAAATTTTTAATCACCAAATTTGTACAGAAGGAGCCCTTTGAAAACCACTAGTTTAGTGCGGCCTTGCTACTATCTAGGCTTTTCATTAGAAGGCTAGCATCTGTTAAAGAAAATCCAAGGGGCTGACTTTTTCTTTCTTGACATAAAACAGCCTTTCCAGAGCTTAATAGAAATTTGAGTAAGGCACTTGCTGCCAAGGATCCAAAAAAATTGATTTAGTGTGTTCAAGTTCATTCATTAGTTTTTGTAAAATATTTTCAAGGGTGAAGTTTCCTGTATTTGTTTCCAGCAGAGTTTCCAGGAATGTGTTAAGATGCTGCTCAGTAGCACAGTGATTACCAATGTTCATTTTCAGGATTAAAAAAGACCAGGTTCTTATGACTATTTTCATTTCACAAACAATTAGAAAGCCATTGCGGCTTCCTGCACAAATGCCGTGTTGTGAGTATTTCTGTACAAAATATGTAGCACACCTCATCTTGTTTAAAGCGAGAATGAATAAATAAATAAATAAATGACACTAAAAATTATCAAAATGCCTTTGAGCAGTATATATTCTGCCAGAGTAATGAAGTCAGGTACACATTGTACTCTGTCAAACCAAACAACTCACTTTTAGTATTCCTCCAGTGCTTTCTTGCAAGTAAGCACTATATTTACTTCCTCTGCTTTTCGTATTTCAAGGAAGTGGAGTTATGAGTACATTACATCAGGGGATGGAGAAGTATTATCCAGAACATGCAAGTCAACCCATGATCGGATCTGCTCTGCAATGCCTGTTCCCATTATACTGGGAGCACGTGGTGAGGTTCTCCTGCCCAAGCATGGTCCTTTGGTCTGAGCAACTCAGCCGTGCAGACAGACACAGCCATGCTAGGGACAGCCTAGGTGTTTGGGTCAGCTTCCCTTCCTTAACGTAAAAAGATTCACAAAGTAGTGAGTAGAGAGGAGAGGTTTTCAGACACAGGAAGAGGAATTGGCATGTTCTTACAAACCACTGAAAAGTCAATTTATTGTTGTCGCTATTTTTCTTCCCTATACTGGAATGGGAGGGAATTACTCACAAAGAGAGTAAAATAGGATGAGAGGTGCCATGCTCTTTCTTAGTGAGACCTTCCATGCCAGAAAGTGCTGAAAATCCTCACCTTTCTGCTTGGTGATGGGTTGGGGGTGCAAACAGCTTGGATGAAGATTCAGGGAAGAGATCTCATGAGCTGGAGTTAGAGGGTGACCAGCATGGCAGAGAGTGTATGGGGACACAGTGCATACAGCTGTGGCTGGTCTGGCCTGGGCAGACTGGGAGGAATACCTTAACAGCAGTCAGGGCTGGAGCAGAGCTCTAGGAAATCCACACAGAAAATGGCAGTGGCCGCAGGGCATGTGCAGAAATATCACCTAACAGCATGTCCATGAGCAATGAACAACTGGGAAAGCCACATAAAAATCCACATCCTGTGAGCACCCATGGAAACTAGCAATACACAGCGGGACAGAAGATTCAGGATACCAAAATTCAAGGACATTTGGCAGGGCAGCTTCATTTTTAAGAAAACTTTAAATTTTGATTGCTACATGGACTGTACTATGTGCATTTATTGTTTGAAATAGATGAACACTTCCCCAGGGCCTGTCGTCCCTCCTGAGCAGACCAACAGATATTGGGAATGTTATTCTCATCCCTGCACCTTTGAGTCCTGGAGCATCCTGCAAGCCGAGCCCAGACCAGCTAAGGAGAGGTGAGCTGGGACCACAACGGGGACAAAAGTAAGGGCCTAAAGGTGGTGTGATACCCAGGACCAGCCTGGGGTTGACTCCATTCAGTCTTTGCAATTATTTTTCCTCTCTTCTCTTCCAGATGCAGCTTCACTGGAGGTGTGGATGGCTCATGGACTATTGGGAAGGAGACAGAGCAGCCTGGAAAATCCTTGGATGTGGAGATCTGGGCCACCAATGGGGTCTTCTGAGCAGTAAGGAGGAAGACCAGGCTTCTAAAAACAATAGAAATGAAAACAGCCATAAACTGGAAAACAATCTTGTGTCTCTGATGGAAAAGATGTGAATCTCAGAGGCTGCAATGACGTTTTATGCTGATGTCCTAATGAAGCACAAGAAAAGACACATTTCTGACTATGGCTGTAAAAGACACATTTGCATAATGTTTGTCTGCAGATTGGGGTGTTACGCTATGATAGCTTTAGAGGAAGGACAGGCTGTCCTCTTGAATGTGTCACTGAAAAATGTGCTTCCCTTGGAGACTAAGGGACAGCATTTGTATTCTTCGTTTGGTGGGAAATAAACAGCCCAGAGGCTGCTTGGTGAGACATTCACCAGGTCACCCTGTGCCTTGGGACAGCAGCAAGGGTGCAGAAGGGTGCCCACCACCTTCCCAAGCACGTCCCAGTCTGGAAAGAGCTGGGACCACTGTGCCAGTCAGGTCTCAGGAGAAGTGAGAGCCATCAGGGGACACAGTGACAAGCACAGCTGAAAACAGGAGCCATCAGCCCCAGGAAGATAACAGTGGGGACAAACAGCCCCCATGCCTTGCATAATGAAATGTATATTTCTGAACAAGCCTGGGTGTAGGGCAGGAAAGTTATTTGTCAGCCAGATATTGGTAAGGAGGGAGGCAGGCATGAGATGTCAGGAAAAGACTAGGGCTGCTGAAAAGGTTGCATGGGTCACCAAGGTGGATGACCATCCATATGGTGACATGTTGGTTTTGTGGGAAATGATCTTCTGATCAAATTTTACTTAATAAAATTTAATAGAAGCAGCAGGCATTTATGTGCTTTATTGCGGAGTGTAACAGAAAGAGAACTAATTACTTATTGCAACCTGAGGCTTAAAAAACAGCCAGAAAGTCAGTATTTGAAAAGCTGCTTTCACTGGCCTGGCTGCTCTGACAGAGCATGGAAAAAGCCATGACAATACCACTAAATCCATCCTTCCCTGTGCTTAGGCAAGGGGACGTGTCCATCCCTGAGCCGTATGCAGCTCCCACTCTTACCTACTAAACTTGCAGGAGGGCTCATATTTTCAAAACTTGAGCTTCCGCATAGATTCTAGCAACAGAAATATAGAAGCTGGTAGCGGACACCAAAATGGACTTTTTTTAAAATTTTTTATATATTTCTATACTTGCAAGTCTCTTGTTGGACCTCAAAGTGGACCTGTTACTCTCTGCTCTTTAGATGATTTATTAATTACAGGCCGAGTTACGGCAGAACTGCAGTTCCCTCGGTTCTGGTGATTTGTGTGAGACTGGAAAAAACTTCGCCCTTTGCAGAAATAAACCCCATGTGCATAGCCAAAAAAGGGAACGTAGTCCTTAAAAGACTACACACACAGAGACACACACACAAACACACACAAATATCTATTCATATATATATATATAGCTTTTGGTGATGTGTCTCATGCTTCAGGACTGAATCTATTTTTATGCTTTCACAAATGACCATGGAAGAGCATTTCAAATGAATCTCAAAGAATAACATCCTTTTGTTCACAGGCACAGACACGCAGAATGGACTTGGCTGAAAAATAAAATAAGACTTTGAAAGAAGGAGAAAGAAGAAAGTTACCTGAATAACTACAGACTTAGAGCTTCTCATCCTGTTGTCACGGCATGAGGTATTTCTCTAGTTTGGAGAAAGAGCTCTGGATTCCCATCTTAGGAAGGATGCAAAGAAGAATATAAGATCTTCTTCAAATTCTGAATGAAAAGAGGCATTTGATACTGTTTTGGAAGCAGTTAAATGCTGTGAACGCTTATAGAGATGTGTTAATTATGGAGTACCAGCTTCTGGCTGCATGGATGCTCAGCCATGGAAGGTATTTTAGTGCACTCAAGGAGACAGCGAGAGCAGACACACCAAAAACCAAAACAATAGGTGGACTCTTATGCTTTTTCTTAAACTTAGAGTGCCAGACCTGGAAGAAAAAGCTGATATTGTTTCTTACTGACCAAATCAAACAGTAGATCTCAGTTTTATTTCCCCAGGAGGAGAGCAGTTACATGCTGGTATGAACATAGCGGCAGGCATTGTGTTCAGGACAAATATTTAGGATGCTTATGGTGTGACATGAACATGAAACAGGCTGATGGAAGCAAAAGGTCAGGTTAGAGAATTTTCTTCATGGTTGTCTTGAATAATCAATCACCAGTGTGGTCCGTACCCCACGATACACCTTGACTGCTACGTGTTGGGTGCAGGCTGAGTGCTGAGCTGTGCAGACTGCAGGTTGGGAAACGCTGGGGTTAATATGGCCTCACGTTATGGCTGAGGTTAATATGGCCTCTGCACATAGCTGTGCTCAGTACCTGCTGCTCCAGCTTCATCTGAAGAGACTCCAGATAATGCATCTTTATTTGTTTTGGAGGAGTTAAATTTAAATTCCCAAAGAAATTCAATGAAACTACATAATAGACAGCACAAAGCCCATGAGCCCAAGCTCTGCGCGCCTGCAGACCACAACAAAATCCATCTTTTTAAAACTCAGGTATTGCAAACTGGGAGAAAGATTTTGTGAGGAAGATGCCTGGACTAGAGCCAGGTTTTGAAACAATGAGGAGGCAGCCTGACCTGTTGTTCCTAAATAAGAATTTAAAAAATACAGCTTCTAACCAAGAAAGCTGCAAGACCCAGAACATTCGTGTGTGAGATCCAAAGTTAGGATCTTAAATTCCTTTTCAAGAACATCAGCAGGAGGAGGACCAAATAAAAACTGTCACTGTTATTTTTCTTGTTGTCATTATATGGTTACAAGTGAAAGCAGAATGGGCTTTTTTGCATCAGAGGATATAATACAATCTGTAGGTGTTGTAGGAAGAAAGAGAAAAGAATAAGCAGAAGGGGAGGCAGGGAAGAAGAGTGGAAAGTTACATAAAACTGCAAAGTTAAAGCCATTTTGGGCAATACAGTTATTAGGAAACTGAAAAACCATGAAGGCTGGAAAGGCTTGGCTTGAGCTGCTGTGCTTGGTGGCATCTGTGTGGTCTACTTGGTAATATGGAGAGAGCCTACCCGTGGAGCGGGCATCCTCACAGAGCCTGGCCAGGCACTGTGAGAGGGTTGGGTTGAATTTCTGACTTCCAGAAGGGGAAGACGAAGAGGGTGGGAGCCCCTGTCAGGTGCCTTCAGCCTGCCCAAGCTCCGGGAGCTTCAGAGCAACTGGGTCTAACATATGGTTTCCAATGCAGCAAGAAAGCCAAGGGGAAGGGTGGGGGCTTCCTTCCTCCCAGGGGAAAATTTCTTGAACCCAGAGGTGCTAACGCCATCCACGCTGCCAGCCACAAGGTGGGACAAATCCTGCTGCCCCTGCAGTGCTGCTCAGCAGGGATGCCTGCTCCGGTGCCACTGGGCAAAGGGACAAGAATTATCAGAGCCCACACAGCAAACGCTGCATCTTGTCCGACAGGCAGGACAAGGTCGTGGGTGCTCACCTATGCAGCCGGCATTCGGCATTAGGGCAGCAGCAGAGATAAAAGCCAGAGTAAAACCACAAAAGTGCAGAGCGTGGCTGAGCCGCGGGGCAGAAGGGAAAAGCACCACGCAAGAAATTGATTCCATTAAAAAGTAATCTCAAATTTAATAAAAGTTATGATTTGATTATAGCCGTAGAACCGGAGGGCAGGGAAGGGAGTACAGAGAGAGAGCTGGGGGGAGGCACCGGGGAGGGGGAGAGCAGTTCTCAGGTCCGGCCGAGCCTCCAGAACGGCTCTCACAGCCTGCCTGGGTGCACAGACCGCCTGGCCGCTGCCTGGCCTGTCCCCGAGCATCTCTGCTCCTGCCTCCATCCCCCTCCGACCGGCAGCACCACTCCCCGCGCTGAGCTCCTCTGTCCCCACCGTGGGACCCAGGCACAGGAGGGTGATGCAGCTGGGCAGGATGGAGAGCGTCGTGGGGGAGCTCATCCAAATGAAGTCAGCATTTATGAGATCAACGCCTCAATGTGCTTGGATGAATGCAGAGAAGCCTTTATGCATCCCAGAAGATGCTTTTCCGAAGCCTGCTGGCACAGCTTCTCTGCGCAAACCCACCCGCTCCGCTCCAACCTGGCTTCTCCAGCAAGGCAGCGGCAGCCCCTTCCTCCCGCTACGGATGAGTCCTGCCTTCCCTCTGTGCTGGCGCTGCCCTAGGGGCAGGCAGACTCAGCGGGTCGGGGCAGGACAGACAGCACAGGGACCTGCCCGCACCAGGACCGGCAGATGCTGAGATGAACCGGGTGGCCGCTGGTAGAGCCCAAACACCAGGGAGGAGCATTTGCCCTCAGCTGTGACACACTGCAGCCTTTAAAAGCTGTTCTCGCCCCTCTGAACTGCTTGGTCTAGGAGCCTCCCTTTCCTCTGGCTCCAGCGGGGCAATAACCCCTGGCCACAGTGTGTCCTCTCCTGCTAAGCTGAAGTTCTCCTTGGGGGCACGGTTGGGAGGGACGTGTCAGGGTAACGCTAGCAAAAGGCTGATGTGGGGTGTGGGGGTAGGTGGGTACCAGCCTGATGTTGACTCAGGCCCCATATTGCCGTAGGAGACACGAGTGGTTCCCCTCATTTCTGCTGGAGGAGGAATGGGCATGGCCTGGAGGGGAGAGGGGACCAGGGTGGGGAGATGCTGTCTTGCTTTCTCATGACAACATTAGTGCTGAGAAAAACCGGTGGTGAAGGAAAACACAGTGGAACTTGCTTGCTCCCAGAGAGGTTTTTCTTGCATGTGCAATTAGATACCAAAAAGACCCATGATTCTGCTGTGTAAAATAAGTAAATAAATGCAAATTATTTTGCATGTTAGAGTAATGCAAAAGCCCAACCCCTGTCCTGTCAAAAAGGAATAACAACTTGGTCTGTGAGTCAACATCGACACTGAAATCACCAGCTGCCCCCTCTCCGATTTCTCTGTTTATATTGATAAGGTTGGCAGCTGGATGGCTGCCAGTGTCTTGACAGTAAATGTATGTGAATGATATATATACATACATAATATTGTTACATGTTATAGGTAAAGATGTTTCTTGAAGTGTAGGTGACAGGCAGTGGCTGTTAGTGCAGATATATATGCATGCACATATATAAAGAAGGGAAGAGAGAATAATTAATATAACACCAATTATCTGGGTTTTACCTTTTAAGCTGAGCTATTATATCATTTGGAAGTATGCGGTTAGGGAAGTAAAGAACAATAGAAGAAAATAAAAATGTGTTAGGACTAAAAGAAATCTGATATTAGGAATTAAAAGGAATCTAATGCTGGTATAAGGCCCACTACTAAGTGTGCATGATAAAATTGATGGTAGTGTTACTGAAAAGTCAAATAAGTTCCAAAAATATTTCTGCTTGGTAATTAAAAAAAAAAACAGGACAGCATATTGCAAGTCTACAGAGCTAATGAGATATTTTTCATTCTAAACAGTAACTATGGTGGTTATTAAATTGTATTATTGAGTCAAATGCATTTAAATTAGAGATGCTGTGCAATGGACTTCCAAGTGTTTTGGAGAAACTCCTGGGGAACTTGTGGCTTAATAATATGTACTGTGGTAATGTGAAATACTGAGAAAACTTCAGAGGATGGGGAGAGGGAACACTGGGCCAAAACAAAGAACAGAACAAAATTGCTAAAGTTATTTTGCTGAACACTGATCCTACATAAAATAGCAGGACAGCTGGTAAAAGATATAGCTAATAATTAATTGAGAATAAAACATTATTATAATACTATATTATGGCTACTCAGCAGGCTTTTCTGAGTGTTCCTGGTAAATGATTGTAAATCAGTAAGGATAACTATCATCGGAGTGATTTTCTTGGGTACCTCTCTCAATCGTGTGCAGTGTTGCATAGCTGGTGAAACAGGAGGATGGAGGACTGCATGGGGCCACTGTGAGCTCAGGCAACTCTGAAATAGAAATTAAATCCAGGGGTTCAGAGGAACATCCTGGAGCTTCAAAAGCCACAGATAATCCTCCAACATACTTTAATGTACTTAACTCCAAGTCTAAAATACCAAATACTACAAAAAGCAATGTGTCAGAGGTAGAAAGCAGGAGAGACTGTGAATGTTGTCAGTCTCATGGGCTCCTGCAGCAACAGGGTATTTGCCCAATAAAAATGGCCAGGTGGCCTTTGATAGTGTAACGCCATCTTACAGAAGAAGGTGAAAAATATAAAGGCATCCCTATGATCCTTGATTTAAGGAAAACCTCCTTCTTGATCCCAAACCTGGTGATCGAGTTAATCCTGGGCATGGGAGCAAGATGCATCTTCCTATGCCAAATCCACCTTTACCTGTGAGTGCTTGCTGATGCTACAGAAGACAAAAGCAAACCCAAACCCCAAGTTACACATCAAGTGGCAGAAATAGTAATTTCCTGATCCCCAAGACCACAGGATTATATATAGCCTAGGCGTGGCATACTAAATAAATCTCCTTGCATCCCCTGGTTGGATACACCAAGAAACTGTACACCCAGCCCCTCATATCACAAGTGGCAGTTTCTCACCATCTCCTGTCGTGGAGGAGGAGGGCTGGCGTAGGATGTACAGAGTAGTCTGGGGTGAGGTGGCGTGGGTTTGGGTGCTGCCTGTCCTGCAGAAGTGCTGAACAGATGAGAGCAACCACTGAGGGGGAGCCTGGGGCAGCTCACGCTGGTGGGAGCTGGGCTGACGTCTGACAGCCCCAACCTGCAGTCACAGTGTCCTCAGAGGAAGGCAGGATGACTCAGCCCGTGTCATGGTTGGTTTTAGGAAGAAACCGGAGAGAGGGACTTAGAAAAGCTTATTGCTGTGTTTTGGGAGAGGAGCAGCTGGTTGCTGCCTGTCCATCATCCCATTTTCTTTTCCTTCTTGATCTCCGCTGCAGCGCTGCTCTGCAAAGAGCTCTGACTCACCGCTTGTGAGTGGGAAAGTGAAGCTTGCTGTGAACTTGGGCAGTTTAATTTTCAGATTTTGATCAGGGCTCAGTTTATCAGAAAGGCTAGAAGCCGAAGCTGGCCCATGGGTGCAAACTGGAGGTGGTAGCTGATGGGCAAGTGCCCTTCTCCCAAGTCCTCCGCACGCTGAGCCAGCTCTGCTGCAGGCTGCAAGAGTCATCAGGAATGCTGTTAAAGCAGCACAGCTCCTTTTAAAGTCGTGGGATTGTGGGGTTTTGGCATCATGTCAACTATTCCTGAGACAGTTCCCAATTATACTCCTTTTCTTTGTGGTTTGCTTTTTTAAATTTGTTGTTTTTCTCAGATAGTTGGTGCACAAGTGTTCTCAGTTATGTGAAACGGATTCTCACAAGGCTTTTATGTAAATACTTGTCTGGATGGATTTGCACTTTATTCTTCTGCTTGTAGCCGAGTCATTGAAACTGTAAACTGTGGTCACAAAAAATGTTTGCTTCTGATGGTGTTTTTATCTGTGAAGATGCCTGGTTTAGATTTGGACATGTCACTCTTTACATTAAGTGACAGCCCATAGTAACTATGAATGCTGTGGTTACTTGAGCCCTGGCAGCATGAGAGTGCTCAGACGAACAGGACACGAACATGGCTGGTCCAGCAACTGAGTTCCGTGTTCCTACTGGTCAAAATTAGGTTTGGTTATGTCTAAGCAAGACCCAAGATTATCCTCAGAAAATCAAAGGGCTTTTTCGAGAGAAGCAGGTCAGCTCCTGCAGGATAGCTCTGCCTTAATGTCTCCAGAGAGGTACAGGGATCTTTGTGGACCTCCTAATAGTTTATGTACAGGCTCTTCAGATGTGAATTGGAGCAGTTCTCCCCCACAATACAAACTTTTCATCCAGTGTGAGTGCCTCACAGAAGCTTTTTGGACTGCTATTTCTTATCACACCTATTCTCCTTAGTCCTTTCAGGGAATAAGTATTATTGGTTGCTGTATTGGGACCTCTAAAGACAGGTGGAAGAGTTGAAATTTAGATGTGCGTAAGCTGCAAGTTGAAAATGCCTTTAGCAATTGACAAATAAATCCTGGCATGTCCCCAGAATGCAGACAGCAGAATGGGTTGCATGTCAGAAGGTGGTTGAGATGGCGCAGGAGCAGGGTACTAGGACATCTGCTGCTGTTCTGCAGCAGAGATCCCATCTCTGGTTTCACCCCTGAGTGCTGCACCTGATGATCAGTAGTCCCACATTTTGCTAATACTCAGTCAGCTGAAGCTGCTGCCAGAGACACATGTGATTACTAGGGAGCATTTTCATGAACATTCTCTCAGCAGCCTTTGTGCAAAGATGAAGCTACCCTGATCCTCAGTGCAAGCAGTTTACTCCACTCATCCTTGCACCCCTGTGCTAATGCGATGTTTTGTCTGTGCAGTATAGCAGCTCTGAGCCTGGGACGTAGCTTTTTATTCAAAACCTGATCTGTCTTTGGGCTGTGCTGCAGGGCCCTTGTTGGGGGTGTTGAGTTTTTCTTCCTATTTTGCAGTACCTTTCGAGTCCTAGGGAAATGTGATGTTTTATCAGGCACTGATTTTGCTACTGAAGCAAAATCCTTGCTGTCACTCACTTATGTGTCATGCTGTCACAATGCTTCTTTGGACCCGACTTTTTTTATTCATTATTGATCATGGGAAATTGTTTCTAGAAGTGGGATGTAATTTATTTATTACCAAGTCTTCCAGTGGAATGTGATTTGTGCTGAAGTCCTTTTCCCTGAATTGTGCTTTGGCAAACATGATAAGACTCTGGAAGTAGGACAGCTTTGATGCTGAAGAGTCACTCTTTAACATCCCAAATACGCTGTTGTAAATGTGGCTGTACCCTCACTTCTGTGCTTCATTTCTGCTGGTGCCAGAGGTTCCCCATCTCTTCTTTTTAACATCTAAGCTGTCTCCCTCTGCCATTGGTGGCAATAGGTAGGGCCTGAAGCACATTAGACCCACTCATATCGTATCACACCAATATTATTAGCCTTGATAAACTCATAGGAAGTATTTTTATGGAAGGAAGTGAGCAAAGGAAATGATATATGTATATAGTAAAGGCTATTTGCAAGCCAATAAATAGATATTTTTAGGTACAGAGTCTGGTATGTTATTCTGTTTGTCAGACCTATCCCACATTTCAGGTTTCAAAAGATTTTTGTATGTCAGTGTGTTTATATCTTCCCCATGAAGTGAGGCACAGTGGGTTGAGGGGAAAAACGGGATCTGAGTACTCCCAGTTGACTAATACTCACTGAGATCCACTGTTCTGAGAGCATCCACAAGAGCCCATTCCAGCTGCAGACATATTACGAGCTCCAAAGATAATCTGTAGAAGGGGGAAAGCTCCTAAAACTGGTGTTATAATCTGTAACACCAGAAAAGCTTTCTTACTCTAGCCTTGATCATATATTTTTTTACGTAGGGGAATGCCATCTCTTTCATTTCCTCCCCTCTCCCTCTCTTATGATTTACTTTTTTTACCCATAAAAGTCTGAAATGTCCTCTTGCACTTCTGCTACTATTGTACCCAGGATTTTAGTGGGAACATTTGAAAAATAAATACTAGCCAAGGAGCACATTCATTTTTATTATAGCTATTCTCTCTGCATATGCAATGGTGAATTAACTCTATTTCTGCAAGTCTCTTGATTTTTATGTATCAGTGGAGAGAAGCTAAGGCCGTAAAGCTTGTTTGGTCCTGTAGACATTTGTGTTCTTAAATATGTAAAGATACCCCAGTGGAGCCTATACTGTTCCTCTATTTTTTGTGTAATTCTATTTTAGTGCATGTATTGCTAGTGATTTCCATTTTGTTTAATTCTCTTTAAAAGCTGGAAATCTCTCCAAATCTGTTTCTCTTCCTATTTCTGAGACTGCCTGTTATTGTTGCAGAATTATAGCATGACACTGCCTGAATATAGGCAATTTTCTACTCCAAACATGTTATCATTACTCCTTCAATACATTTATTGCTTCAGAACCTCTGGGGCAGTAGTTGCTTTGCTCCAGCGAGCACCAGAGATAGCAGACACTTGCTAGTCCTAAAGCTTTGAAGTAGGTGCCCTGGTCCATATTACACTCTCTGGGGCATTTTGGCAAAACCTGTGTCTACTTAAGAAACAGTTTCCCTTCCTTGGGCTTCTTGACCTGATCCTTATGTATCCCTGGGTTTATAGTGGTGGGATGCTTGCGGATGTACAGGCTTGAGCTCAGTGCCTTGTTTATTGAGTTACTTTTATGGTAGCTTATATCCTTCTGTCTTAATCTCATTTTATGTCTTTTTTTCCTCTCCCAGTCTTTATAGTGGTAAGTGTCTCTGATATTTAAATGCTCACATACATGATCAGTAGATCTTAAGAGTAATATTTTTCTCTCATCCATTTAGTAAATGCTGGGTATGGCTTGCTTTACAAGTAAATCTGGATGATGGGATGCTCACATTGCATGTTTTTTTCTTCAGTGGTCACAATAGTAATAAATAGGTTTATTGCTATTGTCAGAGACATATGTTTTAAGGCCAGCAGGGCCATTATGATTATTTGGTTGGAGATTATGGATTGCTCGGAGCAGAATTCAAAGCACTGAGTCAAACTTAATAATGTGAAGGGGAGTATGCGTGATCTGAATACATCACTCGGGAAGACACAGCCCTTATGTAGGTGTCACGTGAGTGTGGCATGCAAGCGTGTGCTTGACTTTAGTTGTGGGAGCAGTTATCTCCCTTCCCAAAGTCCACAGTGCTTTCCGAACTCAGGTGTCCCAGACTGGAGGTGATGATCTTCCATGTGCTCAGTTTTCTATGCACCGTGAAAAAGTTGCACATTATTTACAGTTTGTATTCTTGCAGCAGCTAGACCTTGGAATGACAGTGTCTGTCAGCAAGCTGGCTACAGTCTCTTAATAAGTATTACATGAATCACTGCATCCTTATGGTTCTGAAGGCTTTATATTTTTCTGAAGGAACTGCTCTTCCTAGAGATGCTATCTCAAAATGACATGTCTCCCCCAGAAAAGTACATTCCTCAAGGGGTCTTTAGAGCCACTCTGCTGCACTTAGGCCCTGCTGAGTTGTGTGGCTGATTATGATGCTCTGCAAAGAGTTGTTTCACAACTATGATTTTCCAATTACTTAAATCACCTGGAACTGAGAACTAAACCAGAGTTCCCTGTTATTTCTTTTTTCTATTTGTTTTGAGTGGAGCTTTTGGTCCTATTTTGCTTCCTCCAAAGAGCATTTGCATAATGCCTGGTCTTGCTATCTGGATGGAGATGTGCAGTCCCACCCAATCCTCCATTGCAGGTGGACTTCAGTTTGAATTTAGGACATAACAGCAGGTATCTGCATGAGAGCTAGGTGTCTGAAATGCTGTTAAAGTGACCACAGTAGGATTCACAGGGCACACAGACACATCAGGAAGCTGAATTTCAGTGCCTTAATCTCCAGCTCAAACACACCCTTCCTATATGGGCTGTGTTTCTCCTGCTGAAACCAAGTGAGAGGGGTATTCTCAGCACTTGTCACATCAACTCTTTTGGGAGGTCACAGCCAGAGGCTTACTAAAGTGACCCAAAGACGCTGCTATACAGACAGCCACAGCAAAGAGGAGCACCTCTGCCCGCTCCAGGCTGCCTGGCCACAGACCCTGAATTGCCCAGAGCTTTGAGGTGGATCTGCCCAGACCTCCACCTTATTGCTAGGGCCCAGAGAAGACCCAGCCTAAACACTGGACAGAAAATACACTGAAAGCAATTGAAAATAAGCTGATCAGACAGAAGAGAACATTTAAAAGGATTATTAACAACTCTTCCGCTGCTCAGGATGTCTTTGCAGGCAGATCCTTGCTTCCAGACTTGGTTTAGGCAAGTGACTCATTGATTTCAGGGTTGCAGCAAACCCCGCGCAACCACTTCTCATCCCAGGATATCTTCCCTTTCCACTTTCTCCTAGGCCTGGCTCTTTCATCCTTGTCCCTCACTGCAGGCTCTCTGACACTGCTTGGGTTGCAGGTTCCCAGCTCCACCAGCCCAACCCTGATACCACCTATCCTGTCCTTTCCAGCACCTTCTGCCTGGAGCAGGCTCAGCAGTGATTTGCCCTCCCTCCATGGTACGCCACCTGATCCAAACTTCTTTCAGGAAGGGGAGACAGCTGTGAATGTGTCATCTTCACCCCAGATGCTTCATACAGGTCCTGGTGATAGCAGAGGGTAGGTAGGTGTGCAGGTGAGTAAATTCCCATGACAACTATAAATTGTCTTCAGCAGATAGGGGGAAAAGACTGGATAAGGATTTAATATAAAGCAGTTCAAATCTTTGTGAGAAAGGGAGCCTAATTATCTGAATTTCTTAATTACCAGCCCTTTTATAGTATACACTCATAAAAGGCAGCTGGAACTTGGAATTACCTATCCAGAGCAGTTCACCATATTGTTGCTTCTGTGAGAACAATATGTTATAAACCACGTACCAGTTAAGTTGTTTTAATTAACCAATTATCTATTCAAAGTTTCTTGTAGCTCTCTATCTCTGTTCTTTAGCTACAGTACAATATGGAAATGAGAGTAAATTAAAGCACTTTATTAGACAAAATAGAATTAACAAAGAAAATAAGAAGTTACAGCGAACAAAACACAGGCCACCTGATCATGCTTGCAACATGTAAAATGATAACTTTAACTTTGGCTGTTAAAACAGATGAAGTATAATAAATTAAACCAGTTAATCCAAGTCATCCTACAGTTGTATTACCAGAGTAAGCTGTATCTGCAATCTGCTGGTGGAGCAGATGACCTCTGGAAGAGTGCAGACTCCTCACCAGCACCGTATGGGTTTATTGTTGTCTACAGGAGACCGTCTGTGCCTGCATGCCCTGTCCTGCGCCAGACCTGCACTGGAAGCGGAACCAGGACTGATGGGACTCTGGGCTGTGCAGGCAGCTTGTATCCAAGTGCCCTTAAAGCCATGGTTTCTCCCCAGTGGGACCTAATCCGCAAGTCTTGCAAAACACACGTAAGAACACTCCATACAAGACCCAGCAGCTGCTGTGTGCTCTCAAACCACAGCTGGAGAATCCCCCGTCTCTTCCCTCCACGCTTTCTGAAATAACCCTGTTATCAGAGTGCTTATGTGGGGCACAGAGCAAATCCCATCCTTGCTTGAGGGCACAAACACATCCCCTACCTCCAGGCCGTTTGTCATTCCCTGGATGAGCTATTTAGCAGCAGGCTTGCAAACACTGCTTAATAAAGCACCTAAAATCAGGGTGGGCAGACAGGACTGAAGACAGTTGCCTCTCTCCAGGACGTTTCTCCTGGCTCGGGGTCCTTGTGGGATAACATGTCAGGGGCCGGGACCTCTTGGCCACATCATGGTGGTTCAGCTTTTTCACAGCATGACTGCTGTGTCAAGACAGGCAGTGGTTTTCTGTGAAAGCAGGGGGAAGCCACTGAGAACAACTTGTGTGCTGAGCAGGCAACAACTATCAACAGACAAAACCAGGCAAACTGAGGATGTGATTGCTGCCAGGCTTCATGGTTGCAGGTTGTTCTTTGCATCGGTATTGCTCCCGCACAGCAGCAGCTCCTCTCCTTGTGAATCAAGGAGAGCATTTAAAAACTGAAGTCACTTGCAAGGCTTTAACTAAGGTATGTGCTTTCAGAGAAGTATTTGGGCACAAAGAGTCGTCTTGTCACTTAGGTAAACAAGACGCAACTATCGGGCTCGGTTTGGGGCTTATCAATTGGAACCAGCATGAAAGTGAGTTCTCCAGCTCCGGTTTGCAGTTGCAATGACTGGTTTCTCAAGATAAACCAAGAGCGTATTCAAGTACTTTTCTCTCAAAGTGATATGAAAGTCACATTGTTGTTACTCCACATCTTACAAGCCAGTTCCCTAAATAGGATTTCAGAGAAAAAAAGTTAATGGGATGCTCGTCTTGGGTGTGATTTGAGGCATTACCAGATGGATTGATGGCTACTACCCCTCGCTGCTCTCCCCCCCCCCGCCCCCAGCTTTCATTGGGATGCTTTGTGCTCCAGGCAGAGGAGTGCTGAACAACATACATGGGCTTTATTCAGTCTCTTATGGGCAATGCCTGTTGTTCCTTTTCTTGGCAAAGCTGGCACTTGCTAATCAGAAAGTGGTCAGATGGGTAAAGATTAGGAGATGTCCACCTGGAGCAAGTCTTTTCTTGGCCCTTCCCAGGAAGGGAACAAAGCATATTCTGTATTTTGGCTGCTCGGTGTTTCTGGGAATATAAAAGGAAATGCATCCTACCAGTGTGGGTAAGACAGCTCCGGCCATCTCTGACCTCTAATTAATTGTACAGCAACAACTTATCCTGGGATGTCTGTTAATTGAGGCACTGACCAATAATGATTTGTGCAAGGTGCAGACTCGATGACCTGCTAACTGGGAGGCCATCCCGAGCTGTCCTCAAACATTCTTCTCCAGCATGTTCAGACCTCAGTACTGGCCAGAGATCTCCATTTCAAAGCTGTAACAAGGTCCCCTGACAATTCTCTCCCTGCTCGTGGGGATGTTGCTGATGGCCGGGAGCTGGGAGTTGTGTCTGCCCCATTGCCCCTTCACCCTGCCTCTTAGACCCAAATTGTCATTAGGGGTAAAATGGGAACACCTCTTCTGAGGAGCTACGGATTTATTGTCAGCCTAATTAGTCTTAACAGTCTAATCAAAATATAACAAACAGTTATTATCCCAGTTACAATAATACTAACACTCTGAATTAATATGGAAAAACATCATTAATAATAGCTATAAAACCCCTGCTGGTATCTGTCTCAGGTTATGCTCACCCTTCTGCTGTTCCTAAGCCTGGTGGCACTGGTCCTCCTGGAGCAGAAAATGGGTCTAGGTGTCAAATGGGTGGATGGCATCTCAAGTCCTTCACCAGGACGAGCTCAGGGCGGCTGGAAGGGCCCCTTCCCCAGGGTACTCGGTGTTACCTTTATGCCTCCTCTGAATGCAGCCTGCTTTCTTGTCACTGCTGAAGTTTGCAAGTTGCACAAAAGCCCCCCAGGGTCAATTAGTGTAAGGGGTTGTTTGTTATGCAGTTACCGCTCAGGTTTGCGGCATCCTCATGTAGCATTTGCAGAGCTAGGCTGAGCCAAGTTAGGCAATAGCCACTGATCGATGGTGACCGCAGCCAAAATGAGCTAAAACCAGCTCATGGGCCACGGGGAGCCCAGCGAGTCCCATCACCTTGCTCTTCAAGTGCAAAGCCAGCAGACATTCCTAGGCCCTGCATACTGAAAATCATGTTGGAAAAGACTGCATTTGGCCATTTCAGTAGGAGCACTATTAGTGATGGTTAATGGGAAACTCAATGCAGTAAACAAGCCCTTTTACTGTTTCATGAATATCCAATGCTGCTTTGGATATTGTTCCTTATGTTAATAATATTATCATATTAATTTTAGTTCAGTTTAACATTATATTGCTTATATTTAATAGGTTATATATATTAGATAAATTAATATAAACATTTTATCTTCCTGTGCTTTTATGAGTCATCAAATATTAGAGCCAGGTAGCTTTTAAAAGATATTTTTTCTATCAAAATGCTGTTTTGTCAAAAATGAAGCTTTACGCTGGAGTAGGGCTCTTTAGATGCTATAAGGATTTAATCAAAGAAAGCCATGATGATGGCTTTTGGTTTCAAAATAACTTTTTTTGCAATAACTTTTTATTTATGACAACTGTAACACAAAGGTTTTCAATACTGAAATTTTAATACTGAAATACTGAAATAAGATGATTTGTTGCAGATGGTTTAATCCAGTCCCTGCTCTACCTTTTAAATGTGATAGGTACTGAGATTTTAAATGTGTAAGGACACTATGGGAACTGGCTTTTGTCTGAAGTTCTTCTGCCTTTGGGCCTTGAGTTTCCAGCGTTAGTAGATACTCCTTGGGGACCAAGCTCAATTGATACGAAATGATTGTGAAATCTGAAAGGGCTCCCTTATGTCTCTGCTCTTCCATTCCTGCTTTAAATGGCTCCAAAAGAGTTTAGCTATGGCTATGCACTGCACAGAAATTTTCGTTGACTCCCTGATTTTGGTGCTAGAAAGGCCCATTAAATTACATAGTCTGATGTTCTTCAGACTAAAGGTTGCTATCTGCTTGGGATTACAAAAACTTTCAAAAAGCCTGAGAAGCATTACAGAAAGCAGTGTTAGCAGCTATTTCAAAGCAGAGGGGTGAAAGCTTGTTTTAATAATATATTGCAAGTGTTCACACTACCCAGGCATCTGCTAACTGCCCTCAATTTTAGGTAAAAAAGAATGCACTTCTTCCAGGGAGAAGTGCATGTTTATAACTGCAGGCAATAATTAGAGGCTGGTGATTCAAGGTGCTGCAAAAGAAATAGGGGGGAAAAAAAAAAACACAAAAAAACCCCACCAAAACTGTAGGGGGAAAAAGAGCTGAAAACTGCTCAAGTACTTGTTCTAGGATAAATTTAACCTTGGTGAAATTTATCCAGGCTGAGTTTTTCCCACCTCTAGAGAGACACTGTAGGGCTGTCTTAAACCAGTATCTGTTCTCCATGACTCACCTCACCCTGGTCCCACCACATGCTCCTGCATCTGGGAAGCACCTGCAGGACGAGCAAGCCTGTTGGGCAGCACCTCACCTTGCGATGACTTGGCAGCTGAAAGAGGTGGGTGCACCCAGGGATCCCCACCCAACCCCTCTCCTCTCCATGCTTTAGAAAGAGCTGGGTCGTGTCCCCAGCGCCTTTCACTTCATCTCCATCAAGTATAACAGGAGCACAGGCGACTCCTCTGATGGAGACCCCAACACCTTGTTGGGTGAATCCCTGTCCCCATATTTTCTCACATGCAGCACTCAATCCCCAGGTAATAGATTGATACCGACTGCTCTCAGGCTGTTCTTATGTGCCAGACACTTTAATCCTTCCCTTGTGTACTACAAGAACATGTTCACAACTTTCATACAAACTTTTAATAGCTGATCCAAACAGGCTGGAAGCAAGGTTTCTGAACAAGCAGCAGGGCTTGACCAGCACTATTAAATAGTGATTTTATCCATGTTCACATGGGTCTTGGATGAGGGAATGGAGAGTACATAGCATTAAACAGATTTTTTTTTTTTTTCTTTTTACAGCAGCTTTAGATTAAATAAGTTTGTGGTAGCTGGTAGGGTAAATTAGATAGGAGCTGCTGAGAGATAGCAGGGAGGATTAGTGGGCACTTGTAGCAATAATGTAGAGCAGGTCTGAGGTGAGAATTGTTGCCCAATAAATTAGGGGGACCAAGGTTCAAAGGGAGCAGAGCTGATGCTAGGTTGGGGAAGGATTAGTCTAAAGGTGATCTCTTTTCTACATGAGCAGTGGTGGTCACCATCTGTTTTGCATATCACAGTGTGATGGTAACCTCCATGGCTCCACTCTGCAACTGGAAGTCCCCTTTTTCTTTACTTTTTTCCCAGGGATGTGGAGCAATCAGGCAAACTCTTGGTAAATTTGTGAAGAAATCCAGGAGAGATCATTAATTCTGTATTTCTCTTCTTCATCAGATCACTACCCTTTAAGTATGCTCACAAACTCATTGTGCTCTTGCATTTCTTCGCAGTATCTACAGAGAGGTACTTACGCAAAACTATGTCTTTTTCCTGTGCACTTCTCCATTGCACTGTTATCATTTGCACATTAAAAAAGCGTTTGTCCCCCACATCTCTTTGTATTTCACCTTCACACTTTGAAGGAATTTCTTCAGTCCTCTCTTTGCTTAAGAATATTCTTGTTTGGGGAAGACAGTTTTCACTAATGCTGCAGATGTGCAGACCCTTTGCAGTACCTATCACTTTTCTTTTGCTGCCCTTCCTTGACCTAGCTAGTTAGACCAGATAAGTCACTCTAGGTTGTCTATTAACTACTCAAACTCATTTGGGGCTGATTAAAGGCAACTATAAACAGCTGTCTCCTTGCTGCACAGTTTTTCTCAAGGAAAGTGTGCTGTTCCCAAACTGGTTTTGCTTTGACTGTAACATCTGTGACAACATAGAGCCATTTTCGAAGGAACATGAAGATGTGCTACAGACCCCCCGATGCCTCTAGGCTTGCTTGTGGCCTTGTGCAAAGGGACCTACTTAGCCGGTGATGTGGCTTTTTTTTTAAAGCACTAAAATACACCAGATCCAGAGTGTGCTTGTATGGACAGCTAATTTGAGCTTTATAGTGCCTAACAGTTGCTTACTGAGTGTTAGCAGGGTGATTCAGTGTGCTGAAGTTGGGTGATGATGACTAATCCAGAAAGCCTTTGTGTCTATCACAGGGCTGACCCTGCTCACCCTTTGGATCAGAACTGCTGTGCACAAGGGTTAGACCATACCCTTTTATCTTGCCAAGAACCTATTCACTCTATGGCAGGTTGATTTCTTTTAGACTTAGTGTGTCCAAACAGCTCAGCACAGGCTCAGATGAATGCTGGAGCTGTAGAGGAGAGGGAGCCAGATCATGCTGGTAGTTGAGTAGGTGACACAAGGAACTGTGTCCATCAGTATAAATCAACTGAAGAGAAGGTGATAGGGGCATTTCTTCTCTACCTCTAGCAACCTTCACATAAAGATGCCTTCCAATGGCAAACCTTGGTTGACCTGCCTTATGACCCCAAGGGATCTTCAGTCCATAATTCCCATAACTCATAATTCTGCAAGGACATGTCCCCATGTTTTTGGCTTGGGAGTCCTCTGCACGACACAGGCACAACCCAAGAATAAAAGTAGCGCTGTGGTTTTACCAGTGCCCATGACCTCTGTGTTCACACTGGTGGACCCTCTAACTCTCATTCCTCTGGTCTGCCTGGGACATGGTCACAGTGGTGACAGGACAAGGTCCCCCTGGCAGAATCTGAACACAGATACTCTTGGCTGGGTCAGTTTTCAGTGCAGTAGTTTAGCAGTTAACAGCTAGGAAATTTGATTTATCAAGAGCGTTGGGAAGGTGCAAGTTCATTTGGGCATCGAAGAGCAATATGACCAAAGAGTGATGTGGCCGCTTGCCCTGATCCCCCATCGCCTTCAGCAGAGGATCTGCCCTTTCTGAAGGGGGGATGGGAGGGCAGAAAGTCCAGGTGATAAATAGAGAGCAATGAGGTTTGTAGGTAAGGTCACAGCTCCATGGCCACGCCTTCATATCAAACCATTAGTTTTCCACCTCTCTTGGGGTATTTCTTCAGCTGGGGCTGCAGACCACCTCACACCTTTCAGTATCTGGGTATTAATGTGAGATTCCCAAAGCTCAAGCGAGTCTCATCTTCTGGGGCATGACGGGCATGACACCAGCCTCTTTCTTTCCATGGCACTTATCTCTGCAGGCTGCCCTGACGAGCTAGAAGACAGAAGCTATTTTGGGTGGTGAAAGGCTGGCTTGACACATTCCTGCAGAGAGCCTCCCCCAGCGCCCGTTGAACTCGGGCGAGCTGTCGGAGAGAAGCCCGCTAATTAGCAAAGATCCTCATGCTGCAGCCGGGAGCGGAAAGGGTGTCTCTGTGCAGCTCTGTACACAGCAATGACAGCTTCGGCTTTGCTATTCTGTCCTGGCTTGTTTTTATTGAAACTTTACGTAGATGTGGAAAATGCACAATTAGAGGCTGTTATGTGATTGATTTCTGGGCGCAGGGGCCTTTCCTCCTTGCCTGGAAGGTCTGGCAGGTATTATTTAAAGAGCTAATGAATGTTAATGGGCACATTATTTGCAAATCTTGAAGTGGAATATTAGATCAGGGCTCCTGTGTGTCATGGTAATCAGCTTTCCCTCGCTCGTTCTGGCTCGGGGGGGAAACACCCTGCAGTTGCTTTGTTGTACGCTTTTCAGATTAATATCCTTTTTCCAATCCAGCAGCTTTTCTCTGGGTGTTTTAGTCAAAGAAGCAGATGGCTCACACGCTGGTATTTGATGCCTGACCAAAGGGATTGTCCTGCTCAAAACCACCCCGCCGGGGAGCACGAAGCGAGTTTCCTGCTTTGTCTTCTCCTGAGGGGAAAAAAAAGAAGTGCTTGGAAGGAGGCAGGGATGGGCTAGCTTGCCCACACCACGGCAGCATGCCTGTGATGGAGGCCAAGGGCAGGGACGGGCAGGCAGCATCTCTTCTGCTCAGTGCCTGCCACAGCCCACGCGAACCCTCCTCTGGATGGGACTGGCTGCGGGAACCCCAAGCTCCGGCCATGGGAGCAGCTCGCGTGGTGAGCATCTTGTCAGGCTTCCCTGCTGCTGCTCTAAGCTACCTTGCCTCCAGGGCTTCCCAAGTTTGTCTTGTGTCTGCCACCACTGCCCACCACCCCAGTGCTTCCTCCGCACTTCCATCCCTTACCCCCAGTGCCGGCCAGTATGCCCGCATCCACCAGAGCTGTCTGCCGGCTGGCACGGGGGCCACCCAGACCTCCATCCAGGTCGGTGGCCCACCAGCCCGCATCCTCCCGGGTGGCGAGCTGCTGCTGAATGCTGCGGGTAAGGCTTGAGTCTTCCCCACTGTGCTTTCAAGGAGAACACAACTAAAGGTTCGTCTTCTGACTTTCACGCAGCTCCTAGAAATGTGTTGATCCTCTCAGCTGTGGCTTCGACTTCCCCATTAGCTCAAAATGCCCGGCAGATCACTGAATAGCACACATGTTGTTTCCTTTAGGAAGCCAAACTAAAAGAAAGGAAGAAATCACAGGTGACTTTCCAAATGCCTTTGCTGGATGGAGCTTTTCCCTAAGCATTGGACAAAGAAACGAAGCTGCTGCACGGTGCCGAGTACAACTCTGCTGTGCATCAGGAGGTGCCCAGGGAAGGGTGTTGCTCTGTAGCGTCCAAAGTGAGGCACAAAAGCAGTGAGTTTTGAGACTGGACAACCTCTGGGTGACACAAAATTGTCATTTAGTTGTTATACTTGCTGGGTGTGCTGCACGTGTAGGGGACCCAAGTGAGAGGAGTAGTACCGGGGAGCTGTGCTGTGGGACATTGTTGCTGCCCCAAGTGCAATGCAAGTGAAAGATGGGGGAAGGCAGGCAGTATGCTGCCACAGTAAATCAGCAGATTAATGATGAAAGAAGATACATAACCTAGCTATATATTTCCAATATCCTTCTTGGTGAATCAGGAGGGTTTCCACCTAAGAAGGGGAAGAGTTTTCTGCTCTGTAGTATACTTGCTCTGTTGCCTCCACATTTCTCAGCATCTACCCACCCATTCTCCTCAGCTCATCGGTGCCAACCTACTTTGTATTAACAGCAATTCAAATGTTAACAGCTGCTGTCCATGTTAATCAAAAAGAAGCTTAATACAAATATATGATTATTGTATGAGCATTGTATAAGTGATACTTGGTTATGTCTTAAGCTAAAATAACAATATGCACTTTTATCCAATCCTGATACGTTTATAAATATATTTAAATGGATATAAATATTTATAAATAGTTTCTGTAATCTTCTGTAATTAGGCTTTAAGCTCTGTGACAGACAGCATCTGTTTGAACTGCATGCGCTCTCGGCGTGTGTGTGCGTGTGTGTATCAGGTTTCTCTAATAAAAGTGTCAGAGTTGGGCAGATGCCTCTGAAGGGAGCCAGCATACCTTGCTCCTTCCCTTGGAAGAAGGCAGCCGGGACCTGGACCAGCCTCCTGGCTGTGGGAGGCGGCAGCGAGGAAAAGCCAAGCAGAGAGCTGGCACGCTGCAGCCCATGCCCAGAGGCTGTGGAGGGGAGCAGGGGGTGATGGAAGGACAAACAGCCCAGGGCCCAGCGGGGCTGATGCGGTGGCTACTGAAGCTCCTCAAGTTATTGTCAGCTGGAAGCGGGTCTGGGAGGAAGGACCAGCTGGCAAGGTGGTGGGTGGGGAAGCTGTTCATAAACCCTATTTCTACTCATAACTCTATTTCTACTCTGTTTGACTTGGTCACTTTGAGCTAACTCCATTTCAGAAGAAAAGAAACTATCCTAACTTATAGCCAGACAAACTGACCCTTTTTGCTCTAAAGCCTTTTGGGGATGCTCTCTACACAGAGGAAATGGGGCAGATTTTTCTCAGGGCTATAGGCACCTGCTCATTGCTCGGGACCAGCTGATGAGCACGGTGGCAGCAGGGCAGGACGATCCATGGCCACGCAATGCCACCAAGGGCTCCCACGGGTACTTCCCCTGCACTCAAGTCCCAAAGTGTCTGCTGGGGCAGAGCTGGATGCCTGCCTGGACTGTTCCGTGCTCGTCCTTTTACAGTTCGGGACAGGCTGACATTGCTTAGATGGCTCCTGGCTATTTGGGCAACACCATAGAGTCGCACAAAGCTGGCAGAGGAGGATGCTTAGACTATCCCACATAAGGATCACACGGGGGCTCTGGTAGGACAGAGGGCATCTGCTGCTTGGTGCCAAGGCGGCTTGATGGGTGTGTTCAGTGAGAGAAACAGAAATAGGCACTGCAAAAGTTTTACTGGGCACAGACTTTTTTTGCTAGAGAACCCTCTCTAGGGATGATGACACAGGCCACGTTCTGGGGAGATGCTACTAAATGGTCCCATGCTCTGTGGGCCCAAGCGAGATGGGGAGGAGAGGGAGAGGCAGAGTTTGCCCGGTCCCATTCAGATGGGTGTCCTGGGGGGTGCTCACGTGCAAGGCTTTGAACTCTGGAAGGGGGAGGCTGTGCTGGAGAGATGTCCTCAGCTCCCATGGGTACCACTCTGCGTTCCCCCACTACGCACATTGCTTCGGAGACTGTGGATGTGTCCCCTGCCCTTGGCCTGTTTGTCCAACCAGCCCAGCTGTGTAGCTACTGCTGGTGCATGAGAAGAGCACGTTTTGCCCATGGTCTTGCAGGGGGGGAAATTCTTTTGGGGGAGATGGAGGGACCTTTGCTGTCATTCAGGCTGAGGAAGAGGACATGGAGGAGGATGGAGAGTTTTGTACATGTGGGATGGAGACAAATGCTGGGAATGGGAGGAAAAGAGAAAGTGGGGCAGATCAGAACAAAGCCAGACTGAAGCAGGAGCCTGGGGCTGTGCAGGAGTGGGAGACCCATCCAGCAGAGCTGGACTGGCTGTGCCAAAACACTGGAGTGGGAGAAAAACCCGTAGGAATAGGGACTGACCAGACTCTGGCTCTCCATTTTCAGTCCTACTCTTGAGCAGGGGCACTATGATGGTCTGTAGTAGATGATTGTCTTTTCCAATTTACGTGTTTAAAAATGCAGGAGAACAGACTGAAAAAAAAAAAACAAGTTGCACACTGAAAAGTTGCAGGGTGATCTTTGCTTTGCAGCTTTGACTTGGGCCCTGGCTGCGTATCTTTAATCTTTCAGAAGTCTTTAATCAGAAGAAAATCTGGCTTATCCCTAAAGCCCAGGGACTGAGCCTGTGCAGTGCAAACAGAATCCTCTGGAGCCTCCAGGAGGAGATTGCACGGAGACAAGCAAACACGCTGCTGTAGCTGTACGAGACAAGCACGTCACTGCACAGCAACAACCAGGTACGCTGTCCAACGGGAGCCGCGTTTGGTGGCATTTAAGGCTCTGGATGCAGACGAAGAGAAATGATGCTCAAGGCATGAACAGGGAAGAAATGAAACTGTGACAGCTGTGAATGAATAAGCAGGCTGTGTATTTTAAAAGGGAAAATTGAAATGCCTGAGAAATGTCCACACTCACCTGGAGGGAAACTTGCCGGTTCTTGCAAGCCTGGATTTATTTAGGGGTGATGTTGAGGACTTGCAGGGGTTTCGTTTTTTTTAGAAATGGGGCAGTGTGGCTTGCTACCAGTTTGCTAAGAGATCATAGAAAACATGAGAAACCAGCGGGGCCTGTGCAGCTGCTCTGTTCCCTCTGATGCTGGCTGCACTGCTCCCATGATAAAAGCAAAGTCAACCCCGCCAGCGCTGCTTTTCAGTTTAAAGCTAAGTGTATCTACTTCAGACCTTGCTGGGACAAATTTTTTTGGCACGAACAAGGCTTTCCCCACCGTCTTAATGGAGAGCAGACTTGCTTTACAAATGTTTTCAGGCAGAGCTAGCCAGGGTAGATGGTGGATCCTGTCGGTTGGCCTCGGAGAAGTGCCTGCAGCTTCTGCTGCTGGGTTTCCCTTTCCTCCTCTCCCCCCCTTGTTGAATGTTCCTGGCAGTTTTTAGCTGTGATAAAAAGCTCAGAGGAAATGACAAGAGCTGGAAATAATCTTGCTTTCTGCTTAAAACACGGGAGAGGGAAAGGTACTTGGATTTTCACAACCTTCCCTCCTGTCGTCACACGCTCCTGGCTCCTCTACGGCAGGTGGGATGTGAGGGGCCACAGCAGCCTTTGCAGACAATATTTCTGGTCACTGGGTATGATGCCAAGTTGCAATCCAAAAAGAAACCTGAAAAACACTTATCTTTTACAAATTTGCATTTTGGGTTTTTTTTAATATTCCCTTAAAATGGCAGCCCTGGTTTAAATTTTGTGAACTGAGAAGTGGGGAGGAGGGGTCTGGTTTTTAATTTAGAAAATGTCAAAAACATGTTTGGACAATTTTAATTTACTTTTTCTACTCAGGCACAACCTGAGGCTTTTAATTGCTTTTTTAAATTGCCTCACTGTTCTGGAATAATACTTATTTCAACAAAAAATACAAAGTCAGTCTGGTGAGAGGGTCCAGCCTACAAACAGGCTTAGGCTCTTTAGCTGCCCAGTGCGATGCAGTGGGATGAGGCCCTGGAGCCAGCACCCAGCAGAAGCTACAGGCTGGGATGCGTTGCTCCTCCACAGTGCTCGGCCACAGCCTCAGCTCACCGGGGTGATGTGGGAGAACCGGGGAGACGCGGTCCGGGGCTGCAGGAGAGGAACGGCACGCGGGTGTCTGCACAAGTTTAGGTTGCCACAGAAGAGGTCCCAGCCCAAGACCCGTGGCTGGAGGAGAGGAGAGACCTGGACCCACCACCAGGACAACTTCGCAGACATTCTAAAGAGAGGTGAGACCACCTCAGAGCGTTTAGGTGGCCCATAGCTGCTGTTTCAGGAGAGGTTGGGGTAGTGTCTCGTCCTCCCCAACTCCCTCTGCTCCCTACCGCTGCCCTCTGTGCGATGGGATGGTGTCTACGGGAGGCAGCTCTGCAGGGTTCATCCATGGGAGCTGCTGTCTGGGTCCGTGCCTGTGCACCTGGGCTCAGCACTTCCAACTGCTCAGCTCACCATCGGGGTTTTCCCGGCTACCAGGATCAACGGGGCTGGCGGCAGCAGCCACGTCTGCACCCCCTCCTGTGTCCCCACCTTCCCACCCTGCTTCCCTGCTCCTCCGTCCTGCGCTTCAAGAAAACACAGTCCAACGGCAAAGGTGTACAGGGATCCATCGATTTCCATGCTGCCCTTTGCAGTGCTGCTGTCTGGAAAGCTGGTGTGTAATTGAACAAGAGGCTGGCGCTTGTACTGGTGGGAAGCTTCACTGCACTGTTAATATCAGCAGGGAGCTTGGAACCAGCCGGAGGTGGAGGGAAAAGCACCAGATGGCTTAACTAACCCCCTGCCACCTTCCCCCAGCTCCCATCCCGCTGCGGCTAGGGGAAGGAGTGATTCCTCTTGGAAATGCTGGCGGGAGGAGTTGGGAAAACAGGCAGGTCTGAACACACTTGGGGTTTTTTTGCACACTGGATCTGCCAGGAGCAAAGGGATCGGGGTGTGTCTGTCCCAAGAGCTCCCAGGCTACGCAAGGATCAGTAGGAAGGGACAGAGGTGGTGGTCAGGAGGACCTTCACACCTAGGTGACCAGCGTGTGATGGGAGGAGGGCTGGTGGGACAGGACAAGGGCAGCTGGCTACTCAGCTATGGGGATGCAGAGACGGGAGAGCTTGGAAAGAAAGTGATGGGGCTGACTTAACAAGCATGGGAGGTTGTCCCAATCTTGCCCAACTATATGCCTTGGGGAGAAAGCTGTCCAGGACGCAGCTGGGCACATGGCCTACCATTTGGGATCAGACAAAGGCCAGATAATTGAGCCATGGTCCGGGGCATGCTGGGGGAGAGGTCTTCAACATGTGTCAGCTGGGGGATTCCCCAGTTCTCAGGTTTGGGGCACACCTTCAGGAGTTGAAGTAAAACACCACAAATGTCAAAGTAGCCTTCTTCCTTAGGAAGAGCTGTGAGGTTTTGGCAGGGGAGTGGGGGGGATTAGCAGCCCTCTTTTAAACTTTGTAGTTAGTAATATAAGCTTTCCATTGTTAGAATGAAACATACTATTTTGTATTGTTTTTTCATATAGATTTATTTGGCATCACATATGAATCCAGGTAAAGCTGTAGGATCATGGACATGCCCGTCTCTAGGAGCAACAGTTCCAACTGAAGTGGGCAACTCTCCCAGACCTTTATTTTGGGAGAAGAATATCCTAGATGTCCCTTTCCAGCTAAGAAGGTCAGTGTGGGACACTACTGAGGTTTTATGCCAGCCCATGGGTTTTCTGTGAAAATCAGAGGGATAGGGTCACCTTCATGGTGTCCACAGGCCCTGAACCATGACAGCACTGGCGTAACAGGCACATCAGACCGGGACAGAAAGCATTTGCACCAGTAGGGCGAGTGGAGGAGCGGGCTGGATATTAATTAGTGCAGAAGAAGATAATGAGCAATAAATGTTAGAAAATAATAGACTCCCTGTGGGTTTAAATTCAACTTCAATGCAAAAGGTTGAGGCTACATCATCACCCACCTGACCAGATGACTCTTAGCCATAATAGCCAGCAGGAAGATGGAGGAGCCAAGGGGGTGGAAACCAGCCCAATACTGGGGGGATACTCCCACAGAGAAATGGACAGATGTCTGGAGACAACACAGAAGAGAACTTCTTCTCAGGACAGCTAGGAGACGCAACACTAGTTTTAATCCTGAGCAGGCCACAGGGCTAATTTAAAATGTTATTGTTGAAGAGTCCCTCTATAAAAGTACTGCAACGTACTTCAACTCAGTAACATTGTAGGAATTTAAAAATAAAACTGAAGAAGTTCACTGTGACTTCATTTCAAAAAGGCTATCCACATAAAAGTAGAGAGGCTTGTTAGAAAGAAATTGAAAGCAGCCACCAAAAGGGTAAAATTTTTCCAGGGGACATAGACATCATTTAAAGGTCTTCTATTAGATGATGAGAGCAAATCTATACAATTATCAAAAGAGACTTTAAAAGGGCAAAAAATTAGCTGTTCTCATTAAAGAACCGACTAAAGGAGTCTGTCAGAGGTAAAAGAGTATCCTTCAAAAAGTAGAAGTCATGTTCAAATGAGGAAAATAAAGAGCATGAGATGACAAATTAAGTGTAAAACTATGACAAAGGAGATGAACCTTTTTTTTGATGAGCAGCTTCCTAAGGTGTAAAAATCTAACAAGAGACCCTTTTTCTCAAACCCCTCACCAGCTGTGGAGCCCCCCGGGGCTCTTCCCACCATGGAGGACCCATCCCAAAATCAGCTGTCATTGCAAGAGGTTTGGGAGCAAACTGGGGAAATTAAGAGTATCAAAAGGAGCAGATGGCATTCACCCCAGAGCCCAAAGGTTGTCTCATATGAAACAGCCATTTAGCAGTGGTGCACAAGGGACTGTCTAAAATAACCGTGGTACCAAAGGAGCTGAAGGTGGCAACTGCAATGGTATTTAAAACGGCTGCACCAACAACCCAGAGGGTTGCCCAGCAGATCTCTGTGCTGGGCAAACAGTCAGAAGAATATAACAAAGGTGTCAGTAGGCACAAGAATAAATATGAAATAGTGCAGAAGAGTTGGTGCAGGTTTTGCAGAAGGAAGTCCTGCACTGCGAGCCCTTGGAGAGCCGGTGAGCTTGCAGAGCAGGAGGTACATTCAGCAAAAGCTTTGAAAAATTGTCTTCATCAGATGTTCTTAAAGAAATTAAACCACTGTAGTGTAAAAGAGAAAGCCCTCTTCTGTCTAATAACTGCAAAGCATATGAAACACAAATTAGGAATAAATTAGCAGATTTTGCAGTGGAATAAAAGTGCCAAGAGAGGCACCCAGGGACCTGTGGTGGAGTGTCATCTCCAGATCAGGAGATGACTTGGAGAAGGAAAGGAAAACAGTTAGGGGATGAAGTTGCTGGCAATCTTTCAATATTCAGAGTTGATGGTGAAAAGCTATGGCAGGATCTCTCAACACTGAGCAACTGGACAGTAAAACAACAGTGAAATTTAATAGCAAGATGTACAAAATCATGTGTACAGGTGAAACAGTCCATTTGTACTTGAACCGGTCATAAGCCTTAAATGAGCTATTACTCAGGAAAGATAACTTTTTCCTTGCATGCCCATGTTGCAGGTAGTGTTACGAAAACATCGCCTCAGTGATCTGTGATAGCCTAAAAAGTAAATTGAGTGTGGAAATTTTTAGGGGAAAAGTGTTAAACAAAACAGAAGAGATCAATTTGTCATTGTGCAGATCAATAATTCACCTGCTACTTAAATACTGTTTGCAAATCTGTTACCTCTGGTGGAGGAAAAAAATAAAAAAGACAGAAAAAAATCTAGAAACTTGAAAAGGCACAGAGAGAGGTGGAAAAGATAAGGGTTGGGGAACGGTTCTCCGGGTGGAGAGATTACACGGACTGAGACTCTTTATCCTGGAAGAAGTGTGAGTGATGGGCTGTGTGGTGAGGAGCGGCACAGGAGAGATTATTCACAGTCCCCCACAGCACAAAAACTAGGGGTATCAAACTACGGATCAGGACATTTGAAACAGGCAAGAAGAAAAATGCTTTCTTCATATCCTGCGTAACTAAACTTCTTCCCCCCAGGGTGTTGTTGTCAGGTTTGCATGGGCTGCAGGATAACGGAACAACTTAAGGGAGAGCATCTGCTGGGAGATACAGCAAGACGGTTTGGGCCCCATTGGCCTTACAACACCTCCCCAGGGGGATGGTTTCCTTTTCTTAATTTTATTTCTGATTTTTAAGCTTCACGTAGGAATCCATCAGGAAACTCCTGAAATGGGTGACCTGGGCCAAGTTTTAATTTGAGGTCAGAGGAGGATGAGGGTGTCTCCATGAACATGTTTCTGCATATCTAGTCCAGACTGGAAACTGGGAGTCTGCCTTTAATACAAGACATGGGATTTCAGGTTGAAACATAGGATCTTCCTTATTGTAGGGGATATCCAGCTGCTTTTGTAAGGGGATTCTCCACTGTACATCATGCTCACCTTCCATTATTGTAAGGAGAGAATCAAGATGATGGTTTAATTTCTTGAACAGCCTTTGAGGAAGATGATTTTTAAAAATTCATCTCATGTTCCAGGAAAGCTCCAGTCCTACAAGCAGACGAGCATCGATGTAACTTCACCCACAGAGGAAGGCGGCATCTCTGGGATGAGGGCCACGCGACAGCTTCCCATCTGATGCTTTGTGGAGTTGTGCTCAGTGCCAGCCGAAGGCTGGCAGGTCATCAAACACAGGCAGGAAAAAGAAAACAACAGGGTACAGCTTCAAAACACATTTCTAAAATGAAGCAGAACTCAAAGCACTTTTCCACTGCAGCACTGGGAAAAAAAAAAAAAATATTTTGCTTACAGACTGCAGTTCTGCCACGTTCAGGTTTAAACCATCGGCCATGGAGCAGCGGTGCATAACGGCGGCAGTGTAATTTTTCATTCTGCTGTCCTGAAAATAGTTAAACTATCGTTTGCTCAAGGTTAAACAACCCAACAAAAGTTCCTCTTGTGCTGAGTAGAAATAGGCAGATTTTCTGCATGAAAAGTGAAATACATAAAGTTTTGAATACTTCGCATTTGAATGGAAATTCTTGCATGGCCCAAGCCCCACTGATGATGTGCTTGTAATGGGGAATCAGCGCCGGCAGGGCTGGGGAGCGTGCACCTGGTGCAGCGGCTGCCTGCCTGCGCCCAAATGAGAAAATAATTTATTTTCTCAATCGAAATGTATTTCATGAAAAGCCATTACTCTAAAATCAATGTAAACAAATCAAATGGCAGATGAGAGCAGCCCTCCAGCACAGGGAGCAGCCTCGGTGCATGCTGCAGTCGGTGATGGCAAAGACGGGCTGGTGGCACGGCAGAGCAGATATGGACTGTGGCAGCCGGGCTTACACAACACCAGGGCAAAGTTTCTGGTGTGTCCTTCTGGTCCGTGGGACATTAAGAAATGCACACTCTAATTTTGCCCCCCTGTTCTCCTCCACACCCCACAGCATTTCAGCCATGGTCTGCTGCGTGGGATGCTCTGGGCAGGGAGATGTTCTGCATCCACCTCTGCAGGGTCACATATATTCAGATTTATTAATTTATAACCACTGTAGATCATGAGCTAGGAAACTAAGGTGCTTTTTGGTGCTGAGATCAGGCCAGGGTGCACAGCAGCTCCTGCTGATGGGTTCTGCATCTGCAAGAGAGGCCCCGGGGATTAACCATTCCATTCAGATGCAGTAACTAGGCAGAAGTCCTCAGCAAAATCTGCTGGCCAATTCTCACACACACAGCACTTTTTTATAGCTCTCTTCACTGATTCCTTAGAAAACAGAAATTTCTCAAATTCTCAGAGAAATAAATGCCTTTTGTTTCGGTTCCTTCTTGACAGGCATATTTATGATGATCACAAAGAAAAGATCACAACAAATCCTGGCAAAAAAGAGGAAACAAGAAGAGCAAGCCAAGCGACAGATAGTAAGTAACAAATCAGGAAAGGGAGGAAGATAATGGTTGTGACTAAAAATCAGATGCTATGAAATAAAAAACAATGGATATGAGAAGTAAAAGTATCCATAAAAAAAAAAAATCTATATCCAAATGTGTTATGGACAACAAGAAAGCATTTTAAATTATCTGGAACAAAAGGAATTCTAGCAAAATTATGATGTTATAGATCCATTTTTTGATAGGTGCCGTAATGCTGTCAATAATAATGCAGACAATGCAGAAGAGCCCAAAAATCTGCTCTGTGAAATGATGAAGACGACATATTTCCAGCTCTCGGTCCCCATCATTTTCTATTCCAATTGCAACTGCGTAGCAGCTAGCAAATTGTTAACAGTTTAAAAAATGTTAAGCTGCAACTTTAATTAACTGAAATAATTATTAATTTTTAAAAGCTTTCAATTAATTTTTAAACTAGTTTTCATCTGCAGGATCAGCCAACTTGTTTCTAAATTTGTGGAGATAATCACTAAATATTTTACAAGAATGACAGAATAAAGCTGGTGTTGTGGTGGTATTGAGGAGAGAGTGAAAAATGGGGCTATGCCACATCATCAACCCACGCGACACCAGCTCAGGTGTGCCACTGTCCCCCTCAGGCTTCTCCCCTCCCGCCGTACATCCCTACTCCCCTATATGCTTAGGCTGGGTCTACGCCATAAACTACCCTCCTCTGTTTTCCCCTCAGCATCAAACATTCAATATTTTTTTTATAAGCTGGGAAAAAAAATGTGTTTCTAAAAGCATCTTGTGAGCCTGGGGTTTGCCTTTGACACAGAAGTTTATTGGCCTTGTTATTCTGAAAAAAGGTTTGAGACATTTTAATTTGTTGGATCACAGCAGGTAGAAGGTGATGTGGAAGGTTCAATTCATGATTTGTGAGATTAAGGATTATTTTGGATATTCAGGGGTTTGCTCTCAGCTAAATCACCACAACTCAAGCAGAATATCAGCAAAATAGTTGCAGGGTCACTGTGACCCTAATTTTATTAGAAATCTTGAAGCAATACAAGTGAACTGATGTTTAACCAGGGAAATGTTGTATTCCGCTTCTACTGTGAAACATGAGCAAACAAAAGCAAAAAATGGGTGATTTGGGTTCCAAAAGAACATCTTTAAGAAATAACTCCCTTGAGCTTGTCCTTCGTTCTAGCACACCACTTCTCTCTTTTGGCCAGGCTGGGGAGGCTTTGCTATAGAAAAGGGATGATAACTTGCTGGCAGGACTTCGCTTTGTTAGAACGGTTATTTGGGTGGGAAGGAGTGTTTTGCTGCTGCTGCTTTGTTTCTGCCCGAGCAAGCCCAGACCTTCCCGTGACAACTTCCAATGTGACTAGTTGGAGTCAAACTACCATAAGTAGCACATGTTATTTAAGCTTTGTCTAATCTCAGCCTAACTGAGCAGTGAACTGGCCTGGAAGGCCCCCTGTGCTGCTACAGAAGGAATTAACACCCGCTGGGGTATGCTGGCATCCATGCCCTGGAACCCGTGGCTTTCAGCATTGCCAGCTGTCCTGTATTTCAGCAGGGCTTTGCACAGCGGTGTCCTGGCTCGTAGCACTGAGCAATGGTGGGAATAGCTGGAGGGACATCAAACATCGCCCAGGGCAAAGCCACCGCTGCGCGAGGGCATCACGGGGAGCTTTAAGCCAGGAGCACAGTGTGTTCCTTTCCAGCTGCCCACAGGAATTGCGTGGGATTCGGTATTTCAGGTTATACAGAGTCAGCAGGCTCTTGGCTACATCTGCACTGAGGTTATAGGTGAGCCCGAGCCCATGCCCAGCTGCAAGTTCATCCTGGGTGAGTGACGGAGAGATCGGAGCAGAGATGCAGGTGCTGAAGTCAAAGCTTTGGCACATGCTGCTGGGCTAGAAGACCTGCTCAAAGGGCAAATGAGATGGTAACATCCATGCATTGATCTCAAGTGGCCACCAGCACCGTTATCAGGTCCCCGGTGTGATAAGGGCACCTTTAAATCAAAGCAGAGGATGCTCCTCAAAGAAAAATGCAGCAACAAAAGCATTAGCTGGAAAGTTTCTCTAGGTTTTAGCATCTTCCTTCTGGTCCCTCTCACTTAATATTGAAGACGTTCACCATCTTTTGGCAATTCAGTGCTTTCCAAGGCAGTCCAGGCACATGACATCATTCATTTTGATGCAGTACAAACATTAGAAACTTTTTTTTCTTTCTTTGCCATAATGGTCTTCATTTTTAGATAGAGTTTGCTAAGTTGAAATATCTTTCATAGCAGGCAAATGCGTTTTCCTGCGCTGAAGCCAGGAGAGGATGTACTTTATCACCTGCAGACTGGGCTGAAGCGCCAAACTCGAACTGCGGCTGCACCGTCTGCTCGCCCCTGTGCGTAGGCAGGGCTGTCAAGTCCCCAGCGGCTGGAGGGGATGGATTAGTGACCAGGGACTGCTGCTCAAGCCTGGCTGGGGAGTCGTTGAGATGGGCGTTTGATAAGGAACTGCACAGCACTGATGGTCTTCATCTCGTTCATCTCGTCCTCAAGGAGCGTATGGGCTGGGACAGGCGCTGATTAAGTTGGTCTATCAGGATGATCTCCGGCGTCTGTAAGAACCGTTGTTCATTTTTGCAGCTTCTCCTTGTGACCTATGGCACGCACAAAGCTCTGAAGGCAGAGGTGCATTTAGTGGTGCAGAGGTGGTTCACAGACCTTTGTGCGAGGCCCTGTTCCTCAGCCGCCTGTAGCGCAGGGTGTCACATCCCAGTGCTTTTCCAGCAGGCACAGGCAAGGCTGCGTCCAGTGTCCCACCAAGTATCGAGCATCCCGCTTCCCTGGCCCCAAAAGTTGCCCCTGGAGGGAGATGTGCATGAAATCTTCCCCAAGCTAAAGCCCTATTTCAAACCCTACTCCACTGGTATTTGAAAATAGGTGGACTGAATGGAGCTCTCATCTTCCCACTTCCTGAAGCCCAGGAAAACAGCTCAGAAAACATCAGCTTCTCAATTTCCAGCCTGGCCAAGCTTGTAGAGAAAGCCAGAAAACCATAAAAATAAGTTTTCTAGCCCCTGCAGCAATGGCTGTTATTCACCATCACCAGTGCATATCTCAGCCCGATCACACACCCTGGAGACAGGCAAGGCAATGCCACTCGGATCGCACTCGATGCCCGCCTACGTGCGTGGCACCACACTAGCACACAGGGACAGCAGAGCCGACAGCATATTCACACCTTGCACAGCATCAACGCTGCCAGACCAGGGTCAGCCCTGTGATGTTGTGGTCGTACCAGGGACGATGCTTTTCCCTGGCACTGCTTGGGCAGGGTAGATGCTCTCCAGCTGAGAAGGGTGAGCGGGGGGACAAAGGTGTTTCTGGTTGTCAGCAGAGCCCTTAAATTCCCACCAGCGGGGCAACACTTTAAAGTAAGTTGCAGAGGGTATGGAAGGACAGGCCCCCCTTGGACATGCTGAAATATTTATACTGTACTTGCAAGGACCTGGCCTGGCTTGTACACCTGTTTGCTTAACTGATGACGGCTTGATAGCTGCAGCGGGGAGCTTGTTAATTGAATTCCAAAGGGACTAATTATGGCAGGAATAAGAGAGCTCTCTGTCATCTCACAGGTTTTTCCACGCATCTGGATTTGCGAGGGCTGCAGGAGCTGGGACTTCTTTGCAAAAGGCAGCTGGAGGAACCATGCTGCCCCAGCCCGTGGTGTTGCTGCCCTCCTGCTGGGCACAGAGAGGGGTGATGCCAGGTTTTGGGGAGATGCCATCAGCTGTTTCCCTTCTTCGCGCACTGGAGAGGTTCTCAGCTCACTGGGGACAGTGGGGTGCTAAGGTAAGCGGGAGGAGGTGGGTGCAGCACATGCACCCCTCCAGTTCTGGGGCATTTCAAGTCCTGCTACGTGTCTGCTGTGGTGCTCTTGGGTGGCTCCTGGCCAGCTCCTTCCAGCTCTTCAGCTAAAACCGGCACAGAAAAAGCAAGCAAGGACCTCTGTAGTCCCCCATGCCCAGGAGAAAGGGCATCTCTGGACAGGGGGGATTACAGGCTCCCTTTGCGACAGCACCCTTCGGCACGCCGGCTGCTGTATTGCCGAGCAGCCACACCGGGGCAGGGCTTGAGGAGGCTGCGTGGCGCTGGATGCGTGCGAGGGCCCCCAGAGTGAGACCCCCGGGCTGAGCATCACGGTGGCTGTCATCTGTGGGAGGGCAGGCTGCGAGGGTCCAGCCATACGCACAGGGGTTTTTATCCTTCCCGTGACTCGCAGGCTGGATGTGGACACAAGGAGCCCGAGGGCTGCAAAAACCCGTCCCTCTGAATCACTCGGTGCACGGGGTGCTGAGAGCGTTTCCCTTGGCTGTGAGCCCCAGCGCTGCTGCTTTCCCAGCCCCTGTCCTTGCACTGCATCCTGCAACCCACCCAGCCCGGCCGTGGCAGCAGCTGGGAGCCGAACACCAGGGAGGCGACGAGAATTTCCTGGGTTTAAAAATACGTATTTTTATATGTGCATATATATGAACACAATCCTTCCTCCTGCTTTCAGAAGGCAATGTTAACTCCAGCTGTGCCGGTGATGCAGTTCACAGCACAGACCTGCAGACATAGACGTGTGCTGCCAGAGAAGCAGTGAAGGGGGTGGCTGCGGAAAAACGTGTGCTGTGCTGCTACACCCTAAACCAACTCCTGGCCCTGCCTATTTGGCATCTTTACTGGCTGACATACCATGCAGAAAAAGATTCTTGGTCATCAAATGGTTTTATTGCAGGCAGGAGGTCAAATCACAGCAGGGACATGCATTTTCACCTGGCACTGGTTATATGTTTTAGGGATATCGTGGCAGTTTGGGGATGCCTGGGGGCAGGTGCCCTGCATACTGTTGCCCAGTGCTGCTGCTGCTACAAGGGTGCAAAGGGATTTTTTTTCCACAGGGCAAGGAGAAAACTGGTCCTCCCATATAGCTGGAATAAAATTTGGGGTACCCTATGCACAAAGGATGGGCTGTGCATTAATTTCTCCTCCTTCCACCAAAGGCACTAATGGCATTGCTAGCCATCAGGGATGAGAAGGGCTGTGCTGAGCTGTGGTTTGCAGTGGTGGGAGCAGGACCCACATCTCTGGCAGCCTTGGCCGTGACCCCAGACATGTCTGCCTGGGGTCAGCATCACCGTATGCTTCTCTCCTGGCAGAGCGTATGGCTCCCCGTACGCTACTACTACCATGTCCAACCTCATATGGTGTCCCCATTCCTCTTAAGCAGCAGGTTACAAATGTCTAAATGCCTTGAAAACTGAGTTACTGAAAGGTTTGTAAGGGACATGGCAGCGGTGATTGTTGTAGACTATTGGTTCCCCTGCCTTCAAATTTTTGGGAAAAGAAAAGTGCACAATACAGCCCAAACTGCCTCCAACTGTGCTTCCCGTTTGCGTGACCATGCTGGTTTTTGAAGTACCCAAATGAGGGAGATCTTGGGTTCTGGAACTGCAGCTTCTGCAGTGGCTCTGGATAAAGCTCATGGCAAGACGAACTGTCCCCAGAGGCTCAGATTTTGGCAGAAAGAGTCCAGTGTAACCTACAGCACCCCACAGATCATGGGTTTGGGGTGCAAGTGTGTCCAGGGAGAAGCTACCTGTCTGTAATTGCTGGCAGCAGCCTGTTTTGTCCTGGGGTAGAGGCAGAAAGAGCTTTATAGACCCATAGCCAGGAGCTGCAGCTGGGTCTTCCACCTTGGCGATTTCAGGACACTCGAGGAGAATAATAGGGACATATCTTAGAAATGTAGGAAACACCTTGCTGGGAAAAAAGAAAGGCAAAGGGTGAATTTACTGTAGCCAAAGTTTAACAGCAAAGGGACCAAAGTTAGAGACAGCTAAAGAGAAATAAATTAAATAAATTTTTTAATGGATTTGCCTGTGCTTCAGACTGGTTCCAAAATGCTGGAGTGATCCAGGTAACAAGGTAGTAAGTTGTTGAGGTATTTATACTGCTTCTGGACAGGACTTATGGTCTGGGGTATTCATTTGATTGGGAGGGGGTGTGTAATGCAGATAACCTTCCATTTCTTTCCTTGTGGTTATAATCAAACTCAGATTGTTTTGGGGTCTTTTCCTCAAAGGGTTCCCATTATTTCTAACTCAGGGTTTGTTTCCTGGAAGTATCTGCCCCACTTCAAAGGAAAGAAAGGGGATTTTTCTGGGGGCCAGCAAGGCTGCATGGGTGTGTGATTACCCAGGGAGTGGCTGGGGGGGTTGAAGGATTGAAAATAAACCTGAGAGAAAGGACCTTCCTGCCAGGGGAGAATATTTCTATTCTGTCTCATTCTGTATTTTCTGTAATTGAAGAGGTTCAGGTGCTCTAATAAAACCCAGCTCTTGGGTTTTGTGTTTTCCCTTGGGGAAAAGACGCAGGCAGGCTCTCCTAGAGCCCAGCTCAGGGACCTCGCAGGGGTTTGCTGGCTTGTTACCAATAATAGAAATGATGGTAATGAAACATCTCCGGGAGCTTCAGGTTTCGTTTCTCCTTCAGCCCTCATGTCTCAAAGGTAAACTATTACATTGCCAATATTGAGTGCAGGGTTGTTTGAAAGTATTAAGGCTCCAGTTCAGCAGAGGTCATGTTTTATTTGATTTTGGCCAATTGGCAGTTCCCTGTGTTTGCATCTGCTCCTGGAAGTAAATGTCGTCTTGGGTTCGGTGCCAATGCCAGCAGCAGCCGAATGCTTCCCGGGCGCTTGGGTGTATGGGGGGGGTGATCTTTACCACCACTCTGTCCCAAGGCTGGCAAACAGAAAATCCTGAGCCCCCACCTCTGAGGTCTGACATCGAGCCTTTTCCAGCATCTCTGGCTTCCAGGCTGAAGAACCTGGATCCAAGCCTCAGATGGAGCAAAATTATTTGAACTGAGCAGGAAAAACCCATTTTGTGCGCAGACCTCTCAGCTCGCAGCAGCAATCTGTCCTGCCGCTGCCTTCCATGGTACCTGGCTGATCTGTGCACCTACAGTGGCCAAAGCTCCCAGGCACCTGGAGGAGGGATCGGGGTTAGGAGTTCTCAGCACTGGTGTGCGGATGCCTTCCAGCACCCGCTATGGTCTTGCACGTGCACGGCACGTGTCTCCTGCCTCGGGAAATGCCAGACTTGTTCCAAAACAACTGTCCGTGGGCAGTAAGTCCAACTTGAGCATGCTGAACACAACAGGTTTTGGGTCCTGGCAGTGATTTCAGTTCTCTGAAAGACATGAAAACCCTACAAGACCTTCTTTCTGTGTCCTTAAGAGTGATAGCAGAGCTGAAAAATATTGATCAGAAGCTAAGAACAGAAGCGTTTCTGCATCTTCATCTGAAGAGTTAGGTTTCCAAGCTTTGGTTTTCAGATTAAAAAAAAAAAAAGTATCTGGGGGGAGGCAGTCATATTTCATAACCACTTCAGTATTGTCCAAAACATGACAGCAAGCCTCTATTTAAAATTATGGACACAGACCTCTCTGGAGCAGCCCTGCCATGCTCCCTTTTCACAGGACTGCCAATGTAACTGCGAACCCAAACACCTGGACTGGGAAACTGCCTCTCCATCTCCATTAAGGCTCCTTTCACGACACAGATTATTGTCAGACGCTGTTTGCATCTCTTGCTTTCTGACCGATGATTGTTGCTTTCAGCTTGCTCTTATCCCATTTATTATATAGGTTGTTTTATTTGTTTTTATTGCTTCTTTCACCTTTCATCTAATCAAGGTGCATTTTTTTTTGTTGCTTTTTTAATCAGGGTGGCTTTTTTGAACACATTTAGGGCATCTTTTAAAATGGTCTTCAACAACTCTAAATTAATCACTCCAATTATTCTGGTAATTTTCCTCCCAGTTCCTAAACGTTTTTGGTGGGGCCCTTCTTTGGCCACAGTGTGTACCTGTATCAGCGCCCAGCCATGGACTGTATTTGGGCAAAGCAACAAAAGCGGGACATGGCAGATAACTGTTAATAAGGAGTTTTGTTTGGTGATCAGTTCACCCTAATCCATTAGAAAAGGGCTAAGACAGCAATATTCTGAAGGTAATGAGTACTTTGAGTTGGAAAATAATCAGGGTATGTTTCTGAAGCTTCGAGGATGTGTGATTAGGAGCCACCCAAGACACCCCAGGAGCTGTGCCTGGAGCCATGACAGTGCCGGGGTGTGCTTATCTCCCTCTGGGTACAGTGAAACCAGAGTCAGTCAATCTCCAGCGCTCCCTTTAGGGTACAGTATGCGGACAAGGAGGAAAATTCTTCTCCTTTTGAAGAGGTCGCTCAAAAATCCCCAGTCCCCAGGCGCAGGCTGAGGAGCAGCAAGTTACCATGCGTCGGGTGTTTTATGAGAGATGCTGGGGGCTGGCTCCTGCCTCCTGGCACTTTCTTAGAGAGAAAATAAATCTCGAATTACCTTGTTTTCATTTCCAATAAAACTGCATGTTGGCAGTTGCCTTGGAGCTAATAATCTGACACGGTGCTGTGCGTCTGTGAATGTTTGTAGCATGGGTGTGCTGGTTCTGTGTTTGAGACTGACAGTGCAGCACTATATTGTTGTTTTCCTACCACTATATTGTGTTCCCAGCGCATCATAATAAAAAGAAACACAAAGGTAGGTGATTTATCATAATACAAAAATAAAAGGCATATTAATGTAAATTATGCACATCATTAACCCCAACTGTTGCTCTAAAATGGACACAAATTCTGTAAGAAAATCATCTTTAGGTTGAGCCATGACAATTTTCTCTGAAGGGCTTCCCTAGAGGTGCTGGAAGCACCATGTATCCCCTTCTCTTGAGGTCTGGAGAGCTGCCTTGGAGTCCTCTTAATGCACTAACAGCAGTATAAGGTGCCTGTTCCTCCTCAGGGGCTGCACTGCATTACCCACGCAGTACCCCCAGGCACGCTCCTGCTCCACCAGCAAATCAAGAGCAGGTCAGGCAGCACAGACAGGATTCATCGGGCTACGGTGGACGTGGACCTGTCACCGTCCGCTCCTCCTCTGTTCAAGGCAGATGAAATCAATGGCGCAACTCATCTCATCCTGCAGTAGATGTCAGATGAGGGTAGGTGAACTACACACCACCCCAAAGTGCTATGTGTCCCCTCTGGCTGTGTAGGAAGCCAAAAATAGCCAGTTCGGATGTCTGACTTTGATATCGAATGCTGCCAGAGGTGAATCCTGTGCCATGCTGCTGTGTTTTCAAGAAATGTGGAGGGGGGCTGGAAATTGGTCTTGAATGCCTCCTCCTTTCCAATTTCTCCCTTTCCTTTCTGCTCACTCTTTACCCTCTTCAAAGAGAGACGAGTCAGTTTAAACTCTTTCATCAGATCACCCTCATCAAAGGCAAGGGGGCTGCAGCCTGAATGGCATTTCCCAGCCCCCTCCCATCACCCAGATTCCTAAAGCTGGTTTAAAGTGACTTAAAACCTTCCTGTGTAGAATTTTCCCTTGCAAAAATTAGACCTCATGAAAATAAATAATTCCCAGAGGAAATTTCAATTTGATTACAAATATTGACTTGCTTGAGGGAAGTTTTTTTTAAAGAAAAATCCATTTGGAATCAACATTTTCAAATTAAACATGTATGTTCGCTCTGTTATAGTACTTAACTTGGAAAAATACCAATTTTGTTTCCAGTGGTTGGGGATTTTAGGAGTTTCTTCCATCCATATTTTTCTGCAAGAGCCGAACAAAAGAGATGCCTTAAAATTGGGCAAAGCAGGGAAAAGATTTGTTTTAATTTTAAAGGATTAAAAAAATGTAATATGAAATGCTGTAAATCATTTTCATGCTTCTAAAAAAAACCATAAAAATGCATAAATATGGGTATTAAAGCTGTAGCCCCAGGAGATGCCTGAGCTACAGAAGCACCGGGCCGAGCAGACGTGGTGGGTGCTGTACCTCTGGCATCGCTGGGATGGTCTCCATCACCCTACTGCTCCCGTTTCCAGCAGGTCTGGAGTGATTTTGCACAGCTGTGGCAGCCAGCAGATATGGGAGATGAACAGACCGGTGGGAAAAACTTGGTGGTCCACTAGCTTAGCGGTGGCATCAAGCTTTGCATGGGCTCCCTGTCATTTCTGGCTGAACCCATGAGCATGGGGACTCTCAGCATCCAGTCTGCTAAAGGCATCCAGGCCAGTAGATGCTTGTATGGGTCACTGAATTCAGTTTAGGGCTTCACACCCCACCAAAGTTGTACTTCAGGCACCCCTCTGCCCTTCTGGGGTTTGGCCCTGCTGGACAAAGCAAAACCCAACTGCTTAGGATGCGTATTTTTGTTTTTTTCCCCCCAGATTCTCTCTTTCTCTGCTGAGAGTGATCCTTGTGCTCTCAGAAACACTGAAGTTGAGCTGAAACACTTCAGAAACCTCATGCATTTCAGGACATGGGGTACTCAGGTGTGAATGTGTGCTGCTTTTGCCACTTTATGAATTAAAAAAAGGTAAGAAATCAACTTAGCTGCATCCAAGGTAGGAAGTTTACCACAGGAGAGGGGCAAATTGTTCTTCGTATGGGAAGATCCTGGAGAGATCTGTGTCCTGCTTGGTTTTGGAGGTGAAGGAGTGGGTAGGAGGAATAAGGAGCTGGAGGAACAGCAACCTTCTTCTGATGTAGACAAGGTTTCTTTGCACTGACACTTGTCCTGCGAGAGGTACTGACGGGGGCGAGCCTTCAGCCGAACATGCCTCTGCTAAAATAAAACAAACCCATTTATTTTAAAACTAGAAAACGATCGTCATAAGTGACCCTGCCTGGAGCTGAGGGCTCTCTTGAAGCCTGGATCAGGGGGCAGAGGGGTTCAGCTCTCCCCAGAGCGGGGACCACCCCAGGTCCCCAGCAGCACCAGCTGTTCAGGTCCCTGCTGAAGATGAGCAAGCTCTAGCAGAGATGCTGCTCGCTGGAGGCATCCAGGTATCAGCCAGAAATTACTCCAGACAGCGGAAATGCTTTTTAGGAGCACTTTATTAATAGACGCACATAACAAATCGCTGATAACAAATGCAAAAAGCCCTTGGACTAAAGGCCTGTTTGCCCAGGCAATATCCCCACTGAGCGCAGCAGCCATTAGTCACAGCGGGAGGCACAGGGAGCAGCTCTCCCTGGCAGGAGAGCCACGCTTTTACATCAAAGCAGGAAAATAAATGCCTGAACCGTTTACCATAGCAAAGGTGCAATTTCTGCACCTTCCCAGCCATACCCTAGCATGCACGTGGGCAGGTGCTGGGCTCCAGTAAGCGATGCTCGAGCCTGTCTTACGCCACACGTGGCACAGCGAAGCCTGGAAACCTGGCTGCAGTCCCCTGTGCCTGGTGTTCGTCTGGGGCGAGCGGTGCAGGCGTCCAGCGCTTGCTCCTTGATTCCTCAATACTTCTCTTAAATAGTTGTGTTTCAAATACACTGTGCTGTGCAGACATGATTAAGGTGTTTAGGACAACGGATGCTGCCGATGAGTATAACCTCTCTTAAGGTTAATTAATCATTTGTAAACCAACCTTCTTATGTATGCATTATTCATCAGTACTCCTGAACTAACGGGCCAGATAATTTTCAGCCAATGGGGTTTTTTTGTCAAAGTATTTAGTTATTCCAGCTGAGGGCAATTGCTGAAGTACAGGGAGAGCAATGCCCCTGGGTGCCACCTCCACGCGGGATGCTCATGCTTGCCCATCATTTAGACCACAGCCTGGGTTTAGGCTGGACCACAGCCCAACTGCTGCTTCTCTTCCCTACCTGCATATTCCTTCCTTGAAGCCTGACTGACCTTAAACTATCTTGAAGACTCCTCTCCAGGATCTTGACATTTAAAAGTGCAGTGACAGAAAATAACTTCTTCTAAAAATATGTGTAACTTATTTACCAGCGCAAGGAGAGGGAGAGAAGAATTCAAATGAAGGCATACATATACATCGCGCTGCTCGATTGTGACTTTTCGCTGATGCTGCCTGGTAGCACTGCTTGCTCCTCCAGCAAAGCTGCTCCTTGCGTTACGGTGGCATGTCCAAACCTGGGACTGGCTGAGCAGGAGCAGGTATAAGGAGAGAGGAGAGGGGATCCCCATGTCCCCTTGTGGGCTGCAGGGAGAGCACAGGGCAAGGCTCAGTCTTGGGGGACCCAAGGAGCTGATTTAATATCTCACAGCCACCAGAAGTGGAATGAGGAAAAGACAAGCCAGCATTTATTGAGAAAACACCCCATGGATCATCCTTTGTCATATTACGTAAATGAAGAAGAAAAAAAGAAAAGAGAAAAAAAGAAATCAAAGACTAAACACTGCACAAATCGGTGAGCTCAGTACTCGGGAAACTGCTTATATCTCCATGGGGAAAAGCCTCCTGCACCCCATGTCCTCCCGAGCGAGAGCAGACCCTGCCCAAACGGGGTCTTCACCCCCTTCCCCACCCAAAACCACAGCGTAGCTGTGGGGGATTCTCCTGAACGTGAGGCGTTCATGTATCTTTAATTATTGTTTCAGCCACATAAATCCATGCTGAATTAAAATTCATGATGGTTCTAGGGTACAAGTGCAAACAATTTGTTCGGTAAACTTTGCTCTAATTGGCATTCTGAAAATTTCCTGTTAATCAAGCCCCTTGGGCTCGGTTTACCAGTGTAGTTCTGCCTGCGAATGTCAGTGCTCGGAGGGTGCACGCATGTATGCCGATTTCAAGGGTCTTTATACGATATTAACTCATACACCTTGTCCTCACATTAATTTGCAAGTAATTTTTTAACAACCTTCTGTGGCCCTGTCTTTTATCTCGCTGCTTCATTACTCGAGGCAAGCAAGCGAGCGGAAGAGCATTTGTAAAACCCGAAACAAAATTGCACTCAGAAACGTCTAGGATCTGAGCGCAGAACGCCCCCGAGGGTGCCTGAAATTCCTCCTTGCAGGAGCCGCCTTTCCAGTGGCACTTGACTCCAAGTGGCCACGGGAGAAAGGAGAAGATATTCAGGCCAGCACGGAAAATGTCAGGCGTGCGAGCGGTGCCGCTGCATGGAGGCTCTGGCCAAATGCGCCCAGAAACGGGGCTACGGAGGTGGGTAACGCTTTGGTCCTCCTGAGCCGAGGACATGAACGTCACCTGAAGAGTCAAGGCAGGAGCAGAGCTGCTTTTTCATCCCATCCCCGTGTGCATGGAGAACATCAGAAATGACTCCAGGAGATGCCTGGGTCTGGGGGGTTCCTGCCGCAGAGCCCCGCTCCCCACATACCATCCAACACGGACCAGTTGGCCGATTCTGTATCTTTTTCCCCAAGCAACAACCTCTCCCCAGTGATGCCCAATCAGTCCCACCCGGGACCACTGCCGGAAGGATTTTAGGAGCTTTCAGTGATCCCTCCCTTCAGTTTTGCAGCCTTATCAGGCTAGTCCTTAACTTAACATCCCAAGAGATTTGGGAATAGGAGAAGCTATGTATAACCTGACTGTGTCTTCCCACCAGCACAGTAAGATGGAAGAATAGAAATAACAAAATAATGAGCATCTGACAGAGATCAGGGAAGCGGTGGAGAAGCTCTCTTGGATGGAAATACGCAGTAAGGAAACGTATGAGAACTGGCAGTTCCCAGAAGAGACCAAAGATGGTGCACAACAGCAAACTGCTCCCCTGTGAAAGCAGATAAGAAGCATAATTAGATGGCATTACAGCGGCAGCAGGGTCTGGAAGCTGGAAAGAAATCATATGGAAAGTCGAAACGGGCACGTGCCTGGGGGGAGAATAGAGGAATAATACAGGTTCACAGCATGAAAGCGGCTAAGTCTGCATGCACAAGGTTTCAGAGGCAACCAGCAACGGTCTGCAAATAAATTAGATGTAAAATGAGAACAGCAAGATGTGTGGGGATGTACGTGTCTGGGGAAGGAGAACGGACTGAGCGTTCAAAGCAGAAATTTGCCCCGTCTCCCTTGCTTCAGTCTTTATAAAAAGGTTAATTGTGAATGAAACTTAACGAAACAGGCTTTGAAGGGAACTGTGGAGAAGGCCAGCATAAGGAAAGAAGTTTAAATCCATTTGGATATGTCAAATGTACTCAAAATGAGAGGATCCGATGAAATGCACCCAAGAACATTGAACCTTTGGTGGTTATCTTCAAAATTTATGAAGGCCTAGAGGTCCCTGGAGATGAGGGAAGCACCTCTCTTTAAAGAGGATACTTTAAAAAAAAAGTTTAAAAAATTGAATAATCATCTTAATCTGAATTCCCTGAAAGAGGCTGGAAGAAAGTCTTAAATGAGCAACTTGTAAGATGTAAAATGATGAATAAAATCAAAGAACATGGGTTTGTCAAGAACCAGTCATGTCAACCCAGTTTAATTTCCTTCTTTGATAAGGCAACAGGCATACTTGACGATGGGGAAGCAGAAAACACGAGGGAGGCCTTTTGCATTTTCCCACTGGACAGCCTCAAACGAGCTGAGAAAACACCCTCTAAAAACAATCAGAGCTCAACTGGCAGAGTAACCGCTCCCGAAGAGGAGGGATCAAGGGAGAAGGAGGTTTCTCCAGCCTCCACTATGGCTCTAGAGGAGGGGCTGTCAACCTTCCTCTCCGTACAGCCGACGGGATGCCTTTCTCCAATTTGGCAGTCCACAGCTTTGGCCAAGGACGGCTCCTTGCCCAAGGACAACTGAGACTAAACCTTTGTTATGCTGATTTCTAGCATCTCGTGTTGGTTTATCCTTAATTTTCCCATGACATCAGCATCCCCATGCATGTTTAAGTAGAAACATTTTGATGCAGCATTATTCCATATTAACCTCGGATACTGGCATCAAGCCGAGAAGATGCTTTAGGTGGAGCTTCAGTCACTCCGCCCAGTTTGGAAATGGTGCAAATCTGTACAAGCAGCTTGCAAAGCCTGCATGTGAGTGTGGAGGCTTTGCTGCTCCACTCCTGGCCCTCAGGATGGACAGATGGACTGATGGATGGTGACCCCTGCAAGCCTCAATCAAGGGACTTTGTGAGCTGTAAGAACGGCTGCTGGAGGAATGCAGGAACAGAAGCTTTTGATACAGTTTCAAATAATGTGTAATTATCAGGTAGCTGAAAATTAGCCCATCTGTGCCTCGGGGAAAAGACAATGAGAAGTTATGTGTTACTAATGGCTGAAAAGCGCTGGCAACACTAAACAGGAAATTTTCAGTAAACTTTTTTTTTAAGGTAATGTAATTACACGCTGTAATCCCCAAATCTCCTGACTTTTTGGTGGGTTTTGATAAAGCTTATGAGGTCTTCATCCTCCTTTCTTTTTCCTCTCCTCATTGCAGCAGCACAGTCTTTGGCATTTTGAGCAGTGCCAGCCGTCTGGCTGGGCCACCTAAAGCAGCAGATGTGGGTAACATAAACTGCCTTTACAACAGAATAGCTAACGACATGTATCAGGTTTTTCTAAAGCAGATTGTAAATACCCACCGTGCCTTTGCCACAGCCTAGTTCTCTGAATGCAAAGCACCCGAGCTTGTAATACTATTTTGGATAAAATTTCTGTGCCGGTAGAGTTGGCCGGCCAGAGTCTGGGTCTCTGATCCAGGTCAATGCACACACAAGCATCAGCATGGTTCAGATTTAGGAACCCTTTTGTTTCCTCTGCTTTTGGTCCCCGCTGATCCAGCATGCAAAAAAAAAAAAAAAAAGCATGCTTTCTTTAAGTGCCTTGAGGATCCAGTGATAAGGTCTTTGGGGGTTGGTGAAGCAAAACTGGAATAGCATAAAACTCATGCAAACAGTCCAGACAGGGTAAATAGCTCATGATTTTTTTATTCATACTTTTGTCTGTGGAATAACTGGGAGCAAATTGCTTTTTCCTTTCCTAGTCCAAATTATTCAGAGAATTTTTCTGCTGATTTTTGCTATTCTCCCTTTTGAGAGCGTTTGCTCTCGAAGATGGCCTGCTTAGCTCTGAATGGAAAGCAAATGTTGCCTTCACCTTCAGTGAACTTTGAAGCAATTGATTTTTACCAGCATAAAAGAAGAGCTGAGAAGTGACAGCTCGTGGGCTTTGTGGAGGATGAATTTTGCCATTTCACGATTGTCTGTGCAGAAGGATGCAGGCATCCCAGAAGAAAGATGACAGATGCTCTTTCGACTCATCCCCATTCAGCCACCAGCTCTGTCCTCTTTCACACGTGGGGTCCCCAGACCGCCAGCTTCTCTGCAGCAACCGTGCAGACGCTTTAAGCAACCCGTAATAGGGAGGACTCCAAGGAAAATTATTCTTGCTAGCTTTTGTCTGGTAATCTGAGGTCAAGAAAACAAACTGCTTCCTCTCCGCTCTCTCCAGCGCTGTGGTGAGAAATGCAGCCAAGCTCCGGCACCGACAATAAAGGCAGAGTTGGCACAAACACAGGAGCTTCTTAAATGAGTTTGCCATTAGCCGGAAGGGCTGCAAATTGAAGCGAAGATAAGCCCCTTAGCATTTTCCTTCTTTAATCCAAGCCTCGTAAAAGCGGAGATGTGTTTCTATTCAGTGAGCTTTATACAGAGGCAGGTATTTCATTTACCCAAAAACCCCCTGGATCGGATAAATTATTAATGTTATTTATAATGGCAATTCTGCCATTCAGCAACTTCTTTTGGATCCCTACGCTTAATCTCGCTGCTTAGCATAAGATACACTCCAGTTAAAAGGCAAAATCACATTCCCTTACAAGGCCTGCAAAATAACAGAGTGCTGAGGTGCCTGAAAAAGGGTTGTAGTTTAAATTCCGCTATAAAGACTAATACATTTATCAGTGGCAAACATAAGCCCTGATTTCCACTTGCTTGTACCCTCCCTGCATGCTGGATGGGGCCTCACTCACACGCATCAAGAGCCATCAAAGCTACTCATCGAGACCGATGGAGATGCAAAACGCTAGTGCTTATACAGCCTCTGTAAGGCTGTTTTTGAGCCGTACGGTGAGACAGAAAGTAACCTTGTCCTCTCCTATAATGTGTCCTATAATGTGTCCTGCTCTGGGACACCCACGGCCATGACTTCAGCTTCTGCAGGCTGAGCCCTACACCCACCCCATGGATCAAGGGCAGAGACACCAGAAGAAATACCCAAGCATCTTACCGAGCAGAGACGTGGGGTTCCACAGCTGGGTGATGGAGTCGGGATGCTCGGCGTCCCAAAACATGTCCTCAGAGACCCTGGGAGAGCTGCCACCACGGTGGCATTGTGGATCTCGGCCCCAGCAAAACCAGCACGGCACGTAACCACGAGGAACAAGGGAATAAACATGAGAAGCTGGGAGTCCTGGAGCGTGGCCAACATCGCCATTTCAGTTGCAACAGTGGGACACGATGGACCAGTTCCCACAGCAGAGTGCCAGCGCTGCCGGGTAAAGCAGCACCCCTCCTGTCAGCAGGGTGGCAGTGGGTATTTGGGGGTTAAATGCCCACAATGAGGAAGAGGAGAGCCAGCATCTCCCCAAAAAGATGTGCCCAAGCCTCTAGGAGGGGAACAATGGCTCCTTGCTCCCACATCAGGACTACACGTGGAATTAACTAAAATGTATTCCCCCTTGCGGCCCCATGTACATCCCGGTAGTTGTCACAGCACAGTTGCACGCAGCCATAAGTCGTCCTCCAAATTTGAGGGCAACGTACATGTTGCATGCCAGGGAATAGCAGCGCATGGGAATTGCCAGGAGGTTTGGAAAATTTCTCATTAAATGTTTTCTCCACGCAATACGTATGTTCCCTGAAATCCTTTTTTCAGCATTTTCATCTCCAAAGGCTGCACGACAAACTGTTTAATTGAGCAGCCAGCGCTGGCTGATGTTTTGTTTCAGCACGATTTGAACCAAGGCAAAGTATTTTTGTTTGCTAAACTCGTTCAACCTTTTCACAGTAGGGTTACGACAGCAACGTGTATTTTTCATAGACAGCATCGCCCCTAGGGAAGAAGAACTCGGGAGGTTCAGGATCCGTTTTTTCTCCTGGGCTGGGTGCTGGGGACAAGCGGTGGCTCGTGGGTGGCAGCGTGGTTTGCCTTTGATCAGCCACGAGCAGGGAGGGCTCCTGCAGCTGCGCTTGAAGCTGGAGATGTCTAAGCTACGGGCACCACAGCGAAGCGCGCTTTTATGTCAAAACGACTTATAATAAGATTTTAAGTTTGTTCAGGGAGCTGGAATGAAATATTTAAACACAGCATCATAGTAGCATTTTATTCTCATGAAAATGCTGAAATGCCATTTGCAAATCAGAAATGTTTTAAAATTTGCTTTGAAATAGCAGTGTCTTTATGCAACTGTTTTGTCTTTTTCTTTCCAGGAAGAAACAAATGGGGGGAAAAAAGCTGAGATATTGGCCATTTCCTCACAAATGAGACGTCTGCTTTTCAGTCTGTTCTGGTGAGTGTTTGGAGCCATCATTCCCATTTGGAGCAGGGAGAATCAGCCTTGAGAGCAGCCTACGTTGTTGCATCCAGCATTCAAATGACATTATCTTTGTTTCTTACACTGACGATAAGACGTTTAGGTTGGAGAACTCCACTGGGCATTAGAGCTGCTCTGAAGGGTTTGCATGATTTGAAATAAATGTCATAAAAGAAATAGCAAGTTCTTGTATAAAAGCACAGCTGTCCTACTTTTTTTTTTATTGGGGCAGTTTTTACTTTCTTTAGGTACAGTTTATTCATTTGCAGTTCTTAATTTCCCTATGTATATATTACATATACAGCTTGCTTCAGTCCCTCCTCAAGACTTGGATAGTTTCTTCTCCAAATCCCTGCTGTTCCCAAGCAGTGCACGGCTCCAGGCAGGTAGCCCAGAGCCACCCAAGCTCTTTGGTGCTTGGGTCCGGGTGGCATTTGGGCCATGCTGAAATTCAGTCACTGTAAGTGACTGAATTCTGAGAAGTGAATTAAACTATTTTCAATGGGAAAAGCAGTTCTTTAGGCAGTTCTGGCCAAATTCGGCATTTGAGGTTCAAATCGCTATTACAAAGGGTTATCCTATAATAGTGACCAAAATATACTTGAATTCAGTATCTCAGCAGGATCAAAAAGCCCCAAATCCCTTAAGATGATGTCTGACTTTAAAAAAAGACCTTCTGATTTGTATACAGCTTGTTCATACTTTTTTTAATACAAAATTCAAAGAACTACAAGGATAAAATGTTGGCAAGCAGCATTAAAAAGTGCTTAAAAATAACATATGAAAGCATCAGAAGAAACGTATATCAGTTATCCAAAACACTAAGGATCCAAAATAGCCAATATGGTTGAAAAGAGGAGTAGAGCAGGCATAAGAAAAATCCTTCCAAACTGAAGGCAGACCTAAATGAAGAGTGTAGATAGAAGCATGTTTTGGCCAGTTAAACGCACAATGATAATGTCAGGTTAGTACAAGATTTTAAGGCACAAAAGGCAGCAGCCAGCATGTGTAGGACAGACCTAGGAACTTCCTAGTCCCCAAGCTCTAGGGGAAGCTATGGTGGTCTTAGGGGTTTCTCTTCAGATCAAGCTGACCATACAAAATCAACACTGAGGAAGCCAGCAGATTTCCAGCCTGCAAACATTGCTCTTCTAAATCCTCCCAGAGCTTTGATCCAAATGAGCCATTGTAAAGTCTCTCGCAAGTTGTAGATGCTCTGTGAAATAAGATAAAATCAGCCTCTTTTACCAATGCAGTAATCAGGAGCTCACATTGTCTCCAGCTGATCCCAATTTCCCTGTTATTTCACCAGCTCGCTGATGTTTCAGGCCCTGCTTTCTTGCTGATGAAGCTTTCACAGCCATTTCCAAGCACCCAAGCCTGCACCAGCCTCTCTTGCTGCTTCTCTCAGAGCCCACCTATGCACATGTATCTCCCAGGCAAGTAAATCTGGCTGTGATTTCTTGTGCCCTAAAAGCAGATCCTAATCGATGATGTTCCCACCATACGGACGGAACAGCACTTAAAATGTAGCCATGCTTGGAAACCTACACGTAACTGGTGGCATTTTAGCCGATGCTTTTGGCTGTGTGCCTTCCTCACTCACCTGCTTCTTGCTGCTACAAAGAGGGAGGCAAAATTCCTGCAATCATGGTGCAGGTGATTAGAGGAAATTGCATTGCTGAAGCACTTCGTGGCTGCAGCCGTGCTTCAGCTCTTGACTTGCCTGCTGGTAAGCTGCCAGAGAGAGGGAAGTGTAGGCATAAAATGAATAGCAGAAGAGATTGCAGGCAATTATGTTTCTTAAGCTGTTAACAGGATTGGCCATTTGATAAATGAGAGGATTTGGGAATGTTTTGTCACTGACAAGCCATTGTAAGATCTGAGTGGAAACGGGAGCGTTTCTCTTCCGTAGCGTGAACAAGAAGGAAATTCTCCCGGGATGCTTACGCACCATGAAATTCATCTGAAACCTGGATGCCAGCGCATGGAGGCAAAAGGACAGATATAGGACTCCTGCTGAAAAAAAAGAACCAGGTCTCTTACATATGCAATTAATTTGGTTTTGGTGCCCTTCCAGTGTCCCTAGAGGCTTCTGTTCTTTTGTGGTGTGTCCGTCCTGTCCCAGCCCCCATCCCTGCATATGGGTTTTGGTGCCACCAGGGCCCCTCGGATCCCTCCGTCTGCTCCTCAGTGCTCTGAATGCCTCTGTCTCCCCTCTGGCACCCTCAACCTCTTGGTTTGCTTTTGCAGTTCCCTAGCTAGCTGGAGAGGCAATAGGGAAACCAGCGCTGCTCTATTTGTCCTTCTGCTCCAATAGTGCCCCTCGGGGTGGTTTTGGGTACCCCTGGAGCCCCTCTGTTTCTTTTGCAGTGCCCTCAAGGGCCTTGGTGTGCCTTTTGGAGTGCCCCAGAGCTTTCAGTCTGCTTTTTGGTGGCCCCCACCCCTGGAAATATGTGTGCTTTGGTGCCCTCAGGAGCCTTCCATGTGCTCTGTGAGCCCTCAGGACTACCAGTCCCATCACGCAGCAGTGAGGCAAGGGCAGGTCCCACGGTCTCACAGCCATCTGCATGGGGATGGGATGCAGGGACGCATCTTTTTAAGCCATTTGCCAGTGAGTTGGTCTGAAGCAGAAGGAGAGAATGAGAGCTGGACCTGCTCCGGGGGAGGAGAACCAGGACTCACCCCAGGGACAGCGCATGAGGCTGCTCTGGTGTGCAGGGTTTTGCTCTGCAGCGAGGGAAGGTGGTGTTGGCAAAGCGAATCCCACAGTTTAAAGTCATGTTAAAAATTATCTCAGATATCAGCGCTGTGTGGCCAGTGGCTCCAGGCTTCTCCCATGGAAGTGGCCCTCTTTGCCACGACCCCCTGGAGGCTACATCCTGCCTGGTACAGATCCCGCTTTCACTGCAGCGCCCAGCACTGGAGGTCAGAGAAAGTGGTAGGCAAAGAACAAATAAAACTCCCTTGTGCTGCTTTCTGGGGCTGCTCCGCAGGATCGGAGCCCAGGGCAGCCCTTGTTTGTGTGCAAGAGCAAAGGTGGAGGGGAAGGCTCTCCCAAATCTCCATCACAGCTTTTCACTTCTCTGCTTTACTGGGTTTTTAGCAGCCAAAGCCAGGTTATTTGTATTGTTTTGGTTTTCCTGCAGTTATTAGCAGGGAAGAGTGGCTGGGAAGAAGCTGGTGCCCCTCAAATGTCATTTTCCCAGCAAAGCCTGGGCAATGGGCAGAGGAGACACGCTCCTGAGAGCATTCTGGAGCAAGGGCTGGGTGCCCAAGGAGAGGCAGGACAGGACAATGAAGCTGTTTTCTTTGTAGCACATCCTGCGCTGGGCAAGCAATAGCAGAAATTCATCCAGACAGCCTGGACATGCACACAGCTCCACCTTTTCCCCAGAGACAGGATAAGCAGCCCCCTCTCCAGTGCCCCTACGTGGGGAAGAAGCTTCTGTGGTCCTGCCTGGCTTGCATTCCCAGCAGACACTAGCTGCCTGTCCCTGAGGAGGTAGGTAAAGCAGCAACTGCCTCCTTGGGAGGTTTAGGTAGTAGGGGACACAAGTAAGTTCCTGCAGTTTTATATTTGAGCTCTTCTCAGCAGCAAGTTGAGAAGTGAATTAAACAGTGGTGATTCAGCCTGAACAGATGTATTGTGTAGGACAAAGAGACATCATTTGACCTCAGCTGCATTAGTTGGTAGCACTATCCCAGAGGGACACAGCCTTGGTGGGTTCTGCCCTGGTGCCCGCTCCCCAAGCAGGGCAATGTCCTGCCCATGAGTCATGCTGCAATTAGCCAGTTTCTGTACCAACTGCAAACAACCCCCAAAATTGCACAGGGATTCCCTTTTGGGAAATAGGTTTGGTCTGTTCATACACTCTGCTCAAGCACCCAGGGCTCTTAAGAACGGCAATCGCTGCAGAGACTGGCTTGTGTGGAGGCAGAACCCCCTTGAGCAGCAATTTTTAGCCTCACACAACTCCTATGGGCTGCAGAATGAGGTCTTGCAGTCCCTGTCACCCCCTGCCTTGGCCATTCTCGTGGACCTTGCCCCACTCTGGCAACTTCTCTGGTGGGGCCTGCCCCCATCCCACCTCTGCACTTACGCCTCATCTCTTTACGCTGTAAAGGAAATCTTTTGAGAGACTTCTCTTAAGGGCTTCCTTATAAAGGAAGTCTTTTTTAGAGACTTCTCTCAAAGAGTAACAAGGTGAGAGTTAAGTGCAGAGGCGGGCAAGTGGAGTGGCTGATGCTGCCAGACTTTGCTCCCCAGCCTGTGAATAGTGCGGGCACAAAAAAGCCATTTGGGTTTTCTGCCCTCACGCAGCTCAGTCTCTGCAGTAATCACCGGTCAACTTCCAATTAAGTTGGGGTGCCCTTGTCTTTCCAGGTGCCCTGCTACCCTCCCCCTGAATAAACACTTTCTACCCTCCATTTAACGGCAATGTTTATGAAGCACGTTAGAACAAGGACTTCAGCAGCTGGAGCTGTGTTTGCTGGCCCCTTGCTGAAATGGAGTGAAGAGCAAGCTGGGCTGAAGGGAGCATCTGTGAAGGCAGAGAAACAGCCTCTTCTGGCACTTACCGCCTGCAAGGAAATAGGGGCTGCCACAGCAAGACAGCCATGGCTGTTGGCTGCCCCCTTTGAGCTCCACCAGCACAGCAACAAGCCCTTTCTGATGCAGGGGTGTTGTGGTTTAACCTCAGCCGGCAACTAAGCCCCGCACCCCCACTCACTCGCTCCCCCCTGGTGGGATGAGGGAGAGAATCAGAAGAATAAAAGTGAGAAAACTCATGGGTTGAGATAAAAGACAGTTTAATAGGTAAAGCAAAAGCTGTGCGTGCCAGCAAAGCAAAACAAGGAATTCATTCACCACCTCCCATGGGCCGGCAGGTGTTCAGCCATCTCCAGGAAAGCAGGGCTCCAGCACGTGTAATGGTTACTTGGGAAGACAAACACCATCACTCTGAACGTCCCCCCCCCTTTTTTCTTCTCCTCCCAGCTTTACATGCTGAGCATGACATCATATGGTCTGGAATATCCCTTGGGACAGTCGGGGTCAGCTGTCCTGGCTGTGTCCCCTCCCAACTCCTTGTGCCCCCCAGTGTACTCACTGGTGGGGTGGGGGGAGAAGCAGAAAAGGCCTTGACTCTGTGCAAGCACTGCTCAGCAGTAAGGAAAACATCCCTGTGTTATCAACACTGTTTCCACCACAAATCAAAACATAGCCCCCTACCAGCTACTATGAAGAAAATTAACTCTATCCCAGCCAAAACCAGCACAAGGAGCTGTGGGACAAGCTGAGAATGAGGAGCAGGGCAAGGTCTGCTCCACAGATCTGTTACCAGGCATTAAGTAAACAATGCGTTGAATAAACTGAAAGTCACCTTGTCTCAGCTGTGGCTTGCTCCGCTTTTTATTTCCAAGAGGAAAACTAACCCAGCGTGATGCCAGCACGCTTGATTCCTGCTCAGCACTTCCCGTGGCACGGCTGCCCAGCCACGGCTGCAGGGAACTGGCAAACACAGGCCCTTTCCTCCTGTGGCAGCTCCTTAAGGGGTAAATGAAGGCAAAATCCAGTTCCTGCTCCTTCAAACAGGGTCTCTGGAAAACAAGGTCACTTACTCCTTGCAGCATAAGCTGAAGTCTAAAATGGTGGCCCCAAGCTGCTGGTGGAGGGTGGGCAAGAGGTGAAATAGCAGTTACTCTTAGCAATGAGCACCTAGGAAAACAGAAAAATGGCAGGAACTCCAGATGTTTTTCCTCTACAAACAATAGGACTCTAACCCCTGTTTTCACACAGGCAGGGGCAGGTGTGCAGATGTGCACGCTGGATTTTTGCCCCCTTGCTTCAGCAGCCCACATCCAAGCCCAGGGCTTCACTTCTCCACACACAGCAGGAGCTAGAGCTTCAGCCACAACTGGGCAAGGCAAAAATCTCTCCCAAAGCTCATCCAAAAGCACAGGGCAGCCACAGCAACACAACTGCCACTTTGAGTGGGTTGTAGTTCAAGCACAGAGATGCTTGTTCTCGCCAGCACATTTAGGTAAGGAAGATGGTTTGCCAACCCGTGCCTGGGGTAGACAGATGAGAAAGACTTCCCAAAGGGTTGACCCACAGTGACAGCCTTTGCCATTTATAAAATCCTTGCCAGCCATGGGAACTAGAATGATCAGAAAAAGCTTTTATCTACAACGAAGAGCATCTGACAAGGGTAGACTGAGCCAGCTGCTACCTTTAGTCGCAGCCAGCCCTATGAGACATGCCCACAGGCAACTCCAGTACCATGAAGACAATCCCAGTCCAGAAGCCAACTACCACCCGCTCCAAACAGCCTAAGCTCAGCAGCTGACCCCCTGGAGGGCAGCCCTCCTGCAGCCCTCGCACCCCTGCGAGGGAGGCACCAGGCCTTCTGGGTGTTCCTCTCAAACAGCGACTGGGAAACAAACTCTTCAGCTCAGATTGAACTGTGCTCCTGCTTGTTTGACCTATATCCATGAGCCTTTCCCATGGGGAGAGCACGGTCCAGCTCCTGCCTCTGCAGTGCAGCACTCTGTGCTTTTGCTGCAAAGCCCTGAAAACAGCCTCCCCCCCCCTCAGCTCAGTCATGGGGGGCCTTGTAGAACCACCTGGGATCACTGTGCCTCTGGCTAGCCGCAAGGATCCCCTCCAGGTCCCCCTGCCTGGACCTTCTGGGCACAACCGACCCACCAGGAATGGGGTACACAGGCCCCCAAAGCCTCCTTGGGGTTTAGCTTTGGTCACTCACTACTTCAGGGCACTTATCCAACATCTCCTCCCGTGCCCACCTCCTCCCTTGCTCCCCACGTCATCAAGGCTGTGCTCCTCGATGGGGACTACTGATGCTTCATTGCAGCAAAATGGCATCGTCTCTGCTAAAAGAAAAGCTCCTTGTGAGTAAATGAGGGTACAATCAGACCAACACAGGTCTCTCCAACACGCCAGGTCCCAGGTCAGTCTCCTGCCCTGCAAACGCCAATCTAACAAATGCTGTTTGGGAACTGTCTCGCTGCTGAGGAAGAGCCCAAAATCCCAGCAGCTTCCCAAAACGCCCTGCCTGACAGGGAATAGCATGCACCATGTCCCATCTGACGGCACAACTCTTGTGCCCTGCGCTGAGCTGTGTGCCCACCACGCACCCTGCCCCACAGACCCACGGGGGATATGATATGTGCAGGGACCCCAAATCATCCCCACACCAGGACAGGAACAGGCACGCACTTTATGTCTCCTCTTCCTCCAGAAGCCGCTCTCGGGGGGATTTTCGTGCAGGGGCCAACAGCAGCAGCACATCTCAGCCCTCGCACAGGAATCCCCACCAGCTATCAGGACCCTCATGCCCACAGGCACCCCCCGTTCCAGCCACCCTCTGTGGGGTGTCCACACGCCAGCGCAGGGGACAGGCCCCCGGTGCTGCAGAGCTCAGCCTCAGCAACCAGGAGCTCACCCACGCCAGCGCACCGCTGCCCATGGTGGCTCCATTCCCACCTCGGGAACCAGACCAATGGCCCTTTTTGGAGAAGAGGCTGACGCTCGTGGTGCAAGCGCTCCCGGTCTCACCCACCCTCCTCTCTGCCACATATCCCTGCAATCCAAGAATGCCCACAGACCCTAATAGAGGACCAAGTGATCACACACAAGGGAATGAAACCCACACACACACTCTGCACCAGCGTGGTTGAAGCGTGCTGCGGAGACCAGGCACCTCCACAGCACCTGGAGACAACCTCTGGAGAAAAAGGTGAGGGGGACAAAGAGCCTCAGCTAGGGAGAGCGTGCCTCACACCACAGCACAGGATGCAAAAGCCCTTGCGGCTGCCCTCCATCCCCGCAGCCCTGAGGAAGAGCCTGTGCCAAGGCAGAGGGACATCTGCCCCTGGCAATAGAGAAGCTGCTCCAGCTCCAAGAGGAGACGCTTAAAATTACTGCAGTTTCTAGAGACAGAAAGAAAAGGACCAGCACGGCCAACTGACGTCGTACCTGCTCCGGAGGGGCAGTGGGAACTCAGGGTAGGGCATCGACTGATGTGAGAAAGAGAGCCAGCCAGCAAGGCCTCAGAGGTGAGACGGTGTAACATTATTGGTTCATTTTTTACAGACGAGGAAAAGGCAATACAATAAAACTTGCTTCTAACAACATATAAAAAGAAATGTAAGGACTTGAAAGGGTACAGGACAGACTTACAGACATCTGTGCTATCCATTAGTCTGTGCTCTTTCCCTTCAGAAGATTGTTCTCAAAAAAGAAGGAAAAACACCCCTCACCTGTAGCTCTTCCACCAGCTCTTCCCCCAGCAGCTCTGGCACAATCACAGCAACAAACTCAGCTTGAGGATGTGGCTGCTGCCTCCAGCCCTCGGCTGCCGTCCTTCGCCTCCCCTCAACCACAGCACCACTGGCTCCGTCCTGCTGGATAAATCATGTGTGCACTTTCTACTTTTTTGGTAAAATGGATGTAGCACAAAAAAAAGGGCTGAAATTAAAAACCCCTCTTTCCCCGCCTCCCATCAACCAGCACCTCAGCCGATCTAGTTTGGTGCTGGCAACCTCCAGTCTCTTTTAATTACCATTGTGGTTCTGTTTAAATATGTGAGTTCCCTTGCTTGGGAAGTGGTTAGTTCAAGATTTGTGGTGTGAGTGTCTTTCCTTTGAAAGACCTGTAAGTAACCATACTAATCTATTTATAATTTTTTTCTAAGCTGCTGTCCAGGTTAAGCTCCATGTAGCTATCAGAACCAGGCACTAAGATTAAAGGACTGTGTTTCTGAATGCTCACAAAGAGAACATGGAGTAATTTAAAGTATTTCTTAAATTTCAGGTGACTTTTGGTGCCCCCTGAAGCCTTCCGTGTGGCTTTAAGTACTAACCAGAGCCCTCTGTTTGGCTTTCAGTGCCCCCCCCGAGGCTTCTGTGTGCATTATGGTTTTCAAAACTTGTGTAGGAATTTTTTTGAATGTTTATGCCCCACAGAAAATGCCGTATTCATGCATGGGGAGGCTCTGTAGGTACCTAGACCAATGTCTGGAGTGTTTCAGCTCCCCTGACCATATCATAACAGCATCACGGAGAGATGTTTACGGGCACAGCACAAATCTGCCTAGTCAAAACGTACAACTCTTCCCTTTGTGCTCCCTATTCCGGGCTTTGCATATTTTCACTCCTCCACCATAATAATGTGTGTCCATCTGCAAAAAGCATCTTAAGGCTCCATTGCTTGCTAACAACCACAACCCCTGTATGACAGATGAACCAGAAAGCAATAAGGTTTTTACATGCACAGAAAGAAGTAGCCTCAGCAAACAGTGCTGGAAGCAGCAGCAAAGCCTCCCCGCTGGAGGAAGGCTCGGCAAAGGCAGCGTGCCTAGTACACCATCTCTCCTCCAACTACTAGCCCCACTCTTCAACCAAGACTGGAAAGGACAGGATAGTCCATATCTTTGGTACCCCAGCTCTTGACAGAATAACTGAGACTTTCTAGTTAATCTAGTGGAAAGAGTTTTGAAACAACTTGAAGGAAGCAACATGAATATGCAGCAAATATAGTTGGAACCTGCTGTCTATTGAAATGGCTCATTAATACTGCACAGACAAAGCAAATGACTGATGCTTACTGCAGAGTTACCAGTGAACATATCTGTGCTTGGATTATCGAAGCAGTGCAGAATATTTCACCCCATATGGTTTGCCTGAAGATGCTGTTTCAGATAATGGTTCTCATGTTGTTTCCATGGAATTTCAATATTCCCCAGAAGACGCTTGCTGGAGCACTCCAGAGCAACCTTGTGTCATTTGGTGCCGCGTGAACTAGCAGAATGCTGGGTACTTACAATTAAAAGCGGATTACAGAAAAATAATAATGAAGTTCAAATTTGAAAAAAGGAAGCATGAAGTGTTTCACTGGAATCAGGTTAGTAAACCTAACTTTCAACATAATTTTTTTAATGGAAAGTGTCACTCACAAAATAATTTTATGTACATGGATAAAATTCATCAAAATCACTGGAAGAAAAGTAGCGCAAGATTAACTATCCACAAAATATGCCTAGGCACCGGAGATGTCTTGGCAGGAAGGATGGAAGGAAAGAACTGGGACTCATGATCCATCTGCTAATAATGAAAATGAAGAGATAGAGTGGCGTGAGTACAAGAGAAACGTTCACTAAGGAAAAGCGCTTCAGATCAAAAGTGCTGTAACTGTAGTTATGAGAAAAGAAAGCTACTGGGCTTTAAGGTACAAAGAACACAAAAACCATCCTACTCTGACAAATCAAAGGGCCATGGACTCTCTCTGCTCACATATTGTGACCTGTAGTGGGTGCTATGGAAAAACCTTACAGCGTAGGATAAATATATATTCTTTTCCTGGATAATTTTCTGGATTGTCAGTTAATAGCCTGTGGTCATAGAATTTTACAGTCCAAAGCAAACACAAGTGAACAGAGGGAGAGGATACAGCACTACAGCAGGGGTTTGTTAGTCCATGTAGGAGTAGCTGCATGCATGTATCTCTACATGCATGTATTCCGCATGTTTTCCTGCCCATATACTCCACTGTGGTGGGTTGACCCTGGCTGGACGCCAGGTGCCCACCAAAGCTGTTCTATCACTCCCCTCCTCAGCTGGACAGGGGAGAGAAAACAAATATAACAAAGGGCTTGTGGGTCGAGATAAGGACAGGAGAGATCACTCACCAATTACCGTCACGGGCAAAACAGACTCAACTTGGGGAAAATTAACTCAATTTATTACAAATCAACCAGAGTAGGGTAATGAGAAATAAACCCAAATCTCAGAACACCTTCCCTCTACCCCTCCCTTCTTCCCAAGCACAACTTCACTCCTGGATTCTCTACCTAGCCCCCCACAGCGGCGCAGGGGGATGGGGGATGGGGTATGGGGTTTACAGTCAGTTCATCACACGTTATTTCTGCTGCTTCATCCTCCTCAGGGGCAGGACTCATCACACTCTTCCCCTGCTCCAGTGTGGGGTCCCTCTCACGGGAGACAGTCCTCCACGAACTTCTCCAACGTGGGTCCTTCCCACGGGCTGCAGTTCTTCACGAACTGCTCCAGCGTGGGTCCTTTCCACGGCGTGCAGTCCTTCAGGAGCACCCTGCTCCAGCGTGGGTCCCCCACGGGGCCACAAGTCCTGCCAGAAAACCTGCTCCGTGGGCTCCTCTCTCCACGGGGCCACAGGTCCTGCCAGGACCCTGCTCCAGCGTGGGCTTCCCACGGGGTCACAGCCTTCTTCGGGCACCCACCTGCTCCAGTGTGGGGTCCTCCCCGGGCTGCAGGTGGAGATCTGCTCCACCGTGGACCTCCCTGGGCTGCAGGGGGACAGCCTGCCTCACCATGGTCTTCCCCACGGGCTGCAGGGGAATCTCTGCTCTGGCGCCTGGAGCATCTCCTCCCCCTCCTTCTGCACTGACCTGGGGGTCTGCAGGGTTGTTTCTCTTACATGTTCTCACTCCTCTCTCCAGCTGCCATTTCTGTCTGTCCCAGCAACTTTTTTCCCTTCTTAAAAATGTTATCCCAGAGGCGTTACCACTATCGCTGATTGGCTCGGCCTTGGCCAGCGGTGGGTCCGTCTTAGAGCTGGCTCTATCGGACACAGGGGAAGCTTATAGCAGCTTCTTGCAGAAGCCACCCCTCTAACCCGCCCCCCCCCCCACTACCAAAACCTTGCCACACAAAGCCAATACATCCATCCACGGACAGCATTGTGGTGTGAAGAGGCTGGAGTGAACAAGAGAGAACAGCTTTGATAAAGGAATGAGGATCTCTGACATATGGTGATGAAGCACAAGGTACACGAGAGTCTGGGGAGCATGAATAGCTTTTTAAAGAGGGCTGATTTGCCACCTGAACTTCAGTGATCATGCCATAATGTGTAAACCCTCTTTTACTGCTTGCCTTACCTCCAGCCCCACTGACGTTGTATCAAGATGCCTCTCCAGATGGAGGGAGCACAGGTAGCCCTGCCTGGACGGAGCTCTTACCCAGATACTGCTGCTGAAGAAGACAGCATTCTGGTATCCTCCTCCCCTTCTGTGGCCTGGTATCTACAAAAAATGAGGTTACTGGTAACAGTATGATATTGTCATCCTTTATAAAGACCTTAAGTAGACTGAGTCTGAATGCACATGCTGTGCTGGTGGTTTCATATATTTGCTGCCAGACCTGCAAAGGAGGCACTGCATGGTGCTGGGCTCCATTCCACGTTCTTAACAGGCAACACGCTTGAATGATCTTTCCACCTCTATCCTGTAGACTTTCTCTGGCCCCACCTGTGCCTGTCCAGCTATTTTTGCTTCTCTTCCTACCTTACGTCTGCTTACCTTCTAAGTCCTCCTACCTGCCTTGCTTATGAGGTCTGCCGGCACGTACCGGCTCCTCTGCTGTGTGCTGCAGGTAAAATCTTGCTCAGGCCTGAAGCCAGGAGTGGTGCTTGTTGTTGGACAAGGTCTCTGTGGAATACATAGCTGAACACTTGCGAGTCTCAGCTGAACATACATAGACTGACATGGTGAGAGACTTGGGACATGTCAGATTTCAAAGGAAAAGAAAAAATGCACATCTTTCACTGGGGTTATTCCTTTCCTCAATTTCAAGCCCTTAATTCAAATATTAAGACTCTAGCTTGTCAGAAGTGGACAATATGGCATTGCTGTTGAGGTTTTTATTTTTATATATATATTCAATATTAAACATATATAACAAAGATATATGTATGTATTTAAAACATACATTGGAAAAATGGTATCTTTTTCCTAATCCTTTTGCCATTTTACCTGACACTTTAAAAAATGTGAAAAATATCAGACTGAGTCAGACACTCAACACAAAATCTTAAAACAATTGACTCACGTAGTTAAAGTTTGGTAGTGATATCAGCAAAGAAAAACAAAGACAGAAATGTCAAACACTAGTACTGCATATAACTAGTTGTGAATCAATAGTCAGGAAAACTCCTGACCTACATGAACAGAAGCACGAAACAAAGAAACCTCAGAATAAAATCCATGGCTGACAGAGCTTAGCACAAGAAAGTTGTGTTTGCAAAAGAAATCCTAGCAACAGTACGGGGTCACTGCTCGGTGCAGACAGGAGAATTGTGAAGGATTATGCAGAAAATGCAGAAGTGTTCAGACTTTTATTCGGTATTTGGAAAGAAGGATGATTTGCTTTCATTGCTTGAAGATGATGAAATACTTTCCAGTCTATTAGTAACTGAGAGAGATGTTAGAATCTATCAGCAATGAACATTTTTAAATCAGCAGGCTCAGAAGCTCCAACATAGTTGGCAGAGAAGCTCTCGGGTCCACTAACGTTGAATGTTAATAGCAGCAGATTTGTAAATGCCCAACTTATAAAAATCTATTAAATGAGAAGGGAAGCAAAGGGAATCAATGAACCATCAGAGGAAAGAGCAACTCTGGGTCAAAGCAAAGGAGGGTTTTTTCCATCCTATCTATCATTAGGACGGTCAAGGGTAACATGGAATCCAGTTCTCCTAACAAGCTGGAGCCACCAGTTCTCCTAAGAAGCTGGAGCCACCATCTTTCCCAGGCTCATTTAACCTGATGGCTCTGAGGTACAGAGTTGTCAATCAGCAATCTCTCGGATCAAAGTTTTCTTCTTGGTAAGAAAACTTTGACTTCTGGGTTAGCTTGAAACCTTCTGCTGGCTTTAAGAGAGACAAATGAAAAAGGAAAAAGAGATAGGGGCTCAAGCCCTGCTCCCTGTTATTGCCCATATGCAAGGTCAGATAGTTTTCTAACCAGGATGTAGTTTTTTGTGAAGCTTTTCCTTAGGTGTGTACTTCTCCCAGTGACTGTGCATGAGAAGTGGCTGGTTTGTGGCCATGAAATGTCCCAAATGGGCACACAGAAGCTCAGGGAGTAGCACTCAGGAGTGCAGCGCTGTGATGGGGCTCTCCGAGTCAGGAGCCCTACCTCTCCAAAACCACACAGGCATCCACGCTTTCGCTGGCTTCGAGTGCCGGCAAGAGACCTACTTTAAACAAGCTTGACTCCCTCTTCTTTGTAACAAGTTGCAGTTAGAAGTGAAGTGAATTAAATCAATGTATACTTTGCACCACTATGTAAGCTAATTCAAACAACTCGATGGGGCTAGAAAGCATTATCAGGTACTAGAAGCCATTACTGCTTCAGGATAGTACCAAAATACATTGTACATGGCCAGCTGTGCACAGAACTTTGTCTTTGGAACTTACTGATGGTTTCAACCCCCCCAAAAGTGTTGCACTAAACAAGCTAGTGCATAGTGGAAGTTGTAATACACTCTGTTTGATCTCCCATTTAATGTAATGAGGCTTCACTGAAAAAAGAAGAGCAAAAAGAAGATTAATCAAAATCCTATGTGAATTTATTTATGGATCACAAAAAATGTTTCTAGAATATCCAAGACATGGTCGAGGGATAAAGTTAGATGAAGTTAGGATTTATCTCGATTACCTAACCTGGCATTAAAATCCTTTCCACTGATCAGCAAACAGAGGGATAAAAAGATTTCAGAGACATTATGTAGGTCTGGAATAATTCCCAGTACGAGTTCCTATAAGAAGAGGAATTGTGGGAGGAATACAAATATTAATCAGAAGAAAAGGTTCTAAATTGGGAAATTGCTCTGGCAATGAGACAAAAGTCTAAGTCATTAGTGTAACAACCTCTAATCCCTATCAGAGCAGCCAGTCTCATGACAGAGATGGACGTGAAATGGCTTTCTCCATAAATTTTTCGGTTTTGATTAATTTAACATTCTATGTCTGGACGTAACAAATATGTTGTGAAACATATCATGAAAAAACAGAGACATTTGGCTGAACAATTCAAAACCATGTAGAAAACTCATTTGCTGGGAAACAGAGAAACAAATTTTAAAGCTGTTTTCTTCTTAACTCAATGCAGAAAATTCCCCAGTGTCCAACTCTTTAAAATAACTTCTCCCAAAAAAAGCAGCCGATCTTATTAAGTCCAGAACCAGGCTACCATTTTGACCCTGATTTCCATTGGCAACTCCCTGACAGGCACCAGAATACCTTATTAAATTTTTCCAGGGATAGTAGTTCTGATTTATAAAAAATAAGTAAATATTTTCTAGGTCAGAAAAGGCAAGAAATGCTAGGAACGGTCCTGTGGTCACAGAATTCAAACGAACATCAGGCAGTAAGCTCAAAGTCCTGCTATGGTGACAAGTACTCATGTAAAGCAGATCATCCCTATCCAGAGACTGAAGAACATACATATGCATACCAAAGCTTTGAGATTACTCAGAGCACTCTCTTTTTTGTGTGTAATTACAAATCTTTTCCTTTCAGAGGCTGTGCCAGCATAAGAAGCTCCTGTGACAGCCCCATGGTTGTGACAGTACAACTATGATGGGGCTACACACAAAAGTGGATCAAGGTGGATCCCAGGTAAGAATAGCCCTGTTTTGGGAAAAGTATTTTTTAGGCAGCCCCATTCTCCGTCCCAGGCTCCTGGGCAGCCACATCATGATCAAAAGGGATTGGGGACAGAAAGGGATGCAAACTGCTGAAGATGCTGCTCATACTGGCACTGGAAGAAATGCACTTGTGATCATGGTCTTTGGTTGAGGTGCTTAATAAAGCAGGAATTTCATGTAGGAGTGGGAGGCTGCAGTGTTTTTCTATCAGGCCCAGGCCCTTGGTTGTTCTGGGAGAGGATGGTACTTCCTCAATCAGCAACAGCAGCTCCCACCAGAACGTGCACATTCTTACAGTAAGTTTCATTTTGAGCTAATGAATAGTTCTCAACTTTTAAAAAAAAACCCAAAAGATCACCAAAGTACTAATGGATTTTACCATGCTGCAGCTCGGCATGCTTTACAATGAAAGATATAAAAGTTGCCATCAAATTTACCCTCATTTAAAGGTTTCCACTTCTATTTTTATTATGGGCTTCTTATGTAACACTGAAGTGTATTTTAAAGACAGTTGCATTAGATTCCAATTTTGCTTTTAAGTAGTGCTACCAATCTAATTAAATCATCATTCTCTGAGTTTGCACTCTGCAGATGAGCAATACTGCTTTCCAGAGTACTCCAAGTCCTCTCGAGGTCTGTGGAGCCACATTCATGGCTGCCTAAGCACACAGAAAGTACCTGCAACCATTTAAGAGCCAGGTGGAAACACCCTGGGGACAGCCAGTGGGGTAACTCAAAACAGAAACAAGTATTTTTCTAAAGCACAAAAGGAATGATGAAAATACATCCAAACAAAATGGAAAATGAAAGCAGGATTGAAAGAGGAAAGTTTGGGACCACTATACACAGCTTTATACTAAACTAAACTTATCTACAGCGGTAGCCACATTCATCATTCAATTCTGCCCCACATTGGAGAGCTGGAGATATTCTCCAGCCTTACTCTCCACAGCCCTGCATATCTTGATAGCTATTCCTCTGAGACAATCCATCCAAACTGACCATGTTTGGGTCATTATTGATTGCATTCAGGAACCCATCTGCAACTTCAGTAATGACTGAAATACCACTGGTCAGTGAAACCCAGGGAGTTTGGACAGAGCGAGATAAGCTGGACTGAATGGGGCTGTTAGCAATCTAAGCCTTCAAAAACCACTAGAGCATTGCTCTAGTAAAGACTAGATTTAGCAAGTGAATTCTAGTAGTTACATTTCAAAGCCCCAGGCAGGAGTGTAAACGGCCGCAAGCCGTGGGAACACTGTACTGCTAGCGGCTTCTAGGATTTTCTTCATTCCATCAACTCTGAGGTGCTGAAGATCATGAGCTATAAACACTGCTTCTTGTTTCCATGTTCTGGACATTACGTATGCTAATGGCTGTTGTTTTACAGCTATCATCAGTCTCTCATTTTCTAAAATTTCTACACAGGATTTCTCTCTCTCCCTTTCCCTCTCCTTCCCCCAAAGTCTATGTTAGAGTATACCACACTTTCTACTCCTGACATCCCAGTTGTAGTTCTCTCTTCATGGTGTCCCACTGACCACAAGAATTGGTGGGGCGCACACCAGTTTCTCACTCATGGTCTCTGTTCTGGCTTAGAAATTGCCTTTATTGTCCTACTTAGCTGCCTCGGAGTCCTTCCCATGTACCTCTACCTGGCTTTTGACAGTTGAATGAGCCTTCGTAATTCTGTTCGGCAGGACACTGACTTCCCATCTGTCGTGGTTTAACCCCAGCTGGCAACTAAGCCCCACACAGCCACTCGCTCAATCCCCCCTGGTGGGATGAGGGAGAGAATCAGAAGAGTAAAAGTGAGAAAACTCATGGGTTGAGATAAAAGACAGTTTAATAGGTAAAGCAAAAGCTGCACGCACAAGCAAAGCAAAACAAGGAATTCATTCACCACCTCCCATGGGCCGGCAGGTGTTCAGCCATCTCCAGGAAAGCAGGGCTCCATCACGTGTAATGGTTGCTTGGGAAGACAAACGCTGTAACTCCAAACATAGCCCCTTCCTTCTTCTCCCCCCCAGCTTTACATGCTGAGCATGATGTCATATGGTCTGGAATATCCCTTGGGTCAGTCGGGGTCAGCTGTCCTGGCTGTGTCCCCTCCCAACTCCTTGTGCCCCCCCAGTGTACTCACTGGTGGGGTGGGGGGAGAAGCAGAAAAGGCCTTGACTCTGTGCAAGCACTGCTCAGCAGTAACGGAAACATCCTTGTGTTATCCACACTGTTTCCACCACAAATCCAAAACATAGCCCCATAGCAGCTACTATGAAGAAAATTAACTCTACCCTAGCCAAAACCAGCACACCATCAGCCTTCCAGCAATTCTTAATTCATTTATACTTTTGAACTACGCAACAGTATCTGGCATTAACTTCTACAATTGAATAATAAGTTATGTGAGAATGTATGACTTCTTGGTTTAGACCTGATGCCTCATAATTTCATGGGGTATCCTTAACTTCTCCTACTGTTAAAAATAATAGCCATCCCCTCTTCATTGTTTCCTAGCTAGCTAGGAGATCTCAAGATCTCTGTCCCATGCCTGACTATTTTCTCTGTCCTGATATGAAAACCATTCTGTCCTCATCCATTTTTTGTGGGTGGAATTCAGATTAAAAAGCTTTGATTTACTGTTGGAGTTTATATATCTACCTCATAGATTGACACCTACAGGTAGAAATCTAAATTTAGGTGTCTAAATCTCTGAGCTAAATAACTCCCACCCATCCTTTTTAGTTCTATTCTATTCTTTATGAAGAAAGGAGGAACAGAACTGCACATATTAATCTATACGTGAGTTTGCCAAACATTTATACAGTGACATAATCACATAATCGTGTTTTTCTTTTCCCTTTTTCCTTTTCTAAAAATTTCTCTCATTCAGTTTGAATTTTTTATTGCTGTGGTCACTGCATTGATGTTTCCATAGAGCTATCCTACAGCAACTCTATTTCTGCGTGATAACAATGTAATGTTCAATCCGTAATTGAATACATACAATATATAATTGAATATGTATATTCCCAGACAAACTACTTTGCATTGATTAGCATTGACTTTCACATGCTGTTTCTGACACAGTCACTCACTGCCATGAGAATCATCTGCCTCGCTTCTCAAGGTCAGATTTGACTATCTCAGCTAATTCTGTGTCATCCACAAACCTTGTGGATATCACCTGCAATATTCACCCCCCTTTCCAAATCATTTATAAGGATATTGAAAAGCACAGGTCCTAAATCAAACAGTTGCATGACTAAGCTGTAGAGCTCCTTTCACTGGGAAAACTGATCTTTTCTCCCACTTTTTGTCCCATTTTGTCTCCGTCTTATTTACTTACAAGAGGACATCTTATTATCTCAGCTTAACTACTTGAAGAGTCTTTGCAGAAAGACTTATTGACATTTGTTTGGAAGTCCATACACACTTTATCAAGTAGATCAGCCTTACCTACAAGCTTGTTGACATCTTCAAAGAGTTCAAATAGATTTATGAGACATGGTCTCCTTCTGCAAGAACTGTAATGACTTTTTCCAAATAAATCACATTTATGAAATTGTCTACTGGTTCTCTTCTTTATTATTGTAGTTTTTACCCACTTATTCAGTTTGGAAGTGAGATTTACTGATCTGTGGTTTTCCACATTTGTCCTGGAGTCCTTTTTCTCAAGGCTGAAGACACATTTGCCACTTTCCATCCTTCTTGCAGTGTGGTCAACTTAAATGACACTCTTCATGCTACATTTAGCTTTCTCTTAATCTAGTGTTTGAGGTCTTTCAGAACTCTTGATTGAGTATCATCTTATCTTGGTGCTTTCTTACTGTTCATTTTATTGATTTGTTCCAAAATGTCCTCTGCTGAAACTTCATTTAGGGACAATTCCTCATACTCTCCACTGCTTCACCACTAATGCACCCCTTTCCAGCCTTCCTCTATAATTTGTTCCCTATTATTACAGTTTCCTACCCTTCTGCCAAGTTTCTGAGGCATTTATTATGTCAATAACTCCCTTTAAAATCAGACAATCTAGTTCACTTCTTTTAGGCTTCAGAGTTGCAGCATTTGTATAGATATATTTCTACATTTTGTATTGATCTAGTTGCCCATTTTTCATGGGGCCTGCTTAGCTGGGACTTTAATTGCTGAGACCATTCTTTGCTATTTCCTTCCTCAATGTTATTGATTTCAGTTCCTTCCATTTTTCTAAATTACAAGAATTTTCTTATTTCTCTTGAAGAGGAGTTGCGATCTTGAACCATGTGCTGTTGCTTATTTGGTGAGTTTCCACAACTGTCAACTATAAAAATACCTCATTGCTTTTGAATGTTAAAACCTAGTTTGCAATCTAGTTTCACATTGATTCATATAGCTTATCTCTCCTGTAAAAACTACCTCACCAACGACTAAGAATCTGCTTGTCTGGTACTGTGGCAATTTATAACACTGTGATTCCACTTTCAAAATTCCTTTCCTGCTCATTCCTCTGTTGTCGGTACGCACATCATTCACACCACCAGATCCCTCTAGCACTAAGTGTGGACACAAAAGTCCAGCAAAGGCCTCAACAGCACTGCAGAAAATGAGACTTCCTCTCATGTTTTAATACATTTCATCAACACCTCCTGGTATGAGACTTCCATGATTGCTCACTCATGTTTAAGTTTTTATTTTCTCTAATTCCCATATCTTTTCCTGGCATGCTTCAGGCAGTCAGTTATACCTTTTTTTATATTTTGGTATTTCTTTCCTCTTTCATAAATGTGGCACATGGCACTTGTTTCTTTTTATTTCATACTATTGATTTCTGGATCACTTTCTCCAGTTCCTCAAAATCATTAGAAGTCTGATCCTGACCTTCAAAGTGCATCTTGGTTTATCCACAAATTTTATGAGTGAGTTCTTTGTTAAATCTTATAGGTCATTAATTAAAAAACTGAATAGAACTGGGCCCAGGACACACGCCAGCAGGACTCCAGTCAAAATAACCTCCCAGTCTGACAGTGCACCATTGCCACCCACATTACAGTAATATCACATACCTTCTAAATGATGAACCTCAAGCTATGAACTGCACAGCACCTGCTAGGACAATGAATTTGGCTGTGGTCTTCCTCACCCCTTTCTGGAACCAGACTCAAGTCCACAGGGAGGAGGGCTGCCCGCTTGATGGACTATTTTGAGTATACTGCGGGCCATCTTTGCCGGGAGCCCACTCAGTGCCTCTGTTCATGGCAGTATGTGAATCTGTCTGCACATATGCAATAAATCTCACTGCCCCAGGAAGCACTGGCTTTTCTATGCTTGCACAATATAGTTATGCATTAGAGGAAGGGCTGCAACATATGGTCTCTCCCTTATACAGAAACAAGGTAAGTGTCTCACCCAGCCAGAAATACTGGGCACACTGATATAGACCATATTTCTTTAGTCTGCTTCTGAGAGAATCAAGTGGAACAGTTTCAAAAGCTTTCCTAAAGCAAAATATGTCCCATCTGCTGCCTCCTCTTCATCTACTAGACATTATTTTCTCAAAGAAGGAAATTACAGTAAGATCGCATGATTTATTCTTGGTAATTCTATGTTTGTTTTTTTCCTTTTTATCTTCTACTTGCTTTAAATTGATCACGTAATATTTTTTCAGACTTATTTCTGGGGAAAGTGGTCTCTAATTCCCTGATTTCTCTTTTTCAAAAAAGCAAACTGTGTTTGCCTTTCTATAGTGCTCAGCGATCTTACCTGCCTTCCAAGAGCTTCCAGGGAAGTCACTAATGCTTCAGTAATTGCTTCAGCTACTGTCTTCATTGCCCACATGGCTCTCAGCACATACCCAGAGCAGTTTGAGGCCAGAGTTTCTAATCTGGAGAAACAAAGACAGGAAAAATATAAGGCACAGAAACAGTGTAAAAGGACATAAGGGACTAGGCCAAGCTCAGACTTGCTTGCTCTCCTCTCACCTTCGAGGAGGCTCAGCCTCCTCTGACAATGGATAGTTTAGCATAGCATAGAATAGCATAGCATAGCACAGCCTAGCATTAACATAGCAGGAAGCTGCCTTCCAGCTGAGGAAAAGCAAGCTGACAACTCCAAGAAGGCTGTATCTGAAAATACATATTCTGTCGAGAACTTTTGGTCTACTGTGCTGATGGGAATTTAAATACCAGGAGCATACCGGCAGCCGCACATGTGATGACAGAAGTTTGCTGACTTATAGGCAGAATATGAAGCGGTCTTTTATGAGACACCTAGGTGGATGCTAGAAAGTGCTGGGGAGGAGCATGAGGTCCAACTGCATGTCACAAATTTTGAAGGGAAATGCAAGTGAAGGATCCTGAAAGGCAAAGTCAGACTGCTGGCTAGAAGATTAGCCCCAGGGTACTGTTGACAGTTTCTCTGAAATCCTTCCAGTTATACACACAACTCCAATTAGGCAAAGGGGAAGAAGATGCTATCCGGAGGTGATGGTCTCCATCAAAAGTCAAAAGTGAAATCAGACTTTTCACAAGGAAAACATATATGATGTGTTTAATTAAGTGGGAGCTGGGGGAAATCTGTCATGAGCTAAGGCAAACAGATTGCTAAGGGTTGGTAAAACAAAAATACTCTGTGTATCTAGCCAGAGAAAAAGCTTAGTACAGGGATAGGAACAGTTCATAGGTGAAATTTTATTGTATCAAAATGACATTGGACTGAAGCTAAACAAAGGTGCCCCCCAAATTAAGAACTCCAAATGCATGTCTATAAAAACTTTGTTTTAAATTAAAAAAAAAAAAAAAAGCTAGATGAAGTAAAACACAGGTAATAAAATCAGATCATGACACAGCAGAAAACAGTAAATCCCAGTGACAAAAACAACAGTATGCCATAGTATGTTGCTGTAAACTACAGACAAGAGAGTATTAGTCAAAAAAGTGAAAGATTTTTTTTTATATCAAAGAAAATGTTTTAAGGAATCTAGTCAGACTAAAATTCTTACTGGAAAAGACTATAAACTGAAACTGGCAGTAAGAATGTAAATATATGAGTAGAGTTATCCCATCAGTCACCAGAGAAAGAAGACTGAGTGCTTAATGTTGAGAGGTGAAATACTAAACATGGGGACCTCTATTATGCATAAATAAATCAATATAATGAAAAAAGGTTAGGGAGCCAATTTATAGAAACACAGTGTGACTGCTTTTCAGAACTATTAGATCCTGAACATCCAAGAAGAGAGCCTGCTCTCTACTTAATATTATGCAAGGTAGAAGAGGAGTAAGTTCAAGAAAAGGCAGTCAGTGAACCAACAGAGAATATGGGCTGCTCTTACAGAACAGAAAACTCTGTCTTGGACTGCAATGGTTATGACTTAGGAGGTCTTAATGGGCAAGGAGCTCACCACAAACGCTCAAGGTAAAAGCGTGATAAAATGGGAGAAGTGATTAGAAATAAGGAATCCATTCAACCTCTGGGTACAGCATCATTGAAACCACTAGTATATCTAATTCTGATGTTCACATTTAAAGCTGTTGAAAGATTAGACTGGGGGCAGAAAAGAGCCATAAAAAGTATATGAGGAGAGAAGAACATGTAACTGGGAAACTTAAACAGCTCAATTGTGGGGCAATTCGATAAATGCTTTCACAAGGGGAAAATATCAACCAACACTTTTTAATCTAGCAGAGACAGAAGAAAGACTAAGGGCTGAAAAATGAAAGTGATTCAAACTAGAAATGAAACACACATTTTTTAACAGCAGTGATGATTAAATTTGGGAACAAACTACCACCTGAAGTGATGGATTTTGCAACTCTTGACATCTGGAACATAAGTTCCTGTGAAAAGTTCAAGTTTTGATAAATAAGAATATTTTTTTCCTGAAAAACAATTTTGTCAGAAAATTCTTAGCCACTATTTGGGTTTCTTGTCTTCTTTAAAAGGATGTAAGATGAGCCAGAGAAACAGCTTTGTACATTGAAAGTTGGTCAAAATGATGATTAAAAGCAGAATAATGGAATTCCTAGATAAGGAGTACGATATGGTAGAAGCTAATTATCACAGTGTCTGTAATGAAAATTTTGCATCACTAATATTTCAGAATTATTTGAACATATCTTTATAATAATGATCAAAAGAGAACTGCTTGACATAATCTAATTGAACGTTCGAAAGCCTTCTGACAGTCTTTTTCAGGCAGGGCCTATTCCAGAAGAATCCTGCATGGCCAGATATTGTGGATGCTACAGAAAGCCAAAGCACAGACCAACATGCAAGACTACACTAACAGCCAGAACACTGCCTAATATCACAAACAGGTAATTCAGCACAAGCTTTGGCTTTTATGTGGAGGTGCTAAGTGGCATTATTCCAAGTATAATTTTTGTAATTGCAATCAAGGCACCAAGAACTCTTGCATAAGTGCTTTTAATACACTACAGGAATGAAATATGACACATAAGGCACTGAGAACTTGTAGAGCATCATTAAACATACCACGATCATTAACAAATGTGCCAAGGAAGGCTAGTACATTTGTATGTAATTGAAGCGGAGGAGTTGGGCTCCACATTATTATTTTTTTTTGAGTAAAATACTTTAGAAGACTCCAGCTTATCCTGAGTCAATAGAATGTGAAGCATCACTGAAAAAAACATCCTCTTGGGATTTTTCATTGGACTGAGAATTGTGCCACTTCTCAGTAAATGTCAGGCTTATCAGTGTTGTGAGTAAGCATCAGTTAGCTCTCAAACAAGCTGACTCTGTTCATTTTTCTCAGAACTGTATGTAATATTCTCCTGGCAAAGAACAGCTCTTTTAGTAGACTGCAGCACAAATTTGTAAAAGAAGATTGCCTCAGCTCTGATCCAAAAACCAAAAGAGATCTAGAATAGATCAGATGGCTGTAGAAAGATCTGGGTTTTGACTACAAACCCTGGATCATTTGGAGTTAAAGGGATACAAGAAATACAAATATCTCCTTTTCAGATCATAACAGATGCACTATGTAAGAAGTTCAACAAGGCCAAGCGCAAGGTCCTGCGCATGGGTTTGGGCAATCCCAAGCACAAATACAGGCTGGGCAGAGAACGGATTGAGAGCAGCCCTGAGGAGAAGGACTTGGGGGTGTTGGTTGACAAGAAGCTCAACATGACCCGGCAATGTGCATCTGCAGCCCAGAAAGCCAACCGTATCCCGGGCTGCATCAAAAGAAGCGTGACCAGCAGGTTGAGGGAGGTGATTCTGCCCCGCTACTCCACTCTCATGAGACCCCACCTGCAGTACTGCGTTCAGCTCTGGGGGCTCCCTCATAAGAAGGACATGGACCTGCTGGAGCAAGTCCAGAGGAGGGCCGCAAAGATGATCGGGGGCTAGAGCACCTCTCCTATGAAGACAGGCTGAGAGAGTCAGGGTTGTTCAGCCTGGAGAAGAGAAGGCTCTGGGGAGACCTTATAGCAGCCTTCCAGTACCTAAAGGGGGCCTACAGGAAAGCCAGAGAGGGACTTTTTACAAGGGCAGGTAGTGATAGGACAAGGGATGATGGCTTTAAACTGAAAGAAGGTAGATTTAGGTTAGATGTAAGGAAGAAGTTCTTTACTGTGAGGGTGGTGACGCACTGGAACAGGTTGCCCAGAGAAGCTGTGGATGCCCCATCCCTGGCAGTGTTCAAGGCCAAGTTGGATGGGGCTTTGAGCAACCTGATCTAGTGGAAGGTGTCCCTGCCCATGGCAGGGGGCTTGGAACTACATGATCTGTACTTGGCACTGGTGAGGCCACACCTCAAATACTGTGTTCAGTTTAGGGCCCCTCACTACAAGAAACACATTGAGGTGCTGCAGCATGTTCAAAGAAGGGCAACAAAGCTGGTGAAGGGTCTGGAGCACAAGACTTATGAGGAGTGGCTGAGGGAACTGGGGTTGTTTAGCCTGGAGAATAGGAAGCTGAGGGGAGACCTTATCACTCTCTACAACTACCTGAAAGGAGTTTGTAGTGAGGTAGGTGTGTGTCTCTTCTCCCAAGTAACAAGCAATAGGACAAGAGGAAATGGCCTCAAGTTGCGCCAGGAGAAATTTTAGATTGGATATTAGGAAAAATTTCTTTACCAAAAGAGTTGTCAAGCATTGGAACAGGCTGCCCAGGGAAGTGGTTGAGTCACCATCCCTCGATGTTTTTAAAAGATGTGTAGATATGGCACTTAGGGACAAGGTTTAGTGGTGGACTTGGCAGTGCTAGGTTAACGGTTGGACTCAATGATCTTAAAGGTCTTTTCCAACCTTAAATGATTCTATGGTCTTTAAGGTCCCTTCCAACACAAACCATTCTACGATTCTATGAAAACTTTCTTAATACTTGTTTACCTACTTCAAATTACATCAGTAGCTTCAAGTACATTTTTGACTTGTGAGTGGTTAATGACATCAATATTTACAATACATTTTCATCCCTTTATAAAGATCCCTTATTTATTTCCACCATGTAGCTTTTCTCTTTATATTGCTAGATGAGACCTAACAGCATCATGGTGAGATCTTCATTAGCATTCAAATAAAAATTTATTGTTTGCTTATATAGTGGGGAGATGAGTTCAGCATTCACTGTTCAGTGTTCACCGTTACCATCAGAAGTGTTTACGTTCATATCTATGTTTCATTTTCTTTTGACAGAACATAACAAAGCACAAGAAAGGCTGCACTGGGTCAGATCGAAGGTTCCTCTACTGCAGCATCTGGTTTTCAATGCAGATGCCCAGGGAAGGAGTTTAAGAACATACCAGGCATGCAGCAGTGCTTTCTTGGAATATTATTCTGTTTTCCAACAATATGTGTCTTGGGACTTTTTGAGTCACAATCCTTGGGTTTACTATTTAACAGGTTACACTTTAAATTCTCTTCATTAACTTTTCCTGTTACCCCTGAAGCACAAGTAAACTTTGAGCATCCATAATATCCTACGGCAAGGGATTTTACAGCTCAATTACAAGTTTTGTAAAGAACCATCAACCAGATTAAACTGATTTCTAGTTGTTGCTTTGGAAGAGACACTAAAGGGACTTCTCAGTTCAGAGAGAAGGTGGCAAGGGGATACAAGTGAGACTTATAAAATCATGGTCACAGCAACTCTAGGTGGACAGTGCAGGCAGATGGACCACTGGTCTGACCCACTAGAGCATTTCTTATGTTGTTATGACTAGGTCATCCTAATTGCATCTTCAGGACCCTTTCAAGGGCTCTAACAAATTTGTGAAATGTGGTTTCTCACTAGAAAAACTTTCCCTAATATGTTGGGTTTTATCCATTTAATCATTTTTTTCTTATAATTTCTACTCACTTGCTCAGTACAGACTTCAGTGTGACGGTCTGCAATTCTTCACTCCTGGGGACCTTCTCAGGGATTGCTGTCACATTTACCATCTTCCATCCCTCCTGCAGGGAGACTGATTTAAGTGACGGGTTACACACTATAAGTAGCTCCATAATTGCATATTTGTTTTCCTCCAGAGCTCTTGAGTGGTTACCATATGGTCTTGGCAATTTCTGACTCTTCATCTTATCAATTAGTCCTAAAATGCATTTTATTGTCATTTAATTTGAGACAGTTCCTTACACTTGTCCCCGTAAGTTTGGCTCTCATGGGACAATAACCTCCCTCAACCATAGTGAGCACCAACACAAAGCTTCAGTTTACTTTTCAACAGCATTTTTCCTCTCTTACAGTAATCCTTTCAGAGACTGGTCATCTATTGACCAAAACTCTGGAAAAGTACCTGATTCTGGCAATTTTGAAAATATTTTACTAGCATTTTTATTATTCCTTTAGTGAGTTTGCACCTTAAAATTTTCCCTTGCTTGCCCTACAGATTTAGCTTTACAGTTAATGCTTTTTTTCTTTTTTCTTTTTTTTTTTCAGTTTCTTTATTTGCTCAGAAGTCCATGATTTTGAATACTCTCTTCCACTCTGCTGTTAGAATATTACCTTTTTGGTCCCTTGCAGAATTATTTCACTTAGTGATATATTGCTCTGAGCTTCAGATAGGGTGTTTTTATCTAGTTTCTCATCCTCTGTATCCTTATAGGAGCTGCTTTTAATTTCCTTTTAAGAAGGTCCCATACTTTTCAATAGGTCCCATTTTTAAGTTAGGTATTACTGTGTCGTGGTTTAACACCAGCCGGCAACTAAGCACCAAGCAGCCGCTTGCTCATACCTCCCCAACCAGTGGGATGGGGTAGAGAATCAGAAAAGAAGTAAAACTCGTGGGTTGAGATAAAGACAGTTTAATAGGACAGAAAGGAAGAAAATAATAATTATTATGATAATAATAACAAGGATAAAATGACAATACTACTACTAATAATAATAATAAATTAATTAATTAGAATATACAAAACAACTGATGCACAATGCAATTGCTCATCACTCACCAACTGATGCCCAGTTAGCTCCCGAGCAGCGATCTGCCCCCCACCAGGCCAACTCCCCCCCCAGTTTATATACTGGACATGATGTCACATGGTATGGAATATTGCTTTGGCCACTTTGGGTCAGCTGTTCTGGCTGTGTCCCCTCCCAACTTCTTGTGCCCCTCCAGCCTTCTTGCTGGCTGGGCATGAGAAGCTGAAAAATCCTTGATCTAGTATAAACACGACTTAGCAACAACTGAAAACATCAGTGTGTTATCAACATTCTTCTCATACTAAATCCAAAACATAACACTATACCAGCTACTAGAAAAAAAATTAACTCTATCCCAGCCAAAACCAGGACATATTGTGAGGTAGTTGTTGGGGAAAATTAAATACTCCTAAAATACACTGTCACAAATCCCTCAGAAAAAAAAGATAGGTATCCACCAAGGTGTTTTCAAAGAAGGGAGGCTCTGGATGAAAGAGGACATCTAACACCTCCAGCTGGAAGGGGAAAGATGGGGAGGACTCTGCCATGACACTGCAGAGAGCAGGGATCTGGATGCTGGCTGAGGCAGGCAGAGGAACCTCTAGCACCAAGCTTTCAAAAGGGCTTGCGAGAAGGCTGCATCAGGGACAGGTAAAAGAGAGGTAGGGAATGTGGAGAAGCAACTCCCAGAGGAGGATTCATGTTCAAAAGCAGGAATGCACCTGTGTCAGCAGAATGATGTGAACTCACTCATTCAAGAGAGGGGAGGTGGAAAGATCTTCTGTTATTACAGGCTCTCCACATTCACACAGGCAGTACGTATGGAGCAGAGGTGTCAGATGTGGCCTTTTTTCAGCATGCTGGAGCCCTCTTCTGCTAGGCGCACTCTGGGGAGGCCACAGGGAGCTTGGGGTGAAAGCCCGTGTGCATTTTCCTACACCACGGCTCCCACCTCTGCTGCAGTGCTCAGCACCCTTGTGGCTTACAGGAATTAATGATTCATGGATGACGGAAAAGCTGTGTTGCTTTTCTGGGTGGCTGGCATCCAGCTCACCTGGAAGAAATGATCTCAAACAAAAAAAAGAGGGGACAGCTCCCATCGGGATGCAGCATGGGCCATGCACCTCTCTCTGCAAGGGCAAGCATGCAGGCAGGACAGCTCTGGTGCTATGTCACTGGCTGGTGTCATCCTACACTTGGACGTGACAGACAGTGGTTGGTCAGCCTCAGGGTACGTAGGATACTGGTCTGTCCAGGCAGCTTTTTGCTCACAGATGTAAGTGTCCCAGTACAGCAGCACCCTGTCTGTGGGGACAGGCTCCCTCCTCATGCAGACAAGGTTTACAAAATGCAATGTAAATGGAATATAAAGCAGGCAGCTGGCAGAATCCAGGCAGGCCTGCAGATCCACAATGACTCACAGAAACAAATCTACCAGATGTTTCAGCCTCACAAGGGAGCCACATGCCTGTCCTACTGCAGGAATTGTGTTTTGCCTCCTGTTGTGTTGGCTTCCTGCAAGAACACTGGAAAATGGTGGTGGTTTGAGAGTTACTTCCCCTTCCTAAAATTGGTGCTACCATAGGTTTCTGTAGTTAGTGAATATCAACAAGAAATAAATCAGAGCTTGGAGAAATGCTGTTCTCCACTGTTCCTCCAGTGTGGCTTGTTTACACTGCTGCGCTGCAATCTGAAAAATGCCATCTATAATGAATACTAAATAGTGGGAGTCTTTTTCTCAGCAATGTGTTACTAAACCTGATCACTGTGCAGTATAATATGCTCGGAGAGAGCGGGGGCTTGGCTGTGTTTCTCTGTTTCATGCAGTCATAGAAACTGTCAAGCTTAGGTGCCTCTGTGATCTCCAAGCAGCATGTCTCCGTACACCCTTTCCTAGCTACCCATTTATTTTTAAAATGTTCCATTGTTACTGTAGCTCAGTTCTTTCAGCCAATTTTAATGTCGTTATTATTTCTGCCTCTTTAAAATTTATCTACTTATGCAATTTTAATATTTTTTTTTTCAAACCAATTCATAGTAATATGTTAACAGCTGCCTTATAGTGGAAGTCACCTAGAGTTAACACTCAAAAGTCCTCACTATTAAGAAATGACTCACCTCTGTGATATAAAATCTGTACTGCATTGCCTTGCACCCCTGTCCTCAGTACATTCACATGTGTCTCCACTTCATCACCAAGAACATTTCTGACCTTGCGGTGAGTACCTGCCTGTGGAGGGTACATGCAAAACCAAAGGGTACCAGAAAGCAAGAACATTTTTCTGCACACTAATGACTTCTAGAGTACTTCTACAGCTCCTTAAGCTTAAAGGACCAGGAAGTAGAAGAGGTCCTATATTGCAGAAGATGGTGAAAAAAGGGACGAAAGAAGAAAGACTCGTAACAGGGCCCCGGCTCACACTTCAAAATTCCTGCAGCCAACATGGAATATATCTGCTTCTATTTTGGGAGTTTGATGACACTTTTGATTTCCCTCCTCTGCCAGCAGTTTCCTCTTCCAAACAGTTCAAGGCATGACCATGATGATAATTCTACATAACAAAATGCACAGCGGAAACTGTACTGACCCAAAGGCTTGTTAACACACAGTGTAGGTAAAGAGTTTGTTGGGTGGTATTTTTTTGCCCTTTAGAATACTGAATTCAGGCAAAATCAAAGTTTCTGAAAAACAGCAAATTGTTCATACTAATGCAATGCATGTTCTTGCTTCCTTGACTTATATACTGGAGTGTTCATATAAATATACATACACTTCCTATACACACAGTATCAAACACTCCAGCAGAAGAGCTACAAGACAAAGTATAATACCTTGGTTTGGCAAGATCAAACTTACAGTCACGTGGGCGCACTGAACAGGAGATACTAAAACTTATCACACACGTACTTCTCGTTGAGCTGTGCAAAGGTCATTCTGTTCTGTGAATAAGCCCATGTCAACAGTGAGCATATATTAGAGTTCAGTAAACACTTTGCTGAGGAGATCCAGGCTTTCTGGGTTAAAAGGCTATGAAATTTAGTCTAATCTCTATTTCTATTTTCTTAGATGTTCACTACCAATCTATTATAGGCAAAGAAGCCAGTGCATCCCAAAATTAAGGTTTCCCAACTTCTTCTTTTACATGACCGTGACCATATTTTTACAAGACTCGCTAGACTTGTGGTTCAAACTGTTCAGAATTCTCTCAAGCTAGCCTGAAATATCCTTTTTAAATTAAGCTGATTTGCATCATAATTTCTCAGAATGAAATAAAATAATTTCTTTTTGTTAAAACATTCCTTCCACCACTCTCGAGAGCCTTTTGTGTCTCTGTGCTTTATCACAGGAATTTCACATTTGGCACAGGGTTTCTCCTGGTGAGAGGTTTGTATCTGTTGCCTTCACAACTGTCCACAAAGTTCTTACACCTTCAAACAACTGGAACAACTAGCAGTCATCTACAAGTCAAATAGAACAACTAAGATACCAATTTAACACCCAGGAAAAGAAAAACACTGGAATAATCTGAATGATTTCTAAGCACATAGAAACTAATAAGGAGATGAGTGCTTGTCAACATGAATTCCTCATGAACAAAACAAGCTGACTCAATCTAATTTCACTCTCCGATGGATGAGACTTTGTGGATAAGGAAGAAACAGCCAATACCACATACCTCAATGTCACTGAGGCTCCTGACATTGTCCCACATGACATTCATGAGTGCAAGAATTCCCTGGCTGAAGTCATGACACAAATCTGCTTGGAATCTGCACTCTGAGAGTAGTTTCCAATGGTTCACTGTGAAACGTAAAGGACAAATTGAATGGTTACTCAGCTGTTCATAAGTTCCATTCAATATTTTATTGATAGCCTGGATGAGGGAATGGACTGTGTGTTTATTAAATCTGCCAAGATTAAATCTGCAAAGAGCAGCTACAAATACATGGGGGATAGCAGTATTAAAAACTTTTGACAACTTGGACAAGTTGTCTATAAATATAGGAATCATCTCAATTGTAAAAAGTGTGGCATTTTAACTTAGGCAGGAGTAAAGTGCACAAATACAGGATAGACATCGGCTGGGCAGAAAGCACTCTGGAAAAAAAAAAGATCTGAAGGTTCTGATAGATTACAAGCTGAACAAGGGTTATTGTCCTGTGCAAAGAGAAAACACTACGCAGATATATTAACAGAAGAATTACCTACAAGACATCTTGCAGGTCCTTTCGCTGTATTCAGTAACGCCTCAGTGCAGAGGCATATCCAGTCTCAAGTACTGCTCCTCAAGAAAGGTTGACAGGCTAAGCAGCAAGAATAACAATAACGGTTAGAGGTCTGGAAAACATGACCTGAATCAAGAGGCTGAGAACAGGAGGTGCTCAAAAGAGAGGCGGCCATGAAGAGATGCAATAACAGTCCTGACAAAGTCAGGATCGGTCCAGTAACGGTCCTGTAGCAGATAAAAGTCTGCTACAAAATGGAAGAGAAACAACAGTTCTACATATGCCAAGAACGTCATAAGCAGATCTGATTCTGTCGTGGAAGAAGGAGCTGGACAAAGTGATCAGCTGGGATTTCTTCCAGCTTTGGTTTTCAATGATTCTGTGCTCACCGATGCTGATTAGAGTTTGTCTGTACTCAATTTGTCCTGATGTACCCCAGTGACTTCATACAGTAATTGCTCATGCACATTTACATCATTTCTGCATTAACATCATCATTAAGGTTATAGTGTTTTACATTCATCTTACCATCTTAAGACTATCTGTCTTACAAATACCTTATCAAAATGCTATTTGCCAAACCAGCTTGACTTGCAACTCATTAATCAAAAGCCATTTTAATAATTAGTCCTCAAATAGTAATTCAATAAAATCTTCGTATCTTGATTTTCCTTTCTAACCAGCGCAATGGGCAAAAGGGTTTGTAATCATTTGGCACCACTACTCTCAGACTCAAAGAATCTAAATTAGAGCTGCTGGTGACAGTCTCCCATTCCACTGCCACAATTTTAGAAACTATGACAATTTTAGAAAAAATTGTAAACATCTTGGGCCTCTTAGTTCCAGATTCTTATAGAAGACACCAGATCACTGCTGCTGCCATTAGCATCCAGTCCAATCCCTGGCACAAAAGCAGGACCAGCACTACCTATGTTCATTGTGACATTGGGAGAGATGCACTTAAAATCTTCCCCAGATCACCCATTTCAGTGATTACACATCCTATATCAACAATGTATTCCTAATGTCTGTTAGTGCAGTTGAGCCTGTTATCTCCAGCCATCTCCCCAGTGGGCATGGAAAACAGTTTAAGATGCAGTGGCCAGGCGGGGCAGCTGACTAATATGACTGCTTCTTAGTCACAATTACTTCTCAGGGTGCCAAAGGAAAGCAGTGCTGCCTTATCAAATAATTATAATCAATTACAGATATTGATCAGAACCAGCTATAGCTGAGCTTCCCACAGGATCCATTGAATTAAATGGTTGTGCTGTAGTGTTGCTGGAAGGAGAACAAAGATCCTTGTGAAGTTGTGCAGGTTCTAAGATTTATGAAAATACAGCTCAATTTCACTGGCATACAATCAGTTAAATCAACATTATATAAAACCAGAAATAATACAAGCCACAGACCTTGTTAGCTCTGTATACCTTTACACCACTGTTAAATTGAGTTGATATGCCAGAGAGTGGAAACCCAAAAGATTCCAGATTTATCATCTTGATTCTTTACATTTGTTCTCAAGAATTTACACTGCTGCCAGTTCCTCTTCCATTCCGATTACCTTCTTTGTAACATATTGGCTTTCTTACTTTTACTGAATAATTCCTGGTCTATTATATCTATAATTATACTAATAATTAAGCATGCCTTTTCATCAGCTAGCAGCTAATTACTTCTGTTCCTACCCAGCTTGCTCAGAAAACAGTCAATTCATCTGTATCCATATCACTCTCACTGTTGCTAAGCAGTCAATGCTAGTCAGCAGTTGCACTGTAACTGGCGTTGTTTGGTTCACCCTGGCTTTAAATGTATTTTGCAGTAGCTGAGTGGTGGTGCCTTTCAACCTCAGAGTAAACGTTTTTCACTGGTAAGCAAGCTTTAGTCACACGCTGAAGTGCAGCACCTGCTTGGCAAAGAGTGCTTATCCCCACCAGTTTCAGAGCAGCTTTGGAGCAGTTTGTAAGCAGCTACTACTTACTGCAAGGAGTGGTCTGTAATTGGAGAGACCCAGAAAGAATCAGCTACCAAACCAGGCTCTACCAACTGCAGTCTTAGTCCTTTTTTGGTCAGACCTTATCCAAGATTTTGTTACATGCAAACTGAAGTCATGAAGTAGTCTAAGCTCTCAATTCTCTAGCATTATCACAGTGAAGAACTACTTGCATTTACACACTATCCTTCCAGACTTCTTGGTATACTGAATCATTCCTGTGTCCACTAATCTGAGAACTGGATATTGTCATCGTGACTCTGCTATCTCACTCTGGTTCCCACCAGCACAGCGTAGATGGGGTCTGCCCCAAACCACTCAAGCTAGTTAGTATCAGACTTCAGTGATGTGGTGTCAAATCAGCCCAAATTTTCAAATTACCTGTCATTTTGTCCATTGTAGATTGGAGAGAGAAGCTGATGTTCCAGGTCCAGAATTCCCACCATCTCTGGCCCTGGCAAGCCACTTCCTTCCCTGTTTCTCAGTTAATGAAATCAGTGAAATTAACATTAGTGAAATGTTAATGGCTGGTATTTCCAGGCTTCCTAGAGACTGGGCCAGGCCAAAACCCTTAATCCTTTTACCTGATTCATGACTGCATACTCTGAAATGAAGAAATGTTGGCAAATGCGGTGGTTGTGCTTGATTCCAGAAGAAGGGAATTAAAAAATGAGGAAATTTGTTAAAAACAAACGCTCAGAGTGGCAGCCAGAAAGGCAAAATGTTTTCAGATGGCAGGTAGACTATTTCAGGATTCTATATTGGAGGCTCAAAGCAAATGCATATAACCTGTCAAAAAATACTTGAGAGAAAAACAAAAAGCTAGTATCATAAAACAGCAGCATCAGGGAGGCTGTTGGAAGTTAAAAGGTATCCTGCAAAAAGCTGAAGTTGTCTCTGAAAAAGGAAAACTAAAAAGAACATAAATTCTGGCAGACTAAATGTAAAAGCACAATAACATAGACTGAAGAAAGAGTTTAGAAGCAGTTTGCTAAAGAAATAATAAAAAAAATGTAATAAATCCTTCTTGAACACATCAAGAGCAAGAAGCTTGCAAGAGCCAGTGAGCTATACAGGTATGAAAGAAGCACTCAGAAAAGATAATGCCATTGCAAAAAATCTCAAACTCTTCTTTTAAAAATCTCTGTTCACCTGGAGAATCTCAGAGAAACTCTGAAACCAGTATCTTGTTTATAAGGCTTTCACAGAAGGGTTGTCTTAATTTAAGGTTGTTAAGAGTAGATAACAAACCACACAAAATGAATAACAACATATCACTGGGCACAGATGATATTCATACAAGGTTTTTACAGAATGTTAAATATGAATCATCTGAGCTAATACCCTTAGTATGTAACCTTTTGCTGAAAATTGCTGCGATTATCAAAGGACTGGAAGGTAACTAATAAGAAATCAGTTTTTAAAAATAAATCCAGTGGTGATTCAAGAAACCACAGATCACTAAGTCTAATGTCCATAGTGGTCATATCGGCTAAAGCTCTAGTAAAGAACAGAATTAGTGAATACATGAATAAAAGTAACACATTAAGGAAAAGTAAACATGACTTTTGTAAAAGGAATCTAAGCCTCCTAAATCTGCTGGAATTCTTTGAAGGAATCAAAAGCATGTAAATAACAGAGAAATTTTCCCTGTATTTCCAGCTCACCCCAAGCTTCCAGAAACCTCAGACACTGAAGGTCTCATCAAAGGCTTTTAAATAAACTGAACAGCCAGGGACTACAGGTAAGGACCTCACAAAGTTAAATAATAGTTTCATATTGGAAAAAGAAGGCAAGACTAAAGGATGAGTTTTCACAGTGGAAGATGATCATCAGTGGAGTCCCATGGGGATTAAGGTCCATTGTGTTCAATGTGTTCAGAAGTGATCTGAAAAGTAGGTGGAATAGTGAAGATTTCTGATAAAAACTAAATTAATTAGGATAGTATTTACCACAAAAACTTGAAGATCTCATGACACTGAGCAGCCTCATAATAAAGTGGAAGATAAATTTCAGCCCTGACAACTATAATCTGCCTATCCATGAAAAGCAACGCTAACTTTACAGAGTGATAGGCTCTGAACAAGTTTGCACAATTTGGGAAATGCATCTTGATGTTATAATAGCTAGTTCTATGAATACATCACCTCATTGCTCAACAGCAATCAAAAAAAGAAAATCAAAGGTTCAGAGTTCTTAGGAGAGAAAAGTATGACTTTGCCACTGTATGAATTCATGGTGCAACAGCTTCTTGAAAACCAAGTGCAGTTCTGGTACCCTTGCCTCAAAAAAAAAAAAAAAAAAAGAAAGAAACTGTAACAGGAAACAGAAAAGATACATAGCAGAATGACAAACATGGTAGGTACAAAACTGCTTCCATGTGAAAAACAAAGTTAGCATGCAGAAGTTGAATAGGAAGTGATCACTTGCCATTTGTATTTACCAATTGTACTGAGCAGGACGGGTGCCAGAAAGGGGAGACAGACATTGTACAAGAGCTCTGTCGTGTGCCTTTTTGTTCAGCTGCTGAAGCCTTCATATTCTGTCAGACAAAAATTTCAAGGGATGTGTAACAATTGCAACAGCTAGGTTTCATACACAATCCCAGCATGTTTTCAGGAAAAAATATAAGGGGAAAAGGGAGGAACAAAAGACTGCTGTACTTGCAGTACTTTTTGTTTCCATTACTTCTAAATCATAATTCATTAGAGGTCTCCACTTCCTTTCCCATCTGCCCTCCCCAGGCTACAATTTCTGAATTAAAATAAAAAAACACTTAGGCAGCATTTACTAACACCTGACTATGGCAATCCAGCCATGTTGCTTGCCAGCCTCAATAGTGATGTATTTTAACACAGCTCCTCTCACCTTTTTACATTTCTCTCATTTTTCAAACTCCTTTGAGCATTGTGGGTTCAGGTTGTTAACTCAGCTCCTTCAAGGACAGCGCTACTTTTCATTCAGTTGTGCAGTGGCTAGTACCAATTGGTCCCGTACCTGATAACAGCCTTAAACTACTGGCAAGCTATTAATAATATGCAAGCAATCATTTTAATTGCAACCGGGTGTCTAGAATTTAGGAGCTGTACGAAGAGTTCCTTCTAGCTAAAATATTATTGTCCCATTGTGCATTTTGGAGTTTAGCTCTCATTAAAAGTAATAGAGGGAAATAGTCTGTAGCAAACTGAATGTGTTTGTTTTCACAGTTCACCTCCTGCTCCTCTACACTAAAACACACTCTCACTCAGTGACAAGACCACAGCTGTTGCCATCTTTTACTTACCTGCTGAGTGCAATATTTAGCTTGAGGGACACTGAAGTTTTCTGTTTGTTAGTTATCAGGTCAATAACTCTCACCTTATCACTTCAGTTTCCATTCTGTTGATAAAACCTGTCAGCCTTCCTTGAGTGGTTCCTGGCCCTCAGAAGAAATCACACTAAATTGGCACAACCAAGTAAATCTGCAAGGGATGTGCTCCTGACTTACCAAAGGGAAGGGGGGAGGGCTTGAATTTCTCTCGCTCTTCCTCCTTGCATGGCTCCAATGTCCAAGCGCTTAGAGCTGTGTTGAAATCCTCCCTACAGATCCAGCAGTTCAAGTCAGCTCAGGTCTTTGAATATGGCCCAGAGGAGATGTCTGTGGAGCTGAAATTGATATGTTTAAGTGCAAGAGACAATAATCATTTCTTCAAGTATAAGCTAAAAATACCCAGAAGAAAGTGGAATTCATAATGGAGATTTTAAAGATCTGTGACATACCAGAGTCTGCACAAGGGTTTTAATGAGAGAGAAGCCAATTTAATTGGTCAGTGTGAGCAGATGCTTTGCTGGGTGAGTGGGCTATAACATCTCACATTCCCATTTAATGCCAGGAGCATCACCGCTGTGCTTAACATGGCTGCGACAAGCCCATGTCAGAGAAGCGCATTGTCAGAATCTGGAAGAACCTTGATAATCAACATCTCTGCATTGTCAGATCACAGAGCTGAGACAGAAGGAGAAAGCACTAAAAAGAGGAGGCAAAAGCTGACAAAGGAACATTTCTAAAGGTAATTGCATGACTGACCATCTCCGGTTGTCATTTGTTTCATTATTATGCTAGGCACGAAGCTAAAACAGCCCGTTAAGTTTTAAAGTCTGTTAACGCTGCGTTAACAGGGAGTTGCTGAGTACCAGGGTTAAAATCTGCAGGCCTACCCTGTGAAAACACTTCTGGAGTGTATGTCACCATTCATAGGAAACCCAGAAATAACTTCCGTGGACCATTCAATTATAAGCAATCACCACACAGCGCTCCCTCTACTTGTGGCATGGCTCATCAATCAGGTTTTCTGTCACCATGTCTCTTCTCATAGCAGTCACCAGAAGGCTCTGAGCTCCCTCCGAATTCATGTGACATTTACTGTCAGGGGCTGTCAACACCAAGAGATTCTCCCAGGGCCTCAGAGTTCATCACAAAGCAACAAGATATATCCCCAGAACGCGCTCCCAGTTCCAGCTCTGGATTACAATGACTGACTGAGGGGCTTTGCAGCAGTCAGGGAAGACTGAAACGGCAGCGCAAGCTACAGCTTATGCCCAAACACCTTCCCTTTCTTATTTTCTTGTTAGAAAAATACAACCACATTAAGAGAGGTTTTAGGCCTATGATTAATTAAGACTTCCTCAAAAATGCCCCTTATAAACTTATTAAGAGAAAGATGAGACTGTTTACTTTGAAATTTAGCCTTCCCATCTTCAGCATTGATCCTGCATTCAATGTCTGGTTAACAATACAGTGACCTAGTGGAAAAAATTTATAAAACATAATAAATTGCAGTTGGCAGTATTGACAGAGTGTGTATATGCACATTTGGTTTCATATGAACATATTACAAGAAATCTAATAAAGTAAAACAAACACATTTTCTTTGTCTGTGAGCTGTGAAACTAAATCATCTGTAATTACAATGTTTCGAGTATACTTGGTGAAAGTCGTATGGTGGGGTTTTTTTAGCAGTAAATTTCTGGCTTTAGAAAAAAAAACAACTGTTGTGTATCAAAGCTTGCATGTTCCACTAAGTTACTTTGCTCAAGATGCAGAAAAAACAAAAACACAGATGAAAACCTAAGTTACCAGAAGACCACTATGAGACAAGAGGGAACAGCTCCAGCACCCAGGCAATAAAGTTCCAGTGGCAAATATGTCTCAAAGAAATAGTCAAGAACTTGGAGATATGTTGATTTTGCCCGGACTTTAAGGAGGGACTGGCATTAACAAGCATTTAAACCAGTGAATAAGAGAGTGCTTTCAATTACAAGGTTTTAAAAGACCTCAGAATGTGTATAATCTCCTAGAACTTCAATGTTTGTTTTTAACTTGCTTTCTACAACCAGTCTGGTTTCCTCTTCCCACCAAAATAAAGCTATTTCTTAAGGAGCACAGTATTTATTTCCCTAAGGAGCAAAGTATTTATTTTCCTAAAATTATTGTGTGATAACAAACAGTTTTCTCAGCCTCTTCTCTTACACTCTGTGTGCTAGCCCACTGATCACCATCATCTGAGCCCAACAATCCAGGCAATTTTCCATCCAACTTACAGTCCATTTATCCAATCCATACCTCACCAATTTGGTAAGATGATAATATGGGAGACCATGTCAAAGGCCTTGCTAAAGTCAAGATAAACAACACCCACTGCTCTGCCCTTGTTCTCTGAGCCAGTCTCATTACAGAAGGCAATCAGGTTGGTTAGGCATGATTGCCCTTGTCAAATCCATGCTGGCTGTTCCCAGTCACCTTCTTGTCCTTCACATGCTTAAAACAAAGTGTCCAGGAGAAGGTGTGCCATCATCTCCCAGAGACCCAGGCTAAACAGAGTGTTTTAGAGTTGCCCATTCCTTCTTCTTACCCTTCTTGAATGTGTATGATGTTTGCCCTTTTTCAGTTATCAGAATCCTCTCCTGATTACTGTGACCTTTCAAAGTGGCCCTGCAATGACATCAGCCACCTCCCTCAGCACTCCTGGGTGCATGGACCACCACCAATGGTCAGAAATGCTGTAGCAAGACACTCTGCACCTGCAGCAATTCCTCATGGCTTATTGCCTCTTCCTTCTCAATGTCCTTTCTACTCTCTGACTGCAAGCTGCACGGACACAAACTAGCTGAGCTGGGAAGACACAAGAAGCAGCTCTCACACAGAATGCACTGTCCTCCTGCCTGCATAGCTGGAGTCATTTCTCTCCGTGACATTTAGTCCTCTAGCCACATTACTCCACGACAGCCTACATCTCTGATCTTTGCTATCTCAACTTCATCTTGCTCTGGACAGTCCCCTTCCTCGTCTCTCAGAATCCCCCTCTCATCTCATCTTCATTCGGCTATTTTCCTTCTCCAGAGTAAAAGATGCAAACGCACAGCAACTGCACAACTGACATTGTTCAACTCCTGTGGCATCCTCACAATATGAATCAAAACAGATTAGCTCTGCTATTGACTTGCCAGTTGCAGGAAAGAGAGAGTATCACACACCGAATGACTCGGGACTTGAAAGGAAACTAGGACTAACAGCATTAAAAATACAGTGATTAGCCGAGAAGATCTTGGATGAACCAATACCAACAAATGCAGTTTAAGTTTTTGGAGCATTAATTACTGATATCAACTTGATAAGCGAGAAAATTAAGGCAAGATTATGGAGTGGAGATACTGATATTTCTATTTTGCATGTAATTTTCATCCCCAAACAAACTGTAGTAGCTTAGCAAATACCAGTCTACTAACAGGAGACAATTATAGACACATTTACTAAAACAGACAACTAAATGACTTTGTAATTAAGGTATTTAGCCAAATCTGGGGTGAAAAGGATAAAGGATTTGTGTCCCATAAGACACTACAAAAAAATAAAAGCTATGGAAAACCAAAAGAAATTCAGTAGTTTAAAGCAAGCATTTAGGCTGATGAAAGAGAGCGATTACGTATCTCCTGGAAAGCCACGCTTGGAGCTAACCTTGCAGCCAGCCAAGCATAAAACACGGATAATATCGAACAAGAACTACCAGTTCATAACAGGAATTACCAGCAAAGAGAACACCATATTCTGGAAAGAGAGACAAACTGCCAGAACAACCAAGAATTTCTGTGCCTATGGAATGAAGAAATAAACAAGAAAGTACGCTGTTCAGCTGAAACGAGCGCAGGGGCAGCAATATTCATACTTCTGAAGGAAACCACTAGGGTAAGGAGAATATAAAGCATATCTTTTTCTCACACTGGCATGCCATGCTCTCGGTTGGGAACTCTGCCATCTCCTGTTGCAACACGGTTGAAACACACTGGCCAAGGAAGGCCTCTGCGAGCCTGATCAATCACAAAATCAGGCTGACTGCAGACAAGAGGTGGATGCAGGTTCATACACAACCCAAACCGAAACCACATCTTAATGCATTTTTTACACATTTCCATTCACAAATGTTTTGCACTTATACCCATTTCCCAGATATAATTAATCACATCACTGGTTACAGGAAGATCAAGCGACTGAGTTTCTGTTCACACCTGAAATTACTTTCTTGCTACAAGAAAAGTATTTTGCAGTATGCGATTTCTCCTTGTCTTATCTCAATTGCAAGGCGCCCAAACGTCCACCTGCGCTGCTGTTGCAGGCCACTCTGGGTCTGGAAAAGGCACGGTTTCTCAGGCAATCTCAGGTTTGGGTATACCGCAGCACTCCCCGCTACTAATTAGGTCCCTACCTTCCAACTCCTCACACCCAGGGCGTTTTTCTGGGCTCAGGGACTTCACAGAAACCCCAGATCTGCACCACAACCGGCTGCCCCCACCTGCTTGAGCTTTCCAAGGGGGATTTATCACCACCACCCCCCCGAGCCACAGGCGATCCCCAGAACACCCAGACCTACACGCGACCCCCCCGAGCCTTCAAGGAACACCCCATCCCCCAGCACCCACTGGGCCTACAAGGCACCCCGACCCACAAGGGGACCCCCGGGGCCTAGGCGGGCCCCTCCGGGCGGCCCGGGCCTCCCTCAGCCCCGTCCCTCCCCCGCCCCACAGCGCGGCCCTTCCCGGGCCGCCGCGGCCGCCCGCGCCGTTCCCGCGCTCCGCCGGGCGCCGCTCTAGCTCCTCTCTATGGTACGGCGGTGCAGTCTGTCCCTGCCCGGCGGGTGGGCTCGGGCCGCCTGGAACCCCCTCCACGGAGCTTTAGCCCGTGGGGGGTCCGCTCTCCCAGCGGCCCGGGGCGGGGGCCGCCGCCCCTGCCCCGCGGGAGGCCCGGCGGGCCCAGCCTCTCCCCCTCGGGCCGCTCGGTCCTCTCTATGGTGCAGGCCGGCGTCGCTCGGCAACGCGCCCTCTCTCGCTCTGTCGGCCGGCGGGCGGGATGTGGCGGCTGCTGCTGGGCCGCGGCCTGGGCCGCTGCTGGCCGCCCCCCGCCCGCCCCGCCTGCGCCGCCGAGCCGCCCGACGGCCGCGGCCCCAGCCCCGAGCGGTGAGTGCGGCCTGGCCCCGGGGCCCGCAGCGAGAGCGGGGCGGGGGGGTGGGGGGGTGTCCCCCTGCCCACAGGGCGCTGCTGGGGGCGGGGGGCTGAGGGCTGACTTCTGGCTTCACGGCGTTGGTGTTTTCTGGTTGCTTCAGAGCGCCCGCTTGTCAGGATGGACGGCCCCGGGGTGGCCGGGAGCGAGGAGGAAGGCAGCAGCCCCTGCCCGGCCTGGTGCCCCGTTACTCCGTGCTGGAGGCAGTCACCTGGGTGAGGAGCGGCGGGCAGGGCCCGGTGTCCCTGGCCGGGAGGGATGTCTCCAGGAGGCTTTGGGGGTGGGAAAGGGGATGGGAGCCCCCGGGGAGGGGAGCCGTGGTGGGAGGGCTCCTCGAAAGAGAGCTGCGGACAAGCTGCGGGATGGAAACGGGACAGAAGGAGGGAGCAGCGGGGCTGTTTTCCTTGACTTGTGTCTGCTTTTCTTCAGGGAGCGCTCGGTGCGCTGCTTCTGCAGGTGGTCAGACAGATCTCGTGGCTGAGATCGCTGCCGGACGCCAGGAGAGAGCACAGGTCTCTCTGGCTTTCTTCGTTGCCCTCTCAGCAGACAGGTTAGCAGCTCTGGCTTGTGAGAAAGGGCTGTGGGAGGGCCCGGCTGTCAGGCGGGATTGCCGCCTCGTGATATGTTAACTAAGACTGGAAGAGAGCTGTTGCAAGAAGCTGACAACCAGCACTCAAGCTCTCTGGGGAGAGTGAGAGCTGGTATCTGTCAGGGGAATCTCGCTGTTTCTTAACAAGTTGATGCAATCCCACTTTGCATCCCGCATGCCCTTACCTTTGTCTTCCCTTCTGGACCCTGCTCCTTGAACTTTCCTCCTGCTTGGCTTTGTGGTCAGAGCAGAGAAGGGCGCTAGGTAAATATACAGTCCAGTGTTGTCTCCTAAAGCAGACGCTGCTTTTGTGCTCTATATTTCAGTGGTGACTGAAGCCTCAACGAGCTGCCCTGGTGTGCAGCTGGGGTCCCACTTCCTGCAGAAAGCAAGTCCGGAGGTGGTACCAGAGAATTCATCCTCAGGCATCCCCTCAGGGCAAGGAGAGAGCCAGCCCTGGACAGCAGTAGGTATGTGCAATGTGCTGTGGGGCAGGATACTTGTGGCAGAAAGACTTCTGAGTCTGAGTTTCCCCAAGGCAAAGCTAGGAGCCAAGAAGCGTATATCCATTTATTGACACTTGAGGACATAGGTTAGAGTGGAAAGACAGGAATTTCAGAGAGATGAATCAGGAGTCCAGAGACAGAGGGAAAAAAATCTCCTGGAGGCAGGGAGGAGCCTGTGCTGTAACTGCAGGTGATGTCGGCTTTACCAATACTGGTCTGCCTTAGCGACCCGATTACAGCATCCAGTTTCTGTTCTTTTATTGTGGACAGATATTTGCAGCCAGAAGGATTCAGGAGAATACTGCACCATTGATCTGGGAGACTTGTGTACATGGTGGGAAACTAAAGGAATTGTTTTCTTCCTGGAAGGTGAGGATGTATTTCTGAGCGCTTATGCTGTAGGTAAGACAGTGGAAGGAAGTATCAAAGACATTCTTATTAAAATGAGTTTTATAAAAATAGTAGAATATACTCCAAAAAAATTGAAGTCTTACCCAGGAAAGCATGTCCTACATATTAAGTTTAAAGTCATGTCAAGGAAGATCAGATGAGGCCTACAATAGGGCTACTCACTAGATGTATAAACACTAGTAACAGCTCCAGGAAAATTCTTAGAAGCAGGAAGCCTGCTGGAGCAAGTAGAAAGGGGACAACATGTGATTGTGATGTCGGAGAAGCACGTAAAAAAGCCAGCCCACAGATGTTGGCTAGATAATGTAAGGTGTTGCAGAAAAGGTCAGAGGGGTTCCCTATTCTTTGCTTTCTTCCAGATTTTTGGCTTTCTTCAGTGCTGATTTAAGCTACTGCCCATCACTGCTTATCAAACCCATCTCCTGCCAGAGGTTACCATTCCCATCAGTTGGCAAATGGAGCATTTTGTTTCCATGTCTCCTAATTAGCTCCAGGAAAACAGCCAGGTTAATTTACCTAAAGTGCCAATTAGACTGTTTAACCCATCTGCTTTTGCCTGAAGCATATTAAGAAGCACTCAGACACACTGCCTCGCTGGCAGATTACTGGACATGGACCTCTGGGAGAAGAGGTAGGGAATAAGTGGAGACAGTGATGCCTTCAGTTGGCACAGCTGAACATTCAGGAGTGAACGTGTGCCTGTGTCTGACAAATAGTTTCCTACAGAGAGTCAATAGGAAGAGCTTTTAGGCAAACTGATAAATTCAACGGTGACAAGTCACTAAGGCCACGTGCTCTTTGTTCGGATGTTCTGCAGAAGCTATGAAGTCACTGAGCCTCTAATGACGATATGTAATCCAGTGCTTAAATCTGCTGTATGACCAGAAGAATGAACATTGACAAAATGGACGTTGGCTTTTAGAAAGGGGGAGTTGTTTGAGCCACAAAACTGCAAAAAAGGTAATTCTAAGTTGATAGAAACTGTGTTATAGAATAGAGATGTTAGATACCTGGATGAGTGTGCTACATCAAAGAATCAAAGGTCTTGAAAGGATTTAGGAAGCCATTTTTCAGGCCAGCTTGCTCCATTGCAGAAACTTAAGAGAGCTGTAAATCTATTAAGAGTTCTTTGGAGAAGTCAACAGGCATGTGGAGCAAGATTATCCAGCTTTTAGCTTTCTGAAAATCTTTCAGCCAGGACCTAAAACAAAGCTATCTGGAGAAATAAAGCTGATGTGAGGGAAGATGGAGGGGCTACTCTTGGGCTAGTAACTCCTTGAAGTACAAGAAATAGTTTTCACAATGGAGAGCCATTACTGGTGGATTCCCTTAAGTCCTTTGTTGAAACCTGTTCTGCTCTGCACAGTCAGCAGTGATTTGGAAAAAAGAGGTGACGAGTGAGGTGACAGAAGAAGCAAATGATACAAAATTATTCAGGACAGTCAAATCTAAAAGTCACAGCAAAAGATTGCACAAAAACTAAAACCAGGGTAATCCCAAGGTAGGTTAAATTGGTAGACACAGGGGAATGTAACTGTAAATACACATACAGAATGAGGAGTGTCAAATTAATAATTATATTGCAGAGGGAACACTTGAAGTCACCATGGGTATGTTTTTGATAAGGTTAAGTCAGTGCTCAGCAGCAGTGAGGCCAATTAAATGTTAATTATTGTAAAGGAAGGAGCTGAGGATGAGACAGTATCGTAATTTTGTGTAAGTCTATGATGCAGCCACTTCTTGAACTCTTAGGGAAAAGACACTCTGTCTTAAAAACAATAACAAAAATGGCATAGAAAAGGATGACAAGGAGACAATTACATACAAATAGAGACTGATGCTTCAGCTTAAAAAAGAAGTGGCAGAGGGTGTGCTAGTGCTCTGTGAAACTAGAAGTGTTGAGGGAAGGTGAATAGGGACAATATTTTTCATAATACACATATTAATAGGCAGCACAGAAATGGTCAGGTAGCAAGTTTGAAAAAAGGCAAAAGACAGTACATGTTTGGCTAGTGCACAGGTAAATTGTAGAACTCATTGCTACAGGCCAGAAGTATAAATGGGTTCCAAGAAGTGATTAGGTAAAATTACACATTCAAATTAGACTTAATTGGTCCAGCCAAAACCTCCTGCTCAGAAGATCACGGAACAGCTGATTGCTGGAAAGTTCTGCCAGGAAAAGTGTGACTTTATAATCCCTGTTCCTTTCCCTTTCTGCCCAAGCATCTACAACTGTCAGTTGTCAAGAGATAATGTATGTCAGAAATAATTTGATTTTGCTCAATACAAAAGTCCTCAGGTTACATTCTCGCATTATACTGTGCATCTATTTTGTGGGAATTTATTGAGAAAAGTCAGGGAGAAGAGATTCAGTAATTTTTACTGAAGAGTCTGAAAAAATGCCTAGTTTTGCAATGTGAGAAGTCCTGTGAATCTTTCCATGGAAAGTTTTAAAGTGAAGCTTGGTCATGCCTTGGTAATACCTTTCTCTCAGTGTATGTTTTGCTTTCTACAGGAAAAGCTGCCTCAGGTTTAGGATTTGTTTTTTTCTGGTGTGTAGCTACTGAAAGAGAATGAGGCTGGCTAAATCAGAATGCAGCAAGAAGCTGGGGAGAGCAGAAGGAAGAGAAGGACAGACGCCTGGCAGATGATGCAGGGGAATCTGGTAGCAAAGTCTTGCCATTAGAGAACAGACCTCCAGAACTTGGAGTGGAGCAGAATGTACCTTCACTTCTCCAGTTTGCTGTTGCCAGCAATGGCAAAGGACCTTCTAGAGAGAATTCCATGTCCTCACCCTTTCTTTCAGTGTTTCAGTTAATTTCCAGACTTGCTGGTCTACATGTACAATGACAATCTGCTATCGTTGTCAGCTACTTTATTACCTCAAGTGGCAAAGATCTTTGTGATCGATCCAAACATCCCAGCTTTGCAGATGAGCCATTCCAGTTTTAACATAACACAATATGATGGAATCTATTACTTTTAGTGTGTTTAAAAAGAAAACTTTAGGAAATTAATTTAAAAGTTGCTTTAAATAACATTCTGGATATTACTATGAGCAAGTCCATAGCTGCATGATCGCATCCTATTTTTTTCATGCAATTCATGCCTCACTCGAAGCTTTTTTGCCGAAAGTTAAAGGCACATAGTGAACGAGCAGGTGATTACAGCCAGTCTCAGTGTTACAGCAGCTGAATGCTGCCCTGGGGAGTTGTATTTTACCCCTGGCAGAACTGTAAAATTTGTTATTTCAATTCTGAGATTACAGACATTTCAAAAGTGTGTTTTCATTTCAAAGCACAATGAAACCAATTGGAAACACTAAAATTTTCCATGAGGCAGAAATCCTGGATTTCGTCCAGCTCTTGTTGTGAATTCATTCTTGTGAAGTGTTTGGATGTTTTGGGATGAGCAATCTAGACTGTCTATGAGAAGATTATTAATTCCTCATTTGGAGATAGCTTTGAGCAACGTTTGATTAGTACAGGATGAACAGTGGGGACATACCAAATAGTTACTAGCTGCTGAATATGTGAGCATTGGGCATGCAGTACACTAAAAGCTTCAAGATTGCATGGAAAAAAGGATGCATAGTCAAGTTATATCACAGCACATGTTTGAAGAAGTAGAAATAAAGTGCACAGAAAATTCCAACTGTGGTATTCCCAGCTTTTTTGTGTGCTTTGAACATACAACCTTAAGAATAGTTTAATGTGGTTCTGTGTTTGCAATATAGCAATGAATTTGTTCAAAGCCTAGTTCCTATGAAGTTCTGCTGAAGTTTGACCATTCTTTGGGAAATAAGAAACAAACAGTTGGGCTGAACTTGTGTTAAGTAATGTCAGGTTGAAGGTTAATCTAAGCTGGTCTTCTCATTCTGCCAAGTGGGATGGGATTCTTTGCTGCCGGAGGGTGCTTTTATTTCTCTGTTTACTGCTGAACCTAAGCGATATGTTTAGATTGTGTGCCTGGTATTGAGACAGCTGCTCTGAAACATGCAATTCTTAAAAAATCATGATCTCCATGGAGAGATTTGATTTGAGGCTTGCCTGGCCTCAAAGCTAAGTTCCAAGAGAATTCAATAGTCTAGTTTTTCAGGAGATGGGACTGGGTGTCAGGATCAGTTGGTCCCTGTGTTCTCTTCCAAATGACTCCCCAGGAGTGGTATGCTTCCCAGGAGTGGTAACTCTTATCTGGTGAGATTACTGAGATTTGTGTGAGGAGGGGTTTCCAGTGGTAGAGGGACATGAGACAGTTCTGCAGGCTGATAGAACTCAGAATTAGTTTCTTTTTATTTTTCATGGGGTAATGGTTGGTTTGTTGCTGTAAACAGCATGTTTTCTCAGTAAACGACAAATCTGATTTAGGAGTAGATGTCTATGTGAAATGTAAAGTTTCTTGAAAGCATGAATGTACTAATGTTTAAACAAGTAGGTGGGAGAATTTTTAATGCAGACAATGTTTTTCTTCATGGGATTTGCTGTTGTATGTATGACAAAAAAACAAATTACATCATGAGGGAGATACCTGAACGAGAGATAGAGTCTTACAGTGAGAAAGATCAGATAATTTTATGCCTGATCTGAAAATAAATGTAAAACTTAACTAATAAATTCACAGATTATATTACTTTTGGTGGAATGATGAATAGAAATCATGTTTGCCATGGCGATCTTCCTTGTTGGGTGCGTGGGGCTTGTTCAGATAAAATACATTTTAATACAGCCAGAGGGGAATTGTTTATCTGGGAATAATGAGGCTGCAGCTGGAACATAGGCCACAGCTTCATGCACATTGTAAGACAGTGCAGGCACTGCAAGAAGCAATCCTGCCTGTTGCACACTCATTTCTGCCTCTGCGCCGGCACAAGCGCTTGTGTAGCCATACAGTGCCAGGAATCAAGGAATCGGGCCCCTGAAAGGACTGGGTTTTTTACTCTTACTAGCTTCCTGCTCTACAGCCACACAGCTTGGGAGGGGGACAGGGAGATATGGGCAGGGCACAGCTACTTCTTGTGTTAGCAGCACTGGCTTAAAGTGATCCAGGTTTCAGCACCTGGTGTTAGGTGCCCGGTGGGATCCAGCTGCTTATGGTGATTCAGGTTAAAAATAATTGGCCATGGTCAGCCCTCGCCTGTTCGTCCTCTTTGCTGGAGATCACTGTCCTCTTAGAGTAGCTGGCGTAAATGCCTGTGTAATCGCTTCCAGCACAATTCTGTCAGGAGCAAGGTGGCTTAGCTTTTGCTGTAGATGTTTTCGTTAGATAATTCTGATTGAAACTGGTCGGATAGTGGCTGAACACATGGTAGTGCTAGCATATCTAAGAGGGCAGTGATGAGCAAGTGGGCCGTGTTGGGATGATAACCTAAGCCTGTATCCGATGCGGCCAGAATAGCACGTCTCATGATCCCCTTGCAGAAGCAGAACTGTACCCTGGACACAAATTACATGGAAAAGGAGCTAGGAGCTAGCAAGCACCTAGCACGAAATCTCGGTGTGATGCCCTGGGCAATGGGAATAGGAACACAGTTCTGATACATGCAAACTAGGCGGTTACAAATTCAAATAAGGAGGCAATTTTACCCTTCCTGTGACACTGGTGAGAGGGTCTGCACTTCAATAACAATGTTGAAAATTCAGGAATAGTGGCAAAAAGTCATAAAGTTAATCAACTCAGGCAGAAAAGTACTTCAGCTGAAAGACATGAACAGCACAGTCTGTTTAGAATCACAGACAAGAATCAAGAGGGGTTGATTAGTTGTATCAGGACTTTCAAAAGGAGAATGGGCTTTTTAGTAAAAAGAAAAAAGCCTAGAAGAGCCAGTGCCTGGGAGCAGAAACCAGTTGTATTTTAATTTAAAATGAAGCACAGAGGTTTAAAGCAGCGATTACAAGTTGCTGGAACAAACTCTCAGGAGAAGTGGGAGATACTTTACCTTCAAATCAAGACTGGCGACCTTTCTGGAGGAGGTGCGTTAGCCAGCCGCAGATCACAGGACTGTATTCATGTGGCACTTGGTTGCTTTTGCTACAAAGGTCAGATTGGTCAGTGTTCCTTCTGTTCTTAATATCCCTGACCGGGTGGGTGATCGGTCCTCTAGGAAAGAGCTGTGGGGTAGAGAGGATGGGAAGAGGAGGAAGAGGTGAAGATACAGCATTGCTTAACTCTGCTTTTTTTGTTCTTTTTTTTTAATATAGGGGAGTTCCAGATCCCTGAGAGCTCCAACTTGGGGCCAGTTCTCCGCAGCACAAAGGTACACTTTCATTTTTCGCACCCTCCATATGTACCTGAGGTCCTTTCCCTTGCCTGAGCAATCCAGTCACACACAAGAGTGTTTTCTGCCCTGCACAGCTGGAGGCCAGGAGAAAGAGAGATGTGGTATGTTGCCCTCTGCTTTAGCCAGAGCAAAGTTCAGGAACTACAAACTGGCATCCCCGGCCTTTAAGGTGTCTGTGGAACAGGGGTGCTAGCAGAGAAGCACTGAAAGAAAACGGAAAAAAAAAAAAAACAAAACAAACGAAACAAAAAAAAACCCATCCAATAGCACCAGTCTCTTCTTGTGTATTTGCATTTTGATGCAATCTTTCACTAGGTGATTACATGCTGTTGCTATTTTGGTTTTTACCAGACAACCCATGACTGGAGAAGGTGGTGTCACTGCTCCTAAAGCTGCAAATCAGGACTGGGTCTTTTCTGTTATAAAGGAAGACACTGGGCTTGAAGAGGATGCATCAGCTTGAGAGTCACAAGGCTGTAAATTATATTACGGTTCTTGTGATTAAGCCTGCTACTTCCTTGCAATTCACAGTCTTAGGTGCAGACAATTCCCTATTTTAAAAATCAGTCAGCTGAGCAATTGCTCAAGGACACTGAACAGAGTGGAGGTAAATTCAGTATTTAACAGAGTGGGTTCCTCGCTTTGACATGGCAGTGCCCTCTGCTCCCCCACCAGAAAGGCTTTTGCTTGTTCTGCTGAGGGGTTGAGCGTCAAGCTCCCAGTCCTGGGAGGTGCCACTTCTGCAGGGCTGTAGGAAGAGCCTGTAGCTCCTTCGTAGGTCGTGAGGCAGGTCTCGGGAGAGGAGGGGAGTTGGTCCATGACTTGTCCTCTTGTGAGCAGCTCTGACTGCTGGCTGAGCGGTAGAACCTTTGGGTGGCAAGGGGCATTTTTGCTGCGTGAATTCCCCGAGTGCGGAGGCATCGTGTGCAGTGTGCACTGCTGCCACTCGATGGCACTAAATTTGTACGCAAGCTGGGAAGCTAAAGCCGCAGGCCAGGCTAATCCTCCTACCACCTCCCAGAGCTGTCGTAAAGTAAAAAATACTGTTCATTACTGAGAAAGAAAAGACATTGTCTTTGCTGCGCAGGATGTTATTAGGAGTGTGCAGCGTTCGGTAAGCTGTCAGTGTGGGCTCAGCTTGAATTGTGTAAAGCGTATACAAATATGTCAGTGCATGTTCGGCAGAGACTGTGCTGGCGACATATGTGGGAGGGTAAACGAGGGCTAACGTTACTTTTGAAAGGGGGAGTTATGAGTGATATTCAGGTATTTGCTAAATTCTGAAAGGTCTGATGATGTCCGAGAGGCTACACCAAGCTCCCTGGCCAGGTGAGCAATGTCCATACAGCTTCCCTAACTAAATGGCTGTGTAGGATAGGGAGACCTTTTTGTGGACACATGACACCAGATTACATCACCCTCTTGATAACTATAGTACAGTATGACTGTTTCTCACTGCTCGGTTTTCAGGAAAGAATCTCCTGTAGGGTTTGCATGTTTTTGCTCTCTTAATAGCTTTCTTCTTTAACTCTTCAGGGTGACCCAGCTCAGCGAGAGCATTTAGAGGAAGCTGCTTTCCAATTGCAGCAGATTTTCCGGATTGACATTTCCATCGCATTGAATATCCTCGGTAATGTGGACTTGGATTTGTTTTGTCCTTAAACCACACATTTCTCTTTTTGGAGGACCTCCAAATTGTTGCAGGTCTTGTGTGAAGGCAGAGATGACATATACCCAAGCTGAAGCCTCCTTTCAGCAATTTCAACTGTGCTTTGAGAGATTTATTGCCCTTTGTCCCATCCTGCCGCCTGATTTATATCAGCATATTTAAATCCAGGCTTGGTTGAAGCCTGCACTGTTGTCCTGACATCTATAGTTGGAAATTAAGCCATCTCTGTCCTTTTTGTAACAGAAGCTGTCATATCCTTGTATACTTTTTCATTGTCTGAGATCTCAGTCTTCCTGGCAAGCTGAAAAAGCAATTGCAGAATTGCAACTCTTAAGAAGAGCTGAAGGAAGATGCAATGATCTAAGAAGAAAGTCCTTGCCCTATATACACCACTAGTTGCAGCACTAAAAAAGCGAGCCACTTCTGTGCGAACCATACGTTGTGTTAGCCCATGATCCTTCTTTGCAATGAGACTAGAAAAATTCCTAAAATGCAGTGTTGCCATTTTTCCGATGGAAACTTTGGTCCTGTGGAGTGAGGGTTGGTGAGCCAGCTGAAAGTGGACTGGAGCACTTGGCATGGGCCAAAGAAGGCCCAGTAGCTGTGGGGGAGGTTGCTGCATTTGAGGCTGCATTCTGTCCCTTTTCTTTTCCCCTGTTTTTATGTTGTGTTTTTCTCAGGGATTGAAAGTATGAGAGCGGGCCATTACAGGATAGCCTATACCTGCTTCAAACTGGCAGCAGATCGAGGCTACAGCAAAGCCCAGTTCAATGTGGGTCTGTGTTACGAGCATGGCAGAGGCACGGAAAAAGACTTGGAAAAGGTATCCACAGCTTGTAGGGTTGTATATATGCAGCACAGACCAGGAGAGTGGTCTTTGTTGCGTGCACAGGTGCTTTTCTCCTTTTGCATGGGTGTGACAGTCTCTGAAGTCTCGTTAGAAAATGCTGGAAATAATATAAACTGCAGATTTGCAGTGCTGGCTTCAGTGTCATAGATCCCTTCAGATGTGCTCCTGAAATCCCCTTTCTGATAGCTTCTGAGGTCTTCTCATAGGTACACGGGCTGTGTCACTAGCACCCAGGAGAGTACCAAGGAGAAACCTGTCATGTTACTGTATTTAAAACACCACTGCACATCCGAGAGCTTTACATCTTGAGCCGTCCTGTTTGGGTACCTCAACTACAGCCTGCCACCTAGTGCACACTGGCTGTAGTCAGCATCTTCTGTAGCTGGGAAGATTTGCAAAGGCGGCTTGTTTCGAGTAATTGTGCAGATCCCTGTTGGCACAGAGTAAGCTTTGGTATTGTTGGCCCAGTGCCACCCCCTTCAACACCGGGAGTTTTGACTAGAGAAGGCAGGGTGGTTAGAGGGTTCTTTTATAGTCGCAGTCCACTGTCTCACTTAAACAATCTCCTGTTCTTCAGCGAGGAGGTATGGGAGAGCTGCTGGGGTAAGCATGTGCAGCATATGATAGATCTAGACAGAGAGGTTAAGCTTGTTCTGGCCAGAGGGGAGTCATGTCATGTTTGAGGGCATGCATTACCCGAATCACACAAGTGTGTTTCTCTTTTTCCAGGCAGCTTTTTATTACTACCACGCAGCCAGCAGCTGTCACCCCATGGCACAATACCGCTACGCTAGATACCTCTTACACCATAGACCTGAAAATGAATGGGACAGGCATCAGAAGGCAGTGACTTTCCTGGAGCAAGCAGCAATGGCCGGGGTTACAGAGGTTAGTGTCTACAGCATGGGAATTCATAGGAGAGAGCCAGCAGAGAACCCTGTTTAAAGGATTTGAACCACAAAACATCCCAGAAAGCAGCACCTTTGGGATGGAAGCAAAATTCTTCCTACATATTTATACTCTTGACATTATATGGGAGACAGCCCTGCCTGCACATGGGAGGCAGCTAGGTACCCACTGTTCAGCAGTGTTGGTTGTCTGGTTTGCTGTTGGGCTTTTTAATGTGTCTCTTGGATTAGACACCTAGATTAGACCATTGGCTCAGGAAGACTGACCTACAGTTGAAAATGTAGCTCTGTGTTTCATCTTCTCTCAATTCCAAGAGTACAGGTGGCTTTGGTGGAGGAAGTTCCATGAGATGCTTGAAGTAAGAACAGATCCTCATATTGTATCTGTGACTTTTCAAGATGATTCATCCACATGGATCTGTGTACCTTGCCCTCTTTCCCACTCTTTAGGAGATGCATTTAGGCATGTGCCATCTTGTGTTGCGAATGCCAGTCGCTCTGGCAGTGACTGTATCTCAGGGAGCATGCTGTTCCAGGAACTGCATCTGCTGTATCTTATGGACAGCTCACGAGTAGGAGCCGTTCTCTGGCTCTGACTTCCACAGTGCAGTTTGAAATGATATTCTGAGTCTTAAGGTGTTAGTATGGTGATGTTAACTGCACCTATAGTGGAGTTCTATAGATCAAATGTGATTTTTCATGGTTACCATGTCAGACTGATTTTTCCTAGGACAACCTCCACTTCTCTCAACAGGCACTGCAGCAAGCAGGGTACTTAGCACACTCATCTTGCCGCAGTAACCCCAGCATTAGAGCAAATTGCAAAATCAGTAGAAGAACTGGAGTAATTAAGGGGGGAAGTCCTGGCTGATTGGTATGGTATGGTTTTGTTGCAGGCACAGGCTTATCTTGGAGTGTTCTACATGAGGGGGCTGCAACCTAAGGAAAAGAGAGGTCTGAAGTACCTGCTGCTGGCAGCAAAGAACGGCGTAAGTAAGCCCTTTGTAAGCTATGATTGTTCTCAGTTTGGGATCATTGCAGGTTACAGGTGGCAGATTTCAGGGCTTCCTGGAAATGGGAGCGAGTGTCAGGACTTTACCTCACAGTCTGAAAGGACAGAGTGGAGCCTTGGTGCATCTTGGAGACGAATTGGGTGCTGGGGCACAGACCCTACAAAACATGAACATAGAAACAGCCTTACTGGGTTGGAGTAGTTCTTACAGCACCAGTGCTTATATTCATCTAGCATAATTTTACAGGTTTCCTGTTATGGAGCATCTATACCCTCTTCAGTCAAACTCTTTCACTACTGTATCATTTGGAGAGCTTTTTTGTATCTATCTATCTTGAATCTGTTCTTCAAAATTGGCCCATTATTTCTTGCCTTCTATAGAGAGGATGAAAAGACTATTGCTGTTTCTTTGCAGGGACCTTTAATGTACTTAAATACTTGAATCCCCATTCAGCCTTCCCCCGTTGTTTGAGTTCATCCTCACACATCATGTTGTCCAGATCCCCAACAATTTTCTTGCTCACTGTTGAACTTTCTTCAAGTGACCCAAGCTTACTTTTTTTGAAGGGCAGTGCCACAATCTCGACACAGTAGTGCTCCTGAACCTTTACCAGCACTTAGAGAAGTAGAAGTATGTCATCCCATGTCTTGCAGCCAGGTTTCTGCATCCCACAGTTCTGTTATTTTACAGCACTCTGACATTGTTCCCTCGTTTTCAGCTTGCACTGCATTGTAATAGCTAGTTTTTTCTGAAGAACTTGTTCATTTTAACTTCAGTTCCCACAGCTTTTGTGTAATGGAAAATAATGAATAGCTATTCCCTCTTCTTCTGGCTAATATTTCTGATTCTGTCGCCCTTTAGTATGTCCTCTCTGAGTCATTTCTTTTGCAGGCTGCAGAGCGCTAGTTTGGTTTGTCTCTCCATGTAGTTAAGCTGTTCGATTTTGCTTGTCAGTCTTCTCTCTATTTTTCTAATTCTCCTTTGACCATTTTAAGATGCTCGGACTAAAACTGGATTCAAGATGGAGGTATGCCAGGGATCTGACATAATGAGGTCCTCTGCTTTGTTCTGTATTTCCTTCCAATAATTTCTAATATTGTTTGCCCTTTTGCCTGCCACTGAGCAGTGACTTGGTGGTTTAGGGAACTATCACAGTGACTCACAAATTTATTTCTATAAGCACTACTTTGCATTTTTCAACACAAAGTTTCCTCTGTGATTGTGTTGCCCACTCTTAGTCCTGCAAGATCTTCTCTAATGTACTCTTTACAGTAAATTTGATCACTCTGAATGACACTACATCACTTGCAAACTTTACCACTTCAGTCTTCACCCACTTTTAAGAATGCAGACACGGTCAGATCACTGGTGAGACTAGACCTGACTAGCCCCAGCAGCTCAGACATCATGTTCATGATAGTTGATACAGTATTTCATTCCAAATCTGCTAAAGATCTCTCATAAGCTGCATCATCAACTCCTTTCTTCCAGCCTGATGTCGGATGCATATGCTGCACAATATAACAACAAATTATCTCATTAAATAGATGATTGTCATTTACTGAATGCCTAGTAAGCCCTTAACAACAGAAAATCTAGCAGGTAACTACAGGTCCCAGGGGTACCCCCTGGTAAATCAGTGTTTTGCATGTTTTGGTCACAGCCATAACAGTTCTCAGAACCCAATCATCTTTCCCCATCTCTGCTTCCCGATGGATGCTGGCTGCCAACGTACCACAGTCTCATCTTTGGTGGCAGGCTTGTGCATAGGCTCCCTGGGATGTAAACCCATGCATTCTGCTGGGAGAAGGGCTCTTTTCCCATTACCCTGGATTATGAATTTATGTTTAGCTGGTTGAAAGAATACTGGATACGGGTGAAGCAAGGATGGCACCATTTAGCTACAACTCCAAGAAAGGGAAAACGGGCACAAAAAATCATGGGTTTAGTGTTTCTCTCTCAGGTTGTTGCTCTGTGCTAGAGCCAAGGGGGGAACTCTGACAAGTGTTCTTCCAAATACAACAATGCTCCAGAGAACTGCGTTTTACTTTGGTTACCACTTTTTATCCTCCCTTTTTTTATGCGTGCAACCGTAGAATATAAAAAACATATTAAAAAGTGTTGTTGGAGAGCTGAGTCTGACCTTCAGATTTCAAAGTATATTGCAGTCACTTATCCCATGCTAATTTGGGGATCTCTCCTCCTTGTGGTCTTGTCTTTGCGGTGTTCGTCATATAAGAGACGGCTAGTGGAATAGTTCATACTTACTTAACCCTGTCTCTTGTCACATCTGAAGTGCCAATCCTTCAACATGTTTATCTCATCTCTAAAGAAGTTTATTGCTGTCATAAACTGAGACCTGCAACATTTTGCAAAGCACCCACTCATTGAGTTCTTCGCTTTCCTCTACCAGCTACATCCCAGACAGCAACACTTGCAATATGTTCTTCTCTCATGGCTTTATTAAAACTTGCTACTTACTTCCTTTTTTCTTTTTTTTTTTTTTTTTCTTTTCTTTTTTTGCAAAGCCTTGTTTAGATCATGTTTCTGGCAGTCATAGTCTTCAAGTTATGTTGCTGGCTTTTTTTCTGGAAAAGGTCTGCATGACCACTAGCCCATGTGGTCTTTTCAATGTCTTCAGGACTGTCGTCTTGCTTCCTTGCTATCTGAGAGACCCTTTTCCTCCTATTGGATCTCAAAGATAAAGTGCACAGCTAACACGTAAATATGTCACGGGTTTGGATTTGGCTTCACTGACCCATCTGCAGTGACATCCTCTGCTTTCTAGTTCATTCTCAGCAGTTACGTATGTCTGAGTAGTTAGGTGCTTTTTCTCTAGCACTTATTTGCTTGACTTCTTTTCTGCTGCTTGAGATTCCTGCTGGAATATAATTAGGTGGGGCTGAGCAAGATAGTGGTGCGCTGTTGTGTTGAAGGCCTGGTGGCTGCCAAGGGGACTCTTCCAACCCTTGGCAGCAAGTACCTCTGTGGCATTTGTTATGTTTTTACAAGACTTCTGCATGAACAGTAGTAGGGCAGTCCACAGGGCGTGCTCAGAGTTTGGGTGTGATCAGGATATGGGTGCAGTCAAGGCTGCCCAAGTCCTCTTAGCTCTGACCCCTGAGACAATCGGGATGCTCTGCGGAGACAGCAGTTCCTTTGTTCCCGTGACGCAGACCTGGATGTTGAAGGGAAATCAGTGAATTTAACTGGAAAAGGATACAAAGGAGCGGAGTCAGAGATAACTGGTAAGAAATTCTGCTTCACTGTGTGCTCAGAGAAGGGACTAAATTCCTGAAGATATGGTCTGAGGGACCCAAGATAGAGCAGTAAACTTTAAAGAAGGTGTTGAAGACTCTGTTCTCCTTTCATGTGCTGTCGTCACTTCTCCATCATGCGGGGCTGATTGCTGTGCTTTCTCCTGTGGCTAGGATGCCCAAAGCAGGTATCACGTGGGTGTTTGCTATGAGAAGGGCCTTGGAGTGCAGCAGAACCTGGCAGAAGCGATGAGACACTACCGACAGTCAGCTGCTGCGGGGAACAGGAACGCTCGGGAGAGACTGCGAGTGTTAGAAGAGGAGGTGGAAGGTACCGTGGGCAGCAGGGGAATAGGATGTGTGGGACTGCATGGGGTAGTGACCCCATAAAAGCAGGGCTCGTATTGCCAGAGGAAAGGTAGCACAGAGCCATGGCAAGAAGTTGTCCTTTTTACTAAAGGGAACACTTTTCTTTCTCAGTTCTTTCCGCTCCTTACCAGCTAGTTCCAGTCAAGCTGAAGCGGACAAGCCATTCCCATAGTATGATGCGTCATTAATATCTTTTTTTAATGTACTTTCAGATGTGCGAACAAGGCATCCGTTCTCTTCCGGAATAAGAGCCTCTTCCTCTAGCCCCTGTTTCTGGGCTATTGAGCATGTGCCTGCAGGCCTCCATGCCACCCAGGCAAGACAATCTGCCCTCACCCTGCCCCACTCTTGGAGCGCAGACGGACTCCACATGATGATGCTCGGCAGTGCAGGATGGAGCCGTGCCCTTGGAAACAGGGCAGCGACACTAGAACTGCAGTGCTTGGAGCCCCACCACTGCTGTTACTAGACCAGTCGGTAAGTGAAACAAGCAGGCGGAAGGGAAGGCAGCCCTTCTTAGTCTGTGTGGAGCTGGAAGCAGGGTAGCAGTGAGTGGAAAGAGAAAGCTTTCTGTTACTGGAACAGGAGCCATTTTTAAATACTGGGGTTTTGAGAATAAACCTTGTCGTATCTCCTATGCCACCATGTCATCTGGCCCTCTACCTTCCAATACGAGAACGTTTCTTGTGCTTCTACATTTCCGTATAGAGCTACGTATAGACTTCCACCATGCCATAGCGATAGGATTTGGGGCCATAATTCCAGTAGCCCTGCACATCTTGCACATGGTCCCCCAGTGAAGTTTACAAGCCACCATATGGCGATGTTGGCAGCTAACTCTGTGATGGGCCTGTCCTGCACCCTCTGAGGCAATTTGATCTCACTTCAAGGCTAGCTCTTCCCACAGTGGTTCTGCTACCAGCACAATCTGGGCTTGTCTCTACATTGTGGCAGTTTAATCCACTTTCAAACCTGTGCAAGCAAGAGAGTGAATTCTGGTTAATAGGGCACAGGTTTTTGTGGGATACGGCTTATGGATCCACCTGAACTGATGAAAGTAACAGCTGTCCTCAGCCATCCTGCACCGTTGTCAGTGTCCTTCGGTCCCCAGTTATTATTCCTTCAGCTCTGGCAGCGAGCTGCTCCCACGGGTGCACCCCCTTTGAGTCACGATGAGCAAGGTTTGCTTCAAAATTTATATTGTACACATTTGCTAAGCACACCAGTTCATTTTCACTGGAGAGGATAAGGGACGCACCCAGTGGGCAGTAACCACTGTCAGGCAGACAGCAGCAAGCAGCTGGTATGATAATTTCTTCCACTGGGGCAGCTGAATCCGGAAAAAGACTTTTGTCCACACCAGTTTAAACTGGTTCAAGGGCATCTGTACAAACTGTCCAGCTTCCTGTAGCCACGGTGCTCTGGTGCTTTGTGTAGATCAGGCTCTGAAAAACAAAGGCAATGGCCCCATCCTGAACTTGCTGTGGTCTCCATTCAACAAGGGAGGGGCACAGCCAGAGCTCAACACATCTGATTGATTGTTCTTCTAGTCTGGTCTCTCTTTCTGCTCAGACCAAACTTTCTTAGACCATTTCCTTTATCAAACAGGATACAATTAGCAGGAAATTCCTCGGGTGGATTTCCTATTCTGTAATAATCCACAGCATGCTTACGCATTGGTCAGGACAGGACGGGGATAAGGGTTGGGGGGGGTTGAAAGCAGTTTGCAGAATCAGGAAATTGAACCGAGAGAGAGGCATTTGTCTCCTTTTTCATCTGCTTATTGTAATGTGTTTTTGTGTAAAGATTGTCCTTTGACAGGCACATCAAAGTAACTTTCCAGAGGAAGATGTGAGGTTGTGCTGTGTGTTTGTCCTCTGTGCATGTTCCCAAGATGCAGAGGAATCCTGTAGGGCTGCATCTCCTCGCAGTCACAGATATGCCTCCCTCGTGGTTTGCACAGCTGCATCTCAGTTAGAATTTGGCTCATTGTCATTGTTTTGGTGCAAGAGCCTGTTCTGTTTGTGAAACAAAACAGCAAGATACTTCTATTAGCAGCGTGGCAGTATAAGCAGGCTGGGGCAAACCCAGCAGTGTAGTTTATTGCCAGAGATGGGGTCATTTGTAAAGCACTTTGGAGACTCTAAATACAACAGTGGATATTTTGGATATTAAAGAAGTCTACCTGGGGAAATCTTAACTGTGTTGCTTTTGTCATTTGGTCCCAAGAGCAACAGAAAGGGATAGCTTTCTCATTTACTCTGCTTTAAATTATCTGTATGATTGTCTGCTGCTGTGGCTTGTGTGTGTACACACTAAAAGCAGGGCACTGTCACCTCTACGTGCACGGAAAAGGAACACAGGTAGGACACTCTTGAGATGCTCCAGGATCATGCCTGCTGGGTTGTGCTGTCTGTTCTTTTTCAACTTAACAGTAAAATGAAAGCCAAAAGTATCACCCAAAGACACCTGATGCAACAGCCCCGCTATGAGCAAATTAGCTTTGGAGAAACCTGTGTTGTAAACTACGGTATCTGTGGAGAAGTCAGTGCAGTATTTGTAGTGTAAAGGTGGTGAAGGAAAGCAAGCAGTGTATAAAGCACTGCTGGCCCTGCACTGTGACAGGGGGGAGGCTGGCGGTCTCTTCTCAGCCTCACTTTCGTAGTCATTCAGCAAGCAATGATGTTGTGCATTGCTAGGAGCAGAGATGATGGCTTACCCTCATTCCCATAGCTTGACTCTCTTCTCACCTGTACAGCCACTTGGCCAGCATGCCCTAAATTTGTTCTGGTGTTTTGTATCATAGTTGGAAGGCACAAACTATGGTACAGAAGAGACTCCTGTGTGTGCATGATCCAGAAGCGCTTACCTGCCATCCATGCACGGCTGCGTAAGCCTACAGCTGCCCTCCAGATGCTTATGCCACTGTTATCTTTCCATTCTCTGCGAGTGCAAATCCCCATGGTTAACAACACCTGTGTGCTTCTTCCTTTGTTACTAATATCTGTATCTTGGTTTTCCTACACATGCTATTATGCTAAAACTGTCTTATATCTCGCATACATACAGATCAAAGTGAAAACCCATAAGATGGTTGAAGCTGAATATTTCAAAACGGTATTTTAACGCTTCCCTTTTCCCAGGTTACCGTTGGCAGACTCCAGCCATCTGTTGTCTGCTTCTAGGCAAGGACAACGCTCCAAAATACAACGGCTTTAAAAGAAAGCATGGAGAAAGAAATTGCAGGCACCTAGTGCAGCCATAGGAGAGATGCCAGTGTTGATTTTGGGGTGGTTTATAAAATGCCAAGTTCAGAGTGGTAGAACCACAAAAGCTGAAAGAATCAGTGGGAGACAACAGGCAGATCTCCCCTTTCTGAGTTGCCATTTCAGGTTTTCTGCAGATACATCGCTATGTCAGCTATACTGCACCTTGTTCCAGAGATGGTAGTGTTAGAAAAAAAACAATTTTATTTAAATAAGAACCGAGATCCTGGAGCCCAACTCTGCAGCACGTTGCAAAGTCCACGACTGCGGTATTTTGTCGTCCGTGGTGCACAGTCTATGATCACAGCGATGTAGCTGACTGTGTTGTGCTTGTGGTTAATCTAACCACCCCCACCCCATCAATCGGCCTGCCCTGGGAGGAAGGGGCCCTCCTGCTGTTGTGTGACTCGAGTGTGATGGTAAGGTGAAAGATGAGGGTGGAAGAGGAGGAAAGCTAGGAAGGCAAGAACAGGCAGGTAGAAGGGAACTAAACAAGGTGAAATCAGTCACGGAGAAATTTGATGGGGTGAGGCAAAGGAAGAAATATGCCCGTAGTGATCAGTCTAGACATGGATGATACAATGACCCTGTTAAAGCACACGTGTGCCCCCCACATGCAGAAAGCAGCTCTGTCTGACTCTTATCTCCTTATCACAGCCGCCAAGCTGCCTACAGAACAGGAGCACCGTCTTCCAGTCCAAGGCTTTTCCCATGTGCCGACAGCTGCCGCAGAAGCCCTGAGCCTGTTTCGTTGTGGACTTGGACTTTCTGGGACAAAATCATTTCAAAGAGGGTGCTCATTTCTGAAAGGAAAGTGCTGGCCAGTCTTGTCCCAGCGGCATTCGAGTCAGCCCCAGCACCTTTGCCGAAGGTCTCAAAGGTCCTTGGTTGCTCCTGCCTTGCAGCGTCCTCATCCTGAGGTGAATGCGGAGAGTCAGGGGAGAAGACGTTGTCCTTGTAACTACTAGTGAGCGGCAAGGAGAGCCGAGCCACCCACGCTGGGTCAGCAGCCGTCAGCCTCTTGAGGGCCAGCTCTGGAGGGAGCGAAAACAAGAACTGTTGGTGAGATGTGGAGTAGAGGAGACCACAGGAGAGAAGAGGGAAAAGAAACAAAAAAAAAAAATACTGAGAAATTAGGAGACTTCCTGAAATCAGCTGTGAGAGGACTGATTGTAAACAGGTCTAGATATAAGCTACCAGCAGCATCATTCAAACTAGCAGCTTAAAAAAAAAAAAAACTGGTTTAGAACTGGTTTAAAACTACTGCCTTTTTTTTTTTTTTTTTTTTTTAATATGATAACCATTAGGATCACTTTGCTTTCTCATTTGTTGCAGCCTCAAGTGGCACTTCACTAAATTGTTTGCAAAGCCAGAGAAAAGTGAGGGTTTAGGACTGGCTGAAGGGGAGATGACAATGGAAAGCTTTCAAGGGGCAAGTATCGGACAGAAAGGTCTCTAGAGGACTTCCCTTAAGGGTCACTCCAGGGTGGGAATTTGCTGCTAAGCAGGCATATTGAGACCGAAAAGAAATGGGTTATTGTGAAAACAATAATAACAGAAGTAGAATGAAATGCTGGATTATAAAATGCACAGCTGGATGGTTGAAGGGTAGTAACAAAAAATTGAGCTATAAAGTAGTTGTTCATCAACTGGAAACAGATGAGGAGCAGTGGGAGCCTGGTGTGGGTGTTGGCTGCAGGCTCATTAGTGTTCCAGTAATGTGATTCTGCCCTAAAATGGGTAAATGAAATCATACAATGTGTTGGTCAAGGTATTCCCTGTTGGCATGAAGACATATCTGTGGTGTTGTTACTAGATCTGGTGAGACCCGATTAGGAGTGTTACATACAAATCTGATTATCCAGCTGTAGGAAAGAGGATCTGAAGTGACAGAAGTGCAGAGAAAACTATTGAGATGAAAACAGGAGTGAGGCCAGGCTTACATGATGGAGACCTCAAGAGATAAGGGTTGCTTAGCCTAAGGAGGCAAATGCTCACCGGGGATCTGACTGCAACCTGTCATTATTTTGATGAGATAAGCACTGACAAAGGAAATCTTTATGCTTAAAATAGTGTTGGCAAAAGAAGAAGTGATTATAACTGTCCATGAATAAACATATACTGGAAATTAAAGGAAGGACCCCATCGCAGGGTGAGCCTGGAATAGCTTCCTCATCAGATGGCAGGAAACAGCAGTTCTTGTTTTTTAAGGTAGAGCTTTGCAGTTGGTAAACAAGACTCCGTGATGTGGTGAACAGATGCTGCCTTCCAGCCCCTCATTGCTTCATTTCCAAAGCGTAACCTAGAACCACTGGGGGTTCAAAGTGACCACCGGGTTTGTGAAACCCTTTGAGTCAGGGAGCAGCAAAACAAATAACTGGTGTCTGATAACAAAACACAACAGTCCCAATCAAAGGGCAAGAGCTGATGTCATCATAATAATTACATGACTCTGACTTACAAAGTGACCTCTGAACGGAGGGTCCCCATTCTAATGCACTTATGCTGCTTCCAGAAGATAATCTATACCCTGCCACAGCCTGGGACACATGGCCCTCAGTCAGCGGCTAGTCAGTCACTCAGAGAAGTCTGCTTCCTCAGCCAACTATGCAATTAGTCCTTTTTCTCTGAAAAACAACTGTGTCCTGGGGTGGGATGGGGGTGAGGGCTGGGATTCAAACCTGGTAAGGAGAGAAGGGCAGATACATCACTTAGATTTTGTTTCAGCAGAAGCCTCAAAATTCTTTTGTGTTGCTTAACTTCAGGATTTCTTTCTGCAGTCTCAATATTTTCTTTCACTCGCAGTGACTGTTACTTAAGAGATCTCCCAAGCGTGCTGAAGTCCCAGGTTTTTGCTCTAAAGCATCCACAGTTCTCTCCTCCTCAGTCTGCAAGAAACCACTGCATTCCCTGAATATTTTGATGCTTCAGCGGTGGAGCACGGCACAACAGTAGTTTGCTCGCTACAGGGAGCACCAAGACTCAGTGGGCTGATGGTCCTGTGACCATGAAACCTTATAATTAGGTATGTTTAATTCGACCGATAACTCTTTACTGCCTTATTTTAATGGTGTTTCGGGAGCAGGGGTTGTTTTTATAATCAATAAAGTTATATCTCTCATCTGCTGCTGCAAGCACTCCGTTTTGCTGGTGGGGGATAGGTGTTAATAGACAGTGCTGAGTGCTGAGAGTTCAGCCCACAGCTCAGTGCTTACAGCATAAACAACCAGATAGCTGGCTGGGACAGATTACTCTTGTAGTTTCCCCCCCGCTGTGAATAGCACAAAGGCCCAGACAGCCTCAGCCAGCTGTTATGATACTCCTGAGCACAAGCAAGGCTTCCTTCCTCCCTCTCTCAGGATGCAAGTCCACTTCTCTGTGTTTGGGAGAGGAGGAAGGAGTCCAGCAGCTCCGTCGTCTGCGTTCCGTTGCCTTTTTGGGAAGGTCTGGGCTCATGGTTAAGGTTGTTTTTCACCACTGAAATAGGGCAGCCTCTTTTGTCATGTCCAGCACTACTGCACGGGCAGGAAGCCACGCTGGCATAGCCTCAGCATGCTCTACTGGTGTTCACTGGGAAATTCCAGTAATTTGGCAAAAGGCTTTTTTTTCTATCACATCCAAGAAGCGTGGGAGATGGCACTTGAGGAATATGCCTTGCCGTAGCACAAATTTTCTAGGATGCTACCTGACTGGGCAGGACTGGATCTGGGCAGACCTGAGCAGGTCCACCAGTCCCTTTACTGGGGTTGGTGCATGGCACTACAGCCACGGGATGGAGCTGGGCAGCCTGTTTGCTCCCTGCTCTTGGCTGCAGAACCTTTAAATCTGAGGAAGCTTGTAGCTCTCGTTTCACTCAGCCTTTCCTTCGTTTGCTCCTTACTAGAATAAAAGGGCAGGAAGGCAAGTGGAGAGAAGCAGCATGGTTCTCCCTCTAAGCAAGAGCACAGAAAATGCCCAAATCTGGAATTAAAATGACCACAGCAGCAAACCTCAGTGAGTTCCTCTTGCTGTGGAGGAGTGCAGAGGCTCCACAATGAAATTTCTGCTACAGGACATGAGTCAGCCCAACTCTTTCAAATTGAAATGCCAGTAGAAGAGATTTTTAGAACAAATCAATAAAAGGAACATGTAGAAAATGTCAGGCCCAGATGGTATTCACCCCGGAGTGCTGGAGGAACTCGGATATGAAATTGCTTGGTTTATTAGCTGCTGTTCATTAACTACTGCTTCAAATGAATATGGTATCAGAAGAAGGGAAGGTAGAAATTGTGACATGAGTTTTTAAGCACATGAAGGTGAATCTAGTGCAGGCAGATTCATAGAAATCATTATATGCAAGACTCAGCAGATAGCCGAGTACCTGCTATTCAGACAAGCACCGATGTGCCATTTGCAAGGTGGGGAATTGCATTTTGCAAATTTGTTGGCATCTTTGGAAGAGGTGGATGAAGAGTCCTTGTTGACAGAGGACACCTGAGCTTGCAGAAGAGCACCAGCCAGGCTCAGAGGGGACTTGAGCTGCCCCTGAATTAACAGCCAGGTTCTGGTTGGGACTAATATGTGTTAAAAGTTGGGAAGTGAGGGTAGGAATAAATAATCTTCCCCACAAAGGGAGGTCATTAGTGGAGTCCCAGAGTAACCGTTCAACATTGTGATAAATGACATGGAGAAGTGGATGGTGTTGGTATTGACTCCACTAAAACACCCAACAACATAAAAGCAGAGGGTTGCTGAAGGACCTAATAGTATTGGGTGCTGTGAGCAAAAAGGAGCTGGTGGATTTCTGTGTCACTAACTGTTGGATAATTGTCATGGGGTTGGATTGTTGGATAAACATCATGTATTGATGACACTCCCACCATGCAGAGGAGGGATTTGGGAGTCACCATGAACAGTTTGGTAACAGAGCTCAGCATGGAGCTTGGGCAGGAATGAAGAACAAGCCAGAAGACCTCCTTATACCACCAGTATAGATGTATCTTAACACTGCACACAATTCTGGTCACCACATCTCAATAAATATATGCTAAAATTAGTAACAGATTGGTCACAGGAGATGAGACTGGTTCAGCCCGGTAAGAAATAGGACCCTTATGGGGCTCAAAGGGTATATAACATCTTGAGGGGCTTGGCAAGGACAGCTCTTCACCTTTCTGATTCTGCATGGACTAGGACACCATGAAATGAAGGGGCTCGGGTCAGCATGGGAAGCAGCTCCCACGGTGTATAGGACTTCACCCCTTACGCAACAACAGAGGTCAACCTCACAAATCAGCTAAACAACAGCAGATACATCCATAGGAGGAAATAGCTACCAAGTGTGATTAAACACATGAAAAAATCCAACGTGAAGCTCAGCAAGTCCCTTTGCTGTAAACTGCCTGGTACCAAAAACATAGGATGGTCCATATATGCTGTCCCAAGCATCTGCAACTGTCAGAGCCACTCTAGGAGATGAGCTGTCCCCTGGCTTGCTGCAGGCCAGCCAGTTTTCTCTTCTGAGTGGAGTTAGTGTGTTATTTGAGGAGATCCCACTGCTGGAGCCCCCCCACCAGCCCCAGCATGCTCGCAATAGCAAGGCCACCTCACCTGCCTGCGGCTCCAGGAGGGTCTCCAGCTCCTCTCCCACCAGCTGCTGCACGGAGAGCTCAAACCCGCTCTCCGAATCACGGTCCTCTGCCTCGCTCTCGCCGTGCCCGCTGTCCTTCGTGCTCAGGCAGTCGGCATCCAGCCCCGCAGCCCTGCGAGGGGGCCAAAACATTCAAGTCACACTTCAACCCTCAGCACAACCCTGCCCCGCCAATTACTTCAAAGGTGGCTGTCTTTATCCCCCATAAAATGACCCAGAGGTGGGCTGTGGGCATCCTCTCAGTGCATCATTCACAGTACCAAAGGCATAATCATTTCAGTCCCCACCAATTAATGAGTTTTGGGGTTGTTTTTGTTGTTTTTTTTTTTTAAACAAACAAACAAAAAAAACCAAACACAAACACATGGACAAAAGCACTGGGATCAGGAGTGCCACGGACCCCCTGAAAACTGGGCCCTGGCTGGGTGCTGGGCTACACATGGGGCTGCTCCACATTTCTTGCCTGAGGGGGGTTTTATCCTTCTGCAGGGAGATCCTGAGCAAACAGGGAGTTGGTGGCTCTTCCGTGTGTATTCAGAGGAGCTGCCCACCTGCAGGACTGGGCGAGGAGCATCACAGCCCAGCCCTGCCCCAGCAGCCCCAGAACAGCTCTCCCTCCCTCTCCATCCTCAGCAGATCAAGATGATGATGAGAAAGGTGGAGAAGACTGTGTCTGCCCATGGCCTGGGCAGGTGGGGACAGGGGGGACATGCTGAGGCAGTGATGAAGCCCTGGCATCCTCAGGAGCATTCACTCAGAGATGTCAACAGCATAGCTTAATGGGAACACCATAAAATTCGTCTCTGGGAACATCTGCGGTGCACGGCTGGGATATCTCAGTCCTTCCCATTCCTGCTAGCAGCGTCTCCCTCGCTAGCCTCCTGGCCTGGGGACAGATGCTCCAAACTCATGTCAACAGGCAACCGCATCTCTAAGAAAGGACCCAGAGCCATGAGAAAACTCATCCTTGTGCTGCCGCCTCCGAAGCTGGGACCCTCTGTGCTCACGAGCGCACCTTTCCGCTGCAGTTGAACACATCGCTGTTCCCCTGGCAAGGATGAGCAGATGGTTCGTGGCCATGGAGGAGCTCAGATGAGTATGGAAGGAGCTGCTAAAGGTGCCCCAGGAAGGAGGCAAAGAGCAGCCCTAGGAGGGCACTGGATACCAACGGGGAGCCAGGACCAGAGGAGCACAGCCATCTCCTGAAGGGAGGACCTACTTCCCCATCTCGGGTCAGCAAAACCAGGGATGAGGTTTTGCCTTGTGTGTCTGCTGCCCTGGTGTCTCCTGCCCTTGGAGGCTCCTGCGGCCAGTGGGGCTGAAGCAGAAGCAGCAGAGACGCAGGGGAACGGGGTGTGAGGAAGGGGAGGGCTGAGAGCCAGCCTTACCTGCTGCCGTTCTTGGCCGTGTACTTGTTTCCCCTGTGGTTTGTTTTGGGCTGGAACTGGCCCTGGTGCAGCAGGGAGAGCAGCTGGGAGATTTGCTGTAAGGCAGGAAAAGCCTGTTGAGCCTCAAGCTGCTTCCTGCCAGGACGTCCCGTCCCCTCCGAACCATCCTCCCCGGCCTTTTTATAGCGTTTCCTCCTCCTGCAGATGGTTCGGCATCCCCACGCGGGGGGGGAAAAACAAGCGGCCGGGCAGCACACCTGGCCCCTGCACCATCTCTGCCTGCCGTTCCCTGCCCACGCGCTCCTCTGGGGAAGCGAGTGCGGGGTTGTCCCCTTCTCCCTGTGACGGCCACCCTCCACCCCAGCTCCCAGGGTGTCCTGGTGGGTGTGGGGAGACCCTGCCTGCGGCGGGGTGACCATTCAACCCACCCAGCCTCTACTGCTGGGGCACCTCTTGCCCAGAGCTGGGAGAAGAGACCAACCGAAGAGCATCAGAGGTTGCACGTTCCCACCACGCCAGGGTGTGCGAGACCTGGGCAGGGAAGGATTTGGGGGGGGGGTCCACACCTCCAGCAACGCGTGGGGCAGCTCCTACCTGCACTGGGGGTGACTCCATCGCAAACTCCCCGGTGGGGCTCTGCTCCGCCAGTGCCACCAGCGACAGCCGGACCAGGCTCCTGAGGATGTGCTGGTGGGGCTGGGGCTGCCCAGGTCCCCCAGCAAGCACAGGCTGGTTGGGTGGCAGCGGGGGCTCTCCCACAGGCCCCTGCGGTGGCTTCACCAAGCTCTTGCAGTGCGATGGTGCGTCCGAGGGGCTCGCAGCCTCCTTCGCCGAATTTTTTGGTCTGTGGGGCTGGCAGGGCCGGCGCTGCAGGATGGGCAGGTTGAAGGTCCCCTGCTGCTCATCTGAGTCTTTTGGGGTCGACTGATTTCTCAGGGTCCTGTAGAGAGTGGGGGTGAGGTGGAGGGGAGCCTGTGGGGACCCCCCCAGCACAGGGGCGGCTGTGCCGGGCAGATCCTCCTGGAAGGGACGAGGGGCCTCAGCCTCCCGCGGCCGGCCCCGGAGCAGCGGGACAAGGTGGATGTCCGTCTTTTGGATCTGCCTGTGCGGCTTCTTGAGCTGCTGCTGCCTGCGGGCATCCTCTGCCTCCCTGCAGTTGTAGGCCATGCTGTCCTTCTTCTCCTTCTTACGCAAAGACAGGGTTAAAGCCAAAAAAAGAAGGCACCCACCCAGGAGAGCGGCCAGGCAGATAATGACCACCACTGACGGCCTCAGCCACCTGGGGTCTTGGGCTGAGATTTTGGAGAATGCCCCGTGATGCCGGAAAACTAAGCGGACCCGGGCCAGGGTGTGCAGGGGGATGTCCCCCTCATCGCTCACCCGGACCACCAGCTCCCGCTCGCTGCCCGCGAGGCTGCTGGCATTGCTGGCGTTGAGGAAGACCTGCCCCAAGAAAGGGTCCAGGATGAAGAGCCCAGCGTCATCCCCACCCACCAGATCATACCGGAGAGCCCCGTTGATGCCGGAGTCCACATCCCTGGCCGCGATGGTGAAGAGGAAGGGAGCGCCGGCACATGACACAAGTGTTGCATTGGTCACTGCTGCAGTCCCTTGGGAGCTCCCGTTCCCGGGGGCCACCCAGAAGCACCCTGTCTCCGCATTGACCAGGACAGAGAGCGTGGCGGCACCTCCCACCAGTGCCGGCGTGGTGATGATGGGTGCGTTGTCGTTCCGGTCGAGCACAGCCAGCCTGACGGAAACGTTGGATGCCAGCTTGGGGTGACCGCCGTCCTCCGCGGTCACCAGGAACTCCAGGCTCCTCACCTGCTCATAATCAAAAGCTTGGAGGGCAAAAACGTCCCCAGTGGTGGGGTCGACTGAGACCAGACCCAAAGCAGAGGAATCCAGGATACTGTAGGTGATTTTCCCGTTGAAACCCAGGTCGGGGTCGGTGGCACGGACGGCGAGCAAGAAGGCAGGTGCTTCGCTGTTCTCGGCAACAGCGACCTCGTAGGTGGCCTTCTCGAAGGAGGGGGCATTGTCGTTGACGTCGCTGATGCAGATAGTGAGGTGCTTCAGCACGGCCAAGGAGAGCTCACCCTGGTCCTGCACCACCAACGTCAGGTTGTACTCGGCACGCAGCTCCCTGTCCAGCGTGGCGTTGGTCATCAGCACGTAGCTGTGGCTGTTGGTCCTCTTCAGCCTGAAGTGCTCGTACCCTTGAGTGAGGGAGCAACGCACTTGCCCGTTGCTTCCCGAATCGGGGTCGCTGGCCGTCACCAGAGCCACAAAGCTGTCTTTGGGGAGGGCTTCAGAGAGCACGGGTGCCCGCGCAGCCCAGGTGACGTGGACGTCGGGAGCGTTGTCGTTGACATCCAGGACTTTGACCAGGATCTTGCAGTGTGCTGGGATGGGGTTGGCGCCCAGGTCCCGGGCTTGCACATCCAGCTCATAGGCGTGGGTTTCCTCGTAGTCCAGCGGGTGCTTCAGGATGATGCTGCCCGTGCGGGCATCGATGCCAAAAGCGCTCAGCACCTCTGGGGACGCGTGCTTGCTCAGGCTGTACTCGATCTCCCCGTTGGGACCCTGGTCGGGGTCGGTAGCTGTGACCGTCACAAGGAGGGTCCCGGGCAGAGCATCCTCCCGAACCTCAACTGTCAAAGAGCTCTCTGCAAAGATGGGGCTGTTATCATTGGAGTCGAGGACAATGACTTTAATTAAAGCAGTACCTGATTTGGGGGGCTCCCCATGATCAGCGGCTGTCAGCACGAGGTCAAAGGAGGAGTGCAGCTCCCGGTCCACTTCTTTAACCACAACGAGCTCTGCGTGCCTCGTCCCATCAGAGCTAGAGACGACCTCCAGAGCAAAGTGCTCACTGGGGGAGAGGGTGTAGGAGCAGTGGGCGTTGGGGCCGGCATCGGCATCCAGGGCTCGGTCCAGTGGGATCCGCGTCCGCAGGGATGCGCTCTCCGACATCTCCAGCTCCAGCTCGGGCGTGGGGAACCGTGGTGCGTTGTCGTTGACGTCCAGCACTTGAACCTCCACGTGAATCAGAGCCAGGTTTCGGGCGGCCAGCACTTCGAACGAGACCCAGCAGGGATCACTGTGCCGGCACAGCTGCTCCCTGTCCACCCGCCCGGCTGTGCTGAGCACCCCGTCCCCGCTCCCCACGTGCAGCAGGAACCTCCTGGGGGTCTCCATCAGCTGGAAGGTATCTGCTGTTTCGCCACTCTCGCCCCCCTCAAAGTGCTCGGCCAGCGTCCCTATCACTGTTCCCAGCGGCACTTCTTCAAACACCTGGTACTGCACCGTGAACGTGGCCACCTCCTGGGCATCAGTGGAGAGGAAGAGGTACCACCACAAGGCTGGGAGATGGAGAGCGGAACGGCTCAGCAGCAGCATGCTGCTGGCAAAGCCCACCGCCCCGCTGCCCTGGCACGCCTGCCGCCGCATACCCAAACGGTCCTTACGGTGATCGCAAGTCCTCAGCATCCTCTCCCATCTCCAAGTCCCATAGGCGCCGGCCACCAGTTGGAGAGGAGGAGAAACGGCGAGCGAGTCCAGCGGTTGTCCCCCGCCTCGCCATCGCCAGGGGACGGCCGGGAGAGCCAGCCGCTCCCCGGGCTGAAACGCTCAGCCCGGAGCAGAGGCGACCGCCACCGCCGCAGCTTCGGCCGGGGAGCAGCGTCCGGCCGGCCGGGCCGGGAGGTGGACCAGCCGTGTTTCCTATGGAAACCCCACCTACAGGAAAAGGGAGGACCGGGCTGGTACAATGCCTGGGCAGGGTGGGGGCTCGTGGGGCAGCACGCTTCCCAGCTGGGAGAGGGGTGTGGAAGCGCCCTCGGTTCCCAACCTGCAGGGACCATCACCCCTGCTTGCTGTCACCTGCAAAACGCATTTTACAGGAGGCACGATTCCCGCAGACAGTCCCTAACCCGTCTGCAAAGCCTCACGCGTGCTTCAGGAAGATGTCTGCAATGACCAGCGATGATGGACTCCTTTGGGTCAATGCAAGAGCAGACTTGTTCCCTGTGCCGCTAGATTTCTGACTTTGATTTATTTTCATTTTGTCTAAATCCAGCACGTAATCCCTGCTCCTTGCTCTGCCTTTTGCTGTTGATTTTGAGGGCAATGTGCCCACATCACCTTTTCCAACATACAGCTTTTGATTATGTCACTGCTTCGTTTTCATCTGGACACACCAAAATGAGCTAATGAATCACTGGGAGAGTTGCCATGTCAAACACAGGCAGGTGGGCACAAGGGAAGAAAGGAGGCTCTGGCAGATGCAACCTGTGTCCTGTCAGGCCTCTCCCCATACCCTACGTCCGTCTGTCCTGGCCAGCTCCCCCCATCTTGGCATATGCTCTATCCCCAGCTGGCTCTGCTTTGATCTCCCCCGCGTCACTCCTCACCCAGCGCTGACTTTGCACCACCACACCCCTTTTTGCCTTATTTCAGCATCTTACCCAGAGCGCCCACCCTCGAGCAGCCCCGGCGATGCTGCACACCCGTCCCACCGCTCACTGGCCAGCTGTGCACACGCGTGTGCACGCAGAGGTAGCACAGCCTGAAGTTGTTTCCTATGCTCCTCCTAAGCAGGCAGGGGAGCAGGCAGCTGGCTGCCTGCAGAGCCCAGTTACCCCAAGCTGGGCTGTACTTTGGGTCTCAAGGTCAGGGGAGCAGGACAGGGAAGACATTTCCTTGGCCATTACAGAGAGCAGAGCATCCTTCTGGTGTGATTTGAGTCCCACCAGCCACATCATCTTCATCTTGGCCCTCACGTCTATAAGGCAGCCTCCAGCAGCTGCCATTGGTGTCCCACGCCTGCATTGCCTCTCTCCTCCTGCCTTTCCAGCCCCATACTCCATCCTATTCCCATCCCTCCCTGCTCCCCTTACAGCTCTGATTTTCCTAGTTGAGGCTCCCCATGGCCTGCCTGCCCTCCCAGTTCCTGGCTCTCATTGCTTGTCTTCCATTATGGTAAATTTTAATGCCACAATGAACAGCAAAAGCAAAACACCACCAGTGCCGACCAGCCGTTTCGCGCCGGGGAGGTTAGTGCCACCACTCAGCACACCAGGAGGAAGGGCCGGTGCCGCTTGGCCATGGCAGGGGGTGGCAGAAGACCCGGTGCTATTCCTGGGCTTGGCCCCAGCTCCAAGTGACCTTTGCCAAGTCATTTCCCTGCTTTGTGCTCTCGCTTCCTCCTCAGCTGAGCAAAGCCAGCCCGTGGGCTCCCCAGGAGGGATGCTCTCCCACTCGGCGGCTGCCCACAGAGCTGCGGATGGAGAAGCGGATGTCTCCCAGCCCGTGCTCCGCTTTTGGGTGAGGGGATTGGAAGGCTACTTCCTTCTGGGGGGAAGTCTCATCCTTCCATCTCACTTTTTTAATGCCTTTCCTTTTCAGGGATGGAGAGGAACAGAAGAACCACACTGAAATATCACCAAGGAAAGGAAATAAATATGCCTGAGAACTGTGGAAGTTCCCCAAAGAGCCCTGAAAGACATATCCTTCTCCCTACTGTCTCCCAAGCCGTCTGCAGAACAAGCCAGCCTCACCAAGTTCCCCACGTTTAACCCACCACTGATGCAACAGGAGGTTTATTCCCCCCGACACCAGCACCCACCTGTGCTGGACCCCGCTTCGTGCGGCCCCTGCCCACCAGCCAGAGGGAGGATGCCCCTTTAGGCTGCTGCAGCCCAAAGCTGCTCCTTTTTCTCCCCGAAGGCAGGGAGGCAGATGGGATTTTGAGCACCAGTTTGCTCAGTCACCACAGGGAAAGGCTGATGTGACAGTCCTGAGCACTGTCCCCCGCACCACCCCCCAGCTGTGCTGTCCCCAGCCTGGGTGTACAAATACCAGCACTGGTGACAGATCTGGACTGCCCAGGAGAAAAGGAGCCAGAGGAGCTAATGCATTAATTATTACAATACTTCAGGAATAAATCCCTACAGACTAGACCTGTGACCCCAAGCCATCAGGGCATTAGCGGTTTGCAGGGAAGATGGCTGCAGGACACTGCAAAAGCATTGCTGAGCTGCAAACCACACCGGACACATCTTGGTGGAAGATGGACAAAGTAATGCTAACAAAGAAAAGGAAAATGGGGTTGAGCCGAGACTTGCCAGAAGCACAGACAGTAAAATAAGATCTGGTGCTAAAAACAAAATACGTCTCCTCCTGTTTCCTGTTCGCACACAGGCAGGTTTCCAACATGCAGGTGCTTCAAGACCTCGATAGACAATGTGTCTATGAACATAAAATTTTCCCCCTAGGAGGTTGGCTGCACCTAAAACATTTCATTTAAAGCTCAGAAAGAGCATCAGTTATATCCAATTATTGCAGTAGTATTCTTCAGCTTCTGCATGATGCTGCTAGTGCCCAAAGCAGATGTAAATGCTATTTACTGGTGTGAATATCTGGCTCCTCTGAAGCTCAGCTGTTCTCCAGGCTCCAGAGCAAGACATGGACACAGGGGACACCCCAACCTCCCAGGAGTGCAGAGCTGTACTTGAGGCACCACACACTCGCCATCCATCCCATGGCAGAGAGCAGCCCAACCACGTTACTTCGAGCTCCACTGCCCAGCTGGTGGTCTTCAGGGGTTTTTTTGTCATTTGGGGTTGGCTTGGTGTTAGCTGGGAACCACAAGCTGTGCTGCACATCACCAGCAGGCTGCATAGGGCAACATAAAAATGAGAAGGGAAGAGAAATTTTTTTCAGATCTAATAATGAAAAATTACATCAAAAGGAGAAGAGTTCAAAATGAGCATGACTAAAGATGTACCAAGATTTGGCCTCATTAGGGTGCTCAGGGCTTACCATATCCTGTGGACCATTCAGGGAAGCAGGACTCAGTCTCATCTCTGTTCCACGGATGCTCCATGGGTGAAAAATGGTATCTGAGGGTCAGGACACAGAGGCCATAGACAACAGGATGCACCCTGAGGTGGGACGCTCTCTTCCAGGCTCAGCTCTGTATCTCAGAGCACCATCCTCAGCAGGAGGATGGCTGCAAATCTAGATGGAGCAAGTAAAAGCATGGCTGCTTCTTACCAGCTGGTACCCTTACACCAGGGATCATGGTTTATTTTTCCTCAACTGTCCCAGTTTTCAGCCCTTCAAAGACAGGCTCTGCTTCTCTAGAAGTGTGACTCCCTTTTCAGCAGAAAAAAAAGTCATCTTCATCCATCTCTGTACCCAGATGGGTGCAGATGCACAAGGTGGCCCAGGACCTGCCCCATCCTCAGCTGCCTGCAGGGACTGGGGAGACTCTGGGGGGACCTTTCTCAGGAGGAAGGAAAAGATTCACCCTCTCACACCAAACAGCAAGTACACAAACCTGCAAGAGACGGATGGACTTTCTCTCAGGAGGCCCTGGCTCTCCTCGTGCTCATCTTCTCCGCAAAATCAGAAGGTGACACCGGCTGAAAGCGACCTCCACGTACCACCTGCTCCAGCCTCCCACCCCAGTCAGGTCCCTTTTGGGCTGGCTTGCTCAGGACCTCACCCTTCATCCCAGCGAAGACTTCTCTGTACCGCCTTGCGACCTCCAGCGACGCCTTCCTCGCGCTGGGGACCCTAAAACCAGGCACACCCCTCCAAACACACAAGCTTACCCCGGCGACACTCTCAGGGATGCTGGAGGGAAGCAGGAGAAATGCCCCCCCCCCCAGTGTGCCGCCCGCACGGCGTGCAGTTGGCTGCCTCCACCGCAAGAGCCCACTGCTGCTCCGCGCCGCGCTCTGCCGCAGTCCCCCGGCTCCCCCGGCTCCCGGGGCGGCGGGCAGCGAGGCGCAGAGGGGCACCAAGCTCTCCGCAAGCACAAAACCTCTAACGAGAGGGTCTCTGACCACCCTCCCCCCAAGGCAGAGGTCCCGGTGGGGCGCGGCTGGCTGCCAGCCTCGCAGGGAGGCACCGGCTGATGCCGCAGCTCCTCTCCATCCTCAGCCTCTGCTGATGCTCTGGATGCCTCCCTCAATTTTGCACAATTTGGGGCGATCCTGCAGCATCAGGAGCAGAGCCTCCCACAACCCCGGCTGTAAAAAAAAACCTGCTAAATGCTCCTGGGAGCTACGTACCTGTGCAGGGGTTATATAGGTGCTCGCCCCTGCAGCAGGTGAACACCCTAATTAGGAGGGAAATAAAAGGAGGTGCAGGCACTCCCTAATCAGGTCAGGGTCAGTGGGTGGTACAGCAGTAGCAGCAGCTTTTAAAAAGCTTTCTAAGGCAGCAATCTGGCTTTGAGAAAAGCGACTAACTGCAAAGTCTCTGCCAGATCCTGCTTGCTGTGCTCCGGGAGCTCCCCTGTGTAGAGGGTATGATAATGAGGGTTATTGTTGCTCTGCATTCATAAAAAGATTATTGTTAAGGAGGGGAAGAAAGTTATAAGAGAAATAAATTGGAACAAGCTCAGTGTTTGAATAGAGAGTAATAATGTTATGATAATTTGCATGCACAGCCTCTGCCACTTGAGAACCCTAATGTATTTTATAAAGTCTTGCACTACAAAGAGCAATCCTGTAAGTGGATAGCAGTAGAGCTGGCCAAATATAAAAGGGGAGAATCTGTAAAAATGACATTTTATTGTGTAGGAGAAAGCAAGGAGAAGCAGAGTTGAGATATAATGCTTGGTGTCCTTCTGGAGGAGAAAGCTGGCAAAAGCTTGTCGCTTGCTTATGTGATCCAGTTTGCTATTATGAGTCTTAGTCATTTTTTTTTCCTGTATTTCAAAAGGATATATCTAAATATTTGTTTGCAAATGAAATACATGGAAAAAATCCTGATTGCCAGAACTTCAATACTAGATCTTTTCAGAAAAGCTCACATAGAAGAAGGGGCTGCTGACAGCTCCTGGACTGGGCTGGAGGGATCAGAGCACAGGACAAATATGGGGGAAACCGGAGCCCCATCAGCACCACTGTTCACTGCCAGTTTTATTTGCTTTTAGTTTGACAACCTGAAATACCTGAACAATGGCAAAGCATTTTGCAACAGTGGGGTTTCCCCAGCTGCTCTGCTGTATAAATGATAGATCTAGGCCACAGCACGCTGTAACATAAATCAGACCTTTACAAGTCCCCAGCGGCTGCAAATCAATGAGTTATAGTAATAATTACCCATTTTATCTTTCTCTTTATTAATATTTAGACGTTTTTAATCTTTTCTTTGCAAACACGATGTTTCCCTGCTGCGGTTGTCCTTCAGTGGGAGCTGCCATGAAAGCTCCTGTTTCTTCGATTAAAGACTTTGTCTTGAACCAAGCTGCTCCCTGATCTGAAACGACACAACCACGAAAGCCGGGTGACGACTCTGCCGATTCACCCTGGACGGGTGACACCGTCTTGGCGCACAGCCGATGTCCCCGAGGCACGGTGTAGCCGGTCTGGGTACCACAAAGCGGATCTTGTGATGGTTGTAAGGGGTGTTCTTAAGCTCTTAGACTGAGCCCTCACCCTTGGCACGGGCAACGACCTGGCTTATCGCAACCTGTGGCCGTCATTTAAAGAGATGTCCCTGGAGGGTGGTTAACTCTTCAGTTGGCGCTGCTAATTAGGGGCGTATAAATTAAAAAATAAGCCCTGTGTCAACATGCAAAGGGTGGTAGGTCTCTCAGTGATTTTCAATTGAAATGACAGACCTTATCTCCTGTAACACAGGTCGGGAAAGCTGATAATGCACTATCACCTCTGGAAACAAAAGGGAAAAAAATCAAAACAGAAAACAACCCCCCCTCAAAAGTAATATAAATTATGTTTATTGTAAAGACAAAAATTTTCCAGCATGTCCAACCACTACTTAGCTTTAAAGTAAGTGAGAAAAGCAGCTGGAAATAAGTGAGAGGAAGGATGCTGGAGCATCTGCCATGCCAGAAGTAACTCCAGCACCCAGAGGAACAGGTAAAAGACCCCATTTCTTGTCCAACAGTGCACAGAGGGATCTGTGCTGGGGATGCAGCTTAGGATGGACACGGATCTGGCTTTTCTGTTCTGGGATGGGGAGAGGAGAGGCAGGAACCATATTTTGAATCCGAAGACTATTCAGCAGAATAAATCCCTGAGGGTGATCCCAGAGGCTGCGCTCCTCCCCCCGGGATTGTCCTCTGAGCCCATGCACTTAAGACAGGCTTTGATGTCCCGCTTCCACTGATTGAGGAGAAGCACTTGCCACCAATTTCTTCTCCAAAGAGATGCCCAGCACTCCAGCAGCAGCAGGCCTCCCAGCGTGGAGGTCACCATGGTCTGCTATTACCAGGACCCTTACAGGGCTCAGGATGATGTTTCACCCCTCTGTCTGCTCCCTCTGTGCCACCCCAATGAGCTTCTGCCCAGGGTGACCGAGCCACATCAACATCCATCCCAACAGGGTTGACTATGCTGACACCACCACCACTCCCTCCTCAGCTGGGACGTGCCCTGCTGCTTCCAATGCTGAAATCACCCAAGTCTCCAGGTCCCCAGGTAGAGCTTCCCTTGGCACAGGGACAGCAGACAGCGATGGGGACAATGAAGATGACCACAATGGAGATGACCTCAGGTCTCCCCATCCCTGCCATTGTGCATGGAGATGCTGCAGGCTCTGCCCAGAGATGCATGCGTTTCTCCACCAGTGCCAACACTTGGAGATGTTCAGCCAACTGCAATGGGTGGCTGATGTGCCATTATCCGTTGTCACCTCTCCTGCCTCCGCCGTGTCACCTCTCTTCTCCCACCCACCTCCACTGGGTGACCAGACACGTTGTCCTCTGCCGCTGGCTCCACCACTCAAGCACCAACACAGGTTCGGGTGCTGCCTCCTTTCCTCTGGCTGTTTGCCACAACGGGCTGAGCCCACTGCCGGGGCTGGCAGAGGGAGGACGGTGTTTCAGCCCTCCGATGGAGGGAAAGGGGCTGTGGCATGGAGGAAAAGAGGGGCTGGAGGCTTTCCTGTGCCATATAAATGGCATAGTGAGGACACTGTGCATGTGGAAACACCTTTAATCTGGAAAGCGATCCCACTTGATGTAAATTCCAGCTCCTGCCAAGGGGCTGAGCATACGCCCAGAGCTCCTCAGCTGGGGCAAGGACCAAGACGGCTCTCCTGGGCACTCCCAGACAGTGTGGGACAGAAAAAAACAGAAGAGATGCTAACGCTGTCCCACATAGGCTTACCCAGCCCCAGAGTCTGGGCTGGGGACCCAGCTCTTGCCTGGGGCAGTGGTGTCCCTGGGCTGGACTTTTGGGGCCTGATGATGGGTCACTGCAGTGACCCAACCTTCTGTCTGAGCCTACCTGGGGAGAGACACAATCCCAGGGAGCTAAAACCTCCACATGCTGGAACCGGTGAGTCTTGGGCTAAGCTAACATCCCAGTCGCTATTTTTCCAGCGGGACATGGTCCCTTGAGTCCTGCCCAGGTGGCCCACAGCCTTGTCACAGGTACGTGATCTCGATGACGTTGGGCTCGGCGCTCCCGCAGGGAAGGTGATGTTTGCAGGAGCACTGGCAGCTCACGCCGGCTGCGTCCGTGCCACCCGGCTCCTGCTGGCAGGGCTGGGCAGGCAGCTTCTTCTGGGAGCCCAGCTTCTTCCAGTCCGTGAGGTACACTCCATCGTCCAGGTCCTGCGGCATGGGCTCATGGTAAAGGGTGATCTGGACGGTGCGGAGGTGAGGGCCGTAGTGCACCACAATGATGATGAAGACGGCCAAGAGGACGAAGATGACGACGATCACGGAGATCATGGGCAGGGCATCGGATTTCTTTGTCACACTCCTGACAACGGAGATAGGAGTGAAGGCAGCTGCGTCCTGGGGCTCGGGCTGTCTCAGCTGGCTGCCGGGCACGGAGGTGTTCATGGCTGAGCAGGCTGAGCTGGGACAGAGAGACACGGGGTGGAAAGGGGTGACCACCGAGCAGAGGCCATCCAACGTCCTTATCATCTCCTGCCCTCGAGTCAGCTGCTCCCGCCTGCACTTGCAGCTGCCGGGGAATGGGACCATCCCGTGAGTGCTCCCTCCCCCGGGCTCGTGGGACAGGATAAATTTTGGTGGTTACAGCTGGGGTTGTAGGGATGGTGCCCTGGACACGTTCAGGCAGGGAGGCAATGCCCTGCATCCCCTTGTCCTGGACACCTTCGGCGGGGGGGGGGGTCTTCCCTCCCTGCTGCGCCTCGCGCCCCGGCTGCGGCCAGTGCTGGGAACGGGGACCCCCAGGAGGGGACCCCTCCACCCTCCCCTCCTCATCCCCAGCCCCACAGTGCTAATTCAAAACCAAACCCCACGGGGACCTCCCTGGGAGACCCAACCCCACCAGAACACGCCGAGGGGCATCCCTCGCGACAGCCGCCAGACCCCGCGGGACCCAGCACGGGTGGGAGCGGGGGGCAAGTGGGGGGAAGAGGAGGGAGGGAGAGCCCTCCCCAGCCCCGCGGGGGTACCTCGGCGTCCCTGCTGCATGGGAACCATCATCTCCAGCGGCGAGGCTGGGAAGCCGAAGGCAGGACCAGCAGAAAAACCTCCGGGATGGTTCTCCGGTGTGGGTGCAGCCAGACTTACCTCAGCAGCTGCCACGTCACGCCTCGGCCCCGCACCCCCCCGGGGTTCCCCGGGGCAGAGGAGGAAGCGCCTGCTCATCCCGCAAGCAGCAGAGGTGCTCCCTCACCTAACCCGGTGCCACATCAGCGCCGCCGTCCCCTCCCTCGCTGCCACACACCCTCACTGGAAAAAAAAAACAACCCTCCTCTTGCCCGTTGCAAGACAAGCGCCCTTTTGTTCGGGGAGAAAGCACCTACCGCCCCTTCGCCTGCACGCACGCAACCCCCGGCCGCCTAACTGCAGGAAACCTCCCTCCTTCCACCGACTCGGCGTTAAAATTTCATGCGGTTCAGGAATCGGTGTTAAAAAAAAATCACCCTCCTGCACGTGAGCTCTTTGCACAGCCCGGCAAAGCGTATCCACGCAATGCTCCAGGCTGGAAGGACCCTCGCCCTGAGACATGATGCAGCCCCAGGGTTGATTTTTTCTGCCGGGGGTCCCACTGCTGCAGGAGGACCATCCGTCAGCACTGCTACAACCGGCAGCGGTGTGAGTCCACGGGGAACTCCAGACCCCGGGACCCACTCAGGGTCACAGGCAGGAGCCAGCGCCAGGTCGGTGCTCGCACATCTCTCCCCTTGCACGCTGACCACACCAGCAAGGCTGCAGGGATGCCCTCGAGTCCGGCAGCGTTCACCCTCGCACGCAGATGGGTACCATACCCCTGGTCCGGGGATGCCGTGCAGTCAGACCCTCTGCCACCCGGGGGGACCCCGAGCACATCTCAGAGCAGAAAAGTTGGATCCTCCAGAGCTTTATGTCTGCAAAGTCATTACGAAACATGTCTCCCCATCTTCCCATCCCAAAACAACACTGCCCTTACCTGAAAGCTCTTAGCAGACAAGCTGGGCTGAATATTTGGGTTCCGTCTTTCCTGCACATGGGAAGGACGGGATGGGAAATGTCTCTTCCCCCATCCAGCTGAGCGGCCGCAGATTTGGCCACACATTAGAGCTTCTGGGAATTTGCACTCATCTCAGGATTCAGTAAAACCTTAATCTACAGCATAATCTCTGAGCACCACATCTGTGCAAAAGAGAGAAAGATGATGGGGGAGGCTGCTAACAGAGGGTTTGTAAAAGCAAAGGCTGCTGTGGGATGCTGGCTGCTTTTGGCCTGATGGTCTGCTGTAGGTGTTTGAAAAGACCCACTGAAACACAAGAGGCTGCGCAGAGCATGGGAGATCTCTCCCTCCGTTCCTGCCATCGTCTCCCGGCCATGGAAAGCAAGGACGTTGCCAGCTGCAGAAGACACCCCCTTGATGCGCTCCATGCCGTGAAGGAGCAGCTCTGTTGCCCTTGGCTGAGGCTCTGCAGCTTTCCAGGGGGCTGAGGGAGGGGGCTGGACCAGCACCTCGAGCCAGAAGACACAATCCTCTGGATTTGCATCCTGGACACCGACACAGACCCTCCAAGACGGGTGGACACAGCAGCCTTTCCCACGTGGGGACACTAAGACCCTTCTTCTTCCCCCAAGCACCCGTTCACATCCAACACAGGGCAACTTGTTACCCTGAAATTCAAACTATGCCAGGAGGGGACAGACAGACAGACAGCACGTGCATAGACAAGTGCATCACAAGGTTGGGGCCAAGAAACCAAATGCCCCAAATCCCTTGGGCTGGATGGGGGGCAGAACCAGCCCAATTTCCCAGTTCCTCCCCTTGCCAAGGAACTGGGGTTAGGGTAAGTCAAAGCCTGCCGTGTGCTGTGTGTCCTGCGGGGAAGGATGCTGCTGCTACCTGAAAAACAGCATCCCAAAGCCAGCATCCCAAAACCAGCACATCCTGGTGCCCAGACTTGCTGGGGCTGCACAGGGAGGTACAGGGCATGGGCAGCACCAGCTGCTGAGTTACCCTGGCCCCACGAGGAGCAAATATTTCCAAATCCCTCCTGGAGATGTTAAGAAATCCCCTCTCAGGTGGGAGGGGAGGACTGGCTCCTCCAGCAGCAATTAGCCCAGGAAGGACCAACGCGGCCCGCAGCCCTCACGGCTGATGCGGAGTGGATTGGACCTGGGGTGCACATCCTCACCACAAACAAAGCATCTCCCAAAAAACCCAAGCACCATAAAGAAGATACTGAGGCCCAAAGCAGGGCAGGCCCGCCGTCACGCCGCTCTCCCCTGCTATGAGAGCCGAATCCCCCAACAAACTGATGGCGAGGTTTCCTTTGCCATTGGTAAGCGATGTCTCACATCCTCTCCGACCATAATGGGCTAAAAAACACAGTTCCCCTGTGGATTCAGCCCGTTTCCTTCTATTCTTTAACAGGAAGCTCTGCGAGAGTCAGCCCAGGCAGGCAAATCGCTCCTCACCCTCTCGTCCCTCCCGGGATGGACAGAGCCTCAGCAAGGCTGCAGAGCCACAAGCCACCAAGAAGATGCTGGCTCCGTCCATCCATCCGCTCCTCTGGCTGTTCGGCTGCGTGCTGTTCCGAGGTGAGATGCTCTGCTTGCACCCCAGGGAGGGTGAAAGGTGCTGGGCGGGGGGATTTGGGGAGCCCAACTTCACGGGGGGGGCACCAAAGGGAAGCGGCCAGACGTTCGTACGTGTAGTACCTGCCATCGGAAAGCTCAGCGTTTAAATTCAGGGGTGGCAGAAGTCAGGTTGCTGGGAAAAATGTGGCCATACCAGGTTTACAGGGTTTATTTGACGGCGCTAGAATAAAGAACCTGTTTCCTGGTTACCAAAAGGAGTGTTTCTGCTGAGGTTCATGATGCTGAAGTGTTTTGTAGTAAGTGACTTTTGTCAAGTAAGCGTAAAGGTAGAACATTTCAATGTACAGGACATTATTTTCCTCAAAGGTATTTTTTCCTTGGCTGATTTTAATTTTTCCTCTCGTTGATATAAATACAAAGACCATGTACAAGATTCATGCAGAACACGCCTTGTCCTTATTGTAATAATTCTGTTCTTTTGTGATAATTCTGCTTTAACTTCTCTTTCCCACATGAGTCGCGGTGTGGGATGAAGGAACTGGTTTCTTGCTCTGAAGGGTGACAGGTTGTTTTTTCCTGCATCATCAGACATTTCTTGTGTTGCTGACAGCTGTAGTAGCTACGAGCTGAAAAGCATTTGAAGGAATATAGACTGCACCATCATCGCTGCTTCTATTAGACAACCACCTAAAAATAATGTGTCTCCAATCCAAAGTTTTTATCATTAAACCATAGAAGTTGCCTCTGGGTTACAGCTGCTGTGCTGGTAATAATGGGATTTTTAAAAGGCTGAGAGTATAGAAACCAATTCAGTTAGTAGCTGTGTAATTCTTAATAGTAAGAGCACATGGATTGGAAAATTTCTCTCTTCATTAGAGGGCAATACTGCTGGCTTCAGCAAAGGGGTGAATTGTGCCTGGTATCAGACAAAGGGCTTTGAGGCCCCTTGGCCATACTGTGATGCTCCTTCATGCCTGCCCAGAATGCTCTTTTTCCTCTTAAAACTACTTGGTGTGGCTTGCACGGGACAGGAATGCCACAGAGGTTGTCAGGCACCTTCTCCGGCTCCGCTGCATGATGCCAAGATCCAGCCCCCCGCCCGGTGCGGGACGGCCGGCTGCACTGCCCCGGAGATTCACCTCCCGGCTGGACCCAGCCGCTGCAGCATCAGCTGGAAGGGATGCCCACCCTCCGTCCTTCGGTCCTGAGCGCATCACCTCTGTCCTCTGCTGTCCGCTTAAAATCACGGGGCCGGGACCGTTCTCACTGGGTGTGCGTCTCGCAGCTAGCGCCGGACCCCAGCAGGGCCGGTGCCTGCAGACGACGAGAACGGCATGGCTGATGCTCGCTGTGCATCAGCGGATGCTGCAGTTGCACCTCTCCGGCTTCAATCCAAATAACCGGCCTTCCCCACTGTCATGTATGCTGTCTCGCTTTTTTGCATCGATACGACAGTTCTGAAGCAGCTTTAATTTTCTTTTTAATTTTATAGCAAAGTCGCTAAGGTGGTGTAGTACTTGGGGGGAAAGCTTTTGTGCAAAGCAAAGCAGCAGGCTTAGCGAAAGGGGCAGAGGTGGCGTCCGTGATGCCGCTTGTTCCCCAACACGCAGGCATCTGGAGAAGGGAATTAGAGGCTCTTGAACAAGATGGAAGAGCTCAGATGTCTCCCTGCACCTAAGGAGATGGAAGTAACCTTGCAGGAGACAGAATTTGCTTTGGCTGGAAACTAATACCTGCCTGTTTCCACACCGGCGCTTTTTTTTTTTTTTTTACTTTGTGCAAGTTCATTAATTTATTAATGAATTTATTATTTCTTAATTTAAACTTCTAAGCTCTCATGGTTATTTCTAAAAGGAGGTTCAAATACTGTTATTTTGCAGTTGCTGAAGTGGGAGGGTTTGGAACATTTCCAACCTGTTTTTCCTCCCCCAGAAACACTTAACAGAAAATTTGTCCAAACAAACCTCTTCCTATGAACCGTTTCCATTACAATGGGCAGGCATTTTCCAGACAAAAGATTTCCACTGAAAAATTCCTCCTCGAAACTGATGAGAGCCCAGCAGGATTTTCCCACTGTCGGTTGCTCCATCCACTGCTCTCCTTATCTGCGCCACAGGCAGCAGATGGATAATGCCAGGAGAAGCATGGTGGATCAAAAACATATATGTATGTCTATATATATTTTCGATACAATAAAAAACATGGCGTGCAGGTAGAGGACAGACATTCAGCTACCAGGACACCTTCCAGATAGAGTACTTGCATCCTTAAACCAGGGCATCCAGTGCATCCTAAAGCTGATTCCTTGGCCAAAGGAAAGGCCCGTGCAACCGTGACCTAGTGAACAAGGAAGAGAAAGCAGGAGGTGGTTAGGAGAAATGTTTGTTCACAAAACAAACTGCTCCCTTCTAGTAACACGAAACCCTGCAGATGACTCTGCAAATCCGACCAAAGTGGCCCGAGACAGTTTCCAGGAATTATGTCCCATTTACAATAGGTGAGTCAACAACAGGTGTCCTCGGAGGGGATGGTGCTGGTAACCCAACACCGGGAATGCTCCTGCTGGGAAAGCCAAGACATGGGCTTAAGCCCAAGGCTAGAAAAAGAGATGTGTGTCTTGCATGGCACCAGCAAAAGCCACCACTGCCAAGCCTTGGCTAGAAGGTCTCATTACTCCACTTCCCAGAGGAGCCCACTCAGCATGACCCAACCACCACAACGAGGAGGAACCTCCCATTTGGTCTTTTTTGTCAACTTACAGGCTGGGTGGGCTGTTTTTACCTTCCAGCTGAATCACCCCAGCACAGCAGAAAGGAGCAGAAAGTCCCGTCTAGTACCTCTGGCTGCAGTGGTGTTTGGAGATATAAAAGTTTCAGGGAGACTTTGCTCCAATGCTGGTAGCTGGTGAAACTTGCTACAAACCTGATGAAATAACCAGGGATGCGGTTAAATGGCACTGCCTAACTAGCAATTGCATTTCACAGGTTAGGGAGAATATTCTTACTCCTTGGTGGTGAGAAACCACTGGCTTGGGACCTGGTTCCCTAAGATCAAGGTTTTGCTGGTCTGGGGACAGGGATGGGACAGGAACATCGTAGTACAGAAGCAAAGCTAGTGACTTGGGCTTGCCACCCTACATAAAGAAAAGGCAGAGAGAGCTCACGTGGAGCTGTTTGTGGCAGCAGTGTGGGTCCATGGAGGTGCAGAGCATGTCCATCCAGAGCAAGCCAGGCAAACCCTTTTGGCACTGGGGACAGCCATCACTGGTTCTGGGCAAGAGAGGGGATGCAAGGTTGGTCACCCCTACCTTTCCCACCATCATCAGGCACAACTGCAGACTCTGCATGCTCCCAAGGGCAGCACAGCTCTGGGCAAGCAGCACCAGACATATGATTCAATAAGCTCCTCTCCTATGTTAGTTAGAAGTGTCTCTGGAGTTGCTAAAAATCTTGGAATCACACTGAAATTAGTGTGATTAGAAATGAGGGAGAAACTTATCACGGCTGATGATGCGCCGGTTGGAGACACAGGACCACTGGGCTTTGTGTCTGCCGCTTATCGCAGCCACGTAACACTCCCATGCCTTGTTTTCCCCAGATATGGAATAGGAATAATTGAATTACTTCTTCCATGAAGTGCTTTGAAACCTGGGAATAAAACTGAGGTGATATCACCAGGGTCAGTCACCTAAAATCTAGACTCAGATGAAGCTTGTCAGGCCAAGGTGCTTTACCTGCTCTTTAGCTGCCGCTTCTGCAAGACTCAGCACTTCAGGCAGCAGCTGCGGGGTGCCTCCCCAGCACCAATGCGCTGAAATGACTGAATACAGGCAGGGACGTCCTTCGGCCACTCCCCTGGGGGTTCAAGCCAAGAGACTTAAGAAAAGAAAGTGGAAAGAACAGGAATTATGAGAAATCCCTTTGCCACCAGCCCCTTACACACCTTGTCTCCTGGGTCACCAGGTGGGAGCTGAACCGATCCCAGCAGATCACGCTCCTGCGTGGTGGTTCACGAACACCGCACGGCCTGGCTGCTACCAGCAATGCCCAAATAAACCTGGGGAATCTTGGAATTACTGGAAAGAGTAACAAATTTGTGAATGAACTTGGAAGTGGTAGCAAAGAGCCTCCATGAACTTGGGGGAACCAAGACATGCCTGGTAGGCACCTGCCACTGATCCACCACGTTGGCTCTGCTGCTACAGGGGATGGTGTCACAGGGCTCTGCGGACGCCTGTCCGGAGGTGTAGTGTACAAGCAAATACAGCAGCTGATCTCCTGCAGCAGCTGGAGCACACAACATTTGGAACAAAATCATACAAACTGATGAGGACCACCTGCGAGGTGGCCAGTACATTGGCAGGACCTTGGCTGGTGGCCTCATCAAGGTGTGAAAGCAGCACTGCTGAACTAGCCTGCAACTCGTGACACGTCCTCTGCACCTCAGTTTCCCCATCTACGGAAAACAAAGCAAAGCTAACACTACCCCTCTCCTCTGTAAAGTGCTCTAGATCTGCTGATGAATAGTATTACTTTTAAAAAACTGTAGGTAGGCAAAAAGCACACGCTGAGCTCCGGCTCCCATCAAGCCTGGATAGGTGGTCCCCATCCTCCATTTGAACTGGGCATGGAGTGATTTCCTCCTCCAAAACCCCAGGCCCAGCATCAAACCCTTGGAGGAGCGTAGCCAGGAGAAGGGCAGGACCCACATCACCAGCACCACAAAGACCAGGAGCAAAACCAGAGCTCCAAAACAAGCAGGTCGCAGAGGAAACTGGAAACAGTAAGCAGCTGGGAGGGTGATGGCACAGCAGCATGATGGAGCAGGTGTTTACTCCCCAAACACCATGGAGCAATGGTGGTGCAGCCAGGAGAAAAGCCAAGCCGCTTTGCTCTTCTAGGAGCAACTGCTTTTTGTGGAAAAAACAGACCTTAGCACGCACAGTGGTGTGGCAGAGCCCACTCCATGCATGCGGTTTCCCCACATTGTTTGTCTCCCGGCTTGTTTTCTACATTCAAGTGGTTTTTAATTGACTTCCCCTAAGATGTGTTTCCAGAACAGCTCACCAGAGAGGACCACAAAGCATGATGCTCAGAGAGGATGCCCAGGCCTGGGTGCAGCCCTTGAGGAGGGGCAGAGGAAGGCTAAGATTAATTTTAATTGCTGATGAGATCCGGGTTTAATTCCTGGCTCTCTAAACTTCCCATAACACTTTGGCCAAGTCATTACAATGCAGAACCACTTGGCAGTGAGCTGCCAAATGTCCCCATGTCATTGGGGAATTAGATGCTTAAATACCTCTGTGGCTCTGGGACGTGATTTAGGCTGTCAGTTATCCAGCCTGCATAACGACTCTTTTCCTCTCTCTCTGCCACAATTTCCACCTTACCTGTTCTGCTGTGAGACACTCAAGGCAGAGGCACCTTTTTCAGGTGCTTAATAAAATAGGACCTAGACTTTTGCAGAGCTCTCTGCTTTCCAGGTTTCCTAATACAGGATTTTTTTCCATGTGAAAGTCCTAAGAATTGGGTGTTGTTGCTCTCTGCTGCTTCAGCACCTGCTGCGTTTCACCCAGGAAACAGCTGCATTTGTGTTAAGCAGTCAGTATATTTTTGTCATGGGTCATTTGACAGAAATGCCAATATAGGAATTGAAAAGTCTAATTTTACGTTGCTAGGTCTCTTTTCTGAAAGCATTTGTTTAAGCAACCTGCAAGCAGAGGGTGATGCTGAGGTTGGTGCAGCAAGGCTGCACAATGCCAAGTGGGCTCTGCAGCTCCCTGCCATGTAACAGGCTACCTGGGGACAGGTAGGACATCACCACATCTCCCCCCAAAACTGCCAGGCAAGGAGAAGAGTCCAGCGAGTCCAGGGTTACATGTCATCGGGGATAGACAGTCCCTCTCCGTTACCAGTTCTGGTGGACAGGACCAGTCCCAGTCCCTGGGCCTTCATACTGGTGCCAGAGATCCTCCCCTGTGACTCCATCCCTCTACAAATACAGACCGGACAGCACGAGCCCTTCTGGAGCCTCATGTAAACCCTGCTGAAGTGTTTCCGACAACTGGCGCAGGTCTCTGCTACAGCAGTGCTGCTATACGGAGGCTCTGATGGAAAGTTTGGGGGTTTTAAATGTCAGTGCCTCTCTTTGGTCAGCAGCTGGAGAAACCACTCTTTAAATGATTGCCAAAAATAATACCAAAGCAGAAATACCTAAAATTCACCTTTTTTTGTTTTGCATCATTCTCTTTTTGTGCCAAGGAGTGAGCAGGGTGAGTTGCTGGCTCTGGGAACATCTCGGCTGCCGTGAGAGAAGGCTCCATGGAAAGACCCCTCTGCTCTTAGTCTAACACTCACATCTAACCTCACAAAAGAACTACTGCAAAGAACAGAAATCTAAAATCCCCCTGCTCATCCTCTGGAAAAGTTAACCAAAAAGCAGCTAGCACTGAGTCAGAGCTGAAATGCACCTGCAGCTCCAACGTGCTCCTCTGCAGCCCGACGGCTCTGGTGGGTAATCAGGAGTTTTCCATTACAGCAAGAGCAGAAAGCTGTTATCTCCCGTCATAAATCCCTCAGCGAGCTCCCCGTCTCCACCTAGAACTGCACAATCCGGCTATAAATCACTTGCACCCAAACACGCAACAAATATCTTGGCAGTGCTTACGCTCAATGGCGAGTCATTTGAATGGCTTTGATGTTTATTGCAATTACAGCTGCGCTGGCTGCATCCTGACTATTATTGTTAGCTGTTTATATAGCCAGGGCCCTTCATGGAGGGGAGCAGGGCCGTGCTGGCAGTGGCACCAGGAGGAAACGGCGTCCAGCACCGTTCGCATGAGAGTCCCCCGGGGATGTCTGCGGGGAGCCGCGACGCGTGGCACTTTTTTGTTTGTTGTACCCATCCTTCTGCCCAGCCCCACGACGTGACCTGGGTTTCTTCCTGCTTCGCACACGTCCGTTCCCCTCCGATGTAATTCAACTAGGATGCTAAGCACCTTCACCAAAAGAAAACACCTAATATAACAGGACTTTTGATTATTTGAGTTGGCAGGGAAGGCATAACAAGCAGCAGTGGCCAGAAGTCAGAGCCAGACCTGCTCTGCTTTGAAAAAACATGCAGTTGTGTTTAGAGAAGCCATGGCCATTTATTCCAAGTGCCAAAAGGGGATCTCCATCTCTTGGCCTTTTCACAGCAAGACCGGTCACTTCTCCGCAGCAAGGCTCACATGCAGCAGACCAGGGCGAGCATCTGCTTAGACAGGTGAACTCCAGGGACTGAGCACTGGGAAAAAAACTGCTTATTCATCTTATTTACAATAACCCCAGGGTTTAGTTTTGCAAATGGAGAACTCCTTATGAGCCAGTGGTCTGGTGTGACCTTCAGCGAAGGGCTGAGCTGCGGTGGAAGAAAACATGGAGTATGATCCTCTTCCTCTTGCCCTAGCGCTGGGGATACTGGAGCTAGCCCATGGGATGGTCCCAACGGGGATGGCAGTACAGGGCGATGGCATCTCCCTTGCTCTCAGCTTCCTCCTGTCCCTAGAGGCTCTGTTCAAGCTCTCAGATTTCTCCTCAGCTGCACCAAAACCACTGGAATAAACTGCCAGCTCAGCACCTTTACCCCCCTTTTCCTTTGACAAAGACTAAGTGGAGACAACAGCTCTTTCTTCAGCAACTCTCGATGCTTTCATGTGCCATGTACACTAAAAAGCACCTGTGATAATTTCAAGAACATGTGTTACAAGCAGCTACTTCTCCCCATGGGAAAATAAGACAATGGCTTCTGCAAGGTGATTTTGGAAAAAGAGAAGCTGTTTGAGCTTGGCAGCTGCTAGAGGATATTGGCCCCCATGATGATCTCAGCACACTATTTTTTGTGCTGAATGTATAGAGTATCTTAAGGCATTTGCAAACCAGCGTCCAGAAGTTGTATTGTAAAGCTGTTTAAGCAGAGGAAGCCCAGACAAAGAGAAAACTTGGCAAACTCTTAGGATCAATGGAAACAGCCCAAGTCACCACACGTTCTCCATGGAGTCAGCTGGGCCCCCGGGGAGCAGGCAGTGCCCCACAGCATCCCAGGCAACAAGGCTGCAAAAGGGCACACCCCCCTTCCTCAAAAGAAGCATCTCTATCTCTTTAAGAAGGGCAACCATGTGCCCAAAAGATCTTTTTTTTCATTATATTAGTTGATTTAGTAAGTGATGTTACATCTGTCCATAATCCTGTCTATGTTACTAGACTGATGCTCATTTAACCTGCTCTTCAAAGCCTGCAGACAAGGATATCCCATAATTCTCCTTACACAATCACTCCTAGCAACTCACTATCCTTATGTTAAGGCAGTTTCCTATTGCCCAGCCTCTCTTTTCCTTGCTGCAGTTAAAAGTCCTCGTTTTCTGGTCCTGTTCCCAATGGATTTAGAAAACCAATTAGTCCCTTCCTCTCTGTGTAATTAAAGATCTGATCATGTCTACTCTTTCATGGACTAAACAAGACAGTTTTGCCAGCCTGCTGCCCAGTAAGCTAGAAGAGGAAATCATGGAAAAGATCTGAAAAGTCAGATTTGATTTTCACAGCCAAATCCTATCTGGAAAGAGACCATGTTTTATTATGTATTCACCGTGGTTTACACACTGTTTTGGTTCCTGTTTGGCCAGGATCATTGTCATAAAGCCTCAGACAAAAAAACAATTATGACTCCAACGCAGTTACGTGAGAAAAATGAGATCAATCAGGAGCTCGTTACACCCAGACGGTCCCAAGGGGTGAGCTCTGAGCCAAGCCCTGATCACATACACTGGATGCTAAAGATCTCATTCCAGATACACACTGCTATCAGGGCATTCATCTGACCTCTTTCAGACACCTACAGCATAGGTACCTACCACAAAGTTCATCACCTACATCACCTCTACAGCTCCTGGTAAGAAACGGGATGTTGCAGGCTGTGGCTCCTCCAGCCACAGCTAGAGTAAGGTAGAAATCTGAAATAGGTAAGGTAGAGATCTGAAACAGGTCAGAGCAATAGGGTTTTAGAAGTGCCCGGTCCTCTCTTTGGTGAGAAAGAGACCCTGGAGATGAGCTCTCTTGCAGGCTGGTTCATGAGAGATGTAAAGTGGCACATGAGATGAATCTTCCATACAGCGAGGACAGATTCTGGCTGTAAATGGGCACACAAGCACTGCTCTGCTCTGGCTAGTGCTGCGTTGCTGGACCTCCCCTCCTGCCACCCCAGGAGGCACAGCATCCTGCAAAGGCACTGCACCTCATCACAGACCACTGCTGCAATGGAGTTACGCAGCATTACAAGGGGACAGCGAGCTGGAAGGATTCAACCTTTACCGTCCCTTTTTGTCTGAAACCTTTAGCCCTCGTGGGACTCTGGTGAGATGGATCACTGGTGGGATCAGATTCAGCTGGTTTCTGTAGCTGTAATGTAGTGTCCTTCATTAATCTTAACTACAGGCAGCACCAGGATTACCAGCGATAACCATTTAAAGATACCAATTTGGATGTGCATTTCCAAAACAACAGACTCAAAGTCACCTTTTCAAAGTTAAACCAGTTGGGTTTGATTTGAGTGTTTAAAGTGCATTTACATTTTCGAGTTCTTGTCCCCAAATATGGGAACTGGACATTTCTTTTTTCTGCTTTAAATGGCAGTTTAAATTGGCACCTCATCTAATCACAGGACTCCAGGAGCTGGGGCTTAAAGAAAAATACCAGGGATCCTGAGAGTAGGCAACATGGGGATTTGGTGCAGGGATGCTTTGTCATAAAACAAACAAAAAAAACAAACAGAAACACCTTTCAGTTGAGAAACTAGGGCCTCAGTGCAACACCTGCAATCCTGGGAGAGCAAAGCCTTGCATGGACTTACAGGACTACCCACCGCTACCAGAGAAGGCAGCTCCGAGTCGGTCCCCAAGCTGCAGCCCCCTCGCTGGGTCCAGACTTATGTGGCCACAAGGCTTCAGCCACCTTCCCAGGATACAAATACACAGGATAGAAGGATCAGAGGTAGGAGACAGGAAGGAAAAACAGTCCCATTGGCTTCTGGAAGCCTTTACAAACCTTATCAAGTGTGTATCTTAACTCTTTAAACAGCTCCAGACTACAGGTCAAATGGCCTTTCTCCACCAAGACTGAGCTGGAGGCAAAGAGCTCATGGGGAGGGAAGGACCCCACTGGTTCGTATGGCCTTGCATATTCCCTGTCAGAGAGGAAGATGGCTCCATGAAGGGTTCGGCTCCATCTCGAGAGGAGGGCATTTATCCTGGCTGAATAAACTCCAGTATTAATTTACTCAGAACCTGATAGTTTTGCACTCAGTGTTTGCTACTACTACTTTGCTAATGCTTTTGGGGAAGTCATGTATTTCAAAGTCATTCCTACAGAAGATGAGGAAAACCCAAACCACAAAACCAGCAAGAACAGCAATGCATTAGTGACAGTCACAGATTAGCACCACTAATACTCTTATTCTTTCATTTCAGGTACTACAACCTCCACAGACTCTTCTGTCCATGCTGTAACAGGTACCTCCTTGGTTGTGATCTGCTTTGTATGTCCATTTGGATGTAGATGCACATGCCCATGTGGGGATGCAAATGGAGAGCCCACAAATGGGAACCAGATTCAAAACTCACATCCGCTGAAGCACCTTCTCCCAGGACCCTGCGTTGCCCACCTCTGCCTGCCCCATCTATCATCATTCAGCCCCAGATCTCCAGAGGCCACTGTGCCCCAGAAGATGACCTTGCTTGGTTCCCTTTTTTGTCTGGAAGAGAGCAATGTGGTGTTCTGGAAAGCCTAGCGAAAGCAGAGGGATCCTGCCTCATCTTTGCTCCCCATTTCCCCCAGCTGTTTCCTACCAGTTAACATGCTCTCCTCCATGGATCCTCAGAGCCAAGGTCCCTTTGCCCACAGGTCCCTATGACCACACCGGTGACAAACCCTCTCCTGAGCATCTCTTGCCCCCATCACCCTTTCAGCTCTCATTGGCTACAATGGCCCCTTTCTGGCCCATCCTTCAACCCTTCCTGCGGGGATGCCACCAACAAGGAGCACGTGTAGGAGACGTCACCTCCATGTCTCTCTGCTTGGGTTACAGGTCAATCCCAATCAACAACACACGGCCCTGAAGTAAAGGACCATACCTCAGGTAATGCTCATCTGGAGACCTAAGAGTCTCAGGGACTCAGGGCTCAGGGACATCCTGGCTTGTAACTGGTCTGACCTTCAGTCTAGCTGGGCCACCCAGTGATAAATTGGGCTATGCGGTGATAGGTTAGATGAGAACAGTGTTGGGAAGAAGGAAATTTTGTGGTGTAAGGGCTTCTGATCCAGCCAGCTCACCCCAGAGGGATCAAGCCATGGAGGTGAGCAAGAACAGGGAAAAATCACTAAACTGAATAGGGAGAAGCAGGGTCAGCAGGTCAAAACCCAGGGAAAACCCTGGGCTTTGCACAAAGGACACGACTGCCCAGAGCCCAGGAGCCAGCCTGGGCAGTGTCTGCTTTGCCGCATCCTCCTGCCCGGCATCACCCGCTTTGCTTGGCAGCTCTTCGTGCAAGGACCGTCGGGTATGTGCAGTACGTGCAAGCACAGTGCCTCGCACACCAGGTCTGGCCTTGGCTCCTGGCGTTGTGACAGAAGAACAGCAATGAAATCATTGTTGTAAGAGCTTCCCTGCATTACATTTGCTGTTCAATACTGCTCTCTTGACAAGCCTGACCGCATTTTCTTTTTTTAACTAAAAACTTCCAGTGCTTTGCACACCCTCAGTGCCTCCCATACAACAGGTCAACATGTTCCCCATTTCTCCAAGACGAAAAGGGGAAGGACAAAGAGGCTTGTCCTAAACTGTACAATGTTTGTGTCGGCACAGGGACTGAACGCTGCCTTAGCTCTAATTCAGTTATTCATGTTGGGGGCTTTGCTTTGTTATCTACCTTCATGGAAACAGCAATCACTCACAAGGATAGAAAAATATTTAAAAGTAATATGAACTTCTGAGGAGCTCCCTTAATTTATTCTCCTTTTTCTGTTCTCCCCCTCTGCTGAAACCAGCTACAGGACACTACCACATGTACATGGTCATGCAGAAGCCCTCCTACTAATTGGGCATAGGGAGGTGTTAGCAGAAAGTTACATGTTTCAGTCTGAAAATACACAAAACCAAATACACAAGAAGAGACCTCTCCAACTCCAGATCCACATCTGTTAGTCCACTTGGATCTCTGGAGACAGATCTCTTCCTGCTATACCTGGGGGAGGGAAATCTTTCTAAGCATAGCTACCCCTCCAAAGGGACCCCAAAAATATAAAGGAAAAGCATCTCAAAAAGATCTCAGATTCTGCTTCCATGCCTTGCAGAAAAAAAGAAACTTACTCCTAAATTTGAATATTTTGGTGAAGCATTTGGGCAAAAGGGGAAAAAAAAACCCAACCTTAAAACCATTTTCACTCTTTTCTCATTTTTATTGGAAAGCCAACTGAAGTCTAGACAAGGAACTTGCCTGTAAATTCCAAGCTGGTGATCTACAATTGCTTGCAGAGGGCTTGTTGAAAGCTTTTTGCCCCACATCTTGCTCTGGATCATGTTCTTGCTATGCAGCTTTGGGTAGCAGGTTGAGGAAGATGACAGAGCCTCCAGACCACTGCAAGAACTGAATTATTTGTGCTTAGAGACTCTCAGTGAAATAAAAGTCAGCATTTCAGATAATGAGCAAACACACACGTGGGTGCCAGGCAGCTCTAGGCAGTTAAAGTGTCCAGTGATAAAAATACCTTCATTTTCAAAGCAGGAAAAAAGTGGTGGCAAAAAGCAGACTTTCTCCATGTGTCTCCTGAGCTCTGCCAGCTCATCACCTCGGTACACTAAAAAAAGCAAAAGCTAATGCCGAAGCACAAGAGCTCCCTGACTCTGAGCAGGACGAAGGCTATTTCTTTGTCTACTTATGCCTGTGCTTTCCCTAGCAGATTATCCATAAGTCCCAAGGAGTCTGAGGACTCTGTCCAATAGCCATGCCCTCCTCCAAGCTGTTTTTGAGCAGTGCATGGGGTGAGCAGAGCTCTTTGAAGTAACGCTATGCTTCCTCTACAGAGTCTTCAGTAAAATCAACACCACCAACCCACTTGAATCTCCCCTCTGTGGGTCAAACTACTACAGCCAAATCCTCTTCCATTGCTGCAACACTGCTAGCATTGACTGTGCAAGGTAAGTATGGAAAACTCAAATTTTGCTCAGGCAGGACCTGTTCATGCATCTCTCCTTATCCAAGCAAAACTGGGGGGCATCAGAAAGACTGGGCTAGTCCATGCCCTGCTACTCAGTAGCAGCAACTTTTGAATCTCTTTGAGTCTTTACTATAAGAGCAGCTCATTCCAGCTCCCCAAAAGCACAGGGCTGGACACAACCATGACCTAGATGCGGCATCTGCACAGCAAGCCCATATCAGAAAAGCCAGGTCATGCTTTACCAGGTAATGGTTTGTGGAGGAGCTACAGGCACCGCGGCCTCCCCAGCAGACCTCTCCCAAGCCCACCTCTCCTGTACACTCTCTAATTAACTGCACAGCTTGCTAGTTGGACATCTTGATGTTTGTTTGGAGGGGAAGTCTCACGCAAACAAAGTTTTTTACCCCGTGGAAACCCCACAGCTCTCCATAGCACAATTAGTAGCAGCGTCAAGAGTTAATTCTCCTTTCCCATGTTTTCTTTATCCAGATGAAAAGTCCAGTGGAAGCAGAAGCACAGCAGCTTCACCACTTCAAGGTACTTTGTCCTTTTATAGAGTAACAATGAGTTTAGATAATTTCATGGCAATTAGCTTACTTGGTTCACATGGTGCCGGTTATCTAACCACTGGTGTCTTGGTTTCGGCTGGGATAGAGTTAATTTTTTTCCTAGTAGCTGGTATAGTGTTATGGTTTGGATTCAGTACGAGAAGAATGTTGATAACACACTGATGTTTTCAGTTGTTGCTAAGTCGTGTTTATACTAAGTCAAGGATTTTTCAGCTTCTCATGCCCAGCCAGCAAGAAGGCTGGAGGGGCACAAGAAGTTGGGAGGGGACACAGCCAGGACAGCTGACCCAAACTGGCCAAAGGGGTATTCCATACCATGCGACGTCATGCCCAGTATATAAACTGGGGGGAGTTGGCTGGGGGGTGGGATCGCTGCTCGGGAACTAACTGGGCATCAGTCGGTGAGTGGTGAGCATTTGCATTGTGCATCACTTGATTTGTATATTCCATTCTTTTATTATTATTATTCTTATTATTGTCATTTTATTATTATTATCATCTTTATTATTTTCTTCCTTTCTGTCCTATTAAACTGTTCTTATCTCAAATCATGAGTTTTACTTTTTTTTCCTGATTCTGTCCCCCACCCCACTGGGTGGGAGAGAAGTGAGCGAGCAGCTGCATAGTGCTTAGCTGCTGGCTGGGGTTAAACCACAACAACTAGTCTTCATCTTGGGGTTGAGCTATCAGTAACACCCAAAATCATGTCTAGTAACCTTACAAGCAGTGACAAAACACAGGTCCAAATGCACTTAACATCCTCTGCCTGGGATGAACTTGAACAGTTGAAAGGCTGATCTATGTTTAGGAAAAGGGAGCCCTTCTAACATCCTTTAAAAAAATTTTTTTTTGCTTTTGACAGTTTGCTTAGCTCAGCCTGTAAGCAAAAATTGGAGAATTCAGTAAGAGTTTTATCAGAATAAGGGCAGAATCCAAGAGAGTTGGAAGACTGAAATCTGAGAACTGAGCGGATTCCCCAATAAAGATTCGGCCTCAAAAATCTGTAATGGTCAAGACTGAAACTGCTCTGCCTCTCCAAGTACCTCTCAGATCTTCTCTAATGCAAGCAAGGTTAAAAACCTGTGCTCAGCTCTGCCTGCACAGATGTCCAGCCAGCATGCCTGTGCCCAGCTAAGCCAAGAGCCTTTTGCATCAGAGCAGATTGCTATTAATTATTACCCTGCTTTATATCTGAAAAGCTCCATACATCTTTGACTATAGAAATGTTGCTGATGCTTCCAAAAGGAAAGTCTCCTGTTGTGTGAGACCCAACATTTCCCAGGGATGGGGTATCCATGCCAGGCTCAGCAAACCACAGCTTCTGCCCACCGCCTGTGGCTGGAAGAACAATTTCAGAATGAAACAAAGGGTTTGATGACTGGTGGAAAAAATTGCACAGCAGTAGTCCTGCTTCTCAGGTGTGGTTACCCATTTCTGAACCAGTTAGATTTGTTATTTCAGACTGTTTCCCCTTTTTCTTCTGACTTTTGGCAAAATTACATTCCAAAACAGGGATGTTTTCTGCAAGACAGAAACCCCAGTTTCAGCTGCATGCCCTGCGGTCCACTGCAGAGTGCCAGGAGCTGTTTCACACTTCTCCAGGCAGCACATACTTTTGGCCCACACTGCTATTGGGAAGGTGGGGATGGGAAGGGAGGAAAGAAGATCTTACTTGACCTACAGATGATCTTCTGAAGCTCTAAAGTATCACTTTTAGTCTCCCAACAGGGCCTGTAGCTCTTCATTAAGGTCAATGCAGATAATCTGGACGTTCAACACACGTCCAGGAGGCAGCAAAGGGTTTTTTTCTCTGTACAAGTGAAACCTACAGGCTAGCTTTAAATTTGCTTGCACGGGCATTGGAAGTAGCTGTCACAAACCAAACAGCTTCATATAAGCCAGTTCATCCCACTGAGAACTGGAGTCCTTGCTCGAACAAACCTCTACGCTCCCATAGCTAGACTACATATGGTGTGCAAGTTAGCCCAACTCAAACTAGCTGAATTACTTCTAGATAACCCAGGACAGCATACCCACTAATTCCAACTCCAAGGACAAGCCAAACAGTCAATCCACACCCATATTCTGCAGAATTTCTTCCCCTAAGCAGATTTTTTTTTGAAGTCTCAACATTTATGAGCAATAGCAAATCTATAACCTTCCCAGTTCACTCGTCCGGTATTCAACTGCTGTATCTGCCCAAAAACTGCATCTGGGACTGCAGAACCTGAACAGTTTATACAAGGGTATTTGAATTTTGGTTCCCCGAGTTTCTATTTGGGCATGGAAAATAGTACAAAGTATGTTTGGTGGGAAGGTTTTAGCCCAAGTAAGAATTCCATGTTTCCCCAGATATCACCAGCATTATTGTGAACCCATTCTCCTCTCCAGCATGCCCATTAATTCTTTTGGTTATTAGATGACACTAAAAGACAAGACTCGCATTCTGTGTTTCTCTATGCAGGTCAAGAGCCCAAGAGAAGCGAGAATACCACAGCATCAGCAACTCAAGGTGCTTTCTCCTTTCTCATGCAGAGAGATGGTTATCGTGAGATGCTTTACAGCCCTTTTCACAGCCAACAGCAAGGCCATCATACTGCTATCTTCAAGGCAGCATGGTGAATGGACAACGAGTACCTGAGGGATGCTAGCCATCCCATCTAGCCCTTGAAAAACCTGTAAAGCTCCACAGAAGTAGCACTTCGGGGCAACCTGTTGAGCCTGGGAACAGTGGTTGTGACTCACAGCAGGAAACATGCCACTACGGCAAAAGCTTGTAAAATGAGGGAGACGGGATAAGCCTCGCCCTCAAACACACTGCTGGATCAGTCCTTCACCTGCCACGCTCAGTTTCGTCACTAGGGCCCCAGAAGAAAACCCTGTGGGTCTTCTCAGACTGTCAATAAAATGGGCCACGCCAAGGCAATCTGATTCCCACATAGGTCTTGGTCACTTTGCTGTTAACATTGATGGGGCTGGCCAGGATCCAATGTTATTCTCTTCAATAAAGTGCAAGTGTGAGTTAGGTCCTCTAGCACTACTAGGAATCCTCTTCCCAACTTTGGAAGAAAGACTTTTATATAAAGCTACCTTTTCCCCTCTTGTAGGCACCTCAAAGCCAGTCACCCCAACACCGAAGCCCTCTGACTACTTGCCTGTGCCCACTCCGACAGATGACAAATCACCACTGACGGTGGCAGCTTTTGGTAAGGTCTTGTGCAACCTGGGGAGAGGAAGGGGATCTGTTTTGCCAGACCACACTGGTTTGGACACCCAGCCTCAAAGATGCTTCCCTGGAGATGGCTCCACAGTTTTCTTCTTCAGCATGCCTGATCCTGGAGTTTTCAGAGTGCAAGGAAAAACCCTTGAGAAAAAGACTCATCACCAGCAGGCAATAAAGCACCTAATAGATACTCCCAGCCATGCCCAGTATACAAGGGACAGACAATTTGAAAGTCCATCATGGCTACACCTTAGCTTGGGCTCTTGCTCCCAGCACCAGTGTTTGCCCCAGCTCCATGTTAGGACAAGACCTGGGCACAAATGATCCCATGCTATGCCTTTGTTTCCCTGATAATGTCTAGAATAAATAAGCTACCCGCCTGGAAGCTTAGAAGATTTTTTTTCCCTGCAAACCTGCTAGGACTGCATTTCCACCCTGCCTTACTGCTCTCCCCTGTACACTTGCACCCTGACTGGCAGGAAGCAGCTGAGTCCTCCACATCCTTCAGACTGTGGAAGGATGGAGCAAGAGATGCCATACCTTAACCTGGCAACAGATTTGAAAATAGGCACAGGGTAGATTTAGAGACCCACTCTGCCTTGGGCTATACTGTCCCCCTCCTCCATGAAGATGAGCAAAAAAAAACCAGTTTGCTCATTCTTATCACACTATAGGAAGAAGTGTTATTTCAGAAGCATTTTTAAAAGTCAAGTGTTAATTTCATAAGTATCATTTGCTTATATCCTCCAAGGGAAGCCACAAGAAGTTCTGAAGCAATCTTAACAGGACAAGATTCCCGTGCAAAGAATAGTTTGATTTATCGAGGCCTGATGTCAGAATCAAATCTGCACTTGGCCACTGGTTTATGAGACAGATAACATTGTTCACAGACTTTAGCTTGTCTCTCCCCATTACATTACACATTTATCTGACTTTATGCACTTTTAGGGTAAGATTTACCAACTGTAGTAAGGACATACTGACTTCAATCAATCCCCAGTGTAATCAGCTGACTTCTGCCCTCCTGGCACTGCCTTACCAATTAAGTATTCATCAGAAGCCCTTTAAGGCTAAAACACAACAGTATAAAGCCATTTGCTCTAGTGACTACTTACTTCTCTGCCTATTACATGCCATGCTCATTTTAATGAAAATACAGATTTCCTAGCCAAGTTTTGATGACAAAGTCTCTCCACTACCCCAGAAGCCGAGGACAGGCACATTGTTATATCAATTGCAGACAGTTCTTTCCTCCATCCCCAGGTGTCATCAGCTTCATAGTTATCCTGATAGTGGTTGTGATCATTCTGGTCAGCGCGGTCAGCCTGAGATTCAAGTGTAACCACTCAAAGGACTCAGAAGGTATTTGCCTGGGGTGATCTGTCTTTCCCTAATCAAAAAGTCATCAGTTTCTACGTGGATCTGGCAATTCCTAAAAGACGCTTTTAAAAGCTTACACAGTGGGGAGGTTTTGAAGCCAAACTAGAACGCAGACTCAGCAGTTAGGAGTGTAGCATGACCACCTCTTTAGAGCCCCCATCTACACAGGGAAACAGTCTCAAGTTTGCTGCAGTTAAATGTGCAGATTTCCAAAGGTGGGCAGCTCTTCCAGAAGTCATGGAGTTTGACACTCCTTTTCCCCAAGAACCCCATTTCCCACTAAGCAGTGCCCACTAGAGGGCAAGGCTGCTCTACAGCAAGGCAGGTAACTGCCAAAAAACCAAAGGATGCTAGTGACTGAACAGGCAGCAATGCATTCAGTCCTGCCTGTACCTCACGTTAGTTGAAGAATTTTCTCTAATCAACTCTCAAGTATCGCCCATGGTGTCTCTAATCTCATTTGGATTTCATTTATAACCCTGTACAACGTATTTCTGAATATAGCTGACTTATTTTATTGCTTGGCTGTGATGTTTTCTCACCTGTACATTACCAACTGCCTTTCTCCCTCCAGACAAACAGAAACCAGGGACCTCCATGGTATCAGAGAGGTAAGGCTGCTCACACTGTTCACATCCTATTGAAAATGCCAATTTTATTTCAGAACTAATTTTAGCAAGGAAAAGAGGTTGCTTTGGTTATTTCAGGTGGAAGCATTTCAAGACATCTTTGAGACAGGTAAAAAAACAAAATGAGCACTGATAGAACCTCATCCTCTTCCTGATGGAGTCAAAGGTAGCAGCAGTTCAATATTTAGGGGCCTCATTTCAAAGCTGCACTGATATCTGTGAAGACTCATCACCTCCCAAAAGCAGTTTGCTTGTCTGTCTTTGCCTAGATACAGACTTGAGGTCTAAACTTGGGCTTCTGAATCTCAGAGCAGCCTCAGTGAGATGAGATCAGGTCCCCAGAAATATCTTCCAAGAAACCTATTACCATTATCTAGCAAGAGCAGGATAAGGGGGGCCCAATCCAGAGACCTTTGGAAGAGAAGTACCAAGCGGAGGATGGTCCATCCGAACCCCACGGTCCATCACTGCTACCCAAGAAGAGAGGCTGCATGTGGGAAAGCTGCAGGAAACAAGAGCTGGAAGGGAACAAAACACGTTGCTCCTACTTTTTTCATCTGATAGTTTCCTACTAAAGTCATAAACCCTGCTTTGGAAACAGGCAAGGTACACAGGGAGCAATGTCCCTAAGTATTTAGGTGTCAAATTTGCATCAACATCAATGGTTCCCAAATACCCTTAATGATCATGATCTAAGTGATCTGCAGCCACTGAGGCAGGACTTATCAGAGCAGAGGACTGTGTCCCCTGAAGGCACCCTAATCCTCAAGGTCATCCAGTCTCCACAGGCACTAAATGCATATTCCAGCCCTCAGGGTAGGGAGAAAGGGGAATTCCACCTTCCTAACACTTGTAACTCTCACTCTTAAGAGAGACCCTGACAATACCTGAGCAGCAGCATCAGATACAAAAATATCCACGGCTCCCTTTGAATGACAAATAAACTTAAGGGCATAGGACAGAGGGACACGGTAATGTTTCCTTTTGTTCCAGTTCTGGTAATGGCTGCAGGGCTAGAAGGTAATTCCGTCACTGAGAACCAGATCCAGACTGCTCCTTGATTCTGCCTACAAGTAGTGACACAGGTGACAACGGTGCTTTCTATCGCGCAAACCAGCGCCGTATCCGAATTTGTCCGAATACACTGCGTGTTTCCCCAGAGACCTCCGAACCTGTGTTCAGACAAGGGATGGGCAATTTAGCGCTAAGGACGGGCCTGAATCAGGACAGCAGCTCAAAGGGCAGCACAAGTCAACCCTGGTCCTACGTACTAGCCAGCCTCAGCCTTGGCTGTTTGCCTCCAGTTGTGTGCAAAGAAACTTCCCTCTCCCATTTTCCAGAGTAGTTAATACTGCCTTCTCTTCTTGACAGCTGCTCAGCAGGCACAAGCCAGAAGGACAACAGCATCACTCTGATCTCCATGAAGAATATCAACATGAACAACAGCATGAGTTACCCGCTGTCAGAAAAGGTTTCCCTTTTAAGCCTTGCTTTTTAAAGAGTTAGCTGGGGATTATTTCTCTTGCTGGATAAGAGCATGCCTTTGAGGTATTTCTTTGCTTTCCTATTCCTTTAGAAAGATAATAAAAACCAGCTGCCATCAAACTCCTAAAGGTCCAAACTGGTTCCAGTGAGCCTGGCAAAAAGTTTGGGTGCCTATCTCAGGTTTAACCAAGCTGCCTGAACTCAAGGTGTCAAGTATACCTCATGTATATATGTGCCATCACCTAGGGCCAGCCATCAAAGTTGGAGTGGTTTGTCATTAAATGAAGAGGTAAATAAGCTAGCCTTGAGAAATGAAGGTCTCGCCCTCTAGTCCAAGCTTACCCACTCCTGCTCCACGGGTGATGTTGAAGCACATTCCTCTCAGTGCTCTCAGATCCATTCAACATGAGTAATTCACATCATTTTCAGTCATTTTAAAGCTGGGACTGAGTTTGAGCGAACGCATTGCTTAACTCATTTTGCCAGCCCAAACAGGCTGCTGATGCACCACGTTTCGTTCCTTTTGCAGGTGCTATGAAGTCAAGGGCCCAGAACTTGAAGCTGACACATGACAACCAGCAGTGACTTTCTAGGTTCTTTTTTTTTTTTTTTTTTTTCCCTTTGGGGAAAGAGCAAGGGTGGACTTTATGTATAAATTATTACGTCCTTTCTGATCAATACATTTACAGTAGCATCCCACATAGCTTCGCCACTTGGGGTCTAAGGGCTTTCTCCAGTTACAGCCTGCCATGCTCAATGGTTGATATCTAACTCTATTTTTTATATGCCTTCAAACATTCAGATTATTCCAGCAGCAAGAAGCACCAAGGCACCATCTACTTCACTAATAAACTGCTGCCTTAGATTAATGGCCTTTATAGTCTGTTCCAGCCAGTCACAGGCTCATTAATCAGTAGAGCCCCACACTGAGTCAAACCCGTGCATTACAAAAGCATGATCTGAAGCTGAAGGCCTAAGGGGACTTAAATGGCCAAGTGCTAGGTCAAGTCCCAGCACGACTGCTCCACACCCCTTATCCTTGATTCCCTCATTGTCCCTACTGTGGTGGGGATGATCAGATCCACCTACCTCACAGGGTTGTTGTGAGGTTATGTTAATCACTGTCTGTAAAGCATTTGGAGAGCCATGAATTAAAGGTGCTGCTGAAATGCAAATTGCCATCTTAAATATTTTATTATTAATAATGGCACTTCAGGCAGGCAGATCGCTATCCTCCCACAGGTCCAACATGCTCAAAGACTCACCTAGAGTGTAAATAACAAGGTCTCTGCATAGACAGGGTTTTATCTGAGTGTAAAAAGGAGTGGCCACAAACAAAATGCTGACCTACTTCAGCTCCTGAAGTTTGGTAGCACGAGTTTGCTGGGAGAACTTCCATGTTGTGCACTGCCACTTTCCCAGAGCTTTCTGATAGACCAGAAAAGCAGCATCCCCTTCCACAGATCAGTCAGAGCACCCACCTTACCGCAGCACCAAGAACCACCAGTGCACCCCCAAGTCACCACGATAACGAGAACAGTCCTCCGTTAGGCTCCACAGTGCAACAGCTCATGTTTGGAGCCAGCTGGTTCACAACCCAAGCTGGCTCAGACCCAGCCGCCAGTCACTTACTGCCTACAGCAAAATACTTATCCGTGTAAGTCAAGCGACCGAGGATGATGGAGATGTCAATACCCAGCCTCCACATGACTGTAAGAGAAATGATGCGCTGTTGGGTATTTCTGGAGGTCTCAGCTGCCTTACTCAGCAGCATAACATACTAAAGCACTAACTCTGCAACTACCTTTGCCTCTGCTCATCTTCACTGCAACTCCTGCTTGCAAGCTTCACCAGCTCCACAGTCAACACAGACCTCCAGAGTACCTCATCTACCCGGCAGCAGTATATCGAGATACTACCTTCTCCTAACATGAGCATCAACATCCATCAACCCTGAAGGTAAACTGTGACGTTAAGGAAAAAAAGATCTAGCCGAGCACTCAAAATAGGTATTGCTGCACACATCCCCCTGCACAGTTTGATGAAACATAATAATTTAGCCTGATTTAACTTTATAGGATGGATAAGCGATGTTTACTGGAACATGCAGTGCTGGAGGTAGCTGTGCTTTGCAGCTGGCAATGAAGCGTTCAGCAAAATAAATGCAATGTTTTCACAACTCCTGCTAAGATCCAACACGCTTTCTATCTTTAACCAGGTAGTTTAATAAGGTATTTTTTAATAAATAAAGCTTTTCTGGTAAAATTCCTGAAAAGTAAAGTTACATCACTCTGCTCACACAGCCTCCACCAGACTGGTGAGTTTGCTTAAGCACAAAATCCCAGGCGATTCCCAGCTACGGGGATCCAGACAGCTCCAGAACCTAGAGACCTGCAACTTGCTGCGCAAAGCCTCACAGGTATGTTTTTAGTCCCAGCAGGACAGTGCAAAGGCAGCTGGTAAGCACCTGTAATATCAAACACTTCAGTCACGGTCAAGCTTTAACTAATCTCCCCTCCACACCGACCTCTGAAAGATGGCCCCATGCTTAATTTTCCTTCCTTTGAGCTCCTTCTTCCCATAGGCTCTTGAAGGTCTTGACAAATCACCAGAACCCGCTCCACTTTAAAACTGATCCACATCCAAAAGCAAAGTTCCAACTTTGACCTTGTTCAAAAGAAAGACTGAATAAAAAATAAACAACAGAAGTGATGTGACCCCCAGCTTCCAGTAGCTGCTGCTCATGTGAAAGGAGAGGTCTTCTCCAAGCTGCTGTGCTCCTGCAAAGCACACTGGTGGAAGATACTAACTCCCTCACACCAGGACTCCACTCCTACAGCTCATTAGCCCAGCTTTAATTGGCATGTGGGCTGAGGGGAAACAAGCAGCAGCATTAGCAATGCATGAATGCAGCTGGAAGGAGTTGCAGGACAGGCCATTGAGGGGGTTCTAACCAAAGGTTGGTCAGAAGGTGCAGGGCATTTGATTCTCCAGGCCCCTTCCAGTCTCAACACAACAATTCAAGATCATCTCCCATAGCTCTGCCAACGCAGCAGTACTGCTGTCCAAAAAGCGGATTTGTTTCCCCACATGCAATGAGCCAATAATCACACACTCGGCAGAGACATTATTCATTTCATATTTGCACAAAGATAGGTGCTAGGTGGTTAATTCCACTAAGCTAGCACACCACACCGAAGAAAAACGATGTATTTATTCTGTTACATGATTAGTAAAAACCCACATAAATTTACATTCATTGGTTAGTAGTCACCATCTCATCTACTGTTGGCCAGTTGCATTTAAATTAGCCTCGCTTGCTATGTAGATTAGCATGCACGCTCCTTGCAGGTGGCGGGGCGCAAGTTCTTCCAGCCTGGAATTGAGTTGGAGGTCACCATCTCCCCCTGCCACGTTTACCTCTCCCCCAGTTCATGGTGCTTCGGCAATCATCCGGCCTTCGGCACCTTCTGGAGCGGGATGCTTCCTTTTATCGGTCACATCCTACGTTTCTTAGGTCCGATCATCCTTGTTATCTCAAGAGCGTTTCTTTTCTCCCCGATGGACCTCGAGCATTCTTGCCAAGTTGGCAGTGCACACGAAGCACCCTCAAAACATCACGGCCTATAACTGTTCCAGGGTGCCCTCGCTCCACGAACGCCGACTGCGCGCCTCTCCGATTACAGCCTTGCTCGTTAATCTGACAGATACAAAACCCATCTTGCACAAAACAGGCGGACCACTCTAAATCTCAGAGTTATTCCTCAGCGCTACCAGGACGGGCCCTTCCGCACCGACGTGGCGATGTCACCCCCTGAAGCCGTCGTCCCGCTGACCTCACCCCGCTCTGGTCTGGGACGTGCCGTGACAGGGAGGCGAGCGGCTGAGGCTCAGCCCGCACCAGCCACCACCGCGGCTCCTGCCGCCTCCCCGCCACCTGCTCCACTCACGGCGCTGCCTATGACGTCACCGAGCCTCGCTATGACGCCACAGACACCCCCCCACAGTCGCTCGACACCCCCCCGGCCCCTTTAAGCCCGCCCCTTTAAGCCCCGCCCCCGCGCGGTGCCCGCTGGGTATTGTAGTCCGCTCACCGCCGGGGCGGGGCGGGGCCGGGCGGGCTGCGGACTCCCGTACCCAGAGGCCCCCGCGCGGCCGCCGCTTCCGCGCACAACATGGCGGCGCAGGCGGGCCGGGGCGGCGGGTTGTGAGGGGCGCGGAGGGCGGGCTACCCCGGGGCCCGCCGCGGCCGCTATGACCTACACGGCGGAGCAGCTGGACGGCGTGCGGCGGTGAGCGCGGCGCGGGGGCTCCGCGGGACCGGGACCGGGGGAGAGGAGCTGCGGAGGGAGCAGCGGGGGCCGCGGCGCGGTGACAGGCGGCGGGGGGCGATGGGTCCGGCGGGGCGGGCTGCGGCGGTGTCTGGGGGGACAGGCCGGTGAAGGTAACCTTGCGTGCGCTTCCAGGATAAAGCGGTGTCGGAACTACTACGAAATTCTGGGGGTGGAGAGGGACGCCAGCGAGGAGGACCTGAAGAAAGCCTACCGCAAACTGGCCCTGAAATTTCACCCGGACAAGAACCGCGCTCCCGGAGCAACGGAAGCTTTTAAAGGTGAGGTGGGGGCTGGCCCGGTCTCGAAAGTCGTAGGGCAGTATGAAAACGAGGACAGACTGCCTCAGACTTACAGTCCTGCGCCTTATATAAAGGCGTCATACGGGCCCATGTAGCCTGTCCTTTTTATAGACAGATAGGTGCGTCTCCACAAAATCCCGCAGCTGGTCGGCAAGGCTTGCCTTTTAATCTTCAGAATACAGATTTCTGTTAGAAGCAAAGGGAAACGTATCCCAAATCTCATTCCTAGATACTGCTAAAGGTTCAGAGCAATGCTTGGAAATAATACTGGCCATGCAGGGGAGTGTGGTGTTGTGTAATCAATAACTGCTCTGTGTCGTAAATGAATTTATATTTTTATATATATATCTGTGCAAGCATATGAAATTTGAGTCCAATATTCTGTATCTGGACTTTTCAATACAATCTAAACAATGTTAGCCTCTAAACTCTTACATCTTTTGCCTTTTCTGAGCCGTGTTGCTGCTGTCTGCAACAGCACTGTAAGGCAGCATGAGGAAAGTGATATACTCATTCGTAGTCTATTAGAATAAGGAGTTTTTGAAGGGCTTTATTTTTTTGTGTTAGGGTTGTATTTCTCTATGAACTTGTTTACAGCTGTGTTCTGTCAAAGATCAAGGAAGAAGATGAACCAAACAAATACTTCTGGGTGGTTTGGCGTAAAGTGTGAAATAGATATGCTGTACAGCTTCACAAGCATCTCTGCCGACAGAAAAACTTGGAATATGGTTCTGCATTTTAATTAGTCTCTGCAGGTATTAACTTTGTATTAACTGTGTATGGTATATGGAGGTGCACTTCTATATCAGCGCTTAGTTTGATCTGATAAAATGTTACATTCTCGCTCAATCTCTTGACTGAAGTAGACTCTCTCACCTCAGTTTTACAAATATTTCAACTCTCTCCACGTACTTTAACACTTTTATCTTTCTCCTGGTATCAGTGGTAGCAGGAAATAGGTTCCATCACAGGTGATGCCAGTGTTGTAACACTTTTTTTACAAAGGCAGTTCTTTCAAAAGTAACTCAATCTTTGGTCAAGCACAAATTTTCTATGCCTGGTTGGGCTTTTTCGCTACTCTGCCTATAAAAGTCTGAGATCTGGAAATACTGCATGATATGCCTGTGTAACACTTCTTTTCATTCACTCTCCAGCAATAGGCAATGCTTTTGCAGTTCTGAGCAACCCTGAAAAACGATTACGATACGATGAACTTGGAAGTGACCAAGAGCATGTCAGCACTGGTCAGGCCAGGCATTATAATTACTACACAGAATTTGAAGCAGACATTACACCAGAAGAAATATTCAATGTGTTTTTTGGTGGGCACTTTCCTACAGGTCAGTATCTGTCTGCAGTGTTTTTGAAATGTCGTGAACTGATACTAGACCATAAAGGAAGTTCAGCTTCTCTTGGTACTGCTCAGGGAGTTGATAATACATCTGAAAAGAGCAAAAACTTTTTTGGATTTACTCTTTTCTCCTTTCCTAGCTTTTTATGCCTGGAAAAGCTCCCTTAATGCATGTTTTAGACTTCAGATTTTAGCAACTCCATTCCCCAAAAAATGTTGTCAAAGCCCAGCCTTGCTGTCCAGGAATGCTCCTAGAAAAGAGAGCTGCCAGTGGGGTAATGGCTGTTGCTGCCAGGGCAAGTTCCTAACCTCGCCTCTCTTGAAAATTCCTGACAGTTCTAGGTAGGAGAAAGAACGTTTTAGTCCAGGAAGGGGTTAGGCTGTTTGATCTCGGGTAGGCAACATTGTAATATCAGCTGTAGCTGGAGACCCTTCTTTTTGTTGTTGCTTTTATTCCCTCTATTGTCTGAAGCCATCAGTGGTATGGGAGGTAAAATAAGGTGTGAATAGGAAGGGATCAGAGGTATCTTTGTTGATGGTGTAGTACTTGAGACACCTTACTGCGTTCCTGTACAGCACGGCAGCAGCTGCTGGCATTGTGGTCTCAGTGCCCCTATAACAAGGAAAACATAGGAGTTCATTTGGCTTGCAGCAGCTTGCATACTGTAAAGAAATTGAAACCTCTTAGCTTAGAAAGTGATGCCTGCCAGGAAAGGCTCGTTGTTACTGGATATAGAGTGTCGAGTAACAGAACAGTAGATCTGTACCAGTAGCAGCTCCATGCACATCTCGGTCCAGCCTTGGCTTTTGTATTTGTAGTAGTAAAAATAGAAAGATACTGCAAGGTCAGTGGAATACAAATTTGGATTAAAAGTAAATCTGAAAGGTTTAGTGAGCTAAAGGGTCTTCCTGGTAGTATCTAGCAAATTGCTTTAGCTCTTTTGTAAACTTTTTCGCCTCCAAGGTGTGGTATAGAGCAACCTATGTGCCAATTACTACACCCTAAAGGCACAGATACAGGTAATTACTTAAAAGCTCCCCATAACCTTAGTCTGTGTGGTAGTATCTTGCAGCTCAGGGGACTTCAAAATTTGATCAGTAGAGGTGCAAAGTGAGCCAAACTCAGTGTGGCATAATTCCACACTGAGTTTGCAAGTTTTCCATTTCTGACTTTGCAAGAAGTTGCACCTGCGTGTGCATTTTGCCTCAGCCACCAGTGAAACCTTGCCCTCTTGGAATGTGACTGCTTTCTAGCTGCGGGCAACAGGGATGCTTGGAGCTGAGGACAAGAAATTGAGGAGCTGTAGGAGGAATTTGAGTACTGGGCATGGCAGGTTTAACAGGTCAAGTGGCATAAAGAAGTAAATGGGAACTTTTATCAAAGTGGCAAAGAATAAGAAAATTAAAAGATCATTTCATAGTAATAGGTGTTGGTAGTAAATGATAGTTTCCTTACAAAAAAAAAGTTTGGGTCTAAATTTATGTACATTTTCCTAATCTAAAAGTGAGTTTTAAATTACAGAAAATCGTCAGTTCAGTAGTTTTCCAAATAGGCAAAGTCCACACAGTTTCTACTTAGCAAGAGAGTTACTGGTAAGAGGGTGTGCAGATAGTTGATATAAAGAAAACATTTTTTAAACTGTTGTAGTGGGACTTGCATGCATGAGCTGAAGTTTGCTTTGTGACACCTTGCTGTCACTAGGCTTTCTGGAAATCTGAATAAGAAATGTTGGTGTTAGGGTAAACTCATTTGTATAGCTTTTGTGGGAAGGTTTATGGCTTTGTTTATACTGTGCATTTTTCCTCTATGGATATTCAGTGAAAAAGTCTTGAAAGTTAAAATGTTAAATGTCGTAAGTCTGAAAGGAGACTGTCCACGTGGCATATTGTTGCAGTTACAATGGGTAGAGGCTACAAGTTGAACTTCCTTCTCATAAAAAATAAATGCACATGGAAGGAAAGAAACTGCTGGCAGAAATTCTTTGAGAAACTTAGGATTTGGGAAAACTTTTTTCTAGGCACACTGCAAAAGACATTCTTCTCTTCCTGCACTTGCTTCTGTTTTTTCACAGGTAGATTAAATATTGTCTGAGCAGTGTTGAATGATAGAAACAAACTTTCTTCTTCAAGAAAGAAACTTTTGTTCTTCAAGCCAGTCTCGTTTGGTGCTCTGTTGGAGCTCTGACTGCAAATGTGCCTAGATCCTTGGAAAAATCTTTGAACAAGCAGTGAAACAGATGTTTTGACATAATAGCAAAGGTCACTTCTGCCCAGGTTTCTTGCAGAATTCTGTGGGAAATTCAGAGAAAGGGCGGTGTAAGAGTGTAAAATAATGTGACATCTTTCCCAGGGCTTAAAAATACATTTGCATTTCTGTTGTCATGATAAGGCCATAAATTTCAATTCTCTAATACAAAGACATTGTGAATTTCAAAAGAGGAAAGTACAGCTATTATTAGATATGCATATGGTGATAAAATCAGAGCTGAAGCTTCAAATCGAAACAGCATATGCAATTCTTTCCTCATTTTAGAATTTTTAAAAATAAATCAACTACATTCAGTGTGCAAGAAAGGAAATCCTGATTTGTACTCTTTTTTTTTTTTAACTCATTTTTTAAATCTCTTTCCTTATTATAAAATCATTAAGTGAAACTATTAATAGCTTGAAGGAAGAGGAAGTAGAAATGAGTGTAGAAGACCATATTCAGTAATTACGGGAAGCCATAATTCATGGCCTGAGTCTGGTGAAGCAAATCAATTTTCCTGCTTAGAGCCTGGGGATGCAACACAAGGTATGGCCTTGCAAGTGAATGTGACAAAAACAGTATTAAAATATGAGATACAACAATAAAAATTATAGCATGTTTCTGCAGGTTGATTTAAATTAAGATGGACTTGGGGCAAACTTTACAATTTCTCTGGTACGCTTCTCAGAACAACATACTATTTTGACTTTTAAATCTGAGGTGTGTTTGCGCTTTTTAATCTGAGGTCTCCCAACTGTAATTCAGGCCATGTAGTATATGCTTGGATAATCAACTAGAAACTCTGAGAAATACAGGCGAGTATCAGCAACTGGATGAAAATTATGACTCTCTCTTGGTTTCTTTTAACAGGAAATATCCATATGTTCTCCAATGTAGCCAGAGATGCGCACTATTATCCACGGAGGCACCGAAATGAAAGAGCGTGGACACAGGAGCCAGAGGAGGAAGAAAACAGGCCACAGGTAGCCAGGAGGAGGGATCTCTTGGGCTTAAATATTTCACCAGGGTGAGGTGTCCAGTTACACTTCTGAAGCCAGGACAAACCTTCCCATGCTTACATGCTCAGTGTTTATCCTCAAGTGCTGCAGCCAAAATGGATGTTTTCAAAAGTAACTAGATTGTCTTTTATTAATCACTACTTTAAAAATACATTGTATTGACAGGATTACAGGCCCTGGAGTTTCTGTCACCTAGTGTTTTGCTGGTGCTTGCTTTTTGCAAGCTCAAATGGTTTGGTAAGCCAACAACAATTAGTCCAAATGTGGACTGATAATGCATACAGAAGTACTGGCTTGTCCTCATGGTGTATTTAACCCTTCAGGAAGTAAGCACGTAGCTTCTGCTCAGGTGCTGCACGGGCTTCTTCCAGCCCAGGGCAGGATGGGTCTGGGATACATTTCTACCAACTGAAACCTCCAGATGAGACACAAGGTGTCATTTGTTGCTAGCGCACATATACATGTGCCACCTGCCTTGGAAAAAATCTTCCTCCATAGGCAGTCTGTTAACCTAACAAGGTTATCCAAGGAAGGTGAATTTTTCCCTGTGAGTCTCTTATAGCTGGGCTCTGAAAAAAAACGGATACAGCCTATATACAGCTAAGCTAGGGCAAATGAATCCCACCTGCTACTGCATCAGGTATTCTTGCTGCTATCCCAGAGCAGAGGGCAAAGTCTAAATAGCTGCATATTATATTTTGCTCCTGATAAGAAAAAGCGTTTTAGAAAGGCGGTTTAAAAATGAGATGAAGAGCAGAAGTAAAGATCTGTGTTTTCTCTATGACTATCAGAACTCTTCGGTCTTTTAATATTTTTTTTCCCCACTCTTTTGTTCTACTAAATTCATTCAAACAAAAAACCCAAGTGCTTGCATCCTGTCCCAAATCACACTACATGTGGTCTCTTAACCCTTTACTTTTCAGCCATTTTATCCAGTGTTTGAACAGAGATTGAGATTTTTAGAATGCGTGTAGCAAACTTCAGAAGATGCACGGAAAGCCATAGGCACAAATGGGAATTGCAATGTGTTCCTTCAGTTTGGGTTGTCACCTGGTCACTGACAGGTGGGCATCCATTGCCTTGTGAAGGAAGCTGTAGATGAAAGAAATGTCATGAAAATATAATTGAAAGAAAATGGCTTTAAAGAGTTTTTCGACATTATTAATAAAGGTTATTTTGAAATTAAAATGTCATCCCTCTCAAAATTTGAAGGTACTTCCTCTTTTTTTTTCTTTTCAGTTTACATTTAATACATTGTTGATCTATGATAGATAGCCTGGTTTCTGTGAACAGATGCATCCTTTTCCATCTGTATCTTTTCTTGATTACTAATTATTGTTGTTCTTTTCAGAATTCATATTCTGCATTTATTCAGTTGATGCCAGTTTTCATAATAATAATAGTGTCAGTTATAACTCAGCTGATGGCCACAAACCCACCCTACAGCCTATTCTACAAATCGTAAGTCATTTAAAACCACATTTTTCTGGTCTTCGGTGTTTGCAATAAGGAGGGAGACAGAAGTTGGACTTGGTAGCAAAATGCATGTTAGCGTTCCATTCTGCTCTTTCTAGAAAGTGTTATCAATTTGTAAATAAGGAAATACCAACAGTCTCTATTGATGAGTTCTCCTAAGCATTATCGCTATGAAGTTAACTATGGTGTGCTTTATTGTACTGTGTGCTGAACAAATAGAGGCCTTGAGCCAAAAAGCTTTCTCAACTGGTGTGAAATGTTTCTGCACAGTGATACAGTACCAGGAATGTGGGTGTAGCCCAGCTACAGTGCTGATCAGCCTCTGGTCTGCCCAGCCCCCAGGGATCTGTGGACCACCACTGAGGTTCCCTTGTAAAGCAATTAAAAAATGAATGCTGCAGTTTGCAGTATAAATCCAAATCCTCCCTGGAGCCTGAATCCCACTGGAAGAATTGTCAAACTCCACAAATCATTAAAGCCTTGAAATGCCTTGGTTTAACATCTGTAAAGAAGCAGGACCCCGAGGTTGCAGAGGGCAAACTGAACTGGTCAGCTCTGGAAGCAGAAGGAACGCCACCAGACCTGCTGTAATCTGAGTTTGTGGGGCAGAGGAAAACCCACTGGCTCCTCTCAGCATCCAGTGTTGGGAGGAAGGAAGCTCTCTAGCAGGAAGAGCTCAGTTCAGTCACCTTCACTGGCTCTTACTGAGATAGGAGCGGGAGTCAGCAGGTTTTGGAGAACCTGCTGCACACAGCAGTAGCAGAGTGCTCCAAACACTCCCCTTGCTCCCTTCTAGGAGTAAAACTACTAAGGTTTAGGCCCATATCCTCTCCACTGTCATAATAGCCCCAAACCCTTTATCGCTTTTTACCACAAGATGTCAGTGTGTAGACCTAGCATAAGAACAGGAGGGTGGTTGGGTTTTGGGTCGTTGGGCGTTTTTTTCAGAGAGTGTTTTTGCTATCTGCCAGTCCCATGTGCAACTTCCCACGCTGCCCCCAGAGCAGCTAATCTCTCCTTCTTTTCTTCACTACCTCCCCTTCTCCTGTTGATTTGAGATAGTCAGGCCTTAGTCTGGTACACAGTTATGCTGTTTCTCTAAATCATATCCTTAAAAAAATCCTAACAGCATAGAAACTAAAATAAATTGTTTATATGAAGAGAGCATACACCTCTGAGACATAGCGACAGAGCAGGGGTAGTCCAGAAAGTAGAAGGAGCAAACTGGATTCTATTGAGTAGAGTGTAACCTTTGTGTTTTGGCTGTCTGCTTCTTTCTCTGGGCAGTGATTTGAAAAAAATGCCTGAGTATCTTTGCTCAAATAAGGAAATACAGTATAAGAGTGTAGTTTAACCCAGTGGCTGTGTCAGAGTGGCTAATTCTACCTGCAGGGTATTCTTTGGGATAGTCCATGCCCCACTTCTCTTACTGATTATTATAAAACCCTAAAGGAAAATGTAACTAGAATCTCCCCTGCTAATTTTTATTTCTACTAAATGATCCAGAAATTGGGAAAATCCAGATCCAATTGCATTGTGCCCTAAGCAACACCAGGGCCATATGCCTTTCCTGTAATCTCTACATTTGTTATCAGTTCCCATGGATTTCTGGACCTAGCTTGCCAGAAATTACCAGCAAACAGGAGAAAGTGTATGGAGCTGCTGTTCACAGATAAAACTTGCTCTTATGTTTTGGAAGTCTCTTGACTGAGGTCTTGAGAACAAACACAGTATTTGGAAGGAACAGTGTCAGCTCAGAGTTGGTTCTTTGTAGATACCTCCAAATATTAGATATTTTCTGTGGTTTTTAGTGGGGGGGTGAATCCTGTTTGCCTGAGACTTGTAATTTCCTTATTGGATGGTTGAGGGAGCTATAGTCCTGCAGAAAGTAACTGAAGAAGTTGCAAATACTGTCCTCTGGAAATGCTAATACTGAGAAACATCTCTTGATTTCTTTATATTTGAACTGCTATAAGATTCTGTTTTCTCCATGATGTTTTCACAGGTCCATAGGCCACGTTATTAGTAGAGAAACAGAGAACTTGCAGGTGCCTTACTATGTTGATAAAAACTTTGAAAGGAATTATCAAGGAGCAGACCTTAAAGAGCTAGAGAAAACCGTTGAAAAAGATTACATAGACTATATTCAGACCAGCTGCTGGAAGGAGAAACAGCAAAGTAAGTTATTTTTGTTACAAGTGTGTGCCTACAACCCATCAGAAGTTGTATGATGGCTGCGCTTCACAAAGCACTGCCATTTTTAGCCTCATTTTCCAATGCTTATCTCAAACCTTGCACTGATATTTGTCACATCTGCTCTTAACACTCAATTTGCTATTCTTGAAGGTCTGTCAAAATTCATTTTAGGTGATTCTAAGAGACAAGTGGAAAGTAGATTTCACCATTTGAGACATTTTTTCCACTCAGTTTTTATGCTTGAATAACTGTTAGTGATGATGTTTCAAACATGTAATCTACCACATTTATCTAGCTCTGACAGATTGTTAGGGCTAGAAAAGATCTTGAGACATCACCTATTCCACGTTTCCTTTGCTGGAGCAGAATAATTTTTGCTTCGACTGGCTCCACGAGAAGATTATCTAACTTTTTCTTCAAAACTTCATCAGAAGGAGATCCCATAGCATATTCAGGTGCTTTTGGTAATATTGCAGTGGACTCTGTTACTGGTATCAGTTTTCAAAGAGCATGCTGCTTTGCTTGTTTTGTGCGCTTATTTGCATTTTCTATCTTTAGATGAGTTTGAGGTCATGTTTTTCACCATAGTCAAGATTGTCTTTTAAAAACAAAAATTGAATGCAGAAAGGGAGAACACAAAAATGTGAGCATTCAAATTCATTATTCTCACGTCAGTCCTAAGTCGATCAGTGGCACGTATAAAGGCATGTATTTTAACCCCATATCGTATTACTTGTTAATTACTACTAATCTAGTTCATTGAAAACAGCAAATCCCTGCTTCTTTTGGCACTGTATGAAATAACAGAAATCAAATTACAAGGACTAGCTGAAGTTAGGATGTTGTGACTGATTTTTTTTCAGCTAAAGAACTCATCACCTTCAAATGAGTAAACACAAACTACTGCTGTGCATAAAGGAAACTGGAAGAAGTTGTTTCTGTGTAAATGTTTAATAGTAGTAGGCAAGCTGCTTTCACACACCAGTAGGGCTTTCTAAATTGCTCCATGCAAAACAGTCCTCAGCACACTGCAAAAAATTGACTTTGCACTTGTTTACAGTTTCTTTACCAGTTGCATCATTATGGAAGCACACACTTTGTCTAAACAAGACATGTTTAATCCTGTGCTAGAGGTAACAATAGTGTTGCTGACTCCAGACTATTTACAGGTTTTTGATGGGAAAGGTTGTTTTGTTTTCATCCAGAGACTGTTTTGTTTTATTTTACAAAAAAGTTACCAGTCTTGGTTTTAAAGAGAAATATACAGATGTGGGCTCTGAAGTTAGAAAAGAACCCATAATATAAGACCATAAAAATCCCAAACAATCCCTTAGTTTTTGGTGTGCTTGACTTGTGATCTCTGAGCATCTGTGGCTGGCAGTAGCAGCCTCTAGGTATAATGTGGCAGTTAACCATAAATGTAGGCTTCATGAGTAGGCTTGCTATAGGAGTAGAATTTATTTTGTAGGGAAAAATCCTTGTAATTGACCTTGTGCAACTGAAAGTGACCATACTGCCTCTTTCATGTAGACCTTGAGCTAAGGAATGCAATGCCCCAAAATGGGCAACAGGGTTTGCAAGTCTAAGAGAGACTGGTAGAGAGGGGGAGATGATCTAGCATTGAATGCCAAGTAATGCCTGCAAAACAATGCTTCTCTGGAGCTTTTTGCACTTACAGACTTTATTAGTCACACATCTGCAAATACATTTACAATGTCCACAATTAGCAGTAGCCTGAGGAGACCACTGTAATTAAAAAAAAAAAAAAAAAACCACAACATTTTCAGAATGATTACTATCTAGGCCAACAAGCAGGTAATGAGCACAGCTGAGTCTGTGCTAACTTTAGTACAGCCAAGTTTGTAAAAATAAACTGTGAATACAAGATTGAGTGCTGGGGAAAAGTTCTCTGGAGATATTGAGACAGTTCTTAGCTGTTGCTTCATAACTGTTGTCCATTAATTCTTGTTTAAGTGTTTAACTTCATGTGGTCAACTTTTTTTTTTTTGTCCGTTGAATGTCTATTAATAGTACATTTGTTTTGTTTACTGAGGGTGCATTTCTCTTTATCACCAGCAAAATGGACATAGATTAGTTAGATAGGAACAGTTTGATTTTTAAAGTCCTTGATTTTATGACTTGAAAGTGTTACCTGGTGACCAGCTACCTTAAGGAAAACTTCAAAAGTAACTAATAGATCAGTATCTTGTTCAGCCAGTCACTTTTACACTGCTGTACTAGACAGTGTTCCTCCCTTCACAGCAGAATAGTGTCTAAAAGTTGCGTATGCTGTGGGTTTTGGTCTTCTGAAATCTTTGATAGAGTTAAGTACAAAAAGCACATCCCAGGTTTTTACAGGACATTGTTCAGCTGTGAAGGCACAATTGTAAAGTAAGACTGCAAAGAGCTCTGAGTTGTAGAAAATTACAAAAAGGCCACTGAAAACAGAGAGAAGGATATGTAGTTGGAATTTGGTATTTTAGGACTTCCTTAAAGAGAAAAAGTTCAAAGGAACAACTCTCATGTAAAAGATTAAAAAATACAAGAAACAGACGTGATGGAATGAATGCTGTCAAAAGTGCAAGTATTTGCAGTGAATAATTTTGCCCAGTTGGATAAGTGTAGAATTCCTTAGCTAATCAGCAAAAGAAACTTCTCTGAATTACTGGTGGGAAACAATTTAAACAATGGGATTATTTCAGTTTTATGTTGCTTTTGAGAAGAAGGGGAAAAAATACGCAAAGTGCATTTGAGATTGTATTGTTAATGAAAGGGCACAGAGGCCTTTCAGACAGGTCCCTCAACTAGCTGTTCACCTTCCTGGAATCAATACTAAAAAACCCCCAAGAGAGAGAATTTATAATGCCTTCTGGGCAAACCTCTTGCCAGACAAAGTTTGAATTCTGAGAAGTACAAGGTCAAAAAAACAATTATCTGTACCTTAAAGTATATATTTGGATGCATGCTCTGGGCCCTTGCAGAATGGATCTGCCAAAAGAATTGCATTTTTCAGTTATGTGGGCAGGGGTGTATGTCTTGTAGTTCCTGCTCAGCTCATGAGGCTGGAGACAGCTGATGCAGCCCCAAGGAGGCAATAGGAAAAGTAGTCATGAGTATGTCTTTCCTTCTGGCTTGTCACATAAATACTGCTGATAGCTGTAGAGTAACCCCCCTCCACCGGTCTGTGCCTGCTGATGCTCAGTAAGGACCAATGCACGAGGAGATGAGATCTAATTCAAATGTAAATAGTGGTATCACCTAAGACAGGTGCTGTGTTGCAGACCAAATGGTATCCTACTAGCCCCTTTTTATGCACAGTTAGTTTAACTTTATATGTATATTTTAAAGCAATTGCCTATTCTTTAGATCATTAACAATTTTAAATCTTATGTGACTTCTAAGCCATACTTTTATAGTTTGTGTTTTCTTTGTAGACAGTAATAATCAGTCTTATTTTTTTGTGTTGGTTATTGTCCTACTAGTGCACTGGTAGAGAGGGTTATTATAACTGTTTGAGTTTTCAAGCAATTATGAAAATACTGTTTTCTTAAGTCGCTAGCCTGGTTAAACCTGATGGCCACTCTTTAAAGAAAGTTGTTAACATGCCCAGTTTCACTGAAACAAGGTGAATTAGAAAAAAACATGCCACAAGGATAACAAAGCACTGAGTTATTTGAAGTAGGCTCGCGGCTTCATCCTAATATAAATTTTTTTCATCTTTCAGAGTCTGATTTGTCAAATTTGGCCAAGCTATACAGAGATGAGCGGTTAAAACAGAAAGCAGAATCACTGAAACTTGAGCACTGTGAGAAGCTCTCCAGTCTGATTGGAATGCACAAAGGGGGCTGACCAGGGCACACACGTTCTGTAGTTTTATTTATTGCTGGTTTAACTTATGTTTTTATTTTCCTTTGTATAAAAAGGGAAGGAGACTGTTGTAAAGAGTCTGAATATTGGAGTCCTTCTGCATATAGTGCAGAGATGGGCCAACACAAGCTGCAGAGCTAGTGTTTGCTATAATACATACTCTACACGATATTTGGTTCTAAGGACCAGTGGCGCTTTGTAAATTAATTCCCTGGGAAACGCTATTAGTTTGGAACCTGTCTTCATCGGTAGTTTGTCTGCCATCCAAACAGTATATACTTCCCAAGAGAGCAGACAAATGTCTTAGCTTTCTGTATTTTATATGGACCTGCAATTCACTCGATCATACGAACAGCGTAGTTCTCAGTATTAAGTGCGCTAGCCTTCTCGTACTGATACCAAGCGGATGTCCTTGCTTCTACAGTGGTTTTGTAATGAGAACTTAGATGGAAGGCGGCATGTTTCCTGTTCGAGTGTAATATGCAATGCTTAATTCAGAAGAGTCGAGTACCTGCTTCAGGTGAGCACTTGAGCAGGCTCCCAGCTCTCCCTGCTGTCAAAGGGACGTAACCCCGTGCTTGTCTGACCGGAGAGGGCACGCTGAGATGCCAGCAGCAACATCGAACAAGAAGATGGGAGTCTGTGAATTGCACCAATTCTGATGTCTGCCAAACTGTAGAGAAAGGACAACTGTATTTATTTTCTCATATGTTTTCAGTGGCATATTTTTAAGCTGGCTGTCTAATTCTGATTTTTATCTGCAAACTCTTCTCCAGCTGTTACAGGGGTCCTGCTTTTTCTGGTACAGTTTTGATGTAGCATATTTTTACTCTGTTGAGCAGTTATGAATGTTTCACTGTAGAGATTAGTATTGCAAAGAAAAAGATCCATGTAGTAGTGTCCTGTTTTTTCTTGATCCTCCTTTACGAAACCAGGCATTTAAAGGCAGGTTGAGGATGGGTTATACTCGTCAGCAGCAGAGACCAGTGTTACTCCAGTTGAGCATCATTAACCTCCTGAGCCAGTTTCTCTGGTGGGGTGCCGCGGGTGTGTACCACACGTGGAATGAACTATTCTTTCGAAGGACATCTCCGAGCGGTACAGGCACTGGAGGTGCAGGCTTCTGCCCTCCCTCCCTGACGTGGGGACTCAGCGTAGCCACAGCAGAGGCAGCACTTGCCTCTCTGACGTGGAAGTGCGTGTCTATTAGAACTGAACAATTCTCTGTTGTTGTCCCCATTCCTAAAACTCGCTACGAGTAGCACAGGATGCCACGGATGGCCTTGGCTTAAACCTAGGAAACAAAAGTGCTCAAAAGTTCAAGAAATGCCAGAATTAAAGTCACCTCTAAAGCTTAGACTTCAAGTCTCCACATGTCTGGGCGTTACAGCGCAGTCGTGTGCTAGTGCCCTGCCCGTGCGCCGAGGGTGTCCTGTTGGCATGGTGCACAAGATGGCTGGTACTGGGAGCGGGGAACTGGGACCATAGGTACCAGAATGTGTCCCCTTGGTGTCCCTGTCCCGTCCGTTACAGCGGTGGGAGGTTGGGCAGCAAGCGAAGCTGGGAGCTGCAGGAAGAGAAGCTTTTCTGGTGGTCTGCGCCGGAGGAGGGGTTTTGAGACTTGGTGCTTCTGCAGATGAGACGTACACACCCCATATATGATCAGACCATTGCAACTACAGCAATATTGCTGCTAGGAAATGGTGGTGTGTTAAAAACTAAAAAGAACAACATAGTGACTCCTTAAAATAGCGTTTTCATATTAACATTTGTTCCCTGTTGGGAAACTTTGTAGGAGTGCTTAGGGAAGTTGAGCAGAGTTTGTCAGCCACTCGGGACAGGAAGAGTGCCAGTGAAAAAGGCATTTAGAGGGGGTTGTTGTGAACCATCTTGAGTGCGAGAGTCTGCAAGGGCAAAAATGTTTGATTATTCTAGATTGGTAATGTGGCTGGCAGTGGGACAGGCAGCTTTAATTCTGGTATTTCCCAGTTTTGAGCGCATAATATGAGTGCGTACAAAAAGAAAAATTCTTTTAATGTTGCTTTTTATATATTAAATAGTTTGTGGAATATATTTGAAATCTGTTAAAGTGGCTGGACTTTGTTCCAGGTTTGATATCTTCCCTGTCATTCCTGTTTGACTCCCATGGCTATAAAGTGATATAGGTGGGGAGACCAAACACAACAACTTTACTGGACCTGTGATGTCCTGTATGGAGCTTGAATTCATACGTAGTATTTTGCACTTAAAATGGATTGCACCTTTCATCCAAAGATCTCAGAGTGCTTTATGGAGGTGGGAGGTCTCCCGTGAGAAGCACAATGATTTTAAGTCTTCTCTGCAACTAGGAAAAGAGGCCAGGATGAAGCAGAAGGTCAGACTGGAAGGTAAAAATATTTCAAAAAGCAATAAGATGTTCTTTGTTTGTAATCAGAGTCAAGGGTGTTACGGATGACTATTTGCATGCCAGTGTTGTACGCTGTGAATAAGGGCATTTGGCTCCAAAATGTCTTCAGTGATGAGCACGAGAACTTCCTTTTATAAAGCGCTGGCATCCTGCTCAAAAGGAAAATCATTATCTCGCGCCCGTGGCTGTTGAAATGCATTGCTGTCATTAACCAAAGGTTACTTGCCATTGACTTCTGATAATTTCTTGGGTCTCTAAAGGGAGAAAAAGGTGTTCCCTGAGCAGGCCTGTTCGCTTGGAGCGGTGCAGTGGGATGCTCTCATTTCTTGGGGAATACCTGGGGCTTGCAAACGGGTTTATATATATATATATTGGGGTTTTTTTTAACGAAAGACTTGACATTTCTGTGCCTGTCTGTACCGTGGTAAAAGCCTGACTTTGAAACAAGAGAGAATGGTGCTGTCTGGGAGTTTTTTCCACGCGAAATGGCGGCAGCGGCCGCGGGGATGGGCGAGGAACTACCCGCCGCCCCCACGGCGACAGCCCGCCCCAGGCGGCGGCGAGCCCGGGAGAGCCGCGGGTGTTCCCCGGGGCCTCGGTGGAGGCCGAGCCCTTCCCCGGCGTGCGGAGCCGCGGCCCCGGTGCGGCTCCGGGGCAGGGGACGCGACGGGCGCGCTCGCTGCGGGGCGGGAGGGGGCTGTCCCGGCCGCGGCCCCTTTAAGACCGGGGGGGGGGGGGGGCAGGCGCGCGCGTTGCTAGGAGACGGAGAAGGCCCGGCGGTGGCGGCCGCCATTTGCCGCGGCGGTGCGGGAGATGGCGGCGGGCGCTGAGGCCGTGGGCTGACCGGCAGCCGCGGCACCTCGCCGAGGCGCTGGCGGTCCCCAGCGAGCGGCGGGGACCGGGACCGGGACCGGGATCGGGGGGTGAGGGGAGCGGGGGGGGGGGGGGGGCTATCACCCCTCCCTGTGTGAGGAGGGGGTGCGCCTGACAGGGACCGCTGCTCTGGGGGCGGGGCCTCGGCGTGGGAGGGGTCCCGCCAGCCACGCCTCCCCTGGCCGTGCGGGGGAGGGAGGGGCCTGCGCAGGCCACGCCCCCCCCGGGCGCACCGGGGTCCGCCCGTGGCGCTGGCAGCCAGCCCGGGCCGGGGGGGGGGGGGACGGACCCTGGGAGCCCCCTGCGGGTCACGGCCCCAAAATAACGCCCGTGGGGCCGGCGGGATCCCTCGTGCTCCGCCCCGTGCCGAGCCCGGGCCCGCACTCTGGGAGCTGGCGCTTGAAACCGCCGTCTCAGCAGACCGGAGCTTCGAGGTCGCCTGCGGCGTGCAGCCCCGGGGCGCCCGCTCGGGCGTCACCCCCCACGCGTGGCCGTGGGACGCGGTCGGTGCCGCGGAGAGGAGGGCGGCGGCGTGAAGTCCTTGCGCGGACTCGGAGGCCGATCAGTTTGCAGGCTGGGGACAGCCAAGCTGTTCGTATCTGCCCCCGGCCCGTGCATCCCAGCCTCGGGTACTGAAGCGCTTGAGATTTGTCAGAGCTGCCGGCGTGTTTTGGATGCCCGGTTCCCTTCCAAACCCCAGAGGCAGCTTCGAAAGACTCTGCCAGGCAGGGCCGGTGTTTTTCCTGCTCCTCTGGAGTTGCGAAAAGTAGCTCCAGCGTGGGAGAGGCACGTCCTGCTTTCGGCAGCTACCGGCAGCCTTCGTCTTCCTCCTTGCTGCCTCTCGTTCCAGCTTGCCAGCGTTGAGAGGCGAGCACGCACAGAGCTGGCACAAAAAAACAAGTTAATAAGCAAATGCGATGGTGAGTCTACAGGCGGTATCATGCTGGCTTAAACATAAAAGTAGATCGGTGTTTAATTAGCAAGTCTGGCTCGGCCTGGGTCCGCCTGTTGTTCTGTAACATGCTTGTGCCTAACAGGCTGCTCCCACACACACCCTGAACTGCTCTGGGTGCTGGAAGACGAGTTTACAGCCTCTTAACCTAAAATGGTTGTATTTTGGTTGGTAGGAGAACCCCGGGGATCTCCACTACGCCCTCCTCTCTCTTTCTTGTTTAGAAATCACAAGCAGCACCGAGGCCGGGGGGAGATGAACCCAAGGACCAGGAGGAGGAGATGCTGGCGCTGGAGCAGGGCTCTTGCCCAGCAGGTTGCTGGCAGCCTCAGGCTGCAGCCGGGGTGGTGAGACAGGACTGCCCGGCCGGTTCCCTCTCTGCTTCAACAGCACACCCAGACAGGTTGTTCGTGGCAGCCTTGGGGTTGTTGGAAGAAACCAGCCAAGCCAGCAGTCCTTGCTGCAACCCGGCCACGCTTTTTCCACAGAGCTGGCCCTATGGAGCAGGGAGCGTACGGGGCCATGCCGTCTCCCGCAGTACTGAGAGCAGGTGCCGGGGAAGCAGATGAACGGCTGGGTGTGCGGCGGTACTTTCCAGCCACCCTCGCAGCCTCCGGTACTGCCATACCGCTTGTCGCAGCTGTTGACGCTCTGACCGTTTCGGTTTTGGCAGGACCCGGGTGTCGGAGTGAAAGGTGGAGCAGCAGCAAGAACTGTGTCTAGTGCGAGTGCTGGAAAAGAGGGAGAGGAAAGCTTTAAAGCGGTTATACGAGTCGTTGCCCTAAACCTGCCTTGCACCCGCTGCCAGGACAGCAGGACCTGTAGGCAGTAGTGCAAAGACTTTTCCTTTCGTGCCCAGGGAGAGCTGCAGTGATCCTCCCCGAGCTGATTATTTTACCTTTCCCAGAGCTTCACCAGCACCCGCAGCCCATTGTTCCCCTTGTACCTTCTCCGACCTTCCTCCTCTCCCCCAGTAGTGGTACCCTGGATGCACCGAAGGCATCGGCAAGGCGCCCCGGAGAGGCTCAGCCGGACAACGGTGACCCCAGGCTGGACCAACCTCCCTTTCCCACCAACTACCAGCGGCCCCGGGACGCTGGGCACGACCCTCGGTGGAGGAGAGGGAACGAAACACTGTCTCTCTGGGATCTGGACTGGCTGGGGACAGCTCAGTCCCGGGGGGAACTGCATCCCCTCTCCCGTTGTGGGTCTGTACGTCCCCCCCGGCACCGCAAATCCAGCAGCGGGCAGGGGCTGCGGGCAGGTCCCCGCGGTGCTCCCGGCTGGGCTGTGCTGGGGCTGGAGCCAGCAGTGACTCAGCAGGCGCCCGCCGGGCTGCCCTGCTGTGAGCCGGGCACGGGGGGCTCGGGGATGCTCCTGGCCAGCCCCAGGCTGAGAGCTGGACCCCCCCTCGCATGGGGACCACAGGGTGGTTGCAGCACCCAAGCAGCAGCCCAAGGTTTTGGGGTGCAGCGTGCCATCCAGGAGCTCCTCCCCAGGCAGCTGCATCCCACTGGTTCCCTGCAAAGCCGGGTTGTAGGGATTTGGGGATTTGAAATCACCCCACACACACACACTGTCTTGCACAAAGCCACCGGTGCCGTCCACGGCAGGTCTCCTCCGCTCCGCCTGGGCACAAATGCCACCTGCAAGCACAGCCCTGCTCAGCAGCGAAGGGTTAAGTGCCAGGCCAGCTATCAGGGAAGCTTTCCTCTCCTTTTCCTTGCCAAGGTTTAAATTTAGTCCCCGCATGAACCCAGACAACTCGGGCATCAGGTTGCTCCAGGGCTGGCACTGCCGGGGAGCACCTGCTGCCATTGCTTCACTGCAAAAATCCCCCCGAAAGCCGGGACTGAGCTCCGCTGGTGGTGGTTAGGGCCGGCAAGCTGCAGAGACCCTCGTGCCATGCCGAGCGCCCCGACCGCTTGCTTTGGGTCCCCCGAAAAAAGGCAAAGAGTAGCCATCCATCGTTTGGCTCTTGTGAGTCCTGGAGGTGCTCGGTGCCTGGTTTGATTTCAAGCCTTGCGTTTGCTCCTGACTGCTTGCGATTAGTTCTGGGGGAGCTGCTGCTTGGGGCAGGGTGGTTTTGGGGGAAGCCCCCAGGACGGGGACACGCCGTCTGTGCGGCGAGGCGGGCAGAGGCGCCAGGAAAGGAGCCATTGCAGGGACGGAGCAGCAGCCTGGGGGTCCGGCCGTGCCCTCCGCACGGGGATGGGATGTCCCTAGAGGGGTCTGCGCGTTCCCCAGCTCCAGGGCAGCCCGGCCCGCTGCGCCGGGGCCCGCGGCCCCGGTACCTCTGTGGGGCACAAGGGATGCCCCGGCACCTCGCCGGCGGGTTTGGGGAGCAGTGGCGTGGGGCGAGGGGGCAGGGGACGGTGCTGGCAGCCCCCCGGCAGACCCCTAAGGCCGGGGGCGGCGGTGGCATCCCTGCAACGTGCTTGGCATTGCCTCCCCTGGGCTGGCGCTCGCTGACGTCCATGTGATCGAGGGGCCGCTCCGTCCCGCCGCTGGGTCCAGCCGCCGTGACGGCGAGGCAGCCAGAAGGTCGAGCCAGCGTCCCCGGCAGAGCGTCCCCGGCACCGAGAAGGGTCCCCCGGCACCAGCTGGCACCCCGAGGGTCATCCCCGCCGCGATGCCCCGCGGGAAGAGGGACCCCGTCCCGCTCTCCCACGCCGAGCTGCCCGGCGCCGACGGCGAGGGTCCCCGCAGCAGCGGCGAGGGCCGGCGGTCCACGTCGGAGGAGGAGGGCCACCTCCCCTGCCTCCCCCGCGACGACCTCGCCAAGAGCATGTCCGGCTCTTCCGTCTCCTCTTACCACTCCGCCCTGTGCTCGGAGGGGACGGAGACCTTCAAGGACTGCCTGGAGTTTCTGGACGAGGAGGGGACGCCCACCTGGGACGCGGGGCGACGGGGTGGCCGTGCCGAGGGGGCTGCCCCGGGGCGCTGGGCTCCGACGGGGGCCCCCGGAGTCCCCCCGCCGCCCGGCCCCCTCGCCCGCCCGCAGCGGGCTCAGCTGTCCCTCGCGGCTAAGAATAGCCCGGGGCAGGGGGGCAGGATGGGTCCCCTCGGCGGGGACCGGCAGCCCGTCACCGCCGCCGCCGCCGGCGGGGAGCCGGCTCTGCCCCGGCAGCCCGGGGGGATGCTCGGCGGGGCGCCCAGCGATTCGGACGAGGCGGACGGCGAGGTGCGGGCACTGACGGCCAGAGCTTTCCGCAGCCTCTCGGGTCCCCCCGGCGCGCGCCTCGACATGTGCAGCTCCCACACCTCCTCCAGCCTTTCCAACTCGCTGTCGGAGGACGGCGGGCGGCCGCGGCGGTGGACGGCGGCCGGCGGCGAGCCCCGGGGCGCGGCGGCAGCCGTCCACGGCAGGGCGGGCTGGCCCTTGGCCGCCGGCGCGGACGGGGAGCTGCTGGGCTTGCTGAGTAAGGAGCAGTTTGAGTGCGTGGACGTGGAGCTGGAGAGCGGGGAGGCCAGGAAGGGCCACGGCAAGAAGAGGACCGTCCCCAAGCGCCAGATCCTGCTGAAGAGGAAGGAGAGGAAGGAGACGGGTTTCGGCCCCCGGGGGGATGGCCCGGCCCCCCAACCCCTGCCCCCCGCCAGGAAGGAGCCCCTCAGCAAGGGCAGGGCCGTCGGAGAGGACTTCAGGCTCAACTACAAGCAGTTCGTGAAGACGGCCTCCCTGGATGCTGACGCCGGCAAGACCAGAGCAGCCTCTTGCCTGGTGAAAAACGTCCTCGCCAAGAAAATGCAGTACGAGCAGAGGATCAAGATGGAGCAGAAGGGGCTGCGGGGCAGCTCGACTTCCTCGGGGCCGTCCTCTGCCGGCACCGACCTGCTGGGGGACGGCTTGGAGGGCAAGTCCAGCTCGCTGTCCCGCTCGGACTGCAGCTTCTCGGCCGAGGAGCTGCGGGGCGGGGGGATGCCGGTGGCCGCGGCGGCCGCGGGGGATGCCACCGCCACCGCCACCGCCACCCATCCCGCCAAGGGGGTGGTGCTGAGCGAGGCAACGAGGGAGAGCGTCTGCAAGCTGAAGACAACCTTCAACGAACTCAACCAGAGGATGAAGTACCGGGAGGTGCTGGAGGGCCACCGGCCGCCTGGCGCCGCCGAGGAGCCAGCATCGGAGAGGACCTGCTACCGGCGAGCGCGCGCCTTGTTCGAAGCCCACCCCGGGGTGGGGAAGGCGCTGGACGTTGCCCCCAGATTTGAGAGAGCTCTGAAGCCGTGGCCCAGCTTGAAGCAGCGAGCCATCCACCCCAGCCACCCCCAAACCCTCCCCTTCGAGGCCGACAGCCCGGCGCTCCCTGCCGCGCCGCCGTGCCGCCTCTTCACCTCCCGGGCGCAGGAGGTGAGGCTGGTGCCGCGGAGTCGGCAGGAGGAGAAGCCGCCGGCAGCGCCCCGCCAGCCGCCCAGCCCCGGCACCCCGGCCCGGGGGTCCGCGCCGGCCACCCCCCCCGAGCCAGAAGAGAAGGGGAAGGGGCGCATCCCGCAGCCCCGGGACGTGCGCAAGCTGGTGAAGAGCAGCTACAGCCTCTGCTTCGGGACCGTCGGCGCATCCCGTGGCACCGCAGCACCGGCGAGCGGCGGGGAGCCGCCACCGGCCACCCCGCTTGTCATCCACTGCACCTCGGTCTGCCGGCGGGAGCCGTCGACGGAGCCGGGGGACGAGGAGGTGCTGGCAGCCGCCGGCCGAGAGCCAGCCGCCGCGTGTGCCGAGGGCCCCGCAAAGCTCCCCGGCGGCCGGCCCTCGCCCGCCCGGGGCTCCCCCGTCCACATCACGAGGGTCCAAGCCACGCGGAGGGGGGCGGCTGCCGCGGAGGGGCCGCCGGCATCCCCCCCGCGCCGGGAGCGGAGCGAGCTGAGGGTCCCGCCGCGGGCAGCGCGGGTGGCTGAGGGGGTGCCGCACGTGGAGACCCACCTCCACGTCCTGGTGGGCCGGCGGTCCCCGGCGGCGGCCAGGGAGGGCTCCCCGTCTCGCAGCGGCGCGGTGCTGCGGGCAGAGAAGACCGTTCTCCTCCCGCCGCCGCCGCCAAGTCCCGCGGAGGGAAAGGAGGGACGCGGCCGTGGCGGCACCGGAGAGCTCCACGCTGCCGAGGGGCCCGAGTCAGCGGTGCAGCGGCACGGCGACGGCGGGGACCCCCAAGCCGGACCCCTGGCCGGCAGCAGCGCGTACCCACAGCCTGTGAAACCGGCAGCGGGAAGCGTGCCAGAGCCGCCCACAAGCGAGCGGAGGCAGAAGCAGCCGGGCAGCCGGCCGGTGTCGGCAGGGAGCGGCGGTTCCGTTGGTGGCACCAGCCCTGCTGCCCCGTTTCGAGCTGGGGAGGGCGGCGAAGGTCCCTCTGGCCGGCTGCCGGAGCGGAGGGAGGCCTGGGAACATTTACCGAAGTGGCCGGCAGCCACCGAGCCATACATTCCTGCTGCCCCGGCAGAGAACTCCAACTACTTAGCAATTCCTGTGAAAGCCCCCAAATCCTCTCCGATGCCAAAGCCGCCCTCCGCCCCCAACCCGGCCGGCGCACCCTTTGGGACCCCTTCGGTCCCCAACCCAGCCAGCACGTCCTTTGGGACCCCTTCGGTCCCCAACCCAGCCAGCACGTCCTTTGGGACCCCTGCAGTCCCCAACCCAGCCAGCACGTCCTTTGGGACCCCTTTGGTCCCCAACCCAGCCAGTGTGTCCTTTGGGACCCCTTCGGTCCCCAACCCAGCCAGCACGTCCTTTGGGACCCCTGCGGTCCCCAACCCGGCCAGCACATCCTTTGGGACCCCTGCGGTCCCCAACCCGGCCAGCACATCCTTTGGGACCCCTGCGGTCCCCAACCTGGCCAGCACATCCTTTGGAACCCCTGCGGTCCCCAACCCGGCCAGCACATCCTTTGGAACCCCTGCGGTCCCCAATCTGGCCAGCACGTCCTTTGGGACCCCTTTGGTCCCCAACCCGGCCAGCACATCCTTTGGAACCCCTGCGGTCCCCAATCTGGCCAGCACGTCCTTTGGGACCCCTGCAGTCCCCAACCCGGCCAGTGCATACTTTGGGACCCCCTTGGTCCCCAACCCAGCTAGCACAACCTTTGGGACCCCCACAGTCCCCAACATGACCAACTCATCCTTTGGCTTCCCATTAGCCTCCAGCCTGGCCAGCACATCATTTGGGAGTCCCTTGGTCTCCAACCCCACCAACAAGTCTTTCGGGACCCCCTTGATCCCTTACGCAGCCAGTGCATCCTTTGGGACCCCCTTGGTCCCCAACCTGTGCGGCACAGCCTTTGGGACCCCCTCGGTCCCCAATCCGTCCAGCGAATCCTTTGGGACCCCCTCAGTCCCTAATCCGGCCAACTCGTCACTCGGGATCCCCTTGGCCCCCAACCCAGCCAGCTCATCCTTTCGGTCCCCCTTGGTCACCAACCGAGTCCCCACTTCCCTTGGGCACCAATCAGTCTCCAGCGTGGCCAGCTCATCCTTTGGATCCCCTTTGGTCCCCAACCCAGCCGGCGCTCCACTGGGGACCGGTGCGTGTCCATTGCCTGGCGGGGAAGTGCCCTGGAGCAAACCCGGCCCTGAGCCCACCCTGCCCCAGCCCCCCGAGGGCCCAGCCGCTGCAGAGCGTCCGGTGCCGCTGCCCCCAGCCCAGCCCCAGCCTCGCCTCGAGGATGCTCCCCATTTCCTAAGGAGGACCGACGGTGCCTCGCCGAGCAGCAAGAGCACACCAAGCCCCACCAAGCCCTTCGCCCCCCACCTGCCCGTGCACCGGAGGATGCTCGTCGATCCCGACAGTGGGAAATGCTACTACATGGAGCCGCCGCGGCAGCCCCAGCTGAAAACGCTCTACGACCCTGAGACCGGGCAGTACCTGGAGGTGCTCATCCCACCGGTGGCATCGCACGCCGGGCTCTACCAGGCTCCTTTCAACCCCTTGGTCATGGCCCCGGGGGTCTATGGCCCACCCTACCTGCCCTACGGTGGTTTCCCGGGGCTCCTGGCACCCTCCGCACCCTCTCCGGCACACCCTGACCTGCCAGCTGCCGAAAACCCCAGCTTCTCCGGGACCTTCAGCTCTGCTCCCAAGGGTGAGGGGCCGCCCACGGCCGGGGGTCCCGACTGTGGATACCTGGAGAGCCTGTACTACATCCCCACGGGGATGCGGGCCAGCCCTGGCCCCGGCCCCGGCCAGGCCCCTGCCCGTGCCAGCCCTGCCGGGGCCGAGAAGGGACCGCTGCTCCAGATGTGACGGTCCTTGGCCGGGGACGGACCCACGTGGCACGTCCCTTCCCGAGCAGCTGGGCTGTAACCCCGCAGTCAGCATCACCCCCGGTACGGGAGAGACCCCCCGCTCGTGGCTGAGCCGGCAAAGCGCCGAGAGGTAACAGGCACCGGCTGGACCTCACCGGCTCCTCGTGGGAACGGGGAGAAAAAGGGTATTTTCCAATGTGAGCACCTGGCAGTCCCTGGCGGGGGGGGCCTGAAGTTATGGGCCCCGGCCGGCAAAGGGACCAGATGCACGGCCCCCGCTTTCCCCTGTACTGCGGGTCCCGTCCTGAGGGCAACCCGGGCTGGTCGGCACAGGGGGACGATGGCCCGGCCACCGCCAGCCCCCTGCCCACAGCCGCAGCTGCAGCACGGACTCCCTGAAATAGTAATAAAAATGCTGAGACAGCACTAAACCCTGCATATTCACCCTGCGTTTGCGTAGTCTGTAAAGGGGGGGTGCCAGGGGCTCCTGCGGCCCCTCTGGAGGGGCTGAGGCACTTGGACCCCACAGTCCGTCCGTCTGTCCTGGAGTGTCGACCAGATGCATCCCAGTCCCTGGGAGCAGGAGCGGGCTCCGCAGTCATCAGGGAGCCCTGAACGCCAGCCCTCGAACCCCAAACCCCAGCCCTGACCCCCAAACTCCCACCCCAGCCCCAGCCCAGGTAGGTCCACACCATCCCAGGGAGGATTTGAGCCAAGGAGGAGGGGTCGGGCGCTACGGGACTGAATAACACCGAAAACCTCCCGGAGAGGGGACGCTCGGTCGGGGACACCCCACGTGCACCCGCCACCCCCCGCCCCGACACCCCGGGGATGGACGGGGCCGCGTCACCCGGATGCAGCTGCGTCGGCTGCGCATCGGTGCCCGCTCTCCAGCCCCGGGGGGGGGGGTTTATAGCCGCCCCGTGCCTCCGCCCCAGCACTTTCGGCATCGTGGCAGGATGCGGCCGGCACTGGCGGCGTGGCTGGCCCTGAGCCTGCTGGCGGGAACGGGGGCCGAGGATATGTGCGGGGGCCCCCCCGCCGCCCCAGCCCACTCCATCTCTGCGCCCCAGCTCAGCCCCGAGGAGCGGCTCTCGCCCCACATGCCCGAATCCCTGCACTGCGACGCCTGCTACGCCATCGCCTTCCAGGTGGGGATTGGGGAGACGGCACCCCGAAACCGGGGGTGAGAGCTCTCACGGGGATGCTCCAGCCTGGGGAGATGCCGTCAGCTCCCCCCCGGGGCACGCCGCTGATTGCTGCCCCCCGCTGGCACCCCAAAAAAGCCCTTTGGGGCCAGCGAGCCCCCTTGCAGCTACTCATGGCCTCACCCCCCCCCGTGCAAAAGTACTTCAGCTGCCGGGGCCGTGAGGAAGGGAGGTGTGGACCCCATCCCTGCTTGGGAGCGGGGTCACGGCGGGGCTGCTGCCCTCACTGGCCAGTTTCTGCCCTTTTTCACCCCAGATCGAGGAGCAGCTGAGCAGGGCGGAGGGGAAGGTGGGCAGGAAGGCGCTGAGCGAGTCTGACTACGTGGAGGTGCTGGAGAGGAGCTGCTCGCAGGGCTGGGAGAGGTGAGCGGGGTGACCCCGGGGATGGGGGTGTCCCTAGGGATGGGGATGACCCTGGGGATAGGGGTGTCCGCAGGGATGGGGATGTCCCTGGGGATGGGGGTGTCCGCAGGGATGGGGATGTCCCCAGGGATTGGGGGTGTCCCCGGGGATGGGGGTGTCCCCAGGGATAGGGGTGTCCCCAGGGGATGGGGGTGTCTGCAGGGATGGGGATGTCCCCAGGGATGGGGATGTCCCCAGGGATGGGGGTGTCCCCGGGGATGGGGATGTCCCCAGGGATGGGGGTGTCCCCGGGGATGGGGGTGTCCCTAGGGATGGGGATGTCCCCGGGGATGGCGGTGTCCCCGGGGATGGGGGTGTCCCCAACCCCTGCCTTTCCCCACAGCTACGGGGTGCAGGAGCTGGATGGGGAGAAGCGGCTGGCGGGGCCGGGGCTGCCGAGACAGGAGCCCATGAGCGTGATGGTGATGGGGGGACCCTGGCCAGGCAGGTAAAAGTCGGCAATGGGGGGGGGGGGGGTGCCGGGCACTGTCCCCTGGCTGCCACGGCAGGGGGACGCGGTGTGACCCGCAGCCGGCTCCTCGCAGGCTGTCCAAGATGTGCCACAGCTACGTGGGCGAGCGGGGCGAAGCGCAGATCTACGGCGCGCACCGTCGGGGCCCGGCCGCCCTTCGGGAGCTGCTCTGCCGCGGGGAGAAGGGGGCCTGCACCCGCAGCAAGGCCGGGGGGCCGGTCCCACCCAAGGCGCTGCAGAACGAGCTGTAGCCCTGGCGCAGTTAATGCTTAATGCCCTGGCGACCTTCGGAGCCGACTTCGTCCCCAGCGAGAGCCGACGCGCGCCGGGAGGTGGGCGCCTTCCCGGCGTCGCCCATCGCCGGCGCGGTGACCGTCCCTCGACGCCCAGCCTGGCCGTGCTGGGAGGATGCTGGTGGCAGCCGGTGCCCCGTGCCACCGGACCCCCCCCCCCCGCCACTGCGAGCCGGGAATTACTCTGTAACCCACCGGCGATAATGTTTTACCGATGCGGTGTTCACGGCGGGAGCGCCCCTGCCCCGCCGGCGGTGCCAACCCTAATTAAAGCAGTTAATAGCTGATCCGTCCCCACGGCAGCGCTCCCCGTTTCACAACCCACAGCCAATGGCCGCCTTCCAGCCCGCCACCCCGCGCCGCGGCCCGGGTGGTGACTAAAGTCCTTCCCGCAGCCATAAAACGCCCCGTGCGGGGACATCGCCGCCGGGGCCGCGTCGCCGGAGGATGGGGACCCGCTCGGGAGACCTGGCTCAGCCCCAGGTGAACGCAGCCTCCATCCCTGTCCCCGTCCCCCTCCTTGGCCGTATCCTGGGGCGGTGGGGAGGGAGGTGGGTGACTGGGGGTCCGGACCCCGACGATGGCCACCTCGGGGCCGTGATGGCCGGCCGGTGCTGGCGAAGGATGGGGGTGAGCTCGGGGGCTGTGGCGAAGCCCGGGACCGAGGGGACGTGCTGGGATGCTGCAGCTGGGACTGGCTGTGCCATCCTTCCCGGCAGCCGCAGGGTGCTCCGGGCACCCCAGGGCCAGCGGGGGCTCCCCTCCACCCTCCCCTGGGGACAAACCATCACGTAGGGACCGGTGGGTTTTGGAGCCCAGACCCCTCTTGGGGGGGTCAGAGCCGGTGCCGGGTGCGGCTGACCAGCCGTGCGTGCCAAGCTGTGGCCCTGGGGCAAAGCCCAGCCCCGTTCCCGTGGGACACCCGGGACAACGCTGACCTGGCTCCTGCCTTGCCCCCCGCTGCCAGAACGGGAACTCGGTTCTCGCTCCTGCCGGTCCCCCGTGCCCCCCTGGGAAGGAGATGCCTGCGGCAGGCAGGGTGAGTACCGGGGCACCCCCCCGGGCAGCATGGCGCCCACCCCAAATCTTGCTGTAACGCACCATCGGATGGACACCGGCCGGCCGGGACCCCTCCCCATCCCTGAGGGCACGGGGGGGGGGTCCCTTGGGGCAGTCTATGCCATCCATGGGGACGGTGTGGGGTGTGTCCCCCCCCCCCCCGTCCCCAGCCCCGAGGGCGAGCCGGGGCTGAGCTGTGCCACCACACGCCAGGACCCCGGGGCGGGCAGCGTGCCCCCCCGGCCAGAGGTGGACATGCTCTACAGGATTGAGGACGTGCCCCCCTGGTACCTCTGCATCCTGCTCGGTTTCCAGGTACGGCCTGGAAGGGGGTGACCCCCATCAGCAGACCCTCAGCCCCCGCTCCCCGTGGCGTGGGGCACCCCAGCCCCGCTCAGCCCCCCCCCCCCCCCCCCCCCCCCAGCACTACCTGACCTGCTTCAGCGGCACCATCGCCGTCCCCTTCCTGCTGGCCGAGAGCCTGTGCGTGGGCAAGGACCAGCTCACCGTCAGCTACCTCATCGGCACCATCTTCACCTGCGTCGGTATCACCACCCTCATCCAGACCACCGTGGGCATCAGGTAGAGCCGCCGGCCTGGCGGGGACCCCCCCGCTGCCCATCCCCAGGCCGCGGGGCGCAGGCGTCCCCTCTCGTCCCGTTCCCCCCCCCCCCCCCCCCCCCCCAGGCTGCCCCTCTTCCAGGCGAGCGCGCTGGCCTTCCTCGTCCCCGCCAAGTCCATCCTGGCCCTGGAGAAGTGGCGATGCCCGCCTGAAGGTGAGGGCGGAGGGGGTGCAAGGAGGGGGGGGGGGGTTGTCCAGCTGCTCCCCCCCCCCCCCGCACCCAGGGACCACCTCACCTCCCCTCCATCCCCAGAGCAGATCTACGGCAACTGGACCCTGCCGCTTAACACCTCCCACGTCTGGCAGCCCCGCATGCGAGAGGTACACCCCCCCCCCCCCCCCTGGGGGACCCCAAAATCCCCAGCTGGCTACCGACAACCCCCCCCCGCCCCTCTCCTCCATGCCCTGCAGATCCAGGGGGCCATCGTGGTGTCCAGCCTGGTGGAGGTGGCCATCGGGCTGCTGGGGCTCCCCGGGGCGCTGCTCAGCTACATCGGGCCACTGACCGTCACCCCCACCGTCTCCCTCATCGGGCTCTCCGTCTTCCAGGCGGCCGGCGAGCGGGCCGGCTCCCACTGGGGCATCGCCGCGCTGTACGGCACGGGGACGGGGGGGACAAGGGGGTAGGGGTGTCCGCCGTGGAGCCGGGAGGATGCCGGGGGCATGAAGGACCTCGTCTCTCTCTCTCTCCTCTCCTCCCCACCCCAGGACCATCTTCTTGATTGTCCTGTTCGCCCAGTACCTGCGGCACGTCAACATCTGCCTGCCCGGCTACCGGCGGGGCAGCGGCTTCGTCCTGCTCCGCATCCAGATCTTCAAGATGTTCCCGGTAGGGACCGGCCGGGAGCTGCCGGGTCCTGGGGCGTCCCAAAAATCCCCCCTTTTTTTCCACACGTGGATTTGCAAGCAACGCCGCGTGTGTCCCCGGTCTCTGCCCCCCCCCCCGCAGATCATCCTGGCCATCATGGTGGTGTGGTTGCTCTGCTACGTGCTGACGTGCACCGGCGTCTTCCCCAGCCGGCCCGAGGCGTACGGCTACAAGGCCAGGACGGACGCCCGGGGGGAGATCCTGTCCGTGGCACCCTGGTTTCGGGTCCCCTACCCCTGTGAGTGCCAGGCGGCCCCACGGCACCCAGGTCCCGCCAACACCCCTTCGCCCTGGGGGAGGCGAGGACCCGGCACGGCATCACCAGGGCCGGGAAGCGCCCGGGATGGGGGGGTCCCCAAAACGGCACCGGTGAGGGGCTGGGTGCCCCCACCCTGACACCCCGCTCTGCCCACCCCCCCGGGCAGGCCAGTGGGGTCTGCCCACAGTGACCTCGGCTGCCGTGCTGGGCATGTTCAGCGCCACGCTGGCGGGCATCATCGAGTCCATCGGGGACTACTACTCCTGCGCCCGGCTGGCGGGAGCCCCCGCTCCCCCCGTGCACGCCATTAACAGGTACAGCCAGCTGGCCCCACGCCGGTACCCTGCCCACGCCGTGGCATCCCTGGGGACCGGGCAGGGATGCTGCGGGAGAGCGGCGGTGGAGACCAGCCCGTGCGCGTTGGTCCCCAGAGGCATTTTCACCGAAGGCATCTCCTGCATCATCGCGGGGCTGCTGGGAACCGGCAACGGCTCCACCTCCTCCAGCCCCAACATCGGCGTCTTGGGCATCACGAAGGTACCGGGGCCGGGCAGGGGTCCCGGCTCAGCCGGGGTGGGGGGGGGGGGGACAGGCGCCGTCACCCGCTGCTGGTCTTTTGGTGCAGGTGGGGAGCAGGAGGGTGATACAGTACGGGGCCGGGATCATGCTCGTGTTGGGGACCATCGGAAAGTTCACGGCGCTGTTCGCCTCTCTGCCCGACCCCATCCTCGGCGGGATGTTCTGCACCTTATTCGGTAACCTCGCCGCAGCCGCCTCTCAAACCCGGAGTGCTGTTATCACCAGCCCTGGGCCATTTCCCCGGAGATTCGGGGGCTGGCGAGCTCAAGGGATGCAGGACGGGCTTTGAGGTTTCGGGTTGAACCGCACCTGCATTTGCACGCCCCTCGCTGCCTTCGCGGGCAGCAGCGTGGGCATCTCTGCCTGCCTGCAACGCAGCCGCCGTCTCTGCTGGCAGGCATGATCACGGCCGTCGGCCTCTCCAACCTGCAGTTCGTCGACATGAACTCCTCCCGCAATCTCTTCGTGCTGGGCTTCGCCATGTTTTTTGGGCTGACGCTGCCAAACTACCTGGATTCCCAACCCAAGGCCATTAACACAGGTACCCGCCCGCCACGAAAAGCCACAATTTTGGGTGTTTAGGGAGAGAGGGGGTCAGAGCTCACGGGCACTTGCCCACCCCTGGCAAGCAGCTATTAATTGGGCAAATCCAGCTTATCTCACACGCACCAGCTCGGTCCCCGTGCTCTCGCAGGTGTCCCCGAGCTGGACCAGATACTGACGGTGCTGCTAACGACAGAGATGTTCGTCGGGGGGACCATCGCCTTCATCCTGGACAACACCATCCCGGGTATTTAAAGCAGTCGGAGCCAGGGGGAGGAAGCGGTGGGGGGGGGGGGGGGGCGGCGTTGGAGGCAGATTCATTTCGGTTTAGAGCTGCAAGAGGGGATCGCAGGGTGAGGGGGGGGGCTGATGCTGGGCATCCCCGCTGCGGGCGGGCAGCCCCGGGGTCTCGGCTGACACGGTGCCGGCCGCCGCAGGGACGCAGGAGGAGCGAGGGCTGGTGCAGTGGAAGGCGGGCGCGCACTCGGACAGCACGGCGAGAGCCAGCTTGAGGAGCTACGACTTCCCCTTCGGGATGAGCGCGGTGAGGAGGAGCCGGTGGCTGAAGCGTGTGCCCATCTGCCCGGTGTTCACGGGGTTTAAGGCCCGGGCGCGGGGCAGCGACGCCGCGGCGGCGGCCGCAGACGTGCAGGGTACGGCGGACGGGCTCTCCGTGTGCACGAAGGTCTGAGCGAGGGGAGGGCTCGCACCCCGGCGCCGGAGAAGCCGAGCCGAGCTCCCGCGGGTGCTGTCGGTGTTCGTTAGCACCCGCCAAGTCCAAAGCCAAGGCTTCTGGTGCTCGTCTTGAACACAGGGCTAGGGAAACTCCAAAGTTGCCTTTCAGGGACATCCCGAGCTCCTGGGGTACAGGCCTGGGGACCGCCACCCCCCGTGTCATTGCTTCACCTCAAGCTTTGGCTGGTTGAGACTCATTCAGCACTTGCTGAAGCTCGTTAGCCACCATCGGAGACGGCCGGAGCCACAAACTCCCACCTGGGGCCACAGATTTTCATGCTGCGCCCTCAGCTTCAGCGGGGCTACCCGGCAGCTGAAGCGGGCTCTGCGTGGGGACAGTATCCAGACCAGCGTTAGGATGCCCATTTTAAGATCATACATTAAAAATAATAAAATAAACAATGCAAGCCCGCTTGCCCTACCAGTGTCTTTGCTGCGCCCTGCACCGTCCCCTCGTCCCTTCTGCGTTGCGAAGGCTTCTTCAGCTGCTTTCCACGCTCCCTCCCGGGCTGCCCACCGCGGACACACGCCAGATTTTGTCCAGCCCCAGCAACCGCGTGTGCGGTGGGCTTCTGCCCGAACCCCGGTGCAGCGGGAGGGGTGGTTGAGCACGAGCCCTTGGCAAACCCGTCCTGCTCTGGGCAGCACCGGACAGACGGCTTTATCCCGGCCGCTCCAGCAACGCAGCTCGTGCAGCCGGTCGGTTTTCAGCAGCAGGCACAGAGGGCAGCCGACGGCCTCACTGCAATGGCTGACAGAGTCAAGCCCATTTCTGGGCTTGGGTTTAGCACTAAAATCGAAAAGCTGAAGCCAGCGTTGCATGACCCTGTCACGGTCTGTCCACACTGGCGTGGTGGCACGGCCACACACCTGCTCCCCAGCCTGAGCAGAAAGAGCAGAAGTGAGAAAACCCATGGGTTGAGACAGGGACAGTTTAATAAGAGGGGGAAAAAAATAACCACCAAAAAACCCTAAGCGATGCAAATGCAGATGCTCAGCCAGGCTCTGAGCAGTTGAAGAGCCCTCGCTCTTCTGCTGCTGTCCCAGTTTTGTTGCTGAACATGACGTTACATGGTGTGCAATACCCTTTTGGTCAGCTGTGTCCCCTCCCAGCTTCTTGCCCACCCTCAGCCTGCTTGCTGGGGCCAGAGCAAGAGCAAGAGCAAGCCCTGATGCTGCGCAAGTGCCATTCAGCAACAGCCAAAACACCAGCGTGCTATCAAATCTGTTTTAGTCGCAAACCCCAAACACAGCAGTGCAGGGGCTGTAATGGAGAACAGCAGCTCCATCCTAGCAGAGGCCATCGGGAAGTTCACCTCTTCAATGAACCTCCCGGTGCTGTATAGTTGGCTGGGATACAGCAGGGAAATAAAAGCAAAGAAACCAAACCATAGTAGGGCTGGCTTTTTCACAGCAAGCTGGCTCCTAGCAGTAGCATTCAGTTGCCAATCACCCCGAGCTAATCGCACCCAGGCCGAAACTCCGGGAGGAAGCTCACCGACAAGCAACTGCTGCCAGCCATGCGGGGGTTCACTGGTGAAACTCCCACTCCAGCTAAAAATAAGCCAGGGCATAGTAGTATGTTATTTCCTGACCTTCTGTCTTTAGGTGCTTGAGTCTAAACTATCTCCAAGTTAGTGGAAACACCAGAATAGTTTTCCTGCTTCTATGAAGGCCGGATCTCAGCTTAGGAAAGGGGAAGGTAACGCTTAGTAAGGAGCCCGGGATAATTACAATTAACATTTTGCAGAGCAACAGCAAAATGAGTTGGTCTGACTGAATTCCTCTAAGAGGGATTCTTCCATCTGGAGCAAGACTGATGCAGCGATGTGGTTACACTGCAGGGTTACACCTGCGTAAAGGCTTCATCTCACTCTTCCCATCCTGCAGTACTGCATAATTTCTGAAGTGTTTCCATTTGGTTTAATTGGAGCTTAAAAGAAAAAAAGAAAGATATTAACAGCAAAGCTGGGCAAAGTTATGAAGCAAGAGTGGATCAGACTGGTTTCCGAGGACTGCTGGAGGCTGTTGCTGCAGCCACACAACTCACCCGCAGCCTCCTGCAGCTCTCAGGTTTACAGGACTGAGAGCACCCCAGCTCCAACAGCCACCGTGCCAAAGCGTCCGACAGCACGCTTTATATAGTGCCATCAGCTGTTAACTAGGACTGCCCGTGCTGCCAGCAGCAGCGGAGCTGAACTGGAATTAGCAGTGGTGAGAATGAAGGAAAATATGCCCAGGCAAGCGCATAAAGTGGGAGGAAAGAAATAAAAGGGCAGTCGGAGTCCAACCTCAGGTGGGTATTTTGGGCTATCGTGTTACAAACAGCCTTACAGGCACCGTATCCATAATGCCATCCCTTTCCTCTGCATGCTGCCAAATGAGTTTCCATGTGAGATGCATATTCATGAGACAGCCACCACATCAGTTCTACTATTATTTATTTTTTTAAATATTTTTGAAAAAATATAATTTTTTTACAATATTTTCAACTTAAACACTATTCACACTGAACACGTATGGCAGCTTAACCTACCCGAATATGAAGTTTAAGAAGCCAAAACTGTTCTAGCTTTATTAAAAGAAAAAAAAAAAGTTGTTGTGCTGTAGACTATTGTGTAGTGATGATTAAACAAAGCAAGGGAAAAGCACCACTCAAATCACTAATGCTAGGGTTTTCTTGGTTAAATCCAGCTATAATAAAGTTGTATGCTAAAAGTTACATAGGCAGTGCTATGCACATATCTGGGTTCTTGGAAGAAATTGTGATGAAACTCACATCTCCTTTAACATAATCAGGAAGTGAAACATTTCTAACATGATAACATACTGCAAAGTACAGGGAATTTCTTCCTTCCAATCACTTGGATGTTAGTTCAGTAGCTGAGATCTACGACTCTGTACAGGTCTGTAAAATTTCTGTTAAATCTCATGCTGCTTAAAAGGAGCATGAAGTTTTTTAAGGGGAAAAATTAACATTAGTAACAATACTGATATTTCAAAGGAAAGTTAGCTAATTTGCCTAACAATCAGATATCCTTGCTTTCATTTTTAAGTTAAGGCATTATCAGGTGCAAACTAGCACCAGTTAACACATCTTTAGTTAAAAACAGACCATCCATAGCAAATTCCAAGTCCTATTTAAAAAGACAGAGTCTGCAGAAGGTTTTATAAACGTGGTACTTTGTCTCAACTTGACTGGTGCTTCTTACCTCACTGCCTCCTTTGCAGAAAGCCAGGGCCCAATTATGTTTCCATTAAACTTTTGACAGATTTACTTAATAACAGTCTCAGCACTTTTATTGAGCATGCAAGACTAACAAAACTTTGGCAATGCATAAGTGTAACACAGTGACAAGAAGAGAGAGCTTTTACAATTAAATCTTCTAATACTGGCTTCACAGTGTGGAAATTGTGCTACATCCACCAAGAGAGGGCCCAGTCTACTCAAATATTTAAGTACTTCACCCCAGGAACAAACTCCTTTGCGTTTGGATTCAGATTACTCTTGACCTGAGGAAAGGAAAAACAGAAGTCTAGTTGAATCATTATTTATATCTTCCATTTTCAAGCTGAATACAATCCTGGGCAGACAGCATTAAGAACCGTTTACGGACTTAGAGTAACAGTCAGGCATATAATCGGGTTTTTGCATATACCAAAAGTCTCTATAATCGCTAGAAAAACCCACTCCTCTGTGCTAGTACCTGAATTACCCATCCTTCTTAGCACCGCCTGGACGTTTCAGTCGGATGAGGGCTCAGGGAATAAGAAACAAGAAAACCACAGGCACGCATCAAATACAGCAACTTCGCCTAATGCTGAAATAGCTTTTTCTGAAGTTGAGCTGTTAAAACGTGCCATGAGGCTTTTAGATCTTGCTTATTTAAGCAAGAGGAGACTTGTTGCAGGAACTTAAGCCACTTCTGGGAATTTAACATATACGAGCGCTGTATTGATTTTTTACAATTCTATGTCTGTGACTACCCAGTCCTCTCACTTGGTAAGCTGCTGCTCTACAATGTCCTGCTTTGTCCACCTGTTATAGGTGGGCAGCCAGCACCTTCAGAATGAGCTCTTTATCACAAAGAAATGGCGGATTAGGCTTTTGTGTTCTGAATTGAGTCTAAAACTGCTGCCTGCAGCTGCTTAAGCTTGGAAAAGTAGGGGTTTGCACCTGAATTTCACAGCCATTGTGCGACACGATGGTGTGGTTTTTGTACGCTGTATCAGTAACTTCGTATTTTGTTAGGGAAAATATGTACACACTGCCCTTTCCTTTTAGTTAAGCTCCGAACAGAAGTCATAGAGCAAGAAACAGGGAAATAATCATAGTTTAGCTGCTTTCCTCTTCCTTAGGATTTCTACAAAGAGATCTGCTATCGTTCACATGATCCAAACCAGACCTTAGAATATGGCTCGCACCTACCCAACATGTAAGTGTTGACAGATGCTGAATTAAACTTTTGCAGTCCTGTCACCAAATGGCACTTCACAGGGTCAGCATGCTTCGCTCACTGCCTTTCTTTCATAACATGGTATGCATACCCAAAGCCACTTGAATTTATGCCATGGACGAGGAAAGGCACCATGTGGTTATGAAGAAAACCACCGAATAGGTCACATCACTCAAGGAAACATCCCTTGCCCAACCGTCCCACATTTCCCCCTCCGCCATAGCCACACATGGTTTAAGAGTCTCTGGCCTACATGTAAAGGATTTTCTCTAGCCATTATCAGCAACAAAAATCAGCCTTGGACAAAGAGAGATGTCAAGTTTTAGAAATATGATGAGAAACTGAATTTACCACCAGATCCTCCAGTGATGAGCTGTCACTGATAACAAGGTCATTGAACTGGTCCTGGATTTGATCCATTGTTTGTGGGAGATCACGGGCTGGAATAAACCATTCGTGCTCCTCCTCTTCTTCCAGCATCTCCTGGAAACAGCGCTCAATAAATTCTTCTTCCCACAACTCCTCTTCGATCTATACAATGAGAAGAAACCGCTTCATCAGCAAACTTATTGAGAGCCTGTGTTTTCATTCCAAGGTTTGTGCACCTAGCTGACCTTCCTTCTAGCTATGCAACAGGCCTTCTAGCAGAACACCATGCTTGTGCTGCAGGAAGGCAAGCAGCTTTGATTTTTTTAACGTAGAGAAGTGCTCAGAACTTGGGCTGCAGTTAAAAGGGAATGGGAGAACACCCCAGCCCTAGCTGTTCAGTTTGCAGCTTGTTATGAGCTCAAGGAGAAGGAAAATGTTAGTTTCAGGTGAAAATTTCAGTTGTACCAACTAGTCTGGACTGAACTGACTGCAAGTGTGAGGAAGGGAACCAGGGACAACACATGCAGCCGGGCTTACTCCCTCGGTAAGTGTCCTACAAGATTCTTGGCGAAAAAAATAACCACTGTCCATCACTTTGAATGAGGAACAAGCAGCACCTCCTTGGCTGGAGATTATGTGTTCGCCCAGTGTAGTTCTCCTAAGGAACTCCACGTGATCTTAGCAGTTGCTAAGAATACTGATCTGCTGTACTACACACAGGACCCATCAACTGATGCAGAACTGACACGCATTGCAAAGATTAAAGGAAAGTTTTGCTTGGTTGTTCAGTAAACAAGCTTTTGGAGGGAGTTCATCCTGACAAATTTTCCATGTCCTGCATGGCAGTACATAAGAGTGGAAAGCAGGGAAACAGAAGCTGGTGTGAATGACTTGCCAGACATAAGGGAGCGGAAAAATGATTCAGGACATGTTTAAAAGTTCACTCAATGGAAGCTCGAACAAGTTTTCCTATCTATCCTTCACTCTGAAATCAAACACGTACTCGATCCTAGAGTGGAAATTAGGTTACATACCACAAATACCAAATCAAAAAAGTTAATGCCAGAGTTCAGGATTCCTATAAAATCCAGGTCCCCTGTGCTTGGGGCAAACACAGCTCACTTGGTGCTCAAGATGCACAGCTTTGGGGAACAGGGACTCATCACCATATGCTCTAAGCCTGTGTCCAGACAATTCAAACCCCGCATGAAACACCGACTTGGTGATTTCCCCAGTAAAGCACTCCAGCAAGGACAGCAGTCTCCAATCAATCCTTCTTGTGAGGCACTGTCTCCATCCTGCATGCAGGTAAAATGCAGCCATGGGCATGCAGCCACAAGCTAGTATTACAGCAGGGGTTGCCCAGCTCCAGGTTTTTTGTTACATGGTTGTACACCTACAAGCGCCTCCAATGGAAGCTCCAGAAGTACTAAATAACATTTAATTCCCCAAACGTCTTGAAATTAATATTGCCTCTTTGTATTTTCCAGCCCAAGTTTAACTTGTTGAGGTTCCCATAGAGAGATGTGCCTACAGCGGCAGGCGACCAGGCTGCCACATTGTGTTTGCCTGCCTGAATAAGACCATTCTCCTCTCGTGCTCCCACTTTTCCTCTTCTCTGAAAATGGAGTCTGTACCTGAAAAATACTTTATTCACGGCAGAACTCTCAGCTGCTTCCCCAAGAACTACACGTCCTGTATGCTAACTACAGTACAGCCCCCAGGAGGAAAAACCCACCAAACAGGAAACAACACTGAGACCATCCTAGCATATTGCACAAGAGAATTTAGATTTTGCGAGCAACCTGAATTTCAGATTATGTTTGTGCCCTGCTGGCACCCTAAAGAGAGAGCAACAGATGTATCCTATTTCAGAAGCTCAGACTTCAGCACAGCCATACTGTGCTGGCGTGCAGAGAAAGCAGCTACCTGAGTACAAAGATCAAGTTTTGATTAAGAAAGGGGCGGTGGAAAGAGGTAGGCTGTTCCCAGCCTCCAAAGGAGAGAACTGCGTCCAGATGCAAGGTGAAATATGAAGTTAAGGCTTCCTTCCAACCCAATTGCGAAGGCCAGCTGTAAGACGCTTAAGTATTAAGCAACAAAGAGGACTGCCACCCAACAGCTACATCCACCAACTCCCTTAGGAACAACAGCCCTGTTGACGAGGCAGGTATGCACCTGGACGTATCCAGTTCAGAACTACAACAGCGGGCATGTTTGCACACGTAAAACCTCCACAACTCAGCAGCCTAGCAAGACCTGTCCCTTCCAAAGTGCCACATAAAGTCTGTCAACTATTTTTTTTTTCTCCCTCCTGCAGAAGTAGGGAATCAACAGATACATTAGAACATGTTGCACTTCCCATATTTTCCATCAAGATTACAGAAAATAAGTATTTATTGCCAGAGAAAATGTTCCCCAGGATTATTTTAGCAAGCCTATCTTAAAAACCCCTTTTCTAAAGGATTCCCAGTCTTGTACCCCAGTTGCTAAGCCACAGCGCCTCCCCCTTCAGCTAGAAAATGGTAAGGCACATCACAAGACATTTATCGAGGGAAATTACTTGCCTGCCTGTTAAATTCCTCTTCGTTCTCCATCCACATGTACTCCGCAAAGGGATTGTCATCTTCATGAGAATGACCATTTATAATCACATCTTCACTGATGATGCTTGGGCTAGTACTGCTGCGACTTGGATCTTTCATGGCTGCGTCTTTGTTTCGAAGTCTGCAATTAAGAAACATGGTAATTAAAGATGTGCAGATTCGCTCACCACCCTGCTTCTGCATAAGCCCAGCCCAAGGGAAGGCTGCACCTGTATTTGAAGGTTCCAGGTAGCCTTACAGTGACTGTAGCAGAGGAGCTCTGCTAATTGCAGCAAGTAAAAAAGTATCGGAAACGCCATTTCCATTGTATGCAGATTTGAGTGACAAATTAATTTCCCAAATTAAACCTCACCAAATGCCAAGCACCACGACCAATAAAAAGTGACAGGAAAAAAAAAAACAGAAAGCATGCATACTTGCCAGTAGGAAAGTATTTAAAGCAACGTTCAAGAAACAAAAGGGAAAATTTGTTTTCCAAAATACTTTTAAAACTTCCACCCGAGTTTCAGCAAACTCCCCTGGAAATGAACTGCTCAGCATCCGTACTGTTTCAGAGGTGGTGGGCAACACTTCAGGGGAATTTCCAAGGATACCCACCGTAGGGGAAACTTCGGCGTGACTTTTAGCCTACCCAAATTCAGTTACAGGATGTTCCATATGATCACATCAACCAACTTTCACAGCCACCTCACCGCTAGGAAACCTTGCAAACGAGGCAGAAACCATTACACACCGATTCCTCACAGAGCCAAGTTGGCACAACAGTTCTTACAGCTACTTCGTTAGCAAAAGCCCACTGATGGGGAAGCTTCAGGTAAAGAACACCATAAGGCACTGGAAGACAGTACGTGCTTGCCTGTCATCCCACTTCATTAATATGGATTGAGTCACACCTGAAGAGCACTCAGCATTTCTGCGTGTCCATGATACATGATACCACAACATGCTGAACTCAAGGAATGAAGGTACAGTTGGCAAACGTGTTTGTTCCACCTAACCACTGCCAAAAGCAGGACAAAACCTATATTTGGTCTGAATCCTTGTCATAAGAATGGTATTGCAGCCTTTCAATCAGGCCTGTGTGAAGCTTGTAACTCTTGAGTTCAGAGACCCAAGTCTGCTCACAGCCTGGGTTCTTACTGGAAATCTTATTTGTGTTGTAAAGTAAATGAGACAATACTGCTGATTTTCTTATACCATGCTTAAGTACAGGTATTAATACTGGAAAAGCTGAGTATTTTTAGATACCAATACTAGCAGTGTTAAATATTTTGACAACAGTATACAAAGCCTGTGAGGCAATGAGCTCAAAAAAAACCCCCCAAAAAACAAAAAAACCCAAACTTGAATGATTTTCCAGTGCTAAAAATTCACAATGAAACGATGCAGCAGTAAGTATTTTTATTTTATTCACAACTCGACGTTTTAGTTCATCGTCTGCAAACCAAAAAATGACTTATTTGGAGAAGAGGCTATCAAAATATAGCCTCCACTGGCATTAGAGTACAAGGGCTTATCACGTAGCTCATATTTCTCTTTGTATTTCAGTTGGTCCTATTATCTGTGGAATTAATGCAAGTTTTGGTTCAAAATGTATTCTTGATAATACCAGGTCAAAAACCTGCCACATCCAAAAGATCAATTAAGAAAAGCACAAAGAAAAAGGAATTTGCCTGGTTTGCTCTATTCAAGGTTTTTAAATCAAAGGCAAACCCAAGTACGGAAGTCACTTTAGCTCCTTAGGAAGTACAACAAATGAGACAAGAACCCGGGTATTCTAGCAAGAGAAAACAGGTTCTTTTTGATGTTCTTTCAAAACAAACTTGCAAAGGATTACTGGCAGCATTTAATGTGAAACAGGAAAAGACATTGCATTTAACACCCCAACTCAAGCCTGAAATTGCTTTAAGTAACTTCAGCTGTTCACAAGCTAACAAAGAGGATGGACTAAAAGAAATAAAAGACCTCAGAGTCTAAAAAGCCTGATTTCTTTTTTTTTTTTTTTTTTTTTTAATAGTGGCAAGTGTTTTCACCTTGGTTTTGTGGAGTGAATCTTGACATTAATATTCCACTAGGCTTTCTGCGCACCAACAATTTACACTACAGGTGAATAACTGCAAGATTACTGTAAGGTACTCAGGCCCCATTCCAGGCAACTTCTGTACAAAGAAGACAGCACCTAGACAAGTCCATAAAGTTAAAAATAATAATTAAAACACCCCTACTTGTTTGTGTAAAAGCTTGAAAGGTTAATTTGTCAAATCATGGGCAAGTTTTCCAATTTCTTAAGCTTCCCACAGAACACAAGCCATTTGCTTTAGGAGGGAGGGAAGAGAAGTGCAGTGTTTCACATTTGGACTGAAACAACTTTTTCCATTACTGCCCAAGGACGATGTGGATCATTATCTTCGAGAAAGATCCAAGGCTCAGCCTGAATATCTGAAGTTTATCTGATGAAGCCCCAAGTCCGCTCATGTTTTCCCAGAGGAAAACACATCAACTAACACTTACCCTGCATGAACGGTTAGGAAGCCCCAGGCCAGTCCCTTACTCGCAGCACTCCTTGTAATTTGATTTTCTGCAACTTGTAATAAAATACACTGTATAGGGAGCTTTCCATTTCAAGATACAAACCAATTGACTTTCTGTGCTTATTTGCGAGGACAAGATTAGTCTTGTTTCACTGGTATTAGATACAGGCTTTTTAGTCAAGAGCTACAGGCAATTCTGAGGAGATCCAAATGCCGCTTTAGTCTTGCAAAAAAGTCACAATCTAAGAAGGCTGCTGCAGAAAAGAAGCCACAGCGACAGGCTACGCTACCATCGTGAATAAAAATAATACATTTTCCATCTGGGAGTAGGTGGAAAGCAGAGGATCTCGAAGCTCCTTACACTAGAACAGGAAATAGAACATTAGTAGTGCTAAGGAACAGAAAATACGGAGAATTTTGCCATAGTCCTATGACTGGCAATCCAGCCCTAAATTATTCCAGGATTTTGGTGGGGGGTGGGGGTGATGCAGGAAGAGCAGTGTAAGTGCATAAGGAAAGACAGAAAAAAAAAAAAAAAAGGATTTTTATCTCAGGAATTACGTCAGAAATTAAAAAACCTGTAACAGCAGGACTTTCAGTTGACTCAAAGTGTTTTCTGCATGAAGTGTGGAACTCATTACTGCAGAACATCATTAAGGTCCATTAATTTACCCACTTCTCTGAATTCTGCTGCGTTTATAGCAATGAAGAACCCTAGACTGACCATCATTAAAATTCAAAGCTTTGCGATCGAAGATTTTGCATTTAAACCCCAATCACAAAAGAAGATTATCTACCGCCTACTTCAGAAGATAAGGTCAACGGGCCTAATTCCGTATAGCAAAACCCAGGTCCTTACCCTTGATAGAAAAAATCCAGAGGAATAAATATGAGGTATTTACTTCAAGCACCCAAAAGCAGCAGAGAACAGCGAGCAGCACATTAGGACTTCAGTAGCAGCTGAAGTTTAAGCAAAGCTGTTTTAGCGCAGCAGGGAGTACTTTGAACTTCTGCAGAAGATGGTGTTATTTGTTTATTAACTAGCGATTACTCTTGTGAGTCAGGAGCGCTGGCCGAGTTCCTCGTTATCTAATTAGATTAGCAAGCGGCAGTTATCAACCGATTATACTCCGTATAATAAACAGATTTCTCAACCGAATCCGTGAGGGATGCCAGCGCTGTCTGACACTAACACTTCAAAGCACCGCGCCGGAGCTGACTTGAAACCAGCCGACCGGCGCAGCGGGCCAGCACCGAGGCGTGAAGAACCAGCAGGGCCCTGGCGGAGAGGGGCAGCTCCGCGGGGCCGGGCAGGCACGTCTCCGGGGCGGCAGGGGGTTCGCTCCCCGAAACGCCTTTCTCGGTGCCGGCGTTTTCGGTAGCGGCGACCGCCGAGGCCCGCGGAGCCGCTCGGCTTCAGCGGGAACCGGGCGAACCCGTCAAGCTCAGCCGCTCTCCCCCGACACCGCCTCGGTTACGGAGGCGAGGCGGGGCGGGCTCTACCCCTCCCGGGAGAGCGGCCGCGTACCCGCCGTGGCGAGAAACGCCCGGGAATCGCAGACACAGCCCCCAGCTCCCGCCGCGGGTGGATCCAGCGCCGCGGCTCTGCGCCTGAGGAGCCGCCCGCTTTGTTCGCCCGCAAGGGCCGCCCCCGCGGCGGGGGTGCCGTGCCGTTCCGTGCCGTTCCGTTCCCTCCCGTCAGGCCCCGCGCCGCCGGAGCGCACCCCCCCCCCAGGACCCGGATGGAGCTGGAGACAATAAAGACGGCGCCACGGGGCGGCCCCGCCGCGCAGGCCACGCCGCCGCGGGAGGCGGGGGGGAACGGCGACGGGGACGACGACACGCACACGACACGCTGAGGGACGGACGGACCGACCGACCGACGGACCGACCGCCGCCTCAGGGGAGGGGGCGGCTCCCCCCGCGGCGGCGGCAGCGGTGGCGGCCCGGGGCTGCGCGCCCCCCTCACCTGCGCGCAGAGGGAAGGACCGCGGGTGCGCAGGCCGGCTCCCAGCTGCTCCGCCGCCGCCGCCGCCTCGTCCCCCGCTCCGCTGCCGGCTCCGCTCCGCGCCCGCCGCCCCGCTCCCCTCCCAGCGCCGCAGCCCGCCGGACGTGAAATCACTTCCGCTACCTGCGTGACCTCACAGACGACGCCCCCTTCTCCCCCGGAAGCAGCTGCGGACGGGCGCGGCCGGCCGGCAGCCCGGGCGGAGAGGCGGCGCGCTGCATGCCGGGACGCGCAGTCCTTCCGCCCCCCGGGCCGCGCCGCGCGGCACGCCGGGAGTTGTAGTTCCGCCCGGCTGCCATTTCGCGCGGCGGCGCGGGGCAGGCCGGGAAGCGCAGTCCCGCCGGGGCAGGGCAAGCCGCCATCTTGTGGCGCCGGCTGGGATGGAGGCGCCGAGGGGGCCGGTCGTACTAACAAAGAGGTAGACCCCAAACACCACCGCCCCCCCACACCCCGCTTCCAGGGCAAACCTGCCCCGCTTGCAGCGGCACTAGTGCGCGGCCGCGGGCAGGGAAAAGGCCGTGGGGAGCGTTACCACACGGGAAACCTGGCCCTGCCGTGCCCCCAGGACTCCCGAAGCTTTTCCAGCCTCCCTCAGGGGTCACCAGCCGACCTAGGGAAACCACTGAGCCCTGGGCTTCACGGAGGAAAAAGAAATTTAATACTTTCTGAAAAACACGCCCGTTTACAAAACAAATGTTTCCGCACTAGACTCGTGCATTTTTAAGGCTTTGTATTAGGCAACGCAAATGAATGCTCTTTTCTGGGACCTACGGTAAGTGCCCGGACTTCAACCCTATTTACAAAATGGGTCGAAAAAGCAATTTTTTTATTTTCCTTTGATTCCCGCCCCCCTTTTTCTTAAAAGTGAGGTGGAACTGACTCTCTCCTTCAGACACCACCTGCTAAAAACAGTGCACAGAGGTTTTAGCAACGATCAGAGCCATGCTGTGCTCCTCACTGCATTTACCCGTCCTCTCCACTACTCTGCCTAGGTACAAGCTTTTCTAGTCCTCTGATCTTCACAATCTCCTAAAAACCAAAGGAACTAGACACTGACAAGAGTTAAAAGCCCCTTTGTTCCATCCAAGCCACAGATGAACACAGTCCGACTTGATGTGGAGTCAAAACAGGCAGACTCGCAAGCTAACCACCACAAAAAGCAGGAAATCTGCCCCAAGGGCAAGCTGGGAGACATATGGCAGAAAAACGTTTTTTATGTGCAACTGCAAAGCCCAAAAGTGTGCGTTACTGAGGTCTAAGTTGCACAGAAATAAGTAATCTTGGATAACACCAAAATCCATTAGTGGTTGAAGAGTCACCATATGTGACAGGGTTTTTCAGGCTCAAGAACAGTTAGTGAGCTAGCAACATACAGACCAACTTGCCCAGCGTAGCTCTTTGTATTACACCACCTGTTAGGCTGCAAAGTCTCCTGTGCTATCAAAACACTCATGTAGGCAGCTTGTGAGCAGGAAAGGGGCTATCTGAGGGTAACAATTTCATTAACATTTCTCTGCTCAGCCCCTTTACTGCCTTCCTCCTAAATTTTAGTAAGGGTTAGCCAACTCTACAGAAAGTCTTGGTTTTCTGATTTTCCAGGGACATATTCTCCCTTAAATCAAGCTACTTATACTGATTTTATTAGTCACCATTACTGACTTATGTCCAGGGCCTAAGTGCTTTCTCTAGGGCCTGTCACATGCTCACTAAATGCTTACCTTCTAGCAAAGTACAACCTCAAAATACCCCTGTAAGGATCATTCTTTAAAAAAAAAAAAAAATCAAAATTACTATGCTCTTACTGCTCTTATTTCCACCTCTTATTTTAGTAAATTCAGCACAACATGTGGTTTTCTTATCTATAATGGAGGCTTCTCTTTCTACTTATTTCCCCCAGTGTTCGGCAAGCCTAGTGCCTTATTGCACCTCTGCTGAACTACACACATGGCAAAGAGGCAACAGGCTCCAGGGTTACTCTTCTGAGCTGAAATTCATGTATGAAAGCTGGCATCTAAATTGCAGAGCCTGTTCAATATTTCACTCAAGTCTCATGCTTTGTGTGATTTCCCCTCACCCCCTTACAGTGCAGATACAGTTATTTCCAAAGAGTAAGCAGCCCATGGCAACACCACATATCAATTGCCACCAAAGTGTGTTCCTGGCATCTGTCCTCAAGATCAAGTTACTCTGATGCCTTCATCAGAAACTGTTGCAAGGCATGTATTCTCTCTCTGTCCTTTGCGTAAACAGAAGATGTTCTGCAGAAGCAAGTTAGGTTTGACTTACTTTCCAATGTATAGAAGCATCATGTTGCACATGTGCAGGTGCAAAGATTTACATACAGCTCACCAAGGTTTTGAAAGTACATGCATTAGACACCTAACATCCACTGATACTAGAAACAAGAGTTGATGGGAGCAAGGGATTTTCTGACTCTGAAGCTGGACTATGCCACAGTTACTTTATGCCTGGGAATTCTTTACATTTAGACACTAAACATGATGCAACATCCTCCCACAGTTTAATTCCCACCAGTTACACAGGTTAGCATTTGCAACAGACCGAGCACACTAGGTGCAAGACCACTGAACTGCACAGCTATTTAAGATGCAGGTAATAGCTAAGGAAAGGCTACTTTAAAAATAAAACACATAGAGCTGTAATATTTCAATACATTAATCTTGACTGCCATGTTGTAAGGAAACTTAAAATGCTTGGGGGAGGTAAGAATTTATTTTGAAGGTCTCTATCTACCATCTTTAGAGAGACAGGGGATGACTGCCAAACATCAAATGACCGCTTTGAAGTCAGGTCCTCCACTTGGCTGATGAACTCAGCAGCCTCTTGGAGACAGATGAATGACAAATGTCATCATAAGCAAGCAGGGGTCCAAGTACATCCTTGTGACTTCATCAAAATAGAACTGACTGCAGGGCTGCTGCTACTTGTGCTTTCTTTCAGGGGCCTAGGAAAGCTGTAGAGTAGTTTTAAGACTGTATCACTGCATTACATTTAATTGATTTCATGCAAACTCAAACAAAATTTTGCATAGTAATGAGTGCCACGTAGAAAGCAGTAACAGTGCAAGAATGAGTTGCTGCATGATAAAATTTTGTCATTTGGGTCTGCACCTTTAGCTGGTTATTAGCATTTCACCACTCTCTATACAGACAGTCCCCAGAGAAACTGCTACTATCACAGTAGGAGATATTGAAGTTACACTTAATTCTTGCACAAAAGGGATCACACACCTCCCCTTTTTGTGAGGATGCAACAGCAGAAACTTACAACTGGAAAGACAAGGTATCAAGACTTTACTTCCCCAAAACACACCATCTTGTGTCTGCTAAATGTATTTGCTTAAGTAAATTAAATTCATCAAGACTCAGCCTTCTACATTTGAAAACCCTTCTTAGCACCGAAGCCTCCCTGTTGGCCAAGAGGCTCAGGTTGAAAGAGTTGTCCCTAGTCATTTTTACCCACACAAACGTGATGATGTGCCTTGAACTTAAGCCTTGATGAAAATACCATAAAACTCAAGAAATAAAACTGTCAGCAGAATATACCTACCAGTGTTTTAACAAGTGGTATTTTAATTTGTTTGGAAACGAAAGAGGTTTTAGGAAAGAGAAAGAAGTTATGCAGTAAGGTGCTAAATCACAGGTGTTAAAACATGCAAATTTTAAAAAGACAGCTAGAGTTTCAGTGTGGTATCATGAACACAGGAGTAAAGAGTTCAGTAGACACATTGGTTAACATGCCAAACATCTATAACAAATTACTGTTGCCTAGCTTTGTTTATTGGTAAATCACTTTAGTAACCTGAATTCACAAATAAGCAGTAAATAACAAAAACTACAGATAAACACAGGTTACACATGCAAATTCCTGTTCACATATCACATGTGCAGGTACATAAAGAGCACAGTTCTAAAGATTCTTGACGAAACCAGATTTTAACAAAAACTGTTTTAAAATGCAGGTATGAAAAAATTACATGTGAAGAATATAAAGATACCTTTTTACATTTCAGGACTCAAACGCTGCTTTTGAATATACTAGAGATGTATGACAGCTACAAGATTCAAGTAAAAGCAGGAAGAGCTCAAGGAAATAATACTGGTCAGAGGAGAATGGGCATTTACTTTTCACTAAAAATACACGGAATAGCTGAATAGGAAAGTCTATCATCAAGAGCTTAGAAAAAAAAATCACAAAGTTGTAAAGCTGACTAATCACTAGTTTTCCTATTTGCTATATAACAGCAATGACATTAAAAGAAACTGCAATTCAACATTTAAAAATGCAACTTACATTTAAAGCCTTCTCAAAAGTGAAATGCAATGACAGCCTTACACTCGAAATTAAATATCTGCTAGGCTCAGACTGAAATATGGAATGTTCTAGATAAAATAAAAATACAGTGTTACTTTTTATTTTTTATTGAGAATGGAATTGAAAGACAATTTCTGAACCTTGAAAGTAGTAAATTTCACTTCAGTGAAGTTTTCTTCCCGTAGATGAGCTTTCCACAAGGGTGCAGGATTTTTTCTTTAATAGCTTGAAGTGTCAAAACGAAAACTTGTTGCCATTCTCACATCAAGAACAAATTTTTGTCATTAACTTAACTGCATATGCTTTTTTGCTACAACATTTAACACATGAACAGACCTATAATGCCTACTGTATTTCACTAAAACAAAAAAAGAATACAGTATTTCCATCTACTACTTGTACTGCTTTTAAAAAAGATTAACATTAAAAACAAAGCCACTGTTTTCCTTACATCCTTCCTTCCTTTTAAGCTTCCTTCTTTTGCCTGTGGTCTTCTGCCATTTTATCCAGAATTTTCTGTTGAAAGAAAGCAATCATATTTTGGATAAAGAGTTTCTCACAATCACAACATCAATAATAGAAACATAAATCCAATTTTCAAGTTGTAAAATCTGTGAATATTAACTGCAAAGGTAATAAATAACAAGACTGGCACTTCTCCATATACTGAAGTGGAGCTCTCCTGAAGCACCACATTATCATTATGTCACTGAACATACAGCTTGCCACCAGTAAACACCAAATGGCAGCCTCTGCAAGCATTTACCTGGCCCTACTGTTAATGCCTTCCTAATAGGCTGGCAAGCCAAGAGAATTACTTTCCATTTTGTCATGGACTTGTGACAGCGATCGTGCCACTCACCTGGTTGGAATTTGCCATCTATAAAACCAGGGATAAAACATCTCCCCTCCCTAGAGAAGGGTTATTTTGGAAATTTGAGGAATTTGTTACCACTTCGATGACATTTGGCAGCAATATCAATTCATCTATTTATTTACTCTTATTGCTCTCAAAGTGAACGAGACTCCCAGCTAGAGAAGTGCCTTGCCATTTTCAAACAAAAGCTGCATTCCCCCCTCTTCTTCCCCAATTGTAACATTGGTGTGGTTTTAGAAAGTCATTCAACAGCAGCTCGCTAGTCATTTGTGCCATGGAAAAAGCAAATCAAATCATGTTTCATTTAAGTAAGTGATAAAGTTAATAAACTGGGATTATTTCCCCCACTTCCCCTTTTACATCAGGTCTTTAAAGTCCCATAATCAGGTACCTCAATGGAAAAAAAAAAAAAAAAAGCTATGGGTGATGGATGAGGTGGGTTTTTCTCACTACAAGATTCTGCATGGTAATTGATTTTCTGATCTACTCCTCAATGATGTTGTTTGCTTCGTGACATTTAATTGTGCCATCTGCCTTCCAGGGCCCTGTATTTGTTGAGGGTTCCCTATTATTGCAAGGGAGAAAGCAAACGTTTTGAGTCTGAGATGCCACCTTCTTTTCTATGGAACCCCCAGGGTTTGTTTTCAGCTCAATAATCAACTGGTATGAAATCAATTTATGTGAACGCTACATTACTATTAGAATTTTGTTTAGGATTTCCCTTCCTCAGAGGTGACATTTAAAAGCAGCTCACAGTACACAAAGATACAGCAGCAGCATTATCATTCATGCCATGCAATCATGTGATACCTAATCCAATTAGAAATTGTAAAACATGCTCACAAAATCAGAAGTTGCAAATATAGATTTTTTTTTTTTTAATATATAAAAACTTCAGCTTAAGCTCTGTTGACCGGTTAAAAACACTCTCAAAGGGACAACTGGAAGGGATTTGAGTCATCTGTATTTACTCTGCACCACTACTAAGCCTGGCCTTTACTCCAATCTGAATGTCCTCTTTAATCCAAGTTTACAAAAAAAATGCTGAAGCCCATCTCTAAAATGTGTATCCTGAGTATTATTTTCACAAGATAAAGTTTTGGAGAGGTCTAGCTTGAGTTAAAAGTTATAGAATAAGCCAATTTCCACTGCCTGAGTGCTTTTTTTTTCCTCAGTCCAGTCTCGTTCAGATCTATTCCCCAGGAAAGAATCACGCCATTTAAAATGAACAAGTTTTTGCCTTACCTTCAACTTTTGATAATGAGGAAGGCTGCTGCAATGGGTCTTTTTTGCAACATCTTCATTTGTGTAGAACAGGGAACACAATTTGCAATAAAACCCTGTTTTGGGTACCACATAATTCACACCTAGAGAAGTAAACACCACAAAATAAACTAAGAGATCTACTCTACATCATTTCTTTTAATGTCATATGTCATTTCAGCTAAATCTTAAAACCATAATTCACTTTACATTAAAAGCTGCTTTATCTTTAAAAGTCCTTGGTTTAGTTTAGTCAAGCCGGGGCCTAGTAATAACTAAATATGTGCAGGCTTTTTTTTTTTTTTAAATTTAAAAGCAACCTTTCAGATTAAGGGTCCATTTTATCGGTTCTTTCAAAAGAACTAACAACGTTTTGTCATCAGTTTCTGAGTATTTAGTATGAATCTGAACTATTAACCACTATTGTGCTTTGTGCTATTAATGGAATTTGTGTTACTAAAATATACCTCTTCCAATTTAACTTCTGCCTAAGGAAAGTGTTATGGAGAACTGCATGAAAATAAGGGAAAAAAAGAAAATACTAGGGTTAGGGGAGGAGTGAAGAAGGGGAGAAGAGTGGGAAGCCCTAAAATGAAAGGCTCAGAGGCAATGCGTTGCCAGAAATAAAAGTCAAACGAAATGAGAAATGCTACTGCAATGCATAGAGACATATTTGAAAAGAAATGGAAACAGCCTTACCAACAGGAATGTTTGGCTGGTATGGCCCAATCCTAAATTCATCTGGAACAAGAGGTTTCTCTTGGACATTCTTCGTTTCCTGTTCATCCTGGGTGTCTGTATTTTCATGGGCATTTTTCTCGGTATCTTGTGCTGTTGTGGTATCAGAAGCTTCAACAGCTTCAGCCTTCGAACTATCTTCAGGTTTGGTTCCATTTTCTAATGTTTCATTTTCCTGCTCTGGCTCCTCAATCTTGTCTACCTTGATTTCTGCCAAACTATCGTCATTTTTGCCAGCAGATTTTACTGCCAAACCTGACTTGCGGAGTTTTTGATGATCCGAGTCTTCTTCATCACCAACCTCATCTAGAGTGACAAAGCCTTCCATGCTTCGCGGAAAGCCACCCACGTATCGCTGTTGAAAAAATGTTTTCCTCATGTCAGCTTATTCTTAAATGTTTCCCTCAAACTGTCTTAAGTTTCAGAAGAGAAATATCTTCTCCAAATTCCCCGGAAAAGTGCTTAAATTCTTCCTTCAAGACCTACCTCACTCATTCAATATGTTACTCAAGCATGCAGAAGTGTAACCAGCCCTTTTTAAATATACTCCACTGTCCCAGAATCAAGAGTTCAATTTCAGAATTTTTTTTTTTTTTTTGCATCATGAGGGTCCACTGTTTTATCATATGAACATGTGATCTTCAACTTGAGAATTTCAGTATCTTTTTGCTATATTCTTACTTTGAAAGTCCTTCTAACATGAGTATTTTAAGTGGAAGTAATTTTGGAATGCCCAAGTTTTGTTTCTATTCGAGACAGTCCCACAAGATCCTCAAATTCATGCCTGCATAAAAGGCAAAACCTTACCAGAATAATTCTGTGCCCACTAATAGTATGAAAGTTCATAAAAAAAAAAAATTAAGCACTTTTTCAACCAGTGGAAAGCTTGGAGCTTCCACATTAAAAAAAAAAAAAACAAAACCAAAACAAAAAACAAACAAAAAACCAACCGAAAACACACCAAAACTGGAGTTTTCTTAAAATCCAGCTTCATTAAAAGACAGCAGATCTGTCTGAATTCTGATGTTTTTGAAACGTTCCTGCTGATAGGGAGTAGTACTGAAACAGCATCGGCTGTACAGCTGTGCTCTAAGAATGTAGGTCTTCAAGGAAGCAAGTCTGGGTTTTGAGGCAGTTTATCATAACAAATACCCACATAATAAGAAATAATCACTGCCATTTGTATTGGCAGTATTAGTCCCAACACCATGTAACTAGCTTCCTGATAGAAGGATCCCCCAAAATTGAAAACCATGCACACTTCATTCATTAAGAATAAGGAACATGCCTTACTTTTTTGCAAAACAATATTCCAAGTCAATAAAGTTACTAAAACTTTGCATGCTACGCCACGTAACCAAGTATAATTAAAAAGCAGCTGGTAGGACATAAAAACCCATGAGAGTATGGGGTCATCTGGTGAGAGAAAGGAAATTCACAGCAAGTAGCCTATGACTGAAGACACCTTGAAACCAATTTCCACCCCCCCTCAATTGGAAATGGGCCTTGGCTAACCACAAATGGACTCGCCTACCTTTCTGGCCAAGCATAAAGTGTAGATGTATGTACAATTTTGTCCAAGTCTAGATTAGCCTCAAGTCCCAAATATATAATTTTTTGAACATCATTGTTCTGCTCTGTGCTCAAACTACAGCCAGTCTCACAAGAAACTGCTTGGGAGAAAACAGTTCCTGGCTGCTTAGTATTAGTCAAAAAAGGGTTGAAGAGAAAGGCAAGAAAAACCCCAGGAAGCGACATGGGTAGAAGCCCACAAGTTAACAGTTTCCGTCAAAACAGAAACAGTGATTTACAACTGATTCCATTTGCAAGTTGCATCCAATGGCATCTTCTATTTTCTTCACAGGAGCTTTAACACCCGTTTCTCTTCAGACAGGTGTGCCATGCATGTGCTTTAAAGGCCCACAGAAAAAGATCTGAAATAGAGTGTACTGTGGTGTGCTATTTAAGTTACACAGGGTTTTCCACACTCAGGTACCTTGCTATATGATTACCTTTTTAAGCTTCTTCTTTGTTGCTGGATTGGCCACAACATTCCCCTCAGTTTTTATGGTCACATCATCAGCTGTGTCCTTTTTTTCTTCAGTAGTCACATCAGCTAAATTGGCAACATCTGCATCATCTCCTGCTGAGCTGCCACTTTCTAACAGTGCTGCTGCTTCCTCCTCATCCACTAGCAGCTCATCTTCAGATTCAAGGAGTAAACTAGGCTCATCTTGGTCTGCCTGTTCACTGCTTTTAGCACCCGATGGCTCAGCAGCATCATCTTGTTTCTCCTCTTTCACTTTTTCTTCTACACTGCCACTTTCAGGTTTCTGAGTAACATCTGGTTTAGACTTCTTATCACTTGGAGAATCTTTGCTGTCTGGAGAGTATGTTCTCTTTCTGTAAAGAGCAAAGAATACTTGCTTGTAAACCTGAAGAGAGCCCAGAAATGACTAAAAAAGGTAGGTTGTATTTTTCTAGACAAGTCTAAAAAAGATTGTGTTTTAGTCCAGAAAATGGAAGGTTGAGGAACCTTGAAGGATACCATTCTTCAAATATGCAAAAGGCTGCTGCAAGGAGGAAGTGTCCTTACAAGACAGGACAAGTGTTCATGGGTTTAAATTGCAGGAAGGTAAGGCTAATTAAGGACTGGAAAAGATTTCCTGAGGAGCCTGAAGAGGCTGTGAAATCTCCATCATTAGAGGAAGAGGGTAGGTAGCATATTAGAAACAGTTAATCTCAGGGCACAGCAAACAACAATTTGATCTCAGAGCTTGCCTGACTTCTTTTGTCTAATTCTATACTCTGGATAAGGTATTTTCATATTTTTTTTAAAAGAACATTATGCTTTAACAATAGGAGATTACCTAGTTTTATCCTTTTTCAGCAGTTCAACTCCTTTGTTTGGAATCTAAAATAAAATTAAAAAGCATTGTAAGTCACAGTAGAGTATCATTTATACAACTGTTGCAGCATTAATTCAGACCAGACAGCAGAATCTAGCCAAGTGCTTCCAATTATGTAAATCCACAGGTACTCTTCACCATGCCCACCCACCAACCAATTAATAAAATGCTATTAAGTTAGACAGGACATTACCAACCTAGAAATGCCATGTCTTTATTCACAGTAATTATCAGTTATTAAATACAAAACAAATGGGATATCCTCCTCCAGAAAAATCATATACAATTCCCCTTTTGTTTATGAACTGATACAGTGTGGTGCAGGCAATGGCACAGATCAGTCTTAATCTATACCCTTCTCCCTATCATTAGTGGTGGGCTACACAGACTGCTTTAGCAGACTCACAATGCTTCACGTATTTATGAGTTACTGAACAGGGAATTCCACTTGTGTGGCAGTAACATGGAAAACTATTCAATGCATTGGTTAAATATTTGAATTTGCCAGGAAGTGTTCATTTTTGGTGCATGATCATGTGCAATAGTAAGATTTCTTCATATTCCACAATAGAAAGCTTATGTTTTTATGAGACAGCTTGATAGTTCAGATTTCTCCTGCTTTTCTACCTAGTGTCCTAGTCTGATGGACAAAGTCTTGTAATTGCAAGAGTAGCCTGCTGTTATGTCAAAAAAAAAAAAAAGCAGCTATCATCCAACCCTGCAAATATGCAGTTACAAAGTAAGTTTTGACAAAGCTTATTCTTACAAATTAGATCGTAACACAGTCTAGCTATCTAGGTAGTTGGAGTTAGTGTCCACAACAGGGATGAAAAAGCTTTCTGGTGCTAAAGAAAAAAGGTTTTGGACAGCATGCAATACAGGAAATGCATTGTGTTGTAACACTTCATAGTTCAAAATAGAGTCCCTAACAACATTTTGTCTTTTTTTCTGTACACAAGAGTACATGTACAACAAAATGGACAAACCAACCAGCAGCTGTGAAAAGCCAAGAAATAAGCATACAATGTACGAGTACAGAGTTCTGCCACTCAGCTTGATTTTACTCACTGATCATTTTTAGAGGAGCGTGAGAACAAAAGAACCCACATTACAGAACGTTCTAAATGGAGACATTTTAATTAAAATCTACACCAATTACTCTAAAATCTGAATTCTAGTTGTTTGGTTTTTGTTTAATCCGAAAGGAAAATCCTATTACTTTGTTCTAGGCCTCATAACACCACACTCATGCTAAGTAACTGCACTTAAGTAGCCAGAAAATACTAAAGCGAATCCTTCCATTTTACATGTGGCACTGAATATTCAGTGAGTGATAACTGTCTTCTACTTCACTTTACACCTTCAACTACAATTAAAAAACTAAAACCACTACTTACCCTTAACACCAGTTTCTTGTATTTTTCAGATAAATCCACTTTCACACATCTGCCTTGGAACCAAAGCGCTTTGTTGGCACAATGCTCAACCATAGCTAAAGCATCTTCTCTGGTCTCCATCTCAATGAAAGCCTGAAAAGATTAAAACACACATTAAAACCGACTATGAAATACACAACACTTTTGCAGGCAAAGCTATTTAACTTAAAACACAGCGTTTCCAAATGCTGAAACAAAATTATGAGATTCAGCTATATTCAGCTATCTTCAAACTAGCCGTACATCTTAGAATTTACCTAAGTGCTCTATATATCCAAGCTATTCAATTCAGTAATATCTGTCACATAGAAAGTTCTGAAATTAAACAAAAGGCATTTAAATAACCTGCAAAAAAAGGTCACCATAAAATAAAATATGTTTCCAAATAAAAAGCATCTGGACAATGAAACACATTCATTTGGTGCTTTAGTATCTGGGAATTCCAGGGTAGCTAAGAAACTACCCCAGTATTTTATTTTTATTTTTCGAGAGAAGCCTGAAACAGAAAGGCAGCAACTGCTGGTCTATAAGCCCTGCTTTGTGAGGTGTTCCTCCAAGAAACAAGCCTATGACACACAAGTTTGCTGAAAAAGCTTTTAAAAACACATCTGGGCTAGAGTATCATTGGCAGACAGAAGAAAGCTGTTTCTGCATCCAGCTTAGACAGCAAGGGATTTTATTTTCTAGTGAAATAAGGTCAGGGAGGACTTCCTAGGGGTCATACCATAGATTCAAGTAATTTTTCACACCACAAGTGTGCCATTACAGGATTCAGGCATTCATCTCTCTGAAAAAGTGCTGGAATTTCCTATTTAACTCAAGGGAGCAACAAACTGGGACAGCAAAGTTGAAAAAAAATTTAGAACTAAATACTTTAAACCGCTTTTTAGGTTTATAGGAACCATATTTATAGGAACCATGTACATGCACATCCAAAGCCTTTTACGATACACATGCATGCATTATCTTCAAACTTTTTTTTTTAAGTTAGAGCACCACAGCAGGACTGCTTTTGTTTCATTTTAAAGAATGAAAAACAAAGGGTAAATGAAAGAAATGTGTAATAGTGGAATACATTTGTTAATGTTCCATAGGTAGTATTTTTTCAGCCTTAAAAAAAAGTTCCAAGACTCCTAGAAATCTGCATAACAAAAAATTAAGCCTCAATGCTAAATATATGTTCTTCACAGCTGAGGCCTATTCTTTCTTTTTTTTAAAGCAGCTCACATTACAGTAACATTTTGCAGTATGCTAGATACCAAAACACCACCTACATAGGCCTCTAATAATTTCCATATCTATGCTAGAACAGAAAGTCGACACATACACCAGTTAAAGACACGTCATTTCTTCACAGTTAAAAAAACTTAGTTTCAAATTTTCACACATATATGTTCCTATGGTCAGTTACCTGGCTTTTCATTCTCATGAGTATGTAGTTCTTAATTTTTCCATACGGTTCAGCCAGTTTGAGTACTGCGTTGTCAGAGTATCCCGAATGAGGTAAATTGCTGAGGTGAATCACACGACCAAGTTCTGGTTTTGGCGGCTCAGTTTTTTGGTCAGGTTTACCCTCGGGTTTCTAAAATTAAGTGGGAATGAAATTTTTTAAAGTAGACACTACATAAAATATACATGGATGACTGTCCCTTGATTAAGTTGATACAGCTGAGAAGTACATAAACTAAGAATAACTTAAATGCAATGGCCTCACAACACTGACTGCCCTAGATTAAAATCAGGCAGTGTTAAAAAAGCAGAAGTGTTTTACCTTTATTCTTTTGTATTTCTGTGACAAGTGGACTCTGACTGGTTTACCAAACACTAGTGCAGGTGTTGTTGAATAGTATTCTACTGCAGCCTGAGCATCTTCCGTGGTCGACATTTCGATAAATGCCTGAAGTCATATAAAAACAAATTAAGCACTATTCCTTCAAGAATTAGTATTTTTGTTTAAAATCTCAAGCTCCTCCTTGCTTTCCTGTAAAAACAGCTGCATCAAAAATGAAAATTGCCTTTTGGTTACAACATTAACTGACCTGCAAAACTTCACATGAATTTCACATACTTTATTTAGGTGCACAAACAGAACTATTTAGTTTGTTTACATTCCACCTAGATTTGGATTCAGAACATTCAATTGCTTCCTGCTTTTTCTCTTCTATGGTATCAGCTTTTCCACACTCCAAAATACAACACACTGTATGATACAAACTAAGACCAAGTAAGTTTTCAGAGAGTATTAGAACAAGAACAGAATTTGCAAGCACAGTGTATTTTTGAGAAAGCTGTGAACAACAAACAGGAAGGATTTTTTTTAGCAATATTTAAGTTAAAATGCAGTACTACAGCATTTCTGCAAAGAAACATAGCGGTCACTCTTCCTTTCACACGTGACCTTGGTGACACGTGTGCCATCTTGCTTGGTAGCTGAGTAAGTCCTTTTACAAAAATTAAGCTCAGACAGTAAGCATACTAAAGACACCAAACAGCACCCACAGCAGTACTAAAAGGCCTAATCTTACCTCATTGATTTTGTTTAGAATCAGGTGATTTGTAATTATTCCAAATGGTTCAACAAGCTGAAGCAGCTGATATCTCAAGTTCTTTCCCCTCTGGAAATCCATGATGTGAACAACTCTGCTTGTTTCCTGTTGAAGACAAAGCATGCATAAACATGAAAAAAAAAAATGTGTATCAGCTGACCTAAACAGAAAGTCTGTCAAGGCTCAGCTCTACTTGGGGTTTTTTTTGTGTTTTTTTGTTTTTTAAATTTTTAAATCTTCAAGCAGTAACCAAAGCAAGATGCATATAGAAAAGGCACAGAACCTCCAGGGATTTCCACAGAGGAAGATGCCTGCCATGCCAAAGTTGCCTTTCTTGTATGTTCATGTCCCACAGCTTCATCAGAAGAGAATGTTTAAATAGGGTTTGTACAGTTTTGGAACAAATATTTTGTAGAGTACTTGGCACAACAAAACCCCAATCATATTCCAAAGCTTCAGTATTTCCACACAAATAAATCCTAAAAATCTCACTTTTAAAGACAATCCATTCATTTAAAAACAACAACCAAAAAAATCTTATGAAAGCAAACAAAAAGTATAACATAAAATTGTGGTTTTTTTAAAAAAAACAACAAATTTTTAATACTAACCACTCTGCCCTTTTGCATGTGTCTTGGTCCTTGCATATTTCCATTTCCAGCTCCTTTAAGAAATTAAAAGAAGGAGCAAGCTTAGTTCAACCTGCAAGACTAGTATTGTATTAACACATCTCTTCACAAGTTCTTAAGAAACCAGAATGACATCAAGTTTCAAAAACTAATTATTTCCTTACAGTCTGAAAAGGCTGATAATTTGTTTATTTCAGAGCTCTTGTAACTTGACATCCTCCTTCCTGGTCATTCTGTTCAGTTTAACATTAGAGAAAGAGCTGCATTTACTGATGTGCAGAAATAGCAGAGAGTAAGTAAAGCCCATTGAAAAAAATATCTCCTGTTTTAGAGTAAGATTTGCCATAGCAAAATGTCTCTGTACACAAAAGCTGTGAGATCTCCAAGAAGGATACACTTTTCACTATTGAGGTTTTTAGGTGCAGAAAAAGACTCCTAGTTTTGGTTCTAAACCAGTACAAATTCTATCATAATGCCCATTTTACTAGGAAACACCTGAAAAAAGCCTTTCAGTTAGTTAGGCTCAAAGTCAAGTTTGAGATGTTTTGAAAAATTAACAGTGTTATTTTAATGAAATTAAGTATGAATGCACCTATAATCTAAAAATTCCTTTAAAGTGTCTGAAATACTTGTACTCTGTCAGGATACATAGGTAAATGAATTAGTTTTGCTCTTTTAGTCACTTGAACTATTTAAAAGGTAGAAAGTAACAACTTCAGACAAGAACCTGATTCTTAGCCTGCCTTCCTGTGAAGAGGCTTGCATCATCTATCTTCCCATTTCTCACTTGCTATTCAAATCTATTTGTCAAATTCATTTGAAATTAAGGGGGAAAAACACTTAGGACACTGAATTCTATCAAGTTTCACCAAAAAAACCCCACCAACATGTAGCTAATAAGAAGACAGATACAAAAAAATTATAGACAGGAAAAAATACAAGTCCAAAATGTGTGGATTAATCAAACACAGTTAAAACCCAGCCATAATAATGTGACTTGTACTTAGCAGATGGTAGAAAGGTGAAAGTGTGGGATCTGAGCACCAGTCTTTGGCTAGGGAGGGACTAAAATATTTAAGTTCCACCACTTAGAAAAGTGAGTGTTTTGTTTTGTTGTTCTAAAACACTGGTAACAAATTAAAACAAAATAAGGGGGGGGAAAAAAAATCAGGAACTTAAAACTTTCAAAAGTAGGTGCCTGTTGATGTTACCTCTTGGCCCAACAGGAGGTCCTCCAAGGTGAAACGGAGGTGGTGGTGGTCCCAGAATTCCTGGTGCAGGGTTTGTGGATTGCTGCAACATAAAGGGATCACCCCTAGAAAGAGGGGAAAACACACCTTAATTTTAAACCAAAAAACTGCAAAGCTTTCATTCTCAAAAAAACCCTAATTTCTGCAGAACATCTAAGGAGAAGTCAACTTTAGCTATTTTTACTGCTGCTCTTCAGCTAATAGAAAACAAAGGGAGGTATCCATTTGAAGAAAAGGAGGTGTTTTGTTTCACATAAGATGTTAAGAATGTCCTCCGCTTCAAATAAAAATATTACTAATACTTCAAAAATCATTACTACTTACATTCCATGTCCTGAGTCACTGTCAGGATTCCATTCTGGATATCTTAAAAGAAACAACAACAAAAAGAAAACAGTAAGAAAAAATACAATCTCCTCTACCTACGTAATAATTTTCATACAAGCAGCTATACCTTTACATGTTAACACAGGTAAAACACACGGTAACACTGCCCACTACAGGACCATGACAAGAGTCATGAGCAGTATCTATTGACAGAATAGAAGTGCTATTCTTAATGAGAAACTTCCTACACTACATGTAACATGTCTGCCAATTTATAATACAAATTGCACAAAGTTCATTTTACAACGAGAATTTAGGAGTTGGTATAATTGTCTAGTAAAAAATTACAATAGATTGTCAACCGTTAAGATCCAACTCTTTAAAAATGTTACATATAGATAAGTAGGATTCAAAAGTTATGAACCAAGAACGCTTTTTTGTCCTGAAGATACTCTTTTAAGTTGTTTTTACTCCCTACAAGGCACAGCATGTTTTCCAAACCTGCTTTGTGCAAAATAATTGACCATTATTTAGTTGTACATGCCCTCATGCCACAAGAATGTTTACTGTACTTCAAATTCATACATTTCAAGCAGCAGCTGACAACGTCGGCTGTGAGTCGCTCCATTGATATGATGGTTCCACTCCTGCAGCAAAGTAAATAATTAAAAATTAACAGCCACGTATAGCAAGCCATTTTTAACAAATAATGTTGTATAGCGCAATATCTTCTCTTCTAAGCTGAAGTATCAAAGACACATAGATACCAAAATCTCTTTCTGTAGTGCTTTAAAGAAACACTGAAATTGGACCTACCTCTTAACTCCTAACCTGGGTGAAAAGGTGTCTGATGAAAAATGTCTTGCAATCTATGGGCTTGAACCTGCCTCAAAGGTGCAAAGCTTACCAGGGGATAACTGCTACAGCACACATGCATATCATTGCTATTTCAACTTTTAGAACTGGATGCTGAGATATTTTTTTGTCTTCAGTAATTTTAGAATTTCCTCCACTCTCTCTGCTTCATTCCTCAGACTTTTAAAGATTAATGTGAACTAAACACTCAAGTTTCTAGAACCATAAAGAAGCCAAGAAATTTCAAGGAATTCAGAAAGGAAAGACTAAAGAAATGAAAGTGCATAGCTAGGACAAACTACAAATATACAGGTGAAATATAAAAATAATGACCATTTGAGGGGAATAATTGAGAAAAAAGGAGATCTAAATCAAGATGGTACAAAGGAGGAATAATGGAATTAAACCAAATCAGCCAGGTGAAACTACTTCTGGTTCTGGCTTTAGCACTAGAAAGGAATGAGGGCTTTCTACTTTTTCTCTGCAGACTATTTTGATTACAAAGGGAGTTATTCAAGAGGTGAGAAGTCATGGGGACTCCTCCTTTATCGAAGTACAGAGTGCCTGATCTCCATATGCTTACATTTTTACAAGTAACAGCACTAGTTTGTGCTATATTTGCATTTTTAAAGTGACAAGAACTTCTGAAGTTTCACTGCTGCACAGCTGTGAGCCACGGTCTAATTTCTACTCTGCTGCTCTTCAGTAAGCAAAGGGATCAGCAGAGACACATGGGGCAAGTTAGCTTTATGTTCACAGAGAAGGGGAGAGTAATTACAGATTTTGGGGGGCAGTTTAACTGAAGGTTTTCTCTTATCGGCTACATTTTCAACTGTGAACAGGTATACTGCACCAGCTGATTGTTTTATATGTCTCTGCTTACATGCATATTTCTGCTCAGCACCCACAAATCATTTTTTCCTAATCCCTCATCTTTTCTGATTTTTAGTTTCTGCAACACTACAGCCACCCTTCTGGATACAATGAGACACTCCTGAGGCTTACTGTAGTGTTTCCATATGCTAAATGCCTACCTTGCACTTTCCACAAAGGAGAAAAACCTGGATGTAAAGTCTCCCATAAAGTACTGTTGTTAAGCTACACTACAATATTACTCCATGATACACAGAACATAACGTGGGGCAAGATGAAACCTTCATTCATTTTATCAAGATGTAAAATGAGAGCACCACTTTTTCTTATTAACTGCACAAGATGTAGGCTCTGCAACTATAAATTAATAAATACGTTGGCAATTAGGATGAAAAAAACCGCCAAAACCCCCAAGCAAACCTACCTATGAAACATTCAATACTTAAAGTTTCCTCAGTTTAAAACTTGCTAACAAGTTTTAGTACTATACTAGAGAAAACAGTCCTTTAAACACTAAAAAAAACCCTAAATTTGGGTGCGTAATCTGTAAAGCCTCGGTGGCTGATTCTGCTAGATGTAACATGCTTTAAAGCTGTCTTAACATATAATTTTAAAGTATTATAAACTGAAGTAGACATCTGCAAAATAGAGCCAAACTTTGGAAGATCTAATTCTCATTATATGTCAAAATTTTAAATTGCTTTTAAATTGGCAAAAAAGGGAGATCTGACATATAAATTAGGATCATTCCCCCCCCCCCCCGAAAAGTTTTCAGAACAATGGCTCATCTATATTATTAACTCTTTATTAAATACAGTTCTTAATCTGGACTTCCCTTTACTCCCTGCCTCTACCCAGTCTAAAGCATCACTCTTCTGAGGTTTCAGGGCACTAAATATTTACAGACACTGATTAACATTAACACCCAAAGTTAAGCTAGAGAAAATGTGAACTGAGTTTCTTAAAACTCAGATTACCTTTTGCCTCAATTGATGCAAGCAAGAGGACACACTGTTCTTCAGAAAATTAGGCCAAACTTAAGCACCTAATTTTAGATAGCCCTCTATTAGGGACACGGCCATGTTTTTCCTTTGAGATGTATCACCATTTCAAGTGTTTAACCTCCAAATTCATCTGCTCATGTTGCATCAGCCTTTTTCTTTGGCAGGGGAAAACAATCCCTCCCCATCCAACACCTCATTCCTTGATAAAGGGATCAGGATTGACAAAATGCCTAAAAACCCTGGGGCACAATTTACTTCACAATTAGACAGAAAACAAACTGGGTCTTAAAATAAATACACGTCAAATTAAAGAAGCAATTAAGAATGTCGCTAAAAAAGAAAGACAGAGGACCAGCCTGCCAGCTTTAGTTACACTAAGGGTGTTTAACCCCTTGCTCGAGCTTAAAATACACATTGCTTCATCACACACTTTTAAAAAATCTCATGGTATTTTTATTTGGAGGTGGGGGAAAATGAGATTTTGATACTGCAGTAATAAGTTTACATTGTCCCAGCTAAGAAAAGCATTCCCTTTCTGCTTTCCATAAATTTTGGTTCAGATCAGATTACTTTAAAAGTTAAGTTCTACTTGATTCAATTTTGTGGGAGACACAAAATAAGAATTCTGTAACTGTTAGGTATGCAAAGCAGAGGAAAAAAGGAGAGAAAGAGAAAAATTCTTACAGTGACATGATTTCTGTAATTAGAAACAAAGCCCAAACTTGGGTCATAAGAAACAGATGATCCAATCTCAAATATTTTATGGTGTACTAGCAGTTTTAAGTCAAAGCATATTCCTAAAAAAAAGACGGTTTTACATATTACAGAAGAAGTCAGCCACTTAAGTTATGCTGTCAAAAGAATTTGGTATTTCTCATACCTGGAAAGATACTTCATGTTGGATATCCTTTCAACAGATCTTCATACCAAAGCAAACTAAGAACCACGAGGCTTTAAAATGAAGTGCTAAAAAGAACCCTACTTACAGGATTATTGGTTGCCATCTTCAAGGGCCTCAGAAGTTTTTGTTTTCAATCTAACCAAATGAAGTCCTTTTACAGAACTGAGCATGGCATCTAAACTGTCAACACTTAAAACCTTTTATGAAAAGCAATGTCAAATATAGGAGACAAGAAACCCGGATTACTGTGATTATTTTATATAAAAAGTAATTAAAGCAACACAAGTTCATAAACTGTCAGATCAGCTGGAGTCATACAGTGTGTGCTCTAAAACTGGTCACTTCCTTGCAGGGACAGAATAATTCTCATGTTTCAAAAAGATTAGATGTACAGAAGCAGCACTTTTTGAGAGGTAACTGTAAAGAAATGGTTAGTAACAGCAATTCCACATTGTATCAATTTTACAGTAATAGCATGTATTGTATTTTCAATTGAAGGCCTTCAAGCTAATTAGCCACTAATTGTGATAAGAGGGGCACTGCATTAGCCAATTAGCCAATTAAATTGCCTAGTATACTGAAAATCAGCAAGATGAGTAAAATTGGAAAAGCTGAAAGGGAGAAGGCTCTGAAAATAACATCTGAATAAACAGGCCACTTTGAGTAACCTGCTACCTTTGCAGAGAGTTGAACTACTCATGAATAAACTAAGAGGGATGTCTCAGCATAACTGAATATACCCGAAGATCCACTCTACTGGTGAGCCAAGTAAAGAACACTACTAGGAACACAGAGCAGGATACTGCAACAGCAGACTGATTGCTCGGAGAGTCTACAGGGATAGATGCAACATGTGACAATAAAAAGTGAGTCTGAAGTGTCTAAGAAAGTTGTGAAAAAGGAGAAAAATGACGACAAATTTCAGCCATAGTATGAGATAGAGTGTTAAAGTGAAATTAAAAAGGCAAGAATGAGCTAATCTAAAACGTGGTTTTTACTTTTGCAAATAAGTTCCAGGGCTCTACATTAACTCTTTCCCTTTGGACAGGGAAAAAGCAGAACTGTGCAAGAATGCATCTTAACTACATATAAATCAGCAATCAAGACAGATGTGGAGGAGAGCTGAAACTAGCTTCCTGAATAGCACAGTAGATACACAGCAAAAAAACCCCAAACCAACAAAAAATAAAAAACCCACCCAAAAACTGCTTGAATGCCAGATGTTTGTGGTTAAGAGAATATGTAGATGTAAAATATAAATAAGATATCCCAGCAGATGATAGCTGTTTGACTTGAAGTTAAGCAATCTGGGCAAACAAAATACATTAATGTAAAGCCCTGGTTTACAATGTTTGTTAACAATTACCTTGTAAATAAACCAAGTGCCTTTTTCACTCTCAAACCAACTTTCAGATCATTTCAAAAGCAACAAGGCTATAGAAATAATTAAAGAAATAGGTAAAAACAGAACAGATACTACAACGTAAAGGAAAATAGAAGTATCTGGTGCATAACTCACCTTATTAGAATGAACTGGCATATCACATATAGAGCACAGATGGGGATAACCCTTCGGTAAGAATCCATGGAAGTCTTCAATATTGCTATTTGGAGGAGCACCTCTCTTTTTCTCAAAGAGAGATCTCTCAGGACCAGGACCACGACCCATTCTGTCATACTCACTGTCAAATTTATGATAGTTATGCGAAGTCTCACCATAAAAAGATTCATCCCTACACCTTTCTCCATCTCTTAATCTGTCATCTTCATAATCCATTCTGTCATAATAACCAGATTCTTGAGAACGACTTCCATGGTCATAGTCAACCACTGGGTTGAGACTAGGACCACGATCATCAAAGCTATCTCTTCTAAAATGCCTTTTTTCTTCCCAATCATCCCTAGGTACTCTGTATGGTGGTTCCCGTGTGGATGATCTGCCATCTCTACCATAACCTTCTTCAGCTCTCCTCCTTTTAAGTTGTAGAAGAATCTGAGGCAAGTTTTCAGGAGTAATCTTGTCCTCGGGATAGCGACTCAGTTCATCTAAGTCTCTAGCAGACAGACCAAAGCTGGCCAAAATGTTAGTGGCCTGGTCTGCATCTCCACGGTGCTGAGAAGACAAAGGGAGTGGACCTCTACTTCCAATGTTAAATATAGACTGCAAATTATGGGAAGAGGTACTACCAGAAGACAGTGCACTATGAGATCCTTGTTGGTTCAATGAAGAACTCATTCCAAGATTCATTAAGCTAGCAAGGCGTGCAGTACCCTGGTTCATCCTTCCAAGAGATGCTGGCATATTTAAAGACTGGGTAGCAGCAGCAAGAAGGCCTATTCCTGCAGAGAGGTCACGCCCATGACCTTGTGAATCCCTACTCAGAGATGACTGCTGGAATGACTTGGACATTGTAGAACTATAGCTTGTCTACTTTATGGATAAAAAAAAATTTCTTTTTTTTTTTTTTTTAAAGATGGCTGAAAAGAGAGCTCACACTAGAAAGCTAGGCAAACTTCACTTCAAAAATGGTAACGCCAAGAAAGAGGATCAATAATGACTGCAGATCTTCTTCAAGCTGAGAAACACCAGACAATTCTGTAGAAAAACAAGCAGTTTTAGTCACAAATCCCTTTAAACAGATGCAGTTTTAAACTTATGCATCATGTTGATCTAAAAAACATTAAAGATCTCAATCTTACAAGGCTTTTATTACATAACTTAACAGATTCAAGAGGTACCCAGAACCTACATGTATTATTTCAGATAAAAATACAGTAGTGTTTCCTATACATACTACTCTTCTTCTACAAAAAGCTACTTTCATACCGAAGACAAGCGAATTTCAGAAGTTTGGGATGTCTGAAAGCATCTAAAGTTTACTAGCATATAAGCCTTGATCTCTGGTTAATGGTTTTGTTTATACCCTACATTACTGTACTGTGTCTATGAGAAGACCACAAAAAAAACCTTTAAGCCCATAGAATCCAAGATGACTTGGGCATATAATACATATTTGAAAATGAAACCTATACCACCACAGAATAGGACGAAAGGAAGTTAAAAGTAACTGAAGTTTGGGCAAAAAGTTTCTGCGGTAAGATCTAGTAAATAAGACCAAACATAATATTCAATCTTTATGCAGTAAAATTCAAATTACTGATGTGAAGACAGATGTGAACAAGAAAAATAAGTTTTAAAATTTGCAGGAAGTAAACAAGACCTCTTGCTCAAATTGCAGTTATACTGATAACAGCACTTCGGAAGCGATTCTTTATTCTATTATATTGCAGCTGTGACATCAGCCTGTACTCGCAGACCTCAAGCTAAACAAGGTCAGGCTTAGTACTGCGATGGGAGACCCAAGGAAAAACCTGCTCCTGCAGAAAGAGACACTAGGTGAGTCAGGAGATGGCACTACGCCCCCAGCCAGGCCTGCAGAACAGCGGTGTCCATGTCTCTTACCAGCATACTGCTTCCTTGGTTCAGGCCCGACATTTTTGATACCATGACCACATGTGGTAGTTAAAGATCCTGAAACAATACTCATAAGAGAGAGAGATATCTGCCCCATGTCCCACTAAAATACTAACCTAGTATTAAATATTTGGTTCAGTTGCAGGTACTTAGGTACTTGAAGTTTTAACTAAACAGTGTATCAATATCCACGGTATATTTTATGATGCAATGGATATATTTCATAAAGTGTGTGTGTGGGGGGGGGGTGTTGGGGTTTTTTGTTTTTGGTTTTTTTGGTTGTTGTTGGGGGGTTTTTTTGTTTTGTTTTGTTTTGTTTTTTTTTAAGTGCAGAGCAGAAATAAACTGTAATACTTCTCCCCATACTCTTTCAGCCTTAGGATAGATACACAAAATTTAAAGCAATTCAACGCACATGAAAACATTCCACCAGGAATACACCATTCTTGGGTCCTCGATGTGGTAAAGCCCTTTCAAATCTCTGCAGAGCAGTTTTGCTTCTCCAGCACTGCCACTCAGATGCACATAAAACACATAATCACTTGAAAAAGAAACAGGCACAAGTTGCATAGCTCCAAATGAAATCAGCTTCTAAGAGAACAGGTACGTTTGGGGAGGAATGGAAAAGACAAAATGAAAGCAAGGATTTTTCCTTGAAGAGACCAGTTCTGCAGAAGGCAATTTCTCTTGTACTGGAAACAGAAGAAAAAAGGTCAAGGTTATGAGCATGTCTCTGTCCCAACTGCCTACACAATCCAGGGCCCTGTTTCAACAGCGCATAAACTTTTTTCTACCTTAAGTTGAAAAGCACTTGGGTTCTCTTTCTCAGTAACAGCATGTTACAAAACTATGCATTTATGTAGGAAAATAATGGATTCTATGAGATACACATAAAGTACACAAAACCCACACAACTCCATCTTTGAAAAGTAACTGCTTTATACAGTTTGCTACATATTCCGTTATCAGTACATCTGAACTCATATTTCAGCTATGCTTTTAAGATCCACATACATTGCAGTCACTTAAAGTAAGCTTAACTGTGTAACATTTGGTTAAGAGTAAGAGATTGAGAAACACGGGGATGGAAATAAGTTTAAAAGTATCTGAGGCAGAAGACAGAAAAGCATTGCAGAAAGCTTCAGAGGAAAACAGTAAAATAAGAATACAGGGAGAGCAGACGAGGTAAATTCTAAGTGAGATATCCAGGACAAGCTGACCACACTAAGGAACACCTGAATAGAAAGCATTTAAGAACTGTATCATAAAAACCAAGACTCTTTGAAGTTCAAACATGAGAGAAACACTAATATTTACCTGGGTACCATGTTTTACCTTACACACATTCAGTAATCTTCAAAGTACTTTATGACAATTTTACAAGTTAATCCTTATTCCTTCCATTTTTACATATAGATTTCCTTCTAGTTCATTCACACACTTACAGAATGGTTTGAAACTGAACTTACTAGGTTCTTCATAAAATCAGGTATTCCAGAGGGCTTTACAAACCTGACCCTGACAGTGATTCAGCAGACAACCATGTGGTCAGGAAAGGCACGGTGCATCCTGCTGTTAATGCAAGGACCTGCACGATACAAGTTTTCACTAAATCAGGAAAGTTCTCTACTCTTCAAAAATACCCTTTCTCTTTGAACAGATGCTCACTAATCCTCTTGTCACAATTTTCAATTGGCAGCTCATTGTCCACTGCTCTGGAGAGATTAGCAGAGAACAAAACCCAACAATTCCCAGCCTGGCATGGACCTGGGCTGCAGAAAACCTGATTACATGCCATGCTTTGATCCCACTTACACACAGAGGTTTTACATAACCATACCATGCTGCTGCTGCTGCAAACACCCATAGAAGAAAGAAGCAAAGGGTAAAATACAAACAGGAAAGATGGGAGGAAAAACGAGACAAAGAAACAATGAGGGACAATCTTACAAAAAAGCATGAAGTGGGACAATAAGACAACTGTATGATGAAGACAGAATATAACATTAGCAGTTGGTCTACTAGCCAGTACACTGCCCTACACCTAATCAGGTATTCCAGTGGAGTACTTAAAAAACTAAGTTTTGAGTTACCCTCAAAAATCACTATTTATCACATCACCGTCATCTTGCAATTGCTGTTGTACTCTACTCCTAACCATCCCCATTCTTTAAGATCAGATGAAGACAGCAACAAAACAAGGTGGGGGAAGAGCTCTAAAAATCATACCAAAGAATGTTTAACTTCCACATGGTCAGGTTTAATATGTGATTCTAAGATAGCATTTCTTGCACTGATCACTTCTGAAAGATTTCATGTCAGTATCTGATAGAGACAGGTTCCCATGGACCAATGCCAGCTTTGAAGCAAGTGTGCCATCAACTGAGTCACAGCAACAAGATGAGTATGACTGAACAAAGCTGTCTAAAGATCCAGACATGATTTAGCGGAGTTGAAAGTGTTATTCTAATTGTTCTTCATGTAATTTCAGCTATACTGGGAACAGACAGGCTTTCAGATACACATTTTTTAAGATCTGTGGACAGAAATTTGGCCATATTACTATTTGAAAATATATAATATAAAGCAATCTTGAAATAAGTTGAAAGTCAAAATGTTACTAGATTTCCAGACAAATGCAGACAATGAAAAAAACATTTTATATCTACAAGTTGCAAAAGAGTTTGCTGTAAAGGCAGACAACAAAAAAAAAAAGAAATTTGAATCCTAAAGAATACACTGCTACCAAATAAAGGCCAAAATGAGGCTGATTTAAAAACACTATAGAAGGTTTTTCTTTTCATGTAAAACTCTTCAATAAAACTTACAGAACTCTTGCTCCACATAAATATTAATTTTGTTCCTGATAACCATTTAATACAGTGAATTCTTGAGATACATTGATCATGGTGAACACCATAACCTTATAGAACACCAATACCTTGAAAATAATTCCCTAGCTCCCTATTCCTTCTACCACTCTTTTTTTTTCTTTTTAACCTGTGCACACATATTATAGCTTTAATATTAATCTTGTTCTTAGAACAACTCATCTTTTACCCACTCCTATTCCACTATTTATAGAAAAGTCTCAAAAATTAAAAGTAACTGTTTTCACTTTCTAGTCAGTTTCACTTTCACTTAAAAACAAAATTACTCAAAACACACTGAATTTAATCAAATAAACTTAATTATGGTAAAAACATGAAGAAATCTGCAAGCTGAAAAACACACCCTCAGTTTATAACACAAGACTTTTGAAGACTGTACACCCTTGGGAAAAAAGTCTCAAAGAAGTGTCACATCCACAATCCTTGCTCTTTGGATAAAAATCTACAGATTTTTCTTCTCCTCCCTTACATGTTACACTCAGTGCAGCAATCTATTCTGCTATGGAAGAATTCATATACTTCTCGGCAAAACTATCTCCAACGCATCATGGCAAAAAAAGGTTATCGACAGAAGAGATCTGGAAGTCCGAGTGACAAATTGGACAGACAGCTCCCCATGTTGCTCTGAGAACTAATGGTAGTAAAAACAAGAACTTGCAAGGAAATTAGAAGCAGATGTTATCTAGCCGCTGAATGACCGAGTGTAATGGATTTGGAATCTACGGGATTACTTTAACTTGGGACAATACAGAAAAGGCCATTGTCTTTCCAAAGGCACAGGAGGAATTGTCTAGCAGCCTTAGAGAAAATGCAGATTATCACCCATTTCAGGCACCAGTATTCAGAGTGGTTATTCAATATTGCTGTTTCACATGCAAGAAAACAACTCATCTTGTTCGACTGATCTTCAAAGGTCATGACCTCAAAAATTTAAGCAGCACCTGGCACACTGGATGCATGCGCTTTTTTTGTGCACAGATGAGACAATCTGTTTCAGGCAGAACAACTGGAAGAGTTTCATTTCTTAGGATTATGTTCAACTTCATCTCGGTGACTTGCTCGATCAGAGGAGCACATAATAATCTGGGATCTGAAGTTACTGTAACAGGATTGCTTCAGAAGTATAACATATGAAAAAGACTTAATTTATAAATGGGGAATTGAAATGACTAGTTTAGCAATTAAGAATCTTAAAAGAACTTACACAATTTTAACAACATTTGAATGTAGAAAAGAGCACTGTGAAAGATGCTGATTTCCTATTTCTGCTCATTATATAATTCAATAAATTCAAGCATCCTTCCTTTTGTAAGAAGTGCATGAAAAAAAGTGCATTTTTTCCTTTACAGAAACAACAGAAGTGAAAAAAGGGTCCAAAGAACAGTACAGAAAGAGTAGAGGAGTCAAAAAAATGTGTATTTTTAGAAAGGGAAAATAGAAACAGCCAGGAACATATAGAGTAACTGCCATGACGTGTACTGACCACTCCATCAACACACGATTACCTCTATGGCTTCCACGTACTCCTTCCTACTACTTGTAAGTCCACGCTTTGTCACTACCTTCAGAGCTCCAACTCTGCAATAAGATGGATACGCACAGGTTCCAGCACCTACGAAAAGCTCCATGAAGCCATTAAGACTCAGTTCAACAGAAGAGGTCTGCCAAAACCAGTCATTGCAGAATGCTGCAGGACCTTAGCTTGGAAGCTCTGGTAATAACGACCCTACGTTCATGCACTCAGCAAAGCAACGAGACAATCACTATTCATTCACATCAGTTTTGGAGATGAATAGCCTCACAGGCACCAAAACTTTGACAAAACCCACAGAACATAGCATAATTATTTTTAAAAATTAAATAGGTCATACATAAGATGATTCAAAGACAGTCCAAATCAGAGAGTTAATCACTGTAACAGAGAACCAATTTTACATTTAAAAAAAAAAAAAACCAAAACAGAACACTTCTGTATTCTGATCTGGTAAGCGATTAAAAAGCCTTCTGACTAATCAGATAATGTAAGTCTGCCTGCCTCCAGGCATTTCCAGAGCTGGGATAAAATCACATTCTTTCCCAGCTGAAATCTTGCATGAGGTTGTTGAGATGTATTCTGGCTGCAGAGAAGAAGAATCAAGGGACTGTTTGACTGTTTTAGTGCTCAAAATAAAATCTCTCGTTTTAAGTTATAACTACACAATATGGTACTTAAACACTTGCAAACTACATTAGTTCAGAAAGATTGCGAGGTATTTGCTTTTGTTTTCAAGACTTGTTGACTTAGAGCACTGAGGAAGAATGTAAGCAGCAGAGAGGTGACACAAATACACTCATAAATTAAGAAATAAACTGAATGGAAATAATTTCTTTGCAGCTTTGCTTACAAGAGCTTCTCCCTCAGATTTGCTAAGCTACCCAGAACACTGTAAAGCATTAGATTACAAAATATCTTTACCAAAACTCTCAGCAGAGATATGTGCACATCACAGAGAAGGGCAGTAGACAGTATTTACTTGTTTATCTCCCACCAAGCTAATACGCATTTTTATTTAAGTGCAGTCCTGAATGAACCAGGTGGCAATCATATTTCGGTTGTGTGGACCATGGATCATTTATTTAGTTTGGCGCCTCAGAGACTGACTCTTCATCCCTCCTCCTTAATTGGTTTTTAGTTCTTACTTTTAGGAACATGGATATTCACATTTTAAGGATGCATTTAGGAATTTCTCTTGGTTATTCTTCCCATCATTTAGTGCTGGGATGTACATAACACCTAGATATGTGCAAAAGACTGGAAACTGAAGTTTTCAATACACAGTAACTTCAGATAGCTTCTCTAAAACAAACACACAAAAAAGGCTAGTGACATTGCAAGCCTCACCAAAGTCATTAGGAAGTGATCAAAATTCTTGTTCAGATTTCATGTCCTTAGCTAGTGCACAACGTAACATTACGGATATTAGGTTACCACTGAACAAACACACGTACAAGGCTCAATTGCCAGTACCCTCACCCAAATTTAATTATTCCATGTAATTCAGTAATGAAACCTTTTGTGTGTTTTTGAATAACGTTCAGGACAGAAGTTCATCAATTTCACGGTAATACATTAAAAATGTTAACATGTTTCACTACATTTTGAAAAAATAACACATGATTTAATATATTAAGATTTTCAATGTATTAACATGTTTCAAAATTCCGGAAGACCAAACCACTGGATCAACAGATTCTTTATAAAGAAGTATCAGAAAACTCTCCCTTTTTCTCTCTTCTGAGGCACGAAAACTACACAGACTGTTTTAAAAGACTTATGTTTTCAACAAGAGCTGCTCCCTACTTATCTTACTCTAGGAAGTCAGGACCACCTACTCCACCCATAGGTCAAAAAACCTGAAGAATTTAAGGCTGACTAAAAAGAATAAAGACTATTCAATTGTTTAAAACAGTATCAGGTACTTTTTTCCCAAAGGTATGCTTTGTGGAAAGGAAAAAAGGTGCACATTTAAAAGAGGGATTTTTCAGCTTTCTTTCTACAGCATAAATGCTTCATTTATCAGAACAAAGCAGTTCTTCATGTTCCCAGGAAGTTCTTTTTAACTTTTGCTTTTTTCCAGCATAGGTGAACTTTATATCTCATTACTTCGACTCTAAAAACAAAATACATACATCAAAAAAACCACAGAATGTTATTAATCCATCAGAGGAGGGAAAAAAAAAAAAAAAATCCCTGCAGCATGATTTGCAACCACAGCCTGAATTATATGAAAGTGAAACTGAGCAGAAAGAGGAGTCAAACGGATGCTTCCACTGTCAGTATTCTTAATGCTCAACTCATTAATTCTTAATACCAGATAAACATCAAACCCGCAGTTTTTGAGACTAACGGCCTTCAGAGACGTTAAGAAGGCACGCACGATACTGGCATGCTGTTAAACTTCCGAGGGGACGTTCTTAGGGGCTGGGGAGGAAAGATGCCGACTCTGAGGCCTCAGCTGGAACCAGGAGCGCTAGCAGGGCGCTCCAGTAAAGTTTCAGTCAGGGGGCGAAGCGTGGTTCGAGCTGGGGTGACCCCTGAGAACACGTTTTACGTGCCGGAACACCGAGCAGCCGCCCCTCTCCCTGCCCTCAGCAAACGGCGCGGCGCAAGGCCGGGCAGGCCGCGCACCGCCGCCGGAGCCGGCCCTTCCCGGCGAGCGGCCGGAGGCGGCGCGGCAAGGGGAGCCGCGGGGCTTTGTTCGGGCCCGCCGGAGGCCGCGCGGCGCGGCGCGGCCAGGCCCGGCCCGGCCGCAGTACCGCCGGGCGGCGGGCGGGGGCGCCGGCGGCGGGCGGCCCGTGGGGCAGCCGGCGGGGGCCGCGGCACCGGCCGGGGAGGGCCCGCCGCTCCCGCATGCGCACTGCTGCCGCCGCCGCGCGCCAGCCCCGCTCCCCCCACACACCTCCACCTCCCCCCCCCCCCCCCCCCCGCCCGCCGCGGGGCCGTTCCTAACGGACGCCCCCCACAGCGCGGAGCGGCGGCCGCCGGCGCCGGTTCCTAACATGGCGGCGGGCCGGGGGCGGCCGCAGCGCCGCTCCTACCTGCGGGCCGGGGGCGGCGGGAAGGGAGCGCGGCGGCGCCTCCCGTTCGCTGTGGTACCAGCGGCGGGGGAGGGGAGGGAGGGACGGAGGGAGGGGAGGGGAAGGGAGGCGGCGGCTGCGCGAGCCCCGCGCACGTCTCGCCGCGCTCGCGAGAGCACGCCCGCCCGCCCGCCCGCTCACGTGCCCGGCGGCAGCCGCCCCGCTCCGCTCCGCGCCGTGCGGCTCGCCTCCCCGCCGCTCCGCTCCGCTCGCTGGCGACGGCCGCCCGCCCCGCCCTCCGTGTGTGGATGTGGCCGCGGGGTGGGAAGCGGGGGGGGGGGGGGCTGGGGGGAGGGAGGTGGGAAGAGGGAGGGCCCGCTGGCCCAGGTCTCGCGAGAGGTGGGAGCCGCTCACCCTGCTCTCGCGAGAGTCCCGCCGCGCAGCGCGGCGCCAGCCCGCCGCTCGCCCCCTGCTCATTGTCCGCGCGCTCCCGCGGGGGCGGATGGGAAAGTGCTCGGGGGCGGGGCTCGGCGTCGCCCGCCTGTCTCCGCCCCCCGCCCCCCCCCCCCCCCGGCCGGGGCTGAGGGAAGCGGGCGGGCTGGCGTAGGGGGCCGCGGGTTCGCGGCTGCCCTCGGCCTCTTGCGTGCCTGCCGCCCGCGCGGCTCCGCCGTCCCCGCCCGCCACCGCTGGAGCGGCGCGGGGTGACAACCGGAGGGACGGTCCCGGGGTCTGTGGCCTCTGAACCCCAGGGTCCCCCAGGCAGAAACGCGTCCCTAGCCCTGGCCGAGGGAAACCCTCCTCAAGACAGAGCCGGGGCTCCCCTCAGGGCCCGCGCCGGCCTCTCCCGCTTTCTGTGACTGGAAAGGGTGGAACGGGTGAGGCTAGCCAAGCGCTTCAGCACGTATTTTTCCGAAATTAGGATTCCTCGCTGCCACTTGGCTCTTCTAACCCCCAGAGCGTTGTTACCTTTGTAATTGGGCAGACACTCATAGTCCCTGCAGCTCCCTAGGCCGGGCTCCTGGCAGCCAGTGTGGCCATGCTCTGTCAGCTCAAGCCTAAAGACTGCTCTCCTCAGCAGAACGAAGATGTTACCATCTCTAAAATATTTAAGACAATGGGCTCTTGATGCCTATTAGGTTCATTAGAAGATTCTGGTAAAAGAAACCCTACAGCTTATATGCAAGGCTTTCCTTTTCATCTAAGCCAATATTGCCACCTTGCGCTGGTAGGAGGAAAGTTCACTTTTCCTGTGCTTTCCTTAAATTGCTTGATTTTATGACCGAAGTAGTACGCGTGCAATCGGGCAAATGCTATATATGATTTGAAATTGTTTCACAGTCAATATCTTTCTTTCCAATTTAATTTTGTGGCTAAACACCCAGTCTCTCCATCCTCTTGGAAGCTGCTGTGTTCCAGCAGCTTTATGAAGGTGAGGGTGCCTAGCTGAATGCAGTCTCCAGGGGAAAGAAAATACCTGCCTTTTGAATTCATCACAGGCTGATTTTTCTTCTCTACGTGTGGCTGGAGAGCACAATGAAACGATAACACAGAAGGTATTTGAAAAAAACAGGGGATTGGTACAAAACATGTGTTGAAATAATATGAAAGTGCTCAGAGAACAGCCACAAGAAATTCAGCTCTCTAACAAGCTCAGGATAAAAAACAATTAACTGCTCAAAAACAAACACATAAATTTAAGTTAACAATACTTCTGTGATCCAGTACTGCACAGCAGTAAAAGCAGAGCAAAGTGCCTTGATGAAATGTAAAGCAATCTAGCCACTTTTGCCCAGTAAAAGTCATATATAGATTGCAAAACGTATGGTGCTAATAAACAGAATCATAAATCACGTTAGCATTTCCTGACTACAAAAGCGGGTCTTGCTCCATTTCCCTGGCTTTATTTCAAAGCCAGTATTTTGTTCCTTTTGGACCACATGGGTTGTCTCTCAATTTCCTTTGTTGTCCTTCGGTCAAGGCACCAAACTGGTGGCGAAGTGAATCATTGTGACCTTTATTGATTGCATTTGTGCTGCAGAAGGAGCCATACAGTGCTGACCATCACTACCCTGCTAACACAGCTGCTGCGGTAAGACACAGAGCTCCAGTTCCCTGTACTGGTGCTGATCACTGGAGAATGTTTATGACATTCCTATGTTTTTTCTTGTCCAGTATGTGCACAAAGCCTGGTGGATTTGGGGAAAAAGTGGTACCCTCCATCTGCCTGAGAGTGGTGGGGCCTCAGAAGAGCTCTCATGCTGCATAAGGCAGAGCTCTGCAGCCATTCCCAAGCGCTCTGATGGGATAATCACCGCTGCCGACAGACTTCCTCCATCCTTTTCTACTGCCTTTTTTGCTACAGCACAACCAGGCCTACAGGTCTTGGGTTCAGCCCTGAGACAAGTGTAGCAGAGCTTTATCACAGCAACAGTTTTTCAAGGAAATAAGCCAGTCAGTGCGTATTTATTGTCCATATAGCACTTGCTTTCTGGGGCTGTGTCCTGGTTTCAGCTGGGATAGAGTTAATTTTCTTTCTAGTAGCTGGTATAGTGCTGTGTTTTGGGTTCAGTATGAGAAGAATGTTGATAACACTGATGTTTTCAGTTGTTGGTAAGTAGTGTTTATACTAAGTCAAGGATTTTTCAGCTTCTCAGGCCCAGCCAGCAAGAAGGGAGGGGACACAGCCAGGACAGCTGACCCAAACTAGCTGAAGGGATATTCCATACCATGCGACGTCATGCCTAGAATTTAAACTGGGGGCAGTTGGCGTGGGGAGGGGTTCGCTGCTCGGGAACTAACTGGCCATCGGTCGGTGAGTGGTGAGCAATTGCATTGTGCATCGCTTATTTTGTATATTCCAATTGTTTTATTATTATTATTGTCATTTTGTTATTATCATCATTATTATTTTCTTCCTTTCTGTCCTATTAAACTGTTCTTATCTCAACTTTACTTCTTTTCCGCCGATTCTCTCCCCCACCTCACTGGTGGCGGGGATGTGAGCGAGCAGCTGCATGGTGCCTAGTTGCTGGCTGGGGTTAAACCGACAGGCTGACAGTAGAGTGTATTCCTCGTTTTTTGCCAATTTCAGAAATACCTGGTACAGCAGCAGAGACCCCTGATGCAGTGAGCGTGTTTCTTGGCAGTCAGCAGGCAGAAACCCACATCCACCCCGAGGGCAGCGGGCAGCCAGCCATAGAGCACCCATCGCTCCCCTGCTGGGCGAGTACTGGGAGAGAGGAAGATTGCTGGGTACAACGTAAATCCGTAGGAAACCTGGTTATTAGTTTTGCAGGTAGAACTTGTTCATATAGAACCAGTATAATTATATTCGTGTATGTCATAGACTTCAATTAAGAAAAAACTTTTTTCCAGTAGCATTGAATACTTCGACAAATATTTCCATGTAGAGTATAAAAAACTCATATTCAAAGATCAGCAATACTCAGATGGCAGAAGAGCTAACAGGTGAGTGAGCAGTGTCAGGGTCATTTAAAACTTAGGAGAGCCCTGAAAAAATTCAGCACTGTAATTCATGCATGACAGAAGCACCTATTTGACATAAACCATCAGTAACTTGGGAACTAACCTGATGTGCGCTAGTGTTTTATCAAAAGCCTCATGGTTATAAACTCCAGCCACTATCAACATAAATACATTGACGCTGTTCACTCCTGCAGACAGCAAGGTGTACAACAGCAGTCTCATGTCCATGCTTCCCAGTTTGTGTATAGATGGCACGGCAGCTGCAGTAGCACCTATGACAGGATAATTGTAATGTGATGTGACTGAAGGCCCTTGAACCATTTTTAACACTGAAAAAGATCAGTTTTAGCCTAAAAAACTCCTAAGTTTTGATTGTTTCACACAGTATCCTCCAGAAGACTGCACTGAATCCAAATGGGTCAGGCATCTTGGTGAGAGCAATATAGTCCTTTGCTCTGACAACTACAGTCCCTTTTGCGTTTAAACAGCATTTTTGTCTGAATCTGTGATGGTTGTCTTTCCCCTCCCACCAGTTTCAATGTATTTTACATATTTGGCAGCCTTTTCCAACTCGCCCATTTTTTGTGGGCTTCACCTCCCCCCAGGCCCAGGGATGGGAGAGAACGAGAAGTTCAGGAACTGAAGCACAGGAGGGATATCTTGTGAACTTGTTCTGGCTGTGTATGCAGCAGAAGTAGGAATCCCAGACCTTATTTCCTTTATGGAAAACTTTAAACATCTGATCTCCTTCAGAGTGCCAGAGGAAAGGAAGCCTTGTTAAAAATCTGTCCTTGCAGCACAGGCCCTGGAGAAGAGTGTGTGTGCGTGGCAGGAGGGCACCAGGTGCCCAGCACCCCATTCATTCCTGCCTCTCCAGAGTCTCCCACAGGCAAGAATTCAAGGTGACTTTCAAATCCTGCTGTACCCGACAGCCTCATGGTATAATAAAAAAGCAGAATGACCAAGTTTAAATAAGTTTAATAAATATAAGTCACAGAAAAAATATAATTTTAAACAAGCAGCAAGAGGGGATTAACAGCAAATTGTATACATAATTCTTGTTATACCTTGCCCCAACCACCTCTGATGTTTCAAGTTACTACACCCAGATCCTGAAAACAAGTACTTCTCCAGTAGTCCCATTTAAGTTGTGGACTCTACATTTCCATCTTCTCAATCTCTTTCAAATGGGCATCTTCAAAGCAGCACCAACAGCTTATTTCTTTTCTTTTCACAACCACTGCTGCTCCAGCAAGCCCACACCTGCAGCGAAACATGCAAACCGTTTGCCTGTAATTAAAAAACATACAAAGACAGTTAACAGGAGTAACTCTAAAGGCCCCGAATTCAACCCTTAACACTGACCAGTTAATTAGCCGACCTTCATTTTTATACAAAAGATGCAGTATTAAACAAAATGTCCACAACATTTTTAATTTTCTGACTGCACATTGTCTGCATCCAGTCTAGGATTAACTCCACGGAGAAGGAGTTACTCCACTCTTAAGCATGCAGAGCACTGCCAAAACCTGGCACCATCTAGGGCCAGAACAGCACCTGTGGTGCCAGGAGCAACTTGGCAGCGCATTTCTCTCCCAGCAGCGTAACACTATCGCAGGCACTGAGCAGCAATGGGTAGCTGACTACCGCTGGATGAAAGAGAACTCAAAATTGAGTTTTTAAAGGACAGAAGGAAGTAGAGGCCCAAAAGCATATCCCTCTGGCGATGCGGGCCTCGCTTCTAACACCTCCTCTCATAAGGGCTTCCTCCAGCAACTGGAAGCACTGCGTGCTTCACTAGATAAACCAGGTTATTATTTCCACCCCAGAGCAGCAGAGGCTGGCACAACAGCCCATTCACAAGCCAGCAGAGGCCATTTAGTTTACTTAGTATGGCAGAACAAACGGTCTTTTTGCCCATCTCCCCACATTAGCTCGTGGAGAGACCTCACCCACATAGCTCAAAAGGCTCCTGAGCTCTCCCTGTGCCTCATGTGCATGTTACTCCTTCACATCTCCTCTCAGCAGGTCACACTACTGGAGCAAGTCTCCTCCAGAAGACGCCTCACTTGGCTGCTTCCACCTCCTGTAAAACTCGGGGGTTTTCATAAACGAAGGCCACCGGTGAGGACCCGTTACCTGACGGCTGTATCTTCCAGACAGCTCTCTTGCCACCCGAGACCTCCGATTTACAGCCATCCCTTCACACACGCTTAAGCTGCATATCAGCTGGAAGCCCTAAAGAGAGCACAAGAGAAACATCACTTCAAATATTCGATTAATTAAATCTATATTAATAGAGCTTAACAGCTAGGATTTGGCTTGCGGATGGGGGAAAAAAAAAAATCAAACGGAATAATAGGCTGAGAAATTGCTTCTAAACGGCACAGCCTGAACAAATTACCCTCCAGTCCCAGGGCCTCGGAGGTTATCAGCCAGCGCCGGCCGCCGGGCACCACCGCCTTTCGGCCATTAATAACAATTTAATAAAAAAAAAAAAGGGGGGGGATATTTCAGGCGGCGTTTTCCGTTTCCAGAGCCCCGGGGAGGGGTGAGGCACCCCAGGCGTCCAGCCCCGGCGGCGGAAAGACCCACGGCGGGAAACCCGGCGCCTCCACCTCACCTCACCTCATGGCGGCGAGGAGGCGGCCCGGAGCCCCCACCTCACCTCACCTCATGGCGGCGGGGGGCAAGGGGGAGGCGGCCCGGAGCCCCCACCTCACCTCACGGCGGCGGGGAGGCGGCCCGGAGCCCCCACCTCACCTCACGGCGGCGGGGGGCAAGGGGGAGGCGGCCCGGCGCCCTCACCTCACCTCACCTCATGGCGGCGGGGGGCAGGGGGGAGGCGGCCCGGAGCCCCCACCTCACCTCACCTCATGGCGGCGGGGGGCAGGGGGGAGGCGGCCCGGAGCCCCCACCTCACCTCACCTCACCTCACCTCACCTCATGGCGGCGGGGGGCAGGGGGGAGGCGGCCCGGAGCCCCCACCTCACCTCACCTCATGGCGGCGGGGGGCAGGGGGGAGGCGACCCGGAGCCCTCACCTCATCTCATGGCGGTAGGGACGGGGCAGGCGGCCCGGCACCCTCGCCTCGCCTCGCCTCACGGCGGCCGTCCCGGCCCCGCGCCGCTGCGCTCCGCCATGGCTGCGGTCGCCGAGAGAGGCCGGGCCCCGCCGTGCGGCCGAGGTGATTCCGCAGGCGCCGCCCCGCTCGCCCCGGCCGCTCCCCTCGGGGCGGGCCCGGCCAGGCGCGGCCCGGGGAGAGGTGGCGGGGCCCGGCGGGGCCCGGCGGGACGGGCGGCCTGCCCCGGGAGCGGCAGGGTGACGATGAAGTCGGTAACCTCCTCAAAGAGAAGAAAAGGCGGGGAAAACGGCGTGGCTCTCCCTTCCTCTCCTTCGCTCGGGGTCAGAACAACTGCTGGTATCGAGGATTAGCTTGTACCTCACCGTGCAGCGCTTGTAGGAACAAATACAGTGTGTTACCATCTCCAGTCCCCAGCTGTGACAGACAATTGAGGTTATAAAAGCGCTTTTCATCAGAGCCCAGCTAATGCCCCAAGGCTGCTTTGCACGTTACAGCCACGGTACCTGCGGCAGTAAATGGCCGAGGGAACCAGGACTGGCTGACGCAGCACGTTTGCAGAACTTTTCTTGCAGCGATTTACTGAATTTTCTCCCCCCTCCCACAGTATTGTTTTTTCTTTTACTCCGGAGACTGTCCGTGCGGCACAGATGCTGCTAAGCCAAGGTCTGGTAGGTGCGGAAGAATCACGGTACCGAGCCTGCAGCACCGGAGCCGGACAAGAGCAGGCGACCCCGGGGCAGGGAGCAAGTCCCCGGGCACGGGCGGTTTCGGAGCTGAGGAAACACTAAAGCATCGCTCGTGCTGTTGCAGGAGCTCCAGACGTTGGTCTGTCCCATCCCAGGCTTGTAGCATGCATGTTTTTGAAGCATTACAGCTCCATGCTACTGCAGGTCCCTCAGGTGGATGTACTGTGCCAGCAGACAGTGGTTCATGTCCTGACTTAACCCATCCCGCTAATTTATGGGAGCAAAACCTCTCAGATGTGATCCCTCCTTTATTCTGTAACTGAGCATCGACAGGGGTTAAACAGGCCTCTGGAGCCTGTTGAGTTGCTTTGAAGACAAACTGCAGGGCTCTGTCAGGATGCAGGGAGTTCAGGGGACGCTGTGTCTAGACTAGAGGAGCTCTTCTGAAGGCTGGCTGTGCTTTTGTTGTGTGGTAACTTGTATCTCTAATCTGGCTTGAAACAAAGTGTCTCAGTCCCTTCAGTCCCCAACACTGCACTTGCAGGAGAAAAGGAGGATGTATTTGGCTTCCACCAAGCCAAGATGAACAGCAGGCCGAGCAGGGATCTTGGTATCAAAGAACAACGTGATGTTTGCTGACATCAGCTATGGCCTGGGAGAGGAGGAAGACCAACACAGCTAAGCAGATGAAACTGCCATGAAACCAGCTCTCGGACAGTCAAGCCAGCGCTGTGGACACTTCTGGGGTATTGCTGCAGGCAACTGCCTGTATCTGACCCGTCCGCAGGCCTGGAAGCAGGCGGGAGGTCAGGCAGAAGGACCTGTTGCCCAGCCAGTTGCTGTTGCCAGTCACGGTGTGGTTATGCGCAGCTCTGCAGACTGGTGTCTGACCAGGCTGCTGCAGCACGGACTCCAAGCATGGCATTGCTGGGCTCAGCCTGTTTCAGAAGGCTTTTGTCATCCCCTCGGAGAGATGCAGCAGATCTAGAGAGCACACTCACCAGGAAGCTGTGGCAAAAGAGGGCTTCACTTGATACCCATGGCAGAGCCGTTGTGTTTCACCTGGTATGACACCTGTTACCCAAAGCTCACAAATAACATGCAAGCATTTTTTTGAGATAAACCAATGCTCCAAACCCAATTACTGGAGGGGAAGGCTGTGCAGGAACGCAGGGAAATCTATGCTGTGAAGTGAAAGGCTGGTCCTGGCATCAAGAGTCACTGAGTTCTGGTATTTGGCATTCAGAAAGCTTTGGAAGTATCTCCCTGGTCCTGTTGAAAATGTCTTATTATAGGAGGCAAGGCATATTAATTTGGGCCCCATGCTGCACTAATGAGTTATACAGCTTCCAAACTGGAGCTGTCGCTTAGGCAGCCTGCTCTGGGTCTCGGCAGAGCTCATCATCCGTCCCCGTCTGTGGGCACATGCCCTCAGCCACAGGCAGTAAGACCTCCAGTAACAAAATCATGAAGTGCTCTCTATGTTTGCTATTACCTATCCCACCAGCATAGCAGCTGTTCATCAGTGCTGGATCTTCTGCACTGGAGCATAGCCAGAAAACTCTTGTCCTTCACTAGGTTCATCACTAGCTGGGAAAGCACCTAACGCTTTCCACTGCTCAGCACCAGCCTCTCTCCCTGCACGCAGCCATGGCTGTCCTGGGCAGAACAAGCCCAGTGCTTCCTGGGACGAGGCAGGGACAGGCTGCGTTGGGGAGGAGCACCCCCCATGTCATGGCCTGCATAAGCATCCCCACATCCAGGAAGAATAGCTGCCCACCTTGGGCTGTGAAAAGACCAAGAAGCATTTGAAGAAGACAGAGATGGAGTGGGTGGTTGCCTGAGGCAAGAGACAGCTCCAGCTGAGCATCGGTGGTATCCCCAAGCTCTGAGACCCTAAGCTACAGGAGGAGCATGGGGGAGGGATCCCAGCCTTTCCCAAAAGGCCTTGAAATGTCTCACTGGAGCATAAAGCCCCGGTGAAAATCTTCCTTTGAATGGATCACAAGTGAGAGAGGTTATAGCTACACCGCTGTGCCTGGGCATGGATACATGGAGCACTGAGCTGGTGTTAAGGCATCCAATAGAGGTTGGGAAAGGTGTAGATGTGTCTCTCTCCCAGCGAGGGACTTGGCAGGACTACAACTTTTCTTCTGCTTGTTTCAGGGCAGGGGTTTTTGCTGTTGGCAGCTCACAGCTGTTTCCGAGCTGACTCTTCCTACCTCATGTGTCTGAAGTGCAGTATCAGGGGTAAGCAGAGAGCCAGCTCGCCTGCGCTCTGGTTCCCGTTAGCTGGCACTTGATTTCATTTTTTCCAGCTTCACAGATCCTGCGTTTCCTGTACTGGTTCTCCATACCCCTACATGCGCATCTCAGCGTTGTGGTCAGTGTGGATGTTTACAGCAAAGTTGATCTTGCTGAACTCTCCATCTTCAATCTGGGAAGAAAAGTTCCTTTACTGCTTGGATATGGCACTTGGAACCAGAAGTCCTTCCACCGCAGCTCATGACACAGGTCGCACTGTGTCCTTCCATGCTGAGAAGAAAAATTAGCCCTCAGCACCCAAGGAGAGACACAAGTCAGATTCTTCAGCCTGGAAGAAACTGCTTTTGTAGCCAGATAAATGATCTAGAAAGAGAAATATTAACTGAATGAATCATTTTCACTCTCTCAAAGCAAGAATAGGCACTTTTCTATCTGAGACAAATGTTCTCTTAGCCCCTGGCTTGTTAAACTGGGGTGCTTCTGCGCTTTCTATCCGTCTGAATGAGAGCCACGCATTTCATCCGCAGAGGGGACCCTGCAATTTCCACTCCCAGCTGTCATCACAAGATGGCATTGCAGACTTAAAAGCTGAGCTGGCTCTGCTAATGCTTGGAGATCTTTTCCAGACCCGGGGGCGTCCAACCCCAGAGGAAGCTGTGGACTTAACCCTGCCTGCTGAGCTCCTCCACCAGGTCTCAGCCCCCGACACTTGCTTTTAACCACGTCCCTTTAATGTCAAGGCTGTGCTTTAAGCACACGACATGCGGAATGAAAAGCTGCAGCCGTTACTCCTGTAACCTGTGAGCCATCTAATTGCACTGATTTAAGCTAGTTATAGTTTTGACAGTTAATGGCATGCAGAGCGCTTTAATCTTGACCTGCAACCCCTCTGGCTCTTCCAGGGCCTCCTCTGCCCCCGAGGAGACACTGCTAATCAGACCAAACAGTGAAGTAGTTTAAGACATGGCTAAAGGGAGCCAAGGGCAAATCATGAACGAAATACACCCAACTCATTTTGCTGCAAAGCACTGTCAAATTTAGAACTGTCTTTTGTTTGCCCAAGAGTGATTTGGGAGAGCAATGATAAGTCTTTTAATAATTTACAGCTTTAAAACAATAACAAAAAGAGAAAAATCACTCTTCTTAGCTGTGATTTTAAAAAATAAAGCTTATTTTGAGTTAGATGCATAAAGCCCTGGTGTGGTGCGCTATCCCCTCTGTGTCTCCCCTGCTACCTCTGCTCTCGTGGGGCTGCAGCCTGCCCACCCGTGGCATGACCCGCAGCCAATGGCCACAGCTCAGCTTGGCCCCACTGGTGAGGAAGCTCCAGCCCCACACGCTGCCCCGTCACCTCTGGAGAGGGCATCAGCAATGGTATTGGCTCATATGGGACTGTGCTCCCCTTCAGCCCTTGTTGCTGCCATCAAAGCAGGCAATGCTTTGCCCAGATCAGCCTACCATAGCTGTGCTCACTTGCTGGGTAGGTTCTGTTTGCCGAGGGTTATATGCAGCTTGGATCAGCCCCAAAGGACCAACAGCCCTTAATGGCCCTGACCACCCTCACCTGACACCGCTACACCCATGGGACAGCAGCCCCATTTAAGCTCAGCCCTGGAGCTTTACTCCTTCTATGAGTGATGCTGCAGGAATTCCTGGCTCTAGCTCTGTCTCCAGCCCTGCTCCTAGATAGACCCTCAGACATATGTTGTAGCTATGTCTCTGGCTCTATTTTCTAGATGAACTTTGGACCCATGTTGTAGCTATGCTTCCAGCCTCGTCCTTGGCTCATCTCCTCCTGCTCCTGGGTGGGTTCTGGACCTGGGTCATTGCAAGCTGTACCTGGACTGCTGGTGGACCCTGTAACCAGCAACTGGCTGGGCTCAGACCTAGCGGGACTCTACCTGCTGGTGAGGATGATATCTCTGCTGGCGTTATCTTGGCTCTGCTTCCCTTAGGGAGCAGCTGGACCTTCCTGCTCCCTGCTAGGCCCGTCATCTTGTTACAAGAGCGTAAGTACAAAGCTTGTTAATCTCTACACTGACCCCGCTCCTCTGTGGATCTTCCTGGGTCCCAGTGGGAGGGAGCTGTCCTGCTATGGTATTCAGTGGCTGTATCAGGAGACAAAGACGCAGGGCTGGGTTAACATGAGGCTTGCTGTTCCTGCATGTCAGTGGGTGCTCCAGGCTTTATCCACCAGTTGCTCCCTGCAAGAAGCAGCCATGATCTAACTGCACCCTCTTCCCTGGCCAAGGGCCCTGCAGCCTCCCATCAGGGCTTAGTATTTGTCTGTCTTGAGAGATTGGTGGCTGTGCTGTCTCCTGGGGTGACAGCTCTCCCCAGCGCAGCTGCCCTGGGGGTGGCAGTGGGGCGAGATCTGTTGCTGAGCCCTCTCTGAGGCTGTAGCTGGATGCATCCCTCTGGGCAGCACAGGGAAATGTTGGTCAGGCTGTTCCCTTCACTGCAGAGCTAGAGAGCAACCTCCCTTGGCCCAGAGGAAAGAGCAATCAAAAAATGTTATATAAACCAAAATCAGCCTGCTGGAGGGGTGGACGCACTGGCACCAAGTGCGGTGCCACTCTGCATCTGGCTGGGCAAGAGCATGCCCTGCCTGCTGGGAGAGCCCTGCCTCCCCTCCCTGCCTGCAGCCCCTCTCCCCAGCTGCCCTCCCTCCAGGCCTGCCTGGGTTTCATCCTGCTGCCAGAGCCTGGGTCTTTTTGTTGTTCAAAATGTACTTGGGCAGCACGAGGAGCCTGTGTGGTTCCCCTCTATTCTCAGCTGAAACTGCTGCAGAGCAATTTCTTTTTCCCTTTTGTCTCCAGCAGAGCCCTGGAGCTCTGCTGCCTTCCTCTTGCCTCCTTCCTGTGCTCCTGCTGAGCTCCTCCCTGGCTGAGTCTCCTTCCCTGGTGTCCCCTTCCAGCTTCTATTCAAACCCCTTTTTTTTTTTTGCTTCTCTCCCTCCTTCAGTGCTCCCATCCAGAAGACAGACTGCAAACTCTCTGTTACTCCGTGCCTTTCATCTAACAGATCCTGACCAACTTTCTCAGCATGATAAATGTGATCTCCTAATCCTGTGGAGGGGAATCCCGGGGACGCAAGCCACCTCTGGGATCTCCCACAGATCCCACGGCATCATGCTGCAGGGTCTGTCTTGGTTGCAAGTGTACAAGTGGTAAAGTGTCCCTGAGCACAGGCATCACAACTTGCTCTGCTCCCCCAGACCTTTTTCATCTTAGGAATTTACACATGCAGCAAGACTAACCAAAGCAGATCTTCCTCCTTTCAGTGGTCCACCAGCTCCCTCTCCAGCAAGGAAGAAGCTCAGTGGGGCAAGCAGCTGGGTATGGGATTAAGTATGCGGAGGAGAGCTGGGGGTGGGCTTGCACCAGCCTGAGCATGCAAGTGGGCTGTTCTTGATCTCTTATTACTCTAAATTGTACTATGATAATAAAACCCAGTTACTCTGCCATTTTGCTGGTGCTGGTTTAAATCTGTGAGGTCTTGTAAAGCCTGACTTGAGCCCCAGGGGATTTTAGAGAGTGCTGGCACCGGGAGCAGGGTGGTGTAAGCATGGCCAATGTATCCTGGGGTTGAGTGGTGGGTAGAGATCAGTGGACACACCAAGAAAAGCACCAGCCCAGCATTTTAGAGTAGAGCTAAGTAGAAACAGCTTATTCCATTTTTAAAAAAAAAAAAAGGAAAAAAATCAGTCTTAATTAGGACAGAAACCCCCAGATAGGCTTTTTCTTTAAAAAAGCCTAAAAATACCATTTTTGCTTTGATTTAAAAACTATTTTTGCTCTTCAGACTGTAAGATAAAACACATTTGAATTGATGATGCATTTCACAACAAAATATATTCCTTTTCATCTTGAAAATGCTGAAATGGGTTGTTTCAAAATTTTCAACATTTACCCCCCTTTTTTAAAAACCGAAATTTTTAATTTAGCTGAAATGTCTTTTTTTGAAAGGAAACTCTTGATTACATTTTTTTTTTCCCCAACAGCTTTAATTAGAATTAACAATTACAGCTGATTCTTAGTTGAGTGATAAACAGCTGGACTGAATCCACTCTGCAGCCCTCCCTGCTCTGGGACTTCCAAACAAGCTCCAGCACTAGCAGGAGATTAGCCCTCCACAACATTTTAGCCTTGTCTAGTCACTGGAATTTATTTTTCTTTCTTTTCTCCCCACTCTTTCTCCTCTGAGGGTTAGTTTTTACTACTGCAGCATCTCTAACAGTCAGGGAACTTCACAGTGAGTTGAGATCGCATTGATTTCTCGAGGAAGAAGCTGCATACTAATTTTTCCTATTTTTCTCCCATGAGGAAAGCAGGTAACAGCTTCAGGAAGGCAGCTGGGTTTGTAGATATTATGTTCACCTGCCAGATGACAGGAAAGTCTGAGGTCTGGGGGACCATCATGGGAAAGAAGGAGACCTTGGCTGGTCTGATGCAATGTCTGAAGGTGAAGCTAGTGTTGCTGGTAAAGCGAAGCATGTGGGATTAAAGCAGAAAGGGTTAAGCCTGAGAAAAGCATTAGGTGAGGATCAGGGGATGGATCAGTCCATGGTCCAGCCAATAAAAAGGCCAGGAAGGGCATCCTGCTTAAACCAGGCCCTCCAGCAGGCAGAGGGGAACCCTTGCTTGTCATGCACAGGGTGATGCTTGTTGTAGGCAGCAGCTCAGGACTCCCAGGGCAACGGATTGTTCTGGGCAGCTTTGAATCCATTGCTGGATCGACCCAAGCTGCTGTGTCTGCTGCCTTGATGCCTCTGCAGCAAAACCCACCCATTAGCTGGAGTGTTTCCAGGCTTGTGACCACCCTGGAGGGCCCCAGTGACCAGCAGAAAGGTGCTGCAGAGAATCCCAATGGCTTTTCAGACTGGAGCCCAGGTCATAAGCTTTCTCAGATGGTATCCCAAAGGTGTCCAGGGCCTTTTACCCCATGGTGTGGGGCTGGGGGCTCAGCCGCTGTCCTGGCAGTGCTTCCCTCTGTGTCCAGGATGATTCTCACATACCCCAACTCTTTGGGGCAAGGGAAGGAACGCTGCAGCGGTGTGAACAGAGAAGGAAGGGCATGGAGGTGGAGGGGAAGGGAAGATATTGGTCTGCTCTGAAAAGCCCTAAAACCTCTGTTTCAGGCACCCAGGCAGGTTTGTCCAGCCTTTGCAGAAAACCTCCAGAGAGCCAACAGTCACTGGGGCATCCTCCTTGGCCGAAACCAATGTCCCCGGTGCCCATTGCAGCTCTCCTGCTGCCGGATCCGGTCCTCTTCATCGCTGTCATCCCTGTGTTGGCTCGTTGCTGTTAAGGGCTGGTCTCTTTTCCCTGGAGGCAAGGCCATGGCTTCAGCCTGTTCCACCTTGCTGCTCCTACTCCCCTGCCAAGCAGTTATTACCATCTTGGATGATCTTGAGATGGTATTAAGTGAGAGGGAGGTTTCCGTATAGAAGTCTCCCTGTGATTAATGGATTAAGAGATTTTGTGAAAATTAAAGCCTTTCTTCATACTTCACACTTTTAGCTCTTCAGCTGTTGCTTTTTCCCTTTTACTTCTGTACAGAAATCCCTGTGGGCCTTGCTTGCCCCATCTCTTTTGCCGATGTTTTCACCCCACGGTGACGTGGAGATGTGGCCGGCAGTACCCACTTCCTCCTTATTTCTGTATTTATCATTGCAGTTCAGATGGATGAGGAATCCGATGGAAAGTTAGGTGAAACAGAGGAAATGAAAAAGTGTTGGTAAGTGGCAGCTCAGCCAAGAGACTGGCAGCCTTGAGGGTTTCCAGCAGCAAAAAGGCTTTCAATTACCATGCTGAGCTGCTGCTCAATAACATCTTAATTTCCCCAGCTGTGCTGCCGGGATGGATGGGGCAGCAGGTCCCTGCTGTGGAGCACCCCATGCCTTGCCATCGTGTGACCCCAGCTGTTTTCGCAAAGACTGCAGCCTGGTTGTTACAGTGATATGAACCCGAGACCCTAAAAAAAAAAAAGCACATTTGGTCTTGTTGGTGTTTTACAGGTCTGTTTTCTTCCTGGATGCTGGTAGGTACCATGAGTAGCAGCAGAATGTGGGTGCTGAGGCGCAATAAATATCTCCAGGTAACGAGCATCGCAGTCATTCGCGCCATGCTGGAAAGGAGCCGCAAAGGCTTTGCTGGACAACTTCAGAGCACCCAGCGCTGGGCGTCGGTGATGGATGATGATTTAAAGCCCATTTTTGCGGGGAATAATGGCTTACAACAGTCCCCTCTCCTTTAAGTGTGCGACACCACTGAGATTTATGGTCTCCTTGTTTCCACCTTATGGGAAGTGTTTTACTAATCATCCCTGTGCTTGCTCCCGAACCCACATGTGCTGCGGTGTGGGGATGCTTCAAATGTGGCAAAGAGGAGGTGGCAGGGCGGGATGCGGCTCCCAGGGGAGGCAGCCGGAGCAGCAGGGATGGGTGCTTCCTGGGAGCTTTCCAAGGATCTGAAACCTTCAGCCCTGGGACAGACTGTCTGCCCACGGGCCAAGGGAGCCTGGCTCAGCCTGGGCTGCCCTGCCGGGGATAACCAGGACTGCATGTCTCTGCCTAGGGCCTGTGTGTCCCTGGGGAGGAGGTGGAGGATGGAGCTGCCCCGCTGCTGCCTGCACCGTCCCCCTCCGGCACCCCAGGCCAGTGAATTTATTCTTACCTAAATCCCTGCTTGGACACCTGGAAAGGCTCCTGCTCAGGTCACTAGAGGTGACTGCTTCTAGAAAGGGTCCCTGCTGCCCTCACAGTCACAGCTGAGCTGGTGGCACTAAAACTTGATGTTCCCTTCACACCAGTTATGTATCCGCCAGGTCCTTCTGCTCTTGCTATGGTCTTTATTCTCCTCTCTGCTGCTAAACCATTTGTGCATGGCTTCCTAGGAAAGCGGCTTTGAATTGATCACCGTTGCAGCCTTATCTAATTTAATCCAAACCTGATATCAAACGGAAGAGAGCGAGGGAAGCCCGGTGGGAAGCCTGTGTGCGGCAAACCGCTTGGATGTGATGAAAAGTGTCGTTAATAACCTGTAATGAAATGCTGGAGTCATCTGGCATTGCCCAGCTCTTGAAATGAGGCAGAGCCTGCCCTCGCTCCCCTGGCTGAAGCCGCCAGGCTCCTGCGAGGGCCGAGCCATCCTGCGTATGCGTTCCAGAGGGAGAAGAGTCGTCACGGACTGACACCCGCCAGGATCCCAACCCCGAGCTGTGCTGCCGCCGCGCTGGCAGCAGCTCACCCAGAAACCCTCATGCTTTGCACCCTGGCCCTGCTGGCAGAGTCTCCCCACAAGCGGGGATGGCTCATCGCATCCCATTTACTGCTCCAATGCCTCCAAGGAATTGACGGCAAAAGCCCTTGGATGAGTCTTTTTTTTTTTTTTTTTTTTTTGATGGTGAATGAAATAGTATTTAGGCTGGTGGTGATGAGAAGCTGCAAGTGGGACCCATCTGATCCTTACGGCAGTTCAGAGAGGCTGATGCTGACGTGGTAGAACTGGTCCCGTAAAAGCCCCTGTGTCCCAGCACACAAAATGGGTGAGAAAAAGCATTTTTTAAAAGCAAGTGGTGTAACCCTGCAGCTGCAATACCACCTCATCTCAAGCCCAGGGTTCACTTCTGTCCTCTCTGGATGCATGTGCACTGCCAAAATCATCTGCTCTGAACTCAGGCTGGGTCATGACTCGCTTCTTGGGTTGTAAAGATGTGTTTCTTCATCTCAGGGTGGAAAGTGGCTGCTGCCAGCTCTCTAGCAGTGGCGAGGCCGGCCAGGGCAGGCTGGGAGGTGATGAAACATGGCACCGGAGCTGCAGGTTGTTAAACAACTATACCCACTGGAGACTGAATTTCATCTAATCTTTTGGAGCCACAGCATGATAGAAAAGGTTGAGGGGAAGGGAAGGCTGGAGGGGAAAAGTGTTTCCAACGACAGCCCTGGTAGGACTCTCTTCACAGTGACTGTCTGGCCACAAATCCATCTATTTTGGTGCAAGCATGGAGTGCAAAGCCTGGACCTGCCACCTAGAAACTCAACCTAATAAGTCTCCTGCAGCCTGTGGAGTTTGCTTATTACCTGGGAGAAAGACACGTTTCATGCTACACAGTCCCGGGGTCCTCCCGGGGGAAAAGGGCAATCAAACCCTCTTGGTGACAGCAGCTTGATGCAGAAGCCCTGTGAACGAGGCAGGGTGATGAGGGAGAGCACCGGCATGGGGGGACGGGAAGGTCCCCAGTGCCTGTCAGCCACCTGCAGCTGCATTAGAACAGCATCTCATGGCTTTCCTCAAGGTCTTCCCCCAATGAAAACTACTTGCAGGTACTTCAGCATGAAAAAAACACCAAAACCTAAGAGTTAACCAGCGAGGGGCAGCGCTGTGTGGCTTCATAGCGATGGCACATTGTTATTTGATTTTGCTTTTGGACTTAAATTGAATGTCTGATTACGAGTCTGGGGGTATTCGGCATGAGCCAGGTAATTCCATTTCTGACCAAATTCGTAACGTGTTGCAACAGCTGAGCTGCTGGAGAAGCTGGACGGTCCCAAGAAGGGGACGTGGCTCCAGCTGAGCATGTGATGGTCCCAGGCACAAACTCACATGCCTTTTCCTGAAGAAAATCTGAATTTCTGGTGGCCCAAAAGTCACCCTGTGGCCCTCAGCACCATCTCTGCAGCGACTGCCCATCTCGCCTCCAGCTCCTGCCCAGGAAGCAGCAATCCTTGAAATCAAGTAATTAGGGCCAGTAGCAAAGGCAAGGAGAAATTTTATTGATTTTATCGTGACAGTGAATCACACCGTGGTGTCAAGCTATTGACCTGGACTTGTGCTGATCAAGGGCAAGTTTTGTATCATCCTGCCTAAGGGGAACCAAGCTTTCCCTGCTGCTTCGCTGGTGCTTAGGCATAGGACTGGCCCAACATTTCCGGACCATTAGCCTAGTTCACTGTTAAACTTGTGAAGCTGTTGACATCAGTGCTGTTTGGCAGGGAATAACCCATTTCTGCATCCGCAGCTTTTCTGATTTCCTCTTTTGAACAGCCCAGCACTACTGATATGGGTAGAACAAGGCGCCCATGGCAGGTATTTGGGGATGCCAGTGGCTCTGGGCTTGCAGGCAGCCTGTGGGAGCTGGGCAGCAGTGCCTGGTGGTCTCTGCCTGCGAGAGGGGAGCAGGCAGGACCTGGTGCATGCCTGGGCAGGATGCTCTGCCCAGAGGGAGCAGCCCCGAATCCCACCACGTGCTTAAAGCTGAGCTGCTTTGAGCAAAGGTTGCCCCTAAAAGAAGGTATTTAAACACAAGGAATCAATTGCATTAAGTGCAAATTCATCTGTTGATGCTGCTGTATGCGGGCAGAGCAGCCGTTTACTGTGGTGTGTGATGCTGCGGGGATCAGCTGCTCTGTGCTCATTAATGCTCTGGGCCACTAACGATGCCCAGAAGTGGCTGCAAACAAAGACAACTGAAGTCTGATGGATTAATGCTGCCTCCCACCAATACAGCCCGCAATCCATCAATTACCTATCTGCTTAGTCCTTTTCTCCATCCTTTTAAAATCTAAATAGCACATTTTATAGTCGCTGCTAAGTGATGTGATCAACATCAATTACCTACTAAAAGAGAATCAAGTCTTGATTTAAAATTAAGTGCTGCATTTTGCCATGTTCTTTATATGTAGCCAACAGAATAATTGCAGTGACATAAAAACTAATTACAGAACTCCACAATTAGGCCTCCCTCCTAGTGCTGTGATTGTCTTTAAGTACATTGATGAAAAATTACTCCCAGCCCTAAATTACTCTCTCACACCCATCTTCTCCAATACCTTTGGAAAAAAACCTCCACCCCATCAGATCAAACAGAAGAACTCAAAATGCAGAAGATAATACATGCAGAGCGTGTTTTCTGATCTCTTTGATGTGTGAGCAGTTTCAGACGGTGGGATTAGGCTGGCATCGCCCGAGGATGCAGCAGTACTCCTCTCTGTGACCATGGACCAAGCATCTCAGCAAGACTTCCCAAACTGCCTGGGGCTGTCACGGGGCCATGAGGCTGGTGGGCTGGCACCCTGCAGCATCGCCATTAGGCTGTGGCTGGGGAGAAACTCCTCTTCCCTGTGCCCCAGCCGATGTTTGGCTCTTGGGCTGCAAGCAGAGGAGAGGCCAGCCCTGCCCGACTGCTGGCCTTGGGTTTTACTGCTGCTCCTGCTGTGCCTGAAAGAGGGGGCTCACCGTGGCTTTGGAGAGATGGCTGATCATCCTGTTAGTGCTGTTCCACCTGGCAGAAACAAGGGGAAAAGCTGGATCCAGCTTGCCTGTCCCACTGGAGAGACCATGGCAGGGTTTGGGCAGAGATGGATGGATAAGCCCAGTCCTGAGCTGGTGGCAATGCTCCTCCCAGAGCCGAGGGGGCCCAGAGCCCCAAAGGGAGAAGAAGGAAGAGGCTGGAGTACGGCAGTGCTTTCACACATCCAAAGGGCAGGAGTTACATCTTGCCAGAAATCACGTAGCTGCCTGAAAAATCACAAACCCTAATAAAAATCATAAACCTCAATAAATCTTTTGCGCACTCTGATGGGCTTTGTGGGTTTTGATTCCAGATTCTGATTTTGAGGTGTTTACATCCCACCTGGAAAGACTGAAAACATTTCATTTACTGGAAATGAAAGCGGAGATTTGCTTACAATCAATCTCTGGCTGCCAGGATCTTTGTGGGTGCCGGTGGCAAAGCACGGCACATGTGTGAGCAGAGCTGTGGGGACACTGGCCCAGGGGACAAAGTGGGCAGGCAGATTCCTGCTGGTGCCCTTACACCGTGCCATTCCGTTGGTCGTCACTTGCTGTCGCTGAACGTCCTTTGCCGGATAATTAAGCATTGCAGGTTTAATTTTGGGGCTGGCAGGGTGTTTTTGGTTGCTGCCTGGTGCACAGTGGAGCCCATGGGCATCCTTGTGCACCAGCTGCTCCTCAGCCACAGCCCAGCCCAGCCCTTGCTGAGCAGGAGGGTTGCGTAGCTCGTGGCTGTGGCTTTTCTGTCATTTCTGCAATGCCATCGCTCAGTCACCAGCCAGGAGAGGGGTGGGAAAAGCTTTGGCACCCAATTTTAATCAGCACGGTGCTGTGAGCAAACGAGGCAGAAGGGACGGACCCACGGGCCCACGCCTGCAGTCCGCATGTCTTCCAGTCTGACTTTCTCACCTCTTCTTCAGCTCGGTCCTGGGGACGTTAGGTGCCAAGGCTGTGAATTAACACCCTTGTATTTACCTGAAACTTCACTACCTCCCTCCAAACGTGTGAAAAACGTAGCGGTGCTGAAGCAGCCAGCTGCAGGGAAGCTGTGATGTGCAAGGCCAACATCTCGTGAACCTTGCACATACCACCCCCTCCTTCCCCACCGCCCACCTGGTGTGGGGGACAGGGGGAGCTCGGGATGCCCCAGGCACAGGCGGGCCGAGGCTGGAGCAGGCTGCCTGGGCAATGGCGGGCAATGGCGATCCCCACGGCGCCAGGCGAGCCCGAGGGATGACGCACGATGAGCGAAGGTCCTGGTGGCTCGGAGTCCGCAGGCAGACAGCTGCGGCGTTAAGGCCGCCCCGAAAGAAAGCAGGCGTTATTGGGCAAAAGCCGTTTATTTTTACCCTTTTTCCCTAAAACCGATACGGAAAGGCGACCGTCAGCCAGTCAGTCAGTCAGTCAGCCAGCCCCTCCCTCAGGCGACCGCCAGTCAGTCAGTCAGCCAGCCAGCCCCTCCCTCAGGGTGACAGGATTTCTTCAGGGCCTGGCACGGCCTCGGCGGGGCTGGTGTCCGCTGTCCGGAACAGGCCGTTTGCCCACGGCTAGGGCGTCTCTCCGGGGCCCGGTTCGCCCCGCTGCCGCTTCGCCCCGTCCGCTCCCGGGGCCGCCGGCCCCAGCCCGGGACACGGGGCGGCCCCGCTCCCTGCGACGGGGGAGGCCCCGCCTCGCGGGGGAGGGGCGGGGCCACGGGCGGGGGGGCGGGGCCGCCGCATCGGCCAGCGCGGATTGGGCGGGGGCGGGGGCCGAGCGGAGCGTGCGCAGTGCGGAGCGGTGAGTGGCGGCGGGCGGGGGGGGAGCGGTGGCTGAGGCGGGAGGGCGCCGGCCCGGCAGCCCTCGGCCCGGGCCGCTGCTGGGTGCCGGGGCACCGGGCCGTACGCCGGCCCTGCGGGTCCTGCGCCGCCGCCTTCCGCGCCGGAGCGTGTCTTGCCGGTGCCTTCGTTCGAGGGGAGCCGGCGGCGAGGCCTTGCCGGGGCGGGGGGTTGCCCGCCGCCCTGGTTTCCCGCCGAGGGACACCCCCTCTCCCCCGTCCGCCGCCCAGGCTGTGAGGGCGCAGGGCCCGGAGAGCTGCCTCTGGGGTGCAGTAACGGCGTTTGTCCTAAACCCGGGGAGGTTCGGCCGGCCTTGGGCAGGGCTGGGGAGCGAGGGCAGCTGCCTGGGCTGTCGTGTTCTAGAAGTGAAAATCAGGGCCCTGTGGCGGGCACCTGCCCGCAAAGTGCAGGGCAGAAGGCCTGGGCAGGCAAGGATCCCTTACGCCGAAGGGCTTTAATTACAAATTCAGCGAAACGGGAGCAGTTTGGGCTCTGCTTTGAACACGAGGACGGGCTGGGTGACCTCAGGCCCCCTTTGCACCTGGGCAGTTGTGGAATAAAAGTGTCCTGGTACTGCTGGTGTAGCTTTGGGCCATTAAAATGGATTTTGCTTCAGGGTATGCACTCGGTAATACGAGGCCTGAATTTTAAAACTGTTTAATTATTTTGGTACAAGCTTGCGTATGGCTCTTGCTGGAGAGCTAGTGAAATTACATGGTGCACAAAGCCAGGCAGTGAAAACTGAGCAAATGGGATTTTGTATATAAACACTATTTGGAATATTGCCTTAAAGTGTTTAACTTCAGTGGTTGACTAACACTCGCATTAGAAGTAATCTTTGACAAATAATCAACACTACCCGCCTCTCAAGATGGCCTGGGTTTACACTAGCAAGTTCTGTAGACGCAATTTCTTAGGGGCAAGTTATTTATTTTACAGTGTTTTGCTGATAGAACTAACCTAGTACAAATATGGCTTAGAGGCAGAAAGTATGACTTCACTGATACTGTTTAATTTGCTTGCCAAAGGAGTATAAGCTGCACAGGCACTTCTGTTGGTAGAGCTGTCTGCGCAAGGAGGCTGCTCCAGCATACAGCCGTGGTAGGAAACCTTTTAAGTGCAGATAAGTCTCTACGGTGTTGGAAGCCGATGACACACCCTGTCATTTACTGAACACGCTACCGCAGTGTTTTTGCTCTGTGCGATCCTTTTGAATTCATTTGCGCTCTGGGAGTAGCATTGTTAAGGGATGGACTACTTTTTTTTTTCTCCTCTCTTTTCTTTCCCCCAACCCTGCCTGAAAATGACCAGCCTGGACCATGTTGGTATTTTTTAGCAGGCTCCAAGGCGTTTCTATAGTGGAAGCATCCGCAGTCTTGCCACAGAAACTTTAACGTAGAAGTGCAGCTAACAGAGGTGAGAGCAGTGTCTGCAAGTTCCCAGGGTCTGCCATCTGTGACCACGTATTTACTGGATTTGAAGGGATACAAACATGTTCCTTTTAAAGAAATAAGCTGGAAACTGGCAATTCCTAATGCGTTGTCAGAACAGCCCTTGAATCCACAATGCCGTGCCCTAAAGCAACACAAGACCAGTAGTGGTGCTACCACTGCTGCTTTCTCCTTTTTTACAGTTGAGAATTTCTTTAGCCTGAGCAATAAAACACCTGAAAAACTCTCCAGCACTCCCAAACCATCTCTCTGTCTGGTCTTGGCAAGGAAATGGAAGACTACTTAAATACAGATGTGGTCAAGCTGAGCAGGTGTGGTTGAAAGCATGTCAGCTATACCCTGAGAATTTGCAAGGCAGTGGATTATTGGGATAAATTTAGGTATAATAGTTAGCCTTTGTGTGTGCTAATCCTCTCTGCAACTGACTCTCTCTGTGGCTTTTATAACCCACCTCAGCTCTCTTACCACTCAGCTTTCCCCTCTGAGAAATAATGTTCAACTTGCACTTGTGAAGTAGGTGAATCAGCTTTAATGAAGATTTGTTGAGCCCTTTGTTGATAAGTTCCCTATAAAGCTAGTTACTATTTTTTATTAACACACAGATATTCTTAGCATCTGAAGTGAAAAATGACACAACACTGGGGATCTTCTGGGAAATAGCCCCGTGAAAGGAGACCGTGTGTGCTAACAAAGGCTTTGTCAAATCACTTCTGGCTGCGGTTCATGAGGCAGCTTGCTTCTAAAGCTCTGACTCAAAGAAAAAACCAAACCCCCAAATCCTCTTGAGTCACTGGGAAATCTTAAATGTTCCTGGAAGTTAAGCCCTGCTTTTGCATAAGATTTGTAGGTCTTGCCCCCTTGCCGTATTTCTCGCAGAGCCTGCGGTCGGGGTTTGGTGCAGCTGTGTGTGTATGGCATCAGCTGCGCAGGCACAGCTGCTCTTGCCCGATTTGAAGCACCTTGTTTCAATGATTTCAATTGCTTTCAGCAATTACTGCCTCAAATTATTCTGTCTGGGGGAGGGAGGGCTTGCCTGCTCGGCTGGGTGGTGGCTACAGCCCATTGCACGGGTCAGTGGGGCTGTTTGGGGGTAAGAGGGGAGGAGGGAAGCCTTGCCCTTCCCCACGGGCAGCCCAGGTCAGCATCCCTCACCCTGCAGCGTGTGGGAAGGCCGTCTTCACCACCAAAGTAGCATGGTGGCAAATTGAGCTGAAGAGCTTCGTTTATGAAAGGTAATGAAGATGTGGATTGAAACGGTTACGGCTGTGCTCGTTCTGCATTGCTGTGTGGGTGCCCTTTCGGCAGGATGAGGAGCCCTATTGTATTTTGGGGAAGAGAAGACTGTTAATTTAGCTGTAAGATATCACTGCTGTAGCAGTGTAGAAGTGGCCAGGTGGAGGATGCTAAAATGAAATGCCGGGCTGGAAAAGCCTCCTTGTCAGTGCCCCTGTCCTGAGGCCAGGTAAGAGATACTCGGCTCCAGACTGGACAGCGGTGGATGTTAGTGCAGATCTGGATGGGGGCAAGTTCCCTCTGGGACTTGATGAAATCACAGTCTCGGAGGGCCTGATACCTCATCTAACTTGCCCTTGCAGCAAATTAGGCAGGCCACTTTGTCTCTTGCCTTCATAGAATGGGGACCCCAATGGATGGTTGTCCTTGTAAACAGCTGTTAAATGCCGAGAGCTGATAAGGACCCTGGATGGGAGCAGGGATGGAGAAACCCTTCAACAGCTGCTATGCGGCTGCGTTTTACACCGCTGACTGCTCCGCTTGTTGCCCAGACCCTCTGGTTTGTCTGCAACTTTCTTAGGTGCGATACCCAGCACTGAGCATGGCCTTCCAGCCCAAAATTAGGAATTTTATGCTCTTAAATCACAGAATGATGTTTAGCTTTGCAGCTGGAGCTGTGGTGTCACAGCACTGACACGTCGTATCTTTAGTGCAGTCCCCGATTTTCCTCCGCGTTACCTCTGTCCAGAGGGATTTCCCCCGTGTTGTATTGGTGTGCTTGATCTTTGTTTTTGCTGTTTCCAAGTGCAGTTCTTTGCATTGTTTTCCTTGCTTTTCTTTTTATTGATTCCTGGGTGTTTTTGGAACTTTTCTTCAGTTTATCAATTCTGATCGTGACCTCTGGAGTGCTTCTAGCTCTTAACTGCTGGGCATCCTTTCAGGTTTTATAAAAGTACTTTCTCTTTCATTGCTCAGGCCATTAATGAAAAAGATGAATAGAAGCAGACCTGGGCTGAGCTCTGAGGGCCCATACGTGAGGTTTTCTCCCTCTGTGACAGGGAATTGTTGATGGCTACCCCCAAAGTGTGTGTGTGTGAGTTGCTTTGTTGTTTTGTTTTTTTTTTTTTTCTTAGTTAGTAATGAGCACTGTGCCTCGTTAAGGTGAACTTGCCTAGTCCGAGTTCCCCTGGTTTGCCTGAAAGTGTTGGATTGATAGAGTGAAAAGCCCGCTTTAATGCTGCTGTGCTGGTCAGAGGTGTGGTGGGCAGATCTCTGCAGAGGGAGATTTGTGCCCTATTTCTGAAGACTTGGGTAATTTTCAAGAGCTTTCATGAATCTCACTTAACTGGGACTTCTTGCTGGTGCTTGCTGGGATTGCTCAGAGGCAATCCTCTGGTTGCTCAGCCCTGCTTTCCACCGAGAGCTCCCCAGCTTTCTCTGCTTTGGTAGCAGAGGGGTATGCATGGGGGCAGTTTGCATCCGTAGTGTCCTGCTCCCCTTTGTTTTTCTGTAGGCCTGTCCTCAGTGAGAGTTAGGCTTGTCTGTATGTGACTAAGGCAGTAAAAATACATTTTTCTCCTCAAGCAATTCGAAGTTTCTTGTGTGATTGCTCTGCTGTGGAAAAAAAAAAAAATTACTTGCTCTGGAAAATTTAATTACACTCATTTTTATCCCTGAATAGTGTGTCGCTGTGGGAGCGGTTGCAGGATACCTCGTTCTATCAGGGTTCTGCCGGTCACCTTCTCAGCGCAAACTCAGCTTAATGAAGAGGAGTTACTTTAACTGAAATACATTTAACTGGAGAAAACGTCACTGTCCAAAGAGAACCACCTCTAACCACCCTGAGTTCTGTAAGTACTGAGCTGCTGTGTTCAGCTTTTTGAATTTTAAGAGGTTGGTCCTTTTCTGAAGTGCACTTCCACCCACTATACCATCTTTCTTTGCATCGGTGTAACTGTGGGGTGAAATTTGGGCCCCACTGACTTCAAGGACAATACAGGGTTCCTCTGTGGTTTTCATCTCTTCTACCTCTCAAGGCTGGTAACTTGAGGTACCTGGCCACAGCTGTTCGCTCAGGCTCTGCTTCAAGGACATCATCAACGGGATGGAGAAGCCGTGCCCTGTGTGTTCCCCTTTATTGGTCCACAGCTGATGGTGGGTGCCCTGAACAAATTTCAGTTCCAGGGGAGAAAATCAGCCTCCCTAAAACATTCCTGTGGCTTCTGTTGGGTTATTCCTTACTCCTCTCCAGGGGACTGCATGCTGTAGTTAAATACTGGTAGAAATATTGTGTTCCACTCTGGATTATGGCTGAATCTCGGTGGTGGATAAATTGCATCCTAAGTCCAGTTTGCAAAGCCCTTTGGGCTTCGTGGGATGCAAGAAGCTGTATTTTATTCTAGATGTGTGTTTGTTGATAATTCTATAAGATTTTCAGTGAGCAGGTTGTAAGAGTCCTGATTATACTTGTTCTCTGTGCAGTGAGACTCTTTGCCCAAATAATTCAAAAGCCTGCTGCAGAGAGAGGGAAGGGAAGGTGGAAGGATGATTTAGAAACCTCTGGGTCACTGAAATAGGTGGGAAGAAGATGCATATGTTGATCTGAAGGATATACTGAGCCAGGTATATGCCTTTAAGCATCTAAAGAAAAGTCAGTATTTTTTTCAATGGCTGCCTACTTTAAACCCAAATAGTTTCTTTAATGAGAGTTTTTAAAGGTTTAGCTGTTAATTTTAGAATTTTTATTTCAAGCATGCTTCCATAAAATTAACTTTTTCAACGCAGAACGCTTTAATGTCTTCCGTGTTGGTGCTCATTTGCAAGAAATCTATGCACAATTATTTCTTATGTACCAGTTAAGTCTATCAGCCAACAGATGTCAAGTGTAGCAAAAATGCTATAATAATATTATGGTCTAATAATAGTTATAATGATTCTAATTACCTGGCGTGGCTTTTGAGAGAGGCAGACTTAGAAATTAGTGCAAAGGAGATGTGTAACCTTGAACTGCAGAAGCAAGGCACTTTCAGAGGTGTCTGGCCTGCGCCCCCTCCTCCCTGTCGGACATCCCATTCCCTTTATTTCTTTCAGCAGACTGGGAGTAGCTGTCTGGTCTGTTTTAAATGTTCAAACCTCATTCTCGTTATGTTCAGAGGTGGAGAAGAGTGCTGGAGAGCTGTAGATGAGCATGTTTCTTGAAATACCTGTGAATGTGAAGCCCCCGTCATTTTTATTCTCACGCTGCAGTCTAGCCACCCCGGTTTCGGCACACTCCTGCTGCCTCATGATTACAGCGTTCACAGATTGCTCTCACCTCAGGAAGGCTGCAGGAGGCTCAGCAATCTTCATCTTTTATGCAAGCCGGTTGTGCTGCTTTTAAGTGTCAGGGAGGCTTTGCCACAGCGTGGAAATCACAAAGCCAGCCTGAATCTGCCTGAGTGCTGCCGGGCAGCGTTCACTCTGTCTGCTGATGGGAGAGCAGGTGTGGGGGTGTACGGGCAAGCGGACACGAGTTGTTGATCCCGATGGAGGCTTTGGTGTGGGAGGCGAGGAGGCTATGTCAGCAGATGGGAGCCAGCCACCTTGCTGGTGCACGAGTGCGGCACTTGCTTTGCTTTCGACAGTTTGGGACCCGCACAGCCTCGTCGGAGTCTCCTTCCCCAGTTCAGGAAGGATGCTCTGTGTGCCAGCTCCGTTACGTCACTCCCAATGCCCCTCTACCGCCATATTTTTCCTTTAGGAAGGCTCCTGGGCTGCATTTTCTATATTCTGTTGGTTTTTGCCCAACCTTGCTATGTAGTGTCTTGGGGTCCCAGTGCTCATTATTGTTGTAGGACTGATAAGGCGATGCATAATGGATCACCCCCTGCCGCAGCTGTTCGTTTTAATTTTGTGACGTGAAGTTGGTGAGGAGTCCCTGATTCACAGGGAAGGATCCTTTCTGCAGAGGAAGCCCTGCATAGGCTGGAAGTTGACAGCTTTTAATGATTATGTGCCAGGCTGAACGTTTTCCCTTTAAATAATAGATTCAGCATGCTGATGAGAACTCAGCAGGACCTACGGGAATTCGGCTGCTGGTTGCTGATCCCCGACATGGGCAGCAGCTGTGAATCTTAGTTACTGTCTTCCTGTAAAATGGATCCAGAGGTGCCCTTGCAAGGTTTTATTCTTCATTTCCAGCCTGCTCATAGGCTGGCATGCGCTGCTTCTCACAAAAGCCCTGCCTGCCAGTGCTGCGCGCGCTCGGCGCACACAGCCCACCTTTCCCCGGGGCTCACAATGGTGGGAGCTCTGCCATCTTCAGCCTTTTCTTTGGGGAGGTTTGCCTTCTTGCCAGAGTCGGTACCTCCATCGGTGCATCACCATGGAGATGGGGCTGTAGAAGCTGCAGGGCACAGACTTATCCAGGCTCACGTGAAGAAGGGTGCGGTAACGGGCTACACTTGTTTAGGGAAAATGATTTCTCAGAGTACATAATTTGTCAAAGAATACTTGTTATTGCCCCAGATGCTATTAAGGAAGAGAGAAATCTTGGATCTCTTCAAGCCCAAGCCTGAGCTGTAAGGTTCATGTAATACTCACTTGCTTTTTAACGTGCTGCTTTGCTTTGTTCAACATCAGGCATTGCTGCTATGACCAGCGCTGACTCACTAACCTGCTTGTGCTTTTACTTAGCCCGAGAAACCAAAGCTCCCTTTATTTTTCTCCTCCCTGTAAATATTAGCAGTGTATTTCTCATCCTGTCGCAGAGCACCTTTCTGCATCCCTTTTTGCAGCCCGTTGAGAGTCCAGATTTTCACTGCTCTGAGTCAGTTGCAAAGGTTCACTTCCCTATGACCAGTATGGCTCTGGCTGAGTTTCCAAAGGACGCAAAGGGTGTGTAGGTGTATTGAGCTCTCCTGCACGCAGAGGAGTGCAGGCACCTCTTTGGCTTGGCAGACCATGCCAGCACACCCCAGACCCTGAATGAGCTCATGCTGAAACCTCCTTGGGGGTTTGGGGACGCTGCCCTTTCTGCTTGCCTGGCACTGGCACACTCTTTCTTTGTCTAGTTTTTGGTAGACAGAGAACTGCCTTGACAAGGTCTAGAAGAGCCCTCTGGCACCTCTCTGCCTCACTAGCTCCATGTCTCATTTCAGACTTCATCTGTAAACATCTCTTTGCCCTTGCTGAACACTGTGTCTCTTAATTTCTCTCTGCAAGAGTATTATTTAATTTGTAAATGTTTTGGGACGTTATTTGAAAAATACGGTATGAAGCTGTATTTCATTTACTGTAATGATCCACTAATGCGGGCATATTTCAAAGGCAGGCTATGCAGTACTGTGGGTTTTAATTAAATTTTGTTTTTCAAGTAAGCATCAACAGACAGACAATAACAAATGGTGGACAATATACATACAGAACAAAGTCACTCCATTTTCTTTTCCAGGACGGTGGAAGTGAAAATGTATAGCCCTTAAAATGTACTTGGCCTGTTCACAAGTGCTGCTTTAGTGCAGTTACTCACTTCAGGGGCACTTTTTTCTTCTTACTCTGACTTAATTTTCTTGATCTCTTCGTGCCCACAAAATGAACTGTTACACTATGGAAAATTTCCAGCAGGAGCTTTGGGTGATCTAAGTTCTGCTGCAAGCTCTGGACTTAGTTTTGAATATTGTGTTGTTGCTTAATGCATTATGGCTTGTAGAGATGGGTCCTCATCAGGGTTACAGAACCAAAGGGCTGGGTATGAGCTTTTGTGGTTTAACCCCAGCCAGCAACTAGGTACCATGCAGCCATTCACTCGCTTCCCCCCGACCCAGTGGGATGGGAGAGAGAATCAGGAAAAAAAGTAAAGTTCATGGGTTGGGATAAAGACAGTGTAATAGGACAGAAAGGAGGAAACTAATAACGATAATAATAATAATAATAACAAAATGACAATAATAATAAAATAATTGGAATATACAAAACAAGTGATGCACAATGCAATTGCTCACCACTTGCTGACCGATGCCCAGTTAGTTCCTGAGCGGTGATCCCCTCCCCAGGCCAACCGCCCCCAGTTTATATTCTAGGCATGACGTTGCATGGTATGGAATACCCCTTTGGCCAGTTTGGGTCAGCTGCCCTGGCTGTGTCCCCTCCCAACTTCTTGTGCCCCTCCAGCCTTCTTGCTGGCTGGGCCTGAGAAGCTGAAAAATCCTTGACTTAGTATAAACACTACTTAGCAACAACTGAAAACATCAGTGTGTTATCAACATTCTTCTCATATGGAATCCAAAACAACACTATACCAGCTACTAGAAAGAAAATTATTCCAGCGAAGCCGGGACAGAGGTGCTCATTCCTTTGGTGGGAAACGCCTGTCTCCAGTGGCTGGATGTGGTGCACACCAGCCCTGGCGCAGTGAGGTTGCCGTGAGGTAAAAATGATGTTGTTGCATCCAGCATTGTTGTACCCAAATCAGGAATAAGCAAGTGGCTCTTGAGTGCATTTTGTTCCTTTTCTTCCAGCAAGTGTGGGGTAATCAAGTACAAAATGTATGCAGAGAAGCTTGGAAAGTCTGTTCAACGTCAGCGGGAGGCTGTTAGAAATCATAATGGCACTCACAAGCATGGCACTTGTACAAGTTTTCTACTGGTAAAGAAATTCATTGGTGATGATGTAAATGGGCTCCTTTGTTTGGGTTTGTGTGGAGAATCGCTTGAGGAGCAGAATGAGATTGCTAGCTGGAGCATTGTTGAATTCTGGCTGTTTTCTGGTGGCTAGCAGGGGTTTTGTCCTCTCTTAGTGTTTGGGAAATTTTCCATTGTTTAGAAACATAAGCAGAATTTGCTGAGGAAATCAGTGCAGGTGCCCTGGACTCCTGCAGCACACTATAGCCCTTTCATTTCTCTCTGAAATCTCTCCAAGTCAGAGAGCTGAAAAAAAGGTAAATTCTTCAGAGGCGGACCCCCCGTCCTCTGTTCAGAGATTTGATGCCTAAAGCTTTGCCTACTTAACCTGCCTGCAAATGGATCCTGGGCCAGGGCAGCGGGGTGGCTGCGGGCGAGGGCTGGCTTTGCCTGGTGCTGGCTCTGCTCACTGCTGGCTGACCCGGGGTGGGTCACTATCCAAAGAGCTGTTGGGTCGAAATTGGAGCATGTAAAGCCTGGGAGAGGCTGTGGGAACCTGGTGCTTGACTGGCATCTCTGCAGCTGTTAAGTGCCTGAAAAGCATTGCTGTAAATGACAGACTTCTGTCTGCTAACCTCCTCCTTCATGAGATCTTGGTTTAACACTTTCTGTGTTACAGTAACAGCCTATGTTTTCTCCTTGCTGGAAAGCAGTTCCACAAGTACTTTACAGCTCTCCTGGTGCACGTACCGGCTGATGGTGTTTTCTGTGCTGGATGAGATGCTTGTAGGAAACAGCAATCCTGTCCAAGTAAGGCTGGCAAGACGGTGTCCTGTGCTTGATGCCAGTCCCTATGGCTGGAGACGAGTCCTGGTACAGATAAACCAGTGTCTAAATGTAACTTGTCATGAGGCGTCAGATGCTCTTTAAATAAATTCTGGAAAAAAAACCATGCAGCTGAGGTTTGCGCTGGTGCTACCAATAGCAAGGGGAATGCCCTGTGCCTGCCACCTTGTTCTTCCCTTGTTCCTTGCTTTAGGCTGCCAGGTTTTTTTCCTTTTCTCACTTCTTTTTGTTGATATGTAGTGTCAATTGAGGCTCCACTGCTGGGTTTTGGGGCAGGCAGTTGCTTTTTGATGACTCAATGCAGCATCTCCTACTTCTCATGTCCTTCCTGTGGATCTCCTGCTTTTTTTCTCACATTGTGATAAGCTAACCTCCTCTGTGGGCTGGTCAAGCTTCCTATCCAAGGACCTCGGGCCTCTTGCAGATAAACTTTTCTGGGGCCATTATTCATCTTCTATGGAAGGAAAGGTTTTCCTGGCCATGCTGGGGCTCAGGTGGCTGACCCCAGATGAAACACGCTGGCATCTGGAACATCTGGAGCAGGCGGCTGAGCCCTGGGCTGAGGGATTTGCCCTCTGTGTGGACCAGTATGTGCATAAGCTTCATCTTTGCAGGAGCAGGTGAGTGATTTTGGTTCCCCACAGTACTGGCTGGCACGATTAAATCTTGCAGATGTGCCCAGAACAGGTTTAGGGGCTCATTCTCCTGTCCAGCAGGATAACAGAGAGAGAACGATGTGCCCTGCAGCAGAGCCAGTGCTGGGAGTCTAGGGCCTGTGCTTTAATGGTTCTTGCAGGACTGTGCTGCAGATGGGGGACCTGCAACGGGCCTCGACACAACGTCTGGAATGACACAAGCCCAGGGCATGGGAAGCTATGATAGTGCTCAGGAGTGAACAAAAATAAAAGGCTCTAGGACTATTTAAAAGAAAAAAAGTAATCTGTAATTCAGTTTTGGGGGAATTAACTTCTAGTGAGAGAGCGCGAGGCTGGCTGGGAGAGGAGGAGCGCTTGCTCAGACGGATGGTAATCCATTGCAGCACCTTACCACGCCAAGGCTCTTTGACAAACATTAGCCCTCTTAATGCCTCCCTAGGATGAGCGAGATGCTGTGCTGCTGGATGTGGAACGTGAAGTTTCTGGACTATGAGGAGCTTCATCCCAGTGTGATAATTTAAACACCGAATTCTTTTTAGTAATGGATATTGTTGATGGCTGCCTCGCATGGGAGTGCTGCACAGGAACAGATTGCGTTGTACTGATGTGTTTTAAAAATGAAAAGTGTGCTGGTCTTCGTAAGCACTTGGGTCTGACACCGGCCAGCTAGGTTTCTTGGATTTCTCCTTTGGAGTTTGGCAGCCGTCTGCTTCAGGGAGTACAGTGGTCTCATAAGAGTTTATTTGATCTGACACATGACAAATTGTTTCTGCTGGTGGGTACTTCAGGCACAGTCTGTTAGCTGGCAGCCGTAGCTTTGCGGGTACCGGGGAAGTTGGGGAAGGCAAGCCTGCCCTCCTCCTCCTCTTAGAAAGTGTCAGTGGAGGGGGTGTTGTTGTAGTCCACCTCCCATTCCAGCCTTCTTTTTGCCGGTTGTTAAATTGTGCTGTTTGCATAGATTATTAATGTTGCTTATGTGCTGGGTGTTCCTGCAGATGGTGGTTGTGTTTCTTGTTGCGCCTTGGTGTGCAGGGCAGAAGAGAGCTTCTGTTTCTGGAACTGGACCCAGTTGCCATTAAAGGTGCTTTGTTAAGTTGCTTTTTTTAGGGCACCCTTTTAACTATGTAATGAGGACTGGAATATTACATTCCTCAGCAGAATAAAAAGTACATGTCCCCTGTGAGATACTGTAAATACATTTTATCTGTTCTATTACCTACAGTTTTGAGAATATGTCCCCTAAGCATTTTAATCTTGTTTTCCAGAGTTGTCTCAGGGTGAGGAATCACTCCTATTTGCAACTTTGGGAATAATTACGGTGTTCATTAATTTCTTCTCTTTCTTGCTGTCCATCTATTATTGCTTCTGAGAAAAAAAAATATCTCTGTAAATCTCCACTGAAACAGGACTGACTCCATGATTAGAATGAGAGTTATGTGCACTAGAAATGTGTTTGTGAGAGAGCATCTCGTAGCGGTGCACATGGACAGACCCACCGGCGTGTGCTGGCTCCTCCAGTGCCATTGAAAAGCACTTAGCCACATAGAGCCCGCCAGATGCCCGGGCTGGCTCACTGCTGCTTACCCTACGGTTAAAGAAGAAAGCACTGCAGGCAGCACGGTTCTGGGCAGTCGTGGCACACCTGGAGCACTGCAATGAGGCAGGAGTCTGAAGGTCAGCTCTGCTCAACCACCCGAGCGGTGCTTTGCCTCCTGAAGTGCTTTGCCTGCAGTGCCGGGCTGCTGTTATGAAATAGAAATTAGACGGGACAATAAGCGAAGTGGTTCATCAGCTGCCGCTCTTTTGTCCAGCAACTAAAAGCCAGTTCAGAGATTTTTTGTGGAAGCGCTGTTTGCTTTGGTCCTTTTTTGCTCTTTCTTTAAGTACAGACTGAAAGAACTGGAGACTGGAGGCCACTGTAATTATTATTCCTTCATGACTAGCAGAATAAATGTGCCATTTAATGCATAAATGACAGGGTCCTTGCCTCAGAAAAAATATGTGGTCTGACCCTGATGCTGCAAACCCTTCTACATGTGAGTAACCGTCCCTGCCTGGTTCTGGGTGCACTGAGATTTCTCACTCCCTGGATCAGGGTCAGTGCCAAAACTTGTCTTGACGTGTGATGTCTGCGGTCATTGGAAGTCACTGTAGAGGCTGTCATTGAAACAGCCTTGATTCACATCACAGCTTTTTTTAGATGGCAGCTGATGCAGAAGCTCTGCAGAATAGTTTGTCCATCATGTGATAAAATCTGCTTGCAGGAGGGAGCAACTGAAGTCTCTGGTCTTCGTGGGAGAAGCTCCCTCTGTACAAATGTGGCCTGGCAGTCCTGTGATGGATTTGCCATCTCCCCACCAGATGTGGCAAGATGAGGCTGTAGCACCACCAGCATGTAGAGGAAGCTGCTCAGGATGTTCTGCTGTCTCACAGCAGAGAGAAAGGTGCTGCAGTTACATTTTTCATCAGAGCTTAAAGAGTATGAGTGGCTAACAGCCTGCTGTTAGCTCTTACAGCAGGCAGGGAGATTTTGAGAGTCCTCCTTGGCTTTGCAAGTACAGCAAAGGCCAAGAAACAGAGAGCGAAAATCACTGTATCCTTTGGCTGCTGCTTCCCACTGCCTGTGGGTGCGTGGCAGAGGCAGCAGATGCAGTGACAGCCAGGACTGCCAAAGAAAGGACCCTTTGTGGACTGGTGCTGCTCACCTACTGAGATATGCCAGTCCACAAAATGGCTCTTTGTAGGGTATTCTCTAACAAAAAGATGTTCCTTCTAAGTGGCTGGGTCTCCGGCTGTTGGTCCAAGTTCCAGATGAGAAACAGTGGGTCTTGTCATTCTGGACTGGAAGGTGCTGAGGTTACAAACACAGTCGTTGTCCCTTAGAAGGGAAAATTGTGGAGGAAAACCACTCCTGGTCGCATCTCTGTTCCCCTCCTTCCCCAGCCTAGGTTTTGGGCTGCTGGAGCCTGCCTTTCTTGTGGCTGAGGGGCAGTGGGATGGAGCTAAGGTACTGCTCCTGAGTGAACCCCATGGCTCTGAAGAGCAGTGAGCATGGTCATGGAGCTCAGGAGGGACCTGTGGACTGGGAGCAGTCCTACTGCTTGGAAGGTTTACTACTTCTTTGAGTCTATCCATGACCCTTCATTGTGCACACCTATATGGCGCGGTTCAAATGTCGCTAGTGAAGCGGTTGCTTGAGCCTTCCCTGCAGAGAGGAGCTGTGTGGACCTTGCAGCCCTCAAGCGTGGAGGCTGGTGCGACTCTGACGGCACATGCAGGGTCCCGTGGTGGCTAAGGCATTCGCAGAAATGCTTTTTCATAACCTCTGCTGGGATTCGTGAGATGTAGAGGCAGGTTCCCTGATTTGTCACCATGTCGTAAGGATTTAAGGTTGAAGAACTCTTTGAAGCACCAATACAGCCTGTTTTGCCATGACAAGGTGGAGAGGAGCGCCAGCGTGACTTTTCTTCCCCAAGGAAAACGCTGTTTTGCACAGATCACAAGCCGTGGCTCTGCCGCTGTTTGAAGAGACCAGATGAATCGCAGTGACGGGCACTCTGTGCAACATCAAAGTCTGCCCCTCCGAAGCCGAGATGCTAAGGAACTCCAGCTCAGCATCCTTCATGTCTAGGCAGCAAAAGGAAAGAAGATCTCTGAACCGGGAGTCACTTGGGGGATCAAAGCTCTGCTTGGCGGAGGCTGATGAGGCAAAAGGCAGGACGACAGCAGGAAGGTCACAGCCCCTGTGGATGATCTGGGCCATCTAATAATGGCAGTCGGGCCTCCAGAGGGGTCTGTGAAACCTCCTCCTCTGCTGGAGGACTTGGGCCTGCATCTACGCCCGAGGAAGCAGACATGCAGCGTCCAGCACCTGCGCTTGGCCGGAGCAATTATGGGGTCCCTGAGGGATTGTTTAATTAAAGCGAGGCTACACTGTCACATTTCAAACTGTTTTTTCCATATGTTGCTACAAGTAACATCTAAAATAGCTCTAAAAGGCAAAAAAACATTCCCCAAAGTAGAGGTGGCAGATGATGAAGAACAGGAGAGGGAAGGAATTATGTTCTCTTTCAGCTTCCCATGTCTCTGCATCTACTTCTGCAATTGCAGCCCTTGGAGCTCTTTGCTATTTTAAATTTCCTTAGGAAAAAAACTGCTGAACGAATGCTGCCTGCTGCTGGCTGGCTGTTCTGCTTTGGTTTCAGACTGGGGAGGCTCTTACGCTTGGGGAGCAAGACTCTCTTTTTAGTCTTGGTGGGAAATGCCTGGGTAGAAGAATGGAAATCATCATGAGAGTCGTTTCTAGATGATGGTACTGGTAGTCTCTCGGATCTCTCTTTGTGCTCATTACTGTCCCAGGGCTTGCTTAATTGCTTAAGACCACTGAGACCACTTTAAAAGTACTAATGCAGTGGAAAAAAATAAGCAGACTCGGATAACGCCTTTCATCCAAGCGCGTGAAGATATCACTGCAGACATTAGTGGAAGGAGCCCCGCGATTGCCTTGGTTATAGCCGTGGTATCTGTGTTAAGAGTGGAGCAACTGAGCCCCAGCATGGGGAACGACTTGCCCATATTCATGCAGAGATTCAGGGCAAAGCCAGGAGCGATCCCGAGGGAACCTGCTTGGCCGTAGGTTATATTCATCCCCAGAGAGCTCCTTATTCCCCTTCAGGGGAGGGTTTAAAATTGGCTTGTTAGGGCTTTATTCTGGATTTTGGTGCCAGTGGCTGATCTGGCAGCTCCTGGGGGGGTTTGGCCCATGAGGCAGATCCCGGTGGCCCTCCACCTTTTCAACTGGGAACTTGCCATAAAACTGGAAGTGTGGGGGAGCCCAACTCGCTTGCAAAGGAGGTTCTGAGCTGGGCATCCAGCCAGGCGTCCCGTGCAATTAATCCCACGGGCTGCCATGCCACATTAATCCTGGCCACATAGCCAGAGAACGCGACAGGCGAGCCACACGTTTGCTGCCTGCGTGCTGTCCTGCTCCCTGCTGTGACCTGTACCCGTGGGTCGTCACGTTGAGTAAGAGCTGTCACTGCCGCCCAGTGCACTGTAGAGGTGAGGAAATACATTTTTCATAAACTTCACAGCTCACCGTTTCTGGCAGATTGATAGGGCTGCTGGAGAAGCCCTTTGCTTGCCCGCTGTCGGGGCACCTCTGCACCAGCTGCTCCGCAGGGCTGTGGCAGCGGGTGTCCTTAGCTCAGGAGAGATGGCGATCCCGATGGGAAACCTCTGGGCTGAGCTGGAGCCGGCAGCGAGGGTCTTGGCGGGGACAAGCTGAGATACAGACAGAGGGGATAGATGCTTGTACTGGGGCAGGCAGCGTGGTGTGGGTACTGCTGTGAGAGTTGTGTGCCTGATACATCAGAGTTGGATTTCTCTAATACTGAGCTTGAATTTTACATGGTTTTTTTAACCTCTTAATTGAATCTCTTTATAGGGAAGCTGGCACCTGACAGGGGAAGGAGGTTGTTATTCGATGCAAGAGCCATGAGTGAACAGCAGGAACTTGGAAAATACAAAAAGCTGTTTCCAGAGAGGCTGGGAGTATGCCAATTAAATCTTTGGCTCTTTGTGGGCCCAGCTGCAGTGGGACATCAGGGTGCCCAGTGACCTGGCTAGTGTGGTGTGCGCTTTCTTTCCTGTTAGATTCTCCAAGCTTGGGAAAGCAGAAGGGGTAAAAAAAATATACTCAACACTGGCAGGCTCCCAGGTTAGTCCGAGGCAAGGCATCACCTTGCAAATAGGGGCTGATGGAAACGATAGATACATGTCGGGGGGGAAATATCACTCAATTGTATGTGCTGTACATGGGAAATTGCAGCAAGGAGCAGGAGAAGGGATAGGAGCAGGGCAGGAGGAGACATGTTTTCAGCTGGCTTTTGGGGTGATGGGGAGGCGATGAGGAAGGAGAAAGCTGTTTCACGTGGTTGAGGTCAGGCAGTGTGGCAGCTTTCAGAAAGATGTTTGTCCTGAAGGTCCCTGTACATCTCTTATCTCCAGGCGAGTCCTAAACTGGTGCAAATCATCGCCCACGCTCTGGTACGGACTTGAACGTGCTTGCTAGCCCCAAAGCTCTGCAGAGTGAGGGTGTTGCGTGCGTGTGCAGGCTGTCGCAGAGCACTGCGAGAGCAGCTGCCAGAAATTCAGATAGATGCATTTTTTATAAATAATGAATGATAAATTTGGTCCTCTGACCTCTGAGGCATGCTCTGCTTTTGTACACTCCATCCTGAGCGGAGCAGAAGATCCCCCCCATGCTGGACCCAGGGCTCTCCAGCGTGGAGGGTCTGAGGACTGTTGGAGACACACTGGCTGCAGCGCCTGGGATCGGGGATCTTGCTGAGCCACGGCGGAGAGTGGCCCCTTCTGCCATCGCCGCTAATGAGCGGGTGGAGAGGATGACGGCAGCCTTGCTCAGACTTCAAACCACCAAAGTATAAAGCTGTGCTCTGGCCCTCTGGAGAGCAGTGTTTTCTGTGAACACTGGTTTCTGAAGGAATTCATTAAGTAAATTTAATTAATAGACTAAGTGATGCTTAATGTTAAACTGTGTGAGGTTGTATAAACAACACAGTCGGAGTTGCTGTGGTCGGGTAGAAGGAGCGATGCCAGGTTTGTCTGTAAATGACCTGCAACAACCCACTCCTCTGTCCCTGTGCGGAGCCGTGGCCGGTGCCATTGAAGCCGCCGGGTGCTGAGAGCTGCCCTCACCGTGCCCGGGTGCTGCTGTGCTGTCTCCTGTCACTGGAGACATCCGTGCTCTGCTCTTGCTTGCATCGGCACCTGGCAGTGCTTGTAGGAAAGACCAACGTTAGGTGGTATTGTAGCTGAGCTGCTGTTAGAGGGACTGATGTTAGCTAAGCAGGTAGCCTGTAGGGGTTATTAATATTTATTTTTATTATTTGTTAGTGGCGGTTATAAAAGTTGCATCATTGCACAGTAGATTCCAGGCTCTGTAAGCACATGTTTCTGCCATGGTTATCCTCCTCCCTCCCCATCCCTACCGCCCCATGTCAAAATTTCTTCCCGTGTGCTGGTCCCAATTCAGAGCGGTGCTTCTGCTGCAGGTCAGAGCAGGACCTGTTGCTTGGGGGCAGGCTGTGCCTCACCAGCAGAGCTCGAGCCACGATTTATTCCTGTAAACCTAAAAGCGTGGCCTCCTGCTGCGTGGGTTCTCTGTAGGCAGCCAAATACGGGAAGGTGTTCCCACAACTTTTCCCTTGTGTAGGAGTGTTTTTAACACACCAGAGAAGAGTCCTGGTAGGAGTAAATGATGAGGAGCAAGCAAGAAGAATAAACGATTTTTAAGCAATTTCATAAGCGGGATCAATGAGATGGTCTGTATTGCAGCTGCGCCTTCTCTGCTAAAATCTTGGTAGGGTTGAGGGTGTTTGCAAACAAGTGGTGCTCACTGTCCTGTCTTTCACCCATACACGTAGGGCTTCATGCCCAGGTGGGACCCTCTGGCAAGGTTTGGGGGCTCTTGGTGCAGAGAGCTCCTGTGTGGAGCTGGGGATACTCGCTGGAGGCATGAGCATGCTTTCCCAATGGCAGGACACCAGGAGGAGCAGAGCTGCTGAGAGCATCCTGAGTGCAGCAGAAGCAGATGCAACGTCACACCTCGAAGCTGTGCAGAGCCCATGCCAGCTCAATGTGGTGGGTCCGTACCCAGAGAAGTCTGTTCCTGCCTGGTTTGTCCTGGGAGAATTGAGGACAAACAAATTGGGACTCCCTCAGGAGCACTGTGTAGGTCCCTGAAGGAAGCTCCTTGTTATGTTTGGTTTTGCCATTCAGGGCTCTTCTCCTGCTTTGCATAAGGTGATAGATAGGTTCGTTATTATTATTTTATTCTGTTTTTATTATTAATTTTTATTCAGATCCAGTTCTTTGATCAGTCAAGTGCATTCAGATCTCTTCCAGGATCTTTGTAGTTTTAACGTTGGCTTTAATGAAGGGAAAATTCACTCCTGCCTCCTTTTGGAAATGTTGCTGATCAGGACCTGTCCATGGCAGGAGTGAGCTCAGACAGATGTATGGAGCAGGATGTCTCCCAGGTGCCTGTTGAGCAGAGCCACTGCCAGCTGTGCCAGCTGTGCAGAGCCACGGCAGTTCACCTGGGCACTGCACCTAGGGCAAGTGCAATTAATTGCTGGGCCTTGGCTTGGGGAAGAAAAAGTGTGAAAAGAAGATGAAGATGTCTTTTAAGGGGGAAAAGTGGTATCAGAGACTCACAAGTCCTGCTCTTAGTGAAGGCAGTAGGGAATGCTCACATTGTACAAGGTTTGGTAGCTCATTGTGGTTCTTGCAGCATCTTGCCCATCAGCTCACGTCTTTCTGCTGGATCCTGCACGTTAAAACGTGCTGCAGGTAACCATTTCCAGGTAAACATGTTTGGAAGGACAGGACCTGTGTTCTCTCTTATGAGAGCCATTGGGTTTCTAATATGGGCAAGTTGTCTTCTTATGGTTCCCATTTCCAGGGGTAATCCAAGAAATCCTGTGCTTCATGCCAGAAGCCACAGTGCAATGTCCACATACTGTCAGGGCAGGGAGAGCTGAGGCAAGTCTTCAGGATTGAGACCTGCTAAGCAGACACATGGTCATCTGGGCCTGTGTCCACCAAAACATGAGTATTTCCGGGCTGGCTTCTCTTAGCTTGGTTTGTACTTAACAGGAGCCTTTGCGTCCCTGTGCCTCTGGGAAGAAGAGAGGATAATTTTATTTGCAGATTGGTCTTGCTCATCTGTTTGAAAGCAGAGGGTTGTGAAGACCCAACTGTAATGAAATGGGGAAGGGCAGAGTGTCCTGTGGTCTCCTAGTAATCCTCTGTTTGTCCACCAGCTGTTTCCTCTCTTACACACAGGCTGAATTTCAGATTAAAACCTCTTCTTTCTCCTGTTGGTGTAGCTGCACAGTCATGGGAGAAGGAGGGACTGCTGGCTATGGGACATTCCCAAGGTGTCTGTCTGACTGACACTGCCCTGCTCTTCAGTAGCAAGTCAGCAAAAACGGGTGCTCATTACAGACCTGGGGACCCTATTGCTCAGAGGAAGAAAATTTCAGGTCAGTCAGCTAAATTTCCTTCTCTTTCTCCATTGTATGGCGCCTCACTTAGCATGTCATGCTGGTCTCAGCCATAGATGCCAGCGTCATTAAAATGACATTGTGTTTGAACAGGGATCTTGACACTGATTGCAGTATGTGTCCTGAGTGCACCTCTTCAATCAGACATCCTAGTTTACACGTCTGTCTTTAAAATAGTTTCCTTGACTGTTATTGCCCATCAAACTTTGGCTTCAGCCTAAGAAGCTGTGAGTGCTTGGAGGTCTTCGTGCCACCGGTTCAGCTGAAGGATGCTTGGGCTGTGTTCCTTGATGTCTTTTCCTGTTTGATTGTTCTCCAGTGCTGACCTATGCTCAGGGAGGGGAGCTCTGTGAATTATTTGTGCTTGTAGACACATAGTGTGCTGTTGACGCTTTTGTTACCACCAGCTATCTCAACAAAGGGTGGCTGGACAGATACCTGGCCTGAACTAATAAATTTGCAGACAATTTTGCAAGACTTATAATTCCCGTACTGCTCCCTCGATCCCTAGATGAGAACAAGGATTAGCTTATTGTTATTGCTTCCAGTTGGCTCTAAAACCAGAGCCTGGCAAGGGGGCCGGGGAGCTCTCTGGGACGTCCATGTGCTCTCCTCAAGCAGCAGATCAGAATTCAGATGAGGCTTCAGATGGATTTATTGGAGTGGCATAGTATACGCAGTGTGGGCTTTGAGTTAGGACATGAAAGAGTGGTGTGTTCCCAGCAGTGGAAGGCATTAATGAAATATGTTCCTCATGCTGACTTGCTTTGAACTGTCACCTATGACTACAGCAAACTTATTCACGGGGCTGTGCAGCATTTACTGATGCACAGCTAGTAAAATCAGTAAAAATGTCCCTGCTAATAGAGAGTGTAATGGCAATGCTATTGTTTCTGTGGCTGCTGGTGCAGACAGGATTTCCTGGAGCTGCGGAGCAGAACCTCCCTGCACTGCGAGCCCAGAACATTGCCTGCTCTGACAGGAGGACTGCCCCAGGAACAGAGGCTTCTTTGAGTGTGACCCTTTGCTCATTCCCTAGTACCTGATTTTCTTTGACATAAGAGGATTATTGTGGAAAAAAAACAACACCCCACTCCACACATGGGCAATTTGTGGTCCTCCTGTAGTGGTTCCGGTGCTGACTGGCTGCAGCTGTACATGGGTGCTGCTGGATCCAAAATAATGTCCCTAAATAAGAGCAAATGCTCCCCATACAGGTGGGGTCTACCACCCTTTCTGCTTTGTGAGCTGCAAGGGTCAGTTCTAAAAATGCATTGTATCCACATAACATTTGGTTTGGAAATCCTCTTATGCCCTCTGCGTGTGTCTGTCTTGTAATGAGATGTCAGCCTGTGCAGACTTCTCTCCAGGAGCTTCAAACCCCTGTGTTTCACATGTTAGTTCCTCCTGCCTACCTGGGACCTAAGCAAACTGCTAATTGTTGTGCAGATGTCATCTTCCAGGCAGGCATGAGTTTGTAGGCTTTAAAGAGTCTGTACTGTCATTTGCTACCAGCCTTCTTGGTACACGTGAGCTCTATTTTTATGGGAGTGTGCATTTTCTTTCAGCCACTGCTTTGTTGAATTTCTTTTTCTTCTTTTCTCTTTTTATTTCTAGGCTTGCAGGTAAAGTTTTAGGGATACATCTATTTTTCATTATCCCAGTTTTGCCGCTTGTTTTATAACTAAAAAAAAAAACAAAACCCCACCAAAAAACTGTTTCCGATGTAAAAAGCAGCAGTTTATTCCAAGGTGAGTTGAGGGGAGGACTGTATGTCTTGGTCAGTCTGAGACTGAGGTCCTGACTGTGGCACTGGCCAGAAGGATACGTTGATCTTCTCGGAGCAGGTGGAGTTTGAGCCCATGAACTCTGCTCTGGGTTTTCCAGCTCAGGAACGTGGGTGTTAGTTGTAGCCTGGTTGCACTTGGCAGTGCCCCAAGACAGAGATGGAAGCTTTGGTCACAGGCTGTCTTTGCCCGTCTTCTGAAAAAGGAGCGCTTTGCTTCTACTCCGTTTGTAGTTTAGTAAGGGCTTGTAGGTCCTTGAGGTGGTCCTTTGACCCTTTAGAAAAGAGGAAGACATCGAAGGAGGATATCAAGCATCAGGTCAGAAATACAAGGTGGTACTTTCATGCATGGTGTGAATTAAATGGTGGAACTCATTGCCGAGTTGCTGTGGGTGTCAGAAGTCCAGATCTGCTCCAAAAGCAATTAATGGGAAAAACAAAAATCCAGTTGATCTGGATTTGAGTTCAAAGATAGAGGCTGCTGTTCAGGAAGACCCTGGGTCAGGAGTTTCTGGAAGATGCAGAAGGGCATCAGATGTATTACTATTTGTGCTCCCTGCTCTGCTGCTTTTTCCTAGATGTCCACCACTGACCAGCATGATGCGGTGTTTTGCCTTTTCTTTTCTTTTTTTGGCTAAAGCAAAAACCAAGCAGGAAGAGGAAGAAGTAATGTAATGGAGTGGGGAGACAAGCTGGCAGTAAAGGAGGGGAAGGAGAGGACTCTACTCCCTCCATGTCCCCGAAGTTTTTTGTGGGGAGAGGTCCTTTGGTGGCAGGAGTTGGTGGTGGGTGTGCCTGTGAGCATATTTTCTGTTTCGTGGAATAGGAGATGGTTGCTTCAAGGAAGGAAGGAAGTCTGCGTTTGATGTGCCATCCTGATGGACGACAGAGACAGAAAGATATTTAGGACTGCATGTATGGGAGGAAATTCTTTAAAACCTGGATAGGAGTAGGAACAGACTTGATGGAGGGATGAGTAATGAAGGAGTGTTTGAACGGAACTAATCAGTCCCATCTTCTTTCAAAAGACCTCATTTAGTTTAATTTAGCAGCGTGTAAATTTAGAGCCAATCAAAGGAAATACTTCTCCAGCCTGTGTGCTGGCAGGCTGCTCTGTTCCCTACCCCAGTATGAGAAGTAGTAGTGAGCTGAACGCTGTAGGTGGATTTAAAGCCTCGTGTTGCGAGGCAGTGGGGGCACGCGTGTGCGTGAGCATGGTTACACATGTAGCAGTGAGGACATGAGCTCTGTACCAGGGTGACTGGCAGCCACAAGAGGAGGACCCTTCTTTTTTCCCCCCTCTCGAGTTCAGTACGTGGTCTGTAGTCAGTCGGGGCAGCTGTATGCCATGGGACTGCTTCATGGTCCACTGCAAGCGCAGGCAAAGCCAGCTCCTGGGCTCACAGTTTGGGTGAGCTGGCACTTTGAGCAGCAGGGAAAGTCTTGTGCTGTAGGAACGACCAAGTACACCTTGTTGACCTCTGCAAAATGTTTTCCTCAAGAAAAACCTATGTATGGGTTTAGATAAACTCCTGATCCTTTAATGGCTGGTAGTTTTGTTTAATTTGAATTAATGCAGCTACTTCTGTGCTTAAAATGAGGCAAAGGCATAAAAAGCCTTCGCAGGATTGCACTGATTTTTATTTTTCCCTGTAGTTGTCATCCATGGCACTAACACAGTGATTTTAAACAAGACTTGCTGGTCTCATTGTGTTTTCCAGGAGAGAGATAAGCCCCTGTGGGGTCAATATAAGCTACTTTTGTCATTCCTTGTCATAAACTCCATTAGCAGTAAAATCGGTACCTCTTGCTGTTGGCTGCCCCTGATGAGACCCATGCACTAACACCTCAAGGTGTTCTGTTTCCTGTGGTGTTGCACCCCTGAACCCCTGCTGTGTTGCAAAATGTCGTGTAAAGAATGCTGAAACCTGTGAAAATGTGGACTAAAATATTGTTCATTTTGTTTTCCTTTGCATTTCAGGCTGATGGCAATGTCTCACTGGGCCAGTCTCCTCTCCACTGCTGCCAAAGTCAACCTGCTGGTCTTGGTGGTTTCTGTGGTGTTTTCCCAGTCAAGCCTAAGCAACAGAGCTCCTGTAAGTGTTGGCTGCTCTGGCTGAAAGCTTCGCTCACAAAGGGCTGTCCAGCCACCGGAGTTTCTGGTGGGGCGACAGCTTTACCTGATCCCTCTGTAGGGCCAAGCAGAATGTAGCAGCAGTTGGTGAATCACCTCTCCTTGACAGTGGGCCTTCAATAACAACATTTCAGAAGGGCTTCTTTCTTGAGACCGCTTGCCTCACCCCAGGAAATCCAGAATATGCTCAATCCAGAGGGTTTGCAACAGGCACAGTGCAATTTGGGCAGCTCTCTTGTTTGCTAGATGTCACTTTTTCTATTTGGAGTTGTCACACGTTCCTACTGTGGCAAGAGGCAAAGCTAATTATGCGGTCTAGTGGCAAGAAGATGGGAAGAGGTGGCCTCAGTTATGTTCCTAGCTGTGCCTCTGTTGAGTCACTGCAAGTGAGTCAGGCTTAGAAGAGCACCCTCTCAGGTCCTTGCATGTGCGTGGATTTTGGTACTTGCAGTGTTGTTCTGAAGCTGCAGTTGAGGTGAGTGGTCGCTGTCTGTCCCTTTGCACTTGTACAGGTGTGCAAAACTCCCCTGGTTTGGATTCTGCTGCTAAGCCCCAGGTGCTAGGCCCCCCTAAATTAGCAGATCTGGAAAGCTTCCTTGAGAAAGCTTGAGTGGTAAAGAGTGGTGGGTTTTTAGTTTAATTAATGCTGTGGCTTAAAACAGGGGGTCCCCCAGCAAAACTGGAGTAGAGGATCACTGGATGCCACGTCCCTGGGCACTCGCTCCTGCCTTTGCATTGCAGCTTGCTGCTCTGTTGGTTGTGTGATGCAACTGTCTGGGGACTGTGCTATTACCCAGAGCAAATACAAGGGACAGCTGACAATGTAAGCACTGTAGACCAGCGCCTTGGGCCCACCTGGAGTCATGTAACAATGAGATAATTTGTCTTTATTTCAGGGAGGGAGGGGAGGAGGCTGGAGATAGAGCACAGTCATCCCAGCTGAAGAACAAGCACTGGGACAGCCACCCAGTGATACCTGCCTGAATTGGCAGGCAGCCTGACACCGAGGTTCAGACAGGATTAATGCAATGTGTGGTTAACTCTCCCAACACCTTTTCCTGCACTCCCGCTACAACGGCTCCATGGTGGCCATGCCCCTCCTTTATTGCAAACAGACTGCAGATTGTCTCAAACCCTCCCTGCTGAGGCTTTTCAGCTTATTGCAGTTGATTTCAGACTGATAAAGCAAGGAGGCTTTTTGCATTTAAGGAATTTCCATTGTTCGTTCTTTCTACTGTCTTAATTATGAAAACAAACTGAACAGGTTTCTACCTAATTTCTGCATAAATGAAGAATTGCTTGTGTGTTGTTGCCCGGTTTTGCCAGAAATACTAATGAAAATGGGGTATTGCAAAGCAGCTGCGGGCCAAGCAGTGGCATTAACATTTAAGTGAACCAAGTCACACCCTTTTACCCTTACTGAACATTTAGACACTTCTCTTAAGCAGAGCCAGTAAACATCAGCTGTCTCCATTATGTGTTTCAACAGATACAACACTTGGAGGCCTGTTGGTAAATTTACAATAGCCTGTATCGTTAAGTCCCTCTTGGATAATAATATAGCAGCGTAAATAAGCTAAGTAATAACTGCTCTGACTCATTTATTTTAGTCCTGTGGAGTCTTGGCTCAGAAAATGTTAACATTGATTTTCATCTGCAGAACCTGGCTTTTTATGTTTATGATTGTTACTGAGCTTTAACCATTTGTCATAATTTTAACAATTTCAAGCCTCTGATGCACTACGTGAAAGCAGGAGTTAAGCTCTGCTTTCCAGTGTATTTCCGAAATTTCAATCCCTTTTGACAGATAAAATAAAAACATTCTATAGGTTTGTCAACTATCTTCATGTGTTACCACTGTCGTTGCTAATTGTACGTGTTTTTCTCAGGCTGACATTTCTCTTGCTCAGAAAACACTCTCCTAGGCTGGGTAACGGATATTTATATGGAAAGCACCCAGATTCTGCCAGGAAATATGCATGCATTTTTTCCAAGAAGTGGAAGAAGTGAAGGCAGAACATGGCCTAAAATTTCCAGTTAACCTCTTAATTGACTTCTTCTTTTTCCATATGAAAACATTCTAAGGATTAATATCAACACACTTCATGAAGTGAGCTGTAACTCTTATTCTAATTGCCAACAATGAGGAACAATCTTTCCCTATAGGCTGGTTATTTGAAATGATTCAGTGGTGGCATTCTTGGCGATATCAGAAGCTGATAATACTCCCTGCAACAGAAACTGAGCTGTCTGGATGATTAGCCTGGGCTAGCTTATCTGTTCCTGTGAAAACCGGAGTAGCAAAGACCTGCTTCCCGAGCAGTTAATAGCCAGGTGTAAGATAGTACGAGGTCGTTACTTACTATGCGCTCTCAATAATTTTATCTGTTGCAGTTTTACATGACTCCCACCAGCTCCCTAGGGAGACTTTCCAGTGAACAGCGAGGTTTCCCTCACAGCAAAGATTTTTTCCTGCTTTTCATCCTTGTTTTTTCCTTTGCGTAATGTCGTACCACTCGTGCTAGCTGATCTACCACACCTCTGCCATTCGCGTGCTGCACTTGCAACGTAGGTGGCAATTAAATTGCTGCCTCATTGTTTTAAAAGACTTGGAGGACACTGGGAATGGGTGGAGAAAAGGATGCTCGCTTTTTTATCGTGTGGGCAATTCGGTGTGTTTTCCCCGTGTCCTATTTTGGAAATAGCTGAACTATTTTAGCTGAAATCTTCTCCAAGCCTGAAATAAGTGCATTTAAGAAAAAAAAACCCCAATGCTTGAGGCGTTCCACTTGCGTGGAAAATTTCAGCTGAAAAAGTTAAAAGTTTGACATATTTTTAGAAAAGGGAAAACGGGGTCTTACAACGTTACACAACCCTAGTAATAGTCAGGGCTCCTGGTTCCGACTGTAATATAGGTGAGGCTCTGTGAAAGCTTGTTTTAAACCTGCAGCCTGCATTGGAATAGGAAATAAGCTGCGTTGCTTTGTTCAGCACAAATGTCATGCTACTTATGCATGTTTAACCTTTAATATACTTTAAATCTAAATTTAACCATGTGGAAAGAATCTTGGATGTCAAAAAAAAAAAATCTGCTGGCGAGGGAAAAAATTTTGTATTCTCAGCCGGCACTAAATTACTCAGATGCAATTGCTAATGAGCTGAATCTTTTCTATCCGAAAGGAGTTTGCCCTTACAAAAATAGAAGAGAGCGACATAAAAGATGACAGTGGGAAAGAGCCGATAACAGAAGATGATGCTGATCCTGAAGACCTGGAAGTGTTTTACCCCACACATCAGTGGCAAACCATCCGTCCAGGTAACGTGCTGATGACTAATTATAGCATCCTTCTGAAACCCCACCTGACAGCACTGACAGAAGCCTTGCAGAAACTCAAAATACCTGTTTGTTCCCATGACGATGTATTCTTTTGCTGGTGTTCAGACAAAGAGGTATGGACCCAATGACCCAATACAGGGACAAGAGACCATCACCGAACCGGCTGGCAATGGGAGCGGTTGCTAAAGTGTTTTCAGTTCACTGGAGCAGGTCGAGTGGGCTGCCAGTCACATTGTAGGTGGTGATGTGTCTCCCTCACTAGCTCAGAAGCCCTTTCTCTCTTTGTACGCTTGTCAAGGGACAGATTTTATAACGTTTGTTGGCATGTGGTATCCCAGGTCTGCTGTGCTCCAGTGTGGGCTGGTGAAATGCTGCTCAGTGGCAATCTGATTAAGAACCATCAATGTAACACTACACAGCTTTTTAACAATGGGCTTTCTGTTCGTTGGGTGTTTGAAATCCAGCTCTTATCCCTATCCACACATGCCACAAAAAAACCCTCTTCCCTTTTTTTGGGCTGGTATCTTTTATTAGACGTGTATGGGACACGTATGGTGAGAAGACACCAACTGAGTAGGCTGGCTTCACTGCAAAAACCCGTGTGCTGGGAATGGCTCTGGAGAGGATAAGCCCATTTAAACACACACACAGATGCATGTGTGCACACTTATTTCAGCAATTAGGATGATCAGTAAGCCTGCCTCTGGGGTCTTGAACAAGGTATTTAATCCACTTGTGCTTTGGTGTCCTCATGTATATGCAGGTGTAATACCTTCCCACCTCAGAAGGGTGAACTAAGTAGTAATTAATTTTTATAAAGTGCTTTGAATTTAAAAGAGCTTTATCCTGTGCTCAGTTATCATTGAATGAATAAATATGGGATCCATTTGTCTTGAAATTTCTGCCAGATATAGCAGAACAACTGTTCCAAATGTAAATCTTTGTATAACATGAATGTCTAGCAAAAGCCCCAGTATATACTTGTATTCCATTTTGGTACCATTATGTATGGAAGGCGTGTGCTGCCGCTGTTCAGTATTCAGACTGGCGCATCTCCACCACCCTTGTGGAAGCAGAATACGTATATACTTGCAGTCACTATAAACGTCATTGCCAGTTTTGTTCAGAAGCACCTTCTCCATTGCTCAGGTGTCTTGTTCTGCTTTATTTTTGTAGCAGTTCCAGGCTGGGCCTGTGCAGTGAAGGGCTTGTGGAAGTAGGGAGCTTGTTAGCATTCGCAGAAGAGAAGAATTTCAATTACTCTTGTAAAAGGCTTAAGTGGTGGCCTGCCTCATCGTCTAGCCACTACGGATCCTCATTTCAGGTGTACGTGCAGATTTGGGTAGAGACATGTCAGAAAGAGGAGTCGTCTTTGGTCTCCCGCTGCCAGCCTGGGTTTTCATCCCCTGTGGGTTTCTCTGTAGCGAAATCTTGTGTGTGGACTGTGACTCGCACTTTTAGCATGTGTATTACCTGAAGCAAGGCTGGGGAACCTGCTACCGCCACGAGCTCATTCCTATGGCCTCTGAGCTTGAGGGTTTCCCCCTTGCTAGCACAGGTCTGTGCTGGGGAGGGAATTGACCCACAGGACGAGGGAAGCAGCCAGCATGGCTGCACGAGGGATGTGCCTTTCAGTCCTTTAGCAGAGGCACACACATCGGCAGCGTGTCTAATCTGGTGGTTCTGCGTCTTCCAATGTTCTCTGATGTGATTTCACTCGCTCGTAGCCGAGCAGAGTCCTGGCTGGTGTGTGCTCAGCACAGGCCAAAGTGAACGGCAGCACAGTGCTCAGAAGTTTGCTTTCTGCTGCCTGCCTCTCCAGGATGCCTGCATGCTGTCTTCTGTTGGATCCCTGCAGCAAAGGGGCCAGTCTCTCCAGGGGAAGCAAATGTTTTGATTTAAAGTCTGGATCTTCAATTTTGAATAGTGGAAGGGAGCTCAGAGTTGCGTTTCTCCCCATCGTGCTCCTGTTTCATCTTGTTCCTGTTCTGAGCTCAACACAGGATTTTTATGCTTCTGTCCAGTTCTGCAGTTGCTCATCTTTTATACATGTATTTCCAGTTTTGCTCTGCTGTGTTTCTATTCTCTGTTGCTAATTGCATCAAACCATGTTTCCGTCGAGACTGCAGCAGTGTCATCAACCTGTAACCTGTCAAATCCCTCCACCAAATTCAATTGTTATTGTATATGTAACACTGCTTTGTGCGGTTGTTCCCTTGCTGCCTACAATGTGAGCTGGATTTTGATCAAGTGCTTTCTTGCACTTTGAGCACGCTTCAAGCTGCTGGAGGTAGCTGGATGCAAACACAGAGAGACAGTTACCCTAAGAGCTCTGCCGCCTGTAATCTGGAAGCAAGGAGATCAGTTGTCTCTTCTGCCAGCTAGCTGGGAAGCTGATGGGCTGTGGAAAGGTTGGTGAAACTTCACAAAGTCCTTTAACACTTTGTTAGGCATTGCTTCTTTCTCACTTGGCACTAAATAATGCACCAGGCGCAGCTGGGTTAGACAGAAAGGACATGTGCGCCTTGGAAAGCCCTCCAGCACCTCTATTATTTTACTTCTTTTGGTATTGTCTGAGGAAATGGTGAAGTCATCTCTGGGGCTTTTTGTTCTGTTCTTGGTTGGCATCCATAGGAACTTGCAGGCTGTGTGGGTTTTAATGAGTAGGATTGCAATGTCCTCAGAATGGATGTTCACACCCGTGATCAGATCACTTCTTGTGGTCAGGTAACTGTTCCACCACAGACACAGAATTTTTCTGAAGTTGTGCTTCCTCTGATGTCTTTTTCCTTTCTGAATGCACTTTTACCAGGTGATAGTACTCTTGTGAGTTGGAAGATCTCAGAGAAACGTAGCAGAGGTGGTGACTTGCTTTTGTTGCTGCTCTGTCAAGTGCATGGAGGTGAGTCTGTCAGCACACAGAAACACCCTACCACTTTTCAAGGTGATCTCGCCAGATGGTTATGGCAACCAAAGGCTGATCCTTAGTCTTTGGGATGGCAGAGATGAATGGAAGGATTGGATGGTGCTGATGGTCTTCTCCACCAGTTTGACAGTTTTCTTGGGGGTTCTTTATATAAAAGCATTTCTTCCATGTTTTCAGGTGACCTCAAATCTGCCACGCAACATCCTAGAGCACATGAATGCTTCATTTCCTGGGAATTACCTACTTTTGTTATTTGGGTACCTTATTTTCCTCTATTTTGTTTAGCATTCCTGATGATGATTGAAAGTTTGATTGCTCTGACCAGCTAGTCATATCACTGGCCAACAGATTTTCCACCTGACATTAGGGTCAGAAGTAGCTCCTCTGGGAAGATATTGCTGTGAAGATTAAGAAAAAGGATATAAGAGGCAAGGGTTTAACTGGGAAAGAAAAAGGGCGTTAATTATCTTCTTAGCAGTGACCAGTGCTGCGGGGAGCCCGTGCTGTGCTGCAGATGGGCTCTGTCCACCTCTGTGGCAGCAGCATTTACCTACTCCCTGATGTGGCAGAAACTTGCTGGCAGGTTTCTCAGCTGACAGTTTGAAGTTGGCAATTAACGTGTCTAGTTTCCAAATCCAGGTGGACCAAGCGAGAACCTCATCTGCCCAAAATACCAAAATATTTACAGTCTACTCTGCATGCTTTCCACTTGAGAGGAGCCAACAGTGGGGCACAGAAAGGTTTCCTTTGGTCCAGAGCAGCTCCCTGCAGACTGGGGAAATGGAGCAAAATCTTGCATTGGCGATTGAAATGTTGCACCATTGAATCTCCTCTCAGGTTTGGATAGCATGTCTCAGTACCTACTGAGGCAGAGCATGTGTTACAGGAGCTCGGCTGGCCTGTACCTTTAGCTGTGGTTAAACTTCTTGCTTGCAGAGCTCTGTGCTGATACCTGCAGTTACTCTATAGCATTTGTACTGTTCAGAGTAATTTTCCTAAGTGCCTAATTATATTGCAGTTAAAAAATAAGAAGACATGACTGCTGCTGTTGATCAAACTGCCAGAGCAAAGTTGATGTGAGCATGCTCTTGTTGCTGCTTCTGCAAAGATGAAACCATCTTACATTCAGCGGGGAGCTGATGATACATTGCTTAGCATTTAAATATCCATGGCTGCAGCTTCCAAGGATCCTCAGGCTGCTTTCTCTGTTAGTAGCTGTCTTTGCTGTTCATACTTGTCTCAGGTCTTCCCCTGTCTCATTTGCTGCACAAACAAGGTTTTACACATATGAAAACACGTGTTTTTTCTTCTCAAAGAAAGCATTCACGTTAGGGAGGTAATTTCAGAAGCTGCTTTGAAGGACTTGCTGTGGTTTTGGAAAGAACAGGACTCAGAATGGGGAATAATTCAGTCCAGTTTCATTGCCAGTCTTTGTCTTTCAGGAGATTTCAGTGGCTGAATGAGCCAGCACTGCGATAAGCTAAGAAGAGGTTTTTAAAGCGGGGAGGAGAAGGTAATGGCAGGAGGGATCCCTTTGGCTCAAGAGTCCCATGCCAGGGCCTGTCCCACAGCCCGTGTGGGTGACGTGGTGACTGGCGAGGATTTCCTTACACCTTGTTGGTGGGTATCTTGCTCCTGCTGTTCACTGGGATCTCCTGAGCTACACTGGCTCCTGCTAATTGTTTTGCTGAATTAATGAATCTGTCCAAACCATTGGCTTCTCGGTGACCTAGACCTAACTCAAACAGTTGTGTGCAGGTCTCTGAAATATTTATGTCAGCATGGTTGAGAGAGGGCTGTGAAATACGGCATTAAACCACCAGGGTATGCTCGTTTTTGCAAAGCTTGACATGTGTAATCCAGGAAATAGGAGCCTCATAAGATCAGCACAGCTTTGCATGAAGAGGGAAGGCAAATGGGATTTAAAAACCTCATTTATGCTAGATGAAATGCTTCTTTTCCAGGTCTCTTTATAAAATAACTTGTTACTGATGTGCAGAGGGGGAAAATCTCGACTGTGGAGTTGTTATAATTTTCTCTGGCCAGCAACAGGGAGAGCTGCAGGGTGATTACAGCAGGTAGGAAAGCCCAGGCAGTCTCAAGAGCAATTGCAAATGTTCAGTGCTTGGAGGTAGAGTTATGGCCACTAGTAGCTCTTCCTCTGCTTGTTTTCCATCTGACCTCTTGCATACGAGGCTTTTGATATCTTAAATATATCTTGTGCCTGTCCTTTTTATTACCACATGCCTTCATGCTCTACTCTCTCAGCTTCCCTATCCTTGTGGGGTTTCCTTGACTTCTCACCTTCACATCACAGGATGCATCGTCTCCCTAACGCTGGCTTGTGCTTAATTCCTCCTTACGCTGAAAGCCTTCTTTGGCAAAAGTGCCAGGGCTGAAGCTCCATCTGCCACTTCTGGCTCTGGTGTGGGGCACTGGAGGGCAGGCATGTCAAGTAAAGCAGAGTCTCTGTGCCTTAGTCCTCATCCGTGTAAGAGGGATAACAGTGTCCCTGCCTGTTGTTGGTAAGAGGGCAGGATTGGGACTGCTCAAGAGACGCTCGGACAGCGTGCAGACAGGCGGCATCTCAAACAGCTATTTGAGTAGGGTGTGTTTGAAGGATGCCAGCTCTTGGACATGGAGATATTGTCTGTACGAGCATCTTTCCCTCTGGCTCAGCTGTGCAGATGAGGCCAGTGCTGTTACCTGTTTCCAGCCTTGCTCTGCATTATCCACTTGGGTTTTCTTTACTGGCAGGTTCCCTGAGCTGGGGAGTTGGAGGGCACCCACCAGGGATGCACACCTGGTCCTTGTCAAGCCGTCTCTTCAATGTGCAGACAACGGCTTGCAGCACTGCACAGTGAGCGGTCCGGCGTCCTGGCTGTGAGGCAGGTGTGGGCTGGCTGTCCCCAGCACGGTGAGCTGCCGGGAGCTGCTGCCAGCATCCTGATGAGATGCCAGTGTAGGTGATGCTGGGAGCATTGTAGCCTCGGACCTGTGTAGTTGAAACACTCATGAAACAAATCATGAATGTTAGTGGGCTGGGTCCTTGGGCACAAAGCTGACTTTTTCCAGGAGAGGTCAGAGCTGCAGAGCCTTTGTCATTCACACTAAGAAATGGGAAAATGGTAGCAAATAACAGAAATTTATAGGCCAGTAACTGAACATGCACATTAAAATAATAAAAAAAAACCCTCCCACTTTATAAAAAACACTCTGCACCTCTAATTTGACAAGTGTATTAATGCGATTTTGATTATATATTTTGTAGCGTGTTGTATATGCAGTATATAGATATTTAAATTTTGATAATGTAAGACCTCAGAACTGTATAGCTCCTGGTACTAAATCATTCCTGGGAACTGGGCAGAAATGAACTGTTGCATGTCACTACACTTAACTTGCAGGTTTTAATTACGCAGAACTGCAGGGGTTGGTGGCTGTGCCCAGCCCCAGCGCAGCACTTCTCGGAGTGGCGGGATAGGCGGCAAGGTGCCACTCAGTGCGACATGTTCAGCGTGGCCGGGTACTGGTCTGACTCAGGGCTGTTCCCTGTGTTTTCTGTCTGCTTCTTCATGACCTGGGAGGTTTTGCAGCCATTGTTTTCCCAGCACATCCGTGAGGGTATTGGGTTCAGTATTTGTGAAATGAACTGGAAGCCAATTTCCGCCCCCCCCCCCCAAATGCAGAGAAAACTTCTGTTGTCTTCTGTCGTTTCAAGAACTGTCGGTATCCTGGCAGCACCAGAGTTCATGAGAAAAAACTCTAAATTTACTACCCGGATTGCTCAGGTTTAGAAGCAGAGTGGGGCTGAGATGGGTTTTCGGTGTGTCAGGGTGAATACTTTCCCTTACTGGCCATGGTGTTACTGGTTTCATTAAACAAGCTGGTTATAAAAGTCTGCAGTGATGCACGTACTGCCAAAAATTAATTACGCTTCTGACCAGCTGAGATAAAAGTTTGCAGCTTCTTTAACACATGGACATGGGCTTGGATGTTGGGCATAACTGAAACAAGGGTGTAATGATGTATTTTCACGAGACAAACCGTGACTCCTGCTACCTGCATGTATGACTCTCTGCTCCGCAGTGTGTTACAGGTTAATTTAAAGTGGTTATAAACCAGGTGATGGAGGTGTTTGAGAGTCAAGTGGCTTTTTTTGTGCAACAGGAGGAAGTTAGGCTGCATTTTTCAAAATATTTTCGAACTTAGCTTTAATGATGCTCTGACTGGTGTTACTGTAAGTGTAGCATTAGCGAAGGGAATAAATGTATCAGCTGTATAGCAGTAGACATAAGCAGTGGGAATCATTTACATGGTTAAATTTACATTGTTTGGAGGGGAAAAAGTGCTTTGAAAGAAGAGAGACTGTTTCCCAGAGAAGATATCTCTTATTCTTCTCTTTTATCTTCTTTCTGCCAAGCCAGGGATGCTGTGAGCATGTGAGCTGCTGAGAGATGCTTAAATGTGTGCTGGGTGATGAGGAATATCTTGCTATGATTTTTATGTGCAAGCATGCTATATTTTCTGCAATAACTTTAATAACCTTCATGTGACTGTTTAGAAGGATGAACCTCATTAAAGAAGAGGTATTTAATAACAGGCCTATTTTTATCTCTGTCTTTATCTAACAGTCTGCACATTTATTTCAAGCTTGTAACAGTGCTTTGGAAGAAAAATGTTTTTCCTCCTGGAAGATGTTTTGGGAGTGGATCCAGCCTTGGTTATTTTGAATTTCCAATTTGAGTATCTTCCCTCCTCCTTCCAGAGCAAGCAAGCCATACCAGGACCTTGGCTCCAACATTTTCATTGGGTATTATGGGAAAGTGTTTTTCAAAAAGTGTAGCTTGGGTTCCAGAGTCATTTAAATGGTTCTGAAGGTTTGACCAAATATAATCAGAGCAACCCTCTCACACTTCAAATGCATGATCTTGTTTTGTGGGACAAGCATTCCAGGCATTGTAATGTGTGCTTGCTTAGCCACGGGTTGGACCTCCATCCCCACGAAACCCTGGAGGGTGCTCCTGTGGCCGGGAAAGTGTTGAATTCCCACCAAAGCACTATCACAGATGCTGGAGATCAGGTGAGCCATCCAGCTGCTGCTGCACACTGTGAGCTCTGAGCTGCAGGGTAAGGCTCCTTGTGCCAGCAGAGCTCAGCACCTCCCGATTACCTGAAGCCGTCCTTCTCTCTTCTTTGGTGACAGAGGGCTCCAAGAGCAATTATTTTCCTGGTTTGGAAATTATTTCCTGGCCTGTGGCATGACAGCAGAGCAGCACTGCTCCTGGAGCATGGGGCTGGGTTTGCTGTCGGACATATTTTGACCACACACTCTTGGAGAGGTTGGCAGCTCTGGAGATCAGGCCTTCCTGCAGAGTTGATTTCCACCCCCCCCCCCCCCCAAATTTGCAATTTTATTATGTAATCTCATAAATTAATCCTTGACCTATTGATATAATGCAGACATTGTGTTTTCAGACTGCTCTCCTGTGTTTTATCTCATTTGCTGGCTGAGGTTGGCCGTGATGGAGGCAGGTGGTCTGCCCCATCGCTGAGAGGATGCACCATCTTTCCAGTTCCTTCCACATCCATCCCTTTAATGTCACTGGTTCTGCATCCCGACTGTCTGCCTTGACTCAACGTTTCTTGGAGCAGAAGTGCCGTTTAGCCCACACAGAACTATAGTACCATACAGCCTGTGGCCAGAATGACCATTTCTGAACCCTTTTCCCAAGACACATATGTGGCCATATGCTCTGGGAGCTTGTGGGTTTGGTCCCTGGTGTGTGTTTGACAGTTGTTACAAAAACACCTGGCTCTGGGAGCTAAACCCTCCTTTTCTTTGGTGTTCAGTGTAGATCACGTACGTCACTAAAACACAGTTTCACAGCATTATCTTTTTCATAATTAGGAAGAAATTATTTTCCCCCATGGTCTTGCTCTGGCTGTTCCTTCCTTCAGTCTCCCCCATGGGCTAAGACCCTGCTTACTAAAATTTCTACAAAACTGATTCTAGGTGGGTGAGCACAAAGTCAGATTATTTTTTTCAGGCAGTCAGCACACAGTCAAATGGCTCCTGTGAGGAATATTTCATCCTGGTCCTTCACAGTTCATGCCTGCAAATTAGTGCTCTTACTCAGATGGGGCTGCACGTGCTGCTTTTTTTTTTTTTTTTTTCCTAATTTTTCCATATGTTTATGTGTAGGGTCACACTAGCAACAGATCTTCTTTTTCCACAAACGCTTTTCAGAGCCATGTGCTCTGCCTCCTCTATTCTGTCTTAAAAGCACCTTGCTCTTCTGAGGAAAACTCTGAATATCCATCATGCTGGCCTGATTTAGTGAGACATTTTCTCTGATCTGTGCCTTCCGTTCATTTTAGAATCTACAATGAATTTGGGAGGTAAATTAAAAAAGCTATTTGATATTTCTTGAGGTCTAGAAGCTTGTTTTGCATTTGTTCTTACTTGAATGCACACTGAAACAAATGTCTCTGCTTTACTGAAACAACTTCCTTTAGCATCTCAAGGAAGCTTCTGAGTTAAAAAAATAAATATATCTCTGTTATTCCAGCTCTGCTTTACCAGCATAAGCTTGGGAATGAAATGTAATCTCCTTGGGTCTGTCTTGATGTTTTGTAGAACTAATTCCCATTTATTGCAAGAACTCTTACAACACTATATTCAAGTTTAAATTTTTATTATGTGTTTACATTTTGGAAGGGGTAAGTGTGGTGGTGTTGGAAATTCTAATTAAGGATAACATTTCTGATTCAAAAGATCTTTCTTCAGTCCAGAGATTCTTTTTCCTCTTTCCTGATTTTCTGCCTGCTCCTTAAGACCGCAGGAAGTTTTGCTTGGGTCATTCACTTGCAACAGGATGTTATCTGAATACTGAATTAATGTATGCAGTCTGTCACTTGGTATTTCTTCTGTTCTTCTGCTGGAGATCTCCCAGGGTTGCAAAGACCTTGCAAGCGGCAATGGCAATAACAGGAATGTGCCTATGATCCTGCAAAGTAAAAGAAGAAACATTAAGCTGCATGTCTCTCCCATCACTGCAGGGTGTGAATAAATAGATCTAATCAACAATTTACATTTTAACCTCAGACCAGGTTTTATTTTTAGGATTTGTCATTCAGCCCAAGCGAAACCTTTCCGTTTCTGTCTGGTGGTGTTTCTAAAAGCACCTTTAAGTTATCACCGAGACTGTGTATTTTAAGATACATTTACGTTTTGATATAATCTGCTGCTTTTCCTATTTGAAACAAAGCCCACCTGTTCTTCATTAATTATACTGTCATTTAACCTGCTAACCAGGTTGCTACTAATTACAGTTATCTCACTGTTTTGCAGCTGATAATATGCAAAAATGATTAGACCTCTCTGTATCTCGATTAGCTAGAGCTGTAACGAGGTAGCAAATTGTGAAGGTTTTTACAGGTATTGTGAAGGTATTTACAGACTATATGATATAAAGCTGGGAGGAGTGGCTACTGCACCTGTAGAGTGTGCTGCCCTTCAGAGCGGCCTCGACAGCAAAAACTGAAATAGAAGAAATCCTGTTTAAACGTAGAAAAATCTGTTTTACTGTAGGGCGATTGAACACTGGAGCAGGTGTGCTCCACCAGAGAGGTTGTGGAGTCTCCATCCTAGGAGACCTTCAAAACCCAACTGGACACAGTCCTGGGCATCCTGCTTGAGGTGACCCTGCTTGAGCAGGGGTTGGATGGGATGATCTCCAGAGGTGTCTTGCAACCTCAACTGATCTGTGACTCTGTATGGCAGTGCCTTTTTTAAGACAGAAGATCTCGTGGTGAAGGAGCTGCAAATCCTGGTGGTGATGCTGACTGTTCCCCCTTGCTAACATCAGCTGAAATCTGAATGGAGCAAACGTGGGAAGAGTTGCTGAAGAATTCTCTGGAGAGAGGCAGCAGAAAGTAATGTCTGAGACCAGCTGGAGCCAGGAGCCGGAGGCTGGAGTGAAGGCACCCCAGGGGCCAGAGCCTTTGCTGGAAGATAAGCGGGGGGGCTTTTCAGTTGACCCCTGTTTTAATCATCTTTCTACCCACTTTGATCTCTCCAGATGCTCTCAAAACCTTTGGATTACATCCTGAAGTGGAAAGGACATGTCCTGAAGGAGGAGCAGAGTGAGGCTGCAGACAGAGGAGAGCTCATACCTCACCCTGCCGCCTGCAGGGAAAGCCCGGTCTGCTGGCAAACAGGAGAGGAGGAAGAGCCAAGGGTCTTCCAAATCAAGCTGTGTCAGTCAAAGGTGTTAATGTGACCGCTTTATGAGGAGGAAATGTATACGCTTTCCTTCATCCACTCCAACAAATGTCCTCAGGTTAGGTCAAACCACCTACACTGACTATTTTTACAGTTTGCTCTCTGCTATACTTGATGAACTGATTTGTGTGTGGGTTTTTTTGTTGACTTTTTTTTTTTTTCTGAAGAGGACTATAGATGGTTCACATGATTTCTTTTGTGTCCTCTGCAGTGCAGATGATGCAGACAGGGCTGGGGTGATACCCAAGGCACTGCCGATGTACAGCCTGAGCGCAAAGGTGATCTTGCAGGCTTAGGAATACTATACAAACAGGTAAAGCAAGACACTCGATGAAGACCACGCTGGAGAAAGACTGTATCTGCTGTCTAAAAGCCAGATACAGGGTCACTGAAGCGCGTGTCGCAGTGGTAGCGGAGCTGGGAACCCTGAACGGGAAGGTTTCCTGCAGTTCTGTCACGAGGAACGAGAGGACCTCCCAATGCCTTGCACAGGGCTTGCAGTGACGCCGGGCAGGAGCTTGCTGATGGGGTTGCTCTGTGGTGCAGCCCGGCAGCGTTCCTGGGGACTGCACGGCAGTGGTGCTTGGCCGCTCTCGGCGTGCTTCTGCTCTGAAACATCGCTGTGCGTGAAGGTGCCTTCCTACAATGGCTGCTCCTTGTCTGCATCGCTTCTGTTGGCGGAGCAGGGACAAAAATACCCTCCTGCTGCATCGCAGTGAGCCCTGTGGAACCAGCACACCTGAGAGACGAGCAGATGGTCTGTACTCTCCTGTGCATCGCCTGGGCACTACTGGTTTAATCATTTATCCCTGTTCACACCACCAAAGCTTTATATTGGGTGGAGATGCGTGTATTTGGTGTGGGTTAACCCCAATGGGTAGCTTGTCAGGTGTCAGGCAGGATTTGCAACACTGGTAGCTGGGGAGAAAAACTGTTACTAAGTGTAACGCAGCACCTTGGATACAGAAAGCAGGGGGAGACAATAAATACAGACTTCCGTAATGTCATTTTATAGTGTCACTCTTCAGAATTTATTAAGACTTAGTTACAGTGATGCCTGCAGCTTCTTCTGGTTGAATCGGTAAATTCTGTTCATTATCTCCAGCACTTATTTTGACCTACTGTGTTTTAAAAAAGAGGAAATATTGGAGGCATAGGGGCACCCCAATTACTTTCTTTGGCAGCTGGGTTTTTTGGTGTAAATCCAGATTTTCTCAGGTTTGCTGCTGACACCCCAGTCAGTGCTTCTCTGGGTGGATGGACAGACCCAAAATGTGAAGCGTTACTTGATGAGAGCACTGAGAAATGCAGGCACCGGTGACCTGCCTTGATCACCGTAGCCTCCTGCGGGCAGTGTGCGGCAATGGGAAGAGAAGAGCCGCAGCGAGGAGGGATGCGACTGTCATCTTGGAGCAAGTTTGCATGTCTTGTCATCCCACCCTGGTACCGCTCCAGCGTGTGGACAGTCTTGGACAGGCTGAGGATGGAGAAGGGTTCACAAGAACTTTCTTCACTACAGAAAGGTGGTTGCTAAAGCTGCGAGCTCAAAGAATAGTTCACTGTCACCTTGCTGCGGGTGTTGTTACTTGTTCGCTGTTGGGAGCTGGCTGCCTTGTTGGAGCTGAGAATGGCACTGGCTTTTTTCAAGAGTTCCTCAGTCTACAAATTAAATTATGCCTGTTTCTCCCATTTTTTGTCAAGCACAAATCACAGCGGCAGCGTGTTTGTGTACCTTTACCCCCGTCCTCAGCATTTAGCTCTCCAGGATGGAAGAAAATGAGTTCAAGCCCAACCTTCTGATAATTTATGTTCTTTGTGCTTAAGGGCAAAATTTAAGTTGCCAAAAGCAGATGTTTGCTTGCTCCTTTTTTAGCTCTCAAAGTACTTTCTGCGCGCTTGATTGATGGACGTCCCTGTTACATTAATAGTTGGGCTTTGCAGAAAGCTGTTATTACCAGGAGAATCTGGTGTGGGTTTCAGTTTTTCTTCTTGCATTGAAAATCCATTATTAATGTCTTTTTGAGGAAAAAAAGGCTTCAATTCAGGCATTTTGCTTTGCTTTCTCAGACTCCTTTGCAACTGTCTTCTCTGAGGCTCTTTTAAAATCAATATTACAAGTGTTCTTTATATTTCACTGTGTGGTTGAAGGTTTCGAAGTCTTGCTATTGATTTCAAATTGTGTTGCAGGACGTTTGGGTGCACGCAGATTGCCATGTGATGGACTACTTTATATGTGTCTTCCCAATCATCACTGGGTTGGCTTTTTGCATGTTCCCTCTTGCAGGATGCTGCTGCTGAGCCTGGAAGATACCGGGAGAGCTTTGCTAGCTTGTAGCCCGTGAGTGCAATCTTGAGACACTGAACTTGTGACCGCTCATTTAATTTTGGTTTTGAATTTCGTTTTATATTGGACATGGAGGTATGCTTGTGAGGTCTCCTTTTTTGTGTTGTCTTCATGGAGTTGTTCTGCCCTGGTTTGGGCCACTTCGTGTTCTGCATCGTAGGAGAATAACAGGTTGTCCTGGTTTTGTTTGGGGTGGTCATCCAGCTCTTTGGATCAGTGCTGGCATGAGCTCTGAAATTGCCCCTTGGATCAGCTCTGCTAGCAGATCTTGGCATTTCTGAGGTGCAAAGTCCAAGTCTCAAAATAATATGGAAACACAGACCACATCTATAGCTGCTGTAAAGTTGGATTTGCAGATATAGGCTCTCAGAGCACATCAGCATCGGTGGAGCATGGGGCACATCTGTTTGAGAGCTTGCTGGGACTAGAGGAGGGTGTGAGGGGTGACATGACTGTGGCCAGCACAGGTGCTCCAAAATGCATCCATTACTCCAGGTGGACTGCAGTGGGGGAAAAGTGCACACTGAAGAGGACAGAGGACCACGCGTGTGTATACACATGGCAAGTCCTAAAAGCACAAAGGAGAAAGAGCAGCCACAGAAGTTTTCTGTGTAAGGAGGGTTTGCATGTGCCTCAAGCTCATGTGAAGCAGGGTGGTGAGCAGTCCCACTCCAGGGCTCTCCAGGCAGGTATGGGCGTGTTTGTTGCTTGACCTGCCTGCGGGCAGGCTGCTTCCAAGCCCTCTGTGCATTGGCAGCACAAGCTCCATGTCTACTGGCTGCTTTGGTTGCGACAATACGCAATATATAGGTGGTCTGGATATACAGTAAATTGCTGCCAGCTGGATTGGGGTGTTCGCTTGTCGGGCTTATCTTCAGTAAGGTTCAACTCCTAGACATGTAAAACACACTGCGCTTCATGGAGGCCAGTTTTAGCTTTTAAGGAATTGGTTGTTGTAGTTTATCCATCCATGCTGGGGACCAGAGCAAAAAGATGGCGGAGGCGCTGGCACCATGTCTCTGGAGGAGCAGCACAGAGTGCGGGTGTTTTAAACATGCTCACAGAGGGGACAGGCAGCCTGAGATCTTCTTGGGTGCAGCGGTGCCACCGTTTGCTGGAGCCGGCAGTCGGGAGGGGGTTGGCATGCATAACTATGGGCAGGCTTTGACCTTGCCGCTGGAACTTTAGTTAGCGATTCTGTTGATGTTCTGGAAACGAAAATATAATTCAGGCCACCTTCCTCCTCCAAGCTGACCCTGAAAATCTGGGAGGAGAACAACTACTGAATAATTAGGGGCCTTTTTTTTTTTTCTTTTTGCTAGAGTTACTGCTCAGTGTTGAACTGTGCTGTAAAGTGTCATTAGTTTCCTTGAACTTATTGGTCCAAGTGTACTTTGCATTAATATAATTGCGTAAATTGCAGTCTCATTAATCACAGTGTGCTGCAGCATATCACTGTCTCGCCTTATTTTGCGGATGGTTTGGCTGGTGAGAACCCCTGTAACCCTGGCCAGGGGGTGAAGGCTGTGGCTGTAGCACTCCCCCTGTGCTTGTTTTAGCTCACGCTTTATATTTGGATGCCTCTTACTCTGTAAGATCCAGGAGCATTTGCCAGTGCTGCCATGACTGTGGAGAGCAGCCACGCCGCTGCGGAGGAGGGCAGCTGGGATGCAGCCGGGGAAAGGTAGGTTTGTCGCGAGGGAATTGTGCCGTACCACATCCCTGCAGCTGCTGTTTTGTTTTGGGTCCATAGAGGTCCTGGCATGGCAGAGCCCAGGCTCCTGGCTTTGCAGTAAATGCCCAGAGCGTGAGGTCTTGTGCAGGGGACCGCTGCAGGGCCGTTCGATGATGCTGTGGCTCTGTCTCCATGGCAGAGCTCTCAGACTTCCTGGCAATGTAAATTCTCCTGGCTGCATGCTAAAATTACACTGAGTTATTGATTTATCTTTGAGAGGATTTCCTTCCCGAGGGACATTTCTGGCCGTTGTAATGATTTAGTTCTTCTGCGAGTGCAGAATCCATAGCAGAGCAGAGCCACCCTCCTGCCCTCAAGTCTGCAGCCCAGGGTCGTGCCCCTGCAGGCTTCCTCCACAAGCTGATTTCTATTCCAAAGCTGGGACAAGGTTATGCTGTTCCTTCTGAGTGAAAACTGCAAATAAAAGGGCATTTTCAACTTTTCACTGAGGAAGCTGCAAGTCTCGGACTAGCCTTTATGCCACGGCACCAGCATTGTTATCTTGGACTTGTTGCAAATGCAACTCTGAGGCTGGCACATGGGAACCATGAAGCTGTGCTGGCATTAATGCACTTGGGCTCCTGGGAATGTTTTAATTCCTTAAAGCGGGGTATGATGGGAGCAGGATCATGCAAACATTTTTTTCTAAAGATGCAGGGTACAGCCTCTCTTTTCTTTGCTTTCTGCTGACTCGCCTGTGGATCATCTCTCAAAATCAGGCCAGGCAAGTTCAATTTCAGTCTCCTGCTTGTAATCCTGAGGAGGCAAAGCCAATTCTCTACTTCTACCACCATTTTTCTCCCCTTAGCCCTGAAATCACAGTCCACTGGTTGTGGCTCAGCTGGTGGGCACCATCAGTAGAAGGACCTGACCCTTCAGAGTTGGGCCAAATGTTTTGCCTACTATATGTGGAAGCAAAATGACAGGCTCTGTGTCCCTGGCTGCCCATCTCCAGTGATGGCCCGTCAAAGCACCTCCGTGTGGGTTCCTGGATCTAACTCCACAGTGGATTTGGATCCGATCTCAGCTGCAGCATGCACACTGATAAAATGTGAGGCTGCTCACACACACAGTGTTATAAAACTGCATCCCCTGATTAGGCCCAGGGAGAATGTCAATTTATTTTCCTGTGAACCAAGTGTGGCACAACTACTTTCTTTCCTAGTGATCTATCTGCGAGATAAAATAGGTCCTTAGTGTCTGTCTTAAATACTGCAGTGTTGACAAGTTCTCTTGACAAAAATTAGGCTAATGTCCCTTACCGACTGCATTAGCTATAGAAACAAGGCTTTAAACTGAAGCTTTGGAAAGCACTATACCAACAGTCTCTCCAAGGCATCTTCTTATTCCAGTTTTTATTATTCAAATTTATTCTTGCTATAGCATGGCAGCGTAGCTGGCAGACGGGTTTCTCCAATACATTCTGCTAGTCTCACAGCCAGGTGGTTTGGATCAGGCACCTTTCAGCGTTGACCAGGGGAAATGTTGTCCAGCTGTCTGCGGACCTGGGGTCTCTTGGCTCTGGGGGGATGCTCTAGGCTCGGGGAAATGTTGGTGCCGGGATGTTACTGCGGCCGCTGGTGTGAAAACATGAGATGAGCCAGCTGACACACATTGAGTAGGGATGCAATTTGAGTCAATAAGCTGCATGCCTTGCCAGCAGTACAGTGTGTCCTGAAATGCTCCCGGTGATAGCTGGAGCTGGGAGCAAGGAGTTTGGTTTTCCTCTGTTGTATGTGTCTTATCTTTTCAGTTTCGGCCTTGATTGAGTTATAAACAGAGAAGCTGAGGACAGGAACAGGGATCGCTGAGACCTGGTCATGAAGACGTCTTCTTGGGCTTTCCAGCCTTCCCCTTGAAAATAGTTTCCCTTTTTGCCCCTTTTTTCCTCCTGTTGCACAATCTCAGGCTTCAGCTCCTTGTTTCCAACCATGGATTAACCATGGCCAGCTTAGACCTCTTGGTTCTCATACTGGTGTTGGTCCTGATGGTTTATCCCTCCCTAGAGAGCACTTGTGTCCTTTCCACGCCTCTGTGTTGCCAGGTTCTTTGGGGATGGTTTTCTCTGCCCTTATGTTCATCTGTGGTGGCCATCTCAACAGCCACTGGAGAGAGGAAGAGAGACTCTCTGCGAGTGACAGATGTGGAAGACAGCTGTGGCTGATGATGTTCTGGAGGTGCTAATCTCTGTCATAGTAAAGAAGCCAGTGGCGCCTGTCTCAAAAAAGTATTAGATGCCTAAAATTTGGCAGGACAAATATCATCCTTAGCTCCTTTTGTCAGGTTCTCAATTCTCCTCGTCATCCCCCTCGTCCTTCTCTGCCTACATTCTGCACTGATCTTCTCTGAACGTAGATAAGCCTTCAGCATCCCCGATGGGCTTTCTAGTATAACAAATACACCTGTGGGATGACAATTATTGAATAGGTTGCAAGTGACATTATGAAGTAGTGTAGGCTTGGGGATAAATAACTTAGTGAGTTGGAGAGGGATTAAAATTGGCTTTTGTAAATAATGTTTCTCTTGGACGTTGAGTTGGCGACATGGTGAGACAAAGGTCACTGCAGTGTCCGTGCAGCCCGGCATGCTGTTTGATAGCTGAAATAATCAGAGTGTGGCTGGACAGCTTTGATCTCCACTTGCTTCTTCTGCCCAGACCTTTGTGGGATTAAACTCTAAACTGCTACAGTTCACAGAATCGAGCCCAATATCAGAAGAGAAAATAAATTAAGTGCTTTGTATTGAATCGCTAAGCACATGCATCATGCTGTAACCAAGGGTGTGTGGTAATGCATAAGAAATGACTGGCTCGAAGCTGGAGATAAGCATTTGCTTATGAAGTGAAAACATGTGTTTTTGCCAATTTTACAAAAGGGCAACCCTTCCTCTTCCTTCCGTGCTATTATTTTTTTCCTGGTGTATTTTCTGCTGTTGCAGTGCAAATGAGAGAGAAGCCTTTGCAGAGAGGGAGGTGGAAGGGCAGAAGCACTTGTTGCGAGGAGCTGGAGCTCTTTGCCATATGAAGCTTTTCTATATTGGCAGCAGCAGAAGATGCATCAACAGATGCCACAGCAGCGACTCCCATCAGAGAGGCACCATATGTCCTCTCCCAAGCCTTCCCGTCGCTCCTTCCCTAAGAGTCTTCCTCCCCAGGCACCTGGCTAGCATCCGCCTTCGTTTCCATTGCTTACTATCTCAGAGCATCCCGGAAAGCAGCAGACAGCTTGCAGGAGGTACGTGCTCTGCCCTGCACGTGACAGCCAGCACTCTCGTCCTCAGTGGTTACCTTGCCACGAGAGGGTCGAGGCTTGATGGGTTTTTAGGCAGGCAGCTAGCTCGGCTCTGTGTATGCCCCTGCATGAGGCTGGGCTACGTGCAGAATAATCTTTTTGGCTGCCAGCGATGGTAGGCGTGAGTTGAATGGACCTGCTCTGACAGCGTCAACCAGGATCCCTCTCCTGTCACTGCCAGGTTCGCCTGCTTCTCCCTCCCCTTCCGCTCTCCCGCTGCCGGAGCTGGAGGCGAAGCCAAGTGCAGGCAGTGGGTGGATTTGGCAAGAGGCATTGGGAGCCAGAGCCCGGTGCTCACGGGGTACCGCCAGTTTGAATAACTGGGCTCGTGGCCCCTGGCACTTGCTGATCGATTGAGAGAACATAAATACTGGTGCTGTAGGAGAGCACTGGATCAGTTTAAATTGGCAGTTGTAAGTAGTTGTCCAGCCGAGTGTCCAAATCTAACTGATGCTTTTGCGTGTCTAACCAAGTATTACTTACTGGAAAGCCCCTTCCTTGCGATGCTTTGTTCTCTGCTAGCTGCGGATCAAATCGCAGGAGGAGGGATTTGATTCTGGCATCATTTTAAAAACGTTTTCATTATATCTGCCGAGGGAAACAAATTACAGAGAAGACCTCTCAGCACTAGGACAAAAGAGTGGCTCTAAAACCCTTTTCAGATAAACAAATGTTTGAGCTGTAGGCCTGATGGATGGTGCTTAAAGACATGATTATTACTGCAGCAAGCAAGCGGTTGGCATTAAAAATCATAGGATGCAAGAAAGTAAGTTCTCCCAAGGTTCCCGTGGGCATGTGTTTCCCTGTAATCCTGGTTGTGAGGAGCCCTTAGCACCCTGAGTCCACATGGTGATGTGGCATTAGCCATGGGAAAACAGTAGCCCAGCAAGCACCAGTAAGTAGCTTCTCTCTTGCTAAATAAGAAACTGGAATGGGAATGGCCCTTTCTTTGCACCTTATTCGAGCAGGGTTCAAGTCCTGTGGAAAGTAGTGCTGCTTCTGTGAGACACATAAGGACCCTGGGCAAGAGCAGAGACAGTGGCACTTTGTGTTGGGATGTATCAGTGCAGTGAGTTTGGGTTTTTCCTGGGGGTGGCTCTGCTGCCAGCAGCAGTGCTGGGCACTGAACTGGGAATGGATTCACCCTCAGTGAGCTTGAAAATATTTCAGATGTCTTGGCTCTGCTGCAGCGTGGAGCAAAATCGGTATTGGAGAAGATGGTGTATTTAAACATCACCATTTTGACAGGTTGAATTGCAAGGTATTTGTTAGCATAGCTTGGAGTATTATATAATTAAGGTTAGATATTAGGAAAAAATTCTTTACTGTGAGGGTGATGAGGCACTGGAACAGGTTGCCCAGAGAAGCTGTGGATGCCCCATCCCTGGCAGTGTTCAAGGCCAGGTTGGATGGGGCTTTGAGCAACCTGGTCTAGTGGAAGATGTCTCTGCCTGTGGCGGGGGGTTGGAACTAGGTGATCTTTAAGGTCCCTTCCAACCCAAACCATTCTATGATTCTATGATAAAGATTTGTCAGATAAACTAACCAACTAAAGTGTCTTACATGAAACTTCGTTGATTTTGTTGAGGTTTTTTTAACTGTTCATTCAGTCTCTCAACAATTCATCACATTCAGGCATTTCTGGAAGAGAGTGGTACAAGTTGCTGCTGAGAGCTAAATACCTGTGACTTGGGGATCAGGCCCTTCCTGCTTAGTATTTGTCTGCATGCTCTGGGAGGCAGAAGAAGACAGCAGTTTGAGTTGTTTGCTTGTGCTGTAAGGACAAAACTCCTCTCTCGTGATTTCCTCCGTAATCCCAGGAAGGGAAGGACATCTCCTTATCCTTGCCGGCCCTCTGCACAGCAGCAGAATCTTTGTCCATATCGAGGGGCAATGATAAGACAAAATAATGGTGATAAAACCGGCCTGACAGCAGCAGGACTTTTCATTTGCAGGCAGAGGCAGCGTGGCTGCCTTCAGCCTCGAGGCAGGCAACCCTGGGAGAAGTGGCACAATGGGAATGGCCACGGTGGGTCACGGCCAGGGTTCATCAAGCATCCCATCCCCTACAGATGCTGCAAGCACATGCCTAAGGAACAGTTCATGAGCATGGTAAATGTGGTGATTATAAAAGAGTTTTCTCAATAGTTAATTACAGTAGGTAATTAGAGCCCCTGCTCTCACTGATGGTGTGGACCTGAGAAATCCAGGAGCGCTGGGCAGTGACCAGGACGATGCTGTGCTCAACAGGCAGCTGTGGTTTCCCAGCAGAAGTACAGAACTAATGGAAGCAAGAGATGCACATGAAGTGGCTTTGTAAAGCATTTCATCCAGCGTCATAGGAGTTTCTACTTGAAATGTGGATGCAGATATCTGAGCTTCCTCACCGTCTGCACTGCAGGCGAGGTACAGTGGGAAAGGCTGGGGGATGCTGGGGCAGCTTCTGGGAGGAGCTTCCAGGCCTGATGCTGTTAAACCTCTCTGCCAGCTATCTGGAAGAGGTGATATATAGCATATTAATGACCTTTTCCGGTGGCACTTAATTGGGAGGAGCAGTGAGTGCCAGAAAACAAACTAATACAAAAGGCTGTAGATGAGTGAAAAAGGGGCAGGAAGTAGCAAAATGAGATTCAGGCTCTGGGCTTCCTCTTCCCATCAGTAATCCATCTCTTCTTGACCTGTGTCTTCTACACATCTTCCCTTCCTTTTGTATGTAAAAATGTTCTGTTTTGAAATAACAGGCAATCCAAGGAGTGGTATGACTCACCCTTATAGGAAAAAAAAATAAAATAAAAAAAAAAAAGCCAGGCTTTGCTGCTTTCTTGCTCGACAGCACTAACGGGAGAGTCCGGAGTCAGAGCACGCACCGAGCCCCATCAGACTAGGGCTGGTTCCTCTGTTTCCTCTGAGCCCAGCATTCAGCGTGAGAAACAGGCAGCATCTTCATGCAGCCAGAGCACCGTGCTCATGTGAAATCCCATCCTCTCCCCAGGCAGAGCCCGTAGCAGGAGCAGGCAGCATGAGCAAGCAGTGCCAGCGATACGGCAGAGGGGAGCTCTGCTGCTTCCTGGGATTTGTCTCCTTGTGTATTTTTTTTAATCATTACTTTATTAAAGGAGTAGGTACGGTGCCATCAGATAACTTTTTGTGGAGGTACGGTGCCATCAGATAACTTTTTGCGGATGCTCTGTCAATCTTGCACAGCTTTATTGTTTTTAATATCGCAGCACTGCTGGTTTGTTTTGCTGGGAACATTCACGTATTGATTCATGGATTCTTTTGTTGCCTGTATTAGAAAGAAAGTCCCTTTCCCCTCACTTCCCTTCGCTGAGAGAAACAAAAAGAAAGGTAGATATTATCTGACGCTTGCTCAGATACCAAGGTGATTCTGAGAACTGCAGAGCTAGTTACTGACTCATAACTGTGGTTTGTTTTCACACTGTTAATAGATTTTTTTTTTCTTTTTTTTTTTTTTTCAATGGCAACCAAGGACACTCAGTTGGGAAGAAACCAGGGGATCTGCCTTCGTGAGCTGGATCACCCTTTTTTCTGCTTGCAGAAGCCTTCCCAGGGGGACATTTCTCTGCTGCAGGGGACAAAGTGTTGCCAGAAGGTGTTTCTGGAGGGGGAGAGTCTCGTGTCCCTCCTGAGCTTCTCTTGCTGAGCAGGTCGATGGGTGGCAGCTCGCAGGCCCAAGGGGTGTATAGGGGATGGGGATGCCCCTGCCAGGAGCGTAGTGAGTTATTGCACGATCTCGGTATGAGATTTGCATGTCTATGTATGATGTAAAACTTACCTGGTTAGTTTTAATGCCTGCCTGTTTCTGTGTAGTGAGTTGGGGCTCAGCCCTGTCCCCATGCAGAAAAGCAAAACCACTTTTGTCCAGCACTAAATGGAATAATGTGCTGGAAAGGAGCCGGGCAGGATGAGACTCTTCTCATTTAGTGAGGAAACACAGTTGATCATTTGCTTGGTCTAGAAAAGGAGAGATGGGGTTACTTGGATATTACTACGTGATGCATATTCAGCACAGCAGCCCTCTGCTTTTAGTTATCCTGTATATAACGTGCCTGATTCTTGCCTTAGTTGTGAGCGTGGTGGAAGCGTGTTCTGTTTTCCATTTGTTTATTTATTTATCATCTTGTTTTCAACCTCTGCAAAGCTTGATATAGGTATAGAGCTTCAGAAACGTACACATAACAGAATAACAGATAACTGTGATTTGGTTACAAGGCAATAATTTAAGTCGACAGGTTTAGCTGATAACATAAAACACAAGAGAGAAATAGCATCAGTTTATAAATGTCAGCAGAACCCCTGCGAGTGAGTTGCTGCCTTGAAGCCGACTCCGGTGCTGTTACTCCGTCTAATATATTATAAGAAGAAATAAAACTATGTCTGAAAAAATCTGGCTGACCAAGATTAAAGGAATAGGGCTATAAATTAAATTCTTCCTTGGCATCACTTTAAGCAACTTTCAGGACAGACAGAACATGTCCAAGTAAGATGAATGCTAATGCACTAGAAGGACCTCCAAAAGACCAGGTGTTTTTAGGCTGTGGATGCTCAGACCCATAGCAGCACCCAGGCATCGGGACAGTTTGTCCGGAGAGCAGTGTAAGTCAAAGCAGTTGTGTTCCAGCTCGTGTGGGAGAGCAAAGCCTGTCCTGATGTCTCTGCAGCCGATAAAGGGATTAAATTGAGAACGGGAATAACATCGTCCTAGCAGTGCATTGCCACAGGATCAGTGTCTCCTGCTTGGAAAATAAATGCTGTCACTTTGCTTTGACATTTATTCCCAATAAATACCTTGTCATTCGTGCAGTGGCAAGGGTTTTTTTTATCCTCTGGAAGTATTTTAGCTGTTGGATGCTATCTTTTTGGCTGCGAGGCAAAGAGCTGAGTGATTGAGGGGCAGGCGGGTGGCACGTCCCCATCGGGGACACTGGGTGGTATGCCTAAACCCCGTGGCTTTCTCTTGGATCCATCAACCCAAGTTGATGCAGTAACGTATATTCAAATCAGTTTAGTTGTGGTTTAAAAAAATTCCAAGTATGAGATATTTTTTATGTAGTAAAGAATACAAACCAGTTATGGGGGAAAGAGTTTGCCAGCTTCCTCCTCCAGCAGCTATAGCCTTTTCTGCAGGTTTGCGGAGGGGTTTTCGCAGCTATTTCTACTCACTGGGTAGTTGATTTGAAGGTGGGAAATCAATTAGAATAGAAACTCTTCTCTCTGTTTATAAGGAGTGAGAGAGTAGGACAGGATGATATCTAGCAGCTGTAGGATTTGGAGATCTCTGGAAAGTGATACCATTCAGCTTCATTCAGTAACACATATATGCAATGCATACCTGTTTGGATAGACGTCTTTTATTTTTCTAAGGTGTCAAGGAGAAAAAAGGTCAGAAAATTGCTTAAATATAAACTTGTTTTTATATTTTTTAATTGAGTTTCATTTCCCAAATTCAACTTAATACAAACAATAAGTAAAAAATTAATTTCTCTAGGAAAAAAGCTATTAAGAATATGATTCTGTATTAACAGCATGTGAAGCTGCATAATTGCTTACATATGTATTGCTCCGGTGCGTGCTCCCAGTTGTTGAATAGTATCAAATTATAGGAATCAAAGAGAATCAACTATTTTTAAGGGAAGTGTCTAGAAACTACATATTGAAACATGATTAAAATTCAGGATTTCCAGCTTGCTCATTTAAATCAGCAATTTTAATCACATTATTCAAGTCAACCCACCCTCAAACACACTTTATGAATAATACTTCAAAATACCCCAAACTAAACAAGACTGAAGACCTCATCCTGTCTCAAACGTCTGGAATATTTTAAAGTGACTACGCCAGTCTTTTTGCTGAAAACAGAGACATCTTTCTTGGTTTATTTAATAAAGCAGTATGTTTGTCCTGCTGTGGCATGAACCTGTGCTGCTGTGTACAGTGGCGAGAAGAAATCCCTGTAGCAACGAAAACTGCTTAAATACATCAAGGCTGAGGTTTGTGCTCTGGGGTTTGGATGGTCTCAGTCAAATCTCGTTTAGGAAAGTGTGAAGAAGTAGAAGCAGGAAAGGTTTGTGTCTTTTCTGATGGCAGTCTCCTTAATTTGGTTGTGCTGGGTTTGTGAGCTCATGCATGCCGGGGTTCGCGTTTTATTTACTGCTTGCTGAAAATAGAAACTGGGAGGACTGGTCACACAGGAGTCGCTCAGCCCTTCTGGAGGCTGGTCCGTTGCTTTTCCTTTTGATGTTTCTTTTAAGCAAAGCCCATCAGCCTCATTCCTCTCCCCTGGCAACCGAGTGAACTGATGTGGCCAGATGCACCGGGATCACAACAGCCAGAATATACTGTACTCTTCTAATGGGGACATTTATTTCTGCCTGTGTCTGACAATTCAGGAGTTGCTTCAGTGAGTGCTGTGGTTGTAAACTGGGCTGTCCCAGTGCTTGTGACCCAGCGAGGAAAGCCGCTGGCTTTGGAAGGGAAGGACCCGGCTCGCCCCTCGCTTTCTCCCCTAAGTGGTGTTCGTGCCCATGGAGGAGGAAGACATCCTCATGTATCTGTATGTTCGGCATGCAATGCCAGCGGGAAGATGCTCCTCTATCTAGACGTATAGATTAAAGCTCCCACGTATCACGAGTAAAGGAGCAGGAGGAGGTTTTTGTCCGTTGGTGGAAAGTGTGCCAAGTGTGGAGGAGGTACCTCTAGCCTGTCCTTGTATAGTTTAAGATGGTAAGATAATTGTGTCTATCCTCTTGCTTATCCAACCAATGCAACTTCCTATAGACAGGGCATGGAAGAAAGAAAGAAGACCTATCAGAAATGCACCCTGTTCTAATAGAAAATCCTCCAAAATGGATTTTTGGTTTTTCTAAATGCATTTATACCTGCTGGATGGCTTTAGGCTTTGAAATGTTTTTGTCTGAATTGTGACAAACATCCCAGTCTTATGTAGGAAGTACCAGGTCCTTTGATCAGTGAAATGTCTCTTTGGTCTTGAACAGGGAGGGATCAATCTGGTTGTTCCCGAGACTAGAGGATTTTTGTCTTTGAGAACACGTATTTATTGTACAAATTAATTATCCTTGTCTTTGCTTCCCTTTGGTAGGAGATGCTACCTGTCTCCTGCATGCTGTGTTATTTTATCCTAGGCATCTTCATAGGTAAAAGGAAACAGATAAAGAGAGAGAGGAGCATGAGCAGCTGTGTGTCTGTTTGTCCGTCTGTGTGCAGCTAAGACCTCTGTATTCATTCAGCTGTGACCCCGCTCTCCTAAGCAGACAGATTTCTTGCGTTAAAAGATGAAGCAACATCAAGAAGCACCCAAATATTGCCATCTCTTCATCCCAGTGTGACAGCTGGCTGTTGTGACATGTTCGTGGTGAATCGTGACCAAGAAAAAACAGTCTGAATTTCTCCTCTTTTCTGCATTTAAAACCAAAGCTTAATGTATTCCTTGTGTTTTTGTTGGTGGATAGTAGTGATCATATATTCCTTTTAATACAATATTTCCAAACCAACACAGCCTCGCCTCGGTACACTTGCTATTCAGCGTACCTGGCTGTACTCTGCGGTATGCTTTGATTTCACTTTGGCAGCTGTATTTTATGCTCTACCCCAATCAGCAACCAATTCCCCTTTCTCCAAATAGTCTCCAAATCCGCTCCTGATGTAGAGTTTTAGTGCTCTCTTAAGAACTGGCCCGGGAGGGAGGAGGGAGCTGGTGGTCTGCTGGGCTCGGGGTCGCTCCTCCCCTGCGGCATGGAGCCAGCCCAGCTCCGCGGGGACGCGTTCAGTGGGTCAGGGTGGCATCTGTGCGAGGTTGAATGGGCACTTGGGTCAAAGGGGCACTGCTGGAGGGGAGAGTGGTTGGCGGTGGATAGCCCGCTCCTGTTCACTGTGCGGGGCCAGGCTCACTCGGGTAGGAGTGTGCGCCTTCAGCTCGCCCTTCGTGCGTGAAGGTGAAATAATGCATGTGCCCTAAAATAATCTGACCTTTGTTTGTAGGTCAAGCTGTTCCTGCAGGGTCACACGTACGATTAAATCTGCAGACGGGAGACAGGGAAGCCAAGCTCCCAGATAGCGAAAATGGAAGGAGTGACACGAGAGAAGAGAGAAGAAGAAAAAGGTACAGTGATGCAAAGCATCAGAAGTGGGTGGGCTGTGGGTTTCATGTCTTTTATTAGGGGCCGGATTCCCTGATGCACTCAATTGCTGTCTCTTCCTGAGACTTAATTGCTGGTTTAAGAGTTCAGCAGTGCTGAGAACTAAGCCCCGTCCTTTGTGATCCCTTCCGGGTGGCAATAGAGGTGCCCTGAGCGTATATTCAGAGACACCTTCATGGCTTCTCATGCCACAACGCTGAAACTAAATTTGCAATGTGGCTTCTTCGAACGACATTTATTCCTTTGTAATGTCTGCAGCAATCGGTCTGAAACTACTTTCTGAGCTTGAACTGTCAGACCAGTTGTGAGGGGCTCGCTTTGTGTTGACCTGAGCCATATAACATTGTTTTCAGCTGGGTGCAGTCAGTAGGATTGCAGCATTCATTTACACATCAGTTACTACTGATGTTCTCCTTAGATCACAGCCTTCCCTGCACCTACATTTTTTAATTTGTTTTAAAAGTTTCACTGGCGCTGACTTTCCCCTTGGCACCCTCCTAACAAAGACAGGTTTAGTTACTATGGGGAACTTTCTTTCCTAAAGTGCATGGGATTTACCACCGCTTCCCTCACTTCCCTAGTTACTCCTGTTCGGAGCATGGAGAAGCTCTTTAGTTTCCTGATGTCTCAAAGGCTGGCTTTCTTTTTTTCTGTGCAAGAGTGTTTAAGGCCCAGATAAGTTCCCTGAACAAATGAGATCAATGTAAAGAGCAACACAACATGGTTTTAAGCATTTCTGTGTAATTTCTGCTTGGATTTACCCTTGCCCTAACTGTGTGTGTGATGATCATCAGCACTTCAGCTGTAGATCTCCCTGTTAAAGCTTGCAAGTCCTTACCAATGATCTAGTGGCACAATGGTGCTTTTTTGTTTTTCCTCTGAAACATTTCCTGCTTTTCTATATTGCTACATGAAATTCAGAGGCATAAATTAAGCAGCTCTTTCTGTTGTGTTAGGATTTGAGATTTTGAGCTGGCATGCAGATTACAGAGCCTTTTTTCTCAGGGTAAAGTGTCTGCAAACCACACACAAAAGGTAGCACTCGGACTAATCTTTTCTTGAGTGTGGAGTTTTTCTGTGTGTTTTAAGTGAGATGCATGGAAATCCAGCACTCTTAACTCCTTTTCTCCTAACGTTATCCATTGCTAGTATATCACGATGAAAACATTACAGGTACAATCGTTCACTCATAAAATGTTTTGTTTTGTTTCCTCTGCAAGGCTCGGCAAGGTGGATGTTGACTCAAATTCATTCACGGCCCAGGAGCTGAAAAAAGCGTTGGCTAAAATGAAGGAGAATGAAAAGGCAGAAAGAAAGGTAAGGGGAGTTCCTTGTTTCTAAAGCAATGCACACTATACAGGTGCGAACACCCTGCATTGCATGTCTCAGAAATATGATGGTTAAAGTAATTGCTTGAGAAAATATTGTGCAGACTAATCTTCTTGTAAATATGGACCTAAAATACCTTTGCTAGCCTGTTAGTAATATAGTTCCCTGGGAAACTCTCACCTCTTTTTGTACTAATCCTGGGTTTGTTGTAAAAATTAAGAACTCTTGTTCAGGTCCGTTTTATTCATTTCAAACTTAAAGGCCTTGTGTTGCAAGCTGCTTATAAGTACTTAAGTATATCTGCACAGTTCAGGGTGTTTCTCGGTAATAATTATCCCGTGAGCTGTCAGGGGAGAGGGGCTGCAGCGGTGGAATGGGCTGGGATCAGCAGTTCAACGACAGATCAGCCATCAGATGCTGCTGCTTTCTGGTCTTTACTCAAGTGAGTGGGATCTCAACTAGCAAACCAGACATACAATGTCCACATAACCATCCTCATGAGCCATTCAGACACCGAATTTCTTACTGCTATTCTTGGTGTACCAAAGCTAAAGTGAGGCTATGGGATCTTTCCTGAACCCAAAGCAGGTATGGTCAGTGAGCTCTCCGATGTGATGCTGCTCCCCTAAGTTTTCTGATACCAATGTGACTAGACCTGAAGTAATAATGCAAAAAAGTAACTTGCAAATGCTTGTGTGTACCCACGGGCTGATTTCCTTTCCATTGTTATTTTTATCCATTATTTTGATTTATTTGTTCAACTGCTGCTTGGTTCACAAAAATGTCTCCAGACCCCCAAAGTGGACTGGATTGCAGCATGATGGTGTTTGTAAAGGAAGTTATTTTGCTGTTCACTGTCCTCCTAAGTGTGAGTAAGTACAAAAAGTGTTGTGTAGCCAAGGCACTTCTTTTCTGGATTCAGTGATGGTGACAAGCCACTGGACATAACATCCCCTGCCACTGGCACAGCTGGATCCAGAAGTGATCTTGTGGTTTAAGTTTCCAATCTCATGCCTTGGGTAGTAAAAACCAAGTGGCTGTGGTGAAGCATAGGCTGAAATTTCCTTATATAAGCTGTAAGTTTCCCATTTAGTTATAAATAGTCCACAACCAAAGTAAAATTGTAAAATTGAATACAAGTGCTGCTTTCAGCCCTCTCCAGGCTTGGAGCTGGTCCACAGTCACTGGCATGACACTGGTGCGATGATATGTGACTCATCAGGTGGACCACAGCCTTTTTTTTCCTCTTCCACTCATCAGTATTTCCTTAGGCCCTAGCTCCTCCTGCTGCCTTGACGTTGTCTCAGTCAAAGGAAAACTGAGGTAGGAGTCAAGTCTCTAAAGTCTTGGAGACGCATAAAGTCTTTTTTTTTCCCCTATCTGGTACCAGGGCATTATTTCATTTTCTGTAAGATTATTTGTGTAGCAGCCAGCATTACTGATAGCAGGACTTCTTGAAATGAGTGTCATTTAAATGCAAAAATTAGTGGCACTCTATTGTGTGAAAATAAACCATATTTTAAAAAACCCTGTTAGAATAGCTATTGTCCCAGCAACTGGGCTAAAACCAGCTACATCTAATGGACCTAAAGTACTCCATTTAAAATCACTCCTGCAGGGAGCAAATTCATCCTCAAAGTAACTGTGTCAAAGTAAACTGAGTTACGCCAAGCGTGTTCCCATCTACGCTCTTGCAAAAGCAATTCTGTGTGGTTGGGATGAGGATGGTGTTCTGCGTTACCGCATGGTATCTATAGTAATTAGGCAGTCATTAGCACCGGTTGTACGGCTGCTGTTAGGTTGACAGTGCTTTCACTTCCATCGATCTTTTTTTTTCCTCCAACGGCTCGAGACCTCGGCTTCTGTTCACACGCAGGGGAGTGGGGCAGTGCTTGCTGGGGGGAGCACTGCACGTGTAAACCCTCTAGTTGGGGGTCACTCCTGTATAAAAATGTATTTTGGTATTTGTGTTCATGACAGAATCCCTTTCAAAAGGCGCTTTCTTGCTTTCTCCTGCTTTTGGGGCAGCCCATCTTCAGCACAGCCGCTGTCCCCTGCAGCAGCAGGCTCTGTCCCTGCCTGTCCCAGCGCCACCAGTGCTGATGCTGGAGAATGGGTCCCTGCTGGCTCTGGGGCTTTCTCAGATCTCTGGCAGTACCTTTTCCTTCTCACCACATGCTTTTCCGCTCTTGGTTCATTGCAGCCCTTGGGGTGCTGTCTGTATGAGGAAGACCGGCCGTGCTGTGGGACGAGCTATCTCCTGGCCAAGCCCCATGGCACAGCACTTCAGCTACCCCCATCTTATAGCTGGTCCTCCCGCTTTGCTTTCTGACAGCTTCTGTCCCCGACAATGAGTGCATACATTTCCACGAGAGATAAAGCCATCCTGAAACATGTTAAGTGATTGGGAGGACGAAAGCATCTTCCTACGTGTCCAAGGAGATCTCCTTGATGTCACTGGCCTGGAGTCACTGGGCAGTTCAGGCTGGACAGGACCTCAGGAGGTCTCCAGCCCCATCTCCAGCTCCAAGCAGGGTCAGCTGTGAGATTTGGGGAGGTTGCTCAGGGCTTTTTGCAGTCAGGCCTTGAGAACTTCCACTTGCAGGCAAACGGAGGACAGCAGTGCTATGCGTCTGGGCTTGATGGTGTTTTGGAAGGCACATAGGACGTAGAAATGGTGTACAAAGCCCTAGGTACAAGCTCAGCTCCTTGGGGAGTGCTTACTGGTACCCAAGGTGGGTGTCTTACAGATACTGGGTTCCTGGGCTTCTCAGAAGGACCCTCCAATGCTGCCCCCGCATCTCTGATGCACAGTGGTAAATCCGTTTGCATAGACAGCCAGGGTTCCCCTTGTAAATCTGGGGCTGGGGTTTCTTTCTATGACTTTCTTGGCTCTCTTTATCACCTGCCTTCATATCTGATTTCCTCCTTCTGCTTTCAAGGCCCACGAGGAAGAGGTGAGGAAGAAGTTTCGGCCCATAGAGCAGCTGAAGGAGGAGTTTGAAAAGCTGAACATGAAGATGGAAACAGACTATGAAATTATGGTTAAATTAATCAGCAAATTCAACAGCTCTGCCTCCACGCTGGATGAAAAAGTAGCGGCGCTTTATGATCTTGAATATTATGTTCACCAGGTAACAAAAATGCATTAGTAACTACTGTGTAAAATCCAGGGGATACGGTGTCATAAACGTGGTTTTATTTTTCTTATCGGTATCAGGTAATACAAATTGCTTAATTATCATAATCCTGGGACAATAACAGACAGCAGAGGGCTACTGCAGGCTTATTTTATATCGAAGTTTGAATAAATCATTGCTTGTGCCAGTAGCGAGCAGTTTCCTGCAGGTTAGCGTTGCCTGGTTTGTTGTCTGTTCTCAGGCTTTTTTTCTTGCCCTCTCTTTTTCTTCTTTTATATGCTTAATGTTACAAAATGGGGTTTTATCTGCCATTTTTTGGTAAGTAGAGTGGTGGTTGCTAAGAAAATAATTATTTTCTCGTTCCTTCCATGGAAAGCCTCTGTGGTTGCAAGTAGGTGCCCTTACATCAATTTGCAGAGAATGTCTTTGTACTGGGGAAGACAACAGCCACCCAAACCCCTGTATTTTGTCTTGGCGTGAGTAAGAAATGGCATGTAGAGCCTCTCTCACAGCTGTGCTGGTGGTGACAATGACTGAAGGCTCAGGTGAATGGCAAGTTGCTGAGCATCAGCTGAGCTGTGCTCATCAGCTCTGTGTGAGGTTGAATATATTTCCTGAAATCTCGCTTCCTCAGTTTTATGCTCACACTTTTTCCCCCCTCCCTCTGATCTCTCTTGCTCTGCTTTCAGCTCGCACATTTTTACCTCCTGTTGGTTGCAGGCTGCAGGGACACTGCTCTCCTCCTTTGTGCTTAGTGCCTTCCCATGCTGCACCCGCTTCGGTGGGTGTCTGGGCATCGAGGCTGTGTTCTGCCTCATGGGAAAGGACTGGGCTTCTCCCTCCCCAGCGACTGGGAGAGTCTGGAGTGGACTGGGAGAGTTTCCAGTGTCGCTCTCAGTAACTATCATTTCAGAGGGTGAATGGGACAACTCTTGGGAGATGCCAGTGCAAGACCTTTCACTGGAATGGCACTTAAAACCAAACGTGGTATTTTGGAGGAAGGTAGCTGAAGGAATGCGCTGCTGAGAGAGGGAGTCCATGTACCATCTAATAGAAGTGTTATTTCCAGGGCTCTTTGTCTTGAATTTCCACACTAAATCTCTGTCATACACATGCAGAGGCTTCCTTGCTGTTTGTTCTCAATGCTTTTGTTTCACTGACGGCATTTGTCTGACTCAGAGAATAAGTATGAACAATGGGTGCCCAAAGAGCTTCATATTTATACTCAGGGCTAATTCTGTCTGGTTACGGGTGCCAGAGTATCAGGCCAGCATGCTAAAAAGCAACCCCCAAACACCCTGGGATGCTTTGGATTCCAGCATAACGGTCTGGACCATTCCAGCATAAAATCCCACCTGCTTGCAGCATGGGATAGGGCAAACAATTTCAAAAAGGCAAGAGGAGCAGGGAAGCAGTCCCAGCTCCCTGTGCGGGGACTGGAGCATCAAAGGGAACCACATCCAGCATCAAAGGGGTCAGAAAGAGGGAAATGGCAGGGAGGCTGGCAGGGAGCACAGAGGACTCCTTTGTGCATCGATCACAACGTTGCTCTGTGCCCGCGCTGTCGGGGCAGATGGCTGGGCAGCACCTTCTCATCAGGCAGGAAGCTGATAAGAAATATGACTTGTCTCTAAGCCAGCATGGCTTTTCCTCCTCTTTCTTCTTCCAGCCAGTTGAACGCGTCCAGAGCATTATCTCTGCTTGGTACTGACTTTAGCAGCACTGGCTTAATGTAATTACTGAATAGCAGCCAAATACGCTTGTGCCGCATAACCCTGGAAGGGCTGAACTTGTCAGGAGTCTTCCGTGGCGAGCCACAGCCGTGCCGCTGGAGGACAGGGATCCTTGCAGGTGTGGGTGGCCCAGGGCAGCGTGCACCCACGTGTGGGACCGGTGACGGCTCTGCTACTCCCTCTTCCCCCAGACTCCATCTGAATGGTAACGTGCCATGGCTTTTGATAATCGTTCAGCTTCCAGGCATCCTGCTGCTGCCTCTGGGGCACCAAATGGTCTGTCGAATGGAAAATGCCATGCCCTGTAGGGTTTGCAAGCAAAGGATGCTCTCCGCTCTGTGGCGTGGTCATGAGCATCCTGGAGCGCTGGGATGTGAAGCAGCACGTGCCTCCGAACTTGCTGCGAGGGAGCGGAAGGGAAGCCATGGCCGGTGCTGAGCCGGGGGAGAGATGCTCTCTCCTGCTCTTGAAGAGTCAGCCCAAGGGCTCTGTGTTTGCTCAGCTTTTTGTTGCCAGCTCTGGTTTGCTTCTCATCAGTCAGGATTCAACTTGGCATGTTTGGGAGCCCATCTTGGAGAAAGAGCAGGAAGGTTTGGCTTGCTAGGTTATCTGTAATGCATAGAAACCAAATGCAAATGTGAAGAGGCCAGAGCATAACTCATTTATAAACAGAATTCACGGTGCTTGCACAGCAGTGTGCGGAGCCAAGACCCGTTCTCATGCGTTGCAGGCTCTTTCTCTCAATTATTTACTCTCCTTATCTTTCTCTCTCCCCTCCTCTGACATGCTACACCATTTCTCACTGCTAATTTCCACTCCGTTGCGTACGGTTGACATGCTGCTTTTCCTTGCTCTCATTTTCTAACATTTTCTCTTCTCGCCTTCCCTCCCTGTTTTCTTTCTCCTTCGATTCAAAGCCGCTCCCTGAATAACTGCTGTCATATTTGCTCTTCTCCCATCCCTCTCCTCGCCCACCTTGCCTGTGTACTTTACTCAAGAGCTCTTTTGATCTTTGGCTTTCTTCTGTGCCGATTTCAGTGGACTGAAAGAAGGCGCGAGCTGCTGCCTCGCAGCATCCTCCACTCCCCAGAGAGGTTAATACCTTCAAGTTGTTGAGTTTGGGGGTTTTGTTGGTTTTAAAACAGTGAGTGAGAGAAGGAGCTCTCACAACAGACTCCAGTTAAAAAAAATAAATACTTGTTCAAAATAAGCTTTACAGCACAATCTGTATTCTGCGGTTGAGGTGTCTCGCTAGTGCTGGCCTGAAGGACTCCGGTGCTGATGAGGTTACAATGACGGTTGGTTTTACCATGACTGATGCTGGATGCAGACTCCTGCCTGTCTATGCATTCCCTCTTGAGCAGAAGTCAACGTCCAATTCCAGCGTTAAAACAGCCTGAGAGTTTTTACAGAGGCTGAGCAATAAAAGGACCCACTGGTAGCTGAAATTGGGTTGCTGCATAGATTTCTTTGTAGACAAAGATGGTCCTGCAGAAAAGTAAGAGTTCTGGCAGGTCCAGTTTATGGGGACAGTGAAAAGAATAGGATCTGAAAGGATACAAAAGCTGCTGCAAATCCTGAATCAGCCCCAGCAGACCTGCAGAGATCGGCTTTCTGTCACCGGCTTTGCAGAGGGACAGCAAGCAGTGGGTATTGTCCCACTGGGGAGAAGAGACAAGCTGTAGCTCCCCAGGTCCTACTTTGGTAAAGACATACCCGTAGGACATAAAGCTAAGTAGCTTCTTCATTCTCCTGGGTACCTAAAATATCTGACTTATGGCCAATTTTGGTGGAGGTACACAGTTGAGATAAAAATAACACTGAGCATGAAGTCACTGTCGACTAAAAGAGCATTCAGGCTGGAGCACAGTGCCTGGGCCTGACATACCCTGAACGCCTTGTGGTGTTTGTCCTGTCCCACCCCATTGGTGGGGTCTGCTTGCTAAAGCTGGGGAGGTCCGTTTGCCTGGCTGATAACTCGTTTTTATGTTCTGTTTCCATCTGCCAACAGATACTGTTGTCTCCCTATCTTTCAGGGAGGAGAAACGTTGAAATTCTAAAACTGAATTTTTTGCACACGCAGTTCTAAGCGTTCATCAGATTCCCTTTTAAACTGCCAAAAAAATCCTTGAAAACCAAAATGCATTAATTTGACTTTGGACCGAATTTTGTACTTGAAGCACTTTGCACTGTTTCTCTAAATTTTGTTTGCGAGCCACTCAGAGCCCTTTTCTAATCTCCTCTCCAAGAACAGATGCCCACTGTGATTTGTGCCTGGTTAGCCCCAAGTCTGGTTAAAGTCAAAGATGGATGAATCCCTACTAATGTTTAAACTTTTCCCTACTGGCAGTTAGTCCAATATTGTCCGCTTTAGAAAAATCATTGCTCAGGCTGCCCCAAGGGAAAGCTCCTGTCTGACCCTTACAAGCAGGGACTGGCTTTTTTTTTTCATGTCTGCATGAAATTGTTGATGGTACTCATGAAGAACACCCAGACCTCCCCATGCGCCTCGCTGCGAGTAGAGGTGATGCTGCCCGTGTACCTGCTGCTGACAGGTACTTAAACATTCCTAACTCCTGGTGCTACAATTAGAGCATCAATTAATTAATTGCATTTGCAGAACATACAATTCCCTGGTTTCCCAGTAAAGGCCTGCTTAGGTGAGAGAGCAAAGAACTGGGGTTTTTTGACATCATTGGATTTACTGAATTTTTAACATCACCTGAATTACTGAAATATGCGTGAAGAATAGTTTTGATAGCTAATCAAAGTATTTGAGTTTTCAGTGATGCCTTCTGCATGTAGTAATAGCCACCTGTCAGTAGACTGCGCTTCTGCAACCAGGACATCCACTGCTCGCGGACAGTATTGTACAAAATTCAAGCCACAGTCATTCCCTCTTAATTTTTAATTGCTTTTAAAATTCAGTGCTGGTTAGACTGGGAGGGAGGAGATGCTGTGCTTTCTGAAGCAAGGTGTTCTTGAAGAGTTGTTGAGTGGAATCTGGCTGGGGGTTTTGTACTGATGGGGACCTGCTTTCTCCCAGGTGGACAATGCTAAGGACTTCCTCTCCATGGGCGGACTCCAGCTTGTGATCAATGGGCTGAACAGCACCGAGGCCACACTGAAGGAGCATGCTGCCTTCGTCCTGGGAGCTGCACTGTCCAGGTGAGCTCTGTCCCACCTTGAGTGGGAGGGTGAAAACCTCGGGAGACCAGACCGGGTCCGTGCTTCTCTTCATGTCTCTTGATTTATTCCTAATAGCAAGAGCTGAAAGCTTCTCTCGTCCTGCAACACACCAAATTGCCTTCTCCACTGCCTAGCCCTTTCCTTGCAACGCCACCTACCCTGGTCTTCTCCTCAGTGCATCCTCATCCTGCTTGTTAGGCTTAGCTAGAGCTAATTTGGTGTGGAAGCTCTGATTGTTTCTCGATTTTCCTGGGCTCCTTGTTTTTACAAAGTCCAAGGGGAATAATTCTGCCTCCCCTCCTCTCTTGGCAGCCCTCTCAGGGCGGAGATCTTAAGGATGGTGCGGTTGTGAGCACCCCAGGGAGCACCTTTCTTCCTCCTTCTCCTTGCTCCCAGGCCGCTTTAGGATAACGAGATGCTGATTTCGGAAATACAAGCGTGGTCTTTGGAGGGGGTTTTTAGCCCCGTGGGCATGTGCCTCTGACCCACAGGCATAATCAAAGCGCTGTCGATTAGACATGGGGTTAGGAATGGGGTCAGCAGACGGAATCAAGAAGAGACTGGTCTGAAGGATGTTTGTGGTTCATTGGAAGGTGGCTGTTGCCCAAAGGAGCCCAGTTGGCCTCATGCTAGGGCATAGCATGTAGTGCTACAGGTGGTACTGTGTGGGCTCAATGGGTTTTATCGGTGCCCTTTTTGGTTTACGGGTTTTGGGGCTTTAGGGTGTGTGTGTTGCATGTTCACATGTGCAGAGACTTTAGAAATGCATTGGATGGACCCAAACTTCAAGGTCAGAAGTGCAGAGTGAAGACTGAAAGTCAGGACCGTTATATCTGCATATTTCTATGCCTAAAAATACAGTCATCTTCTCCACCATTATAAATTATTTATCACTTAGTCTAATATATTGTCTACAAATCTGCATTTCTTTTGCAATCTTGTATGTGGTACAGTTGGTCCTCAGTGTGTGTGAAGTAATATGGCCTTGTGGACAGCAGCAGGTACCCAGATTTACACCAGGAAAGGATCCAGCTTATATTTTGAAACAGAGTTTGACTTATTGATCACAGGAAGATGTGCTCTTTCACATCAGAAACACAGACCCACTCTTCATGTTCTGGTGTATCTTAATGTTTGAAGCAATATTGCAATTGTTTCCTCAGGTTCTTTAATAGCATGTAGACTCTTAATGATACGTTTCATAAAGAGAAAATCATGTAGAGGCTTTGGGAACATTTGCAGGTAACCTGCAAAATGACGAGGGCTATTAAATCGCTTCTTTCTTGATTTAGCTAATGTGACATGATCAAGACTCAAGAAATTAATTGTATCGTGAGTGTGTAGCAATGGCCACAAAACTAGTGGTTTTATATACTATTCCTCAATTAATTGCAAATGCCTTTCTTTGGACAGAAACAATCTCTTTTTTCTAATATGACAATATTAAAACACTGCTTTGGAAACTTTTAGACCTTTTTTTGTTTAAACGACATTCTGACAGATGGTAATTTTGAGTGGTTTGGATGATGTATTGTCTGAGAGCTCAGTTCCAAAATGCGAGGAGTATTATGCCTGGATGTTGGGTTTGCTTTTTTTTCCCCTTACTGTGCTTAAGCTTTCTCAATAGACACCTACATGCCAACTCGTCTGCTTTGTGCTATCTGCTTAATTTGTTTGTTCGTACATTTTCTCAGCTTACTCCGTGCTCCATTTAAACTGCCGCGGGCATTTCAAGTACTTCACGCTAAGCATTTTCTGATGTCTGTGTTTTTCTGAGGGGTTGTTTTTTATTTCCTTCACTCATGTTGTTCCTAGGGGCCTCAGTTAGGTGGTAGGACTTTCCAGTAAATGCCCAGAGGTGCCACAGCTCACTGTGCTGTAGGGGCACAATCTGATGTGTACTCGTGTGCCTGGGGCTGGTAGCGGATTGTACGCTGGATGCTGAGCCATGCCTGGGCAAGAGGTGATGGTCCGCTGCTCACCAAATGGGTCTGTGGCTACCTCCCAGGTCTCTTCAGCCAGGTTGGCTTAGGCCAGCGGTTTCAAGCCAGGCAAACCTTCCCAGAGGAAAATCAGGGCATGATCATAGCAGTTCCTTGGCCCAGCCCGGGAGGTCATTAACTGCTGGCACAGCTGAATCTGGAAGAGGGAGTTTGGTGTTGTCTGTAGGCAAGTTGTTTTATGCAGGAGAAAACCACTGGACACAGAGCAGTCTCAGACGTGCTTGGGTCACATCCAGAACTTTTTCAACTCTTAAAAATACCCAGGTCTCCTCCAGATTTTTGTTGTTCTTAACACCAGTCAGGTAGTGAAGCAGGTAAGGGATGAAGCAACCAGCTGCATCACCCAGGTCTTGCCTGCACGCAGTCCAGCTGGGACCCGTCTCAGAGGTCTGGCTGTGCTGAAATCTGGTTTGGGATAAGAGTTTTCAAGTGGATCAACATCTTGAGCCAATGGGCCAGGTGGCTGGCCAAGACATTGGATCAGCAAAGGCAGTAGGAGGAGAAAGTGGAGGAGGAGAAGGCACAGCCGGGGCAGCTCAGGATTTCTCCCTCCTGGTACCGCTCCGATTTATTTGGGTTAAACTGGACCTGAGAAGCAGCCTTAGCACAGCAGAGTTTGGTCCTCAAGGCAAAGGGTCCCAGGGTCTAGCTGCCAGGGTGCTGCCTGCATGGATGCTGTCCTCCCGGCATCCATCTGCCCCTATCTGTGAGCCTCTGCCATAGAAGAGGGTGACCTGATATGGAAGAAATCAAGATTTCAACTCTTGTTTCTCTTATATGTCCTTCATTTTAGGCATTTGGGTTTTAATCACCGAGTCTGTGACCAAATCAAACATCATTCCATCTGGTAGAGTTTTCTGAGCAGTGCCCTTATTGCAACTCTAAAACCTCATCACAGTCTTACTGTTTTTAAACCTTTAACAAAATGTTTTCTGTTCAGCAGTTTGCAAAAGTAAACTTCATTTGAACAATCCTCAAGTGCTCTGATTGCAAATAAAAGTTAAATTCACTAACAAAAATAATTGCTAGGCATGTGGGATTGTACATTTAGGTATCCATAATTCACTAACAGTATATGCCAATACACAACATTATCTGGATTTTCAGTGATTGCATTAGCATAAAAGCATGTTAGGGTTTATCCAGTGGTACTAACATTTAAATATATATAAGTATGAAATATTAAGATACAGCATTTTGGAGGCAAGTAAAACTACTGTCTGTAAAATGTTCTTGCATATTTTTGAAGGTACACTCTAGTATCTTCGGATGACAATCAGCATTCGCACCATTGGGTCCAAACATTGCAAAAATGTCAATGTTTTATGCAAAGAGGAGCTATATTAAGCTAAAAAAGATTGCTGATGAGAGAAGTGTCTTCTGATGGCCTCTGAGCTATTTACAGGCAGCATCTTCCTTTGTTCGTAGCGCAGCCAGGCCTCTGTGCAATTTGTATCTAGATGTTTCACAAGACTGGAAACGTTAGCCAGAAAGGATTATGCTTGTGATTAAAACCTCAATTTTTAAAAACTTTACCTCCAGGAAACGTTTTTCCACACCAATAATTAGAACATTTTAATATTTTGTAATAAAAGGACTTTTGTAATCCGTTTAGAAGGGGAATAATAATTTATGTCGAACGCATTCTTGAAGCTTTATCCCAAATGCTCCCTGTATGCTTAGGGGTGAATTAGAGGTGAGGATGGAGAGAAACTAAGCTGTGGGACCTTCAAGGCAAAGGGAAGCAGTTTGTATTTCATGGGGAGAGGGCAGAAAGAACAAAAGGTGAGATTTTGGCATGGCCAAATTGGGCAGCCAGGAGGAAAGTCGCTTGTGCAGCTGCATTGAGACATTTGTGGTGTTTTGGCCAGTCCTTTAAAAACCCATGTGCTGTTCAAACTGGGTAGCCGGGGACAGGATTTCAAACTGATGGTCCAAGCTTGCATTTGCCACGTGTCCTAGCAGGACACAAGGCAGTCCTCAGCACAGCCTCTTCCAACAAGCCCAGCACTACTGGGATCTCACTGTTCCCTCTTTTGGCCCTGAGTGATAAAACAAATGTTATAGGTCTTGGTAAACTCATCACAGGTAATAACTCAAGCATCATCTTGTAGCAGCACTCAAGAGTTTCCTAGAGATGGCTTGCACCTGGGTATTGCTTGTCTTAACCACTTCCCATGAGATTAAAGCCCTTAAACTATGACAGTGTGCATCATGAACATCCCAATCACCATTATTCATGTTACCCAGCTCTGAGGCTTGTTTAGAGCTTGCACCATTTTGGCAAAGCAGACCGCCATAAAACATGTATCTGCTTTTCAAGATAAGCCTGAAAGAAAAGCCCAGAGCGATGGGCTCCCTTGCCTCCCTGCACAGTGCTGTGCTGGGTTGTCCGAGTAGTGCTCAGCATCATGATGTCTGGCTGTTTTCGGTTCTGCTTTCTCCTCTTCTTCTCATCGGGAGGAGGGATGGGGTAATGCTGTCTCCCCGTCCCTGCTCTATCCATCAGTATTTCAGTGGTGTCCATTCTCCTAGGGTGCACGACTTCCATGTTTTGTCAGAGAGGCACCAGCTTCTTCGGGATGTCTTTGTCAAGAGGAAAATGCTTCCACCAGATTTAACGATTTTGAATTAAGTCCAGCTTTGCAATGAAACTGGTTGATGCTCGCTGCTGTTAAATAACATTAAGGCCCAAGTAATAAACCCAGGAAAAGTAAAATTAAAGACCTTGCTTCAATGCTGTCTTGTAAGGACATAAGAATTTCTGGGCAGAGAAATAAATCTAGTTAGCTTAACAAGCACTGTCCCTACCCATTTATTTCAAATCCATCTTCATGTTCATCCCTTCCTCCTCCAGCTTCTCCTTTTACATCTTACAATCTTTGCCCATCTTTTCATCCATTTTCACCGTTTTTTTCAGTGGCCCTGTTTGCCAATGACGTGTGTTTTCCACCTCCCAGTTGCAGTAATTCCAGCTTGACTCCCTGCCCGCTTGTAATTTCTTGCTTTGTAGATTGTCTCTTCTATTTTTATTTGAACTTCTGACTTGTGTGGAGTTATCAGCCTCACTGCACTTAATTTCAAATTAATTTGATTGGGTCACCTCATTTTTTTTCTGTAACAATAATGAACTCAACCTATTTAGCCTTTCCCCATTATGAATAACCTTAACAAAAACTGCAGTGCGGTATAAAACTGTGTTTCATCGTTATGGTTAATTACACAGAAGAATAAATCCCTAAACATTTTTCAGCATCTGAAATCTAACAAGAAAGTGTAATGAACAATTAAATAGTAAACTGCCATCCCTGTGCTCTCAGGAAGACAGGGAGAGCAGACCCCGCAAGAAAAATCTAGAATCCAAGGTTTGCTTCTGTTTTTGTTTTCATAACTGCTTTGGTAATTTAAATGCTGGGGAGATTCTGGCATCTGGAAGCTGGCAGGGTGCCGCAGCTCAGGGTCGGGTGCTCATCCTGTGCCAGGTATGTTTTCCTTAGGTGCCTGCAACTGCTGGATAGTTGACAAGGTGGGATGGACGTCTTAGCCTCACCCTGTGGGACTGGTTTTAGGCTGAGGACGTTGTCACTTCTGTCAAATGTGGGAATTCTGGAGCGAGTTACTCCATCCAGAGAGTCTGGGTTGGGCTGGTGGTGCGAGAGAGGAGGACAAAGAGGTTAAGCAGTGAGGATGCAGATTGCTGAAATTGGAGTGTTTGGCCTCACATCATACTTCAGCAGCGAGCACACCTGCACGGCTTCCCCCCAGCACCAGTTACTGTTGCATTTTATCAGTTATCACAGGGCTCAGTCTTGACGATGCAGGTGGTCTCTTCCTCGTGTGTCCTTCACACAGAGATGAGCGCTCCCAGAGCTGTGCAGGGTCTCGCCGGTCCCCTGCTGCTCGCTGTTCTAAGACCCGCGTGAGGTGGCCTGCCCTGAAAACACAGCCCTGCAGAAGAGCTGGTGCTGCCAGGGGACGTGGCAGGGATCAGGAGCACTGGGAAGCCACGCCGGGGGGTGCTCAGCAGCACCCTCTCTTTAGTAGGGAGGTTGGTGACACAACCTGCAGCCAGGTCATGCGTTACGTAAAACACGTTGTTTCTGCCTCTTCTCATTTAGTAAATACTCTCCACTAAAGCATTTGAGTTTTTGTGGTGGTTTCCATTTAAAATATGTATTCGGACTGGTTATCTAATTGCTTTCTGCAAAAAAAACCAGCCCAAACTTGCTGTTTCTCAGTGTAGACCTGGTTTTGTCACTGGACGCAATGTGTATTCTTCTGTCTCTTCAGCCACTATTTATTCATCATCCATGTTCTCTGTTTATCCTTTTTACCGTAGCCTGTGCACTCAGCTAATGGCTTCACAAGCTTCAAAGATTTTCCTGCCTAACCACCTACATTATTTTCCTGACCTGCTGTGACTTTCCCATGTTGCGTGTTCTTCGCATTCCCTCCAAGTAATAGGTGCAAAACGCTCCACAAAGAAGAGGCATCTGCGTCTACTCTTTAATCACGGTGTACAGGAGGCTGTAGCAGCCCGTTGTTAATGTGTTTCAGAAGGGAGGTTGAAAAAGTGCATTGAATAGAACAAAGAAGTGAAGAATGGGAGGAAGATGAACAATGAGAGCAGGAAATGCAGGATCCAGCCTCAATTACGTACCTGCTCCCAGCAGGGTTTGGGGTGGACAGAACTGACCCAGCGATTACGATTGCGGGTATTGTCTGAGCTTGTATAGGAGGATCCAGATCCCATCTCTTCCTTTGTAGGTCCTGCTGTGTGCACCCTCCTACCCCTTTCCTGATTGCAGCTTTTGTTGTATTTAATTGCTGGCAGGCTGTACGCAGTGAGCATGCAAAGGCAGATCCAGCCAGGTTTGCAGTCTGAATGGTAGTGGCAGAACTGGGCTTTTGGAGGAGTCTTGGGGGCTGCCCTTAGCTCTCGTGGGCTGTTTTCTGAATTTAGCCATATTTACTCATCGGCCCTCTGTTGCTCCACCTCTCTTCCCCTTGTGCTGAGAGGCAGGCAGAGCTGCTGGGCCCAGAGCTTGCATAGGAGGCAAAATCAGATGAGCCAGCACCCGCAGGCTTTCGTGGCATCTAAGACTGGCCTTTGCCTGTCCTGATTGGAGAGGGATCAAGTCCCAGCAAGGGAGCTTGTTCCCAGGTTGGCATCTTCCAGCCTACCTGTTCTCCCGATGCAGTGTTTTGCTAAGTTTTTTCTCATCTGTCTATTTGTGTGCTTTAAGGTTCATTGAAACAGTTGATTATTCATCCACAAAGACAGTTCCTCCGGTCTTCCACCAGACTGCTGCCAACCTCAGCCCCTTTAAGGCTCTCCAGGTGTTTGAACTGGGTGATGTTCTGCAGAGAGAGAAAACAACAGCTTACTGGAAATTAGCTCTTTCTGAAGAAACTCATCATCGCTGTTGACTACTTGCCCTTCCCTCAGGTGCTGACATTCTGTGTCTTCTTGTGAGCTGGATTTTGATCTCTTTATTTTAGATGATCCTATTTCTGCTTAAAAGGAGATGTCCGTCAGAGGCCCTCAGAGCTGCCTGGCATGTTTTGGAAGGGGATGACTCACTGGCTTGACTGTCGGAGGAGCCGTGCAGACCTCTGAGCCCTGCTGGTCAGGGCAGCTGTCTGTGGCCACAAGATGTCTCCAGGGAGCTGGACCAGTGGGCAGCCCCCTCCCCGCGGGGTGGCTTGGAGTCATCACACAAGTTGGAGAAACACTATCGCAGCTACTTCCCACTGAGTCTTAGCCCCTTGACGCCACTGCATGAGCTCTGAATAGATTTGAAAACTAATTTGCTGCTCAGAGCATCAAGAGATGCATGTCACTTGTCCTTTCTGCTGCATTTAATGAGTTTCCAAGGTACTGCAGCCAGTTCCAGAAGGCAACCATCAAAGGATTGCGTCTTTGCTTCCATCAGAAGCGTCTAGCTGTCCCTCCAGCACACTTCAGTTCTCACAGATTCTCTCTGTTTTTGTCTCTTATGAATTTAACGTGCAGTTCATCGTATAATTTCTTGTAACCATCCTTTCCAGACTGTCTCTCCTTTTTTTTTTCTGAATGCCCTGAAAACAGGGGATGGAAAAGAAGAAGGACTCTTCCCACAGTCAGATGGTGTTAGCTGGAGCCCAAGCGATATATGGGTCATGGTAAATGTCCTGTCATGCTGCTTCTCTCCACATTCATGACTCTCAGTTATTCTCTCCTGTCACCCAGCCGTACCTGTTCCCTTCTGTTAATCATCCTGGAGCTGGCCTATGCTTTGAGCCTCCCTGCCTGCGTCAGTCCTGGCTGTCACCCAGGTGGGACCACATCTTTGCGTGGGTGAGGAGTGAGTGAATGCGTTGGTGCTGCTGGACCGACAGCCGGGAGACGATGGGCACAGCTCTGCGGTGGCTGTTTAGAGGGACAGGGCGTTAATCCTCAGGTCCATCTGCTGAGATCAATAATTAGGGCTGTGGCTTTGTATAAACCACCAGATCAACACAGGAATTGCCTTATTAAAGTGGACGTGTAGGCCTGGCTGGTTGGAAAGCCCCTGTGGCTGGATTTTGCAGAGGTAGGAACAAAAAGCCCAGGGTGGTAACGGTATGGTAACATGCAAATGAGGTTTCCCTAAGCTTTAAGCAGCTAAAACCTGCCATACGTGATGAACCACAAGGGTTCTTGGGTTTTTTATCTATTGGTGCAACGGAGAGGGTTGAAAGGGGGTTCTGGATCCTGGTCTGTGCCTGGTGCAGCAGGGTGTCTGCTGCCAGAACCCCTTTGGTTGGCAGCTGCACACACGAGCGTTTCCGATCTCCCTCTGCATGTTCCTCACCTCCCTTTAGAGGCAGATTGTGTTACATTTCCATACGTACTCTGCCATAAAAGCCCATAAATATGATTTTAGTGTGTTTGCATGTCTTGCAATAAGCAGGAATTCACCTGAGTTGTTTTCCAAATTAATACCCTGCTGCTTTTACTTAACAAGATCTTTTTCTAAGCTGAGAATGGTAACGACTGAAATTTTCTTTTTAAAAAAATGCATTTTCTTCTCAGGCACTTCATATTGAAATCTGTCTTAATTTCAGTTCAGCTAGTGTGTGAAAACACACGGTGAGGCATTATTAGTCCCTGAAGGAATAAAGACAGATGGAGCCCAAAATGGAATTGGCTGTATGATTAATTGAAACCTTCAAGAGTGGAATGGAGTCAGGACTTGGTCCTACCCCGTCAGCATCTGGAGATCAATTCAGCTGGCGTGAACCTCCATGAGCGCAGGCTGAGGAGCTTGGCAGGAGAAATACAGATGTCACTTGGTACAGTCAGCCCTGGGTTGTTCCCTTCCAGGTGGGACCTGTTGCTGGAGGAGGGCACGGGGAGGACCGGCTGGTGGAGCGGTGAAAGGGGTGTGCAGGTCGGGGTGACGGGGAGAGGATCGAAGGGTGTATCGGGGTCCTTGGCGTGTGATGACGTGCTTTAGTAATGAGCTGCTATTTCTGGCCTCGAGCTTCCCGCAGCTGTGCATGATGGCTCTTGTGACTGCCACGATGGAGAGCAGAGCTGGGAGGAGGGGAATGTTTTGAGGCATGCTCCAAAAAACTTGGGAATGGGCATGTGGAGGCGTGGAAGTGGTGGGCGTGGGTAGTGAGTTCAGGCTCCTGTTCCACGTGTGACCTGAGCAATTTCCTTGGGGGCTGTGGTTTCACATCCTTGCCTGTGAGATGTGAAGGGCAGACCTGCCCCTCGAACAGGAGTAGTGGAGAAATACTAGTTGGTGTTATCTGCACTGGCTTTGGCATTGAGAGCAGCCCTGAGGAGAAGGACTTGGGGATGTTGGTTGATGAGAAGCTCAACATGACCCGGCAATGTGCAGTTGCAGCCCAGAAAGCCAACCGTATCCCAGGCTGCATCAAAAGAAGCGTGACCAGCAGGTTGAGGGAGGTGATTCTGCCCCTCTACTCCACTCTCATGAGACCCCACCTGCAGTACTGCGTTCAGCTCTGGGGGCTCCAGCATAAGAAGGACATGGACCTGTTGGAGCAGGTCCAGAGGAGGGCCCCAAAGATGATCAGAGCGCTGAAGCACCTCTCCTATGAAGACAGGCTGAGAGTTGAGGTTGTTCAGCCTGGAGAAGAGAAGGCTCTGGGGAGACCTTATAGCAGCCTTCCAGTACCTAAAGGGGGCCTACAGGAAAGCCAGAGAGGGACTTTTTACAAGGGCAGGTAGTGATAGGACAAGGGGTGATGGCTTTAAACTGAAAGAAGGTAGATTTAGGTTAGATGTAAGGAAGAAGTTCTTTACTGTGAGGGTGGTGACGCACTGGAACATCTTGCCCAGAGAGGTTGTGGATGCCCCATCCCTGGAAGCGTTCAAGGCCAGGTTGGATGGGGCTTTGAGCAACCTGGTCTAGTGGAAGGTGTCCCTGCCCATGGCAGGGGGCTTGGAACTAGATGATCTTTAAGGTCCCTTCCAACCCAAACCATTCTGTGATTCTGTGATTACTGGATGTTTCTGGAGTCTGTAGCCACAGACCTTTATGGCATTCCTAACGTATCTGCTAGAAAGGAGAAAGAAAAGTGTCGTGGTTTAACCCCAGCCAGCAACTAAGCACCACGCAGCCGCTCACTCACTCCCCCCCCACCCAGTGGGATGGGGGAGAAAATCGGGAAAAAGAAGCAAAACCCACGGGTTGAGATAAGAACAGTTTAATAGAACAGAAAAGAAGAAACGAATAATGATAATGATAACACTAATAAAATGACAACAGCAATAATGAAAGGATTGGAATGTACAAATGATGCGCAGTGCAATTGCTCACCACCCGCCGACCGGCACCCAGCTAGTCCCCCGAGCGGCGATTCCCCCTGCCCCCACTTCCCGGTTCCTATACTAGATGGGACGTCCCATGGTATGGAATACCCCGTTGGCCAGTTTGGGTCAGGTGCCCTGGCTGTGTCCTGTGCCAACTTCTTGTGCCCCTCCAGCTTTCTCGCTGGCTGGGCATGAGAAGCTGAAAAATCCTTGTCATTAGTCTAAACACTGCTAGCAACAACTGAAAACATCAGTGTTATCAACATTCTTCACATACTGAACTCAAAACACAGCACCGTACCAGCTACTAGGAAGACAGTTAACTCTATCCCAGCTGAAACTAAGACAAAAGATGTTGCAGAAAGGACATCTCTCCATCATGCTTTGGGAGCAAGTCCTTCCCATGCAAACTGGCTTTACATCTCAGACCATGACCACGCTTGCGTGGTCCGCAAGTTCTGAGCAGCTGTCGAGTTGGGGAGAAGCAGCAAGTGAAGGCAAAGTTGCTTTGCAAAGGCAAATACAGGTCAGTTACGGAGTTATGTCAGCATGTGTGTTTGGAGAGGGTACAAAGGGTTGAGTGCAATGGTGGTATCCCCAGGAAATGGCCCAATTTCCCACCCCACCGGCTCAGTGCTCACAGCTGATCTTCCCTCTGTGCACGGGATTATGCTGACATGGGGCACGCTTGCCAAAGAGAGGATTGTGGATGCCTCTACCTTAGCTAGCTGAATGAGGCAGAGGGGTCTAAAATAATTTAAAGAAGGATTTGGTGTAGAAAGTTGATGTTGCCTATGGACATCATGGTTTAAGGTATGCAAAGTGGCCCAGAGGCCCATGACTGTGAGTGTGCTTGGCAGGTCTGCACTCCCTGCACCCTTGCCATACCCTGAGAGCAGGGGTATGTTGAACCCATCTTCCTGGGGCAAAGTGGATGAGGAGCAGCGTCCACAGGTGCCTGTCAGCTGGGAAGAAGGTACAGAGGGACATATCTCCTAGGTCCAGCCAGGACAGTCTTTTCACAAGTGCCAGCACCCCTTCCTGCAGCGCAGTAGCAGCACTTCCGAGTTAAGAACGTGACATGGATCTTGCTAATTGTCCTAATGAGTGGGAGGACTGCTACAAATGAGCTGATACTGCAGATCAATGGGGAGCTGAGCAAACACGTGAAGCATCCTGCCCAGCACCTCACAAAACATCTCTTGTTCACTTATTCTGACAAGTGTAGTTTGATTTTTATTATTTCTGATACACCCTAGCATGGCAGCAAATTTGCCGAGGTGTGTTTTGTAAAGGGAGGAAGGTTCCATAGTGTGAGGTCTTTCTGCAGGACCTGCCCAGGAAATCTTGGAGAAATACTGCAAGGCTGCTGTGGATTTTCTTTTCTTTCCCTGGGGACTCTGGGGATTGCAGATCAGCGGATTGTGGATTAGCGGATCAGGAATTAGAAATGCATTTTTCATTCTTGTGTTACACACTAATGAACTGACAAATTTAATTTTTCAAATCCAGCTACTTCAGCTAGAATAAGTGAAGTCGTCTTCAGTCTCTTTTGGTAACTCGGGAAAGGCTGAATTGCGATCTCTCTGGGCATCACATCATCCAAATTCAGTTCTTTGTCTTTGGCGTGTGGCTGTTAGGAAAGTAGAGTCTATTTACAAGAAAGAGCTCATCGCTCGTGGGTGGTTGCCGAGCAGTGCGGTGGCATGCTTGTTGGAGCGCTGTGGAGGGCTGCAGCTCTCTGCTGGCCACGTGTTGCCTTGCCAGTTCAAGGAGGTGAACTCAGCCCTGGGGGAGCAGGCCTTGCACCAGGCTGGTGGCTCCAGTTTCGGTGCCTGAGTCCCCTGGTAGGGACTCAGGTGTCCCTACCAGTTGCTACTGGGCAAACACCCTTTTAAAACCTAGTGCTGCGGCTCTGCTGAGTGTCTCCGTGGCACAGCACGACATGTTTGCTGGGCTCCAGGTGTGAGAGTTGCTTGGCTTACATCTAATACGTTTTTCTTGTCCTTGGGTTCATTCCTGTGAATGAAGCTGAGGTCTTCTTTCCTCTTTTGGATCCCTCTGTGGGGAAGGTTCTGGTGCCTTGGGCAGCCCCCTCTGCTGTAACGGGCTGGGATTTGGGAAGGGCTGGTGCCGGTGGATGCACAGGCTGCAGTGGGCTCCACGTGCCTCTCCTTTAGCTGAACTGTTCTTCAGGTCCTGCGGTATGCACCTCCCTACCCAAAACCTGTGCCAGGGATAACACAGAGCAGGAAAAGGCATTTATGTTGTTAAAAACCTAACGGACTGCGCTGTGGGACCCGATCTGCAGGGGGAAACCAGCTCCATCATTACCCAGTCACTCTTCAGAACTTTAAATGAGAGCTAAACAAAACGGCCTTGGCTTTCCGGAGCAGGCTTTATTCATTCACTTTGTGATGCTGAAAGTGGGTCTGAAAAGCGGCCGCCTCTCGACATGAACCGCTGGCAGCCCCAGCAGAGCTGTGGGCTGGAGCCTGCCGGGAGAGCCGCTCTCGCGGCTGGGGCAGGCACAGCCCGTGCCTTGCAGGAGGAGAGCGCTGGGACATCAGTTACTCCCCTTGACTGGTGAACGGATTTTGGGCTGTGCCCATAATATCTTGATTAACAATTAACATGATGGAACTGGAAAATACATCTCCTTTCTCCCCCTGAACCCGACAGGTGAGGATATATGTTTCCTGGTTGATTGCTGTGTCTTGTTATAGCCTATTTACGATTGATTGAAAAGCAGAGGCTTTGTATGAAGAGAGACCTTTAATCTCCTGGCAGAGCCAAGTGCGTTTTCCTTCAGGAAGCGTTCCTTCTCTTTTGCTTATCTCTAACTCCCACTTTAAACCTGAACCTGACAGAGACCAGAAAGAAGGCAGGATCAAAGTAAAAATAATTGGGATCACTGGCTTCTGTGGGCAGTCTGAACCCGTTATTCCTACTTACTAACTAGTTATTCCTAAATAACTCTTGCAAGAGACAATTCAGCAGTTGCAGCATCATCTTGATGAAAAGCTCTCAAATGGAATAACCATGGCAACAGTTGCTGAGGGCCGGTGCAATGAGGGACGGAGATGTGCTCGCTAAAGGACAATGGGCCCAGCTTTACTAACAAATGACACTGTAAAGCACCAGGGAGGTGATGTACGGTGAGCTCCGCATGCTGGCTGTTGTCCTGGTGGGGACCCAGGCACGTGTGCTGTGCTGGGGATGCAGGTTACCCCAGTGCACCCAGTAATGAGTCACGCTTCGTTAATGGTGGGCATCTTCCTCTGTAGATGAAAGGGGAGCTCATAACCTGAAAGCTGAGGGGGAACCATGGGGGCACTTGATCAGGAGGGAAAGGCCAGGGCGGGAACCTCAGGGGGAGACACCACCTCTGATCCCGAAGTCACAGATTATTTCCCAGGGTTTGGCTGCTCTGGGAAAGACTGTGTCTTTCTGCCGTTGATCTTCACTCAGCCTGATTGGTGCCAGAGACAAGTATCGATAATAAATACTTGACATGTCTAATTTCAGAGCTGCTTCTTTGTAAGCCATCTTTAAGACAGTGTTTGAAGCTCTGCGGGAGAGGTGACAGAAGCTGCGTGGTGTTGCAGGTTGAGGAGTTGGTAAGAAATGGGGCATTGGACTTGAAGAGTTGGCCCTTGGTGCATGGCAGGGGAGAGCGCAGGAACCAGCTGAGCCAGCAGCGCCTGGACGGAGCCTGGAGAGAGTTTGCTGTGAGGGTCCTTCATCCCTGGCTCATGCTCTCCCCTTGCTCAGGGGTCTTCTGAGTGCTCACTGATAGGACAACCCTGGAAAGACCCCTCCAAACACTCTGGTCTTAATATTGGCTTGGGAGCACCTTAGGTTATGCGATCAAGGCCTCTCAAATAGCTTTGTGGGGGTCGTGTTATTTTTATTAGGCAATATTCTCTCTCTGTTGTCTTATTTAATTGGACGTTTTATAAGCCTGAAAAGTAAAAGAAGGAAACTCTTTAATGTTCACCAGAAGAAAAGAGGAGCCTGCTGAAAGGCAGCATTTTTACAGATTTCTGAGAAGAAGGCAGTAAATACTCCACCTCTGCTTAATAATAATAATAATAGGCAGGCTAAGTATCTCTAAAAATATAAAATAACGTGGGCCTATTTGGAATAGTCAACATCCTTATCAGCCTGCTGCCATCTCTGCAAACAAGTTTCACTAGAGATTCTGGGCATGATTTTCAATGGCTCAGAGCAGCTGTAGCTTCTTTGACTTCAGTGAAAAGTCTGAGTGCTTGGCACGGCAGCAAACCAAGCCTCTTCCTTTCTGCTTCAAATTGGGTCTTGATTCTAAGTGAGATGAATTTTCTCCTCCTGATAATTCTGTGCATCTGAAGTGATTACAGCTCCGCGTGAGTGCTCTTTTAGGAGATTTGAATGCAGCATTTTCTTCCGTCTTAAAAAGGTTCCTTCAAGCCTTATGATTCTGGAGAGGGGGGAAAAAATAAATCCTGGTGGAAACTGTCACATCTTCCTATGCAGATTAGAGATTAAAACTTTTATTTTTATAAAACACATACGGGGGCTAAATCGGAAAACTTCTGTTCAGGCGAGCAGGTTTTGGCTGGTGACAACGTGCTGCTGAATTCTTATCTGGCGATGGAGAGGCAGAGCCAGCGAGTGGTATTATTTGGAGTTCTTAGAGAGTGAGCTTTAATGTTTGCTTAACTCCACTAAAAATAGACGCCACCCTCTTTTCCTAATAGGCGGCATTTGTCACACTTGATTCATTTCCTCTCCCAAACTGAGTTCCTTCATGAATATTCATCTCTACTCCCCAGGAATCTGCCTGTCCTCAGAAGTTGTACTCACTGCGACCATGCCATAACAATGCAAGTCAACCTTTCAAAGCTCACCGAATACCTGGCCCAATCCAGCAAAATGTTGTGATATCAACAGCTCTCATTGATTTCTGCTTTCTCTGTGAGCCATGATTGCTCGTTATCCCTCTCGATGAGACCCTTGACGAGTCTCCCGTTCCTGTTGTCATAGCAGCACCGCATTGCCCGGTATAGTGAAGTCTCTGTCACTGTTAATTGTGAGATGGGAGGATCAGTTTGGCAGTTTTTCTAGTGGGGATTAGGCCAAAAGGTCCCTTCTGAACTGTGATGAATGCAGTTTCCTTCAGAAGATACTAAAACTTGGTAGTTACAGAAAATTTCTGAAGGGGGAAGCTTTACATAGCAAAGAGAGGGAGAGCTGTCCTTACAGAGCTCTTCCCATTCATGCTCAGCCACCGCTTAAAGCAGGAGAAAAACAACCAGAAATGCCAAAGGAGAATATAAAACAGTTGATTCGTGGTTAAGGAAGTCTGTCAGTACCTCAGGCCTTCTAACCTTGGAGGTCTAAAGCATGTCAAAGGTCCCTGCTACTGTCATGCTCCAAGTTGCTGCTGGAATGAGAGAAATCTGCTGCTACCTGGTGAGCGTTGAGGAAGCAAAGGGCTGAGGTGATGCTGGAGGAATGTGACACCAGCAAAGCTGCTGGGCCATGGACCATGAAGCCCTTGGCCAACAGGTGTATGAGGAGGTGTGCATGGAAGGGCATCTGTAGGATCTTGTGATAGGTAACAGTGTGTTTCACTCAGCAGGGACCAAGGAGAAGACTTGATGCATTGCTTTTCAGGGCACTGGTATGGGTGACATGCCAATTTGCTGTGTGAAGGGGTGCTGGTAGTCACCCACACCTGCGTGGTGCCTTCCAGCACGTCAGGCTGCAGGTCTGCTCCCTGACAGTCACTCCATTCTCACACTGTTTGCTCACTGTGTTAACACCTTTCAACCTTGCTAATTGTTAAAGCAATTCAAGGACTAAAATTGATAGTATCTCAGCAGGGTGTTGTCTGCTGGGCTTGTGAGGACTACCCAGTGGGCAGACTTCTGTTGCCAGTGGGGTCTTTGCCATCAAGGGAGACCATGTTCATTTTCAGCAGTGTGCTAGAAGAGTTTTATAGGGGTTGCTGTGGTGTTGTGGGAGAAGTGTGCATAGCAGAAAGAATGATCTCATCACACCTTTCATCCTGCGAGTCCTAGAGCAGATGTGTTGTTGCCCTGTTGCGGTGAGATGTAGCCACGGTTGGTTGAAGAGGGCAAAGAGAAGCAGTGTGCTGTTTGCGGCTTGACCCAAAGGAGTGATTTATCAGCGAGGTTGCCATCGTTAACTGGTAGGACCTGTCCAAGACACTGGGTCAGCACCTCTGCTCTCGCACGGAATAGCACCGCATGGTTGTTTGCCCAGAAGTGGTAGGGCCAGCGGTTGTATGTCATCTCCAGGGATGACAGCTCATCTGCAGGCTCACTGCTGGCTCAGCACAGAGGCAGGGAATTGTAAACAATTTACTCTGTTTCCCACATGCCAAGGGATGGGGATCAGCTGTGCTTGTTCCCAGAGACCTACTCTCTGAATACGCAGGGCAGATTTGTCCTCCATGCCTGTCACTGGGTTTATTCCAAAACTCTGAAATGTAGCCAAAATAATCCGTGACCTGAACGTAGGCATGAGTAGCATTTTTATAGAATGAAAAAAGACATCCTTACCCCCCTCGCTCTCTCCCCCAAAATGAAAAACTCCACTGGCCAAGCCCTGCAAATGAGTTGTTGTTTTTTCATATGTGCAGTAAGGAGCCAGATTTCCAAAGGCTGGCTTTCAATTTTACAGGCGTTTATTATAGGCATGAATAATTGCTGGCACTGTGCTACCAATGCTGTTGTTTGCTCTTATGGTTAGGCCAATTACATATGTAAGCCCCTGATTTACAAGCAAAAGCAGAACTAAAGTAGCTTTGTGGCCTACATTTCAAGAACGAGTAATGTGTCCACAGTCAGCTGTAGGTCCCCGGGTTTGTGCTGTGAAACACAGAGGTCCGTTGCCATGAATACGTGGACCCAGATTATCCAAGGCATTATGCGACACGTGCTGTCACGGCACAGCGTGAAGGACATAAACATGGATGAGCATTTGAGGACCGGGAACTTGCCCAGATTCATCCCATGGCAAGCATGCTAGAAGATTCGTGCTGCATTTGGGGACTTTACAGAGAACGCACACAGAAGAGAGAGAATTTGAACTAAATATAATGGTTCTGAAAGATGGACTTAAAGCCTGTCCAAGTTCTATTTTCCAACATGATAATCAGTTTGTCTCCAACTCCTACTGTCCACTGAGCCCTCCTGGGGGAGAAGAATAGATGACATCCATTGCTGAATTTCAAATTGATCAACTGAGATCAAACTGAGAATTTTTTCTTGCTTTTGCATGATAGGCAGAAGAAGAGTGGGAAGGAGGTAGGTCAGCGTGATGACTGATGTCTCCATGGGGTAATGATTTCCAGACAGCTGCTCGGACAGGTCATGTCAGCCACAGTACCTGTTGACCTGGACTGTGCATTGCCCAACCTGGGGAACGTCTCACCTTGCTGTGCTGGTACCACACAATGCTATCAGCTGTGGGGTAAGGTGAAGAGCCAGCCCATTCGGTGAGGGAGGATGAAGAGCTGTACTGATCCTCCTTGGACTGGTGGCAAGCTGGTGTCCTTGCTGCTGGGGGGAGCAGAAGGGGAAGGATGTGAGTAAGGACAGAAGAAGGCAGGATGTTTGTGGACGCTGAGCTCATCGTCACAAATCAGTAGTGGATATTGTCTGCGGGAGGTAATAGCGGTAATAGCAGCTCCGCTTGGGAAGGAGGCCAGTGTTTCACACTCCGGGGGATGGCCAAGGGAGGATGATGCGCTCGTGTCGTTAGTCATTAGCACAGAGCAGGCGGCTTCTCATCTCGTAGCGTTTCTGTACTCAGCTGGAGGTCGTGGCAACCTCCTTTGTGTAAATGGCCCGAAGTCAGTCTGACTGCTGTGTGCTGAGCTGGTGGACGTTGGCAAGGAGGTGCTCTACGTGGGCTCAGCGCAGGGTGCTCCCACGTGGGTTCACAAGCATCCATCCGGGCAGGAAGCATTGGTTTAGGACCATCGGTTTCTGAGGTGATGTCCTTAAGCATCTACAGCTTCCAAAGGCAGACACAGCACCCTGACACCCCCAGGGCAGGCAGACCACCTGGTGGCATGCACTGTGCCCTCAGCAGACCCACTGGGCAGTGGCTTCTCTCTCTCCTCGGTACAAGGCAGATGGGAACGCAGACCCAGATTTGTTTACTAGGCTACAATCGACTGGGGTTTTACATCCCAGCAATTACTGGGAAGTCTTCTCTCCTCCTGCGCCTTTGCAGCACATGTGTGAACTTCTGGTTGTGTCACCTTCCCATCCTCTCTTAACAAAGTCTAGCAGTGGGAAGTGATCATCACAACTAACATTTGCGTAGCGTATGTCTTTCCACAGTTCCAGAGCGTTGAATAAATTGAACCCCGCTTCCTCCTTCACCCTTCATATTCAAGCTGTTTCTGAATCCAGGCATCTCATCTTCCACAACCACTCTCAGCTCTCAGAGATTTCTTCTGCCCCAGTGATTAAGCCCTTTATCTGCGGCCTCGCAGAACCTACCTCTGATGCCCGTATCGCTGCTCTCTATTACAGAGACAGTGTTCATCTCAAGATCTTTCTCGCTTTTCCTAACCATTTCATTGCCAGGCTAAGTCTGTCCGTTGGCTCCCTCCTCCACAGTAGCAGATGAGGCCTTTTTCTCTTTGCCTTTAGGGTCATTAAAACTTAATTGGCACATTGGCTTTCTTTGTCAAGGTATCTGTTCTCTCCATCCGTCAATGATGTAGGACACACTGCTGAAATTCCTTTCTTCTTGCATAATTATCTTATTCCACTGCATCTTTTATGCAAAATGTTCCCTTCTGAACATGCTTCTTCTCCTTGCTCCAGCCCTTTCCAAGCATCCGGTTTAGCTGTGGTACCTGCCACAGCTTTGTTTCCTGTATATGCACATGAATTCGTTGCATTATTACCATATTTTATTAGCTAGCTTGGCCATTTTAACTCCTTGACAGCTTGATTCAGGCATTCATAGGTGTTTCCTTCACCCTTTCTCTGAACATGGGATTCACATCACCTAGCTGCAGTCTTCCTTCACAAGTGTCCACCTGAGCTAACTGTCCAGGCTTCATCTCCAACCAGGTGAGAGACAAAAAGACCTCCAAAGACACAAAGAGAGCCTCCAAAAGACAAATCATCCCGTCATAAGACAGGAGTCATAGACAGCCCTGTCTCCCACGGGGCAAACCATCGTTTCTGCTCACTGCTGGTGACTGTGAATTCCCCAGACACTTTTCAAAATACATGCAGCCCGCTTCAGAGTGAATCTAAAGCCTTGGAGTGTAGACTTGCCTTTCTGGATTAGCCTGGGCAAGTCCCGTGCAAATACAGAAACAGTGGTTGGGTCTCCAGGGATGTGCAGAGCACAGGTTGGAACACCACACCAAGGGAGCCCAGGCAGCTTGTCTGAGCTAGATGTCTTAATTTTAGGTGTCTGATGTTAAGTGAGATGAATCTGACACTTTAGAAAGGTTTGGGGAAATGTTTCTGTCTTATTTTGTATTTAGAAAATATAAGGGTATATAGTGAATGTTTAAAAAAAACAACAACAACAGTAATAACAGTAATTATAGGTGGGTGCGATTTTCCTTTATCTTTTAACTGAAGCTGCTAGAAAAATTACTGCTGTGCTGATATTTGGCAAGGACACCAATGCGAGTACCCACTTGTTTCTGAAAAATGCTGTTGGATTTTTAATGACCATCAGCAGCACAACCTTGATTTTTAAATGTCATCCTAAATGTAGCAGTTCCAGCCTCCTCTGCCGTGGCATGTGGGTGTTTGAGTAGGGATGAATCAGAAAGCAGAAAGAATTGCTGGTGCTTTCTGTGACTCCCAAGTTTTCCTCGATGGCTTCCCACCCAAGAACTGGCTTGAATTGTCTGTGGGTTGCATTGCAGCTTCGTAGTCCCTGGTCCTGTGGTGGCACTCCTGCTGTCACTCTCTCCTCTATTAATGCGTGATTATGTTGCTTGATACAGAATGAGTTCATTAGATTTCTCCAGGAGCTGGTGTTCCACAGGTTATGCTTTCTGTTTATCAAAACCAGATAAATAAAAAAAGGTTTCCCAGCTTTTGCAGATGCAGCTTTTCCATTCTCTCTCTGGCTGGAAGTGTTCCCCAGGCTTCGTTTTTGGAGCTGAAGTCTGTGCTTGGCATTTGCAAGATGGTGATTTGCTTTTGTAAATGGAGCAAAGTCTCATTTTTGAATCATGACTCAGTGAAACAAATCTACTTTTCTAGTCTAAAATGATTCTAATAGCACTGTTAAACCTGGTGGGACTAGGAACAGCCAGAGTTTAAAACATGACATTGCAGTGGGTGTGATTTTCCCTGTGATCCAGCATCTTCCCTTGCCTGTAGAGAAGTGAGGTGGATTGAGATGAGGCTTGTAAGCGGTGAGCGGATCAGTTGTTTAAGAGCAATACCTTCTGTTGTGGTGCCTGGGGGTGCTCCAGGGCATGTCCATAAGCTAAACGGGTGGGAGATGATAGAAAGATTTGCTTGATGTAATGCACTGCCTTCCTTGGTTGCAAGGAGGAACGCAGAGAGTTGCGAAACAGATGGCAGGGTTAAAATAGGAGAGAGCATCGCAGAGATGCTGCTGGAAGGGAGCGAAGTGAAGTGCCTGTTCTCACACTTCGCTTTGTGTCTCATGGAAGAGCTGGAGAGTGCCTGCGCTCCGCTGGCATTCCCAACAGGGACATGCCAGGCAAAGGCTTTCTTTTTTTTTTTTTATATTATTAGCACTTGTCTTAAAGAAAAATCAGCTCAAATGAGCAAGCAAACAAATAAAGCGAATAACAATTGAAGGTCTTAGCCTCAGGCCACCTTTTAACGTCTCTCAAGATTATTAGTGGGATGCGTTAGAGAGGCACTTGCTGCTGCTGGAGAATATAAGCCAAAGTGTTAGGAGCCGGGCAGTTAGCACTAAGGCTTTCTTCTTGTGGTGCTTTCAGACAGCTTTTTGCAGTATTTTCATGTTACCTAAGGTGTGTGAATAGGTTTTGTTGGAATATTTGAGTAACGTTGCATGCCTTGAGTTATGCTTAGTGCGATATGGCAGATCTTGCAGGGATGCTTCTGTGCAAAGCTGCCCCACTGTGAGTTACTGTCGCAGAAGGGTCTTGTTCAGGGGTCCCGCAGCAGCAGCAAAGAGCTAGGTAGGACCTTGGGTGCTCCTGCGTTTGCCACCATCCTGGGCCAGTTGAGTTTTGGAGCCAGCAGGCTGGAGACACGCAGAGAAAAGGCGTGTGAAGAAGGAGAGGAGCGGGGAGGCAGGAGTCCAGCACTCATGTTTGCACCCTGGTGCTACTGCCGACGCTCCTGGGAGTGCTTGTTTCCCATCTATAAATCAGGGGCTGCTTTGAAGTCTCTGTGATGAAAAACACTGGATGAGCTCAAGGACATGGTATTAATCCTACAATATTGTTCTTGTTCCTTGCTGTGTTGTGATTTTTGAAAAGAAATCTACACAGTTTTTGTGGGCTATGGCTAAAATGGCATGGAAATAAATGAGTTCTGCTTGCACTTGTAGAGAATCGCTCGCTTTTCATTAATGCAGTCTTTGATGAAACAGACCCCATCCTTAGGCACCGATATGCATTTGACCTATGGTAAAATAGCAGGCTTTCAGAAATGCATAGAGAGTGTTTGTAAGCATGGCACATACAGCCTTAACGTTGATTTATGCCTCAAAATAAACCGTTGGTTTGGGTGATTGAGCACCAGGGGAAGTTCCTGTGATGTCCTTCTCCATGCATGGTGGAGCACTTGTTTGTACCTACCTGGAAGGATCAGTCATTCAACACGTTGTGCTGGAAGAGAGCTCACGCAGTTCCCTTGATCGCTGCAGATGGGGTATGAGTCACCCAGTCCAGCCCTTAAATCACAGCAGGTTGACAAACCCTCCAGAGTGGACTGCATGGGCCCATCCTTCACCGTCAGGAGAACGGAGAAGAGGGGCTAGCCTTGATGGTGCTGTTTCATACTCTTCCCTCTGCTGGCTCCTCTGGCTCCGTGCTGACAGGGTGATGGCAATAGCCCTGAGTATCCAAAAAACTTTGGTTTTTTAATCATAAAATAGTTGGTGGGTCTTTGATTAAACTTGTGGAAGCTGAGCTGGCATCTGAGGCTCTTGAAAGCTGCACCCCTCCGCTTGCCCTGGTATCGGTGGGAGCTTCAGGTGCACAATCCCCTCCAAAGCAGACCAGCAAATGATTCGGCCGTCAGCACTGATGTTCGTGTAGCTGGGGAGTATGTGCTGGCACCAAAATAAAGCTCAGAGCCAGCAAAGCTGAGGGTCAGGAGATGAGAGGGGGTCTGGAGCCTCACGCATGCCGGGGCAGTGGAATTCCTGCCTAGGCTCGCTTTGTTACCATGTGTGATCTCCAGCCTGTTATCATGGTACCTTTTTTTCTATGGATATAAATACAGCCTGTCGGTTTGTTGTTTGTGTGCATTCAGCAGAACAATCTGGCGTGGTTGATATTGTTATGGCACCTAAGGTTTTATTGTCCAGAGCCGGTATTCACTCTTCTACTCCGCTCCGTGGAGAGGTGAGGAGTAGGAGGGGTTTTGCTGCAACTTGACTCAGTCCCTCTGTTCACATCACTCCTCTCCAGAGCAGTCGTGCTTTGGGTGACAACTCGTTTCAGTTGGCCCAAACGAGTGCCCTGGCTGGGCCACCCACTCCCCTGCAGCTGGGACGCTGGGTCCCGGCTGCGGGGGCTTTCTGTACCCCTGCGAGGTGTCTCGCTGCAGCAGATTCGCTATTCTGTATTTTTGTTTAATTACTTACTTTTACAGCTCTTCATATAAATTTAATTATCCATCTGTTATGCTACATTATGGCACTGCAGCTTGTCTGATTTTTCTCCTGTTCCAAAATATTAGCTTCCTTAGCCTCGTCCTCTCTGGGCTTCAGCGAGCCGGGTCCCCTCCCTGTGGGGCTCCCTGTGGCTCTCGACACTGGCCACACCGCACGAAGTAGCTCTGCTCTACTCTTCCAGCTCGAAATTGTTGTGTCTGCAGAGGGCCAGAAACTCACACTAGGTAATTCCCACTTACATCGTGTATCTGAGAGCAGAGCTTGCCCTGCTTAAAGCCGATGTCACTGAGTCCCCAGGGAGCTCAGAGCTTCTCCATAATGGGACGTTATAGCCCTCCTGCTTTGAGCAGGGTCGTTGCAGGGCTCATAAGAAGCTCAACTATCTCTTGCTGGTGTCTGGGATGCAGATAGAGGGTCAATAGCAAGCCAAGGTTCCCCCAGCTTTTCCCAGGCAGTCTTCCATGCTATTTCTGCATCTCTGGGGTGACTCATGCTCCCTCAGTTTAAGTATCACATTAGCCCATCAAAATCACAGAATCACGTACTCAGCTCGCACTTATTCTCTGCGGTTCTATTCCTCCTCTTAGTAACAAATACTCAATAACCTAATTGCTCATTAAAAACCATACTTGCATCTATGTAATCCGTTATGTCACGTTGAGACGTGTTGCTCTCACAGGGCTGCTGCTGCTCCACCACTAATGCGATGAGCGCCTGGCTTGGTAGAAAGTGAGAAGGCAGCATTGCATTGAAATGGAGATTTTCATCTTCTCGGGGTTTTTTTTATGTCTCTCCTATATTCTGTGCTTTTGAACATCTAACATCTCTTTTATGCTTCACATCTTTCCTATGAAATTGTTGTATTGTGTTGCCTATTGAAACCTAGTTTTCCTTTTGTCAGGTTTTCCCCCCTCGCCCCCACTTTCTTCTTCGCTGTATTTTGATCGGCACAACTACTTAGGGCTCCATTTTTCTGGGTGGATTTTAATCTCCTTAAGTCAAAGCTCTGAAGGCCTTTGTCTGTGATAAACTCAGGTTTGAGCTGATGCTCAGAGAAGAGGCTTTCTAGGCCAGTTCTGCTGCATGCGGACCTCGGTGGGGGCTTTGGGGGTGTCTGTGCTTCATCCCTCCTCCTTCTAACTCCGGATAGTCACAGGCAGGCTTGTTGGGGTTATTTTATTATTACCCTGTACATCTCATATTGCGTGTGCAAATGTTCTTTTCGATAGGATGGGACTCTGCAATAATGGAAAGCCTCTGTGTTAAGTATGTATTTTTGTAAGAGATTCACCAATCCTGCACTTCAGCATCGTTTGCTGGCATCCCACGGCAGAGCCAGCGTGGTTGTTTCAAAGGATGAGGGGGCCACAGAACTGTTTGCCTTGAGTTGTCCTGGGTATCCTCCTCTTAAGAACCAAGTTTGGAAGAAGGTGTAGCCACTCCGTGTGTAGCTGGAATTCGTGGATTCAGAGCTGGCTGGGCTCGCTGCAGCTGCTCCGCAGTCATTTCCGATGGGGATAGTTCATGCCATAGCCAGGGCTTTCAATGCAATAGGAAAGCATATTCTCCCCATGTGTCACTTCTCACTTGGACTATTTTAACGCCTTTTTTTTTTTTCCTTAAACCTGCAATCTAAAATTCAGTTGTGCAAGTATTAACGAGCTGCTGATCATCCTGCCTCTTTTTTCTGCCCTTATTCAGACTCTCAGATTTACAGCTATAGTTCGGGCTGGGATTACTGAATTCCAGTCAAACATTTAAATGTTGACATCCTAATGATCAGTTTTATCTCTCTATCTATTATTTGTCAGGTAGTTTTAGCATGAATATACTTACAAGAGCTGTCAGAAATCCTCCAAACACAGAGGCCTCTGAAAAAGTCATTGGCCTTTTCATGTGTGACCCTGCTTGTATTGCTTTTGGTTTCCAGGACTCACAAAAATGACCTTTTCCATTGCCTTTCAAATTCTTACCCAGGTGTGACGGCTTGAGAGGCACAAGAAGCCGGGCAAGGCTTGGAGCTGTAATGCCATCGTAGGCACATTTCAGTCCGAGCCACTTCACTCTCCTGCGAGCAGAGCGTTGGTGCACTCTCATTTTCTTTGTTAACAAATTTTGGAGTGAAAAGTGGGGAGGGGGATGGAGGGAGGGGGCGGGCAAGGTAAGCCATGCTGCCTTGCTGCCTGTTTCTGATCCTCAGGTTACAGCACAAGCTAAATAGACTATACTAAATTTTTTAGGCTGTTTCACAGACTTACAGACTTTGATCCCTGGCTTTGATTTCCCACACGGCATCGCAGACCGCTGGTTCTGATGAGAGAAGAGACCCATTAAGTCCTGTCTAGCCTGGTGATTATCATGCCTTTTCACCATCACGTCAGGCTTTCATCAAAGCACGAGCTCTCCAGACTTACCTCCCCGTGCCCTGGGGAGGATGCTGGTGTAGCCTAGCAGCCGGTGACCACGAGAGCGGGTGTGCAGCTGCTGCCGCAGCAGGACATGCTCCAGCCAGGGCAGGAGGAGTGCTGTGCTCAGCACCCTGCTCCTGCCGGGCAGGAGCATCCCCTCCATTGCACTCCCCCATTCGCACCTCTCTTTGGTCTTTCTCTACCTGGCTTCAGCAGGATGCTCAGAGTTAGGAGATGACCCTTTTTTTCCTAGGGTCTCCTGAGGTTTGTACAAGCAGCAGGCCAAGAAATAAATATTCTGTGTGAGTCCTTGCTGGAGCATTAGAGACGAGGGCATTTGCCTGCCTGCCCTGCTCTGTGCTTCCGAGTCCCCAGGTCCCTCCGTACCATTTTTTTTTTTTTTTTTTAATTTAAATCTAATTTTGCTGCCGTATTGCAAGTTCCCATCTAACTCAAGAGCCACTGTTGCCTCAGGGCTGTGTTGCTGCTTTTCAGTCTTCCCATGCCCCTCACGTGCGGCCTGGAAAAACTTTGAAAAGTCTCCTAAATTTGTGCACGTGTACTTGGGGTCATTCTAGGAGGAGTAGGATAAGGGTATCTCTCGACGGATAGTACTCTTAAAAAATCCTTTCTTCAGCAAAACGGGAGCTGCTTCCATATAATGAGTTTGCCAGCGAAAATGGTAAAGGAGAAGCCTGTGCTGGATTTTCAGGAGCAACAGCTGTGTCCCCTGTGCCGGTGCTGCTCCTTAGCACGCCCAAAACAATGTTCAGGGAGAAATGGCAGCCGTCCCACGAGCAGGTCCCTAACAGCCCAACAGCAAGGTGCGGGGGAATTACAAGCTACAGCGTGTGGGGAGGCTGTTTTGGAGGGCTTTGATCCCAGCTTGTGAGACCACGTCTCTTCCAGGAAGCCTCCATCGTGCTGGTGGCTCCTCTGGCTGGTCATCCTCATCCTAACGGGTCCTTCCTTTGCTTCCACAAAGAGCTTTACTGTAAGAAAAAAGGAAGAAGGGTGCAAACATCCTGACCCAGCAGCTTGTGGAAGGTGCTGGGTGCCATCTCTGCCTTCACCACCCGCCCAAGGCAGGACCTGCCACTGGTCGCTGGGGCGTTGCAGCAACTTCATTTCAATTTTACTCTGATAGCGCTGATCACAGCGCGTCGGCTCTTGTTTTTATTGCTTTTGCTCCCCTCTCCGTGAGCTGTTGAGGCTTGTGGTGTCCTGGCAAACAAGCCTTGACTGTAATAATTTCTGGCCTCTCGTGGGAGGTTGTAACTCCAATGCAGTGAAATATAAACTGGCAGAAAACGGAGTGTTTCCTTCTGCCGTTGCAAGCTGCAGCAGGCAGGCTCAAATGGAGATTTTCTGTTGGCTTTCCCTCCCCTGCTCTTGTTTTTTCCCCTCTCCGTTGAAGGGCATGGTCATCCTCCTCCAGCCACCGAGAGGCAAACGTGCTGGGCTGATGAAATGGCACATTAGATTTGTGCTCGGCAAAGTCACAATTCCAGGAGCTTCGTAAGGAGGTAGCAGTGGGAAACATAAATGTTGTTTGTCTTGTGGTCAAAATGGTGCGTCTTAAGTGCTGCAGTCTGCTTGTGGCAGCCCCATCACTGCTAGGTGAGCCTGTCTGCAGAGGTCCCTGGGAGAGGTGGGGAGAAGCAAGGAGGTCTGCAGGCAGCTGGGACATCTTGAGTTGGATGGAGGACCAGCCCATATTGGGATTTGAAAACACAGAGTAGACCATAGTCTACACCCTGGGAAAGAGAGTATTATCTCCAGGATCCATATAGAGAGGATCTGGTGGCCCGTGCCCAGAGCTGCTCAGAGGTTCTCTCACAATCTGGGATGGATGGCCCATGTCTCAAGAACTTCAGGAACTTCTGCCGAAGAACAAAGCGCACCTTGCAAGGGACAGAGCTTTCTCAGGAGCTGCTCAGACACTGTGGCGTGGGCACCTGTGGGCAGGAGAGATTCCTGCCGGTCTCCCCAAGCTCTTCACCCCTGCTCAACGCATCTTGGGCAGCGTGAACACTGACAGCGTGCCCGTTAACCCTAGCCTGTCCTAGCGCCCAAGTGGTTTCTTGCATTGATCAATCATGAGGAGCCTGTACCCAGCCTTGTTTTCTACTCTTCAGGAACAGAATGAGAGAGAGATGGATGTGATGGATGTGGGCAACGTGGCTGGGAGGCACAAGGACCTCAGATGTGCGGTGAGGGCCACGTCTGGAGGGGATGTGGTATGACCCCGCGATTGGGGTGGGTCCTCCCAGGGCAAACTGGGGCTGTTTAGCACATGGGGGTCTCTCTTGGGAAGCTGCTTGAACCCCAGCACGACGCTTGTGTTGAGTCCCTGTAGCCTTGTGGCTGTTCCTCACCCAGGTTTGAGGCTGGTTTATCTAATCCATTGAGCACACCCAAATCTCTGCCATCACTGTAGTTTCACGCGATGTCATCGTAGGCCGTATTGCACTCCTGTCCCAGCCTCAGAGTTTCATTTCAGTGAATTTCATTGCTGGTACCGCCATCCCCTTACCCATTAGCAGATTAGCACAGGTTGAATTTCCCATGTGAGTGCTCCATAGTCTGTCTCATTGTATTTATTTTGTTCAGGCTGCTTTTCCCTGGGCTTGACAGTGTAATTTGTACAGATCTGTGCTGAGTTTTCCAAACCTTCAAATGAGCTTGTTTGTTAGCGTGAAGCCTGAACTATTGATAGTAGAGACATTAAACAACAGAAACATTGAGAAGTGAGCAACACGCCTACCATCCAGGAAGGCTTTCTAACCTCTAGAGGTGCTCCTTGGCAAAAGCTCCATGGTTCAGAGATTTTAATTAGATCTAATCCTCCAGGTGACCAACCAAGCATTAAAAGGCATACCAATTTTTCAGTTGCCTCTCTTGCTGTAGAGTTTTATTATTTATTTTAGATAGATGTGACAAAAGAACTTGGATATCCCAAACTTAACATTTTCCTTGAATGGCACTAAGAGGTTTCTGGCACAGGAGATTCTCCTTTCAGTGCAGTTATACTCAGAAAAGTGCCTGCCTGCAAGCTCGCTCTGTACTTACTCTGGTCTCCCTTGCCCAGAGTGAGTTGCATGTGAAATTTGGTCAGGTTTTCGGATCAAAAGTTGTATTTTCTGAGTGTCAGAGTTGCCAGCTCCTCCTTGGGATCTGGAAATGCAGCTGGGGTTTCTCCCCCTCTCATTCACACCGGTCACAGAGCCCCAGCATTGAAAATGTGCCTGACAGCGTGGCTGATGATGTGCCAGGCAAAGCCAAACCTCTGCGCCATGACTTCCCCTAGAAAAGCTCAAAGCAGAAACAAGCACAACCCAACCATACACAGACAAAGGCAGAGACCAAAGCTGTCATCGCTGGAAAAACAAAGCTGGAAAGAAAACTCCTTTTCCCCCTCCTACCTGGTTTTCAGCAGAGCTTGTCACAGCAGGAGGGCTATGTCTGTGCATCTCTTGTAGCGGCTGGGTGGGTTTTGGAGATGCGCAGGGCTGTCATCACGGCCCCAGTGGCTCTGCTTGTGTTGCCTAGCCTCTGCAGGAGAAGGTTTCACGCTGTTGTGGTGAGCACGCCTGTGCTCAGCCATCCCAGCTCAAGCACCAGCTGTGCCCAGCTCACTGCCAAGGGCACCTTCAGCGACCTTGGGACATGTATTGCTTCTCACTGCTGCGTTTCCTTGCTGCCTTCTGGGTGTTGCGTCTCTGGACTCCCGAAGGAGTCTTATCACAAACCCTGGATATGTCTGGCTTATACATCCATCTGGACCGAAAGGAGGTGCAGGATTTGTGTACTTCTGTAGGGTAGATGTTCCTTATCTCTGGCTCTTTTGAGGCGAGCGTCACACTTAGCACCTTTCCGCCTGCTGGGGTATGTTAGACGGGTCTTCAGCCAACTCCCGAGTGCTCTGGGAGCTGTTTGTCCTCCATTCCACCGTTGTACTCTTCCCATCTTTGCCCTGGGAGAAGTTGTTGAGGCTGGATGGGGTGCTGTGATGCTGCGGGGCTGTAGCACCGTCCATGGGCTGTCGCTGTGCTGGAGGGGCCATGGCTGTCCGTGTGAGTGCAGGTGTGGCTGGAGATGAGAGCAGTGGTTGTCATCTGGAGGAAAATCACCTTGGGTCCAGGGGCTGCTTGGGGGCAGCTGATGGTTTTGGGGCTGATGCTGTTTGCCTGCATTGACTCCTGACTCTCCAAAATCAAAGCCCAGGCCAGGCCACCAGAGATGCCATCGCTGCTCTGCAGGAAGAGGGGGTTGGCCAGGTGGGTCATTTCCCACCATACTGAGGGGGAAAATAACATCCTGTTGCTGCAGGAGGAGACTCTGCTGCACCTGTTGACATGGTGAGGATGGGGGATAAACACGTCTTGGTACATGCATCAGGTCCCACCTGGACCCAGGCACTACCAGAAGCTGGTTTGCACCCAGGGATGCTGGGGCTACTGCAGTGCCAGCACGCGGGGGTCTTCGGGTGCACCTGTGGACCGTGCTGTGAAAATCTCTTCTGCAGGAGGATCCTGAAGCTCCTGGGTTTGTTCTTTCTCCTTCCTGCCCTCTCTGGGCAGGTCGCAGATGTCCCCCTCCTCGGCAGGGTGCCTGCCGTAGCAAGCGGGTGACGAAGGAGAAATCAAAGGTGGCTTTCAAGAACCCCCTTTTTCCTGCCTTGAGGTCAGCCTGGTAATTGCAGTCAGGAACCTGCACACCAGATCTGCCACCTCCGAGCTGTGGATGACTCCTAATGGTGCGAGAAGCAAAGCCTGGATGGAGCAGGGAGGGTTGGAGACATTGCCCGGCACCTTGGTTGACATAGATGAGCTTAGTGTTTTGCTGTATTTCTGGGAGCCATGGGTTTAATTCAAAGCTGCTCCCTGCCCAAATCCATTTGTCTTCTGTTTTTGTTTTTTTATGACCCTGTCTGCCTCTGTCTCTCTTATTTCTTGGATGATGCTTGGCACTGGCTGCTCCAGCAGCTTTCTGGTTGCAGTAAGAGCTGTGTGTTTTGCTGTGGCAGGGATGCGTGACCTTTGTCTGGCCTCAGTGCAACTGCTGCTTCAAAGTCGAGCAAAGGCTGAAGTGCTGGAGCTCTTCCTCGGAGCACGAGACCTGGGATCAGGGATGTAGACAGGCAGTACGTTATGCTCTGACTGTGAAAGCCCTGCCAAAGAAGGGGCCTGTAGCATCTAACCTCTCTGCCACCTTCAAAGATGTACTGGAAGTGAATTTGCAAAGTGTCTGCATGGCTGAGATGCCCCTGCATGGGCAGCCAGTACCCAGGGGCAGCACAGACAGCAGGCAAGGTTTGTCTTCGTCTGCCTGCACCTGGGCCAGCTCTTCACATCCAGACCTGAAATTTTAGCCTGGTTCTTGCAGACAGAAGGATGCATTTAGCCATTTATATAGCCCTTGGAGAAAAGCACTTCAAGCAAGAGGTGTGTGGGTGGTGAGACGAGGCATAATTTGTGATTCAGAGGTGCTGGGAACAAGCAGGACCTTCCTCCAGGTGAGCTGGAGGGCCAGTCCTGCAGCACAGAAGCGTTTAAATAAATCAGCATGTTAACAGCAAGAGAGGAGTGGGAGAGAGGGGGAAAGTGAGAGCCGAAATAAAAGGCTGTTAAGGAATAAATGTGATGCAAAGCGAGAGGATTAATAGCTGCAAGGGAAACCCAGGGGAAGGCTCCTTGCCAGGGGAAGACAGGTAGGACATGGCCATGTGGTGGGGTGATATGGACAGCCCAGTGGGCCCTTCCCCAGCCCCGTTGCCATCGCTTCAGGTTGCATCAGTCACGTGCTGTGTTTGAGATGGCCTGCATGGCTTCACACCTTCTCCATAACCGCAAACTGTGGTCGGTGGCAGCTGGAGGGGTTTGCTCTGGGGTCGGGCTGGATTGACGCTCGTTCATGTCCACTGCGGGGTGCTGCCCCAGACAGACCCGGACTCTGTCCCACCCTGCCATACCCCACTCTGTTGGTGACCTGCCTTTTGCTTTTTTCCCTGTAGCAACCCCAAAGTCCAGATAGAAGCAATCGAAGGGGGTGCGCTGCAGAAGCTCCTGGTTATTCTGGCTACGGAACAACCCCTGGCTGTCAAGAAGAAGGTGAGCAAGTGGGGATGCACCTCTGGGTAAAGCTGCTTTTGTGCTGAACTCAATGCAAGTGCTCCTCGGGACATCGCTGCCATCGTGAGAGTGTGGGACCCTGCGCTGGTCCCCATGCTGGGTGGGCTTTGCTCCCCATGGGTGCAGGAGAGTGGCTGGCCCTGGGTGCCGGACCACCCCCAGCAGCCCCGGCTGGCCGGTGCGTGCTGGCCTCCCAGCGCTGTTGGTCTCGCCCCCGCTGCCAGCAGCGGCACAAACAGCAGCTCTGCCAGCCCCGTGGGGGACAGGGCTCAGTGCTGCGGCTCCTCTGGGAGGAAAGGCAAGGGTCCCCGTGGCAGGCATAACCATCAGAGTCTAACAAACATGGGAGCTGACATTTGGAAGGAGCTAATTGCTGGAGCCAGCCCCGTGTCCTGCCTTTGGCGGTGGCTTTGGAGCAAGCCGAGCAGCGCTGAGAGCCCCCAGCCAAATGTGCAGTGCTGTCTGTCGGGGTGGGGGCTTCCTCAGTGCCTCCCTCCCTCCCTCCTCGCTGTAATCCCTGGAGCATGAGATCTCATTACCCTTGCTTTAGCGTGTGATGCTCCCTCTGTTTACGGGCCATAAAATTATCTGGCTGCTCCTGAAAACCCAGCCCCATCGTTTAACACAGTGACCTCCTGTGAGAGGGGGTTCGGTGGGGAAAGGGAGCCACCAGCTCCTTCATTCATCTTTAATGCACCTGCTGTTATGCAAACAGTGGCGCACTGCCAGTGTTTTAACAAGCTCCTACAAACACATTCCCCTTTAGTCCATGGTAAGGGTCCTCCCACTAGTGAAAGGCACGGGAGAGTTTGGGGAACCCCTTTGCTTTTGGCCACATGTGTAAGGAGGTCCCAGCCAGAGAAGTGCACCACAGGATGCTCCGTGCTCAGAAACTCCTCCCTGGAGTGCCCATGACTCAAGCCGGAGCTTGTTTTGGGGTGGGGAGGGATGGCTGGGCATGCAGAGGCCCTGACCAGCATCATTTCAACCCCTGGGTGGTTGGGTACAGGGCGATTCTTTCCAGTGAGCCTGAACGCGTCCCGCTGGCAGCACCTGCAGAAGAGTGAAAGGGATGAGCTCAGTATCGTCCACATTCACGTGTGACCTTACGAGAGCCTCTGAGGGTTGAACCCCCTTTTCCAGGAGGGCAGAGGTTTTTAATTTCCAGTTCCTATGCTGTGTACGGTCTCCCATCTCCAGGCCAGGATCCCAAGGACAGGTCGGTGCCCCGGCCCCTTCCCACACCGAGCAGCAGCCCACAGCTCCCGCTCCGGTGGGTTTTCTGCCCCGGCGCTCACTGCGGTGTGCAGCAGCGAGGCCAAAAGTGCATTTCTTCCCTCCCCTGTCCTTTGGCCTATGGTTAAAAAAGGAGACGGAAACATCCTCCAATTCACCAGTGGCAACTCGGAAGATGGAAAATAGAAACAAGTGGGACCGGGGAAGACATGGCTGTCAGCTCGGATCTGTCCGAGGAAAGCGGGGATGCACGGTCCACCTCGGTGCGCGGAGGAGCCGGCTCTAATCGCTGGCAGGCACCCAGATGAGCACCCCCATCCCCGCTCAGGCAGCAGCCCTGCCCCGGGCAGCGTCAGCCCGTCCCCTCTGCAAACCGCGGTTGTCAAAACCAGAGGAGTGTAAGATTCAGCCGGTTGGCCCCTAATTGCCTCCTCGGTGTTAACCCCATGCCGCTCAAGGCAAGTGCGGGCGTGCTGGTGTCTCACTGGCGGTGCGTGATGCTGCACCGTGACAGACCCTGTTTTGGGACTGTGTCCTCAGAAACATCATGATCTTGTCCTCCATCCACATGGGTGTGAGGGAGAGGTGTCCAAATCATCTCGAGGGGATCAGGCTCCACTGAGCAGTGCTGGACCCCCCTTCTCCCTGTCCTTAGCCCGTAGCCGGGCTCTGTGCCGAGGACCGGTGGGGGCAAACTGTGAGGAGAAGCGATGGCATTGGGTCTGTTCAGGTGCTGGTCACAGGTCCCTCTGGGTTATCGTTCTAGCGAATGCGGTGACAGTCTGAGTTGGAGTCTGGGGGGAAGTCACCCAAGTTCAGGCAGCCTCACAGCACCGGGGAGGGTTGGGATGAGGAGAAAAGGGGGCTCTCGGAGATGCTCCTCAGCAAGGAGAGGTTTGAATGCATCTGCCAGGGAGCTCTGCACAAATGGTTTGGAGCGCGTTTCTCCTGTCCCTGTGGGATGCCATGAAGAGAGACCGCGCCAAATGCAGCGACTGTGGCCACCGTGCTGACGGACCTCTCTCCCCACCAGGCTCTCTTCGCGCTGTCCTCCATGCTGAGACACTTCCCCTACGCCCAGCAGCAGTTCCTCAAGCTGGGCGGCCTCCAGGTCCTCAGGAGCCTCTTCAGGCAGAAGGGGATGGAGACCCTCCACGTCCGTGTGGTGACGCTCCTCTACGACCTCATCGTGGAGAAGGTGAGGAGCCAGGAGGGAGGGGACGGGACCCGGCCAGGCACTCCCCACCTTCACCCCTTCACCGAGCCAAAGGGGCCGTTGAGCATCCTCACGGGACGAGGGTGAGGAGGGGCCGATCCAGCATCTCCGTGCTGTTGGGATGAGTTCCCTCCAGCCCACGGGCCACTGCTGTGGGGGACGAGCGCCCGGGAGAGCCCAGAGCGCGCTTAAATCTTTATTTTTTTCATTAAACCGCCATCGCCATTTCCACCCGAGGGTGTTTAAATAACAAAATGGCAAGGACCTGACTAGGGAAAACAGGCACCGGACTGCAGTGAGCTTGGCTGCGGCATCCAGCCGCCGGCTGCCAGCCAAGTGCCCGGGGACCAGCGCCGCTGCTGTGCCCCTGCCTGCCGGAGAGGCCCTTGCCTGCCTGCACATCCCTCGCTGGAGCCAAGCCCGCAACGTTAAGTGTTTTATTTTCAAATACCTTGGATTACTGCTGTAAATGTCAGTTTAAAACCCGTCTTTCCTTGCCATCGCTCGTTGTTTAGTCTGTGCGTTTCTCTTACTCCAGAGAATGGAAATTAAATCCACTTTCACTCAGTTTATAGCCAATTTGCCCTGCAGATTATTACTGCTGTAATACTTGGGTTTCAGGCACCGCAGAGCAATGTCTGTGTTTTAAAACAGTTGTTTTCCAGGAGACTTTGTAAAGGTGCAAATTATTTTAGCAGGTCTGAAATCTTATCAGGTGCTGGCTTTAACATGCAGCAATCCTGTCTGTCTGCTCGCATGGAAAGGGAGAGTATGTGGGCATTTTACCTGAACCGTTCCTGTTCACTCCTGCTGCACGTTTTATGGCCGCCCCTCCAGCAGCCCCATCTGTTCCCAGCTCCGCTGTGGCTGGGGGCAGTCTGCAGGCTCGGCAAATTCTCAGGTTTATGTTAAAACAATGATTTTTTGCTGCCTTTCGGACTGGGAATGCCATCTATCAATTCCAGCTGCTTCATGGAGGAGACGGGAGACCCCTCGGTGTCTGGTGGGGAGGAGGGCTGTCTGAGCGGTGGTCGCAGATTTGGGGTGGGCTGGGCGACAGTCAGATAGATTGGTTTGAAAATCGTAAACTGCCATCGGCACCTCTCTGCGCTGAAGCACAAATTGCCGGGGCTCTGAACGGCTTTTTCTGCTGCCCTCTTTCCTTTTCACCCCAAATCCTGCCTGGCCAGCGGGGATTTAGCAGGCAGCCCTCTCGGGGGACTGGGAGTGGGGACGTCTCCTCGGTGTCGTCGCTCCTTGTCCACACTGTGTCCTGTAAATCAGTACAACCAAGCTCCCTGCAGCAGCCGCCCAGGGGACGGCAGGAGTCTATTGCCAAGCTGATGAAGAGGTCAGAGAAAATGTTATGGGTGCCCTCGGGGACCCAAGCGGCCCCCGGGGACAGGATTTCTGCTCACCAGCCTCGCAGAAGCCCTCACCTGCCTTCAGCAGTCCGGGGCGAGCAGCTCTGTGTTACGCAGAACTAATTAGTGAAGCACAGACAGAATAATTATCACAGGGGCCACCAACCAAGCTGGCAGGATCCACTGGGGGAGTGGAGCCTGTTTGGGGAATTTCACGCTATCGATAGCCACTCCACCACCCAAGCCCCAAAGGGCGTCAGGGTGGCGGTGGGAGGTTTTCCTTCCTCCTCCCGGCCCCGGCGCTGCTCGGGGCAGGTCTGTCGCTGGGAAGGGAGCCGGCAGCCCTGCCTGCCCCGGTCCCTGCGGGCACCTTTCTGCTCTCGGCACCGTCCCTGCAGAATTTCAGTATTTGGGGTTTTCTGGACCAGGCTGGGAGGGGAAGGTCTGGCTGTGGCTGAAGGAGACCGAGATCTCCATCTTTTTCGGAAGAGCGGCATGCAGCCAGGCGGTGGTTTGTTAGGCACTGAAGGAGCCTGAGCGGCATCCCAAAGCAGCAGACCCAGAGTCTTTACAGGTCTTCTGCTGAACTTCTTTCCCCTTGAGTCCCCTTTCAGGGCCATGTGGTACTGAAAACCCTGGTCACCGAGAGTTTTCCAGGGTGGGTAACCAACTTCATGCATGGGCAACAGGGAACCAGGACACAACCGCGTCTTGGTTTTCTGTTGCAAGTCATTTTCCAAGGCAGGTGTTAGGGGGTGTGCGTCCTCCCCTCCCATGATGTGTCACCTCCTGCGAGCAGTTGCTTTCTGACAGGGATATTAATCCGTGTTCCACCACTTCCCACAGATGCTACTTGAGGACTCACAGCACGGAGATCAAATGGAAGAGAAAATCCAGCAGTACCGGCAAGTCAAGCTGGTCCCGGCGGTGGTGGAGCAGGACTGGTGCGTGGTCGTTTCCAACCTGCTGGCCATGCCGGAGCACGACACTCGGGAGAAGGTCCTTAAGATGGTCAGCGTGCTGATGGCCTTCTGCAAGGAGCGCTACCGGGGGGACCAGGCCCTCAGCACCACCCTCGGCCTCCTGCGCAGCGAGTACGAGGAGCTGGCGGCAGAGGAGCAGAGGGAAGGTGACAAAGAGGGCTATTTCAAGGAACTCCTTGGCTCTGTAAATACCATCATTCAGGAATTAAGATGAAAATAGCTGTAGATTCAGTTCAATTCCAGATAATTCAGGGCAACAGCGTGAGTTTTGATGGCACCAGTGTAAATGCACTTTTGAATAAACTGCTGGACTAAATGAGATCCCACCACTGGGCAAATGTGCCAACAGCTTCATTATTAAAACATACGTGTTTGGGGGCATGGCTTTTTTTGCATGGGGTACTGCGGGAAAAATAGAGGTATATACTTTAGAGGGAATGAGGTAGACTCTCAGCTTACGTTGCCTCCAACCGTGGTACCTTAGGAGTGTTCGCAGTGTGTCCGCAGGCTCATCTGGGGTGGGCAGGACTGAGGGATGTGGGACTGTCCTTGTTAGGCAGCTCTGCTGCACAAAGGGAAGCGTTTGTTCCCACAGCTCTGATCTGCCTTTGTTCTTGCCTGGCGATGACCTGCGGTGTCTGTGATCTTTTATTTGCTTCTGTATGATGCATCTCGGCGCTCAGACAGCACCGTTTGCCTTTGGATTATTTTGCACTTGTATGGGAGGACGGAGCGTCGTTTCCTTGAAACGTTGGTTGGAGGCGCTCTCTGGAGGTCTCTAATCCAGCCTTCGCTCGGAGCAGGACTATCCCTCGGTCAAGTCAGTGTGGCCGTGACCAGCTCGAAGCAGCCCAGCTCCACCACCCCCTCTGCGTAGGTCACGTAGCTCTGCCGTGGCAGCTCTCCTGCAGCCCCTCTCTGCTTGGAGGCCAGCCACGTCCCCACGGGCTGGGTGTCAAAACATCTATCTAAGCCGTGGAACCGCTCCTGCCATCATAGGGGCGAACCAGCTGGTGAAGCAAAGCACGCTTTGCCCTACAACAAACCATTGAGTTTTTCTGCTTGCGTTGTTCTTGTCTTGGGAGGTGGCTTCCAAGATGATCTCCAGGGAGTGAGGCTGGTGAGCCAAGGGGTTTTTGTCCATGATGTACAGCACGTTCTCCTTGCTGAGCTGGGCCAGGGCCTCTCCCTTCACACACCTCTTCCCGTTGCAGCTTCTCCTCTCTCTCCTCGAGGCTCAGGTCCCCTTTCCCCATGAACCTCCTCTGAGGTCCTCCTCACGCCGGATGGTCCGTTGGGGAAGATGTTCTGCCCTCTCCTTGTCGGGCTGATTCTCTCTCCCCACATCGTCCTTCCACAGGTCAGGAAGAAACCAAAGTCTTGCTCAAGGCTCTGGCTGCCCAGCCCCTGGCCTGGAGATGACTGCCACCTCCTGCCATCAGCAAAGATTATAAAAACTAACTTTATTCATTATTTTGCCTGTTTCATTAATTACCCCCTCCTTGTTCCGAACCCTTTTTGGGGAGGATTTGAGTGTTTTTTTAATAAAGAAAGAAATCAATTCTGTTTCTCATGAGTCCCCCTGTGGGAAACACGCTGAGTGGGATGCTGCAGTGAGCCCAGCGAGCTCCACGGTGCTGCCCCGTGCCTGGGGACGGGCACGTGGCCCCCCCCGGCCCCCCTGCCGGGGCTGTCCCCTAGGCGAGGACAGGCTCACCCGGGCCAGCGCTGGGGCTTTGGCAGTGCGGAGAAATGGGCATTAAAGGCTGGGTGGTGGCCACTGATTTGAGAGCAGAGGAGAGGAAGGAGAGGAAGGAGAGGAAGAGCTCCACCATGCTGTCCTCTCCTGGTGCCGTGGCAGGGGGGACACACAGCCTTTTCACACCAAGCTTTTATCTTCTCTTGGCTGACACAGCTGGGGTGACCGGGTGCTGTTCCACTGCGGGGGGAAGCCCCCATGCTCTGGGTCCTCGGGGCAGCCGGCAGCGGAGGTCAACCCCACCAGGATTTGGGGTCTGCAGAAACAGTGCAAGCAGCGTGGTGGTTTGGGGGGGGAGACGCGCTCGTCTCGCTCCCACCCTGCAGCTGGTGTTTTCCTACAGCGGGATGCCGGCACAGGGCTGAAATTCGGCGGCAGCCGGGTCCCGGCCACCGGCTTGGGCGGCTTCCAGCAGGTTCCCTGCCGACCCCTCCTCGAGGGCGGCTTTGGCAGGGGTGGCAGCGGCTTTTTCTCCACAGGCTTTGCCCAGCAGCGCGATGGGAGGCGAAGGCAGAGCGAGCGCTGGGACGTCCCAGCGCCGGGCTGCAGAGCTTTCGGGCACAGAGCGATGCTGCGGCCGCCCCTGCACCGGCCGGCGCGGGCTGCCGGTGGAGCACGCTGAGCGTGCCCTGCTCCCGGCACGGCGAGGAGGTGATTAGTTATAATTCCTGTATTCACTTTCAGAATTGCTTTCTGGCAATAGCAGGTATTTCAATCACCGCTACTCCTGCTGCCGGCTTAATGGGACCTGGGGGCTGCAGCACCAATGTTACCAACACAAGTGCAGAAAAATAAATTAAGAAAAAAAAAAAACCAAAAAAACCCACACCCCAGCTGGTCCCCACCATCCCCCCAGCTCCAAGCTGGGGCCAACACAGCCTCACAGGGCTTTGCCACCGCCGGTGACGTGCCCACGCAGCAAACACCAGCAGGACTTTGCGAGGGGCTGCGTGATTTATGCCCCCCCCCCCCGCTGCTAACCCAGACAGGCACCTCCCTGCAGCCAGCGCGGCCCTGCAGGCGATCGATCAGACTATTTCAAGGCTATTAGTCCTTCTTGATGCTAAAATATTTCTGGCTACTGTTTACAGCGTGTCAGTTGTCGCTGTTAAGTAGCGGGGCTAATTATAAATACTGATTTATTTTTTTTCTTGTCCTTCTCAGATTTCGATTCAGGCTGTTTTGCTGGGATTAAAAATAATTTTTTTTTTTTCTTTTCTTCTGAAATGCATTTCCCATCCAGGCCTGCCAGGATTTTGCTTTGTAGGTTTAAAAAAAAAAAAAAAAAATGTGATGGCAATAGCCAGGGCAAGCTTGGGAAGGGGCTTTTCTGTGCGAAGCCTGACCCCCCCCCCCCCCCCCCCCCCCCCCCCCCCCCCCCCCCCCCCCCATCCCAGGCGATGCCCGGGGGAGGCAGGTCTTCAGCTGGGGAGCAGAGCTGGCGCAGGGAGTATCAGAGCATGGATTTCTTCAGCCCTGGTTGCCCCTGTTGCTGTTTTGCAGCTCGATTTAATGAGGTAGGGAAGGTTTAACACCTATTTAAGGGCTGAGCAGGGAGGAAAAACCAGCTGGACCAACCCTCCCTGTTCAATGCCAAAGCCAAAACCCCACTCCCTAATCCCGTAAATCCGTTTGGCGTGGGTGCTGTGACGCCTGGGTTGGTCGAAGGCGCCGGTGCCCTCGGACGCAGCTCTGCGAGGGGCCGGGACCACCGTGGGCATCTCCGCCGGGTCGTTCCCACCCGCCACGGGGGTCTCGCGACGAGGGCTGGCTCTGGGAGGGGAAAAAAAAACCAAAAAAAAAAAACCCAAAAAAACCCAGCCTGCAAGTGCTTCTGGTCTCTGCCCTTCCAATCCCCCGCCACGCGCAGGTGAGGTGCCGCTGCGCGGTCCCGGCCGCAGCGCTGAGCACGGGGGTGGCACGTGTGGGTCTTGCTCTGCAGCAGCGGTTGCGGCCGAGCGGCTGAAGGGTCATGACGCCCACCGGCAGTTTCCCCTCACGCTGGCAGAGTACTGCGGGTGAGGAAGGCCACAACACTAAAAGGAAGAAAGAGAGAAAAAAAAAAAAAAAAAAAAAAATATCCTGGCATTGCTTATCACAAACCCCTTGGAACCTTGCTGAAGGTACTTGCGGTGCAAAGACTTTTTGAGGTCCTTGGACAGCACTGATGCGCAGTGACTTTCACATCCAGCAGCTGTGGCCAAACCCTGCGTCCTCCCTGCCCAAAGGGCTCTGTGCTGTGGGGGGATATGGGGGGACAGGGACAGGACCCCCCCCCCCCCCCCGCCTGGGGCACCCCCACAACAGTGCTGGGGTTTGCTGGAGCTGCCCCCAGCCCCTGCAGAGCATGGCAGCCCCTTGACTCTGGGGCCAAGGCATTTTGGGGAGGCAGTCGCATTGGGGTGGGGGTGTTACCAGTGCTAACCGGTCAGTGTCTCTGCCCGACACCCCCCCCCCCGAGAGCTGCTGTACCACAGCCAGCCCTGGCAGGACCTTGGCACTGGGGGGGGGTTGAGCTGCTAAAGGCCATCTTGGCTCTTGCCCAGAGCCATTGCACCCCATGGCCCTGGCTGCTTGTTGTATTAAGAGTGAGAGCCCCCCACCATGCCTCCTCCCAGCTGTGGGGGGGTCCCTGCGGGGGTGGGGGTGTCCCAGCTGTGCTGGGCCGCAGCAGCCCCTGCACTAACTGCTCCCAGTGCAACTCCCTTCGGTGGCTGAATACAACAAATTAACACAAATTACCTGGAAATATTGAGCACGGCCTGTGCTAAATAAAATGCAGACAATGACCCAGGCAGTTCAGCTCCAGCAGGCCGCCCCCCCCAGCCCTCTGCAGCAGTCTCCCTCTCAGGCCCGAACTGCTGAGCCAACCCCCCCCCCCCCCCCCCCCCCCACCCCCCTTTACCAAAGCAGCCCCCCCTTTATCAAAGTCAAGGCAGAGAAATCCCTCCCTCCCTCCAGTGCCTGGACACCCTGGGGATGAGCACGGTGCAGGCGGGAGCAGCAGAGCTGGGGGTGACCGGCACTGTGGGTGGCCCTGCTCCATGTCAGGGGGGGTCGGTGACCATGGGGGTGCCCCTGGGCTGTAGCACCCAGGGCTGGAGCTGCTGTGGGTGTCGGGGACCTCCACGTCCAGGCTGTTGGGGTCTGTCCCTGCAGGGAGCAACGGGACTGGTGCCGGGGGAGGCGGTGGCAGCCACAGAGTCTCAGAGGGCACCGAGGGCTCTGCCGTAGGGCAGCCACGGCCACGGTTCAGCCTTGGGGGCCGCAGCCCGAAACGGGGGCAGCCCGCCCTGCCCTGCGCGTCCCCGCGTCCTCGGAGGGCGACGGAGAAAAGCGGGCGAGCGTTGGGCTGATTTCCGCGTCCATAAGTGCCAGCCCAGGCTGGTGTCCCCGCTAATGACAGGCTTGTTCCCAAAATGGCGTTGCTGGTCCGCAGCCCAGCGTAATGACAGGGCTGCTGCCCGCCTCTCCCTCGGCGGCTGCGGGCAGGACAGGGACCAGCCCGTCCTGACCGAGTCGCTGCCGGCGGCACGGGGCGCATCCCGCTGCGGTGACGCACATCCCGCTGACCCAAATTCCCGCAGCACCACACAGCACCTTCGCCCACCGCTGTGCCCCACCACAGCAGCTCCCCCGAACCTGCACCACGGTCCCGGCCCGGAGCAAGCCGGGACTGGAGGGGTCCTGGGGCAGATGGAGACCCCAGGTAGGGCTCACTGGACCATGCAATCTGGCAGGGGAGGAGGTGGGATGGGCACTTTCGTCCTTGATTTTGGAGATAACGGGGTCCCTCTGCCCCGCTCCCTACACCCCCAAGGTGGGCAAGGCATTAAGCAGCAGTCTGTCCGGGCTGGCATCGCACACACGGCCAGCCCAGCAACAGCGTTATTGCCTCTTGCACCCACAAGAGCATCAGGAAGGTTGTGCTGGCTCAGCCCAAGCCCCCCAACCCCAAATCCTGGCATGCGGTGGGCAGGGAGGGGGCTCAGAGCAGAGACCAGCGGCCGTGCTTCCCTGGGCTGCTCCAGCCTCCAAAATCCACAGCACAGGGAAGTCCCGAGCTTTCAGCACTGGAGCACCTGATGTGCCTTCATGGATTTTTCCTTTTCCCACCCGTTTGTTGGGGGTTTTGAACCCACACGCCCCTCACCACCCACTCCGCTCTCACATGTAATTGCATGTTTGAGGTTTGGCCACCTTGGCTTGTTTTGAAGCCCGTGCTTGCTGCTGCCCATCCTACTGTTAGAAAACGCAGCTTAGGGTGCTTTATTCCCTTCTCCACACCCATCCCATCCTACCAGCGGGGCCAGTCTCCGAGCCAGGCAGCAGCAAAGCTGGTCTGAGTGAAGGGAGAGTGCTGAATGGAAAAGGCATTCGTTAAACGGCATTAAACCTCGGCGGCACAGAAACAAACCTTCACACGCAATTAAAGCAGCATAAATTCAACGTGGCTTGATTCACCACTGAATTGAATTAAGAGCACTTGAAATTTGGAATAAGACTATCTCCTGGGGATTTAATGTGGTTTCACTAATACACTTCAAAGAAAATGCAGGTTCATCTTTCCTGAGCATCCTTGCGCAGCCCAGTCCCCGCTCCCGGGGCGGGCAGGAGGGCTGCGGGGCTGGTGGGCTCGGGCCTGGCCTCACTGGGTCCTGCCATCCTACGGCGGTGCAAGGAAAACCCCAAATCCTTCCTGTTCAATAACTATTTCCATGTGTTTCAGGCAGTGACCGGGGAGCAGCCATGGCCCGGAGGTCCCACAGCCCTCCCCTGCCCAAAGCTGCTGTGGGTCCCCTCTGTCCCAGGCCCCCGGAGCCCCGTGATTTCTTCTCCTGTTAGTTGGAGAGGGACACTGAGCAGCAGGGGAAGGGTGGGAGAGGCTCCGCTCACTGCCCACCATCGGGGAACGCGAGCTTTCCCACCTCGTACCCGCACAGCTTTTACAACCCGACACGGTCGCGCTCACTCCCTCGCGGTAGAGGAGAGCGTTCCCCTCCAGCAGCCACAGCGGAGACCAACTGCACAAGCCCTTCCCCAGCGCTTAATTACATCAAGCAGTAATTACTGTAATTCTTTTCAATTGGCGCTCTAATAAAGTTACAGCTTCGCTCGCATCCGGACCCCCCTCGCTGTGCAGCGCAGCACCGCTGCCCTGAAGTGTCACTGCCGGTTTCACACGGGAGGTTTTGATTAAGACTGAAATTATCTGACACATCGGGATCAGCGTATTTACATTTTTTTTTTTTTTTAAACTACTGAGCCACCCACTCGCAGGGCCTCAGGTCCAGCGCTGAACAAGCCGGAGGCCCCGTTGCTGCTTCACTTGGGGCAACGCGAGTAGGAGCCGGTGCTGCTTCTGTGCCGGCTCCTGCTGAGCTACCGGGAGTTTGGGGTCCGCTCTGAAAGAACAAATTGCCGCTTACCGGCCCTGCCCCAGGCCCGCAAGACCAGCCTTCCGCCTACTCGTACAAATGTAAAAAGCACCGTCCACCCCTGCCGCGTCCTCCCCGTCCGTTTACCCAAGCTCACCCGCCTGACTGACGGAGCCCGTTTGTAGAGGCAAGGCAGAACTCACCTGGGTTTGAGAGCAGATCTTTGCTGGGCCAGCGCCCACAGCACCCGCCCGCACACAGGGCTCGTCCTGGTGAGCAGCAGAAGCGCAAGTGTCGATAACCACGTACCAGCTATTTATGCTGCAGCACAGAAACTGAAAACTGGATTTAATATGACACTAAATCCTCCCTCTGCTTTGGGGAGACATGGTTTTGCTTTCCCCCCCCAGCCACTTGCTGATGCATTCCTAACCAGAGCAATTAAGTTACAGCCACTAATGATTTACCTTGATGCACCTCTCCTCCACAAACCCAAACGCAACTCTCAGAGGAGCAGCAATTCTTGGATAAAAAGAAGCTGGGGCTGTCGGCCTCCCGTCCCCCCTCGCTGCCTCTCGCAGCCAAGAGGCACCAGCTTCCCTCCCGCCTCCTGCTTCCCAGCTGGGTTTTCACACCAGCCTTCATCAGGTGGAACCACATTTTAATTTGTTTGCCAACTTGATACTCAAAGTTTTTAGCATAAAATAAACTAACATTTATTTAAAAGCTAAGTACATACAAAATTCCTCTGTACATCTTAATATATGGCTTGTTTTATAAAGCTCATTAATAGATTGTATTTTGGGGAGAGTAGTGTATGTATTTTGAAGAAAACCACTGAACAGCCCAGGGAATGTAGCCTTTAAGACAACTGTATTAATACCAGGAGAGAAAAAAAACCAACCCCAACCATATTGTATAAAAGCAGTTCATAATTATATATAAAGCAAGATCTACAGCTTATCTATGACATTAACCCTTGAATGTCAGTGGAAGCAGCACATTAGCTTGCCCTTCAACAGATGTCTGATTAGATGTTAAAGGTGTATGAAAACTGGTAGATAATTCAGTTGTTTATTATCTGTACTCATGAGGCTAAAATGCTTGAAAGCATAATAAATTTGGCAAAAATATCCCAAGAACTATTTAGCTTAATTCTGATCAGCATTTTGGTAAAATGACAGCAATAACCTTGATATAGTAAATTATAAGCTGATCAAGCTAAATAAAATTATAACATAACACTGCCAAGGCTCGGCTCTAAAATTTAGGTGCAGTTTAAAACATTTAACTACAGAACAGGCTGCTTTCCATTTTAATGGATGCTTTACAGAAACAGCAAACGCAACTTTGACCTGCGCAAGTGCTTCTTCTCGAATACTGGACTTTATTGGTAAGAGTAAAACACACTGAAATTCATAAAATTTAAATAAGACAGCGAAATTATACCTCGTAGCTATAGTTATCACAAATAATGTATAGTCTAAATTGCAGCCTGAGCAAACACTATTTGCTGGGTGCCTTTGGAAGCCCAAGGCAGGATGCAGAGCAATTATGAGAAATGAGTACAAAGCCGATTTGCATCTGAATGCTGGGGAGGGGGTGCAGGGGCGGCTGGGAGCCCGCTCCATTCACAGCACCACAATACACCAGCTGGTAAAAGCAACTTTATTAGTGTCCCGCAGCAAAATACATTAGTAATTTGTAACCAGGCATTAAAATTCCCGTCCGGTGTCATACAGAAGTAATCAGCCGCCTCCATGATTGTGTGTTTTACTGGATTTGCTCTGGGTGCTCCCCCAGCAGAGGCGCGGGTGAAACCCCCTCCGAAAAGGCTGGCGGCAAAGTAACCCACCGGCGCTCCGTACGCCGGGCGCGCGTGGAAATGACCCGTCAGGAGAACAGCTCCAACGCAGCCCAGGAAAAGCAGCATCACATCACCAACGCACCACCAAGCACATCTCCGAACACGACCCCCTCCCTCTGCGAGCCCCAGGAAAACCCAACCCAGGCAAGGGGTTTTCCTAGTTTTTCCAGGTATTTTCCGGTTGTGGTCGCACCTGTGGCAGTGCAGCTAGCGCCTGCTGTATCTTCATACTCCTTTAAGTGTACAGAGCTTGTTCCCTGTCTGCCCCAACAGCAGGAATATACTAACACATACAATACTTAAATTTTTTTTTTTTTTTTGAATGAGAAGATCTGATTTTCCTCTCTTGATCACAATGAAAAACTGCAGTCTCCAAGTAGCATGATTCAACTATTAGTGTTAACCATTAGTGTTACTGTAAAATCCTCTTTGGTTATAGAATATTTTATTTAAAGCAAGATTATACAAAACAATTTTCTGCTAGAAATACACCCCTGAAATCTAAAAGCAATCTAAATTAACACACTTCCGCAGGCTGAAGCTATATTGATAGGACTTATAAATTTGAGTTTTTCCCCACGTAATCTAAACAAAGTTATCAAAATTATATTAAGTAAATACATTTTGAGGAATAGTAAACTTTTGAAAAATCCTTAGAATATTAAAAGTAGAGTTCTGGAAGTAGCAGTAGTGGGCTAGAGAAAAAAATAACCAAGACAAAGACCTCTCTAAATACTCTCCATCGCCTTGAATTCACTGAGAGCCTGCACTGGGTTAACGTGTTTCTTCTGGGACGCTCTCTTGATTTTAGTTTGGGTTTCATCTTGTTTCTCCCTCTTGACCAGGGGTTTCTTCTCCGGAGCCTTCATCTTCCAAGAGACGGCGGGAAGATTGAGCGAAGCCATGCCCTGGGACTTCTGGTACTTGGTCGATGCCACATAGGAAGCCTTCACAGTTTGCACCACCGCGTTCATCAGGTTCTTGGCTGCTTGGATAAGCGACATGGCACTGTCCACCTGCCAACAGTAACACACGTGTTACATGCCATCACAACCACACAAATACAGCATTCCAGAAAACACGACAAAAGCACTCAAAACCTGATTTTTCTGGGTTTTGTTTTGAAATCTGAAGTTCCAAATTCGAGGTGGTATTTTTCTTTGGGCACTAAGTCGTAAAAACCTGACTTGGGCTACCAAAAATGAAAGTGCAACATTTGCCCATGATACTTTTCCATATTAATGGCAATCGAAAAGATTTGTACTCTGCTGTTTGCTTTTGTGACTGTATTTGGTTTGTGTGGCAAGGTTTTGGTAGCGGGGGGACTACGGGGGCAGCTTCTGTGAGAAGCTGCTGGAAGCTTCCCCTGTGTCCGACAGAGCCAATGCCAGCCGGCTCCGAGATGGACCCACCGCCGGCCAAGGCTGAGCCCATCAGCGATAGTGGTAGCGCCTCTGGGAGAACGTACTTAAGAAGGGGAAAAAAAACTTGCTCAATTGCAGCAATGGGAGAGTATGTGAGAGAAACAACCCTGCAGACCCCCAGGTCAGTGCAGAAGGAGGGGGAGGAGATGCTCCAGGTGCCGGAGCAGAGATTCCCCTGCAGCCCGTGGGGAAGACCATGGTGAGGCAGGCTGTCCCCCTGCAGCCCAGGGAGGTCCATGGTGGAGCAGATCTCCACCTGCAGCCCGGGGAGGACCCCACGCCGGAGCAGGGGGATGCGCGAAGGAGGCTGTGACCCCGTGGGAAGCCCACGCTGGAGCAGGCTCCTGGCAGGACCTGTGGCCCCGTGGAGAGAGGAGCCCACGCTGGAGCAGGTTTTCTGGCAGGACTTGTGACCCCGTGGGGGACCCACGCTGGAGCAGTCTGTGCCTGAAGGACTGCAGCCCATGGAAGGGACCCACGCTGGAGCAGTTCATGAAGAACTGCAGCCCGTGGGAAGGGCCCATGTTGGAGAAGTTTGTGGAGGACTGCAGCCCGTGGGAAGGACCCCACGCTGGAGCAGGGGACGAGTGAGGAGTCCTCCCCCTGGGGAGGAAGGAGCGGCAAAGACAACATCTGATGAACTAACCCCAACCCGCATTCCCTGTCCCCCTGTGCTGCTCTGGGAGAGGAGGTAGAGAAAATCGGGAGTAAAGTTGAGCCCGGGAAGAAGGGAGGGGTGGGGGGGAAGGTGTTCTGAGATTTGGTTTTATTTCTCATTATCCTACTCTGATTTGATTGGTAATAAATTAAATTAATTTTCCTGATTTGAGTCTGTCTTGCCTGTGACGGTAATTGGCGAGTGATCTCTCCCTGTCCTTATCTCAACCCACGAACCTTTGATTATATTTTCTCTCCCCTGTCCAGCTAAGGAGGGGAGTTCTACAGTGGCTTTGGTGGGACCCTGGTGTCCAACTTCAGCTTTAGCACATGGCAGAGATGAAGAGCCAAAAATGGGGCAGTGTGGAAGAGAGAGAAGAGGACCAGTGAGGTGACCTCAGCTGGGACCCCACTGCTCTGGGGTGCCACTGCCCTGTTCTGCATGGGACCTCTAGCTTGTAAATGCCAACCGGTCTGGGGCAGGGTTTTAGTCTTGGGCAGGGTTTCAGCACCTCTGCTCAGCTTACACAAGAGCTCAGCAGCCTCTACACACTTAAATTCCTGTGTTGTAGACATCTAAGGAAGGTTTTGGGGAAAACCTTGAAGCCATTTCTTGTCTAGCAGCAAAACAAGTTGAGCAGGGGGGTGGTTGCTTTTCTTATGGCGCTGGTACCTTCCTTTCCATCACACTGTGTTTTGAGTACCACAACAGCAGATCGGATCTATGCCCTCCAGCAAACCAGTGTCGTCTGCTTTCCTCACCCCAGTCATTACGCTGGAAAACACTTTCATTGCATTTGACTATTTCCATAAATCTTCACAGCAGGAAGAATAATATTAAATGCAATGAAAGCAAGGAGGTACTTTTCTAAATGAATTGTCAGATTGCTTAGGGTGCAAGCTCTTACTGCCTTGGTTATAGCTCTGCTTTCACGAAACTTCTGTGGTATGTGGACGGTGCGGGATGTTAACACTGAGAAGAATTTTACTTTTAGACAGGTGAAGTCCCTGGACTGGCAGAGGTCTTCATGTGACAGAAGTTTAGCAATACTACTGGCAATATTTAGCCCCAGTGGACAGACTCCTGGAGAACAGATGAAACCAGGAGATTAGACTACAGATGCCAGCCTGTTCACGTAACTAATTTATGGCAGAAGGGTATGTAAATTCTGAAGGCACTGAATAACTGCAGTACTGGAGTACGTATTATTGCATAATGGCACATCTACTTCTTTGACAGCATGATGCCTTCAGCCTTCCAGCTAATAGGACATCAGGCATGCAACAGAGACACACAGCAACACGTTTCATTATATCTCATCACTCGGCTCTGCTGTGCTGGAAATCTGAGCATGTGGGACTGGCAGCAGTGGGAGGTGCAGCAGAGAAGCCCATCTCCCCTGTGAAGGTGCTAAGCTTATGCAAGTGTGGTTCATCACCACCATTGCTTCTGCAGCAGGTTGCTGCAGACCTCCCTCGGCTACTGCTGTCCCAAAACACTCATTCTACAATTCTAGTTTGTTTGCGGGGGAAAAGGATGTGCTAATAAGTTTAAGCACTTGAAATATCTAAATGGCAGAAGGTGGTAAGATTTTTTTCCATTTGCTTTTAAGGATTCAGATAGCAATATTGGACCTATCAGCCATTTCTGTCCCTTCTTCAAACCTCTTACCTCAGTCATGATGTGGATGTGCAAAAGCACCAGTCCAGGGCAAGGAAGAATACGCCAGAAGAAATTAAGAATTTAGCTCCACTTCCCTCCCCCCAGATATCCGTCATACAGATTCCTCTTAGAGGAAGCATTTCATGAACCACAGTGAAAAAATTATTTGCTAGGTAATGGCTAGAACAGGGAAGCAGGCTGGCCTATGGCAGCTTTCAGCTGTCATAAAACAGAGCAGCCACTAAAAATCCCTGCACTCTTCAGGGCACAGCTATTTTGAAATATTAACATCTCTGGAGCATTGCAGGGCCCCAGCATGTTCCAAGGCTGTGCAGAGACATGGGGTAGGTTTAGCTATGCTGATTGAAGTGATTTAACCTCACTAAGAGTGAAGAGCAGTCTGGAAAAACAGTACATTACACAAAGGTAAAGTGAATCTGTCTACACTGTTGAGTAAAGAAAAGTGAAGTCTGTATTTTCCCTCGTTCAAACAGTAAGCGTTTCCTCCACGAACAACGAGGCAGTGCAGGCAGTATTATAAACTCTGCATACATTAAAACTTTGACCGAATGCTCCAAAATCTCTTGTCTATATTCTGTAACGTTTAGCATAAAAGCTTAGCTTGGAATAATTGTTATCCCTGGAAGAAAAACTGCACAAACCGGACATGTCATAGTTCATACATACCCCAGACACAACCAGCTCCCCTCCAAGGTTTTGAACTTCAGCCTTCACTTTGCTACAGATGTTCAGCTGATGGCAATACAGTGCGATGCGCTGCAGGTAAGCTAGGAGGTCCTGCTTGCATGCAGAATCGGGGCACTGGAAAAACAAAGGTGAAGTTTTACTTTGCAATCACGAAAACTGGAACAGAAGTCATTTAGGGAGAAAACAGACAACTCCGTTCTGTAATAGTTAATGTGCGCCAGAGATCGTCCCCCTTTCTGTTGAGCTTTGGTTTTCAAAGACAGCTGAGCAATACATGAGCATCACTAAATACATATTAAAACCCAGAAGCAATAAACACAGGCTATCAGAACACAGGGGCAGCTGCTGGACAAAATCACCAGGGCTCCTTTCAGCTGCGCAGCTGTCCTTGAGCTCCCTGCGAGGAGGAAGAGGAGGAGGAGGGCTACCTAACCTTTCCAGAGCAGGCTTGTTAACTATAAAAGATCCTCCCTGTACACTGCACAGGACACAGCAGCAACGATTGACATCCAAGATCTCAAGCTGCAACTAGCAGATGTTACCAAATCCAGCCTCAATTCTCAGACTTGTGTATTTTAAGCTAGGAAATGATAAACCCAACAGTTACTCAATTATATCCAGCAAAGTAGATATTTTCCTGACTTCTGCTCCCATTTCTTAGCAGTGTGGAAACTAGATTCCTCACCAGGCATGAAATAAAATTTTTAAAGTGCTTGCTGAAGCACTCATCTGTAAGATAAAAGTAACTTTTTCAGCTTTGCAATTGAAAGACTACGTAGGTACCAGAGACTGCAGTGCAGTTCAGAAAGCTGTTTTCTCAGACAGAAACGAAGGGCCATCTCTTGCTTTGCAGAGCCAAGCGGCAAGATGATTAATGAGCCAGTCCCACACTGGATTTCAAAACAAGAGGAGCCCTGCTGAGGGGCAGCCACAGTCCAAAACGGGATCTGCGAGCATAAGACAAAAAGGCTACGGGAAGCCTTTTACTACCCATGCCAGTCTTGCAGCATCTTCAAAAACAGCAGCGAGCATGGTGCCCAGCATCGCTTCTCCAAAGAATAACAGGCCATCTCAGGTCTACTGGCACGCTCTGGCTGCATGAAGACTAGTGAATAAAGCAGCTGTCATGCATTGAACTCCACAAACCCTTTGCCCACCAGACTCTTGTGTTGCTGATGAATAAACCCAAGGGCATGCGTGCCACGCTCCTGCCCAGTGCATGCAGCACTAGCAGGGCACCTATGGCTGCCTGCACCCCCAGCGTGAGGCACCAAACATCTCACGACTGGGTAAATATCCGTGGAGGCTCAGACCTCCAGACATCGCCAGTGACGCTGCAAGCAGTGTCCAAGACGGCAGATTTTAAACCAGTCTGGATATATTCATAATGGCAGAAGCTATTGCAATAGGGATGCAGGAGATATTACGGTCCAGCAGGTCATGTTCTGGTGCCTGCAGGTGAGGACACCACGCTGGCAGCATATACATTTCTGACCAAAGCAGCAAGTTTAGAGCTGGGTGCTACATGCACACACAGGACGCCTATAGCTTCAATGTCCACATGTTTTACATTGCATTGTGTCAAACACACCATTGCTTAAACCCTGATCTGAACCCCAGAGCAAGTGTGACTAGTTGCAGGGCACTGCAAGCTCCCATTGCTATTTCCTCCTCTGAAACGGCTACTTTGCACATCATCTTCTCACCTTCCCACCAAGCATTCACAGGTCTCCTGGACAAAACCACTATCAGACTCACAATGATTCTTAAGTTTTCTGCTCTAAGGCAGGCAACGTTGTACCCAGCATTATTTCACCTCTAGCACCGTTCCAGCAGATCAGGAATTCAACTGGCATTAACCAGGGACAGGACTAAAGGCAGAGCCTGCAGTGATCTCTGTCCTTCTTAAGACACCTGCTCTCCATCCAGAAACTCGTAGTCTTGGTACACAATTCCCAGTCACTAAACGCAGGCTTTCCAGCATGCCATACACACGTGCACTCACATACGAAATCCAAATGCTTTTCCCTAGCCCCACAACTTAGCTTGACAGCAAGCAGGGCATACCACCCTCCACTTCTCCCCTCCAGGCAGTGTGTTAGCTGCAGGTCTGCCCGACCAGCCACTCATCCTGGAGAAGCCAGGCACCGGCTGTCTCCAAACAAGCGCCAAAAACTCCATAGAAACCACGAGCGGCCACAGTGATTTACCAGTGTTAGACGTGACAAGGAGAGAAGAGTCTTGCCCTAAGCAGCATTTGCTTCTCTTCACCCAGCACCTGCTTGCTCTTCCCACCGACCAGACCCTGAGATTCAGAGGTCTGCAGTCCGCGAGAGCTCTTCTCGACACACCTCTGGCTCACAGCAAAATCCCATTTCATCTAGTACTCTGATCCTGTACAACGGACCATCAAATGAAAATTCATAATGGACATGGTATGATTGGAAGAATAATCCTAAATGTGGCACCAATTTACTACTTAATGCTTCAATCAAGCTCAGGTTTATTGCTTACGGCCACACAGCCTCTCATCTCCTTTCAGAGCAAGGTAAAAATCCCCTCTTGGGTGTCAGCAGTAGGGTCTGAGCCCTAATTCTCACTGCAGACCTTCTCTCCTTAGCTACAAGATCAAAGTAGGAACCAAAGTTTACCTGTATATAAAAGGCACAAAAGGAGACTGCATCAGAACAGATCATCATGTTGCACAAGCAGTGGTGTGCAAACAGGGGGTCACATTCACGTGGAGCCGTTGCTTCCCACAACAGTAACTGATCTGCCATAACAGACATTCAACTCTGAAAGGAAGGTGAGTGTAGCTAATACATACATTTGGTTTTTCCAAGGCCAGAACAAGTGAGGTTTCTAAGCCAACATGGTATTTCAGCACAGCAGAGATTAAACAGCGGTACTCTATGTTGCTTATAGAGATGCCTCTGTATGGCAGGCTGCTGAGCTGTGATCTAAGGCAGCACACGCACATACACACAATGCACTATAACAGGATTTTTGGCAAGCTGGGACAAGCACATCAGGCTGTGTAACACAGGCTATGGAGATCTGGATGGCTTTATGGATATCTGACCCGGCGTGACCATAAACTAACAGAAATCACCTTCTTAGTCCCAAGGAAAGTAATGACAGACCCAAAGTATCTACAACTCTTACATAGGCCTGTTGCTTCCATCAGTGAAGTGAAAACCGTGAATAATGAAGCAGCAAAGCATGCAGGTTAATTTTTTAAGCTAATCAATATTAGTCAGCAGTACAAGATGTTTTAGAGAAAGTCCACAAATAGCATCGGCCAAAGAGCTAATGAAAAGCTGAAATTACCATTTTGGAAAATGCTCTCCATCTCCCAAACAGCTCATCTAACAAAGCGAACGAGCAGCACAGCGGCAGATTGAATTGAATGTTGACAAATGCACAATACGGCATGTCAGAAGGACCGCTAAGCAATTCAAGGTGCTTTATGGGTTGTGAGTTTATGGAAACCATTTAAGGAAAGACACTCTCAAGGAAAGAGGCTGCCGCATGTTTACCAATGGCTGAAAGAGGCAGCAAAACATTAGTGGGGGAAGCAGTGGAATAGGAAATATTATTCGGTTGTATATATCAATATGACATGAGTTGGAAAACCACATCCTATATTGTGTGTGCTATTCCTACGAGCAGAACAGAGAATTCAGTTCAAAGACAGATGATGTTTAAATAGAGATGTAACACAAGATAAAAATGAACATCAACAAAACGCACTGTGGATGCCTGTATGAGCCATGTCCCTTCCTACACCGGAAAACTCAGATAACCAAAAAACTCAAAAGGCAACAATTTCAACACTGATTAAGAAAGATTACATTATTGTATTAACCTACAACAGGCACAGACACAAAAAAATCCCCATCTGCAGAGCTAGCTTGGGAGGATTCCCACAACACGGTCACAGCAGATAGCTGCATTGTAGACAGAAACAAATGTGTGTTGGGGGACACCCCCACCTCCCCAAACCCCCCAAAATAAGGTGCTGCCACAGACTCAGTGGTGGTTGTTGGCAAAACCTAAGCTGGCTGGTCCAAGTCAAATCCAGGATCCATCCTGGACAGAGCAAACATGCACGCACATTCACTTCCTACCGCCCCAGTTGTGCCTGCAGAGAAGCAGAATCACCTCTTTCTCCCTTTTTGCAAAGAAAAGGGGCAGGGAAAGACAGAAGAGCTCTCCCATGGTGCGTGCTGATTAAAACAAGCACAAAACCCTCATCCCCATGTGTCTGGTAGGTGTAAGCAAGCAACCACAGAGACTTTTCTTCCTCCCGCTGTACCCCCAGTTTAGGGTATGAACACTGCTGTAATAATAATTCACAATAAAATGCCCCCGCCAGCCCTATGTAACAGCTGGGCTCGGCGCTGTTTGGTTAGAGAAGCTGAAAGCAGGCACTCAGTGGAAGCAGTTACCACGGCAGAACGGGCACGTGGCAATGCGTGCCAGCAGCTGTCACCCCGGACAGCCATCAGCCCACGCCTGGAGCACATCCCCGGACCAGCCTCCGCAGCGCTCGGACCAGTCTCGACAGCAAGAGGCTGCTGGAGCGTTTTACTGGGAAGCGGGGCAATCCCTACACTTGCCCCCAGCTCCTTTCAATTTAATAATCAGATACTGATGTAACCTCAACTTCCCACCACTGTCAAAGAAAAAAAGCAACAGAATTTTTCTTTTGCTTTTTAAGTATTTCAACACTGAAAAAAAATAATATGGAGAATCATTGTTTTGCTGCAAATCATTTTCATTTGTGTTGTACTCATAACTGCTTCATATTCCCCTGTTCAAAACAAGCAGACTGCTACTTTGAGTGAAAGATGGAACACCTTTGGGAAAATCTGCCAGCTGATGGCTAGACACTTTTCAACAGACGCGAAATACCTTGGATAATAGCTTTTATGGTTTCAAAGGAAATGTGCTGTAAAACTGCCTGACAGCAGGAGTTAGGAGTTCCTGACACACTAACACGAGGGGTCATGATTCACCCGGTGTCACATGGCGAACAGGACATAAAAACCCATCCATTTGTTAAAAGCCCATATTAGGCATAGGAAGGCATTAGTGCTCTGCTGAAATGGTTGCATTGCACATCCTCTGTAACTGTCAGATAGTTCTACGTTTACAAGTTTCTAAAGAGTATGTAAGCATATCTAATGAAATATGCAAGCTGAAAGTATTAGTAGAGTATGGAGTCAGGAAAAAAAGCCATATTCTTGTCAAAATGACTAACTGTACAGACCTGCTCATATTTATCTTCAAACATGTGCTTAATCTTTTACATTTTTAAGGACCTTACTTCTACTAAAAGGAGCCATTTAGTTTTCTTCTGTATTTTGAAATGGCTTGGTGCAGAAAACCGTATACCAAGTTTGCATAAAACATGTGAATTAAAAAAAAAAAAAAGTATTGTAAACCTTCAGCCCAAGATCCCCTGAGATCTAACGCAAACTGCTCCTTGCTTCATTTACCTACAGCAGCAGCGCACCTGAGTCTTCCAGAAATACCATTGTCAAAATGCTATAGCAAGGAGACCCATTTTAAAAAACACTTTTCAACTTTATCTCCCCACTGAACATTTCTCACTGCATCATTAATAAATTAGGGTGAAGACAACATCCTCTGGATGCAACATTTAAAGAGAGATCTGCATTACAAAGATTTACTTCCAAAGTGACATGGTTTTATTTAAAACCTTGCATTATGAATTTGCATTCAAAGAAGGACTGAAAAGCAAGTGACGGCTGTACAAAATAAAGTTTAGTCCATGATCTCAGACCTAACCTACCTGCATTTCAGGGTCTCTCCTGAAGGCAGAGTATTATTACTAATGCTGATGTTTGCCTGCAATTTGGGTGTGGACTGAGACCAAAGGCGCTTTTGCTTGGCCCAAACCAGTTTCTGAAGTGGCTCAGGACAGGCAGATGCATTGCATAAAAACCCTGAGCTGGCCATACTCATTCAATCCTATAAGAATTCTTTTCAAATACTTTTGTACATATAGCACAACAACATCCACAACAGCCTGGGACAGCATAGCAAATACTCGAGTCACTATGTGCCTTGCTCAAAGTCTTCATCAACTCTGACTGGACAACAAAAAAAGATACTAGAGAGTTTTGACAATCTCACCATTCAGCCTATGGGGCATTTGAAAATTGTCAATATTAAAAAGCTGCCTCAAAAATAATATTAAAGGTTGTGCAATAGGCCACATGCAATAATTAGTGTTGCCTACGCAGTCTCGTCATTGCTTTGGAAAGTATTGGGCATATTCTGAGCATGACAGAAGAAACACGAATTCAGTTTCAGTCCTGTTCAGTTACAGAAACTGGCCTAGATACTAGGTGACATGAAGCAGTGTTGGCATATTGCTACCTTAAAATGGTAGGTGCCTGATTTAAGCCAAGGAGCTGTTAGTGTTACTGCTGGGCATATTTAGTTGCTTACACTGCTTAGGGTGGCAGGAGAGCAGCTAGAAAGAAAAGGCTAGAATTTTCCAGCAGCAGTCTGGAAAATCAGTTAAAAAAAAAACCCAAACCTCAAAACTAAACACATTTTCTTCTGTTCATCATGTCTGCAGTACTAAAAGATCTCCTATTCCTCATTTGTGCTGGAGGCTTATGAAAATGAATTGTGACTTACATGGTCAGCAATAGTCCGTCCCAGCTTGTCCATCCTTGACCCAGCCTCTGCAATCTTCTTGGCTGCACTAATCACATCTGACGTATTTTTCAGTGGACCTTTACCTCTGCAAAACAGAACAGAGTCTACCTTCTAGCACCAGAAAACTGGAAGAGTGCACTATATATTGCTTTTCTTATTCTGTTCCAAACAGTACTGGAAGTGAATCCTCACCCAAACTGCATGAAAAAGGTTGCACAGAAATAGGCAGGTGTAACCATTACAGCACCTTCATTTTGAAGACAGTTTCCCCCTTCCAGCCCCTCCCCATATTTAGACTAAATCTAGGAATAAAACCATCTTAAATTTTACTGTTTTAAGAAACCTAATGATGATAAGAGATAATATTTTAGAAGACGGACTTGCAATTTTCATGGAATGCAACATCAAGTTTAAAAAAGTGTTGTATAAAATCTGGTAAATGAATTTCAAAAGGCATCAAAAAACCTCTCTTTCTTTTGCAAGTAACTGTACTAGGAACTATTTCTGCAGTATAGCAATATTGAGAAGCCCATAGAATTTAATGTTGTAAAGAACTGAGCAAATATACATATATATATATAAATTTATTTATTTATTTTCCTTGGGACAAGAATCACCCTTAAGACAGACAGGCAGGCAGGCAATAACTGCTGCGTGTCTACAGATCAATTTAAACAGTTATTACCACCCAGTCACTGCATAGTAATGCATCTCCTGAGCTAATACACAGGCTTTAATAGGGTAACATTTAAAGGAAATCATAAGTAGTAACACTCTTCAGAGTACTTGCAAAATATTTCATTGAAAGATCAGCATCCCAGCCAGTTCTGAGAGAAGACGGTGTGTGCACAAATTAAAAAGACTCACCTGGTGAAGTCTGTCATTTCCATCATAATCATACACATTTGTTTTGCCAGAACAATTATATCGTTACCGCTGTCATCCCATTTCGATACTTCAGCATCCAATTTACTCTTTTCTTCCTGGAAGCTTGCGACTTGCTCAGCGATCTTAGCTTTTTGCTCTTGAGGGAGCTGAGCCATGATAGCCTGAAAGAGAGTTTTCTCACATTGCCTTATGCCGCTGCTTGTAGAAGGCTTTTTGGAACCTTTCACTAATAACTAATTTAAGTCATGTAGATGGGGGATAAAACTTTCATAGCAATCCTCTACCTAGAGGCTTTACAGAACCATTTCCTTCCATTTTGAATCAAAGTTTATGCTCTTTCTTAAGAAAGAGTGCCCAGAAAGCCAAGTTGACACCTGAAACATGGGCATTTGCATGATAAAACTGTTAAGACTCCAAACAAGTTTGCCAGGTATTACTATCCCTCAAAGAAAAACTGCATGAAGAGGGGGAACTTGCCTTTTCTATAAAATTTAAGAGTTTTGAAAGGAAGTTCCACTTGGGTATCTTTCAGCGTTGCAATGCGCAGAAGAAGTATTATGAGTCTCTTTCCTGCAAAAAGCTAGATGTACTATTTTGAAACACGCATACTGAGGAAAGAGTAAGTGAAAATAAAGAGTATGTGCTTACTCCTGAATAAAATCTATTAGACTAGGTTTACAGCCTGTATGAGACTCAATGCCCTTGCCTTCACGTAAATACTAGGAGCATTCATGCCTCCAGGAGCAGGTGAAAAGGAGTCTTCAGTAAAAAAAAGCCTCTGGCAGCAGCTGTGCTAAAAGGTAAATTAGAAATGTCTGCATTTAAATAAAAGGGGGAGACAGATAGAGGAATAGACAGTGCTTGTACAAGGAAGGAGAGCATAAAAAATACTCTCAGTTAGTATAATTCCAAAGCCAAGGTGGCAGAAGTTTGATAAATAAGGCCTAGCTACTTCTTGCCTGGTTTCAGGCTAGAAGAGCCTCAACAAAAAAAATCTTCCATGGCACTTTCCCAAGAGTGTAAATTGTTATCGATCCAGAAGGGGACATGTCAAATAAAAACAACAGGTAAGGCCTGTTTTTCCTTCAATGTACTGATTTTAAGTTTTCACCTATTAATGATTATATATTGCCTATCAATGCTTTCATTTTTAACAGTCATAGGAAAGGCAGTTAGTTTAAATTATTTCATTTTTGAGGTCCTGTCAACATTGTCTTGATAAATGCTCAGTGGGCAAACACACACCAACACATGCATGAGAAAACATTTTGTAAAAATTTCTTGCCCACAAACTTACTATTTGCCTGTTGAAAATAACATTAGTATGATGGAATGATTTGCCCCCCATCTCCCTGCAGAAGCTCACCTAACTAACTGGCAGTGCCTACAACGTCTGCGATATCAAAGTAGTTCATCAGTATTAAAAGGATTTTGATCTTTCAGAACATCCAATATAAAACAGAGATGTTTCTCACATCCATCAGACCAACACATGCTGCATTTCACTTAACCTCCTTTTCAAAAGAAAACTGGAAATAAAGAATGCCAGTTTTCTGATCCAACACTTTCACCACCACCCCCAAAAAATTTAACCTGGATTTTCAAAGCAAGTTGAACTGTTTCTTGCAGGCAGGTCACAGTTCTATAATGCTCAGATTTCTTCCTTACCCTCGCACTTTGTCCAGCAATGAGCTGATCATCTTCGGTCTGAATACTTGTTCTGCTTCGGACATCAAAATCCTCAGTCTCAAAGTCAGAATCATCCAACTCTTCAGGAGTCTGAGGAAAGAGTAATTCAGTCAGAGTTAAACAACAGATTTCATGGCTCAAAATCAACAGGAATATTGTTTTTCAAGCAGAGAGAATGGAAATCAGTGAAGGTAAAAATTATTCAATGTTTCCAACAAAAAGGTAAATACAGGGACTGCATCCAGCTTGTGAACACCTATGATTATATATGCTTGGCTGCTCATGTTAAACACCATAGGGATCCCCAAAATTACATACCAGTAACTAAACATCTGAGATTTGTCAGGACACTAACACACTCAGGATTTGAAACACAGAAAAAAAGTTTTTGCAAAACGAACAGGATTTTTGCAAGTTGGTTAAATGTAAAAGCTTCACTTGAGATTCTGAAGCTAAAATTACACAGCTTTAAGGCCTGGTTCAAAACCACAGACATCGTCTTTAGCACAATTATGAATCAAAGCATTGACTAAATTAACAACAGATAAAATACACCAAAATTTATTCTTATCCCCCAGGAAAAGCTGAAAATTTTTAGCTAGTAAGGGCCAGCTTTTATGCTGTAGGCTAAACACATCTGACCTAGTTCCTGCTTGCCTAGGATTTATTTTTGCTACTGCCAGTCTATAGCTGGCAAACTTTTTATGAAGCTTATCAATTTTAAACAGCGTGTTTGTCAAAATACTATGTCTTTGCCTAGAGTGGCACTTCATGACAACTTCGGAGAGCTGGATCAACAAAGAACTTCACCGATAAATGCAATAAATTGTGATTAAAAGGTAAGATGCAAATAAAGTCCCTGTTCTTCAGGTTTCCTCCCCATGATATGAATTTTACAAACTTGTTTTCCGATACAGACATCTTGTGATACAGTTAAAATAAAGATGGATACACAAAAGAGCTGCCAAAAAGCAAAGGTGAGTCTGGTGACAATCAAGACCTAGGGTATTTTAGCCCTCTCCTCTTCTCCATGCCTTGAAGAACAGAGTATATCCATAAAATCAGTATAAGGACATATACTAAGTAGCTCAGTGTATCAACATTTAAAAAATTAAAGAAAAAAAATTAAAGAAAACAGTTCTGCTGCACCTTTAGAAACTGTTTATGATTCTCAAGCCCCCTTCTCTGCCCATGCATCCCAAGGCCCAAACAACCTAGGGCATACAAAGTGTAATTCTGCCTTTCAACCTGCTATCAAGGGCAAAAACTCCTCTGGGGGCAATGAGAGATTGCCTGGGGATCAGGGAGGAAAGAGCTTTACTTCAATACCCTACAGATATAGTAAGATTTTAGTTTTGAAAATACATTTCATAGACACAGAAATCAGGTGTTTCAGTGACACTTCCTTCTGGTTCCTGTAAAGAACAAGTAGTGCCACCAAACAAAGTTTCAAGTGCATCAGTGTATTTGCCCCAGCCAAGCTTAGCAGCAACCCCCTGCGAGCGTGGTTACTCCTGTGGTCCAGTTTGAGACAAAGCCCTGGAGAAGTGGTGGCTTGTTATCTCCATTTGTGTGGCTCTCTTATCCTAAACACATTATACACCTTACAGCCCTTTGGACAACAAATATAAACATTTTAACTTTTTTATAGGTCACTGATGTGTCACCAGTGAGCTGCCGTTAGCTACTGGCAGCTGCAATAAAGCCGTGGCACCCTGACATCAGAGATGCGGCACAAGGGGAAACGTCAGGATTCCTGGCATTGCCAGCTCAGCTAATTACTGACGACGTGGAATTGGCAGTCATGCCTTCATGTCCTGAATAACAAGGACTTTAGCAGGGGGTGAATCAAATTAGTTTGTCTGCATAGCAGGGGAGCATTGATATCTTCATCTAACATTGGTTGTCTATAAATCCCAAGCTTAAGTTTGAAAAAAATTATATGGTGAGCACATAGGTGGTTGTCAGCTTTTCTTCTGATTTTCCATCTGATTCTTTGTCTTAAGCAGCAAACATGGAAGATAATATATTAGTAACCATTGCAAAGGTTACTATAATCACATATATTCTGGGGCTGTATGTCCTTAATTTACTTATCACCAAAATGCATCTGCCATGGTTACCGTTCTGAAAGATGAAGACAGTTTCTCCACAAAGCATTTATGTTTGAATCAGAGGAGTACAAGGGGGAAAAAAAAGGCATAAAACCCCTACATTTGTTTTTGCTGTGTCTGGCTCCTGTGCATTTTTACCATGCTAAGGTTCAAGAAATATGCCCACAGGTCAGCCTCAACCAGAACTTTCTTTTCTGCATCCCTTCAATCAACTGCAGGAGCCCTTCTGCGTCTTCCCTGCACATCTCCTACCAGTCTAATGCTGCCTGACCTACCAGAAATTAGGACTTCCACATCACACTGCACCTGAAACACGCAAGCACAGAAGAGACAAAGCCTCTATAAACTGGTCCTTGTTTACTGAGGTTAGCCAATTAATGAATTACATGCTCTAGGAACTACAGACTGAACTCATCTAAACCTGTTTTTGACTAACTAGCATTAATTCTCAAAATTTACTTAATAAAGAGCCATCAGGTTTTATTTCTAAGCTCTCAAACTGTCAAAAAGCATCTATAGTTATGAATCCACTTGCTGCTGTTAAATTAAAGGTCACTGATTTTAGCACATTAACAAGCAAGGCATTAACATGATATTACAAAAGATGCGTGAAGGGTATTTAGCATCACAACTCTGGCTATCATTGATGCTCAGATCTGTTTAATGAATTTGAATCAAAACGTACTTCTGAAGTACTCCACAGAGCAATTAGCAGTTTTTAAGACTCAGAAGGGTAATACGAGCTAAACGAAAACCTTACGCTGTCTGCTCTCAGCAGAACTGATGCCTGTCAGTTCAATAAAGGTGGGAGAAAGCAAGCGGAAAAGCAGAAACCTATTTAAGTAAGTTACGCTCACCCGAATCATCAGTACAGCTTTCCTAATATCTCGTATTCCATCGTACACCAGTCGCGAAGCATCGATAAATTCGTTTTCATCCATTGGCTGAGCAGGGTCTGAACTCAGTGCTTCCACAGCAGCTTCTACTTGCTCAGTAAACCGCGGCATAACTGAATTAAGAACATAAAATAACAGTCAGTCCCCACCCCAATGCCACTTTCTGCTATGGACTCCTGTAAAAGGTGCCTCATTGTTAACTATCACTGGAAGCTGTGCAGAGATTCCATTTAAATTCAAAACATTCGTTACAGAAGGACACCGATACTGTAGCTCAAATCTTAGTCCAATTTCTGTTTACTCTGCTACTATTTGTTTTTTTTCCCCTTAGACAGTGAAAAGTTGATCACACCCTTCTAGCGGACAAGGAGAAAACACCTGGGGAAGCAGTTAGAAACTATGGGATAAAATATTAAGCATTTGTTTAATGTTCCCTGCAGATGTGCATTATTTTTTTGGGAAAAAAAAAATATTACTACCATGAAGCTCAAGTTTAACAAGGCACTGGAAGAGCGCAGGTTGTACTGCTGTACTTCAGTGAGTCACTGCACCCCAGGAAGAACATCACTGAACCATTTACAGTCTGTTCATTTCTTCAGTGTCACCCTTGAATCCTCATCAAAGTAATTAAAGCAAAACCAACAACTAACAGTTGGCACAACACTCACTGAAGCAACCGGAATAATTTCTTACCCTATATGGATGTTACCAGCTAGTTCACAGGAAACACCCTGATTTATTGTTTAGGTGTGGGGGACTACAACATACAAAATGTTTCTTTAATAGTTATAAAGATATTTTATAAAATTTACCCTAAATTATTACTCAAAATTTACTCTACTGGGCCAATATGGCAGAAAACTTCTTCCTGGATCCTGTACACTTACTTGCAGGGCCTGGTACAATACTGCAAGATGATCAGCATAACTTTCAAGCCCTGACTCACTGTTTGGGACTCGTTCCCTGGCGTTTTAGCTTTCTACAGCTCAGTCAATGACAGCAAGCACACTCAGGGAGACCTTGTGCACTGCTGAGTTTTAAGCCAGTCAACACAGCAAAATTACATTTCTCATTTTGCGACAGGTCTGCAAATAACTCCCACTAATTTTCATTATAGTATGTAAATAGAGTATTTAACAGATTTCACAGGTACATTAGTATCTGGTTGCCCATGCACTTGTAAGCAATATGAATTTAGGGCTCTTGGGAGTTACTGACTCTTACCTGTGTTGGACAATAACTTCGTTGCTTCCAACACCTTCTCAGTGTAGACTCCAGGTTCGTAGTTATCCATTTCAGAAGTGACAACATGAATGACTCTAGCAGCACGTCCTCGAATTGCACCAGCTGTGCGGTCTAAACCATCAACATCTTTTTCTTGGAGAGCAATGACACATTTGTTTACATCTTCTAAAATATGATTCTCTGGTGGTAAAAGAAGGAGGATTTAGGTGGTAATATCTTCTTTTCTGTTGCAGTCATCAGCATTGCAATTTCTCAGTTTGTGACCTGCTCTATAAAACCTCCAGCGTGATGCTGTAAAGCATTAATTTTTAAGCTTGCTACACAACCAGCAAACAGCTGCCCTTCCAAACTAGGTGTCAAAAAAATACATCAGTCCATCCACCTACTGGCATCCACACTTCTTGCCCCCGTTTGTACTCGATTTTACCAACAGAAAAGCTGAGTTTAGCTGAATTCTCCCCTAACGTGTTTCCTTCCATATTCCTACCCTGGACTGCCAAAGCCCTTATTCCAAATATTTGCAAACCACTCCCCCATCATTCCACGTGTGTGGGGCAATGAGGCACCTTTCCCAGCGCCACACCTAATCCACTCAATGCTCTAATAGACTAGGGAACTTGTTGCACGTTTCTAGCTTCCTGCATAGTGTTTTCCTACAACCACACACATACCATCAGAGACTATTAAACTGTTAGTCCTCCATTCAAATTTAAGACACAACAGATGCGGTGATTTATGCAGAAAGTGTTCCAGTGGCAGAGTACTCATTGCCTCTTAAAAAAAACAAAAAATAAAGCCAAGACCTCCGTTTGTAATTTACTTTTAGAATATACATTGTCTTTTTTATACAGAGATACTTTCCCCCATTTATGAAGTCCAACAAGCCCAAAATGAGTAAAACCCCTAAGAGATTTCTGAAGATGCCTAACAAGGTTGGGATCCTTATTTCGGGAAACCTGCCCAAAAGGTCTTCCAAACCCTGTTAAACACCTCTTTAACATAGCAGTACCAACGCTTTGATATTGCCATCCAACATCAGCATTTGGGCTGCTTGGTAAGAAACCAACTTGGAAACATTTCTGCTCTGTCACTTAAAATAGTTTCCAGCGTTACTTACCATTGACTTAATCATGCTACACTGCCAACCCATGCCACTGAAGTGGCTTTTATTCCCTATGCAGGTAGTAAAAGAGCCATTTTGCAAGAGTTTGTAGAAACGAGAAGCACATAGAGTTGACTGATAGAGGATTTGTATAAACTGGCTGAAAGGATTGCTGCTGGAAGTGTTACACTTAATTTACATAAAATTAACAGAGCCAGGTGCAATATTGCAAGACTTCTGTAAGCAACCTGGACAAAAAATACACTTGTGAAATACCTCTGAAGCAACACAGCCTGAACAAGTTCAGCTGAGGGCAGAATGTGGCCCCTAAGAGAGAGAAGTGCAGGTTCATTAGCGATTTGACAAGTCACTGAGTAGGCAGCCAAGGTACAAGAACTGCAGCAAGGAGCACACCGAGTTTCGGTATTTAAAGCAAGAGACAGACATCCCTGCAAGCTGCAACAGTAAAAAGAAAAAGCATTGGCATCAGGCCAAAACACAGACTGTTTATTGCTTGAATTCCTTAACGAATAAATTAAGCCACAGACCATTTAAAAGCCTCTTTGGATTATACAAACTTTAATAAAAGGCATGGACAAAATGAAGATGAATATTAAATGCCTGCTGATCATTTAATGTCTTTTGCAGATGCGAAGTGGCCAGAAAGACACTTCCAGGGAAAGACAACCCCTGCCACGGGGAAGTCTGCAATGGGCCCCAGGGAAGTATGGGACTGTCAGGTGCTTCCACTCTGGTTATACTCTCCAGTTGGATGATAACAAATAAGATTTGACACTGTTCTCTGTGCATGTACATACACACAGTGCTACCTGTCCTACAGGCATATGGACCACAAGTGTCTGGCACAAAATGCCATCTGCTGAGGCCAGGGTGGCGGAGCCCCAGAAATGCTGATGCACAGGTTCACCGCCACCACCTTCGGGGACGTGATAATGCCGTCCTGCATCAAAGCTAACAGCCTTCCTGTTGCTGAGCAGGAGAAAAATCTCACAGCAATAGAATATAACATAGGCAACGGCAAAGGGATCTTGTCCTACCAAAATAACTATAGCGAAAAAATGGTGTGGTTTGGCGACAAAGACATTTTTCCAATAAAAATGATTTTTAGAGCAAACAAGGAAATACATAAAACTGTGAAAAGCTAACAGAATTAGAAGTCCCCCACGACTGTCAATCCTCAATCCACCCCCACCAAACACCTTCCATCTCCACCCACCTCCCCATTAAAGGGATTAAGAAATCCTTTTCCAAACACCCCAAGAAGCCTGCGAGGGAGTCTGGGGGCTACAGGAGATCAAAACCAAAAGAGCAACAGTCAGGAGATAAAGCATAAATATAACTCCGCTTCTCTGCTGTGTCCCCTATGGAAGGTCTTAGAACAATTTCCATGCTGGACCTTCTCTTGACAAGGGACACTGGAGGAACCAGGTCAAGCAGCAGTGTCAGTAGACATGGTTATGGAACAAATACTTGAATGTTCATACACTTGTAAATACAGTATCCATCTCATAATGAAGAAGGACAATCATCAGGCCCAGGCAACATTCATCTTCAGGCTCTTAAGATGAAATAGCTCCACTGCGATGGGCAGTCTCTCACTTAAAACTCTGTCAGTGGCAGAGGAACAGAAGGCAGCAAATGGAATGATTTTTTTAGAGGGTTTCAAAGGAGATGCAGGTAATTTCAGAACACTGAATTTGACAATTACACGGTGCTATCAGCAACTGCTCTAAAGAACAGAGATAGTGGGCACACAAACATTCCCAGAGTGCTTAGGGAAGGCACTGACAAGAGGGATAAGAATTACAGAAGGTACAGAAGAGCTTTGAAACGAGGAATAATGAAACAGGCAAAGACTCTGCAGTCAAGAGATGACTGACTAAGCATATGACAGAAGTCTGTACATTTACAAACAGCATGAAGAAAGCGAGTAGGGGAAAAAACCTTTTCACCATCTTCTACTACAACTTGGGGCATCAAATGAAGCAAATAGGTGACACTGCAAAAGTGAGGAGGTTCTTCACCCAGAGCACAGTTAAGCTGTGAATTTTGCACAGGATGATGGAGATGCCAGCGGTTTATAATGGTCAAAAGAGCAACTAACACAAGCTTAAATGAGAAAAATCTGTCAAGGACTGTTCAGTAGATAGCACCTCTGATGCTAGAGCTCCCTGGGCTGCAAATCACTCATGGTTGGGAGCATATAGGAAAGATCTTTAGGCTATAGGACTCCTCTGCTATTAATCTCCTGTGCCCTGACAATTTGCCACCGCCAGACCGTTGTCCTAACTCAACAGGGCCCTTCCGGTGCTATGCCCTTCATAAAATGTTGTAACCTGCAAGCTTATCTGCAACACTGTGCATTTAAGTACCCTTCTTCTATGATACTCTCCTATTATCTAAAACCAACACCTCTTTCATCAAGTGTTTACTTGTGGATAATTGATACAATTATGTAGCATAAGGTGAACAATGAAGCATATACTTCATGATGGACAGCAAAGCACGTTGTAGGAATATATACACACACACAAAGACTCACAAAAACTCTTTTAAATTCTGCTTACTTCCCAGTTAGTAACTGATACAAACATCCTAACAGCCCCAAACGGAGCCTGGTATAAATCATACCCGTCACGATTTTATCCAAAGAGATGTTTAGACTCTTAGCAGACACATTGGAGTTGTAGCATTTCTAAGGAAAACATTTATCAAAGTTCAAACAAATGACATTTAAAACAATATTTATTGTTTTAATATTTTTCTAACATCTCTTTGATAACGCAGCACATACATATAATTGCTGAATGCACTTGAGCATCTGAAGTAGTCTCAAACTACAGCATTTCCATGGCATCATTTTGGGTGGCAAGCACGCACTAGAGGTGAACTCTCTCCTGAGTCAGCCTGCCACCGCCCCAGAAAAGAAACGTTCCCTGCTTATTGCCAAGCCCTTGAAACTCTTCAGAGCAACTCAGCAGTGGGCCAACACCATAACCTGTCCCCTCAAAAGCAGAGTACCCATCTCCTTGAATGACCTATACAAGGATGCAGACCACTCAGTTCCAGCGGCTTGACCCATTTTGAGCCACACCTGTAAGTGAAATACCGTAAGGCAGCTTTATACAGACTGCATTTTCACAGACTAACAGCTTTTTCTCTTTGAAATGTTTTGTACACTTGTGGGCAAACTGCAAGCGGAGTCATGAACTGCAGTACACAATTCTCTCTAAATATATTTCCCCAGAAATAGGCTCCTCACAGCTGTGCAATTTCAGCTACTGCTGCAACGATGAGGACGCAGACAGATACAAAGAACTAGGACATTCAATTGCCTAGTAAGTTTATGCTAACTCACTGCAAAGAAAATTTTTATTCAGAACGCAGGGAACCACAATACAACATGTATGATAATACAGGTGACTCATCATAGAAACACTACTTGGGGTTTAGGGTTTTTTTTTGTTGTTGTTGTTGTTGTTTTCTTTTTTCCAATTTAAAAAAAAAAAAAAGAAAGAAAGAGATGGTCTTTTAATTCAGGACCTTAAGTTTTCATCTACATTTTCTAGTTATGTTCACCTGGTACTTCTGACTCCACACATTCTCCTGTGAAATCTCTCTTTACAACTGGAGTTTTTAGGTCATTTGAGATGACCAAGCCTGTTTGCACCAGGAAAATTAGACCCTCAGTTTTGTAGCGATAATTTGCGAACGCTATTGCAGACAAAATTCACATGGTTATATCACTATGTTCTCTGACCAGAGCAGAATTAGAGGATGTTAAAATAAAAATGCCCCCCCTCATTTCTAAGTCACTACAGCTAATAGTGGGTCTTTATCAATGATGCTGACAAAATGGACTACCTTGGCAAGCACTTTGCCAAATGGAATTATTAATCTATTATAATGATCTAATCTTTTTAAAAAACTTTACTAAAGCTGACATGGTTAAAAATATTCACAGAACATTCTCTGTATGAACAGTTGTATTTTAATTAACTTGTATGACCACAATTTGATGTTCATTTTTGTTTACATAAGAAGAGTCTAAGGTGAATTGAATGATCATCTGTTTTGTTAGTTCATAACTTGGACATAAACATATTCTATTTCCCTCAATGTTACCAGTGAGGTTTGTCTACAGTAGCTAGATGGTAATTCATCGGTAGTTCAGCTAGCAATTCAAAATCTTGAGATGTAAAGTGTCTTTCACTATGTTTAAGCTGATCTGTCTACTGACATGTAAATACATACATTCATGCATGCACACGCCTTAAGTGCAGTGACAGGTTTCTCGAGTACCTGCTGAACTAAACTATTGCTGTTTTCACACTATAAAAATACCTCTTCTCCTCATGCCAAGATCTCCTGCTCTATTTTCACACCTCACTCGGCAGAAGATGACTCTTGCCAGGTGAAGTGTACCAACACCATCCCCTCCAAAAACCTGAGAAGACTCCAGAGCATGTGTAGAAATCACTTGTTTCCATGAATAAGCTCAGTTACGAGAATGATTATTTCTGAAATCAAACCCCTGATTACCTGATACAGCCAGGAAGTCATCAATAGAAGTGATGTCATCAACAGCATCTGTCAGCACGCGGACTTGCTTCTCCCACTGCTCTTTGAAGAGATCCATGTTTTCTTGAGCCAGCTTGCTTTGAGGTTTAGCAGCCAGAGCCAGTGCAGCATTAATGACCTATAAAATACCTCTGGATTTTTAAAACATACCCTTAATGAAACAATTAGTTTCCATATGTTTATCCAATGAGTTCAACAGCAAACAAAGCAAGTTTAATAAGTTTTCAGGAACTTGATGTTTAAACACAAAAGTGTTTTATTCTGTTGCTCTCACATCCAACTCATACCTGCTTCCACATTTATTATGGTTAGTTATTACAAACAAAAACACTTGGCAAGTATTCACAAGAGCTAGCTTCACCTTTCTTTAACAGCTCATGTTAAAAAGGTGTTGCTTTCTCAGTGCAGGTTGTGTTGTTAAGTATTTTAGGCAGGATGACATTTAGTACACTGGAGGCTGCATTTCCTAAGCTACTTGCCAGAACCTGAGAAAAAAGGTCAAAAAAGGATTAATCTTACACAGTCTAAAATAGAAACAATATGCAAATACAAAATTAAAGATAAATTTTGTATTTACCTTCTTTTCCTTAAAGCTTTACTCTGTACTTTGGCAGTAATTGTTATAGTACCTTGAGATTTCTGTTACAGCTGTAGAAGAGGCAGATTAGCCCAGGAACAGGAGGAGAGGATACTATTTGATGCTCCTCCTGAACACCCCCCTACTAGTTTTCTTCAAACCTTAAGACTAATTTACTCCAGATCCTTGTTTTTCTAAGCAGAAGAAATGCTACACGTACTGCTGGGTAACTAAGTTTATGCTGTGCCAACTAATCAGTCAATTAAATGACCAAAAAAGCTTCTTTGGGTGTGGGGAAAAAAAAAGCAATCTCAAAAGCCTGCTTGTGTTCTTGCTGCACTTTGCTCCAGCAGAATGACCTGGAAACATGCCAGGCATGAGAAACCATCCACAGTCAGACCAACGTGACAATCCTAACTTTGTTTTCAAGCACCTGAGAGTTAGAGCTAATTATCTTACAAGTTCAACATATAGTTTTTCTTCTCTACTTTAGGACCGTATTAATTTCACAAAGTTGCCGAACAAAACACGCAAGCACCAGATGTTCCCGGTTTTCCAAAATCTACTTTCTCTACTTGCTTCATTTAAAAGCGTCACAAAGCATTTAAAAAAAAATATATAAGTCACTGAACATGGAAATGATGGTGATGTCAAACATATCACAATGGCACTGAATGAATCGGGCAGGAGAAGGAGGCTGATTCACCCAAGAGATGCTAGAAGTTAGCAGTGACTAAGGAAAATCCACAGAAAAGCTATACTGCTCTCCACGCTACCATCCTGACTCTGGAGATGGAGGCTGCAAGTCTGGGTCACAAATCAAAATGAGTTTGATGGGTTTGATAACACAGAAAAATGCAAGAAACAATTTGGCATGAGAGACAATCTGTTGAGGAGACCTGTGGGGATGAAACATGCCTTTGAACCTTGGCAATAATGAGAGTATCCCCGTCCTTCACAAAGAACGTGGGGTCCTCTGCTGCTTCCCCTTCCTTAAACCAGCCACTGAAGTCACACCGTCTGTGTAGGCAGCTGCAGTAATCAGGATGTCTCTTCAGAGACAGACCTGCTGCCAGCCGTGGTCCACACTGCTCTGCTACCCTCACTCACGGTGCCTGTTAAGATCATGGTTCTCAAGTCCTGAAAGCCCCCAAAAAAGTCATGTTTAAAAATTTAAAATCAAACAGAAATAGAGGTTTTTGAAAAGGAAACCTGTCCTCTGCTCAAAAGCTCTGCTTCTGAAGTCTAGCCACCGCCATTTATTGCCCTAGTCTGATTGACGTAATGAATTATCCACCTATCAATCAAAATCTAGATATCCAAAGTTTTATGAAGATGAATCCAAATAACAAGTGTCCTGGAAACAAAAAGGGTGAACCAGACAATGCTCCAGAAATTTGTTCTCAGCTTTTATCCTGCTAGTAACTGTAACTACCGAGACACAGAAGATGGCGATACCAAGGGTCAGGCCACTTTCTCCTGCTCTCTTCTAGCTGCCTTGGCTAATATCAGATATGAAAAACACACTTTAAGCACTGAGACAGGTCAGCATTAACGTTGAAGAACATATGGCCTGTGTACCTGCGTGATGTATGTCTGGACAGCAGCATCTGTCTGAACAATTAATCTTTGTCAACAGCACATGTCCAACCCCAGATGCCCACATTAAGCAACTCTTCACATGTGATGGAAGAGCTGTCACACAGGGCTCTGCAAGTACTCAAGAAACTCAAAATGGGCATCATCACCAAATCCAAATGCAGGAGGCACAAGCTGCACCATCATCCTCCCAACAGGCAGCTTGTCCAACTGAAAAAAAGGAGATTTTTTTTAATACACTACAACAGCAAAAACACATGGCCAAGGCAAACATATTTTTAAAAAATGGCCAAGCAAAACTACCATGTAAGATCTCCTTTACAAGCAGATGTGTCTTTCATTTGGAAAGCAGCCAGTAGTGCTAGAGATGAGGACAACCTGGTGGGGAAATCAATGGCTATCAAGTGTCACTGTGGAGCTAAAGGCAAAACTACAACTTAGGAAACCCACACAGGTACGTGTGTGCATAGGAAGAAATTCAAGACAGCAGATACAGCTCAATAGTCCTTTTTTGTAGCACATACTCTATCTCCACGTGCAAAGTGGTCACAACATTCAGTTTTAGCAGGGGTGATAAAACCCTTCACTCTATGCACAGCTTAGCATTTATGTGGGCAAGGTATCCTGGACCCATCTCACACGTCTGCTTGAGGTAATGCTGCAGGGATTACTGACGAAACCCTGCAAATTATCTATTCAAGTAAATATGCTCTTACATAATGCCTGGTATCCGGTACAGAGTGACTGATTTTTTTTTTCCCCAACAGATGCTTAGATAGACATGGGAAAAGGACAGGGATGCTGGATCTTAAATAGTCTGTGTATGTAGCAAGACTATGATTCCTTTATTATCTAAAAAAGAACACTTGTGGGGGAGGGGGAAGGGACTGATTAAAGTACACTATTGCTTCTCCAAAAAACATGAAGCATTGGGCAATTAATTTAAAATATGAGTAACTCTTACAGGAAGGAGATGTATATATATATATAGTTCAAAAAATAGGAAGAACATGTCCAGACTACCTGAAATGTAACTGCTTCCATGTAAAACATTTAGCAATTTCAAGGAAATATTCTGTATTTCAGAGCTTTTCAAAATGCTGCCAGAGCACTGTGATCACAATGACTCACTGAAGTCGTACAAAGAAAAGAATCAAACAGGGACATTTTGAGACTATCCAGAAGGAAATGAAGCATGGCAAGAAAACACACTATTTTTATCGGTGCTTTGTTTCATGTAGCAATTGCAATGTTCAAGTCAGACAGCCCAATGCTCGATAATGTGGTTCCAGCAAGTTACTTGGAGTTGCTCTCCTCTACCTCGCAGCTTCCTGCGGCAGCAGCCAGGACTTGGCAATGAACGCTTCAAGATTGGGGACGCCTAGGATTCAAAAGACTTGCAATTGATTTCTCAATCCATACCTCAAATCCTCTTCTGGTGTCTTTCATGGGAAGAACCTGCTTCTTTTTTCTCCCCCCCCCACTCCTCCAACTGAAACTAAAGGTGTCAGACTGAATTTATATATTTATACCTTTGCAGGGCAGGACTCCCCAAGGTTCCCCGAAGAGCTACTTCTCCCTGGGTTACAAGACTGCGGCTACTTTGCCCAGAAGCTCTTTTAAAAAGCACAGCTATTCCAGGACAGAAAACACCTTAACCTTAGATATACTTTTGTGTAAGCTAAAGCCATTGGGTCAGCCAGAATTAATTTTTTTAGGCTTAATTTAGCATGGCTTCTAGCCTCATCTTTATAGCACCTGATCTGAAAGACTGATATAGAGGCTAGAGGAAAGCTTTCATTCACAGTGGTGTTCCTACAAAGAACAGTTGGCTGGCATAGCCAAAGGAAGAAACAACACTTGGGGGAAGAAAACTATCACCTATTTATTTTGCATTGCAATCCCTACATGTTGTATCTTTTAATATAGTCTCAGTGCACACAATGTCTCTAAGCCACATAACTCTCCATTTCAATGGCTATAAGCACTTTTTATTTTTTGCCTCAGTCTTTTTGATAGGGACTTTTTTCTCTTTACAGGAGACTGTTCTTTCTGCAGCTGGTTTAGCCTTGCCCTGCTTCCTGTAGTATTGGTTTTAGGATGCTACTGTGACACAACAAGGAGTTTTTCAGTTTCAAAAGCTCTAAAGCAAACACCCAGTCCTCTCCCCTCTCCTCACTACACACCTTTTCTTTACAACCAAAACATCTGCAGTTCCTAAGTAACTCACTTGTTTTTTGTTTTTAAATAAAGATCTTGATTTACCAGCTTTCTTGTGGCATTTGAGTAATGAGTTGGAAAGTAGCTCCATGGCCTTCAAATCCAGGATAGTTTGCATTTGTTTAAAAAAAAAAAAAAAAAAAAAAAAAGGGGGGGGGGGGAGGTGGCACTAATAAAACAAGCACACACCCATCAGCTATCACCTCAGGGGCAGAGGAAAAAGGGACACGCACAAACCAAGCCCCAGCTGGGATGCGAAAATCAGTTTTATTCTGGAGTATGTGAAAGGGAGCTCGTCAAGCACACCACAGGATCGAGTTTGCTTTGGGGAGAAGATCCAAGAACAAGCAAGGGCAGAAGCAGTGATCTCAGCTTTGCCTTTTGGAGCAACCTCAGCACAAGGCTGAATGGAAGAAGTCTCTTATTCAACCTGCCAAAACTGGTAATTGCACCACGCAGTGCCCCTCATTTGCTCGATTTTATTCCTGCCTCACAGAGTCCTCTGGTGATACTGAGGGCTAGTTGTAGGGTAGAAGCAAAAACATGATTCACGGATCACAGCCTCCCAAATGATCAACAAATGAATTCATGACTTCACCACCAAAGCTGCCACACCAGCTGAGCCCAGCCAGGACTCTCCCCTTGCCCAGGTGGATTTTAATGCTCATATTTTTCTGTATTAAAGAAAGCATAGCTTGCTTACTGGCAGTTTGTAAGAAGCTGCTCATAATTTAATGTTACATATGCCAGATGCCAAAGTCACCTCCAGCATTCACACTACTCATGTCTCCTTCCCTGCTCCTGACTGCATTCTGCTCAGAGTGGAAAAAAAAGTTCATAAGCAGGACATTTAAGTCACTTCCAGTAACCTCCAACCCCAGGTTTGCATCGCACGTCTACGTGTGCTAGCCCTCCACATACTTCAATATGGCAAAAATCACTCTGCAAACTCTGATGAGCTGAAATGCCTGGAAGCAAAACATACAGGAGATTGTTTTGCACTTTCACTAGCTATAATAGCAGTGACCAGCAAGTGTACAGATGCTGATGCACCAAAAGAAGGAGGAAAGGTTTGCTTTGATTTCCAATACTTTGTTCCAATGTATAAAAGGTACTTTGAGCACATTCCTTTTCTGCAAGTTACGCACAGAGTGACTGCAGGCATCTCTGCAGAGATACTTCTCTTGTTGTTACAGAGCTATAATGACCCACAGATACGCACTTTTACTGGAATAACATGACCTTTTCCAGTTTAGCATATACTACTGTCAAAGTATTTACTATGTGCATATTGTGTACAGATAATTACGCTATCAACTTCCCCATATATGGAAAAAGCATTTTCATTTGTAGCTGAGGACTGATATTATAGTACCAGTTAATGTAGAAGCTGCAAGAATTTTGGTGCTGTTTGTTTTGATGTCCATTTGTGTTGCTTCATTTTGCATTTCACTGACTTCAAGTGCTGAAGCTTTGAGGGTTTCAGGGACTCTATGTCTCTTCCGGACGCTGTTCAGCTACTGCACTCCACAGATCATACTACGCCTGTGATGAAAACATACGGTCCTTACACACTAACATACCTCCTTCTACAGAACTGAATCCCTTTCTCCTATCTTTGCTTCTTTTTATGCATCAGTAACTGCTTGAGTTTCTAATACTGTTTCTTTGACGACCACTCCTATCCTGTGCTGGCTCTTCTTCACAGCAAGCCTGCATGATACAAAACTGCAACCCAAGTGTTAAGTTTTTAATGTAAGGATTTCTACTCAATGCCAATAAAATGCTTCAAGCACCTGTAATTAAACAGTCTGGAGATAGATCTGCTAGTTAGCACATTCAAAAAAAATCTGACAGTCTTTCAAAGAGAAGAAAAAAAGGGGACAATTGTTCAATGTTAAGTCTTTACTGCAAGAAAAATGAAGTTATCTTCTTCTCCAACAGCCACCAGGGAACTGGCAGTAATTGGGGACTGAAGGAGGAGAGAAAGTCTGCCCGTCACATTTGGGTTCGGTTGATTTGAGGGGGTGGATTGGAGGGGGGGGGGGTTGTTTCTCTAAGATGCTGCAACTTTTAAACAAAAGTTTTCATGCTATTTGGAACCTCTACATGGGATTCCTTATGATATGGTATTTTGTCTATGTCAGTAGGTGTGATCAGCATATGTAACCATCTGCCTCATCAGAAATCTATAAGCAGCAAATTGCTTTTCAAGCATTTCAAAATTGGAATATAAGGATATGGAACAGCAATTATTAAAACAAGATGTTAATATGAGAAGAGCCAATTTATTTTTATAAAAAATGTGATTTAATCCAAGAATTATCTGGAGTCTGTTTAATGGGCAACACTCACTTGACTGTGCAGGGGACGGTGAGCTACGTCAAACATGCTGTCTGTGCTAAGGTAAGTATAGATAGAGGGAGCACATAAAGGACAGGCAGAGCCGCTGCCTGGCAGTGTTTCTAATGAGGATGGGCAGCAGAGGAGAAAAGCAACCAGCACTGGCTCAGAGCAAGCCCTGCCCTACAGATGGGAGAACAGGTCCAGTATGTCCACACCAGGGAAGTGCAGGTCTACCCTGCTCCTGCAACCCACTTCCCAGAAGATGATCAGTCTGAAGGGCAATGGGCTCCAGCTTTTGCTGGCAGAAGCAAACACCAAAACTGATGGAAATTCTAATCCATAATTATTTTCTAACACTCTCAGCCTGACTGCAATTTGGTTAGAAGTCTCTAGATGAACTTCACAGAGGCTTTAAAGAACAAGAAAGTCAACATATAACTGGTAACAGCTGCAAGTGACAGCAGACTGTCACATCAAAAGGCTGGAGCAACACTCTTTCCTTTCAAGAGCTGTACTGGGGCATTTTCACTGTTGCTTTCTGAACACCTACAGCTTGTATGATCAGAAACGCTCCTATGGTTAAGCTTTCTTCTCAGACATCTTTAATGCAAAATGCTGTTACAAAACAGCTTTTGCAGGCTCCCAAAGCAAGTACTTCTTGGAAACGGAACTCAGAAGCCAGAGTTACGAGCAAGGATCCAGGTTTTAGAGTCGAGATAAACAAAATCTTTCGCTAATTTACCACTGGCAAGCTCTGTGTTTAGCAAGAAGGCAAAGAAAACTTCCCCCAGCACTCTGCTAGGCAAATGGAGGAACTGCCAACTATTCCAAGCATTTCAAAGCAGTACTTTTCCATTTCCATTATGAAAGACATCTTAAATATTTTTTTTTAAAAAAACAATGCTTAACAGTAGTGATGGAGGACTTTTGTTCCTTCATCTTAACCCACCATAGACTGGTCTGTTTCTCCTACCACCTAGCAAGGCATGAAGCTGCAGGACTGCAAGTAGCTCCTGTGAGATGCTGGACAAAGTTGTCTCACTTTGATATACAGACTTTCAGCAATGCACGTCCTCAAAAAAAGAATGCAGGCAGGCTTGTAAGTCAAGGCTTCATGAAGAAAAACACCAGTGACCCCTAATGCTGCCTTATTTCTCCTCTGTAAACCCAGACTAACACAAGTCACCCAGTTGGCTACTGCAGAGCATGCACAGCTCTTCCTAATGGTTCCTTCTGCACCATCAAACGGGAGCTCTAAATATCACATTAAGTCTTCAACTTTGCATTAATTTCTGTCTTAATTGGCTGGGGACTCACAAACAGGAAGGATGATGTTACTCTTGAGGAAGAGCTGATTTCCAGTAACATAGCCACACTAAACAAATTTAACTGCTGGCTTTTGTAGAGAATTTTCAGATGAAAAATTTTCCACATCTTTTTCCTCAAAGAATTAAATTTCAAACCTGAGAACATCTGCACTTGTAGGTGACACTGGCAACGACTGAATTCTTGTCTGCATCAACAAAACTTCCAAGATTTCCCTAACCAATTTGAAGTGTTGCATGTTCCTTTCTCCTGCTGCTGGCTCAAAAAGGCTAGTTATGGCAAGGGACCGAATAACTGCTCTATTTGAGATACAGCTTTTATAATTAACTCTACAGATTGATTTCTGCAGAAATCATTCTTTAACCAGGAGTTCCCTACTCCCAGAATGGCCTCTACTCAGCTAAGCTATTTAAGAGGTTACCTGGGACTCAAGTGCATTAAATTTCAGTTTCATCCTTTCAACAACAGCAATACCTTGAATTAAATTTCATACATCGTATTTCCGTGTGATATTGACATATTCACTTGAGTTTCAGGGAGTATTGTAATTACTGATTGACTTGACTCATTCCAAATCCAGCATCTTCCTGGAAAAATACCTTCTAAGCAAAAAACAAAAAACCTAAAACCCCAAAAAACTACCACCAAAAAACCAAACAGATAGCGTTGGATTAAATCTGTATTTTATGCCTAAGTCACAACTTGTTCAGCACAGTCACCTGAAAGGATTCAAGAAGCAGCTGCGAATCTCATCAGCAATAAACTTCAAAATAAACAGATAATTGTCTGAAAAAGGAAACGAAATCCCACTGTGCTGTTCTTTATATCTTCTTATATCTAGAAGCATTTAGAGATTATACAGGATAATCAAAGTTTGGGGACCATTCAGTAACTCAGTTGAGGAGGATGATAGTGTGCTGCGCCGCTTAGACTGGCACAAGACAAACTTTTGTCTTGTTAGGAGAAAACACAGATGCCATTTGTAAAACAGTTTAGACAAGTGCCCCTAATTATCTCTCAGGATTCACAACATATTTAAATACTCTTAGAGCATTAAAGAATCAACCAGAGAACATGTAATGTAATGTAACAGCACTCTCTCAAGTGCTATAAACATCTATAGTGCCATTTACTAATCTCTTGGCAACAACCCTGAAATTAAGGCAAGACTGTACAGTGGTGCATCTAAACTGCAGGCTTGGAAGTTCAGATATGTGACCTTTGTAAAGTCAAAATCCATCAGTTATAGCCCTTGTCCATTTATAGATAATCAAAGCTTCCTGTGTGTTAAATATATCATCCATAATCCCTGAAGTCAAAGGTTAACAACTGTACTTCAGTAATGTGACTACAGTTTGGTGACTATTGACTATAGTTTGTTAATTATTTCATGTTGACTATCGTGCTTATTTTATAAAGGAGTAGATTTATTTAAATAGGCAATTGTTGGAAAAGGAAAGATAGAAGAGTTTGAAACACACACAATTTCAGCAATGGGGAGGGGATAACACCCTCCCCAGACTTGGACAACTACCAGAAACATTTAGATTCAAAGAAAACCTAACTTAAGAAAGATTATTATTTTCAAAAGCATCAGCATTTGCTTGGAACAACATGCATTAGACACCCATATTCTTGGAGATAACTAAAAAAAAAAAAAAAAAAAATTACCAACCTAGCTGGTTACTTTAGGAAAGAGCAAGCCCTTATACCAGGTAAGATGTATTTTTAAAAGCTTTTTCTTCCACATGCTTTGTTCCTACTGTAAAAATTGACCTTTGGTTTTAACGAGCCATACACACCACTTGCCCTAGATGTCGGAGGCAAAGAACTGCATAGCCAGTGCGGCTGATGCACCGGCCTCAGGGTCTGATGCAGGAGTGGGAACCACAGAACTTCACCCCAGGGTGACAGAAGGCCTCCTAGATAGTATTTAATATTTTATGCTCAGGTGCCTATCTTCACCTGTTTAATAGGACTGTCACTTAAAAATAATAGAAAAGGTAGAATAGTCCTGCTCTTCACACTGTCTTCACCTATTCCCTCAAAATTTCCCTCCTGCTGAGGTGGGTCAGGTGAACATATCTCTCCTTTTCAACTGGTTTTAGAAGGACCAATACATACGGGAAAACCTGAACAAATTCCAAATAATCCTGAGACAATACACGTTGTTTTCATAAAATGCCATTTGACCAATTTTTTTTGAGTACATATTTTCCATTAGCTCCTCATTACCAATAACAGCTTATTTTTATATTATAGATCTGAATTTCCTGTTGCTTTAAAAAATGTAAATTACAAGAATTGACAGTGCACTGTAGTCTTCAGGGGTTCATCCAAGTATCTAGTTGTTGACATTCAAAACATCAGGGCTGTCAAAATGGAAGAGGGTAGTCTAGTGCTTATATAAACTTAATTTCCTTGTTTCCGTTAAAAAGTTATTAATTAAAAGGTAGTCTCAGCCAGGTTCAAACTCTTCAGGCACAGCCAGCTTCCTCTGATCTTGCTCTATCAAGAATATTTTTTTGGCATATTTATATTCTACTCAGAAAAAAAAAAAGTATGTACAATTCATCTTACAGTGTGCACAGGAGCAGTGGTAGCGTCTTCACAAGACATCTTCCTGCTACATGAATGTGCACAGTAAACAACAGAAGTTTCACCGGTTTACTCTCTTGCAGGTTACTAGAATACCCTGGCCAAATGAAATTAGAACTATGATGTAAAAAAGACCCATTTGTATCACTAATTACTTTGTCATGTATTTTAAAGTTTCTAAGTCTTGATGCCTACACTGCATTTCATTCTCTACATATATTAAGGAAAAAGTCAAGTTCTGTAGCAAGTCCATAGACAGCCACTCAGAGGCCAGAACATGTACTAAGCAGGACCAGTTGCCCAACTTATTAGGGTATGTCTTATGTTCTTATGCTTTTCATTACCTGGGGACACAGGGCTTCAAGCTGGCTGGCTGACATGCGAACCAATTTCACACCTTCCTCATTGTTCGAGATGGAACAGGCCAAGTTGGCAACCTGTGTCAGAGGTGGGAGAAAACAAAACACAACTGTTAGAACTAGGTTTTATTTCCCTCTGTAGGAAACTTTTTAGCCGCCCCCAACAGTGACCAGTAACCCGTCATGAAATACAAAGCATCCACATTCGTTCAATTTTAACCAATTTTGAAACCACTAATGACATCTGTTCCTTCTCTAGTCATAAAATCATAACACATCAGATCATAAAACCATAGTCATAACAGGACAGACAAATCATTGTTACCACTGATTCAGTTAAGTTCTCTCCAGTAAAACATACGAAAGCATCATTGGCAGCACTTGAAGTTACAGTTAAAAAGCCCATTCCCACTTGAGTGAGACAGCAGCAACCACACAATTAAAAAAAACAATCAAGTTCCCATGCATCTGAGAACTAAGTATTCTGATGTCCGTAAGCATACGGATGCTCTCTTTTTCTTGAAACATTTCTATATCCTACTGCGTGTGAACCCAAAAGAACGTGGAGGCTCATCGAGCAATTCATGTATGCAAGTGGTGCAGTGGTGTTGCAAAATTCAAGCTGTTTTGCTGGTGTTGCACAGAGTCCACCTCTGTGACAGGATACAGGGATTTGAATGCATTGGCTTAAACTACTTGATGTACTACTTATCTAGTCAAAGACTACAGTATCAGGCAGATGTTCCTCCAGCCCTCCATTTATGATGCGATTCATTGAATAAAACCATTTGCTGGTACAGGTGATCTTGAAGATCCATCCACAATTCTCCAAAATTTGAATAGCATCTTGTGATACTAAAAACTTTACTCCAAAACCTTGACCTGCTGCACAGCAGCATCCATAACTAGGTCACCTTGAAACAGAGGATCTTTTGTAAACACCTGCCTTTTAAGAGCACACAGGAAGGGGACAGCACAGAATGTTTTGGTAATTGAAGATATTCCTCATATCGGAGCTACTCTCAGGGGAAGGAAGTCTGAAGTAAGTTACATTTCTTAGTTGACAGGTGAATGACAAGCATGTTATTCTGAGCCATTTGAACACAGAAAGCTGTAAAAATAGCATGAAGTGAACTGAGATGAACACCGAGTACTGTCCTTTCAGAGACAGAGCAACCTGCAAAACCCCTCAGTAAATGTGCTCTAAAAGCATCACCACAAGCCAGCAGATGCTCAGTAACACCAGTGAACCAGATTTCTCCATATACTTTTCTCTGTAAGCTGGGGAAATTGCATTCTCCCTTTAATTAAACTATCCTGTACATTCATATACAAGTCATTTTGAAGTAGTATCTGCAGCTATATCACATGCTTTTCCCCCTTCCCAAGCCATTCCCTTACGACAGATGTTCCCACACAGAATACATTACTGTCCCACAAACCGTCAACCACATGCCAATATACTTGAATGCTGTTTTTCATTAAACCCATTATTAATTTTGGGACCAAAAAGCAAGTTCCCATTGCAAAGTCCTCAGCCTTTTCCTCCCTCCAGTTCCAAATCAAGTTCCAAAGGATACAAAACAGTGCGCTGTCAAGAAGAGAGGTATGTTTCCACAAGTAAACAGATGCAACAGCATATATTTGGATTAAAACAAACTGAAGTTGAGAGAAAGACTGTGCAGCATCAACATCACATAAAAAACTCTGCCAACTTTCAGAAATATTAGTGTCCTACTCCTCAACTTTCTTTTGCACTAGTCTTTGTAGACAAGACCTACATATTATGAGGTAGAGTTGCAGTAAGTCTTCAGTTCATTGCAAGGTCATGCAGCTTGCACCCAGCTTAGCCAAGGCTCTTTTCTCTGTCCTTTCTGTTACCACATTTGCTACAGTCTCCAGCTTAGTTCCTCTCCGCATGGCACTACCACCAAACAGCTGTACTCTCTATAATGCCCTATCAGAAAGGGATTTTAGTTTGAACATCGGGGGTTTTTCCTGTAGATTTGCTATGTCTTAAATCCCTAGTTCACAGTGAGCTGTAGTATACTATGCTTTTATTTAGAGGCTAAAAAAAAAAAAAAAAAAATCAGAAGACAGTAAGATGCCATGATTTAAAAGTCAAATAAAGATTTTGCTGTTGTTTTAAGCACAGGTCATATTTTTGAGAAACACTAGTTTGCCAGTATTTTTTATGGTCCATATTTCCACATCGTTTCTGCCTCCACAGCAGCAGTTACAATCTCTAGGAGCGAGAAGAACACAAAGCTCTATTGAGTAGGGGCTGAATAAAAGCGACATTGAAGCACTACAAAATCAGCCTCTCCGATATCTGGAGATGTTGTGCTCTCTCTCAAGCCAAGTGTGATGAATCAAGCACAGAGAAACCCCGCTCTGTCTGAATACAGAGAGGCAAAGAAGTTTATAATTGAGTGTCCCCGCCATAGTATGATGAAATTTTGCTTTTTTGCACAGTCATTTTTGAACAGTCATTTTTCTTCTGAATACCTCACTGATGGCAATTCTTCTTTAGAAATTGCCCGACTGGGACTGCCAACCTTTATGAAAGAAGCATGTGTGCTTCCCTGACTGAGGGTCTTTGGCAGTTTAAGACAATCCAACTGTTGGCTGCCACATCCCATTCTACTGCTGTGTCTCCAAATCTCAACACTTCATTTCAGCATGCTCGTCCAAAAGCAAGCTATTTGCTTTGGCGAATTAGTTTCTCTGCCAGATTAGCACACAAACTTCCCAGCAAACTATTTGCTGAACATCAGAGCAAAGTGAGGATGTTGCAGCAGCAGAGGTGACTTCAGAGTGCTGCGGACATGGCTGTAAATTCACAGCAATACAACATTTACTGCCCCCATGGGAAGACTGTCAAACTATTGGAAAATGCTCACAAACCTCTTAAAATTTGAAATTTAAGAAGACCTATGTTAACTAATTAATCAAGTTATAAATGACATTACAATGAGTGAGGTATTCTAAATTATCATTCATTATCAGGTGCTCTATAGCATGAATTCTAAAATTGCATGTACCAGCTGAGGTGGATGGTTGTAGGATTAAGAAATTTAATTTCAAAACTACCTGAAAGAATCCATCATCAATAACTCCTGTGTGATATTTGACAAGTAACTTCAACTCCCTGTTTGTAGAGAAGATAGGGTACTACTGGCCAGTTATTTGACAGATACACATAATACATAGGATTTTACAACTGAGATGAAGATCAACTACAGCCAAATTTGTTTTAAAGCATGCAGAGCACTTAGAAATCATACATATCTAAAACTTCCAAATAAAATAAGAGCACGTCAAACAAACAAAAATTCCCCTAAAATCAAATGTAAATGAAGTAGTTGCTCCATGTCTCCAACAACGTAGCTGACTGACATAGTAAGTGGTCAGACTTGATTTAGAAAGAACACTTGTGCTTGAGAGCAAAATAGCAATTGAATTCCCACTGCATTTGTTCATTCTTACCATTGAATATCATCAAGCCCCTTTACATAAGCACTACTGGCACAGGCATCAAAGGAGACAAAATGATCGCAAATAATGTAATCAGCCATAATGAGCAATCTCTTGAAAAAAGTTAAAAATACATTGGGAATGAAGACAGGCTAGAGCAACTAGACTGACACAGTTCAGATACCTCTTGCAGCACTGACAGACCAATTCAAAAGCATCTTTTTGCTGCAATATCAAGGTTCTCTTAGTTTATAGAGTATACAACCGTGTCCCAAAGATGGCTTCATGTATCCCAAAAAGCAGGATGGACCCAAAGCAGCTGCTGATGTTTAGATGAATGAGCTTAAGTTTACCCCCAGCGACAAACGCACCGAGCATTATCAAGAAGTGCACGGACACAACCATTTCTACAAACCGACCTAACAAACCTGTGCCAAGTAAAACTCAAGCTCGACGAACTCATCTGGGAAGAGGGTTTCATGCACTGGTCACTTTTTGAAACTCAAATCGGATTGATATTAACAACAACATCAGACTACTGCAAGATGACATGATGCCTTGGGAGGAGGCATTACTTAACTCGTTCCTTCTAAAAGCAGATACCATCTCAGGGCAAAGGGTCTATCAGGAATAAGTTATTAGCAGGAAGGTGTAATTCCAGTATTAAAAAAAAAAAAAAAAAAATTGCACCATCTGTCACAGAGTGACTCCATCTCAAATTCTAGTTATTCTGATGCTTCAGAATTTACTAATTTTAAATCAGGAAAAACCTTGACATTTCTAAAGCAGTTTTTTTCCTCCATTAGTGACAATTTGTCAGCCTATGTTTGTGTTGTCAGCTGTTGTAGACAACTGCCTTGTCTGACAATAGGCAGTTTTTACCTTTTTCACCTGAAATACATTTTTGATTTTTTTTTTTTTTAAACTTCAAATTTGTTCAGATAATGACTAAGGAGCCATGTCTTCCAGCAATTCAAAGACTATAGCAGCCTCAACTACACAAGGTTGGGGTCTTTGCTAAGCTACTAAAATTACACTGTTGAAAATAATCAAGAAATACTGCTACAGCTTTGTACTTGTTAAACTTTCTCTTTGCACTGACATCCTAGCTTAGGTAGAGGGGTTACTTTACATGGAACTGTTTATTAAAGGATTGACAAATTGCTTTTTCAATAAGAGACAAAAAATGGAAGAGAAAAAAGGAACTATAATCTCTATCATTAAATCTTTTTCAAGGATTTCAAAGGCTGACACTGAAAGTTTGTATTAAAGTCTTTGCTTCATGCACCTGGATTGACTTCAGAAATGCAACAGCAAGTTTTTCCTCCTTGTTTACAGGCCATGTTTTAGGACAGCTTCTTCAGGAATTCAAGTACGCAAAGCCCTCCTAAACGGGTGCTGGATGCAATCATCCAGCAATGGTGTAATCCAAAGGAGGCTCTGTAATGTGTTTATTGTTGCATAATTTAAAATTGTCAGAGCTGCCTCTGCCACACAGCATTGTTATAAATAAGGATTATGTATCGCTATGCAGGAGACAAACATACACTGATTGAATTCTAAGAGTCTGACTACTCTCATTTGAAACTGCAGTTGTAAAAATAGCATTGCAGAAGTAAGAGTTTTCAGACTGTCTTACGATTGAAAACCATAACTTTTCAGTTTAACATTAACCAGTATCCTCTCATAACAGATGCTCACGAACCCTTATGCAAAAATAACAAAACCATACCCGTTTATACACAAATACTTTGGGAATTTCAGCAACATGGAAACAAAGCTTTTTTAAAGGTGTTCCTGACATTTTAATGTCTGATTAAACTTCAAAACTTCAGCTTCTTGCTCTATTTTTTACTTTTCATTTTACAATTTCTCTGGGAATGCAAATTCCCACTTGTAAGCAGCTTAAAATCACCCATATTAAAAGTAAAAAAAAAAAAAAAAAAAAAAAAAGAAGAATGGGGAGGCAGCCATTCAACATTTTCTTCTTGAGGACCTGCCAAAGAAAAGTGTATCTGATACTCTCACAAAATTCAAATACAGCACATCTAATTTCTTCCTCCCCCGTATTAAGAAAACAGTCCAGATTCACTTCATGATGGTCAAAGCCCATGAAATTAATTTATCTGTAGAAACAACTGTTCTGGCAAACCTAAGTGGCAACTGAGGACTCTCAGAAGAGATGTGTCAATTATGTAATTTCCATCCCTCTTAAAAAAAAAAAAGGCTTTTATTATTCAATAAGTCCATACATTTATTAATTCGCTTGTACACTACACTCAATATTCAAGACAAATGTGAGCATTTTAACATCCAGTCCTAATAGGTACTGCATGAGGGAGAAGTCTGCATTATAGCTATAATCCTATGAACTCACTAGTTTTGCAGAGGCATAGCTAATTATGAATTACGCAAAACAGTTCCACTTCTTCAATGCATGGAGGGATGGCAGGAGGACTTTGGTTCAAGCCCATAGGGACTCTGGAGCAAGTTACCGGGAGTCATGCTGTCAACTCCTCTGTGATTTTATATGACTTAAGTAGTTGCAAGTGGCTGCAGCTCCACAGAAGGTACGTTGCAAGAGCTTGTTGTGGGCAACAGAATCCCAATGTATTAACTTAAAATAGTAAAAGCCTTTAAATAAAACAAGCCGCACACAGAAAAACTCCAGACGTAAAGCACAGAGGGGAACGATGGACTAAAACTGAGATAACTGCTATTTCCAGAGCTCCGCAACCTCACACAGAAGATGACAGCAATTTTAATTTCAAGTCTGGTTATAAACACATGGAGGGGAAATTTCAGCTAGATGGAACAAAACTGGCAAGCAAAACGTTTGCAGTTTTCATTCAAAAGTCTTAGACAGTAAGAAATTGGGGGTTCAGGATTTTTTATTTCAACAGGCTGGCAACTGGTTGGAAGAGGAAGGGGATCAGAGACAATATTCTGTGTACTTTCTGCTCCCTGTAATATTGAGGCAATTGCTTAATATTTTCATGGTAACCACTTTTGGGATCAAATCGCAAAACCTGCACCTTTCAAGTTGTATCTGTGTGTCTAAAAATCTAGTTAAGGAATACAGCTTTGCATCTGGCTGTCAATCTAAATGAGCTGTCTCCCAACAACCTCTCCAGCTACCTGATGCCATTCTAGGTATAGCTGTCCACGAAAGCTCAGTACAACAAGCTCCTTCCATACCCAGAGGAAATGTCTTTCTCCAACAGAATGCAACCCCACATGTTGTCAAGGTTTCATAAAGAAGGGAAATTTTTCACACAGTTGGGCAAACCCAGAGTTTCTGCATCACAACAAAGTGAACTGGGCTCCATTTACTGAGCAGCAAGTGCAGAAGGGAGAGCCCTTCTCTCTCTTGCCAATGGGGAAGTTTTTCAATGAAAGAGGGGGAAGAAGTGTTTGAAGGGAACTAATACATCTAGAGCATAAAACATACCCACAGTAGTAAAGTGCTAGCAGTACAGGAATACCTTTATTTCCAGACTGGTAGATTATCCTTTCTATAGACCTGACAGAGAGCAGAGCTAGTAAAGGAATACCAGTGTGCTACGTGGGCACCGTGCCCCTCGTGGATGCAGCTGTAGCAGCAGATGTAACTATTGGCACAGGAACTATTCCTTCCTCAGACAAACAAGCTAAAGTGATAAAATGTTGTTATAAGCACAAAACACATTAGTTACACAAGTCGAACTGAGCTACCATGACAGAAATCACACCACTGGTATGTAATGTAGATCTGATCTTAAGTTAAAACTTTCAAAGCGAATCCTCATCTTAGATGCTTCTTAGCAACACAAATGTTTTTCTTTGAAATAAAAGTGTTTCTAGCAGTGATATTTGGACAGTACCTGAATAATTATCCTTATCCAAAAAAGCATCTGTGTTTATCAAAGTAGAAATCATAATTCTTTCCTAGCTCATTTTGCTTATCACTCAGAGCATGCTGCATTATCATCTTACTAAAGGCTTCCAACTTGGTGCTGTTTAAACCAGTTTTTGGTGATTCAGACAACTGTTCATGGCAAGCTTAATGGTAATTATAAACACATTATGCTCTTGAAGAAGGCAACAAAATAGTAAGAGGAATGAGCTCTACACAGGCAACTCCTTGATGACAATACATGACTAATATTCCAATATTGCTAATGATTAAGATGATGAAAATCCAGACCTGCATCGAGGCTTTTAGTTATATATCAAGAATTAAAACATTTATGCCACATCTGTAAAAGCTGTACCCCAAAAGCTACTTAAAAATGCTGTTGGAATTAAGACTCGAATATCTGGAAAATAAAACAGGCCAGGACTCTATTGCTTTTTACCTTCTTCTGAAGGCATCGTATCAACAGCACCTGTACTCAACTGTGCTTATACTTCCTGACCTCTTTTACAGATTTCCCCTTCCCTGAAGCTTCCAAAGGAAAAAGGAACAGAGTAAACACAGGGCTGTTTCTAGAGGGGTAAAAGGACGTTAACATGGTCACCATCCCTGGAGGTATTTAAAAAGCGTGTAGACAAGGCACTTCAGAACATGGTTTAATGGGAATGGTTGATGGTTGGACTCGATGATCTTGAAGGTTTTTTCCAACCTAAATGATTCTATGATTCTATAGTTTTCCAAACCTTAACCTCATTCACCTCCAACTTCTACACCCTTCATATCCCCTTTGGCGCAAGTGTTTAAAGACCAAACCCCACACTCTCAACAATCATCCAACATAATGACTGCCCCTATGGAAAAGGTATGGCAGAAATGCCTCTCCTCTATGTAGCAGCAGCTAACCGGGATGATTTTCAAATAAAAGAATGTTTCCAAACACCCCAATAGCTGTCCAGATATGTGAGGGTTCAAATTCATCTTCAATCACTTCATCTCTCCCATTAGTTTCACTGTCAGATTACTGATTATCTGGCTTCTCTCATGTATATTTACAATGAAATCTGGATAGAAAGATTACCCTGAAATCTCTTATTCCTCTTCCAACGTGATTTTTAATCTCTACCAGCATTCTACAGACCCTTTCATGCATAATTTGGTGTAGCATTAGAAGATTGGCCTCAAAAAAACCCTTACAAGAACAAAAGTTATCCTATTAAAAGGTCACTTGCCTTTACTTATGTATGATGTATTAAACTTGTATATCCAGTTTTGTTGGAAAATGGAAGAACTTTTTTTTTTAGCTAAGGCTTTCCTACTTTACTGATTATGAATGTAAGGAAAGCATGTTCTATGAGTAGAATTTAATTTATTTATGAATTAGTTGACTAATAAAATGAACTTACAAGGAAAGTGCATCAGTTCTTGAAGAGTGTCAGACTTTAGAGGGCACATTAGAGTTATACTGGTCATTTACTAAAGACATCTGTTTCAAATTGCTGCCAAGGTTATCTATAGACAAATTACAGAAAACGTGGTTGTTCTTTGGAAGAGACATTTTGCTCTCCATCTTAAAATAGGAAATTAGTCTCAAGTTGGACTAACTTTGCCTCTCTTCTCCAGACCATGGCGCAAGGACATTTCCCTTGTAATACACAATTACCTTAAAAATAAAAGCAAGTAAAAGACAAACTTGAGTTTGCAGATTTATTCCCCCTGTAAATTAGCTTACTGAACAGGAAAAATAGGTGCTCAGATACCACAGTAATGACTGATAATGAGTCTAGCCTGGAAAATGCTGAGTTTTGAGAGATTAATATACCCAAAGTTCAGAAAAACGTTCCAAGTCAATATTTGATTTGGGTGTCAAGTGCTATGCTTGTCTGCATTTTTCACCCAAGATACATCGTCTCTGTCTTTCAGTACTGATACACACCTTTGATGGCAAGCATGAAGAAATAATATTTAAAGAACAAGCAAAGCCAGTCCACTCCCACCTCCAAAGATGCTAGTTTTATAAACTTCGTATAAACTTTGGAAATCAGGTGGCTAATAGACACAAAGGATAATCTTGTGACACCAGATTTATTTCTAGATCTGCTGGATACTTCCATTCCGTGCTTCATTTTTAATAAATGCGTAAGATGCACAAACACTGAGTGTATACCTTTATCACAAAGGTAACTAGCTATGTCCAGGTAAGTTATATCTCATGAACAGAGGATAGGCAAGCCTCAGTTTTTCAAAACCTTTGCTGTGTCTGAAGTCCAAAAGCTAGCTATTATTTTAAAACCAAGCTATGTTTTACCCACTTCAGATTTTTTAAAAGCCTTTCACATATAAAAAAATCTGCAGCTGTTAAGACTCTCTGAAGAATATATAGGCTGTAAGGATGGACAAATCAGGACAAATTGTAGTAAAAATGTTGCAAGTGTGCAAGGCTTTGGGCTTTTGGAAAGTGGTATTTTTAGACCAAGGTCTGAAGAATTACTCTAGGACATCAGGCTAAACAGTTAGGGCGACAGAAGGGGAAAATGTCAGCGCAAGAGGCTACAGATAGCTTATGGAGTTGCAAGTGCCCAAATGTGATTCTTTCCAAGCAAATAAATTTGCAGTCTGCATCTGTTCATGGGTTTTCACTGAAGATGAGAAAATCATCTCTCCATATGCAAGATACAACCCAGTGCATTAAAAAAAGGCACAGAGCAGTCTTTTCAGATAAATTAAGGCAACTGGAAAAAAATTGATGCTTATGAAACATCACTGAGAGCTTTTGCCTCCCTGGTCTTACCAAGTTTGTCTGAGAAAGAGACTTAAACATAAAATTTGAGAAGAACATTTGACACAGGGGTACTGGGTTCCAGAATAAGATAAGATTATTCGCTGTTTTTAAGGAATTGCAAACTCTCTCTTACCAAAATATCCTTCAGCAAGCAAACAGCTACCAGAAGATTTTAACCTGGACTCTGTCCTCATCTACCTTTTAACTACCTAATTTCTTAAGGTCTGAGAAACTTTTCCATTAAAACTACACAGTATACAACAGCGACAAACTGACAACCTCTTTTTTTTTTTTCCCTAAAGCATTCAATAGTGTAGCAAAAGTTTCTTAACATTTATAGCTTTTTCACTTTCAGAGAATAGCCAGAAGTGTCACTGCAGTGACTACAGGGAGCAGTAAAAAGGCAACTGGTGCACAAGCACACTTAAAGACTGGGAAGAACAAAAAGTCAGCATGGTGCTAAGTGACATCATTGAAAATGAGCACCAAGTTGCAGGACAGCCTAATTTCTTCTAGGGAGGAACATTAAATCTAAGGATGCCAATGCCAAGCTGTCTTTCCTTAACAGCAAAGTTACAGGTTGGAGAGCCAAGGCTACTTTACCCAACACTGTAAAAACCACTGGAATGCAAGTAAGTACTTTACAATCTGTAAATTAGGAAAACTTTCATAGTTCACAAGTGAATTTAACTTTTTCTTACACTGGTTCGTGAAATGCTGTCTCTTCTGTTATTCTTGTGTGCTGCATTTAAATTGGCTTCTCAATTCCTGAATTAAACTCCTTTAACAAAATTCAGGCAGAGTGCTAGCTAGTTAATGGACTGTTAGTAGAGAGCAATTTTGAAAGCTATCTTTGAAATGTATTATTCAACTGACAAAAGTCTCATTTTACTATTTTACTGTTACTCAGTTTTCAAAATGCAGGATAAGGGCATTAGTATTTTACTACACGAGAAACAAATTAGATGGAAGCCCTTTGGGACACAGCTTTGGTATGGTTTCTCTAGAAGATACAGACCCAGCAGGCAAATCAGATTTTTGTGGTTATTGCGCCTTTTGGTCAAATTTGGCTGCCTGGACTTTAGGAACCACAAAGCAGACAGCACTCTGCTGCCAAAAAGGGAGTGTTTCAAAATCAAATTACCCAAAGCATGTGCTTGCATCTCTTTACAGCTACTTGGAAGGCCCGTAAACACCTCTGCACTGCAGAAGCAAGAACTCCCCATGCTAACCCAGAGCAGAACCAGCACTGCTACTCCTCCCATCTAGCCAACACCTGCCACAGTTTAGTATTAATAACTAAATAAATAAATATCACAGTCCCCTCTAGTGGCTGGTTCACCAGGAGAGCAGCACTGACTCCTCCTGGTCACAGAACAAAGGGGTACTAAATCCAAGGTGTAAAACATCTCACTAATTCAGATGGGGATCTTCTGAGTTACCTAGTGCAGAGCAGGTGTCTTATGTGTGCTTCTTCCCATTGCTTAGCATTAAAGGAAAGGACACGTTCTCTTCTACATCTAAAACGCAGCAGCCTGTCAATCACAGCGTGATACACAACACAGCTCCACTCTGCGCTGCAGCTGTTTTGTCACATTTGATGTCTTGAGTCACTCAGCAGCATTTCTGAGGGTAGTTACAATAAACTCCCCAGCACACTTATCTTCCACTGAAAACAGGTGGAAGCAATCACTTCTCATCTCACCAAGTGGAACATCTTCTGTTCTGCTCTTACACGATCTTTTATTGTTTCTCTGGATACCTGTAGCTGAGTTTTCTGCCCAAGAGCAGAATCATATGGGAACTTGCAAACATCCTTCTCCATTCTGACAGAGACACACCGAGACATTGTAAGTGCAATCCACCCCAACCTGTCTTCCTTCACAGTAAATTTGACATTGCATACGACTCCGCAGTGGCTCTCTATCCCCTTGAGACAAAGGCTCTGCAGGAGTACTGTTCCCCTTCTGTCGAAGCTAAGCACATATATTAATCCATCTACATTCATGGAAGAGGTTTATAAGCCACCTAGATCATGCTACTCATAGCTATAGTTACATTTTAGACAGCAAAAGCAATAAGCAAGCCTTCAAAAAGTTGTTGCAGCAGCATATCATTTTAGCAGAACCTTTTGATGCCAGTCAGAAATATTGTTTAATGCATACTTTCAGGGGAATAGTCTTTCTTGAAAGACAGACTGTTTGGCTGAATAGAGGTTCTGTAAAACTCATTTGCAGCTTGGCATTTTGCACACAAGGTAAGGTCTGTAAAAACTGCTCTTACATCCCAGTGAGGACAGCCACCCTGTTGCTTTTCAGATGACACACATATTCTGAAGGAGCAGGGAGTAAGGGCTCACCTAGCAAGAGCAGGAGAAAAGCTTGCAGACAGAGCAGCACAATTACACCTTTGTAATTATGCCAACGAACTCCATGTGTGGACACCACACATCCACTGAAGAGGTGGCAGAATAGGTACTATTGGTATGCCAGTCAACAACTTCTGTAAACAAGCCCTAAATGTAATTTTCTAGATAAATTAGGCTTGCAACACAAAGAAGGGAAGCTTTAGACAAAACCCGCTTCAAAGCGTTTCCACCACTGCACATGGAACAGCTGTAACCTGCTGCCGAGGCAGGGCACAGCAGCACTGTCTTCTGTCTGCTGTTTTGTTGAACATTAGTTACTTAAAATTTAGAATAACTTTGAAACTACATGAAGATGGCATCTACACTAAAATGCAGCAGGCCAAAGGTGAAGAATAGATACCTTTGAAGAATTCAAGATCTTCATTGCTTAGACAGCAACCCTGAAGAGCTGTACTAGCTTGGTGCACCCTAGACTATGGGGCAGTTGCTCACCACACTCGAGCCCCTAAGGCTTTAAAAAAAGTGAGAAAAATATATCGGGCAAGAGTCAGAAACTACTTTTACTGATGTTCAATAGTCTTATTCTTGAGTAATTTAAATCTGTCAAGTTGTGTGAAAGTATTCCTGATGAGCCTAGGAGGCACATGGACTCAATTATAAAACACAGTGATACTAAGAGAGCAAAAATACATTAACCAGTATCTGACTGTTCCCAGGTAGCTGCTGAGGTTAAGCACATGAGCCAGCTGATGCCTCAAAGCATACCGAAGTGTACAGGAGTAGTTTTTGAAGTTTATTCCTAGTGGCATGTTTCTTCAACAATACCTATAGATGTTTGTTCCTTGCCATCTAGCATCAACAGGCACAAAACTCTCATGCGAAAACAATGGCAAGAGGACAAGGTTACCAAGATGTATCCATGAATACAGGGTATGAACCTATGTTGCTTTTTGTAAATGCACTACCTGTTGGAAAACTATTACCTGTATGAGTAGGCTAATGATCCTTAATGCATTTTAGTTAAGACAGGTTGGTCCCATTTAAGCTGATCTTCCCATAGATTAGCTTTAGTCTTCAGTAAAATCAGGTTGAGAACCTTTGGGGTTTTATTAGAAAAAGGTGACAGGGATCAGTTTTGTTGTTATCGCAAGTTTTTTGTTTGTCCATTGTTTGCTCTTTACACAGACGCAAGCAGGTTTTCATTCTAAAAGTCTTCACATAAAAGGCCTGTTTATATTCAGTGGTATTTTACTGAAAAGAAAAAACCTCCAGGCTTCAAGCAACAGGTCCAATTGTACAGCAGGACAGTCAAGCCATAGTCTTCCTTACTCCACATCAGCATCTCCAATTAACAAATCAAGTAAAGGTAACAGCATGATATACTCACATTGTACAATATCGAAAACTACATGGGCGATGTAACAGTACCTGCTGCTTTTTGATAAGCTTACACTTTTATTTAAATATTAAATTAAATTTTATTTAAGTTCATTAAAATTTAAAAAGCAAATTCATTAGAGAATTTGCTATTTGTTTCAACAGAATTGAAAAATGTGTTTTGCCTACTCCTGTTTTAATTTAACTAGTGATAATTTAATTTTAATTTGTACCATCTTACCTCAATCAATTTGTTGGCATGTTCACGGAAAACCTGGGCATATTCTTTAACTTCTTTTTCGTTCCCATTCTTGGCAGCTTCAATCAATACTAAAAGCGGAACATTTGTTTCCAGAAAAGAGTCTGATACATGGTCCATAACAGCTTTGCGGAGCTAAAATAAAAATAAAAGAACGAGTTATTTTTCAGTAGTGTTCTACTGCTGTTTTCCTTTTACTGTATTAATACATAAAGCTTAAAGTACTTTTGTCATTGATCCTTCTTCCTTTGTGTGACCAAGGCTTTCCCTGCACTGCCTTGTCTATACGCTTTTTGCTTCAATTTAAATTAAATCTCCTTAAAAAACTGGATTAGTTATGTAAGTGCAAGTCACCAGTTTGGCCACAAATATTGATTTAGCAGCTCATATTGGTTTTGTCTGAGTAAATTTGCTGCTTTCCCTCAGCTGACTAAACAACATGCTGATTTAACTTTTTTATTTTTCTACTAGAATAAAAACATTTTTCAACAAACTTGATCCATATTCACATTTACTTGAAAAGGGGAATATATCACTTTAAAAACCAAACGGACAAAAGATTGATGTTACACAAATACAGTCCTCCAAGAAAACAGGCTGAGATGAATGCCATCAGAATTATAAAATATCCCTGATTATGTTCAAAATCCATAAAATGGGAGGTTTGGGGGTTTTTTTTGTTGGGGTTTTTTGGTTTTTTTTTTTTTAAATGTCTCTTGCCACGAGAATGGGTCAAGAATTAAACATCTTTATTACACAGTTAACAGGGGATTACACTTCTACCCCATGCTTCCCTGTGAACCAGGCTCTGAAAGCTCCTAGCTCTTAATTCACTAAATACAAGCAGGCAAGCCCACTGCCCCTAGAAACAAATGAACACATAACATATTTCCATAGAGGGCAAACATGCAGAAATGCACTCATTTGCCTCAACAAGTACCAACTTCATATACTAATTACCTGTCTACGCAAGTCTCTGGTCTTTTTGGTCATTTTATCAATCGCAGAGTTCAGTGCATCGCTTCTTTCTTTGCGTCCAGCCTGAAAAAAAAGAGACAAAGAGGTAAACAGGTATTCAGGGTCTCAACGTAAAACTAGTATTATTCATTTCGAGTACACTATCAGCTTTTTTTTTTTTTAAAGTGATTATGCACACTAGAAGTAAAACCTCCACCTGCCTGATAAAGCACTCTCTTCCTGGCTGGTTTGGGCAATACAGTAACATCTGACATCTTAAGATTCTACCTTTAACACTCTTCAGCTTGCTTTCAGAAGAAAAGGATGGTTTCATAAATCTAGATGTCTTTTTGCTCCTTATCAGCCAGAGACTACATTCAACCTCTGAATTTTACATTTCTCTTTTCTGCCAGCTCTGTCAACCACCCCACGGCTGGCACTGCATCGAGGCCAGAACGGCCCTGCTTCAACCCTCAATCTTCTACAAGCCTCGGCTGTCACAACCACCCAAGGCCAGTGGATTGCACGCAAACATCTCGCATGCTGCCTTCAACCTACAAGTATAAGCACCATGCAAGCAGTCCACAGGGCTGCCTGTCCAATACAACAGTGGTCCCTTACACACCTTCATACCCAACTATCACAGAAAACTGCTCTTGAGCAGTCAGTCAAAAGCCAAAAATCAATTATCTTGAAGGTAGAATCCTTACAAAACATTTGTCGAGGATGAAATCCAACATTTCAAGTAAGTATCCAGGCCCACCCACTGAGAGCTAGATTTTGCCAAGGTTCGATACAGCAAGTTTCACATTAGCCCTGTTGTTAAAGAGGGCAAGGGGCCAAGAAGGAGTGGCAGCTTCTCTCTTTATAACCAGACACTGGGTCAAAAATATCTTGATTTGTATCAAATTGGGAGCGTTAGATAAAACAATGGTGGTGGTCTGGTTTTGCTGGGAGTTTTTTCTGTATAATATAGCTTATATTAGAGCTTTGAAACATACTTTATGCAACCACAATCCAATTTCTGAAGTTCTAAGCCACGATCAATATAATTATCCTGTTGAGAAGAAAAACCATTTAGCAGCACTAAAGTAAGGGTATGCCAGTTATCAATTCTCCAGGTGACGGGCTGGTTTGAAATACCTGGATGAGCAGCCTTGAATCTAAAACATGGAATCCACACTACAGCAGAAATAAAAATTAAACAAAATGGGGGGGGGGGGGGGGGAGATTAGGATGTTGTAAAGTCATTACAGTTTAATGAATTATTGAAGATTTGCCACCTCCCTGATAGAGTAATTTGATTCTCATCACAAAAGGTAACTGAAAAGTGACTGAAATTAAAACCAGGAGCTCGTGCTGACTATGCCACAGCCTTTAGCAGACCCAGCGTTGGCCTGTTCTTCACCCCACATTCAAAAAATCAAAGCCAAAGTCTCTAAATAAAGTAGAGATTAATACTACTTATTTATTGAACAGTTTGCTGTTCCCATGCTTGGTGGATATGAAAACCGAAACGCAGTTAGGCTAGAAAGTCCCCGTTCAGCTTGCATTGACCGTGAATGCTTTGTCCCAAGCTGCAGCTCTGGGCACGCTGGTGGTGGTGGGCACTGCCTGCACCCCGAGGCAGGCAGCAAGCTCCTTGCAGCGGGCGATTCACCTGAAAACGTGAAACCTGCCAACTGGCAGCGCACAAACTAAAAGCCCGCTCTGAGACGTAAACCTGCAATTGCAGCTGCTTGCTCTTTCTGATGCTTTCACACCAGTTTACCTATTGCAACGTGACCATTTTACTGAACCCATGGCACCCCCCTGTACACATGGGTTTTTTTTTCCAGGAATATCTTTGGATCCAAGTTATATACTCATCTATTATGTAGAAAGCCAAACATTCAGCTATTCCAAGAAGTGCCATTTTACTTCTCCCTGGGTGCCCCTACGTTACCATTTTAACGCAAAGCAGGAGCACGCTTTTGAAGCGAGTCCACCCATCACTTCCACTTTGCTGTCCCTGGCTTCACAGCCCAGAACAGCCTGAGTGCACGAGGACCAGATGCCTTTCAGATGAGAGAAAAACCAAGAGATGGCTTCTACTAATGGATACTCAGTTCATGAGACGAGACCACAGCCAGTCCTATGTAAAATGCCCTGAAAAGCACGCAAGGCATACATTAGAGCCTAGGCAGCACCAGTTTCATACTGTTCATCCGTTCCTATTAAGCTACACCACGTATTAGCACAGAAAGAGCTGTATAATCTAAACCCATTAGGTTTTAAGCAAGGTGGTTCCAATTTATTTCCACCTTGTTGGCATTCAGAAATTTTAGTACAGGAGCTTGTCAAAAGTATTAACAGAATTTCCTTCTGAAGGCTGCAACATAAAATGCCCTGCTAATTTAGCTGCGGTAATTTAACAATTTAGTGCATATAGCTACTAACCCGGCTCCTTTGGTAGGGCTGGTGCAGCAAAGCAGAAGAGGACAAACATGATGGACGTCCACACCTCTGTGGCTACAGAGACCCTGTTGTCATTAACATCTTAAATCATCACAGCCCATTCTAACCAAGGTCCTGGCCTGGAGACAAGGATGTCAAGTTTTGCCCATCTGTAGTTTCTTGACCTTTTTTGCAAAAAATGAAACGTAAAGCACTAACTGTGGGACCAATTATGCCCCGTTAGCTCCAAGTGGAGGCAGCTAGTGGGACAGTGGTTCCTGGAGCACATGAAGAGCCATAAAGCCTGCGGCTGCACAAACCCTCCAGGGCACACAAAAACACTGACAATCATCCTTCGCCACAACAGTCACTTTGTCCAGGCTCCCACACGCCCCATGAATTTTACCCACTGGTTCCACTCTACAGCTCAACAAGTCCTGTTTGAGCTAGTCTCTTTCTCTGAATTAATAAATCATGTTTTAAAGGCTCCAAGTGACAGTTTACCACGCCTGGGTAATTTATTCCAGTAACCAATTACCCTTACTATTAAAAAATTGGTCCTTGCTTCTAGTCTAAACTTTCACTGAGAAGCCAACTAATGATCCGGCAGCACAACACATCCCAGCTATCAGCTTCTCTTATCCACGGGATTAGGAGCACTCACAATAGCAAAGCCTGAATATTCAGATTACTAATAGGATTTTTAGATATTCAGCACAAAACTCTGCTGAGGGAATCACAAGCTCTGCAGTCAGTAAGCAGCTAATAGATTCAGTAGATTTAATAGGGTCATGTCAACCATGTCAGTCATTTTGCAGCACGATACCACAGCTCTGTCCAGTATCATGGATAATAAATTTAGCCATGGTGCAAATTTACTTTAAATTAAATCAGATCTTTATCAAAGAGGCTGGAATTGGTGTTAAAAATTGCTCATTTCCGCCATCCCCCCATAATCTCTGCTCTTCCACCATCATTGCTACCCTGCTTGGAAAGCAATACAAGCAGTCACTGTCACATCCTTGCTGTTCCAGCTCACACAGCTATCCCCACTAGGGTTTGTTTTAATGGCTTAAAGCAAAGAAAGGGCATTTGTGTACAGGGAGGCAAGTGGAATCACCATCTCTGTCACCAAGCATTCCCTTTGTAGGCCTGCCATCTGAATTAAAACAAACAAAGAAACCCCCTGAACCAAGTTTTTCCTACAGCTAGTGACGTTAAAAATGTAACCCCAACTGATTTACAAAGGTAACAAGAGCACGGTGATGGCAGTGCATGAATGCTGTCTTAAAGCCACCAGAATCAGCAGTGCATGTATTACAATGAGTTACTCACAAAGCCATGTTTTTACAGCTAAATATCAAAAACTTTCATAGTTAATCTCAATGGTTCATCATCAGTTTAGGTTAAGCTAAGACTACAGAGCTATTGAGAGAAACAGTGCCTCTAGCCCGGCACCAGCCCTCACCTCACAGCGCACACACCCCTGCAGAGCCCAGCATCCCTTCTCCCTAAATCAGCACCCAGATGCAAGCCAGATGTGCCACCACTGTGTGATTGAGAGTCACCACTGCCCTGCCTGCCACCCAGCATGCAATTACCTAAAAAAGATGGTTCGCAGAGAGGTTTCTGCTTCAGATAATCTGTGAATTGTCTTCTGAGCTGTTTGTACAACAGGCAGCGTCGTGGTTAACGATGGTGATTTAATAAGTGAAAAATGAGCACTTGGCATACCTTCCTCTGGGCAGGCAGTGGCAGAGGCAGTCGTACGTCAGTGCGCCGCTGCTGAGCGGTGCTTCGTGGGGAGGCAGGAGATTTAGTGCTCAGATTCAGTTTGTCACATGCTTCATTTCTGCCTTGACACCTAGCCTAATTACATGTCTACAAAGGATAACTGTCCATACCCCTCTATTACCATGATACAAGGGCTACAGACAAATTCTAGATATAACAGTAGCTGATTCAAGACCAGGAAGGGTAAGCAATGAAGTATGACGCACATGAACTTCAGCGGTGTTTTCATATCTGACGTCTGATGGTTGAGGAAGCAGGACTATACACTGGTTTGTTGCAGGAAGGAGTCTCCCACGGTGAGCCCATAGCTCACCAAAGCACTGGGGCTGCACAGTATCATCTAGGGTTCAGCAAGAACCTGAATCAGAATAAAGATGCCTGCACTCCCCCTCCTGCACAGCTTGCCATGCCATGCCATGCTGCTCCCACCCCGACATCCCTCCCCACTGCCAGGCTGCAGCCATGGCAGCCCCATGCTCCCCTCAGCGCCCACGGAGACGGGAAGGGCTGGCTCCTGCACTCATCCTGGTACAAAGAGGAATTAAAATGTGCAACCAGTGCCAGGTGCAGAGTGCTGCCAGACAGGGAGGTGACAGTCACCACGCTACACCACAGCACACGTGCGTCCTTTGCTCCCAGGAAGATGACACCTGACCTATGGTACCCTGTTCCATCCCTTCCATCGCCCTCGCCCAAAAGACCTCTCTCTGCAGCTAGCCTGAAGGGCTGGACACATCTGTTGATGATGCATCACTTTGGACATGCGTTTTTCTCACGTGTCCACTTCTCAGGGCTCACTGCTAACCCAGCTCCATGGCAGTGCACCCGAGTGACAGTATGTGCATGGTAATTGTACAGCCACACGTCTGTGCTCGTCTCCTTCACCTCACAGCCTTACTGACACAGCACAAAGGCTATCTTTTAGCAAAATGCAGCAAATACTCCCGTGATCCCTGACGTGCTAATGTCCAGCAAAAATTAACGCAATCATTTCTTCAGGCAGAAGGGTGAGCTGTCTGTTTGCATGGTGCCACACATGCGGCTGCAAATCCCAGCTGCCCCAGCCTCGCCTGCAACTCCAGGGCTTGCCATCCTCCAAGCCCACAGCACAAGAAAGTCACGCAGCCCACATCTACATCATGTAAAATTAGCTTATTTGTTGTTCTTAATACACTAGGAAGGCTTCCACAAGATGTCAGCCTAACTAAATGACAATGCTAGCCTCAGGGTGCAATTCTACTTTTCCAGCACATGCATTTAGCAGGGAAACCAGTTCTGCTGCTGCTGGAGGAGCAGGGTAAGGGAGAAGCCCCTGAAAGGGTTATTTGGTCCAAGCAAGCTTATTCCTGAGGTGGACACGCCTTTTTCCCCTCTCCATGTAGCACATGATGATTCAGGCCATTACTTCAAAGTGCCCATTCTGGCAGAAGTCCCAAGATGGCACTCATAGGTGGTTTTCCTCAGCATGCAAGCGAGTTTTTAGTCTCCGGTGAAACGAAATTGTGTGAGTTTTGTGGGCAGCTGAGGTTTATTCCCAGCCTACTATACCTCAACAGCCCAGGCAGCTCCCAAGGAACAATGTGAATATTACCGCAGAGTTCTAGACTTAAGAGAATCAGATGCATGCTTTCAGTAATATCTGTTATTTCACAAGTGCACAAAAAAAGTGCACATGTTTCGCTAAGAAAAGCACCCATAAAGTTCGTGTTAACAGTTTCCCAAACAGGAAACTCGCTGGCAAGGTGCTAAATAGCCCTTGTTTGGTTATGGGCCAAAGAGTGGAGAGCTTTAGAAAGGAAGCAACTTACCGTGTTTGAACATTAACTCTTAACTCTGTGCCAAATTACACAATCTTGATGTGGGAGGAACCTACCAACAGATACTGATGCAAAAGAGCAAAATGTTTCTAAGAGATACCTAATTTCAGTCTCCTGGTAATAGCAAAAAGAGATAGCACAGGAGAGTAATATTTGACCTTACAGCCATTGTAATTTTCTTAATTACACCCTTTGGAACGCTGTTTTTAAATGTTGTGTTATCATATTTAAATGTTATTAAAATTCAAATCAACACTTCAAATCAGGTTTTACACCAGATGAGCTGCTATGGGAAGCACAACCACAGGTACTTCAGTGCAGTAGTTCCATCAGACAGCTGGCAACTGACAGCTAAGGCTGGATTTCAGCTTCTGTACTTTTTGTACAGTGAACACTAAATGTGAAGAAACTCTTTAAATAGGTTTATGTAATTTCTTTGCATGTATTTCTTTCACTCTAGAACAAATGTGAAAATATTTACTATGGCTGAGCAATTTAAGAAATTTATCTAGCATTTCCTAATTTGCTTTATCATTAAAGATAGGTACTTTCCTGATGGGTTGGAGGTGGTTTTTTGTTGTTGTTTTGCTTTGGTTTTGGGGTGGGTTTGAGGTTTTGTTTTTGTTTGTTTATTTTTAAAGAGTTCACGTTTCTCCATCCCTTTACTTTCCACTTAGCACTTGCCTTCAGCCTGCTCTGGACAGGCAGTCAGTATTACAATTATGCCACAGGACAGTGAAGGGAGAAGCAGGCAGAAAACAAGTCTTAGTTTAAATGAGTACCTCTAAGGAACCAAAGCTTAATAACAAAGGTAAATGGCCATTTTATTTAAAGTCTTCTTTTGACACAATTCATCATCTTCCTCCATCAGCATGGGAAGTTTGCTGTTCTCAGCTCATCCCATATCTTGAGGTTGTGATACCTCACCGCTACAGAGTGAACGTTTTCACGTGCCTTCTACTACATTATTGCTTTATCTCTCAAGGTGAAAATAAAAAAGCTTATCCACATTGCTTGGAGCGGGAAGCTAACACCCCCCTGCCTCATCCACACTGAGTGAAGGCCAGAGCAGCTGCTCCAAAGGCCTTCCTGCACATCCATGCAAAAATCCCCAGACCCTAAAAAAAAAAAATAATGTAAATCAAGTCTGTTCATTTACCTGTTCATTTACCATTTACCCTCATAAATCAGCTGTCCCTGAGGAGAGTTTACTCCAGCTAAAAGGGCAATGAACTTTTAAAGCAAGCAGCCATGACAGCACATTTGCCTCCTCCACGCTGGGCGTGCACGCTCCGGCCAAAGACCAGCTCGGCTGTAACAGCACATACAGCTTTGCAGGGTCACCGTTTCTGCAAATGCAAATTTCTGCAACTCTAAAACACACGGGATAACTGTTACGGACCTACCCTGCAGGGAGATGCTAACAGAAGTAACGTCCCCCTTTTACAGGGGGGCATATAACACCAGAATGTAATTGGTGACCACAAGGAAGCCCTCAAACTGCTCTGAGCCCCGACAGTAAATGCCAACATCATGATTTCCTCTCCTGCACTCCAGTCCCCAGGAAAAGGCAAGTACAAAAGCCACCGTTTGGGGGGTGGGAAAATAGATTTTTCCAGTTTCATAACTGCATGCTGTCAAGCTGGATTCCAATTAAATCTTTCCTGTGCCGTAACACAAGCTTTGCTTTTTCCAGAAATTTCTCATCGCTTGAACACTCACTCCTGTCCTTCGCTCCCAGGCTGTGTGCTGTACTTTCTGACACACCACCTTTACCTAAATGACTGTTCTCTCCCTTTACCACTTTTGCAGGGACCACAGTCGAACACAGTTGTTATGCATAGCTTTAAGCTGCCAAATACCTCTCACCTCCGTGAAAAGCTGGTGCTAACCAGCACTATTCAAACCGTGCGTACTTTGCCTCTAAAAGTTCCTTTTATGCAGCAATATTTAACAGAAAACCGGCAGCAGCTAGCACTAAGGCACTTCCAACCGCAGCTCTGCGCCGCTTTTAATACCAGCTGAATACAGCCAGCACAGATGTAGGAGGGGGGGAGCGGGGTGGTGCAAGTCTTTCCTATTCCTTGTACTGCGGGGACGAAGGACTCCTACCGTTGATTTTTTTTTCACCCCTCTATCAGTGGTCTTTAACACGATCACAGTATGCACCACAATGCTTTAAAACAGCAAAGCTTCTGGAAAACCCAAACAAAAGGAACGTCACCAGGTGACGTCAGCCTATATACAGCCCTGTGTGGTCGCAGCGCATAAGCAAATCCATTCTTGTACCGCTTCCCTGAAAAGCTTTTCAGTAAATGCACTCATGCTACTACAGGAGCTTCTCTCAGCAATAAGCCACCCATCTGCCATCAACAAGTTAGGACTAAGGGAAGCCACAGCTGCGGAAAGAGAAAACGTGAGCTTCAATTAAACAGCTGAGCAGCCACAGAGGACGAAAACTTGTATTAAGCATTGATTTAAAAATTGCAGACCTGTCAGAGGAGATCAAGCCAGTGATTTCAAAAGGAATATTCCAAGAGAGCATCGTGGATTCAATTTTGCACTAATATCAAAGGACACTAAACCCAGTAAATTATTCAAAGGCTATCTTACATTAGAGCCTTTTACAGACTCACCGCGTTGAGTCTAAAACTACGACTGAATGCAACCTCCAATGTACTCAAAAGAATGGGTAAGTTCCTGCATTTCTATATACCTTGTATAATGAATGACCAGCTATGCTTTAAAGGAGCAGTTAGATGCTAAAGCAAATTTTTCTGCACTGAACCTTATGAAAAAAAAAATGTTTTCCGATTGTGACACTGTAGTTCTCCGTAATAGAGATAAAGACTCATCCTAAGTGTAATATCCAAGTATTCTGTTTTTTGTAGTAAGTTGTTTCTTGCATTTAGAATTCGCTTGTCAGAAATGCATGGCAATGTTATCTGCAGTGAAATCTTCCATCGTGATGTTCAAAGTGTACTGATAAGGCTATCCTATCTTGTTGTTTTCCTAAATTATATTCTGCAGGCTTACATTTCAAGTGGCCATTAGGGGCTCGTATGCTGGCAGCACTATATGCAATGAGTATGGTTTTAAAAATGCTGCCTGCCTTGGGCATGGCTTGTCCACCAAAATGTCGCTGTGAGAAGCTGCTCTTTTACTGTGACTCTCAGGGGTTTCACTCAGTGCCAAACACCACTGAAAAGGGCTCGCTAGGTTTGTCACTGAGGCACAATTATATTTCTGAACTTGAAAGGGATCAATTTGCAAGCTTCAGTCAACTTACTTGGCTTCACTTAGATCATAATCAAATTGCAACAGTCAGAGAAGATTCTTTTCAAGGACTGTATAAACTTAAGGAATTAGTCTTAAGTTCCAACAAAATCTTTCATTTGCCAAACACAACTTTTAGCCAGCTGCTTAACCTGCAGAATTTGGACCTCTCTTTTAATCAGTTATCCTCTCTGCACCCCGAGCTCTTCTACGGCCTTCGCAAGCTACAGACCTTGCACTTGCGTTCCAACTCCCTGCGGACCATCCCGGTCCGCCTGTTCTGGGACTGTCGTAGCCTGGAGTTCCTGGATTTGAGCACAAACCGCTTGCGAAGTTTGGCTCGCAACGGATTTGCAGGATTAATCAAGCTGAGGGAGCTTCACCTAGAGCACAACCAGCTGACAAAGATTAATTTTGCTCACTTCCTCCGGCTGAGCAGCCTGCACACCCTCTTCTTGCAGTGGAACAAAATTAGCAACTTGACATGTGGGATGGAGTGGACTTGGGGCACCTTAGAAAAGCTTGATTTGACTGGAAATGAAATCAAAGCCATTGACCTAACCGTCTTTGAAACTATGCCTAACCTTAAAACCCTCCTAATGGATAACAACAAGCTCACCACTCTGGATTCCAAGATCCTAAGTTCGCTGACATCCCTCACCACCGTGGGCCTCTCCGGCAATCTGTGGGAATGCAGCCCAAAGATCTGCGCCTTGGCCACATGGTTGAGTGGCTTCCAAGGTCGGTGGGAGCACTCCATCCTCTGCCACAGCCCCGACCACACCCAGGGAGAGGATATTCTGGATGCAGTGTATGGTTTTCAGCTTTGCTGGAATTTATCAACTGTTGTTACGCCCGTGGCTACGACGTATGCAGCTCCGACTACTGAGTACACGAAAAGAATAAGCTCTTCTCATTTCCATATGGGTGACAAAGAGATTCCAACTACGGCAGGCATGGTCGTTACCACTGAAGAACATTTCCCCGAGCCAAACAATGCCATCTTCACTCAGAGGGTAATTACAGGAACAATGGCTTTATTGTTTTCTTTCTTTTTTATCATTTTTATAGTGTTCATCTCCAGGAAGTGCTGCCCTCCCACATTAAGAAGAATTAGGCAGTGCTCAATGATTCAAAACCACAGGCAGCTCCGATCCCAAACACGGCTGCATATGGCAAATATGTCAGACCAAGGACCATATAACGAATACGAACCCACCCACGAAGGACCCTTCATCATCATTAATGGCTACGGACAGTGCAAGTGTCAGCAGCTGCCGTATAAAGAATGTGAAGTATAATACCTACATGCCATCAAAAATTAAATCAGATAAGTAACCTATTTTAAAATTGTAGGGGACCTACATCAGATTCTAATTTTTACAAATGTTGACATAAAGCCTAATTTTCCAAGCTACTTAATGGAAACATTGTTTATGGAGTGGTGCAGTATTTTTAAGTTTTTTAAAAAATAAATCCATAATATTTTCAGTGTTAAAGAAGCAATGATTACATTAAAGTTGCACTCCTAATGTTTAAAAGTCTAAAAAGATGCTCACCTCAAACTATGTAAAATGTTTCATGTTATGTAATTATATGACTGTGTGTAAACATTTATACCCAAGTCTCCACATTCTACTTTTTCTAATGAAAACAGTCCGAGGGGATGGATACTGGATATCTGTACAGAGATCTGCGGGGGGACATACGCTCCGTTTGTTCCACTGCAGCTGTAGGATCCCAAACACTCCAGCTGGCTCCGTTCACTTTAAAGGCAGCCGTGGAGGAAGATTTTCCTCCTCTGATAATTTCACTCCAGTAAAAAAGGGGAAGGAAGGAAAAAAAAGAAAAAGAAAGAAAAAAAAAGAGCAACAAAGGTCCAGGTGGGGATTTAAGTGCATTGGGAACCAGTGAATTTATTTTTAAATACAGTTTTCCTATCTGCATATTCATAGTTTGGCTTGCTTAAATGGACCTTGCTAAAGCTCACAACAGATACAGAATGGAGCAGTTCACACGGTCACAAATTAGCAGGACGATCACAAATTAGCAGGACGATCACAAATTAGCAGGACGACTCTCCAGGCGCTTACAAAGTAGGCAGTGCAGCTTATTTAGGAAGGCTCAGTATGACAGGATCGATTCTAAATATTAAGTGCATTCAATTGTTATCGGCTCTCTGGTTTGACTTGATGATGCTTTTCATGAATTCAGGCTAATTACTTACAACTATGAACAAACAGCATTTCAACACCTTTTCATGTGTAAATACCCTTAATGCAAGTTTTTCTTAATTAAAAGTAAATATCAACCACGAGGTTAAGGAGAAGAGGGAAGGAAGGAAGAAGCCTCTCTTTGTCCCCCCGCTGCCCCCCCAGCTGAGGCTTCCTCTTGCCTGGAAGCTATTTTCATGCACTAACTCCACTGGTTTCTCTGGAGACAGAATTAGCCCCTGTAATATAAGCTCTCACTTGTCCTCCTGTTCCAAAATGCAAGGTAATTACCAGGTTTTGGTTTCTGTTTTTTTAAAAAAAAGTACCTTCTGATAAGTATAAGTTAGGATAATATAATTAGTTTATAGAATAGCTCACTGAAAAATGTTTCATTTCTTGATATGGGACAGAATCTAAACTAGTATGCCGTTGAAAAAAATCTTGTATAAATATATATACACACACACGCACCTCATTCTTAAGGAGTAATTTGGTTTCTTTAGCCAGAAGTACCATATTGCTATTTATACTATACTATGAAATTATATGTAAATATTTGCAGATCTATGCAGCAGTGGTGGTACTCAGATGCCACAGGGGCGGGGGGGTGGGGGGGTCTGCAAAGAATTACATTATTTTTAAGTCAACTGCTCAAATATTGTAAACATTCTAACCAAAGCTAAAAGGACCAGAGGGATAGAATTTTTTTTTATATATATATATACATGTATGTATAACTGAAAAAAAAAAAAAAAAGTGTTGTGTCCAATGCTGCAGTGTTAAACAATTACCAGCATACACCGATGAAAAAAAGAAATTCCTCACAGTGTTGACATACCTTGAACAAATCAGTAATTACAGTATGCTAATTGTGTTGTACTAAACTATTCTGCAAACTTTTTAAACAGAAAAGTCACTGCATAAAAGTCTGTTTGCTATTTCACTCTGCTTTTATATATCTGTATTACCACTTAGTGAGGTATTTAGGGTGCAATTATACAACAGTTTGATGTTTTATTGTGAAATGAATTCGTCCAAGGCAATTATAGCAAGATAAGTGTGACTTCTGTTAAGATTTTACATAAAGATTTTTCAATTACTGGTTTTGAAGATATTAATTTGCATTATTTTACTTTTACATACAGTGCCCTTATTATAAAACAAATATTTTGTTTACTTCCTGTGACTCTGTACTTTAATGGAAGAGATTCAGTGAAGCCTAATGGTTTTCCATAGAGATACCTTTGAACCCTCGTAACTGTTTATACTGTGATGAGCCAATTTACACCTATTCTAGAAAATCAATTACTGCTTTTAACTGAATACAATAAATCCTGTGGGGCAGGTGGACAAAGAGCAAATATTCTGTATGATTAAATCTCACGTGAGCCAGAAGGCCAGACCTAAGCTGATAAATACAAAAATGTATTGGTATCCAAGGGTATTTAGCTGCTTGTGGAAAGACTTGCTTCATTCCTTACCACGAATAAGCACTCACAGCTCTTCCCTTACATCCAGGCTTTTGCTCTGCTCTGGGCAAGCGAGCATGCATCACTGCCTCAGCAGCAACCTGCCCCTGCCTGTGCACCTCCCTTACCTCGTGTTAACCAACACGATGGTCTGCACCAGGGGAAACTGGAAAGCAGACACTTTCGGGATGATTTTCATGTACAGCTGTAGGGTACCAGCAGAGACAAAGTTATAACTGAACTCATTAATTATACTGGCAGCCAAATAATCTGTCTACACTATTATCAACCATCAGATGTCAATACTAAACTCTGATGTCCTCAGCTGCATTTGTAAGAAGGACTTCCACCTTTCTCCTCCATGCCCAGCAGAAACCCTTGCTGTAATAAGACAGTTCAGAAGGTACCACGTCAGTCTTCCACATGGTAACGAGACCTGGCCACTTGACTGAAGTGCTGAGGTTCCTCCCGAGGAGGTGCTTTCCCAACACCCTAGCTCTGCACAGAAACCCACTCCAGCTTTATTAGCTTATAATTATGCCCAGGAAGAGTAAAGACAGATGTTCCAGCAATGCTGGATTTAATCCTCTTCTCCACCCCAGCCACTCATACCAATTTTCCAAGCATTAAACCACTGTTCCAGTGTCTCTCAAAGCAAACACACCCAGGCACCCAACTTCTCTTCCCCACCAGTGTCCCCAGTTTCCACTGGTCCTGCAGTGCTGCCTTGGCTGCAGACAGCAAAGCAGGAGGCCAGCAGACGCAGCCTAGCACGGCACTGTTCAATTTTACTTTGACTCTCTGTACTACACACTAATACGCAGCCAATCTCCCAAATGTCGTGGTTTATGTCTGCCATTTCCAAAACCATTTGTTGCCAGGTTCCAGGTGTAAGCAAAGCAATTCTGCAAACATTACATTTAGGGTAACAGGTATCATAAAACTCACAGAATGTCAAACACTAGCAGTGAAGTCAACTTGAATTCCCTTAGAGGGACAGCAAACGGCAGGCAAAGCCATCACTCTACACAAGGACACGACCAGGGGCTGTTAATTTGGGGGTTTTGTTTTCTTTTTGTGGGTTTTGTTTTTGGGTTTTTTTTGTTTCGGTTTGGTTTTTTTTTTTGTTGTTGTGGGTTTTTTTGTTGTGGTTTTTTTTTTTTTTTTTTTAGTTACTGTCTTCCATTCTCAATTGCTTGTGACTCTTCCAGGCAAGGAGGGTATTGTAATAATTGCATTACTCAGCAGTCTCTGATTTTGTTTATGGAACAAGAACCATGATGATTTGGTTCAAATTAATTGTATTTCAGTATGAGTACTAGCTGATGACAAGAGGTTGTTAACTTGCTCTCCCCAAATATCTCTGTTGCACAGCCTCAGTTTCTACAGATACTAAATGGCATCATAGGTGCTTCACCACCTCTAGGCACAGCCTCATTCAAGTGTTCAGGGCCTTTTAGAAATCAAAATTTCTTCTACTGCTCCCGAGATCCTCATCCCATCCAAAAATCTCCTCCAGCCATCTTTTCCTCCTCCCTACCCTAGCATCAGTGAAATGCAAACCTAGCAGTACAAGTTCAAATTTTGAGTAATCATACTGGAACAGGTCTGAATTAATGCTTTCAGTTCCCCTCTTGTTAGTTGCTCTGCATTAGATCATTGTTTGAATGCACACAACTAAAAATTACTCGATAAAGAGTAAAATGGGCTAGCGTTTAGTGTCCAGCTGAAGTGTTCCCCTGCACAGAGCTCCCATTTCCCATCACATGGAAACATAATTAATGTCACTGTATCAATGTTTGGTTTTGTTTTCTTTGCGCCCAAGCAGAAATTATCTGATTTTTTTCAGTGATAAGCCTAGCCTGCATGCAAATCTAAGCATCTGAGCTTATGTCCCATTACCTCCCTTAGAAGACAGTGGCCTATTGTTAACATGTAAAATCAGAAATATCCAGTGGTTTAAACCAGAAATCTGCACTACACACATTTTTTAATGTGTCTAAGTTAATTTCTGTGCCACTTTAATGAAAATAAAGTTGATTTAATTTTGTGATCTACGTAGCTATCAAAATCCATCTGTTCAGACCTATGAAATCTACCCAGAAGCTGAATTTCATCTTTCTTATGAAGTTTTCCATAAAAATTAAAAGTTCAGAGAGAGCTACAGTATTTCTCCTCCCCCCAAAAAGGAACAAGCAAGAAAACAACAAAAATCAAAGGCAGTTGTGCAGAGGCCACTCCTCCCTCCCCATGCCCTTCTCCATTGCAAAAAGTCCCATACACTAAAAGTGTGCCGGGCTTTGCTTTTTAAGCCATCATGCTAGCAGGATGCTTAAAGATTATTTCAGAGTCAGCTGGAAATTCAGCATTTCACATCTTGTATAAAAACCTTTTGAGAACTATCTAGGGAAAGGTAACAGAAGCTTTGATGGATGTAATCTAGCCTCAGACAGGGCAAAACTTGCGCTAAGGGCAAAACACCATGCAGCTTGTGCACCTGTGGTGTTATCACTGAAAAGCTACACCTGCTATCCTTCAACCACTCATTTGTAAAAAACCAAACAAAACCCACCCCATTTTTCTTTTTACTAATGAAAACATTAGTAACTGAACTATTCTACCAGCTTAGCTACCAGAGATTTTTAGAGTCCTAGATGCATTGTGTTTAAATTATGTTTAAAAGAGCCAACATCTGGTGGGAGGGGGTGTAAGTAATGGAGTAAAATGAAGTGCAGTGTACAGAAAAGTTTTGTTATTAAAATTGTGTATACTGTAAAACTGAATTTGCCTCTTTCTTCCTCCCTTTTCAAAGAGAGGTGTCAAAAGCTCACTCTTTCACAATATGTAAAGACCAGTCTACATCCACTGTCCAAGGCAGATAAATCAGGTTTGGGCCAGTCCATTTGCCATAATCATATCAAATACAGCACCTTCTGTTTTACTACAATAAATGAGCTGGTCTGCATGGGTTCTTCCCAAACAAGACATCTCTTGACTAGCAGAAATTATTTATATAAGCAAGAGCAGAGAGTGAAAACCGAACCAAAGCTAAACTCTTGGCCCTTGAGACTGAAGCCCTGGGAGCACCTGCGTCAGAAACAGCACAGGCAGCAGCACCCTCTCCAGCGTGCTGGCATGAGCCCCAGCACGACCCAGCAGACATGCCTGCAGGGCTGCTGAGACCTGGCTGTTCCCCCAGGTCGCCTGGTAGACCACCGTGACCGCCTGTTGGTCATTGCGCCAGCCAAGAGCGTGGCATTTCCAACAGGACCACCTTGCCGAGAATTTAGCAAGAACAAACAATCTATATCATTTCGAGATGTCAAACTAGCAAGACATTGCTTCAGCTCTGAATTACAGCTATCTAGAAAGCGTCAGAAATACATTCCCTGTACAAGAAGCGTTCTTCATATAGGCTACCACAATGAATGTAACATTCAAAATCATGGTGCTTCAATAACATGAGAAAGATTTCTGATTTAGAGAAGTGACAAGTTCACGGACACAACCCAAAAGCCTTGGTACAACAGCTGAACAAAAGAACAAGTTTCAGGATGTTCCAAGATGATTACATGCACTGAACTGCCAACTAAAGTCATTTTAGTAACTAAGCCTTAGCTACGTTTACTTTTTTGCAAAAGGTTTGGCTGGAACAAGTTCTCAAGGGTTTTAAATGTCAGTTGGCTAACTGCCTCTCAAATCCTTCTAATACCTCAAAGCAGCACATGATAAATCTATTTTCTTAAAACTCTCAAAGAGACTAACTTAAAGATAAAAATGCATCTCATGCAAAACCAGTTGCTTTCACAAGCAAAGGTCAGATACATAAGAGAAAAAAAGAGTATTCTGAATATACTATGCAAAACCTTTCAATCCAATTAGTAACAAGGAAACATCAACATGACTAGCAACTTTTAAACATAGGGTGTGTTAAGACAACTGCAAAAAACCAGACTCAAGAACCTGACTGGAGAGGACTGCACAAATGAACTGAAAATTGTAGCACATCTGGGAAAGCGCCAACTCCTTCCTCCGGTGAGTGTACAGGCTAAGGTACAGAATTCAATACAAGTGTTCATCCACCATAAAACCCTAATGTTAGTATTTACATTACACTTCCAACACACACACACACACACACAAGCAAAACTAAAGTGGTATTCTCTACTACCAGGACATTTTATGAAATAAATCTTCCTTTAAAAAAAAAAAAAAATTTTAAATGCTGTTCAAGTAACTTACCCCTGTTTTCTCCCAGCAGATTCTACTACTTTTATGTTGAATACTCAAGCAAACTAGACACAGGAGAAAGTGCTATTTTTCTTTTCCATCAATCCTTACCCCTAAAGAGTGTGCAGTGCATCCACTGTTTGATATAGATGCATTATGCTTTATACCAGTTTTAAAAAGCAGCCTTACTTCACGAAAAGTCTTGAAGTAAGTGGAAAAGGTTCATCCATCAAGATGGTTCTTAAATAATTAATGGATCATAATTCTTTACAGTCAAAAGCAATTAATTTTCTGTATTACAATCATGAGAATAAATCTGAAAAATCCATTCTAATGGCTCTGAATCTGAAGATAGTGTTGCAGCTGAATTTTTAATCTTAAAATACAGGAGCAATGAGGACTTCTGCTGTTTAAACATACAATCTTCTACCAAACAGAACAGCTTTACTGCATATTTAATAGGTAGAATGGTTTTTGCAAGACTGCATGAGATTAAAGACAGCACTAGATACAGGAAATGCATTTCAAGTAGAAAAGTCCTTCCAAGATACTTCTCAACTGTAGAGCTACAAAAATTCTTGAAATATCCTTTATGAAGCATACAAAATACTGCAGAAAAGCTTACTGCAAAAAGTAGTTTTACTTATATGTTTGCAAAGAGCTAGAAAAAACTGAGAAGAGTGTTAATGCAGAATCCAGCTCAACCCTACAGCAAGATTAGGATGCATTTGCTCTCTTCCCTTGAACTAACTCCTAAATAATCCACATGTATCCAGAACCTCTGCCTCAAAAGCCATCTGCTGTTAGCGGGGACTATCAATTTCTGCCCTCAAATAGATTGCTCCAACCCTGATTCCACCTTAAGTTTTTAATCTTTCAGAGAAGAAAAAAACCCTGTAAAATTAATAGAGCTCTAAGTAACACTAATAATGACAATCTGTTAGAATTGAGAACATGGGAAAGGGGACAGGGACACAGACTACAAGTGAGTTTCCATCTCCAAATGCACCACAAAACAGTTAACAAGAGGAAAACACATACACATTCCCCTGCACTGCAGGCACTTTCAGAAGCTTTGTTAACAATCACCACTTTGATTAAGTAAAATTTTAGCTACCCAGGCCGACTCACTTGACCCAGAAGGGAGTCACACAGTAAACATCCTCAGCATGCACCTATCAAAGGATACCAGCCACAACAAACTAGTTAGTTGGGAAAACCACACGGTGGGCCATTCTTCAAGCCTCCAGGTCTAACCGTATACCTCTCATTTAAAGAGCATGAGATATTAAAGCATCATCTATGTTGTCCTCAGGATAGGCGAACATGCTTCAGTGAAGACGTGGAACTACTTATTGATCGAGTCTAGCCCTGAAGCACGCCATCCCAGAAAGAACAGCAACATCTGTTGTAGCAAGGTCTACAGAGACTTAGGATTAACTCCATGCTTGAAATTCTGGTTGAATAATTCAGAGCTTAAGGAATTCCTCCTCAATCTTTTCAGATAGTCCTGAAGATGGAAATAGCTGTGTTGCTGCTTCCAGGTAGGACAGACACCTAGCTCAGCACCTGGGGGAGCAGCAGACCACCACAAGGCAGACCCAGAGCATAGGCAACCAAGTCTGGTAACTCCTAATGACAGCTGGAAGCTCTACAGATATCAAGTGTATATTTTTAGGGTTCAGGCCTTCAAGAATTTAACAGCCACAGGGCAGGCAGGAAGAGAAAGCCATCTCTAGTTTGTATTTTTCTCTACAGATGACTGGCTTAGCTCTGGGACATCTATTAGTGCCATGGCAGCTGTGGAACTCCGAAATAAGAGAGCTTTGACTACATGACATGCAATTAGCATCCAGTCCTAAGACACCAGAAACTTCAAAAAAAGGCTAAGGTTAGACATTTCATTAGGCTGAACTACAGAAAAAGATACAGTAAGCTTTGATACAGTAAGCTTTGGCAGGTACTACATCTCTAACATGACACCACGCTCCTGAGCAAAACAAAAATAACAGATACCTTCAACAAGTTACTATAGTCTATAGTGACAGTTAACTTCTAGGAGATGTCTGTACATCCTTTACTTAAACTAGAAACTAGCATGCTCAATGTACCATGAGTAATGAGCTTTTGTGAGGTATTACTTTCTGCCTGTGAGTGGAGAGCAAGTCTCTAGACCAGCTAAAATATGTCAGTCCTTTGGACAACGGACATCTGCTGCCCATAGTTAAAATAACTAAACACTCACATAGTCCACTGCATAACGTAATGTAACAATGAAGTCAGGACTAAGGCATTTCAGATATTTACAGACCATGCGTGCAATTTCAATATACCTTCAGTGCTGGGAACTGCTGAACAAGTTGCAATGCCTCTTCCGCTCCAAGCCTTGGATTTGTCAGCGATGTAGGTATTGCTGACAAATCTGAAACTTGGAGAAAACCACCACGTTGTTCCAAATCTGAGAAGCGTTTATGGAATGAATTCAAAGCTCTTGCTCCCATGCTGCAGAGATGTACCCTTATCAGCAGGGACTAGGACAGCAAACACCACCAGACACGCAGCGAGGTTCTTGTGCAAAAAGCACTTGCACAAAAGCAGTAACAGTACACGGAGACCTGGAACGTGAACTAATGCAGCTCGAGACTACTCCAGGACCTTCCTGTGACTAACAGCTGTCTGACAGCATGCCGTAAAACACAGTGGACAAATGAAAGTACTGACAAAGCGGAGAACGACTCCGGTGCACCACACAGATAAATTTCAGGGATATTACGCCTTCATATCTACAACTGTCTATGGACAACAATTAACTTGACAAAGCATGCCAATGAGAGTGTCCAGAGACACATGAAAAAGTTTTATACTACATTCAAATGAGCTGATGCTACGAGACTGCAGACTGCTTTCTTCTTCTTAGTGGGCACTCAATCATTTGAATATACCACAGTAAAGCTGCATCATCAAAATAGGAACTTTGACACCTACTTTTACTATCCATTTATTCAAAAATAGTAATCTTCATCAGGCAAATTAGTAAGTGATCATCAGCTTTAAAAAAGTTTCAATTGTTTATGCAAACCCAACTGCATTGCAGAACGTTCTGTTCACTGCAACTCCTCTGACTTCAACCTGTGTTGTAACAATCAAGAATAAAATTTAGTCTATACTCACTGACCATCAGACACCCACTGGAAATCATGCAAATATAAGGAAATCGCTCCAAAAAGATGAGGTTATATAAATAACAAAACAACCCAACCACACCATTGCTCTAGAACATTAATTATGCACACATACGCAATGAATAATAAAAATAATTTAATAGAGATGTGACACAGTAAATCCACCTGAAACAATATGAAATATATGCAACCAGTGATCCCGAGGTACTAACTGAAAGCAGTATTTAAAAATCAAAATTAAATCTCAGAAAAAAACCCACCCCACTAACGGGGAAGTTTACCTATGGAAGGCAGAAAAGCTTCTAAAAATTCAGTTTCAAGAAGGGTCTGGGCCTCTGCAGATGGGATTCTCTGCACAGAGACAGTACCAGACTTCTCTGTTATTACGTTAACCAATTACTTAATGTTATCTTTAGGTACATAAAAGTACATCGGCTCTGACCATATAATCTTACCTTAACCTATGTCTGTTAAAATTGTGTGCCTACTACTTTTTACCCATTACCAGCTGCAGGACATCTGTCTTGCACTTCAGGTATTTCCTGGTGTCTAAACCTCCAGCTAGCCTAAGTATCACTCACTTGCCACAAACGAATTTAAATGGGTAAACTATGCCAAAAATATTACTAACTTTTATCCTGTGTTGTTTTTTTTTTTTAAATAAGTAGTATATACTATTTCCTGCATTTGCTTATGCAAGAGAAATATTTTAAACTATTGACAGGATTAGGACTAAATGACAAGTCCACATACTTGACACAGATTGCTCACAGACACAAAGTGGAAAAAAATGATGAAGAACATGAACAGGTTTCAGTGATCTGAGCCAGGGGGGAAAAAAAAAAAAAACAAACCAAAAAAACAAACCAAAAAAACCCCCAAAACAACCCACACCCATTCTGAGCAGAAGAGAGGACTTCTTTGTGATAATTAAAACAGCTTCTACTAAGGCCATTACACAGCCTGATTTCTATTTTGACAAGTGGTTTGGTTATTTCATTTCTTTTCTTTTTTTTATGTAATGCGGTTATAATCAGGAAAGTCCTATTCTACCAGTATGTTATCAAAAGCATTCCACTACCTTTGAAACAGGTATTTCAAATTAGTAACATATTTCCAGTCTCTTCATTAATATAAAAAACCCCCACCACCTCCAAAAGTCTTACTTCCTCATATGAGAGCTATAATTTGCAACTTCACTCTTGCAGAGTCTGTTCCCTAACAAAAAAGGAAAATCAGGAGAACACACAAGTTAGTCTTCTTCCAAATTTCATAACATCTTTTAACTTTAATGGCAGTTGACCAAAATCTTCAGGACTGCTCCAGGCTAAAACCCATTCCTAATCCCTGTAACTTGCACGAGAATTCCCACTTGAGGGCAATGCTGGGAGCAGCAGAAAATGCTGGGTCTGGTTACCAGGCACTGGGACTGGTTTGTAAGCACTTCACATCACAAGGACAATCGAATCTCGACCATACAAAGCGATAAATTTCATTCCCAGCCCATGCAGGAACCCAGTTACTAACTAACAAGTATATACACACATCCACACACCCTTTGTGCTCCAGCTGCAGGGGTAACTAGCAATTTTATTCACAGGCAACAGTAACTGAGCAAGTCCTCTTTTAAGCAATGGCGAAATCAAACCTTTAGAATTACTGTCTAGTGCTATCTATGTATTATTTCTTGAGGGGGAAAAGTGGTATTGCAACAGCACAAGGTAATTTTTTTTACTGTTATTTTCACCTGTGATGTGGGGGAGGAGGGGAAAAGATTAAGAGACATGTCTGTCTGGTCTGGAAAACAACAGATTCTCAAACATTTTATACTACTTTTGTACCACTACCAGGTAATGGAGCTACCAGTATTCTCTTAAGGCTTATCCTTACATCTAAAGAAGTTAACAGCATAGGTTTTATGATACAGAGCACACAGCTGCAACACATTTCCACCACTAAGGCAAAAATATCTATTCATACAGATAAGTAATGGTAGGAAAGTGCCAGGATGCCAAGAAAATCATCCTGCAACAACATGCATCTTTTCCTTAAGAGCTCAAAAGAAAACTGAAATTGGCAATAATACATCATACAGTAAAACTGAGTTTTCATTGAACTGAGTTCTCCTAGTTTCCATTAAATCATGATGCCAGGGCAAAGTTAGGACTCTCTAAGCCAGACTTGGACCCAGCATTAACAAAGCAAATGTACCTGAAATCTTTTGCAAAACGTGAGAGGTTTATGTTTCTTGTTACCTTGAATATGTTTTCTAGTTGAGCTCCAAGAGCCAGGTTGAAGGGCTCTAACTTGCACCTGGTTAAGTTTGCCAGGTCCCCACCTGCTCTTCAAGGAGCAGACTTCCTCTCCAGAGACCTCCGTGAGATGGCAGTTCATGCCTAGTCAACAGATGGGAGGCAGAAGAGTGTCTAGGCTCCGTTTTACACAACTCCAGATGTAAAGAGGTTATTTTGCAGTGGGTCTGGCATCCTACTCCTTCAGGAGCTGGCAAGCTTGTATTCCTCTTCTCTTCCCTCCCCACCACGAGCAGCCAGGGTACGTGCTGGAGCTGGGGCTCAGGACTCCAGCAACGCAGATCCAGTGCTCCACTGTGGCTGGTTGCACCTCTCCAGCGCAAGGGCTGACCGGGCACGTGTCGTCTCCTGGGTCATCCCGGACCACAGCCCTAAGCCCCAGCTCCCACCCAATCCAGCAGAGAGCAGAAGAAAACACGCGCTGCAACAGCAGCAAGTCGGCACCATGCTGCAACAAACGGCCTCCGCAGTCTTACGATGTGGGTCTACACAGACCCTAGAGATGTATCAGAACTGCTGATAAAAGCTCCATTTTAAACCTACAGCATTTCTTCATGCAGCACACAGGTGAGGCCTAATCCAGACTTCTCATGAATAAGAACTCAGGAGCTCAAGGAGGGCAGCACAATATTTTGTCAATACTTAACAGCTGTTTCCTCACAAGCGATTTTGTTGAATGACGACTAGTTAAGCTTGGCTACAGGTCAATTCATCTCACTTTCAGTATAGCTGGGTAGATGGGGGTAGCAGGATGGATGGGGGAATGTCTCAGAATACCAAATCAGAGGGACAAAACGCTTCTGCAGGAGCCACGAGACAGCTGCTGGGGCTGCTGAGTAATCTGCTACTGCGGAGCCGCCTTCACAGGCTTGATTTTCATTTTGATGTTAATTAGTAACCTTATCTAAAGACTATCTCAAGTTTTTCCTTTGCAAATTACGTGAACTAATAGATATATCCAGAAATATGAAAAGCAGACTGAAGTTTACACCCGTGGTAATTGTAAGAGCCTTGAAATATTTTCGTTTTTATCATATTTTACATACATGTGAAAGGCTTTAGAAATAGAACAACTAAAATTGGAACAACACAGACCCCTGCAAAACTCAAATTAAAAAGAGTGAGCCAAGACAGCATATGCCCTTTCCAAGAGGAAGAGAATGCATTATAAATCTGGGAATAAAGCCACCTAACTCCTGGCAAGACAGCTCGGAGAAACAGATAATAAAACAAACCTACCAATACAGTCACAAGACATTCAAAGCTAGAATTAATGTATTCTTTATTCTTTATTAGAAATATAAATAGCTTTAGTTTGTGACAGATTTTTAAGTATTTCCTGTAGGAAGGGATTCAGCAGGCTTAACCTGCAATATCACAGCAAAAAAAACCCTCAGATATGAAGTTGCCTTTGACAGAAAGCAAAAGGCATTACAAACTGGAAATAGCATCAAAAGCTGACCAACTGTCGAGGGACTAGCTACTGCACACCTCTAGCCTTACCAGCACCAAAAAGCATGAGTATCTCCTCTCCCTCCCACATGGGCATCTCAGCAACTTCACTTGCCTCCACAGAAGACAAAATTGCTTGAAACAAGAACGCCCTCACTGACCGTGAGGTTGACACCGCTGGTTGCTGTTAAAGAAAGCCAGCAACCTTATTCGCATCACCTCCATTTACCTAAAGCAACTGACTCACGGAGGAACCCTGCACGATTAAAAAGGCACTAAAAACACGGCATGCATAACGTCATCCTTTACAGAGACACTATCAAGCCATTATTTACTAAGCTAATTAGCCAGCCACCCTTGCAGATAATGAGAATGCATTAAAGTATTTAAAATTCCAGCACAAGCCTGACACATACAAAGTGGCTGCCCTTCTTCAAAAGAAAACGAATGTCAAAGGAAATAAACCATTTAGGAACAGTCAGCACATCTGAGGTGGAGCGGGAAGGTAGCATCACCTATGGTAAGTGTTCAGAGAAAGGAAGTAAAGCAAAGCAGAGCACTCCGGGATGCAGAGGTATTGCACAGTTTTATTGTATCAGCCTCTACTTGTAAAAAAAATAAAATCATTAGATAGATGACTTAAATTACCATTAGATAGATGATAAAGCAGCAGCTATTCAAAACAAACAGAATTAATGTACAGAACTGTACAATCTGGCACAAAAAAAACAGGGAAATTGAATGTACTTAAGCTGACAGTGATCTGAAAAACCCAGCTGGTTAAATTCAGTTTTACACCAAGAAATAAGCTTTAACTGAATATACACTTCACTGCAGTCTAGCACTGAAATAACCCTTCCCTTTGCATAGGCACTGCTCCAGAAGCGGGTAATGCAACTAAAGTCATAGAGCAAGTTTACAAAATGCATGAAACAAGTTAATCCATCTACTGGAAATAACACCAGGAATAGTCCCAGGGGATAAGAGTTCCCTGTGTACTTGATACAGTCCTACTCTTTCAAAAAGATTTCCTAAACTCCAGCTGAGAATACCCATCTTTTTTTTTTTTTTTGGGGGGGGGGGGGGGGTGGGGTGTGCAGAGGAGAAGATGTTTCCACAGCACTACAAAACTGATCGAGGATAAAAATTTAGAGGAAGTTTCAAGATTACAGCACCTGTCACCAAAAAGCCAGTTTTACATTCTCTGTGAATAAGTCTTCATGATAGCGTATGGGGGAGTATCAGGACATGGAAGATTTGCTGCTTAATTACTACCTTTTTCTCTACACACATATTCCTCATAAGATCTCCTCATTCATTTTAGTTACAGTTCCCATGGTAGAGTCCCACAGCATCTGCATATACAGGAGCAGCCTTTCTGGGTGAGAAAAGCTGTGTATGACAACAGAAGTGGGAGATGAGCAGAAGACCACCGTACCCAGGCAAGCCTGGGCAGCAATCTTACCCACAGCCACAAGAAAGCCAAGCCTACTTCAAACCAGCTCTCGCAACACAACATCATAAACTTTTAAGCTTGTGAAGACCCTGCCTTCCTCAATTAAAAGATCCCATAGGAAGAAACGCAACCATCTTATAGGCCATTAGCTCCAAAGGGGTCAACTGGTCAGGTGCAAGACAGAAGGGCTTTCAACTTTTTTCTTTTTTAAACATTTCAGTTATTTCTGCATTAACTTCTCATTTTCTTGGCTTTTTTCAGTCCAGTCACCTCTAGAATTGGGATTCTTTGACTCCTGGACAGGTGCCCAAAAACTCATTCTGCCTCTGAGGAAATTCACAATTTGGCATTTAAGGGGAACAGTATCAAATTATATAGCTGCAGTCTTACTTTGTACTTGACATCAGAGCTCTCATGTCACCTTCTTCCCCTGAAATGACTCAATAAAGACAGTCCTCAAAGGAGAGGTTCAAAGGCATAGCAGAGAAGAGCAAGCAAGCCCCATGTTACATTTTTTTTCCCCTACACAGTCCAAGAAGCTGACTGGTGAGGTGGGGAAGATACACACATGAATCCTTTGAAAAAAGGGAAATGAAACAAGCCACAGACACAGAAGCCACCTGGGCAATATAACACAGCTAGCTGCTCAACCTCTACAAGTAGAATTAATTGCTGGGGTTTAGTTCAGATGTTCTGAATAAAATTAATGCATACTTAAAAGTAATGTACAGTATTAGATTAAAAAACATGGGGACAGAATGCAAATGGAAGTATATGACTAGGGCCACCACTGACATTCACAGCTGTAATTCAACTGCTGGGGAGCTTGAAAATGAGAAACATCCATCAAGACCTTCCAACACTAGATACAGGACAGACTATGTGTGCTACAAACAAGTCCCAGGGTTATCTTCCTACTCAGGAAACAGGATTTTTTTAAAAACATCATATACCAATGTTGCTAATTAACATCTGGAATGAACCTGAAACATGTCAATGTTGGTCACAATGTTGATGGTCACAATGGTTGATATCAGGAAAGAAAAAAAACCTTCAAAATATAGATAAGTCTCAAGCACATAATGAGGGGTGTCTCAAAGATGACACAGGAAGATAACTTCAGCATCTCCAGCGTTTAATATTTCTGTGTGTATTTATTTTAATTTTGAAAGAAATTATGCAACTACATTCATACATCAAGACAACATAAAAAAATTAACAGTACCAGAATTAGTTGAAGTCTTGAATAGTTTAAGAATAAATGCCCTTACTCCCCCAAACTGCCCCTATGTGCAGCCTCACACTGCATGGACAAATCTCAATCTGTCAGTTATTAAAAAAACCCAAAACAACAATAACAACAAAAAAACAACAAAACACCCAAACCCACAACACACCACACAAAAACGCACGAAACTAAAAGGTGCCTGCCTCACTGGTAGGTGGGAACCTTAGTCTGAAATTCGATCAACACAAAGGCAATAAAAAGTAATTTTTTTATTTTTTTTTGAAGGAGTCCATCTTTTAAATATAAAACCAAAATATATTCCCTAAAATGCAGCAGATGAAAGGCAAGCTAGAAGGAAAATCTGAAGCAGGCAAGAAGCAGAGAGGACTAGGTGGCCAGAGAACCCCCCCAGCAAGGGCACACGCCTGCTGCCTGAACACCTCAGCCTAGCAGAGCTGGTAAATCACTCTGCAACCACCAAGACTAACTTGTTTACATCCACAAGAACTGTACCTCATCTCTCATCTCTCTCCAGTTATTTCACTGCACACTCCCACATCACCTGCATTTCCTTTGCTCCACAGAAATACTTAGTTCTCAAGATACCATACCTACAAAGTGAAACAGTTTCTAAACCAAGAACCTTTTGTTTTCAAAGCTCCCCCCCCCCCCCCCCCCCCCCCCAGCTACCAGGCTTCATTTTCCAAGTTCTTTCCGCAGGTTTCATAAAGTAACTGATAATGTCAATTCAAGTTATCATATTCAGTAAACCACAGATGACAGCACCTCAGGCATACAGAAGAGATTCTGAGCTGAGAAGCAGGTTTTTTTTTCTGGCCACATATGGCAGCAGTAAAGCACCCAATGAATAGCAAAAACTTTTTTTCTTGACAGTCAGAGATTAACATATATGCAGTACAAGTCAATAATCCACAAATGGCTGCATATCACGCAACATTTGCGTTCAACCTGAAACATACAGACGTTAAAGAAAAATACACTCAATTTATGAAAGGCATAGTTACTGTGAAAACAAGCTCAGAACCATGTGACTTTGCCTTTTCACTGACTACTGCTAATTTTGCAAATGCCCTGGTTTTCCCCTTATGGCCTGATGCCCACAGAAAACTTTTTTTAATTCGCGCTGAGGAAAACGCATCTTTTACCACACCTTTGCAAGGAAGTTCTTGGCCTGAAATCCTGTATGTTTGCTGCTGTTATTGTAAAGAAACCACTCTTTCAGAGTGCCAATTCAGCAAGAATAATTTTTGAGTATACAGTCTCCAAAGTCATGAAGTAAGTCTTTTCAAATAGCTTTCAGCAGAAGATTTTTAATGCTGGCATATACAAGTTGTCTCTGCTCGGTTTCTCCTCTGCCCATTTGCTTCTAACTCACTCCTGTCCCTCCTGCTGAAGAAACATGTCCCTGTGCAGACCAGAAGGAAGCCAAAATTTTCTCCTCTATTTCAACAACTTTCCAAGATACAGCTTAACCCTCATCCTTTCCTCAGACATCAGAAGCATTAAGTCATTATTCCACCTCTATTTACATTCAAGAGGGCTGCCACTACTTGGATACGCCACAAATGTTAATTATTCTGTATTGATTCAGTTGACTTTCTGGGACAAAGTAGGTCTAAAGCTCCAGGACACATTACGAGCATTACAGAACATCAGCTTTCTTACACAGGATAAAACAGGTTAAGTACAGAGCACAGTCTAGGTATTAAACACCACATCTAGAATAGAAATTCTGGGTTATCATCAAGACCTCTGCGGCTTGCATCGGGACCTATAAAAAAGGTGAAAATGTATTGGAAAGCAAAAAAAAGCCACAACAGGTTTTGCATATCACCAGAGAACTGGAGAGGATATAAGTGTTACCAGACAATAATAGAGACACATGCGTACACAGACAGCGACTGTCCTCATTCTCTCACTTCATTGTCTTCTGAATCCCATCTAGCAGAAAGATAGGAACTTAACGCAGAGTTTGTATTAGGTCAAGGCTGAAGAAAAAATGGGAAGTCCAGGACTTGAGATGCAAGTATTTTGTTGTAATGCAAGAACTGTAGTATTCCAACTTTGTAATAATTCCATCATCCCTTTCCTCCAACAAGAAAAATTCAAAAGCCCAGTTGTGTGTGTAATACTTCTGCACGCTAAGAGCATGATCCTGCTGGAGGCTAAAAGACTGTTTATCCACAGATCAGTAGTCAATTGTGCAAACTTATATGCTCTGTTCCATCTATACTCCTCGATTTTGGCTTTGAGAGAGTACTCAAGTATCACCAAATGAGCTTCATTAGGGGTGACTAAATATTTAATCTTATGTGGGCAGATAAGAGTTAAAATATTTTCCTACAAAACGGTAGAATTCAAATGAATTAAGTCACAAACCACAGAATTTTAAAGCAGAATCCATGCATAGCATTATAGCATATTTATGTAAAATGGTTTACAGCTCAACAAAAGTAAAGTGCTGCTAAATGCCAACCACCATATCACAAACAAGCGTGCACACATTATTTCAGGTCTTCCTTCCACCAATCTTAAATGTTATTTTATCAACATTAGATTAAGAAAGGTCTGGATTTATAATGTAATATTAGAAGATATTAGATATGTGTTAACATTGGAGATAGATTTATGTCTAACAAGAAAGGAAAAATAGATGTTTCATCAATACAAACCTTTAAAAAACCTAAAGGGATGTAGAAGGAAAGGAGGGATTGGGTAGGATGGAAGCCTTCACTGCCATACAAGGTATCTACAGGACTCAGTTGTTCAGTTAGAGATAGCATTAGATTTCAATTCTGCTGCACGCTTGAGTGGAGTAAGCATCCTAAGTGAGGGCAGCAACCTTCCTTCTTTTACATATATTAAGAGTCTACAATCAAAATGCTGAAAAGCATGGAAAGACTGCAAGGTTGAGTACTGCTGTACAAGACAGTTTAGACTAAGTCCCAGCTACTGTTAAATCTATTCAATTTAAGAGTTGTTACAAGCAATTTTGTGCCAAACAAGCAGCAAAGGCTGAAGGTAGCGGATGGAGAAGAGCAATGATTTAAGACTTCAGTAGACTGCTAAGTTTGTGCTGGAACTAGACTTCAAGTGCAAATGTTGAGCTTTGCTGGGTTTCTTTAAATAGGCATTAAGGCAGCCATATGCTTCCTTAAAGAAATGCATTCTCACTGTATAGCACAAACGCTGCCCTGGGCCTGAAAAAGTATTGAGGACTTTCAAGTTTTGCCACTTGCATAAATTAATTGGTAGCCTCAGCTGAGGCTGGCTGCACTGATGTTTACCACCAGCCATGATGAAACAACTGCAGCCCAGATGTGCTGCCCTTCCTCCCCTCTGAGGCCAAGCACGCTCATCGCAGCAGTTATTTGGGATCTCTAAACCAGCAATTCCACATGCACATCAGGATGAGCTCAGAGTAACTGATGGGATGACAGGGAGCTCTGAAAAACTTTAAAAGCCAAAGCTCACAAAGTTGATAAAGCTTTGCATAAGCTGGCTTCCATTTATTTCCATTGGCCCTTGTGTTACTACCAAAGAATAAAAGTTCCCAGAATGTCTTCTGAAAACATATCCCATGCTAAATCCCAAACCAGGATGATGTTGGGTAAGCAACCTGAAAGCTTCTTTCTGTGGCACAAAATCAGGCTTCACTCCAAGTATGCTGAATTATTTACTCTATGTCAGCCTGTAAGCATTAAACTTAAAAACTCTATCACTTCAGAAGTGTTTTGTTTTTAAAAGCAGCATCTTTGTCAAACTGATAATGTCTATGGAAATTAGTGCCCAGCATAACAGCATAGCTCTCTTCACTGAACAGCAAGTCCATGACAGGAAAATCCATCCAGGCTTTCAAACCACGTCCATCACATCAGCGTTCAAGCATCTTAAACTGACAGAAACAATATTAAAAAAGAAAGTGTAGATTATCTCAAGGCAGAATTTTTATCAGCATCTTTATCATAAATACGGATCAGTCTGCCATTTTAATTCACATCTATTTCCACAGAAATAGTTGCTTTCATTAAAAGGGCTATGCAAGAGCCCTATCAAATATATAGAAACTTGCTGTATATAAGTTTTACAGTTATGGGAAAATTCACATGCTTTCCTTTCCAAGCTTGAATCCTTGATGGGAATACAAAGCTGTGGATCAACATTATTAATAGGCAAATTCATAATGAAAACACATCTCCATTCTGTAAATCACAAGTGTCAGGAGTAGAAATAGCCTTCACTGGTAGTTCTGAAGACAAAATTATTTCTCTCAAAAGATACTAAACAGATAAGGAAGTCACTTTCTTGCCCGTTCATTTACAAGCATTAGAGATGCTCAAAGAAGCTTAGGGAAGAAAAGCAAAATAGTGCAATTAAGATCGAGGAAACAGTACTTGTTTGAAGTAGTACATTTCCATAAGCACATTAAACACAGAAACAGGGTGCAAACCAAGCATTTAGCAAGTTATGAGACCACTGAGTCTAAAACCAGAAGTGTTGAGACCTACTTCAAATATACTGAGAGCTGAACCACACTGGCCAGCATGCAAGAATTCCTACTAGGCAGTGTAGTGCAGCAACCTGGGGTTCAACCACCTCACTTACCTTCAAGTTGTGCTGTACAACTGTAAATTACATTAAAATCTAACATTGAAAGAAATACAACCCTCACACCCCCAAACACACCCATCCACCTATGGTATTCAACCACTTGAGGCCAAACAGAAGATGGAAATGGGGGGGGGGGGGGGGGGGGGGGGGGGGGGGGGCGTGAATCAGCTGAAATAATTTGTGCCTGGAATGCCTGCTCTGAAACCAGCCCCCAGTGGTTTTTCACCATTTGCTGCTGAGCTCCTCTAATGCAAGCCAGACAGTCAAGGACACAGTCCGAATGTTAATATGAAAGCATTAAAATTCCCATTGAAATAGGACCTGTCAAGCTACTTTATGTAACATGATTTATCATTTCCAAATGTAGTAACAAGGGATTTTATTGTACAAGAGCATGTTGTACACAATGGGGCTCTGGATTCGCATTCCACACTAGCCAATCTAGGATTTCCAAAAGTTTATGCTAGTACATGTCCAAGTTACTGGTATGTGTATGAAAGGGTAGCTATACGCATTAGAAATTGATGGGGTACAGAAAACACTTAAAATGAGAGCTCTCTGCACATTTCTGTGCATACTAAACAGAACTGGACACCTCTGATCACTGCTGCTGAATGGCTCCAAAACAGTGCTTACGGACAGAAGCCGAACTGTCCCCATCCCTCAGGGCACTTGCATCAAGCAATAAAAATGGACTTTCAAAACCTTCAGAAATTTTTATTTCCAGTCTTACATGTCAGTCGGGTAACTGATATCTGCCGCAAGTTCAATGTAGACAAACTGAGAGCAGACTGGAAACTTGTGGTTAAGTTTCCAGTGGATGGCCTGCACTTTCTAAGCCACTAAACCCCAACTTCAAAACCCCAACCTCAAAAACCACGATCTCTTATGTTTACTATATTTAACACAGCAGCTAAAAATCAACACAAGCTGCCCAAGTTCTGTGCTAATAACACCCATGGAGAGTTACAGCACAGAGCCCATACTCTGTCATGACTTCAAGTTTGTGGATTTTTGTGCCTGTAGACACATTTTCTTACCTCTCCGTTCTACATACCAGCTTCTCAGAAATGCAGAAGTATTTCAGCTCTATCAGCCCACTGGTCTTTATTTATGCTTCACTTTAAGTAGTTTAGATAATGTAACTGCAATGAAAACTACATGTATAAATTTGAGGCAGAGTTGACTAGCGCAGTACAGAAAAGCAGACACATTTACAAGAATTGTACCTGCTCCCTACACTGGGAGAGGTATCAGACCAGCTGCTAGTGTGGCAGTATCCCAGGAAACACTGGGATAAATTGGGAGTAGTATCAAAAAAATATTCTGCTTCATACTTTTTATTTGGAGCAAACTACAACCAGTCAATGTCTATACACACAAGATTATGGAGTTAGACACAAAAGACTGTTTCTGTTTTATTTTGTTATATGGCTGCACTTAGGATCCTAGCTTTCTTACTACCTTCTTCATTGGTGTACTATTAATCTTGAACATCATTCAAGCAGATGCTTTGTTCTGTCCTCTTCCCTTGCCTAAGTCTGGTATCCATGTCCAACTAAACTCAAATACGCTTTGAAACTTTTTCATTTAATTAGTAAAAATACACACCAAAAATGCCTGACTGCAACAGATCACACAAAGATCTGCATCTTGCCATCAATTAGATATATTACAAACTTAGCTGTGATTGATGTGGTCAATTTATTGCATTCCAGGCAATTGATCCCAGATCCAAGACCTTGGACTACTCTGCTTTTACAACACTAGTCAGAATCAATAATTTTTAGGCCTTGCCATTCTTGCTCTGCCATTCAGCACTAGCAGCAAGAATCCAGCTTACTCCAAGTAATAAAAATCAAATGCATATAGACATTCGTGTTTGCTATTTCAATCCAGGAGCTATCTGCAATGCAAGTTTAAAAAGGAAAAATATATTCTGTTGGAATCATGAGAATTGAGCAAAAGCCAGAACGGAAACCAGCTCTCCCTAGGCAAAGTGGAAGATGAGGGGGGAAAAAGCTAAAGAATCAGATACTACAATTAAGGGATGAACAGCTGCCATTTTAAGGAATGTGGCTTATAAACCAAGAGGCTGGGTAATAAAATGGCAGATGAAGTTCAGTGGACATAGGTAATAAGTGATGCGCAAGGGAAAGACCATCTAACTTCACATTCACAGAAACAGACTTCTACCACTATGACTCAGAAGCTACATCTTGATGGTAGCAGTTTCATCGAGATACCACCGCAGTGTTCAGCCGCTATCAGAAAGCAAATCAAATGTTAGGCATTATTAGTACAGGACTAAAGAACAAAACCAGAAGATACCATGACACTGCCTGAATCCTGAATGGCAGATGCAGTTCTGGTCCCCAAATAGCAAAGGGAATCTGAACATCCAGACAAGGCACAGGAGGAGATCGCGGAATGTGTCTACACCACCATTTTGGCTCAGATCAGAAGTACACTTTAGAAACTCATCTCCCATTCACTGCCACTTGCCGCACTGTGATTCTCCTCTCAGAGCCTTCTTGGCCCACATGAGCTGGATTCTCTGAGTGAATCTAAACAAGGAGACAGCCACTATCACAGCAAATGCTAACTAGCACCCAGTCCACAGGATTAGGCTAAAATCATCTGATGAAAAATTCTGTGAAATGCAGATAAGCCCAGGCATCAAGCCCTAATTCACTCTACAAATCCCCTCAGAATCCACCATGCTGTTTGATAATGAGGGCACAGCCAAAGCTGAGAGGAGGTGTTGAATATCTTGTTCATGGCAAACACCTAATGAAACTAGGACACTTCATTCTGGGGAAGATAAGACTCAAGTCTCCTACACAATGTGGCTCTGAAACAACCTAAGTGGCATAGAACAGGATGAGCAAGGAGTAACTGCTCAGAGTCTTTTCCTAAATGTGATGGAGGAAACACCCAGCAGAACAGGCAGAAGGTCATTCTACTTCAAAACAAAAGGAGATGTTTCTTCACACAGCACCTGTTTAAGCAGGAGAAATCCTTGCTAATGAAGATTATGGATGCTGTAAGTTTATAAGGGTTCAGAAAGAAACTATACAGATTCATTGGGGAAAAGTCTATGAAGAGCCATTAAATGCAGTCAGCAACACTAGCTCTGGAAGTATCCGAGCTGCAGACGCTAGGACTTCGGGCATACTTCGGGTAAGTAAAACTACACACATCCCTTGTTACTGTCCTCTTTCTTGTAGGAACCACTACTGACCACTGTCAAGACAGGATACTGGCCTTGATGTACAAAATTTAGTCTGACCACGTTGGACTACTCTTGAAAATGGCAAGACAGGTGTGCTAGACGGAAAAAGGAAATAAAATGCAATTTTATTCAATTTTAACCAATTTAAGAAAAAGGTATAGAAACTTCTGTAACGAACTACTGAGCAAGCAAATCTTGCCCTTCTTTTAGGGGCATAATCACAGGCTTCATCACCGTGCCAGCAGATGCAGCAGGGGTCAAGAGATCCTGCAATTCAGTTCATTACTGAAAACTGTTATTCAGATGGAAACTTCTGCCACACATTGCAACACAGCCTGCAATGTTTGCAGACTTACAGACCCTTGGGGACAGGCCCAGAGAGACAGTTAAACTATGGGTCCAAAACAATAAACTTTGAGTTATAAACTATCTAGAAAACAGCCTATTTATTGCAAGAGATCTGAAAGAAAACCCAAAAGCTAGAGGAAGTCACTAAACCAGAAGTCATTTAAAACTAAAAGGGAATCTGCCTAGAGAAATTCCTATGCTTCAACCTTTCCAATATATTCCTCATCCAATCTTCTCTCTGAATTTTTACACTTGGCCAATAAATACCTCTTATTCCAGCACTCACATAGGATTTATGATGCACTGCAAGTGCTGTGCAATTAACAGATTTAATGCCTGATTCATTTCCTTCTTCAAAGGGAGACTGGAGAAAAGCACAACAGGAGATGGCTGGGTACTGTAGCTGTAGGTATATCATACATATACATGATATGACATTTCCTCTACCACTACTATAAGTCAGCACATCCCTACTCTTCCTGTAGATGTATCAAACCTTTTTCACTGTTTAGATTCCCAACTATTATTCATTCTTCAGCTTAATCATTGAGGAGGGGGTTCTACCCTCAGTATGGATTTTTACACATCATCCCACATTTTCACCATAATTTATCAATTGGTTTTTCCACTCCATTTCACTGAATTCCTAATCTCATATCCCCAACTACACTGTCTACAATCATAACATAGAAGTGACTTTAAAGAATTCAGTATGCTCCACTAATTTCACAATGTGTTAAAAGAGATAACAGAGGGAATACATTCTTTCCATCTCAGCGTGATTACTTTAACTTGCATATCAGAGACAACAGTACACAGCCGAGAAAGAGGCTAGGCATTTCTGCCAATGGAAGCCAAAGCTCTGCAATCTTACACAGGTATTGACCAACTTTCAACGAGAGAAATGCAACCAACTCTTACGTGCAAGACTGAGCATTTACCTCTTCCACATTTTTGATTAGCATTTTGTGGATGTTTTATTCTGAATCATGCCGATAGGGCTTCATCCAATCCAGCAGCACATTTGTTTGAGGGATTATTACAGATGCATCATATACTAATAAAACACCCTGCTCTGAAAGGAATTTTAAATGGCACAACTTAGTGTCTTGCTTCCCAGCTGCAGTCTTAAGTTCTATATAATGTCAATGCTGAGCGCAAGCTACTTTCACAAGCAATTAAGACAGACTACATGAAGTACCTAGCTCAGCCCGCAGGCTATATAAGACTTGGCTTTCAGTTTTGTTCAATTACTTTGTCCTTGTCTTTCATAAACAGAAATCCTTGTTTTACTTTCTCTCTACCACACACTGCACCTGTTCTCCAAATTATACCACCCTAATCTGCACGTGGCAGCCTTTGGACCAGTTTTACTCTACACTGAAGTAGTTTTTGCCAAAAGATTTGGAGGTAAGGTACATAACACAGTGATGTTCCTAAATAAATTCTACTGTCTAAAAAAAAGTATCTCTGACCTAAGTTTCAACTCAAACATGCTCAAAAGCCTAAATAACACTTTGCCTCATCCCATTAAGATTTCTTCAGACAATTTTACTTGCCACAGTGCTACAAGCCACATAAGTTTGCTTAAGTTGTTGCCATTCCTGCAACTTTATTTCTGAAATAAACTTTAACAGTATTTAAGTTTAAAGACTAGACATAGTCTAAATCTTATGATATCCCAACCTTATCTCTCAACACAGCAAGAGCTATTCAGATTAAAACATCCCGGGATAAGAACAAAGAGGCAACAGAGGGAAGGGAAGTCTGATATTGTATCATTATGCCCCCAAATGCAGAAGCTCATCCGCATGACATGACACTTACTCCAACCATAGAAACACTCTCAGGTTTCCGATACTGTGTGCGCATTAGATGCCTAAGCACTGGCAAAACACTCCTTGGAGTCTAATATTTGTACTAAACTGTTCTCAGGATTTCTTACTAAATATTTAACTTCACACATCACCTCTACTCAAACTGAGCAGCAACAGTAATTAACTTGATTCGATATTGCCTTTAGCTGAAAAGATGACACAGTTAAAACATTCCAAGCCTCAACAGAAGTGAAGAAGTACTACTTTTTCCGTAAGTCAAGTTACCTTATGTAAGCCAAGGCAGAAAAACAGACTAGTTCTATTGAATTGCTCTACAAACCAATATTAACAGTCATAAAAACAGTGCCAAAGGGTTAACACTTTATGATGATAATAGTTGCTTGGAAGACTAGAGATCAATTTTAAGATAAGTATCATTGATGATTTAATTATGTTTTATCCTGCCTCCTGACAAACCCTTCAGGACTACTGGTTACTGTTCAAATTCTGTTCGGGAACAAAACAAACCAGCTTGAAGACACACAGCTTTGATTCCACATTTTAGATAATCACATGGAGTTAAAAACCACACAAACTAAACAAACAGAACAGAAGATACTCACATTCCCCATGTATTCTGAAAGTAGATCCTGCAAGGCCTGTCGCACTGCATTACACTCGGCAACTATACGTTCCCGTCGGTCATCACGTGTGCAGGATGAATCAGCCATCAGGGCTGCTCCACTAATGATGCTCTCGAGGCGCTCTTCCAGGGAAGGCCTAAAACGTTCTTCACTGAAGGTCGATGGATCCACAATAATTTGTTTCTAGTACAATAAAGGTTTTTAGAAATTAGTAATCAGACCAAGCAGTAAGTTACTGTTAAGTCATCAACACAACCAACATCTACAGCAAACCCCTGATCAGGCATAAAAGGCAAACACCACACAATTTTGGCACCGAGGTTGATTTTCATGAGTAGTTTTGTAAAATTACTAAAAGGCTCCCCAGCAGATTACATTGCTAGTCATTTCTTGTGCTGCTTTGACAGCTAAACAAAACTTGGCCACAGGAAGCCTCGTTACATGAATGGCAAAAATCAAACGTGCCAGCACAAATAAGGTTCAAAGTACAGAACTCATCTTAACTACATGTCAATCCGGACATGCCTTCACTAGTTAACTTGTCAGATATAATTATCCCATCATGAACAAAAAAACAAGGAAAACAAACGTCCAAAATTAGCCCTATATATAGTGCTCTGTTGTCCTAGTTTATCCAGTCTTTCTTCTCTTCACCATTATGCAGGTAAATACAACAGTATTCTCAAAAGTTCTCAAAGTGAAACATCAACACAAATGTTTCAAACAGCACAGAAATCAATTTCTTCATGGCAGAAAACGATCACAGGTTTCTCTTGACAGAGTATTAGTAAGCACAGCTCATACTGAGAAACTTAAGGCCGAAACAGCAGTACTGATGTATCTGCTTTTCAAGGGGCCAATACCACCATCCATAGAAGTTCACCAGGAAGAAGCAGTGTAGTATTGTTGTGGTTTAACCCCGGCTGGCAACCAAGCCCCACACAGCCACTCACTCACTCCCCCCTGGTGGGATGAGAGAGAGACTCAGAAGAATAAAAGTAAGAAAACTCATGGGCTGAGATAAAGACCGTTTAATAGGTAAAGCAAAAGCCGCGCACACGAGTAAAGCAAAACAAGGAATTCATTCACCACTTTCCATGGGCCGGCAGGTGTTCAGCCATCTCCAGGAAAGCAGGGCTCCATCACGTGTAATGGTTACTTGGGAAGACAAACGCCATCACTCCGAACGTCCCCCCCACTTTTTTCTTCTCCCCCCAGCTTTACATGCTGAGCATGACATCATATGGTCTGGAATATCCCTTGGGTCAGTCGGGGTCAGCTGTCCTGGCTGTGTCCCCTCCCAACTCCTTGTGCCCCCCAGTCTACTTGCTGGTGGGGTGGGGGGAGAAGCAGAAAAGGCCTTGACTCTGTGTAAGCACTGCTCAGCAGTAACTAAAACATCCCTGTGTTATCAACACTGTTTCCAGCACAAATCCAAAACACAGCCCCCATACCAGCTACTATGAAGAAAATTCACTCTATCCCAGCCAAAACCAGTACAAGTATTTATCACCTTGTGAGTACTTTCAGGTGATTTATTTAAACAGGTTTGCAATTTATTAAGGAAAAATTATTTGGCCATTTCAAGATTTGGTGGTTTGTTTAAGGTTTGGGTGGGTTTTCTTCCCACTACAGGGGCTGGAAGGAAGGATGTTGCTAACTCTTTATAAAAGAAGCCCCAACATTTTTTTAGATGGGAGTTTCTGCAATCAGTTTGTATGCCAGCTAACTTCAACAGCAACGTCACAACCACTACTTCTCCCGCCAGCCAGCACATTTCACCTCCCTATGGAGTAACCACACAACCTTTGCAGAGGATTAGAACATGGCACACGTTCTCCAACATGCTCCTCATTGTTCCTGAAACTTTTAGCTGTATGGATAATACAGTGGTATGCTACAACTCCAGAACTGCACCATCAAAACCAGACATAATGATTATCTTGTTATCTTCTGTTAGCCATTTAATATTTTTACCATCACAGTAAAAACACTGGAGTATTTGGGGGCATGTGCGTGCAAAGCCTCTATTGCAAGAGCGCAATAACACTCAAACATTAGCAGGAAATGAAGTGCAGGGATAACATCTGCCAAGAACCTGAACACATTTGTTTTGTCGGTCTCCTTTGGCAGGAATGAGATGACAAAGCTATTGCACACAACACACATTGAAGCTGGCCTGCTGAACAAGCCCTGCTGCTATTAGAGAGCCTCACAAAGTGGAACTAAGAGGTCAAAAGCTCCATGTGAACCACAACACTCAAAAAAAGTCTCCAGCCATATATTAGAAAGTTCATATAGTAAAATATGGCCATGTATCAAAAATTGCATTAAATGGTTTGAGCTAGATTAGCCAATCCATGAACCTGAACTGAATTGCCTCTTCAGTTCTACATACCTAAGTCAGTCCCTAACATCGTGTGCTCTTACAGGACCTGCCTTCCCCTCCCACAGATACCTGCTCAAACCTGCAAACCCTCAGGTCCTAACCTGAGGCACACTCTTAAGACTTACGTAGCTGAACATACAACTGATAGAATTTAAGAAAAGCAGAATTAAAACTGAAATCACAGTCACAAAGATTAAGACAACCATGACATCCTCTTGTTACCCAAGAGATCACAAAGAAAGGCTTCACACCAGACACAGGGAAAACTCAAATAGTACTTTATCCTGGTAAAAGAAACATGGCAGAGAAGGTAATGTAGGGGAGGAACAAGAGCAGTAAGAGCAAAAAGGAGAAGGTGAGCAATATTTGGCAAAAACAAGAGTTAAACACCTTTGAGTGATGGCTTTGCAATATTAAATAAAGTTTTAGAGGTAAGTTAGTGCCAAGGTGTTTAAAATTCAGAGGCTGAATCAGTGGTAGACACAGAATACTGGCTTCAAAAAGAAAGCGTTCTCAGTAAAAATGCATGGCTATCCTCAGTAACTTACTGAATGCAAGATAAAGAATATGACAGATCAGTACAACACATCAGTGTGAAACGACTTCATTCCCAACCAAAGATCATATTAAACTTCCCACTTCATGTTCCTCTCGATAGGTAGTTTGGGCAATTCCAAATACATTATTCACTTTTAATAAGTCATTTCTGTCACCTACAAGAATACATTACATATATATATTATGAAATAATCAATTTCAAATAAACCAAGGCCTTACATCTAATGTAGCAGTAGGCTAACTGCTATTTCAGAGCTAGTTTAACTTGACAGCCTTCAATCACCAAGAACCACATATATAACTTTCTATATTTCCATCAATCCTAGTTTGGAAAAAGACTTTTTAAAAAATAAAAGCCTACTTTATCTGGGACTTGCTCTATTTCAGTAGAAAATGATCTTTCAGGCAATATAAAAGCAAGCTGTTGCTAGTAAATGAGGTGAACAAACACAAGAGTTGGAGTTACTACTTCTTTTACACAAGGGGTTCAAAACTTACATCAAAGTTGTTCAGAGCATAAGCCAGCTCTCCACCTCCACCCTGCTGCTGGGCAGCATCATCTGATGCAGTTGCTTGAGCTGCGTTTGAGATGCCTGTGACCGCCTGCTGAAGCTGTTTGTAGATCAAGTCCCTGTTAGCTTTGTAAGCGGCTACATCAGGGTGCTGCAGACAGGCCTGGGACGCCGTATAAAGAATGGGAACGTTCTTCTGCAGAATTCCTCTGGCTGCTGCCATTTGATCGCGGTGACCCACATCTTTCAATTCCTATTAGGAAAATTAAAGGGAAAAAAAAAAAAAGGCATTTGAGAACATTCCCCACATTTAACATGCATACACTGTCTCCCTGCATCTTCAAAAGACAGGCACGTTCTTCGCCTAGCATGCTCAAATCTAACTATCTTCTGATTGAGTATCCCTATTCTCAAGGGCTCAACTAATTTCAAAACACAACAGCTTCATGAAGACAAAAGAAAGAAGTACTGTAGGGCAATTCACAACTCTACAATTCAAAATCTAAGGTTGGATTTTTGCTCCTCTCCACAATAGAGGACCAATATTTTGAAAGCCAGTAACACCTGTAAATCAGGAGGACATAGAAGTTGCGAGCACACATTTTTCTCCCCACTCCATCCAGTTTGCGTTACATCGGAAAAAAAAGTCATAAAGAAACCTAAATCCTCAAAACAGAATACCTTACATTTTTAGATAACTTAAGAACCAAGCTAATTTTTAACTATGAAACAAACAAGAGGCTTCCCCTGCAATCTTGTCTTGCACTTGCACATGAGAAGCAAAATCTTTAATTTAAACTTCAAGACTCACAACCAGAACGTTTTCTTTAGTCACACACCTAGAAGATGGAGTTTACTCTCCTCGACTCAGGTACTTAATTTCAGAAGAACAACTATATCATCTCATTCAACTTCTTATTCATCTCCAATGAGACAAGATTAATCCAATGACTGTAATTACCACTAATTTAAGATTAGCAAGCAAGTCCATATGTCTTTTCCCAAACACTCACTGCTGCAATTCTCTAAAGCACCATCACCTCCGTTTTGGAATAGAAGCACTATGATTAGATAAAGCTTCTGAGTCCAGCACAAGCAGTAAGTTTATAAAAGGAAGAACAAACACAGTTATTAGATTATCATAATTTTAAAGTTACCTCTTAAATCTAACGAAGAGGTGATGAAAATGAAGAGGACTGCCTTACTGAGAGAAGGAAAAAAAAAATCTGACAGACTCTTCAAAATGAATGGGTAATATGTGACCTCTATAAGATACACACTAAGCAGGGAGGGCACTCCAAGCAGGCTTACAGATTCACAGATTTAGTACAACCACCTCCCATAGTGTGGAACAATCCATCACAAAGCAGTTTAAGAACATTTATTGCATTGCCATCACAACCCTACTCCCATTTACTGCAATCAGATTTTAGATACATAACCAACTGGCAATCCATTTTAGACTGTACCCAGTTTATTTTCAAAGATGAATCTGTGCAAAAAAAACAAGCAGGGTCAGAGGTGCATAAGCAATTTTGGTTTGTACATATCAGCGGAACAAACAAAAAATGCTCTACAAGAATTATGCTATTTCTGATAAATGGGACTGCCCACATCTCTGCTTTCTTTTGAAAACTTACCTACACAAGAATGAGTCACAACAGTGCTATTGAACAAAACAGATTTTACACACAATTTAAGGTTAAGCACAAGCTATCCAAACACAGAACATACACATAACAAACATGATTTTAAACCCCTTCTCAAATGGGCACTTCTGTGCAAGACTAACCAGCACTGCCACTCACTTTCTTGGGAAGAGTTGTAATTCTGTGCCCAGCCATGACTTTTCCTCCTATTTAAATGGACATGTTCAGTTTGTCTGTGCAAACCACAAAGGCAGTGTGGTCTAGTGGTGAGTGCACCAGGCACCGACTCACATCTCAGTTCTCTTTCCTTATCCACACCTGCATTGCTTCAAAATGAGAAGGGCAAGTCTTGGGAAGCAGCATTTAATTAAGCTACTAAAGCATTAACATAAACAAATGTTTACTACTAGAAGAAATTCTGTCAGAAGCAGTACACTACAGCTGAGCAGACTTTCTGCTTACCAGGCAAGCTCAAATTTTCTAAACATGGCAGAGTGCAACAGAAAGTACTCAGCAATAAAAATAAAGTTTAAAAAAAGTAACAAAAAAGTATTAGCAGCAATAGGTACTGTCCAAGAGCAGCAAGGCTGCCTTAGTTTCTTATATTGAAAAAGAAGAAATAACATACAGAAGAAAGAGCTGCCATCACTATACCTGTTGTCTTTTGGCTGCCATTATGTTAAGTTTGTCCACTTCTGGTTTGAGGGCTTTGTATTGGATACCCAAATCCTGCTCCGTGCCAGCATTTCTTAGCTTCAAGATACCTTCTTCCACCTAAAAGAACATATATGCACATATTTTTCCAAGTAATACAAGTCCACAGTTCAGGAAGTAATTCAGAATGTACTTCATAGCAGACAGAGAAAGCAATCTTCGTTTGCCCCCTTTTCTTTTTTGGAGAGAGATACTTCAAAAGCTAATAGTACTCAAGGGTTAGCTACTACTTCATAGTCACCAGCTACCAAAGACAGCCAAGTACACGCATTTGAAAGAATATGAAGGAGCCCAGGGCCTTGGCAGAGCTGCGGCAGTGGCCGAAGGGCACAAGGAGAGTCCTCAAAGCCCTGCCACAAAAGCAGGCCCAGTATCAAATCTCATTTAATTTCAAATTCTGTACAAATCACCCACCCACCCTCTTGCTCGTGGGAAGAAAAGGCTTCCTCAAATATGCCGTATCAATTTTATTTAGTCTACCGAAGCTACTCATCCCTAGTAGCTACAAGGGAGTACTAGTTATAAGCAAGCCAAATTATTTCTTCAAGATGAAAAAAGCTGGTTATTACCTGCAGTTGCAGACCACAGTGCATTTTGTTTCAATACTAAAAGTTCAGAATAAAGTGCAACACAATGTCAAAAGCTACTGACAATGACTGTAAAAACAACTGACAAACATCCATTACACATGTTTTGCTCAGAGGAAAACTAAAAACTAAAAACCTCCCTGCTCCAGAAGCAAGCCACTGACAGCGCACACACCAGGGTCAGCACGCATGCATGAAACAAAGCCACCTGACAGAGCACGCCTAGTGTGCCAGGCACAGCAAAGTGAATCACAGCAAAGAACTACACTTACTACTTTAAGCTGAACAAGCAGCTTGTAGACATCTGCCATGTCGGCCAAAATCAGCAGTCGAGTAACAGCAGAGAGGAGGGCACGCGCTGCTCGGACCATGTTCCCTCGTTTCACAGAGGAGCAGGGGTCATCTGCAAACTCCCCAGAAGCACTCTTCATCAAGTCACCTGCACAAGGGGACAAGACAGTCTGACTTTAACATCACACAGCATTTCTTAAGGGGCTGTAAGGATTCCTGGGCAAGCCAATCTAAGTCTTGAAAACAAAATGCATTTGCTTGAACACAGCCAGCAATTAAGACTGTGTGTAGCTACCTCTAAGTGTGGTTACCACGTGGTATCGCAGTAGAGGGGCTTGTGCAGGGAGGAAGGGCTGGGAAATAACACTTTGATCCTTATTTCTAATTGTACAGGTGTTTTAACAAGCCAGAATCCTCCGGAGAGGCAAATTCAGCCTGTCTTCACTATTACATGCAGGATTGCAGTTATTTCACAAAATACAATGCTTTCAAAGCTTAAGCAAAAGCTTTGATTTGTGTGTGTGTAGGAGTTAAGCAGAAAGCAGCAAAAAGTACTGTAAACACACAAGGAAATGCCACAGCTCGTGGGACTGTAAACAACTCTGAGCGATGACCTGGCTGGATGTGCCCTGGTTTGCATTCAAAGCAAGGCACCGCTTAGTAAAACGCTTCAACATTTCATAGCCTGTGGGTCTGCATCTGGTGCAGGAGGAAAGAATTTAGGTTTCAGATGGTAACAATGCAATTGGTTAACTATGAAAAGCAAAGGCCACTTTACACAGCTAGAGAAATTCCTCCAGAAGGCATTCAGAAAGCATAAAAGTAATGTCTATGTATAGTCAGGAGTAAATTTTGGATTTCTCCCCCCCACTTTCTGGGGCAGTATTTTTCTTCCAGTACCACAGTTCCTACATGGCAGCAAGTTTTGGAATCCACATTATTATTCTTGGATCTCTTTGCATTTCAGAAACATTTGGTGAACAGCTAGGATTTAGTTTAGAAAATGCTAGGTACTCAAGGCCAAAGATTTGCAGGCAGCTAGAGATGACCAGAAAGCAGGCAAATAACTAAGTGTTGTGTCAGAGGCTTCCCAAACCTGTATGAAAAAGTGTCCGTATGGCCAAATACCGAAACAAAAATAGCACATCTCAGGTAGGAAGAACAGAACCTCAAATAGTGCTTCATAGGTGAAAGCTGACAGTGACTCCATTCAAGCCCACTACCAAATGAGGCTGGACGAGATTTGCACCGAAATCCCAAGCTGATGCAGTGGCATCATCCTGCCAACGGCTTGCCTGATCCCACAGCTAGGCACTCAGTGCAGCGTATCCCCAGTATGTGAAGTGCTTCAATTTTATTTTAACAACTTTTTTTTTTTTTAGCTCCTATTTTAACTACTCAAAAATACCTACAACTGGAAAGCCTGGGATTAACCATCCACATACTTATCATTAAGCAATTAATATCTTGCCCTGGAATAGTTTCTAGTACCCAAGCACTCTACACCTTCACAGCTAAATACAACCCAAACACAGCTGCCAGCCTGTCCAAGCAACTACATCAAGACACTCAATTTTGTTCAAATGCTCCCTCCTATGTAACACCCTTCCATCATCTTAAATAATACGACGAAGAGTGGCATACAACGTTTTAAGATAAAAAATATGCTACTTCAGTACTGTGACATATGAAAAAAGCTTCTCTCCAAGTACAGACCAGCTATAAATATCAATCTAAAGCTATCCCTTACCCAACTTTTTGAGGAACACAACTCATTATTTTAACAAGTGTTAAAAGCCTCAGATTTCCAGACGGGTGAAAGACAATGCACCTCCAGTGCTGAAAAACTGCAACCAGCCATAAGATTATAAAATCCCTACATAGCTGACATAACCCTTTTTTTATTCCTTCTAGAAGACGCTAATAATAGTGAAATTAATGTCACCATCACATCTATTAATAATCTCAGGATTTAAAGATATATGCCAGAACCAAAATTCACTACAAATATTTCCTCCCTTATTTACCTATACGTAAAATTCCCACATTTCCAACTCCCAAAAGAGAGGAACATTGTTTTCATTTATTTCCTATTTAAAACAACTTAGAGAGGTGGCCACTCGCTTCATCTGAACCTCAGAAATTGCTAACCCAAAATTATCCTCTACCCATCTCCTAGATTGCAAACTTACAAGCCAGTCCTGAAATAAAATGCTATTCCTTTTTATTTTAACCAGAGACTTTAAAAGATTTAGTGAGTTTCAAACAGCTTGTCAGGGTGTCAAAAGATAACCAGCTTCCCAGAATTAAAGGAAGATTATATTTAAAATTGTTGCATACATATTTTTTTCTGCAAATTAAAGAAAGCTGGCTTTCAGACTTTTCTTACAAAGAAAAGCAACATGGGGTAGTTATTTTAGCTAGATTCAAAGGGTAAGAGGGAACTCCGCCCTGGCCTAAGTATGCAGTTACTGCATTATGTGTGCGCATTAGCAGTTCAGACTGGATCCAGCATAATCTTCTCATTTTCAAATTTGAACCAGAGGTAACACAGCAAGTTTGAAAGCAGGGTTTCAAGAGTTAAAAGAAATACACTGCAGAAGAGCCAGACTATGAGGCTCAGATTATACAGCTGGTACAAATTCTTATATGAGTAATCTGTTTCTCCAATATAACCTTAGATTTTCACTAGATATTACAAGGGAAAGATAATAAAACAGAGTCAAGAAAAGAAGAGGCAACGGTAGCCATACTATGATCTTGTCAATAAAGCACTAAGAATTCAATTAAATCTAATGGAACAAAGCCCATTTCAGAAATAGTAAGATTTTAGTCCATCAAAAGAAAATTACCATTTTCTAGTCTCATTCCCACCATGCCCACAGGGTCTGACAGCACTTTCAGACAGCACTATTAATCCTCCTCAGCAGCACGGTACATGATGACCATGACAGAGAGGGCTTTCTTTATACGAACACTGACGGAACAGGAAAGTGGCAGAAAAGACAGGCAAGGCAAGGCAGACCTAGGACACACACAGGCACTGATACTTTTTTTCCGAGCTAGAAACTCATGCCCACACATCACCTTATACCCTTCAGCACCTTCCAGTTCAAAGCCCATCTCCAGGCTGCTTTGCCTGCAGTATTAGAAATACAAAGAGTGCCATCAGGCCATACCTCTACCTGCTTGTAACACCCTATCACGGTTCCCTAGAGGTTGCCTATTCCCCTCATGCTTGCCTATAAGGCAAGCATGAAATCAGAGTTTAAAGACTCTACTACTCTGGATGCTGAAGTCTTATCTTACCACTAATGCCACCTTCAATGTCCACCATGAGTGTCACAACAGGCTGTCCTTGCTCTCCACTATAAAGAACAAGGCCCTGTATCTCCTTTTGCCATATCAACATGGGAGTTGACACTTATGGCAACAAATGCTTCAATTCCTTAATCTTGTCTTCAGTTAAATCCACATACTGCCTACATCACTCCTCCTACAGTTTGCCAAGAACTGTCTCAGAGCTCCCTTAGGTTATGGCCTTTCAAAGATGTCAAGTCCTCGGCTGGAGGATTACTTCTAATACAAGTGGTACACTCCTAAAACACTTTTATTGCAGGAAAACAACTGAGAACACTTTGCACACTTCCAAGAAATTAAGCTAACTGGTCACAACAGAATTTTAAAGTTGAGTTTTCCAAGAAGAATTCAGTGTTTAACTTCAAGTTATTCCACAACTGGCCTCCTGTTCCTTGGAAATCCTTAAGCCATGCATCTTGTGTGAAGTACAGTTGAAAAAACGTTTTACCCTTTCATAATTTGCCTCACTGTTCAGTTTTGGAAAAAGCTTTGTGCAGAAACACAGGGCAGAAAGACACCACACTGAATCAGTAGGTTCGCTGCCCTGCATTTGCAAGCATGAAACACCATCAAAGTCCACAGGATTCACAAGACCATTCATCCATTCTCTTACCTTAAACCCTGTGCACAGGCTTAAGCTTTTTAATTTTAAGCTTTAATTTTTGGTCTTTTATGTAAAATTACCATAGGAAAAAACACAACAGCAAGAGCATAGCTAATACCCTGGCTCCTCACACTAGCATACAGATATATAGAGGCAGTGAACTATGCTCATCCATACTCCAGGAAAACAGGAAGAGCCAGGTCAGCCTAACCCAAAAGAAATTTCCTTCCTGAACCCACAGTTTGCAACTTGTCTCAGTGCCAAGTACCTGGGTAAGAAACTGGTTCAGTTCCAAAACAGCTCCCAACAGCACCAGAAGAGCTGACCATTTCAACACACAATCTTCGATGCTTCAAAAGAAGGTAAAGCCCTAAAGAGCTTAGAGTGGACGGAGTAAGACTGGGCAAGACCAATATTGCCCCCTCCATTACCCAGCAAAACTCCAGTAGTTGAAATTAACGTAGCAAATGCTGTAAGAATGCTGAAATCCAAGACATTCACATGAGATATTTTCCCAGTCCTAAGTCTTTTCTATAACCACAGCAGGATCTATTCTGAAAAACACTTTGATTCTTTGTCTTCACTATTCTGTTCAAAATTTTATTTTAAGAAGTTTCAGTACTTTAAAGAAGTCAAAAGTCCAAAGCTTTAAAGGGCCAGGAATCTTACTTTAGGATATTTCATGAACTTGTTTAATATTTAAAGCAAGTTGTAATTTATTCTTCCATTGTAAAAATCAGGAAGACTTTGAAGATCCACTTATATTGATTTAGCATGTAGCCATACTATCACTCATTCTAAATAGCTCTTTTCAATTCTTTGTTTTTACCCCCAACAAATGGGACTTTATGAACAAGCGTGCTCACTAAAATCATGTACCCTCTCAATCTTCTTCTTGCTAGGCTAAAAAAAAAAAAATTTTAATTTTCTCTGATGAGACAAGTTATCTATTGTCCTAATCATCTTCATAACCTCTGTCTACATTCATTCATCTTTTTTTATTATGGTAACTAAATCGCTCCCTACTCTAAATAGAGGCATTATTAATTCTATTTTCCTGTCTTCTGCTGAAGATCAATTGTGCTATACATCTATAATCCCACTGCTGCTGTCAGACACACAGATGCTGCCAGTTCATGATCACCCTACTGCTGACCAAGACATCCAGATTCTCCTCTCCACTTTTGCCACCCATTGCAAAAGGCAGATAAAGGCACCAACACCTGGAAGTTTTGCTAAGCATGCACACAGGCTTTGTATTACACTTCCCTTGTTTCCCCAGTTCATGAATTCAATTGGTCTACCACAATACTGGAAACACTTCTGAAGTGCATGGACTGTATATAAACATGTACGTTGGGAGTTTGTATCTCTTCACTGTTATTAGCACTACTGAGAACTGCAATCCTCCCCTTGGGCATTGGCAGCAATAAACCTTCCCTCTGTTGTATCTCATTTTTCACCATTTGCTTCTAATTTCCTCAAAGGTTTGTTTGTTTTTTAATTTCCTTATGAAGAGCCACTCTGCTAAACCTGACTGAACACTGGCACCGTGATGGGGCCCAGGCTTTTATCCGTGGTCATGCTGCCCCAGCAGCCCAGCCCTGCTGTGACTGCATTCCCACAAACGGCGGTGGGCACAAGACGTATTCAGGCAAATCACTCAAGTCTAATCATCATCCATCCAGCTTCAGAAAACAGATACAGCTATCCTCTCTATGCACCAGATTTCACGCAAGCTGCAAACAGTGAAAAGGGAAGAAGTGAAACAACATTAAGGTGGGAAGTCACTTCATTCCGGCACCTCGCAGCTATGAACACCACCTCCTCTGTCAAAGATCAACAGAGCAGGGAGGTTTTGGCATCAAGTCTATGTGTAGTCTCAAAATCAAGCAGGGGCCAAAAAACAAGTGATAGGGTCATCCTCAAGGTTTGTATATCAGTTTCTCCTTCCTACCAGCTTCTCACTGTAATATGCAACTACAAATTCAGCTAATGGAACTTCCCAATCCTGAGGACTGAGTACAGCTCCCTTGCTCACTAATATCACTAAGAGTCATTTGAAGGTACTCACAGATGAGCTTTGACTCTCAATTCTGAGCAGTAATCAAGCAAGCACCAAGAATTAAAGGCTTCAAGACAAAGGGGTCTCTTTTGCTGTTGTTTGTTGTTGTTAAATTAAGCCAACTCAATTAGCCCCTTATATTACAGCCTTCTTATGTTGATCTTTCTTTGGTCTGTCAACCAGGCTCGTCCAGAACTTCGAACCATTTTCAACTAATATTTCATCACTGTGCAACTTCTGCTACAAACAAGTAATTAATGCTAATGAGTTTTCCTTTTTTTGCAGCAGCAGCCGTCACCATTAATACCAGTTGACTGGGTTTCACCGAAGCATAGAAAAGGCTCATGACTGGAAGAATGATAAATGATTTATGAGCAACATATTTACTAGCGCATATTTTAGAGTAAGCCAGCTCCATAGGCTTTTCTTGCAGGCCTTCTCCAAGAAAGTAAAAAAGAAAATTATAAAAATCAACACTAGTTGTGGGGGAGGAAGCCTGGAATATTTAATCAAGGTCCTCGCATTCTGTTTGTTGCTGTTTACATTTTGCATATTTGAGACACTTGGCTCTGTCAAGTCAACACTCAGCTCTTCCTCCTACAATGCTGTTTTGTATACATTCAAATACTGAAGAAGTTATTGACATATTTGAGACGTACTTCCATAACATTTATAGGCAGGATGGTAAGTTGACTTTTTAGCATAAACTGAGTTTTAAATGTTCTTCAAAGAATCAGCCCTTCTGCTTCTCTTCCCAATCTCTACTCGGGACATCCAATTTCCAGATCTGCCCAGTTCATGCTATTCCTCAAGGAAGCCAGCAAGACAAGCTGACAATCTATGCAAGTGGAGAGGCACTGAGTCATTAGAAATAACAGCAAAAGGGGAAACAGGAACAGTTCTACTTACTCTGAAAAAAACACAGTTTTATAAGCTATCAGATACATAGCTCTTACCTTGCTTACGAACATCTTCCACAGCCGCTACCAGCTCCTCTTTAAGGAACTGGCTCTCTTTCGCAATTTTGTCTCCTTTCTCCAGGAAATTCTCTGTTGCTTGTTCAACTGATGCAGCCAAAACATGGGCTTTTTTAGAACGCCCTCGCTTTTTATTAGAGGGGCCCTTGTTGCTAGTGTTAACCAGTGTTGTTACCTAAAGACAAATATGGAGGGGAAAAAAACAAAAAACATGAAACAAATTAGAAGTTTATCAATTTGACAGCAAGGCCATGTGTATTTTTTTTCTAGACAGCCTATCACTAATACCTGCACTATTGCCAGCTCCAAAGGTTAAACTTGCAAATAAGTGTTTTTCACATCTCTAAACATTACCATGCTTCTCAATTTCTTAGATGAGCATTATAAACTCAGCTAAACTGCTTAGAGATTTTTCTTATCAGCAGCAGACCTGAAAATTTTAAGAATTGAGTTCTATTTGTATTTTTGATAAACTGCAATATCAGTAACAGGCCAGAGCTATTTAACACCACATAAAAAGAACCCAAGTTGGGATTAACTAGTTTGGGACAGCTCTCCAGGCATAAAAGACCTCAAACAAGGTTGAAGCCACCATCTACAGAAATCTAGCAACACAGTATCTTTTGAGTCCAAAACAGTACTACAGCCAATGGACTAAATGCAGAGCAAAGGACTTCCTAGAGCTCATTATTTCCCCAAAACAACCAAAACTGAACTCTCACAATCCTCCTGCGATCAACAAATATTTCCAAGTTTTATGTTTTAGACTGAAACCCTGCTAGGAGCTGGTCACCAGCGGCCAGATGACTGCTAGGTACACAGGATCAGGATCCATCCCCTTCAATCAAACGCAGCTAGATGTCACAAAATCCATGCCCACTTTTCCATTTGCCCCCCCCACCCCTTTTTGTTAAGTCTAGGAAAAGGCATACAAAGCTACTTCAGAGGGATATTAAGTCACAACACTAAAAAAATATTACTACTCTGGAAAGCCCAAGAACTGCTGACATAAAGGTCCTCAGAGCTGGATCCATCTTCTCAGTAGGGTGAATCAGAGAGGGGAACCCATCAGTTGGGAACATCGCTGTTGGTTTATGGGGAGCATTTGTATTGCGTAGTCTAAGTTCATCATGTACTACAAATAAAGAACAAGTTGCAATAATGCAACTTACTGTACTTTCCTCTCTGTATTTTGCCAGTCACATAATTCACAAAATTTGGGATTGCCAGTACAGCCTATTATGCTACTTGAGGAATAAGTTACAGACACTGAACTCGGACAAAAAGGTCCTATAAACAAGTTTGCTCAGTTAAGTTTGCTAAATTAGGACAATTTCTCTTAAGGAAAAACTCCATCAGTAACTCCAGCTAAAAAGCTATGTAGTAGATCACCAAACCGCCCATCTGAATATCTGGAGGGAACAAATGGCAAGTACGGACAGCAGCTTGGCAATTAAAGGGATGTTAATACTGGAAACAGAACTTGACCATTGCAGTTTGTGCTTAGCAGGAGTTGCATTCAGTTCATTTTAAAAATTTCTTATTTCAGGAAAACAATGCTAAAGAAAATGAGTTAACTGTCTCCAGTGCCTCTTCTCTTCTAGACCTCCTAGAAAGCCTCTTCCAAGAATCTTCAAAATGCCCAATACACGTAGCTTACATTTACAAAACTTACTCTAGCTCTCCTATATTCTTCAGTGCATTTCATTGGGCAATATACACCATGCAGAAATAAGCTTTGATTCACAAATCCAGCATAAAGCATAGGCATAAATTAAAAGAAAGCATGCATATCTTGTAAAAAATATACTGAAACAGTAGCAAATGCCATAAAAGCGTACTTCTTGGGTGGAATTCTGTTAAGAGGGGTCAGTAATCTATTTACAACACAAGGCTGTTCTAGACAGGTTGCAAACCTCCCCCACCATACATTTCACCATTTACCTGAACTTCCTGCCAAAGGCAACTCTAAACACAGGTAATCTCAAAGAAAAAACTTATGAGACCCTACTTCTGGCAAGCACTAATGGCTTTGTTGCAAGGGACTTTTGTCATTCCTGAATACCAGTTTCTAAATGAGACATAGCCCAGCTTTTAAAGACTCAACAAATAAGCAGCATACCAGCCAAAATACAGGTAAGAAACAGCACAGCAGCAACAGAACATTACTCACATGCATTTCTGCACTTCTAATTGAAATACTGTGTCTTATCAGGTGCTGAAAAAACACAGTCTTTCTAGACTCATGCCCAGTAACTGTTACAATCAAACTGAAGAAAGAAATTACTTGTACGCTTTTTTCCATCTTTAGTTTTGTACTGTCTTTACTTCTGGAATTTAAGCTTTGGAAGTTACTTAATTGAAATAATACATCAAAACAGGTAATCATGCTTATGAAGGTTTTTTTGCGCCCCCCCCCGCCTTGTTTTTTCCTACCTGTGTAACAAGGGGCTCAAGTAGTCTTTCAACTGCCAGTGTTCTTATCTCCAAGCTTTTGGGGTCCCATTTAAAGTTAACATTGCCTGCAGTAACAGCAGTCATTTCTAGAAGAAGAAAAGAGCTAAATGAATACTTTTTTTTTTTAATTAGTGCTGTTGGAATGTATTTTAAAAATAAATTAAAACAGAGGCTATTAAACACACAACATAGCCATTCGGTCTAAGTTAAGGTTATACTGTCTCCAGAAATATCAGTTTTGGTTCAACTGATGACAGTTCAAAAAATTGCTTATGACAACAATATACAGACATTACCTGGATGTTTTCGTTAGAAAATAAAAACAAAACCAAAACCAAACAAACAAAATCACACCAAGACCTATCCAAAAGCCACAATAGTTTATCAGAGCAATGAGTAGACCAAACATTACCTGTCCTGTCATCAGTGGTCCCCAAGCAATGAAAATGGACCTCACAGGTAATGGGGGCACTTTACCATGAAGCTGGAGGCTAAGCAAATAACGCCTTCCCTATTTCTGCTGCCTCCGCCCAAGGCTGGCTGTCCTGTGCTCCCAGAGCAGCTTTGAGACACAGCCCAAGGTCTTGGGGGAGCAAAAGGGAACACCTTGACTTCAACAGCACCAGAAGGCCGCCAGTTTACTCAGCTCCACCATGAGTCACTATCCCAAATGCTTCGTCAAACCAGGAGCCAGGTTCTAACTCAACTCATTTAATCCACCTGTTCATCCAATTCACCTTTTGGAAGTACAAAGGTAAAATAGTGAATATAAGCCTTATAAAGCCAGGAAATCCAGTTGGTTCATATTTAACAGCATATGTATGTACTACGCTTCCCCTTAACATTTACATAGGAGGGAAAAGCAGATTTGCACGAAGAGATCTGTTAAAAGCTGTCACTGAGCCGTTCCTTCCCGTTAGTTTTATATCAACATCCCAATGCAACAGCAAATATGATTATGGGAAAAGTTTAGTAGAACTACTAAAATAGCTCTGCTTCTGAAACCAGTAGTCTAAAAAAAAAAAAAAAAAACAAAAAAACAAAAAAACAAAAAAACCACACAAAAAAAACACCCACCAAAAAAAACCCCAAAACCACCAAACCTACAACAGAACACTAGATTAACACTATGATGCTGTACAGCACAACAAAGGAATAACCAGAACCATAATTTCAGAAAAAAATGAATTTAAAGTATTTACAGGCCCATAAAACCAGTTCATACCACTTTAGACTTAATAGATTCCAGCTCTTGGTGCTTTGGGTTGCCCTCAAAAGTCAAGATTAGACTAAACCCACATTTGTAACCTTGTATGTTTTAAAAAGTCAGGAAGAGAAATACATTTCCAAAGTCTCCTGCCACCCCTCTTCCTAAGCACCTACTGATGAAGTTGCTTTAAAAGCTTATTAGCTGATATTTTTAAATCTTACTCTGGACAGGGCATTGTCTGCACAGCATCTCAGCAGACAGATTGCTCTGACAGCACCAGATGTCCCCGAGCTGCCACACGAGCACAACATCCCATTATTTTTAAGAAGCAGGAGGCAAGGCAACAATTTTGGTAACCAACGTTTACAATACATACCAACAACTAACTGGTTTACACTGATAGTTAAACATGCAGAAAAGCACAGACATGCTGCTTGTTTCCCATTGAAGAATAAAATCTCTCAGGCACTTGAGAAACTCAGCCTGAGAGGGTGTAAAAGAAGTCAGGGCTTAGCATCACCCAGCTTCAGTCAACAGCACCTTCATGGCAGGCTGATCCTAAGACATGACATAGGCTCTCTTGCACCACAGACACAATATAACAGATTAAGTACTCGCTGCACTACTGAAAACACATCTTTACCCTGAAAAGCCTACACTCTGTTATACACTGAAGTACAACTTTGCAAGGTGCAAAGAAGGAATATTCACCTAACCTGCATTGAGCTTTCCACTTACGCCCACGCTGCAAGTGCCCACGCTGCTGGAGAGAAAGAAAACTTTAAAAGCTGAAAGCTTTAAAAAAAACAAAAAACAAAAACAAAAAAACAAACAAACAAACAAAAAAAGAAAACACAATCCCTCCCCCTCCCAAAAAGACTAAAAAGAGGCTGATGCATGCTAGCATACATATAACATTTCTGACTTTTAAATCAAAAAGCTTGGAGGTGCAGATGAAGGGTCCCAGCTCCTGCAGCAGAAGGCATGCCAGGCTGCAACTCCAGAGACGCCTGGTGAGCTGCCACCTCCCTTCTGCTGCAGGAGGGTGGAGGATGGCCACCTCCTCTTCCTCAACCTACCTCTGACACTTATCAGAAAGTCCTGTGAACTCACTAACTATCCTTCTCTTCCTATCACCCCCTTTTTTCCTTTTTGCTGGTCCAGCTTTGCGCTGGCTTGCACCATGGCCCAGAGGCACAGATGCTGGCACAGGGCAAGCTGTGAAAAGTCCTTCACCCCCCGCCCCAGGTACAGCCTACCTTCAACAAGGAATTTCACTGGTCTTTTCCCTCCTGATTAGCTCGGTGTGAATGCTTCCTACATAAGAAGCCAAGAAAAATATGCTGAAAGCCTTTACGGTTTCTGAAAAACATACCCAGTGCTCTGGAAAGCCCACTAGGTTTCTAGGTAAAAGCTGTTTCTATATATTTAATGCTGTTATGCCTCTTGCAGAAACAAAGTGCGGGATGAGGTAACCATGAGAAGATACATTAATTGTGTTAGTAGGATAATGAAGGTAATTCATCTGAAAACACGTTAGTATGATAGTTCACGAATTGGCCCAAAGTAATGGTCTATAAAACCACTTAGTATGAACGTTATTGGAATTTATCTAAAAAGCATAGCTTGATATCAAATACACTGTTTGGCAGCAATGACTTGGATATCATTTGAATAAATGTATTTACTGCAGTGTACAATTAAATACTTGTGAAGAATACAGGAACAGGCTATAGCTTAAATACATGTGTGAATGGGGTGGGTTTACGGGATAAAGGGACAACTGCCAGGGCCACGTTAAAGCAGGGCTGCACTCCCACCACGAGAATGCTCTAGTTCTCTGGAACCCATCTTATTCCTGTGACTGCTCAAGCTCTTGCATCACTGAATTCAAATACAGTAACAGGTAGTAAACCAAGTCAGAGGATATTGTAGCAGTGTTTAATTGTTGGCTCTCGGAGAGCACACAATTCCCAAGATGACTGCAATAACTGTAACATTTCATAAAGAAAGAGGGCATCCTCTGGAAGACGGACCCAACCACAGGCCAGCATAGCACTTGTTCCAGACAGCTAGGACGACCCAGCTGATATGGAAACAGGTTTTCCACAGCACAGATCTACCATGCACGGGACGCACAGCAGCGTATGCACTCGAAGCAGGAATTTCAAGGACAAAGCAGCACAGACCACACAGCGGAAGAGAGTGAGCAATGCTGAATCTCAAGTGGAATATATAGAAAGACACCACTGCACAAGGAGTTGTGGTTGCCTAGCCTGCAGTTTCGTAAGCAGCAGGAAAGCTGCTTAAAAACCAATGTTCATCCTCCCACACCCCTCTAGGAACTCATTCCCATCTTCACATCACACCCCCTCTGTACTGGCACAGCTTTTCCTACGGCTGAGCGATTAACCAGACGGGGAAGAACTGATTTGGCTGGAGGGAAAGAAATCCATTTTTACAGGGTGGGCTGAGATCCCCATCTGGTTCACCATGCCACCACAGATACTGCTGCGAATGGAACTGGCAATGGCAAGAGGAGATGGCTATGTCAGCTGGCACCATTGGCAAAGGCATTCAAGTGGAAACAGAGGGCAAAGCTGGATGTCACAGCTGAGTTGAACCAGGTGCCACTGAAAACAGAGCATCAAGCGGAGCCACTGCAGAGAGCACAAATGCCCTCCCAGCACATCTAATGTTCAGACACATGAAGCCCCAACGTTAAACCATGGTCACAGCCCAGCACTTTAACCGTAAACCCTTCAGGTTATTCTACTGGTCATGATGGTGCTCATTATCCTAGTAGATGGTACAAGGCTAATGCAATTATATCGTGCTGGGGTTTAGTGCACTTGCAAGGACATGAGGGTGGGGGAAGAACAGGCATTTAAAGAAGCCACTTTCAGAGTTCCAGCCAAGCAGGTCTGCAAGCAGAGCCATCCCAGGACAACTTGCCCCTGCTTTCTAGAAGGGATCAAGATCTCATCAACAGCTAAAGCTTAAGAGGTTTCCATTCTGCTTCACACTACTTCAAGCAAATGCTGCTGCAGACCTACTGCTCCTTTCCCTGCCACAAATCTGCCTCAAAGAGGCACCCACACTGGCACACACCTGATGCAGTGAGCCACTTCAGGGAGCTAAAATGGTCTCAGAGTAAGCCAGTAACTGTAAGTATTACCTTGCCAACTTACTGTCCTGAAGGAGGAGGTGGCACCACAGAGGGAAGTGGATGGGACTGCAGCAGCACTGGGATGAGCTCTGCACCCCAGGGCACATCCCAGCCCTGCTCAGGAGAGGTGAGGGCACAGACCTGAGCAGAAGGATGTATTAAACTGCTGGGGCTGCATTCACATCCCACGTTAAATGAGCTGGCCTGCCATGAACACACCGAAGGTGATAAACATACAGTGGTGCTCTTTGCAAAAGCCACAACTAAAGGTCGTAGTGTTTTCAAAAACTGGTAATTCAAGGTTTTAAGAATAACTTCAGATACCTACTTCCAGAACACTGGCATGCAAATAATTTCTAGACTTTGGCAAGCATAGAAATGCAGCTCTGTGGCTTCTTTGCAGAAGTGTCCTGAAGGCACTCAAGGCTTTCCAAAAAGCCCATGAAGGAGCACTATTTCAATATTGAGCTCTGCACACCAACAGAATGATGGAAAGGCCTAGTGCTCATGGTCCTGTTTTTCCAGGTTGCACGCCCACACGCACCCGAAGGCAATGCTAGCTGTATCTCAGGCACTACTGAGCTAGTACGTTCAACCTGCTCTGTACCAGGAGATGCTGCAGCCTCCCAACCTCTAGACCAGAGCAAATCTCTTGGTTACACAGTGGAAAAATCTAACTGCCCATCTCCTGTGCTGCAACTTAAGTCCCACCACCTCGTGCTACCTGAAGAGTTTTTTACATGCCATCTTCTATCAGTCTTCAAATTTTAACTATCCTGACAGGCTGCTTTCTAAAAGCTTTTAACTACACTCACCATTCTCTTTTGTTTTTTCTTAGGGAAGATGGTATTCAAACAGTGGTCTCACTAGCACAGCAGGGGGGGCTAACCTGGGCTAAGCACAATAGACCACATGCTGAATTCAAGCATTATGCTATCCAAAAAAACTAACAAAAGAGCACAGTACAAGAACATTTTATACCTGGGAGGACATTCTCCATTTTAACGCCCTTTCTGCTACCCACCTAGTTGTTCCCCATTTTGTGCAGCTGATTGTGCGCAGGCATGGCAATATGTACTTGATTGCGTTATTTTGCAGCTTATTTCTTTCTCTCATATTTCCTTAAGTAGTCACAGTCATTTTGAATGATCATCCTGTCCTCCACCACGCTTCCAGACTGTCTTTGGATATTCTGTGCAATGTAATGAGAATAGCCCTTATTCCATCACCCAAGTCATGAGCATGGAACATGGTGGGATTCACAACACAATGACCCAGCTTCATCTTCCAGCCAGAAAATAAACCAGCTTCCCTGTTCCCAAGGGAATCCTTTTGGTTTTGTCTGGTTTGTTACCTAAATACCTAACCCATCTGATAACCAGCAGGGATCCTTTACCCCTGCTGAAGGTAGAAGACAAGACAGCAGATAAAGATCTGCGGGAAGCGCATTAACACAAATCTTCTGAACATTTTTTGGTTTCAAAAAGGTTAAGGCACGCTTCATATTAAAGCCAGCTCACATGCAGGGGCTTCATAATGCCTCACTGACAGTTCAAAACTGTTTTCCATATAACTAAGAGTATTCAGGAAAAAAAAAGTTTCATTCTTTCGCTTCACAGTCTCCAAATGAATTTATCTGCCCCATTCCACAAATAAAGCAATACTCCTCTCAGCAGCTGAATAGCTGCTAGTCAAGGTTGTTTGGTATACATGGTGCTTTTCAAGAAGGACTTAAAACCAGCTTAAATCAACCCCGCTTATTTAACATCAAGTACACACAACTAAAAACAGATAGTCATCCTCTTCTAACATAGCCTTCAACCTTAAATTTCATCTACTCAGCTACCAAATCTTCTCCTCCACCATAAATGCCATGAAGGTACTACCTCCTTAGAAATCCTTACTATTAGAATTTCATAATCTTAAATATTAATATGCAGATGTTGCATAGACTAGATTCTTTGATTATCAAAACATTTCTGTCATTTGAGTATATTCAACTTTGCCACACATTTTTTTCCAGACCGTAGTAACCAGCTAAGTAAAAAGAAGACATTCAGGTTCAGATAAGCCTATTTCTCACCAGTACCATTCCAGATCCAGCTCTCATAATCTGTTTTCATATGTTTTTCTCTCTGCTGTGGAGAAGGCCTATAGAGAGGCATCCGAAATGCTCATCAAAAAGCCTTACACAGCCAGTAACAACAAATGCTTCTCTACTTCATTTGTTTAGCAAATCTTTAGACCTTGCTACTGAGTTAAGAGATGCAACCTAATCTGGTGTCCCTACCAAAAAAAAAAAAAAAAAAAAAAAAAAAATTTTATAACTGTTTTCTACATGGGTGTTACTTCCTGCCTGTTGCCTTGTTACTGAAGCCAGCAGCGTGCCATAGAGAACCTGTCACCTTTTCCCCTCTGGAAGCACAGCCTACTCTATACCATGCACCATCACATGAAACCAGGCATGGGGCATATCACCAGATTAAAATGCAACACATTGTCCAAAGCAGTATGTGCTATCTCCTAACAGCTTCCCAATTGCTATAGTACTGTGGATTCAAGTAACTTATTTTTATTCCAAAATCAGTAACGCACTCTGTAACAACAGGTTTTCATGCCTTCATTTTGATCTAGCTATCATTAAGAGGATGGAAGGGACGCTCTGTGCAAGCAGCTTCATCGTGGTGTTCCTGAGGCCACAGCAGTGATTTCACAACTACAAATAAACCGTTTTTTGGAGATGTCAGTGGTAACAACAGCCTCTTGCCTTCAGTTACATTAAGTGTTAGGCTCTGATCATTTTATTTTTGCCAGGACTCTTTTGCCTCAAAGGAGTTAGAAAGGAGATGCATGGCAAGCCAAATCACAGCAAGCACAGGCAATTAGTGACTTATTTATGTCACACAAAGGCTCCAGCTCATGGATGACATCCTAAAAGAATGCAAGAACCAAACTCAAGCTTATACCCATTTAACTGTCCAGATGGATATCCCGCTATGTCCCAACAAGCATCCAATTTATTTCTTCACAGTTTTCAGTTTCCAAAACTCAAGCAGGATTCCAACTACATAAAGAAAACTGATAGGGTATCAGGACACTACTTTAGAAGACACACATGCTTTTTTTCTAAAAAAGAGAACCTCCCATATAACTAAGATTAATCTTAACATTCTAGCTGCAAAACTTCATATTTGGGAAAAGGGAGAGGACACATCATGAGCAGCAAGCTATTACTATTAATAATAAACCACTCATTCTGTCTTCACAATAACATTGGTGCGTTTTATGCTGAAGACCTGCAATACTAACATCACGAAAGATAACTTCCAAAAATCAGAACAAATAATCACTGGATTTGCAACTGCTGTACTTTAGCTGTCTGCTCTTTGCATCAGGACTGCAACACTCTGGCCATGCGCAAAGGCAACACACCTGCATTTTAAGCAAACATCATCTTTCATGAACTTACACTTGCAGCAAAGATAACTCCAAACTCCCAAACCCCAGCCCTCTCACAGCCACATTTCTCACATTTAAGCCTACGGCTTAATGGTTAGCACTTTCAAACATAACAAAGGGACTCAGCCTGGAGAGGGGATATCAGAGCCCAGGTGAGACTTGTACATCTGCTGGACCACTTTGATTCAGCTACTGAGAGCCCTTCCAACCTCACAGTGTCTCTTCTCACCCTTGAGGCAGAAAATTGTGTGAAGCTTCCCTAAAATCATTAAGAAAGAATGGAAGAACAGCTTATTGCCACTCTCAGAACCACAGTATGCATTTCAGACCCTAGGGATACACAGTCAGTGAAGATATAACAACTAGGCTGTGGCTACAGAGCACAGCTCTTCGAATCCCAAACTACCCTAGCACAGGTTACAATTACCAACCTTAAGTTAGCAATGAATGCAAGAAGGGGCAACCTTTTAACAAATTAATTTTTGCCACAAGTATTCCCCAAATAAGAAAAAAGTTTGTTATAAATTAGCCTACTTTATCAGTTGGCACAAGAATTTGCCAGTGCTGCAAAATTAATTCTTGCTTAGCTTGCAGAAAATCACTGATGGCTGGCAATAAAAGGAAAAGAAAACCTGGGTACTTTTTTTCTGATCTTCTTCAGCACTCAATCTGCAATAAAAAGTGCCATTTAAGCTAGAGCGTCGGAAATAACCAGAATCTGACCCCACTCAAACCGCATTTTCATTCCTAAATTGATACGTTGTTATGCAATACCCTTCAGTGCTTTTAGCTGGCCACATCTTCTAAATCTAGACTTTCATTAACAATTTTAAAACAGTCAGAAGTATACAAACACTGGAGTTGTTTCAGCTGACACATGTTTTGAAAAACGCGAGACTCCTATAATTAGAGGTTTGATGAGACAATTTGCTTAAACATGGAGGAAATGGACAGTCTTGTATTAACAGAGACTAAATACCATATTCTCTCTCAATTGCATGCCCAGCACCGTAGCAACTAAATACTATGTAACAAAAACTCTTAGCATTACAAAACTGAAAAAAGTTTTCCATCATTTTCTCCATTTGCAAAAGCTACTAAAAGAAGAGCATCCACTGAAGCAAAGGAGAACATGAGTGTAAAGATTCTTCAGAGTAAAATGTTTTCTAAAGTTTCTAGAAAAAGTCATTCAGAATTCCTTTTTCAGTCCTTCACTGATTCAGGAACACTCTGTCAGTCTTATCTAAAAATTACAAAGCAATTCGTTTTTAAAGAAAAAAGAAATAACAAAAGCCACAAGTGATAAGGCTGAGAATTTCACTTTATGCTCAGGACAACCCTCAGCAACATCTCTGAGCTATAAACAACGAATTAGTTTCACGGGAAGAAGAATTGCACCATCACCGCACAGCCCCAGACAACTCTCAACTTGCAGCTCCACCAACACACGCTGTGAGTTAAGAAGGGGGAAAAAAAACCCCACAAACACAAAAACAAACCCCAGGAAGAAGAGCACAAGTGTTGTTCGGATGAGTTAAGCATCTTCTAAATGACTACAATTATCTGGAAGAATACGTTAGGCAGGGTGCTCTAACACACACCATCTCCTCTCCCTGCAAACTGTCAACAAGGCTGCAGACACTGAGAACACAGAGGGCACTGACTGATGAGAACTTTGCAGCTTCTCCAAAAGAGCAAAGCAAGTAGTAATAAAAACACACTGGTGCGATTAATTTTTGGATGCTTACCAGACTCACCTGCAAAGCCATAACCACTTTCTGTTAAGTACAAACTCGCTATGGGTGCACAGCAGTGCATGAGAATCAGAGCTAACAACCATCCACCTGGACAAGAATCCTTTTGAGTCACTGCTTTAGCATACGGAAGACCAATTAAAGCAACTTTTGTTTAAAAAAAGAAAACCGTCACTGACCCACTCACATTTCATAAAAGCAACAGGAAGGAACAGGAAGTTTTGAGAGGAAGGAGTCACTGCTTGGCTGGTCTTGCTGGAAAAAAAAAGGATTTTAAGCTAGTAACACAGCCATTTACTGAGTGGAAACCAACTTACATCTGATTAAAGGCACATTTTCTTTCTCCACCCCTTCTCCTCACCCCCAGAACAGGAAACAAGACAAAGCTACTGAACAAAAACCAGACGAGCTAAGAAATCCTGTTCAATTGGCTTTGCACCAGCGCTCTGCCTCTGGTTCTGCTGAACACTGCATCTTTCACCAATAACCATTGACTTTTCCCTAGGCCCATGATAATATTCTATTAAACATAATCAAATTGTCTTAACCAATTCCTGCAAACTAAGTGAAACAGCTTAAAACACCTGATGCTGAAGTACTGATGCATACAGACCAAAAATTAACTTTTTTTTTCTTGAGGTTATAAGCTTTTAACCCTGCACAACTAATTTGCATTATTCTGTTTTGTTACAAATAAACCTTCTAGCTTTTTTTTTTTTTGCTACTGTTTATTGCATCTTACATCATTAATTTTTTTCTCCCTAACCCCAGCTAGAAGAGGGGGAAAAAACCACCCACGCAATCGTATTGCACTCTTCACTGTGCAAGTACAAAATAAGAGTATTGTGATTGAGGACTCCACCAGCAGTGGAAGTGCCGCAGAGTAACAAATAAGGGCTATATCCACTTTCCTAAAAGCCTTCCCCACATCTCTGCTTTCAGGATGCTTTGTTTAATGTTAGTTACGAAATGCATTTCCAGCTGTAACAGCAGTAGTTTGTAATTAAACACTTCTTCCAAAAAGTGGAAGTGGCAGTAACTACAAAGCCATACTTTGTACAGAAATTTAAACCGCTCCAGAGCTTTTCATACAGCCAAACCAGATCCTTGCTTTTTACTCTCAAAAAACACATCGTGTCTTCCATTTTACTTGTAGCTTGTATGAAGCTGTTCAGCTCTCAGAAAAGTTTCTACATTTAAAAGAAATTAAGTCATTGAACTGAGCCTACTGAATACAATCAAGGCACAGACAGCCTGCACCTGCAGACAAGCCTGCCAGCATCAGAAGCCGAGCAGCACTCCTGCCAGCACTGGGCACTGGCCACAAGAGCCGCTGGACAAATTTGTAGAACAGAAATCAGCCCGGGCTCAAACTCCTGGCTCAGGAAGCTCCTACGCTGCAGGAGCTTGGCAGAGCACCTTAGGGAAGCAATGCTACTTGTTTGCCCTTTTGTCATGGTTTTGTTGCTTGGCTTGCCTGTTGCTTTCTCTTTTAGGGATGGCTTTAGACACTGCCACCACCCAAGAAAAAGGTGGAGGGAAGATACAGGGAAGGGAAGCCAACTGATTGTGGGCATCAATAAAAAGAAAGGTGGCGAGGGTCAATAATTATGACCAGGGAAACAGAGAGGGACGCCAGACACCACCCAAGAGCATCCATCACTCCTCAAAGGCATCAAAGGAGCCAGAGGTTACTGCTTAGCAGTGTGACAAGCAGAGGGAAGAGAAACAACCCTTGGACTTCCTGTCTTATTCCCTCCTCCTGTTCCTGTTAACAGGCACCTTGGCCAAGGCCAGGCAAAGGGCTTGTAATTTAGGGCCTCAGACAAGGGCTAGACTAATAAAAAGTTGACGGGACCGGTACAACCAAAACCTTATGATGAGGGTCATGGGAGACAGGACACTAGGCTGGACTGACCTCTCAGCTACAGCAATCAGATCACATCAAGTCCCCTGCGCACAACTTCCAGTTTATTGTTCAACTTCTCATCCTTAAGTGAATAAATAATTTAATTTTTAAGATGCTTAGACTCTGAAACACCTGGACATCAGGTACTGACCGAAATGAACTTTATGGTAAATTGTATGTGAAGTTTATACAATGCATACTTGTATACATGTCCACAGTCCATCATGAATTATCCAAGATCAGTGAGCACTCTTCAACATCAAGCAACGAGACTCACTAGGTCTTTAAGTCATGCTAAAGGAAATTAGTTTTACAAGTATACATTACAAGGACATACTTGCAAGAAAGTGGGTAAAGAACAAGCAGCTTGTGCTTCTTGATTAGTTGCGTTTACACAGAGGAACACCCACTTGCACCTTCTTGCTTCCCAGCATACCACCAGTTCTGTCCTCTGCTATTCAACAACACTGTTTCTGAATTTGTTATTCTAGTCAATTAAAAAAAACATTTACCCATCTACGGCTTCAGCTGAAGATCTCAAGAGCACTTTACAAAGATGAATACTGACCTGCTTGGTGTTATGCAGGTTAAACACCATTTTATAGGCATACAGCTCACCCTTGTTTACATGAAAAATTAAACTGACCCTTTTAGCTATGTAAAGCTACATTGCTAGCACAGCCCTTGTGCAGACCGTTTATTTAAGTGGATCTTCTGTGCTGAGTTTGCATCATCCAGAAAAAGATACGGGAAGAAGAACGTCCCCCTTACAGCCTTAGATCTGCATAGATCCTATAGGCACCTATAAAAGTACCCAGAATAAAACAGTGAATGAAAATGCTCTGAACCCTTTTGGGAGTCCAAAAGGCAGGGGAAGGGGGAAAAAACCACACATGCCATCAAGGCCACAAGCTCCTGATAGCATTAATTCTTACTGACTTCTTATTAACTGAAAAGAAGCAAATCTAATATTTACCTAAATGCCCTCTTGATCTTGTGCTGAACAACAGCAAGGACAGAAGTGTCTGGCCTACGCTCTCTCCTCATTTTCTTCAGTTAATCTCCAGGAAAAGAAAAATCAAAAAGTCTTTTTCTCCTGATTCTTCACCAGCTATCCACAAGCTTACTAGTTTCAGTCTCTTTCTTAAAAGAGTAGCACTTGAAGGCCACTCCAGACCAAGGTGCACTAGTGGACTTACAGCCTCTTCTACCCTAACTTCCACTAACATCTCATTCGCTCCCCGACATCAGCTCCACACAGAAATTCTTCATAAGCATATACAGTCATACGCAGATCTGTTCCATAACAGGGCACAGACAGCTTAGAAAACCAAGCATTGTTTGGAAAAAATGCACGCCACACGTTTGCTGTATCTCCTATTACCACCAGTGAAATCCTACCTGCCACACCGCTGCTAGTTCCCTAGATTATTTACTCTCAGCCCCCCGGCTGCCTTGGAAACACTACAGGAGTTTAACGCACTCTTAGGTTGTAACATACATCAACACTCCTCCCTCAATATATTAAAACAGATCTACTGAGAACTGGCATCCAGCTTGGTTCCATGTTCGCAGTACTGTTCCACTCTCTACCTTGGTAACTGTTACCCCTTTAGCTACAGATGGCCTCACATTTGCTTCTTCCATCCATAGATGCCCGAACTTAAAGCCTTTCAAAAGAGATTCTCAGGAGTCTAAATGATTAATCAAGTAGTTGTCTTCTAAGTTAGAAAAATTATAACAGAAGGGAATGTCAATAGATTGGTGGAGATTTTCCCTTTGCAAACGGTGTCAGTTTAGATCTGCGTATTTAATAATTTCTATCACTTTATAAAGCACAGGGAAAAAAGGTTACTCCTGTCTTGATTCCACCAGAGGTATTTATAAACACATGTCAAAAGACTAGCAGATGTTTTCCATAGTACATCTGGGATTAACGAACGAAAATACATAATCATGTTTAGGGAAAAGGTAGCTGGCTCTTTAAATAAAAGAAAAAGAGCCAAGGAGGAATTATTAATCATATTTATGCCAATAGAATAGTCTATACTAATTCACTGCACACCAGAAACCAGAGTTAACACCCGTTCTCACCCTGACTGGAAGATAACAAGTCTCAGTCATTCAAGGAGAAAGATCCCACTTACAGTTGCAGTGACTGCATGCCTCCTGCCATTCCTTTACCTCAATAAATCTATTTGCACCCAGTTCTGCTTTGCGGCACAGCAGGTCACTCTCAACACCCGTCTTTTCAGCGTAGCTCCTCCAGTGAGGGTGCTGGTATACAATTTTGTGGGTAGGCTCTATTTGAAGTCTCATATGCTGGATTAAAAGAATATGGAGTTAAAAGTAGTAATTATCAAACATCTGCACTTTCTCTAGAGCTGCAACTCTGTTTAACCAACATGAGCTATAAACTCGCTGAATTAGAGCTATTCCAGATTAGCTATAAAACTAAATTAGGGTGAATTCCCAGAGTAGCGAAGGATGCAAATCCTCAAGGTTATATACATTAAAGTTCCACAGCACAAGAATTTAAGTGCTTTCCAGTTAAGGCACAATAGTAGAAAACAACAACAGGCATTCATCACCATGTTGAATGACTGTCTCAACATGGCACTGTCCTAGCAAAATAATACTCAGTCCTTTTTCATTCATGTTTCCTTTAGTGTTCAACAAAGCCAAGAGATGCCAGTAAAACTGAAAGCAGCAAGTCCCTTAACAGAATTATCATGGCCACGTAGGTACTCACTCGAGACTAGCCTTACGATCCACCTACAATGAATAGGCTAGTTTTGCCGCTAAATATTTTTGTGAGCTTAACTAATTCTCTGCATAAGAAAGGTAATTTGGAAATCAAATGGTAGCAGTAGATATAATTTAAAGGCAGGGCTGAAGTCCCAATAAAGTGTATTTCCAGTTCAAACATTTCTACTAATGTGGATTCCTCTGCAAGATCAGTTTCGCGATCTTACAGCTGCAGAAAGAAGATATTCACGCTGCTGAAAAAACACAAATTACTTTTCTATTACATCTTTCAGTTAGCTTTATCAGACCAATGGAAGCCCTACAAAGAAGCTGCACATTAATGGCTGCCATTACACATGTCAACACAGAAATGCTGATGTTTCACAGAGCTTGAAAATTTATTGTGAGTTAAATATTTACATCAGTATTTTAAACCACCAGTTTGGGTGCGGGATTTCTAATCTCTGCCCACTGTGCTCCCCCCTGCCACCTTGCATAAACTTTTAATCTCCGATGCAGAGGCCTATTATTAGAGCTGGCTGAAAAAAACCCAAAGACGGAAGGCATGTTGTTTATTATGGAAAAGGTTAGGGCAAAGCCTTTTTAAAACAAAACCTAATAAACCTTTGTCTGTGGCTCCTGAGAAAAGTAAAACAACATTTCCTTGATGTTTTAAAAAAATGTTTCTCTGTAAATAAAAAATTTAGTGACTCGACATAAAATTACGCCCTTTTTAAACAAAAGATTTCAATTCAGCCGGGAGAAACAAATACTACTAAACACTTAACGTGACCTTAGCACCCTAAGATAGACCAAAGGGTACCTAAAAAATGGCACATATTGTAAAGTAAGCTGGGCTTTCACCTCCATTTAAACACAAACCTGCCTACAAACCAACCCGCGAGCTGAAAAAAAAACCCACAGCCTTTAGCTGGGCTTGAAAGTACTCGAAGCCTGGGGTAGCCAGCAGGACTGAGGATGTGCGTTAGCAGAACAGTGCAGCTAACAGTCTCTCCCACCTCCCCCGCTTCCCCACTCACAGTACAGGAAAAACACAGGAAACCAGTAACTCAAGCACCAAGAATACCTTTCCCACAACCCCCATCTCAAAAAAACAAAAGACAAAGAAAAAAAAAAAGGGGGGGGTGTAGCAAAGATCTCCCAGACTAGTTCAGTATAGACAACCCAGACATGCCTTGAGTCATAACTGAAAGCTGGAATGAGGACACGGTCATAGAGGCTCATACCCCAGAATGGGCAAGTAAGCAATCGATCACCCTGGCCAGATCACCCCTCGCCTCCTGGGCAGGGCAGGCGGGACAAGGGCAGACAGGCAGGGAAGCGTGCCTGGTCACATCCAATTCTTGTAAGTGAGCCACACGCTCTCCTGCAAACTTTCAGCCTGAAAGACTTCACGTGCGTTGAACTAGCATAAGCAATGAATAAAAGCCAGCTGATACATACTGCCCAGTGATCCCACGACCGCAGGCAGCAGGACAAGGGTTATGCATAAACCGGCGGCTGAGAGTTGATACGCTCTCCCTACTGTTTGGCTGTAAAAAGTAGCACGAAACTTCTCGTCAGCGAAGGAGAGGCACTCGCCTTACTGCATACTAGCAGATTAGAGGTGGGTGTCAAAAAACCGTAGCAGGGCCAAGCTAAGGAGGGGAGGGGTGTTCCCAGCGAAGAGAGGTTGTGTGTTGTGTACTGAAACCGAAACACCGACTCGGGGCGAGAGGGAGGATGCTCGCTTCAACTGCACCGCCAAGAGAAACTCGGGGGGGGGGGTCGAAAGGAGAAGGAGGAGCCCACCAGGGCCAAGACCAACTCCGTGTGGCTCGCCGGGCGGGCAGCCCTGCCCGGGCCCACCGCCGGGGAGCGGCGCCGGGGCGGCCCCGCCGGGCCGTGCCCGACTGCGCGGGGAGGAGCCTCTCCCCACAGCCCCGCTGCCACCGAAACTTCTCCAGAAACCGGGCTCGCCCGGCGCTTTTCCGCCGGCAAAATAGCTCCCATCAACCCAAAACACAGCCGGCTCTCGCCCCCCTCCGCCCCAAGCCGCCCTCCAACCCTCCCTCCCTCCCCGCACCGGCCTGGCCCAAGCGCGGCCTCCGAGCGCGGCCGGCCCGGGCCCAGGCCCACGCCCCACAGGCGGCGGCGGAGCCCGCTCCTCTCCCCCGCGCCGGGCCGCGCTCCGCTCCCCCCGCCTCAGCCTCCCGCCACCCTCCCCAGAGAACCGGCGGCCGGCAGGGCCCAGCCCGCCTCACCGCGCAAAAGTTTCCAAGCGAGAAACAGAAGAGAAAAAAAAAAAAAAAAAAAAAGCGGCGGCGGCGCCGCACCCGAACCCCCCACAACTTTACCGGGGAGCAGGAGAATCGCCTCACGGCCGCCCTACTCTCGCTTCACTCCAGCCCTCGGCCGCTTTTGTGCCCGTCTCTCTCCCTCTCTCCAGGCCGCTCCCGTCCCGCTGAGGAAATCGGCTCTTCCGGGCGCCTCCCCGCCCCGCTTTCCCCGGCCCGGCCCGGCCGCTCTTCCCGGCACCGCCCGCCGCGCCGCCTCCGCGCCCTTCCCGGCACCGCCCGCCGACAGGTGAGGGCTGGAGGCGGGCGGGAGCCCCCTTCGGGGGCTCCCGCCCGCCTCCAGCCCTCACCTGTCGGCGGGCGGTGCCGGCTTCAGCCGTTTGCTGAGGGGCTCTATCCCCTCAGGCGACAGGGAAGCCTTCCCCTGAAACCTCCTTCAGGGCCAGGGTGCTCTTAGGTCGCGTTGGACGTCGTTTTTTGAGGTGGAATCCAAAGGTTGTAGGTCAGAACCTGGCTCTGTCTTCCTGAGGTAGCGCGGGGCGGGAAAAGGTGTGTGAGGAACTGGGAGGGGGTGGGTACTGGGTTTGTGAGAGGAGACGGGGGGGGGGGGGAAAGGACAGCTGGGTTCCTCTTGGGTTTTGAAAACCTACAGTATGTTAGCCTTCCCGGGCGCTGTCGCTTTTAGGAAAAGTCTTGGGTTTATGCCAATGTAACAACAAGAATACAGGGGAGAAAGGACATGGCAAATCCCTGAGGTAAAAGCAGTTGGGTCACCAGAGCCCCTCTCAGAGAGAGGGAGGTTTTAGGAACCCAACCTCAATCCGCGGAGGTAGCTTTGCAGATGGGGAGAGTTGTCTTCAAGCGGTAACTTGTTTCAAAGGTTTCTTTGAAAAGTCTCAGTGAGCCTCTTGCATGAGAGATACCATTTTTATCCCACGACAAGCTACTCTGGGATTTTTCATGGTGTGTTTTGAGATGGTTTTTAATACATTTGTTCTACAGAACTTACACTTGTTCTGGATTGTAAAAACAATTGAATAAATTTAATACGTTTCATGACTCATTTGCCAGCACTTCTGAGATAACTGAATCTACTCACTCCATCCTTTGATATTAAGCAAAATATAAAGAGATTGGGCAACCTCCCAGGGAAGTAGGTTCATTCAAGGTCCGTAATTTAGCTGAGGGAGACGGGCAGCCCGTGCGGATTCCCGAGGGGCTGGCCCTCCGGGTCAGCGTTGCAGCAAAGGCAGGCCGTGGTTCAGGACTGTGACTTTCCTCCAGGTCCTGGTTCAATGGCATTAGCAGGGCCACGTTTCCCATTTTTGCCATACTCTTACAAGCCTTTCCTGCAGGAAGACAGACGGTGTCCTGCAGCGATTTAGATTGCATTTTTCCTTCCTGCAGGTTTAATCCAAGAAAGGGATCCAAGGCAAGGAAATAAATGGAGTACCGTTGTTTTACAGTCCAGAGAGAAAGTAAGGATCAAGAGTCCAACCTTGTCAGTGAGTGAAGTTAATCGAAAGAAAGTGAGAGCTGTAATTATGATACTGACCGAGATACACATTACTAAAATAATACAGGGTCTTCAGTGCCTTAACAAACAGGCTCTCCTCTGGAAACACACAGAAAACAGATTTTTTTTTTAAAGCTCTTTGTATTTCCTGCTTGTACCAAACCATTAACATTTTGGTGTCAGTTGCACCAGGGATTCAAACTACTCATTTCTGATCTGTAGCATACTCTCAGTAAAATTGAGTTTACACTTCAATAGCTTGCTTTCTTTCATTACTCCTTTTAATATCATGTCTTGGCCTCCTGTGGTGGCTTCCACATTCGGCGGTTCTGCACGTCTCACATTCTTTCAGGACAAAATGTCAGATTTAAAAAAAAAATCCCTTTTAAAACTACAAACTCAAAGGTAGGAGGCCTGGAGTTGTGGAGAATCACACGTTCTGCACTGCGCTGCTGAAAAGCGAAGGAAAAAGTAGGAGATCAGCTGGCAGCTCTGTTGGTTCGTGGAGCGAGTTAAAAGACTCAGCAAACAAAAAATAAAATTATGTAAAAATAGAGCCAGCTAGGTTGAGATTGGACTTTGTCTCCTAATTAACAGCTCTCTCTGGAACATGGTGGCAGTCTCTGTCAACGAGAGTAAAATGCAGGGTGTTGTTTAGACAGGCACCCAGGAACAATAGCTAACACTTCCCATCCAGTAAATGTCATTAAGACAACATCAGGCTGTGCCAGCAGCTTGAAATCGAATCCATTTTCTGAAATGAGTTAGAAGTTTTCTGCTTGACCCCGAATCTTCCTTTTGACAGTGTTCGTGGTTTTGTAATCCCATTTGCCTGGGGTTTTTTAAATGTTTCTCTCACCCCTTTTCACTAGGTGAAAACCAAATGTAAGCCAGGGGACAGGACAGGCAAGGAGAAGCTGCCGCAGCGATACTGTGGGTAGGTTGTTAAGTGTATAGAATAAACAAATGCTTTCAGTCTCGCCTCTGTTAGGGCAATTCGAGGTGTAGCATGTAAGAGCAGAATGTGGTTGGCGATTGCACACTCCTGGCAGCACGTCCGCATTAGTCAGATGTGTGCACAAGGGCAGTCCCTGACTAGTGCCACCTGAAGACACCCATGTGGGCGTAGTCACAGCAGGAAAGCTTCCTTCTCGCTGTTAAATCCTGGGGTAGGCTTGTGTGCCAAGCAAGGAAGGGTCTTGTTTATGTAGCACCTGGTGTTACTACACTGTCTGCTAGTCCCAGCATACATGGGGTCTAAATTATATGCTTCAGCTGGAACTGGATCTTCTATTTCTGTGACAACACTGCTGAAATGAAGTAGTTGCTCCGTGCGTCTGTTCATGTCTGTTTCAAAATGTGTGTTTGATCTCTGTGTTTTTTAAAAGGAGCGGTTTAGTTTTGCTATTTGTGAGAAGCGAGGGTTGAAACAGAAGTGAGGCGTGCAAAGACAGGACTGCTGGGGCAGGAGATGCTAATGGGAGAATTAAGAGAGAATGAGAGAGGGAAGGAAATAAAAGGAATGAGGAAAAGTGGAAAAGATATAGAGGGGTGTAATGATGGGAAGAAGCTGCTGCAGGAGAGGCTGAATGGGCAGCAGTCAACCAATAGGAAAAGAGGAAAAAACTAAAAACACAATATAAAGAATCTCAGGGTCCAAATACCAGAGGGTTGAGGCTATCTGCAAGCTGATGTCATGCTGTGCAGCGAGGACAGCCCCAGGGCAGCCATGCTGTGCCACCAACTGCGCTGACCGCAGAGAAGCAGTTACACGGTGTAGCCTTGTCACCTCTGCTGCCTTTGCAGAGGTGCCCGGTTCTGGTCTGCCAGTGAGCAGGCCAGGAGCAGGGTAGGGACCTTGCAGCTGGGTAAGCTTTGCTATGGGGGTTACCCCAAAATGCAGCTTCCCCTGAGGACTGGTGGCTCTGATGAAGCCAGCAACGTCGCAAAGTGACAAAATTGAGGGTCTGGCACAAACGTCATCTCATGGATGCTGTGACATCAAGTCAGGGGCTCCCCAGTGCTGGTCTCAGCATTCCCATGCAGCTGGGAGGCATCACCATTCCTCTTCAGGGCTCAGATACATAAAGAAGTAAGATCGTCTCCCAAGATCCAGTTAGGAATCAACATCTGCGCAGCCAGGAAGCAAATCACGGTGTCCCGGGGCCGTGCGTGCCTCAGGATTTCGTTAGTAGGGTAGAAGCGCATGTAGGTGGTGCTTTTGGTGGGACTGCAGCTATGCCACCTAAGCTGTACATCGCAGCAGAATAGCTAAAACACCCATCTCGATGAAGCGAACCTCAGAAGGAGAATGGATTTACCAGTACATCTGCATCTACACTGGGGCTCCTTCTGACACTGCTGCCTGCCCGAGGATCAGACCTTGCTGCCCCAGTCAACACTGCAATGCCTCCGAGGTTGTCACAGGCTGTGCCAGCCAGAGCTAGTTATGGGAGCACACTGCTCCAGGGCTTACGACTGCTGTGTTCACCATCACTGCCCACCCTCTCCAAGAAGAACTGTCTACTAGAAACATGCCCTGGTTCACACTCAGGAAACCGTTGGATCCTAACAGAAATACTGTCTCTTCCTCTACCATCAGGTGCTCCTGGGGCCTCCAGAACTAGAAACCCAGAAGCAATCCATTGCACCAACATGACCACGAGCACAGGGGTGACAGCACCGAGCAGCATCCCCCCATGCACACACACTACAGCACAGGCATCTTGAACAAAACAGGCAGAAACGGTAATGAGGAGAAATTATGCTGTCCCAAAAGGCTCAGCATGAACTGGGTTCACTGGTGGCTGCTTTGCCAACTAGAGAACAGCCTAGCTGGAGTAGTTTGCATTCACCTCCGGTTCACACTGCCTTTGTATAATAAACTGTCATAGCCCCAGAGAACGGAACATTCAAAAAAGCGCCCCGAGGCGATGCATAGCAGAAGCCTGAGAATCCTACTGCATGAGTCACTGACCTCCACACACTGCATCTATTTCAGCCTTTAATTAATGAGGTTTTACATTTCTATGGCACTTTCCATCTGGAAAGATCCTAAAATGCTGTGAAGACTAAGGGCGTACAGCACCATTGAAATGTGGTTCCCAGAGAGGTGGGACTGTGCAGGGAAGGAAAGCTTAGCCAAGGGCAGTGGGGAAAAAATTCTTAATTTTAAATGGAGCCTCTGTTACATCACTGAGTATTGCATATCCATGGAGAACAGACAATAAGATTTTAGTTTCTAAGGCACCGCTTGAATAAATAGGCATTGCAGTTTGCTTTCTTTATCCAGGGGGGATGCAGTGCAAAACAGGTACTGGGTGATTTTAATTTAGGGTGTTAAAGGACCACAACTTAAGCTACAAATTTAAACCATCATTGGATTAAGGCTTTCCTCCCTCCTGATGAGTAAGTTACTCCCAAATGATAGCCACAAAGCAGAAGCCAGTGGAGGAAAGAAATCCCATGCTGACAGCACCTGACCCTACACTTGGAGCACCAAAACTCCTGAGCTGGAAGCTCAGCAGCATCGCACGAGGCTTCAGCAACGTAAAAGCTGGCCCCAAGCACCAAGTGGGGCAATTGAGAAAACAACATGGAAATGGTCCTCCTGTCCCAAGGCTGACACAACCCCCAAGGGGAGCTGGGGCTTTCCTAAACCTGCGTGAATCCCTTTGTTTCTATTTCAAAAGATTAAACTAGTCAAATCACCCTGTTTGGCTTACTTTCCTCAGCAGAGACTTATTTCTGCCAATGAGCAGGGCCTGGCTTGCGCTAAACTGAGGGCGACTGAAGTGACTGTCAGCCACAGCTGGCATCCCTCTTACTTGGCCAAAAGTACTTGGCCAAAATAGGCTGGGAGCACTTGGCCACAAAGAGTTTTCAAAGGAATGTCAAAATTCTCTTTTTCTCAGTGCAATTCTGACCTATTTTTATCTGCCACTTTCTGGAAGAGATACACGGGCATTGCCACGGCTAGTCGTAAACTTTCATTTTTCCCGAGGAGAAATTGCAGGCAAATTACAGGCTAGCGCACTCTTTTTATGTCTCTCCTGCTCAGGGCATGTCAGCACTGCTGCATTCCCTTCTACCCCCAACACATTCCTCCCTGACTCGTCCTCTCCGTCCTCACTGATGGACATTAATGACCTGGCTCCATAATTAACACATCTAGCACCGCGTTCGGCATGAGATGAGTCCTCAGCGCTATGTCAATGGGATGCTGGAGAAATGCATATACCGTGTCTGCAGAGTGGGATCACTCCCAAATTCCACCTCCACCCAAGCATCTCTCTTGGCTGCACTGCACTTGAGCTCCACCTGCAATGTTAACCCAGAGCAAGGGCAGGGCTTGGTCCTGGCTGTGTGTGCATTAAGCCTGTGGTTGCACCACATCTGATATTCCTTTCCCTGAGCCCTCCTGCTAACTTGCAAATGCTGTGCGAAGCTCCACATCGCTCCTCTAGGCACATGAAGAGGTGATGTCCTCACCTCTCATGCTGCAGGCAGGTGAGGAGGAGCACCCTTAATCCTTCATGTTTCAGCATTTCCGAGGGGAAGGTATTACTAGCAGATATTAATTATCCCTCTCCCAAGAAGAGAGGAATACATACGAGCAGTTTTTATACTATTGTAGTAGCAGGGAAACTGAGGCAGAGCAGGTTAGTGCTCATATCCCTGCAGCTCCCGCCCTAAGCTCGTATCCCTGCCGTTCCCAGCCCTGAGTCTGAGCCCAGGACCACGCTGCCTGCACTGCACCAGAAGGCCCTGAGGCTGGAAGTCCCACAACCACGTGGCTTTTTAGGCATCTAAACTTCATCCAAAGGGAGAAATCCTGTCATCAAGGTGAAAAGCATTGCTACCGAAATGTGATCAAAGAGAGAGTTATCAACTTAAGTGTACTCAGGAGTTTCTGTTCCAGACAAGAATTATCAACAAGAAACCAATCTTATAAGGTAGCTGCTATTGACAGGGAAATAAAAGGAATACAGTTCTTACCAGACAGACCTAAGTTGCTCCAAATTGCTGTCAGCTTGAAATATCTTGCTGGTAATTTGTTTTCAAATTCTTTCTCCCTAAATTTGATTTGTTGCTGTACAGTGGATGATCTATTCTGCACAGCATCTCAAAGAGCATTCCTGTTGTCCTCTCACTGATTGTTTGTGAGCTATCACTTCTGGGATTTGGCAGCATTTATTATAAAAAGGGACATCATCACTTGAAAAGCATTGAGGATGCGGTATCCACTGCCTTTACAAATAGCAGCTAAGATTACTGGGAGGAATGTCATCAGGGAAAAATCACATTTCCTCCCCATCTTTGAGCTCATCCACATGGGCAAGTAGCCATGCTGTGTGTCTGTACCCCCGGGGTGGGGGAAGAATGGGGCAGCATTTTCTAACAAGACTTGAATGAATCCTTTTACCAGGATCCTTTTTAACCAGGAGAAAGATTTTAGTAGGGTTTCCCACCTCCTGTGGTATTGTAGCAGGAGGATGAGCATCACACCCAGCAATTTTTTTCTGCTGATCTCTGCTCTTTCTTATCTGAGGGAGGAAAAGGTAACACTGACTTATGAAGCATCCTGCTGGGTTCAATGATGTCTCCTACATGGTATGTCTGGGGCTCTCCCATACCTCTGAACAATCTCTCCTGGCTCTCCAGAAACTTGGTCGCTGCATAGGATATGTTTCTGCACACCTGACACAGGTGGAAATGCGAAGCTCAAGTCTCACCTATCCGTCTGGATCCATCCAGCCTTTGTGTGGTTGCTAATGAGAAGAGTAGTATTCTTGCCCCGGCTTTCTCATTCAAGAACATACATGTTTATTCTTCTGTCCTTTCCCTACTTATCTAAACCCACTTTCTCCAATGGTTTACCAAATTCAGAGAAATTCCAGTTTGGGGACAAGGAGCTACCTCGGGTTAGTTACATGGCTTTAAAGCATGGGCAGAACAGATAGACTTGCCCCAGCCCACCTGAGCCTGCCTTGCAGGGCTCGAGGTGCCAAAGGCTGTCCATGCGGGTTCCCAGAAAATATAGGGTCTCACCCATCTTGTGCGTATAGCTGTATTAGATTTTAAAAAAAAAAAAAAAAAAGGAAGATAACATATATAGCTGGTACTTGCTTATTTCTGGATCTTTCCGGCAAAGTATTGGCAACTTTAGCATATTTCTGCTCACCAGCTTGTTGGCGGCACCCATAGGTGGCATTGCTGTGGAGATGGTGCTGCGGCACTATGTCAGGCACTTCAAATTGCCCCAAGAACTTGCGCTGTGCTTTGGACAGGTCTTGGTGCCATCCGGAGCATGGAAAGAACTGGAGAGTTGGGAGCTGGTGGAAGGATCACACTCCACAGGCTTAGACAGTAGAAAACTAGTAATTGTTGCAAATGCTCGAGAGCAGCACAAAATACAAAGCTAATTGAGCTGGCTGTAATTTTGCCACACAGTTTACCCTGACATCACATCAGGGAAAGCTCCACTTACACAATTGTAACAACACTGAAAAGACTGAATTAAGAAAAAAGAGAAGGAACATAAACCTCCCACTATTGTTATTTTCAGAAAGCAACATCATGAAGAGCCCGTTAAAAGGCCCTGAGGCTCTGAGCTGTTACTCCTCCCTGGAAACCAGCCATGTAAGACACAAGAAACACCCTGAACAGTGGGGGAGGTCTGGTCCGTGCCCACCCTGGGGGATGTGGGCCTGTTCCCGTGGGCAGGTCCCTGACTACCTCACTGCCCTGGCTTTGGCTGCCCTTGGCATTTGCTTTTCTCTGCCATGGGATGCCCCGGGCAGATGGCTTGATGCTGCACCCTGTCCAGAGCAGCAAATCTCCCAGGTGCCACTGCCAGGGCTGGAGACACTGCTGTGTCCCCAAGCACAAGTATTGCAGCGGGGCTGCTCAGGAGCTGGCAATTTTTCCTCTTTGCAGGAGCAGGCTGAGCCTTTCCGAGGTGACCGAATGCGGGTGTCAGCTGGGCAGGAGCAGCACAAATCAATCTTTCACTGCTTAAAAATATATCTGTATGTCACATCCAAACCCTTTCCTCTAGGGTCTTTTGGCAGGAATGGAGTTTTAAAATGCTCAATTATTTATAGCTGAAATGCTGGGGAAAAAAAAACAACCTCATTTGTCCTGCCGGAGCAGAGCGTGCAGGTCCCCATTACCCACTGCTTGCACAATGCCTGAGAGTAATGAGATCTGGACAGGGCAATGAGAAACAAGGAGGAAGGCATAGCACCCCAAAGCAGGGTGCAAGCATCCCAAAGCAGAGCCAGTTCACACAGGGACGTGGTCAAACCCAAATTATCACAACCCTGAGGTGTGCCAACCGCTGCTTTCATGCCTGGGTGTTAATTATCACCAATTAGGTGGGGTGGGTGGTTCCTTAAGTACAGGCTGCTTCTGGCAGATCAGGGAGAAAGGACAGGTTTTGTAGACCTACAGATGTTGTGTCAAAGGGAAGCTTTAGAGATTTAACAGTTTTTAGGAGGGAACCTGTGGGGGCTCCTCCAGAGGAGGACTGTCTGCCTAAACTTGCCTTCCCCGCCCCCCCCTTTCCCTGTGTTTTGGAAGAGCTGCCGCTTAGCCAGGACCCAGCGTAGGGAGTGAGCATCGCAGGTCTCTGCCCGGTGAAGGAAGAGACAATAGTCTGAGGTGACGAATGACATGGGGAGCAACAAGAACAGATGAAAGTGGGCAAAGATGAGAGACCAGGGGACAGAAAGACAGCAAGCATCACATGACTGCCAGACAAGGGCTGGAAGAATTTTGTGTGTGTCTTCTGAACATAAATTAATGATTATGGCTGTGTGGAGTCTCTCTCCCTTACCAGGTTCCCCACTGGTTTTGCCTAGTGCTTATGGACAGGCAGTGGCATAGGGAGAACAACGGGGAGGGATGGTTTGAAGCCAAATGAAGTGCCGCCTTCTGGCCTAAATTAGGCAAGTGAGGGGAACCACTAACCAGGGGCTCCTTCTCCCTATTCCTTCCTGGGGAACAGATTCCATCCTCCCCATCCTGGGGAACATGGACATCGGGAGGGGTCTGAAATCCCAGCACCTTTGCTCGGCTGCTTTGTGGTGCATCTCCCTGAGCAGTGGTTACAAACCACAAGGATGATGAGGAAAGTGCCTGTAACCATGGCAATCCTCTGCAGCCGCATCCTTCCCCGCTGCAGCCCCAGGGCTGGCAGAAATGGGGGCCACCCCTTGCCCCATAGCAGGCAGGGACTTGTCCTGCCACCTGCATTTTCCAAGGAAAAAGGTGTAATCCGAAGGGAACACTCACCCCAGATAACCTGGAGGTGGCCCCAGGGGTTAGGGACAACTGTGCCATAACAGGACCTGCCCAGTGCAAACACCAGCAAGAAGCCTTTTTGGTCCAGCTCCGAGACAAGCATCACCCTGTCCCTGGGGAGCATCGCCCGGCTCCAGCTCCACAGCATCCGTCCTTCTTTCACAACATGATGCTCAGGCACTTGGGAGATTTTGGGCCACGTCCTCAAGTGAAACCAGTAAGGGTTACAGCATTTGGCAGCTGAGGAACTGGTCGTTTGGCTTTCTATTAGGATAAAACTGCTTAATTTCTTCCCACCTCAGCACTGCCTTCCTGCACAGCTCCGTTAGCAAGGCCTGCACACAGAATATTAGGGATTAATGAGACAGGTGATTAAATACAGTTCTGCTTAAATTCAATCCCAAGAGGATGGATGTGAACTGCCCTGCTGTGAATTAAGCAATAAAGCAGGAAAAAGTAGAAGACATGGCAGGGAAGTGGTTCTGTTTCATTAGCACTCTCATGCCTAACAATCCCTGCACCTCTGCCCACTTAAGGTGCGATTGCAATGTGATTTTGGTAAACCTGAGCAGATCTGGTCTCAGCTTAGCCACAGCCATGCCACAACCCTCCACTGCCCCGGCTCCGCTGTGGCTCAGCCATAGCCAGGGGCAGGTGCTTGTGCAAGGGCCAGCAATGCAATCAGGAGGGGAGAAAAAGGGCAAAACATAACTTTTTATTAAACTACTGTCACTTTCTTCTGCTAATACACTGTTTAAAAATCCCATTTTTGCCACACAACCACCTCCAGCACCTCCTCTAAACCACCACAGCTGTATCAGCTTAGCATGGCACGGATGTGGCCTTGGGGGATAGTGCAAGAGGTACTTTGCAATGCAGAGAGGCAGCACACATTTTTAGGGCAGGCAGAGCCCGCAGTATCTCCTTATATTTGCAGAAGCCATCTGAAACTCTGTACATGTCTTCCTCTGTAGGGAAGTTGGAAAGAGCAATAGTAAACCCCTTCCAGTGAGAGCACTTCAAATCCATGGCTCTTGAAGGGCTCAGGAGTGGTGGCCAGCACCATTATCCCCTCCTTACAGATGGGGAAACCAAGGAAATGATTTGCCCCGTGTAACCCAGGAAAGCCAGGAATGCAGCAAGATCCCAGATTAGGGAAATCTCAGCCCTTGGACCATAAATGAGTCATCAGATGTCAGCATCAAAGGCTATAAAATCTGAGTCCTGCTGCCCAGCTGGCCTGTGCACTTGGATATGTCTTAATGCTGGCAGGTCCGAGATGCAGTCAGGACTGCCCAGCCCCATGCCCTCTCCTAGCAGCTTCAGTTTCCTTCCAAGATACTGGGATAAAAGCTTCCCGTGAGCATCGCTAAAATTGTTGAGAGCAGCTAACTCCAAACCATCCATCTGCTTGCAAGTCTCCACTGAGCGATAGCCGCAAGAGCGTGCACAGACTGAGCTCCCTCTGCTCAGGAGTAGTGGTGTGGTGCCCACTAAAACACCTGGGTTTGTGCTCTTCAAAACCTCATGTCCAGATGAAGCGGTCCCTCATGCTGATCCCAAAAAGGACGATTCTTGATTGCACAGTCACTGGGGTTCAAATTCCCCATTTTCTCCCCCACTGCCCGGCACCAGGGCATTTTATCCACACCCTGGCTCCTGCTGCCAGCTCTCACACGGGTATAGGGGACTATTCAGCTGCTCAGGAGCAGAGCGGCCTGCTTGTAAACTTAATATTACTTGAGGTTTGCTCAGAGTTCATGCCCCAGGTTGCAGTTTGATGGAGTGAGCCAGTCCCAAGTGCTTCTGATGGATATAAAAAGGATATGAAGTCAGACATGCACTTAAGCAAGTATATTACCAAGTTAAATGACTTCAGTTTTACTAAGCTAATTAAAAATGGAACAAAGCAATGATCAGATTAAGGTCATAATTAATAACTCTATAGGTTCAAATTATTCAGTCACCAAATAAATACCACATGTAATCAGAGGAAGCTGTGGCTGATAACTTGAGGGAATTAGTGTCCTGCTCAGAGGTCTTCAGGAGGCAAGAGCTACCTCTTGAGCAGTGACCTCAGCTCACCAAGACAGCGCGGTATCCTTGCTATCGAGGAGACCCTCTTCCTAAGTCTTGAGTATCTATATGAGCCCAGGTTGCTCCCTTAAAGGGAATCAAGTGGACTCAGGATGGGTGAGAGCTCCTTGATCCCTACCTTCCAGGTAATCAGGGCAAGAGCTACCACCCACCAGCAGAGATCATGTCCCTCTTCTCTTCCATGCAGCCATTTCTGCTTTTTGGCCATTTTAATGCTTTGAAAATTTCTTAAAGTATCCCAATATTATTTTTTTTTTAATTATACCAGCAAAGAAGCAGGCAATTAATATGGACTTCTAAAGTCTTTTGATAGCTTTTAATGTAAAGTATAAAAGCAGATTGCCTCTTTAAGAGCCTGAAGTTAATGAAAAGTTTCCCAGGCAAGTTGTGGTGTCAGAGCAGGACACTGCTCCCCCAGCTCAGTGGGACCCTGACACACCAAGCACAGCCAGGAAGGTCAGGATCCATCAGGATTGCTCTGCCACACATCTATCACCCAGATCGTCCTTAAAATGGCACCCAAAGAAGGCACCTTACCGTAGGCAAGGACAGGATGGTGATTTTCACAGCGCTCTAATCACTTCTGGGTTGTACCACAACAAGAACCAGCAGCTTTAGCTGCGTGGTGGAGCCAGGATGCAATTCCCCAGCTGCCTGCTCGCCTACGGCCGCCACAGTGCTTGTGGGGAAGCCAGTGTGGCTCGGCTGCAGGCTGGGCTTATCCTGCGCTCGGCAAGGCAGAGACCCCAGCGTGGTCCCTGGCAGCTTTCGTCGCACCTTGGCTGGCTTCTGCCGCCTCTCGCTCCGCTTTCTGCTATAAAGCCATTTCTCTGGTTTTGCTGTGATGCAGAAGAACAGGAAACATGGTTGTCACTTGGTTTGCAAGAGAGGGTTTTGGCAGAGCTTTTAAGGAAGCTGCTGTGGCGGGTGGATAAGCCCAAGGGATTTTTAGCATAAGGATGGGCTCTGCCTGGGTGGGCTGTGAAAGACAGACCCTTTGGGGGGAAAACTTTCCCCTTCCCACTCAAGAAACCAGAGCATCAGAGTGGGGGCTGTGAGCAAAGGAAGGGCATCTTCCGAGTCCTGCCAAATTGGGGACCTCACAGCCTCTGGAAGCCAAAACTCATCAGTGGGCTCAGAAGGGATTAGACAAATTCAGTGAAAGAAAAAGCTTCATTAATGCTCACTGAGAACAGGGCTCCAATGCAACCCGAGCTCGAGAAACCTTCAGCCCCTCAGTTATGGGTGACAGAGACCCTTGATTGCTCCCTCAGCCATGCCAGGGGCTGCCGAGGATGGGCTGCCACACTGGGGGGGGGGGGGCGGCTTTGGCCCAATGCCACATCCTTTACATCAGAAATTGCATCCAAATTTGGATAAAAAGTACATAAAATCCTGCAAGTGTTCATGACTGCCTCTGCAAGGCTGCTGGGCTGGCACAGACCAGGAATGAGTGGCTGCCCGTGCAGGCAGCTACCTGCCCCGGCCATGGGACTCTCCTGGCAGATGGTGAACATATACAACCATGGATGCGCACCCAGAGGAACCCTCTGCATCAGCCTGGCAGGGCTTTCCCATGAACTTTTTCTTTAATGATTTTTTAATTTTATATTATTAACAACAACAAAAAAGATAAATCTGTTGTAAAACTAGCATTTAGCTGTTTGCACTGACAGAGGGACTGGCGTAGGGCAGGGATGCACAAGAGGGCCTGGTAGGCAGCAGGTCACTTTGTCGGGTACTGCAGCTGCAGAGCTCAGCTCCACACCGATATCCATCGCCAACACCCAGGGAGCCGTCGTGGCCTAGGGGACCGCGTCCCCTCCTCCCCAGAACAGGCTTTCTGCTTTTGGGAAGGTGCCCCTAAGCTATGTCAGCAACACCCCGAGCAGTACAATAAACCACAAATCAATGCCATGAAAACCCACAACAGTCGGGTCTCCGAGCAAAAAAGATGCAGGAACCCACGTCACTGAGCATCTAGGCTCACACAAACCCACATCCCCCCGAGCGGCCCCAATCCTGCCGCCCCCGGCACTGCGGCAGGGCTGAGCAGCCGGGTCACGGCCGCCTCGCCTGCAGAGGAGCTGCTTTGCCAGCAGACTCGCCTGGGTTATTCTCATGGTGATGGCCAGGAGATTTATTTTTTCTCCAGGCCAGCCCTTTTCTGCTGGGTTTCCTTCCAGCCCAGCAGCCTGGAGGGAGGACAGCACTGACATGCTCACAGCAACTTTGCAGCATCCTCAGGCTTCTTAATTAGAGCGGACATAAACACCTTTGACACAGGTTGTGAGGTTTTTGTCCTATTATGGAAGCACCAAACAAACATGCTTCAAAAGGACACATAATAGCTTGGCTGGAACCGGCACTTGCCGAGGTGCTCACCTTGCGTGCACAGCCGCAGCTGATGCAAACTCCACTGGCTCTTTTGGCTCCCCATGCACCCATCCCATCTCATCCCATCCCTTCCCATCCCATCCCATCCCATCCACCTCTCGCCAGCCCACAGCCACACGAGGCTGGGCTGTGCGGGGCACAGAGACCTCACAGCACCCCAGCACAGAGGGAGGACGGGCAGGAGCATGGCTACAGCATCCTGCACCCCATCTCCCTTGGTTCGGCACAACTTTGCTGGCTGCGGGCAGGGTGTTAGGGCCAGGCAACCAAAATATGTGCTCTCCTTGCCTGGGAGCATAAATCATCCCACTCTGTGTCTTCACTATGGGCTGGGTTCTCCCCCTCTGAGCCATTTGCACGTGCAGGGGGTTTCTCACTGTAGCCACCAGCTGGGGACAATGACCAGTTCTCCCATCCCCTCCACCTCAGCAAGGAGCAGCTGCTTTTGGTCCCTTAAAATGTGATGTGAACATCAGCTGTGGGTGAGCAGCACCCGGGGATAACGTCCGCCCGGGGATAACCTCCACCCGCTGCTGGGCAGCTGCTCGAAAATACACTTTATCTAGATTTTATCTCACCATGGCCGGACCAGCAGCCCCAGGCTGGGGCTGGGGAGGTCTCTGTGCTTCCCATGGAGATGCATTTCTTCTAGCTGGCAGAGTTCGTCCCTGGAGCTGAATACAGCCACCCATCCTCTGCTGCCTCTCCGCGCTGTGGCCAGGCTCCAGCAGCTGGCTGGGGATGCTCTGGAGGGGCTGGTGAGGGGCCGCATCCCCATGCGTGGCTGAGGCTGGGGACTGATCTGCCTGGCAAGGTCTGGAGATTACAAACTCCGTGCAAAAAGCAATTCATTTTGACAAATAAAAAAAGGAAGCGACGCAGTTAGAGGCAATGAAGCTCTTCTGGGTGCACAACAGTAGAAAAACACCCATCGCTTGTCCCGGCTTCAGCAACCAGTGGAGAGAATAAGCTTAATTGCTTTTGTAAATTAAATGTACAGGTTATTTGCTCATGGCACGTCTGAGTTTTGCCCTTCAGTATTGAAGGGAAGTTGCCCTTTCTGCCATTGGAGGCATGAGATAGATGCACACCAGGCACAGGTCTGTTCGGTGCTCGCCGCCGCCGGCATTTGCTGCCGCAGGCTGTGCCCAGACTCTGCTGTACCTGCCGGGCTGGCAGCAAGGCTTTTATTTACAGCCACTTATTTCTCTGCACATCAAAACCCACCCTGCCGAGCATGGCACTGACTCACAGCTGGTGGGATTCACAGTCAGGCCTGGAAGAAATCCCCCATTCAAAGCTCGAACCCAGCTGGGCTGAAAAATCCCTCCAGGAGCGGTTTGCAGAGCCGGGGGCAGCTAGCCCAGCCCTCCCCTGACCTTTCCCATTCCTGAGATGGGGAAATCTCACCTTAAAAACATAAAGAACTGCAGGCTGCTTCATCTGCAGAGTTACTGCTCTTTTAAGAGTGGGGGGCAGTAGGTATAACACAGGGACCCCTTGGCAGTGGCAGTGTCCTCCCCCTGCCATGACCGTCCACCCTGACTGGCGATGGGCTGGGAAATGCCAGTGTGCCAATGTGCCAACCAATTTCCTAAAATTTAATTCAATTTTACATTCAATTTCCTGAAAACAAACAGAAAATGCCTGATTTAAAGGCATGATTTAAATTCCTCAGCTACTGTACAAAGACAGGCAGAGACGGAGCATCCAGACTTTTATTATTATTTTATTGCTGCCGGTGCCTGCGTAACCCCCCCCACCTTCACACCCCCACCTACACTGGGGCTGGAGCAGCCCAGAGCGATCACCGTTTCTTTCTGAAGCCCTCATCTCTTGCTGAATCATACCCAGACACCCAAGCAGATGCTTTCAAAGTGCCACAGGAGCCCTGCCTCCTACCACAGCCACACAAAAGCTGCCCTGCTCCCTGGGGGTGACCTCCTGCCCCTCCACGTGCCACCACCACTGTAGGGCACACCACGAAATCCCTCCGGCTTTTAACAAAGCAGAAACATCTGACTCCGCAAATGCGTCCTGCTATGGTTTATCTCCAGTTTTTAGCATGGCAGGAGCCTTTTGCAAAGAGCCCAGAGCTGGGTTTATGCTATATTTACACTCAGCGATTTTAAGACCCTCTTCTTGGTTGCTCTCCAAGCAGTTGAGCTCCAATGTCCCTCCCCGAGTCAACGTGAAGCCCCTTGGGTACCCAGCTGCAGGGAGGCACAGGGGGCTGCCCAGCATCTCCCCTAGCCCAACTCAGCTCCTCCTCATTAGTTCTCTGAAATGCCCAGGGTGCCGGGTCTCCATGCCCCATGATTTGGGGTATTTGCATTCTAAATGGGCAAGATTTGGCCAAGTTAATGTTTTAAGAGAGTTGTTGGAATGATCTGTTAATGTGTACGGGATGGGTTTGTCCTCTTGTTGCTCAGGGCCTGGGGCAGCTGTAAAAGAGTCGCCAAGAGCAGGAAGGTTTGCCAATTACATGATCCTATTGTTAATTATCTTAATTACCAAGGATATGCTGCTAGGTGACATCTCCACCAGAGGCCTGTGCTGCAGCATTCAGGTCCCAAATCCCCAGGGCTGTGCACAGAGACTTGTCCGGACCCTTTTGGGGGCTCCTGGGCAATGGGAGATGAGCCCTGAGAGGTGCAGGGAGGACCCCATCACCCAAAGACTCCCCAAAGCAGGAGGGAAAGAGGTGGGAGATGGGGGTACTGGGGGCACCTCTGTGCCAGGGCTCCCCGGAGCTGAGCCCCACTGGTGCTCGGGGATGCTGCGAGGGATTTATGGGGGATTTATGAGGAAATTTGAAAGGTCCCTTCTGGTTCTCCTCTGCCCGCAGCCCTGGGGCAGCTCCGGCTGGTTCGCTCCCCTCCCAGACGGTTTCATAGCCTGAAGTCGCTGTTTGCGAAGAGCAAATGTTTTACTGTCAGCTAATCCGGCTTGTTTGCAAAAGCCCTGAAGGCTCATTTTAATTGCAAGTAAATGATTCCTAACGATATAAATCAGAGCTAGCTGAGGCCAGGAGTGTTTGTGATATCTTGCACTGTAACCAGAAGTCAAGAAATGAATTACTCTCAAATTGAAAAGGGGAAGGTTTCCATCTGAAATTGGGCAAATATGAGACTTCATCAAGGAAAGATAATCACTTTGCGGGATAATAATGAGGCTTCAGCTTATCAGTTTAGCATGGAGAATCCTTAATACGCCTGTGGCGGATTTTGCTGCCGTGAATGGTGCGAGAGACAACTCAATAAGAAAGCTAATGGAGAGAGAAGAGCAACGGCAGCCCCTGGCCTCGGCTCTTCCCCGGCCCAGAGGCTCAAACCCACCTGGCTTTGGAGAAAAAAATGAAAACAAATCATACAGATTGCAAAACGTCTGGCTGGGGGGCAAGGCTCTGCTTTGATGGGTCCCCACCTCCCTCTGCCAGCATGTCCCGTGTCTTATTGTGGAGGCGTAAAGGTGCTGATCCCCAAACAGGGTACCCAGCTTGCTTTCCACCAGGATCCCTGCCCAGGCTTCCCACCTGCCCAGCTGGGATCAGCAGGAGTTTTTCACTTGGTCTCAGTGCCAGCTGGATTAGTCCCAAAGAGGAAAAAAACCTGACTGTGAGTGTGCAAAGGGACAGGGAGATGAAATGGCCGAGGTCTGGTATGTTTAGGGTGGTGGTCCCCGTCCCAATCCTCCTGTCTGGGGTGGTCCCCAAGTGCAAGGGTCAGATTCAGACTCACAGGTGCTCAGCATCCCCTTCCCTCCCCGTCACAGACAAGGAAGCCTCAGCCTGGGCATCGCAAGGCTGTTTGGGAAGCAGCTGGCATGGCCACAGCCGCGGGCTGTCCCCAAGGGGGGTGCCGATCCCCAAAGTCATCCTGGCCCAGGGGCTCAGCAGGAACCAGGGGCCAGCAGGAACCAGGGCCGGCTCCCGCACCCGTACACCCCCTGCTCCACATGAGGACCCATCTTCAATCTGGGAACTCATCTGTAGTTACTTTATAGTCCTGCTGATTTCCAATAAAATTAGGCAAAAGCTTAGATTTGAGCCAGGGACTTTGTTTTCTCAGGAGATAAATGGAAAAGAAAAGGGGGAACCTGGAACATTTTAATTTGGTTTAGCATTCAGGGAAACTTTCTTTTCCCAGACTCAGGCTGAAAATGACTCAGTATTTTCCTCCCCAAATTGCTCCCATTGTTTGCATTGATTTCCACTTGCTGATGCCTGAAGCATTGCTCACGGAGCTGCTGCCTCTTTGCATGGCTGCAACTGTCCCCTTAGAGCAGAAAAAGCCATGTATGCACTGAGCCAGCTCCCTGCCAGCCCTGGGGGCAGCTCCTCCTGCCCCAGTGAGGACACGGCCACCCCATGGCTGGGGCCAGCTCCCAGGGCTGCTCAAGCCAGCCAGGCTAGGGGCAGAGGAGAACCAGAGGGGACCTTTCACATTTCCCCATAAATCCCCCATAAATCCCCTGCAGCATCCCTGAGCGCCGGGATGCTGCGGGGACCCTCCCAGTGGGGTGCTGGGTGCATCTCCAGGCTCAGCAACAAGGAGCCCCGGCACAGAGGTGCCCCCAGTACCCCCATCTCCCACCTCTTTCCCTCCTGCTTTGGGGAGCCCTTTGGGTGATGGGGTCCTCTCTGCACTGCTCAGGGCTTGTCCCCCATTGCCAGGGAACCCCGGAAAGGTCTGAGTGAATTTCCATGTGCAGACCCAGGGATTTGGGACCTGAGACCCGCTGGGACACCTGACAGTGGATACAGAGGAGCAAGAGGGAAGGGGCGAAGCTGGCACTCACGGTGCCAGCCTCAGGGAGAGGCAGAGACCCCGTCTGCCTGCTGCAGGAGGGTCTCAGGTGAGGGGTCCCATGGGGAGACCAGCCACAGCCCAACTGTGCCCAGGGAGTGCAAACAAGGCTTTGATGAAGCTTTCAGCAGCACGGTGGCTGTGATGTACAATGGAGAGGGCTGCGGAGCTGAGCTTAGCGTGGCATTGACTCGTCCCCGGCAAACAAGGGGCCCAGACCAAGCACGGTATCTGCGTTAATCCCCGCTCCGTCTGCGCAGCGCTGGACCGGCAGGATGAGCTGCCCGACCAGGGGATGCTGCCGGGATTGGGGCCGCAGCGCGAGTTCCCCATGTGCTGGGAGAGTGTCAGCACCAGCATGGGTCCTGAGGGCAGGTGAGGCTTGTCCTGGCTGGGTCAGCTCCAATGTCACCAGCATACCCCAGGGACCCGGCCAGGCAAAGGCACTGGGCACCCATCCCACCACGGCCACGCACGAGGACGTGAGCAGGCAGTGGGACCGGCCAGACACTGAGGGTCGCTGCAACGGGAGATTTTTCACCGCAGAGCTGCTGGACCTGTTGGCCAAAGGGCTCATGCATCATGCTTGGTTTGCCCAAATGGCACCCGGTAATTTGCATACAATTAAAAGTGGGCTATAATTGCCCCGACTGTACCATCTTGGGCTGTCGGGAGGATAAAGCCAGGCTGGCCAGCACGGAGAGCCGGGCGCTGAGCCAGGCAGTGGGTTTGCAGCCACCGGGGCCGTGCCAGCTCGTCTCGCTGTGCCCTGACCTCCCCGCTCAGAGCCCAGGACACAAATGCGCTTCCCATGGAGCATCTCCCCCCGCCGGGACGGGACTCCTGGCCCCCCCAGGCAGGGGTGGTGGCCGGGGGCAGCCGGCTGGGGAGTGGGTGCAGCTGCTGCTGAGCGAAGCTGTGGGTTCATTACCAACCTTTTCAAAACCCGTGCTCAAAAATATCCCCCGCTCGCACGGGCTGGCTCAGCTGCACGGCTGGTCCTCATCTCCCTCTCGGGATATAAATAGCCTGCACTGAATAGCAACGCTGGCCCAGCACTTTTCACGCTGCTGCACAGGAGGGAACAGTGGCACGAGCCCCGATGGGTGGCCGGGGACATTGGCCGAGCAGCCCGGCTGTGTCCCACCAAGTTGGGCTCTTCCAGCCAAGACCTCAAAGCAAAATACAGTCAGGGGAGAAGCCAGGAAAAGAGACTGGTGCAGTTTTGGGGTGAGGGTTGAGGACGAGAGCCGTCCCTGCTGGCTGAGGTCTGCAAACCCCTCCTGGCCCCTCGGGACCTGCCCCAGGGATGGTGTCAGTGAGGGGAGCCATTCCTGAGCAAGCTTGGCTTTCCTTTCACAAGGTTTCACAGGCTTTGGGAGGAAATGGGTGATTTTGTGATGAATTTTGTGGAAAAATTAGAAATTCGCCATTTGTAGAAGAGGGCTCTCCTGCATTACGGTCCTTTGGTGGCAGTGGATGAAGATTCTCCCACATCATGTGTCCTCCAGCAACCCCTGATATCAGGGAAGGTTGAGGTACCCAGGAGGAAGGAAAATAGATGCTAAAACAAAAGAAAAATTATTTTTCCTTTTTTATCTTCTACCAAGAGCCTGGTATTTAATAATGAAGGAGAGTCAGATGCTTAGATATGCCCTTATTAAACGAAAGGTGTAAATGTCTTTGCTTAATCCACTGTGCAACTACCAGACTAAACACAGGGCAAAAGATTTTAATACCTTTTCTGAACAAGCAGATGCTCTTGTTATTCTCCAGTGCAGCTGCAGCTTCCTCTGTCCAGGAAGCTCCTCGTCTGCTTCATCACAGCCCCCCCCAGACTAACCCCTGTGTCCTGCCAGGAATTCATCATTAGTCTCCACGTATCAAGGAGATGATCCATCACGCAAAGGGAAGAGGAGGAAAAGTCCACGTGAAACCTGCCCTCATCGTGGCAGCACACCACGTCCTTGCAAGCAAATTAGTCACAGTGCCACCAAGAGATGCTGTGAAATAACCCTGGGTGCTCAGTGGGCTAATCTAAGCAGGAGGAAAAATTCATGCCCAAAGGCAAGGTGAAGAGTTTCTTGGTTGTAAATGATATTTTTGAATTGGCGGTGAAGTTTCTTCTGGGAAAGGGTTGGAAAAATCTGCTGCAAACTCGAAAAACTCTCATATCTCTATCACTGCCCATCCGAGCTGGGGCTTGGCTGCAGAGAACTGCCAGCGATGGCTTTGATGGCACAGGCAGGGACTGTACTGGAGGGTGACACTGAAACTGGGGGTCCCTTTCACCCCATGTCCCTCCAAGCCGGAATCAGTGGCTCTGGCTGTGTCACGACGCAGAGCGGATGGGGACAGCCTCTGTGGTGATGGAGCTGATCTCTGCAGCCCTCGGGGTCTCCACCACCGCGTGGGGTCTGGGATGCTTGCTCTTGCTCTGTCTCCTACTCATTTCTATCAGCAGCAGAAGTCCTCCTTCATTTAATCCAGAAGAGAGGGGCATTTAATCACTCGTGTTTCCTCTGCTTAAATTGTCTCCCCTTCCAGCGTCTCTGCTAGAGAAAAGGGGATGCTCTGACCTGGCCACCTGCTTCGATGGCCAAGCAGATGTCATGCACACTTGCAGGCATCCCTGTTGTGTTTGGCCATACTACCTACACCCTTTAAAAAGTACTTTTCCATGAAAAACGGTCATCTCATAACCAGGAAAACAAGGCAAAGCTCAATTTTGGGCGTCCCTGCTGAGGGAGGGCTGAATAGGTGCCCAGTCCGGGAAAGGCTGTCCCAGAGTGCGACAGTGGGAAGGGCCACAAGCCCCTTCATGACCAGAGATGGCCTTCGCCTCTGTCCCCAAGCCAAAAAAAGCTGCAACTTGGTATGATTTCATGAGTCATCCCCAGCTCATGAATCTCTGCTGCTCCCTGGGTTTATCATTTTGTTAAGAATGGGCTTTTGCCTGTTCCTCTGCTGAAGGCACGGCCGGGTGGGAGCCAGGGCAGGGCGGGAGGAGACGCCTGGGCCGGGCTCTGCGGCCACCCCTCTGGAGAAGACATCTCTCTTCCTAGTTAAGGCATCAAGCCAAAATAAGCCCTGCCAGTGTGACTCTCCTTTGAATCTCTAGCCACTTTCAGGAAACCTGAAATGGTGGTTACACTCACATCATAAGAAGATTATTTCTTGTCTACGCTGGGCTTATTGCCTGCACACAGTTGGTTACTAATCGTATCTTTTTAGCTAGTTAACTTGGGTGTTTATCGGTCTGAGCCCTCACTTTTATCAGATCTCAGTCTTCCTGAACCGATGAGCATCTCTTACACTTCTTGGGCTCCCTGGAAGATCTCTGCCGCTTATTTTAAATGTGCTGAAATGATGCCAGGCTTCGTGAAACTGCCTCTTCTGGAAATCCCTGCAGCTCTGAGAGATGCTTCCCAGCCCAGTGCGCGAATGGGAGCAAGCGGCACCAAAAAGCCTCGCACCCACCATGCCACAGCCCCAGGGGGGTCCATCCTGGGCAAAACCTGATCCTGGGCGATGCAAGGTCCTTGCAGAACTTCAGGGAGTGTTAAAGCAATTGCAGGGGGCAGCGAGAGAGGAGAAAGCTGCTCCTGCAGCCGGGGCTGCACTGTGCATGGTCCCCATGTGCAAACACACGTGCACCCACATACATGGCACACACACACTCTGCATGTTGGACTCAGAGCTATAGTTCTTCTTGCTCGTGATGTGCCCCAAATGATTCTCTTGGTGCCCTGAGCGATGCTTACGGGCGATGCTCCCGTGGTCCCCAGCTCCTTGGCAGAGTGAGGGCAAATGATCCTCTTCCATGGGTGACCGGAGCAGGAGTCACCGACAAGGAGGAGCCACACATGGCTTTAGAGGAGCAAGCCCTCTGCCAGCACGTCCATGACCAGGTCCCAGCTGCAAACCTCCTCCAGCCAGGGGGGGTCACGGCAAAGCCACCATCCCTGCATCCCCCCAGGAGGGTGTTGCCGTTGCAGCCCTGGCAGCACAGGTCGGGAGCTGCAATTTATTTTGCTGGCTCAGCAAGATACAGCCAGCTCCCGGGGCTGCACCTTGCCTCCATGGCTTTTGGCAAAGCCCCAGCGCTGCCTGTGCTGTGGGGTGAAAATGAGCCTGGAGCCCAGCGTGCAGGTACAGCTACAACCGGAGCTCCGCTTTGAACACCCAAAGTGCTGGGGAGTGCTACATCCCCAGGCAGCTCCAATGGGGCATGCGAAATGAGCGGCCGTTTTCTCCCTGAACCGCCCTGCTTCAATTCCTCGCTTGCAAAATAGAGATGAAGATACCTCGGTACATGGCAAGGGAGCTGGGAAAATAGATGGGTTGTTTGAGAAGTGCTCAGAGTCTAACGACGAGCACCACGCGGCAGCCCAGGTGGAAATCAATAGCCTCTGCTCCACTGAGCAGTGTGAAACCTGGGTACCAAAGTGATGCTCACTGCTCTGCATCCTTCACGGCCAATCGTTACGGCATGCAGGCAGAGCAACGTGCATGAAGGGCTGGATCCTGCCGCATGCCATCCTCATCTTGGCATTTCTCGGCTTGGCTGTGTTTGTCTCTGCAACCTGAAGAAATCCTTTTAGGTAGGAGAGCACACAGCTTTGAAGATCTCTTTGGGAGCATCGTCACCGCCAAGATTTAATACAGACAGAGGTATTTCCTCAGCTGCCGCTGTCGGGCACACCGTGGTACGCAAGGGTTAACGGCGCAGCCAAACCCCTGCTCGGGTTTATTTTCTTAATTTAAAATAAGCTTTTTTCACGGGAAGCGGCTGGGTGCGTGGAGCGAAACTCATCACTCCAGGGATGCTCAGCACTGCTGAAGCCAATTTCAGGAGTAAATATGTATTTTTAATGTATTTCTTTTTATGAGGCAGAAAGGCGACATGGCTGGATGGTGGAGAAGTTACCTGAGCTAATGGCCCAGCTGGAGCTCTTCCAACGAGCCTGTTTAAGGAAATGGATAGTTTTGGGCTTTGCTTGGGCTTTAAATGCTTTTAAATATATCTGTGCTATTTACCTGCTTTCTCAGTCCCTGCCACAGTGAAGGAGATGGGTTCTCCTGGCCCGGCCCATGCTTGGGTGGGAAGAGAAGGCCAAAAGATGCTGAAGGTGGACCCGGTCACGGACGTGCTGGCAGAGGGCTCGTTCCTCTGAGCCGTGCATGATGCACAGCAGCAGAGGAGCCGCCAGCTCCTGGTCCATGGTTTGCCCCCAGGGAGACAAGGACTTTCTCCGCCAGGCAGAGACCGACCAGCTTGTCACCCTCCATGGGGGCCACCTCTGGCACGGGCTGCTTGGAGTGGGACTTCAGCAGGTGTTTAGAGGTCCTTGCGCTTCCAGCTGGATCCAGAGTCCCCTGTGGACGTTGGGCTTCTTCCCACCACCAGCGATGAACTCTGTAAGAGGTTTTTAGCCTCCTTTGTGGCTTCCTACCGGCTCTGTACCTCCACGCAGGGAAGGAAGCAGCACTGTCGGTGAGCCAACATGATAATTAGTCTTTTCGTTTGGGCTCTGCTATGTCTAGATCAGTCTATGGATTATGTGTGTATTGGCTTTGTGTGGCAAGGTTTTGGTAGCGGGGGGGGTTACAGGGGTGGCTTCTGTGAGAAGCTGCTGGAAGCTTCCCCTGTGTCCGACAGAGCCAATACCAGCCAGCTCTAAGACGGACCCACCGCCGGCCAAGGCCGAGGCAATCAGCGATAGTGGTAACGCCTCTGTGATAACATATTTAAGAAGGAAAAAAAGTTGCAGCAGGCACAGAAACGGCAGCTGGAGAGAGGAGTGAGAACATGTAAGAGAAACAGCCCTGCAGACCCCCAGGTCAGTGAAGAAGGAGGGGGAGGAGATGCTCCAGGCGCCGGAGCAGAGATTCCCCTGCAGCCCGTGGGGAAGACCACGGTGAGGCAGGCTGTCCCCCTGCAGCCCGTGGAGGTCCACGGTGGAGCAGATCTCCACCTGCAGCCCGGGGAGGACCCCACGCCGGAGCAGGGGGATGCGCGAAGGAGGCTGTGACCCCGTGGGAAGCCCACGCTGGAGCAGGCTCCTGGCAGGACCTGTGGCCCCGTGGAGAGAGGAGCCCAGGCTGGAGCAGGTTTTCTGGCAGGACTTGTGACCCTGTGGGAGACACACGCTGGAGCAGTCTGTGCCTGAAGGACTGCAGCCCATGGAAGGGACCCACGCTGGAGCAGTTCATGAAGAACTGCAGCCCGTGGGAAGGACCCACGTTGGAGAAGTTCGTGGAGGACTGTCTCCCGTGAGAGGGACCCCACGTGGGAGCAGGGGAAGAGTGTGAGGAGTCCTCCCCCTGAGGAGGATGAAGCAGCAGAAATAACGTGTGATGAACTGACTGTAAACCCCATTCCCTGTCCCCCTGCGCCGCTGGTGGGGGTAGGTGGAGAATCCGGGAGTGAAGTTGTGCCCGGGAAGAAGGGAGGGGTGGAGGGAAGATGTTCTGAGATTTGGTTTTATTTCTCATTATCCTACTCTGGTTGATTGGTAATAAATTGAGTTAATTTTCCCCAAGTTGAGTCTGTTTTGCCCGTGACAGTACTTGGTGAGTGATCTCTCCTGTCCTTATCTTGACCCATGAGCCCTTTGTTATATTTTCTCTCCCCTGTCCAGCTGAGGAGGGGGGAGTGATAGAATGGCTTTGGTGGGCACCTGGTGTTCAGCCAGGGTCAACCTGCCACAACATGATATTCTGCGATTTCTTAAACACATTGGGTGCTTCTGCTCTCCTCTCATCTGGAGAAGAGCCTCTCACCAGCCCAGACACCTGACCCTGGTCTCCAGGCTGGCATCCCCTCTCCTCTTATCTTGCCCAGACCTCTCTCCTCCTGCAACGTCTCCTCACTCCTTGAGAAACTCATGGCAATTCCTTTCTTGAGCACCTTAGTGGAAACCACCAGCTCTCTGCAGCAGGAGAACTTTGCATCCAACAATGGCCTCGTGCCCGGGTGGTGATGGGTGATGGAGGCATGGGGTGGTTGGCCAGCAATACACTGAAGCCAGCTTTGATGTGCTTTGCAGGAGGCTGTTGGGCATTTGCTTGGCAAAATCATCTCTCCAAGCATCACGGAGAGGGTGAATGTTTCAGAGACGTGCTTACAGCTATTAACACAGGGCCAAAATCCAAAGGAACTCGGAATTTAGACCCGTATGAACGAGTGCAAGGTTTAGTTTGATAGTGAGAGCCTGCCTCAGCGATGCTGCTGAGGGTTCCCGGATGGAGCTGGTTGCACATGGTGGGAACAGCCACCCATCCCACCTGCGGAGGAGAGTCCTCTGCAAGGTCCAGAGCCGCCGGCACTTGGTTTGGCCATCCTGCGAGGCAGCTTTCAGCGGCATGATGACAAACTTTGAGCAGCGGCGCTGATCTGATCACAGAGCCCGTGAGATGAAGGTGCTGCTTAGAGAAAATAGCTCTTCAGCTAAATTCCCCTGCAGGACTGTGTCCAAACAGCTTCAATAACCTTTTCAGCCCCACGACAAGCTTGAAAATAAAATTCCAGCAATGGATTTAAGCAAGCGTGTCTTTGTTAGGCTGGATGATGAAATAGCGGTGTGCTGCTTTCAGGTCCCCATCCCTCCCTCTGATGTGGCTTTCAATTAGCTCCGGCGCAGGTTCAGCTGCTCCCGCTGAGCTGGGAATGAAAGAGCCGAGACGCAAGACAGCGGCCCCATGCCGGGTGGGCCAGGAACGCGGTGGAGAGCTGCCCTGGGGGGACGGGGGGAGCTCCCCAGGACCCTCGGGGAGCCCTGGCCAGCGGCTGGGCACCTCGCAGCCCCTCGGTGCGAGCGGTGCACGCTCCCCGCTCGCTGTGCACGCTCCCTGGCTAATTGGGTCAACTGTGGATGGCCACCACTGGCCACATCGAGGGACTGGGGTGGGGATAAGCAGCTTTGCTGTGTGTCAGTGCCAATGCCTCCTGGCTTCCATCTTCTGCGGGGTCCATGCTTGGGAAAAGGTCAAGGACAGAGTCTGACTGCAGCAGAGGAGGAAGAAGGGTGAGGAAGAGGAGCCAGGAGCAGCATCCCAGGGCACGCTATGCCTTCCACGCACAGACTGCTTGGATGCACCAGGACCTTGGGAACCCCTTCAACGTTCATGTGAGGAGGACCAGCAGCAGTGTGCCGGGCTCGGGAGGGCACATTGCATCTGCAAATTAGTGCCCCAGCAGCTGCTATCCCGCTCCAGCGATGCATCCCATCACGGATACTCAATGGCACAGCCGGGAGCCAGCTACGTGGTGCTGGTGGCTCTATCTGGCAAGGACAGTGCTGAGGAGAGTGAGCCGGGATGGAGCATCCCAGCCTGCCTTCATCTCCTCCCAATTAGCAGAGGAGACGACGAGCCCAAGACTTTGCCACTCTCCAAGAGGATGCGCTGCGCAGAGATGCACGCCCAGTACAAGGCTGTGCTGGGAGCCAAGGAAGTCATAAAAATAGCTTATTTGCCTCTTAGAACTGCTCTCCCAAATGAGACGCTCACCCGGCTCCTTGTTGGGAACTCCTCTTTAAAGGCTCGGTCAGGACTCTCCGACGGGCTCAAACGCGTGGGCACAGCTCAGAGCCGCAGCCTCCGGGCACAACACCCCCTCCCGCTGCATGCCTGGCGGCACAGGGTCCACAGAAGCCCCCAGCCCCTTCCCCACACTGGGTGGGCATATATATAGAGAGATACACATATATATGTGTACATATATACATAAAACGCCTATTTCCCCCATCACAGCCTCATTCCAGCATTTGAGGGGCCATGGGTACTGCAGGGCGCAGCCGGAGCTGCGGGCAGGCAGGGCTGGCAGGGATGTCCTCCCCACCACGGCTTTCGTGTCTCCCTGTGCCTGCAGGCATCCTTACAACCCTGCCCAGTCCTACCTTGACAGCTGCTCTCTCAAGGAATGTGTTGGAAGATCCCGGCAAGCAAATGGCCAGGATTTTGCTGCACCCGCTGAAGGGAATCAGGGGAAATTCCCCAAATAAGGAACATCTGGGGCTTATGTTTTCCCCCAAATCAATAAAAGGGGATTTTAGTGGGAACACAGTGAGGCGGAACCTCTTGCAGGAAGCAAAGACCCTCCCTCGCCCTGCGGTACCCATCCCACGGTGACACCGGGGTGCTCTGAGGACCATTGCCCCACCACAGGCACAGCCCTGATGGGCACCGCTGAGGACACGGGACTCACATGGAGGACGTCAGGAAGGGTGAAATGCTGCTTGTGCCAAGGGAAATTATACAGGTGGGCTGAGATTTTTGTCTCTCCCCACGGTCTCCGGCCGAGGTAAACCAGTGGTGTTCAGCTGCAGTGGCAGTGCCTGCACTCAGACCCCAGCACGTGCCTCGGCACCTCTCCAGGGCTGCCGGGAGCCGCTCCATGTTTCCCTAAAGGGGCTTGGGGAGAAAAGAAATCACTATTTTCCCCCTGTAAATGACAAGAAGGACCAAGACAGACCAGCTCAGAAACTCACTGAAAAATAGAGTATTTTATATATATTTCTATATAAAAAATAAAGAGTATATCTCTGTATAATCTATATATAGAAAAAATATGTATTGTTTACCATGATGTGACTTAGAGCCTTTCCAGCTCCAGGGGCACTCATGCTGTACCTGCTGCCCGCCCTGAGCTTGCCACGTGCCCAGCTCTCTTGCCAGGGTCATCACCATGTTTCTTGACATGCACGTGGGTTCATGGGTTTTGGGGGGCTGACATCCTACCCCATCCTCATCATACCCATCCCTCATACGTCATACCCATGGCATCCCTACCCCAGTGGGCACAAGGTCCTCCCGGGAACAGGGATGTTATGGGACTTCTCACCTGCCCTTGATGACCGCAAGGCAGAAGCTGGCCGTGGCCAGTGCATGGCCCAGCCGTGGGGCTGGGTACCCCCACGCCGCTGCGTGGCTACAGGGACAGCAGCAATGCTGGAGGGCCTTTTGCCAGCCTGGAGCAGGGATGCTGGCCGTCCCACGGGACACCTGGGGGCTCTGGGGACCTAGCAGAGTGGTGATGCTGTTCTCACAAGCTTGCACTGGGACAGCATTTGGGGACAGCCCCCCTTTCCCTGCCGAATTCTGGCCTTGCAGGAATTGGATGCTTCCTTGCAGCCTGTTGAGGTCTGCAAACATCTGCAGAGGTGGAGGTGAAGGAGCTCGGAAAAGCCCCTAAACACCGGTATGCACCCGAAAGGAGTCAAGCAGCACAGTGGCAGCCATCCGAGCAGCCGGAGCCAGGAGCCGAGGCATGCGAAGGAGCCTGGGGGATGCTCCTGTGCTCCCATCCATGGCACACACGGGGACTTTAGCGAGAAATTGCTTGTTAATGCATGCAGAGCTTTGTGATTATTGAGCTACAGTGTGACATACTCTGCTGACACGTTACAGGGCTTAGAAATAAATACAAGACACAACTCTTTAGGTTTACGGTGTGAGGGGTCTGCTAATCTGCCAGGGGTATTTTGTCTCACCAGGCTCCGGGGCTGCAGCCAGCACAGGCTTTGCACCTTTTGTGTGCAAATTAAATATCAGCTGAAACATAATTCTTTCTGCCTGCTAATTTGGGGTCAAGGGGTGCCACGTTATTGCCTGGTGTAGTTTGTTTGCTCCTTTTCCCCTGCACTCCAGTAAACCCCTTTGCTAGAGCTGCACCTCCCCTCTCCTCCCAGGAGCTTGCTGCACCCATGCCTACCGGGGAGCACCGAGCATCCTCAGCATCACTTTTAAGGACAGCACATCAGTTTTGCAGGGCATGAAGCTAGCTGCCATGAGACGGGGATGCTGCTACAATCCCCAACCCTCCCCAAACACCCCATGGGGTCCCCCTGTGCCACCAAAAACCATCGCCAGCTGCAATGGCTCAGTGCAGGCAGGAATACGTGCAATAACCCAGTCAAGATGCAGAGTTCAGAAATTATTACAGGCACCTCCAAACCCTTCAGGGTGGTTACCCTAATAAACCCCAGGTGAACTTCTCTGTAGCTGTGAGCAGCACTAGCCTGGCTGGATGTGCAGAAAGGGGACAGGGGGACAGCAGGAAAACCCCAGTGGTTTCATCCATGCTGAGCCCAGAGCCCCGCTGCCTCCTGCGGAGCAGGGGTGACACACCACAGCCTTGTCCCAAAGCCGGTGGTCTGTCCAGGAGGCACTTCCCAGGACAAGCTGTGCCCATGTGCACAAAGGTGGCAAAGAGATAGAAGGGATGAAGGCTTCCTTCCCCAGGCAGGCTGCCTCTGCCTGCATCCCCCCATCACCCTGCCAGGCTGTGATGCTCTTTCCACAGCTCCTTGCTTAATTATCTCTGTGCTACTGGTAATAACTGGGGTGGTTTGTCCATGTTACCCTTTTCCCCCAAAGAGCATTGCCTGCTGCAGCTGGCTCTGTGTCTCTGCATCTTGGAGGCTGTAACTCATGTCCCCTTGTGTTTGCTCTGTGATGGGCACTGCTGGTGCAGGCTAGCGATGTCAGTCCCCTCTGATAGGTACAGGACAGAGTATTTAATCGAGCCTGAAGTCTCCTGGGGTATTTAGGCTCTTGCACTGCAGTGGGACAGGTCCTGCCTTGTCTCTCCAGGCATTTGTAGGGGTTTAGCAGAAGAGGGGAGGATGAGAGAGGGCTGGAAAAGGTGCTTGCACAGGATCCAGGTCACAGCTGGGCACTTGCTCCCATCACAGTGTGGTTTTGGTCAAAGTTTTGTACCCAGGGCTCAGATTTAGCACGTTGGTAGCTCCTTCCTCAGCTGACTGACAGGGCTCGTGCAGCCCACGGCGGGTCGTGCCGAGGACGCCATCCAGGCTGGCAGCAGGGATGTGGGCAAGGAGGAGCAGGGTGCCCTGCCTGACCCTGTGCAACCTCAGCCAGGGGGTCTGAGCCCTGAGGCTGCTGGAAGAGAGTGTGGGTTTGATTCACAGGGACGAACAAGGCTGCATACAAGGTAGAAGAGAATCCACACACCCCCCAGCTTGCATACCTGACTCGTCACCCTATGCACTCCCACTTGCTCACCCTGGGTGATGCGTTGGTGATTTGCCACTGCATTTTGGTAGAAGAAGAGCTGAGAAACCAAGCAAACTGACATCTCCCGATGGAGGAGGGTCCCATCCCCAAGGGATTTGACCTTGGGAAGCACCCAGACTGGTATCGAGGGAAGCAGTTTTCCAAGTGTACAGCAAAAGCCAGGGCAGGGACAGCGTGGTGGCCTCAGTCCTGTTGGGTCCCCCTCCAGATGGGGTCACCTCTGCCAACCAGTGAAAACCCCAAACCCAACCCCTCGGTGCACGTAACGCTGTGGCCCCGCATAGGAACTGTGCTGGCCCCAGCAAAATCCCTGCCTAGGCAGACAGAGATGCAGATGCTTCACTCCAGAAGGCCAGTCCAGAGCCAAGGCTATAACCCCGGTGTCCAAACAGAGATGCTGCCCCTCGGCCATATGGTTTTGCCTCTTGCTTCATCCAACGCGCAGCGGTGGGTGATGGAAGTCCCTTGATCGATACTCACCAAAGCTCATGCCGAGCCTGCTTTCGATTTCAGTGGGCGCTGGATCAAACTCACGGTCCCCAGACTTCATCCAGCCAAAACACACAAGCGACGCTGCTCAAATGCATCTGGGCTTCTGCTTGGCTCCCTGCTAGAGATCGTGTTTGAGTGGGTTTATTTAAGAGAACACTAGTGTTTTGCTGGTTGAAGGCAGGAAGACCAATTTTTCTCTCATCTCAATAAATGTAAGTTCCACTTGCTCCCGAGTTGACCTAATAATTGTAATTCTAAATTAAATGTAAATGTATTGGCTGCTGGTAAAGGTCATTCCACAGAAAATGGCTATGTTTGCCTCTTCTTCAGATGCATGAATACTAAACATGTATAATTCACAGGATCATTAGCAGATAAAGATGTTTCCCACCTCTGTTCCCTAATCCTCACACAAACCCATTTTATATGTCAGCAGGTAAAAGGAAAACTGTTCATTCTATTTAATGTCTATAGATTGGTCCATCTGCTATAAAAAAATGCAAGTGCTCAGCATCATTCAGGATCCAGCCCTCTGGAAATGAAATTCATGTCTTACAGGAGGCAGAATGACTGCAGGTTATCCTTTAGGGCTCTGTGCAATTGGGTCTTCTGCTCTGCTAGATCATTGCCCTGGATTAAAACGGATGGCTGGCTGTCCTCTGCTAACCATTGGACTTGAGGGGAGGTCTACGAAACCTCCTCCAAACCCTCTCTCAGGGGAATTGGGGAATGCAGGTCTAACGAGGACTGAGTGGAAGGCACAGGTTAACTCTGGGGCTCCTCGGGGTGAGCTGGGTCGTGCCGTGCCTGCTCAGAGAACTCCTGAAACTGGGGATTAACAATGAGGTGCTAGCAGCTTGGAGCTTCAAAGTCGATGGGGACCTCTCCAGCAACGACAACGGATGCAGCAACAAGCCCTGGAGAAGGAAGAACCACAACATACAGCAGAAGTTGGCCCTTGGCAATGGGAGGAGATGGCTGGGCAGCTGCCTCGTGTCAAGCTATGGCAGTAATTCACAGAGTCTTCGAAGAATTGAGCCTCTTGTTGTCTGAGAATGTCGCAATTTCCTCAGTTGTGCTTGGGAGCTGAAATTACTCAGTATGTTAAGTTTTTTCCCCCTCTTTGCTGACTGATTGCAAACAATCTGCCACAGTCTGCTGCAGCATGCCATGCTCTGGAAGAGGAATTAACAGCGGATGCTCATGCCAATGGCACAGCTCTGCTCTCAAGGACCTGCTGAGGGTTTCTGAGCCAGGTGGGGGGTCTTGTGGCAACCCCCCCTCCCTCCCCATCTGCAAGGCGTTTCCCCGGGGCAGCCCTTTACTAGAGGCTGAGCATCTGCCAGATCAATTGCCTGGGTGCAGAGTTTAATTTTTGCTTGTCTCACTGGCACAAGTTAATTGCACATGCAGAAGTTCCGGTGGGGTTGGCTGATTCTTTAACCTCTTCAGTGCCAGGGATCCTGTTAGCAGCTTGGGGAGCCATCACCATGCAACAATCCCGTTTGCCACGTGTGCATCTGCTGTTGGCCACAGAAACCTGTGCAGGTGGAGGAGGGTGAAGAGCTCTCCTCTGCCACAACGGTGGGCACAAGACCAGGGAGAGGAGCTTCCCATCCTTAGCACCGTATATAGATGCTAAACATCTAGTGAGACCCTGTTTAGAGCAGGGCTCTGTCACTCCTCCAGCACCGCATATGAGGACTGGATGCATTTCCCCCCTCCTAAAACTAATCAAAGGTGAAGGCTGGCCCCCCCATGCACACAGGGCTGCTTTAAAGCAGAGGTCGAACTTGAGCACAGGGATGGGGAAGGTTTTACTCCCAAGCAGCTGAGCCAGGTCTGCAGTCTCAGGGCAGTGGCATGGCCTGCAATTCACCCCCCATGGTTAGGGGGTCCCTGGGGTCTGCTCCATCCCTGCTGCACGCTCACTCCCAAAAACACACAGCCCTGGGAAAGCACACGAAGGTTGTCAGTTCAATGTACATGATTGCAGCACCAAATAATCACAAAGTTGGCTTGAAGATGGATACAGAAGTTTCTCTTTGCCTTTCCTGTTCTTCTGAGGCTTTTAAAGGTTATATATTGTCAAGTTTTGTGGTCAGCCACAGCCCAGGAGGGGAGCACAGCCGTGCTCCCCAAGGCACCTGGCTCCAGAGCTAGCTGTCAGCTCTGCCTGGAGCGGGCATGCAGTTTCACGCGCGGTGGGAAACAGGAGCGTGGCCCTTGCAGTTGCAGCGCTGCCAGCAAGGGCTCAGAGCACACATCCCGAGCTACGTCTCAGCAGGGAAAGCTGGGCACGCTTCCAGACTCCAGCTCCAGCACCCAGCACATCCTGACCCCATCCTGGCTACGCTTGGACCTACTCTCTGCTTCTGTCCCTTGCCATCATGCTGTGCAAGGCTCAGAGGAAGGCTGTGCTGGTGACCCTAGACACAGCCCTGCCAGTTGGGGCCAGGCTACTGTACCTACCTCAGGCACCCCAAAAGGTGCTGGGAGCAGGAACTGTGACAGCAGTAGCTCTAGCCAAGGTCCCTCTAGCTCTTAAGGACCAGAGCTGACAACCACTCCTCCCACCCAGGGGTACACACAGAGCTGGAGTCACCATCTACAACAAGAAAACTATTCTGACCAAGGAGGTGCCAGGCCCTGCTTTTGTTACTGGTCTTAATTGCCCTGACCAGCCTCACCTGGGACCCAGCTCTATATAAGCTCCAGTTTTCCCTCCCCACCTCCCAGTATGAGCCAAGTCTTAGGGAGCAGCAGGAGCTGGGCTGCTCTGCAGGGGTGGCCTCACCAGTGCCCTCACCACCATGGGCACTATCCCCTGGGGCTGAGCAGAGTGGTGATGATAATCACCACTAATGTTCATTAATAGCTCCAAGCACAGTGACATAACATCATGAACAGCTGAAAGCAAGGCTACAACACCAGTCTGAAGCTAGGCAGGAGGTGGAGCTGGAGACAAAGCCACCCACAGCGTATGTCTGCAGTCCCCCAGGAGACCAGTCAATAAGCGAGGACAGGACTGGATGCAGGTAGGACCACAGTATGGCTTTAGCCTTTGTGGTGGGTGTTTGGGCTTCAGTGGGGTTCCTACCTGTGGGCAGAGGGCTGGGGGCCCAGGTGGCACACCCTGGGTGCAGTAGGACCTGGTGCGTAGGTGGCTCTCGTTGAGTCATTGCCGCTCTTCCGAGCGTGGCTGTGTCCGTCCCAAGGGCTGCATGCAATGGGGTGCCTGAGGAAAAGCCCTGCCTTGGTGGGGTCTTGAGGTGGCCAGGTCCTCCTGTGGTGGAGTGGTGTGGTGAGCCTGCAAGTGAGGGCTCCTTCGTGGAGTCACAAAGCAGATGGTGCAGTCCCTCTCCGGCCTGAGGTGTTCTCCCTGCCCTGGCAGCATCTCCCAAAATCACGAGGGAGACTGGCAGGACCTGGGCACAGCTCCCACAGGTTGGGCTGCTCCATCCCTCATGTCCTTCAGCTGGCTGCAGAGGCATGAAGCAAGGAGGGAAGCTGGCAGTCCCTTTCTTGGAAGGTGTTCATTCATGCCATGACATGTTTATTTGCATGGAGACATTTTAGGCTTTTTTGTTGTTGGCTGACTTATTGTACAAGTTCTCAAAGCTGTGATATTGAATTATAAATTGAGACACTGTATCCATGAAAGATTGCTCTTTGACTATAGGCAGCATTATCGAATATGACAGTCACAATAAATGCATGCTATAAAGCCAAACTAAATATGCTCTGCAATCCAAGATGTGCAAATCAAGCAAGTAGAAAAATAACCGTAATATTTTTTTCACAAACAATCCCAAAGCTTGGGTGATGATTTTGTTTAGCTTTATGTCTTGGCTCCTTGGCAAAATACTCAGGCAGCAGATAATGAAATGACCTACTTTTGCTGTCTTTGTTCATGACAACACATAAATTAAGAATTATGCCCTTTCAAATTAAACTTATCATTTTTGCAGAAATCAGAGTGTAAAATGGGGCTGTGGGTTGGAGGTGAGGGAGGAGGAGGTGGGTGCTGGTCCAGCTTCTGCGGGGGTCCCCCTGTGCTCTGTCCTGCTCCCAGGAGCAGGGGGCTGAGCACCGGGGTGGTCCTGGGCTGGTACCAGCCACCAGCTGGGTCTCCTTTTCCTATCAGCTTATCTGACTCATGAGGCTTTACCTTCTGGTGAACTTCTGGAGGCCTCAGAGGCTAAGCAGTGCCATTTAGCTGATTATTTAAATAACTGTCTGGGTTTAACCTAAATGCTAACTTGAAAGCCACCATAAACGGGTGTCATTTAGAGCGAGTGCCCAGGGAGACCCTCCCTCTCGATGGGAATTGTTTTGCCTCCAACTGCATCTGATGTGCAACGTGTTGTAATGTTTTCTGACTGGGTGACAGCAAAATAATGTTTGCTTTAATTGAATTTCAGATCGGGAGCGTGGGCTGCAGCCTGCAGTGCTTGGGGCGGTTGTGGTTCTCGCTAGGAGGTGGGGGGCTGCTGAGCTGGGGGGGTCCAGGCTCCCAGCAAGGGTGGAGGTAATATTGAGGGAAAGCATAATTATTTGTTAAAGTGAGTGTTGTGTGTGTGGCCACTGTTGCCTCAGAATTGGATGGCTGGGTCAGAGCAAGGTTGTTTAATAATGCTGCATAATTTCCTGAGGATGCCAAAGGCACAAAGAAAGGGGCAGCGTGATGCTGGGTGGCCCCGCCGCAGCGTGCCAGCATGGGGTGAGGTGGGCTGCCGAGTCTGGGATAACTTCTGTCCTCTCCAAACACCAGAAATGAATTTAATAGTCTACAAAATCCATTACAAAACCAAATGATGTATTTCTATAAACAAGAGGCTAAATATAGCACTTGGAGCTTTCCATTTCTGGGCCCCGCAGGCGTGTTACATATCGGTGTGCGCTACAGCTGCAGAAGCGGGGCTGGGAGTGACGGCAGGTCCCTGGGGACCTTGCTGCCTGTCCTGGCTGTGATCCCCTCCCGGGCTGCTGACCCAAGAGCCCATCCAGCCTCTCTTCCCAAAGGTCGCCATCGGGATACGGAGGTGACAGCGCTGGCTTGGTCTCCATCCCTGGCGGAGACCAGCAGGAGCCTGGGGCGATGCGGGGGGACGTACAGCAACCCACCCCTGTGAGGTGAGCAGGGGCACCTTAAATACATCCCTGCCCCCCTGCAACCCCCCCCAGCTTGACATGCAGCAAATGCTCTCTTGCAGAAGCTTGTTCCCAGCTTCTAAGTGCTGGGCGAGCTACATTGCCCCACGCAGGGGGCTTTGCTGGGCTCCCTGACCCTGCCCTGGCAGAGGACTGCTGCAAACAGCAAGGATGATGCTGGCTTACACCAGCCCTGGATCCGGCCCTGTTTGCACCACTGACACGTCCGGGCCCTGAAGAGGTTTGCGCTGCGGCTGCCGGAGCACTGTGGTATGACAGAAGGCTGAGAGGCGCTTCCATGGCTTTCTCCTAAATCACGGCGCCCTTGCATTCTCGTTTCCCAGCTAGCTGCTTGCCACTGATGATTTCTCAAAGCTCCCGACTCCCACACACTGGCAGAAGGATTTGAGGCTCAGAGGGAGATGGGGCCGTGCCGCCCAAGCCCTGCACGTGCAGCGGGGACAAGTGGTGTTTGGAAGCAGAAAAAGACCCATCACAGACCCCAAACCACAATGTACCCCATAGTGATTCCCAACCGTGTCCGTAGCAGGGGCTCAGCGTATGGCATGGGATTTGGGGGTGCTGTGCCTGTCTCGGCCTGGCTTCGGGCTCTTGTGTGGTTTGGGCAGATGTAACATTTGCTCTGCTGGAGAAGGAGGGGGAGAGCGGGGCAGAGCCTCGGCTGCTGGTGTGGGATGCTGCACCCTGCGGCAGAGACCCTCAGCCATGGGGCAAGCAGGGCCGACAGCTGTGACCCCACGCCGGTGGGACCTTCTCTGTCACTTCTTCAGCACTTTGCATCAGTGCTCTTCAGGTTGCCAGTTTCCCAGATTGTCCCGCAGTGCTGCTCCTGGTCCAGGCGTGTGGTGGCTCTGCTCCCTCTCCAGGCTGGCTCCTGCGTCCTGCTATTTTTGAGAAGTGGCTGGCAGGAGTGCTTGTACTTCTTCCTTTCAGTCTGTTGTTTCCAGGTTCAGTGAGTAATTCCTGATGAGCTGTAATTTCTAAAATTACAAACAAGAGGCCTGAATTAATATTCCTGCAGTGTGTGGTGTGTTAACTCCTTCTGGGATGTCTCACCTGGTGGCTGTGCATCCCCGCAAGCCTGGCGCTCCTTCTGCTGGGACCAGGGCTGCTGTAGCCAGTGAGAGCAGGATGGGACCCTTTTGGTTCAGACCTAGACCCAGCTGAGGATGGATGTGTTGCTCAGGACCACAGGTGCTCTCCACACTGATCTCATCTTTGAAAATGTCTTATTTAAGTCAGATTTTTTTTTTTTCCTGGGCAGATCTTCTGCCAGTCTTTGCTTAATCTGAGCTGTCTAATTGGGGGACCCTAATTTGGCTGAACATGGTGTTAGTCTTATTGAAGCAGCTCTGGCCTCATGGCTTGATTTTTTTCTTTTCCCTTTTTGCAGCAGATTGATTTTCCTGCCAATGTGATCTCTCCCCACTGAAGTTCCCATTGCTGCAAAGTTCAGGCTCCTCTTTGTTCTAATTATCGCTGTCTCCACACAAAGTGAAAGAGGCAAATGCTCTGGTCTATTTTAAGGTGTAACTGAGATGATAATCCTGCACAGCTGGGAAGGCTGCAGGAAGCTTCTGCTCAAAGGATCATCTTTCCTTGCCCAGAATCAAAAGAGCAGCTAGTCTTTGCTGGGAACACCTGGGGAAGGCCATGTCTACCTGGCCAGGCTGCCCTCAGCAGGGAGCAGCATCGTTGTCCCCTGGTTGATGTAGGAACTGCTTTCTCTCCCCTGTGGAAAAACTGGAACCTGCAGATGCCCTGGGGTTGCTCCTTGTCCTCCCATGTTACGGGAGCAGAAGATTAGGGAAAGGAGCCCTTTCATGGGTTTCATGCTCCAGGGTTGCTCTTGTCCCAGGCTGGAGAGTGGTGCTCCAGTAAGCAGGCCTTTTGCTGCCCTTGCTTAGTTATTTCTAATTCTCCAGTGAAGTCCCCAGAGAATTTGGGTTTTTTTTCCTCTTACCAGACTGTCACCAGTTGCTGTTTCCCATAACAACATTAGGTAGCCGGAGCAATGCAAGCTCAGCTGCCCTAACTCCAGGTGAGACACTGCTATGCTACCCTGGGAGCTGGCTGTGCCCAAGCAACAGGAGATGTGCAGCTCTCCCTCCACCCGCACCAACTTTTAGCTCTGACCTCTGAAATCATACCAGCCCCATCTCCCCATAAGTGAAATGCTTGGGGAGCAAACAGCCCCAGCAACCTGTGAGTGGGTCTGGTGGCAAGAGAGCTGTGGCACTGACACCATGGGCATGTCCTCCCCCCCCCCCGCCCCAGAATGGATGGGGTGTTGCTCTGGGGAAGGAAAAATAAAAAGGGATGTTGATACATCAGCTGTTGATCCTATTGTGTGTGTAGGGAGCCAGAAATAGAGCCTGAAAGGACTGAGGTGACTCACGTACCTGTGTGGCTGGGAAATGGTGATACTGTGTGTGCTGAGTGGGATGGGCTGGCTTGGTGTTGGGAGCTTCAAGCTGCTCTGCAGGTGTAGGAGATTTGGGGCTGGGAGACTCGTGATTCGGAGGCTGTTTCAGTGTGGGGTGCTTGGGGCTGGAGGCTGGGAAACAGGTGTGCTGGATGCTGCAAATGCCCCGAATACCAGAGCAGACTGTGGGCAGACTGTGTACACCCAAAAAGCATCTCCAGGGACTCAGCCAGACCCTGAGCCTGCTTAATGTGATGCCATCTCCATTGCAGTTGCTTTTCTAGCCTTTGCTAGGCAAGCTTTACATGAAACAGAAGATAAAATTCAGTAGTAATTGCTCAGGATTTTCTCTTCCTGAATGACCTAAGCAGAGGGTCATGTAATTTGAGGGGAAGAGCAGCCACACTGGGAGCAAGTCACAGCTGAGTTTGATTTAAGTCAGGAGCATATGAAGTTATGGAGCCCACTGAGTCCAATGGCATTTTTCAAGTGAAATGCTCTTTTACTGCTAAGATTCAACTGTTGACAAAAAGGCTATTTTTTGAGAAGGCTCTTTCTGACAAAATATTTGAAAGCGTTTTAAAATAGTTTGCGTGGAAACATGGAAAAGCTTAGGCTGGAAGGAGCTGCGGAGATCATCTGTTCTGCCCCTCCGCCAAAAGCAAAGCCAACCTGAGCTAGATCCAGCTTTGAATTTATACCTTATTTTTACATTTTTCAGTGCAAATCTGAATTTTTCATCCTGAAGCAACCTTGAAAATCTCTGTCAAAACAGTCGAACTGAAACTTCTATTGAAAGTAGCTGAAAAGGTTGGCGTGAAAAGAAGTATTTCAAAATAAAACGTTTAGTGACCTCGTCTGGATTCCTTTTAGTGACTTTTTTTTTTCTATCTGACTTGGAGCAGGAAAATATTCTAAAATCTTCAGGTCTGGAGGTGGGAACGAGCTGTGGCTGAGCCAGCTTTATCTTGCACTCCCACATGGGATGCTTCTGCTGTGCTGAGCCCTTTTGGTAGTCACGGGGCAGTGACTGGTCCAGGGACAGTGGCATAAGCTGCCACAAGTCTTGCACATCTGCAGCAGATGCAGTAGCTGGATGATGGTATTAAGCATTGCCAGGGGCTCAGCTCAGCCCTGTCCAGACCCGCGCAGCGATGGGGATGGGCTCTGGCAGACGGGGAGCTGGGGAGCGGGAGGTGTGCGCAGCCAGACCCCTGTTGCTGTGATTTGGGCTGGCTGTGCCTTGCCCAATCCCCTCTGCAGAGCATCGCAGCGGGGCACCCATCCCTTGCAATGCCACTTGCTGTTCCGCAGCTCCTGCGAGGTCCCTGCGCCCTGGCTGGTAATCTCTACTTTGATTAAAAATGAAAGAAGGAGTTTAAACCTTCTCGCTGTGTAGGGTGAGAATGGGACTTCTAAAGGCAAAAAGACCAGTATGTGCATAAAAGGGATCTGTATTTTATTACTCTCATTTTGTTTTTTTCCTGTTACTAATCTCATTATGCTTAGGAGTATAAATTTAGGTTGGCACAAATCTGTATTGCTAAAATATTTTACCTTAAGTTCTTAGAAGCTTTCTCCATCTGTGAGGATAATACTAAGTATTAATTAACTAGCTAATCCTATGCAGCGCTTGGAAAACATAAAACATGACATAGAAGCAAGTCCACAGTGCGATTCCAGACTAATAAAAGCAAACCTGTCCTTTTTCCAGAGGAGAAGGCTTTGGGACTTCTTTTTTCATTGAGAACAGCACTCAGCTTGCTTCAAATATCTGCTTGAAGCTGCAAATCACTTTTTAAATCAGAAAGAGCGAAGCAAAGTGAGACTGAAAAGTGGCCAGGAAAATACAAGCATGCTGTTGGGTGCTTCTGCCCAAGTGAGGCCAGCAGCTATTTCTCTGTCCTTGCCACGGCAGCGCGTCTTGTAGGCGAAGGGCTGGAGATCTGAGCTATGTGTTGGTACGTCTGCCCTAGACCGGGCACTGATTTTTTTGCTCACTAGGTCCACTTCCCTGACATGTGTGGCTGCTACTGGCTCCTTACCTTGGCACATTGCAAACATAAAAAGCTCATAGTTAGCAACAAACCCGCGCTGCTGTCATCTGAGGGAGTTTGTCTTTGTAACGTAGCGAAGCCACTCTAAGGAGGGCTGTGGCATTAGGATTCAGGCGGTGTCTGAGGACACCCTGGAGTGAGCGCACATAAATAACGAGCTGGGCTCTGTATTGATGGGTTGGCAGCCTCTCTGCTGCATGTCACTGCCTCGGCATCCTCCGCCACATCCTGAGGTTCACAGGCATATATTTCAATAATGTAGGGCAGGGTACATATTATAGAGAAAATGATAAGTTTGAGGGTAGCCTGGGTGGTGGTGAAGAAGGCTGAGGTCAGGGATGGAGCAGGGCTCTGCTCGGGTGGAAAGAACAGCCCTTGCTCAAGCAGGGGTCTGATGCAGTAAGCAACAGGAGGCTGGATTTCCATCGCTTTGCATGCCAGGTGATTGCACATGCTTCTGCGGATCACGAGCTGGGGATCTGGAGAGCATTTAGGGGTATCTTGAAAAATCGTGATGGGCTTGCCCCTACATCACGTGGGTGTTTTGGAAAGTCCTGCCTCTAGTGCTCATATTTTCATAGACTTTGCAGAAGCCTGGCTCTGTCTGCCTCTGGACAATGCCAAGTGAAATGATTATCTTCTAATATCATCTTGAAGTGCCAAGCTCAGCATGAGCAGGCTCATTGCATTCACTCTGTATATTCACAGCTGCTAATCTGGTCCATCCTTTCCCCTCTGTGTTCAAAAGAGCCGGGTAAGGTGGTGTGGGTATAAGCAGGGCCAGTACTGGTGCCCTGTATCTCCTTAACCTTAGCTCCATTTGTCAGTGCTGCAAAAGGTATCTCAGCAAAATCTTACATTAATTGGAGTGGGGTAATTGAGCTCCTGATGGCTGACAAAATCTGTCTTTGTGCACCAGCGAGCGTAGCCCAAGTCCGGACCTTGCCGAGGCACCGGCTGCCAGGCTGAGGCAGGGTGGGATGTGCAGCCTTGTAGGGTGGTTGTTATGTTGGCACAGGTGTGGAATGCGAATCTGCCTCCTGTTCCTGCTTTGTATTGTGTTTTCAAAAGCATTTATGCTGAGCCGTCAATTAGGAGATGACAAGATCTCTTGGCCTGACTCTGCAAGGGGATGAAGTGGGGGTGAAGGGTTGAACGTGGCATAGGAAGCTCTTCCACAGAGCAGTGGGGTCGGTGTCCTGCAGAGTGGACGGTGCTGGGGCAAGCAGAAAACAAATCAGATTGTTCTGCATCCATCCAAATACTCCATCCTACCCTTTCTAGTAGCCAAGTTATCTTTAACACCTTTCTCGGAGTGACACAGTGATTCTCCCATTCTCTGCATCAGTGAAGGGCAATCGTGTACCTGGAGAAGGAGACTATGGATCAGCACTGGTGCAGCAGGCAGGACCCTGCCAGATCAAGCACCCTTTCCCCCTGCAAGCAGAGGCCAGGTCTGTCTGTCCTTCCCACACACATCCAGCCTCCCCAGGAGGGGCTGCGGAGTTTGCCTCTGGTGTGCACCGTCCTAGTCCTAGTACGGTGCAGTGGAAGCTCAACGTCCACTTTTGTTGTGTTTAGCAGGGATTAAGGAAAGTCAATAGCTTTCTAATTAGCATTTTCTGTTGGGGAAACAAAATCCAGAGCCAAGTGGTTAAAAAACCTTGCTGTCAGAGCCTGTGCCTGTCCGTGGTGTGGACACCTGCACCGTGCCCACTCGTGCAGGGGAAAGTCCTGGTGAAGCTATCCATGCCTCCAGAGCCAAATCCACAGCCATGGCTAACCCACTGCCACCCCTTTGAAGGGCACATGGACGTGGTGGCCAGGGTATCTGGTTGTCACAGCTAATACAGTGTGCTCCTTTGGTGCTTCCAGCCAGCTGGGGCTTTAGTCCATCAGATGCAGATCTGAGTGGTGTGTCTGCTGTCCCCATGTGTTGGATCTAAGTGTCATGGGTGGTTTGAAAGGTCCCGAGGGTTCCTGGGGACCTGAGCTGTGCTAGTCATCTTGGTGTTGCCCTGGATGGCCATGAGCAAGTCAGGCCCAGGGTGAACCTTCACAGCAAGTGAGGGGGGATCTCCAGGCTGTGCTGCAGAGGTGGGGAGAGGAGGGAGCCCATGATTCTGCACAGAAGCTGTAAGCACCTGCCAAAATACCAGGCTGGAGCCTGGAGTTTGGCTTGTTCAGGAAGTGATTTGGAGCGGGGACGCTGGCTGAGAAACAGATGCTCTGCTCCATCCCACGCAGCGCAGGGGCTGTTGAGCCAGCAGCGTGGTTCCTCCACCGCTGCTCTGAGGCTGCCTCGCAGCCAGCACCCGTCCCATGCAGGAGCGCTGCTGAGATGTAGGCTCTGCAGGTCAACGTATAGGTGGATGTCTCTTGGGCTGTGTGGGAAGCTTCTTAGAAACAGCTGGAGCCCACTGCAGAGGAGCCCACCGCAGAGAAGCCCACAGGGTGGTCGGTGCTATATAGCCTGGCTCAGCCTCGTATTCCAGTGACTTTTGCAAAGACAAGTGATTTATTTGTAGGATATCACTCAGGCCAGTGGACTGATTTTAGCTCCTTGGTTTGCTGAGATGGTGTCAGCCACTGATGTGATGCTTGCTGGGGTGCAAATCTTGCGGTGGGTGAGGGAGCTGCCAGCGCTTGTGCCCTGGGATGCTCCACACCCCTGGAAAATGTGCACCCTGCGTGTGTGCCGCAGGAAGCCTCTGCAGCACAGCAAAGCCCAGTGGGCTCCGTGGGCTGGCTCACAAAACACAGAAGCCCTTTGGGCAGCACGTGCCTGGATCGGGGCTGGAGCAGTGCTGGCATTTGCTCTTCAGAGAGGAGATGTTGTTCTGCTGCAATTACAGTGGAGTCGTGAATGCTGACACCGTTCCTGACTTCAAATCAAACTCCCACTCTCTCTCCTACTTTCAGTGCTTGCTGTTTTTCTTCACTGTTTTCAACCCTGTAAAACGCTGAATGCAAACTAGGATGTACAGGGCGATAAGCCAAGGCTGGGGATGGAGGTGTGATGCAAACCATGGTATCGTAGAATCATTTAGGTTGGAAAAGACCTTCAAGATCATCGAGTCCAACCATCAACCATGCTGCTAAGCCATGTTCTGAAGTGCCTTGTCTATGTGCTTTTTGAATACCTCCAGGGATGGTGACTCAACCACTTCCCTGGGCAGCCTGTTCCAATGACTGACAACCCTTTCAGTAAAGAAATTTTTCCTAATATCCAGTCTAAACTCCCCTGTCACAACTTGAGGCCATTTCTTCTCGTCCTATCACTAGTTACTTGACAGAAGAGACCAGCATGCACCTCACTACAACCCCCTTTCAGGTAGTTGTAGAGAGCGATGAGGTCTCCCCTCAGCCTCCTTTTCTCCAGACTAAACAGTCCCAGTTCCCCCAGCTGCTCCTCATAAGACTTGTGCTCCAGGCCCCTCACCAGCTTGGTTGCCCTTCTCTGGACACGCTCCAGCGCCTCAATGTCTTTCTTGTAGCGAGGGGCCCAAAACTGAACGCAGCGTTTGAGGTGCGGCCTCACCAGTGCCGAGTACCGGGGAACAATCACTTCCCTAGTCCCGCTGGCCACACCATTTCTGACACAAGCCAGGATGCCGTTGGCCTTCTTGGCCACCTGGGCACACTGCAGGCTCATACTCAGCCGGCTGTCAACCAGCACCCCCAGGTCTTTCTCTGCTGGGCAGCTTTCCAGCCGCTCTTCCCCAAGCCTGTAGCGCTGCGTGGGGTTGTTGTGACCCAAGTGCAGGACCCGGCACTTGGCCTTGTTGAACCTCATAAAACTGGCCTCAGGCCGTCGATCCAGCCTGTCCAGATCCCTCTGTAGAGCCTTCCTGCCCTCAAGCAGATCAACCCTCCCTCCCCACTTGGTGTCATCTGCAAACCCGCTGAGGGTGCACTCGATCCCCTCGTCCAGATCACTGATAAAGATATTAAACAGAATTAGCCCCAATACTGAGCCCTGGGGAACACCACTTGTGACTGGCCACCAACTGGATTTAACTCCATTCAGCACAACCCTCTGGGCTTGTCCATCCATCCAGTTTTTTACCCAGCGAAGAGTACACTTGTCTAAGCCATGAGCCGCCAGCTTCTCAAGGAGTATGCCATGGGAGACAGTGTCAAAGGCCTTACTGAAGTCCAGGTAGACAACATCCGCAGCCTTCCCCTCATCCACTAGGTGGGTCACCTGCTCATAGAAGGAGATCAGGTTGGTCAGGAGTAGGACCTGCCTTTCATGAACCCATGCTGGCTGGGCCCAATCCCCTGGTTGTCCTGCACACGCTGTGTGAGCGTTCTCAAGATGAACTCTTCCATAATCTTCCCCAGTACCGAGGTCAGGCTGACAGGCCTGTAGTTTCCCGGATCCTCCCTCCAACCCTTATTGTAAATGGACGTCACGTTGGCAAGCCTCCAGTCCTCTGGGGCCTCCCCCATTGACCAGGATTGCTGATAGATTATGTAGAGTGGCTTGGCAAGCACCTCTGTCAGTTCCCTCAGTACTCTTGGATGGATCCTGTCTGGTCCCGTAGATTTGTGAGTGTCCAGATGGTGTAGTAGGTCACTAACTATTTTCTCCTGGATTATGGGGGGTATATTCTGCTCTTCGTCCTCGCCTTCCAGCTCAGGGGGCTGAGTACCCTGAGGATAACTGGTCTCTCTATTAAAGACTGAGGCAAAGAAAGCATTAAGTGCCTCAGCCTTTTCCTCATCTTTGGTGGCAATGTTTCCTTCTGTTTCCATTAAAGGATAGATATTCTCCTTGGGTTTCTTTTTACTGTTAATATATTTGTAAAAACATTTTTTTGTTGTCCCTTACAATAGTGGCCAGATTGAGTTCTAGCTGAGCTTTTGGCTTTCTAATTTCCTCTCTGCATGACCTAACAAGATCCCTGTACTCCTCCTGAGTTGCCTACCCTTTCTTCCAGAGATGATAAACTCTCTTTTTTTCCTTGACTCCTAGCAAAAGCTCCCTGTTCAGCCAGGCTGGTCATCTTCCTTGGCAGTTTGACTTGCGGCACATGGGAATAGCCTGGTTCTGAGCCATTAAGATTTCCTTCTCAAAGAATGTCTATCCCTCCTGGACCCCTTTGCCCTTCAGGACTGTCTCCCAAGGGACTCTCTCAACCAGTGTCCTGAACAGGCCAAAGTTTGCCCTCTGGAAGCCCATAGTGGTGGTTTTGCTGACCACCTTCCTTGCCTCACCAAAAATTGAGAATTCTATCATTTCATGGTCACTAAGCCCAAGACGGCCTCCAACCATCGCACCTCCCACGAGTCCTTCCCTGTTTGTAAACAGTAGATCTAGCAAGGCTCCTCCCCTGGTAGGCTCACCTACCAGCTGTGTCAGGAAGCTCTCTTCCACACACTCCAGGAACCTCCTGGACTGCTGTGTTGTACTTCCAGCAGACATCTAGAAAGTTGAAGTCCCTCTCGAGAACAAGGGCACATTATTCTGAGACTACTGCTGGCGGCTTGTAGAATGATTCATCCATCTCTTCAACCTGGTTGGGTGGTCTATAAGAGACTCCCAGCACAATATCTGCCTTATTGGCCTTGCCTCTCATCCTTACCCATAAGCACTCCATCTTGTCATCACAATCGTGTAGCTCTGTACAGTCAAAACACTCCCTAACAGAGAGCCACCCCGCCACCTCTTCTACCTTGCCTATCCCTTCTGAAGAGCTTATAGCCATCCATTGCAGCACTCCGGTCATGGGAGTTGTCCCACTGTGTTTCTGTGATGGCGACTAAGTCATATCTATCCTGCTGCACGATGGCTTCCAGCTCCTCCTGTTTGTTGCCCGTGCTGTGTGCATTGGCATAGATGCATTTGAGCTGGGCTATCGAATCCACCCCCAACATCGGCATGCTGCCCCCAGGCTCATCTCTGGTGCGCCTAGTTTTATCCCTTACACCCTTCAAACCTAGTTTAAAGTATCTAGTGGTCAGGGCAACCTATGGCAAGCCGCAACACCTACCTTCAGCCCCAGGCTTTGCAGCCTCTGACCAGCTGGTTCATCTCCTGCACCCATGTGAAACCATTCATGAAACCAGCATGGAGGGGTGTTGTGTTGTGCAACAAGTGGGAAGTATTGAGATCCTGCACTGAGGGTGGACAACTGGAGGGCCAACATCTGGGTGCCCAGTTACCCAGTGCCAGCAAAGCCCTGCTCTTTGTTGCAGGAACCCACCTCTAGAACAACCCATCTACTTCAAATATTGCCCTGTTGGTCTTGAATCGGTGTTAGTATTTGAAAAGCTCTCACTACTCTTTGAAAAACCCAGATCAAAAGAAATATTTTAAATAAATCCAGCCCAGTAGAGCAGTGAGTTGGGGAAGGTGCTCCTTAGTAGCATAAACCAGAGGGTTATAATGCATGAAGTCAATTTTGGCCCTGAACACGGAGAGCAGAAAATCAAAGAGTGTGAGGAATTTAAAAGGGGATTTGAGGCCAAGTGTTACCTGTGTGCCAAGAGTTATAAAGCAAGGGACTATTTTATACAGTGCTGTGTGAGGAGAGACTCGCTGCCCAAACAAAATGCTCCTGACCTTGCTGTGAGCCAGGACCTTGATTTGCCCCTTGTCCTGGGAGCAAGGCTGGGCCAGGGTCCCCATCCAAACTACCCTGTGCTGGGACCAGCTCTTCTCGCCCTCCTCTTTCTGTCCTTTGTGTTCAGACTTGGCAAGCGGCATCTGCTTGAAATTCCTCAGCAGAGCTCTGTTAATAGCCCAGGATAGTCCTGCACTACCTGCCTGGTCCACAGCCACTACCTCCAAGCAGAGTCACTCCTGACCAACAGGCAAAGTCAATCTTAGCAACAAATGTGCTAGAAAAGATGCTGCTTTCAACCTTCAAACTGGCTTTAAACAGCAAATAAACTAAGTAAGCAGACCAGGAGCCCCTGGAAAGAACAGTATCCCCCTTGGTGGCTCTTACTCAGAGGCATGAGGCGCTGTTCCTCAAGGTTGGAAATCCTACCTGAGAAATGCCATCCTTGCCCAAGATGGTCATCAGCAGAACCAGATCTTAGAAGCCCACAGCTGAAAGCCCAAAGCTGGTGCCATTGCTGCTGGACCATGCTTCTTACTGTCTGCACGGGATCTCTGCAGAAACTGGAATATAGTCCCATATTTTGGTGTTGTGAGATTTTTTCCTTTCATCTCAAATTATTGATCCAGTAGTAAATGTCTGCTCCTCCATCATCCAGAATTGCTGAGCCATGGAAAGATTATATCATTATTTTAACTCCTTTGGTACTGGCAAGGTTTGGAGGGGAAGAAATACCCGTGCAAGTATGCATGGTGCCTGGGAACTGTGTTGGGAAAAGGTTGTATCAGCCAAGGGGCTGGGAGATGCATCCACAGCTCTGGGAAACAAAACAGCTCCGGGGAAACAATATCTCCTGGAGATACATGATTTAAATGCTGTTGCATCCTGCCACTGTGCTAACCTTCAAGCAGGCAGTGGTGGGACCACTTCTAGGGTAGTCCCAGTGCTGGGAGCCCTCCGCAGGGTCTTGTGGCAAGCCACTGCTTGTGTGGGTATGTTACGAGTGTTTTAGCTTCACGCTAATCCGATGTGACGTGCCACATCTGTCCCGCTCACAGTGTAAGTGTGGCCCATGCTAGACAAGGTCGCGCTAGACCTGCAAGCCCTCCTGGCATAGACTCACCTCACACCAGCTGGAGATACTTTTGTTGCAGGGCTTATGCCAGTTCTCTCCGAGACATAAGCTGGAAGCACTTTTTGCTGCTCTAAATGCATGCAGATTTCTGCCAGTATCATAATGTCACCTGGAAATCCGCTGCTGCATACATACCTGTTATTACTGGACCAGCAAATGATCCTAATGTGGACTTGGCCAAACCTTTCCAGTTTGAAGGATCGCTGCAAAATTGGATGATATACTTCCTCAAAGCCCAGTTTAATGAAACCTATTTCACCTGCAGACTGGCTGTGGTAGGAGCGCATCTCATCCTGAGCTTGGACATACCATCTCCAAGCGCGGCTGGGCAGCCCATACCACAAGGCATTGCCTCCCCGCAGCAACACATGCACCTACTGACGGACCCAGGGATGTTGTGCTGCCCATCTGTTGTCAAATCTGAAAGTGTTTAGTACCCCAGCTCTGCTCTGACCGTAGTCCATCTTTATCTCAGAGCTGAGCAATTTCAGTGCTGCAAACCTAGTGCTGAGCCATCTCTGGGGGATGGTTCCCCCTCCTGGGGCAGGGTGCTGCCCTCCACGCGGGTTTGCTGGCTGTGGGGCATCCCTGGGCTGAGCGGTGTAACGTGGCTGTGGGATCCTTGATGTTAAATGGAGAAGGAAAACCTCCACCTTAAACAGGACCCTTGGTCATGGCAAAACACCATAAGCAGCCCAAATCGGTCGCGGGCAGTGACTGTGCCTTGCGCTGTACTGGGATGTGAATGTACGAGCTGCTTTGGCCGGCTCAGACGTGGGTCCAGCTCCTGCCTGCTGGCCTCAAATGCTACTGCCCAGCTCCCTGGGGTGAAACCAGGATACAGCCTGTGTTGTCCACCCTCCCCTGAAGAGCTGCTTCAGATCTGTTTATAGACACCTGTGAAATCCTCACCCTGCTGAAGTCAAAGACTAAACTCCTGTTGACTTCAAAGGTGGGACGATTTCACACTGAGCCTGCATCTCCCATCCCTTCCTCCTCAGATCCTGCTCATGGACCTTTAGATATCCTTCTTTTTTAACTCTAGATGATTTGTACGGTCTGGAGCTATATTTGGGCTGGAATAGGCTGTGTTTGCCCCCTGATATCATCTGATGAGCAATTTTAAGCTGGGGTTTGCATCACTTGTCAAAGGGCTGTGTCACGCGTAGGTGCTGTGTCAGATGTGCTTTCTAAAGGGAGCTGCTCTGAAAGCAGATGTGTCTGAAGGCATCTGTGCCCTCAGGGTGGTGTTTTTGTTTTTTTTTTCCTGGATTTTAGATTTGTTCTGACTTGAAAAAAACACCATATTTCTCTCCCTGGAGAGGCATGTAGTTCTGCCCTAGCTCTGAGGACTGTTGGAGCCTCGGGAATCTGTTTCAAGGGCAGTCCCAACCCTGCCTGTTTTCCAGCTGAATTTGATCAAAATCTCCATGGAACTTCCTGGTTTTGACACATCACTAATTTCTACCAGAAAACTGTTTAGCTCTGAATTTTTCTGGCTACCAGTGATGTATCTAGACTCTAGGAAACAACCAAGAAATGCATTCTCCTTTCCCCCTTGTATCCTGAAGACCCCTGTGAGCCAGCCAGGGATGCTGGGGTGTCCCTGAGGAAATACACCTTGTTCCTCTGGAATTATTTTGAATTTACATAGTGTCACTGAAATCAGAATCTGAAACACTATCTCTAATTATAATGAAGTTTTCTCTGCCACTTCATATTTTCTCTCAGCTTCACGATATTCTGATAATTGCAGCCTCTTTCCCATCCCTCTAAGCTTTAATTTGCAGCCCATCACAACATTGGTTAATGGAATCAATCTTTAAGTTCATTACCTGAAGCTCTTTCCCAATATTTTTTCCTGTAGTTCGAATAGATTGTGGTGTTCTTCCTTCAGATCTTTATTTTTTGTCTCTGGCTGATTGAGACAAATTACCCCAGGGTGAGGAACGAGCCTGCCGCTGCGTCCTCAGCACCAACCATGACCAGCGCTGGCTCCAGCGAGCACAAAGCAGCCCTGACAAAGACGTGTCCTCTGAAGCATTGCTTGCTGAAGATGTCTGGTGGTAATATTGTGGAGTTTCCCACCACAGCTCCAAGAGGGTCGGTATTTCTGCAGCTGTGATGATGAAATGCTAACGTGGGCCCAGGAAACACCAAGCGATGCAGATCATCCCTTCATGGGTGCTCGGTGGGGCCTTGGAGGGGCCACCAGTAAACCCACACCTGGGTTTGCACAGGAATTTGCAATTTTTTTCCTGCAAAAACCACCACGGCGTGTTCATAAGTAAGTCCTGGAACCCTAGGCTCCAGAGCTGGCCTGAGGACTTCCCTCCCTGCCCACCCTCTTGCACAAGAGGCTTCAGCAAGGACCTGAGCCGGGGCTGTCTCCTGCTTCACCATATTCTCCCCCCACAAAAAGCCAGACGTATCCGCATCCCCGCGGTGACACGCTTTATCTAATTTGCGTGGCGCGATCCCGTCAGCAAAGCAAACCAAGAGGCATTACCTGGCGTGGGTGCGTGGGCTTCCCAGCGTGGTGCAGAAGCCGTGGCACGTGGGTCTGACGTGGCATCGGTACGATGTAAGAGATGGGCAATGTCAGAAAAATGCAATATGGCTTTTCATTTCTTCTGCCCTTCAGTGTGTAGCAAGGGCGGTTCAGTGTAATATATAATTATAGCTGCGCAGCAAACAGGGCTGTATATGGAAAGAGTTTTCCCTCCTGTGTGCTGGCTATAAATCACCTCTCGATGCTGAGCACTACCTGTAAAAGCTGAAGCTTTTCTTAGCACCTTACCATCCCCGGTGGGTAGTAACGCTGCACAAAGCTCTGTTTGTATTCAGGCAAGCTCTTCAATAATTCCAGGTGTCATGTATTCACTTTTTTTTTTTTTTTTATTTATAAAGGCTCAAACTAACTCTTTTGGCCCAAAATTTGACTGTATCTTTACCACTCCTGGGAACCTCGCTGCTCTTCACTCCAGAGCACCTCTGTCCTGCCTGGGAAGTGGCTGTGGGTCACAATGCTGCTGCTGTATGGCTGTTATTTTTATTTTCCTGATGGCAGAGCCAGGCTGCGGGTCTGAGGTTCACTGTTGTAGTCACAGCTTTTCATCACAGTCCTTTGGCTTGTCCCAGGGACTGAGGAGCATCTCGTGTCCCATGGCTGTGGCAGTGGGTGAGGGACGAGTGTGTGGGTCAAGTTAAGCATCCAGTGAAAAACTGTCCATAACCGCAAACAATTATTTTTTTAAATGTGTTGGCCTTTCACTGGAGATATAGAAAAAGAAGGAAAAACAGTTTAAAGGCTTGAAACATGAAGTCTCAAGTGAAGTATTTATTTTAACATCACCCCCTTATCCCTGTTCCTTTTAAGCAAAGTGAGCTTTTATAACCTTGTTTGGCCACTGTCTAGATGATGTTAAGGATGGCAATAACTGTCTTTTTGGGGGTGGAAAGAGAAAAAATTAGTCAATATGTGCTGGAGAAATTGCTGCTGTTCTTCTTCTCGGTGTCTGATCCTGTTTCCCTGAGGACAAAGACCAGAACAGGCAGAGCAGGGGAGGGAGTAGCAGCATCTGCCTGGTCTGACCCATCCTTGCTGCCGGCAGAGACCCCGTTCCCACTCCATGTGGGGTGGGAGCAGTGCTGGGCTCTCCCCCCCACCCCGAGCTCCATCCACCCAGGAAGGTGCAAGGAACATTTGGGAACCAGGGCACTGAAAGCCCTGGGGGTCCCTGGGGGCAGGGAGCGGCTGCCCTCCGGGACAGGTCTCTGCCCTCGGTACCCACTCTCCATCCTGGGGGAACAGTATCGCTCCCCAGTTTGGCTGCCAAAGCCACCTCTCATTTGGCACCTCTGCTGAAATGCCAAAATTTGGACAAACTAGTAATCTTTCTGCAGAGTGCAAAATCCCAGTGGACCAGCCACAAAACCTGCAGTAAAGGACACATTCTCCTGGCCTTCTTATTTGTGTGCTGGCCCTCATTTGTGCTCTCCCTGGCTCTCATTAGCGGGGATTTATTCCTGCAGCTGGCTCGGTGGGTTACCTGCCCATGCTGCGGGCAGTCCGTGCTGCCCCTGCCCTTTCCAGCGGGGCGGGCAGCGGTGGGTGCCAGCGTGTCGGCTCTGTCCCCAGGTCCCCTACTCTCCTAGGGAGCTGCCTCAGAGCAGCTTCCCGCCTGGGTAAGAAATCAGATTTGCAGCTGATTCCCTGTTCCCTACTTAATTTGGATCCAGCAAAAGCAGGACAGCGAGCACCACTTATTCAGTAGCTGCGTTCAGGTGCGACCCCAGGATGCTCACAACCTCTCCTCCGACTGGGACCATTATTTGCCGCTTTCCTGTTTTATTGTTGCACCGCAGAGATGCTTCCCCAAAGCTTTTAGAACTGCAGGTCCCATCCTGCAAGCGCATGCATATGATGACTCTCCATACCTGTGCCGTGCCAGCGGATGCACGTGCACAAGGTTATTGCCAGCTCCGATGTGCGGAGCCCGGCGGCAGGGCCGGCCGTGCCGGCAGCGCCAGAAGGCTCCCTGGTATTTGTTTGCTTTCCTTCATTCCTCTTGTTGACTTTGCAGGAGCAATATGTGCGCGCAGGGGACCTGAATACAGATGTCCCCGAGTGGCTGGGAGCTGAATCATGCGTTGCCTCCTTTTTTTTTTTTCTTCAAACCCGGACCCCGCTGACATTGAATTAAGGGCTTTTATTATCACTTGTACAGGGATTTTTCTTTTTCTGACTGTTCTCCACAGAGCGGTGACTGTGCAGCCGCGTACAAGCGAGCTGCCATCCCGACTGCCCCGCTATTAATAGCTGCTTTTCTCTTTCATGTGTGAGGCCCAGCACTTTTATTGCAGGCGAGAAGCAGCTCTTTGGATGTACTTTAGGTGTTTCCAATTCTCCCAGCAATGTCTTCTCCTATTTCAAATTCTTGCTGCCTATTTTTATTTCCTTTTATCTCAAATCCTTTTTTTCCCACCCAGAAATGATCCCGCCAGAGGGCGATTTTGTCGGTAATATTGCTTTTGCATTTTAGACTTTTCAAGGACTAATGAACTTTATTAGATTATAATGAACTTATTACTCAGTGCTGCTGACCTGCTTTCTAAAGAACTTGAATTATTATTTGGAACAGGCCTGTTGAGGGACTGTATTTTTTTTGCAGAGCAGTGTGGGTATATTAACTATTCAGAGTCAGATTTTTTTGCTCGACATTAATTATCTAAGATCATGTGAAATATAGCTGCTCTGCATTGATGGAGAGCCGGGGAGTGCGGCTGGGGGCTGCTCCATCCTCCGAGCGGACTGGAGGAGGTGTGTCCTGATGGGTCATCTGGTTCCCATCTCTCGCCTCCCTCTAGAGCATCATTCTCCATCCCGTCCCTGAGGCTCATCCCCTCCGGCTTCTGGGCTCCAGCTGCGTCAGCACCCACCCTCAGCAGTCAAGGGGGGCTTTTAGTGTAAATCCCCAGTGGATCTTGCACTTCTGTGCTGGTTCTGAGTGTGCTTTGAAGCCAATTTCTCAGATTTGGGGTGTCCCCGGGTGAGCGTGGCTCTGGAGGATGGCTGCTCCTCACCACCCCATGGGGGTCACGACCAGTGGGTAAGCATGTGCTGGGCAGGAGCACTGGGGGAAACTCAGGGATGTGGCTTGGTGAGTTCCAGCAATCCCACATCCATCAGTGGCAATAAAATGACGCCATCAAATCCTGCGTGCCGAGAGCAGGGAAAGGCAGCTGGCGTGGGGGGACGATAAGCCTTTGCAGCCAACGGTGGGAGGAGCGGGTTCCGAAGGTTGGTGCCGACTAACGGCAGCTCTAGCTCTAGACCCTTTCTTGCCCTGGGAGGCAAATCGGTGTCCCCTCCATGAGCAAGGGACTGGCTCGTGTGAGTTAGACTCCGACATAGAGTCCTCCAGACCCACTGTTCCCAGCCTGCTGGCACGTTGGCCACGCGCAGCACGCAGGGCGTGATCCTGGGTTAACAAGGAGACACAGCTGGAGCGTGAGCTCTGCGTGAGCCCCCGTGGCTGTAGCTTCCCATCTTTCCATATACCATGCTTCTTGGTGTGGATCAGTTGAGCACCTTTCCCTCCCCAGCCACACTCTTACCATCTTCTCTTGCTCTGTGGGTTTTGTTCCCAATTTTCACCTTTTGCTGCCTGCCTTCTGCTGTGTAAATCCTTGATATTGTCTCTGCGTGCTGTGACTCCTCATCAGCCCTGCTGTGCGGCTTGGGTTTGTGTTAGTGTTTTCTCGAACCCTTTTAAAACTCCTGAATGTCTGTGCTCTCTTGCAGAGCTCCCTCTCCGCTCAGTGGCACGATGGTTTATGAGCGGTGGGGGGGATGTATGCAGAGTGAATGGATGAGTCAGGCGTTGGCAGGGCACCAGTTCATTGCAAATCAATTTTCACCTGCCTGAAGCCTGTGCTGCAGAGGAGAAAAGGGAGTGTGCGGGGGAGAGAGGGCTGAGGAAAGAACCTCCCCTACACCAGCCAGCTGTCAGGATTTGGCTGCAGCCCTCTCCCGAGTGGCAGAAGAGAGGAACAGCCAGAGCCGGGGAGGGAGAGAGGAAAGATAGGTCCTGGCATGAATCCCCAGCCACTGAGCAGCAAGAGAAAAGCATGGGCAGAAAAGAACAAGCCACTCCTTGCTGCATCACTTACATCAGGGTGAGATCCCACAGGAGAGGCAGGAAAGGTGCCCAAAATGTGCCTGCCTGGAGGTGTTTTGCTGGTGGGTGGAGATTGCTCGATGCTCCCCAGGAGTCCACAACTGGCCCCAAAAATGCCAATGAGTGAGGGTATCACCCTGGAGAGGTGGCTGTAGGACACCCTCCTGCAGCACAGCATCTCCAAGATGCTTGAGGCACCTTCTTACCCCTGTGGCATGGACATCTATGGGGCTGGGGACAACCTCTATGGGGCACTGGGAGCGTGTGGGCAGGCAAGGGATGAGAGGTGCTGCCAGGACTGGGGGAGACCTGCAGCCCTTCTCTCCCTTCTGCCTCCAGTGGTACCTTCGCTGCCTCAGACCCACTGAGCTGAGGTGCCCTCGTTGACAAAAGCCGTGGCAGAACAAGGCACCCAGTGCCTCTTTCAGAGGCCTTGGCTGTCCCCGTGCTCCCTTGCTAACCTTCCTCTACAGCAAGCCTTGCTGAGGACCCTGCTGAGTCTGGGAGTCATAAATCAGAGGAATGAGCTTTTTTTTTTCTGCTTTAGCTGCTAAAGTTAGAGCAAAATGAGCAAAAAACTTTCTTACAGCATCCCTCCGTGCCAGCCCTCTGGTGGGCACCAGCTAAGAGCGGTCGGGAGGGTCTCACCCCTCTGGTTAGCAAACACAGCCCCGTGCCCAGGCTGACAGAACATTGCCTTGTCGTCTTTGGGAGTTGTAGGGATAAAATACTTGTGAAAAGTGTAAGCAGAGTCCCAGGCAGCATCTGGTCAAGGACAGCCCAAACGCTTTTCATGTGGTCGCAGCATCCCTGAGCCAGTCCCCGAGCTGCCTGGGTTTTGATCAGCCGAGACGCGATGCAATAAACAGCTTGGGCGATCCCTGACAACAGAGCGAAGATAACAGTGACCTTTTCTACTGTAATTATCTTTTCTCATAAAAACCACATGCTGAATTTAATAAAAAAGAGAAGGGAAGTGATGGTTTCATATACGCTGCCAAATAGCAGCCTAATCTGTCCCTCCAAACCCAGGGAAATCTGGGATCCCTCTCTGCACTCAGGAGGAGGCGATGCTGGCGGCTGGCTCCGGTTTGCACGGCAGGGTGATGCTGGCTTCCAACGTGTTACCGCTCACCTGGATGTGGGGGGGATGTGAATCGGGCAGGTGGTTCAAGCAGCAGATGCCTGTATACGCAGAGAAACATTTTTTGTTTCAATGCAAGGTGCGATTTGGCCATCACCTGACTCCAGAACCTGGGATTTCACCTGGGATCCGAGAGCCCAAGATGCTTTAATGGCATTGCTGGCAGGTCTGCTCAGCGAGGGCAAGCAAATGGGGGAGAATTGCCCAGGATGTCTATGTGCCTGCCCCAGACTCCCAGCAAGCTGCATTTGCAGTGCTGGCGGTTTCCAGCCTCTCCCCTGGATGCAAGCGGGGTGTCAGAGTCTGGCCCTGTGCTGCCTGTAACACAGCGTTCAGCACAGCCTGTTGCTGGCGCGGGTGCCCGCCTGCAAAGCTACCCACGTAGGCAGCGAGACACGGGCGGGATGATAAATAACGTACCGGAGATTTACATGACCCTGCAGCTATAAAGCTAAGGGGAAGACTTAGCGCTGGGCCACTCAAAAATTATGGGGCATCATAAAAGCAGCCCCTTCCACACTGCTGCTGAGCTCCCGGCAGGGAAGGATGCTGCTAGAGCTCGCGTCCGCTCCGAGACCGATGCTGCTCCTTCCTGGCTGCGAGCTGCTGGAGAAGGGTGCGTGGCCAAACTGGTACCTGTTAGAGGGGATCATGGATGGGGAGAGAGCCCCGGGACAAGGAGAGGGAGCAGAGGAAGGTGCTGGATGGTGCAAAGAGCAGCGTAGGCTCCTGCCTGCTGGGACATTAAGGGGCTGGGTCATTAATGGCTGTGCAGTATTAGGACCTTGCAAAGCAAGACTGCTAGTGTGCGCGCTCCCAGCCTTTTTTCATGTTTTATTTAAACCTCGTGTTTCTTCTTAGCACTGCTGAGGAAGGAAGGTGCCTGTGAATCTCCAAAGCTCGTGTTCTGATCCTGCATCTCGGATGCCATTAGAGCCCACGAAACGTTTACTCTGGGTTGGCAATAGCGCTGGAAGCTGGAGGCAGGCTGAAGGCGGCTGCCCGCAGGGCAGAGCTGCTGGGCTGCGGGGACAGCCTGTTTCCAATCATGGCTGCTTCACTCTAGAGCTATCGCACCTCGCTCGTGTCCTTTATAGAGAGCAGCTTTAATTTATAGCGTGCCCTGCTTATCACTCGGTCTCAGACCATGCTCTATCACTTAATCGAAGACCTCTGTCCACTTCGAGTGGGATCGTCAGAAGTACTGGCTAACATCCCGTGCGGAGCTGACAGCCCCTTGATATCCATGCCCGTCCGTGCGTGTGTTGGCTGTGAGCGCCCATGCGTGGTGCTGGGGACATCAGGGTCCTCCCCATGGCCAGCAATACCTGTGCGTCAGGGTAAGACTCTGCACCAGGTCTTTCCCAAAACAGCTGGGACCTTTGCAAGGAGAAGGGGCAGGTGGGTAGAGCCAACCGCTCGGGCAGCGGCAAAAGGAGACTGATGCCGCTGGATGTGCATTTATGGATGGATATCGTTGGCAATTATGATAATGGCTGGGATATCCAAACTTGACATCTTCCTCGTGGATGATGAATAAGCTGTCTGACTCCTGTTCATTTTTTATTCAAAACTTCAACGCTGGCTAATCCGGAGCTCCCGGTGCTAAATGCTAATGAGAAATGCATTGCCTGACTCCCATACTTAACAGCAAAGCAACTCCCAGGATCAAGGGGGTTAAGTATTGAAATTGTCTCGTACATTAAATAATTAGTAGACAAACAGATTGACTTCTCAAGCCATCACCGGCCCCATCTGTTTCCTGTGCATTTGCTCCCTCTCTCTTTGCTTGATCAGATAATTGGGTAGGGCTTCACCGAGAGGCACTTTCCTTTATTTGGGCAGTTGCAGCGTGTCAGGAGGGGAAATATGATGTTGTGGCTCTAATTGAGGCTGGCTGCGAAGCCAGAGCGCGAGCACGCTGCAAGTAGATGGTAGCAGTAAAGCCGCGGCGGGATGGCTGGCGTTGGCTGTTGGGTCTGGTCTGAGGACTGAGGTGGGAGGTAATTAGGTAAACGATGCGAGGAGTGAGGGAAGTGGTTGGGCTTGAATCTTTGCTGAAAGAAGGTATAAGCCCAAATCTTTGTGCATGGGTACACATGTGCACGGACACGCGGTTGGAGGGAGAAAGCAAGGGCGGGAACCCGGGAGAAATAATCCCGACGTGCTTCAGTCCAGCGCACACCGAAACAGTGTGAAAAACAAACTCCATGGCCCAACCAGAAGGGAATGCTTTAAAAGGCCATTTGCTGCACCAAAATGTTTTTGTAAATGTTTCAAACAGGGGTTTGAAAGCTTTTATTCTTTTATTTCCTTTTCAGTGCTAATGCTTGAAGGTTTCCTGTAATTGCTTCCCTGTTTTTACTGCTCTGTGGCTTTTCTGAAATATTTTTGTTTTAATTACAATATTGATTTAGATACAATGCTAAGAAGACCCCTGAAAAAAGTAAATGAAAAGCAATTACTAGAGAGTGCTCTAATGGAAAGGAGCCTCATGTGGGGAATCAGCCCAGACCTCAGCAGTTATTTTTATTTATAGAGCCCTGGAAATGAACACTTGGCCAGCCTGGCATGAAGAATTATAGATAGGCAGGCTGTTTCCATCAATAAAACACCCAGGCGTTCGCCCAGTGCCTGCAGACAGGGACCTGCCAGTGGTCCCCATCCCAGGCCTGACTCTGTCCCTGTCCATGTCTTGGAGGAAGGCTGTCCGTACTGCTCCTCTGGATGCCGGGAGCAGTGTTTGCACCCCAAATGAGCCCTGAAAACCACTTAGTAAAGCCTTGGCTTTGGCAGGGTACGGTGGGTCCCAGCCCGCTGGAGGTCAGGAAGGTGCCCGCTAAGGGCAGGGCATCCAGGTTAATCCTACCAAAGGTGATTTGAGCACGAAGTCACTTAGGCAACCTTTTGTAGTGTGTTTAGTTTTGATTTTTTTATTTTAAAGACCCTCCCATAAGGCTGTTACCATGACAGATCACTATTCAGCTGGAATGCTGTGTGAGGGTGATGTGGGCTGGGGAAAGAAAGGCAGGCGTTCAGAGAGGAGGTGAATGTTATCTTGTCAAGGTAATAAAAGAAATGAACCTGAGGCGTGCCATAAAGAGGAAGTTGACTTTTTCCTAAAACACGTAAGACATATTGCTGGGAAAACTCTATTAAGGATTTTAAAAGGTGAAAACCTTTCATCCAGTTGACTCTTCAGAAAGGTTCCTTGGCACTGAATAGATAAATAGAGGCTCTTGCCCTCAGCTATTCTAGCATGAAAGGAAAGTCTTATGAATACTCGCCAGATTAATGAGACAGAGGACTCATAAATATGTCAGAAAAACACAATAGTTGGAGATGAAATAGATGCCTCCTTGGGATGCAGATTAATATTCACGAGGCTGAGGGGTTTGCCAGAGGTCCTCCACCCCAGGATGGGCTGTGTCCCTGGCCAGCCATGCCAGGCAGGGTGCCCGCTGTCCCACGCCAGGGCTTGGCCTGGATGAAGGAGCTCATCCTCTGATGAAGGTTTCACCTTGTCAGGGCAGGCAGAGGAGATAGCCTTTGCTGTCCCTCCAAGATGGCAGGGCTCAGCCATCCCACATCAGCAGGGTGCCGTGCAGTTGGGTCTGCCGTAAAAATCTGTTCTTTCATAGAATGGTTTGGGTTGGAAGGGACCTTAAAGATCATCTAGTTCCAAGGCCCTTGCCATGGGCAGGGACACCTTCCACTTGACCAGATTACTCAAAGCCCCATCCAACCTGGCCTTGAACGCTTCCAGGGATGGGGCATCCACAGCTTCTCTGGGCAACCTGTTCCAGTGCGTCACCACCCTCACAGTAAAGAACTTCTTTATATCTAACCTAAATCTACCTTCTTTCAGTTTAAAGCCATCATCCCTTGTCCTATCACTACCTGCCCTTGTAAAAACTCCCTCTCTGGCTTTCCTTTAGATACTGGAAGGCTGCTATAAGGTCTCCCCGGCGCCGTCTCTTCTCCAGGCTGAACAACTCCAACTCTCTCAGCCTGTCTTCATAGGAGAGGTGCTCCAGCCCTCTGATCATCTTCGGGGCCCTCCTCTGGACTTGCTTCAACAGGTCCATGTCCTTCTTATGCTGGAGCCCCCAGAGCTGAACGCAGGACTGCAGGTGGGGTCTCACAAGAGTGGAGTAGAGGGGCAGAATCACCTCCCTCAACCTGCTGGTCACGCTTCTTTTGATGCAGCCTGGGATACGGTTGGCTTTCTGGGCTGCAACTGCACATTGCCGGGTCATGTTGAGCTTCTTGTCAACCAACACTCCCAAGTCCTTCTCTGCAGGGCTGCTCTCAATCCACTCGTCACCCAGCCTGTATTTGTGCTTGGGATTGCCCTGACCCATGGTGTGTAGATTGGGATGTTCATGGTTTGCCTAGGTAGGAGCAAGTCCAGGCTGCAGAATAAAAAGCAGCAGCTGTCTTGATGTATTCCCAAAATGCACTGTAGCCTGTAGTGGACCACTGTCATGGTCCAGCATCCTACAACAGCCCTGTAGACACACCTCTTGCAGAGCTGTCCCAGAAGTTGGCAAAACAGTATGTGCTGCAACTCCTGCACTGTGCTGGGCATCTCTGCAGATCATGGCTGGAGCTACAGGGTGCTCGGTTTGAAACAAGGAGTTGTTGAGAGGTGTGCGGTGGAGGGGGGGAGTGGGGCATGATGACCTCCATGCTCGCTCAGTGAATGCTTGCAGAGAGACTGCTTTTCTGGAGAAAATGTTGTTTTTCTCCTCCTGGCTCTTTTCCTCTTGCAGGAAAAACCGTGCTGTGGGTAGGTGACCCCCACAGTGACAACTCCCCTGGGCTGCTCCTGCGAGCCCTCGGGAGCCGCTCGCCCCAGGGGCTGGTGGCTCCGTGTGTTCAGGCTGGGAAAGGGAGACACCCTGGACTCCGCAGCTGTTTCTCCTGTGGGTTGCACAGAAACCATGTCATTTCTTGCTGACAAATGCCCACAGGCTTATACCTGGGGCGATCCTCCTGCCTCTGCATCCCCCAGGAAACACCCAGCGTCGGGAGGAGGGACCAACGGCAGTGTTAACCTCATAAATACTGAACCAGGGCTGCCAGGAGGAAAGTGATCCTAAAAGAAGTCGTGTGTACGACTTGAAGGCAAGGTGCTTCATGTCGTACAAGTGAGGCAGAGCCATGGAGCCGTGTCGGGAGTGCTGCCCGTCCCAGGGAGCGGTCCCGCAGTGAGGACTGCGTACAGGTTATGCTTTGCCGTGGCCACGCTGAGGTTATAGAAAGGTGTTTAACAGTGACGAGCTGGATTTTTAAATTGTGGCTTGAAGGTGGTGCTCGTTGCCGGGCCCGCGGCTTGTGGGCATCTCGCCTCCTCACGCCCGCTGTGCAAGCCTGTAGCTGTGAGGACCAGCACGCAGGGTCAGCTCCGACCTTGCATTCACCCTCCCGCTGCTCTCTGTGTGCTCCAGGGATTTTGGGAAACTCCCTGGGGATGTCAAGTCCCTGCATGGCAAAATAGAGCAAGTCCCTCCAGCAGGCGCTGTGGTCCTCTCTGGGGGCAGGGGATGGGCAGGAGGGGATGGCGGCCAAGCACAGGGTGCAGGGAGAAGCTGTGGCATGGGCAGGGGGAGCTGGGCAAAGGCTTCCGAGGGCTTGGGGACCTCATCCCTGTTGGAAACAGCCCCGCGTGTAGGTGTTTAATAGGGCTATCACATCGAGCAGCACTGCATTAATCGCCATGGTAACACGGCAGTGGTAAACAGTCTGAAATCATCCCGGAAAATATCACATCAGTGTTCACATCGGCCCTAATATGAATTAACAACCAAGTTGGCAATGACTCAGTGTAGCATAAACCGCAGCCATGGCATCACAGAAGTCCCCCAAAGGGTAATTGCAGAGTGTGCCAGCCGGGGAGCAAGCCCCACACTCCCGGAGAGTGGGGTTTGCTGGGTCCCGTCCCACACAGGCATCCCCTTGCCTGTGGTCAGCTTTAGGAAGGCTTCAGTAAAGCAGCTAGAAATACCCAGAGCAGAGCATCTCCTCCTGCCTGCCCCGTGGGAGGTGCTGCGGGATGCGGGCAGAGCCTCGGGGCTCTAGCAGGACCTGCCACCGGGCTGCTGGGGTGGCCTTGTCCCCCTCACTGCCACTCATCGTCACTCGGCATCTCTTGTTAAGCCATTTTCCGCAGCAAAATTGGCCCTTTCCGTTGCGGCGGCTGAACCGGCAGCTCACTGTAGGGTTCAGCCTGTGGCCGGGCTTTGCCAGCCTGTGCGTCCAGCAGCAACCCCAAAGGATTTACGCTGTAAAACCTCCTTCCTAGAGCGCTGTCTAGATTTCATCCTCATCCCCGGCTAGATGACAGCCCACCATGTGCTGTTCCTCCTCCCTCGGACCTGGGGACCTGGCAAGTTGGTGCCCTCCGGCACATTGCCTTAGGGTCCCTGAGCCCCCCGAGCGGCATCCTGCCCCCCAGCCACCAGCAAGCAACAGCAGCAGCTGAAGTACATCCTCAAGCACAGTGTGTGCTGCTGGACCCCAAAAGCATCTCCCCTGGGGATGTCCCTAAGCTCTCCTGAGATGTAAGCCTTAGCAGAAAGCATTATGCAGGCTTCCAAGGCATTTGGGGTGTCCTGGAGGAGATCATTTCTTCAAGCCCCCATGGCAAGGATTTGCAGCTGATTGCAGCTTCACCAAATCAGTGCCTCAAGTCTTTTCCCATCTTCCAAACATCGCTGCCTGGCACGTACATGGAGATCGTATCCCAAAACTGCTGGCAAAGGGGAGACAGGGGTCTGCGGGGAGCGGGGTACCAGGTGCAGGGAGCAGTGTGGGGTGGGAGATCGCAAGGACAGAGGGATCGTGCCTGGGTGAGCAATTTCATCAAGCACTGGCAGCAAAATAGGGAGAAAGGAAGCCTGGAAATTTGTGATCGGAGTCTAAAAGAAGGCGTTGTGCCCTAAGCATCCCCCCGGGCCTGTCATGCAGTGCTAACCCCAGCTCTGCTCTCTGCTCTGACCCTCCCCACGCGGGGAGCAGATGATGGTTGCGATCCACAGCCAAGCCTTTCATTTGTCCCCTTCGCTCTTGATAGGACCCTCCAGACATCCCTGGAGGCCACAGAGCACTGAGGATGCTCATGACACCTGTGACTGCCTCCAGATCTGACTGCTTTCTGCCCAAATCACTGCAGTCAGGAGCCGAGCTCTCGGTCCTTGAGTTCAGACTGTCAGATCTCATTCTCCACCAAAAAAAGGGTACCAAAAGGGCAGCCCTCCCCTCCTGGGCATTGCCTGATTTATTTACCTTGCACCTGAGCTCTGCTTTCAGCCCCAGCTGGGTTCCACGGCAGGTATTTGGGGTCTCGGGGCTGCCTGGGTGCAAGCATGCTAGGTGTGTGCTGGAAGGGCTGCCCCAACCACAGCTTGATCTTGGGGTGGACAAGGGGCGTTCTGCTTTCCCTGTTACATTTAATCCCTCTTGGTCCAATAGATGCATGTGTTGATTTGTCTGGCTTCATCCTGCCATGCTCTCTGCCTCCTTTCTGTGCTCTGGGTACTCTGAAAGGTGCTGCATAAATTATTTCAATATAGTCATGATACTTGTGCAGCACTTGTGTCACGGGGATGGCAGAGGGCTGGATCTGGGACCTTTCCACAAAGCCTGCAAAGGTACCAAACTCACCTAGTTTGGGATCTTCTTAAGATCAGCTCCAGCATGGAAGCAGGACGGTGCCTGCCGCATCCCTGCCGTGGGTGCTGCTTGCTCCCAAATGAACTCAAGAGGGGAAACACCTGTAACATGCTGGCAGATGCTGTCACCATGCTGGGCCTTTCCATGATGTCAGCCACCGTGGTAGTCATCGTCCTGGAAACAAGGAGCCGGTGGTAAACAGCAGGAACCATACCCGAAAAGCACCCTGCCATGCAGGGCTCTGCAGCGGGATGGGCCGCCTGGGGGGAGATGACTCAGGGTAACGTTGGACCTAGCCAGAAAACAGCCCAGCAGCTTCCCTCGAAGTAAATTCCTGTCACAGCTGAGAGATAAGCAAGGAAATATGGGGACCTCAATGGGTCACCTCACTGTGTAACAGGTCACCTGGGCATGAGGCCAGGGGAGCCACTAGTGAAACCCCAAGACCACCTCATCCTTCCTTACTGGGTCCAGCCCAGCTTGTTGACCAAAGAAGGGAGCCAGAGCCGGTTTTGGCCAAGATGTGCAGCAAGCGATGCCACGCACCATGAGAAAATGGTAAATGATCCATCCCCCTGCAGCAGCTGTACCACGCACTGCAGGTCTCATTCCCAGAGCCACTGTAGAGGGATGTGGCTGGGTGCGTGTCCCTACAGCCACCGGCCAGTCCTGGGAGTCTGCTGTGCCACCAACCATGCGGCCAAAATAAAGCCTCAACAGTGGGGCAAGGTGCATGCAAAATCCAACCTCTTTGGGTCATCTGCAGCCTCTGGGAGGTGAAGCCCCATAAAACCTGCTTCAAGCATAAAGGGACACTTTGTGCCATGGGTGGGTGGAGGGGGGCCAGCAATGCCCTCTCCCGTGTGCAGCCCGAGGCTGCGGGTCCCCGTCAGGGTGTCACAGGCAGGGTCACGCAGGGATGTGCAGGGTATCGCCAATACCTAGCCAGGCTGCACTCGTAATGGGGAAAGCAATGCTTGGCAAGAACCAATTTTTGCCTTTGAGTATGTTTTGCCTTGATTTAGCAAGTGGAGAAGGAGTGAGGGAAACCACTCGACAGCTCTGCCTGGGCAGAAAGGGCCAATGAGGATGGTGTCACCGTCACAGCAAACCACCGCCATCAGAGATTTCACACCGTGTCTTGTTTTCAACATTTCAGAAACCTCCTGTTTTCCTGATGCCTTCCACAGGGTTTTGGGGTGGAAAGGAAGGATATCTTCCCTGTCAGGCACCCAGACTGCACTGCACCATGGCCAAGAGCTATTGATGTCCACACTACATCCCCAGGCTTCGTGGACACGAGCCCCCCAGTCTGGTGCAAGGAAAGGTTTCTTTCATAAAGCCTTTTTCCATGTCAATTTTCAGTATTTGTTCTTTCACTAAGACCCCAAATCTCCTGCTTACCCCTCTTAACTTCTTTTACTGAGTTTCTTTGTGTCGTGATTTCAGAGGCAGTTTCAAGGTTAGAGCAAACTCCTCACGCTGCAGTGACTGCAGCTCTCCAGGGGAAGGTTAAAGGATGCAAATTGTTGACAGAGGGCTTTTCAATTTAGCATGCAAAGATCTGATGGTTGAAAGGTGAAGCCAGACAAATCCAGGGTAACAGGATGGGTGATCAGCAATTGGAACAATTTGCCAAGGCTTGTGATGGATTCTCCTTCACCGGTGATTTTAAAATTAAGATTGGATGCTTTTCTAAATGATGTGGTCACGTTCAAAAAGCATTAGTTTGAGGAAATGCTTCAGAGGAGTTTGGACTGGTCCTACCTGTGAAGCCATGACTCCTGCATCCCTCTTAGGCTTTTCCATATCTCCTCTTTTTCAGCCTTGAGCATATAATTGCATGGTCCGTGGGGCTGCCACAGGACAGAGACTTGTTAACCTCCTCAGATGCTTGCGGGTGGCCCAGGGCGGCCCCAGCCAGCTCCTTCAGCCCCCGACCCTCCCTCCCACCACCTCCACCGGTGGCCGTAGTGGCCGCAGCAGCGCAGGCTGAGCCCGCCGCGGAGCTGCTCCCGTCGTGGAGGTTCACCCAGCTCCCTCCTGCCTCACCGATGCCCGTCATCGGCAAAGCCTCCGGGAAAGCTGGCTCTCCTGGGCAGGGTGAGAGCTTTGGGAAGCCACCGTGCTTATCAGCGGCTTCTCACCTCTGCTCGGAGGTGCCCCCAGCCATCCCTCCAGCTTCAAATGATGGACGGCATCTCTGCCTTGGTCCCTCTCATGGTCTGATCCCGCTTTTCGTTAAGTACAACTGCCAGCAGCAAACACCCACTTTTTCCCCTGTGAATATTACTGTACGGGAGCATGGTACAGAACATTTCAGCTCAGCGGCACCAGTGCACGTACCCAGCAGTCAGCTCCTCCCTGCTCACTGATACTCGATGCTACAAGGAAACCAGGGAGTTTTTACCTTATTTTTATTGCTTAATGTTTTCAGCACATGGTCTCCAGAATGGCTGTCCCCTTCCCTGCTCTGTAACTCAGATGTGCCTCCTGGGTTCATTTAAACTGTTTGCCTTGCTCTTTCATTTCTTTTTTTTTTACTGGAATTTAGTGCCCAGCTGACAGATCTTGAAAACACCATCCAGTCCTCCATCCTTCCAACAGTGCACATACTGCTGCCTCCAGCCTCACAGCATGCCGGGCGGCCCTGCCCAGACCAGGGCCTCCTTCCCCGGGGGTAAATGTGTTCCGCCTGGTTTATCACTTGTATTTTTGGCTTTTCTACCATAATGAGTGCCTGGTGATATCCCTGGGTTCTTAGCAGTGGTGAGCACTAGTGCTCCATGCTTGAAAATCAGTAGGGCAACCAGCATCTAGTTACCATTAAGTGTTGTTGTAATTTATTAGCAATGATTGCGGTTGTGCTCATCATACTTTTTTATTACTTGGGTACAATATGGGCATCAGCTTCCAGCTGTACACTGAGACTGCAAAGCAGTTCAGCCTCTCCTGCAAGCGTGCCCCAGTTGAGCACTGCCAAACTATCTCACGTGAAATGCAACAGCCAGGGAGTGAGAGTCTCTATACATTTTCATCATTCTCTTGCTTTTCATTTAATTTAGAGCTGTGTCCCTCATAATGTTCAAACAAACCACTGTGTAGCCTTCTTGGGCATTCAGATCTAAGAATCCTTGTTTTGCTCCATATGTATGGAAAGAAAGTAATAAATGTCTCTGGCTTAATGGTCTTAAAAGTCTTTCTTGCTGTGCAAAAAAATGCAGCATCCCCAAATCCATTTTCATTTATAACATTATGAGTAATTCTACTGGCAGCAGTTTTTCCTTCCCATATATATTTATTAGAGGGAGAAATTCCCCATCCTAAAATAATGTTCTTGCTTGGATCAAATAGTTTTCAAACTCTGACTCCTGCTTAACTGTTTCATTGCTTCCCATGTGCTGTTTTATCACACACCGTGCCAGGTGGAGTGCTCTTCTTGGAAAAGATGACACCCGGGAACGCAGAAAGCAGCCTCAGCAGATGACTGGGAAGCAGACAGAGGCAGTGCTCAGAAAACGAAATCAGAGCAGCTTCAGAACGAGCTGTGCCATTTTTGGGAGAGCAGGAAGCCCCAGGGGCTAGCACCCCTCTCCCCAAAAAGCAGAGATCTTCTGCCCATGCTCCTCAACTAACGACCGTGAAGTTGTAATTAGGGTATTGCCATCTGCACACAGACACCCTGAGCTCAGCTGGGCTGCTGGGGGACGTGGGTGGGTGTCCCAGCCCAGCTAAGGGGACTCTGTGGGATGGGCTGAAGGTATCTCTGAGATTTTATGGACCTCAGCGTCCAATTGCGCAATGGTTCGTAGCTTCTTCTCGGTATGGTGGTAATCACGCAGTGGTTCACAGCTCCTAAAAGACTAAGTCATGTGTAGAGGGACCACCTCCCAGCTAAGCTTGAAGGTAAGGGGCCTTGAGAGGAGGGGATCCCTGCCTGTTTTCTGATAAAACATTCCTGTGGCATCTATTTCTGGTAATGCGGGAAGGAGAGGGAGAGAAGTGGGTGCTGCCTCGGAGGAGGAGGATGAGGCCACCACGGACGCGGCTAGAGACCTCTTGGTCCACTCCGACTGTTTGTTGGTGATTGGGGGCACCGTCTCCTGATGAGCAGGGTATTTTTCATCATGTCGGTGACAAATGGCTCTCGGTTGAGTAGAAAAATGGTTTATTGATTAGCTAGCAGAGGTGCACGCGGGGATTGTGCCGCTAACGAACTGTGCCTGTTCTGCCAGCTGCTCTCTGCGGGGGCTGCTGGGGAGAGGTGGGGGGACTCGGCCAAACGTGGCCTCTTCCTCCTGCGGCCATGGGTCCTGCAAAACAGAGAACGGGGTGCAGCGGAGCTTAGGGGAGCCTCGTCCTGCTTCTTTCTCTGGCTCCCTTTTGGGCTTGCTAAGCAGGGACACGGCACTGTCCCCAAGGCAGGGGACCGCCTGGCTTTGACCGACTATTGGTGACAGCCACTGATGTGTGGCAGGGCCACCTTTGCAGGTTATCTCTTGGCAGTCAGTCCCTCTGCTTTCCCACGTCTCTCCTTTCCATGTCCTCCCAGTCTAAACCCAGCTCTAGCAAAGGACTCTAACGCTCAGTTTTAAGCAGGCAGCGGTCCTGCTGAATTTGGCCGGTCTATTCAAACCAGACGTGTTTGGACGCTGTAGGGTAGGAAGCCACACTAGTTATCTGAACTGCCTGGGAAGACTGCAGTTTTGAAGGATTTCTCCCTGCTCAGAGCTTCATTGCTGGAAAAAAACAGCCCAGTTATTTTGTTTTCCTTTTTTTTTTTTTCATCTTTAGCCTCTGTGTGTCTACCCACAGCACACCTTGAGCAAGTTGAGCATAATTAATCACAGTTTGCTTCCCTGTGTTCGCTTGGGATTCCTAATCCGCAGTAAATCCTTTGGGGAACAGATGCAATTATGAAAGAAACGCTTATTAAAAAGAACTATATGTGCCATAAAAAAATGTCAGGACAATTGTCCTTTAGTTGTTTGTAATGTCGCCAGCTGTAATATACGATCCTAGTGCTACATCCCAGCTGTCTACGTCCCCTGGTACAGTGTGCTTCAGTGATAGCTTGTGCTGGATTTCATGTACAGCTGCACAAAGCCCCCAGATTTCAGCTGTTCTTCCTTCTCTCTCCATCCTGCGAGCACCTATTCTTAACTCATCAAGCAAAAGCCTGTCACAGCCACGAACCTCCTGTAGCAAACACTATATTTGATCTCTCCTGACTAAAATGGATGATGAGCTGCTTGGAATTAATACCTTCTGCACGTGTCAATGTGACCAGCCACTGGAAGAAGATATATTTGACAGTGATTTGTTGGTTTGACTGGCTTGGCAGAAGAAAGACCACAGCAACTGAGCTGCAAATGTGTACCGCACTTTTCCATCTTTTTCTGTTTTCTTGCCAGTGAGGAGTGAAGAAAGAGGTTACAACCAAAATCCATGCGTTGGGGCCTTGTTCAAGACTCCTGAGGTGGCATTAACCATCTGAGGACAGTGAGTCTAAAGAAACGAGAATTCTGGGGTTGTGCCCGGATTTGGCCAATCAGTTTTTCAGTCGGTGGCTTAGCTTTTCACCCATAGGACTGGCAAAGTGATGCCAGTCCACTTCTGTAGAGACTTTGAAGGAGAAGCCAAACAAATACAAACAAAGAGATCTCCAGGAGAGTTCTTTAATAGCACAGTTGGGTAGCCCGTGGCTGAGGCCAAATAATTCTTGTGTATGGGATGGTGTCAGAACAGGGAGCAACGTGTCTTGGAAGAAGAAACAGAGGAAAAGGGAGATGGTTTTGCTGCATGTATTAAAGATGTGCAGTGCATGCTTGCTGCAAGCGCTAGAGAATAAGGGGATGTGGGACCTACTGAAAAACTATGAGTGATTAGTAAATATGGTCGCATATTGTCAGGCTGCTTATCTGTGTGTCTTAAGGTGAAGCAAGACTTTTTGTGGGCAAATAGGAAAACCATCCAAACCTTAAGAAACAGAAGGACAGGAGATGTAGCAGGGGCTGTCTCAGTTCAGCTCTAGCTCATCACTGACCTTTGGGAGAGGAGGAAGGACTGCAAGGACTAAAAGCCAGGTCACGTTCTTAACGGCAAGTTGGGTGGAATGAGCAGGCAGGGACAAAACCGGGCAGCTCGGTGCGAAATGCTGTGCAATCAGCAGGGACAGTAAAGGATAATAAGGATCAGTTGAAGATAAAGCGTTTTCAAACTGACCAAAGCCAGAACTTTATCCATGGTTAGACCAGGAACGAGCAGAAGCCATCTCAGGGCTGTTACAGTGCTCCAGGAGATTGGCAGAGGCAAAGGTAAAATTGTTATTTACAGAGGGGTAAAAGGAGGCACGGAGAATTGTTATTAGCATTGTAATCTAACTGGTTTAAATTCAGTTCCCAGAAAAATACCATTACTAAGTACCAAAAAACCCCAGAATCCGCTCCAAAAGAAAACACACACGCATGTCAAGCCAATCTGATTTCCCTATGTGATGAGACTAAATATTTTGGATTGAGAAGAAGTCAGAAATGCCAGATGTCTTGGCTTTGTTAGGATTTTGCTGTGTTTCACATGATATTCCTTTTAACAATGTTGGTAAGCAGGTCTCCATAAAACTACCGTGGGAGACGTGCAAAACATGGTTGGAAACCAGACAAGAGAAGTCAATGATTTGCTGTCAAACGAAAGGATGGATTGAGTGACTTTCTGCAGGAATCCATCCTTGATCTAATAGGAGTCAGTATTTTCCCTAATGATCTAAATGATGGAATATTCTCTGTTCAACCTGCAGAGGTTCAAAATGGGAAATAGTGCTGCAATTGCAGAGAAGGAGATTTCTAATCTTGTAACAGTAAGGACAATTAAGCGCCAGGACGTTTTGCCTGGGGAGGCTATGGAGTTTCTATCATTAGAAGTGTTTGAGAAGAGTTTGGGGAAACATCTCTCAGGAATAATACAGAGCTAGCCCTTCCCTGAGGCAGGGCCAATGCTTGAGGTCTATTCCAGCCCTGTTTTCTGTGATTCTGCATCATTCCAAAAGCAGTGTTGCATCTCCTATGACTTTTAGGGAAAAGTATGAAAAATACCACAAAAAGCTGAAAATATGTGATGACTTTAGAAATAAAGCCTCATGCTTTTATTTACCAAAATCTTAATATATTAAGTCAGTTCTCCAAACAAGTGGCAGAAATTGAGTAGCCTGGCTTTTAAGCCTTGTTGTCTGCAGAGCTGCCGGAGCTCTTGCTGGCTTCCTCCACCTTGCATTTGGAAAGCCTGGGTGGTAAGGTCTTACCGCTCTGGAATAGCATTGGATTTCTAAAGCTGAAATATGAACAAGGGTATTTGTATGAAATGGGAATGAAAAAAAAATTTTTCCATCAACTCCTCTGGCAAAGACAGCTGGGCATTTGGAGCGATGGTGTTTGAAATGCAAAATGCACCTCATTGGAGAGTTGTTTTGTGCAATTCATCTTCAGAGTACACTCTTACTGCTTGTTTGCAATGTGCAGCTATAAACCATGCTTTCTGAAAGTACTCCGGCTGGCTCAGTGGTAAGGAAGAGGGGAAGGATGGTAATATCAGACATTTCAATCCCCACTGCAGCCTACGTTGCTCAAAGCAAGATGGCTTGCAAACATCTAACACAAATGAGGAAGATGAATCGTATGCAAGGTCAGGCGCAATGCCAGGAAACCGATAGAGGCAAAAGCAGTTAATTGCTTTAGATTCCAACAACCCCAAAACGTGCCCTGTGTACAGACATCGGTTCCTTGCACAGCGGTGGACCTCACTGTCCAAACCAGCAAATAAAATAGGCAATAGAGGTGCTCGTCATGATTTTTAATGTCAAAATTAGATTCACTGTTGCCTTATGGTCTCTGTAATTACTACACATCACTCATCATTTTTCCCAGCTCAAGGGATACTCTGTTATTGACCTCACTGGGAAGATATAAATACATTACTGAATAGAAATATCACCATTTACTATTGTGGAAAGGTCTACCTCATAGCTCAAAGGACTCTGAAATCTTTATCTCAGTGTACCTACAGCAGAGGAGAATGCCTGATACTGTTGATATGATGGCAAACTGCTGCTGCTAAGGTCTTATCTTAGAGGAGAAAAACCTATTACAGGTTATTAAAGGAGAGCAACAATAGCAAACCACAAGCTTGAAGGAACTTGCTACAGTCAAACAGCTAAAAATACCATGCTGGTCTAGCCTTACTGGTCCCAAGCTGGTGGGGCCACAGAATCCCTTGGGAGCGTGGCAGGACCTCAATGAGCCACAGAAGATAAAAGAATGTTATTTCCCCTGGATGTGATGAGCACTGAAAGCAGAGAGAGGCCAGCGAGATGCTCTTGTGAAGCCTGGCGTAGAGCATTGCGGTGGCGAGGTGCTCTTGCGAAGCTGTGCATGGAGCATCATGGTGGACGTTCAGCTCTATAGTTCACCCCCGAGGCTGCCTGCGAGAGGCGAGTCACTCACCGACTTGTGTTTGTCTTGACTCGTCTTGTCTGTGACTTGTGTTTGTGTTGTCACTCCAGAGCCTGCGATGGGGACACTCTGCGGGTGGCAGCCCTGTGAGACATCCCGTGAGTCCGGCAGCGCTGCCCGAACTGGGCGTCCCTCCTGTCTGCTAGGGCCAGGTGTCCATCCCTTGGGAACCATCTCCTTCTTGAAGAATGAGGTCATCGCAAAGGCGGTGTGTGCCATGAGGTGCCAGCTCTCGCCCAGGAGGCTGCCTGTGCTGCCCGGGACCTGCCTGTTACTGCTGGGTGAGTGGTATTGCCTACTCCAAGCGCCCAGTGCCCTGGAGCCGGGAAGCATCTCTGAGCCACAAAAAAAAGGGCTTTTTCGGTAGAGATCTTTGGAGGGGATCAGCTGTCCTCATCTGTGGGAGCCATGCGCCCTTGCTTTCTGGGTCTTTGGGCAGCCACAGAGTAAATGCCTATGCAGGCAGGGCATGCGCTCAGCAGGGGACACCTTCTTCCGTGTAATCTGCATCACCCTTTAAACGAGAAATCATGACCCGTGATGCTCAAGCTGAGAAACCAAAGGGCTTTGGTTTAGCCCCCAAGACCGCTACCCCCATCGTCCCCCCGCATCCCTGCCCGGCGCAGCCCCGGCGAGGGTGGGGGGAAGACACCCCTCGGAGGGGTCTCCCTCTCCTGCCTGCGTCGCTCAGCTTTCTGCCCGAGTGCATCTCCGATGAGAGGGAGGGCTCCTCTGTGCCCCGGCAGTCCGTGCCGATCCGCATGAGCCCTGCTCCGGTCGTACCTTCAGCACGGTACTGCCAGGGGCTGGCAGGAGCCAGCTGCCCGCCCTGCGTGACGGCTCACACGTTCAGGAGCTGGAGGGCTGCTAGCGAAGGTTCGCCGGGACAGGGCTGGCAGAGCTCCTTTATGATTTCCAGGCTTTTTAAGAGGCCCCATAAAAGAGCCCCATCCATTTTGAAGGGGAAGTGGCTGTTTGCAGGCAGGCAGGGCAGTGATAAAGCAGGAATCAGATCCGCAGACCCTTCCAGAGACTCAGCAGCCATTAGGTTGCTGCTGTTTTTTCAGAGATTCATAGATTTCATCCAGGAAGGACCAGTAGCTCAACACGTGTGGCTAAAGTAGGTCCCGGCTGACAAGGACACTGGGACTTGATGGAAAATAAAGAGATGGTGAATCCCACCCCCACCATCTCATTCGTTTTTAAAACGGTGTGTCACACAAATCTGACGGCCGCTTTGGAAAATTCCTGCCCGTACTCAGTGGCTACTTTGGAAAATCCCTGCCCGTACTCTTAACCTCCCACGGAAGCCTCCCCGCACGGAAAGCCGCACACCTCCGAGAGCTGCTTTAGGCACCGGAGGGAGATTGGACCCGGTGCCCGGCAAGCTGGAGCCCTTCCCAGGGTGACAGCCGCCGCGGGGATGCTCGCCGCGCAGGGAGCCGTGTCGCTCAACCTCTTGGTGCGGCATTGCTGATGGGGTAAACAAACTGTGCCGGCAGTGTCCTGCTGTCCCTCCGCGCTGCTCCCCGCGCCGCCGGCACCCCGGGGCAGAGGTGCCTGGAGGTCCTGGAGAGCGCGGGGGACGGTGACCCGGAGCAGGGACCCTGCTTACCGTGGGGCAGGGAGTGAGGGGGCTGCTGGTATGGGGAGGAGGTGGAGGAGGAGCCCTGGCCTTCGAGGACATGGCAGGATGGGGGGAAGGAGAAGGGATGTGCACGCAAGCACTTGTTTCGCCTAGAGTTGGTTTTGGGGTTTTTTTTGATGCCTAAAGAAACAACTGTGACTGAGCCCTCTGCAAAGGCTGCGCTATGAGTGAGTGTCTCTGGTGTGGGGAGCTGTAAATCAGATGTGCCCTCGGCTTTGGGCAGGGACGCGTGTGGCAGAGGAGACCCCCGGGGATGCGGCAGGGCTCAGCCCTCCCTTCTAGCACAGCCCCGGGCAGGGACCAGCCTCCAGCCTGCAGCATCAGTGGGGAGAGGAGCAGGACAGCCGGCGAGACCCACTTTGGGGCCGGGCCCCCCTTTTCCCATCCTTCGTGGACCGCAATGAAGGGAAGCCAGCCGGAGCCCGGCCGAGCCTGCATCCCACAGGGAGAGCTGGCCCTGCAAATTACAGTTTCTCTGCCTGCAAGTGCTTATTATAGTTTATTGAGCTAGGGAGGTTTCTCTGCTTTCTATTTTGGGCCAAGCTCCCCTTGTATTTATTTACAATCAGCAGAGCAGCTTGTAGCCATTGGAGTTGAAGAAAATTGCTGTGAAAAGCAGGAAATTGGCTTCTCACCTTACAAGAGCAGGAGCGGGCTGCGTGCCCGGGAGCTGCGTCTCCCTCCCGAGGGACCCCAGCCCTGCACTCGCTGCAGCGCGGGCGCGCTGCACCGTGGGGTGGCCTTCACCCCCAAACCCATGGCGTCAGCGTCTTGTCTTGGTCTACGCCGCTGCGAGTTCGGGTCTCGCAGGCATGCCTGAGGTAACCTCCAACGCTGGCTCGAGGCTGTGCAGCGGCGCGCGCTCGGCACCGGCTGCAAAACCTGCCTTAGGTGGTCGGTGCTGCATCTCGTATCAAGACGCAAGTCGGCAACCTCAGTGTCAGCTCACCGCCTGAAGTCTTTCGGCGGTGCAGTTGTCCTCAGGGATATATCCTGGGAGGGTGAAGGCGTGGTGAAAGCCTCCGCAGAGGTCTCTGGGGTGGGTAGCCTCGTGCAGCCCCATGTTCTGCACCATTCTGGGCTCTCCTGTGCTGCAAACCGGCCTCGCCAGCAGCGCTTCACACCCACCCAGGCATCGCTGCTCCTAAAGTCATGACGGTTTCCAAGCTGAGATGAGAAAGCTGCTGGGTGCTGGGGTGACCGCCCCCAGAAAACCCTGCAGTCCCTCCGGTTTAGGCAATGTCTTACCTATCCGGCTTCACTGTGCCAGCGGGTGCTGAGCGCGCAGCCCTCCAGCAAACCCCGGCTCTGAAAGCAGAGGGGCTCAGTGCGGCTCTGGCTGTCCTCAGCCGAATCAGGTCCCTCGGAAGAGGAAAAACGTGCAAGTGCCTGTGCAGCATCTCTCTCTGGACCTGTTGTAAATGTCATGGCCGTGTCTATAAGTGGCCTAACATATTAAAGATCAGGCAGCAAGGGGAGGGAAGATGACCTTTTGCATTTTGCCCAGAGCAGGCAAGGGTAATGTAATTATAATTCCATGTAATTCATCTCCTGACACTGTGTAATAGCTGAACTTCACTTGGCCAAGCCAGCGATGGAGTGGATAAAGAAGGGAGGAGGGGAGCACCCCAGCCCCCAGCTGGGACAGCCTCCCCCGGGCAGAGCCCCCCACCCTCGCACGGCTCATCTGCTGCCGCAAGGGTCCTCGCTCTGGCTGGGGTGCAGATGGAGCCTCTCCTCCTCGCAGGAGGCTGCCAGAGCCGTTAGCTCAAAGCTGCTGTGTTCGGAGGCCAGCAGCTAAAACGCTTCCCAGCCCGCGGGAGCATCTGGCGCGGCCGGGGCCGCTTGCTCCGCCAGCCTCAATCTGCTCCTGTATGTGGTTTAAGCTCTCCTCCTTCCCTTCTCGGTATCGTTTTCTGGGGTTGTGCTTTTTGAATCGCGCCAAGCACAAAACCCCTCTCTGGCGGCAGGGGGAGGCGAGGGGCTGTGCCCCCCCCAGTCCCAGTGCTGAGGATGGAGCAAACCCACCCCCAACAAAAACCAGCCCCACTGGTTTTACCCTTAAATAAGGCTTTTTTTCTTGTCCAAGCATGCTATACCTAAAGCCCGCATAGTGCCAGACGATGGTTAATTAGTTCCTTGTTAATTTGCTCTGCTGTCCCGGGGCTGGACCGCTTTGCTGAGGTCCGCTCTGGCTTGTCTATAGGGAATGGAGTGAGGGACCAGAGCACTCGCAGCCTCTCTGGGCTGGTAACAGGGGATACTGTGCCCGCTGCGCATGGTGCAGGCTTCGGCAGGTTGTGTCTGTAGCATGGTTTATTAGCAGAGCAGATATCATGTTTTCAGAAGGAAAGTTACACCTATTTAAAAGCTGCCGCCACCTGAAATTTATTTTTCATCACTAACTGATTAAATTCTGCTAGTCGGAGATTTTATCCCGGAGAAATCCTCCAGGAAGCTCTAATAGCAGAGTCAATCTTTATAACATTGGGAACAATAAAACAACAGACCTCATTTTGCTGGAGGTTTTATCTGTGGGTGCGTGGCTCTGTATGCCTGCCAGCCCCATTATCATCCCAGCACCCAATAGGAGTCATTAAATATTTATTTAAAAGGTTTTCATTCCTGAATGGTGAAATAGAAACCGGCAATGATTAAATGGTTTTGTTAAGATAAACAATTTGGAGGAAAGAGCACTGTGTTGCATGGCTCAGGGGACTGGGCAGTGGGATGCAGCGGCTGGGTCTGGATGCTGTGTGCTCCTGCGCTGTTCTGGGGAAGAGCCTGAGGCAGCGTTGGATAAATTAACCACGGGGTTTTGTTATGGGATGAATTCAGTGTTTGGTGATGCTAAGCCCAGAGGAGCTGTGAGATCTCCATGAGCTGTCATGGGGACCCGGCGCCCAGCACTTGCAGCGTGACGGCCATGGCTTGCCATGGTGGTTTGTCACGGGAGGAAGAAGCAGAGATAGTGGTTAGGGGATTTTATCATCAAATCTGCTGCACTCTGGACTCTGAAAGCCCAGAAAAATGCCCCAGTCCAGCTACTGCAAAAGAAATGCCTTCATCAGCATTGGGCTGCATGGGCAGCACTGCTCTCCGTAAAAGCTCCAGCAGTGGAAACAATCTCATCAATATCAGCCTCTAATTCATCTCCCCCGCCTTGCCCTGCGTGCCTCCTGTGGATCCGTCAGAGTAGTCGTCTTGAAGCCCTCAGTAAATGTATTTTTTCTTATTAAAAATTATCCTGACCTCAGCTAGATGAGAGATTTGCCGGCATTTCCCACTCTGCACGTTCTCTGGGTTTGCCTTCCTGCTGGCAGGGCAGGACATTCCCATCTTACAAGTTCTCCATTCCCCACATTAAAAAGTCTTTCATGGTTTCTCTACCTCTTAAAAAAAAGACACTTATGGGCTCCCCTCCTCCTCCAGCTTTCCTGTAACAGCAGCTCTGACGGCCAGCAGACCTGCGTGCGTGAAATGGGTTGTGCCTCAGCATTGGAATTTGGCACCTTTGGTGCTGTTGAAGGAATTGGGTTTCCACCAGGAGGTTGGAAAGTGGGCACCGCATCCTTTCTGCTAGGAGGAGCTTCTGAGTTATATCCTAGTCCTTATTAACATGTAGAAAAGCAGGCTGGTGTTAGGGTGGGGGGCACCAGCAACTTCAGCGCTGGCGAGGCAGGAGCCAGCCCCACACTGTTTGCATCCCCTGAGCCCTTTTAAATGCGGAAGGAAAAACTCCTGTTTTCCACCTTGCTGCTGACAGTTGAACTCATTTGCCTTTACAAATCTATATCAACACCTAAGGCTTTTATTGGGTTTTTTTTTTTTTTTTTTGAGCAGGCTAAAGGCAAAAGCATAGCGGTTGAAACAACACGGCACCTCCCATCTATGGACTGAATATAATACTTACCGTATTATTTTAAAACATTAAAAAAGAAAGAGTCCTACTTATTTTTGAAGCATAGATTTTTCTGTGTGATGAATGGGAAAGAGTTTTTTTGGTCGATGCAATTTAATTATGCTACAAAGCATTGAAGAGCTGACCTGCCATCCCTGGCCTCCCACCACCCTCAACTTGCTGGGGAGGATGGAGGAACACCGGCCAGTTTGGCATCATCCTACAAACTTCTCTCCCCTTGCTTGGATTCCTGCAATTTTCTTCCTTGTTGCATTTTAGATGACGGTTTGCCAAACGCCCTTGATCTGCCCCGAATCAAGAGCCTCCACCTCACATGGAGATGATCTGGTTCCCTGCGGGCGTTCGATCCTTGCCACGGCCACCGCAGCCACGGCAAGTGGGGTGGCTGAGTCCCATGAGGGTGGGACTCCCCAGCTCCTTCCTGAGCTGATCCAAACATTTATCCGATGTATGAGCCTGGCCCCGTTGTCCCAGCACGTCGGTCCCAGCTGGCCCAGACTGTGAAGTCCCCGAAGCCCATTTAACCTCTGGCAGGACCGGCAGCGCTGGCACGAGCGATGCGCGCACTGAAATCAAAGGGTGCTTTGAATGCTGCAGAGCATTTACATTCAAAAGTCTTCGAAAGGTTTGGGATTTATCTCCATCCTGTGAGGGAGCCTTATTAGTGGCTTTTGGGTACACCGCTCCTGAATAATGAGGACAATCCTGTCTTGGGAAGATAAATCCCAATATAATGATGCCATTGTCTTTTCTTATTGTAACTCTCCGTCAGCCCCTCATTTAACTGCTGTTTTACCCAAAGATTTTGACAGCCTGTTTTAGCACAGGAAGGATAATACAATGCTTTTTAATTGCCACCCAATCTAAAATTAGCCCTTTCTTCTTTGGCTAATGAGCCACCGCACAGTCCTTTGGGGACGATGGTTTGAGCGTGGCCGGTTACGTCTCCTCATCCTCACGGCTGTGCTGGATCTTCCACTGCTTTTCCACATCCTGCTGGGTCCGGCACATCACCTGAGCCCCCACAGCAGTGGATGGTCTCTGCTCGAATCCCTCCTTTCCTATACCTGCCCACTTTGCACGGGAAGAGCAATCAACAGGGAAAATGTTTTTGCAGCTTTGCAAATTGTCCTACAATTATTGCATGAAAGAGGGTGGCTGAGAGAAACAACCTCGGTACAGATATACTGCTTGGAAATAAATTTGTGAGAATATATTTCTGCCGTGACAGGTACGGGGAGCACCAGAGCTGGACTAAGCAGGCAGGCGGCTCATAGGTCATTATGAGTTCGAATCAGTTACCAGGGGGATGCAAAGGGAGACGGAGATGGATGTATTGTAAGAAGGTTTTCTGGAGAGGATTTGAGCAATTTCAACTAGCTGCCATGGCTGGGATCAGCTTGAAAGTTTCCTAATGAATTTCTTTGTCAGGAGGAAATTGGCCTGTTGAGTGGAGGAACGTGCAGAATAGAAAAGCAGGCTCTTTCTGTTGAACATCCACCAGTGAAAAATCCAAATAAAGCTAAAATTCCTTAACCTTTTGGCGTGGATCCCCTGGGAGCTGTAGTGTGCCACCTTTGTGTCCGTAATTCTCCTCGGGTGCTCGAGGCAGCGGCGGGTGCATCCCTGCTCTGCAGAGTAGCGGTGGAGCACGCAGGCACAGACCTGTCCCAGCTCAGTGCAGCAGCACGGAGGGAGTTGGGTCCAGAAGCCACTGCCATGCCGGGATGTGCAGGAGCACAGCCTGCGCTTTCCTTCGCATGGGGCATCCCCAAGACCCTCATCCCTGGGCTAACAGGTCCGCGACACACACGTACCCAGGCAGCAGTATCACTGAGTCGAGAGCTCTTGGCTCCCAAGTGCTACACTGCAGCACTTGGCTCGCTGCCGAAAAGCCACGTGTCCCCGAGGAAATTTTGGAGAGCAATTTCTTGGTATAAATTTTCCAGTGGTTTGCAGTCAGCGGTAGGCAGAAGCCTCTGCCCTGCACACTGTCTCCGTGGGGCCGGTGGGGAGGAGCACTCGCACATGCTGGACTGGTATCTGGAAAGGGTATGAATGCTGGGGTGCACGCCTGTTTGCCTCTACTCTAATTTGCGGCGCTGATGTAATTTTGTTTTTTCCCCAGAAATTGGTCTCGCAATGGTGGAAATTTGGAGCAGCCTTGCAGGCATTTGCATTGTTCCCAGGTTCGTGTCTTGGACTCATCAACAAGGTACATCCCCCAAAACCAAACGCTAGTAGTGCTGAGGTTCTCTCTGCTACGTGCATAAACTTCCCAGTCTGGCAGGAAGGAAAGGTCCTCAGCCATTACCTGGCTTCTTGGTGTTGGGGTCCAGAACCTGCTGAACCTTTGGAAAGGGTTGTATGGGCTTTGTGTGCTTTGGACCAAGACGGTAGTTGGTTAAAGGACGATCCCTCAGGAGTCTAAGCTGCCTTTTGTATTTATTGGAGCTGTAGTGCTTTTGAATCACTTCAAAGGTCTAATTTTCCTGCCTGTGTCTTCACAATCCAAATTTAGCAAGGATGGGGTGATCAGCAAATAGCTGCGAGAGATGCCACTTGCCTAGTGATGGCTTTGCTGTGTAGATGCTCACAGGGTAGGTGTTTGTGGCACCTCACCGGTACAAAGGACCCATAAATCAGCTTAAGCAGTGAGATAATCTCTGTAGCTTGGTGCAGAAGATAACTGAGCAAATGGTGAATCCGGACCCCTGCCCAGCCGGGGATGCTGTTAGCGGGTATGAGATTCACTGCTGCTATGGGAAGGTTGAGGTAGATCCTGTTATTGTGTGTCTGGCTCTGTTCGCATCCATTTTGCCCCATCTGCACCGCAAGCGCTGACCCCGCCGTCCTCTGCCATGAGTGGGTGTGATGCCTTCAATATCAGCTAGTGTCTGGACATAAAGGACAACACTTCTGTCGAAATGGACTGCCCGTGTCCTCCTCACCCTAGAGTGTTTCAAAGTTAGAGCAGAGTAACTCGTGCTGAAGCCGCTGGTGGCTGTGGCATTACCCAGAGCTGGATGCTGCAGTGCTCCCTCTCTCAATTAGCACGCCCATTAAATCCAAGGTGCGACTGTGCAGCCACCCATGAGCCCACGGAGCAGCGGGACGTACAGCGGGATGCGTGGCAACGGTGGGGGTTTGGCTGGTGGGGCTGCAGCCAGCAAAGAGGGTTTCCAAAGGAGCTGGATACCGCGGCTCTGCTGGCCGCGGTGGTCCACCAGCAAGCACTGGGGGACACGTTGTGCCTGTTCTACGCAAGCTCCGTGACATTTGCCACCTGCAGTGGCCACCCCATCACTGGGGGGAGCAGGACGGAGTAGGGATGTGGTTCTCCTAATCCCTGGTAACCTGCAGGTGGGGATGCTGGTACCAGGGGTCCACTTTTCACGTTGCCCCTCCATTGAAGGAGCCATTACCTGTGACTCTCGTGACCCCACGGTGGCATCGATTTGCCACCAGTTTCCACTGGAGCGGGCGCATGGCACTGCTGGAAATCTCTGCTCTCGGTAACGGGCTGGGGGGATGCTGCGGGAGGGTGAGGAGCTGCCACATACCCGCAGGCACAACCTCGTCTCCCTGTCCTGCTCCCTGGCTGCAGGTGCGGACTGAAGGACTAAAGCAAAGCGTGGTTTTGCATGGAGCTGCCCTGCTGCAAGCGTAGGCAGGATGGGCTCGTGTTAAGGAACCAGCAGCTTGGAGGAGTTTGTCCTTAGGATGCAGGGGCAGCCTGGAGGCTCCTCCTGACTCTTTTCCCCTGTAATGCAACGCTCTGTGAATATTGTAAGAATGAATAGAGTTATGCCCTGAAAAAAGAAAACTAATTTATTTATGAGGCTATTTGATTTCCTCTGAAATGCCTCATCTAGCAGCCCCCCTCCATTAGAAACTCTCTGAAGCTATGCAAGAAAAAGCCGTATCTTATTATTTAAATTAATAAAGCAGCTGCAAATTTTTGCTTCATTTTAAAATATGACTATAGAAAATATCCTTCCATGGACCATTTTTCCTGTGGTTTTCTTCCTGAATATTCCTAATTATGGCCATAATTAATTTTAACGAGTCACCCACCATCAATTCTACAGTAATTTGTAAGTGTCCTGCAGCTGACTTAAAAAAAAAAATAAATTCAAAGTGATGCCCTCCTCTGGCTGCCTCTTTAATGAAACCTGGGATTACTTAAAGAATTGGCACTTGGCCCCAGCGAAGCAAAATTGCCTGGTCCTCAGTCAGAGCCGATGCTGTCCACCCGTTGATGGATGGCATCATTCAGAGCTTTTATAGGTACAGCAAAAGAGGCCAATCTGTCCAAACTGATAAATCTAAATCTTTTATAATATTTCATAGTTCTACCAGACATATGTATGAAGCCAACGTGATGCTTTATTTTCCCGGGGAAACAGCCCCTCCGAGGCCAATGGTCGACACCAAAGTCCTTGGACAAACTTTGACGTCTGGGGGAGGAGGTTGGGAATGTCTGGGAAGGACGTTGGGAATGTCTGGGAAGGAGGTTGGGAAGGTCTGGATGGAGGAGGTGGATGGAGAAAGGAGGAACAGTAAGTGCTATGGAGTCTCACCTCCATCTCCCTTACCGCAATAAAGTCAGATATCTCTACAAGAAGAGATTCCAGCTGCTTGTAGATACTCAAGAGCGTGGGAGCCCTCAGATGGCACCTCAGACTAAACTTTACCCTGTTATTCTCATAAGAGCGAAGAAATTAGATGAAATACCGAAGTCAACAGAATTTAAGAGCAGGGCTGGCAGGTGGGATGAAAGGGGAGGGAAGGAGGGACTGATCTGCAGAGCAGTCCTGCATCTTCGCGAGGATGGTTGCAGACGGAGAGCCCCCATTACGGCACCCACCGCCCCGGTGCCGCTCTCTGCCGGGACCTGGGGTCACCGTTCGCTCGCCAGCAAGCACAGCATGGGCTGGGCAGCAGCATGCTGCCTTCAACCATTTGTTTTAATAAAGAGCATCGCTGATGTCCTCATTAAAGCCTCGCAGCCGACAAGCAAGGGCTGGAGGCCAGCAAGCGGCTGCACACTCATGGGGGCTTGCTGCTGACATTTCAGAGCTCATCAGGCCTGCCGCCGCTAGCCAGGGGTTTGACATGGAAAATAAAAAAACAGGTAGCGACAAGATCCTCTGTATTATGGCATGGCTGGTGGCCAGGTCTCTCCTTTAATTTCTGTACAAGTATATTACTGGCTTTTCCCTCCTTTGATTTCCTTTGCCTTTGCAAGTACATCCAGAGCCCGTGCAGGTGGCTGTGGGGTTTGGGGTTGTGGAAGTAGAATTTGGGACATGTTCATGTCTATTCCCACGAGTCCAAGCGTGGGCTATTGCCACTGTATGCTGCTGCTGGGAAAATGAACTTTTCCTGCTGGGGTGTTGCTGTGATCCTCCTGAAGCACATCCCCTTGTTTAACTGCCCCAGCTAAGCTGGCGGTGACCCCAGGTCTGGCTGCAGAAGCAGGGCTGCGTTGGTAGAGCAGTGCTGTAGGAAGGTGGAGTTGGGAGGCGCGTAGAAAATCCTGACCTCTTACGGCAGCTATGCCAACCATCCTTGTTACAGCCCCTGGAAAAGCACTTATCACTGGGTCTTAATCTGCAGTAGCTACAAAAGGGATAATATGTCTGTCTGGGGAGTGCTGGGAGGCTTATCAATGTTTATAAAGAGCAGCATGGAGAGGGACAGGGTTCAGAAACCCTGAGTCTGTCCCCGGCGTTCAAGGGACTGGCTTGAAAATTGTGAAAATACTGAAATATGATCTATTTTTTATCTCCTGGTCCTGCGCTGCTGACTGCACAGGTCACGTTTGCAGAGTGCTCTGCACAACCAAAGTGTTCCCGGCTGTTTCCGAATGAGGTGCTGGGGTTTCTCTCCACCCCACGGCTGGTGTCCTGGGGAAACACCCATCTCTCCTCTTGGGCTTTGCATCTGATACGGGCAGCCTGGGCTGGCAACAGTCCCTGAAGGAGAAATACCCAGGTTAACATTAGGAAATCAGAAGTAAAAAGGGACCCAGAGCCATAATTTCACTTTAAATGCTTGATTTCCATTGCATTTGATGGGTGTCAGAGGTCCAAGCAGCCATCTCGGTGGCAGTGTGCCTGACTCCCCAGCACGGGGAAGCGCGCACATTAGCATCGCGAGCAAGGAAAGCAGGGAAGGGAACATATTAAAAGCATTCAATTGACTGAAAAGCCCATGAGGACGTAAAAGACGCTCACTCTTTACATATGCAAGGTTTAGCGATGATAGCATGAAACCGTGAAAAAAACGTTTCCTCTTTACTGCAACTTGAAATGGTGAAATACGGGCTGACCAGCAGCTACAGCAACCGTTTTATCCTCCAATTTACTGCTCCCACTTCCAGCCTGGCCCCGAGAGCCCAGCTCCCTTTGTACCGTTTTTCTGTTAGTGGATTTTATTTGCAGCCGGGAGCTTTGTACTCACAGAGCAAAACCTGTCTTTGCTCCTAAACTATTCTGCCCGGGCACCACTCCAAGCCCCTGCACCGAGGCTGGGGAGAGCTGCTGTACCCAGCGGGGCAGTGCCAGACGGTGTGACCACTGGGGTTCTGCCAAATTATAGTGCCAGGAGCAGGGGTTGAGCCATGGGAAGCTTTACGTTGCACAGCCATACCAAGAACAGTTCAAGGAGAACAATTGGGTCCAGTGGTGCCTCAGTTTCCCCATCCTGTTCCCCCCCGGGGGGCATCGCAGGTTGGGGAGGGGTGCGAGAGGCTCGGAGACCCCATGCTCTTGCATGGGCACTCAGGAGGCACTCCGCCAGCCCAGGGGACTCCGGGGACACCTGGGGCTGCCCACCGGAGCAGGGAGCAGTCCCGGCTTTCGGACAAGCTCAGTTTTCCAACAGACTCCGGTGAGATTTGCTAGAGGTGCCAAACCTACCTCTAAGCATCGTTTTCCAGCCTCTGCCCGGCCGGGGTCTTCTGTGGCTTTCTCTGGCCTCATTCCCAGTCCTCCCAGTCCCCAAAGAACAAACTCAATTGAAGTTGCCTTGCGCTTGGCTGAAGGCATTTAATCTCTGTCTCAGCATGATGGAAATATGAGCAACTCCTGTGCCAGTCAGGACACGCTCTTGCATGGACAAAGATGAGCAAGGAGCCATCCGAGCATGAAATAGTTGTCAGGCTTCCAGAGGGTCACAAGATATATGGATTATGAAGTAGAGACTCCCACAGATCTGAGATTATCAGATATAAAGACTGCAGGAGAAGATTGCTTCAACGCATTAGATCACAGGAGCACTGTCCTTAATTCAGAGCTGGGCTGAAGCACAAGCCCAAAGGCTGGCTGAGTCCACGGGACTCTTGCTCATAAGCTTTGGGTTCGCCCCAAATTTAGCCATCCCCGCAAAAAGCTTCTCAGTCGTCAGAATTATCTTGTCCTGTTTCTGTCTCCAGCTTGCAGGAACGGGCAGGTCTTAGGCACGGGTGTGCTATGTGGAGCAGAAGCCATCTAAAGGTTGAAGGACTGGAGATCGGGATTAAACAGGACGCTTGAGGCAGGTTGAACAGAAACTAATAGGATTAGCAGCATTAGGTTTGACATGGGTGGGAGCTGTCTCACGCACGCCGATCAAGCGCCTTTAGAAGAAGAGGCAGTCACCGCGGGGAAGCCCAGCAGCATGATGGCAAACCCTGAGGGGCTGTCGCAGAGGGGAGCCCCTGTGTGCCTGAGATCCAAGGGGATGCTTTTGCTAGCGTGAGGACGCTGCTCTGCCCTTGAGCCTCTTTCCTAAGCCCCAGAGATAACGAGAAGCAATGCCATCATGGGTGTTAGCGCTCAGAGGCTGAGGAGGGTTCGCTGGTATTTTGCCTGCGGTAGGTTTTCTCACTGCACTTGGCCCTGAGCTGCGATGTGTAATGGCCTCTCACAGGCGATCGCTCCACCGTCCCCCTTTTCCAGGTTATAGCAGAGGCAGCTGAGGGTCACCTCCCTGTTCTTGGGTCTTGGTGCCCCATGTGCATCGCCGGCAGCCGGGAGCATGTCCCTGGCCAGGAAAGCCGTGGCTCGCTGGACCGCTTCCCACCGGGATGAGCTGAGCCACTAACACAGATGATGCCTGTGAGATGCCAGGGCTGCAAGAGCAGGTCATGGGCTTGATGACCCGGGAGGTCCCTTCCAGCCCCGGGTCCCTACGTCCCTGCCAGCCAAATCCTGAGGTCACCCTCAGGCAGTCCCTGTTCCAGATTTAGGGGAAAGGGAGAAAAGGCTGGGTGTAAGCCAAGGAGCCAGCAGAGAGGTGCAAGCATGCTTCCCTCTCTGTGTTTCTGCTCTGCCTGTGTCCCCTCTATTTCTCTAGCCCCCCCAGCTACCCCTAAAACTGGGGAGTCTCACTGATATATTCTTACAGGTCCTGAGCAAGACTGTTCATTAAATCCAGCCTTAATAGGGACCAGGGCTACACACCACCCTCCGGCTTGGTACACAACTGCTTATTCTTCGCTTTCACTGCTGCCCACCAGTTATTCTTCCCCAAAGCCCAGGCTTAGCCCAATTTGAATTAATTGCAAGAGTCAGATGTCAGCTGCTTTTATGTAACACTCCTCTGTAATTCCATCTACTTGTTTCTGCTCCCCCACTAATTTATTCACTACAGGTTTGTTTAAACCAGCCCAGCCTTTTTTTTTTTTTCTTTCACAAGGTCTCTTTGTAAACTGTGTTCCTAATCCAAGGACTTGGCATTCCCCAGGTAGCCGGGGTGAGCGGGAGCAAGCCCCAGGGGACCAAAACAGCGGGGCGAGAGCCTTTGCGTGGGTTTCACTATGCCGAGCGCTGCTCGTGGCTTGCCTCCTTCCCTAATTACTTCTATTTCACCGTTTTCTTCTACTGCTTCAGCAAAGAGATAAGCTAGACTTTTGAAACAGAGAAAAGAAATCCCTTGCAGCATTAACATATATATATGTTTTTATTTTTATTTTTTTCAAAGATGTGTTGCGAATTTTTGGAGAACAGTAAGATGAAATATTATCCTATGTACTTATTGATCTCCAGGAGATCTAATACTTAGAAAAACAGTCCTGCCAGAGGAGTGGGAATTGCCCTTCATGTCCTCTCCCTGGCTCGGCACGACTGTGTGCCGAGAGGTGCCGGGACACACCGGCAGTGCAGGGCCATAGCCCCTGGATGCACGAGCTTGCCGGCAGAGCTGCAAAGCCTGCAGAGCACACTGACCCCGCTAATGAGCTGCTTGGCTCTGCACGCTGAGAAGGGCCTACCTCTCTCTTACAGCACTCCTTCAAATAGAAAATGGCTCTTCATTTAGCTCTTGTGTTGACAGGGCTTAAATTAAGAGGCAATTCAGGCGGCTCTCAGAGCAAGAGATGCACGCGAGCCCTTCTGAGCAGGCAGCAGGGCTTGTAGGGAATCCAGTATCCCAAATTCCTCCAGAACTTAGTGGATAATTACCTTGGGCTTCATCTTCACGTTATGGTTAACCCCATCTCGTACTCACAACTTAGTCCAACCCCACCTGCCAGCAAACATCCTGAGCAGAGTTAGACGTGGGCTATCCATCACAACACCGTAAGAGTCTCAGAGTGGGTTTTGCAGTACCTGGGCCCTTCAAGAAGAGCTATGAAGGTATTAGGACAAAAAAAATCATCTTATTTGCTTATCGATTTCCAGTAAAGTCTAATAATTAGAAAAATAGTCCTGCCAGCTTGTGTGTGCCATGCTTACAAAGGAAGGAGGCAAAATCATTCAGAGGATGACAGTGCTTCGAGACTCATCCTGTAATTTCTCTGGCCAGACAGACAAGTCTCCCTGCAGGTGGTATTAGTCTGTGTCTCGAGGGAGAGAGCGGAGAGCATCAGCGTCGGGAGCCCCGGGCATCCCTGGGGCACACGCAGGGCCAGGAAAGGACTTCACAAAAGATGGGACTGCCATAGACAGGACCACGAGGCCAGCGCTGTGGTGTGGGTACCAGTCCCCTGGGCTAGCTGCGGTGACATTACAAGCCCATACACGATCTCGCCCCTGCCAGCATCACCCGCAGCTCCTGTTTGCACCGTCAGGGAGATGCTGCCATGAAAATAGCTGGTGCCATGTCTCTGAGCATGTAGGGCGAGGCTCGTCCTGCCACGAAAGGACCATCCCTGCGGCCGGTGCCGGCACAGTGGTGAAGGTGACGCAGCCGAGGATCAGATGTGCCTCCTATGCGAATAAACAGAATATTTTGCTCTCCACTGATTCCTAATATAGTGCCTTCTACCATCTGTAAATAGCACACTTAAGCAGCAGTTTATCAAAAATAAGGCTCAGGAATTATCTGAAATCAGCCCATGTGATGAAAGGCGTGTGAGCTGGAGGGCCGCATCCTGCATGGGAGTCTGAGAGCTTGAAAATAACAGCAGCGTTGAAGTCAAAACACATTTGCTGCACTTTGCTGTTGTTCTGCTACCCAGACTCTGAGCAAAACACCCCTGACCCCTTGACATTACAGTGCCAGGCACAGTAATGGCTGTAACCAAAGGCTTGCACACTTTGCACGTGATCGACAAAGTAATTGGGAGGCTTTTGCAAGCAAGCTGATATTTTACCTTTGGAAAATCAAACTTTGAAACGTTCTCATCCCAAACAGCTTGTCATTTGTTTTCTTTCTGCTTCCCAACCTTGCTTGCCCTTCCTGCTGAACTGCACTACCCTTCCTCGTGGCTGCTCTGTTGCGCTTCCTTTGTTGACCTGTTTGCTCCTCTACATCTAAGAAAGCTAAAGAAGTGTTAATTGCTGGAGTGCATTGCACTTGCCAGAGATTTTGGGGATCTCCTGGAGCTGGCATCCCAGCACAGGCATGCAGAAAGTGCAGGGCTCCATGCAGCATGCGTTAGCCCAGGCAGGGCAGGCATCACCACTTCCAGCGCTGATGGGCACCATCCTTGGCCTTCAAAAACCATCCAACCTGTTTGGTAGGGAGGGCAAAGAGATAAAGCATGATGGCTAAATACCAGACAGATGGGTTCCCAGTCCCCGGCTGCTGACCATTCCCACGGTGGTTTCACGCTGCGGGACAAGGACCACGTCTCATTCAGCACATGTGCGGTGCTCAGCCCCAGGCAGCAGTCCCCGGCGTCTCAAGGCTTGCCTTGTGTCCTTGGTATTTATCAGAGGAGCAATAATTGGGGAAAGAACTGGGAGGAGGTTCTGCCCAGCAGCCAGGCGTGCTGCGGGGTAGGAGCAGAGTCATTTGTAGAGAGACAGGCTCAGTGCACGGAAAACGCCAGGGAAGGGAGGCTCCTCTCCTTTCGGCTCGAGTTAACTCTTGTGTGGGTCAGGAGCAATAACTTCATCTTGCCAAGTCTCACCGATTAGCATTCTGCTCCAGTCTGGGTTTCATAAGCTGGTCTGACTTCGTAAGATAAAAAAGTAATAACACTGCCCTCTATTATTTATTAGCAGCCTTTATGTCTCCCGGCAAAAAAAGTCCTTCCTCCTCTCTGCCTTCCTTGCTGGGTTGCTCCGAACAAGGCGCGATGCTGCCGCTCCACAGGCCCCGTCACCCAGGCTTCCACAAGGCTCTAGAAAACTTGTCTCGTGGCTCAGGAGTTGTATTCCAGACATGACAGGCGCTCGTTCGGCTCCTGTCCTGCCTTCCTGGATTCCCCGGGGTGGCCTCGTGCTCCAGCTGCAGGCAGCCTGGGACAATTCCCCGCACCCGGCAGGGGAAAGCACGGCAACTGGGGTACGGCTAGGTGGGGTCCCCACGAGAGCACTTGCCTTTTGCCCCGATTTCAGGGCTATTAAGCTCTTACATTTAAATTATTTTGCCTCCAAACTGTAAAATTACTACTCCAAACAAAGCATGCGTTTGTTGTTTGACCTGGGCTGCATGGGTATCTCAGATGAAGCTGGCTGCTGGATTTGTGCTGGATCCTTTGGGGTCCTGTGGATGTTTTTTGAGTAGACAGGAGTCCCTGGTGTCCTGGCCAAGTTTTTCTGGGGTGTTTGCCCCACCTCGGAGCTGTGCACAGTGTCCCCTTCTCTGTGCTCAGCGCGGGCGCAGGGGACTCGAGCTGCCCGGCGTGGCGCCGGCGTCCCTGCATTGCCCGTGGTTTGTGTTGACTGTATTGACTGAATTAATTACAGCTGAGGTTCAATATTGAAATTACTCAGAACTCCAGATAGCCAAGCTGAATCAATTAGTTTATTAGCGGGAGCCAAAGCCAGCCGAACAGCAAAGGGACATTGCACCCTCAGAGAGGAGGCACAGCAGACACCCTTCATCAGAGATCGGCCTCACGATGCGCATTTAAAGAAATCTCTGTGGTTTCGCCTGACACCGAATCTTTGTTTTAGCCCTAATACCCCAAACTGGCAAGTACATAAATTAACCTCTGCTGTTTGCCGAGGCTGAGCTGGCTCCTCGGACAGCTCTGCAGGAGCACACAGCATCCTCACGTATGGCAGTGCACTGAGGGTGCCGTGTAACCCAAACAGAAGGGAGGCCTTGCTGTCTGTGATGTCTGTGACTCATGCATATGATATTTCTAAGCCCCAAATATGGATCTGAATAATGGCAATAAAAAAATATCACTAACTAATATAAAGATGCGGGACTCAGGTTAACGTATGGATATGCGCCATTGGCATGCTTCAACAAGGATCCTGGGATTTCCATCAAGGAAACGCTCTCTCTAACATGCAGATGCTATACTCATTTTGCTTGCTGCAGCATACCCTGGCCATGACACTGGGAATTAAACAACTATTTCCAATTCTCTTCAACTTCAGGTATGTCTCTGCCAGGAGGTATCAGGTAGGAGTTTATCTCTGCTTCCAGTGTGCTTGATGCACAGCCCATAGGTGTTTTAAAACTACGGGCTTTAAAATCCATCACCTTTTCACCATCACTGCTCTAGCTGTAGCTTTGCTTTGCTCTGCTCTAGTTTTGCATATGCAAGCGTCTGGCTGGATATTCACTGGGTTTTTTGCCGGAGAAGCACCTGGAGGGCTGGCTTTGCTGGGGCGTAGCTGGCTCCTTGCAGGTGGCAGGGGGTGGCATTGCTATAGCAATCGTCACCTGGGAAACCGAGAGGTATAGAAATGCCAGAGCAGTGGTATTCTCTCCCATTTCTTGAGTAGGTTGGCTCGGTTTGGCATCCAGCCCTGGCATGGAAACCCCAAGTAGAGCCTAAAAGTAGACCCATCTCCATGCCCCATCCTTGCAGTTGGCCATGGGACGTGGATGGCACAAGCCACCCTTTGGCAGATGGCCACCATGGCCCATCAGATGTCTCTTGTAGGCGTAGAAGAGGCTCAGGACCAAATGGGATGGGCTGTGCCCGAGGGAAAAAATCCCCAAATGGAAACATCTGAGCCCCGCTGAGGTCAAGACTTCAGCTCCTTTCCAAGCAGAGCCTCCTACTTTGAACCAAAAAACCTCTTTCCTCCTCCTGAAACCTCCGGGAGCAGAAATTTCCCAACCCGCACACGGCCTCCTAAGCTGCCAACATGTGTCTCACTTAAATAAGATCTTCACAGGGATGCTCTTTGGATCCTTGCAGTTTTATTTATTTAGTTGGTTTAGTTTAAGATTAATCAGAAATGGGGGAAGAGCCAGAGACACACAAAAGAGGCTCTAAATAATTCTGAGTGATTGAGAGCACCATGATTAATGGGATCTGCCGATGCCATTCGGGTGGAAGCAGCCTTCCGAAAAATAGATTTATGTTAAATGGAAAAATACAATAATGTCATTCACAACAGGAGAAAACATGCGGTGGAAGAACCTGCCTTGAACAGTCGTCACATATAATTCAGGCTCACAATGAACAAAACTTAACTTCTCTAAGCTCTGTGTGTCCTGATTCTAAATTCATTCATTATATTTGATTATCTTCTGTCCTCCCCAAGTGTAATATATTATTTCTTACAGAATTCACCATGCTTCATATCAGGCATGGTTTAATATTTCATACAGTTCATTAAATAACACATTCAGTTCAGCTCACAATGCCTTATTCATAATCCCATATACATCCCCGTGAAACCACAGAGAAACAAAAAAAAATTGATGTATGGAGAAACGTAAGAGCAAAGTGAAATGGTTCTGTAAAAGGACCCTTTGCAAGCCCAATATTTAAAGGAGCTTTGCAAAAGGAGAGGGAGAGAAGATGGTCCTGGGTCCCTGTCTGCTGCGTGGGCAGGAGAAGCAGCGACGGGAAGCGGGGCTGCAGGGCAGGACAGCTCAGAAGAGGACGTCTGGATTTTCCTTTTCGTCTGGTCACGCTGAGCAGACTTACTCTTCCTCCCTCCTTCTGCACTCCAGAAATGAAACGGAGAGAGCTGCCTCTCGTCTCATGCTGACCTCGCAGATTTGATTAAACCAGTAAATACGTATTGCCCTCTCGCTGGAAGCAAGCTAAGAAGATGGTGAACTGATATCCAAGCTTGCTCTGGCGCAACGAAGGCTTTTTACAGGCTGTGGGTGATTTTGGGTGCCTGATTTTATGTTCGGGGTATCTGACCGAACTGAGCTGAGCGAGCCCTACCGCTGCAAGGCACTCTGTCTGCTTTCGTCAATGCGCCGGCTTTGCATCCCGCTTCCATGAACTTTCAGCTCGAGAACAGCTCATCCACAGCTTCACACTGGGAGCGTGTTATTGCACGGCAGCCCCGAGCCCCCACGGAGCAGGCGGGAGCGGGACCATCAGCTGGGCCGATGCAAGATTTTTCTTGGGAGTTTGCTCTCTAAAGCTCACGTGGACCAATCTGAAACAGCAAAGCAAAATTCAAAGACTTTCTCACAGGCTTCCACGCAGTGAGTAGCATCTTCTCCTAAAGGCCGGTTCCTTGATTTCAGGGCAGAACTTTGGCAGGAGGAGACCAAGGGGAAATAATTCACTCCAAGCACAAGAAACTTTTTTTGGCAGGAAGTTAGAAATATCCAGTAGTGGATGGGAATTCCTTCCCTGCTCCAGAACACAGCAAAATACTGCAAATATCTCCAAGGAGGGTGAATCTAGTCATTGCATCCGCAAGGATACTCTGTCTGATGGGCAAAGGCTAGCGTGCGGCAGAGTCAATTATTTCTTTATGTGATTAAAATTAATAATTTATACGGGGACGAAGTGACTTCCTTGTAATTTCTTGTGAGCCGCGATTCCTCCTTGGCAGCACTGGGGATGCCGAAGGAGACCCGAGGAAGAAATAATGGGAATGGATGAAGATGCCCCTGTGAAGGGCAGAGCGAGCAGCCCTCGTCCTCCTGCTACAGGCGGTGTCTGCTGCCCCATGAATGTACGAGCTCCGTGCTGGGATCAGACAGTCACCCCAGCAATAAATATCCCTAGCTAAACTGTGCATACCAAATGAAGATATACATTATACCCAACCCTCAAGAGCTGCAAATATCATCCACTGTTCCCTACCAGTATTGTTCTGTCCTTGTCAGGAGGACCCTGTGGAGTGCCTGAGCGTAGAAAGGAGGACGCGAGGGGATACATCATTCAGAGGTCAGGAAACAGCAGCGTGCCAGGCTAGGACTGTCCATGCCACTGATGGGTGTATATTTTGGGGCATGTCTCTCTACTCCTGCGTCTCATTTTTTTTCCTCCAAGACCTGCTTTCTCTATTTATGCACAAGCTGTCAAGGCGAGGACAGTCTCCTTCATGGTGTCACACCCAGCAGAAGAGGAGCCTGACTCTGTGGGGGCCTCCGGCTCCCACTCCCCTGCAATCCTTCCCGATGGTAACATGCCAACCTGCCAGCAGCAGATAAACCGAATCCTGCAAAAATGCTGGTTTTGAGCTGTTTGCTTATATACATATTCACGCTCAATTCTTTTTCTCCCTTTGCAAAGGCAACCTGTCTCCACCGATAATGCAGAAATAGTTGGGAGTGGCTGTATTTAGACGTCAGGGCCTGTCTGCAGAAAGCATGCCAGCCCTCCGGGTAGAAGGACAGAGACAACATCACACAACGGAGCTGGCCAGTTGCAGATAACTGCTAGCAGAAGCAACAGTTTTATTAACATCTCACTGGCCCAAATCCGCTCCTCGCTCCCGCCTGGTGCTCCATCTGCCGCGATGGCGGCCCTTTCGCTCCGCGTTAACGCACTCCCACAAGCAGCTGCTTCGCGGCGGCTCGCCAGCGCGCCGGCAGGAGCGGTGCAAGGCGCTGCGCGCGCACGAGCCCGGCAGACCCGGTGGCCCCAGCGGCGTGGATGCAGGTGATGCTCGTCGCCTGTGCCACCCTGGCTGGTAACAAGTCCCCAGGGTGCATCTTACGTGTGCCCTTGCCCTCCTTAGTGCCACTTTGCACAAGTGTTTCCTTTGCACAAGTGTTTCCTTGCTCTCGTCATTCCGCCTTCCTGCATCTCTCCCTCTCTTTTCAGCCGTCCGTTGCCCTGATCCCAAATGCCAGAAGGTGTTTGGTGTTGGGTCTCACCCCCCCCCCCCCCCTAAAGATGAAAACTTCCCCCAGTGTCTGGCGTACCCAAGAGTTAGGGCTGGGAAGAGGAATTTGGACTTGCGCATTCCAAATGGTGGCGGATGGGTTTAGCTCCAAACTCTCTTGCTTTTTTTTTCTCTTTCCAGCTTAATAATCCTGCCTCCATCAGTGGGCTGGATTTTCTGCCTTTTTTCCTTTTCCTCCTCCCACCAGATTTGCTTGCTCAGAAGAATTACAAGAACAGAAGGTGAAGCTAGATCTTCCTCCTTTATTTTTATTTTCTTTTTTTTGGCATCCGTCCCTTGCTCTTTTGCCAAGCCGCTCCAATTCCTCTTCCCCAGTGCCCACGCTGCCTGCCCAGCCTGCCCAGTGTGGGGGACGCGCGGCGCCCATGGAGCACGGTGCCGTGCTTGGTGGTCATCAGCTCCTCCGCGGCAAGAGGAGGGGGCGGCAGAAATACCAACCCAAAACCCAGAGGAAGCACCTGTGTGGGCTTGAATCACCCTCTGATGAGGAGCCGCTGAGTCAGGGGCTGAGCCGTGCCCACCTGCTGTCTCCCAGCTGGTGGGAAAGGCTTGTCATCATGGATGGAAGACCATGGTGGAGCTCCATCCAGCCTTGGAGCTCTCCACCTGCATCCTCATTCCCTGCCCCAAACCCATTCAGCGTGTTTAATCATCCTTCCCACCTTTCTTCTAATCCTTCCCAGCTCTGTGACATCCCTTTTTCACCTGTGCAGCATTCAACGTGTAGGTGCACAGGGGGTTTATACAGCGACGGCATCATTTTTTCTGTTTTGCTCTGTTCTTCTCTGAGTAATCTCTAACATTCAAGATGCCTTTTTTTTTTTTTCAGCCGATCTCTGCTGAGCAATGAGCTGATGTTTTCACAGAACTATCTATTATAACCCCAAGATCTTGTTCCTGAAAGTTAATAGTCAGCTCAGAGCTCATCATTTTATTTCTGAAGTTGGGAATGGTTTCTCCCACGTGCACCGCTATTTATCCACACTGAATTTCTCCTGTCATTTTCTTGGCCAGTCACTCATCACAAGGTCCTTCTGCAATTCCTCACAGTCAGCCCTTGTCCTTAATATCCTAAATAATTTGGGAGCATCAACAAAAGCTGTCATTTTGCGCTCCACTCCTTTCCTCTCCTGTTCCAGTAAGCCTCCACGTAGGGTCTAGGAGAAATTTTGGGGAAACCCGTGGACCCACAGGAAAACTGTCACTCATGGAAGGGGATGGGAGGGAAGAGCGCCTACAGCTGCCCATGGTCCCAGTGGACATCAAGCATCTGGGAGCAGTGGGGACAGGCTCTAGGCAATCCAAGCAACAGATACCTGGAGGGACAACTTGTTTTGATACATTGCCCCCAAGATTTATGGGAAATGGGATTGAAGGGCCTTTAATGACCATAACGAGTGAAAACTTCCAGTGGGGGAATGGCCGTGGTTTTCCTACAGGAGCAGATGCTCAGCAGAATGGATAATCTCCAGGGAATTGTTCCAGAAGGTGGATGGAATAAAGTGATTCACAGTATTAAAAAAAATAAAATAAAAAGAGAGACATCAGAGCTCCTGGAAGCTGTTCAGTTGGCACTGCAAGGTCTGCGAATAACAGACGCCCAAGGGAACTAATGTTTTAAGCCAAAGCAATTTGGGTAACAGGACAGGCTTGGGGGGGAAAAACCCACAGTGCCAGATTTTGGATTATGCTGCACATCAATGCTAAAAAGGAAGACACACATGTTGCGAATGTACAGCCGAGGAACACATTTTATAAGCATATTCCTAATGTGGCACGTGGTCTGCTTGTTCCTGTTATTGATAATAACTAACTATGGCTTCTCCTTTAGCTCTTTCTCCTGCTCTTCCCCATTCAACTGTGGGATTTCACAGGCCAGTGAAAACATGTGATCCAGGTTCTGTTAAAAAGCTTAAAAAATTTCCAGGTGAACATATTGGCTATTTTGAGGGTCTGCCTTGAACTCGCAAGGCTTACATTGCAGAGCAGTTGTGTCCAGGGTGGGACGAACCCACTTGGTTCCTGTAGTGGCATCCAAAAGGGAGGGCTGGAGAAGCATCCTCCATCCAAGTAGCCTAGGCATCAGCTTTATTTGATCAATAAGGCTGTGTGGCAAGAATGGCAGGACTCAATCTGTCCAGAAGTACTTTTCTTAAAAATGTGAGATGATGCTTTGAGCCCCCGCAGAGTTGAGAGTGTGTGTTTTCCTTCTGCAAACCAAAATCAAACCTCTCCATTCCCCTTTATCCCCACGAATAAGCCCAGAGGAATCACTGGGAACCTGGTGATAAATGACCTTTTCTCTGGGAGAGGAGGAAGAAATGTTCTTCCCCTTCCTCCCCCCCCAAATCCAGCCTCTGTGCTCTACGCGTTTCTGCCTATGTAATACGACGAGGGGCACATCACTGCTCTGACAGCCCGCTTCAGCAGGACCAGCAGCGCAACCCTGGACAAAAAATTGGGAAGTTTTGTACATCTGGCCAACCCTTAGTGTTGTGTCTGCTGGGAGTGAAGCAGTACAAAATGATTGACAGCCACCAGCATATCCCATGATCCTTTATAACTGTGTTGGTCTCATTCGAGTGAAACATTTTTTTGCATGGCTAGCAATATCCTCGGTGACCTTTCCGTACCTGACCCCAATTGTATCTGAAACTTCTAAAATTTATTTTATTAAAGTTTTTGGGAAGCTTTATCAGGTTGGTAAAATGACTTCATCTGTGTCTGAAATTCATGTCCCAGCCCTGGGGGACCTGGGAGACCGCTGCCTGAAATGCAGACGGTCTGTCACTGCTGGGAAAGGCCACGTTAATCCCGTTGCTACCAGGCTGTGCTTCCCCCAAGAGCTGCTGTAGCACCCTTCTCCCGCGAGATCTGGTGCTGGAGCAGGCTGCTCATCTTCGCTGACGAGCTTTCCGCAGCCAGGTCTCAGTTCAAACCACTCTTTGGGGGTCCCCAGCATCGTCACTGCTGGTTGTGTCCTCGGGTTATTGATACAGACGGTTCTTGTAGCTTGTGTGGTGTTTCTCCTGGAGCTTTCACACACGAACATCTCCCTTCTTTCCACATTCACAGCAGTCCCCATCTGCTATGGACCTCTGCAGCATCACAGACCCCGTGCTCTGTTAGTGTCAGCCTTAAAGGGCAACAAAAAAATCAGGTATCTCTGCATCTACCCATTTCCACTTGGAGCCCAGAGATGTGCTGGGTGATTTGCAGACTAAACTGAAGGGGTTTGATGGTTCTGGTCCCTAAGAGCTGATGCACGAGCCATCGGCTAGTGGGATGGTGAGACCACCCCGAGGAGCAGCCCCTTGGCTGGCCATGGGCAAGGTTTTGCAGGTAGGATGATGAGTTTCTGTGGGGAATGGCTTGGCTACGAGCTGTGTAGTTTCCCGTGTGATGGGGAGGAAAGGTGCCTGGGGGGAGAGGGAGCAGAGCAACGGGGACAGAGCAGCTCCAAGTTGAGTGTCCAAGGTGGATGGCAAAAACACCATCAGATTTCAGGTTCTGCCCCAAATCTCCAATAACTCCATTTTTCATCACCCTACGGGGAAACCCACTCGATCCACTTAATCAGGTGCCACATTGGGCCACCTATCTCCACCGGCCATATCCAGATGGGGCCGAACACCACCCTCGAGAAGCACAGCTCCTCCTAACACCGTAGGAAGGCAACCAGGGCAGCCAGCTCATCCCTCTCCCCGGTATATCCCAGGAGGGAGGCAAGGAGCTGGGCCGGAGCCGGGTGTCAAGCCGGGGGCGGCGCAGGGGGATGGAAGCCCAGCTCACCCCCGTCCCCTGACTCACGGCGGGTCCCCGCAATGCCGCGGGGCTCAGCGTGACAGCTCGGCTGCCTGTGGTCGTCTATAGCAACTGAGCCACCTTGGAAGGCTGCGCTGCCTGTGTGGGCTTGAAATTGTGTGGTTGTTTTTGTTCCCTCTCGGAAAAAAAAAGACAATCTGATTTGTATGTAACTCTGAATAAATTCCTTGTTAACCTTTACAGCCATCTGGAGGGAGAGTCACTCCTCGCTGCAGAGCGCACCGTGGCTGTAGGAGGGAGCGATGCTTCTGCCGGCAGATTTTGCAGGAGCTGGAGGCACCGTGCCGGGTGGGAGCTGAGAGCCCCGACTCAGCCTGGGCAGAGCCGGGAGGTGGAGAATGTTGGAGTTCAGAGTGTCCTGGGGTCGTCAGGAGCCAGCTGGTGTGTTGGTCTGTCCCTTTCACTCCCAGCCCTGGGCACAGGGGAATGGGAATAGCTTCTCACTGCTTGTCTTAGGTAGGAACAGAGATGGAAAACCCCTTTCTGAGAAGTCCCGGACTGACAGCATGCCGGGATTCTCCATTTACTGTTTGGGTCACGCTGCCACACTCCCTGCGTGCCCCTAGCCCCGCTGAAGACCTGAGCTTTGGGGTTTGCATTTGAGGGTTGAGGGTTCAGGTCTGCTCCAGGTACTCAGAGAGTCTCTCCTGTCACATGGGAAGAGCTGGATCAGACCTGAAGGTCCACCCGATCCATCCATGGTCCCCAGGACCATGATTCATCATGCCAAAGCCATCGCCCTCCTTAGACTTCTCTGCCTTGGAGCAGACCCTGCTAAGTCTGCTTTGAACCCGCAGGGCATTCGTTCTCCTCCAAGTGCTTCTTGCAGAGTCTCATCTCTACTGGCACTGTGTCTGGCAGTCATCACCTGCCATCCTTGCTATTCTGTAGACTTTCTGGACTGACAAGACTTCAAAGTTTATCACCTCTCAGCTGCAATTGCAGCATCCAGCTGGGTAGTGACTTTCTGCACGAGCCTGGTGCGTCCCTTGCTAAGCATGTTTGGTGCCGTCTCCTCCCACAGTCGGCTCAGCACCCACGTTTTCCCACCATGTAGATGACAGCTCTTGAAATCCTTCATGCTGGTTCCTCCTGGCTGGGCTGGCATCCTGGTTGCAGCATTGTCCCAGGGACACAGGGTGAACCAGCAGCTCCTAACCATGATGCAACAGCAGAAGTCCCACAGGAGCCACCAGTGTCTGGATGCCGACACTTTCCGGACACTTCTATAGCTCCTAAAGCTTTCTTGGTTTTTCACATTCGACTATGTCAGGCATGAGGAAAACACTGCTTCTCCCTGGCATTTTGGGTTAGCAAGGGGCTGGGAGGGAAGCAGAGGACCCTACGGAGGAAAGCTGCCCGTGCCATCTCTATGGGGGATTCTCTGGTACAGGGATTTCCAGCACCTCCTCTGGGACATACGTGCATTGGGTTGGATTCATACCTGCCCAAAGACCTCAAAGCACTTCCCAAAGCAACAATCACAGTAACTCCCTTTAAAGAAGACCCCCAAGGTGCGGGTCAGTGGGCACGCCGGTCTCTGATCCTTGGTGTGGTGGCCCTTACCCTCAGGTGGGCTGCCTTATCCCAGTGTAGCACCTCACGCTTGGCTGCATCCCTGCCTGGTCCCCCGGCAGCACTGCTCGGCAAGGAGGGATGAGCAGAAGGGAGAGGGGATGCTGGGCATCCATCCGCCTGCTGAAGGCAGCCCCGTGGCAGCCCGGACAATAGGATGAATTACAGTTCCTGCAGATGAGAAAGAGAAGGGGGAGAGCTAGCCAAATAAACACAATGCAACTTTATTTTCTTTCTTTCTCTGCTCCTTTTAAAATTTATAAATATTTTGAAAACTTTCCAAAGGGAGGGAAAAAACAGCAAGTTGCACATTGGTGACTCAATGCAGTGTCACTCTGTTCATTAAGAAAGAAGGAAATCAAATCATTACTGGAATTAATAAAGAAGAATGTCTTGGTTGACTAGGACAGGGGGAGGGGGGTGCACTTTAAACGGGTCAGTTACAACAACAGCATGGCTGGTTTCCAGCCGTGCTGGGCTCTGTCTGAAGGTCTTAATTATAAGCAGCTCAAAAAAAGCCAATGAGAAAAGGAATTTACAACACAAAAGAAATAAATTAGATCTCAGATGCCTCTATACATATTTAATCATTGGGATGCTGATGAAGAGGAATCTTTAATATTAGCTGCCACGATCCAGCTTTGCTCATAGAGGGCTCTGGGGCAGGCACCTTGCCCGGATGCCGGCAGATTTGGCCGGTGGAGGGGATGCTGCCATGGTGCACGGCTCTCGAGGCACGGCCGCCAGCCAGCAGCCAGAGAGGAGAAAAACCCGACCTTTGGGTCTGGGAATTCGGCTGGAACAACGGCAGGATCAGGCACCTCCCTGGAGCGCTCTCCAAGCACGATGACTTGGCCTTCAGAGATGCTGAAGGTCAGCAAGATGCTCGCTAAGTCCAAGAGCATCTAAAGCCCTGCAGGCAGGGCACCCGAAAACCCTAGCTGAGCCCTCAGCTGCCGCGAAGCACAATGGATGATTGCAGCTCTCTTTCATTTTTAAGCCAGTCTCACTAAGTCCTCTCTGAACTCATTTAATTCATTTTGCCATCTTAGCTCTGATAACCGCAACGATTATTCTCCTTTACCCCACAGCAAATTCTGACTCTCCTGAACCTTCTTCTCATTTATTGATCTCCTGCAACCTCCTGGGTAACCGTTTCCACTGTATCTTCTTAAGGCTTGGTTTAGATATTATCTTTCTCTGCTTCTGTTTGTGTTTGCATAGCGCATCTTCATTAATTAGGAAGTCTTGTCGGACAGAGTGTAGTCTTCGGGGAGTTCCTCTGGTGATTTGTTTACAGATGTCAGGTTAGCAATAAATTGGGAGAAATAATTGACCTTTCCTGTAAGACTTTGCTAATCCTGTTTCTTCTTAACTGTTTCCAATTTTTAGTGTACTGCGGTGTTTTTCTTAATCAATTGTTCAGACTGTGAGAACATTAAGGGAGATGCGATCAGGAACACGTTGCGGTGATGCAATTTTAATGATTCATTCTCTGTTTCTCATTAATTCATTGCATTTCATGTTTCTTCAAGTGCTGACTTTGGAATTTTTCAAGACTTTAAATAGGGGTTTTTTTAAAACAATTACAGTAGCTTTCTTGGTATGAGTTGTGTTGCTGTAGCAGGCTGTGGGCAGGATCCACTCGGCGGGCACAAGGCAGGTGCGGAGCAAGGAGCTCGTCCCAGCCTCCAGGACCTGACGTTGTGCCAAAACAGTTTCCAGCTAACGTGCAAGGAGAACAGTCAGCAGAACATTTCTATTAAAAACTGTTACTTTTAAACAAGTTAATTTCCCCCATGAATCAAGCCATGGTAAAGAGAAATCCCCCATGGCAGGCTAAGTATAATTGTGATACTCTCGTTAGAAGTACTCAGGCTGAATTTTTTTTTTTTTTTTTAACTGAAGAACTCAAACTTTTGGAAGTTAAACGACTTGGAAGAGATCCAGCTTTTGTTTTAAAGGAAATTGTTCTGTTGTTACATTACATTACAGAAATTATAAAAATGTTTCAGAGTTTGAAAACTAAACCTGGGGAAATGGAACATTGCATTTCATGAAAAATGAAAATATTGGGGCTTTTCCATGTAAATTCTTTTAAGAGAGTGATAACATCCTTGTTCAACCAGCTGCACTAGCTTCTAATGCTGCTACTAATATGCAACTGCAGGTCCTTACTCCTGATCCTTGATAATTAGCAAAACAATGATTAAGTGTTCTGTAAGGAAATCCTTTCTCCAACTAATCCCCTAATTAGAAATTCAGAGATTGACTTAAATTTATCAGATACAGTCAATTCAGTGCAAAACCGTCTCTCCTACCAACGACAATAACCCACAGCCAAGCAGTTCTGCTGTGGCAGGGCCAGATGCGATGTGAGATCAGGTAACGCGTACCCCTAATCTGCCTTTACGCAGGCTCTTATGTCACGTTAAAAACACTGTTAGACCCATCAGTTTATAAATCACGCGTTCATTAGTACAAGCTGTTATCTTGTTTCACACAAAGCTGTCAATTTAAGGCAACATTGCAAATTATGTGTTATCTCTGGGCTGTAATTGCCTTAGGGATGCTCTGTGTTATCATTTCACGGGGTGGGAGACACCAGCAGTGTCCTCTGCCAGGAGCACCGGGATGAGGAGGTGTGATGAATTTTCCAGTTCCACTGCTCAAATCACCACCACTGATTTGGGGCATCCTGGGTGCAGCTTGTCCAGGAGCAGGATGTGTCTACATCTGCATCTAAATTATTTAGTATTTTTAACTCAAGTATGTCCCCTGTAAGAAATATTTAAATGAAAAGCCAAGCCAGTGGAGTAAGATGCAGCATCTGCCATTCATCAGGTGGAAGGAGACTCTGGATGTTTAGTTTAGAATTAGAGTCATGTTTATAATTAAATAAAAAAACCTCTCCACACATTTCAGGCAGTCTCTCGCCAAAGGCACTCCTGTCCCCTTGGGTTTCCAAGCAAGCTTTGGGAAGACAAGTTGGTGGCTGAGCCTTTGTAGCCAGGAAGTAAATCTAGTTTTCTTGCTCTCATTCAGGAGTTTGGGGCTTATTGGGCACAATTTTTTGAGCGCCGCTCCCCAGAGCACAGCAGCTTCGCCCGGCTGACATGTCCAGCGTGCAAAGCCCCTGACTTTGGACTCATTTCCCAAAGCTCTTCCTTAACTGGTCTGCACTGGGCAGCAGTACAGGTCTGCATGTCTGTTTGCAAACTCACAGTCCACAGAAAGCCACTCTCAAGGGCGCTGAGCACCGGACTGCTCCTGTGCCTGGGCAGAGGCTGCTCACCGTGCCGCGTCCTGCAGGCAGCAGTCCCTCCAGCTATGGCTTTAGTCAGGTACTTGGGGGAGAGAGATGCTAATCAACATGCTTTGCTGGGCCTTTTATTTTATTTTTTTTTAATTTAATTTAATTTAATTTTATTTTATTTTCTCCCCCTTTTCCTTTCCCTTTTTCCCTTTTCCCTCTTTCCTTTTTCCTTTTCCCTTGTCTTTCCCTTTTCCCTTTTATTTTGAGACATCCCCCCATCCCAGGTGGCAGGGGCTTTCCATGCAGCATGCACGCAAAGCCGGGGCTCCGACGGCACCTCCACGGTGGCTGTGCCCCGTCCCCAAGGACAAGGCAGCCTCCTGGGAGACAGCAGTGCCGCCTTTCCAGTGGGCCTTGTGCACCAGCGATGATTATCTTACTCTGTCCTGGGAAAACCTTCTGATCTGGGAATATTTCTTGCCTGTTCAGGTCTACTGTCGCCGCATACATTTGTGATCGCACTGTCACCCTCTGTCCAAAATCACTGTGGGGAGAGATAGACAGAGAGACACATCACTGCCTACGTACTCAGAGGGACGGATGGCATCATTGTCACAGAGATTTATGCTGCTTAGGACAAAAAAAAAAAGCTAACCATGTTTAAAATGAGGCCATTTCCAGCTGTCAGAATAACGGAGCGTGCCGGGAATGCCTCTGCCTTTCTTCAGTTGCTCATGGCTTTGTCATGCTGCTCCCTTTCAGCAGGAACAAAACTCCTCCTCGCCAGCAGACAGCTTGGAAAGGATCTCCTGCCTCCTCCCCAGTTAAAAAGTGTGCTCTCACTCCCATCTGAGAGGGTGATTTTAACTATAAACTAAAACAGACCCATCTGGTTGGGTGGCAGTCCCAAACTAATGGGTTTGGGTCATTTTTCCTCTTAATTTCAGGCTTAGAGTAATAAAAATGATTAAACTCCGGCACCAGTGAAGCCTACCACAAACTGTCCCTCGCTGAGCTGCTTTAGTGGCAGTACCGTCTCTTCTGCTTTGGAAGTACAGAGCAAAAGAAAAGGATAATGAAACCCCAGTCCCATGTCTCCAGCCCTTTCCCCAGTGTTAATTCTCACCCTTCCAATGCGGTGTCATGGTGAGCGGTCAGGTTCCCACAGGCTTTGCCTGGAGGAGCACAGTGGGAGCCGTCCCCCTTTGGGTTTGGGTTCATTCAGGGTTATTTTTATATATTTCTATAGTTCATGCCTGTTTATGGGTGACACTCTCCCATTGGTCTATGCAGTTAGTTGTGCCACAATTATTAAGGTTTGTTTGAGGTTCTCTCTGTACAATATGAGTGTGTTCTTTAATGGAGGGGAAAATCATGCGATTGCACAAAGCTAAGCAAAACTTAGGCTAAAAGAAGTCAGTTGTTACATAACTAAAATAAACCCAAAACAACAGGATAGACAACAGACATCTGACTGCTTTACAGCTCGGACAAGCTGCAAGAGTCATCTGACCCTAGAGAAAGTTGCAATTATAGCAAAAGTTTCTTAAATAATTTCTGCAAAAATTATTAAAGCTAAAATAAGTATATTTTAGGATAAAATACGTTCAAAATGAGACAAGGCCTGAAAACTCCTGAAGCTGGTGTGGCTACTTACTGAAGATGCTTGGCAACACCAAACTGACTGGGGCAGAGGGCTGCGCTTCTCCGGGAGGTACAGTGAGATATTTGCCATCACCAGGCAAGAGCAAAAAGCTCCAAATAGGAACATGGCAGAGAAGCAAAGGGGTTCAGGCCCAAACAGTGCAAATAGAAACGAGAATATTTAACGACAAAAGCCTTTATTCACAGGGCTGCATGCATCTTCCCCAGGTATGCACCAATGCATCTGAGGTCTCAGGTATACCCAGCTGTTTTCACTGCTTGGCAACTCCTTCATGATCTTGCAGGCTCTACTCCTGTGGCATTATTCCCGCATGAGGACCTTAGTGCCTACTTGCCAGCCAAAAAAAGAATTTCCAGGACTGTTGAGGAGGAGGATTTTGAGGGAAGAAGGCCATTAAGCACTGCAGGTGGAGGGGTCGCTCCATCCGTCCCTGGCTCCCCGGCAGGACTGACTGTGCTGTTACATGGCAGAGGACCGCCATCTCTGCACAGATTTAACCATCTGACAAATGGAGGACCCGAGTGAAGGCATGTGAGTTTAGAGCTTGTTTTATGAGATTGACCATACAATAAATCTAATAGTGCTGAGCTCAGCAGCCTTCTCCAAGCAACTGCAACTAATGACTACCTCCAGAATTGATACAAGTGCAGCACGGTGTGATGTCTGAGATGCTGTAAAAACAGAAATCTGCAGATGTAAAAACTGCAGCGAGCCAGTGGTGGGAGCCAGCTCTTTGCCAAGAACCATTAGCACACCTGGGAAAAGTGCCTGAAACTTCTGGGCATGCATGGTCAAATACAGAGAGAGAGGTGGATGGGCCATCCTGGGCAACGTTCAACTGAGACCTGCATCCCCCCAGCTCTTCCCGGCCATCTCCATTGGAGAGGACGTTGTGTGGAACCGGGGCCCTTCCCAGCAGCGGTGACACTGTGACAGTCTCCACACAGTGTTTAAAACCAGTGCCTTGGGCTGCAGCCTCCCTTTAGGATGACCAGAGCCTGAGTGCAGAGCCCTCGGGGGGGGGGGGGGTCTTTCTTGTTGGGTTGACATGATGCAGCTACAACGGGTAGGAAAGGACAGAGGGAAGGACAGCCCTGCTGCATTGCCATTGCCTTGGGAAAGCAGCCAAGAAACGCCAGCCCCAAGCCACAGCTCCTCCAAACCCCTTCGCAACCGTGCTGTAAAGGCTGTGCGCCCCATTCAAACAGCTCTGTGTCCCATGGATGGACCTGAGGGGACCACGGCATCTGTGCTGGCTCTGCCTCTACCTGTCACGAGTGAAAGTCGAGGCTAGGCACACCGTAGCTTGTTTTTTCTGCTTCCTTAGAGCCCAGCAATGTCTTGGGTTGTCTCAGTAGTGTTTGCGGCGGGTGGTGGGGGGGACATCTCTGTCCTCATGATACCTGTGCTCCACAGCTCCTGCTCCCCAGCCAGACCCATCTGACAGATGATCTGAGCTTGACCTGATTGTGGATCTTCTGCTGACTGGAAATAACTTTGTCTGTTGGTAGTGGCGGTGGTAGGAAATGTACCTAACCCCTCCCATCTGAAAATGTCAACAGGCCTTCGGTGGGATGTGTGTTGGGGCTCTTGGGGGGCAACAAGTCCCACGAGTAGTGGCCGGTATGCGCATGGCAATGAGCACCATCTGCATCCTGCAATACGCTTTCAGTTGTTTTCCTTGTCCCCTGTCACTATTAGCATTTGTAGGCTAACAGAATGAGAAAAAAATCGGCGAGCTTTCTGCTCTAATCCTGTTTCCACTGCTGATCCTGTGTAGGTTCGGACACCTCTTTGTCACTTCTGTTCCCGCAAGCTTGCACCCCCCCCCCAGCAACTTGTAACATCTGCGATTTTGCAGACTAATGACATTACAGAAGCAATCAAGCACCATGCTCCAGGGCCCAAGTTAATCTCCTCTTCCCCCTCCAAGGAGAGCCTTGCACAGCTGCCATGTGCACCAATGGAGACCTGCACTTCTCAGGAGCCAGGGTGGACCATTGCCCAAGACCGGACACTCACTTGGTAAATCAGTGCCCTCACCCAGCACGGCAGCGACCTCCTGAGCTGTAACACCACGGTGAGTGAGGTCTGGCCAAAGAAACAGAGGATCCCTGGGGCAGAAACAAATTACGAAAACCCAGCTACCCTCCATGCACAAGCGGAGGGTATGGCAGGGCTCCTCCCTGACTCAGGTACAGCTTCTTCATTAAGGAAAAGCAGCTGAAACTCACATAGTATCTACCAAGATACTACGATATCTATATTCAAGATCTAACAGGCTTCCCCTTCCTTTTCCAGTCTAAATTTGCCCATTTATTCAGCTTCTGAGTGCTGACAATCCCTTGTGCCAGTTACTCGTGTTGGAGAACGAGCCTGTCCAGCACTGCTAGTCCTCGGCCAGAAGCTCTGACCCCACAGAAATAAGAGAATTTGTGCTTCTTTGATTTGTGCTGTGCCTGGCTGGGAGATGCTCTCGCCATCCCTCTGTGTCACAAGCAGAAATAGTAATTGGATGGTTGGCAGGCAATCATCATGCATTTCACATTTTTAATAAGCACTTGCAAGAGAAATGATCCGTTCATCTTCTCAAGCTTTCCATGAGGACACATAAAGCTGTAGAAAGCCTGCAAGCCCCTTCAGCCAAATGCCCGAGCACTAACACTGCACAGAGCAGGCCTCCTTCGACGGTGGGTTGGAGGAATCAAACCAAAACGGCACAGGGATCAGTTCAGTGCAGCGTCCAGAAGCAAATACCAGGGTGAGCTCATCAGCTCTTGCCCACATGAGTGTTACTAAAGGGATAATTTGGGCACTTTTGTTTTAAAAAGCAAGATAATACTGGGTCTGTTTTTAAAAACAGTCAGCAATCATTGTATTAACAGAATGGTGCTGATGATTTCGCAGCAGATGTGAAGATCCCCTAGTTATACTGTTTTAGGGTCATGGCATATTGGGTCTTCAGTGTTGAGAGTGTGTAGCATGTTCATTTTCTGTGGGCATGATAGGACCACTCCAGGGATGTTTTGATTTAGCTATCAGAGAAGCACCATGATTTCAGAAGGTCCTCGATTACACCCATCTCAAAGCCAAGACTCTTTCCAGCTCCTCGTTCTCATGTGCCTTGCTACCTTTGCAGGGCATTCCTGCCTGATCGATGACCACAATGCCAGCTCCACAGTATGAGTTGAACTCTAAGCTATCGCAACACGAAGAAAAAGATTTTTTTTTTCCAGAAGAGTCATGTGTAACCTTTGAGAGGTGTCCTGACTTTTGGATCGCATCTGTCCCTCCATCCCCTGGTGTAACGGTGCATGAAAATTAGAAGGTGAAGACATAAGCAAAGTTTAAGTACAGAAGCAAAGCTGAACTCTGAATTGTGCAGTCATTCAGAGACAGCTTTTCTCTGTGCCCTCTGCGGGGTACTACCTTCTCATCTTCCTTATCCTCATAGCAAAAATGAAAACCAGGGCACATTTTTATTATCCTATGTCATCTCATGCGTTGCACAGAGCTTTGATACAAGTGGGAAATGGGTGTTGTTTTTCTCATACAAGGCTGGATCTGAGATTGCCAGGAGCATCGCTGTGCAGGGCTTGCTTTCCTCACCCATTCCCCCAGCTTTTGTTTTTCCTCTGAAGACTCACCCCAGCCCTTTGGTGAGCTTGTCCTGTTTGCCCAGGAGAGGACCAGAGAAGTGGGGTGGCATCTGTGGTTCCAAACAGTGTGACCCAGAGAGGGAAATCCGCCTGCCTCTGCCCCTGCCTCTTTCCTTCTCCTGCTGAGCTCCCCTCTGAGCAGCTGAAGATCTGCCACCAGTCCCTGGTATACCACAAGACCGCAAAATCAGCCTGGAAAACCACTGAAAAACAGTATTGCATCCATACATGCATATGCACACCGCTGAGCGAAGAAGGGACATTCATGCTCAAGCCTAGTTTTATTTGCTTATAAATGGAGATAGTTATGGCCACTGCTTGAGGTGCTGCACGGCTTTTCATTCAAAACCATGAAAAAGCACTTGAAGAAGAAGGGATGCAACTGAAAGTGGGGCATGTGGTCTAGGAAACAAAAACCAGTTACAAATACTTTGGGGCTCCCCACCCATTTGGCCACAGTTCCCTGGCGAAGGGAAGGCATCTTTCTCCAGCAAAAATGCACAGAATGACAGCTAAGCACCGGTGTTTTCAGAAATCCTTAGGCAGGAGCACTGGCACGTAAAGCTGGTGGTCCAGGGGACATCTCTGCAGCGGAGCGGTGCTCTGAGAGCAGAGCGGGCTACGGCTCTGCTTGCGCTGACAGAAATTAGCTTGCAAGGAAGCAACTGCAGCAAAGATGTGGCCACATGGACTTTGCAGTGCTCTGGCAAGGACAGCGCATCTCCAGGGTACTTGGAAGAGTTTCCATCTGATGTGCTAATGCTCAGCAAAGCCTCTGCACTCTTCTTCCCTGCCGGTGGTATTCTGCTAGCGTAGTTCGGCAAGCACAGGGACCTAGCATGCCTTGTCATCACATCTTTACTTGCTGTGTAGATATGGCCAGGTACCTCACAACACAGTTAAATGGACACAAAATGTGAGTGGAGAGCAGTGGCAAGTAGCACTTCAAAGGTTAGGTGGCCAATTTTGTTTCCTTGTGGAGTCTCAGTATCTATTTACCCCTTTTCACTGGAATACAACAATCCTACATCTGCAGGAGTAATACATTGGCACAAAGGGACCTGAAACCAATTTTTTTTTTCATTGCACAAATCAAAAGCGACATAGAAAATGCAGAATGAGACAAAACACTGGGCAGTTCCTAAGATTTTGGGGCTGATATTTTTGGAGGAGCCTTGTGGAGCTGCAATGCCATGCACTGCTGGCATGTATCCCCCCCCGGGCACGCTTTAAAATCCTGGCCTTAAAACTCAGCTTGAACAAAGTGCTGCTGTTAGTACTTTTAGTAACAGCAATAAAGATTTTTTTTTATTGTTGTTCCATATAGGAATTTCACAGCGTGTCCCTATTGTTATTTTGAGGTCACTCCTCAGATCCAGCTGCTACAGCTGCAATAATTGAAGAGGGCAACGCCGAGCGTGTTCTGCACAGCATCGGGATGGGCTGTAGCCATCTATAAAAAGCTCTGCTGGAGTGGAGAAGGATGCTCGAATTCCCTCGATGTGGAAGCCTTTGGAGCGCCCGTGGCTGCTTCCAGAGGAGGACTGAGCTCTTGGGAAAGAGCTACAGGGCTTCACGCAGTGATTTCTCTAGCAGAGAGCCAGGAGCGTAGAGATGCGTGGCAATACCTGCGCTCCCAGTCGGCTCCCAGTCCCCGCCATGCCCCCCGCCTGCCCCGCGGTGGCACGGGGAGCTGACGGTGACTTCACGGCGTTCATCCAGCCCGGGAGTTCAGCAGCTCGGCCCCTTCACCAGAAGGGTCGGGGCACTGCGCGAGCTGCTCTTTTAACATTCCTGAACATAAATCCTCCCTCTAATACACCGACAATTGATGTGCACGCTGTTTCTCTTGTAGCTCTGCAACGATGCCCATCTGCCAGGGTGGCACCGAGCCCACGAGGGTGTAACGCCAGTAACGCGGCTGAGGTGCCAGCTAAACAAGCGCGGAGGGGAACAGCCTGCGCGACACGGAGAGCCAACAGATCCTCCTGTTTGCAAACAGTGCCAACTTTGGGCAACTCGCTTCACTGCAGAGCGTGCATCTGGAGCAGCTCGCGGGCACTACACCGCTGGCACGCGCCTCGGAGCTGCCGCTTTTCTGTCCGGTTGCCTCTGCGCCGGCATTTCTGCACGTGGGCGGCGAGCTGGGAAGGGAAAAATATGTTGTTCGCTTTTCAGACCAAGGGCAAATGATAACTCATTGGAGCAGAGCTTCTCAGGCAGTTTTTGCCAAAAGCTGGCTCATCAGATGTTCCCGGTGCTTTTCCTCCCTCGTTTCCAGCTGCTAAGCTGCCCATTCTCAGTATTCACTTTCACCGTGAGTTTTTCATGCTGGAGGAAAGGCAAAGGTAGTCCCCGTGGTTGCAGAAGGTGGATTCATTGCTCGTTATACAGGCTCTGCACTAAAAAATGGTCTTCATTGGGAAGCACGTATGGAAATCACTACCTTTGAAATGTAAGCCTTGATGGGAAAGTTGCTCAGGTCCTCATGCCAAGAGCAGCCGCCTGCCCACGGTGAAGGCAGTTTTGAGATCAGAAGGGGTGGCAGAGATGGCTGATGCTATTTTCGGGAAGACTTGAGTTCCCAAGTGTGCAGATACCCTCTGCCAGACCTTTTAAGTTCCAGATAATTGGAAGGGATCATCTTGCTGATGGTGCTTGTTCATGGCCTGGTGCTCTTCACTGGCAACTGGAGATGGTAGGAGTTGGAGCGAGGATTTGTTTGATATTAGGTATCTGTCCCAAATCATTATTTTCTGCATTTGCACTAATCTTTCTCGGAAAGAGGCAGTGCTATGCAGACATAACGATGTTCAGATCATAGCTGGACTTAGGGAAATACTTGTCATCGTGAAATCTATTTTATATGGGTACCAGTTAGCTTGGTCGTGTAGCTGAAAGGCATGAAGGATGAGTAGGAAAGCAACTGTGACTAATGGAAGCTTTTCTCAAATGTATGTAGTCATAGGAGTTAATGAAAAGAGGAAAAAGAGCTGGCTCTTGAACTCTCCATCAGGAGAAGTGAAGTGTAACGCTATGCAGAAAAAGGAGCTATCATTTTCAGATTCCTTTCCAGCAATTATTTTGTATTTTCAAGTCTGTCCGAACTCCCAGATCAGCTTAGGAAACTGTACTTTCTGAATATTTCCTGGAAAGACCCAACACTGCTGCAAGAAATCCTGCTCTCACCATGTTCCTACTCTTCCTTGCAGAAGCAGCAAGCACAGGGGAGGATTAGCTGAACTCCTGTCCTGCTGGATGCTTATCCCAAATGAACTATTTTATCACCCTAAGCCTGGCTCTCGCACCTCTCCCTGCGGTATGTGGCTGCCACTCATGCAATAAGCGGCTCAGCTACCAGTTCGAGCCACCCTTATTTATTGCATTAAGGAGCGTAAGTCCGAGCAGCTTAACTTCATTGCACTAGGAAAGTTTGCAGGAAAGGCCCCTCTATGAAAGCAAACAGAGGAAAGCAAGCAGCACCACAGCACTGAAAAAACTCATGGTTTATGTGAAAAGTTAGAGCTGGATGAATTATTTCTGGCTCTTTGTAAGAGATGACTACATGCTGTACAGTGGATTTTGAGGTCTTGCAAACAAGAGCTCCCTTCCTGCTCTTCAGTCTGGGGAGTAAGTTTGAAGAATTACTTTTTCTACATCTGTGGATTAATCAGCACTTAATCGAGGCTCTGTCCTCGGCGGGTCGCTTGGCACATGGACCGAGCACACAGCTCGCAGCCTGGGAGTCTCTCCACTGCTTCCCGTATCCTCTAGACCCAGACCATGTTGCTCGTGTCATACTGATCATTTAGTTAGCATCTGTTTCAGACATTTAAATGGAAAATGCCTCACATGATGCATTTATTTGATTAATGCAAAATATGTCCTCCAAATCCTGAATTCAAGCATCCCAACTGGAGCTTTGCAGCAACCCCCCGTGCCAAAAGAAGCCTTGGGAGTTCGTGCCTTCCCAGGCTAGAGGCAAAGCATGGGTTTCTCTGGCCTGGAGGGAGAGGAGCACTCAACCTGCTCAGCACCCGGGGTGGACTGTGCACCTCACGAGCCCAAAACCCCAGGGCTGCCGCCAGCCGAGGAACCACAGCGTGAGCGGAGCTCTTGGCACGTCCAAACCCGCCAGTCTGTGGAAAGGCAAGGATAAAAGGAGCTTTCTTGAATTTGGCTCTTTTATTCCAATTTGGCTCTTTTATTCCAGTTACATAAAGCTATTACCCAGCTTCAAGAGAGCTGGCCTATACCCTGCTGGCTTCAGCTTGCATCTACCCTGACAGATAAGAGCAAAGCTGCCTGCTTCCATCAGACAGCAAACAATCTGGGTACAGCAGGTGCTTAAAATATCCGCAGGAAGAAAAATCAATTAAAGGAATGAAGGGCTGCTGAGGGAGGCCAGGTGGTTAAGGACTGGAGGAGGGTGAGGATAGGAGCTGGAAGGGCTTTTATGGGTGGGGGGATGCTTGGGTAGGGTAGAAAGGAATAGGTGGGGGGATGGTGCTCTTGGCTCTGCATGAGGGAACCATCTCTCCGCTCCTATGTGTAAGCTGAGCCTCTGGGCTCTCTCTGTTCCTTTTATCTCCCCTTGATCCCCATTTCAGGTCTGGAAGGCAGCTTGTTTGTAACCTGACTGCCTGGGTCTCTGGTGTGGGAGTAGGGAGACCTACAAGGACTTTCCACCTGCTTTAATTAAGCTGTTTTTTAGCAGGAAATCTCCTTGGGTAAAATCTAGCCCTTATAATAGTTAATAGCAAAACTTTATTGACTATAGAGGAGCTAGGATTGTCCCTAATTAGTCTTTGATAAGCCTGTTATTTTTTTTCCTGGTTCTCTGGACCCAAGGGCTCTGACTGTGCAGCGGGGCTCGCTGATCCTTGCTACAAGAAGATTTGCTCTATCTTTGCTGGGGCTGCACAGCCCGGTGTTCTGTCCCCATGCTGCAGCAAGCACACAGCGCAAGCCCTCGAGAGGCTGCGTCTCTGCTGCCCTTCCCAAACTGCCACGTGTGCCTTGGAAATCCTTGCAGGCACGCCGGGGTGGTGCGTGCTGTCCGCAGCAAAGGTGCATCCAAGCCGAGTGAGATCTCTCTAACGAGTAACTGCTTGAACCCATCCCTTGTGTTTCTACCTTCTTTGCCAATATGGTTTTTAACCTGCACCCTTGTTTGGGGTTTCAGTTTTAAAATCAAGATCACTGCCAGCTGGGAGGCAAGCAGCAGCAGGAGCTGTGGGAAAAGAAAGTGATGGGTGAGGCAGTTTTGGGGATGGGCAGGGCTCCAGCAGTGCTCTGGCTTTATATCACCTTCCTTTGCTTCTTCTTTTATAGTGGTGGTGAAAGAGCCAGGCTGAATGAGGCTGGGGTTTTACTGTTGAGGTTTTTTTAAAGCTTCTTCCTTTTTCCTTTTTTATCAATAAGCCAACTTTGAAAGAGAGGCAGCGAGTTTCCCAGCTGGTGTCTTTGGGGGTTCTTGGTGACTGTGATAACCGTCAGACATTTATACGGTTTTGCATTTTGTACGACTGAACCTACATCCCAGCTTATTTATCAGAAACTGTGTTAGATTCTGGGTGTATATGTTATATTCTGGCTGTTCCTTGTTTTCTAGCTTTCAAATGTGTTGGAGAGGCCCATTGAAATCAACAGCAGCATCGACAATGGTTTTGCTGTGGATTTCATCATCCTGGTATTTCGGTATAGCTGAGATGTATTTGTGGACGCAGCTGAGGAGCGGTGTTGGACATGCACCCTGGGGTGTGTAGCTGGCTGTTGGGGGGATCCAGGGCACCCAACGAGCACAGGGGACACCTCCACATCTGTGGGACCTTTGGGCAAATGAGTCAAACCCTAAAGGCACTGTGGGCTTGGTGCTTCCCATGTGCATCTCCTGTAAATTATGGTCTGGAAAGCAGCAATGTACCTTTGTGGATCTCAATGTGAAAGTCTCAGCTGGCATTGGAGGAAAAAAAAAAAAAAATCTGCAAGACATTGCTAGCCTCTAAAATTGAGGGGGAAATCCTGGCAGTGTGACCTCCCTGGGGTTCAGAGCTGGTGAGCGAGACCTAGCATTTATTTAGGTTTAAACCTTCTGATATTTGAGACCCTCATTTTTTGGGGGAGCTGGATGCTCATTATTGAATGCTTGGAGTCAGGTGCTGCCACCAAAAGCATTGGTCTCCCTTGACCACTGGCAGAGGTGGGGTTTCTGGGGCTGCACTTCTTGCCTGCTCTCTCCCATAGGCAGATATTTACACCAAGACAAAGTGGGGGCAAGTTATGCCCCACGTGAGCCGTGTTGCTGTAAATGACTCCGCAGAGATGCAAAGCAGTCAGTGGTCCATGGGCCCTCTCCATCCCTGTGCCACCGCCGGTCTGGGGCTCTGGGTGGTTGCAGAACTGGGGTATCGTTCCTGCGGTTCAGGTGGCGATGGCCCTGGGGAGGCATCCAGCACAGGGGGATGAGTTTGAAGAGCTTGCTGTTGCATGGAGCTGCCAGTTGTTCAGAACAATGCTGACGACCTGCTACAGCCTGCCCAGCAGCACAACCAGCAGATTTGTAATGACCAGGAATAAACGTTTTGGTGAAATGCCGGGGTGAGCCTTAAGGACATTTCAGCCCTTTCCCCTCGGGAGATATTAAGCAGACTGTTTGCTCAGGCAGCAGTTGATGCCGTGTTGGCCTGGCTAAACAAACAGCTGACTCCAGTCCAGACCTCCTTCACAAAACCATCCATCTCTCTCTCTCCTTTTTTTTTTTTTTTTTTTTTATTTTTAAAAAATCTCTGCACTTTCTCCATGCTCTGCAGCAATGCTCATGCATCTCAGGCCAGGCAGCACACCCAGGCTGCACCTAGGCATCAGATCGCATGGTGAGGGACATCTGAGGCAAGACCCTGCCTGCTGACTTCATGCAGAGCCAAAATTCAGCCCACTGAGTACCGGGTGAGATTTGTCACCTTTACTTTCCAGCAGTGCAGATCAGTCCAAGTAGTGCCAGTGGATTTGCTGCCCTGAGTCCCGGCCAGGTGTTTTGCTGGGGACTTTGCCCCATGGAGGAGGACTTACTGCTCATCACAGCATCATCTGCATTGGGTCATGCCCTCACTGGCACCTCGTGTGCCCAGGACAACCCCCAGAGCTCACCGGTCAGCCCCATTTGTTTAGGGAGCAATCCCTGCACAGTCTTCTCCCCACCGGGCGGGCCCCCAGCACACTCATCAGCTCTCCAAAGTTGATTAATGAATTCACACCAGCAAATATTTATCTCGCTTTCACATCTGCATGTTCTTGCCAAAATAACTTTATTTCTTACGGTCGGTCCGGGATATCCTGCCAAAGGCTGAGATGGGCTGCAGGGGCTGAGCCTGGCTGACCCAAACCCCTTGCCCCGGGGTGCTGCCTTCAGCTGCTCGGTGCAGGGGAGGCAGCTCCTCGAGAGAGCAATGAAACACAGCAGCATCCTCCTAACGAAGGGGTTAACCCACAACCTCGCTGACCAGGTGCTATGTTGCACTACTCGCTGAGTGTCCTGCAGCTGTTTTGCGGCTGATTTCAGACTGATCTCAAAGTTGGGAGACCCCCAGGTTGGTCTGGGTCTCTGCTGTGGTGCAGGGCAGCACAGGGGATCCTCTGGGGCTGTCTGCTGGGACGGGACCCGCTGCACTGCTGGGAGGGTGAAGGCTGCACGTGAACAGCAGGACTTCAGCGGGACATCCCTCGTGAGCCACTGAAGGATCTTCTGGCCGTTCTCAGGACCTCTCTGGACTGGAAGAATAAGGATGCTCAAACCCTCCAAGATCATCAGGTGTCTCTGAAACACATGAAGATGTGGTCTTCATTGAAAGACCTGGGGCAAACTAGCTGGGAGACTGAGACCAGGACATCCCCACGCCACCTCCTCTGCAGCCTGGCCAGCGCGGGTAGGTGCTGGACACGCTCTTGCTGCGCTCTGCTCAGTCTCCAGGCTTTCCTTGCAAGTCACCTTTAAACGTTTCCATCTACATATGCTCCCGACACCAACATGCTGTAGCTGGAATACAACGTTTTTGCCATCAGCCATGGACCTGCAGGTCCCTGATGTCTCCTGTGCCTCTTGCCCATTGGAGGCAGCTGTTTTGGCATCTGCCTCTTGGGGCTGGTGGTGGCTCTGAGCTGCGATAAGCTGCGGCATTTGGGGTGTAGGTGAAGCAGATCACAGCAATCGTGATGGATCTTGGTGGCCTGGAGAGCAGAGCAGCCTCCCATCCTGCCCTCGCTCCCCATGCTGGTAGGGCAAGGGAGCGGGCAGAGGGGTTGGTCACTCTGGGAGAGGCCATAATGAAGTGAGAAAAGTTTCCTTTCCAGTGTCTTGTTGAATTTTTAGGGTTTGATTAAGGGCTCTCCCTGAAGCAGGCAGGGACATCAGAGGCATCTTTAAAAGGGGAAAAATAGATGTTGCCTGCTGTTATGCTTAAGAGAAAAAATGATGGATCCCAGAGACTCCTAATGCTCACTCTGGCCACTTTAAAGCCTCTGAGATGGCAATGTCATTAGCTACACAGCAGGACAAGCATTATCTCTGCCTTCCACCTTCCCCAATGGAGTCATCCAAAACCACAGAAGCACCAGGAGATGATCCCAGGCGGGTGTTCTTGTCACTGATCCCTGCAGCAGGAGACGGTGGGCACAGCTGGCTGAGACGTGGGCTTTCCTCATCCCACCCTCATCGCCAGCCCAGAGCATGAAGGACACTAATGCTCTGTAGTCACAAGAGTTATTTCTGGTTTTTCCCAAATTCAAAAGCATTTCAGAGTTTTCCAACTGCAAATCACAATCATATTAAGGATTGTTTTTCATCCGTACCTGCACAGACTGTTTTAGAGGCTTACAGAATCTAAACCAACTGGCTGCCTGGGTTAACGTACCCTGCAATTTTGGGATCTGGTGAGCAGGAGTACAGTAAATACTGAAAGCCATCAGACCGAGGTTTCCAAAGGACTCTCTAAAGAGATTGATTTCCCCAAACCCCTGTGACTGCAAATGGAAATTTCATGCCAGCTTCCTTTCAACCAGCATTTCCCAGGGAGTCTAAATGTGGAGCTCAGATGTACTTGACAAAGTCGAGACTCGCAGTTCCCCCGTTAGCCGCTGTGCCGAGATCCCTCTCCTTCTTAGCAGTAGCTGAAGTACACGGGCTGCTAGCAACGACATGCTGTTCTGCTCAGACATGCCATGCTGTAGTTTTTTCTGTGATTCAGGATGTCTGATCATGTTGTTTTTCCTGTTGGCTCCCTCCATGTATCCTCCATCTCCTTTTTTTTTTTTTTTTTTCTGACTGAGGGTAAAATCTGGCGTCTCCAGCCAGAACTCCAGCACTCAGAAGTGCTGGGATCTGGGGTAGGAGGAGGCTCTGGCTCTGTTTGGCAGGCTTGCGGGAGGCTTAGGCTGGGAAGACGCCCTTGGCAGTTGGGATTACCCAGCGTGGTGGTGGAGCTCTCCTTCTTGAGAGCTTCCACCTCCGGGCACAGCACCAAGTTGGGCACAACACCCCGACCAGCACAACGCCGAGGCTCAGCCTGCTCCCAGCCGGTGGGCGTCTGGCCCTGGAGCAAAGCCCGGCCCAGGGATACGTCGCCGCGGTCCGTCCCTGCAGACAGCAGCGGCCACGCAACTCCCCTGTTCGCACCCCCGTGACACCCCATCACTTCACGCGCGCTGGGGTGATGTGGCAGGGGGTCTTGCTGCTGGTTTTCAGAGCCTCTTGCAGGGCTGAACCTTGGGTCGTGGCACCAGGAGTTTGCCCGTTTGCCGCCGAGGATCCCTCTCCGCTGTCCTTGGGATGTTCCCAGGCTTTATGGGATGGCTGGTACGTCCCAGGCGGTGGCTGGTCTGTCTGCCCAGCTGCCCCGAGTCCCCTCCCTGGCAGGTCTCTAGTGAGGGAATGGTCTATGATAAGAATTGGAAATTGGGCAGATGATGCATCAGGCACGGATTTGGGGAACCTATGTGCTTTTCCCTACTTATGCAGGTAGCAGATCTGTGCTCTGCTGCTGGTATCTCCCTCCCGCTCTGGTTTGTCACAGCCCTGCGTGTCCCTGCCCAGACAATTTGTGCTCTGTGTAACTATGGTGTTTTTCCAGGGCTGGATATTAACATTAGCGAGGAAGGACCTGATGCCAGGGAGCTCATCGGGCTTCCTAAGTGCATGCAGCAGGTGAGGACCAGAAGGACAGACACCCTGGAGCCTTCGGGTGGCATCCCTGCCCGCCCATCCTCATCTCACCGGTCCTGGTACCTACCTGGAGGCGAGCAGCCAGGTCGCACCAGATGATCAGAGCACATGAAATGCCCCATGGCCATGGAAGGGGTGGGTGCTCCAATGTGCAGGGCAGTGGGGAGCACAGGGGACCCCTGCCTGCATGGGGCACCCTGACCAATTTGGCTTTAAGCCAAAGAAGTATCGTGTGGGAATTTGGATTTCTCCTTGCGATGATAGCGATCGTTCCTGTCTCATGGCAGTGAACTTCAAGAATAGTCATCGTCCTTTACCACCTCGGATGCCGGAGCAGACAGGCACCATTAGCTTGGCGTTGGCGGTAGGGAAATGGGGGCAGAGAGAAGGTGCTGACTCGGCACGGGCTGGTGCAAGGCCACAAGCAGCTCTCCTGGTCCTGGCTGGGACACGGCCCCTGCAGCCGCTCATATTACGGACTCGGGAACCTTTCCCCAGCTCAGCCCAGAAACACTAAAACAGGCTCTGCCTGTGCTTGCCCGAGGCCAAGCGTGCACTCATGAGCAATCACACGCCACGGAAGGCAAACTCTGTAGAATAAGGCCAGAGAGCACCATGCCCAAACCGTGTCAGGCAACATTGAAACAGCACTGGCTCAAAAGAAAAATCAGGCAGGATGAAAAGAAACAACATAATGATGTCAATGCAAATTCAGGCTGAAATGATGTGAGTGAAATCCCCAAAGATGCGATGCCAAGAAAAATAAAACCCAACAGAATGTCAGAAACCCAAATTGCAACAAATAACATAAGGGGGATGGGGAGGAAAGAAGAAGAAAAGGACTAATTTTGTGGAACAGACAGAAGAAAACGCAGGCGATTGGCAGAGGCGAGTGGCATCAAACCAGGTGGTGCAAATCCCAATGCCAGCCAGTCACCGGGAAAAAAACCCAGAGGAGATGATGAGCAATGCAAGGCAAAACCAGGGCAGAGCGACGCTGCGCAGAGCAGAGATGGGGCCACGTGGAGGCACAACGGGCTGGGAGTGACTTGCAAGCCAAATAGCGATTCAAGGGTAGGAATAAACTCGTCTGAAGAGCAGAAGGTAAACTGCAAAGCGGAGCGATGTCATGCCGAGCGCAAACAGCCAGGGCTCCTGGAAATGCAGCTGTTTGAGCTGGATCGACGCTTAGTGACAAAGAAAGCAGAGCTGGGATGAGAGCTGGGGACAGGGACCTGGCTCCGTGCACGCCGGGGCATCGTGACTCCCAGGACAGGGCTTGCGAGGTGCCTTTGCCACGGGGCTGCCAAACACTGCACCCGCCTGAGGGAGCTCAGCCACCCCGTTCTGCAGATGGGGAAACTGAGGCACAGGGAGAGCAGGCAGCATGACTTTCAGGTGCCTTCCTTGATGTTCTCCCAACCCTGCTGTCAGCCCGGGGCCAGGACGGGAGTGGGAGCATCGCCCAGATGCAGCCCTAACATCACCGTCCCGTCCCCGCCACTTCCCCTCCTCTAAACCTCTGGTTGCCTCTTACTACAACTGAGAAGCAAATTATACAGCAAACCTTGATTTCTGTATTTGCCCTGATAAAAAGCACCAGTAAGTGCCTGGCCCAAGGTCAGGCAGTGCCGGGGAGGTGGGAAGGGCAGCGTGGATGCCAGAGCCGGCTCCAACCGCTCCTTCCCGCAGTGCTCGTGCCACGCAGGCAGCCCTCCCCAGCACAAAGCCCTCGATGTTAAATTCATGCTGCATGCCTTACAATAAATGGAGCTGCGGAGACAATAGCAATCCTGGTACATTTAGTACATAAATAACTTTAAAATATCAGTATTGTGGAAGGAAAATCTCTGTCATCTCACTGCAGTACTTTTCCATCAATGCCACGCGCTGCCTGCCCCGTGTTTTGTGGCTGGGCAGGCAGGGATGCGCAGGCAGGAGCAAGGCAGGGCTTGCACGGGTAGGGCCAAGCTCTTTGTCTGGAACCGGGGCAGCCGGGGAGGACGTGGCTTCATCTTCCAACAACTTCACCCAACATTTTGTGTTTGGGTTTATGCTGGGTTAATTTTGTCCTATCACCCTGTAACGAGATGGGGAGAAACCCTCACCCCACCCGTGAGTGGGAACTTGGGCTTAAATGAGGGCCTGGCTCAAAGCAGCAAATATACCAGTTTTCATTCTAATTTAATCAGGAAATCTTTGCTCTTGAAGGCTAAGTGACAGCGTGAAAGCTGAGAAGTCACCTGGGAGGGATCTGAACTGATACGGACAAAGCCCAAGAGAAGCCTCTCCTCCTGCTCATTTTCTTCCTACGCTCTCACCAGCCTGTTCCTGGGGGCTCGGGGTCAAGGACCAAAACCGCCCTGTCCCCATCCCATTCCATCCCCTGCCTCTCAACCTCCTTGCAGTGGGGACAGGCTCATAATAGTGCTACCAAAGCCGTTAGTCATGCGGGGAACATCACCCTGCAGTGGGATTCACCCCTCCTTTGTAAATAACTCCTTCCTGCAACCTCAGTTGGAGGATTATTTGTATCTGGCATAAATCGTCCCCAGCAGGAGAGTGATGGGAGGCCACAATGCTCTGGAGAACACCCTGGCGTGGGAGACGTTGCCTTCCGTGGGGAGATATGATGGGTTGGCTCTGGGCTGGAAACACCCTGGGCCAGCCCTTGGGTCCAGCATCTCAGGCACCGGAGCTGAGCCTGCCTGGGATCGATGCTCTAAAGGAAAAGCCTCTCACGCTGCCAGGCTTCCCAGAGCCCCAAACCCAGACTAAAGGTGGGTTTGGGGGCTGGCAACTCTCAGCCCTGCCCAGGCTCAGGGGCACATAAGCGTGCTGAAGGATCCCTCCAGCGCCAGCACTGCCGGGTCCCCTCTCCCCGTGCTGATCAGGGGCTGCTGCTGGGGTCTGTACTGGCGTTTGGAGTCGGCACTGCCTCTCAGTGCCAGGAGTTTCATCCCCATGGGTCCCTCGGCGCCTAAATGGCTGTGCTTTAGGACACCATAGGAGATGTAGCTGCTATGCCAGCCAGAGAGGGGTCCGGTGGGGCAGCATTTACCAGCTAGAAGTTACTTCCCTTCCCTTTAAATGTTGTGCATTGAAGCTTTTAAACACCAGTGGCTTCTGCAAATTAAAAAAAATAAGCGCAAGAAAAGGAATAAATATTTAAATGGTAAGAAGCCCATTTAGCCTCTCACAAACATCTATATCCCGGAGCAGTTTCTCGACGAGCAATTTGCGTTTCATTACAGGGAGAGTGGACATGTGCTAGCAAAATCCATCCTTTGTTTATACCTCCAGTGACCGAGGCGCTAAGCAGCCTTCCTATCTTCTTACAGCAGCCTCCCAGCAAATCAACCTGCTCCATGGCCCATTAAAACCTTTAATCAGCCACCTTGGTGACTCGCAGCAGCCGAAACACAAACAAACAAATCCTGCCACAGCGTTAAGAGGACCCAGTGCCGGACTTTTGGGAGCGAATCCTGCTTTCAGCGGGGTTTGGTGCGATGGAGGTCCCAGCAGTGTCTCGGTGCCCCCGGGTGCTGCCTCGTCTCTGTGTGCGGGGATGAAGATGCTCCCCAGACGCTCGCCCGGCAAGGTGGGAGGGCACGTCCTCCGCGGAGCCGTGGTGGGACCAGGTATGGAAGGGGCTGCGGACAGGCTTCTCCCCTGGGAGCGAACTCTGTGGCGTGGGCTTTGGGAACGTCCCGCTGATGCCAACTGGTAGGGATGGAGGTCAGGCAGGAGCAGGCAGTTTCATGGGGCTGCATCCCACAGGGTTTTGGATCTGCTATTCTCCTGGTTCCCAACTCCCAAGTGGAGAGCGATGGAGAGGCTCAGGCTGGCAGGGATGGGACTCAGCCCAAATCCTGCCCAAGCCCTGGCTGCTATGGGGGATGCAGGAGCTCGACCCTGTTTATCTTCTGCAATGATGACAGGAGAGGTGGGAGCAGCAGCGTGGCTGGTCCCCAACCCAAGAGTGGCTGGACTTGTCCCCAGCCAAACACCCGCACTCCAGCAGAGCAGCAGGTAAGCAAGGAAAAGCCAGCTCACACTGATGCTTTACACCGTGATGTTTCCCGGAGCCCGGATCCTCTGCCCCAAACGAGCGGTCTAATTAGAGCCTGCGGTACAAGGACTGCCCACATGCAGATACAGACCCTACGTGCAGCTACAGACCTGAGGAGGGGACGGCTGGGTTTAATCAGCCCTCCATGCTGAAGGATTAACAGCAGCAATCTTGTTTCCAGCCAACCTCCAGATGATACAACATAATAAGACATATAACAGCCTCTTGGAAAAAAGAAAGTTATAGTTCCCACAGCAACCGTAACTCAGCCATATTACACACATATATATATTAAGGCATAAATTTAACAACATATATTTTAATGCAAAATACCAGCAATGCACACGGGGACAAATAACAGTGGTTGAGGGATCCATAACATTTGGCTCTCCCCACTTCCCGCTGCTTGAATCGCACCGGCAGCGGCACGGCGAGGAAGATGAAGCTGTCCTGGGTGTGGACCCTCTTCCTCCTGCTCCCACGTTTTGGCACAGGGAGCAGCCCGGGGACACACACACACGTCTGTCTGCGTGCACAGACACCCCTATCCGTGCACCTACAGGCGGTCACCCACATGCGCGGACGTGGCGCAACGTATGGAAAAGCTATATAGTGTAATAGCGCATCTCGTGGGGCACCAACAAACGTGCTTGGATGCAGCAAGGATTTCTCCTGTTGCTCATCAGGCTGAATGCAGAATGAGATCCTTTCAACAGCTTTCTGGGGTTTTTTTTCGACTATCTGGTGGAATTGCACAACGGGGATATAATTCTCTATTACATTTTATGAAATGGCTCAAACCCATGTCATTTTAGCTCATTTTGCCAGCCGTCTTCTGGACGCCGGCAGCAAAGCATGCGCGGTGCTTTCCCCGCTAATGCCACACAGGTTGCTCCTGACGACTTGCAGGGGATAATTGCAGCTGCAGTAACAGAAAACATTGTGCCGGCAAGTGCCAATCTGGTTGCTACCTCTCCAGGTCCCCTTGCAAACGGAGGTCCCCTGCTCTGGTCCCCTGCAAATGGAGTGGTGCAGCCAGCGGGACACATCCCGGCCACACCGTCACTGCTTTCCCTCTCAGTCACCCAAAACCCATCCTGGAGGAAACAATTCCAGCTGGGAAAAAAAGAAGGGGATTAATGCATGTCATAAAAGTGCATGAGAGGCTCTGAGCATCAGGGTCCTGATGTGGCACAGCTGTGACCGGGGCTCCTGCTGCTGGGGGCAGGTGGGTGCTAAGGAGATGGGTGCTAAGGAGGGGGGAGCCGCCTCATTGAGGACCTTCCCCCTTAGCTTGGGAGTTGCATTTAAGCTTTGCTCCTTGCTTGAGCTGTGGGGTGGTTTTGCTAAGTGTTTTGCCAGCTCTGTTTTGTGGGCTTGGTCCCCAGGTTTCTGCTTTCTTCTGTCCATTGCTGTGGCTGGTGCTATCAGAGGGCTGGCTCCGCTCACCTCCCACAGGTACGGTGGGTCTGCGCCCTGTGGGGGGCTCTGCTGCTCTGCGGGGGGTCCCTGAAGCAGGGAGATGCTGGCTTCCTCCTCTCGTAGCGTTTTATGCCTATGTCTTAACTCTTCATGGCTTTATATCATCTTGATATTGCAATAACAGGAGCTGAACTACTGGCTGCAGTTATGTCTGATGTTGCCTGAGTGTCTGTGGTATAAGCACCTCCATTTGCACTTAAATTAGTTTGCTTAATTGCATCATCGCCTATATGGCTGTGTTATGGGGAGGGCTGGTCTGTGCTATGATGCTTTGTAGCACTGCCATGTCCCCTCTCCTGAGCTCCAGCAGGGAGGCAGAGCTGGGACCTCTGCAATTCTGAATCCTGCACTGCCTGATTTAAAAAAAAAAAAACATATATATATGTATGTGCACTGTTTACAAAGCAATCCCAGCTAATCTCTCTATCTAGCCAGGGCTTTAGGATGTCCTTTCAGCACGGATTTGTAGAGTTTGCTACAGTTATTTTCTAAGAATGCATTACTCGGGGTTTTGGATGAATAATGTAGGTCCTTGTTCAGCAAGTTACTTACAAATGTCGAACCTTAAACCGCTGAAGTCAATGGATCTACTTGTGTACTTAAAGTTAGGCACAGGCTTAAGTGCTCCAGTAAATCAGGGCCTTATAGCCTAATCTGGCACTCCTAATAAGGTCTGCTGATATAAATAGCAAATGGTATTGACCCAAGGGTATGTTTGCCTTGGTCAATGCTGCATTCTGCAAGACAAACGCTGATGGTGGCAGCAACCAAACCAAAATGTCTGTGTGGCTCCGCTCCGGGTGTCCTCAGCAGACATGTGGCACAGCCCCCCTTCCAAGAAACGCCGGGTAAACTCAAAGGTGCCAGTGCTCCTGGCCACGGGTCTGTGCTTTGCAACCCTGGGGGGCTTTTCATTCTAAACCCCCGCTCTAAGGAGGAGGAGGTAGTCCCCTCTCTCCCTGGACGTGATGGATACGTGCGCCGAGTGCCCTTCCAGGAGCAGCTGAGTTGACCTAAGGGTTTGCTGCTGCCGGGAAGGGGATGGGAAAGCTTGAGCACAAAAGCTCGAGCTAGCAATACTGGCTGGCCAGGGCCAGGAGCTGGCTGTCCCCTGGGAGGTCCCTCTGTGCTGTGCGCTGCTGTTCCTCCGCCACGGAGGAGGATGGGGCTCTCCGGGAAGGGTTTTGATGCCTGAGCTGGGCAGATGTGCTGCAGAGTCCCTTGGCAAAGCTTGCAGGAATAAAATCCCAGCTCTGCTCCCTGCAAAACCCCAAGGTGAGGGTGCTCCGGCAGCGGGGTCCCCCTGACAGCCGCTGGCCCCGCTTTGGCTGGTGCTGGAGAGGTGGATCTCTGGGCTCGCCCTAAGGCGTGCAGAGCCATCCCATCTGCAGGGGCAGCTTCACCCCTGAAGGCTGAGCTGAATAAATGGGAAGCGCAATAGATCTCTCTTGGATGTTCCTGGCTCAGTGCCCTTGGCGGAGCCAGGGCTGCGGCTCTGCCCAAGTCAGCGGGAGCGTGATGTGAAATACTTTGGTCTTGTCAAAAGTGATTTTTTTTTTTTTTTTTTTTTTTTTTTGGCTCATGTGTGTGCAGCATGTGTGCTGCCAGTGGGGTGGCACAGGCAGAGGGACCCCTTGGAGCATGAGGGACCCATCTCAGAGCACAGCCCACAGGCACAGAGCAGAGGCAGTGTTTCAGCAGAGATCTAATTAGTGGTTCTAATTAGCCCCGATTTCCTTGTCACCTGCAGGTCTCAGCTACTGCTCAGGCTGCATTGCGGAGCTCAGATATCAAGGGCTACATATGGGCAGGGGATCCCTCACAGCAAAAGCACCCTGGGATGGCACAGCCCTCCTCACCTCTCCGTTTCCATGTCCCCTGCTCATCCAGCCTACCCGCAGGGACACCGGCGGGTGCAGGGGAGCAGGCAGCGAGGGAGAGGAGCACTAATTAAACTCTTCTCTAACCTCCGCCGTGCTTTGGCTGGCAGGGAGCTATTCCAAGGGGAATAGAGTCATGGTAGAGTAGAAAAATGAGGGCATGGGGTAGAGGGACAACAAGGCGTAAAAATCACAGCTAGGCAAAAGAGGATGGAAAACACTTGCAAGCTGTGAGCTTTGCTCTCTATTTTTTTCTTCCCTGAGCAGCCCTGGGAAGTGATGCTCCCAGGTCACAGCCAGCCCATCCTTCCTGGCACAGCTTGTCCCATATAAGAAACAAGAACCAAAGTCACGTCTTTATCTCAGACCTGTTGGGAAGTGGCTGGAACAAGCAGCACAGTGGTTGGAATGCCCTTTGGACAACATAGAGCAGGAGAAAGCAAAGCCAAGCTTAAAGCCTATAAACCCATGGTTATCCTGGTGAAGAGGGAGTCACAGGCATGGTGCAAAGCAGAGGGAGAGTCCGTGCCCCCTTGGAGAGGTGGGTGGGCTCTGGCTGCAGCACTGGGAGCCTGCAGGCAAAAGCCTTCATCACCCTCACGCTCCCTTCCCCGCTCTCCAGAGAGGCTCGTGCTTCCCATGATTGCTTGGACAAATTCTTGTGAGCGAGCCAGCAGCTCTCCTCTTGTCTCTTGTAATTACTGTCCCAGTGTTCTCCTTGAGAGACACCATCTGCTACTCCTCCATCACCAGTCATCTTCCCATCTCCCTGGCGTAGCCCTTTCCCTGGAGAACGTGGCTAATCGTGCTAATGGTCCATCTCCCGAGGTCCCGCGCTGCTTGTTACGCTCAATCAGATCAAAGGCGGCTGCTCCATCGGCTGATGCACCAGCCATGCGCTCGGGGGGCTCTGCTGCACCCCCCAGCCTTGGACAGGACACGCTGGCCAAGAAATGAAGAGCCAGGCTGGTGCTCCTTGCTATGAGCAATGGGAGCTGGTGACCCCGTAAACCTCGCCCCCATGCCTTGCACGGCTGCTGAGCGGACCAAGGCTGCGGCTGTAGGGGAACCCCAGGACCTTTTCAGAAGTCAGCTGGGGGGGTGAGATGTCTCCGGGGAGTCAGGGGCTGGGTGAGGATGGGCAGGCTGCGGCAGACATATGGGCACCAGCCCAGCGTGGGGTGGCTGGGAGCACTGGGGTGACACTGGGTGCTGTTTGGGGGTGTAACAGGTGAAACAAGCAGTTTGGGGATCAGAAACAAAATACATTTTGGAGAGCTTTGGGGCTCCCAGGAGCAGCAGGGCCGGGCTTCGAGTCGATGCACCGGCAGCGGTGCAGGCGGGAAGCGGTACAGCGCTCGGCTGCACAACAGTGCCCCGTGCTATTAGTCTCTTGCTTTTAATCAACAGCAAATGAGTCTCTGGGGGCCTATTCTCTCACTGCAGGATACCAGAAACTTTCATTGAAGTCAATAGAAGTTACTTGTACCCTTAGGCAGAAGACTGTGGTCCTGGGAAGTTGCTAGGGAGCCGTGATTTATGCTGCGTGTCGCAGACTCGACCAAAGCTAGCGCCTGCCTCTTGGTATAATTCAAAACTAAATGTACATTTATATAAAAAATACAGTAAAACCATCGCATTTTATTAGGGGAGGGCGTGCGATAAATTTTTACGTCAAAGCTTCCAGCAGCCAAAGATGAAAAGCGTCTTCAGGAAAATCACTGCCATGGAGATAGGCTTTCATCCTGCCGTATCAGGTGGCTCGTTTGTATTTTTAAGGAATCTCATTAGAGCATTAAATGATCTGTAAAGGGTAAAACACCATTTTTTTTCAGTGGCTCTGGTGCTGGCCAAGCTTTGAGCCACCACAGAGCAGGGGGTGGCGGACACGCAGTCCCGGGCACACACCAAGACCATTGAGGCTTGCAGCCCCATTCCCAGCCTGTCCTCAGAGCCAGGTGAGAGCGCTCGTTGTTTATTCATGCTGGCAAACATCCTCCTAAAAGCCCCTATAAAACTGATTTTCTGTCTGTTAATCAAAATTATTGTCTACAAAAATACACGTGCACCTCCTCCAGAATTTATCCCAAAGCTTTAGCTGTGTATTTATATCCCTGTGCCTGCAGATGAGCCAGGTGCCGCCTGCAAGTCTCCTCCGTCCGGTTTGCCCGTGGCTTTGCATTGGCACGTACACGGTCCCGTGTGCCGAGCACCGCGTGCTGGCTCCTTGCAGGCAGCATCCCACCCTCCGGGCTGGGAAATCTGGCTCCTGGCTTTTGCTCCTGCAGTCTCCCCAGTCCTGCTGTCCTCGCTTCATTCGCTTTCATCCAAGAGCTCGCACCCCTTTCCCCTCGTGAAGGCGCCTGCTTGCCCATCTGCGAGGCTTTGAGAAGGGCTTCCCGGGCTCCGAGTGGCCCCTCTGCTCCAGCTTCTGCTTTCCCCTCCCAAATCCCACGGCATGACTTTGTAAGGCAGTTGTATGCTGCAAATGAATGATTTTTAAAGACAACCAAGCACATAACATCAGAAATTCTTAAACTGTTCCAAGGCCAGAAATAAAATCTATACCTGAAGTCATGGAAGTATTTCAATGCAATGTTTCAGGTTTAAAACTGCTTGGGAGCTCGTGAGGACAGTTTAAGCGTTTACAAGCTATGAGGCTCACTGTATGAAGGAAGAAATAAAATGCTCGGGACAGCAAGAGATGAGCGATTTCACAGACGTTTGTCCCTTCTTTTAGCAGCATTTCAAGGACATCTGGCACCACCTGGACTTGAGGAGCTCAGTGAGTGCAGCAGCTCTGCGGAGGAGCTGGGAGACCTTCCGTAACAAGACAATGCACTGAGGGGACACGTCAGCAGCAGGGATCAGCCCTGGTGCAAGGAAAACCTTTGCAACGAGCCCCAAAAGCTCCTGTTCACCCCAGTCTGAAGTGTGCGGTTGTTGCATCTCCAGCGACCCTGGGCCACCCGCAAGAACCAGCCCGGCTGGGCCGGGAGAGGCGCGGGGAGGGAGCCGATCTGCAAACCTCTGTGATATCTCTGTTATTCTCCATGTACTGGCTCCCAGAAGCATGCAGTTAATTCCCGTGAAATCTTTCAATTCATTATTTGATAAGAAGATTGGTTTTCACAAATGAGCAGCTTTCAAAAATGTCTGAGTATACATAATCAGAGCCTCCTGAACTTAGTCAAGGTAGGACGTAAAATAAATAAAGGTGTGTGGTTGCTTTGCTTGCACGCATACCGTATTTTTAAAAAATGAGTAAGTCACAGAAAATTATCCCTGTCCCTGCACACGAAGGACTTGCAAAATTTGTGAAGTACTCAGTATTTTTTATGAAGTGTTTCTAACCCTCTTTTTTTTGTGAAGAAAAGCTTGGCAGAGGAGAAGCTTACCTGTTCATAAATTAGCAGGCAATTTAAAGAGGATGTACAGTCTTTATTTTTTTTCTCACTACGATTAACCCAGCTCAGGCTTTTAAAATATTTGGGGGTGGTAGGCTGCAATGGTGCTGCAGGAGGGGAGATTTGGCTGCCAGGCATGAGGCCGGGACCGGCCAAGCAGCAAATACGGCTGTGCCCGACTTGCCTCCATTGCATCACTTGGGTCCCTGCCCTGCATTTATAACAGGGAAAGGAGAAGCGTCGCTGTGTCATTAGCTGCTGAAGTGCTGACTGATGGAGCCTGGGAGCATGTACCAAGGGCAGGATCATCTTATACGTGGCCTGGATCCTATATTTTTCTGCTGGCTTTTGCTCCCAGGCTCCATGGCACTTGGCTGGGCCATGAGCAGCCCAGCTTTGGCAGCCTTTGCCCCCCAAATGCGCTCCTGGGTTTCACACCGCATGGCTGCCGGCGCTGCCCGCTGCAAAGCTCCGTTAGCTGGCATTTTAGCCTCTCATTAAAAAGGGGGAGGAGGCTGGAAAAAGGAACCTCAATTAAGAGAGGTGAAAGCTAAAACATCAAAAAAAGCTTTTAATTGAAGAGCAGCCCTGCAGGGAAATGCAAAGGCGAGTCGCTTGTTTGGCAGTTTTACAGATTATGATAATGTCACACTTTTAGGAGAAAGGAGAGGGGAAAAAAGCTAGCTGGGGTGGTCAGGAGCTTTGAAGAAGTAGGACGCGTACAAGAAGAATGAGAGGGAAGGGAGAAAGCACGGCTGCGTGTTGGCTGCTGGCTCCCCGTCGCAGCCTGCCTCGCAGGGATGGCCCCATCCCTGGGACCCAGCACCTCCATCCCTCCGGCCAGCACCCTGGTCCTGGGGTGCAGTGGTGCTCCTCGGAGTTGCCCGGCTCAGCCGGCACACAGAGAAGCCCCATTTGCCCTGCTGAATGTGTGCGACTCCCCAGGCTAGGGAAAAGTTTCCCCTATTTAATAAAAAATGTTAAGGAAAAATACAGTTTCCTATTAATCATATCACGTGGTATTGGCGCAGCAGCCCCAGCCAGTTTGCCGTGCCTGCCCGGATGCCGCCTTGGCAGCAGGGACCCAAGGGAGCAGGACTGCTGCTACAGCCCTGCAGCTCTTCTCTTCCCTATTTTCATTTGACTTTCTTTCTTCTCCTCTTTCCACTCTTTCCTCTCTTTTATAATTCTAGCTGCAATTTTTTGTTGCCCTCATCCTGTCCCTGGGGACTCGCCCCAAGTGGGGAGGCACAGCCAGCGGCAGCGTTTTGCACAGAAATGTCTTCTATGTCTCTAGTTTATGACCTGGAGGAACAATTAAAGGGAGGTTTGAATCCCCCCTCTGCATCCTTAGAGAAACCACCCCAAAGCTCCTTCCCTTTGCAAATGGGGTGGGAATAACTCAGATAATTCAGTATTTTGCCATTGCTGGATTTTGTGAGCTCAGATTTTTGCTTGCAAGGATTCACCGCTAATAATTCCTGGTCGGATCTCAGCGTTCACTCTCTGACATCCTGGCTCCCTGATTACTGCTCCCAGGAAACATTGCCTTCCGCCGGACAGGGTTGCAATGGCTTTTGCCCACGAACTCAGAGCTCTCAGGAAGATCAACATTTTATTTTCTTTTTTAGGATACGGTCACCAGGGTTGAGTTTCTCTGATTACGAGCACACTGGCACTACCCCGTCCCTGTGCTCACTCGCTCATGCAGAGAGCACAAAGCCAGCACGGGCTCGCTGATGGGAAGCACCTCGAGGAGCACAAGGTATGGCTCAACCCCAGCTTAATCAGTCTCAAGAACATAAATACTCCCAGGGGAGGGAGTTACGGCCGTGAAGGTCCTGTAGCTCTTGAGATTCACCTAGGTTTTATCTCGGCTCTGAATTAGTGGGAAGCATCAGCTGCCATTCTCATTAGAAAGATGCTTCTCTGAAGGGCACGTCACAGCGAAGAGGTGGAAACCTTGGAGCTGCTGAAATGGAGAGGGGTGCTCCCTTTGGCAGTGCCTATGCCCGGGGCTGAGTTATCATTAATATCCTAGAGAACTGATTTGCAGGCAGGAGCATTAATAAAATTGGGATTCTTTACCAATCTGATCCCGTACTGAGAACCACGAGATCAGTGGAGGATTGTGAAGAATAACACTGAAATCACAGAAATCTCAGGGCAGGCTGGGAGCCAAATCCAATGCCGGATTTGTGGCAGGTCAAATTTTAAGTCATCTTTTCCCTAAAAGCCTTTTCTAGGTTTCATGCTCATTAAATCAAGGGAGGAGACCTCCACATCTGACCAAAACTAATCAGTCCAGCTCAGTTCTCAAATTCTGGCTGGCACACGCTTACAACGAGATGCTGAGGAACAATCTGCAGCTGGGGAGTTATTAGCAAAAATTATTCAGTGAGTAGTTTGGAACAAGGAATAAACTTGAGAAACTTCAGCACTTGTTGGCTGATCACAGGGAAAAAGAAGAGAGAGAACTTGTTGCCTGAATTATTTGTGATGAGTTAATTACGCCAGCAAAGGATGATGGAAGATAGGAACAGCAGTCAAAATTTTCTGCCTTTTTCCACCTACGCAGTTTTCTTAGATCCATTCAAAATTAATGTGGTGTTCAATATTAGACCCTCTCAAGTGCCGGGTGACTCTGAGCCTAAACATTTTTTGATTTACTACTCTGTCCAGTAGTACTGTGCCTTATTTTTTTGGATCTCTCCAAGATGTAAATCAGGTGGGAAGTGAAAGGCTTTGATAATCCATGGTCCTGCTTCTGCAGGGGAAGGTGACAGCCCTCCCCAGATGACCCTAAACACTTCAAGATGGGACACAGCTTTCACCTCGTAAGATCAGCCTAGAAATAATGCAGTCATATGAAACTAGAAAGCAAAATGCAAAGCCCAGGTGATGGGAGAGGAAGATGAGGCACAAAGACCATGAGCTGAGAGCTCCTGGGGACATTTAGGGTTGGGAGACATGAGGCCAGGAGGACCATCTCCCATCAGGGTTGAGATTGGTGAATCGAACCTCCCTGCAGTCCTGAGCAGATTTGTTCATGCTCAGCCCCTCAAGACTGGCACTGGGCAGGGGCGTCTTCTTCCCAGGTACTTGCAGCATTTACACAGCTCTAATTTTCCATCCCACTAAAAACTGCAGATCTCACAGGAAAGCTGCTTTTCCATGAGACTTCCCACTGCATCTTGTACATCCCAGGGGGCTACAGAGCACCCAGCAAGCTCCAGTATGTGTAGGCTATGCTAAATCCAGAAGCACACAGGGTATTCCCCATGGGGGCGGGGGGGCATTACCTGCTCTTGTGCACAGAGCAGCTACCATTCAAGCGGAGATGAAAACCCTGCTGGGATCAGCACACCTTTAATTAATGGCAATTTTGCAGAAAATACTGTATGTCCAAAATGACCCTGTGAAGAATTGAGGCATGTTCTCTCGCTCTGTTTTTTTTTAATCATCACATGCACTGGGATTTATTGAGACATCCAGGCTGTGTTTTCTGAGCTTTAGGAGGCTCTTTCTATTACAAATCCATGGATTTTTATGCATTTGGTAATGGATTTCTGATGAAATTTTGAAACTGGAAAGAAGCCACTAGCAGGGACTCTTCAGGGCATCACTCTTGGCACCTAGAGAAAAAAAATGGAGAGGGAAAAACTTAATGAAAATATATATTTGTATAAACAATCAATGAAGATCGCGTTTGTGTGTTAAACAACCACCTTGAAATTGGTCTGTCTCAAAGGACTGAGCAATTGCAGACTACCTTAGCATGAATGATTTATGACATTCATGAACTTGGCAACTGCATCAGTTTTCCTAAACCTGGCAGCAAACACCACCTGCATATTAAGTGAAGATTTATGATTTATAAAACTCACCTCATTATGCAGAGGAACATGAATTGTCTTATGTGTGCAGTCTATAACTCCTGGGACAGATGAAAAGGCAGCTATGACACACAATTTATGTGTTCTTGCTGCTGAAGTTGGTGAGGGAAAAATAGGGAGAATAACTAGGTCTTTGAGTCGGGTATCTTCAAAGCTGTCCACATCCCTCTCCCTCCCCCCAGAATGATGCTGTGGCTAAAATTGCCTGCTCTCTTGGGGGGGAAAGGGGAGGGGGGAAAGCCTTGCAAGATTAATGGTGGAGGTCATTTGAATCAATGTACTAAACGATGCCCTCCTGCCAAAAACCACAGGGATAGGAAGCATCTGAGATGCCTCCATGGAAATAACATGCTTGGTGTTGAGCTCATTGCTCATATTTCTCCCCACCCTGTCCTTTTCTGATCTTTCTCACCCAAGGACACAGGTTCCCAGCTTCAAGGAGTGAAGAGTTTTGGTCTCAAAGAGACCAAAACGTGGCATGTGGATAGGTGTGGAGCTCATGTCCCCCAGAAGGGACTGAAGCAGAAAGCACGTGAGCCAAGGGTACAGCTGGTTTCCCTCATTTTGGGTCAGGAGAGCATTCAAGAGGCTTGAAAACAGGCAGAGCTGATGGACTGAAAAACGAGTGACATGATCCAAAGAGAAAACACCCCAGGGCAGAATTTACCCCTGATCTATCATGTAAGTTTGAGTGAATCGTGGTTTGTATGTCTCATTTCCTCATTTGCTTAAAAAAACGTGCCCAGAGAGCAGATGCTGGTACAGTTTGATAGGTAGTGCTGTTGGGGAGCTGTCTGAGGGCCCTAGAGCTCGCTGGTTACTGCTGAGAGCAGGAGAAATCCAGTCCAGGGCTTCCTCTGCATGCCCAGGGCATGGAGGACACGGACATCCCCTCCCTCACTGCCCCGGCTTGGGCAGGGCTCCCACAGACTGGACAGGGGTGTCTGCTGTTCCCAGGCTCCTGGATGTGTGCCCATGGAGCGGTCGCTGCAGCAGGGCTAGGACCCCCGCAGGGATGGCAGTGCAGGGACATCACTGCTGGGGGCCAAGGTGTGATGCCTACTTGCCCCACCAACCTCAGGCTGCTCCTGGATCTGGCTGGTGGGTCACAGGCAGGACACAGGGGTGTAACGGGGGGGATCAGGCTCCCTCTGTGCCTCCTGCTATGCAGTAGGGCAGCCACATATGGGTGTATCTGATCTGGCCAGGCGGCACCTTCCCTGCGTCCTCGCCAGAACCATCTCCTTTTGAAGGAAGGGATGTGACCTGTGAGCGGCAGTTAGAGCACTCTCATCTGACCTGGCCCCTCAGCCACGCAGCGTGTTGCTAATTACACCCAGGGGTTTTGGCTTCTCTTGCAGGAGAAAAACATGTGCGAAGACTTTGGGTTTGTAATTGGCTGCAGCACTACTTAAATCAATTTAAGCCACCTCTGTGCCTGGCCTGGCTGCTTGTGTACACCCTGTGCTGCTGTTGTCTGTGCAGGGAAGTGAGCTGGGGAAAGCCAGCCTGGTGAAAGGCGAAGGGGCAGAGAGCCCTCCGGCAACCCAGGTCCCCGCAACCTGCCAGCCAAGCACACCCTGCCCCCAGGTAAGTGGGAGCTCCCAGAGATCAAGATGTGGAGGTCTTGGATGTGTCCTTCAGCAACAAAGGGGTTGGCTTGTGCTAAACATGTCTGTACCCTAGCATAATGACGAGGCTTGGCTGAGCAGGAAGGCTCAGCAGAAGGTGAGGCTGAAGGCAGTCAAGATGTGTTCTCCTGCTTGGGGGGCACATAATTCATTGTTTATTTTCTGCAGTAAAAACCTGCATTGAAGCGCTTCAAAATATATGTTGGTGCTACTGGAAAGGAGGGAGCCAGCAATGTGAATGATTTTATGTTTTCCTCCCTCGTTGTCTTATTGCCAAGGTAGCAGAGAAGGAGCATTTCTTCTAAGCACAAATCAGGCATTTTTCTCCTCCAAATGTTACCCTTTTGTTTCACGCCTGTCTCATGAAGATGATTTCAAAATGAAATTGTTGGAACTGTACGTATTAAATAAATTGCAGGCTCTACCTGGGCCGGGTGTGTTGGCAGCATCTGATCCAACAGGAGCTTCCTGGCACGGGCCCTGCCAGGCAGGGAAGAGTCTTTCCCTCCTGGCTCTGTGTTCAGACAGTCAGCACAAAGCAAAGCGTGTTTGCACAGAGGAGCTGCACGAGGTTCATGGCATTTGTAGCTTACAAAGGAAAGGACATGTATCTAGGAAATAACAAAGGAAATAGCAAGTATGTATCAATGCAGTGATTTATATTGTTTTCAGAATAAAAAGCTGTGTTCTTTCTCAAAAGACAAAGGCGCTGCCTCGGGACTTATGTGCTGGCTGGGGAGTTTGGCATCCTCCAGGCTGCATTGGGAATGGAAAGCGATGGTTCTCGGCTGGTGGATACAAATCCAGAGAGCAGGTTAAATTAGCACGGGTAAAAGGACAGTGGGCAATGGGCACTGCAAGGAACCGCTCAGAGGAAATAGCGTGGTAACACACCCTCGTGATGGCCTGGAGGAGGGAGTACAGAGCACTCTAAGTTCTCACGGCTGGAAATTTGGTGACTCTGCAAATACCAGAGAGGGCAAAAAGAGCAGAGAGGCTGGGGAGGACAGGAGGCTAACAGCAAGTGAGAGATTCATGCCAGCAGAGGCATGCATGTCACAGGGGAGTGATCCTTCCAAAGCCATTTAATGAGGGAGAAATTAGGGAAGCAGAAATGGGGAAACAGGTTTGGGTCTCATGCTGGGATGCTGGAGGGTATGTGGGAGAGCTAATGACCTATTCTGAGTCACTGGGCCAGAGCAGAAGACTGGCATGTGCTGGAAAACCCCACCATGAGCCAGGGGAAGAGGATGAATCCAGCCCTGCTCAGCAAAGGGCAGAGGGGAGATTTGTGCCAATGCATGTGCAACCTGAACCCTTAATGGAGGGGTGCCCAGGGGCTTCCCCTGCCTGCAAGGTTGGCTGGCTGAGCCCCGTCAGCCTTCCCTCTGTGGCACGGCTTGGCTATGGGTGACCTTCAAGCTAGCCTGTCCTCTCGGCAGGGCTGAGACCAGCCTTCAGAGTCGCAGCATCCTTCCCAAAACCACTCTCTCTTTGTACCTCAGCCACTTCAGATCAGGGTAAAAAAATCTGCAGAGTACGGCATTTGGAAGTTTTCACTTGTAATGCACTAATTGCCCTCATTATTATGGTTCCTGGAGGCACCTCAGATCCTTATTAAGGCAGCTGCAATCATGTAGGGGTGAGATGCAGTTTGCTGGTCCCTCCAGTCGCCTGCATCCTCAGCTGAGTGACAGGTCGCTGCCACTTGCACTGTAAGAAGAAGGTCTGGTGAGCTGCTGGCAGACTCACAGGCAGCCTTCGCAACTCTCTTGTTGCTGGTTTGTTGCTTCTATGTTGCTTTCTGATTTATTTTGTGATGCTCTACAGGCTGATGCTTGTTGCCAGCCCCACTGGAATCATGGGGGTGAAACCAGGGAAGCCTGGAAGGATGCTGTGGGGTTCACCAGCTCTGCATTGAATACCTACCCCAAACCCTCATGTCCCTGCTGCGATCCCCCCGAGATGATTACCTAGCCAAGCATCTGGCTGGCGGTTCATTACAATACTGGTGCATACAAACTGTTAAATACCCAAGCCAAAGAGAAACGCCTGCATCCCGTCCACCTCTGCAAATGGGAGGGCTTATTTTTGCCCTGCCGCCCTCTTCTCATTGCTCCTGTACACTGCAGCCCACCTCTCCCCCAGCCATGCCTTCACTAAGCATTTGGGGATAACCCTGAATTCAAATACGACTTTCCTCCTGTGCACCAAGCATGGTGGGACTCAGTTTGTGATTCACCCTGACATAGGGTGCAGGCTGATGCCATGCAGTGTTTGATCCGTCACTGCTTTTTCTATTAGACTCCATTTCGGTAAGCAGGAAAGTGCCTGAAGTGCAGCTGTTTTGGTAGCTGCTTCCATGAGCCTTTTCACACCGGTTCACCTAAAGTCCTGCCATCATCGCTGAGGATAACTCCAATGCACCTAGCAGGCAGCGAGCAGGAGCTGCCCTCAAAACCCTGCCGATGGGAAATAATGAAGGTGGAGAAGCTAATGCAGAGCTCCCCACAGGCCTTGTCACACTGCCAGCAGTCCCGGCCCGCCTCGGCACTGGCAGATGCCTCTGACATACTTCTTCCACTGAAAACTGCATGTAACCTCTTTGCATTTTTGCCATTCACAGTGACATCCTTCTGAGACAGATGCCTACAGAGCTGACAAACACAGCCAAGTGGCTTGAGGCTTTGTAGGAAAGGAGTTACGGCCCCGCTTTGCTCCTATGGGAGTCAAGCAAATGTTCTGCTGCTGATCTCTGTGGGAGCAGGGACAGGACATCCACGTGGAGGCCTGTGTTTGCAGCTGCCAAAGGGCTGCCCCGCTGCGAGACCAGCCTCTGTGGTGCTTCAAGGCAGCCTCACGTCTGGCAACAGTTAACAGGAAGGAAATTAATTGGGTCCCCGCAGGGCAGCTCCTTCGCTCTGTTTCTGTGTCGCTGTGTTGTGGGCAGCTGGTGCCTGGTCCTCGCTGCAGATTGTCCGAGAAAATCATATCGCCTTGCCCTGCAGTCCCCTCCCTGTCAGACCCTCACAGTTTTTCCTCTTGCCCTAGGAAGGCTCAAGGGCAGGGAAGTGCAGGCCCAGGACCGATCCTGCCTGATGCAGAGCATCCTCTGGGTCACTTGAAGGCAGCAAGCTGGAAGCTCTGGATCTCTTGAATGGGATGCTCAATATGTCAACCCACTGCCTGAGCACCAAGGGGTATGGCTGTGCATTTTGCCAGTGCTACTGGCTGCACAGCACGACTTGGGGAGCAGAGAAGATGAGCATCTCACATTTAAGGAGTGGAGACTGAACTTGCCTGCTGGCCTTTCCCCAGGGGGTTCTGAGGGCCCTCGCTGCCTGGAATTTGCTGTGCCTGGAAGGCAGACACACAGGCACTGACACCTAAAGTCAGCCAGACCCCAAGGTGCTGTGCCCAAGGCTGCTGCAGGTCATATCTGTCTCCTTACAAGCAGCCGGAGTGGGGATTTTGCGACCTTCAGAGTGGGAGTGTTTCCTCTTTCTCTTGTTTTTACCACCTCTGCAGACTGCTGAAACAGGTTCGCCTGTTGCTTTGTCAGTAGCTGTCTGAGCGGCTCCTGTCATGGGCCAGGGTGAAGGCCTTGTTTGCTGCTGGATGGGACAGCCTGCCTTCCTTGTCTTGGAGATGAAAGGAGAGCGGGGAGGAGTAGTGCAGACAGAGCTCCCGGAGAGCTGCTTCTAAGTGCGTTAGTGTTTTAATTGCAGCCTTGCCGATACTTGGGAGTTGTCAGTGATGTGAATTAAGCTGTCATTCTCCCAGGCTTATGATTCAGAACAGCCTGAAAGCAGCGCTAGTACGGCTGGCTGCTGCCCCTTTCTGGCGACGGGAGAGGGTGACACTTGTACGTACCCTCCTACCTTGCTGGATTAGAGCTGGCCCATCCCAGGACTCCGTGTTTACATAAGCAAAGATGCCTGAGGGGTGAACTCAGGCTTTTGTGAGCAATGCAGAAACAATCTGACTGAAGGGTTCTCACGGGTGTATGCTAATCCTGGCTCAGTTATATTGGCTGGTATTTACTGGGCCTCAGCGGTGGTTCCTGACCCTACAGAATTAACCTGCTCAGGCAGCAACAAGCAGACACAGCCATACCCTGCCTGCCCTGCCTTTCCCCGCTGCCTAACCTGCGGGCAGATCCCACACCCGCAGTGCTGGTGGGGAAAAGGAGCCACGGCCCAGGCTGCCTCCTCCGGAGAGCCGGTGCTGGGTGAAATGGCGAGCTTCCACGTGCAATCCAGGAGTCACTAGCAAACTAGAAGGCAGCCTTTTGTGAAGCAGAGAGCGAGGGTGAGCACGTGTTGGTGGAGCACCAGCGCTGGGTTGCGCGCTTTTGGTCTTCAGACGTGTTTAGCTGAACGTGCCTTTGAGAAAAGGGCATAAAACCGGCATGACTGGGGAAGAAACGAGGACACAGCGCGGTGCGAGCGGCCTGCTATGTGCCAAACCCACACAGCCTTGCTTCCGGTTGCGCCTCCAGCATTCCTGGGAGCTTTACGCAGGCCCGGGCCCTGCACCGGCACGCCCGGGGAAACGGAGCTCGCTCCCGCCTAGCAGGAGAAGACCTCAGGGTAGGCCCTGTCCCAGGTTCCCGGGCCCCGGAGCACGTTTCAGCCGAAGCAGCAGGCCCGGCCCGCTCACAGCCCCGGCAACTCCGGGACCGACCGCGGCCTGCCCCGGCCCTTCCCGCGGCCTCCCGCAGCGCGCACTACCGCGCATGCGCGCAGCCCTCGGCGCGGCCACAGTAGGATGGCGCCGCCCGCCCTCTCTCCGCGCATGCGCCGGGGAGGGGGGAATGGCAGAGCCAGCAGCGCATGCGCGCCGGCCGCCCTGACGCAAGGCCGCTGCAATCGCCGTGCGCTTTATCCTGTCCGACCTTGAGTGCGCGGGCCGCCCGCAGGACCCGGGCTGTCCCGGCCGTGCCGGTGGGTAGCGAGCCCCTCCGGCGCCCGTGTCTCGCCCCAATCCGCGCCGGCCGAGGTAGCGACCTCCCTCACGGACTCAGAAAGGCAGCGCGCAGCCGCGCCCCGGGTGTTGGTGGCCGAGCGGAGCCCCGAGAGTGCGCGGAAGGATCAGGCGATCCTCGGAACAGCCCGCGCCGGGGGGTCCTGCGCCGCGATCTCCCCCCCCCCCCCCTCCGCGCCCCACGTGGGTGGAGATTTCCAGAAGAGCCGCGGCACCGCACGTCCCCTCGTCCTCCCGCGCCGGCCCGGCCCGGTCCGCCACCGCCCCGCCATGCTCAGCGCCAGCCGCGCCGCCGCGCGCCTCCCTCTGCTCCTGCCGCGCGGCGCCCCCGCGACCCCCGGGCCCGCCCAGGTGCGCGCGCGGGTCGGCGGCGCTGAGGGGACGGGCGGGGGGGGGGGGACGGGACGGGTCGGCGGCCCTGAGGGGACCGGGGAGGCCGGAGGGGGCTGTGGGGGGGGACGGGGGGGGGCGGAGGGGCTGTGGGGGGCACGGCGGGGGCTGTCGGTGTGAGAGGCCCGGCGGGGGCGGGCCCGGCCCCGGGCCGCGGTCCGGCCTGCTGGGCTGTTTCGAGTTCTGGGTAGATTTTATTGCAGCGGGGTGTTAACCGGGGCGCAGCAGCAGCAGGCGGTGGGTGAGGAGGGGATAGCGTGTTTCACGCGGCTGGGTCTGTTTTCGAGGAGTTTTGTCGTAATGGGGCTCGATTCCTCACACACGCCCACCCCGTGTGAAAGCTGACAGCGGTGGTCAGGCTGGGAAAGGCAGGCGAAGGCCTTTTGTGGACGGGCACCGACACCAAATCCTGCAGCTACCTGCGCTGGACGTGCTCGCCGCTGTGTCCTGGGCCGAGACAGAGCAGGTCTCTGTTTCGGACATGGTGCTGGCCTGCTCTGACCGGGCCCTTGTGCCCTTACCCACTCACAGAGTGTGGCTAGGCCAAGTGTCTTGAAGAATTAGCAAAATATTTATGTCTTGGTGTGGTCCCGTTTGTGTTAAGATTAAAAAACTCATTCTCAAAACAGGAAAAGGGATAGTGCTTTCAGAGTTCTCCAAAATAGTGATTTGCACGTGGAAAGTTGTGGCCACTGCAAGAAAACTTAAAGAGTTGCTGCGAAATCTCGACTGCAGATTCTTCAAGGGATGTCATAGGTCATTTGTGGCTGACCACACAAAAAGCTTTGAGAAATGGGGTTAATGTTTATCTGCTGCTGTTCATTGAAAGCTGAAGGTTCAGAGTTAATTTACTGAAATGTCTTTTGCTTGGTAGCATATTTGTAGGCTATTTTGTATGAGTGAAATAGCTCAGTTCTGGTAATTCAAAGCAGGGTTATGCCAGGTGAGTAAGTGTAGTAATTGGGTTTTTTATTGCAACCTGACTACTTCTCAAATTATTTCTTAATTTGCACTTAAGTTTTAAAAATAAAATATTGTAGTAGGACTGTGTCACTTCAGAAGTTGTCTACCTTTGAAAGTCTTGGCTTGAAGATTATTTAATGTTTAAAATTAAATTTTCATTAGAACGTCTTTATTTTATAGACATTCTGGAATGGCCTCAGTCAAAACGTTCTCAGAGCAGCATCCAGCAGAAAATATGCGTAAGTGTTTCCTTGTTTTTTCATGTTTGGCTGTTTGATATTTATATTTACTCTTCTCCTGATACCAGAACTGATTATTGGAGTCAGAGATGGAGTAATGGAGCAAAACCAGTAAGATAAAACTAAAACCTATGCATATCAGTTTTCTAAGGCTGTTTCTTTATCTCTCAGTTTTTTTCCAAGGGGAACTTTAAGAATTGTTCTTCCTCCCTTTTCCCACCACCAGCAGCATCCACAAAATGTGGATTGTTGAGATTTGTTTGATTAAGAGAAAACCAAACAAACAACACAAAACCAACCAACCAAACAAGAATACCCCAAACATTGGTGGAATGACTTGTTTTAGACTGGCATGAAATGAGGGTAATGAGTGGCTCCATTTCACTACAGATAAAATTTATTTCAAACAGCTTGTGCATTTTATTCACTTGTTTTTCTTGTTGCAAGGTAATGGGAAAAGAGTAGCAGTTAGTTGTGTAACTTAGTCAGATGTTTTGTGGCTGATGCTGATTCAGGACACAGAATGGGAAATGTGTTTGTGTTGGGAAAACTGCCCAGTTCTGGCTAGTACAGAGAAAAACCAAGCAGTTGCACATTTTCAAGATCGCTGCTTTATGTTACCTGAACTGGAGTCAGAGCGACTTGGCATCTTGGGGAGTGAGAAGGTGATATCCTGGTAATAAACATGGTCCTGCTCTACCTTCAGTATGCTTTCTTCATCCCAGGACATGGTCTTGTTTATAAGGCAAAACTATGATTCAGGAGTTCTCTCCAGCTTTGAAAGGGGTAGTACACACTTCCTAGAAAGAAGGAGGAGATTCAGATTTGTCTTGTGTAGGGACCACTCCCATTTTCAGAATTAAATTAGTTTGTTGCTCCTCAGGATGAAAAAGATGGTTATCTTGGGCTCTGGCTCAGAGAACCCTGTGTATGGGTTTAGTAATTTGTTGTCTTTGTGTATTCTTATCTTCATGCTAAGCAGTGATAAATAAACCAATACAATTTATTATTAGCGTTTTGACTCCAGGTGGATTTTTTCAGCATGTTCTAACATCAGAAGTAACACAAAACAAGTCCGGGAAACTTCATGTGTGTAGGGGCGAAATTAGTTATGGCTTTGTTTTATGTCAAAATCTTAAGGGATGTGGAGAGTATATGTTGTACAGATTATTCTGGTGAAGAGTAATGTTTTATATGTTTAAATAAATAAGCAGGGATTTAGCTATAAGTGTTCTGATTGAATACAGAGGCACAAGGTTAAATTCCTGTATGAGGCAGAGAACAGCTTAGGTCAGAATACAACATGTATTTTCTTCAACATCTGGTGGAAGAAATCACATTGTCCTGTCTTCAGGATAGAAAGCTTTTTTGCTATCTAGTTAGTTATTTTTCTTTAGTAGTAATTTTATTTTTCCCATAATATTCTTTACAGCTCAGAAGCAATTAAAGGTGCTGTTATTGGAATTGATTTGGGTACAACAAACTCCTGTGTGGCAGTTATGGAAGGAAAGCAAGCGAAAGTAAGTAAAAAATGAACACCAGCTTGCAGTAACAGTATTAGAAGTTGAATGTCCAAATTAGCATTTTCAGAGGCAATGTTTTTTGATGGCATCCTGTTACATTTTTTACATAGGTGCTGGAAAACTCCGAAGGTGCCAGGACAACACCTTCAGTTGTTGCATTTACGGCCGACGGCGAACGCTTGGTTGGAATGCCAGCAAAGCGGCAGGCAGTAACTAACCCACACAACACCTTCTATGCTACCAAGCGTCTCATTGGGCGGCGCTTTGATGACTCTGAAGTGAAGAAGGATATGTAAGTGAGGGTGGAGCACAATTCCATTTCCAGCAGAAATGCATAAAATACAATGGTGTATAACACGACCTGTTTTAAAATATAACCCGCTTTTGGGTGAAATAGTTAAGCCCTCATGTCTCAAAGGTTCATTGCTTATGTTGTGAGGGCCAAGCTGCATTTTGCTGTGTTAGTTACTGATCTTTTTAGGGTTTTCGGAGAAGTCAAAGGTCCACCGTTTAGTCTCTCTTCCCCCACAGCCTTGCTGATGCTGTGCAAGATGGTCAGCATCTACCAAAGGAGACTTCTGTCATTCTTGAGGCGTTTAGAATCAAAGCTGTATGATCATATCTAAGGCTTGTGATTAAATGGTGTAGCTGATTAAAAGCAGTAGTAGTATATTGGTACTTTTGGGACTCCCTGGATCTGAGGCTACTGTTGGCAAGTTCAGTATTCTTTGTCTAGAACTTGTACATGTTCATCTGCTGATACTAATTGTAGGGATTTTGTGCTGTATGCTGATACAGAAATTGAGTGTGGAATTCTTCTGTTTTTTAGTAAGAACGTTCCATTTAAAATTGTCCGTGCCTCCAACGGTGATGCCTGGGTAGAGGCTCATGGGAAACTCTATTCTCCAAGCCAGATTGGTGCCTTCGTATTGATGAAGATGAAGGAAACTGCAGGTTGGTACAGTTTGGTCTTTGCTATCTGTGCACACAAGTGTGACCTTGGTACTGGGCCATGGTAAAGGGAAGTGGCTGCAGCCATACAGATACTTTTTTGGCATGGGAATCCTTATGTAGCAGGCCCTTATATGGGGCAGATCGTGGAAGGGTACAGTGATGGGCTGTTACAAAGCCTCAAGGAAGATCCCTGCCTACCTCAGTCTGGGATTTTTGGCAAGATGTTAGTGCTTTACTTAAAACATATTCTTACCAAAATTGAATACCAATTGAGTTGATACTCAATTTTAATTGAATTGAATGCACACTTACTCAGAAGGGGGAGCTCCTTTTCCTTGTAAACTGCAGTCCTTGTGCGTCCCAGGCTGCAGCTGAGCACGGGCTGTGGCTTTGTTCTTATCCAACTACAAGATATGTAGCAGGAAAGGGAGTGTTCACCGACCCGATTATTGGGCTGAATTAATAGCTTCTTAGCCAATGGCGAGTTTGAATCTTCACTAGCAGAGAATATCTGTTGGCGTAGAGATTTTTTTTTCTCCTTTTCAATTCCTAATGTAGTTTCTGGGGAAATTGAGTAAAATACACAGCAGTAATAGTCATTAGCTGCCTTCTGCAGCCTCGATTGGTAAACGTGCATACAGTGGTAGGTGTTTGGAGGGCAGGACTAAAGTTTATTACTGAAGCTTCATCCAAAGATGATATTTTTTCAGTATTAGGTCCTGGACGCTTGCTAAAGCTCCACCCAAGAGTAAAATATGAGTATGTGATATGTGAGCATCTAGATGTGATGAATCTGGCTTACTCTGAGGATGGTGTTCCTCTGCCTTAAGCAGGGGTCTGCTTCCTGTAGGTTTGTTGGCTTTTGGCCTGCATGCTACATGAATTGAACTATGGAATGATCTGGCTTTGCAAGCAACGCAGAATAATGCAGTATGTAAGATCTGTGTGGGGCTAATGCATAGGCGTAAATCCTGTCTGGATTCTTACTGCATCATGCACATTCTTATTTTTCAGCAGGTCTGAATCTGTGTTTGATGACATCCTTCTCTATTTTTTTGAGAGAAGTTTGTGGCCTTAAGTTAGGGCGTAATACATATTTTTTTCTGACTTGCTACCTCAAACGCTTGTAAAGTTAGTATATATACATTATCTGTACCATATAAAGATTACCTACAGCAGACTCTATGAAGAGGACAAAAATGAGTAAGTTTTAAGTGCATCACATGTTGAACACTCCAAAGAAATGGAAAACAAATTCACTCTCACACACTAAAAAGACAAGCTCTCAGATGAATTCTCAGACTCACTAGTGGCGTCCAGTTACTGATTGAATTGCAGAGGTGCTTTGCTGTTCCGTCAGAAATCCACAAACTGTTCCATGTTATGTGGAAGGACTTGCTTTCTTCACAGCTCCCTCTACATTTTCCCAGAAAGCAGCAGGTTCTTGAGCAGCAAGCCTGTCTTCCGTTCTTAGTTCAGGAAAATTATTTCAAACTACGTGGTAATAATATTGTTACTCATAAAGATAACTTTCTGTTTTGTCTCCTTTTTCCTCCAGAAAATTACCTGGGACATTCAGCAAAGAATGCTGTGATCACAGTCCCTGCTTACTTCAATGATTCTCAGAGACAGGTATTCACCAAACTGTAAGATTTTGGGGCTTATAAATTGCATTGTTTCTCTCAGTACTTAGCATTCTTCCTCTTTTTTCCTCAGGCTACGAAAGATGCTGGGCAGATTGCTGGCTTGAATGTTTTGAGGGTGATTAATGAACCAACAGCAGCTGCACTTGCCTATGGTCTGGACAAGTCTGAAGACAAAGTGTAAGTGCCTGTTCATAACACCTACCCTCTCTTAAATAAGCATGCTGTAATTTGCTTTGTAAATGCCTCTTCTGCTTTCTGTTTTTTAAAATCATTGGTTGGGATTCTGCCAAAGTAGACTCACAGCCTTGAGTCAGTGCTATGTAATGTCATCTCTGTTCTATGCCAACCATACTTGTTAAAGGAAGTGAGTTCATAACTTGCAGCTACAACTTAATTGACACTCAGCTTTGATAATTATGTTACTTACTGGTAGCAGTGATAGGTGTGGCTAAGGACAACTGGGTGAGAGGCTGTCACCTTTGGTGCTAAAGTGTAGCACGAGAGATGTGCTGAGGTTTGGTGCCTGCTATCCACAGCTTGCATCATTTTCCCTGACTGCATTCAGTCACTGTTAAGGGTGGTTATATAAATGCAGGTTTTTTGTTACAGATTTTGTATTTCTGATGTGGATTATAGTGCTGTGAAAGCCTCACATTTTGAAAAACATGTTTCATAATGATTCTGGTGTCCCTGCCCTTGTCATTGGATGCTAGTGTGTCTTTTTTTGAAGATGGAGGAACTGCCCTCTCTGAAATAATGGGCGAGGTTAAGCATCATGCAGCACGTCTTTCAGAGAAGACTTCCACATGGACTCGAGTGCTCAAGGAATGCATATGGTGTATAATTTGTTTACTGCTGTCTTTAGAGAGGCCTTTAACTTTTGTGGACAAGCAACATGAATTCTGCATACTTCATCTCCTAAGGAGAGTGATTTTTGAGCCACACAACTTTGTCTAGAAAGTAATGTTTTTCTGCATCTGTTCTTGTAGTATTGCAGTCTACGATTTGGGTGGTGGCACTTTTGATATTTCCATTTTGGAAATCCAGAAGGGAGTCTTTGAGGTGAAGTCCACCAATGGTGACACTTTCTTAGGTGGAGAAGATTTTGACCAGGCTTTGCTACAGTATATTGTTAAAGAGTTCAAGAGAGAGGTAAGGTATCTCATCAGAATTCAATGTTGTGTTATATTGTTTTTCAACCTTGATTAACTTCTATAGAAGAACAGGAATTATTTTTAAATTATTAGGACTTGGTTTGTAATCTATGGCACAGTTGAAATTTAATAGTATTAGACACCTGTTAGCCTGGCTTCCAGTTCTTACACTTGTTTTCTTGAGGTGGAATATTCCTCCCCTGAAAGACATAGAGTGGCAGGACTTCTGCCTTTTTTTCGTCTAGTGTAGCAGGACTATGCTATACACTATCCTATATACTGCTTACTTTTAATAATAGAAATTTGTGGTCCAATTGAATGTGTCAGCACAGATGCGTACAGTACAGGGTTGGCTGCAGGAAACTGCAATGTAATTCCAACTCCTTTGCCAGTCCAGTTTTGCCTTTATATTCTGTGATGCAGCAGCTTTTCCAAGCTTTAATTGGTTACTTACTGTATAATCACTATCAGAGCAGAGTGGGCTAGCAGATGTTTTTGAAATGGTAAATATATTTGCCAGAAGTGAGAGAGATCAGCAAAAGTGCATATATCGGGCTGTACTTCTACAAACATCTTCACAGTCAAGAGTGATAGGAAGGTGAACTGCAATGAAGAAAACTTCTCCATGACTCTTGTGCAAAAGCTGAGAGTCTGTTAACCCATATCGTTTGTTGCTTAGATGGGTGTTGACCTGACGAAAGACAACATGGCCCTTCAAAGGGTGAGAGAAGCGTCAGAGAAAGCAAAGTGTGAGCTTTCATCATCTGTGCAGGTAGGTGGCTGGGTTCAAAGCAGTCTGGTGAAACATTTTGATACACTGAGTTTTGCATTATTTTTGTTTACAAAGCTCTATGAAATTGCTTTTTTCTTGTGGTGGAAGAACAAGCTTCTGTGCAACCAAATGGCATCACTTAAACAGGAAGTCCTTTAGCAGGGTAGACTGTTTAGGAGCACAATTAGTTGTTGGAAGCCAAGAATGTTAGCGGGTGCTGGGTTTTGCCTTTCTTCTGGCACCATGTTTTCTCATCTTGCAGGGAATGTGACCTTGTTCCCAACTTACTATGTATTTGAGAAGTATGATGGGCATCAGGGAATTTAGCTGCAGCGAGTACTGCTGGGTTACTGGAAGCGCTTGCAACTTTGTGCAGGCAGTTTCAAAATCTTGGTGCTACTCATTCCACTGAAACAGCTAATTTGTCTAATAACAAGAAATAATTTCCGTAAGGAACCTTTGCGTATTTCCCTGTAGAAGTGTTGTCTAGACAATGGGTGACATATAACCCCTTTTTTCCACTGCTTTGTATATTAATGCATTCAAGCATGTTCTTTATTCACTACTGAATAAGGAGCTGGAGAAGCAGCAAGTTGGGGGTGTAATAGTCTTGCCTAAGTGAAATTAAGGTCAATTATATAGTAATTGAAATGGGGACACTGCCAGTTTCTAGGTTCTGAATAAACATATTTTTTTTTGATGGTGGTCTTTTTGTTGGCCAGTGGGGAGCTCATAGCAAGGAGTTTAGGCCAGTCACAATGGATGCATAGTTCTGCCAGAGACATAGCAGGCTCTGTTTTACTAGCTCAAGAGTTGGCAAATACAGTCTGTTCATACCAGGAAAAACTGAATTCCTTAACTCTTTAGCAGTGAAGGGAAAACAACTTGGTTTTGGCCCTATTTTCTGCTAATATTTTTGATCATGCTATTTATAAAGTGAATGCGCACTTCTAGTCAGTAACATGGGGTTAATTCTTGTTGTGTAAACTTAATCTCTAGAGCTTAAAGCATTAATGTTTTTAATGCTTTGCTTTGTAGTATCTTTTGATGTCAGCATGACTCAGCACTTGAACAAGATGGTTTCAGTATAAGGTTTGCTTTAAAAATCCAGCATGTGAATTTGTAAGATGATTCACAAATAGCCATGAAAAGGGGGGATTATGGTCCCTGGCACTGATGAACTTTGTGTGAAATGGCAATGGACTGGCTGTCAAACACGAGTTGTTTGCATTTAGAAAACAGTCATGAGTCACTTCCTTCAAGTAGCTTACCTTACATGAAATGTTAGTCATTTGGCAAAATCTTTCGGAACTCTGAAGATGGGCTTTCTTCTGTGTTGTGCCAAAGGAAGAGGATTAAGGTTGTCACTTCTAATGTTTCAGCTCTTACCTCCTGGCTGTGATAGAAATTAAATTGTTTTTCTTAACAATAAAAGACCTCAGAATAACACAATATTAAAATTGGAACTTAACAGTTGTAATGGTGAGATGTGTAACAAAGTAATTTTCCTATCTGTTGTCTGAAATGTCAAACATATAGGTATACCTTTTGCCACTTAAAGACTGGGCTGCAGAGTGAGCAGGCACGTAGATGCTTCAGTACAGGCAGAATAGAACCTGTAACTTGATCTAAAACCTGTATGTAGCTGCCTTATTTGCCATTGCTGTTTTTCACTTTGTGTCTGATTCTGTGCTGCAGACTGATATTAACTTGCCATACCTTACTATGGATGCCTCTGGACCAAAGCACTTGAACATGAAGCTGAGTCGCTCGCAATTTGAGGGCATTGTAGCTGATCTGATCAAAAGGACGGTAGCGCCATGCCAGAAAGCCATGCAGGATGCTGAAGTCAGCAAGAGTGACATTGGTGAAGTCATCCTCGTCGGTGGCATGACCAGAATGCCAAAGGTATGAGATAAGTCGCTGTTACAGGCAAAGCTGGCACAGCTACCCAGTGCTTTCTGTTAAGGGTGATCTGTAACAGAAAAGTTAGGAATCTGATAACTTCAGAGCTCCAGCAGCTGAAGGCCCCCAGGAGCAGAGCAGACGTGCTAAGTAGTCACAGGAAAGCAGTGGCAAGGGACTCTCCCATCCCGTTTAATTAACTCAGCTTGGATCTGGGGGCTGTAGCTGAGTTGCACTTCACAAAGACAAGTGGGAGGTATCAGGATTTGAAAATTCAAGTTGGCCTTCTGATGTGGGCCAAACATAATCGGCATTGTTCAGATACGCAGAAACACAGGGTGTTTTCTCTTGTTGTGGACTTCAGCGTGTGAAAAAGGTACATTTCAATGACAACAACCTGTCAAGTAATCTTTGCCTTGCAGTGGGTATCTTCCCCGTGTAGAGCACTTAGAGCTAGCTGTGAAGAAACTGCACAAGCAGAACGGCTCTGCTGCCTGCTGGTAGCATGTATTTGGCTGCCTGTTTGAGGCTGGGTGTTGTCGAGCATATTTAACTGGCTGTTCCAAACACTCGTTACCTAATACCTGGCTCTTGTATTCTGTGGTGGTAAGCACCAACAGGTAACTTAGAAGCTTGCTCTGCTGACATGCACAGTCTTGCAGATAAGGTGCTGTCTGCTGGTGATTTACTGTTCTTGTTCATAGCAGTGCAGACTTCTGCTTAGCTCCCCTGAAGTCAGAGCTGAACATGTATGTACACTGCTCTCTTCAAGGGTACAGCTTGTCCTTTTCTGCAGAGATCATCAAAATCTCATTCCACACGGATCAGTCAGGCTTGGACTATTTGTTTGCTGTTAAGATTTGTGATTTGCAGGTCCTTTGTAGGATAGTAGGTGTGTACGCAGTCCTGCTTGGGATTGATTTGGGGTTTGGTGGTGGGTTTTTTTTCTTCCCTGTGTTAAATGAGCCTCGTGGCTGGAGGTGGTATTAGTGAGTGCAGAAGGTCACCCAGGCAGGGGAACCAGAGCAACAAGATAAACAGAAGCTGCTGCTCTGGCCAAAGCTCAAGTGGAGTAACTGTGCTATACCTTCCCAAAGTCCCCGCTGTTCCAGCTGGATAAAGGAAAAACTGTGTGGTTAGCTAGGTATAAAGTGATGAAAAACACTTCTAGAAGTAGTGAATCCCTTCCTGAAACATTATATATCCTTTGCGAGTGGAAGACAGTACTTAAATGTTGATTTTAATTTTTTATTGTCATTTTTACTTTTTTACCCCCTATTTATAAGCCCCAGCATCTGTGGCTTTGAGTTTACATAATGCTTTCCTGAGTGCCTGTAGCTACAGCTCTGGCTCTGAGATCAGCGCCGGCATGTTGCACACAACACAGAGCCTTCTCTCATGTATGTTGTTGTGTTTGCTTCACCCTGCTAGGAGGGGACGTGCCATCTTTGGAGCACTCACGTGGCCAGTGCTCCAGGAAAAGTACAGTGGGTGGTTGGAAATAATGTTTCTTTTGTACTGTAAAATATGCCTCCAGAGGCGGAAGACTTGCACTTAATTATATGCTCATACATAAAGTGTCTTCCTCTGTAATGAGCGCTCCCGGCAGATGTCTCTTGGCTTCAGTGCAGAGGAGTTGGACATTTGCTTACAGCACAGTTTTCCAGGCACATCATGCTCACCTGTGCCGATGTGTGCCTAACAAGCTGCGAGTGGGAACCAACTCCTACACCCTTCTCTTGTAAGGTAGAGGAGTGGACTACTGAGCTGTGCTCTGGTGCAGACACCTTACTGCATTCCTGTGTGGATACTTCAGCAGTAAATCTGTTGCAATCATGAGCATGTCCTTCCAAAAGGGCAGAGCGGTGAAAAGCTAGTAACACAGCTCAGGCTGTCTGCTGACATAGCAAATCTATTTCTCTGGTGAAACAGCCCATTAAATAAAGAGTTTGAAAATACTGTACTTCACACAATTTCCTTTTTTTGTTTCCTTTATTACACACAAACAAGATGAACTGTCCTTCTGCTCTGGATATTTTTTTACCTTCCCTGTGCTCTGCCTCCACAGCTGTACCGTCCTTGACAGCTGTGTTCTGCCCAGTGTTGGCTTGTACAAGTTCCCAGGGAGCAATCCTTGACTCCTGCTTAATAAGCATGGAGTGATCCCTTCTGAACATGGCTGGGCTACATGAAAGGACTGATGTAGGTTGACTTGCAGCTGGCAAACTTGATTGCAAGAAGGTCTCCGGGGAAGGGGTTGTCTAGACTGAAAGGAGTGCATTTAATAGGGCGCGTGGAAGATGGGGAATTAGGGAGCAGTCACAAGCCTGAAGCTCAGTATTTCTATCATGCCACAGGGTTACATGGTAGCAGGAGCATAAGGATACAAACCTTTAGCCCAGGCTGGCACCTTCTTGTGGCCACAGCACTGGGTGGTAATGGCTCACTCTGCATATGAGCTGTGCTTTCTCTTCATTCAGGTGCAGCAGACTGTACAGGATTTGTTTGGCCGTGCTCCTAGCAAAGCAGTTAATCCTGACGAAGCCGTCGCTATTGGTGCAGCTATTCAAGGTGGCGTGTTAGCTGGTGACGTTACTGATGTGCTGCTGCTGGATGTAACTCCCCTCTCCTTGGGGATTGAGACGCTGGGAGGTGTCTTCACAAAGCTCATCAACAGGAATACTACCATACCAACTAAGAAGAGCCAGGTACAAATTGACTCTAGATGGGTGGGTCTTTTGTGGTGGTCTTAAACACCCAGTGAAGGCTACCCAAAGCATGCCAGTAGATAGTCTTGTCTCCTCTCATCTGGCAAGAAGCAGCAGCATAGAATCGGGTTTAATGTCAGCCACTGAGTATCTCTGTTGATTATTAGTGTGCCCAGGAGGGGAGGTAAGTTGAGTTAATGTGTGCCAAGATACCCCAGGATGTTTGTGGCCTGGTCAGGATTGCAGTGTGTATGCCATGATGTTAACTGTCAACACATCATTCTGAAGAAGAATTGTGTGGACGCCTTCTGTAACTGAGCAACACACACATTTGAGACCACCTTGGTCTGCGTGCCTCAGAAGGTGTTATTTTTTTTCCTGTGTTGTAAGGCCCTAGTAGACTTGGGTGTGATCCTTTCTTTCACTTTGCCTTGTCTGGGTCTGCTAGTGTGTGCTCTTACTGATAACGCTTGTTCTGTCTGGGGCGTGGGGTTGGGGCAGGAGCCCTGCCACTTCAGGAGGAAATGTTCCAGTAATGTGGCTGGCTGCCACTGGAGCCTGCTGCTGGCACAGCATTGCCAGTTTTCATGTGGTTGAGTGCATTTAGGACAAGATGCCAGGGAGCTTGGCTATTGCTAGTCTTGGTGCCTTGGTGTTTGTCAGAGGAACAGAGGAACATCAAGCATTTAATGATTCTTTATCTCTTTGAAGTAGCTTCTCGTTATTCCTTTCCTTGTTGTTTAGTCAGCTTGTAACTGCATCAGTTCATGTGTTGCAATTTAGTAGCTATCCAGTAATTTCTTGTTCCTTTTCCACAGGTGTTTTCTACAGCTGCTGATGGGCAAACTCAAGTGGAGATAAAAGTATGCCAGGGAGAGAGAGAGATGGCTAGTGACAATAAACTGCTTGGCCAGTTCACATTGGTATGTTGGCTACTCAGTGTTGATGACCTTAGACTTGACTTTCTTTGAGAAGTTCAAAGCCTTCTCCATTTCAGTTGACCCCTGAAGGCAGTGGTGCAGCAGGGTCATCTTACAGAAGACATTTGACCCTATTTGTAGTAAAAAAGCAGTCTCTAAAGGCACAGCATGATTCTGGGACAGCTTTTCAGTGGCAGGGGAGCAAATAGCATTTAAGATGGAACTCAAAGTTTCTAAGCAGTCTTATGTGGCCCAGGGGCTACTGCAGCTTTAGGGCCTGGTCACCTAAAAGGGCTCTCTACTTCTGGGCACAAAGAGCTAAAAGAGCTCTGTAGTACTAGGCCTGTGCAGCAGATAACCTGAATCATGGCCTCTCCTCTGGTGTTGCAAAGACAAGACTTGGAGCAGGCTCCATGATACCTGCAGTCCTACGATAACCCATTTCTAGCCTAGTACTGCTTTTCTGTGAAAGCCTGTGGAACTGCCCTGCTTACTGGAGAACAGATGTGCTCCAGGGATTCACGTGCACAGTATGTGGCTGCCTAACCAGCTCCCTACGCAGAATTGGTTTGGTCAGTGTTGGCAAAGTTTGGCACTGTTAAAACTGTTTGTCCAAACTTGCTGTTGCTAGGAGGAGCCCTGCAGAAAGAAAGGGCTTTGCCTTTTTTTTTGTACTTTTGAAGAAAGCTGTACTGCCTGTCGCTCTTTTAAAATGGTAGCCTCAGAGGTAGTCAGTGAAGTCTAGTTATGTCCAGAACTGAGGAAACAGAGCATCCTGCCATGTCCATGGAAAAGGGGCTTGTTTAGCAATAAAGCAGAACCTGTGTCACCTTGAAACCTTGGGACTACCTCTTATGGTTTCTGAGCACTTGTCCTGGGTAGAAATCTCTATCATGTTAAATCTGTCAAGATACTACTAATTCACCACATGCTGCCAACAGGTATTTAGAGTACTCTGCTCTGAGGGTTAGTTAATAGTTGATTCAACTGACAGATCACCAAGATAATGTGCCCAACACTGGAGCCTTCTACCCTGAGCTCATGTCTGTGTGGGAGCTAATGGCTAAGTACTTCTCGTTCTCAGGTTGGGATTCCTCCAGCGCCACGTGGAGTGCCCCAGATTGAGGTCACTTTTGACATTGATGCTAACGGTATTGTTCACGTGTCAGCGAAGGATAAAGGCACCGGACGTGAACAGCAAAGTAAGTGCTCTGGGATGCTGCCTAGGGACAAGGAGAAAAGGTGTGGAGCAGCAATGGTGCCATAGCATACTGAGCACTGAGGGTAACACTAGGTGACTCCAGAGGTAATGGAGTGCTGCCATGATGGGCATCCCACAGTCCAGGGGTGGGGACTGTGCAGCATGTTACTTGATTATGAGTAAGGGTGACACAAGCAATCTGTTGCCAGGGCAGCATAGATGTAGTTGACATAATCTTAGCCTAAGTGCCTCCTCTGGAAAGGAGGGCAAAGGGTTACTGCAAAATGAGGTAGGGAAAGGGAGAAGTGACAACTGACCTGTAGTTCAATTTTAAAGAAGTAAAGCTTCTGTAAACATGTAACACTCTGTTGCCCAATCTGTTAGCCTGCTGACAGAGACTGCCACCGATAGATGCTCTGTGCCTGGACTTTAGGCAGAGATGAAGCATCTGCCTATACCAAGGTCAAGGAAGTCCTCACTGGCAGGGTTTTACCACCTTCCAAGTCATTTTGCACTGTGTGATGGTCCTTTCTTCGTCTTGCCCTCTGCTGTGATCACTATAGAAATGTTTCAGCAGTGCACTGCTTCCTGTGGTTTCCTGAATGTATCAGCTGTGCCTCAGTCCCCAGAGAGGTGGTGGGCATACAGGTTGGCTAACTGAAGGCTCACAGGTGTTTGTGGAGCAGTGCTCCTGGTGCTTTACAGGGGTGTCCTGTGTCCCTGAGGAGCAGTTGATGTTCTGCCCTACTTTACCCTGAAGGGACAGAAACTAGGGTTTGGGAATCCAGCACCCTGTGTGAGTTGTTTTGAGCTGCACTCCTGGGCATGGCATTCCTTTGGGAATGCCCTCTGCTAACGCAGGAAGAGATTGCTGTCTGTTTGAGGCTGCCTGCATGAAGGTGCCAGCTTTTAAGGGAGAAATCAAACCAGGAAGATCTCTGTTGAATCCAAGGCACGTCACATACAGCTGGACAGATCAGCCCTGTGCTGAGGCCCTGTTTTGTTTCTAATTACTCCATTACAAAGGTCTTGAAATTCAAGTATTTTGAAGCAGCAGGTATTTTGCCTAACCACCTTGTATATTTTCATCCATTTAGGCTGGAAGCATTTCTAAATGGCAGGAGGCTTGGGGACTTCAAGCTGTCAGTATATTTTGCTCCGTAGTGCAATGAAATGTCAGGCCCAGTGTTCTGGGGTAATTAACAACATGGTTGACATTTTCGAAAGCTCTGTTGTGGGCTCAGAAAATTAATTTGAAGCATTTGTAGATTCCCCTGATACAAAATAGATCTCTTTTGTGCCTCTAACTGGGAAGCCTCTATACTGCCCTTCAGTTGTTTCTTGGAGGCAACCACTTGAGCAATCAAATGCATGCTCCGCTTAAGAAAAATATTGTTAACTCCGTCTTGGCAACTTGGAGGTATATGCTGGTCTTCACCATACTCCTTGGCTTTTAGCATAAATTTATTTCCAAAAACACTGCTTGTTACTTTGATTTCCTTGTAGATTTTCCATGTGTGGCAGCCTTCTAGCTCTGAGTAAATGTCTCCTGATAACAGGCAACCAGAATTTTTCAGCTGCCTATCTGTATGCAAATATGGTCCTAATTATAAAGCTGAACTACTCATACCATGCCTGCATTCAAAGGACATGTGTGTCTGTTTAGAGTTTTGTATTGTACTATGGACAAATACTGTGTAGAAAACTTACTACTAATGAGGATCCTAGTATATCTTTTTTTTTTTTTTTAACTTTGCAATATCCAGGATCTTGGTCCTCTCTTTCCCAATGAAGTTCTGCTTTACTGCAGAACTTAGCTTACATCTAGGCTATGTTTTTTGGCACAAATGGAGAAAAATAGGGGACCTTTAGGACCCCACCTGTAGAATCATGTCATGTTGTCTTATCCTGCTACCAGCCTGGGCTGCTTTCCAACAGTGAAAGGAATCTCTGCCCTGGTAAAATGATTCCGTCTGTTTTGGTGGGGTTTTTTGGTTGGTTTGGTTTTTTTTTTTTTTTCTTTGCTGTGTTTTTCAGTTTGTGTTTTTAACCTGCTGGAATGCCCCTTTGGTTTGGGGGCTTTGTGTCCTCCATTTCCAGGAGGAGTAACTGAAGAACAGTCAAAATGACTTGTAGATCAGTGGACAGGAAGTGTCTGGCAGAGCTGGGGAGCTCATAGATCTAAGATATCAGGCTTTTATTTTGCCAGCAGCATCACTGCCTCTTCAAAGATGGGCTGCCTTTGTACTGCCCACGGGATCCTCACAGGTGCAGAGTCCCTGAGCAAGGCTGCTGCTGTTGATCGGGTTTGGGAAATAATACCCTTCTCTCCTCAAAGATGAGAGAACATTCATTATTAATGTTTATTCTCTAATGCAGTTGTTATCCAGTCTTCTGGCGGCCTTAGCAAAGATGAAATTGAGAACATGGTGAAGAATGCAGAGAAATATGCAGAGGAAGACAGGCGAAGAAAGGTAATGTGATCATTATGGTATCTTGCAGCCAGTAGTGTACCTGCTGGTTATTGCCGTCCTGTGCTATTAAGTGTGCCCACCTTTGAAGGAGATGTAGGCTCTGGTCTGATTAGTCTTGAGCTGTTTGCGGTTACCCAAATATCTGCTTGCTTCCTTATATTCAGTTTACACTCCAGAGTTGCAAGAAGGTGTATGCAGAGACATTTGGATTTTGGGTTTGGGTTGGGTAACTTGCCCTGTGTGACTAGCATTTTAATTCCTCCCTGAAGAATTCCTGGGACATGGAGGCAGCAGTAAGCAAACTCACCTGCCTGTTGTGACAAACAGCTTTGCAACTCTAGTTATGCTTTTTGTCATCAATGCCCTTTACTGTCCACCTGCCTGTTATCTTGGCTGTGTATTTGAAGCCAGCCTACTACAGCTGGGTTCTTGCAGTGATGTTCCATTTAAATGGAGGCAGTATGGGGATATTTAAGCTACTTTCTCTGAGTTTATTTTAAAGCTTAACTTACAGAACCTGCCAAGTAAAGTTGCACCTCAGCCTCTTCCTTCATAAGTGGGAAGTTGCTTTCCATAGTGCTTAAAATCTCACTGTGGCATCTTGAATGCTAAATTCATCTGAGTGCAGTATTTGCCCTCGGAGCAGGTGAAGACATCAGGAGGTGTTTGAAAGCCTCACTGACTTTGTCAAGAGAAGGTGGACACTTGCCATGGTTGAGTGACTGAACCTGTGATATAAATAGAATTAATGGTTGGAACTAATTGGTTTAATGAGGGTAGTACTAATAAATTATGCTACTAAATATAGAGCATTGATTTTTAAAGCAGGCACAGCGCAGGCCTACTCTGGGATGTGGCACCAGCATGTGTTTAGCAATTGTTGAAAGGGGCACACTGAATTGATCCACTTTGTGTTCTCCTAGTCAGTAGAAACCTGTCTCAGGTGTTCAGGCAGTGCTGTAAATCTCACCCTCCATAGTGAAGGGATTGGAAGAGGACTGAAGGGGAGGATGCATGGAATAAATTCACGTGAAGAGCATTGCCTTGCCTCACCTCAGAACATCTAAAGCCACAAAGCATTGGCTCATTAGCATTTGTAGGTTAGATGGAGAACCTTTAAAGACCTTGGTCTGAAAGTCACACTGTTTAAATAACTGCATGTTTGCCATGAAGCGTAGGTGGTGGCCTAGCATTTGAAGAGGCTGTGCTGAAAACTTTCCTGTAGCCTTACTTCAACTTTGTGTCTTAAACTGCTGAATAAGTTCTTCCCTGTTGTAGTCCTGAAGTGAGACTCATCTCTGTCCAGTGACCTATCAGGTGAAGGTGATTAGGTTATTTCCTTAACTAACGCTTCTCTTTACTTGACTTGCGTAACTGTAATTGTCAAAAATCTCTTGTTACACCTTTCTGATCATGGTTTTACTGCTATGGAAGTATCATGAATGCATAAACAGAGTTATCACTGTGTTGGACTCAGCATCCTGCTGTGAATTTTGACATCCCACAAAGAGTTGAAGTCATAGTGTAGAAACAAAATTATTTTTCATCTGCTTTCCCCTGTAAGTGGTTAGTCTCCTGAGAACATTATCTCACCCTTGTTCAGGTAGACTCTTCTTTCAGATGGAGAGGGCTGGGTGTCCCAGAGACTGTTGCTGGTGGAATAGTTCATGTTGACACTGGGACTGAATTTTGTCTCAGCAAGACTACTGCTTCTCTGTACTTAGAGCCTACCCTGTGCCCTGTTGGTTGTCTTTGCAAGAGTAACATTAGGAACTGGTCTTTCTTACCTAGCACAGTGGGGTTTTTTCCACTGTTGAAATGTTATGAGCATTTGTAATAAGGAGACATGAGTAAAACAACTCAGCGTTTTACTAGTGTCTAGTGCCCTTGTTGCTGAAAGAGCTCAAGAATATTTTCCAAAAGGTCTGTTGCTTTCCTGAGGAGCAGAGCAGAGAGAGCTGTGCTGTCTCTGCAGTTGCTGGCTTTTTCAGTGTGCCAACAGTCATGGTGCATTAGTTGCTTCTACTTCCAGGGAAGTGAGTTTGAGTGTGAAAGCGTGAAAACTGACCCGGTGCCAGGATGCATCTAGAAATGGTTTGCTTGCATTTCTTCTTGCCCCTTTGCCATTGAGAAGGACACTGTGTAGGAACTAGAATGGAGTTTAGCAGTTTGGGGAAAGAAATGTCACCTGCTAGATCATACGTACGCAACTTGTATCGCCAGTGACGTATGCAGCAGGCCCTTACGAGCTCTTTTACCCAGGAACGTGTGGAAGCTGTAAACATGGCCGAAGGCATCATCCATGATACAGAGTCTAAGATGGAGGAGTTCAAGGATCAGCTGCCAGCAGATGAGGTAGGTAGTTTCTGATCCCATAACAGTAAAGGAGGTAAGATTCCTTACTAAATCTTTGCTCAAATTCTCACTTAACTCACGGCTGGCTTTGGCCAGTGGTAACAACTATGTGCGTATTTCCATGCTGTGTAAAGATGGCACAGTCATCGACTTCTGGTTTTTGCACTTGATGAGTGGGCTGAGCATGGCTGGTAGGAGGATGTAAGGACATACTTAGAAGAACATGGTTTGGATAATAGCAGATATCCTATTTCAAAGTGAGAGTTCAGTGTCACTGAAGATCTGAGAGCCTGGAAAGCTGTTAATGAAAGGTTCCGGCAGGAGTTTGTCCTTGACTTGGTGTTGCAGTGATTTGATAAGAACTGTACTGTGGCCTGTGTGAGAGGAGAATTCTGCTCAAAAGCTAGAGATTATGAACAGTGCCTACCAGTGTGTTAGCAGAGGGACAAAGGCAAAGCTGCTGTGTGGTCCCAGCAGTACATACACAGCACCCAAGAACTTGGAGGCAATGAAAATTGCTGTATCCACTTAACTCCAATTTTTCTTCTGTCTTTGGAGTGAAGTAGATATTTAGCATCAAAAGAGTGCTTTTCACACCACTCTTAACAGTTTAAACTCTTGACAGTTTAATTTCTGCGTTATGAATTTCAAAAGCCAAGTTTAAAACAGATTGCACAATCTTCAAGTTAACAACTCTCAGAAGCAGAATAAAAGGGCTCCTAGGGACTCCGTGAGGCATTTGAGAGAACAAGATTATAGTTTATTGGTAGGTAGCCTCTGATGAGTTTAAATGTTGTTTTTGAGCCCAGCTTCTCTCTCTAGGATGGATATTGGCTGACTCTGTGTTTGAATTTATGATCACTGGAGTTTTCTCTCACAGGAGTACAGAGCCTCAATCCCTGTTCCCTGCGGGGACTGTTCCCTGTAACATTTGGGGGGGGAATACCAAGGGAAAGTGGGTAGTAGTGCTTGGAAGAAGCCCTGTGCTGTCTGGGTGGAGATGGTGGCCTGACATAGAAGGCATTGACCACCTTCCCCTTCCTGCGGGTCTGAATGAGAACTCTGCCCACGTTTTGACTGCGAACACTGCTGAGCAAGCACTGCCGGCACAGCTGTCCCCCAGTAACCTCGCTTCTCCAGGCCTGCCTCTCCAGCAGTGTGCCAGTCTGACAGAGAAATGCCAGACTGTGTGGAGGGTTTGACAGATGGCTACAGGGGCTGGGATGAGACCATATTGCTTTGGTTTGCCTCTCTGCTCCTTCTCCCACGTGCAACAAAGGGATTAAACAGGGTGGTGAACAGCCTTACATGTTGGCTTTCTGACAGTGCCTTAAATATAGATGAAAACCAGCTTTCTCTTCCCTTTACCCCTGGCTCCTGGGGTGACTGACTCACTGGTGAGGTGTGCCAGGGAGAGCAGCGCTCATCCTTGGCGGGCTGTTCAGTCTCTGCAGGGCTTTCTGTCCTTGGCGCCTCTGCTGAGACTGCAAACAAGGGGACCGATTAATGCCAACTGTGGCACATTTAGTGAAGTGGACAGGTGCCCATTGGGAACTGAGCACTATCCTAGTCCCTGCAGATGGTATGGGTCAGTTTGAGACTTAACTTCATGCCTTCTGGAAAAAAAGCGGTACATTTGCTGTGGCCAGGAGGTGGGTTAAAGGACAGGAATGAGATTCTCAGTGAACAAAGTGCAGGATTTCATCATGTTTGTTTGTGACTTAATTGCAGTGCAACAAATTGAAGGAAGAAATTGCTAAAATGAGGGAACTTCTGGCTCGTAAAGATACTGAAACAGGAGAAAACATCAGGCAGGCAGCAACCAGCCTGCAGCAGGCTTCCCTGAAGCTCTTTGAAATGGCATACAAGAAGGTAGGTTCACGGTCACTTCCATTTTATAGCCGTCAGATGGGGAGGGGTGAGTCGGGACACCAAACATTTGAGTAAGATCTGTGCTTGTAGTTAATGCTGAGTCTCAGTGCAACTCCCTTGCAGTAAGGTGACGCTTGCTGAAGGGGCAGCTGTAGAAAGTCAGGAGGAGTCGAAGGCCTGAAATTTTGGCCATCCTGCCATAGGTAGCCTGCCTCCCAGGCAATGTTACATTTCTGTACAGTGTTGTATGGAAAAGTACTGGAAGCTCCTAATAGGGAGCATCAAGAAGAGCACGGACAGGGCTTTCCTCTAGGTGTGTGGAGGGCCTAAAGAAGTAAAGTAATGTCTGGACTTACTTTAAGGATGATTGTAAAACAGGCTGCATGTTCAGTCTGCCTAAAATTACAGTAGTAAGGCCATCAGGATTTTCTTCTCAATCTCCTTCCCAGTGAAAGGCCCACCCATTCAAGCCCTGGCAGATGCGTACTTCACCAGGATGGAAGTGGCACACTCTGCCCAGGTGACCTTGGTGGGGCTAAGCTGTCCTTCCTGTGGAAAGCTGCTTTTCTAATGTCAAACTGAAAACATTCAGTGCTGCAATGCAAGCTTGTTGCATCCACTGGGCAAGTGTAAATAATGGGAAGATAATTTCCTCCCTCTTAGTAGCAGTCATGCAGAGATGAAGATTGTTTCCATTCTCCAGTGGACAGTTACCCTTTTCACTGAAGGAAGGGTTTCTTCAGTCTAGAACTAACCTAAGCAGCTAGCTAGGAAAAAGATGTCTAGGAGAAGCATTTTGTGGTTACTACAACTAATAAGCCAACTCTCTCACAGATGGCCTCCGAACGAGAGGGTTCTGGAAGTCCGGGGGATCAGAAGGAAGAGAAGCAATAAGAAGTCTCTGTCTTGCCTTGACTAGAGTATGAAGAGGAGAGCGATTTTCTTGGCGCTTGGGAGAGAAGGGACCTTCCTGAGCAGCAATGGGCAGAATTCAGACTTACTGTGTTTTGGCAGTATTCTATATATAAAATTCTTTAATGTATAAACTTAGTGATGTGTCTGCTAGATAAATTGTCACTTGATGAAAGTTAATTCACGCCAGATGAAGTTCTAAGTGTTTGGCCCTGTGGTATTCAACTGAGGCACCTGGGGATTCGCTGATCATTTATCTCTGATACTTGACACAATGGTGTACTAAATCTGATATCAAAGTTTGGAAACCATGTCACTAAATTAAAGGGTGGAGATGGAAGTCCTGCTGGAACTGGGAGGAGAGTAACATCTGTATGGACCCTCCTTGTGGATGTGAGTACTTGTGAGCAGGTAATAAGGCCTGCGAGCAGCAGTGACAAGGCTGGTTACATTGCTAGAGAACATTCAGATCTGCAGCTAGGTTAGTACCCTTGTTCTGAAGGAGAAGGGTGACTTCAAATTTAGCTGTAACATTATTTCTTACGAAAGAGGCTATGTGGAAGTTAAATTCTTTGCTTGTCTGAGCCTTCTGCTCCATCCTGTGTCTGTTCTCTGCTTATGGTAAAACAATTTCCTTGATAATAAAACTGTTATTGGATCCATTCTGGATTTTTTTTAAATAAAAGCAGAAAAGTATCCAACATGGAGTTCTTGGTATCCTGGCCTTTGATGAAGAACATGAGCATGTTAACTGCCTGTGAGAGCTCCTGAGGGGGAACAGTCAGCCAGCTGTAGTGGCAGCAGCTTTCTGGAATTTGTGCTTCATTCATGTGCAAAAAGAAAGTATCTGGTGTCAGATTAGGGTCCATCCCTTCGGAGAGTATCGCTGCTGCACTCGCACGAGGTGCCTGGAAGTCCTGCTGTGACCTGCAGTAGCAGTGGGACTTCACCTTCAGGCACTTCATGCTTGGGCTCAACCTTCTGAAACAGGCTGTAGACTTGGAGCAGCAGTTGCCCACTGCTGCTTCTAGCAACCAGCTCTTCCAAGGAGGTGCAATCTCCTTGCCGCAATATGTTTCTCTTTCTCCTTTTTCCTCTTCTGTTACTCTGTGTGTGTAATCAACTGGAAAGAAAATGCAAAGTTTACAGCTGTGTTGTCCTGACAGCTCAGACATTTAGGAGGGAGGAGAGGATTCTTTTTTCTGGCACTCTAGGCAGTTTCTTCAGTAAGAGAAGCTATTAGGGAAGGCTGCAAGTCCTGATTCTGCGAACTTTAAGTTATGGACTGGAAGGGACCAAGACTGTCTGCTTCAGACACTTGACCTCTCCCCAGCAGTCCTAGCAAGAAGGACTGTGAGCAGCTTCACTTTTGAGTAAATCAGCCTAGCCCATTGAAGTGGACAGAAGGAGGGGGAAAAAACTAGGGAGTGACCTAACTGTAAAGTGAGAGGGAGCTTGAACCGTTTGGGCCTGGGCGTACAAGAAGGTGAGGAAGGGGCCTGGTGCAGCCATAGGAGATGAGCGGCAGTGCCTTAGGTGCCCAGCCTGTGGCACGCTTGGTGTGCCATGGGGAGGGAGGCAGGCGTGCAGGGGGGTCTTAACAGCAATTTGGAGTGTTAAGCTGCCTGACTTCAGGTGGAGGGAGGAGTTCCAACCCAAAATTCAGTGCTTGGCTTTCACCAGGGGAGTTAGTGGGGTCTAGGGATCCTAACTGTTATGGGGAGGATAGCAGAGTATGGTGCAGCATGCCAGCTTGTGGGGCTTTTGTCTGGCTGGTTTTGTGAATGTAGAGGTCTTCCACGGATGTTGAGTGACACAAACAAATTGATTGTGCGTGGGTCTGGGTCCTGTTTTTTTTGTTTGTTTGTTTTTTAACTGGCAGGGCTTTATTTGTCACAGGCAGGTAATGACAGGCTGAGGTGTGCTTAGATCATGGGACCAGCATGGTTTCCTGGAAGTTTTGAGGAATGTGTGGCTAAGGACGTGCATGTTCACAGCAACTGCTGCTCCCAAGAGCTGTTTGTGCCACCTAGGCTTGCAACTCTCTGTGTGTCTTACATGTGAAGCGATGTGCTTCATTCTGTTGCGGTGTAACCCTGCTCCTGTTCTGTATGTGGGGTTTTGTAATGGCGGGGAGCACCTGGGAGAATAACCTCATTTACAAAACTCGATTACAGGTGACTTCTGTCCTGAAATTTCCCCCTGATGCTGCTTCTGTCAAAAGTAACCCCCTGTATAAAACTACAGTCTGAAAAAGAGAAGGAATTCTCCAGCAAAGCGAGTTGGGCATTTCACATGCTGAAAGGAAATGTCCTTAAGTAAAATAGTTTAAAACCCATCCTCTGTGGAAGCTTTTCCTGCTGCCTCCCTGAAACTGCAGCCAGATGTTCCTTCAGCAGAGCTGGGGGCAGCCCAGGACAGGGCTGCTGCCTGCGGGGGCTGCTGCTTGCACACTCTTACCTCTGTTCTGGGCTTGTAGTGGCCGTCAGGGCAAAGGTGATGGATCGTCATTGCACAGCCTCCAGGGTCCTGAATCACTGATGGGGGTTGGCCTTTACTTATTCAATGAATTATTTTCCCTGTTACATTTTAAATACATCTTTCATAGATGTTCTTTACTTTTTAATGTGCTGTTCTTAGCTCCTCCTTTAGAAGCTAAATGATTGAATTGGGGAGGGAAAAGTGAAATAGGGTGATGTGTGTCGTGCTGTGAACAGTTTCTTGCTGTGAAAAACTGCCAGGAAGGCAGGACATGCAGCAACTGGGCTGTTACCTCTTGTGAAGAGGAGCGACTCCTGTCCTGAGGAGTTAACCGCTGCCATCCTGCTGCTGGGAAGGTATCTGTCAGCACTGGGAGAAAGGGTGTTTGGGCTTCATTGCCTGCTGTCATTTTCCAAGTAGGCTGATACTCAGGAAGCCTGTAGCGCCAGCAGTGCTGCAGCTCTGGAATAAATTACTGGTCTGTGTATGACAGTAACTAAGAAAAGTTTTGCACGTGTTCTTTGGGGGAAAAAGGCGACCGAGCAATGTTTGTGCTGTGTTCCTCTGCCTGCATGCATTCTCTCATGGTGTCGTCTGTGCGTGGGAGCAGGTCGGTGCAAGGCACGGCCTCCTTGGGCTCAGTAAGTCAGGCTGCCTTAAAATAATAACATTCAGTAACAAAGAGGACTGGGATAGTAGATTCCAGTGTCACAGCTCCTGCCTGACTTTAATAGGGGAGGGAAGGCTGAGATTTCAGTCAGGTGCAGGGTATCTCCGCTTGCCTCCAGTGGCTTCTTTTCCTTTCTTAAAAGCATTTTTCCCCAGCTCAGGACAGCCGCAGCGTGCCATGTTTGGGGAGCATGGCTGGTGAGGACAGCGACCTGCTGTGTTGCCTGTACAGGCGGGAGATGCTCGGCTTCCCTGGGGATTGCAGTACTGCACGGGGGGAAAGTGAAATGGAGTCTCTCCCCCTTCTCCACAAGACAGTGTCTGGCAGCACGCTGTGAAGGCACGGCTCCTTTTTAAAACTCCTCTCTAAATAGCGCAGCAGTGTATTGAAAAAGCGGTCCCTGATTCAGTGGCTCTGCCCCCGTCGCTGCTCTCGGCTCCCTCCGCGTTCGGCGGAGCTGTGCCGGCTGTCGGAGACAGGCGCTGCTCGGCATCTGTGTCAGCCAGCCGGCGGGAGAGCTGCGGGGGGAACTGACAGCGGCGTCTGTCGCGTCGGGAAGGCTGGAGCAGAACCTGCCACAGCAAAGTGTGTGCATCGGGCTGGGAGGCGGTAACTGGGATGCTCAGTGGGCACTTTTTGGAGTCGAGTGCCTGGATTGAATTGGAAGGGCAGGATTGCCAGGAAAGCACGGGGTAAGTTGTTGTCCACTTGCACTTGTTTTGCAACTTGTTTTACAGTGTTTGCACTGTCCCTGTCATATCAAGCCCAGAAACTTCCATCTCAGCAGATCATCTCCTAAAGCCAGGCATAATCCACTGTCTTACTGTTCTGAGGAGGATTATAAAGGGCTGTGTGGGACCAGATGCATGTGGAAAAAAATACCTCTAAGGGTTGAAATTGTTACTTGCTCAGCCCAAGAGAAACAGGACTTTAAATCCAACCAGGTAGTTCAGAGATTCACAGCGTCTCCCCGGCATGACCCTGTCACTAGAAAAACCCAGCTTCAGGCTGAGTCCCAGACCAGTCTCTGCCCAGGTGACCGTGCTGCCCAGCTGTGCCCAGCTCCCGGCAGGGCTTCGGTGCTGCTTTACCGGGCAGGGGGCCACGCTGGCCCGGGAGCCGAGAGGCAGCAGCGCAGGAGGAAGAGGAGGCTGCAGCGGGCTCGGGCTACGGCAGCGCTTGCCGTCCTGGGAGCACGATCCCCCCACGGCGCAGCACAGCGCAGAGGCCAGGCTGCCCCCGGGCAGGGCAAGGCTGTTGACCAGGCTGATGGCAAACACCGGAGCTGGGATGTCCCAGGGAGGCAGATGGGGGCTGGAGAGACACCGTGGCCACAAACCCCCCAGCATCCAGCTGTTGGTGCCTGCTCAGCATCACCGGGAGAGCATCACCTCGGCGGGGGGGGGCAACAGGGGAGCAGCCTCCCTGCTACCACCGAATAAAAGAAACAAGTAAATGCCTTCAGTGTCATTTCATCACCGTGTTTCCAGCTGGTCCCGTTTTGGGCTGTCCCACAAACAGAACAGGCAGGTGCTCCCTGGGCCGTGGCACTCCCAAACCCGCCGCCTGGCACCTTTGGGGCAAAAAAGGCAGGTTGTGGGTTTGCAAACCTGGACACCGAGACTGTGGATGCGTTTAGATGCAGCTCTTGGACGTGTGCTCAGACAGACACCGCGCAGGACGGGGCTGCGGGGGCACGGTTCCCCCAGCCGGCCACTGCCACCCCCACCCTGGGCTCTCGGGGCACCATCTCCCCAGCCTCTCCTAAACCTCCGGCCAGTCTCGCTGCCCTTCTCTGGACATTCGCCGTTTCGTTGTCACCCTCAGAGCAGCACCCTGAGCACACGGCCGAGCTCGGCCGAGGCTCTGCAGGCGTCACGCGTTGCCCTTGCCCTCAGCCGTCCCCGGCAGCGATAAGGACAGCGGAAAGGTGACGTTTCCAGGGAAAGGAGAAATGTGAGATAAGCCTGTGGCTCCATAAAACGCTTCCACGTCCCCCATCCCCTTTCCTGGTGCCTCCTGCCCAGCTTGGCTTCCTCCACACGTTGATGACCGGGCTGCGGGCTTCGGCCGTGCCGCGGGGCAGGGACGGGGCACAGCGGGAGGGAGAAAAACCCTATCCGCAGCCTCGGCGTCCAGGTTTGCGAACCCACAACCTGCCTTTTTTGCCCCAAAGGTGCTGGGCGGCGGGTTTGGGAGTGCCACGGCCCAGGGAGCACCCACCGGTTCTGCTCGTGGGACAGCCCGAAACGGGACCAGCTGGAAACACGGCGATGAAACGACACCGGAGCCGTTTACTTGTTTTACCCGCTGCGAGGGGGTGGCCGCAGCCCCCCCAAAAGCGGCTGCTGGGGGCGGGGGGCGGTGGCCCAGGGAAGGGGGCCACGCTCTGCTCCCCGGCCGGGTGGGCTGCGGGGCTGGGGAAGGGGTCCCGGAGGGTGCCGTTCGGTGTAAAACAGGTGGCACATGGCCCCGGGGCGGGGGTGGGTGGTGGTGGGGGCCCAGGGGGTGAAGCCGCCCCGGGGGTGGGTGACACCGGCGCCAGGCGCAGGGCCCGGGCAGGGCGGCCCCGTCGGGGCAGGCCCGGGGGTGCCACAGGCGGGACCCCGCCCCCGGCCGCGCCGCTCCGCTCCCCTCCCGCCCGGCGGGCGCGGTCCCTTTAAGCGCGCCCGGCGGCCGGCCGCGCGGCTCTCGCGAGAGCCGCCGTTGCGCCCCGCCCCGGCTCCGCCGAGCGCCGCGGCCGGGCCGGGGCGGGCCGCGGACTACGCGCCCCATAGGGCCCCGCGCGGAGCAGGGGCCAATAGCGCCGCGGGCGGGGGCGGGGGGGCGGGGTCGGGCGGGCTGACGGCCTATGGCGTGGCGCCCCGCTCCCGCGCGGGGAGGGGCGGGCGGCCGCCCCCCGCCCCGGTCCCCCGGAAGTGATGTCACAGGCCCCATGTGAGCCGATTGCAACACATGCAGCGCGGAGAGGGGGAGCGCGAGCAGCCGGTGTCCGACGTCAGCGCCGCCGCCAGCCGCGCGCCGCCGGGGGGGGACCGGGCCTGAGGTGAGGGCGCGGCGGGCGGCGGGGACGGGACGGGACGCGGCCGGGGCCGGGGCCGGGGTCTAACCGCTGTGTCTGTGCCGCCGGGCCGCCGCAGGCCGCCGCAGCCGCCGCCGCAGCAGGAGGAGGAGGAGGAGGAGGGAGAAGATGGCGGACGATCCCAGCGCTGCCGACCGCAACGTGGAGATCTGGAAGATCAAGAAGCTCATCAAGAGCCTGGAGGCGGCCCGCGGGTGAGCGGCGGGGCCTGCGTCGCCCCGGGGGGCGGCCCGCGGCGGGAGGGCGGCCGCGGGGCGGGCCGGCGGCCGGCGGGGGTCGCCCGCCCCGGGAGCGTTACCGGGGCGGGGGGGGGAGGGGGGCGGGGGCGGTGGTCCTGGCCGGAGCGGGAACCGGAGCGAGGGGGCCCGGGCCCTGCCGCCGCGGGGAGGGCGAGGCGCGGCCCCGGCCCGGCGGCCCCTTCCCGGGCCCCCGGTGCCCTTTTGTCTCGCCGCGTGGTGAAGCGGCCGGGTGCCCGCGGCCGCTCGGGGCCTCGGGCTCGGAGAGAAAAGCAGATTTGCTCGGGGTCCGGCAGATAGGGCCGGGGAGGGAAGGCGGGGGGGCCTGCGCCCCCCCCCCGGGGACACCGGGGAAGGCTTAGTGGCAGAAAGGAAGCGTAACCGTATTTCCCGCACGGGAAGAGGGCAGCGCCTGCCGCTGAGCTCCCCGCTGGCCTCGGCCGGGTGGCGGCTCGTCAGCTGTTCCGCCGCCCTCCCCGGCCCCGGGCGGACGAGTTCCCTGCGGGGGTGTCACAGGTGGGTGTCCCGGCCCCGCCGCGCCCGGCGGAGGAGAGGGGACGCGCGGGGCCCGTGGCGGCTGCCGAGCTCCGAGGCCGTGCTCCCCCGGCCGCCCCGTGCCAGCTGGCAGCGGGGAAGGGCGGATTCCAGCTGGAGCAGACGGCTCCTCTGCCCCCCGAGCAGGCCCGGGCTCCTCCCGGGGGACCAGCCGGCTCGGGGAAGGCAGGAAGGTAAGGGCAGGGGGGCAGCAGTTACTTTATTCCTTCTCTTACCGACGCTTATTCGGTCTTCCTCCCCCTTTCACCTTCCGCTGTAAGTGCTGGGCTCCATTTCCCTGAAAGCACGTTCTTCCAAAGTTTGGATAGTGTTAAATTTAATCGTCCTTGTGCTTCAGTTTCTTTTTTCCCCACCAGAAGTAAAATCGGCTGGATGTTCTTATAGCTTGCCCCATGCCAAAGGTGACATGGCGCCTGTTTCCGTGGGTAACTCAGCAGTGGCTTCTTGCGTGGGTCGGGAAGGCACCCGGGTTAGAGTAATTGTAAGAACTATTGGTACTGGAGCTGTAAAATAGCAAAGAAAGTGCGTGTCTCCGTATGCAACGCAATAAAATAAAAATGAAGGGTGACTCCTTAGCCAGCCTTGTGGCTCCGGTTTCCGTAGGCTCATCTGAACCCGTGGTCGTCTAGCTGGGGCAGCGCTGGCATCGTACTGCAGCCACCCAAAAGGCAGGTTGCCTTCAGACAGCTCGCATAAGCCAAGACGCTGTTTTGTTCTTTCCTTAGTGCTGGCATTTGTTCTGGCGTGTGGAGTAGGCATGGGGAATCATTCGGCTGAAAACTAACCCAGGCAGGAGGGGAAAGAGGACAAGAACCCAAGCCACAGGTCTCCCTAAATTTTTGTGATCTGACTTGTGATGTAGCTGTGCAAGGGATAGGGGTGTGGGAGAAGGGAGTGGGGAGCGAGGGTTTTCCCTCCCTGCAGCAGAGTGAACTTTGACTGCTGCAGCTGATCATTCAGCTGTGTCTTCGCACAGTGTTGACAGCATGCCTTGTACTCACGGGGAGGTCCCAGCAAGCACGGGAGCGTGTAAATGACTTCTGCCGTGAAGTTGAAAGGGCTTGGGGAGCTACGGGCATCCGTTGCAGCTTGTGAAAAACAGCTATCGGTCCCTGTAACAGCGCTGAGGGAGGCTGGGCTGTGTTTTGGAAATGTACAGTTAGCATTTTCGCTCCCCCTGATTCAAAATGTGGTAGCATAAGCACGTCTACCTTTAGCGGCAGCACTCGTGTTGTTTGGAATAGAGGAATGTTGCAGAGAACAAGATTAAAACTGGTATTGGAGGGCTCCTGGGAGAGGCGAGGCTGAAGGGCTAGCTTGGAGCGGTTAGGGGCTGTTAGGGGTGTCAGCTTCTTGGGGCCACAGCCCGGGTATCTCCCCTCTTCCCCATCAGTGATACCTGGCACATCTCTACTTCATGGCAAAGATGCTGCAAGCGCAATAAAATGCGTGTAGGAGGTTTAGCTGAGCCCTCTGGATCCAGCATATCTCCTAGATGTCATGATACTGCTGTTCCTTAATTTGATATGTGTGCTAGCTGCTAAACCGCCACCTGACGAAGGCTGCTGATGCTAGCAATCCTTGCTATAAGCAAGGTTATGCTGGTTATGTGTAAATGTGTGTCGTGCTTCCAGGGAGTCCTAGCTAAAATTATCCTAGTCTGCTTGGGCCCAGTAAGAAGAAGAGATGCTGCAACTTTTGCCACCAGAAGCATTAGGCTCCCCGGCACAAGAGGTGTGAGGCAGTGAAACAGGCTTTTCCGGCCTTTGGGAGAGTCGCTTCCTCTTCCTGCGAAGTAGGAAGACCTGTTCTGGGGTGGATTAGGGGGCAAAGCCTTTAAATAGGGTGATGTGGAGGGCCAGGGACTCCTTGGCGTCTCCACCTTCCCTTACTCATGTGCTCCTAATAGTGACCCAGCAGCAGTGTCCCAGTTTCATGTGCTGGTTGTTCCTGCAGTGGATCAAAGGGACGGGAAATGGAGGAAGCTGGAGCTAGATGTTCAATTCGCATGTGGTGGTTGGGGCAGCTCTGCTGTTACCCAGATATTTTGGTGAAATCTCAGTGAAATCTGAAGAATGTTATCAAAATCTTAAGTGAGCATAAGAGCAAGGCAATGCTTTTATTGTGTCTGGGATAGACGAGGTAAGTGGCAGTATTTGGTCAGAAAACTAAGGGAGAAGATGAGAGCTTCAGCTGTACCAGAAGCTGATCAGCTGGAGGCCAGTGAGGGTAAGACTGCTTCTCAAACTTTAAGGTAACATCCTAGCAAGAATGTCCTGTGTTATTTTTCCAGCCGTGCTTAGGAAAGCTGTCTTTCTCGCTGATCTCTGGATAGCAAGAATCTGGCAAATGAAAACAATGAAAAATAATTTTTAAAACCCCCAAACCCTATCTCTGCTGGCAGGGAGTAGAAGGAGCTTTTATCTCTGTATCTTGCTTCCTAAAACAGAAGTGTCTGTTATCTCCTCCTAGCTCTTCCGAAGTTGTGTTGCAAACTGTCTGATACTGTACAAAGTTAATGAGTTGATTTTTCTGATTTGGTGAGAAGGGAAGGTGGAGTAGCTGGTATCTGCAGAGTATGTATGAGTGAGAGCACATGGGGCCTGAGTTCTGCACTACAGGCAATTAACCTTTCTAGCCAGGAGAAGATGAGGGTAAAAGGCTGGTGATAAGCAAGTTAAGCCCTTGTGAGAAGTCTAGCCTTGTCATTCATCTCTGATAGCTTGGAGTGCTCAGACTTTCATCAAGCATCTCTTTCAGTCTACAGTTAGTTTTTGTAAAACAGAGTCTTGGTGAAAGACTGTGTCCCCCCTAGAAGTTGCAGCCCTGTCTTTGCATGTGGATGTTGCAGCAGCTCAAGTAGAAGCGGCATTAGCCACTATGTTTTTCCTTTATGCGCTCTCTCTCGGGGCTTTTCTGCTGTTGCTTGATGCAGTTTTCCAGTGTCAGTGTTAAACTGACAATCACTCTTTGTTCCTTTGGTCTTTGCAGTTCTGAATAGTTAGCAGGGCTATGGTCAGTTTTTTCTGCTAATCTAAGCTGTAAATGCTTGGCAAAATCAAGTATCAGCAACAACTAGCAGTCTCCTTGCAGGCTTAGGCCTGAGATGTCACATCTGAATCATGTTTGGAAAACTTCTCAAAGTCTTAGAAATGAGGGCTTGCTTGCTTCCTTCCTGCAAATGTCTCTGCTCAGAAACGGTTTACTAACACCTCTGCTGGCCAGATGGACTTTCTGACCCCGAGTGAGAGTGCAGCAGGTGCTGATGCAGGGTGTGGAGCTGCATTATAATGGTAAAACTTTTAGGAACCTGCTCCCTAGAGACATCTCTCCTGCCTTGAACTTAAAGGCAGGGCTAGAATTCTGTTCAGAGCAGCAGCCCTTATGAGTTATTTCACTGAAACAGGGAAAGAGGAGGCAAAGAGAATGGTGTCTTTGAAGGCTCTGTCTGCAAGCACAACTAAGGCTGACAAACAGACTGTGTCAAAAAACATTTTTCCAAATTAAGTATTTTGGAAGGTGGAGGGAACAGGGCATATGCAGGCTTCTGAGCAAATGCAGAAACTAAGTCTGAACAAGCAACTTACTCTGGTTATAACTGGAAGAAATGTATCAAGGTAGGAGAATGGAGAAATGGCTAGAGAAAGGGAAGTCTTGGTATCTCCAGAGGCATGGGAAAGCAAAGCGATGCTGTTTCCTGCTGGGGTCTGGATTCTGCTGAGTTGAGACTTCCATCTGCTACATGGGAGAAACCAAATGTGAGACAAATGAAAAGTCACCAGGAAGGGCAGAGACCTGAAAATGTGTGGGAATTCCTGCAAAATGAAACATATACTAGTTTGGCTTGAGGGTGGAAAAGCTGACCTGTTGCTTAGACATACATTATTTGCCCAGCTTGTGTTACAGAAGGCATTGTTTGCAGCTGGGATCTCCTGCAGTCCATCTGGAGCCTTGCTGGTCCTGATGGAAGGGCCCAACTTTGGAATTAGCCTCGAGCTGCTGCTGCTTCCCACCTTTGTGTGACAGGGACGGGAGGCTGCTTGGGAGAAGGTGGGTGGTAGGCTGTGCATCTCTGCACCTTGTTCTGGTGTGTCCTGGGATGATGCTACGTTTGTGACCAGGGAAGCTGGCAAGGCTGAGACCTGTATGGACAACCTGGTGCTTCTGGAGAGCAAGATAGTCTTGACCTGTTCCCCTGTTAGCATGGTGGGCCTTTCCAAAAGTGACAGAAAAGCCTGCTTTCTTGTGAGTTAACACTGCAGCTGTGAATGCTGCAGCAGCGCTAGCTGCTGGGGTGCATTTAGGGAATAACTGGGCTCAGTTGCAAGTAGATGTCCTGTATGGGTTTGCCTTGTTCCTGATTTCTTTTGAATAAAGTGCTGGGAAACTGGCGGTGCTGGGGTTATATTGTGCCACATCGGTGAGCTGTATTTCTCTTCGGAATTAGGCAGCGCAAGTGCTCAGTCACTCCTGGGAGCATCTGCAGCACTTGACTGTAGATGGCTTGTTCTGCTGATAGCAGGTGCTGTACAGCTTCGTTGCACTAAAGTTGCAACTGTGCTGGAATAACTGTTGAATAGTTGAATATGCTAGAATAGTTTAATCTTAACTCCAGTGTGAATTTCTCTACTGCACCATATATGCATATAAGATACAGTACACCACTGTGTACTGTATCTTGTGTGATTGCAACAATACCACCATGTCTAGGCAAGTACCAGTATAACTATCTTGTCTTTAAGTGATGTCATACATCAGGAGGGGGATTTGGTGTGGTCTTTCATCGCTGTGACTGGTTTCTGGCCGTGCTGCCGGAGATGTGTTGGTTCAGAGGCTCCCTCCCCTGCTCCCAGGCTGGCAGCAGATCTCCTTCCCTACCTTCTTTATCGGGATCTGTTTGTCGTGGCTGTGTCGTGGGTCTGGGCTCTGGGAAACAGTTTAACTGTTGATACAGGATCTGTTTCTGCAGAGCTGAAGCTTTCACCTTAGGACGTGGAGTATGATGGAGACCTTGAACTGGGCCTGGGTGCGCTGGTCGATCTGTGAAGGGCAGTGCTGCGGCAAGGTACTACTTGGCTTTCCAACTTGTGCTGTGTTAATTACGTTGCAGTGCTGATATGTCATGCTAGTGCCAGTCATGGTGTAGCCTTGAGGATCTCTCCACAGCAAGGTGATGTCTCCAGTGGACCTACCTTTGCTAAAGTCTTTTGCTTCTGCTGGAATCAGGGCTGGGCCAGCCTTGGGGTAAACAGCTGTCTTTCACTCGCTGGAGAATGTGAGACAGATGAGTGGGGCAAGGACTGGAAGAGTAGCATCTGTGGGGCGGCATGTGGAATTTATCTTTATTGACGAGAAGTTTTCTGCTTTGGCTTTATGATCTGTCATTAAAGTGTGGTGTATTTAGGGAAGAGGTTATGATTTAAGTTCTTACCTAAGCTGAATTGCTTCCTCGAAGCAGTGCTTTCTCAGCCCGCTTGTCTTAAGGGTAGTTTCTGAAGGAGGTCACGTTTCTGTTACAGAGGTAAAGGCTATAATATTAATACTGCCTTTTGCTTCTGGTAGTGTGAGGAGGAGGAGACATTTGCAGAGAGGCTGGAATAGAAGTAGTCCAGGGCAGAAGTGAAACCTGAGGGCTCTGTGGCAGGTAATCGCGTAGGACATACTGCAGCTGCTTACGTGCTGTTTTCCTGCTTTGACTGTTCGAGTCTCTTCAGGCAGCTGGTCTCTGTAGTGCTGGCATTAGAAGCTGAATATGGATTTCATGTGAGCAGGGCTGATCAGACTTCTCGGGACTAAGGCAGTGTCTCTTAAGAAATTGTGTTTTGATGGTGTGGAGGGTGGATGGTCTGAGAAACCTGGCACAGGGAGAGGGCAGCTGAGAAGGCAGCTGGACCTGGGGAGAATGTCCAAAGGGTTGTTGACATCCTGCTGGTTGCCTGTGTTAACTGTTGTAAAACATTTCCCGGGCTTTCTCATTTGCCTGCTCTACCTGTTCCTTTTGAATTATAGCAACAGTTAGGAAGTGCTGTTTTGAGAGTATGCGCTAGCAAGTGGCAGAAAATGACCTGATCTGGGAGAACGGTTACGTGTCAGACAAGAACTCCAGTGAGTGTTTTATAGCCCTTGGTAGTTCAGCAGCCTGATACCCTTTTTTTACAACTGCGTGAATCATTAGTGAACAGTGTGATTCATACACAGATCATCATTGACATAGAGCTAATGAATGAGCCCCTGACTGCTGAAGACAAACAACGTGGTAAAAGATGGAAATGAGCACCTCAAAAGAGGACAGGCTTTTTTGGCTCTGTGGCAACTGGATTTCTTTTTCCCCCTGTTAGCTCCCTATTCCCATGTAGCTCTGAGGCATTAACATCTTAACAAGCAAATCTGGATTTGTTGCTTCAGTTCCTCGGTGTACATCTTGTACCCAACTGGCCCATTAGCGTAATGCAACAAGTCTTTTAAACTTGGAGCATTAATAATTGGAGAGGGAGGAGGGAGAGTAGGGGAGCTGTGGCAAAACCGAGCCTCCCAGTGAGTCACAAATGTCTGAAGTGCAGAAATGTCTGTTCCACTTACCAGTAATTGGGCATCCGGGCTTTCTGCATGAGGTCAGATGCAGCCAATAAGGCCTATTCAAAACATGCCTACGCAATTATGTTTTGTGATGTGTTGCCTTTGATCCAAGGATTTCAGAGTGGCATTGATTCACCTTCCCTGTGGGGTGTGCAGTATCCACTTGTGCTGATTCAATGCTCTTCAGAAATATGGGATGAAGTCAGGGCCTGCTCCTGGAGCTGCAGACCTGACTCGGGAACCGGGTGCTGGTGGTTCCCTGGCTCCAGCTGGGGATGGGAGGAAGCTCGGAGGATGGAGCTGCTTACGTTGACCTCTGTGCAGGTGGCGCATGCTGGACCAATGGGCAAGGGCTGACTGTTACCTGCTACCTGTGCAGCCTTCGGACACGTGATACCTGGCCAAATTCTCTGCTGTGTGGAGGAATAGAGGTCTATGACCTGATTCTTCTTTCACCTCCTTTCTGTCCCTGGGGAGTGATGCATGCTGAGCTCAGGAGGCAGATCCTGGCAGCAGGCCAGTGACTGCTGAGGGGGGGAAAGCACTACCTTGCCTGACCCTTGGTGAGACACTAGCCAGTCTTGCCTCTGCTGCTTTGCTGAAGCAGCCATTTGCTGCCTCCCTGTGGGAAGCTATCCCTTGCTGCTGAAGCAGGGGGGGCACTGAGGAAAGCAGGCTCACTTCTCTTTTTCCAGGGTGGGTTCTGGCTTGGTGCTTAGCTCCCTAGCTTGCACTTGGTAAGCTTGCTTGGCATCTGGGGGCTTTTCCTCTTTGAGAAGGTCAGTGGGTTAGGGTAAGAGGGCAGAATGCCTTTTCAGGACAGTCTTAATGCCCATGTTCAAGCTGTTTCTCGTTGCACGAAGTAACCAGTAATTTTTCTATAACATCTGCCAGCATTACAGGAAGCTGATATACAAGATTCCTGTCTAGGGCTCTGGGACAGAACTACAGCTTGAGAGCTTGGCATTGTGTGAGCCACGGTGGCAATAGCTGCATGGTCTCATGCTGTGCAGCTAAGTGATTTTCCTTTGTCCAGGGTAGAGGTGGCATTCAGCGACTGACAGGGGAATTAGCTATTGGAGTGTTTCTTCAACTCAGGGGAGGGGGGCTCGCTTTCTCCAGTTAATGCGTAATCTGAAAAGTACTCTTGAGGAAAGAGTAACTTGGTCTCCTGGCTCTGCGATCCTCCCCTCATATCCACCCTGCCCCCATCTTGTGCTTTTTCTGTGCTTCTGAGGTGGCATTTGACCCAGAGAGGTCATTGCTGCCTTATTTTTCCTTGGGAACTGGTCTCTTCCATATCTTCATACCTGTCTTTGGATGACCTGGAAACCTTTGAGGAACAACTTGTGTTGATGTCACCTTTTGGTAGATGATCCAGAGTTCTGGTGTATGCTGTGGCGAAATGCAGAATGCCTCCGAGGTGGGGGTTGTGAGGTTCTTGCTGAAATGATGCTGTAAAAAGTACTGCCAACAGCATGGCTTTCAGCTCAACTTTATATTAAACTTCAAAGGAGCTAATGGTATGTCCCATTGTCAGCTGACCAGCGTTGTGTGCTCTGTCTAGGTATCCATGCAGCATTTGCCTCCTGCTCGAGCTGTGCTTTGAGCCCATCATCTGAACAGGGAGTGGGATTTCATCTATTTCTGATGGAGACATCACAAAAAGCTGTTGCTTCTCAAGCAGCAATTAGATTGAGGCATGTTGGCTGTGTTAGTTGCAAAGTGTTCAACCGATGTTCTCACAGGCAATGCAGTCTTTGGGTAAGCTTCCAGATGACCTTGCCTCTGAAGTGCTGAAGGGATCCTAGACTCTTGTCTCTGCTCTTTTGTAGCAGGCTGACAGGATTTCTGGGAAAAGTTATGTAGCTTTTGCATCTGCTGTTGTCTCTCTAGGTTTGGCATCTCAAGTGGACTTGAGCCACTTCCTATTTGATGGAGGCTTTCTCTTATTAAAAGACATTAATTCTTTAAAGGGCACAGCTATGACCTGTTTATGTACTTCACAGCCATAATTCATAAGCTGTAAGAGCAAACGCGTGGAACTTCCCTACGGCAAGGTCAACGCTGTTGCATACAGGGCTTGTATGAACAGGGAGTGTCTAATGGCCTGTGTTTTGTAAGAGAACCCAAACCAGCAATTTTGTACTTGCCTATACCAAAGGACACTTACTTTTTATAGTACTTCATTCAACATCTCTGCTCAGATACAGAATCAAAAAAACCCTGAAATATTCTTTACTTACATCACTGCTTGTGTGGACTGTGCTCTCAACTTAGTCCTTTGCTGAAGTATCATGCGCCTGCAGCGCTGTGTGGATATTTGTTCAGAAGTAGCTTTCTTCTCTTAGACCTGTGGTATGTGCCTGGTGCGGTTCTGCCTTGGATTACATAGATATTGCTGGCATCTATCTTGCAGCTGGCTGTGGATGTCTCAGTGATGGAACTGGTCTAGCCATTGTGTAACTTCAGTAGTCTTGGCTGTCCAGGCAGCTTGGGCTCCTCGGCGCGTGTGATGTCTGCCCAGTATTCCGCAGTCCTCTTGGATGGAGACCAACAGATGTTACCCTGGGAAGGTAACATCGCTTGAAGCAGTATGTGGCAACAGTTACTTCATAGAAAGCTTCCTAGCTGTGGTATGTGGTTAAGATCAGATTATCTGAAAGCTGTTTGCTCCACGGTCCTGCCAGTCTCTGGCGGTCACATACCGGCCTCCTGCTGCCCTTGGTTCCTGGGGAAAGCAAGGTGCTCATGAAGATAGTGCTCTGTAAGAATAAGCTCATTTTGAGTCATAGAGAATGACTGACCTTCCTTGCCTCCGTATCTCCACGTTACACAGTGTGCTATTAGTGTAAAATGTTTCACTGTGGAACAACTACAGCTGAGCTGCTGTTTGTCAAGTCTCCTCTGATACCACAGGGTAGTCCAGTAACTGCTATTTATATAGCAAGTCTGTTAAATTAATGCTCTCTCTTGCCAGCGCATATCCCAAATTCCAGGAGACAGGTTGAGTGACTGTTCCTCCTCAGACTTCTGGTTGGGATTGCTCTTGTCTGCCAAGTCAAGGGTGGCTACCGTTGATGCTTGCTGGTTTGGTTTTCTTGTGGTATGCGACCATGCAGGTAGCCATTTTACTGACATAACATGGTGTATGATGGTAGGAGTCTTTTAGAAAACTACTAGACCGGTTTCTAGTTTCAGCTGAAAGCTGCACGTCTAAGGATCTGCTCGGCTGTCCTTCTGATGGGCTTTGAAAGAGCAGAAACCGAATCCCTGTCGATGAAGATGGCCACCCAGAACAGGAGGCTCAACTGCCAGCTGTAATGAAAACTGTCCATGGGGTATACTTGGCAGCTTATTTCAAATATGATACACTGCTCGCTTTGTGCACTTGCCTTCTGTTGTGGTGGCTTCCTCATGCTGAACCGTAAAACGCGTACACAGTGGGCACCGCTCCTGGTGCCAAACGTGGCTTGGGACTCGCACAGCAATCCAGCTGGTGTAAGTGTCTTCTGTGAAATCCCTGCTCTTGCTTCTGGAAAGAACTCAACGGTTCTCTTCCTGGTCTGCAATACCACAGCTGTCATCAGGCACGGTGAGATGCTGTTGGATGATGCCTCTTAGGCAGTGCAGGAAAAACAAGCTGCTTGGATGTTGTAGTACCTGCTTGCGGGAATATTGGCAAAACTTTTCCCTTCAGCTTTTTGGGGCTAGGTTAGCAATGATTCAGCACCACACATACTGCCGCTCACTGTGATAACTTGTTAACGTTTGCTTTTAGGCCCCTCTGTGACTGGGAAAGCTGTTTTGTGGTACAGTTGTCTGAAATTCAAACTGTAGTAACACTGAAGTTTTAATAATAGAACAGGCTGTCCTATCCACAAACCTCAGTTTTCTAAAGAACTTGCTGTCTTGAGAGAGCAAAATGTGTTTGTTTCTGCTTCCCTCTTTCCCCAAAACAGCTCTCTGGCAGGTTGTAGGAGTAAGGTTGGAGCCCACCTGCAGTGGTTTAGGAGCAAAGTTGGAGCCCTGATCATCATCTTCTATCCTAGAGATACCTAATGCTGGTACCTTCCAGGCCATGCTAAATCTGAGCTAATTGCCAATTACTGGCAGGGCTGGCATAGTGTGAGTAGTAACCATAGTACCCAGACAGTGAAGTGTTTCTACCTTTCCAGAGGTTGGCACTTAATTGTCCCCTTGTTTCTTTGTAGTGTGCGGACAGGTGCCCTTAATGCTCTTAATTGTTTTCTCCTCTCCAGTCCCTTGTGCAGTGGCACTGGTCCAGGATGCTGGTGGCACTGGTCCGGGATGCCAGTTTCTTACAAAGCAAACATCTCTAAGCGTTTCGGGTCTCGATGCACGTACTTGCATTACAATGGCAGCTATTTGGCTGCCGTGCAGGCACTCCTTAGCCCAGAATAGGGACAGCAACTGTCTAGCTGCTTAAAACTTACTGGCTCAGTTCAGTCTGAAAGCATTACCTTCCAGCTGATCTCGTATAATTTGTCTTGGGTGCACTAAAACTGGGGGGGAAACCGCTTAGCCACGCTGCATTTTGCAATCGGGATCCTGCTGAGCAGAATATAATCTGGAGTGCTTCGGGTCCATCCTTCCTGCAGGAACACTGGGGATAATACAGGGAAGAACCAGCTCAGTGCACGTTCGATCCCGAGCTGCCAGTGTGAGCACTGCCCTTAATCTGGATTGATTACTTAATTGTTCACTGTAACAATTCTGTAATGAAGTTCTGTCTGGCAGCGTGCTCACTAGGGGATTTGTGGTTGGCAGCAGCCTGCCAGGCAGCAAATGTCCCATGTGCTTCATGTGCAGCAGAGCCTGTTGGTTTTAGAGGTCTGCTGTTTGGAAAGGCCCCTTTCAGGAGGTCCTAGTCAGCATGATTTCCCCTACCTCCTTCCCAGAAGAAATGTACTCAAGAATCTGGTGCGCAGTTCATCTAGCAGCTGTGGAGGAGGTGTGCGATTTTGCAGAGCTACCTGTTGTCCTGTTCGGGCACAGTGGCTGCAAAGACCAATAGGAAACCTGGAAATTGTATTACTGTGCAGAATAACCTATTTTTTTCTAAGTGTTTTTGAACAGCAGCTTGCTTAGAAACTCTTAGCTACATTTTGTCTTATCGTGGTCAGTTTAGCAGATGCAGCCACAGGTATTTTTAGACCTTGCCATCCTGTGGTAAGGTCGCATACAGGTACAAACTTTCTTTGAGAGGGGAAAACTGCTCTTCTGTGGTAGGATAACAAGGTCTTAGTGGTGTGTGAGGGAGTTCTGCAGCCATCCTGGTCACTTGTGTGCAGATCTGCTTCAGCTGGTGTCTTGCTGGTCTCAACCTCTCTGGGGCATGATCTAATTTAGTGATCAGACCCTGACTGTGCTTGTTTAAGGAAGAGGGAGATGAGCAGGGGGTGCTGGCTGTTACCTTCAATTAGCTGGCTGCCTAATGAACTACTTGGGTGGATTAGCTGTACCCAGCAGGCGGCAGCAGCAGCATGCTGGCAGGGGTTGCCCGCCCTTGGGGTTCTGGGTGCCCGGGGACACAGGGTGACAAGCCGGCTGACTCGTGTGCTCCAGGCTCCAGCAGCCTGGGATGCCGTGAGGTGCTCTGGCTGCCCGCGGCAAGCTGCGTGCCTCCTATTTTGCTGGATTCCGCAGGAGTCGGTTAGTGCCTGAAATAGCTTCGGCTGTGTAAATAGTGGCGAAAACATGTCAAACCCAAGAAATGCACTTGATGTTGGTAATGGAAGGTGCTTTTGGGTATAAAACCAGGGTGGAATTTGCTGAAGGGTTGGACTAAGCACAGTACTGTGCTGTGTTAAACTAGTTTGAGACTTAAATGAGGGAGAACACATCATCTAAGAGACCCATTTCATTTATTTGTTTGCGGTAATAAATCACGATGGCTTGTGAAGTCCACTGTATTACCTCAGGTAGGGTGCTTTGGGCAGGGTGTTGCTAAGGAACAGTGATTTGACTGACACACGTGACTGCCTTATAGATAAGATGCTGTGTATAACACAGTCACCAGTTACGGTGGCCCTTTCAAGGTGCGGGTTTGGCACTATCCAGCCAGCTCACAGTACGCGGAGCTGCGCTCTGGCCAGCGGCTCTGCTAATGCCGGTGTTTCTGGGGCGGTGGAACATAACATGAGGCCAGGGGCTGGGATTTGAGGGGTGTCTTGCATTTGAAAACTGAAGGTAGCTTTAGAAGTGCTTTTTTACTGAAGAATTGGTCTTGGGAGGGCACACCTGGTCTTCCTTTTGCTATTCCTGCCCGCTCCCCTAGCTTGCTGTCTGCTCTTTCCCCTCTGTCCTCAATACAGGAAAAATTGCATGAAATCTCTTCGTAGCAGGAGAGCCATGGAGTGCCCAAGGGGCATAACGGTCACATCTCCCACCTGCCATGTCGGGATGCCCTTAGTTTGTGCAGCAAGTTAGTTGTGATCTGCAGAGCTTTCTAATCTCTGGGAAGCCTGAGAATCTCTTCTTTCAGAGGAAGAAATGAACTGCGTGAGCTTGCCTCAAGAGTGCTACTTTCAGAAAATTCGGGAAGAGTTGCTTTCATTCTGATCAGCCTCTTACTCAAAGGAGCCTGCTGGGAATGATAGGCCATTATATCTTCCCTAAGGCTTGTGCCATTCACTGGGGTAGCTAACGGCTTTAATTGAGTGGTATATGGAGTATTCTTGGCTGGTGTGACCTGGAAGTCTGATAGCTGTCAGCATGGCTCAAAGCTCCTTCTGGGAATAATGCGTGCAAGTCTCTGTGACTTTCTTGATTAGTGTGTATGGGGATCTTGGATATTAAAACCAATTAGTTGTCTTTAAGGTCAGGGACTTATTTGACCTACCAGCATCCATTTCAACTTGGCCTGAATTGAAGATCTTTGGAAGAGGGCTGTACAACTTGTAAAGAGGCTAATGAAGTGCTGCTTTTTAAAGCACTTCCCTGCTGTCTCTGTAGCCCAAACACTTCAGGCAGGACGCTAGTGCATGACAATCTGAAACAGCAGCAGGCAGGTACTGTGTTAGGCTTCTCCTACCATAAGAAATGTAAAAGAGCAAAAACTTTTTTTTTTTTTTTTTTTTTAAGGCTGAAAAGCACTTTGTTGGTTCTCTGACTCAGAATCTGGAGTAGAGGTTTTTTCAGAGCTTAGCTGGTTTGCCCTTGAGAGGGCTAGAGGACACCATGAGGTATTTGATTTTTATGCCATTACTCTAATGTGAAGTATGAGGTCTGGGTTAAATTTGAGACAATGCAGAAGCAGCAATTCAGACATCTGGGATACTTCAATGGCAAATGGGAGGTACCTGCTGGAAGGCAGACAGGAACTTCCCCGATTTTTGTTTTGGCTTTGGAGGGATTTGAACCATGAAGCTGCTTTGGGGATTAATACCTCTGCAGGACCCACCCTAAAGCCATAGGAAAAACGAATATCATACTTACTTTTTTCATTTAATTTAAGCCAGTTCTGTGATTTGTGGGTTCTTATCTCCTGACTCTGTGCCTGGGGTTGGTGCTTCTGAACTAGCAGTCATGTGCTTAAGCATGCTTTATTTAAAGCAGCTGGCAGAGTTGGTGAGCTTCTCTATAAAGGAAAGTGCTAGTGGGAAAGTAGAAAAGACTAACTGCTACAAAAGGATCCTTGCAGTTGAGTTTTCTGTCTTAATCTGAGGAGAACAAAGTGTTAAAACAGCACTTGGGCTGGCTAGTGTTCCAGCTGTCTGAGAACAAATGGAATGGGCTTAATAATGTCCTTAAAGTATGTGGCTGCATTGTTTTGAATAATCTCTGCTGGGGACTGCTTACATGCCTTTAGCTTGCAGCCCTTAGCCTGCTCTTCTTTCCAGAGTAGTATCCCAGGTTAAATGACTAGCTTTTGGAGGACTTGCTTGGTAGTGACTAACCTGAACACTTGGTTATGGAGTCAAATCCTCTGAAGATCGTGTTTTGTTTTCTTTTCTCTCCCATTATTGTCCAGCAGAAGGGGAATTACACCAATAACAGTGAAGTGAAGCTTCCTTGGGGGGGAGGGAGGAGAGACAGCTGTGTGCATGGAATATGGTATGAATACACTTGTTGCTTTGGCTGGTGGCTGCTCACAACCCCTCTTTTTTCCTTTCTCAGCAATGGTACCAGCATGATATCGTTGATCATTCCCCCCAAAGACCAGATTTCGCGAGTGGCAAAAATGTTAGCGGATGAGTTTGGCACCGCCTCCAACATTAAGTCTCGAGTGAATCGCCTTTCAGTACTGGGAGCCATTACATCTGTACAGCAAAGACTGAAACTCTATAACAAAGGTAACTTCTAGCTTGTATGGATGCTGGCAAACTTCCCTTACTTGGAAGCAGCCCTAAGTTCCTGCATTATGCAGTTTTCTGCTAATCAAATCTATTGGCCTGTGCTGCTGTTTTGCACTGATATTCCAGGTATGTTGCCCATGGATGGCTACTTCAGGGGTAGACCTTGGGACTGGAATAATAAGATGGTCCTTGTCTTTAATAAGCGGGCTCATGATTCTGTCCTTAGCAGTGCTGACTCTTCTAAACTTGGCCAGCCTTAAGAGCTATTCCACAATAGTTCATCTGCATTAAACTAGTGATTTTCCATCAGGCAGAAAATTATGTATGCCTTATGCATGCCACTATGCAGCTACCATAGGAAGTACACCCAGGTCATCTAAAATGAGGACTGGAAAAGTTTGTCATTACTGTCTTTACACTGGCAAGTGGCCTTCGTTGAGATGGTCAGTCTATAAATCGCTGTATAAGAACTAGGAAAGCTTCATGGGGATGTTCAGCCTTTTTCTGGATTCTATGAGCTTGCAAGCTCATGGGTTTAACAGACAGGTACATGTTCTTGCAGCTTTGTTGCAAGTCTTTCCATCAGTGTTACCTTTAGCTTCCTGCTCCAAGCTGTTCAGTATAGGTGCGCTAAATTAGTTTGTTTTCCATTGTAGAGAGCTGGGAGGGAATGAGGTGGGGGAAATGGAAAGTAAAAAACTTGGGAACTTCAATTTCAACTCTGCCTTAAGTCTCAAGGCCTAGTAGTTAGGTTTTGATGGGTACAGCTTGCAATATTTCTTAGTGATCTAAAATTGCATTGTGTCCTTTATAGTACCTCCAAATGGTCTGGTTGTTTACTGTGGAACAATTGTGACAGAAGAAGGAAAAGAGAAGAAAGTCAACATTGACTTTGAACCTTTCAAACCAATCAATACGTCGTTGTATTTGTGTGACAACAAATTCCACACAGAGGTAAGAAGTCTCCTATTGCCTGCTGGTCTTGCAGTAGTCAAAGTCAGACTGCTTTGCTTGACTCGCTGGAACAGTCCTTGGTGTGCTTGGGTCCACAGTCTGTAGAACAGCAGGCTTTAATTAAGACATCCTGCTGGTGAAGCCACTGGATGGCTTGTGACTGGCTAGTATTCAGAAATGTGTGATATTTGCTAAAAGGAGTTGAGATGTTGTCCAGCTCCTACTACAGCTGACTTTATGGCCCAGCTAGTAACTGCTGAGTTTGTGTAACCCACAGACATAAGCTTTTCTCTGTAACTGGAGGCAGGTTTTTTTTCTTAACCTTAGAGGCCCATAGATCTTATTCCAAGTCAGGCCTTAAAGTAATGCCAAGATAATATTAGTGTTGCCAGTCTTGATATCAGATGTGTTAACTGAGTCCTGTGATGGAGAACTGGCATGTGCCTAATCTGTCTGGGGTAAAGTGGGATTATTTTTATCCAACATCTACCTATCTTAGTTAAATGAATGGTTTGAGGCATATTTAAAGTAATGTGGATTACACTAGTCTCGACTGCATGAAGTCAGTTTATTGTGTCTGTTTTGGCTCTGTTGGCCGTTGCAGAGGTCTCAATATTTGTAGTAGATGACTGGCTGCCTTTCACGTCTATGGCGTTCACCACGATAAATGTGTGGACTGAGACTTAATTGCCTGTCATCAAATCCGTGTGACGTGGGCTTGACAGGCCCTTCAGTGATGTAGTTCTGCTTGTTTGCTTGGGGTTTTGGAGGTCTGATCCATGATGGGGTTTCAAAGGGTAAGAGTAGTGCAGGAAGGAAGGGTATGCTTGTTGCGCAGGCGAGGTACATCCCTATTATTCTGTCTCCCCACCAAGGATGAAATCCCAATACATCTTTGACCTACCAAGAATAACAAAACTGCACACAGGTACAGCTCTTGAGTTCTGCTGAGCCCACACTTCCATAGGCAACTGAAAGCAAGAGGTAAATAAGAGAATTCAGGAGAGAGCCAGAGGTGCAAAGCCAAGGGAGATGTTTGTCCCTGCAGTTGTTGGCAGCGGGTAGGTGGTGGTGGGTTGCCTTCTGCCCTATCAGGAAAGGGATTAATTTGGTCTTGGCTGCAGCTACTGCCTCAGGGCACTGATTCAATGCAAAAAAAGTAGCTGCTGCCCACTGGGCTGTTCCCAGGAGGCAGCTGTAAATACACTCTTGCTGGTGTGTAGCATTGCTCAGCAAGAGAGTGGCAATAACTTGAGAGGAATTTGTGGTAATTGCTGATGATGATGATGTGATTACTAGCGGCACCTTTCTCCATGGGCTGTTTGCTCTCCTGTGTCTCTTGAGTATGTGATTATTTTACTTGGTATTGTCTGCACTGCAGAATCAAATCTAGCTGTAAAAGCCTTTCGTATACTATGTTGAGCAACGAGATGATGTTAGCACTGAAGTCTTGATTTATCTGTCTGTCTCATTTGGTTGTAGAGCCGTGCTTTTAACCCAGTGATTCCCCCCAACATGCAACTAGAACTCAACAGCTAGGGCATCTGGCTCAGTACATCAACAGATTTCCTATGAAAGTGAGGGTGTGTCAAGGAGCAGAAAAAGGATGTGGTCTTCACCTTTAGGCTGAAGCTGGAAAGAGGAAACTCGGCCCAGGCTGAAGGAACAGAATAAAAGCAATAGTCCCTTTTTTGTGCTTGATAAGTCAAACAGTGGAAGTGCTGACATAAAACGAATGAAGAGGAAACTGAGGGAATCACTGATCATTGGATACTTTATTAAAATAAGAGGGAACCAAGAACATCAGAGCTGTAGTCATCTGCTGCCTGGCAAGAGTATCTGATAAGATTTCCTCTAGATATTTTATTGCCTGTGTGAAACCGAAGTAACTTCCCAAGAGGGATATGAACCCTGATGTGTGTCTGAAGGGTAGGATTTACAATGACTTATTTTGATACCTTGGCTGGAGCGTTCATTCCAGTCACACGATTTGCTTGGCTCTGTCCCAGTTAAATAGATTGCAACGTAATATGCCACTTCCTCCTCTCATTCATCCCACTGCTGAGGAATTAATACAGAATATTTATTTTGGCCAGTAGATTCCATTAAACCTTAGTGTCTGTTTCTTTTAAGCTTGAAAGCTGTAGACTTGGTTGTGTGGATTTTGGATAAAGATGACTGATGGTTTTTATTCTTTCCATTCAGCCCAATAATCAAGCTGGCAGGCGTGCAGGGAGTTAAAGGTCCTGTGCAGTAAACCAACACCATCACTCTTTTGGTATTAAACTGGTGACTTAAAACAACCTGGAATTTGACAAGTTCTCCGTTCTGCTGATGTGTTTTTGCCAGCCAGAAAGAGGATTCTTGCTATTACGTTTATTGGGCATGTATAAGTGAAGCGTGTGTGTGCTGAATGTGCCTACCTGCTCAGGCTGCCCTTGAGGCAACAGTAGCTGACAGATTCTCTGGAAAAAGGAGTGTGGAGTTTGGGTAGTTGTGGGTGTCCCACACCACCAGAACCAGGACTGGGCATGAAATTGAACAAAAGTGACTCAAAAGCCTTGATGCTAAGCACTGCTTTAGTTGTTAGTCAACTTAAATGACCTTACAGGATGAATTTAGCTGCCCTTTCTAAAGGGAAGAAAATTGAAGGATAACTTCATTATCCAGCAAATATTATTGCTGTCTTCTCTATAGCCAGTTATGCACAGGATAATTATGGCTGCTGTTACTTAACTCTGCTTTGTAAGGCTGAATTTGTCATAGCCACTGTTCATCATTCCACTGTTGGGACTTGAAGTCAGCAGGTGGAACAAACCAGTATTTGTGGTAGCTGGCAAGTTGAAAGCTGGTCTGTATTGGGGCTTTGTAGTATAAAACTGACTGACCAGTGAACTAAGCAAGTTCTGCTTTCCTGGCTGGAATGCTGGGAAAATTACTCTTCCAGTTTTGCTGACCAGAGAGGTGATGCAGCCTCGTAGAAGTGTGATCTGTTTCACTAACGCTTTCTGGAGCTGATATTTAGGGTTTTGCTATTTACACCTCCCTGTGATGTCATATGATGAACTGGTAAAGCTGTGAAAATAGTTATCAAGCTTAAACATTAGTTTTCTTTGTGCTCTTGGCAGCATTGTGTGAGAGAGTAATCAGGGGTAGTGTCAACTCTTGAATCTGCTGCTTTTCCTATAGTGTATTTGTAAAAATAGCAATGACGCCTACGGAACTAAAATTTATTGAGGTATATTGTTTCTGGTAGTCTTTCTGAACCAGGGTCCTTAATAAACTGGTGCTTACTGCTGACAGCATCATTTTCTGTTCCAGGCTCTTACAGCGCTACTTTCCGACGACAGCAAGTTTGGCTTTATTGTAATAGATGGTAGCGGTGCACTTTTTGGAACTCTTCAAGGAAACACAAGAGAAGTCCTGCACAAATTCACTGTGGATCTTCCAAAGAAGCATGGTAATGCACCAGTCCATCTCTAGACCGTTTGCAGCAGAATATCACAGGGTGGGATGCGAGGGTAGAAGCAGGGAACTTGGCCTGTAGATGTTTAGTTCTACTCAATTCTTTGCTCCCCTGAAATCTGACAGGAAAGCCTCTAGTCTGAGCCTTCTGTCAAAATTAATGAATCACAGTAATGTGCAGTTGATCTTCTTAAAGTGGCTGCTCTTATTTTTTGGCACATGTGACCCTTTACTTGGTTTTGGGACAGTCTTAACTAGATATTATTAGCACAAGTAGTAATACTACTTGGTAGCATTTTTAAAGTTTGCATCTGATGGTGTTGCATGCAACCCACAGTGAAAAGCAAGAAGCTGTTCCTTGCAAGAAGCACAGAAGTCTAATGGAGGAAGCAAAATTCTAGTTCTGTTACACGATGCTGTATTGTAGTGAGCCACTGATGAATTCAGCAAATTGTCTGTTAGCTACTCCTGGGTTACCGTCCCTCTCTGTAGATTAGGATGGGACAAAATGAAATAGAAACGTCTCCCCCGTTAAGTCTCTGCAGCAGACACTGCTGGAATGCATTGCAATGGCAAGAAAAGTATATGAGGCAGTGTAACAAAGGAAATTGCTTTTAATGAAGGTACAAGACATAGAAAAATGTGTACAGATGTTCAGAATTTCTACAGAGAGTTGCAAGTTTGTATAAAAAGAAAAAACAAAAAAAAAAAAACCCAAACCATATTGCCCTCTGTGGGATATATGGAGAAAAATCTCTTGCTGTGAATGAACCCTCTTTATTCACTTGCTGTTTCAATGAGTGCCCCTGGCTCTGCTTGTGGCAAACTAATTCTGAAGGCTGCATCTGCCCTTGGCTTCAGTTATTCAGGGCCCAGTTGGGACCACGTACTAATAATCTTCCTGAAATGAAATGACTTCTAAATTGTTACCTCACATCTGTTCTCTCATAAAGGTAGAGGAGGTCAGTCTGCCTTGCGTTTTGCTCGTTTGAGAATGGAAAAACGACACAACTATGTAAGGAAGGTAGCAGAGACAGCTGTGCAACTGTTCATTTCTGGCGACAAGGTGAACGTGGCTGGTCTCGTTTTAGCTGGATCAGCTGACTTCAAAACTGAATTAAGTCAATCTGACATGTTTGATCAGGTGAGTGGCCTTTTCTGAGCAAAGCCCAAATGTTTAAGCTGTCAGTAGTAACATGGTGATATTAGTAGTAGCTCTGGTTTAAGATGCATCTCAGGAGGAATGTAACTTTGGTGTCTTAAGTGATTTGATCAAAACTAAAAAACTGATGTATCCTAGAGAGGTCTCCCTTTCCTAATACCTCCTGCAAGGAGGTAGGATCTCCTTTTCTTAGTAACAGTGCTAATAAGAAACCTGTCCTCCCCATTTTGGAACCAGTGTTCATGTTCTCGGTGTTCCCAAATCTAAAGTAGAAGCTTTATTGGAATTAAACTCCACTAAACCTAATCTCTGTGGCACTGTTGCCTGAAAATTGTGCTGCAATATTAAGCATTCAGAGGTACCTCTGACTCAGAATTTCTGCTTGCAAGTGAAGCAAAATAGATTAATGCTGTGACTCTTGCCAGGCACTTATTCCTGTGGCATTATGAAGTAGTCTTATGGCAGTGCTGTGTAACAGACTCTTTTTCATGTCTCTTCTTTTTCTTGTTTAGCGGTTGCAATCCAAAGTGCTCAAACTAGTTGACATTTCATATGGAGGAGAAAATGGATTCAATCAAGCAATTGAGTTGTCAACTGAGGTCCTCTCCAATGTGAAATTCATTCAAGAGAAGAAACTAATAGGTACGTGACTACATGCTCAGCCTTTTCCTGAGCCAGGTATGCTTGACTGAATGTGCTGATCTTGCTTAAGACCTCCTGGTAATGCCTTTGTGTGTTGCCTCAGTCCTGCAGTGCTTTCTGAGTTGAGCTGAACATGACTTGTAGTGCTTCTTTCTGTTACCTGGACACCTTCTCAAATGCTGCAGGACTTCAATGACACTTTAAGGAGTGGGGTTTTTTGTAGTGGGTTCCCCCCCCCCCCCCCCCCCCCCCCAAACTTCTCAGATCTTCTCTGCTTAACTTTTCATCAGAGATCACCTTAGTTTCAGGCATTCTGGTGACATTTGGGCGAGAGGGGAAAAAACGCCTCCTCAGATTGTTTGCATCTTCTGCAAGATGAGAGTTAAGATTTATTTTGTTTTAAGATGGCAGTAGAAATGATCCTTTGTTTGACTGTCAGCAGACACATGTTGCTAATCTGAAAGCACAAGAGGGGAATAGTAACAGTAGCTACCTTATACACTGAAAAGAGTGAAGTTAAATACTGCCTGCTGGTGGCTTAGTTTAATTGATTGTTTCATAGCTAAGGTAAGCCTTTCAATGGGGTGAGATTCCCAACAGGACAGTGTTTGATGGAGTTGACTTTCTGCCGATGAATGTTGTAAATTACATGCTTTGACTTGTTATCATATCCCTTGCTTTCTTCAGCAGCATTGCAGTCTCCTTTTCCAGTTTCTTCTTGCATCTTGCATTCAAATCAGGCTTGTTAAAAATCCACGTGGCATGATCATTGTTCGTGACAATCTCTTTCGTTGTATCCTGGCTGCAGGACGATACTTTGACGAAATCAGTCAGGACACGGGGAAGTACTGTTTTGGCGTTGAAGATACACTAAAAGCTTTGGAAATGGGAGCAGTAGAGATACTGATAGTCTATGAAAACCTGGATATAATGAGATACGTTCTGCACTGCCAAGGCACGGAGGGTAGGTAGCACTTCTGTGAGACTGAAAGGTCCATGAGGGTTTAACACCTAAGCCATCTCACTTGGAAAGATTACACTGGAGAAACTCCCTAAGCAGATCTTTAAGGACTTAGTCAAGGGGGTGTTGTGTAGGCAGGTCACTAACTTGCAGCTTCCCAGCTACTCTGGGGGGAAAGTCAGAAACTAGCAAGCTTCCACTGTGGAGAAAGAATTGCAGTGCTGGGGTGGCAAGTTGTCACAGAGCTAGCACGAAACCTGCCTTTCAGTTGTGTAAGTTTAAGTGTGATACCAGTGCATTACAGAGGGGAGACTGACTTGACCCTTGTGGCCAGAAACACAATTCTTACTGACTGCAGACAAACCATATGCCTACAGCACAATCTCTGCCTTTTTTGGGTTTGGCACTACAGTTATTCTCTACTGGTGTGCCCTGTTTGGTTTCCCATAGAGCTTCGGTTAGAAAGGAAGGCAGCGTCAGTGACCAAACCCTCTGCATTGTAATTGCTGGTTGTTGTCAGTCTCTTTCTGTCTTTAATCTGTATCCGGTAGTCTTATCCAACCTAATTTTTTTTTCTCCCTTCTCAGAGGAGAAGATCCTGTATTTGACACCAGAGCAAGAGAAGGACAAATCCCACTTCACAGATAAAGAGGTATTTCAGCTTTGGGGCTTGTAGATTTATTCTTGGTGTACTGGTGCAGCATTCTGAATATCTGAGCTTAGTTTGTCATGAGCATGTGAGCCTGATGATCTTTCTGGCACTCAGATATCTGAGACTTCAAGACAGTAGCCTGTGGTTCCTCCTGTTCACCTGCAATGTAATGCCTGGATTCTAGACTTGCTTTTCTCCAGTCTTTCTTACTGCCAATTCCAAGGTCGTGTAAATGATTTGAAGTGACAGGCAATACAAGGTCTTTGACTACCATCAAACTACCTGCTAGAAGAGTTTGGTAGCCACCATACAACATGCAGGCTAAGGTCCCAAACTATTATTACTCCCTGCTTATTGTGTACTGATTTGATCAATACAAAGCAACTGTGAGGCTAGAAACTATTACGTGGATGTAAGTGCAAGGGAGGGTTTGCTTCTAGATATGTTTGAAATGTGGATCTGTCACCGTCTGTGAGTTTCTTGCCTGGGCAGGTCAAAAAACCCTGACAGGGCGGGAGGGGATCTGTATTACTTTGCAGAGTAAGCTGGGCAAAAAAGTGCAAAAACAGTGGTGATCTGTCTCATATTAGGACTACCAGGGTAGCTGTTTCCAGCTGCTTTCCCTCCTGGTGGGGTAACTGCTAATTCCTTCTGTGCACAGAAGGTTTCCAATGTTATCTGCAGTAATGTAGTGTTTCTGTGCCAATAATCACTTGACCTTCTACTTAACAAAACTATGCTTTTTGCCTCTGTATTTGCATAGAACAGTATTTCCTAGAGTAAACAGTGCCTGGTTAGATGAGTGGCGATGGACTGTTTGCAGGGTATAAAGCAAGTCTAAAGAAACAGTGAAAACCAAGGGTGTAGCATGAGGTGACAGGTGAGCATTAGAATAAACAAGGCATTTTCTCTCCAACTTCTGCAATAACTTCTGTAGTATGGAGACCCAAAACAAGGCCTGTCAATATCTAATTTCTTAGCACCAGAGCCTTCTGCTTGTGCCAGCAGTTGTCTGATGCAGATGTGTCAGGAATGACTACCACCTGGACCCTGGCAAGTGGTTGGGCTGCTCCAGCCTGTGGAGCATGAAGGCTATTGTCTGTGTCTTAAGACTGAAAAGACAGTGGTGATGTTTAAGCCAAAGACAACTTTTGGTATGAATTTTCTCAAAACCTGACATGCAGTGACTGTAACTTTTTTTTTTATTAATTTTTTTATTTGTTTCCCTCCTCAAATGTCTACATAGACTGGACAGGAACATGAACTGATAGAAAGTATGCCCCTTCTGGAGTGGTTTGCAAACAACTACAAGAAATTCGGAGCAACATTGGAAATTGTTACAGACAAATCACAGGAAGGATCCCAATTTGTGAAAGGATTTGGAGGAATTGGAGGTAAACTGCAAGAGAGAAATGTGTTTGTATTTTTTAATGGTTGATTTGATAATCTGGTGCCAACACAAGTGGGATTAATTTTACTCCTATTAGTCACAATATCGGTTCAAGAAACTATCATGTTCATCAGGGATCTCCAGGTGAATTCATTCCATATTCAGCAAGATGATGCTGCATGTTAGGCAGCTGTCACTTTCTGTCTGTGTTCCTCGGATCCCTTTGTCCTTCAGAAGGGCTGTGAATGGCTTCACTCTGTCTCTGCACAGTTGTTGTTTTGTGGCAGAGCGTGCCCTGCTGTGTAGAAGTCAGGTATGACAAACACCAGCCTAGTTTCTGAAGCAGTTGGGTATCTGTTATCCATCTCCTGGAACTTCCCTGTACTTTGCTCCCCAGTCTTCCGCTTCTTTTCAAAATAAAAGTATTTTTAGCCCAACCTCATGGAGAAATGAGGCTTCCGAAATCCTTCGGTCCTTCCCTTGAGCTCACTGACCAGTTTCAGCTAAGTCTGGCAGAGGTGGAGATAGCTTATGTGCTTCAGTCTGACAAAAATCATTAGCAGAGTAGAGCGAAAACACCTGCTGTGCACCTTATTCTCCACAGATTAGGCATTCCAGGACAAAGCTGTTGCTTATTTGCTGATAAGCCAACTGTTGCCACTTGCTGTGTTTAGATTGATGGATGTAAAACAGAGATGAGTGTATTGTAAAGGGGAATTTCTAGGGGCCAGAAAACACCGATCAGAAGGAAGCAAGCTTGAATTGTTTGGCTACATAAGGAGCAACAGGTTTCTAAGCTTTCAGGGTTTGTAATTCCAGGAGTCATTCCTGTCCCCCCAGATCCAGCCTCTTTGCATGGAGGGATACTCTTTGCTACCATGCTCCAGCCCCTGTAGACTTGAAAGGAAATACTCCTTGAATACCCTTCACCTAAGTAAATGTTTCCAGGGGTAAAGGCTTCCCAGAAACCCCAGTTGGTGTTTGGGGTAGGAAGAGTCCAGGAAGACAGCCACTACCTACTGCTTTCACTCCATTGTAAAAGTTACTTCAGTGCCAGCTGCCTTCTGAATTTAACTGATAGGCCTTTGTCTGAGCAGTTGTATTAGGACAAATGATCTGTTACTGGTGGTTTTTTTGGAGATACAGTCCTCCTAGAATAGGCTCAGCTTTTCCAGAAGAAAGCTGGCCTATGCTGGGCAGGTAGGTATTTCTTCTTTTTGGCAATAAATTACATCAGGCTGTGACATGGATGTGGTGTTTTCACTCTAGCTGCATGTCTGCTGTCGATCATCAGTTTGAGCCTAACTTGCAATACAAGTGCTAAGGCAGTTTCTGAAGATTTAATTGAGAAACTCTTGACTTGTAGACAGGGCTCAGTAAACTGTTTAAAATGCCTTTCTAGCTCTTTGAATTTTGAAGAAGCTAAAGTGTGTTGTTTTTACCAGGTATCTTGCGGTACCGAGTGGACTTCCAGGGAATGGAATACCAAGGAGGAGACGATGAATTTTTTGACCTTGATGACTACTAGGTAGTCGACCTGGGTCCGGCAAAACGTGCCTCGCCCCTCCAGCATCCAACCCAAGGAGCAAACTCATGGTGGAAAACACAACAGATCCCTGCCTTAGAATTGGAACATTTCCAGAACTTGATCCACAAGCATTGGATTTAAAAAAGCAAAACCCTACACTTTGATTTGTCATAGTGTCAGTACAGCAGCAAACTACTAAGTTCCTATATGCCACTTTGGACTAATTTAAAATGAATCCCGGTTTTTACTTTTACTCAATGGTGAAATTGGTTGCTCTTGTATTTTATGAAAATGATTTTTTTAACCTTCATGATACATTAACTGCTGTAAACCTCTTCCTTCAAAAAGTAATAGAAGTAAGATCCTACTGGTTTGTTTCTTTTTACTTTGATTGGAGAAATCAATTGCTGCATTTTGCAGCAACGTGACCCATTTACATGGCATTCTCAGCGTAGACTGCAGAAGAAGAAATGTAAGGAAATTGGAGCCATTCATTCTCTTCAAAAGAATGAGAAGGCACTTACCTAGAGTGCTAGCTTATAATGTGTGGCTTGCAAATTCAGATGGTTTGGGGAGGCTTACCAGCCAAACGTGCTTTAACCTATTTGCAGAAGCACTGCTCTTACAAACTAGGAAATGCACTTCATTGATTGCAATGGAAATGCTGCTGAAGTCTTGGGCTTAATTTGGATTTGAGCAGTGCAGCCTTCAGGATTTATTTTTTTTTTCAGTCTTGACACAAATAAACATACAATTTAAGTGAAGTAAGGTACACTTTGCTTTGTTTTGTTCCTCAGTAAGTTTCTTTTTGCTTTAGGACTGCGTAAAGTTTCCATGATTATGTGAATTTGAACCCATGGTTCTTTAATGGAAGCAAGTGTTTTACAGGAATAATTGGTAAGAGGAGTCCTTGACTGAAACCCTTAGTACTGGTGCATTTGGAGCATTTGATACTAATATGGTGAACGTTAGCACAACCCACTGGAGACATCCATCTCCCAGCACTAAGGTGGTCTGTTGTATTGGCTCACAAGTGTCCTGTAAATCTGATGCTGAACTCTAATGTGCCCTTAATGGGTTAAAACTTCTGCTTGCATCAAGACTCAAGAAAGCTTTTTGTCATGCCTGCTATATACAGTGCATTTCAACCTGCTAGAAATGGTTAAGGGTTTTTCAGATGGTCTTGCAGGCAGAGGGTGAAGTGAACATTGGCATGAGATAATGCACAAGTCTTGCTTCTTTTGGGGGGTTTTGGGGTTCTCTGACGGGCGCTCTGACATCGCGGTGCCTGGTAGTTCTGTTCTTCACTGGCTCTGTCACTCCTGGTGCATCGGTCAAAAGCAGCTTCTGTTCCAAGTTGCATACCTGCCTATTTTTCCAATAATCCTGTTTCACTTGAATGGAGGGGGAGCTTGTCTTAAAATTTCTGCCACGCTGTTCTTTGAGGTCCAAAATTACTGTCATTGTGAGCAATATCATTTGTAACCCTGGTTTATAACCTGGCAGATGGCTTTGCTGTTGTTTTCACATCAAAGCTGGAATCTCTCACGGAAGGTGTGACTGGGTCTGCCGTAGATTTGCGCAAACCCAGGTTTGAGCACATTTGCGGTCTTCACAGCGGTATGTTCTGGATTTTGCCATTGTAAATGGGTCTAATGTGACATGACAAGACCAGAAAAATTGGATGTAAATTTACATTTTTGAATATACTGCTTGTTGTTTCACATGATACATTAGGGTATGCAGCTCCTTTTTGTAGTTTTTATTTTTACTATTTAAGTTTGGAAATGATGCCAAATTTTTGTATTTCTTTAATCAATGTGTTCTCTTCAGTGATATATATTGCATTATATATTGATGTGTATATCAATATATACTGATATGTATTACACTTACACATACAAACACGTTAAATGGGGGTGAAAAATCCTAGCCTTCGCATACTATATAGCCTCTGCAGAGAGATCCCAAGCAGTGATATCTTGGTGTTGTGATGTACAGAAATGGAGAAGAGTATTAAACCATATTTAAGAATATAGTACGGACTCCTGATTTATTTTCTTTAGTCCAGGAAACACCTGCTTTACTCTCAGCTTGGTGCCACCTTCAGGTCAGTACTTGAGTTTTGAGGTAGCTGTTTTATAGCTGGGCTTGAACATTGTGTTTCTTCATCATACTGAGTTGCTCTTTTAAGCCCTAGCAGAAATGTAACTTCAGAAGGGGGGAAAAAAAAAACAATCAAAGTTGAAAGAAAGTTTTGCTGTGAGTGTTACCTGAGGTGGTCTTCTGAACAACTGAGGCAGGTGGAAAAAATATCCTGCAGGTGCAGAAACCTGCCCTTAATATTCCAGTCACAGGACACCTGGGCACTCTTTTTAACAAGCCTTTTCTACCTGCCTCTTCGTGTGGGACAAATCCAGATCAGAAGCGTACTTGCTGCGTGGGCCTGCCGCCTCTGGTTTCTCCTGTGTCCAAGCTAGATGTATGGATGAGTTTCCCAGAGAGGACCTGCCTCCTTCCCTAGCGGGGAAGGCAATATGTAAATGACATCATTAATATCAGAAATTCTAATGGATGCTTTTAATCATCTGCCAGCTGGTCTTGCCTGGCAGTGATTCTCTGGCTGAGGCTGAGCATCTGCCTTCTCATGCCGCGCTACCAGAACAGAGCAGGATCTGTGCCGTGTAGCTGTTCGCCTGGTGCGGTGACATGCAGGCTCCTACAGCAACAGCTCTTCCAGGGAGCTTGGGTGGACTTCAGTTTTTGTACTCGCTGCCTCACACTGTCTTTGATCTGCAGTTGTGGCAGATGGGAGAGCATGGCTCACGGTCCTCGGGTCTCCAGATAGCAGAAGTTTTGGAGATGTGACGTTTCTGCTGGAGCAGAAATAAATGATGCACAAAACCACTTTGCTGTCTACAACCTTGGTACAGAAAACTGATCACTATTCAGTTCATGGTGCAGATAAAAGCATCAAGCTGAGATCAGCACAAAATATAAATAATAAAAAAAAAATAATCCCATCAGTCAGCACCTGTCATGGGAGAAGCTATTGCTTGCAGAAAACTACCCATGCAGTCTCACCAGGTGGTGTAACCAGGCATGTGTATGTATATTGTTTTCAAAAAAAACCAGAGATATTTCTCAGTTAACCCTTTACTGGCAGCAACAGCAAACCTGGTTTCTGCTTTTCAGTTTTGCATTCCAAGGGAAAATGAGGAGCAGCAAAGCCTGGCTGCTGTGGAGGGATGCCCGAGAGCTGTCTAGTTCAGCATCACAAATACTCCACGCCAGACGTGCTTGGAAGCTGCTACTTCCTCACGTACAAATCTTGGCTGGTTGTCATGTCTCTTCCCCTTCACGTTTCGGTGAGAAAACACAAGTGCATCTAGTCTGCAGAGCAGCCGCGGGAGCCGTGTGCTGGGGTCCCCTCTGTGCTCGTCTGGTCCCGTCCCGCTGGCTGACTGCGAAGGTGCTCGCATCTACCTCCTCCCGGAGGCACTTCACAGTTACAGAAAGACGAGGCCGCTGGAGAGAAACGTGGTGAAAGTATTTTCTTCCTTGTAGCTGCCAAAATAAGGTCGCGGGGTCCATTTAACCCTTCAGAAAGCAGTTTCTGTTGCAGGCTTGCTGCTGACAGGGGTCAGTGTGAGCACTCGGATTGTCTCCTATTTGAAAGCGCTGATTTACAGCCGTCTTTCTTCGCATCAAATATTGCAGAGCACCGGGTGGGTTCTTCCTGGCGTATAAACGTGAGCATCACCTTGCAGCGCGTTCATCCGGGAGACTTGACTGCCTTCGGCACGCTGGATTGCTGCAACGTGGAATTTGGGAGTTCGGTGGGGCCAAGTTTGCACCCTTTCAGGCACACGTGATCAGAGGAGGCAGGTTTGTGTTTGAAAGGTAGGCAGGGTGGCTTTCCACGTGCCTCCTGTACTGTGGGCTGTTAAATAATGATGTCCCCAGAAGGGATCCTATCTTGATTAGCTGGAATCAAATGAACAAATAAAGTGTCGTTTCCAGTATGACGCATGGAGCTGCTTCTGTGCACCTCAGAGAGGTTTAAAGCGCACCCTGAGGGTCCTGTCCCTGTGCTCCTTCCACACCTGAACTGGGAAGCGGCGAGCCGCTGGGCACACGCTGCCGCAGCCGGCTGCGAGGAGGCTCGCGTGAGCGGTTGGAGCGGATGATCAGCTTCTTGCTGTCTGAATGCAATTTTTTTCTTGTGCCAAAGGGCTTCAGCTCTTCTAAACGCTTAACTGCGTGTGTCTTAATGCCCTCAGTAATACCCCTGAATTTTTATTTTATGTATAGTAAGTCCATACCGCTCTTACTGCATTCCACGGTTCAGTTTTAAGTTGGCACTGTGTGCTCAGATATTCCGATAATGCTCTTTTTAAATGCTACTTTTTGTATAGCTGTAATTAAAGACAGAATTTGCCCTTTATAACTTGTTATTTTGGGAGCTGGAGCCCGGCCTGCACTGTTGTTGCTAGCGGGCTACAAATGCCATTGTCCTGGGAAGCCGAGCGCAGCCGGCGGCGCTGAAAGGCAGCTCTGGAATTTCACTCAGCTATTTTTAGTCGGTGGTGAAAAATTGCGCTTCCAACACTTTTGAATCTTTCTCGGTGCTTAACTAAATCAAAAGGGCAAATCCTGACTTCTCACTGGCGAGCGGGACGAGGAGGTGACCTTAAGCTGCTGCGGAGGCTGAGCTGGTGAAAAGGTGAAGTGTGGGGGGGGGAAGAGCCCCAGCTCTGCCCTTCAGGAGGGGAAGGGGCTGCGAGGGCGGTCGGACATGGCTGCGCGGCCACAGCCACCGGCCTGTCCGGCTTTCTGCAGGTTGCCTGTGGCCATTGCTACACCGGGGTGGCTCCCGGCTCCTTGCTCTTCTCCCCGTGCCCCTTTTGGGGCCAGTCCCCCCCGTTTCCCTCTGCCTCCCCTGGGTCTCCTCCCGTGTAGCTCCGTGACGGTGCCGTTGCGTGCAGGTCTGCTCTTCGCGGAGCCGCGGCAGTGGCCACCCTGGACGTGGCAACTCTTGGAATGCCGGGACCCGGAGGCAGGAGCTCCTGAAGGGAACGGTGCGTCAGTCCAGCTGGCTGCACATCAAGCTGTCGTGTGTCGGACTATTCCCTTCAACCCCAACCACCTCCGCAGCTGTTAAGGCAAAACCAGCTTCTAATCCACAGTTTCTTCTTTTTAATGCTAGGGCAGGAGTTTTCTGAGAAGCTGCTTCACCTGTTTGGCCACCAAGTTTCCGCAATGGCACAAAAAACCTCGCTCTCTGTCAACGGGATCCTCACAGCTGAGTTTCCTTGCCTTGGTGTTCCCTGCCATGGGCTTGGAGAGTCCCGGGTGGCTGTTTTGCCGCTTTCTTTCCCCTGTGCTCTGACTTCAGGACTTGGTATGAACGGGGAGACCTTCGACTAGGCTTGGCTGCGGCTTCCAGTAGCCTCCGGTTACCCAAGAGCCGCTCCGCACACCGCCCAGGCTCCAACAGCCCGGTGAAGGTAAGACGGTACCAAGCACTAGCTCCTGGAAGGACGTTTGCAGTGACCCTGGCCACGCGCGGGCTGCCCAGCGGCCAGAAAAATCACAGCCGGCTCCAGGACACCCTGAAGCGTCCCCGGGGGGGGGGAGGACGCCCACGGCTGGCTCCAGTCCTGGATGCGGGCAGGAGTGACCCTGCCCACGCTGCCGGGTGTCACAGAGCCGAGCACCCCGCGGCCAGCCCTGCCTGTGCCGGCTCCTGCCCTGCCGCGCTCCTGCCGGCTGCTCCGAAGCGCCGAGCTGGAGGATGCTCCCGGGCGGTAAAGCCCCAGCGTCACAGTAGAGGGTACAGCACAGCAGGGAAATCCGGGACGGTAATGGCTTGCCGCGGGATCGCTGATCACCGACGGCCATCCCGTTACGCTCGGGACGCCGCGGTTCGCTCCACCGTACCTGCTGTTAGCCGTGCTGAGGTTCCCCCGCAGCCCGCCCCGACGCGCTCGCCCTGTCCCCGTTCCCAAACCCACCCCGCGGCACAGGACCGAGGAGACGTGTCCCAGCCCATGAAGCCCCGAGCCCCGAACAGGGCCGACGGTTTCCACCTCAGCGGTGGTTGCCATCGTGCCGCGTTGTTCACGCGGGTGCCGACCCTTCTCCTGGCTGCTCCTCTGGGGTTATCTGCCCCTTTTGGGGATTTGCCTGGGTTTGCAGGCAGGGGGGCTGCTCTGAGCGTCCGAGCGTGGGGCCCTGCGCCGTGCTGGGAGGGAGCTGGGCCCCCGCAGCACCACGGGAGGCTTGCCCTGTCCCCGGGCACGGCCCTGTGCGGCCCCCGGGAAGCGGGCTGCCGGCAGAGGAGCTTCACCCAGGCTCACGAAACCCCTCTGCTTCTCTCTAGCTGGTTTCGTGGGAGCTGCTTGCAGCCCGGGTTGCTGTAATTTAGTAGAAAAGCTGCTGAATGCTCCCGCGTTGCTGCTCAGGCTGCTCCTCGAAACCTCACGGGAATGCTCAGGACACGTCGGACAGCCGTGCCAAACTGCTCTCCAGTTAAGCACACTGAAGGGTGTTCAACCATCTGATTTGGCAAAAGGAATTACCTCTTGCTTGAGCACTTCTCCCCGCGTGCAGCCACGTGAAAGCTCCGTCACGTGTCCCTCCATCTTTGCTTCTCTAGCCTAAACAAACCAGCTCCTTTGGCCCTTCCCCGGGGATCAGGTTGTGCCACGAGGTGAGTGTCTCTCCAGGCTGCGAGCCTGCTCGAGGATTTCTTGCTGTGAGGGGCCGGGCGCAGGATCTGGCCAAGGCTGCGCGGGGTACAGCCCGTGTCTCGCACGCTTCTCGGCCACGGGTGGTTTTGGGATGGATTTGGGGTTGCACAGGAGGACGCTGACTCGGTGGACTGGTGTGTGGGAAGGACATGCAGTATACAGACCTCAGCATCACCCCCAGCGGGTCGGTTCTGCACAGTCATGTCTAAATTTACCCAAAACAGCAGAAGTTTGTATTATTTGAGGACAGGAGGGGATGGAGGCAGGCAACTTGCCTGAAAGCTAAAAGCCTGCGAAAAAACTATTTTCCTAGCAAGGAAAATGGAAAGTATAGAGGAATTAAGTGGCATAAGAGAAGAGGGAGGGATGGCTGATCTCATCTGAGCGCTGCTGTAGCTGGACGCCATCCTTCAGGAACACCGGGTGGCTTTGACTGGTTGCAGACATCCCCGGTGGTGGGGGACGCTGGTCGCGGGGTCCCCAGCCGCACGGTCGTGGTGTCCCCAGCCGCCTTCTCGCTGCTGATGCCCGGCTGAGATGGAGGTGCCTCCCTCCTGCATTCTCCTGCTTTTTTCCTGCTGATGTGGTGCCTCCGTCCGGGCGCGGGGAGGGGACACCGCAGTCCTTATCGCTGGATATTTTGTGGGTATCTCCCTTTCAGCACGGCACATGGCTCCCGCGGCTCCCAGGTTGCTCCTCTGGGCTGAGACCTGGGTGATGCTTAGAGAAACCAGAGCTGTTCAGAGGCCTGGAAACATCCATGGTTACGTTAGTAAAAAATCATTTTCCTAAACAAATGTCATCCTACAGGTCACAAACTAAATGCTGTCTCCAGGGAGGGGTGGAGCGATGCGCAGAGGTATTTCTTTTGGAGTTGTCTGCAGGAGCCCACCGCAGGGGCTGACGATGGGGACGGGCAGAGGGACCACTCACTCTCCCGGAGCTAGTTTCCCTTAAGAAAAATCTCCATTTCTACACTGCCTGCAAGGACAGCCTAAGAAAGCTCCCATTGACTCATTGCCTGTGGAATGCGGCAGGTAACCAGCCAAAAGGACAATGTTCGTGCTTTGCATACAAGATCAAGCATGGGGACTTTCCGCGTGAAACACGAGCATCAGGTGTAGCAAGCGGTTGCCATGAGCTGAAGTCGGCCGCCTTTGCTCAAGCGCCCCGCTTGGGAGCCAAGAACATATTTCTGGAGGGTGGGGAGGGAAGGGAGGATGCTTTAAACCCATGTCACGGCCGTCGGGCCATCACGACCGTGGGGACACCTCACGTACCTCCGTGCTGGGGATTCTGCCGTCATTTCTCCTGTTTCATCACACGTCAAGGTGCCCTGTCTCTTCCTCGCCGCTCTGCCTTTGCACTTAACCTGCTTATTTTATTACACCGGGATGGATTTTGGTTGCATCTGCGGCCGAGTGAATCTTAAATACCTCCCTCCCGTGTCCTCTGTGCATCCTGGGTGTGACCAGTGTCCGTGCAATTTTCCCGAGCGCATTTAGGAATGGCAAAGACGTGCTCTGCAAAGCCGGGGACAACGGGGGACTGTCCTTCTGTAGACCCACCTTTGCATTTCTATTTTGAGATGAGCCTTGCTGTGCTTTGGCCTGGCTTGGTTTAATGCCTGGGTCACGCTCTTTTGCTAGAGGAGGAATGTTCCAGGAGGAACATCCCGGGGATGTAAGGAGGGTGCCGAGGGGGAACGTGCTGCGTGTGGCTTTGGTGTGAGGAGCATCGGGAGCTGCGCCCCAGCTGTGGCTCAGAGCCGCTCCAGCACATCGGGGGATGCCACGGGTCTGGCTCTGATGGCTCGTTAGCTTTTGTGTAACATCTTACTTATCTCAGGCATATCAGAACTTATTCGTGGGGAATGCAGGGGCTGGGTTTGAAAGTGATACATGTGGGAGGTGAGTGGGGATGGGACTGGGACAAGCTCCTCTGCGGTGAGCGTAGCTGAGGATAATCTACATTAAATAAAAATTATTCTCCTGGCCTTTTCCTTGCTGAGGTCGACATCCTCTCACCCCACGGGCGCAGACCCCAGCGTGTGCCACTCCGACGTGCCGTGGTTTGAGAGGTGCCCCTGTGCCACGTCACCCACCGTCTTGTCTCCCCTGGTACAAGCCACCAGGGAAATCAAAGAGCTGCCATAACTATGTAAAAGTACACCCGAAACTCAGAAAGAACTTTTGCTATTCCTAAGTCTCTGTCTGTGAAAAGCTGCATTTCCTTTGGTTTCTGGCCAGACGGGGATGTGGGGGTCTTCAGGGCTCTGCATTGCTGTAGCCTGGGGGGCTCCCGAGCAGGGTCCTCCAGCCCGGGCTGCACTGCCTGGGGCAGAAACCCGGGCTGCTGCGTGCCAGCGGGGACGGCAGGTCCGGGGGGAACCCCAGGGCACTAATCCTTCCCAAAGTCCACGCAGGTGTAATATGTGGTAAAAAAAATAACCTGGAAATAAATTCCGATTAAGACCAAAAAAAGGGCTGGGGCTTTCCCTTTCACTTGCAAAACCAAGGGGTGGTTTAATCACTTGCCGAGCGGTGCTGGGAATAAAGACCATGTGTGTGAATTGCTTTTGTTCTCACATTCTTATTAATGGGGTAACTGAGCTACTCACAGTCCCTCGCTGTTTTGCTTAGGTAGGTGAATGGGCCTGAAGGGTGCTGCATTGCAAAGCAAGGCTGTTCGTAGCTTTATTGTCATCTCCCAATGGATTATTGGCTTCATGAGGTTGTTTTCCAGTTGGCAGGACACCGGCGGCCCAAACGTCACCTACTCCCGTGCAGGACGGAGAGCCAGCACCGCCTGCTTCCACACGTAGGAGCTACTGTCCTGCTCTTACAGTCAAAATCTTGTTCTGGGTAAGTTGTCTGCTTCCAAGCAGTCTGTTGTCAACTCTTCTGTCTTGCCGATGGGTCTGTAAATTTAATTAAATACTGAGGACTGAGCTCTGGAGCATATTCACCACACATGATCCAATTCTCAAGGGCAACAACCACGTAATTGCACAAACCTAAACCGAAGCTGGGAGCGCAGCGAGCCACCGCTCGCCTGATGGTCCGCCAGCTCCGCCGTTCCAGCGAGGAGACTTCATAGCACCGGTGGGGAATACGGTCATGTTCAAGCCGAGCCAAAACAAGCTGAGGCCAAGACGAGTCCTTAGGGTTTGTGGTTGGCTGACAGTGATGGCACCACCGCATTTACCGTGCCACAGCCCACCTCGGGATTGACACCCCCAGGCTGAGCCTCAGTAAAGAAGGTTTGGTTCTGTTTTCAAATCATGCAGTGGCAGCAAAATGGAGGGTGATGTGCCAGGCAAGGGATGGGGCAGCTTTTTTTGTCCCACCTGAAAATACAGGCGAGAGCCCTGGGAAGGCTGCAGAGCAAGGCTGGCTCTGAGGTTAGAGCGGGGATTTTGGTGCTGGCTTTGTTCTCTCCATCTAGCACAAGGTGAAAATACATTCTAATTTCTTAAGTGTCCAAAACACACTGAAGGTGTCGAGAAAATAAAGACAGTGTAAAATAACTGACAGAGAATAAAGACAGAGAAAATAACCTGACAGCATGTCTACAGAGAATATTTCCCAGTGAGTACGGAAAAAAATGTTTTGCAGACATCCAAGACATGAAATAAATAATTAGAAGGGTGCATAGGGTTTGGGTTTGGTTTGGTTTGGTTTTTATATTGGGGCACCAGAGCTTCAAAACAGCATTTCGATCACCCCAGGGTGTCTGTGAATGCTGCAGATAAGTCAGGAGAGAAGCCAGGCTGGGAGAAGCCGGCGTGGGGGCTGAGGATTGCCCAGGGGTGTCTCTCTGGCAGGGGGTGTCCCCCCGCCGGGGCCAGGGTGGGTTCTGGCAGGGAAGGATGCGTGCGGTGGGGCTGGGGGATGCCGAGCCGCTCGTTTCCCTGTGCTGGGCTCACACAAGGGGCTGGGGGTGACTCCAGCTCCAGAGGTGCTGGCCAGGACGGCACAGTTCCCACACCATAAGTGCAGACCATTTTTTTGAACAAAGTGAAACAGCGTCAAAAACCTCAATTAAAGGGGTGCTACAGTAGGTGATAGTCCTGGGGCTGGGCAGCTCTGGTGAGCCAGCCAGTTCCAAATATGGTTTATTAAAAATTTGGGTTTTTTTTCTTAATAATCCAAAGCTGACACTCTCTAAACCATTCCCAGTTTGCAAATATCCTTCTGAATTGTATGAGCTGATGGGTTTTTTGTGATTTTCGTATGACAAGCAATTTTATTCAATATTCAAGACCAAGTCCCATCATACTGGGGGGTATTATATTACTGGCTTCACCTGCCTGTGTGTGAAAAGAGCAACTATGTGCTGTTTTCCTTCATCTGAGAAATGATTTCTGGGTTTTTTGGGAGACCTGAGGAGCGGTGCAACGTCTGACCTGGCTGAGCAGCAGTCTGTGAGTAGAAGGCAAGAGGGTCTGTGGAGGAGCGCGAAGGGCAGCGGTGCTCCTGTGGAGTGCAGAGGGTCAGATGTTAAACCACGCTTTGGAATGGGATCTTCTGGTTCTCTAATCTTTAGACCACAAAATTACGTCCTGCTTTATCACGCAGGACGTGCCAACTGAAGCGGCGCAACCCAGGCGCTGTGCGAAAGCGGCACGCGTGTCGCTGGAGAAGGGGAGCTGCAGCCGTGAGTCACAAAATCCAGGCGCTGCAGCTGGCAGCCCTCTCGCTGCCCACGCCTGCTCTTCCTCCTCCTTTCTCCGTTCCTTATCTCCAAACCTTGAACAAGTGAGCAAAGCCACAGGGAAGAAAAATTGGGGTGCTGGATCCCATGCTTGGAGCGTGGGTACCGAGCAAGCCGTGCGCTCTCTGTGGGTGCCCCACCGCCCCAAAGCAGCAGCGCCAAGAGCCCCGTGCCCACATCCCCGTGAGCCGTGGCCGTGCGAGACGCTGCCCTCGCACCCCCGGGACAGCCGTGCGGGTTTTGCTGCTCCGCGTCCCGCATGGTCCTATGGCAGGTGGTACCTCCTCCTTCACCCCAGGATGTGGGGGCTTTGCATTGATTTTTTTTTTTTTTTTCCCTTATTTGCAAATAGCAGTATTTTGACCCCCCTCTCACTCCTAACTTCATTATTTTAGGGGCCGTAGCAAAGCTGGATAAGGACCGGCTGCTTCTCTCTGGGTGGCGGCAGAGTTAGCGCGTTTGTTATTGGGCAAGGGGGAAGAATCCTTCTGAATCTGCTCTTTCTTTCCAGATCTTTAAAAAAATCATCAAACCTAGTGTCACGCCATTTTGGCTATAAAATATTTGTTTGAAGGAAGACTAAACTTTTTCATACTTCAAGAGCAGCCATCCCTGCCCAAAGAAGAATGTTTATTTATATCTTACTCCTATCTGCTGTAAGTTCAATAATTCTTCTTCCAGCAGGAGCATTTGAAATGTATCTGCCCTTGCTTTTCTCGCACTGTGACTCGTTACTGTCCATTGAGTAACCGCTGATCCCTATCCAAACAGCCAAATAAACAATCGTAAGATCCTAAGATGAGAGTTTTAGTGAGTAGACTATGTTAGGCTGGGGATTTCGGAAAGGCATCTGAAGTTTGGGAAATGAATACCCACGGAGCTGCTGGAGGATTTGAGCAGCTACCTCCCACCAGCTCCATAGCAAATCCCAGAGATTGTGTCGTTTTGCCACTGCCTGTCTCTTATTTTTCTTTTTTTTTTTTTTTTTTCCACCTGTCTTCAGCCTTGCTGGATCCGTGGTGGGACTGGGGGCAGCGCCCTTGCCTGCGGGTACAGAGGAGCCTGCCTGGGAGGCACCTGTGGCCGGTCACTTTTATCCTCGTCCTGTGGGTGTTTAACGTCAAGGGGGATCCCTGAAATAAGGGACATGCTGACAGGATGACTGCCATCTGACTGGGCTGTTCGAGGCCTAAAAAACATGCAGAAAATGGACACAGGCTTAGAAATAATTCACTTTATTATACAGAAAAGGTATGGGGAGAAAAAAAATCAAATCGTGTTCTAACTGGCAAATATTTCTATACTGTGTCAGTCCTAATACCGTCCCCCAGGCGCTTTGTGGTGCCGGTTCGCGGCAGCGTGAGCTGCAGACAGACCTGCCCGTGGGGGAGGAGAGGTTGGAGAGGATTAGTGAGCAAATCCTTCCGTGGGGCTGGCAGCATGGCTACCTGCCAGGCTCTCCCCATGCCGCCCGCCTGGTCCTGCCAGCAGTTCGCCCTCTCCGCCTGTCTCTGAGTGCAGATGATCACAGGTAAGCACAGGGCCCGCTGGAAAATACCTGCTGGAAGAGGAAATCGGTACATCACGCCATGAACATACAGAAAACGTGGACTCATCGCCAAGTTTCGGCAGAGGTCCCAGCCCAGAGGCGGTGGTTTGGGTTGGGGCTGCCTCCCTGCGCGTCCCCAGCTCATTGGGGCAGCCTCTCGCCCCCTCGCAGAGCGGACACAGCGACTCGGATGCCCGCAGCTTTCGGGACGGTGCCAGTCTTGGGACCCACGGTACAAGCTTTCCAGGGTTTTTTTAAACATGTGATTACTTTTGCTCCGATACGGTGACATCAACCTCAATGAATTCTTGCCGTGTTGCACAACGTGGAGGCATCTCCGGTTCGTTGGCACTGGGACTTTCCCTCTTCCACTTCCCCCTCATCCTCATCCTCGCAGGAAAACTGGCAGAGCGAGTCCTCTTAGGCTGAAACTGCCCCACCGCCCTGGTGTGCTTCCACCTGAACAAGGTCGTCATTAGCGCTTAATGACCAGCTTTGTCCCTGCTCTGCTGATGTGCAGATGCGTGACACGGATCTGTCAGCAAATGGCGATACACACGCACGCACACACAGAGGAGTTATTGATACAGCGTTGTGTTAACCCGAACACAGAGCACGCACCCAGAGACACGCTCCGCAACTTACTGCAGTCGTGCGGTTCCTGTAGTCATGGGAATACAGTGCTTGGCTTCATCAGAATCCAATGGGTTTGTATCTTAGAATAAGTTCATAAAAAACTTGATTTTTCATCCATCTTATTAGACCTTGCCTTGGACATGTCACTCAGTCCTGATGAGCTCTTAAGTCATGAGTTGCTCAGAAACAATTTTACTTTAATTTACAGATATAAGGATCGATATCCCCTGCTCTTGCTTTTCTTATGTTCTGCATTAAAGCCAAAAAATTTGATTTTTTTAATAATGCTTTCCTTAATTACTGTCAACATTCTTCTCTTTCTTTCATATCATAGAAATTGTTTTTTTCCACAAAATTAAAAGCAGATTACAGGAACTCAAGTTCCATCTCACAGCTCATGCCACAGTTTCAGAGACCCACGCCTGCTCCTGTAGCATCTGTCGTTGCGATGCATTAACCATTCAGACTGCCAGAATGAGACCACGGATTTACTCGTTCTTTAAATAAATGGAGGAATTTTTGCCTTTTTTTCTCTTTTATGTTTCTTTTCTCTTTTCCTATGCCCTGGACAATCTTTTCCACAGTCAGAAAACTCGCCTGACTGTACAGCTGTACTTTGCGAAGTGCCATGTAAAATAGCATTGTCCCAGTCAGCAAATCTCTTCCATGCGTATATTTAGACTGAGACATGCTGATTTTTTACTTTGGTGTCACAAACAAATATCTGCTGCCTTGTTTGATCTCCAGAGCGAACGTCTGATTACAGGGAGAGCAAAAGCGAGCTGGATTTTTTGTCCTGCCTTATTCTCAGTGACACCTTTGTGAGCTTGCCGAGGTCAGTGGCGTTACACAACGTGAAGGACAGGGTATAATTGGACCTGCAAGTCCTTTGTTATAGGTCATGATGTGAAGGTGGAAAGAATTCAGCTCAGCTGCCAGCCTGGGTGCCCAGGTTTGACAGGAAAAGCCCTCGGATGTTTTTTCACGTGGAAATGGAGCGTGTCTGGGTAAGGGTCAGCGGGCGCTTGCACAGCCCAAGCTGACGTGAGCGCCGGTGTGTGAGTTTGGGCTTCGTACTCCCAGTTAGAGGGACTCTGGGGCAACGGCATGTTTGGTATTCGCTTTGTCCAGAAGAATGTCAATGGGGCAGCTTTTGGGGCACATCAAAGTTTTACCCCCAGACACTGAGCCGCAGCAGCTGTTTGACGGGGAAGGAGACCTGCTGCTCTTGGATTACGTTTTTAAATGCTATGAAAAGATTTTAGACCTCATGATAAGTATTCTTTTAAGCATTTTTTAATTAATAAAATACATTTCTGCTGACATAAATGTCCTGTAAAGCAGGTGTGTTGTCAATAAGAAAGGACTTTGCACCATTTCCATACTCCGTATATACTTTTATGTACTCCGTACGTACTTTTTGTTCATACTCTGTTTCTTCACCATTTGGCAGAGATTTAAACAGGTAACGGAATAAAAAATGCTTAGCATGAAGCTACCGAGTCCGTTTTCATCACAAGCACAGAGTCGTTAGTGCTGTGCTGTTACGCCAGATTGCTGCTTATGACATTTTTGCTTCCAATTCCCAATGCCTACAAATGCATTTGGTCCCTGCTGTGTCATCAGATCGCAGCCTGCGTGCCCTTGGTCACCCCAAGCACCTGAGCTTTCAGTGTCGCCGATCCTGTAATCCCACCTGACACGCCAGCTGGCTCCCAGCAGCCGAAGCCTGCAGATGCTCGGTGCCTCTCCGCAGCGGTAGTGGAGGATGGCGGCAAGCCACAGTCTGCCAGCAGGATACAGACCCTAAAGGTTGAAAAAGCTGCTCGTTGCGAAGGGTTGTGATTAGCTAGATGGAAATGCCGCCACCTTATCCACGTTTCCACATCTCCTTGCAAGTATGGCATATCTCCTTTTCAAGCTTTTGTATTTGGCCCCTTCTGTCTTCATCTAACCTAGACTGAAAGCTTCCTCTGGCGAGGACCATCTATTTATCTTCCAAATGCTGTGCCTGCTGTCACTCAGCATTTGGTGAATAATCCCATTTCAGTATATCCATGATCTTTATCTTGTACAGGGCTGAGCAGCTGCAGTAGCAACGCAAGCAGAAATAGGTACTCTGCTTAAAAGCGCAGACAGCATTGCCTGACCGAGCGATGCCAGCAAGATCAGTCCAGAGGCACATGACTGGGCAGAACGGGACTTCTTAAATAAGACTGTTTATTAAATAAACAGTACAGCGTGCATAATCAGCACGTGATTCTGCGTATCATAATGCTTTCCTAATTACATACAGTTTGCAGAAGCTGGTGTTTTTCATGGGTTCTATTTTCATTTCTTATTGCTACTTAAGGAAAAAAACACCACCACTTAATAGTTTGGTAATTCTAAAAAACATGATGCTAACAAGTTTGTGTGTTCACTGTTTTATGAGGGAAGAGGTAAAAACAAAATGCCGTTGGTGCGTTGTTAAACAAATGAAGTCCCATTCTCCAAACTCGGGTCCCTACAGACTGATTTAGAGCACTGTGAAGGTGCCAAGTCCCAGGCAGCGCCGCCGCCTCCCTGCTACGCCGCGGGCCACGCAGGAGCTCAGACAGGGAGGTTTCTTATTTCCCAAGGTACGTGCTGCAACTTCTCTTGGGTTTTTAACCGTCGTTTTGGACTAAGCGGGTAATACCCAGCTCTGCCGCCAAGAAGAAACTCGGTCAGAGGTGCTGTAACAGCTTGCGGCAATTAGCTACAAAACCAACCAAAGTATCATTATGAAAATGTTACTCTTCATAAACCCTAACACAAATGTTACTGCCATGTTGACCCGTCTGCCAGCGTAGGGCCTGAGTTTTTCAGTCCTTTCCAGCTCGGCCATCCTTCCTCCCCAGGCATTTCCGAATTTTAATCAGGAGAACATAGTCCTGAGGTGTGGCGCAAAGACAGGGGCCAGCTTCCTCTCTGGGTAAAGTCAGGAGGATTTTAGAGCCGTTTCCTTGTGCACGCTTCGGAGGGATTCTCCCAGGGACCGGCTGCCGGAAGGTTCCGCTCTCCCTCCGTCGGCCTGGGTAGGAAAGCGGGAAAACGACATCACGCCAGCCCCTGGTTCAGTCCTAGGATACTGAACCCGGCGGGGACAGAGTGTGTTTAGGGAACCCTCGTCCTCGGGAGCCTGGCGAGAGCAGCCGCCGTCCTCCTCGGGCCCTCCCGCTCCCTCCTCTCGCCGTGAAGACCCCCCCGCTCCTCCCGCCTTGGGGCCGAGGCGCCGCTTTGCTCCGAGGGCGACGGCGCGGCCCTAGCGCCGCTGCCGCTCTCCCGGGAGCGACGGCCACCGCAAGGCACAGCGTGCACGGCCGAGGCCCCCCGGCCGCTGCCATTCAGACCGGGGCCGCCCCGGCGAGGCCTAACCGCCGGCGGGCGGGGGGACCGCCGCGGCTCCCAGCACCGCCCCCCCTCCCTCCTCCCCGCCCCGCCGCGGGGCACGCCGGGAAGCCTCCCGCAGCCAATAGCGGCGCGGGGCCGCGAGGTCCGCCGGGAGTTGTGGTCGGTTACTGAGAGGGAGCCGGAGCGGGTGACGCCTCTCCTCTTCCGGGCGTCGTGACGTCGCGGAGGACGCAGCGTGCGTGCGGCGGCGGCGGCGGCGGTGGTGGCGGCGGCGGTGGGGGGGGGGGCGGCGGGCGAGCTGAGCGGCGGCGGCGGGGCCTGGCGGGCGCGGGGAGGCGGCGGGGGCGGGCGGGGCGCCGCGGCGGAGCTGCCCGCCGCTATGGAGCCCGACTCGGTGATCGAGGACAAGACCATCGAGCTGATGGTGAGTGACCCCCGCCTCCCGCGCTGCCCACCCACCACCACCACCCCCCCCCCCCCCCTTCTTCCCTCCGCCCGCCGGCAGGCCCCGCCACCGCGCCCGGGCCTGCGGGGGGGCCGCCGCCGCCGCCTCGCCGAGGTGACTGTGGCCAGGCCGCCCTCGGCCCCGGCCCGCTCCTCCCGCCGCCCCGCTGTGTGTGTGTGTGGGGGGGGGGGGGATCCGCTCCGCTCCCCTCCTCCACCGCGGCCGGCCGGCCTCCCGGCGCAGGCCGGGGCGCGACGAGCCCTTTAATGCTATTAAAAGGATAGAACTAAAAATAATAAACACCCCCTCAGCCCCCCGAAAGCAGGGCCGGTCCGGGAGGCGCGGAAAATTGCTCCCCGCTGCGTTCAGTCAGAGTCAACCCGCCCCAGCGGGTGATGCGGGCACGCTGCAAAAACCGAAACCGAAATGCCCCGGAGCACCCCGGCGGTGCGGGGCTCGGGCTTTACCCCCCCCCAAAAAAAAAAAAACCAAAAAACAAGCTGCAGCGTCTGGTTCCCGGCCGGGGCCTCCCCCCGCCGGAGCCCCCGGGGCCCGCCCCGGTGCCATTTGCGAGAGGCTGGCGGGCCCCGGGGGGACACACGGATTTAAACTTACAGCGTGAGGATTTGGGGCTGTTCTAGCAGCCGTGCCCCTCGGGTCGGTGTTTTTTTTTGGGGGGGGGGGCAGCTCCCGTCTTCCCAGAGCAGCACCGGTGCTGGAGCTCCGGTCCGGCCAACGCGGTATTATCTAACTAGACCTAATGGGTGTATTTGTTATACCCCTGATTAACGCTTACGCCGCTAAATTCGGGTTAGTGGAGAGGCGGCCAGATGGAAGCAATAGAAAGAGAAGGGTTTGTTTTTTTTAAAAAATAAGCAGATCTTAGGTTTCTGCAGCCAAATATTAGGGGCCCTAGTTTTACTGCCTTTAGGGATGAATAAATTTAAGTTAGGCGCTGAGAGAGAGTAATAATCACTAAATATCTTCTAATTTGTTTGTCATAAGCATAATTTGCTTTCACGTACAAAATGTCATGCAGTAGTGCAGAATTGAGTGGTAAAGTGCAAAATTTGCTTTTAAGGCACTCTGAAGGTGAGCTGGGTTCAGTGGAGACATTAATTTTTTTTTTTTTTTTTTTTTAACCGGTAGAGTCCTTGCTAAACTACCTGATCTGGAAAATACAAACTTTCTTCCAGTGTTGTCTGCTCTCAAGAAGCAGAAATTTAAAAAAAAAAAAAAAAAAAAAAAGGGAAACCTAAAAAACCTTTGTGATTCTTTCTGTATTTGTTTCTGATCGCTGAGGCCAGTAGCTTAAAAGCTGTTCTTAACGAGCCTCCTTTCCTGATCCCTATCGATTCGGTGATCTTGCACTGGGTGACATCAGAACCGTTTCCGCGTTAGTGGACTGCAGCATCGAGGATAGAGGCTGGGGGCAGCTGTGCGGGTATCCGTTACAGGATGAGTCGCCTACAGAAAAGATGTCTGCTAAATTTCCGAGGTGTAAAGTGAGTTCTAGTGGCTTTTTTCCTACCTGGGACAGAGGGTTACTAATACTCCTCAGCCTAGGGTTATGTGAGGTGCCAAAGTAGCATTTGAGGCTGGAAGGTACGTTTGCTTCGCTCAACTTTTTTGGGTGTCTTTTTGTAAATGCTCTCCCTTTTTAGAAGTTTCTTCTATTTGGGGCCACATTGTTAGCAGGCAGAAGCAAAGGTAACTTTTGCTGATAATTGTTGCACCCTGTATTTACAGTTGGACCTGGGAAATGTGCTAATCGATGCAAATATCAATGGGGCTACTCAGATTTTTATTACATAGTAGCAGATTTAAGAAACAAATTTTTCTCTCTTTCACAAGAAATTAGTAAATATAAAAATTCAATAAGGCAAATGATTAAGTCTGTAGTTTCCTGTAGAAAATGGTACTCTCTAAAATGTAGTTGGTAGTTGAATTTAATTTCAACTGTAGTGGAGGCCTGCATAGAAACACTTGTGTTTGAGTGTAAACGTTTCACTGAAACCATTGAAAGTCATTCCTAAATGAAGGCATTGCTCGGAGGTTTTGCACAGGGAGGTTTTGCCTTTCTGTGCGTTGTAGAAGATAAGATTCTCCGGAAGATTTGTTTGAATACACAAAGCAGAAGTAGAAGCCGTATTGACTGAGTTTTCAGTCAGTGATTTCAGTATTATATGCAAACTTCTGTATCGGTTGTTAATGCTGGTGGCAAACATCCCTAAACCAGGGACTGTCCTAGTGTGTCAGACTTAGTGGGATGCTTTTCTTTTTAAGAATGTTATTATTTACTAAAAGCAGGATGTTCTGTGCCTCTCTTTGATACAGGAGATTGGTTTTGATGCTCTTTGGGTACTCGATCACTTCCCTCCAATGCCAAGGATGAACCTGTAGTAAATACAGGAGTAAATGTATGATGCAAAAGTACTGAGGAGCAAATACACTATCATTCTGAGCGGCTGATAAACAAGAGATAATGTGTCAACATGTTAATTGCACGGAAGTTTCAGAACATGATGTTCTAGCCCTCAACTGTGCCTTCACTGGATAGACCATTTGCATTTATTTAAAGAAAAATCAGTCATGGAAATAATACTGTTCTATTTTTAAAGCTGGAATCTAAGAGAAATATTTGAAGGTTTCAGAGTGACAATTTTCATTTGCCATATGAAGTTTTAGCAAGTGTTCTGAAGTAACTGTATCTTTTAGGACAGTTTAAGGCTTTACATCTCTTGCTCTGGTTTTGCAAATCATGTCATCTAGCCATTTTAACGGTGATGAGCAACTGATTTAGTGGTGACATTCGTTTCATGGCTTTCATTTGCAGATGCTATCTATGGGTCTATGGGCAGGATACCCATTGCCTGTAGAGGTGATTTCAAGAGGGCACGAGGCCTCAAAGTTTAACTTGTGTTGACTGCGGGAGGTCCACATTTAGGCTAGCAGCGTATCTGATGGGGTTGTTTTTAGTTTAGATACCTTTGTACTTAGGCTGTCTCAGTTATAAATGCTTTGCGTGAGTGAGCAAACTATTAGAAAATGAGTAGTAAGGAAGTAATCCAGAACAGATGGAGGGCTAGCCAAAATGATTGAAAGGGCTCTTTCTTCCCCTGGTTTTGATTTTCTCTGTGAAATTAGATAACTGTAACCTTTTTGCTCTTTTAAAGAACCAAACGTTTTTCTTTCTTAAGGTGAAGTACCAACAACAATGCTCTGTGAAACAGGTTTTTTTCCCTATAGATTCTGAGTTGTGTATAAAATCTGTATTGTTCAGTTATATGCATTTGCCTTCAATACCTGCTAAAAGCTTTGTGTTTTCATTTTCTCAGGAAGCTTCACTGAACCATACCTCTGTTGTACCAGCAGACTTTCAAAGTAGGGGGTAATTAGCTGCTTAGTTTGTATTAAAGTGGTTTTAAAAGTATGGCAAGTAGGTTTTTTTATACAGGTTAAAAGGTATGCATTTATTGGGGGAACTGCATGCAGCATAAGATGTGGACAGTGTGGAAAAAAAAAAAAAGAGATCTGTTGCTCCCAGGCTATTGTACCCAGCAGACACCTATGGGACATGGTTACTGAAGCAGGAAGCCAACTGTGTGTAAATTCTCACCCTTACTGAGCTTATTATCATCTGTCTTTCCACCGTGTCCTTGGTGCGCGTGCCGTTCTCCAAACACAGATCCCTCTGCTGCAGAGCTGGCAGTTTAAATTCAATATAACACTGCTCCATGTAGTAGCACGAAAGGGTTATGGAAAGACCGTGCCGAGGAATAAAACTGACAAGCACTTGTTTACACTGTATTATCATTTGTATCTTAAAGTTATACATATGGAAAATACTCTTCCTAATATACTGCCTTCGTTGTCTAGAACGTCTCTCTCTGTCTCTCATAAAAGTGTCCAGTGTTTAAGTGCCTCTGTAAATAATAAATGAAGAACTATAATTGAATATCTTGCCAAAAGTCTTTCAGTTTCTCCTGGCAGAACTTTGATGTGAGCTGAAGGTCTTCAAAAGGTAACAAACTCAGAATAAAGTATCTCACGTAGGCATGCCTTGCCAGCAGCAGCTTCTTCCGTAAATCATGCCAGCGGTACCTGAAGTTCCTTGGATTAGTGCAACTGGAGATGGCTGTGCCCCCAAACTATTTAAAGCTTTACAGTGCAAAATAAATCTTAGCATTCTGTTTGGAAACTAAAATGCAGCTGCTGTATACATCTCAGTAGGGCTGTAATGTTCTGGCTTTTTTCTTCCCTGTCTCAATTATTGCAAGCCAAGCAGGCGGTTACATTTTTCTGAATTTTTTTCCACATGTTCTTAGAGGAATCCTTCAAAGAGTTTACTTTCATAGCGGTAGAGATACAGGCAACAATCATCTTTGCATCTGAAACAAAGAAAGTAGTGTTCTAGCTAAAATGTGGCTGGTTCTTAGTCAAATGCTGGGAGTAGATGGAGAGTTAGTAAGATGTTTGTAAACCTGTGTGTAAACTAGTGCTTTCCTCAGTAGGATGACAATCTCTTTGCAGTTATCTTTTTTTTCAATCTACAGTAGCTAAGTTAGCGGAGTTGAGAGCTGCATGTCAGACATTAAAGCATGCAGTTGATGGGATGCTGGACAGTTTCATACATGGGGGGGGGGAAAGGAAATGGCTGGAGCAGATATCTGAAGAGGGTTAGATGGCTGTTAGGAAGGCGCAGACGAGCCTTTGGGGCAAAGGATGCAAGATCTGTGCTGCTGCACAGGCTATCAGAGTGACAGTCACATTTCAGAGAGTGCCTGTAAGAGGAAGGATGCAAATATAAAGAGAATAGATTGCTGTGACTTTGGCAGCGGTGCAGAAAGTGGGAAGGAAGAGCTTAAGAAAATGAATTAGAGCAAGACAACTGCATTTAGAGCCAGCAGAGTGATGATGAAGTGAGGGAAGTGGACAAAAAAGTGTGGAAAGCTGTATCTTTTGGGAAGGGTTAGATGAAACGATAGACTGATTGGGGAAATGGGGTGGCAAAGGGAAGAAGGAGAATACAAAGATGCAGAAGAGGGGTTATAAAGAAAAAAGTTATCTGAAGCTTGTGATCATTATGGCAGCAGCCATCAGTTTATACAGGCGAAGGAACACTGCAGATGCTCCATTTGTAGGGAAAATTCTGAAACTAAATTGCTTTTAGTTCTTAACAGAAAGAAGACTAAATGGGGAGACTAAACGCTGGTGTTTCACCAAAGGCTTCTTAAATCTCATTCGAGATTCGGAGACGTTTTTTGCCTCACAATGCAGTTAAATTTTGTAACATTACTAAATTTTCCAACCTTTCCAACAATGCTGAGCAAGTGAGATCCAGCAGAGAAAGTTCCCTTGCTGCCTGAAACATGTGTAGAGCTTCCTGTGTGTGTGAGCACCGCTGGGCGCGTTGCGTTTCAGGGCGATGTGTTGCCTGTGAGCTCTGGCTTGGGACCGGGAGGTCCTGAATTGTGCTCATAAATCCAGTGTCCAGGTGTCACTGTGGAATGAGATCACATCTCTGCAGGCATGCTGGTATGCGCGCCAGCTGCCCTCTCTGAAGTGCTATTGGGTTGCTCCTTTAAAAAGTTGTAAAGCACATGTATGCCATTTCTACATTTCAGACCATTCTGACTGTATCCCTTAGGCAGAGTTGTTGAACGTTGCTAAAAATTTGGGTCACCAATGAGCATTGAAAGCAGCATCTCAGCAAAACAAACTGCCTTGTTACAAGCTGTACCCTTAGAGAGAATTGGGAATGTTCTTTGAAGGATGGATGTACCTTTTCATTTCATGTGTGTTTTCTAAAACACCTTTGCTTCTTGTTAAATCAACTTGATGTATGTCTTTTGATGCGTTACGTTTTACTGCTGTGGAGTTTAGAGGTCACCGTTGCTTTGGCATTTTCAGTTTCATCTTCCTGCGCTGCTTTGAGTGCTTGTGCAGCAACGTGCAAAGTGAGATTGCTGATGGGTTTAAAATGAAATGGATGTTGCAGCAAACGTGCCAATGAGGGAAGAATGATGTGTGGGAGAGAATAAGAGACCATGGTTATAAGAGGGCTACTCGGTGACAATTGTTTTTGTTGCGAGGGAGAAAATAAATTGAAGGGAAATGAGAATATTTACTGAGTTGTTTAAACTAATGCTGATTAGTAACAATACTTAACATTCCAGCTTTTTTCTCTGGTGATGTCGTCTTTATACTAATGCCACTGTTTATGTTGTTATATAATCTGATTTCTCGGTTTGATTTTCATGGTATTGGTAGTACTTCATTATTCACAGAAAATCCACTTTTTCTGGAAAATCCCTTCCTTCCCCAGTTTATTGGTGTGTTTATGAGCTCAGCAGTGTGACATCTGACAGCCTACTCTGTTTTCCTGTACTACTTCCACACATTTCCCAGTACGAGTAGTGCATGGCTGAGACAAGATAATGCAAAAATAATGCAACACCATTTGTATTTTAACAACAGAAAAGCACTGACTCTTTTTGGAAACTTAATTTGCTTCTCATGCAGCCTAAATTAACAATGGGAGCTTTTGAAGGCATGTTGTTTCTTCATTGCTTTGTTAATCCAGGCCCCCTCAGGACTTGCGTCCCTGTACTTCTACCCCAGGAAATGAACATTTTTATTGAGGATCAAAGAGTAGTGCAGCTTCCTGAGCTCATTTTTTGTATCAATACAGACAGAAATTTGTAAGGTGTAGGTAGGTACCTACTTGCTAGGAATAGGGACTGATGTGCTTTCTGGGTAAAATGGTAAAGAAGGGCTTTTCAGATCAACTTTTAGTTGTGGCAATGCTACAAGGTTTTGTTTTGTTCATTGATTTAGAGGAGAAACATAACTATATATTCAGTGTTATGAGTTGCGGGGCTGTATTCTGAGTTTCACACTGTTGAGGAGTTCTTGAACATGGAGTTTTGTTACAAAAGAAGTTGTGACAACTTGCGTTCAGGTTGCCTCGCACGGTGATACTTTGTTCAAATCTTCTATCCTTTTCAGTCACGCCAGTTTAAAGATTTCAGACAAAAATACAGACAGCTTTTTGAAAATTATACTCAGAATCTGTTTGCAAAATTTAAGTTACAGTTACAGCTTGTATTTGATAGAGAATCTTTCAGGCAATTCTATTTGGGCGACGAAGGACTAGCCAGGGAAACTTGATATTCAGGCTGTCTCCATCATGCCAGTACTTCTCGAGACAAAAATCAGAGCTGTGCTGTAACACTTGCAAATACTTTTAAGGAATGCCTTCATGGTTAAGTGCCTCTCCTTCCAACACCCTGCTGACTCTGTTGTGACTTAGCAAATCAGTACGTTATATAATTTTGATAGCTGGCTTCTTACTGAGCTATATTGTACCCTTAAAATTCTGAGTCATATGCCTTGACATCTTATCACTTTACTTGGCAGCCTTAAAAATCATAGATTGGACACGGTATCAGGCTTACAGCGCTGCTTTGTCCTTGCAATGTCGCCCTGTAATCTTTTGCTTTACCAGTGGTAGAAAAGCAGAAAATTGCCCCACGATGAAGATGCGCCTTTCTTCGGGTAGCTTTGGGCAGTCAGGGACATGGCTGTCTTTGAGACAGTGTCTTGGCACAGCTGCGAACAATGGCAGTTTCTCTGACTCTTTGCCGAGCTGCTGGTGCTTTGAGACGTGGAGCACGGTTGTGGAGGCTGCAGAACGCTTGGTTCAGCTCTCTGGAGGGGTTGGAGAGCAGAGGAAAGGGTGAGAGACAGCGGCGGCATATTCTTCTGTGGATGTTGCAGCATTATGTTATAGAAAATGTTGCTGTTGCTTCTGGCTGCTGTTAGGGGAAATTTTGTAGGCCACATCTCAAACTTTTTGAAGATCTGACTGGAAGGCACACAGTCTGGTCTCTCTAGGATACACTTTCTGTTACACACATAGTATGGGCTTTCCGCTGACTCCATCTTCTCTTAGGTGTTATTGTTACAGCTGCTTTAAATTAGTCACCTATACTCTTAAGTGTACTGCTGAAAGTACTGGATGAAGGCCTTTTTTCATCTTGCTCAGTAAGAGGTGACTTTTTCTTGTCTTGGGAGTAGCATGCCTTGGCTTACTCTCCTCTAGTTTTAGATTGTTTTCCAGAGACACAGCGATACTGAAAATTTACTGAATTCAGTGCTGTCATTCAGATCATAAATGTCTTGAAGACTCCATCTTTGTGCTGCAGATACGTAAGGCAAGTTAGATCATTTTGAGTCTGGAAACAGGGAAATAATCATTGCAAGAAAATGCTTTAGAGCATGTATATGGCAAAGTAGGAGAACTGTACTGAACTGTTTTGAAAACCTTTGTGACCATTCTGGCGGTTCATGGAGCAGGCTCATGAGGTGTAAGCTGGCAGTTGAGGCTTTAGCATTTTGCTTCGTTACTTGCATTGTAGTTTCTTCTCATCTTCCTTAATCTTTGCAAAGTGAGCTGTAGCCCCAAAACACTGCTGAGCATTGGGTGTTTCAGGGCAGGGGAAAGCAATTTCTTGTCCCTAAAACCGTTTCTTTGTCTTAGATCCACCAATCCGATGACCCCACTAACGTAGTCATTACTGGACTGGTAAGGTGCCTAGGCTGCCTTGTCTCTCTAACAGCATTAGGAGTACGTAATTGGGATTTCGTTCAAGAAAGAAGTAGATACACCAAGCTGAAGATGATTGGCTGCTCTCTTTTAACAGACAAGTCTGAGAAGGAAAACCCATTCGAATCCCCTTTCATTCTGGATTGGTGGATCTGAAGCCCAGAAACAAAGTTTCAGGTAAGAAGTCACCCTGTACTATATCTTGCTGCTTCTGCTTAGATGAGTTTGTCCGCAAATTCAGTATCTTGCTTTAACTGCTTAATGTCCCTAAAGTGTTAGAACACACCCAGTTAGGTGCTGAGCTTAGAGTAAGAAAGGGCGTATTCAGTAAATGCACATGCAGTTTATTAGGAAATTGCAAACCTACTGTGAAAAACAGACCTAGGAACATAAGGTAAACTTACCTTCTGTGGAGCTGGAAAGCAGTGTCTACAGGTACAGGGGCACTAAGCGAACAGCTTACAAATCCTGCTTCTGAAGGAGAAAGCAGCCTTACCAATGACTTCGTTGAACTTCTCAGTCAAGTTCAGGAAAGCAATAGCTATCTGCTCTGATTTCTAGCCATGTCCTCTGATGAGTTCATCAGAAATTTAGAGAAGTTGTCTAGTTGCTCGTAGTACAAATTCCAGTAGCTTTATCCTGCTGAAATGGCATTTGAAATCTTGTTGTGGGCAGCACTTGGAGTCAGCCTTTTAAATCCTTGAAGAGCTTTGAACATAAAGTTCCGTTCCTAGTTGTTTTCAAAGCATAGCTGAGCCAGTTGCAAGGCATGGTTTTCAAGATGAGCTTTAAAGTTATAGTGGGTTTATTTCAGAGTAAGGGAGCGTGGTTGTATTTTGAGTCACATTCATCTGAGATTTTGAGATGACTGTAAAAGGCTACAGCATGTTATCTTAAAGACAAGTTTGGAAGGTATTTGTGTGTCTTAGGAAAGCAAGCGGCGTCCCTGGCTGATAGGAAAATAAAGTAATGCAGGTTGAATACCTGGTGCAAATGGGAGACCTGCACCTCTCCTAATGCCCAGCTTTATTGTAAGTTAGTGCTTTAATGAACTTGGCAACTTATTTCTAAAGTTAGTACGAAGCAGTATGCCTCAATTCCTTTTGATGTTAATAGCAATAACGCTAAGCCGCTTGAGTGTTCTCTTCTGTAGACAGCTATTAAAGCAAATTTTAAGGCCTCAATATTTAATCTACTGTAGAAAAAACTCTTGTAGGTGCTGTTGATCTCATATTGTTTTAGCTCTGCGTTTGTTTTGCTGGTGTGGTATTTTGTGCAAAAATTATACTTGAATTTAATTGATGAATGCATATATAATGAATTGTTTGTGCACAAGGTACTGTTGTTTCTTGGTTTGATTTTTTGAGGACTTGAATTTGTTTTTGTTAGGGTGGAGAAGTCTTGGGCATGTGTAACTCTTTAAAAAAAATCTGTGGGAAAATCTAAGGGAAATACTCATTAACCTTAGTCTGACACATTTCTTGCAGTCTCATCCAATACCAAATTGAATTTGTCCCACACACCAATCAGACTCACCTTGGAGTTAACACTGCAAAATAACATCTTCCCGTGGAAGATTGCTGTTCAGGGCGTGCCTTTTTCTAAAATGAGAGAATGAGGAGGCAGAAGTGAACTTGACATCTTTAATGATAAAAACTGAAAAGAGGAAATAATTTAAAATACGCTGGGGGGGTGGGGGAAGAGGAAGCATAAACGTGTACTCCTGATTAAGATACCAGATGTTATGATATTTAATATTGCTTAACTTTTTGAAACGTGGAACAGTCCTATCAAAGGCAGCAGTAAAGCTAAGTTGAATTTGAGCGCAAGTGTATGCAGGTTGGAGGCTTAGTTCTTGCCCAAGTTTTGAATCTTACATTTCAAATGTGAGTCAGCTCTCAAAGGCTGTGTAAATATTCCTCTGCAGCATTTGGTGTACAAACCCTGAATGTGAAGCTAGCACTTTATTATGTGCTGAGCCCAGACTTCATATGCATTTAAACTCGTCAAGTTAAAGTGCACGCTGCCTTGTCTATATTAGATTTTTAGATGGGGTTAATATTATTTTTAGATTGTGTTAGGCCTCATCCTTAAAAACTTAACACAGAAAAGAGTCTAAGACAACTTTTAACTTCTTAGACAAGTTTCAGCCACATTTTTCTAAGTGTTTAACTTACGCAAAGTTTCTACTATTTCAGTTGGCAGTGCTAGGTCTGTTTTCCGAGTTTCTCTCCCCCCCAGTTATGATTTACTAAAAGCAGGTGTGCAGCTGTCTGTAGATGTCTGTAACACCTCTCTTCCTGCTGCATAAGAGCATAGGAAAGCCATTTTTCTTTTGAAATGGCCTTTTTTTATGTAGCATAGGATATGTTAATGCAGAAAGGAATATCACACTTCTGGAGTTTTGAAACTGAGAATTGGGATGTACGTACATGAAGGAAGCAAGAGTTAATCTAAATACTGCGTATTTTGGAAAATTTAGGTTATTTCAGTTAACATTCAGAGTGACTTATGTAAACATACTAGGATTTTCTTCCTAGTCTTTTGTATCTTCCTGAAAACGAGCTACTGTATCTCATGAGTCTTATCCTGATGAATAAATTATAATGGAGTAAGACTGTTGTTATATTCAAAGAAAGCGTTTAATCTTTTCTCCATTGAACCCATATTCCTTTTGTAGCATTCATTTGGTTGTAGCAAACGCATACTTTGATCTTCAGGAGCAGAGTGGGACTGCGTTATCGATCACCCTTCTGTGAATTCATTGTCCTATCTAGAAGAACGGTGTGGTAATGAGGAGAATTTATCTGATAAATTATTTCCCTTTGTCTTGCTTTAAATTTCCTGATTCCTCACTTAGTGTTTTTCCCCAAATGCAAGAAATGTACGTGCAGATCTTGAATGGTTATTGGAAGGTTGTAACATTGAGCGATTTTTATTTTGAATGGCAATCATTTAGCTAAATAGATTTTTTCTAAAGGAAGTGTGCCTCAGCTATTGGTTACCGATTTTTTTTAGAATGATCTGATAACAATAAAGGAATAATCAAAAACATTTCACAAGTTAAAATGACCTTGCTACTCTGTGAATACTTATTTTTGAGAAATTCACTTTTGCATTTGTAGTTCATTGAAGGACAGAAATGCAAGAGTAAGTTACACCTAAGACAACTTTCTTGATCTGAGAATGTAGCCATTCTTAAATTGAAGCAGAACACTTGAATGCATATGTAAAACTCCATGGATTTTGGAAATATATTGTATGAAAGGTACTCAGCCTTCCAAATCAGACACTCAAGACTGGATGTGAGATTGCATTTTGGACATGGGAAAGGTAGTGATGTGATGGCACTGATTCCAACAAACTTGTATGGAGCATGTGAATACACTGCATCTCTCAAGGGACAACTTGGTTTTGAAATGAGAATAGGAAGAGTACCAAGTACTACTATTGGTCTGACGTAAATTGTTTCTTTGTTTACGAGTACCTCAGCAAAGATATTAAATGTTGTACCAAAATGCGCAGCATAGTGAATGTGTTATCGTGCCAAGCCAGGCTGTCACTTGTGGAACACGTGTATTTGTGTTACATGCATGCCCTCACACTTTATTTCTGATTAAGTATTCACACTTAAGAGTATACTTTGACATTTTTACTTTTCCACTTCTTGCAAATATCCAGACTACTTGTTCTGTTATCTCGTTGGTTCAACACTGTTCTGCTTGTCACTATTTTGAATAAATCACTTGAAGTAAAGACACCAGGTAAGATCTGGATGATATCCCAGCTAGCAAAAGGGGATGGAGTTTGAGTAGTTGGCAACTATTCCCTGCCGAGTGTAAAATAATACTGAAGGCCTTTGAACAGTGTTACTGCTTTATATTTTTTTATGTCTTATTGTGGTTAATGCTGATTTTTGAGAAACTAAGATCTGAGCTTGATATTAAATTTGACTTGAGAGCGTATAGCTTTCATGAACGGTCATACTGTCCTTAAGTCTAAGTTTGCTTTTCAGAATACCCCTTTTTGCAGCATTAAATCTGAGCTACTGGCGAATGTGCCTGTCATTCCCAGCCATAGAGAGGGTTTTAAGTAACAGCAGTTACCCCATGAATTTTTCAATATTAAGTGTTAATGGAAATGAAGAAGTATCAGTTCTGTTGGTCCAGGCCTAACTCAAAGTAAACTGAACAGTAAATTACTGATGTTGAATAGCACGTGAGTTTCTTATATAAAAACCTGAAGAGAATTCAGAATGAAGGTTGAAGTTTTTTGGTTGTACCTTTTTTGCCAGTTGGAGTCTCTATTCATAGCCCTTCAGACATCCAGAACATGAACTAACCTTACTGAGGAGCTGGCTTGCCACAAGGAAGTTGGGAAAAGCATTTCAGACTTTGTAAAGTCTTTTAAACTTTAAATTTTTACTCTTTTAAAAACTTTTAGGATTTGTAAACTTGAATGATTTGTTAGGTTCCTATGTTCAATTTCGTTTTGTAATAAACTGCAGAAGAAACAAGTTGCAGGAGGAGTGAATTTGTATAATTAGTAATGCTTTTTAATAAAATGGAGTAAATTAGCTCCTTCATTTGATTTACTGTGTTTTTCTTTGAAATTCCAAAATACCTCCCCTCACCAGTCTTTTTTGGACTCTGTCTAGAAACTGATTTTCAAAAGCAAGGATATTTTTGCCTTAAAGAACATAATTTCCCAAACTGTAAACACACCAATAAATTTTGATACCTTAAATTATCTTGTGTAAATAAAATGAATGTGGTAAAAAATTCTGAGTTTTGTAAATACTTCATAAAACTTCCAGCAATAAGGCTTGGTTATGTACATGCTGTCATTCTTAATTATGACACTGCAGTATTTCCATCACTGGATATCAAAGGTGTATTAGTTCCGTCAAGATCACAGGCTATAGTCTGTATTCACTTCTTGAGCAATTTAGTGGGCTTTGTAGGATAAATGGGAGATTTTTTTTCTTTTTTTTTAAAGGGTAGGAAAATGTGAGGATTTCTGTTTGGATGTAACTCTGAATTTCAAATGCGCTGAAATGAAAGGTTTCTTGACTTTTTACAGTGCTTTAACAAAATAGCAGCACTGTACACCTGAGAAATACCAAGGTGAATAGGTTTGGGGTTGTTTTTTTTTATTATTATTTATTTTTTTGTGCCTCCATTCTCTGAGTTACCACCTACAAAAGTGGATTTATTGGAGGAACACTGCTGTGTGCTTTACTATTAATATAAGAAGTTCTTAGCATCTGACCTTTAAAGACATTGAAGCATATTCCTTTTTATTGATATTACTGAGAATTTATAGTTTTGAATGCAAGTGCAAGCATTTGCATAAGTTTCTTAAATTTGAGATTTAAGATTGAAACGTAAATCTTGAAATGTAATTCCTGAGGCTGGACCACCAAAGCAGTTCTTTGTGTATAGAATTACAGTAAATCATATAATAATAAAATTAATGTGTTAATCTTTCCAAACATAAGGCATCTAAAAGATCAGAATGAGGGTTTCTCTATTTGTCTTTATTCTTTCAGCATCATTTACTCCTTGCCATGAAGCTGTAAAGCCCCTCTTTCATCTGCTTGCTTCTCCCCTGCAAGTAGTGCATTCAGATGAACACACAGCTATCTTAATGTGAGTTGATTAAAACCCTGCATTGCGAATTAGTTTGTTCCTTAAAATTTGAGTTTTGATTGGCCTTATCTTAACATGTATGGTTCTGTTTTCTGCTGGTGGGATTGACACTGGCTGATATGTGCATTTAATATTATGCCTGTTGGCCAGTGTCGTTTTCCCTTTCCCAAACTTTATTAAATAGTGCTGTATCTCCCTGGCATCCTGACGAAAGGCAAGTGGAAAGTGAAGGCATAAGTTCAGGCTCTTGTTATGCAAAAATTAAATCTTTACTACACTATTATGCTCTTATTATGACAGTTCCTACGCAAGCAGGGTCAAGAAATAACATGTCAGTGAAGCACACAAATATTTGCACATTCCTGTTTTAGTGTGAAGTAGAATGCAATACTTAATTTGTGGTACTATGCAATATCATTGCTACAGCTGTGTCCAGTGATTTTTATAAACCGTTTTATTCAGTATTTCGTAATACTGTGGAAAGGGGTTTGTGTGGCTTAAACTTGGCATGGAGATGGCCTCTGTGTCTAATGTATTTTGAATGAAATTAAAAAATTGTTTTCAAGTTACCCATATTTCTCTTAGGTTCTTAAAGTTCAGCTTATTTAGCTAGAGTAGTTCCTAAAAGAAAACACAGTCTGATAACCTAAACGAGTGATTTTTAGCTTACAATTTTTGGACTCCTGTAGGTGTAGATTCATTATACAGATTATATGCACAGTTTTGTACACCTTATCTGAAAACCTTAGGAGAGAAGTTTGTTGTGTTTCTTGATCAATGACTTCTACTAAGTGATGTGAGCAGAATTAAAATTTTTACTGGGCCTGTACGTTTAAAAATGCATAAATTTATTTGGGCTTTAATAAATATCTGCAGTGATGACCTGAATTTCAGCAGTTCCGTGTTGCAGCAACACCATTCAGGTATTGTGCCAAATATATGCACCCACTATATATGCGTAGTACAGAACATCCATATGGAATTGCAGCCTTCCCGCTGGATAAGAGGAGAGAGAATTCCAGTGTGGTTTGGTGCTGATAGGGTCATTCTTTTCCTGGTTTTGCTTTAATTTCTCTCCTTAGCAGAGAGATGAAAATATTAGGCTTTCTTTTGTTTTATTCATAAGATATGAATTTTCTAAACAAATAATATGTTTTTAACCTCTTCAGTTGCTCTGGGCTCCCTCCTTCCCCTCATTACTGGCACAAACCACTTTCCCTGAGTCTTTACCTCTGGTTATTCCACTTTCAACTTTGATCTGCGTGGGATTTTTCTTTTAAAGATTTGGTGTTTGTTATAACTAAATTGGAAGCCTGTGTGAAAAGTATTGAAAACTAAGTCCTTGCCAAATTTTAGAGCTGGGTTTGTGCACTGCTTGATAGTGAGGAATTGAATCCTTTTCCCTAACTTTATCTGATGGTTATGTAGTGTATGTGCTATTCTGTCCTTAAAAGGAACTGTGAAATAATATCACGGAGCTATAAAAGGTTTGGGGAGTCTGTCTGCATCAAATTTCTTCAGCTTCAGAAAAGAAACAAAAAGGATTTCCAAACTTTTCTGAACTTCTAGTGTCAGCAACATGGAGTCCGGTAGTTAAGCTTGATTCTTTCTGGCTTGGGTGGTGGTATGAGTAATAAATGTAGTTAGGGTATAATTTGGCTTTGTGATACCCTCAACTGATAATACAAACTTTTTTCCCCAGTAACCCATTTAATCAGGATACCATGCATCTTGACTAAGCAGAACTTGGTCTTGCAATTTGAACTTAGCTAGGTGGTATTCCTCTCTAAAAAATACTTAAACATTTTTTTTGGTTGTCAGTGTCCCAGTACATAGACTGTAACCTCAGAAGTTAATGTTGGCTTTGCTGTCAGAATAAATAAGCACAAATTGTTTGAGAAAGTTGAGACAGTGCGGGGTGCCAAACCCTAATTACCGAAGCTCTTCCAGGTTGTATTCTAAAGACTTGCCACCCTAATGAAAAGCTCCTGCACTTCTGTTGCCCAAGGGTGACTGCAAAGGTAAAAATCTTGCAAGCAATTATGGCCAGGCCAGTTTGCTGAGTAAGGCATCTTCCCCCGTTGCAGCAGAACTTCTTTTGTCGGTAGCGATGTGTGGAAGCATTGCTGAACTGATGGACCCAAACCGTGACAACTCTGATACTACTGGTAGTAAGTTAAAATGTTCAGCTGGGCATTAAAGCCAAGCAGTTGCAAATGAGGAAAATCAGCTTGTTATCCTTGATAGGACAGAGGTATGGCTTATTTTCTGAAAGGGATCTTCAGTCGTTATTTTACCCTTGGCCGCTAACCTTGTGATTAATGTAGAAATAACTTAGATAAGTACCCACGTTAACATACTAATGAGTTGCCTGCCTTGAGTGATTTGTTGTGGCATCTAACTGCTTCTTCTCTTCCTTCCTTTTTGTCACCCTGCAGTGTTCTGTGCCAAGGTCTTTGTGGCTAGGCTGCTCCAACCTGGTAGAGAGCATGTGCGCACTGAGATGCCTGCAGAGCATGCCCAGTGTCAGATGTCTCCAGGTGCCTTTCTTCTTTCTTGTTGTAAATGTTATGCGTATGCTGTTGAACATTTGTTAAACTCCCAGGACTCTGTTTAATCAAATTGTTAAGTCTGCTAAATGTTTTTTGTGCATCCTTTTCTGAAATCTTCTACTTAAGTGCATTGTAGGAGTGAATCTTAAGAGGGCTTTCTGTACAGTAGGTTCTGGCGGGGGGTGGTGAGCTTTTGTGTTTTATTGCCTGTTTACTGAAGTTGTGATATAAGTAGCATAGTTGTGCATGTTGCCTGCTACGTTTTGCTTTCTCATTTAATTTAAAAAATAACATAATGAGCTTTGCCATTTCTCTTAAATTGCAATGAACTGACTACCCTGTAATATTTGTGTGATTTAATTTAGAAAGGATAAGCTTTTTATTTTCTACTAAGCGTGATCCTGGTTATAGCCTTACATTACAGTCGTTGCGCATGTTTGAATGCAGAATAGTTAGCATGGAGTCCTGGAGCTCTTTGGGTTACTCTGTTAACTTAGCTTCTTAACTTAAAAAAGGAAGAACAAGGGATGGGGGGGCTTACTCTGCATAGAAGACCACTAAATCTCAAGTTCTCTGTTGTTTTTCTTCTAGTTAGCTGTTGAAGCTGAGCCTGCGTAATTTATAGATGGTGAATTGCTGCTGTTTCTTCACTGGTTTGGGAGGGATTGAAAATGATAAAAAGGGAGATTTTGATACCAGTTAACAATTTTCAACTCCCAGGATATTTACCTTGGAAAGAAAATGCAGACCATGTGTAGTAACTGCGTGGCACTTCCTAAAGTGTTTCTGAATGTAACATTTTCAGCAGTACATAACTGTTATTTAATATTAGTATCTTTTATAACAATAGTGTTATTCCATGCTTCAGTCTTTCATGTGTACAGAATGATTACTTAAAAGAAATTGCTGTTGTGAATGAAAACTTAAACAAATTGAGTTTTGTTTGCAGTCAGTCCATTTCAGTTCAGACACTGAATAACATGAATGTCTTGCTTTAGAGGGTAACCATTTATTTCAAAATCTTTCGTCTTGCCTGCAAAATGTGGCCACTTGAGTTCCAGCAAATTTGAGTTTCAGAATTAAAAATGTCTTCAAAATTTCTGTTAAAATACAAACATATTTTTGTTTGAATGCTTTGTGTTTCCAATTTTGATATACTATTCAAATGGGGGGGGGGGGAACCTGTGACCAAGGTAGACATATAGATGGATAATACAATTTTATAGAAATTGGCACTACTTCATGGCCAAATAATGGTTATAGTAGATGCTTATAGTCATGACAGGGCAAAGTCACAGAAGTTTGGTGTCTGTTTTGGGAATATTTACAAGCTAGTTCTAGTCTAAGATCTTCCTGCTTTCTTTCACTGATCCGCAGCATTTACCCCCTCACTGGAAAAGTAAAATTAAACTTTTTTTCAGTGGAAATTCTGAAAATTTTTTTCTGCTGCGGCCTAACTTGTCATTGGCCAAAGAGCATCTCAGAATTTTTCAGCAAGCTGTCATAGTTGTTTTTAGGATGGATAGTGATGTTGGGAGTAGGTTGGATGGAGTCTGGTGGGATGGGTCAGTAATCGTTTCAAGGGTTGTTAATGAACCCGGGTGAGGGATGTGAGCAGTGAGCTCGAAACAATTGCTGCTTTGCTGTCAGGTGGCTGTTCTTCGGTGCAGACCTGGGATTGCAGTTGTATACTTTCTTGCTTAATTTTTTTGCCTCCTCTTTACCTGACTTTTGAATTTGTGACTTATGCCTAACTGTAGTTAACAGTTTGAGAACTGTTTCAGGATTGGACCAGTTTTGCTGTTAATAACTCTTTTAAATGGTAGGTGTAGATCTTGGTTTCATGGACTGCAAGCCTTGGAGAGGGCTAGCTGCTGGACCCACACACAGTGAATTTCAAAAAGACTTGTCAGGCAAGGGGGGTCCTTAAGAAGCTCAGGTTCCCTACTGCAGGCAAGGCCTGCATTTCTGCAAATACCTGGTTTGGAAATTGCAAGGGCTTCTTAATGATGAATCTAAGAACTTTGACTGCCACGGGTTTCTTATAAATCAGCTCTGGGAATTTCTCATCAGTTAGAACATCATGGCAAATGAACTGGTTTGTTTACCCAACTGAGCTTTTTACTAAAACAGTATTACAAACAAAAAATCTATATATTCAATTGAAATAATAGTAAACCTATTTATTAGGAACACTTTTTTCTTTCCGTTACAGTATCTATCAGTAGGTACATAGTAGTTAACTGTAAATTGAACAGGTGAAAGTTCAGAGCAGGCTGGGCAGTAGATTAATTGATGCAGAATACATTGCATTACATCTGTTGATAATACTGATTACAGGATAAAATACAAAACAGTTTGTTCATGAATGTACTGCTTTATACACGAGATTTTTGGAAACCTATTATCACAGATGTGGTGTCATTTATAATTAAAAAGCATAGCTAATGCAGCTGTTATGTCAGGATGTGTCACTTTGAAAAATTTCTCAAACCTATATTGTTTTCAGGAATTGTTACAGATCTGTCAGCTTTTGTGAAAACCACATCTGAAGTACCAGTTAATTTGTGTAGGCTTTTTGCTCCATGTGCCTGTAGGAATTTAACAATCCCAGAACATTTTTAACTATATAATACTAACAGCTGACAGGGTTAACAAATTCTAGTAATAAAGTACATCACTGCAAGGACAACCACATTTTTCAGGTTAGTGGGATTGCTTTGAAGCTGTTGGGAGCTCAGTGTGTGGAAAGAAAAAATTTTGTGTATCCAGCCTGTTGTACTTCAGGATTTACCGAGGAGGGATTTTACCGAGGAGGGATTTTACCAAGGTGTTTGGCCCCTCTGTGTGTTGCAGGGCTTGTCCTTTTCTGCTGGCTGCAGCCTCCTGATGGGTTGGTTAGAGAGTAAGAGGGATAACTGTCCTAAGCAGATACCTGTGGGCCATGCTACTTGGTAAGGTGTAGAGAGCGCTTTGTTGTTTTAAATTTTGTTCCAAAAGAAAGACTTTTTTTTTTAAGTCTGTTTTTTGTAGAACTGCAACCAGGAGTAAGAGGTTTTGAATCTTTTAAAAGCATCTGTGGGAGATTTAAAAAAAAAAACCAACCAGAAAAAACAACAAAAAAAGGTTCTCCTTTCAAGTGTGTGACTCAGTGGTGCCCGCAGGGGAACTTGGAAGTGAAAGTGGCACCAGCTGCTTTTCCCCGTTTTTTTATTTTTGGTACCATGACTTGCCCTTCATTGTTCCCTGAGCTATAGGCCCACATGTAAAAACAGCTAGGGCATATATACCAGGAGATCTTTGTTCTGTAGCACACATTCAGTTAGCGTAATGATGATTAATAGGAAGTTTAACAAGGGAAATATAGAAGCCCTTCCGTGATTCACAGAAGTTATCTGGGAGTTGTATCTGTTATCTGTGTGTGTTGTGTGTGTAGAGTAATTAGTGAATGGACCAGAAGGAGGGGAAAAAACTCTAGTCTTAAATCTGGAGCCTTGTAGAATTTCTTCAGGAAGCTCTTATTCAGTCGTAGTGATTTTTCAAACATTTAGGCTTCAAGAGTAATCTACCATCAGTCTAAAAGAAGAAAGCAGAGATTAGACTTACTCTTGCCTTTCCATAATGTTCTTAGCAATCATAAAACCTAACTAGGCTCTTCTAAAATCAAGCTGTACCATTTAAGCAAATGTCCTCTGATGCCAGTGGATCGGAGGTAGTGTTCCAATTCTCCACAATTAGTCTGGTTTTGTATTCTGTGCTTTTTCTCACGCAGTAAAACACCTTCATAGTTCCTGTAGTTTACTGGAGAAATACTTACTTTCTGCATTCTATGAGCTGTTAGTGAATGGAGGGGAGAGAGAGATAATTTATTAAAAAATATTTATTCCCATTTGTGGTACTTGAAGTTTGCTCTTATCTGTCCTGATTTTCAGTGTAATTAATATTATTTGGAAATAAAGTCCTTGACACTTATTATTACTTATTGTTGTATTGAAAAGCATATATTAAATGCCAGCTCATAATACTTGAAACTACTATAGATTCTGAGGCCTTATTTTTAACTACTTAATTACCTTTAATAATGTTCTTGTACTGAGGAGCTTATGATTGTGAACACACTTGGATTCAAATAGCTACTGTTTTCATCCTCTTTGATATGGATTTGACTGCAAGATTAAAAGTATACAGGTCTCTTATTTAGGTTTTTAGATAAACCAGTTGTGTAATGCAACCATATGGATACATCACCTTCCATAGCTTCATCCTCGTGAAGCATTGCAGTGGTTTTGAATATATTTTTTCATGCTGATTTGGGAAATGGCTCCAACAGCGCTGTCATGCAAAGAGAAATGTCCAGTGTTCTTAGTTCTGTAAGTAAACATCTGCAGTGTGAATTGAAGACTAATCATTAAGCAACTGAAGATAAGTACTCAAACATGGCTTTGAATTATTGCATAATGTAGGATGTGATGAGATAACGCTTGGGGAATATGTTAGTAAATAGAGGTAATGAAATTAACATAGTAACCACATACTGCTCAACCAAGTCTTTCTTCCTTGTATTCAGTTACACTTTTCCTTGACTTTTTTTAAAGAGATCACTGTATCTTTCTTTTAAAACTCTGCTTAGTTTTTTTCTTGCTTATTTAGACCCCCCCAGCATATTGGGGTTTTCTGTACACTTTCCCTATATTGTCCTTAAAATTTTCAGCTTAATTGTATGTAGTGTCCTGCTCTTCCTTTTATGTTCATGTGTTGGGTATGTAGCTTAGAAGCTCTAACAGAGCACTGATTCACTACAGGAATAATAAACTTCTCACTTCCAGAGCTTCCAGTGTGAGAAGTTGACTTGTTCCTCCAGAGGCCAGGTCTTTCAATTCATGTAGTGGCTTTCTTAGACTTGAAGCTACCCTGACTCCTCCCAGCCTGTTCGCTCAGTGGTCCTTAGGCTTGTGATAGTGCGCTTCACTGTCCTTTATCCTTAACTTCTGCACAATGGGATGTCCAGCTCTGTAGGTTTTCCTTGATTTGCATTTTCATTCTTACACCACGTGTCTTGGTGATGGACAAGCAGTAGGAAGGTGACATTGACTTAGTTCTTGCCAGTGTCATTCCTTCTTATAGATTAAGACAGGGGTGTATTGATTTACTCTCCATAACTGGAAGCTGTCTTCACAAAAACGTGGTCTTAAAAGCCTTTTGAATTGGCCAATTTATAATTTATTATTGTTCAGAAGAACTTACTATTTGCCAGTGGCAAGTGGAGTTCTGGAGCATTAGGGTTTTAATATTTATTCCTTACAATAGCATTCCTTGCAAAGGAGATTATTTGTTAGCAATAAGGAATGTCAGTGCTATCACAGCTGAGCTGAGGCACAAAGAAGGAGGTTTATCTTCCTATTTATTGATGAGATACAACTTAGCATTAACTTGCTTAAGCTTGTATTTGTTATTTACTGATTTTGAGCTTCTGTTGGTTGATGTTTCTATTCAGATACCGGAAGTACAACAACGGAAACTATAGTTGGAAAAAATTGTATTTAAAAACAAAGAATTTTGATTTATTGACATGAAAACTTCATCATCCTTTTTTTTCCACAGTACAAATTCAGACACAGACATGCAGTATTCTTAAAATGACAATGAGTGCAGTAGATGGATTCTGCAAAAACCTTTTATGGTGCATGAAATCACAAATTGGAAAATGATGAATAGCCTGTTGCAGTGTAGTCTGCATCCTTTTGAAAATGTTACTCTTCTATGCAGCTGTTAAAATGAGTTGTCATAGCCAGACAACTGCTTTGCTTCTTCTGTTAGGTTTGAAGTACTTTACAAATACTTCTTTGACATGTTTTCTGGTATTTTGCCTCAAAACAGTGGGACTGTTACCATTTCTTTTTGGAAGCAGTCCAACAGGTCCATTAAAAAGAAATGCATGTTTGATTCCTTTTCTTTAAAGGAACAGAATGTTCTCTCCAGTATCTGAAATATTTGTGCTTGTCCCTCTGTTTTAAACACACTTCTTCCTGAGACAGAAAGCTTTAAAACTAAGCGTAGTATTGTATATAGAAGCAATTAAAGATATCCATGCAGTAGGCCTGTTGCCATTTTGTGCTGTGAGATGGCCTGAATTACCCAGTCTGTAGATCTGATGTAAAAATGTCCAGTTTTCCCTCTGTTAATAAGCTCCAGTGCTTCCCAGTATTGTTGTTACTTCTGGCTGAAGCTGGAGTCTCCTCTCAAAATTAATAGCAGTTTGGATTTTGTTTTCAGCAGTTTCTCATAATATTTTTTTTTTCTTATTATGTGTGTGTTGCAGACTGAGGGCTGATGTGACAGCTCAATTTGGTGTTAGTTGCATATATTCCAAGTATTTTGCAAGTATTTTTGCTTGTGCTCCAGTGCTTGGCCATCCTGGTGGTCTCCACTAGACCACACTCCAGTATCCCAGTGATTTTCTTGTACTGGAGTGCCCAAAACTGGGACCGGTGTTCTGGATGTGGTCTCATGAGAGCCAGGTACGGCTCTGGCTGCAGTCTCTTATGGTTACAGCAGCTTGTTGCTAGGTCTAGACACCAGTAGGATAAGTAAATGTAAAATGCAGGGATTGGGTTTTTTTGAAGCACGATTTATTATCTGAAGGAAAGTGTTATGATAAGCACTTTTTTCAGTCATCCTTTGTGTATCTAAGTGCTTTCAGTTTTATGACTTTAATAATTAACTAAGCCTGTTCTTTCTTAGGGGCAAGAAGAGAGACCTTCTCTGTATTGGGTCAATTCATAGTGTTTATTTTTAAGTAGAAGAGAGTGGTTACTTACTAGATTCCTTTAAACTTCAGCCAGTGAGCCAGTATTGAGCCATGAACCGGAGCTCTACCTCTTTAGTTTCCTTAGCTGAGGAGCAGAAGTGTGTTCCCTGATGTCAGAAGACTGGTAAATGGAGTAAATATCTGTCAGTTTTGGTTCCTGATTTTCCCCAGGCACAACGTACATCAGTCACTTGTAGCTGACTATGGCTTCTGCTGAACGGGTCCGGGTGTATTCTGTCTGGTCTGTGGTAAGCATGCAGCAAATGGTGACTGCGGGCTGGAGGCGAGAGGCAGGCTGTGAAACCGCTTTGCAGCTTGGGGTCATCTGCAGTGGCCTCTCCAGGGTGGGGTTGTTTGAGTGCTGCCAACCGCTAACCTTTCTGCTTGTGGGTAAAGGGTTTTGCTAGTATAAACAGCTTAATATATACGAGTGCCTTTTTTTGGACTTTGTTTTCAGCAGTTTTTAGAGAGCACTGAGGATCATACACTTCATCCCCAAGCTGCAAGCTTGCTTGAACAGAAGAGTGACTCCTTTCAGGAGCCTGGTTCTCTTTCTAAACAGCTTTTCAAGTTATTTCACCTGTGGCTGTTAGTTGGTGGGCAGTTCTCTCACCTTTGTTTTTTCTTCAGAAGTTGCTGGTATTCAAAAGTTAGTAATTTACTTAATAATCTTTATGGTAGAGATTAGGAGGAAATGGTGATATGACTCCCTCTTGAGATATTTCACTAAGCTGCTGTCTGCTGCAGAAGGGACTTCGAAACATAGAAAAAGTAATGTGAGCTTAGAGGTCTGCTCCTTACTCCTTTGGGTGACTTGCTAGCCTGCCTTTTGCTAGTGTTTCTGTTTTGTACCATTTAGAGATCACAATATATTGTGTCTGAGACTGGGAAGGATATGTCCCTAAGGAGACAAGTACATTTCTTCATGACGGATTCATGTATCAACACAAGATACTAGACCTTGCCTCAGTAAATCCAGAGCTGTTGCTTATAGCTCATAAATTCATGTTCCTCAGAAAAGCTAACACAATCACACTAAGCTTAATATATTTCACAAGTAGTGGGCAGGAGCTGTTATTCCTGATACCTCTTATGATGCATCTGCAAAAGACTACGTCTTTGAGTGGAGGGATGTTGTTAGCCGCACCTTCATGTTTATGCTTTCTCAACCTCCTTTGGAAAAGAGGATTTTTTTTGCTGTCTGATCCTGTTATGGTGCAAAGAAATTTGCTAGGTAATGTGTCTTGCTCTCTGCCTGCCTTCTAGTAGTGCCATGCTTATGCTGGCAGGCAGTGAAATCTTTCTTAGGAGAGGAGAAGGAAATGCAAGGCTGTCTATTCCAGGTATATTTGATATAGTCCTCTTCCTTGCAGGTGTTTGGTCTATTTCCCATGGAAGAATTTTCAAGGAAACAGAAAAATACAATGAAATATTTCCCACTAAGGTTGAAACTAGATTTTTGCAGTGTCTTCACACAGACTTCTTATCAGAAACGTCACCAGCAGGAGGATTGGATCCCTTCCTTGTGGGGAATTAAGCAGCAGTCTTGATACCAGTGTTAGTAATGATATTGCTGATATTTATGATTCCACTCTTAAGAGTCATCATCACAAGGACATTTCAGTGTGAAAAGTTCCTGGGGTCCTTAGCAGGCAGGCCATTCCTGGGTTTCCCTGGTTTCCTTTATTTGCATCCAATGAGCTGTTCTATAGGTCTTCAAGGCTGTGGCATATGAGAGTCTTCACATATGTGGTTCGGTTTTTGTGATCCTTTGAAATGGTGGTAGAATTCAAATAAATCAAAGGAGGCATTGGTGTCAAGGATAGGACAGGTATCAAACCCAACAGCAGGATTGAGCAAATTTTACCAATACCCATCTGTCAAGTATGGAAGAAGTGGTACAGCAGAGAAAGAAGGAACTATCACCAAAACCTTTTACTACTTTGCATAATATTTCTATGGTAAAATAGTCATGTTTGCAAAGCCCCACTACAGAAAGGCATTAATTTGTGGCACAGGAGGGTCTCCCAGTGCTTCGGACAAGTACATTTTACAGATACTTCAGAAGTTTGAGTTGACTTTGTTGCCCTAGAGAAATAATATAGGTCATCTTCATCCCAACCTTTTCACTTTGTAAGTATTGAATTCTGTTCATTGCACTGGTGTTTTTAGAAACTCTCAGCTGTTGAAGCTGAACTCTGCTTTTTAATTCTTACGTGTTTTTTGCATTCCTCAAGTTCACACACAATTTTTGATGCAATTATTAAGCCAGGCTTTAGAGATGATCCAAACTACCCTTCTAACCTGTATTTTTTTTATCTATTCTACTTTTTTATATTATTTTAGAATAAATAAACTCATAGAATCATAGAATGGTTTGGGTTGGAAGGGACCTTAAAGATCATCTAGTTCCAACCCCCCTGCCACAGGCAGGAACACTTTCCACTAGACCAGGTTGCTCAAAGCCCCATCCAACCTGGCCTTGAACACTGCCAGGGATGGGGCATCCACAGCTTCTCTGGGCAACCTGTTCCAGTGCCTCACCAGCCTCACAGTAAAGAATTTTTTCCTAATATCTAATCTAAATCTACCCTCTTTCAGTTTAAAACTGTTACCCCTCATCCTACCACTATACTCCCTGAGAAAGAGTCCCTCCCCATCTTTCCTGTAGGCCCCCTTTAGGTTCTGAAGGCTGCTATAAGGTCTCCCCGGCGCCTTCTCTTCTCCAGGCTGAACAACCCCAACTCTCTCAGCCTGTCTTCATAGGAGAGGTGCTCCAGCCCTCTGATCATCTTCGGGGCCCTCCTCTGGACTTGCTTCAACAGGTCCATGTCCTTCTTATGCTGGAGCCCCCAGAGCTGAACGCAGGACTGCAGGTGGGGTCTCACAAGAGCAGAGTAGTGGAGCAGAATCACCTCCCTTGACGTGTTGGCCACACTTCTTTTGATGCAGCCCGGGATACGGTTGGCTTTCTGGGCTGCAAATGCGCATTGATGGGTCCTGTTGAGCTTCTTGTCAACCAACACCCCCAAGTCCTTCTCAGGGCTGCTCTCAATCCGCTCATCGCCCAGCCTGTATTTGTGCTTGGGATTGCCCTGACCCATGTGCAGGACCTTGCACTTGCCCTTGTTGAACTTCATGAGGTTCACATGGGCCCACCTCTCAAGCCTGTCAAGGTCCCTCTGGATGTCATCCCTTCCCTTCAGCGTGTCGATTGCCACACAGCCTGGTGTTGTCGGCACACTTGCTGAGGGTGCACTCAATCCCAGTGTCTTTGTCACCGACAAAGGTGTTAAACAGTGCTGGTCGCAATACTAACACCTGAGGAATACCACTCGTCACTGGTCTCCACTTGGACATTGAGCCATTGACCACAACTCTTTGAGTGCAACCATCCAGCCAGTTCCTTATCCGCTGAGCAGTCCATCTGTCAAATCCATGTCTCTCCAATTTAGAGACAAGCTAATTTAGAGCAATTTAGAGACAACTGCTAAATATTTACTATAAAGTGTATGAATGCAAACTTCTTTTGGCATGTCTATGGACACTTCAGCTGGTTTTCCTTATGTGTTGTAACTGATAAATGTTGAACATCGTTGTACTAAATGGATTAGGGCTATTAAGAGTTTAAATTTGATAGGAAAAAAAAGATATAAATGATATTTAAAAAAAAAATTACTAATGGATGAAAGTGGACTTCAAAGTTCTCTCTGAGTTATTCAGTAGCTAATAATTAAATGCCCTACTTGAAAAATCACTTAAACAAGGATCAAGTGAAGATATCTTTGAAGTTGTATATATGATTGCAGAATTTGAATGCACACTTGAACTTCGAAAATCATAGTTCTTTTGTCTGCTTTTGAAGATACTTGAACTAGAGAATTTATTCAAGGCATATAATACCGAAAAAATATTTACCGTAATGTTACAGGAATCCACGTACAGTTCTGTATACTTAAGCTCAGGTTGTTAAAGCAAATGTAATCCGAAGGTCTCAGGTTTATATGTAAGTATGTGTTTTGGGAAAAATGATAAGAATTAGGCCAAATGCCTTTGAGTTCAGTACCTGAATAGTGAAAATGCAGGATGCCTGCTGCTAAGTGATTGTCATCACTCTACTGTAGAGACTTTTATATTGTCCTGCAGTATCTATTAAATTCTTTTTGAGCCCTGCTAACTTCAAAGCTATCCTTCAGTGCAGTTTGTCGGAAGCAAAAGCCCTTTCAGATTCCCTATCAGGCCACAGAAACCATAGCTGGAACTTTGTATAATGCTATCCTTTTGTTCAGAAATAAGAGAAACATACAGCAGTTTTCCTATTGAAGTGACATCAAACCGAACTGTCTTCAGGAAGTAAGGAGATGGTTGCTGGCACGCTGCAGTGGTCACAGCTTTGGTTTCAAGGCTTCGTTGCACAATATGTTGGTTTCAGCTGTCCCCTGCCTTTTTGATCTGCTGCCCCATGCAACAGCTTGCCACCTTTCATTTACGCCACTACAAGATGGTGTGCTGCGACATAAAGTAAGTCACTGATGTGATACAGATTAAACATTATCTTCCAAAAAGAGCAACCTGAGACATTGGGCAACTGTTCCTCCCATTCTCAAATCCTTTTCTGTAGAGTCTTATAATGATGTGCTTTTTTAATCAACTCTATTTTGAAGTCGTAGTGGGAGAAATGGTGCTGGCCTTATAGGTCAGGCGCATTTAGACATCCATTATATAAATCATGTGAAATCTAAATTATGCAATTGCACATTCCTTTTAATACTGAGATAAAATCAGCACTCGAATCCAGAGTGTCTGGCTAACCCCAGGCAAGGCTGAGTGGATATTTGAAAAAATGATTTGGGTATTTTTTTTTTACATCTTGTGTTACTGAAGGCATCTTTCCTTAGCTGAAGTTAGTCTGCAGCCTTTTTTGAGATAAGGTTTTCTCCAGGTTTTTGGGTGCTTGGGTATTGGCAATTACAAAAACACACTGAAATTGTGTATAAGCAAAAGACTGTGTTTCAGACACAATTAGGATTTCCTGAATAGTTACGAGGGATTGATAGAGTTTCATGAGTTACCAAATCTGGAATATGTTGCCATGCATCTTTGGAGGAAAAAACTGGACTTAAAACAGCACAGGATTTTTTCTTGGAGTAGCTGACCAGTTTTAGGCTTTAGTTTTATTGAATATTTCATTGCGGTGGCTACTTTTTCTACATTTCTTTTGTGTGCAAATACCTTCTATTTTGCAAAAGACAAATAATTGAGGGTTACTGCAATTTTATTATTTCAGATTCCTCAGTGTTTTTGGTAACCTTTTTATAACTTTTACAGAAAAAGTTTGTATGGAAACCTCTTCAAAATCTGGTTAAAGTTTTGTTGATCCTTGGGGAGGAGCAAAAAAACAAAGAATGAGAATAAATTCTGATGTAGTTCTGGTGGCCAGGGAAACCAAGAAGGGATGTAGAGGAAGAAGTGCCAGAATCTAGTCTTAGAAAAATTAAGAGAAAATACATAGGCATGCTTGGAAGAAAGTATTGAATGTTTAATTGAAGCTCATAGCTTCTTTTGGTTCTCCAGTCCTAGTGTATTAGTATTTAATGCCAGTGAATTCGTGGCTGTGGGCTTGTAGTTGTTTGGAGTGGCTTATTTTTAAATTGTTCTTCAGTTACGTGTGCTTTGATATGTGGTATTTATGTTTGCTGCTCAGCCACTTTTCTGAGGCTGGAAGTCCATGTCTGCTGCTTCTCTTCCTTCTGTTCCTTTTTATTGTTTTGCTCAAGGGTTAAAGGGCTACAGATCTTTTCTAGATCTTCAGGGAAGAAAAAGGTAATAAGCCCCAGTGCATGTGTTAAGCAGTAGTGGATATGAGAAAAAAAATGATAAGGTTTTGAAAAAATGGCTTAATGATCTGGATCTTTAACTGGCTGCAGTGTCTGTATTTCTGATGCCCGTTATTGTCCTGTGCTTCATACAGCTTTTTAGACACCTTCGTGTTGAGGGTTGTGCCTGTCTTCTGGCCAGCACATTGAGGTAACTAAATTTGGACAGAGCTGGTTTCACATGGAACCAGCAGCAAAGATTTGAACCTAAATTCCCTCTGGGAATCTAGGAATAACCCTTGAAGTATTTTAACTTTGCACCAGGCAGCCAAGTTGCAAATGTAGTTAATCTTAACATAGGCTAATTTATTTTTGATGAATCTGAAGTGATCTAATTACTATCTTAGCCTGAAATTTGCTTCTGAGATATTACTTATCCTACCTTTAACCTGAAATACTGTTAAGGGGCTTATTAATTGTGTAGGGGTGAGTGGTGTGTTTCCTGCCTTGTTTACCCATGAATATAATGCAGAGAAAAATGTACAACTTGCAGCTTTTGTACACAGAGTTGTACAGCATGAAGTGTAATTTGAATTTGGCCTTGCACCTGACTCAGGGTGTCCACACAGTGCTAACACTTTTGGAAACGATACTCTGTTTGAACTACTTGGCTTGTAGGAGGTGCATGCAAGCTGGTTCAGGGCACTGAAATGTGAGTGCTAATGTAGAAGTAGTGTGTTGTAGGGATGCATCAGTTAGCTCTAAAATGTCTTGGCTGCTTATGGAGTCCTTGAAGTCAGCTGCTGTTTGTGTGCTTAAATTCCTCGGTTAAAGTGGTTCTGATGGATGTACTAATTTGAGCAGTCAGCAGTGAAATGCAACTTTCTAAGTAATTTGTTTTTCTTTTACAAGTCCTATAAATGAATAGATGAGTTACTCTGAAGAGGTTTCTTTGCATCTGCTCTGGAAGGAAGAAAAGTTATTATAATCTTGAGTCAGTATTTTCTTCTCAAGTTTTCATTTGTGATGGGTTTTTTAATACGGGAAATAAAAACTGAAGAGGCTCTTTACTAGGTATTGAGACAGTTTCTAAGTAGTAAATACTACTTAATGTTTCCATTATTATCCCCCCCCCCCCCCCCACAAAAAAAAAAAAAGCTTGACATATCTAATCCTCCTAACTGCCTGACAAAATCTAGTTATGTAGGGTAGCTTTTGGTATACTTGTAGATGCAAATGGTCTGAACAAATATGTAGCACGGGACAAGCATCCACGATGCAGTGGATCTGAAAATGTGTTGCATTTAATTCAGTAGTTTCAGCAAGCTCACTGTAGAGGTAACATGATTTGAAGTTTCCCTTGAGTCTTAAATGTACAGAGGAAAACGTGTTTTATTTCGTGATGGATTAAGATTAGAAGTGCAAATAGGTTCTACCTAAATAGGTTTATTTGGAAAATTAATTAGATGAACATTAGCAATATTGTTAGTGCAAAAACAATAACAGTAATTGTAGCTGAGAACTTGAGGTAACTTCTCTTAATTAAAAAAAAAAAAGAAAACCAGTACCTTGCTCCTAGTGTCTGTGTACCTTTCTACAGCCAGTTTGTCATAGCCATGTTTCTCATGTAAACATTTTACTATTAAAAATATTATTTGTAGGTGGAAAGGATTTCTCTTTTTGTACTCTAGAGTTACGAAAGTTAATTCAGAAATGTTTTAGGAAAGTGACTGCAACCATTTGCAGTGATATCAATGATAAGCCTGATGACTGCTTTAATATACTATTTAAGTATTGAGATTTTTCTGCTCTGGGCAAGAACGTGGATTTCTAATGTACTGCACACATACAGTATCTGCCAAGAAAGGCTGAGTGACCATATAGTTAAAGGCATGAACTGAGACAGCTGAAAAACAAGCAACACTTGTAAGCTGAAGGTATAATTAAACCTCCTATTAGGCTGGGAAAGGGCTGCAGAGTCCAGCTGGTTAGAAAATAGAGCCAGTTTTCATCTGAAGTAAAACATGATCAGTAAGCTTCAGGTGGAGCATTGCATTAAGACTTGCTGGCAGCACCTTACTGCTGGATGCTCTTTCACAATGTAAGATGATCTTATTATTCTTCTTATTTTTATTCTTATTTCTTCGAATTTTTTTCAACTACCAGCTTGAGCTGAGCAAGTAGGCACTGTGGCAAATGTTACAGCAAGGCTTAATGTAACCCCCAAACCTTGCCTAGCTGAATTTAAAACTGCATTTGCTTTTTTTTAGTACGCTGATTCTGCATAAAACTGGTACTTTCTGTTTTGAGGGCCAGGTTTAGAGAAAGTGATTAAAAATATGTGTATATATTTGGGACTCAACATATTTATATTCAGCAAAATAGTTTGCATGATGTGCAAGTTTTGCAAGGCTTCATGGTTCAGTACTCAGAATGGTGCAGGGATGAGTCATCAAATTGCTACAATTACACAATTCAGTACTCATTGTCCTTGTAAATACAACATATTAATATAGGATGGATACAGGCAGTTTTTGATTAATGACTCTTTACTCCAGACACTCAGAAAATTAAATGAGAGTTGGGGTGTCTTTGAAACAGTTACGCAAGGAGTATGTTAAGACATGATCCCGCGGTACCTGTTGAGGTAAGCCTGCCCCTAAGAAGTAATAAGCTATTACATATTTACAAAAAAAAACAAAGGCATGGAGAACTTGAATTGGCTGACAGATCAAAAGCATTCTCCCCATCTCCCCATTTTATTTTAGAAACTATACCTGCTGCAGAAAACACTGGATATCTCTTGGGATTGCAATAATTGTATTTTTTTCTAGTGACATCTATTTGCTGACTGGAAATAGAGGCATGCTGGAAAATAGCTGTTAATTTGGATGAAAGTAGCACTTTGTCGTTGTTGTTTCTTATTACATCCTAAATTGTCTCCTAGTTTAATCAGTGAATTTTTTTTTTTTATACTAACCTTTATGAGAATCTGTATTACACTGTTTCTGAAGTTCGAAAAGCTAGCAGGGTGATTTTGCAGTTACGGTACTTCATTGGCAGTTGTGCTTTGCAGGTTGGGGTGTGAATTAACAAATTAACTGCTCCACTGGGTAGTTTCAGAATGCAGTTTGTGCATACAACTGCCTATTAAAAGGATGTGCCATTACCAACAGCTCTGTGGCGGAGTCAGAGCCTTTGCTTAGTGTTTCGTGGAATTGGATCGGAATAGTAATTCGGAACTGCTGATCATTTTTGTGTATAATTTAATTTTAAAAACAAGTTATATAGTTTAGTCCTCTGGGTACAGCCCACACTGATCTGACTTCAGAGATTGACTTCAGAGATTAACTTCATGTGAAGTCAGACATATTGAATGTTAAGAGATATGCAGTTATGTATTTAGAGAAGATCAGCAAATTAATTTTGTAATGAGGTTAAGGTGAAGACTGATACTTTAGAAACAAAGTTAAAATAGTGGCACTAATTGCCAGTCATCAAAGCATTAGAGATTAAACAAGATAACCTGTTTACTACCTGCTTATATTCATTTGAACCTGCAAAAATAACTGTTCTGGAACATTTAGGTGAAGAGTGACTTGAGATTTTCTTTCTCTGATCAGAGTCAGGAGCAGGCGACTATTGGTTTGGGGGGATTTACTGCTCTGGACAAAACTTCCTAAAAAATAGGCCCTTGAGAGGTCAAACGGGGTATGTAAAAGCATTAGGTATCTTTTAAAAACATCACATCTACAACTTGTGGTCAAGCTACAGTGTTTGGTTTTCACAACTTGAAACACAAACTGGATAACTGTCTGCTGGTACTGAATTTACCCTATATTCCTGTAAACCTTTTGGTGGTTAGTCAGAGACCAAATAAAAATGGTGCCTTATTTTCAGTATGAGGATTTTTTTTCTAATTTTGCCTTCAGCTGTTGGATCTTGGTAGACTCTCTTAATATTTCAAGTATATTTTTGTTTGAACTTCCAACAATAACTGCACTAAAATAAAACGTGGCAACTGGGAGAATAGCTAGCTAGGTAGGAAATGAAGCATATTGAGCTTAATTTGTGCAGATCCCTAGTGCTGACATAAATTGTTTAATTTAAGCTGAAACAAGCAGTTACTAATACAGATGTCAAATATAGACATGTCCATGGTCAGCAGTGTTAACTTTCAAGTCAGAATCATAGAATATCTCCAGTTGGAAGGGATCCATAAGGATCATGGAGTGCAACTCCCTGTTCCTCACAAGACTACCTAAAACTAAATCAAGTTTAACTTGATGTACCTTAGAGCTTTGTTTTCAAAGTGCTTTATAGTGACTGTGGACAGTGGATTGAGCTTATCTACCATCAAATATTTTCAGAAACTCCTTATTTGGAAAACCATTTGGCTGTGGGCTCTATTTTCTACTTTGCTCAAGGTTTGGTTGGTTGGTTGGGTTTTTCTGCATGACTTGATTATCTCACTAAATTAAAAAAAAAAAAAAAGGTGTATTTTATCTTGTTACGTAAAACTGTCCATATCTTTTTATGCTTACTCCTTTGATATAGGAATCTTTTATGTTGGTCCTCCATATATAGCGTATGGCTATGCTTCTGAAGAAATTTTTTGAAGTGATGAATCTTTGCAGAGGTTAGGATAAGCACACTCTGTCAGTGACCACCTCTTTCTGATCTGGCATTTGGAAGCACTGTAGTATTTTTGCATTTCTTTGCAGACTGGTATATACAGATTTTGAGGGGTGCGATAAGTAAGGGATTTGGTCCTTGCTGTGAGAAGAGTTGATTCACATCTTGTGCATTTTGAGTTAGTGGTTCTCCAACTTCATTTAGTGTTTGTGCTACAGTATATTTTTATTAAGAGTCTCTCAGTAGTTATAAGAAGAAGATCCCCTCCTATTCCTGATCAAGTGTCAAGATGTTGTTAATAAACAGTGTTTAACAGGTTCCTGGATTAGAAAATGGTGACCATTACATCCTAATCAGAGGCTTGCATTCATTTTGAAATGCTTTAAACCATTTGGGGTTTTCTGGCTATATTAAAAGCAGGAAGCCATGAGGGACACATGCTCATCACTTTTAGATGGTAAAGATGGTTACCCAGCTTTCTTCCTTACTGATGTGGTCCAGTTGTCACATAGGATGGTGGATTCCTCTCCTCCTCTGGGTAAATGTGTAATTAATACCTTCAGCAATCCTTGTGCTGGTAGAGCTGGTTTCAGAAGGCAACTTGAGTATACAGAGCTTGAGCTTTATCTGCTGTATTTGACTTCAAGATATCCAAGTATGTATTAGTTTTTTTTTTTATTGTTTCTTCAACTTCTCTAAAGTCAGATGTAGACGTGATTTGTTAAAGGAGGTCAGAGCCTGTTTAGCTGAACTGTTTTGATTAGTTTTGCTTATTTTGTAATTTTAACTGAAATTTCCTGGTATCTTTTCCAGTGAGTGGGAATTTTGTCAAAAATTAAATTTTTAAAGTCTTAGCTTGGTCTTTAACTCAGATCAGAATTACTGGTGTAGTCTCAAGGGTAGTGGGAAATACAAGTTCTTGTTTTCTGTCACTTTCCCCTTCATTATAGCCAAAAATATAATAATTGAAGACTGTTTTTTTTTTTTTTTTTTTTTTTTTTTTCCCCCAGGGTAACACAGGTATTGTCTAGTTTTGTCCATCCATCCTTTGTATCCTGTGAATCCATTCTTTGGTAGGGAAAAGCTTCTCATGAAAGAAACTTAGCGATGTTGTCTGCCTTGCTAGGTACTACTGCTGCTACTTGTGTGTCTTGTCCCAGTTCCCAGGATCACTGCCAGGATCACTGCTATCACTTCTATAATTGCTGTCTCGATACTGGAACTAAAACTGGGTTAAAGAACAAAGCTGCACCATGCTGTTTCTCTTCAGAGTCAATTAAGTGACTAAAGGCATTCCCAAGTCCTGAAGCATGGTGCAAACCCAAGCATTACCTGCCTATAGCTAACAGAAATCTGGTTAGCCTGTACCAGTTTGATAGATTTCTGCAAGAAAAGATGCAGCTTTTTTTCATATATATCATGAGTGAGATGAGCGTTGCAGGCTGAGTGCCATTCATCTACAGGAAGACTTCAGTGCTTTTGCACCTAATGTCATAGAACCATACATATGTGGAACTGTTATGCTTGAGATGCCAGTTTTAGTTGCTACCAGGTATCTAAGGATCTTAATTGAAACTGATTTATGAAGTTTTATAACACCTATAAAATTTCTGCCTTTGGGGATCATTCATGGTTGTTTTTATTTTGGAAGCTTTTCATAATCTGCAAAGGAAATGAGCTTTATCTAATTATGCTTGTCAGTACCTCTTTCTCCCCAAGTAACTTTTGAACCTGTTTGCCATGTTCATCTACATCTCATAGAAATCCTGAAGACTTGCGGTATTGTGAAGCAGAAAGACTAAAGAAAGCTTGAAGTTACTGCAGAACTAGGCGAGGAATACGGGATGCAAATCTCCAGGAAACAAGCTTTTAAAATTCTACAGCTTGTAGAGCAATTTGTAAATTTTATTGCCGCTGCTGGTTTTAGTGTTAGTGAAAATAAAGGCAGAGGCTTTTCTCAGTGTAACTTTATTCGGCTGGGTATAACAACTATAAGGCAATGGAAAACAGCTATGCTTAGACCCATTGTTATCACTGCGCTGTTGCTGCCATTCCCAGTAGGGGATGGAAAGCGCTTATTCCAGGCTGACTAATTAAGGAATGACAGCTGGTTGGAAATAATCATTCTACTTTTGTAAGAGCTGTGAGCAACTTAACAAGAATTTCTGGAAAAAATGAACTTATAAACAGGATTAATTGACAATATTTAGAAGCTACGCTTCCACTGTGAGAAGCTGCTAGGCTCTTGTGGCTGTGGGGGTAAAAAAATCAAGCCTGTTCTTTCACAGTCTGCAGGTCAGTCATATTGCAGGGGCTTATGGCCTTGCCAGAGTAACTGGAATTGAGAGTTCATCGTTTGCACCAGCTTTTGATGCTGTTCAGCAGCAGAGCTGCAGGGAAATGGAGTGAAGTCCATGATAAAGCTACTTTAAGTCCACTTTAAAGCTACTTGGGAAACCTGTGGAGGTGGCCGGCATGGTAGCTTTACGTAGAGGGTGGGTGGGGTGAACAACAAGGTACAGGTTGAGAGAAGGGAACAGCAATGAGGAAGGGAAGAGTTGAACTTGTAGATGCCTATCTGTCTTCTTGCACAAGAGCTGGAGACCTTCCTGAGCAAGGACTAGTGACAATAGCTGTTAGGAATTTTGAAATTCTTCTTTTGCCAAGTGCTGTGGATGTACAGGACAGATTAGAGCTTTCTAATTGCTTCTTCCAGACAACAGGACAGGATCCACCCAGTTATCTTTTAGTCTTCAGTTAGTAGGCTTAAGTGCTTTAGAGACACATAGAGTCTGAGTTAGGATGTGTGTGATCTGGGGAATGACCCCAAAAATCAAGTGTTTTAGACTGAAGTAGAGTGAATTTATTAGGAAGAGAAGATATAATAGCTATACATATATAGCTAGGGAAAACAAGCTATACATTTGGGAGCAGAAAGGGAAAGAATGAAGGATTAAAACCCTCAAGCTCTAAAATATAGTAGAGAAAACACAAAGTGAGTTTAGGATGGGAAAAGAGAGAAAACGCAGTAAACGCTGTAGCAATAAATACAATTAAATTAACACACCTGCCTGCTTCCCAGTTAAATACATAAAATACAGTGCTAAATTTCCAGCCTAAAAATCAATCCATGTAGTCTGCCCTTACATTCATGGCCCAGATGTTGAGAGGACATGGAAATATCTCTCAGCAGCAGTACTACCTGTGCCATGTCACCCATTTGTGGATCTAAGACACTGTCCTCTTAGCTGAGACTGTGCTCTGATGCTCTTCAGAAGGAGGGACAAGTGGAGAGGGGCAGGAGGAGCGCAGTCCTCCTGCTTCTCCCTTGTATCAGTGGACATGCCAAGGATGTAGCATCTCCCTAAAGCCTGCTACCCAGTTTTTTTTTACCTAGGCAGCAACAGAGGCACAGTAGAATTGAGTAGGTGCACACCAAAGGCAAAAACTTGCTCTCCAATCAACAGCCTAGTAGTGTGGAAGTCGGATTGGTTTGGTAAAGTTTGTGTTCTTGTGCACTTTGCATTGCAGGGCTGTTCTGCTATGGCTTTATTATATGTTCCTAGGATGAAAAGATGTAACATTTAGGAGACACTTCTTAGCCTACATCCCAAGGAAAGTTAGCAATGATCTCTGAGATGTTTCCCAGTAAAGGAGCAGAAGAAAGCAATGGCAAAGTCTCGCTGTGACCTACCGAAGGAAAGCTAGGTTGGGGCTAAGTTGATATAACGTGGGATTTCTGCTGAATATGCTGACCCAAGGTGTTTGATTTCTCAGTGAGAGTTCCTGTTCCTTGCTCTTAGCTCATAGGATCGATGCATATATTTAGCCTTCAACTGCAAAAGGGATGAGATATTCCTTACTCATTTAAGGACATAGTAATTGAAAACATTATTACAACATATAATCACTGTAATGTGTATTTCTACACATTCAAATTTAAAATTAAAAAAAAACAAACAACCCCCCTCTGCATAATTCCCAGGAGTCATGTTTACTTTCCAAAATAGTTTAACTGGTGTGGGCCAGTTGGGTACCAGTAAGTCTACGGCTGATTTGTGCTCCCTCTTGTGGCACTGTGCGGTGGGAGAGCATGGTTTGTGAATCGTTTGCACGTCAGTGATAGTGCTGATTATGAACAGTGTGTAGTTATGAATAACTGGAATGCCCCTCAAGAGACTATAATTTTGAAAATGTGGAAAGTGTAGTTTATTTTTCCAGTGTTACTGTTTTGTGTATGTCCAGAAACACTAAAATATATGTATCTGTGGAGTAACGCAAAACCTTTACTGCCTTTGTCCATGTTTGGATTCCCCACTAGCCATCTCCTGGGCTTGTGTTTGTCGTTGTCATGTGTGTCATAACTAGATAGACTTGAGTTTGTCCATCACCTAGTGGACATAGTTTTTATAATGTAATCTTTTGTCCATATGATGCATGTTTTTTTCATACCTGACTGCAAGGCAGAAGAGGGTTCAAGGTAAACTTTCGACAAAGCAGTATAGTCAGGCAGTGGAGGAAGTCTTGCCTATAGGGGTGATACTGTTAATTTTTCAAGTTTTCTGGTTTTGGTGCATGTTGTGGTTTAACCCCAGCCAGCAACTAAGCATCACACAGCTGCTCACTCACTCCTCCCCCCCCACCTCCCCGCAGTGGGATGGGGGAGAGAATCAGGAAAAAAAAAAAAAAAGTAAAACTGCGTTGAGATAAGAACAGTTTAATGGGACAGAAAGGAAGAAAATAAAAATTATAATAATAACAATAATAAAATGACAAGAATAATAATAAAAGGATTGGAGTATACAAGTGATGCGCAATGCAATTGCTCACCACTCGCTGACCGATGCCCAGTTAGTTCCCGAGCAGTGATCCCCCCCCCAGGCCCACTCCCCCCAGTTTATATACTGGGCATGACATCACATGGTATGGAATACCCCTTTGGCCAGTTTGGGTCAGCTGTCCTGGCTGTGTCCCCTCCCAACTTCTTGTGCCCCTCCAGCCTTCTTGCTGACTGGGCGTGAGAAGCTGAAAAATCCTTGACTTGGTACAAACACTACTTAGCAACAACTGAAAACATCAGTGTGTTATCAACATTCTTCTCATACTGAACCCAGAACACAGCACTGTACCAGCTACTAGGAAGACAATTAACTCTATCCCAGCCAAAACCAGAATGGGTGTGGTACATGCCTTATGCAAGAAAGAGAAGGAGATGAAGCAGTGAATGCTTTTGAGGTGGAATTGTGTTTTGAATGGGGGTGGATGTGGTTGTTAAGGGGTTAATCCATAGTCTGTGATGACAAGAGTAAAGGAATTGTGTGACTTATTCCATCATGTGTTTTACTTGAGTGTGTTGTTCCTCTTCGTGCTGAGACAGCTGATAGAGGGGAGGAAGGCTGAAATAGAGACAATGTTTTAAGACATTCAGTTTTGCATGATAGCCCTCTGCCAGGTCGCTGGTGTCTCCTGGGCATGAATGGTGAGGAGGACAGGATTGGTGGGAAGCTAAATGAGCAGTAATTGCCTAGGTGTGGGGTACCAATGAGTAGGTAGAAATAGATGGTAATTATAGTAGGGACAGCAAAAGGGAGCAGATAATTAAAAAAACAAAAAGGGAAAAAATGAGTGAAAGACTTTGAAACACTGAGGTAAGCTCCAAAAGAAACATTTGCAGCTGAATGTTTATAGAAATTCTTACATCTCTTGTTATTGAACAAAAGGGAAGAAAATAGTAGGGAGGAGCGGTTATGATGTGGGGAGAGCACTGTAATTAAGTTAGGGTGAAGAAAGATGGTGACAGTGAATTACAGAGGTGTTCTGCAGAGAACAGTCCCTCCTCCTTGTGGTAAGCTAGAGCTGGAAAAAAAAAATCATATTCTGTTGCATGTAAGTAGTGTATAGTGATTTATTTTTTTTTCCTCTTTTTCCCCAACTTAGATGTATGCAATTTAACTTTGGCAGAAAGTGCTAGTTGATTACTTTGACAGGTTTAATTACTTTGGCTTGAGTAGGATGAAAGTGAATTTATTTCCCAGTGAGAAAAGCGTTGAAAGGCTGCATGAAAACCTGTCAAAGGAAATTGAAGAGGGGTTGGGGAGTTATCTTTACAGTAAATGGAATTGATAAACATGTCAGTTAAAAGGGGAATTTATTTATAATACCCAGGTTTTGTGGCCAGAAATCTTTGATAATTCTGTTCACTGGGAAAATGAATTTTATCTGTTAAATTGATTTACTTCTTCATAATGCTTGTAGAGCAAGGAACTGCCATAGAATAAAAAATTGAAGTAATAATTCTTTTTTTTCCTAGAACACATCAGTAATGGAGGATCAGAATGAAGATGAGTCTCCAAAGAAAAATACCCTGTGGCAGGTAGGACTAACATTTGTGTAGAAAGAGAACTGGCATGATTTTATATGTTCTTGCTTTTGAGAAGCCAAATCCTGCATCTTTGCATCCTTGTATGTAGTTGACTGTATCATCCTAAAATTAGCTCAGCCTTCAAGTGAAGGGTGATGCCAATGAATAATACTTGAGAAATTACTACATCTTCTCAGATTTTGTAGTTTGTGCTGACCTTGAAAGGACAATTCTGTGCCAAAGGATACTTGGGAATACAGTTCAGTCTTTCTGAGCACGTGACTGTCATTTAAAAGGAAAAATTCAATACTTTCACATGGCAAGGAGTTGCAACCAATTTGCTTTGAAGAAGTTTGGGAATATTTCAGACAGCTGACAGTTGTTCCCCAGCAGCCCTCTTGGTCTCCTGAAGGGCTCAGAAGAGCCTGGCATTAATCTTTGGTTCTGTTTACTAATTAGCAGTAAGTCCTGCGGTGTTCTTTTTGTAGCATCCTTATTTGTAGCTAAAGCTCCCAGGATTTTAATGATGTTTTTATGTGGATGTCCCAAACATTGACATGAGCTGTTTTTCAAAAGCAGAACAAGCCCTTGACATCGTGTAATTCTCAGTTTTCATTTATGGACAAGCAGTTCAACACTGACATGAGGGTCTTGAATTTTTGTGTTAATTAGAGTATTAATACCCAACTTTGGTACGTCTCTTAAATGTGTATTATTTCAACTGCTGGAACCTGTGTAAATTATTTGTGGAGGCAGACTGCAATATGCAGCAGAGGCAAACTGCAATATGCAGCAGAAACCACTGGTTTAATCTGGCAAGTTTGTTTTAAAAAGAACTAAGTTTCTTGCTGTTTAAATGGTAAGAGTTGTAAGGGAATTCAAGTCTTTCAGTGTAAGAAGTGACTTGTAATTATGTGCAAAGTCCTTTCATTGATCTTTATCTATGAAAGATGAAATATACATGACGTAACTCATAGCTTTAAGAATGTGTTTTAAAATTCAGTTTTGTTGATTATTTCTTTGCATCTTCTCATGTTCTTCCTTGAGAGTGTTCTTAGAAAGCTGTTCCTATTGTTTATATTTAAATACTGATATTCCTTTTCTAAAAACAGATAAGTAATGGAACTTCATCTGTGATTGTCTCAAGAAAAAGACCATCGGAAGGAAACTACGAAAAGGAAAAAGACTTGTGTATTAAATATTTTGACCAGTGGTCTGAATCAGATCAAGTTGAATTTGTGGAACACCTTATTTCACGAATGTGTCACTATCAGCATGGACATATTAACTCTTACTTGAAGCCCATGTTACAACGGGACTTCATCACTGCGTTACCAGGTAAACTAATATCTATTTTACAAGAGGTGCATTTATAAATACTTTTTTTTTTTGTTTAATACTTCGGGTATATGCAAACTTTTCAGAACATCCTCCAGACTTAGATGGTCTTGTATAAATAAAGTGATGCTTCCTAGTCAAAAGAAGGGCAGGAGGGCAGCTGTGAAGTCATTCACTTCTGTGATTAATTGAATTGGCCACTGGATGCCAGTGTTGTTCCATGGAAAAGTAGTTTGAGTAGCATATCCTGAAGAATAGTTTGTGTTAAAATTGGAACGGAGTTGTTGCAGAAGTTGTATCTCTGCAAGCTCTGGTCTAAATTCCTTTTTCATATGAACCCCATAGGTATAGAAAAGACTATAGAGGTGTTTTCGTTTGTGAAGTCTTCATTACATTTTAGTTTTGTTCTAAGTTTCCTAAATCTTAAATAAAAAGCTGCCTGCTTAGATGAGTGAATCTGCTTTGTCTGGTCTTGTTACTGACTCAGCAGCAAAAGCACCTGTGGATTTTTATTGCATAGTCCAGCCATGATTCCTTCCTTCAGTTGCTCAGAACCTCTTCTGTCACCGATCAGTGCAAACCTGTATCAGTAGTTGGAATATGAAATCTGTTCTTGCACTTGCTATATGCCTTTCTTCAAAAAAGTATGGAGCAGTAATAACTAGGTATGTAGAATCTCTAGCTTTCAATCTCCTGGGAATTTGCATATATTTTCCCATTAATTTCTGGAAGGAATTGTATCTGTGGATTTTTGCTGCTGGGGAGAATGAGCAATTTGATTCTTCTAAAGGTAAATGTGTGGACATATAGAGTGGGAAATAAGCATGAAATAAGTGGTCAAAATGTCCTCTTTGCCACTGGCAGGATAATAGCACAGATTCACACCTGCAGTGAGTCTGTGGATGTTATCCCAAGAATGCCAAGACACAACAGTGAACACTGAGGGCGGATGAGGAGGTGATGCAAATCGTGAAAGGAATTGGAAACTGGTAATTTCTTGAGCACAGGGACCACTGAAGTAAAATTCCTTTAAAGGTTGATAGTATTACAAGCTCTGAAGGTTTTTTAGCCATTGGTGTGCTTAGGTGGTCTTGTGTGTATGGGCTTTCCTGGTATCTGGAACAGAATGCTGCTTGGATGTTAGGGGGTTTCTGTTCTCTGTAGTGCTATATTTTCACAAAACCTGGAGGAATTCAACTTTTGGAGGTGATGGGGGGATTTTGGCTCATCTGTCAAGCATGGTTGAAATGAACTTCTTAGTAGTTGGAGGGGAATGAAGAACATACGGTAGGACACGGAATTTCATATGTGCTCTATTTTCTTAAAAAACAGGCTTAAAAATGTAAAACAGGGCTATGAAAGGGAGGGAGCATCCTTTTCCCCCACATCTCAGTTTCACAAGAGTTACTTTATAGAAGACTTAGCTTGTCTGGCGACACACATAAAAATGTGCTCCTCATTTTGAGTGGAGAGCTGTCTCCTTTAGGTAGTATGGATGTTTCTTCCAGCTTGTTTTCAAAATATTAAATGTTGACTTCTCTAGGGAGTGTCTGGGATTAACTAAAAAATAAAGTGAAATAGACAGTCATGGTGATCACGTGCAAGTATGAGTTTCAATTATAGTTTTATTTTGTTTGCTTTTCTACCTCAGGGCTGATATAGAGTTAGACAGTTCTTTCATATTATGTATTTATTCCTAAGAAATTTTTGGGAGCTGCATAAGCTGACGCTTGCTTACACCACATTTGTATATATAAATATATATTTACGTTTACAACTTTTATTGTTTTTTAAAGATGTAAATACTGGGAACTGTTCCCATACTCAGCCTTTCTTGAAGGTAATGTGGTATGTGAAGAACAGCTGTATAAATTTACCCAAGAACTTAACCTGAGCCGATTGAAATCAATCCTGTGTTGGGCTAACATCACATCAAAAGATAACAATAAAGTATTACCTTTTAAAAGATAGTTTCACTTGTCTTAAAGAAGTAAAATTCCTTTGTTTTAAAGGGCAATTGGTTTTGCTTGCTACTGTCCCTGCTGATTTTACACCTATGAGAATGCAGGGAAAAATGAAAAAGTTTGTGGTATCTGGCTTCCCTTCACTTTAGTGGAAAAAAGTCGTAATTCTGGTGTGCTTTTCTGTAACTGGTGGCAGAATGTTGAAGTCTGCAGGGTCTGTTCTTACAAGTTGGGCTGTGGTTGGGCTCTTTCCTTTACTGCTAATCACCATCATGGAGTATGGCTAATACTGTATCAGCTATTGCAAGTTCCATTGATCAGAGTGGCTCAGAAGCCTATACTCATTGTTTTTCCACATCTATCAATGGTGTTTCCTCTGGCATGTCAAAAACAACTCTCAAAAGGCAGTGGTGTATAATGGACAGCATAATTGCAAGAATAACTTATGTCACCTCTGTGCTTTTGATTTTCTTAATTATCTTTTAAGATGTTAATATTGCTCGCGTGGTCACATCCAAATTGTGCCCTTTCCTTAAACGACTTACAACTTTGACCCTTGAGCACTACCATGTCACCCTTGATTAGGAAAGAAAGGCCCTTTCATATCTGTTTTGTGTGTTAAAACTCGTAAGAGAACCATACGCTGTGTCAGGCAAGTAAAACCCTGCCAGGCTTCTTTGAAATTTGTTTCTAAAATAATAAAAGCCTGCACAGTTGCATGATCTAAGTGACTGTTTCATATCTAATGTTAGTCAGTTTTATGGAGTTGACATCCCGCATTTGGGTTTCATTTTCATACAAAGTGATATTTACACATTGAGCTTTGAAATCCCTGTGGATTTTAATTGTTTTAATTTATTATTGAAATTCAACCAAACCTTCATCTGGGGTCTATAATCAACAACAGCTGTAATTTTTCACCATTTTCTATAAAACTGCAAAAGCTCTTCTAGAGGCGTCAGAGTTGGGAGTAATGTTTTTCTTTGAAAAGTGTACCAATAAATGCTAGATGCATTTTGCTGAAGAAAATTAATAGGGTTTAGTACCTATTTCAGAGACTGTTTATAAACGTAAATATTCACTGTCTTCTAAGGTAAAATAGGTATATGCAGCTATTTCAGGCCTTAGTGTCTCTTAAACTTAGTCCTGCATGTTGTCTGAAATAATTATAGTGGGCCTATGTAAGTATCTGTGCTTTGGACCTGTTCCTACTATGTTAATTAGGGTAAATATTTTACTTGACGTCTTTTTTAATGTGAACAATTTATATCTGTGTACTTTTGCAAGCAGTAAAAATCTTAAGAATAGTCTTGGTGACAAAGCAAAGCATTTGTGTGTTCATGCTCAGTATGCAGCTTTCAAGGCTCGGTGTATGCATAGAAGATGAGATTGTCATATTTTAACATCAGAAAACACTTGAGTTTCTGACTTTTTAAAAATCTGTTTTAAACTGTGACCAGTGTTACAGAGAATTGTGAAAACTGGGCATCTTAATAAAGGGCTTCTGCCTAGTAATTCACAGTTGATCCTTAAAACTCATTAAAATACTGGCTTCATAATGAACAGGCTGTATGTGTTAAAAGTGTACCGTCCCAGACTGATATGCATACATGTGTATGTTATCACTGTTGTGGATATGTGGTAGCTGATTGCAGTTAGCTTTTATTGAAAACCTTGGTTTAGTTCAATTAAACATTAATGAGCATTTGGTACTAGGATTACACCACAAGCAAGAGTCTGAAAAAGCCTTGGGTTAGTGAAGTGAATAAAAACAAGCTGAGTGCTTGTCAGTTGGCTTTTTGTCTCTCCAAACACTTGATCTGATAGTTCCATAAAACATCCTTCTGCAGATAGCAGTCAAGCCTAATCTTCTTGAGAACATTCCTAACCTGTAGAAAACAAGTCATCTTAGGAAGAAAGATTTTCCTTGTACTTTATTTGGAGAGTTACTCTCCTTAGGAACCGTGTTCTAGCCCTGTATCTAAATGCTTGGTATGTATGTTAGAGTGAAATGATTTTTTTCAAAATTGGATTTTTAGAAGGACCTGGGTCTTAGCCTGATACTTGTGAGTTCTGCACATGCCGCAGAAAGGCACCAAACACATTGTAATACCCAGTCCCATGTGCACTCCTGAGCATAGTCTCTGTCGCAGCATTCCCTGAAGGGGAGGAGAGGCTTTGGTTTGGGATGCTGTGGCCAGCTCTCCTGTGGCACGGTGAGTTTTGTACCTCTGTCTGAGGAAATGGCACTAATGACTCCTGGTGCCTCGGCAGCGGTTTGCCAACTCTTCACCTCTGCTTCAAATCATCCTGTGGACAGCTAGAAATGGCAACATTGATCTCTCCAAGAAAGGCTTAGTTTTTGGTTGAACTGTTGGTGGTACCTTGGTCATTCAGGTTGCATTTCTAGACTTGAAGCATCAGAAGTGGCTTTGGATCCAGATTTTCGCAACTGTTTCTCAGAGGATTGTTACCGCTCTTTTAAAGGCAGTTGTGTGAAAGACTGAACAATTGCAAAATGTTTCTGCTTTGTCGTGTATCATTGTTCTTGATCAGTTCTGTGCAATTGCGTTTAATCTGGAGAACTATCTTTTTGAAAAATAGTATTTCACAAGGAAAAGAAAACTAAAAGCAGTTGAACCTAAGTTGATGAATACACACACTGTATTACTCAGACATCACATTCATTTCTAAATAGGAAATCATAAAACCATGGACTTCAACAATCCTATGTTTGCCTCATGCTAAAAGGTGTTAGGATAGAAAGCAAGCCCTGGTGTATGCTGTCTACCATCGTGACTGTGATCCACATACTTTTTTTTTTTTTTTATGGTCTCAAAATTGTAATCTAAATCAAATTCTTATGAAACTTTTTAAATGACATGTACGTTCTTACTCGCACAAAGTGTTTAAAATACACCATGGATTTCTAATGACGGAATATGCTGCATGCTGCATATGAAATTCCTAAAGTGTTTGTGCTTGATTCAAAACCACTTGCCTGCTATTGAAAACCAAGTGATGCAGTAGTCCAAGCTGTGAAAGGCATTTCAAGGTCCATTCTCAAGCTGACCTGTTCAGTATGTTCTGGAAGATGATACAGGTATGTTAGAAGAGGGGGAAAAAAACCCAAACCACCAGCAACAACAAAACACAGAACCATGTACTTGTTGAATTCAAAGGATGCTTTGCAGTGTAGCCTTTTAATTAGGTTGGTTATTGGTAACTTTACAGCTCCTTGGAGTTTTCATCTCTCGGGGGAGGATAATGATTTAGTTTGTTGCCAGGAGATGGCAGTAACAGATAAACTTTAAAAATACTATTTTGTGCATGAATATCATTTGAACATCTTCTGTTTGTCTGTCACTTTCTCCCTTGGGAATTGTTCATTTCACATCTGACATGTTCATGATCTTTACATTTCAAAAATTGCTCAAAACTGTAAGCATGCTGTTAGCAGTATATTCAAGTGCCTGCGTGGCTACTTTGTCCCATAACCTTTCTTTAAGTACATGGTTGAAATAAGTGCAGAGTTACGGTTTGCTTAGTGCTCTTTGACTAAAAGCGTTTTAAGTTTCCCTCGTCTAAGAAGGTTAGTACACATGTGATGATTGTATTACCAAATTATGCCAGTTAGGCAAAATTACACTTCTCAGCTTTGGAATGAGAAAAGCATCCAGTAGATGGGTACCTGTTCGGTATGGATCCCATCATCCCATCTTTACTAGAGAGAAAGAGCAGATTTTTGACCAAAATGTGCCTAAGGATAGCTGTTCCTTTGGTTGTACAGACAGTTTATTTGATGAACTTTGCATCATTCATTCGCTCATTCACCTGCAATCTTTGAGGTGCATGAGTAAAGAATTTTACACCTTAAAAGTGCAGCCATTGAAAGATTTGCCTGTCATGAGTGTGTCTTGTGCTACTGGCTTTTTTGGAACCCAGGCATAGCTGGAGTGTGTTTTTCTTCTAACAGATTGGAATTAAGGTCATCTGTAAAGGTTAGTTTGATGTGTGCCTCTGCTCTTCTGCCACGCCACCCCTGATTAAAAAATGCCTTTCACATGGAAGGGACAGGACAGCATCCTTGTACCTCTGGGAAAGCTGGAAGCTGAAAGTTGGTGCACTTGTCATTCTGTCACATTTTGCAGAAATACTGTTGGCATCAGGGTGTTTTCCTCCCTTTTTAATAATTTCTGGGTCTGCTGGTTTAACTGTAACCTACTTTGGTGTTTACTCCTAGTTTCTTCTAACTTCTTCCAAACTTTGCAGTCATTCATTTTTATATTTAATTAGTAACCTTGAAACGTAGCTTGATAATGATTGAACTGAATTATCAATTCTGTTATTTCTTAGCACTGTAGTCTCTTTTATTACTTAATGATTTGACTGAATATCCCCACGAGGTAAATACTAATACACCTTTAGCCCTGCACGACAGTACCCATGCTGGGAGGATAGCGAATGAACTAACTTAGTACTCTGGAGAGGGAGGGGAGGGTGATCTAAGCTCAGATGTTGTATAATGGCTATTGAAAGAAAAATTGTGCAGTGAAATGGGAGTCTTAAACACCTTTTATACAGGAACCTCAGTGTAGTTCTCTACTAATACAGAGTTTGCAGTTATGGTGGTTAATTGCCATATCCTCTGCACTGTTTGCTTTGGCAACTGCAATGCTTTTTTTTAGAAAATTCTTCCTCTTCCTCTTCAAAATGTAATGTGCTCTGTGCTGGGAAAATACATAGGGGACTGCGTTGTGCGATTACAGCACTATAGATGTACTAGACAGTCACTTGCTTGGCATAAGCTGATCTTATGTTGTTGAACACAACTATTTTGTGCTGAAGTCTAAAATAACTGTTAGATCTGTTCCTGTTAAAACATGGTGTGTGTGCCCTGTTCATACTTGTAACCTTCAGAATCAGAGAAATGTTTACTTAGCAGACCTGTGTGTTTTCTTTAGTTTTATCTAGTGGTGTCCTCCACTTTGCACTATGAATTAGTTTGTCTCCTTGATAACCAAGGATTCATGATTTTAAACTAATTCTTGAAAATGACCTTGCAATGATTACATTTTCCAGAAAAACCTTGAACTGTTTCAAATCGCATAGCATCACAGTAAGATAAATATATCCTAAGTAAACAGTGTTTAGAATCTCAAAGTTGTTATTTACTAGAAAGATTGAGATTTGGCAGACTGGAAGACCACTTTTACAATGTATTGAAATGCCCTGGTATTTTCTTCAAACTGCTGATGTAGGAGATGGTGCAGCTTAAAGCTGCTCTGAGACATGGTATTGTTAGGAGAGAATTTGCTGGTTTGGAAGTGTTTGGACTTGAGACCCACCAGTTATTTGGACCTTGTTATGTTTCAGTTACTTGAATCTGTTGTTATGGCTTGTATTGAAAAATCTGTGTAAACACAGTTTACATTGTAGGAGCTTCCACCACTCTTTAAAGCCTTTTTATAGTTCTCTAAATTACATAGGAGAAATGAACAAATGCTCTTCAGCTACATGTATTGGTTTCTCCTTTCTATTGCTGTTCATTTTTACGAAGGCCATGCCAAATTTAGTGTGCAGTGGAGGACTATATGAACATACTTCTTAATTCCTTAAAAAATTAACAGTAGTTCCTTTGATTTTTCAGGACTATTTGAAGCCTAAACTAGGTTGTCATGAGATAAAGTGGAAAATTAAAAAGGTCGTCATCTCCTAGCTTGAAAGATTTTTTTCATGCTGGGCCAACTGGCATACATTATTCATGGAAATGAAGTTATTCTAGATCTCTGATTTAGTGGAGTTTTTGGGAAAGGAAAATTGCAGGTCCTTTGAAATAAGTAACAGACTTACCAGTGATTTTTGTGGGACCAATGACACTGTAGTTGGAATATGAACAAGAGAAGTTTGATTGCTATTTTAAATTTAGTGCAAGTATATTATCTAAGTGGTTTCTATGTATGTACCTTTACTCAACTACAATCATATTTTTAAATCTAACACCCTCAGCAGGAGACAAGATCTAGGCAAAGACCGTAAGCAAATGCATGCAGTGTTCCACCTGTTTTATGTCTTGATAGATCTGTGGTGGCAGCTTACTGTATTCATCATCTTTATTGATGTGCTTATTCCTTCTATTAGCTTCAGCTTAAGTACCTAGTGCTTTTGGATAAGTATTAACTGATATTTATGAAATAATATATTGCAGCACATTGCCTTACATAGACCTGGATCAATGGGCAGGACCCCAATTCTGGTATATATGAACTTCTACTGGCATGTTGAGTGCATTTAATATGCAAATCTAACCCTACCATGATATAAAAGGATCACAGGGGTTAATAAGCTGCTTCTGGTAGCTAGGATCTTTATGATGAAAGTCAGTGTTTCCCCAGTCCACTAACAACTATTGCTTATTGACCAACATACCTTAATGCTGCAGGTGAAATTAGAGCATGAGAGTTGCCCAGGTAGTTGTTATTTCTGGGATGTCTAAGTACTGCCAAAGGGCTTTCATTTGGAGTAATGTTGTTTTACTTGGGAGTTCTCTTGTGGTACATTGCTGAACTCATTCTTTGACCCAGTAAAGCTAGCATTGTCAAATCAGTAGTATGCAAACTCACACATCGCTCCGTTGCATAGAAGGTAGTGTGCCCTGAGGGTGGGAGAGCAGCAGACGCAAGAAAGACGCTAAGATAGTATCTGTTCATATGACTATTGTAAATACATTGGGAAATCTCTGTGAAGCTAAACTAAATGTACTTTGCGCTGAAAGTTATGGTGCGGAAGCTGAGCTGTCCCCTGTCATTTGAGAGTTACTTGACTCCTGCTGATCCTGATGTTTCTTAGCTGATTCTCATACTAGAAACAATTGCATCCATTGGCCCAAAAATAAGTGCTGTATTGAATGTTACAGTCTGATTTACTCAGCTTGAAGTTGTTTCAAAAAACTTGTCCCTCTTGAATTTTTCTCTAGCTGAAGAGAAGCCTCAAAACCCCCAGAGTCTGGTATAAGTCATTCAGTAATAATTTCTCTAAGTATGGAATCTAGTGACAGTAAACCATGAATCGGGATAACTGCCTTGGATGTTAAAGCACCATTTGCAATTAATGAATTGCTGTCAAACTCATTGATTTCCCCTTCTTACACCAGACTGCAGGGCATGGTGTCTCTGGCATATGCTCTACCACCAGAGTCCTGAACAAAATTCAGGCTTGGCATCTGCAGGTTATAGAAAAAGCTTAAATACAAAAGATGTCCTTGCATGTGATGCTAGAAATTTTTTGCAGAATCTTTGCTCACGCTTCTACTGGATGTGTCTGCGTTTGTTCCTGTGGAGTCCTGTCTTCTGCTGAGTTGAACTATCGTTATATGTAAGGGAGTAGTAAAAGAATCAATACTTTAATTTTGCATTACTGCTGCTTAGTGAAGCATCTGCTTGAAGATGATGATCTTTTTCGACCATGTAGCCCAATGCATTACGTGCTCAAAATGTCCAGGATTCTGTGCTCAGGAGAAGCAAAATGCTTTCTGCTGCTTGTATACTATGCTGAATTTTGGTTTGCGCTCATTCTCACTCTGTGGAATTGGGACAGTCCAGTAGGCAGACTGTACTAGAAAAGGAGTAAAGTGTTAGAGATGTTTTGGTGTACCTGTTTGGATTAATTTGTAACTGGTGCTTCTGCGTATGATAATTCAATTATCACACTGCTCCAGTGCCTTAAAGCTGTGTTGGCTTTCTCCAAATGTATTGCAAAACTTGTTTAGTAGTTTATTGTGAAGTGATTGACATTTTGATTGCCTTTATTTCTTTATAGAGCAAGGCTTAGATCACATAGCAGAAAACATCCTTTCCTATCTTGATGCCAGATCGCTCTGTGCAGCAGAGCTGGTATGTAAGGAATGGCAGAGAGTCATCTCTGAGGGAATGCTATGGAAAAAATTGATTGAAAGAATGGTACGCACAGATCCACTATGGAAGGGACTGTCAGAAAGAAGGGGTTGGTAAGTACCTTGACCATAACTAAATTCACCTTTTGCAGTCTTCTCCTTTACAAATTTCCCTAATCATGAGCTCTGCCAAAAAATAAGTTTATAGTAAATTGGTATCACTGAGATCCTTATCTCTGCTATGGACTAGTAGTGGTAGCTACAGTGAAAGCTGTCAGCTCCCATTTCTACTTTGGCTCTGTCCCCTGTCCTTTTGTGCACCAGTGTCTTTCAACACTAGCTTTCTTATGGTAAGTCTGTTTGCAGTTTGCAATTTCTTTTTTGCAGGGAGAACAATTAGAATCGGCTCACAAAAACTAGCAACAACATGTTTTGCAGGGCTTTTTCTCAAGCAAAGTCTTTCCAGTAAACTTTTTTTGCTTAAAATGTAAAATAGCTCATTGGGCTGCAGAAGCCTCTCTCAAAGAGAAACCATTTATATTTGTGGCAATGAAGTTTTTCTATACTTTACGAGAATCTGAAGAGGTGAGGTGTTCTGCTTTAGAAACCTGTTTTTCTGTGCTCTCTAGTGGTGTGCCTAAGAAAATGCAAGGCATATTGTAGAGAGCAAGAGGACGACACCCTGGTGGCTAAAAGCTTTATGAAGCAGTGAACCCTAATTTGGAAAACCATAAGGAAAACACCTGTTATCTTTTTAGTCTTGGACATTTTAAATACAGCTGTCATTGTAAAGTCAGAAGAGTTGTAACACCAATGCTAAAAATTCTTACAAGTATTCTGTGAGAATATGTCATAAAGTTTTGTTCTGTGCAGATTTTCAATTCCTTTAAAGTCTGGATTCTTTGTGGTACATTGAAAAGTATGTTTCTGTTTTTTTCTAGGGATCAGTACCTGTTTAAAAACAGACCAACAGATGGCCCCCCAAATTCATTTTACAGGTCCTTATACCCAAAGATAATACAGGATATAGAGGTATGTTTTCTGATATATAATATCTGCAGGAGAAATAATGTTGCATATTGTTAGTGTTACAAAGGTGGTGCATGGTGGAGCAATGAAGCGTATCATATGTATCTGTATCACTACTACTTTGTGAGCTCTGGCTCTTCACACTATGTAAAAAACACCCTTGGCAACTTACTGCCACAGTATGTGCATTAACTTTAAGTGTTTACACCACCCTTTCTGCATTTAAAGATTTTTGGAACCTTCTGGGACTATGGATTTTAATTAAATTGCTGTTTTAGGACACGCGCTACTCCATGACAATTCCACGTATTGCTGAATGTTCTAATATATTGGTTACACTCACTTAGAAGGTGATCTGAGGGTTAATGCCTTAAACACCAATCATTTAAAACGTTGCTCATTTAGTAACTTATTACTTCTAAAGTGGTGACTGTTGCAAATACAGCTTTCTTCACATTATGGGATTCCCCCCCACCCCCCTTCAGTGGTTTGATGAGAACAATAATCAGTCCTACAATGATAAACCCCTGCAGGGGTGTCCGTGGTAAAGAAACGGCAGAAATGACTATTCTTTTCTTTGATATAAAATTTTGCTTATCTTGCTTATGATTTGGGCTTGCTCACTTATTTTAAAATGTTTCTGATAAATTAGGATAATCTTAGTATTCTGCCTACTGGCAGAAAATCTGTCTTGCTCAGTTTGCTGTGTACCCACCACAAAACTCTTAAATTGTACCACAGACTGTAATGGATTTATTTCAACCACGTGACAGATGTGTAATTATTGGTCTGAAATTCACTAGTGGGGAAACACATGTTTTGATGTTTAAGACAGATGTGAACTAAGGGAATCGTTCTGCTCTGGCAAATGTGAATTTGTGTTGCTTGGCACTCAGTAAACAAAATTATTCAGAACTCTTAACATATCTGTAAAATGTATCTACTGGAAAACAGAATCCAGTTTTCAAATATTTTTTATAACCCTTGGTACACAATTTATAAACATTTAAAGATAAAGAACTAAGCATGAAATGTAGCCTAGGTAAAATAAGATCAAACTCGATATTTATTTGTGAGCTGAATGATACACATTTTATTATTTGAAGGGAGATGTCTTATCTGTGTAAGGGATGACAGAGAGATATTGCAATGACAAGAAGCCCATGGGATTAAGGAGAACTCTTAATGTGACGTTTTCTTGCTTTCTGCAAAATGCTGGCATAATTCAGTAAAGAAAATGGGCAAAAAGCAGTGGGAAAACCTTTGTGTATAGCACTGAAAGAGTTCAGCATTATTATAACTCACATTTTTAAAGTTACTTCTTCATTTGTTTAGGTATAAGTGGAACATCTGTATAGGAATTCTTATTAATAGAGATGGGAGTATTCCTTAGAGATGTTCTGAGGACTTTCTGAGGCCTTTTGAACTGTCACAATCTGCTGTTTAGTACTTTGATTCTTTAAGTACAATGCACAGAAATGAAGCTCCTGAACTAGACAGTTCTTGCTAGTATGAAATAAGTAGGAAAAAACCAAAACCCTCATGCTTCTTTCATCACCAGTATCAATATTAAATGTAAAAAATTTTCAGTCTCTAGATATCTGGGAGTGGGGAAAGGGTATGCCACTAAAAATATATTGTAGTAATGAACATAATCCTTAAATAAATAAATTTCATTAATTTAACAATAAACATATTAAAGCCTCAAATTAGGAGAAAAATTTGCAGTGCACAGCCTGAAAGGTGAGGGCTCATGTATTCAAAATGGATAGAAAACACTTTGGTGTCTGGGAGTCAAGAAACACGGATTTATAATACTCTTTTGAACCCTAACTTTCTTTCAGAGTTTCAACTCACAAATTTTTATTTTTCATTATATAATGCTCAGGTGGATGATGTGATGAATGTAGAATATGCTGAGTAAGGGGTTATCTCGTGACAAGCTTTGAGATGGAGCTGGAGTGGTAGAGCATGCTGTATGTAAAACATGCTATGCCACTAGTACTTAAAAATAGTAATGTGGGTAAGGAGCGTGGGAAAAGAGTTGTCTTTTCTGTGGTGTACAAAGAGTAAACTGTAAGCTGTTGCCATAGTTTCTGCCCACTCCAAACTCCCTGGCAATCCAGCTACTTTTACATATGATTTCCGTGGTTTCTATCTAATGCTTATATCCTGAACGATGTTAAATATTACTGGGAAATGCAGGGAACTCCTGTGTGTCTCAAACTCAGATGGAGGGAGGCAAGAATATGGAAGCAGAATTAGGGCCGTTCAGGGAAAATCTCCTGTAGGTCTGTACTTTCCATTCCGTGCTTGTGTCTATAAACCTATGAAAAACCTTTGGTCATTAGTGGTTGTCAATCATTTGGGGTAGAATTTAAGGTATTGGCAAATAACCTCAATGCTGTCCATGGCCCGTGGATACTTTGGTAGAGCAGTAAAGCTGAAAGGAGCCAGGACCTCTCAGCTGCGGGCTCTTGCCTCTGAACTTCACTTCAGCAAAAGTAAGCGTAAGCCTCTGTTTGCCCAGATTCTGGAAACAAATGCATCTTTGTCCCATCTTCTAGAGCGGTGAAGTCTCTCTTTGAAAACTAATGGCTACTTCCAGAATCATCACTGCTCAGTTTGTACAGGCAGTGCGTTTCCCACTCCTGGTTCTTCAAAATTGCTGAACGGGAGGGGGAAGGCAGAAGTATGGGGGTATTGTGCCATGTCAAATTTTTCCCTGTTTACATATTTCCTTCAAGCCTTCTGAAATATTGCTGTTTTCCAGGCTTCCAACCTGGAGTGGGCTTAGTGTTTCTGCTAATAGTCAAGGGTCCAATAATTCTTGTACTTCTAAAAGTCTATTACAATTTTTCTAATAAATCACCCTTTAAAGCACTTTTCACAAATTGCTTCCCTAAGGGACTGTCAAAAGAAGCTTTTAACACTGTTTAAAAATGTAGATGGTGAGTAACAGTAACAACAAAATTAGCTATAAGATTAGGAGCACTTCTTAACTTGTTCCTCCCCTTACTCTGTTTTTAAGCCTGAAGTCATGCTCTCCCTCAGTTTTGTACTTTTCCCATTCATTCATTTTTCAAAGCAATGTGCAGAAGGTCTTAAATATGACTTTCATCTTAGCTGTGATGAAGAATTTTGTATCTCTGAATAACAAAATGTTTGTTCTTCAAATATTTGCCTGGACCTTTAAGAAGATCTTCCTGTTTCTGTGAGAGGGTCTGAGTTTAGGGAGCTAGTGATGAGCCAAAGGCTACGATATTAGCATTTATATAATTATGTAAGTATTTTTATAAGACATTTATCTTGTGTTCAAAGGACTTGATTTTTTAATACACTAAAATATATTTGATGTAACACAAAAATCTTGTCGTTCAGTATTTTACGTGTGGAGCACAAAGATTAACGAAATTCTGCTAGACTGTTTCTAATGATAAGAGTTATTAATTTACTGCAGCTGGTACTAAATTGGGTTGTGGGTAGAGATGAGCTTAAAGGAGAATGCACTCTGTCCTTTGGATTGACTGACAGAATTTGAAAAGTAATCCAAAACCTGAATTAACAATTGGAAGGAAAAATGAGGAATGATAAATAGCAAATTTGAATTCTTTCCCTTGGGCTCTATTTGCATTTTGGGTCAAAAGTCCATGCGACCACAAAGTGTTGTTAGCTGCAAGGTAATACAGGCAATGATTTGGCAAAGTGAGGTTCCCTTGCCTCTCTGAAAATTTATTAGTGCCAATATCTGTTTATTTCATGCCAAACACATTTTAGGAACATAATGTCACTTCTGAAATCATTGGATTTGAAAATAAGAGGACATTTAGAGATCTGAAACCAAATTCTTGGAAAGAGGTAGTTACTCTCCACCTCCACTGTGAAGCCAAATATTTAATTAGGTTTCATTTCACAAGAGGTGGTCCAGTAATTTTAAATGTCTCCAAGTCAGATGTTGAATTGCCAAGCTTCTTTACGAGCTTTTTTAAAGGGAAAACCTGATTTGGGACTTATCCTAGAAACCTGAACCTGGGTTTGCAAGACCTTGTTTATGGAGATGATCTGGTTGGTGCAGGGTATCCTGTGCCCAGGTGCAGTCTCAAAGCATCGTGGGGAAGGTCAGTCTTTTTAATGGGACTGTGTTAATCGGCATGCTGCCAGGATGGGAAGTTTAGTACTGCTGATTCCAGAACCCCAAGTCCCTGGATTTTTTCCATATTATTTGTGAAGCTTGGCCAAATCTTCTGTTTTCCCCTCAGGATTAGCACAAGTATCTATTTCTTGTGATGAGTTGAGAAGGCTTATTTCACAAATGTTCCCCTTATCTTTAGGCACGTGGCAAGTGCCCTCATCTTGTTTCCATGGAGACTTAGGTCCACCTAATTAAGATGAGAATTAAAATGTGATTTTGCTGAAGACTTTAGGAAAATGTGGCGCCAGGCCATCAGATAAACACCATGTGTTCTTCTGAATTTTGAAAAAGTTCAGATTTTAGGACTGGAACTGAAATTTTAAAGCCTTGGGAAAATTTGAAAAGGGGAAGAATTCAGCTCTTGCCCTAAGTCACTGCCAGCATTGGGAGATCTTTGTTTATGAAAGTTGCAGTGTATAATGTCTGGGGGAAATGCGTTTGTTTAGTACTGTTCTAATTATGATGTTGGAGAAATTTTATGTGCGTGTGTGTGGAGAATCTGGTCAGCATTATATGCCTAGAAATTTTTTCAGCCAGACTTTGAAATCTCTGCTCCACAGGCACTTTCCAAAAGGCATTTCTTAAAAATGAAACCGGCCAAGGAAAGGAGAGAGTTTTGAGCGGCAGGGACAAAGTTCTTGTGGTGCATGGCACCGATTTCGGCTCTCATGTCTGAACAGGGCAGATGACTCCTTTCAGATGCCTCTAGCATGGGATGGATCCCTGGCTTGGCTTTTTTTGTTCACTTTGCCCGCGTCACACCTACTTTTTTCCACAAACGGGCAAACTCAGACTGCCGGTTTTCTTCTGCAGATTTGAAAGAGGGATTTATTGTTCCCGTTTGAGTACTTTGAATGCCCTGTGCTCAGATAGGGGCTGATAACTACCTGTTTAAATAGAACTTTGTATTTTTATGGGGTTGTGCATAAACTTAGCTGTTGTCTCCAATGGAATCTAAAAGGTGCAATAATTTTGTTTTTCAGCAGCATTGTTCTTAGTCAGGTGTTGTGTATAGTCCAGATGCATGTGTCATTGAAGTGCCTCAGAGGACCTCCCTCTGTTTTCATTGCTGTTGGCTTGTATTTTTAAGATTTCCTCTCCAGGTCTGGAAGTTACAGCAGTACTTCTCCTGTATCGCTTTGGTGTGAGCAGGGGTCCATTTAAAGTTAGTATATTTTGATCCTGTGTCTGTAACTTGAAAGCTTGAAATTTTACTTTTAAGTGCGTTAGACCTAGTTGATGGAAGTTGGTGGCAATGGGGATCCTTTAAGAGAAAACCAGCAAGACCCATCAGTGGGTGTTACTGTGATCATGGCAGCTGCAGAGATGAAAAAGGTTTTCTTCATCAGATGCTGCCCTTGTATCTCTTTGGGGATCTCGCGCTTTGTGGCTGCATTTGCAGAGGTGCTTGATAGAGAAGACAGACCTTTCAGGGAAAAGCAACTGCTTTGCTTATCTGCATCCTCCTGTTACAGGTTCTCCTGAGTAGAAGTTGAGAGCGTTCTTTACTCCCTCCCCGGGGAAGCAGAACAACTGTACCGGTCAGACCAAAGATTAGCACAGCATCCTGTCTCTTGACAGCATCCAGAAGCAGATGCATGGGGCAGAGCACGGGGACATGATGCAGCTACATGTCGTTTACATGGGAGTAATCAAAGTCTCTCATGTCCTGCCTCTGCAGTGTGTTCTTTCTCCCTCAAGTCAGGCACTACCTCCATCCTGGGCAGTAAGATAGTCCTAATGCTGAATTACTGTTCTTTAGGTCTGAAACTTCAGTTTGTTGCCTTTTTTTTTCTGATTTGCCTAAGCGCTCTCTGGTGTATAACACCACTTTGACACTTAAAGAACATGCTGTCTTTGCTTCATGCTTGATGAAATGGTCAGTATTATACTGTCAGCTTTCTCCCAAAGTAATTTCCTATATTCCTTGTATGTCAGTGGCCTTTAATGCAGTTTCTACAAGTCGCGTTCTCATCCTCTGTTAAGGCATTAGCATATTCCACGGTCCAGATGTGTCTTGTTCAGCACTGTAAGTTCGATCTGTTCTTTTTAAATGTGGCTTTAGAAAGGTTTCAGCAAAGCTGCAGCAAGACTTGGGAATAGTTTTACTTGGTGGACCTTTGAGCAACTTTGTGCATATTGGATCAATAGCATGCAGAAAGAGACAACACTTCATCAATTTATATTGCCCGCATTTGGATCTTACCTAAGCAGCTGTAAACATTAAGAACTCTTGAGTTTTAGGTCTTGTTCTGCCAGGAAATCATGATTTAATTGTAACACTTGCTAGGAAAAGCTTCCCATTCCTTTTTCTCTAGAGTTCTTTAGATTTTTGGATTTTTTTGGACTTCGCAGTTTAAGGCTTTTCTTCTGGTCTTGGAGTTCATACTAAAAGTGATAAAGCCCCTGTAGTGTTCAGATGTGGAGTGGCTCTCAGTAGTACACTCCTAGCTTTTTGGCTTCGCTTTAATTTCAGATTGTTCTTCAAAACATAGCCTGAGTATCCTGTGATTTTTATAAATCACTCCAGAAGCCCACTTTTCCATTATTGGAAGTTTTTTCCCTTTTTTCTTGTGAAAGTGGGCCTTTGCTTGTATTAAACAAATGCATGCTGAACTTTAAATATATACATATATATGTATAAAATTAGCATATGTTATATGTTAGTGGGGTATAGTGAATCCTTATTTCTCTCCTTGTTAGACTTGCTTCAGTTGTTCTTCATAAAGGTGGTTTTTATTCTTACTTGACTCTTCTGTTTGCATGAAATGAGGTAAATACCAAAAATCAGTTGATCGCTGTTTTGAATTAATCTTCGCTTAGGTTTACTTGTTGCATTCGTTTACTATGTTTACTACCTCTTCCCATGTAACATGGCAACAATTTCTTCCATGTAGTTTTTTTTTTTCTTCTGGACTTTCTCTTAGCTTTAATTGTGAATAATGTAAAACATGAAAGAATTCATGGTAGTGGAAAGTGCAGATTCTTTTGATGAGCAGTAGTGCCTGCATTTTCAGATCAGTAGTATATAAAATTTAACTTAAACACTCAATAGTTCCCATAGGAGGGACACAGTGTCATGCAGCTCCCAGTTGTATAGCTGCTGCCTTCCACATTTTAAAGCATTTTGAGAGTAAAATCCAAATCTATTTACTCTTCTGAGTCCTGTAGTGTAGCATGAATCGTGTTGGGTCAGCTTTTTCACGGAACAGGGTAAGATAATTAATAGGGAAAGGCAATATGCTTAATGGTAAAAGTAGGATAATAAATGGCAAGATGCGGTGGTGGATGGTTTGCAGCACTTGGTGTTCTCTCTTCTAATAGCGGTGCCAATTTATGTTCAATTACTGCTATCTGTATACCCTGCTGCTCACTTCCAAAGACATGTTTACTGGCTGAGGTGACTATATGCTGAAGTCTTAGTGAATGTGTAATTAGATATACCATGCCTGCAGCCAAAACTCTTCAGCTACTCTGTTGAGATGTAGCTCTGTAGACCTTACTGACCACATAATTTTCTTGTTCATCACTTCCATTATGCAGCTGGTCTGAGGAGGAGGTGTTTTATGAAGGGGATGTTGGATATAGTGCAAGTACTTTTTCTACCATACTGCTTTGGTGCAGGGCTTTTATTGCTGTCCATGTACAATACCCGCCTCAGTGCTGATCCAGTCCCTGTGGTCTGTGAGTTTTTAGTTGTCTTTGCTGCTACATGCCTACCACTGGCACTTAGCTCCTTAACAGTGGTTTATAGAAGTGATGACACTCACAAGACAGATGGTGATGCTCTTTACTTGCAGGGTTTTCATCCCTCTGCGGGCTGCTTTGGAAGGAGGCTTTGCTGCTGGCACGTTTTGTCATCTGTTGCTGTGAGGCAGTCATCCCTGTGTGGTCAGAAATCTTGTGGTTTATGCTGTTGCGGTAATGACAGGATAGCTAGCTCTCTGCAGATTCCTCTCGAGGACCAGTTCAAGGCTTCTAGGTAATAAGCATCACATAGCCTTTCTTCTTCAGGCTGATATAGAGACTACAAAAGCTCTTTGGCCCTCACTGTCTAACAGCAGCTTGGAGATCCAACAGTGAATTCCAGACTCAGGCCAGGATCTAGGGAATCCTTCTTCAAGAGATTGATGCTGTTTTTTTCCCCCTAATGGTTGTAGCATCTTCAGAGAGCCTGAGAGAGGAAAGGCTTCAAAGGTGCAGGGAGCCTGGTGCTATGGCCAAGCTGTCATTTTGTCTTTGCTTATCAAACCCTCTTAACTTCATAATGAAATATTAAGCCTTCTCCACCCTGATGACATGTTCATTTGCTTTTGCCTTTCCTCTGCCACAGTCAGGAGGGCTTTTCTTTTTTCTCTTTGAAGAAAGCATGTGAAGAACAAGGGTTTGGGTTTTAACTGCCCCTGGTGTAAATGCCTAATGCTTCAGGAGAAATCCCTACATACGTAACAAATGTGTATGTTCCTTTTTCTTTTTTCTGCCCCATTTGTCCTGCAGGAGAATTGTGTATTCAGAGGGAACAGAAACTCCTTGGTTTATAGGATTAAGATAAACCCACTTACTCTGAAATAACATTCACAAGGATAAAAATGTGATTTTTAGCCAAGGAGCTGAACACAGTGTACATTATCAAATGGGAAAAAACCCTGTTCCTAGTAGATTATCCTTAACACTTCCAATGTATAGTTAATGTTCCAACTGTTAATCCAGGTGAATTGCATCTCTTTTTACAGTGCATCTTTGTACCAGTGAACATATTCTGGCATGGTCAAGGCTTGGCTATACCTCTACATCTTGGACTATTTTCTATGTGTACTTTTCTCTCTAAATGCCTTTTTTATCCATTTATGCATTTCTTCAGCTGCCAAATGGCTCTCCTGCTGTGGCAGATGCTTTGGCTTCATGCTTGGTCTTTATCCCTTGTATGTCCAGATTTTGTTGGTTATACAGCATTTGTCAGCTACTTGCTGCTATTGCTCTAGTGAGCTTTTAGGAAAGTGTGAGAAACTTTTTTTTCTGTGTGTGTGAACTAAGGAGATAGTGTTTTGCAACATCTTGCTTTTAATTGTGAAACCCAAGTTTAGAGGCAGTTATCTTGGAAACTTTGAGGGGATCTGTAGAAAATACAGTAGTGGGTGTTGCATATATTGGTATTAGGTTTGGTACCATAAATATGCAAATAAACTGTGAGTCTCTTCATCATTGACTCCCTGATGCTTGTAACAGTCCATAAAACATAGCAATTTCTTCCTCACCCCTTGTACATGCATGCCTACCTACTTGGTGTATACACAGTTTATTAAGATATCTCCTGGATGGAGTTGCAGATGAAGACTTTTACAAACTGCCCTATTCAGTAAGAACCAGAAATTTTCTATAGTGAGAAGCTTTAATGTGGTTGCCAGTATTGTATTAAACATGTTCCTTTTCAGAGGGTCCTCTGGGTTGCCCACCCACTCAGCTGTATTTAGTCATCTAAAATAATGTTATTTCTCTATACGTCCACATCTGTTTTCACTCTATTGCCAATTGAAATGCTGCTGTATATTCTCTGTGTATTGTGGCTACTTTCCCAGCATATTGAAAATTTACGCAGTGTAAGGGGATTTTACAAGTTCTCGAAAAACATGAAGTATTTTCCCACAGTAGCCACACCGTATAATGTCTAAATGAAATGACATCTATTCACAGAATTAAAATGTGCACCTGCATATGACTTACTGCTTTATCGTGCCTTCACACAGATATAAATAATACTTTAGTTTCTTTTATTTGAAGCCAACATTTTCTTATGGGGAGCTTATTAAGTAGCTTCCTATAGTGAACTTCTAAGAATTAAGCCAGCTAGCATCCCGAATGTCTGGTAAGCACACTTTTACTGACTGCTGTTTTGTTTAGGAAACTGTTACACGCAAAATTTCTGATTTGTGGTGTTCTTAATGTATTCTGTAGCTATCGGTAATCGTCGCAGGAAGCTGAAGTGTGAAAGTGCTCAAATGGTGTTTGAGCACTCGGCAGCTAGAGTAATCTGGCACATGTTAAGTACAACTGCTTATTTCAGACCTTCCCAAGAACGTTGCTTTATGAAACTCTCCCTTAAGACTACTTAGAATTGAATGTCTCAACGTATATGGTTTTTAAAACTAAATTGGCTAACTCAAATCTGTGATGCTTTATCTCCTGTGTCTTCAGTGTCAGTATTGCATTTTTAAATATCTGGCCTTCAGATCTGTAATTATATTGGTTCATGCTATTAATGTCTAAAATCCTCTCCTGTTTCTGAGGGTCATCTCTGTAGCAGCAAAGGAGTTAATGAGTTGCAGTTCTGCCTTCCTAGCACAGATGATAAATCTTCAGATAAAGCTTGAGAATTGCCTGTCTTTCCTCCTCAAAACCTCCATCCCATGCTGAGCAAGTAGCATAATGAGCAGTCTGCTGCCTTCAAGGCAGGAGTCCAAGGCTGAACCAGCGCAGTGTCAGATTTGAACTTTTTAAGCCCAGTTCCCAGTGTGACAATCAGCAGTGTGCTAGCTGGCCAGAAGAGCTGATCCCAAACTGACAGATGATTTGCTATCTTAATTTCATTAGCTTCCCCACCAAATTGGAAGAGAATGAGAGGGGATGAATAACTTGTCAGCATGCTCCTCTAGAAGCATCTCTTAATACTTATGATTTAGACAAATTCCTGTGGCCCATCAGGTTTGTATTATGACTATGTATAAGTCTCTCCAAATTGCATAATGGGAGGCAATTGAAGTAGTAAATGCATGGAAAACAAAGTGGTAGGTCAGTTTTCCCTTGGAGCAGACGTGTTTTCCTAGAATTGGGATGTCATAGTTACACTGCACTTTTGCCTTTAATAAGCGTTTCAGTTGTTTTCCAGTCTTGGAGGAGCTGCAGAGGTGCCTGCTATTGCTTTGTAAGTTAGGATTTGATTATAAATGTGCTTTTCCAAACAAACTGACAGTCGATCAGCTTCTCCCCAGATTTCCATGCAGTATTTGGGGGGGGGATCCCAGGGAAACAGCTAAATAAATGGCCTGTTCTGGTGCCTGTACTGGAAGACAGAAAGCATCCCAGCCTGTCTAGGTACTGCAGGCCTGGAGATCTGTGCACGGATTCTCTTATGATTGTCGTTATGAACTTCCTATCCAAAATCCCACATTTCTTTGAAACCAACATTGGTTGCCTTACAAGTAATGAAGCTGATTAAAACATGGAAATCATCCTGGTTCTGCTATGAAGTAGTTTGTGGCTTTTTGAGGTGTGTCAGGTCTCTTTCCTTAAAAATAACTCTCAGAATGAAAATTTTGAGAATTACACTTCCACAGATTTTAAGGGGGGGGGAAGTAAGTTTGGATTATTTGAAATCTTTTAGTCCCTGTTCAGTTTTATTTTTATCAGCCTTTTTAAGGTACTTAGAGGAGGCTTTCATATCTCAAAATCCCTTTCTAAGATGTGTAACAACAGTTAATAGGTGAAATGACGGGGTAATGGAAGGAAAGGTCCAAGAACACCCATAACCTCCCTGTTGGACTCAGCAGTTCTGTAATATTAGTTACTCAGGTGAGGCTGAACATGGCACCATATGAGCTCCTGGTTTAATCTTTGCTGCTTATGTCAGAGGGTCGTGTAAATATGTGGGGGGAACTGAATTGTTATGAAATGTATCACTCTAATGGCTCCTTTGGAAATTCTTGTTAAGGTTAGTTGACCATAATTTTCACCACTAAACACAGCTTTTGTCATGAAAAATTATGAAAGTCCTGATTATAATTCATTGCTTTTTGTGTATTGGGGTGGAGAAAAGATACATTTAAGTTTTATATACTTCAAATTTAAGGATGACATATGCAAAAGTGGAAAGATTGCTGTGTACGTGTTGGAGTAGTCATGCTCAAGCATGCAGCCTCGTGCCTAACTCCTGATTGTTTCCCCTCTTGTTAGACTATAGAATCTAACTGGCGATGTGGGCGACATAATTTGCAAAGGATTCAGTGCCGCTCTGAAAACAGCAAAGGTGTCTACTGTTTACAGTATGATGATGAAAAGATTATCAGTGGCCTACGAGATAACTCCATTAAGGTAAACACTTTTTTCAGTCTTTTCCCTAGAGATAAGTGGGTAATTCTACCTTGGAAAGCTAACTGCTTGTGTTTCCTTGATTTCTCTTGTCTCTTCATGGGACAGTATTTATCTGTGCAGGGTTTATGAGGATGGGATGTCTTCTGTAGCCTGGCAAAGTTCTCACCTGCACTTTGTTCTGGAAACTTTAGGGACTGCCAGCCAGAGATCAATACTATTCACCACAAAGAAATGCTTGTGAAATCAGAGTTCACATAACTTGAATGAAGACTGCATGTGCCACAGTCCTTAGCTGTGTCTTTTGTCATTGCTAGTAATTTGCTTTTATGCTAGTAGGTTGCTTTCATGCTAAATGTCCGTGGCGTTTCCTTTTACAAAACAGGCTTTTATCTTTTCACGATCGTTGGTTATTTCACTGTTCTGTCAAAAACTTGCGTCAAGACTTCCTTAAGCTAAAAGGGAGGACAGGCCCACTGATTGAACAAGCTAACTGCCCATGGATTCTTCCTGCTATCTCGTAGTTTTCTTCCTTCCTTCACAGTTGCGGCAATGTTCAAGTCTGGGATCCATGTTCTTGATCTTGATAAGCCATTTATACTTCTTGTTTTTAACAGATTTGGGACAAAACAAGCTTGGAATGTTTGAAAGTATTAACAGGACATACTGGCTCGGTTCTTTGTCTGCAGTACGATGAAAGAGTCATTGTAACGGGATCTTCAGATTCTACAGTGAGGTGAGTGTTATGTTTTTGCACAAAAATCATTCGAGTATCAGGGCTGGGAATATTTACAATAATCTCTAAATATCAGAAAACATCCCTAATGTGAATGTGATACTATTATCCCAAAACCAAGATAGTCATACTTGGCAAAGCATCACACTATATAAAGTTTTTTCCAAATCTGTTTCGTTTTTTTTAGTGTTAAGAATTTTGGAGGAATGTGACCCGAGTGATTCAAGGCCCTATCCTGAAGTTGTAGAATGGCTGATGGCCAACTATACAATAATTTCTTCTTCCACTGACTTCTGACATCTTTTAATTATGACTATTAATGAAAGGGTATTTGGTATATATGGAGCACTTGTCTGACTGCAATTTTGATGATACTGAATTTAAATCCTTATATGAATTCAACGGTCAGTAGATGTCAGATATAAAGACACTCGGGTAGTTCAGTGGAAGGGCCTTGCCTCCTCCTGGTGTCTTGCATTGGTATACCAATGTCAGTCTCTACAAAACTTCTCAAAAGTTAAGAGCTGATCTTAACACCATTCAGGTACTATTAGTAGTGATTTTTCACTTCATGTAAGCTAGGAGGTAGCCCCGGAGAGTGCTACGTCCCAATTGCTACTGGTGTGCACAAAATCTGAATGAATGGTGTAAAACTGAAAAAAATCCCTCATATTGGATAGTATTTGTTTTGGTCTGTTCCATCAATTTATACATCATACCAGTTTTAGTCATCCTGGAGGAGTTGTAGAATTGTTAAGCAGCTCTCTCTTTTAGCAGTGGTCCCAGCTGAGGCATAATTGTTTGCTGCTGTTAATTGTTGCTTGTGAGTCTGAGATGTGAACTAGGGTGTTTCCTCAGCACCTGCCTTCCTGCCTTCCCACCTTCCCCATGCCCTAAGAGATGTTAAACAACCAGAGAGCTCTCCATTAGAGATAGTGGCAGACTTGTGCATGTTTATGCTTTATACCATGCATAGCCATCATCCTTCATTAGGAATAAAATTCTTTTCTTTTGCAGAGTTTGGGATGTAAATACAGGTGAAGTTCTGAACACGTTGATTCATCACAATGAGGCAGTGCTTCATTTGAGGTTCAGTAACGGCTTAATGGTGACATGCTCAAAGGACAGATCAATTGCTGTTTGGGATATGGCATCACCTACTGACATCACCCTGCGCCGTGTCTTAGTTGGCCATCGTGCTGCCGTTAACGTGGTAGACTTCGATGACAAGTATATTGTGTCAGCGTCAGGTGACAGGACCATTAAAGTAAGTTGGCAGAGCTCTAATCTAGGTCTGTGTGCCTACCAAGCCAGAAAAGCTTCTGAGTGTTATTCAACTCTGAATAGCCAAGGTGCTCATAAGCAGTTCTGTGCCTTTTTCTTTACCATTCAGCTAGCTGCTTCCTCTTGCTAGCTGTTAATGTCTTTATGCACATAACTAGGCTCGTAACATTTTTGTGGCTTCTGTTGTACAATTGCAAGAAAGTAAAGCCCATTCGCTGTTTGAACTCTAGTCTCAAGATCGGTTTGTTTGTTAAATGTGGCACATTTTGTGCCTTTTTCCAAGCGGTATTTTTTATTTCAATTGGCAGTCCTGTTCCAGATGTGAAATTTATCAGCAGTTGCCTTTCCTCACCACGCCTTCCCAGCAGCGCAACCAGACTTTGCCATGTTTGAAGAATTAAGAGGCTGTATTTGAAGACTATTACATACCAGAAGATTTGAGTTACCCCGAGTGTATTAATGTAACAAAGGCGTTTCCCCCCTTCCCTTTCTAGAACCAGAGCTACCTTAGACTGTGCCAAAAAGCTCTTGGCAGTTTAATGTCCAAATATCTGCCAGAGATCCTGCTGCACTCTGTGTTGGAAAATGAGCCACTGGATACTCTACATTACAACTTCAATTACAGTTCATTAAAAATGGGCAAAGTTGATTGAATCATTTAATGTTAAGAAAGAAGCAGCCACTGAACTTTATAGGCCATGGTTTTGGCCTTCTCTTACTAGTAGATTGCTAGCAATTTCTTTGGTAAAAAAACGTGGGGGTGTGTGATACCTTCCACTTTTAAAAATTATTACTACTTTATCAATATTCAAGTGAAATCAAGTTGTTGATATCAGTTGGGGCAGTCTCTACCACCTGAAAATATTTTATATGCAACCCCACCCCCCCAACTTTTCTCATTGACTCGACGTGCAATAGCAGTGCCCGTGGCTCCTGTCAATGCTAGGTCCCCATAGCGCTGGTCTTCCATTGATGCCAGGTACCCACTCTGCCCGTAAAAATACTATGTGAGTTTTCATTCCACTATCCAGCAATGGTCAGCCTCAGACCTCTTCTGTTTATGAATTCATAACAGCTTCTACTGAAATTCAAAAGCCTTGTTTAGGCATAATTCTCAGAGGAGCATTTATCTTGTGTTTCACAGGTCTGGAGTACAAGTACATGCGAGTTTGTTCGTACTCTAAATGGGCACAAGCGTGGCATTGCATGCCTCCAGTACAGGGATCGACTAGTTGTCAGTGGATCTTCAGACAATACCATTAGGTGGGTGCCTGCAAGCGGCTATTGGTATGTAACAGTGCACATTTGCACATGTGAAAGTAGGATTTCCCGTGACCTTTGATGCTGTCCTGCGCTGCTGCATGCACAAAACATCCTTCATATGTCTTGCTATTGGAGCAGATGACATATGAATGAAGCTTAACTCAGTGTGAGAGTAAATGTATCGCATCCCTGTGAAAAAGTGGGACACCTGAGGTTTATGTCAAAGCTGAACAAAACTTCTTATCTACTGCTGTAGTTTATCACCTTGTCTTCTGCTTGGACAGATGAGGAGGACGTTGGTCACTGGTTTTCTTACTTACTTTCTGAAACTCCAATCGTTTGTTTGTGCAGAATAGAAAAAAGTATATTACTATTTCCCAAGATTACTTAACACGTATCCAACCTTTACTTGTATGTAATTTTGAATGACTAAATTTTGATATACTGCAGCTACGATGCAAACTTATCTCTGAAAAGCATGGAAGGAACATCTCATGGTTCTCATGCCTTTTTAAGCAAATTATGTGATATCTCCCACAGAAAACCATTCAGTAGCATGCTTAAATCACTGCATGTGAGGCTAAGGGACAGTGCTGAACCTGAAGTACTCAAAGACTTTCTCCTCTGTTCTCTTAAGACTATGGGACATTGAATGCGGTGCCTGTTTAAGAGTATTAGAAGGCCATGAAGAACTGGTTCGATGCATCAGGTTCGACAATAAGAGGATTGTTAGTGGAGCCTACGATGGGTACGTTTTTGAAAGCAATTGCAAGAAAACTTGCCTTTCTTAGCAAAGCATCTTCTGAAAGCCATTGAGCCTTGTGTAAGGGCTCTTTCGATTTGGCTAATGGATCAATATTTAACTGAGTGGCTTCTGCTTGAGCATTTCAACGCAGTAGGCTGCAGTTTTAAGTAGCCGAGAAACTGCTTTTCCAGTGCTCTTTAGCACACTCCTAAATTGTGTTATCACTCAAGTTTGACTTCCCATAGAAAGTAAATGTTTGTTTGGCTGAAGTGACATTCCTTTGTTTTTTCTCTCAGGAGTTCCTCCTTGCCAGGTCCTGTGTGCTTGGAGTGGTTTAGGCTTTCTATTTTTGTAAGACAGCAGCACTGAAAATGTTTATTGTGAGCGTAAATGTATCTTGTGGGGCTCTCAGAAGTCTTTAGTGACCATTTCTGTTGGGTTGAGGGCAGGAGCCCCACTGTTAGTGCTTCTGACTTGCTCAGTATTTTCATTGTGTAGTGGATTCACGACAGCTTACATCCATGTCCAAATTCTCCATTTCTTTCTCTGCCTGATTTATATTTCAAGTGAACAGTAGAGTTACTGAAAACAATTCTTGAACTGTGTTTGTCTCTAGCCTTTTATTTGGGTTTAGTGTGTCACTGGGGTTGGCAGTTCTAGCTTAATTCCCGCTGGAACTTTGCACCTCATCAGTAGTGCTGTGAGCTTTTGAGATCTTCTGCAGTTCCAAAATGGCTTGTGCATACACAGTCAATTTGTCTTTCATGTAACCAACCCACTTGGCCCATCACAAAGACATCACTGTATTTGCTGCTAAAAAGAAATACAAAACTATCTGTGTTTTACGAGATCTAGCATTAGTATTTTGGTGAAGATAGATTCTAACATTTTGCTTGATCCTAATGAACTAGCTGTAGGGAAATTCTGGCATGCTTTCCATTGCTTTAGATGTTTCTTCTATGCTTATACTTGAAACAGTGCTTTCATAACGACCTTCTTATTTTACTTTATAGCAAAATTAAAGTTTGGGACTTGCAAGCTGCTCTTGACCCTCGTGCCCCAGCAAGTACATTATGCTTGCGTACGTTAGTGGTATGTAAAATTAATTTACTTGGGGTTATCTGAAATCTTTTATTTGTAAGTGAGAGGCATTTTATTACATTACAGTGGGATAGGTGAGAAACTCGGGATGTTTTATAAAGCCTAGGCTGCTGCTTATTCTAAAAATAAAGAAAAATTTATATATTGTTATATCCTGAATGATTTGGATCTGAGCTTAAAAGAAAGATCAAGTTTTTCTAGTTTGAGATTCTCGGATAGTCTTAAAAAAAAAACAGCGTGACACAGTATCAAATCATTCTAGTTATTGGTGTGTTTCTCAAATGTCATTGTAGGACTGGCTTTAAATTTCCTCTTATTAAAAAGGGGGGAGGAATCTTGTGAGCCTTTCCCAAACCTTTCTCCTAACCCTTCAGTTTGGAAGGAAGAGACATGAAGAGGGAAGGGAGGTTGAGTCGAACGGTTTATGACAGGAATTCTAATCACTTCAGAGGACTATCAGATTTAAGGCTGTTGCTTAAATTATATTTTTCCTTTGTAATGAGTGTTTTGGTTTATGACAGTAGATTTAATTGAAAATAAGTTAGGGAAATGGGTTCATAGTTCTGTTCACTGAAATGTGCATGAAATTTTACTTCAGGATTCAGTTTGACAAGCTAGTAGCAAGCCAAAGTTATTGTCTGTATGTGATAGTAACTGGCTTATTCAGCATGTGCTTGGCCTTTCCAACACCTAAAGAAGTGCTTACATGGCCAGAAATGCTTCTCATTTTTTCTTTCTTTTCAGTAGTCTTTGCACAGAGATGAGATTTAACTATTCTTTTATTCCATATGAATGCAGTGTATTTAGTTTTATTGAAAAAGTTGATTCTTCCCCTTCTGTGGGTATACTGTAGCTCAGGTTATAGTTTGGAGATCAGTCTGACAGCTTCAGTTAGTTTTCCCATAAAAGTAGTGTACTCCTTTTAAATTTATTAAAAATGGATAAGCTGGACAAAGAGGAGAACCTTTTCTGGGCCTCTTACTGCCATTTTGAGATTTCTTGGAAGAGCTGATGGAGCATGTACTCCTCCACCTCCCTTTCTTGCAGCAGCGTTTGAACACAGTCATCTTGACTAGTAAGCAAGCCATAATGGTCCTTTCAGCAGCGTGCCCTAGATGAAGCTGTGATGTGGTGTATTAGGGCTATACAAAAACAGAGTTAGCAGCAGTGTTGAATGCAAATGTTATGTAAGAGAAGGAGCCCTGGCAGATTGTCAGTGCCAGCCAATCTTCTAAATTGCTGCTGCTTGATTGATAGGCTGCTTTTGTCTTTAATAATCTCGGTCTCTATGGCTGGCACCTCCAGGGGAGGCTCGGGGTTTACAAGCACTGCATTTGGAAGCTGTGTATTTTGCTGAAAAAAGCTTACATACAAAACCAGCTTTTCTTAAACTTGAGTGTAATTATAACTAAGGGTTTCTTAACCAGCACACCCGAGTTTGAATACACCGTTCTGTGTCTGAATACACGTGTGAGTACAAAAGTAATGAAATGTTACCCTCTTCTTGCCTTGCTAACTGATTTCGTATTGCTCACAGGAACATTCAGGACGTGTCTTTAGACTCCAGTTTGATGAATTTCAGATCATTAGTAGTTCCCATGACGATACAATTCTGATTTGGGATTTCTTAAATGTGCCACCCAGTGCCCAGAATGAGACCCGCTCTCCATCTAGAACATACACTTACATCTCCAGATAACAGTCTGCACTTTACTACCCTCAGAAGGTAAGCCTCCCTCTTTTTATTGGAGGTATAATAAATATCTGATATTATCACCCTGCCTGCAGGTTGGCTTAGTCAAAACAACAAGCTGATGTTTTCCTTAAGAAAAGAAAACCTATTTATGCCACTTCTTTCACTGTCTAGTCTTTGTATGGTCATGCTTCAGCTTATAAAACTTGTCACGTTATCTTACCCCCTTCTATAATCCCTCCTGTTTATAATTGGGTACTTCAGGTATTTTATGGAAAGTTATTATGTATTCACAACATTCTTGGAAACTGAGGAGATGTGGTGTATTGCACAGGTATTCCAGATATCCTGTGAAGTCAGAGCCTTTCAGAGTTCTTGATACATCTGCTCACTATGTGAAGCTTTGTAATGAGCATTGTAATACACCTCTAGTAAACTGAATGTGTATATGATCTTTGGACAAATGCTCATCAGAAATGAGCAGTTCTGTGATAAGCACAAAGAGCAGGGAAAGCTTTCAGAACTAAAAATTACATTGTGTTAGGCAACCTGACAACTCAGAGCTGTCAGAAACGGTGCAGATGAACTTTTCCTCTTGTGTTTCCATTTTTCTGCAAGTCAGCTTCATTTAGTTCTCGAAGCACAGTGGGTAAAAGCTCTGCTGTAGATCTGTTTGTTAGGACAGTGGATTCTTTTCCTTATGTCATCTATATTGCTGCCAACAATTGCACTTCAAACTATAAATAGCTGTGAGTGCTGGGACTTGGAAACATAGAAATTGCCTTACCAAAGCAGAGCAGTCACCCCTTTCTCCAGTGCCGCATCTCTGCCAGTGCTGAGACTGGATGCTTCCAAGGAAGTGGAGACACCACAGCAAGAGGAGTTAGGACTAACATTGCCCCAACAGGAAGGATTTATTTTATTTGAAGTAGATAATTAATAGTTTGCTTAAACATTGTGGGAAAAGCTTTCCCTGGCTTCATGTAAGCATGGATTTTCGTTACCTATCTGTATATGTTTATCCCTGCTGTGGCAATAAATTCCTTGGGTTTTTCCACTCCTCCTGTAGGATCTCTGCTTCTGGCTAGGAAATACCTTCCTTTGTGAAGACACACTTTGCTTCTTTGAGATGCTGGTTCTTAAAAATTAGTTTTCTTTCACCTGTGAGCATTCCTCAGGAAAGTGTTGGCTGCCTTTCCTGCTTACCGAACTCCAACTCATTTAAAAAAAAAACCAAGGTAATGTCCTCTCTGGATATGACACTTGGATCTGTTGGTTCATTAGGTTTCAGAGAGTCAAAGCAAAAGGCTGGCCATTGCTAGACTGAGTTTCCTGTCTTTCTGAACCTGTTATTAATTCAGTAAAATTAGGCCCATGATTAAGGAAGAAGTCTTATGCTATGATGATGAGTTAGTGTGCAGAATCAGCAGTTAATGGAATTTTCCCTTAAAACCACATTTTAAGAACACTGCTGCAAGGGTAGTTTAGTACAACTCATGGACTTCCTTATCCTGCTTGCAGTAGGAGGACAACAGAAATCTGAAAAGGCTAAACTGCTAACCTTAATGTTTGTCCAGAGTGGGGAAATGGTTAAAAGACACAACTTTCTGGGAGATAAATCCTGAAACTATCCAAAGAGCCGGGTCCTCCAGCACTGCTTACCTGTGACTTCCACTTCAGAATGATTTTGTTTGATCCAGGATGACATACTTGCATCCTTGTTGTGGAAAGCTTGATGCTGTCACTGATGGCAATGTCCCTAGGGACTTTGTCCTGCTCCTTTTGAGACAGAGATGCTGCCATTGGCTTCTGTGCCACCTGGGTCCATACCTAGGTGAACTTCTGCTGTGGAAACTCCAAGGCTTGTTGCAGTTGAATGGTTTTCCCTCTCTATGGAAAACTTTTTCCTCCTTTCAGAATAATTCTTTTTTTTTTTCTTTTTTTTTTTTTTTTTCCTTCCCCCTTGCCTTTTCAGGCAGATAGAATGGGCTGCGTGAGAAGACAACAATAGTTTTGGGAACAATCTCCATCTGTCTTCCAGTTACTACACCCTTTCTTCTGTTAACTTAGAACATAATTGGAGATTGACAAATTTTTTCTTTTTTTTTAATTTTATTTAAGTTACAGCAGTATATTTGGCAGGCTTCTTTTATTAGTTTTGATTCATGGAAAAGCTATACACAGTGTGTCTTAAGCGTAAAAGAAATTAGGAGTTGAATAAAACTTCTATCAATTTGCTTGACCAGCAATATGCTGGTGTCTTACTTTCCTCTCTTGCCACATGTGGCCCACAAGACCCACTGTCATTGAGATTTGTCAGTGAAATATCAAATGCCTTTGGCGGTGTGTTCTTCCATTCAAATTCTGCACACTTGACAGTTTTGCACAGCTTATGTCTGACTTGTCCTGTGACAGACAACTGAAACCATGCCGACCTCCATATCCTGGAAGTTGTTGGTGTTGGTAATGACAGTCCCTTAATAATTATTTCCTATACAGGAGAGATGCTGTGATGTCACTTTTTGACAGGTTTGTCTGACTTCAGAATCCAAAAAACATAAAGCTACATAAAATTATGGTCAAACAGCTAATATTTCATTATGACATTTAATGAAACAGTTTTATATGCTTTCAAACATTATAGTTTTCTGAATTTTGAAGCAGCCCCATACACTTTTTTACAAGGCTTGCAGTGTTATGCCTCTTCAAAGCGGATCATTTTTGACAGTCCTGGCAGTTGGCTGCGAGAGTTTTATTGCTTTCTGTTGAATTCCTGTTGTTTATTGTAACATGATAAAAATTGTTACCATATGATAGTCTAATATTCTTACATTAAGCAGTAGGCATTGGGCTGGGGGAAGGGAAGTGAAGGGGAAGTGCCTAAAGATGTTTTAACCTTTCATGGGAATTCTATATCAGAAGAGGGCAGTTCTCTGTAGTCCCTAAAAATGGTTTTGGGAAGTGGCAGGTAATATCAAAGTTCAGATTTAATTACATGAAGAACTTGCACTGGCTCCAAGCTAATGATGGAGTCGTGTGGCTGGAAAAGGTAACCGAAATACAAAACTACTTGAGTTTTATTGTCGGGTTTTCTTAAAAAATCATGTATTAAAGCAACTGAACTTGCATCCTGTGCAAAACTTGCTCCTCTGCATTGTGGAGAAGAAAGGAAAATTTTCTCGCATGTATGTAAGTCACTGTTTCAGTAAATAGCGTTCAGCATTTAGCGAGACTAGCTGGTGGCTCACCTGCTGGTCCCCAAGAGCGTTTTTGATTCTTACTACGTCTAAGAAAACTGCCAACCTGTAGGTGACCCCCAAGGACTAGTGCTATTGAGAATCTTGCTCTTACTTAACTGAATTCAGAGCATATTCTGCAACAAAGGTAGCGTCCTGTGGAGATGCATCTCTCCTCAAAGGAAGGACTTCTAGCGCGGAGGGAAGTGTTTAACGGCAAGCACCCCCTTAATGGGTTGCGTAAGGGTTGCACTCCTTGCAGGTATTTTGCCGTTTTAGTTTCAGCCTGGAGTGCAAAAGATGGCGTGGGCCTAACCTCCTCTGGATGTCTCCAAACGTTGCTTTTTGATTTGTATCTTCTGTCAGTTCAGCTTGTCTTTTGTCTTTTTCAGGGTTTCACAGTCTTGAACTACTGGATTTTTGGCTACTACATGCCTGAAGATGTTGATTGACAGCTAAAGTCAGAATTGGTTCTAGATGCTGTGTAGATGCAAAGCAGCACAATTCTATATCTAAATTTCTTAATCTTTCCTGCTCTCAGTGGTCGTCTTTGAATTTACTACAAATTCACTGACTTCGAGTAGATGAATTTCAGAAGCCTATCCTTCCCTGCAATGAGAAATCCAAAGCTTCACATGTAAATTGTCCGTAGAAACTGAACTCTGATGGCTTGTTTTTCAGAAATAAATCGGAAGTCAAGAAAGGACTTGGCCTAATTTATATTGCTTTGCACTTTTGTCTGACTTTAAACAAAAAACATTCTCCAATGAAATTTGGGTGCCAAACACATGCCCAGAATGTACAGAGCTTTGCTTTCAAAGTCACCATTGTCCTTTAGACTTTACTCTCATGACAGATTCAGAGCCTGTTTTGTTTGATAGGAGTGTACGTTGGACTCTTAGAAATATTTCTGAATTGCTCAGTAATATTTTTGGATTACAGTTTACTTGTTTCTGCACCAATAATTTCTTTTAAATTAAAGATTACCTGTAATTCAGGCTAGGTTATCTAAACTAGTTGTATAGCACTGTCTTTTCCTTTAAACTGTGCTCTGTACTACAGCCGTCCTACGCTTCCTAATGTTTGGTATAGTAAAACCTTTCCATGTGTGCTTGCCTCATTTCAAATACTGTATAAGCATGTAGATATGATGTACATAACAGTGTAACCTCCAGGTGCTAGGAGTCAGGATTTCCTGACACTACACAAAATGTGGTAGCACTTGGCAGCAGGATGTTCTAACTACTGGCACTGTAGGGGTTAATATGAGTTACCTAGACATTTTCTCTGCAAAAGGAGGTTTTCAGTATTCATTAGGATTTTTTTTAATGGGAACTACATATTTTAAAATGTAATTTCTAAACTTTTTAAAAATTAAAAAATGTTTAATTTATGTTCTGTATCTTATATTTTTGTGCCGCAGTATTTACAGATGTCTTTCTTTTAACACCAGTAGGTCCTCACAAACACCTACTGATGTCCTTCTTTAGCATTAGTTTGGCTGCTCAATGGAGAAGATGCCATGGGCCAAAGCTAAATTTATTTATGTTTGATTTGTAACACTTCCTTACGGTGGAGTGGAGGTCCCTTCAAGTCAATGCTGTGGTTACCATGCTGATTACCATGCTAATTACCATGCTAGTTTTCTTTTCCATAGCTATCAGCTGTGACCATGTTGCGATGTCCTGGTCATGGTTCCTCTTCGTTAGCATGCTTTTTTTAGGAAGTCTCAGTAGTTTCTTCTTATGTTGTCATAGTCTCCCCTCTAATTTATGTGGTCATATAAATGCTACTGCATTTTTCTGATGTCAGAGTAAGACATGGATAAATGCAAACGTGAATATTTTATTTGCATTACTCGTGTGTGACTACGCCTGTCAGTGGCTTTTCTTCAGTGCTTCAGTCGAGCTCAGCGTGAAATCCGCCTGTTTTCCTGGGGAAGATGCGTGCTGGCACAGAAATGTATTGTCATTCCTTTGATCCTTTGTACGTCATGTATTTTTTTGTCCTCTGGCAGCACTTTCTTGGGTTTGCATTTTTCCCCTTGTACAATCAGAAAGGTTAGGGGACGTCCAATTGCTGAGGGATCGCTCCCACGTTACCGGTGGGACAGCCGTGGTTAGACGCATTGTTTCTGTGTCAAGCGAATTCAGAGAAAGCGTACGTCGAGGCGTTACCGAACCGTTACAGAAGTGCGACTTAAGGTTTTCTCCTCTTCACCCTTCACATTGAGAGAGGTGTTGGGATCAGTGTTTAAGTTAAACTCCCATTTATGTGTTACTACAACAATATTTATTTCATCGAGATGACCGAATGTGATGAAGTACAGAAGATTAAAAACACGCTCCTAAGCAGCGTCCATAAGATCACTTTTTGGTAAGCTTGACAGTAGTTCGTGAAAGTGTCTTATTTTACCCTTCTCATCTAATAGCTTTAATATTAAACTGTTTAAAAAGAAAAATCTGTTGCAGCCCTGAAGAAAAAGGTATTTGTTTCCGAAGAACGGAGTCCTTTTTTTAAATGCATGTGTAAGATTTGAATTCATGTTTTTCCTTGGGAGATAATGGTATTTGAACATGCAGTCTAAACTTCTTTGTGCTTTGTGTAACATAGCAGTGGACTTTTGTGATTGGCACCCAAGGAACTTGACTCCTGGGATTAATGGTAGTGATCCTGGCTGCACTCTGGACTTTGTTTTGCTAACCATAATTGAGCAACTGTACATTACTGCTATATTAATGTTTCAAAGCACTGGGATAGTCTAATTCTAACTTGTAATTATGTTTGCCAATTATCTGTTTGGAAAGTTGGTGTATGAACAGCTTCTTGAAACTGTTAAATTGTACAGATATGGTTCATGATCTAAAGCTTTGTACTGTGGAATGTGCTTAATAAAAAAAAAAGTTTGAACTTAATTTGTCAAATAAATGGATAAGTAACGTCATCTAACCAAACATCGGTATTATGCATTAGTTCATGCAAGCTCAGCGCGCAGTTACGCTGACTCGGAGCTCGTGTTGGTAAGAGTTTGCGTTGGGCACCGGTGCCGGCAGCGCTGACCCAGCGGGTGCCTTTCCCCGCTCATTCGGCAGCACCCGGTGTAAGGCGGCACATGGCTACTGGCCAAAGCATTTTGAGTCCAAAAGGGGTCTGCAGTGCCCCAGCTGCGTGCTTTGGCACAGGTCCGTGCAGTTCTGAGATGGTTTTTTACCCCGCCGTTTGTTACAGTGCATACTCTGGGAGGATGCAGTGAATAACAGAGCTGAGGTAATTCATCCATCTCAGAGGCACTTAATTCCTCCGCTTTGCCGCAGCCCTTCCATGTCGCGCATCAGCAGAGGCATCACAAGAAGAATTTTTTCTGACTTTATCAAGAATGCAGATAGAATTTTTAAAATATTATCCATTTCCGTGGTTGCTAAAGCAGTCTGTGTTCATGCCCTGAGCCCTGTGTGGATGAACAGTCTTCCAGTGCTAGCTCTGTCTCAAGAAAAACTTTTTCTTGGGTTTTCTTTAGCTAATGTGCAGTGACTAGCGAGAGTAAGCGATTCAAAGTTCTCATCTTTGGCCTCTCTCCCCTGGTCTTCTGTCAATAGTTTTATTTGTGAATTGAGTTTGCTTTTAAACAGTTTGAGAAGCTGCTGCTGCATGGTTACTGAGTTGCTCCAGTTCATTTCTGAACGATCAGACCAGAAGTGATTGACGGTGCAGATCCTCTGCCGCAGCCTCATGCCATTAGCGTGGGGGGACTGGCCAGGATCTTGCTGGCTTGTCAAGGTCCAGGTATGAGGGCAGCGGGGGTGAAAATGTCTTGTTAAATCATCGTGCTTCAGCCAACTTTGTATGCCCGCCATGGGGCTCACCAGTGACCTTCTCTTGAAAGTGTTGCTTTTTGGTAAGGTGTTTGTTGGAAGCACTAGCCTGAAGTGTTTTTAAAGGTGCTATAAACTCTGTGGTAAGAATCCGAGCAAAGTTCTGGCTAAGTATTGGCAAATTCAGTCTTCAGAATATCTCTCTAAATGTAGATTACTTTTTATTCTCCTTGGCCTGCTCTGACACTGGATAATGATTTTCAAAGCAACATTGCTGCTGCTCAGATTGTAGCTGCACTTTAGTGAGAGGAGAGCAAGTAAAATCTCATTTATTTTCTGCTAGAAGTGCACCGTAAAAAGTGAAGCCCTGCCGAACCATTTAAAAGGGTCGTGAATGTCCTGCTGAATATCATTATCCAAATAAGCCATAGAAGCTCTGTGATACATCTGCTAAAATCTGGAGTATAAACTTTGAGGTCAAACTTTAAAATTCCATCTCACCTGGGTGGCCTTTGGTTTTGGTTGTTTTGTTGGGTTTTTTCCCTTGCAGTTGTAGCCTATTTAACAGTCATCTCTTAATTCCCACCAGAGAACCTCGCTGTGAAGTTGCGGAGGCACCTCTCGGCCGGGTGCTCCCACCCATCCTGGCGTGGTCTGGGGCCCCTTTTCCCTCTTCCCTCTCCCCAAAGGCTGGGAGCGGTACGCTGCCCCGGGCACCGCGGAACCCTGCTGCTGCCAAACACCGGAGAAGGAGGGCAGATGTGGGGAGCATCTGGCCCCGGTTAAGGAGAGGCCATGGGGTGTTCTCGGGTTGCAAGGTATGAGGTAGATTTGGCCATTAACCGTCGAGCGGGTTTTGGGGTTTACCCCGCTCGTTGCCTTGCCCCGCCGTACAGCAGCCCGGGGCTTCGCTCCGTGTCGTCGCCTGATGCTCCGGGGAGCTGGGGGACCCCAGGCTGCTGTCGGTCCTCATTGCTGATCGCTTTTGGGAACCGGGCAACGGGAAAGGGTTTGTGCTGTGAAATGAGGTGATGGAGGGGTGTGTGTGTGAGGTCCCTCAGTGCCCTGTGTTGGCGGGGAGGGATGTTCTCATCGGGAGCTGTGTCGCTGTCCTGGTTTGTGCTGTGTGTTGGTTTATCTTCTGGGCAGCCGTGGGTTTGCTTCAGCACAGCTGTGGGCAGTGTTTGTCAAGAGGGTTGGAGGGGACAAGTGCTCAACAGAGAGCGACAAATTATTTTTATGAGATTCTTCTAAAATTCATATCTGAAGGTACGCTGCAGTGGGCTGTGCTGTTACACTCGAGCTGTGACTTTCAGGCAAGGTTTGATGTCGGTGGCTCCCCTGGCTCTGGTTATCCCACCGGAGTGCGGTTCTCCAGCCTCATCTGTCACCCAAAGAATGCGGCTGCCCGTCCATCACTGCTAGGACGGGTTGCTGTCGCATGTCCGCGCATGCAGGGAAGTCGCTTTTGGCTTTTCCACCGTGTCAGCACTGCGAGGCAACAGCTTGACAACAAACCTGCTGCCTGGAGAAGGGCTCTTCTTAAACTGGATTCAGCTCAGCCCAGGCTGGCTGGCGAGGTTGGAGCTGTGTTGATGAGCTCAACTGGGTACAAATGCACTGCAGTCAAATTAATCAGTGGAAAGCGTGATGGAAGGAGGCAGTGGGAGGGCAGTGGGATGGCTGCTTGTGGGCTGAGCAGATGTTTGGGCCGGGTACTACAAACTGTCCAGCCCTGAGCTTTCTCCTTGGTGCAGAGCTGAGCACTTCAGGTCCAAGTTTTTGCTGGACTTTGCTGAACCTCTCCTCTGCTGCAGCATGTTTTTTCTTCCCAGATGCGTGCTCTTCATTTACCTCTGCTTCTCACCATTTCCTGAAGCTTTTTTTTTTTTTTTTTTTTCGGTTTCTCTGAGCAACTGTGAGATGGACAAGACCAGAGCAGGGAGTGTGAGCAGGACTGCAGGGACTGTGGGAAGGAGGGTGGTGGGGGGCCTTGGGAAAACTCGCAAAGACAGGATAGCTGGCAGGGACCGGGGTGCGCAGGGAGCACTTGGATGCAGAGGAGCACCTTGCCTTCCCGTCCTGTGTGAGCCCAGTCGTGTTTCTGCGGAGGCTGATTGTGCCAGACCTCCTGCGGCCGGGCAGGACCTGCCGGGGAGGGCAGTGGTTCCAGGGAATGGGCGTTTCGGTGTTTGCTCTTGCCTGGCTCGGCTGTAGAGGCTGCCCAGCACAGTCCTGCAGCTCACGCTGGGCAGACACCAAACCTCTTTGCTAGGCTGGAACTGGGAGCTTTTAATCAGCCTTGTAACGTGGTATGAAGGTAACAGGCCTGTCCCGAAGCCTTTCCAGTTCCTGGTGTAAGCTGGAGAGTAAATGACGTGTCTTTCTGGAATGGATCTTTCTGGCTGCGTGTGTACGGACGACTCCTTAAGCTGCCCACTTACAACAGGTAAGGTACGAGGTATCACCTCGTCCTGAATAGCGTAAGGACTGTCATAAGTCATAACAAAGTTTTGGTAACTAAATACTTTCTTAAAAATACCGTTACAGCTATTGTTTCCTCCGAGGTTAACTGTCTGCCAAGCTCTGCACCCCCTGTCCTGCTTACTGCCCGGAGCTCTGGTGCCCGCGCAGCCAGACCGAGTGACGGCTGAGCTGCTCTTCAGCTCCGGCCGGGGCTGCGAGCTCGGCCCAGCATCCACCTCCCCTCTCGAGATGTCTTGCTCCGTGTTGCCTCAGTGCCGTTGCTGGGGCTTTTATGCGATTGTCGGCAGCGAGGTGGCTCTGGAAGCACTTGCCCAACTCTGAATAACCATTTTGAAGGGTCTGTCATCTCATGGGCTGAATTAAGCAAGCACCTGAAATGACTTGTTGGCCTTTCTTCCCGAAGCTTTACAGCAAGGCGTGCAGGGAGCACTACGAAGCCTTCCTGTGCCAACAGCATCAGCAGATCTTACCCCTCTGCCCCTCAGGGGAGCAGGAATGAGCCTCTGGAGCTGTAAGTGCCCTGGTGAGAGCAAAACGATTTGGGTCAGGGTAGAGCAAACTTCTTTCAGTAGACAGAGGTGAACCTGCCCTGGAGCCCTCCTGTGTGTGGGTGCAAGGTGCTTCAAACGTGTCTGTAACCGCAAACTCCCCAGGCAGGGCTTTGGTGGCTGTTTTCTCACTTGTTCCTATTTTTGAGCTCACTTCATGGTTTTGCTGGTTTAAGTCCACTCCCTGGGTCGAGGGGCTGCGATTTTCAGAGCCATGGCGGGGGGTGGTATGGGTCAAGGCAGCCACTCGGGCAGAGCTCAGGAGAGGCTGGGGGGACGGAGATGCTCGCTGTCACTGTCACTTTCCCTGGCTTCCCAGGAGGGCAAAAGCAGGAGCTGAGCGTGGGGGTGACGTGCTCCTGGTCCTCCTTGCCGCCGAGCAAGGCAACTGCCGAGTTTGAGGCCAGCCAGAGGGTTTTTCGGGTTTCGTAGCACCGTTTGCAGCAACGGAGGCTCAACTCTGTGAGCCGGCTGCACGCCACGGCCAGGGCTGTGCCGCAGGCAGCGGGCTCTCTCAGTCTGCCCCAGCATCTGCTGCAGAAAGCTGCAGAAAGCCCTTCCACCCTGCCTGGGGCTGGCGCGGGGGCAGCGCAGACCTGTCCCTTCCCCGCTGCCGTGCTGGCCCTGAGCGTTGCTGCTGGCACCTGGGAAGGGCGCTGAGCACCCGTGCCCTCGTGTGAGCCCTCGAAGCAGCTGGGGGCTGTGGGGAGGAGGGTTGGGGCGCGGGGCATCCCGTAGGGATGCTCTGGCTCTGCTGTGGCTCTGCACCTCCAAACCCACCCTGGCCACGCATGGCAGAGGCCGTGTGCCACTGGGGGCTCCGGTGTTAATTACAGAGGTGAGAAAATGACAGGTGATCGGTTAAAAGATAACAGCAAACCAGCTAGATACGGAAGAGGGCAGGTGCTGAGCAGAGCTGTTGGCCCCTCTGCCGAGGACAGGCAGCAGCGGGGGGACGCTGCGCTGAAACCCCAGCGAACGGCACAGCAGGCCGTGGGGAGGAGCGAGGGCATGCGGTGGGCATCCTCCAAAAGCCACAGCTCAACGTGGCCCAGCTCCTAGAAGGAATCTCAGATCCGTCCCTTGTGCAGGCCATACGAGGAAAGTTTTAGAAATTGTTCTGGGGATCAGGTGGAGACAGTCGCGGAGGTGCTCGGAGCAAGGGCAGCCAGCATTGTGCTGGGGAAGGGGAAGGAGGTGGCACCACGTGTCCCCTCCTACCCAGGCCCACAAACCAGAGCTGCTGGGGGCAAAATGTTGTTTTACGCTCAACCTCTTCATGACTGAGGCAGTGTGTTGGCTAGTAATTAGGACCTAAACAGGCCAAGGGGTGGCAACAGGAAGGCTGGTGCTGAGTACTTGCGCGCTCGTGACACGCTCTGAGGGCTCAGGAAGCTGTAGGGGACCAGGACCTGTGACCGGCTGTTTGCAGCACTCCGGTCCAGTGAAGTCTTTGGTGTCCCTGTGGTTTGAGCCGGTTTCCACGCGTGGGTGCTTCCTCCTGGCTGCACGGGGCCATTAGTCGTGTCAGGGACCGCCGCGTCCTGGCCTCTTTCCCCGTCTCCGTGGCAGGAGCTTTGCTGCCTCTTTTCCAAGGGATGTCCCTTTTGTGTCCCCACGGGTGGGGGTTTTCCCTCCGTCCTTCTGAGCTCCTTCACCCCCCAAATCCACCCCACCCGCCCGCGCCCCCGCCGCGCCCTCATCCCCAGCACCCTCTCGCGCCGCAAAATCGCAGGGCCGAGCTCTGCCGGGGACGGCGGCACGGCTGCGCATCTCCAGCGGCCGCGGCTCAGAGGCGGTGGGTCCCCGCGCTCGGCACCCACCGCCTCGCCTGGGCCGGGGGGTGGGTGCTGCCAGCCCTGCCCGCGCCCCTGCCCGCGCCAGGCGGCCGCTGCTCTCCCCGTCCACGGGCCGCTCAGCTGCAACACGAGTCAAAAGCCTCCGGGAGGATCGGAAACGGCAACTTCCCCTTCTGGAGAAGCGCGAGGGGTGTATGTTTTTCGGAGGTTTATTCTTGGTACTTGCTGGAAAGGCTCCACGAACAGCGGCGGCCGCGCGTGCCGATGGGAGGAGAAGGTGGCTGGGGGCGAGCGCCCGCTCCGGGGAGACGTTTTCCCTCTGGACGTGGAGAACAAGCTGCGAAAGGTTCCTGCTGCGTCTTCATGGATCCGCGGCGCAGACGGCCGTTGCTCGGCTCCGGCACGCTCGTGCGAGATGTGTGGGTGCAGGACCGGCTTCCCTCGCATCTGGCCGCGCGGACGGGGCGGCTGGGCTGCCCCAGCCTCCGCCAGCCGGGGCGGCGAGGCAGCCCCGGGGTGGGTGGCCCCTTTTTTTATCTGGAGACGGGTCTCGGGCTGAAGGAGAAACAGCTTTCCTTGTCTGAGTGATTTAAAGAATCGCAATTTCATCTTTTCCTTGGCACAGGCCAGTGCAAATAAAGTGAGATGCATTTGCATCTCTTGACTATTTTTTTTTCCACAGTTGAAAATTTCATATTTTCTTTTCCTCCTTTTTTTTCCCCTTGAAGGACCCCTTTGAAGGTTTTGCTTTTGATATCTGAACATATTGTGCTCAGAAGGAAAGATTGCTTTTTTTTTCTGGAAGTCTTCCGCTGAGGCAGGCTGGCATTTCCACGTTGGAGGAGCAGGTGGGCTGGGGACCAGGGGCTCTTTGGCTTTGCTGGATGAGCCCCTCGGCCAGGCGGGCAATGGGCGAAGAGGTGGTGCCTGCCCTTTCAGCTGGAGAAGATCACGGGGCGCCTGCAGAGCCACCTCAGTAGTAAAGCTTCTCCCGAGCTGGCGCATCCCTCCAGCGGAGCCTCCCCCAAAAGGAAAGGTGTGTCCTCCACAGCCAAATCTCTGCCTTGAATAGAAGAGGCCAAAGGTAAACCGAGGCACCAGGCTTCTGCATCCAAAACCAGCAGTGCTGTGGGGCGTGTGGAGCAGGGGAGGGCTCTGTTTCTCCCCGCTGTGGCAGCTCACGGCTCTGGCTGCACAGCCACGGCTCGCCCGGTGCCACGTACAGCGCAGCCTCTGACCACCCTCAAGGAATTACTCGGTCACGTCCTCACCTGATCTGGGGAGACCCCTGAATTCTTGCTAGAACAAAGAGTTGCGAACAGAGGAGTGTTGTGCTCGGCTGTGGCATGTTTTTCTGGGTTCTCTCTCCTACTGCCATCAGATTTACCTTCTCTATGTTCAATTAAGTTACTCTTTCACCTTGAATCCTTGGGTTTCTTGTTAAATGTGAGCTTCTCTAGAGCATCTCTGGAAAGCAGGTATTGAGCTGTGGGATGCACAGCGCTCAGCCAAGTGCCCTGCGTTTTTCCCAGGTGGTGGTCAGTCCTAGATCTGGTGGAGCCTCCTCAGACTCAAGGTTTTGGGATGCTCTGAGCATCTCATTGTTTTCTAATAGCTTTACTGAAATTAATCTGTTGCTAAGGATGTTAACTTACGGGAAATATGTTTCTCTAGTATGGTTGGGGAAATCCTCGTGTCTTTTATAAAAAAATACCCAAGCAAACAAAAAACGAAGAAAAGCTGTAGAGAGATTTTTCGAATTTAAATCTTTCAGCTGGAAGGAAATCCCTGGACTGGTGGAGCCAGTGCCTTCATGCAACTCCTTAGGTTGCACCTTTCAGCCTAGAGAGGCTGAGTTTCCCACGGGAGCCACCTGCTTAATGTCAAAAGCAAGTTACAGGACTGACTTCTCAGTGCTTTTCCAAGAGAGTGAGTCCAGATTCACGCCCTTGGCATCTGTATTTTTACAGCACCAACCACAATATCCCATTGGATCAAGATCAAGGCCTTAGTCCTTATTTTCAAGGTGTGTAACGGTCTGGGCTACGGATTTCTGACAGCCAAAAGCCTGAATTAAACAACATGGCATCACTGGCAGCGTGGATGGGCTGCATCCATGCAAGACATGGACCTTCCTCTGCACTGCACCAAGAGCCTCAGGACCTACAGCACTCAGGACCAACCTCTCCTAAAAAAAAGAGCATAGGAATAACGCAAAAAATAAATTCAGGAAAGATCCTCTTCTCCGCCCCACTCCAACAGTGCTTTTCCTAAAAACCCCAGGCCAGACCCAATCTACAGCAGCCCTCCCTTGAACATGCCAGCAGAGGTGGAGAGAAAAAGCATCGTGTGCCAGACACAAGCCGCGTTGCTTAGAGCACCATTGAAACAGGCTGCGATCATCACTGCAGTTTAAAAACCCACCCTTGGGGATGCTAAAACTGCATTTTGGTTGCTCTGTCATGGCTTGATGGGTTTTTCTTGTGATCCAGGCCCAGCCTGCCGAGCAAACGGCCGTGCTCTGTGTCAATGGCAGGTTTTATGGCCGCCCCGTGCAGTGTTGGACCCCGTGTTCCTGCAGCCTTGCCATGCCACTGCTCTGGAGTGGCGGGGGCTGGAGCATTCATTGGCTTTTCCAAGCTCCAGGTTTTCCCTGGATACTTTAAAAGCATTTGTGCTATGCTCTGTGGTACTGAAACAGGATGCGAGTCAGTTGTTAATCACTTACATACCAGGAAAAAATACTGCTATGGGAGGCAGTGTCTTCATGGTAGTGCTGTATGCCTTCTACAGAAATGCTTTTTATTTTCCAATATAATGGGAATTCAGGACATAAGATGACGAGGATCAGCAGTAATTACCCAAATCTATAGCTAACATCCTCTTTGAAGACGTAGTTGGGGCTGAGTCCAGGTACTGTAGCAGGATGAATGCCTTATTTGAACCTAGCCCTCTTCTTGATTTAGTTGTATGAGCTCACTCAGTTTCCCTGGGTGTTTCCACTATCAGTAAATATGTGGTATGTGCCCACTAAAAGCTGTTAGCACTGGCTGAAATAGTTAATTTTCACCATTAGAAGATTTTCCTTTCATTATAGCATTTAGATTTTTTTTTTTGTAATATTCTAAATAGTAATTTAACAAGTCAAAATTACAACTGAACCAAGGAGAGATTCCACAGAATTTTCAACGTGGTTTATGCATCACTGCACAACATAATTGGATGTATCCAATTAGGCATTAGAAATTTGTCTTCTCTTTGATAATGACTTAACGCTGCTCCACTGCCTTGCCTGAGCACCATCAGCGCTGTGGGAACGGTATTTAGTTACGGCTGCATCTGGTTTGGAGTTCGACCACCCTCTCTCCCCGTATCATCTTTCTTACTGTCTGATCGTGGCTGTAAACCCGGAGCAGCCCTCATGCGCGGGTAATCCAGCCGTGTCAGAGGAATGCAGGTTCTTCTTGTCTGTGGGATTTCTGGTATCAGCGCAACGAAGCTTCTCGCCAGCAGATGAACGCGGTGATCTCGCAGGTCTTTCCTGTCTAAACACGACGTCTCTGATGAGTTTTGCATGTGGCTGCACTCTTCACCCTGCAGCGTGCTTGTCTGCGTTGCGGCGGCTCCTCGGAGGTAGTGTGGGGGGAATTGATTGAGAAAAGGATCTTGGAGTACTCAACACACGCATCGTCGACTCCAAATCCCCTGGGCTGGTTTGGCAAGCGATAGGCAAAGACATCCTGCCGGCTCCTCCCCAGCGCTTGTAGGCATCCGTTTATCTCGGCACATGCTCCTGGCTAGCTCGCAAACCCTTGTCACACTCTGCAGCAGATGCCACGAGACTCAAGCTGTGAAAGGAAAAGTCCAAACCACCAGCATTTGGATTGAAATGCAAACATTTCCCTCTTGAACAGGATTGCGCTGAGTGAGGAAGAGAGGCGCGGGGCAGTGGCCAGGGTGGTGGTGCCCCAAACCTCTGCTTCCCCTTGGGCGGGAGAGAAAATGGCTTACTGGGTTTGCACGTGGACCCTCGGTTTTAGAGAGACACAGGCGTCGATGGGCAGGTCGGTCTTGGTGCACGGTCGGGCTGCGATCTGCCGAGGACCCTTCGTACTCTCTGATCCCATCCTGCTGCTCCTTGGCACAGTACCCCATCCCTCTTTGCAGCCCCTCTCCATTTGCTCCTGGCCTGCAGACAAAAGAGGGGTGCGGAGGGGGCACGGGGATGGGAAGAGCAGCAGAGCGGCAGGGTGAGGAGCAGCCCCGTGGTCTGCCACAAGCGGTGGTGGCAGGGAAAGTTGGCTTTGCAGAGGTGCCTCGTCTGTCCCGGTTGCACCACTTTCTTAGAGAAGCCAACGTGGATCTTGCTCAGCACCTCCTGGATGAAGGCAGCAATGGACAGCCACAGTGACTGGCGGGGGGGCAGCTCTTTGCATTGCGAGCTAAATCTGATCTGTGGGGCACCCATCTGGTGCTCCCAGGGCATCCAAAGCAGGGATGGATGTGCAACAGCGGGGCCCTGAGGTTCAAAGCCCATCACCGACTGTCCCTGTGCTGTGGTGGTTGTGCCTATCTGGGCTGCGAAGACCAGCTTTGTGACCATGGGACTCACAGCCTTCGTGGAGCCTGTCCATCACGGGTGACCTCATTTCAAACACTGGGCCTCAGCTGTAGCTACGTTGCCAGTGAGGTATAAGACCCGCTTACACCATGCTGTTGGGGTCTATCTTCTCTTCAGAAAGAAGTGAGCTGTTGGGCTTAGCAAGGGAAGGGTGGAGAAAGCTACTGCCTCCTAGGACGATGGCTCTGGGGACAGACGTGACAGTGAAGAGTTGAAAATGCTGTCCCTGGGCTCTGCATTAGAGCTCATGCTCTGGGCTTGTGCTGGAGCTGAACCGGCACTCCTGGTCCTCCCCATCTGTTCGCATCTTACTTGGAAATGGAAATCAGCAGGAGTTGGTGGAGGGACAGCAGCGGAGGGGGAAGGGACTCTTCAGCCTTCCTCTGACCTACCATTTTGGCTCTAGGACCTGGTACCTGTTGGCTGGGGAGCCCACCCAGGCACAGGGCAGGAGAAGGGGCCGTGCCCTCCAGTGTACGTCCCGTGGGAGCCTCAGCTGGGTCCTCAGGGAGGAGGCAACCCCCGCACAGACAAGCTGTCTTCAGCTGCGAGGTAAGGGCACAGCTCTGCCGGGAGGTAGGTCTCTTCCCACCATAAGGCTGGTGCTGGGCTGTCCAGATGCCACGGGCAGCAGCCCGTGCAGGCCAGGCAAAGTCGTGCCTCTCCCCAAGAGAGCCAAAGTGGGGCATGTTCAACAGGAGGCTGAGCCATCACACCCGCCTCTGCTTGGCTGTGATGACGGGAAGCTGCTGAACACCAAACTCTCCTCCGGGATCAGCTTCTGCCCGCACGTGACATGAGCGATGCTCCACAGCACCTTGAACCCGCTAGAAACCGCATGCTGCTGTGAACATTCGTTGGGGTGGATACAGATGAGTACGAAGCACTGGAGGGCAGTGAAGAGACAACCTTCTCTTCAACGATGGTTCCCGCCTCTGTGCCTGGTCAATGGATGCTCTTCAGAAGTGAAGTTCGGACCAAAAGCCAAGCATCCCGGGAGCCACCTGAGCGCAGCCACCTCCGTATTGCTGGTCCAGAGAGACCCTGTGGAGGACAGACGATGCTTTGCTCGCTAATCGCATTTCAGGACATATAATCCTTACTTCACACTTTTTCCCAGACAATATCTTTCCATATAATCTTAATGATTCCTGCTGCAATAACAAATAGGCAGCCCTGAGAATAACTTCACACTTAATTGCTCGTGCCAAGAATCTCACCACTTGGCCCTTCTTTGGGTGTTTTCCCTCCAATCCATCTGCACAAACAGAAGTGGGCCAGTTCTGTGCCTCAGGAATGAGGAGATAAAAAGGCAATAATTTATTTTTCCACCAAAGCTAGAAGTATTTTATAGAATTTGCTAAAGTTTTTGTTTCAGGAAATTTCATCATGTCTCCAGGAAAAAAAAGCGCCTAATTGGCCTCAGATTTTCTAACTCCCTTTCCATTTTTGTAATATGAGGAGGTCTAGGTCATCTCAAGGTCACTGCAGTTAGTGTTGCTTTAGTGCACCTCTGTGGATACCTCGTTTCTGCAGCAGTTTTTGCCTTTAAAAACAGCCCTAGCCTGCTGCTGTAACAGCCACTTTCTTTGGCAACCATTTGAATTCCTTCAGCATATGGAAATATTTTTTAAAACACATACCAGTATATGCTGCTTATAGGTGAAATTCTCCATCAGAAACGGAGCAAATGCATCTAAGCTATTTGAATGTTGTTGTAAAAAAAAAGAGTAAATCCCTCAGCTTTTAACAGAAAGCGGCCATTTCCCATTATCTAGACTGGAATCTTAGTTAATGTCAAAATAAAATGCTGGTGGTTATCAAATTAATAAAAATGTTTTGCTTGGGAAAAATTTAATTTTACCACCCTCCCAAGACTTCCTGCTGTCTTAATGTGTTGGTTTACATAGCTTCAGCTGGTGAGTTCATTCCAGCCTGGGTTTAGCTTGATTTCTCTGATCTATCTCAGCAAAGCTGTGGACTCAAAATCTTTTATCTTAGAAAAAATTGTTATGTGGTATCTTGAAAATGGAGCAAATGCTGAGTCTGTATATGCTGTAGAAACATAGTTCAAAAAAAGAAGTGTGTGTACCTGAATGACCAGATTTTTGCAAACAGGTAAGGCCAAAAAAGGATGGGAGAAAGGAGGTACTATCCCTCTTCATTGCTACGGAGCTGTGGCACAGAAGAAAAGAGCAGTTTAAATCTTGGATAAAGTCTGTGGCTAGATCACCACGTTGCATTAACCTCTGTGCCAACGCTTCCTACAGCAAGGCTTTCCTTTGGACATCATCATCTTAGGCTGGAGTTACTGGGTGGTTCAGCCATACATTTAAAGCAAAGCTGATGTATTCTACGCGTACCCCCATGTTGTCTCCATCTGGTTTTGTCTCTTCAGGCTGCTGGTGTCAAAAACTGGCAAAAATTTGCAAATTCACATACAAAAAGCCCAAATGCAAGTGAAAATTGGAGGGGAGAGCCTGGGCAGGCATGGTGAGGGAGAAGACGCTACAACGAAGATGTGCTTCCTGATCCCATAGGCAACACCACCTTTTGCATTTTCTAGTGATGCTGAGGACGGACAAACTGCCTGGCTCTGGGAGACAAAAGATTAACTGAGAGGACTGGGCAGCGTGTTCCTTAGCGGTGTGCCACAGCAACAGCCCTGGTGCTTCTTCTCAAGCATTGGAAAGGCTTGGTGGAAACAGGGAGCAGCTCAACGAGCAGCTGCTGGACTAAGAGGCTGGGAAAGGACCTTAGATGATGGTGATGCTATGCCAGGGAGTTTAACTATAAGCAGGATTTGGAAAAAGATTGGCGTGGAAGTGCTTGTGTTCCCATGGGAGATTTTTTTTTTTTTTTTTTTAGGCAAGCATGTGGTTAAGCAGAGTGCCAGGCTGGATCCCGGTACTGAGGTATCTGTGTATTTATTTGTTAAAAACAAGAGGAGAGCCTGCGCTGCAGTTTGAATCTCTTGCTGGAGATGCACCGTTCCTCACTTCTTTCCGGCTCTGATTTCGGGTTGCACCTCGCAGTCCCTCTGGAAATGTGACAAAGGCACAGGTTTGGAGTGTGTGTGAGTGTGCATTGTTCGTCCTGAAAAAATACTGTCTTTTCACTAGCAGCATCCTCACTGCTCTGTGAAAAAGCTACTGTGTGCCCACTGCCAGTGATGCCTTAAGAGAAAGCTGTACTGGCCTGAAAGGCAAGAGAGGTCAAACTTTGCTTTGCTAAAGATCACATTTCAGCAAACGGAAAGGCCATAAATGCCTGCACTGGTTGCCTTGACAGGGGTTGGAAAGAGAATTGGAACGGAGGGAGAAAAATCATATATTCAGGGCGAGAGCAGCAACGAAAGCAATACCAAAATTAGCCCTGCATGACCAGCAAGGCAAATAGTGATGCTGAAGAATGAATTAACTTTTCCTTCAAAGCCACGCTTACAGGGCCTGGTTCGCTGCAGAGACAGACTGCGGCAGCATGGGGTTAGCAGATGCTTGAGCTAATTTGCAGACCGTGACGAGCGTGATAATGCTGTCACGTGCAAGTATGTGCTTGCTCACGTGCCCTCCTCGTAGCACCTTGAGCTTTGAAGTTCCGTTGGGAGACCAGTGAGTAGTACGTGGGCCTTCCCGAGCAGAGGGAGCAGAGGAAATACACGTGCTGTTTTCTCCTGTAAGAGAAACGTTCTTGCTCCCGTTACTGGGCAAGAAAACAGACAAGATGCCCTCCTGAGTGTTCCTCTGGGTGTATTTGCTGGGCTGCATGGAGTCCCTAAACATGGATATTTGCAGTTTTGAGTCTGCATAAATGAACTGGTTTCTTGCTTGTACTGCATGTGTCTCTTCTGTACTGCCCCTTCTGAATATTTACATATCTGAGGTCTTTTTACTTTGCATAATCCTGGGGGAAAATATTAAGCCTGCAGGCATTTGCACTAGAAATGTCATTTTAGATATGACAGGGCCCTGTTTAACACAATCGTGGGATATAAAGGCGTGGACAAAATGCCCTAAATTGCTCAGTGACTTTTTGTTGTAATGACAAGCAATACCATCAAACAAGTACAGCAAAGACCTGCCTGGGCAGATTGGTTGGTTGTTTTTTTTTCCCTGTGGTTCTTTTGGAGTGCATAGTTATTTCGCATGGATGTAAGAGGGAAAGCGAACACAGATACTGTATTTGGCTAATTAACCTTAGAGCAGCCTAATTTCTTGGAAAAAATGCCTCAGAGCAGACTTACTCATGACTTTACATGAATCATTTCACTTGCCCACAACAGGACCTTGATCTTGCTTAGGGACCCTTATTCCACAGCCATATACAAAGGAAAATTTTGTAGCTATTATTCCAGGGCTTAAGTTCTCTCTCTCACGACCAGACACATGGCCTAATATCTGTTGGCAAGCTGGGAATACAAAATGAAACACCATTATATATGATCTATTTACAGCTGTATATGTGCTGGTGCTGATCCATCTGTGTTTCAGGCCATGTGCCACTTGGGGTATAGTGGGAGGGAAGCCCATTTAGAAAACAAGTTTGCAGAGCAATGTGTTTCTACTGATGATGATCTTGGATAAGATCTTTCGACCTCAAGGTTTCATTTTTCTCCTGCATCTGATGACCACTGTGAGACAATAGCAAGCCTGAAGCCAGGTTATTAGCTTTGAATGGTTAGTTCCAACAGAGTTCAGCCCTCATTTAGGGACCAAGTTGGATGGCTGGGTTTTCAAAAGGGCTTTCTACGTCTGGTATCACATGCTTTTGAAAATCTGAGCTGTGTCCAGGGCTGAAGTGAAGCAAAGCTTTTGGAAATTGTGCCCCACTTGTGGTTGTTGAGAGGTCTGAATCCTGCATGGCAATAAAGTCAAGTGTCCTTCCAGGTGGTATGGGACCCTCGTACCCAGCTGGTTTTCTGGTGAGCATATCATGGTTTGTTTGCACCTTCTGCTTCATCCTTACCGTGTTTTGCCGTATTAGGCAAATAATAGAACTGGCAAAGATGCTGGTAACAAATACCATATTTTTTTTCTGTTGATGAGTTTCCTGCAAATACACATTTCTAAGAGTCTGCTAGTCAGAGCTGGCTGAACACTCCATACAAACGTATTTCAGCTTGCAGAGTGTTGGTGAATTATTTGCCGTGACTAGCCTTTGGCTATTTACTGTGAGTTATGCAGAGTGAGTGATTAATCATGTACGTTGGGTGCTTTTGTTTTGTTTTGCTTTTTCACTCCATGACCGGATAACTGAAACAAGAGGAGTGAAATGAGGAAATTCAAGTTGCCACATAAAGACTTCCAGCATGAATGCTAGAGCCAACACACATTCATGTGAGAGCTGGCGAGACTTTTACTTCTTCCACTACCTCTGTGACATTTTGGCAATTCCTGAGCCCATTGCTGAGCTTTTAACTTGTCCCATGTGACACAATCCAAATATGCTGGGCCATGCTCCTTCTCAGTTACTGCAGTGATAGAACCGTTGTCCAGATGATATTCCTCTTTAAGGAAAATCAATATTTTTTTGTGCAGGAACTTCATGGACTGGATATGTGTCCTTTTTGCTCAGCCAATGCTGCGGTGCGGTGTGAGAAGAGCATCAGCATTCATGTGAACAACAGGGCCATCAGAGTTCAAGGTAAATGGGGACACAACCCTAAGGCAAGTTTTATTTTAGCTTATTCTGAGATAGTTCAAGGTCACCTGTGCCAAACCAGTGGCTTTAATCCTCCATCTTTGAGGAGAATTCAGCACAAACCCAGCCTGATTCCCAATAATAAAATCCCCAGCAGGAGCAGGGTCACGTTGATTAGGAAGTCTGTGTTGTTGTATGGGCTGACAGCATGAGAACTCTTCTCAGCTGAGACCCTTTGCTTGTCCCAGTCCCATGCAGGCTGGTGCCTGCTCTGCTTTGGCTGAGTTTGGAGTAAGCAAAGTGGCTTGTCAAATGGGAAAATTTGGGCACTGGGAGGGGACTGGTTTGAGCTGAAACATTACTTGTGCATACAATATGAAAACTACTGATTTAAAGCATCACCTCAAGTCACCTTTAAAGTGACCTCAAGCCCACAGTTGGGTGAAACTAGCAGACATATACAGCTGAAGTTTATATTGCTCTCTTTGGATTTATATTCCCTGTATAATTGGGTTTTGTTACTTATGTGTATACCTGTTCATTACCTAGTTCCTTCTTAGCAGCATCCCAGAACCTATTGCTTGTAAATAGTTTGGGAGAACCTTCAAAAAGAACCTCTTCCAAATGTATACCCTCCAACTTTGCCTGGGGATAAAGTTTCCCCGCCTCCTGGAGTAGATGGGGTGTTTTTTGTCCTCATTTTAAACTCATAGGCAAAGATTTTGAAAAATGTCATATGATTTTGGAAATCTCAGTGGTTGAAGATTAATTTAGAGGCATTGTTGAACTACTTTGCAACCCGGGTATTGAATTTCAAGCAGCTCAAGTCATACCCCAGAAAAAAATGTTTAAAATGATCAGTTGTTTTTGAAATTTTTACTTATGATATCTTCTATTACCTTCTTATACTTTCATTCACAGAATAACCACCACATTCAACTGCAACTGTGATCCTGGGCACCAGGTACAAAACAGAAGACGGAAGGAGACAGTCAGTGCCTTGGCAAGCCTGGAACCCACATGCAAGGCAAACAGAGAGTAAGAAAAGGAGCAGAGAAGCTGGCACACGCAAGTTCACTTTATTGCCCTGGTAGTTCTTCAAGTACATTCAAGTCAATTTATACCTGGATCTTTGACCACATTTTTAATCTAGGTTAGTTTGTTGCACGCTTTCATTGCACAGTTGTTAATTGTGTGCGGGTTTGTTTTATGTTTCCTTCTTTCTAACACTTGTAATGCTCTGTCTTGACTTTTGAGTGGTCGGAAAGATTTGGACTACTTGTCTGGGTTGTTTCCTTGATAGGGAGGAAGAGTGGAGTCTATTTTCAATATCTGTCTTATTTGTAAGTTATTTACACCCTTGGACAGGATTTTGATGGCAAAGCTGATGCTAATAGCAGGTGCAGATCTATTTTCAGAGCTACAGCAAGAGCAGCACTGTCTCTCAGCACCTCCAGCCAACAGCAGTCGATTCGCTGCCCAAAGCATCCCATGACACTGCGATTCGGAGTCCTAACTCTTCCCCAGCACAAAATGGGGCCCCACTGTAGAGAACATGAGCTTGGCACGCAACTTGGAAACGATTTCTCTCCCATATATTCAGCCACCTGGCTCAGCTGTCGATTAAGTAGGTTGTTCTCCTCACTTATTTTTGGGGCCAGTCCAACTGGGGTAGTCTGGCTGACAAAGGGAGTGAAGGGGTCCGTGTTTGCTTATTGCACTTGAATGGAATGGCTAGCATGTAGGCAGACCAGGCACTTCTCCCCTCTCCCCAGTGAAGGCACTCACCCACTTGTAAAGAGTGTGTGAGCGCAGGTATGTTACACAAGTATCCTGTCCCTGCAGCACACCTCCTTGGGAGCTTTCAAATAAAGCTGCTTCCAAACTTTTACAGGGAAATGAGAAGTTGTGTAAAATTCCAAAGGAAGCAGAAAGTATTAGATTTTACTTCAAAATGAAGTAAAACTTCATAGTTTACTGATATCTTTTTGGCTAGTACTGCCCCAGTGCTTTATCATGTTGGCTTATGCACATCCATTGCCATTGTTACATCTGATATGATCAAGAATACAAGCCTTTCTTTTGGGAAATGGGCTTTCTTTGTTAACTTGCCTTCTCCCTTTTGGCTTGGCTGTGAAATCGTATAATAAAACACACACACAAAAATAAGATCTTTTAAAATTTCATTTGTTGCCCCAGATAAGGAGTTCAGTGGTATTGCTGATGAAATGGAAGGGGCAGATAGCTGTGAAAATATACTGTGACTATTTTAAGCAGCTGGTGAAATGTGAATGTTTACCAGGATGAACCATTTTATAGTGCTTTAGTTTCTCCAGTTTGGCCCCAAAGACAACCAGAAATAGAGCAAAATATTAAATTATAAATGTATTCTTAAGGTAAGTATAAAGAATAAAACTGGCAAGATGAAATCTGGCACCTCCAAGGAGTATATCCTATCCCTCGTCTAATTCCAGTGATTTGCATGAAGCGAAGTTCCTTATGTTGGGGATTGCACAACTTTTGTGGTGTTACATGCAATTACCTTTTACTGCCTAGACAAACTGTCAGAGCATTAACCTGAGGTTTTCCATGTAATGTTCCAGATGCACGTCCCCCTTGAAAAGGCCCATAATTCAGCTTATTTATAGCTGAATAAAAAACAATGCCTCCAAATAGGAGTCAAAGTTCAGAGGGATTGGCTGGTACAGCATTTTAAAGCCTAGTTCTCAGCAGGTTATAGGGCTGGAGAGAGGCCATAATAGGATATTGAAATGTTTTTCTTTTTCAGACTTGGCAATAAATTCCTTGACATCCCGTTATAATTTTATGAGCTGGTTGAGATTGTCGTATTGCATTAGCTCCTGACAAGCCTCCATGCAGGGAGGAGCACAAGCCTGCGTCTGTTGTTCACCTATGTGCAATGCTGGAGATGAGCAGGTAGGTTTTTGACTCATCTAGCTTTGTGGAAGGAGATAATGGAAGCAACCTACAAAGTAGCCAACTGGTGTGGCATTTCAGTGCCACGGAGGGCTATCTCAGATCCCTTGAAAAGCCCGGTCTGAATCCTGAATGCCAGTGCCAGTTCACACATGGAAACACGGGTGTGGAAGCCAAAACCAAAGGAATGAATATGTGAGCAGGAGCTCGCTGTCCAGGCTACATCGGTTGTCCCATGTGTGGACTCATATCACATGATATTGCAGCCCATGGTGATCTGTAAACAGACCCACTGCAACACAGAATCATAGAATTGTTTAGGTTGGAAAAGATCTTTAAGATCATCGAGTCCAACTGTCCACCCAACACCACCATGCCCACTAAACCATGTCCTGAAACACCTCACCTGTATGAACTGATTTTGCATCTGGTTGGTTAAAAAAGCATTAGCAGTCCACCTCGCGTGTCTTCTCTGAGTGAGTGTTTTATGTGCTGCTTCCCTTCATGCAAAGTAAACAAGTAAACGGACTGAAGGGAATTTTCTATGTGGTAGTTATATACATAACAAAAATGCACATATGACCTGTCATCTGTTTCTTTTTCCCAATGAACTGCAAAATCAACACACACAAATATGTTTATGTGAACAGGCCAGAAAAACAGCTGGTTCATCAAATAAAAAGGGGCATGCTTGGCTCCGCTAGGCCAAGTGTTCAACTGGATCCCATGTATTTATAAAGTGAGAAAGTAGAGCATATTTGAAAATGCAGGTGTATAAATATTTCTGCCAGACCTGTTGGAGTATTTGAAGTCTCCCTCCAGCCGCTGCTCTGACTCACCACTTTCCAGCGCGCGGGGAATGCTGCGCTGTGGGCAGCAGCAACCCAGATCCCGGGGACGACATCGGCCGTGGCCCTGGGGCAGGGGCTGCACTGCCCTGAGGGGGGGGTTGCCCGAGGAGCGCTGGAGGACACCCCCAGGTCTGACCTCCTCCTGACTGCAGGAGCGCGATGGAGCTGGGGCCAAGTGCAGGCTGGGGTGGAAGCTTCGTCCGGGGTGGAAGCGGTGGGTTGAGTCTGTGGAGGTGCTTCAGGCAGATGTGGAGCTGACCGTTTGTTTCCTTGGCCTGCCATCCGTGGAAGAAGGCTGCAGATTAACTGCCAACATGGAAAAACCGTTTCAGTTCTTAAGTCTAAACTTCAAAGACAGTCATTATATTTAATGTTACAAACCCCCTAATAATCCCGAGGAGGGAGAGCAGAGCAACAACGTTGGCACGCTGACACAAACTGCAGACGCAGTGCAAATATTATATTAGATACTTCCCAGCTACGACTTCCTCTGGGGTGCTGTCACTGCTGCACATGGAAAAGTAAATCCTTTCATAATAAAACACATGCACGCACGTATACGCACACACACGCCCAGGCACACACCTGCACAGCCATAACCCAACTGTTGCGTAACGTGGGCTTTCTCAGCAAAGCTCGTGCAAGATCTCTGTCTGTTATAGAGCGATCCTGTGGTTTACCTAAGCTGCAGCCAGCCAACACAGGCTAATAGGTTTATATAAAGTGCTTATACAAAATAAGTTTTCCAATATTTCATCTCCTTTTCTGTGTGTAGCTAGAGTGTCCACAACTAAATAAAACAATCGTTAATAGCTTTTTCTCAGTTACAGCCTTTTTTTGTTAAATGGGCCTTCTATGTTGAAAGTTTGACCAAGTAACGAAGAACTTTTTGATCCAAAGGGACAGAAAGAAATATAAGATCTATGGTAGAATTTGAAATCACAGTAATGTTTAACAGCCTGAAGCTCCAAAGCCAGTTGAGCATTGTTAGACAAGCAGAATCAGCTTTGTCTTCAAAGAACATCTGGCAATTTTTGTGCGCAACTAAATTTTGCAGGCAAGCTCAGAGACGAAGAAAGGGAACCCACAAGTTGGTTGTAATATTAATGCTATTCCACAGTTAACAAAAAATATTTTCAGCTACAAAGCTGATGATAAACTTCCATGCCATCACCAGAAGTGTTACATTTACCAAACTCTGGTGTCAGTTTTACTTCAGGAGCCCTGTAAACGTTCCCTGTCTCTGCCAGTTTGGTGATTGTCCTGCCTCAGTCCTGTTACTAAAAGGCCAATCTTGACCCTTTTCAGTGTTCCTGAGTGTAAAATTTTGTCTGCATGCAAATGTGTCCTGACTGAAGGCCTGAGAAGGAGCTTCAGCTTTGAAAAAAATTAATGGCGAAGACATGATCTTGCTTTATGGAAAACTGTGTCACAACTCCTGCTTCTTTCAAAAGGAGCTGGGCTGTGCCCATGGTATTTAGGCTGCATGGTCTGTAAATTGCCTTAGACTGAACATCGATTTAGAAATTTGAGAATATTGTTTCTTTACTTCATGGTGAAGGACGTCCCTAGTGTGAACAATGAGATATTTCTGCTGGGATAAAGGAACTCAGGAATTTTACCTTACTTGTTATAAACGTGACCTGAAGAAATCACCCATGGGTGTTATACTATTAGAATTTCCTCTCTCAGAGTTTATTTTTATGATACTATTAGAATTTTCTAATTTTGGTAAATTCTATAGAAGAGCTCATCCAACTTCCACTGACTCTCAACAATTGCATAATAAAATCCCTAACTGGATCTGTTCCCACAAGTCCTGCCAGTCGCACCTCTCCCTCGCTCATCATGACGCTGATGAAAGCCACTAGATGTCACTGCTATATTGCACTAATAAAGTTAAAATAATATTTTTCTGGCAATAAATGTCCTGACTCATAAGGAAGTTGGGTTATAAAAGCCGTGGATAGTTTGGATTCCTTCCAGTTAAAAAACAAAACAAAACTTTTTTCCTTTTTTTTTTTACTAAAAATATTGGATCCAAGTTCAAAACAGTCATTTAACAAATAACATTGACTTGTATTTTAAAAGGAAAAATACTTTGAAGTTAATACCAAGTAAAGAAACATGGTCTGTGGCTCTGTGAACTGAGATGATGGGAAAAAATTAAATCTGAAGGTCTACAGTGCTAAAGACAAGGCTTGACTAAATGCAGGGTTGGGGACATTCAGGAATACTCATATTCTCTTGCTCAACCAGAAAGTGAGGCAAAAGGCCAGTGAAATAATAGTAATAGCAGTAATAATATTGTATATTTATATGGTGCCTTTCATCTCCCAGGTTTCCACGCTGCAGTGTCTAGCTGACTGCAGATACAATAATCACTTCACTCACCACCGAGCAGGAACCACCCTTGGCAAGGCCATGGCAGCTGTCAAACAGCACATTAGGAATCGCTGCTCCAATTCAAAAGATCGTGAGGGCATTTTTGAAGCAGGTAAAGTGTATTTTAATGGGCCAGCTCTGCATTTGTCCATATTGCTGGGGCTGATTCAAGTTCTCTCATATGTTTCTCTGTACTGGAGGGGGAGGGTGTTTTGGCTTTGTTTTGTTTGTTTTAAGACTTTGGTTATTGAAAAATTGGCAAGTGAGCTCAACTTTTTCACCCTTCCCGGGAAGAAATTCAACGTGTCTCAAGTGGCCACGTGATTACACCTTACTGTTACCTAACTGAATCCTTGGATTTTTCTTTTGATGTCACCTAGGCAAGAACCAGCCAGATCTGACTTACACTGCTGCAGGTAATGAACATGCTGAACCCTTGATGGTGGAAGATGCAGAGAATATCCTAAATTCTAATAAGAAAATGCTCAGCTGAGGTAGGGCCTGCCTTCTCTATCTAGGGAAGTTCTTTTTTGAAGAGGAAGAATGCAAGGTTGATGGGATGGGATGGGATGGGATGGGAGGAGAGGGGTATTTTTGCCCCATGTAAATCCTTTGCCTTTTGTCTACCAGTAAGTGATATGGACATCACGCAATTTGGTAACCAGCATTTTGGTATAGATGTGAGAGCACATATTAAGAGGGCAACCATTTTTGGCAGTGTAGGATCCTGTCTCCCCTCATTCTTGATTTTGTTATCGCAGTAGAATTAGCTAAAGTTATTGCTATTTAACAGAGGAGCATTTTACAATCTGAGGAACCTCAGTGCACCTGCAGCCTGGAGTGGAGCCCCATCCTTGTGTCTGGGTGGGTCATGCTGCACAGGGTGAGGGGGTGTCATGAGCCATTTGCTCTCATTAAACGTAGCTGCTCTGTGAGCCCTTGCCTAGAAGGATGGAGAAGAACTGTTCTGTACTACTACTGGCACATGTGATCATTGAGAGAAAGCAATTATGTTCCCTGTCATGACTTGAGTAGTTTTAGTCTGTGTCTGCTGTGTAACATGAGCGGGCTGTGGTATAAAATGAGTGTAAACCATGCTCTGGCTTTCATCCACATGCGAGGAGCTAGTTAACTGACCTGGAACTAGCATCAAAGGTAGGTGAGATGTTTTTTAAGTGTCTGGAGCTGGGCTGGACACAATGCCTGAGAAAAAGCCCGCTACACATCGGCTTTGCAGGGAAAGTGCCTACTGTGTGCCTGCTCTTCTCCAATGATGCCTCTGTTTTAATGTTAGTTAGGATAACTTAGGTGGATGAATCTATGGTTTGGAAAGCACTTTGGGACTAATGGTGCTGTATCATTGTAGGCTTCTGTTAAGTACCTGGTATCAAGCAAAAAACTCATCCAAAGACACTCACAGACACACGCTGTAACTAAAACTGGAGGGAAAGGCACTCAGCGTCTCTCCTGACGGGTAGTACTACAGAGCTTATATGTTCTAGGTCTAGGTACACTCCCAGATGGAGAACGAATGAGACAGAGAAACAAGGCACAGGCAAGAATAACTCACTTCCCTGGCTCAAGTTACTGACAAAGGCATGAAAGCCTCAGCCTGTAGTATGAATTATGACCTATCAACTCAACCAGAGTCATAATAAGAAGGGAGGAATCAGATGAGTAAGGCAATAGGGGAAAAGCAAATACTGTGAGTAATGGCAACAAGAGGTTAGTTCCCTAGAAGTTGTCTAACCACATTAGATAGCACAGCTTAGTGACTAAGTCTGGGCCCAGTGTCTAGAGAATAAATCAAATGGTTTTTTTGTTGTTGATAGAACATTTTCTCCACAGCAGATGGATTTAATATTTCCTGGATCCATACTGTTCAAGACTTGGAGTGGGGATGCTTTTCCAGGATTGCATTATTGATGGCTTTGTTTCCAAGGGATGCAAACTCAGAGAGTTGTCCTAGGACTTGTTGCTATAAACTGTTAAGTGAAGATTTTTGTCTGTGTCTTCTTTGTTTCCTTCTTCCATTTGTTGACTTGAGTTTTTGCTCCCGATCCACTTCACTTCTCTGGGACCAGTTAGTTCCTCCCACTATTACTTCTACTTGCTTCTCCTCCCTGCTCCTCCTCACTGTCACTTCCACACCTCTCTGCTGTCCAGGTTGTGGGGACTAGTCTAGATTTTGGCAGGCTGACAGCGGTAGCAGGCAGTGCTGGTGTCAAGATACCACCGAGCTCCCCCTCACTCAGTGTGCCAGCTCCCCTCCTCTCCAACTAGCTCCCAAGCTACTCTTTGCCCAGAGCAGTATGAATGATGGAGCATTCCCAAAGTGCAGTGCGAGGAAGCAGAATGACCCTGAAGTGCGATGTTCTCTCAGCTGAATGGAAAAGCCGAGGTGACTACCATCTCCTATGACACAGGTTGTTATTCTTTTAAAATGATGTAACTTTAAAGGGTATTTTTCTGAAAGGTACCTCCCAAAATAAGCCTCTTCGAACTAGGTTCTGTGCATAAATACATCCAGCTGGTGCATAAATACATGCAGCTGCCACAAGATCATGTAAATTCATAGGTATCAAATGGTACATTGCCAGCTTCTTCAGTTGAGATGTGTGATCTGACCAGGGCTCTTGAATGCAAGAGGTGTAATACATCTGGGCTAACTCACTACCAAAATGCTTTTTCACATGTGAATTTTCATTCTGCTGTATCTTATCTTTCAGCTTTGTCAGATGGTGCTGGATTTGCAACAAACTTGAGCAGCATAACCTTTCAGTCCTCTAAAGAGGATGTGGGGAGCTCTCCCTTCCATCCTGTCAGGCTGTCAATTTGGTCTTCTTGCTGACCAGTTTACACTCTAACCAGACGTGAAATTCAGACTGTCTAGGTCAAAGAAAGAAGGTTGTTTGGCAAGTCTAGATGGAGATGTATAGTAGACCAGCCACTACAGAAACCTGTCAGTATATATCTATATATGTATATAGATATATACATTTGTCTTCAGATGATAGACAAAATTTTAATTCCCAGGCAGTTGTGGGGCCTGGGACAAGCCATGGCTGGCTATGTGCATGACAGCTGCCCAACTCTCCAAAAGAGAAGTGCACCATTCCCACTACAACAAGTTCTTATTTGGGAAGCGTTTATTTGAAAAGGCAGGAGGAGTGAGTGGCTGGGAAGAAAGGCCAGCTTTGAATGTGAAGAAAATACCTTTCCAAAATGATCCATGACTGGCTGTAAATTCTTCAAAGCCCATCTTTACATATTAAATATACTGATTACACGTAAGTCAAGAGGAGAGCAGCCTCTTTATAGACCAAGTACCCCAAGAGTTTCTGTAGGACATACACTGCTCCCCTGCTGAGCCAAAGTCTGGATTATGTTTTTTTCATCAAAAATATACATAGAATTAAGAATCAAGTTTTTCCTACCATGCTTTTTGCTGTCCTTCAACTATATGAAGGGGGGTCACTGCAAAATTTGAGTAACAGAAAAATTTAGCTGTCAGTGATTAGTGTTTGGTTGTGTTTTTTTTTTTAAACTAATTCATTAAGAGTAGCTGAATTTAATTTCTTACTCAGCCTGTAAATCCTTCCTCTTTGTCTATCTCTAGCCCACTTCCTCTTACTTCAGCACTTCCTGCAAGGTCTGTGAGGCGCTCACAAGACAGTGTTATTCCACAATGACTAAGTTGTCCTGAAGTGTGTTATGGTTTAATAACAACAGGAATTAGGTTTGCTGCTACCAAAACCATTTTATTATGACACATCCAAAGACATAAAACCCTCTTGTGCAATAATAAGGGGAAAAAAACTCTTTCCATCCACTTGTACAAAAGAAGCCTCAAGAGATTAGTACTATAATAAGAAGAAAACAAACATGATTCAGTTTAGAAAAATGTAGCTAATATGTCTAAAGGAAACTGCAAGTACTTAATCAGACAGAGAGATTTTGGAAGCAGTATTATTGGACATGACCTGTGAGTTATAGCGAGACAGCAAATCAGATATTAAAGAGAGAATTATGCTTTTTGCTGAGATGGCACTGGCATCATGGGGTTTGGGATATTGTGTTCAGTTGTGTGTGTCCCAATTGGATGGAAGATATGAGTGAGTTGGTGGGAATTAAGTAGCTGTGAAAATAATCAGGTGAGGGAGACAAAAAAATTTGGGGGGAATAATTAAAAAGAAAGCAAGTATTGAGAGTTTGACAAAGTGATGACACAAGGAAGGGTGAAGGAGTTCAAATATATGAAAGCCCTAAGTGGGAAGAGGAACCACATAATGAAACACATGAGATGAGATCTGAAGGGTGAAAGGAAAGAAAATTTTAGGTTGACTAGCAAGAGAGGACTGTGGAACCTCTTAAGACTCATAATGGCTACCCCATCCTTTCATTTTATTTAAAATAAATACATGAAAGTACTAGGAAATACCAGACTAAACAACTTGAGTTACTTTGGGCAGGAATGGGAAAAAAGGGCTAGGAAAGGAAAAATGAGGTCAGTCTTTTGCATCTCTAATTTCAGGACTGATTCAGTTTCATGTCACTAATGTACTTTGAGGTTATCTTGTCCGAACTTCAGTGGATCAAAAGGTTGGGTCAAGTTTAGCGAGGCTTATCTGAGTTCTCTGGCAGAACTGTTGTGAACTTTTTAATTGGGTCAGATAAGGGGTAGTTGCCTCTGGAAAGCTTCCTATTTACTCAAAAGTTTGAAACAGAGGGTTTAACCTCCTCTCCTCATCAGTTCTTCCAGTCTTAGGCAACTAAGAGCTATACCTTCAGGGCTACTGCTGATACTGAGTTAAGGTTATCATATTTACTTAACCAAGGTAAAACTGTAATGTACAGTTACAAATGTGAGCACAGTGTTTCTTCTGTTTTGGCCCTGCACCCACTCTGGCTAGATATCAGAGGCGAAAAGACAATCTAAAGTTACGTATTATTGATATTAAAAAGTTAATGGAATCTTTTCAGGCCTTACAGTGAAAGGTTCACTTTGGTTCACGTCATTTTCTCCAGGCTATTTGCGCAGCTTTCTATATTACATAGGGTATCAGATAAAAATTAAAAATGCTAATACTTGAGAAGTTTTCTGATGATTGTGACCTCTGTTTCACCTGAGTAGGAGCCACAGAGATATACAACTGAAATTTTCAAGAGCCTACGGTGCACGGGAGCTGAGCCACATGACCTGCAAGTCTCCTGTTCGGTGGCTTTCATACAGGCCGACAGCAAAGCAGACGGGAAGTGAGAGTTCACTGAGAAACAACACATCCTCATCAGTGCACCGAGACGCAGGATGCCAATCTGAATTCCTGACATATTAGCATTTGAGCCATAGGCAACTGCCAATGGCCCTCTGGCCAAGCCAGGCCAAACAAAAAGTTCCTCTTGAATGTTAAAATTAGAAATAAGATATTACTCAGTTGGACATCACAATAATAGCAGTTGCTCACACTTGCTTGGAATCATTCTAACAGGTTTAGGACTAACTCTCTCCCCTCCTTTCCGGAGGCTGCAGGTACATAACGCTATTTTGACCTGTCATGACTCTCTTCTAATGCACTTGCTGTAGTATCGCAGGGTGCAGACTCTGTAGCTATGAAACAGCAATGCCTTGTTTTCTTGGACTTTGTAAGAAACAAGAGGTAGTTTTGGTTTTACTTAAAAGCCTTTTAACAGCGCTTTGATGATGCACTGAACCTCTCAGGTAGTTGGGTCTATTACTTGTATGTGTTTGGGGACAGGGATGAAAAGAAAAGGGATGAGGAGCATGGGGGAAACCAATCAGCAGAGCCTGGTGTCCTGTGGAGTTGTCTAGTGTAACAAACAAATAAATTAATTACTTTGAATAAGTCCTGAAGTTTAGTATTGTTTGTAGCACAAAGAGGGTCTCTGTTCCGTAACTCTCATCAGCACAGTGAAAAAGTTCTCTGAGTGAAGGAAAATCACCTCTGTCCTCACATGCAAGACTTTGAGAAGAGGCAGACAGATGGGCAGGCACACACCCCCAGAGTGGCTGGTGCCTTGTTTTGTTTTGTTTTCTTGCTCTACCTTGGCTTCAGAATTCTTTGTTTCTCTAGCATTGGTTACCACCTACGTAACACGACAGGTCTTTGATGTAGAAGGCATGAGACTCTGCAGCTTGAAATAAAAAGCCAGCCTTGAAGCTGAGACTATAATGACTTCGTGTTGCAGATGGACTTGTCTCAGTGGGAGAACTGTGACATGCACCAAAAGCAAAATTTGTTCTTCCAGAGTTCAAGTCTTTTAGTTTAGATTAATAAAAAAAAGGGTGGTGCATCCCAGCAGAGCTTGATTTCTCTGTCACTGTGGAACAATGAGCAGTTAAAGCTACATTATCATCTGAACCTGGCTTGGCTGGGGCTCTCTGCAGCTGCAGATTTGAAAGCAACATTAGAACTGGCTCTACTAGATACGACTGCAGTGGGAGTTTATGGGGTGGGGAGGGGTGATTGTTAACTTGAATTGCATACTTCTGCGTTGTTCTTTATTTTATTATTGGTAATGAAGTGTTCTTTTCTTGCTAAAACTTAGGACTGCGCCAGTCAGCAGCATGGGTGTGTAGTGAGGACTGTGCTGCCTGCCCACCATGATAATAGCGCTCTCATGTCATGGCTGGCATGCTTCTGTGCATGCATGATCACCAATTTTTTGCCATTGGGTGAGACTTCTACATCAAAGAGGTTTATAAGCAGAACCTCCAACGTGTTTGAGGTTTGCCCATCACTGCATGATACTTCCCAAGAGCATATTTCCTCATTAAAAAGTAGCCAGACTTGTTCCTGACTGCATTATGGTTAGTTTTGATTCAAGGCTGCCTCCAGAATCAATGGGAGTGTGCTCTTGGAAAGTACTATACAGAGATGGGGAAACCTCAAACATTTTGGAGGTTCAGTTTGGAAACCTCTTTGGTTTGGAAGTCCACCAAAAGCATGTCATGAGATGGTTAGAAGGCTGGGTGGGGTTTACATCTGAGGATAGAGTGCAAAAGTGAGAATTGTTTAGCTTGGAAGCAGAAAGGGTTGGAGAGTATGTGAGTGAGGTGTTTAAGAAAGATACCATGAAAACTAATCCACTCCTCAAATTAACATTGCTCCCTAATATGAAAGCAAAGGGTCAGTTAGCAAAAATGAAACGGGGAAAATACTTTAGCATGGATGATTCAACTAGACTATTTAGAAGTCCTGATCTCCAAAGGCTGTAGACAAGCAATTGGTACAAACAGCACAATTTAGCAGAAATGGCATTGATTTTGAGACTTTGCTGTGTGCCCCTAAGCAAAGTTTTCTCTCCTCTATATGCCTCCCTGTCTCCTCTGTATGTCTTGCCTGTGAAGGTTATAAATAAATTAGAGTGGACAATCAGTCCGAATTGTGTGCTATTAAAGCACTTCACTCAACAGGGCATCAATCCTGGTGGTGCACTTCAGGCTTTTCCTCAGTATCATATCTAGCACAGGTTTTTGTGTAGCTTTGATAGAAACAGTTGGAGCAGTCTTTGGACTGTTTAGGCACTTAATGATGACATTGGGTGTCTGATGGGATTTTTGAAAGTACGTACATGACAAAATCCTGTTAGGAATCCAGTATCCATCTTCTTTCGAAAAGTCTACCAGGTAGGTGTTTTCATCCCAAGAGCTTATACGAAAAAATTTCTGGTTGTCTTCCACTGTGCCTCGCAGTAATACAACAGGTATAGCAGCACCACCTCCTCTTAAGGGTACCTTGTGGTGGTAAATACATCAATCTGTGAGATGCCTAGATAGTAGAAAAGAAATAAAGCTTAGAATCATAGAATCAGAATCATTTAGTTTGGAAAAGACCTTTAAGATCATTGAGTCCAACCATCAATCATGCCCACTAAACCATGTCCTGAAGTGCCTTGTCTATGTGCTTTTTGAATACCTCCAGGGATGGTGACTCAACCACTTCCCTGGGCAGCCTGTTCCAATACCTGACAACCCTTTCAGTAAAGAAATTTTTCCTAATATCCAGTCTAAACCTCCCCTGCCACAACTTGAGGCCATTTCCTCTCATTCTATCTCCAGCCACCGGACAGAAGAGACCAGCACGCACCTCACTACAACCTCCTTTCAGGTAGCTGTAGAGAGCGATGAGGTCTCCCCTCAGCCTCCTTTTCTCCAGACTAAACAGTCCCAGTCCCCCCAGCTGCTCCTCATAAGACTTGTGCTCCAGGCCCCTCACCAGCTTGGTTGCCCTTCTCTGGATACGCTCCAGCAGCTCAAGAAAGACTGGATTCTGGACAAACTTAGGAAAGAAATTGTCCCAGTTCTGGAAAGCGGCTCTTCATCCAGACTCTTCAGACTAGTGGTGGTGTGACAGTTTACTCCAAGAATATTTCTGGATAAAGTACCTTGCTGCTGAGTGCATCACCTGTCAATTTATCTAAGTGGCCCTTCTGTTCTCTTCAGAAAGCTCATGATGCACTTAAATCATAGGAAGGGATCAACTGAGTGTAATTTTAAAAATGTAAACCACAGATGACAATATATAGTACAAATCCAAAAAGGAGCTGAAAATAGAAATCAAACTGAATAGCCTGGGGTTGAGGGGTTAGTCCCTGAAGTAGCAGTGGGAGGCAAGCTGAATTAGAATAAAACAACAAACCAAAGGTCATCTGTCTCCACTGGGGTGGTGGACAAAACAAAGCAGTGTGAACAGGCAGTTTTGTGATGCCTGCAGCCTGGGACTATTAATCACGGTCCAGATCTGTGTTGACCTCTTCAGGGGTGGGGGTGGAGGAGAAGAGGAGGAGACTTCTGTGCAAGTATCAGATTATCCTAAGGGTAAGAAGTAGAGATTTATGAGACGCTGTATTCCCAATCACCTTTTCCCTCTATCTTCCAGCCTGGAGCTGCCTGTTAGTCTGTGACCTAGGTGAGGCAGGGCATAGGTAGTCACCACTGGCATGGGGAGGACAGTGCCAGGCAATAATCTGCTCTGCTGGCACTGCAAACTCTATTTTGCCCACCCTGCTGAGAAGCCTTCAGTTGCTCATGAAGATAATATTGCTATCACCTGGAGATGTTTCTCTTAGCAACTATGAAGCCCTTATTAGACTTTAAGGACCTAGAGCAGGGCTTCAGAACTGCAGCTGACAGAAAAATGCAGAGGCATTTGGCTTATCAGAAAAGAAAGCAGCAAGGACAGTTTTAAAGTTTCCAAGGGCTGGAATAGCGCTGCACATGGGTAATGGGTACAGCAACTGATCCCTTCCGTGGAACAGGTATGAGCTCTGATTTCTTGAGACAGGGTTGATGTAAAGCCCCTGTGATTAATGTATCTCACCACTGGATGTCATTGTTTCTCTATAGGAAAGCATCAGGGACACTTTTATTTGGCAGTAAAATTGTTTTTATTGTCTTTTTTTTTTTTTCTTACCCCAAATAAGGAGCCTCACATATGGGATATTCAGGTGTTTGGCACCTTCTCCACTTGGCTACAGCAAGCTCAGGAACCAGATTACACTTCTTGTTTTCCTAGGGTGGGGAAGGTTTACAGCCTTGTGATGAATATGGTCTATCCTCAAACTTGCAGCTATCAGGCCAGCTCTTCAGCTGGTGTAAATTGTACTGCTCTGTTGAGTCAAAGAAGCAATGCCAATTTAAACAGGCTGAGGATCTAGCCTGTTATGCCTGCTTCTTTCAAGTCCCACTCAACTACAGCCAATCCTTCCTGCCGCCTCATACACCTCCTTCATGCCCTTGTGTCCCACCTTTTTCTTAGTGTTCTCTTACAACAGACCTAATCCTTTGTTCTCCCTTCTGTCTCAGTCCACTGTTTTAAAACTTCATCCAAATTTTGGTGTCAGTCATTTTTCCATGTTCTTCCTGCTTTTGTTCATATTGTCTTCAAGATACCCCTTCCAGATGCAAACCTGGAAAGACAGCCTTAGAGAAATGTGGTCAACTGGAAAAGGAAACAAGTCACATAAACTTAGCCCAGAATCTTGTTCAACTTAACATCTACCTTGGCTTTTTGGTTGTTCTGAATTTGCTTCTGATCCCACCTCAGTGTTAATTTTCCACACCCATCCCTCCATTTTTTTAAAAATCTCAAAGTATATGTTTGGGCAGGTATAACTGTAACATGGAAAACTAAAACTCTTTGGTATTAAACAAGCAGCATGGGATTTTACCTTGTCAGTTCCTGACATGGGCACAGAGAAAGTCTGGGAGGAGGTTAATTTTAATGCAATCAGCAGCTAATCTGCTGATAAGGCTACCATGCTTCCTATCAATTGCTGCTTCCACAGATGCTCTGTGCCATTCGCCAGTACAGAGGGTAATTTGCTTTCTGGAGGTTAGTGAACTGAATGGCACCATTGACAGAGAATTACAGAATGGGTTCAATTTTCTTCCGGTGAGTAGTTTCCTTAGCATCCTTCTGTGAAAGTTCAGTGTCAGCAGGAGGCTCTCAGGCTTGATGGCTTACAGTACTCTTACCATCTTTCCATCGCATTTCCTTACCTAGAATGAAAAGTTAATTAAACCAGTTAATTATTCATACAGCAATAAGCAAGGAAAAACATCTTTCAGCATCACAGTGATAAAACAGACCAATTCTTTTTACTTTCTTTATATCTACCGTATGTCCATCAGCTTGGGTAGAGTATTATTTGACAGATGTTGAAGACTGCTTTTCTGATCACAGGTGTGAGGGCCTGCAGGAGAATATGAGCCTGCTCAGTCAAATGAGCTGTCGTTTGTTTTTTAATAAATCTGCCTGCCCACCTTGCACATATGCAGTGATAGATCTAATGCCACTTTACACTGAGCATTATCTTTCTCAGAAAAGCTGTACTCCAAGGTCCGAGGCTGCATGCTTTGAAGTTAGTGATGAATCTGACAGTGCTCTTTCTACACCAAATCAGTTGGTTGTTCTGCTAGTAAAAGCACTAAATTGGGTTTAGAGAAAGTAATTCAAACATCTTGTTTCACTCAGAGTTCTGGAAGAGATGAAGAGGATACCATTGCTGCTTGAAAAGCGGGCATAGAAAATAGCAAAACAGTTCTGTGAGATGGTCTTCATCCAATTCATGATAGATTTTTGGTGTAAGTGAAGATAATTTGTAACTAAATAAATAGAAAGATGATGGAGGTGTTTGTGTGCTACAAGGATTTAGGAGATCTATGATGTAATGAGACCATGCAACTTCAGAGTGTAAGTATAGATGATGCTCTGATGAAATATAATTAAATTCTTAGTTTCCCTGAGGAAAAAAAAAAAAAAAAAAGACTTGGCATCTCCCACAGAGAGTCTTTTGGGGTTAGATAAACTGAAATCTTATTGAGTTTTAACATCAAAGTGTGTTATAATCTCAAATGTGGCTGTCATAACAATACCTTCTTACCAATTAAATAGGTAGTCTGTGTGGGTTTGGGATCCTGCTCACTGGGTTAAAACCAAAAAATATTCCTAACTCCTGTTGTACTCCTGTTACCTTACCTAGTCATCAGGGCTGCAGCAGAGAGGGGTATATTCTGCTGAGATTTCACAATGGTAATTCATTTTATATCCATTTTATAATTTTCATGTTTTATATGGAAAATGGTGTCTCTGGCAATGAGATGACTAGTGAGCAAGGCACTTCCAGGGGCTGTTTGGTATGTCTGATGGAGTAATAACTTCTGAATCCTTGATGGCTAATGTAAAGGGCTAAAGTCTCTACCTCAGAGTGCCTCTCAGAGGTCCCTTTGTTTAACAAAGGAGCACTACAAGCAGCAGGTGATGCTCTTGATGTGACATGTTGGAGATAAAGCCATCTGTAATGGGCATCTGAAGAAAATTCATGGTCAGAGCCTCCAGGATGTCTGACTTTGAGGACAGTAGGTTTGGGTTTATTGTTTATTTATCAATACACCACAGGAAATATTTGAAATAGCTTTGCAGATCTCAAATCACTGGTGAAATATGTTCTAAAATATATAAAGGAGGGGCTGAATAAGATGAATCACATTTTCAGAAAAAAGATCTAAACAGATTCAGCAATATGAAGCCATCTAACTGAGGCTGTTCAACAAGTAAGTAATTTAACTGAAAGCAGGACCTGTATTATGAAGGTTTCTCTTGGTCTCTGACATGTTGTGATTTTCAATTCTGATGCCAAAATCAGTTATTTTACACTGAGAGAGTTCACTTCCTTATTTATTTTGCCAGCTGCTCTCTTTTCTCATCTGCATATATTCTTTGGTTATTATGTCAGTATCTTTTGACATAATGTGTTCAGGTCCTTGCTCATTAGGCTGTTTAGTCACCATAACTGAATAAATAATTGATAAGAGTGCTGAAGAGGGAAGACAGAAGGTATTAAAAATACAATAGGACATAATCTTGTCTTCGTCGTTAAGACAACTTGCATCTCAGCTCTACCACTGCTTAGGTTACATACTCAGAGATACTTGTATAAATATTCATACAAATTTACTTATTTATACAAATATCTCAGTTGAAAACAGTAAGACAGCTTGTGTGGATATGGTTCAAAGTAATTACTTTTTTTCCTGGAGTTTCTGGTTTGTCAACAAACAAGACCACCATCAACAAAAGTTGTCAGCTCTGTCCCAGATTGCTTTATGGGTCAGAGTCCTCAAGGAAGCAGTTTTTAAGGACACTAAAATGAAAAGAATGAAACTTTTACTTATTCACATTTGGTCTGAACATTGTCATTGTTTGTTTTGAGAACAATTCAAAATTTTTTACCTGCAATCATTCTTCCCGTGTTCCTAACCACATTGGCATTGCAGATCATGTGGCAATTAGCATTATTGCTCAACAATTGCTATCTTGTAAAACTGAAGTTCCTGCAGCATATAACATACAGCTACCACTATCATAGGTAATAGGTACACTGCTGAGGGGTTTTAGCAGAATGTAAATGGTTTAGATATTTAACTCCAGTGAAATCAATAAGGCTTAGGCTTCTTTATAAATCTTAGCTATCACGCCTGTACATTCAATTTGATGACTCACTGCTGTAATCCATCTGCCCATGCTGGAACGTGGCAGCCATTCTGCACTAACAACTGAACACAGTGGTTTATTTTTCTGAAGAGGAGATGTGAGGAATAATTTGTCCAATTGAAACTGCAAGGTGAGTCACAAAGGTGATGACAAGGATTAACTTCCTGCAGCCTGGTCTCATGACTACAGAAACATTTTAGTGAGTCTTGCAGGACACAACTTCACACAGAGCTGGAACACATCTGGATAACTGTCCATCAGGAATGCCCTTTGAGTAAAGCTAGCAGCGTGGGCTTTTTCTCTCCAACTTTAAAGAGGAGACTCTAAAGTCTTTTGTCTGCGGCTGTGAATATTTTCAGATGACTGGCCAGGATTGAGAGCTCTCATTGATGACTTTGAAAGCAGGCTGGTGTTCATTTAAACACTATTTGTTTAGTACTCCTTGCTGCTCCTCCAAAGTGCAAAGGAGAAGTTCATTACTTAAATACTTGTGGTCTTTCAATAGGAGTGTGATACCCAACTCCTTTTGGGTGCCTTGAAAAATGTCCCTTTACAGTCCTGCTGAAACTTGCTGTGCTAGTTGAAAGCAATTTGTCTTATTTCATGTCCTGAACTCTCATATAGCACAGCTACCCTTGCACTAGTAACCAGCTCCAGAAGTGACAATCCTTACTGCATGCTTTAAGAGAATGTCTGATGGCAGGAGTATGCTGACAAAGGGAACAACGTCTCAGAGTCTCAGGTTGTTTGGGTAACAAATTAAACTTCTGCTTGTTTCCCCAAACTGTAGCTGTGACCTGGACATTTTGCAGCTGCTACACCATTAAGTAGAAGTTCATAGTATTGCCAATAAAAGATATGAAAGAAATAATTTTCAAGTGGTAGGTTTGACTTGTCGTCTTGTTCTAGGGGCTCTAAAGTGGATTTCAATCATGTTCAGTCACAGCCATGTCAAACTCAATTGCCCAAATTAAGGCTGTTCCCAACTGCCTAAAACTGTTTTTGTGTCAGGAGATCTATGTAACACTTCTCAGAGCTCTGACCTAGTAAATTTGCCCTCTGGAGCTACTCTTTTGATTTTTTCCAACACCTAAAAATCCAATTCTTTGAACCAAGTATTCCATAAAAGACTCAGTGGCCAGGTCTACTGCACAGTATGTATCATGGAAGGAGAGGCCAGAACAAACCAACTACTGCAAGATATTAACTTAGACAAAACTGAAAGTAGCCCAAAATACGTTAAACAGTAAAAATGACTGTGGCGCTCTCAGGGCTTAAATACAGATCTTGATAATGACTGTAAAGGGCAGCGATGCATTTCTCTTACATGAAAAAGGAACAGACACGCAATGTTCTCTCTGGCTTCTTTGGAAAAGCATTTAGAAGCTCTCATGTTATATGAAGAAATAGGAGAAGCAATTAGCACTGAAGCCAAACTGCAACTCTCAGTCTGAATAGTACTTCACACAAACAGACCTGCTGAACCCCACAGTTTTATTCAAGTAATGAAGTGTTATTGCTCAGTGTAATTAAGGATTGCCAGCATTGGACCCTGAAAGTATAATAACAGCTTTCATCATGTAGGATCTTAAAGCATGATGCAGGCTACAAATCAAGTTCTCTGCACTCCCTCCTTTCAAAATGAAATCAGACACATTTTCTGCTCTTCTAGGCCCAGTGTCCCATTTAGAAAATGTACTTTTTTGTTGAGCCAAGGAGCAACTGCTTTACTGGCAGTAGCTAATGTCACAACACTAAGGAGGGTACTTTCGACAGTTTGTATCATCCTCTCAGCTTGTTCAAAGCTTCAGTGAAGGTTATCCTATTAGCTGTTGCTGCTGAGGCTGTCTCCTCCCGGCCTCTGAGAGCCCAGAACCTGTTTTGCAGAGCTCACTGACAGCAGAAAAAGTACGACTGTGACTATGAATGTTAAGACTGGCAGTGAAGTGCTTTTTCATGGGTGAGGTCTATTTTTCTTTCTGATGTGATTCTATGCTACGATGCTACCCTGATTTGTCATTTTGGACCTCCTAGGTTATTTTGATAACAAATAAACTGCAGGTGCTTTGAAGGGCCACCTGCTATGTCAGGTGGGATTGATGTAAATGTCTGAAGTACTTGCAAGTTTTATCCTTTTGTTAAATCTAATGTTACATATGTGGCTGAATGTGCTATTGCACTATGTGTGTTGAGAAGCAACAGACCTGAATAGCATATATGAGAAATGATGCACAAAGCCTGTGAGTTTATATACTCCTTTTTGGGCCAAATACTTTACTGAGGGGGATTATTGTGAGGTTTAACTTCTGCAGCTGTTTCTCTGTGTTCATAAAAATTCAAAGTTCAGTCTCATATTACACCAGGGTAAACCAGATGTACTTCATGTTTCAGGTACTGCCCACTGAAAATTACTCTCGGTTCACAGCAGCAAAAGCATTGTGCAACCAGTATGAATTTGTCTTTCATTGAGGCTCCTTGTCCTTATCTCTCTGAGTAACTAGTCCAAAACTCCTGTGACTATAAGATCTTCTATGATACTAATTCCTTCCAGTATTGCCAATTTTTACAGTTTAATAATAAATCTGCTGGAGCTGGATTTGCATTAAGATGAAACATGTCAGTTGTCACACTCTGTTCTTGCCTGCCTGGGGGAAATCTCTGTTTGGGTTGGATACCTTTCCTGCTTCCTTCTTCTAGCAAAATAGATGGGCGCTGGGGAGAGCAGGCAATGCTCTGTCCTTTCCCTGGGGAACTAAAAGGAGTTGTGAGATAGGAGAGGGGGACAGGAGGAAAAAAACCCAGTCTTACGGATGATAAGATATCTTTGCCCCTCTTTGAACAACAGGTTGTTCTGCTGTATGTTCCTCTCAGCAGCAAAGCCAGGAAGGAGGGTCTGAAGGAAAACAAAAGGTCTCTTAGCTGTAGAGGGACAGTGGCTCGAGGAGAACAGAAGCACAAAGGCAAAATATTGGCAAAAGGTGGAAGATAATTATGCAAATGTAAGTTTTGGGGACAGCTAGCAGTCTCGTATCATCAGACAGCGCCTCATGCCAAACCATAATCTTTACTTTGTTCCAGCGAGAGTTTCTGCGAGTCTGGGATTGCTGCTAACAGACTGTCAAACTAGAGGGGAAACAAGGAGGGAAGTTGAAATGTCAAAGGGTAGGATACAAGCTATTTTAAAAATGCCTGTTGTTTTTTGAACTTGAGCAGGTGGGAGCAGCCAGGAGACGTCCCCATGGGGGACCCGCTCTGGTACTGCCTGCTGCGCAGGGCACCCGCAGCCCGTTCCTGTCACCCGTCAGCGCCCGCTGACAGGGTAGTCAACGGGACGGTCCCAGAAGGGAGCACTTCAGGCCGTTTTTATCACTCTGATGCATAACTGCATGATTTGTGTGAAGGGGCATTGTATTATTTTTGTTATTTTAGTGTTACTTTACCATCAAGAACACGGAGTCTGTTGGGAGGCACAGTTCCTCCCAGTTCTGAGGGGGGCCAGCTCTGTCCTGAGGGGAATCTTCCCCTCCACTCAAGTGCTTGCTCCCAGCCAGCTTTGCTTTATTATTGAACTGAAGAACAGCCAGATAAAATCACCTCAGATAAGGCGTGCCCAGCCAGCAGCCCTCGCACTTCCCTGCACCGAGCGGCTGGAACGAACCATTGTGCAGTAACAGGCGGGAAAGGAAGGCTCGCTGGTTCTGGCGAAGCAGCTGGGTTAAATGTCTGGTCTGCTTAATCCCTCCGGCTCCGCCTTGGTATTTCAGCGTCAATGATAGAGAGGGCATTTCTGTAGTGCCGGCTCTTTGCCACCTCTTCCCCACCCCCGCCCCCGCCGGAGCAGATGGTACTTTCCAGCGTGGCGGTCACAGGTGCCGGCGGGGCTGCACGGAACGTTCTGGAGAGCGCGCGCGGCATCGCCCCGCCCCTGCACCACGTGACCGCGACGGCGGCAACTGCAGCAGCAGCAGCAGCAGCAGCAGCAGCAGCGATGGCGTGAGGCGTGAGGGCGGCGGGGGGCTCCGGGGGGCTCCGGGGGCGGCGGCGGCGGCGGCTCCTCTGCGGACGTGAGTACAGTACGTGCTTCGCTGCCTCTGCTTGCGAGGCAGGAGCTCAGCGGCACCCTGGCAGTCTCCGAGGGTGGGTTTTTTTCTGTGTCTGGTGCTGTGATGCTGTGTGAAGTGAGGTGCCACCCCCCCCCCCCCCCAGCAGGACCGAGGGGGGCCTTGCTTGAGGCTATACATTTCTTAAACTCTTCCAACTCAGTTGCTAGTCTGTGGCTTCTCTGCTAATTAGGTCAGGCCATCGGTGTAAGCAGGTATAATTTCAGGAGATCGATGGTAATTGCCAACCGAGGATGTTGCTGTTTGGCTGTAATAGTGTTCACAAGGCAGACTTGCATGGGAGGGAAGACGCTGCACGTTGGCTTGGTTGCAGCCAGGATTTGTCTGGAGTTCGGTAAATACTGAAGGACATTAACGCTCAATATTTCTGTTGAAAAGAAACAGAGTGACAGAACTGGATTTAATTGCATCTGGTTTATGACCTGTGGGGTGGGTCAAAGGAAGGCATGCAGCTGCCACAACTATATGCTCCACCTCTGCAGAGCTATGAAAAGATACAAAATTATCTTGTTGCCACAATGTAATCAGAAATTAATAATTCCCATTAATTTATACCTGTCTTTATATAACATTCAGACACACTTGAAGACATTGTTTATGGTCTGTGGAATAATTTCTAATAAGGAAGGCATAAAAATGACACTTCTGATAACACTGGCTGGGACCAGGCATTAAGGGGAATTGGTCTGAATTGATTTTTAAACTAGATTAATTAGACTAGATGTTTTATAGAATTAAACTTTGATTTCATGTGGCTTATTTTGTGACAAGTTTTTTGCTTGTTGGTTTGTGGGTTTTTTTGGTTTTTTTGGTTTTTTTTTTTTTTTTTAAGCTTCATCTGTGCTTCATCTTTCAAGGTTGGCTTGTACAAAGTAGATGAGCTTAAAAAGGTTTCTTCTGAGATCTGTAAAAATGCTTATGTTATCAGCTCAGGTGCTTTTTGGAGCAGCAGAATAATGGACCCTTAAGGATTGCTCCACATGTGTAAGAGTATATGGTACGCCCACTAGAGTAAGCAGTATCAATATCAAGTTCAGCATATGAACTGTAAATAGTACAGAAGTCCTCAGAGTCTTTGTCAGATTTCTCCTCTGCTATTCCCAGGGCTGGGCACCCTACCACAGTCCCAGAGTGATAGAAAAGGAAAGCCAGTTTCTTCCCTGTATGTCCTGAAACTATCCAGAGGATGCAAACCAAGAACTTGGCTAAGAGATTCGATTCAGTGTCAGGTTACCAGCTGATTGCCGAGTGTGGCAGTGTCTCCTGTGCCATCTTTGGAGACTGAAGCCATTTAAAGGGTGCTCTGAGCAGAACACTGAGTAACCTGGAGTTGAGGCTGTTTTACAATAAAAAAAAAACTTCTTTCAGTTTTTTGATTGGATTGGAGTTGTTTGTGAAAGATGGTATATTGTAAGACTTGAATTAGGGTCCTGTGTTGACTTTGAAAAGTTGTAGCACGTCCAACCTCAGATTTGGTTCGAATGCACATTGCAATACAAAATTATCTTGCACCTGAATCCTGTCTGTAACCACCAAGTCCAGCCTCTGCCCCATGCAAACCTCTTTCCTCAGGGTAAGTGGCAGTCGCCCCAGGTGGCACAGCTATGTGGAGGAAGTGACTTGTCCCTGATGCTGTAGACTTTGTGGTACCACAGTGCTCTGCTCAGTTCTACAGGGTTAAGTTTTAATTTATGGGAGACTTACAGGGATCATTACTTTACTTTGGAGGATACAGATACTAACTGAGGAATCATTCCCATTTTTACTGGTGAACAAGCAACTTTGTCTTTTGATCTACTCTTTTCCTGTCTGACCTCTCTTCCCTGTTCTTTGTTTCTTGACAGTGTAAACAAGTCCCAGCAGAGTTGCTGAAATTACCTCCAAGTGACATATTCAAGCACTGGAAAGGTAAGATCTCATTTATAATTAGCAGTGAATGGCTTTGTGCGTATCTGCCATGTGCATACTCATCATTGGCTTACGCATGTTCTAACAACACTGGGAACGTTGTGGACTGGCAGACTTTGATATTTCTGTTTGTATTATCAATTGTCAAACAGGGAATAGAGTCCTCCAAAAAGCTGGCTTGCTGGTAGTCTGCTCAAGTCCTGTGCCACAAGAATATTTTTTGTGGCTTCTGATAGGATGTTTATAACAGAGCATGAAGTGCTGTGTGGTACGATGGCTTTTCTGGGTACCTTCTTGCACTAAATGACTGTGTGGTTGCCTGGAACAGATGACTCGAATGATCCCTCTCCTTCATACGCTGCAGTACCAGGTGAAGTCCTGAGTCAAGAGCATTTGAGCGTACAGGAAAAATGCCTTGCTTAGGCAGGAGGAAATGTTGATTAAATGTTTAGAAAAGATCGTGTGAAGACCGTTCTTTGGTTATGGTCAGGTTACTGACTCAAGCCAGACCTTGCAGTGGCGTATGGGCTGAATTTTGTTCTAATGTGGAAGTGGTCTTTTAGCAGGTGAGGAGGTGTTTCTACATGTTTTGGGCTTTGACTCATAGGTTTTGGGGTTTTGTTTTGTTTTGTTTGTTTCCAGATCCTTGGTTCTTCATGAGTTAGCCTGTGGGGGCTTACTTATGGGAAACACAGATGCTTCCTAAGACCCTTCTCAGGTAGGGAATATCACTTCCAGGTCTCAGAAGTGGCTCTCCATTTAGTCATCCTTGTGAGATAGGGTGCTGAACGAGGTGACAGCAGAGTAGTTTCCATGACTGTTGCCAGGATTTGAAGGTCCCAGATAGAAAGCTGACCAGGTCAGAAGGCAGTTTCCTACAACATTTAGTTAAAAAACACCAGAAGTGTGTGTGTGGGACTGGTTGTCTACATTTGTTTTTGCAGTGAAATACTATGACAAAGAAACAAGATTTTGAGTTTTCTCCCCTATTCATTTTCTTGCTGCTTGTGTTTTTCTAATGCCCCCTCATCCTGATTTTTATTTATTTCTTGATTTTGGAGACAAAAGTGTTCAGGTGCTAATGGGCTCTAATTCTTTTTATTTGATTAGACAAGGAAATCATTAATAAAGAGTCTGGTTGATCTTATTTGCTCATGTTTTACTCTTCTCGTTCTTGGGATGTCACCATTACCGTAGCTCTTCAGAGTGGCTTCTTGTCTAGGTCTGAATTTCTGAAAGCAAGTTTATATATCTCCCTGTGCTTTTGAAACAATGGTTCGGGGTAGCGAGGAACTGTCAGGTTGGGAGCTGGTGTCACTCCATAGTGGTAAAATGATTTGCCTCTCCAGTGTGATTAGAGTGAGAAACCAGTGTTCATGGGGGAGCAGTCTTCAGCGGTGATAGTTTTAGCTGAAGACCAATAAAGTGCTTGGGGAAGTAATTTAAGAATGAAGTAATTTTATGGTAGAGTGTTATAGCATGACATTAATAAACAGCATGAGCTTTGACATACAGTAGTAGAAAAACAATTGATTTATAATGCTGTTATGTATTACAAGTCTATGGATATGTAAAAATAGTGTTGTCTGGCAGGAAGAAATGCAAAGATCTTCTGTAGTTCACAGTGTAAGTAAAAAGATAATGTTCATTGCAGAAAACTGTGAGGCAATAAACAGTTTTTGTAGGGCATTAAATGAGGAAGTGAAGTTACGAACTCTACGCCTATGAATATGGCTCCTGCTGGAGGAGAAACACAATCTTAATGAATAAACTTCAAACTAATGAAAATACATTTCCATTTTCAAACATGTCTGAAAGTTCAGAGTTGCTGATGCCTTAGATTTTTCATTGAAAATATTTAAGGTGGTGTTGTGGTTTAACCCCAGCCAGCAACTAAGCACCACGCAGCTGCTCGCTCATTTCCCCCCCACCCAGTGGAATGGGGGAGAGAATCAGAAAAAAAAAAGTAAAACTTGTGGGTAGAGATGAGAACAGTTTAATGGGACAGAAAGGAAGAAATTAATAATAACAATAACAAAATGACAATAATAATAATAAAAGGATTGGAATATACAAAATAAGTGATGCACAATGCAATTGCTCACCACTTGCTGACTGATGCCCAGTTATTTCCCGAGCAGCGATCCCTCCCAGCCCCACTCCCCCCAGTTTATATACCAGGCATGGTGTCACATGGTTTGGAATGCCACTTTGGGTCAGCTGCCCTGGCTGTGTCCCCTCCCAGTTTCTTGTAACCCTCCAGCCTTCTTGCTAGCTGGGCCTGAGAAGCTGAAAAATCCTTGACTTAGTCTAAACACTACTTAGCAACAACTGAAAACATCAGCGTGTTATCAACATTCTTCTCATACTGAATCCAAAACATAACACTATACCAGGTACTAGTAAGAAAATTAACTCTATCCCAGCCAAAACCATGACAGGTGGTATGTTTTTAGGGATGAAATAGCTGAAGGCAAGTAATTGAGGGAGAGAGATGGGACAAAGTGAGTGAAAGAGACGTGACATAATTGAACACATTTAGGGATTGGTTCTTTTTTGCTTTCTTCCTGGAGCACAAAGCTTGCAACTCACGTCTTTGTAAGCATCTAAAACTCTTGTCCCTCTTACCAAAAAAATTTAAAATAATTTTATATGCTGTGTATAGTCCTAATAAATTTGGGGATGTAAATTTTTGTGTGCATACAATTTTCTAGACTAGGTCTTAGACTGTAAATTCTTTCTGATTACATCTGCTTAAGTGTGTATAACACCAGAAATTACCATTCTCTATATTATGCAGTGAAGGTTGTAAGGCTATGTTATCTTACACTTATTGATAGCGAATTAGTATTATTGTATGCAAATTTAGTATCATTACCCAATTTACGGGTAATAACATCTCCCTAGATAGACCTAATACAGATCCTGTTTTATAGAAATGGCACACACCTTCCCTTTTATTTCTTTCTTCTCAGACAGAAGTGCTTTTCTGTCTTATTTTATACCAGGTGCTATTTCCTTGTCCTGATGTCAATGCGACATTGGCCTCACAGTAATTCTTTGTGTTTACTCTGTTTCCTGATGTTTGTATGTTCACACAAGACTATTGCTGGCTGCATTTGGCTAGTTTTCAAGAAGGAAGCCCATAATGCTCTCTGGGCTTCTGCTTAAGGAATAAGCAGATACAAGGCCTGCCTTGGTTCTTCTTTTGCTTCTTGCTTTGCTGACATGCTTTACATATAAAACAATGCCCTGACTGGACTTAAGGTGTTTTAGCCACTTTCAACTCCTGCCTCTTCATTTTTTTTTCCTTCTTTATTTAGTCCGAGTGGCTTCTGGGATGTCAACAAAACCTGCTATTTTAAAAAATCTTTTCTGATGTAATGTTTCTTTTTCCCATCTTGCCAGCTATTTCTGTTTTGTTGCCTTCATCCCTTCTACAAATTTGACACCTTTGTAATTTAATCTCCCAGTCAATGTCTTGCTTTACTCATGTCTCGAGCATGCCAACTATGTTACACTTCTCCCTTAGCACATGTGCTTCTAATTCACTGTATTGTCATATACCAACTCCAAGTGTTGCTACAGATCATGTTTATGGTTCAGTGCTTCCTTGTCTGCTGCAAGGAGAGGGAAGTAGTAAGGCATAGTTCATTCACACTCCCTCTGTTACCAGTGTGGGATGCTTCCCAGTGAACTGAAGGGTGGTTGTATGAGAAATATTTTTTTGCTAATGAGCTTCACTAGGGAAAACAGACTTCCAGCTATGAGTCTTTAATAATGGGATTGTATATGCTACCTTGTTTGGGTGCAAAAATGTAATCCTAAATTGAAGGTTGTATTCTTTCAGTGTTGACTTCTGCCATTACTTGCAGTGTTATGTTCTACTATTTCAACCAGTTGGCTGTTACAAAATGGCTGGCCATGCTGTATGGATGCTGCTGTAAGCTGCTTTTCGATAAGGGGAAGGAGAGTGCAAAAGATGAGACTGCCTCTCCTGCCCTTGTTAATGCAAGTTGTTCCATGTGTAGCAGAGTTGGTGAAACCAGGTTCTTAAGGGTTTGTTTGCAATAGCTGGTATCTCTGGTATGTGAGAGTGAACTGTGAGCAGTATGTAATAAAGGCTGCAGTGCAAGTTCATCCCTCTCAGTCATGAAATAATCTCTCTTTTCTATCTGGCCATGTGTTTTCATGACTTTTGCAGGACATCCAGTTTCAAATAAATTCAATAAAGATGCAGTAACGAGTGACACAGGTTGCTGGGTGGAGCAAACAGACTTTGTGGTTGCTTAAGCCTTGTTTCCCTAAGAAAACAAGCCTAAAATCAAATGCCTCCTGGTATGGGAGGACATATGAAAAATATTTGCATAAGGAATCTACAGTCCCCTAATTGTGGCATTTTCCATGTCTCTCGAAACCATTTAAAACCTCTTTCTGTAACCACCAGCTCTGTGGCTGTGGCATACTGGCTGGTATTTTTGGCCAGCGCTGCTGCTCTGGCTGATGTGGAGGTCAGGTTTCATTCACACAGCAGTATTACCCATCCTTGACAGTCTCAGGGATGATCCTGACTCTGGAAGCCTCTTTTGACTTCTGAGCTTTGGACAATACCCCCAGAGAGCAAAGACCAAATACCTATGACAGTTCAGTTGGTGTAACTGCTAATGTCTTGAATAACAGCTTTCTTGAGGTCATACCAGTCTCCAGGAGCTAGAAATGGAGGAGAGTAATTCAGGGGGTACAGGACCTGACCATGAAGGCCACAAAGCATATTGGGTAAATACTAGATAGCTGATCGGTGTGTTCTTCATGAGTTATAGCACATTAATAATACACATTGCATGTTAATAACACGTGTTTCTGCAGCTTATGATATAGACTGTGGCAGCTACTGCAGCTTTCTTCAGAGTTACAAGGTGTTAAAGGGTCTTCCATGAAATGCTGTCCCATTAAAGCTGATGGCAGCAGGTTGGATGTACCTGGTGAGATGTATTTATTTTCTTACATCATTAACGCTCTCTCTTTGTCCTGATGGCTTTGAACCTAGAGACTCTGCCTGTTAGGCTTGGGAGAATTCCCAGGTGTTACCTGTGTAAGAATATGGTTATGAGGAGGCATATTAGTTTTTGAGAGTGGATCTTTTACTGCACTAATAAATCTTAAGAGATAGCAAACAATGCTGATTTATATGCAACCAGATTAAAGTTTGGTAATAAGAACATAATTCCTATCTTTTTTTATCATGTACACTGTTCAGCTAGGTAATGACAGACTTATCTTTGTATTTGGAAGACAATGCCATGTTGCATTTATAGTTTAATACAAATAAGCAGAATTCTTTTGTGCTTCAGTGAGTGAGCGTAATTGCTGGCAGATGTGAGTTTTAGGTTAGCCTTCCCAAATTGCTCACCATTTACAGAGTTCCCCTGAAACCACACTGCAGCACAAGCCTCTAGATCAGCAATGGGAGGGTGAAGGCTGCACCACTGTAATATGAATGGGCAGCGGAGGCAAGACTTCTCCCTAGAAAGACCAATGCTGCAGTACCCCTACTGCATCACAACACTGGCAGGCATCCTAGATGTTTCTTATGGAAAAATGCAGCTTTGACTGTTTTTCTATGACTTGATCTTCCAGACATTAGTCTGGTTTATGCTAGATTCTATGCTAGTGTATTTTTGGTAGTTCAGGATTACAGTAAAGTTTACAGCCTGTCATTCTGTTGTTCTACAAACCCTTTCCTTTTCAGTGATGTTGCATCTTAGGTTAAAATGTGGCTGTAAGAAAATCTTGTCATTTTCATTAAAACACTGCATGGAAAGAGATCTGATTTATTGGCTTGAGTGAAGACATTGTTCCCCCACTATATATTTGATACAGGAGAAGTCTGGAGAAATCTCTGTATTTTTATACACCTGAGATCTAGGATAAGTGCTGTAAAAATGCTTCGGGTTGAATCCTATCAGACCCTTCTGAACACTTTGACAAAATTCAATGCTATAGTTTTCGCATGACTAAAACTGCTTGAATACCCTTTCCCCATCCTTCGTTCCTTCTGACCCTTCCAGCTCTTGACAGGGGCAGAACTGGGGGTGCCAGAGTACTAACACTGAAAAGGAGGACTAGGTCTATGGGGATAAGGTAGCTTAACCTTTTCCTGAACCGCCCACAGTGCCACAGAATAGTCTATATCCCTGGACAAAAAAAATCCCCAATTCTTTAATATTCGAGACCCCATTTGAACCTGAGGTCCCAGGGAGCACAGGTAATATGGAGGCAAAGCTGCATCATGAGTCTAGTTTTGAGGGTAAAGGCATTCTTGTCAGGCTGGGTTTGTATGAAGTCAATATATAACTACTGCTAGTTCACTTCTAAGACAGCTGGTGAAAGTACTCTAAAATAGGATAATTTCACAAGTGAAATGGTGTTCTGTTACCAAGCTGTGGAAGCTCTCCTGCTTAGTTTGCAGCTTCCTCAGATGTAGTCATGTCAAAGCTGGGTCAAGTCTCATTCCTTTAGAAACCTTCCCTGGGATATAGTTAGAGAGAAACAATCACCGTTTGAATTTTCAGAGCAATGCCTTGAGCAAAAAATGTGATGGTGTTCTGCAGCAAAAACAAGCACAGATTTTTAGGAGAGATGGTAATGGATACATGCATTAACCAAGGAAAGATCCATATATGTTGATCTTTATATATAGATATGCAAACTGGAAGACTAGTAAGAACTTGCTTAACGTATTTGTGTAAGAGATGAAATGAAATACACTGAGCTTACAGATAAATTGGATGTAGCTGTTGTCAGTATACCAATGTATCCGGCTGGCTCTGAAAGCCCAGCTTTTCTATGAGGAATTGGTTGCATTTCTGTAATGTTGGCCTGTGGTGATGCAAATAGGCCAAAGAAATACATATGTATTCTCTAATTTTTCGTACAAAATGGAGGATTTTCTTTACTATGAAGAGCAGTGTGCCTTCTTTCAGCTGCTGAAGCTGAGCCCCTCAATGTCAAGTACAAGTCTGAAACAAATTTTTATAGTTGAATTGTAACCTTCAGGAGATGCTTCTAATCATAGTGGTGCTCTCTGGTTTAGGCAGACACAATGTGAAATTTGCTGCTATAAATAAAGTTCTTCCGCACTTGTTTTCATAAGGATGATGTTGCACACAAAGCTTAAAACCTCAGCATCAGTTTTGAAAAAAAAAAAAAAACCAACAAACAGCTGTGCTTAGCTGCTGAGGGCCACCTTAGCTTTTTTACAGTTGATGGTTGTTTCCCAGCTTTCTTACATCACCTCCATTGGTGCTGCAAGATTGATGTAGGAAATTTTGTGCACATACACTCAATCAAGAAGCCATTGTGTCACTGTGAGCTCTTAAAGATGTTCATTGCAATGTAGCATAATTGGCAAGGTCACCATGGAACAAACCTCTGTGATTTATAAGTTACAAATATGAAGTCTTTAGGAAAGTTGGAGAAGTACTTTACAGGTCACCTTTATTTTTCCTACCATAGATGCCTTGCCTCACAAGCTTCCTTTATGTCACTATGTATTATTAAAGTGAATAAAGAAGTCACTATACATTTGGCTGAGTAGAATGTTTGATGTAGTTTGCGGGGGGGGGGCCCTCAAAAGAGGCAAACTGAAGCAGCACCAAATAAAATATGAGTGTTTAATTAAAATGAATGGGGGTGTAAAATTTGCTGGAAAGAATGCATTTAATCAACTGACAGCAGAGAGAGCTGGGATTTATTTCTATTGTAGTAGTGCCTTGAAATCCCCCCAGGATGTGTTGCTGTTGTGCAGGTGGCAGTATACAACGTACACGATGAAACAGCGCTCACCTGGAAGAGCCTACCATCTAACTAGAAAAGGGGAGGAGAATGGAGGTGGTGGTATTTACACTATAAAAATAGGAAGGCGCGGCCTGGAAGAGATAAATGAATTGGCCAAATTTAAACAGAAAGCTTGTAGTCAGCAAGAGAACTGGAGCAGATCTCCTGCATCTCAGGCAAGGCTTTGGCCAAAAGCTCATTCTTCCTCTTGATAAATGCATTTTGATTGCTTGTAGAATAAAACAGAACTTGACATTTACATAAGATATATTTTCACTTTTTTTAGGAATTGAATAAACAAGAATTTAATAAACCAGAATTTAATACTGACAGCACAGAAATTAATTCTGTGCTCTTGCAAAATTTTCCTTCAGTCCCCTCACTACCACATTCAATTTCTGAGTTCCTGTAAATAATTTTTTGAATTGGTAGTCAGTAGAAATGGGGTGGGAAGCCTACCACCACCTTCTTCAAGTTGAAGCCCCTACTGGGTTTCTACTTTGGCAGTAGTTTTACAACAGTTTTCACAAAGAAAACTGTAAAACTCTAAATCAGTAACTGTGGTGAGCAGTTTAGCATTAGACAGGAAGCTAGTTGTATATAGTAATGCTGCTGCCCCCTATAAACTAACCCCAAAATAAAAAAAAGTATGTTATGGTCTGGTGCTGTCCTTAATGTTTCTTTGTAATCCCGACTGTGTGTTTGGACCTTGAGAATTCTTTGATATAGGTACGTGCTAATTTATAACCATACATATGTCAAAGGTTGTGATTTATTACCTGATAAAGAATTAATCCAGTGTTGCAAGATAACATTGAAATTTGTGGATTCCATCAAGAATAGGAAATGAATGCAAAATACATGCTGCAGAAGTCCATGGAGAAAGCTGGGCCAGTGAGAATTGAGCACTGCGATGATGCCAGCCAGCTACTTAGACACCAGCATATCTAACTGTCTACTTTGAACTTAGTTCCTTTCCTTTTGAAATTCCAGGCACTAATTATTGAGCAGATCTGCTCATTTCATCAGATCTGCTGAAAATTCTGTATTAAGAATTTGCTTTTATCTTGAAACCAACTTCTCACAAGAAAAGCATCACCATTTGACCAGCTCTAGAGTGAACTGAAATATACAAACTAAAAAAAGTCCATGTTAAAACTTGTGGAAACTTGAAACTTCTGTGAGTATTGAGATCCTTTGAAAACCTGTGACTGCTTCTACTTCATATCATATAAGTGAGTTTTTTTTTTTAAAGTAATGACTTCTATGTCTGATGGCTAATGCAAATAGCTGTGTTATAGTTTTGGCCAAGCTTGTGAAAGACCCCAGACTTACAAACACAGTCTGAAATTTAAACATATGTAAGAAGGTTCAAATACTTCTGTACAGTATTCCTAGAAAAACAGACCTTGCAAAGCCAGTATGAAATTTTAGTCCTAAATATATTATAAGTGCTGCTGGTAGTGCTGCCTGTAATTAAGCTTGCCTCACATTTCCCATTATAAGACCCTGTTTTCAGTGGCATATAACTTTGCCAAATTTTAACTGTTTGGGCTGAAACTTTCCATGCTGAATGTCTGCCTCAGATGAATTGTTTGGAAAGCTTCAACAAAAAATGGTTTCACCATTTCTGGGAATGAAATTAAGAGAAAAATATTTTCTTTTGCCCATGCAAACTTAATTCTGGCATTTCCTAAGTTTTGAGTGCTTGGGTCTATAGCCTTGATGTTTTTGTATATGTATATTTACATTTCCTTCAGAAAAGGAAGGTTTATAAAATAATGCCTACATGGATATATTTGGATAGCTAGAGAACTTTTAACTCAACATGAAAACTGTAAATAATTTACTTAGGTTGGAAACAATCTAATTACATTGATTTATTGTTTATCCCTGAGTGAATTGCCTGAGGCCTGATTTCAACAGGCCTATCCTTCATAAGGGACTGGACTATGGATTAGTTTTAAGATTGGTCTCCTAATAAAACTTTTACTTCAGTTCTTAGATATGAAGTATGGCTAATGTTCACCTCCTCCACAGTTTGCTGCCAGGCTGAATTAAAGTTTACAAAGCATTTTGATTTGAGTTGTTGGAATACACTCCAATACCACCCAAATCTATTCCAGTAGCAGGCTTGATCTTTAGCTGTTTGAAGTGAGGTTGTCTTCTGCACTACCCTGTGTGTCTCCAGATACCGAGACCATCCAGAAATGGCTGGATCCAGTTGGATCTCTGATGATTTCTAGTAGCCAAAATTTGAGACTTGCTACTCCCTAAGTCTCTCGCTCCTCCAGAGAAAGAAGTTAAAGGAATATCCCAAAGCTTGAACTTAATAAAATGGGAAGGAAAGAGAAACTGTAACAGACACTCAAAATGCTTCTGAAAAAGATTTTTATTTCTAGATGCATATAAAATGGAGAGGAGAGGTGAGATATCGGCCACCATTATTGCATGTACAATAGTGCAGTTTTGTCCTGCTGGCTGCAAACTCCTTAAACAAGGAGGAATGAACTCTTGCTCTTGGAAAACAGCTTAGATGTTGTTTCTGCTTATCATGCTGGCTGGAATTATTTCTTTTGCTTGTGCTGCCCCTGCATTGAGCCATTCCCTGTAGCTGTGTGTTTCAGTCCTAGCCCCTGCTCAAGAAGTATATCTGCTGGGAATCACGGTCCAAGAGATTTTGGGATTTAGGGCTTTTAGCACTATAGCCAGTGCCTTGTGGTCCAGCTCTGACTTTACTGAATGCTTTTGTTATACATAGGATCACTACCAGGGCGGGCACTACGCACACATGTAAAGCAACATAGTCACTGCCTAAAGTTCAAAATACAAGACTTGATGGGGGGGAGAGGGTTGGAGAGCTGCTCGGACAGGCCTTGAATTAGTCTGTGAGCCTTCAGCCAAAGGCAGAGTAGAAGTGGGCACCTACTGCTGCATGTTAGAGGCCATTTTGGATGAGTGGAAACATCGCTTTATCTTTGCATGACTTTAAATTGTCTCTCCTTGGTCTGAGCTAGCCTAGTGATACATAGCCAGTTTAGCATGACTGGTTTGCATGTTGCTCCCTGAATGGCTGTGAATAACGAAGGATGATGTGAGCCAGTAGAGAAGATAGTTGGGGAAACTACAAACATGTTAGTATTTGTCTATGAGCTGACATGAGTGGGAACAAGATGAGGGAGCATAACAGATGGGAGCACAGGACTATATTCTATTTCCATTAAGGCATCAGGCCTGCAGATGGATGGTGGACAAGTCACTGCTGCTTTGATCTTGTTTTCTGCTCACCTTCATCTGTGTACTTAGCAAGCAGTCTCCACGGAGCTGTGAGCACACTGTGTGCCACATGTGTTGGTGTGGCCACCACCATGAGCTAGAAACCTCCCTGGAGCCTCTGAGGCCCTGTTACGTGCTTGTATTTGCTCTTTTTCCATCCCAACTTTATTTTCTTCCCTTTTACCTCCATCCCTGGTGATTACTCCTGACTGTAACTGAGATCCAGTGTAGTCCTGCAACTAAAACTCTGCTTTCTGTTCCTGCATCATCTTCCCTTGCTGGCAGAACTGAATCTGAAGCAAAGGAAGGAAGCAATCTAAATACAGGTCAGTTCCAGGGACAGGTCCGAGCTGGTACACGGGATCTGAGGGTAATTATGTTGATACCTATTCTGAAAGAAGGACACTATTGGGAAATACTGCCTCTATCAAAAGCAGACCCATGCTTCAGAAATTGCCATGTGATGCCAGAGTCCTGAAAAACTGCTGTCCCATATGCAGGTATTTAGATTTAGATTAGCTACTGGTGATGGAAACTCTAGGATATCTTCACGTTTCCTGGCTTTAACCATAGATGCTTATTTACTGTTTGTTTGTCATTGTTCACTTATCCAAAATATTTCAGAGAATTGTGTTTTCCACCAGGGCAAAGTTTGTAGCTGAGGCTTGGTTGGATTCCTTCATATTTTAAATCCAGGGTTTTGCTGGCTTAGATTCCGGAAATGGCAAAAATCCCAGGAGTATTTTGTATCGTGGCTCCTAGGAACCACAGCAGACTTCTGGGACCATTTCCATTAGCCTGGACTACGGAAGAAGAGTCTTTGAAGTTCTTGCAGTTTAGGGAGGGACGCAAAGGATGAAGATAGTGAGACACAGAAGTGAAAAGCCTTGTTTGATGCTATGTTAACTGGTCATGGCTGCAGTGGGACCCTCCCCACCACCCTGCTTGTGATGTGGACTGAAGAGACCTAGCTGGTATACAGAGGGTGTTTGTAGGAAAGCATTGGGTGGATAGTTGTTCAACTTACTGAATAAATTTGAACAAAACCACAGTTGGTTTGTTTCACTGACAACAGGGGAAAACAAAAAATAGTTTAGGGAAGGCAGGCGTATATGTGTATGGTTTTATCCTGCTGAGTAAAGAGATGCTTGGGTTCCTGGGTGTTGTTTTGGAAACTGTTCAGAAACTGACAGTGTAACTTGCATCTTTGGGCCCCTGACAGGTTGGATGATCTAGTTATGTGTGGACACAGTTATTTTAGTGGTACCCTCAAGGTAACCTCTGTTTTTGTTGTGTGTTTGACTTTAATTACTGGATAGAATTTTTTTATTATTTAAAAAAAAGTTTCTTGTTGAAGTATTTGTGAAGTTAATTGAGATGTATTTTTTTTAAGAGGAGAGTTGTTGCGGAATCAGACAGGTGTATAAATTATATCATTTGTTGTGTTAACATTATTATTGCCAGGGGTTTTTAGTTGCACTGCCCAGGAAATTCTTTTGGAAGAAAAAAAAATGGTGCCAGCTTGATACATTTTTCTGTATTATTGGCAAGAGCTGTGACAACAATGAAATCATTTTCTGTCTCTGTGCTGCAGGCCCAAGGCAAGATTTTCTTCCTTTCACAGCTTCTTGTGTACTTAGCTCTAACTAAAATTAACTCTAAATAAATGTAGTTTGATCAAAAGAACATGCATCTCTATAAACTACCTTAACTCCCTCCTGAGGCTAATAACGACTGCCCTCAGACAGAAGTGGTGCAGTCCTCCCTCTTCCAATGGTGGCCATTTTCCATTAAAAGAAGGAAAAAAAAAAAAAAAAAAAAAAAAAGACTTTGCTCCAGCCTATCAAGGAAGGAATTACCAGAGGACTATAAACTGCATTCCCACTTCAAAGGCTTTTGAGCTAACTTGGATTAGACTCCTGTCTTGAATGCTCTCCTGTCGAAGGGCTCTATCCAGCAGCTAACAGGCTTGGCCCCATTATGTCTCTGAACTCAGTCCCTCAAAGATGGGAGTGGTGGTATATACCGAAGGGGAAGTTGTTTGCATAGCATTTCTCTTGAAATGTTGTCTCCGTCTCACTCTGTTCTTAAACGATGTGTGCATTCTTTCAAATTAAATTTCAATGGATGTGGTATTTTCCTTCACTTCCTCTCCTGAAGGGGTGTTGACGTGCTATTAAACAGCAGCTTTGTTTTGCTCCAGAGATGGGTGCCCTTTTGGAGTAGCTGAAATAACTCCAGCCAGCCTACAACCTGCATGAAACTGTTGGGATTGCTCAGGACCAAGTTCATGGAGGAGCAGTATGTCTGTGTGGCAGGTGACTGGAAAGGTACTTTGTTGTGTATGTGGGGTTACACATCCAGCTTGTATCTGTTACCACCATCTGAACCTGTCATACAGCTTTTGTTCTCAATTTGGCAAAATACTGAAGCAATTCTACACCTTTACTTCTTGCAGCTCAAACATTTAACTAAAAACCTGTTGTACTGAATAAGACCCTTAAGAAATTAGGCTTTCTTCAAGAATATTTCTTGGAATGAGTGTGACAGGAAAGTCATCTTCATACTAATTTTATGCACCAGTGGTCTGCATATGTTGTAGTCCTTGCTTTCCTCTCCCAGCTGCTCAGTGGGCTTTTTTTACATACTTTGTACCTTCAGCAAAAGAACGATCTTTCACTCTTACTTCTATGGTCATCTAAGTCTGGAATACTGCCATAATGTAAATGATACCTATACTCTTGATGGGCTTCCAATTAACGTACTGCTTCTGCAGTTGAATCTTTCTAGGAGTATCTCTGTTGATCACGCAACATCCTTTCGGGAAACTGGCTATCTGGAGTTTATTAATAGGGGAGTTTACAATATTCTATCAAGGCAATGATTTAACACTAAATAAAAAGTGTTCCTTTATTAAAATTTAAATTAATGTCATGTTTTGAGTTTTATACTGTGCTTAAGTGCTGCTGTGATCTTTTTCATGAACACCATACCAAAAATAGTACAAGAAAGATGGCACTGCAGAAGTTGAAGATGAGTCAAAGTTGGGCATCATATGCTGATTTCCCCAGAGGACTCTCCTTCAGTGTGTGGAGAAGTAATTTCAACATTCATCTGTTGTCATTGTGACGTAATTACTCAGTATTTCTGTCACTTCATTCAGTTTCTAATTTGTTAAATTGTTTTGGATTTGCTCCCAGAAGGGGGTTAAAAAACCTGGATTAAAGTATATGAAGAAAAGAAGTATTGGGATCTAAAACAAAAAAGAAAAAAATGAATCAATAAATAAGATTATTCTGTTTATGTAACAGATGATACAGCCCAGTTCTCTCTGATGAGAAAACATTATGTTTATAAAGGTTTTGAAGAAACTCTTCCCCGCTGTGATGATCTAGTGCTGTTGTGGACTTCAGGGTTTCTTCTGGTGTGAAGATACCAACAATAGTTTTGAAAGGCTGCAGTGGTGAGATCTGGGCTGCTTTCATAGAAATTCTGCTGACTTTCTGAGGTCAGGATCTTTCTTTCCTGATGCCTTCAGTTTCTCTTCTCAGTTTTGCAAAAACTTGCACCAGTTGGTCTCAGAAAACTGTGTTTTCTGAGGCAGTCACGCTTTGCTTCATGAATCCGACTGTGTAAAGACATTGCCAGAATTCCCATGGGATTGGCAGTGTTTGCCAGGTGTTGGCTGATGTTGTGATGTAGACCAAACACATGACAATGTATTATCTCTGAAGTGGCTCACAATGTTTAATAACACCTGCTAAATGTTTTGGGATGTTAATGATGTGTTCACCAAGGACCTGAGGAGTTCTGCAGTATATACCAGCTGGCTGGCCATGTTTGTGGTGTCCACCATGTGGTACACAGCTCGCATACAGGCATGTCTTTATTTCTGATGCTACTCCAGACTCTCTTGAGATTACATACATGGGATTATACCAGTGATCGGTTTGGTACAAAATGTCTGTCAAGATTGTGATGTCTGTAGGGAGGTTCTCTCTAGGTAGGGGATTTTTTCCCTTTCAGTAAAGCTAAATAGCTGTTAATCCCTGAATTGGTGTATCACTTTGTTTTTGAAAGGATTGACTGCCCTTTTAATTAAAGTATTGAACTCAGTGTTGGGACCTGTAAAATTAACTGTGTGTTTTCTACAACCTTGATTAAATTGCTTCAGCTCTTTGTGCCTCACTTCTTTTCCATATGCATTAGAGACTCTTAAGACCTTCAGAACATAGTTTCTATCATTATGGGTTTGTATAGTGCCAAGTGTGGTGGAGTCCTGCCAAAGTTATATTTGGTGAAAGCTATCCTTAATTCAAGTACTCAGCCTCCAGCATGTGCTTCCTACTTTACACCACCCAGATGAACAGTCCAGAGTCTAGAGAAACGCTGTGCACTGTTAGTTATGTGTAAATAATTTCTGTGCCTTACAGAGCTTGTACAGCAATTTAAGACCCTTGTGACCCTTTTAATATAAAAACATAGATAGTTATTACAATGTATAAGGATACTAATGGTGACTTTAGTCACGTTGAGCCCAGAGGTAGAAGCTGTCACTCCAGTAAGCTGGAAAGGGGTATGAGACTTGAGTCAACTATGAGAACAGCAAAACTGTCTTTTTTTTATAGCTATTGTACAATGTTTGGCCACACATGCTGTATCTATGGCCAAAATTACAATTCTTGTGCTTATCTCACAGCTGAATGATACTCAGTGTGGTGTGGAACCTTCAGAGATCTTAATCTTTCTGAATGTGCTGATTGGGGTAGGTTCATTAGGCTTCAAGGTATGCTAGTATACAGCAGAGGGTGGTTACATGAAACAAACTTCCCATTAAATATATGGAGAACTATCTAACTTGGGGAATGGCAACTTTGTTCTGAAATCTAGCATTCTAGCTCTGGTCCTCGTTAAGAAATGGAGGTGTCCCATCAAGGTGAATGTGAATTGCACACACGTCTGACAATGGAAACTTGTTTAAAGTTTTCTGGGAGCATCTACTGAGTATATGTTGTGGTCTTGAATCAATCTTTTTTTCCATAAATGGGAAATACTATTTAATTCTTCAGTGTTTCTTGTGTTGTATGTAAAGCTGTGTTTTCAATATCATAACTTCATTCTTAAATTCTTGAAAAAGAGCAAAACAAGTGAACAGTAGCTTTCAGGATCTCTTTTTTTTTTTTTTTTTCCTGAGGGCTTTTTTCTTGACCGAAAGCTTCTGAAACTTATTTTGTTGCAAACACTGGGGCCTGATTTTTCAGCTTTTTCATAGTCATGTATTTTTAGGTTAGTAATTTCTTGGGTACAAATCATTGCAAGTGCAATTTATTAGATGCCTGAGGAATGGACTGCACCTAGAAGTCACGTACTTTAGTCATGCAGGTGATGAAAATTTGTCTAAAACCTAGCCTACTGTGCCGTCATTCAGTAGCTGGACAGAAACCCGCTTACCTCCTCACTGAGCAGCAGCTCTTCAAAGGAAACCACAAGTGTCAGAATATACCTTTGATCCTGAATTTCTTTTGCAAGTGAGAAGTAATGCTTTGGATGTAAAATACATTGCTTGAAGAATAGCACAAAATGCTTCACAATACTTAACAATTTGTTGTGGGAGAAAAAGTGAGAACAAAGATCATTGTGGCAATAACTCTTGACTACGCTAATTTAATTTTTCTCAGTCTTGGACTTACTGCTCCTGGGACCATCTAATGCTCTAGTTTGTACAGAGGAAAAATGTATTGGTTGTGCCAGGGGCACGAGATGTATGATCGGGTTTAAAAATGCAGTATCCTTCCTCTCTGTAAAGCTGCTTCTGATGCCTTGTCCCAATTTCTTGGATCCCAGTTCAGTGTGCATTACAAGGTCTTGCTCTGATGCATCAATTTACTTTTCTCCCAAGAACTGCTTTATTTGGTTTATAAACTATTTTTCTTAACCCCATAAAACTAGGGATTGACTTACAGGGTGCTGGTTTTACAGTTTTAGAGCTTGTGCAGCACAAAAAAAAAATGACATTTTTACCATGACATCCTCATTATACATGTGCTACGTAAGGCATTGCAGCTCAACTTCAAGGTTCCTTCTGAAAGTAACAATCCCCAGCTCATACCTCTGAAAGAATTAAAGCAAACATTTAGGCATATCTGGGATCCATTACGTGATAAGAAAAACTTTAAACTTTGCTGACAGCAGTCTTTTATTTGGCTCTTGTAATGCAGGAGATAGAGGTAAGAACTGATGGAACTGGCCTATTTCTCCTCCTCCCACTGAAGCTCCATAAAATTCAGCAGCTCTAAAACAGCAGTAGCACGTTGCAACCCAGCAGTGCTGCTGCATTGCATGAGTGTGCTCTGAATGATGCTGCCATGCATCTCAGCAGGCAGCCTAAGGTAGCTCTGCTCTCTGGGCATATTACTAGAAATTTTACCTGCTGCTTCTGTTGTTTTGTGATTGTGCATTTCCTCTGGTGAAAGGAGAACAAGCGGGTTAATTTATTTCTTACATAGTAGCAGGTATTTCTTCACTTGGAGTGAAAGGTTGTAATTGTGAGGTGGAAAGTCACCTTTTAGCTGAAGATCAGAGGCTGGTCACCAAAAATGCTTATGTACAGAATTTGCAATGCTGTGTGCCTGCTTTTGGTAGAAATAAGAGGTGAAAAACTCACTTTGAAAAGTGTTAAACTAATTTCTAGCTCAACAATTTCAGTACAAATCTGGGTGTGTAGTCCTGAATCAATAATGCTATATAAGGTGGTCTAATAAAAGATGCTTACCTCTCCCTACAAACTTTGCTTCCACTGTTCCTTAGAAAGATTCAGCAGCACTGCTAATAGAATGCATCAGGCTTAACTAATTACTTTCATCGTGTCAGATGGGTGCAAAATGGGAGCTGTGTTCCGCATAGACCATCGTATTGCAGTGGTGGTTGAAACTTAGCTTCTAAAAAAGCAGAAATACTACCTGAAATTGATAGATTGAAGACCCAGTCATCTTGACAGACTTCTGGGGCTGCTAACATGAGGAATTGGGTGTAATTTTTTTTTATCTCAGATTTCTAAAAAGAATCATAGATATATATTACATTGGCTTACATTGTTAGCATAAGGAGATTTTGTCCATTATAAAGAAAGAAGCTTAAACTGCAAAAGTGATGTTGAACTTTAGTTAGATTTAGAAAAGGATTTTTTTTATCATTTTAAAAACAAAAATAATGTGGGACAATAGAAAGCACTATAAAAATGCAAAGACTAAAAAAGAGCAATCTTGTAAGAGTAAGAAATATCTGCTAAGAAATACGTTTCAGCTCAACTTGAGATGTCGTGTCCTTAACTTAAGGCAGACATTTAACATGAAATGATGCAAAAGGCCCTTGCTTTCATGCTTACTTATAGGTGTTCCTTGTTGAAACTGCTGCCCCATTATTTCATCTAAATCCAAGTGGCGGCTTACTCAGATCATGGAGTGTTTTCAACCTCAATAATTCATCTTGCCTTCCTCAAAAAAAGGAGGAGGTCCCGTGCTCTAGCCATCTCCTGTTTTGCAGAGTGCAATGGATGTTGCTGGTATGTCCAGTGATGAGGGTGGGTGGAGTAGGACAGGCTTCCTGAGCAAGTGGGTGTTTCCCATCTGTTTAAACGTTTGCCTTTCCTCCTGATGGAAATCTTTTGCATTGCAATGCAATCCAATCCAGTGCACAACTGTCTGTGCAATTGGAAAGCTTTTTCTAATGTCTGCATCTTCTTTATGATTCTCAGTAGCTTTATCTTGTCATTTTGTGAAAAACTGCAATATAAATGGAACCCTCTTTTAGGAGTCAGCGATTTGTCTTAATGAAACTGACTTTAATATATATCAGATAAATATTTCTGCTTTTACTGATGTGATTCTGCTGTATTTCCACATTCTGCATGCTACTTGAATATCCAGGGTGAAAACAAAGCAGATAATTTGTTTTATCCCAGAAGTACTTGAAGACTAATACAGTGTCTCTTAGTCTTTTTTTGTTCTAAACAACTTCAATTTTTCTGGTGTTTCTTCAGACATTCAGTTTTTGACATGTCTGTTCATTTATTCTCTTATGCAGTCTTTATATTTTTGAGGAGGAGTTTTTAAAACAGGATATAGTGAGCTGAGGTTCATCTGCTGAATACAATACATGTCTCTCATGCTACCATTTTGTTTATATGTACATTTTTTCTGCACCATGGTGTTGCTGCTGATGTTCGGATTCTTCAATTATAATTCCACTATTTGTCTATATGTTTGGTATCAGACACAAGGTATTCCCAGTGTTTGATTTATGCAACTGATTATTCTTGACTCAGATTAAATCTTGCATTTTTCCACATTGAGTTGAATCTTCCCTCCTCCTCGCCCCAAACCACTTCTACAGTTTTTTCTCTCCACTGTGCATAGTATTCCTCTCCACTCCCTTCGCAGCTCTGTCTGGCTCAGTGTTAGCTGTGTGTTTAAGAAGCATACTACCTATTCCATCATTTGAGTTATTCAGGAAAATACTAAATAAACCATAGCTAGGACAGAACCAAGCAGAGCCTGGCTCAGTGCAGGGAACCGCGATACCAACTTGGTCAGTTTGATTTTTCTTTTTTTCCAGCCAGCTTTGCACATACATTGAGATGAAGAAATGTCCTGAAAGGCAGCATCAAAACATTATTACATCATGATACTCCTGCTCCTGTCCTTGTCACCCTGCTTTTGATAATTTGGGGCATGAACTACATCTGCTGCTTTTCCCCAATCTACGTAACCTGTCTGTCTGCTGTTGAAGGAAATAGACTGCTTTGACGTGATTTGCTCTTGAGAGACCCATGTTGGCTATCAGTCATCTCTGTCTCTTGCTGAAAATGTTTGTGTAATGATTTTTTCCAGCATTTTTCCAAGAACTGAAGTTAAGTGAAAAGGCAATTGCAGCAGTCTCTGAACTTTTCAGATGCTAAGTACCCTATGATGTGATGCATCTGGGGCAGTTCAGCTGTAACAGTGAATCCATTTATATACCCTCTTAACTCTTCTTTCCCAATGCTAAGGTGAAATTGTACCTCTTTGTCTCTGATGCTGGGTTGTCCAACTCTGCCATTACTACTTTCTCAAACTTGTCACTTGAGTTTTGTGGGTAATATATCTAATTAGTTAAAACGTGTTCCAGACAACAAAGTCTCCAGCAAAACGCTGGCACTAATAGGAGGCATTTAACATGAAGTGTACAAAACTTACTGTAACTTTAGCTAGTGCAGCTTTTGGCGTCTTGTCACTGCATATTATTGTTGTTTTGTATTTAAAAACAAAATTACAAATAGCAAACAAAATGGTTTTGTTAATTAAAAATTGTTTTGTAGAATTAAATATAAAATAGCCTTTCTTTCAAGGCTCTAGCAGTTCCTGAAACCAGTCAGTGCTGTGTTTCTCTGCAATGGTTGAAATATGTCAGGCAGGTGTTTCAAAAGTCCTTATGCTGCAGGGAAATATACTCTGATGTAATCTGCCTAATTTGACTCTTTGAATTACTTTCAAGAACACTTGCTGTTTGTAATGGAAATAGCTCACCAACCACTTCAGAGAGGACTTTGTAATGTGAGCTGGTAAAACTCTGCAGGTGTAGCGGGTTTTTTATTTTATTTAACATCTTCGGTTTGTTTACTTTAATGTGTTACTGAAAAAGTGACATAAAAGTGGTTTAACAAGTCATTTTTCATTTGAAAAATGTTTTCTTATTAACAAAGTTAACATCCAGTATTCTGCAATAGAACTACTGACTCCAGGAAACCACATTTTGCCCAGGAGAGTATGTTTCCTGAGACTGAAATTCCCCAAAGACACTTGTTTGGGATTGTACATACCTGAGGCATTTTGGCATGAGCATCAATTAAAAAATGGGAAATGGTGTTTTCCTTGCTAATTCTTGGCTACTGAATGGAGGTTACCGAAAGCCCTCTGTTTTACTGAAGCTCTGCTTTAATTTACGCCCCCCCCCCCCCCCCCCCCCCGTAAGTTTATGAATTAAACTGGGTTTGCCTCAGGAAAAAGATCCTGAGATGTCAGAGTTCATCATCTGAACTATGGAGTTAAGCAGTAAGCGGTTGTACTTGACCAAAGGTTGTACTTTCTGAGTGAATTGTCATTTAGAGAAGTAGAAAACCATCTGTGATGCTAACTTGAAGATGATGTTCAACACACAATGCCATTGCAGTAGCAACACGCAAACCCATTTAAGCTGGAAAAAAACAAATGGAAACTGATAATGACCAGCCAGCGCAGCCATTGGTTTTCAGGTACTGCTTCGTCATGCCAGTGAAAATTTATTCCCAGTTTGGCTAGTGTATTAGTTAACTTTGTTGGCACGTACACTGTTAAGGCTGTATTTCAGTAGAGATAAAAAGATTAACAAAATAATGTGTGCCATTTCAAGGAGATGCTGTTTTACATGATATTTTGTTGTGGGACTTAGCAGGGATAGCAGATTTCAGTAGTTGGTTTTTTTTTTTTTTTTTTAATGGGCCCTTATTGTATTTCATTGCTCATGTTGCTTCGAATCACTCCAAGTTCAAATATACAAATGCTAACGTAATGTTTCAAATGCCTGTCTCTGCACCTGCTGAAGTTCAGAGCACTTCTCATTGGTATTGTGTCAGGCTCAGTAGTCAGTTTTAAACATCCATAAGGTGGTTATTTCAGAACTTAAAGCACAGCTCTCGTTTTTCAGTCAAGGCTACCATTTGCCCTTGCCAAGTCTGGAGTTTTAAATCAAAGCCATTTTTGAATTATCCAAGCACCAAAAAAAAAAAAAAAAAGGATCTGAAAAATAAAGTTGACAGCTGTGAGGTGTTTTTTTCCACATTCGTCTACCTCAGAAACAGCTGAATGGGTTTTATAAGACTTTCCAAAAATATCCCCCTTTACGCTAAGGGCAGAGTTAGTTAAACAGCAGAAAAACTTAGCAAATCTACTACAACTCACTTTCTGTTTTGACAACTCTTGTCTCTTCCTAGTTTACTGATTGAGGTAATTTACGCAAGCATGTTTTGTTTGTACTAGTATTTTAGGGATGGCTGCTCTTCATGTAAGTATCTGTGTTTACAAAAAGGTTAGTTGCAATTCATTATTTTCCAGTGCAAGAAGTGTGGTGTTAGTCAGAGGTCAAACCAGTGACTGGAGCAGTCACAACTTGTGAACATTTTCTAGCTGAAGTTAAAACTTGGAGTGACCCACAGACTGAAACAAGTCTGACCAAAATACAAAGTGAACAATGACAGTTGAAGAAAAGTCTTTGTAAAAAAAGTTAGTTTCATTTTCTGAAGAAAAAACAATAGTAATTTGTAAATGTGATGCTTAGGGAAGGAAGAATAGCTAGTACTTCCCACAGAATAGTTCTGCCAGCTCCGAGTGTGCCCAAATGAAAGACATTTCTGTCCCATTAGTTAATTTAATGGAGGGTTTACAAAAGGGTTGCAATGAGAGTTCACACTTGCTTTGTATTTCAGTGACGTTGTGTGGTGTGTAACAACTATTTTCATTTGACTGTTGTCCCTGTGAACCGTGTGTGCATGCCCCAGGATTGCCATGGTAGTTCTAATTAGGTGGAATAGAGTTAACAGCAAACAGTGCCCCCATTGCATTCCCTTTGAATGAGCCATAATGAATTTATGCTCTATAATATGATCACATAAGTGGGAAGCCATAATGAATTAGCTGGTGGCTGTTCCTGCAAGTGTGCATTTTATTACAATAGGCACATCTGGGGAGCACCTCATGCTCTGCAGTATCCACGGAAAAGGACCTGCATTCCAAACCATAGCTGATTTTGACTTGTAAATCTGTTTTTATGAGGTGTATGTATGTGCCTGCCCCAGGAGAGTGAGTGCTGTTTCCAAATGGGCATTTGGATACCATATGCTTAGAAAATGCTGGCTATCACTCAGTAAAAGTGAAGTTCCTCCTCTTGGTAAATGCTGTAGATGTTCTTAGTGAAAGGTTTATCTCTATAACATGCTTTGAGAAATGATGAGCGATAGATGAAAAGCCTGAGTTGGTGTCTGTGATCCAGTCTGAAATTTAAGCTGCTCAAGCCTTGCAACTGAGGTTCATAGCCATCTGAAGTATTGTCTTTCTTATGTGTTCAATCAAAACCACCCTAACATCAACAAAAATATTCCTGCATGGTTCAGGTGATGTGAATTTGGCCTCATATGAGTTTGATGACTGCATGGCAGCCTTAGATTAAATTTATAAATTAAATACTAATAGCTTCATTTGTAGAACAGAACTAAAGCTGGTCTTTAGTTTAGATTCAGCTTGATTAGGGACTGTGGTATCTCAAAGCAAAAGTCAAAGCATGGTTCCTGGGAATGTACAAAGCTGGGGAGCATGAACTGCTGGGCAGTATTCTTTGTCTTGGCAAAGGCTGTAGTAGATAATTTAATAGCTCCTGCCAGCCACCCCTAGAAAGATTCAACTGTTTTAAAGGGCATAAAGATGATATCACAAAATTCATGGCATGAAAGAACCAGATTGTGGATGTAAAATTGTCATCATTAGGACATGCAGTCTAAGACTCTGGTGCTTTTTTCCCCGTGGCTGAGTTAATGTGTAAGGCCGAGCACTGAGCCAGTGTGCGATGGGAAGGGGAAATGCCTGTCCTCATGCTCAGAGCAGGTAGTGTTTCTATGGGATTTAATACTGATGTGCTGGATTTGGGGGGTGGAAAGATCTACAAAACCCTTTAGTCTCATTTTTCCCTCCCTTCTCTGTGTCTGCGTACGTCCCCTAACTAATTTTGTACTGGCAGCTCCAAAACCCCAATCATTTCAAGACACAGTGGTTTAGCAAGCGGCTGCCTTTTGTGACCAGCCATGAGTCCTCACAAAGCACCACAGTGAGGACAGGTGCCCCCCGGGGATGCACTGGCTCGAAGGCTCCATTCTCAGGCAAGTCCCTTGGGCTGGGGATGAAGAGGCAGTGAGGTGGCAGCAGCTCATGAGAGCGCACGTGAGGAGGGTGTTGACCCAGGGTCTCGTCTGTTCCTGAGCCTCTGCAGGAAGCACTGGCCAATTCAGGTGCTTTTTCTCAAGAACAAACCCTAGGTATGTTTTCTCTCTCTTAGATATGGTTAGACTGGCTTATTGCAGCTTATTGCATTAAGGTGCTTGCTTCAGTGATGTCAGCTCTCTCGCCTGCGAATCTACTTCTTAATGTCACTGCTGATAAAGAAATAAATTTGATCAAGATCTTAACTTCCATTAAGACAGAAGGTATCTTGTTCTTTCATTTTCTGGGGAAAACATGACACGAGAGTAGCAGTAGTGTCTAGAAAGCAAAAAGCAAGGGGAAAAAAAAAATCCTAAACATACTCTGAATGCTTGGGGCTGGCAGTAGAGTAGCTGATGCATGGGTTGAATAACTTAATGAGGTTACCAGACCTGTTGTGCGAGTGCACGGAAGCTCAAGTGGTTTTTTTGTAACAGCTCTGATGTTTTTGTAGGTGTTTTCATGACAATGTTGTATAAAGAAACAATAAACCACATGGGCAAATGCAAACATCTATTTACATGTGTAAATACATGTTTTGTCAGCCAAGAGGCAAAGAAAAAACCTTACTGCACTCCCACTAGCTGACATGAGGAAATACGCAGCTCCAGGGCTTGCTTGTTCCACTCAGAGGGAGGATATCCTCTCCAAGTCCACCTTGGTGGACACTTCAAGTTCAGGAGGAATGAATTCTTGAGATACTTGCAGTCCGTGTCTGTAGTATAGTGCAGAGTGTTGGAGAGTCTTCTGAGTACTGACATACACTGAGAATTTCCATGCAGTCAGGGAGCAAGGGGAAAAAATAGAATTTATCCTTAGGAAAAAAAAAATTTTTTTTTGAGCATTATTAATTTTTTTTCTGGGTGATGACCAGAAGTCCGATGGGTTTGTGTCTTCCAGGTATTTCTGGGTAAATTGCTGGTGAGAGCAACTTGGACTCAAAACCATCCCTGCTGAATTACTCTAAGACTTTGATACGTTTTTTTTTTTAATTGAATTTTTGCTGTTTTGTGACTTGACAACATGTTGCCATGTTGAATGGTTCTTCATTCTGGTTATGAAAATACCATTTTCTGAGCAGTGAGGTGATTTCTAGTGACACCAGGGAACTTGTTGCTGTTGCCATAAGATTGAAGATTTGTTTGTTCAGTTATTTCAGATAATTTTGTAAGGTTTCATAGGAGGCAGATTTCTGGTTTTCTTGTTCCAAGAGGCAACATTCTTGGGCATTTCTGGCTTCCTGGTAGGTTTATCCAGGATGCTGCTGTACTTGGGAAGGTTGAGATCCCATACACTAGAGCATATGTTGACCATCTGCCCGTTTAAGAGCCTTCCACATCTCATGCGACAAGCAGATCCACACTTAGTGTGCTAAAAAGCTTGTGTGCGATGGCTAACTCGGTCTTGACCTCTTGTTGATGCCCAGACTGCAGTGTACAGCTAGGTGGCTGAGTTGTGCCAGCTAGCGGTTGCATGGTTTCTGACCAGCATCCTGGCGTTAGCACTGTAGCTGCATCCATAATCCTGTTTTCGAAGTATTTTTCATTTTCACAGTCTGTTTGCTCTGGAAGGGATACTCTGAGTGGGCAGGGGTTTTGTGTAGTTGTTTTATGAAACTGAAGTAAGTATAAAGATTGAGTAGTTTCTCTCATCAGGATGGCTTGCCTCAGGTCTGACTTGAGGCTCAGCTGTGGACAGAATGGAGTTTTTCTGCCCTGAGAATGAGGGGCTGGGACAGGCACTGGTGTTTTACTGGGATTTTCATTGCAGAAAGGGGAGAGTCAGGCTTACTGTGCCCACCACCCTCAGCATGATAGGACCGTGGCCGTTGCTAGTGGTGGGGTGTGAGACTTGCTGTCCTCCATCAAGCGGTAGCTGTTGCTAAGCCCAATGCGACTCCTCTTTCACTGCTGAAGCAGTAATCAGCCTGGTTTTCCAGGGCTCTGGTGTAAAGACAGGTCCAGGTCAAGGCAGAGCAAGTGTTGCTGACTTTTCATGAGTTTTTCTCCTGTTCTTTGAAGGCCCTGTATAGAGAAATCTCATGCCTGTGTGCCCCCGTTTTGCTTAAAATAAATTTTTATCCCTCAAAGATGCTTGAGAACAAAAGCTGAGAAGCACGTTTGGGTTCAGCAAGCAAAGGACAAGTACAGAAAGTACAGTTATTGTTTTTCTGAAACTTGTGACTGTAAAGGCAATTTTTTGATGTTTTGAAACCTGATGTTAGTTAAGTACTTCTGGTTGCCATTGCTGGGTGAGTTGCTCTTTCTTTTAGTTCCCCATCTGCAAAATGGGGATAAATATTTTCATACCACATAGAAAAATCATGTTAAAAATGTACAAAGTCCAGATACCAAGGTAGTGGAGACCGTATAAATATCTAAGATAAACACACTTACACCAGGATTGGAAAATGCATTTTATTTCTAGCAATATTCTTTCTGTCCCTTTTAACAGACCTGGTAATTTGCAATATTTCAGTGTTGAGAAAGCCATCAAGGCAGATTAATAACACTGTAGATGTTTTATTTTTGTATGTGGGCAAGATAATATCATTAATATCTGTCTTCCCTTGGCTGGCTTCGTGTGGATTTTGCACAGAGCACTACATTAAAAAGAGATTACCCTGCTATGACCCACTGAGTTTCCCTTTCCACCCAAAAAAATACAGGAGAGAGCCAGTATGCTTTAGTTAAATATAAATGGATGTGCTTCACCAGTGCTCTGGTATGCTTTGTAGTTTTTAAAATAAAATTGGAATTCAGTGCAAAATGTCTGCTTTGCTACAGCATTGGGGCTGTGATAGCCCTGATTGAGGAGAGTGCCAGGGCTCGTTCCCCTTCTGTTGAGCCGGCGTGTGCTTCCGTGTGGGCTTACTAGCCCTTTCTGAATGGAGTTTCGTTCCTGCACCACATTCTTAGAAAATAACAGTCTGGTCCAAAGCCAGGGGCAGACCATGGCAGCCTTCCTGTGAAATTCTAGGGGCTCTGGATCAAGTCCTTTTTGTAAAGAGGTCAGGGTGGCTTTTTTTTTAAGGTTTCTATGGCAACCTAAAAAAACACAGCAACATAAACTTTGTTATATTAGCCTTAAAACCCAGGGAGAGATGTCGGAACTGGAAGGTATGCATTTGAATTCTCAGTCACCAGGGTACACAGGGATTTGCTTTGGGTTGAACTTCATCCTGGTTTCCTAAATATTCATGTGCAGAGGTCTCTGGGCAAACCTTCCTTCTGTCCTCTGCAGCAGATGAAGCTTTGCAGGGGAGAGGCAGAGGGAAATAAAAATTGCCCCAGTTAAGAAAGGCTCTAGTGCCTCCCCTTTTCTCACCTGTAAATAGTGAGTCAGTTTGCTTTTTGTTATTTTTACTGGTTGTACGTTCAAGAGATGCAGGATGGGTGCCGAGGACCATAGCATCTTCCACTGGTGTGGCTATCAAGCCAAAGCTCCTCTGTGGGAGTCAGGAACTAGGCTGCTTCTTGGAGCTTTACTGGCTATGGGAGCTTGTTACGTTATGCTGAGGCTAGTTATTTCCTCTTGTCTTAGGAAAATTGCTACCCAAATGGGCTAGATCTGGGGGTTTCAGCTTTTGCCCTGTGTCAGTTTTCTTATTATGTATCTTTTTAGATATCTTACTGTTTGAGCTGGAAACTTTTCAGAAAATATTTTGGGTTTAATTAAAAAATAAAAAAAATCCAGGTTATGAAATTGAAACTTTTGACAAAAATATTTAATTTAAAATTGGTTCTATAAATACTTCAGTACTGCTACGGATACTTCCACAATTGAGCATTTTGAAAATTTCAAAATTATTTTAGCAGACATCTTGAAGAATTGTAGTTTTGAAAATTTTAGAGTAAATATAATTTCAATGAATTTGAAATTATTTGTGAGAAATTATTCTCATGATCTGAAATGAAATTTCTCCTGATTATTATTTAGCAAAGTATTTTGTCTCTTTTAAAACTAATTTTTATGTATGAATGTTCAGGGTAGAAACTGTTTTGTCATCTTAATCTTTTGTGGGTCGGGAAGTCTGTTTTCCATTGGTTCTGGCCATTAGACAACTGGGAAGGTGCTTTCAGTCCCCATAGGCATGGGTTTAAACTTCCCTGTGCAAACATAGCAGAAAATGTCTGATGCTTGATGAAGAGTCTAAGAGTTGGTAAGCTTCTCCCCAGGAAGTATGTAGCCAGCTACTAACACTCACTTTAAAATGAAAAAACAAATTTTAGTAAATCTAACTAAATGGCAGAGATTTTAAATAAAACCATTCTTCTAGTATTATTCTTTTCCTTGATCTTGGAGAGAATAGCTATTTTTTCTTAGAATTTTCTGCAGTGAAAAACACCTTCTTATCTGCTTTTTTTTTTTTTTGCTGAGCTCCTGCATGTGGCTTCGTAGTTTGTGGATGCAATAAATTCTGCTCTCACTTAGGCTGTGTACATATCCGGTTGGCCATGTTTTATGGATCAGTTAAGAGTTCAGATACCTGAGTTAATTGCATCTCTAGCCTGGCAGGTACTGAAAATACTGAAGTTGGTAAAATGTGGATTTGAGGCCTTTCCTCTAAGGAATATGGAAGTATTCCAATTATTATAAATATTTCCTCAGGCTTTGTCTTGTGTGGAGAGCGGAGCTCACAACATGGGACCAAAGAGAGCTGAGAGTGCATCCTCATTCATAGCACAAGGAAAATGAGGTGGATATCTCTAAAATGAAGGTTCCTAGGAAGAAAGCCCCTTTGCTTTCTAGAAACGAGGGCAGCTGGCCTTCTGCGTGGTGGGTGATAGGGGGGTTTGGTGGGGCTGGTGGTGGTTTTGTTTTAAACCTGGCAGTCTGGGACTTGGAGAAAATACTTCACTCGCTTTGAGGTATTTATGGAAGGCAATCACAGGAGGAAATCATGTCAAAAATTTGTCACTGAGGTGTGCCTACCTCTGAGGGGTTAAACAATAGTTGTTTAAACATGTGGTGTCGCAGCAGGGTGGGTTATGTAGTATAGAGTATCCAGTGTAATGTATACTCAGCACGTGGACTCGTATGTGCTAAGCTCAGAGTGGTGGTGGCCCATCAATAGGAACTGGCTGAAGCCCAAGCCTGGGTTCCAAGTGCTTCGAGTTATGGGGTGTGCAGTATTCAGATCCAGACATGACTTTAGACTTGAGCCTGTATCTAGAAAAATTAACTGTTAAGAGTATGCCTGTGAAGTCCTTTGGGATTCTTCCAGCTGTCAGGCTAACTATGAACGGTTCCTAACATTGCAGTCAGGTTTGAATTCCTTCTTCTAATACCATACAGTACCAAGCAATGAGGGGTGGCTTTTTGCAGTATGAGAAACATTGCTGTAGTTCTGAGGTAATAGAAGAAAAACAGTATTTTTCAATCAACACACTTGAAAGCGTATACTTTGCTATACTGTGAATCTCATAACCTTGATCAGGTTTCTCTGATCGAGGACCAGTGTGATTACTAAATGACGTGGTGTAGTCTGACGTTGTGTTGACATTTTGTGTCACTCACACCTTTTGTCATTGCTGCCTCTCTGTATCACATTTCACAAGAGGATGCTAACAAAAGCAAACCCAGATTTCTTTGCACATGGATGATGCAAGTTGCCCAGTTTTCACAGAAAATATGTTTATCCTTGTTACCATTGTATTTGTTTGGAGGTCTGTCGGGAACATCTCTCAGGGTTTAACTGATGTTCTTTTGGTTCAAAGAAAACAAACACAAAAGCGAAAATTTTCCTTCAGTTATTGTCTTGGCTTCCATATTAATAGAGACCTTTGTTATTTGCTACTTCAGATGGAAAGCTACCAGAAGGCTCATCGTAAATGTAGACCATTATTTATAGAAAGCTTGTATTTTCTATTCATCTTGATGCATTAATTTTCCTGCAGGCATCCATTAAGTTCTATTTCACATGTAGCTCACTGGTTGGCCCAGTTTTCAGACTGGATGAACATCAGAAACTGTCCCTGATTTCAAGCAGAGTTCAAATGAACTTCTGGGGTCCATGCTCTGAGTTGTTTAACTGTGCCCAAGACTGTATTGCAAATCAGGGGTGGAAACACATCTGCGACGCTTTCTTTCACACATTACCTGATCTGTTCAGAGGTTGTATTTGCCATGTTTGAGGCATGGCATGGATCATTTATTCTCAATAAAATATTTGAAATACTGTGAAATAGTTAATTACTATAGTTAAGGAAATTAGAAACTGTCAAATGAAATAACATATTTACAGAAATAGTCTGCCTCTGTTTTTCTTAGAAACTAAGTGGGCTCATCCAGGAAATAAAATATATGGAAGTCACAGGTTGCAGGAGTCATTTTGATTGCTGAACTCTCTGGTCAAGCACAATTATTTGCTAGGAAACATTAAGTAAGCCTGCTGGTAGCGAAAGTGTAGAGATCAGACTGTTACCAAATTCAGCATCAGCTGTCCAGTTGGTAGCAGCAGTGCAGGAGGATACATCAAACTGGGGATGTAGATTTTGCAGGCAGGAGACTTGTTTTTCCCTTGTATTACTATGAATATCCAAATGAGTTTTGATGATAATTACAGATGTTTCACCTGCTGCAGAGAGTATCTTAAGGACTCCTCCAAATGTACTCATTTGCATTTTTTAAACTTTCCTGAAATAATTTGAAGGGATTGTGAAAAACAGCAAAGTGGGTAACTGTGATGTAAGGCTGGAGATGATGAGGAATTGACTGATGCAGAGCAGAATAACATAGTATGTTCAAAGAGCTTGGGCAGAAAAGGCAGAGGGCTGAGGATCTGCTATGAAGTGTTTGAGATGCATACTAAATCAAAGAGGATTTGAATTTAAAATACCAGGATACCACAGAAATCGTTCCCCAAAACTCATATTTTGCATCCCTTTAATGCAGACTTTTTTACACATGAAATTGTGCTATGTTTCTGTCTTTTTTCTTCGTGGAGAACAATCGCACAGCCTGCACCTTTCTGGGAAGCTGGATTAGACTTCAGACATGCAGTAATGAGTTCCAGTTTGGAAAGAATCTGCTTCATAGTTCTCAAGAGTCAGTATATATAAAAAACCCCAAAAGATTCAATGAATTTCATGTTTAGGAAGAACACACCAGTTCTCTGCTGCACTTCTCTGGTTCCCTTGATGTTAACTGATTTGTCTTGGCAAGTAAGTGGGGAGAATATGAGAAGGTAGCAAATTGCAAGATTATGTGAAAAGCCTATGATTTTACTTTACCAGATAGGTTCTCCTTGTTTCATTTTCTATTATATTACAATAATTAGTCAATAGTCTGATTGCCGTATTGAGGGATTAGTGTCACAGACAATTCATCACAAGCTGAATATATGTTCTCTTGGATGCACCATATTTCCTTGCTTATAATGACACTTTCATTGTGCACACTAGTCAGAGGAAAAACTCTTCCTCATTAATATTTGGTTGAACATACTTGTACCAGATGTAGATTACTGTGGGATTTTTCCATCTGGGACAAATCAATACAGATACCCTCTGTCCATTGTTTTTAAGAGCTAAACTAGTATTTTGTACCTGTTAAGCTTGTGTATATCCTAGTGTTGTTAATTCATCTAACCACATTGTTTTTTTCTAGGCAAATGGCTTTTCTGTCAGTTTTAATATTTTTGCAGCGGATATGGAAGAACTACTGTTTAACGCTTCATAGGGCAAGGAAAAGGCACAAGCCCTAGAACTGTTCATGGAAATTGCAATTCTGATCTAAAAGGTACAGCCCTAGAAATCTGCAAAAAAAGGTGAAAACATTTTGTCAGTGTTCAGCACTCTCTCGGAGCCTACAGCTCTTACTGCAATGTATTTGCCAGTGTATTCTCAAAAGGCCTCAATATACAGAGCCTTGAAATTGTTTGAATACCTGTCCCTTAACTGTAAGACCATGATACTTAATTGGACCTCTCAATTCTTCAAAACACCTCATAGCCTGATGTTCAGCTCTTTTCTGGGATTTGTTGATTTTGAGGCAGTTTGTATGGGCAATATTTCCACGCTTTTGATGTAACTGCCGTTAGAAGTCAAGCTATGCAGCAAGTTCACAACTGCAGGAGCCTGGTCCAGTTTTCCAGGAACTGTGTTGGATTAGTCCTGTGGAAGACAGCAGAAACAGCACAGCTTCACTGATGTGCTTAATGACGATGCCTTTTGAGTTGATATACCCTTAATTTGAAATAGTCTCCTGGATCATGTTCTCTTGGTGCCTGGATCCACTTCAGGTAGTTGAATTTTGTGTTAACAGCAAGGTACAGATTGAGGGATAAGTTTTTCTTTATTAAAATCGAACTATATTTAAACAATGCTTGGTGCCCTTTGGGATAAGATCAAGGAGGCCCAGTAGTAATCAATATACTATCCATATAATGATTCTTCTCTTACATATAAAGTGTCAGTTTAAAACAAAACTGCTAAGGCTTACCCTCACTTAAGTATCTGCAGGTTGAAAAAGCTGTAATTCAGTGTAAAGCTAGGGATTCAGTGGAGAAATGAAGGAAGCCTGCCCTAGCTACAGGACTTTTCTAAAATGAGTTGAAAGACCATTAAGGTACTGGGTATCTGAGTTTACCTCCCTTTCTTGACCTATTCCTTGAGGATTAGGCGTGTATCAGCTGCAGGAGAGCTCTCACTGGCACTGGTGGGAATGCATGTTTGAAATGTGGATTTGCACTTTTGCTTATGGTATTAAACAAAACAACTGTTTACTAAAGCCCCATAGGTGCGTTTCTGTACAGCAGCCTCACAGTAATCACCTTTGTCAAGAACATCTTCTATCGGTAATTCTGTGTAACACACAGAGGCATCTAGTGGAATAACAACATACTGCAGGTCCATGTGATAAATGATGGGCTCTTGGAGCTTGGAAAGTGGGTTTATTTTTCACGGAATATTAAGTGAAAAAATACTAGGTTAATAGATGCATGACACTTAACCGAAGTTGAATATTGAATTGAATATTTCTTTGAGAAGATTCCATCCTTTTAGCTGGATTCTCCTATTTTTTCATTGCAGTCCTCCCAGGGGTTGGGTGGCCTTTCTTGGACAGTAATGAGCTTTAAGCTGTGCCACACATTTGAGTGAATCTGAATTCTTTGAAATGTTTGTCCTACTGCCAAATCCACGTAAACTCCTACCAGCCCTGTGTAAAATGAGCATTTTTTTATGTTTGATGCCAGTTAGGACTGTTTCACTAGGAATCTAGCTTGAGGGGTAGCTGTGGAGTGGGCTTTCTGGGGATGTACAGCTGTAAGCAGTGCTGTAGTGGGAGTTAACTTGTCATAGCCTTTAAGGAACTGTGAGCTGGGAATCGGAAAAAGTACCAATGTTGTTCTGGGCCTTGATTTTTAATTTTACCTGTGACTGGGAATTGTAGTCCACAAACCAATTATTTCCCAAGTGGGATGAGGGAAGACCTATAAGTGGAGACCCAAGTTTCACACTTGCAGTTCAGTGACAGGCATTGCGAGGTTAGTAGCCTTACAGGTACAGAGAACTGGAGAAGCTTACTGTATGCCTGCAGTGACGTGAAAGCAAGTGAGAAAAATGTGACCTGTGATCATCCTGTTTTTTGAGCTGATGCTGGGTTGAAGCAACACACTGCCTTGTACATAGCTTAAGGTTAGAGCACTATTCCACTCCAAATTAGTTCTTCTACTGCACATGTCACCTTAATATTTGTATCAGAGAAGGACCCGAGATTGAGCTACTCATACATCAGAGGATTTCCACTGCAAAAGTTAGAGGATGGATCTGTGGGCTTGCATGGCCTTCGAAATACTGAAAGCTCAATTAACATTAAACATACTGAACTATTTTTGTTGTCAACCCAAATAAATAAATTCAAGGTCAATAGCAAACGGATGTAGTAGAGCTGCGGATGCAGGACTGAGTAGCAATATGTTTTGTAGATTATGTGGAAGTTTTCAAAAGAAGTCAGTTCTGTGCTGGTGTTAGGAGGATTTGGAGTTGAGTCATGCTTGGGAACCTGTAGTAATCATCACTCAGTGGACTAGGTCACAAAATTGTGGAAAAGTGGGAGGTTTTTATTCCTTTTGTGTGTGAGGGTCCCTTTGTTCTGGCAATTTTAAAATTCAGTTTCTAAGGTAAATCTCCAGTCTGAGAAAAATAATTACAAGTGTCAAATCCTGTTCAGGTCACTCAAAACCACTACCATTCACTTCAGTAGTGCAAATTCTGAGAGTAGGCTTAGCTACGTGATTTCTTGTAATTATTCTTGAAATTAGTAGAGGCTCTGGGTATAAGTAGTGAGGAAAAAGTGTGATAGCAAAGTGATACCAAGGAGAAGGTCAAGGAGACCCTATTAAGTCAGGAACTTAAACACATGGCCTAGTTTCAGTAGTACTTCAGTAGTCCTGTTGTTTTACTTAAGCACAGATGATCCCAGTGACCGCAGCAGAACCACTGGTATGCTTAGAGCAGGAGACATCTGGAAGCATCTTGCAAAGTGGGGCCAGATAGAAGTTCTGTCCCACCAAAAAAAAACCCCAAACTGCACAAACCCCCTCCTGCCCAGCAGCAAAAAAACCCCCAAAGCTGTATGTGCGACTGCAGACACAGAGAGCAAGACTTGGATTTGCTGATCTGGAAGCAAGATATGTATGTATTGCTTCATTTGTCAGGAGATGAACGCTCCAGACAAAATTCAGTAACTGTGTATTGTAATGAGCTTCAGAAGAAGATAGAGAGCATTCTCCTTTAGTTTACCACATGCCTGATTTATGCTTTCTGTTTGTTTTCATTATCCCTCCTAAATGAGCAATGCCCTGAAGTCATTGGTTGGGTGGCCTAACATAATTCACTGCTCCCTAATGCTTGAAAAGTCTTGCCTTGCTCTGTGCTGGTAGGTATGTTGAAATAATAAATTATATAGTAATGATGAAAATAATAATAGTTAGTTTTATACCTATTAAGTCTCAAATCATGCTGCTCTATTGTAGATGATCATTCTTTCTGCTTGGTAGTGTGATAATACAAAATGCAGTCAAAGACTGATGGTAGCAGAGCCTGTAGTCTCCTCTCCAGAGGCTCTGCCAGCCTTCACTGGGATTTGTCCCACGCCTTCCCATATTCTTGGCCTCATTTCAATGCCACTGTGGAAATTGATTTTAATTACACTTACTTTTAATAATGTGATCTCAGAAGGGGATGTAGGTGAAATAAAAAAGGCAAAAGAGAGAAGCAAATTAATTTGATGTACTTTGGGGACAAGATGAGTGTTTTATCAGTGGCATATGGGAAGAGAAGGTTAGAGACCTTCCTTAGCCAAAGGAAGTTGAGATAACAGTTAGTGCAAAGAAAGTGGGGTGACGCTTTCTGCTTAGACCATAATGGATGAACTGGTAAGGTTAAACACTGACACACTGTCCATCAAAGCTATGTCAATTATAATGAAGTCAGAGAATTTCCTTTCATTGACCTTTTCAGGACTAGAGATAGGCCTTTCCCTTTCACTTGCAATACCCTTCTCTTTCAGTTGTACAAATGAACAGTGAGTAACAAGTAAGAGTAAAGCAGAATTCATACCAGTAATGTTTCTCGGTATGTTTTCTCTTTGCTAGTTTAAAACAAAACCCCTCAACTATTTTACCTTCTCAGGCTACACATGTGGGTTGTATTTTATGTGCTCACGGTTAATTTACTTTGGTACCTGTCCTTGCCTCTGTAAATTCAGTGTTCTGCAAATCCAGCTGGCCAAAGTGAAGCAAACTGTTTTCAGACCAGAGCACTTTTCTGGGGGCTTTTGTCAGAGAAGCATGATCCCTATGTTGCATTTCAGATCTGACCTAAAACACATGGATTGCACTGCGAAGCCACTTAAAAATGTCCAACCTGGAACTCTCATCCTGGGTTGGATCCCCAGCAGATGTGAGCTGGCACAGCTTCATCTCTGTGCAAGACTGCAGCAACAGGTTACTTGAAGTCTTCTAAAACAACAGCAAAATTCCTGCTGAACTTACTACAGTTTTGAGTGTTTGTATTGTGATAGTGCATTGCGTGGTGTGTCATCCCCAACTCTAGAGCCTGCAGTGCCTGACAGGGATCTCATCTGTATATAACAGGGCCAAGTTTTCACCCCTTGTGGGAATCTGATTCTGATATATACTTTAACTCATCCTATGTTATTGAGGTAAGAAAAAATTTTGCTACTGACTGAATGGAAACTGGGTCTGGAGCAGGTGAAGGGAAACTGCGGAAGTGTTTTGTGCGCGCCTTGGTAGAATCTGTCGTAGCAGAAGACTGAATACCATCTTCTTTTAATGTTTTTACTGTAACACTTTTAAACTCAAACTGATGTAGCATGTTCTCATCATTAATTTGCTCTCGAGTCCTGTGGGTTCACTAGTTTTGTTTTGCCTTGCCTTTCCTACATCAGCTTTTAATGCTTTGCACGTAGGTCCCATAGTGAGCTCTCCTGAACATCTCAGCGTTTACTCATGCTCTGGATATGTCTGTATTTTGTCTGCAGTAAAAGGTAAGTGTTGAATACCGTGGAAACAGAGATCTGTGCAGTTTGCCTGGGAAATACTGGAGGATGTTTTTTCCCCATTTTTCAGAGCATTTGGACTCTTGATTTCACTACTAAAACTAGGAGAGGAGTTGTCTGAGGACAGGGGAAGCTGCTTTTTCTTGATTCTCCTAGACAGGGACCATGTGGTTTTCCAGCCTGAATATCTGGGAACTGGGTGGTTCCTGCCTTCCCCTGTGGGGCTGAGGATGTGCTGGCAGAGCTGGCTCCAGGCAGGTGCCTTGGTTGAGCCTCATCTCTACCTGGTCGGCAATGGCAAGGCTCTGCCCCAGAGCCGGTGGGACGGGGCTATGGCTCGTGCTGGCGCTGGGTTGGTTCCAACCCGCCAGCCTTGCAGCCGGCCTGCCTGCAAGGGAAGCGCTGATGGTTGTCTCCATTCATGGCAGAAACCTTTTAATTGATGTGGCTGAGACTTCTGAATAGTAAGCTGTGGAAAAAGAAAGATAGTGTGTGATTAAGCAGGCGCTTTGGTGCATGGCAGGCAGTTCTGGTGGGGCTGCTGCCTAAAGCGCTCTGAGACGTACCTAGACATCCAAATCGCCTCTTTTTAAGAAGGCCAAATGCTCTTCCAGATATTGTTCTGGGAAGCTCATGTCACTGGGTGTATAATTCATTTTGTTTGGAATTTCAGGGTCAGACATAAGTGTTGTTATCCACTTCAGAGGAAAAGCTTTAGCAAAAGGAGGAGGGAAGCTGAATTGATATTTGGAAAAATGAAAAATGTTTAAAATACTTTTGGAAAAAAAAAAAAAAAAAAAAAAAGCCCTCACTGAATAGTCATTCCACTCGGCTTCTGGCCAGTCTCGGATGCTTCTCTTCCAGAATGTCTGAGTATGAATGAATCATGACATGATCCTGGGAACTCTGCAGCCATGCTCATTATTCTGTGCATGGCATCAGGCATCACCTGCAGATGGAGAGACTGGAAAACATTGCAGTTTCTAAACCTCACCTCATTATACTGCAGTGTACAATTAGACCTGTATAGGCAGTTCATAGCTCCCAGGAGAGGGAATAAACTAGCAGTATTGTAGAATTCACAACACTATTTGATGTTGGTACTGAACCTGTCTTGGAAAACTAATGTACTAACTAGGTTTTGTAAGAGGTCATGACCAGAAAAAAAGGCTTATAAGAGAGAAGGAAAAAAAAGAAAAGATGAAGACTGGTGGACTCTGGTGGGTTTTTTTGAAAATAATCAGAGCAAACCAGCACCAATATGAAATTAGAGTAACTTTTGCCATTTCCAGTGTCTGTTTACCTTCCGGTGGACAAAACATCCGAATCTGCCAAAGGATCTCCTTTTTTAGCACTGAATGTCAAATTCTTAGGGTAAAACTCCGTAAATACAATGAAAAACCTTGTAGAGGTTGAATTCTTTTCCCAGGAAAGCTTGAGTAAACCCCTTTGAAAAAGAGAATTTGGCCATGAGCAGGGAGGAAATGTGCTTTATGGGTGACAGCATGAGCATAATGATTGAGATTCAGCCTTCTGCTCTTATAATTTATAAGTTGTTCTGAAAAAAAGAAGTTTTATGTATCTATTGTACCAGTCCGTTTGCTCTGAATTTGAGTGGATGTAAATGAATTCACGAGTAGTCTTATTTATTTTATCATCTGTTTAAGTGGATTTGAGATGTTTGGCTATCATATGATCAAATATACATCATTTCTCTGAATTACATTGGAGCAAGGCTTACAGCTTTTTGTCTTGCTGGACTGACAGGCCTGGCAACTTACTGGTGGGCATTGCTAATAAATGAACATTTAGAAGAACATGAAAGCCTCAAGAAAAACACATGTTCATTTCAGCCTCTCCTTTTCCCTAGTCTAACTAGAAATTCTAAATAAAGCCTTGGAGACAATCTTCTGAATCCAGGTGGTAAAATGTCTTAGTGCCTTAATGTATAGCCAGAAATGTTGCTAATGCTCGTAAAAAATCTGCTCCCATTTCAGAGTTCAGCCATGGGACTGCCTGCTGGATTAAATTCTGTAGATTAATTGTATGCTATTTGAGACATAATGATTCCTTATTTTAAAAGATCATCAGCTGTTTTGCTCACTGAGGTGTATTAATGTATCAATTGGTATAAACTCAGTGGGTTTTGTAGTAGTTGCATTGCCTAGTACAGAATATTTAAGTAAAAACTCACAACCGTTCTGGAATTCGAACTGTGAGCTGTGTCATCTGGTGAGTATGTGCCTGTTGCAGATGAAGTCCTTCCTCATCCTTATCCTCCTGGCTGGCCTCCTCACCAGGTGAAGGTCTCACTATAAACTTTCTACTACAAACAGCAGTTTCAACCTGAGCACAGACTCTGTTACCTCTCGGTTTCTCTGTGGTACCTCCCTACTTTAACAAGTGATAGGATGAGAGGAAGTGGCCTCAAGTTGCACCAGGGGAGGTTTAGATTGGATATTAGGAAAAATTTATTCATTGAAAGGGTTGTCAGGCATTGGAACAGGCTGGTCAGGGAAGTGGTTGAGTCACCATCCCTGGAGGTATTTAAAAGATGTGTAGATGTGGCACTTAAGGACATGGTTTAGTGGTGGACTTGGCAGTGCTAGGTTAATGGTTGGACTCGATGATCTTAAAGGTCTTTTCCAACCTAAATGATTCTATGATTCTACTGTGTCAGTCCTCTATTACTGTCAAGGTGTCCTCTCCAGTCCTTGATTTGCCATAAGATCCTAGGACCCTTGAAAAAATTTTCAAGTTGGTGCCTTCCTGCATTCTTAGGTAGTATCCCTTTTATTGATGAGAAGCATCATAGTCATCTACAGAAATAATCTTCTTAGACCTCTCCCTGCAATTGCCCTTCACTTCTGTTTCGTTGATCCGCATAATAATTAATTTCTCCATTAAAGGCCATTGTTCTGGAATATCAGTCTGTGTCCTTTGTCCTGTCTGCTTTGCTGTCACATCAACTTAATTGAGTTTTTCTTCAGTCTGCTTTCCTTTTGACATGCTGAGAATCACAAGGATCTTGAATCAACTTCATCTTGATCAGCTTCTATGAAACTGTAATTTGCACTGCCATGAATTTAGTCCTGCTGGCCAAACATGGAAAAGCAGACCTGTCATATTGAGAAAAGTGTTGGTATTTCATGCTTTGCATTTCCTTAGAAAATATTAGGAACCACCAAAATTTGGAGAAGGAACCTTGCCAATGTGATTGTATCAGGTAGATCTGATTTCAGGACAAGATGTGGTGTTTTTTGTAGAATCAAGGGTCTGGTCCCTCAAAACATTGGATAGCATGAGTTCTAGGTGACACCATGGTTTATAGGACTCAATGATCTTAAAGGTCTTTTCCAACCTAGATGATTCTGTGATAGGCTAAGGTTTTTATGAAGTTATCAAGGAGAAGTTACCTTATCAGTACCTCTCTGCCCAACTGACGTATGTGGCATACACTTCTAGGACGTTCATTCTTCTGTGTTTGATGAAATAGATACTGCATATGTAAACGTGTGTTAGGGAATTAAATGTTTCCTTCAAAGCACAATGAGGGCAGTGAGGGGGAGTGATGAATTTTAATCATACCATGGAGCTTCAATTTGGCAAAGCATTTCTGCTAAGCAAAGCCCTTGGGCATATGTTTTAAGTCTTGCTGTTTCCAATGGGACTCAAACATCTGTTTGTTGTTTTGTGAAATTGTGTCCCGAAAGCCCAGTTTTTGCCTAGAGAAAAGAGTATGCTTGTATATCTTGTGTGCTCTTCAGCAAGGACTTATTAAAGTTGGTCCTGGTTATTCAGTGAGGGAGCAGCTCAGTGAGAGGCAAGCCCAGTTGGTGGTGGGAGTCCTGAGCCAATGGGTTCCTATGCCTCTGTCTAGACCAAAGAGGTTTGGAAATTTTCAGATTAGCTTTGGATAAGCCTCTGAACTTCTGGATGCTTCTCCTAGCCAGATCAGACCTCTAAAGAGCTTGAGGTTTGTCCATTTCTAATTTTCATATGCATTACATTAAAACCCCTTAAGTTGAAATATTTCTTGTTTTAAAAATAGAATAATAAAACAGTAAATCAGAAGGAAAAGCATGCTGAAAAAAATGTAGAAAACAGATGAAAAGCAAAAGGGAAAAGTGAACTTCGTAAAAATACCATACATGCCAGACCCTTCAAATATGATTTCCTGCATATTACACTTTAAAAAGCATGATATTACAACATGCTTTCACATGCAGGGGCCAAAAATATGAAAGAATAAAGCTTTGTTTGATCTCGAGAGTTGAATGGATGTCATTTGACCCATCCATGATCTGATCCTAGACCTAGGACATGTCAGATGATTTTCCACTCGATGAGTGTCTGCACCACTCCCTTGTCTCTTCTCCACCCTCCTTTTGAGCAGATAGTGCTGACACGCTTCCTGTTATGGGCTGCTGGGTACCGCTCTGGAGCATCCTGGCACCCGAGTGCCTGTGGGTTGGGCAGAGGACTTCAAAAGCAGCTTCTGGCACAGGGAAGAAATATTTTGAAGTGAGTTTGGGTGCTTCCCAAAGTGACCTGCTCCAAGCAAGCAGAAAGAAAGCTTACATTATCTCATGTAAAAGACCCAGATCCTTTAAGGAGCCTGCCAGAGGTTTATGAAATACCATGTTACTGCTGAGAAACCTTGACAAATGCAGTGACTGCTGACGAAAATAAAAAGCATAAACATGATGCAGAGGTAATAGCTCAGAGCTGTGTGTCTGTTCTTAATTGCTTAGAATCTAGAATATACTTGATGTGTATTTTGCAAATTGTAAAATGTACTTGTTTTGTTATTAGTCAAAGCCAGCTGAGTGTTTGGTGGAGGCTACAGAAGACAAAAGGAAGGGAAACTTTAAAAATAACATCTGCTTAATAGGAAGAACTTACAGCCATTACTAATACATCTTCTGGAATTAATGTTTCATACGATTTCTCTCTACCTAGTGAAAGGTTGCATAATCAGAAGGACTTTGGGAGCTTTAAAAAAAAGATATAGGGTAAAAAGCAGATACACCTTGTATTTCAGTACAAAAGTAGCACTTGCCAGAGTCCTTGAACACATAATCTTGAAACAAAGTGGAGTAATAACTACATTATTTTCTTACCAGTGACTATCCAGACACATAATTTGCAGTTAAAAGTTGATTGGTTTTCTGGAGGTTTCTACTCAACCGTTCTTTTCCCATTGTAAATAAATTTCAAGGTGGCTGCTCGTGACTCTGCAGTTCAGTAGTGTCAGAAAATACCCTTCACTGGAAATCATTAACGCAAAAGCTCAGAAAAAAGCTGAGCTGTTTTTCTCCTTTTCAGGAACCTCTTTGGCAGTCTTATTGAAATGTGCACTTGGTGCCTGTGTTGCAGGACCTGGTATTGTTTCTGCTTGTGGGAATTGTGAGATGGGGACAGGCCACCTTGCATTTCACCCCTATGTATAAGCAGGTAGGAGGAGAATTTGAGCCTGCAGGGCTGTTGGCTCAAGAGGTTAGGGTTTTTTTTTAATCTCTAAATGCACTTGTTAGTTTGTCTGCTGTAAATTAGTTTGGATAAATCATTTGGGAAAAGTTGCCATGTAAGTAAAATTGTATAAGTAGCAATGTACTTTCCTCAGTCTTCCTATTTTGAGTATAAGATTGGGAGAGCAGGTGGCTACATGGGGGGCATGTGTGAGCCTAAGTAGTAGATTAATAAGGTTCTCTAATGAAGTGCAATAAGCCGAAGGTCAGCAGCACCTCTAGCACTTCAGAGCAACAAAGAATTTTATGAAGGTGAGAGACCCCCTGCCAGACCATTGCACCAGGTGCACCCACTAGTTCATCTTGCTTTTACCCTGTAGCATTTGTAAATACAGAGCAGCTGAGGGGAGGAGAGCTTGTGGTTCTTCACATGCCAAGGAAAAGCATAAAAAGAGAAAAGCTAAGCAGCCATTTGTGTATTGGTTGTGGGTTCCCATTCTAGCAGGAGAGATGACAGTAGAAAGGGCAATTTTACATGTTTAAAATTAATCAGTAACTGGAGATGAGTATTGGGGACGTTCTGCCTTGTCTAGTAGTAGTCACAAAGCTCAACAGATGAGAGCTACACATCTAGTGGCATGGCCCTGCCCCCAGTCACTGAATTGTGCAGTAGCTGACTTCTCGCTTTGGCATTGAATTTCAGCACTTGATTGCTTCTGTTTCAGCTGGGTCCTACAACAGGCTGCATTTTGGGATGCTGAGTCTTCCTCAACCCTGGGGGCATCTCCATCTTATCCTTGTGTATCTGTATAACAAATAATAAAAGACCTACTGCATGATGCGTTTGGTATTGGCAGGCATTGGGATTTGAAATCCCTTTGTGCCTCCCTTCCACTGACAAAAATCTAGTGGCTTCTGGTTCTTTGCTTTGGAAAGCATCCAGCCTGTACTGTTCAGCGCTGTGATCTTTACCATGTTTCAGTGTACGCAGCCGAGAGATGTAGGTACATCATTGTCTAGCTAGTTTATTTTTGCTAATTGGCAAAAGCATCCAGAGCAAGAATGTGCTGTGTGTGAGGTGCTGTGAGATACTGCTGACAGGTGGGATTACAGTGGGGATGGCGGATGCTCAGTGTATACCCAGGGTTGTGCTTTACCGCTTTTTTGGGCACTGACGTCCTGCTCTTGACTTTTTTTATTGCTAGAGTGGATGTGGAATGAATATAACTAGGTAACCATGCTTATCTCTTTCTTCTTCTTCTAAATTCCACTCCCCCCATTCCCCTGTAATGTTCCTTGTATATTTGTATCATAAATTTAGCGGTCATTAGTGTTGAGTACTGAGGTCTCAACTTGGGATATTTAGCTTTACCACAGTTTAATAACTGCTGGATCACGTTGCTGGGCAAAGTGGTCACTCTTTGGAGGAAAAAAAAAGAAAAAAAAGCATTTGTGGGAAAACTAATGCTTTCTTCCCTTTGTGACCAATATTACCAAAATGATCTAAAAGTTACTTGTACCTAGAGAGCCTGTACTGATTTTTTTTGCCAGTGAACTTCAGCATACGAATGACTCCAAGAGTGTGCACACACTGGTATCTGCTGTTTGTTAGTAGATTGAGTGACAGCTCTCACACAGTGTTCTGTTTCCTTACATGGATGACCAAAACTACCTGGAGCGCAGCATCAATGAAAATAACACTTCCTGAGTATGCTTTCAAAATTCAGGACTGTTTTTGTAAACTAGCTTTCTCAGTATTCATGAAAAATTGTTACTATCCCTGCACTAATAAGAGCAAACCGCAGTGGGTAGTTTGTTTTTGAAGACTTCAGTAGTTTCCTGTACAACATTTGCCCTTTGCCGACCTTGCCTGTCAACACTCATAATTTGTGTCTCTGCTAGGAATCCTCTCCCAATATCTGCTGTTATTAAATCCACCTTCCGAGGCTTATGGCACTTCTAAATAGTACAGCTTTGGCTCCCCTCCTTTAAATTACATTTTCCCTTTGTTACTTATGCAAATCTGTCATATTCTACTGCTCCATTCATTGATTAAAGTACCTATAATATATATCAGACCCTCCAACACTTTCTGTTTTTCTTTCTAGTCTTTCTGTTTTAACATGGGGTTACCAAAACTGGCAGAAATGGGCAGAAATCTGAGCAGAGCCGTGTCCAGAGGAAATCTGTATTTTTTAATCTTTATATACAGTTGATTAAAAAAAAAAAATTTTTTTTTTTTTTTTTTTAGGATAACTGAGATGTGAAATTTCTTGCCCTGTTTCATCAAGTTTCATTAAAAACATGGGCAATCACTTAATATTGGATTTTGGACTATGAATGAAATAAATGATGAGCAGTGCCAGGTCAGCTCATTCTGGCTGGGATATCTAGCACATAGCTGGATGCTGTCCTGGTGTAACCCAGCAGAGCTTGCTGGGCCAGGGAAGCAGCAGCACAGGCACTGTGACCTAGACTTGCGGTGCTGCTCATGTTAACGGGCTACCCTTTCTTCTCAGCTGGGAGCGAAGATGCAAACGAGCACAGATCACATTGCTTTGCATTTAGTCATCATTTTTGTACTTTGAAAAACATTTGATACATTTGAGTAGTTGTTTTCTTGTGACCTTTTAAAGAGACTTTAGGGCACATTAAAAAATAACTTTGAAATTACTTAAAAATTGAAGTCTTATTTTTCAGTTGACATAGGGGAAAGTCTAATTTTACTTGAAAAATCACAGAGGATTGATTCCAAGGTCATGAAGGTGCCTTTGAAAATTTTGCTATTAGGCTTTTCAGTGCAATATTTGCTCTTCTCGCAGTGAAAACCACCTTATTTCTCTGCTGTATCCATCAGGAAAGGTTAGTTGTTTGAGATAAATATAACTTTAATTTCTCGCACTGACTTGTGTAATAATTTTTAGTCTATCAGTTCTTTAGAGTTGCTGGTTTTTAGTTATTCAAAATGCATAACTGATTGAATGTTTGTTTTGTTTATTGAGAACATAATTCTCAATCAAATTTGTGACACAAACACTGTTGCAAATGCAAAATTCCCTTTTCATGAACTCCCTGCACTGTTCCTGTTTTTTAATCCCCTTAAATATTCCTGCCAATAAAATACTGTGAAGAAACAATTTATTCACTGTTGTTTGAAAAAGTCAGCTGAGGCTCTGTGGAAATGTTTTCTTCTAAACTTGTCTGTGACTGCAGTAGAAGGACAGCTATAAATGTGAGAACTTTGTTCTGTCTGCCCCTATTCTGTGTCAGAGGATATTATTTAATGATGAAGAAGGGAATGAAGAGTAGCACTGGCTAGATAACAAGCATTGAAAGAGAAGTTGTGTTGTTCATCTTAATAGCATGATCTACATATTTTGGTTGGGCAGAAAATATATATATATTTTTTTCCCCATTTATATTATCATTTGAAGTAAAACAGGCTTTTTCAAGTCAAGAGGAGATGTCATAGTACCTTGTCTTAGTGCTGTTTTTTTGCAATAGAAAAATACACATCAATGCCCGTGACTGCAAGGTGAGCGTACCGAGTATCAGGAAACAACCTAGCAGAGCCAGCTGCATTACTGCCCACCCCACCAGGAACTGCTGGCTTTGGAGTACGTTAATGAAAACAGTAACCTGTTCTGGAGATGCGGCTGTGATGACTTATGCTATGACTTTATATAGTTACCGGACAGATAACCTAGTCCTATCAACACTGTTCACCATTGCCCAGTGCTGCTGTTTCCAATGACAGTACTGAAGTCCATGCTTTCATTTTGAAACACAGGTGTCCTTGTCATGCCAACTAATTTTTTCTCATTTGTCAGAAATTCAGAATTTCCTAGAAAATGCAAAAAAAATTATCTTCCATTCCCTGGATCTCAGGCAGATGTTGCTTAGAGAGAAGCCCGTGGCCCAGGTTTTCTGCTCTGGCCAAGCTGTCTTTGAACCAAGACCAGGTTCAAAAAGAGCTATTTTTATGGTTGCTTGATCTTGGGACTAGTCCAGCTTCTGAAGCAAGTTAGAATTGCTCTAGTTCTGTGCTAGCCATGCTTGAATTGGAGGCTTCTTGGTATGCAAACACATGTCCCTTTTAATTAGAGACTGTTTCCCCATGCTGTGGACTAGCAGAGCTGCTGTATTCAGTGTGCCAGAGGATGCGTAGGTAGTACAGCCTTCACACTGTTGGATTCGTAATCCCTCAGTATCTGCAAAACACAAGTTCATGGTCAACACCATGAGATCCCATGGTTCCTCATCAAATGGTTTCCTCAGGTTGGTGTGTTCACATGACTTAGCTCCATTTATAATGGCAGTGGTTGAGGGAGACTCATCCCTGTGCATGGTTCCAGCATAAAGTCAAGTAATGTGCCTGGGACATCCCAGCAATGACTTTCTGTAAAGGAGTGAGGCTTTCTTCTTTTCCTAGGCTATTTGCTTCATACAGCAGCCTCATGCAGTGAGGTAATTGGTACAGTAAATTCTCTGAACTGTTCCTACAAAGAGAGATGGCTGTTCCCGAGGCTGTACCCAGCAGGTGATGGATATGTAGCCTTCTCTTCTGCCCTCTGCACCCAGCTTTGGTCACAGATCGTCTTTTACTCACTGAATGCCTGAGAAGAACAGGTCTGCTCCTGCTTTTAGAGCCAACCGAGTGTCCACCTATGTCTTTTATGTTATCCTGCATTGCTTTCTAGTAAAAAACAGCCACAAATAAACCTAAACCAACAAACCATACCTACTCTGCCTTGGCATGACCAGTGATCCTACAGAAGCTCAGCCTGACTTTTAAAGAGTCTTTTTAAATTTTTTTTTTTCTGCTCTTAGAGGTCTAAAATGAGTGTTCAGAGGATGCAGCAATGTCTGGGAAAACTGAGCTTATTTAGATAGTGGGAGTGTCTTTCCTGTGGTAACAGCAGTGAAAAGCCTCAGATAAGGCTGAAAGCCATAATGTTAATTAGACAGGAATTTCCTTAATTTGTCGGTCTGTTTTAAAAGTTGTAAATCCAGGAAGCAACAGATGGCTGAGGAAAAATGAGAACAGATTAAGACCTACATCCTTTCTGTAATGCCAGGTACTATGGAAAATATTTCTGAACACAAAACTTAAGCACTTTGTTTGAACTATCTGATTCTTTATCTACTGTCTGTGCTGGAAAGCACTACAGCACATACATCAACTCTAAATGGACATGTAATCCTGTAACTATTCCCTGCTCTGCAAAGCTCTTAAGCATGTACTTCAGTCCCAAAGAAATCAGTGGGTTTAAAACACATGTTCAAAGTTAAAGGCGCATGTTGAAGTGTTTGTTAAATTGCTGTCCCGTGCATCGGTAACAGTGTGCATTTTATTTCTGCTTACCCTTTTACCTTTATATTCAAAGCTAGACAGCAAAAAGAAATAAAATGTTTGTAAATGTGATGTCAAATGTTCAGTCTGTAGCTGCCCTGAGATCAATGGGACTATGCCCTAAAATAAGTACTGCTCATTTGCTTGTGCTGCTTTACTAATTCATCAGTTTGTATCATTTTTATTATCATTTCATGAATTATGCCTTTGCAGAAACTTAAGGTCCAATTCAGAAAGATAAAAGACAACTGTTGGGGTCAGTTAGGAAACCTGTGAAGTGTTGAGATCAGTTTCTGGGACTTGCCAGATTCCCCAGATCTGAAAAATACAGAGAAGGAATTTGAAGAACTTCTTATCACTTCTGTAATAGCAGTCCCTAATGATGACAGTTATTTTTTAACAAGTTGTTGTACACAGCTGAGGGCAGTAAGAGAACCACATGGTTGTGGTTTGGTTTTTTTTTTGTTGTTACTGGGAAGAATGTCTGCTCTAGCACTCAAAGAATAAATGTAAATGTGATGAGAACGTTTTAGATTGCCAGCATCAGTGAATAGCAGATGATGATCTCTGCTGCCTTAAAAAATAAAAATAAAAACATGCAAGAAAGGGACAAACCCAGTACTTTATTGTATAAACAGAAGTTCTCTGACACATTTATGTTGCATGGTGAGAAGCTTTTGAATCAAAATTTTGAAAAAGCAAAAAAGTACTATGGGGAACACAGGTTAATTTGAGTGGAGAAATATATTGGGAATTTTTGTGTACACCCTCCTTTCAGTGAAGTCGCTCTGCCTTCGTGTGGTGTTGCACCAGTAGGTTTGCACTGTCCAGTGTTGGAAACCCAGGGACTGGCTGTGCCGCACATTTGGTGTGGTCCTGTGTATGGTAAAGTGCTGCCATCGATGCTTCTAGGTGCTCTGCACTGATTTCCTTTCATAGAAAGTAACATCTGAGGCACTCAGGCTCTTCATTAATGTTAGTGATTATTTGTAGTAGTGGAGCTTTTAGCCTCTACCTCTGTAGTGGAGCCATTATGGGAGGACATATATTGCCATAACTGACAGTGTAATTACTCTGATGTAAATAAAATGATGGAAAAGTACAAAATTTAGTTTCTCCAGATACATGTGACACATCTGTTAGCTGTAGAGCAATTCTTGCCATTTGTATGATGGCTGCAGTACATAGGACCTTACTAAGGTCATAGTTAGTTATACCATCACAGCTCTGGCAGAGCAGTTATCCCACCACCTGACATGCTCAGCTGCAACTTCATGTCTCTTCATCCAGATCTTGGGCAGAGCAGGATGGTCTGGGAGTCCCTGTATGTAACAGTTGTTCGGTTTGCTCCATTTGTAAATGGAACGCTGTTTGCAGTGTTTGGTACAAGATTTGAAACTTGCATGTCTAGAGTTGACCCTAAATCAAGCAGCGTGTATGTGCTTATTAAAGCCAATTCAGCACCATCACAGGTTTGTTAATGACTATATTAAATTCTGTAGGTTCTGCATGTAAATATTATTGAACTCATGCAGAACATGTCTATATCTTGAGTGTTGTAGTGGGCCTTTTACTGAAGGGAAGAAAAGGGGGAAAATAAGGACCTTGAGGGTAAAAACCCAACCAACCCAGTAAATAAAAAGATCCAGTTCTCATATTTGTAATGGGTCTCAGAAACCTTAATAATGGGAACATTAAAAATATAGAGCTGAATCATTTAGTTATTTGAATTGATGGTTACAGAATAGTTTGTTGAGAGGCATGCTAGCTGTTCTCTACAGTGACCAAGCCATCTAGCCAGTATATACAGTGAGAAAATCCAGACTACTGTGCGATCAAGCAGCATTTCATATTTTGTCTTTTCCACATGCTTTGGCACACCCTAGCTTGAGGTGGGACTGGAAGCGAAACTTCTGGAATACACGAGGAAGACCATTCTTGTGGTATTGCCATCCCAGCCAAAACCAGGAAGCATTGGAAAACTTGCCAAAGAAAAAAAAAAAATCAGACTGCTAGGGAGAGTTTGCCAGCCTGGTTTCCAAGCCAAGGGGATTTGGAAAAGCATCTGAATGTTTCAGAGGTTATCCAAACCAGACCAGCAGACTTTCACTCACTATTCAGTGTATGAGTACAGCCCTCTGAGCTGCGCTGTCATTGAGGAGGTTCCTATATTTGGTTGCTTATTAGCAGCTCCGACCTACCAACCGTAATAACTTATTTCCCTGTAACCGAAGGCTGTCCTGCTGTCCAGCCAACCTCAAACTGCAAGTTAAAAAGTCTTATTCTTGAAAATAGCTAATGGGGGTGGGGAGAACACACCAAAAAGCCAATCTTGAAGTTGTTCTAGAAGAGTCTCTACCTGTCATCCTCTCCAAATGTCATGTAAAGGCAAGCAGCTCCTGTCCTTTCTTCTTCAGCCTTAACTCTACCACCAACCTGCTTCTCCCATGACAATCCCATTGCCTCTTTGGCCTCTCTTTGTTTTCTAGGATACCCATCTCTTTCTGATTTGCTGTCTTTCCATGTTGGGAGATGCCTTTCTGGTTTTCACAGCTCAGCTGTGAGACTTGGTGCTCTGGTTGATAGCATGTCCTAAGCTCTGTTATTGCTGTCTGCATTCAGGTGGGACACTCATGTCAAGTGGGACACTTCACTGTACTCCTCAGCAATGCTTGCCCACTGAAGTTCACTTGCAAAGACTGGTTGTTCTGATGTCATTGCATCTGAAGAGGAGGCATGTTGTTATAAGCCACTGATATTTGTGATGTATTATTGAGAAGAAAATTAGTGAAAACTGTGCTGAAATGTGCATTTATAGACTTAAATAGTCTTTTGAGACAGTCTTAGCCAAATCCGCATGTGTCAGTTTTACAGACCCCAGGGTGAGCATAAAGACAAGAATGTTAATGGTTTCTTCTTGTCAGATTAGTTTATGACCGAAGGTTTTCTTAATAACCAGCAATGATAGCATTAATCTAAACAAACCTATTCACCCTGGACTGCTCCTGACAAAGTGAATCATGGCTGCATGCTGGCAGGGGATCTGTGTGTTGTCTTCAGGACAGATCCCATGTCCCCAGGACGAAGAAGAGGTGTGCTTATAAATTACCAAACTGTGGCGTTTCTGTATCTTCTCACACCTTGCAAAGATAGGAGCTAAATAACTCAAGATATGAAGTATAGCTGGGATGAAGAGTGGAAAGGGCTGTAAAACCAAAGCAGCAAATAATTATCATGAACCCACTTTTCCTGGTGAGTCTGCAATGTAAAGAAAACAACCAACCTGATCCAGGAACTCTGGATAGACACAGGTTTTTTGCCTTGTACTGGAAGCACCTGGTAGCACATGACCTGTCACATTTAAGAAGTTTCAATGCTTTAGATATATCATAAGAAAAAAAGGTGGTTAAAAAAAAAGTTTTCTTTCTAGAGAGTTTTATTTATAATAAATTTTGTAAGTTGAGTAAGTAATATTCAGACAGTAAATAATACCACCTCAGATAGCACATTCTGATTACTCAGCAAAAGATATAATTCAGTTGCAACAAAACCCAACAGAATTTTCTGTTAGGAGATGTGACAAGAAAACATCCATCAAGACAACTTGTCACCCTGAGTGTTTATGGCAGAAGGTCTCCTTCCATAGAGGAACTATCTTCAAGATAAAATTAATTTGGCAAGTTGAATCAGCAAACCTTCTGATTATGTATCAGCTATTTGTTAGGATCAAATCTGAACAATAAGTTCTAGTTACTTCTTTAATCTTTGAGACTGGTCTTATAAGGTATGTGGAGCTTTCTCAACAGAGAGACCTGAAGTTCATTCCATGCTACAGAACATGCCTAATTACTTCCCTTATTGCTGCAAAATGCTGTACCATCTGTATGGTCAGCAAGCAAGGAGGTGTACAGAGTTGTGTGAGGATGTGACCGATGGATGGAGAGGGGAGCACACGTGTAGTACAGCTGCAGCCACTGAGAAGGTACCTCAATAGCTCTGACTTTGTATTTTGCTTTTCAATTTCTGCTACTTTGCGAAAGGACCAGCAATTCAGCTTCTCCTGTCTTGCTTGTCCCTTCTACTCACAGCTTATTTTCTGAAAAATCATTCTTAAAAGCTTGAAAAAGTTATTCAGTTTTGATTTGAATAAAATATTGCCTATATTAGGTAAATATCTCTTTTTAAAAGGTTTTGCTAGGAAGTGCAAGGAAAATTAACATTTTTCACATCTCTGCCTTCTTTAGCTTGACTGCAAAAGGTTATCTTTACTGCATGCAAAAACCTAGGCAGTTCCTGTCAATAGTAGAAGTAAATTTGGAAAACGTAAGGTTCAGTTTTACAGCCAAGTGAATATGATGGAGTAGGAATTATCCCTGCTTTTCTTCTCTCTAGGCAGCTGTGTCCTCTACTGAGAGCTTTGAGTTTTCTAGCTATGAAGACTTTTCTAGTAAGGGACTTTCTCATCTTTTTTTCTATTTTTATTGTGACTCTACAAGGAATAATAAAAGTGTTCAGCTCTTACGCTGAAAGACTTTTGACTTCGCTCTAGAAACGATCTATTAGGGAGCATTTTACACCTTTTGCTAGATGCACTGAAGGATAAAAAAAATCTCTGCAAGAAGTCTTCTTACAAAAGGACCATTCACACTACTTCGGTTGTATTTCTGTTTTCAGCTTGACCACGATAGGAAAAAGAACATTTGTTTGCAACAGCTTTTTAGAAGCATGAGCTGCATGTGAAACTTTTCCAAAAGAAATAATAGTCTAAGAATAATGGTATAGCTTATTTACCTTTTGTTTTGAATTTTTTAGTGAAAAGAAAAAGGAATGCACCTGCATTTCTTAATGAATCTGTTGGGAGATACACGTAAAGGCACTGGAAAAAGGGGAAATGGAGAAGATAATTCGGAGTATGTGCTGTAATTCTGGGTATCTGTTATGTCAAAAAAAAGAAAAGTGTTTATAATAGTTAATATGCACTTGGTTCATGATGCTTGATGTCAGTTACATGAGCATAAGTGCAGAGTAATGTTCATGAAGTCCAAAGCATAGCAGCAGGCAAAAAACTGGGCTGAGGTCAAATTCAGACCAGTAGAGTTGTCGTCTTCAATGCCTCTGCATTGTTAGACTAGTGAGGGCTTAAAAAAGGTTCTGATGCTGCAGTCATTTAGTGTATGTGATGCATATCCAATTACTTCTCTGAGGTCCATGTGAGTTAAATGCTTAACTAGAGTTTTCTGATGTCTACAATACTGCATCCTTATAAAAAGCACGGGAGGACTGGTTGGTTACTCTGGTCTGATAACCTTCAGAAGTCCATGTTTATTAATAGGCTAGGTGAGAGCTCCCCATTCATTACGGAGTGTCTCTTGCTGTGTTCCCCTATTTGGGGGGGAAAAAATTACATCTTGTTTAGATCTTAGTGGGAACTAAATTATCTTCTAGCTGAAGCGGAGGTATGCTAGCAGAAGACGTGACCCTATGCTGTTACAAGGCATTGTAAGAAGCCCTGAGCTCTTGAATTCAGTGGAAATCTTTGAAAATATCTCTGTAATTTTAAAGCAGAGGGAATATAACTATTTACTCCTCCTTTTACAATCTGTTTTGGGTTATTCTTTGGTAGTCCCAATGTAGGCTAATAAGATTTTTTTAATTTTTAAGAGTGCGTGTTTTGGGGCTACTGCCACTCATTATAAAGAGACACTGAGCGGTTGTTTGGCTTGGTATCCTGCTGCAGAGTTGAGTAAAACAGCTGTAATGCTGTCAGGTGGAGTTATTTAAAACCTATTGAAATTTAATGGGATTATCAAATAGTCTACTTTTATCCATGTTTACTAATATGTAGTCAATTTTTTTCCTCTTGAACAACAATCCAGGGGAACTGTGCTGTTACTGGAAAGAAAATATTCAGTATATGGATAGAGTCCACAACAGAGAACTTTTGCCTGTTAGGATGATCACATCTGCCATTACTGAGGGTACACTGGGTACCTGTAAACAAATAATCAAAATCAGTAATATGGGTATATTGGGCTACTATCATAACAAAATTAAAGAAAGGAAAAAATGCATGTGTCTGTGGGATGGGACTTGATTCTCGACACAGACCTGACTTTGCTCTTCTTAAAGTCAACAGGTGTATTACTAGGGATTTCAGCGAGAGCATGGCTGAACCACGTTGAGTACATCTGAAAACTCTGCCTGCAATTAGTACAGTAGACATGAAAGCTTAGCTTGGTGGGCTCACAGGAGTATTTAAATTTGCTGCATTGGAAAGGTGACACTATCTGAACCTAGAATAATGCTAATATTTAAGGCCCCTATTTTCTAAAGCACGTACTCCATTTCCTCTTTATTAATAGAAGCTGTATTTTGGCACTGTGCTGGTTTTGGCTGGGATAGAGTTAATTTTCTTCATAGTAGCTAGTATGGGGCTGTGTTTTGGATTTGTGCTGGAATCAGTGTTGATAACAGAGGGAGGTTTTAGTTACTGCTGAGCAGTGCTTGCACAGAGTCAAGGCCTTTTCTGCTTCTCCCCCCACCCCACCAGCAAGTAGACTGGGGGGCACAAGGAGTTGGGAGGGGACACAGCTGGGACAGCTGACCCTGACTGACCCAAGGGATATTCCATGCCATATGACGTCATGCTCAGCATGTAAAGCTGGGAGAAGAAGGAGGAAGGGGGTATGTTCGGAGTGATGCTGTTTGTCTTCCCAAGTCACCATTACACGTGATGGAGCCCTGCTTTCCTGGAGATGGCTGAACACCTGCCTGCCCATGAGAAGTGGTGAATGAATTCCTTGTTTTGCTTTGCTGGTGCGCACGGCTTTTGCTTTACCTATTAAACTGTCTTTATCTCAACCCACAAGTTTTCTCACTTTTACTCCCCTGATTCTCTCCCCAGTCCCACTGAGGGGGAGTGAGTGAGCGAGCAGCTGTGTGGGGCTTAGCTGCCGACCAGGGTTAAAACATGACAGGCACCATTGTAAGCCGCTAAGATATTCTTGTCTTTTATGGGAATTTGGAACCAACTTTGGTGTTCCAAGAAGCTCAGTAGAGGTTTGGTTGACTTCAGTATGAGGAGTGGAGCTAGTCTGCAGACTTGACTTGAAGTTTTGTCCATGTTTGTGATGGAAAGATGGAGAAAAAGTGTCACGGCTTTATTTCCATTTCATTTTCCATTGTGGTCAGTGCATGCTCCATGGGCCTTGGGTTTGGAATAGAGCACGTATGGATTCTTCAGAAGAAGACTTTGTTATCCAGGTAAAAATGTGCATTTCAGAAGGAAAACACATCTGTGTTGCAGCACGGCAAGTTCAAAGCCAGTCAGAGAAGTTTATGGGAAGCAGCTGCAGGTTGTCTTTGCTAATTAGGAACAGAACATACTTGAGGATTTGACACAACAGGTTTACACGGTGTGATTAGGTAAAGAAAGTTAATGTCTGCTTTTAATAACAAGAGCAAGTAGCAGAGGTGGCAAAGTATTTTTAATGACATCATTTGCCCAGCTGTTTTACACATCTGTAATACAGAATGTCGTTCCAATTCTCTAACACTTCATCCTTGCTCTTCCACACCTTTGGGATAAGGGATAAAGTTACCTGTTTGGAAGGGAGCAGCCTGGGAAACATTTGTATTTGCAGTTAGTTATCAGCGTTGGTCATGTTAAAACATTGGCTGAAGCGTACTGCATTAGGTATATATTTTTTTTTTTCCAATGTGCTAATTACTTCACTGTGAATTTGGCACTTATGCAGAGATCCCTGTGTTCTCGGCCAAGCTTACATCTAGGAACGAAACATTTGCAGCAGCTGCAAAAATGTTTTTACTTATTTAGAGCATTATAATGTTTTATAGCCATGAATAATGACAAGTATATAAATCACTCATTAATTTGTAATGTTAGATGCTTCCCCTTACAATGTCTGAGACAATGATGGCACGGAAATGGTACATTAGGTGGCTATACTGCATTTATATGTAGGCACGTGTGTTGACTACGTATATAGGGTCTGTTTCAACTCCTGTTAAATTCAATGGGATTTCAATTTGAGCTGGCTTTGATTCAGGCTCTTTTTCTCCCTTTCTTTTGTAAGGGTGGTGTAGCCCTGCAGAACTACCATTAAGGTGGTGCCTAGACTCTTATTTTCACTAGGTGCCTAGACTCCTTGTTTTGTGAAGATGCCATGGCCAAGTAAGGATGGGTTCATAACTGCATCCAAAGCATTACTGGAACAAATTTGATTTTGTGCTAGAAAAGAAGAAAATAATAATAAAGTCTCTTATGTTGTGTATTTCTTTTTCATAAACCTGAGCAGTTTGCTAGCTCAGTGGGAAACAAGGGGAAATTTTCTTTCAAAATAATTTTGGGATTTGCCGTCTGTTTGGATCAATCTCTTGTGCTCTTCAGCCCAGTAAGCGGTTCAGAAGGGCTTTGTCCAGCTGGTTTGCTCTGTTTATCATTTAGATCTGCTCTCAAATAGCTATAATGTGTTTGTTTTTCACATCTAGTGTTCCTTATGACATATGGACTTTCTTAGAATGTTAGTACATTGACAGATTGTGCATGGCATGCTTTATGAACATACCTGAGCTGTACGATTTCATTACAGTGTGAATTAGCCTTCTGTTTGCAAGAAATAATGAGAACACTAACTTTGATACAAAATTGTAGTGCCTGGAGAGAAATAAGATACTGACTGATATTTAAATGCAAAATAAAAGAGATTCATGAGATATTATGCTGTGGGTTGGAGAAAGAGGCACTATTTATTGTAATATAATAGTTAAAAATCTTCTTGCTGTTTTTCTTTATTACCAGTGCAGGGTTAAGGTAGATGGTCTAAACCTTGGGGGCCAAAAAGATGTCTTTTTGGAAAGGACATCTTTTTTTTAAGATGATACTTAACATTGAATTTGCTGAAAGCTTAGGTAATTAGTAAGTGCACAGATAAGTATAATGGTGTTCCTTTCAGCCAACAGCTCCATTTCATCACAACTTCTTATGTTCTGTTGTGTTAGTGGTTTTGTATGTATATTTTTACTTATTTGTGTGCAGTAATGGTTGACTTTCCATCAGCTTCATTGCAAAAACACATGGGTATTTTTCAAAATCAGAGTTTTTTTCAGAACTGTTGAAATGAGCTATAAAATTCCTGCAGGGTTGGAAAGTCTGAAAATTTAATTTGCTTCTGAAAAATTAAATTTTACTTTATGGTGTGGAAAAAAATGAAAAAGTTCAGGTGGATACCACAAGTCTTAAATAAGCAAAGACAAAGTATGATTTTAGAGCAGGCGTATAGATTCAAAGAGAACAGGAGAACACGTTTTTTTGTAATGAAAAATGAACTTTGTATACCTTGAGTTTTGTGTTAACTAAGTTAACATTTACAAATTTTCCTTTCAAGTTTCTTTAGGAGATATGCAAGTGATACAATTTAAAAAAAAAGAGAGAGAGAGAGAAGCAAGCAGTGACAATTTGCATCAGTTGGAGAGCTACCATGCAAAACTGGTAGAAGATTGCATGTGCTGTACATATTTTAGAAGTGGGAATGTCTGGCCAGGTAATAGCAGAGAGTCAAAGTTGCACAGTTTGATTCCCAAGTGCTCTTGAATTGTAATGTGATGTTCAGATGAAGATCTCAGGCCAGAAGCCAAGAATTTGGGTAATATTTCAAGGGTGTACTCAGCACTGAAATTCTTTGTATTTAACACCTCTATGGCACAGGTGTGATGGGACGTTGCGGGTAATCTGTCTTGTCAGCCCCTAACCTCACCTATGAGCACAACTGCATGTAGAAGGCTCTTTACATGAGCTTCACAAATCTGTCTCCTTTTCTAAACAAAATTAATCCCAAGGCAAGCACTATCCGTTATTCTTGGAAGAGATGGGGATTTCCAATTTAATTTATCTGTGTTTGATTAGAACTACTGATAACTTGCTGAAAAATTGCTAAGTCATTTCTCAAAAACTCAGATGAGTCAAATCAAGACTGAACCTTTTTCTAAAAACATATCTTATCTGAACCACAAAGATTTGGCCTGATAAAGGAATCATACATGAAATTCTGTATGCTGTGTTGTGCAGGTAGTTAGCTAGATGATCATAAGTTTTCCTTTCTGGCTTTAAAATCTATTAATGCTTCCTATAGCTTGAAAATATTGCAAAGCTTAATGAATCTGAGTAAGAAAAAGCAGATGAAGAATTCAGCTATGTGAAGCTAATGTGTATCTGTGTTGGTGTAGCCCAGCAGAGGAGAGGTTAACATGCATGAGAGGGTTTTCTGCGGCGGGTGCATGGATCCATCCTGGGATGCAGAGGGATCAGGGCTGCCTGGAATGCAGCATGGTGCAGTTTGCAGAGCCCGGCTGGCTGCCAAGCCATTTAACAGTCGGCTGTTTTTGTTGAAAAAGCAGCTTGAAAAGTTAAAACCTTCTGATTTTTTAAAATCAGCTGGAGAACATTATAGTCACGCAGAACTGAAGGCAGACAACTTGTTAAAATTAGCATTGGCCATAATTAAAAACATGCTGGGGGAAAAAGACCATGAGAAGAAACAGACTCTTGGAAAGCTCCTGACGTTGCTAGATGTCTAAATGGAAACGTAGCTTGCTAATTGATTTAAATAATTGCTAGGTTACTACATGCTTTACCCGCTGCAGTAGATACCAAAGCTGTCCTCCTGTGCACGGTGGAGCCCTGGTAATCAGGTCTTGCAAGCCTGGGAACAAATAAAGGACCTTTACGGAGGTGAGCAGAGAAACCAGCTGCTGCATTGCCAGGCTCCCCTGCACCGTGCTGGGGAGAGACCTGTTCCTCCTTTCCAAAATCTGGTGTTAGTCTTTCATTTTTCTGTGTGACAACTTTACTTCTCATGCCAGTTAGTAATCAGCATCGCTTAGGAATTTGCTTGGCAGTTTGCATCCTCCTCTAGGGCTCCCCTAGAGGTTGTGTGCTACATTTTAGGTGTAGGTTTGGTCCATGCCATTATGCGGGTTCACACCTGGTCCACATTTAAGACTACAAGCATATACACAGGAAAGAAGATTTGGGAGGGTGGCGGCGGGGGGGAACAACTCGGAACTGAGTTCAGCCTTTGCTGTGAGTGCAGATGATGGCCACTGGTCATGCTGACAGGCTTGAGGCCAACTTTGGGCAGAGTGGAGGGGAAAACAGGACATTCTAGGTCTGTACCAGCTTATATTGTGATAGGATGGGCATAGTATGACCGTCCCAGCACACTTCCCATTGCTGTGTTGCTGTCTGCAACACTAGAATTCCTATTTGTCAACAAAACGTTGTGAGTTTCTACTCAGTCTGCTGCTCTCACCCCTTACCGTAAGGGTCAGTAAAACTAAGTGTATGGGTGAGGTGTAGTCTGAGTCTTCAGCGGTGCATGTTCTTGCAAGGGCTGTGGGATCTGAAGACAGTAAAGCTGGGGAATACAGGTTGCATCTATTACAGATGGCAATGGAGATGCATGATGGCAAGTCAAGGAGCACATCTGGCATCTGTCTGCTGCCTGCTCCAGGTTCCTGAGGGTGGTGCAGCTGTAAGTACAGGGAGTACGGTCAAGTTACCATTATCATCAGGTGCATTTGGAGTATTGTTGCTAAAATAATGGGGCTACCAGCATTTATACCTGCACGAGGAATTTCTCTGCTGGGTAATGTAGTGTTTCTTTTCCATTTGTTCTGGAAAATACGCTTAGTTTTTACAAAAATTATCTTCAGAAGCTCCTATTGTAACTTTTCCTCAAAATAAACATCATTATGGCTTGAACACTACCTCACACTGTCTTGCATGCTGGCTTCAGATGAACAAGCAGCCCGAGTGAATCCCCCTCCTTAATGTACTATTAGGCCTGATTTTGTAGTGCTGCTAATTTTACATCCATCCTGTCCAATTTAGGAGGAATTTTTATTTCATAGCTATTGCGTATGGTTAGGAAGTGTCCCTTTCCACACATCATAATTCATTTTTCTGTTGGCTTCTATTGTATAACACAACATAAGCGTGAAAAATCCTCTTCTCATTTAGTCTCAAGAAGCCCCATTTCATATCATCATGCAGAGTCTCGCGGTTTGTACATGTTGTTATGAAGATAACAAATCCTGCTTCATAGCCTTATGTAAGACCTACTGGCTTCAATTATGCATTGTAACTCAATGACTACCCCATTAAAATCATAACGCAATTTATATTGGCTTTTACTGCACGTTGTAACATGATGATAGGCCCTTTTCATGCGATGCCTTTTGGCTTTTTTAACACATCGAAATGTCACAGCCCACCTTTTTATATTCTAATGTAATGAACTCTTTCCACAGCTCTGTCTGATGCTTATTGGCTTCTATGAGAGATCCTATTCCTAATTTAATGAGTCCCTCTTCGCATCATAATGTAATTCATGCTCGTTTTTACAGCATATCCTCACGCACCGGTGCCAAATCGTATTGTGTCATAAAGCTAAGTGGCTTCTAATGGACATCACACCTCTGTAACCCTGTCGCGCGCTGTAATGTTCGCCTCTGCTCTCTAACACGTTGCAGAAGCCTGGCGGCTCTGCGGACCGTCTGCTTCGGACGTGAGCCCTGCCAGGGCTCGCCCAGCAGACTGCTGCAGCTTGTGCTGAGCTGCTGCAGGCTCTTGTGCATGCAAAGCGTGTGTCACAGGCGTGTTTTAAAGGCTATTTTAGAGAAACGTTACCTGCCAGACTTGAATGACTCCCTTGGTCCTCCTTGGTTATCGCACAAATAGTGGGCTGAGGTCCTTTTCTCTCTTCGTGTATTTTAAGCACGTGTAGGGTTTATCCTGCATAAACTTTCAATAAGGCTTTTATTTGCTTCCTTAGCAAACTATAATTTTAGGGCTAAGATTGTTTTTTCCGTTCCAAAATCCATGTTGGGCTTTTATATTGTCTAGGGGAAGGTTTTCCACAGTGGAAAACCAGAAGATTTCTTTTCAGTTTGTGTTACTGGCAATTAGAGAGCACTCTTGTTTGAAGGCAGAAGAGATGGTGACCCAATGTTCTCCTCTCCCGGTGCTCAGCACTGCTGATATAAATGCCTGCTGTCCCAGAGGTTGCTGTGGAGTAAATACAGTATTTCACTGACTCCTCTTGAAGCCTTTAAATGTTCTTCAGAAGAAAAGGATACACAAATATTTACTGCTCCAAGCAGGAACATTAAATAGCATTGGTTTCAAGGTATGCAGGTAAGTCTGCTGATTTAGGGCATAATACTGGTTCCCCTTAAAGAGTGTCTCAATGCGGTTCACATCTTAAATCTTGTCAGTATAGTAAAGCAGATGCTAAAAATGGGATTTATTTTCGCAAACTTTTGTTTTTTTTTTTTTTTTTTTTTTTTTTTTTTTTTTTTTTTTTTTTTTGCAAACAAGATGTCTACATCTTGTCTAGTCCCCTTAGACCTACATTTGTAGGTGGGAGAAATGACAATGTCAGTACATGATCATTGGATTTAGTACAGAAAACTCCTTGTAGCTGAGGCAAGTTGCTCCCTGAAAAGGTTTTCTGTCCACTGATGGAAAATGGGATCTGATGACTAGTTAGATGAAGAATCCCAGTCTTGGTAAGATGACTGTTGTAAAAATATCAAGGCCAGATACTGTAAATTACTTTTTTTTTTTTTTTTTTTTAAATCTCCATTATATCTTCTGTTGTTCTAAAGTTTTCATTAACTTGTAATGACTCAGCTTTACTCCTTTTCTTATCTGTTCCTTTGTAACCTGCTTCCCCCCCCACCCCACACCTTTTTTTCCTCACTTGACATGCATCCAAGATGATGCTGGTTGTTACTGAATGCTGTTTGCCAATATTCAGTAGGATCTTCCTTCTCCAGGTCCCTGAGCAGAGCTGGTGAAGTGCAGTCCAGCAGCCTAAACAAGTGAATGTGTGCAGTGCTGAGAAAGCAGGTGCACTGTGAGACCACTGAAGGATTAGTGATTTTGACACACGCCTGATCATTTCTGAATGCTCTTAATGAGCTGTGTGTTCCCTCTCTGTTTCTCCATGGTGCTATAAAAGAATAATCCTTGGCCAGGGTTTCAGGCTGACATGGAATGTGGTCATTCTAAGCGAGCTATCATTATAACTCTTTATAAATCAACCATTTTGTTTATTGCATTACAGATTATAGATCTGATAGCAATAATTTTATAACTGAGATCCTTTTAACACTGTCATGGGATTTAATTCCCCGTAAAAAGGCAAGTGATGAACTTTTACTTTGCACAGGACAAGCTCTTTTAATTGTTCCTCAAGCTTTGGTAAAAGAAAAACTACAATGTCAAAACTTTTTAGCAGAAGTATGAGCTTCTAATAGCGTTGCCGCTGCTCTTCTCCAGGCTTGAAGCTGGGATAGCTCACGTCCCTGTTCTCTTCTGTGGGCTGGGTTCATCAGCCAGATTATATTGTCATTGACTCACGATGACCTGATCTTCCCACGAGATATATTTTAAGTGGGAGGGAAGATGATGGTACATGGTGGAGTATGAAATGAGATCCATTGAAGGTGGTGGGGTCAGAGGAGTCAAAGCTCCTGTAAAGCCAAGCTTTGCTATTTCATCAACACATAGACTCTCAGCATAGCTGAGGTTGGTGGGGGGCTGGATTAGGGGTCCCCCAGAGGTCCCCTAGTCCAGCCCCCATCTGGGGTGGGTCATCTAGAGCATGTGGCTCCCAAGTATGCCTGGTCAGACCCTGAATTAGTGCTGAGGATGGAGACTCCACAGCTGCTCCAAGCAGGCTTTCCAGTGTTTGACCATCTTGCAGTAAAAACAAGGTTTTTCTTGTCTTTAAGTAGAAATCCTGGGTTTCAGTTTGTGCCTGTTGCTTCTCATCCTGTAACTGGGCACCACTGAGGAGAGCCTGGCTCCCTCTTTACTCCCCCCCATCAGGTATTTATACACACTGATAAGATGACCTGCTACAGGCTGGACAGTCCCAGCTTGGTCAGGCTCTCCATGTATGACAGATGCACCAGTCCCTTTATCATCTTCGTGGCTCTTTGCTGGCCTTGGGGTTTACCAACAGCTCTTACACACCACGCATTAATGTTGAAAAGACCGTTGTGTTCCCTTGACCTTAGCTTTGAATGAAAGCTTTTGTGATCACTGAATGTAAACCGTTGGCAGTGTTCGTTTTTCAGTGCAATATATATATTCTGTGTGATAACTTGTATGGCTGGAGTCAGTGCAGTAATATTATACAAATGTGTCAGTGTAGGTAATTGGTGAAGTGTTGTGTGGACAGAGCTATAATATGAAAAAGGATGTCACTGCTAAGTACCACTGTTCCTGTCAAGTATGCTGGTAACGATGATAAATTGGAAAGTATTATCATTTTAACATTTAGGGGTTTAGAGAGAGTTATAACTTTATAGAATCATAGAGGTAGAGTTTGGTGCTCAAAGTTATTTTATCTTTATTATCTGCGCCTGACAGATTCAATAGTTGTACCATCTCCTTACTTACGTGAGTTACCTATTACCAGTTATTGGGCACAGATTAACTTGCTAGTTCTGTAACAATAAAATCTATGCACTGCGTGAAAACAAGGACAGATAATTTGAATAAATAGATGTAGAATCTGAAATCATATTTATGTTGATTATTTTATAGAGACTGGTATTGGAGCTAAAATAGTAAAAACAAAAAAATAGAAAAAGTTTCATAGTAGAATATCTTTCCAGGAAGTGAATATTGCCTCCTTGTGTGTCCTGGTGAATGATACTGTTATAACAATACCGCAGGATGTGTCCTGTCCACCAGCTAAGAAGGCCTGGATGTGACAGCTTCATTGCCCATCCTTGGAATGCATGGAGTAGGTGTTGCTGGGAGATGTAAGGTACTCCTCTCCAACTCTTCTGTTTTTATAGATGGTCGGTGTTTTGGCTCTCAGTCTGAGCTAGCTTGCCTGAAGCAATTAAGAATAACACTCAGTTGGAGTGAGTGAAGTGATTATTTAATGTTTTCTAACTTTTTTTGAGTCACATTAGGTGGCCCTCAAGTTTTTTGGGCAAGTATGCAGAAAAGATGATGCAAATCTTCACCTGGATTAAACTGCTCAGCTGGTCGGTTTGTGAGGCAGCAGCACTTCTGAAGTGCAAACTCAATTTACGGCGTGTGGTCAGGGAACAAGTGAGCTGGCTTGTGCAGCAGACCTGTCTCCCTGCAGCCCCCTCCAGTGACTCACGCTCCCAGCTGCCATCCCCTCTTTCAGGTCTTGTATTACAGGTTGCAGACACGGGCAGGGAGTTGAGCAACTCTGGTCACACCTGCACTAGTGGACTATGGACAAGATAGCTGGATCTGACATCCTAATATGGGAGCAGAGGCAGGTCCGAAATCTTTTCCTCTTATTACAGATAGATCCAGACCGTGCTGGTCTTAAAAGCAGGCACTGCAGGGTTTGATGTTTTTTATTCCTAAGCCCCAATCTTACCAGTTACTTCATTTTACAAGTTGGAGAACTCTGCACTTGGTTGGTAAGTCTAGACAATTTATTTACTAAACTCTGCTGGCTGCTTAGATACTGAGCTGGTTTGTGTATTCAGTCCTGTTACGAAACTGTTTTGGCGACGAGTAGATCCCTTAGGTATGATAAGCAGGACGAGTAAATACCAGCCTGTCTGCCAGCGTGGGCCCTGCTGTTGGAGAGCTGTCCACTGGTTCCTCCAGGCAGCAGCATCACCCTTTCAGAGCAGATGGGAAGCCGTCCCTGCAGGGGAGAGAGCTTGCAGCCATGGTGACAGTGGAGAACGAAGATCTCAATCCACCAGAGGAGTTGTATATCAGTGGTAAAGAGAACGAGATATTTTGTTGATCTGCTGGGTTTCAGGTCAAACGTGTGCATTAAGCTTTGCCCACGCTGGAGGATCTTGTTATATGTGTATTTATGTGCATTATCCAAGGCAAGGCTAGTACTCACTCACATAAGGCTGATACCCCATTTCTTCACTGCTTTCTCCACCCTGCCAGCCTGTCTCCCTTGGGGATCGTTAGGCCAAGAAGAAAAACAGTGTTTTGTGTAAGCAGAATGATCTCTCCTGCTGCCAGTAGAGTATGGGAGCTCATGCACTTCACAGAAGTGAAGCATAACTGAAGCAAAAGCTTCAGTTATAACACCATGGTTCTTTTCATCTGTAGCAGATGATGCAGAGAGCACCCCACTCCTGCTGCTCATCTTGCGAAGTAGGTTTTGTCTCCCACTCCTGCCCAGAGGAAGGAAAAATAAAGACATCTTTGAAATTCCCTTTATGTTCTTTCCTGAGACAAGCTTTTTTCCTTGCTGAAGGTATCAAGCTTCAGTATTTCTCACTCGGTGTGCCAAAAAGCCACCTTCTTGTGTGCAGCCCAGTAACTCCCCTGCATAAACATCTGACATCCTCAGCTGAGATCTGCTGTGCTCACAGGGCTCTGGTCCTCATGCCTTCTGCTGGTCTGGCTCTGACGGGTGCTCTGCTCTCCTGTCCCCCATCAACTTCTCCCTGCAGCACAGGGGGAGGGCGGAAAGGGCACTCCAGGGGCTGTAGTCCAGGAGAGGACTGGTGCTAAGCGTATTTTGCCTAAACCTTGTAGAAAAGATAGTGGTGGAAATAAAAAATTGGAATTAACTGCTGGGTGGTGTGTTGCTGTCTGGGAATTTCTTTGTTGAAATGGAGATTTCTGGGGCATTTAGAGATTATGATGCAATTATGGTTTTTTATGGGACATGATTTGCCTAGAGCTGGTAGATTATAAAAATACAGAATGGTGGCTTGATGAGGTTGTCATCGTTACACAGTTTGCATTGTGTTTACATATAACTTCTTAGTATGTTATGCTTATTACCTTTATTTAGTACATCAGGATTTGCTAGGACTATGGTCTTGGAAGCAATGGGAAAAGATATGAAGGACAATGTTTGGATTTCCTCCATTGGAAGGACATTGTGTAACCTATTCAAGGTAGAGAAAGATTGCTGTTTCAAGGTTCAGCTATGGTAGGAAGTTTGATATAAAAACAGGTGAATTAAACTTCAAAAGCTTCCAATCAGACAAAATGAGGAACATATTAAGTGAAGTAGACTGGCACTGTTTATTAGAAAATGGCCTATGAAGGAAAATTGGCTAAACTTTAAAGAGGTGCTGGAGTTGGCTCGGGGGGAGTGAATATATCTTTACATAAAACTAAACATAAAACTTTAAAACCAATGTGGATGAGTGATAAGTTGTTAAAGTTAATTGTGAGTGAAAATAGAGCTCTAAAGTGTACAGGGAGTAGTAGACTATGGGGTTGTCGGAGGGATTTGTAAAGACAAAGCTGCTATATAAATGGAGGATTTGAAGGGCAAAATGGAGAGTAAGTAGTTAAGGCCATTAAGCTAAAGAGTACTCTGGTGAATAAAGACGTAAAGTGAACCAGGGGGACTGCTCTTGGGATACTTATTCTTTGTTCAGACAAAAAAACCCAAATGCCCCCCAAGGATTTAGTTCCATTTAATGCTACACCATTAAATGGTGCAACTCTTACAAGGAATTGTAAAGCACTTCTGTTTGATTACCTATGATGCTTATTCTCATTACTAGTAATTAATATCAATTGTAATATCATAATATTTATCTAACTACTACAAGGTAATGTGTATGATTATATATTGTGTGCTATAACTATATAGTAATATACATTGAGATATATGTTAATATAGTGCATGTAGTATGCTATCTATATGATCTGATATTTATGTAGCTTATAAACAGGTTTATGCATGAAATATATCCTGTAGGAGATTGTAACAGATTTATCATATTATGTAATAGTATGCATCATGTAATATACTGTTATGAAATATTATTTATACATAATTATGACAATAGCAACAACTGCTGGCCACTGATATCTGCAGGCTATATATAAATACCTACTGGGAGACCATTTCAGTCATGCAGGCATTGTCATTTTGCAGCTTTGCTACGAGCTTAACTTTTATTCATTCTCATGTGCATCCAGTGAAGAAGATGCAGTTAGGTAACTCCAATATTATTTGCATCATTACACTCGTTGGGGATGTAGACGGCAGAGGTCAGTGCCTGGTCCTGCATGGTGCTGCGTGGGTTTGGAGCACCCCTTCCCCAGGATTGGGACGCAGGCTGGCACTCTGCAGGGCTCGTAGACTGGGAATACTGTGCCATGCCCAGGGGACCCTTCTGTGTCCCGCCTGCTCCCACAGTGTTGTGGCCATGAAGTTCTCTCCAGAAAGGTCTTAGTTTTAGTTTGTTTCAAGGAAAGACGGGGTATGTCGGTAGCAGGTAGCCCAGCTTTAAATCTGAGTTACCTTGAACGGTGTGTCAGCGTGGGTGGGTTTTGCTGAGTGAGGGAACACATGCGCCCTTCCAGGCTCTCCAGAGCAGCGTGGGTGTCTTCAGGTGCATGAAAATAGATGGCCCTCTGCAGTTGCAGCCTCTGGTAATGGACCAATTTATTTACCCATTTATTTATTTATCTAGTTATCCACCTAATAAAAGCAAAGAAGCAGCTATCAAGAAAAAAAAAAAAACCCACCTAAAAATAAATAAGCAGTGTAGATGGACTCAGACACAGTAACATTGAATTTCAAACACAAATGTAATGCAAGTATGGGAGCAGTGGAAGCAATCACTGAGCCCTTTCCAGCAAAAAGGGTTACTCTAGGAGGCCTTTCTTGAATTATACAGTATTTCAGGTATGGTCTTACTCCTGTGTTTTCTGATGGCATTAATATTTCTGTCTCTGTGGAAAATAGTTCTGCTGATGCCTCACTGGATAACACTTACCCTCCTTCATCTGCAGTCCTCAGTCATCACCAATTATAATATCTTAATCCTTTTCTTCCTAAATCTTGTCTTTATTAGTGGTAAGGGTGTTTCTTTGCTCAAATTGAGCTCGCCTTTTAGTCAGATTGGCAGTAATATTGCTCTGGACAGGAAGAAGTTGTTTTTCCGATTTGTTGGAACTCAACAGAATTTATTATTAAACCCCTGCAATTACATTTAAGATAACTGAAGCTATTAAGACTGGAGATATTACAACCTTGTTCACAGTCATATCTGTGTGTTGCCTTGGTCCCTCTTCCTCCATATTCTGGTCTCCTGGACTAAACTTGATGTGGCACCTGCATAACTCAGCAGAATTGCTGTATTCAGTTGCATTAGTGGTAATCCATGTATGAGGGATCTCAATCGGACCAATGTGATACTTAGAAACACTTACTTCATTGTTTCTTTAATAAAAAACAAGTTGTAGGACACGATGTCAGGAAGATTTATGAAATGCATCTGAAGTTTGGGTTGTTTGTTCTCTTTTGCTATTGACATGTGCTGCTGATTTTGGCAGTTTGAAGAATGCAAACAACATTAAAAAGCCCAGTACGGATGGTAAGGAATTGGCAGTCATCTCCCTCTGGAAGAAATTTGTTTTGAATGTTTATTTGTAGCAGTAGGCATCGGCATTATTGGTCTACTGTGTTATGTCAAGTTAGAGAGCTTTGTGCATTTATTTTAGAGGGATTTTTCTCATCGCTCAGTGCTTTTCAATCTTATGCTAGAAATATATGCCTTGATAAAATGATTCCAATTCATTAGTCAATATTTGCTTTTCCTTATAACTATTCTATTTCAGACTCAATTTGTTGGACTCTTATGTTGTACTTTCGTGTTGTAATTAGAGAAATATGGGGGTTTTTTTGAAGTTAGGAGACAGTACAGCTAGTGACCAGAGTACATATTGAGCTATATAGCTCTCTTTCCCATACCCACTGATACAGGCACCAAAATTGCACTGAAATATTAATAGGCATTGAGTACCTTGTTCTTACAGTTATTTGAAAAAACGTTACCACTGATCACCCCTTGTGCCTGGGAGGGAGCTAATAGCAGTCTTCCTGCTAACCCAAAGCCGAATACTTTTACACGTTATTCTGTAGTGCAGTTGACACCGTATTTTGTCACGATTGCTGCTACTTTTGCTGTCTTCCACCTTGGTCCTCATCTACTTGGAGCTGCATCATCCATGTCATCTTTAACAAGACAATGATAAGCACCTATGTATGTCTTTGAAGATCTGGCCCTAATTACTTTCCTTTTTCTTCCAGAAATGCTTTTTTCTGCTTACTAATGCTTTACTCATAGGCTTCCTTTTGAGTAATGTGTATGTTTGCTCTGCTTTGCCAGTTGAGTTTTTTGGTAGCCAATACAACAGACGCAGCCTACGGGGTGTTCCTGTCGAACTATTTGCCTTATCCCTGAAGGAGAATGGGAATGGCAAAGCTTGGGCAGTGACCACAACCCTAATGGCTGAACACCTTAATTTTGTGTCCAATTTTTGTGCCCTTCACATGGAGGAGGCCATGGGCGTGGGCAGGAGGAAGGCTGTTAGACCTGTGTGTGGCCGGGCAGTTCTGCTGTGCTTTGGTGGCACAGTGATGCTTGTGGCTGTAGAGGATGGGCTGTCCTAGTACAGTACTCTTAAATGTAATAATGCCCCAATGTAAGCAGACAGTGTGTTTTTCTGTCTATGCCAAATACATCTTCAATAGATATCTCCTGCCAGTTTGTTTTTTTCTTTTTAAGGAATGCATAGCTTTTTAATGCATAGGAAGGAATGCATAGCTTTTTAAAGTAAGGCATAGCATTTAAAGTGAATTGGGGTTATTATTTATTTTTAGGATAAGTGCAGAGTAAATAATTGATTCAATCATTACTTCTTTGCTTTATGAAATGTCTCTTCCATGAAAAAATCCAGCACACAACGTCTAGCACTGTGAGCCAAACAGCAGCAGCTCCATATAAAAACACTGGTTCCAATAATCCAAGAAAGGATCACAATTTACTTTCATTTTAACATGAAAACAATAATTTGCTCTAATTTTCTTCATAAAATTTTGAAATGTGTTGCTGGTTTCTGACCTTTGAGGTCTGAGCTGTGTGAATTGGTTTGGATTGGCTAAACAGGTCTTGTGGTGGGTGCTAGCACATGGGTTATTGGAGGTGTCGTAATTGAGCCTTCATTGTAGGGCACTGCTGTAGGTCCAATATAACCGGAGGCACGTTAAAGAGAAGCAGGTTTATGAGATCCAGAAGTGGTAGGGTAATTTTATGGAACGCTGGGAGGATGGAGGTCATAAAATGAACCATCTTCACATCTCAACTCACAGCTTCTTTCTTCTTAGAGCAATTAGAATATGGAATCACTAACTTTGCATAGCAGTTAATAATTTTTAAGCTGTTGCCATGGGATACCACACTTTATACACTGCAGATACACAGATCTGCAAAATGCAGATCTGGCTGAGATTAAAAGGTGCTTTGGCTAAGGTTCTATGGCATTGCAAAAATGAAGAAAATTAAACAGACATCTTAAGTGAGGTTCCAGGAGGAGGAAAAGATGCTAAATCAACAGGAAGAAAATATGTCTTTAATAGGACTTTTTTCAATAAACATAGATAGAAATGAACTAAAATGTCATTATATTATTTCACTGCATTTTTCTTATCATTAAATGATACTTTGTTAGCTGCTATGTATAATTATTCCAGAATCACAAATCCTTTCTGATGTGACTCAACTACAGTAAATATTGTACAAATAAACAGTGAGAGATGCACAACAGTGCAGAGTTTCACAGTGATAGAGGTTTTGTGCTCTAAAAAACCAATGGTTGTTCTAAAAATCCCTTCCTTTCATGAGACAGAAAGGATAAAATAGAGTAATTATTCATTTTCACCCACCAACTTTGTTCTTCAGCTGGAGCTTTGGCTGAGCTCATTTCCTCAGCTCCACAGTAACTGCTCAGAGAAGTGCCTGGTTGGTATCCTTGGATGGAAGAGATGTTGATAAGTGACAGAGAAATTGCCCTTTAAAAAAAGAGTTAAAAATAGGGAACAGTGGTCATCATTTGTCTATTTAGATGCTGAAAGCTGTTGTGGTTTATGGTCTATATGCTGGTATTTGGCACTTTGTCCTGTTTCTTCTAGTTATGACAGTAGCGAGATCTGACATTCTTCATTTTACTCAGAAATGTGTTCTTGGGCTTTAACATCATCATTTAAACTCTGTCATTATGGCTTTTAGTTTAGGAGGGAGCTGAAGAATATTTCTGAGGGCTCAAACCTGCTTTAAATCATAGGAGCCCAGGCAAATATCATTACAACTAGCTAAATGGTGATGAAAACAGATCCTGGCTTTTTCTGCACCTTTTGGAACATGGTGGTAAATCTGGAATAAGTGCTCCATCAGTTACTCTGATTTACACCAGTTTAGCAGAGCAGAATCTGACATGTTTAATAGATTCCTGGGTTTTAAGAGCAGGAGTAGTCTCAGAGGCTAGTCCCATTTTCTATAGAAGTAAAGCCACAGTCTTTTAGTTGTTAATGCACCAGTCCCGCAAAGATACAGTGAAATACTTTGCAATCACACTTTGCATTTTACTGAGCAGTAACTATGTCGTGGGTTCTCATAATTCACTGTAAAGAAACTCCACGGCACATGGTATTTGCAAGCAGCACCTGGTGTAGCAAATACTACCTATTCTATTGAAAGAATCTGTGCTGGACTTTTTGTAAGTGTTCATTGTAAAGGTAGTTGGGAAAAAGGCTTGTGACTCAGGACAGCATTGGTGGGAGGTATTACTCAGATCCGTGTGAACCCTCAATAAAGTTCAGTACAGATTTTGAGCTGTGGTTTTGGCCAGGTCTTACTTTTCCTGTGTCAGTTGGTTCCTTTGTTTGGACCATGGTTGATTTAAACATTATTTTTGTGTGTGGATCCATTGACCTTTTTTTTTTTTTTTAATCCTTTGGTTAGAAATAATTTTGAGGGAGATGATTTAAATAAGGACTGATGTGCCCTGGCTGGGCTTCCTGCGGCTGAGAAACACATTCTTCGCCACTGAACTACAGGCTTTCTGTCTGCTCACTCTCTGCGGCCGACCAGGATATTGAACATCTTGGAACACATAAAGCGTTTGCTTCTTTCCTTAGGGACACCTAGTATATTTTATGACAAAGACTTTATACCAGCTCTAGCTGTCTTGAGTTCACAGACCCTGTTTCTTCAAAGTATTTCAGGAATTTGACTGGGATAAGAAAGAGAACTCCAGTGTCTGCTTGAGACTAAGCAAATGAATGAATTTAATCATGAGAGTGTGCTGGCTTATTCATTTTAAGTCCTGTGCACTTTTGTTGGTGCAAATTTTTCTGGTCTTTTTATGAAAGGTAGAGAAACCATGTGACTGGAGGGGGGAAGGAAAATTTTTGGAAAAATGCTGTACCGTATAAGAAGAGAAAACAACATGTTAGGATAAGCAAATGCCTCCAGTGTAGAGAGTGCTCCTGTGGTTGGAGATGTGGCCTTAGAACGAGGATCCCAGATTTGCATTCTTTCTACCAACGCTTGCACATGTTGCTTTGGGAGAACTTCTGAACCTCTGAGAATTTGATGCTTTTCCCTACAAACTGCTTTACTCCATAAAGAAGTCTCGTAATTTATTCATTGAAGGTACACTGTTCCAGGAGTTTAACCACATTTCAGGTACTGTGAGGGCTTCGTAAGTGTTGGAAAGCTGTTTGAAATCTTCAGTGGTTAAATTATAAGTCTTTCCACATCAAAAACTCTGCTGGGTCAGGTTTTTGGGATATTGGTGTGGAGAGCCGAGGGCTGATTACATAACCTAGGCAAAGCAGAAAAGACATGATGTGTGCATTAAGCTGTAAGAGTCAGTTTGGTATATTTGCTGTGAAAAGCTTGCAGATGTTTTCTTACAGAGCAGGTCAGCTTTTAAGTATGTAACGGGCAGAGGAGGATGCAGCAAGCAGCAGGTACTCTGTGGCATGCCTTGCACAGGGCTGTGCTGGGTCTGCGGGGAGACAGGGCCTGAGCCGCCCAAACACAAGGGACCAAGCACCAATTCTGATGACATGAAAAAACTTGGTGAGCACAGAATGGAAATGAAAAAGAGCCAAGAACTTGGCCTCTGTTTTAATAACCCTTTTAACCATTAACAAAAATTAAAAGATACACTGAAATGGAAAAGGCAATTATCTTTCTCCCTCCAAAGCATGTGTTGCCCCTTAAAGCTTTTTTCAAAGCTTTTAGTAGCATAAAATGGGAGTAGACTGTTCTCTCAACACATGCGACTGTGTTGGCACCACTGCTGGTTGCTCTGATGTATGAGAGTGTCGATACATGGTTTGAGGGAGCAAAGCTACTGGAGGGGATTGGGCTGTTTGTTAACAACTGGCTTGTGCTGAACAAATGTAATAACTGTCTTCAGTGTAATTAATGACTCATTTAGCACATAAAGGGAATTGCATAGATACTATATTCTTGGCTCTTAGCAAACATTTGATTTTCTGCCATATGAAAATCTATTTAAAAAGCTGGGTGTATAGCAAGCAGATACAAATTGCATGGCATGAATTCTCTCTTGGCTGACATGCAGGGAAGAGAGGAATCACTAATGCAGAGACCTCTGAGTGTGAAATCCTGTAAAGCGGTTTACTGCAGCAGTTGGTGCTGGGGTCCAGTTTGTTGCATCTTTTATATATGAACATTTTGCAGTTCAGGTTTTTACACTAAACTAGTCTTTGTAAAATCAGCCTTGCAGAGTGTGTGATGGAAGTGTTGCCGTGTTTAAAAATACCAATAAAAGACAGTGAGTAACCACATCATAGATGTCTCCTACAGTATTTGCAAACCAACTGTTTCAGCACTGAGCTTGCGTATGAAACTGTTAAAGTGTCTTTCAAATGGAAACAACCATAGAATCATAGAATCATTTAGGTTGGAAAAGACCTTTAAGATCATCGAGTCCAACCATCAATCATGCCCACCAAACCATGTCCTGAAGTGCCTTGTCTATGTGCTTTTTGAATACCTCCAGGGATGGTGACTCAACCACTTCCCTGGGCAGCCTGTTCCAATACCTGACAACCCTTTCAGTGAAGAAATTTTTCCTAATATCCAGTCTAAACCTCCCTTGCCACAACTTGAGGTCATTTCCTCTCGTCCCATCTCCAGCCACCTGACAGAAGAGACCAGCACGCACCTCACTACAACCTCCTTTCAGGTAGTTGTAGAGAGCGATAAGGTCTCCCCTCAGCCTCCTTTTCTCCACACTAAACAGTCCCAGTTCCCCCAGCTGCTCCTCATAAGACTTGTGTTCCAGGCCCCTCACCAGCTTGGTTGCCCTTCTCTGGACATGCTCCAGCACGTCCATGTCTTTCCTGTAGCAAGGGGCCCATAACTGAACGCAGCACTCGAGGTGTGGCCTCATTAGCGCCGAATACAAGGGAATCACCTCCCTGCTCCTGCTGGCCACACCATTTCTGATACAGGCCAGGATGCCGTTGGCCTTCTTGGCCACCTGGGCACACTGCAGGCTCATACTCAGCCGGCTGTCAACCAGCACCCCCAGGTCTTTCTCTGCTGGGCAGCTTTCCAGCCGCTCTTCCCCAAGCCTGTAGCGCTGCGTGGGGTTGTTGTGACCCAAGTGCAGGACCCGGCACTTGGCCTTGTTGAACCTCATACAATTGGCCTCGGCCCGTCGATCCAGCCTGTCCAGATCTCTCTGTAGAGCCTTCCTGCCCTCAAGCAGATCAACCCTCCCTCCCCACTTGGTGTCATCTGCAAACTTGCTCAGGGTGCACTCGATCCCCTCGTCCAGATCACTGATAAAGATATTAAACAGAATTGGCCCCAATACTGAGCCCTGGGGAACACCACTTGTGACTGGCCACCAACTGGATTTAACTCCATTCAGCACAACCCTCTGGGCTCGTCCATCCATCCTGTTTTTTACCCAGCGAAGAGTACACTTGTCTAAGCCGTGAGCCGCCAGTTTCTCAAGGAGTATGCCATGGGAGACAGTGTCAAAGGCCTTACTGAAGTCCAGGTAGACAACATCCGCAGCCTTCCCCTCATTCACTAAGTGGGTCACCTGCTCATAGAAGGAGATCAGGTTGGTCAAGCAGGACCTGCCTTTCATAAACCTATGCTGACTGGGCCTGATCCCCTGCTTGTCCTGCACATGCCATGTGAGTGCACTCAAGATGAAATGTACCAAGAGTGTCACTGACTTAGAGGAGTACTAGGGAGTGACCCAGTGTAAGCAGAAATAAGGGGAAGAAACAAAGAATATTCTTCCTTAGGAACCTCAAGAACTGTTGATAAAGAAAATATATAAATAAATGAGGTAATAGATTTAATCAAAGTAACAGTTGGAAGAAATAACTTGAGGCATCCAAGTTTTTCTCTAGATCAAAAACTTCAAAACTGTATGTAAGTTGGGAACAGTTGCTCCGATTTCCATTTTATTGAGCAGTTCAGGGTATCAGGAGCACTTGTCAGTGTCTGGAGCAGAGGGAGGGCGTTGCAAGGAAGAGGAAACAAAGTTGTTAGAACCTGTAAAAAAGAGACAGAAAGGAGTAAATTGTTGTTTAAATTGGTTATGTGTCATCTCATTCCCATTCTTGTCTCACTAGAGCCCAGCTGACTCTCTGGGATAGCTACCTTTTGCTCCCTCCTCCTTGTCATGTCAAAAAGCATGTGGCATATAAGTTGGTGGGAATTTAGTGGAATTAGTACTTACCATGAATGTCCAAATACATATGAAGAGTATCACTGTCAGGTAATTCCTACTTCAGAGACTCTTTCGAAATCATTTAAACTGAAAGGTGAAATGAAACACAACTTTGGAGGATTTTTCAATGTGTAGCTTTCTCCACGTGGGTATTCAGGAGGTCTTCTGACAGTGAATGTGAGATACAACCCAATTCCAAGAGCATATCCAGCTTGGAAATGCACATCGTCTTCACTTGGCCAACTGGTTTGGCTCATTCACACTGAGTTGTCTGGACTTGACCGCTTTGCTCGTTCTTTGCTGAGCTGAGACGTTTTGCATTGCAGACACAGCGGGGTGGTGCTGGCCGGGAGGGTGCAGGGTTTCCTTGTCTTTGTGGTAGGTTTTGCTTTGGCTGTTCCATGGTGCTGCCGTGCCTGAGTTAAAGCTGGTTTGGTGCGGGTGGTGGGGCTGCGCTTACACCGTATATCTGTGGAGCATTAACCCGGCCGTCGGCAGCAGGTACAGTGAGCCAGGGGAAAGGGGAAGAACTGATTGCACTGGGTGGTATTCAGAGGGTACAGGATAATAGTATTTTTAAAAACTAAGTTTTTAACTCCTGTAGAAGTCATTTCATTCTCACATCCCACCCCACAGAAATCTGCCATTGTCCTTGAAAGCTTGTACTGAGTGTAGAGATTTGCCTAGATTTCACTTTATTATTGCTATCTGAAGGAACCATTGCACAGCTTCAAGAATAGTAAAAAAATTGCATTAAACCCCTGCTAGGTTGAAGTAGGGAAGTGTTACTGCACATAAAACAGCACCCCAAACTCCTGATATTTTACAGCCAGTGCAACCAGACTTTCCCATATGCTGAAGAGGTGGGCTTAGAAAAACAGAAAACAAATCCAACCTGCAGTAAATCATCATGTGTCTTTAGAGAGTCTGGCCCCTGAGGATTTAGTGATGCAGCTTTAGCCCAGCTGCTGCTGTTTAGATAAGAGGGCACCTTGTTAAACACAGAAGGAAAGAATCTCAAGGCAAAGAATTGACCATGCTGTAGCTGAGATGTCTCAAACTTTGTGCAGGTTGTGAGGATGGGCAAAGATATCAATACTAATTATGCAATCACCAGAATGGATAAGGAAACTGTTCTTCTGACTACAGTGGACTTGACTGAAAAATAGACACTGGAGAACTGAAAATACTATGGAATTAACAGTAATAATAAAAAATCAAATGAGTTAACATGATATGTGTATTTTCAAAACGTATTTGTCTTCTAGTTTTCTGCTCTGTAGTATTTGCTGAGACACCTGTGCACAGCAGTCATGATGCTCTAATGTGGCAAAGTGCTAGAGCCTGGCTTTGATGATTACAGAAGTGAATTTTGTCCAACCGCCCCCTTTGACAGTTGCTCAGCTCTAAATGGTCTCCGATTTGTGCATTTGCAAAAGTTACCCAAGGAAGTGTGTAAGCTATGGCTATGGATGTCTTTCTCCTCCTCCTGCTGTGTCCAGCGCACGGTCACCCAGCTGGGAACGAGTGCAATGACAAAGAACAAACACGATTACAGTCATGTTATTTATACTGGCTGTGCAGCATCACTCTAAGATCCTTTCGGATCTTAGTACAGTGCAGTATTCTTGTAAATAAAGTCTGAATAATTCAGCTGATATATTTTTTTTTTATTGCATTTTTACCTCTTTTTCTACGACTTGGAAGAGTGGAGAGATTCTTGACTGCTTTCATTACTGACAGATAATTTCAGTGAGTAATTCTTGATAGGTAGGTAGCTGGTTAGCAGATAGCATTTTGTGCTTATATTTGCAAGCCATGTGAATGCAGAGCAGTATTTTGCTAAAAGCAAAATGACATAGAAATTTTGAATGCAGCTTCCTTTCAGAGTGATTTTTTCCTCTGGTGGTGGTGGGGTTTTTTTCCTTCGAACGAGCAACTTGTGATTATTTTTTTTTATGCCAGACACCCTGTTTAATTTTAAAAATTAACACATTAAACTGGGTTTGCTGATGAGACTTTGACTGGCAAGGGGTTTCAGCAGTGTCTGAACTAGACTGGATTTGTCTTGATACTCTTAATACATCAGTATTTCTTTTCCAGATCTTTGCATCAACCACTCCCCTGCTATTCATTCTTTCTGCTTGCTGGAGACGAAGGGTGCTACATCAGACCCTGATTTGTAAGATCAGGCCTGGTGATTTTCAGTAATTCAGCATCATCTTGCTTTTAAGTCAAGTAAGAAAGGATAACCTATCATTCTCTGGTATTTGTCTTCCTCTTTCTTTGCATAAAGCCGAGGGATAAGGACTGAGGTGCCTGCTGGTTGGGGTGGCATCCTAGAGCTTCCCACACGGCTTAAGTTTCTTGTTATGTAACAGGAAATTCTAAAATATGGTAAAAATTCACTTTCTAACGTTTTGGCATATAAATGAAATTCACTGTGCTTCCAATTCAGGCAGTATGGTCTCACATATGTTTTTTGTTTCATATTGAAAGAATTTGTGCTAATTTGGCTCCATACTTCCTCCACCCATAGTTTGCATATTGTCTTCATCTTCATGGTAGGGTTTGCCTATGAAGCAGAAAGACAAAATAAATTTAAGTTATAGAAGCAAAGACAGCTTAGTCTCAGTACAGTGCAGGTCAGCTGGAGTTTTATTTTGGGGTTATGGTGTTCTAGGTCCTCAGGTGGAGTGAGAGGTGGGTGGGTATGTTACAGACAAGGCTCTTTTTCTGGGTCTGTTGTTTATGTGCTGCCAGGCAAGTCACCTTTTCTTTTCTTTGCCACTCTTCTTACTGTTCATACAGATCTGTATCATAAGAGTTCTAGAAAGACTTTTTTTTTTTTTTTTTTTTTAATTGTACAGCTAGAATTGAGGGGTCTGTCTTTGGTCTGAGCACAGAATTGCCAGGTGGATTTGAGGATGTGGGTCATGTTTGGGGGGGCGGGGGAATGGGTTTTTTTGGGTCGTTATTTTGGGGGGTTGGTTTTTTTTGTGTGGTAGTGTTTTTTCTCAACTGCAGTACCTTCTCACTTTTTGTGTAATTTTCTCTGCTGTGTTTCAGCTGATGTGTAACATAGATCATAGGACTGAATGACTTCCCCAAATTCATCAAGTCCAGTCCCTTGCTGTTGGAGGCAAGCACACAAAAGCATTGTCTTCCTAAATCCATCCTAAATTCATTAAGACTTTGCCTTAAAAGTAAATCAGTTTTTTTTCATACCTGCTGTTTCTATTACAACACCTTTAGTACAACAGCTTTGTAAATACAGAGCAATACATAGCAATTAAGCTTGATTTTAGCCTAGTTTGTTTTAGCTAGTAATTCAAGACAGCTTTGCCATGCCTGATGAGATAGTGGGACAATGATGACAGTTCATGATGGTTGGTGCAAGAGTTTTAACATCCACAATGTGATTGCTGTGGATGGTAAACTTTAGTTGGCTTTTACCATGAAACGCTAAGTCATCTCTGCAGGTTTTTTCTCACATCTTACTGAGCTCTGATTGTCCCTGTTCAAGCTCTGTCTATTGTCACAGGAAGGTTTGATTTGTTGCTAGTCTACAAAACTGGGATATCCACAGGAGACATTTCTGAAGGATGAGTAAGCCTGCCTGTCAGAGAGAAGCAGTGCCTTGCCCTCCGTGCCCTTTTCCGAATCTCCCTCCTGCAGTAGAAGACAGCAGGAGGAGGATGCTCAATCCTGGGATCTCTGTGCGTGCTGTGGGACGATGATGTTCCCTTGCCTCTTACCAGGACCGTGCAGAGACTGACTGCTATATATCTCTGCTATTTTCCCTACCACCTTCATTCCTGATCGAACCCTGCTCCTTTCCTCTGGCCCTCCCTTCCCAGCTTTGCCATCCCAGTTCCCTCCCTAGTCATGAGGTCCCCTGCGGTCCTTTTCCCTGACCAGCTGCTCTCAGTCTGGGTTGCCATCTTGCTCTGTAACCTCATCCTGTGCAATATGCTGCCGGTACCACCTTTACGCTTTCTCCCAAGCCGTGTTATTCCTCGTTGTTCTCAGCTGGCTCTTTTCATGCTCTTTCCTCCCGGTTTGGCCTCGATTCCCACTGGATGATAGATGGTGGACCAGGAATGAGCGCATCTGGAAGGGGCCAGCACGTGCCCTGAGCACCACGTCTCCTGCAACACCGGCACTGCCGGAGTGTGGTCAGGATTTGTGATGTGTTACGGGGGGTCCAGCTGCATGGAGTGAGCTCACGCTTGGCGGGTGGCCAGGGCACAAACCTGAGCAATCGAAGCAGGTGTCGGGGAAAGGTTTGAAGTGCCATGGGCCTGGTGCACATGTTGCATTTCTGCCAAAGGGTTGTGTGTGGCTGAAATTAGTTTGGGGTCTGCGCTCGGGTTCAGGGCGATGTGAGGTTTTTCCCAGTGGCATAGTGCATCCTGTGCTATTTCTGTAAGAGCGGAGAGAAGAAAGCTATCTGGCCATTGAACCAGGTGTTGCTTCTGTGCTCTGCTTTTTCACTGTGAAAGAAGGGCTTATCTCAACCTTAGTTGGTGAAAAAGTCATCATCTGATAGAGTGTTAATTTATTGTATAGTTTACCTAAATTACCACCATCTCACTAAAAACAGAGAAATTATTTCAGCAAAGCCAGCAGAAAATACCAGCATTCATTCATGGAAATGTCCTCTTGTCCCACTGCATTTGAAGTTGATTTGATGGGGTTGGTGTTCTTGCTGTTAATGAAAGTACTCTGCTAACTACCTGTCTAGATAGTGGTATGTCTTCATTACCAAGGTATGAATGTACTGCTCTTTCAGAGATGTTTTCCCCTCTCATCCTGTGTTATCTAAGCAGTGTTAGCCCGTACAAGCTATAGTCAGTGCCCATTTGTATGAGGTGTTGTGCAAGCACAGCAGGACACCAATGAGCTTGCAAATGAAGCATCCTATTCTATTGAAGATGTTCTTTCAAAGAAACCCTTGTTTTGGCTAACTAGAAGGAAGCATTTTTTTCTTAAGATCCTCACAACATAGTCAAGGTGTAAAGAAGTTTGTGCTTGGTTTAAGAGTTTCTTTTTGCAGTAGGTGTAATGAGGTTATCTCAGAAGCATAAGAACAACTACTGGCTTTTCTTCCACCGCCATAAGTTCATCCTGTTTCCTCAGAGAGATCCTGTGTCAAACCATGATTTTAACTTGCAAGTGAATTTCTTACCTTGGGACTGGTGTGTTGAAGCTATCTGCCCTCTGAAAGGGCCCCCTTACCTCATCCTGGGTTTGGTGAGCTTATTTGCTTTCTGAAGGAGGCACGGCCTCTGACTGCTCTGTCACTGGGCTGCCCAGAGCCCAAGTGAGGCCTTCCTGAAGCTGAATTTATCCATACCATATGTGAGACTTTTTACTTGTTAGAAGCATGGTTGATTAAAAAATCCAAATAATTAAAAATTAAAATAAAAAAAAAGTTGAGATTTCCATTTAACCTGTTTTTGCGCAGTGCAGAGTATATATGTATTGCAGAATTGGTGCTTTGACATTGCAAATAATACACAAAAGTGTAAGTAGTGGAGGAAAGTTACTTTCACTTTTAATACTGTGTGATTCCTGTCTTATATAACTTTGTGGGAAGAAGGTTTAGGTGGGAGATTATGTTGTGAAACAAGATGTTTTTGTTATGACTCAAAAAAAAGTCTGTATTAGTAATTAATTTCAAAGGTTGTGTATGTGTTTGTCTACATATAGGGGTTTATGTTGTAAGTGCAGGTGAGAACTGATTTGCAAAGCTCCTTTTGAGAAATATGTTTTAGTGTATGGTGAAAGAGCCTGGATCATAGGGTTAGTAGTATATTGCTCTGAACAGCTAGCTGCTTAATCTTATAAATACTAAAAGGAAGTTGTATGTCTCCTGGGGAGAAAGGAGCTCCTCATTATGTCATGGACTTTTGAGTTCAGCTCAGCATCAGGGTAATACGTTAAATGAATTCTCACTGCAGCTGGTGCAATGCATTTCTTTTAAAGAAACTCTTCCTGCCCCTCATGAAATGCAGCCTACTTCTGCAAAGCGTTTTGATTGTCTTCCATATACGATAATAATTTCTTATCTCCCTATATTTTTGTCTGCAATTATGCTGTTTTATCAGCCTCATTGTCATAGGACTGTCCATGTCTGTGCCTATCCAGTTCGTCAAAGAGATGCTTATCTCACCCCAGAGGGAGAAAGGCTTTGACCTCTTGATCAGCAGCTGCCTGTCCAGTGGGGTGATGGAGTTACCTGATCCTGGCTTGGTATCTCGCTTCAGCTGATGGGCAGTGCTCCCTTTAAGAAGGTTTGTGTTTCAGCCCTAGTTTAGATGAAGGTGTCTGCTCTATGAAATACACTTTTTTCCCAATTCAAGAGGTTATGAAGGTACTCACTCTAACCTCAGCCCATGTGTAAGACTTGTCAAGTAATTGGAGCTGTTCTAGAATGATTATGCAGTTAAGTGAGGCTCCCTCATCCCTGGCACAAACCCCTATCTTGGCTGAGTTCCAGGGAAGTCTTTTCTATGCAGAAAGAATCTGTCCTGTTGGCACAGACCAAGTTCTCCATTGTGCAGAAGGGATGGTGACCTCATGGCATGATGATATCTTCTTTGTTTGTTGAAAGAGATCACCCCTTCTCTGTTCTCTGTGTCTTGAAATGGAAAGAGCTTTTAGCCTTCTGGTGAGAATGATATTGCCCATTTCTTCAGACAACCTGGCTTAAATTTGTGGGTGGCAAATTAAATAGGAACTAGCAGCCGGGATGAATTTCAGGAAATAACTTTTTAGTCCACAGAGATGAACATAGTCCCAAAGGAATCATTACCTTATGAGCAGTGGGGAGGGATTTTGCCATTGTATTCAATGCTTTGCTAAAGAACTCTGTTTAAAAAAAAAAAAATCCAAAAAATTATTTTGGTGTTTTTCTTGATACAGTTTTATTTGCCTGTTGCTCAGTGTCTGTAAATGTTCTCTTACTCAGCTAAGAAGCTGCTTTTTCATGGAAAGGCTCTCTTTTCCAGTCTCAAGTAATAGAAGTGGGAGCCTGCTACGAGAGTCATGGGCCATACTGCTGCAGCTCCTTGCCACTGATTTTTTCTGTCTGTGATTGCATCACCTTGCTGTATGTTAGATTTTTCACACTATGCTGTTTGACATACAATGCTGTCGTGGTTTAACCCCAGTCAGCAACTAAGCACCACGCAGCTGCTCACTCACTGCCCCCCCCCCCCCCCCCCCCCCCCCAGTGGGATGGGGGAGAAAATCGGAAAAAGAAGTAAAACTCGTGGGTTGAGATAAGAACGGTTTAATAGAACAGAAAAGAAGAAACTAATAATGATGATGGTAACACTAATAAAATGACAACAGTAATAATAAAAGGATTGGAATGTACAAGTGATGCACAGTGCAATTGCTCACCACCTGCTGATTGACACTCAGTCCCCAAGTGGCAATTCCCCCTGCCCCCACTCCCCCCAGTTTCTATACTAGACGTGACGTCTCATGGTATTGAATACCCCGTTGGCCAGTTTGGGTCAGCTGCCCTGGCTGTGTCCTGTGCCAACTTCTTGTGCCCCTCCAGCTTTCTCGCTGGCTGGGCATGAGAAGCTGAAAAATCCTTGACTTTAGACTAAACACTACTGAGCAACAACTGAAAACATCAGTGTTATCAACATTCTTCTCATACTGAACTCAAAACATAGCACCGTACCAGCTACTAGGAAGACAATTAACTTTATCCCAGCTGAAACCAGGACAAATGCTCTGCTGTGCTCGGTGTGGCAGTGTTTGCAGTTCTCTCCAAGCTCACTCCAGCAAGGCAGTGGTCATGCTGCACAGATACACCTCAGGGACCCTGGGGGGCCAGGCTCTTGTTTCATCTTCAGCACGGGTGCATTGGAACTGCTCTGTCCTCGCTGTGGCTGCACAGCTCTATAAGCTGAAGAAGAGCCTAGCAGTAATGAATCTATCTTTGACATATCTGGATCCAACCCAGGCCCAGTTGGCTGAGTGGTTTTCTGGCAAAGTCTCCTTTCCCATCCATATCCATTTTTACAAAGTGAGCTTTCCCCATTCAACTGTTTTGATCTCACTGAAATGTTTCTGTTCAATATTTCTTTTGCAATGCCCTTTTCTGAAAATCAGTATGTTCCCGTGGAAAATTTGGATCATGTCTAAAATACATTCTCAACTGGAAAATATAGTTAGAAAAATGTGAACCAGCTCCTCTTCAGAGAGGTCCCATTCATTGACCAAGATCTGCAAAGCCGCTTCCTTTCTCAGATAAATTTACTTCTTTTTCTGTGTCTTGACACTTCATGGGAACTTCCAGGAGAATGAGGCAACAGGCTCTTAACCCCTGGCTGGGCAGCTGCAGGATGCGAGCCTGATCTGGGTATTCTCCAGCCATCGTTGCCTTCTTTCGGGAGTGGGAGGCGGAGCACCATGGACCCAGGACTCGGTCTCCACTGTCACCTGAGCATCCCCAAAGGTTTGGAGGTTCTTTTGTCCCTCTGACTATGCATAAGTAAAAGCTAAGCAATCTGTTAAAATGCATAAATGCCTTACAACATACATATGCAGATTATCCATGAGGTATTTGCCATCTGAAAGCTGAACTTCTGTGCAATCAGTAGGTTACCATACAAACTGGGAACCCTAGGATACTGCTGAAAGTCTTTTCATGGGGAAAAGTTGTAATCTCTTCTTGAAGAGATGTGTGTCAAGACAGAAACAGCATGGAGAAAAAAAGGGGAAAGACATTTGCAACAGGCCTTATAGAAAAAGGTATAAAACTGGGAAAAGAACAAAGAAACAGGTCTCGGACAGAAAGTTAGGGAGGAGAGGGGGAAGAGGAGGATCATTGTAGATTTGTTGCACTTAGCATTAGGCATTGCTACAGAGCATGCAGGTTGTAGTGATTTTCTAATACTGAGTAATATGTCAGAAAGGCTATTCTGGATTTAGACCAATATATACAGTTTCTTGTCTAAGCAGAACCATATGCTCAAATGAGAGATCATTTTATTTTACTAGGATGGACAGTAAGTAGAAACACATTCCAGATTTCGTGAGGTTTCTTCCCCCCTTGGCAGCCACAGTGCTGCTTGTGCTTAGTCTATGGTTTTTCAACTGTTTGATAACTGTCCGTTACTTTACAGGACTCCGAATCCGACTATATCATGATGTCTATTGAACCGTGACTAATGACTGCATCAGAAAGCTAGTTCACCAGGTCGCCCCGGCTGTAGCTTGTAATTGTTAGTAATAAAACAAATCAGACTGATACACACAATATGGCAACATGCTGTACAGTAGAAGATGGAGCTTTTGTGTCCTTCTTTGAGTTAAGACTTAATGTTCTGTGTTCAGAGACTGACCTCATCCTAATCCTTTCTGACAGCCTAGAAAGAGGGGAAAAAAAAAACAACCCCAAAACCAAACCCTTTGTGGAATGTGCAAGCTGGTGTTTAATACGAGCCCTACACACAGCAGGTTGAGCAATCAAAAGTACATAGATATTTATACAATTTGACATTGGTAAATAGTCCAAACCCTTTCTTCTCTTGCGGCCACTAATCTTTCTCATTCCAGTTCTTGTGTATTGCTCTGTCTGTGTAGTTTAGTGTCCACCACTACTCATGCCTTGGTTCTGAACCATCCCTAGGCGTAACAAGACATTTTTGGCCCGATCCAGCCATGTAATGGATCCTCTGGCTGTTCACCTGGGATCTCCCTAAGCAGACTGAGGACTTGGTGCTTGTTGAGCTTGATCAGCGTCCAGGTGCAGGAAATCCTGTGCCCGAGGCTGTGCTCCAGGTCTGCCCGCTGTCCTTCCCGCACGCCTCCTGCGGGCCCTCTAGCAGTAACTGCTGGCCGTTGAGTGGTGATACCCAGGACTCTGTTTAGCTTGTTCAGGGAGTCTGCTGAGGTTGCTTTATGAAGGGATAATCTACTGGGGTTGACTAGCAGCAAAGTAACTCTAGTATAGCTGAAAAAATCTGCATTATATTGCAGGGTCTTGAAAGCAAAGGTCTCATCTATTACGTGTTTTGTAAAGCCCTGAATTACCCACACATACAGCAGTCTCTCGCTAGCATGAATGACAATATCAAAGTGGCTTTAAAAGGGATTTTTTTAATTAAAAAAAGAAAGCTAAATCACAGGAGTATTTGCCTCAGTCAAGAGGACAAGCAGAACCATCTACAAGAATACTCACTCTAACTTTGTCCTGAGTAAAGCCAAGAGGTTGGCTGCTGTGTACCAACCGCCTTAGCTGTCCCCCAGAGCCTTTTCATCTCTGAATTTATTGGGACTGTATTCTGGGGAGATGTCTGTCTTTTGCTGATCTGCACTGAGGATGATCCTCTCTCACCTGAGTGGTGGTGCAAGTGAGATATAGAAGCCTGGTACTTGCTGATATCTAAAGGGTCTTGTTGCACGCAAGCAGAGAGCGCCTTTATTTTTTTTGTCTTAACTTAATGATGGCTGGCTGCTGGTATCTGACAGTAGGCATACTCCAGAGGCAACTGCAGTCAATTTTGCAGTTTGTTAGCTCAAAAAGAGATTGTATAAAGAAGACAAAAAAGCAAACCAAAAAACCCACTAAAAATAAGAAGAGAGAGAGAGACCAGACAAAGGAAAAAAAAAAAAAAATGCACATGGTGAAACCACAAACAGAACAGGGTAATAGAACTTGTGGTACTCAAAACATCCATCCTGGGAGTCCAAACCTGTCAGGTGTTCCTGGAATTACAAATACATTTTTATCTGCTTCAGCTTCTTTTCTGCTTTTGCTATGCAAGTCCAGATCACTTGTTAGGAAGAGGGTGGGTCATCCTGTAGGATTTTTTTCCCCTCCCCTTCCTGGCCACAGCATCCATGCTGGAAGGTCGTTTGTCAGTGTCCAGAAGGATGTTTGTCACTTCTAACAAATTGAGCCCGGCAGAATCTGGTTTTATCTGCTCCCTGCTTACCCCAGCCAAGCCATGAGACTTGTTTGATCCCAGGTGTACTACACAACTGTGTTGGTTTGAGGTTTCTTTCTGAACAAAGTATGTCTTCCTGGTGGGGGAGTAATAGAATTAAAATATAGTGAGCAAGGCTTTGCAGGCTCACCTTTGCTTGGCTGATGGTGCAAAGCAGAGGGTAATTTCTCCTCTGGGTAATGGACCTCAGCTGGATGGAGCACACAGCGGGTGAGAAGCCCTTGGACAGCCTTGGTGGAAGGAGCAGGTCCTAATCCCCTGCTCCAAAATGGTTGCAATATCCAGGCACTGGTTCTTCCCCTGCCATGCTTTACACCACCACTTGTTGCCAGATCTCTAGCTGCGTTATCCTACTCCCTAAACCAAGTGTGAACCCAGGAAGTGAACCAGTTTTTTTAGTGCTGCTTTCCATTTAGATCTGTAAGCTTTGTTTCCACTCTTTGGCAAGACCTCCTTTAGCCTTTGCCATGAGAAGTCCCCTGGGCCAGTGTGTCTTCCCTAAGGATACTGATAGTCAAACTGTTAAGGAAGGGTCCTCCTCTCAGAGCTTTGTCGATGGAAATCCTGGGAAGCCATCTCAGCAATGCAAAAAGCTTCCAGCTTTGCAAAGCTTTGCTGAGCACAGACTCCTGGAGGACTGGAACTCCCTGCAGGAGTTGAGCGGGTGAGGAGATTTTGGATGGACAAGTGCTTCAGAGGGAGCTCCAAAAATGGACCGTGCTCTGGGAATTTTTGTAGGTGCTAGAACTTCTTATGAAGCCTAGGATGTCTGAAAGAAAATTCTGACACTGCCATTTCTTTGGCAACATAATTTTGTTGAATGTGGTTGTTCCCATTTACTATAATACTTTTAGAGAAAACTTTTCCCACTCTATGCCTTTGTCATCAGAAACATTTTTGCATGGGCGGGCTAAAAGAACCCCTGTGAAGGGATATGTGTATATCTACACTGTATATATGATATATACTCATATGTAAAAAACCATTTGCGTACATGCATGGAACAATTTTACATAGTTTGAAACAACTGCTTTTAAAGGAAGTCTGATTGCATTTATTTCATATATATTTTCAAAATTCTAATTTCATACTAGAGGGGTGTTCACAGGAGCTTCATTATAAATACCTAACACCCACTTGAAAAAAAGAAGTGTTTTTGGAAAATGTGATGTGTGTTCTGTGGCGTGGATGAGTAATTGTGGCAAACAGTTGTAGCTACTCGTGAATTTACTGCTTTTCATTTACTAAGTTTATACCTCAGTTTTGTAACTAAGTCTGTAATTTTTAGCTTGGTTCACATAGTGATCCCATGCATGAGAGCAAATGCTATTACTGATCTGCAACAGTAACCCACTCCAAGAAAGATCTGAATCTGTGGAAAAAACCATCCGAATGACACATGTTTTGTGGGCCAAAGAATTCTGTGTATTCAAACACAGTATTTTGTCTTTTGTTGTGGCGAGGACCTGCCTTTCATTGTGCTATTGAAAGATCATCAAAGCCTGGGAATCCAAGGGACATTCCAGTGGAAACCTTTGTAACGCTACAGCAGAGAAACTGAAATTCAAAGCAGGTCTGTGGACTTGGCATCTTTGGTAATAACAATACAAGATGTGCTGAAAGCCTGTCTTGAGGCAGACAGGAACCGGGGTTCGCTGCTGCGGAAAGGAATGAGGCTGGCTCTCATGATTTATTCAGCCCTAAATAGAGGCAAACTGTACTGAAAGTTGTAGGATACTCCAGGAAGCGACTGTTTAATATTTTGGCAAAACTCTCCAATTGGTAGGAATACTCTGTTTAAAATGGTTTCAAGGAAGATAAATATTTGCATGTATTATCTCTGAGTATGGAGATAAATATAGTTGTTCTATACAAATATTGGTTTGACCTCATATTATTTCATTAGCAGCAGCATGTAAGGCTGATTATGTGTCTTTGAAAGCAGCTGCCAGCTCTTGTGAGCATCTGAAGTTTGTTGTATGGGCTGCTGCTGTCAATAGTGTATATCTTGCCTTTCAGTTTGGGAGGAGTGAGCTCAAATCTTGCTCTCGCTTCTCCATGCTTGGGAGTAAGCATCCCATCTGCTTGAGAGGAAATCTTATTGTGATTCAGTATAGTCAAGGAGATCAAAAGCATTATGAAAATGTAAATGTTATTAGTTTACATGCCTGTTTCTGCAGGCCTAAGGCAAATCTGGTACTCCGTCATGCTAAATATGTGCACATAGTAATAAGGGATGTAACCTACCCGTGTCAGCTAATCACTGTAGATGGGCAAGGCAGAGAACAGAGAAACAGAGGCACTAAGGCTTACCTGTGGTCATGCTGCACAGCAGTAGCAAAAGTTTGTAGCTTTTGTGCTATCCTGAAGGTAATTAAATATAATCTGGTAGAACATCCTGATGGTGCACTACACCGTGTACTGCTTTGGAGCATCTGCATGTGAAAGATTAACCTGGCTGCAGGAACAGGGCAATTCAGATGCATTAAGTTGTGCTGAACAGTGGAAACTCCTTGTGTGACTGCTGTGAAGCCCTAAAACAGACCCCAGGCACCAGGCATGGAGCAGGCACAGAGCAAGCTAAATGCAGTCCTGAAGCTGAAGTCCTTGCCTGTGAGCTCTGCCTTAGGCTTTTCCTTTGCTACCAGTTGATGAGCGACTGGGTGTGTATGCAAGTAAGGGGCACAGTTAGATCATAACAGATACCAAATGTTTTTCAGCAGTGATCATGCCTGGAGCAGGAGCAGCTGGGCAGCCCGGGAAGGTAACACAAAGAAACCAGAATAGTTCAATGCTCCAAAGTAACTTCAGTGGCTTTTCCACAGACTTAAGTGCATCTTTTTTTTAAGTGCATCCTTAGTACCCTTTTGCATAGAAAATAACCAGATTGTTACTCAGGTTTCCATTTTTAATAAACGGCTCCATGTTGTGATCCGTTACTTTAATTAAACTGGAATAATAGGGTTTCACAATAATGATAATGCTGACTGGGGTATGTCAACCACGTTTCTGGCTTCAAGATTATTGCTAAGCAATCAGCTTTGCACGAAACGTACTTACGCAGATCATAGTTAAGAAGGCAAGCTATATGTTTTTACACAATACCACTTGCTTTGCCATAGTGAAAGGACAGATACTCTTTACTATATTTATCAGGCACAGGCTTTTATCCATATTTCTGTGTCCCATGATTTTATTTTTTGTAAAGAAAGGGACAGGGAAAACAGATAAAGTTTCAGTGCTGTTTTAAATGATGGCAACAGGTGACTAGCCAATAACTTATTAAGTGCACAATCTGTACTTTGTGGAATAAGCTGTATTTTACTTATACACGCACCTCCTTCTACCTTGTGTGGATGGAGAGACCAGCTGAAGTAACTCTGGTAATGTTGATGTTACCCACTTGTCAAGATACATTATATTTTTTTTTTTTGGGGGTGTGTGCGTGCAGTGTCTGCAGCCTTAAGATCTGACACAGCACTGTACAAAGGCAATGTATCTTTAATGCTATATAAATTTGTGCATTACCGGTCTTGTGATCACGTAGCTCTTCTTAAGTGCCATCTGTTGGCACCGTGTCTATAAACTACATCTGTTGTACACCGAGGCAGAGCATCTGTGTGGCACAGGAAGGCACTATTACTTTCACCATGGTGAGCCAGGTTTTTACATCAGTTCCAGCAGTTTGTGCTCCTGCGAAAGCTGGTGAAAATGCTGTTTGCAAAGCCATGTCAAAGCTGACATGGTGAGGGGAAAAGGGTAGTGACCTTCATTCTGCCTTTGGTTTTACACCAGGGTAACTGCAGTGATTTTAATGGGTGGTATTTCTGATTGACTGCAGCTGCATAACCTGGTGGAGAACAGTGCCTATTGCAGTCACTGTGTCTTGTCCTCTGCAGCATTTGTTTCCTTTTCTGTGTAATGTAATGTTTTTGTTAAGTGAGTCTTAAATGGAAAATATATTCACAGATGTGTCTACATAAAGAGTAAACTTGTATCATGTGTATCAATATGCATTGCAGGTAAGCATGGAGGGGCAGGGTGAAGAGTGGTGAGAAGGCAGCGATCGCAACAGCCTGTCTGAAATGACATACAGGAGCTGCTGCTCTGTAGTTTCATACCAAAGGGCACATCTCTGGCAGTTGTGAGGCTTTGCAGCAGGAAAAGTGGGTGATAAGAATGAGGAGCTCCCACTTATATGAGCAGCTGGCTGCATCTTCACAGATTCATTGGTAAAGCAAAATGAGTTGTGTTTTGATGTTTTCTAAGCAGGCTGATCTCCATTTTGACCAGTATCTTACATTAGTGAATCCTGACCAAGCAGAGTATCTTTATAATTCCATATTATGTCCTTAAAGGAAGGTATGACCATGCATGATAGAGAATTTTAAGTACAAGGGTTGGCCTTGAAAATTAACTGTCCACCATTTTTTGTTTTCAATGAAAAGAAGCTTTTGGCTATTGGAGAAGATGAGAGAGTTCCCTAAAACTTGTGGAATTGTCCAGTATTCATGAGGTGGTGTCCTGTGATGTGGTCTTGTGTGCCCTCAAAATGTATATTTTCCAACTAGACACTTGTGATCAATGAAAAAATTGTTTACTAACATGATGTAGACATTAAAGGGGCTTTTTTTGAGACACTTTATATTGTCACTGTATGGTTGGGTTTTTGTTTTGTTTTGTTTTTAAACTTTTCTGCCATTCTTCTGGGGGGATAAAATATGAAGTAGGTAGAAACTGTCAGTACTATTGGGGAAGCTGAGATGCTGAAATATAGAAGGGTATGTCTTGTTTTGCCATTGTTGCTGTCACAAGGCATTAAGTATATTTGTGTTGGATTATTTGTCAAAACAAAAAGAAAAGATGCAGTGTTGTTCAAAACAACAATCGGTAATTTTCAGAGCCAGAGTTGAAATTTGCTTCATTTGTATTACAGGGATTCAGAGCAGAGCAGGAATGGGAAAGCTAAAAAAACAACCTCTGCAGTTTCTAGAGAAGCAAAGTTTAGCAGGTCTTTCTCCCAGGTCTTGTCTTCCGAATCCAGAGCTGTCCTTGGGATCTCTGTTACCGCTGCTGTGACACAGTCACCTTCCCTGAATTCTTCATGGTCCTTCACGGCTGAGTTTTTTCCATCTTTTTGGCCTGTAGTAGTGGTTAGAAGTTGCTGTGCATTTTAATGTTTTCAAATTTGAAGTTAGAGGGAATACTATGAAACATGATGTGCAAAAAGGAGCATTTCTAACTGAGCTTGTGGTTAGCTCCTTACCAAAACTGGGCAGCCCAAACACTCATGGTAGGCTGGTTTGCCTTTGAGCTTTGAAGTCTCTCACAAGGACTTGTTGTGAACGAGGACTCGGAGTGGACAGGTGCCCTCCCACCTGGGCAGGGAGCTGTGTGGTAGAAAGCAGAGATGGTTAATTACCCCCTTCGTTAAGGACTCTATACTTGGATCAGAGAAAAAAAAAATATAATGGAATACGGGAAACCATGCTTAAGATGATCATTGACTTACAATCTCATTACATATAAAGACCATCCTTTTGGTGGTCCTTTGGTTTGTTTAGCATCTAGTAGAAAACAAGAACAAGTTCTTATTTACATGCTCTGTCATTTCCATTATTCATATTCTGCCCAGCCATGAGCTTTGTTATTGTTTTTCAAAGCAAAAAATCCAGATCAGTATTAAGCACAGCAAGGTTTAGCATTTGACAAGAAATGAATGGCAGTGCTGGTAAGAGTTTACAGTGCATAGTTTTTCCATTCAAATATTCATCTGTCCTGCCAAAACCATCATATATCATTACCTCTTATTGTAGCTATTGTATCACAGTGTGACATTTGCTTAAAAAAAGTAAGTTTAATCAAAAGAACAGTCAAAAAGAACAATCCAAAAGCCCCTCATCAGATATAAAACTACTCACACAGATTTTGACTGAATGCAAACAGGCTTTCTGGTTTGCTTCATGTGCTGTACAGGGCTGCATGGTGTTTTATCAATGGGGAACTGACTATCTCCAAGGGCTAATGATGGACTGGGGGAATTTTTCCGCTCCAAGACTTCTTTAATTCCAGTTTGTGTATACAATTTTATATATGGCACCTTGGAAAGACAAAGAATTGGTAAGAAGTGGAAGTAGTAGTAAATATAGATTTCAATCTGGGACTTCTGTACCAGAGTACCTTTTTTATACAGGTGTAATAATCAGGAGACAATATTCCTTTCTGACCTGTTTCCTCTTATCCTTGTTTGGTTCCTCCTGATTTTCTCCCATGTACTGGGTTATTTGCTCTGCTGATTCTCGTTCTGCGTTGTTCATACAGCAGTCTACCATTTCTGAGTCAACTAGTGCAATTTACTTCTAATTCAGTCTTAAAACAATGGTTTGCCAGCAGTTACTATCAAATTTTTATAATCTTTTTCCACTACTTTCTAAATTAGAACTTGGGGTTATTGTGCTAGAAAGCGGATGTGTTGTCCCAGCTCAACAATATCCATGTAGTTGGGGAAGTGTGTTATATCACTTTATTTCTACCTGTATCAGTAAGTACGGTCATAACTGTTTTCTCTTTTTATATCATAAATGCTTCAATGCAGGTACCTGTGTCTTAATCTGCACTTTTACAGTGCTCAGTATGTATGGTAGTTTGGATCCTTAGATGTTCAAAAGCTACTTCCAAATATAGCATAATCTTCTAAAACTCATGGGACTGAGGTATGTCAGAAATTTAAGTTATTGAGATTTTACGCAGGAAGTTAGAAAAAAGCTGGACTAATGCAGTATTTACCTGGTGTAAAATCAAGGTTTCTTTAGGACTTCAGATACCTTTTCTTTTCCCTCTCCAAACTATAGGTTCTTTGGAGGTAAAGCATGTTTTATATACATTCAGCCTTTTAACTTCATGGCTTGAAACAATCAAAATCAGTGTGCCTGTGAATGTATATTTTTGCACTTAATCCTAATATGTTTCAAGTGGAGCACTGAGTCATTTGTCATACTCTGCTGTGTACATGTATCCTAGTGCACTGGGTGAGATATATAAATAACTGTAGGCTCTCACATACCGGTATCTTCCGTGAACTGTCTGGAACAGCTTGGTGATGCTTGGTGGCAGCCTCCAAAAGAGACAACTGAGGACAGATAGAGTAGAAGCTATAAAATTGTGCAGCATGGGGAATATAAAAAGGGAAAGATAGTTTATTTTTCTTGCAAGAGAAGAATAATGAACAATTAAATATAATGGCAGATTAAAACAATAAAACCCATAATTTTGCACCAGTTACAGTATGGAGGTCACTGCCACAAGGTATTGTGGATGCCAAGTATTTATATGGGCTTCAAGCTGATATACTTGCGTCAGACCGGTCTAGTCAGGTATCCTGAACATGCTGTCTCAAAGCCACATGTTTCTGGAAGCAGCAAGGGTAGCACTGCTGGGTATAGCCTAGCCTGCCCTGTTCTTATGCTCGCCCTTATAGGTGTTGCCATAGCAAATCCCTGGCTGAGGGAGGCGAGATGCTGAGGGAGATGATCCTCGGTCAGGCCTGGTATTCTCATGTTCATTGCTGAAAATGGCTTGTTTTCCTAATTTATTCTTCCCGAATTTCTAAGGGCCAACAGAGCAGTGATGTAAAAGTTAAAAGTGCGGCTTTTTGTTGAAGTACAAGTATATGGCAGAAAATACTATTAAACAATACCTCTGCCTGTTGCCCTCAAACCTTGCTGTTACTGGTAATGAGGTGTTCGGTTTTAACATAAAATGTAACCCTATAAGCATTAGTACAAACTTATACGCCTATTTCCCTTTCAGAGCTGATTTTTGAGTATTTACAAGGTGTTAATGGGGACATACATTTGCAGGGAATCTCCAGAATGTGATGCAAAGGCAGTTGCCTCAAGAAAACACAAAGTAGTTTAAAACTTATCTCAGAATACATCACAAAACTGTTGGTCTGGGTTTTTCACAGATAGCAGTGTTTTGGCCATACATTTAAAAGCAGATGGTCTCAACTTGCTAGGTAGGCATCTCTAGCCTTTTTTCCAACTGCAGTATATTTTTAGGGTTCAGGTGTCACAGCAAACACGTTTTGGTCCTGTTTGAATTTTCAGTTCTGTCTTCAGCTTTTACGTGCCGATTCCCTTAGTTTTTGGAGAGAAAGGTTGTGTAACCTGTGGAGTTAGCTTGGCTGTAAAAATACTGTCTATCCAGCTTCAGAAACAGCTCTGGGAATGTCTAAAAATACCCACGTCTTATTGTGTGAAATTCCTGGCCTGTTCTAGCTTGGTTTTCTTTTAGAATATCTGCTAGAATGGGATGTACTGATTGGTATCAGTCAAGGTCCACATGATTTTATTCTGTTTTTTATGGGAAACAAAGGGAAATGCTATACGTAGTGCATGAGGATTACACAATGCACTCTGCAGAAATAAAAAGAAAATGCTTGATTGTGGATTGGATTATAAGGTTTATGGTGTAAAGGATGTGCTAGTGGTTGTGATAAGAAAGTGAGAGTAGAGGAGATGCTGCCGAAGCCTACAGCATCCCCGGAGGGAATCCCAGCTCCCCTCCTGCACAGCTCTTACAATCAGACTGCAGTTTTAATTTCCATTCAGGTTCAGTGTCTAGGTTGGCACGCTAAGGTGGCTAGGTTATGGCATTATAGTCTGTGTATGAAATACATTGCAGACTGGTGTGGGGTTTTCTTATTTCCAGCCAGCACCAGTCACTGCGGGGTCGCAGTCAAGAGTGTATTGCAGAGTTGGTTCAACTGGTGGCTTTCCCAAGCATGACAAACACCCAGTAAGTTTTAAAACTGGGGAGTTTCAAAAGCAGAGTGAGGTGTGTTGCCCCCCAGGCAAAATACCTAGTCATATAATACCCTGAAAGAGATCACCCCTAGTACTTGAAACTGGGGCTGGTAACCCAGTGTCTGCAGACAAAAGGGGCCAAATTTGATCGAGTCAGCACTAGGAGTTGAGTTAACCCATGGAGAATCACAATCTGCCCGGAATTAATTCAGCTTAAGTTTTTTCCCCTGGATTTTTATAGTAATACCAGCAGAACATTGCAGCATTTGGACAGTCATAAAACAGAAATGCTACAGCTTGAAAAATACTTTAGCCTGCTACTGAGATTAAAGCAAGCCCTAGATAGCTATATAACTGTCAGACAAATCAAAGCGTGGCACGGTGTGCTGCAAGGGAAGATATACTGTGGCTGTTTAACAAACTCCAAATACTGCCTCACAGTTTCCAGTGTGGTTGCACAGGACCCTTCAGGAGGGAAGACGGATAACGACCAGATGTCTGAGAGCAATGAAGATGTACTGTCCGGTGAGCTCCTCGCTGACACGGATTATGACTTTTTGCAGGGATCCACGGGCTCGTCCCTCCACTTCAGTGATAAAGACAGGAAAAACACTGAGGTGCAAATGAGAAATATAAACTGCGAGCATTATTGATTGGGAAAATGCAGTCCCCACACTGCATGAGTCATGTAATCCACAATGCTTTTCAAGCTTAATTTGAGAGAAGCAGAGGTGCATGGAGGATGGTTTCAATTTCCAAGCAGTGCTTTTTGACCACTCATGCTTTTGAAAAGTAAAAATAATATCTTGGCTCAGAAATGACTGCAAAGCAGAGGTATTCTGCTTTTGGCCCATTGCCTGCTCACCCTCTTGAAGCAGAGCTTATGTATTGTGATGGAAACATAACAGCTTACCCTGCCAAGGAACAGGTCATTCCTACTGGAACCTGTGAACGAGGAGTTATGGCTGCAAGCAGAAAAGTTGAACCAAATGGAATCAAAGAGGATGAATCCTGGATAAATTTGCAGTTTGGGGTTACACCTGAATTTCTTTTAATAGGAAAAAGCTTTTGACTCACTTTGGGGTTGCTGTCCTGGTGAAAGCATCCTGAAAATGCTAAAGAATGAATAACTAAAGAGATTAAGCCTGATTTTGAGGCCAAATGCCCTTCTTCAGAGGTTCTTTGCTAGTGTTTTAACCATGAACCTTTATACTCTGAGCATGTTCTCCCACAAGACTTACCTTCCACTGGTGTGAAACATTTGACTTTAAAAAACTTGTTCCTAATTTATTCTCATAGTAATAAGATTGCACTGAAGTTCTCAAGTCAGATTTAATCTCAGGTACGGCCCCAGAATATTGTAACAATAGTTTAGAATATTGCCACTTTTACTGTAGTTCCTTCAGGGTCTTTGTCAAATTCTAGATCAGGCAACTTACATCCTTATTCATTGTACCTTCATTTTCATATGAAAAGGTCGTTTTGGGGAGCCACAAGATGTGTGTTCTCTTAGGACATATGGGCAGGTTGCATATCACTTGCTTAAACTTTATGCGAAAGATGACAACTGGAGAACCTAGGTTGCTAAATTTTGCACAGTTCAAAATGTACTTTGGAAGGTTGCTAGCATCCCTTTCAGAAAGATGGACAAACCTGGTGAAAGTCATCAAGTGATGGAGCACCTACTGTACCAGGGAGGAAGTTGCTCCAGCAGTTTGGTAGTGGAAGCAATGATTGTAACAATGATTCTTTTTTGACTATTGACATTTATTTGTAAAGTATGGATCAAATTGGCTGCTGATGGAAGTCGGTTGGCTTTTCTAGGGCTGTAACTACATATTGTCTGACGTTGTATACTCTGATTCATAGGTCCAAGAGGGTGCACTGGCCTTTTGGACCTGTGAATGCTTTACATTCTTTAGTACCAGTATATGAGAAATACTGGAAACGAGGACTGTAGGTTTCCCTGCTGTGAGACTGCCTAAATATAAAAAGCCTGTTATATGTAATAGAAAATAAAATAAATCAGTTGATACTGGATAAGCTGTGCATTTTATAAACCATTGGTTTTTGTTTTTTATCAGAATTACAATTGTAGTGAGTTTATATTCATATGCTACTGAGAGCAAAAGAGGTTTTATTTTTAAGACTTACAACAATTAGTTCTGATGATGGTGTGTTTGTACCAAGGAAAAGGACCTCCAATCACTACTTTTAGCACCAATACAGAAGATAGGCTTCTCTCAGCCTCTATTTAAAAATACAAAAATACCAGGACTGAAGTTGCAGTGTGAGGGAGGTAAAGTGTGTAAATATGTGGAAAAGCAAAAAACCAAGTGGAGAAAAGGCGATACATCAGCTAGTAAACCAATTGATCAGTTAGTAAAAATATAAAGCTTAGCAAAAGAAATAGGAAGGAGGCAGGAAAGAAAGGGATTTATACATAGAGAAGTTGGAAGTATAAGAAATGCTAAGAATAACTGCAGAAATACTCAGTGAGGGGAATTTTATTGGAGAAAATGAGAACGTTTACATAACAGGATGATTATTTCTCTTAAGGGAACAAAGATCAAGCATTAAAAACAAGCATGCTGACTAATGCTCTGTCCTGCATACTGAGGTTTTGGTAGGTTGTAATCAGAGCCCGTGTATTTTCTGTGTCTTCACAGTGGCAGAAGAGCTGTATAACCCCAGTGAGCAGCAGCATGTCATGTAAGCGGGAAGAGGAGGCGAGGCTAGAAAGCAAAAGGCAGTATTTTGGTTTCCTTTTGTCGGAGCCTGGGTAGAGCAAGACAGGCTTGGTTGTCCTCTGCTGTAAGGTACCTTTCTTTGTCGATGTTCAGCTCTTGCCTTAAAGCCATAATGCATAATGCTCCTCCCTTGACTTTCATGGAGTGGGGATTTACCTTGAAGAACCCAGGGCACAACCCTGAAGGCATGTGCAGGGAGAGAGGGCAAGCTGGGCACTGTCCAAGGGCTCTCTGCTGAGACCCTGTGTGCTCCTACTGGAAACACTTCAGCCCCTTGAGTTACGACATCAGTACAGGAGGATTTCTGTATTACTTCAGTTATGCTGGAATCAAAGTACCTGTAGTATGGAAAGATGCCAAAGATACCCTGGTGTATGCAGCTGTGCTGTGTAGCCCTAGTGCCAGCTTGGGAATTATTTACTCCATCCTATAAAGCAGAGAATATTGATACCATCAGGAAACAATTATTAGCAAAATGGACTATCGATTTTTGTATGGTACAGCTATTTGTATGATTTTGAGTGGATTTTGGTCTGTGTAAAGAAATTATGTTACTTGTGGACGTTGAATTATCAGTGTGAGCCTTTGAGGACTGCTGAGCCTCCACGACTGAACGGTAGTACCCATGACTTTACAAGGTTGGTTGTACATACGTACACAATAGTCTTCTTATACCTCAAATACATGAACAAGTGCATGTATTTTAGATATAAGCAGATTGTTGTGTATGTAAGCTGCCTTTGCTGAGGACTCTGGTCTCAACTGTGTATGGAGGAACCTTCCTATGAGACCCAGGTTCAGACCTCAGCTGTACCTCTGGTATGCCCCTGGATGATGCTTGCTGAATGTTTTTTTCGGTAGCACTGAAGTGATAAGGCTGGATGATATCTCCATTACCTCTGCTGAAATCCAAGGAGTTATTCTGCAGTTGATGGTGAGATTTAAACCCATTAAAGCCAATTGGTTGTTTAGTTGTAATTGAAGGATATTTAGTGAGAACCACAGAAGTTTGGCCTGTGGGATTGGTAACCATGCAGAAGTACTTTGAAGCATTAAGGGGAGGGGAAGGTAATGGAAAATGTAAGCCTGGTGAATACATACAGGGCAAGTTCTGCCTGTGTATCTTCAAGAAATGAGAAACCATGAGAATGTATCTTTGAGCAAGGACTATAGATTTCAGTCCTGTCTCGGTATAAAACATCTTGAGGATTGCCATGAACTTAATTGAAGGGCAATGATTTGGGGAATCTACTTTTAAAAAAGTATAAAGTGCTATAAAACTTGCTTTGTTTCAAGAGAGCTATGGAAATAGAGCAAGATTCACAAGTAATTAATCTCAAGCTGTAGACTGGTGTGTAGGTCTCCGCAGCAATAACATGAATATCTGTTAAATTCTCCAAATTAGCTTAAACATTCCAGAGAAAGGATGTAATTCTCTGTTGCATAGGGAAGGAATTCACCCTTCCCCCAGTCTTTCTGCTTCCCAGGGACTCGAGAGAAACACTAATATCAAGTCAACTTTTGGTTTTTCCCCCCCTTCAGTAATCGGGTCCAGGTTGGTAGTGACTGAAACACGGTCCTTTTCAGAGGAGTTTTGCGTGATGGATCAGAAAGGGCTGGTTGCTGTTGGGTTGGTGGGCGCAGAACATCCAACCCAAGCTGGCAGCTCACTCACAGTCTTAACAGAGATTTGAATTTAAGTTCACATCGTGCTTCTCAGGTTTGTGGAGCATTATTTGCCTCTTACTGAGGCAACACTTGTAAGCTGCTTGTACTTATGAATAAGTATAAGTGATGCATTACTATGCTGAGTAATATTTTTTTAATCTGTTATGACTCCTTCTTTCACTTGTATTAACCAGGGTACTGCCAGGCTAAATTAAATTTGGGGAAGATTTTAGCTTGTTTGGACCAGGTGCCTGTTGGAAGATGAAGCAGGAAAACAGACTTGTGTTTGTAGCAAAGTGGAGTGAGGAATGGGGAGGAGAAGTACCAGGAGGAAGTTGTTCAGGAGTCACAAAATGAGTGAAATAAACAGATTTCAAAAGTGTCCAGTGTACCTGGCCTTGCATTCAGCCCCATAGATGGTCAGCGGTGCCATCTTGTGTTAAGTGGTTGGTATTTTGGGGAAAAATGGATACAGATGCTTAAAACCTCTGGGGGAAGGGTGTTGGAAGAGCCCTTGAAAACTCCTAGTGTGAAATGAGAAGAGCAGTGAAGCCCATAGGTCTCTGACACAGAAAGGCAGAGGATGACCAGTTGTCACAAAAAAACCAAAATAAAAAATCTTTGCAGTTGAGACACTACTTGTGCACCAGAAAATTTAGCAGTAGATTTTTCATTTAAATTATGAATTTTTCCAACTTGTTACAAATAGCAACAGTGCATGTGATGGATGCATATGGGCTTATCTGAAAATAATCCTAGTAATGATTTTGCTGATGCATCTTCTTCCAGTGCTTGACAGAGAAGCAGCAAAAAAACCTGATGAAAGCAGATGCAGTCTCTGCACTTTCCCACCATCTCACACTAAGGAAGTTTCTGCAGTGTGTACAGTGGTGCTTCTAGGGCTGAAGTCGACTGTGAGGTTATGGCTGTTTGCCCCATTGCACGAGGACTGGTGTGGTTGCTAGTATGTGTTAAGGGAGAAGCTGCTGCCCAAGCATTCACACACCAATCAAGGAGTCACACACACACCACCTGAGACTTTAACTGCTAGGACCGGAGTCCCTTCATAGCGTGCAACTCCAGTGAGCGGAGGGGTGCCCCTTTTGACTGCTCACACACACACGGTCACCCTTGGGCGCTGCTTCTTCCCTCAGGCTGGATCCTAGGTTCCCCAAAACAGAATCTCTAATCAAGGCCTTCAAAATAAAAAGCATAATTTACTCGATCTATGCACAAATTTAGGCAGCTCCAGCTGGGTGCCTCCAGAGAGGGACCCCAAACACTAAAATACCTGGGCAATTATACCCTTATAGTCTAAGTTCCTGCCCCTCATACCATAGTCTGGTCCAATAGTAAATTCAGGTCTGGGGTTGTCTTCTCTCTCATCGAGTCCTTTTTCTCATCTTTAAGTGGGTTCTTTCTTTTTCCTGTTTTTTTAGGCTAGTTGTTCCTATGTCTCTTTTTCCTGGCTCAAACTGGCTCTGGGGCTTTCTGAATCTTCTTATTCCTCCAATCAATCAGAGACTAGGTCAATGATAAGCAAAAGCATTAAGCAAGCTATGAGTTCTGCTTTATCATGAATGACTACTTTTAAGCAGCTAAACAAAGTCCTTAAAGCCCTCTAAAACATGTTAACAGCCCCTATAATTTATATACATTCCTGTGCTATTGTAGCCTCACAATCTTATCCCATTATTGCCACGTGCTGTTTACGTCTTGTTCCGCTGTGGTCTGTATCCTCATGTAGCTCAGCTTAACCATCATCACGTCAGAGCCTTGCCAGAGCAGCCTGGGCAGTGGGCAGGATCCTAGTCCTTCTATGATGTCCTTTATTTTCAGATTCCTGAGACCTTTTTTCCAAGGTGCTGGTATAGCTGCAACTCACAGATTTCATTGTTGATGAATTTGTATGTCCTCAGCAATGGGATTTTGTATACCTAGTCCTTCTAGAAGTCAGACTACTAATTTGCATCCGTACAGTACTCAGACCAGCCCCTGGCAAGTGAAATCCTGTATTTTCTTGGAGAGTTATAAATTCTCCATGCCAGTGTAACATTTCCCTGCTTTACACCCATATTGTAGTGCTCCTTTACAATTATTTTTTTTTGCACGCGTTCTTTATTGTAATATTTGTACACTTTTATCTTCTCTGCACAAGCTCCCACAGTTATTTTGCATTCAGAAGTTTATCTGAAGAGCAATGTCCCTTTGCCTAGCAGCTGCTCTCTCCAAGCTCACCCATACGTGGAATGTCCTGTGCAGATTGTCTTAGTATGGATTGTTCATGACCCGACCCCTGCGCACTCGGCAAATCTGTTGGCGATTCTGTGATGACCTCGTACAGCACCTGGGGAGGTGGGAAGGGGACGTTTTGGGGTCCCAGGAGGAGGACGATAAGAGCTGGTGCACACGCAGCCATGTGCTTGCTGCTCCCACCACCCTGTAAACAGAAAACAGAAATTAAGTCATCAAATCTATGCCTTTTTTTTTTTTTTTTTTCTCCCTGTGGAAATTTTCATTTTGTATCTGAAAGCTGCCAGAATGTCTTTGTGTCCTCCAAAGAGTCATTTCCCGTGACTGGTGGGGTAGGTTATTGCTAGACCTGTGTCTGGGTGCTGCCTGTACTCAAAGCAGAGAAGCATGACATAGAAAATAAATGGAGAGCTGTGGTCATAAAGACATTCTTAGTGGCACTTTCAACACAGTGTTCTTCATGCTGTACTTTCAATGACCCTTTTTTGGTGAGAAAAACAGTAGGTACTGTAGTTTGGTGGTGCGGTTATTACTAAAAATGGTCCTTTACTAGCTTTCTACTTAGTAGTATTGCAGTAGCATCTAGGGGCCCCAGCTGGGTTGAAAGCTCTGTCATGGGAAGAGACTGAAAACTGATCCCCACTCCAAGTGTTGAACCAGACAGCTAACAAGAAGGCGGCACTATCCATCACTGTTTCAGAGGCGATGAGCTGAGGTACAAAGATGGGGCTGTGGTCTTTGCAACCAATGGGCGACTCCCTTGCACAGTTCTCTTTTTTCTAAAATTTCTGAAGAATCTTAAATGAGTCATCCAAAATTTTTAGATTTTTGGTTTTCTAGCACAAAGACTGATTTTCAAGGAAAGCTAACACACAGGGAAGAATACAACTGAAAAGGAAATTGGATTTTCTTTTATGGGCAAAACTCTAGCGGAAGTGATTTGAGCATCAAAGGTTGCTTTGAGGCTTTTTGGGTTTTTACTAACCAAGACAATTTTCAGCAGAACAAGAGCGTTTTTGTGGTAGCTGTTGACCAAGTTAGAAATACTTAGCTGGATAATTTTTAACTAGGTTGACCTGAATTAGTGTTAGGGCTCTTTCGACCTCAAATGCAGGTTTCAAAGCTGACAGCTGGTTCCCGTAATAATGTTCAGACTGGCAGCTTCCCTAAGGCAAGCCAACTCAGTCAGATTTCAGCACGTGAGGTTTCTGCACCGAGGTCTGACTTCAGGCAGATCACTTCATGCGCAAATGTCTGTGTACTGAAGCCTGACTTCAGCGCATGAAAAACTTTGTGGAATAAAACCTTGGGGAACACATCTGACCTTCACATAGCCAAGTCAGTCCCTGGGAAATCTGGGAAACACAGGGTCCTGCAGATGACTAGGGGTTTTTGGTTAAGTGGTGTTCTGGCAATGAAAGTTTACAACTGTACAGGGAAGGCAGCTTAGGCCGTAGAAGAAGTGGAAAAGTCCCTAAAAGGTGCTGGAGGATCTATGGGATTAACATTTCTGAGTGGGGAGGATTATACTGTATGCAGAAGTATCTCTAGATACAAATGCCAAGTTGGAAAATAAATACATTGGTAGGACTAGCCTCTTCAGGGGAGACCAGCAGAATGGGGTGCAGACAATGAGTAAAAAGAAGTACAGAAGTAATTAAACCAAATAATGTTATAATAATGGAGGAGTGCTGCTGCTACCATATAAATGGTGGGCTTCTGTGAATGGCTGGTTTTGGAAAAGAAGAGGATTTTACTGCTAGCCAAGTGACTGTATCCGTTTGTCCTCCCCAAATCATAGACATGAAAACTTTTATTTGCTATGGCACATTTAATGTAATTCAAATCAAAATGTTAATTCTGGGGTGCATGAAGGTAAATATTTACAGTGTAAGGGATCCACTAAGAGGCACTGTCATATTGTAGACATTTCTTCGCATAAAATCACAAGCATCTTTTTCCACCTTCCTTGGCAGAAGGTGCTGGAGGCACACCTGTTGGCAGGGTGGTCTACAGCTAACTTCTGCCCATGTACCTGGAGGGACTAAACAAAAGGATTAGTAGAACGAAAACACTAGGTTTCCAGTTTATGCATAGTTCAGTTTCTACCTCATGCCCCCAATGAGCTTTTCAAGAAAAAGTAATCCCAGTTCAGTGCTATTTATCCCTCCCACTTGAAACAGCGTGGCAAACCTCCAGCTTTTCTCTGCTGTCCCCGGAGGGATCTGCTCTCCTCGGGCCCGGTGCCAGGTGCTGGCTGCGGGCCTGACTGCGATTAGGGTATTGCTGGAACAGCATCTCTTCCCAAACACAAACACACCTCTGGGGAATGCCCGATTCAGCTGCAATAGCCACAGCGGAGATGGTATTTGAGTAACGTCACTTTGGCTTCTGGCCATTTCAGCAGATGATTTATTATTTTCTGTATGAATATGCCTTTAAAGCTTCTCATATAGTGTTATGGATGATATCATTCAGTGTCAAGTACTTACAAGATCCGTTTCAACCTTTGAATGTATGCAGAGATACGGTCTTGGCAAAAATAATACTCAGGTCCTCTCTGTTTATTGGTAAGGATGTGAGCATGTACCTGACCCTTCTTGGGTTGCAGAAGTAGAATTTGAAGTTGTTATTGTGTAGTCTCCTTTTCTTTTTCTGACTGTATCCAGGAGTGGCTATGCAGACCTTTTCGTGTTTTATCATACGCTGTAAGCGATTGCAAGTACTGTGGAAGTATAAATGATGAGTATTGGAGACCCATGCGTGAATGGTACACAGGGAAGCCACCCTTCCCTCGGGCAGGTGGGCACCTAGTAGGATGAGGGTGGCGTGGCCGAAGAAGATCGGTCAGTGAGGTGGGCCTGGGAGAGAAATGATTTTCCACTTCTGAAGGTCAGAAGTGAATTACTAACCTGGGAAGCAAGGATGAGAAATTGTCTGTCAAAAAAGATCCCTTGGAGCCTTTTGGGATTATTCCTGGGTGATGTAGTTTGGATCTCCTCCCCTCCTTAGGGTTGTGCTGGGTTATGCATTAAGACATCCTAACGCTCTCACTGATGATTAGTGCAGAAAAGATCAAATATGCCAACCTGAGAGTGGAAGTTATTCCTATGTTGGCATGTCTTCCTCTCATTAATAGCTTGGGATCTGAGCACAAGCTTTATTGTCACTTGAATATAGTGCTTGCAGCAATTGGAGGTCTTAGAGCTGAAGAGGTTTGTGTGTGTGCTTACATCTATCTTCCTTGCAAGGCCCATGGAGATGGATGTTCGCAGCAGACCTTGCCAACCTGGCACTGTGTGTGCCGTCATGCCGAGCCCACATTCCTCCGGGTGCCGTGGGAGCAAGGTCGGGGAGAATGGGGAGCAAGATGCCGCATGAGCACAAGTGCTCTGCTGTGTAGCGGGTCTGGTGTCTCTTCATGTCAGTGTGTGCCTTCCAGTGACAATATGCATCTTCCATTGACACTTAGATGGAAGAGAAAATGATTCCTCAGCCTAGTACATCACAGGAAGAGAAACATTTAAAGCATGCTGCAGAATTTAATCTTGCACCTTGCAGTGTATCTTCTGTATCCCGTTATGTCTATATAAGGTATTACCTGGACACAATTCTTTACTGACTGATGCTTGTGGAATTTGTTCACAGCCTTTTTGTTAAGAATGAAGGGTTAGGTCTGCAGTGATTAAAAAACTGGAAAGAAAAAGTTTTCATTGAATTCTCGGGTTTGCTTTGAGCTTATATGAAGGCACGGTGGTCAATACAGTAACAAAACCAGATGTGCAGTCTGTGGTGTGTGGAATGGAGTTAACTTGGTTTTTGACAGGAGAACAAGGAGTTAAAGAGTAAGTGGTTTGCGGATAGGTGTCTGGAGAAAATCTGGAGCACCGGTGTTCTCTTGGATGCTTCAGTTATACATTCCTGCTGCAGCAAACAAAGCTGAGGAACTGAGAAATTAGGCTGAGCCTACCTATGTAGCTTACCTTAGTTTGCACAGTATGGATTTGCTAATGAAGGGAAGTTACAATGTTCATTGCTTATGCAAGGTCCCAGGAAAGATTAATGGCTGTATTATCCAACTCTTCCCATAGCCCATTGATGTTCACTGCAGTTAATGAGTCTTTATTGATTCTGTCAGGTCAGGTAATTTCCATTTCTTTCATTGAGGTGTCTTTAAGTACACCTTATCTACATTTTTTCCGGTTATATCTTCACATGTCTGACCAGCTCTGGAAGAAGGAAGATGGGCCAGAGCTGTCATTGATGGATTCACTGGTCAGAACCTGGGCTGAGCAGTTTTGTCACATTTAGCTGGTGGAAAACTAATGCAACAGAAATGTGCATTTTTTTTCACCTGCATTGCCACCTTGAAATGACTCAGCAGAGGTTATCCTCAGTACTGGTACTGGCACAAGGACAAGGGCGGGAGCGTAAATGTCTGTGAATCCCTCTATAGAACAGAGTCCAGAGGTAGATTCATGACTTCATTGAAAATATTGGGCTGGTAAATGGGTATAGCTATCATTTTTTGATTAGTCTGGCAAAAGGAACTCAAATACAGTGATTACTTTTTAAAATTTTTATTTATTTATTTATTTTACCAAGTAGTTTGCACGAAAGCTGTTGGCAAAAACATTCCTGCCTCAGTGACTTTCAGAGCCCACTTAGGGATTCACATACTCTTGTCATTGTGTCTTATGTCTTAAATACCAACTTATTCAATGTTATGATCAACATACAGGCAGTAACCAACAGATTACCACACACAGAAAATTAACAGATCGGTGTGCCCACTCCTACAAACCATTCAGGGTATACCCTGAATTGTCTGTGATGCACAGCCAGACCTCAAAGTAGCACTCCGATTGCTATGAGAGCACTTGTAGTGCTCACCTCATCAAATGGGGACATTTCTTCAGGGAGATGGATCATACCTGCAAGTCACTCCTCTGTAAAAGAAAGGAAAAAAGGAAAATACCGACCAGAAAACCCTGTCCCTGAAATTGTTTCCTCCCAGAGCCAGACCTTCTCTTGGCCTGTGAATAAATCTGCAAGTCCTTCACATTTATCAGCATGTACTAATTTCCCATTGAATGGAAGCAGGCCATATCAGAGTAATGAAGGTAAAAGCTAATGATAGATCTCTCCAGCTCTCACAATAATTGCCTGTTATAATACAGCCATCAAGATACAACAGTCTTACATGCAAATCTCAGACTGGACTATTTCATTTCGTGCACCAGATGTTCTCATGGCAAATATTTTTTGAAAACAAATGATCACTGTGCAGCAGGAATAAGAAACAAAGCAACAGCTTTAACACATACCAATAATTTCAAAGAATCTAGTAATTACAATTCATAATTAATTTGTATATTAAAAAATTGGTTAGTGTAATGAAGGATAATATATTTCAGAGTATCACTTTCTGCATATATCAACATGGTATCTAGAAGCTCTTTTTCATCCCAGTTCCTTCTGTGCTGCATCTTTCAAGAGGAGGCTCTACCCCATCTCTTTTTGGACCAGAGGCTGTTAGGGGAAGGAGGAGTATTTGAGGACCTTCAAACTAGAGTGGAGGGAGAAGCAGCTGTTAAGGTAACACAACTATATTGAAAGTGGTGCAGTTTAAGACCATGCGAAGAGTTGACCTGAGAAATCTGTAAGAAACAGACCTGTATCATGAGAGACATTGGATGATCTAGTGACTTACTCCCATTCTGAGCCCAGTTTCTGGAAAATTGCCCTTTTATCAATCAAAAATTGCCAATTGGTGATCTCAGGAGTCACAAGAAGAGAAGAATGTGCATTTGCGGTAGAAGTAAAAATGGCTGAAGCTCATCTAATAAATGCTGAGCATTCGACAGGCATGATTGAAGCACGCTAAGCTGAAAATTTTAAATCTCTTGTAAAGGCTGTCGTCTTAGGGACAACTGTTCAAAACAGCTGGCAACAAAAGCTGTAAAAAATCTGCCTAGAAACCACTGGTTATTCTCATCTTCTGCAGGAGATGAGGAAGAGCATTGCATTTTCTGTTTGGTAAACTGATGACTGTGCTAATAAATAATATTATCTCTGAAACAGCAAATGGAGCATGTGCCATCCCTTTGAAGGTCACCTGTTGAAATGCAAGACAATTCATTCCAGATAATCTAGCATGTTAGTTGATGTCAGTACCTTCAATTTGTCATAGGAACTTGCTGGTAGGGGGACTTTGAGATGAAAAAAAGCAGCACCAAAAGAAGCTCAACACATTGTTCTGATGAGATTAAAACTGTCCCCAATGTCTGTGCACTTCGTTTAATTGCTCATGAGAGGTGTGGAATGCACTGGTGCCTGCAGTTCACCTCATCCACAAAACTATGCCAGGCAATGGCAGGTGAAAGCAGAAGCACACAGTGCTTATTTTTGAAAAGCACTTATTCATGATAAATTACAAACACACCTGACTGCACAGATAGTTTAGGAGGCAATTTGATAGACGGAAACGTCTGTAATTCAGTCACAAACTTTGTGGGATGGGTGTGTGGCAGGTGATGAAGATAGTGGCAGGTGATGAAGATAATATTGTTAATGGCAGATCCTGTAGGGTATGTCAGTCCAGGGGAGGTGAGAAACCGTGGGCAGTGACAGCGCAGTAGGATGGGCTTCTGCATGTGTTAACAGGAGTCTTGGAAGGTTTGTTTGCTTGTGAATGTTAAATGTCTGTGGTTTTGTGACCTTAGTGTGATTGTTATTTGTACTCATCTATGCCAGTGCATAATGTCTTATCTTCATTTTGCTGCATAGACTTCACTATCACTTTATCTGTGGCATTGTATCTGTTAGAAATCCGGCATCGTGTCACAGGTGTAGTCTGTTTAAATTAGGCTGTCGCTGGACTGACAGGAGCATCACTAACAGCCCCTTCCCTCCATCCCTCTGAGCACTGTAAAAGTGAGGCATGGACATCTTCGTTACTAATTCATGGCCACTGCAATATGGAGGCTGAATGTGCCTTCACCTGGCTTTACGGTACGGGAAATTATTCTGCCTTCCTCCATTCGTCTGTCATTCTCATACCTGGATCATCAAAAGAAGCACCAGAGTGCAGCCTGTGAGAACGTGGCCATGCTCTGTGCTGTTGGGAATGGCATGTGCTTCACCGTGACTACGAAGCTAAGGGAGTTTGCTGCTGCTGCTGCAGACCCCTGCAGCTGGCAGAGTTTTGCCCCCCGTTTCTACAGGTATGTAGTAGGGGATGGGAGGAGGAAGAAGGTAAGAGGGAAGCAGGGCAGATGGATAGAAAGAAACATCTAATTCTAGCACCAGTGGTTCTTACAGAGCAAAGTCTGTGTAGCTGCATAGAAGAGCACTGGGCAGTGCAGGAACTGGTCTGAACCCTGTGAACTGTTCATTACGCATTCTTGCCGTGGGCTGCGGTACCCTCCTCATCCTCCTCCTTGGAGGTGGAGGTAGGCATTACTGTGGATGAGCTGTCTCTATCCTCATCAGAGCCAAGGAGCAGAAGTAGCTGTGGATGCCAGAAGCCTCTGTTTCTTGTTCCAAATAGCAATGGGCTGCAAAAGTTGAAAAAAATGTATCTCCATCCTAGAAACATGTACACATCTGGACGAGTAGTTATGAAGATTAATGTAATGCGCGGGGTCAGAATTCCCACTGACATTTACTCAGTTTGTCCAAACAAGTTAGTGGAAACCTCCTGTGAATATGAACTGCACTCTGCAGTGCTGCACAGGCATTTAACATTTTGGATGCCAGTTTCCTTGCAGACACATCTGTAAGGCTTAGTTTTTAAGTGCTGTAAAACATAATACTGGGAGCAAAAAATCATAGAGGCAGTGTGTAAGTTTTAAGACTTAAGTACAGAAAAATAAGCAAAAATGAAGTTATCCCTATCTCGTGACCTTACTTGGACCTAAAATCAGTTCTAATACAGCCAGGTTTTCAAGGAAGATGGGAAATGTGTGTCAGCCAGACTTGAGCAAAACATTTTTCTGTGTTAATGATCGATGCCTAAAATAATGCAATGGTAGCTATGTAAGATTTGCAGAAAGGATATAGCCTCTTAAAGCATGGACGTTGACTATGTTAACCTAGCATAAAGGACTAGTGTCTGATGCTGAATGGTAACCCTTCTGTCCAAAAGCCAGCCATACTTCAGTTCAGACACTCGCTAAGGTGCTCTTGGATCCTTTGGGATGATGAACGTTACATAAAAAAAAGCCTTTTTTTGGGTCCTGTGAGCAAGTAACGTGCATTGATTGCAGCATGGAGGTTTGAATTCAGCTGCTATAAGGATATTACTTGAATTTGGAAACAACATTATATTTTCTATACTATAAAATCAAGAACAATGTTTTATTTAGCATCTAACTCCCTCCCAGTCCTTTCCAGCTTTGAGAACATTGTTATCACTACAACAGTATAAGCTGTGTAATGAAGACTTCTAAATCAGCGTAAAGGTGCTATGGACTAATGTGCTTATTTCCATATGGGAAGAAATTGTATTGTCAGAGAGCAACTACCTACTGGTGTAATTCCAGGCACATTGCTGTTTTCAATAATGGAATGATGATAATTGATGTTTTAAAATTGACAAGGTCAATTTATTTGGCAGCCAGCTCAGCAATATGAAGGATTGACACAAAATAGGGCAAAAATATCATGACCATGCTCCCAGGTCTGATAACAGCACGGGTACATCATTGAAATACAGTGCTGTTTAGTCAACTCCTTTGTCGCAACATCTCTTAATTATGTTCTCTAACCAGGTGTGCCACGTAGCAGCGTAAGACAGGGTCAGACCTGAATTGCACCACCAAATTTTAAAATCCTCAAATTGCAGGTTTTGCCATGATGAGTTAATCATGCAATATGCTACTATTATTATTCCAACCTTTTTTTATTAGGATGTGTGCAGGTTCACAGCGTGAAGGCAAGATGATCGTTTAGTGTATATTAATGTCTGTAAGAAATATAGGTCCCAGTTTGCCAGTTGTTCTGCCAGTGTTGAATGCTGAATCTCAGACAGGAATGTTTAGGGAGCTTTTTCTCAGCATGGCGCAGAGCCGAGGGAAGATAACCTACCTTTTTCCATGTTCAGCATTTCCCACCCTCTGAGAACCTAAATCATGCCGATGTAACTACTGGCTCTGCAATGTTAACAGGAAGATAAGGCGGTAACAACTCATTTGTGTCCCAAAACGATATAAACCAGGAGCAGATCTCACCATTTGTAGGTGGCCCCCAATCAGAGGGGAACTCGAGGTGAGAGTATCTGTGCACCTCTAAGCCGACAATCAGCAATGATTAATAATAGTAAATCCTACAAACCATATAAGGATGGTAATGAGTATAGTCCTAGGTATGAATGCTGTGCATTTAATTTACAGTGTTTCTAATATGTCTCTGAAATTGAATTATTTCCCACTCTTTGTCCAAGAAATCAACATGTATTTATGTATTTTTTGCACTTTTATGTTCAGGATGGGAAGTGAGTACTCTGCTCTTGTAAGTGGAGATTACTTCATCCACAGCATTTTGGCTAGTAAAAATAGATTTTTTCTGGTTTTGCACGATAATTTGATTCAGTGCTGAAATCATTCACGCAAACGCAGCAGCCTCAGTTGCATTCAGTTTAGGATCATGTTCTGAATGATGATGAAAGAGAAGAAATGTGTTACACTACACTAAATAAAAGGAGGAGTGGTGTAAGTGTATTGAACACTGAGTTTGCTCGTTTGATTTGTAAGCATATGAAATAGCCTGCCAGTTTCTTCAACTAAGTACATAAATTGCTTAAATCTTGGTTATGTGTTCTCTGTGTTTGCTGTTATCATTGGAAGCAGTTTTATCAGGCTTCAGTCCCCATGGTACTTCAGAAAGTTGTAGGAATGCAAAGCTATCTGAAGGTCATTTGCAATCTTAGCTCCAGAAATTACTAGCTGCTGTCAGCTATTATAATAGTGTTGATATGTATCGTAATAGTTCTACAGTGAAATGGGAGATGTATTGGAGGTATTCTGAAACAGAAGCAGAAAGTGTGGTTTTCATGAGTAGGCAGAAAGACATTTCACTGTCAGCTCTGAACACGATCCCTCTATTACGATGAGACACAATGACTCCTTAGTGATGGAGACTGCTGACAGTAAGACAGGCACTTGAAAATTTGTCTTTACCAAGGATTTCATAGGCAACTGGCACATGTCCAGAGGTGTTCTGCTAGGGCCACAGAGTAGACACACTGAAAGAGCTTTGGGTTTATGCTAGTTTACTATGTGGCAGTGGAACAAGATTTACTAGAGATGCTGTTCAGCCTCCACCCTTGGGAGATTTTCAAGACCAGACTGGTTAAAGCCCTGAGTGACCTGATCTGATCTCATAGCTGACGTGCTTTGAGCAGGAGGTTGGAGTAGAGGATCTCCTGAGGTCCCTTCCAACCTGAATCATCCTGTGATGATCTCCTGAGTAGGCTGTGCTTTAAAATGGAGGGATCAATTTGAAGAGTAGTTGCAAGAAGAGGTTGTCAGAAGTCCCCTCTGACCTTTGAGTCAATGCAAAGTTACTTGTAGTCACATCAGGAGGAGTTCATCCTGGGTACGCATCCATGTCGTGGGTATTTTATAGTTACGCCACAGTAAACCTTAACCTACTTTCCATTTAAACTACTGAAGTCCCAGCTTGGGGGTCTCAGCCCTTGTAGTGACAGTGTGTTACCATGTCATTTCAATTGTGTTGTCCCAGAGGGGACAGATTACGTCCACTTACCTCCAGCCACTCTACTTTGTAAGCTGCACTCAGCAATACACACCTGCAGTTCACAAGCTCGCCAGTGAGAGACAAAAATGTTTAATTGTTGCGCTTTTCTATTGCAAACCCTTTGAACTTAATGTGTATTGACAGTAAATAGTTGAAGAGCAGAGAGCAGGTACCAATAAATTTGTATCTGTAGGGCACTTTTAAGTAATTGTTAATGGCTGCAATGATTTTTGTCACTTAATTGTATTTTGTTACTTGGGATATGGACAATAAGCTACAAATGCAACTTAGGACAGTTTCTACAGTGAATGAATGCATCCAGCTTGCTCCAAACTTGCTTTTTTGAAATAGCTTACTAGGAAACATGCTTCTTGCTTCCAGTTGTATCCTGCACAGTAATCGGAGGCTTTCAGATCAGTTCCTAAATGCTCAGGAAATAGTTAAGTTACTGCATGTGGTAATTAAAAGCATAGTCTTGCACTGCTTGTTTGGTGGTGTTGAGAACTGTGTATAATGGCCAGGGTTTCTCCTTGAGAAAGCCTAAATTTAATTCCTGATGGCTCAGGCTGTAGCCAAAACTGGTGACATATCTTTTGATCCAAAGGCTGGATTGCTTTGATAGAGAGGTTTTGGTAGGCTTTGAATCAGTTTGTTCTCCTAAAATTTTGTATTGTTTCTCCTGTCAGACCTTAAACAATGTCTTAGCAATACCCCACTGCAAGAAACTCAAAAGGAAGATTGATGCTTGGCTTTTTTAAGGATGTCTCGTGTTCTGAGGCACTGAATTACACACATCACTGCATATGAGTGCCCCATGTTATCTGCAGGTGGTGGTGAAAGGGGGGAATCGAAGCTACAATTAGTGTTGTAGGAACAGCTGGACCTCATAAGATCTGCAAAAGAAGATTCCTCTTAACTCAAATATATCCTTGGAGAGCCATATGTGCATAGCTGTGAAGGTTTTGGAAATGATGTGACGCAATGACAGGGAGATGACTGGTAAATATTAATTGGGAGAGTGGCCCGTGCCAAGAAATTTTTTGCGATCATGTTACCTTCTCTTCATGCAAAATATTTACGGGGTTAGAGCAAAATACCGCAGTTTAACATACCGTAACTATGTGGTCATTATACAGTGACTTCAAGAGAAGACATAGGTGCCTGGCAGCCCTCGGGCATGCTGTTGTGTTGCCTCAGTGACAGTGAGGTGGTCAACACATGTCACCTCTGGCTGAGGAACTGCTGTAATTTGTTCCCCAATTTACATTGATTTTGAAATTTTAAAACCTCCTTGTAGAAAACATCCCTGGTTTTAGTTTTTAAATGTCAAAATTCTGAATTCAGTTGAAAGTACCAGTATTTGAAAATCTGCAAAGCACATCTAATTGAAATGCATTCGACATCATCTTATTGCTCCTGTAGACTCTGATATTGATCAGTATCAGCATATTTAGCAACTGTTCCCAACTTCTAGTCCTTTTTAAACTTCAGAATTTAAAATATGACCCTCAAGTTAATAAAAATTGTTAAATAGATGCACATCATAGTCACCAAAAGTTTTAAATTTGAGATGTTTGGTGCGCCTAGGAAAATACTTGCTATTATTAAGTACCTTCAGATAAACCCAGAAGATTCCTTCATAAACACAAAAAGCCCCAGCTATGTCATTTGTAAAATACATGTCTCTTCCAAGATAGGACAGCCAGTATGTGGTTGAAGCCCAAGGAATACTGAAATCTATGGTGGGTGCACAGGGCCATCCGTGGAGCGCGGCGGTCACCCCTGGGGCCTGGTGGTAGAGACCCAGGTGGGAGGAGTGCCACTCTCACGAGGTGGTCTAGAGGCTGTTCAAGTTCTCCTTGGTAATAACCTTAAGGATGGTAGCTGGATCCCTAGATCATGGTTTATCTAACAGTCCCTGACAGTGTAAAAATACTTCTGTTTAAAGTTAATTGGAACAAATTATTTTAAAGTTGAAGGTGAAACTTAGGATTACAAGAAATACTAGAAAAAGAAAGACCTTGGAAAAATACCACTCATCTCCTCTTTTGTTAATGCTTTATGTCCAGAGATTTATGGGGAAAACTTGCTCCCATGCTGAAAGCATGGGCAATGTGCATATTGAGTAATCACAAACTTGCACATCAGCATTACTTAACCTCCAGGCAATGTGTGGTCAGTTTTCATTTTCACTCTTAAAATTGTTTCCATTTAATGCCCTTAAGCAGCTCTATGAATTACAGCGCAATAGAAAATGACCCTGAAATTGGCCTGCCTGATTATTCACTCCAATCGCTCCCAGCTCGGCATGGCAATGCACTTTTAATGTGGCTGTCCATATGCCCTGCACATGCCTGCGCTCTGGCTCCCGGCAGGGTATGTTGTGATCTGCTGGACTGTGCCAACTCACATATCTAAACGTTTTCATAAGGGGAACCCCTTTGTGTTAGTCATCTGGTTGTCAAACAAGACCTGGCTGTGATCCTGGACCTGGCACTAGATGAAATATGTGCACTTTAAACATTTCATACTTAAACTGATGGGAATGGGCAATTCCTCAGTACGTTTGCTCGAAGTTTTTAAACAATAAATGTCAACCTAAGGGCAAAGCAATACAGATTTCAGATTAAAGGGACAGGGTTTGCTTAGCGTTTATAAATCCCTTAGTCCCAACCTCCTTAATGTTTCTTAAAACAACGAAAAAGGAAAGGCTATGTCAGACGCAACGGGCACTTTTGTCAACACAAATTCTTCCTTTAGTAGCGTGATAGAAAGATTTCAAAAATAGATTTTTCTGATTGATTCATGACTTGGCATCCCATAGAGAATCTAGTATTCTTCCAAGCAAAGCTAAAGGTTTGTGTTAGAAGACTAATAATGCCAGTCAAAAGAACCTTTCATCCCCAAGATAACTAAAATATTCCTTTGTTTATTTTTTGCCCTTAATTACTTTTCCTGTCATGGTTTAATCTGTAGTGCTGAAGCTTGTCAGCACCTACAGCCTTTAGTTTAGGATAGATGTCTTGGGAGCATGAAAAAAAGCAATTTTCATGTAGTGTCTCCCTGTCATGACTGCTGCCTGAAGCCCGTTGACTTTTCTTTGAAAGACCTGATTCTATGCCCGTATAAATGGAACAAAACTTAATTGGAGTCAGTAGTTATATATTCCAGGGATGAGGCTTCCTTCTTTAAGCCTGATATTCTGTCACTTGCAATAAAAGCTTCTCATTTCTTTTTGTCTCTCACTTTCCAAAGAAAAAAGGTCTCAGAAAGAATGTTCATCTTAGAATACTTGTCTTGATTTTGACTTTGTAGAATTTTAAAACTATTTACAATGTAAATTTTAGAGTTTACAGCTGAAGTGAGGAATTGTTCTGAGTAAGATAATGGACCTTCTATTTGGAAAATTAGTTCTCAGAAACAAAAATTGCCCGTACTTTCTTTTTTTTTCTTTTTTTGAGTAAAGTGATTTCTTGAAACGTCCTGCATATGCTTTCCATTGGTGTAAGCTGGCACTGCCACGCACCAGAGAAGTGTCTCAGAAAGCTTCCAAGAAGCCTTGCTGTACTATCTCTCGGACAGGGCTGTAGAACCAGGTTTGCTCAGCTGGAGTGTGACTTTTAGGCTTTAATTTTTTCATGCTTTGGTTTCTACTCCTGTCCTTCATCTGTCTTGTCAGCTCAGGTGCAAGCTTGTGGGCTTGCAGACTCTTTTTTACCATATAGTTATGCCTATATGACGAGTTCAGCCAGGTTTGACAGAAAAGGATGGTGACGGCTTTCTCTTGAGACCAGGTAGGACAGAGATCCAGCCAGTGCCACAGCTGCAGGAATGTTAGAGCTTGCAGTCCTGGGCTTTATTTTCTTGCAGAGAGCAGGAAATCCATGCAGAAGGAGATTGCCCCAGCTGCAAGAAAAGCTTCAAGGAAGGTTCACAGTTGCTGTCAAGTTAGAAGTGTGCAGCAAAGCAGGTGTCATTGGTTTTAACACTCATAAAGCCATTTGCCTGTCTCTTTGTGGGTTCCAAAACCACATAACAAACCATGCAGGAAAGCAAGAAAATTACAATGGAAGCCATGTAGTAATAATTAAATGTCTCTATTCCAGCACAGGGTGGATGTTGCCTCGTGGTCAGTGCTGCGTGGCATTGGTGTGGAAGCCTGGGTATGTAGGCGAAGCAGTATTCAGCAGAGATAGTTGGGCTGCGTCTGGGGGGAAACAGGGAGAACAGATCTGTGCAAGCCCTGCGGATTGGGGCTGTGGGCTGGTATGGGAGGAGGATTTCATACTGCTGTGTCCCTTCCTGGCAGAAGTTTCTTGGTAACTTGCTGTGTGGACTTTTCACCTTCATGCCATATGCATAAAATGACTGCTATAAACTTCAGTTATGGAGAGCTCAGCTCAGTATCACCAAATAGTGCTCAAGTCAGTCACCAGTTCTTCAGGATTTATGTTCACACCTTTTCCTTGCATTTTTGTCTTTTCACTGATAGTGAATCATGCCAATTTATTGATGTTGATCACAACTACAAGATTTTTGTCTGTTTGCAGGCAGTTTCAGGCAGTAAACAAGTCAGTACCAGCAGCCAACCAGTACAGCAGCAGCTCACAGGAATTGCAGTGTTGCTCATGTATGTAGGCTGTAAAAGTTCAATGAATTTTTCAAAAGCCCAAATGATACAAAAGTCATATTCATCAGTATTATGTAAACCTGTCCTGACTTAGAAGGCGCAACAGTGGCTCATTGATGGCCTTTTGCTTTCTCCAGTACCTCCAGTTAATGGCATCTATAGATGTAATTTGACTTGTATTATCATCATCCAACCGTGAGCAGGTTCAAGCCTGGTTGCTAATTCACATACACTGCTGAGCAGCCTTCTGAAGTGAGCACTGCTGGCAGCTGCTGTTCCACTATTTGTGGCTAGAAAAACTGTGGAAAAGTGATTCTTCAAGTAATTACTTAGATGAACCCACTCAATCAGTTGGACCTGTTCTTCAATAACTCATCTAAAACTGATGTTTTATTCCCTCCTAGTCAGCTGGACCAGACCTGCTTACCTTCTGGTAGAACACTTGTGTAGCTGGCTCAAAGGGAGTAAAAGGGAATAGAGAATGTAATCACATATTATTGAATGAGAGAAGTGTTCAAGAGTTCTCTTTTACTGAGAGAGGGTAGCTTCTTCCTACACCACAATCTTTTTTTTCTTCTTTCCTTGTTGTAGTGCCTGCTAATCAGGACCCTTTAAAACTACAAAAGAGAAGATAGCAGGAGGTACAAGAGGGTAAAACTGAATTAAAGGCAAGAGAGTGCAGTGGGGATATGGATAGTAAAACAGGCTACGTGCTGAGCACATTAGAAGGGACACATCTTGAACAATGCCTGAGAGTAATGAAACTATCTTTCCGTGTATGTTTGCCTATTCCTCTGTTATTTTTCCCCAGTATTGCATGCAGCATGGTCTCCCCTGTTCAAGGTTAAAGATCACAGTAATGTTTTTTGTAGGTAGCAAAGCACTCCATGTATGGGAAGTGGTAGATAATTTTACTTACAGAACAAAGATATGTCACATTTTCTAACACATCAAAGAAAATTTGCCTGCAGGCATCTGTTCTGGAGATGAAGTATTGGTACTTTAGCACTGCAGACTTTACTCTGGGCTAGGAAGCTAAAGGATCTGTGTTTGTGAGGACTGTGTGCGCAAAACATGCTTGATCTTATATAAGATTGTGGACTGTCAGGTTAAAAATACGTATAGATACCTATAATTCTGTCCTGGTTCTCATATAGAAAGACCTGAAGAATACATTCCCAGGATTGTGGCTGCTACATGCCTTGCTGACCAGCAGTTCTTTACATCAACACGGTGAGAGAAAAAATAGATATATGTATACTTAAACCAAGACTTGAAAAAACAGCATTATAAAGCTATCTCGTAAGTTATTTGGGCTGGAAGATCAGAGGAATGTGTCAGTATGCAGCAGTTCAGAAATTGCTGTAACTGTGTAGTTGCCTGGCTGTTTAGCAACTTCACTCGAATATTGTCACTTGCAAGTATGAGGACACTGATTTGCCCTCTTATTCTGTGCAAATCTGTTGAGGGCAGTTGTCTGTGTTGCTTTAATCTACCTGCCTGTTCAGACTTGAGCACAAACATGAGTGTATCTACCAAATGCAGATGGGTGCAGCCACTGATGTACTTACATGGCACTTCATTTGTGCAGCATACCTTGAGCTGGTGGTTTTGGTGATCTCAAGTGTGGGAAGATACCTGTCAGGGAAACACTAGTAAGTATTATACAGGTGTCCTCATTCCATTAGTTTTTTGTGTTTCCTTCTCCACCTTAATAACCCTTTAGTTCACACTGGCATCAACTGATGCCAACAGAGAAAGATAACTCCTGGAAACCCCATAAGGTGCTTGTGCCAGATGATGCATTTTCTTAATGCACATGTAATCTATAACTAGATTTTAAAATTTTTTTTAAAGCTCATTTGAGAATAGTGCTGTGAGGACATTTTGTGTTTGGGCAGTCAGAAGTTACTAACTGTTTTAGAAGCCTGCTGCAAGGGAAGACGTCAACAAAAGCTGTTGCAAAGCTGTGCTTTCACTTCACAGAGCTTTGTGGAGATATATTCTTGGGTCTGGTTCATGTGGGCTCATTCCTCTGACTTTCACTTTGAATTTGGGAATCAAAGTCATTTTAAAATTCTAGGTCAAACTCATTAAAAAACACGGAATCTCACCTGGTTTCAGCTCTCTAAATCACGAGAAACAGTAAATCTCCTGCTCTGGTTCTGATACAGATCTATAAATCAAGCGGTGGGTGTATTTGAAGCTTGGCCCAGAACCTCTCTGTCCAGAGTCAGCATTGCTCCAAAAGTTCATGACTTTTTTTTTTAAACAAGTTTACGGATATGTGGGGTGTCAGTGACACATGGAACATGTCAGATTTCTGGGGATATTGCAAAGATAGCACCCAGCTTTTGGATTTGGGAATTTCCTAGCAGAAAGCTACATCTCTGAGACTGAGCCCACCTGCCTGATCAAAGAAAGGCACACTATTTTAGGGGAAAAAAATATCCCAGACATCCCTTCCCTATTTCTCTGGTGTACCAGGGCGGCACAGGGAGCCCTCTCCCTGCTCCCCACTGGCTCCTCCCTGGAGGAACGGGGGCTTTCCCGGAATTCCCGCCTGCCTGCGGTTTCTTAACCAGTCCTGCAAAAACGTATTTTTTATTGAATGTTATTCTAACCATAAAACTTTTAAGCTGTTCAAATACTTTCCTTTGTACCATAGACATCTGAGACTCTTAGACATTACCAAGTAAATGTACTTTTTTTTTTTTTCAACTGCTTCAATCTGTTAAGTAGTTTTCTTTGGACTGATCTCCCCTAGTCTTGTACCAGAGGAAACATGAATGTGATCTGATATCATATCTCCTTAGTATCTCTCTCCTCAGATTGTAGATGTAGGTGTGTCTTATTTTGAATTAAAAAAAGAGACTTTATTTCATGGCAACTCATTTACTCACCCAAGATCCAGAGATGTTTAAAGCTAAGAGGTACCATACTGATTCTCTTTGATTCCTGTAATAAGCCTATAAATCTTGTGGGAATAGAGCATATACTTTAGTAAGACTCAACAGAAAGATTTCAGGAGATGAAATTCACCCTTTTCCGTAGTCATTTTAATAATTAATATAACATGTTCTTTGACTCCTACCACCTCATGTTTACACTCATGTCACTAGAGTTGACTTGATATGCGCTTTTGCATTATTATTCACATAATGACCTCATCTAAAACTGGCCCCCTGTTGAATTATGTCCTAAATTGCAAATAGCAAGAGAGTGTTCCTGCCCCAGATTTTTTATGAGACAGAAAAAGCATCAGAAGAAGTAAACAGCATTGTAGTGGTTTGGCATATGAGGAGGTGAGACCCAAAATTTGCTTAATTTGTTCTGTATCTCATGGAAAGCCTTTGACTGACCTGGCAAATTATACACCTGAATCGGTTTGGAGGCACCTAAATAAGTGTTCTGATTTTCTGGCACGTTGAGCTTCTCTAAAATGGGCTCTTTGCCTGGGATTTCTGGAAAGCCATCCTTTTATGGGATTATGATGGGATCAATTTTCCCCAACTGCTGTCAACCCAGGCAGCCACGCATTCCCATGGAATTCCTTCCCTCGCAGTTGCAGGAGACTTGCTTGACACACAGTGCATTTTCAGGTTGTGGAAGAAAGGTGTGTAGCATCTCTTGATCTGTGCTGAGTAATTTTCAAAATTGAACAACAAAACTAAAAATCTCATATAGTCTCTCTGATGAGCATGAGTGAACTGTTGTGAACCATTCTCTATCATGCAAGAAATAAAATAAAGAGATAAGGGATGGCAGATCCAACAGGACACTTAAGTTTTTAACCTGCAGCAAGGTAGCTAAAGTAGTTCTCCTCTATTCTACAGGACAGAGTGGTTAGATGTGGCACCTTTAGCCTGTACTCATTATTTATACAGTTTCTGTGTCTATAGACTGCAGTAGTGTTGCCTCACTATCAAAGGCAGCCCATACGTAGCATAGTAGTCCCAAGGCACGTACGTGGATTCTTTGTGCACATGAGCTGACTTCTTTATACTTTAAGAGGGTTCTAGTCTCCACTATATAAAGACAACAAAATTTTTAATATCTACCTCAATAAAAATAGAATATGTGTGCATTGAACGCCTGAGAACTTAAATCATGTTATACAAATGAGATATTGTAATCGACCAAATCAAAATATGTATTTATGTTACACTGGCTGCAGCAAACTTCAGAGCCAGTTCTCCTTATAAACTGTCCACATCCCTCTCATCAGTGGATTATTGTGTCCTCTTCCAACAGAAATTCACAACTCTTTTTGACCAGAAATGAAGCTGGAACTGGGGACAGTGTTTTCTGTTCGCTGCTCTTTGAATGCATCTTTGCAGAGAAGGGATACCTGTGACAAAGTGGTGCTTGTGAGTCATCTCTCTAAATCAGGCATTTTTTGAATACCGAGGGTGAAAGAACATGTTTTCAGAAGTCACCTTTATGGATTACAGGTACACAGGCAGGAACTGGGGAATTTTGTCTTAATAACCTAGCTCGTTTATAGCAGTGACAGAACAGAAATTAAAAATTGTAAATAAAATTGTAAGTGAAAATTCTGGAAAGGAGTACTGCTGCTGGCTATCACAGAGCTGGCTCAAATTATTTAAACAGGAGGCCTTAAGCTGTGTATGGGAGTTTGGTTTTACCCCAGAAATCCTGGAAGACTGTGAAGGTGAGAGAACTTCAGCAGATGTTGTACACAGTGTTGAATAGTGGCCATTGCTCTTTTCTCAAAAATAGTACAGGTTTAAGCATGAAGACCAATTTTTTTGCAGGGGAACTTGAAGTAGAGCTCTAAAATTATACCTCAGAGGTCTTTGCAGTGTTAGATTTTCATTCCTAACTTCTTATTCAACAAAAGTTTTTATATGTTTTGTAGGAAATTCAGTATGTTTGTAGCTTATTACCTGATTTGCATATGCAGACTTACCAATAACAACTGATAATTTGCATATGGCATTTTTGCTACCTCTCCAGTGGGAAGTGTTTGAATTTTAACCAACCATTTACTTACTCAACTGCTGCCATAACAGGTAGAAACAACTGCTTCCCATTCGAACATGGGTGGTGTTTCCTAAAGACTGATTACAGAAAGATCTTTAATTTCAAGCCCAACTATTAGCCATCGATAACCTGTTATCACATAACCCTGATGCAGATCTTGACACATAACCCTTGCAATTGTTTTTCATCCCATAAATGTTAATATTTACTAGGTGGAGTCAATCTCCAAACCGCAGAGAGTAACTTGCATTGTTGGTGGTATGAATTATATATTGGCTAAATAAAAATGTTAACCTTCCACTAATGTAATTATATAAACAGAACTCACACTTGAGCACGGGTCAAATACTTCTGGTTAATGCAGAAATGTTTTCCATCCTCACTCTTACAAGACCGCAGCTCCCGAGCGCGGCAGGGCGGGTGCCGGGCGAGAGCACAGATTGTGGGCCCTCGTCTTGCGCTGCCTTTCCCGAGCAGGGTAATTAACGCAGAAGTAGGTCTCAATGAGCTGTAATTGTGTGAAGTCTCTGGGGCTGGAGAGTCACCAACAGTAATCCTCTGTGCACAAGCTCCCCCTTATGGAAATGAAAAATACTAAACAATGCTTTTTTTTTTTTTCTCCCAAGTCGGACAGGACTAAGAGCTGATTAGTACGAAGCAACTTCTCAAGCTTATAGTAGTGTTTTGAGACTCAACGTTTGAAATGCAGATGATTTAAGGAATTGGTTTGTGCTCCCTATGACACACATGAGTGATGATGACATGTGTATGTGTTTATACTCAAAATGATTTGAGCTGCTTTTGAAGGTGGAATTTCTTGTGGCATCCTGGCAACGAGGAAGGGGAGGGAGGCTCTTTGAGTAGCAAGAGGGACTAGGGTGTTGCAGTGGCAGTTGTAGCTCTAGCCTCCTCTGCCTTATGAGGAGCAAGAGCAGGTCGTGGGGAACAAATAATTTACTTTTGGAATAGTTTTTATACGTGTTTCTGAGGACACCCTACGATGTACATTTTGAGTTGGATCCTGATGGTGGAATGCCACCCTTAGCTAATAACAGTAAGAAGTTTCAAGTTGTTTGGATGAGGTGCTTCCTGTAGGCTCAAACGTTACATAGGTGTGGTCAGTAATTCTTGCATTCCTGTGTGGTCACTTTACCGCTTAACAGGTCCTGATGAAACCTGTGTGAGATCAATTACATCTCTGTGCTCACCCTGTTCTTGCACTCTCCATTAGCACATCTGAATCTCAGTGGTAGCCTACACAGACCTTTGCACTGGCTCGGTGGGACTGTTCTTGTGTTTTCTAGACCTTTCCTGGTGTTGAAGAGCCACAGTTTGAGCTAATGCCAATCAGTATCTTCCCACCAATGTTCGGTGCTTCAGCAAGATGCCCTGATGGCTCATGTGAATTGTTCTGGTGCAAGAACCTGAACAGAAATGTTCTTGCTCTTGCAAAACCAATTTTCAGTTGGTTTAAGCTCTTTAAATGGGGTTTGTTCAAATAATACCTGAATGATCCACTTGGCTCAGTAACATCAGTGAAAATCACATACGCTGAGCACCACACAGGATTTGACACTGGACCTAAGCATCTGGCTTCAGTCAGTCATCTTGTAGGAGTGGGGAGACTGCTCAAATTAATTTGAAATAGTATTAAAGTTATATTATTAGTAATATCAAATAGTATCATTAGTATTGAAGATAATGAAGGGGGAAAACTACTGGAGACATGGACAGAAAAGGTGTTTCTTTGTGGTAGTCTGAGACAGCTGAAGATAGCTTCTTACATTCCTCGTTGCCCATTTTATAGCCTTTCTAGACAGGTTGAATGTATGGAGATGCGGGGCCAGAAATACCAGGGAAAGTGTGTGACCAGCACAGAAGAACTTGTTGTCTCTTTCTACCGTTAAACACTCTGGCTCTGGCCCCTCTCCTGGTGATCTAGACGGCCAGCATGCACTGCAGTGGCATGAACGATGCTCAGTAATTTTGGTTGATTGGGAGAGATGGACCAGTTGTTTTTAAGGGAGTTTGTAAAGTGCATCAGCGCAACATGAAAATCAAGAACATCGTGATAAGCGCTGCTGGTGTAGGAGGGACGTAGCTGAGACTGCAACATTTGAGAGCAGCAGTTATATCTGAATTTCTCTTCATGGTGACCTGAATAAATTCTATGTAATGCAGTTAGGTAGAATAGTTCAACCTGAAAATTAGGTTAAAAGTTCATTTTGCACCTTTCCTATGGCTACAGTGGTATGTGCCGTGAAAGCAGATTGAGTGTATTTCGTTAAAACAATGAAAAATCCACATTGATGCTGGCTGCGTGCATTGTGTTACAGCTTTCTCACCCATTGCCTGAGCTCTCTTTTGCTTGCCAAACCATAAAAAATACTCACCAAAATACATGCTTCCCATTCCTGTATAGACATGGTGATTTTGTTTGTAATGAGCACCAGCTCTCTGATCAGGTCTGATCCCACTGCTGTGTCTTTCACTGCAGAGTTGTCCCTCCTGGAAAAAAAGAGTATTCCCAGTGTACATATCTTCACTTTGGTAAGGAATTAACCCATGTACACCACAGAAAATGCCTTGCATGAGGGAGTAAAAATTGCATCACCGGTTACTGTTGAAGCTCAGCCTGCTGAGAGGCCACAGAAGCAAGAACTGCAACAGTTCATGGTGCTCACCTGAGCCCAGTCAAAGCCATTTAAACCTTTTTGGCTTGCACTAGTAACCATTAAAATTAGGCAAGTACATTTCTGATCACTTCAGAAATACTACGGCCAATAGCAGGAGCTGGGTTTAGCTGCCTGGAGGTGCTGAATAGATTGATGTAATACCTGGTTATCTGAAGGTCCAGCAGAAGGCCACCTAAGCCATTAGCACTGCCATAGCTGTAGTTAAAGGTGGGAAGAGGGCTGGAAGAGGACAAAACATTTGTATGTGACTTCTAATCTATCTGATTTTCAATTACTTTTTTTAATTAAATGGTTTTATGACACTAAAACATTTATGAACTTGCTTAAGATTTGCTGCCTGTTTTCTGTGCTACAGAGATGGGTTTTCCCATTTTTATTAACTTAGTTGCATTAATTGAAATACATGTATAAAACGTCTTCCAGTTTTGAGAATGTTTTTTGCTCTCAGGGTGATACACTTCTAATATTTTGTTTGCTGGTATTTTAAAATACATTTTAAAATACAGGTTGGGTCAGTTTAAGTAAAACTTACTTTCTAGATCCTATTCTCACTAGCACACAAAAAAATCTCAGACTTTTACAGTTGAACCAGGTAATGCATTGAAATATGGTTTCTTATGGAAGAGGAGAAGATAGTGTAATACATCTACAGCCAAAACACATCTAATACACCTCTGGGATTCAGTTCAAGTTTTGGTGGATAATTACTCTTCTCTAATTCAGCAGTAGTTTAGATGACTTTCGGTGTTACGGTCCAGTGTGTGATGGAAAGAAAGAGGCTTCTACATCGGTGTAATTGTTCTCTTCTCCAAGCAGAGGCTGAAAAGCACCTTAATGCTGTAAATATGGCCAGGGGATGGTTATCTGGATAGGGAGAGGGGTTGTAGGTGTCAGGACCTTTGCACCCAGGAGAGGTTTGTAGGGCAGGATATGCGATGCCGAGGTGCCCAGCAGTGCCCAGCCGTGCCCGGTGCTCAGCTCCAGCAGCATTCAAGTCAGGCTCATTACGCCTGACATCCTTCCCTCAGCACTTATCATTTTTCCATTTCAACAACGGCTGTTTACAGCAGCTGCTGCCTTATGTTTGGTTTGATCCTGGTCCAGATTTTGCAAGTGATTAAAATGCTGCTAATAAAGATATTTTAACTAGGATTTACATGTTGACTTGCCTTTTCCAGCTACAAAAGATCTTCCCACCGCTGCTTTTCCTTGTCTGCCCCAGCATGGCTGGCTGGCTTGCCATTTCGGGGGCGACCTGGTAGTCCTCCATCCCTGTTCGCGGAGCTTCAGCTGGCCTTTGCTGTCCTCCCCTGGGAGCACTGGGAAGGTATGGGGAATGGCTGGATTCTGGAAGAGATCCTGGTGCCCTTGTATGCGCATGATAGGGAGATTATCTTACACACATTCCCTTGTATGTTCCCTTGGTTTACCACATACTCGACTGATTTCTGTTGGAGTATTATAATTGCATTCATATGGTCTAATAGCAATGGCAGTTACAAAAATTTCTAGATAAAGCCTGTGCCGTCACTGAGGGCTTTGATACGGCCTGTATCCCCAGTTATACCCAGGCACAAGACTTACGGAACAAGGAGAGTTTCCTGCCTTTTTTTTTTTTTTTTTTTAATCCTTTGACTTAGAAACTAGCAAGTTTGCAGAATTAGTGATGGAGGCATGCATGATTCTCACCCTGTGCTCCCTCACAACCCATAAAGCTGGACCATGTGCTTGCAGAGCCTGGTGCGCAGGGTGGAAGCGAACCTCAGCGGAGGCTGGGTGCCGAGGTGCCAGGCGTATCCCATCACACGTGTTTGGGTAGGGTTTGAAAGATGCCAAGGGCTTGTTGGCAGGAGGGAGGAGAGCAGCAGAGGGTGCTCTCACTGCACCATCCGCAGCGGCTGGGAGCTTGGGGAGAGGGTGTTGTGCAAAGCAAACGAGGAGCAGGAGCTCCTCAGCATCATGCCGAGCCGCCTTCCCTTTCTCACTGCTTTCTCCTCAACCCCTCCCTCCACAAATGTAAACTCTCCCTTCTGGACTGGAAAAAAAAAGAAAAAAAAAAAAAGAGTTTGGGCCGGTGCCAGCGCACAGCGATGGGATCGTGGATTGGCATCTGGCTGCGACACTTGAGCAAACCAGTTACCTTGGAGGAGGCTGCGTAGGAGTGCGGGAAGTGCACAATGTGACTCAGGCATTTTTAATTACTGATACAGAATAAAGCAAAGCTCATGGTGGGTTTTGTTCAGCTTGTCATTCATGCTTGTAACTACAGGGTCATTCCATTGACTTGGCTTGAATGACCCTGAATATATAGCCACTGCTATAGAAATAAGAAGCGTGCTTATGTTTGCCAAAGGCAAGGTAAAATTAATAAAAATTTAAGGAGAGAGAAAATTCTTTACCAATAAAGGTTCAAAATAGCGTTTAACGAACACATTGTTGATTTAACATTTATTGAAAATTCCTGCTGAAGGCTGCATAGTTTGACAGACAAAGCACAGGATTAAGATTGGGTTTCTGTGGCAGATTATCTGCTCTTTTATATCACCTCACATCTCCTTCCTCTCTTTCTTTTTGTCTGTCACACCCATTTAGATTGTAAACCCTTTAATTCTGTTCTGCATATATCCTCAGCCTGACTTGATGGAGACCTGACTTGAATTATGTCTTGAACTGCTTATACGGCACTAATTACATTAATAATAATTGACTTCACTGGGCTTTGGATCAACCTCTGAAGGAATACATTTGCATCTCATTACTTACCCTGATGGAGTTCTGCATGTGTTCTTTCTGCAGAGCATGGGGAGCCTGGACGCGGGCTCATCCAGGGACCAGCGGAGGACCCCTGTGCGGTGGCTGTGGTGGTGAGTGATGTGGTTCCAGCCTGTGGTAGAGCTGGAACGACGAGATCCTGATTTCCAGCAGATTTGTGCCATGATGCTGGTGGATGCCACTGTCTGGAAGGTACGCTTCCAGCTGAAGCTTTCGTGGCCGACGTGAAACTTGCGAGGGATCTGTCCACCAACGGATCTAGGCAGGTTAAATGGGTTATTTTCCCCTTTCTTACAATAGAGGCTCAATCTCTTGAATTCTTTGAATCACAGCTAAAAATACAGACTAGCTCAAACAGATGTTTTAGGTTTGCTACAGTGGTAGGCTGCTGTCAGCCTGTGTTGTTCAAGAGATTAGTTAATCCGAACGTCTCCTCTTCTTTAAAAAACAATGACTCTATCAATCCAGGTAAGGGATTAGTTGATTCAGTGAGAATTTTGTAGACATGGAATTGTTGGTCTGGTACTTATGCCTGCATTTCTTCTGTCTCATTGAAATACCTCAGTCTCTGTATATTGCCTTGCGGTATTGCATAGGCCCCCTCAGTTACCAGTGGAGAAAAAAATTACATATCTCAAGAGAGACTTTTAGTCTTAGGGGACATAGACTCTTTGGGAATAAAGGTACTGTAGAGTATATACACAACAGATAGTCTTACAGTCAGTAATATCATCTATTAGTGTCAAAAAAAGGCTGGAGGTCTTTTGTGTTTGGTTTGTAGTGTGCATACAAACACTGCTCTTTGATATCCACATTGTTCCAGGGGGAAAACATGCTGGAAAAGAACCTTTGATTTCAAGATTATGAAGGAAAATATGTATGTCTCTAGTTCCCAGGACAGAGTGAAAGCAGGGAAGTCGGGGGCTATTAGAAACAAGAGATAAGCAGAAGTAAGAGAAGGAAGAAAGAAATGTGAAGACAGACATATTCAACTATTTGCAATTTTTCTTTCCTGCAATTATACCTAGGAACTATCTCAAAATCAAAGGGATGGCCTGAGAGTGCATAAGAGATGTTTAACCCATAGCAGAAGGGAATAATGAGTGATAGTGTTCCTGGGAAACCTCTGTGCAATGTTAGGCTACCCAGGTACGAGTGTGAAGAACAGATACACAGATATATAGGTAACAAGAGTAAGAAACAGCCCATTAGCAAGATAGAAAGTAAATGAGAGCTTAAATGCACCAAATGAAATGTTTTTTTTTTCTCTAATGAGTCATAGCTAAGAGAGCGTAAATTCCTTTTAGCATTAAAGATCTGAATTTTTACAAGTTCCGTTTTTCATTCAAATGAGGACACAACATCAGTTAGAGTCTATTCTGGAAACATGGATCAAAACCTCTATTAAAGGCCTTCTCCTAGCTTTCCTTGGTGCTTTCTGAAGGAATAGTCTAATCAGTGCTTCATGAACACAGGGGAGTGGAAAATTTGTGCACTGTGATGCCTATCATATGTTTAATATAATGAGATACTTAGCTATATTAAACCTTTGACAATGTTTGTAGCTATTACTAATTAAAGGAAGGGTGACTAACCCTGTGAAGGGTGTCCCAGCACTGGTTATGTTGGTGTCTGGAGCTGAGATGTTAAATGCACAGATTATCCCTCTTGGGTTAGTTAAAAAACATTGCTTGGTCTGGCCATCAACTCTTATATCTTGATTTTCAAATTAGCATTATTCTAATACAATATGCTGAGGTCCTGCCTGTTCCATATCCAATAGAAGATATATTAAGTCTGTATTCATTAGCTGACAATATATTGACCTTATCGTATGACGGTTGCTGGGTAATAATGTTTTGCCTCTCTTATCTCTGGTACATTCTCCTAAGGATCTCGATGTACTTTCAAATACAGTGAGTTTAATCTCGCTGCCCTTTTGCATGCTGAAATTGTATTAACATCCTTGTCACACACATCAAAGAACTGTAAATTAGGTAACGTTCCCATAACCCACAAAATTTGTTGCAAAGCATGTTACAAAATGCAGATTTTAATATAACTGTGGCAAAATTTTCTAGCGTGGTGCAATATTCCTGCTGAAGCACAGGTAATGATGTGGATCAGCAACTTCAAAGGTGGTTTAGATGGCAGCAGTGGTGACTACTGCCAGGACAAATAAACTGTCACATGTGAAAAATTCTAATACACCAGAAAATCCGTAGCAGTGCAGGTTTAGTGTGCCAAGTTTGAGGTGTTTTGGCGCAGGGAATGAACTAGATTGTATTTTTAGATTAATTCTGTCTTCCAGTTTTGAGTGCTTCTTCCTCTGCTCTTCTTTGTCCCATTCATGTAGACCAGAAAACTTCTTGGTCACTGTCTCTCTCTTGTACATTTCTTTAAGACTCCTATGTGGAAACTTCTCGTGTGTGTGCTAGGTAAAGAATTTGTTTCCTTTCCCATTAAAATTTTCAAGTTTTTCAGTGGGGACACTCACTGAAACTTAAATCTACCGAAAGTGAGATCCAAAAGTTGTTCATTAAGCAAACACTATTCACATGAGTTAAAATACTTCATTGGCAATTAAAAACTCATGCAACATATTTACTGATAATATTAAGCAAAAGTAATGTTAATGGGCTGTTATGCTTGAAATGGTTGAAAGAGAACAATGTGATTTAACCATTTAAAGTTTTTTAAAGGTAAAAGATTTTTGTCCTGGCCAGTTTTAGTTTCAACATTCTGGGTTTTCCTGGTTTAAAAAAAAAAAAAAAAAAAAAAAAAAAAAAAAAAAAAAAAAAAAAATCCTAGCCAGCTGTAATTAATGTACCATCTACTACCTTGGACTACTTGGGGACTTTACTGCTATGTCTTGGATGGAAGAGCCCAAACTCTCAAGTTGGCATCATTATAAACCAATCTTCAACAGACTGTTCCCGGGTTGAGACACTGTCTGTTTGGGTCTAAATAATAATTTGTCCACACCAATCAAGTTTCAGCTTCCAGAGAGCAATCCTGGTGCTAAGTATGACAAGATGTGGAAGCCACTGTCTTAATGTTACTGTATTACCTACTGATGATCGCCCAAGACCTGCAGTGCTCCTCTTGCTGAATATATTTGCAGTTTGCTCCTTATCCCAAACTGCTTGTGGGCCAGGAAGATGATGATTATACTCTGGCTCCTGCTTCAGCTGTAGTTCATGACCTCTTGTTTTCCAGTTTCATGAAGTATAGCAAAGTGACAGCAAAATATAAGACGTGTATGTTGCAAGCCAATCTCCTCCTGAACTCACGTTGCAAGCCTGTTTCAGCCAAGCATGTTGCCCGTACAGTGCCTGTAATCTATGGTGTATGTCTGGGGTTTGATGAGAAAATGTAATTCTATAGCCTCTGTGTGCTGATATGAATTCTCCTGCGTGTGTGGTATGATGTGAGACCACAGCCAATATTTTATGATGTAGTCCTCCGACAGCAAGCTAGTGAGTCATTTCCTACCGTCCTTTAGAATTATACTCTGTGCATTATGGGCAACTCCTTACATATGGTCACTAAGATATAAGGACATGGTTCAGTGGTAAGTGGAGAAAGACTTTAATACCCTCTCCAAGTAGATTTGGAAGGTAATATTTTGACAATGTGTTTTATCTCCCTTTTATGAATCAGGCTTTATGGCTGCATTCACCTCGTCTGTGGGCATGCCTTTGAGGCCAAATTTGTCAATTGTTTGCACTGTCTTGCTGCAGGAGTGCCCTAGAGAGCATCTCCATAGCACTCCATCTGTTACATCCTCAGGGGGAATATGAGAGCATCTTGCCCTTAAAGTGACCTCTGGACACCTCTGTGTGTGATGTGCAAGACCTGCTCTTGGGGGCACTCCAGGCAAGGAGATCGGTACCTGGCCCAAGAGGCCAACTAGCAGCACCTGAGCCAGGGAGGGTGCCTCTGCAGCAGCACACTCTCACACAGGATGTTCCCAGCAGATTTAGCAATATCTCTCCTGCATGCTTTTGAGAGCTGCCACAAGAGCCCTGAGAAAATTATACCTGTCTTCATCTAGAGGAGGTATGGATAGTCCTGATGTGATCATCATGAGAAGACAGGTGCAGAGAAGTGACCAGGGATAGGTATGGGAGTTGAAACAAAGCTGTCTGACAGGGAAGGAGGCTGAGGATGGACGTGTCTTGGTTTAGGATAGAAACACTTCTATCTAGCATCGACAAGGAAGACACCTCCAGCCAGCCTGTGGTGATGCAGAAGCATGTCCTTTTGGCAGAATAGGGTTGTGCGTCTCGTCATCTGTTTGGTGGAAAACACAGAGTTCTTCAGACCCAAGAGCACCCTTGATAAGAGCATACGCTAGGTAGAGCAGCAGGCTGCTTACCTGGGACCACTGCCTAGCAGTGGGACACTTCCTTTGGAGGGCCTAACACCAAGCTCTTCTTGGCCCCAGTTCACCAGCTGTCCTCCAGCCAGCTGTGGAGCTCCAGCTAGCAAAGATGACACATGGACATTTCCCAGGTGAGGAGGTATCTTCTACCTGGCAGCAAGCCACTAAATGCCTACCTGTGTTTGCTACTCATCCTGACACAGGACCATAACTTAAAAATGATCTTTGATTACTCCATGGGAACGTCCTACTATCACTAGCAGAGTTGAGAGAGAACACCAGTGAATCCATTTTGGGGTTGGTGAGCTTCAGGTTCTGTGGGGGCAGGTGTGGTCTTGGGTACCACGGAGCATGGAGTGGGACAGCTATGCGGTGAGGCCGGTGGGGTAAAAGCATCCCCAAGAACATCCCCGTTCGCGTGGAGTTTGGGCAGTTGTGGTGCGCTGCTGCCGCGGTTGGGTTGTGCCGAAGGAGCAGATGGGGTTGCTCCGCTGGGCCTCCATTGCCACAATGTCCCTGAGCTGCAGATCGCTCAAGCAGACCCCCTAGGCAAAACACATATGATTATTCAGCATGATTTACCCTTGCCAGCAATCTGTGTAATAGTTCATCGGTCATCATGGAAACGTGTGACTTTAAGGTACAGAACAATGCAAAATTTGTTCTTACAGTGTAAGTCGATTTCCATGTACAAAACCTTTGCTACTAGTGTGACAATATATAAGCCTGTAGCTAGTGGAAATCATATGCTGTTACGAGACTATGATAGATTTATGCCATTTGAACAATGGAAGTCTGTTGTTTTGATGATATGATATACGCTGAAAGTTTTCAGACTATATATTTAAATAGAAAATGTTTCAAAGCTCTGATATATGCAATAGAAGACTCATTATGCTGTATAGATTTGTACTCTCAATAGTCTGATATGATTGCACCTCTACATCATCTACTGCCGTCTGTCAGTGCCTACTAGAGTGCATGGAGCTTGTAACTAATACAGCACATGAAGGATAACATCTAGGAGGGGAGTATGGGATTTTATGCTGATTGACTGGAATGCAGTGTGAGGCTACGTGTGCTACAGTGAGGGGACAAGTTTGTAAAAGACCTTTAACTCAGCCTGTGAGTTGGGATAGATTTGTACAACCCAGCTTTCATACATATAGATGTTCATTCCTATGTGGGCTTGCAACATTTCAAAGTTTATTTTATATAATTTTCATACTATATCCAACCTTTTCTTTGTGTCCTACAAAACATAATGCTTTACCTTAAACGACAAACTTGCTTAATGAAGAACCTAAACTCTTGCTCCTAATTCCTATTCAAACTGCTGTCCCACTAAGGTACATCAGGAGGTAAGGACCTTGCAAAAAAGCTGGATCTCGCTTTTTAGTGTTACTGGAAGGTCAAGAAACTCAGTCCCTGCGTGACTGGAGTGGGTTGTGGGTGAGCAAGCCCCCCAGCTGAAAACTGAGCAATGGGGGAGGGCTTTGTGTTGCTCCAGTAAATGGAGGTATCTAGGGTCTGGCATCTGATCCCACATCATCTCAATCTTTAGGTAAAAACATGGAGGTGAGGCTGCTAACAACCATGGGAGTTTGTAGAGCAAACACTGTTTTCTGTTGCATCCAAAGTAACTGTAATGGAGTATCTCAAAATGCAGATTTATGCACCCTGGTGCAGATGTGAGGAGGTTGTGCATCTAGATGCTGCGTGCAGGCACAACTGCCCTTGTGTGCGCACATCCAAACTCCTGCCTGGGGGCTGAGAAATTGCACAGGAGAAAGTGCAAAAGAGAAAGAGAAGAGAAACTGCATGAGAACTTAGAATCACCCCTGCTACACAGATGACCCCTGATGTGGGCAAAATATTCTGCAATTCTAGATCCCCTTTTTAATATTCCTACATATAAAAAGATTTCAAAATGGTGACAAGATATTGTGATTTTTAAAATTACTTCCAAACACATTACAGTATTTTCTAAACCTGCTTTTAGCTCAGGAAATCTCCATGGTCTAAAATTTGTTTTAGACAAAGTTTTTAGACAAGTTTTAAACACTACATTTTTTGTGTTTATTTAATTTACTTTATAGCTTGCTGTCTGAATTTGAAAACTTCCAAGCTACATAGCTTAGCTGCAATTAGTCAAATGGCATTTTTTGTGTTCTGGGTCTTGTAGTAGAGTAGCTTTTATAACTTACTTTCCCCTATGTATTTGCTGCCCTTAATACTTGGATTATATGAGTTTGTTTATCTGGTTGTTTATACTGCTTATATGTTGGATAAATGGAAAAAGAAAACTCCACCACCCAGTATATTTGTTTAAAAATTATACATAAAGGCAATTGCCTGAGTAGGTGATAATTTTAAGTGTCACACTTCAGCCATTCTGTGTCTCGGTTTTCCTACCTGTAAAAGAAGTATACCAGCTATTAACTATCCCAGGAGCTGCTCCTGAGATTTAGCAAACTGATGGGCATAAAGTATTTCAGGATCCTTGGAGAGAAGCTGCTGTATTGGTTTTTTATAGAAAAGTACTAGAGAGCCTTGACAGTCTCCCAGAACAAGAAGAAATTCTTGGCAGATACCTCCCTATGGCAGGTCAGTGCAGAACTCGTTTCCTTTCACTGGTCAGTCTTAATGAGAGTCTAGATCAGGACTCCAGGTCGTTTACAGGCTGATCTATGGCCATGATGTCATGCTCCAGCTGGGACATATTTTACAGAGGATTGTACATGTCACTTCCGTCACGTTTCCAGGATTCCTGTAATTATGCACGAGGCCAGTAATGAGGATGTTTAAGCAGCAGTGAGCTAAGCTTGGCACGTCGGGGCAGCCGCCCTCGTGCATCTGATGGCACACAGGGCTGTGGCTCTAGCGGTATCGACCCGAATGGGCCGTATCTTGCAGATTAATCTGTCTCCTTGTCTTGGCAGGTAATGCTAGCTGAAAAGCTGGCCTGTTCTGACTCCATTTTAGTGATACAAACAACTTTCTTGCTCGCAAGTAGCTAGACAGGGTCTGCCACCATAGCTACATATCTGGGGAACTGCAAGATATCATGGGAACATGTGGTTGAGAGACCATTCAGCATTACTTGGGTACTCTAAAAAGGAGTGTTATTAATAGGTTTCATTGGAAAATGCTTATCATATTTTAAACATCATTTTTCAAAAAGACATTTCCCAGATTTGGTGGAATTTTTAGTTGTATGTTTTCTCATTTGATTAGGAAAAAAACCCCAAAGTCTAAAAATTACTTATTTCACTGTGAACAGAACTCAAATATTTGTAGTGACAGAAGTTACTGACCTGAAAGTTCCTGAACTCCAAAATGGTAAGCAAACCTCACCAAAATTAATGTAAGAAAAAAGCAAGAAGATAAGCTGACTGGTATATAGGAGTCTCTGTTTTGCTAGAGTAGTGGTAGGGACTAACGCCAGTGTCATCCACATCATAGGTGAGGGCCATAAGCACTCAGGCTTTGTTTCCTCTATTTTTTGGGGTAGTGCTAGGATGTGCGGTAGGGATGGCTGCAGACCAGTGAGCAAAATCATTGCTTGTGAGGGTAAGAGACAGACCCAGCCCTTTGTCCAACAAGAATTGACTTGAAGCAGCTAAAACAAGAGTGCACAAACTGCAATTTTTTAATGTCCCTACTCTGAGCAGAGTAGAAGAGTGTCCTGAGTTGCCAAATTCTGTCGTGAATGAATAGCCTTCCACCAGCCTTCAGGCAAAGGGCTATATGGCTCCTGTAGCTCTTGTGGTGTTTCCCAAAGCAGTTCTGTGACACTCTTGGTTTCAAGGACTGATGCTTACAGGGAGTTTGAAACAGTCTCAGTCTCTTACTGCAGTCCTTACTTGCTCTAACATAAGTGAGGAGGGAATCAATCCTGAAATGAATGTTTGGATCTGGATCAGAAGTGTGGAGCTCGGGTGGTGGCTCAGGTCCCTGTCTAGGTCTCACTGAGTGAAAACAGCAGGCAGGCACATATGCGATGAGTTGTATTTTCATCAGTGAAATAATATGTGCTGTATCTAATGAGCTTGGGTACAACCTGACCAGGAGAGCTGCCAGCATGGATTGCTTATTTCATTGCATGACACTGTCTAATTTCATTTTATTTATTGCCCTGTGTAGCACCTATAACAACAACGCCTGGGCGATGACAGAACAATCATTCTAACAAAACACACCGTATAGTTTTTATGGCCTTTGAGACTTGTACTGGCAACTTCACAAGACGCAATGTTGAACGAGGGAGACCACTGGTCTGACCCAGTCTGGCAGTCTCTGTGATGGACAAGCTGTGTGGCCAGGGCAGGAGCTCAGCTTTGCCCACCTTTATCCCATCTGCTGGAGCATCGCTTGGTGTCCGCTCGTGCACCAGGTGACCCCTCTGATGCAGAGGACCAGGACTGAAAGCAGCTCAAAGAGTTGACCAGGTTTCCCTCCTCTGCAAGCTGTAGCAAAATTCCCAGGGGACACACAGGAACTGTCTGGAGTGATTTCCCTGTGTGTTCATCTACAGCAAGAGTATCAAACCCTAAACAAAGTTCCGGCTATTGCACAGAATTCCATCCCTGGAGAAGCACCCAACCTTTGCTGCACTATTTCTTTTGGATGTTATAGCTGTGGTATTTCTTCTTTTGCTACACATCTGGTGGCTGCACCGATAGGCTTACCCTTCAGACCATCCATTTTTGTCAAATCCACCTGCACTCCCTTCTTAAGTTTGGTTTTGGTCTGTCACACGTGACAAGCTTCAAAAACAAGGGCCAAAAAATTTTTGAACAAAGAATATAATTCTTAGTTAATATCCATTTTCAGTACTTTTTTTTTTTTTCTTTCTCAAAAGCCTGCTGGGAACTAAATATTAGGATCACATGGAGAAATTTTAGGCTAGAAAAATTCAGTCTGAATACATCTAACTGTCATTCCCCACACTATTCAAAACTGGGAGTAAATCTGAGGACCTTTAGATCCCACTGTTTTCACAATAATGTGAAATAGTTTACCGTAGAGTTGCTAAAAATGACCTCCCAGATTGCTCCCAGCCTGTCACTTGAAGGTCTGTAACAGCTTTTCTCCCTCAGTAGTTTTAAATATATTGAATTAAATTGCCTAATCTTAGAAGCCAACGTGTATAAAAGGTAGCCTCAGTGAAATAGGGAGTATAAAAGGTGACTTGGTGGAATAAGAAGTGTAGTGAGACTGACCTTGTTTTCATCTTTTAAGTACCATTTATACATTTGAGCTCTTTACAATTCTTGCTTTCCCAAGCCTGTGTGAATCAGCAGTGTGTTGCAACCCTTATTTTACAGAAATCAAAGCTGGATTTTTCAAGCAGCTCATCTTTCACTTGGGAACATGAGAAAGGGGTGAGATTCCCAAAAATGTTCGGCAGCCTTCTCAGAGCTGTGCGCGACAGCGAGCCCCGGACCCATCATACTGACTTCATGTGCACGGATCCTGCTGAAGCAGGGGAAATTTGAGCTGAGCTGTGTTGAAAATCTGTCCAACTCAAGCATTTCAAAGATATTTAGGCCTTGTTCCACTCACTTTTTCAAGACTTAAGTGAGACAGGTTATAGGTTTAAATTCCCTTGAAACTGGTGGCAAGGAGACATTGAGGCATGTTCTAAAATATCCCTGCTCTGCATCTCTGTTAAGTATCTTTAAAATCAGGCTGGAGACTATTTGCATACAATCACGCAGACTCAAGTTTGTATTTTTAATTGCAAGACTATTCCATTTCCCCATAGATAGCCACAAAATAAAATAATGAGATGAGAAGAAAAACAATGAGATGATTCTCTTTACAAATTCCTTAAAATATATGAATATAGCAATGGTTTTCTGTAAGGCTGGGATGTGACGTGCTTCTATGAGATAAGCTATTCTAACAACTTGTGTTGGATTTTGGGTTCTGACTGAAAGCCTAGCCTTTTCGGTTAGAAAAGATAATATCCTAAACACATGTCTAATAACTGATTTCTCTACGTATATTCAGTGTGTGTAATGCTCTCTTAAGGGAACAAACACTGCTGTGGTTGAGTCAGCAGGATGGGAACACTCATCTAATCAGTGTTTTTTAGTCAATATTTACAAGTAATACAAAACAACTTTTTGCTCTATGGGGAATATAACATTGTACTTCCTAATGTAATAGCTTATGGATAAAATGTTGAGTTAACCCATTAGAGGTTCTCCTAATGCATCACTAACACAAACAAAAATCAGTTTCTTTAAAGTATCATTTAAATTTGATCTACTATTAATATTTCTCTAGATGTTTTCCAGTGGATGATTTTTAATCATCATTGATAAAATTCACTTCATCTTAATGATCTGGCTGCTTCATTAACATGTGATAGAGTATCATTCATGTGGCCAGGCAAATTCTAGTTAGAGCATGGACTACTTGTAGAGCTGTAGCATGTGTTTTCCAAAACATTTAATCTTGCAGAGATCATATGAACACCCATCCTCTGTTCCTGAATGGGCAGGCAACCTCTAGTGCCTTTTAGACTTGGTTTGTGATTTCATCTACTGTTGTTAGAAAGAAAAGCAACGTGAAGAGAATATTCAAGGTACAGTTTTCAAGCCTGAGAGTCACGCTGGTAGCTAATGGACGTACATTGCCCATATCTGAAGCATTGCTTATCCACAACTCCGTTTTGTTTTCACAACCGTGCAAATTTTAAGGATCTTGGTATGTGTCAGACTGCACCATGGTTCAGCTGTAGCAAGGGAGCTGGGGAAGGATGCATTTTATCCAGAGACACAGGTGATTTTGTGTTCAATTCAATCATGTCTCTCTCTTTCGGGCATACGTATGTGTGCCCCATGCATGCTGCATCAGTGTGAGAAGGATCTTTTCCCTTCTGTTGCCTTCATTCTGATGTGAAAGCCGTCCTAGTAGAGCCTTCAAACTCTCTCTGTGGGAAAATGGAGCAGTTTATCCCTTCTGTAGAAAAATATAAATCTTGAAATCAAGGTTCTGCCTGGGAATTAACGTTAAATATGAAAACATACTGGGGTAGCCAACCGTTTTTTGGATCCCTCAGTCTAATCTTGGAATTTTTACAGTCAGTTACATTCTGTAAAGCATCCCTGTGATGTGTTGCATGCAACTGCAGTACAAGAAAATAGATGTTTTCAGACTAGTTGTAAGGATACTGAAATGAATCTCCATATGAAAACATGAGTCCCCTGTAAGCAGTGGCGTATGTGAGCATGTGTGTGTCATTCAGGTTTGCTATTGTCTTCTAGATTTGGAGAAACCTCACCGGAGTGCTGCAGAGGAGTGGGTAATTGGGCAAAACAATGGCAAGGCCACAGAAACAAGCACCTCATGCTCTTGGGGAGCACAAGTCAAGTCATTCTTGTCATCAGACATCCCAGTCACCTGCTGGGATACCTGGGGGAAAAATTAGGGTAGCAAAACACATATTGTTTCTTTTGTTAGAAGTGCCAAGTTTGGTGGAGATGAATTGGCCATCTGTTCCACTCCCAGCGACGTTCTGGCAAGCCGTAAAGCTCCTTTTTATACGTTGCCACTTTCCATCAGTGCTAACAAAAGTCAGAGGGAATTGTTTGGTTTTTCTGTAGAACATTCTTCCTTTTGACAATGTGCAACCAAGAGCCTTTTTGCACAAAGATTTGCTCTCCCTCTGGCCTCTCCATGTTTGCACAAGACATTCAGGTACCTTATCTCCAAGTGAGAGAGTAATCAGACACCTATTTAGGCTTGAAACTAAAACCCCTCAATGGACTGCCCAACAAAGAGCTCTTGTCCAAGCAAACACTGTTCATCCTGGTGTCAGTCCTTTAGCTGATACAGTCCCTGGGTCTGTGCATGCTTCATCTTGTAGGACAGTCCACGTCTCTCCATTATGGTTAGGGTCACGGCCTTCTCCCACTGTTTTCCTTTCATGGCACAGATGACACGCTAATGGTCATTAGTTACATCCTAATTGACTGCCGTGGGCTGCAGAGGTATCCTCTAACATGTTTCTGAAGCTGCAGAGTCCCCCAGTGTCTGGATGCTCGAGCTCTTCTCGCATCTGATAAAGTGCATCTGATTCCATGTGCTAATCATCGTCACCCAGGGTGGTTTTAGCAATGTGGGAATGTGGAATTTAGCCTGTGTGCAGTGTATCTTATATAGCATCATATATCGTATAAGATACATAAATCCTATATATTATATAGCGCCTTACTCTGCTGAGCTCGTGTTTATGGTTTTAAAGACAGTCAGTAACACGTAGCTCTGGCACGTGGAAAAGTCTCGCTGAGGTCCCACCTTTCCCCTGGCTGCTCAAGGGTAGCGACGAGGCTGTTGGGGAGGCAGAGCTGAGAGAAGTGACTTTAGTCTCTGAGAAGATGAAGCTCCTGTCTGGAGAACTGGATTTATATATATTCAGATTTTCCAAATTCCTGTAAATAATTCTTTACACTATTTTTCCCTTCCTGAATGACTGTTTCTGAATGCAGGCCAGCCAGTTGAATTCTCTTGTGTTAGGTTTCTGTATGTACATACTTTGAAAGTCCATTTTACTAAATACAACTGCACCTTTGAAAGACATTTCTGAGCTTTGTAAACTTGTTAATGAAGCTTGTTCATTCAGTTTGATATTCTTTTAATATTGCAGACAGCGAATTAAATAAAACACCACTTTGGTGCCAAAGTGATTTCTTGCTGTTACGAAAAAATATAGATGAAATTGCATTTGAATTTTCCCTCCAGATAGTTTTCTTAGATAGATCTAAAGAAGCGACCTAGGAATTGTCTCTTTTTCAAAAACCCCCTCAATCTTAGCAGGTTTGTGTTTTGTTGAAATATTTCAGGAGTTTCTATTCCAGCTTCCTTTCCTCAGCATAGCCACCCTGTGTCCTGGCTGTAGCCCTCTGGGGGCACAGGCAGCAAGCACTGGGGGCAGTCAGGTGAGCTCCTCAAAGAGAAACCTTCTGCCCTGATGGGTGCTTTGGGGAGGCTAAAGCCCCTCAAAAACCTGCCCTGCTCCATCGTGCTAACCATGACAGCAACAGCAGAGCATGGTTTGCTGTCAAAAGACCATAAAATGAAGTAAGCAGCATCAAACGAATGTCCTGTGACAACTGCCAGGCTGTTAAATTATAGAATAAATAATCTCAGCCTATTTAGATACCTAATTAGCTCCTGTATGATTACTAGAGTATGAAATAATACTCGGGTGCTGGAAAGGAGCCAGGGAATATTTACTTACGCCTCCCACCGCTGTGGATTGCTGCTGGCAGGTAACTAAATCCAATAATTACTAGCAGGGAAAAAAAAAAAAAAGGCATGTCTGCTGTTCTCTCTCCAAATTGATGACAATTCAACAGAAGAAGGGAGGTGAAAGAAAAACTTGGAAAGCAGAGGAATTTGAAACAGGATGCAGCGCAGGGGCAGCGAAGCTGTGCACGCTTCTGGGTAATTTTATTTAAAGACAGCCTATCTATTTTGATATTTGCAAACTCCTGTGGCTTAGCCGTTCCCTTCACATGTTTGTGGCTCCATGGCTTTGATGCTGTTTACAGTTGATATCAGTGAAGGAAAGGTAATCAAGTCCCTTAGCTTAGTTTTGTGATCTGGGTTTTGCGTGTATGTAAGAAGAAAAGGAGACAAACTGTGATTCTTGCTTTGCATCTCTCCACTAGAAAAAAACTAGCTCTGGGACACTTGAAACTTGCCTGGCATTAATGAACATCAAGAAGTCGTGCCAGAGCGTCGCTGGTAATGCACCAAAACTACCCAGTTTTGTGTTTCACCCTGAAAGTTTCCTAGAGCTGATCACAAGGAGCTGAACCCGGCCAGCAGCTGCAGTGCAAATCTCTGAGCTGAAATCCAACACTGACAGCAAAGTAAAGCCCGATGGGTGGTAGAGAAAATCACTGCAGAGGAGAAGGACTCCTCTGAAAAGTGTGCCGGGGTGTAATACGGACCTGTCTTCTTGGATTATTTATATCAGGGGCTTTGACTGAGACTCTTGTTAAAGGCAGGACTATGCAGAGCTGCTGGTGCTACGGTCACTCCCATCCTTTGTGCATCTTGTTGGAGAGAATTTCCTTTTTTTGAGTCGTACTAAGCTGCTGTAGCCAGGAGAGAAGCTGCACTTACCCTGCCTTCGACTGAGGTAGGCTTGTGCACAGTATGATGTGCCGAGCTTCCTGTCCCTGCACTGGGTGAACTGGTTAGCATCCCGGGTGCCGCATCTCCCCGAGTCCTGGCATTACTACCTGTGTATTTTCAGAACCTGGTTTCGTCAAAATGATTTGTGTGACAGCACCTAAGGGTGATTGAGGAGGCTGGGAAAGAGGCTCAGGAGAGGAATATTGAGCTTGGGTCCAGCGGTGTTGCCAGAATGCAGGAGCTCAGCTGCTTCCCGGGAGGGCACATCCCTTCAGGGGTTTTGTTCCCCCTCTGCCCCTTCCTGCCCTGAGCAATTACCTGTCTCGCAAGGCTTCACCCCGTGTATTTTTCTCACTGCCTCCTGATAAGGAAGCACAACGCTTGGAGTGACAGGGTGGAGACAGCTCTTAACCACAATGGGGGGGATTGGGGAGGGCAAAAAATTTACTGTCCTTTTTGTCACTCCTCAGTGTGGTTAGACACATACGCACATGTCCATACTTTGTAAGGAAACAAGGCCCACAGGTTAATTTTCTCCGCCGAATCTATCAAAGACAGACTCTAACTGTGGTAGTAAATTACACACAGACATATGACACAGATATATTGTCAGGCTAGGATTTTTCCACTCTGTACATTTAATTTGACTCAACAGTGTCGCCCCAGTTTCTGCAGATTACAGGGTCCACACTCTCAATCATTTCTATTGCTCCCATAAGGAGAGAATTTTGCTTTATTTCTTTCTTGTGTGCTTGCACCTGCTGTGTTTTATTGTCCTCTTTAACCCTTTCATGGCACGGGTATATTCTATCAAACTGGTGTGCAGATGCCAGCCGTCTTGCTGTGCTGCAATAGATAAGGGGTGTTTGATGGCTTGCATGGGAGGGCACAGCAGGGAGGGTAGACTCGGGAGGAAGAGGAGGGGAGGCAGAGCAATCTGTGGCGTTGTGTATGCCGGTGCCCTTCTGGTAATCCAACCCTGCAGTCTAGAAATGTGGTTTCAATTTTTCCTTTGAAATATGTAACGAGAAATATTGCCAATACATACTGTATTCCTCTTTTGTGAAGCACTTGATTCTCACCTAGTCTAACAGCTGTAAGAATTATGTCTTTTGACAGTGGTATTTGACACTTAGTTTGCAAATTGGGTTCATATTTCAAAAACAAGAAGGAAGTAGCCTGGGGGTTGGTCACCACATCAGCTTTTTCATATTCTTTTTGTTCTTTTGTCTGCTTTGCCATCCAGTTGGAAAATCGTTTCAATAGCCCAAGTTTGACATTGCCTTTTCTAATGAACCTAAAAAGTTGTGCAAAGAACTTCCTTTGGGTGCTCACCTGATGGCTCCAGCAAGAAGAGACTGTTCTTTTGTGTGTCTCGACTTCTTTTTAAAAGGATTTTTGAGATGCGTGATCTTGGCTGGGTTTGATGGCCATTGGAGCTGTAACTCCCCATGTTAGTGCTGCTCTGCTGAAAGCATCCCCTCTGCACTGGCTTTGAATCCTTGCAGATCACTGACTCCAGAGGTCCTTGTTTGAAATTTAGGATTATCATCTCTTGTGTGTTTCCTCAAAAGACTTCAACATATTTTACAAATTTAATTAATGCTCATCCATCTCAACATGTGACAAATTGAAGCATAGAAAGTTTAGCTTAGCTGCTTTTGTTCAAGATGATAGGAGCTATAACCTAGAACAGAGCTCAGCACTCAGTAGGCTCAATGCTCATATTTCTTAATGTTTTAACTAACAGGTTGCACTTCTTCCCACTTCTTATCAACATCTGTGGTTGGTCCTTCCCCCCTCCATTTATATTGCTTTTCAGTGAAACCGAAGGTTTTCCAAAAGTAAAGTTCATTCTTAAGCTTTTCAGCTCAGTGTGAATGCTTAATGTTTTTGAAAATAGGAAGAAATTGTAAAATGGAAATGGTTTTCAGGAATTGCCATGCACCTTCAGTCACCCTTCCCAACTTTGAGTGGGTTTTGTGTGCTCTTTAAGACTTTCTAAAAACCAGTCCATGCAAGTCCAGATTTCAGCGCATTATTTTCAGCATCCTATTGCTACAAATCTTGGCTTAATATGTTAATGTATTCAACATACAACAGAGTATGGTTTGATACCTGTTGGGAGTGTGTGCCACCCTGTTCTGGTTCCCTGGAACTGACAGGCATGAGGGACCTAGAGTGACGTGCCCTGGACAAGCAGAGCTTTTTAGGTTAAATGTGGACCTCTGAGGCTGTTGTGAGGTGGGATCCATGTTCAGGAGGATGAATAAAGGCAAAGGGTGGGGAACACCCATTTCTCAGTCATGTGGAGAGGAAAGGAATTAAGTGATGAACAGAGGAATTGCATAATGGGGCAGGCTGGGGAGAAGAGGACATCACAGTCCAGATCCAAGATCTACAGGCAGAACCAGCACTACCCACATGAGACGCTGCTCTGGTCGTGTGAAAATTCAAAATATGGCTCTGTGCGCTCCCTGTGCTTCTGGAGCACTGCTCAAATCTTCCTGGGATCCAGAATTGAACAGCCGGAGAGTTTCCTTGGGCTCAGCTTCCCATATGTTTATGCCCCATTAGGATTCACGACTTGTCCCTCTTCTTGCCAGCGTTTTTTGGTGGCAAGTGGTGTAATTAAAATTGTGAGTGTCCATCTTGTTACCTGTAGATCTCCAGCCTTAGCTTCCATGGTTAAGGCTGCTGCAGATCACACATCAGAGCTTCTGTTTTCTGTGCTGTAAATCTATTGCAGCATCACTTAAACCAGTCTCTGGTTTTCCTGAAAACAGCTTAGCTACTGTCATGGCTAGAAAAAGACTAGACTGTGGGAAGACAGCATGAAAGCAGGAGCTGAACCCTGCATTGGAAAGACAGAAAATGTGTGATAGTGGTCTGTAGAGGTGTAAACTTGTCTCCTCTTTGCAGGTACAGCTTCCCCCTGAGTGGTTGCAGTGATGTAAACAGAAGGAAATACAGGTTTTCTGGGGTGTGTATATAATCCCTCACTAAATTCCCCTGCTTAACTTAGCAGCATCTTAACTCCAGCTTCTCCCGGGTATATATTTTGATGGAAATCCCTCAGTCTCAGTCTCACGCAAGCTTTACTGTTGCTGATGACTTCAGTGTTGTTCCTGTAGCTCATCCCAAACCTAGTCAAATATTTCCAGAGAAGGGTTTAATTATAGAGCATTCTTCCCATGTTTTATGACATTAGCTAAGAGTGAGTTCCCATCCAAGAACTGAAGAGCCCACATTTGTTTGATTATCCACTGTAATGTTTGTTTTTCTTCCCATTAGACAGAAATGAACTTGTCACAGCACATGTCACTCTAGGGGCAGGGAGGTGTGGGTGAGAGGAGCGTGTTAGCACATCACTCCTTGAATGAGTTGAAGCAGTGTTAATAATCCCATGCACAATCCTGAAGACCTTCCTGGAACCTTTCTCCAAGGCCCAGTTTCCTTCTGGGTATCCAATATTCCATCAGTGGGGAAGGAAAATGATGTCTGCAAAGGTGCTAATTGCTCATTTTTATCAAAAGTCCAAGAGTCTGCAAAAAGGTGGTGGTGGGGAGCATTTACAGCTAGGAAACTTCTCTTTGCCCAGCCACTTCTGAGAACTCAGCCAAGGTGATTTATGGCCCTGTTCACCAATGAATGCTTCACGCGGGGCTGGGCTTTTCTTTTAAGCAGTTGAATGTTTAGTATAGAAATGATTAGAAGTGACTAGACTAGTATATGACTCAGAGGCTGTAATAATGGACAAAACATGCAAATAGCTGTTTATAAATGACAAAAGCTGCAACAAATTAATGCTGCACGGGTTGGCTCTAGGAAAGTTAGAAAGCAAAGAGCAGACCACTTAGATAAAGGAGATTAGCAGGGAATGCAGTCTAGCTGAAGTTTGAATCTCAGTACTTGTAGCATTGCAAGATGTGAGAAAAAGATTATCTATAGTCGGGCTTTATTGAGAGAAGTCAGCGGCAGGAGGCTGATAGTTGTGATACTTCATCTTTCAGGTCTGGCATGATCAAAGTCCTCTTCCTGCCACACCAGTGTCTGACCAATTCCATTTAAAAGTGGTAACAACTTCAAATTTAGTTACAAAAGGGTAAGGAATACAAAAAAGCAAAATTTACAAAATTTTATTCTCCAGGTTCTAAGGCATTTGGGTGAAGGAACTCCTGTAGGACTAACCTCTTGGTTGAGGATACAGTCCTGGACACAACTACTAAACTCTCCTTTGAATACTGTTGGCTTAAAAGCATTCCCTATGCAAATACACAGCAGGAGGAAGTCGGCGACTTCTTGCTGCAGGAAAGGTCAGGAAAACTTTCAGTGTTATGAAAACGCTTGGCCATCGAATGTTGCTGCCAAAGGCACAAAGCAGAAATATATTTGCAAGTCACTCAGACAAGAAAAGCATTAATAGGTCTTTTTAATACATAGACGTGTATTCAAGTCATCTTATTGTCTTAAAAATAACATTTCAGTTGCTTATAATCAGGGTGAAATGCTGAAGGTCTTTTTGTTGGGTAGTTTATCATTTCTCCAAAGGGGTGTGAAGGATGTTTGGCTAAAAGGAAGATATTCTCACTTGGTATTGCTGAACCAGCCTGCAGGCTAATAGACTGGTGAATGGGGTGTCCAGGTTTGGGTAGTGGGGGTCCTCTGTTAGAAGAGGTTGGGGTTGCCCTGTGCCGGACTCACACGGCTCTGGCCTGTTCCAGCTGGCTCCGCAGGGCACAGTTGAACCCCACAGCGATGCTGGTGGCACCTCTGGAAAAGCATATTTAAGACAGGGCAAAACCACCAGACAGGCAGAGAAAGAAGGAAAAAGAGAGTGCCTATTTTAACAGGCAATAAATTAAATTAATTTTCCCCAAGTCAAGTCTGTTTTGCCTATGACAGTAATTGGTAAGGGATCTCCTTGCCTTTATCTCAACCCACAGTTCAGGTAGTTGCAGCCGTGTGTAACTATTGTTCTCAGTGTGCAGTGGTGTAGGCTCCCACCTACTTTGTTTTCTGCGTGACCAACACGTTATAAAAGATCAAGTGTCCAAGGGGTCATTCCAGAACTTATTCTAAATACAGAAGAAAAAAGATTATCATGCTTGACTCTGGTGCTCAAGAGCACAGGCTAATTCAGAGCTTTATAGCTTTCCTGGGTATCTTGGGAAAACCACCTCTCTCTTTGTGCACCACATGATTCCTTGTTAGTGCTCTAGAAGATGACGTTAGGAGAAGAAAGGGCCCCAAAGGATATAATCAGAAGTTTTCCAGTGTTTTCTGGTAGCCTCCAAGCAGGGATTTGCATTAGTCAGCAAATTACTGAGTTAGTGACTTCAAATACCACAGTCATGTTGTGGCACTATCACCCTCGTTCCCTCTAATGACAATAAAATTGTAATTGTGAACTCCTTTAGTTGCAGAAACAAGTGCAAACCTTTCAAAATCATTGGGGTGACAGAGAAAATACTTGTTTTCGAAGAAAGATACAGTGCTGAGCGGTTGGCAAACTTAGTTTTCAAGCATGAAAGACGTCTCTGCTTTATGTTAATCTACAAATTGAGGTGTAAAAGGTTCCACTGATCCTTTCAGGGCATAGCAGATAACAACATCAAATGCTGACTTCAGAAATAATTTTTAAAAGAGATGGCAAAAATGACCTAGTGAGAAAGGGTGAAATGGTATTTTGATTGTTCTTTAAGTTTTTTTTCCTCCCATTTTATGCCACGCAGACAGAAGTATTAGTCTGTATGACAGTGTACGCAAATAATGGCACAGACAGTCAGGCAAGCCTGCTTATCTTTTCTGTCATAATTATACCTGGCATCACCTTCTTGCAAGCCTCTTGCTCAGATTAAATAGCAAAGGCTGGGAAAGGAAAATAGTCAAGTTATATTGCAGCACAGTAGTTGGAGTCCTTATATGAGCCCCATATCATGCAAATTACTAAGCGCCCCTGGCTCCTCTGGGTTGCAGGATGATGCATAAGTTCAGAATCTCTTTACAGGTCAAGAGCAGCTGACTTGGCAGAATCATGCAAGGGAGAGATGTCTTCTCCAGCCGGTGAGGCTGTTGGGTCAAGACTTGGAAACCGTCTGGAAGGTCTGCTTTAGCCAGCCACAAAATAGTAGTCTGTGGTCAGGGTTAGCTGAGAGATGCACAGTGAATTGGATGGCCAGCTGGGGCTGGCTCCATAGTGAGACTTGAGTGCCCAACTGCAAAACCCCCGGGGCAGCCCGAGTACCTGCATCTTCTCAGCCTCTGCCTTGGGGCTGTGAGTTGCACTGGGGCTGGGATGCCCAGGAGCAAGGGACTGCGGTACTGAGATGTGGGACTCATCGCTTCATCTTGCCTCAAATCCCAGAGCATCCAAAACTACTTTCTGTGCGGGTGCATGCTGCCATGTACAATGTTTTCCCTCATATTGGGACGGGCCTTAGACTGCTGGACACAGATAACGACTGATAACAAAGCCAGACAATCACAGTGTAGTGTTTCCTGTTGTCCAATGATAGACTGCATTTACTATAGCCGCATATAATCTGAGTGATGATGTGAGGGACTGCAAAGCAGTACGACAGTCCCACCATGTGGAACGTGCTTCTTATGAAAGCTGTGCTACCCAGAGAGGCTGCATCCTCCTTCGCTCTTCCAGGGAACCTGGCACTGGTTGTATTTAATTTAATGTTGGAAACCCGGTCCCGCATTTTGTAGCTCACATACTTCTCTAAAAGGTAAACAAGCAGGAGACACAGTGTGGCATTAGCAACTTCTAGCACAGCTCCTCTTGGATGCCTTGAAGTCACCCCTGTGGAGCTGCATCACATCTGGTTCTTTCAGCCCTGGCCATGAGCTGTGCCTCTCCTGTGCCTTTGCTGAGGACGTCTGTGATTTAACATGGCCTTCATCTCTTTTGTATATAAAGCTCTAGAGAGTTCTTCCATGGGTTTGCTTGAGTAATTCCTCCATTTAACCTTGTGCAGAATCCTTCTCATTCCCCTGATTCCTGGGGCTGTACCATGGTTTCTATCAAGAGGTAAAAAGCTAACTGAATTGGCGTAGGTCAGAGTGTCAGACAGGCTTGTGAGGTTTGGTAGACGCCATGCAAAGGTCCAAGTGTGGTTTGTTTGAGACCAGCTGGGGTGAGGTTTGGGTCCCTGCACCCTCATCCTGTACGCTTTATTCCTTGTGTGCTCCCTGCAATTGCTGTTGGGAAGTCACTCCTCACCCGAGGATGGGTATGTCAGTCTGGCCAAGGGAAAGCAGTGACCGTGTATGTACAGAGATTTCATCAAAAACTGAGAAACTTTAATACTAGTCATGCTCAGAAACGGTTTCCAAAATTCTTGCATTGAGAAAGATTTCTCAGGGGGCCAGTTGTGCTAAGCATCCTTCTGACATTTCAACAGGGAGGCAAAGGGTAATGCTAAATTTTCTTTTCTTTGACACAAAGCTAAGTTGTTCTTTGGTGTAAATGGAGAAGACTCACAGAATTGAGAGATGGAATATACCTGTTAGGTTATCTTGTCTACCCCCCTGCCAGTGAAAAACTTTTCCTAAGGTGTCTTCCTAAGAATATTAATAAGTCTAGTTATAAAACAATTCAAGTAGTAGGGCTATGCTGTTTTCCTGGGGGAGGCTAGTCCTGAGTCTAATGAGTTTTGCTCTTGGGTAACTTTCCTTGTCTCAGAGTTTTTTCTGTGACTTTTATTGATGAGTTTTTGCTTTATTGCTATGATACTTTTCTGATTTTCACTGATTCACACAGCTGAGGGCCACTAGGGACCACAGGCCTTAAAGCTTGGCCCCTTCCTAACATTGTTGAATCGATTTCTGCACATTTCTTAGATTTTGTTTGAGAAAAACCTACTGTGTTTGCAGCTAAGGCAAAACATCTCTTGAATTCCCTGAGTAATGATTGGGAAAAGACAGTGCCTGACCTCAGAGCAGCTCCTACCCACCCTGGTACCGAGCCTTTAGCTCCTGTGGGGACCAGCAGGTCCTGCCAGCAAGGCATTCCTGCTCAGGTGGGCAGTCTGCATCGTGCTGCCTGGAAATCTCTTTCAGCCAGACTTTTCCTTTTTCTCTGGCATATCAGCACGGGGATTACATGGGTGCCTGATCTCCAGCAAAATGGTCAATGCCTTCATGCTACCTTGTGCTGAGGTCTGCAGTGCTTGAGGAACGGGCCTTGCAGGGCATTTGGGACTTCTTCTGTTCTCACTGAAATGCCTGACTAAGCTGTATGGGAGTAAGATCAGCATCAGGGTAGGTCGAGACCTATGTGCTCAAGCATCCGCTTCCCAGCCAGCCATGCATGTCGGCATTAGAGATGATGTGAGGCATAGAGCAGAGCCCGAGTGCAGAAGAAGAGTGAGGTCCAACTACAAAGTCCAAACTGCCGTGCCAGTGGACCGCAGAGGCTCCAGCCGTAAGCACATATTGCTGGCAGGACAACAGCAGTGAGAAAAACAATCCCCAAGCAGTAAATAGGGGCAAAGCTCTCAATATAATGGAAAAATACAAATGCATCTGTATTAGAGTCTAAGACCTCTCTACAAGAGTTATTTCTAACCCCCACGTTTCCTGTTAGCGTGGCTTTCCTAGAAATGAATACCGCGTCCTCGTTAAAGGACTCAACTGGGGCCTCTGGCTGTACTGCCTTTCCCTCACCTGCTTGGATGCCCGTTTATTCCTGGAACTACAGCATCCGGAAAATAGCACTTTACAGAGCTCTCACTAAATTCTGTGGTTGAAAAGCCATGCAAAATGACCTATGGAAGTGAGTGTATGGAGGTACTGCTTTCAGTGTACATTTAATAAATGGGGTCATTTGGGATCCAGTTTTGCAGAATGATCTTCTGTGTGTTATTTGTCTACTAGCTGGCTTTTTATGTAACATGATTTCTTAGTGTAGAGCAGAGCTGGTGAATATGTTTCTAACATAGTTCTTTTGAAAAATGGTGGTCTTTAAATACTTCTAAAATCTCCGTTTGGCAAATTTTCCTATTCTAGCAGAATATTTGGGGGTTTTTTTAATGTTAATAGGGTTAAAGTACTTCAAATCTTCAAAGTTGGGTTTTTTTGGTTTTTTTTGGAACATTTTTGTTTCTTTCAACTGGAATTTTTTGTAAATGAAAACTGCAGATTTGCAAGAGCACTGTTTTTCAAAATTATTGACAATTTCAAAGTATCTTCAGCCATTTTGCCCATCTCCCATTGACCTTTGAACCATTTGGCTGAACCCAGCCAAGCTGGAGAGAGGAGTAGAAGTCATGGAGATAACTTCCAGGTTCATCAAAACAGGTCACAGCTGGAGGTTAGACACCAGAGAGCCTGCAAGGAGCAGAGGCAGCAAGAGAACAAGCATGGCCATGACTGCTGCCGGTACCCTGGCACGGTGGTGGGCTTTAGAGACAAGTGTCTCTACCTGGGTTGCATCCCTTCACCACTGCATTTCCCTTCTCGGTTTCCTTCTTGATGCATGTTGAAATAGATGGCGTGTTTTTCTGGACAGAGACATCTTTTTCAGTGCACCTTTACGGCACCCAGTTTCACACGCTTCTGATTTCAGATGACTGCTATAATAAATAACAGTCATATGGACCACTCACATGATCCGTTCTCCTATGGAAGGGATTTTCTTGGTTTGTCTTCTGTGTTTCTTTTTACTACTGGTAATCCAAAAAGATGCTTCCCCAGAATTGCTGTAATCATAGAAGATGACAGATCTGTCCTTTTCAGTATTTCTTTCCCTGCTCCTTTCTGAACACTTCTCTCTGTTGTGCTGGTAACACTCGTCTGTATGCAACTTTCCTTACATTTTGGCAGACATTGGGAATTTCAGCAGCAATAAATTTAAATGGATAGAATTAAGAAAGAAGACAGCTCTTTGGAACAGAAAGCAAGGCTTTTTTTGGTGGTTTTTTTTTTATTTTTTCTAGATATATCATGTATGAACTCTCACCTGGGACTGCTTTTATATAGAAAAAAATATCATGTGCCTAAATGTCTATAGACTGCACCTGGAACTGAAAGTAGATTTCTGCTCTAGTCATATTTCTCAGTTGTCTGTCCCTGAAAGGAGCTCTCAAGATCAAACTTTGACTTGTCATGTTTTTATTTCCTTGGGCTTTTGTTTGCATTTAACACAATATTTAGCATTTTGTTTACAGTAAACACTTGGAATATGCATGAAATAGCCATTTCTCGCTTTTGCCTAACAACCAGAAAGACATCACTTGTGGGTACTGCTAGCACAGATCCACTTTCTTGGGGTTACGCTAATTTGTGCCAGCTGAACTTGTGACCTGAGCAATCCCTCCTGTGCCCCAAGCCAGGGTGCGTGCAGCACGCCGCCTTTTGTTTCCTGACCTTCCTTCAGATGATCCTTCTTAACAGGGAAACTGTACACGTCCCTGTGCACTAGGCAAGAAAAATGCCGTGGGCAGCTTTCTAATCCCCCAGCAAAGCTGGAGACAGCACCTACTATATCAAATAGCTCCTGCTCCTGCCACAGCTCCCTCTGGGCTCTGGTCTCGTCCAGTTTACGACGACGCCAACTGTGGGTTGCCTCTCGCTCCCTCGGGAGCCCCTTCCCTGCTCCAGCAGACCTTACCAGTAGGAATATTTTCCAGATGTGCAGCCTGAGCTGGCCCCCCCTTTGCTCCTAGCTGTGCCCAGTTGCTTTGAGTAAGGTTTTCATGTAAGATACATTTAAGCAAAAGTGCTGTGGCCTGGTAGGACCAAAGGAAATATTTTCACTGGTTCTGAAAAGAATTAATGGCTGAAGGAGATAAAAAAACCCCAACCTTGGGAGGAATTGCTATCCATAAGGACTTGGAAGCACTTGGAGACTGGGTATTTCTCCTGTATGGAAACTCCACTTGTCCGGCTCCTAAATCCCATGAGAAAGCAGAAACCTCCTGTCTGCACTGCAGTGATTCAACGCATCTCCTGGGTTTTGACCTTGCTTTTCATTCTGCCTACAACTGGACCTTCACAATGTGAACGAGTATAAATACACTGATATCATCTGAGCTACGCCGATTTATACCGGGGTCCTTTCATCTATATAGAGTCTGTTAGTGGTCCTTCCCTGCATACGGTAGGTAAATGCTGCCTGGAAAGACCCAGGCAGTCTCTTGAGACCAACGAATCAACTGCACTTTTGAATCTGATGTAGTGCTCCTATTTTCACGTGATGCTTGTCATGGTAGTACTCAAATATGGTCCAGGGGTGTAGCATGATGATTGTTGTCATTTACCTGTGAAGTTTTCATGATGCCTTTTCTTTCCTGTACTGTAGTATACTATGTGCTGTCCCTGGGGTGAGCTGTTCTGGTGGTTAAGCAGATGGACTAGGATGAGGTGTAGGATCCTGCCCCAGTGTCTCTCGCTTTGCCTACTGCTTCCCCTTCTGGTTCCCTTAAAAAGGAAATAAGAACATCACCGGCTGCGTTACCAGGTGCATTTCAATCCTAAACCTATTAGGGCTGGGGGTACCTATTCCTGTGTGTTTAGGGGTCAAATGCAAAATGTGATGATGTTCTGATTTTGACTGGGAAATCTTCTGACCAGTTTCACCCTTCCAGCAGAGGACTGTAGTGTGCCAGGAGTGACACTGTGAGCAAAAGAGCTACAAGGATGAAGGTAATGACCCTGCATTGAGCATGGGATAGCAAATAGAGGACCAGTTTTACAAGCTTGTCGCTGTTTCCATGAGTGCCAAAAGGGTGGGCTGAGGAGTACTGAGCTCCTTGCCTCTCAAGGAAGCATTTTGCTTTGTTTGATCTTGTTTTTCATCCTGAGTGATCTTTAACCACATCAGCATATTTAGTTAGGCATTATCCTAAAAATTGTATTTATCTATTTCTTCATCTGAGGATACGAATCTGTAACTTTTTGAGAAGAAAATAGTTGTTTATTTTTTTGGTATTAATCCATGTAAAAATTACCCTCTGAAGAAGAGCAAAATGTGTGCTGGAATGCAAGGAAAGAGCAAGCGAGGCTGTGATGCAATACCCAGGAGCTCCGCTTTGGGTCTGCAGACTGTATCTGCAAACAGCAGCAGCAAAAACAACAGACCAGCTCTTTTTGTGATACGCAAAGTGCAATTATGAGGTGAAATATGAAGCTGGTATCTTAATATCTTAACGATACTGAATTTATTTTCAAAGTTAAGCTGTGCAGAATGAATCATTTATCAGTGGGCCATATGGAAAGGCACTTATCTAAACCCCCTTCTTAGTCCCAGGTGTGCTTCTCTGGCAAGAACAAATCACACACAGCATTTGGAAGAGAACTTAAATTCCAGATGCGCAATTTTAAAAGATGCATTTGCAAAAATAAAATAAGGCCAAATTCTGCAATATGTTATTTTTCTGCAGCTTCAGTGAAGTTAATGAGGTTCCATGGGGGTAACTGACACAAAATACAACTCGAGGGATCCCCTTTTTTACTGTGTTACTCCAGTTTCATGCCACCATTAATTTCTTGAGGAGCCAGTCTGTCATGGGGAAGAAAACCCAACTAAAAGTGTCTACTGTCTAGTTCTTTATGTCCTATTTATAAATATATACAGTGAGACAGCAGTGAGAAGGGAGTGTTCATATTTATATCATCGCTGATTGATGCAAAGGTGAAGGCAATAGTCTACCTTTCAGCTGATTTCAGGCGTGCAGCTTCTGGAGGTCCCTGACATGAGAAAGATGTAGTTACTTTTAACTGACTGTGGTATCCAGTGTTTGCAGCAAAGCAAGCCTTACTGATGAGAATTGGTCTCCTAGGGAAAGCCAGGAGTACCAAGTCAAGAGGTCAAGTCTGTCTTCAGCTCTTCATTGTCTTGTTATCCAAGAAATTAGAAATCACACAGATGAGTTATATAATGTCTGATGAAAAAAAATCTTGAAAATCACTTTAAAAATATCAAGAAATTATTTAGAAATACTTTCTTTCCACCAGGAACTACAGTTTTGGTGGAGACTGAAGTTGTGCCTGTGCACAGATCCATTGCAGTACTGTCTTCCACTGAACATTTTGTTTTTTAGCAACAAACCGATGTGGTTTTATCAGAAAATTTGGGTGAAGCTGTTGTGCATTTCTAAAGTGCAATCCCTGAGCAGCATTTGGAAGGACCAGAGAAGAGCCTGGTTAGATATTGCAGCTGAGAGCTGCAGGGTGGACTCCAGCTGTGGAGGCAATACTTACTCGCAGATGCAGAGCAGAGCTCCCAAATTGATTGCCTGATGACTGCTGTCAGTCAGAGCTGAGGTTAAATCTCCGATCTGGGCAGCAGAAGGAATCGAGGCCAGTAAACGGAGAGGAAGCAGCGGCTGTGTCTGCAGGTGATTTGGTGCAAAAGAAGCACATCCCTAGATAAAAACAGTTGATGTTCAGGCCCTTAAACCTCCACTAAATGTATTTGGGGGTTAATGTTAGCCTGGGATTGGTCTGGCTTCCTTCAAGCTACGTGCAGGACCAAGCGTTGGTTTGGTCTCTTAGAGCCTGCTACAGCCTGGAGCGCATTTGGTGCACACCTGCAATGGGGCTTTCAGCTTCATAGCCCGTGAAGGCCCTGTGGCAGCACTCACAACTCAGCTCATGTGCAGTAAGCAGGAATGACTGAAAGATTTGCTTCAAAGCTGCACTGTTGCCCTGAACTGAAACAGTATGGTTGCTGTCAATACAGTAGGGCCAGGCTGTGTGGTCTTGTAGAGGAACTTCTAGAGTGGAAATCAACAGATGCGGGTTTTTCCTCTCATTTGGATGCTGAATTGCTGTGTGACTTCAGGGCAGTTAAATAACTCAAAGCCTTTTCAATTTCCCTCTTGCAAAGCGTTTGCTCTCACTGTTGCGCTGGGAGAATGATGGTTACATGGAGGCAGGTACAGAGTGTTGAAACCCTTTCGATTTATTCAGTTCTGTTTTCAAGCCCAGATAGAAAAAACTCAATTCTTACCTTTGTTGAACGAGTTTTAATTAAAAATATCCAAAGCAGCGCATATTAGGATAAAATAATTTATAATCAAGCCTCATGATGGTGTTCAGAAGTGGTACTATGAGGAGGTCTTTTTTATGGAGGTGTCTGAATTGCTGGGTTGTTATTGACCTTCTGCTGATGCTGGTGACTTTGTGGATTGCCAGAGAGTGGCTGCCAGCTAGTGCCTGCAGCTGTAAATGGGATATACTCTTTGCTTCCTGCCCTGGGGACAAACCTGCCTTGGTCACCATCAGACACCATACACACAGCCAGACTGCACTTACTTTGCTGTTTGATTCGTCTTCATCCCTGTGTCAGTTTAATCACTGGTGAACAGTGCAGGTGGCTGTAGCTAAAAAGGCATGAGCAAATTCCTGCAGAAAGGCTGAGGAGTAACTTGTATCTTGAGATGCTCTGAAACATCTGCCAGTTGGTTCAGATGATGGCATGGCCTCCAGGAGCCAAATACTAAGCTAAGTGATTCAGAGATGTCTGATGGGCCACATATCCTAATAACACCAAAATATAATGGAAATTGAATGTCTGACTGCCTTTAAGTCATTCAAAAATCCCAGTCCTGTTATATTTATGAGACTGTCTGCACCATGCTTACAGAGGCACCAAGCAGGCTCTCCATGAGTTCCCTCCCATCCAGAGTTGTCTAGCAATATTCATACAGGATTATATTGAAAAGAGCAAGCTTTGCTGTTGGCAGAGCTTATTAGTTTTGGCACTATGCAAAACTAATTTTGGTTTAAACTGCAGTTGTTTTATCTGTGTGAAGATGTATGGTGATACAGACTCAGAGGGCGGGTGTATGCTGGCTTGGAGGGTTCTGCTGCAGGAGGTGGACACGGCCAATGTGTAGTAGAGCTAATGCTATCAGGCCTGATGATGATCTCCTTCACAGCAATGAGATGACGTCAGTGTCAGTAGAAGTATGGTTTAAGGAAGAGACTTAGCTGGGTTATAGTTAGGTAATCTCTACCAAAGCAGTAGAAGTGGAATGGAGATCCCCCCATGTCCCCCACAGGTCAAGGGCTGCTCGCTTTCGTAGCCATGTCTCAGTACCCAGATGGTCCTGATTGCTGTTGGTCTTTCGCTTGCATTTTAAGTTTCTTTTCCCCTATTCTGAAAAAAATTCCTTTCCCGAGCCAGCTTAAAAATCCTCCACTTTTTCTCTTTGTTTGGTTTTTTTGTTTCTTACACATAGTGTAGCCTGGAGACCGCGAGTGACTGATTCCCAAAGAAAAATATCTCTGTTGCCCAGGCCCATAATTTATAGAATGGCTTTTCTGACCAGTTGTGTTTTCCATTTAATATATTTTCTGTTTTTCAAATCTCCCCCTTCAAAGCGGAAATGCAGCGTTCCTCGGAGCTGTGATGGGGGAGCGCTGCTGAGAGCTCAATTTAAAGGTCAGGGGCCTGGGGGACGGGGCGTTCCTTTGCTTTCTGCTCTAAAATAGGCTGAAGACAAAGGTGAGGAAAGAAAGGAGAGGTAAATGCCATAAGATCATAAACAGCACTGCGCGTGCAATCACAGGTCTGCGTCTCACGCTGTACATCACCACGGTGGGCTCATTAATGTTCTCTCGAAACGTTTCTGAACCGCCATTTCCCAAAAATCATCTGTTCTCGTGTACAAAAACAAATGAAGTCAGCCTTGCCGTTTCCCTGCAGTGCTTTCCCCTGGAAGAAGCCAGCAGTGGGGCAGGTGGCCAGCTGACATCCCGTGGCAAGGGTTCTTCGGGCACACTCGGCTATATATTATATGAATCATGCACGGCTGCGAGTTGGGTGCTGCGCCGTGTCGTGCTGCTCAACGCCAGCCAGGGCTGATGTGGAAGGAACAGTTGTAGGAGGGTTGTGAAGCCGTGTGCGACAGTCTGTAACCCATGCTCCCGCTCACAGCCATGGCTCATCTCCTCTCCGTGCCCAAGGCATGGTGCATACAGCTGAAAAGCAAAACAAAACTGTTGCTTCTCTAAAACTTGCCATCTGGGGTGTCATTAATGGCTGAGTCAAGATACTGGAGATCTGCTTTTAATAAATTTAGATGTACCTAACAAAGGATGTAAAACTCGGGGAATCCTCTTTGTTTTGATGGCCTGTTTTTATTTATACCTCTTTTACATGTATTACTGTAACAAGGTATTGCATTACTTTATGCTAATTAAAACTAAGGCCTTCTGGCCCTGTTAGGATGTCCATGCAGGCTTGGATCCACATTGCAGGAGAGGGCACTTGCCACCAGGCTTGACTGTACCCTGTTCCCCTTCGGAAAGCTTTACGTGTGTGCAGAAATGCAAGAGTCACCAAGCCCGAAGGACAGCAGCCACTGGAGAGCTGACGGCAGGCCAAGGCATGCGTTGAGATGAGGTTCTCCATGTTCTGACTCTTGCTTCTCAGCCTGGTCCTCCTTCTTTATCTGGTGATGGTGTAACAGCCAAGCCAGCATTTCTTTTAGGAGCTAGAGCTAGAGCTCCGCTTCATTTCAGCATTCCCTAAAAGCCTAAGTTAAGGCTCAGGTCTGAGAATGAGGCTTAGGGGCTGGCTGGGAGATGGGAAGTTGGGCTGGGAAACCATCTTTCCAGTAAAGACAGGAAGGTTTCCTGAAGCACCCTGCCACTCTGCCCCAGTTCCCTGTTAGTACAGCGGCTGTTAGTCCAGTTCTGCACTGAATGCTTACAATTAATAAACCTCATATGTAGTTGGTAAATAGAACTGATAAGGAAATAATTTGTTTTTCCTGTATGAAAAATGCAGAAGAAAGCAGGGTATTTTTCAGTCATTAAGGTTATGTTTTTTTATAGAGGAAAGTGTTTCATTGTAATTAAATTAACATTTTCAGATAAAAAAATTACATTTGAATATTTAAGATAAGGTTGTACATGCCAGCTGGGAGGTATTCTTCAATATGATGCTGTTTTTCTATGAAGAGCAACTGCTGACTCTTGAATAGCCTATCTAATGGCCTATCACGCTAGAACACAGTTTTCTAGTTTCTTTATAAAAAATGTGTGTATAAATACATAGTTTGCCCTGCTAAATTTCAGCTGTGGCCTAACTCAGTCCCACTGTATTCAATTGCAACTGCAGATTATCTGTTCACATTTGTGACACGAAAAAGTAAAAATGTGGTATCACACAGCAGTGCAGGGAAGTCTGGGGTATGAACCCAAAACCAGAAGTTTGAAGATACAAGCTGGATTCATACAGTTAAGTTTTAAATATCCAAAAGATGCAGGTGGGATAGTACAGAATTTATTTTCCTGTAACTACATACATATTAATTTATATTCTTGAAAAAAACCCAAACCCAAGCCAGAAGGAAAAAAAAACCTAACAAAGGTTAATAGACAAATATGCATGTAGTTGCAAATGGACTATTTCTGCTGCTTCAAATATTCTCACCAAAATGCTCTTTGACTGAAAGATTTTATGCATATTATTTAATCTTTTATCAGTAGAGAAATGCCAAAAAGAAGTGGCTATATTTAGTCACAGAGGTTTTTCCTGACTTCAGACATTTTTAGATCATGTCCATAGTGTAGGGAAAAACATAAAGATGAAACAGGGGAAAAAAAAAAAAAAAGGCTTTTTCACAGAATGTAAACTGGAGGGCTTGAGCTAAGTCTCTAAGGAATGGGGCATTCAGTTACATCGAAGGTGGAACAGTTACACATTTATAATAACTTCACAGCAACACAATGTGTTTAAAGAGTCTTCCCAATGAATAATGGTATTTTGTTCTCATTAAAGCCTTGGGCTACATGTCTCCCATTACAGTGGAATGAGGGACAAGTCTTCTGGTTAGACTCCAGTGCCCCAATGAGTCTTCAATCCCAACTCAGCCTTACTGGTCCCGGCTGCAGGCTGCCGGCCACCGCCCCTACTGCTTGCTAACCTCCGTAAGGTCACTGCAGTGGAAATCACGTGGGCTTGATATAAAACACAGACCCCGAGCCCTGAAACAATGAGAAAATTGCTGTTAACAGTATTAGGACCAATGTCTCTGAATCTAATAGGTGACATGCACATCAGGCTGTCTACTGATGGTCAGGGTCAATTTTCCCTGCTGAAACAGAAAAATGGCTTTGGTGAAGAGTAAGGAACTGTTGTCTGCCTATTCCCTTGAGCTACCTGCTTTTTCAAAGTGCTTGCTTTGAGCCTTTTGACTAGTCCTTGTTATGTGTTTCACAACATGCGTGGTTGTCTTCCAGTCCATTGAGTTGGTACATGGCAGGAAGGGATCCTTGCGAGTGAGAGGGTCACATCAAACCATCAGCTGGAAGGCATTTTCTGCATAATGGTGGAGAAGCTACTTAATTTTCTGTACTACTTTTATTTTATTTGTTTGCAACATAATTTTATCTTGACAAATATGATCTCTTCCTTTTTTTATCTGACTTATGCTGCAGTTCCTTTCCCCATGTCCTGCAGGAGCATCACCGCCCTCTGGCTTGCCCTCTCCAAAGTTTCCTCTGGAAAGGCACTTACTTACACCCTGTTAATATGCTCTCAGTATCCTTTTGTTCTTCACAATACATCAGCAGCTGAATGGGATGTATGGGGTTATTTTTTTTCCTATCCCCTCTTTCAGTTTTCTCTGTCTCTTTTCAATTTTTTCTTAAAGAGAGGAAAAATAATTCTGGTATTGACTTAATTGAAAAAGGAAGCTGAAGCCTATTGATTTAGTAGGAGTCAGAAGGCCAGATAAAGCTAACTCCCTGCCCCTTCTTTTCTGCTGTGAAGTTGTCACTAATACTGTGCTATATTCTTTTTAAATTTGATTTATGAAATATCAGTGAAATTTGGAAGGGCTTGCAGTGACTGGAACTCAGCAAGAAGTAGAAGTTTATGGCCCCTAACAAGAACAAACAGGACCAGAAAATCCTTCATGTTCTCCCAGCTAACCATAGAAACAGCCATTTTTTTTTCTTTTAAATAATCTCAAGGAAAAGTTAGTGAAACATAAATTAGAATGACTGCCGCTGATTTATTTTTCTGAATAAAAAGGACATTCAGTAGCAGGTCATTTGTTTTTGTTTTCTTTCAGAGAGTAAATGGAAACATATTCTTACCTCACTTTTCTCACAAGTACAGTAGATTTCCTAAGCTTGTGTCAAGGTTTTATTGCCAGGAAAAAGTGGTTGAATATTCAGCATTTGTAGTGAGGGCATCATCAGACATGGAATACAGCTGTCAAGGCTGGTACATTCATTTTCTAAGCGTGGGGCTGATTTGGTCAACGTTCTTTGAGTGTCACTTTGCCGGACTGTTAATTATGAACCATTTTGCACCTACAACCTTCCTTTGCAGGTAATTTTTGGAGAAGGTGTATTTCTGAATAAGAAAGTGCCAAGACTTGATGAACATGCTAAGAAACAGCGTCAGTTTTGGAGAGAATAAGGAGTTTTATTTAAAGACAAGCACTGAATGAGATTGACTGTACCGGATGGGACCACGGGTCTGCTGAGCTTGGTTTCTGGTCTATGGTAGTATCAGCTCTTTCAAAGGAAATACATGTCAGAAGGTTTTTCTGAGTACTAACAGAAGCACTGAGCATTCACCCCTCTGACAAATTAAAAAGTCAGTATGATCAAGTGGATTACAGATAGGACTGGAAACTCCTGAGTTCTCATTCTGGCTCCGTCCTTGACTTTCTTCTGTGACCTTAAGCAAATCATTTGAACTTCTCTGAGCCAGATTCATTGCTCCTGTAATTCCATTTGATATAGTAAATGAGGAAGTGTATGGCCCTATATATCTTAATTTTCCTATCTGTAAACGTGGGTGAATGCTTTTGGTATGTAATTATTACCCACGGGTTCTGAGATGTTTCAAATCTTTACAGCACTTTGATGTTAGCAAGCCTATTTGTTGATACATGGAGTTTCTATGTGGTAAGAAGTTTTAGAAGAGTTTTAAGCTTTCATCCAAGAGTGGGTGGAAAAACGTTGTATGTGTATTATATATGTTTAATCTTGTTTTCAGCTTTCTTTTAAGTGTAAGAATTTGCCTATCATTTTTTGTTCAACAATTACCTGTGTTCTGCTGAAAGACCTAACAACTTCTAGAACTTTGTCTGCCTTGTTAAAAAAAACCCAAAAGGTTGGCTTCAATATTGAAAAGCCCTTAAGAAAGTTGGTTTGACTGCAATACCCTGGTTACCTACACGACGACAGTGGTAAGGCTAATGTCCATGATGCACTCTGAATGAACTAAGCGCTTCGCAGACTTATTGCAAGCTCATTTGAATTATTCTCAGCCTTCTTTTCCAGTGGGGAGGTAGTTGGTGTTGATTTGTAGCTAGAAACATCTTGCTATTGTCTGTATGCTGGTTTGGATGCACATATTTAGCTGGGCGTACCTCTACAGGTAGGTCAGCTCTCTATGGCAGTTGGGTGTTGGGCACTGTTGGGGTGCCCGGCGGAGGCTGCCCAGGCCCTTCAGGGCTGTTGGTGCTCCCATGACATTGGGAAACTGAAACTAGGGGTTGTCAGACCATGTGCTGGCAGTTGTGCTAACATGACACCTGTCTTGCTGGGACTATGTATATCCTATGCAGACAGTTTCCATATGGGAACATGTAACAGACATGGTGTATTGAGTTATCATGATTTACACTCATGTATGTGGAAGAAAGAACCATTGGAAAGCTTTTGAGAAATGTCCTGAAGCCCATTGTTCAGAAGAAAACCCAACCACTTCTGAAAATATGTTGCTACTAAAAAAGGCCAGTTTTTACAGTAAACGTAGTCGGCAGCTCTGTGTAGATGCAACTAAAAGCTTGTGGCATAAAACCTCATTGCTAGGGGTCTGGAGAGCGTGGCCTAGATGTTCTTCTGGTGGTAATGGCTGGTGCAGTCACAGGTGACTTAGTGGGGTGATTGAGGAGGCAGACACGGTCTCACAAGGCTTTGGTTCTCTCTCAGGCTTCCCAATTAATACGTTGCATGAGAAGTCATTTTTTCTTTCTTTTATCTCTACTGTTTGCCTGGGGTGGGAAATATCTCAGTGTGCAGTTGCATGGTGCTTACTACAATGAGGCTTTGATCTCAATCAAACAAAGGCAAAGAAATAATAATAACCCACGATTATGCAGTTGACTGTAGTATTGCTGCAGTGATGGAGACCTGATAGTAGAAGAGGCTTACGGGGATCTTTTTTCAGTCTTGGAGTACACGGTCACATTGCTGTGAGATGCAGAAGCCATGGTACTGCGTTTCATGTGCTGAAAATCAGAAGTGGAAAAGAGACCTATTAAGTCATTCATTTTGTTGGCTCTTGACATAATTATTGCCGGTGCCATGCTCTCATTGGAGCCTGATCCTGTCTAGTTTTGAATAATTCAAGCCCTGGTGCTTCAGCTACCTTTTACTTGGAAAAATCATTTCAGTGTCTAATAGACCTCCTGGGTAGGAAACTCAGACTCAGTTGAGTCCAGTAACTGCTGTCTATAATTCCTTGAACCATCTGAAACAATGCCACCTCTATCTTGGGTGGCTGTGCAACTGAAATCACTTGAGCTTGCTAAACCGAGCTCTTCAGTCACCGTTTTGGCCCAGCTCCTTTGTTGTTTAACCTTTTCTTGTGAATCTGCCCCCCTAGGCCCAGAGATTCCCCCATCAGGAGTGATCAGTCAAAAAAAATATAGTGGGGGACTGGTCTTCACCTACACTCAGCCCTTTTTTATATTTGACTGTGTAAAGGGTCCTTAAAAATGAGTGTATTGTGCTGTTTCTCTAATACAAATTTATAAAGGGAGTATTTTCCCAAAGTACAGTAAGCACCATTTCATTAAAATTACAGCATAAATCCCCACTTCCTGGATTCATGTGCTCATCAACAAGTCTCTCTCTCTTTTTCTTTTTTTCCCCTAACATGCATATTCCTATTCTTCACTGCTGTAAAGGAAAGTTTTAAAGACAAGAAAAAAAAAATTAGGTCTTGAAAGCTCAGAGACCATTAGAACAAATCATAATTAAAATGTTGGGTTTTACTCTTTTTCCTTTCCTGTATTTCATCAGTCACAGTTCTTTGCAGTCTGGCTCATGAGCTCTCGAAGCTGGCAGCAATTACTGGTTTTGCCGTGATGGGGCATCAGACCCCCGAGCACGTGGTGCTGCAGCTCTGTCCTCTCCAGCTGGTGCCACCGTGGGGGTTTCCTGTGGTCAGGCGGAGAAGAGACGCAGCCAATATATTTCTCAAATAGTCCTGTGCTATACAGGGGACGACACGAGTAAAATGTTACTGAACTCAAGCGGTAACCCAAAAAATTAATAAGGAGCAAGTTACTGATAAGCATGGGGGATAATAAACCACATGTATTTGTCTCTGGTCAAAAGTTCCTCTTCATCTCTGTATAGGGCCTTCGGAAGAGCGTGCAACTCCCATCCCAGGCACTTTAATGTAGGGAACTCCTGCTCCCATTTCTGCTTGATGTGTTCCTGCGTAGTCGCCTCTGGACGTGGCTCATGGAGCCATGGCACAGAAAACCCTTCAGAAGTTCTGCAGTGGAGCCTTGCTGGACTGGATGAGTACCTCAGCCTGCATGTGTGCGTGGATTTTTTCTCCTTGGTAAAGCCATATATGCACTGAAGGGGGCACATGCACTTAGCAGAGCGGAACCGTAGCAAAACCTTCCCAGCTGCTCGTTCAGGACAAGGACTAAGTGCTTGTTAGTGGTGCATCTTCCATAGAAGAGAGAGCAAAATGGTACCTGATATTTCATAAGTAATGTGAGAGTTTCCTAATAAGGGCAGCTTTTATAAAGCTTTTACAATACCATTTGTGATTTTAGGTATAATACAGTGAGATGTAATTAGGCAGAAAGCAGGGCATGGTTTTTAAATGCTGCACTGGAGGAGAGGTTGCAGAGGTTGAGTCCTTTGCGTTTCCAAAGGCTCTGTAGGAACACTTGAAAATTATTTCATTTCCCAGGTATTCATTTTCCTTCTCAGCCTGGATTCATACTGGAGCTTTTGACTGACATTCCAGTGTAGTGACATTCTTACTGTATATTGTCCTGTGCTGGTCCAGCACACCGCCTGCTAGGGGCCCAAGGCATCCCTGTGGCATTCGGTTAACACTGTGCAAAGCGTTACCCCAGACCCTCCTGCCACAAAAGTTTGTGAAGAACAGTATTGACTGCAAAAAATGTTGACCTTTAGGATGGTTGCTTACAGCTAAACTATATGAGAATCCCTCATCCCATCAGAGCCCAAAAGCAAAGCAGCAACGCCTGTGTAGACAACTAAATCCACCAGGGTCATGTTATATTTCTGTCTTGAATATTCTGAATCACTTTCTTATGAATAGTATCTGTAGTGAGCCTTAAAATTATTCAATAAAGTGTTTCTGCTATCAAATTATTTTTAAAAAGTAGCCTAATTGCAGATTGCCCAGCAGAATCTGCAGAAACCACCCCTGTGCAAAAGGGCTTTACAAAGACCTTTGCAGCAATTAATCCCCAATTAAAGTTTCTAGAGCCAAGTTCTGACTTCCAACAAGGGAAGGAAAACTGCAGCTGTGATTTCAGCAGGATGTGGATGTTGCCTGCACCAGGTCTCAAGTTAGCACTTTGCTTTCTGACCCTTAAAAAAAAGTCACCTGCTAGCCTGCCAGAGTTAAAATACGGAGATCTGCAGGCTGGTGAGCATGCTAAAACCTCAGAGCACCATATGGCTCCTGGGAGCAAAGGGAAAGGCACGTGTGAGTGTGCTCCGAGCATGCCGGTGGAGGTGGGCAGGCAGATGGCTGAACCCTGCACCCTAACGTGCACATAAGCACGTGGAAAATGACGGCTTGGTGATTTTAGTTCAAAACTATGTGGTCTTGGAAGCAATGTAATTTTCTTTCATGCATCTTTTATCTGAGAGTTGGCACGTTGTGTTGTGCATAGAAATTAAGAAGATGACTTGGGGCTCTCTTCTGTCGTCACTTACATGGTGTGTAATTCAATATTTTGTTTATTTATGGGAAAATTCTTTTCTGCAGCTCCACAAAGATTGTGCGAGAGCAAAGGAAGCATGAGGAAGGAGAGGGCCAGCCCTCTCCACCCCAAAGTGAGAGCACTGAAAAAATAAAACCTGGCACCCAGGCTGCGACTGACTGAAAGCATCTTTCATTTGTGCATTAAAGCCAATGAATCCCTGGCCTCATCTCTCCCAGCCTACCCTCAGCATCAGCCAGCTTGCCAGAAAAGTATGGGCCATAGGAAAATAAACTATGTGTGTGTGAATAACTCTGATCTATCAGAAGCCAATGGCAATTAAAATGTCTTGTTCGTATCTGATGATCATGACGTGTCTCTCCCCTGTCCCCTGTTGGATTTAAGCAGTCCCTTGTAAAAACAAGAGAAGTCATCTGTGTTTGAGTGGGTACAAGAGATTAAACCCGTCATTTCTGCACTCCATTTGTACACTGAAATGCAGCTGAGAATAGTCCCAAGCTCTGTGACTGCAGTATTTTAGTGATGTTTGGATTATCTTGCTATAATGTGTCCTTTCCCTTCTGCAGCTGAGAGTGTCTTTCTCTGTCAGGTACATTCCTTTCACGAGGACGAGTTCTGCACTGAATGTTTAAGGGCAGAAAAGTGTAGTTGAGGATGCCAAATTATTCCAGGTGGTTAGATTATATTTCTAGGCACAAGGCTGGGCTGGTTAATGGTCTTTGAGTGTCACTTTGCCAGACTAGTAATGACAGAGGCACTGCAATTCCTGCCTTCCTTCTGTCATTGCTTATAATGTTTCAGAATTCAGATATAACCTTAGGGGGATAAAATGCTTTGGCTTGGTAAAAAGGCTAATACGGACAAGTCACAAAATCTCAAGCTGAGAAAGGAACACTGACTTTACAAAGAAAGAAAAATATTTATTTAAGAAAGACGCTGCCTAGAATTTGCTTGTCTGAAAGAAGCTTAGGGAATTTGACGTGATGGGCTTAAAACCATCAAGAAAATCAGGACATGGCCAGAACAAGGACAAAGGAGTCCCTAATGTCAGTCCCAGTCTACCTGCCCGTGCTGCTGCCTTCACTCATCTATCTTGTGATAGGACTATCACAAGCCATCAGCCGTCAGAAAAACATTGTCAGACCCATTTCAGTGTTTTATAAGAGCCAAGTTTTCATTTCTAACTAGCCCATTCCTATAAACCTTGAGGGAAGGGGTTATTTTTTTAATAAAATAACTAGATTAACCAGGTGTCAGAAGTCCCCTGACAGCCTGAGTGAAAACATCAGCCAACACTAATTTCAGGCCAACTGAAACTACCCAACTACCTGTACATTTTCACCTGTAAATCTGTGCGCTGCTGGCTTGTCCAATTGCAGTGACGATTTCTCCATTAGAATAGTACTTGGATCATCTCATGTGTTCAGATCATGAGTATGTGTTACTTCAGTGCTGGCAGCATATTAGTCATGATGGGGTCCTGGATACTAAAGTATCTAATTCCTTGAAAAAAATTGGCTTTTATTCTGTGCATCAGTTATTTGGCCTGATGGGTCTTAATACTATGTAGGCTCAAAAACCCCAAAAGACAAATCCTGCTGAATACTTTTGTCCCAACCTTAGTCTAAACAAAGTTCAGCCATTGAGTTTTCTTAAATATATCCCCATCACCACCTCCAATTCAGGGATCAACAGAAAAAATAAAATCCAGCTATTAGCAGGACAATGCTGTGGCAAAATACATGAAGATAGACACCAGCCTATATTTCCTTGGTTTCTGGCCCCAAGATTCACGCACCCTCCTTATTGTTCTCATTACTCCCTATATGTGACAGAGGCGAGTCAAAATCTCCAGGATGTTTGAAGAGTCAGTAGCATAGCTGAAAGGACATTGAGGTCATGTCTGCTTATAAATGCCTGTGTTTTTCTTGATATTTATTGCAGTAATATTCTGACTGCTGTCTCCAGCAACAAAGACAAAAGGCAAGTCCTGGATGTTGGGTTTATCCTTGTTGGGAGGTAGAAACTCTCAAAGTCCTCTCTCTGGATGAGCAGTGGAAAGAAATATTGATATTTGCTGAAGTGGACACAATGTTTTAATTAATGAAAAAAAATCCAACTTTATTACAATAAAGGATGCCTGATTTAGGGGTTTCTTACTGAACATCATGCCAGGGACTCACAGTGCCAACTTTAAGTATCTCTGATTGCCACTGAGACACAGGAAAAGTTATTCACGGTGTCTTCGCTTGACTTTTCCCACCTGTGCATTGAGATTACTGCTGCTTATCAAGCCCCCAGTAATAATGAACCACCAGTAAAAGACTTTGAACATGTAATGAAAAGTTAGAGGGAATCTAGGCAAGAATCTGAAGAAAAAGAAAATTATTACCAAGCGCAGGAAAAAAAAGCATTTCCAAGTTGTCATTTAACCTTCTAAAATATTTTATCAGTATTTTTATTGCAGTATTTCTGCTGAATGTACCCAGTTTAAAATGCTGTTGTATAGAAAGTTCATCAGTGTAGACATTTAAAAGGATGGAGTGACCACGGGGCAGCTATTCATTGACTTGGAAAATTGGTGGTGAGTGATTAGATGGCCTCTAATTTGGGGACAGTGCAGTAGGGCACAGCTGGGACTCCTGTATGTGCTACTAGGAAGTTCTTGTCTCAAAGGTGACACTCGGTCAACCAAGGAGTTTGAAGGCTGGTAAAGGTGCCAGAAGCCATTTTTCATAAGGAGGTTGAAAGGAGAGGAAAAAAGTAAATGCGATTGCAAAGAAAGTAAATTACTGTTTCATGGAGGCCAGAGTTGCCTGATGTATGGGAAGATGCAAAGATGCAGGTAACTTGCTGAAGGTGCCAGAAGGACTAAAGGAGCCTTTTTCCAAATTCTGTTGAGGATTTTAGTCTCTACAATGATTTGGAGTCAGTTATTTGTCCTGCAGATCCCCAATAAATATCTGAGTTTATCAATGCTAAGCCAGCTCCTGTGGTTGTAAAAGGCATAGCTCTGTTGATGTCAGTCTATTGAAACCAAAAATCTTTGCAGAAAAATACAGTTTCTCCAACTTCTAACTTGAAGAGAGTTTTGACATTACCAGAGTATCCTTCATCAGTGTTGTTTAATTATTTATTTATTTGAAACCTACCTTTACACCAGGGAAAAGTTTATAAAGTAGATTGGAATCAGACTTAAGCTTTCCAGAATTGTCTAAACAAATTGATGTGGCCAACCTCACCTTTTTTTAGGTGTGACCACTTGGTGATCTTACACAAACATTTGTGTACTTAAGCTTTCCCTTTTTAAAAAAAAAGTTTCTGTCTCCACCTTGTGCTCTTCCAAGACTCTTCCCTCATCCCTGTATTTCCCACTTGTGCAGTGCATGTGTGTAGTAAGTTTTGAGCAGTCTAATACACAGCAGACGGACACAATCGTGTGTGTGTGTTACCTTCCTCGCCCTGCGATCATGCTTTGGTTTTGATGCCTGTGTGGCTGCGCGGAGGATCCCTGTACCGTGGCAGAAGTGGAGGGGTTGGCTGCAGTAGGTGCTCACCCCTTTGCTGACAGCCAGTGACCTAGGATTGACCATTTCCTCCCATTCAGCCCAGCAACGCATCAACAGAAAAAAACAATTTCTGCAGGGACAGTGGAAAAGCTAGTAAGGGAGCTGAAGTCATACCAAGTTTGTATTACCATCCCTAAGCCCTCTTATTTTATTTTTTATTTCTTCAGGATTCTTGAAACATGAAAATATTTTTTTTAAATTGCAGTTGGAATGTAAACCCCTTTCTTCTTTCTTTTAAGCTTTAAACTTGTAAATCTTAGAAACTAGAATCTTGGTTTATGTGTACCCTTTTCAAGCAATGATGTAGTATACGGTGATACCACGTGGGTACCAGGCTGAAGCGTGGTGGTCCTTCAGGACACCACGTTGAGGTTCCTGGGCTGGCCTCGCTGTGCTGGGCACGTACAAATGGCTGTGAGAAGACACAAGGTTTACATGTATCTGAAAGGGCATCGCATCGTCAGAGGCTCTGGCTCCATCGGTACCGAATGCGACACCTGCGCAGGAAGTTGGGGCTGAGGTTATAATCACCGTTTACTACCAGCAGCAATGGCTAAAGAACAGACCTATGTGTGTGCTTCATCCCAGTTAATGCAAAACATATGTAAATGAGGGGAAAGATGCTGTGGGATGGTCCATGGACCATAGCATCCCTGGGCTGGTGCCAGCCAGGACCGGCACCTCAGTGGAGCAGCACACTGTGCGGATGTGGTGGCTGAGATGCACAAATAGCTGCAGCACAGTACGCGTAAGCAGGAGTAGTTTTGGAGCAGGTTTTTGTGCCGTGAGCCATGCCGTGGGCTTGCAGCATCATGGAGGTTTCCAACTTTCTTATCCCTATGACCCGTCTCTCGTTGAGGCAAATGACAAAAACAGATTCTTGGTTTTACTGGGAGGTTATTTTGAGTTATTGCTGCAAGGGTGCAGGGGGGAAGTGGTAATAATTTACATGAATACAGATATCTCTATATTTCTTCACTACCATTCAAAGCATGAAAGGATTTATAAGGAAGATGTGCCATTTATCAAAGATGTTTTTAAAATACGGTTGATCTAACTGTGCAGATAGCTCAGACTGTGCAGTGTTGTCAGGGACTAAACACTAACCTGTGGCCTATGTAGTCTGCTAACTTATAAATAAGGTGGTTACATCCATATGCTTCCACCCTTGTTCTTCACCGTCTTCATTTTGGGTCTGTTTTATCCACTCAGATAGTGCCTGGCTTGAACACAGTAACCCTCTTGAAGGGCTTGAGGGAATGCCCACTGCCAGAAGCATAAGCATATTATTGCTGAATCAGTATGCTCATTGTCTATAGTTTTTACTCCGCTTGTTGCAGAAATCTTTCTAGAAATCATGTTTCCCCATGGGTACCGCTTGTGCAGCGGAGGCAGAGCAGCCCCTCTTCTCAGGGCCTTTGCCCTCTTTTGATCCCACAGCCCTTGGGTGCCTGGTAGAGAGGTTGGACATTTGGTCATGGGGAGGAGAGGTCAACTCAATAGCAGAAGCATTTCTTTCTCTAAGAAAGGAGGTGATTTTGCATTTTTAGGGTTTTGGGTTCCCCCCCTTCCCCTAAGGAAATAACTCAGCAGAAAATACGTTCCTTTGAGCCCCCTGGGAAGCCTTGGTAGCACAGCTGTAAAGCTCACAGCCCCATTTCTTTAGAGAGTTTGTTCTTGGGAGATTGTTCAGCTGCCTGGTTTCTGATACAGAAGGTAACGTCCCGGCAAAACTGACAGCCGTGGCAAAACACCGGTATGTCAGCTGGGATGTACACATAGGCAAGTAAGCCAAGGGAGGATGGGGCTCTATCCATGTTGGCCCCATTCTCTTTTGTGCTGTCTCATTTAAACTCGGCTACTTAGGATTTCCTGGGAGCTGGACCTATGGCCATGACAGAAAAGAAGGCTTTGGCATCTTGATCCGTAGAGTAGACTTGAACGGGACATTGTATGGGGGAGTCTGGGAAACCCTTTTAACATCCTGAGAGAGTTCCACCTTCTGCAGTTATTTCTGAGCCATTACTGTGACTTGATTTGCATACAAAGGACAAAATGGTCATTATTTTTAGGGGCCAATATATGTTAGTATTTTTAGATGTGTTCACTGAGCGAGGGAGTATCAGTCCTGGAATATCAGCAGAGCTATTTCATCCTGGTTATTGAATGCACAGCAGTGAATAAATTTGCAGTTGGATCTCCTGTCTCCCAGGTGATAACTGTGAGCACTGAGCAGCTGGTTATTCTAGAAACTGTCTGTATTTTCTCAATAATGAGAAATTTCACAGTGAATCTTAAAAGAAACCCAAACACAGTAAAAGTTACATTAAAACTGGTGATCATCTGATTCTGTTTTGACTAACTCATATCTTCCAGTGAGAATGAATTCATGAAAACTGATCAGAGCATCACTTTCACTAGGATAGCGATACAAGTAAAATAGCCCTATAGGTTTTTCAGTGACTTCAGTTTATGGCAGGTATTTTAAAAGCCCTATCTTGCCCTTCACAAGGAAATAAAAACAAAAAGCTGTGATTTCCAAAGTTAACGATGCACCAGTCTGGTGTGTCAGGGCTTAACTCTGTGAGCCCCATAGGGCTGGAGCAGAGACCTAACTCAGCCTGTCTGCTGTGAGGAGATAATGCCGCTTCCTGAAATTATTTTCTTTCATATGAATTCAAACAATAAGCAGTCCATAGAGGAAACTGTCAGGCCAAATTCTGGAGAACCTGCTCGTGCAATTAATTCTGCTGTCTCCAAACAAGTGGAGAGCGGAGCCGTATGCAGCAATCCTTTCTGCTGAAGTAGCATCTGCACATGTACATGCAGCCGTCATGTGCTGGGCAGACAGCCAGCATGTCCTGCCCGTGATGAGGCTGTATGCCTGATAGCGTCAGGACTTGGGTCTAGATTCCTATAATTAGGGCCCATCAAAGGGCAGCGCCTTCTTGAATAATAATGAAATTAAGCACAGGGTTAAAGCTAGAAGCATGCACCAGCGCTTGCCTGCTTCATAAATAAAATCTACTGAATGAGATGTTAAAAGGTTTTCCTAATAAGGATGAGATGTTAACTCCCAGAAGGAACAAGAAAAACATTAAAAAAAATAATAATCTCAAAAACTCCGAGTAGATTCCAGCATGGTGTTGAAACCGTTCCCCAGGGAGCACAGGATGAAATAATACCTACCAGACCTGGTACACGGAGAGGCAAAGTGATGCACAGTGCAAGGTGCCGCAGTGTCAGGGGGACGTACATACAGTGCCCCATGTAAGTCATTCATGCCCCACGGGAATATGTGTTGGGCATTCCAGTTTGCCTGGCTTCAGCTTACAGCTCTAATCACAAAGACTAGCTTCTGAGCTTAAACCATGGACTTTGCAGCTCTAGCAAAGGCTTTGCAAGAAGCAGCAGCTCCCAGGTAGACGTAGACCTTTATTAGTAGATAGGTTAATAATATGGAATAATATGGAGAAGGTTTCACTTAGCATGCCTGCCTTCTACAGTTTCTTTTTTTCATACACAAACCCCTGGAAGCCTAAACTTCTCCTTTTTTTCAGCTGCAAACCAGAATATTTCAGTGCAAACCCCAAATGCTTTGATCTGGAAGTACTGCTAATACATTACGTGGGAGCTCTGGATGAGCTGCCTCATGCTTGCTTTTATTTCTGTACAGGCAGGACTTGGGAGGGCAAGTTCCTTGTCCCACGAGACACCCTTAACCAAGATGTGGCAATGGGGTGCACCACGGGAGCTATCTGAACCCCCAAATGATGTGGATGCTCAAGGCTTGGAGGCAATGGGTTGGCACATCCCCAGGTGCCTAGGCTTTCTTTCTTGGCAGCCCTGGGGATAAATAAAAACCAGCTGAGATCCCACCCTTAGTCTGCATTCCTTGTCTTATCCCTAGTCCCAGCTTGTTCACGCTACCAAGCCTGCACGGGGCAAGACCACGCAGGTTAAGCATCCTAATTACAGCGGAGAGAAAGTTCTTCAAACAAAGTGAATTACAGTAATGAGATCATTTCTCTTTCTGAAAAAGCTCCTTCACAGAGAGCCAAACAAGGAGCCTTGGCGGTACGGACACAAGGGCTCCTTTGGGGGGGAAAGCCAGCGAGACCTCTCAGGGCTTGGAACAAGTGAGAGGTCTCGCTGGCTTTCCCCCCAAAGAAAAGTTCACCCAGCCCCTCCAATGCCAAAGCATGTTTTTGTACAAGCTGACGGTTGTGTTTCTCCCTTTTCCCTCCACTCCTCGATTTTCACAGCAAAAAAAAAAAAATTCCTATTCTTACTTACTTATATGCGGGTTTCTGCAGCTGTAAATGTATTGGGAATAATTGCAAAAAAATGCTCTCTGGGGTCTGTGCACGCAAAGCAGTTGTAAGTCTGACGGGCATGGGCACACCGGTGGGAAGCAGAGGGATTGTCTATTATCAGTCATAATACTCATCAAAACTTGTGTGATAAAGAGCATTGGTTGGGTTTTTCAACTAATTTGTCTGCTGTTCACTGTTTACTCAGGAATCTGGTTTAAAATCCTATGTGGTAATATAATTGACTGAAGAACCATAATGTAACCAGAAAATGAATCAGAAGGAATTATTTTACAAACCCACCACTTAACTGCGAGCCAGTGGCAATCCGCAGTGGCCCTTTTCATCTGCTTATCTTCATTATGGCATTAGAGACACTGTCTGCTCTGCCAGGCTTTTCCTAACCCCACATTCACAAACATCCTCTCTTTTTTTTTTTTTCTCCTTTTTCCTTGGGAAAAATGTAGGTTTCTGCTAATATCTTAACTTCTTTATGAGAGAAAATAAATAATAAATTGATGACAATGAATAAATAAAAGTATTAATAATCCTTATGCTGTTCATATATTGAAATGGACCTCAGGAGAGGAAGGGGCAAGGTAGGAGAATGTTGCAATTTTAGTTGGTCCTATGCTCAGCTTAACACAGAATCACTTATATAAATGAAATTATACTGATCTCTTCTATCTGAAAATCTTTCTCTTGGCTGTGCTGTCCCAAGGCACTAAGAACCTTCTCTGCAGTGAAAACTGCTGGACGCTGCCCATGCCAGCCAGTCTTGTAATTCCCAAGTACTGAGGCATCGCTGGTAACAGACTGTGTTTGGGAAATCTGGACTTTATTGAAAAAGGGCAGAATGTTCATGTTCCAGAAATAATTTTTCCAGCTCTTGACATTATTTGTGGTAGCCAGAAGAATATGAAAATACTGGGAAAGGATCTTTAGTATAGGCAAAGGTATTCAATGTGGATGCTATTTTTTTTCTTTTCAATGGGAAATGTGTGCAGAACATACATTTTAAATCACAAATGATTGTGAAAATTGATATGTTAATTTAATTTAAGGCAGGCAGGTTCAACTTAACTCTGTATCTAAGTTGAGAGAGTTTTAAATTATCTTCGCATGCTGCCTATCATTGACGGTGTCTTGGGTATATTATTCTCGGTGACTCACCAACACTACAAACAGTGTTAAAGCCAAATATACTTTCTTTTTAAATCATTAATCCATTTTCTTTACCCTTAATTGCGCCAGTATTTTCATACCTGTTCTTCTTCTGGCCTGCTCCCCAAGTGTTTCAGGGGCCAGCTGCATATGCATGCTGATTACCAGCTATCTTCTCTTACACAGCCATCCTTACAAGAAACTACATCTGAATTTGTTCCCTGTTCACACCATCACCTCAATTCTGCTGTGAGTCCTTTCCAAACAGTTATAGCTAAATCCATGCAAAATTGTGAAAAATTCAATTTTTTGAATCCAGAATTATTGCTAAATGTCCAACTGCACTGTTTATATAAGATTCAGAACAACTATAAATATGTCAGGAAACATCAAATAGTTTATTGAGGTTCAATTAGTGTGATTCACCAATTTCTATAAGCTCAGGGTCTGACTGAGATTTCTATCAAAATTCAGAGTAAGCGTCGCACTACGAATGTATCCCCTCCCCTGGCAGTACAATATTTTTGTCAGCAAAGGAAATGAGAGAAGAAAATGATGTGAAACTGAAAAAATGTTGGGTTTTCTTGAGCTGATCAGAGAAGTATATACCATTTGCTAAGTAGTAAAAACCGTTTGCTAATTTGTTGCCATCTGCCTTTATTACTTCAGCCAACTCAGCTAGACACTCCAACAGCCACTTTATTGCGTGCATTATATCAACTTTAAATCATGCACTGAACAACTGTCTACTTCATTTAGTCGTTATTTTTAATAGAGACTGAGGACATCCAGTTTGCTGTACTGGAAAGGTTATGGATCCTGTGGATTTAGCATTTTTCTGCAGATCTTGCTCTATTTTCCAGATTTTGAATGTTTTTTTAAGTTCCATAGCTCATTTGGTTGCCAACATTACTGTAGGTTTCTTAATGTAAATCAACCCACTGCTGTCTTCCTGAGTCTGGAGACCAACTAAAACAATAGCACCAAGAGGTGTGAATTTTCCCCCTTCATCTTAATAGACTGTTAACTTCAAAGTCTACTTGTGACCACTTAAAGGCTTAGCGTTAACCTCTCCTGCTACAGTATGTCCAACAAATGCACTTGTTGTCCAACCCCATATGGACATACCAGATGTTCCTTCCACTGGAGTGGACATTCCAGAGGAAATTGCTGCTGGCGGCACGGTCCAGCGGCAGGACAGAGGTAAGAGGCTGGGCCAGTCCAGCCGAGGCCAGTGGTGGTATTCTTTTTGAACTGCAGATGCCGGCTTTATAAGCTGTCTCCAGCAATTCCTCTTGTGAACTACCACTTCTAACCATTTTTCCAGATTCCATAGGGATGTTGCTAAAATTGCTGAGCAATTTTGCTGCAGAGAAGATATGGGAACGGAACAAGGCAGGGAAAGTCGCCCCCGACCCCCCCCAAAAAAAAAAAAAAAAAAAAAAAAAAAAAAAAAAAAAAAAAAAATAAAAAAAAAAAAAAAAAAAAAAAAAAAAAAAAAAAAACCCACCCCCCCCCCCCCCCCCCCCCCCCAGGCAGAGAGAGGAGAGGATTTTCAGACATATTTTCCTCTTTTTCTCTAGAAATAGACAGACATTGACTAATGTTTGTGCAAGGCCATCTATTTAAAACAGATCCAAAAGGACTTTGAAACATGTAGGTAAGAGTAAACTTTTCTAAATGATACCAAAAGTACAAATCACATGCCCTTCTTCCTGTTACACTCCTATTTGGCCTTGCCTTACTATATAAAGCACATTTGTTTTGCTTGCTCAGCAGGTGCCAAATGAGAGCAAGTTACCACCTATATATACCTTAGAACTAATTTTTATTTAACAAGAAAAATTCTAATTATCATACTGAAAATCACTGTAGATTTTCCCCCAAAGCATGTAATTCCACAGCTTCCATCTGCATCATCCCAGATACTTCTTAGGTATTTCTGACTTGCTGCTTTTGCCCTCCCCTTCTTATCCATGATCTTACTGAATAAATTCAAAGATGACTGAAAAATTACAGTATGATCTCTCCTTCTCCTTGGGATATCTTTCCTTCTCCCTCTTTAAGTCTCTTCTGCTTCTTTCCTGTCTCAGAAATAGGACCTCCACTTCATTGCCCTCTTCTAAACCTGCCTTTTACCTCCACGATACAGATCTATTTCTCAGTCTCCTTTGGGCAAAGGGAGAGATTACTGTGTCCCATGCTTTTTTCCCTCAACTTCTGTTTTCTCTGGGTATTTACATTCAAGGCTCCTTATATATTTGGAGTTACTTTTCATCCTGGGCATTGTCTAGTCAGTTCCAGCTTCTTGCTGTACAGTCTTACATCTTCAGGGGTCACTTTCTAGCTGAAACTGAGAATTAGAGATCCATCATCACCCTTCATGACCTACCATTGGACTTGGTCCTTGATCTCTCTGTATTCTCACTCCAGGTCTCCATATTTACATTTGTCAAAAATCAGGCAGTTTGTCTCTGGAGAACATCTCTATGGTAGAGATATTGCCCGGCATCTACTTAACTGAACTGTGATCCATCCGTACTGTGATCGCTGTAGGGATCTTCTCTGCTCGTCTCTAGAGAACGCTGCAGCCTCTCACACCTACTCTGGCTGCAGAAAGTTGCTTTTCTTTGGTGCTTACAAAAATCCTAGAAATGTTCATCAATGCACTGTGCAACAGCTTGTAGCAGTGTTCCCTTGTACTTTATGATCTGTACTCATTTTTTGTCTGTGGTCTTACATGTAGTCCTTCCTAAAATAAGTCAAACCAAGACTTGGAAGCTCTCCTTTCATTAGTGTTGGCAAAGTACAGCGCAGCTGTTGTCCGTGATGAAGACAGCCATGGGGTACAGGATTACAGATGGTACAGTGGGTTCTGCGTTGTTCCCTCAGACACGTTTGTACTCGATGCTTCCCGTGGCCCCACACACGTGGAGAGAAAGGAGGTGATCTTGCAGGAGAGGGATGTGATGGGTGCAGCCGTGGTGCCAGTGCTGGTGCCTCTGGCTGCCCAGAGCTTCCTCTCGCAGCAGTGCCGCCGTGGGCGGTAGGAGAGCACACCAGCATCAGTATTGCATGGTTTTAGCCTTTATAAATTTGGGGGAGTTCACTGGAGTCCTGGACTGAAATTCCATTCTGCAGGAAGCATCAGGCTCTCTCAGATGCTTGGATAGCCAAGAGTTTCTGGTCCCCTCTGTGAATAGATCCCTGTCTTATTTTAATTCTCTTAACACATCTTGTTATTATTTGTGGTAGTTAAAAGGCAGAAAGATCGTAGTCTGATTCTTGTAAACGTGATTTTATCTGCCACTCTGGCAATTAAGAAATTGTCTCTTGATCTGGAGTCATTTTCAGAGAATACAGAAACCCACCAGGTCCTTTTCACAGCTTCTTTTCTGGCTTCACACGTAGCGTCAAAGTTCAGAGAGGGGTGGCAGAAAGTGTCAGGTGCGGGATACCACAGTGACATTTCCAGCTAGAACTGCCTTGTATTCCTGAAATTGTTTTCTTAGGAGTCTGGTGGTTGTGTAATTTCTTCCTTCTTTTTTCTTGATGGTTATTATGATCTCTGTTCTGTGTTTATAATAACGTGTGTTTACTAATAGTGTGGTGACATGCCACTGCCAAGCTTCTTCTGCTAACAATAAAAAAAGGGAAAATTGATATTTATTGAGACTTGGGGGCTGGCCGGGCTGTAGCTCTTGATTTTTATTGTAGCTGACTGCAAACTTCTCAGACACGAGAATCTGTATCTCATTGTGGAGAGCTGGTTTCCATTTCAATCTGGGTCCCATTATTAGGGTTTGGTTTACGTTCTGTAAGGTTAGCCATGTGTGGATTCACACAAACAAATATGTAATTTATGTCTGTAGCTTTCACTTGTGGTATTTAAACCTCCACCTATTTGAAATGTCTCTGGAAGGGGATAAGAGGAACTACAATGTTCCTCTTTCTAATGGATGGATATGTTGTATAGCAACAAGCACTCTAATAAAAATAGTTTGAATTAATTTCCACCCTCTACTGAGCCACCAGGGCAAGTAAGCCATGTTAGGGAAGAGTATTGCAGAAGATGTGAATCGCCACTGCTCACGCTGCCTTCTCTTGTGGCTACGTGGAGGAACCTGTCTCCAAGATTGTCATCAGCCCAGCACGCTTCCCCAACATCAGCTACTACTTGGACGTATCTTCATACCATCCAGTGAGGTTTTCAAGTTTAGGGTATTTCATGTTTGGAGAGCCTTTGCAGTGGCTCCCAGTCAAGGTTACAGAAAACATTAATTCCCAGAAAAGCTCTTGGTTTCTGGGAGCAAACTACTTCCATTTAAGCAAAGATTTCACCCTGGATGATCAAATCTATTTTGATAGAGATGGTATACTGGAATCCTAACCATGCGTGAGAAAATATCATGTGTTGGGGTGGGGGCTTCTTTTAAAAAGTGTCTTTAAGTGGAGCTACGTGTCTGTGGACAATTGACTGCCTTCGAAGGAATATATTATGCCAAGGAGGTGACTTGGCAGAGATTAAGCATTTCTAGGCAAGATGCCTGGAGAAAGGCAGTTGGCACTGTCTGCCTCTGCGCTAGGGCTTTTCTTGATGCTACAGACAAGGACAAGGGGAGTTGTGCTAAAACCAAAGGGCACCCTTCTGTCTTTCCCTTCTATGGGTAGGGTCCGCTTGTCCTTGGGAGATTCCAAGTCTGTTTCTTCAGCTCCAGTGGAGAGCTTGTTCGTTGCCAAGCTGAATCCTACAGCTTCCATTCACCTTTTAGGTATTACTAATGATGTCTCCTTCCTTCTGTTTTTTTCAAATTACGTGCAAGCAGGAGTTGTGTAACTCCTGCCTTTAGCTTTTTGATTTCCCCCTGTGACTGCTAACCCAAAATACTCATAGAAGAAATGGTGACTTGGACCTTTTTACTGACCAAACAGGGTTGTGACAATGTCTGAGTAAAGGGGACCACCTACAAAAGTACTTTTTTCTCTAAAGGAAAAAGCCATTTCTTTAAACTTTGTGGTAACGGGGGATTTGATTCTCCTTCCCTGAGTCTCATACCAGTACCAGCCCAGCATTACAGCCGTTCACATTGCTGACAAAGAAACAGGCTCAGGGAGGACAGATGCTTTCACGTGTAAACTCTCCTGCTTCAAGATCTATTGTCCCATGTCAGACATGGGGTACATTTATGTCTTCTCGTACCAGCTAATCTGCATAATTTGAGTGACAGAAACTGATTCTTTTTATGCTAAAAGTTATGGCAATTATGTATTATTCAATTATGAGTTTGTTTCTCTGAGTCTTTCATCATTAGGGGGAAGAGGAGAATGGTATTTTAGAAGTAGTTGGTTGCCCTGCAATACAACTGTGTTATAGTGCATCTTATACACATGAAAGTTTTAACAAGCTTAATGAATTTAAGCTGACTTCTTGAGAACTTAACTGTGCAACTCTATAGTCTCTAGACAAAGTTGTATTACAAGAACATGTAAACATCATACGTCTGACTTGTCCTTTTCCAGTCCTACATTTTCTCAATTACATGAGTGCAGGATATGTGCTCTGCTTTCAGTTCCTGTACAGTTTCTATTGAATCTCACTTCATAACCACATTGACTAAATGAAATACAAAGTATTTCTGTGTTTGGAAAGTTTCCTGGTTTTCTTACCTGGATTCATACTTTATATACACATAGGATACTAACCGTATTAAAATAATAAAAAATGAATACGAAACCCCTTTTTAGGTAGGGGAGAAAATCATGACTCAGCCCCAGAACAAATGAAACTTATGGTTTACAAAAGGCAGAAAAAATGAGTGCCAAAATAAGTTCAGAGGTGGCAGTAGCCCTTAATTTTGAACATTCACTGTGGTGAATTGTTCTTCCTGTGGTCATACTGAACCAAACAATGTTAGCTTTGGTTGTCATCTTGTGCTAAGACTTCAGTGAGAACTTTGCTTGAGCAGTATGGATGATTTTGCAGTGTTAAATACATTACTATTTATGGCCCTGAGTTTTGTTTTGCTTCTCAAACAAGAGCTTCATATTTGTATTGAATGCAGAATATTTTTAATATTAACATTAGATTTGAAATGCTATCCGGATCCTCAGTGAATATAAGCTGGCATAACTCCTTTGGTGGCAGTGGAGGGAAGTCTTGGCACATCTGGATCCTGGCACTTTGCTTGTTCCTATTATATAATCTGCCCATAGTATGAGCTGCTTTCAAGAAACCCAGCTTCTTTGGCAGCTAGACTGGCCATGCCCACCAAAATCTGTTCTATAGATGTGTTTATTACCTCTGGATTTTGCCTATATGTTGGATTCAGAGATGTATTGAGACATCATATGAGAAAATTTTTCCGAGTGGGGCTAGTATCTCCGCTCCTTCCCATTGCCTGCTCCCTCGCTGCTTTATGACCTCTCTCGCTATGAAGTCGTTTTCATAATATTCTTAAAAGAGGTGCTCCCCTGAGACTGTGACTCATCTCTTCACAGCTGTTGGCATATTCTTCTGGCAGCCAGGGGAGGCTGATGGAGGGAAACGCTCCTGCAGACAGCCCTCTCCCAACAAAGCCATAGAGATGAGAGAGTTAATAGGAGGGAGTGGATTCTGTGTTTGGAAAAAAAAATTAAAACATTAGCTTACTGCTAGTAATTTATTACACCCAGACTGTGTTCTTACTGCAGAACCTCATAACTAATATTTCATTTAAGATTTCCAAGGATGGAGTGAGGAATTTTAAGGACCAGACTGAAGGAAGCATATTTGTATCATCACCGTCTTTAATTCACTGCTCTTTGTAAACTAGTAGAAGATTGTGGGTTCAGGGACTACTAATAAATACAGCTTATTGAACTGGTATATGTTTAAAACCCTAGATTTTTAATGACTCTAGCTCTAAGCTTATCTCTAACACCTTGGGACGCTCTGAGGGTTGTTTTCAGTAACACAGGTAACACTTATGCATGAGATGTAAATTAAAGGCAGACAGATCTCTGCTGATAGAAATTATTGTAGTGGAAGAGTGATTTACATCAGCTAACTGTCTGGGTTTTGGAGAGTAAATGACACCAGCTTGGACTCCTGAGCTTCCCTAAAGTGATGGGGTAGATCTTTAGCTGGAAGAGGGGAGGCAATTCAGGTGGAGTAAGGAGAGCCATGGGCACTTGCATGAGCTGAGGACTTGTCTCAGGCTCGTCTTCCATGTTCCATGTAAACTACATTGCATAGCATCTTTTAACTTAAGGGACTATTAGTATAATTCCAGCTCCAGCTGATAAGAAAAAAATTACTATATTAGCCACCCCATACGAACCAAACTTCATGTTGTAGTAGGGAGGTGTCCCTTCTGCACCCAAAGGGACACCCCGGTGCAGGACTGTGAATGTTTAGGATTAAGGTCCTTGGATTGGCTTTGTGTGGCAAGGTTTTGGTAGCTGGGGGGCTACAGGGGTGGCTTCTGTGAGAAGCTGCTGGAAGCTTCCCCTATGTCCAACAGAGCCAATGCCAGCCGGCTCTGAGATGGACCCGCCGCTGGCCAAGGCCGAGCCCATCAGCAACAGTGGTAGCGCCTCTGGGAGAACGTACTTAAGAAGGGGAAAAAAAACTTGCTCAATTGCAGCAAATGCAGAATATGTGAGAAACAGCCCTGCAGACCCCCAGGTCAGTGCAGAAGGAGGGGGAGGAGATGCTCCAGGTGCCAGAGCAGAGATTCCCCTGCAGCCCATGGGGAAGACCATGGTGAGGCAGGCTGTCCCCCTGCAGCCCAGGGAGGTCCATGGTGGAGCAGATCTTCACCTGCAGCCCGGGGAGGACCCCACGACGGAGCAGGGGGATGCGCGAAGGAGGCTGTGACCCCGTGGGAAGCCCGCGCTGGAGCAGGCTCCTGGCAGGACCTGTGGCCCCGTGGAGAGAGGAGCCCACGCTGGAGCAGGTTTTCTGTCAGGACTTGTGACCCCATGGGGAACCCACGCTGGAGCAGTCTGTGCCTGAAGGACTGCAGCCCATGGAAGGGACCCACGCTGGAGCAGTTCATGAAGAACTGCAGCCCGTGGGAAGGACCCACGTTGGAGAAGTTCGTGGAGGACTGTCTCCTGTGGAGACTGTCTCCCCACGCCAGAGCAGGGGACGAGTGAGGAGTCCTCCCCCTGAGGAGGAAGGAACAGCAGAGACAACATCTGATGAACTGACCCCAACCCACATTCCCTGTCCCCCTGCACTGCTGTGGGGGGAGAAGGTAGAGAAAATTGGGAGTGAAGTTAAGCCCAGGAAGAAGGAAGGGGTGGGAGGAAGGTGTTTTTAAGATTTGGTTTTATTTCTTATTATCCTCTGATTTTGGCTGGTAATAAATTGAATTAATTTTCCCAAGTCAAGTCTGGTTTGCCCATGACAGTAATTGGCAAGTGATCTCTCCCTGTCCTTATCTTGACCCATGACCCTTTTGTTATATTTTCTCTCCCCTGTCCAGCTGAGGAGGGCAGTGATAGAGCTGCTTTGGTGGGCACCTGGTGTCCAGCCAGGGTCAACCCACCACAGGTACCTTGAAGAAGGAGACATAGAAACTCTCGGGGAGTGGCTTTAGGGGACTGAGACCATGGGTCAGCAGGGCTTTCTTCATGAGAGTTCAACTCTCTTACGGCGAGATCAGTGGGCATTTAAGAGTATCTGATACTGTGAGTCTGTTTGTTACATGAGGCTTAATCTGCTGAAGCTGGGAGGGATTTAAGAGGGAAATAATCCACTTTTCTAAACATCTTCCTTTTGGAGAAAAAAAGATATTTTCATGAGAGCCAGAGGCAATGAGATCCTGCGTTCCTGTTAAATAATACTGCTAAGCCCAGACAAAACACACAAGGGAATAAAGAAAACGTGAGTAGTTCAATAGGGCACAGCTTGATGTCCCAGTGACTTTGAGATTGTTGGCCTGTGAAGGAAATCAGAGTTGTCAGACTGTCCCTAAAGCACCCTAAAAAGGTGGGTCAGGCGCTAACTCTGCAGTTAGTCAGCAGTGTTTGTCGTGGACCACATGGAGAGACTCTGGACCCTATTTTCTAGCGCACTAGTGGTGACCAAACATTAATTACTGTCGTACAGAAAAACTTCACTAGCATGGAGACACCAGTCTTATCCATGGAGCTGGTTCTTCCAAGATGGAGTCAAGGCCCATTGGACATGAGGGAGTTGACACTATCCTCCTTTATGTGATTTTTGTTCTCTTTCTAGAGAGAGCACCACCGTGAATTCACTCAACTTACCTCCAAAAGAGGGCTTTTTGTTTACTTACGTTTTTCTTGAACCTTTTACGGGTATTCTCTTCTCAGTCTGAGTTCTTCAATGGGTATTTGTACATAGCAGTGGACAACAGTGTCAAGCTACATTATGTTTTTAAACATGGTTCCTGCAACAGGATACTGTTGTCTCAATTTAAAAATAGGAAAATTAATTGCTAAGGTGTTCAGATTTCTAAAGGTTTGTTGTGGCTGAACTTTGGAGTGTTGAGCACATAGCAGGATGTGCTGTTGGACGCATCCTGTCTTATGTGAAGCATTGGATACACTGAGACACCAAAAGCATATGGAGAATATATGTTCAGTGTCTTGATTTTAATCTCCTAGCAGCAATGGTCAAGAAGTTATTGAAGTTAAAGAAATGGAATGGAGGCATATGGAAGCACAAGAGGGGGAAGGGAGCATTTTCTGTTTCCTTTTATTGTTAAGCATGAATTAATGGCTTTTACTAATGCAAAACCTTTCAACCTAAAGTAAATGCAAGCACTTTGCAGACTACAGACTGTCTCAAGATTATTCTTTATTGGAGGATGCTTCTATGCAGAAGTGTAGGTGCAGCATTACAGATGCCATTGAGCTGTCTGTAGTAAAATTATCTTGCCTATCTCTGGAAGCATGCCTACAAGACAGATTCAGCCACCGGCTCCTACTTTGCATTTGTGTATCTTGCACCAAAGCCTGTGTTGCATCTGCTCCACTGTGATTGCTCTCTAGCCAGTTGGAGCAGAAATGGTTCAAATGTGCGTCTACCTGAATGGCAGGTCACATTAGGTTGTAAAAATATAAAAGCAGGAATGCCACCTTTTAGCCTGACACAGAAGTGGTTTCCAGAAGCTTGCACTGGGAAGAATTACATCTGGAAGGGGACCCGCTGTGAGGATACAGCTGAACATTGTTCAGTTGCCGAAAATACTGAAGACAAAACTTTAGTCAAGATACTCAGTAAAACTCTTCAGGTTTTGTTGTCACAGGTGCTCTTCCTTACCACAACTGATCAGGTGCTGACTTTTTTCCCCTAACCATCATCAGGAGCATGGGCTCCCCTTGCCAGACTGGGAACAATTATGCAGTCCATATTCAGAAGGAGAGGGTCACCTATAGAATCTATAGGAACACTGATGGCCTTGTCTGCATACCCTGGTGCAGAGACTGTCCCAGTATTTGGCTGATCAGATTCCTTTTATAACCCAGTGGGGCCTATTTTGCTACTGCTGTACAAGCATGTGGTGAATAAAAGCACGTTCTGTATGTCTCATTGGGAGATACTTTTCTGAGAGGATAGCTGCGTGGATTCATACTGCATTTGAAATTTCACATACGTTGGCTAGTTGTGATTAATGCAAATGATGGGTCAGTGCTCGCAGGCTGGATAAAGCGTAATTGTTATAACCAAAAGATCTGGAAGAAGACACTGGGAAAGAAGTAGGCTATCTCCCCCAGAGGGATCCAGGAAAATTAGGCTAATAACTTAAGGTGTGTTGGGTGGAGCAAAGCTTAAAATAAATTTTGTGGTTTTTGCTTTCACACAATGTAATTTCATGTACGTACATGGTTCTTGTTGGGAGAGCTCTGGATAAATCGCTGTCTGGATTGTTTGTCTCTGTGTCAGAGTCTGACAGGAGGTTTTGTGAAACCTGGTGTTGTATCTCATGTAACATTTTTCATGTGAATATTAGTGGATGAAACTAAAATACGGTTTTAATAAGCATTTGAGTGAATATAAAAGTAAACACAATAGAAGCATAAGCATAATCAAAATGAATTTGTAAATTGGGGAAAAGGAGGGGAAAGGGAGGGTAACTAATATTTGCAGTTCTTGCCGTGATTGTCAGATGTTCATTTTGATGACATATGTGAAATGTAGTGGCAACCTGCATCTAAATGCATCAAAATTAGTTGGAGAGACATGGCTAAGTGCCACACACTGCTCAATTCCAAAAACACCAATCTGCACATCTGTCTCGCAGCATGCCATGAGGAGGAATGGAGAGAAGCTGCCAGCAGTGCAGATGGGTAGCTGACTTTCCTTTCCCAGGTTGTGACATACCTGGGCCATAGTCACTGGAGCACTACATTTTTTTTCTAATAATCTACCTGCCTACGTGGCACTTCGGCGTGTGGCAGCACATATGATGGTTTGCTTGACTCTGAGCAAGCTGGCATTTTTAAAAGCAACATCTATTCTCAGCAGCAATTTTAAAAATATTTTTTTAGTCTGTTATATGCATTTCATTACTGGTTCTGCTTCCAAGAGGCTAACTGAAACCCCTGGACAGAGCATCCCTGCAACTGCTGGGATTTGATATTATTCTATAGTGTAGTCTCGTGCGGTTCCACTTAAGAGTTTGTCCTAATAGATAGGATAAATGTTTGGCAGCACCGCCTGTGACTTTCTGGAGGCAGGTCACACTGTCTCTGCGGGCAGTTCACAGTTCAGATAGTTACAACCTAGCATCTCTTCTGCCAGACTCCCATATCCCTCTTGCCCTGTTCCTCTTCATTACTGTTATCCTGAAAACTGTAACAGTTAGTATTTGTATTTATAGCAGAGCCTCCCACCCAAACCAAAATGAGGATTCCTTTCTGCTGGTCAATGTAAGTGTCTGATACATAGTCTAGGGAGACTACTCAGACTGGCTGTGTTGTGGTGGGACAGCGTTCCCACACCCACCACTGACCCTTCAAGAAGTTGCAGGTGTAAAGAGTCACCAAGTTACACATCAAAACTTATATAAATCTGCCCTGGATAAAGTCATTCTTGTTTATGGATTTCACTCAAATTAAATTTCCACTGCCATTTTCACAGCTAAATGTTACCATGATAGGCACAAACATGGAAAAAGCTGGTATTCTCTTGTCTTGAAAAATTCTGACTTGTGTGTTCATAGAAAAAAGTCAAGTCAGCCTAGAAGCATGCTTCCTATTTGCCTACATCAAAAATATTCCTGGACGAGTGACAGTCACTGCTGCTTCACAGAGACCTTGTGTCTAAAGGGGTGGCATTCCTTTTGGCAGTGAAGTGGCATTTCAGGAGGTGGATGACTTCCACAGAAACCTAGTGAGGAAGAGCCTACAGATAGTGGGCAAAATACTTCTGGGATGATGGAAAAGAGTTCCTTCACTTTGCAGGCTTACCAGAACTGAAACAATTCCTTGGGATATTGCATCTTCTACCATAGGTGAGTGCCTTCCTTTTCCACCTAGTAACTGGACTGTAGGTGTTGTGTTTTCATGATGATGTAGGTATGATAAGTCGGGGAGGGGTTTGTTTAGTTTTGTTTTTTGGACACTCAGGGAGGAACTGGCAGGAGCAAGGATGGAGGAGATGGGAAACCATTTTGCCTTTCTCATAGTGTTGGCTAGGAACAGATAATATACCTAGGGGCTGGAGATGTAAATTGCTAGTACTCTCCTGGAAGTTCATGACATCCTGCAGCTGTGGTAGATAAAGCCCAGCAGTGCAAGTTAAAAGGATCAAGAAGAACTTGACTTCACAAGATGTACTATCACCTGTGGCCAAGGGGAAACCTCAGAGCTTTCAACAAATATTTCTGTTTGGTATTTTCTGTCTTTCTCAATAGGAAACAAGCAGAGCCTTTAAAAGCAAGCTGAATCCTGTGGTAATTTAAATGAGACCTAATCCATGCTTTGTGTTCTGTGACAGGAGCATTATAACCTTCCAAATGATCTGCTATTAAATACATAGTAAATTTGGAGCCTGTTGCTTTGTACCCACCCCTTATCTGTCTTTAGTCATCCGTGTCTACATCAGTGCCAAAAGGCAAATAGCATGAAAACAGAACTACGTTTTTATTAATGCAAGTGCTCCCTGAAACTCATGGAAGAGACACATTGATTTGTAGCAAACTTAAGAACCCAGGAGCATGGGAGTCCCATTCTGGATCCTTCCAAGGGTCTACCTAGTCCCCATCTCTAACAGAGGAGGAGTCTTTGATGAGGAAGAACATTTGAAGCTTTATTTCTTTTCACAAGTAAGACATTCAGCCAACTGTTTTTTTTTTGTTTTTTTTAATTCTTGAAGGATACTTCCAAACTATTGCCCAATGCCAAAGAAAGCAGAGCAGTGTTTTCCATTAATCTGCAAGATGTCTGATTGAGTTCAATAGTACTATCTACCTGTCCAAATTAAAAGGCATAGCAGTTTCCAGTATTGGAGCCTCCAGAAAAGTTCATGCTCCACAACTACAGAGATCATATGATGGCTGGGAAGGGAATTTTGACTTCTTTACTGTTACTATTTTAGAAGCACCTGGAGAATAGATTTAATAAATGTGAAACGTCCCAAAACTTGCCTCTTCCCCCAGACAAAGGGAACTTGAATCCCCAAGTTTGAAGCCCTGCTATAATTTTACAAACTCTGCAGTGAGGTGAAGTTATTGCTAACAGGAATATATCCTCTTCTAGACGTGTGGTCTCAGCAAGGCAGTGATGGACACATTGAATAATTTATTTCTGCTGCCAGATTCTTATGCCTCAGGCATAAAAATGTACTTTCCTAATTAGCACAGAGGGTGGAGGGTTAAGTTTGCATGTGCTGGGATACATGGGGGCACCAGATGATGAAAATCCAAGTAACTCATTGAGGGCTCCCAAGTTGGGTGCTGAGGGAACCTGGATTAGAGTAGTGCTTGCTTCTTCTGCTTATGTTTCTCTAGAGTAGGTACTTAACTTCATGGGCTTACTCGAGGCTTACACTCATGGTACCAAGAACCAAACTACTTTCTAGGTCAACTTCCCTGGTCCTCCATCTCCTGCAAATTATCTTTAAATCATACAGCTTTGGGCATCCTGAAATAACATTAGACATATCCAGAGAGCCTTTTGGCCCTTCAGGCCTCCTAGACGTCTCAGTGAAGGACAGCAGAGGTTATACTTTTTGGAGGGATGATTCATATGCTTGCCATGGGCAGAGAATCAACTATTCCATGGACTAAGAACCCCTGCAAGCTGGCCAAGCAGAAAAATTGGCTTTAACTATAAAGGTAGCTGGTAGCCTGCCCTTCACTTGGAGGTAAGAGGAGTTGGAGAGCTGCCACTGTGGGAGTGTACTTCAAAAATAGGGACAGAAATGAGGAAAATGTTAAAATGGAGAGAAAATGCCAGTTAAAGAGCCTATTATAAACACCTCTGAAGGTTCACCCCTATAAGGCTCAAGTGCTAATACTGAGCAGCACATCTCATGGCTAGCTAACAAAAGGAGGGAGGCTTGGCAGCTAGCTCTGGATAAAAGTTTATTAAGAAACATACTTTTTAACATTCAATTACATCATATTGTTTCCAAAAACAGAGAAATTTATCTCTAGGTTTAACAAGTGATTTAATAACATGGACGTATCTGCAGTTTTGCTTCTAAGGGAATTGGGAATTGCTTCCTCAGTCTAACCTCAGGGTTTTGCTTCTTTTCATGCAGCTTCCTGAAATGCTGTGAACCTCCAGTTGCTGTGTAATTAGATCTGCTTCTTGCAGAAAACTTTAATTGGTAGATCCCACAACATCGGCATGTGGTCAGTGTCTTCTGCTGAGTTTTACAAGTGGAAGAACTGAGGCACACAGCAGGAGGGTGGAAGAACAGGTAAAATAGTCTTCGGTACCAGCTCCTTAGAAATTGAGGGGCTTGTCAGCTCCCTACCAAAGCTTTGTAATTTCACTTTCTGAGGGTGTATCTATTCTGCCAGCTTACCCTGGAACACGGATTCACAGAAAGTCAAATGCTTTGATCATTCACATTACCTACATGTTGACTCTCCCTTAGCTTCCGAGCTCCCAAGTTTGGGAACAGACACGTGCTGTGCCATAGCCGGTACTTAGGGACGAGGCAGCGTACCACAAAGCCCACCTCCTTCATGGTTTAGACACGGCTACTGCTGCTGTGGCTGGGACTGCCTTGTCAGGCCAGGAGACTCAGATACATAGAGAGTCTTGCTCTGACCCTACAAGCAGCGTGGGCACAGACAGCTCAAGTCGTCTGCCTCCAGCATCTTCAGCTTGATACTGTTGAGGTTAAGTTCAGTGTAGTCTGAACAGCAAAGGGATTTCAGCACCGATTTAATAGAAAACACGTCACCGTGATTAGGGATTAGGGATTCCCCTAAGCTGTGTATTTGTGATGTGGGACTTGTGTGGGACCATACCTGCTGCCATTTGCTGCAGGCGGGGTCCTTGCCAGCACCTGACATGGATGAACTTGGTTCATTCCTTGAAACAATGCCTTTGGAAAAACCATATGACCTGTCTTTTTGCATAATAAATACCATTTGGGGGTTGTTTGCGTCATAATTGGCTTCTAGAACCAATTATCTTATAAATCCTTCTTTTAAAGGTCATCATAACTTTTCTGCCTTTTCTTTATGTACAGTTCTGTGTAAGCCTTGAGTTTTTCTCAGCTTTTAGCCATTTTTGTAACTTTAACCTTCCACCTGCCTGGTTTACTTGAAGGCATGCTTCAAATGTCCCAGACATAATGACTTTAACAGTATGTCCCTCCTGTAAGTAGCAGTTCGCAGCAGTAAGACACCCAGAGACCAGGTTTTAATCATCCTTGACTGAAAACTAAAAATGATTCACTCCTGTCAGCACTGGGCAACACAACAAACAGCTCTCCAGCAAATCACTTAAGCAGAAATATGTTGGCATGTTTCTATAGCAACTAAGGAAAAATATTTCACACAAAAGTCCATCTGCTGCAACATAGAGGGAGATCTGGCCAAGGATCCTGTTATAAATTAATCTTAATTTGCAAATTTTATTTTTGCAAACCTCACGCAGCCACTTGCACAAAAAGGCAGAACATAAGTGAGAGGAAAGACAATTGATTTTTAGGTAGAGGCTGTCAATTAATCAACAAACTGGTTATTAATTTGGGAAGCAGTGGTTGTCTGAGGATGAAAAATCACAGTGCATTTGAGAGGTATTCATCTTCATTGCTGTTTACCAATCAGGCTGCATCACACCATCTTGTACGCAGCGTATTTGGAAACACACTTTATTTTTTCAAAGGAGGCTAGTAGCAAGCATCCAACATTTTTTTTAAAAACCATTTTGGTTTGATTTACTTGTAAAGAGTTACTCAAATTTATTCAACCATATAAAATGCTTTGTAGAAGCCATCAAAGTGAGGAGAGGGGGAAAAACCAATGCGATAATTTGGACTGCGATGCATTTTATTTTATGTGATGTCAACACATCAAAGCCTATTGGAGCTGTGCTCGGGAGATCTGAAACATTTTACGGGGTGCTTGGTGTCTGTGCTACAACCATCTCCAACTGTAGATTCTCTTGCACAAAGTTCGCATGCTGCTGCCAGCATTTCTTTCTTCCTCACTAGCTGCTTTCTATGTCATCTCTGGCAGTTTTACAGAGCCCCCAGAAATAAATTTAAAAAAAAAAAAAAAAAATCAACAAGAACTTTCTTCCAGCGGGGGAACATGTAGACCAGTGTCCTAGAAGGTGTGCCAGGTCTCCAGGGGCTGTGTCTAGGGGAAGGAAAGTCCAGCCTGAGTAGGCTCTATCACCCGAAGCTTTTTATGAAAGGCTAGACCTTAAGATGCTTCAGGAAGAGGTGAGATTTCGGTGTCTTATGTCATATGTCCTTACTAACAGTGATGATATTTAAACATATATTGATAGAGCTGGCAAGCGTTGTGATGGTAGAAACACAGAGTTTCCAGCACAATAGCCATATCACTTGCTCCATATCATCGTTTTCCCTGCCCGCTAGCATCCTTGACGAGGAGGAACAACAGCCTGTTTCATTTCGAGTGAAAAAATGCACAATCTGAGTGGTGGCACATTAAGTAAACAAGTGAACATGGGAATAGAGCTGCTTATGAAGAGGAGGGGGAACGTGAGAGAATGAAATGTGAGAATTGGAGGACTTTGGATGTCTTGGAAAGATTGCTTTTCCCCGTTTCATTTCTTTTATGCCTTCACACCCCCCCTCCCTTCAGCTGTAAGTATTCTTACTAAATCCCATCTTCTCCATGGGGCAGGATTAGAGTGGGAAAAAACTTCTCCAAATAAGTTTAGAAGACATTTTTATTTTAAGCAGCAAACAAATACTTACTTCTAAACAAAGAAAAATACGAGATTTTTTTCCATAATAGACAGAAAACAAGTGATGCATCTCATCCTCAATCTGTTTTGACATTCCTCACACTGATCAGTTGGAAAACAAGAAAGCAGCTTCTTTAGCACCAGCAATGTCCAACCAAAAAATGAAAAGCAATGGAATTACTAACATTTTTCATAATCTATTAAAACAAGTTGTTTTCTCCGAGATTTTTGTGTTCCATAATGGTTACTATTAGTGTTTATTAAGTTGTTGGAGAAGAAGAAAATTGGGCCCTTTTGCCATGAAGATCGCACCTCTAACCCCCATGGTTGCTGTCTCCTGTTTTGTTCTCAGAAGCTGGTAAAATATTTGAGCTCTACCTAATACACTGACTTCATCTGAAATTTTGATTCATGAATGTTGGACCTGTTGAGTTTTAACACTGAAGTAAAAATAATTTGTAGCTTCAGAGTAAGAACTATGAGTCTGCTAAGCACATTTGCTTACAAAAATGCTGCAGTCTGCTATGGGGCCATCAGAATAATTAGGCGTGAGTGGGTCAGGAGATTTGACTCAACTGGGCCCAGGTCTGGCCAGTTTTGAGCTCTAGAAGAAGGAAGATGTCTTTCAAATACAAACACATGACAGCATTTCGTATCGATGAAGTTCCAGAGTTCTAGGCATTATTTAAGAGTCTTTGTACATTGGTCTGTGGACAATGAATGAAAGTATTTGAATTTGGTTTGACGCTATAATAGCTAGCATGAAACTCAGCTATATCCATAGCAATGCCCAGCCACATCCAGTAATGTTAATGCCATGAAGCACTTGGTGCATCCAGGGCAGCGTTCCCAAGTGAAGAACCATTTTGCAAAATCCATACTGGGAAGGAAATGAAGAAACTGGTTTGGGTTTAAAATAATCTCCCATCGCCCTTAATTCCATTTAAGCCTGAGAAATCTGAACTGACTTTACAGTCAGGTTTGGAAAAGTTTTATTAAATTCCTTCATCCTAAAAGCTGTTTTAGTCAAGCTTTATTCAATAATTAGTATGATGCTCTGATTCTAAATACTTTCTACATCATTCCTATTATCATTGTTCTACATTAGTAGTAGTAGTAGTATTCTACTAGTTAAATATATTGGGTTTTATTATTGCTGGGAAATTTTTGCTGGACACAGTAATCACACTGTGAGCCTTAAATATAGGTTGCCCTTGGCTGAAAAGTGTTGAACCAGGGTTCACAGGGTGAGGTCCTCAGTGGGTGTATTTTAGTGTCTCTCTTCTGGGACCAATATGCCATACTCTTAGCTGAAATGAGAATGTGCAGCTAAGCTGGAGTAGTACTGATGTGTAGAACCTAATGATTTATTCCTGTGCCCGTACTACTTTGTGCTGTACCAAGCCCATAATGTATCAGCAATGATCACAGTTTTGCTGTGTAATTATTTAGGATATAAATTCAGTCTTCTCTGAAGTCCAGCTTAGGTGTGTCTTCGCAAAATGCTATAAAGAACCTCTCTCCAAATTATTGTGTATGTAATGATTAGTATTTTCAATTTAATACTAAGGCTTATATTGGTGATGGAAATACTAAAATTGCTTTCTTCTGATTTTCACGTCCTATATATTTTGTCAGAGCTCTCTGATTTGTTTAAAGTATTCTGTAGGTGATTTTCATTGCACTATTCTTGTGGGTTGCAAGCAAGCTTGATCAAATCATACAGCGTTCTGTCCAAGCTTTTGGTGTCGGTTGGTAACTTGCCGTTATATAAACCTGCATTTGAGATCCCTTTTTTTGGCATAATTCATGAAACCAAGACTAGAGATCCCAGGAAGGGCTGTACCCCCCCTAGAAGCAGGAAGTGCCAGAAATCTCATTAATCTGACACTCCCCTGGCTTTAGCCTGACTTCTGGAGTAAAAAATATGAGATAAGCTTCAGTCTTCTGCATTTCACCCATCACTAGCTCAAGTATCCAGCATGCAATGTATTATAATGACACGTGTCAAGTTTTCCAGAGGTTTAAAGTTTAAACCAGGTTTTCTTCCAGTGTAAAATAATATTACAAGACTGTTTTAGGTCAGTAGGACATTTTACAGTGTGATATTATGTGAGCTCAGTAAACTTTTAAAAACTCTTTTCTGAAAACCAGCAGTTTTAAAAAGAAAATAGGAGTCCTGGAGTAGAGGCAGTATAACCTGACACACTTTATTGCAGCAGCTGCTTGCTTTGTGTATAGCTGTATTTGACAATTTTTTTTCTATTTTGCTTTGCTATTCTATTTTTACATCATCACCACTTTGCTTCAGGTGGATGGATCTGTCAGCTAAAGCTCTGCAGGTAGCCTGGCCATTGCCCAGGACCCATCTGTAGGCGAAGTGGGCTCAGGCACCAGCACTGTCTGCTGACCATCAGCTGGCTGACACCCGGGCACTGGTGTGGCTCCATGCTCTCCTGCCGTGTATCTCGCAACAACTCGCCATTCTCTCTTCTGGGAAGCCGCTTAGTAGCATTTCTTGATGACTTGATGGCTACTGTACCTCATCCATCAAATAAGATGGCTGGCAGGTTAATGACTACTGCCTGTGCATAGCCAAGCTGTCTTAAGTAGCCTAGGAAGAAGCCTAGCTACATAAGAACATGTTCTTTCTGCCCATTCTACATCAAACCAAAGGTCCTTTCTACAAAGGCTGTTTGGAAGGCCTGAAGAGGAGTGTCGAGACAGGGTGAGCGTACACATGGCTTCCTCCTGTGCTCTTCCAACATCCAGCTGCAGTGTCTTCCTGGACTGCACATGGTTTTTGCAATGCACTGGCCCTCCATGGATTTCTCTTCCATAAAGATGTCCAGCGTCTTCTTGAAATGCAAACTTTTAGCATGCTGCTTTTCTGAAGGGCTCTGAGAGAGAGGGGAGATGCTCAGCTACCCACAAATTCATGTCATCTCACAGGAGACAAGTTCAGATTTGGGAAAGTGAGGACACTGCTGTTGTAGGACATGCTATAGAGATCTCAAGAGTGATGAATGAGTAATAAGCATGAAGCAGTTGGCATGAAAAGAGACTTAATAAAATTTTTGTTGTGGCATCTGTCTAGGAAGCAGCTAAACTTTCAAAGAAAATAGAAAGTTGTGTAAACAAAGTGAGGCTTGGTTAGTGTCAGTTAGGGGAACCAAGTTCTGTGAGACTCAGTAACTCCTATCATGAGCCTGGTGCATTTAACCTACTGAGCAGGAGGGAAGATAGCACTAAGCCAGGATTGGCATCACCAGCATGGCAAAAAAAAAACATACGTTTTGATGCTTGCCTGCCTCACAGATCTCGTGAGATACTGTTCTAGACTAGACTCTTGAAGACCAAGGCTTTGAGCTGAGAGTTTCACGCTAAAGCTCAGAGGGGGGCAGTGACGACAGGGCACAGAGCTCAGCATTTCTGACTTCAGCTTTCCTGCCCATCTTCTAAAGACATTTCCTTTATTCAGGTTTGGTGCCAACAATTCAAACACTGCTGTTTGATTACAGTTCTGATTCCTTTGCCTTACTATTGGCTAATGTATTTTTGCTATTCACAGCTCTTCTTCCCTCACAGAGACTTTAAAAACAGTGCGTTGCAATTGTCATACCTCACATTTTCTATTATCACTTTCCCCACCCATGGTCATACGTTGTCTTTGCAGTGGTTGAAGTGCTGGGTGGAAAGCTTGAGTGGGCAACTGCTCAACAACCTTCTTGCCCTGAGGGGCTTTGTCAAAGCACATCTTAATTTGGAAGATGGATCATGCCATGGGATTGATATTTGTATATATGACATGTTTGTGAATTTAGTTTCTTGTTAGTCATGATTTTGGCTTGTCTAATATAATTTTTATTGGGTAGATACCAGAGCTGCTTTTGAAGGATAGTTCTGGTTCTTTCATTTAACTATTGGGATCGGCCATAGAATTTCTTTGTTGTAACTATAGCTTTCTCAAAGTATTTCAGGATTAACATTTTCTATGGTCAGTCTATGATAAATTCAACACCAAAACAAACAAACAAACCAACCCCCAAACAATCTGGCAACATTTGTCATTTTGGTGTTGTCTGGGCTAAATCCTCCTGTAGTAAAAATTGGCATTGTTCCTTTTAGGTGGAAAACCAACCTGAATAGGGGTACATAAGAAACTGAAAGCTCCAGTAACCTGTTTGGTGGGTTCCCAGTGGAAGGGCAGCATTTGCCTGGTTCAGGAGTTATACAGTCAACTTTGTTCAAACCTGTCGGGTGTTGTACCTCTTGGTGGAAACTAGGAAACAGGGATGAAAAAGAATTTTTTCACTAGATCTGAATTATGAGCCCTCAGAAATTTTTCTGGCGTGTTTATCAGTTTATTTCCCTTTAGTTTCTTTGCTTCATCAGCGTCTAAGAATGCTAGAGGTGGAGAGACAGAGTGGATTTGGTAGTTGGTTTATCACGTCGTTGTAAATTGGCTTTGAGTGCTGTGAGGCGTTTGCATATAATCCTCACACAGAGGATTGGAGTGGAAAGACTGGAAAAATTTCCAAATATTTTTGTACCTCTAACACATCTTTGCCAACCTCTGTGCCCCGAGTGTGTCATGACATAGAAGCACTCCAGCTATTTCTGTCTGCCCTTAATATTGTGTGCTTCATGAATGCTTATTAATTAGGATATTAATTTCCATATGTAGTTTTGGAACAATGCCATGCTGTGAAGGAGCTTTTTCTTACATGCCATTATTCTGGTTTTGTTCACTTAACCCACACTCTGATGCTGTTCATTACAGTACATGTCAGGTAGGGCTTGGGAAATTAAAATTTTGGCAGAAAGAACAGGGGCTTTGGGAGGTTTTATATAGTGTCAGGTTATTTCTTAAAATGCTATAAATACAAATTTATCATTTCTGGTTTCTGTCTAGCAAATCATTTGTGAACGGATTTTCATTTTTACTGCTGTGGTGACAATTATCAAGAGAATGTATGCAAATGCACTCCATGCTAGCAGTTGTTCATTAAGGGTGCACTCTGGCATTTGTTATTTGTTATCTATTGCATGTGACTGGTTTCTTAAACAATACTGGATTTGTTTCTTCTACCTGACTAGACAAACGAGCTCCTTCAATACTAGAATAACAAAAGGGAATCAAAATATAACCGCCTAGTTTATGCAGAGGCAATAACCAAATTCATAAAGAAACGTCCCGAGATGGCTGCACTCACCAGTATCTTCAACCTTTCCCAAAAAATGTCCATGAACAATACCTCATTTTTCTTCAGGACACGGATTATGGTGTGAAAATCACTGCTTTTGTCTGTCTGCACACTCCTGGCTGCTGATTAAAGGCACCAATTAAAAGCAAAACTCTGTTCTATGTGTCAGGTTTACATTCAGAAGTGAACTGCCATCCGAAGACCAGGGATGCTGTAGGGTATGCTACACAATTTTGGGATCTAAAGTTGTCCCATATCTGTTACCTTGACATAAAGACTGCTTTGATTGCTTGGGTAAACAAGGGTGGCATCCTTTACAATTGGTGGGGTCTCAGCCCACGTACGTCAAGGTGGAGTTTGGTCATTACTGAGCAGCTACAACCAGCGCTTTTGGAGAATATAAAACTTGTTGAATTTTAATCTCAGTTTGGCATGTTGGAAAAGGAATTAGGTGCCTCTTTGACTTTTAAATGATCTGAAGAGGAATGTACTTGATACAGGTGGTAAGAATTATTCTTGGAGTCCTCAGATATTCCAGGCACACATCTATTTTCATTCCTCATAAACGTATCCCTGGTGAGAGGGGTGGGGACATCAATTAAGAGGAAAGCCATTTTCCACAGTAGCGAAGGGTCTGAAACGAGCATTCTGCAGATTAAGCAGAACAATCTCCAGAAGTTTTGCCAAACGAATTTTTCAGATTTTTTCAGGATTCTAGTCATGGCCTGTGATCTGAAACATTTGCCAAGAATTCAGCAGAAAGAGGAAAAATACCCCAACTCTGGAGTTTTGAACAGGGAGGTGGTTTGTGGGTTTCATGGGATTGCATCAGAAGTCTGATCTTCCCGGCAAAAGATATTCTCTTAGCAAACAATGAATCCCCTAAAACCACAAGTGCCATGAAGTCAAGCAGCATGTGGTTTGGATATGAGCAGGCCAATTTGTCAACTCTGTTTCATTCAAAGAGAAGGAAATAATGAGTGGAAAAACATGGAGATAAAAAAGAAAAACCTCAGGATAGTTGCTGTGGATTGATCCTCCCAAAGCAGAATATAACCTTGTTTTTACTCAGTGGAACTCTCCTGTATTTGTACTGAAATGGTACTGCTAGGTGATCTGAATAATACATATTTATAACATATGGTTATTTTTTGACTGGCACAGGGAGTGTTATTCTAGGTAACACAGTATTTTGTGGGGATTTCAATTTTATTTTAGAATCCAGTCTAAATACTGTGATGAGTTTCTAGCAGATAGTCTCAATAGACAAATACTGTCTACGAGGTGAAACTGCCATTGTGCACCTAGGAGTGACTGCGCTTGGCTGCTGACGTTTAGATCCCATAGACAGGGCTGAGGATTTTGAAGCATCTGTCCCAATATTACCATGTCATTCTAATTGGTCACAGTATTTAAAATTATTCTTTGAGGCAAAGATTTGTTTCTTTTCTTACTATTGCTAAACATGCCCAACACCCGCCCTTTCTCAACAGCAATATTAAAAGCATTCTGAAAAGTATTTACCAGTTTTACTTATTTAATTTTTGGCTTCTTTGTTCTTCAGGGGATGAAAGATGGGACTTCTTAAATATTCCAGTCTACAGAAAAGAACACTGCCCCACCTAGACAGTAATTTGTGCAGAACTCGTGGGTGAAATCTTGGCTTTATGAAGTTATGGAGATAACAAGAATATTTAGGTGTACCATAAGGATTTTGTGAAAGGTGCACTCCACAGGAAAAGCAGAATTTCTCAGTGGCTTTGCTAAGATGGAACCAGGAAAACAGCTTTTTATTCTAAAAATAAACTGAGTAGTGCAAATCATGTTGTTCTGCATGTGCAACGATGATGAGTTCAGTATGGAGGTTCTTTTTGCTGTCTCTGAAATTTTGGAAGTCCTTCTTGCTGAAAAGTCAAACTCTTCCTAACTAAGCAAAGCCATTGCGAAGGTGAGCATCACACTGCAGTTTCTGTTCCTAGTTGCTTTAACTCAGGGAATTCCTCTTTCTTGTGTTTCAATCTTTGCTAGTGGTTGCCAGTTTGATTTCAAAATGTTTTAGTCTTGGTGTAAGCAGCAGGCAATCTCCGCCCACATCTTCATTATTATCTTTAAGAAATTCCACAAAACTTGTAGCAACAGCTTTCAAAATCTGCAGAGAGCTTAATTAGCATCAGAGGAGAAAACTGAAACAGATTTTAAGCAATCATCTTTTTGTTAAGGCTTTGCTCCCACTGACTCTCTTCTTGGTGCACACTGGCTCCACTTGACCAGTAGTACTTTGTGGTCCCAGCTAACAGCTCAACAGTGTGGGCTCTGGCCAAGCACATGTCTTAGCACTGCTAGTTCACCAGCAGAGATGTCACCTTTGAAAGAAATAGCCTTTGTTAAAGCCATTGGTTTCAGCTCTAGGTTTGTTAAAGACAAATCAAAATAGAAACTCCATCTCTAACAAGCCAATATGTTGAAGATATCAGGGATATGGTCCCTGGATTTAATTTTCCCTGGAAAGAATCAAACTAAGATGTCAGCTTATGAGTGAAGATAGATCTACAAACCATTCTCCTTCACTGTTTCAAAATAGCAACAGCATGGAAAAAGGGATTGATGACAAGAGAATAGCGAGTATCACTGACTAACACAAAATTGCACCCAAAATCTTTTTCCTCTTTAAAATAACTAAAGAAAACAAATATGTAATCCATTAAGTAGCAGGCTAGATGGTGACTTTCATGCCAGCACTGGCTTGTTCCCACTGGGTTACTCCAAATGTCTGAGGCCCCCGCGTTTTGAATTCGGTGCAAACTCCCACGCAGGTTGGCTTTTTGACTGACTTACTGAAGAGCAGACCTGGGAAGTTAGAGCTAAAAGGTTAGGTTCTCCAGCAATGGGCTGTAATAAACCTTTGTGCTCTACGTATCGGACATGGAGAGAGAATGTGTAACCATTGGTCCTGGGTCTTGGAAACCCAGGACAGAATTCATGCTAGCTATAAAAATTAACTATTGGACCCCTGTGAAAATCCAGTAAAGAAGCAGAAATGGATGTAGCCCAATTTCTCTATACATAATGTTTGTGTTATTTAGTTCCAACTTAAACATTATCCCACCCAGTTTCTGAGCAGCCCAGAGAACATGGTGATGACTCAGTGGAGGGTAACCAGAGGTCATCAGGAATCGGTTCACTAGCAGCGTGGAGATCTAGACAGGCAAAATGTGGAAAGTACAGTGGTTTATACACTAAACCAAAGGTTTGTGTAGGCCAAAGGTACAGGAGAAAAGTGGACAGTTACATTATTTTTGGGTTGCCCCACTAGATGTTTGCTTGAAGTATAGTTACAGTCAGCAGAATGACAATGGACAACAGGACTTTCCTCAACGTGCGTTGTGGTTTTGTGTAGTGCTTTTCCTACCGGTGAGGCTGTTGACAGAAGTGTGCATTTGCTGTTTTTCCTTTTATCCCTTCAGACATAATAAAACTCCAAATTCAAAATGCTGCTCTCATCTGTGGAGTACCAGAATCTCTAGCTGAGGGTATGGGTAGGGCTTACGTGGGAATAGAGAATAACAAACAAACAAACAGCCTGGCCTTGAGATCCCAGGCCATGTTGGGAACACAAGTAGTTAGAATAACTGTATACATCATTATCAACTGGACAATTTGGTCTGCAGCAGCTGAGACAATAACAGATAGAAAACCTTTAGCACTGCTGGTCGCCTCTGACAGGAGTCGCACAGCAGTCACCACCACCCATTTGGCTGGTGTTGAAAAAAGGCATGTGTTTTCTGAATGTGGAAAATTTGTTTGGGAAACGCTGATCCTAATAAAATGGCCAAATATGACTATGTTACTGAAATCTTAGGTTACCTACCACATCACGTTTCTTTTTAGGGAATGTGTGTGTCCTCCGTTTCTCTGTGCCATGATTCATGGAGGCTGAACTTCTGCTTTGAATCCTCTTCTCTTTCCATATTTCCAATCCCTTTTTTTACTCATACTTCATCCTTCCCACACCTGTTTCCAGAACCAGGCACTATCCCAGCAGAGCCAGAGGCATCCGGTTGACTAAAATTCTGGTTATGAGCAAGCTCGAATGGAACAGACAGGATCCGTCCTTTTTTCCACAGGGTGTAAGTCATGTCTAGTAAAGGAAAGAAACTCCAAGCTAGAGTTTGTTCAGAAGATTAACTGGGCTGGGCACATCCCTTTTAACTTGAGATGGCTCAAGAGGTGTCTGAGCCACATCCCTGTAATTCATGCGGTATGATAAGTCAGCAGAGTGCATAATATCCTTCACTCAGGCACCTGCAAGTGCTTTGTTTTGAGTCCAGTAATCCCAAACACTGCTCTCAGATAGCTGGGTTTCATCCCTTTCCTTTTTCTCAAAGAGAAATTTGGATTGGCTCACTCTTTAATTTAAACCATTTGCCCATTACAACTGCTTTTGCAGGCAGAAGTCTCTGGTTTCACAAGACTTTTTAAATCACGGTTACCTGGTGGCAGTACATGTGCAGCAGAGCAGCAGACACATGGTCCGTTGCTGTCCGTAGCTCATCTACGGGTCAGCTGGTTGTATCAGTTCTTCCAGTGTCAGGTGTCTCATTTGTACTCTTCTCACATATACTGTTGTGACTTATTTTTTGCTCATAATTTCTTTTCAGAAACTGAGTAGAGAAGCCCAAGACAACAAACATCTTAACAAAAAACATTATTAGCTACAAATGAGATTGTGGACTTGAAAGAACTGTGTGAGGGTTACTGTACAGCTAGCAAATGCTGGGCTGTGTACAGAGCTTACGTGGGTGAACAGTGGAATAGCGACAGGCTTCATTTCTTTTCCTTTTGCCAGCTGAACTGCTGATTTAGGACAAGACTTTGACTGTCATTTTTCATTAAGCACATTTTGCTCCTTATCTGTTCTATCGTTCTGATTCCCACAGTCATGAAATCGCTTTCTTATGTGTGTTTTTTTGTCTTATAGTAAGGCTCAGGACTTCCAAGGTGTTGTACATACCCTTAAGTGAAGACCTTATAATCCAAATAGACAAGGCAATTCTCTTTATTCCATTTACATAATGGTTAGGCACCATGAGAGCGCAGCTTGTTGAAAGGAGGTGGTGGCAGAGCCAGAAACAAAACCCAGGTATAATGCCTTCCAAGCCAGCTCTTCACTCACACCTCCCAGAGAATGTTTTGTCTGTATCCCTTTCCAGTTTTCAGCGCAGAAAGATAAAAAGGGTGGGATTCACCTCCCCTCACTTCAGAAATCTGAAAGTTAAGAAACTAGTCTGAACTAGTTGTTCGGTTTCCCTCCAGAGCTGGCACCTCCAGGGGGTGATTCAGCCTGTCTTAGGGTTTGTGGGTTAAATCACCTCCTGCTGGGCACTCGCTGATGTCTGTGACTACCAACAGAACTGAAGGGACTAGCTAAAACTACACATCTGTCTCCTAGGTTGTGAGGCCAGCGATATAACTGCCACGGACAAGAGAAGCAAGTGGGGATTGTCTGTACATTCCCATAAGAGCTGCTGGACTGTGACTGTTTGGCAGATGCTTTCCAGAGGGGTTCCCTCTGCCAGCTGAGCTGGTGAGCTCTCATCGACTCCCAGGGACCATCCCAGACTTTGCACTGATTGCCATTTCATCAGAAGTAATGTTTCATCTAGTACCTTGCCCTCACCTGTTTTCCGAGTGAAGGGAGTTTTAAATGAAACCAGATATTTATGCTTTATCTGCATAGCTCCAGAATTTATAGCCCAGCACTTTTCATGTATATTAAAATTTAGATGGGTGAGTTTAGTGTATGAGAAGAGAGCACAAATAAGTACAAAAACTTACCTACATCCATAGCTATTTCATAGTAAAGTGATGGTTGCCACTAGATTTCGTTGGGGTGTTTTTGTTGGGTTGTTGTTTTTTATAAATTGTGGAACCAGGGGGTGTGTTTAGTATGAAATAGGGAGAGGGCAGGCATTTTTCAAAAGTTTCAGAATGCAGCCAGGGGGACTCTGACACAAAACAGAAAAAGTAAAAACTTGCCAAAAATGGGTGCACTGTTAAGATGACTTCTGATTGCATGGCTGGCACTTCAGCAGCAAATCATCCGATTTTCACTGACCTCGGAACCAATACGGAGCAATTTGTGTCGAAGGATGAGCGGTTGTTGAACGGTTTCTCAAATTATCAAATGACTTGTGTATATTTTGTTTCAGTATCAGGCATCAATATGGGTGGTACACTAGGAAAATCTTGTTCTACTAAATCCCGTTTTTTATACTTTTCTATCTGTACCTGCTATTTGCTGCTTCTGAAATGAGTGAGAGCTCGTCTGAATTCCAGACTTGAACCAGGATGGCTTTTCTTATTTTGTGTCTTTTTCTTCCAGTCTCTTAAGTTTTTCACGACAGCTAATGGTAGAACAAAAAAAAAAAAAACAACCCACAACACTTCCTATTTCAACCCTTGACAACCATTCAAGGAGTCTCCTATTTTAAACTCTGAGTGTAATGTTTGTAATGCAGCTTCACCAGTCCAATGTCACAGGTGGATGACACTATTTACAGTTTATTTCCTTTACTAGTACTTCAGGCCAGTTACTCAATGATCTACTTTGTAAGAGCAAGACTCCGTAGGAACGTAACATTTGAAAGTGCATAGGTGTCAATAAGTGTCTCTCTGTTGGCTTGGCTTAGCTTAGCTTTGGTGGAAACCCGAGGTTTGAAATGTTGGGTGGCATCTGAGACTAAGACTGAGGCAGTGAAAGCTGTAAAAGTATAGAAAGATTGCAGTCAGCCTAACCCTGCACTCTTAGAAGAGTGCTAAATGGGCTAATTGTTGAAATTTTCCAACATACAAACTCTCTGTAATTTACCTTGGGGTTTGGGGGTTGACAGTAGATTTTTAGTACAGTTAGAATGCACATTTTCTATTTTGTAAATGTTTCTGAATACCTTCTCCTATGCAATTACTGTAACCAAAAGCTGGTACTTGAGCAAACCAGAAGAATTTAAAAAAATGCTACTCAGTAATTAATCATTCCATAAAGCATGTTAAAATACCCTTTTTATTTTGTTTTGACAAGAACAGGAATATTGAGATATATTTATTTTACGATGCAAGACTGATACAGATGTTGTTCTGCCTGCAATGTCAGTTTTGAGTAACTCATCCTATTTCAGTTGATACATTATCTGCATAGGAGATAAGTGGATGGGGGACACATGCTCCAAAATGTACAGAGAGTTGTAATATTTCTGATACAACTTCCAGTGCTTTTACAAGTAGGTACACGCTGGGTCTCAGGTTGATTTCGTTTACTCAGTTCTACATTAGTGCAAGTGACCGACTGCAGCAATGAGATGCAGCCCAGCCCTGGCAGTCCCACCTGAACCACCCACAGTGAAGGTCAGTCTTGCCATTTTCTCATTTAAGTCATTAGTTGTTTTAGTGCAGTGTTTGCTGGAAGGACATTGCACAAGTTCTTTGGACAGAGGCTCCATGTCCAGCAGGCTGGCACCCAGACCACGCAGTGGGCAGCGCATGCTGTTGGGAAGAGCGTTCGCTTTAGCAGTCGAGTCATGCCGTATGTCCAAGAGGAGAGCACAGCGATGACCATTTGATGGAGTTATACCAGAGAAGAGGGAATGGGTTTACTCACAGAAATGTTGTTGAAGATGTATCTGCGTGACAGGCATAGAAAGGAAAGGTGCTAAAGACAGTGGAGAAAGTAGCTTGTATTATGGGAAAGGCAACGGTTTACAGCCATTGCATAAGTTACTAAAAGGAGAGTGGAGTGATTGAAAAACTGCAGTGAACTTGTGGTGTTGGCAAATACCCAGCAACATACATGAGACAGAGAGAGAGATGTAGAAATACGAGATTGGACAGATGATGCAAGACTGCTGAAGAAGAGGTAGATGGGAAATGGGACACACCAGAGTGATAGCCGAACCCCCAAGATATATCAATGATAAGCACCTGATTTACAAACTGCATCCATTTAGTGGCTTGCACGTTGTTAACTCCAGTTAAGCGTAAGGTCAAGCAGCTCCCCTATAAACTGTTTGCTGGTTTTGGGGAATCATATTTTTCTACTGTATTTCCCTGCTAGGTAGTATACATTTTACATTGGCCATATAATCCAAGTTACAAGTGGTCTGAAAGAACTGTTGACAATCTGTGGAAGTTGCGAGAAAGGGTTCAAGCATTTCAAATCCCGACTTCCATATGATTCACCTCTGACTTAAGTGCATGAAGTTGCTTTAGTTTCTAGAGTTGAAATATCGAAAGAAAAAGTACCTGGAAATACAATCAAGAGAGTAAAAATCCCTCATGCAAATTATTTATATACATATACGTACAGGAGACTTCTATCAAGCAGTGATGCATTCTCATGTGAAAAGCTTTCTTTTTCTGGGGTCTTCACATCTTAGCTGGGACTAAAGTAACTCAGCAACAAAAATTGTTTAACAAAACTTACTTGCTAAGTGGTGCACATTTGAACAATTCTTCACAAACATATGGTCAGGTCTTCCCTCTTCTTATGATTATATACCCTGTGAGGGGAGATTATAAAGACTAAGGGAAAAAAAAACCCAACTGATCTCACCACAAAGGCGTAATTCCCCTGAAGCCAGGATTTTACCCTTTGTGTATTGACACTGGAAGATTATATAATTGCAGTATTTAATGCTAAGAAGATTCCAGTAAAAATGATCAAGCCCTTTTTTTCCACTCTGAAAAATAAACTAGAAAAGGAACAGAAAAGGAAGACATATTTGGCATATTTTAAAGAATTATGCTAGGCAGTTTTATGAAGGTTGGGTTTAAGCATCAAAACATCAAAGTCCCACAGTCAGATGAAGACTTGGGCAAAAGGTAAAGGCCAAGGGTTTGAAAATTAATTCACTAGAAATGACATTCATGATCATCTGTTGGATGCTGAAGTTTGTGTCATGAGTACTTTTGAGCACAGTCTGGATGCAGATAAATTTTTGGTCACAGGAGTCAAAAAATGTACACCAGCAAAAATTACTTAGCTTGTTTTCATCTGGTTGATTCAATAATGAGGAAAGAAAAAGGAGAAACTAGTGCCAGATAAGCAGTCAAGAGCTTGCATATGATCTAAATATCTACGAAAATATTCTGGAGGTGTTTTCTGTTACCTCCTAAAGAGATTCAGCTCACAGTCAGTAATAGTACTTTTATTTCATAACAATATATCTGTATTTCCTCTCAGTTAACAACTTCAGTGCATCAGTTAACAGTTGCAATAAGGCGATCAGTTGACAATTGCTAAATATTTTTTATCTTCTCTTCCCCCAGAACATCCTGCTTTACTTTCATATCCAAAGCTACTGAGATGCTTTGCCAACTCTGAGCTCAGCAGTAAAATAAAAAAAAGATAATTGATCCACTTGACATTCACCAATAATTTGGTTTCTTCCCTTTGTTATTTTCCTGTTAGAACATGAAGAGATGATTGCTTCTAAATTTTACATCTGTATGTTAGAGAATATGGCTGGTGGTGTTTTGTACAAAATACAAGAGTTGTGTATGCAAGCCATGGAGAGAGCGAGCTACAAACAGAAAATGAAGCAAGCTATTTTGTCCAACTACCAGTGCCAGCTGCTTTGGATAAAACCAAGAAAGACCCCCTCCTCACAGAGTTAGGGGCTCCTTTTGCATTCAGTAGAAGCTGCAGATGCTGCGCCTCATTCAAATTGTTGTCTGAAGACAGGACAAGGTAGATTTTTTTTTTGAGGCTACCTAAAATTTGGGGTCTTAAGTTGAGCTGATGTCAGTTGGCACTTGCATAGTCTTTCCTGCTCATAGCTCTGTGGATTGCTAATCAGAAGTTTACTGCCAGATTTCAGCCCAGAAAGGATTAAAAAGGTTGAATTGCAGTGATCCTTGGAAAAATCTTTGCACATCTTTGTAATTTTGTTTTATTGTCATCTCTATTATTTTTGTCAGAAGGAAGGTATCAGGATGAACAGCTCGTGTCAGTGAGCATCTTTTAATATCTTGGAATAAATGCTGGAAGATGCTTCAAGGCAGAGATGCTGTTAGGCACTGTTAAGTATGATTTTCTTTTACTCTCAGTTGAAGCTCTGATTATTTCCTTTTCCCAAGCAAAAGGTCAATGTAAAGTAGGCAGACATTCATGTTAATACATTAATACAACTATACTATTTCATTGTTGCCATGGTTTTGTGTGTGTAAGTGATGATAAAGCAACCACGTACACTGAAAAAAAGCAGTTAATCACTAGGCAGGAGGCAGGCACCACTAGAAAAATTTTCCTGGTGTAGGTAGTATTTCTTACTTAAAAGCAAGTTTTATTTGGCTTGTGTGTGTGCAGAGCTGTCTTTATAAACTTTTAATCTCAGAGCCGTCAAACCTCCTTTGACCCGGAGTTTTACAGTAAATGGAGAGAAAAAAAAATGAGCAAGATGCTCCCTTGTAGAAAAGCAAGCTTAGGGAACGTATTTCAAGGTGAAAACCTTGTGGTGTCATTTTAGTAACATTGATAGAAATTGATTAATGTGAAACTTTTCTGGAACATTCCTGAATCTCTACAGCCAAAGACTTGAGAAGATAATAAACTAGTGTAAATGCAGAATCTTCTAGGAAACTGCTAAGGTGGCCTCAGTAGTGTGAAGTAAAAGGACAAGAAAAACAAAGTGAAGTTGTGCTAGAGACACGGCAGTGCAAAACTCGTCACACAGGTGAGCAATTTGTGTCACATTCTGCACAGAATAGTTCTTTAAATAAATCAGTTCATTACAACGTGGTTTTCTTAACCTCTTCTCATACTTTGCATGTGATTGTGATGTGAGGGGGCAGTGAAACAGATCTGGCTTGGTCTTCCAACCTTGTCCTGCAAACCATGTTCCCAGACTGTGCCTCTGTGTACATGGATTTGCTGTGCTGCTCCCAGACTCACTTCTGGATCTCAAGCACCTCAAGTTTCCATCCACCACCTTTGCATTAATTAGCATTCATTAAAAATCAGGTGATTTTTCTAGCATTAACAGCAACATTGTGTGTGTGTTCAACATGCACATAGCCACATTAAACACTGCTGATCACTGACATCCCTGCTAAGAAGCAAAAGAAAGCTCAGTAGTAATTTTGCTCCTGTCCGTGACCCCCCTCAAGCATTTATCTCTGAACTTTTGTGTAAATGTACATGAAAGCAGCTCTGTGATGCAGGTGTTAATCATTTTCTGTATCACACCTTCAGCGTGATTGGAGGAGTACAGATGTCAGGTACCCAGTGGGGGCATTAGCAGAGCGTTTTGTAAGGTTTTGAGGGTACTTTGTGTTTCCTTCTGAGAATGAGAAGCAACGTACTGATAGTCCTCAAAGGTCTTTGAGTCTGTCTCTGGTTCAGGTGATGGCTAGCCTTTGCATTTTAAAGGGTTGTTTTGAATGAGTAGGTGAGGGGAGAATAATTGTCAGTGGATGTTAAGCAGCAATAGGCAGAAATACTCAATGGCATGATATGTATGCCAGGACTCCAGGCTTGAACACTCTCCCAATATTATAGAGGTTGAGGTTCAAAGTTTAAGGGATGGGAAATCTTTTGTGTGACAATGCAGGGTGCTTAAGGCATTTCTTTTAATTCAAGAGGCTGACATAGAAGTGTTAGCCATACTCTATATGACTAGTAGTGGCCACAGCCTTAATCTTTGGGAACTACGTTACTATGTCTTTTCTAAATCTATTTACATTTTTTGGCCTCCCTACAGCTCTCTGAAAAGTCCACGGTTTAATTGCATTTGCAGACAAACAAACAAATAGACCTTCCTTTTGTTTCTTTTAAATGTGTCAGCTTATGCAGTCTCACAGAGAAAATAAACTGTCACGGATCTTCACCTCACACAAGTAGCTAAAATCCCTGGAGATACAAGGGCTTGGTTGCTGGTGAGACCCATTAGCAGAAACCATTTAAAAAAAGAAACAAACCCTCATCTGCTTATTTTAATTTCTAAGACTCAGAGGTTAGATTTTTTCCTCGGGAAAACATTCAGTGATACTGCTCTTGCTGCGTCTTCCACTTTTGCCGACTGCCACAAAGCAGATGGTAAAAAATGTTACCATAAATGTTCAGGAAAGTTCCTGAAACAGGGACCAACCCTTGGACTTCTCTGAGTGGTTATCAGGGAACTTCTGACGTGTAACACAGGGAGACGCCACCAAATCACAGAAGAGAGGGGATAATGTGCAGCAGTAGTCTATTTAGAGAACGTGGTTGCTTTTTTCTGTTCGAAATGTTTGCAAATACCTTTTGATTTTCATAAACTATTTAGCAGATACATTCTCGAATTAATCCAGGTGGATTATTCATGAATATCTTTGCTACGTTGTTTTGTGGTGATTAGCCAAGTTAGTCACAAGATGTCTGTCCTTTGGCTTTGTTAGAGGAGTGCACTCCTACACTCTGAATCCTACAATCTGAATCTGGTGTATGCAATTTAAAATTCATTTTCCGTGAATACTCCTGCGTATGATTTTGAAATAAGCTTTTTATATGCATTTTTGCCAGTAAAGCTTACATTAAGTTAATGTTGACAGAAAACAAATGCAGAAAGGTTTAAACAATTTCATTTCTCATGTAAAATTACTATTTGTGGATACGTACTTTAGCATTATTAGCCCAACTTTACTTCATCCTTTACTTCATCCTGAGCAATGAACAGTGTTAAGACATGTTGTGATCGGGTTTTTCAGTGTTTCCTTCTATTAAAGACAAAACATGGAAAAGATCTAGATTGTTTGTGAGACACTCTACAGTTGCCATTACCCTTGTACAGAGGATACCATCACATTGTCAATAGCAGCATGGACAGACTGATGGACAGAGACATGGACAGACTGATAATGAGCTCGTGTTTGCCTGGTAAGAAGCAGCCAGGAAGGAAACACTTCTCAGCAGATACTCCAGGGAAGGTCAGGAAGGCAGGGAGGATTTTATGACTCCAGCACCACTTAGATGTTACTAAAAATGCACTCTGCCGCTTCTTACTTGGAATATCAGATTTTGCAGCTGCAGTGTTTCCCAAGCTAAATCTAGTCATTTTAGATAAAACATTAAGATGCAGAAAATATATCTGTGAAAAGAAACAAATTAAGAAAGTGATAAAGCTACAACTGTTCTTTCTAGGTAGGAACATACTCATCATCCCATGTTTTCATCTCACAGCTACAGGTTCATATGTGCCTAATCTGCTCCTGGATTTATATTCAAAAATTGAGAGCCAGAATATGTTTTGTCTTTTTCTTTTGGGTGCCTGTGAAAAATACATTCAGTGCACCCTTACCAGCTCTGCCTGGTCACAAGACTGTAAAATATTCAGATTGAGGTATATTTACTGATTTTGTTTATATATATATGTGTGTGTATATATATATATAGTTTCAGCCTTGAGTAAGTGAGTATATCTGGTAGGCAGAGAAGAGGTATGAAGGGTGGTAAGGGGAAGAGTAGCTTTGATTGTGGGAAACACAGAGTCACAACCCCACATTTTTCGAACAGTCAGGAACACAGATAATCAGCATTTGAACAGTTTTGAAAATCCATTCCAGCATATTTCAGGGCTGGGTAATGGGCAAAGATCATAAAGCTAACAAAAGGTGACAGGGAGGGACAAAGAGCAAGAGCATTTGCACAAAGCACTCCTGGGTATCAAATCTCTTGTAGAGATGAATAATGCATTATGTGCGGTCTCCAGGATGTGCTAAAGGCAAATCAGAGATTGTGGGTTAGATAAGATGTATACAGAGGGATTGTTAGGACATATGATTTTTAAAGTCTTGAAAATGCTGTATTGAAAGAGATGGTTTAGGCTACAAAGTATGTGCTAAGAAATAAAAACTCAGGGTGACCCTCAGAGAAGAGGAAGGAGAAAGCCCATGCATGGCAGCATGAGTCAAGTGAGAGGGGAAAGGGAAAGGGAAAAGGAAAGGGAAAGGGATAAGGGAAAGGGAAGGGAAGGGGAAGCTGTGTTGAACAAAACATGCAAGAAGCAGCTCAAAAATGCTCTGCATGGGGGGGTGAGGGTCAATGAGGAGAAAAGTGGAGCAGGGGAAACATGTCTGAAGACTAAGCCTTGAGGTACAACCTGAAAGGCCACATTCATGATGTCAGAAGGTGAGTCTACTCTTGGTTCCTGTCAATGAGTGATGTCTAAAATGTCCCAAGTGACCGTGAGAAAAGAAGTTCGGTGCAGCCATTCAGGTAGTGTTATTTAGTTATTCTCTGCTTTTGTAGAGGTATTTTCATGTTTTTGACCAAGAATACAATCTTTGCCCTTGCTAGGATAAAGTCTCCTTGTTTTTCACCCTAAGCAAGTTTAGTATTTGAAATGATACTTGGTTGAAGCTACCTAATTAATACTAAAACAGCCATGCTACTCATGTTTCCCTAAAAGCACAGGATAAGGAGAAGGTTGGAAATCCCAGGCAGGAGCTGTGCTGGGTTCCCTGCAAAGCTGGAGCTGCTTGTTTGAGGGGTGATACCCTACGGGCTGGATCCTCTGGTCAGGCACCAAGTGTCTGAGAGGCCACATTTTCCCAATTTTTTTCCCAAATTGTTTGAGGATAGGGCTTGAATCGCTGGCAAGTTCTGGAAATTTGGTTGCGAGTGGCTTTTGGGGAAAGCTGCTGCTTGTTTCCTGTATGGGAAACCATAGACATGTCCACTCTGTCCTGCTGAAACCTGCCTGGATAGCCAGGTGTTTCACAGAACCACAAAACTAGGAAAGCAATGATCCTCGTTTACTGCTGGAGAAATCTCCGTAGTGTGAAGTATGAGGCCACAGGTCTCACGCTATGATCTAGATTAAGATCCTTTGCCTCTTCCCATTTCCTTGATCCCTCTTTGTATCACTGTCCTTCTGCAAAAAGTAAACTACTACTGTGTGTTCATCCACTTCACCCAGAGGTGGTATTAAATATGCCATCCTTTCTCCAGTCTAGACAAGGCAGCAAGAGGTGTCGTCCTTCCCAGTTGCCTCCTCCACAAGCAGACCTGAGCAACCAAATTAAAAAGCGAATAAAGTAGAGTGGTTCAGATGGGACAGCTGCCTGCCACGGTTGGTGCTGGAGCAGAAGAGATGGGAGGTGTGAGAGAGGGCAAAGCTGACTTCCCAGGGGAGTGCAGTCCATGCCTAATTTAGTAATAACGAAATAGATGAATCCCAGGGATATCAAATTCGCTTTGAATGCCTGTAAAGGACCCCACTATGCATTTTAACACGGGAGGATTGGAACCTCAGCTATTTTCTGTCTGTCTTTGAAAAACGAAAAATGTTGGCAAGCTGGTGGCAGATTTCAAGTTTCCTACTCAGGAATAAATCGAGGCAACTGTTTCTTAGCATGCCATATTTCTAGTTAATAAAATGTGTGCGGTCTGTACCAGTCCTAAAGATTTGTCACCACTGGACAGCCCCTAATCTCAGTTTTCAGTGTTGGGCCGGGGGCACCTGCAGTGCATGCCGCTCGCCAGGGAGCTGCTGGGGACCGGAGGAAGCCTTTGATAGGGCCGGGTGGGATCCTCACAGGCTCCGTGAGCCGAGTCCTCTGGGTCGGTTCACAGGCGTGAGGGATAGGCCGGGTTTGCTTGGAAGTTCAAGCTCAATGAACTGAGACTTTGGAGAACAATTCCTCCGGCTGCCACTGCCGTCCTGGGAAGCCCTCTGAAGCTCTCCTTCCTAAGAAACCCCCCACTCTCTCCCCTGCCTCCCTCCCTTAATACGTTCACAAGTTTTCCTGACAAAAGAGCAATTACAACCTGACGGAGACGACTCACAAAGAGAGTGGGGATGACCCCTATGGGAGGTTTACACGACTCAACACATGGCCAGTCACCAACAAAGCCAGCCCCCCTCACATTTGATCACAGAAGAGCCTCCCAGACTGGCATGCTTGACCAAAAACTGGCTGGGTGACTCATTCGTCTGGCGGCTCTGTGATTCATGAGCCTCCAGGAGGAAGGGAGGAGGGAGGTGAATGCTTTTCAGATCTGAAGTTAAATGCAAGAGAAACACATTCCCCAAAAAGCAGACGCTTGACTGTGTCCAATTGGTGCACGAAGACCCACACAAAGCCAGGGCAGGAGTCCTGGTGTGACGCACAGGGAGGCTCCCGAGGCGAGCCACGCCGCGGGCTGCACCTTTCCCAAGTCCGTGGTTTGGAAGATCTTGAGTGTATAAACAGAAATAGTGCCTTGCGTCTTATCCTTGCGTGTTCCATCCGTTCTGGCTCTGGGATTTCCCCCGGAACATCCCACTCGGGTGTGCTTTGGAGCTGATATTGAGGGCTTTGACCTAATATTTGGGTCAAAAACCTCAAATGACTTTGACCAGCTGAAATTTAAGCTTCTGATCGGCACTAATAATTTTGGCTCCCTCTCTTATCTCTGAAGCAAGTGTATCCACAGGCAAGTGTCCCATCCTTGGAGGTGTTCACGTTAGGTAGGATGATAACTCCACTGGAGGCACCTCTCTCTCCATGTCCTGTGGAAGAGCCTCACCAGCTGGCAGGACTAACTGCCTCACTCTTAGGTGACAAGGGTCAGGTGAGGGGAATCCAGCCCTGGGCATCTGTGAGGGCCTTTCCTTCGGTGCGGTCTCCAACCCACAGGGAGTTTGGGGTGGCTGCGGCGTGCTCACTGAAATGCTTGTGCTTCCCACTGCCATACCTCTCCGAGTCGGCCATTGCAAGGGATTATGTTACTTATTGCTTCAGACGTATGGGTCAAAAAGTTAAATTATTTAGCAGCTGTTGCCAGATGGATTTTAAAACAATTAACAAGTGCTAAAAATAGGCAGCTTGCTCGCTCTCTTTTGGATTTTGCCAAAAAAGTCTGTTTGCTGTTTTCTTGCCAGCAGTTTGTGCATCGTGCTCCCTGTGGCCGTCGGGGCCTTTAGCGGTGTCTGGGCCTCGGGGAATCTTTCTCCCTCAGCGAGCATCGGCTGCATGTGTCAGGGTACAGCTGTCCTGGGCAGGGGGTTGAAATGCCCTGGTGTTATTTTTTTGTATTACTGGTGTTGTTACTGCGATTCTGGGCAATAGGCATGCAGTATCACCCGCCTTTGGTGGCTGGATTTCACTGTCCCACACTCACGCTGGGGTGATGATGGCAGGAGTCATTAAAGCCCTAGCATCAAAGGAGCTTTGGGGCTTAACTCTCTGGGAGCACCGAAATAGCTTTGAAGGACTCAGGTTTTAACTCTTCCTTTCCGTGGTGTCGCCGGCGGGAAGATACCGCCTGGGATGGGGAAACCTGCGTCCAGAGGCTGTGCTGAGCTCTCCGGTTCACACAAGGCTGCCCGCAGCCATCAGTTACCTGTATCGGCCTGCCTTAGTGCAGGAAGAGGAAAGTGTCCGGAGGACATTGCCACTCACACCCGTGTGATAGACTCTGAAACGAAAATCATCCGCAAGCTTGAAGGCCGTGAATTAAGTTAATGAGCTGGAGTCAAAATAAATCCAAGCAGCTGTGCAGTTTGTTGGTGAGGCCCGTCCTCTAAGGCATTTTTCTGGTTGCTTCAACCAGCAAACCAGATCATCTGTAGTAAGACATTTTGGGACGTGTAGTTCAATGCTTCCTGAAGCTCACAGCTCCATGTTGTCAAGGCAAGAGCATCCTCTGGCCACATTTCAGGGCTCCACCATCAGAGCCTGGCTCGCAGGCAAGACTTTGGCCACTGAACGTTTGTTTATCTCTGTGGCACAGGATGTGTGCTTTGTCCAGAGTCAAAGGGAGCGTTTGTTTCTTTTTTGAGTTTGCCATCACCCATAAAAACAGGTACTTTGCATTTAGCCACAGGTTTATGAGCCTCTGCTGCCAGCCTAGCTCTCATGCTTTGCTTGGTGGGACTTGCAGCCCTCAGCCAACTCGGGGGAATAGTGCAGATGATGGAGCACATTTAACTGAGTTTCTGTTTCTAAAAAATGTTACACTAGGCAAAGGATTTGGACCTGAATGAAAGTGGTGGATCTAATTTTAAACAGTACCTATGAATGAAACTTGAAACTAGCTGTTCAGGAAATACCTTCCTCTGCACCAGTGCCAGGGAGAGTATGTGATTTAATGCTAAATGAGCCAGTGCCTATGAACAGGTTACTGCGAGAGTATTTTTTCCTACTTTTGACTAAATTATTTTAAAAAAAGAAGTCTTAATTTCTATATATATGTCCATGTCCTCCTGCAAAAGCTGCAGATCTTTCACCTCCAGGGAGTGAGAGCCTTCTCTGCTTCAGTGCCATATGTTACCTTTTGATGCGTGTTTGTCACTGTGGCCCCACACTGCAGAGCTGTTTGCTTCAATCTGGTGCCTGGGGATGGCCAAAAGTGAATGACACATAGGAGAGGATTTTGAGCAAACTGAAACCCTGTCCCAGGGCTCTTGCCCAGATGAGCAGCCATGCTGGCTTTCAAGAGGCCACATCTCTTTCAGTTATGCTTTATTATATATTGTCCAAACATTCCTCTTTTCATAACAAAGACAGAAGAGAAAATTGCCCCTCCAGGTACCGAGCAGGCATCCTGTCCCTCATGTCTTTTATCATACAGTTTTTCATGTCCATAATTTAGGACCCTGGACACCTAAGGGTTTAGCTGAGAGATAAATCAGCAAAATAGCTCTGTACCTTCCTGTGCAGTCTTTGCAGACAAGCACCAAGTTATAGGTGCCTTTCTGAATAAATGGACTATGCACAGCAATAGATGCAGTAAAAATAGGAAAAAGTAATTGCTAACAACAGGGTATCAGGAGGTCTAAACCACACCGCTTTATCAAAGAATAATTTGCAGGTATTGTAAGCCAGCTGCTCCTATCTGACCCTTAATAAGATTCTCAGCCATCAGCAATGGAAGCTTTAGCTAGTAGAACACAGAAACATTTTGTAACGCTTATTTGTTCTTTATCTGAATAATCTGTGTCTTGCTGTTCTGGTTCTGGGGCTGTTGATCTCTCTTGGTTCAGTGATGCGAACTTTGGTTGGCAGATGGTTCACACCGGATAAACTTTGCTTACAAAAGATTAGATTCATACTGAAAGAAACCTTAGCTAAGATGTTCCTAACCTATAATATAGCAGATAAAACACACTTTTATTTGATGACAAGATAAAAGAGTGCCTCTGAACTTCCTCATTACCCTCTGTGGAAACTACCTGAGTAATCTATTTGAACTAATTCCGGTAGGACCTCTTGATTGCCAAGGGCTCCAGGACAGGCAGCCCACATTGGGGAGGGAAAGTAGCGTGAGGTGGGTGGGAATGTAGAGTTTTGGGTTGGCCTTCAAGAGGTATCTTTTGCCTCATATCTCATGGCAGCATGGAAGTCACAGGCAGGAGACATCAAAACTCTTGTTAATTGACTGCTATACAATCACAGGTCCCTCCCAGTGACCAGAGACTTTAATTTAGGCTCTCTGTTTTTATACTGTCTGGCTGAAGCAAGCCAGCAGGGCTGTGCAGGGAGCTCATTGTTTTCTGCAAAACTTCTGGGATGATGCTCCAAGCGCATCATGCACTGGATGCACACCCCAACCTGTGAGACAGGTACTGACTGCCTTCACACCTCGCCTCCCTGGGATGCTCTCACCCAAGCTTTGCTGCCTGAAAGCATTCCTGCTAACCCAGGGTAGCCTGGGAATGTTTGTGAATATCTAAAAAGCACTTGTCTCTGCCTACTTTTGATCTTTCTGAGCCATAGCTGCAGTCACTTTGCAGGTCAGGCAGGGCTGGCTGTCATGGGCGCCTGCTTGGGGCTGCTGGTGGGGGCTGACGTTGCAGCTGGGAAAGGCTCCAGAGGGGAATCACAGCCACCCTCTGCTCTGCCATTGTGATGGACATGGCCATGCCAGGGCTTCGGGTAGATGTTCAGCTGGAGAAATGTTTTTCAGCTGTGGTGACAGTCTTGGATACTTCTGTCTCTGGAGGTAGGACAGAGCCAAAACAGAGGACTGGTGAAGAGAAAAATGACATGGGTCAGGTCTCTGAGCTGAGTCAGTATGAATTCCACAAAGCTGTCTTGATTTATACCACCAGAGGATCTAACGCACTCAGGGATCATCAAATGAAAAGCGCAATATAAAAAATGCGTGTGATGATCGCGATTACATTTCTGAAGGGCTCTGTTTGTCTGCTTGTGCCCTTTTTTGTTTTCCAGCATCCTTTTGGCTTTGTGTCTCATCCCTCAGTCATGATCTATTTTATATTTCAGTAAATCTTCATAGCAAAGCTATAATACCACCTGATTACAGTGCAGATAGAAAAGAGAGGGATCAGATATGTTGCTTGTACTTATAGGTAGTAAATGCCTGCCTAGCCCATATTTGTTCTTGATTTATTGCTCTGAGCCTTTTCTGAACATACATATGGAAGGCCGCATTGCCAGAACAATTCAGCCCCACTTAAAAAGATGAAGGGATTCTTAGAAGTATCCAGAAAGACTTTTCCTTCAATTTGCAAGGAATATATGGTGACCTGAAGAACTGACTGAGTGGGAAGGAGTGAACCTGCTCGGCTAAGTAAGAAAACTTCAACCTTGAATCTGTGTCAACTGCATGAAAGGAACTCAGGCAGTTTCTGAGGTTATGAAATACGTAGATATTTGCACAAAACCTTGGTCCTGTTGAAGGCACAGGAGGTTATTGATTAATGCCAGTGAAGTGAAGATTTCACTTGGGTTCTTTCCCCTTCTCCTGTCCAGGCCAGACCAATATTGCAAAAGCTGTTTCTTGTCTAAACACCTAATCTTGCGAGTGGTTAAGCAGCTCTTGGGAAGAGTTGACATGCTTCGCTCCCAAATGAAAAAAAGGCAGTTGAAAGCATTCAGCCCTTTATAGCTCTTAGCAAATTTATCAGACTGGACCCAGTTGCTTCACTGAAGGCATTTCAAATGCTGAAATTTAAACTGGGATTTCCAAAAGACATCTGGAGAGGCATGTTTCAGTAAAGTTCGGACTCACTGGGAATGACACGCATCCTTTGAGTTCCTTTTAGAGCCTTATCTCTGCACTTTTCTGTTGTTAAGTAAAAACAAACTTTACATCTTGGGATTTGCTTGTAACTACTGGCTATCTATAAAATCCACAACTGCCTTGAGCCATTACTTCTCCTTCCCTTCCATAATAAAATTCCGGGAAGTAATACCTTCTAACAACAAGCAAACCTGCCTTAATAGGACAGAAGTCTTGTGCTAGAAGTCCAACTTTCCACTGGCAGCACTTCTGGTTAATACTGGAAATTCTAAATATCTGATTAAACATTTCTGGAATTTCTGGGAATATATTGAGGTGCTTCATGGGCTAGTTCTTCATAAAGTTTTCAACAAAATAGCTTCTGTTGGGGCTTAAAGGACCCCCTCTAAATAATCCATCTCCCTAATTTCTTAATGTGGTTCCTTACATTTCCTAAGCTGGGTCCTTAAATGACTTATGTTCTCCTTTGCAAAATGCATAGACACAAATAAACCGCATATATGAGGAAGGAATGTTCCTCCGTCCCACAAAACAAATTAAATACATTGATCCAAAATCACCCCTGGGGTAACTCCTGTGAATTCAGATGAAACGCCTGAATTGAGTTTATTAAAGCAGCATTTCTGATATGGATTGGAAATAGCAGTCGAATGAGGTTTTGCAATAGTAAAATGATTGTTTATTAGTGATGAGTGAATCACAAAACGTCTGGCATGTATGTTGATCTTAGAAAAAAGTACTGAAAAAGTTTGAAACCCGATCAGGTCTCTCTGAATCCGTATGTCAGCAAAACTGCCTGGAAGTAAGTCTGAGTCAGGGTTCTCGTTCAGACATACTTCTGAAACGTCCATATTTATGAGGTTGGATATAGTCATATCTCAGCAAGTGCTAAGAAATTAGGGATGGTGAATTGAACTGGTAAATAAACAAGAACATACTCGTTCCTAAATTTTATATGATTGTGATCTTTTGGAGAAAGTCACACAAATACCTCAACCATGCCAGAGCTGCAGAAGGGAATATAAAAGCAGGGGAAACAAAATTAGTTCCCAATTCAGACTTAATAAATAAACAGTGCAAGTCGTTTCCAAACTTTTGTTTTGTTTTCTTCTTAAGCACTCTGTCAAACCACAAGTAGCTTTTCAAATGTCTCTGTATAGAAATCAGCTTTGGGGTTGGAGTAGCATGATTTTATTTAGGTTTTGTAGAAAATTTGGGGGATAGATAGTCTCATCACGTGCTGGGCCACAGTGTTTCTTCTGAGTAGCATGAAGCCAGCGATCCTCCTGATATGATCCTTGACCAGACAGTGCTCTCACAGCTCTGACCTCTTAATTTCAGCTTCTCAATTGACGTTAATATCGAAGGACTTGCAGATACACCTCAGAGAAGAGATCTGTACACATGGCTCTCCTCCCACCTGGCCCTGGTCTGCCAGGGAAGCACAGGCAGCAGCGGCAGCCCAGGAGAGGGCACGTTACTGTGTGGTTAGGTCCAGGACAGAGAGGGCTGGTTACTTACAGGCTGCTACACCCGTTCGGCAGGGAATTGAGGAAAGAGAGTCCCTTTCCCTTCAGGCACCCAAGGGACCACTCTTTGCAGACACCATTGAATCCATAGGGCCCGTTGCTGGAACAGCAAATGGGTCCCCACCTGCCCACTTCACACAGGGTTACGGGGTGGTTTGAGCCTCTGACTTGCAGTGCTGTCCCCTCACCATCCCCCTGATGGTAGCAGGTTTGTAGGGTGGCTACACATGTAACCAAAAAAAAATACTGCACGATCTGGCAAGCCATCGGTTCCAGCAATTGAGAGCTATGCCCAGTGTAGCTAAATCCCATTACAAAAATAAATCTTTGGGATATCCCACAATGACCTGCAGTAATAATCCTGCATACAACTAGGCCTCAGCTTAATTCCTGTAGAGATCAGTTTTATAGCAGCGTAAGAGAATAGAGTACTTGATTTACAGAAGTTGGTCTTCGTCTCTGTTGTTTGTGATTCCGTGGTTCAAGAGCTGCTGTGGCAGTGTCCCCATGTACAGAAGATCCATCTTTGTGCTGCTTTCAGCAAGTTCCTGAAAGGATCTTTATTTCAAATGTTTAAGGCTATGAAATCTTGAAATGCTCACTTATCTTTATTTAGTATTTTCTCCAGCACACACCTATGTGGTCACTGTGGTACTTGCAGAAGCATTTTGTTGGGAAGAAGCTCATCCAACCTTGCAATGGGAGCAGGAAGGAGAGAGAAACCCTCGATAGATGGGTGCCGTGTGTGCTGCAGGTGTACTGAAGGGATGACTCAGTGATGAAGGCCCTCATTGAAGCATCAGAGGACCTGTCATGTGTCTTTTTGCTGCCACAGATACCCTGTGAAACCTAAATCAAGTATGCTGCCTTTTTACATGTGTCTTGTTTGTACCTTCCAAGGATGCTGTAAGGGCAAATGCAGGGAAGAGGGTTTGGCGTATGCTTGGACATTTGGTGATTCTGGGCCTTACTTCTCGAGACAGCTGTGGGAGAAGCTGCGAGTCTGATAGGTGTAACTGAAGACTGTACAGTGGCTGCTCTAACACACCCCTTTAAGGGGAGAATTTTGGGGGGATCTCGAGCTCTCACAAGTGCTGCTTTCAACTTAAAACCAGATTTCTCTTAGATAAATTAAAAAGTACTTCTCTAAAGATTTAGGGTACTTAATTAGAGATCTTGGACCACTACTAATGTTAAGGAAAAATGTCTGAATTACAACTTTCAGTTGCATTTCAACAGCATGCAGCACTCTGCATGTCCCATCCTGACAGCCTACAGTTGGTGTCATGGAGTGTCGTTAGTCCTCGGAGTTGAAGTCTGGGGTCATCAACCCAGACACACTAGGTCCTCTGAGATCAGGACTCACCAGATCCTTCTATAGTCTTGTCCAAGGCCTGGCATGACAAACTGCATGGATTATTATTATTTTCATATGTTTAGGTAAAACAGAGCCCCACCCTTCCTAGTCTGGGGGGACCTTCTCCTTGCTGGAAAGGTGTTAGCAGGTTCTGTTTGTGCTCAGGCCATGAGAGGATCTTACCTGGCCATACAGAGAGACATCTGTGTTCCTAGAGCTAGTAATCTTCTGGAATAAGTGTTAAAATGTGTTACCTCAATGAAATATTGATCTTTTGAATCGAAGTGATTTTGAGCCTCAGGGACAATTTGAGCCTCAGGAAAAAAAGTGCATGTCTAAAGAAATATGTCTCCTAAAACTGATTTCCAGCAATGGGAACAGGAGGGCAAAGTCTTGCACTGAATCACAGCCTGGAGAGCTGTACAGGCACCCTGGTGGGTTTTTCAGTGGATGAAATCAAGAGAAATTCAAGCTTAACAAGGGCATATATAGCTAAGCAGAGTTTTCTTTTTTCATATGCATCTTTCTCCAGAACCATGAATTATGTTTAAGTATTTGCATTGTAGGAAATAAATCCATTCTTTACGTCTGTCTTCATTTAGCCTGAGAGGAAGTCAAGTTCAAAGTTATTCCACTGCCAGTCTGTAAAGCAGGAATGGCAGATCCCTCCTGGTGTGCCTTCACCAGAATACAAAATTTAAGGTACTCAGGAGGCAAAAAGGGGCTTCTCTAATGAGCTGTGTGAGTCAGTTTGGAGGCTGGAGTCTTGGTCTTCCCGTGACAAGCATTAGTCAGAGTGTTCCTGGCATGTGGCAGGACAGTGGAGAGAGTGCCTGGACCTTGAGGGTCTCCTGCGAGTTCGATGGCTCCTGCGATCCCTTCTAGAGGTGGCTGCAGTTCAGCGGCGTGCAAAATGATCTCTCTGCAGAGGTCACAGAGGAGTTTTCGTCTGCCGAGCAGGAGCTGGGGTCTGGTGGGCTGAAAAGCGCTCCGCAAACATCCGTTATTATTCTTGATTAGAGAAACTATATATAGATCCTTTCAGGATCGACAGAGTTCCGTTACCAGGCGGACAACAGAAAGTACAAATTTATCAAAATTAAATGGAAGTCAAGAGAACATACTGTCTAAGGCAACAAGGCGGTTCAGACAGCTCTGCAGCAGCCTAAACACATGACAGACTCAAGCAGCTCCCACCGCTGCCAACACAACTGCTCGCGGGGTCTGCCAAGAAGCCAGATGCTGCTGCTGGAAAAAATATCTTCCAGAGTTTGGCATCAAGATCCTGTGATTACCATCCAAATGGGAGGAGATGGAGTGGTAGAATGTGAGTTTAGTATTTAGCACCCCAGAACTGTGCAGCAGCCTTTGAAGGCAGAGGAAAAAAGTTCAAGCAAAATATTTTTGCTAAAAATATGTTCGGAGAAATGAACTTTTTTTTAAATAGCAGAAAACCAAACTATTATTAAAACAACGCAAAATATTTTATGTCCCTATCAATTAAATGAGTAAAACCAAAGAGGATTGTGGATTCTTTACTTGAGTAAATTTTGTTAAGGAATAGTTTTATAAAGGTCAGAGCATGAGCTCTTTGTCTCTCGTGTTGTTGCTAATGGAAAGTTCCACTGCAGATAGCATCACAGCGACTCCCCTACCCAAGACAAATAGAGATGGGTCGGAGCATTCCCGCGTAAGTTTGGGAAGGGTTGAATTTAGATTCAAAGTCTGCAGCTAGCCCTTCTCTCATTGACAAACAGAGGCCAAATCCCTAAATCCAAACTCACCCAGGGTTTGGGGGAAAGTTGAGCCCCAAACCACCTGAGCCTGGTTCCAAACCTTGCAGCTTAAACCCTTGTTTGAAGGTAAAGCAATAGAGGGATGGGCCATTTCTTAAAGAGGTTTGAGGCTGCTCCTGAATCTTCTCCTCCTTTCTAACAACTGTGGCTGATACTTTTATAATCTGTGACTATGAGAGGATTTGGAGTCCCTTCTGTTAGGCAAGGTCTCTCACCAGCTTGCCTGCCTTGCTGAGGCTCCTCAGTGGACATGGTGGTTACGAGTGCTCAGTACGTTGAAAAAAGCAGGCAAGGCAACGTCTGCTCCCCTGGCTGGCTGCACTTACCTCTGTCTCCAGTCTTACATTTCTATACGTGTGCTGGTTCTGCTCCATGACTGGGAATCCTATTATTATAGTAATAGTAGTAATAATAATAATAACAACCCAATTGGGAACTCAGAAACTTACATCTGGAAAGTTAAGACATGGAGACTGTTTTGTTTTCCTTGTATTTTGGTTGCTTATTTTTATGACAAATCTGTATTTCAACAAATGTTATCTCCTTGCCTGTTACAACATATCAGAAAAGAGTAAACAAAGCCATTAATCATCATCTCCCATACTCTGCTTTCTGGGCATGTCAGATCAGTTTGGAGGGGAGGTAGGCAGAGAAGTAGAAAGCATCTGTTCCCTCACTCAGGAACTCCCCAAGGGATGCTGCCGATCAGTGCCTTTTCCTTCGGGGAGTTTGTAAAAGGGAGGAGGACTCCGTGGCAAACTCATCTATGTCCTGGAGGGCTCAGGCTGCGTCATTCCTGGCCGGTGCCATGCCTCTTCTGGGCACAGCCTGAGTCCCAGCTGGCATGGCTGGTGATGGTTGTCTCCTTGAAGGCCACAAAGATCCCAGGTAACTGCTTACCTAGTGTGATTTTCCAGTAGCTTTTCACACAGCTGACCATGTGAGCTGATAAATTCAGCTGTTAATTCTACAGCAACTGGATGAGATAATCCAAAAATGCCCCACTTATCCTTTAAGGTTGCTAATTACTCACAGAAACATGGTGGGATGACTCACACAACTGGAGTGCTGCAATGGATGGCTACAAACTCTTCAGAAGGGATAGGCAAGGAAGAAGAGGCGGTGGGGTAGCCCTGTATGTTATGGAGGGGTTTGATTGTCTAGAGCTTAATGATGGTGACAATAGGGTAGAGTGTTTATGGGTAAGAATCAGGGGGAAGGCCAATGAGGCAGATGTCATGGTGGGAGTCTGTTATAGACCACCCAACCAGGATGAAGAGGCAGACAAAATATTCTGTAAGCAGCTGGGAGAAGTCTCACAATCACTAGCCCTCATTCTCACTGGGGACTTCAACTTACCAGATGTCCACTGGAAATACAATACAGCAGAGAGGAAACAGTCCAGGAGGTTCCTGGAGTGTGTGGAAGAGAACTTCCTGACACAGCTGGTGAGGGAGCCAACTGGGGAAGACGCCCCACTGGACGTGTTTTTTGTGAACAGAGAAGGACCTGTGGGTGATGTGATGGTTGGAGGCCATCTTGGGCATAGTGATCACGAAATAATAGAGTTTTCGATTCTTGGAGAGGTAAGGAGGGGGGTCAGCAGAACTTCTGCCTTGGACTTCTGGAGGGCAGACTTTGGCCTGTTTAGGGGTCTGATTGACAGAGTCCCTTGGGAGGCAGTCCTGAAGGGCAAAGGAGTCCAGGAAGACTGGACATTCTTCAAGAAGGAAATCTTACAGGCGCAGGAGCAGGCTATCCCCGTGTGCCAAAAGACGAGCCAGCAGGGATGAAGACCATCCTGGCTGAACAGAGAGCTTTGGCTGGAACTCAGGAAAAAAAGAAGAGTTTATGACCTTTGGAAGAAGGGGCAGGCCACTCAGGAGGACTACAAGGATGTCGTGAGGTTATGCAGGGAGAAAATTAGAAGGGCCAAAGCCCAACTAGAATTTAATCTGGCTACTGTGTAAAAGACAATAAAAAACATTTCTGTAAATACATTAGCAACAAAAGGAAGGCTAAGGAGAATCTCCATCTTTTATTGGATGAGGGTGGAAACATAGTGACAAAGGCTGAGGAAAAGGCTGAGGTACTTAATGCCTTCTTTATCTCAGTCTTTAATGGTAAGACCAGTTGTTCTCCAGGTACCCAGCCTTCTGAGCTGCAAGACAGGGACAGGGAGCAGAGTGAAGCGCCCATAATCCAAGGGGAAATGGTTAGCGACCTGCTACACCACTTAGACACAAACAAGTCTATGGGGCCAGATGGGATCCACCCAGGGGTACTGAGGAAGCTGGCAGAAGTGCTCACCAAGCCACTTTCAATCATTTACCAGCAGTCCTGGCTAACTGAGGAGGTCCCAGCTGACTGGAAGTTAGCAAATGTGACGCCCACCTACAAGAAGGGCTGGAAAAAGGATCCAGGGAACTACAGGCCTGTCAGCCTGACCACGGTGCCGGCGAAGGTTATGGAGCAGATCAGTCCTGAGTGCCATCACACGGCACGTACAGGACAACCAGGCGATCAGGCCCAGTCAGCATGGGTTTATGAAAGGCAGGTCCTGCTTAACTAACCTGATCTCCTTCTATGACAAGGCGACCCACTTAGCGGAGGAGGGAAAGGCTGTGGATGTTGTCTACCTGGACTTCAGTAAAGCCTTTGACACCGTTTCCCACAGCATTCTCCCAGAGAAACTGGCTGCTCATGGCTTGGACGGATGTACTCATTGCTGGGTAAAACACTGGCTGATGGCCGGGCCCAAAGAGTGGTGGTGAATGGAGTTAGATCCAGTTGGCAGCCGGTCACAAGTGGTGTTCCCCAGGGCTCAGATTTGGGGCCAGTTCTGTTTAATAGCTTTATCAGCGATCTGGACGAGGGGATCGAGTGCACCCTGAGCAAGTTTGCAGATGACACCAAGTTGGGAGGGAGGGTTGATCTGCTTGAGGGTAGGAAGGCTCTACAGAGGGATCTGGACAGGCTGGATCGACGGCCTGAGGCCAGTTTTATGAGATTCAACAAGGCCAAGTGCCGGGTCCTGCACTTGGGTCACGACAACCCCATGCAACACTACAGGCTTGGGGAAGAGCGGCTGGAAAGCTGTCTGGAAAAGGACCTGGGGGAGTTGGTTGACAGCCGGCTGAACATGAGCCAGCAGCGTGCCCAGGTGGCCAAGAAGGCCAATAGCATCCTGGCCTGTATCAGAAATAGTGTGGCCAGCAGAACTGGGGAAGTGATTGTCCCCCTGTGCTTGGCACTGGTGAGGCCACACCTTGAGTACCGTGTTCAGTTTTGGGCCCCTCGCTACAGGAAAGACGTTGAGGTGCTGGAGCATGTTCAAAGAAGGGCAACGAAGCTGGTGAAGGGTCTAGAGCACAAGTCTTATGAGGAGCGGCTGAGGGAACTGGGGTTGTTTAGCCTGGAGAAAAGGAGACTCGGGGGAGACCTCATCGCTCTCTACAACTACCTGAAAGGGGGTTGCAGCAAGGTGGGTGTTGGTCTCTTCTCCCAAGTAACAAGTGATAGGATGAGAGAAAACGGCCTCAAGTTGTGCCAGGGGAGGTTTAGACTGGATATTAGGAAAAATTTCTTCACTGAAAGGGTTGTCAAGCATTGGAACAGGCTGCCCGGAGAAGTGGTTAAGTCACCATCCCTGGAGTATTTAAAAGAGGTGTAGATGTGGCACTTATGGACACAGTTTAGTGGTGGACTGGGCAGTGCTAGGTTAATGGTTGGACTTGATGGTCTTAAAGGTCTTTTCCAACCTAAACAATTCTACTCACCCATGTTTGTCTGATGTTTCTGTCCTCACCAGATTCTGTTTGGACATTGCTTCATAAGGCTTTCATAAGGCTGTTCGACTTCGGAAGGGGGGAAGTGGGGATGTTTTCAGGTGAAATGACAGCAGGACACTGACACACAGCTCTGGTATCCCATAGTCCATCCTGGAGATTGGGACAGATCTGCTTCCCCAGGCCTCGACCAGGCCAGGAGCTTTGGTGGGAATGAGCTTTGAGAGTTTGATCAATGTAAGATGGTGGAGATCACTGCTTTTAAAAAACTAGAGAGTGTGGGTGGCATCTTATCTCGAGACTCACCTCTACTTGCCTGCGCATGCTGTAGTTTGGGTATGGTATTGGTCCTGGCAGTGCCGACAGTCCCAGGTCAGGGATGTGCCTTTTTACTTCACACAGGAAAGAAATTTTATCTGGTCCAATTAACAGATGGGATTTTTTTTCCCTGACACACAGCATTGCAAACTATAATTTATTATCTGTCTCTGCATTATCACTTTTCTAGATTTCCCCTGTCATTCGACTGCGTGTGTTCGGAGGCTTGTGTGCCCTCCCAAGTTCAGGCTCAGGTTTCTAGCTTTAACTCCTGCCTTCTGTAAATGTTATTTCAGTATCATCAGTAGTAGCTCTGTTTCTGCTATTTCAGAATCCATAATGAATTAAAATAATTTGTTCTTCAGATCATCTTTAAGTCCTTGACGGTGATTGTTATTCAACTGATCAGCTTAACAAAGGCTCCCGGAGCTCCCTACATTATGAAGCCTCTCCTCAATCACTAATTTTGATCTGGGGTTCAAGTAAAATGCTACATAATGCTATTCTGGAATTCAATTTGTATACCAGCCACTGGAAATGTAATTTGGTTGTGTTTCACAAGGGAAGCTTAAACTGTTAGGTTACTTTAAAGAAATGGCAAGTTTTTCTAATACTTTGAATAGGTTTTCAGTTGAGCTTTGGGAAAGAAAAGATGGGGGAGTGAGCCTTTGCAACGATTAACTGGCCACCTGCCTCTCTAAGGAGCACCCTCCATGGAGACTTCTGGAGGATGCTGTGCTCTCTATGCCTTTTCCAGCCGTGCAGGACATCTGGATACCGTATGTGAGACTTTCTGTTGGTGCCTGCAGGTGTTGAAGAATCTTAGCTGTAAATGTACTTGTCTGCAGTCTTTTGCATTAAGAGGCAAGATGTCTCTTGAAATAACTTCTGAAATTAAGATGCTGTAAGTTTGGGGTAGTTTAAGTGTTAGCATATTCTAGCCGCTTTGAAGAGGTGCCATAGCAAAACTCTTTCCTGGTTGGTGTTTTAACATCAGTCCATAGATGCTGAGTGTCTTAGAGACCTAGGTTTTGGACTGTCTTTGCACGCTCACATCTTCATTCATTACCTTCTAGCAGAGACTGTGAATCTGTGGACACGGTTGAGTTACTGTGAGATTAACTTATGTGTTAACCATCAGCATCTCAGTTACTCCTCAGCCTTTGCCCGTGCTTGCTTTTCCCCTGGAGCAAAAGTACATGCGCTTTTATTCTTAGAGTAACAGACAGCTGTAAGGTGCTATAAATTGAATTTGCACAATGGTGTAAATTGTGTTTATCTCACTGTACCTTCTCTATGTACCCACACCCCTTGCAAGATTTCATACCTGGATGGATCCACCAGACTATACAGGGGACATGAAGAGAAAAGCTATGTATGATTCATGATACAGGACTTTTATCCTCAGAGTTGGCTGATTTAACTTCTTCTCATCAGTTTACTTGGAGCAACTAGCGTATTGCACAATAAACCAAGCCAGCACTAGTTTCAAAACACATGAGATCTAGGATACTTTGAATCAGGAACCAGAGGTTTAAATCATGGATCTCAACTTCAGAAAACATGTAGCAAGTCAAAGTTTGTCGTTCTGAACAGAAAGGTAATAAAACAAATACCTGAAAAAATGTGCAAAAAACAAACCAAGCAACAGTTACAGCTAAACCTAGACTCTTCCTTTGCCAGCTGAGAAAAATGCCTTTTCTGGGGAGCACTGGTAAGGTGTTGGATGGCTGCATGTCTTGTCTGCTGGGGGAAGGAAGGGACCTCTGTTGAGGGGGTGGCCAGTCCCCTCCAGAGTCTAACTGCGTGCAGCTTTCTCCCTCTTCTCCAAGAATGGCTCAGGGATGATGTCCTCCCTAAGTCTGTGCTAGCCTTTGAAAACTTATTTCTCACTTCTAACTCTTGAGTTAGGTAGTTTAATTCATACTAGAATAACCCATTGCCTCTCATTGCAACCAGGTTTTATTATATATTATGTCACAGACAAAAACTGATTTCAGGAACTATTTGTTACTTCCTTGTGTTAGTATATTGGCACTTGGTTATCTAGAGAAATATCTGAAGCTCACCTTCCTGGCGTGATCTATTTCTCCTATTTCTGTCTGAGGAAAATACCTTTATTTTATCTGTATCTGGAACTGTCTTAGTTTGGTTCCTGAATATCATCAAGAGACATAATTTGCCTGGACTGCGAAACATAAGCCTTTAAAGTACACACACCAAGCACTTAAGGCAGTTATAGTGTCCTCGTTTCCTGGGAAGCACGCCTCTACTCATTAGGTGCAAGTCACCTAGACTGAAAAGCCTCTGGTCATTCCCTCAGGTCATCAGCTTCACTCCTGCAGCTCCAATTACCTTAGCAGAATAGTATCACCCATAACAACCTAAGTAAATCAGGAAGTCACCAAACAAGGGAAGTAATTACAGCTTCTTTCAGTACTGAAAAAGCAACCTGTTCTTTTATGACCCATCAAAACCATGTGTTTGCCTTTAGTGGTTAAAATAAAGGGTGTGCAATTTGGGAATAATCCAGCTATGAAGTTTCCTTAGTAATTGGCAAGTCCTGAAAGGTTTTCACTTCTGCATTTTAAAGGTGGTGAGCATGAGATTAATTTAATTTTCTTTTAGATTAGCCTTTAAGGGACACTACAAAACCAAAGAATGACATTTTCAAATGGTGAACCCACATTTCACCCATTTGACATAAAGATTATTTTGTTAACTACCTTTAAATTTCATTTATGATGTGATTTAGGCATGCTGTAAACCAGAATGTCAGTCACTGTAGCTGTATCAAACATTCAGAATTCGCAAAATATTTACCACTTTCAGAAAAAGGTCTAGCATGTTACTCAACCCTAATAGTACTATTATCAGTTTACGCAACTCACTCTTGTTTTTCAGTCTTCATTTCAACACACCCATTCATTTGATTCAGATTCAACTGATTCTAGGCAGAAAAGTATTTGTTTGCAATAAGTCTACGTGCATTTTTATAAAGCACTTTTCAAATGTTCAGTGTACAGGCACATGTCATTGGTTTAATAGAGGGAGCTTCTGTAAATCTGAGCATGAACCATCTATTCTTTTTTGAAATAAAAAGTCTGATCGCACATGGTACTTGGCGCTGAGCATATGACTAATCTGGCTGAAATCAGTGGGATGACTCAAAATGCTTAAAATTATGTGCATCCCTGCCCCAGGGCCAAGATAAAGGATGTTTAATGCTGGGGGAACGTTTTTTGCCTAAATTACTGTTCATTCACTCTTTTCTCTGGAAGACTTTTAAAAAAGAAGAATAGCAAATACATTAGAATATTGCTCCCGACCTATGGTAGGGAGAGTGCCTAAAGATTACATCTCAATTTTAATTCAAAAATTCAATAATTAGATCATCATGTTACATTGTTCTACATTTATTCAATATTAGTGTGTCAAATTTTCAGTCTCCTTTATATAGTACAATTTACTTGGCAAAGCTGGCCTATTTTTTCTGTTAGTGAACTATCTACAAATCTCTGCCTGTTTCTCAGAGGTGTTTGTTGCCAATGAAGCAAATGGCCGTATCTCCAGTAGGCTGTGACTAAGCACTGAACCGTGGAGACATGATCCCAAGATGAGGCAGTTAGTGTTCCTGAGTATGAGCTAAAACCTAAGTAAGTGCCTCTGTGCTTAGCCCTCTGTGAGGCTAGATCTGCACCTTCCCAACAAATCATCCTTCAGTTTCCAATATGCCAAGACCTTCCTACTGCTGGAAAATTTGTGGTATGCTATGTGTTTTTCAGTTGCCACTAAAATGTTTTGAGTTTTGTCCTCTAAACTGGGCACAAAGGTCTTCCTGAACTACAAGCAAGGGCGGCATCTGCTCAGAGCAGCAATACTGGCTGCTAATGAAAATTTAGAGAGAAAATGAAAATGATAGCACCCTTCATTGCCGAGCTGTTTCCAACAGCTCTGCAATCCTTTCTGCTCCCCGCACGCTCCTCTCTGCTGGGGTTTTCCCAGACCCGCTGTATGTTCACTGATTCATCCTCTCCATTGCTGAGACACCTAAACGTTTCCAAAGGAAGGCAAGAAACCAGGTCAGCAGAGTGGAAGTAACCAAGGAAAAAAACACATATTTTTGTGTTGGGAGAAAAGTCAGAAAAAAAAAAAGAATACAGTGAAGTAGGATTTAAAAAAAAGAAAACATCCATGGAGTGGATTTGAAAACCGACATCTGACAGCTGTAGTATATTCAGTGTCTAATATCCCAACGGCTCAATGAGAAAAGCAAAGCTAATGGTACAGGCTCTGAAAATCCCACGTCTGTTGTTCACTCAACAGAGCTACTAAAATATAGCTGTGCTCTAATTACGTTTGTCCCTTAAACTATTGGGGAGCAGTCTAACTTGAGACACAAGCTGAGGTGCCATGGAAAAGATGTCAAAATATTCTCTGGTAGAAAACAAATGCGTGTCCTCCCTGTTGTGCTTGTCCCTCAACAGCCTGAACAGAGGCCACCACTCCAGACCTGCCTCCCTAGGCTGGTCTACAGGACTTTCAAGGGAGTATCTGTACTTCTGCATAGACCAAACTGACCAGCAGAAACCTACTGAACTTATGGGGGAGAATTTCCTTTTCGTTGCCTCCCATTAGCTCATAGGTTTGACCCTTTCCCTGTTCCTTTCCAGATTTTGTTTTTCAAAGTAGCTGCCCGCACAGCTGGTGGTGTGTGGCTCACACGCTCACAGCAGTGGGTTCCTGATCTCAAAATGTGGACGTTTCAGGCCAAAAACGTTTCAGACCTAACTCCACAAGCATTTATTGACTCCTTCAGGAACATGTTACAGCCTGCACCGAGTACCCACAAACACAGCTAGCTGATCTTGCCACCAGCATCCCGTCTACTTCGGGTGATCACAGCCACGGCAAACAAACTGCACACAGATTGATTTCACTCTCATTTTTGCAGCTTAAGCCAACTGGGAATGTAAACCACACTGACCAAGGAGAGTTGGGGAAATTGCCAGTGAATGCAGAAAAAAAGAAAAGGAAGGAAGATGTGAAAAGCAGGAGGTAAGAAAATGAACTCTGTTTATTCAATACTCAACATGTTGATTTGGGTCAGGCCTTGCAAAGCAGTCAAATGTCTATGGACGCGACCTTCCCTTTGGTAGAGAATAAGACCTCAGATCAGTCCTTCTGTCTCTGGGTGGGAATTAGCTGAATTAATTGTTTGGCAGAGACACCAGGTGGTGGTGTCTCTGCCAAACAAAAGTTAAAACTCACCTATCAGTGCCATTTTGGGGGGTTGGTTCAACCCACTGTAGGGTATGGTGCCGGTGAGAAAATCACGGTTCACATCTAGATTCAGATGTGGAAGGAAAATACAAACATCCAAAATGCCTTTCCCCCCAATTTTAAGAGTGTTTAGACCCAAGGGCTGGTTTTGACTCTATGAAGGTAAACTTAGTCCTCTAGAGGGCATGGTTACACTGATTATATATTTAATAATTAACTAGTATTACTTTGGCTATCTGTTCACTTTTGCTGGTGTAAATCAGGAGTCAATGAACTGACACAGGTGGAGTTTCATTGTCTTTAAACCTTGTTGTAAGGTCTTCCATATAATCTCTCTTCTTGAGAAGGCTGATCCTGTACGGGCCAGAAGGTTTGGGTTTGATCATTGGGGAAGCTTTCCAGGAGGTAGCTGTAATTCTTTCCTTGCTACCGAAATCCAGGATGAAAATCAGTGGATCTATTTTTCACATGTATTTATGCTCCTGCTTTGGTTAATCCCAGCATTCCTTGGTAGCAGCCTGGGCTGGGTCATCTGAATAGTAGCACAATATGGGGTTAGTGTCCATCCTTCCCAGAAAGCATGGCAGCTCCAGACACTAGAAGGCAATTATTCATGTTTGGGCAATCTGGTGGTTGAACTCATTCAGCCAAATTTCAAAGTTAACAAAATTGTGCAAGTGTAAATATGGCCACCATATGTCTTACTACATGCGTTTCCCTGGTGTGCGAAGAGAACAGAGGTTTGAATCTGGGACCTCATAATGCAAAGGAAGATGCTGTACTAGCTGATCCAAAAATCCACCTCCTCCACTGAGGCAGCACAAACTGTGCAAAGCCCTTTTAATCTGGAAGTCACGTCTTTGTAGAGCTTACACAAGGTTCACTTGTCTGTAGTGCAAACACCTGCATTTTATTCAGTTTTACAATATTTAAATCCCCTTATAAAATAAACGGCTACTTGCTGGAACGTTACCCACACTGTATGTCCAAGATCTGATGAATTTAAAAGCTATTTTCTAAGATGCATTGGAGAAAGAGAAGGACTGGAAACAGCCATCAGCTAGTGTTACAAATAGAGAAGTATCAGGCTATTTTTTGTGGTTTCCTTCAGCTTCTGAGTACATTCCACATGCATAACAAGTTAAGATTTCTTTCTTGGGTTGTTCGTGGTGCCAAACCAACACCTAGGAACTGAGAAGCACGTTAATCTGCACTAATTTGTTACCATCACTGAGCTGTGCCGCACAGTATCCCTTTACTTCTCTTCTTTAGTTACACTTGGAACTCATCCTCAGCCATCGCATCCTCCTTGTCCTGGACCATGATGATTATGGTCTTACATTTTCTCAATTTGCTTGCAAAAAAAAAATCCATGATGCCTTTTTTTTTGAGTTCTTTCTCATGGCTGAGGAAGTGATGTTCTTAACTGGTTTAAAAGATATGTACTGGCCTGTGGGTGAACCAGATTCCTTGGGTTGAATCTACACTTCCCATTTCAACATGGAGCTTACAAGGGCTGGGCTGCCCTTCCCTTGGGCTGGCCCTGCTCACAAACATTGGCCAAAGCCAATGTGTGTTGCCTCACACAACTTTGTCGTTCGTGGGTCTGCAGGAAGAATACAGTCTAGAAGAGAGTCTAGTCCCAGAAATTTAGTGCTGACCTGGTGATCTGACCTTTCTCTGAAAATGGATTAAGGTGTTCTAAGTGGTATCGTAGATCTCTCTTTTACTGCAAAAAAATCATGCACTCTAGGACAGGTTTGTGAAATGGCTAAAATAGCAATTGCTTCTGAAAAATTCTGGCTGGATTTTTACACACAAGAAAACACCTCTTCATAGCTTAGTTTCTAATAAAGATTAGAATTTACTGGATGCAACCAGTGAAACTTTCATTCTCTGTTTTAGGATGAGAGCCAGGCAAAACTCTCCTTCAAAATAGGAAAAATAATGTCATTTTCTATTCTCCCTTTTGTCCTCATTTTCAGCTACTACTTGGATTTAATAGCAGCAAAGATTTCTTGCAAGAACTAAGCTAGTGCAAATCTTCAGTTGATTTCTTTGTGCTCGGCCTGCTCATCTCTCCGTATCCACTTGCTGTGTCTGATCTTACTTCAGAAGTTTTGGGAGCAGATGTGCTCTGTGTTTAAATCAGCAGGTCCCTGGCCTTAGACACCTCAACTCCGTTACAGTGCTAATGCTATTATCACCATTAAAAGTAACAATAGAAACTAGTTATGCAAAGCAAATTCTGAAGCTGCAGTTACATGGCCAGAGGTACTCCGATTAGCTCATTTACAGCTGATCCAGCTACTTCGGCATTATGCTGTAGTCCGCGGCGTAGACATCCCTTGACACCACTGTGGGCTGGACGTACTTGCATAATTTTTTGCAGCATACATGAAAATGCAGCATGAAGGCCATTAGAGAGAAGGAGGGGTTTGGAAAAGGGTTCTGTTGGCTTCAACGCTGGACATGCTGTCTCAGATCATTGTTACTGCAACCATTTCATTCTAATTCATCCATATCAACCATTTTTAGGTCTTTTCAGCATTTCACTCTTGCCATCATGCTGAAGAAGGCTTTGGCCATGCTTCATTATGCTTGGCTGGTGTCAGCGAAGGAGTGAGTGACACTGTTATCCAAGTCTATCTCTCCACCACGATGCGGACAGCCAAGCACTCTTGGCCCCAATGGATATTGCTCAGCAGATCTTTGTCAGGCTTGTTCAAACAAGATACGTTACCATTGACCTACCAGCTAAAATTTCATGCCTCTGACTCCAGAATACTTCTTGTCTTGGTATCATTTGTTCATTGAAATAATTAGTTATTGTAAGATTATCACATTAAGAGGGATTTTTTTGTTTGTTTGTTTTAAGAAGAATGGGATTCTTCTTGCTATCAGATGCTGGGTAAGTAGTTTATTCTTTTGCTTTCTATTCCAGTGTGGGTTTGGGTTCATGAAAATGAGAGAATCTAAGTCTCGAACAGAGCCAACTGCTTTACAAACCTCCCTAAGCCTCTGCCAATTTAATTCACTGCTGGCTAATGCAGCTCAGGCTTCTTTTAAGTGAAAGGTGCCAATCATACAGAATTATGCAGTGGTTTTGAACAAAGCCAACTCACCTGTTTGCTGGAGACTTGAATCAGACCACCAAACACATTTTCACTTACACCTAGAAATGAGCCAAACCCACAGAGTCCAGATCCAAATCTGGCTTCAGCCTCTCACGGTCTGATTCTGATGGACTCTATGGCTTCTTTACTTAAGACACCACGAGGAGATCAAAGAGTAACTTCAGATTAGACCTCTGAGGCATGACAGAACATTCAGTCCTGATTCAGAGCCACCATGGAGTATGGCCTAATAAACTTTCCACTCCCTTGACAAACGAATTTACAGATTTTGTTCTGATCTACTTTTGTTGACTTCTGAACTTTTACTTTTCATTTCCTCAGTTCCCAGATCCATACAAGATCCTAGATCAATTCAAGCACTGCACATCAAAACCGATGGTGGTCCATCTTACTTTCACAATGCTTTCTTTACACGTAGAGCAGCATGCATTTTGGATCTGACATCTGAAATAGCTCATTTTCTTCATATTTCTTGACTGAAATCAGGGGGGCTGGCTGTGCTGGGACTGCAAGGAGGAAGGTTAAATTTCATCAAGCATTTTTTCAAAGAGAATTTAAGAACTAGCATTTGCTATGGGGGGTGATAAACTGGCCTGTGCATCTCATTTGCACCCCCTGGATCTCAGGTTCAAATCTAACAGAATTAACAACTCTTCATCTTTCCAAGACAGAGGCACTACATACTGTCCAGTCTACTGCATTAAATTATTTCGTGGGACATCTTGAGAGTCAAGGTCCTGTCATCTTTGTAGAAATACCATAAGAGAACGTAGAGCTTTTCACAAGGGGGTTTGTCTTAAAGTCTGCAGTCTAAGCGTTTCTGTGATCCATCAGAAAGTACTGGCAACCAGACACCTAGCATAGCGTTGAGGGGTGGTAGCCATCCTGTAAAAAATTAATTTCCGAAGTGGAGTGTGACTTCATCAAGCCCAGCAGCTCTGCAGAGGGGTGTGCGTGGAGGTTCCTTGGGAATGGAGGTCAGGCGAGCGACTATAGGTCTGTGGAACTGTAGCATTTCCGAGTTGAAATTATTATTACTATGTTTTCAAGTTTCCTTTCAAGTTCCTAATTACCAACAGCCAAACCAAACTAGCTTGAAGCCGTAAGTCTCTCTGTCCATCCACAGCTTGACAGCATTGCCAAGCAATATTCTGTTACACTACTTAGCACAAATTATTTTCTCTCCCTTCAATGTATTTCTAGTTTGAAATAATACTTTTGATTCTGTTTTTGCTTCTTTCTTCTTCAGTGACTTTACCTCTGTGGAGTCCCTTGCCATCACAGATCAAGGGCTAATTTTTTCAGGTCAGTTTGTGGGAATTTAGGTAAATAAGTGGATATTCCCATAAATCATGTATTTTCAGAGGTCAGTGAAAGTGCATATATTTCCATTGCCTCTGGAGAGATTTTTAGCCTTAGCTTCTTGATAAATCAATTAAATTTCCTTTTGCTGACAAAAGTGACAATAGCACTGTTTGCCAACTCATTGCATGCACATTTTGCATGGGACTTTGAGAATGTGGCTGCCTTAATTGCATTCCCCAAAGAGTCCATCCTGAATATCTTGACGTGACCAAATTCCCAGTGACTTCAGTGACAGCTTGAGCTGCGGAAGGAAAGCAGCAGCAAACACCAGCATGAAGGAAGTTAGCAGACATGGAGTGCACTCAGTGCACCGGCAGGAGGTTTGGGTCCCAGCATAGGTGCTTCTCTGCTGCTCCAGTTCCCCAGTGCTTCCATAGGCAGATGTGTGCCCAGTCTCCTTCAGCCCTAATGCATGCACATGGGCACCACTCCCATCTCAGCCTCTCCCCGCTTAGAAACACAAATGACTTTCATGAGAGGAGAAACTATTTTTGCATGAAATGGAAAGGACTTGAGTGCAGAATAAGGACAGAGAGCGTGAAGCAAGGCATGCTGTCTCCAAAATGAGTAAAAAAAATACAGATGTAGAAACAGGTGTTCAGGATATGTCTTTCCCACCTTACATCCCTGTCCAAGCTAATCCACATTTGAGGACACAAAATACTGTAAGCATTCCTCCTTCTCCCAATACAACTGCATTCATTCTTCCATCCCACAGCTTTCAGCACCAGGCATATTCCATCCACACAGAGCATAGCTTGCATACCTCCTCAACCACAAACACACATCCTACTCATAGTCTTCCATGCTTGCAAGTGCAGAGCAAGTGGAGAATATTATACTTCACTTAGATATTGGCTGTTGCTCCAAGGTATGTGTGTTAAGCAGGAGATCCTCTTCATCTTTGCATGTTCTTCTTAGTCGCAGAAGTCCAGACTGTACTAATTGCTTCCTCTTCTTTAAAAATAAACTGTGAAGTCAAGGGAGAAACTGTGATTAGACACTTGTTTCAGTTACATGAAAATGAGTATCACCTTCAGGTGGAAAAAACTGATCATGTGTAGATCTAGCCCACAAGTGGCTGTACTCACTGAATTAAGAGTTCTTCTGAGACAAAAGGCAAGTCACAGTGTTCACTGTAGACCATCTGATATGTTTCGGCTTCTAATCCTGATCAGTGTGTTTTGAATGAAAATGCTGAACAGTTCAAACTAATAATAGTAAAGCATGACTATGATTTGGTTTTTTGCTTGGTTCCTGGCAGACAGACACTTAGGTGTGTGTTGCAGCATAAATATGTAAGGTTAATTCTTTATGGTCTCAAGGTATTGCAAAGTAGTTATCAAAAGGACATGCCAGGTAAGGAATTGTAGCCTTCACGGTGTTGAGAGAGGTAGAAGGCTCACCAGAGTCCTAGGACTATGCCTTTCTTATAATGGTATCATTAGTATCTGTACTAAAGTCTTCAGGAAGAGGCTATGAGATGGCTAATGCCTCTTCTAATACCATACCTTGGCACTGCAATGGCAATATTGCCTCTGACCTTCAAAATATCCAAGGCCCTTCTTGCTTACTCGCTCCTGGCTGCAGCACTAGTAGGATTTTGAGGCATTTATGGCTGTAGTATATCCCAGAAAAGCCATTTGGGGGCCCAGGCCCCGTGGGAATGCTGTCTGCCAGTTGTGCCAGGACTTTTTGCTTGTTTATAGGATGCAGCATTTGCTGTCAGCCACTTTCAGTTCCTACCTAATCAAGCAAATGAGGAGGAGGGCCAACATTTTACCTCTTTGCTCAGGCCTTTTTACCTCTCTCTGCCCATCCGAGTAGCCTTTCTTTAGCTCACACCTGAGGATCTGCATAGGTGTCAGATTATTTCAAGTAACATTGCTGATGTAGTGATGAGATGAAAAATAAATTCAGGAAACGTAAATTTAAAGGTTACAAACTAATGGAAAGTCAGGAAATCAGGAAATTGAACTGATTGTACAAAGCCTTAAATGTCTGCAAGTCTGGAACTACTCAAATTCATCCTCAAGCCCCCTTATTCTGCACTAAGAGGTGAGACATTTGTAACTTTCTGGAAGGGATAGTGAAGAAAATGATGTTTCTGTTCTTAGTCACATTTCTGCAATGCTGTATGATACAACAGAAGCCCCTTGACACAGGAATGGGAGAGTTCTGTTGCAGTCCCACACTTCCATCATGCTCCTTCTCCAAGAGGCTCATCTGTAGTACTCACTTCAGTCTTCGCTGGGTTTGAGAGGGTACGAAGTAAAAAGGAGGAAAAAGAATTAACTTGGTGTCTGTGGAAATACTACTCTTGAGTTTGCCCCAGCTGCCAGACGTGGAAGTAGCTGGCAGTGGCAGAAGGGCTGCAAGTTTTGGACTTCAGCAGATTTTTAATTCTCATTGACTGATATTTTGCGGGAAGCTCTGAAGCGGTTCACACATCATCCAAACCTCCTCGCCTGTTCTCTTGGCATCCAGCACAGCTGCTGAGGGGTCTAAAGCTGGGATGGAAATCTGCAGCCAGGGAGTCTCACCATTAATTCTACCATTTCACCCTGCAGATCTGACCTCTTTAAGAGTGATTTGATGTTTCTTTAAGCAACACCCCGTCTCTATGAAGAAATGCCAACAGAGGAGAAGTTTCAAGCTCGCTATTTTTATTTAAGCTGTTGGAACAGTATGGACATAATGTAAGTAACTGGACCAGCCAACAGGGTGTCTGTCAGTCAGTGACTCAGTCTTCAGATCAGACAGATGCAAGCCCATATAAACAGGTTCAGCCCAAAAGTCATGATAATAAATAATTTATTTTTGTACATTTCAAAACACCAGATACAGTAAAGTGAGTGTTTTCTTTGGAAGCAGGCATTACTGGTCGGCTGTATTTGCTTCCCGCACCAGCAATAACATGTTCTGAATGAGTGGAGGGAGACTCCGACCACCATTCTGCCAGAGCCTACTTGGTTCTTGGTTGAAGGCTGCTGAGTCTTAGGAAATCACTCTGAAATAAATTAATGCACTGTTTTGAGGTACGTGGCATCATCAGGTTTGCACTCCATCACTCAGAGCACTAGAGAGATCAAGTCAGCTGGGTGGGCATCTGAAGAAAGCTGACTTCTAAGGTGTTTTTTTCTCATCATTGTGGAGTTGCTGAGTCACGCGCAGCAAATGGAAAATATCCCAGGACATTTAAAGATGATTTTAGGTCATGTGAACTGCCACATAAAACTGGGAAAAGAAATACGTGGCAAAACACTCAGATGAGATGCAGAAATGTTAAAGCTTGACAGGGAATACTCTGTCCTTCATCCAGAGTCCTCTCTTGGATCCAGGTGCCACTTTTCTTGGAAAGGAGATGAGGGAGACTAACCAGGGGTCACCCTAAAATACTGTTGCCTGCAGCTTGGAAGCATGGTGCTTTGAGATCTTTTCTGTGCTGTCAGAGGATACCTGGAGGTACCTAAATAGATCACACGGTGATATCAAAGATGACCTCTTACCCAGACAGCTGCTTTGGGCAGATCCATGGCGCAAGCCCTCTCTTCCCAGGGACCCTGTTCTCTAACCTGGCATGGAAGGTGCAGGCTGTGGAGTTCAGGGCTTGGGACTGTCTTGAGGAATGTCTCAGAAGGAAAGCCATTGAGCAAAGATGAGACTCTTGTCCCCAGTTGTCTCATAAAACAGGGCTGTGTGGGATGGGAACACTGAAATACTCAAGATGAGGAGGGCAGCAGCTTGCTCCAAGGAGCGCGTGGGAGCTCCAAGAGCAGTCAGTTATGCTGCAGGGCCAAATAGGCTGAGAAGAGCCTGACCCAATCTACAGATGTGTGAGTCTGATGTGAGTGGAGCCGACTGATCTGTGACATCTTAGGGTTTACATCAGGTGGTCACCGGTTACACCGGTGGTCTCACTCAAACATTTTAATAACTTACTTGTTCATAGTCTTGCTGCCTGCACACTAGGTGAAATTCAATATAGGAGCAAAAATATATGCACAATAATGCAGATAAGGTTTCCAAATATTTCAAATGCTCTGTGTAAGTTGTATTTAGAACAGAATTCATCAGTAAGCTGGATATGATCTTGCTAGGAGAAAGGAAGAATAAAGCATGCAGTCTCATAAGCAGCATATTCCAAGATAAGTGGTCTCTCAGGCTTCTCTACCCATGCACTTAACTTCGAGGACAAACAATATGAGCTAGCATGCAAATCTTTAGCCAAGATCTCTGTTTAATGTGGTCATTTAGGAAGACTTACAAATAGATATTTATTTTTAATATCCTCTAGCTGTGCATGTATTGTATTTGCCTGATCAAGGAGAAAATACAAACTGGTTTTCTCACTCAACTCCTGGGGTAACTTGGCAGATGTAAACCTGAGGTTGTGCACACCCTTATTTGCAGCAGCCCTGTTCACATATTTGCATTTATAAATTGAGACATTGATCTGTCTCCATTTACAGATCAAATGCAGTAAGTTTACTAGTAAGAAGTGAAAAGCTTTTTGTAGCTGCTAACTCTGCAAACTCAGAGTGGGCTCTGCAAGTTAAAGCTGCTCATGTGTTTATTAGTAGTAGCAATAAAGGTCCATTGGGTTGATAAGCATAGGGATGACTTGTCTTCCCTGTATAGCCTACAATTATTTGTGAAAGTAACCTTGTAGAGCTGATGGGTAAGAAGGAGCGCTTTTTAATAGTCATCACTCCCTCGGGTACAACTACACTTCCAACACCTGCAATGGCCAGTAAGCACCTCTGCCAACTAAAACACCTCTTCAGAAGAATAACTAATACTTTAGAATAACTATTAGAATAACTAATGCTTCTTTGTAAAGTGGAGGATTAGGTTCATGTGTCCTAGAATAAAACACCCAAAATGGTTTTGTTTGAGGCTTTTGGAAGAGGTGGAAGGGAAGAGAGTGTGGAGCAGATTGCTTTCACTTAAGGTCCTTCATCAATGGGATGGGAGGGCACTTGCAGGTTGGGGCACTGAAAAATAAATCGCAAAACAGGTACAATCACTGACAAATACTCTTACAAGCCAGGCTCTCAGGCTGGAGGCTCCAAGCTATCAAATACTTTGTCAGTCTCAGCAAGTTGGTAAATAAAGAAAAGGTTCTTCCACATAAATCTTTGGAGCTGATGCTCACAAAGAGTGCTTTCAGCCCGGGCTTCTACTTCAATACTCTGCAGCTGGGGGAGAGCACAGTGAGTCTTATTTACGCATCCAGCAGCAGTTTATGACAGGCACCATCTCATCTCAAGGGTCTGACATATACATGCATCGTTGTCCAATTCGCAAATTCTTGCATCTAAAAGTTTAATAAGCTCTTCATTTGATTTCTTAATGTTTTTCACAGAAAGTGAACGTTTTTCCTGGCAGAGCAGGGACTGTGAGCTCTTTTATCTGCGCCCCATAAAGGGCTGGGATGTCTCTTTGAGCTTGGCCAATAATTTGAAAGTAATCCAGATTTTGTTTTTCCTGCAGGTTTAAATGAAAAGTGAATGTTTTAAGTGGAGGAGTAAGAGGTACATTGAATTTGGAAATATGACCACAGCAGCAGCAGAGCTGTGGAAAAATTCAAGGAGTTATTAAAATCTTTAAAACTCAATTGTTTAGAAATTAGGCACATAGCTTAAAAATGACGTTTTGGCAAAGCCGGGTGAGTTACCCTCCCCATCATATATTACATTAAACCTCTGCCATATATCCAGTCTTAGCTGGCCAGGAGTGTCCCCTGGTTGCCTCAAAACCCACTGAATGACCACAGCACAGCATTTCCAGCCGTTGCTCATCAGCACTTGAAGAAGACTTGGTGCTTGATTCTAAATTACTGGAAGCAAAGGTGAACTTCTGCCATTTACGTCGTTTGGGAGTAGACCTGGGTCCTTGGAAAGGGAGGCCTCTGAAGGAGATGATCTTTCTCTCCCATGATACTGCAAGTATCCTAAGCTAAGCAGCTTTGAGTTTCTTAAGGCTGAGCTGCTTCTCTCACGCTGGAGGAACAGAAGAACATCTGGTCTTAGCTACTGTTTTTCAACTGGATCATCTTGTGCCTCACTAAAATGAATGAGAAACACATGCAAGCTATATTTTCAAAAAGTTGTATTTCATTGATGCAACTAAAGTAGTGATTTTCACATGCAATTAGATACACAGATGTAGACAAGCAACAATTTACACACACACTACATTTCCAACGAGGCCCTACGTACATTCCCATATGCTCTACACATGTGAAATATGCACATGGTGAGGAGGCATGGGAAAGTATTTACATGTGCAATTGTATCTTCCCACAGCAATGCCTGGGAATTAGAAAGCACTAACTTAGACAATATTTTGGATGTAAAATCTGATGACACTTTCAATTCTGTTCTGCAGGCCCCACTATAAATAATGCTAATTATTAATTATGATCTGCCTACAGCAGCACTTCACCAGGCGCTTTACAGATAGGCCAGAGGCTAGGAGCTCAAATCACCCTTGTCTTACTCTGTTTTTGAGAAGCATTTTGGAATAGACATCAGTGTCCAAAGCCCTTTAGAAACAGGCTGTATGCAGGCGTCTCCAAGAGATTGATGAAGAGTGAAGAACTGAAGAGCAACATAGTACAACCAAACCAAAACGTTCAGGAGATACAGGTCAAGACTGTAAAAAAGTAAGGTTTTTTTTTAAATTTTCTTTTTTAATGATATCACATCTTAAGTCCTTTTTGAAAAACTATGGGAATGCTTTCCTTACAAAAAGGTAAAAACCAGAGTACCATTTTCCAAAAAGTGCTACTTCCTAGGAAGCAGAGTGAGACTTTGGGAGAAGGCAAGTGGCTGGGGACTTGGCTTGGCCCTTAGCAACCCATGCTCTCCTGCAAGGCCCCTCATGGGCTATGCGTAGGCTCCCTGAGTCTTAGGTCTCCAGCTGATAGGATGGGGAATATTAGCCCTCTCTTCCTCAACATGTGTGAAGATAATGGCAGAGTGTGGTGGGGTGAAGATTGTGCAGTGGTTGATAATGTGATAATAGGAGCCATTGATGGGAAAATGCACTCCTAAGAAAATGCTTTTTGTCTGTTTATTCTTCAATGTAAATAATTTGCTCTTTCAAAAACAAATTGGTCTGTGATCTGATCTAGGACAGACCTGTAAGAACCACTAAAAAACCCCCCAAACCCTAATGTTATTAAAATATTTGTTTTGGGTTTTTTTAATGAGCACAGTATATGCTGATGCTGAATGTCTAGGTACCACGGAACCAGTACGGTGAACTTGCTCGTTCTACCGTAGACCTCGGTATTGAGTGGGATGGGTTTGCGGCTGACTGTAATGACACCGTGCGGTGTCTTTACCTGTGCAGAGATCTACAGAAGTTGTGACTCTCCGGTCGTTGCTAAAATGTGCTGTTAGGACACAAAAGCACGCACAGCATCAGCCTTGCAGGGAGATAGCAGCAAGGACCTTGGCAAGGTTGGGGACAGCTGTAAGAGCTAATGGTCATCTTCTCAAAGCTGGGAGAAGGAGGTGGCATGGGATGGCCTGGAGAGGGCCCTTGGACAGGAGGCAGCAAAAAGCCATAGGAAAGGCCAGGGATGGGTGAGGGCAGACTTCTGGGGGAGAGGGATGGGCAGGCAGGGCCTGGGGGACAAGCGGGGTGTAAAGGCAGTGGCAGCCAGCCTGGGGGATGGCGGGTCACGAGTTGCAGCCACGTGAATTTCCAACAGCTGAATGCTTAGATGGGCAAGCCCTTACACCCAAAATTACCTGCTCGAATCCTGGCTGAGAGCTTGCAACAGACTTCTGCTCATTTTTCAAAACAGATCATTTATGTGCCCCCTTCAGTCCTTGTTTCTATTAACAGGCCAAACAAGTTCTCAGTGCCAACATACTGAAGAAGTGGAAAAGTTAGTTTATAGAAGGGAAAAAAGGGGAAGGAAAAGAATAACAAAACCCAAGTTATTTCCACAATGTTTGCATTCCCATGTCTTAACCACAGTATTCCCAGCACGCGGATTTTTATGGTGCATCTGAAAACCAACCACAATGCAAAAGAAACTTCAAAGTTTTTAAGGAAAGCAAAGCTGAGAGGGAGACATGGGGAGGGAATTCGGGCTGCAAGGAGCAGCATATGGGAGCAGTGCCGGGCTTTGCTGCCTGCCTCCCACCCCACTTTCCTGCAGTCCCAGCCAGGACCTCACTCTGCAGGTGACCCAGGAATGCAGCACATGTTAAGGATGGGGAGATCTGTAGAACTCAGTTATTTAAGGGTTTTTAGTTCCCTTTTAGCAGTTTGAAATAGCAGGGCATGACCAAAATATGTGTAAGTGCAGCTCCTTTGTCCTTCTAGTTAAAACAAAGCGAGTCCTGGTGCTGTGGATGTTACACAGGTGGGGAGAGGTGGAGGTCAGGGACTGGAAGGTGGCCTGTGCTGTACCTGGTGGTGGGTCGTAGGTGGAGAGAGGTGAACAGAGGCACCTGCGATATTACGTAGGATGTGCAAGTGTGGAGCATTGATGGTGCATTTTACTAAACTAGGTATGTTTTAGAGGCTGAAGGGATTAGTGCATTTAGTTGCCGTAAACCTGTATAGCTACAAACAGCAAAGGTTGCAACAGCACCTACGTACTTATCACGCACACAAAATTCTTCATTATTAATAGCATATATCCATTGCACAGCCTGGTTTATTTGCAATAAATAAATTGCATTATGGCATTATGGCTTGGTCATAATCCACTGCATATCCAGTGACTCTAGAGACTGGATTTAAACATTACCTCAGCTGCTAGATTATGATCTGATGCATTACACTGCAAGACCCGAAGTCACATTTCTGCTAGTGAGAAAATCACTACTATCCTTGCCAGATGAACTGCCCTGGGGTTGCAGCATGTAGCAGTGCACACCAGCATCAGGCTGCTTAGGTGAGAGGCAACAAATTATAAGAGTTGTCTCTGCAGCACTTCCTTCCTTGAATAATACCAATACTGTTTGTAAATACCTGATATCCCATGTTCAAAGAGTCTGGTGCCAAGAAAATGGGTTGGGATTAGGAAACGTAATACTAATTAGCAGATACCTGCAAAAGACCTCCAGCCCGTTGGGCTCCTCGCAGGCTGAACTCCTGGCTGGCTGCGGGTAAATCCAGAAAAGTGTCCACAGTAGCAGTGAACCAGGTTGGTCTGCCCAGAAGCTACTCATCTAACTCAGCGTTGTGCCGAAAGGTAGCCAAGTGCAATGAAGTATTTTCTAAGCAAGTCTTATTTGTATTCAGGAGTCGAGACTTTCTGGGAAAATTTCCCAAATTAAATGGAAAAGTAATTCCTTTAAGCCACCTAAGCATGACTGACATGACAAACGGTGAGGTGGCTACCTGGAGCCATCGCTGCCTGTCCTCCTTGCTCAGTGTGCTCAGCTCAGCAGCTCTTCTTTGTAAAATGACTGGGGTTACTGTGTGCTTCTAAAACCTCTGCCTGAGCCATGGACCAGAGAGAGACTTTCAGCTGGCTGGAAACAGCATAATTTTATCAAAACCAGTCAAGAGGTAGCAGGGTGCATCAGCTGTGAATCTGGGCCGTTGCGTTCTGTTGAGTTTTTCTGTGGCTTTTTTTATTGCATTACACAGGTTTTCACTTCGGGACTCCAATGCCTCTCCCTCGTGGTTTTGGATCTAACAACATGCATTGCTGCAGAGAGCAGAGTATCCATGTGAGCACTCTGCACCATAGCCTAACACAGAATCAATGTGATTTTTGTTACAGTACTGTCAGTCTGGCTTCTGTAAAGATTACAGATCTGCTGGCTGAGACATTGTATATCTCCAGTGTAGGAGACAGTCATTGCCAAAAAGGCAGTCAAAACTGTTATCCCAATTTAAGGGAAGAGAACAGAGCCCTAGAAATAAGTGAGATTTTCAAGAAAGCTCAACATGGCTCCTGCAATTGGGGCTAGCTCAGATGTTCTCTGGGCATTGAATTAATGTAACCAGGCTTTTGGAAGAGCATCCCGAACCTCCCAGATTTGAATTTTTCTGATGTAACCAGGGGGAATTTCACAGGTCTATCCTTTCCACCAGCATCACTATGTCCCTGTTAGCACTGACACTGCATTGCATCTGTAGGACATCTGGATGTCAGGTGGCCTGCTGAAAGCCAGAGGGGGACTTTGAGTGTATTTTGGGATCTGTAGTGTGACTAGGAGCCTGGCTTATACATATCCAGGGTAAATAGTCACTGCATGCGTGCATTGAACAGCACAGTGCATGCACCCGCAAAGCTAGTGCATCTTGGTTATTACAGACTCAAAGTCTATGTGCTAGACAGCAGATTTGCAGTTTGTGTTCATGTTTTAGTCCCAGGCACATGCACCTAACTGCACACGTGCTTTGGAAGCGCACACCCTGATTCCCTCTGGGATTCCCTGTTAAGAAATACAGCAGCTCTGACCTCCCATTTCACGTCTTAGGATGCTGTGAAGCACCACAGCTCTGCAGCTTCCCGTTTGGGTGAGGGCGGTCCTGCCTCTGCCATTGCTCCTCCTGGGGAGCAGCGTTTAAAGATAGTGTGGTAGCCAGTACCAGCTTATATAGATATCCCTGCAGCCTGTTTTCCACCATGGCATCCTCTACAGACACATGATAATAGTGGTAGTCACTGAGCTAATGAAACATTGGCCCCGACAATGCCCCAAGCAGATGCCGGGAGCCGCTTCCCAGGCACTGAGTCCATCCCGTGTGATGGAGCTCCTTTGCTCTCTGAGGGTTTTGTCAACACCTCAGTATTATTAAAATGTTGGTTTTAAAGTCAATTTCCTTTTCTTTTCTTTGTAGTTTATAGAGTGTTGCTGAAGACCTTCTCCCAGGCTAAAATGAGGATCAGTTCCAGGTTTGCAGTCATATCAACAGTAGGTTCGTGATTTATTTCTAAGGTGCCTGTGTAATTACCCATGCCCCCCACACACCTCCTGTTCACACTGATTTTCCCTGTAGCTAATGAGTCTTCCCAGAGAGGAGAAGGAGGAGGACTGGTTGGTTCACTAAATCCCCATGCAAATGAATGAGCTTCTAAAATGAATCCAGCCTCTGTAGAGACAGTGTCTCCCAAAAGCTGTCAGGCCTTATTGTAAATGTAGATGGCTCAGCTTTCTTAAACTGAACATTTCTGCCAAGTTTTGCCAACAGCATCATATTGATGTTCTTTTTTTCCCACTACTTCTGTTTTGGTCAAAGTGTTGATGGATTTGTTTTGCCATTATAGCTTCTGTCATCTATATCAGCATGTTGCCTACACAAGGCAGCGTTCGGCCAGTGGTGCAGAACTTACAGCCCCAAAAGATACTCTCAAATATTTGGATATCTGGATCCAATATGTGCCGATACTGGGAGGTGTTTGGAGCAGTGGTTATGTTTCGAAATTAAGAAAGGCTGCCTTTGGTACCAAGTTTAAGTTAAGTATCTTTGCCACGCAATGATGGGATGAGCTTTGTCAACCCAAAAATAGGTTTGCATATCTTTGCGGGATTACTTTTTTGCACCAGCTGCATGAATCTGGGTGTATCTGTACGTTACAGAGAGCTGATGCAAAGCAGTACTCATCAGGGTACCTGGAGGAGGTGTGAGGGACCATTTGGTAGCCCATTAGAGCAGCCAGCTGGTCGCCAGCCCCATTTGTACAAGATAGCCTGGCGTGGGGTTGCAAGCCAAATCTGGCAAGTGGACAGTGCCAGCTGCTGAACTGGGTGCCGGCCAGCGGCCAGCCCCCGTGCAGAGCAGCCTTTGAACTCTTGTCTGAAGCGAGCTGTGCATTGGCCCCCAACGTAAATGAGAGCAGCCTGGAGACTGTTATAAATTACAAGACTGCTCTAGCCCCAGAGGCAGGCACACATCTGGCCAGGCTCCCATCAGGGGAGCGGTGCTGGAGGTATTGCTTTGGCTCTGTCTCACAGTCAGACTTCCCTTTATTGGGGTGATCTTCTCATGGCTGCTTATACCGGGATTGGGCTATCAGAGCCGGGAAGTCATTTCCATCTTTGCTTTTCTGGAAATGTTAATCCTGATGTAAAGTGTTGTCAGCCTCCGTGCCTGACCTCTTGCCTGCGATCGGCCCGCTGACCAGCCTGCCCTAGGTAGGATCACCCTTCTCTCCCTATCATCAGCAGCTCTCTTCGGGATTCCTTGACAAGGACCTGGCCCAATGCTGGCTCTTTTTCTTCCCAGGGTGTGGAATAAAACCAGCAAAACCACATTCAGCTGAGCTCCAGGTGCAGTCTGAGTTCAGACACCCTCTGCTGATGTTGTCCAACTTTGCGCTGGATTGCTGGGCTGATCTTAGCAAAGAGGCTCAAAGTGGGTGGAAGCCACCCAGACTAACATCCCTTTGCACCTTGTGCCCTCCCTGCATGGCTGTGAGGAAGGATCAGGGCACTTTATGTTTAAACTATCTAGACCTGAGATATTGTTCTACATCTGCTACTGTCTTTTCAGTTTAAAAGATTTTAAGCTTTTACATTTTTCTCTAATCACTTAGAAATGAATTTTTGAAAAGGCAACCAGAGGCATAAAAAACCAAACCACCAGTGCAAACTAGTCACAAGCCCTGTTAATGTCACTTTTTCCTGAAATGGGGCATAAACAAAGTAGACAGCAGCTCTGGAATGTAATGAATTCTTGTGTCGATACAAACCACTTAATTCACTTATCTGCAGGTAATTTAGCTACTCCTGAGGATGAAAACCCTTTTAAGTATACTTCCCCTCACACAATTTAGGGGGAGAAGGAAGAGCATGGGCCAGTGTATTGGCAGAGGGCAGTGCTTAGCCGGCTGGGTGAGCCAGGAAGCCCTTGGCCAGAGCACTGGCTATGCACGGCTCTATTTTCCCCTATGAATTAAGCAGTAACCAGTCTTGATAGTGGCTTTCTGCTCAGGAGAAAAGTTCATCTTTTCATTTCAGTGCCCCTGAGTATCCTGAAACTCTTCAACTGGCAGAAAAATGACATGGAAAAAAATGGACAGAATTGGTTTTGCTGTATATTCAGATAAATTAGTAAGATTTCAGATATATAAGGTAATGTATCTCGTTTTATAACCACAATTCTTAACATCAGATATGAGTTTTGGAGGGCTAAATGTTTGGGATCTGGAAAAAAATGCCTGTACTGATGGACTCCTGTCAATCTGACAGCCAGGCTCACCTCCCGCATCAGTCCCTCGTCCCAGATGCTCTAGGGATGCTGCTCTAAAAGCTTCCTGTCCCAAAACTCAGGGGATTTCCAAGAAAAGGAAGAGTGTTCAGTTTTTACCTTCTCAGCCTCATCAAGTGGGAAATTTGATTGTTCACACAAAGGCTGAGCTACTGCCCACTGGGCTCTACTCTCTGCAGTGGATTTTGGAAGACAGAAGATATTAATTGTAGCAACAAGAGTTTTATAGACATGCTTAAGTATTTGCAAGATCACTTTAAAAATATTATACAAAGGAAGTGTTTTCAGAGGCAACACATACTAAATGGACAATAATAATGATGAAGTAGTAGGCCTGACAGAAGATACTGAAAAATTCAGAGTTTTGGGAGGAATTTGTAAAAAATCAGGTTTTCCAGATGAAAGCCTGCTTTTATTCTGTCACTCTGCTGGGTGCCTGGTAGGAGTTGGAAGTTGGGAACTAGATGCTCCCATTCCTCTCCAAAACACTCCATGTTTTGGTAGTAAAACATCATCTCCCAATTCTCCTCACTGTCTCCCAGTTTGTGGTTTGTTTGGGGTTTTTTCCTAGAATTAAGGCTTTTAGATGAAAAAGGAACATTTTGAGGAATTCCAACAGTGATCACAAAAGATTGAAAAATCGATTATGGAATATATCCATAACCCTTATTGCAGATGTCTATGTGAGATAAGTATCAGCTGTATGTTGCACCCGTGTCGCACATGGGACCAGGCAGTAAAACACATGGCCCCACAGGATACCCTCGGTGGTGGAGGGCTGTGTTAAGAGTTGCCTGGCCATGCTTGGTTTGTACTGGCCATCTTTCTTGTGTGATCTTGAACGATCTCTTCCATTTATTTGATTGCATGTTTAGGGCTGAATGTAGCTCCCAGGAAATCTTGTACAATTCAGCTGACCTCAGCAGACCTACCCAAGAGAGCAAAATCTGGCTGTTTGTATCTGCTGTGCGATGCCCTGGAGTCCCCTGGGTGAAAGGTGCTATGGAGGTATGGAAAAATTTAATTTCTTTTTAAGTGCTGGGGGTGCATGGGAGGGGGAGGAGGTCTGTGCATGGCTATGTCAGCCTGGGGAGTACAGAGTGGGTTCCCATATGGTCAGTTTTTAGGATTTCTCCTGTTTCAAATCTGCATAAATGGCCCACTCAAGGAGGCCCAACTATTAAAAACAGCTGACAACGAAAAAGGGGGAGGTGAACGCCAAGCAAGCAGCAAGTCAACTATGTAACTGAGCTGACAGATGGCAAATTAATGTTGTCAAATAGAAAGAAGTACATAAAGCTAAGGAGCACTATGACCAGATTGCTTTCTTGCACATGAAGTCTTTAATCATATGGATATCCTTGCTATTTTTACTCTAATGAGATTGGGAAAGAAAAATAAGACTGAGGCATCAAATTAAAGATGAATTTGCTTTGAATCCACAAGAAATTGAAACCCTTGCAGAAACAAGGAGAATTATTTGCCAGGCAAAATTAGTGTCACAGATGAACTTGTTTGTGCTTCTGAATTTTGACATGTTTATTTTATTGGTAATATTGCTGTAGCGAAAGAGCGTAATAGCCAGTGTAGGTAAGCAGTCAAAGGAAGTCGAGTGAAAACTGATGTTCATGGAGCTTTTCGCCCTTAGGCAAAGGCAAAAAAACCCAACCCACCAAAACGCTTCCATCTACTCATTGGTAAAAGGAAAAAAAAAAAAAAGAAAAGTCATTTCTGTTCTAAGATACATGAAATGCCAGTGGGCCAAGTACACAAACATAAAATAACTATTTGCCCATCGTGAGTTTTATACTGAGAATATGAATTTGCTTTGTTCTGTGTATTTCTTTAATGGTAAATGTGAGGATGTCTTTTAATCAAGAGGTTAATGTGGGCTCTGACAACTATTAAGGTATTCACACCTCTGATTAAAGAGAGAATCGGCCTGTATCTGAGCAAGGAGCTCGGTAAACAAATACATCAATCATGGGAAAATATCCCCCAGTATGTGTGTGGTCAGAGAAAGCCAGCCAAGGCAGTTAAAAGGAAGCAATTTTCCACAGTGCTTGGAGGTAGGTAATATAAAATAATCCATAATTAAGTTTAATCGTGGCTTATCAGACCTTTCTAGGACTGTGAGCATTGCGTTTAATGTTTAACATGCTACGTTTGCTATAAGCTTTCTCTGATGCCATTTCATTGATACTACGAGCCCATTTTATTTGGAAGTGGCAGATGTGACAACTATGTCTGGAGGCCAGATTCCTAGCTGATACGACTCAGGATAGCTGCAGCAAGCTCTGATATTATGTGGACTAGATCCTCTGCTAATAAAAAATGGGTTTGCTCAATGGAGCCAATGGAGCAATCCAATTTACACGTAAGAGCCTGGCCCAGCTATTGTGCTGTTGCTGTGTAATGGCCAGATCCAAGTCCCTAATTCTTCCTGTTCACTTGAGCTAGAGGCTGCTTCAAGCCACTTGTAAGGACAGTAGTTCTTTTACTAGAAGGGGAAAGTAGTGCCTGCTACTTGTAAAGAAGCACGTACCCTTCTCTTCTTGCCTGCATCAAGCAAGGAACACCGGGATCGGAGGTGCGCTTTTCAGCTCAAGAGTACAGAAGGTGAAACAGTCGGTGGTGGCCAAGGCTGTTTGCTGTAACTAAAGAAGTCTGCTGTCCCCCAACTCGTGCAGCCTGTGGTTTTACAAAATGGATTTATGTTAGCAGAGTGTAAAGACATCTGGTTGCTGCAAATGGCCTTCCCATCACTGTATTTTTTTCTTAAGTCTTATGGGAAGTGGACAGTCTGTTATTCAGGCTGTCCTGTAGTAGGCAAGTTGTCCTTTCATGAAACCAATGCCAGGTAAAGATAGAGGCATGAGAGGAAAATGGTGTTTAGCCTCTGTGGTTTCAAACTGAACCAACTGCAAGTGGTCACCAGCTAACCCAGGGGACGCATTCAAAGCCAGTCGGTGACCTCAGAAGCAGGGGTTCAGCTCTAGGCATGAGGTAGCATAAATGAGATACCTGGCGAGAGGAGGAGACAACAGTGATGGTGAGGAGTTTGTAGCTGAGCACCAGCACCAGTGTTAGCAGCTTTGCACACTGCATTAAGTACAGTGTGGAAGATTTTTTTTTCTAAAGGGAACAATTTACCAAACTTTCAAATACTAACAGGTATTTTTTGCAGCACATGGCCAGCAGCAGCAACAAGTCACAAAGCAAACCTTAACCTATTCATCCCTTTGAACAGTGTGTTTTAGCAGAAACATTAACAAATTGGAGGCTGATGTGGGAGGATCTGGTAAACCATCCTAACCCAGTCACTACAATCAATACTAATGCTGGGACAAAGTTGGTTTATTTCACTTTTGCGCCAGTAATGTATAACATCTCGACCAATAACATTAAGATCTCAAAGGCTTTTAGTAAATCAGTTCCTTCAAGAATGATATATTAAGATGATACCATGCAGGATTAACGGAAATGTATACAGTCCAGTAAGCCATGCTAATGGGCTAAATGCTAAAATCTCAATCTGACCCTAACAAGGGTCATCTTAGTGGCCTGTGATGAGTGGGACTTCTTAGGAATGTGGCTTCATTTTCCCCCAAATGCCAAACTTCTCGTGTACCTCGTAAAGAGAATATTTTAATATGAGTAATCCCAGGGTTGGGCATGCTTTTCAGAACTGCTGCTATATATCGTAAGTATATGATGTTTACTTCAGTATAATGCTGCAGATCTTTTTACTTAGTGTGTCAGCATTTAACTAAAGCTGAACAAAGTTTTGCAGGCAGAGATTTTTGTTTCCCATTTCAGAAAGAAATCTAGTTTGGAGCTAAGTGGGAACTCTTCATTAATCAAAACATGCCACTTTAATACTGTCAAAATAAATGCTCTTATATACTGAGATGACATTTACATAATTTAATTTATAATCTTTAAAATCAAAAAACACCATCCTGAAAAAAAAAAAAAGTAAAGTTCACTGAAATACAAAATATCTGATCTTAATTTTGATGACAAAGTTGGAGAAAATATTCTGGAGAGGGGGCACAGTTTGAAACATCGTTGTCTGCTTTGGCAGTTCTTCGGTGGACTGAAAAACGGGTTGTTTGCAGAGCTCCCCTTTTTAACTAGCTGAGAGAGTATCTGTTGACTGTTTTTCAAACCTACCCTCATGGCTTTATGTTTAAATGCCTTTTCCCAGTTCTTCATCCAGGCCATCATATTTTCCAGGTCCCTTTGAATTCAGGCACATCTGGACTTAGGCAAGCCTCCTTCATTTATTTTCGCTCTGGACTTGCTGAGCCATGTCCGGGGTTTTGTGAGCATGTGCATGATTTGCAGGCTCTGAGTCTGTGAATGCCAAGAGTCCTCAGCATCCCCCCAAGGCTTGTGACTCCCTATGGCACTTGGGGATCGACTCCTGATCCTGTAGCACTGGGTTTCCACGAAAAAATCGTACCTTCAGCCTGTGAGCAGGGGCAGGCATGCTGAGAGAGGGGAGGACAGGACCAAGAACCAGACCCCCCAGGTCAGGCAAGTTCTCTTGTTAGGTGCAGAGTTAATGCAAGTGCTTTGTTTTAAGCATGTCCTAGTGCAGCTATCTCATTTTAGGCATGTGCTTAAGTAGTTTTGTGAACCAAGGCTTTAGGCTGCTCAGGCCAGGACTGCTCTCCCTGCAATGCTGGGGTCTAGCACTGTGGGAAATTGTTTTTTGTTCAAGCTTCAAAGGTTGATCATGATCCAAGTAAGAATAAGTGATTTGCAAGCCGCAGAAAAACCAGTGTAATCCGTCAGCTGTCCCCAAGGTGCATCGGTTTGTAAGTACAAAGGGCTGTAGGTAACCCTGTTTATCCCAAATGGCAAGGCCTGGAGAAGGGCTCAGAGGGAGGTGGCAGCTGTCCTTGCTCGCACTTGACCCTGGCACGGGATGGATCTGTGGCCACCAGTCCAGGGCTTTGGGCTCAGCTCTTCCAGAGCTGCACATATAAAAAACAACAGCTAATAAATAAAGTGTTTGCTATTTCTTTGGCAAAAGGAAGAAAAGCTACAAAGAAAACACCTACAATAGATTTTTTTTTTTTTTTTTTAACGTGGTTGGATGAGAGCTGAAGGTCTGTCACAAAGACGCTTCTTTGGCTTTGATTTGACACTAGATTTCAGTCGGTCCAATGGAATTTTAATGCTATGGCCAAATATAACATCAAATAATGAAAAACTTCAATGGTAAACATTAACACAAACAGGCATCAAGTATATTAAACATCTTTTAGAATGCAACAGGCCAAATCTGCAAATTGGGAACAGGTCCCTGAGCTGGCACACTATAAAAGCAGGCTTCAGTTTGCCATCTCCGGGACCTGTCGATGGAATACAGTGTATATCTGAGTTAGACTCCATTACGTGTTCAGATTAAACTCTGTGTAGCATTGATTCAGCTATTTATTTTGGCTACAAGGAGCCGGTGTTCAAACATGGGTGCCTAAATGGGATGTCCATAGCCCAAATCTGCACTAAGGGGACTAAGTGCTTATTTTGTAAGTCTGGCTACTGAGGCCAGCAGCTGAGCCCAAGCCTTGCAAAGCCAGTGTTGAAAATGGGGCCAAATTTTTCAAAACTCAGGGCCTGCAGTGTGTGCATGGGCTTTTTCAAAAATGCAAAATCCCCTGCATCTCCTGTGGGGTGCAGGTGTGAGGGCTGACAGCCGGACCACGAGCAGCGGGTCCCATCCAGGCTCACAGCACATTTCCCGTCCCGGGGTGGGCTCAGCCCTCGGCAGCTGCCCCTGCCAGGGGTCCTGCCTGCTCCGGCTGCGCTTATCTGATGTGGTCACCCTCGATGGATAGACTACAGACTGGCCAGATCACCGACTTGTTTAAAATTTGCCACACCAAAATAAACTCAAAAACTACCACATCTCAAGTTTTGTCCAGCTGAAATGGATTAATTTGTTTCTCTTTGCCTAGGCTTTAAGTGATTGCTACCATGCATTAAGGTTGTAGTCATTAATGGCTAAAAAAGCATCAGATGGGGGTTCGGCTATCCTGGTTTGGGGGACACTGCATGGTTTTTGGTGACTGGGAGTCCGATGTTGGAGAAATGCACTGGATTGAGGAGTGGTGCTTCTGCTTTCTCCAGTAAGTAAATAATAAATAATATAATAAACATGCCCCGTGAGTAAGTTTCTGCTATTAAAATAATTTCTTAGCTATAGAACCAATTCATGCGTGAACCCCCCATAGCATGCAAAGGCACATACGTGTCGCCTGAGCATTATATCCTTCTGTAGGCAACTGGGCTATATCCCAAATGCCAGCTTCCAGCGGGGTTATTTTCCCCACTTTGATTCATAATTACTGATCACATGGGAGGATGGAGAGGAAAGGCCCAAGTTTTTTTTTTGTTCCTTGTTTAATAATTTAATTTGTATTCTGATCTTCAAATCCCAATAGCATCATGTGAAGCAGAGAAGCTCGGCAGGGGAGGGGGGAGGAGGGATAGTGGAGGGAGCCAGGGCTTTCTATTTCCATATGGTGAGCCTCTCCTCCTTGCGATCACAGCTTGTCATCTGTCTTCTTTTAAACTTCAGATCCCCTGTAAAAATCTTCCCAGCAAAGAATGGGCCATAAATGTGACACAAAGACAGTCCAAGTGAAGAGATTACCATGGGGTAATCATGAAGCATGATCTCATTAGAGGGTTTCTTTACATGCGGGCGTGGACGCAAGAATAACCCGAGCCACGGGAACCGTGTATTTCTGAAGTGGGGTACAGTGGCAGGAGTGTTACTAATATTCTGGGGAGATAAGTCTGTATATTCCCCTTTCATTTACGTGGCAGACAAAGTGATACGCGTCTTTCTCATAGTCTAAATTGTGGTCAGATTAAATGGTCAGATCAAATGACCACCTTGATTTACCTGGTTTTAAAATGGATAATCATCATGGCACAGAGGAGCTACCGGCCCCACTGCCTCTCCCTGCCAGGGACAACTCAGTGTTAATATCCCACCAACAGAAGGAAGGAAATTGTTCTAGTTTAGAGACTTTCTGTAAAGTAACAATATTGTCATCTCCTGATGTACAACCGTGGGAGAACAGAATAAAACATTGCACCTGGTTTTTCTGTGACCCAAATGCTGCTCACATGCAATGCTTCTGAGTGCCTTTCTTTATCGAGTTACTTCATGCAAACTGTACTTAAAAAAATGAAGTTAATAGTTTATAATCTAATTCAGTGTAATGCAAGCATCTCTGCAGTTGATTTTCGTGCATGCCCCATGCAGTGGGTCATTCGCTGTGGGGTGTGGGGGGGGAACGAGGGGGACAGGGTTCGCTACAGCTCATTTGTTGTGAAAACTCTGGACATCGTCAAAACAGCACAATTTCTGTGGAAAGGCCTTGTTTTCCTCCTGTGGCTGAGAAGGGTCTGCTCTTGCAGAAATGGTTTGCATTGATGGTGGGGCAGTAGTGCTGTGGGCCAGGTCCAGTAGCAGGAGGGGAGTTGGGGAGCGCCGAGGGGGTGCACGGCCAGCGACTCTCCCAGGGGGTGAGCAAGGCTGCCAGAGACCTTAGCAGCCATGCCACAAACTGCCTGGGCATCTCACACATGGGGATGGTCTGCCCAATTCCATTTCTGTAAGGAGGTGAATAGGTTAGGTGAAATGCATATGGGAACTCCTGGTTTGGGTCAAGGTGTATTTCTGATTTTAGCTACACGATCGACTGCTGGAGGTCCCTGGGTGCTGACACAGCTGAAACATGACTTTGTGCCCCACACAAGAGTCCAGACCTGAGCCATCATTTCTTTCTGTCCTTCTCCCATAGACGTGTTGCAGAGAAGACCCAGAAGACAGAAGCAGAAGGTGCAGCAGAGCACTGCTATGGTGAAGGCACGGCACCCGGCTCGCAGCTTGGCGAGGAGTCTGCTGGAGGTGGCTCAATCCATCCAGGTAAGGTGTTGTGGATACAAAAGCTCCTGTTGGGAGCCACAGCCGTGCAGCCCTCCACCTACCACTGCTTCTGCCCTCCCATCCCTCCCTGGGACCACGCAGCCCCTTGCATTTAGCAGGTGCCTCTTTTTCCTTCCCTTCCTGTCTGCGCAGGCTCAGATGAAGATGTCGGGTCACCTCTTTGCAGTACCTGCTGTGGGCAAACCCAGGTCTTCGCCCTCTTAGAAACTACACTGGACCTACAGAAACTATTGCAGGAAACAAAGTGACCAGCTGGACCAGCCCCAATGGGCCACAGCAGCTTGGTCTGTGCCAGGGTTTCCCGATGTTACTGCTCTGTTCCGATGAAACATTATACAGAAAGATATAGGCAAAGCATTATGCTCACAGCCTTTGCCAACAAGTTATGTTTTAATGTAATTTAACTGTAATCTCAGAGTGTTTTTGTTAGCTATAATTAGTAAAATATGTCTGTTTTCTGTGTTCCTTGAAGACGTCTGAACTCCTGCCAGTTCCCTATAGTTTTCCTGACATGCAGTGTAACAAGCAGACCACCAAAATGTATTTACCAATAACTGTTTATTTACATTCCATGAAATCTAATAACATTTGCTGCCTTCATTCGGGATAAATGCTGGCCAAAGTGTAAAGCATAAAAAAATAAACACTGCCTTAATTTCTAACCCAGTCCACAGAATATTTTATTTTTGCTCAATTTGCCCTGCCTGTTAGCATTTTGGCATTCTGCTGCTTGGAAGTTGAAAAAAAAAGTTGAAAAAGTTCTGTAATGTATCTTCCTGTTCAGTCCAAAACCTTGCAGGGATTTCCTGGACATTTTATTTTTCATTTCTAAAGTCTGCACAAGGCTGGCATTTAATTTCTTTGTTTTCAAGCTCTCACAAGCAGTTGAAACCATATTGCAGAGAAAACGTCCAGGGCACTAAACAGCAACGGTGGTTGGTGTTGCACCAGTGCCAGTGTAAAGCACTTATTCTCCCAGAGTCATTGGCTTTGCTGGTGTAAAAATAATCAGAATTAGGTCTGTATCTTGTTACTAACTCGATCTGCTCTTGTTCAAGAAATTGTAACTGAGGGCAAATTCGTCATCTCAAATCTTAAACAGGTTCCTCTCCTCCTGTATCTGGTTTTGTTTATATGAGTACATGCTTTCTCAAAGCCCAGATAATTCAGATGGTGTAGGGAGGAGAGGTCACATACAACAGCTGTGGGCGATACCTGCAGCTGGCAAAATCTGATGCAACCCTGTTGGTGTCAGCGATGCCCGGTCCTAGCCCAGCTGAGGAGGTGGGCTGGTGTTTCTGCCTGGTTCTGTAATGCCAGCGGGCTCACCCAGGAGAGTGCCAGCAAGCGCTTGTCTCCGAGAGCACTGCAGGAGCCAGACTCGTGTGGGCAGCTGGATGGACTGTGACAGGCTGCGTATGCATAGCGTGTGCCAGACTTTCGTGGTGTCACTGGTGTGTTGTGCTAAAATCCAGGCAGAGCTGGGTAGAGCAGTACGCTTGCTGAATTGAGCAGCAAGATGGGTTTTAGAGGGAACCGGAGCGGACGAGTCGCCTGTGCTGATCTGAGCGACGTGCAGCAAGCGCAGAAGCTGAATGCCACCATGTCCCCTCCCAGGGCAAGGAAAGCCAGCAGAGCCCCGGCGGCTGCAGCTGCGGGGTGCGTAAAGCCCTCATACGTTTGGCTGCCATTGCTGCTCCTCAGCTGCTGTGCCAGCGCCCAGCGTCTGCTGTTGCTGAGCTTCGAGCTGTGCCTGGTGCGTGGAGCATGGAACCAGCACGGTGCTGCCCCACCACTCTGCAGCCAGCGCCGGCCTTTGCTCCTGCCTGGAGGACCCTTCTTTGCAAATTCACCCAGCCCAGCCGTCTCTCCCCGGCACAGGATCTGGGGTGCCCGTCACCATCTAGAGAACGTCTCTTCAGTAAGTCTGAGGTCTGAGATATCTCGGTCATGATTTGGAGAGGCAGTGGCTGTGCCTTAGGTCTTGATGGGGGTGATAGTCCCTTTTTCTGGGGTACAGGGTCACTGCTGTGTCTTTGGAGGAACCAGCTCCTCGAGGCACCCCAAACCACAAGTGAGACCATGGTACTGCTGCAGCTTTGGAGAACTCATTTTTAAAGCTGTTCCCTGAAAAGCAACCTCCACCTTTCTTTACATCTGACATAACTGGTATTTTGTTAAGGCAGAGACCATTTGCACTTTTCTAGATGCTTTCAGTTAAGGAGCTCCATACACTGAACGTTTTAACGAGTTAACGAATTACGCCTCAGATTAACAGAGTTGTCCAGGAAATGCTGAGCAGTCCCATTCTGTGATGGAGATCATAGGACACCTTCTCAGCTACTTGTTTCCAAACTGCCTTGGGCTCTCTTGTCTCCACACTCTCTTAAATTGAGAGTAAAACTTTCCCTGCCTTCAAATGAGAGCAAAATTTCAAAGATTTTGGAGGGCTTCCTTGAAAAATTTCAGGCTCAAAGGTAATAAAAGTAAAATTCAAAATCCAGTCCAAGCAAAACCAGACACTGGTGTGGGATGAAGAGCCAGCCCTGTTAGCATCTCCCTCTGGACATGGCAGTGGTGGCACAGTGCTTTTTTCCCCTGACAAATTGCCCATCTACCCAGGCTTCTGGCAGAGCTCAAGTATAGATCCTTTGGGATAATTAAGGAAAAAAACCCTGAAAATTATAGGTTACCCAGTTTTGGCTTTTCTTTGATTGCATTTCTGCGTTCCTGTCATTTTATACATTCAATTTTCCTGTGTGTGAGCCTTGCATTGTAACTGGTTAGATGGTTGTGGAGTGGAGAAAGGAGGGGGGTTCAAAATGCATTAAAAATCTCTGAGAAGACCGCTCTCCTGCAGACCGCACTCGACAGACAACACACGCCACAACATTCCTTCATTGTTCCGGTAGGATGCTTGGTAAATTGAGCTGTAAATAACTCCATAAACTGTTTACTGCTAAAATCATGTTTCCAAAAGCAGAGAGCTTTCAAAAGCAAGTGTATGAAGACACAGCACAATGTGGTGGGGATGGAGATGAAATCAGCCAAGATGCGGGTGTGCACGTAGGGCTGGTCCTCCCCTTCCAGCACCTTGCCATTCAGCCCGGCACTAAGTTGGCGGCTGCTTTCGGTTACAATTTAGTGGGTGGTTCATGCTTTGCTAAACCGGGTCCCAATGTGTTGGGCTCAGCCAATCGGGGAGCTGCCATGTGACCCAGCCACCAGCCAATCAGCAGGGCTGGTTTTGAATGTTAAAAAGCTGCTATAAACCAGCCTGGGCAAGTTAGAGGCCAAGAATGTTTTCCGGAGATAATTATAAATACTGAGAAGTGAGGAAAAAAGAAAAAGAGAAAATTTGGGATGTGCTGACAGAAAGAAAAACCAGAGCAAAGTGCTTTCACCCCGTGTTTATAAACAAGCCATCCCGCAGCAGTTGATGGGCTTAGTGAAGGCATGGCTTTGGAGTGGGAGAGGAAATCATCTTAGGACTTTTGGACCACATGAAAATTTTTTGGAGACAAAGGCTGAAAACAACCGACAAACCCAGCAATAACAAAATCTCTTGGTAGAAGAGATATTTTCTTCATTGTGGGGGATGGATTCACACGGATGTGACTGAGCTCAATCCCCAAGCTGCTAGTCATCAGACGCTTTATTGCAAATTGTGGTTCTTTCTCATTTAGGTTGGAAATTTCTCAATTTGATATCTGTAAAACCAACAACAGAAACCCATCGTGACAATCTGGGCCCATTGACAGTGGTGGGAGATTTGCCATAAATTTCAGCAGCCCCAAGCTTGTGCCCGTGGTGCAGCTTTACGGATTTCAGCAGCACCTTGGGACTGTCGAGCACGGCAGGAGGCCAGATCCAGTGTGGGGGTTTGTTCTTTAATTTGGGTTTTTTTGCTGAAGAAGTAGCACACTCTTCCTGTGAGGTACCTGCTAGCATGGGACATTGCCACTCAGCTTTCTGCTAGGCATTTTTATGTAAATACTGCCTACATTTTAAGGCATTTCCAGAGTATAGAAGTATTGCAGTGCATAGAAACAATTTAAGAAGACCAGCTTTTACACCGTTTTAGCTGAAACTGCAACACAGCAAAAAATATAAATAAAGTAGCCCAAGAACATTGAGTTGTTTTAATTTATTGGGACTCGTTAAAGTAGACTGGTCTACTTTTTTCACTTGAAATTGGGATTCTCCATGGAGGTGTATGGAGAGCGTAGAACTGGACGGGCTTGAAAGGTCGCCCAGCTGAGAGTCCCACTGCCCCCAGCCGAGCGTCGGCTAAATCCCTTCGTAAAACGCTCAGCAGAGGAGGTGGAAAAAGTAGGTCAAGCTCTGCTCACAAATACACCTCTTACATGTCGCCAATTCTAATGAAATTAGGGAATGAATCAGTATTAAAACCTGGGCAAAGGGGATCAAAACTTGGTCAAACTCTCATAGGGAGAGTGAGTCCAGCTGTAACTACTGACTAGTCCGTGTCTAAAAAAGCTGTAGAAATAGAGTAAAATAGACCTGTGTGTTCTTAGAGGGAAAAAACAGCAAAAGCCAGGGGAAAAAACAACCACCTTCATGCAGCATTTGGTGCAGACATGGCTGGGGAGCTTCTCCTTGTCTGTATCCCCACCCCCTACTCCTTGCTCCCTCTTCCCAACACTCCAGCTATTTTTTGGTGATTTATTTCACAATCAAAAGCTGCTTTGCAAGAAAAAATAAAACAACAACCCAAAAAGCTCTCTGACTCATCCAAGCAGGACCCAGTCTAGTTTGGATGCAAACACTGGGAAAACAGCACGGGGTTAGGGAGCAGCTGCTGGGGGAGCATTTCTGGGATGTCGTTTCAGCCCTGACCAAAGTAACTTCTTTTTTTTTTTTTTAAAGTACCCTGACAATTAGTGGTAAAAAGGTCACTGGTAAAAATGAGTTTTGTGGTTTTGCAACTTTGCATTAAAAAAACCACCGCACTTCTGGCACCGTGTCCCCTGGTTGGCAGCCCTTCCGCAGACCGAATTGAATAAGCGTGCAGGCTGAAAAGCCCGTTCAGATCGGTCCCTCTAGGTCAGGCTTTCGTTACGTTAGCAGGGTATTTGGGAGTTTGTGTTGCACCTGCCTGCAGTACATCTGGCTGGAGAATTAAAAAAAAGCACGGGTTTAATGTTCCCTTAGTCCCAGCTTCTCACCCTCCGTGAGCCCTGGAATATATCATTTACAATTAAAATGTAATGAAATCAAATTGTGAGATCATTTCAAAGTTACTGACCCTAGTGTTTAACAGGTTGTGAATGTTTTCACAAAGGCTGAGGTGGTAGAAATATTTTATTCCATATTCTTTATCCTTCAGAGACCTCAGAGTAATAAACAATTAAGTTGAATTCAAACTAACTGTGGGTAGCACAAATTCTCTTTTATTGGGTGTCCAATACATCGCTTTTTTCTTTGCACTTTTACAGAACTGGGACCCAGGCTTGAGATGTTATCAGAGATGATGAAAGCAACTGAAAATTACAGTTCCACTTAAGGTTTTGCAATGAGAAATGACATCAAATACAACCTGGAAAGGATCTGATGCTCTCTAACAGTCAGTATCTCAAGGACTTCCAAACTGGTATTATTTCAGGCAGGTACATTGGGGGTCAGGTGCCTTGTTAACGCATTTAGGACCTGTCTGAAGCTTCAGTGAGCTTCATGGAAGAAGCAACAAGTTGTTGTATGAGGTGTTGAACTTCCAAGCCTAGTTTCTCCTGGGTTTTGTCTTCCTTTTGGTCTCACCACACTTCCCTCTCATCTCCATGACATAACCCGGCTGCCTCCCTCTGTAGGACAGCCTCAAGTGTAGTTGCGTCAATGGGGTTTCTCAGTAGGATATTTTTACCAAAAAATAACCAATGCCAATGACCAACCCGATCCATCTTTGGACTGGCTCCGGTCTAGAAGTGAAATTATGTTTTCTAAAAAGTTGTTATAGAGATGTAATCTATTTTCTTCCTAATGGGTGGGATGACTTCCGCAACATTTTGATGGAACTCCAGACACCTTGGAAAGCAACAGCAGCAGCATTTTTCTCCTTTAACAAACTAGAATTTCATTTCTACACTTTCAAAGAAGGTCATGATGGGATCCGTAGCAAAACAATTAAGTAATATAGGCAAAATCCTGCTGGGTCTGGAATCCAGTTGTCAGAGCACACCGAACTGCTGAAATAAAGGGAGGGTGCAAATGAAAAGCCAGCTGCTGGGATCAGGATCCTCAATGTACCTGGCTTGTTTGCATAAGCTGGGGAGCAGGATTTCAGTGGGGATTTCTCTCAGGATAACTAAGGCCCAATTTGCCTCCAAGCCCTTGTCTGAAATGCTTGAGCAAGCCCAAATTTAGTCTGTAGTTTTTATAATTTATTTGTATCTTTCTAAAACACGGCAATGCGACATGAGTAAACAGTGATGTATTCCTCCTGTAAGCAAAGCATAACACAAACGAAACACCCAGGGTGCGTGTCGTCCCAGGTACAGCCAGCCCGGGGGGACATGCACGCTCCAGGACAATACGGGGCAGGTGGAGCAGGTTGGGTTGGAAACAACTTGAAACACATGCTAGGGTCCATCACGTTAACAGGATCTGAATTCATGCCGATAGCTGAGCCATCATGCTTCAGCATCCTCCTTTGGCATCACAGACTGGTGCTGAAATCCCAGTTTAAGCAGTTTGAGTGAAGCTTATCAAAGGAAACAGCTGGTGGGGCTGTAGTCGGTACCAAAGAGACATGGCTTGGCTTGGCCATTTCACCTGTCACCTCGGGGGAATTGCTTATGGTGTAGAGTTCAGGGATCAGCACATGAAAAAGGGGGGAAATAATCGGTTTTCTCTCTGGGTGCCGCTCCCTGGGGATGAGCAGATTCCCCCCGGCAGCCTCCCACCCCACCCAGCAGTACCATCAACCAGCAACTTTCAATGGGGAAATCATTAAAATGTTGAAGCTTGCCCTCACTACCATAACTGTGGCAGGATTTACAGTGGCATTTTGGGGGAGATTCATGGTGCTGTGGTCCATCTGGATGGAAGTGCATCAGGGCAGGTGGGGGCTGGTGCCGGGGAGGGAGGGGAGCTCAGGTCGGGCTGTCTCCTCCCGCTCCCAGCCTTGGTCGCTTTTGAGATGCACACTGCTCTTCTCTCATCTCTTGGATTCAAATCCACCATAATAAATAAAATTCTTCCTGTCTGAAAGATACATTAATTTTGGTGGTCTCAAAAGTAATGAAAATAAATACTTGACTTGGCATGCGGAGCCCCGACTGGAGCGAGGAGCAGAATGTGTGTACTTGGAGTTGTTTTTACAAGAACATAAGCTGTGGAAAAAGCTTGGCTTTTAGCTCACGGGCTCTGTAAGTCTGAAGAGAAATGGAGAGATTTGAGAAGTTCAATCAAACATGCCGAAACATTGTCAAATACAAGTTTTCTATCTTGTTTTAAATGCTTTGAAAATGGCACATCAAAGCTTCGCAGGGGGAGGCATGGTCTGAATTCAGGCAGGATGCTCAGGCCAGCCCTGGCACAGCACTGGCTCTGCCGATGGAGAGGCAGCAGGGCTGACCTGTATTGTTTCAGGCCTTTTTATAACACATATGGGGAAATCGCAACAAAACCAAGATTAACTCAATAAAAGAGAATCTCAAACCACCATTCATTGTAGCTGCGGTTGTAAGAGCCTGATCCTGCAGCCCTGGGGCTGAGTTGCTGGGTGCTGGGGTGAGCTTGGAAGCCTCTGTGCTGGGTTGCGCGCGGCATGGCACTGCTGCAGATCCACGGGAACCACGCTTGGGAGCTGGACGGCCTCCCTGCACTGAAGGCTCATTATTTCAATTAATTTATTTTTTTTATAAAGGTAATTAGTATCCACTAGCTAACAACTTTGTGCTAACCAGTGCTGGCCCCAGCATCGTTTCTTCATATGGCAGCAGTAGGAAGGGCTGGGAGAATGGAGATGGTACCCTAATAAAGTGAAACACCTCCCAGCTGGTCAGTAGTTGAGTTCATCCTTTTCTTCCCAGGCACGTGGTAGGGTGCCTTGCCTGGTACCCAGGCCTGGGGGGCTGCCAGCACAGGGGGAGTTCTGGGTCCTTGGGACTGCTCCGTGCACAACTTGGAAGGAAAATGTCTGGTCGTGCTCCAGCTACCTGCTCTCCGCTGGTGTTTGCCAGCGCAGAGGGGTTTCTGGTTCCCCCAGGGCCGGGCATGTGCGCACACACATGCCTACAGACATGTACACGCGCATTTACACACGCGCGTATACGTGCACACACGTCTCTCTCGCCCCCGTTGTGCCACGCTGAGCCCGTCTCGTGGGGCAGGAGGTGCCTGGGCACTCAAACTTCTCTTTTGCAACTGCAGGGAGTTTGGATGACGGCGTCAGACATTCGAATGTGACTCCCACCAGAGGAAGGGAGGAGGAGGAGGAGGAGGAGGAGACAGCAGCGTTTCTGAAGCAAGCACGCACCAAGGGTGTGCTCGGCAGCTAAGTCCCTGCACGGCTGTTGCTGCTGCAGCGATCGAGGTTGCTAAAGCTGCCAGTGCAACCACTAACGCATCTGACCCCGGTGAGAGGTGTCGTTAGCAGAGAGGATCCCAGGACAGTTCTTCCAAAGACAATGGGTGCAATAGCCCACGTCACTGAAAAGCTGAGCCCATCACACAAATGGGCTTTATTGCTATTTAGCATGAAAGTGGTTTTAGCAGTCATGTTTCTAGAATAAAGCTTATTATTTGAGAATAGATTAATTGTTTGACATTATCTGTGCATATATGCTATTGCAAATCATATTTGTATTATCCAGAATATAGACAGAAGCTACTGTTAATTTTGGAGCACCTCTGACCTGCTAAGAATTATTTTTTCCTTTGTCTAAAAAAGATGTGTGCCTCAGGGTGTGTTTTTCTTGCTCTGCATGCTGAATAAGACCTTCTCCCATGGAACATACGAGCAACAGGAATGCATTGATGTGACTGGTAGTACAGTGAATGATGAAGTACAAAACTGTGTTTTAATAAGATTTGTAGAAAATATCTGGCATCTAAATGTCGTAGAATGAGAAAGACATTTCAGTCTTGAATTAATAAGTTGCATCACAAAGCTAGCTCTGAGGCAGGCGCAGATATGAATATAAAACAGCATGTGTGTCTTACAAAGAACCCAATATCCTATAAAATGCTACAGCATAAAGATGTTAATAAAAAGCACAGCTTATTTCAGATTAAAGTAATAGTGAGTCTCAGGAATACATCCAGAATTTCTTCTCTCTGTTGATAACCAGAATCCTTAAAGGGCATGTTCTGGGAGGGGAGCCTTGACGAGTGGCACCTACTATTAAAAATAACATCCAGAATCACTGTCAAGATAAATGAAGGGGAAGGTCCCACTCTTGCAGTGGGCTGCACGCATGCGAGCTCTGCTGAAGGTCTGCTGATGGTGGGGCTGCACTCACTGCAGGTTAACGAGAGACACAGCTACAATTGGGTGAGAGCTGTATACAGGGTTCATTTTTTGAGTTCCCTTCTCTGGAAAAGCCAGTAGAGACCATGGTAGACTGGAAACAACAGTGGTTCATTCAACATTTCTGGCAATACTTTCAGCTGTATTTCAATGACTTGTTATTATGATAAACAGCATACATGCCAAGACCTTTCAAGGTGAAGAAGCGCACGCTCAGCATTTCCCAGAAGCTGCAGCATCACATTTGGATGCAGAGTTCATGTGATTTCATCTTCAGAAGCTGCTTGGTTTCATTATAATGTTGCTTTGTGCTGGTTGTGTTTTGAAAAGTTGGCTACTGTGGTGGACCCAACCCATGACAGGGTTGAGAAAGGGTCAGTTTAGATACAAAACATCCAGAAAAACCAGCTGCAGGGCTCGGAGCTCACTGTGTCAGCTCTTTTTAGCACAGGCAGTGCAGCAGTGATGACACAGCACGCTCTTAGCAGCGGGAAGGAGTACTTTCACCAGCAATACAGGGTAAGTCAGTGGTGTTACTTGTGTAACCATGACCAACCAACTTGACCAAAGGAAGTGACTGGTGGAGACCATCCCTAAATCAGGCATTCAGGCCTCCATCCAGCACCACCAAGTGGTAGCCAGGCAGTGTGGTGAAGGACGTTGAGGGAGGACATCGCCTACTGGCAGATGATTTGGTTTGCTTGTGGTGGGTTGTGTCTCCTCTTCACCTTCTTCCGTCTTCCAATGGTTGCCTCCAAATAGTCAAAAATTGTGAACTACTGTAACAAAAAACAAGCAAAAATGGGAAAGCCAGGAAATAAAAAATATGTACGTGGTACTAGAGAGGTGTCTAGTTGTTGAACGTGCCAGCAGAGCACCAAAGTACGCACTTAGCTTTGAGGACATAAGGAATTGTACCAAGTGGAGACTACTGATTCAGACGCAGAAAACCACAAGGTCGTCTGGTCTGGAGTTGATATAAATGCTAAGCTGGGCACAACTGTTACCCACCCTTCTCCCGTGGGAGCCAGGCTAGCGAGGGTGATGCTCATCTCCCCGTTTCCCCTGTTCTCACACTGCCTCCCAGTCTGCACATGACTAAATGGGAGAGGAGCTTTGGAAGTATAATTTCAGGCAGGTTAATTCAAGATTTCAACAAAGAATTTAGCCCCAGTGTTCTGGGTCAGATGATACTCATTTTTTGTGTTTAGCTTTGGGAAGGAGAAGAATTAATCAGGCTGTAAGTACACTGATGCAAAAAAAGCTGAAAAAAAAATTTAATAAAAGCTACAGCGTTAACAAATACTGAACTAATGACCTTTGATATATGAAGCAAATGCTTCATCCACTAGCCTATACAACGTTTCATTACCAGCCATGGGAATTTACAGGTGTTAAATTAGCTGCAAGATAGCTCCCATATTGTTGCCTGACTGTAATAGAACATATTGAAAAAGTTAATAAGGAATTGAGCATAGGGGCTGCAAAGTTCAAACAAAACCTACTTGCCAGTTCAGTCTGAGGTCTTCATCAAGCTAAATTCCAGTACAAGCCGCAATTTTATGTGTAATTCTGTTTGTTCCCTTTCCTAAGCCTGAAGGACAGCATCCACCAGAGAAGTACCTATGCCAGAGAAACAAAGCCACAAGAGAGGTGACAGAGAAGGGACCTTGCACTGCTGTAGTCAGATGTAGTATTGACACATCTTCTCTGATGTTTTTTTAACCTTTTTACTACAATCAACAGCTATGAAAAACATTTTAAATGGGAAACCTGGAGTTCCTTTTCCAAAACTGTTGCCATTAAATAGTTGGGTAACTGTAGAGATTGAAAATTAACCCAGACTTTCCAGTTAGACAGCTGTAATCAAAACATAGCTAATTGTCTCCATCCATAAATTTTACAGTTGTGTATTGAAATCACACACAAAATATATTCCATGTTATTCACAAATCAAATAGAGACGGTGCACTCACATCATTGCTTGAAGTCTTTCAGTGCAGTTGGGGCCTTCCATAAATGTTCTCATGGCTTCCATTGAAGCCACTGGTAACTGCAGGTGTGCAGAATTTCTTTGCCTCATGTCCTATGTACTATGTAGGTTTTTCTGCTGGGAATGGGCGCTGGCTCACTGTTAAAAGTAATTATTTTTTCCTCTCTTGGAGATAAAATTATGTTTAAAAAGCATGATGTATTACAACTGGGGGCAGGAAGGAGAGGTGAAGGGTGGGATTCTACATAAATAGGACTCTGAAACTTCAGTATCAATTTTTTTCTTAAAACAAAATTTTGTGTATTCAGAAATCCCTTGGGATCACCAAACCCCCAGATTAAACACTCAATTTCATCTAATAATATGAATAATTTAACAGTACCAAGTCTTTAATATACATCTCATATACATTGAAAAACATGGACTGCTGGTACCATCAGTGGCAGTACAAATTGCAATAAAAGGGGTGGGGTGGGGTGGGGTGTGAAAAAACTAGAGGAGGAGTTTCAGAAAGCCTTTTTAAAGCCCCAGTGTGTGCTCAGAGCATCCCCAGGCCTTTCTGCTACCCAGACCGTAGAGTCACAGCCCAGTTTTCATGGTGGGAACAGGAGATCAGGAGTCAGCTCATACTTCTAGATAGATACTTCATATGAGAAAGAATAGTCAAACCAAGAGGCTTTGACTGGATTGAACTGAAGCAAAGAAAACACAGGAAAGGCAGGGTAGGGAGGGCAGATCCATGTGGTTATTGCTCTATCCATTTTTTTTCTGAAATCAATTCTTCTGTTGCTTAGTTTGCACACAGAGCTTAAATGGCTTCACCACCAGCAAACGCAGTGCACCTCTCCAGTGGAGATGGAGATCCCTCAACTGGGCAGTGGGAATGCAGAGTGGATGACTAAATTAATGAGCAATTACAGCTCTAACTTAGGTAGACGAGACCACAAATCAAGGCAAAGGAGCCGGGGTAGGAGGGGAGGGAGCAGCCATGTCCATCTGCTGACATTTGTGTTTGCTGACTTCATACGTTCTCCTTGGTGCTACAGGGAAGCCACATGTTGTTCTGCAAATATAGTGTTCGTTTTCCATAAACAACAGTCATACAATTTTAAAGCTAAATTAGCCTATGTGCATCATGCAATGTCCCCCTGTAAAGAGGCAAAAATGTAACAGATGGGAAAATATAATAAAGTAATTTTATGACAGTTGTAACAAGCCAAGAAACTATAAAATGGCAGCAGATAGAAAATAAAATTATAAAATGTATGCATTGTTAGCTCTTTTCACTGGCACAGAGCTGGTCGGTGAAACCTGAAGATAATAACCAGAAGTCCCAAACCCAGCAGCCCCCGATTGCCCCCCACACACTACTTGCACCCCGGGAGAGACAGCAGAATGCCCCAGATTTGTGAGGGGTGCAACAAAGGTAGATAATAACGAACATCCAAGTGCTGTTTGCCCTCAGAGAGCTTCCAAGCATGGAGGAACTGTTCTGCATTTGCTATTTCCTGCTGCTCGGGGTTGCCTTGCTGACCCCTCTCCTGGTAAATGAAACACCTCTGGCAGCGCAGTGAGTTTGATTAAAAACCAGGAAATATAGGAGGCAAGACGTTTTCAATAATGCCTTCGAAACTGCGGCCTGATCCAATGGCCCGTAACTCACCAAAGTCAAGGAAGAGATCGTGTAAGTAAGAGATGTGCGCTCTTGTCCTTGGTTTGCAATGAAATCAGTTTTGGAATGAATCTCAATTGTTTTTCTTAATCTTTCTCCTTTTTTTTTTTTTTTTTTGTTTTAAACAAAAGCTCTATATGATTTTCTCTTACAGTATCTCCTGGGGGTTTGCATTTTCTCTGTTCTTTAGCACTGAATCACAGTATCTTACATTTATATGGTACCCGAAGGATCCCGAAGCATGCAGAAATTATAAGCCAAATTTTGCTCTTGGAAGCATGAGCTCAGCTCATACCAAAGTTAATGGGAGGTGAGCACAAACATCTAAAGGGAAGAATTTGCCCTTTCAGACAAAGAGGAATCGTTTCACCCACCGCTGAAGTGCAGCTGCCTGTGAGGCAAAACATGGCAAATGGTTAAAGGTTCAGACCTAGAAGGTGCTGATCTCTATCAGCTCTTGAAGACAACGAGACCTAAGGATAGTCAACACCAGCAGCAGGGTGCTGAGCTGTGCTTCATTTGTCTCGAGGCACTGTCTCATCAATACGCAACTTTCTTGGCTTTTACAGGCTAAAAATTAAAGGGCTCTTAAAATTAACTTTCTTTGTTTCTATTTTGAATCGACTTGGACTTTTCAACTTGAAACATTTCATTTAGGGGCTTTTTAAGGCCAACATTTGCAGACTGGGAAGCCTGAATAAAGCCCTTTGGCGCTTGTGCAGAAACCATCATGTCAGAGGGCTGTGCTTGTTCCACTTGCACATCTGATGGGAGATTTATTTGTGCATTTAGAAATGATATATCAATTTTTGTTGGTGGTGGTTTTTTACTCTAACGACCTTCAGGTGGCACAGGCAGGTGATTAGAGAGGGAATTTAAGTTTCCTTCACTGGCACTAAACAGGGTATCCCATTAGATGACGGTGGCTCATGGCACATCAAGCCGGCCGAGGCACTCCCTGCCTTTCCTCCACTACCTGATGGCTCAAACGAGTACAGAGACAGATCACAGGTTCAAATCCAGAGTCCAGCACACCAAGTAGCAAAGCAGAAACTCCCTTCCCGTGCTCTTGTTTTCCTTCAGTTTTGCTAGCAATGGCTGAATTTCCAACTGTTCTGTCTGAGTTCTTTTTTGGATAACCCACCCCCAAGATGCAATCCAGATGCATAGCCAAGTGCCTTAAACCTCTGAACTGACTAAACCAAATTATATAAAATCTTCTGAGTTTGCAAAATTGAGTTGGGAATCTCAAGAAAACAGGCGTGCTTAGGGGATTTCCAGCGTTTCCTCCTCCTCCTCAGGTTGGCAGTATCACAGAGCAGCCTCTTCCCGTGATGTTCTGGCACTCCGGGGCTCCATCCCAGCCAGCAGAGTCATTTGCAAAGGTGCCCAAAGTTAAAAAATTATGGGGGGAAAATGTTATTTGGCCTCTTCAGAGCACAGAAAGCTTCTTTTAAGCATGGGACAAAATGATGGCTTATTATCCAGACAAGTCCACCTTTCCCTGACTCTTTGTGTGATGGTTAAATAAGGAGACTAGTGCTGGAAAGCCAAGCGCTGCAGGGACCTGAAAGCAAGACCAGAAGGCTTTTTTTCTTCCCCTTTCACTAGTAGATGGACTTTAACCAAAAGCTAAGAGCCATATTGAAGGAAAATTGGAATAAGGAGCCAGGACCAACTCTCACAAAAGGCCTCTCACTCTTCATCAGCGTAATTTAAACCCTGAGGGCAAACCTAAGTGCTGGGAGCACCTGAAGGAAGCCCTGAGGTCTCAGTTCGTAGGCTTAGGTACCCGGTGGCATTTGCTAGGCAGTTTGGCACTTTGCTAAATGCAAATGTAGCTCCACTCACATTTGCAGAGGAGCTCTACCTCTCTCCGAGCTCATTGCTTTATTCCAAAATTCGGAACAAGCCAGGAGCCAGGTCACCTAATACATATATGAGCTGCACCCACTCCCTGTCCACCGACCCAGTTCTGCTCTTGGGAGTGCAAAATACCCCGCTGTGCTTTGAGCGGGGATGTTCAAACTCAAGTGCTCTAAGCTCCACTGGTTAAGACTTATCAGCAGTGTCTGGTAACTGGCCACAGGATTGCTGCCAAACCAGTGCAAATCCACAGGAACTATTTTAGTTCAAATCCTACGGCTGAGATGAATAGGAGCGTGCGTGCACGCACATACACACAGAGTTGCTGTGGCTTGGCAGATGAGCGGCAACTCATTAAGTTGCAATAACTCAATCACCCGCTATCGTCCCAATCTCTAGTCTCTAACGCAGTGGTTTGATTTTTTCAAAGGCTGGGGAGTGCTTGCAGGTCCCATGGGCAGCGATGGGGCTTGCAGGTGCTCCAGCCTTCTGAAGATCAAGGAGTTTTGTACACATGGCTAAATATAGCCCTGTGCCTGGTTCAGGGTGCCCAGGTTTCAATGCCCTGGCGCTAACCTCCTGCATTAGAAGCAGCTACAGTGCCTGTGTTAGAAGAACTGGTGGGATACGCACTTGCAAAGCACAAAGAAACAGGCTTGGTTTTGAATTAGGAAATGCAATACTGGCCCAAATTGTGGGGGATGGGGCAGGGGGGTGCGCCTGACCTCGGTGTGACTCCACAAACCCTAATGTCTATTAATCGTTGTCATTCTGAGCTCGCTCTTTAGGCTTACAAATGCAATGAACCAGTTTCCCTGAGATCATGTTTTAAATATACTGCCCCGGGGCTACTCTTTAAAATTCAAAACATTGGAGGACACACAGAGAGGGCGTTTCGAATCATTTTTGACAAGCAGAAATTCTCCTTGACAATCTGAAAGGTGAGCATGGGGAAGCCCTGAACCCCCCCCACAGTGCAGCACAGCGTCAGAACAAGACCACAAAAATGCAGTTTTCTCCTAAGACACCGACTTCTCGTCTACACAATTTGCCCACAAATCTGAACCACGTTGCCAAAGGTTTAGATGCTGGATAACCCTTATGAAGGAGCAGAGATGGCAAGGGAGCCTCTGTTTTGCACAGCCTGCTTCAGCAAGCTGAAGAAGTGATGGTGCTGAGATCCAGAAGGACCCAAAGCAAGCCAGGGAAGAGCTCAGGTGGTGGACACCCTCTCTTCCCATCTTATGCACTGGCCATTCAGTCTATCAGGAATCCAGATTGTGGGCAGGGAAGATACAGGCAGGTAGTGGCCTGTGCCTTCCCGTCAGAGCCCTGCACCTCCATGCTTCTCGGTGCAGGGCTAAGGCAAACTGGCACAGTTAAAGAAATTATTTCAGAGTTCAATCAAAGCTCTGCATTTCTGCCAGCAGCCATCCCAGTGGATGGACCGTATACCTTTAAGTGCTGCTCACTTGCCCTCTAAAAGGGAGAAAATAACTTAAAAAAAAAAAAAGCTGTTAGGAGTTATATTACCTGCAACAGCTGAATTTAATTAGTACCGCAATCACAACAAATATTTAAAAGGTCTAAAAAGCTGTGAAGGGAAATTTGCTTTCCTAGGAGAGACCTGTGCCTCGTGCGCTCCGTGCACAACAGAGTGCTGCCATGAATGACTCACGTTGGAGACACTTCACACAACTGTGGATTTTTGTAATCATGGCGTGAGCTGGAGTATGGAGGCAGGAGGTGGACATTTTGGTACAAATCAGAATTTCCTCATCCTGTTGCCATGCCTTTTCCAACCGCTGGCCCATTTCTAGACACACGGTCTGTTGGTGCTCTGTGTACTCCGGTCACTGTAATCTCTCCCTTAGCTCTGCCTCCAGATGAGAGGAAAGTTTTTTCTCCAGTAAGATAAAACCTGAAAAAACAGAAACAACAAGCAGAGAGTAGAAGTTTTCCTGCTAAAGACCCAAGAGTAGCACAGCAGCCCTGTGGGAGACACCAACGAATACCGGGACAGTTGAGCCATTTCTGTTCCAGCGCTGGGCTTTAGACGAGGAGGGATGGAGAGACTCTTGCAGCCATATCCCCAACACCCACATTGGATCAGGTAGAAACCAAAGATGTTTGGCCAGCTGGGTAACACCAACACCTTCATTTTTACCAGGTTTCCATCGTGTGTGTGCCTATGTGTATCTACTAGACCCTAAAAGAGTAAGGATAATGGATTTCTCCTAGAGACGGGCGCAGCAGACAACAGCCTCAGCATCCCCTAAAAACCTCACGGTAGGAAAGTATCCCTGGTGGGGAAGGGGTCTCACCACCGCCTTGGGGACTCAGGTGATGTGGGTTGTGGCACTGTCCCAGAACATGAACTTGGAGCATCCAAAGAGTTACATTAGTGATGCCAGAGTAGTTTTGTAGCCCTGACTCCAAACAGCCCAAACCCTTCTTTGTCACCGGTCCCACTGGGCTACACCTCCTCGTGTGAGCTCACTCTCCAATATTCATGGCCATTGCAAAGGGCCAATGATCAGCGTCGTTACTGTACTGTGCTGGGTGCCAAGCCCAGTCCCAGCATGGTTACTGCGTCCAGGGGTACTTTCTCCTTCCCTGAAGAGCCACAGGGCACCTTCTGCTAAATCATACCCAGGATCACAAATTACAGGGGACTGGGGAGACGTGTCCCTGTGTGGGGAGCATCAAACACTGAGCCTGATTCATCACTCGCTTCTTGCATCCTCCCAGCCATCACACCTCTGTGGAAACCCTGCTAGGAGCATCCGTCATAGCAGAGAGGCTACCGTAGGATGAGACGTTGGTGCCGGCAGCAAGGACGCAGTTCTAACAACAGCTGCTTGCTGGGCTGTGTCTCTCAGCACTGAAAGATGAGCTCTCAATACCCTACCAGAGCAGACGTGGAAACACGCAGCAAACGAGCGAAAGGCCGAGCAGAAAGGCTGGCTGCCCTGGCAAGGAGCAGCGATATCTACTAGCCTGGGATGATAAAAATGAAAATAGCTCCACATCTGAGCAAACAGGAGAAATAAATAGCGCAAGTGATGAAGGCAGCGTAGGCAGCCTGGGAGTATCTGGTGTTGCTTGTTGCGGCTTCTTCCGGCGACCACCGCATCCGTGGAGAGCATCTCCTTCGTGGCAGCGAGCTCTGCCGAGTCCCTGCGCAGGACCAAGGGAAACCCGGGGCTCTGGGAAGGAGTGAGTGGGTTCCTGCACTGCATATCCTGCTGGGGAGAATTCCTCCCCACGGCTGCCCTCCCACGAGCTTGCCGAACTCGGCAGGTGAGGAGGGAACGTGGATTTCATGCCTGCGCAAGCACATCGCATTGCCACACACAGGCTCGCCGCCCCGCGCAAGCTATCCAGACCGTAGGTCTAGACAAGAAGCAACTGCATGTTATGTCCTGATTTACTTCTTACGTCAGATGGGTGAGTAGGAGTGGGGAATTTGAGGAGGTTTTGGTTTATCTCCTGCTCCCATTTCCTGCTGCATCTAAGCACATCACGCTTTGCTGTTGATCTAACCCAGCTACTCTCACCTCAGGGCAAGGAGGAGGAAGGAGGACTCGAGGTTCACACTGGAGCAGCATCTCCAGGAGGCCTCCTGAGGCTCTGCATTTCAGTCCTCCTTCCTCGGGGTGCCACAGGCTGTCCAGGCAGCTTGGTTGGTCCTAACCCTGGCCAGGGAAAAATGGATATCCATTCTATGCTCAACTAGAGGGTCCCTGAGTATCTTCTCACTCAGTAGTTAGAGCTAACTTTTTAAACGTGTTTAGGCACCTATGCCATGACTTACTTTTCACTTAAGTATTTCCTTTTGGCTGGCTCTAAAATTTCAGAGAAACCTTAACCAACAGTATGCACAGGAGCTTAGGTGGACCTTTGCCATGCAGCTCTGGGCTCTTACTCACTGAAATTAGAAGGACCTCAGTTCCTGGTTACCTTTAAAAACCTGCAAACTAACCCTTAGCTTCTTCAGATCTCGGGTTTGTGAGGTGAATGTACAGTCCTTTGCTATGACAGGAACAGCAGACGCGCGGCATCACACACTGCGAGGCATTCAGGTATTACAGACACGTCAGACCTTCAGAAGAAGGTCACAGCTTCTTCCCTCTTCCCAAAGGACTGCCACCTAGCTCAGCAGGAGAAGTTTGCTTTACCTTCTCGGGACGGGATGAGGCTTCAAGCAACTGAGATCCCCAGGAGAAAGGAGTGACTGCAGTTTGGTGGGCTCCATGCCTACCCCCCTTCCAGTGAGCACCTGGGAAGCCACCCAATTCTGTCGTGGCTTAACACGATTTCTCTGCTTAACACCAGTTTCCCGGTGCCTCTTGTAGAACACCTCTATGCCAGGGAAGGACATGAGAGTCCCAAGCTTGGCCACCTCTGCCCAAACCTCCCGCAGCTGGAGCCGGCAGGCGGAGCAGCAGAAAGCTGAACACAGCCCCAGGTTCTGCAGCAGGAACCCTTTGATCGTGCCTGTCAGTCCCATCATCTAGCAGCCCATCCAACCTCATTGCCTGCCTTCTGCCAATACGCTTCTGAGGTGGAGGGGGAAAAAAGCCTGGAGCCAAATACAATGTTTGGAGCACTTGCTTTCCTGTGGGATTAGGAGCAGGCCCTCTGCCAGGCAGGGCTGGCCAGGGCCATAGGCTTCTTCAGAAGATCTTGGAGAGGCAAAGAGCCCCTAAAGCTCCCCCGGACTCCAGGCAGGGCTGAATCCCCTGCCTGCAATGTGTTGGCAAGCCCCAAATTTGCCATTTCCACATCCCCTGTGCCTTTCCCTTCATGAATCTGAGGGGTTTTGGGTGCAGAGAACAGACAACACGGACTTTGAGTTCATCCAGCTAGACTCAGTCACTTGAGAGCAGAAGCCCAAAGTGTCACTACCCAGGCAGGGTGACCATGTGCCACACGGGACGGGACACGCAGGGCTCCAGCTGGTGCCACATTGCATGTACAGAAAAAGGGGCATTTCTCTGCCATGTGGTTGATGAGATGCTGGGAACTGCCTGATGGACAACTGGGTCAAGGATCCGGGTGGTCCAAATCCTTCCCAAGGTGAGAGTCAGGGGTCGCTTGCAGAAATGGAACAGAAAGGGGCTTTTTTCCTGCCCTCTTATTCTATTTTAAGGAAAATATATGACACAGTATGTGATTTAACATGCTTTACATACCAAAAATGAAGTGAGTATAAAGGAATCATCTGTTTGGGGAGGGAGTCTGCTAAAAAAGGAACCAGCGTGGGGCAAAAGAACCACAGAAATAGTTAACTGAAACAAGACACAGTTTGGTGCAGCTTGGCTCTGTTCATAACCAACACATGGGAACTCTGGGCAAAACCATACAGCACGAGTTACAGACTCATCTCATAGACTTAGAGATGGAAAAGACTTATTAGGTCATTGAGTCCATCTCACCTGCCAGTGAAGGATTGCTCCCTGCAGAATTTTCTCTATTGCTTTGTACAGTCCAATTTTAAATGATCCAAGCAATGTGGTCTCAGCCATTTCCTTGGGGAGACTTGCACAGATATATATTTTGTTTAACTCAATCCTTTAAATGGTTAACCCTTTTCTTTCCCAGTTCACCTCCCATTTTCATTTTATGTTTCAACTCTCCAAAACATGAAAAGTTTCATTTTATGTTTCCCATGTACTGTACTTACACAGTTACGGCCATACAACTATCACTGCTGCCTGCTCTGAAACAGAGCATCATATCCGATGGCTAAAAACACAGTAATAATGTATTGCAGAAAATAAAACAAATTTGCTTTAACCATGTATGCAAATTAGCTCCTCAAAGCCACAAAACATTCAGGATATTTGACTACAACACGGCTATCAGCATGGCATGGATGCTCAGGTATGTTCCTGTTTGGTGGAAAATTGACCGATTTCTAGCTCAATATGTTTCATCTTCACAGATAGGATGTAAAGCCAGTATAGTTCAGAGCTCGATAAGGTTTTGAATGCTGGCAAACTCATATGAGATTATTCCTGTTACTTAAGTTCCAAGGGGCAAAATTTAACCCAGGGGCCAGCCTGGCTTGTATTTTCCCCATCTCAAAGAAAGTGATTCTTTAAGAAAAATAAAATTCTAGCTAACTAACTACAGGCTTGTGCTAAGCATCAGGAACAAAAAATCCTGACCTGGCTCCTCATCATTCCTCTGTCTTTCTCTAATTCCTTTCTTTTGGCATTCCACTGGGAAGTGCACCATAAATACTCATCATTAACTATTGGTGCACGGAGCTGCTTCAGTTGCTGATACAACTCAGCTCCCGTGGAAGCCTGTGAAAACAGACCTCCGACGCAATGGTGAAGGAAGGGACTGATGCAGGATTCTTGGATGGAGGTTTTGGGGTTTTTTCTTCACATTGAAAAATGCAAAGAAATCCAAGACATCCAGCTCTGTGACTTCAGGAGTTGCAAAGGAGTACACAGAAGGAGGACGATGTATAGGTTATATAGCAGCGTTCATCCCTGGAACTCCAAGAACGTACCAAAGGATGTTGCAATACCTTGCTGGTTTCCCACATATCAAAGGTCAGGGTTTGCACTATTAATCTCATAATCCATAGGAATTACAGAAATCATGCAGCCTTCCTTTCTGGGAAGGAAGTTTTGCAGAGATAGAGGTAGTATATTTTATCAGACAAACTGGTGTAGGTGAAAACAACCTGCCAAGCTTTTAGGCCTACGGGATAGATATGTAAAATACTACTTCTGTCTGAAAAGTTTGGGGTTTTATTCCCCCAGCCCATTGTGGTGGGAACACAACTGCTAATGCTTTAGGACAGGGAGTTTTCTTACCCTTTTCCCTTACATAAAAAGCAAACAGGTCCTACCAGTTCAAATGTTTTTCCTGTAAGTGAGCATCAACAGAAAGAGCAGAGGATAACCTGCAAGGGGGGCAGCCCAAAGCACGTGCTCTCTCTAAGGATCTGCAGTCTGGTTTGTGTTTGAAATCTGTGTAATCCATGTGGAAAACTCTCACCATGAACAATTCTGGGCTGGTATTTGGGTTTATTGATACAAAGAGGCATGCATGTTGGGCAAGGGATCAATCAGCCTTGGAAAAGGCATAGGAGCACCAGTCTGTGCAAGCACTGAGCATTACACCAGCATAATTATTTCTGTACACAAACACACACTTAGGACAACCCTGTTCATACCAATCACATTTTCCAGCACACTCTGGGCTGTAGATTCCTAGAGGAAAGCATCTGAGCGGAGCATTGAACGGCTCCCCACTTCAGGCAGCAATGCCTGTAGGGGTTTGATGACCTGACCAAGGGATCACTAGCACAGCTATTAGGTAGCTGCATCCATCCCTGCCAGACACTGACCTATAGCAAAAGGCTAAAGGAAGGAGGAAATTAAAGTGCTGTGGAACTTGTAAAGAAAAGCAAGAGATGGCAGAAGCAACCTAATATCTGGGGCAGCCAGACAGTGAATCATGATGGGACAGTAACTTCAAAGCATTCTATTTGGCCAAAGTTTTCTTCACGCAGGGCTAATGTGAATAAGGTGAGCTGGATTTGGTCTGTTCAGTGAGGCCATCACTGCTTGCCTCTTCTGTGAAAGCCTCCAGATACGCAGCGTAGTCATGGTGGCACCTTGTCATGCCAGCAGAGTCCCTGAGACTCCCACGTTGGCCCACCTCTGGAAGCAGAGAGCCGGAAAGCTGCCAGGAGAGACCCTGCGAGGATCCAGAATATGGGATTTTAATATCAGACAAGTTATTTTCCTGAGATATAGTATGTATATATTTATATACATACTAATATGTTTAGATTCTTTTGTTGTTGCTGCTTCTGAGACCTTTTCCCCAGTTACCCAGCTGTTGATCAAACAGTGGAGGTGTCACACCTAAAGACAATTTTAGTTCCTGGGTGTTTCAATGAACATTTTGTCCGCTTCCCAACAGCAAATGCAACCCAGAGTGCTCAATTCATCCCACATTGCTTAAGTTGCTGGAGAACAACGTTCCTCACGTGATGAACAAGCTGCTTTAATAACCACCTCCAAGTTTTGTTTTCTTTACCAATAACACAGAGCTCATGTATTGCTGTAGCTCAAAAGGGTTGGGATGGGAGAGGCATTACAAGGCCTGTGCTCCCTCTTCTGCTAGGACCATCTCGAATGGCACGCACCCATGGCTGTGCCAAAGCACCGTGCCTGCCGTGTCCTTCACCGGCTTAGTTCTGTGCCATGCATGGCGACGTCTTTGTGCGAAAGGTGGTTTCTCACTCCAGGTGAGCGAAAGAAAAGCAGCGGAAACCACAGCATTCCGCTGGGGTTTTGTTTGTTTGTTTGTTTGGAAACTCCCAAAACCACAGAGCCTATTTTTAGAGGGAGGATCAGGAAGCGGTGGAGGGGGAAAGCTGGAAGGTAGGCACAAGGTGAGAGCCGGCTAGGGGAGGGGACTCCCGGGCGGAGATGAAAAACCACGCAAGAGCCAAACTTCGCAAGAGCGAGCTCGGCCGCCAGCAAGCACCCGGCCCCCAGCTGCGAGGAGCTGCCGGCGGGGGGACGGGGTGAGGAGGCCAGCACTGCGGGAGCAAGTGCCGGGCGGAGAGGGGAGAGGGGAGATGAGGTCAGGGAGGTACTGGTGGGTGGAGTGGGTCCCAGGAGGGAGGTCACATCCAAGAGTGCAATTTTATATAAGCCAGAAAGAGCGATGAATTATTCTGTTTAGTGCAAACAGATAACAGCGAAGGAGGCTGAGGCTGTCTCTGACTCAGGTTTCCTTATTCTGAGATTTCTAGAAGGTCACCTTTTATTGCCTTGTCTGCAGCCAAACAAATAGATAAATAACCCTACGCCTCTCCCCCAAGCCTTCTTATCATAAGGATGTGAGTAAGCCTTGGTGCCCAGATCCAGATTCACGCTCCCAGCCTTCTGGGATGTTCATCACGCTACCCCATTGAGATCTACCTGCATCCTCAGGACTTGAACGTACCCCTGCCATGGGCTGTTCCATAAGCCCCACACCACTTTCCACGGGAGACCTTCTAGGTGTACTTCAGTGAGTCCTCCTACAGTCATTGGTAACCCAGTGGGGGTCCCATGAGCTACATAGTCAGAGAAGCCATCCATCAGATGAAAGGAGGTTCTCAAGTGTAGCAGGATTCTTCCAGACTTCAGATCCAGTTAGTGATCAATTATTAATTCTATCACCGAGGGGTGGAGGTGACCCGGCCATTGACCAGTTTGTTGGGCATTGAGCAGAACAAACCTGCTGCAAAGAACCAAACACTCTTGCGTGAACTCCTCACCATTTCACCTGTGAAGACAACAGCTCTCCCCATCCACCCAGACCCTTCTGGGTTTTACTTAAAGCAGAGCATACGTCAGAGCACTCTCTATTCCTGTACAAAGGTAGAGGTGCGTAACAGTTAGTAGCAAGACCCCAATCTCAATGTACTAGATAAGCATTTTGAGGCTTGTGAAAGAGTTGATGTAAATGAATGATAACAGTCAAGATTAGACAACCGCAACTGTGTAAACACACTGCTGCTGCTAGCTCACAGCTCTGCGTAGGTGACCCACCCGGCCAACAGGTCTCACCAGCTCCAGGATGTGTAAGCATCACCATCCAGTGCTAAATCAGTGAATCCAGCTTACGGGGTTCATTACCATCCTCCAAAGCCCAACACGCCTCCTTCCACTACAATCAAGTTTCAAGCCTTTGAAGGTATTTAGCGCAATCAATGGGAATTAGGGAGCTAAATACCCTTGAGGATCCTGGCCTAAGGCCATGGTGTTTAGAGAAACATTTAAACGCCTGCTTCACTGTCAGCATGTTGGTAAGTGTTTTCCTGCATACAGGGACTTACCCAGGCAGTTAAGTGCTTTTCTGCATGGCTTCTGGCCATGCTGTTGGACCAAGCCCTTGAGGGGTCAGCCATGGTCCTGTTACCGTAGCTAACAAGTTCACCGGGCAACAGTAACCGCCCCGGTGTGCTCTCAAGGGCAAACCCAAACTCATCAGGTCTAATGACCTTCCCAGAGACCTGAGCTGACCTGTCATAACTTGTCAAACCACAGTAACTCCACACGTCCCTGCCCCAAGGGGAGCTCGCGTACTGGCCAGCTGGGTGCACGCTCCTGGCTGCTGCAAGGCAAACCAGGAGCTCCCTGCAGGGCAGCCGCGGGTCGGCGGGACTCATCTGGGGGACAGTTACCTGTGCTTGTAGGGCACGTGGACGTGGCTAAGCAGTCACGGGGTTGCAACCACACTTGCCCTGCTCACTTTGCTGAAGGAAGGTACTCCCAAAAGACATTGCCGCCTGTCGGTTTCTGCTTGGCAAAATGAAATCTGCTGGTCCCTTCCATGCAACGAGTGCTGCCCACGGGGGTCTCGGCCACTCCAGCAACCTCCAAGCTGAGCCTGCTCCTCCAGACACAGCATGAAATGCCTCTCCTCTTGTGGAAGTAACAGGGCTGCCCACGGGCCACTTTTCCTGGGCATTACAACATATATTTGAGAGGGCAGGAAGAGCTGACTATAACGAGTGTGCTTCCTTGCTCCACCAAACTCCAGTGATTTTAACATGGTTTCTCAGATTTTAAGTACACAGAAGCCAATCCCTTCATCTGGATGTATAACACAGTACAACAAATGGTGATAACAAACCAATGCATGAAAAGCATGTTGCTCCTACATTGCAAGCGATGAAGTTAGTAAAGCATATATAAAATTCACCACCCTTCAACTGGAATGTACCAACCTTCAGCTGAGCTGCAGTAGCAGCCATTTGGATCCTCCTAGCAGGTACAAACGTGAAACAAAAATGGGATACTACCGCGGCTTGGGCTGCACATCACCAGTTGCCATATCTCAACCAAGAAGCCAGAAGTCAGGAGCTCCTGACCTGATGCAAAAAAGTGCCAAATGCTCTTGATCCCTTCCAAAGGAAGCGGCAGAGTCAGCACAATCCTCCCTACACCCGAGCTCCAGCAAGTCAACTCCAGATTGGAAAATCCCATTACCACCCATTGAGACACCGTTAAACAATTTCCCAAATCATGTATGGGCTGCAAGGGAGCCCAGGCTGCAGCAGTGCTTCCACACTTACAGACTATGCCTGCCTGGGTCACGCAGAGGCTTTCCAAACCTGTTAAATCCACCCAATTCAGTAACACATCTTTTTGGCCCAGCCAGGCTGGGAGGCGAGTGCTCAGCACCACCTACAACCAGGCTTGCTCCTAACCTGGGATTTTTTGGCCTGCTACAGACTGGGCCATGAAAATACCGAACATACCATGCAAAGTGCTGTGCACCTCAGTGCTCGCTTGGCTTGAGGTAGAACTCTTCCCAAAGCAAGTATTCCAGGCTTGCATATAAATTAAAGCTCATAAATCAGTGGAGAAAAAAAAATCTTCTCTATGGAAATGGCCAACTTGTTAGAAGGGAGTTAAAGGCTACAGACAGTTTTCAATGGAGCCTTGCTGGCTGTCAAGAATGCGCGAGGCAGTGAAGTTGTTTGGGTTGGGAGCACGAGTCGGATTTTTCTCCCCTCTTTTGAGGACAATGAAATGCAACAGCTTTCCTTCCCCTCCGAGCCGCACCGAGCGACCCGAGCCGGGAGACAACGGCACAGATACAATCTCTGGAAATCATGAAGTGACTGAAGAATGGCTGAGGAGTTCTGAATAACTAAATAAAGTCCTCTGTGTTTTCTTTAGCAAGTAAAGAAAATACTTTTAGCATTTTAGTGTGACTTTTGGGGTCAAGGGGGAATCTCAAGTCCAAATACAACAAACCGGTGTGGAAATTACTGCCAAGAGTCTGATAGTTAGGCTGGGAGCTTGCCTTAAGGCTCAGATGTGTGAATACCGCTCACGGAAGGCAGGCTGAATTTGAGGTTTTGCTCAGATCATGGGAATCCAGGACTTGCTGTATGTCCTTGCTTTTAAAAAGCTGACTGTGCTGAGTGCCCCATAGAAATGGCAGGTGCCGACGCTCCGTCGCTCTCCGGAGATGGAGGAACACCCACGACTCTAGTGTCGGGTCTTCACATCTTGCAGCACATGTAAACGCATCAAGGACACCGAGCACAGAGCCACTATTTTGCAGCCTACAAACACTTCCCTGCTGCAAAACGCATCTCCCCCTTGGGATTCTCGGGTCTGCTTCAGCACCCCTGAAAATGAAGTGCTCCCAAACTGTTAACCTTGGGGCAGTGCAGAGCAGCTTGACGCACTACCCGGTGCAGACAACTGCATCACTAGCCAACTCATTACAACATCATTGGTTTGTTAAATTTTTTTAGGAAATAGATAATCAGCACAGAGTGATGGGATCAGGGTCACAAAGCATGTTGAAGGAAGAGTCAGGAGCCAAACTCACATGTAGGGACTGCAGAGACAGAGGTCTGCGGAGGCTGAGGCTGAATATTTTTTAACTGCAGTTTCTGACTCTCACCTTGTTTCTGAAAAACCAAAGCCCCTTCTGCTTTCACCAGTTTGTTCCCCAAACAGGGTCTTTCAGGTTTCCGTGTCTGCCATGATGAGAGCAGCAGCAACTGTGACACAGAAGTAACAGTGTCCGGGAAAACACATGAGCACCAACACAATATAGAGGTGAGCTGAGAGGAACTAAAAGGCTTAATAAAGAAACAGGAAAAGAATTCCTATTTCTTGGCTTTCTGATTTTTGATGCATTTTACTATTGGAATTGCCATCTCTACCCATCCCCCATAAAGTCTTAACCTTTGTTTGGCTTGCGCTGTTAAAACAGGGCCAGTCTTCCGGTGCCATATTCCCAAATAAAGTGAAGATTAATAATTATAGCTTCAAATGTACATTCAAGAAGTTTTTCAAGGGGATTTTTTTGTTTGCTTAGGTAGTAAATGAATATTTGTATTAGCCCATCCACCAGAGACACACCAGGCCTGGCTCCAATTTCATTTACCCTGCCTGTCTTCATTGGCATAGGTGGAACAACCCTGATACCATAAAGAGAAGAACTGCACTTCAGAAGCACACACCATTTATTTCTTATGCTAGCAGTAGTACTGCTGTAGCCACAATGGGCTTTTGTTAGACCAATATAACTGGAAAAAAAGACAAGCTTTCAAGCGTACAAGGGCTTCTTCTGCTTTTCTGGTATCATTACAGTTAGCCTAATAAAAGATACTACCTCTCTCTTCAAAATGGTCTTATTATTCATGACGTGCAGTCAAATGAAATCCAGATTACAAGAAACAGCTTGTGTATTTTGTCTTATTTTCTTCTGTTATATTAGTGTGTATGTGAACGAGGAGCACCTACGTTCCCACAGCATGGCCCGTACCTCTTGGGTGGTTACACTGCTCTGCTTCATCACGAGGCCATCTGCTCTCACAGAGAAAGCCAACATCTGACATACCATGTACCACGTACCATGAAACAGCCTCCAAAGGACAGTAGTGGGCAAATGATACCCTGCATCTGCTCAGCTCACATTCATTTCTAGCCACCTAAGGTTTGGCTGAAACAGCTCTTCTAAACCCAAATACATATGTTGGCTTAGAGGCACCATAGTAAAGTAGCCTAACAAACCAAAGCAATTGGTTTTAATAAGAATCTTGGCTTGTTTTGACAATGCTCTGAATCTTCATGTTGGCACCAAGAATGTTTTTTTAGGAAAATGTATGCATCTTTGCAGCACTCAGCAACTAAATCCTCTCTTCACTTCATGGAAAGGGTTTCCTGGCTATCCGCTTTCTAATGTATTCCAAGTCCCTCGCAGCTGATTGTTGTCTGGGCTGGAAATACTTTTATATGAAGCTCAACAATTTGACCCCTTTGCATACTGTGTGCGGGCCGGTGAGCGGGGCATGCGGGTCACAAACTGTGTCCTTCGTGTTTCCTAATGTGCTCGCAAAAGTGTGCAAGGTTATGGAGGCATTTAGATGCTTCCTGCATCACGTTGTGCAGATGTGTTTGTAATAGCTACGGAAGCGTCTGTCTCCTGCTACCCGGCCTTATTACAGGCAGTAGCAATACTCCCAGAGTTCAAAGGCATTTCATGCTCACTGAGCGTTTTTCAGCAAGAAATCTGAGATTAAATAAACTTGAATCCTCTCTGAGGAGAAAGCAGAAGATGGAGGGAGAGGAGCTGACTCTCCGCTGCACAGCATGCATCTCGGTGTACCTTGGAAAACACCCAGGCGAGGTGCACCTCAAACCCACGTCTGGCCAGGACATTTCACTACTGGGGCCAGATTTATGCCTGCTGTAACACTGTGGATTTTTAATGGGTTTGTGCCAAGGCTGCCAACCTGCTCAAAATCTGAAAATCACACAAGAGGTCTTCTAGCCTTTGTCCTAACATCTCTGGGCTGCCTCCCGAGGGGCTTGCTGAGGATAGGATTTACACCGGTTTTACTGCTTTTCTCCCATTTTCATTCATAAAAGGTGATGTTAGTCTGTCACCCACAGAAATATTTAACTTTTAGTGAGTACGGGCACAAGACCCTGTCTCTCTAGAAAGAGTAACTGCTGACCTGCTCTTCAGCAGAAGACCACATTCTGCTCTTGTGCTAAAGAACCAGTGCCCAGGGCACATCAACGGCTGTGGACAAAAAGTTGACTCTGAGTGTTGCTCATCCAGGATCCAGAGAGCACAAGGAATCAAACTGTTTGATGATTTTCCTCTCCCTAACAACTCTGCCTCTGTGGGAAAAAGAAAATACTTGAGTCATACAACTGACCGAAGTGTCATTCCCACTGACGAGGGATGTTTGAGTCTCAGCTGGTAAAGCACTGCCCTTAGCAAGCTGGAAATGCCATTCCCGGGCACCCTCCACTCCCCAAGCCGGGGTGGGCATGGGGTCCCTAGGCAGCAGCCGAGCGCAGGCGAGCCGGGACGTTTCGTTTCAGTACGTCCGCAAGACCCGGGTCCGGAGGTGAGACCGCTCCCCAGGAGCTGGGGGAAGCCGTGCCTTCGGCTGCCTGGCTGGGGCTCGCCGTCACCGGGCTTGTAAAGGTGTTTGTGCTCCTAAAGGTGCAGATGGCTGTGCAGATGTCTCCAAGACAAGGGGGCACGGAGACCTACACCCTCAGCACGCTTCGGTGCTTAACTCCCATTGACTTCACTGAGGCAAAGACACATGATACACCGAGGATCTGGGCCCAATGTGGTTTGGAAAATCCTGCTAGATACCATTCCTCATCTTTAGGTGACTAAATACTTCCGAAATGCCGTCCCAAATACCCTCAGAGACTTTGGACAGTCTGCACTAAGTCTTTCCCGGGCTGCCCAGTTGAAGGTCACCATTACAATGCTGGAAAAACTTTCCAGGTTAGGCCTGACCTTGAAAAAGCCGTCAAGCTCATAAGTTGAGAATGATGCAGTGACAATTAGCACATCTTCTCTGCTCTAGACAATACACTGCAAGTCTAGGACAAATCTAAAAGCCTGAGAGGCAGACATACAAGAGTGTTATGTCCTCTGTCTGAGCGCCGAATCCCAGGGAGGGTGGAAATAGCAATGTAGGACAGCTGTGAGTATGCTTAGTATTAATATCAAATATAATGGTAATTCAAAACAGAGTCTTTTGGTACAGAGCTGAACTGCACAAGCCAAGTTATGAAATGATATTAGCATCTGGATCTGAGAAGCAGCTGAGACTAAGCTGGCCAGCATTTGCCATATGTCTCATCTGCAGAGAATATTTAAATAAGTAAACACAATGAGTTAATAAATACATGAAATAACTTTGCAAGATAAGCACCTCTCTGTGCTAGTGGCATGGCAGCTTGTCAGAACAATCACATCCAGTGGAAAATCTGAAAGGGGAAAGTTTAGATGGCACAATACTGGGCGGGGGGGGGGGGGGGGGGGGGGTGAGTATTCAATTGACTGAATAGCATAGCCCAGAATGGTGAACATTTACGACGATCCTTATCTGCTGGCAGGTGAGAGAATCCTGTTGCTGTTGCCAAAACCTTAACTCATCAGAAAATCAGTGGTTCTTCTTGGAAACATAAGCTGAAACCTTTCAAAGACCTTCTAGCTACAACCCTGTGTAGGCAAAAAGGACTATCATTTTAACAGCATCAAAGGTATAGAAAGTCATGCTGCTTTCCAGTAATCCCCTGATAACACCTAGAGGGTGAAATAAACCTGCTGGTGGTCTAATCTGAACAGAAGGGGGGGAAAAAATGCTAAATGCTGATTCTGGGAAAGAAATTATTCCTTAAAAACAAGCCAGACAGATCTAGTGTCCTCATTTCATTCTTATTTGTGCATGTATCTAAACGTCTCCAGCGAGGACTTAACCTAGAGAGGATTTCAGGATTTGGCCCAAGAGAAACTCTTGAGGGAACACCAGAGTTCAGTTTTTTTATTAAGAAATCTCTCCCCTTTGAACAGTGAATCGAAGGCCTGAGCACAAGGTCAATGGCATCCAGTTGCTTGGCCATATCCACAGGCTTCTAAACACATCCAACCCCCCGAGCAGTTCGCTCTGACTCTAAATCACATTCCTTTATTGATGGAGAAGGGAGAAAACTATTAATTGCATAGCAAGGACATTTTTACTGAGAAATGTTTTGTAAGCTCAGCATCTCCCTAGAAGATGTCAACAATTTGATTCTAATAGGCTCTGGCAATGCATCGTACTATCAGTTTATCAGCCTCAGCTTTTTTGCTTTGGGTGGTACAAAATGTTCCTGAAAATTGACGCTGCTATTAACAATAGGTGCTCAAAGTGATCCCTTGCAGTAAGTTTTAGAAAAGTTCAAAGACTGAGTTTATTTTGGCTCGCCAAACTAGAACACATAACATGATTTTAATTTAGAACAGGACCTTGCTTCAGTTCTTGCATGGATGGATACAAACAGGACTGATCATCTCAAAGATGCACAAGCTGAGTCCTCCTGACTTCGTTCTTGTTCGCTGCCCTTTTCCAGAGGATATGATGAATTGGGTCATTCAGTAGAATCAAACCACATCCATTCAGGTTTCCTGGGTTTTATTTAAAACAGGTGTAAAATCCCTGTTTTACACATGAAGCAGTAGTGTCTCTCTCCATTAAGTCTTCCACCACTGAGAAATGGTTACCCCATGACAAACAAGGCAGGAAGGCAAACAGATGCATAAAGATCTGATACACAAAAGTAGGTCATATCTGCACAATCAATATAACTTTTTCCTTGCCTCTTGCATGTAACGTGAGCAAACTTAAATTTTATACAGGCTGGTTGGGATGCTTAGTGGATTAAATGGTTATGATGCTTAGAGGATAAATGCTTTAGGATTCAGTCTGAGTGGTAGAAGCTGCACAAATAAATTCAGTTGCCATTCCAGCCTTCTTTCCCCATTTTTCTGCCTCACAGGGAGCTGCACATCTGCCAGACAGGTAAGGCAGGAGAGCTCTGCACTGTGGGATTGTACTTTGGTTCACTAGACCTTCCCACTTCTACCTCTTAGGCAATAACATGAAGGCTCCATACCCACAACAACTGACCTTAAAGGTAATTTGCACTTCCACCACCTGAACTGAAGATGCAAAGCACATTGAGTGGGATTTTGTTAGTGATACAGAGAGGTATAAAATATATTCTAGTGCATGAAACAGGAGGGTGAAACGGCTTGAACCAACTAGATGGAGCAATCAGCCCAAGAGCACAAACACAGAGAAATATGATGGGTATGAAATCATTCGGAGCCAATCAGTAAGCTCCCAACTTCTAAAGCAATTTCATAATTGAGTAATGGGACACAGCAGGGTCTGAACTATTGTGTATTATAATCTGAATGGAATGCTGTGAGAAGGCTGGAGCAATCTGATCGCACCGAGCCCTCGCTCACCAGAAATGCCTTTGACATATTTCCTTAAAGCGCAGCAACGAGAGCGGAGTAACTGCTTGTTAATGACACCCTGATGGGTTGTCTGCAGCACTGAAACTGAGATAGCATAGATTGGAAAGCATGTGCCTCTCCTTGGCTGGAGTTAACACACCAGCCCCCACAGACTGCCCACCCACTTCAACCTTAATCGCCGGCGTGCCTGTACAATCACCAGTTTCACTTCACTACATATTTCCTCCCCCAGAACTTAGCTTATAAAACAAGAGGCACTAATAATCCAAGACGATACTACGCCAGCCTCCTGTCATGGCTTAGTGCTCTTGCTCCGTGCTGGCTAACCCATAGCTATCTGCACAGCTACGTAGGCTCGGCTCTTTCCCTTTCCTAATTTTCAGTCCCTCCTTGGATATGCATGCATTAACTCCACCAGAAAAATATCACCTCTTTCTGTTTTTAAAGACATCATCCATTCTGCTTCCTCTTCACCCCTTTTCTTTCCTCTACTTGCAGACAAGCCTGGAAGGAGACAAAAGCTGGACTCTGGAAGTGTTTGACAGTGATGCAGCATGGACGGTTTCGGGTCTGGGCTCCAAGATGTGCTGTGGGAGGGCGGCAAACCCCCAGTCTGCTGTGAGGCGAAGGCTGGAACACATCCTTCACGTTCAGATCTGTTTTATAGATGTGGTCCAGTGTGGAAAAGGCTATTACTGGGCAGCAGACCTTATCCTGGCTCCTGTGCTCCAGGCCAGCTGGAACCACTCCGGGGAGAGGGTGCAGCTTTCTGGAGAGCAAGGGACAGGCTCTGCTGGAGAAGGCTGCGGTGACAGGGGTGGGTGCAGCAGCTGTGGCAGAGTTTGCATCATGAGAGCAAACTGGGAGACCGCTGCAAGAAGCAGGAAGCCTGCTTGTGGTGGGGACCAGACCCACAACCAAGCCTCAGAGGTGATGGAAAGATCGGGAACCAGAAGGGACTTGTGCAACCCATTGAACAAGCCATTGAACCTTCTTGGGTTGCAAGAGACCCACTTTCCTCCCTCAGAGGTCAGTTTGGTTTTTCAGTTGTTTCAAGAAGCAGCTCTGAGAACTCTTGCTCTCATTCAACATTTCCGTGCTCCAAGAAGACATCAGTTTGGAAATCAGGAATCTCCTGGTGTCCTTGCCATAACAAGGTCCTGGCCAACTCAGGCTGGATGAGAGCAGCCTCAAGGCTGGCTCTCAGCACTCCCGTGCTCTCAGAAATGGGTGCTCTTGTTTGTTAGAGGGTGATCTACTGTCAGAAGGGCAATAATGCTGTGCTGCCCACGAACTCATGGGGACTGTCCCTGCTCTGTGACACACCACACACATGAGCATATGGTGCATTAACCTCAGAGTAACCTCGGTCAGGCTAGCTGAGGTCAGCTGTATCCCTTGTGTAGTTACAGCTCCTCTCAGGAGCTGCCATAAAATGTTACCACAGTTGGGTTGTGGGCTGCAAGGAGTCCGTCATGCTCCATCAGCCAAAGCCCCGTTGGACAAAGCACTAGAAATGGGAATAAGGGAGATTTTTCAGAAGTGCCTAAGCGCTCCTGGGGACGGTCAAAGGGATTCACATTTGCAGAACCAGACTTTCAAAGGTCCCTAAAGATACAAGAAAACTCCAACCAGGAGTTCGTAAATGGGTTTCAAGCCCTTGAAACTAGTGAAACACTGGCCTGGATGCCCCAGGAGCTCCACTCCCAGCAAGTCTCAATACCTCACTGTAAGGGTTGGAACCTGTGGCCCAAATATATGGGTGCCCACTTCCTTCTGATTGCTTCGGGAGAGAGATGGGCAGCATGGTGCTTCCAAGGCTTAGGAGTCAAGAATAAGGCCGACAATAAGAGCTGGAATGGGCAGAACTGATGTCAGAGAATGGAAAGAAAGTGGGAATTGAACCTCGAAACTGGAAAAGCATTTTCAAAATATTTATCCCGCATAATTTTTGTCCTCTAAATACCAGGCTGTCTTATCTCCTCTGCCCAAGAAGTTGTTTTCACAAAACCTGTTAAAAAATCTCTTGCTAAATGCTGAGCTGACAAGGATGCTGCCCAAAGCTCACTTGTGCTTACTGCCAGAGGAGTTACCGGATAGATTTTTTTCCCTGAACTGACAAACTTTAAGCCAATATCTCAGCAAGCATGATGGATACCTATAGCCAGGTGCAAGCATGGGAGAAACCTGTTTCTGAGTACTGCCTGCACCCTTCAAATCCTGCTGCATGGGCCATCCCAGGGCCTGGCAATGCCAGCGGGAAGGCTCCCTCCTACTTTAGACGGACTTTAATCAGGCCCATGTGAGCTGTGTGCATGCATGCAAGACAGTCTGGATTTGGGCTATCAAACGCTCACAACAAACAACTCACTAATAAGCTGCAGATGAAGATTTTCTTTTTTTCAGAGATTATTAAAAAAAACTTTTCCATATAACAAGTTTCTCTAGGAAAAATCCAGCCTTTTCATACAGACAACTCACATACCGGAAAAAAGGCAGCATTACTCATATAAATTATTCATTACAAATTACTCACCCAGTTCTTGCAGCCAACAGTGCTTTTCCTATACCTGGAGCTGTGGAAAAGCCAAGTTAGCATCACTTCAGAGAGACGGGAAGGTTCGTTATAATCAATCAGCCATGTGACATCCAACCAGACTGAGTTGATTGTGGGACCTCCTGACACAGCGTTTGTCACGGGGATCCAGTTTGCCATCAGGATGCGAGGTTGCCCCCCCTTTCCCCTCACCCACTCAAGCACACCTGAGCCAGCAGAGCTGACTAAGGGAGAGGGGCAGCTCGCGTGTTCAGCTAAGCCAGGCTGGACGGCTTGTTGGAGATCACGGGACAATGCGAGAGCATTGGCAGGAGAAGGCACAGCTCTCACATTTGCATGGCGCTGCCAAGTGAGAGAAGGGTTTGACATGAGAGAGAACCTGTGGCTGGGAAAGGGACTAGCTCCGCTCTCGGCTGCTTCTCAAAACTACTTATTTTGCAACATTAATAAAACCAGTAAGTCCATCTTTTGCCATACATGTTCTAATTTTTCTAGCAAACCCAGCAGCAGATGTTCACTCTGAGACTGGGGCATCAGCAAGGCTTCTTCAGAGCTTTTCATCTGCAGACGGATGAGCAGTTACAACTGAAATAAACAATAAAAGCAAAACTCACAACACAGACTGCAGAGGCATTTGGTGAATAACTAAAGGTATTGCACAAGAAAGATCGTGGAGAAATGCTTCACCAATGCTGCATCACTTCTGTGGGGTTGAGATGGCCACAGAGCAGTGACAGAGTGGGTGTACATCGATACAGAGATGAAGGTATCTTCTGGGACGCAGTGTGGGAGCTTCCTCACTGCCCCTTCTGTGAATCTCACTTGTATAGCAGCTTCCACTGGGAGCAGCTCATCTGCTGCCTTGGGAGAGGCTTATGGGGAAGGCACAGAGTGCTACTGAAGCCACAGCAGAAACTGGAAGATAGCTGGTGTTTGTTTGTGTGCATGTTTGTACATAGATGCCTTATTTTGGAGGTCTACAACCCATTGCTGTGTACCAAAAATCTCCTTTTTTGCCCAGCAGTGGTTTGCCTGCCCACCTCTAACCTTCAATCCACATCGAGAGGCAATCAGAAGAGGCCATCTAACGTTACCAGCACATCATCTTAAAAAGAAAAAAAGAAAGAGCAGGCAGTATCAAAACCGGTGATAAAACACCTGTTTATTGAGCACTTCCCAAGGGTCAGCAGGAACTTTAAATGGAATTACTGGAAGTGAGGCAGTTGTGGACTTCAGCATTTTTGTTTCAGCTTGCTCTGAAGCTGACAACAGAACAATGTGGACTTTCAGGCTTACTAGACAGTTAAGATCTGTGTACCATGGGTGTACATGAAGTCCCTTTTGAGAAGATTAAATGTTAGTTTGAACCAGCAATTCCTCAGAACTGATGATCTCCTTCAGCAGAGGCCCCTCCAGCAGAAGACATGAGTGCACGTTCCAGTACGTCTGTTCCAGCGAACAATTCTTCTTGCCATCTTCCTCCTACTTTCACATCTTGCATCTGCTTGAAATTTAGAGGCTGATTTAGCAGACCTAACTTTGGCTCCCACCAAGGCATTCTGACTTGTCAATCTGCAATGGCTGCTGCAAGAAGCCTTGATAACAACTTGGGTTGTATCCACTCTTAGAAGCCAGCACCTAATGCTAGGCCATCTGGACACCCACAAAGTGCCAAACACTGTCGTTCTTATTTAGTCGGTCTTCCTGCTCAAGTCAAATGGTATTTTGATGAGTGACTACTAAAATGCTCAGGGTTTGACCCTCACATGTTTGCCTCACCATCTCCAGGCCCTTTCCAACAGTGATGATGGTCTGCTCATCAGCTGTTGACTCAGTTTGCAACAGAGCCAGCTGAAAATTTTTCAACAGAGCAATTTCTCATCCAGTAAAGTCTATTCAAAAATCAAAATATTTCTCGGCAGTTTGTCAATTTCAATGAAATTTTACAACAGGAGAATGTCAAAACATAGTGTTTCATCACTGCCACAGTGGTTCTTTTCAATGGCATTGACATGCTTCATTTCATTATGGTCTTTTTTGCTTCCACTGCTTCACATAGTTGAATATTGACTCAAACCTTATACAGATTTTATATTTTGCACTGCCTAATGTCTTTGGTTTTCCATTTTTTTATAATAGGAAACTAGAAACAAAACCAACATCATTTAAATAAAGCTTTCTTTTCTGAATAGTTTCTAAATTTACATTTCATGGGAAACTTTCAAATTTCACCTTTTCATCTCAGTTCGTAACAAAAAGAACTGGGAAGTGTCAGAGCTTCTCCTGGATCAGAAATTCCATCTTCTGACCAGCTCTCATTACCACTCGGCCCGCACCCAGCTGAAACCCTTGGCTCTGAAGGAAGGTCCAAGGTAGATCTGATTCACAAGCTTAGCAACAGCCGGAGAACACAACTGGCAAACCAGCCCTTTGCAAACTCAATGAATCATCATGGCTTTGATGCAGCCTGCCCTCCTTGCAAGGAAAATGTACCTCAGCAACAGAAATAAGATCTTAAATCAAATCAGATGCAGCTTGAAATATTTATCTACTGTTCTTCTGGGAAGAGGAATTGTAGTGGAATAAATCCTCCATTATTTTACTCTTAAGATGGGAGGAAAAAAAAAAAAAAATCTGGATGTAGTTTGATCAAAAATGAGAGAGATACCGGAATCTGAAGAAATTCAGGCCACTGAAGTAATAATACCATGTGACATTGGACAGGCAGCCTCCCAGCCTCCCACAGGCTTTAGTTGAGGAGCTAAAAACCCACACCAGACCTCACCACAAGCAGAGGAAACCCTTCCTGGAGAGAGTCATGTCATGAGTGCTTGTGAAACACAAGACCACTCGGTGCAGAGCGCTGTATCTGGGTGAGATTTAGCTAGTCTCTCCTCTTCCAAAGAAGTACTACTTTGGACAGAGATGCTCCTTTCTTTCTGAAGGTACCTTCTTGACTGCTGGAACTCATCTGCCATTGCTCGAGTTTACTGGTTTCAGATGATGTAGCTCCTTTCTGTGTACTTGGTGATCACCTGACAGTGCAGTGAAGGAGAGGGTGGGTGGCCATATAGGCTGGTGCAACACGGAGTTGCAAGATAAAGGAAGCATGAGTTGGCAGGATGAGATCTGATCCAAAATTATGTTGGCAAATCAACCACCGTTTTCCCCTTTGCTTTCCTTTCTTGTCCTTGCAGGTTCCACACTTCTTTAGTGGAGCCATCCCAGAAATCCAGTAGTACCCAAGGGAATGTTTGCCTTAGGAAAAAACTATGGACCTGTTCTAAGGGTTAGGGCTGTTTCTAAGATCACCTGTAAAATGACTTCACCTCTACAAGGTAAACCAAGGGTTGTGTTGTAGTCATAGAATCATAGAGTGGTTTGGGTTGGAAGGGACCTTAAAGATCATCCAGTTCCAACCCCCCTGCCACGGGCAGGGACACCTTCCACTAGACTAGGTTGCTCAAAGCCCCATCCAACCTGGCCTCGAACACTTCCAGGGATGGGGCAACCTGTTCCAGTGTCTCACCAACCTCACAGTAAAGAATTTTTTCCTAATATCTAATCTAAGTCTACCTTCTTTAAAATCATTTAAAACCATTATCCCTCATCCTATCACTACACTCCCTGTTAAAGAGTCCGTCCCCATCTTTCCTGTAGGCCTCCTTTAACTACTGGAAGGCCACTATAAGGTCTCACTGGAACCAGGCTAAACAACCTCAACTCTCTCAGCCTGTCCTCATAGGGGAGGTGCTCCAGCCCCCCGATCATCTTCATGGCCCTTCTCTGGACCCGCTCGAGCCATGTCTTTCTTATGCTGGGGGCCCCAGAGCTGAAGGCTGTACTCCTAGTGGGGTCTCACCAGAGCAGAGCAGAGGGGCAGAATCACCTCCCTCGACCTGCTGGTCACACTTCTTTTGATGCAGCCCAGGATGCAACTGGCTTTCTGGGCTGCAAATGCACATTGCTGGCTCATATTCAGTTTTTCATCCACTAATACCCCCAAGTCCTTCTCTGCAGGGCTGCTCTCAATCCACTCATCTCCCAGCCCGTATTTGTGCTTGGGATTGCCTAGACCCATGTGCAGGACCTTGCACTTGGCCTTGTTGAACTTCATGCGCTTCACACAGGCCCACCTCTGAAGCCTGTCAAGGTCCCCCTGGACGGCATCCCTTCCCTCCAGCGTGTCGACCGCACCACACAGCTTGGTGTCATCAGCAAACTTGCTGAGGGTGCACTCAAGCCCACTGTCCATGTCGCTGACAAAGATGTTAAACAGCACCAGTCCCCATACCCACCCCTGAGGAACGCCACTTGTCACTGGTCTCCAGTCGGACATCAAGCCATTGACTGCAATTCTTCGAGTGTGATCAGCCAGCCAGTTCCTTATCCACTCAGTGGTCCGTTTGTCAAATCCGTGTCTCTCCAATTTAGAGACAAGGTTGTTGTGCAGGACAGTGTCAAACGCTTTGCACAAGTCCAGGTAGATGATGTCCGTGGAGCTGAAGAACCTTGCCCACTGTTGGTAAAAGAGCTTAGAAGATCAGGTAATTCCAGGCTGATCTTGACCAAATTGTTCCAGTTCCCTCAGCCTTTGCTCCTACACCCACCAATATTCGGTTGGACCTAAGCTACAGCCTTTGGACCACAGTCAAGAAGAATGTGTCCAGTCTATGACCTGCTCTTCTGTCCACTTTCTGAGGGCCTTACAGCCTTTTCCACTTGTTATCCAACTGGAGATGAGTCCAGTTGCAAAATTACCACACTCCCATCAGAAGAGCAGGGGCACTGAGTTTTTCAGCCCACAGATGCCCACCCCCAGCCAAAGGGTTACGAACTACAAGGTTAGATCATAAGTAAAACAGGGTGGGAACTTCCTAGCAGAGCTAGGAAGCTTCTTAGGGCAATTTCAGTGCAAATAAACAGATAATAATATATTTCAAATGTGACTGATGTGGAGCCCAAAACATTTGAGGCTGGCTGCCCTCAAGCAGAAACCTGAGGACCAGAGGTCCCCCCCGAAGCACCGTGATGAGAGTGCACTGACCACGTACAAGTAGGGAGCAAAGAGACGGAGCCAGGCTGCAGTTTCGCAGCTGCACGGCGCTGGCCTGGGCGATGAAATAAGGCCCAGACAGGAAGCAGTTTTCCTCAACAGTAAGCTGCTATTTTTACCCATCTCGCTTCTCTAACCAAAGAGACGCTTGAAGTCAGTGGGCTGTGCTCTGCTGCAAGCCACGCCAGCACCAACCTCTGGAGGTGTCCCCTTGCCCACTGCGGGGCTGGGCACAGAGCACCCCTGGCTCCCCACTCTACAAACACCCCTCTGATCGCCAGCATTGCCTCCACAGGTCAGACCACTCAAGCCAAAAATCCCAGTGGACATATCTGCCCTGTGTAAGAGGAGCAAGACGGGTTGTGAAGGATCTCCCATGGGTCAAGTAGCCCACGGTGAGCACAAGAGCCTGCAACGGAGCAGCTGGAGGTGTGATGGAGCCTGCCCCACCGCCTCACCAGCCGCTGACCTTGCTGCTGCACCACCCAACACGCAGCATTAGCCTCAAGGAATTACAGAGGAGGAGCTGCAGTGCATGGATGTGTCCAGTGCTTTCTATCACAGCTGCTATGTGAATATCTCATGTTGCTATTTATACATGGAGGCGACTGTTTCCTATAGCTTCCCCCATGCCCCTGCCCCTTGGTCCCCACCCCAAGGGCTGCAGTTCGGTGGGGCAGCGGAGGCAGGCTGCATCTCCCGCTTCATGCAAGGTGACAGCCCTGTTTATTCCCCATTTCTCCTTCTCCACACCCCGCGGCAGCGATGTGGGCTGAGGGAGTGGCAGCACTTCCCAAATCCCAGAGCAATAGATCTGGAGTGAAGTCACAAATAACTGCAGCTTCACGGGAACGAGCTGGAAAAAAGAGCTACGAGGGGGGAACACGCTGTTTATGCCAGAACCGCTTGACATCTAGTAACGCTGAAAGGCAAGAGCGGGGAATATTATCGTCCTTTCCTCAAATGGTTTATTTTCCCCCTATTTCAGTGCCTGGGTGTGGGAAATCTGAGCTCATCTGGAATAAGATGGAGCAAGATGGGCAGGGGTTTGCAGCTCTGGCAAAAATGAGCCCCTGGCCCAGAGTCCTGCAGAGGGATGGTCGGCGGAGGCTCCAGTGCACAGCTGAGGCAGCTCGCTGAGGATCTGTGCCATCCTCCTCCTCGCTATTCGACATTAGGTGCATTATTTCAGCTCTTTGCAGCCTCGCTTGCTGTATCTGCACATGCAGTGAGCAGTGAGCAGAACGTCTCGTCACACTGCTGTGACACAGACACTCACTGTCCTTTTAGGCAGGAGATGTTTAATTTGAGAAAATGCTCTGATCTTCAACGCTCTTGCCAAAGCTTCAGTCCCACTGTTGTCTCCCCTGGTCACTGAGGACCCTGCAATGCTGCACACTGCACAGACAAATCAAGAGGCTGAAGACTAGACTTAATGAAAACATATAAATTAACATATGCCTCCTAGGGGGGTTGTTAAGCTTAGCTCATTAGTGGTTTAAAGCATATCCAATGCTCTAAGTTATTTGTTTGTTTGTATTTTTGCAGCTGTCCTTAGTTCTCTTAGGTCAAGTAGAGGTGTGAGGTCCAAAATAGCATTGAGATGGCTGAGCTTATGTTTCCAGCCCTGAAAAAACAATGAAGTGCTAATAAAAAAAAAAGCCTTGTGAGAAAGATTTCACTCCAAAGCCCTTCACAAACAACACACACACCAGCATGGAAATGCAGGAGCCTTTGGTCCCCGGGGAGGGGAGCTGCTGCCAGCTACTTTGGGAGGAGAAGGGGAATCTTGGTGGCCTGGGGAGGAAATTTTGGACACAGATACCAGAGTAAGAGAAGTCACTGGATCTTTGCTCCTTATCTGCAGCGTTGCAGCTCGGCTGAGTGGCTGACATGGGGTCAGAGGAAGCCATCCATCCGATCGGGCTGGTCATTACCACTGAGAACCTGTTCTGCCTGCACTGGTTCCCCACAGCTCCATGGGAGCATCACCAGGTCCTGCAGCGTGCGTGCCTCTCTCGAGCGGAGACACTTTAGCCCAGGCTCGTTCTTGGCACACAACCTAGTGAGGGGGTGCATGCTCTCAAAATATGGGGACCACGCTCCACAGGGAGTGGCTCTTCCCCAAGACAGCTGCTTTTCCCGCATCACCCTGTCCTTAAAAACCAAGAAGTTCTCGAAGCAGACCTGATCCTGTTTTAAAGTGTTACTCCTTTTTCCAGCTAAGCGCAGCAGTACAGGTCTGGAATTGCATGTAAAGGTGTAAGTAAGGATCAGAAGCCTCAAAAAATGACATAGAAATGCTGTCACCCCTCTCTGGAGTGCACTGAGTGCTCAAAGCAACTCCTGCGTGTCCCTGTGCAGTCTCTGAAAGTGAAAAGCTCTGATTTCTTTTCTGGCTGGTGATGCTGTAGTGCACCTGCATGTCTCTGCATCCTGAGATGGACAAACATGAAACCAGAGGAGAAGATCCACATTTCTGGAGGGAGCAGAGCCAGTTCTCCAAGGGGCTTGGTCTTGTTTGGCCGGGTGACTGCATGTCACTGGTTTGAGATCTGCTCGATGAGAAGCAGCACTGTAGGGAAGCAACGACTCAGAGCGGGCCAGGGCAGCAACGAAATGGTGTGCTAATTGCAGGGCAGCACATGGCTCTGCGTGGCATATTCACCATTAGATGATATAAAAGCAGACCGAGTGTTAAGGCAAAGCCTGCAACCAACAGAAAGGTTACGTGAGGACCTCTCCACTTGCTTCGGTCAACTCCATCAGAGATGTGCCATCATTTTTTAGCAAAGAAACTCCACTAAAAATAAATGACCCCTCAGCTCATGATGGACTCTCCGTTCCTGGGTATAAACATTGCTGGGAGGTGATGGAAGAACAAACTGTCAAGCAACACTCCGATGGAAACTTTATCCCTGAAAATTACCCTGAGCACAGCAGGAGTACTGCTCAGTATCCTGCCTTTGAGAAGAGGTCAGGGAGAGTCTTCCCACAAGATCCTGCTCTTTCTACAGCAGTCATTAAATGCAACCATCTTTGCCATAAAGTGAAAAAAATGCATCTTTAGAGCCTCAGAGGTAAAAGCCAGCCTTCCCAGAGAGGGTTTATGGCAGTATCTAGTGATGGGGTGACTTTTTGAGAAGCAGCGAGGCACTTGGACTGTCCTTTCAATTTAACGACAGCCCTCTTAACAAGCAGTCCCCTTCCCTCCCCAGGCATTCCTGTCCCCAATTCCACCTAACAGGTTTAATCTTAAAAGTTACTAATGGTGGATTCAGCCCAGGCAAAGCCACCAGGACTTTCATTTTCTTTGGTGGAGCCAGAACACCACCAGACAGATTTAGGATGGGGCAAGAAGAGGTTCACTCCCAAGCACAAGAGATGCCATGTGGTTGCAGGAGGAGTTAAAAGAAACCTCAGCCAAGGCACAGTTGCAGGCTGCACACCCCGCGAAGGGGCTCTGCCTCTGCAACTGGCTGCTGAGTCCCGTTCCAGCATGCAGGACAGAAGTTGGAAGCACGCTTATCTCACGCCAGTCAAACTCAAGCCCATTCCAGGAGAGTTTTGTTGTTTTGTTCCTTCTTCAAGGGAATGAGCTCAGATGAAACTGAAGCAGGTGCTAATTAAAACCAGGACTATTCTTCAAACTGGGCTTTTAATTACTGTAAATATATGTCAAGGAAAGTTGCAAAGGGGAAGAAAAATAGTAATTTCTTGTGCTACCTGCCATTTTCACTTGATTACCATCACACTTTTCTGCAGAGCAAAAACATCAGTCCTTCATAACAAACTCCTCTCTTGGGGCCTAGTGTGAATTGAGAGCTGTGAGGCCCTGCCATGGGTTCCAAAACTAGCAGCATAATGTCTGTAACAGACATGCTACCTAATTAAATTGTTAGGGAACAGGCTTTTATATCTTTAACACCTAATTTACTATTGTTTCTTTGAAAGTGTTTGGCTTCCCTGTGGTTTTTTGGGCCTCCCTTCTCAGTTTTACGATGGCTTTTAAGTTTTTCGTGTGTGTTTCAACTAAATAACCATTTTGGAGGTTTTGTTAGGGTCCCGGCTCAAGTCAGACCAAGGGAAACAGGGGCCTGTTTTACTGTTGTTCATGCTGGGTGACTTACCACTACTGTGCTAATTATGTAATTACCCCATTTTAATAGCTATTGTATACTGCTTTATTGCTAACAAATCTTATTTCCTCTTTCTTTGCTCACTGATCGAACGGTAAAAATATCAGGACACACACAAACATTATACTGTGCTATAAACCGCAATACAAGCCTTGCAAGAGTTAGCGGGGCTCTAACGATAAACAAGCATCTTCAAGGCAGCAGCAGGTTTATCCAAATCTACACGACAGTAAGGATGATATAATTTTTACTTACTGGGAAGACACAAAATTGGATTATTTCTCAAATAGCAAGTGCTACACTGCAATGAACATTAGTCTTTTAATGTGAGTTTATATGGCTTTCACCACAAAAAGCATGGATTATACCTAAGATGTTTAGACTGTGCTGTACCAGAAATGAGTAATGAACACGTTAATCAATTACTTCCTCCCTGATATTTGAAGCAAAATGAAATATTTGGCCCTGGAGAGAAGGGGGAACACATGTTCCAAAATACTCCTGAATTCTTTGTCATTTGGAGTCCATGGCTGACAGGACACGGTAGGATACCGTCCAACACACTGACGATATCAAAATGCGGTTGGGCAGGATGAAAAGGGGGAACATTATTAAATTCCTAGGAGGCATCTGAGCACCACTGAAATCAGAAGATGTGAAGAATTATGCTTGAGGTAGAAAAAGATGAAAAAGCATTAACCGATGATATGGAGATGAGAGAACAGAATCCAGCATTTGTTGTCCATAACAGCATCTGTGCTTAGCAGGTCAAACCAAACCAGCTTGCAGGCTCGGACAACAAGGACAAGAGCTGGAAATAGCTGCTGAAATTATACCAGAGGCCAGCACAGCACAGGGAAGAGTTAAATATCCTCAAAGAAGTTGCAGATATTTAAGGGAACTTATATTTAAGGATATAAGGGGTATAATAGGGTGGTGGAAGGGGCACGGAGACCGTCGCGGCGGCTTTCACTTGGGGAGAGGAGGCTTTCATGGCAGAATCCAGCTCAGGCAGCAATCCCACATCCTGAGCCCATTTCCTGGAGCAAGAGCAGAGAACACATCGGGGGGTAGCTAAAAGGTCCGGAGGGCTGAAATCTCAGGTGAAGGATGGTGCCATGTTCCTGAAATGGTACGGAGATGAAGTAAAAAGCATGAGGCACCTGGCATGCACAGTGATGAGAGAGAACCTCTCCCGGACGCAGCACCCAGGACTAGAAGAGGGCAAGTGATTGGCAGGGGTGGAGGGGTTTCACATCAGAGACCCCAGCACGTAGGGCTGAGGAGTGGAACTGAGGGAAGGACATTGTCCAGGGAGGAAATTCACTCCTATCTTGATTTCTGAATGCTAAGCTCTGCCATTATATTCTGCATTTATAAATACGTATATGTACTGATGCTATGATGTCTTAAGATTAAAATAACTCTAGCCCATATGAAAATCCATCATTATAGCAAAACCTTCTTATTCTTCCCTCTCCTGTTTTTCCCCACAGCCAGCTCCAGATCTCATCCCCCAGTTTGTCTGAAGGGGTTCCAGTCTCCAGGCAGGTAAAACACACATTGAATTCAGCTGGACTTTCACCTGCATGATGCTGGTGTCCAGCACTGTAAACCCCTGCACCTGCTCATTCCCCCTGACCCCGACGGGCCCCAGTGCCCTTCTCCAGCCCACCCTCCGCACCAGGAGGATCTCTGCAAACAGCAGCAAGCCCTGCCACTTCACATTCCTCCTTAAATCCGTCCTTTGCCAGCATATCTACTGAAAAATTGACAGCACAAAAAATTGAATTAGGCTGCTGGTGTGCTAAGACCACTGTCTATCATACTGAGCAATATTGGCTCATCGTCTCCCTGCGCTCGCTCTCTGTCTGCACCCATCTGCTGCCTTTCCTCTCCTGCTCGGGTTCAGAGCGCTGGTACTGCACGTCGCCTGGGTCAAGGACAAAAGCTTCAGGATGCTGTGGTGGTAGCAACAAAGACAGAGACACGCACACGTGTACGTGTACGTGTATGCGTGCGTGTGTGTATATGTATATGCATGTGTATGTATATTTCTATATTTCTATAACTATATGTATTCAGTGGGGTCCAGCCTTTGGCAGTCAGTGCCTTGTTTCACCTGGCTCAGTGGGAGAAAAAGAAAAAAATCCCATCGGAAAATGGGAATTCACTGAAATAGAAATCGCTGCAGAGCGAGCTCTGTTTGAGCAGCTTCTTCCAGCAGGAAAATCAAAGCATTTCGTTTCATGCTGGACCAAGAGATACTTCCAGCCATCACAGTGGCTCTGGAGACACACTGAGTAACGTCAGCGTGCCCTGACGTAGCACGAGGTAATGGAATTTGTCTAAGCTCTTTGTGTGGTCAGAAGCTTCAATATTCTGAATTTTCACTGTGCATACCTACGGGCATCTCTTTCAGCATGGATGTCAGGCTACGGACAGGCTGGGCTGGAGAGCTCGGGCATGAGCTCGGCGCCGAACACCTCCTGCGCCTCCTGCCATCACGAGGTGGGCAGGGAAGCGGGGCAGCCCTGCACCGAGGGCCTGACTCTGCCCTGCCTGCACAGCACCCGTGCTCAAACCCCCACAGAGCCAGCCTGCAAGCCTGAAGTATCATTTCGTTATTAAAACAAGCTGCCACCGTGGAGAGTCCTGAGCAGGACAGAAAGCCCGACCTTGGGCTTTTGAGAAAGCCAGCCTTGATCAGGAAAAACCTTTTTAAAATGAGTTTCACCCAAGCAAGGGCTGACAACCGGACCTGTGGCACTGGACACGGCTCTACGTGCTTTGGCAGAGCCGCTGGTATGGTGTTTGCTTTTCACCCCAGAGTGGCTTTTTGCTCACTCGATAACTGTGTGGGCTAAGGACTACCCTGGCTTGCCCCTCTGACCAGCACCAGAGCACATCAGGAACGGCCCACTATCATTTAATGGCCATTTGAGCCAAAAAACACAGTGACAGCCTGTTAATATATAGTCATTAATGATCAGATCTCATTCATGCTGGTATAAATTCAGGACTACATTAATTTTTAAAAGTGCCAGGCTAGCAGAGCAGAAAGCAGAAGGTGATTCTCTCCATCTCAATTTCTGATACCCAGCTCATGTCTCAGCCACTCTCACTGCTCCTAGGACACACTGGTGAGTTTTCAGGAGAAGGTCTGGAGTCTTTTACTCATGGACTGCCTCTTTCATCCAGCCCAGACCAGGTCAGGAATTACTGGAAGCCACCTTTGGAAGACCCCAAAGGCAAGAGCTAGTTCATAAAGCCCAAGATCACAATTTTTCAAGCCTTTGGAAGACCCCAAAGGCAAGAGCTAGTTCATAAAGCTCAAGATCACAATTTTTCAAGCCTTTGGCCAGAGGCATCACCTCTCTTTGCTCAGGGTGCTTCTCTGCTCAGCAATCTCGTACAACAGCCTTATCAGCCCGTTTTGGTCTGCAGGGCATTGCTGGCGTCACTGTGCCAACAACCATGCCATGAAGGGACAAAGCCCCAGCCGACATTGCACAACCCGCGTCGCAATTATTTACCCACAAGCATCTATTCTGAACTGATGACCACATATTAATAGTTTACCACTCTTTTGCAGCTGCTGGCCCATACCCTGGGTGCTCCATCCAGGCATGACTCCCTGGACTAGTCCAGAACAGCAGCTTTCCACCAGCTACTGCTGTGAAGACATCGACTGAGACCTGCCTGCGACCTCTGCATTTCAGACCGCTCTTTCATTTCCCAGCCAGGCTTTTAGGATGTCCCTCAGAAGGGTCAAAACCTGATCAATTTGTCACAACCTGTATTCCCAAGAGCTGTATGGATTTTAAGTCTCTGAGTTGAGATACCACCTGCAAAGCATGATTCTCCTTCCACCGTTTCACAAATTATTTCTACCGGCTTCTGCCTTCTACCCGCACATACTCCCCTGAAAGAGTTAAGAAGAATTTACAATATTTTTAACTTATATTACTCACTTGTATTGAATTATTCTTGGATCAGATATTAAATGGAGATTTTCCATATAATATCTGTCACAGATGGAAAAAACCCCATCATCTATGGATGAGTGTAATCCATTCATTGGTTTACGGATACAGCCCTCTCCAGGGATTGTCAGAAATAAACACGATGTCCCTGTTTGCCGGATTTTTGCATTTGGATTGCTGAGCTAGCTGAAAAAATGTGTGAAATCACGTGTAAGCCGACAGCTCCCTATTGACTAGGCATACGAACAGGCTCCCATGTGTTATTTATTCCAGTAAGCCCACGGACTGTGTCGTGCACATGAAATGCTAGCCCGCTCTGAAATTCGAGGGGATAATAATCAATAATGCTTTGTTTGTAACGCAGCTTTCATCTGCAAAGCTCGGAGCAGTGTCGGGGGGCGCGGGTGCCCAGGCTTGCAGGAGAGGATGCTGGCGCTGAGGGGGGGTTGCACAGACCCTCACTCAAAAGGCAGAGCTGGAACCAGTCCCTCCCGCCCAGCAAACACCAGGGACAAGCTGACTGCTGACAAGGCACCTTTGGCATCTCTCAGACATGCTAAATACATGGATTTTTGTTTGTTTGTTTGTTTTTTAAGGAAACAGTCTCTGCCAGAGCAGCTTTCCAGTTACCTGCTATGTTGTACTGCAGCAGTTAAAAACGACTTGTTCTTTTGGGAGTTCCCAGGAGGAGTTAAGGATATCAGTGTGCCCAAAGCAAGGGTACAGCGAGACAGAAAAAGCCAAGCCTATTTCCAGCCCAGCCCCGCTATCACCTTGCTTTTACTCCCGAACGCAGGGTTTACAGCAGCATCCTTTTCCCAGGCGGGTCACCCCGAAACAGCTCACCCCGCTTTTGCCGAAGCGATGCCTCCACGCCGCCGTGCTGCATGGCACGGCTCCAGGACACCATCGCCCTCACCGCACAGCTACCGGCTTGGGGGATAATTAGTATCTCCCCCATCTGCTAGATTAGCTAGCGGAGGGGAGGCAGGGGAGCACTGCCAGGGTGCACTTAACTCTTCCGTCCTCAGGCATTTATTTCTCTGCTGCTCCCCCCACTCGCTGGCTCCGCGGCAAACCTGGCTGAACCTGGCAAATGCCAGACCGAGGAGGTCTGGGGAAGGTGGCCAAATCCTGCCTCGGGGATGGGGCTGCTCTTCCCTGTGCCGCTGAAGGGGTGCGGGAATGGGAAGGGTCCGTCCTGCTCCCATCAGGGCCACCACCAAATCCCTTTGAGAGCCTGTCTGTGGCAAAATACCCGCTGTTGTGCCCACCACCGGCAGCCCCCGGACGAGCAGATTTGGGTTCCTCAGCTGGAAACCCCCCTCCCCACCCTGGCCCCCTCCAGCCAGCCCCAGCCAGGGTGGGGGCCGCCGTGCCCAGGGCAGCATCCTCCGGGCACCGCTTTAAACGGGGCGCTCGCGTTTGGGAGACAAGGGAGGATGCTAACAACTGCAGCCCAAATGCAGATGCAGGATTAATGCCGCTCTCGGCAGCAGACTCCTTTCCTGCATTAAAGTCAACACATCACCCAACACTTACTTCACACCCTCCCTGGGGTGGCCGGAGAGTTCCCTTTATAAGGTTAATACCTTCTCCTCCCCCAACCCCCCTAAAGAAACAGGATATTTCCTAGCTAATTTGTATGTGTCTAATTCTCATATCAACAAAACCAAAGTCATGATTCGGGGCTTTTTTGGGTTTGCTTTATTTCTCGCCACATTCCCACTCTTACCAAGTCTGTTTCCATTCCCCTGCTCCTTTCCCAGATTCCAGTATCCACAGGTTTCTGGGTTAACAACAAAATAACACAGGCTGGAACCTGTTCAGATGATTTTTTTTTTTTTTTTCAATTTTTATTTTCTTGCTTGGAAAACCTTTTCCCCTCTCTTTCACCCTCCCTGCCGGGGAGTTCAAAGGGACATGTTCGCAAACACGGGCAGCGCTCTCCACACCCACACTTGCCACCTTGAGGGAGGGAGCGGCACGAAAACTCGCTGGTGAACATTTGTGCAAATATTCATTTGGCATCTGCTAATGTCAAGTCTGGCTGGATTGGGGCTAGGAGCTGTAGAAAAGCATAAATGAGTCGGGCAGACAGCAAAAGCCGAGCTACTTCGTTATGCAAACAGGAGCCTCTCGCAGCAGCTCTTGCCGCACAGAGAAGGGGCTTGCACTCCGCCTCATTTCTTTCGTGCTTTGTCCTACCTTTAGGACATCCTTTAGTTATGATGACCTTTCTCATGCAAAGACCCCGGTGTGCTAAATGCAGCTTGATCTCAATAAACCACAGCCCAAACCGGAGAGCTTTGCACCCATGCACAAGCAGCAGTGGCACCTGAATGGGGGCTGCTCTCATCCCTGTCCTTGAGTCTGTCTGTTTTATTGCTGTTATTGCCATGTAACTCTGCAAAGTGTTGCAGGACTCGGTTCCTGTGAAATACACTGTGCTACATGAGCCTTTGGTCCTGCCAGCTCCCCGGCTACAGCAGACGATGCACACAGCCGGTCTCCCTTGGTTGCAGAGCAGGTAGCAACGGAGGGCTCGCTGCCAGCATAAGCAAAACATACAAACAACTGCAAATAACCCTACTATCTCAACCCCTGGCATTCACGGGGCAGCCACAGCTGGGTTGCATGTCTCATTAATAAAATGTCCTCAAGTAATAAGGGACCCAGGCCTAGCTACAGGCTGCCACCTGAAAGGCTGGAGTCATTTCCCACTCACTTGCCCGGTGGCAACCCTTCCCTGGGCATCAGCGGGACCTCGTGTGACATGGTTGACCTCCCACAGCCACAGGAGGGTTTTCACTGCAGAAACTTTACCCCTTTCATGTAAATTCAACAGCACTGGCGCAGTGGCTAATGGACCACGCGATCTATAACTTACTAGTAAATTAAATATGACCAGTATTGCTTTCTGGAAGTGATGCCTGCAGCACCGAGCGCACGAGTGCGGAGGGTCTCGGGAAGGGGGTCACAGCACACCCTGCTCTGGGGCTTCAGACACAGACTGTTCAGAAACAGCCCGATGGCAGCAGCTAGGTTGGCCGTGTCAGCACAGCCCTGCTCCTTTCAAAAGCTGAACTCCTCCCTTGTGCCCCGCTCTGGATGCGTGCTGCCCCGCCATGGGCGATGCAATGCTGGGGGCAGGAGGAGAGGTCCTGGCACTGTGCTTCTAACCATGGGAAAATTCAGCATTTCCTTTTCAAAACTTACAAACTGAATACTCTATGTTAGACATGGCTGGAAATTTCCACACATTTACAGATAAGCAAAAACTTTGCATTAGAGGAACCTGTATTTTTGTCAAAGGTAGAAAAACTGGGACCTGAAATGCATTCTTTTCACATTTCAATATTTCTAGACTTTGTTTCTAGGCTGGAAAAATGCAAAGAACTTTCCAAGAAAAAAAAAATCGCCTGGTAAAAAAAATACAAAACTAAATCCTTTAGCTGTACTTTTCAAGGCAAAAAGGACAAAACTCCCAGTCATATTTCACCGGACCCCTAGCTAATTCCTGATTTAATGTTTAGTCCTTGTTTTATCATCCCAGTTCAATCCCAGATTCGGTTCTGGCCTCGGTGAAGGCATCTCCCGAGATGGGTGCCAGCACCAGGCACCCAGCGAGGGCACCGCTGTGCACCCTGTGCTGGCGGTGGCTGGGCGCACCGCAGGGCAGAGGGCTCTCCAGGGCCCAGGCTGCCGTCTCCCCGTCCTTGTCCCGGGTCACACCATAGTCACCAGCAGAAAGGGACGCAGATGGCAGCGACTCCCCCGGCAACCCCGGCTCCCTCCCAAAGCCTTTCACGCTGTGCGAAGGGGGAGGACCGTGGCAGAGCTCAGAGGCAGCCCGCAGGGGTGTAAAGAGTTAACACAGAGAAACCACCACTTGTTTTCCAGCTTTGCAGAGCAGGGGTGCTAAGGAGCTGATGCCACTAATAACATTCCAATAATTGCATTGGAAAAGCCCAACAACAGGCCCACCATGCTCAGCATGGTGCTGCGTGGGAGACCCCGAGCCAGCTCCTGCGGCCGTTGCTGACCCCGCACCCATCCTCAGCGCGAGGGGCTCCAGCATCAGCCCTGCGCACCAGCCCGAAGCAGCAGGACACGGCCCACATGGAGAAGCCCTGGTAGAACACCCGACCTCCTCCAGGGCGGTACGGGGTAGGTGCCAAGCCAAGAGCAGAGGCTGGTCACTTAATGATGCAAACAGCTAACGAGCCCACGGGGCAGGAGAGGCGGATGAGCCGGGTCTCCTGCTCCTGCCTGCCCGAGCATCCATCCCCGGGCTCCCCGCCGGCATCCCTGCCCACCCCTAGAGCTTCCACCCAAAGCAGCAGGGTCTTGGATCCCTGGTTTTGACTGGAAACATCGGGGAGATGAATCTGAATTCCTTCTCATCAGCCTAAAGACTTCTTTATTATTTATGACTGGGAATGATTCCCACCAGAAACATGTAGCTGGTTATAATTTAAATGTTTCTTCTAACTCGGGAAATTTCCAGGAAGGTCTAATAGTAAACACAATAATGTGCCCACAAGTTACAAATCAGGCGTCCTGTTTGTTTAATTCATTTGCCCAGAAAAATAATTAATGCAAAACTGATGGTGGTTTTTGTTTGTTCCCTAAAACAATGTTATCAGTACATGCCCTCAGTGCATTTTTACTGCAATTATAAAGGTTTTTCCAGCTGGAAAGTGAGTCAGCTTAACTTTCTTCTTTTAAACTAATGACCATTTAATGTCAGATAAAAGGTTTAGAGGAAAGGATTAAGTACCACTTTCAACAGAGATGGTGGGAGATAATTGACTCAATTTACTCCTGACATCGGTGCAGGGCACCCACGCGTGTGCATGTTGAAATATGGCAGAGCAAGGGACCCTGCCAGAGACCCAGCGCTCTCCCTGTGCAGGTGGGTGCTCACATTTTCCCTCCATCATCCCAGCACATCCGACTCGACATCTCTAACAGGTGTCCCTGTGCCCTCCGGGAAGACACAGCTATTCCCGGTCTGGAACTACTAACACCCTTCAAACAGCAGAGGAGAAGTTGCAGGACAGATGTGAAGCTGATAATAAACCCCCAAAGAGTAGATAATGAAACAAAATTCTCCAGTTCGGATATTTTCCAGCAAACGCAGGCACAGCCTTCCCCTGATTCTCCAGCCTCCGGCCGCAGCCCCATTTTTCACTTGCACCCACCACCACTTCTCTGGAAACTTCCAGACCACGTAACTTTTTCTAATCTTTCATCTCTGCATGCTCCTTTGATCCGTTTTTCTTTCCCTCGTTGCTGCCATTTTCAAGAACATGGGGTACTTTCTCCTGGAGCGACGGTTTTTTTGCCGTTTGCCTGCACGCAGGACAGGCTCCTGCAGCGGGGCTCCTGCCGGTGCCGACACTTCCCTCCGCTCACTGCCAAACCTTCCCGGCGTGTCTCAGGGGACAGCACGGCCCTTTTTCCTCTGGCTGTGAAGCCACAAGAAAGGCTTTGATTGCTTTTCTGGTGTAAGAACCACTTGGCTTGGGTGGAAAGGTGTTTAATGAAGCACATACCGTAAAGGTATGCACCCCATCACAAAGTCCTGCTGCCAGCTCCCTCGCCACGCGGCACTACACAGAAGCCACCTATAAATTTAAAAGTCATTAATTCCACCTAAGGGCAGGGTTTTGGTTTATTCCCTGAGTCAGTCACTTTTCAAAGTTGATCCCTGCCTCCCAAGGTGGCTGTGAGCTGGTATCTGGCTTGTCCCATGCATTTGGCTTCTCTAGGGCTGGCGGCTGCGCCGGCCGCGGTCGGTCCCACCACCCGAGCAGAACCGCTGTCTGCTTGGAGAAGCCACCTGGGAACGGTGAGGGTCTGGTTTTGTTGTCTTCTTTCAAGAGCATGACGTGATCTCAGTTCACACCTTGAAGAGGTACGAAGCAAACATCCAGCCCTGAATCACTTGGCTGCTACAGCAGATCGTAGATTAGAGTACCTTGGGCCGGGTTCAGACCACCTACCACGGCGTCTGACGGCAGCACCCACAGCTGGGCTGGCCAGGCCAAACCTGCTCCCCATGCAGGCGATGGAGAGGACACCCAGTTACTCCGCAGCACCCTGGAGCTTTCGGAGCCAGACTCACCTCCCACCCAGCAGCTATTTCTGATGCTTCCCAGCAAATCATGCCATGTAGCCGTTCAGGTTCCCGCAGCAAAGGGCCCGCCGCGTGCACAGATCTCCTCCTGAAATCACGGGAGAAATCCAGCTGCAACATGCCAAATGGATGGGACTTGAACACCCAAATCCTCCGGGCGACGAAAGATCTCAGCCTGAATGTATGCGAGAAGCTTGTACAATCAGGCTGCGAAACACTGAGCTCAAAGCTCGCCATGTTCAAGATCAAACGAGTAATCTCAACTTCTCCACCCCCAGAACAGGACCACTTGTACTCAGTTGCCTGGCGTGGCTGGTGTGAAAGGCAGCAAGGGCTGGAGAAGACCTGGGTCACCCTGTGAAGGCAAAGGTTGATAGTTCTCTTCTCTAACTCCAGCCAGCTGGCAAGGGTGGCCATACAACAGTGCCACGTGCCAGTGCCGGCACTGTCTTAATGGCGAGCTAATGGGATGGTGCCTGTGCAACATGGGAAGGACTTTGGGATCCAAAAAGCACCAAGAGAAAAATGCAGGCGAGGGTTTGCAAGCAGGGTGGCTGCCACCTGGGCAAAGGTCTCCTTGGGGAGAGGTGCCTGTGGAGCTTCTTGTGGGAGTGGAAAGGTAACCGAGAGAGGACGGACCCTACAAGGGCCCTATGAGGCTCTCACGGAGCATCCTCGCTGCTCCTTCAGCCAGTGCAGGACTGTGGGAAATGACAGACCTATGTGATAGGACAGGGAAAGGACCCAAAGCACACCTGGAAGTATCTTGTTCATTTTTCAGAGCTGTTTAACACAGACGGAACAAGGTTGAACCACCACGGCTTTCACTGGGTGGGATGGGAGAAGCACCCGTCCGTAAGGGTGTACGCTGCCCAACGCCCTGCCCTTCCGAGGCCAGTCTCCAGGCTCCCATAGTCTGAACCCGAAGGTTAATCGCCATGCCATATGTTAATTTTCCCCAAGTCAAGAACCGCTCTCTTTCACCAGTTTTGAAGTTTGCTGCCTTTCATTGAATTTCCCTGCCTGTGTTAGGAGAGCAGGTGAGCGGGAGATCCCAATTTACTTTCCCTGCAGTCTAGACTATTCATTACTTTCCTGTCTCTAAATGAAGCAGGCGCAGTCCTTTCAATACGTCCATAAAGCATTCCCTCACCAGGCCTCTAATCATTTTCATTGTCAGCCTCTGAACACTTATTATTTCCACTATATCCCCTTTTGAGATCAGATATCCAGAGAGGAGCCTGGCATGTTAGCAAGGGTCTCCTCCGGATCTCTGCTGTGAGCAGGCAGGCTTTCAGGAATATTTTACATCCCTCTCTTTAACCATCCTCATAATTTTTTTTACTTTTCCAACAGCAAAAAGGAAAAAAGACCCCGGAGTCATTGTGGATAGCTCAATAAAAGCGTGAATTATTACAATTAATTTGGAGCTCGATGACGTGCATGCGTAACTTTTGAATTATTCCTCACCGTGCCTTGCCTTGCAGTTGTCAGGGGTGAATTTTATCTGCCATTGTGCTGCCCATTCACCTAGCTTTGTGTGGTCTGACAATATCTCAACCCAAGGTGGTATATGGTTGCAGGCACTGCCGCTCTCGTTATTTACAATGGCTAATTAAGATCCTGCTACAACCTTCATCCCACCCTTAATTCTTATGAAGCAGCCAACAAAAGGTTTTGATTTCCTTTTTGGCTGGAAGACCTTTTGGCTTCTGCAAAAAGGGGATTAAGAATGAAAGCACATAAAGGTATGTGCACAATCACAAAGTCATAACAGCTCTCCGAGTGCAGTCTCCCAGGAATGAAACGCAGCATTAGCAAGAAGGGCTAATTGGGACTGGTTTAAAGAGTGCACATTGTGTAGCCGAGTCCGGTAACACTTTTGATCAGGCAGACAACACAGCCACAAATTGCTTTCTTCCCCCTCCAAAATATCTGACCCCGCAGGAAATGGTGTTTTACCTTTCCCAAGCAACCCAGACAGACAGACGGGCAGACGGACGGTGCACATGAGCTGAGTGAGCACCGTGGGTCACACCAGCTGCTCTGCAGGGCACAGCCTGGACAAGCCCAGCTCCCCGCGGGCTCTGGGCAGATGCAGGGTCCTCGTCCCCCACGCTTGGCCTCGGGGTCCCCGGAGGCTGGTGCTAGCTCTGACAGCGATTGCCAGCGTCACTGTCGTCGTGACTTTAGGATCAGATGGAGCCATACGCATGCAACTCGCCTAGACTTTCTCTCCAGGGAGTGTTTTGGGCACTGCAGTTGGCTGCAGGCTTCAGAGCAATTGCTCTCCATCACCTCTTTGCCTTCAAGTGGAGGTGGGTGCAGATCCCTGGTCTCAGGCTGCCTCCAGAGAGCCTCCCGACTGCAAACCTTGCTCCGGAGCCTCCCGACTGCAAACCTTGCTTCAGAGCCTCCCGACTGCAAACCTTGCTCCGGAGCCTCCCGACTGCAAACCTTGCTCCGGAGAAAGCAGCCCTCCCCGCTGCCTGATCCTCCTGCAGGCGGGCACCCCTCGAAGGCTCTGCCTGGGGGGCTGTGGTCCCCAGAGCTTGTCCCCAGCCCAAAGGCCTCCCCTCTCAGTCCCTGCGTCACCAAGCCAGCTCTGCGAGCCAAGCTTGGGAATCTGGTTTGTTAGCTCTTGGCAATGCCATCCCCCAAAATGTCATGGCATGCACAAATCTATGAAAACCAGAGACCCGAGACATGTGTTTTTGTTTGTTTGCATGTGCCAACATTTCCAATGGCTCAGAAATGTGTGCCTGTGAAGGCTGCGTGTGTGTTATTCATTTAGGATCATTTTCAGCCCTTATAATAGGAGGCTCATTCTATCCTTTTGAAAGCTCTCGAGCAGAGATGATCACAGGCCTAAAGCCTGCCATGGCTGTAAACAACATTTAAGCTCCACATAGTTGTCTCTCCTTGGAAAATAGTCCCACGAAGGAGTGGAAGGGTTTTCACTATGTGCTCGTGTCAGATACATAGATAGATAGGCAGCTCATTCCTCTAGGCTCCTTTGTAAACCCCAGCCAAGATTTTTACATTCTGATTCATGCAAATGCGATCATATGATCAAAGTAACATGTGCTACCTCCCAGGAACTAACGCACTAATTGTTGGCACGCCGCAGGCCATGGCCTATCTCACACCATCGCTTTCCCTCCGTGTTCCTGACACTGCTTCCTCCTGTCCTTGCGCACAACATCCCTCAAGCAGACAGCTGGCTCTGAACCAGCCCGGACGGGGTCTGCTTCAAGCCGGCTTCACAAAACACACGGAGATCCTTCCCTTGCATCCTTTCTGCTCCACCCATGGCAAAGTTCCTGATGGCGCATCTCTCCCAGCTACTGATGGATAGGTGGTATACCTCAAAATGGGTGCGTGTCTCCAGATGTCCTAGCTGGGAAATTTTGGGGTGAGGTTTCCCAATTACAAATTTCTCCCACAGTTTCCATGTGGGAGCTGCTTTCATTTACTTAGGGTGGAAGTAGAATTGCCTCTTTTGGGGAAAAAAAAAAAAAAAGGCCCTTCCAAGCCTGGGATGGCACAAACCGGTGAAAACGCAGCCTAGGGGAGGAGCGGGTCCTGGATGGGAAGGGGCAACTGCAGCATCACCTGCGGTTCTTCCCACCCCGGCCGGGCCATGCTGTCCTTCATCCAGGACATCCCTCAAAATGCACCAGTAACCTCATGACACTTGTGCTGCTTAACCAAGGAAGAAACTCCCATTAGAGGCTTCGGTGCGGTTACATCTTCTGTTATTCCTGGCCACCGCGGTTGTTTTTTTCAAAACAAAGGCAGTGTTTTCTATCCTTTCGGCCCAAGCAGACCAATTCATCTCTCTTCAGATCAGTTTGATGTGGCTTGGGAAACTCAACCAGTCATTTCCCAAGCCCATCGTAACTCAGTTACGCTTCCTGCAGCTCAGCCATGGGTCCCCCAGCCTGGCAGACACCAGGGATGTGCAGACAGTTACGCTTTTGTCTGCTCCAAAACTGGAAATCAGCTCTTGCCTGGGGAGGTGTAGGCCACCTTTGGGCTGCCCTGGTCAGACTACAACTTTCCATAACTTTCTGAGTAGAAACGAGTCCCACCCAAAACAAACACAGCCAGGTACTGCAGCAGTCATCACCAGCCCGGAGCTCACGGCTTGGCTTGTGTCTGTGGGTAACCACTAAATCCATGGGTCTTGACTGCTGGGATGACCTCGATATATGCCAGACCTTGCTGCAGGACAGGGACTCTGCAGGTGGTGCGCTGAAGGGGATGCTCACGGTCTACGTCTCCTTGGGTTGGCACCTTAGCACGGGCATTGCGAGCTTTAAATGCCATGGGAGAAAGGAAATGGTGGTATGGGCTGTTTGCGTATCAGCGAGGATTCAGCCTCTGGAGAAAATGGGGTGGCAGCAGGGGGGCAGCAGAAATGGATAAGACACAGCCATCCTGGAGAAGGTTTGGGCTCTGGACCCCTCAGCGGGCTCCTGGGAAAGGCGGTGGGAGTTATCATCCAGGGCCTTGGCCAGTGGAGAGAGGTGGTGTTTGCTAAAGAAACAGTAAACTGCCACAGAAGTGGAGTTTTAGAGGGGGGCTCAAATCTATTCAGAGACTTTGAAAACAGTGTGAACTGAGAAATAGGCAGGTGAGATTTTTTTACACATCAAATATTGCTTTTTGCTTTCAAAGTGAAGCCGCTTTCTCTTTTTTTTTTTCCCTTTAAAATTACCTATATTTAAATAGATGAAGTAAATTGTTAAATAGGGTGAATTAAATGTTTTTGGTAAACTCAAATCTCTCCACCCAGTACTTTGTCTCACTTAAAAAAGAAAAGTTTCAGTTTGACCTGATTTTTCCTCCCTAATTTTTCAGCTCACACCGTTGGATATAACAGAGTCTACATAGGTTACATCATTCGTGAGGAATCTCCTCTCATCCGTCTCCAAATGAATAACAACAAACATTCAAAAAATAATTGAAGTTTTATATATATATCCCTTGGCCATTCAGGTGGTATGGCTGGCACAAGACATAGGCACTTTAAACAGCTGTTGTGAATCTTAAGTATAAACTTCCACCCCTTGGCATTACACCAGGAAATTATGCATAGGAATATACCTGCTTTCCCTCGCAGCAGACAAAAATCACGATGTTTAATACCTTGAGAGTGGACAGGAGAGAAAAGCTTTTTTTCTTGGGGGACACCCATGCTTTGTCTGACCCTTTCTTCTGCTACCTTGGACGAGCAGCACCAAGCAGGGCTCTGTGACAGGCAAAGGGCTTTCTTTGCAGGGGGTATTTACAGCTACACCAACACACACACCTCCTCCTCCTTCATCGGCAGAGATCTGCGTTGTAGAGTAATTCAGTGCCCAGAAGAAACCAACCACACTACACACATACACACTTTTTTCACATATTACAACCTTATTTTTCAAAGGTAGGTATGCTAACATAGCACACTCTTAGACCCAAAGTCACATACGTTTTCTGTTACAACCTATCCCATCTAGAGCCGACTCCGTTTGCTCAGAATCAGATCTTCCTTGGTGGACAAACTCTCCTAGACAAGACAAACTGCTAGACCATCTTCTCCAGCCGGAGTCTGAGGTGCCGGCTGAAATCTCATTCCACTGCTTTTGTGAAAGTACAAAGACACCAAAACGCTCAGTGAATCCAGGAAAGCTGATGGACATCCACGGAGGAAAAACTGCCCGTACCACTACGCGTGTGCCTGTCAAGCCTTGCTCCGAGAGCTGGTGTAGGCTGGGCGTTTGCTTAAACCAGGCCTAACTTCCACCTTGCCGTGTTTTCACGAGCCAAGGTAAATAAGCTATTGCAAAGACCAAGATGATTCAAGGCAGTGCAGCCGGCAGGTGTGAGCCAAACTCAGGCTTCATGGTGCTTTCCAGGATCCTCCCCAAGTTCTGCTCTGCTGCCACATGCATCTCCCTACAGACACACCGGCTTCACGGGCACTAGAGCATCTAGCTCATTTAGGCTATCGCCTTAACTCCAGAAGTCATGGACGCAAAAACTGGGTCTTCTCATCAGTGAAGTATTAGGGCAGCACCCCTTCCCCAGACTTCATTATTTTTGTGCCGGTTGCTTCTTTCTCACCTTGTCCCATCTTGTGACATTTATTGGAGGAGTGTTTCAGCTACAGTCCTAGAAGCTAATCTTAATTGTGTAGATATCATACGTGTTGGTGTGTAAGAGATGTAGTTGAAGGGATCAATTCCCCTGCATAGGTAGGCTACACCTTTGGGCAGGTGCGATAACCCCCCGCTTGCAGAAGGGCACAGCTAAAACTGCGAGCATGGTCCTGGAAGAGGCTTCCCTGCTGCTTCACATCTGCAAAAAGTTCATCTCTAAATGTGAGCCAGCGCTATGGGGATGATCCCGACCTAAAGAAGACTGCAAGGACAGCCCAAGAAAATGAGCACCAAGTTTCATGGGCTCGTGCTCCCAAAGGACGCGTTGCCAAAAGCTGACTGTTGGCAAGAGGGGCGGATCAGGCTCATATGGGGCAGACCAGGTGCAGCAACCGCCTGGCTTTGTGGCAGAGAGCCTGCAATGGCACCTGCATTTGCATCAACAAGGCAGAGGCAGAACAAAACTACTTGGCTGTCAAGCAGGAAAGACCACACTAGCTTCAGGGCTCCAGCTGCAGGGATGTCAACTTGGTCAACTGCTCCCACCCGCTGACAGCTCTCTGGTCCAGGAAGGGTTGCCAGTGGGCTGGAAGACACCTTGCACAGGGACCAGGACTCTCTTTGTCGTCTTGGCCAGTGGCGAGCCCCAGGCAGGGAGCAACAATGCCATGGTGAAGAGTTTGCCTTACTTGGACCAGACGCAGAGCCCAGCTGAGCTTTGACCACCAACCCTTCACAATCACAGGAACAGCATGGGAGACCCACACCCAGAAGGGCTCACCAAACAGCAGTCTGGTTTGTGCAACACACTCAAAGTATTGACAAAAAAAATCCCTGGACCTATAAAGTTTCCCTCATGGGATGGACTCACATTTTGGCGTGTCGGTGGCCCCTGCACCAGGCTTCATGAAAAAAACAACCACAGCATTATCAGAGCGTGCCACTAGCGGATCTCAGCTATGAAAACATTGCTACAAATCTAGCGGTACTTCTGAAACTGTAGCTACAAGATGCTTTTATTAAGTCCAATTAAGTACTGTATTTGTTTTAAAGTGTGCCCACCCAGAGCTCCACACACATTAATGCCATCAGTTGCTTCAAGCAATCACCTAGTGTTACGCCCCTCGCTTTTGAGGTTATTTCCACAATAGTAATTAAATCCTCATTAACAATTTTCAATTACAAAGTAAATCAAATGTAGTAGCCTACATGGGGAATCTCAGCTAATATTCAGGGAGCCCGAAGACTTTCTGGAAGGAAGAAATGTTAAACACCGCAGACAAGCTTCTTCTCTAGAGTCTGGAGGTCAGCAGAGGAACCTGTCCAATGGGGCTGTTGACAACAACTTGCAACCTCTTGCCTAACCACCAAGCATGACCCAGGTGCAGGAAAACCACATGCCTGGTGGCTGCAAGCACAAGGCTGCCCATCGCTGGCCACGTGATGGGTTTCCCCTATTTCTGTTCATTTCTTGAACATCTCCTCCCCAGAGCACCCTTTTGCCCAACATAAAGGTGCTCTGAAGGGAACCTGCTGTGAATTCTTCTCGTCTTTGCCCCTGCTTTTGCTGTTGTTAATAAAGCCTAAAGAGCAGATGTTCAAACACAAATACTCAACGCACACCACCCTCAGCCAACAGATCTCTCCAATGGCACCTAACCCAGGTGAGCACCGTATCTCCTCACCACACTGACTTTTCATAGCCTGAGGAATCCATCTCACTGCTGTCCAGGAAATACTCTCGTAAACCGACGACAAAAGTGCTAGAAGCCCCTACTGCCAACTGCATGGCCCCTAGTTCCCACGTGCCGGTCTCCAAACCCAGCGGGCATTGTGGGACAGGGAGCAGATCCTCCCTGCTTGCTCTCAGCCTCACAGGAGATCCCTTCTGCGCAGCCTTCTTCAGCATTTACCGCCTCCACCCCTTCGAATTTCCCCACTGGCAAACAAACCCTGTCGTTCTGACAGTGAAACCACCAGTGCCATGGGCCATGGCGGTATTTCAAGGAGAAAAAAGGCACCCATAAATCCTTTCTCACTCTGGAAATCAACTGGCTTTCTCGTCTTGGAGGTACTAACACAGCAAATCTCCAGCCGCTCCCAATCCTCCACCCCCAGCGCTCCTCTGAACCTTCCCCAAATCTCTCCCACATGAATCAATCTGAAGGCAAAGCTGGCAAAGCCTTCCAGCACCCACCAACCAACTCCACCATCGTGCCGTCAGGTCCCGCTTCCGTGATGGTCTCTAGGTGCACCAGGAGAGCAGCTCCCAGTAAATTCACTGGGAGAGGGGCCACTCGAGTGACCCCCGTGCTTAGCTGGGGTGAAGGCATCACCTGTAAGGCTGCCCAGCTTTTCGTGGAACAGTGTGGAGTGACCCTGCTTAGCACTGTTCATTTTTCTCTAGGCTTGCGAGGTTTGGAGATTGGTTCAGATAAGCGTCCTCAAGCTTGCATGCTTATCTGCACCATCTCCCAAACGGCTTTGATCTGCAGGATTTGGCTGCAGCTCTCAAAGTTATCTTGAGAAAGCTTGTTCTGGGGAGAGTTGTTCTTCTGATTAACAAGAAAAAGCTTTCTTAGTGGCTTTGAGCACTTTCAGCCCTGGCTGGAATCAAGGAACATAGCAATGTCTGCACACAGAGAGAAGGAAAAAGTCGAGCAAGCTTCTCCTTAAAGCTTCACTTGGGCTCAGTTGTCATTTCAGCTAAAATTTGAGGTCAGTTATTTCATCTTGCTTCTTTTTCCCACTCTGTTTAACGCCGTCTCACACCCCCACCACCACGTGGGTCAGTCTGTATATACAGGTTCACGCCTTGCGTTTATGCGCGGCTTTACATCATCCATATCGTATGCAAAACACCTGGGAGGAAAGCTGGCTGGACTGGCCAGGAAACCAAGTCACTAATGGGCTGGGAGAACTACACAGGGCAAGGGAGAGGGATTTGTCCAGTTGAGGGCAAGTTTTTAAAGATACAATATTGAATTAAATAGCTGAAACAAACAGCCCCTCTCTCAAAACCTCCGGTGAAGGAAACACAAGCCACACGTAAGTACGTGTTAATTGAGCCCGATGCTAACTTTCCAGTTTACCTTCTGCTTGGCCAAAGCTTTAGGAAATATTCGTTGCACTGAAAAGTATCAAATTTAACTCCTGTTCTTGAAAAAAGCCAGCGTGGACTCCCCCACTCTCAGCCCATCATCACCCCATGCAAGATTTCTTCCCTGTAGGAACATCGAAGGAAGAGGAGGAAGACAGTATTAAGGAAAAGGAGGAATTACAGAATTAGCAATGAAGTTTATAGTGGGCAAACTACCCCGAACATATCCCGCTGCCCTCACACAAGCGATAAACATGCATTAAAAAAACACTACGCAGGGAGGGGAAAGAAGTGTGAACAGCAAAAATATGTACATGTGTTTTAAATAATTTTTTTAATTGTTGAGGCAGTAATACTTGGTTCATGGAACTGCAATATACAGAGAGGTGAAATAAATAGCTTATATATATATAATATATATAATATAGCTGGTTTTAAAATATTCCCTTATCATTGGTGTACTAGGTCATCTTGTAGTCACTTGAATGTATTTAGCAGCATTCTCCAGAACTGAGCATAATGCAGGATCACGGAGCCGTGACACCTTATGTCGTCAGAAAGGTTACAGAAGATCGATGCGTCGAGAACTCCACGGAAACTCAATCACTGCGGCACACACCATCTTGTCTCGGGCCGGCGTGCAGCAGACAATAAATAGATTACTGCAAAACCGGCACTTTTCGGGGCAGGGTCTCAGTAACTTTGGGAAAGAACTTTGGTTTTCTTTGGTTTTATTTATTTATTTTTAATAATTACTTTTTTTTTTTCCTCTGGGGATATGCTTGAAAAGTTGTCCTTTCCAAAGAAGCAAAATAAGCACCTGTGTGTCATCAACAACAAGAAGTCAATTTAAATAGAGCAGTTCATTTTCTTTTTCAAGTCACAATAAATCCCTAACAGCTTTTCCCCAGCGTTTGCCATCTAGTCTTTTATTAATTTTTTTTATTTTTATTTTTTTTTAAACACAATGTACAAAAATAGAGCTTCTTCCTTATTTTTAATGTAAAAATATTCCTCTGGTGCAGTTTTTTTTTTTGTGGTTTATTATTGTGACACTGTTTTTGTCTATTTTTAACTGGGGTTGGTGGGTCGTATTCTCTTAGTCCTCTTGGTGACTGTTGTGTACTTGAAAGGTTTCTGTATCTCCACTTGCCCCTTTGGGTACCTCTTCATAAAATGTACATCTTGCTGGTTTTCCCGGGTCTTGGGCCCTTTTCGTGGCCTCCCTTTTTTGGTGAATCCAACGTACCAGCCTGAATATTTTGCTGACATCAGTGCCGTATAGTTGTTTTCTAGGACTTTTTCGATGAAGACACACTCCTTGCTGGTACCATCAGGCTGAAAAAGGAAAAAAAAGAAAAAATTTATTATCCAAATGCAAGCTCAGTGACCAAAACCCAATTTGGCATCAATAAAATCATCACATCTGGACCTTGTTTTTGGTTCAAACATTGTTAATAGGAGCAGTAACAAACATCAGCTGAAATAGAAATGATTAAAAAAAAAAAAAGCATGAAAGCATGAGGTCATCATTTCATTTTTTTAAACACTCCTATCCAAGGAGAGAAAGATTTTTCAAAGACAACAGTTAAGTTTACCCAGTCCAGCCCCTTCAACTGCAAGCAAAGCAAGACATTTATCTTTGCTTTTTCCATTAAGAAAGGAGGATGAATTGAACTCATGCCAGGGAAACAACATACTTAATCAGAAAAAATAAAAAGTCAGAATCTCATATGGGCCAAACAACAGTCTTTACCCTTCTACCGCTCGCTTTTGATATGTTTTTCTGAAATACCTTATGGGCTTGCGTCCATAACTACCCAAATCCCACTAAAATCATTACAAGCCTTAGTCTAAGCCTTCCCCGCACTTTGAAAACTCTCCCCCGCAGCATCCCGGGCGCAACACCTGGGAAGTAAACCACGCGTGGAGCTCCGGGGATGAGCCAGAGGGGTGCCGCAGGCATCGAGGCCCCTGACCCCGCTCCGGTCCCTGGGACGCTGGAGAGCCCCGAAGCCGGCGGTTACTCTGAAGCCGCGCTGCACACCCCAGGCTCGGCTCCGACTCGCATCCCCGAGCGACATCAGCAGCGAAAAGGGCCGTTCCCACGCTGGAGCGGCTCCCCAGATGGGACGGCATCCCACCGGCATCCCGATGCCACTGCAGCTGGAGGACTATGTGGCAGCAGTGTTCTCAGCCACCAGACCCACCCCAGCTCCGCTGCCAGAGAGGGTGACGCACGGGCCTGATTTTACACCTCTGCTTGGTTCTCTTGTTTGGAAGAGGGTTTCATTTCTGGCGGCAGAGGTGACGTGGTCCTTCCCCTTTCCCGACCTTTCAATCTCAGCCTAAAAGCAGCCACCCGAAGCTCAAGGACCTGGCTTAGGAAGCCATGTCCCTGAATTACTTTCCTCCTCACAGAGGGAGCCAGGATTAGCAGAGAACTGGAGGCCAGAAGCTCCTGAGCATGAGAGCTGCTCCCCAACCACCCTGCAGCAAAACGCCCGCCCTGCTGGGACTCCTTTCCCGACGCAGCTGCTGGTTCGAGATTTTTGGCAAACAGGGTTTGGCTCAGCTTGGAGATCTGCACGAACAGACCCAGAACTGGACTTTGAATGCAGCAGCACATGGATCTCGGGCTGGATTCAGGACTCTAATTTACACAGCACACACAGCACTGGAGGAAGTTGCAGCATCACGCAACAGCATCTTTAAGTCCTTCAGCACAGAGGAAATTCTTCTCACCTATAACCTTCTGCCAGAAAGTATGTTTTGCCCTTTAACTGCTGAGTTACTGGTGCTGCACCCAGAATGTCACGCGCCGTTGTGTGCACCGGCACTTTGTTTTATGCATCAAAACATATTAGGGAGTAGGTACGGACTCACTTCGGTCCTGGATGTCATCTCAGCTCTGGGTGTTTTATGGATTCCGGACATGGATAAGCGCAGTGTGGAGCACCATACAGGACTTCATCTAATGCTCAGCAAAGCCAAAGGAAGGATTTCCATAATACTAGCCCAATCCAACTCCCCCCGAAGTCAAATAATGAGTTTTTCAGGACTGCAGGCCTATGCTTGCTGCTACACTTACTATTAAACTCTCCCCATCCAAACTAAACACTATCAGACCCTCTCAGTCTTTAGCCATTTCACCCACCCCATCCCTCGGGGGGGGACAGGAAAGCCACAGCAGCGTGACCCGCACAGCACCTGCAGCGATGCTCAGGGGCTCCTCTGGGCATGACGGCTGGGGCGAGGAGCCCAGCCTCACACGCTTACCACCCCTTCCCAAAGGCCTTTTTTCCTGCTTTTTCCTAGAAGCCTTCCTAAGAAGTCTGCCCAATCCCAGCAGAGTTTGGTGCAGTGTGTGGGAAGGGCAGGGGATCACGGGACAGGAGGGAAACCACTGGGGCCGAGCTGGCTCAGGCTTCCCCACGCCTCTGATCCCCAAATAACTGAGTACGAGCTACGAACGGAGCTGTGAGACGGGAACCATCAGGTACAACCACCCAAGCTCGAGTCACGCAGGCAACAACAGGGGAAAAGCTTCATCATCGCCAGCCTCCAGGACCAGCCATCCCTCCCTGGCTTAATACCTTTAGCAGAGCTTCAATTCAATCCGTGCAACAATGTGTGATGCTTACCCTAAAATCATCAATGCACCATCCTGCCTAAAGGGTTTCGTTACCATGGGTAGGTCTCATTAAGAGGGCACGGGAGATCATGGCAACTTCTGCATCAAACACGCTAATCCAGGGTCCCTGTTCCCTATACATGCCCCCTCTATGGGGGCAAAGCCAGCTCTGCCATAGGACTGGCAATCTCCATCCCGGGCTAGGCACAAAGGCCCTAATTTTATCATCTACAACTGGAAGCTCACAAACGCTTTAATGAACAGCAGAACTGGGCAAAGCTCAGTGGTTCCAGTTCCTGGGGGGGGTCGTTCTCCGAGCCCTGGGTTTGATCAAAGCCACATGAGTGGGGAAGGGGGAAATCAGTCGACACCACGGGGTTCCACCAGGTTTCAATGGGAAGCCGTAAAACCAGCCCCAGGTTTCTCAGGGCTCAGCCCACTACAAACCTTTCCCCAATGAATGGCGAATTTTTAAACAATACCATGGCTGAGTTTCAAATCCACCCAAACCCAGGTGCTGATGAACCGACCGGATCCGTACCGCAGGGGGAGCAGGTAATTGGAAGGGCTGTTTCCCCCACGCTCGTGGAAAGATCCTGGATTTGAGCCCTGACCTTGTTGCTAGGAGAATTAAGGCACTTTCATGCAATTTGGGAGGTTTCCGCCTGTACTGCAATGTCAGTTTCTCATGGAAAACGAAGACTGGAATGAAAAGAAAACGTGCGTGTAGGAGGGGGAAGTTATTCTATTAATAACAAAAAACTATTTACTTATATCTTCAAATTTGCCGACAGAGCCTGAGACGGAGGCAGGAGGTGGAGGAATTACAAGGTGCAACTTCAGGCCAACCTCAGGGCTAATTTGAAGTAAACAAGGTGCATGAGATAAAATAACTTTGTTCTGGAAGAGGAAGAGCTAAATGATTTGATAACATGAAATTACAGTAACATTTACAAGTACCTCGAGATAAATCAGGATAAGGACCTCACTTCGCCAAACAGAGAATTCCTGTCCATGCTAAGACACGTCAGAGACAGACAAATGATTTTCAAATACTTACAAGATGATTTTACAGCATCTGTTATAAAACCCAATAGAATCACTCACACGCTTTACCTACGCCATGGAGAGTGGACCTATGGTAATCTATCAATCAGAGGAAAAAGCAATTTATAAGGGTTTTCAATAATTTTTAAGTGTCACCTTGTTTTCACCAGGCGCCCATCACTTAAGGTCCAACCATGTCCCTATTTAAATGACAGCAAAACACTCATTGGGTCTGTTACCCATCCCCTCACTCCTCCAAAGAGAGGAGGATGGAAGAGAAAAAGGACGTGGCTTTGGCCAAGCATGACTCCTTGCTCCAGCTGCCTGCTCTCCCTTCCCCAGGAGCTCCTAGTGCAAACGCTTGCTGCCGATACCGGGCTGCACCCTCTGCCGCCAACGTCAGCTGGGAGATGCTGCCAAGCCGCATTTCGTACATACTTAGCTGTCAGGATGCACCTTGCAGAGCGCTCGCCCTTCAAAACGGGGAGGTTTATGTTTTGAACTGATTCTTTAGAATAAAGAGGAGTTCTTGAAAGCCTCGGAGCTGCGCAGGAACCGCCTGGCCTGGTGCAACGGCACTGCCCCGCGGTGGGGAGGACCCGCACCTAGCCCCACATCCCCGTCAGCCCCACAGAGCAGGGCGGGCGCAAGGGCTTTGCGGCCCCGAGGTGTCCCACGTGCTCGGGAACGAGCTGCTCCCGTGTTTTGCTCACCACCATCCCACAGGCGGCATCTCCAGCCGAGCTCCCCGCTCAGAGCAGGGCGAGAGCCGTTGCAGAGGCACAGCCCTGCTCCCGCGAAAGGCAGGGGCTCTCTTCAAGTCAGCACCTCCTCGTACGTGTGACGAGCAACCCCCAGATTGCCAATTTTGCCCCAGGGGCTGCTGCCCGGCCACGTGACGAGGCCATGCCACCACGGAGGTGACAACTTGCAGCTCAGTTCTTTGCAGAGAAATTATTCAGAGCATTTTTCGTTTAAATGCACCACTAATAGCCATGGAAAGATGTGGTAGCTGTTAGCCAGATTTCTGACAAATGCCTATAAAATGCCTGATCTAAAGGTGGTCTTCCACAGAAACCCCTCGGGCATCACCCAGGTCTGCGCAGAGGTGAAGGAAAGCGCAGCCGCGCTGGTAAAGCCCGAGCGGCACGAAGCACAGGCTGCGGCTGAGCATCTCCTGTAAGTAATAGCTGGGGAGCTATTTGTAGTGAGTCGCTGCCCAGTGACAAGGCAGCGGACCCGAGCGGTCCCAGTCCCTTTACCGAGCAGGGTTAAGAGCGGCAGCAGCCACCCAAGGCTCCCCCTCCAGAAAGGGATGGCTCCAGCGTGGGACTGTTTATACACCACCGGCCAATTCCATCCCGTGTGCAGCTGAAGCAGCGGAGCCGAAGGAGCTGCGCTGGAGCCAGGGGCTCTCCGAGTGCCCTGAGCTTACCAAGGAGAAGCACCGGATTGTTTGTGCAGAGCATTTGGCGACAGGCTCTCCAGTATTAAACATGAAACATGTTGAACTGACACTAAAGCAGAATTAAGTGCCAAAGCATTTGCTGCTTCTACAATTACACTCCGGAGCGCTTTGGTGCTCCTGCTCTCCTTTTTATGACCCAACTTGGTCTTATTGTAGTTTGGCTTTCTTGTTTTAAGTTCTCCAAATGGAAAGGATCAAAGGGCTCTTTGTTGTCGTAGCAGGAGCGCTCCTCCGAGCGAGGCATTCCTGCCACTAACAGCTTGCTGCTCAGGGGGAATTCGCGGCAGCCTCTGTGCCACCAGCCCGAGCCAAAGCATTAGCAGGTGCAGCAGCCGCCTCCGCCTTCTCCCTATTAGCCTGCCACACTAAGCCACCTGAGCAGCTTTTTATGGGAAAGGGAGGCCAGGGCAGGTTTTCTCATTTATGCTTCACAAATCTGGCTCAGTGGGCACCGGCAAATCCAAACTTCACTCGGCTTTTACGGCAACAATAAGCTCACGCAAGCGGCTCGGGGAACACCACGGTGCGGGAAGAGATGCCTCCAAGACTGAAAGGTTTCCCTGTTTGCAAAGATCAGGGTACAAATTAAGCCCCACGAGTGATGTTGTGTTAAGCTGTTGTTAGCTAAGCTGATGTTAAAACACTTCCCCCCCTCCTCAAACGATGCCGCAATTAGAAGCTCTCTGGGTAAGGTGACTGAATGCGCTGTTGATGTGCTGCAAATAATAACAAACACCAAACCATATGAAACACGTCTGTGATGACCCAGGAACGCCGGCATGGCACAGAGCATGGCCAGACTCAACCTTTCAAGTGAGAGGGGGATGACTCTCCTGTCCAATTATCACCTTTCTGCAAGTTCAGCCCCCCAGGCTCGAAGTCAAATTGTGGAGATACCAGCCCTTCATACAAGTGGGAGCGCTTCCCTCTGCAAGGAAAGCAAGCCCCCTCTTCCTAAAAATTCTGGAGCAGGGAAAGCTACCGCTCAAGCAAAAGGTTTCCAAGAGGTGTATGCACCTAGGTTTTTTGCAAGGAAAAAGCCTGAAAAGAAAACAGACCCTTTCTGCATCCCTCCCTCCCCCTCCGCAGACAGACAGACAGACAGACAGAGGGGGTTCCCGAGCAGCGGCACCCCACCGTGTTGGATCTCACGCCACCCCCAGGTGCGAGGTACACCCAACTGAGCTCAGCAATTATTTCAAAGGGCTGCTGAAAATTTCCCTCAAACGCTGGCGCTGTTAGATTCAGACACTGCATTATACGGAAGAAATCCTGCCCTGTATTTCCTAAGTTTCGGAGCAGTGACAGCGGGGAAGGCTTGGGTTTTCAGGAGGTGTGTGGCTCAGCAATCCCAGTAAGCCACTCCTGAAGCGTCCCCAGCTGAGGACCAAGGGCTGGTGCACCCAGCACCACTGATAACCCCTATAAAGCCCCAGAGGTGTTTACACAGCATGTACCTAGTGACCTATGATTTTCAGGAAGCATATTACTTCTCTGTGGTTTTGCACAAGCTCAGCTCAAAGTCAGATGGGCAACGCTCAGAGCCTCCTCCAGACTCACTCCACACGGCTTGGAAAATCCCGAGTGGAAGAAGGTAAGGCAGGAGCTGTGTTAATATCGCGGCTTTCAGCACTGCCACCTCTCCCGTCACACGTACATCTTTTAAAGGTAGGTCAAAAAGCACGACGACGAGGTGGGCACAGCAGCTGCCAGATCCAGCAATGCTGTGGGAGACACAACCCCCTCGCAGCATGGCAACTCCGAGTGCTCCGGCTGCTGGTAAGCTGGGCCCAGCCATCCTCGTGCACTTTATAGGCATTATCGGGACAGATCCGTCATAAGCATCCTGATGCTCATCATCCTGGATTTACGGTAAGGCATCCTGACCGCAGAGACACCTCTTGACCCAAATGCACATTCTTGCTCCTAGACCGGGCTGTAAATCAGGGAAGCCACATCTATAACTGCCAAGAGTTACTCAGCTTCATGCACGCTTCCTCCGGCTCTCTGGCCTCTGAACCTGCACAATCCTCCGAGGAAAATACTTAGGAGTCATGATGGGCAGTTCAATAAAAGTGTCTGCCAGCGCAGCGGAGAGGTTAATTATGTATACAGGACGTCTAAGTGCATTCATGAAGCAGGGGAAGTAATACAAAACCCACGCGGAGGAGATTCTCTGAAGAGAGGGTGCATCTCCGTTCAGAGGCCCAGTTCCAAAGTAGCATTGCCCACGTTTGCACCCACCTGCCCGTCGCGCTGGGGGTACATCCCACCTCTCCTGAAAGCACGTGAAAATGGACACGGTCTTGCATACGTGGGATGGGACCTACCGGCTTCGCAGAGCCCTGTCCCTGTTTCTGCCAGACACAAGCCGCAAGAACCAAGGGAGGACGAGAATGGTTTAGAATTTTTCTTTCCTTCTACCTTTCATTCAAAAATACCACTTTTCTAACTAAACCTGTTCCATAACCCTCACACTGCCCTAGAAGAGCATTTTGTCGCAGGATAAACAGGAGGATACAGCGATGGAAGGAGTGTTTGTAGGGATGAACCGAGCAAGGCTGAGGCTACGCCAGGACGTGCCTCCTAACCTGCTCCTTCTATCACAGGCACGTTTACTGCCAACAGTAACGGCAGGACAGCACATATCCATAATTAGAGCAAACTAGGTTGGCTTCATCTGGAAAGATGTACATTTGGTTAACAGAAATTCCTAACTGCATCTCAGAGAGCTACATGTACTTGCTATTAACGATGAGAAACGTCAGTCACTTTTAAATGAACTTTATGAAACCAATAGAAAATTTAGGAAACCTTAATTTAAGTCAAAACTGCAGGCTTCCTGCAACAGGAATCTACTGCTTCAGGAGATCTGAAACTACAGGCAGGTTTCAGACATGACATCTGAGCAGATCTATGGCATCTACCATTACCTGCACCTACCTGATCTGGTTGCAGGTATGCTTCTAGGTGCTAAGTATGGTAAGAGCTGGGAAGGCATTTTTACCATCCCTACAAAGCACAACCTGTTGGTTAAATGCACTGCCGGGGTTTGCTGTGTTTCCTTTTCAAGCAGTCATTTTCAGCCTCCACCAAGACTCCACACGCTAGTCCTGAACTTTCTATAAAAGCCAACTAAGAGCAGCAGCATATTTCATGCAGGCTGAAATTCATTATATAGGGACCTATGCCACTATAGGAAAATTTTTTTTTTAATTGTTTAAAACAGCAGGTCTAGAGGATGAGTGGAGCAAGAACACAGGACTAGAACAGTTGCTGAGCCCATAGCAGGTCTGGTAAATCCCAGATTTATACACATTAAACAAACATACACACTGACTTTTTAAGTTATCGTTTCAAACGAGTGCAATCTCATTCAGCCGACATTCTGGTAGTGACACCAGTTTCCCTGGGGCAAGTTTAAATCAGTGGAATTTAGGACCAAGAAAGGCCATTGATTGATTGTCTGCAGAATGGTATTAGTTCTCTTCATGTCAAATTATATTACTAAGAAAAAAGAGAAATCCATGATCAAATCAAGTGCCATCCATAAAAAATGATCATCCAGAATTGTTTCAGCCTGTGAATGACAAATTTCCATCTGTATACAACAAACGCAAGGCTTTCGAGACTTGTCCTCCCTTAGGAAAACTTAGTATCTTTAAGTACCCAAAAGACAATGTAAGAAAATGTCAAGAACAAAAAATGTATTTAAGCAAGATCTACTTTGACCTTAAAAATGGTATTGTAATGGCTATATCACATGGACTATCTTTTGCTACTATTAGAGCATAGGTTTTATTCTCCACTTCAAAATTAGCCTCTGTTCTCACTTCATCTCCAAAAACAAATTGAGAGTCAAGTAGAAAAAGTCCTGCAACAGCAGGATCCCCCCTGACTGTGCACCTCAACTGCATCCACTTGAGGAAGACAAGGCTGCATTGCTTTGTTCCTTGTTGCAAGTTAAATATATCAGTGTATTTGCAAAGTAACATTTAGAAGAAACATCACCCTCATCTTAGAGACACTCAAGACCGACAAAAATTGCACTTGGGAGATAAGATGCTCTGAGGAAAGCAATTAAATTCAACTTGATACTTGTCAGCACAAGATGCATATAGCACACCCTCTCCACCCAAACAGGGTGAGGCATGACCAGGGCTCAGGGATCCCCTCTCAATAATTTTAATTAACATTTAACCTTAGGGAACTGAAATATTCCAACATGACACACAGCTGCAGCCACCAAGAAACACAGGGGACAGGATGTTAGCAGCTTTATGGTGACACTTGCTCCTTGAACACAGAAAGGATTAAATTAAATTATCATGTAGCTTTCAAGAAGGTGGTATTTTTTCCCTGGACGGGGGTCTACAGCTTCCAGCCATGGGATAAGAAAAAGATTTAGAGGGCAAGCTTACAAGCTTGGTCTGCAATGTGAACCTTGACTTTGCAGAACTCCAGTTTGGGAAAGAATTGATGCTTCTTAGGAATATCCAAAGGAAAATGTGAAGTTTGCTAAAGAGGAATCGCAAGAAATCTGTAAACTTGTTACACAGCTTCTCCAGTGACCAGACACAGCCTGGAGATAAAAGGCCAACACTCACATCCTCAGCTGAGCAACTGCGACTCTCTAGCACAAAACCAGTATCATGAAGAAATTTATTTTTTAAAATAAAAGGATAAGGGACCTTTTGCTTTACTTTAGAGCAAACGCTTAAAGCATTGCAGCTGGGCTGAGAAGCTTAAGTTAACTGGAGATGTTCATATATGGCTAAAAGGTGACTATGACGACCTCTTGACCACATGGCCTGGCCCATGCAATGATGTATTAAGCACCAGTCCCATCTCGGATGTTCCCACTATGATCCGAAGAAGCCCTCCTTGCAGGATTCACAGCTCATATCATGCACAGCTCCCCTACCCAGTTTGGTTAAAGCAAAACCTCCTGTCCTTGCTCAACTTGAGAGGATCAGCTTCCATCGGGGGTGCTTAGAAGATTGCAAGAACCGAACGGAGCACAGGACTTAGCATAGACCTTAAATATTCACATTGCTCTTTTAAGATGTTAGGTGATGTCCAACCAACACTGTCACTGTTCTGCCTGGCAAAGCAGCTAAATACAAATCCAACCCCAGCAGCACACTACGGACGTAAACATGCTTAATGACGTGCTCCATTTATGAAACCCGTGACCCAAACCCATCAGACCACGCAGGTAAACTGTACATACAGCACTAACAACTGATCAGCGAAGGGAAGACGTTGGTAAATGCCTATGTGGTGGCATAAGCCTCTCTCTCCATTCAGTGCCATGAATACCACAGCCTTCTGGCTCAGACAGCCTTCAGGGCTTTGGCATCCAAGCTTAGGTGCACACACAGACTCTGTTAAGAATTGATGGAGTTTTAACCGTTTGTGAAACAAAGGGGTCTTGTCCATAGAAGCACGTTTCTTCCATCTCCTCAACCTCTTGTACCATGTGAGCTCAAGCACTGCCAGCGTTCCTCAGCTACCCCCATTCTCTCTGCAAACTCTACCATCTCTCCTTCCCAAGTCTTGCAGCCGTTCAGTGTTTAGCAGTATCCACCAAACTGCTCTCCCTCTTCTGCACACAGAGCTTCCAAATGACCTCTACTCTCCCTGCAACACTGAGATCAGCCACCTACTCTCCAACACCACTACAAAACAGCTAAACTTCTTCCACAAAATTCATTACCCACATTCACATCATTTTCCCCTCTCCTTCCCACCTCCAGAGAAACTTCTGTGCAAAACACTGCTGTAAACAAATCGTCACAAATACAGAACCAGGTCAAGGCCCATTGCTCACAGCAAATATTAACACTGCAAAGGTCCAGCGAGCTCGCACAAACTCCTACCGCTTTGAAGGAACCACTGCAGCATCGGAGCCTATCCACTTTTGTGCCAAGGCAGCCTGAGCGCAATAAACACTGGAAAGTAGTTTCACTGGTCTCAACCATAAACGGCTTCTTGGGAATCATTACACGGCTGTGCCATCCGGAGCGAGGATTCCCGGAAGATCCAGGTAACGCTCTGCATCTGACGGCTGCCTCTGCTCAAGGACAGGAGCTGTTCCAGCTGGGCTCCTGCTGGCCAGGCGTGCAAACCAGCACGACTGTACCCACCCTCGGGCCGCGACAGCTCGTGCCCGTGCTGCCTCCAGCTTCACAACGGAGGGCAGAGCCACCGCAGCCCCTTAGGGAAGGTGCACGACGGGGTCTGGCCAGCTCTCAGCACGTTACACCTACCGAGAAGTAACACGGCAAATTATCGTGCCCACGTACCCTGAGACTCCCTGATAACCACATCCCTACCACAACGTCTAGCAAGCCCTCCTTGGGGAATTCTTCTGACACATTTCCAGCACTGTAAAAATTTGAAACTGCAACAGATGAACCAGATGATACAAATTCCACCGGCTTGCACAAAAGTTTGAATGCAATGTTTCAGGTTGCCCAGCAATGGGAAAGGAGCAGCTGCGAAAGGTTGCAGCGTTACCAAAAGCCTCATGATATTTGGGGGCTGAGAATGGAGGAGGGTTATTGCTGATTTTAGCTTCCACTTCTGCTTTTAATTTCATGAGAATCTCAGCTTCTAAGTTTTCAGAACAAGAATCCAAAATTTTTTCCACTAGTTGCAGGAAAAAGCCCGATGAGGTGAATGCAGAAGATTCTAATGGCTCAACTGAAAGAAAACTGGTTTTGTCATCTCATTGCTTTTAAGACCTTTGCAATCCTGCAGGCCCTGATTCAAGATTTTTGGACACTTGAGGCTGGTTTCAGCTCAGGTCCCTGTTCAAAGTATGACAGGGTCCAAGGTTGCTTGGCTCCAGTTTCCATTGAAGGCGTTTATTTAGATGACTTAAACTAAAACAAACTCACAGGGGAGCGAAAGCCTGGGAACAGTTCGCTTTAAAAAAAGGACCAATCCCACCCTATATGAAGAACCAGACTGCAGTTCAAAATGAGATCTGAGCGAGATCCAGCAAAAGCCATGTCAAGTTTTGCTTTCACATGAGATGCCAAGTCAGAATAGTTTATGGCTGAACATGTCACGGAGAGATCCGCGAAACGCACGCTATTAAACCCGACACCCCACTAATTCTGGTTGTGTTTTTGTTGCAAATTCAGCATTCAGCCCCAGAAATTGTTAGGTTTTACAAGCCCCTTTCAAGCAACCCAAATACTGTGCAACTCCGGGAAAAATACTGGATAAGCATCAAAACTCTGTGAAACTCAGAGTTCTGCCCCAAACCCAAGAATGCAGTTAGGCATGGTTTTAAATACACAAGCTGAGGAGTGCAAACACCTCATCTACTGCATCAGAGTTTCAAACTGCAAACCTCTGAGCGCCCCTCTGTCCTCACCGCGCACCTCCCAACATCTTTGCAGCACGTTTGGCTGTCGGGACAGATGCCGGCACAGGCAGGCTGCGGGAAGACTCGCACCCAAATGCAATGCAGGACTGGGGCACGCAAAGGGCATCAGGCTCAGAGCTCATCGCTGAGTCTCCTTGTCCCAGGCTAACACACACCCTGGCCTTATGGCAAGGCACTGGTTTCCCACCATCAGTATTTCAAAGGTAGCTTTTCAAGAAAGCTCAGCCTCAGCCTTGACCAAAGTCAACTGATGAAAAAGCTGGTCCAAGTACACTGATAAAGCTTTGGAGAACCCACCCGGTGTCTCCCACCCAGGTAAGTGCCCTTGTCCTACAAAGGGTGGCTCCCACTGAACCACCAGGAGCTCCTCTAACATAACATGTTCCTTCTCCCGTAAGGCCAGAGGTATTATAAAGGGCCAAGACCACATGCATGGGCCACAGCGAGCGCCTTCACTCTTTGATGCTGTCGGAGTTTTTTTAGCCAACTTTCCTGACTAAACACACACACACTTCAAGAAAACCCCTATTTTAAAGCTGTAATGTAAACAACCCCAAATTATTACTATCCCCTAAAGGCTACTGCTGGCAGGCATCAGTGATAAAGCTCTGCCAGAGCAGTCTGGCATCTAGCAACAATTTGTTTGTTGTCCTGCAAAAATACAGAGAGCCTTGCCATATGGTATTAGCAACTTTCTGGTAACATTAAGAAATATATTGGCTTGGAAAGCAGTTATCACACCAGAAAAAATTTTATGTCTGAGAGGCAGGTCTATGCTGTAAGTGGTATCAGCACAGCGGTGCTGGTCGGGGGGGCCAGCAGAGCCATGCCACCTCCAGCCCCTGGCACAGATGATGTGCCCCTGGCACAGCCACACTTTGGCTGGCACAGCTTTTCTTCGGGAGCTGGACCGCGCTCGAGGGCACAAGCTCAGCACTGCTCATCTGTGCTTCGTGGGCACCGGGAGGGCTTCAGCGCTACAGACGTAGCGTCAGCAAAGCTGTCCCCAGAAAGCACCCAAGTTATCTGTCATCAGTCTGAAGCAATGCCTCGGCCACCCCGACAGGCTGCGGGGTTCCTACTTTCCACTGAACAGCTTTTTCCCACTGTTCACATTAAACACAGAGAACAGAGAAATAAAGCCAAACTCATTAAAATGCTTTTTCAAAAATAATGCACGTATACAATGGTTTTTTAAAAATAATGCATGTTTACTATAATGATTTTCTGAGAGTGTGTGTACACTAGTCACTGAGGATTTTTGAAAGAAAACCCAAAGAGATGGTACAAGTCAGCATGTGGATTTGGTGGGAAATCACCTATTGTATAGTATTGCATGCTCTCATGCTTGAATTCTTAGGAGGAGCTGAACTGATATAATGAGCAGGGACTTCTCGGGATACAACTTTACTGCTCTCACTTTCAGTACAGCTGGCAGGGATGATACCTGTGATAGACCCCATTCTGTCTATCGCTTTTCTAACTCTGCCCCTATTTCTGGACTTTTCTCCGTAGCCACATCCTACCTCAGAAGAAGGACTTGCCCCCATTTACAGTAGTGCGGGAGCTTCCTGCAGACTCGCAGTATCAAGATTACAGGCATATTGTGTGGAGCAGCATTACATGGGAGCACAGCACACAACTGAGAGTCGCCACGCTGTCCCAACTCCACCTGCACTCTGAGTCCCATCCCACCCCGAGGAGACGGCTCCAGCACCCACCGCCTGCTTCTCCTTCCTGGAAGAGCTGAAGGAGTGACTTAACACACTGAGAGATGGAGCTGTTCTCAAAATGAAACCAACAGGGAACAATATTGCTGCTGGATCTGGAAAAGACGTAACCCACCTAAGGCCGTGGAAGAACATTAGTGGGATTGCTTGGAGCATCTTCTGAAGAAATTTCTGGATCAAATCAAAGATATGCTTAGCTCTTTCCCCATTCTTCTCAAATCTTCTGAATTCCTTCCAGTCGTTACTTACCTTCCCTGTTGCTGTATCTTGCTCTGAAAACTGATGTCTCCCTTGCCACGGTCTGCAATAAGCAGCCTCTCCTCCCACTTGGCAGCTTTGCAGGAACCCAAGGTCCGCTCTCCTCTGCCCTAGGTCAGTCCAGAAAAACAGGCCTATTCTCTTCCTTTATAGTTGGGAGTGCAAAATACTCTCCTTACAGATACCTGCTGTAACCTGAGCACTAGCGTCAACCAGACTGCGTGATCGCACGGGTGGCTGGTAGAGAACCCCAGGAAATTCCCTGGCAACAGTGCCTGGGGATTAGGAGATGCTCTGATCGCCACGTTCCAGCCACTAGCCCTGGCAGCGCAAAGAAAGGAAGGCGCGGGGCTTTGGTCATCGTGTAATGGTGCCGACAGACCCAGTTTAAGCTTCACAGAGATGTCTGACTGCTTGCAAATGCTCTCCTGACGAGGTGAGTGGGACAGGGCAGGGAAAGGAAATCTCTGCAGCCCCCTGCAATTCTAGAGAGCATGAATTTGCTGTAAGCCAGGCTCAGCAAGAGCGGTTAGAGGTGGCCAAGCTAATTAACAGCCACCTGCTCACACCCCAGGCTACTATTCCTTGCTCCAGAGGCTTAAAAGACTTACCTTTGACAGCCTTCTACAAACATGAAGTCCCCACTTAGTACTGACGTCCTTATCTCAATGCACGAGATAAGAGAAGCTGAGGCAGAGAGAAAAGACACAGAAGGACTCCCGAGCAGAACCACAGTTACAAACTCAGAGGTCCTCCAAAGACACCATAAGCTCCTCCTCTCCCCTAACACCAAATTATTGCAAATATTCAGAGTTCTTGTGTTCTAGGTAGCCAGTCACATTGTGCCTTGTCACAAGCGGACAAGTCACATTATGCCATTCCTTGGAAGGAGAGCTGAACCTTTCAGAGTGCCCTTCTCCCCTGTGTTTGTAAGAAGCCTGAGATAAATAAACAGGAATAATAATTAAAAAAAGAGAAAAGTTTTTAAGAAAAGCACCTGGCATTCCTGTTCTGAGTTTTCATATTTTAATCTCTCTCCTTGTAATATAACTCCACCATAAAGCCTGGAAAAGAGAAGGCTCCAGGGAGACCCTATTGCAGCCTTTCAGTACTTAAGGGGGCTTAAAAGAAAGACGAGGACAAACCTTTTATCAGGGCCTGTTGCGATAGGACAAGGGGTAATGGTTTTAAACTAAAAGAGGGTAGATTTAGACTAGATATAAGGAAGAATTTTTTTACGATGAAGGTGGTGAAACACTGGAACAGGTTGCCCGGAGAGGTGGTAGATGCCCCATCCCTGGAAACATTCAAGCTCAGGTTGGACGGCGCTCTGAGCAATCTGATCTAGTTGAAGATGTCCCTGCTCATTGCAGGGTGGCTTGGACTAAATGACCTTTAAAGGTCCCTTCCAATTCAAACTATTCTATGATTCTACGATAAAGTCCAGTGGTCCATAGAAAACTTCAGCAAAATCAGAAAACTCAGGACCTACAATTTCTACATGTGTATACGTGAGGCACCAAAAACCCAGAGGCAAAAAAAATACAGTCAGAAGTAAAAAAATAAAATAAAATGTTTCTTGGGCCTTCTTCAACATAACGCCAAGAATCAATGAAGAAACACAATCAAATTTGTTTTCCCCTGGTGCTGGTCGCCTTTACCAGAAAGGTCATTCCCTGTACACCACCTGCCCTGTCTCCCATTTTCATAAGCAGCACGTAGAGCATCGGTGACCTCAGCAGTTGCATGTTGTGACAATCAATAAAGGTAGAAGCCTGCCCAAAACAACTCCGAGCCCTTTGGCCAATGTTGGCCATGAACACACATGTGGTAACAACCAAGCGAGGGAGAAAACACAAGATTTGGGGCTCCTGAGAAAGCTCCATCAGATGGCCTCCAGTCAGAAACGCTGGCATAGGTGCAATTTCTGATAAATAAATAAAAAGACGCTAATGCTGCTCTTCTCAGCCCTGTGGGTTAGTATGTTTGCCTGCAACACAACTGGCTCCAAGGTGGGGAGCAAGCCCAGTCTCTGGAGCTCTTGCATTCATCACCAGTTCCAGCTGAGAACAACAACAACCTGCTCTGGTCTGTAATACCCTTTGTAGGTGATTATGGGAAACAAAAAGGACTAAATTCAAAGCAGGTTTTCAACTGGGAGGGATCCAAAACTGCTGACTGAGGAGGAGAACAAAGCCAGATGGCATATGCTGGTATTGTTAGGGATTATGCAGTGTAAGGCAATAGGAAATGAGCAGAGAAAAAGACCCGGTTTGGTCCCATGGCTCCTCTCTTGCCAAATGAACATACCGGGGCGACCGTGAAACAATCAGTTTATGGGTTTCATTCCCCTCCACCCCCAGACTGAACTTAAATATTTGTATAAGCCCAGGCGTAACTTTTATCTGATGTTTTCCTTGGGGTTTACTAGCTGTTTAGAGCATTCAAACTAAAAAGCATTCCCTCAAACTCTTGCCACAAAAAGAGCTGAAACTATGATACTAATTAAAACCACACTCTTTGGTATCAAGAAGACATGCTATTATTTTCTTTTTTTGCTCATGAGAAGCTGTTAATATGGGCAACGCGTCTGGAACATTTTCCTTCCAAACGCCATGCTCCGTACCCCCTCCTGCTCAGGTCAGCTGGTTTGTGAACTTGTCAGCAGTCTGGGGTGGGAAGGCTCATATTTACAAGAATAGATTTTTTTTTTTTTTTTTAATAACAAACCATTTGCCAACTTAACATTTTGAAAAGCACATCAAGAAAAAAACAAAAGCTTTACGCTTCATGAAAGGTGACAAGCTATAGAACTGTCCTGCCTTGGTGCCCAATGGGCCAAATCAAGGGATGAATCTTGCCAAAATATACTGTATGTTTTGAAAAACAGCCTCTGACTTTGCCAGGATGCTCCCGGACACTCAGCGTAGACCAGGAAAGGATGTGGGTTGCACTGTGTACCACTGCTGACCCACCCTGGGGTAAGATCTATTAAAGAAAAAGGTAAGTTTTCATGTTCATTTTACCCCATCTAATTTGAATGCTTCTAAGGTCTCTATTACTGTGGTATCAGCACCTCACAAACATTAACAAGATTATCCTTACAACATTTCAGGGAAAAATGCTATTATCACATTTAAAGGATGGAAAACCAAGGCACCAAAAAAACCCAAAAACAAACAAACAAAAAAAAAATCAAAGGCCAGGTTTGCGTTCAGTGCAGTCTTCAAAAGCATCCATGTGTATCCTGAGAGGTCTAAATCCAGTTAAAAAATGAATTTCCTTGTCCAAGGCCAGACAACGGTGTCTCTTTCAGAGCAGTAATTACACCACAGAAGTGCAGGAAGAAGAGAACCAGCTGCTTTGGTCCAGTCCTCCCAGAGCACCAATTTCCAGGTCCCCACCGACTTCGAGCAGCGTCCCGGATGCTGCCTGCTTCGCCAAAGCAGCTCCGCAGCGGATCAGGCAGGCTGCCGTGGCTAGCGGCCGCCTGCGGAAGATCTGGGCTTGGTCTTGACAGAAGCATCCGCGCTGCTCGCGAGGAAAACAAAAGTGGCAGGAGGGATCCTCTGGGGAAGGCACTTGTCCCGCGAGTGTCACTCTCGGGACCACAAAAGTAAATAATGTTTCATCAGAGCAATTTAGTTTCTGGTTTCTGTTTGGGCATGTGGCTTTTGCTGTGTTGACTCAAAACAAAACTCAGCTTCCCTTTTTCACAACCACAAAGATGCCAGATTTTAATTTCTGGTGGTGCAAAGTGCAAGCAGTGGAGGAGGGGGCCTTTGAGGGCTGAGATATTTTTACATTTATTTTTGGGGAATATTTTAGCTTTGAGCAAGCTCCTGCCCAGTTAGCAAGCTTCTAGGTTCGCCAACAATACAGAAGAACTGCCTAAGTTACAAAAACAAGTTAATACATAAAAAAATATGACTTCGGCAAAGAAGTTAAGCTAGATGGGTGAATACACTGTAATTTGTTACATGCTTCCATTGTGCGGGGATCCAAAGTAATAAAATATTCCTGTAATGCTAGAACTGTGACGCCCAGTTCCAGTACGACGTTTGGATTCCAGTATTAGCTGTGCCACGCCATCCCCTGGCTCACCACTGAAAGAAGCCTTATGTTGTCTACCTCCCCAGCACTAACCTCCCCAGCACGGTGCTCCGCGTACCCTTTTATTTTGAATTTCCCTCCAAAGAAAGATCCAGTAACGAAGTTATTGCGGAGGTGGCCACAACACTGGGATGCCGAGATGACATCTGACGTCAACTTAACACAACCGTAAAGCGCAACCCCCCCCGCGTCAGACGCATCATCGGAGAATCCAGGGCTGGCTGCAGAGCTGGATTTTACGGACGCGGGGGAGGGCTCGGGCAGGGCACGGGCTGCTTTGCAAACCCCACATCCCCTCCATCCTGCTTTTCATTTGAGGCTGACAGGCAAAGCTTGAACACATCATTACAGCCTTGAGGAGGCTGCTAAAGGTAACACTCATGTTACAAATGAATTAATAGGAAACACTTACCTTCCCCACTAGCTTGCCTTTCCTGTTCATGCAAAGGTAGAAGTCTGTCTCCTTCCCTTTGATCCGGACTTGGCTGCCAAAAGTGTCTGTTTCCACTAGAAGCTGGGCTTGTAAAGGAAGAAGAAAAAAAAGCATTTACCAATGCGGTCCCATTAAGTCAAAGCGTTCAAAGCTCATCAGCGCGTTGTCCCACTACCTCTACCTCAACCACACCACGCTGGGATGCTCTGCAAGGGAACAACCCGAGGAACCGCCCAGGGGCTGAGCTCTGGGCTTGGTCACAGCTGCAGATCTGACATGTCTCCACTGACTCCCGCGCGGACGCTCCAGATTTAATGCCGGTTTAGCGCAGAGTACGCATACACACGCGTGCGCTCCATCCGTCCGCACCAACCCCGCCACCCCATCAGCAACATAGAGCTCAATGCTAATGCTCTCCTTCGTGCTGCAGGAGGTTCTTGGAGGGTAGCAACATGGCTTTTATTCCCGTGAAGATAAAAGATTAGCATGACAAGAATAAAAATCCTTTCCCCACAGCCAGCAGCCCTCAAACGGCTGCACAGAAGTGGTCCAGCCACATGCCCGTGGTGCAAAACATCGCGGTGATCTCCTGAAGATCACCACAACAGCTAGCAGGGGAGAAATTCGGTGCTGCTTGCTCTGCGTGATGAACGCCCGCCCTGCAGACGTCCTCTGTGTGTCTAGCTATGTTCCCAGGAGGTCACTAATTGCTTTCTGGCAGTCCAGGTCCATGACTCCTGCTCTAGCTGGGAAAAATATGACCAATCTCATAGTGCCTCACACGTTTATTGAGGCCAGAGCTGGTTTGCAGCATTGCCAGGAGCCATGGTAGAGGACAGATTTCTGCTGCGTCTTCATAAACCACCTGCCCTGACACAATTGTATTTGCAGAAGTGGCCGAGCTGCCACCCAGATGCGTAGCATGCCAGCATCATCTCGAAAACCTAGACACATTCAAATTCAGCCTTCTATTCCGTCTCTGATCTAAACATGAATTCCAGTCATGCTCGAGGTTCAGATTCCAGGAATTTCCCTGGAGAGGCAGGAACAGGCAGACTGGACATTTTGGTTCAGATCCATCTCCGATATGGAGGGGGAGAAAGGAGACATGGTCGAAACACAATGCAAGAATGTGTAAGTGTCAGCAAGTGCAAATCCACGGTCCTGCTCTGGAAATACTCATGCTTGTAAGACCCGAGCCTTACCATAGAAACACAGCTTTTGCCAAACTCTGGAGAATGTTTGATCTGTGCTGCAAAAAGTCACATTCTTTTTGGCATTCATATTTCAAACTTTAAAACCCTCTAAGAGCAAATATGTTCACTGTAAGGATTTACCATGGGGATAGAAATAGGAGTTTGTTTCATTTAAACACGTTAATATTTTTCCCACTTGTAAAGTCAGCTTTTGGCTTCTGCAGCAGTGCAAATATCACAAACCTTTAACTCACAAGGGCCCTAAACGGAGTTCTCCCTTTGCAGCTCAGTCACATATGCAAGTTCAGGGTTTTCCAGGTACTAGCTGCTTACATTTATTTAGATATATTTGTTAAACCTGTTATCACAGGGGATGTTTAAAGAATAACTTCTTTCTGACAGTAAGTGGGATAATACCTGTATTATAGCAGACTGTTACTTGCAATCACGCATAAATATGGATATTTATCTAAGCCTTTCAGAAGTGCACCGTGTTTTGGGGTATCTGTGACGGAGAGCAGCTTGCAAGCGACAACTGGGTGCTGCAGGCTTTCTCTCCACACCTGCCAAGCTCGTACCGAACCAGTGACCACTTAATTGAGGAAGGGCCCATGAACCAGAAATATCCTGTCATAGTAAGGATATCAAGATGAGCCAAGCCAGGACGGGGGAGGATGGCACAGAGTCGAACACAGGTCTTCCAGGGGAGGCTCACCAACACGGCAGATAACTTGGTGAATGCCCACTGCTCCAAGAAGTTCAGGGAGGCTGCTCAGATGCAATCCAGCATTAACCGACAAGGGAATAGCCAAAGGTATGGCTACCTTTGAAGAGGTGACTGTGACGGGTTTTCCCCTCACATAAGCAGAGGACTAATGGTCAACCTCAGGGGTGGAGAGCAGCAGCCTGCACACGAGGGAAGGTTATGGAGCCAGCACAAGACGTCCCAAAGATTGGCCCAAAAATCACGGCCAACACCCAGAGCGCCAAGGAGTCGCCCACAGATCTACAGTGTCGAATCCACCCAGGCACGCAAACGGACCCAGGGCCACCCACCGAAGGGGTCAAGCGAGGGCTCCCCAGCCTGCACACAGGCAAGAACAGGACACGGCATGTTCCCGTCTAAGCCGCAAGGCATTCCCCGTCCATTCCAGTCTCAGTGCTGCAACTAAAGCTGCTAAGACTAACGCTGAATAATAGATACCGGTTTTGGCCAGCCAGAGTAGGAGCTAACGTTGATAAAACACTCCAAGGCGAGAGCCTGGAGCCGCGGTCCCGATGGACAGCCAGCAGCCCACACCTCTCCGACGCAGGTCCCCACCGGCAGCCTGTGCTCAGATGGACAAACACGGGGCACGCCGGCCTGCATTCCCCACCCCCTCACTCTGCAGCCAGTATGAGTAATATCCAAGCTGATTTTAATTTGAAAAATATCACCTTAAAAAGATGCCGGTTCCCTGCTGTGAAAATTAAAACCATCTGGATGGAGTGATTTCAAATAATTAATCTAGGTCTCCTTTGACACCGCTACTAATTAAAATATGATACCTTCCTCCCCCTCTTTAAATAAAGAATTTAAATAAAGTTTAAAGATCTAATAAAATAATGTCATAATTTAGAACTAAATGGAAGTCACCTTTCCTGCGGGCTGTAAAGGTTATGCCGGTGCTGAGATCCCTCCTGGGCTAGTGCCCAGCACGGACTGAGCGGCAGTGGATGGGCAAGCATCCAGTGCAACATCCACACCAGTAAATACACCAGCATACATACCCTAGCGCCCCGAGGAGGCTTGTGAGCCCCAGAGATCATCCTGCACCCAACGTCCAGGAGCAGGGAGCAGAGGGAGGGAGGTTCAGCAGATGCCGTCTGCTCCCCGCTGTGACTCTAGCTGCCAAAGTACAGGCTAAGGCCACCCATAGGTACCCACTTCTGAAAAATCTGAGTCTTGGGATGTTGGAAACATGTTCTTATTCCTAGGGATCCTTGACCTCCTTTCCTACAAGAGAGATCAGCGCTGCTTTAGGGTTGGGTTCATAACCCAGTTGGCTTCCAGCCTAAGGCACCCCTTACAGTTGATTCTCCTTTTTACAACAGGCATCTCCCTAAATTCTTTCAGGAGCCCAGACAGGGACCTTGGACAACACACCTAGTCAGTTAACATCAGCTGGGATGAATCCCAGCCCTGAGTGCCGCAACGAGAGCTCCTGGGGGATGGAGGCCGGCCCCGCAGAAGGGGCTGCTGGCGTCTCCTCACCCCACTCACACGCGGCAGGAGAAAAGCTCAGTCACCACCAACAGGATTTAAGTTAATGTAAACTGGACTTGGCTTACTGTCCTGTCTCTATGATAAAGATGCTATGGCCACAACGAAAGCACCAGGGAAAATCCAAGAGAATTTCCCTTGAGAGCGCAGGTAAAATAAGTCCCACCAAGCCGGAGCAGTGTCCCCACAGCAGTCTGCTGCTCAGGACACCTGACTTCCAGCTCCATTAGTCCCTGGATACACCGTACAGAGATTACAATCTTTATTTTCAAAAGCCCTGCACTCTAGCCTTCAGATCAGGTATTATTGTTTAAATTCTTTGACAGCTAGATATTCTGATATATTGGGGGGGGGGGGGGGGCAGGGAGCGAAAGAGAAGAGATGTCTTCAGAGGGTGAGATCTTCTGCTACATGCTTTTGCCTTATTGGCCCATTTAACCTAAACCTTCCTGAAAACTCCCACTGGAAGAGATTGGAATTCCTTACATGTCTAGGTGAAAAGGATTACATATATATGTTGAAAAGCTATCTTCCAGCTAAGAAAACATGAAGTCAGGGAGATATGTGAAGGTGGCAGAAAATATGCCAAATTATCTTTCAAATATTTCCTGGGAGTGGGAGGACGGCAGCCAGAAAAGCATGGGGAAAGAAAGGAGGAAGAGGGCACCTGAGAAGTGTAAGGTTTACATGTACCTATCACAAAATCCTAAGCGCCAGCCAGTTTCAGATAAATAAAGAGATAAAGGGGAAAACACAAGGAAGGTGCAGGAGGACTGGATACTTTGAGCCTATCCACCACTGCTTTTTTTTTTTTTTTTTTTTCAGGTAAAAATCCTGCAAAAGGAACTGCAGAGAGAAAGAAACTACAGCTGCTTATGCTGCCCACGGGCATCTTGAAGCAGGCCAGCTAAAACAGATTTCCTGGGGAAAAGGGTCTCAGAGGGGCCTGAGATTTTGTCACTTTTATTGCACTCTTTTTCTGATGCACTTACAAAGTCAGGGAAACCATTCTGAGCACTTGCAACTACTTCCAGTTAAGGAAGAGGAAGGATGTACAGGTACACCGAGGCTGGGACCACAGCGTCTGTGATAGAGACCGGCTTTCCAATTTAGTTACTCTGGTGCTACGAACCGAGACAAAGCGCGTTTCCATAGTTCACAGCATATATCGCATCTTACTCTCTCGTAAGACTGAATCTTCCAGTGTGAACCCCAGCATGGCCAAGGGTGCTTAAAATAGTTGAAACCTGTTCAAACACGGCCTACCCCCTTACCAGAACCACGTGAATCCCTTACATGACCACAACATAGGAGAGAATGACCCTGTCTCCGCTTCACATTCATGATGTAATGATGAGGGAATAACGCCAAAATTAGGTAAAGTCTGGAGGGTCTAATAAAGCCCGCAGGCTATGAACAAGTGAGAGAACCTAGGCTGCATCCTCACATTTTGTTTGCACTCCAAACTGTATCATTTTAAATAGTTATAACCCATACAACCCAACTCCCTTCTCAATTATTCAGGTGCAAATCAGGAGTAACCACCAAAATCAATAAGGCTGGTGCTCAGAAGGGCAGCGCTTTGACCCACATACCACTGCAATTAGCTCATCGACTCTGTCTTGAGCGAGCATAGGATATGTATGTCAAATTATTAAAAGGGATGGTCGTGGGGAGGAGGAGTAAAAGCAGCTCTAAGATCCAGGCTCCAGGTATTTTCTTTTTCAAGCCACCACTTCGCACAAGCAAGGGAACTACCCAGTGTTAGAGCAGGGGGACTGCACAGGGAGCAGCGCACCCAGGCTTAACCCGGGCTTTTAAAAATGCCGTTTCTCTAAATGAGGTTTTCTTTTAAACATCATATCTTTTACTTGGTCAGCTGATGCGGTTAGGGAAAAGGACACGATTTGGAGCACATAAGTCCCTCAGAGCATCAACACATCAATATACGCCACGGGCCAAGTCCCCTGCGGCATTCTCCCTGCCTGATTTTGGGGCGGGATGGGGAGCAGGACCGAAGGCTCTGTGTGAACAAAGGAAAGACCGCAGAGACAACCCGCCACCCGCGTAACAGCCTTAGTAGCTCTCAGGAACCAGACAGGTTAAATATTTGCATGGGAGACATCAGAAGAAAATCTATAATGCAGCAAAGACCTCAAAGGCACTTACACTGCGGCAACCTGATCCTGCAAATACTTTCACACAAAGGACTTGACACACATCGGAAGTCCCTCGAGTGCTGATAAAGACCCCCGCGTGGCTTCAGGGTCCCGCCTCTGCCACCGGCCGCACGGCTGGACGCGCTGGGAGCGCGGCTTTGGACATGAAGGCGCGAGCTTCCCCCCTTCCCCAGCCCTCTGCAGGGCTGCCTCCTCACCCCGCCTACCTGCTACCACCCCTAGGGCTCGACGTGATGGGCAAAAGCGCAGGATCACAGCACTTTTAGCAGAGAAACGAGGGCTCATGTCCCCCTTCCTGGCGCGCTCTGGGACACCTTCCTCTGGGTTTCACCTCTGCACTAGCTGAAGCGAGCTTCAGTCTCCGGGAGATGCTTTCGGGCACCCTCGTCTGCAAACGACCATCTAACTGAGAAGGCGTCCTGTCCCATTTCCAGGATGCTGAGCTACCCCCTCGGTGCTCACTGGGCACGTCGACGTGACACGGGGCCAAGCCATGCGGAAATATCCACGCTGGTGCCAACCACGCCAGCCTGAGTACCCAGCCCGGGACAGGTGTGCAAGCATGACGCACTGCCGCAGCAGTTAACCCCACGGGGTGCACGGACCGAGATATTCGCGTAATAGAACATCGCTCGCACACTAGTGAAACCTCCACTGTTTAAGCCTGTTACACCATGACAGTCATCTCACCTGGAGGGATGCCCACCCAAAAAATTCCACTACCAGTTCAGCGTTGGCTAGCAAAACATGGGGAACGATGCTGAGCTGCTGGTGTTCCCCGAGCATCTCCGGGACCATCTCAGGGAGAGCCTGCCTCCCCACCCCCTAGGAGTTGTGTTGCTTATGCCAGAATGGCAATATCGAGGAAAAAAGGAGATCCTGAAACAAAGTCGTACTCTTCTCAGGACTGGCCAGGCTTCTGAAGGATGACAAAGCTTCCAGACACAATCCCTATAAACTAACTCTATTCACCACATCTTGGGAGAAGCTTAAATGAAAATTCACCAGTTTGAGGTCTTTTATCAGTCCATGCATGTGAAAATTGTTTGATAGCTTAGCTGACATAAGGCCAGAATAAATACCAAGGTAGGTCTTAGAGATTTTGCCCAACTTAAATAAAAATTTAATAAATCCCTGAATATGTGATTCTGTGAAAAAAAAAAACAAACAAACATCTGAGGACAACGTGAAAATTATAAGTACCACATTACTGGCCCAATCCTGCATTACCCAGTGCTGGTCATCATTTACCCACGTGAAAAATGAATGTAAAATACTGTCATTCTGACACAGAGCCATTTGTACCCATTTGTAGATCTAAGAAAACAGGATTAAGCAGTGGGGAATCAGACTTGGCCTCTTGCAGATGTTTTATACATAATGCACCATACGAGACACTAAAAATATTTTGGCAGTTGCTTCAATGATGGTGAATAAGCTTATTTAGACAAGATTCAGTAAAACTGGAGGCGATAGGTTGTGTGCTTTAAAAACGCCTGGGCAGGGAGTGGCAGCGAACAAATTCTGCACTGAACTTTGCCACCTGCAAACTCGCAATGACTAAGAAGTAGGCCTGGAAAGAGAAACGTTAAAAATGTTAGCACAGAAATTCCTCTATCTCACCAGGGTGTCTTGCTGCCTCCAAACACAGCTCAAGTGGACAGTATTTCTACAGAGGCAGGAAAACTGCTTGACAAGCTGCCAGGCTCCGAGTCTGGAATTAGTGAAGGATGAGCCTCAAAAAAGTTCAGAAGCTCTGTTATGCTTGAAAAAGCAGCTAAAATGAAAAATAAAGGGCCAAACCCTGATGTCTTTGATCATTCTCATTTGAGTAAACTCCTACTGACATAGTCAAGCCCAACAGACAAGGACCTCACAACCTGGCCCTGAGCGCCTAGCTGAAACACATCCAAAGCACTGGAGTCTCCTGGGTCTGGAAATAGCGTGAACCTTTCCCATCCCACAGAGGGTTAGAATTACCGCATGAACAAACCCTGCCGAAGTTATTTTGACTCTCTTGTTCCCAGTCTCAGCTGAACCCAATAAAAATACTGATGTACACAAAAATAACAATAAGCGGAGAATGACAACTATGGGAACCCCATGTACTCTTGCTTCTCCAAAGCTGCTTTATTTGTGGCCAGCAGCACAGGACAGACCACGTTTACTCTGAAGCACTCACCCACCTCTCTTGGGAAACCTGGTGGCTGGCTGCTCATCCTCAGCCATGAAGTAGGTGTGATGTTAGCACCACCATATCCTCTTACCAAGGAGTCCCAAACACATAAAATCTTTCCTGTATGCCAGCACCATGATGGTTTCGCATACTCCAAAAGTTAGTCCATCCAGGCTCCACTGTTGTATTTGCGAGTGCTCCAGAATGGGCTAATCAGGAGAAATGCATAAAGCATTTGCAGTGTTAGTCGAATTAAGATTATCAGCCGTGCCTGATATACAAAGATGTTAAGTTCTACCAAGCAGGTTTCTTATTCCGTGCCAGTAAAAGTTGAAAATACGACAATTAATTTTGCACATAGGAATACAAGCATGCTCGTGCATTTTCTCAAAGGGGCTCATTGTAACTTTCCCTTCTTCCAGCAAGCAAAAAGTATGCTGAAAATAAAGTTGCAGGATGGTCCAGTATTTTCAATGGGATTCTTGTGGCTCTGGAACCCAGAGGAGCAGAGGCAGCAGCGCAACCTACCAGAAAAAATGTTCTGGCACATGGGGAAAATTCCTTTATGTTTTAAGAGTTTAAACAGGGCTTGCTCTTACAAATGGATGCAAACACAATTTCAAAGATATCTGACTTTTTCAAAGATATCAGCTCCTGCTCCTGAAGCTCACTTTTGCCAAATAAAAGGTAACATATTATTAAATGAAGTATAGAAAACTGTCACTCTTAGATAAGAATATGAGAGTGTGACTATTTTGGGGTAAGGGTTGAAAGAGGTGGACAACAACTGACCTTCGATAGCACCTGGGGACACACGTCCTCTGGAACCAACTGCAGCCAAAGCAAGTCCCTCAGGTGAAGCACCTTGGAGGAGGGTCCTCTGCATCAGCCCCTTTGAAAAGGTCTCTCCCTACAGACCTAGCACAATTCTTTCAACTATTCTCAGAGCAGCAGCAACAGAAATAACAACAAAAAATCAGGTATCACATTAACTCTGCCTTTAGCACCTTTGGTTTCATACATTTATTTTTGGAAACACATTCAGCGCGAGGCTTTTCTTAAACTATTACCCCCAGTCCACAGCATAGGTAAGACTATTTACTTGCCTTTTACTGCATTTTAATTGCAGTAGAAGTTTTTAAAGTTGGTGTTTTGGTTTTTTTTCCTGGAGTCATTTGGGACAAAAGGCATCTGGCACTGGGTATTTAAATAAGACCTGTCAGAACTGTAAAATTAGTTTTATGTTTTAATAAAGGTACTTTAAAAATCTCAAATATAAATCTGCATTCAAACCATAAGCATTTGGATTAAGAGAAGGAGATCCCGTGTTAAATCTTAATATAAAAAGTAAATCAAGTGCAGAACTAAGCCAGTCCTCATCCACGGCATTATAAACAAGAGCAGCAAAGAAAAGAGGCAATACCTCTAATAGATTATTTTGGGGTATTCTGGAGTCAGAGAATCAGCACTGACAGTGTAAAATCTGTATTATATTATTTGTTACTTATCCCAGCTCCAGTTTATTTAGACACCCAGGTCACCTACAGAGCTCAGACTCAGCGCCATGTTTCCATCCAAGATTTTCTCAGCCCTTTTCTCTCCTCCCTGCACTAGAGCATCCTTCCCTCCTCTCGCCACCCCGGAGGGGGTGGCCCTGCGGACCTGCACGGGGGACGGTCCCTGGAGGCGGCGGGTGCCACGCTGGCAGGTGATGCTGCAGGTGCCCAGCCTGTACTCGCCCGAACACGGACAGACGGAGGTCGGTTAGGTTGGTGGGCTCTTTGGCCAGCTCTTTAATCAGCACACAATTCACTTTAAAAATCTTCAGACGTGCAGACAAAGGACAAAACCCAAAGGACAAACCCTCCTTCCAGCACTCGCTGCCCCGTGCCAGTGAGCACATCCCTCCTTACCCCCTGGGACACCTTCTTACTCTCCTATTTTACCTCTCTCTACGGTCTTCGGAGCAGACGGGAGAAGGAAATTCCCCACCGCTATTTATACGTAGCGGACTTGAAATATTTACAAGGCGGTCCTGATGGCCGTGCCAAGCCCGAGGAGCGCGGCTGCCCCCCACCTCTGCCACGGGAGGACGGAGCCACCTTAGAGACCCGCCGAGGTGGCCAAGCCACCCCCCCTTGCTGCCACCACCCCAGCTCAGACGGCCGCTGCCGCTGCAGGAGGAGCCGCCGGCACGAGGGAGCCCGAGGACGTGCCCAACCCGCGGAGCAAGGGACAGCCCTTGGCAAACAACGCCCTACACGCACGGGCTTTACACCCCAGCGCAGAGCTGCAGCCGCCCCGGGACTGACGCGTAGCAGAAGAGCTATTTCTCCCTCCGGGACCCCAAAGGAGCAAAGGAACCGGCTAACTTGAACTAAGGAGCTTCTGTGCAAGCTCCTGGTGGGGAAAGCAGGTGGCTTTCCCTAAATCCAGGTGCCCACCGGGCCGGGCCCTCCGCCGAGTTCACGAAGTGAGCGGAGACCCTTTGTGGGTCAGGGGAGCGGGAAGGGACGAGCCGCAGGTGCAAGCAGGCTCAGGGCAGCCGCCCCGCAGCGACGGCCACGCTGCCCTCCTCCCTGCCTCCAGCTGCCCCGACCTGGCGCGTCGCCGCAGGTCCGCCTCCGGTGTGAAGAGTTAAAGCTCATCCCCCAGCGGGCGGGAATGAAAAAAGGAGACAAAAAAGCAGGATGCTGGTGAATGACAGCCGTGGGTGGCCGGTGCGCTCCGCATACAACAGGCACAGCCAAGTGTGTCTGGCACCAGACAATTATTTCGCTGGAGGTGCGTGAGGCGGGAGCGCCGAGAGCCGTTCTCACGGCGAAGCAACCAGCCATGTCGGCTAACAAAACCGCTCGCCGGGAAGCATCCCTCTCATCGCTTCCATCTCCTCACCGGGGTTTTGGGGTTTTTGGGAGGTTTGGGTTTGTTGTTTTTTTTTTTTTCTGTGTTGTCCTTCCTGCTGGGGCATTTGAAGCTCTGAAAAATAAGCAGGTCAAACATCCCCAAATGGTGTATTTAGTGCTTCCCCTCGGGTTTCCGCGGCTTCTCTGCCATTTTCCTACTGGACTTGGGAGTGCGGCAGTATTTATGGGGTAGCAAGCTGACCCCTCGGCTGCGGTGGGCGAGAGTGCCTGACGTTAAGTGCTGCTAATGCGTTTTGCATTTGTGCTCGGGGGCAGGAAATCTCAACTTCCAGTGCCAAGGGGTTAATTATAATTTATATAGCAAGATCTCAGGCTGTGGGGTTTTTTTCTCCAGCTAATTAAGAGGTACAATTACCTTGGAGAATCAAAGGGATATTTTGGTACCCAGCTCTTAGAAACAGATTACAGGCGCTTAAAACACAAGGACATCTTTGCTTTTCTACGCGTGCTTAGTTTTTGATTTAGATCATTAACAAGGAACTGTCATATTCCTGATCCACCATCACAATGTACCGGAGACCACCTATGGAAGCCACTGCAATATGGTAACATATAGCATTGCTGCTTTCCCAGTGATTACCTACCTTTCAAACAACATGTTTTACTGATATATCAGCTGCTGTTCAGGGCTCTGGCAAATCTTTCTGCTTATTAATCAGGAAAGCTTCATGATAACCTTGAGGTAGGTAATACCTAAACAGACCAGTCTGTGCTCAGACTGCAAGCCCAGGACTACTTACTCCCAAGACAAGTAGCAGGTTGATGAATATTATTGCTGTGTTAGTAATAATTATTACTTTGCTCTCTACAACTACCTGAAAGGGGGTTGTACTGAGGTGGGTGCTGGTCTCTTCTGTCAGGTGGCTGGAGATAGGACAAGAGGAAATGGCCTCAAGTTGAGGCAAGGGAGATTTCGGTTAGGTATTAGGAACAATTTTTTTACTGAGAGGGCTGTCAAACATTGGAATGGGCTGCCCAGGGAAGTGGTTGAGTCACCATCCCTGGTGATATTCAAAAAGCAAGTGGACAGGGTACTTCAGGACATGGTTTAGTGGGCATGGTTAATGGTTGGACTCGATGATCCTGAAGGTCTTTTCCAACCTAAATGATTCTATGATTCTGTCGTCCCAGACAGCATGGCAGCCCCTCTGCATCGCCTTCTTCTGCCCAATGGCCCGGTGCAAACATGGGGGGACGACTCGCCATGCAGGCCTTGGGAACTGGAGCCGAGGGATAATTAGCAGCACGGGTACCCAGGGTAGACATGAGCACCTAGCGTGGCTGGGCAGCTGGGGAGGCCGACGGGCAGCACCCATGGGACCGACCGCCAGCAGCTCCAGCCATGGGGCCGCGCAGGGCAAACGGCGGTGGGCTCTGCTGGGCAGCGTTGGGCAGGCTCACGCCCTGCCCGGGGCTGGGGGATGGCCGGGAGCAAGGCCATCACCTTCCACGATCTCCATCCACCGGCTCCTTGCCTTCATTTTGTGCAGAGGTTTAACAGTTACAGGTCTCTCTTTCTCACCACTCTCGGAGGCGTTTGCTGAGCCATTTGCAAAGGGTTAATGTAATTGAATATTCAGATTTAGAGAGAGGGGGGTTGGGGCTAAAGACAGCAAGAAAAGTTCTAGGGAACCCTTAAAGTCCTGCTCCGGGGAGTCACTAGAGTTACACACCCAACACAGGCTGCAACCTCAGCTTGACTTGGCACAGGCTGCGCAAATACATCTTCCACCATTATTTTTTAGGGATGCAGTGGGCTATTACTGTCTGGGAAATTAAGCGCTTAAGTTAGAAACTGACGCTGTATAATTGTCAGCAGACCACCTACGTCGCAGGCTCTCACACATCCGTACCAGCAGCCTCCACCCTGCCCCAAAACACATCTAGAAGCAGACGTGAGGCTGGCAATGGCAATGAAGACCAACCCTTTCTCTAAAGAGGGGGTCACAGCATTAGGACCAAGAGGAACGTCTGTCCATGCGAGTTAGAAATGAAGCTCATGCTGCCAAAGCCAACAGGGGAGCTCAGCAATTGGTATCCAACATCAGCAACGCTCTGCCTACAGCTTGATTACATCACGGCCTGTTTATCAGGCTGCCCTTTGATGTGCCGACAGCAGCAAACTTGCTGTGTTGAATTTGCCACAAAGTGGACGGAAGCATACAAACCAAAAACACGCCGTGTGAAGCATTATTGTTAAATTAGGAGGAGATAACGCAGTCAACACCTCGGCATGGAGAGATGCTGACTGGTACTCCTCGTCGCAAAGGAGCTCTGAGAAGTTTGTTTAGAAACCTGACAATCAACACATCCTACAGGTATTTCCATCCCTTGAAGCCACTCTTTGATAGGCGTTTGCCAGAGAAAGGGCGCATCAGTTGTCATAAGCCATTCTACAATAACATCTACAAAACTATGCAAACCTGTACCGAGCAGAGCGTTTCCAGAACTACGGGAGCCACCAAACAGAATATTCTGTTTCACTGCAGGAGACTAAGTGCAAACAGGAAGGCTTTCCTATGTAGAGGTTGAGAATAATCAGGGTAGAAGAGGGGACGGTATTTTTTAGAGGGTTTATTACTGTGTACAGGAAGGCATCTCTCTCCTTGCGCCAGGTATGGCAACGGGTGCTGGTGCAGGCAAGAGGCTGGGAAAGGACCCGGCTCAGCACTGGAAAAAGCAAGACAGGGATTACAAAACTTGCCTGTAGTCCCGGCTTAAGCCACTAACCTGCATGACGTTCAGTGAAAAGGACTTGTAAATGCTTAATCAGCAACACGACCGAGTTATATAAGAAAGAAAAAGAAAGGTAGGGCAGATCCAGAGGGAAATACATATATATAAGCACTACCTTTCCCTACAGCTTGATATTTATTGAAGAAGCAGCAAAAGCTCCAGTGCGCTTCAGAATACAAACGCTGACATGGAAATTCAGAGCCCTGAACCGCTTCCAACAGGGAAAATATACTGACCGCAGTCTGTTTGGAGGTCAAACAAAATCAATAGCCTTTCTCTTCAGTCTGTCTCTAAACTAAGCTTCTTTCAAAGACATCCAGAGAAAATGGATCATCTTTTGTTGTTGTGTGTGGTTTTGGGTTGGGCTTTTTTTGTTTTGCTTTTTTTAGGTGGTCAAACATTCATACGAGTATAAGAAACTCCTTCCTCCCTCAACATACTGAAAGGATTGTATAGAGGTCAAAACTGCCCATCAGTTTTACTACACAATAGATGAGTTATCCAGCTCTTGGGGAGGAAACCAAGCTGGAAGCCGCTTAACACTCGGTAAGAGAGGAAAAAATAAATCAATGTATTTGCTTGATCGGGGTACGTTTAAAGCTGGTTGTCAATTAGTTCAACACAGTTTGCTGTTACAGAGCACAACAATTTAGCCCCAGGAGCTGAAGTTTGCTGCGTTTCCTCAGATTCCTCCTGCTGAGAGACAGATACTGGCTGCAGCCAGGTCAGGCACCAAGGAGGAAGAGTGAGGCTGGAAGTCACAGCCGCAGAGCAGGAGCTGGCGAAAGGGAGCCTGACATGGGATACAGCAGGACTGGAGACTCCTTCCTTCCATTCAAAGTACACAGTACACCGGATTCATGTCCAGAAAGGAGTAGAGATGATAACTGGTTATTGCACTGGTACAAAGTGTGCCTCTCCACTCCGCAGCACACACCTTTTAAGATAAACTACAGTTTATATACCCTTGTGCAGATGGTGTCATCTTTACAGATTTAAGTGGGTCACCCCAAGCCAAAGGAAAGGGCAGAGGGACTAAAGTGGTAGAATGGAAAACTTTGCCTACGTCTAATTTTTTAAGTAATGTAAATTCTTAAAAATCTCAATACAAAAATCACAACAAGAAAAGGGAGAGACAAACCACGAAAAGACACTTCCTAAGGGTCCCACTGAATGCCTCCAAAGGAGAACCACTGCCTTCAAAGCAAAGGGTCATTGATGACTTTATCTGCCAGTTCCGTTCTGACAATCAGTGTTGAAAGACACTCACCGAATCACAAAATAATTTAGGCTGGGAAGGCTCTCCAGAGGTCATCCAGCTCATCCCTCTGCTCAGAGCAGGACCATCAGGGCTAGAGACCGTTGCTCCTTAGCTGTGCTCCAGCTCCCCTGGTTGTTCTTCCCAAGAAAGCTGACATCCTTGGCTTGGTTTAAGCACACCTAAGGGTGCATGGTCACTGCATCAGAGATGTGGCTGGACAGGGACAGACACATCCGCAGCTGACTTGGACCCAGCACCAGCGAAACTGAGAGCAGACCTCAGCAGGAGCGAGCTGCCCATGGCCACGACCATGAGCTGTCCCTGCAGCCACAGTCCACGGAGCCGCACTGATTCATATTTACCTAATGGGCACCCCACACCGCTGATGTTTGCTGCTGTCGGTACCTATACTAGCTATATTAACGCTACTACGTGTCTCTAACTCCCCTTCCGAGCGCAGCACAGGCGCAGCATGCGAGCACCAGCAGCGACACGCATCCTGACTCATCCGCCGCCCTGCACTCCCATATGCCGCAGGAAGAAGGGTTTGTTCCACCAGCCCGCCGTAAAGGGCACCTCATTTCTGAGCGAACATATTTAGCATCTTCTAATTAGGATCTTAGCTTCGTCTCGTACCCACACAGGTCGAATAGTTCCAGCACTAGAAAATCCTGGTGAAGCTCAGAACAGGTTACAGCAATAGTGACCATCAAATGTTCACCCAAACTCATTATGGTTGCAAGAAGAACCAAGGCTAGTAGCTAGAAACAAAAGTGCAGTTTCTCTGCAATGCTTTTTATCTCCTCTCCTCCAGTCCTCCCAGGTGGAACAATTTACCCAGTAACTATACAGCTCTTACATTTGCTTGTTAGCACCCCCAAATTAATAGGTGTAAAGTCAATATCCTTTTGCCTATTTACTCGTAATGACTCACCAGTCAGAAACTTGAAAAAAATGGTTACAAATGCAGATGCAGAAGCAAATGAAATAAAGCAAGGATCACTGCTGAGCAAATGTTGCACAAAGGCAAGGGGCTGGGCACACCACGCAGCACCCTACCATTGTCACCAGCTAAAACCTAACAGCTTTGATTTGCCTCCCACCGGCTAAAATGGTTTGAAATGCAAGGTCTTAACAAAGGTGCAAGACACAGGAGGAATGGGAGGCACTGCTGGGCACTTAATCTCCTTTCAGTCTCACACAGGAGCTCCAGGAATGGCTCTGCTAACGTTGGTGGAGTTTCATGAGTGTAAGAAAGAGGATAATTGGGCCTCAGTTGTAACAGAGCTCCAGCCCTGTGATCCCTCCATGCAACCAGCAGAAACATTATTTGAGATTTATACTGAAGTTACCTTTAGGCAAGCTCCTTTGCTGCTGGAACCTGGGACAATGTCACTGATCCCAACAGGACAAGACCAGCTTTCAGCAGCTGCAGAGTTCACCCTCTGCCTTGACACAATGTGTGATGTGAAACTAGGAACCCAAAGCACCCCTCAGTCTGCTTCAGCACTCACCCCTGCAAAAATCTGCCAGAGCAGTAACAAGGGTTTTGCGGTGAGGATACCCGTCATGCCCATACCACACGGCGAGCCTCATGGCTGTCCCTGGCCAAGCACTGAGGCCAGTTAGACATGATTTTTTTTAGATTTATCTGGTGTTTACACGCCATCCTATTCTTAGCCCTTTCCTGCTGCTTCTCCACACCGAGGTCTTCACCACCTCCAGCAGCCGTGGGTGATGTCCCCTGCTGCTAGAGCTCCCCTCTCACATCTGACCACCCATTTCCTCTTCTGCTCGTCCTTCCAAAAGCACTTGAGAACATCGGTAGAAACCAAACCATACCAGCCATGCCAACTTGAAGCCAGGATCCCAAGCGTATGTCGCCTACCATATGCTCGAACGCCAACGGCTTGTGTCACCATCACGCTGCTGAGGCGCAACATCTGCTCCTCCTCCATCCCACCAGCCCAGCTCTTGAACGAGGAACAGAAGCAGCCGAGCAGTGTCAGAGAACAAGTACTCCTCTCCACGGCTCTACCTGGGGCCAGATCCTTCGAGCCAGCACAGCTGCCATCCAGTTGTGATCGCTGGGAAACTGCTTGTTGGAGAAGAACCAAAACTCGTTACAGCTAGAAGGCGGCAGGGTCACGGCAGATGGCAGGGGTTTTTTCTTATTGCTTTGGGAAGAAAGGCGCCCTTTTTGGCAGCTGTGAGCACAGAGGAGGAGAAGGCCTTTCAGGCACTCATTTCAGCTCTCAGAGATGAGGGTAGAATAAATCTGAACATTACCCAGTGATTCTTCAAGCTCAACTACTCCAGGCAGCATCAGCAAAGGACAGGCACATCCCCAAAGTGACTACAGCAAAGTCGGGGACACAAAGCTCGGGAGACATTCAGAAGGTCTCAGCTCCTACGTCACCATAAAAGCATGAATTGTCTGTTACGGGCATTCTGAAAATACTTAAAATTCATCGGGGACCAAAGCGTGCACTATTTATTGCTGGCACAGCTCATTAAAAGGGATGCTTACAGAGTGCAGCCACGCGACCATCTCCTTCCAACCCCAATACCCCCTCTCTTCCTCACAGTAAGAAAAAAATAGGGTTTTTTTTATGGGGCCTTCTCACTCCCTTAACTTCCAGCTCGCCTTCCCCTTCTTGCGAGCGCTGAGACCGCAGACGCTCTACACGTGTTCTCCTCTGCATCCGACTGGCAAGCAGTCTGGAAAATGCCAGTATTGGAACGGCCTGAATTCAGCGGTTTCTGAATGCTGATCGGACACTATTTCGTTCAAGCCACAGATAGTCATTTTTTGGGGGGTATTTTCAGCTCACTTTTTGGACTCTTCCAGATTTCCAAGCGTCATGCATCAGCAATTTCTCTTCTTCGGAGCTTCATTATTTTTCACCTTTCCGCTGAGCCTGAGGCTTGGTGCCGTTTTGTAGGGGACCGGGCTCTTCCCTCCTCTTCCAGACGGCCACGCAATGCTACTGGCGTTGTTAATGTTTGCTGTGCTCCACCTCGCAGCTGCGGAAATTCCTGACTATCTGGTTTTTAAAAGAGCTGAGGTGAAATCTGAGCGATTAAAGTGCCTTATTTTTTTATAAAGTCTAACACCTTTCTTGAGGAAACCCCAACCTGAAAACAGGAATGGTCTCACAGCATCTAAAAACACCAAATAATTACTTCCAACCAGGCTACCAATGTGGTCTCCATTACCACCGTCTCTTCGGCATCTCTCCATTTGCAATGCTTTTATCCTGACAGCACACATACGAGGTGAGAGAATGGTGCAACCCTTGTTTTGGAGATGAGGGAGGGACACACGAGGAGATTGAGAGGATGAAATTCGTGCCACTTCGTTATACATGAGGAGCAAAGGTCCTTCTCTTTCCCCTGTCTAGAGTCCAGCCTCAGTGTCCCACCACCTAACCTGGGCAAAGTGGAGTGCAGGAGATGCTCCAGCTGAGCAACTTGGCTAACATCACCAACATTAAGTCTCCAGCAAAGCAAGCTACTGACTTTAGGTCTCTCAAACAGCAACCTAGCGAGATCCCATGTTATCTTCAAGCAGAAGTGTGCTCTTTACACACCAAGCTTTGAATTTCCCACCCTGTCTCTAATTAGGCATGTTCTTAATAGAGTTATTGACATTTTTCATTTCCCCCAAACCTTTCTCACGAAGGACAAATCTCAGCGGCCTCCTGACAACATGCACGGTAATGTACACCAAAGCCAAAATTTACAAGACAATTTGTTGATGATGTTTTCCTTCCCCCCTCTCCAAAGTAAAAGCAATCAAAAACCCCTTTCAGAAATATAGACTATTTGCCAATTCACAGGGTACTTTTAATTGCATCCCAAGAATGGACTTGAATTGACGGCTGGCCGAAGGCTTAGATATGGGAAAACCTCAGATACCACAATACAAGGCTTGATAACAGACACTAACATAAAACAACTGCAATAAAGTCTCAGCATTTGTGCACAGAATCACTCATGGCCTAGAAATATATTTAAAATTATGCAAACTTCTTCCAGAACTTCACCATAAATCATAAAATCATAGAATGATTTGGGTTGGAAGGGACCTTAAAGATAATCTCCCGGTATCCACCCAGCAGTCCCCAGGTACCAATTTCAGATAAAAGTAATCTTTGTACTGATATGCACAGTGTGTTTTCAGAGTCACGGAGGAGAAAGGGAAGCCCTAACTTTGTTTCTGCGTTATTTCATCACAGCCAGGGAAGAACATTTAGCAAAGCAGCTGCTTGAGCTTCATGGGAAAAAAACGTAATCACAGCAAGGCAGGAACAGATAATATCATATTGACCTGTCTTCGGGGTCTGGCATTCACATTTTCATAAAGTGTCTCAGAAGATAAATCACTATACTAATAATATTTGTATTGATTATCTAAACTGAAGCAGCAATCGACTCCATTGTCTCACTTCCTCTTAAATTGCTCACAGATGGGATCCTATTTCCTATTCTGCATTTCTAATGGGAACACTTAAATCACAGCACAGAATTATATACACACACACAAACTGTTAACAAAAACCCTTTTATGACTTGCATGAAAATAAAGATTTTTCACTTTGTAGCTCACTTTCCACTCCACACAGAAATTAAAAATGACAAATTATCAGCAGACTTCTAAATTACTTCTCCTTGTTATTTCTGGGTCCCTAATATTTACTGACAGACAGGCCTATGTTTTCCAAACCCTGATCAGTGATTATGGAGACCTGAAGTTTGGACAGAGCTAAAAGATGGTTTGTTTGGTTTTTTCCTCCGTGAAAGTCAAGGCTCTCTAAGCTATCTCAAGGTCCAATAGTAGGGAAATAAAAAAATCACTCTAGTGTCAGAGGAAGAATAAACAACAGCTGCTGCTGTTACTATAGGTGCAAAACAGAGACCACTGCAGAAAGAGCTGAACTTCAGGTGTGAAGCTGGCCGCAGCGGGAGTTTGGAGTAGCAGGTATCAAAACCAAAAGTAAAGGAAATTGGCAACAAATACATCATTTGAAATAGGTTTGTCACGAATCAAAAAGCAAAAGGCTTGGATTTTTCTTCCCAAACTTCTCATCCCGCCTAAGCAGAGCTTTCCCCGACCCCGACACAGGCGCAGAATATGGCAGAACAAAAACTAAAAGTGTCTTAAATGTACAGATGGTTCGTATAAGATGCTTACAGCACATTTCAAATGGCTGCCGAACCTTTCAGAGTCGCCGGGAAGGTGAGGGCAGCCGAGGCTCCTCACCGCCCAGCGCAGCCCGGGAGCTCCAGCCGCCCCGCGCGTGGTTCAACAAAGCAGCGAGCCGGCTCTCGCCCTTCAGTTCATCCCCGCGTCTGCTTTCAAAGGAAAACTTTGCCACTGCCCCACTGCAGATGAGAAGTGGAGAAATTTTAAGGAAAAAAAAATTAAATATTAAAATTAAAAAAAGGCAATCAGGGGATGTTGAGCAAGAAGGGAAAAAAAAAAACCAGAGCCACAACACAGCAGCTGGACGGCGAAGGCTTCTCCGGCTCAGGCCAGTCCCCAGGACCCATATGACTGTACAGCTGCCATGGTGAATGATCATCCCTTACGCTGAGGTCAGCTCTGCCCCTGGGCTAAGTAAGTGAAAATAAATGGTTTAGAAGATAAAAGGTCTTTTAAAAAAATTATTTGTCTTGTTGTCATGTCAAATCTGTAATGGGAAGAGACTAGAGGCAGCGATACATCGTTTAAATAGGAAACAGCCATCCTGATGGTTCAGCGGAATAAATTATAAAGCAAATCACAGTTCACGCGGGGTATCGGGCTGAGCTGCACCAGGACGGACAGCCCCTTTGCACATACCTGGTTCCTGGGAAGAAAAGCAGGTTTCTGAATGTCCAGCCTGTGGAAATACAGCTATATTTAACTAACCCCAATTACTACTTGGGCTACATCTCCCGTCTTTCTGGCAGGTTAATTCTGCGCCTTCCAGCCACAACGAGTTTAGTTTTTTCTTCCCGATCTTCCCAGGAGGGGGATCAACATTTATTTTAACTATTCTAGGAAGGGAAAGGGTTAATCAGGTTTCCCAAGGCAGCTTGCTGTTAAGGTGCCAGAAATACTGAGGGGAAAGAATGACTTGCTGAAGATGGGACAATGGCACTGGTATTTTGCATTTGTTTCCAGGCTTTGAGATAGAACAAATGGGAGTCATTAGTGAAATGAGTTTAGGGAGTTCTAAATTAGCTGTCAGGCTGCCAAACCCGAAGAAGTGCTATGTCAGCTCATTAATTCTGGAGAGTACAGGATTACCCAAACCTAGGAAGGAATCCTGCAAAATTTAGAGTCAATTAAAGGAGGCTATTTTGCTATAATAATATTTTCCACACATATTACACCTCCTCATGGAACAGAGCCCACTTCTACCACAAATGAAATCTCTGGCGGGATGGAGTGTGGCTGATGTCTAGACAGCTGTAATGTGCTCTCCATGGGCTTGTCCACTGGCATCTCTGGGAAGCTCCAGCTAGAACAGAAGGCGGGGACTGCAAGCTGCAGAGCACATCGCCCAGGCTGGGGTGGCCCCAGGAAGGAGGAACACGTCTCCCCGGGCTCCTTGCTTTCCCCGTACCACCCAAAAATGCACATCTGTACAGGGCGTGACGTTCTGTACCGGGAACGCCCATGACACGTGGAGGTAATGCCTGGCACCGGGCAGGCACACCACCTCTTGAATTTGTTTTCCTCCTTGGTCTGCCTGACCCCAGATTTGTTGACACCCTGCTAGCAAACCCATGCTTTGCTAACCTCCCCAGACCTCCTGTCTCAGGGGCATCTCTTGAGTCCTGAGCTAAAACCCACCGAACTCAGGGGGGGTCTGCGAGAGGACTTCACTGGCTCAGGGTCCACCGCCCTGGGTGGCTGGGAACGCCGGCAGCGATGGGATGCTGAGGAGGAGAGATGTCACACCTGTACGCTGCCCGTTGTGTGGGGTGTCCTCAAACAAAGCCTCCCATGCTGTAGGCTAGAAGGCTTATAAACGAGAAGGTTTATAACCTTCTAGGGGACCCAAGAGGTTTTTTTTTTAAACTGTGATAGACTAGGTCAACGGACAAAATACCGCTGGATAGCAACCCGGAACGCGCTGACTAATAATCTACCTACATATGCCGCATCCCAGCCGTCAGGACACCCAAGCGCTCGCCGCAAATAACAGTTACCTCCACAGAGAGGGCAAGCCCGAAGAGCTCTCACACCCCCCTCGCCTCTCTCCTGATGGCTATCACCTCTCATCGCCCCGCAGGACAGCAGTAGCCGGGGACAAATTAAAACGAAAATCACATGGCTGTGAAATACAAATGAGGCAAAAAATGCCTTCACCCAACCAAGAGAGCTCTGTCTCCCCAACTGCGCCGGATACAAAGATCGTGAACAAACAGGATAGAATGTCTTCTGCCTTTTGTGAAATGAAAATAAATGAAAGGATCTAAGGTTTCAGGTCACTGATCCCTCTCTTCCCTATCTGTACCATTTATCGGAGGTAGAATATAAAGGTTCCAGGTCCTTTTCTTTTTTTTGTCAGCACTTTAATGGTTGTTTTTTCTCCTTCCCCCTTTCATTTTCTGAATGAAAGGACCACTTAGGAACCTGTAAAGTAATAATAAGCTTATAACAGGAATATTGTTTTTCTGGGCCAGTGCAAACTCCTTCTGAATAGGTTGAAAAGATTAAAGTAAAAATGCAATCTGTAAATAGATCAGTCTTTTAATTAGTTTATAGTCTGTTAAGAGATAATATTTTGCTCACATAGATCGTCTGTTATCTAAAGATCTCAGAGCACTTTAGGAACATCAATTAAGCCTTGAAAAAAAAAAACCAACCTTGGGAGATAGGTAAGTGTATTTAGATTAATTAGTGTTGCTGTGAGCAGCAGGCATTATTATTAGATTTAATTTAGTCCAATAATTGACTTATCTGTTAATGGATTCTAATTCATCTGAGAAGGGAACAGATCCATCTGATTAAAAGGATTACATCGACTCAATTAATTCTATTAAGTGACTTAATTTGCCATTTAATAATTTGACACATGGGGCCAGATCTTGGCCCCAAAGAATGCATAAACCAAAAATTATATACCGGAATTATTATGCCAGCAAAACTATGCATTGCAGAGCATGCATTTTTCCTTGCACACGGCATTTGCAGACCCGTATAAAACATTCAAGGGGGCTTCCTCCAGCCAGATTCCCCCAGCCCTGCAGTATCTTCTCTCCCTGAACCAGGGCCGGCTGGTCATTTTGCTGTATTCACGGTGGCTGCCTGGAAACGAGCAATTCGGTGCCTGCGATCTGCCACCTCCCCTCTTTTCTGGGCATTCTCTTCAACCAAGAGGTGAGAAGTTTTACAGAAGTCAATAAAAGCTTGCAATAAAACTAACCTCCCTTCAAAGGCAGGACAACCCTCCCACGCCAGCCATTTGGAAGCTGTGTAAGTGCAAGAAAAAAAAAAAAGGGGGGGGGGGGAGGAAAAAAAAAGCATCTCTTCACTTGGACATTGTTTTTTAACCAGTTTGTATGGGAGAAGAGGGGAAAGAGGTGCTAAAATGTTATTAGCTCCTCCATCGTCAAAACTGGCTAGTGCTAATTGCTGGTGATGAGCACTGTGGACCTTAGCCACAGCCACACCACTCGACAGAGCTTCCCACATTAAGACTGAGTCGATGCTGCCCTTGCCTAACGTTACTTTCTCTTAATGGGACTGAGTTGTTGGGAGAATTCAGGGCTGGAGCCAGCTCACAGGCACCTTTTCCCACATCTCTTGCCTTTTCTCAGACATTGGCCCTCGCTCATCCTCCCAAGGCCTTCCCCAAGCTGTAATCCTTAGGACATCAATCCACATCACGTCCGCCATCACCTCCCCTGTCCGTGGGGACAGGGTTAAGACAGTGGAGAAGCTGTGGGAGTCTGCACCGTCTGCAAGGGTGACACAGCCAAGAAAGGAGCTGGGCACTCCCCCGTGCTCAGCCTGGCTCTGACTCACCGTGCCAGCGCACAGAGGCGGTAAAAAAGGGAAGAAGAGAAAAAGGGCAGGAGGAAAAACAGCCATCTGCTGCTCGAGAGGAAAGGTGTCCTCCTTCAGAGGCAGATCTGACCAGCAAGACGGGAGATGTGGATCAAAAGTTTGCAACTGTTGAGATCCCCAGACCTGGTTTAAGCCTCTCTCTGGTCTTGATCAAAGGTTACTCCATAATAATGCCTCGGGGGGAGGGGTTCCCGGCACATAATGAATCCTGTGTCATTGCCTTTGTATCCAGTTTTGGCTGTAACACAGATGGTTCTCACTTCAGTAACTCTGACATCTCTCCCCCCTTCATTATCACAGCTAGGAGCTCTGCGTGGTCACATCCTGGACCTCCATGTCCCACCTCACTGTCTCCCCGATTATCATGCTCTAAGTGTTCCCGCGCCAAGCAAGATGATGAACAGATTTCCATAACCTTTCAGCACGGCTAGGGATGGGAAGGCTTTGCAGCTTGACGCACCGAGGAGTTTTATTAGGAGGCGCGGGGGAGGGAGCAGACGGGGGGCTCAGCGAACGGCCTCCTCGGCCAGAGCACTCTGGGTTGTTAGAAGGACGCCGGCAACCGGGAGTGGAGAGGATTTGGTGTCGAGCAGCGACACAGGCACCGGGGAGCTCCGCGGACGGGAAATCTCAGGCTCCGCAATTGTGCGGCATCGCCACCGGTCACGAGCACGCTCCTGCGCGAGGATTTGTTGTTCAGACACGATTGCATATGTATGAAGGGGACAAGATGGGCTTTGACACATAAATTAGCACTTGTCAGCTGCTCACGGGCACACTTCCCTGCTGCACCCCACTGTAAGTGCTGCCTTCTTTTATGGAGAGGAAAACTACATCACGTTACCTGACAGTCACTGCGGGCAAGAGCGTTTCCTGGGAAGCCAGCCGCCAGCACGCAGCGACTAGTTTACATATCAAACCTTAAGAGGATGAATGCAATAAAATGACACAATAATTAGCAGCCAAGTGGCACTTTCCACTCCTGTTTTATCTGGGAGTTTGGGAATGACAAAGGACAAGGTTGATGAGACCTGGGGCAGGGCTTTCTCTGAGAGATTGGGTGACTCTACGCAACAGCCGCGGGGGTTCGTTTCACTCCAGCCCGGCGCTTTCGAGCCGTCACCTCCCAGGGCACAGCTCACCCCGCTCCTCTGCCCGCGTTGGCAGCAGCAGTAGCCGCCCCCCGCGCTAGGCACGGCACGTACCTCGTCCTGCCTGAAGCTCCCCGAGGGAACAACCGCTCCTGGATTTTGACCTGCCATCACCGTAGCCCACCACCACCTCGCCAGGGCTGCACGTGAAGTCAACCTCGCATGAACGTGCATGCTAGCCAATGCATACACACACCTCTGCAGCCACACATGAACGCACGGGGCTCTACATCCGTAAGAGAAAAAGGACCAGTTCTCTGAACAGCCCTAAAATCCTTCCAGCGACCAACTTGAGCAAAAGTATCTCTGCCGCAACCACCTCAAAATGTACCAGAATTACACAGTTTTTTCATAATTCAGCCTGCTAGCAGCATTTCTAGCATGTTGCTTGTGTGCAAATCACAATGAGAATAGCTGAACATGCTGCTAGCCCGAGGGAAGTTCAATTATTTGCGTTCCTGCAGGATCCACGTGCCCCAAGATTCAATTTAAGCTCTGGGGTACTCTCAAAGCTCCAAAGTCTGCTTAATTTCAGCTCAAACCAAATATCCCCGCCCACCCCCGCCTTGAAAAATGAGAGTGCTTCATTGAAGCGCTGGATTCACCAAACTCAAGCCCATAGTTCCTGGAGAAAGAACATCCCCAATCACCAACCTGGGTATCATTTATGAATTACAGCAGACACACTGTGAGTTCATCCATTGGGCAGAAAAAGATTTTTCTCTTCAAGCACCATCATACACTAACAAATTGGGGCATGACACTACTGTGGGAACTGCCTGCAGCTGGGAGCCAGGCTGACAGCCTGCTCCAATACAACAAATCCCATGTTCTTAACCTGGAAAGGGTTTTTTTTCCCCTTTTATCCTGTTTTTTATTGCTGCTCTTATTTTTATCCCAAGAGGTTCTCAGCCCAACATGCAGGATAAAGCCTTTGACCTGGAGTCTGGGGGATCCCAGTAAATATTCTTACCATATTTATCTCCATCTTCTCCTTTGGCACTGATCCTCCTGCCGAGCACTTGGATGTGTTTCCCACTTGTCCTGCTGTAGAGCTGATAGAGCCGAAGCTGCTTCCTGCTCACGTCGTCCCTCGCTCGCGTCTGGTTCTCCACGTGTATCCGAAAATCTACATTCTCCTCGGCAGCAAACATCTGAGAGCGGATGGGGAGCGGGGAGAGAGAAGAGAACAGGCCATGAAATAAAAGCAGCATCTTGGACAGAAAGACTGCACGCCAACCTGCCAAGGGGCACGTGGCGCAAGAGGACTCGGATTTGGCTGCCCTTTACTTGACAGCTGCGGCCGCGGTATCAGGCACTCAACATGTAATTCTAGCCAGAGCTGGCTCTCAACAGTAAACCAAACCTGGGTTTTTACAATCAAACTCTGGGGGTTTTTTGAGTAAAAACTTCTGCTCGGTCCTGCTTTGATTTAATCCCGGTCAGCCATGCTGGCCATAAATCAGGCTCTCCTTTGCATATACATAACCTCTACCAGGTTACACAGACATGTATGGGAAAAAGGGGATGGACAACTCCATTTTAGAGAATTCGTGCTTCACCTTCAGCAGCTGCATTGATTCCCTGGATTAACTGCAGGGAAGAAGTCAAGGGAAAAATCTATTTATGCTGACATTAGCAGACTGGACTCTAGCTTTGCACAGGCATAAAATCTACTACAATGAAAGTGTCATTTGTACACAGGCACTCTAAAGCCTAACTTTTTTGCCAGCTCTGCTTTTCAATGAAGCCAGTTCATTGGTGGCCGTCTACGGATGCATCTCTGTCCGCCTCAACAGGGCCATGGCTTGGGGAGAGATCACGAGGACCAGCGAGAGCCAAACCAGCACGTCCAGCTGCGAGGCCATTATCAGCAGGGGTCTGATCACTAGAGCCACTTCATCTGTTTTTTTCTAGCCAATGGATTAAATTAACTGTAGTTCACTAAAGCCTTAAAATATTACCAGAAACTTTCTTGGACACATCTGCCCTTCTCTGCAGATCTTGTTTCCTATCTTAACTGTTCCCAAGAAACACCAAAACAGGATTCCTGCTTTTGCTTCCAGAGTCGTGCATGCCTTGCCCAAGGCCAGAGGACCAGACAACCCAGGGGTTCTCAAGATGCTCTCCCAAAGGGGAGCCTGGGCAGCGCGCGCCCAAAAGCACTTCACACCCAAACAATACAAAAGGCCAGAAATCGCTCCACGATCTGTCCCCGAGAGCATTTGCACCACAACATCCACGCTGCCCACTCCAAACTGACAGATGGACAATATTTTGGTGGCAGGCTCCTCCCTTCACAGGACAATAAATCATTTGGAAACTAAAAGATTATCGAGTGGCACACACACAAAACCACTGCACAATTGGCAATTTTTAATTTGACCAAGACAAAGACCATTCAAAGTCTACTCATTGTTGGTGAGCTCTAATGCTGCGTACCGCTTGCATGTAAGAGACAAAATAAGAATCACATGGGAATTTAATGACGCCTAGGTTTGGGACTGGCAGAGGAACATCTACGCCTAGCAGAGTTACTACTTCTTCTAACACATTCCCGCTACAGCATGCTTTTCCCCCTAGCCTGCAAGCAACAGTGTTCTGATATATTGACGTAGGGATGGAGCTGGGAATGCAAATGAAAAAGGGTCAATAAATCCTCATTCAGGTCAATTGCAGGCTAAAACACATAAGAGCAAGTGGCCACAGCACGCAAAACAGCCCCACTTCAGCCTCCTGCATATGTCATCTCATACCAGCAAATGTTTTGAAGCCAAATACTCACTGAAAGTCAAAACCTCAAAAGAACTTTTTAGCATTTCCAATTATCAAGTAGACACACAGATCAGCAGCAGCAGGAAAACTTCGGGCCGGCAGTGCTGCTTAGCACCAGATCTTCACTAAGCAACCCAAACAGAAACATTATATTCAGCACAGTGGCAACAGCAATGAGGTTCACAGGGATGTTGTGGGATCGCCTTTGCTGCCCTTATTAAATGCTGGGATTATGCTATTTGAATCCCAAGTCCTAGGAGAGAAAGCAATTTAACTCTCTTCTTTTACTGTCAGAAGTCAGGAGGAGACTGCAGGAGCTAACCGCACAGGCTGAGCAAAAGGAGATTCAGGGCAATGCCGGGTCTAAACAGACATTCAAGGTGACGACAGGGGTGACAGACAAGAATTACACAATTAATTGTAGCACTATTTCCCACTCTCAGAAAACAGTGCAGCAAGAAGCCGTGACCCAAAGCTGAGGACGCAGGAGGAGAAGCAGCCACGGCACCTGCCGGGAGGGTACCACGGGACGCTGACGGAGCTCGTGGCTGTCGCTGAGCCAGGCTCTGCTCGCTCTCCTCTCCCAAGGCACCGCAGCTATGTCTGAGAACAGCAAGCAGGACCTGGCTTTTGGCACGAATAATATTAATTTCTTTTTTTCTTCCTACATCTCTTCTTGCTTTCTTTTCAAGTGATATGGTTGCGAAGCATGCTAAACTACTAGAAACAGAGATGTTCAAGTAATGTTGACAGTCTGCCTCGTACCCACAAAAGCAAGGCTATTTGCAGTTAAGATTCCGGCTCCATCATTTTAAGATTTAAAACAGATTTTAAATCAAGATGACGTCATTACATTGCTTTCACCACATGTTAATGAATTTCACATTTTTCTAGGAAAAAAAAAAAACAAAACAGGTGGGATCTGAAGTGGGGGGAAGGGCAGGTTGCTTTGCCTTCTTGGAAACTTCAAACAGAAAAGGCAATCTGTTTTCCAAAACATGTTTTAATTCTCTCTTTTAATTGTCTCTTGAGCACTCACACCGCAGCAGCCCCAGCCCGTAGCCGCAGTGCCTGCGTGGACTCTGGAGCGCCCACGGAGCCATCCTGCGCCGTGGTCAGCTCCCAACATGCCACAAACCCTCCGGCGCACGTTTGTCACAGTTCTCCTGCCCAAGATCAGCTAACGCAGCACCTCCTCCCGTCGCAAGAAGGGCACGCTGCAGCCCAGAGGGATGACGTCTCCTCCTCCCCCAGCCGAGGGCCGGGCTGGCATCACCCACAAGCCCAACACCTTCTCCAAGCCCAGCAGCAGCCCGACACGGGGATCGGCAGGGGACACCGACTCCTGAAATAAAGTCAGCCCAAGCACGTATCACTCCATCGCTTCTGCAGTAACAGGTCCAGCTCTAACCCAGGGAAAGAAGTCCTGGAGGAGGAACATGCTCCAGGTTCTGCTTGCAGCTGACCTGTCCCCTGGTCAAGAAGCCGTGGTCCAGAGCAGCAGTGAAACCACCAGAATATAGCTGCCTGCTCAAAGATAAGCACACGCTTAACCACTCTGTGGAAACGGGATGCTCTGCTGGAGCGTGGCCAAGGTGAATTAGCCGTGCCAGCCTGGGCTGCATCTGGCCCGCAGCAGAGAGTATCAATACTCCAAAATAAAATTTCATGCGGTGTCAATTTCACGAGATAAAACCTATTTGATCATTGCTGAAATCCATTCTCACAATATCCCTGCCCTAAAGAGTATATTCCTTCAAGCAGATAACTTTACTGAGATAAGAAAGTCCATTTATATATACCATAAGAGAGACTCTCTTTCATAAATCTCAAAAAAATTAGTAACATATGCCTCCTTCGGTAACTAATCGCCAACACTCAGTCAGGAAGGTCACCTAAGACCAAGTCCATCCACCCCCAAATACATTTCCATAACAATCACAACCACACAAAAATAAATGCAGAAACATCTTTAAGTTCCAGCTCCACTTGAAACTGCATATAAAAATATCATACACAAAATGACCACCTTTTTTTTTTTTTGCCTTTCAATCTGATCATCCACGCATCCATGCTGTAGGTAGTAAAACCTACAGACTCTGGATCCAGAGTTCAGCACAACAGGTCCTTGAAATGAACGGCTGGTTGCACCTTCTAGCTCTTGACCAGCAATGTGCCCTGTGGGACACTCTCTGGGGACAGGAAAAGGATTTCCTGCATTATTCTATCTCCTCCAGCGTTTTCGTGAGATTTCGGGTTGCATTGTGGTCTATTTTGCAAACCTATCCAACTGGTACAGGCCGCTGTCTATGCAGGACAATTTTGGCAACTCAGGGTAGTGGGTTTCACATAACTCATCTCATTCTTTGCCAATGGTTTATAGTCTGCAAAATCCCGGTCGTTAAAACAGCGCATCAAATTTGGTTTCATTTTTATTCTTCCCCTCTTTTTCTTTTCAATCAGTTCCTCATCCATTTATTATTTATTTATCACTACATCTTCCAGTGATAATATACAGCTACAAAGACATCCTAAAAATACAGTTGGCAACACAGAGCTTATGCAAGGTAATAACCACCATTCCTGTTAAAAACAACCATCACCTCAAGCAACTGATGCCCCAGAAATGCCTCACTGAATGCATCAGAAATGCCTGACACCTGAAAAGAAGTTGTTCTCCCTCCTCTCTGTGGTACTTGCCCAATCATTCAAGGTAGGTGCATTTAGTCCTACCTCCTTTCCAAAGAAGAGCCACAGAAACCAGAAACGACATCTGTCTTCAGAGAGCCCACACTGGGAGATTTTCAAGTGCTTTTTTTGCCAAATGATTCTCAAACAACGAGTGGATTTAATTTTAAACGGCTTTACAACGATCTTTCAGCTTAAAGAATGACTCTCCTATTTGTTAAATCCCAGATGGAGGGCGAGGGAAAGACCATTTTGCTGATGCAGCCTAAGGTTTCACCATTAAGTAATCCAAGAAATGCTCAAGAACGGCAAAAGCCTCTGACAGCAGCACTGCGATGTTAGTCCTACACAAGCTTGTGACACACGTCTGCGAACACCGATGCCCGGCTGTCAACGGAAAGCAATCGCAGCCCTGCCAAGGTCAATGAAACCCTCGCGGTGCCAAGCCATGTTTACGGGATTTGGTTTTCCATCCAACCAACATCTACGCATTTCGAATTTTCTATTTTGAGCTTTCCAGTAAAAGGGGATGTTAATCTGTTATTGTTCATGTCATAAAGCGTTACAGCATGAGATGTCCAAGGCCCAGAGCATGGCCAAGTTAGCTGGGAGCTGGACTTCAGAATTTCCTGATTTTTTGCTTTTCATCCTACAGAGCCTCCAAGCCTCATTAGAGAGCAAATCATATGTCATTCCCAAAACTGAACTAGGAATACAAAATCCCTCTCCTTAAAGGCCGTACCGATTGCAAAAGATAAACAAATCAAGCTATTCAAAGTCCTTTCAAACCCCATCTGATAAGCAGGAAATACTTATTACCTTTCAGCCATCAAATCAACCAAATATTAATGATTTTCTCCATGACCTTCTAAACACATGAAAGTTAACTCAATAAGGTCAACAAGAGGATATCCAAGACAGATCTCTCTCAAGTCCGCAAAGGCAAGTAACAAACCACTTTGCTTCCATGACTTTGGAAAAATTCCTCTATGCCAATTACAGCAGGATTTGCTAGCTCACCATGACAGCCATCCTCGACATGCAGTGAAACACAATGCACTCGTTTGCTGCTTTTTCCTCCTCTTAACTGCAAAGTCAATCCATCGCCAGGATATTGTTACCTTCAGGTTACAGAGCCTAGTTCAAAGCCAGACAGAAACGGATGTGCGCTGCTTTGACGCATTCACTTCTTTGGGCTTAGAAGCACATTTGGAAATTCATCTAACACAAAGCGGCTCTATATTCAGATGCGCAGCAGGAACCCGGAGCGAAGGGAAAGGGTACTCTGGAGTGAATCTCTATGCATCCGACGGGAGAGAGGCTATGGCATGACAGTGTCAGAATTGCACAAATGTACCTGAGCCTTTCAAAATAACAGAACTTAGACCTTTGTTGTGGTGTTTGTTTCTTCCTGCTCTCCACAGAAAAATATTTTTTCCTTGAAAAATAAATATCCAAAAACCTAAGTTGCACTCTCAGTCTTGGGAGATGTCACCTTGGATGATGACTGTGTACCCTCCAGGACACACTGTGAGAAAAGGCAAGACAGTGCACCATGGAAGTGGTTGTTCAAAAAGATGCAGACATGAGACTCCGCAAAAGACTCCACCAATGGCATTTACAAAGTATTTCACTTCAAATGCTTTTTGATATTATTTTTTGGTGGGAAAAATATTTCATTGGACAAGCATGAATGTCCTGTTTAAAACCCAAAATGCCAAAAGATCTCGCTCCACAAGAGCTGTACCACTCTATAGCCCATTCATAGATCAAGTCATGAACCATCTTTTGTCTTTGCTTCCTTAGAAGGCTGTTTCTGAAACACTTCCCTAATATTCTCTGCCTTAATTTTCTACCTCGTATATTTACATCCAGTTTACATCTGTTTATTCTTGTACCAGCAGCATCCTCCGGCTTGAATAATACTTTTCCCCCTTGTGCTTCTCCTTGCAATGTGTTCAGGCTATTCCCTTTCTCCCCTCTCTCCCCAGCCTCCATTTCACCATGCTGGGAAAGGAAGAAAGCCAAGCACCAGACCACCTCCACCCGCCCTCGTCGCAGAGGAGCTCCCGCCCGCACCGAGGACGGGTGCCAAAAGCTGTCCCTCGGCATGGGCCCATGCAGGAGACATCAGCCCATCACAGGGAGAAACCCAGAGCTCTCCCCACTCCTGCAGAGATATGCTCTGAAATTGAGCCCCTCATTTCTTTGACTTGAGCACTTTCAAGCTGCTGCAGTACGCGAAATTCAAGGATGTTTGCTCTTTGTTTAATGCACTAAGTGAAGTGCATATAGGGATGGAGCTGGAAAGGAGAAGGAAACGGGGTGATGAGGGGGTCGAGCCTGCCAGTCCCTTTGGATTTCAGAAATGTTAAACAAGACCCAAAGAGACGATGTTTCCAGGGCTTGGAAGAGGGGACATACAGCTCAACGAGGTGACACATACTTGGATCCAAAAACCGCTCTGCAAGCAGAGCCTCCTTTTCTCCAGAGAGCTGCCTGCTGCATTCAGAGAAGCCATACATTAAGTCTCCTTGGGCAGCGTCAGACCTTCGTTCTCTCCGAAACACACAGCCCCTGAGAAACAGGGCTCTTGCTCAGCCAAACTCCCCAGCATCTCCCCGAGATCCTGCCAGCTTTCCAAGCCATGTACCACTGCTATCCAGCTGCCCTGAAGCGACGTGTCCACCGACCCTCGGATGGCAGACAGCAGTGTTACTGAGCCTGGTATGAAAAACCATGAGGAAGGCAGGAGGGAGTGCCAAAAAAGTGGAACCTGAGAGAGTTTGAGGAAACGAATGTTTTATGGCCCATCAGTCAGTATTTGGCCATTTTCTAGAGAAAGATGATGCCGCCTTTGAGAAAACCAAATTTCTCCTTTTGATGATGGAGTGAGCCTCAGCCAGAACTGTGAAAACGCACCATTTGTGAGATGGTGACATTTTAAACTTGTTCCACCCTGGGAAATGGTTCAGTCTGGGGAAGAGCAGAGTTTCAGCCTTGATTAATGACTTTTAAAACCCCAGCTGTACTCGCGTGCAACCAGAGGAGGGGAAGGTACCTCCAGCCAGCGCTGCCTGCCGGTGCAAAGCCCGGCACGAGAGTGTTGCTGAAGCGCTGCAATGCAGCCCTCTTAAACGGGCTCCAACACCCCGTCCTCCGCATCTCCACCTGCATCTGCCCATTCTCACCGATTCAGAACCAGGTCACTGGCTGCAGCCCCCAAGTCACGTTATTAATACAATTACCATGAGCAACAGCAGCTCAGCGGTCTGCAAGAGGGAGCCCACCCCTCCGGCGCCCACCTCCCCTCCCCGCAGGAGCCTGCGTCGTGCCGCGGTGCAGCAGCGCCGAAGGGGCCGGGACCGAGCCACCTCCCAGCACCAACAGGCACCTCTTTCCCAGCGGGACAAGCTCCTGCTACCTGTGCTAACCAAAGCAAATCAGCCCCGTGCATCTTGGCTGCAGGGGTATCTGCAGGACGCCGCCTCTCGCCACGAGCTCTTGACAGTTTTGATTCTCTGGAAATATAATTCAGACCTTAATTCTTTTTCTTATTTTTCTCCAGTTGCGTGTATCTTTTTTTTAAATTCAGGGATGGTATTATTTTACTACAGCTGTCAATCAGGCAACGAGCAAGCAGGGCCTTTTCTTTCTTCCTTTCTTTCTTTGTCATTCTTTCTTTTTAATGCTTGTTATATCTCTGCTATATACTTCCTCTCCACACAGAAATATCCCTTCAAAGCTTGATATTATTGAGCAGCTTTCAACCATGCCCAGCAGAGCCATGTATTCTCTGCATTTGTCTGGCCTTTGTTTCTAGGAATGAAATACCAATGGCTGAACAGTGTGACTTCATTTCACGCCTTCATTCCAATACTTGTTCTATTTCTATCCCACTGGGTCAAACTCACCTATTGTGAGACCTCACCGATTTCAATTACATCAGGGATTAATTTGTTCCATTGCGTTGAAGCTGTTAATACAATCCTTGCTGGCTCTAGATTAGAAAAGGCACGGTGGAGACCTCCCTCGCAGGCAGTGTGTTTAACAGCGGTCTTGATCTTCATTTTTGTTCAGCGGTGGGGTTTTTTTTTTTCTTCCCTTTGTGCCCCTTTGCCCCTCTTTTCACAATCTTCCCCTTCCTTTCTAAATTGCCCTTATCAGAACTGGGTGGTCCACTGTGACTGGCAAAACGTTGCCTTCCAAAGCCGCTGCCCAGGGCTTGCGAGGGAGGTCGGCGCTGGAAGGAAGGTCCGGCCTGAAGCCACCCGACGCCACGCAGATGTGACCACTCCAGCTTTGGCACCTCATCTCCCCCAGGACGATTTCGAAGGGTCCCTGCAGGTCCCCACGTACCCAAAGGGATCTGCAGATGCTCAGTTCTGCAGCTCCGACCGTTGGCCGACCGTCAGTCGACCGAGGTCTCGAGGGGAAAACTGAGATCCTCCATGTAGCAGATCGACCCGCTGCTACGCACATTTGACAAGTAACTCTGGTTGTCCTTTCTGGGGTTCCCAAACTGGGACACAAGATCAGGACGGAGCTTTAAAATGTCCAGCCCTGTGGTCTCATAGGATATCTGTGATACCAGTTTAAGGCGATCTCAGCAATCCTGACTCAAAGTTGTAATTTATCCATGTGATTTTGTCTCAGGAAGAGATACTGAACGCAGGAAGACTTAGGGCCCACGCGGGTGCAAAGCAGTTTTGCTTTGCTCGAGTGCTACAACTCTGTCCCACAAGATCCACTGCTTGTCCATTTTAAAAAATCCAACAAGATCTTAGTGAAAATATATTTTCAGGAAATAGTGCGATGATTCCAGAATAATAAGAAGGGGAGTTTCAGAAAGATAAGTAGGGGAAAAAACAGAGGATATTAAAATAAAACCAAACAAGCAGCTCAAACAGATTCCTCCCTTGCTTACGAAAATACATTAAATTTCCATGGTGGTTTCATGAGGTCACCTCAGGCTTCCACGGGGCATCTCTGTACAGCCTGGGCTGCAGGAAGTTGCAAGGGTTAATGCCGTAGCTGTCAAATTCGCCAGGCAGAAGTAGGACAGGCTGGGTTTCAGGGCTCCAGATTTCTTCCCATGTTCAGCACTCGGTTTTCCAAAATGTACAACGATCCCATTTACTACTGCACTAATTATTGTTATTTTTATTACTGGAAGAAACCTAGGAATAAGCTGAACTAGTATCACCCAACTGTTTATTTAGCTCTGCCACTCACCGTAGACCTTGGCGGAGCCATCCGGGGACAGGGTGAAGGCCCCACGTCCCCTCAGGCACTGCCCCACCTGCCATCTCCCACCCCAGCCACCCACTCAGGTCTCATCCCCTTCGGTGCCAAATATTGCCTGAACGGCACTGCCTTGTAACTACACGGCCTGGACCTGGGCAGTGTCTGATCACGGCAACGCAAACCTTGGTGCCAGCAGAAACCCTCGCACCTCCCCAGGACCAAGACCTCACTGCACGTACGTTGCTCTGGACACGTCCTACCACGCAGAGCAAACCCACCCTGAGACACACAGCCCACGGAGGGAAGACGGGATCTGCTCTGGAGGACGCGTTACACTACAACAGCCTTCACAACAGTCCTGATCTGCAAAAATCACTGCTTCCACAAGCCTAAGCTTTCCAGAATATTCCCCGTTACGGTTGGAATCTCCTACCGTGGTTTCTCCCCAGATGGTTTTGCTGGGGAAGAGCTAAGCTCCCACCATCGCCACTTCACCACAGTTATTTCTGACACTGTCAAGTTGAGTGAGGGCAAAACAAAACCCAAAACAATTCCCCCCCTTCCAGCCATGCCTCCCAAGGGGCACACTCTTTGCACGGGGGGGAAAGTTTCGATATTCGTTAATTCCCCACAACATCCTTCAGGCTTCGCCCGGGCCATGCGTGACCCAGATTCCCTGCATGGCTCTGTGCTACTGCCACCGCTCCTCGCTGCTAGCACCAGGACGTAAATATTTTTCAGAAGCAGTTTCATGCTGTGTCCCTCCTCATGGCATGGGTATCGCTGCAAAGAAAACTGCAACAAGGCTTTGCAGAACAGCCCCCAACCAACCCCTGTGAGATCATGGATCCACAAAGCCAGCAGTTGGATTTGGGGAGCTTGGCATGCTACAACTGCCTTCACTACCTTAACAAAAGAAAAAAAAGGTTTATTTTCTTTATGGAGAAAATACTCCTGCTGAAATAAACTGCCCTGATATGCAGGAATTAAAACCCTTCAGCGATTCAAACTGTTGCAAGTAGTTGTCTATTAGTGTTTTCGAGCAGTTGAAACAGGCATTCAGGAAAGAAAACCTCGAGAGGAAACCGTAAAGTCTCTCCAGCCCAAAGCACACTAAGAGCAAACGCGGTCTCCGACGAGGCCGCGGCGCAGTAACCCGTGCCTGAGCACGTATCACCCGCACGGCGAGCCGCGGAGGAGGTCCCTTTTGAAGCAGACCCAGCGGCAGCCGCCAACTTGCTCCCGAACAACTTAAAAGCCTTTGCGCACAGCACAGGGAGCTCTGCAAAGGCGAGAAATAAGGGTGAGGGGGCTGCCCCTCCGCTATCCCCGCTCGTCCCCGGGGTGCTGCCGGCTGAGCACACGGTTTGTCCCCATCGCCCGCTGCTCCTCGCCCCATTTCACATGCAGCGGTGGAGGAGCCCAGCTTGGCCACACCGGCTGGGTTGCAGCAGAGACCGGGGCAGTCCTCCCAGTGGGGTGCTCCTGGGACAAAAGCTGCAGGCACCCCACTAAAAATACTTACCAGCAATTTGTTCGTCTCTTCAAACGAGACCTGAGCCCAATTACTGAAAAACCTGCCAGGTTCAAAGCACTCCCGACCTTTTCTCTCCTTCCCTCCATCAGCAGCAACTTCCTCCCGGGGCAGATGCTCCAGCTGCAAACCCGTTTGGCCACGGCAGTAGGGCAGAGCGGAATCCCCAAGCCCACTCCCCTGAAACCGCTCAGGGGTTTTCCAAATCCCAGAAAAAAAAGGCAGAGTCATTCCCCCCTAGGACTTACAAAGCCGGTTTAAAGCATGGGCCCATCAGGTCCAAGGTGACATCTCTGGGTCTTCTGCTCAATACCAGCCCAGCTGGGACCTCCATGAAAACAGGAGCAAAAGCACAAGACATGGGAAACCCAAGCGATTCTCAGGACAACACCACCATCAGAATGAGACAGAAGGTCACCAGAGACCGCTCTCCCCATAAAAGAAAAACATTTGCAGTGGCAGCACTGCAGCAGCGAGCCCATATTTACCCCGGTAGCTCCTTTCATCCCTGTCCCCTGACATCGTCCAAGGAACACAGAGATCCCTGCTCCCACTGCAGAAAAGCAACTCCCTCTAGGGTAAAACATGGCAACTGCCGAGCAGCGCACATGAGTTCAGGGCAGGATTTCCAAAACACCTTTTTCCATTGCATTTGCAAAGAGAACAGAGACGTGGCTAACAACTATCTCCCTGGACGGTAGCTCCCAAGCACTGGTCTTGCATGAAAGGTGGCTTCTCCAAAAGCGCACAGCGGATTCAGCAGAGGTGCCTGGAGACCCTATCGAATTATCCCATGCCACTTTTCTTTTGTCGAGTTTCCTCTCTGGAAACCTTTTACTAAGCTCCAACTGGTCCCGCTCCTGCTTATTCTGGCAAGATAACACCTAGTGACCCTACACGGGAATGGTCCAAGGGGAAAGGGACTTCCTCAGGTGTCACTGCTCACGCATCCCATGATTTGGCAGCCTCTACACAGTGCTGGGATATAAGAAAATGGTTGTGACCAAGGACAGGGAGGTTAATCCATCTAATAATAACTGGAGGCCAATCGGGGGATTTACTGAAATAGCAGGAGTCATTCTGCTGGGAATGTTTGTGCTGCTGATACCTCACTTCTGCCTCGCGTTCATTCCCACTAGCCTGCCTCCAGATTTTTCATGCCTGCTTTTAGGACTGGCTGACATTAGCTGTTTGAGACCCCAAATCCCTCCGACAGCTTGCACCCTCCCCTCCTACATTTAAAGTTTGTCTTCTCCATCGTTCAGCTGAGCATCTTTTTACTCCCACCATCTCCAACGGCACCGCTCTGAAGGGAGACGTTTGCAGGTTCAGGGCAAGTATCAAATCCATGTTACGGAAACTACCAAAACATCACTGGAAACTGGTAAATACACAACAGCCTCAATGGTACATGTCTCCTGAATACCAACCTGCTAATATCAGTTATTGAGGGGGAAAAGTCCTGTCTCTCTGGGCTGATCTCTCTTTCAGAGCCTAATTACAACACCCGACGGGGATGCCCAGCTTGGGGGACAGCCTCTCCGGGCTTTTCACCCTGGCCCAGTGAAATAAAGCCGGTGACAGCAGGGCTGGTGTTGCTGAACGCGGCTGACGTGTGGCAGCATTACGAGGGGTCACTGTGGACCTGCCCTTCCCCAAACACCAGGCTGAGCCAAAGCTTTGTGTCAAAACAGGAAAAGGAGTTGTATGTGAGGAAGATCTCTGCAAACTTTAAGCTGTGATTCACAGAGACGGTGACTTCTCCTCAGGTCTAAAAACCCAATAAAATACCAACCACCACTGGGCATTTCCTTTTCTCCTTCCAGTTCCCACCTGTCAGTGATGCTAGCAATATGTAATGACATATTCTCCGTCCTTGGACTTCACCCACCATATCCAAATAGTCAATCAGACAAGCCCTGACTTGGGATACCGTTGGAAGAGCCAGGGGCACAACCCTTGCTCTTTAAAAAGCAAAGTACACAGCTATATCAAAAAACAAAATTCACAGAAAGAGGACAGAGGGGACGTAAGATTCATGTGCCCTGTTCACGCAGGGGCCAGAGATGCCCAGCGCTGCTGTGCCACGGGAAGGCTTGGGTTGGGAAATGCCATCGGAGGCTCCTGAACAGGAGAGAGCAGGGAACTGGGACAACAGCACAGCACAATCCAGCAGGAGACCAGCTCCCAGGAAAAAGCCACTGCAGCCCTCTGAACCCACTGGGACTTGTTAAAGGCAAGGTCCTGGGGTAACAGTGTCGAGGAAGAGCGGTCAGGGTGAAAAGTGGAGTAGGCCAGCAAATTACCTAAAAATAAAGGGCAATTTGTGAAATCACAGCCATGGAGATGAGCACCCCCGCCTTGTCCTTCAAACAGCTTTTCCCCATTTCAGTTGCACACTTTGCCAACACATTGCTGATGAGTTTCCTTTTCCTCTCCCCAAGTTACCATGACCAAGCACCTGCACTAGTAGAGTTGGTCCTGTGTAGTTCTCTTCCCATGTACATGAGAAATATCTTTATTTACAAAAGTCTTGCAAGCTATTTCTGGAACGGGGCTTTCAAGAGATGATTTTGATCAGTAATTCACTTACTTGAAACATAAGATGCAAAATTTCCTTCATCTCTGCAAGGGAGATATTTTCTTTTGATCTTGCTTTATGCTTTGCTTGCCTTGCAAAACCTATTTCATGAACTGTAAGGCAGGATGGAGCTCTCTGGATGTCCTCTGAACCCCAAATACATTACCATGGGAGGCCTGCTGACGTAGGAGGTGGACAGAACCAATTTCCATCTGAAAATGTGCTACTTACTTTAAATAAATCTCTTCAAATCAACTTACCTGGGCAGACCCACTTCTATTTAACAAAACTCAATTAAAATCATCATTAACAACAACCTTTTCCATTTCCCATCATTTCTCCGGGGTGGCCCTACCTGAAACCACGATCTGAGATGCCACACAGTAACATGCTGCAGAGCTTCCAGGAGCCATCAGCAAAGCACAATTTCACACCGAAACCATCCCCAACGTAAGACCAAGACGTTAAAAAACGGCTTAGAAGTTCACGTTCAGTGAACAAAACACACGGCCAGCTCCAAAAGCTTCAAGGGAAAACACAAGAGACAGGAACCACCTCTTTCTCAGTGTGAGCACGCAAGATGCTCCTCATCAAGCCCAGCGCTCTCGCAAGCCCGCGGAGAAGCTGCCAACCCAAAGGTGGTCAGCAAAACGAGGACTGAGAGGGAGGTGAGCCCCGAAGCTGGGCATCCCCCGGACCCTGCCCGAAGGCATGTTTGAGGAGTTATATTTCTGCACCTCCCAATTCACTGATGCCCTCCCCAAAACAATGCTCCTGTACCGTCACCGCTGCTTTCAGCCTGCCGCATGCTGCCACGCGCGGTGGCAGAGTCCCCTCGGCTACACGCGGTGACACGCTGCAAGAACTGCCGGCACCATCCCGGAGATGGGAAAAATGGCTTTGGAGCAGTAACTCAGTGCTGCCAGTCACACCAGCTTGGTACCTGCTAACAAAAGAGTCGAGCACCTATTTGGCACTCCCGGTTTCCCTTTATAAAAACCCGGCTGCCACAGGGTCCCCTTTCTGGGGAAGCCGGAGGGTACTGCATCACTGCCTGCTCCTGCTCGCAGGCATGTGTCTGATCAATTCTGCTTAAACAAGTTACCCCAATGCAAACCCCAGCCTGCTCTCTTGGGCTAATGGGCTCCACGAGCATTTTGACTCTGACTTACGAACTCTGCTCCAGGTTGCTCCACGGAGCACCCACAAAATCCATCAGCCGTTAAGAGGGAGCAATAAAAAAAATATCCCGGCTGGGTTAGTCTGTAAAGGCTCTTCATCCACCACAGCCAGCCATCACCCCATACCTGCCAACAGCCACGAAACTTCTCCTTCCCTAAAAGTTCTTTGAAATACATTCTCAAGCCCTATTATCTCTCCTGTTTATACCACATTATCGAGAAATCTCCAAGTAATTTATAAGCCCACAAGCTCCTGTGCTAACAGGGCAATAAATCACATTTATATACCCCGTCGCCTACTGTTCGGAGGGCTGCGGTGCCGAGCCTGCTGGCCGGCCGGTCGGCCGCGGGGCAGCAGCCACTGCCTTCCCCGAACCCTCCACCCTCCGCAGCACCCGATTTGTTCACAGGAGAAGGCAGTTTTGTTCCGCATCAGCCGGATGTTTATTTTTTAAGTACTCGGAGAGGATTCCAGCCTGCGTCCTACCTCACTGTGTTTTCCCCATCCGACACCGATACAAGCACACAAAAGAGGGTTTTCTTTTTACAAAATCAAACCAAAGGAGGAGGATGTTTTTGGCTATTTTCCTCGAGGAAAGAGGTTGCCCATCTAATAATCCCTAAATGGGCAGTGGGTTGCTGGGCTTTCATGTGTGCCTCTGAGCCTCCCCTCGCCGTGCCAGGTCACTGGTTTTCTTTTCCACGGAGTTGCAAAACCCCTGAATAACAAGGTTTGTGCATGGAAGTGCTGACACAAACCTTAACTACAGCATCCTGAACATGATACCAGAATAAGGACGCTCCCTGTGTGGCCCAGCATATGGATAAATAAAGCATTTCAGCAGCCAGCGCCGACAGATCATAAACCTCCATGAGCATAAATACCAACAACAACCCAAAAAGATTAGAGGGCTTACTGGCGAGGCAGGCTGGGATGATTTAGAGTTGGGGTGGAAGGGTCATTATTGCTGAATAGGTGGGGGCGAGCGGGCCAAGGAAATCAATAAACCATTCTGCTCCCAGAGAAGGAAGGGGCCACACTAATTGTGCAAACAGACATTTTCCGTTTGAGGCTGCAGATCTCCACCTCACCCAACACGGATGGATGTAGGGAACTCGCACCGTCTTGCTGAGAAACAAGGACTTCACCCCGAGACACGTGCCCCGGGAGCTCCATCACTCGGAGGAGAGCTCACCTGGGCACCTCGCCGGATGCGACTCGCTGCCAGAGGCAACTTCAAATGAACGCAGACCCAGGCAATGCTCATCTCCAGCTCATTAATTTCATTTTTTATGAAGTTAATATATAGTTGGGATAAGGATCTCGGTTGCTTTCAGCATCACCACCAAGTCGGAGCTTTTCCAGTGTCTGGTTCTAGCACCATACAACCAACCGACAGGTCCTGCCAGCACCGGTTATCTTCAAGGGCCAAAGACAAGCTTTGGGACCAACTTCACCCCTGATAAAATAACCATGTTTGCGAGTCGCCACGCTTGCATCGGAGGTGGAGGTGGTCCCAAAATTAGCCACAACAGATCGCTGCATCCTACAGCGAGGATGGACACAAAGCTTTGCAGCCGGGCTTCCAGGCACACAACTGCTGAGCCACAGAGTTCAAAGGCAGCAAGCAATTCCTCCTTTGCCGCTTCGCTCTTCTCCTTCGGTCCTCCCCATTCCCAATTCTTCTACCTTTTTTCCCCACTTTCTTTCTAGGGAACAGAGCAATGGCAAGAGACACCAGCTTCAGGGAGTGAAGACCCTTTATAAAGAGAATAAATACATACTATACAAATAAATAACTATTTGTACCTAATGGGCCAATGTACCTGAAAGCCCATCTTTGGGACATACCGTAGGAGGTCGTTCAGGGAACCAGCGGACAGTGGCAATGTCCATTATTCCCGTGAAGAAACCCGAGTTCACAAGCACATACAGGTGCAAACAGTGACGATCTTCATTCCCAGCTAACCAGAACTGTGAGCCGATGCTGGTGGTAAAAGTACAGGAACCTGCTCTGGTCCCTCTGAGTGAGCCAGTCTCCTCCTCCGCTGCCTTTCCAAAGATATTTAAAGAAAACGCTCTTTATATCAGTTAATGAAATAGCTCAAAACCTGCCCAGGTCATTTCAAGCTTATTGCCGGCAGTTAATGGCTTTCAACTTTCCTTGGGATCTTGAGAGTTTTTAAAATCAGTAATTTCATCTTCCCTCCAGAAATAAATTCCTCAATGGTTTCACTGCAAAAATATTCCTAGGAATGGACAATTCTGCTGCTCGTGTACTAAGACCGCACAAAAAAAAAAAAAAATCAGATTAATATTGAGCCTTATCAAAAGCATGGCATAAACCATGTGTTGAATTTAATCCAAACCAAACTGTCAATCTGCCTTCAGGATCAGATATAACAAACATGTGAGCCTAGGGCCAGAAATGAAAAGCACGGTTTGTTTTCTAATAGAAGATTTGTACTGATGTCTATTAGCTGCGCTCCTGTGTGGAAATCTTCACACTGCAAATGCCAGACAATTAGGATTCCTTATCTTTCTGCTTTGCTGAGTTAGGGAAAAGTTTCATTTGGTTTTAATTAATTTAGATTGCAGGTTTCCCATTTTCAGGGAACAACTCTCAACGGTTTTGGAAAATAAATCCTTTTCTGAAACGCCTTAAATAGGGGAAAAAAGAGGCGTTACAATCACTAAGGCACCTTCCGAGGTTTGGGCTGCTGCGGCTTGCAGGTAGCAGGGAAAGCCCAACACGCTTTGCTGCATCCATCACCAGTCACCAGCAGTGGGGAAAAAATGCCAACAGGGGGAAATTCAGGCCAGCCGTGGGCAAACACAGACAGGAGACCTTACGACATGAAGCTGGAGATTCCCCAACAGCCCTTTCTTCGAACCACCGGCGTTCACGCCTACAGCACCAGGATGCCGTAAAGCACCGTGCCTCGGTCCAGAGCCCCACGGGCACCCGGCACACAAACGGTGCCAATGAAACAGTACGAACAGTTCCCTGTTTGGTCTGGGAATGCCTGGAGCTCCCGTTTGGTCTGGGAATGCCTGGAGCTCCCCACCTCCCCAGGCCCACCACCCGGCTAACAGAGCAGCTTTGCGAGCTCAGCCTTGCTGGCCCTGTGTCAGAGAGCTAGCACAGATTTTCTTTGGAAGTGAAACCCCGCAACTTAACCTAGTGCTGTTCAGCTTCTCGGCACGCACGGCGACGGTGCACGCAGGGGAAGTCAGGCTCCTAGAAAGAAATGAAAACTGCACAAATAAACTCAATTTCTTCTTCGCTAAATTCAAATGGCAATTAAATTCCTGCTACCCACTCTTGCAACTGAAACAGCACAAAAGCAAGCCCTCTGCCTCTCTAGCAGACTATTCCCATTTATTTACTCCCTCTCCAAATTGGCGAACGCAGCGCGGCTGACCCAGGAGCTGGAGGCTCCGCCGCGATGCTCGTGCTAGCGGGATCAGGAGCGAGGGGGATGCTCTCGGGGTGCCTCGGGGGCAGCCCAGTCCCGTCCCCCACCTCGCCGGTGCTTTGGTGGCTCAGCTGCTCCTGCGCGGGTTAGGGGGGCAACCCCAGCAAAACGCTGGAGCAGGCACCTCATTCACCGCATCCACGTCTGCAGGCACCTGCGCATCTCTTAAAAATTCAGCCCTGCAACCTAGCTGTCAATTTTGCCACAAATCGGTCAGTTTGGCTTGCAGGTCGGAAGAGTTCTCTCGTAGGGGCTAAGATAATGCTATGTCAAACTCACGAAATAAATACACAGTATAACCGGGGGGGACCCTCCGTGCCTGCCCCGCAGACCACAGCTGGGGCCGGCCAGCGCTACCGGGCAGAGCTGCCCTCGCACCTCCCTTCCAACCCGAGATGTACCGGCTTTGCCGACCGCTGAAAACCCCGACGTAGAAACACGCACGCGCCCTTTTGGACCGCAAAAGTTTCCGTCCCCAATTGCCCCGTGGCTAGGCTGGCTTGTTGCACAGCAGAACACCCAACACGGAGTTCCACATCTAATTTCAGGCGAAGTTTGTAGAAGAACCGCTTGTTCCCCGGGATAAAAATGCCATGTGTACGCGGCATCAAACATTATTCCTGTAAAAGGCCCCAGCAATCAGAGCTGCTGGTCCTCCTATTGATTGCTGGGGGGCTGTTTGCTATTCTGATCTCAGCTGGTCGGAAGTCTCCCCAATCACCGCAGGGTCGCGACCACGGGGTCAGAAACCTGCACTACATACATCATAATTTATTTTACAGATAATCAATACCACACTGCACCATGCAATCTTACAGTACAGCCTCACATTGAGGGACTGATGCTACTCGTACAGGATTGTAACCTTAGGGCCTGGCAGCTTAAGGGGGTCAAAATCAGCTTTCGTTTTATAGTTGGAAGTCATGGCTGGAAGTAGAGTATGTACCCCACTCGCTATTAGCTCATACGTTCGTACGACTGAGTCAAATTCTGCCTACGGTTTTAATCCAACTTGGGAAAATAAACATTAGTATCTCTTGAGGTTCGTACCTGACAATTCGACAGAAGGCGGCCAAGGAGCAGCACAGTGAGTGGCTTGCCCAGGGTTTGCAGGGAAGGAGGTGACCCCAGTCCCACCTGCAGGTGAGGGAACCCGTGCGATCGCAGCACCGCAGTGCCAGCTTTCCAGACCGCCCCTCTCTTCAAATGGATTAAGAGCAACGGAGAGGCAGCAAAATGTCCTTCTATCAATATCACCCTTCATCCCGTTTTCTAATTTATATTCCCACGGCCTCCTAACCTGCCAGCCGTGCCCACGGTCACCCAGCACGCACGCTGTGAGCCCAGTTATCTACCAGGCTCGCCACTGCTCCCTGCATTTTTCTGTTAATTCTGGATTTCTGCAGAAGAGGAGCTCGGGGTATTCCAAAAGATACAACAGCTTTTTAACAAGCTGTCCTTAAAAATGATGCCAAAGATAGTATTTTAGCAGGAAAGAAAGGGATTTGAAATATGCAGCAGGAGAACAAGGAACCGGGAGGAATAAGGAGTGCTGGAAACGCCTCGTAGGAAGAGCAATCCGTTAATTAGTTAATTGCTGCATTCTGGTATTTGTATCCATGCAATATGCAGCTCCCCGGGACCTTCACCAAGGTTTAGCACTCATCAGTCTCAACGCGATTTGGATTATAAACCGTTAACGGGGGAATCGCAGGGCACACCCAGCCCCTCGCCGCTCTGCCGCCCCTCGGTGCCAGCCCCGCCGTCGTTCGCAGGATCCGGCCCCTCAGCCTGGCCACCACTGGAGGCTCTGCCTCTGCCCCAACGAACCCGGGGAAAGCACAGCCTCACCTTCCACCGCGGCGGGGGGCGAGCCGGACGGCCGGGCTCTGCCTCGTCTCCCGTCACGACCAGCCACGCGGCGCTGAGCGGGACCTGCCGGACTGTCCCCCGCCGCCCGCTTCGTATCCCGTTCCAACCGCCCCCCGAGGCAGGGGCTGCCATCGCCCGACACCGCAGCCTCGCGGCTTCCCCCTTTCCTCCCAGCTTGCCTCCAAAGCAGAGTTCACCTCGGCCGGCATCGCCAGCGGGCCGGAGGGGCACGCGCCCAGCTACAGCCACGAAGCAGGAGCGGCACCACGCTGAGACGGGGGCTAGAGGCAGGAGGGTGCTGTGAGAGGCCGTTATTGCACTCTAACGTCAGTACGTTAAAGGCATCGCGGATTTCCCGGCAGCACGACCCCTTTTCCGCTGGCTGCAGCGGAATAAATCATAGAATCATGGAATCATTTAGGTTGGAAAAGACCTTCAAGATCATCGAGTCCAACCATTACCCAAGCCCACTAAACCATGTCCTGAAGTATCCTGTCCACTTGCTTTTTGAATATCTCCAGGGATGGTGACTCAACCACTTCCCTGGGCAGCCCATTCCAATGTTTGACAGCCCTCTCAGTAAAAAAATTGTTCCTAACACCTAACCGAAATCTCCCTTGCCTCAACTTGAGGCCATTTCCTCTTGTCCTAAAGCAGATAACCTCGTGAAAAAGCAAATGCACGCAGGGAGCAGGGTGTAAGTGGAGTTTGGCAAAGGGCACGGCGCCGTGCCGGGGGAGGATGTGCCGTCGCTACGTGGAAAACGCTGCCCTGTGGTTCAGCTTGAAATCCAGCTGTTTGTGCGGGCAAAACAGGCAGGGAGGTGTCAAAGCGCCGCCCGGGGAGCCCAGCCCCGTGTCGAAGCGAGCCGGCGAGCCCGACGCCGGGGACATGAACCCCACGGCCTGCCCCTGGCCAAGCGGGGAAGATTGGCACGTCGGCCCCCACCCACCGCAGCCCCCGGCACGGGAAGGAGCTCACACAAAGGGAAACACGCAGACCATGACAGGCTAAGCCTCCTCCTTCCTCTCTCTGTTCCCCTTTCTTTCTCTTCATGCTATGGCGAGGCTGCTGAATGCCAATAAGAAAATACTTTGGCAGAGCCAGACACTCTTTTCTATTTTGGTTTTTTTTTTGGTTTTTTTTTTTTCCTTACTTTCCCTCCAGCTGCTTCGCTGGATGCCTAATCCTCCATGGACATCTGGAGAGGTACCGGGACACAGAAGCGACATACCAGGTAGGCAGCGTAATGCACAGCCCTGCATAATTTCTGGTTGTACCTGCTGTTACGGCACAGCAGGTGATGAAAACACAAAAACCCAGGGAAGGAAAGAAAAAAAAAAAAAAAAAAGAAGAAAGGTTCGGACCTGTCAGGGCCAGAGATTCCCAGTGAAAGCCCCCCCGGTCTCAGCCGCACAGCACAGGACGGTCACGCTTTGCAGCGGAGCGTCTCTCTCGGAAGCATCCCGGGGGCTCCTGCCTGCCAGCCCCATCGGCGCCGTGTGCTGGGCTCACAGGCAGCAGGGAATTTCGGTGCTTCCCTGCGCCTGAGGCTTCCATCCCCCCCAGCACGCATGGCGTGACCTACCCCAGCCTTCCCAGGACCGGAGCAGTTTGCAGAGACCCGAGGCAAAGGCCCCGGCAGCAGGTATCCATCCTCACATACCCTTGCCCGGGCACCAACAGCAGCCACTCCTCTTTTTTCCTTTTTCAAATCACGCTGTTCCCTGAACACATTTTTCACCTGCTCTTATCGCAACTGATATCTAAAGTGTCCGTATCTGGGGAAAATCAAAGCGAAAGCAGCTATTGCGCAGCGAGGGTGGAGGGAAGAGACGAGAGAGCATGACAGGGGTTTTCCCAGCTCCTAAGGAAAGGAAGAGACCCATAAAACTACTCCCAAGGATCCAGGAAGTAGCTTTATAGATCCAAAAAAATTATTTTCAGCCCCAGAGGAGTCTTTCTCTTGAGCTCAGACTCCCACAGCAGAGGGAGATATCCACTTACCCAGCCGACCAGCTTGGCACTATCAGCTTACAGCAAAATCAAATATTCTGAGTGGCCATCTGAGTCTCCTGGATGCTGTTCGTACTACCTGAGCCCCCAGAAGCCCTCAGCAGCCACCCCACCTGCCCCTCACCAAAGGACCCGCCACCAGCTGCATCATGTCCCAAATGCGCCCGCAGGGCTTGGGAAGCGTCACCCTTTGCCCGTCCCGCTCTTTTCTTTCGTGCCTCGGTACGCTATGGCCAGGCTGCTCTACAAGCAGAAAACAAGCGGGGTTTGAGGGGGCATCCCTCCTCCAAAACCCAGCACTGCTCTAAACCCAGCATCGCTCACCTCCGTCCAGTCTTGGACATGCCAGGTGCAATAAGGAAAGCAAAACAGAAATTAAATATAACAACCACAATGCATTCAGCTATCTCGAACAGGGGAAATCTGAACCCCGCACCTACTATACCCTTCTACGCGCTCTCCTCAACTCCTGAGTCCTTCTCTGTTTCTCTGAAGCATCTTGCACATCTCTAGAGCTTTGAAAAGGCAAACCGCAATACATGCGGGTGTGCGGATCGAACCCTCCCAGCAGCAGCTCTGCTTTTCTGCCCATTGCCACAACACACCCAGAAAACGCCAAGCCCCCAAATGCTGAAGGAGTTCACGTTTGTTTCTGCCTCACTGGCATAGCCATCTGGAAACCAGCTTTGTCCTTGCAAATCTTCCTGCTAAACATGTGTTTGAAGGGTCTTCTGGCAGAGGACCTTCCCCAGCACATCGAAGGGCTGGGGACTGCGGGAAGCAAAGGCAGCACGTGCCCAGGGTGGGCAGCCGACAGCTGCGGGGCTGGGGGAGCATGGGCTGCGTACCCCCATCTGTCTAGGAGCAAGACCCACCCCTGCACTCACCCCACACTAATCTCAGTCTCGCTTTTCCCATGGGAGAACCAGAGCGTGCACCATCAGCACAAGCGCCGGGCCGCTGCCGGGCTTCCCCGCTCCAGCCCACACCACTGCTCCAACGCGACTCCTCTGACCCACGAGCCCGAGCTCTCCAGGGGCCGGGAGGCAGAGGCAGGGCATGAGGGGCAGCTTCAGGACACACCGCTTCATAGAACCAGAGCAATGAGTCAGCAGGGGGGGAATAAAAATCCCTTGTGGCAAGCAGCATGGTCGTTTCCTGGAGAGCAAGAGGGTTTTAAACAGGAACAAATGGTTTAATACGCAACCCAACCCTGCCTCTGCGGGGCGCGGACTAGGGGAGCCACCCGAGCAGGCACTGCATCTGCTGCCGCGAGTCCAGCAGCAGCGCAGACCCAGAGTCGTGGACCATCTCATCAACTCCAGCCCGTGATGGGGTCATGCGCTTCATCAACATCGCTGAGCTCCTCCTCCTCTAATTAAATCAGGCTTTGCTTATGCAGTTTCTCTGCTCTTCTCACTGCCTAAAAATTAAGTCGGCTGCGATCAGAAAAATCAACAGAAAACTTCCCAGCCTTTCCCAGACCACCTTTGCCGTATTTTTGTCCTTCACAGCATCACTTGTACAACCTGTGTGTCAGCAGCCCCGCAGGAGCGCGGGGTGGACCAGCTCAGGCAGGCATTGCAGCACGGCAGGAACCACAGTGAGACGAGACTGGAAAGCAGAACTCGCTTCAGACGTTTCCACAGAGGAGTGCTACCTCCATCCAAGGGGGCTCAGACACCCTCGCGGAGCAGGAGGCAGGTGCCGGCACGGGGACACTGTGCCGAGGACTCGGTGGTCCCGGTCCAGGCTGAGCGGAGAGGGCGAGCGCGGGATTTCCCAGCCGGGCTGCCGCAGGGCGCCGGGCCCCCGCCGAGTCTCGGCACGCAGGGCTTTGCCGCAAGGAGCGGAGCGGTACGCCGCAGCGAAGCAGCACCCGCGCTATCCCACAGCGTGGGCTTCGAGAGCGACGCGGCGATGCCCGAGTCCCGGAGCCTCCATCCCTGGCAGCACACGCAGCCGTGGCCGCCGCCTCGAGACAGATGCTCGCGCCACCCAAGGAGGGCGAGGGTAGGGTGAGCGGGGACCCTTGGCTCCAGCACCGCTTCGCACCCGCAGAAGGAGCGGTCGGGAACCCCGCGGCAAGGCAAGCCGGGCGGGCTGCGACAAGGACCGCAACGGCGTCCCCGGTGCCGTTCGGTGGCACTCCCGTCCGACCGCCCCCAGGCTGCAGAGGAGCAGACGGGGAGAAGGGAAGGAGCCGCTCAGCAGGCTCACGCCTCCGACATGTGCTGCGCGCAGCTTCGCCAGACCGCAGGATCTGGCTCGCTGAACGTGTGGAAGCAACACTTCTCTGTGTCTCACTTTACAAAGCCCCAAACAATAACTGTCTGTCGCTGCACAGGAGCTTAAGAGAAACATAAGTTGCTATTGGCATGGCGCGCAGCAGCCTTCCTCTTACACAACACCAGCAGATGTGAAAATAGCCCGGTGCTGCCTTGTGCGCTCCTCTGACCTCCTGTTTGCTTCTGGATCAGATTCCAAAGCTGGATCTTAACCTACAAGAGCCATAAAAGCAAAGGATTTGGCCCTATCAGGGACCTCTTCGTAATCTAAGACAGATGCGCTTCATGTAGAAGAACACGCCGAGGTTTATCAGGGCAGGAAAGAGGCTGAGGCAGCATCAGCCTCCGCTCTACGGCACGGCCGGGGCAGCCCACGCAACCATCGCCCCATACTCCGGCTGACGATGCGCTGGAGACGGCCCTGGGGCAGAAGAGCTGGAAACTCTTGCAAACCGGGGCAGCACCCAAAACCTCGCATCCCGCTGCTCAGCCTACACCGAAGCTGCCTCCAGCCCCCACGTGCCCTGGCGAAGGGGGACCTCTGAGCTCCCGAGGTCCCACAACCCCGACCCCGATGTCCTAAGGGCCACTGTGGCTGCCAGAGCCAGCACAGCATGGGAGATGCCCTCCATCCATGCAAGGTGCTCCTCGGGTTTCTCGCCCGCTTGAAGAGCAGGGACTGACTCCAAAGCCAAACCCAACACCGCTCCAGGACATACAGAGGGGGAAAAGCACGTGGAGGACAAACTGCCTCCAGAAGTGTGAAAAGGCAGTGGGAGAATTAAACTGAAGGATGCTAAAGACAAGCAATAGAGGGAGAGTTTAGTAACTAGCGGTGAAAGGGCATCCCTAAGAACGACCCGCATAAATAAATTAGTGTCTCCGGTGACCCCAAGGATATCCAGAGTCCCTGCTGCCTTCGGGACTGCGGCAACCCCAGGCAGCGAGGAACTTCCCAAGATGCAAGAGAAGAAAACAAGACAGGGACATTGCTGCCACGGGGGAAGGGACCGGAGAACGAGCTGTCCTCCTCGCAGCCCTGCAAGGTACAGGGCTGCTCTCACGGCCGTGCCGGCGTGCAGCCGCCAGCACCCATGGCCCACGCTCCAGCAGTGCTCCCCTCTGACCCACCACGTGCTATTCCCCGGTGTCCCTCGGTGGAAATGTCACCCGACAGCAAAGCCCTGGAGGAGTCCGACTTGTCCGGGAGTCTAAATCCTGCTCCCGAAAACTCCGGTCCCTCTGACCTCCCCACGGTCTGGGCTGGGGAACGCCTCTCCGGTGCTGCCACAACCTGCCCACGGGTGATGCTACACCCGAGCGGGTCGCCTACGGGTGGCTGCAGAGGCGGGCGCGGGGTCTACGAGAAAGCTTTTAGCCAGCAGCTGAGCTACCACACCACCGAACCGCAGGCAGCTCGCACGTCAACGCGCCGCAGCCTTTGTACACGAGTAACTCATAGAAGATACAAAATACCCGAGCCATGGTATTTTGGCCCAGAATACCTCCAGCCCCAACACGCGCTGGAGGGATTTTTACCTTCGCGTGCGGAGCCACAGGGTAACAGTCGGCAGCAAAGGAGCGTAATTCTAAGACTAACACGCGGGACGACCCGCTGATCGTGGCTTGCAGGGGAGGGCGAAAGGCAGCCTTAGAATATAATCCATTTCAGGCGCTCTTAAATCTCCCCAATACAACACAGAGCCCTTTAAGCAAAACTAAACAACTTCCTTTAGCCTAAATAAATATTAAACCTAAGTGATGCATTAATTTACTCAAGTTCACCAAAGGCTAACTCCTACCCAAACTGATCATTATAAAAGAAATCCTATAATCCCTCGCTCCCATTCAGGCTCAAAACATGTAATCCTGTGAATAAATCCAGAAAGAAAGTGTAACAAAATGGGCAATAAAAACTTACAGCATTCACATCTTTTCATCTACCATTAATACTGTAAACACTCACTCGAAGGCTCTTGAGTATGACTAATCTAATGTTTTGGCTCCCAATGCTAATCGCCGAAAGAGCTCGCCTCTCGGTGTAACACCCAGCGAGATCCGCCGCCCCTCCGGCCGCGGCCCAGGACACCTCCGCAGCACCCATCCGCAGCGAATCCCCGCCTCAAATCCCGCAAAATGCTGCAAAATCAGTACGAAATGGAGCAAGTATGGTTCTAATAGCACCAGAGCACAGAGCTTTTCTTTTGCTTTTTTTTGCCTTTTTTTTTTTTTTTTTATTATTTTATTGCCTTGGAAGCCTGCAAGCTCCAACTGTATAAATGCCAATAACTTCCCAAGTTTTAAGGCTGCTGAAGTAAGAGATCAGATTTTAGCAAGTGCTTTCCAGGCAGCCAGCCAAACTTTTTCTGATTCACTAAAAGCACCGAAGGGAGGGGGAGAGGGAGGGGGCTGGAGGACTGATTAACTTCAGTTACCGCACAAGCGCAAAAAAATGTCTCCCCGCTGCAAAGGGTGCTGTCGCTGCGAGCCCTCCGCAGCCTGTTATTCCTCGGGCTCAAAAAAAAAAAAAAAAACCACCAAAAAAAAAACGCACCGGAGAAATACAGCAAACGCCTTCCAACCGCAGGGTAATTTACAGCTGTGGATCCTCTCCTGACGAGGAGGCTGCTCCGCCGAGGGGAGGCTCTGCTGGTGTTAGGTTCAAGCTGCAGTTTTCAGAGGGGATGAGAAAAAAAATGTGACCGGGGATTTTTCTGAGGGATGGGGGAGCAGGGGATGGGGCTGGTTTGGGGTTTTAGCTTGGCCAGAGGAACGGAGCCCCCTCCAAGGCCGCGGCTGTGCTCATCCAGGACCATCCCTCGCCGCCGTCGGGTATCTGCGAGCGGCTGAGCAGGTGCAACCGCGGCCAAGGCACCGCGTGGGGCCGAGGGGGTGGCGTGAGCGGCCCCCAGCCCCCGCGGGACGGTGGGCCGGAGCCACTGGGGCAGCGGCACCTGCTCTGCCCGACCCCACAGGTGGGTCCGCTCCGGGATGCCCGGCTAAAAATCCCCGTCCCAGGGAGGTGCGCGGTCCCGGGGCTGTCGGGGGGCAGCGGGCGCCCCGGCATCCCCAGCCGCCGTCCCCGTCCCGCGGGCGCCTGGGCTGCAGAGCCTCGCCGCTCAGGGTGTTCCTCCAACGGCTTCATTCCTGCCGAGGCAGGATCAAAGGCAGGATCTGACTTGGACGGCTTTCTACTGAATAATGGGGAGGGAGCACGCAGCCTCCTTCTCCTGGCTAGGGAAACTCGTGTTTTTCAAAGTATCAGTTTTTGGGAGTAAGTTCCCTAGGAAGGGAAAAAAAAGAAGGGGGAAAAAAAAAAAAAAAAAAAAAAAGGAGGGCGAGCAGGAGAGCGCCTGCTCTTCCAAGGCAAGTGCATCAATCAACATTGTGCAAGGAGGAGAGTCCAGCACTCCCTCTCACATCATTAGCCAGGCTAATGCACTCCAGAGGATCCCGCTACGGCAGGCTACCGGCGCACCCGCCTGCGCCCCAACCCGCACCGGGCGGCCGAGCACCCGCGGCGGCTGCGCCGGTGGGGCCTCGGCACAAGCGGTCATTGAAAAGGAGCTCAGCGAGAGGGGCAGCCCCATTGCAGGGCAAGTGACGCTCCAGCATCTGGCGCGGGGATCGGTTTAATACGGCTATAAAAACTAGAGGGGAAAAAAAGTGAAAGCCCTAGCCAAAACTGCCTGGCACTCCGAGGTCAGCACGCCGCCTTTGTTTCTATTTTACAACCAAAAGCGAAAGAGGACAGAAAGGACACGTACCTGTACCTGAAAGCACAGCAGCAGGAAATGTAAACATCTGGAGAGGAGAAAAAAAAAAAGCAACACAAGATCAAATGATGCGGTAAAATGGTTAAAGTTGATTTTTTTTTTTTGCTTTGTTTTTGTTTGCAATTTTTTAAAGGGTGCAGAGCGATGCTCTGCGTATATAAAGGCTCGGGTCCCGATTACCACCTGATTGCAAGGAAAACGCAACCGGAGCCTCCAAAAGGAAAGTTTAAAAAAAAAAAAAAAATCATAAAACCGGTAAAAAAAAATTTCAAGCCACTAACAAAAATATTTAAAAATATGCCATAATCCTTACAGGCAAGTGCAGGCTGAGAGCAGTGAATACATCGCTGGGCGAGGAGAGGGGGGAGGTCAGCGGCTTCACGCTAGCGGAGTGCAGTCCCCCACCGCCGCCCTGACATGGGAGCGATCCGGCCGGCGAGCTCCGCTCCGCGCCGCTCCGCTCCGCGCCGTTCCGCGCCGCTCCGCGCCGCCGAGAAGTTGTGGTACCGCCCGCTTTGCCTCCTCCGAGTGACTCGCTTAGGCATCAGCTCTCCTCTCCCCCTGTCTCTCCTCCTCCTCCTCCTCTCCCTCTCTCTCTCTCTCTCTCTCCGCCTTTGGGGGGGATGAAGGTGCTTATTGTCAGTAACTTCCGATCATCAGCGAGTGCCCCCCCGCCGCCCCCCCCCGGGCCAGCCCTGCGAGGCGGATAAAGCCTCTCCGCGGCCCCGCGCCCGCACAAGCGCCGCGCCCCGCTCCGCGCTCCGCTCCGCGCCGGCGGCATGGCGATGCGCGGGGCGCGGAGCGGGAGGCGGGACCCGCTCCGGGCAGCCCCCCGCGGGGCTGGCACCGCCTGCGCGGACGGGGCACCGCCTGCGCAGCCCGGCCGGGAGGGCAGGGGCGGCGAGGAAAGTAATTTTTTTTTTTTTTTTTTTTTTTTTTTTTTTAAGGAAAAAAAAAATAAAAAAAGGCGGGGGGAGAGGGGGGGAAGCGAGCGGGGCCGCCCGAAACGCGAGGGATTAAAGAAAAAAAAAAAAAAAAAAAAACCCAACACCCAAAAAAAACCCCAACAGACCGGCTGCCCGGCCGGGCTGCCGCCCCGCCGACACGTGTCAGCCGCGGCCGCTCGCACCCCGCGCTCGGCCGAGGCGGGGGGCGCCGGGGGCCCGGCCCGGCCCGGTCCGATCTTACCTCCGAGCGGGCTGGAGCGCGTCCCGTCCCCGGCGAGCCCCGGGCGGGCGGCAGCGGAGCCCCGCCAGCCCCCGCCGGCCGGGGCACCCTCCCCCGGCCCCGCCGCCGCCGCCGCCGCTCGGGCAGGGCAGGGCAGCGCCCGCCCGGGTTCCATGAGCCCGGCACCGCTCCCACGGCGGGCTATTTACACCGGGGGCAGGTTGTCGGGCTTCGCCCGGCGCTTCCCCGGCCGGCGGCGGCCGCCGCTGCCCGCCCCGCTTCGGCACGCTTCGCCTGCCCTCCAGCGGCCGCTCCGCCGCTCCGCACCCGGCTCCCTCCTCCGCTGAAACGCTCCTGCAGCCCGGGGGAAAACCGACCGGGCTTCCCCCTCCTTAGTTTTTTGCTTTAGGTAAAGAAAAAAAAAAAAAAAAAAAAAATTCACACGCTGAGAGCGTGCGGTTGCTCGCTCTCCCCCTCTCCGAAAGCTCGTTTATAGCAGACAAAATGCCAGGAACTGTTAACCTCCACGCATAGTCTAACTCTCCGAAGAGAGCCGAGCGTCAGTTAACACCTTATTAAGCGAGAACATAACCATAGCTCATAACTCCGAGCTTTCCAAATTCTCCACTCAAATAACAGCGCACACCGGCGCAGCGTGTTGGGCCCTGCCGCTCCCACATCTGCGGGGACCGAAGCGCTCGCTCCCCCCTGGTTCTTAGCCACAAATCAAGCAGCATCTTTACTCCCTAGAGTTCATCACCGGGGGCCCTTCGGACACCAAATCCCAGTGGTTTTCAGCCCATAGTTTCAGGCCCAAGAGGCACAGAAAACGTTAAGAAGTTTGAAAACAGTGACCAAAGCAAGTTCTTAGGAAACCTCCAGCACTAACACACATATGTGATATATCTAATGGCCTTCACACTTCTGGTCTTACAGAGCTACAAGTCAAAAAAAAAAAAATCCAAACCACTGGAAATTACTGATGCCACCGACATCAGTGGCACCACGTATCCCCGTCACAGCGGTCCCACGGCACCTTGCCACAGCTGAAGGCTGTTTCCAAGGTTGACCAAGACCATCAGAGCCACTTTCCCGAGCCCTGGAAGTTTTGCTTACCAAGATGCCCACGCAGAAACGGTACAAACAGAATCTGGAGACTTGCAGGATGAGAGCATTTAGCTTAGATGTGAAAATATTCAATATATTCCTACTCATCACCAATATCTCTTTTCCTTGAAGCAGTTTGGGTGGGGAGGAACCCAGCCTACGCCACCTTGTGCCGCCAGGCACTGCTCAGCCACCCACGGGAAAGGCACCCCACGGCATGGGGTCAAGCCCAGCGTTTCCACATGCATCAGCCCATCACCCCGCTAAGTCCAGTACCTGCCGCCCAAGGAGACCTTGTGCAACACACACGGCAGTTCTGCCAAGCCAGAAGGCAATAATTCCTCCCTAACACTCGCAGCCGCTCGTAGTCACCTGCGAGCATGAGGTTTGATTGCTCCTTCTTGGCTTTCCTGGCCACCGAAACTCAGAGCAGTCAGAAAATTAATCTGAACTGCCTCAGAAACAGGCCCAGGGCAGAAGTCGGGCCTCGATGGGTTTCTTCGGCCCTCCTTAGGTAATTTTTTTTCCATTTAACTCTTCTTTAGGCACAAATGCAAGGCTGGAAAATCAACCTGCCATAAATCACATGCGGAGGGAGAAGATGGTAGAGGTTGGCTGTGGGAAGCCTGCATGGCCTCTCCGCCCAGCGGAGCTCCTGGAAAGGCCACCAAGTCTCCCACAGATGGCCACTGCGCTGTAGACCACACCAGACCAAGGATGTCAGCCTCAGCTGAAACCAGATTTCTCCTGCTCCCCCAACAGCCCATGTCACCTTTCTCTCTTGCCAGCCCCAGAGTTATCCCTGGGAAGCAGGATCCATGCAGAAAATAGGTACCTGAAACTTGGTCCCCATCCTTGTCATGATGGTGCCAAGCTGCAGCACTGTTACCATTAGGCATCAGGTTCCTCCTGCCAAGCCTCAAAGCTCAGCCCTTATACAGGTGACATTTTGTGCCAGCTGAAAGCATCGTGTTTTCCTCCTTCCACAAGAACATAAACCACTCCGCAACCGTAATAGAGAAGTCAGGATTTCTTGGTGAGGTTTTCAGATCCAAAGCATCCCACACACGACCTGCCCCCCTCTCCCACACAAGCAGAGCCTTCAACACACTGAGCACATCAGCTGCTTTATGTTACCAACATGTGGGCTGGCCTCGAGGACCTCAGGGGTTTTAAGTAGGATGATGTTTTACACCTGTACACCCTAGTGATGCAAATGGTATCTAAAGGGAAGTTCATGCTTTTCTACTGTGTGTCTTCCTAAGACCAGTCTGATGTAGAAATGCCATCAGTGAGGCACTGGGAAAGGGCTGGAAATCCTTGCAGCATCCACGAGCACCCGTCCCACCACTTCGGGGCTTTGCATAGTGACAGCCCCGTCACCCGCCTCTGAGAAAAGGCTCCTTAGACAGCAGGTGATGACATTGCCCAACACCAAGCCAGCCCAAGGCTGCTGCACGCAGATGGAAGCAGCACAACTAGAAAAGTAATTTGTGAAGCTGCTGCTAACATTTATAATTTCAATTTCCCCAACAGCAGGGAAAATTACAGCAGCTACAGCAGAGCTGCGAGCTATCCGTGGAAAAATTCATCACAGGTGATGCTGGCCCAGGCCATGCCGACATGCCTTGTGCCAGCAGCACCGCTGCCTCCCACCGCCACATCCCAACTGGGGCTTCGGCTGCCAAAGGCACCTGGACACCTCAAACAGCGAGAGCTGCCAGGGCAGCACCTGGGGGGTTGTCTTAAAGTGGGCACATTGGATTTTTCTTTTTTCAATTATGAAAACATTTCATTTGCAATCACACACGAGTTCTTTCTTTAAACTAGATCCATGTTTTGTGCCTCAGTAGGCTGACAAAGCCCTTTAATCTTTAAAATCCCAATAGTTACCTGGAGAATAATACCAATATTAAGTGAATCTCAGGCTACCAGCCTTGAAGAACACAGCTGAGCACAAAAAATGGATGAGGCAGCTCCCGTGTATCCGTGGAAAAACAGAAATATCACTTAGCTGCATGTTGTTATGAATACATGTATGTGTATACATATAATATTAAGAGCTCTGCACCCATGCCTATTGCTTCACTGCTGAAAGCTGCTATTTGATCTGATTCCCAGCACAAACGCAGCCAGCACAACCCATGCCCACTAGAAAACAAACACCTTTATTTTAAGCTGTTTATTTTTCATACGGCATACTCAAGGTGTGAAGACTGGCGCAGCACGTTCCCGACATTTTATTAAGCAAGACACGGGCCAGGTAGGGTCTCTGCACCGCAGGGCGCTCCCTGGGATCTCCCAGGGTTACTGCCTTTCACTCACCCATGCAAAATGCCTGAATTAAGACTATGTCCTACAGTGCCTCGGTGGCTTATTGGATTAGCGACTGCTCTTCAGCAGCTCAAATCAAAGTCTGAGCAGCATGACCTTTTGCTTGTAGGGCTGTGAAGGTGCCCCCGGTGAAATGAGTTTCCCTTGCCCTGCTCCAGTGGTCCATATCACCCAACAAGCGGGCACTTCACAGAGCATGAAACCCATTCAATAGGGCCAAGGACTTAGCAGCATGCTTGAGTGGGAAACCTTCCCACCCACTGGACGCCCCTTTGGAATGTGAATGAGAAGCCGGCAGCAAAGGCTGGCGCAGGATCCGGCCCCGCTGCACCTGGCATGCCGTGCCACCGGAGCCCGCCCTTCTTTAGATCTGAGATTTCAAGGAAAAAGAAAAAACCCGGGCTGACGTTTTACAAAGACCAAGTTCAGCTCTACATCTCACCCTGCCGCCGATGAGCAAACCTGCACGCCATTTGCTCCTGTCATCGTCTGTATCTCCAGCCTTGGTCATTTCAATAAGCAATTCTTACTGAAAAATCAACTTGAAGAGGATTTCTACATTTTAAACTCCCAGTAAAAGGAAAGACAACTTTTAGAAGGGCTGTAGCGCATATTCTGTCTTTATCCAGTTTACACACAAAAAGGCAACTTCATCCCAATGTAAGAAGGGATTTTAGAAACGCTTCTGCCACGTAGCCTGGACAGGCAGGGAGGGAGGGAGGGGATGCTTTGCAGTTACTGCCATCCAACAGAAGAGCCACCTCAAAACAACCCTGAACTGATATCCAGAAAGACAGGACTTAAACCTTAGCACCGTGACATTCAGCCACAACCTCGTGGAAGGAACACAGCGAAGAGCAAACAGTCAGAACTCAGATTTAGCCAGCCACAAAGCACCAGGCTAAAGCCCCAATTTGAAGCACTGAAAGCACAAAGCACAGAGCCATATGTATATATAACTTGCATGAAAATTCTGCAAGCAATTTGCAAGTCATCAGTGTGGTAGGTGGCAGCATGGCCAACAGCCCTGCTGATACATATGGGAGAAGAGATGGAAAGGCCATTCAAAAGGTTAACAAGCAAAGCGGCAATTTCTAAATGAAAATGCATCCCCCGAGGGAGAGCCCTGCAAGCAACCACACGGGAAAGGTGCTTAGCATGGGGCAGGCCACAGCAGCCAGGAGCAGCAGGGACGGACAGCTTTGTTCGCTTTCTGTAGCCCCCTCTCCAGCCCCTGACACTGCTAACGCGCCCCGCGCTGCTTCCCCCACTTCGTACAGGTAGCAGCAGAAAGCAGCAGCTCCGTACTCCTGCGTCGGCATGGTTTGAACACAAGAAGAGCGTGCAACGATTTGGCGTTTAGCAATTTTGGTGCTTTGCAGCCATGGTTGGTCCCCAGCACCCTGCTTCACCACAGGCCATCAGAGAGCAGCTGCGAGGCTGGAACGGTGCTGGGTGCTGGTGCTCGGCCCCTGAAGCTCCCGGATTTCACTGCATACCAAAAGGCATAGGGAAGGCTCACTTATCAGTTAACTGTAGATGGAATTTAGGTTTTAGCACACTGAAGTTTCTCCCTGGACATAAACAAACCATGTGTGGAGGAACAAAAACAACCCGAACCGTACGTTGTCAGCTTTTACACTGGGATTTCACCAAGCCCCACAACAGATGAAAAGCCAGGGAGACCAGCACAGACCCAATGTATGTCTGCAATCGCTCTGCTGGTTGCCTGGACTTTGAAAATGCATGGAGGCATAGGAAATGAACTGAAACACTGAACAAAGGCGTAAATACAGTAAAAGCAGAAATGCTGAATTCCCATACCAAGCATTTGAAACACTAAATCAGAACACATGTAACAGAGCTTTCCTTCACTAACTCTAAAAAAAGAATCCAGAACAGTGCTTTTGCTGCTGGGTGCCTTATGCTCACCAAGTTTTTAGCTTGTGACTTGAGCTGTGCTTTATAAGCCCCACAAATCAGATGCCAACCTGGAACACGTGAATTGCACCACACCATGCCAGCCAGTGAGGATGGCACCGGGAATTAGAGACATTAATCCTGCAAATACAGAAGCATCAATCCCCTGCAGTGACCCAGGACCTGGGTGGGTTAGGGTCTTAGTCAAGAGGCCTGAAGACTGGCACTATTGAGACACCGGTGTGGCATGACCCCATCTTCTTAGCAAGAAGTATTTGCCATTTAATAGCTGCTAGGAAGCCCAGCTGGAAAGAGGTGAAGGTCTCCATGTGGAGCCTGGATAAAGACAACACATCCATCGTTCAGCATTAAGGAGAGAATAGCTGTGAGGAATGATCTGAAGCCCCTCAGTGGTGAGCAAGAGCTCACAGAGATGTATTAGACCAGCTCTGCTGGAGTTTTCCCTGTCGTGACCAGGGGAGGCCACTTTTGGCCACCAGGAACTCCTGCCTTGGAGAATGAAGACTGAAAAGCACCTAATGCATGCCAAATATAAGCAAACATAAAATAACAAATGGAATAAAATAAGAAATAAAAATAATAGGATATCAAGCATGGCAGCTTTCATTCTGTAGCATTAATAAGAGGGACAATTGTGGTGGGTTAACCCTTGCTGGATGCCAGGTGCGCACCAAAGCTGCTCTATCACTGCCCCCACTCAGCTGGACAGGGGAGAGAAAATACAACAAAGGGCTCATGGGTCAAGATAAGGACAGGAAAGATCACTCACCAATTACCATCACAGACAAAACAGACTCAACTTGGGGAAAATTAACTTAATTTATTGCCAATCAACCAAAGTAGGGTAATGAGAAATAAAACCAAATCTCAGAACATCTTCCCTCCACCCCTCCCTTCTTCCTGGGCACAACTTCACTCCCGGATTCCCTACCAACGCCCCCAGCGGCGCAGGGGGACGGGGAATGGGGTTTACAGTCAGTTCATCACACGTTATTTCTGCTGCTTCATCCTCCTCAGGGGGAGGACTCATCACACTCTTCCCTGCTCCAGCGTGGGGTCCCTCCCACAGGAGACAGTCCTCCACGAACTTCTCCAACGTGGGCCCTTCCCACGGGCTGCAGTTCTTCACGAACTGCTCCAGCGTGGGTCCTTTCCACGGGCTGCAGTCCTTCAGGAGCACACTGCTCCAGCGTGGGTCCCCCACGGGGCCACAAGTCCTGACAGAAAACCTGCTCCAGCGTGGGCTCCTCTCTCCACGGGGCCACAGGTCCTGCCAGGACCCTGCTCCAGCGCGGGCTTCCCACGGGGTCACAGCCTCCTTCGGGCATCCCCCTGCTCCGGCGTGGGGTCCTCCCCGGGCTGGAGGTGGAGATCTGCTCCACCGTGGACCTCCCTGGGCTGCAGGGGGACAGCCTGCCTCACCATGGTCTTCCCCACGGGCTGCAGGGGAATCTCTGCTCCGGCACCTGGAGCATCTCCTCCCCTCCTTCTTCACTGACCTGGGGGTCTGCAGGGCTGTTTCTCTCACATATTCTCCCATTGCTGCAATTCAGCAAGTTTTTTTTCCCCTTAAGTACGTTCTCCCAGAGGCGCTACCACTGTCACTGATGGGCTCAGCCTTGGCTGGTGGTGGGTCCGTCTCAGAGCCGGCTGGCATTGGCTCTGTCGGACACAGGGGAAGCTTCCAGCAGCTTCTCACAGAAGCCGCCCCTGTAACCCCCCCCGCTACCAAAACCTTGCCACACAAACCCAATACAACAACAAACTGGGACAGCCTTCTGTGGACTGGAAGGGGAGGGAGCCTGGGCAGGGCAAAGCACCAAATCCTGGGAGGACAGAGGTGGCCAAGAAATCCCCAAAGCTGCCAATGGCCAGCCCAGCGCTGCAGACAGGCCGTGCCAGCTCCAGAGAGCAGGGATGCTCCCAAGAACTTCTGCAGCCAATGGCCCTTCCTGGACTTCTTGGGAATGGAGGCAAGAGCAGCTTCTCTTCCAGCTCTAGACCATATGCATGTCTCACAGCCCCATACAAAGGGAGAACCCAGCACTGATGTATATCATTACTTCATAAGAAAAAAAAAAAAAAAAACTAACAAAGCCTCTTATTCAGCAGCCAGGGTTTTGGGGTTTGCAAGGTTTTTCTCCACTGAAACACCTCCTGGATTTCAATGGGATTTGGGAACTGAAACCTCAGATTCCTCTGAAAGCTCCAGCACACTCATTAACCAAATCTCAGTGCTTTATCAGTAGAAGAATGAGGAAAATTAAAGCACTGAAAGTGATGGACATCTCAAGCTAAAGGAGAAACGGATGGACTAGTGCCATTCTGCAGGCAGCCCACCCCCAGTGCCCAGGGCCCCTCAGCCGGCGCATGCCCACCCCACGTCCCCCAGCCTGGCCACCCCTGCTCTGGTGTCCTGCCTGTCCTGCACAGGGAGGATGCCCAAGGGCTTTCCTTGGTCCCACCCTCTAGGAGCATCACAGCTCCTCTCTGAAAACATACAGCAGCTGCTTGAATGCTTCTGAAGGGAGGCAAGAAGAGACAAACCTTCGCAGACAACGCTACGCAAACCAGTGGGAAATTCCACTTTCCAGCCTTTGCACTGCATTAAATCCTAGGGCTTGGCTTCTTGGATTTATATTCCTCCATGGTTTCATTTTTCCCTAAAAAAAAAGAAAAAAAAAAAAAACCCAACACCACACAAGCTGTTAAGCTTCAAAACTTAATATTTCCTTAACTCAGAGCTTTTCAGCTCGACAGCTCTTAAACATAAGCCTCTTTGACTGAAGTCTCCTGAATTAAGCTATCTCCAGCAAGTCACCATCTCGACCCCCATCTGCAGAGCTTCCTTCCCTTCTCTGTGGGACAGCCGATCCCCCCCCACACCCCCACCACAGGCGCCTGCCCACTGCCCCTGTGCTGCTCTGGGTGCTCTCCCACAGGCAGGACCTCACCTGGAGGCTGCGTGACCACATGTCCCCACAGCCGGCATGTGCCACCCCTGGGGCCATTCAGGGTTGATGGACACACAGCTGCAGGCACTGATCAACCAGTGATGTCCTGGACCTCCCAGTGCCCCATGTCACCATCCTCAGTCATGGCACAACTGAATGAGCAACTTGGAGCAGCTCAAGGTGGGCCAAGGCAGACACAGGACAGCTCTTTCTAAAAACAGCGCTGAAAAAAGTATGTTTCTACTGATCCTTCTGAAGAGGAGCCATAGGCCACACCTGGCTTCAGAACAAGAACTCAAAAAATACAACACATGGGTGGGTCATCTTCTTTGCTGTTTCCACAAAGATATACCCAAACATGGCTTTTTTTCTGGAAAATCAGTGTCACAGGTCAGGAAAGAGACATCTCTGGAGGTCCCAGTCTCCTGGGGCAGGCACAAGCATCTTGCAGATCTTACCCTACAAACAGGTAAGGCTGAATGTTCCGTCTGCTTGGAGGTGCAGCAGCAGGATTGGGCTTTTATCATCACCATTCTTCACCATGACCAAAATGAGAGCACCAGCCTCTGCTGTGCTCTCAGGGACACCTTGCCCAGCAACACAGAACGGGAAAGAGATTCATGCAGGAGCACCACGTTTGCAATGGTGTTCAAGCTTCTTCTAGAGACTGAGAGTGCAAGACTGACCAGGGAAAGTCAGTGCTGCTCACAACAGCAATGCGTAGAAAAGACTGGAGGAGGAACTGGTAAAGATCAGAAGTAAGACAGAGAGGAGAAACCTGAGGAGCAGCGATGGACCAAGTTAGCAAGGAGAAGGCTGTGGCAAGATCTAGAACTGGGAATGAGTTGGAAGGGACTATCCGGAACCATAAAGCTAGAGAGAACAAGCAGAAGTACCTCTCCTACTTCGTGACCCTAAAAAAGAAGACAAGATCCCCCAATCTCCCTGTCCTTCTGTGGTCTCTGGAGATCACAAGGGCTGGGTCCCCTTCTTCATTATGGTGTTCCCAGGACATGGTATTGCCCTTAGCTAGAAGGGGTGGGGGCCATTTAGTTAAAAGTGATTTCCATCTGGAAAATCTGACAGAAATGCTTGGGGGGGGGGGGGGGAAGGGGCAGGGAAGTCTCCTAAAGGCCAGAGGTGGCCTTATTACTAAATAGAAAGCTTTATCCATTAGTTGTAGTTGCCCACTGCCTCAGTGTCCACACACGCTTACATACAAGGAACAGCTAAAGCAGCAGGTACTATGGGAAGCAACACTGGGATGATATACACTTTCACTGCCTCAATACAGTGTGATTTGTATTACTACGAGCCTCTCTCAGCAAGGACGTTCTTGGGAGAACATCACAATTACAAGCTTTGGTACAAGTGTAAAGAGTAATGGGAAAGAAGTTACAGGAATTGGGCATGGATAAAGGTGGCTACAGCAGTGAGATGCCAAGTACCTCAACAAGCTACAATCTGCCTTCAACTCTCCCTGCAGTTATTTTTATGAAAAAAAAAAAAAAATCAATCTAAAAACCTCAGGCTTAATTTGAAAACAGCTTTGAAAATTTATATTCTCATTCAAGAGGAACTAATTTTCTCTTAAATACCAAGTAAGTCAACAGAATTGGATTGGACTCAGCAGGCTTACGGCCCCAATTAGTTCAAGGGATCTTGAGTAGGACTGTAGGACCCTTCTAACAAAATTGCCTTCAGTTTAAAAAAAGACTGTTCCTAGCACCTCTGCAAACCAAGCACTAGGTCTAAGATGAACCAGGCACATCAATTCTGGTTTCAGTGGCCTAATTACATTCCCTCCTTTTGCTGTTCAAGTATGCCATTTTCCATTCCCTCGGCTGGACAAGTCTCTGGGCAGCACATCACCGCCCACGCAGACACCTCGGGAAGTGGCAGGCACTGTTAGAGGTCCCCTGCTGAGCATCCCACTGAGGGTCTCCATTTTTCCTGTTCCCACTTTTGACCCTCAACCTCCGTTTTCTTTTTTTGATTCATTGCCCTTTCTCATTCTTTGTTTTCTCCTCAGATCCTGTTCCTATAAAGGCTCTTCTGGCTTGGTTAGTGTGAGCTGATAGAAGTGGTAGAACAGAAGAGTTTCTGAAGAAAGTAAGGAACAGAACAAAAGTCATCCCCATACGACTGACCACAGGCCATGCATGCATGCAATTAGAAGAGTCCAGTGGTCTCCATGGCATGCTTATATCATCTTAATTAACATTTAACTTGTGGTCCAAGTAAGGTATGGCTTAAAATCCACTTGCCTAACAACAGACAACCCAACAGCCAGCCACTGAAGAGCTGATCCAACACAACACACAGAATTGCTGCCAAAAGTATAAGTGTAGATAAAAAACAACCAGTGAGTAGAGAGCAGGTGATTCCCTCTGCTGTCTGCAAAAGGAAGGACAAGTCAGGCCCATTCAGACGACCTCGAAGTCCTGTACCACTTCTCCCGTGCCCAGTCACGTAAGATCTGCTCTCCTCATTCAGATTACGAGAGCCAGGACTCAGACGAAGCAACCCTTAATAAATACCAGATCACAAAACCTCCAAACCTCACTCAACACAACCAATTGCACTTGCTGCTGCTTGCCAGGACCTACTGCCCATTAGACAAGGCCAGGGAATAAAGGCCCTCCACCTAACACTTAGCTCCAAACCACCCAATTCATTTACAGCTTTTTCTAGGACATTTCCTAAGTAGGATCTAGTCTTTAATTCCCCTTTGGGAAAATGGCAAGAGGAGTAAGGATCTATGTGCTTGTTCCACAGGGAAAGAGGTAAGGAAAAGTTGGGAGAGTTTGGCTGCCAGTCAGTAATGGCATATTGGAAGGCGACGGGACATAGCTTGGTGTATCTGGGTAAGATTTCTAGAGAAGGAAAGGACAGAGAGCATGTTCCAGCATGAACTTAGCCCCTGAGGGACTGTCTGGGTGGCAAGAAGCCCAGAACCACCACCCATCCTGGCCCCGTTTTCCATTACCTCAGCCCACACACACTCCCTTCCACCCTCCCGCCAGCCATGCTCGAGTTGCTCCTCTCCAAAGGCTGCAACAACTGCTGAGCACAGGCAAAATAACACAGCCCTGTACTCATCATAGCGCTTGGGGTCTGAGACACCATTTTGGCAAGCTGGTTTGATTCACAGGAGCAAACAGAAGCCTGAGACAGACCTAAGGTGGCCACAAGCACTTTTCTTGAACACCCTAAGTAAGGAATAAGACACAGACCAAGACCTCCTGAAGCTGGAAATGGTTGTTTTACTGCAGGACAGTATCTTTCTATTATCACCTCTTCTGAAACCAGATGCCGAGAAACACCAGAGACTTGGAGACAAAATAGATCTGTACGGTGTATCTGCAGCCAACACCGTGCAGCAGAGGACAGTGCTGCTGCACACCCCGCGTGGTGCCGCACACCCGCTCAGCTGTGTGGCCCTCCCCTTGTCCTGTGCAGGGGAACACCAGCCGGCTACCTGTTCTTTGTAAGGAATGAAACACCTATGGGAGAAAACAGAGCTTGGAAAAAGCAAGGAGCAGAAGGGTCCTGCAATGGGAAGGCAGCAGGGGGAGAAATCTGTGGAGAAAGGAGGTCAAAGGACAGCCCCTGGAGAGGCATTTTAACATCCTGTAAGGGGAAGGCAAGTTGTTCTCCCACAGCAGAGCAAGAAAGCCTGTACTGGCATCAATACACTTGACTATGTACCTCCATGCTCTCAGATAAGCCATCCTCAAGGACCAGGATCACACGGGCTTAAAACCTTCAACGTAGCTACCAAAAGATTATAGCTTTGTTGCAATCATGCCATTACTACCATGATAAAAACATGTTTCAGCTCTGCAGAAAGTCAAGAACTGTACTTCAATAACCCACATCTGGTATTTGGCATCTTCTCTTCAATAGGTATTTTCACATCTGAGCTTAAACTAAGGTTTTTTGAATTCAACCTTTGAGGCTCTGTTCAAAGAAGTGGAAGAACTGGCAGCTGCATGTGAATATCCTAGAGGATATGGCTGCGCAGCCCAGCAGTCCCAGTCATCGGATGGCCAGTCCCAACAGGAGCAAAGTGTTTGGAGATGTGACTGGCAGGAATGGGCGAGGTCTGCTCCTGGGAGGGATGGGGCAGACCGCCACGCAGCCAGGAGCAGGGAGCGGACAGCCACTCTGGCCGCTTTTCACAGCCAGAGCAGCAAGAACATAAACCGGCAGAAAACAGCGAGCAAGCTAACCCGGGCCAAGTAATCATTTTTATGCCATGATGTAGATGCCTCAAAGATGCCTCATGATGCTTAATGGCATCCTAACAAAGACTTGACTTACCTTATACCTTGGCTACAGCACAGGAATGCGTTTTCCTTTAGAACTGCTCAGGTGGGCTCCCATCCTCCCCTGCAATCCTCATGCCGAGTGGGGCTGTGCCCCACAGACCTGCTTTGGTCAATGTCCTAGACAGGCAACACCCTGGCTTTTCTTAAACATTTAACACTCAGAATATTTTATTGGCTGGATAGCCTCTTACTGAAATTACTGTACAATTTTCACTTGTTTCAGCCAAAATTGAGGGCAATTTTGCTTAAATAAGCCTGTCTGTGCCATTAGCTCTATTTCACCAGGGAAATTTGCTCTTACTTGTGCATATGACATCATCTATTGACATAACCCCACCGAAAGAGGCATTTCAAACCCTTATTCTCTGCGTTTTCACATGCTGCAATTATACTCAAGCTTAAATGAATCTTTGACACTAGACTTGCACTGTGTGCCGCTTCTCTACCATGCACTTTGCTTGTCTTTGTTTTTCCAAAAAGAAACACTTGCTTCTGGAAACTTGCACTGGTTTCCATCGTGCCCAGAATCTCAACTATAGAAACTAAGGTTTTTGTAATAGCAAACCTTAAAAATATTTCCAGTGACAATTTTACAAACCAAATTATACATTCTGCTTCTAGAACTACTTGGAAAAAAGAATACCCAGTTAAAAAAAAAAAAAAAAAAAAAAGAGAACCCATGCCCAATTAGCACAATCCAAGTTTTTACCATGTCTTGTGAAGGCAACCGCTGTAGGACCCCAACTGTGCAAGTCCTTTAAGTGGAAAAAAAAAAAGCCAACCTGCTAAAGCCTGCTTTAATGCCCTTCTGTTCTCATGCAAGATTTTTCTGCTGTGAAAAACAGAAGTCAGTTGCATTCTCACACATAGCAAGGATTAAATCAAAGTTTAATTAGTTACAACTGCTTAAATGTTCTTATTAAGTATTCTTTCTGTGTCCATACCATTACTGCAGTTACTACACCCCGACATAGCATTCAAGCATTTGAAGTGATACAGCATTCAGACAAGAGCCTTGAGGAAGAGTTTGGTGCCAGGCATGACACCCATGCTATCCTTCCCCTGCATCTGAAAGAGACCTTACACCTCGGCATTTCTACTTTATATGACAACCAAGAATGGTCCAAAAATTTAACTCTGCCTCTTAGTGTCATTGGTAGGCAATAATCAAAAGAGACAGAAGGAACCGAGACAGGACTACCTGCCCATCTGAGCTTTTGCGATTTGCTGAAGATTAACTCCTCGTCACTCGCAGGAATTTATCCACTGGCACTGATCTCCATCAGTGAGTTCTCTAGGCACACCCTACAGCATTCAAGCTAATTCTCTTCTCCACAAAACCCTCACAGGGTCATTACGTGAGACAACCTCAGAGACTGCAGCCCCTCAGAAGAACAGCACAGCCAGCAATACCCAAATCAAAAGTATTACATTTTACAAGTGGAGTCGCAAGCCCTACAAAACTCAGTTGTTAAAGCGAAACCATAAACCAAAGAGCAATGAAGCGGGTCAGAAATCGAGATGCAGGAAAGGCTGTTTTAAGCAATTATGTAATTAGTGGTCACTTCCAGACAAGAATAAAGCCCCACTTACCACTTAGTCTTCTCACCAATCATCTGCTCAGTAACTGTAAAGCTCATGGAATCAGAGTTAAGTTGTTTTTAAAGTTGACAACATAAATGAGACTGATGTGTACTTGGTAAAGAGAAGTAGGTAAAATACTTAGCAATAGTTCCTATGAGAACTCTAAAGCCCTGTTATCTTCTGGGTTCAGTATGCAGACTACCCCCAACCCATAAAAAAAGAAACGATAGTACTTTATTAAAATACTAAATTTTATTTTTTTTTCCACGTACATTTAAGTCTCCCCACCATTTCCATTTGTCTGACCACCACCACCACCATGCCTTATCAAAACATTCCATACATACTTAAAATGAAGCTGAGGGTGGAGTCCCATCTTTAAAAACTAAACAGGCATTTTGGACAACACATTCTTGGCAAGGTAATCTGGATGACATTTATCAGACACAGTAGGGAAAGCTCTTTCAGCATTTGTAAAAAGGACAGCCAAATAATGGTTACAGAAATAAGACTGCAGATTTTAATGAACTGTTTAAACTGTTTTCTTTTCTTACAGAGTCTGTCTCCACTGCCAGAGAGCTTGAATGACCTGGAAGTGTACACAAAAAGTTAGAAACTGAAATCCATTTTTGTAATTATTTTCAGTTTACTATCTCCACTTACTCCACAAAATATTGACATGAAATTACAACAAAAAATGCATTCCTTTCAGAGAAAATCAAGTTGAAAGCAAGATATTAGGTCCTTTTGCTAGAAGACTGTTATTCACTGTAAGTCACAATAGTAAGAATTCAGTGAAGGTAAGTGAGAGGATGGGTGTGGACCAGCTAGGCAAATATTGGCTGAACTCTGCCTACCCTGGCTAATGTCAGACCAACTCCAGTAGCTGAGGCTAACTGCTTTTAAACATTCTTTCAAGAACCTATCAATTTGTCTATCAGACAAGTTTACTCTGAACCACTAAGGGAAGCAGGAAAGCATAAGGAATTCTGTCACTGGAAGGGTTTTAACTTACAGGAATTTTGATAGGGAAATCTAAGACACATTTTAGCCTAGTATATGTTGAGTAATAACCAATTCAGAAACTTGCTTCCTGATACCACCTTTTGGCTTGCCCTCTTACAAGAGTTCAGTTGACTTTGGGAGAAAATGTAGCAAGAAAGCCATAATCTCAATCGCAAAACAGTTCCCCCTCCCAGACACCCTCCCCAACAAAAGGCTGAACAGCAGACTGGCCTAGGTGGCCAAATTCAGCAGCAAGGAAAACCACAGCTCATTTCCTTAGCCAATATGGTGCCAAAAGGAAAATTCTGTGGGTTTAGTAAGCAAGAGATAATTTACCAACCATATAAAAGCTGGAAAAATGTAATAAAATATTAGCTCTCCCATCTTAGCCAACTAAACCCTTAAAACCGTTCCCATTTATTTAATTTGAAGTATTGTTCGCGGTTTGTAACCCTTTGAAACAGTCCAAAGCTTGTAAAGATTAAGAAGTGGAAAAGAATCCCTAAGTCAGGTTATAAAAGTTTCTTGGATTTTATCAAGTTCCAATAAATTGAGTTACCTTCTGGTCCTCCGTCCTGAAGCAATTCTTAACATAGTTGGCAAATTTGGGTTCCAGCTTAGGAAGGGAAGAACCCTATTTTGAAAAAAGCAAGCCTTAGTGTATGCAGGTCATTTAATGACTCCGATAAGTAACCATTTATGAAGCTTAAACACTTTTCAGTTTTACTGAACTTACCTTGCAACATCCCAAACCAATCTGCTTTTAAACCATTTTAAAGTTTTCTTCTCTACAGTACACAGGTATTTCTCACAGGAGTGCCTACACACTAATATGGCTGTACAAACACCTTTGCTCATGCTCAAAAACCTAACAGCAAGCATTCAGCACTTAAAATAACCTTGTTGTAGCCGACATTCATATGCTATTCAGATAAACTAGAACTAATTGCATATTTATGGATTCTTACTACAGCATGCAACTTGAGACATTACTATCCTTCACAGGTAGGTTTCTGACTCCAGCTCTCTAAAGCAAAAAATTAACTGATCTCTCACCTACCCTTTAAGACTCATTCCAACACATCAGTTCTATAAATTTAAAGAACTGTTCTAGAGACATTTGTTTGTATCTCTGAAATAGTCTTTGCACATACTCAAATGTACAAAGCAGATTCGGTAATAATTCATGGATCAAGGTTTTTCTTCATGTCTCTTTCCATCTCCAGTCAAAATAATACAGCACACTATTTTAAGAGACACTGATTTACTTTCACATGCCCCATGAGTAGTATTTTTCCCATTTTTCAAGTACATCAGTTGAAATATACCTAGCCAATTATGATAGTTCACTTAGCTGCTACTTGGCACATTGCAGAAAACAGCAATTGTATGTTTAAAGAAAACAAATCTACATCATGAATACCTGAAACTGCAATACTGCAACCAAAAAGCTTGGATTTGGACAAACGTCCTGCCTCTGGATTCTGTCAATTACTGATGCTTTTCTATTAGCTTGTTGACATCTATTTACTACGTAATACAGCAGTTCCACTCTAATAGTTTCATAAAGTGGTATTTATTTTTTTTTAAAGCTGCTAACTTGCTGCCTGTCATCTAGAATTGCTATTGTATATGGCAACGCGCAAATCTTTTGCCTTACTAAGGTATGCTCCAGTACCACCTTGGAAAACATTAAATTAAGCTGCCTGCTATTGCTTCTACAGATTTGTGCTTACACAGCATTTCCCAGTAAAAACACTCTTCAGCAACAGAAAGTATATTCTAAAGCTACTTGCCAGTTATCTGGTCTGCATGCTTTTCTCCATAGGGACATCTGTCTACTGTGAGCAGCTCAGCCACTTCTGCTTACACTGCAGAAACAACACTAATCATGGCTCCTCTGAGTCATGCAAAAAACCACCCTAGCATCCACTAGATCCAAGAGGTTAGTTTGACCTAGCAGAATGATACCATCCATCACTGTCAGGTTCACAATTTAGGGATATGCATTTTGATCCTAATCACAATCTGTCATTGCTCACTCTGCATCCACTCCATATCAGAACACTTTTTGTCTTATTTAGCATTCCTGCAACAAAACTGCCTCAAAACATTTAGAATCTAAGCAGAAGATAATCCTAATTCTTTAGATGACTTGATTGCCATTGTAAGGGGGAAAAAGTTTATCATCTCAGACCAAACAAACAAACAAAAAAACCCACAAAACAGAATTCTTCATAGCACCAACATCAGCCAAAAAATAAGTCTCCAATAAAGAATCTGGTTCAGTCACAAATGAGCATATGATCTATAAGCACACTCCTGAGCTAGTGAAGTAAAATCAGAACTCATACTCTAGATGTGAGGTCCTCACTACCACCTATTCTGTAGTACAGGTGTGTACATAGCTGCACCCCAAGCTAGCGCACACATTTCCAAACCTGGCTAAGGAGGAAGAACTGCTATTACCTGCTATGCTTTCACCCATCCAGCCTATAATTAAAATGCAATTTTCTTTTTTATACTTAAATAGCAGCTAAGAAGAATATTCATATGCAAAACCACAAAATGCTAGTCAAGCTGATAACCAGAAGACAAGTGACTGCCCTGTGACCTTCAGAAGATGAAGCATTCATTGAAGGGAGACTCAATTAACCCCAGATCTCCAGTTCAGAAAGCAAATGCTTTCAGGTCTTCCTTGATTCATTAATGCATGCCACAAGCACCTATCTCCCCCTTCTGGAAGTTATAAAGCCTTACAAGCATCTGGATATGTAAGTTGGATACTGCTTTAGGACCAAGCTATTCCAAGCATGTGAAGAACTCTGCTTTACTCTAGTTGCCTAAAACAAAACATGTACACTAGTTAAGACACCTGTAGCATAAGTATCACCCAAGGTTTGTTGCTTTGTGTTTTGATGTGTGGGGTTTTTTTCAAATTTTAACTGAATTCACTACGAAATACCAAATTACTCATCACCACTACTGGAAGAATACAAAAACAAAGCAGTTCTGTTTCTCATGAGTAGAGGCCTCTCTTTGTCCCAAATGATTTTCATTCCTCTGAGCTTCAACATCAACATACTGATAACAGCACAGCAATCAGTGACATATAACCGTTTCTTGAAAACATCCCATTCTTCTGATCTATGACATGTAAAAATAAGGCTGAGAAACCTGAAGTTTCTGAAAACTCACCTTATCTACAGATGCTTGCATTTTTGCTTTAATCTCCTCTAACGACAGAGGGACTTTTGGTGTTTTTGGAGTTAGAGATTTATCCTTCTTGGAATCTGGAGTCTGAAAATTATTATTCATTGTTAGGAACTTGCACATACATAGAGCTACTCAGTATACAAGATCAAGTTTTCTATAAACAAGAATGTTAAAACCTACTGCAGAATTTATACATAATAAAAGAACTATCGCATATACTTCACATAGTTTTCAAAAAATCACAGCATTTAAATTTGTGCTTCCAACACATTCCTTGAAGACATGGAAAAGAACAACATGTAAGTTTGGAGGTACTACAGTTAGCGTAGCTAGCATCTTATGCTTCTGGGCAGGTACCTACACAGCTTTCTCCCAACAGAAATGAAACCGAAAATAGCCCAAACATTCAGTGATTTAGAGTTTACACCACAACTGCAGCCACATTAGGACATGTTTTAAAAGGCACACATCTACATTGCTTTTCAAATGCTATCCTGCCATCCATCCCACACTAATTTCTTTATCAACCTTCCTGGCATGCATTTCAAGTACATGGAGCAAGGAAAAGCTGCATACGGAAGCTTGACAACTACAAAGAAACTGAACAAGAAAACTGTTAATTCTCAACAGGATCAGTTAAGTGAGACTCCCTTATTAGCAGCAGCCTCCTGCTGTACTGCAGTGGCAACACAGTTGGCACTCGTCCTCTTGTACAAGCAGCTACACAGAAAAATACAGACTTGTTATTTTAAACCATAAGACCACCAATACCCACAAGGGACAGCAGGTCTGATTTCAAATCTTGTCGTAGTTATATATCGATCACTGAAGGGTTTCACAGGGGAACATGAAGCAATGAACAGTGTCCCCAGCATGCTTCATATTAAGATTCAAAAACCTAACTTAATGGTTAGTACATTATTTAAAGTTACCCTTAGGCAAGAAAACTAACTTCAACACTAGAATAAACATTTGTTTTACTCATTTGTCTTCACTCACTTTTGATTTAGATGCTGGTGTGGACGGCTTAGAGTCCTTTCCATTTTGCTTTGCTTTCTGCATGTTTTTTCCTGAAGCCTCACGGACAGGCTGAAAAGCAAGCACTTAAGTTCATTTGCCATGAAAAACTGCTAGTAAACGTTAAGCTCGCTAACATAATACTCAAGACTTAGTGACAAATACATACTATTTAACCTCAAACAAAAAAGCATTCTCATTGCCCATGCAACATGATCAGTGTCCATTATTTAAACAAAAAGCATGTATGCTACAGGAACTCAAATGAAAAACTGTTGGTGCAGCACAATACATAACATAACCAAGATCAAATTTTGTTATGATGCCATACAACTATGTGGGACCTCCACTATATTTACCACCATATTACATCTTTCCTCATCTATTACCATGCCAAATTTTGGGGGCAGATATTGCATAAGACTAATTCTAGATGGCACTGCAATTCCAAGATCTGACTCAGTGCTGCTTATTTTTTATAACGCAACAATTACCTTTTGCTTGGCATTTCATACAGAACCATCATCTGGGATGTGTGTGAGCTATGCCACATGTATATTTAAGAACTGGATACTTATATTCCTATGTAACTCAAGGGACCATTTCGTTCAGCCACACTAGATTTGATTAGATGGCAGTAAATCTGCAGTTCAGATCGTCTTTACCAGGCCTTAAACTATTGTGCACTATCACCTATAGAAATTCATTAGGAGCAGCATATAGTGAAGTAAACCATTGAATGTTTGTTTCTAAACAGCAGATATGAACATATAAAGTCAAGCAAAGTACGCAAGTTCCAAAAAATTACTACTTTCTACCCCCTGCGGTTGCCAAGTTGTCTTACAGTTTATTTTACCACCAGATGGCACTCAAGGGCTGACGTTCACATTCAAGCACTCAGCTGCCTGAAGTGAACCTTTTCCTACGGGCTCACACATTTAGATCCTTTTTTTACTGAAAGTTAGGTTGCTAAAAAGACCTTTTTCACAGCATGCAGGACTAACTGAAATGGCAAAGCACAACTCACATCTTGGAGCAGGATTTTGTTTGCTGCCCAATAGCCATACACAAATCATACCAGTCTGACAACTGCGCATGTGCATATGCCTGCTGTTAAGAACCCCTCTGCAACAAAGTAAATAAAACATGGATTGGATGCCCATTCACACTGAAGTGTTCTAATGTCCTATTACAATGTCTTTATACAGACTAAGCTAAATCAAAAGCATCCCATTCACACGTTCCAAACAGCTGTGCTTGAACTCATTGATTTAAGGGACTATCTGCCCAATTACTGTCATCCCTTTTATTGATATCTAGTCCATTACAAAACAGAACACTGCACAAAGAGGACACCTCAATTAGCTTCTGCATTACAATAAATACAGACTTCAAACCTAAACAGCTATCTCACACAAACACAGCTTCCCCTCCCCCTGCTTCTGCTTTAGGGGTCTCCACAGGAATCCTCAAAGATGACTCAATCAGGACAGTTAATTAACAGCTATTAGTAAGTTGTGTTAGCACTTGCTCCCCATCTGAATAAGCTTAGCTGCAGATATTAAGTCAACCTGGTGTTACCACTCACTTCCTTTCAAGTTCATTAAACAGGCTGTTTAATCCTTCAGGGGTGAAGAGGGTCACAATGTGTGTGTATGTATATGCACCACTTACTTTCTTCATTGGTGTTTTCATTTCTTCCTCATCATCCTCTAAGTCATCCTCATCACTAAAATTAGAAAGGTGGTCACTCACCATAACTCAAGATTTATACTCACAGCTTTAGCTGCATTAGGAATTAGTCTCCCCCCTCCCCCTCCCAATTAAATGTTTTGTTGATGAAGGAAGCAAGTCATCTTCCCAAGTCTACCTTACACCTTGTTTTAATACATAGGAAGGTGTTAGGCTAAATACTCTACTTACTACCATTAAAGCAGTTAAATGCATTCCCTTCTGCTTTAATACTGAAGGCATGTATCTTAGGACTTCCACTACTATTAATAAACTTAGAATTTCTGTATCAGAAGTTAATGAATTACATGAAACTAAGTTTTATAACCCAGTGTGACATATTTGAATAACACTAATTTAGACTGCATTGTGGATGTAAACTTGAGGTAATTCTGAGCTTTTTGTAGCCAAGATAAACAAGTAGCTTGCTCACTTAACATCCAGTTATGTCACACAATTCGTATTCTGAAATGGTTAACACTACATTTCAAAACACATTATCAAAACAAGACTACATACTCATCCTCCTCATCATCATCTTCATCATCATCCTCATCATCTTCCGATAATTTTGCTTTTTTCTGTAGAAAGATTAAGTATTTTAAGTGTCAACACCATTTTGTCTTAATAAACAGCAACCTTGATCCAAAACAATTTGTGGCATAATTACAAGACTATCTTCCATCAATTTACCTAAAAACCATGAAGTTAGAGCTGCCAAGTCAAAAGCTATTGATAAATTTACAGCATGCTCTGAGCATATGAACCTTTCCTTCTGCACTCCAGAGCTTCAGTCACCATTTAAACTCTTGCAGTACACTGATGTTTATGCTAGAATCTGCACACACTCCGTTACTGTAGTGGACAAAACTTCCACATAAAAGCAGTCTTCACATTAGCCCCTCCAGCAAAGCTTTGGAAACTATCTGTACTTAACTACGCTTCCATAATTTAGTACTTGTCAAGACCCAAGACGCAGGTATCAAAAGACCACGTTAAGTAAATCATACCAAGCCATCTAACTGCTTACTCCTAGAGGCAGCAACACCAAACCAAAAGAAAATTCGGCAGACAAGCTGATTTAAAGTCTATATACCTGTGGTGTTTTTGCTCCTCCTCCACTTGCTGGTCTCTTTGTCGAAGTGTTCACAATTTTTGTATCATCTTCCTCATCGTCTGATTCTGGTTCTTCCTCTAATGCTGATAAAATGATGGCAATGTGTAAAAAAAACCCCACCTCATTTAACAATAGTTAAAGCAAGATTGCTAGTAAGAAACAAACAGGAAAGTATCACCCACAACTAAATAGGCAAAGTCTTACTTAGGTGCTAAATTGATAGCAGGAAGCTTCCCACTAGCTGTCTCACCACCGAGATCAGAAACTTCTCCAGTTGACTGTATGCAAACACTACCACACTGAATGAAATCCAAAATGGGTGAATAACTATCCATACACTGCCTGTAACATTCCTCACAGAAAAGAAGCCATAGAAAATTAGAGAATAAAATTTTCTCCATTTCTAAGGAGACATATTTAAGAGAACTTCTAGAGAGGAAGATCAGTTTCGAAGACAATTCTACAAAGGAGAAGGCTAGTCCTAGCTTAGCTTTTAGTGCAAACTTAAAACTATTTCATGGGCAGTCTTCTCACACTCTCAACTGATAAGCAGAAAGCTCACTTTTTCTGCTGTGAGATACTAACACTGGGAACCTAACACCCATTTTTAAGGAGAGAAATTGGAATTCAAATTGCAAGGCTGACAAACTCCCCTTACCCATACAAAATGAGGCAAGAAAAGGTATGCAAGCATTTCTCTGAACTCCTTTGTCCTACAGTTACCTCGCACCTCTGAGGACAGTGAATTAAAAGATTCAGAGGATCAGTATTAGAGAAAGTACCACTTGAGATACCAGATACATCACCAAGTTCTGTTGGTGCTGACAGGTAGCAAGAGCACAGATTATTAACCAGAGCAATACATACCTACGAGATGTTGACCACTGACGTAAACAGGCCCTGAACCACATTTCAACCTCAACACCACCGGTGGTGTGATCTCAAAGCCACCTAATGAAACCTAAGGAAAAAAGCACTGTTATTTATTCAAATATTAAAGGCGAAGCATGCGTAACAGACAATCCATTCAAATGAAACCAACAGCACCAACATCAGTAGACTCCAAGGCTAACAGTTACTCCAAGTTCCCATCTGACAGAATATTCCGGAAATGTTTAGAGTCAAATCAGGGTCAATAAGCCACAACTGGGTTTACTACATTCTCATCACTTACCATAATTAAAGCACACTTTTCAAAGCCAGACCGATCCACATTTGTTTCTACTTATCTTGGTAGCAAAGCCAATTTGAACATTATCCATCACACCTGCCCCTAGCATTGTACAGTTCCACTTGTACAACATCAGCAACACCAATTCAAACTACTTTCCAGATGGCAGGAATGACAAGTAGGGTGCCTTCAAATCAAGAAAGGGTAGCAGTCACCTTTAGAATCTCTTAAGAAAGCTTGGGACCTGCGGAAAAACTAGATTTTTCTCACCCCAGGCTCAAAGAAAGCAACACAGGCTACAGATGCATCTGCTTGCAAATGCGCACCTTTGTATACATAGAGATGATACGCATGATTACTACCATTTCTTTAAAAAAAGACACAATTTGAACAAAAGTCTATCATCTCCAGATGACTAGAGTAAATCTACTAGGCACAACAAAAATATATTCATATTTAGCTTGTATTTATTACACAGGCCAAAACTGACACTTGTCTGAACCCACTGATCACTGCAGTTTCACCAAAATTCAACCAAAACCTTTTCTAACTTGTCTTTCTCACCTGACACCCAATTTATAGTAGAATTTTTCCAAGTTCCTGTACTTACCGTAGGCTGCACGGACATTTTCAGAGATGCCAGTACTACTTTAATAGGGTTGCCTTCATAGTCCAAGGCTTCTGCTTCTACAACATGTAATTCGTCTTTGGCCCCAGCCCCTAAAGTAACCTGTGAAGTACAGAACAGTGCACATTCTGAGAATCTTCCCAAATATTCTGAAGTCTTTTAAACCCCAATCACTGTTCTGCATCTCTTAAGACTGAAGTTTATATTTCTGACTGCTAATGATTCAGCTGCACTCCCCCCCCAAGCCAATATCCTCTTTCAGCCTAACACTGGCACTTGCAAGATGCAACTCAAGGCATGTGTTTTGACAAGAGTGAGAAGTATAGACATTTTGCTACTGGATGACTGCATTGAAACAGGTCAGTGATAAGTCCAGTCAGCACTGAAGCTGGCCCAAAGGCATAAGTACAAACACATGCTTAGAGGAAGGGAGAGAACTGCTATCACTACTACAGAATCACAGCCTTCATCCTTCCTCTTCCCACCATGTTTTATCTGTCAACTGCTTCACTTCATCACATTACACACTTTTTTTTTTGCTTAGTTGACATTCAATGAGTTAAGTCTTAACAACTGCTCAGTTCAGTAGTGTCTTTCACGCATATGCCTTCTGCACTAATTCACCAAGGACTGAGAGCTGCTGTCCCAGAGCATTTCGAAACTCAAGTGCCTCGATTCCTTACACTGAGTACAAGTCTGACGCTTTCTGAAGATTCAAAAACCGTAGCTGCAGGGAGGCAAATGAGTGACAGACATGGGACAGGCCTGAAATTCCAGTTCTCTGAACCGCTGGCACCTGAGTCAGGATTACATGCAAGAGATGCGAAAACCAAGAATCCCCTGAAGTACTACAACTAACTGTTCCCGAGACCAGTGAACAAGGCTCTCTTGTTTCCTTTCCCACTGCCCATTAAAAGAAAGCTTTCCACCCGCCATGTAAGACGTGGGTGTAAACACTTCAGGCAGAGGCATACAACTCAAGTTTCCATTCTCCAAGAGCTCAGTTTTAGGCAGGCTATAATGATCCAGACTAGATGTATCAGACTGAAGGCTGAGAAATAAGATCTAGGATTCACTACTCCTGGCAAGTTTTGTTACTGTAAATTTAAAGAGGTCAAACTGCTGCTCTGATCTCACCTCTCAAAAGGGTTAGCAACAACACTACATCATTCAGCTGGTGGGACTACCCACCGGGACAAGAATTTAAGAGCATGCCCTCCATCCCCAGTTACTCCTGTCATTTGCACCAGTTCAAGCCATACTACAGCACTTACTATTAATTTATTTACTGAGTGCCTGGCAAGTATCCCGTCATGTTCTTTAATTTCTACACTGAAGGAATGCACGCTGGCAATAAATAGATAATGAAGCAGTGATGGATCATCCCTCTATGTTCTTAGCCACCATTAGTAAGACATCTAGAGAAAACCTCAGGCCACTTTCTACCTCTGTACCCATCAATCCTCCCCTTTCACTTTTATCCTTTTTCTCCCCACCTCATTCTGCACCTCATACCCATCCATCACCACATTTGTATCTTAACTGACATGTGTCAGTCGATCTTTACACATGTAGCCTTTTTATCAGGTGCACAGATCAGTCACCAGGTATTTGCTACCTTCACAGTTTATCTACCATCAACTCCTTCCTCTGCTTGCCAAGGCATTTTCTGTTTGTAGCTATGTCTAAGATCCTCCAAGCCTCTTAAGACATTTCCAGTTTGTCATTTGTTATTTCAAGCCCCATCTCTCCTGTATATCAATTTTTGTCTTTGAAAAGCCAAGTTATTGAATTAGACTTTTTTCCCACAATCCTAAAAACTAAGTACTGGTATGCATCCAATCTGCTTCATCCCTCATGCAGAGGGCACAGCATCGGAAGAGATACTACAGGTAATTTTCCAAGAACAGGATCTTTGGATAAAGCCATACAACTCAAGTATCACTCAGTGACTAATTTCATCTGCATGACAAGCATTCAGATATAAAAACTATCACCATTAACTTGTTCTTACTGTTATATTCTTCCCTCAGAAGAAATTCTAATTAAGAACTAATTAGTCATTGTCAAGTCCAGGCCATAATTTTCATAAAATGCAAGGACTGAAGACACATGATTATTCACAAAATTGCAATGCCTATATTAAAGTGTCGTATCACTGTGAATAAGTTTGGAGAGCATTATTACACAAGTCTCCTGTAGGAAACAATTCTGCTGTAGGAAGCCATCCAAAATTGTTAGCACACTTTTGTTTCCAGGTATCATCAAGGTATCTCTTTGTATTTAAATAAACACAGTAACAACCCATAAAGTAGACAGATGCTACAACTCTCCAATTCCTTGCCTGTGAAGTTGGGGCATATTATCTTTCTGCTAACCAAAAGTAACATGCTCAGCCCAGAACAAAGGCCTTGAAATAGTGTCTTGCTTGTGTGGCAGCAGAAAGATTGAAGGTCGCATCTAAGAACTCACAGTGTACAGATCCTGATTTCCAGGAGTATCCTGCTCAGTGAGGAGTCTGTTAGATGAATTATCTGAATGAAAAATAGTGTTTCCCAGTTACACCCTTACAGAGGGCAACACCAAGGAAACTAAATCAAAACATAAACCGCCCCCCCCCCCATTTATATTTAGTTATTAGCTGCTTATGGAAAAAAGTACTGGAATTATGTTTAGGGAATATATGGAAAAGCTTTTTAAAACAAAGTTTCCAATAAAGGCTACTAAAATGTGCCCATGTAGGATTCTTATAAATCTATCCTTCTCCTGTGCTCCTGTAGCATCCAAACTATTGCATTAGAGATGTCAGAGTGTATATTCTGGCTCTTAATTCCACTTATTATACATTTATTAACCGACTGTAAATTTATTTTTAAACTTCTCCACCCTTGCGTTGCTTGGTGCAAGCAACAAAACATCAGTGGATATTCTGTATTTTTTTTTCAGTAGAGCAAATATTTCAACTGACATGGTACACTCCACTCCCAATAAAAAGAGCTTATTCTTTAACAGATTCACTTAAGAACACTTACCACTAAAGTAAGCAAGTTTAAGGAAATTAATGTACATGTTAAAAAAGGTCACTTCTCAACACCGCACAACACTACTTCGAAACAAAAACTTAAAACCCGCAACTTAAAAACCAAACGATACTTGCCGTTCTCAAAGACAACTGATGCTCGTTTTCTTCATCGTCTACTTTGAACTGATACTCCTTATCTGCTTTAAGCTCGCAGCCTGTGAAAAGACCATTTAATCATCAGCATACCGTTTTACTTAAGACACTGGTATTTGCCAAACCCTTATTATTTTAAAACTTGCTTCAAGGCCCTGCACTCGCACGGAAAACCAACAGCGCTCCAGGCACACAAGAAGACCGACACGCGGGGTGGGGAAAATCCCAGGCGCGTCCGCGGCCTGCCGCCGACCACGCAGCTCCCGGCGCGGTCCTCTCCGGCCCATCCGCGTCCTCCGCGCTGCCCGGGGCTACGCCATCTCCCGCGACGCCCGGTGCCGGCGGCCGGGCCTCCCCCGGGGCCAGCCGGCAAGCAAGTGGCGCCGCGGGCCCGCCGCCCATCCACGTGCTCCGCCTGCCGCCGCGCCGCCATGTGCTCCGCGGCCGCCCGCTGCCTGGGCGCTCCGAGCGCGCCCGCGTCCTTAGGAACGGGCGGGCGGCGCGGGGAACAGAACCGGGACGGGCCGGCGCCACGTGCGAGCAGCGCGCCACGTGGGGGGGGGGGGGGGGGGGGGGGGGGAAGGGGGGGGCGCGCGCGCGGCGGGGGAGCGCGCGGCGGTAACGGCCGGCGCGCGCCCCCTCCCCCGACGAGGCCCTCTCCTATCCTCTCCTCCCCCCGCCCCTCCCGCCCCCCGCTGAGGCGCGGCGCGAGGCCGGCACCAGGCCGCGGGCCCCGCCGCCTCAGGCCGCCTCCCGCTCGGCCCCGCAGGGAGCGGCCGGCAGGGGGCCGGCAAGGCGCGGGGCTGGGGGAGCGGCGGGCCGTTACCGAAGAGGAAGGTCTGGGGGCGCAGCGGGCCCATGCTCTCCATGTCCATGGCGCTGTCCTCCATCTTCTCGGCCTGCTCGCGCGGGAGGAGCGGGGCGGGCTGCGGCGCTGCGGGCGGACGCGCACTAAAGGAAGCCGCGCGCCCGCCCACCCCCAGATATAGCCCGCGCCCTCTCGCGAGACCCGCACCCCGGCCACGCCCCCTCAGCCCGCCGCCCCGCCTCTGCGCACGCGCCGCCCCGCCCCGCACTCACGCGGAGGGTGGTCGCGAGCGCGGCCCGTGGCGGGAGGAGGGGGGGGGGGCGCTGCGCGGATCACAAAATGGAGGCGGCCGGGCCGGGCCCCGCACCCGCCGGAGCGGCGGCGGGCACCCCGCAGGGCCGGGCCGGGCCGGGCCGGCCGCGGGCGGCTGTTCTCTCACGCCGTGTGGCCGGCGTGGCCTCGCCGGCACGCCTCGCGGGGAAAGGGCGTCGAGCAGCCGCCCGGGCAGGTGCCCGCTTAGCCGCTCTAACCTGAAGGGACCGGCCGGGCGGCGGCGTGAAATGGCTGTCGGCGGGCGCCTACGGGAAGGGCCCGACGCCGGAGGGTCCGGCGGCCCAGGGGAGGCGGTTGCCCCGCCGCTCCCCTCAGGTGCCTCCCCCTGCCCGGCTGAGGGGGCCGTGCTGCCGAGGGGAAGCCGCCCTGCTCGGCGGGGAGCCGGAGAGCCGGCCGGGGCGGCTGTGGCGGCCGTGGGCAGCCGCCCTCAGGGGGCTCGGAGCCCAGCACAGCTCTCAGCCCCCAGAGCAGCTCCGTTGCGGGCCTGCGGCTCGCTGAGGTAGCAAAGGCCCAAAAGGCTTAACGCTGTGGCCAGAGTGACAAACCTGACTGAGAAACGGGGTGTGCAGGAACGGCCGTACGCCTTCCAGAGGAGCTTGAGCAAGGCGAGGAGCTGCCTCTACCAGTGCTGCTCCACGCAGAGGAAGGCCCTGCTGCAGTGAAACGTTCTCTCCCTGTTCCTCTGTTGCTGATGGCTCCTGTAATCATTTTTTTTGATTAAAAAGAAAAGGCAGCCCCTTTTCCTGTCTACATACCTATTAAGATGAGCTGCCATTCTGAGTTACTGCTCCCTGTGCCACTGGGCTCGGAGGACCAGGGAGCAACAGTGTTTTGGGAAACCCCCTTTCAGCTGGTATGTGATGAGAGTGAACTACTTTTCCACGTGAACTGGCATGTGGGGGACACCTGTCACAAGAGAATTAAAAGTCAGATTTTTTTTTTTTTTTTTTTTTTTTTGTACCGAGAGCCACAAGCCCTGAAAAAGCTTGTGTATACATTAGCACAGATAGTCCATCGCTGGCCCTGGGCAGGGCATGCCTTCGAGTTACCATCCCAGACTGTCCTCATGTCCAGGGGCTGATCTGTAAGAGGCGTGTCTTGGGTGCTGTAAATTAACGAATCTCAAGATTACTTGAGAACTTAAACAACCACTCTCCAAAAATAAAAGTATATAGCCTCCTAATGCTCATGTTTCTCCATTAATTCGAAATGTGTAACACACATTTGTAATACCTACATAAAGGAAGAACATTAAATTCTGTTGCTGAAAGTGAGACAAACTGAAACAAAAAAGAACCGACGCAGTGGTAAAATGAATCTTACCTGTCAAAACATGGCATTCACCTTCTTTCTCACTCTTCCACAAAGATGACCTTTTTGAAAAACAGTAAACACGGTTCCTCAGTACCTACACATTCAGCTTCTTTTTGAGTGTAAAGTCTCCTATTTGCAGGATACAATTAGTCTTCCAAATACAACGTTACTTAAGGCATGGGTTCACCAGGATACATCCCCCTACGATCCTGTTAACATTAAAGCAGATCACCTACTGCGGTGTTGTCAAGTGGATTGCCACAGGCTAACTAAAATACAATAATAATAAAATTGACTTGTGTGTGAAAACAAGGTATAGGAATAAATAGTAGTGCAGCTCACCCTGTGAGGGAGGACAGGGGATTGGGGCTGCTGGGAGAGCCCTCTTTTAGAGTCACAGGATAATTTTGGCTGGGAGGCACCTCTGGAGGCCACCTGGTCCAGCACCCTGCTCACCGCAGCACCAACACGGGCCACGCTCTGAGGGCTCAGTCTCTGCAGTTTGTCTGGGCCAATTTGCTACAGTGGTGCAGTAACTAACCAATGCTAATTACAGCCGATTTGGAAATGCTGATACGGGTTAAAATTAGTGGGTTTTTTATTATTTCTCACCTTCCTACCAGCTCTTCTCTTTACTTAAATATAAGGTGACACACTTGTAGCATGTGACAAAAGTATTTAAGCAAAACCAGACAAACTAACAATCTTTTTTTTTTTTTCCTTCCTTTGCATCCTATAGTAGAGACACTGTTAATTCACAACCTGTGCATCACTTGTATGCATAGAAATAACACCCTGATGGATGGCAAAGTCAAAAAAGAGGAGAGCAGGGCGATCACTTAAACATCATGAATGACCCTTCCCATTTACTCCACTTAAAATCTCCCTAGGAAACCAGAGAAGGAACAGTGTTTATTTCATTTTCTAACCTTCGCTTTGGTTCATTTCTTACTGTCTTTAAGAAGCAATTACCTCTAAGGGTGGCCCTTAATGTATGAAGAGTGGCAGTTTGGCAATGCAGCATAGATAGAAAAGATATGCACAGGGATTCGTGAAGCAGCAGAGGCAGGAAAACCCACTGAGCGTGGTGGCTGGTGTCACTGGCAGAAGAAAGGCATCATTAATTGATCAGACATGTCAGCCAAGAGGAGCTGTACAGATACAGATAAGACATTTGTTTGATTTGGCTTGAAAATGGGAACGGGTATCAAAATTTAAAATGAAGTTTTGGCATGACCCGCATGACAAACAGACTGGAGCAGGAAGGTGAATACTACATGGTCATAGTGAAAGAGGCTGCAGCTGTTTGCATGTACGTTTACCCGTTGTAATGCCAACAGGAGTACATGGCTACTGGTCAAAACCACCCAAAAACCTGCTCCATGCGGCACTGAGCAGCTCACAAAGCAGACTACGGTTACAGAAGTCCACTCAGGTCTGTCGAAGGGGAGCGATGCAGCCACAGCATGTTCTCGTGTGTACAGAGTCGCTTTTAATTCAATTACCATCTTCCATTACTGAGGAAATAAATGTGGGAGGAAACAAAGGACAGGCACAGAGAAGCAAAACAGGGGTAGAAAGTAGGAGATATATGCTTACTGCGTCTCATTTGGCTCCATAGGGCTTTAGAAGGGCTGTCATACATCATGACATTTATTATTTCTGTCATGTACTAGGATGAGAAGTCCATTACAATATCGATCATTTTACTCTGCTCAACTCCACGCTATGTAATACTCGGCATAGCTGAAAAAGCTTACAAGTTATTTAGAAAGAGCTGTACAGGGAGAATTGAGGAAGAAATCGGAGTCAACATGGTTTCCCTTAATGGAATTCTCTTTTTAGTAAGCTTTTACAAAACTTAGGAAATTGCATTTTAAACATGGTTAAAGCCACAGCACAGTTGCAGTCAAGCAATCAGAAGCTACAGACACAATAAAGATTTCCTATGCAATCTTAATTCACACGCTGACATAACAACATAATCTTCAGCTGTGTTGCCCCATCATGGCTGTCACATAACCTCTTCACCGGGCTCCTCCTCCTTTCACCAGTCAATAATTTCTGCCCCAATGAACTCAGGGCCAAAATCTTAAAAGGCATCAGAACGCTTACCCTTCCTTGATATCAAAAAGACCACTTGCAAATCTGAAAATCCAAAAATTTCAATTTAACCTGAAATAACCACAGATTGCAGTCGTCGGATGGGGCAGCACAAGGGAGGTGCTAGCTATTATCATTAGCGTACCATCAGCAGGACCAGGCAGCAGGAGCAGGACGCTGTTCCAGCATTGCAGCGGCAGCAAAGACAGAGCTATCCTGCAGGGTGTCAGGCCAGCCTGTGCCCTAAACACGGAGGTTTAGGAGCCTGCGCTGCCCTGCGGGGTTGCTTTGAGAAGACTTGTCTCTGGGGTTATAATTTCCCTCCGCTTCCAGGTGGGTTTGCTGCCAGCTCAGGACAGGGAGATGTAACGGAAGACCATCCTTACCTGGTTGTCTTCTTTCTTACCTGCAGTCTGCTTTTTACTGCTGATCCTGCCATGGGTGGACACTAGAAGTTTTCTTCATCATCCTTCTTTAATGTACTGTCTGTTCCATCCCCAGCTTCGCCTGTAACACATTATTTATGCAGAGTGGCATGAAAGTCTGCATCAGAAGATCCTTCAGCACGGGAGAAAGCTGCATATAGGAAGGGGAGCCAAGGGAGGCTGATGACCTGGCCTGTGTGGTTATGACAGCACGTGCTGGTGCTGCTCCATCTCTTCTATATTCTTGCATATAGCTTTCAAGGGATCCTTCTCATGTTAGGGCCTGATTTCAGACGTTCATCCCTAAAAGGGAGGAATGACAGAGAAGCCAGGATGACCATGAGGAAGGCACTCAGGTATCACAGTGATGATAAGAAACAAAGTTACACAGACAGATTACACCAGTCATTAACGTCACAACAGTAAAACTTGAGATAGCCTGAAATTTGTCTTTTTTTTTCTTCTTTTTTTCTTAAATACTCTTGTGGTGGGTTGTCGTGGTTTAACCCCAGCCAGCAACTAAGCACCATGCAGCCGCTCACTCACTCCCCCCCCACCCAGTGGGATGGGGGAGAAAATCGGGAAGAAAAATAAAACTCGTGGGTTGAGCTAAAATGGTTTAATAGAACAGAAAAGAAGAAACTACTAATGATAATGATAACACTAATAAAATGACAACAGTAATGATAAAAGGATTGGAATGTACAAATGATGCACAGTGCAATTGCTCACCACCTGCCGATCGTCGCCCAGTTAGTCCCCAAGCGGCGATTCCCCCCGCCCCCACTGCCCCCAGTTTCTATACTAGATGTGACATCCCCATGGTATGGAATACCCCGTTGGCCAGTTTGGGTCAGCTGTCCTGGCTGTGTCCTGCGCCAACTTCTTGTGCCCCTCCAGCTTTCTCACCAGCTGGGCTTGAGAAGCTGAAAAATCCTTGACTTTAGACTAAAGACTACTTAGCAATAACTGAAAACATCAGTGTTATCAACATTCTTCACATACTGAACTCAAAACACAGCACTGTACCAGCTACTAGGAAGACAATTAACTCTATCCCAGCTGAAACCAGGACATGGGTTGACCCTGGCTGGGCGCCAGGTCCCCACCAAAGCTGCTCTATCACTCCCCTCCTCAGCTGGACAGGGGAGAGAAAATATAACAAAGGGCTTGTGAGTCGAGATAAGGACAGGGAGAGATCACTTGCCAATTACCGTCATGAGCAAAACAGACTCAGCTTGGGGAAAATTAACTCAATTTATTACAAATCAACCAGAGTAGGGTAATGAGAAATAAAACCAAATCTCAAAACACCTTCCCTCCACCCCTCCCTTCTTCCCAAGCACAACTTCACTCCCAGATTCTCTACCTAACCCCCCCAGCAGCGCAGGGGGACGGGGAATGGGGTTTACAGTCAGTTCATCACACATTATTTCTGCTCCTCCTTCCTCCTCAGGGGCAGGACTCCTCACACTCTTCCCCTGCTCCAGCGTGGGGTCCCTCCCACAGGAGACAGTCCTCCACGAACTTCTCCAACGTGGGTCCTTCCCACGGGCTGCAGTTCTTCATGAACTGCTCCAGCGTGGGTCCCTTCCACGGGCTGCGGTCCTTCAGGAGCACACTGCTCCAGCATGGGTCCCCCAAGGGGTCACAAGTCCTGACAGAAAACCTGCTCCAGCGTGGGCTCCTCTCTCCACAGATCCACAGGTCCTGCCAGGAGCCTGCTCCAGCATGGGCTTCCCACGGGGTCACAGCCTCCTTCGGGCATCCCCCTGCTCCGTCGTGGGGTCCTCCCCGGGCTGCAGGTGGAGATCTGCTCCACCGTGGACCTCCCTGGGCTGCAGGGGGACAGCCTGCCTCACCATGGTCTTCCCCACGGGCTGCAGGGGAATCTCTGCTCCGGCGCCTGGAGCATCTCCTCCCCCTCCTTCTGCACTGACCTGGGGGTCTGCAGGGCTGTTTCTCTTACATGTTCTCACTCCTCTCTCCGGCTGCCGTTTCTGTCTGTCCCACAACTTTTTTCCTTCTTAAATATGTTATCACAGAGGCGTTACCGCTCTCGCTGATGGGCTCAGCCTTGGCTGGTGGTGGGTCCGTCTCGGAGCCGGCTGGCATTGGCTCTGTCGGACACAGGGGAAGCTTCCAGCAGCTTCTCACAGAAGCCACCCCTGTAACCCCCCCGCTACCAAAACCTTGCCACACAAAGCCAATACAACTCTAAAAGCCATACCAACAGACGCAGGATCTAAACATTTGGTACAAATGATCAAGCCTTGAGTATGGGATAATTAGTTCTAATTTAGAAATAATACAACATATATCTTAATATAGGTCCCTTAACAAAAAGACAGCAAAATTGTACTCTTGGTTTTTTTGCATGCAGCTGAGGTTCAGATACAGCTCTACTGATGCCCAAGTGGATGGTATTAGCCTGGATCTCAGCTAAGTGTTTGCAAAGGTAAACAGTAAAAGTTGGATTTTTGTGGTGACTTGGACCACGTCAACAGGTCATGGACCAGGACATAACGGGGTCAGGGCTTGGAGCATCACGGGAGCTAGATGTTGGAGTACCTGGGTTAGCATGGCCACACTTTGGGGAGGGAGGGAGGAAAGAAGACAGGGTGTAAGAAGGATGCTTCTTCCATTGAGTTATATGACCTGATGCAGGGATGAGCTGTCTCTGCTTGCCTGCCTTCATACTGGACATGCGTTAGAGCCATACCTTTAAAGAAAAGTGGGAAAAACTGTATGCCAGATACAATTCAAGGAGAAATAGTATGCTGAACATTTTCACCAGGCCCTGCCAATATTCAGGACAGTCCTTACCAAATGAGGGTCTCTGGTCCTTAAACAGGATGTAATCAGCAGATAAACTGAATGCTACCAACTTCTGTATATTGTGCACATACACTGCTTTGCAGCAACATTTTAGATCAAGGATCCTATCAGCACTCCCACGTGCTGTTTCCTCCCCGGGAACCATGACTCCAGGGCATATCTTACACAGATTGCTTTTCCACCTGCACTGTTTTCTGGATTTTTTTCCCTGGAAAAAATTGACCCTAAAAGTCAACATACTTTGAAACTTTCTGTGCCCCGCTGGTCCAAAGGTGAGACCACCTCCCAGTAGAAGGCGTAATAAAAATTTGGAGCTGATGGGGCAGAGGTGACTCAGGAAGGAGTGTGTCAGTGAAGAACTCCATAAGCCATGTGCATGCAAATCTGGCAAGGCAGACTACACATAACCATTTCAGCTACTATGCTGCAATGATGCCAGATGCCCTTGCCCCATGAGCTTGTCTACAATGCCTCCCCCAGAATATCATTTCCTGCTGTACACTACTACTATACCTGCTGCCACCCCATGGCACGTCTCTGCTTGTTAAACCCAATGAATTTCATCCTCAAATGATGCTCTGCATCACTGCCAACGTGCATGAGCTCTGCTGACCACCTACAGGTGACCACGGTCATGGAGATGGGAGAGAATACATGGTACTCCACATAAAATAGCCTGTTCTGGTGGTCACTTTTCACATCTACTTCTTCTGCAGTACAGGCTTTAAAAGAGTCTCCCCGGTGCCCCATAGTTCCCACAGGCTCTGGGAAGGGCAGAGCTAAGGCCATGGGGTAGGGCCACAGCACACGCTTGCCCAGTTCCTGATTTTCCTGTGTTTGTTGTGCTCCTTCGTCTCTATACCTTCACCGTCAGAGCTTGAAATGCAGGTCCGTTTGACGTTTGGGAAGCATGTAAGACGCTGTCAGTCAATCATCATTTTAGGCAGATGCTCTGGGTACAAGTTCAGCAGAGAGATTCCCTCTGCTCAGAGCTGTCTGTTCTCATTTCAAGATCAACAGCACCATCTAGTGACCCCAAATCAGCTTCCTACATACCTGTCTGCCTCATCTCCCACATATCATACATTCCTCCAGGTCTCGAGGGTTGTGTGTTTGCACCTATCTACACCTTTCCTGCTAGAGGGTTGCTAACTAGAAGGTTTGGCATGGTGGAGGCTGAGGGCACTCAGCCACAGTCACAGACCTCTGAGCTGGGATGGGATGATCCAGATTAACTCACAGGCCAAGAAATACCATCGAGCTGTGTGCCAGACCCCATTTGGCTCAGTGAGAATCTTTTCTGCCTTCCTGGGCATGTCTCACAGCTTCCACATTCAAAAGAAATCTGCTCAGGGAAAGAAAGTAATCCTCCCCTTGGTTCTCTACTATGTTTGATCTTGCTCATGTGCTATGTAAGGACCTCAAGCACACCAGTCAAATGTCATGTTTTGTCCCCAAGATCCCACTGGTGTATGTAGCTGAAAATACAAGTGTCAAGAGAGTCAAAAGCACGGCCAACATTATTTCTGGTCTCTGCAACAGGTAGACAGGTAGCTCCACACCTCCAGCATGGAACAAGCCCTTCTGTTCCTCTCCCCATCACCCCTTCCTGCAAAAAAAAAAACCCACAAAAATAAAAATCTGCAGGATCCTCACACAAACCTGGAGAGGCCGATGTTTTGTTATCATCCCAGCTCCTGCACTGCTGCATCTCACCCTCTCCACAACAGTCTCCAGGGCCCCCATGCTGGATATAAAGACAGAAGGACACCACGTTGACAGGAGTATCATTTTGTGTCTCTATTTTTTCCCCACCAGGACAATTTGCAAATTTCAACCCGCTCTACTTCACTATTGCATTCTCTCAGTTCCTTGACTCTTCAACAGGGCACCTTGCAGGCTGAGGATGCTGCAGGGAAGGAAACGAAAGGACCCCAAGTTTTTGACTGCTCATGGTAAGGAATTTTGATGCATCAAGCATCTCCGGCATCAAGGTCATGGCCAGGAAAATCATACTATGTGAGATACATGTGGCGAGATCTTATATTTCTATTTGCTCATTAGGCTAAAACAGGTCCATGTTCCCAGCTTGTGCTAGAGGGCACTCTTAGAGACCACGAATCCGGAGCCATGTGTTTATACACAAGCATCTGGATCGTAGCTCTCAAGTTTGCAGAGACAAGCCTGGGAAAGGTCTTTCAAAAGAAACTGCTTCAGAATCATGAAAAAGAACAAGATGGGTGTTTAAAGCCGTCCCCTATAAATCAATTTCTGTCCTGGACTTTACTGAGCTTATCTAATGTAAAAGCAAACCATTCTGCATTCTGGGTTATATTTGTCCAGTTGGGGCAGCAGGATGGGGTTTTTAGCATTGCAGCAGCATTCCAGGGTGGTTTACTGGCTCCTGCACACAAAACATCCTCAGATCGCCTTACATGCTCACATATATGTACATATATATATATATATATATATATATATCTGCTTATATGTTTATAGGCTTCTGGAGGCTTTTGGACAAAGATATTTACTGAACAAATGAATGTTTATCACATTGTCAAACTACAGTTGTGAAAATTTTACGGATGAAACAATGGGCTCTGGTCTGATTTCTGATCACAAACGTGACTATAGAGATGTAATACACAGCTCTATGATCTGTCTCAAGCACTGCAAAGGTCAGAAAATCAAATTGAATGTTAGGAATCACTGGGAGAGAAACAGAAAATATCATTAGGTCAGTGTATGAGTGCAGGGTACAACCACGTCTTGACTACTATAGGTAGCAATAGTCCTGTTGTGGAAAAAAAAGACAAAATAAAGGGCTATTCAATAACAAGAAGCATGGAGAACGAGAAACAACTGTCTGCTGTCTCTTCTAATACAAGAAATAAAGGGCATAAAATGAAACTTGTAGGTGGCAGATTAAATAAAAAAAAAAAGAGACAGATCCTCACCCAACATGTAGCAGAATTGTGGAAGTCACTGCCACCGGATCCTGGGGACACCAGAACTTTACGTGTGTTGGACACACTCATGGGAAAAGAAAAATTGGTCAAGGGAGAGTAGACAAAAGACACCATTCTCTGGCTCAAGAAGTCCTTGAACTGCTTTGGAAGATATTCGGGGAAAAATATCACTGTAATCTTAAGCTGCTCTCATACATTTCTTCCAGCCACTGTTGGCAGCCAGACACTGGGCTGGCTGAGCATGTAATCTGATCTAAACAGGGAGGAGGCGAGGGGCTCCTCAACCCAGGCTCAGTGCCAGATGTTCCAAGCAGACCTGCACCTCAAGAGCCCTTCAACCCAGGCTTGACTCCAGCCCAATATAACTGCAGTGCTGGTTACAAGACCCAGATCCAGAATCAAGTTCAGTTTCAAGGCTGATCACACACTGCAGTGGGGTTTCAGGTCTAGCAGCAGAGGTTTAGGATATTTTGGCTGGCCATTTCCATCCAGGCGTAGCCATCTCTGACAATCCCACAGTGGAAGACTGTTAAGTTACGGCAAGGGCTCCTACATGCTTGTACTATCATCACCTACATTTGAAACCTACTTCAAATGAAGTCTCTATGTTTTACTGCTGGTCGTAATTTGCAGCAGGTCAAGATGGAAAGGTGACAAAATATTCACATGATCATCCTGATGCTCATCTCGCAACTTCATCCTATAGTGGGGAAAACTAATCCCCAGAGCAGTTACATACAATGGCAAAATTACCCAACTCCCTTGATTCCTGGATGACACAAAGGAAAAACACGTGGACCTCCTGTTTAATTCTCTGCATTTCCCATGCCAGTTGGGAACTCCGGTCACGAATTGCACATGTCTGTGATCCAGACTTTTAAAAAGCAGGTGATGGGTTTACCAGTGGTTGTGTTATAAATTAATATGTATAATATGACTGAAATAACCAGGGAGCTGCTAAAATCCTGTGTACAGCCCCCATCAGTTAATATTTAAAACAGGGAAACAATAACTAGAGATGATTTAGTGCTTAGGAACTAACTACTAGACAATGGGGCTTTATATGTCAGAAAAGGTAATGGCTTGTGGTCTGGTCAATAAACCTTGAAGAACCGCTTGGAACTGCCAAGATTAGGGAAGAAGTAGGTAAAAGGTAATTCCTACAGAGGGAGATCGCGACCACTGACTCATTGACCACAGACTCAAACGATACCACCTACTCAAAAGAAGACAATGAAGGAAGAAGACAGAGTCTGCACACTAAGTTACATGAGGGGCGAAGAAGAAAGAGCCAATCATTAAGGAAAATAACAATATGTATTAGTTAAGTGTATAAATGTGAGAATTTTTGAGACAAGAGTGTGCTGTCTTGAGACAGGCACCCCTTCATGCACATCAATGAAATTAATTTGAAAATACCTCGATTCTGTGTGTTATTGGCTTGTACACTGGGTAAATGAACTCCGTTTGTGGGACAACAGTTGGGGTCCTATGGGATGTTAGTTCTCAAAAGAATGTAGAACTTCCTTTACAAGAAAGAGGATTTCCAGTTTCCTCAAGAAGAAAGAGATGATTTTTCAATACTTCTTCAATTTCATCTAAAATTCAGAAGCCTGAGTGCTGACAGCAACCTCAAAATAAGAGTTCCCATCTGTCTTGTACTGCGCTTTTCAGGCTTTGCTCTCTATTTGCAAATCTCTAACAAGTTGCCACGGAGCTCTTTGCCTCTTTGCCAACATCTTTACTTTGTTTTGTTAAGTAAGAACATTAACTGGTCTGACACAACCAGATGTACTGCGCACATCTCAGCAGCTTCCTGCTGCTGCCAGGTTGGGCCCATCAATTTCATTTGCCTTCATTGTGGTGCCTTTTAACATTTAATTACAGAGCAGCACTTGTCAGTCACTTTAGTTATCATCTGCCATTTCTGTCACCTCAGCAAGAGCCCAGAATCCCTCCAGCTTCTTCGCCAGCGGGGTTTTGAGGTGGGAAGGTCTGTCCCAGGAACACTTTTAATAACTAGCTGTTGACAGATCAATTAGCGCTTGGCAGTCCCAAAGTTAGCGTCGCCCACGTGCTGTCACTGTGTCACACTCGCTCGCAGGCTGGTTCATCGCTCTTGTACGTTCCTGTCTAGCAAACACGCCTGGCATGTGGCAGGGACACCTCCCACGTGCCCAGGCATCCCTCGGAGCAAGCAGCACGTAGCTGTGCTGGAGCTGAGCAGGAGACCAGGTGGATCAGCGCCACGAGGTCCACGATGGCGTCCCTCCGTGCTCCGTCACGGTCATCGCGGTGTCCACCAACAGGCTGCATCAGACCCAATCCAAACAAAAGCAGCTGCAAAAGCAGGTGCAAACCCACGATGTGTATGTTGGCCATAGGGGAGCAAAGGTCAACCGAGGGGGTCTCAGACACCCACTTGTTAGACCTGGCATGCCTTATTGTCACCTGCTGCCGGCATCCAAGGTGCCTGCAGAGCCATGGTACCTCCACCGGTCCTCCTAGCACCATCCTATAACACGCCTGCTCCTCCCTATCGTGCTGAAGGGTGCATAGCCTCTGGTTCACAGAGGCTCCACTGGTTTTGTTTTACCAGACATAGCATTGTTGTAGACTTACGTTTCCAAAACTAATAGATCTTAACAAAAAAAGTCACTCCATGTAATGAAAAGAGGGATCAGATTCTCAGCCGATATAAATGTCATTAGTCAGTGTAAGAACATCATCCTCCAGGTATGTTAAATCCACTGGAGGTACAGCAAGGATTATTTTGGCTCACTTGTTTCTTCTTAATACACTGGAAAACACGGATCAGTTCTGCAGCCACATTCGTGTGGCCTTCAGTGGCACCACACCGAAGAGGGCTGGCACCACTGAGACAAGCTGCTTGTCTCAAACTCAACTAAGGCCCCACACTCCAGGCATTTTTCTCATCAGTGGCAACATGAAACCGTTTTCATCAGAGTTTTGGGCTCTGATTTTGCCATCAGATAGGCAGAACCCTTCGTTAACTAATGCAAAGTCTAGGAGCTCCCGGGGCACTCAAGCTAAGTTCATGTCAGTGCCTTTACAGGATGGGGACTCGCATTTGGGTCTGATGCCCCCTCGTAGGAAACGTGAAGCAACAGGGATAAATAAATGCAAAGTGTTCCAAGCAAGTGGATTTGTCAGGGGGAAGAGGCGTGAGCGAGGGCGATGCACTGGAGATATCTGTACACCAGAGGGCACTCTGAAATTACATATGTCGAACGGAAAATTTATCAAATTACCGGGGCTGGGAAAAGATCTAGGATAGCAGGAGGAGTGGGGATCTCACCTGTAAACAAAGAATTTTTAACCTTTACGCCACCAGGTGAGGCTGACTTTAAAATATTGAAACCTATATTAGAGAAACAGAATAGTTTGCTAACAAAACATTTTTGAAGTCTTGAAATCTGCATCAGTCCTTGCAGTGTTTGGCTTGATTTATATTTCATTTATGAAGGTATAACTTAGCAGCAACTTTGCTGGAGCCAGACCCATTTAATCAACATTAAATCTGGCCTTTTGGGTATCTTAAGCTGCTCCGAACAACTCTTCTTTTCTGCAAAAAAAACAAACTTCAGAGTGCCATCATCTTTCTTGGAAAACTATGGAAATACGGGCACCTGAATCGGGCAGGGAGCACCAGGAGATTCCTTTGGGAAAAATCCCTACGCTCTCCAAGCAGCCCCGAATAAATAAATGCCCATGATTGCAGGGACTGTGGCAGCCAGACCTTCGCTGGCGACCTCGCCGCTAGAAGGCAAAAGCAAATACACGGAGGACCAGATTGGATCTCTAAAGCCCCTGCTTCCAGCCCTGGAAACACTCCCCTGGGGCACACAGCATTGCCACCCTCAGCTCTACCAACAGATTTCTTCTCTGCCGTTACGGGCACAGTATCTTTCACCAGTGTTAGCATTTAAGATGTTTTCCTGCTTGCTTGCACTCCAACAACCTAACCATGTAACAGCAACTCCAAAAAGGATGGGTTTGGGGTAACAAACCCAAAAAGGATGAAATCTGCAGGAGGGTGCAGGACTGCCTGTTGGTTTCGGGCGAGCCCTGGAGCAGGTTGAATCCCACAGGTTTCCTGGGGAAGGGAATCCTGGAGGTGGAGGGATCTCTGTAAGTCAGTCCAAGGATCCCAGCTCAATAACAGAGAGACAGATAATAGCATTTGAACACTATCTTCTCCAATTCAATTGTATTGATTTATTGCCTGTCCAATGAAGCCATCAAGTGTACAAAATGGTTAATCTTATATTTTTTTTCCTGCTGTCTGCTCAGAGGAGTGAAGTTGTAAACACAGACCCACGCAAGGGGGGTGGCGGTGGGGGGATATTTGACTTTTTTTCAAGGCAGATGCTGCGGCGTGTCTGTGCAAAGCGGATCCCATTTTAGCACAGGGCGAAGGAAGGACACAAGCCCTTCCCAGTTCAGGCTCCCACTGCAAAGCTGCTCCACCTGAGCAGCTCCACGGTTCGGACTTGCTGACCAACCTCGCTGCCGTCACCGCGCCGGCAGGAGCATCAGCATCGCCAGCCTGGGCAGAGCCTGCCCCTGCACTGCCCTGCCAGACCCCAAACCCAGCTGGGGGGCTGCTGGGCTTCCTCCCTCCTGTTGATACGTGGGGCTTAGCAAGGCCCATCTGACCTGCACGACTTACCTAGTTCAAAGCCTAACCCGTCTAAGTGAGGGAAACAATATTCCAGCCCATACAAGCAGACCTGAAACACGCAGGAGACGGCTGTTGTTTGAAACACGCCACTTCAAAATGGAAGGTGGCGTGTCCGGCTGGGGCGAGCGGGTCCCCGGCTCCTGTGCTGGACGGCTGGGAGAGAAGGAAAATAATTTATTTTTTTAAAAAGTATTTTCTTTCAAAATGTACATTTGCAATTAAAGGCTAAGTATGCTGTATATTTTATTAATGATGTGGGATAGCGAGGCATTTTAAAGCTCTCTTTTGTTTTGATGATTTTTTTTTTTTTTTGGAGGAGAGGAAGGAATTGAAATGGAAAGCTTAACACTTATAATTTCAAAAATTTGGCTTATATTTTAGGTTCTGGTAACATGCAATTACAGGCACTTAGAAAGAATTCCCTTTTTTATACTATGCCCTAGAGCATAAAATTAAGAGGCCAATTCAGGCTTTGTACTGCTTTCAGAGGCAGTTTGCTTCAGCATAGATCAACATGGAGACTGACTGTCGCCTTTCTATTGAATTAGGTCTATATTTTTGACAAGTATGGCAGCAGTATCATCACTTTAATCACCAACAATCCATTGTGTCTCTTTATGCTAATAAATAAAACATTCTGTGTTAAATATTTCCCAGTAAGCACTTGAAGACCTGCAATCACCACTCCTTCTATATGTTCCCAAGTAAAATAATATAATGGTAATAAAATCAAATGATGTCTAGGAGTTTTATAGACAACTAATAGCAGTTATTGCAAAGTGCACATCAGATACCAATTGAAGGTTACATTTCTATTTAATATAATATAGCATGCATATTTCACTAACTGTCTCTGTATATCAAATGAATTAAACAATATGATGATATCGGTCAAAACCGGAGTTCTTTAGGAGAGGCCTTTAGGCGGAAGTTTTACTGGAGCTGTGTGTTAAGAGTGGGAGCCTCTGGAGCACTGGGTGCAAAACATGGGAAAATCGTCCCAAGTTACAGAGAAATTGCCACAGAAACCTCCTGCCCTTCCCGGGCAGTCGGTGCCCTCCTGAGGGCAGGGCCAGCCCTCTCCACGCGCTGGGGCTTTGCTCGAGGGGCTGACGGTAGCGAGGGTCTCGCAAACCATCACAGGTACGGCCGGGAGGGGCCCCCAGCCCATCACCCTGTCCTCTGTTCTGGAGGGACGCACCGGTCAAAGAACGACTCCTGGGAACAGCGCGGAGACGTAGGCCGTAGAAGAAATTCAACCAGATCAACAGCGAGCAAATGAAGGCACCCGAGCATCCCGCCACACGTCGTCCAGGGGGACGCTGCCAGCGGCCCGGCCGGGGCTCAGGGATGGGCTCCTGCCGCGTCCCGCAGCTACCAGGGGCACAGGGGGGACCCACGGGGTCCACCGCCCGCGCTCTCCCACCGACTTCCCCTGCTCCCACCATCCAGGTTACCCTGGGCTCCCCAAATCCTCCTGCCCCTCGCTGCTCGGCCGTCCCAGGGCTGTACGAGCCCTGGAGCCCCCTTCGCCGCGGGAGCGGCTCCTGCGCCGGCACCGGGACCACGCCGCAGCGTGGGAGCCCCGGTGCGGCTCCGAAAACACGCCTCGTCCTCGATCCCCCTGGCTTCGTTCCCACCCTTCACTCCGGAGTCTGGGAGCCTTGGAGTCACCCTAAAGAAACCCTCCCTAAACTTCAGCTCAGCTTGTCGAGAGATTTTTCCCATCCCCGTTACTAATATACCTAATATATTCAGGGGGCCCCGCCTCAGTCAACATGAATTGTAAACCATTTCTCTAATCCCCTCAACAATACCCTTCCCTAAACCTTTTTTTCTATCTTAATTAGATATTCTATCCCTTTGGTTTAAAATAGTATTTAATTTCACTTAATGATTTCAACAAAAAATATTAGGATTCCCCAAACAGACATGTTCCCTCTGAATTCTCTCATTCTTTTTTCAAGGGCTTCAGTTTCATCTTTTTGTTGCTTTGTCAAAACACAGCTAATTGACTGTCCTAAAAGTACAATTTTAGTAATTTCTCTCAATGAAGCATCGCTGCCTCCTCTATTAACACTGCCTAATTGGACTTTGAATCCCCAGCCAGCGACTTCACCCATGCTACAGGCCCGGATCACTGCAACAGTAAATATCAGCATCCCAGTTAAATGTAGGTTGGCTCATATTCCCCCAAAATTGGCTTTCTGCTCCTCGGAGTCCAATCTGATATAATATTACATTAACCATTTTTTTTTTTTCTAGGGGAATTGGAGGAACGGAGGAGAAGCTGAAGCGCAGATCTGCATTTCATCTCCTCGGTAAAAGCGCGTTTGCTCCCCGGCGCCGGCGAGGAGGGAGCGCTGCGGATCCGCGGAGCCTGGTGGGAGCCTTTACAGCCTCCCAGCCGTCATTTCCAAGTTTGTTTCTAGCAGCTCCAACTCCAGAGAGCACACCAGGTAAGGAGAGAGTAGCGCCGATCCCTGTGGACCCCACAGCGCCGGAGGGATACCCGCCACCCCGTCCCCATCCCATCACCCGGAGATGGATCCCAGGACAGCTCTGCTGTGGGCAGGAGAAACCGTTTCCCATTCTTTCCCCTCCTTCTCCAAAATACACGCTACGTGGCACATGGCTTTCAACCATCAAAGACCCTGGCACATACTGGGGGGCCGAGAAGGTTGACTGGCCACGCCACACCGCATGCGGCAGCAAATCACCCCTGGTATTATCTGCAGTGGCTCTAATTATCTTAGAGCATCTGCTATTAAAATGCAAGCATCAGGCCAAGCTACAAGTAGAAAACAGAAACAGAACTCCTCGTTGATGCCTGTAATAGGCACCAAAGGCATATAACTCTGCATAATTGCTAATTGTTATTACTATTGCAGTTGATGCCAGTATTGCCCAGAGATGCCTCTTGCTGCTCGCTTCCCTGCGGGATTTGGGAGGGCGCTGAATCCCACCACGACTGGCAGCCTTTCCCTCGGCAGAGACCCCCCACGGCGAGGGAGGTCAAAGCCACCCCGCGAGCCTGCTGACCCCTTTCAGAAAACGTCAGCGCCTGCCGCACCAGCAGCGAAAATTGCAAGGGACAAAGTTAACCGCAAGTTTAAGTGCGAGATCAAAGCGTGCGAGGATTTACAAGGGACAGGTCTTTGAAGTCCTGAGCGCCGGACAAAGCGCTCCCCGCTACGCCACGCTCCAGCTTTCAGCTCCAACAGCGAAATCCTCTGGGGCCTAATGAAGCCACTTGACCTCTTGCTACCCCCATTCTCCGGTCTGCAAAAGAGGGTATTAACACTTCTGACATCCAGACAGTCAAGGGGACTTGGATAGGTTTGACAAGGGCTGGCAGGGCTGCCCCAGCCCCGCTCACAGCTTCGCTGGGGGGCCGCAACAGTGCGGCGTAAAAACACCCTAAGATACCCCCTTATGTAGGGTTTGGAGAGCTCTTTAAGGTACACAACGCTATCAGATGGTTTTTTTCCCCTTTGCTGCTATATACCTTTGCCCTCAGTAGGGATCAGCCACAATCTAAGTTTGCATTTGTGAAATGCGCTGGATTTTCCACTGCTCATGCTCAGACGACTCCGCCATCCGCACCGCTCCAGGTGCAAAACCCTTACAAATCCTACCAAGAAAACCCATTTGTACTCTATACTTACACAACCCACTTACGCATTTACAGCCAGCCAAGCCCTCGCTCCTCCAAAGCCATTCACCGGGCTGCTTCTCCTTGCCAAAAGCCCGGCGTGGAGGCACACAGCTCCGGGGGGGATGATTTTTAGCACTGGTCCGGATTTGGTCCCGAGGAGACAGGGCTGTGCAGCGCAGCAGAGGGCACTCCAGCCCGCTGCACCCACCCTGCCGAGCGGGGAGAACCCCGCTTAAAAGATGTTGCTATCAGCTCTTTCCTTATTGCAGGCAAGTGCTCCAGCGATAAATGTTTTCTTGTAAACATGCCATAGATGGAGGTAGGAGCCAACGAAATGGAGATGCCAGAAGCTTTTTGTCTTCGTGATTTAGTTTCTTATTAGAACATGCTACTGGGAAAGAAAAGATATCATTGATAAGACTGACATTAGAGTCAGCCAGTAAAATTAAAACCTCAAGGACTGGCTTGGCCCTTTTCTTGTCAGGCAAGAATACAGATTCTCTGCCAAACTAACACTTTAAGATACTCATAAATGTTAGGGACAAAACTTTCAAAAAAAAGAAAGAGAAGGATCTTTGCTGCCTTCTGTTTTGGCAGAACAGTTTCAGATGCTTTAAAGGGCCTTGGCTTTCCATCCGAGCGCTCGCCCTCCTGCCCCAGAAGAGGACCCAGCCCAGGAAGGCGCCGGCAGCTGTGGGCTCGGGGCTGGAAGCATCTCGTGTTTCTGCTTCCTTCCCAAAAAACCTTGGTCTAAATTATGCTGGAGAAAGCAAGCCTCAAAGCACCACAGTGAGCTTGTGGTTGCATCCAGAACTTGAAAGCGCATGTGCGCAGGGTGTTGATAGATAAATCCAATTCAGGTGCCAGTTCCTCCTGATGTCTGCAGGCCCGTGGAGTTAGAACAGGAGGTATCACAAACCCTGAGCTCAGAGGTGCTGGAAGTTTTGTTCTTGCCCAAATCTCCAGTAACTTCTCAGAGCTCAGATAAATGCACTGATTTAGTCTCGCTGGCCTCATTCTCCTCTTTCATTTTTACACAGAGAATATCTTGCCCATTTCGAAAGCACATTTTTGCACGACAGGGTGAACAGTCCATTCTGTGTCTGGGTCCTTTATCTCAGGGCACAGAGGGTCGAGCTTTTAAATTCAGCCGTCTTGTGCCCAACCCTGCTACCAGCAGCGCACACCGAGGCTCCAGCTTACACCAGCTTGGCGTGGACAGACCCACTCCCCGTGAGCACCGTGCCGGCGTGGACAACGTCACCCCCGTTGCACGATGCAGTTTGGTGGCATTTGGACTTTCTTGTGCCCCCCCGCAGCAGGGTGCCTCAGCCAGCTCCAGGTCGAACAGGGCTCTGCTGTGAGCGCGGGAGGCCGCACGCTGCAGGGCAGAGCTCTGCACATCTCGTCTAGCTACCGCTCCGTCTTCCGAGCGTGAAGGGGGGAAACGGCAGGTTGACGAGGAAATATGGACCTATATGTGCACTGCTTACATATGGATCTAACTGAGCACTGCTCCTTGTGCCTGCACATTTTAGGGATGTGTTTATCTCGCAAATAAGCCCTTACAATAATCTTATAGAAAGCACTTAAAATAATAATTTTACAAATAAGCGCTTGTGTATGTGCTCAACCATAAGCACAAGGGAGGTGATGGGACTTAAACCCACCTCTGATTCTGCAGCACCAGCCCTGTGGCCACACACCAGGCTGTGCAGCAGCAGCAGCTAGCCAGGCTCACAGGAGGGCTTTCTTAATAAATTCTGATTAATAGAGAACAAGTTCCTCCTCTCCCTGCCCCTTTCACAGCAAAACCAGCCGCCCAAGCCTGCTTTGACACGTGTGTACCACCTGAGTCTTACACCAATGTTACATGTCATTAACAAAACATAAACCAGCGGTCATATCTTAACGGGAAAAGTTAAATCTCTTTATGCAGTTAAATAAAGATACCTTGTCCAGTCATTAAGAAGTGATTAGCTTATCTAAGAAATAACAGTGCTAGTGCTGTCAGACTGGCACACAAACACTAAAAAGAACAGGGATCAGATATCACATTAGGCTAATTATAAAGAGAAGAAAAGACAAGCAGAAGCATAAAATAGCCATGTGGACAGTATTTTGCTGGATTTTTTCTTTGCACGTAAAAGGCTAAGCACATTCTGCAAAAGAGAAACCTGAGTATTAAAAAAATTCCTCTTCTGGTTTTATTAATTTAGTACTGTACGTAAGAAGGCAGCGCACATGCATGCAGTCTCCCAGCTTGTGTGAAGCAGTGGCCAAATCCTGATAAGGACCAGGTTTCTTAAACCTAACAGAAATCCTTAAATCTCTGCACAGTCAACCTGCAGCACAATTCCAGGTCTTGCAGTCTTTGCACAACAGAAGGAGCAAGGCGGCACAGCCCGTCCCGCACACCTCCCGCTCGCCCCCTCGCCGTGGCCAAGTTCCTCCTCCTGCGCAGCCACAGAAGCTCCGGAGCATTTTTGGAGACTCGGTACACTCCATTTCTTGCCAATTCTGGTGTGCTCACCAGAGTCATCTTGCCCAGCCCCGAAGTCCAAAGATGCTTAATTTTCATCAGCAAGAAGCTAAGCACCCTCCCTGCAATTTCTACCCTATTTACACTCCTAGAAATAAGGTCTACCCTCCAACTGCTACCCACCAGCTGGACGGTTTCTGCCTGCGTGTCCCCCTTTCCAGCGCACTCAGTGGCTTCCAGTGCACGAACTGAGCGTCGTTTCTGCAGCAACCCCACCGTCCTTGAGCCCCATACGGCAAGGTTTATGGGCCAGCTGGCCTGACACCTTATGCATTTCACTCCCAGGTTATATTTGGAGAAAAAGCTCAACTTCTAAGACCAGGAGACAAAATCCAACATACCAAGCCAGAAGCTGCCCAAGAGGAAAAAACTGAAGCAGAAAGCACCAAAGCCTCTCGCTGGAGAGAGGAGTCTGCTCCCACCAGGGGTGACGGCTGCGGCTGCTCTCCCTGCTCCCAGGTTTGTAAACCACGTGAGTCTTTTCTCACCCAAAACACAGAGAAGTGCTGCTGTGCTTAGGATGCCAAAGATCCCGAGTGAAGTCCCTCTTCTGCTCAAATTACAACAGAGATTTGAGCCTGTTTTCTGAAGGATGCCCTAAACACTCGTTGCCTTATAGAGCCAGCACCTTCGTCCGGTGAATACGGGAATTCCTTGCTCTGCTCCCACCCGACCTGCAGACCTGCAAGATCCAGGTCAGCGTTTCTGCTGAGCACCCAGCGGATCCCAAACCAGGGGCCACCCTACCACCCGTGAATGCCATCGTGAATGCGGCTCAACGCCTGCTGCTGGGGCAGTGCACAACCAGAGTGCAGTTATCTGTGACAACGTTTGAAACCTGCAAAAATCTTGGCACTTGAGAGACTTTGGAGGCAGAAAGCTGGGTGCCTGCCAGCGCGAGGTACCTCCAGAACCAAGAGGGAGTTGTGAGGATCTCGATTTTGAATTTAGGCTTAAAACATCAGTTTGGCAGGAGCGGACAAGATGCAGACGCAGCTGTAGGCAGGCAGCTTCCCGCCTTGCTCCAACAGCCAGCTAAGCACAGAGCTGCGCTCCCCCTCCAGCCACAGGCAGAGACAACCCCCCAGCCCTGCCCGGGATGTGCCGATGCTGAAGAAAAACCCATCCTTTTGTGCCACGGGTCAGGACATCACCCACAACAAAGCTTTCCAACAAAACTAAAGTACTGACCCAATAAGCAGAGGTCAGGACCTGTGCCTGAATGACTGGGACAGCCAGAAATATCTGGTCAGTGTTGGGGGAGAAGGGAGGTGGTTTTCCATTTTTAACACTTGCATCCTTTTCAAAGCTTTTATTTGTCAAAACCTAATATTAATAATGATGGCAGATCCTACTTTCCTTGAGGTAATGCCAATTTTAATGCATTTTTTTTTACATAACTATAGTATTATTGAGGAACAAGTAGTAAGTGATAGATACTTTAATGTAATATGAGTCAATATGTATTTATATGTGCTTTATGACTTAATCAATATTGCTACATTAGCAAGAATAAATATGGTGTTTCCTTTTCTGGCCTTGGAAAGAACAAATAAGGAAAGTCACATTATGAAGTTTAGGAATGAATAAAATCTCCGCATTTCCCAGACAATTCAGTAAATCTCTGACATTCATTTGTTCTCCAGAACAGAGCAAGTACCTCCCTGGGCAGGGTGCTGGGCAGGCGGCAGCCGGAGACTCAGCTTGGGACTCTGGTTCAGATTTTTCACAGACAGCTTCCTAAGAGGAATTTAAAAAAAAGGAAACAGGCCCCAGCACAGACTGTACGTCCAGTTCAGCACCCTGAATCTCAAGAGGAAGGGCTCTGCACCCTGAGCAAGGAAGGGTTTTACCACTGAAGAACAAGAGGAGTTCACAGTTCGCATTACCCCCATTCTTCTGCAACCAGCACCTTCCCGAGCTGCGCGTCGCCCAGCACCCTAGCAAAAGGGAATGACAACGTGCTCCTGATTTACTACAGCTCGACCCGTTCACTGCTGCAAATGGTACAGGTTGTGACAGGCATGGACATCCATTTTTATTATGGGCAGAAACTTTTCCACCAATTATTTGTTCTGGGGTACTGGCCTCACCCAGTGCAGCAAAGAAGCCCAGCCCCACCAGCAAGATGTTCATCCTACATATTCATCCCGCAGTGGCAGGCCTTTGGCTGGAGCAAACCTGCTGGGAAAGCTCATCCCCAGCTCCCCCCTGCTCTTGCTGCCCCCGAGCCAGAGTCATGCTCCTGGCTCCTCCTTGGGTACGTACCCCAGATAACCAGTTATCTTTGCACAGTGCAACGCCCTGTCACCTTGCTCCTGATGGACCAACGCAGGGAGTGAGAGCCGGCATGTGCAATCTGCGTTTGAGCACCTTGATGGGATGCAGGACAAGACTGGCTTCTAATACTGGTTTTGAGTATCCCCGAACCGTGCCAGAAGAGAGAAGCTTGCTCCCGTCAGTATTGCTGGGAGCCAATCCAGGCAGCATCTGGGAAAAAAATAAAGATCACAGCCCTTGTTCCTGCCCCCAAATCCCCCCAACCCAAGCAAGCGATAGGCATTTCTGCTAGGACTTCCAAGAACGATGGCACTTCTGGGTGGAGCAGGGTATTGAGTGCTTTGTCTTACTCATGATCTTCCCTCTGGGATCTAATGAGATGGACACAGAGTGATACTGGTCTAAAGAAACAGCACTGGGAAGCAGCTTACAGTTCAGCCGTCTCTAACGGCACTGAAAATGGCTCAAGCTCCAACTCAAAGTTCATGTTTCCAACACCACACTTAAGGGCTTCGTCTTGAAGACCCCAGGGAGACTCCTAGCCAGGTACATTCCAGGGAGTTTAAGGCAGGATCTTACCTCATCTGACTAAAGACACTCAGAGCGGGTCTCGGCAGTGACCGGTGCCCCTCGATGTCACCCAGCACACCTCCTTCCCCTGCCACGCCGCCCATGCGGCTACAGAGGGTCGCTCGCTTACTTAAAAACCTCATTCCAACATTAGAAGACTTCTATTTGAGACGGACGATTCAGCGCCTTCCGTCACCAACACTCGCCCGACCAGCAGCAACCAGCCCAACTCCACGAGGACTCGTCGACCTTCGCTTCTGGCCGGCCGCGGGCTCAGCCTTCGGCAGCGACTGTCCCTGTGCTACACGAGGCCAAGCTGCTAGGTGATCCTGAGAGAGTTGTGACTTGAGATACTATCTGATGTGCTCCTCTAGAGGAATCGACCTCTGGAAATTCAGCTGCTGCTTATTACTTCTACCTTTGGCTGGAGCCAAGCTGGTTCTGTCTCCATCCTCCACTGTTGGCCTTCTGAACTACCCAAAACATGGACTTTTTCCCTAGAGCTGGGCTAAAAGGTTGTGCCAGCGATGCTGAAGCTCCCGCTAGACCCGCCTTGGGCCAGCTGTGGTTTGCGTCTCCCGGGCAGGAGCCGCCTGCTCACACCCCAGTGGCCCCAACTGAATTAAACGCAGCCTCTTCCACTGCAGCGGGCTTCCCCATCCCCTCCCACCACACCAGGATAACCCCCCACGGCTATCCTCCTGCCATTCTGGATTTACACTGGTTCCCGTGGGGTCAGAGCCTGGCCTTACAGATCATTGAGCCAGGACTCACGTAAGGACAGGAGCAGGAAAAAAAAATCTCTGTCCTCAGTTTGGAGAGTTTGGCAGCATTTGTTTATTTTTAACGGATCGCCGCCGCCACATTTCAGACCTTTTCCTGTTGTGATCGTTAGAACTTTTAACTGGATCATAAATCTTTTATTAACATTTGGTATTATACTAATTAAAACTGTTCCATATATGTATTATTAATTTCTCCGGCACTTCTTGCGAGGGTGACGTTTTTAGCTGGCTTAGCAGAATGCACCATAGTAAATAAGGAGAAACTCATTTCCAGGCAATTAGGCTTGCAGAAAAATAAGTTTCTTAATGGAGGGCACGATCATTACAAATTTTACCTAAATAAACAGGGTTTCTTAATGGTAACTCTTCAAGCTAAGTAAACAGATTGGTGTGGTAATGTCCTAAGCAATACTTAAATGTAACTGTTTAATAAATTGGTAAATTACTCATTTCATCTTAGAACAAAATGGTAATACTGTAGTAATAACGTAGTATATATTCTGTAAATATGAAGCATTATCACTTTAGCTCTGAAGAAATCACCACAGTGATATGTCAGAATTGATCTAAAACTGCAGCATTTTATCTCAAGTTTATTACCCATTTTTGAGAATCGCTGAGATTTTCAGAGCATAATGGCAATAAAAGAAGAATTTAAAAAGCGCTTAAATGTGCATAAGTTAATCAGAGGTATCCTCGGGGGGAAAAGGAAATTTGGTAAAACATGAATTATAAGCATCATTTAAACTTACTTTGGACACTAGAGATAATAAATGGCACCATAATTTAGAAATAGCTTTTAACATCAATGACTGTAAGTGGCACTTTACTGTTCATAAGAATTGCAAAGCAACGGTGCTGAGGCCAATTTTATTAGCCATTTTTTTCTTTATAAAAGCAATCCAACCATTTCCAAACTGAGCAGACAGGAACAAGAGTTACGTGTTAATATGCAAAAGGCATTTGAGGTTTTTTTTTTTTAAATAGCCGGCAATAAATTTACCAAAAGATACAGTCTGGAGACAATTGAATGATCATTGAAGAAGAATAAAGCTTTCTCAGAGTTTACATATTTGGGAAGAGTGGATAAGAGGAGGGAAAGAAGGGAGAGAAAATTGTTCATACATCCCTATTTACTGGGGAATGTCGCAGCACTTCCGAAGCGAAGGGGAGCAGCAGTAAATCAGAGGAGGCAGCGCCGGAGGAACAAGGCTTCTCCTTGCTAACTTTTCACGACGGACAAAGCGTCCGAGGATCACGGCGGTCCATACAATACCCCATTAACACGCCTCCTTTCCCAGCGACAGAACAGCCTACAATGCATCTTTCAGAGCTATCAGTTATCAGCCCTCGCACCAATAAATTTTGGCCGGGCAGGACAAGAGCCCCTTTGACGGAGCGGCAGCACACGCGTTACGGGGGGGGCTCCCGGCTGCTGTGCTGGGGGGGATGCCGCATCCGAGCCCGGCCCTGGGGAGCAGCGACCCGGCCCCCCCACCCCAGGTATCCGCTGCAATATCTTCTTCTGACACCCGCTTCCCCCCGTGCCGCGCCGCGCCGTGCCGCGCCGTGCCGGTGGGCAGCGAGCAGAATAGACACGAACACAGGGCTTTACCCCGACGGTGCCGCGTGTGCACGCTCACGGAACTGGCAAGCAAACTGAGCTCAAGAATTAAAATTTACTTTAATTGTTTTCAGACTAATCCTGTGACTCGAGAATAAGAGAGATTAATATTCTCGAGACTTTCTGTGTCTGAAGAACCCGAGATCCTTGACACATGAAGTAGCCCTGCTTGGCAGAATGGGTTGTTAACTCTGAAACTCAGGAGAAAGCAAATATCTATATTTTAATTATTTCACTCCTGGCCACTTTAGCGTAATCAAGATCTAACTACAGTCCTTATCCCACATTGCCAAAGTGACTCCTCCACGCTTTCAGAGCTGCTGGGAGCCTCAGCTCTCCTGTTTGTCCCCCAATAGTTTCTGGCATGTGATGTGGTTACGCACCATCCCTAAGATAAAATAAGAGTAAAGTCACTGGTATTATTTCCTGGGGAAACAAATTCAAGCCATACTGGTAACAGACTGTTACTAATTTTATGTCGATGTTGGGAAGATTAAGTCAACCCCTAAAAGAAAAGCCCCAGCACGAAAACTGAAGCTGTACAACAGAATACGTAAGAAGCGGGGAAGCATCACACTGATTCATGAGAGCATCCTCTGCTCCAGGACTTTGCCTTGGCCTCCAGCAAAGCACATTTCCAGTGGGAGAGACCCCTCTGGAAGTAAAAAGAGAGGATGGGAGCGGTTCTGTTTGTTAAGTTGAACAAAGGGAAACCGGGAGGTGAAGTAAACCAGAGTCTCCTACGTAGGACTCGGAAATGGCAGCTTCGAGCAAAGAAGTGTGCCACCGGTCCAATGGCTAGAAGCTAAAATTATACAAATTCAGGCAAAAAAACGGGAGCAAGAGATAAATTTTTACTGTGACTCTATTTAGGCATTTAAATTTTGAATCGATTCTTCATCATTAGGAATGTTTCATTCAAGACTGGATCACTCTTTAAACGAATTATCTTAGCTCAAATAAGGCTTTATTCAGGAGAAACGTAATACCTGTATTATTAGACACTGAATTAAGATGACCTTGCCATGGAACAACTCTACCTTTTAATTTGCTCTTCATAATTAAAAGCAAATCTCTAAATACCTTAAGCTGATTTTTTTAAGCATCCATTTAAATCTCCCTGTTGTTCTAAGCGGACATCTGAAAACACCAGAGGTAGGTACCAAAAAACTTCTAACCCTGAGATTCCTTGAAACCTGGCAACACATGTTTAATTAAAGAACTCAAGCGCTGCGCTCCGTGAGCTGGGGAAGCTCAGCTAAAGGGGTGAGCCCTGTAGCCCTTTTTAGGACCAGTTTAAGACTGGAGACTCAGGGGGGCAGGAGGACGGACAGACAGGCTTCCCAGAGACGCCGTGCCCCCCAGGGAAGGTGCTGCACCACCTTCGGCTCCCAGCAGCAGCTACTCCTGCGAAACCAGCTCTGCCATACCGTCTCTGGCACCAAAATCAGCAACGTGGAGCTTGGCTTTCGCGTGAAGACAGCAGCGTTTCCAGCTACTCTTTTTTTTCTTCCGCATTAGTGGATATTTTGGCTTGTCGCATCAGAAGCAAGCCTGCTATTTTAATGCAACTATAGAACCCATATCTTTGCATTCAGATCCGTGTTTACTCACGGCATCCGTAAGCGGTACAGACCGAAGGGATCATCTGCACTCGAGTGGCACACAAAGCCCACGCCGGGGGGTTAGGTGCGAGCCTAGCCAGCCAAAAATGTACAGCTCGTCCGACCAGTTAGCTAGATCTGCAATCCCGCTGCCTTCCCCGGCTCCCCACATATGGCTGTCAGTCTAGACAAGCATTTGTACACGCAATCAGGAAAACTAAACGCATGCGGTTATGAAGATGAAAACTCAAACCAGAAACGTGCGCCGAAGCATTTGGCAACCAACAGGGTTGTTAAATGGTACCCGTGAGCCAGATTTTCCGTAAATCAGAACAGTTCTATGAAAGCTCTGTCCCAGCGTACGAGTGATTAGCGAAGAGCTCAGAAAACAGACTTGCACAGCAAACATCAGGACGCAGCGAATTCCTCGTGCCACCCTGAATCAGACAGACCCTGTTGTTCCTAGCTGGCACTTGCAGAGAGAGAGAGGAGAAAAAATTCCCTGTCGGTTCTCCCTGAGTTACGGCAGGGCCGATCAGAAGTGAACGGCCCGAGTTTATTGGTGTTATTCTGAATTGACTTTGGCCTCTAAACCAGAGCTGACTGTTGCGCGAGTACTTACTTAGCACAGGCGCGGGAGGCTGGATCCTCGGCTGCTTTCAGTCGCTCTCAGTCCATTCACTCCCCGGCAAGAACGATGCCAATTCAGATCAAACCCTATTGTACAATAATGACATTCAGATAGCACAAGCCAAGTGCTGAGAGCAGCTGAGCTCTCTCACTGCCTGGTGGGTTCAGGAAGAGTTACAGGTGTAGGATTTGGCGGGGCTGCTTTGTTTTTTTCCTTCATCTATTTTCATACATCTTCGAGCCTTCCATGACACATCGCTAAATTCCGGACACAAAAATTATCTTAAAACAGATTTATTTTTATGTCACGAAGGGGAAAAAAAAAAAAAAAAAAAAAAAAAAGTACCGCTCTCTAACCAAGTGAAATCCATACAAGGTAAAAGCACAACATTTCCACAGCTACTTCAAGACCCCCCTCGAACATAAACCCCGCCGGCGGGTGTCCACCCCTCATCCTCCCTGGGGCCAGCACGCTGGCCACCCCTCCCCGCGGGCCAGAACGCAGCGGAGCATCCGCGGCAGCGGAGCATCCGCGGCAGCGGCCCCGGGGGACGGGGGGCACAGGCGGCCGAGCAGGTGGCTGCGCACGCCGCCTCTCCCACCTGCTGCCCCGCGCCGAGCTACAATGAACTTGTCAGGCCGTGCTATTGTCACCGAACACAGATGTCGGCCGGGCAGCCGTCGCCCGCGCCCCGCTTTGCCCGGGCGCGCTCCAGCCGCTCGCTGCGAGCCGCCGGCGGAGCCGTTTTTCGGAGCGCCCTGTTGTTCGGAGGGGCGTTCGCCCGGGTTGCCGCACACACGGTTTCCCTTCTTTCCGCCCACCTTCTTCAGCTGTTCGCGTAACCACTGCTTTCACCGCTCCGCAGGATTTTTGAGTCGTTCTTGCCACGTTTTAGTATTTTTGCTGGCTTCTGGCTTGCTCAGTGATTCGGTGGTCTCACCGTGGAGCTGTCCCAGCGCTCGCCGTCCGATGGGACCCCAAAACACTATGGACAGAAATTACTCCCTCCCTGCCCCTCGGTACGAGCTCACACCAAACCGTTTCCATTTCTAAGGCGATACCTGGTCGCCTGCTCACACACAGCCCCGCTGCACTGTGGTCGTAAACACAAAAAGATTCCTTTTCCACCTGAAAGTCCAGCAGAGTCCCCTGGCAGAGCTTCCCACCGCTCCGGGCAGCCCCGTGTCCCTTCCCCACCGCTGCGGCTCCGCACAGCCCTTCCCCTGCTCTCTCCCAGCCATTCCCATCACTCCCCGCTCCAGCTTTGCTTTTTGTTTCCATTCCTGGCTTCCTCCCTCCTTCTCAGGTTCCGGGCATGGACAGAGGTCGGGGATGTCTCTTCTTGCTGATCTTCCCCTGCACCTCTCCCACTCTCTGCACTTCCACCGCTCCCTCCCCTCCAGCTCTTGCTCCATCCACCCTCAGAGCTCTCCCGCCTCGCTCACTGTGCCACAACCAACACGGCCAGAGTGTGAATCATGCCTCACGTGCATTTCTGCCTCTGCCCCACAGTTAAGTGGTAAGAAGGAAGAGTCTTGGCCAGAGAAGACAAAGAGCAAAGCAACAAACACCCTTGTGAAGAGGAGCCAACGCTGTGGGGAAGAGTTCAGTTTGCACTCGGAAAGCTGCGGACTGGCATCAAAAGCAAGCAAGGAGGCAGAAGTAAGCCGAGATGGACAAGACTGAGGCAGGTTCTCTTGTTTTTCCATCCGAAATAGTGAACGGTGATTTGTGTTGCACCCTTCGACCCGGTTTCCTCTGGTTTACCTCCCACTCATGAAGTCCCACCTGAGGTGTAGGACCACAGCCTAGATCTAGACAAAGGACTGGAAGACCCTGCTGTGTGCAGGGTACAGAAGAGAAGACGACTGCCTCTGCAGATCTGTCAGAGTACCTGGCAGAACGAACAGGGAAAATGAGCTGTCCATGTGAATTTTATAAGAGCTTGAACTGGGGAATGGGAGGTTTGTGTCAGACAGGAGCTTCCTCTCCCTAGGAGCAGTTTGAGAGCCCATCATGCAGAGGAGGTTGGAAGCTCCATCGAAAAAGGTTTTTGGACAAATGTCCGCAGTTTGAAAGAGAGTCCTGATGTGAGGAAGGGACACAGGCTGCTTTATTTTCCCTGCCTTATTCAGTATGGCAGTGAAAAGAGTGTAGTGATTTTACTCCAGCCCCCCCATAGAGCAGAACTATATTTTTTCCCCTCTGAGTACTTGGCAGAGATCGAAATGGAGAAGGTCAACTTCGTAAAGATCAATGTAGGAAAGCCACAAGCATGACAAGGCAGAAAAAAAAAAAAACTAAAACCCTACAATTTCTACCCTTGATGAATTTAGAGGAGGATCACGTTTCACATCTCCAAAAAGGTCCTGCAAGTGTTTTTTTCCTGAACACTTCACTTATTCCAGGTACTCCAAAATATTTCAGCCCGGGAGGGGTGGAAAAGGCTTTTTTCCTACTTGGGCTCTCAGAGACGATCTCCTCTTGCCGCACGGAGATGTAGCACAAGGTGTCTATGCGCTGGGCTTGATGACTCTAAAATGGTGTTTCAAAGTGAAACCACTAACCCTGACGTGCCATATCAGGCACAGAAAAGCCTCCTTTACGCACCAGCCCCATGCTCGCCGTTGGCCTCCTGCTGAATAAAGGGGTCAAATTAAAGTTGAAAGCATTCCTGATGAACAGTCTGAGAACACGGAAACCTCCCCAGCTCGCGACAAGCTGGAAGCGATGCCGGGCACAACAGCTGCTCCGCTGGAGCACCGAAACGGCAAAGCTCCCCAGTGCAATGCGACAGCTTCAGCGAGCGAGTCCCCGACTGTGCAAACTGCTTTCAGAATCAATTACCCATCTCAGCCTCTTCTGGGCAAGATGCAACATCCCACTTGTTTGGGGTTTTTTTCTGCAACCCTACAAAAAGAAGACAGAGCAACATTAGGATGCCATTTTAGCAGTAAAATGCGAAGGGGGCTCTTGGCTCCAGGCGGAGAGCAAACGTGCACCGTGCAGAGAGGAAAGCTGGGAGCAGGGTGCTCGGCAGCTACCAAAGGACTGACCAAAAATAAAGGCTGAGGAGCTGCACAAGACCAGAAAGACCCAGGCTGTGACCCGAGAGAGGGCAACGCGTGCCACGGCCAGGAGCGGAGAGGCAACATGGAGACAGGACACCTGCAGAAGACACGGATGCCATGAGGAAGAGAAAGAATATTTTAAGAAACTCCAGGAGAAGCACGGCCAAGTACTGCTTTGAAGCTCTGTTCAGGAGAAGGATTAGGAGAACCTATCAAGCAGGGTGCAGGACTGCAGCTCCCCAGACCTCTTTTTAAATGCCAGAACCAAAATGAGATGAATTACCAACAGGTCTCCACTGCCTATGAAGGAGCCATCTCCTACACATCAACCCCGCAGATAGCCACGTTCCGCGGTGCACCCATCTGCCTGCCCGTGTGCGAACCTCAAGGGTGTAAAAGGCGTAAGAAAAGAGATTTGACAAAAAAGCTTGACGGAGCACCTTTGCCTTCTCCCAGATCTGCAGCTCTGTGACAGCTAAAGCATCCCTGTCCTCTCTGCTTCACCTCTGCTCCCAGAGCCAGTGCCGGGCACACATTTGGGGGGGACAGGAGACGAGCTGCCGTGGAAGAACAGCACAGCCTGGAGCCTCTGCCCATGGGCTGCGGACAGGAGGGTCCGTCCCAGGCTGCTCCCGGGATGCCTTTTGCCTGGACCTAGAAACATTTTCAGCTGTGGCAGAACTCCCCGTTTTCCAGATTTCCGAGGAAAACACAGCTCACGCCACGGCTCGTGCCACAGCTCCCCGCGGCGACGGGGTAAGCGACGCCGCTCGCCCACCCAGCCCCGGCCCCGGCCCCTCCTGGGGGGCGGCCGGCGCGGCGAGGACCGCGGCACGCGCCAAGCCCCGGCGCCCTCAGAGCTCTCGCTCCTTCCCCTCGGTCCGAGGGAAAGATTTGAAGGCTTCTTTAATTATTAACGGTTTTGCTTTGTTTTCCCTCTCCGCTTGAGAGCGCCGACTCTTTGGAGGCCGGGGAGCAGCTTTACGGAGCGCCAGCCCCGATGCGCCCGGCCACCGGACCGGCACCAGCCGTACCCACCCGTGGCTGCACATTCCCTTACAGGCTGCTCCCATTACCATTAATGGGAACGACGTGTGCTGATGAACAAGAGAAGAGAGTCTAATGCCTTTATATTATACCACCAATTAAGTACTTGGGGGTCATGTCCTCAGCTGATGTGAAGTAGATGAGATCCACTGAACTTAATGGATCTCTGCTGATTTACACCAAATGAAGAGCTGGCCCTCTCTCGCTTGTATTAAAACAGCCGAACCGTTCCAGCAGTCTTTGTGCTTAACAGCTTCGTACTCTAGCCAGGCTTTTCTAGCACTCCAGTCCATAAACCACAAGCTTTATTAACTAATAATTAGTTTTTCAAGTTAAGTTACACGGTCACGTTTTAAGAACCGCTGCCCTTAGGGCAGGTGAGGAATTTTGAAGAGACTTGCAGTGGTGGGAGCCGCGCAGAGGAGAGGCATGGCCAGGCTGCTCGGGGGTCCAGCCCCTGAAGATGCAGAGGGTCTTCTCACAGACACGTTAGCACCTGCTGCCCCGTGAAAGGACCGGGGAGTTAAGCACCTTGAATTCAAGCCGAGGCTTTTCTCTTGCAAACATAGAGTTGATTTTAACCACCCGACCAGCCTCCTGGATTTTAACAAGGCTCCTGAGCTGTGCAAAGATAAGCCTGGCTGCAAGCGTCTGCCCGAGAAGGGCATAGTATAAATGCTGGGGATCACTGAGTTGTAAAGGACCTGAATACACAGAGCATTCCCGGCACGGGGCAAGCAGGGTGATCTGGAAGGACGTACTAACGGCTTCCCGAATTTTTTTTGCAGTTGTGCATAACTGATCGCTGGGCAGAAAAGTGGTGTGATGCTGGGCCACATCCTTCCCTTGTGTGCTGCTCTCTCTGGATGCTCAGGTGTCTTAAACACACTAGCCCAATAAAGGAGATAAACTTAAGAAGAATGCTGGATTAAACTATAAATAAAATATTATTTTTCTAATCATAGATGATTTACTCTCACATTAAAACACAACATCCCAAACCAGTATACATTAGCTTCAGCAGGCGTGCAGCTTGCTCCTTTTCTTCCTTCTGTAGCTGGATTGAATAAAGAACCTTTAGTGCATTTCTGCCACCAGAAGGAATAAAAGCAGCGTGCTGCACAGAACTGGGGGGAATCATGACAGCCTACTAACACAAATGTTCTCAACGAGGAATGTAATACGGACAGCTCTTACAGAGACAGTTCTTGTGCAATAACTTAAACAGTACAGATTACTACTTGGGGAAATAAAAGACAACATAACTTTGAAACTTGAAAAGCTCTTTCTTCGTTGTAATCAATTGCAATAATCCATGTCAGTGATTTAGATGAAGATCAACTTTACCTTTCTTTGCTGATGACACAAAACTAAGAGCAATAAAAAACTTAAGTGCATTTGCGCACAACTAATGGATTGGATGTGGCATGTGCCAATGGAAGTCGGTATGTATAATGCAGCATATACTGGATGCCAAATTAATGGGATCATTTGGGCATTCTGGAACACTTGTGGCATTGAGCTTAAGTCATTTAAGGAGCCTGGCAGGGGTTGATGACCTTCCATTTTCAAAAGACTGAAGAAGCCTAGTAATACTGTAGGCAAAACATGACAATGAATTTTATCCCCTCCATCCAGCTGCTATTTAGTCCAGAGCTGAAAGACAACAAAACCAAGACAATGAGACCGTGCCTGGTGTCCCTAACAAAAAGTATATAAAAATAAGGATTCACCCGAACAGGGAGCTGGAGGTTCAGGCACACGGACAACGGACCAGACGCTGCCGGCTGTGCCGGTGCAGCCCAACCTGCCTGCCCCTGAAGCCTGAGGACCGTCACTGGGCCACGGGGCTCACACCGATCTTCCACGGTGTCCGCGTCCCACCTGGATTAGTTCCCAAAGGAAGCCGGTCATAGCACGGAGGGAAATGCATCTCACTGCCAACATGTAACATACAGAATTACCCGATGAGGTGCGGAGATTCGTTCAAGCAGCCCGGATGAGTGACAGAGCTGGAGACAGAGCAGTTTTCTCCCACGTCCCCACTCCCTCCCCGTGCGCTACAGCACGCTGCTCCCACACGCCGGCAAACAGCCCCAGACTAGGACGAGGCACAGGTACGACGAGCACAGGCACAGTTTTGCAGGCCTGGCTGGCACAGAAGCAGCTGGGTCTAATCCCCGTGGTCCTGCCACGGGGCAGAGCAGCAGGGAAGGACCCAGCGAACACCACATGCTGGTAGTAACGAAGGTCCTGCTCCCACTGACTCTCACACGTGAAAGCGCATGATGCTCCACAGCGAAGCAGCAACAGCAGCAGTGGGACTCCCAGGAGGTAAATTAAATACTTGCAGGCTCAGGCTGGAAAGTTCACCGAGGATCAACACGGTACCCTTGATGACTGCATAGGTACTCCAGACGTTACCGGGAGATCTACCGTGGGAGTCCACTACGCAGAGGCAGATTTCACTTTTTTTTTTAATTATTTTTTAATTTTGAAGAATGGCCTAAGGTTTGGATTTGTGAGGGTGTTTGGAGCCTGCTCCACTCAGCACCCCAGCAAGCTCAGGCCACCGTTCAGCGGAGCAGTGCGTGGGCATCCAACATCACAGCAGTTTGCCGGGCTCAGACCACCCAGCGCAGAGGGCAGCAACACATCGCTCCCGCAGAAGTGCCGAAACACTCATCTGTGCCGCCTAAAGAGCATGAGACCCATCTCAAATGTCTCTGCTCCACACTGCCCAGTATCCCCAGCTCTGGGCACATCCTACAAAGGATGTGTGGACATTTCCAAATGCACGATGCAGGGATGCCTTTAGGCAGCTAGCTCCTATTTTCCACAATGACCTCGAAAGAATATTTTATCTCTTACCCTTAAACTAAATTCATGGGAATAAAATATCTAAACACCATTATTGCTCTAACCTTAACAGCATATTTTTAAGAGATCTGAAATGCCTAGAAATGCAGAGAGACCCCCCAAAAAAGGGGGAAGAGCACATAGGTGCCAAACTGCCACCAACTGTACTTTAGCCCTGCCCTTCAAAGCTAACTGGGTGCCTCCAGGAGGCAAACTCGGATCCTCAAAAACAAGTGGGCACCAAGTAGAAATACTTACTCCTCTGCTGTGAGTCAGGAAAAAGTTAGGAGCTTAATGGACTCAAGAGGGTGGGCAAGGGAAACACACAGCATTGAAGGGAAATGCCCCAAATAGCCTAAAGCAAATGGTGTATATACCCCCTCTCCCAAAAATGCCCACCTGCACAGAAGGCAAATACTTTCATCCACCCGGTCCAACTTGCTGAGGCAACACGTGAGGAGGGATTCTACCAACTGAGGAGGAGCAGCTATATGAGCAAGCGCTCACCTGGGTGAGTCACGGCCCTTAAATTATTCCTCAGCAGCAGCGGGGTTGATTGCAGTGCAGAAATACACTCTTCAAGGAAAATTCATAGGCGTGAGGTGTAAATCTCAGTATTATTTATGTTAGCTATAAATGAGCTAAATTATGACCTAGCTGAGCAAAACACTTTTGTAAACCAAGGCTTTGAATATAGTGTAGTTTGCATGTTTAACAGGACTGAGCTTTCATCACGGAGTGGAGAAGGAGAGCTAATAACCCATCGATTTTAAGGCCCATTTAGGAAAAGAATTGCCTATACAGATCTGATCACCATGCATTACTTTGTAACATCTAATACCCTGGGCACAAAATAATGCTGAGAGATGCAAATTACGGAGCCATTTTTATCCGGAGAGGGGTTGTGCCTGCGCATGCGAGCGTGGTACGGGGGCTGCTTTGGGTTTGGGCTTAAAGCAAAGTCAGGAGGGACTCCGAGGAAACGGTCGATGTTCCTCCACACAGCTGTAGTTACCCTGAGCTCTGCCTCACGCACCCACCCACTCGGCTGCTTGGCCCTACGTGGCAAACCACTTACGCACGTAATTAAGGAAAGTTCAGAAAGCAATCTGCCCAAAGTTAAGTCCCACTGGTAATTCAATAATCCTTAACTCCCATTGCCTTTTTCCATCCCTGTTCAGCAAACACGAGTTTTCCTGGGCTTAAAACTTCCAAACAGGGGGGAATGTGAGTACACAGCGTGGGCTTTCCGGAGCGCACGTGCACAGAGACAACATTTCACTTAAACAGATTTAAGACTGCTTCAGAAAGATCGTCCAAATGCTAAGAATTATCAATTTCATAGCAGCATCGAACATCAACGTATTAAAACTCAGCTTGATGGGATGTGCGGCGTCTTCAGCACTCTCAGACCACATCTCTATCACAAGACTTACACTGCCTACGCTCAAATGACTCCCCCTGAATTAGCTGTGCTGCAATACAGTTGCATGAGCTGCTGCTGCCCTCACACTGCCTGCACACCACTGGTCTTTATCCTCTGCTAAGTGAAGTGTTTTAAGAAGTCTCCCATGGAGGTGAAGGAGCGTTTAGTAATGAGTGGGAGGGTGGGGGATAGACCACCTTCCCCCGCAACTAGCCAGAGCCCACGCTGCAAGAAGGCAGTTTCAGAAATGGGGAAGTCGAACTGCTGCCCGAACACGCCAGCCCGACTCGAGCAGTCCACCACACAGCCCAAGTGCAGTACATGGCCGAGACAATCAACGGGATCAGGGTGACAGCCAGCCCACCCCCAAAAGGTGCCCTCTCCTCCACGGGGCACCCACATCCCCCAGGATTACGTTCCTTGGGACGGAGGGGCTCAGGCTGGAAGGGTCTAAAGTCTGTGCGAGCCCCCGTGGGTGGCTTGGTCTGTTGCTGGACCTTCAGAGATGCACAGCAGGGACCATCGCACAGCCTTGTCACGCCTGAATCGGGCTGGCAGGGAACACCGCTCTCATCCACAGAGGGAAATAACTGTGTATTTGTTCCCACTGGTGTTTCCCTGAGGCTTCTATAAACACTGGGTTTTACTGGACAGAGTAATCGGAGGTAACCCCCGCTTCTGTCCCCTTCAGCATGACCACTCACATCAGTACCCCCGTACCGCCCATGCAATCTTGTCTTCGGTGACGTGGATGCACGAGGCAGCCCGTCTCCCTCGTACTCAGCCCATCTCGCAACCTCGAGACCAGCTCCTCCGAAACAAAAGACACCAGCCGTAACCCCAGCAAGCCCAAGCGCGCAGCTCCCAGTACGTAAGCTCCGTTGTTTGGGTGACTATTCGGATGGCTGAAAATGGAAGCCACCGGTTTCTGAAGCCCTTTGGAAAGTTGGCGTGCCCCGAGGCTTGACCCCGCCGCCTGTGGCACAGCCCACGGGCGGCAGCAGCGGCGAGGAGAGGCCGAGCCCTGCGCGGGCTGTCACCGCCGAGTTCAGACCCACTTGGCGCAGCTTTTCCTAACAGGGCTGTAAACGCTCTGTGGCTTCGCGCTAGACCCTCGCCTGCCACAAAGCCGATTCCCGCAATATGCAGCATCACCGCGCTCTCTGCAAATGCACAGCTTCTGGCTTACAGCAGTTTGGGAAAAACTGCGGGGAAACCGGGAATACATAAGTTTATGGTCACGGGACGCTTGAACAGTTAAGGACCGAGTCCGTCTCGAAAACAACGCAGTTTGTAGGCGTTAGGTGGTACAGATAAAACCTAACATCAAATACACGTGTGAATATGGGTACCCGCGTATTCCACCCCCCCCCTCGCCCTATTCAGAGCTTGACTCTTCCACATTTTAGCTAAGAGCGGATTTCTCCTGCCTCTTCTGCGAACGCCGCTCCGGTTTCTCCTCTCTGCCCCGCACCGGGCACCGATGCCGAGAGCCGCGCAGCCACGTCCCCTGCCGCTGTGCCCAAGGAGCAGCGAGCGACCCGCGGGTGACAAACCCGGCGCAGATAAGCCGGGCGGGACCCCGGGCCGGGCTGCGCTCCGTGCCCCCGGTGCAGCGGGGCTGGCCCCGCCGGCAGACCGGCAGCGCATCGCCGCCGAGCGAAACGAACGAGACGAACGGGGAAAGGTTTTGGCTGGCGCGGAGCCGCAGCGGGGCTCTGCGTGGGGACGGTGACAGGGCCACGCAGCGCAGGAGCGCGGCGTTTCCCCACACCCTGTGGCCAGGTATAGATTTCCCCGTTGTTTGGGCTTTTTTTTTTTTTGTTTTGGTTTGGTTTCTTCTTCCCTGCCAGACACCTCCCCTCGATCGGGGGTTTCCAGCGCAGGCTGCACGTTCCCGGCTGGCGAACGGTACCGGTCGAGAGCAGCTGCACGGTCCCAGCACCGTCCCCCGCGGTGTGCCAGGATTTGGCCCTGCCTTTGGACCTCCGCGACCTTCCCCCGACAAACCAAATCCCGGCCGCGACCGGAGCCTTTGCCCTGGCACCGCTGAGAAAAGGACTAGCTTAGGGAAAGATTTTCTTCCTCCCCCTAAAATCCCCTTTCCCGTGGCCGGGCCGGGGAACGAGCGAGCCCGGGACCGGGAACGGCTTTAAACTTCTGCAGGCCGACGGTAACCGGGGGCTGGGCTGGGCTGCGCTGGTCCGCCCGCCGTGGGAGAGGCAGAGCCCACCCCCCCGCGGGACACGGCCCTCGGCGGTCGGGGGGCACCCGGGGCCCTGCCCGCGGCTGGTTTCTAAAAAAAATGTCATTTTTTGCAGCTCCCCCCCGCCCTTGCTGGAGGATCGGTCACCCGGACCCGCAGAACTACGGGAGTCTGTTCTTAAAAATACACCCACTCCCCCCCCCGGCCCCCCCGCCCGGCAGCCAGGTTGTTAAACGCGCTCCGCAGCCGGCGAGCACCCGGGCAACCGGCACCTCGGCGGGCCACGGCCACACGCAGCAAAAGCAGGGAAAAACGAAAACGGCCGGGTGCCTGCCGAGAGGCGTTTCGGTACCGCGGGGCTGGGGGGGCGAAATTACCGGGGCCCGGCGGGGCCCGGCACCGGCGATGCCGCCGCTCCCGGGAAAGCGGCGGGCCCTGCCCCGTCCCTCCCGGCCGCTCGCCCGCTCCCAGGCGGCGGTCCCGACGTTCTCCCGAACCGGGGCGGGGGGGGGGCTGTTCCCGGCCGCTTCCCCCCCGCCCCGGCCCCACCGGAGCCGAGCAGGAGCCCCGCGAACGCCCCCCCCCCGGGCGCGCTGCCGGAGCCCCGCTCCGAGCCCGCCCGCCGCCCCCGGCCCCGCTCCCGGCCGGCTCCTCACCTCCGTCTCCGGTGAAGGCCGGCGGCGGCTTCTTCCCGGCTGCTGCCCGCCCCGCAGCGACCCGGCCCCGGCCGCGGGCTCGGCTCTTCCCCGGCGCGGCGGCAGGCAGGGAAGCGGAGAGGCGTTTTTAAAGAAAACGTTTATTTACACGTCTCGGCAAGTACAAAGTATTATACATGGTCTGTGTCAACCCCAAATCTTCTTTATTATGAAACATAAGGCGCTTTCTCTAGAGTCGGTGGCGAAAGGAGAGGGTGCGGGTGCTGTTTCGGTGCGCGAAAGCTCATCGGCTGGAAAGGTGAGGACAAAACCGAGTGTGTGTTGCCTGAAAGGAGCCCTTATTACTACGGTGAATAAATTACAGCTGACATTAACTTCACCTGGGACAGATGGAAGCTACCGCTTTTCAGCTTAATAGGGTTTCCTAAGCTAATGAGTCATCACCGGCTCCACTTAGTCCCCTCCGCTAAGTGATAGGTAGGTATTTTTTTTTCTTTAGACTATCCTCAGAACAGGAAAAAAAAAAATAGCCTTTTGTTCCAAAGCCAACGCAAAATACCTATGTTCAGATTTCGATATAAATAATCGAGGTTTTATATAATTCCATATTAATAGTGCCCAAAATCTCGATGCATAAATAAATTAAATTATTAACACTTCTTACAAAAAGTGACATATTTCCCTTCCTAGTGGAACATCGACACGAATATACAAGCGGAGCGCGGGGCCCCGCGACGGCAGCGCCCGGCGGCTCCGCTCCGCTCCGCGCCGGCCTCGGGGAAGCGCCGCGGCGGCCCCGGTCCCGGTCCCGGTGCCGGTGCCGGTCCCGCGGGCGCCGCTCGCCGCCGCCCCCCCGCCCGCCCCGTCTGGGGCGAACCGCGGCCCCGGGGGCGGGGGAGCCGCCGGCCGAGCTCCGCGGGCGAGTCCGCTGCGTGCCCGGGCTGCCGGGCTCAGACGAGGGAGGTGACCGGCGGGATCTTGGCGCTCTCCTCCTCCCAGGGCTGCAGGTTCTGCAGCGCGAACAGCGACGAGTTGTGCAGGCACAGCGGGTCGGGCTGGATCGACTCGTTCAGCGACTTCTGGAAGGCGTCGTGCTGCAGCTGCAGCATCAGCCGGCTCGCCTGCTGCCGCTCGGCCTCCCGCTCCTCCGCCGTCTGCCGCCTGCCGAGGGACACGCTCAGCCCGCGCCCCGGGACGCCCCGGGACGCTCCTCCGGCCCGGGGCTCCCCGGGATGCGGCGGCTTCGGGGGCGCGGGGGGGGGGGGGGGGGGGGGGGGAACGCGGCCGCGGGAACCGGGCGGGCTGCGGCCGGCGGGGCAGCGCGCCGCTTCCTACCGGGGCTGGGCACGGCCGGGCGGGCGGCAGCCGCTGGGCCTGTACCGGCGGGAAGCGCCTGGAACCCCCCCCGCCCCGTTTCCCAGTAATCCCCCGTTTCCGACTAGTGCCCCCCGTTCTCCCAATGTCCCCCCGCGTTTTCCGAATAATTCCCCGGCTTTTTGCAGAATTCCCCGTTTTCCGAATAATTGATTCCCCGTTTTTCGAGTAATTCGTTCCCCGTTTTCCGAGTAATTCCCCGTTTTCCGAGTTATCCCTCAGTTTTTCGAATAATCCCTCGTTTTTCGAATAATCCCTCGTTTTTACCACAAGTCCCCCGTTTTCCGAATGGGGGACTATTAAAAAAAAAAAAAAAAAAAGAAAAAAGGTAAAAATAAGTACCAGCGCTAATAATAATATTATACTACGAAAAATTCTCCCCCAACCGTTGGGCGGCCGGGGGCCGGCAAGGGCTGCAATCCCGGCCGGAGCCGGGGGCTTCCCCGGGGGGCGGCGGGCGGGGAAGCTCCGCCGGGGGGGGGGGGCGGCGGCGGCGGCGACGGCGGCGGCGGCGGCGGCGGGACGGGGCGGCCCCGGGGGCGCGGGACTCACCGCCATTTGGTGCGCCGGTTCTGGAACCAGGTCTTCACCTGGGCGTCCGTCATCTTGAGGGACTTGGCGAGGGCAGCGCGCTCGGCCGAGGCCAGGTACTTCTGCCGGTGGAAGCGCTTCTCCAGCTCGCAGATCTGCACCCGGGAGAAGGACGTCCGCGGCTTCTTGCGCTTCGGCGGGGTCCGGTTCTGGTAGGGATGCCCGATCCGCCGCGTCACCGTGAAGGGCGTCAGCGCCGCCGCCGCTGCCCGGGTGGGAAGCACAGGGGTCAGCCCCGCGCCCCCACGGTGCCGGCCGCCCCCCCCCACATCCCACACCCACACCCCCCCCCCCCCCCCCCCCCCGCTCCGGGGCCGCGGCTCTGCCCGACGGCCCCCGAAGGGCCCGCGTCTCCCCGAGGTGCCGCTTCCACCTTTCGCCGAAGGGACGCGGAGGCGAGCGGGGCCCGGCCGCCCCCCCGGGGCGCCCCGTTATCCACGGCGGGAGGAGAGCGGTTTTTCGGATCGCTGCGAGCGCGGGGGAGGGAACCATCCAGCGGGCCGCCTTTGCTTTTATCCTGACGATTACCGCTATTATTATTTCGTTTTCTGTTGGTTTTTTTTTTTTAGTTTTGTTTTTTTTTTTTAAATTTGCCTGCCCGTTCGTTGCCTTCCCGGGGGGTGGGGGGTGCGGGGGCGCGGCGCGGCTCTCCCGCTCCGCCCCGGCGCCTTACCTGTGAACCGGTCCTTGACGAAGCGCCTGCTGCTCTCCATCCAGGGGAAGTTGAGGCTGCCCAGGCTGGGCACGGCGGGCATGGCCGGGATGGCGCTGGAGATGGGCGGCGGCACGGCCCCGGGGATGGGCCTGTGCGCCGGCACCCGGATCACGCCGGCCGGGGCCAGGCTGAGGTTCACACTGTAAGATCCCGAGTCCTCGAAGGGCGCGGCGATGGCCGGGAAGGGGGCCGGCAGGGCCGGGTAGGGCGCGCCGCCGCGGCCGCCGGGGCCGCCCAGGAAGGTCGCGCCGTCGGGGCCCCGGGGGGGCGGCGGGGGAGCGCTCTCCTGCTCGGGGCTGTTGAGGATCTGGTCGATGCCGAAGCTGATGGGCTCGTGCTGGTGCTGGCCCTGCGCGCCCGCCGGCGGATCCATCCTCCGCCGCCGCCTCCACCGCCGCCGCCGCGCACCCCTCCGCGCCCGCTATAAAGGCGCCGCCGCTCCGCCGCGCTCCGCGGGCCCGGCCGGCCCCGGCGTGCGCCGCGCGGAAACTTTGCCGAGCGCGCGCCGCCCCGGCAGCCGCCCCGTCATCTCCTCGGGGCCGCCGCGCGCCCCGCGCCGCGTGCGCCCCCGCCGCCGCCATTGGCCGCCGCCGCCCAGCCTCTGCGCTCCCATTGGCTCCCGCCGCTCGGCACCGGCCTCGCCGCCCGGGCGCGGGGGCCCCGCCGCCGCCGCCGCCGCCGCCGCCGCCGCCGCCGCGGTGACATCACTGGGGCGCACGAACAATGGGGGCCGCGCGGCGGCGGGCGGGGCGGCGGGGGCGCCGTCGGGGCCGCGGCGGCGGGACGGGACGGCACGTCGGGGGCCGCCGTCCCGCTCGCTCCCCGCGGGGCCGGGGCGGCCGGCCGGCCCTTCCGCCGGAGCCGCGACACCCCCCAACCCCCCGCCCCCGACGGCCGCTCCGCCGCGCCCGGCCGAGGCTGCCCCCCGCGCGGCGGGGCTCGGTCCCGGCAGCCCGCGGCCGCCCGGCTCTCCCCCCCCCCCCCCACACACCGCCCCACCGCCGCCGCGGCGGGCGGCCGGCCGCGCTGAAACGGCGAAGGCCGGGCGGCCGCTCCCCTCCCCCCTCGCCCCCGACGGCAGCGCGGAGCGGCGGCCCGAGGCGGTGCCCGGGGCCGGGCCGGGGGGTGCTCCGCGGCCCCGCAGGGCGAGATTCCGTTTGGGGCTTAATTTGCGCCCGGGCGGCGGGAGCCCGGCGCGGCCGCCGAGCGAGTTTGCAGACGCTCCCTAACGTCCAAATGGGACTAAAGGCGTTAAAAATTAAATAACGTTCAGCCGCATTTACTTAGTTTCCCTCTTATAAAGGGAAATGAAAACAGGGAATAGAATTTCCCTGTTAATAGAATGTAATGGCATTTGATCAGCACCTGGCAGGGCGATCCCGGGATGCCGGAGCGGTGACAGGAGGGACTTGATTAGTTTTCAAACCTTAGGATTCAATTACCGCAACGCGCCGAATCGGCGCAACGGCAGCGAACGCGGACCGGCCCGCCGAGCCGCCGCCGCCCGCAGCCTGCCCGGCGGGGCCGACACCTGCGGGCCGTGCCCCCCCCCCGTGTCCGTCCCCCCCCCCCGGCTCTTCTCTCTCCCCCACGGCAAAAGCGGGCCCGGGGCCTTCCCCCCCCCCCCCCCCGCCCTGGTCCGGCCGGGCGCGGGCCCCGACGGCCGCTGCGGAGCCGCCGGCCCAAGTTTCCCGGTGGGGAGCGGGGAGCGGAGGGGGGGTTCCCCGGCTCACGGCCTGGAGGGACCCCCGCCCCGCCCGGCCCGGCCCGGCGGTCGCTAACACGGTTATTAAACACCCCCCCCCCGGGGAGAGGGGACACACACACACACGGACCGCCCGGTGCCGCCCCCCGGTCCCGGGCAGCCTAATCGGATTGTCCCCGCTCGGTGCGGCGGGTGCGAGCGGAGCCGCCATCAGCCGCCGCTCGTCGTCCGTCCCCCCCCCCCCCCCTCCAGCGGAGCTAATCGGATTGACACGATCGCGGCAAGATGGTGCGGGGCCGGGCGGGGCCGCCCAGCGCCCCCGGGAACCGACCGCGGGCACCCGGCCCTCGGGGCTCCGCTCCGGGCGGCCCGGCGGGGAGGGCGGAGGAGGCGGCGGGGCGGGAAAGAGGGAAAAGGAGGGGAAAAAAGAAAGGGAAGGGGGGGGGGGAGAAAAAAGAAAGAGAAAAAAAAAAAAAAAGGCAACCGGGGGGAGGATAAATAAATAAATAAAGTGACACCCAGTCCTGAATCAGGGCAGGCTTTGTTAGAGAAAATTGCAGCTTGATCTGCATAATGGGAACTCGGGCTGCCCAAGGCTATCTTTTTATTGCATGTGTGTCTGCTGTTATCAATTTTGTGAACGATTTCACAGGGAGCCTGGCAGACTTGAGCTGGAATAATATGCAAAGATGAGCTTTGAATAATGAATGATGTGCTTTTAAACCAATTCCAAAGTGTCTGTGATAGTACAATATGAAAAGGGGTGGTAAGTAATAGTATATTTAAAAGGCGCTAGTATGTTTTTATTACTATATTTAAAAAGATATCTATATTATTTTTGTGAAATGGATAATATATCACAGAGTCTTTGATAATCAGCTAAACAATACATTTTTCTTTGGGAAAACTCTCCTGGTTTTACACAGTTAAATATAGAGTATCAGCGTACAGCTTTGTAACGCTCGGCTACCTTATTAAATATTAACTCTATTTTAATATTAGCTTTTAAATTTAATATGTTGACGTTCTGCAGTTTTACTTTAATTACGTTTTATAATTAATAACCCGGGACGTATGGTATCCTTAAGTGCAGCTCTCCCGCAGCCGCCTCGTCTCCCTCGCCCTGCCGCGGCCCGGGGGGCGCGCAGCCCCGCGCAGCCCCGCGCAGCCCCGCGGCACCGCTCCGGACCCCAAAACCGCCTCCGCTTCGCCAAGCGCCGCGTTTCGTTGGGGGCCGGCCCGGGCCGCGCTGCCGGGCTCCGCTCCCGCCCCGTTCCCCCGTCCCCGGGACCCCCCGGCCGGGCGGCGCGGAGCGAGTGGAGCTGCGGCCCCGACGGCGCGGCCCGGGCCGGAGCCGGGTCTCCGGGTCCGCGGGTCCCCCAACCCCCCCGGGCACGGCGCAGTGCTGCGACCCCCAGCAGTGCCCGGCGCCGGGGGGGTGCCTGCTGGGGTGACCGCGGTGCGGGCACGAACGTTGCCCACCCAAACCGGGGCTGCTCTGCGCCGTCGAGGAGCCGGCCCCAGCTCCGGGCCGGCCCCACCGGGCGGGGGGACGGACAGCGGGACCCCCGGGCAGGCACGGGGCACCCGCGGCGTGTCCCCCGCGCCCTGTGCCGAGGCGGTTCCCCGTCACAGGGGTGCGGCTGGGTGTGAAGAGCTCCGCACCCGGCTGGGCTCCGGCCGGGCCCCAGGCATGGCACAGCATGGCCTTTGCATGGCACGGCACAGCATGGCATGGCCTTTGCATGGCACGGCACAGCCTTTGCATGGCATGGCACAGCACGGCATGGCATGGCCTTTGCATGGCATGGCACAGCATGGCATGGCACGGCACGGCACAGCCTTTGCATGGCACAGCACAGCATGGCATGGCACAGCATAGCATGGCCTTTGCATGGCACGGCACAGCCTTTGCATGGCACAGCATGCCATGGCCTTTGCGTGGCATGGCACAGCACAGCATGCCATGGCCTTTGCATGGCATGGCACGGCACAGCCATTGCATGGCATGGCACGGCACGGCACAGCATGGCCTTTGCATGGCATGGCACGGCACAGCACAGCATGGCATTTGCATGGCACAGCACAGCATGGCATGGCCTTTGCATGGCATGGCACGGCACGGCATGGCCTTTGCATGGCACGGCACAGCATGCCACGGCCTTTGCGTGGCACAGCACAGCATGGCACAGCACAGCACAGCCTGGCATGCCATGGCACGGCATGGCGCGAGGCCAGCCTGCGAGTGCCGGCCGTAAGCAGCCAGCTGCAGGGGTGTCTCTAATGCAGGCACGGGGGGGGGGGGTCGAGCGGGTGCAGCATGAGCGGGACAGTGCCTGGCTGGGCAGGGGTGCCCCCCCAGCACCCCACAGCCGGGCAGGCCCCCAGCACCAGCGGGGCGGTCACCGGAGCCACATGGGCAGCGGGAGGCCGGGAAGGGAGAGCTCCGGCTTGGGGGGGCGCAGGGAGGCTGCGGTGGAGCGAGAGGTGAAACATTGTCATTCCCTGTAAAACTGAGCCAGCACATTGTACCAGTATTAACTGAGATGTAGTACCGAGCGCACGGTGCCGGCAGAAAGCAGCACGGCGCGGGCACGCTGCGGCACGGCTCCTTTGGCCCTGGCGAGGAGCGTGGCTGCGCTGGCTCTGCCGGGCTGGCGTGGTGGCCTGGCTCCGGAGAGCGCCGCACCCGGCCACCCGCAAAGGTCAGGGGGACAGAGTTAAGACGGGGAAAAAAAAGTAAGTAACCCTAGGTAAGAGGAGTGACCATCTCCCCGGCACCACTGGGCAGAAGGGACCCCCGCCCAGTTTGTCACTGGGGGCAGAGACGCAGCATCTGGGTCATCCATCCCTGAAACCCAGAGCTGCTCCCTGGCTGCCGTGGGGGGGGACGTGCCGCAGCCCGCCACAGTCACTGGGTTTGGTTATGGCGCGCATGTGCCCTCCTCGGCCCCGGGAACGTCTTTGGGCTCGAAACACAGAGGGCTGCGCCAGGAGGGCATCCTCGCAGGACCCCCCACCTGCCCGGCAGCGGTTAATGCCACTGTTCAGCTTTTAAAAGTGCTTCCTGTAGGATGAGATAATAAAAACACGTGATGAAATATGCAGTGACCCAACCCCAAACGCTTCTGCCTTTGAAGAGCGAGGCAGCTCCACCGCAGTACTAGACACTTCTGTATCCGCATTTGGAGCGAGTTTGCCGGCGGTGACCCCCGCCGCGTTGCTGGCACGTGCTCCTGCGCGCCGCAGGCACCAACGCGTGCCGCGTCCGCGTCCGGGCCCTTGGGCTGGGCCACAAAGGGAAAGAAACAGGCCTGCAGCTCCAGTAGCCGCAGCCGTTCCTGGAAAGCAGAGGAGTGACGGGGATGGTCTCTCTCCTGGGCATGTCCCAGCACCACAGAAAATGAAATCCCCGTCCGGAGGTGGCCGGCCGAGCCGGGACGTTATTTAGTGCCTGGGAGTGGTGAAGACAGGGAGGTGGCGTGGGCTGGTGGGTAACGGCGTGCAGAGGGACTTCAGCTCCTCCCCACCAAGGGGCCCTGGGGGTTCCCCAAGGACAAGGACACTACACGGGAGCAGGGACAAGTGGTCCCCGTTGGGATCAGACCCCAGCACTGGAGACCGAACAGAGAAGGACGACTCCCTGCAGTGGCCTCAAGCATCCCTCCCACCCTGTCATCCTGCCACCCCCTCGGGGCCGACGACGGATGGCGCGACAGGGACCCAGAGCAGCCCGCAGATTTAAATCCGGCCGCACCCCGAGAGTGTCCCACGCCACCCGTGCCAGCCAGGGCACAGCACAGAGCCCCCCCAGGGGATGGGCTCAGCCCCACAGGCTGAGGAGGACGCGCAGCCCCGACGGGCGCACGCAGCATCCCTCCACGCAGCTCGGCCGCTCTGCTGTAAAGTAGCCTCAGTTAAATGTTCACTGTCCGAATCTAGTGCGGGCCAAATGATCCATTACGCTTTTTTTTTTTTTTTTAATGTTTACCATTAATTATTTTTAAAATGAGGCATTTTGTTTCTAAGGTGAGAGGGACAGGTCTCTGGGAACGAGACCAAGGGAAACCACTGCGGAGCTCCTCCAGCCTTTTCAAACCAGTAGGCAGCGTTTTATAATAATGGGCCGTTAATTGATGGTGCATTACTGCGCAGTTCCTACCGAGCTGCTGAGCGCAGCCGCCCGAGAGCAGGGGGCCGCAGCGTGATTGATGCTCTTGCAGGAAACCCAGGGGCAGGGGGGGCCCGTTCGGACGCACGAGGCGCTGCCGGTCGGGCTCCGGCAGCCGCTGCGAGGCTGCGAGGGGGCCGGAGGGTTGCTGATCACCCGCCTGCGCCCGCTCACGAACGGGCTGCGGTGCCGTGCCTGGCCGGGGAGGAGAAACCACCCCCAGAGCTGGGGAGCCCTTCCATCGCACACGCTTTAAACAGCCACGCGGCCCGCGACCGCGACGTGTACGACGCAGCCGCAGGGGTAGGAGCGCGAGTGCTGCGGGCACGTCCGACCCGTCACGGTGGTGCCCGGGCAGCGTCCCCACCGTCCCCGGGGCCGCGGTGCCCGGCGGTGCCCACAGAGCTCATCCCAGGAGGCGGCGGCGGCAAATTCACCTGTGACAATGCTGTGGAAACGCAGGCTGAGGGTCTTCAGCGAGCCCGGGTGGTTAAGGGGTTGGATCGCACCCGAAACTGCTGAGCACGAGCTTCAACCGCTGCTAACTGCTGCGCCGGGGCTTTCGTCCAGCCGAGTGCTGGCCCTCGTACCGCCTCGAGGAGCAACTCGGAGCATTAGCTGGCCCCGTAGCTCCGCTCAGCTGCATTTCTGCATTTCCAGCTCCTCTCGCATTGCCCCTTCCCCAACACTCTGGCTGTGCAGGTCCTGGGCCGTGTCCCCCGGCCCGCTGTCCTGCTGGGTGCCACCTCTCTGGGGGTCGGGAAGCTCCAGTTCCTCCAAAGGCTCCTTCCTTCAGGGCCTGGGACCGGCGACGGCCGCAGCGACCCTCACCCAAGGTACTGCCTAACAGCTGGAAGCCAGTGCTTGAGGGAAGAAGGCTTTGACCAGCGTCTGACCTACAGCTTGGGTCTTCAGCAGCATCTTTATGCTGCCTTGCTGGCTGTCGCACCGCCACAAATAAATCCTCTTTCTTTAAAGGACACTAAAGGCCGCGTCAGCTCTCACGTATCAAACCCCTCCGTTGTCCTCGGACCCTCCTTTAACACGCAGGAATTCCCAGGCTGGGAGCTGGTCTCTCACCCCTGCAGCCGGGAAGCCGCGCGAGCCCGAGCCTGCTGCGAGCGGCCGCCGCTGCCGGAGCCCGGCACGGGGCTGCAGAAGGCACCGGTGGCTGCGGGGACGTGCCGTCCCCTAAAGGCATCGCCCGTTGCTTCAGGTTTTGTCTCTTCCCACAGGGTGACGGGGAAGGGCGATATCTCGCTGCGTGAGAAAGTAGCAGCAGATGCTGAGATGTTTCCGCTGTAGCTCTTGGTTTTGGCAGCGGAACTCGGAGTGGGCAAGGCCAGTCCTATTCTCCACAGCACTTTCTAGATGGATATTGCTGCATAAACCGAACAGGTTTTTGAGTGTTTAGCACATCACTGATTACCTACAATTCACGTGGAAGTCAGCACGGCAGAGGACATAAAGACGTTGTTCTTCAGTCCTAGCCCTGGAAGGAGCATCCTTGCGGGGCCGGCAGGGTGATGCCGGTGTTCGGGCTGGAGAGGGACACGGGTACCCTGCGTGCTGGCGCGGGAAGGGGAAGGAGGAGGGAACGGTCACAAGCAGCTTACACGCAACAAGCTGCTGCCGGAGCTCTCTGCCTGCCCCAGCTGCGCCCACCCGGGGGAACATGCTGGGCAGGCGGGGGTTGAGGTCCGCGCACCGGAGGGTGACGCGGTCCTGACCCTCGTACCTTCTCCTGCAGGGCCCCGTGAGACACCGTGTGTCCTCCTCGTCAGGGCTGAGCCCCCCTGCGTGCGGACCGCCGCCGCCGCCAGGCCCCAGGACAAAGCGCTGGCCTCGCCGCCACGTCGCGGGGACGGAAAGGGACCCCGGGGGGTCGCGGCCGCGCTCTCGCGGGGAGCAGCGCTGGGGTCAGGCACTCAGCTCTTGGTGCTCAGCAGGGCGGAACCAGAGTTTTGTCAGCCCGCAAGGGTTAAATCAGCTGCTCTTTTTCTGAGGCGAGAGCTCTGGTGCTGCGGAGCCTAAAGGTCATTCCCCTCTGCCCCTTCCTTGAAGCGCGGGAGGGCTGCACCCCTCCCGGCTCCAGCTGGGGAGAGCTGCACCCCACGCAGGCAGAAGGGGAGGGCTGGGGGGTCCCGAGGTCTGCCCTCGGCAGCCCCTTCCCCATCAGCCAAGGTGTATTCCCCGTACCCCTCCACGGAGGAGCCAGAGGCACCAGCTCCGTGAGCGGAGGCTGACCGGCCGAACACGGACGGGATAAACCTCCTCGTCCTTCGCATCCCCGCGGGTGGAAACAGTTAAACCCTACGCACAGAGCGGCTCGCAGCCTTGAAAAACGTGCCTTTAGCGGTTTCAATTCACATTTCAAAGCACATCTTCATGGGGCTGGTAACGTTAACCGTTCTATTAAAAAAGCTGAAACTTTGTTTGAGTTCAGAATCTACGCATCGGTCCGTGAGTGCCTGGGACTAGATGAGCTGGGGAGGGTATGAGGGAAGCGCTGGGGAAGGAACCGCCGCTGAAAGGGAAGAGAGGACAGAGGATGACGGGCAGATGGGGCTCAATTTCTTTCTGCCATCTCTGATAAAATCAGGCTGCAGCGAAGCCGACAGGGAACGTCCCGGTACCGTGGACAAACCCTGAAAGATGCAAAGACATCTGGTCTCCCCGAGCAGCAGCGCCGGCCCCAGGTCGAAGGAGAAAGCTGGGACGTACCGCAGGTCTGTGCGTAAACCTGGGAAAGCAGCCGGTGTTTCAGCGTGGCTTCCTTCTCTCTTTCATTCTTATTTTATATACCAACACGCAGCTGCTGCCAGATTTTTCTACTAAATATGACTTTTGTTGGGCAAATTACATTAGGATGGATGCCACAGGTATCCATTAAGGTTTATTTATCGTGATACTGTTTGGATCTCATGCTTATAAATAACTTATGTTATGGCTTTTGTTTGTAGAAATGTAACTTACATATTTTATTATGCTTTCTGTAAACCTCAAAAAGAACGTTGTCAAAGAAGCACCTCTTAACAGCAGTCTAAACTATGGTACATAAAATCTACACTAACATTATTTTTTAATACGGCAAGGAAGCGTGTTATCCCTCTACACTTTGAAAGGTTTGCTGTCATCATAAACTCGTACTACAATAAAACATTAACAAGTCTAAGGAATTATTTTGTAAGGTGTGCATATGCTGGTGGCTGAGTTTCTTTAAAGCCTCCTTATGCAAGCAGGGCAAGGCATTAAAACTTCGCGTTTTCCCCAGAAAGTTGCCTTTGCCTGCTCTAGCAAGCAGAGCCCGACTCGTAGAAGGCTGCCCTAGGGGTGGTTTGCTCTCCCTTGCAGAGGGGCAGGCACTTACCCGAGATTCAGCAGCCGGTGCTTTTCACCATGGCGATATAAAATGCATTTGGGGGAGAATCAGAGCTATTTTACAGTCCCAAGTTGTTCGCATCATCAGACAGGCTCGCGTTGGTTTCTCGCAATGAAACCACTCGGGGTCCGAGTGGCATCTCCTTTCTGACGTTTCCCATTCCATTGTTTCCACTTTTTTTAAAAGAGAAAAAAAATTCCAAACCCCTTAAGGCAATTATGTCTTTTTAAAAAACGTGTAAGGCATTGCATGTGCTTTGTGGACACACAAGGAAATTCTGGCCTGTACCCGCTTTGACAGTGCCTTTTAAAAAGCTGACAGTAAAGACTCTCAACAAAGAATCTGGAGTCATAAAACACACTATTTGCTATGCTATCCATTTCCTAACCTAAAAGCAAGCGTATTTATACGACCAGCTACTCTAAATAAAAGTTCCTGTTGTCAATTGTTAACCAAGGCTGAAACGCTGTTCAAACACATGCCTCGGTTTGCCCAGTTTATAAGATGCTCTTTAGAATCTCACTTGTAAGTTATAACAAGGGACATGTTAGAAGGGAAATTTCAGAAACGTACTGGAGCGCTCCGGGGAGTCAGCAGCCATATATTAAAGCAAGCCCTAAAGCCCGAGTGCCGAGTTACGGGGGCACATGTCCTCTCCTTCTCAATATGCCAAGCTTCGGCTCTCAGCAGAGCAGCTAATTTAACAGTAAATGGGCTGGTCTGTGAGCACACGCTGATGGTATGCAACCACTATTTATTTCCACTGTATGACAAAGAAAACGGAGTCACAGAACCCATTAGCTTTCATCTGAGCCTTTAATGCCAACGTAGGGAGCCACAAGGCTACGGAAGGGTTTGTCGGGCAGCAGAACTGCCAGCAAGGAGCGGGCAGAGCCGGGCACCGAGCTCTGCACCCCACGGCAAGGCGATGTGGGGAAACCTTTCCCCAAGCCCCAGCTCCCACGGAGACCTGCACGTGTGTTCAGGAGTTCAGTTTCGCAACTTTTAAAATCCAATTTAGCAGCACAGATTCCAGTTTCCTTTAAGGACCAGAACGGAAAGTTAACGACCGCACTAATTCCTGCGCGTTTGACATGTTGATAATGATCATACGCTTTCCGCAAAGTTTTCAAACCTCGGCACGCAGCATCAGGTCGCGTGTGGGAACACCCCAAATCTGCAGCTCTTTAGTAACCTCAACTGATTATTTTCTCAAGTGCTCAGCACTCCTGGAAATCAGACCCTTTGGCTGCAGATTAAATACGTTCTCCAGCTGAGCTTAAATGTAAACAGAAAACTGCTTAACAAAATTACTTCCGCTCAGATTTAGTTCCTGCAATTTAAAAATGTGCCGAAAAGTAACAGTTGCAAAGAAAAAAACTGGAAAAAAGCTCTAAGAAATACAGGTATGAACTTTTCCTCCCTGTTGGCCACAACTCAAAATTCCCATTCTTATCTAAACAGTGGTGAAATATTACTAAGTATGCAAATGTAAGCAAGCATGAAAAACACATGCAATCCATTATTTACGTAAGAAAAAAAAAAAAAAAAGAAAAACCCAATTCAAAACCAATACCAGTAGTTTGTAATTGCACATAATAGCTTTTCTACACGATAAACTCACTGGCTTATTGCTTTAATAGTTCTAGTTTTTGTTAGATCTTGCTTCAGTTCATTTATGTATTTCCTCAGCCCACACAGGACCTCCTGCCCACCACAGAACGATACTAATTGTTCCCCAAAAACCTGGGTGGCAAGTGCAAGTGCGAGCTTTGGACTGGAGGCGGGATTTTGTTCCGGTACACACCGAACTCTTTACAATCTCTGGGAGGTGAAGACAAATCTGCTGAATTTGCTGTTTCAGACGCATGCATTCATCTTCATTGTGCCACACGCCGTTTAAATATCGGCCGTAAGTCTCGGTAACTATCTGCTTTCCTTGTTGTAGTGGTGGATAGATATTATTCTTTTCAAACAGTATTTTAACAACTTTATTTTCTTCTGTGTTTTTTTCAATTTCCAAAGACCTGGAAAATACGTACTTGTGAAATTAAAATATCATCGGTACTTCATTAAGGCTTGCTCCATCATCTCTTTATTACGTGCAACATTCTCAATTTTCTTGCTATACTTTATAGCCTAAACTGCTCATTTTTAGTCTTCTACTTTGCTGTCCACATTGTCATTAACCGCCAGTGCTGAAAAGAAATATGTAACGTTTTGTAGAAAAATAGTAATTTTATTATTTCAAAAAGATGTCATATAAAATTTGTACTGGCTTTCATCTAATTTTCAAACAAATATGACCTCAGAGTGAGCTCTGAGTTTTTAACTGATGAGATATTATTTACTATTCCGTGTAGAACTGAGAATCATTAACTGATACAAGTTTAGAAGGAATGCATATTTATTTTGTTCTTTGGTTAAGTACTGTTTCTACACTGTTTCATAAAGATAAAATAACAGCAAAATAAATTTTGATAAGAAAGGCTGAAAACGTTCTTCAAACTAAGGCTGATTTTCCGTTGTTTTCACTATTATAAATCCTTGCATTTAGGCCAGAGATATAAAAAGGCAGAAGATATCTTAAAAAAATAGTTTTCACAAGGGTCAAAAATCTATCTAACAATATAACAGGGTCCGAAAACTTTCAGAGTTGGTTTATTAGTCAGTGCTCTGTTTCCAAAGTCATCGTCAACTCATCATATCTAAACTGCCGGGATCCGAGGCCCCTTCGCTGCGCAGAGCTTCAGCCATGTCTCTTCGAAAGACTGACATATTCTGAGTGAACCTGGGAAAAAGAAAACCCAACTGTTTGGTTCAAGGAGACCTGATACCGAGAGATGTATTTCAAGAATCGGTAAAAAGAATAACTATAATGTAAATTTTAAATTGAAATAAAAACAGAGGAAAACTCACAACCAAAATCACTAGGTGCTCTCAAAAACCGGTCCTATAAAATAACTGTGAACGTATAAACACGTGTGGGCAGCATTATAAACTCAGCCCACCAACAGTGTGAAACATTTTAAAAGTCAGCTGGGAAATGAATGCAACGAGAAACCTCTCCATCTCACGTGACTCGGAACACGTCCCTTCTCCCAAACCTCCAGCAAAGGGCTCTTTGGGACACGTCCAGATGGCCATCACGGCCAGGCTCTCCCAGCCCTACCTTCCCCTCTCGTGAGTGGTGTCAGAGTTCAACCTGTCTCTCAGTGAAACGCGGTACCATCGCCCATCTGGCACAGAATGAATTCACAAAACTCTCCCCCAACAGTTCGCTACTGGCAGGTGCAGGACGTGAAATCCGTCCGGTGGCATCACACCTGAGACTGAATGACAACTCTGACTCAGCTTCTGTGACAACTCTGACTCAGCTTGTGTGACAGCCCAAACCTGATCTGCTCCCTTGGCCTATCCTTACCTGAAATGAAGAGTTTAATTGCCATGTATCACATCTCATGGACGGATTTAAAAAAAAACACAAAAACAACCCCAGAAACCACACACACACAAAAAAAAAGATTTGAAATGCCAGGCATATACTGCACCCTCCATTTAGGGTTTTTCAAATGTTCTTTTGTTTGCTGCCTCAATGCTCTTCGCTTTGATTGTGTCAGACTTTGCTGGCTCACTATAGCGAAGCTAATAAAGTTTCCCGAAGAACGGCTCCTTAGGGCTCCTTCCTGCAAAGGACTGTGAGGACAGGTGCTTGCAAAACTGATGGGATCTCAGCAAAGGTCTCTTTGCAGGACCAGGGGTAATAATCCTTCCTGCCTGCCTCCACTGTACTGTACTTTATGGGTATGTCTAGCAGCAGTGTGGTAAGCTGGAGCTTGCTGTGTGTGGAAATACAGGATGCAATTATGAGTTTATTCTTTATTCTATTCATAATTTTTTACGTTTGTGCTTATTTCCTTACTAATGGAAATTGATTTCTGCTCAATTTTAAACAATCACAGTTAAAAGAAGCCTCCCGTTCCACAGAATAAATCTGCGAAGGATTACAAATCAAGAGCTGAAAACGGAAAAGCCATCATATTAACTCATGCTGCTTGTTGGGGAAGTGATGGCTTAAAAGTCTTCCCAAGTTAGACAGGCGGATGCTACTGAGACAGACGAGCTGCTCGTTCGACCGAAATCTCTCTATCCCCCTCACACCTGCACCCATCTCTCCCTGCCTGCACTTCCACAACAGCTCTCCGAGAGCTTCCGCACCACTGCCTATCTGCGAGTACTCCACGGCGCTTCGAGATGAAAATCCTCTCTAAATCCACGGTTGTTGGAACCTAGCATTTGCCAAACCTAGTATCTGCTGGCAGCCCAAGTGACGGAAGCCTCCGTCCTTGCCCTGAACAGGGAGCACAGACAGCGGAGAGCTGGATTCCCCGCGCTGCCCAGCTACTCTCCCCCCTGCCCGGAGGCGTCCGGGCAGCGCGGCTTCCCTGAGCCTAGGCTGGAGCACCTGAGGATGCCCCTTCTGTCCTTCAGGTCTGCAGTTCTCAGAGTAAGGCAGCTCGGAGAAGATGCACATCAAAGTATTTTTCTCAGAAAACAATGTTATCTTAAGGACTGCTTGCCTTCAACAAACTTAAATAGATATGGAACTAAGAAATGACCTCGTTATAAGAACGAGTTTTACTCAGTTTTTAATATTTAATTTTTTTTCCAAATCCTGAAGGACCGTTGAGGCAAATGAAGCCCCTTGGCATTTACAGCTCTAAGGTCAGACTATGTCCTACAGCCTGCCACTGTCAGCTCAGTTTTTCTTTGTTTTAACAGGCACTCTCCTCCTTCCCGGTGGCTCTCTTGCCTTTTCGCCAGGTTCTCTGCTGATCCATAATACAAGTTACACAGAAAGTCTGTCTGATTTATTAGTGCCATGGATGTGATCTCTGTGCTTCTCTGGGTTTGCTTCCAAATTCCCCTGTCTCTGGCTACCATCCACAGTCAGGCCATAAGGAACCTACACCTTTAGTACCAGAATTTAATAGGAAAATGAAACAAAATTGTGGAGACCATAATTAATGCAAAACTATTTAAGAATTAAATAAGTTCAACATAAATTTCACACTAATGAACAGAGATGAAGTCAGAGAAATAAAATCACCAAATGGTTTTAGCCACCATTTCTCTCCAAACCCCTTTCCAGTTTGTTTCAAGCTTCCCAGGAAGTTCCACAGTCTGGACTTAGATTGTGTCTCTATACTTTTCACGGTTTGCTTTGGTTGAATAACGCACATGGAAGAGAAAACGCAGCTAGCTAGTAACAAAACACTAGTGTGAACGTTAAATGCAGACAAACTCGCCATTTCTTTTGTGAAGGCTTCTATTCTATTTTTCAAATGAGGGCAAGATTGGGTGAATTTGAGATTCGTGTTAAAAGAAAAAAATAATCCTCGCCTCATTTATCTACAATGCGTAAGTGGCCCCACTGGATCCCTTCTCATTCTGCCATTTCACAAGCAGTTGCTTGACCCCAACACCAGCAAGAAAAGGGTCTGTCAGAGTGACAGCACTGCTGGAGGCCGAAGTGAGTGTTTTATCAGAGGGGTTTAAGGTTGGAAAAAGGAAGCTCCAAGGCTCACCTGCTGAAATGAGGCAATTTTTCCCAAGTGAAAAAGCAGCAGCTGCCAGCCTGGCAAACCTTGACTTTGGGATTCAATTAGGAAATACATTTCTGACCAAGAAAATACATAATGATCAAAAGTTCAGGCTCTAACTGTTAAACCTAGGGATGAATTCTTTGATAGGGTATTATCTTTCTTTCAAAAGGAACTGCAGTTTAAGGCTACCTGGAATACTTCCTATATTAGAATTTTTTCCAGTTGAAGTTTCCATTTGTCTTTTATTTTTTCAGCTTGCTTATGTGTTACGAACTTACCTGTCTCTGTTCTTTACCAAAAGGTTTTGCTCGACTCCTTCCATAAGATTCCTGAAGCAGTGGTCAAGGACTTCACGTTTGTTGTCAGGCTGGCTGGTTATCAAGGTTGCCCTTAGTTCACTGAAGTACTAGGACAGCAAAGCAGAGAATATTAAAGATGAGGTTTGGAAATTTAAACCCAGAGTTACTCACCTACACCCGGAGGGCTCTTGAGGTCTATCTGAATCAGGTTTCAGATGCTGCCTTCCTAACTGCACCAGCAGTACATCAGTTGTACATCAGGACTGAAGTTTAGTGGTAACGGGTGAGGTGCCACTTTACCAGCGGCTGTTGGCCACCCAACCAGCTCCAGTACAGAAAGCCACCTACGAGAGGCGGCAGAAACATCCTTGACTACTTTTCAAGTCTTTTCAGAATGGTGCAAATTTGTGCACTTTGCTGTGGGCTCTAATCGCTTCGGTGCTGTGATGAGATAGAGTCACCTTCATTTCTTTAGAAGCTAAGTAATCTATATGATTTTCTATATTACTATTCCCATTATATTCTGGCAGAACTAGACTAGTTAAAATAGAACTTTTTATCACCTTGGGAAAATTTTGGCTTAGTCCAGAAATACGGAACAGGAAGGGACCTCTAGTGTTATCCACCAGCCTACTACTACAGCCAAGCAAGTCATATAATCCTGTTTAGTCTTTATTATATTGGCTGTGTCAGTCAAAGTCTTATGGCCTTGGGCGTAAGCACATCCATGGTATAAGCACTGATACAGGCAATTATTCAGAGGAGAATGAACCATTCTGATGAACCTGTGCCCAAGTACCTGGCAAAGTTTCTGAGCAGTCTGATATTGCAGTCAAGAGGAATGTCGCGGGCATTCCCCAAATTTCAGGTGTATAACAAGATAACTTGCTAAAGGTAGGCTGAAAATCAGTTTTTAGTATGCAAAATTTAGTACACTTTTGAAGTTAATGTAACTTGTAGGGTGTCATACAGAGTATCAGAAAGCACAGAAGTCTGGGATTTGTTTGCCAGATTTTTTTAAAACCTTTAAGAGGTTTAAAGCTTAAACAAATCTCAAATTAAACACACATCTGCTCCATCAAAATTACAGCTCTTCCGTACACACAGAAAAATATGGGATAACAAAAGAAAATGTAAAACTGAAACACTAACGCTAAGCCCTGACAACTCAGCAGGATTATAGAAAGTGTTTGCTTTAATGTCTGCTTGGCAAATTACCTGCCCTCAATCTAGTTTCTCTCAAACCAGACACATCCTGTATTACACATCTTTGCTGACCGCTGCAGCAGTACTGGAAGCGAAGGCAGCAGCTGATCAAATAGCTGGGTCCCAAACTACTTAGGAACTCCAAACTGAAAATCACCTGGGAGCTGGTGTAAAAGATGAAATACCTGCCTGCAACAGACACGTGCCCAGAAGCCCTGTCTCCAGGTGACAAATGCAGAGTTCAACGTAGAGAAGGCCACAACCCCGAGATCTCATCCAGCGTCCACAAGTTGTTTTTAGAAAAAAGGCATTTCCAAGAACAACTTCAGTCAACCTCGTAATGGAAAGTATTAACAGTATCCTCAAGTAACAGCAAGGAATAACACCTCGGCCTGCCGTTAATGAGCACAGCATCCCACGGCATCGCTGGCTCAACGCTCTGGAGCTGTTCTGAGCCCTGGGGTTTCCAGGGCTTCTCTGCAATAACATCACCTCTGCCCGTACGCTCGAACGCCTGTGTTCGCTGGTTGAAGGACAACAGCGAGCAAGACGGAGACACGGTTGCCACGTTATCAGGATACAGAGGCCTTTTTCTGCCAACCGCTAGTCCCTAGGATTTAAATTAAACTTGCCGCTACACTTCAGTATGGAAACGATGTCGGGAGCCACGTGCAACCATCCCATTCCATACTAAGCTGATGCTGTCTCAAATATTTAGCATTTTTTTAGGGTGGGCTCTGAGTATGATTCCCATTTTGGCATAATTGCCCCCATTGGTGCAGGCATGTATAAATCCCAATTTTTCTGAGTCTCCAAGTATGCCTGATGCCTTCCCTTTGAGATGAATTATAGGCAAAGAAGATCTCATTAAAACAAAAGAAGAAGAGAACAAGCAGTAAAACATGGTAAATGCGTGCTTGCTAACTCAGGAACTGTAGAGACAGAGACCCTACCTGAAATAAAGGAACCCATTTCCAATAAATAAACCAGCAGTGCACTGAAATGAGCCAAGAAAAGATGACTTTTACAGCCATATGTAAGCACGCGTCCTACTTTTTCCGAACACAAAATAAATAACCTCGATGCAAAAGGGGCGATACAAATATTGTAAATTCTATTTCCTGTTCTCCACCCTTCCGGAAGAAATACAAGACTTGTTCGTAAGTAAAGGTGCTTGTACATATCCATGTCTGCTAAGCAAAACACATAATCATTAGAACTAGTCTAATTTCAGTAAAAAGAATATTCTGCCAGTCACAAACTTATTCCTTATGATTTACAGCTCCATGGTTTTATCTTCAAGTGAAATATTTAATTTCTTCTTATACTGAAGCATCAAAACCAGATAATTAATATGTAGTCAGGCTAATACTTAAACGCTATAAATCAGAAGCATTATATAAACAAAAGTGTCGTCTTGAACAAGATTGGGAATGCACAAAACTACTTATTTCCCACTTTTATAATGATGCAGTGACTCAGAGCAGATAGAAAATGATTAGTTTTCCTTCCAAAGTAGGAAATATTGCTTCCATCTGTAAAGTATAATATTGTGATGTCATAAAGTTTTCCTAAACACTGAATTTGCCCTTATTCCCTCTCAATCATTTTAAAAGAACTGCTCTCTCTTATAGAGCTTGGATTTAAATCACAATAACACACCGAGAAGATGAATGACAGTGCTATTGGATATGGCTAAAATTGGATCCTTCAGCACAGGTGAATGATGAGACAGCGCTTCTCTTCTTGATATATTTTCTTCTTCTATTAGTTTCCTTCCATAGCTGGGATTTCAGTTTGAATTTTAATGTATGCGGTTGCTGCTAATCTTAGTGTCTTATTTTTTTCCAGCACCCTCTTATTGTATAGACAATTCATTCTCCAAAGCAGTAATACACTGAGGCTTGTGACTGCCCAAGAGATAAAGCAATTCAGAATAAAGTTAGAGCTGGCTCTGAAGTATGGCGAATACAACAGGTCAATATCTTCAGAAACAATGCCTTGCCATACAAAAAATGCACACATTTAGATCAACTCGCATTCATTTACTCAGATGGTTTCCATTTCAGACAATATTGTCTCTATTAAGTCACCAGGGAAATATGATGGGTATATCCAAATTCATAGTTTCAGGTTTTATTGAAAGGGCAAATTGCAGAGTATTTCCTGGTTTACAGAATCTGCCACAGATGCACACGATCCAAATTGCAATCAATGCGAGTACTTAAGTGTAAGCGCTCAGATAATACCCCCCAAAGCTAGTTGTTCCTGTGAAACCTTTCAGAAGAAGAAATTGGTTAACTGTTTTTCTAGGAAGCAATTTTTCTGATGTGATTTCCACAGTGTTCTTGTTTCATATTTCTATCTAAAAGCCAGACGAGCTTGCACAACTTCTATTCCTGCTTAATTCTGGAAACGTGAAGACATAAAATTTATTAGAAAAAGGTTAATTACATACTTGCATGATCTAAGGCTGGGTGTAAAAGTTGGAGTAAAGGTTTGAGAGGATTTTTCATCAAAATGAAGCCACTCAGCCTCTGTGAACTAATCTGTAAAACACTTACACAGTACAAGAGCTGAACCCTACTCTCCTCTCCTAACGTGAGCACAATGGAGCAAGGTCCCAAGGAAAAAGAGATGGGGGATTTGAAGGGCCACAGGCAGCTTTCTTCTATGTGAAATAATTATTTCAACACTTTGGGCATGTGAAGAGTGAATCTGGTGGAATTTCTTAAATACTCACTTTCTCATTGAGAAGTATAAGTCCAAGCAGCGGTCTTGACACAGACCACTGGTTTCTGCAGTCTTCAAAAATGATGGTGTTCATTAGGATTGACATCATCTGAAAGAAAATTCATAGACAGTTTACATGAATATGGATACTGTTGTTATGTTGTGTGATGCGGTGCAAAGGAAAAATTAATGAAACCTTTACTAACCATGCTGAAATCACTGAGTTTTCATGTATGAGCATGGTATTACAAAATTCATTCTTCCAAACAAGTACTTCCATAACCAAAATTACCAGGTGAAGAAAGTTAAAAAAAATGATTGTCAAAGCTCGGCTGTAAAGAAAAAGTTGAAGTTAAAACAAATACGAATTGAGATTTAGAGCTGTGTTCATTTAAGGTACAGACTTTGACTTTACTACAGGGATTTGCCCCGTTGTCACACTACTTCTAGGAGAGCAATACGTTTGTGACCAGTAATCTATATTAGTTTCAGATTAATCCCTAGCTGCTCTTCAAGATTCTGGTTTTCTCACATCCACCTTTCTTTGTGTATGACACGGCAAGGCACTCGAAGGGAACACTTCCTATTTCGATGCAGGCAATCGTGATTACAGCAAGAAGTCTATAAATCTATACCATTTCCATCGCAGTTACAAATCTAGCCTCTGATTTTAGACATTTTACTTTACTTCTGTGACTTACTTTACAGAGCTCTACAGCAGGGATAAAGCCACTTCATCAACGTTATAAAGCACTGAGATCTATCAGCTCATACAATTAAGTTCTACTGGCACCCAAACAGAAGCTACATAATTCACTTTGCTCGTTGGCTGGCATGTAACCAGAGCCTTCGGCTAATGCCACGTGGAGTGTTCTCCCTCTGAGGCCTCTTCTGGTCTTGCTGTGCTTCTATATACCTCTGGTGTGTGTAGCTAGGAAGGGCAGGACTTATTTTAGGGATTGGCACAATTTTTGTAAAAAGAAATTACAAAATAACTATAGAATCCATTTAAAGATAAAATGCTCTAAGATATCCTTGAGATACGTTAGTCCAAAATGCCAAAGGCCACAACACATACAAACCTAAAAACATTACTCAGAGATTAAACAGAGTGAAAATTTGTAAAATGTCACCAGTAAATAGTTTGACTCACGTTTATAAAATATCTACACCCTAAAACCAAACATAGAGGAAGTAGAAAATCATTAAATCCTTTCTTCTAGGCCAATGAGTAGCTATAAGCAGGGTCTCCAGAGAGCTGCCACACTGCAAACTAGCCTGTAATAACTGACCAAGGCGAAGTCAAACAGCATGTTTCACTAAATGAAAAAGATGAATCCTAGCACTACAAATCACCTGGAACAGAGATATCCACAAATCATTTGAGCTTTCAGGTTAGGAACATACGGTCTGGCATGGGAAAGGCCAATTCTTCACCTGACTTCACGGTTTATGTATCAGGCAAACTATTTGCCATCACTCATAGGACAAAACCAGTCCTATACTGCTTTGGAACCAATGCAAACAATTCAAAACCTCTTCACGAGCACTAACAGGGGCTTGTTTTCCAAACATGAAGAATAATTACAATTTCTTATAATTCATTCATTGACAGGTTTTCATCTCCGTAGCTTGTAACAAAGCCAGGTGTTAGGACAGAAGCATTTTTTAAAGTAATTAAACGAACTCACTCAAGCTGTGATTTAGTCAGAGCACCATGACCGATATACCCGTATTTCTTAGAAAAAGTGCTATGCACGTAGAGAGACTCTCACTGTGATGCTTAGTCCAAAAAGACCATGCTCAGAGACAAGTTCACAACTGACCCAGAGGGAAAGTGCCATCCCTTCAAACTCCACCTTTATCAAACAATTCATGAGGATGTCTTTAAGGTCTCTAGCCCAGAATCGCTACTAATTCGCAAATTCACTGCAAAGCAAATATTTTAGGAAAGTTTTTGGCCTAAATATGGGAGAAGACCAAAATGTCCAAAATTCACCTGGGAAACACTAATTTGCGTCTATGCATAAGTAGTAGAGACAGTACTGAAATAAGCAAGGAATACGATGAATGTTATAATTCATAAAAACAAAGCCAATATAAAGCAATCTACGTAAGAGTAACTATTAATAGTGTGCTTTGATATTGGCCAACCAGGACAGGAAACAGCAAAATCCTCCCTCCCACTTCTGAGCTTTTTCCTCTGACAAGATCCTACCGTCAAACGTTTTTATTTTCACTTCTGACTCTAAGGATTAATGAACAAGTACCCTTTTAGAAATCATTAGCCTCGCAGGCAACAACACTGCATTCAAGAGTTAGCTAGGTCTCGTACCTGGACATATGTATGTCTCTTTTCTTCATGGGTCAACCCTTTACTCTCAGTTAAACTAGACAGTTACAACACTGCCAAGCGTTAATGCTTTCACACAAAGTTGCCTCTGTTTAAAGGAACTGCTGGGACTAGTGGTACCACTGCACTAATATGAACAAGGTTCTAACATCTGCCCATGAGCTCTCTGGAACAGTGATTAATGCCTCCCGTGAAGTCACGGAAGTTTATCACTTGCAGAGGTGGACAATTTGGAATCCTATTGTGTTGCCTTTGCAGATGTCTTAGACATCCCACTTCTTGCAAAGATTAAAAAAAAAAAAAAAAACCAAGACGTACGGCTTGGCATTAAGAATTGCATGCATAAAATCGGGGCAAACCTATCTATCATATCAAGACCCCTGTTGAAGGCTGTCAGGAGTGCGTTACGGCACAGGCAGAAGACAATCAGCAATTACTGAGCCTAATTCCACCAAGATGAAGGGCACCAAAATCCACGCTAACAGCCTTAAACTTCCTTTTCCCTTTTTCCGTGTTTCTCTCCCACAACTATTGCTGCTGCTGCTTTGTTTTCCTCCGCAGCTTCGGTTTCCTGTGCTACTTCTGCATGAGCCTACAGCAGGCTGTTTGCATTCCAGATCCTCCTCTTTTTTACAGTGCTGCTGACACACTCCAAGAGAGACTGCACCCGCAAACAAGCGCGAGGAGACCACCCCGCTGGAAAGGACTTCTGTCTAGGGGAGGCAGCCGGCGCAGGCTCATCCGCAAGGCAACGGAGCTCCTCTAGACAAGGCTCATGCTACTTTCCAACCACGCTTTGCCTCAGCAAACACCACTGCTCACTGGTGACGTACCTGACTTTAACTCTTTCTTGGACAGAGGTTATCAGGCTTTCATTTATTTTCACTTAATTCTCCCTCTCCCGCCTCTCTACTATTTTCACGTGATACAGAACAGCGTCCTCCCACATTGACAAGTGACATCCACCGCTTCCCCCTTCAGACCTCACGTGATCAGTGATGTGACTCTGTCGCCATCGGGAGAAACAGGTCGACCCACGCAGGAAAGAATTTCTAGATACTTGACGCACAGCTCCATGTATGTGCCCATTTTTGTTGCTCCCCCGAGTTGTTCAGGTCATGAGGGAACAGAAACTCTTACGGCTTCTGAAAGAGGCTCTGAAATAATGTGCCGCCTTCTTCGTATTTCATTTGCTGGCACACATTTACATGTAATTTGTATTTATGATGGCAACACGTGCAGAAATGATAACTGCAATTTTCTGAAGATGAGATCTTGCCCAATAACATCTACAGACGGGGAGATGAGGGCAGTTACATGGCCAGCACCGCTGCCTGGAGTGACCCTGCTCGCTCCCAGGCCATCAGCTGGACCCGGGTACATGGGCAAGCGTCCAGCAGCCAACAGCCACAGCACTGGCTGCATTTTTCTTTCACTTCTTTTGAGAACTGCAGAGCATTCAAAGTGTGCCACTGACCTACATCAGTATTACCATCCCATTTTACAGAGGGGCTGACCGAGGAGCAAAGTCTGTACGCAAAGCCACAGTGACACAGGCTGAGACTGGGGCACCCCCTCAACTGCCTCAGCTCCTTCCAGCCAGCACCCGGCCCTGGTCACGCCGCTGCTAGAGACCTGCAGCCCCTCTGACCGGGCAGCAGAAGCAGCCGGCGGGGTTCAGGTGGACTCGCGTGTATTTCGCATGCGGGTGTCAGGGGGAAACCCACGCTCCGGCACAGCCTCCCTACCCCACCTTCGCCACAAGTCTCATCATCTGACTGGAGAGCACAAAGCAACTCAACGGCACAACGAAGCGCACGGCACAGAAGCAGAACTGATCAAACGCACAGATTTTTTTTGTTTTCTAGGTGGAAAATACTCTACCAGTAGAAACCGAAACGTTTTGCTTCAGGAAAATGACTTCTCAGGTCCTGCCACGGACCCACTGCAACGCAGCGGCACCCCAGCAGCCGGGGCAGCTGCCCGAGGCGCGGGGCAGACTCAGTCCTCACGCTGACTCAGGCAGAAAATGAGGTCCCAAGGTGGGGAAGGAGACATCAAAAAGGAAGGAGGCGGGGGAACAGCTAATCTATTTTCTACTTAGTTCAAAACGGCAACCTTGCCTCCCTTCTCTTATCTTAAACACAGGGCGTCGCTTTATCTGGTTCAATAATGTTTCTCCTGACACATTTGTTCTTTACAAAAGGAACTATTGACAGAACAGGCAAGAATAAAGAACTGTTCTTCCGATAAATTAATTCTTCAGAGCTTCTCTTCCTTCAGAGCCTCTTTCTTTCTTGGGTGGAGGAGGAAAATGTCAGTCAAGATAACCCTCATTCTGAAAACTTCTTGTAAAAGAAGCTGGAAAAGAAGCTGCCTTTCCATTAAAAAGGCTTTTTTTTTTTTTTTGCTGCTCCACGTTATCAATAGAGAGAGCACTGGCATCACTGCAGGTCCCGTAACTCATTTCTCTCTCCCATACGTTGGGATGAATATTTTCTTCTGCTGCCACTAATCACATTTTAACATAAAGAACATTGTATTAACACTGGAGACAGCAGTATGTATGCCTTTACAAAGGATTTAGAATGGTCAAGAACTTGCACAGCTTTTAACCAAACACTTGGCTGGTAAAAACAGTCCTTTTTTCCAGTCAGATCTGAAAAAGGTTCATATTTTTTCATTGTTTAGCATATGAAATTTGGTAGGTTTTTTGTAGCTCTAGCTTCAGACAGTCCGCTCTTAATTTAGGAGCTGTGATTACTAATTTAAATGTCCTTTGGAGTTCTCAGTTCTTTCATCATCAATTCTTCCTATATCAATAAATGGATCATCATTTACTAATAATACGAGGAAGATTTAAATGCCCCAAGATTATTAAATACCTTAAATTTTAATCTGTTGTTTTAAAATATTTATTTTACTAGAAAGCCTAACTTTCCCATTGCTATTTTCCATGTTCAACGCTAAAATTTCCAGATGAAATAAGAAAACTAAAGCCTTTACTTATTATGAAAGTGAGAACCAACCCATCATTCCTAAACTAAAAATATCTAACGGTCAGAAACAGCAAATCAGTTGAGATTTGAGAATCGCACATCTTGTCCCCCTGCGCTATGAAACTACATTAGACCAACAAAGAGCTTTAACCGAGTTGTTCGGGAGGAGGAAAAGCGCGGAAGGCTGGTGCTGCAGCTGCCGTGGGTAGCTTCGACCTCCAGCACCAAATAACGGGCCGAGTTACATGCCAGCAGCTTTCCTTGCGGACACCCTCTCGGCTCTCCCCGTCCCGTTGCTAATTGTCATTACATGTACAGAAGAGGGAGGAGTTGCGGCAGGAGGGAGGGTGGCGGAGAGAGAAGAGGGCATCAGACAGAGGGCACAGGCAGTCCCCGAAACCGGGCTAACGTAACCGGAGCTCGTTTCAACAGCCTTTCTGCTCCGAGCCTTCTAAGCTACCCTCAGACCAAGCTTTTCTTTCAGCCTACATAGGCTAGATTCCTCCAGATTTCTGTTGACAGAATATAGCATTTCACCCTATTTATACGTACTTCCATTATATATATTTAAATAAACACTAATAACTAAAATGTCACGATTCAACTGCTGAAGCTTAAAATTGTGAGGGACCCAATCTTGTATCTCCATTTGGAATAGTTCAATTGGGTCTGGCCTTTTTGTTTCCTTTTATGAAAAATTAAGGTATAAATGGCTGAAAAAAATCCAATCCTGGTGTCCAGGTGACACACTGCATACCATGAACTAGTATATGCCTGCAGCTGATGGACTGAAATATGATTTAAGTGTATCTTTCATAGGGTATTCCTCTCAGTTATAGGTTATGTCCTGCTGGGAAAGTCTTTTCTCCCAATATTCAGAAGGGATGGAAAAGGGATGGCTACAGATGTGAAAAAGGAACAGTTACAGGGAGCATGGAGCTTGGCATTTCCCTGGGTATGTCTTTAAAACTGGCCAAAGGGCTGAGTATGGGAGATTCACTTGAAGTAGGTCCGAATCATGGGCCAGCAGGAATAATCATAAAATAAAGACTGTATTAACTTACGTCAAACCTGACTTTGTATCTGAAAGAGAAACATGAGCACACACTCTGAAGGATACATTTAGGATGATAGCTTAATGCTAACAACAAGCACCTGCAACGCACCCATTAAATTTACTACACCAGATCCACTGCAGTTTTCTGTTTTTTTCACTGTTAAAATAAATTCTCATATGTTAATAGCACAATAACACAGACCAGTGGTGCAAAGTGGACTTCTCAAAGCTAAAGCTTACTTTCATCATTTCCTACCTTTCCTACGTAGCCAGTAGTGAACTGCCTTTCAAGCAGTCGAGAGGATCACAAAGCAGATGTTTGTGCTACGCTAGGGAGTAACCACAACAGGGCTGGAACACGGGCAGCAGCCGCGTCCTGCACGCGAGCTGTTCACAGTGAAAGATTTTGCCCTACACTAGCATGTTTTCAAACAGTATTTTAGTATCTTTCCCTTAATCTGAGGGCACATTCTAGCATGACAGAACATGTTCTTTTCAAATTACCGTTGTATCTGAATTTTTTATGTGAAGGACTATAATAGTCGGGTCCAGTCTCGCCTGTCAGACCCGAGTCCATCTATCCTAAGCGAGACCGTGCTCCTGGGTGAGCTGGCATCCATCAGGGATGGAGAAGCGATGCCAGCTGGCTGCTACAGACTCACCTATAGTGAAGCAGTAAGTCTCACGGGATGGAGCAGTTTTGCCTAGTCTAAGGCTTGGCTACATTAAACACTGGAAGCGGAACAGTTAACTGCAGCAACACTTGAAAATGCCTGATGAATGAAACACCTCCTTTCTGCAGGGAGGAGGGGATACATTTCATTAATTATTACCTTCCAGGGTGTGCTGACTTGCTTCTGTCTGTGCTGAATTTCATGTAAACCCTCTGTTGAATGTCACACACTCATATGCTGCCTGAAGTGCTAGATTTTGTATTTGGATATCTGGTGTAGCTGACAGATGTTTACAAACTCGTGTATCTGCACAGCTTCTTTTTGCCTATCCATCTGTGCTCCCTGATAGACAGCAAATTATTCCACCTCAGGCTGGAATAATTTAAGATTGTGACATCAACCCTTAATCTGCATTTTTTAGCTGGTAGCATTCAGAGATTTTCAGTTACAGACACTAGAGTGTCATTTTAAATTAACCTAAGCTGTTTATTTAAGATTCAGCCATTTCTAAACAAGTGGCTGTAACTATACAGTGTTACAGCTGTTTTTAAAGATGACAGAACTGCGATTAACTGGGACTTTTGGTAAGCACGACCTGCCATAATTTGTAACGCAAACTTCAGGTTGGTATGGTGTAGGAGAAGGCCGAGCTCTTTAAAAACCTTATAAAAAATTAATAACACGTTCCCCTCTGCTTTTAGCAGTATACAAAGAAGCAGCTAGGTTCAGGTCTTTGTAAAGCCAGTTAGTCTTATCTCAGAAGAAGAACCTGAAGCATTTTTTCCAGTCCACGTGGTGAGAGCCTATCCCTTTCTCGCACAGCCAACACTCTTATCTGAGAGGTGACACAGGATGAAGTCAGTGTCTACTACCAGCATCTCTGACCAAATGACTAGTTACAGATTATTTAATCCTCTTGGGAGGAAAGAACAGCAGTTTCACCTACACCAAAGCCTTCCAGCAAGAGTCTATCTTCAGGAATGTAAATGATCCTATGCCCAAATCTTACAGTCCTCCCCTTAACTGACACTAGGACTTACAGCATGCATTTTAAATTGCTCAAATGCGAGCCATCACCCTTCTTTCTCTTCTCCTGCTCCTGAGAAATTCACCGGTGCCTTCCCTTGCATCAAGTGCTGGGAGTTGATACACAAAAGCACCTGGGGATTTTCAATGTTGCACCGGGATTTCAGGATAGGAATTGGGATCTTTGCCTGCTGGATCATTAGTTCTCTGAAATCTCTATTACAGGAAGGCCTTCCAAAATGCCAGTCAAGTGGGGAGGGAAGACAAGGTCAGAAAATGCTATTACTGGAAAAATAAAATAATGTAGTCTAAAAACAATTTGAGGCTAATCTCAAACTTAATCTCCAGAAACGTTCCAGAAATGTAAAAAGCTGCATACGGAGGGAAAGGCTGCGCACGAGATCGGCTTTAAATCCTTCACCCAAGGAACTTCAAGGTATCTGGCACTGAGCGCGTGCTTATCCCTGAACCCGAACCAGACTCCCGCCGACACCGAGTGGAAGCGTGCTCACTGCAACGCTCAGGGACGCAAATCCCACGCGTCAAGGAGCTGTCCTTAAACTGGGCTTAAGCTTGCACTCACCTTCAAGTCAAGCCCAGCCTAGCATCGACCACATAAGCCACCTGGCCTTGCAGCAACACGAGGAGATGTGCCGATCTCTTTTACAAGAGCCCTGACGTTCCTTGCCACGAGGCAGCTGGGGTTTGCCGGCAGCTTGAGCGTCGGCTCTGACTGCGTGGACGTCTGCCAGCAGCAGACCCAGAGGCATCCCCCACACAGCAACAGTAACCAGTAGTACAGAGAAAATTAGAACCAGGGTAATTATTTTACCCGTATTTACCTCGGTTTAGCACTGAGACGGAAATGATCAGCAGGGACAGGGGAGCAGGATGGGCTTTTAAACCACACCTTGAAGGAAATCAGAGTGTAAGAAACCCAGGAGCTTGGCTCTAGCCACCGTTCAAGGATCATCCATAAAGCAAAGTGACCTACTCCGCTCTACTGGAGCAGAGCGGTGTACTAGCATAGAACTTAAAAAGCCTAATCCAGGTATTAATTACCGATTGCCTAACAGATTTCAAGCCTCTTCTGTTTTCAAACTGTTCATAAATTGATTCTAATTTCTTCTGTGGAACAATTAAAAGTATTTTTGCTATCCTGATGAACTGAACTGTAACCAAAGCTATTGCAAATAAACATAAAAGACAGATGATAAAGATGGTAATAAGCATATTGCTACTGTGTCCTGAATAGTCACCAACACTTCTTAGTGAATATCATCTTTCACAACAACAACAAAGGATAAGAGCACAAGGCTATTTCATGCAGTCATCAAAACAAAATGCACTGAATATTATATTTCATACTAAATACATTACCCTGGCAGTTTGACACTCAACATTTCAATAGATATTGCGACTCTCTAACATTCTGCCTGAATTTCTGCAGATGGACTTTTAAGTATCAATGGAAGATTACTTTACTTGTCACACTAAAAAGATTTTAAAGAATGGTTGCACACACTTCATTTTTAATTTTTTTTATTTCTTTTTTTTTTAAAGGGAAACGAATCATGAATTCGGAAACACGGTTATACTGAAAGGTCAAATCCCGTGTTGTGTAGTAGTCCTTTGTGTGTAGTGCTCTTTCAATAGCTAAACTGTCTTGTCTCTGATGTGCCCAGCAAAGCATTGGGAGGATTCGCTCAAGTTAAACTAAGCTAACCTAAACTATGCTAAGCTAAGCTGAGATAAACTAACCCTGTTCCCAAACTCATCAATCTGTTGTGATACTGGGATTTTTAAAAAATTTATTTTATTTTATTTTTAAACCGTGCAGGTTCCTAGGGAGATGTACATGCACAAGAATCTCAATTTTCAGGAAAAAACCCCAAACAAGTAAACACCAGGGAAAAAACCCCAACAAACTAAGTTTCTGGATCTCATGATTTCAGAAGACACCTTGAGCACACAAATATCTCTCAGGATCACAAACAAACAAAACCGACAGCAATTTATTAGCCTAGGAAAAAAGTGGATATTCAGGTTCAATTCCAGAGTCCTGCAAATCGGAAATCTGCCAAGATTAAGTGGGACATGCATTTAGCGTACGCCAGTCATTAGAAGGTTTTCCGCAACAAACCAGCCCTTTTCACCTGCCGCATACCTTTCCGTTTGCTCAAAACGAGCACTGACTAGGTCAGAACGCTGCAGCAATTGCCTCATCAAACACCGGATCTCCAGACAAGCATCATCTCATCCGCTATGAGCTTCGACGGGCCACTGCTATCATATCCAACAGCAATTAAACATCCTTGTAAGCCGCTGCTATTCTAGAATTTTAAATTTGATATATTTTTTTTTTTTTTTAAATGGGGGAAGGGAACGGTGTTTGTTCACTGAGAGCGAGTTTCATTACTCACACGGCAAATCTGCCAGTAGCAGATCATGGAATGGATTGTTACCTTTCCCTATCCATTTTGTAAAGATATTGCTTTCTTTCCAGACTGCAAGCATCACTTCTAACTGGATTTTGAATTATAATGTGAACTTTACAAAATTATTGCTGCTATTCATATCGCTAGTTAGATTCTACAGAATGGCAATATTTTTTGCCCTTCCCCAAACCAGCACCTCTTAGTGTTTTATATAAAACAACCACGGCCAGCAGAAATCGAACATTTCCAAGTAACGTAAAGTATTACATTGCACTGAGTAAACAAGGACTACAACATTTTTGTACTTCTCCTTAAACTTATTTGCCTTTTTGAAAATATTTATGCAGCATAGAAGACATAAGGTTATTGAGAAATACAGCCAGTTCCTCTTCTTTAATTGAAACATTTATGCTTTTTGTTCTGGTAGCAAAAAGCAATGAACAGTAATAACGCAAGATAAATATACAAGAAACTTATAGATATGATTGTAAAACAACATCATCCTAATGTTTTCATTTAATTACCCCGAAACGTATTCTATTTAATATTCATTACTCAAAAGCCAATTTAAAAGAGAAAGAGGTGAAGGGACTTATTCAGAAAGACGGACTGTCATTCACTGCAATAGTTATCTAATATACAGAAGTTAATAAAGCAGATTAATCTACAAGTCCCTTTAAGCCATCACTGAGTTTAGAACAACTGCCTCTTTGACCTCTAACCCTCCCGCTGTGCACCAGTAGCAGGTGCCAGCTGCACTAAAATTATGGCTGACGCGTTTTAAGGCAAAGGCTTTTCTTACTTTGCTTCTGACCAGCAGCTGACCCTGTAGGAACGATTGTTTCATGTGCTGGCCTAAAGGCTACATAAACCAGTAACTGATAAACAAAAGCATACATACACCAGCTGCCTAGCCTGAGGGTGCACATCCAACACTGACACCTCTAGCAGTTTGTGCTGCAAGCCGGATCGCCGCTTTTTGTTTCCATACGTGAATTCTGTACAATACTTGTTACTTCGCGGAACTAAACTTCTCTCCATCCCCAAAACTGTTTGTGTAAACTATAGCACAGCTTGGATGATTAAGAGGAGATTCCCAATTTGATTTAGCACCATTATTAAGAGCGTGAAATCTTCAGATACATCACTAATGATGATGTATTTTAACATTAAAAGTCTTAAAATTAAATTACTCGATTCACATGACAACAAATCACAACAAGGCTTTAAACAAAGCAGAATTAGAAAAGACACTAAGCTCATTAATTTTTTTCATTTCTTAATTGACAGCACTCACGTAGCGATAGCTATACGTTTAGCAATATACTTGAGACCGAGGCTGCTGCCGCCTTTACACATGTGCAGCAAGAAGTGCGTATAAAAGAGAAGTAACCGTATTTTTCATTAAGATAAGATAGCTTTGACATAGTTATTTTGCTGATACAAATTACACAACCACAAAAACAATCAGAGTAATGATTAAATGCAGTTATGTACATGGGAGACTACTAGTGCAAATGTTAACATATTTAAATGGGTTCCCTTCATTAAAAAAATTATATATGATATTAAACCATCAATCAAATTGAAACACTAGAGTCTAAACGTATTGTCACTGGTTAAAATAAATGACTTTGAGACTGAATTTTGGCTCACTCAATATGGTGCCTTTTCTGTTGCTTAGCCACCCAAGTCTCTGCTGGCTTGGGCTACAGCTGGTATATCTCCATCCCTTTCAATTAATAAAGAAAGTTATGATAGTATTGGATAACATTTTTAAATTGTGCTAAGAGGCTGAAAACAGATGTCCCAATGAAAATCCCTCTCACTGCTGTATCAAACCTTTCAAGGCTCAAGCCAGCAAAAGCTGAGTACTCTGCTCCCGATTCAGCTGAGCCTTTAAACACATTTAATTTTGAGCATAGGAACAAAGGCACCTGTGGGTTTGATGTGCTCTTAAAATTAAGCATGTGCTCACGCACGTGGCTCAAGGTGCTCAGGTACTCAACATCTGGCACAACTGCCCTCTGTCAGTACAATTCGGATTTCTTTTTGTGATGTGCTTATACGCAAGTGCTTCTGCATGGGCCACGAAGCACGCATTATAAACACATCTCCTCTTCAGGTTTTTATTTCCATTACTGTGCATAACTCCACACTAGCTGCATATGGCACTGAGGTTTATCTGAAAAACAAAAACATCACTGATTTTACTACATAAAAGGGAAAAAGGGAAAGTAGCAATTTATAATACGTTTTTATTTTAGCAATGCCACTTGATTTTTCATTGCAGCTGGCATCTTTACTTTCTGTTTTACATTTGCTACGCAGTGCTGCTGTGCTGCTTCATTTAGTGCATCTTTGTCACTTGAAGTTCTAAGTCACAAGCGCTCAGCTCCCATGAGCAGCCCGGTGAGGTTGTACCCACCGCCGTGAAGCCACACATCCTCCTCCTATTACCGCAGCACTGCCCGCCCCATCCTCGCGCCCTTTTCCAGCACTACCACGCTCATCATCACCCGCGCCCTCAGAGTTCTTCGTTCACCCGCGCACCTTCCCAGCTACCCGCTGCAACGCTCCTTTCCTGGAGACCCCTCTCCAGCCCGCCTACTCCATCCACCGCATTCCGCTACGGCAATCGACGCCGGCTCTTCCCACGTCCCCGCCGAGCGTCCCGTGCCGCAGCGCTCCGCGCCCGTCGCCCCCAGAAACGCCGAACCCTCGGAAGGGCTCGGCGCAGGCGCAGCCTCCTCCCGCGGCCGCCCAGCCCCAAACCAGCCGTCCACCGCAACTGTCCCCTGCTGCGGGCCCACCTGGGCTGAAGAAGGGGAGCGGACCCGCCGGCCAGCAGGCGCGTGCCTTCTGGTTGCCGGCCGGCCGTGCCGCGCAGGCACGCGGTGCCGCTCCGCCGCTGCGCAGGCCAAACGGCGCCCGCCGCCGCTCCGACGCCAGCGAGTCGGAGCTGGCTTTGGCTGCGCGCTGTGTCTTGGCGCGGGCACTGTGCAGATCTAATCCAAACGTTGGTACAACGCTCAAACTCACCAAAACCCCTCCTTATTCTTATCCACGCGATCCTTCTGAAAATGACGCGCAGAATGCAATCACCGTGCAACACCTTCCCCTCATCGTTACACCTATACCTAACGCACCTCTCCAAGAAACACCGAAATGTCACCGAAGTCTTTTTTCTATTCTACCGACCAACCATTTATCCCCCTTCCACATCCAGCACAGAATTATTTCAATGACGGCTACGCAAACGGAGTTCTTCACCTACTGTGCGTGGCTCTTAGGAACGTTTGTCAGAACTACGGGTGAAAGACGCTACAAAACCGATTGATTTTTGGAAAGAACTAACACGAATAGTATTTTACCATACCAAAATTGAACTAACAGCCTGATGTGCACAATTCAGCAAGATAAGCATTTACAGGAGATAAAGGTAGCATCTTAAAACCAAAAATTACACTTCCATTTCCAAAGTGGAGCAAACACCAGCCTCACCTGTCAATCCTGGAGTAACAGCATAGAAAACTAAGAGCCTTTTAAAATTAAAGTGCTTGTGACACAACATAACGTAACAGCAATAGTTGAACGTAATACTGCTTTCTATCCGTAGATCTCAAATGACTTTACACAGGTTAATTCAGTTTAGTTGTAAGACACCATCACGAAGCAGCTGTTTGCAGATGAAGCTCAGACCAAGTAGCTCGCCCAGGGGGAACAAAGCTCGTGGCTCAGCAAAAAGCAGGGCCAAAGCCAACGGCCCCTGTTAGACTTCAAAGGGATGCAGTGACTTGCTCCTAAAGCAGTTGTGTCACTTCTGTGTTTTCTATTGCTCCCGTCTTGCACAGTCACGTCAACCTATTAAAAAACCAGAGCTGCTACAGGACCTATGTAAGCAAACAAAGTAAGAATTAGCAGGGTTTAAGTATACAACTCTGCTGCTCGAGGGACTAGAGAATTTGGGAGCCTCAGTCAGCGCCGTACAGCTCTGTGCTGAACGGCTTTCAGCTGCTGCATCGCCCGCCGCCCCAGCGCCCGGCTGGAAGCCTCCGAGCGGAGGAGCATCGCAACAGCTCCGCTGCCGCTTCAGGCGCTGCTGGGGAATAAGGAGGTGCCCTGCGCACGGAGCCGCGGGGCAGCCCCGCGAACTCCCCCGCTCGGGCGGCCGGGCGAGGCGCCGGTTGCGCAGCGGGCAGGGCTGCGGGCGGCCCCGGCGGGCGGGCCCCGGCGGGGCGCTGCGGCTCCCGCTGCCGCCGGCCACCGCGGGGAAGGCGCGGGAGGCGGGCGGGCTGACCGGCCCCCGGAGACCGCCCGCCCCGCTCCTCTCCTCTCCCCGCTCCCCGGGCTCGCCGCGGCCCCGCCGGCCGCTGGGGGCCCGGCCGTCCCCGCCCGAGGGAAGCGGCGGGGCCGGCTCTCCCCCACGGCGGCCGGCGCTCGGCCGGGGCCGCTGCCCGTCCCGGCGGGCCGGGAGGCGTGCGGAGGAGAGTCGGGCCGGGCCGGCCGTTCGCGTCGTTCGAGGGAGGAGGAGACGGCCGGGCCGGCGCCGGGGGGTGGCCGCAGGGCGACCGGAGGGCCGGACTCGGGGCGGGCTGTTCCTCGGGGGCTGCGGGACGCGTGAATTCTCCGAGTCCTTCCAGGGACCCAACTCGGAAGAAGTGCGCTAACTAGTAAATGATTGCCGTTATCGTTGCATCAGTTTAGTTTAAAGAGCTGACAAACCTCTCCAAACTCAAAGCACAATTAGTCATTAGGGTCTAGTTTTTCAGCACTGTTAAGCAATTTGTAACCCATTCCTTTTAATAGGGTTATGCATTACTTAACCGACACAGATGTCTTGAAAACTGAAACCGCTGGTTACGAAGCAGCAACCTTGTTCATTAGCTTCCATGATAGTCAAATCATCTATAAAACCAGTGTTTAATGGCCAGCCGATGAATAATCAATGTCTCACTTTTCATCTGAGTGTGAAAGTGAGAATAATCTAATACACCGTCCCCCTGGTAGAACGCGAGGCCTTGGGTTCCGTTTCTATTCAGGGCTGATTTATAACCCAATGGAAACCTGATGTAAACATATGATCAATGAGTCCCATCATTGCTGATAATAACCCCCAACCGGCCCACTCCCTCATCTCAAAAGCCATCCCTTTAGGCTATTAGTTTCGTCCAGCTAATCCTCTCTACTATTTCTGCCTGCTGCTTTTACCTTGGCCATCCGTTCAGTCCAGCAGACTCAGAAGTAATTTTATACGCAGCAGAGAGCGGGTGGAATTGATTTTTCACTCAGTGCTCGGTTCCCATCTGAATAATTATCAATTTTACTGCCTCATAAAGGGAAGAGTCAAAATTTCAAATCAATTCAAAAGAGCTTCTGAGACTACAGAAACTGTGCATGAGAATAAAGGTCAAAGTTGTCAGTGACCTCGGGAGATGATGTCAGATATTAGTACACTGAGTAGTTGACATCAGAGGCACTCAATACGATATGACTAGTGCTAATGCAAATCATATTTATGCTGACTACTGGAGACCATCCATTAATATTTAAAACAGTATGTGAAAGCCTGCATTCAAAATAAATATAACGTATTCCGCAGAATCTGAAGTTAATAAAGACAGATCACCACCCAGTCATATGCTGTGAAGTGAAGGATTACTGCATATTAACTGACAAAGTATTACATCAAGATTGCCACAAATGCAGGCAAGCCCAGAGCCCAGGTTGCTGTTCTGCCCCTTATGTTCCAATACGTTGCACGCACGGTACAATACTGAGCAATCTGATGTACCCAAATGCTGACTTCATTGCTAGTTTCCATGAAACCCCTATTAGGCAAGTAAAACATAAGAACCTGTAATACGACAAGGGAATCATCATATTCTGATAATGATGTCAATAATAAACATCATTAATATTCTCACAATATGCTATATACTGCCAGGAATATATTAGCTACCATTAGTTACTTTTCACCTTCAATTAGAACAGTAAACAAATGACAACAATAACTGTGGTGACTGTATGCCAGGCTTTTTCCAAACGACCACGTACCTATTAGGGAAACGCAAAGACTACCACACCAGTCATCTGCATTTTGTTAATAACCTCCGTTTTCGTTAAAAGCCTCCAGACCTGTGAAACATGTCTCCTGCAATGGCATCTTTGCAACTGCATTAGGAATCCAGAGATTCTTGTAAACACGCATTTTCAAATAGTTTAATGAGATTTTAAGGGAATGTGGCACTGAGCAAATGTAGAGATATGTAGCTATGAACATCCTGATCTCCCTGTAAGGTACTTGGGCTGTGATAAACCTGACGGGGCTGGGCAGGGGAAATCTCTCCTAAGCAGTACAGCAGCCACTTCCTTTTCAGAAGCATGAGATTTAATTTCTATTGTATTTACCTTTAACAGAAAAAAATCCCACTGAGTCACCTATTGCAAAATAAAATATTCAAACTCGATAGCATACAGCCATTCAATTTACACATTTCATTACCGAAATGTGTGGTTCAATGCCAGAATTTCTTCTTCTTCCTCCTAAAATACTTTAGGGAACTTTCCTTCCCATTTGTCCCATCTAGAAATGTATTGATGATCTCACACACCTCTTTTTATGAGCAAAAAAGGAACACCAAGTTTTAAGATACTGTACAGCCAAGTATAGTATCTCTGCTTTTCAGAATGACAAAAAATATCTTCAGTCTTTGGTTGTCATGAGAACACAGCTGAAGCTACTCAGGGTTGCATACCAGCGTAGGGAGGTTTGTTCTGTTACCAAATAGCCAGTGCTACCCTGGTGTTCAGTACCACAAAAAATCGGGACAGTTCAGAAATGTCATAATATCCCATAGAAAAGACTGCTAATTCACCTGCTGTAGAATTTCTGGGTTCTGCTGCATGAAATGAAGCAATCTCTGTCCATCCTGTGAAATCTCTCTACATCTTAGAGTCTTCTTGCCTTCTTTAGCGAGGTGCTTGAAGAGGTAGGTGACAATGTAGTCTAAACTAGCGCAACAGCTGGAGGAGACGATTGTATCTGTGTAAAAAATGAAAGAGTTTTGAAATTGTTTCCATAAAAGAATAATTAATAATGACATGTTATAGTACTCGGAGAGCTCAACTTTAATAATCTCTTTGACATTAGGCTAATCGATACATTGACAAGTCTATTTTTGATACATGAGTTGACTAGCTTTAAAGACTGCTTTTATTAATGCACAGTGGTATTAAACCTTTGCTTTTGAGTAACTGGATAGCTCCATGTACTAAAGATCCTGTGAACTCCAGTGAACTTCATTCACAACACAACCGTATGAATGCAGCTGCCCCTCTGCGTCCTGGAAGGTGGTGCAAGATCAGGGTTGACATTTTACTGGTATTCAGTTCACGTTCAGAAGGCTCCAGATTCCTGGAAACTAAAATTCTGTTTTGATCTGCTTACCGAAAAGGCAAGGTTAAATCAAGTAGAGCTGTTGCCCAGGTTCTTCTCAAGTAGTATTGCACAATGTTTCTCTGCCCCAAATAGCTTACAATCAATGTCAGGCGGCAAACAACGAACAAGGGCCATTAAATGTAGTAAAAGGGTGATCGCAGAACAGCCAGTTAGTCATTTTGCTTAACAACTAATAATTCAAGTAGGTTAAAGTAAATATGGCTGGCAACAACACAATAGCAGTCACTACCAAGTACTTCATAAATGTCCCCAAATCCGAAAGTCATGACAGCGAAGGAGGATACTGTTGAAAAGCAGAAGCAAAAGCCACTTCATATCTTTACTTACTGTTTCTATAAGTAAGGGAGATTAAAAGCTTAAACCTATTTGCAGAGTAAATATGTCTGTCTGATTTATGTAAGTTATTTTGTTGCTAGGTGTTGCCTGCTGTGCCGCTGCTGCGAAAGACAATTCTGCTCGCTTCCACGCACCAGCAGGATGATAACAGTGTACTGGTCCTCGGTTCTCATGCACGCTCCTCTCGTCCTCCTCCCGAGAAGAGCGGTGCACCCTTCCCCCTGCCCAGCTGCTGGCTCCTTCTGTCCCGACACCCGAGATACTCCTCGGCCCCACGACCCGCCGCTGCGACTGCGACTTTTGCAACTGCGCTGCCTTCCAGCTCCGGTCCTGTAATCCCGGCCGGAGCCGCAGCTTGGAGCAACTACCAGTTCCTCGCCTTACCAAGGCCACCTGAAGCTCCCTCTGTACAGGCAGTGGTTTAACCTGCTGGGTGCAAGGTTCAGCCCCAGCCGATACGCTCTGCGACTTCCAAAGTCGGATCCAAATGAGCGGAGCATTCGGGACTCCATCCGGTTGCCACTGACTTCAGCTAGAACTTGTCTAGGCCTTTTATAGTTCACAGTATTTATTTTAGATGGGCCACTGGAGTAAGGGATGTGTGGGGGTTGCAAAAGGAATTAAACTGTTAAAATGCTCATTCTGAGGGAAAAGGGATTAGAAGGATCCAATTAAATGTACCTTGAATTCTTTAAACTATGCTAATTTGGAGGCCTGCCAACCTTGCAGTGTTCATTTAAACACATCCCTCTAGACACTGAAGTATTTTGATCTGTGTCTGTTTAACTCCTTAGGCTCTGTGCTGACACTATTAACCCTTTGCCATCTAAAACCTAATTGTATTTTGCTAAGAGTGTTTTGAAGTAAACACTGAAGAAACATTTGCAGGCAAAGAAGATACAAATGGTCTCCTAAGACTTGATCTTCCAAGGCAACCAGCTGACTTAGCAGCAGGAGTGAAAAGCGATCTAACAGCTCACAGAAATGAGCTGGAGCATCTCAACTCTGTCCCCACTGGACCAGCGAGCTTCCTAGGACTGAATTCAACAGGGCAGGATGTTAAGACACATTGCCAGAACAAATCTGAGTTCAAAGTTACGAGTCTAGCCAAAGTAAAGACCGCAGAATCTGGCACTCATCGTGTTCTCAACCAAAACAGTCCTGCATATAAACTAGAAATGCAATTCATGATGGAATTGAATCACCATCAATAACAACAAGTGAGAGATTTGAAAATACATATTTCATAGGAGGGCTCTGCTGTATTTCTAAACCAGTGCTTAACTCTATTTCTTTTTAAATTGAATAATACAAAGTAAATCAGTATCATCAGTTTACAAAACAGCAGTAGTTCTAAACATGCTGATACTGTACAAGTAGATATTTTACATTCGACAGTAAGTGATTTTAGCAGGACAGCAGACAGGTCTATGCTATCATTTGCTCATGAGAATCTGATATGAGTGTTAAGAGCTACTTAAATTTGCCCATAACTATATATCAAATATGCTTCCCTATGCTCATTTTTCCTTTTGATTGCAAGGATATAACAGACAGGGAGCATCAAGCAAACTCCCTTGAATGACTCTTCTGGGCATGTGGAACCTTGTGCTGGAGCAGAATAGTGTTCTCACTAAATCTTAGCGAGACAAGCCAGCCAACCAAATAAATAGAACAAACAAGAGCAACAAGGAGCTACCAATTCTGGGCTATGGACAGAAGAAACGGGCAAAGAAGACAGAATAAAGATAGAATTATAAAAGAAGCTGAGATCTAAGCTTGGGATAATCAGGAAAAATGCAGTCAAACCACGTTTCTCACTTCTGGTCAACTCAGCCCTATCATCTGTGAACTAATCATTTGGATCACGAAGCAAGCGGGCCGTGGTTACAGAAAATGTCAAAACCAGCTCCACGTGTGTCAACACGGATCCAGGCACAGTTCAGCAGTTTCGTCAAACAAAACTGAGCTCTCTGGACTTGATGACGAGGTAGGTGCTGGTGGTGGGCGGGGGACAAGGATGACGACTCTGGCACCAGTCACCATCACATTCAGCTAGCTCTTCTGGTTTCTTCTGTGCCAGTATGCTTTCATTTCGTGTTTTGGGGGATAATTTTACATGCACTTTTTTATTATCTGTGTGTTTTTGCCTTATATAGGCAATTCCAATCAGCCATTAGCTCAAGTAACTGGAAGTTAAGCATATATGTTAGAATGGGTTATATTATTTTAAAAAAGCCAACAAAACCCCCAAACACCTTGAGGATGCCATTGGTCTCAACAATATGACAACAGCATGCTGAAGGGGAATTATTTTTCGACAGTTTAATGACATTGCTGAATCTCTGCATATCAAAAGATTCTGTTTTGTTTTTCACATAAAGGCAAGGAGAGGGAGTTAAGTGGTATTTTCCCTGTCCATCAATTGCTTACAGTTCAATACTGGCATTATTTGCCTTTGAGACTAAACCTGGAAAGTAAATGGATTTAGCAATTTAACATCTAAATTAGGCAGCAAGACAGAAAAAATGTTTTACTTTTTCCTCAATGAATAGCATACTATACTATTAATCACATGAGAATTAGAAAAGCTTTGCAGAGATTAGTGACAACATGCCAGGCAGACTACATTAAAAGGCTCTGATCCACTGAGTCAGCTGTGAAAAAGCCAGGTAAACACTTTAGAAGAGAACTATTGGAGTGTTTATCCTCGCAATAAAAGCTTAGATGAGGGCTTCCATTATAGCTGATTTACAGCTAGGCGCTTCAGAAGGAATACATATTCTTTCACAGTGTTTATAAAGCGTGGAATCAAGCAAGGTATTTACTCTGCAACACAATGAACACTCCTCAGAAATAAGGATTTGGGGAATGTTTATCCTACAGCTGACAACAATGAGAGTCTCAAAGGGTTCACGTACGTAAAGGGAATAGAGAAAAAAGTCAGATACTTTTTTTCTGCGAAAGAGAAGTGATCTCCTGGTATTTAATTTTTAAAATAAAAAGACAGCTATTTCATTTTTATAAACATTTCTGAAAATGACTTGTATGTTCTAATCAGTTTAAAACACAATTCCCCCTCAGATGGCTTATAGCCCTGAGCCCTACTATTCTAAGATGTTCTTGTGGCACTGATATAATTCAGTGAAAAAGGCAATGCTTGGATCTACTTACCCATTTTCCAAGGGCGGAAGGATGTATGTGACCAAGTAACACATAAGAAATAGATTTGTATTTCACTGTCTGACAATTGGTAATGTCCCAAATCCCAAAATTTTAAAAGGGATAAAACATTTTAAAGGATGACTCTGTTAAGAAAACGCAGTGACAGGTAACTAACTCTTGAGAGGATTAAAAATAAATAAATTAACAGTAAGAGCTATAAACCAAACAAAGAGTAGTTCATCTGGACATGTCATTATAAGAGTATTGAAAATTATTCAATTCACTACAAAAATAAAACTTCTTGAACACAAATGAGGAATTAAACGGCTGACAGCAATATCAATTCTTGATACATGCAGTATTAAGAAACATGATGTTAAGGAAAAATAATCACTTTATCACTTCAACATGAAAGGTGAAAAAGAAGGATCTTTTCAGCTGACTAATCATGGAAAGTAATGCGCAAGAGACATTTACAAGGATTAGGGGCTGCACAGGCAGATTTGGACAGAATCAAAAATTGTTTTGGAAAGCTAGAGAACACAAGTGGAAAATGTACGGAAAATACCAGTAGGATCCTAAAGGTGGTGGCAGAAACAAAATGGGATCCTCCATTCCAACCTCCTGCCCAAAAAAGGGTCAGACAGGTTCCTCAGGACCTTGTGCAGTATCAGGGAATATCTCCAAGGATGGAGATTCCACATCCTCTCTGGGCAATATGAAACAGCCAAGTCTTAGTGACAGACAGATTTGGCAAGTCTCAAAGACTGAAAAACTACTTGAGTTTGGAGGAATCAGAGTAAACAAAGAAAAAAATTGAACACAAAAGTGAGCGTAATAGCTTTTGATTGACTGCATCAAGCCTTCAGTGAAGTCAGGAGAAGTTAAAAATTCCTACACACTTTGTTTTAGTCTTGCATGTTTGTATTTATTTTAGATACTTTAAGGACATTAAGAACTGAAGGAGAGCATTGGCTAAGCAAATCTATGGTTTATGAAATGTGAAAAAAAGTGAGCTGTTAAAATTTTTGTTGATGCTTTTCTCAGCAGAATATCAGGAATTCCACCAAATAAAAGTTTCCTAAGAAAACACCTATGCTCCTAAAAAATTAATAATTCTTCACGATTAAACTCCCAGATAAGTCAAGCCACAAAAGTATAAAGCTAAAATTGGAAATACATACTTTTCTTACTCCTCCTCCCTGCCTGGAGTGAGAAATCAACACTTTTTGAGAGGGGAAAAAAAACGCAACACATGAAAACTGAAGCTTATATAGCTTTTACATTTTCTTCTCTCTCTTTTACATGACTCCAAATTGGGTTTCAAAGAGATGGTTAAAGTAAACTTGGTATGCTAGTGAATTATCAAAATTAATATAACCAATATCTCAAATGGAAGAGATGTAATGTGGAGTGATAACAGAGAACAGGGCTTGCTAAACTGGTAGCTGTCAGTCAAGCTACCGTTCATACGATACATCCATTTCCAAACGATCAACAGGCAGATTCCCAGCAGAACCAGCCTATAGGCAGAAACTGCTGTACCATCATTACAGGTGACAAAGCACTCAAAATATCTGGGAGAAGATGGATTTCAGCACTATATAATAAAATGACCTGAATACTTCTTTACTACTGTTGCTTAGCTATTCACTACCCATTTTCTCTCTAAGAGTGGTCCCCCCTCTTGCAGCAAAAACTGCTGAATGTGTTTAACATAGCAAATGCTTTGTGAGTCTCGGTGCATTCATGCATTCCTATGGGGCTTGACTGACACTTGGCGGTAATGAGAAACACCAGCTATTATAGAGTAACATCTAGACACATTAACATTATACGTTCCTATTTTTTGTTCCTTAATAACCACCCTAATCAATAAATATGACTGTAAGGTTTTGAACAGCTTCTCAGTCAAAAACTATATAAATGCATGGTATTCCTAGGCAATCAGAGTGTAACTGCGTGATTTATTTTTTCTTTCCCCAAATGCTCAGTCTCCTTCTCCATATTCCAAATGACTTTAGGCTACCAACCCTCCACGCCTCCCCCCTGCCCAAACCCCAAATGTTTGGACAGTCATCTGGTTAAAAAGCATAAATTAAACCGTGGAAGAGAATGAAATGAACTGCAATCAGACTGCTGTATTTTTATTGTTACTCCAAGTACGCTTCTGTTGCACTGATTCTCCTCTATTCAGGAAGTACTGAATAACTAGTTTCTTTCTTCCATGGATAAAGATACCTTTAAATTTCTCAAATCATATCACAGCTGTGCAGAACAAGCATTATTTATACAACAGCTATGTTGATCAAATAAAAACAAAACCCCACAGACTCCTGTACACATATTAATACATTTTAGTTCTGAATAACAAATGCTTGAATTTTCAGTACAATCCTAGCAGAGGCACATTAATAATTTTAACAATTCTGGCCTGTAAGAAAAGACAATTTAAAAATACTATCTGTAAAAACGTACAGGTTAGATGTTTAAAAGAACTTAGCTCCATTAACCGAAATGGTCACATTCTTAAAACGTTCAAAAGCCAGCATCTTCCACTATCTCTTGATATTAATTTTTTTTTAAGATACAAATGAATGTGCTTCTTTGAAAATCCTAGATGGCTAAATACTTGAATTCTTTCTTTAGCCGAGTATAATTAATTCTTACCTACTGCAGTAAGTCCTTCAGATATTGAGGTAAGAATATAGATTAGGACGCGAGGTTCTAAACTGGTAATGAAACTCATGTGATCTTGGGTCAGACACTCCAAAAGCGGGTAGTAAGACTGGCTTAGTTTTCGATATTGCTGAAAAAAAGAGTACACATTCATAGAAAGTATAGATATTACCATTGACTAATATTAACAACATTAACAGATGATAGAGGAATGATCTTACAGTTTCTAATTTAGCCATTAAATCAGAGTATTTATAGAGGCAAAATATTTTCTCATCTTCAGTAGATTTCAACTTTTCAACTTTACCATAGGATATAAACTCGCTATTAGTTTAAAATAAGCTCAGGGTAATACAATAATGCTATCATGCTTTGTCATTCTACACAGCTATCAGTCTAGTAAAAGCAGTATAGCATTCTGTCCAGGGTGTCAGTTTGACAGGATTACGGCCCGTGTCTTACCTTCTGCAGGAAATCTGCCTAAGATTTAGCACAGATTTCCCCAAATCATCTGAGAGATGGACTTTTTTTTGTGCTTAGATGAGGTCCTGTAACAGGCTCTGCTCAGGCAAAGGCACTTGCTTGAACCCATTGGCCCAATCAGCATCTTACTCTTAAGGACTCCTATTTAGGGCATTTATTGTTGGATGGCTAGGAATGTGCCAAATATGCACACTTTACTATACAACCAATACACCAATTTTAACTGAGAGCAACTTTTCAGTTCCAAGGACTTTCTTTATGTGGCAAGCATAAATCTGGGTATTAACTATACTTAACTATCCTGAATTTGTCCCTTCCTGCAAGAAGATGACAGTTCTGAATTGAAATGTCATGAACAAAATGTCACAGTTCAAATTTTGGCTGATATTGTGCAAGATCTGTTGCTTTCCCACGGAGAAGTGGGAACATGGTATACTTTAAAACCAAAGTTTTAAATATTATGGGGAATACACAGTGACAATTTACAGATTGAAACTAATTGCAGAGTGGCTGAATATGTGAGGAAGTTTTACAGTGCGTGCAGGCAACCTAAATGGGTTTGCAAGTATAGAAAGGAAAAAATTTTGCATTTCTCTCTTTCACGACAAGCCTAGTGAAAATTCTGGAAAAGCTCCCATTTCACATGGCAGTTCAGTCATACCTGTATTTTAGATGTCACTATATAAATAAATTCAAGCAATTGAACTGAAAACTGCATTTGAGCTGTTCTAGATCCCTCTGTCTCATTATAACAATACAAAGCCTGTGGTGGTGTTATTTCATATTTCACGTAAAGACTCCCAAGATGAGTAATTGCTTACTAGCAAGTCACTGTGGGATACTGAAAGCAGCATTTTGACAAAGGCCTGAAGTACATTGTCAAAGTGGTTGTCCCCGTACAACTTGAAGACGCCAAAGCTGACATAATTTCCACATAAGGCAGATTTGAGTGCAGAGTAACAGATGGAAATGCCCTTGAGTTTCAACGGATAAACCTGATCTTTTGACAAAGTCCCAAGAGAGAGGATCTGATTACCTGTTTTCATAAAAAGAAAGAAAGAAAGAAAGAAACTTATATAAGCAGCTGCAAATCTAAAATATTTTGATGGCACTATCTAAATTTTTTTTTCTTTATTTTCATTACTATTTGGAAGAAAAATTGTTTCTGCATTTGATGAAAAAGATCTGTTAAGTAAGCATGACTAGATCTTAAAAGCCACTAAGGAATTACTATGCAAAATTTAAAATATAAGCTATGGAATTCCCATCATTGATGTACAGCCAGACCATGACTGGGTCTATCAGCATTAATTCCTTAATCTGAACAGCGTTGCAACACATGGTTTTATAGTTTCTCATGCTGCAGCAAAGCCTGGTTTTGATCCATTACCATGACGGTCTCTGGGGATGGCTGCTGATGTATACACACACTAAATATATCCCTCAGAAAACAAATATGTCCATTACAAAAGCCTCTATTTTACCAGTCACAGATGGGAATGACTTTTTAATTAAACTCCATGTTTATAATGTAAAAATAACAGCTAACGGTAAATATTTGCTGTTGCTATTAACAGGCAATAGTGACTTTTGGATCCACTGTGTAGCAGCGCAGTAGATCCCGCTGCAATCCTCTGTACAAATCTAATTATTCACAAGGCCTCATTACCAAGTTTTCTAATTAATGCTCATCTTCACAGCACCCTGTAGTTAGTTTGTCTTCATGACAAATTTTTTTTTAACCTGAAGTAATTAATGAAGGTGAGCTAAAACAGTAGAATGAACACAGCAAAGATTAAGTACTTCAGTTCTACCATGAAGTAGCCTTACTAGGTTGACCCCATCTGATGTTGACCTTGACAAGCTTGGCCTGCACAAAACCCAAGTGCCAGGTCTTCACTTTGTTATTACTCATCATTCTTGGTCATTTTAACTACAGGAAAATAACACAAAACTGTACATTTTTAAAAGTATTCCTACAAATAAAAGCACAATAGTCTACAGATCAGATGCTCGGCTTGGCTGCTGTCAGTGTCTAACCTAGCTGTCATGGCTATGATGACAACTTGGATCAAGGAGCATTGAGCGAACTGGACGTTAACTATTCACAATTCCAAACCCTGCCACTTGAGAGAGGTAGTTATGAAACTCCGTCTTGCTTTTATAATAGGCAATTAAAAAATGCCCCTAAAAATTTGCCTGAGATGACAGAGATCTCACAGACTGCGTAGCACTGGATAATACGTATCGAGGCCTAATATTAAACTAGGTCTGTCTGTACACAGCTCTCCTTTCTACCCACACAAATTTCCACCTGCAAATCAGATAACCTGCCTTGTTTTAATTCTTTCTCTTAATGCTATTGATTACTGACAATGAGGAGTTTACATCATATAATTAGAAAAATGAGGGGGAAAACCTTGTTTCTAAACACCCAACACATCGAAGTATCACCCACTTGGTATCATTTGACGCAAAGAAGAAAAGGCGTAAGTTACTGTTTAAAACATTGATGTTGTTCACCAGTTCAAGACAAGTACAAGACAAGTTATCCATTAGGTTGTAAAGGAAAAGTAGATTTACAAAAAAAGACTGGGAGTACAATCAGGGATTGCTTAGAAGTAGTAACTGGGGTCTGTAAGAAGCTGGAATGGTGTCACTAGAATTATGGAAGGGAGAAGAATCAAATATTTATCTGGGAAAGATGGTCACTTACAATCAAAATCAAGCCCGCTTAATTAAAAAAATATCTTTATGAATGAAAACACAGAATGGTTTTGATACTGTAAATGGTCATATGAGCGCCTGTACTAGCCCAAATGCTGTAGTCATGAACACAGCGTAACTGGAGAAGAGGGTACAATTCCAGTGACTGCTACCACATAGAAATTAATTCCAAATGGTGTTGAATTTCTGTTATCCTAAAAATGACCATTATGCAAAAGATCCTCTTTGAAAAGTAAACATAGCAGAAAAAGAAAAATGTCTTCTAGTGTACCGGGATATTAATTTATTGTAATACTTTACATTACAGAGAAATTGCATTTACATAAAATCAAAGATAAACTCCATTTAGCTTCCTATGGTGCCCCATTTGAGATATCCCAGCCAGGTCATTTTAATTAGCATTAATCTTTTTGACAAGACCTAGTCTAGTTACTGAGAAGATCAGTGAATTTCAAATTCTGTGAATAAAATACAATAAAATACAAAATTCTGTCTGTGAGGTAAAGTGGGAAGGTGCACACTGTTTTTGAAAGCCACTATGTAAACAGTGTATAATTCTTAGGGCAAAAACAAGACAGAATGTTAAGTGTTCTGTAAACTAACCTTATCTGATCTTCTGCACTATTAAATTCTCTGCTGAAAATCTCAACTTTAATAACACAAATATATATATGGCTTCAGAAATAAGCAAAGACAAAGTTTTGGATCCAAGAAAGTAACAGCCTTGAGTTTATAGGCGAGCTGTCCAAGCACGACATCGTGCAATCCTAGGTCCTTGAAGTACTCAGTGTAATATGCAACAACAGATGGAAAGAGCTTAGTAGTTGTCAACAAGGCAATTATGTACTTAATATGGAAATTAATTGGAAGTCGATGGAAAAACTGGATGATGAGGAAAGAAGTTGGAAAAACCCTAGGAATCCCTTTGCCTGAGAACATGAATTTTAGGAGGTATCCACTAGTGCTGATCTTCTATCATTTTTATTACTTCACAAAAAAAATCACCCCATAATTAAAACTTTAAATCCACTGATCAACATAAAGCATTCAATACAGGAAGGCAAAACCCCTGCTTCCTCACACCGCCTCACCCCGGGGCAGGCATGGCAGAAGAGGAATTCGGTGCCTATCCCTTCTCACGGAAACACTGAGAAGAATTTGGGTCTAGTGCAAGATTAAAAGCTGCTTTTTGCAACTGGACAGAGTCCACAGAGAACTGTTCTGTGTTCATGGACTCATTTTAAAAGGGCCTAAGAGTGGGAACAGCTGATTTCAAATTAGCAGCAGAGGTGAAAGACCACGCGGTGCCTGTTACCAACGCCCCAAGCCATCAGCCTATGATTCAAGGGATGCAGTGCTAGAACAAAGACTAGTGTTTTAGCATTAGTTATTGAAAAAAATATGAAGTACGGTGCTATGCCTGACTAGATAAAAAAAGAATGATCTACTTGTAACATTTAGCAGGAGCTTCAGGGGAATATTTTTACACACTATGGATACTACTGAACATAAACTAATTTACTGAGGTACTTGGAATCAGGTCAAGAACAACTCTTCAGCTACTGAGGATATGCTTACATTTATAATCCCTGTGGTGGAGGACCAAAATACAATTTTATAAACTCCTATTGTTAAAAGAAACAATTTAAAGAAATTAAATCAACAGAAAAGTGACCTTTGACATGCTCAATTCAAAAATTGTGTTTGAAATTCATAGCTCCTGTCAAAATGAAAACTCTGTAAAGACTAATCAGTGAAGTTTCAGTGTTACTACTGAGTTAAAAATCAAATGAAAAAAAAATCCAACTTGCACCAATTTCTTCTTAATGTGGGAAAAATTGTATGACACAATCTTAAAATATACTGACTTTCAAAATTCTCAATAACTTCCTTTAATACAACTTTTTGCTCTGCATTTGACAGCAATGTCACTTAGAAAAATTATAAACACTCTGAGCCTCAGAGGTGATACAAAATTCTGACAGGAATAAGAAAAGGATTTTTAAAGATATTGGGTGAAACTGCTCGATAGGAAATAAGGGCCTGCATTTGGCTGACAATTGAAGCATTTAATTACCGAAAGACTCCTTAGTACATAAACAAAGGAGCTGGAAGAAAAAAGTGTGTGTATGCAGAGGGGAAATACAAAGCCAGCAAAAAAACAAACTGGGATGCTCTGACCGAAGATAACATCACCATGCCTCAGAATCCCACAGGCAATATGCACCAGAGCTCTTTGCACAGCTCATTCCCTCACTCCCTCCTAGATGCGGGAGCATGTCAGGACAGGCAGCTTCCCTTTCAGTTCTCCTCCTTAATTGCTTTTACAGTAGAAGCTATAATACAAAAATGATTTCCTTATGGCTGAGTTTCATTTAAGCAGGGCTTGTTCCAGATTTCAGTCCAATAAGCGTTATGTATAATAATACAACTAAATCATGTTTTAACATGTGTGAATTAGATGAAGATTAAAAAAAAAAGACTCTGGTGAGATTAAACAAAGGTTGTGAAAATTTATCACGTTTATAGAGAAAAAGTGTTTTTTGCCTTTTCCCCTTTCCTATTTTTATTATTCACCACTGCCCCATAAAGATGGTTTTGAATGTATGCTTTCCAGGCATTCAGAATGCTAGGGCAGTATAAAGAAGTGGCCATATATACAAAACAAAAAGGAAACCATGAATCAAAGATGAGAGCGAGCTTCAAAAACTCATTTTTTAGAGCTTACACAACAACAAAACATGCATAAAACCTCTCAAATCAGCACAACGAGCATGCATAGCGCCAAGATAAATTTGCCAAAAGAAACTGATTATGAAATCTGAGTCAGTAATGAAGAGCAGGATATTCTGGAACAACTATCACAAAAGAGAGGAGAGGAGAGCAGACCAACGGCAGCTGAGACCAGCGAGCACTCCACTTTGAAGCTAAGCTGCTGATTAGAAATACCTGTTATACAGCAAGAATCAGTTTAACCAAAATTTTGAAGAAGAACTGTTATCTTATGAAGTTGCTGGCACTGAATGGATCACCACACTAAGTTTTGAAATACATGTTCTGGAAGCAATTTAAAGCTCATTAGAAATAATTGTGTCTGGCTACTGGAAAATGTGGTAAAATTTAATCCACATCCAAATGCTACCTGGGCTGTGAGAACAGGAAATTGTTTTGTGCTACTGTGGCTAACCTCATTGCTGACCTTGAGCAGTAACCGCTACAACAGCTGAAAGCTGAAGCAAAATTAAAAACTTACATCAAAGTATATCATGACAGAATGTAGATAAATAAAAACAGCATATTGAAAATATTATTTTTAGGTCAGTCTCCTATAATGAAAGGGAAGAGGTTTACTAAAATGTAAAGAAACTACAAAACTAAAATAGATGGTCCCAAGATGCATTGAAACATCATTCCTATACAACTGGGAGTTCAAAAACACATAGTAAGGAGACTTGTACATACAGAATTAAAAGTGAAATATATTGGAGATGAAGAATGGTGGACTATACTATTCCAACTCGTTTCAATTTTCTCCTCTCAGTTGTTTATTTTAAATCACTCTATCACTCAGTCAGACTGGCTCTAGCCATAATGGACAAGACACAACACCCCTTGCCAAGCAGCTGCAGAGTCCTAACAAGGATAATTGACTATCTAAGTGCTTTTTGCATCCTACGCCAGGCTTTACGTCTTTTGAATATATAGCATTTGTAAAGACATCTTAGAGTTGTCTTCAGCACTGTATCAGTGATAAATGAGAAGGAGAGGACACACTAGTACTACCCTAATCGCAAAGCTGGATCTGTTAAGCAGAATTAAACACTTTGCTGAGGTACTTATTTTCAAAACTACAAAGAACTCAAATTTTATTCACTGACAACTGAAGATGCTTAGTGCATCTTAAAAATAGGCATTTTGGATTTTTTCTGCTTTGCACTCAAACATATGAAATCTCTATATGCCAGTCTAGAAAGGAAAAGAGTATATGCTTTAGCCTAGAAAAGAGATTTCGGCATCCATACTCACAAGCATTCACATACATTCACACCCCAGAAACACAGTTCCACCCTTTTCTTCCCCCTTTTCTTTTTAGCCCAAGCACAGATCTTACAGTACATTTAGATAGTAAATGGAGGTACCATTCAGACATAAATGGACATCACAAACTTTGGTAAAATTGAAGACGGAAAGAAAGCGACATGCTAGGTTACCAAATGTTTGTTTCAATGTTATTCCCATCTAAACAACAGTACAGGGTTTACACAAAACAAGTCCACATATAAGTTCTAGATGATTTTCATCACCTGAAGGCCATATTTGCAAAGTATCTGTGTGTTATCCAAAACTGCCTTGATCGGTGTAGTCCAGACACAGGAAAAAAGTCAACATTATGTCAATAATCACCAGTGCACTGTGCTCTGATATTGGTGAAAAGATTCACCTGATGCCACCTCCCTACAGTTACTAATTCCTTGTCTAAGTGTTGACTGGACAGAGACATATTTCAGATCACATTTTTATAGCAAGAAGACTCCCAGCGGACCTAAGTCACAACTGGAAATTTTCGTGTTTAATTTGGTGCAGGTGAAATTTCTGAAAATAATACTTCTACTAGCATTTTCTGTATATCGTTACATGTGAGAGAAGAAAGAAAAACCCTGTTCTAAAACAAATTTAAATTTCACTTACCAATGGAAGTACAATACAATTAAGCCGTATTTTCATTTATTGTTTGTATAGTATGTTCTTCGAAGAAAGAGAAGCAACCAGCCTAGGCTACGCTGTCTGCAGGAGAGGGACCAAGTCTTTCCCCGGAGAGCTGCTGAGCTATGGGAAGGAAACTCTTACTGTCAAGGGCATGGCAAGGAGGAGAGGTGAGAGGTAACAAGCGGAGTTGGAAGCCTGCTGTTCCAACGGGGACTGCCAAGAGGAGCAAAGACAAGCAGGTCTCAGGTGATGGAAAGAAGAACTTCTCAGGGATGAGAGGGGGCTGGGCAGTTTATGGCAACCCAATCGGTCAATGGATTAACTGAAACTGAGACTGAAAGGAAGGATCTTCCCACAAGGACAGTGTGATGAAAGAAAGAGATGTTTGCCTCTATTCCTGCCCCCCCCCCCCCGCCCCGCGTCTCATGTCATCACTTTGTGTTTCTCTCAGTTTAAAAAGGCAATTATTATTGTATAGATTTCAATCAAATCTATCTCGAGTTTCAAGTGTCTTTTTGACCAACTTTGAGGAGCTTACTATAAACTGCAGGCATATACAAGAGAATTGGCTGACTTGGTAAGATAAATGAGCATATACTGTCTGTTGTCATCTCTTGACATTTACTGTGTGTCTTCTCTTTTTTTCTCTAATGCTTCAGCCATAAAATCATGCTGAATGTGAGAATCTCAACTATTTTCAGAATTTTAAGTTACTTGCCATAATGGTACAGCAGAAAACGTGAAAACTGAACCCAAGGATTAGAAGGCATGTACGTATTCATTCTTTTAACTGAATCACACAGTTTTTCAGAATGTGGGGCTGAAAACATTGCTCAAGAACACCACAGTGAATTTTATGATCATCACTTGGTTCATTTGTTTATTTTTCCCCAGGTGTCTGCCAAGATTACATATGCTTAAAAGACAAATACACTTAAAAAAAAGTCATAGAGTATTATGGATTAAAGTTTTCCTTAAAAGCGCTATTATTAAGATTTTCAGGAAGGCATCTGAAATTAATGCAAAATCCCTTAATATCAATATTTTTATAGGAATTTCTATGTTCAAAAGATCATACATAACTAAAGTAATGAATTCTTATAACACATTTCCAGAAGAGTTATATCTTTGTACACTGGAATGGAAATCTCATAAACTAGTAATTGCCAATAAAAGCTAAAAATGTTAACAGCAATTATTCAAAGCTGATTAATCGCAGTATCTTGAAATACTTCTAGTGGGCAGTAAAACCTTCCCAGAGTGTAAGCCAGTGACCACTTCAGAAATAGCTGTAGCAGTTTGAAATAGCACTAATCTAGGATGTTTATTACAGCGCCCACAGCTGAGCCACGGTGATGGCCAGGCCAGTGCTGCCCATCTGTGCCAGTGCAGAGCCAGCTGGATTATTTGAAATCTCTGCTCTAAGGGGCCAGTTCAGCTGACTGCACTGGGAGGTCTTTCATGTTGAGTTTGCAGCGAGTCCAGTCCCAGAATAAATATTGCCAATCACTCACAGGAAAGAAAACCTAAACAATTCCTCTACATGTCACACCTAAGTAGTGGAAAGATCACTGATGGGACCCTTTCAGACACTGATGATAATATGAACGTGTTTTAAAAGCAAAATGAAAAAAAACCACATAGATATATTGAGTGGAGGCTTTCCCACATCTACGTCTTTCCTCCACTTTCAGTTGATAGGTCATTTAAAATATTTCCTTTGGAGGACGTTAAGAATAGTTCTCCTCTTAAACCTGCGTTGAGTAAAATGTCATCCTTCCATAGGAAAACAATTATGGAAGACATGAAAGAGAAGCATGAGAGAAAGCTCTTACTGTCATTTCGCTTCTTTCTATGGCACACATCTCCAGATACATGCCACAGATCCCTAAGTATCTTTCACATAATTTAACAAAGAGGGCAACAGGTGTTTGGACACAGGCTTCAACAGGCTCTATGGCTCCACTGCTTAGTTTTAAATCTTAAATCTGCACTGTCCTGAAATTTTCTTTTACGCTGCATAATTAAATTCTAGCAGGAGCCAGAAAATGTCTGGTCTTTATGTGCAAGAGCTACCAATACTTTAGGGCTGAGAATTTTATGAACTCCACATACACACCATAAAAGCTGCAACTGAAAGCAAAAGGTTTCTTTACAAAGTGTTTTTTAGGTGTACATTAGGAATGAAGCAGGTTGAAACCAACTAGTGTGGTTTACTCAGCAAGGTGTAGAAACTTGATGCCAACAACTGAGACAAATGGATGCCCAATAATATGATATGTTTTTCATAAGTGCAGAAAGGATGGTAAAGGCTGGCTGAAAAAAAAAAAATTAAAAAGGAAAATGTAACTGCAGTGGGATCAGGCACCATAAGACAAGTAGGGTTGAAGCATCATCCTGACTACACGTGATTTTTTTTTTTTTTTAAATCATCAAAAGAAAGCTTACAGCAATTAAGTACAAGGGCTAACAGAAATCGAGCAATAAAATCTAAAAGTTTACCTTTTATCTTTTCATACATGGACAACCTTATTTTTATTTTGCTTAATAGTTCTAACAAATTTACTTAAGAACATAGCTAAAAAATATGCTTGCTTACTATATGGTATATTTGAAAAAGAAACAGAAAAATGATTTTTGCAAGGAGTGAGAGTTACTTGGGTGTGATTTTTTCTGTCATAAATAAATGCTTTATGCATTCTGCATATACTGTTTCCATGCCCTACAGGTCAAATGCAAAATTACAGTTGAAGTTTTTTACACAGGCAGCTGTGTAACACAGTTTCCAGACCCCCAAAGCAACTTGAAAGCAGTAAAAGCAAATCTGATGCACCCATTTTCTTTCTTTAAAAGAAACAGGACATTTATCGCTCTTCCTGTTTACACAAACTACAAACAAGGTTGCTCTATAAAAACTTGGTAATTTCCTTTCAAAATATTTAGAAAGCAAAATAGTAAGCTACAAAGTTAGTTCGAGTGTCATATACACTGCTGGTGTCAAAGACCTGTTGCGTTGCATTGCATGCATGAGTGGGAGTAGTAAAATGGAGCAACTTACTATAAATACTTTTAACAGTGCTCTAGGGTAAAGCTGTTATGGTCCTATTATGTTTTGGAACTGCTGGAATATAATTTGAATACATAAAATCAACCCACACCTATCAATCAGTAGCCTAGATCAAACACCTCATGAGTACTTGTATCTTCGCTGAAATACATTTACAGTTGCTGGAAGACAGGCATTCAAGTTAAAAAAGCGATACAAGCAACAACGCTACATGAATGAACCCTGATCTATGAAAGTAAATGAGCTCCAAAGGTCTGCCACGTAAGCTCTGCACTTTACAAAGGGATGATACTTGGCTGTAGCACATTACAGTCCTGCTACGTATGCCACAAATCCATCAGTGCTCAGCAATATGAACAGGATTTTTATATCACAAGACAGGCAAAGAATTATATTGCAGAGGAAACATTAATGAATACCTACCATACGTACAAATCATTTTACTAGCTTCTCTGAAGAGAAGAATTCCATTTGGAGATGATACATCAAAATTTAAACGTTGCGATCTAAAAAATAACAGCAAAAATATTCAGATGGTCATCGAAGCAGAAAACTGCAATGGATTCATTCCTAAAACAAAAAAAACATTTGCTGATTACAAAGCACAATTATTTGACAAACTAATTCTAGCTTTCAGTCCAATGATATGCACTCTAGTTATCTCCGTATGTTGCCAAAGAAACAAACCTATGACAAAAGACAAAACAATTTAACCAGAAAACATGACCAGACAATACACACACAGCTTTCAGTGACGTGTGAACATCTTCTGCCCATACTCAGTTCAGAAGAATGCTACAAAGGTTCCATAATCCAAGCAGTTAGGCTGACTTTTACCCTCCTCCTGCACCTGTATAGCTTTTAAAAATAAACTAATGCCCACTGGTTATTCTGCTACATACAATCTGTGGCAATCACAAGCCAGTTCTCCGAGTGTAAATCGTAACACACGCTTTTTATGAACATTCAGACCTGAAGAAGATTGCACCATGTTATCCTCCCTGATGCACATGTATTACCAAAGCCAACAAGAACCACTTTGCTCCCAATCTGGAAACCCAACAGTCCTTGCCAAAGCCCCTGCTGCATCTTTCCAATCTGTCTTTGTGATAAAGAAGCCTAAGTCCTAGTTTAAGCCTAAGTGAAAACTATTAAGTACTTAAAAGTTAATTTTGAATACAGGTCTTAAGCTTCTAACTAACCTCAGCAAAACTTACCGTTAGTGTTTACTTGGACTGAAAGGGAAAGGAGTCATCACTGAGTGATGTAAACCCCAGTATCCCCTGGCTGACCTATGTGGTAGTGATCCACTTTTGATCAAACGTGGAGTCCTTGTATCACCCCTATCACAGAGACAGCAGTAGGTATCTTTCTTTGCTGCAAGTCCAATTTTTTGTTGTCTGAGTCCCCATTTGCAGGGTCCTTTGCTGCAAACTCTGGAGTAAAACTGGGTGTTTATAAATGAATAAAATGTGTCTTGTGTAAAACATTTGTGTACTCCATATGCACAAAATGATAATGGCTGGCAGAGACAAAAAACCCAAAACCAGCAGATCATCTCAATATCAGAATGGCATAATGCACAATCTGAGACTCTGTAACATATTTTAACCATGTCAAAGTATATTGTATAATGCATTCTAACCTGTAAAAGCTAATGCAGTACACAACTCGTGAAAAAACACCATCCCAGATGATGTTTTCTAAAGGGAACAAGGCAGGTCTTCTGAATAGCAATAGGTAGAAGAATAACATGAATATGGAAAGTAGCTTGAAGAGCTGTCTTTTGCATAAGATTTATTGTTCCAGTTCCTCTTTGCTTTTGTTTACTGTTATTAGAGTTCTGTGTTTATGCTTTAACAATATTCTCTTTCAGTTTCAGCACTATTAGCGTATACTGCTTGTGCATTACGTCATGAATAAAAACAGGTTAAACTTTTCCAGCAACTTATTATACTACTACCAGGATAAAAGACACAATTAGCCAACACAAACCAAAGAGGGAGTCAGAGCAAGCAAGTCACCACAAACAAGAAACAGGGAACTCTGCCTTAAGGCTCGTGTAGCCATTCAGGGATTAAATGCACATCATACACACTAGCATTTGACTGGGAGCCAGGTCTGAACTTTAAGGCACCATTTTCCTGTCACTAGGTTAAACAAAATATTTTTTTCAAATTTCAACTTTTTTCCTTGTAAGTTTGATTTGCAAGGCAAAATGAGAAATGATGAGAACACATACTTCTTTGCTGAAAATTCTAATTACTTGGTCATGAAGATACCCAGCACAGAGACTTTCACTATCAATTTTTCATTTAAAAATCTTTTTTTCCTTTGGGCAATACACTAAATATTTCCAAGTGTAATGATAATTTCCCCAAATAAATTGTTCTGTTACTTGTGGTAAACCAGGAATTTCATTCTAACTACTGCAATGTCAAGTATTGAAATCACCTCCCAGAATCATTCTGAGGCTTCTTTGGCTAGCCCACAGAGAAGATTTTAGATGGGAGAAGTTACCTACATGTTGATTATAAATATTGCTGGATTAGATACCATTCTTTCCTATTTTGGCTGGAAGAGTTGAGTCACAAAAGAAACTGTAAAGGGAGTTGTGGTTTTACAGGCACATATGTATGCTGCTTGGCTTAAGGCAAAAATTCAGCCTGCAGCAAATCTTGACAGCAGACAATTTTCCGATATTTAATTACAGAGTCAGTATTTATCCCTGGTTAAAGCATACGCTTCCCCTAACATTGAATAGAAAATCACAGTAGTTTCTCATATATATTCCTGTAATTAACCCTTACCAGCTGATTTTGTAACACCTACCATTTTGGTAAAACAATGCAATGACACTGAAAGCTGAGTTCTGCTCGCGAATTTTGCTCCATAACACAAAAGTAGCAGTCTTAAAGTCAGACATCATGAGGACAAGCAAAATACAGAAAGATGGAACAGAGAATGCATACCATTGCAGTATTCATGACTTACCTAATTTTCACGTGCTTCTTACCTGTTTTGCATGAATTCTGCCATCAGCTTCAAGATAGGGGTTGTACACGCAGGTTCACGGTACCACAGTTCAATAGCTCTTTGCAGAACAGAAATGTATGCAGGGTATCTTCACCAAACGGAGTTAAGGAGTATACTGATAAAATGAACATCTTGCAAAACAACTTCCTCTAAAACTGTACTACACCAGTAGGTGGGTGGGCCAGACAGAGACCTTGGCAGCTCATTCTGACAGAGGCGCTGCCAGAACCTGTAAATTTGAGCAAGTCTCTGCTTGGAAGACTAAATCCTTTGGAAATATTAATGGTTAAGTAGGAAACAGTTAATATACTAGAGCTGTAATGAAGGAAAAGGAAAGCAGTTTGTACATGTGAAGCTAACCTGTAAGTACATATAGAAAATGAGCTTGGATTTTTAATGAATGGCCTAAGCCACAAATGGCAATTTAATTAAAAAACCCCACAGATTTACATATTAGCAAATCCTGCGCCCCAAATTTCAGTGCCACCTCATATATATTGTATTTGCTATGTAAATGGTTGGGAACAATTTGACTGTATGAAGTTGTTTCCAGAGCATTCAAGAAGAGAATTCAGCTGAACTGTGTGGGGAAGACCAGCAAAGTTAGATTTCTAGAGAACTCTTTCAGGAAAGCTGTTTGCTCATCAGCCCCCAAGAGATATCTGTTCCTTTAAAGCAGGATTTCAAAGAATGCAATACAGAAAAAAATAAGTTTGGTAGACTCTGCAATGTAACTTAGGAAAAAAAATAAAAATCTTATGAGTTACTGACTGTATCAAAATATTTCGTGCAAAGATTTGATAGAAAGCTGACCCCCAGTTTTCTCAAAATACTGAAAAAAGAGTTTATTTGGATAAGAATGCAGACTGGTAAATGGGAATAAGGTAGCACAGCTTGACTGGCAAAGAACAAAACAGGGTTTTTTATATTGAACCAAGAGATTTTAACTATACAATTTGCTATTAAAACATGATCTAGCTAATCTAGTCAATGGTTTTGTTTACTAATAAAGTTATTTTTCATTTTTAACTTTGTTTCATGTCATATAATTCTGTTTTATTTACCCACATGAGAAATAGCGACTATTCTTAGGAAAATGCTATTGCCTATTCAGACAATAAAGGGAACTACTGTGAATCTCACAAAGCAGAACACAGGCCAAGCACTCAACATGGGATTGTGAAATAAAAGTCTCAAATACATAAAGGTTTACACGCTTCTAGGACATGTAGACACAGTCATGTCTCAGTTCGATATAGCTCTTCTGGTGGAGGCTAAAGCCGTCAGACATGGCACTACTGATGAATGACAGCGCGGTGCAGACAGATGGAAGGCATTCTGGCTACTGCTGTCTGTCTCAGGCATCTAAAGACTTGTGCATTTTTGCTGCCAGCTGCTTGAGGCACTGCAGGCATAAACTATATATAGCAGAAGAGGCTGACGTGAAATATACTTTTAGACCTTGCTTCTCGCTCCTTTATGGGGTTTTTTACATGTTTAAATCAAACAAACTAGAGTTAAATGTACCATGGAGAGTTATCCAGTAATAAACCAGGATTTAAATTCAAATCCCAATTATCTAGAATATCCTCAAAGGCCATAGATGATCCATGCCATCTCATACCTTGAAAAATTCACTAATGCCAGTTCCATTTTTTCTGAGGTGGACTTCCAATCCAGCTCACTCTCAATAGAGGATGGTCAATATTCTCAAGATGCAGCAGATGTCACGTAAGGTGCAGAACTACGCTGTGCTATTAATTCTCCTAAGTCACGCCTCTTCCTTAGCCTTCCTAGTAGCCCCATGTACACAAAAGGGAGATGGTGCAATGCTGCAAAGCCCCACTGTGGAATTTCATGGGAAAGCAAGCAATTGCCTTTTCAGATTTCATGGTGAACAGAGTATCTTGACAGCTAAACCCTACCATCAAAATGTAAGTCAGCAGTATCAAAGGCTGCTAATACATCCAATACGATTAGCTATCTTAATTCAAAAACTTGACTCCGTATTCATTGACAAGGAAACACTGGAAACTACAGTCAAATTTTATAAAAGCTAGGGTGAACAGAAAGGCTTCAGCAATTTATCATTTCTTTTATAAATCCAATAAAGTGGAATAAATTGGTTTTAAACAGAATATTATTTTTAAGTGTTTTTAACCACAAGCTTCAAGGAATCTGGCTAAATTATGAACTTAACCTGACCAGTCAGTTCAAGCTCAAAGGAATTCAGACTGCAAAAAATGATACTGAGGTTTGAATCAATGCAACTGGCAATAACAGCTATTACAAACTGATTACCGATCAGGTAGCCCTGTTTCATGAGCAAATGCATTCTCCTCTTCTCTTGTGATTAGGAAACTTCAATCTCTACAGCTTTTTGTTTGGCTCTTTGAAGTTTATACCTAATCCTGAAGCCTTAAAACATATAAACTTAAAAATCTAGTTCTTCAAAAATAGAATCATTTTGAACAAGCCATCTTATTGCTGCACGTGGCTTTATTGTGTTAAGAAATACGACACGAATTTGGATAAATATGTAACAATGGTAGTTTGGTGAAAACATTGTTTTGCTTGTCCTAGTGATCCACATCTGAAGCAGCATACGATCAGACATCCGAGTATCTAGGTCAACCGGAACTTTTAAATGACCACTAGATAAAACATCTCAATGGCAGATCACTTGTCCATAAACTTAAGTGTCTATGTATCTATACCCATAGATATTTTTATATAGGCAATTTCATGCACTCACACATATACATCGTGTGCTATCTAGCTGACTGCAACTCTGAGTCAACCTAATAACTTAACTCTTGCAACACATTTTCTTATTGCAACCTTTTTGTTTTACAGACAACAGAAGTCATTAAATACTGAGAATCAACTGGGAGGAACACAGGAAAAATTGCCTATGGGTTACCACCTAACTGTAAGAAACACTAAATGAAAGTAACAAAAAAGTGGATATTATCCTGAACTCACAACTGAACCTCCATGGACGTATCCAACTGCGAGACCAAGGACCTCAGACTACAGTCTGATACTAATATGGAAGAAAACAGATCAAACATTCAACATTTTATCCAGGCAGTCTTGAAGTAAATAGCAGAATGCAGTATGTAAGAAGAATCATCACCGTTAAGAAGAACAGGGTTTGATTCTACTCAAATTGGTATACAGTTTTTTTCAGGCCACACCTGCATGTTCAGGACTGACCTACAAATTACAGAGACCACATACTATGAATACAAAAGGCAAATAAACTTTCCAAAGCTGTGGTACTGGAATCATCATTGACAGCTTGACATATCAATATTTCAGGAAGAATAAATGACTTTCATATCCAGGGTTTTGGGTTTTTTGTTTTGTTTTGTTTGTTTGTTTGTGAGATGTTTTTCATCATCTTTCATTACCGGATACTTTGAGAAGATGCTATACTTAACACCTGAAGCTGCCTAAAATATTTGGAAATATTTTAATGAAGTCTTTTGAGAGATCACCTAATACAACTTTAAAACAAATTTTACTATTATTATAAGTATTTTCTCTTCATCCCTTGCCAGAGGAAAACTATAAATCTTGTCTCAGCTGAATGAACACCATTTATCATATTCATTTTCTTGTCAATACAATTATGAAAAGCCTTTGGCCTTTTTCCAAGGAGCCTGATTTGCTAGAGAAACTCAATTAGTATAAGCAAGCCTGCTACAAAACAGCCCTATTTGGCAATCTAGTGCAGCTTCAGCGTACCTGACGATTCACCTCTAAACCATGATCCTAATAACTCAATCATAATGGTAAAATACAAGATGCAACGGTGTCCCCTGTGCCTCCCCCCTCCCCTCCCCGGACCAAAAGGACTTAAAAGAAATTATTTCTGCTCATTTTTGCCATCTACTGGACAAAACTTAAATCCTAAACACTGCGATCAGAAAAAAGAAAAGAATCTCTCAGGTGAGAGATTACAGAGTGTAATTTGTTTTGTTATGGAAAGGGCTTAGACCCAAAGTATTTCCTGCGATCACTTGAAAAGTTTAACAATACATTCTTCTGACAACGATTTATGAGTGACTATTTCTGATAGTCTTCAATACAGAATAAACATCATCTCATGGTATATTAAAAGCTTAGCCTTTTATCCCTTGCCTCTTTGTACTGTTTATTTATTGAACAAATGCAAGTAAATTAGATTTATTTTGGCTAACATTCTGTATTTAGCATTTTCAATATTGAAATACTAGGGCTTCAAAGATAACAGAATAAAATGTTTGAAAAACAGCTTTTGTTTGCTATTAAAACCATTTTCTGATGATATATTTGAAACGACAAAAGAAATATGCTAATCAAAGGATATTTAAACTTTATATGATAAAATTGGCATCTGACTCTTCCTCTTCCTCCCATTTACCTTTCTGTCTTTATATACAGTAAATAAGAGTTGTGATAATAGCAGCTTATTCTGCTATAATGCTTTGGATCAATACCTGGATGAAGCTGGCCAAATGAGGTGAAATCCACTCAACAGAAGCATGCACTTATCCTTTACAGCCAAAGGTGATGAGGAAAAAAATTTTGAACCTGTGCAAGGGAAAAGAAACTGAGAAGGCTTGAGCTTTGAATTCCACACAAAGCTACATTTCAATCTATTTTTATTGTTAATACCAAAAAATGAAATCCAAAAGTTGGAGGCTGTTTTTATTTATCTGAAATAAACTTAATTCATAAACTGGAAGGAATAAATTAATTAAAAAAAATCAGGAAAGGGTCCTGAGGATTACACATCCTGGATCCTTAAATAAAAAACCACCTCCATGGATGAATCCATTTCTTTCAAATGCAGAGGAGGCAAGACTCTGTTATCCCTCCTCCTACAACTGGAGATTTGCAGTTCTATGCAGGAGAAGAGCATGATACTCATGCTGTACTAGGAAAGACAAAGTAAAAAGAATTTGAAACGGAAGCAGCACTGATCTGCTTTTACACATCTTCCCAATTTTATTATTAAGTTTTAGGGTAACCAAGCGCAAACAGTACTAACGAAGTTAAATGTACCCAATGGTGCCCACTAGAAAATGAGATGCTAATTCACAGTCTGGCTTCAGTAGGGTTTTTTTGTTGTTGTTGTTTTTTTTTTTTCTCCAGTCCTCTAAAACTGAAATTAAGGGATGCTTTCCACTGATTTTAAGAGAAATAAAGATTACACTGCTTTATGTTTTGGACTTACTTTCTGCAAGATGAGTATGCACATAGACAGAATCACTGCAGGCTTGCAAAGGTCTTAAATAGGGCTTATCTGAATGGTCATCAGGATCCTACTACCTACCACACAAGGACATCTATCAGATCATACCAGGCTCTGCTGTACAGCCTTTCAGTCCTTAAAGGCTAATTTCCTAGCTGTAATTCTGTATTGATGCATTCCTCTTTCTTAACCAGGAAGATTATTAGTGAACAGTAGGGTTTCATTATTTACTTAAACCAGAAATATTTTTAAAAGCTTGATTTCTAGTAAAGCATGTAATTGTACTTGAATGTTATTTTTTCTGTCCATAAAATAAACAAATACATAATTAACTTCCATAGCTTTGTGAGCTCTAAATTATAAACCAAATATTTTCATAGTTACTTCACTATGTATTTCAGCAGTTTGTTACTAATATGACTGTGTGCCTGAAGAGAGCATTACAGCTACTGTATTTATAAAAATACAAAACATTTCTGTATAGTATTAAGAAAATACCCATGAGTATTATTGTATTTGTTGGCATAAAAATGCATATGATATTTAAAGCAAATAGAGTTCCATTATCGTTACTTATTGAAGAAAACTACAATCTAAAGCTTTTGATTTTGTTTTCAGATGTCCATTTTCTTCTGGATCAAGACGACTGCAGGTGTTGAGATATTAATAGAGTTGACATAAATAGAAAGTAACTGACTAAATTAAAGACATGATTCATACCAGAGAGAGAAATCTCCCCAGATAGCACTTGTATAGTATTTTTTAAGCACTTCTGATGTTAAACCAAATGTAGGTACATTGTGTTTGGAGTTAAAAGACACAGCTTTTTTTAATGAAAACATTAGGGAATTATGAAGGGAAGAAAAGCACTTGGATATGTTTTCTAGATTAGTAGTGTGACACAACAAAAAAGTGACCTCTCTGTGGTCCTTCCCAGTTAACTGCATGGTTGCCATTGTGCTGTAATTTTAGCTGATTACACATTAGTTCATTTAGCTTTGTTTCCTCTTCCCCACTGTGCCATACTATTAAACTAATGCAAGGGGCCTGGTATCCCTCTGTGCACAGAGCTGGTATTGTCATAGTGTAATAAGGATACATCCAGTCAAACAGCATGGTGTAGCTGGTCTTTGTGTTTAGTGCAAAGGCAATCCCTCGAAGATCCCTTGCCAGCCCGATCAACATACGCTGTCAGTGGGAAAGAGACACAGTAATTGATTTTCACGTTAGCACAGAGCAGATGGAGTAATAATCAGCCAATAATGACCACATATCTGATTTTGATTCATTAGTTTAAATGTCTTGCTCAAATCTTTTTTTATAAAAAACACAAAGATTCTTTTAACAAACAAGATTTCCACAAGTTTTATAGTGATAACACTAGCAAAATGCTTAGGAAATGCTTTTGATTATTCGATACGCTATCCTAATGAATAATGCAAATTAAAATGTAATATATGAATACTGTGTATTAAAGTTTAAAAGTGCTTCCTGTATTAATATATTTAAAGTAATAATAACAATAAAATGTTAATTTAAGCTTGTAATATTTTGAATGAGGTGTAAGACTAACTGATACTCATAACAAGCTACAATTAAGGTTGCACTGAGATTCTCATTGTACTGTTATTTTAACATTTTTTTTTTAAGTAATTTTCCAAGTTAGGTTTCTTCACAAAGTGACTTTTTTGTTTACAGAAGACCATGCAAATCTCTGTCTGTATTAACATTAGTTCTGAGATGCATTTTTTTTCCCTTTAATGACTGAAATGTGGCTTCAGAATCCTTCCAGCTCAAATGCAGACAACATTTTATGCATAGATAATTAGCCCCTACTAAAGGGATGTTTTCAGGATAATTAATAGACATCAATAAGAAACACTACTGAATGAAAAATATTTTAACAATATAAACAAACTTTTCAATTTACTTAGACACAAATATTCTTTTTTGACAATTAAGTAGTTTGAATAAATTTTATCCATGTGTTGCAGGTGGGGTTTCTAATTTTTTTTTTTTTTTCCCCTCATAATAAAAGACCACAGTACTGCAGAGTCTGGTAAAAAAAAAAAAATCATAGAAGTATGGCAAAAAAAAGAGTTTTCAATAATGTACCACTTGGTGTTAACACTGTAATATTTATAGTGTTGAGAAATACAAAAGGTAAGATTCACATATTAATTTTAATTGATCACATAAAGAGCAAATTACGGCTGATGCCTTGTTAAACTGCTAAATGTAATCTTACACAAGGGCTAATTTCTACTTTTCATATACAGACCCATTAGTCCAAGTGACTTGGATGGCACGCACATAGATTTATCCAAGGATAAATTGAGTTCTCTGCAAAACACTGGTGAGGTTGCTAGGAGTATTTTAATATTTGCATTTCCTTTCTGTTGTGCATTGAAATGGCCTGAACTTGCAAGATGCTCAGAGGTCTCAACTCTCATTAACTTTAATGGGACTCTGAAATCACTAGAGAGGAAGTGTTCAATACTGAGAAGATGCAATATAAAACTGTTACTTTATCTTTATATTCATCTGTATTTTCATACTTTGTGTGCTGTTTTGTCCACACAGAAAATAACCGTTTAGCAGACATGGTGGCCAAAACATAAAGAATTAAAAGAACTCGGCAGCAACACTTTATACTTCTTTCTGAAGGGATACAGAGATGCAACAATACATAAAAGGAAGTGGAAACCTTCCAGATTGATTTTGGTTCCTTTGCCTATTCTAGCCACAAAAAAAGGAGACAAGCAAGACTGCACAAAGGAAAGGCTGGAGCTGGGAAGAAGGGGAGCTACAGCCCCTGGCAAGACATGAACTTGCCTTTGTTTGAGGATGCGCTGGGAGAGAAAGAGCGCACCATCTTACTGTGGTCTCTAGAAGATGGATTAGAAAAAGACAACCAGCCAAACCCATACTACTCTAACATGCTTATTCTGTCTTCATAAAGACAACCGGTTGTAAGAAAACACTCTTTTGAAATATATTTAAGAAACAGTTTGGTTATGAGACTTTAAAAACTATTAATAAAAGTAGATGTGCAACTTTCTTTAAACTATAGTATCAGATTTCTGGGAACCTACACAAACACCAGGCAATTTCAGACACCATTTGACCCTGAATTCTAAAGAAAGGAGAATAACTACTACATAAACTACATTTCTCATTTTTCTATTCTTTAAATTCAGGTATTGTTATTAAAAAGCCCATACCATTAACCACACTATTCTTAATAAATGACCTCAACCTACAGGGCACCATAAAATTCTTGTCCTGTAAAATCCCAGCAAACTCAGTGTTTTAGACATTATCCATTGGAACTCAACTTTATAAAATAACACTGCCTACAGCTGGCAATGTCCGAACAGCCTATAGAATAGCCTACAGAATCCTGAGATAAATCCTGATCCATTTAAGTCACTGGTAAAATAACCTTTAAACTCCAACAGGACCAAAAATCACGCTAGATTCCATGCTTGCTTAAGTCACATTTAGTAAGAACGCCCCCCCCCCCCCCCCCCAAAATCCCAAGACAGTCTAGTTTTAGTCCATTATGAGTTTTCAAATAGCACTTATGTGCATAAAATGTATTAATGACAAACAACATTATACACTTATACATCTACTTTTTGTCTGTCATCCTGTGAGATTCGAAGTGCCTTGCAAACTTAACAGAGTAATTTGAAGAATACATGAAGCTACTGCTTCATTCACTGCTGCACACCAGCCATTTCTGGGGCAAAGAGACAGTTAGTAACACCACCAGCAACTGCAAAACGAGTAAAATGAGAAGTGAAGAGCAGTAAATACAAGAAATGTAGCAAGAGGATCTTGTCAGTAGCATGTGGGTTTAAAAACTGCATTTCACGCTAATGAAACAATTTTGTTCAAATTTCGGTTTTGAAATATTCTTCCCTGAGTATCAGTGCTAGGCTGACTTAAGATTAATTAAAACCAAGCCATTTTTAAAATAAATTCAAGTATTTTGTTTCAAAGTCCTGAAGACTTTTCAATGGATTTTTCAAAGGAAAGGAGCTGAAGATTTAAATATTCACAGAAAAAACCCTATGACTTGCCAACACGTGCCAAGTGTCTGACTAATGCAATTTAAAACAGACGAGACTGCTCACGCCACCCACCCCCAAAACGGGGCTTGTAATGGAAAGTCTGACAGACCCTTAACTATAGTGGCACTACTGGGTGCAGCTATAATATTACCCTCATAATTCTACTATATAATAACAACAAAGGAAAAAAAAGGTGAAGGGTCATTGCGCTTTGTCTTTAGAATTAAGATGGCTGTCTTCATCCTTACAGCATACTCTTAATTCTGGAGACACGTCTTAATAACCTCTAAATAGTTCCAACAAAAGAGCCGTGTCAGAGGAATGAGCAGGCCCCAAGGTGTTTCAACTGGAGTGTTTTCATCTGCCTTTATTGCTCTATCCCTCTCCAGAATTAAGGCAATAACCTGTGATAAATTATTCAGGAACTGCTACAGGGATCAAAGCAAAATCATTCTGTTAAAGTGCTGTTTGCAACATTTGGCACTTAGTGTGAAAACTTTTAATGTGTGCAAGCTGAAAATCAAGGATTTTAAATAATTTAACAGCATGGAGTTTCTACAAACCAGCTAAAGATAGCATGTTGCTATTTAACTGCTTTTTCCTCAGATCCCTTTTTTCATGCGTTTCTAGCAGATCTGATGATGTCACAACTATAAACAAAGTACTACTGAGATTCTGGCTACCCAGTCGATATATTACTTAACCGGATTGTCAAGAGAAACCTTGAAATTCTTGGGAGAAAATTAGCCCCTGTTTTAATACTGGACATTTTTCCTATTAATATAAAAATGTGCAGAAGGAAGTAGCCAAAAAAAAAAAAAAAAAAAAAAAAAAAGGAGGAAAAAGGAAAGCAAAGCACATAATTACTTAAGCCATCTTCAATTAAATTTGATCTCCCTAGTAAAGAAACCTAAACATATGTTTTGTATGCAGATTTAATGATTACAAATGTATTTTAAAAAGAGCGAGCTCCCTTGTTGTGACTGGTTTTCAGTGGCGTATTTCAGAAATATTAAAAAACCAAAAAAAAACCCTAGCCAGTTAGAAAGTCCTAGTAAAAACCACAAATTAAATGAATTTGGCAGTCCTGGACCATTTTCACAGTGATATTTTAACAGTGTCATCTCCCTGTGGATTGGAATACTAAGCATTTTATTGAAGAACTGAACCGTTTTTGTTTTTAGTACTTGCAAAATGAAGTACCTGAAAGCGCTTTTGCATGTATTATTTATTCATCATGATAGAAAAATAGCTTTAACCTAATAAATTATGTTTAAGAGAATTTAGAGCAAAAGTTTTGTTTATGATAAAGCAACAGATTTAGTTCTTTATCAGTAGCTTAAAGCACCAAGTTTTCTTTATACAAATTAGACAGATGGTGCTTACAGTAGAATTTACTAAAGGTCTGTCACAACAAATGCAGCCAAGCTGCATATTTAATCACTGCAGAACCTTGTCTACCTGCAGCTGCCAACTGCTAATCCAATTTCCCTGATAAATGTGGCAAGAGACACGATCAGCAATAAAGAGCATCTAACTCCATTTTCCTGCAGGGCGTCTTTTGATGAACATTTAGGACGGAAGCACGGAGTGCACTGTGTGGCCCTGGCTTGTGGCAGCTGCATGCATTTTGAAGACACAGTTCTCAGGTTACTCACTTAATTCTGCCACTATCATTATGTTGCTATTGATCTCAGTAGCTCTTGTCTACACAGCATTACTCTAGATGAAGCTGAATCAGGCAGTTATCATGCATCAAACTTGCTCAAAAGCCTGGAGATTTCCCCTTAATTACTTGTGATTTTATTTGCAAATACCGTTAAAGTGTAATCAAGCAGTCACTTTCCAGGGTCGTTAAGAACTTGCTAGTTTAGGAATATATCACTGGCACTCCATTAAAATTTCTCTACTAAGATGGTTTCAAGCAAACCAGACAGGACAACGGCAAAATTATTTTAATAAACTGAATCCTCGCATGAGATAAATACAGTTTCCTATAGAAAAGGTAATGCTAGCAAATTACCTCTTTGTTCTAATTTTTAGGATTTATAACTTGAAAATACAAGAGGTGAATCCAAGATAGATGAACTGCGTCTGAGCTGCGTCTATTTCATAAATTAAAAGTTATTAAAATTAAATACATAAAGCAACAACAAATGAGGAAACCACAATTAAATAATTGCTGAAATAACTTTAAGTACTATTTTTTAAAAAATAGTAGCTTAATTCAAGCAATTGTTGTGAACCGTGCATCTTCTGGTAATGTCAGAGATGTACTGCAGACAAATTATTTACTAAGTATTTCTAGCATATCTGTTTATTTTCTTATGAAAGGAAGTGGATAAATATGATGATACAGTATTTAAGTTTCCACCATATTTTAAAACAGCAAATTAAAATTACTGTTAGGGTTTCTTCAAAATTACCCTGTGTAGCTGAAGCAAGACTCCAGTGTGCATTGTTAACTATTTATTCAGTGACAGTAGAAGGGGATCTCTTTAATGCAACAGTGCTCTAATATATTATCATTCCTGATGATGCAGCTTGTATCTAGCAAATCTTTTTCTTCCCTAAAACATACTGTTGTTTTGACACAAACAGCTTGCTACACTTAAGGATTTTACTAATAAAACATAATGTTGTGTTAGATATTATGACTGTTGCCACAGCTGAACTGACTTGTCAAATCAATCCTAATATGGCTCCCACAGGCACATAAAAACCTTATTTAGCTATCAGTTATCCTAATCACTTTGTTCAGTTTAAGGGTGCAATACTTCAAGACCAGTTCCTATTTATACATATATGCCCAGCCATTTAATAAAGTCTTGATTTATATAATAAATTCTTGTCTGAAAAAATACTTTAAAGCAGCAGTGTTTTATCAAGTGTGTTACAACATGTCTCTTCATACCCCCAAATAAATATGTTAATATACACAAACAGGATACTTGCATGGCAAAGAAGAATATTACATATGAAACAGATAAGCTATCACTGAAGACAAATTTGTCCCTTTGATTGTAAATGGGGCTCAAATGGGGTCACTTGATCTGCAAAGTACTGAAAAATCCAAAGGCCTTTATAAAATCTTTTACAAAGTTTATTTAGGATAGTAATTTGTAGCCTTTGTATCTCTACTGTCTACATTCCTAATTATATAAATGCATACAGGTATAAATATACATGGAAGTATACAGATATATACATGCCAAGAGAGACTGACAGAAGAGATGACAAGCTTGTTGTTAAATGCTTGCCCCACTATTAGTTTTTTCCATCAATAATTTCCTTCCCTATAACTGAAATACACCTACCTTTGCTTCTTCTTGTTCAAAACTACTGTTGAATATCTGAGTCACGCTTTCAAACGAAACTGTGAGGGGGAGCATGAAATTCTCGAACTCATCCTCGTCTTCACCTACAGGAAAAGAAACCAAAACAAAACAGCAAAACCATCACATCATATTCACAGTGCTGTTCAGAAGGGTCAGTCTCCTAGGCTTTTACAGAAAAATCTCACTGACATCATGGGAACTTTCATATGACCTACAGGAACAAAAACCTGAGGTTTGACATATTTTTACTGAGCTATAAACAAAGACGACAAATTGTTGATCGTAAACAACTTGTATCCGAGACTGGCATGTCACTGCATTTCACATCTTTCTTCTTTTCATATTTCTGTTTTCTCTGTTAATCTGACAGCATTTGTTCAGTAGTCTAGAAGAATATTCACGTAAGAAAGTCAAAACTCAACAGTTAGAAAATGTTACATTTAAAACTGCAACAATAAATTAGACCCTTTCACATGTGTACTTTGTAGTATAATGTTTAAATCGCAGCCTTTTATGATCATATGCTATTTTCTCTACCTCCTACCTATTTAGTACACAGAATGAAGCTGGTGTGGAAATAAATCCGGACTGTTTTGGGGTTATTTGTGTGACAGTATTGCCTCATTGTTTCAGAAGGTGTGAATTTAAGAGTAAATGAAACAAGATGTTGTGGGTAGGGAAAAAAAGAGATTGTCTTGGTTAGACAGTTGAAGGAGATAACCTGGAAGTCTGGATTGTTTTTGTTTTGTCGTGACACTGAACAAGTAACTATAAACAACAACTTTTTAGAAATGGCAATTTGCACGAGGATTGGTACTCCTGCTACTTATCTTTAGGCCCTTAATGAGGGTAGCTTGCCTCTCGCATGCAGATTCCCCTCGAGAGTAATTCAGAGTAGGAATTTAATTTATGTTCTTTAAAGAGCTCTTTGCTATAGGGCTTCTCTCCCTTCTCTCTTCATTGGCAAAGTCTGGCAAACTAAGCTGCAACTGAAGTTAGGAGGAGTCTTTTGTGTGTCAAACTGGTTGTGCAAAGTTAGTGGTGTAAGCTTTACAGTTTAGTTCATACACCCGTCTCTAAAATGGGCCTAATTCCAGCCTCTTACCTCTAGGGATACTGCGAAGACCAAATCACTCACCCCCGTACAACAGTAAGAAAGACAGAAAAGGCCAAGAAAAAAAGGTCAGGAAGAAAAAAAAGTCACAACAGAAAGCAAACCATGGACAAACACATAAATCCAGATGACAACACAGAAAAAAAAACCAAAAATCAAAACACTCAGTAGCTTCTCATTAAGCTAGGATGACACATCTTCTGAACCGAAAGAGGCAAACATCCTCTGAGAGAAATAATTGTGATCCTGCAACTAGAATTGCCTCATAACAATGTAAATATTTACAATGGAGAGGAAAGGAAAGTTGCAGAGGCAATCCCAATTATGGCATTTCCTCAGTTCTGAATACTTGGCTCTGTGACCTTAAGTGCTTCCTTTTCATACAGGGCTTTCGTGCCCCCTGTTCTTTTTAAAAGCAAAGGAAATACTTTCAATAACTTACTGCTACTGCACTGGTCAGCCACAGTTACAGAGCCTTCAAATTGCAATCTATGCTCAAGACCTTTCTTAAACTAGCAAAGTAACTGCCTAAATCTGTGACTTGCATCCTGCACCTGCAAGAGAACCAAAGGGGGTGAGACGGTTTGTCTTAGATTTCAGAGCTACTGCTGGCAGCCACAGGATCTCGTGGACTTTGGGAAAATCCAATCCTGTCCATCTTTGCCTGTCTCCTCTGCCATCTTCTCTCTGCTCCTTTCAACACAAGTCAGTCTTTTTATTTGTCATTTCTGGACTCTTGTGTCCTCTTCCGATTACTCACAGTAACCCCAGCTTTTTGCTTCTATCTCCTTACTTCACCGACTCCAGCTCCCCAAGCAGTTCCAATACAGTATTAGTTTCTGTGCTCTCAACCTCTCTGCTCAACCAGCATCAGCTTCCTCTAACCCTCCTAGGAGTCACGCTATTTCTATATATATTGCATATCCCTGACGCTTTTCTCCTCTTAATCGCTTATCAGATTTTCCTCAGAGCCAAAAAAACCCAAAGCCCCAATCATTTAGAAAGAGTCCTGTGCTAGCATTGTCCCATGCTAGCGTACAGACTAACAAAAGTCATTTGGATACTGCTCTATGCAGGATCAGGGCTCAGTTGCCATTTATAGAGTTCTCAGGAAAAACCTGAATTATCACAAGATAGCAAAAGTAATATTCCATCTCATCTAGAGTGCTGCATATCATTGGAAGACAACCTCCACAAAGACACTATGTACACATCCAAATTCAAGATGAACCCTTCCTGAAGGTAGAATCTCAAGCATACTTTGTTAAAAAGTTGAGAAGACCAAAGAACTACCAGAATGGCCAATGCTGATTGGAACCAACACTTTAATGACAAACCAGCTAGTTCTGGAAATGGGGTAAGGGGAAATCCCATGTGCTGTTTCTGTTTTAAATTTCAGTGTAGGCAATGAAGAAAGACTATACAATTAGGATCCTATATAGTATTGCCCTATTAATAAAATAATTTGTAAGTTTTAGAAAAGCAACACAAATTACTACCTATACATTTTTTTTGCATTCCTGTACAAGCCACATTGACATCCCATGAACAGTACAGTATTATTAAGGAAAGGAAGAAACTATCCTACTCAAACCTACCATGGTAAATTGTTCATTTGCTATAATTCAGACTACAGGTACACATCCTTATTATGTCCTTTGAAAGAAAAGAGATGCCTCACTTGTAAGTTACAGTAGATCTGTGTGTGGCTTACAGCAATAGTGTTTGGAGAGGTTTGGCACTGAGCATGACTGCATATACCTGTAAGTACAGGACACTGACAAATCATGCTGAATAGCTCCTGAAGGTATTTTCTACAGCTTAGATGTACTCCTCTTGGTAGTGCAGAAGAAAAAGTGATTAAAACTTATTAATCCTAGTAAAAACTTTTATTTAAACATTACTTTTACTGGTGGTGTATTAGTTTTGGTTATACACACAAAAGAATATTCAGTTTATTTTAGAAATCTTGGATTAAGAATCTTGGACAAAATTATGCAATTCTAAATGCCAAAAAAATTATTAAAAACACAACCTGGGGCACATAAGGAATTCAAAGTCTAATTATATTCATATGAGGTTAAAGTAATTCAACAGAAACTGAAGTGCATTGTGAAGCAAATACCAATTAATATATTACTGTTCTTTCCTACTACAATTAAACTTTGCCAGTTACTCCAACAGCAGCACATTGTTTAAAATGTAAATATTCTGAACTTACTGTATTCAACTAACCTCCAAAAATATTTCTACATCAAACAATTACTTAAAACAACCCCCACCAATAAAAATTCATCTTAATTTTGTTTCCACGTAAATTGTTTATCATTCATATGAAAGGATTTTATATAAAGCTCTTCATTTAATTTGAAAAAAAAAAAAAAAAAAAAACAGAAAGGAAACATGGTTAAATGCTTTTTTGTCTAAAAATGCCAGTTTTCACAGTTTGAAAATATCTTTTGATTCACAAGGTATGAATACTGCCATTTAGTGCTGCACAAACACATTGAAAGGATAGTTTGTGTACACCTTACTTATTAAATTAGGATCCTAAAAGGCAACTTACACCTGTTTGTGTCTCTAGATGTGCTTTTCTATCAGTTCAAACCCAAACAAGTTTATTCCAGTAAGAACACAAAGGACAATAGCCACAAGACTGACGTATGCTTTTTCCAGATACTCCTGATCATTTCAGATCTTGTAGAGTTGTTATCCAGAGGAATCACAACGACCTCTATCAGCTTGCAGCCATTCCTAAGTCACGTGCCTGCGTTTTGTCCGACACATATTTACACAACCTTTACTTTGAGTTGTAATTTTTAACACCTGTGATCTTGTTTTTACCAAATCTTTTTTTTTTTCCCCTGTAGGAAAAGTTACTGAAATTGCATGTGTAACCCATTTTATATTAGAAAATGTACCTATTGCTTATGTCACACAACACTGAGCCAGTACTGAAAGCAGTTTAACCGCAAATAAACGCAGATCCAGCTCACAGTTGCCGTTCTTTAAGAAAACGCTGATAAATGTGGTTCGGTCTTGCCTCGAAGTTAACTGTTTTCAGCACCGTGCAGCAGTAGACAGTACAGGCACCCGCCATCAGCAAGGGGAGTAACAACTTCTGTTGGCTTATGACTGTCTGTGTCGCTCTCTTCTGCACACATGTTGCCTAGCTAAGTCCTTGCATGAGGGCTGGAAATCAGGACACAAAAGACTTGCCTTCTTATTTTTTGAAGGCCCTCAGCAGCGGCCCCCCTCGGAACACCTGCAGGCATCCATCCTCAGGAAAGCAGTCTGTAAGGCAGACCCTCAGCAGCCATAAGCCCACAACTCTGAGCGGGGCCTCTGATCAGAGGCAGCATTCTTCACCATCAGCTGCTTTAACACACGATTCGTTTCAGCGTTCGTTTTGACAAGCCCAGCCTTCTCCACTCAGACGACAGAGAGCTAATCACGCAGACAGAGTTCTGCATTTCACTCCGGTGGCCGAGGGCAGTGCCTGGATTCAAGGTGACCGAGTCCTCTACCACATTTAACGATTAAAGCATGCACTGGGCCTTACATGTGTCTAACCTCTCTAATTTCCAAAGGACAACTCAAAAGGTAATGCCAAGTGCATGTTTTAAGTATTGCTGATTGAGCTGCAGAACTCTTGTCAATGTTTATTAAAACTCGGAGGGTCTTTGTATATTGGGAACTTGCATGAAGAAGTGAAATTAAAAAACCTTCTACTAGAAGCTAGAAGGTTCTGGCATAATTGGTATGTTACCTGGAAACGCAAAACACTTACTCAGGCACTTAATGTTGTAAATCCTTATCGTTAATACAAGAAGTGCTTCTCTGCACAAAATCAACTCATCTCACTTATTTCTTCAACAGAAGACAACAAACAAATACAGTGTTATTGCTTAATGCCATAAATCTCAAAAGTTGATAGGCAGTGATTTAAATACCAACTATAACATATTTACTGTACAATTAAGCTGCTGTTTGATTGGTTTAATAACCTTAAAAATTCATAGTACTACACAAGACAGCAAGGTGTCTCAGGGACATGGGAGGTGGACCTTACCTAAATCTACCATGAGAAGACGAGTGAGAGCAGTGTAGAACACTGTCCGGCACCTAAGGTCACTGAGGCTGTAATTATCACTGATGCCCAAGAAAGGGAAGTGCTTACTCTGTTGAAACATAAGTGTATGAAAAGTTAAGCATTCTACAAAATTTACTACACACAATGCTTTTTAACATAGTAAGAAAACTTACTGTGTGATTTTGAAGCATGAATTTCACAGCCTCTATTTTCACAAGCTTTTTCAGGAGACTATAAGTACCAGGTGTTAAGGAAAAATCAGCCTCGCAGCATTATGATTACATTATCAGGTTGTACAAACTTTCAGGAGTTTTTAGTGAGAAAAAAGTCCTAACTGAAACAACAAGTGTACGTTAAAAAAAAAAAATTAAAAAATCCGAATTTCATCTAGAAATATATGTCATAGAGATATTCTTTAGAACATCAAAGACCATAATCTATTATTAATTAAAGCAATTACTTTTCGTGGCATATATTCTAGTCACAAAAGAGACGAATGAACTGAATGACTTTTATAATTAAACAGAGAGTTTCTGATAATAAATGGTGCTGGTTTTTCCCCAGATAGGCCCATGTCATCAGCATGTTAAAAACAAACAAACAAAAAAAAATGGTTTTGCAACTGCCTGCATTGAAGACGCCTGGCACTTGGCAACGGGACTGGCAGCAGCCCTAAGCAGCATTGAAGTAACGGCCTCAAAATCAGAGGTGATCTTCCAGGCCCATCAAAAATCACATTTCATTCGTTACAGTTACGACAGATAAAAATACATCTCATACATACTAAGGTACGTTAAACGCTTAACCAAAGTATTTTCAGACGTACAAGAACTGAACGGAAATTTCTGAAGAACATACAAAGTCTCAGAGCCAGAGGAAAGTCCGTAACGGGCCGGTACAGCTGGGAATTCTGGCCGCACCTATGGATACTCCCACAGGAATCCCAGTTCCTCCGACCTCACAGAGTACAAAGCAAACCTAACCGAGTACTGCTAAGCGTGACCCGAAATCTCCCACCCCCCGAACTGTCTAACGGGAGGCCAGCGACGGCCCAGCTGGCCGGGTCTGACCAGAGGAGCACGGCCCCGGGCACCCCGCGCTGCTCCCGAGGCCCGTCCCGCTGGCAGGTCCGCCGGTCGGGGCTGCGCGATGCTGCGCGACGCTGCGTGACGCTGCGCGACGCGCGGGCCGACGCGCCTGGCCCGGTCCGGGAGGACGAGCCCGAGCCTGCGTGCACCGGCTCGCCTACAAAGGCTCCCGCGGAGATGCACGCTAAATGACGCAGAAGCAACGTATTTCCTGGACTGCGCCTACTGTACAGATCGCAGATGCTAGCATGACTTACTAGGTAGTTATACCTGATGAAATGCCATATTTTTCTTCAGGTTTCTTTTAAAAAGCGTGAGGAATATTGAAATCAAAAGTTGAGTTTGCAAAAACTGTTGTTATAGAAGCCCTTATAGTTCAGACGGTTAAGACTTGTTTCACAACTCGAGTCCTTTCCTAGCTCTGTGAATTACGAACATCTTTAATAGCACGAGCACACGCTAATTCCCTGTCTCAGACGATTCAAACGTTTGGGGTTGGGCAGGGGAGATAATACTGTGTATTCCAAAAAGAGCCATGCCGACATCTTTGTGAGCTTCTGTACAGAGGTAACCGCTGCCGCGAGGGACGCTTGTAACAAGGAGCAAGAGAATGGCCAAAGCAACGGCCTGGATTTTCTGACTCCTGCTTCTCCTTCATTTGACGTAAAATTGCAGTATGACTTTCGGCCAGTCACTCAAATTTCACTGTCTCAGTTCTGCATCTGTAAAATGGGGATGTAAAAGGCTTTATGATATCCAAGTATGCTAATACACTTTTTCAGGAATGCCACAGAAAAATTCAAACCCCAGGAACATTCATAAGTACTGAAGGCATCACATAAATGAAATGACTTATGGGCTTGTACATTCTACAACGAATAGTATAAAAACTATTAGTTTACTGAACACTGTTCATCCCTGACATTGATCAAGTTCTTTAAGAAATAATCAGTATGACTGCATAACTTTAGACTGTACAGTAGTGCCTACAGTCCTGTACAAACACAGAAGGTTTTACAAATACCCGTAACACTTATTATTGTTACTATTTTCTTTTCTTTTTTTGTTTTGAGTGCTTGCTTCACTCTGCCATTACTGCACATAATTGACTGAAGAGTTCGATTACTTTTATGGGAATAAACAATTTCCCTTTTCATTTTAAATGGATTAATTTTTTTTTAAACAGGTAAAAGTTTAAGAATAGGTTTTATAGCTGCTATTGGAAAATCTCCTAATCTAGTTTTAAGATGATGTTCCTCTGTCAATCTATAACATTTGACACATATTACCTGGTTTTATATTGCAAAGCTACATAGTTGTTCCCCCCCTGCCCATTACAAGGGAGAGCCTTTCATAACATAAAGCTAACAAAGACATGGATAAAGAATTTTTGAGAGACTATAAATACTTTACCCCAAGTTATTGTAGAAAATAACAATGAAACTGTAGTTATTTTTCTATAAAAATATACGGTGGAAAAGTTAATTATTAGAAAGAACTAAACATGCATGAGAGAGCACTATGGCTTCAAAGACATAAAGGAATGACTAACATATTCCATTATGTAAATGAATTCAAAGATATTTCACGACTGATCAGCTAGGAGGGACATAATGATTTATAATTCAAATAACTGAGCTTTGAAATCAAATTGGGCTAATATATTTCGAAATATGCAAACCTGGAATAATTGTGAAAGTAATGTAAACCATGACACCAGCTCCAATCATTTGTTGCCTTTGTTGTTAATACTGTCTTACGTTTTTTCTTCCCTTTTTTTTTTTTTTTTTTTTTCCCTTTTACATAGTACGGTTGCTGGAATTATGGTTTGCTTTTAATTCTAGATTATCCTTTAGAAAAAGGCTATTATACACATAAAAAAAGAAAAAATACCAATTTCTAAGACTGTGTAGAAGCTGACTGACGTACAGGAAGGTACCGAAATTAAATAAATTATTATTTTAACCTTTCAGGCTAGCCACAATTTAATCTATATCAAATACTGAAAATTGATCCACTGGATCCAGCATCTTAACAATACACTATTTCTTTCAAAGCAATATATACTTAATGCCTTTTAAAAAAACCCTAATATAATGTGAAAAGGCCAAAGTTTGCAATGCCAGGAAGTAGTTATAAACTACTTCATATGTTTGAAATAAAAAGTACTTCAGTATTATTATTAAAAAAAAAACTATTGGTAGAGTTTTTAATAGGAAAAAAATACATATCTTTAAAAGCCAAAATGACCAGTGAAATTGGGTTGTACATCATTTTCTGGGAAAAAGGAAAAACAGCCTCGACAGGTGTAATTTATCATTTTTCTGATTTAATACCAAAGAAATATATTAAAATAATAAAAAGAATCCTGAAATCCTCAAAATTTGTAGTGATAAATAGCCCTCCCTGTCTTTATTGCATTATGCCTACTAACAGAAATATTGCATGGTGGATTTTGCCAGACAAGGACGATTATTTTCCAATAAAAAGTTGCATATTAAATTCCAGCACAAAAGTGGGTGTCTAATACTTTTGAAATCTTTTATGGTTTGCCAGGGAACACAATTTTAAACTTAACTAATACAACATCACGGTGAAGTGAACCAGCATTAAAGCTGTCTTTGTACAACCCCACCCATCTAAGCAGAAAAGCTACTGTTCTCAGAATTTTTGTTTGAAGTATTTCCATTGAAAAGTAATTGCATAAATTTTTGGTATTTATGTTTTTAGTTAATCTCTCTTTTTACTAGTCTATAAACATTTCACATTGAAGCTTAAGATGTATGTTTATGAAAGCAGTGCTGCTTTACATCCTGAATATGCACAGGGGTCTGAAACTGCTCTTGCAGCAGTTAGCAAGTTTTTGCAAAGAAAAAAACCAGTTTCATCACAATTCTACTCTTCAGGAGAACTTAGGTTATTAAATATCTACTTTTTCATCCTTTCTAGGTCCTGATATTATTATATCTATTTCATGAGCAGAAACTCATTTACTGCAGATATGATTTGAGTAATTCGAAAACTAAAACTATCCAGACATTTCAGCCTTGGAAAGTATTATTTGCACCAATAGTTTATACTGACTCTCATTTTTGAGAGCTACCATGTGAATACATGCTTTTGAAGGCCTCCAGAAGACAACATGAAACGCTAGATGCTTGTTGGCTTTAGCAGTAATATGAGGCTGATTATTTCAGCAACTATACATACATAAATAAACAGGTAAGCACTTTAAGTTAGGTGCCCCATGTTAAATTTCTTGGTTATTTTGGAAGTGTTTTGAACCCTACTGAAGCAGTAAGTATTAAAGAGTTCAGAGCTCATTAGTCCCTTCATAAATCTTATTAATGAAATAAAGGTCTCCCCTTCTGTTTTTGTCAAATTCCTTAATAATGTTTCAGTTTCAAGTCCTTTTCAGTCCTATTTCTGTGATGCCAGGAGAACATAAACACATGCATATTTAAAATATCAAGTTAGCTGCTTAATGGTATTTCAAGTAAACATATAGAAGTACACATTGTATGATTTTCATTAAACAAAATTCACTTACGGAATGTGAAAACCCACACTCATCTTTCAACTCAAGGAAATATATTAAAATTCTTCTTATATGATTAGAGTTCTACAGAGAAATAAAATGATACCAACTGTCATATTCCAGGTACCTTCCCCTCTGCTTGTCTAACAATCTCCTCTAGAAAATTACTGAAAAGTTGTTTTTATTTTAAAATAGTGAAGGATTTCAATATTGAATGTTTTCATGAGCCCCGGTGGTTTATTATCTGTCATATACTTTTAAATACTGTGTCACATAAAAACCAGCTACTACTTTTTTTTAAATCTTCTTGCTTGATTGACTGAAAATTCAAAGAGCAAACATTCTTCTGCAACTGACGATAAGCGAGTGAATATTAGAACAAGATACAAAAGGTTTGAAACAGACAGCAAGTTAGCATCCATGATTTGGGTAAGAATTTCACAAAAATACTTGAACCCAGACAAAAATTCACATGCAAAATCAGGCTGTTTTACCAGTAGTAATGACACTGACACAGTGAGGAACTTAGAATCAGGCAAAGACAAAACATGTGAAGAGGCTTGTGTTTAAAAATCTAACTTGTGCTTCCTATCTTGATTGACTCATCCTCAAAGTAGAACCAATCCTGTTCTCAACTGCTAACAGAATCAAGCCTGTTCTCAATGTTGTTGAACTCATCAATAGTATTGACTTCAAGAACATTAGGAATGAGACAGATGACCATAAGCAACTAGTTATATGATTTCTCTTTTGTTGATAAGGAGTAGGTGGAAATAAGCACACCTTTTAAAAACTATACATAGAAAAAGATAAACCAAAATGAATAAATATTAATATCGTAATTGGTTTGAAAATGTGGCATACAAAACATCAAAAGTCTCATATTAATTTTTACCTTATTATTTTCAAATAATATGTTATGCCATATACAATAAAAAGGATATCCAACAGAAAGGTCATTTAGAAACTGAAGTGTTCTTGAAATCACCGGCTCACATCTTCCCCGGTATTTAAGATTTGTAACACTAGAATAAACAAAAGGAAACATGAAGTGAGATTTTATAATACATTTTCCTCTTTTTGAGAAGTGCAGTGCAAAAGCTCAGAGTAGTAGCACATCATACTATGAATGTATTTCTGTGATATGTCTTAGGATTTTCCATTTATGAGACAGGAAATGCTATAAAAATGTGCCATGTCTTTTTCCTGAACAAAGGATTCAAACATTTTTGTAATATTGTAAAAAATACATTCATTTTAAAAAAATCCATCATCTGTCATAATGAAATAAATTATCTGAAGCTTACCTCTACTTATATCTATCTTACTCACTCTTCAACACAGTATCTGGCCACTTAAATTCTGTAGTATTTATCTGCCCAATTCTTCACAAGATAAAAACAAATTGCTATAAATTCCCTAGGAAAATTTCCACAGGAGAAATGTGGCACAGAAAAACTAAGGGCCAATTCACAGAGCTACTGATATACCCAATTCCCAGTGAAACTCTACCTTGCAGTTCTTGTGCTAAACCCTATTTTAACCCTTCCCTACACCAAACACTTAACTAAAGTCAAGATACATAGGGGATACTGCATTTCCCTAATTGAACCCCTCTCAGACATAGGCATTTAGGAGGCACGCTCTGATTAATGAACCAATGCATAAATTGTGATATAAGATAACACTAGACCTATTATCAATCCTTGGGGAACACCACATAAAACAACCTACTATTTTTGACAGCAACTCCTTATAGTTAGCCTTTCAGTGAAATCACGCAGCTAACGCTTGCTCTGCTGCCTTCCACAGGTCAAGCGTGAGACACGGAGCACAGAGCCGGGATGCTCTGCAGCTCCTGCGGTCCCGTCAGCGCAGACACCTGAGCGACTTGGGACGGAATCTGTTGTGTTCACCGACTCGATTTATTAGGAGGTGAAGAGGTGGCATTAGCCTTCAGATGGAAGGGGTAAATTGAAGCCAGTAAAGCGGAGGAACGTAATCTTTTTTCAAACGAGGAGTGGTTACAACAGTAAGTTAAGACTCACTGATCTTGTAGGCTGTCATCTCCCAGCTTTCTTAGGGGAATGTCAGTAGGCCAGTGTCAACAATCTTATTGATGTCTGAATGTCTGATACTTTCTGTTTCTGTTGTAAACTCCAGCCGAGTCCAAGAAGAAATTACCCCCTCCCCCAAGTAGCTCAATGCATTTACCACTTAATTATACACTGACTACTAGTAACTTTTTTCTAGTATTCCTTTGAGAATCCAAGTTAGGTTGACTGGCGTATAACATGTTGCTTCCTCTTAGTTCCCTTTTTTGTAGGCAAGTACTGTGCCCTACTCTTCCAGGACATCCGTCATCACCCTCAATTGCTCAATAAACCCAAAAAAAGTTGAATGCCCCCTTCCTCCAGACAGGGAGATGATGCTGCGTAGAGATTCGCAGCAGAGTTTCTGATACTGGACTCATCTGGAGAAATAAAAACAGGCCATCACAGCCTTTTGAAGCACAGTCCATCCAAATAAAAAGGCAGCACGACTTCCTGGCTCAGAAGCCCTGGCACCTATTTCTGATCGTGATATCAAACTGCTAGGGTGTCTCTCAAACTGCCAGGTGACCAAGAATAAGTCATTTCAGATTTGCATGCCTCAGTTTCCTTGTCTGTAGAATATGCTTAATGATTCTGACTTTAAGCTGTAAGATCTATTGATGAAAGACCATGATGTAAGAAGTATAATCAGTACCAGCTATTTATACCGGGCTGCAGTAGGATTTAAATTTTGGGAATATAGAACCTGAAGAAGAGATGTTAAATGCCTTAAAATCAGCATTGATTATTGCTTTTACATATTCACAGGCTAAGGAATGTACTACACCACATAAACTACATCTCTTTTTCAGGAAGTTATAAACTCAAGAATGCAGTTTAAAGCATCTAATTGTTTAGTATTATTTGCTCAGGAAAAGGCAAATAACAATGCAATTACCAAAGCAGTATTCTTCAATTTAGATTTACAAACAAACATTGATTTATTTTATAAAATCTCTATGAAGAGCTACAGAGGTTCAGATTGCCTTAAAGAAATAGCCCATTCTAGCAAGTCCATAATTCACACTTTATCCCTACTACAGGGAGTTCTGGAGATGTTTATAGTTGCACTAAATCCTTAACAAGTATATACCATACAAAGCAATAAAAATGAATTTGGACTACCCAGATTTGACATCAATATCAAAATCATAAAAAGGCTATTTTGCAAAAGAGCAAAATCTTTGTCCTTCAGTAGCCAGATATAAGACATTTAAAGAAAAACAAGAAGTAACAGTGACAGCTTGAAGAGAAAATTAAAACTGTATAAGAAAGGCTCTTCATCCAACATTCAGGGTACTTTGGTACCCTGAATTCATTCTTTCAGTTCATGGTTGTATTTGGATGCTGAAAGATGGAGTAATAATAGAAAAGCTAGAAAGTACTTGTGAGTGAACAGAGGCTGAAAAATTTCAATTATAATCGTAGCAATTCCCATTTCTGTTTCTGCCTTACCAATATCAGGCAAGATGAAAGACACATAAAATGTAGTATTTTAAGAAACATCTACAAAACATTATAAGTATCTGAGAAAATTTTTAAAGATCTAGAGAGGGATCTCATAATACAAAAAGCAGTTTTCCACTATATAAGAAAGAGGAGCCAAGGAATGAAAGAGAAGAAAAATTTACAGCTCTTGGAGAAATCATGGCAAGACAGCACGTAAATCCAAGACCTAGTGTCCTTGCCTCTTTCTCTCTCAGGTGGCTTATTGATTTAAAATATGAACTAAATGAAACAGAGTCAAAGAACCAATCACAAAGTTTCAGATGAGTCACAGAAAATAAGAGCTTCATCAAAAGCTACACCAATGCCAAATTCACCAAAACATCTGTGGTAGATGAGCATTGAACACATTTTAAAGGCAAGTACAAAAAAAGTGGAAATAAAAAAATGGCAGAATATTTCGAATTTTGGTAACAACACCAGTAACAAAATACTGAACTACACACACACACAAAACCAAAAGAGCAACACTAACACTGATCCATGCCCAAAAGCTGAGAATTTGAAAAATTTAAATGAAACAGCATTAAGAATCCAGTACGCTTTGAAATATTTGCTTTTAGTTTGCCTTTAGTAAGAACACAAGAATAAAACCTTAGCCTCTAAAAGCTGCACCAAAGAAGCTTCCCAGCTTTCCAACCTCCAAACCCTCCAGCTTGCTATGAGACTGTCTGTCACCACAACTGCTTACTAATGCACTTCCATCAGCACACCAGACATCTCCTCCCTTAATACAGTGACTGAAAAGTATTATTTCAAGAGGCTGTGTATTTTTAACCTAAAATCTAGAAGGAGAAGATAAATAATGATTATATACTCCCGTTTACAGTCCTCTGGGAAAAGGGTTACCATATCATCCACAGAAGGATCAAAATTCTTTGCACGTTCCAAGTCAATATGATATTTGGCCAGGGAAAGAATCAAGGTAAAGATATCTACTTCCAGCCTCTTCAATCCATTCCATGACTTCCCCCACCCCCAACCTATTCTACTGTCCTTAATTTCCTGTCCTGTCCAGTTTATGATTTGGAGAAACACCTCTTCAGACACATGGACTGTATCACACCGCTCTTAAAAGTTCCGTGTGCTGCACAGCAAAGGACAACCCTTCGTACAAGACGTAGCAGTCTGCATGGCAGCAGTGGATGGGAAATGATCCTACTGGAGCGTAGGAGTGGAACGCCCAGATTACAAGAGAGAACTGAAAAACTTGCAGTGCAATTTAAAAAAGAATTTTAGAGGAGGAGACAGAATCAGGGATGCAAGGTAGAAAAGCAAAAGCAAAGCACAGTCAGCACAGGAAAGGGAGTGCTGAAGAGTGAGTGTACACTGTACAAAGAGAGAAAATCCGTTTGGTCACACGGACGGTGGGTACCTTCTCCATTTATCATTGCATGGCAAGGTGCTCAAATATTGCTTACAGGCCATTTGTAAGTGCCCAAAGAATTCATCCATCCTCTTTCCAGGAGACCTCGAACCCCTTCTCTGAAATGTAACAGGCAGGTTCATTATCACAATAAAGCTGAGGAATCCTAGGAATGCTACGCTACCTGCACACACGTAGGTTACTGTACCACACATGCACAGGAGGTTTGGAAATACGACAAAGAAGCAGTTGCAAAAGATAAGTTGCTACCAGCCGGAAGAGATGACAACTGCTGTAAATCAGCAAGTTTGGGTGTGGGGGTTTTTTTACTGTTGTTGTTTGGTTTTTTATTTGTTTTTTTTCCTTGTTGTTTTTAAATAATTAAAGCAGAGAGTAAAAATCTTTTAAGCTTACATAAGTATGACATGAATTGGAAGGCCTGAACCATGTAAATTTAGGAACAGTCTTGGTCTCAAGTTAAAGATATTACAAATATACTTGCATTATAATAATCATAAAGGTAAAAAAACCCCACACATTTTAAACAAAACTTTTCAAGTTGCTTAAGGTGTGTGCTATCCAATTCCCATAACAGTCCAAGAAAAATGGGCATCCAAATCCCCTAAAAAGACTTTGAATACTCTCTTCCTTATGTGGTACTTAAGTTTCAGTAATAACGAAGATAGCAATTTGTTGGCAAGAAAGCTCTGTACAGTCATGTTTTAATTATTTCTTGTAGATTATCATCATTTACAATGAAAGCTCTCTGTGGCTCAATGACAGTGATTGGATATATACTTTTCATTAGTGCTGGACAAAGGTGAATAGTTAAAAAAAATGCATGTTCTGTCATGAATTAAAGTGTCAAGTTTTAGTTTGCTATGATTAATGGAGTCATATCACTATGAGTGTTCAGAATAACATTCAGAGATCCAGGCTTTTTATAGTTATGTATTACTTAAACATTTTCACATAGAAAATCTCTCTATTTATATGCATGTGTATGTGCATCCACCATAGCGAAATCATTACAGCAGTTAAAAAAAAAAAAAAAAGGGCAAAAAACCATCCAACAGTAATGTTTGGATATGCATCTTTTATTCTTGTTTCAGTTACTTTATCATGACCAAAAATACTAAATATTTGCAAATATTTTGTAAATCCACCTCATGATAAATCACATCCACGTGAATTTGACAGTAATTGAAAGGAACCAGAGGAGGCTCACAAAGAGTAAGCGAAGAAAAGGAAAGGTGCTTGCAGCCAAAATAAATATGAAATACTTTCCACCAAATGCCCAGGACAGGCTCAAGGAGCAGATGGACCTAAAACTACTCCAGTCTAAATATTTACTTGCTTCTTACCTATACAGGGAAGGATCAAGGCAGGTAGGCAGCTACTGCTCAAAGGGATGACCAGTGGAAGGAGAGGACTACTACTGGTTTTGGGTACAGCGTCTCACTCCTTGCCTTAAGAGTCCTGGCCTCGATCCACTTCAAGTAGGCCAAGAGGCATAAGAACATGTGATGCGGCTGTTTGGGGAGGAATTAGGAGCAACAAGGATAGAGAACTCCATAGAGACGGAGGATTAGTCTGTGCCTTTGAAAACCAGTACCTCAGGGCAATAGGCTAAGTAGAAGAAAGTCTAAGGAGACAGGCTGGCACCTTAAGTCATAGTCCTTCTCCAGAGTCTTGTCATCCACTGCAACCCTACTAGCTCCTTCCAAATCCCATTGCTCCCTCTCGCCTGTCCTCACCCTCACATAACTCCTCCCAGCTTATCGCTCCATGAGCCTACTCTACTGTTGCTACGATGCTGAACACAGCCGAGAAGACTTAAGATGCCGTGCATAACAGAAAAATTTAGTTTGAGATTAGGTGTTTCTTCAGTTGGCCCCTCCCCTTCCATACATACATCCTATAAGGTGATGGTCAAAGCAAGCAAAGACAGTGGATGCTAAGAGAACCATCCTATAAAATTTCTGGTAAGACTGTGATGAAAATACAGCCATTAATGAATATTCTGACTACATAAAACTCTGTCCCTTCAGAAATGGTTTAACAGGAATTCAGTAAAAGGCACATTCATTAACTTCCAATGGGAAGGTGATAAAAGGTCTAGGATCTGATGTGGCAGTAGTACTCTGAACAACAGTCAGAAGGTCTGAAGGACACCTATTACACTGACAAATCTCATAATACTTCTGTATGTTGAAGAATATTTCACACAGCCTTTAGTCCATAAACTGAACAGTGGCTACTACAGCTACTAGAAGCTGACACAAGTATTTCAGATTGTTTTCTGTTAATGAAAGAACTCACTGAGTTTCATCACCAATCCTCCGCTGCAAACCTGCTACTAATGAATTCAAAAGAACAGATTAAAGCTACATACATGAAAGTGAACTACTGGAAACAGAGAGATCTGGGGAAAGACAGCTCAACAGAAAATGTGTTCAAAATCTCAAGAAATCAAAGCAAAATGCCATTTATCCACCTAAATGTTACTGAGCTTATATTGGACTTCACGAAAGTAGAAACTCCATGTGTCAACCAGTAAGTTATCACAACAAGAGGTTAAGTCTCTAACAGCAGAACAGAAAAATAATTAATATGTCCTGGTAGACTACAACTTGTTTGACTACCATAAATTCAATTGCTGTGTTTACTCCTCATGCCAAGTACAAAATGCTTCCTGCATGCATCCTTCATTGGATTCTTTAATGGTAAAGTGGAAGGAAATAACCTGACATTGTCTTTTGATCATCCCACAGTGCTAATGGCAGATTACAATAAGGTACTTTCTCCAACACTTTCCGATTTGAAAGACTGGTTGCCATTAACCAGGCAACAACATTCTTTCAAGTGTAACTCCTCTATTTCACATAATGATTGGCATTAACAAAACAGAAACTATACAGTCTCAAACGTTGCGCAGTTACTATACAAGAATACCACCACATCAACAAGAAAATGCACACTAAGAATTCCCTAGTGTTTCCTTTTAACCTGATGTTAACAAATAACATATTACAAATTTCAGCTACTTAAAGAAAAAAATGGATCTGTAGGGTAAGACAGAACAGTAGACTAGTGGCTTTCTAAAATAACAGTGTGATTAAAAATACTGACTACATCCACAACAAAAAAAGGTGAATGGTGTCACAGTCATATATCCTGCTCACTGATGTTACAAATGTGCTAAGATTATTCTCAGTAACAGAGCACCAGAAATGCTGCCAGACTGGATTGTCCCATCAGACCATAGTTTTTGGATTCTATATCAGTATGTTATGGTTTCACACCCAGATTTTCCAACCGGCATGCTATCACTGGGGAGAAGCTCGTTTATTTTAATTGACACAAACATGAATGTGTTTATACAGCGGTTTCACAGCTAACTCTTAAAGCTACTGACTGAATTGTCCATTTCAAGCTGTAACATCCATTCTGTAAAATGAAATTGATCTTCAATCTAATCAAGGAACAATTCATGTTTTTAGGAAAATACAGTAAGCCATGAGGAAAGAGAAAATAAAAATACAGAGTGTGTAATCTAAAAAGCAGCACTGATTTTTGCTTTTTATGTACTTAGTTTTCTTTTAAAATCTTCCATGTAACATTAAAACCCTGACTACGTTTTTTTTCTTAATTTACAATACTTGTGCAAATACAGCCCTATCCAATCTAAACACGCGTAGTACTTATCATACAACTTGTTAAATGATATGTTATTTCCTCAACTGGCACAGGCAACAGAGATTTCCTCTCAACGGCAGCAACAAGTAGAAAAAGAGAAGCAAACTGATGCATCTGGTCTCCAAAAAACACTCCTCTTTACCCCCTTTTTCCTCAGTTGTTCAAGTTTCACTGTAGTTTGAAACAACAAAATGAAGCCTAGCCATCTAGTACCATGACACGGACTGCTTCCAGAAACTGTACAATAGGTATCCATCAATATTTTTCCATTCACCACCCTCCATTTACCTGCCTTCAAAGCATACTCCAGATAAATATCAAGGTTTGATGGGTACTATTGTTGTCCTAAGGCAAGATATAATACTCAGCTTCTGGTTTCGAGGAAACAAAGCATTTATGCCCTTGTTTTCCACAGAAAAGTTAAGTCATATTAGAAAATGACCTTGTCTTAATTGCTACTATTTCTCAAGGTTGGTAGTCACGGTAGCAAAGGACAAGTCATGTTTCATACTGTCCAAACAGGCAACACCAGTAGAGATGTTTCTCTTGTAGGTCAAAGTCTGCTGAAAGTATTTAAAGGTCTTGTAAGTCAGATTTAGAGGACATGAAGTAAATGACAGGGTGAAGCATCTTCCTCACTGCAGAATAAAGAGGTAAGGTACGTGTTTCTCTTTCTCCAGGCATGCACGGAACTCACTGTCTCCTGGGGACTCCCAGATTTTTTTAGTGGATATTCACAATTTTTCAGAGGGACCATTTTGTTTTGCTTCAAGAGCAAAACTGATTTTAGATGAAACTCTTTTTGAGTCAGGAGAAACTATCAAATCTCATGAAGGACATAAGTAATAAAAGACAAAATCTGGTAGTTTTGCTGGCACCCAAGGAAAGCAGCTGCAACAGAGGCATGAGAAAAAGGCAGCTTCTCCAGAGTAATTTTCTAGGATTATTCTGAAGAGAAAGTATTGCAACACTCATCTGCCAGAATAACACACCATCTTATTCTGCCAAATGCCAGCGATGAGAAGACAGCTGATAATAACGACCCTTGTCTCCTTCAGTATGAGGCCTTAAAATCCTCCTCTGTGAATCTGTATTTTTCAGAGAGCAAATTTTGCCAGATCTTGCCAAAAAGCAATCCAAAAGACCCTCCCCAAAAGAAAGAAAGATTAGTTGAACTTGGTCAGTTCCCCGCTGTAAATTACCATGAAGCTTTACAGGCAATTCCACTGACACCTGAGAGTGCCGGAGTGAGAAGTGGGGAGGGATGGGGACTGCTTATGCCAGGCTGTCACTGAACAACAGTCTATGAAATCTCAGCTCTATTCTCCCATAAACCCATTTTGAGAAGGGATGCAGGCACTGTGGAGGATATATCTAGCTGTAAGTGTTTATTTAGGGGCCTGCAGTAACTTCAGAAAATAAGATATGGGTGCTTCTGAACGGTTATCCCTTACTTCAAATATTTAAAAATTATGGAAAACATTTTTCTAGCAAAGAGCAAACTTAACAACAAAATACAATTTGGATTTTATGTAAACATTAAACAAAATACATACAGAATAGAACCCAAGCACAAACTCACATTTTTGTCATAAATGTTTCCAGAACATGGTTATCGTCTGTTATTCCTAAGACTTCTGACATTCGGGCATACACCTGGAAATAAACATTTCAACAGTAACATATTATAGACATTCACAAGTACCAACATTTTCAGTTACTAAAACTTTCCCTATTTTGATTTTGCATGACAAAAATACAGGCACAAATGCCTGTCCGTCCAACCTAGCTGAAGCATTTGTAAGATATAAGTGTAAGGCTTACACTCTCCAATGGCGTTCTGTGAATTTGGGACCGATAGGCTTTTACTTGTCCTTGCATACATTTCTTCCAACAAAGGAGATGCAAATTTTCCACATTAAACTCATTTTGTTGTTCACAGAACAATACAGTCTCTATTTAAAAAACCTGTTTTATTATAAAAAACTGCAAAGGGATGGAGAAACAGTCTTCTCTTGGTCTCTGTCCTCAGTGGGATGTGATTCAACACTGTCCTTTAGCTTGCGTTTGAAAGTTCTTGCGCTGCCAGTCATAAAATCTGGTAAATTAGGTACTCTTCAGACATTCGGTTTTGTGTTCTTGAAGGGAGAACAAAGGCTTTGGCAGCCAAGTAACTTGTAGTTGTATACCTTTCCCCTTTAATTCCGACCCAAGACATGTATTACCAGCCAAGTTTTCCCAGCACCCTACCTATCAGATCAAACTGCTGTGTGACGCAATAACAAATGCACAGGACACATCAAGTATATTTTTTTTCCTTAGTGTGTAATCTTCATAAAATTTTCTGGTCGTTTTAGTAGCCTAACATTTAGTTCTGATAAAAACATTTAGTTGGGTTAAATCAACTTCAGAAACAGAAGGGAGACACGTACTGCAAAATTTCTTTTACAATTCTCTGCCAACTCGCTTTACCCTGAGCTCAAGTAACTGCTCTTTGCTTATGACTGGGCTAAACACAGATCTACGAGTCAGTACGTTTCATTTCAGTCATTTTAACCTTTTGTGACACTAACCCAAATATTACGGGTTATATGTAATTCTTCCATATGATGTGATCGAGTCAAGTATCACTAAGGTCTGAAATTGGAGCACCAAGCACAGCACATGCAGCCTCAGTTACCCAGCGGTGAAAGCCTGGTGCCATCTAGCTGTCAATTTTGTTCGCTGACATTACATATTCCACACAAATACCAATGAACTTTAGCTATCTCAGTACTTCTGTTACTGTACCTAAACTTGCTTGTACCAACTTCCTTCCTGCTACTGATGTAATCCCATGACTTTGCTTAAGAACCAAACCAGCAGTATTCTACCTCTGAGAAAGTCAATAATAATACAACAAGTAATAAATAAGACAATAAAAATTGTATTTTCATGTCCCAAAGACTTTTGTTTTAAATCCGAGCACAATAAAGGCATGAATAAATAAACTTGCAGCTCTAACCAGAAATTGCACCAAGATCAAGGATAACTTAACTTGTAAACTAACTTATCCTTTTATAATTGTATGAATGTCATTTATTGTGACAAAAATCAGTAGTGAAAGGACAATCAAAATATAAAAAAATATACAATACAATCCTTCAAAGGTTGCAAAATATTATGTTCACACTGTAAATGTGAAGTTATTTATAGTAATTAAACATAGCAACGATAATATATTCAAATATAAAAATACCTTCTAATTAAAAAAACCCACCTCTCTAAATAGTGCACTGCTGAGATGCCATAGCAGCTGCAATTTTAGCAAAGTTTAAGAGTTTCTGTATTTGATATGAGGAAAAGAGAAAAAGGGATAGTGAGGAATGTAAACATATCAGTAAACACACACGTATGTTAAAAGCTTTCCTTTCTGCCACGGGAAACCAGTGGGAGAAAGGGAGAGCGAGGGAGCACATGTCTAGTAGCATTGTGCTCTGTTGTCACACTAGGCTCTCCCCACATCAGAGTTTAACAAATAAAATACTAAAACAGCAGTCAGTGTTGACAAAGAGCAGTGCTTTAATCCACAATTATCCTTGTAACTCTTACTACTCCTTTTATCATCCATTAGCTTTGATTCCCATTATCCCATCAAGAACTGTGTCAACGCTTTTGTCCCTGGGGATTTCCCACAACTACTAGGATCTGACAGCCAAGCTTGAGTGCTAAGCAGGATCATTACCTCTTAAATCCACTTATCTGATCCACTGAATAGTAAATTGAAAAGCTCATTAACAGCAACAATCTGATTTGTTTTCACATGTGACAGGGTCATTTCAAGTCAGCATGAATACAGTGCTTGTAATAAAAACTACTACCCGCTCCCTAATGTGACAAATTGTAAGCTAAAATAAATGTGATATTTTAAACACCTTCTTCAAAATCATGTTCAAAACCAACACACACTCTTAGCATGTAAAAATAGAAAAGCAAACAACCCTCAACCACAACAATGAAACGCCCTTAGACTTTTAAGCACTATAAAAAATTAATGATAAAGCATTTTGGACATATAATAATAAAACACACTTCAACAACAAAGACTGCGCTACATATTCAAAAGGCGGAGAAAACCACTGTTGAAAGGGGTCATAAAAGGATGTGGAATCACACGTGGAAGCGGTCTCGTCCTCAGCTTGGTTCCCAACACGGAGCCATAGAGGCAAAGGCAGCACAGGGCCTTGGGGGGCCCGGGGGACCTCACAGCCACCCACCCACTGGGTCTCCTCCCTTTCACACCTCCCCCTTCTTCTTCCAGCAAGGGAAAAAACACGGCTGATGTTCTTACTTCCCTCCAGACACTCCAAGTAAGGAGCAGGATAATTGACTGTCAGTAGGAAACCACCAGTTGAGGACTTCTGGAAAACCTTTACACGATCATTCCCAAATCCTTACAACTGCAGGATTTGTAACTTCCAAAACAAACCCTGCATCAACGCATGGCACTACGCTATCATCCCATGATATCCCCAAAAATGTCAGCTTAACAGTAAAACATCCCACCGTCACCATCTCTTACAGCAGTTATGAACGTAAGCGAAAAATCTGCAGAAGTGATAACACTCGGCTACAATGTTCGATGACCTTCGCAGGTACAAGCACATGCTCGAGGTCCTTAAAGCTAGCTCAGGCTGACACCACCATTGCCACCAATACCCAGGTGGCATTGCGATATTCAAAGGTGACAGCAATGGTCATGACAGTGAAGAGAAAGAAGAGATCAGCAAAACACCTTCAATAATAATCAGTAACAATTTCAAACATATTAAAGCAAGCGTGAAGGCAAGAGACCCAGGAATCCCTCTTTTTTCCCCTGTTTTTACCATTATAACCACCTCAGCGGAATCAGGACGTTTAAGGAAGACAGCAGGTTCACAAGCTGGGGTGCCAGGGAATTTTTTACGATCTAGCAGATTTATCAGTGGTTCCAATTACATCATTGTATACTTCCCAACTACTTGAACTGTACCTGCTGCGTTTCAAAAGGATGAGAAAATAAAATTGTGGAAGCAACGTTTATAAAGCAAAGCACTTGTATGTAAACACAGTCCAAGAAAACGGAGACACAATGCAGTAATCACTCTAAAACTTTATCTCCCTGTCTTTTCTACCCTTTGGCCCTAGATATGCTTAACTTTTCTTTGTCTTTTGAGGTCTTCTGGTTTTGGTACTATCGTTATAACTCTGAAGAAGCTAATTATGTCAATTCTTAAATGTGAAGCAGATTACAGAACTGGGAAGCTCAGAATATGAGTTCCTAAAGGTTGTATGGCTATATAATGACAGTCACAGAAATTCAATAACAGCACTGTATGGAATGTACTCAAACGCACCCCATGAAACAAATTAGAACAGAGCAATGAATCTCTCACACTGTGCAAATAAGAAAACACAAGAAAATGTTGGTTTCTATACGTTTCATAAGGGCTATTATAATGAATTAAGATTTTGGATAATGAATCTTCAGAAAATTACAGTAAAGTTATTACCCGTAGGCACAGCATAAATGCTTAAGATATTATAACTTCCTTGAAGCTCTCCAGGCCTTGCAGCAGAGAACTATCACTGCAACATTAAAGTATTTTGTCATGAACATTGAGGGCAAAACCAGACCTTACCCGTATTTACCCCAACCTGACCGGAGCTGAGCGGGGACAGCCTGGAGCAGCTGGGCTGGAGCACAGGCGGCAGGTCGAGGAGAGCATCTCCGTCCCCACGCTCCGCCTGGGAATTCACGCAGCGCAGGGGCAACTGCAGCACATTCCTGAAGCTGCCGTCCTGCCTCTGACTAATAGCCCTGTGCGTCACCCACTAAAACGCCATAGTCATCACAAGTTTCTTTCTCCGTGTCGAACGCCACAACGCATTTAGTAATTTCCGCTGCTTTTTAAAATCACACTCAGGTATTTTGAATTTTCAGCACTTAAAAGCTCCATTACAACGCAGCAGAAACCTAGCTTCCAAATCCCACAGACAACTTCTGAAAACCTGAACTGAATCTCCTAATTAGCGTATCAGGGTGCCACATCATTCATCTTTACCTCCTGACCAAACTAAGGGCTTAAAAAGCCTTGGCTTTTCTATCCTGTCCATAAAAGAGGAAAACTTTGGTCACCCCCACTCCTGACCAGCTGTCTTAAAAAGGGGAAGAACTCAAAACACCCATAACTCTGAGCCTAAACCAAGAAAATGGGCTAGTCTGTCGTTTTATAGTTAGCTCCCTAAATGAAAAAAACCTCCAAAACAGGCCATAAGAAATTGCCTCAGTTTCAGACAGGATTTCTGAAAATTAAGGTGGACTTTGCGCTGCACAAAAAGTAGGCTGCTCTCCCATTCACTGCTACGTGTATTTGTAAGCAACTAGAGGAACTATGTCAATTATATAAATGATATACTACCTACTGTCTTACCTATAAACCTAGCTTAATTAAAATATTGCATAAAGTTATCCTCAATTTTAAGAGGCCTACTATAAAACAACATTTAAAAATTGGGGTATTGTTATTACAACAAAGTGTTATGTTGTAGGGGAAAGGGTAAATCTGTTGTGTGGCTCAGTCGCTGTTATGGATGTTATTTCCCTCCTCGGCTGTTGAAATACTCTGTCATCACAAGTTCAGATAGTAAGAGGTATTAACAGTTCCCGCAAAGGCTGTTTTCCAGGCCCTCTTCCCCAGTCCCTTCCCTGTGAGCTCAACGGAGCAAGAGAATCCACAGGAGTCCGGGGTGCGGGAGTGATTAACTCCCCACCTCCTGCTCTGGGAAGTGCCCATGAGATGTCAGCAATAAACCTTTTCTTAAATGGAAACTGATCTCTATTTCAATGACTTTCTCTCAGCTTTTATTTACTTATTTATTTCTTCCTTTCTTAATTCCCGTTTTCTGAAAATCTTGAAAGAAAGATTTACAATTCTGCTGAACTTACTATGGGAGACCTACTATGAACTAACTGCTGTTATTACTGATGCGGCATGAGAAGCATTCTCTGGGAAAAAAAAAAAGAAAAAAAAAAAGAAATTGGTTTATCTGCTAGGTCTTCAGTTATCCAATTGTTAAAAAGGTGCTTAGCTTTAAAAGTCTTGTTTAGACTTTCATTTTTGTAAACACCATTAGAGATTTTTAATTCCACTGCCTCTTTTGTTCCCCTCCAGGGCTTAAAGTACAAATACTATAGTGAAAACTGAGAAATACTATTAACAGCTATTACTTTTTGAACATCATCTGGAAGATCTTTAGTTTTCAAAGCACAGTTCTGGGCTGCACTTTCCATTAGAGCTATACACTGCACTGCAGAGATTCAAGCCATATATGCAGTCAGGTATTTGCTTAACAAGAAGCCAAAATGCTGTTTTAAAATCCTCTAATGATTGAAATGAACCAATACTGTACAGCTTGCAAGAATAGATTTGTGCCAGTCAGAAACTCCAAAAGATAAAGTATTATAGGTACTTCAGTAGCAGTAATTGACACTCTTACTTGCCCCTGTAACTATTAAAAGTGTCCAGCTGAATTTTATTCAGTGCTTAATTGCATCTAAATGAGAGGCCCACTCAGCATGCTTATGTGCAATAAACCTCAATGCTAAATCATCAACATTAGCTTGGCGCTTAAAAACAAGTAATAAAAATCATAGCTACTTATTATAGTTCTAAAATTTCTATATCCAAAACTATTTCATTGTACTGACTAAGATAGCTGCAGGTGTTCCGCATCTCTCAGGATCAAGCCTTAAGCACACAAAATTTAGCGGTATCACGTATTTTAAAAAGGTTCTGCACCAGGGTTGTACAGGAGAGTGCTTTTGCACATTTATCCCACGGCATAAGGAGAGGTGTTACAGCCACCACAGCTAATACTAGCAATTTGAACAACCCTCTTTGGCAAGCCAGAAATAAGATAATTGTTCAACATAGGCTGGCTCTTCTGAAATACTGGAAGCATTGCCTGTAATTATAGACATCTGTCATTGCTAGCCACTCAGTAGTAACCCTGACATCAATATACAACTATAACACTAAACTGCCTGCAGGCACAGCAATGGAAGCCAGATACGAGAGGCGGGCAATCATCTGCCTCATCCAAACTATCTGTCAAAGGTTCCTAACCACAAATAGCTCTTACGTTTTGTATCCTTAGGATAATATGTTGATTTATTTTAGATCCTCTAATATTTACAGTCTAGGCCATCTACTAAAATAAAGAAACAAACCTTATGGCTAATGGAGGCAGTTACCGTTCAAAATCATCACGGAAGGTCATAGCTCACCACTCCAATGTTAAACACTGATGGCTGTTTTGAACACGCACCTGCGTATAAACTTGCCCTCCTCCCTTCTCCAAAATCATACATGCTCATTTCCAGCTACAAGGTACAGTGACGGCTAGTCTCTCATCAGCCAACATTTGATCAACCAACCCGAAGAAATACTTGCATTTTGAACCTCGAGAATATCTGTGCAAAAACGTGCCCAGTAAGTTCCAGTATCCTGGAGTTCACTGTGTCGGTACAGAAACGAGAAGCACTCTGCAGAATTAATCTTCAACATACAATTTCAAAAAAGAAATTGCATTAATGATATAAAGTACAGTTACAGATTAAATACTCCACCAGTTCTTAGCAGGAAGCTGATGTGTACTCCTAACCAAGGAATAAAGTTTCTTGAAATTTACAGATAAACGTGGATAATTTCTTTTTAATTCTAAGGTGAAGATCATGCTGAAACCCTCAGTCTCTATTTTTTTGTCTTCATTTGAAAATCAATCTCAGAAAGGGGCAAAAAAGATTGTAGGTTTAAACTAATTAGGAATTAACATCCTTACAATTATCATAATTTGTTATTAACAAAACTGAGATTTCTTAGTATAATTCACAACAGCCTCTGCTGAAGAGAAACTATTAATTACTAGACAGACAGTTAGCTTACAAGCGAGCTGCATTTTAAAAACCTCCTTTAAAATACAATTGCTAAATGCCTTACAGTGCTGTAATGTGAGACAGGTTCAAATCTTATTACTTCACTGAAATTAAAACCTAAGTTTTAATACTGTTCAAGTCGAACAATGATTCCACACTTTATTGCTTTTGAAATCCCTTGATGATCATAGGAAAAAATGCCCTCGAGAAAAAGAGACTCTGTTTTCGATAAACAGAAAATACAGTTTGCACTCTTAGCCTCTTTGTCATCACAAAAAAAGGATTTAATGCCAATTCTTTAAAAAAAGACTTTTTTCACAAAATGTGCACCTTGTGTGCCATTTGTAAAATCAGCTCACTTTCTTTTATTTATTACTGCAGCGCGGCAAGGCAATAAAGCAGCTACTGATAGCTAATAAATTACATGCCTTTTAAAACAATTCTCCAGCTACAAAAACTTGTAACTACAAAGGCTTACATTTACATGGTACATCGTGTGAAATGTCTATATTTATGTTCTATTTAACCACATAAATAAAATCTGACCCCTTATTAAACAGCCCAGTATGAAACAGAGGCTACACATGAGATTAAACAAAGGGTAACTTTTTAAGGCTTTTCTACAGATTTACATAAATAAACATACAATGTAACAAAAAAACCCTGGCCTAAGCAGTTCAGGTGCAAAGTATTTTTAAAATAAAACACATTTTTAAGTATGCCCTTCAAGCTACCTTCAGGAAAAAAGTGACCACCAATTTTTCAATTATTGCATGACAACAATGATTTACTCCTGAATCTAAAAATTACATAAGGTTTTCAATAATAATTGCAACATATTACTGTAATATAGAACAGTAATTCTCCATCACATACCATGAAAACCAGGATTTGTATCTTTAATTAAACTAAATATCAGAGCTTTAGGAAAGCATTTTTTGGTTAAAACAGATTTAAAACAAATATAAGCCTGCAGTCTTATTTCATCATGTATCTCTCTTCAAGAAATGCTTTAAATCTATACATATCTATTAAACTCATTGAACTGCTCTTAAGTAATTTTTCTTTATGGCTGGCCTAGCAATTATAGCTAACCGGTACAGAATGCTGAGGTGCATTGTCTCTTACTTTTGTACTGCATTATTTTTAGGCTGATGTGCTAAACTATTCTCATACACTTGTTCCTTACAATTTCACTGTCTCATAAATCATTAAACTAAGCATTACATTCTTTTTAATTGTCTCTATATCATCATGCATCTAAATTTAAGGTGTGTAGTTCTAATATTAATTTCCTCCACTCACAGTTATTTTTACAGCATCTGTGGCTTTGGTTTTGGTTTGCTCACACAACTTTTTCTCATTGCTGTAGTTCCAAAATGGCAGTTCTTTAATTGAGCATGAAAACAAACCTTAACTCCCTACTAATAAATAAAAACATTTAAAATATTGCTATTCAATTTTAAGATAACAACCCATGACACATTAGTAAAGACGCTGCATGATTCTGAATTCCTCACCAAGCACACCACCACCACGACTATTAATCATTTAGAATGGAGATGCTGTGGGGCAGATCTTTCAGTCTGACTGAGCATTGCTTGATGCAAAATGAGATGGCAAATAGTTTTCAGACACTTTTCTACTCCCTTAATCCTAGGGCCACTTTCCCCTATGGTAATCAAAGGTTTACTTCAGCAATATATGTTTTCTTCTATTTTGCACGTCATCGGTGCTTAAAATATCAAGACAAAGACATTCATTGTCTAAAGCAGGCAAAAAGGAGGTTTAACAAACCAAGCGGCCAGGACAACAAACAAAGCAAAACCCATGGTTTCCTAACTCAGGTTAGTCTGTCTACTTGTAGGGATGAAATATAGGTGCAATTTTAAGATGGTACAGAAAAAAGAGTCACTGGAGCCTGGTGTGTCTATACGAGGAAAGTGTCCTTTGCGTAACAGGATGCCTAGAAAGCACTGCAAAGAGTGGAGAGAGAATTTAACAGGACTCTTAGAAACAACAGTTTGGTTCAAGAGGAGTTAGAGATATATTTAAATACAGAAATAAATAGTGATACTCAGACACTGAAAATTAAACAACTCCTAATTTCACCCAAGAATTTAAGCTAAAACAGGACACTGAAATCAAGCAAAAGCTTACAAGAAAGGAGCGACATGGTCTGACCTATGAACACAGAAAGTATTTGAGAGGTATATTTTGAAGAGGAAGTTGTCAATATCAAGCTTTTGTTGAAATTAAGCAACTATAAATGTAGCCAAAATTTTGACAGAGCATACTACAAGTTAAGGAATTCCAAATACAAATACACTGTACAGGTAACACAGAAATAGATCCAACTCTGGATCACCAGCAGGGAATAGAATTAGAGTTACAAGAGTATTTATTGACAAGCTTACAAAACTAATAAAAACTAATGAAACTGATAAATCAAAATTGGTCAAGAATCTTGATCAGTAATTATTCTCAGTAACGTGGGACGTTTCAGACTTCAGTCTCTGATGTTAAAGTCTTCTGAAAAAAAAGGGTGACACCCTGAAGTTGTGCACAGAAAACATACAGCCTAAACTGTCTTGGCTCCGCCTGGAGAAACACAGACTATTATTCAGGCTAAGAGGAAAAAATACAGAACAAAAGAAAAAAAGGCCATCTCATCCAATATTTGAATTAGTCACACTAGAGCAAACACAGCAAGGAACACAGTGGTTCACGTTACCGAGTCAAGAAGCGACACCAGATGACCTAATAGGCAGCACCTATGACAGCCTGATGTCATACGCGCACATCTACGGGTCCTGCATGACTTGGAAGTGTGGCCATATCATCTACATTCTGCATGCAGTCCTTCATGCAATGTCATCTTTTTACAGTATGACTGATAGTAATGGTCTTTAATAATATACAGAGCAATATTTTGGTTCGTTTTGCTGACCTCTTAAGCAAACAAGATAATCAAATCTATGCAAACATGATAGATAACAGAACACTGTCAGACACGACTACTCTCTAGTCAAAGAATGTGAAACACTTCAGAAGCAAAGCAATCTGGTAAGGCGTACTATCAGGTGCTGACTCACGCTTATCTTAAGGGATATTGCAAAACTAATGTTTTAGCTCCAACAGCACATACCCTTAGAAGATTACATAAAAATCTAAGTAATACTCTAAATGTTATTGCTATTCAGCAGATTAGAATGAAGTTGGTTATTAAAGCAAATGCATAAACTAGAATGTACTTGTGCTGTTAAGAGCTCATTCAAAGATAGTCTATCATATTAATGCTACTTAAATCATCAGTTCCTGTGCATATTCTTACAAAATCTAAAATAAAAGGATTTTATATCAACTTCAATACAAAAGTTTCTACATATCTTGTGATAACCTGCATTATTGTGTAGATATCTATACAAATCATTTAATACTTAAATTGATACAAAAACCCTGCTTCAGAAATAAAACTTTTGCTCCCAGAAGACTTCTTTCTCAATAGAGCTACATGCCTCAAGAAACAACTCGTCAGTAGTGAGAATGCTCTGGAGAAATAATATGGAACCTTCCTCATGGCCTTCCTAACTGCAGTTCTTTTGATCCAAATTGATGCCAACTACTGACTTCCAAGAAAGAAGATACAGACGAAACCTATGTGGAACAGATCACTGAAATACTGGTTTGGTTTTTTTTTTTCCTCCTTGCTTCAGAAGACTGGCAAGTGGCAGATGACAGACAACTGCCTTCCTACGACTTTTAACAAAAGTGCGTTTAAGTCTGAGAAGAGTACTTTAAAAATATATTCCTGTATGTGAAACAGATCTATATCAGGACAACGTTACTAACGGTTTTGTATTACTCTATAAGCACACAAAAGCAAATGTCAGAAAGAGCTCTGAATAGTCTGAAAAAAAAAATTTTGGGAGGATATGCACATCTAATGAAATACCTTAGTGTAGCCCAAATGCTGTATGTTCTGCAAATTTGATTTCAGGATGGAAAATGGTTATACGCAAGGTAACAATCACCACTGACCCAGCCCTTGCACTGTCGGGGTGAGACAGCTATATCATTGCTCCTTCACTGGTCAAATGCACAACGATGAACTAGCTGTTCTGCCTTCTACTGACCCAATCAGGTATGAAAATCACACGCTGGTACACAAGATACCGACGAAGTCTAACACAAACCTGAACCAGATACTCTGTAGAAAATGTTTATTTGCATTTTTGTTTTAACTGAAATACATGTTTTCTTAACAGAAAAAAACCCCACCCGGTCCTAGTTCAAGCACTCCACATTCAAAACCAAATCATACTGCTTTAAATATTAAGGTTGTCAGTGTCTCCCATTTTTTGAACATGTTACAAGCTAAGGAAGCCAGGTGCCTCCCATGGGAACTCTAGATACTATAAAAAGGAACATTCAGCAATTAACAATGAATTAGCTCTTGACTTTGTTGTATGAAAGAAACGGAGCTCTGACAGGAGACAGCTGGCCATAAGGTGTTCCTCTAAGTCATCATACAGTATGTCAATAACACCCAGAAAATGTTTCTCCTTTCTCTCACCCAACTTCATACTCAGTGCTTTTGGCAAAATATGTTCAAACAAGAAGAGTTTCCATACTATTATTTATTACCTACTTTCACTCATCTGTTATCAACTTGAAGACAGAGAGAGATTTTTTTCTGGGGTGAAAGTGCTGCTACGATGGGTTATATTCCTAAGGACTGCTGAAAGACATTTATGAAGTGTCTTAATTCTGCCATTTTAGTTACAGAACTATAGATTAAAATTGAGAGGGAGATACTTTTGGTTTTTGGCCCAAAATAAACACACACAGACTCTTCTCATCTCGCTCCTCAAATCTATTCCCAGAGCCACCATTATATTAAAAATGAGCCAAGACTTGACTTATGTATGAGTAACATCACAGCAAAGCACGCATAACTACCACTATCTCAATTCCAGCCTGACGAACTCCAATTCAAGTTTGCATTGCACTCTAAACCCCAGAGTAAGAAAAGATACCAAGTTATGGAATATGAAGTGGTGGAAACGAACAGTAGTATCACGCCATACTCCATACTGTTACAGCTGATGCCTAATAGTATGAGTGATTTCAGCTAAGAGAGGACTGTGCTTTTTAAGAAGCATTTCTAAGTACTCTCTTCTCCTTCCTATCAGCATCACAATGTAATTTAAGATGGCTTTATAGGCATTTCTTACCTTAAAATCTGAATGTCTTTTACATGAACCACACCACAAATGAGCCAGCACTGTGCCCTCATGGCAAAAAGACAAACAGCGTAATGGGGTGCATTAGGCAGAACATCCCCAGCAGGTGGAAGGAGGTGATCCTTCCCCTCTGCTCAGCACTGATGAGACACGTCCCAATTCCATCATATGCTTGTATTTTCTTATAATACTTACTTTTAAGGTAGTTCTGTTTTAACCATTATGAATTTTAAATTTAAATCACTAATGCTAACTCAAGTTTAATTCTATTTTAAGTTTCTGCTCTGAGAATTATTTTAATCACTAATTTGTGTTAAACCTTTACATTAAAAATTAAGAAAGCCAGGAAAAAAGTCAATATGAATTTTTTAGTAATTGAAGATACACACAAATAACTAAAAAGTGGTTTTTTTTCCCCCTACTTTTAAATGTAGATTCATATGTAGCAAGATTTTACTGGAGGATTTTCAGCTTCCTAGCATCACCAAAATGGCACAAAGGAACTGAAGCAGCATTGCTGTATTATTTCAGAAGTCCGCATTACTAAGAAAAAAATGAAATAAAATAAAAAGTGAGAGAAGCTAGTTTATACATAGCTGTAGTTTCAGGACTCCCCCATACGTCTCTGCTTTAATTCTTCCAGCACTGTTAGCAGTACTAAGGAATCAGCATCAGTCAGTCTTCCGAGTGCCAGTGCCCAAGCCAGAATGCAGGTACAAATCTTCAAACACTACAGTGAAAAGACAGACCTACTAATACAACGTGACACATAACCCATCATACTACTCTCCCTCTTACTATTCAGTCTTTACAACCAACAGACTAATGGAGTACAAATTCAGTGTAAGGGAAGGAAGGTAGGTAGTTAACGCTGACACTCTAATGAAGCCACATTTAACAGTACTGCCTGTAGCCTATGCGCACCCAGAAGCTACATTAAATTGCTAATGGCTTACTTAAAATCTACTTTCGTTCAAGCTCAGACTTTGTGCAAAATTTTTTCTTTTACTTCACAAGAAGTTGTTGGGATTTTTAAAAATCTTTTAATATTTATGCAATGTAACTTTTAACATCTGCACAGTAAGTGTTGCATTTTTCAATCTAAATATGATCAAATTGGGACAGATGGGTCCTAATAAGCCCATTTACTGTATACGCAAGACCCAACTACTGGAGCTGGTTAGAAGTTTTACAATTCTTCCCCTTGCAAAATGCAACTCCATCAGTACTAAAAGATTCATTGCAAATATCTCGATTGCCCTGAAAGCTGCAGCAGAAGCCTGGTTTCCTGCCACCCCTGTACCGAGGCCAGCAGCCTCGTCTTTTCCTTAGACTCCTTTTCACATGATGGTAACTCTGGTCTGCTGTTGGATCTCCTATCTAAACATGTGCACTGCCGTACGCTCTAGCTAAACTTCAAACACGAAGAATGCCACTAGAGGGCTCACATATTATTATAAAGATATCACATCACTTCTATGCATTATGGAAGTTTACAGAATCTGCATCATTCCATTACTAAAATTCTTCTAAACACAGAAAAACAATGTTGCCAGATATGTTATTGGGCCATTGTTTAACTGAAATAATAGACTGAAAACGGTCAACGATCGTGTAGCTACAGTGTTAAGTCAGCAGAGGACATCTGTATTTTCTGTGAAAAATACGCAGTTGCAGTCCTTGCTTTCTGTACAACCCAATTCACCATTAAATGCAGGTCAAAGTCACTGTTGTACTATGTGATGCAATACTATAATGACATACTATAGATAGCCTTACACACTTCATGGTGACTTAATCTTGGCATTTTTTTTAAATGCAGGTTTTATTGGAATGATTCTATCCAGTAATTATAAATGTGACAGAGATGCTGTCTCTGAATCACTTCATTAAGTGAGACCCATACAGAACTCCATCCTGCTACATGACGATCACCTCCTGTGCTGTGCTGTTAACTGTGATCAGAGTAGATGGTCTAAAGTCCCACGGTGGGTCAGGCCTTAATTGCCCAGCATCATCAGTTTTCCACTTAAGAGGCCAACACCCAAAACAACTGCAGCAGTAGAGTAACTGCTAGGACTAATGTTATATTTCTGCCACAGACAAAGAGAGGAGATCTAGCTGAATGGGAATCAACAGGAAGGAAAAGACATATATTATGTATGCACTAGATACGCACAACACATTTTTATTCCTGTCCACATTAAACTGTGCTCCAAGACAGCAAAATTGATGGGAATGAAATATTTCTATCAATTATTAAAGGAATTAAGTTGAAAAGATTTTGACGCCAACTGATACACTCTAAACAAGTATTTAATTTTAGAGCTAAACACCAATAGTATACATTTTAGACAAAACTATTAGTTGACAATGCATCCTGTTTGACTTAAAAATCAAGTAAATAAAAATTAACACAACAGCGTGAGAACAAAATTATCAGTCTATGCCGATGAATCCTCTATTGCACCTGTTCTCCACTGTGCAAAAGAACATCAGCCTGCCACTGATTATTTCTTTTTGACATGATTTATCGCCTACTATTCTTTAAACTTGATAAAGCAAATTAATCTTTGATTGCAGGAGCCACTGGAGGTTGTCATTAGTCATGTAGTTTGGTGAGGCTGCATGTGTTTCATTTACCAGTCACAAAGAAATGAAAGCCCAGCAGCCATCACTGACTGCTTCAACTGTTTTCCTGATCCACCCAAGAGAAAAGATAACAGAATTCAGTACATGGGATTTTAAGCAGCTACTCTAGAACTGACCCACATAAACAACAGAGTATTTGCTTTTCCAGAAAGAATGCTGATGCCCTAAAATTTACGTTCATAGGAAGAAAATAACTGTTAATGAACAACAATTTGATCCGATTAACATGTGTTTCAAGCTAGCAGTCTACTGAGTTGTACGAAAAACGCAATTTTATGTACTGAAAAATGAAAACCGAATCCTTCAATAATTGTGTACTCATCTAGAAGACATATCGGAAAAATCTGAGCCGGTCTAACAAATGTGCACAGACTGAAAAAAACCCCTTAAATTTATGGATTAATGCTGGACTGTCCATACTGAATCCCTCAGCTACCCTGCCACAGCAGATTTTCAGCTATCTTTGCAACCGTGCGCAATCTCAGCATAACTTTCTAAGTCCAACTCCCTCTGTGCCCACCTCCCTCCTACGGCTCCACACCCTCCATCTCCCTCTCTTCAGCTGGTGAGGGTGGCAGCACCTGAAAACAAGGACAAATGACAAATCTGAGTGATTTTATTGACCAGTCTTTGCAGTATTGAGAACAGTCATTCTGGACAGATCTCTTTCAGATTTCGCTCCACGACAGCAGAAGTTATGTCTGAAACCTGCGTGCAAGGGCCAGGCAGTGCCCTGCTGCGCGCCCAGGAGACTGAAACGGCCCGACTGCACTTTGGGGAGGGTTGGCTCCTGAGCTTAAGTAACCAAAATGAAACACTGTGCAACACTCTCTGGGAAGATATTTCCCCAGAAAAGGTCAGTAATTTCAGTGAAAAACATTAAGGAAGAAACAGTTGTCCAAATCAGAAGAACCGTTCCAAATCAAAATGTATTTGTACATTTGGTAATCCTACTTTAAAGTACAAAACTGAATGAAGCATGCAACAAAGGGCTACTGGTTGCAACTCCAGATTTTGAAATGACACTTGTCAAAACATAACAGAGTTTCAGATACCATTGGACACAGATATAATAAAGACAACATTCCTATATTAGGCAGTAATATAGTGCAGTACGTATATGTTAAAAAATTGTTCAGCTCATTTATTTATATATCACTGTATTTAACAGAAAACTCAAAACTATTTAGGGTCTTTCCTTCAGCATCTATTGTAACTGCAAGTTCTACCTTTTAAAGAAGTTTATTAACTGGCGACACACAAAAGTTGGCTCTTTTGAAACCAATCAGAAGTTTGATGTATAAATCCCAAACAATTATGGGGCTATGCTGTCTACCTTCCTTAAGTTACGTATTTAGAAAAAATAGCATTATGTGCTAGGCAGTTTACAGAACCAGGAAAACACAGGAATGTGATCAAACAATGCAGGGTGCTCCTGAAATTTAGTGTTGCCATTATTATTTGTATCAACATTTTATTATTGCAACTTCATGCGTTGAAGAAAAAACTCTTGAGCTTTTTTTTCTATCTCTATCTGCAGCTTGAAAGTTAAATAAAGATTTACAGATTGTTGGGGGGTGCTTAACTTGATGCGTTACTGTGATTTTTTTGTTTTTAAATGGAGTACTTTAATTTGGAGGTGTTTATACAAAAACTACATTTTGCTATCAGAGATGACATTTGTATTCTAGAATTAATAGTAACAAACACAGACAACAACTGTAGGAAAAACCCTCAAAAATATCGCCACATGGTTCTCTGTAGATATTTGAGACCACAGAAAAAAAAGAAACAGTCACTTAACTGTGAATTATGAATAGTAGTTTCCCATACAAAAATGCATTTTAAAAAGGTGAAAACCTCTATGTTCAGTAGATGTTCTGGTTTTTTGCTTAGTTGCACAGATAATTCTATGTTTATTTAACAGAAATACAAGTACAATAACTTACTATTCATATATAAATACACACTTACTGTTTGGCTCCATTGAGAAGCTATAAATTTCATCTATTGAACATTAGCTAAAAAATTACATGTGTTTATCATCTGGATTATTCTCAGATTAATAGAGATAAATGACAAAACATAATCAGCACCAACTCTGCAACTTAATCATTGCATCTGAGCTATAGGAAACACTTAATTACTCTCATTTACTAGGTGCAATCTAATGAGAAGACATTAGCCAAATGAAAAGAATGCAGTACAAACAAACAAAATAGTTATACCATCATTAAAAAGAAACTCTGACAGTGCAGGTGACAGCATATGCAGGATAAATTACCATAATGTCCTAAATGCTGAGCTGTCAGCATGCTAATGCAGTGATCAGATACCCTGGGAATCTCAGCACTATAGCTGTCAGAAACAGGTATCATAAATCACCTCTCTCTACTGTACTGCTCATTATCACAGCTTTCTTATACATGTTTCTCAGCACAATTCAGTACAGACAGGAAAGAAACAGTCACCCTCATATAACACTAACACATAGCTGCTTTCAGCATCCTTCAGAATAGACGGAGAACACTTTTACACAGAAGTCTACATGCTAAAGCACCCGGTATCTGTCTGTACCTTTGGACTCAGTTTCACAGTAAGACTAAAATATCTTACTGCAGATTCTTGCCTTTTGCTTAGAACAAACTAAAACCATCAAACCACAATGAAGGGAAGGATATTTTCTCCTACTGACACAGCTGCTTACTTCTTTTGCATTAAGATCATTATTTGCACATACTTGTCATCTTGGAATCTTTAAAGGAATACACAAATTAGGAAGCAACCGTGCTAGAATCACACACCCAAACATGCAGGTGCGTCAGTTCTGCCTGCATGCATTCCCCATGTGTGCCAACTACATGAATATAGGAAATAGCATGCTCATTTTCCTGCAAAATGTATTTTTTTCCTCCAGTACATCACTGGAAGTACAATGAAAGGAGGAAATCAGGAAACTTAAAGGTATGTGTTTATGTCTCCAGCAGATACTCCTACATTCAATGCTGGGTAATACATACATCCACTGAAGCCATCATCCAGGCTAGGGGACAGCTAAAGAACATCTTTAAGCGGACCCAACATTCACTAGGAAACAAAAAGATACACAGTACCTTAGGCTATTGATATCTGAGCATGTGTAGGTTAAAATACGCTTCAGGATTTTTCCTTTTTTTATTCAGACAGATGGGCAGATGTAACATATTCAAAGCTGCAGATTAGGAGATGACTTTATTAGCTGGGAGGCCAACTGCTTGGTCAGGGAAGCATGCTGGCCATGATGCTAAATCACGCCGTTAACCTCAGACGCTCGTTATGGGATATGCAAACAGAAAGCCACAATGAGAGAACTTACGGTCATCTTGCACGTAGTATCTCATACCTTTGACAGTAACAGAATCAGAGTGCAAGGATTTTTAAATCCTTCTATACAGCTTTGGAAGACATGCATGTAACATAAAAAACACTTGAAAGCAGACCTTGTGAACAGGGGAAACTTGCATATTCAGTCAAAACCTTCTCAGTCATGGGGTTTTATCTGGTCTCCGGAACTAACTGAACCCTCAAGCATTACTTATGATTATACTAAGTTCTGTTTAGGTTATACTAAGTTTGTGTTCCTCAAATCAGCCGTATTACCAGAAAAGGACAATTTCCACACACAGAACTCAGGACAATTTACAAACACAGAACTCTCTCATGATTTTTCTACAGCTATCTTCTATAACAGAACACCATTTTTTTTAACTACACTAGTAAGTATACCTCAAATATCTTCAAAATGATGACTTAGGATTGAAAAGTCCATTGTGAAGGAGCAAATAAAGAAAAAATATGGCGCAGAGTTCTCATTAAGTGAATGCATGCACACCCACACAAAACACTCCCCAGTCACATTTTGTGAAGAATTAACAGTTGGGTGGTAGCGACCACCATTCCGTAAGGGTTTGTACAGTTCCCAGCACAGGAACACCCACATGAACTGTAGATAAAGCCTCTTGGCCATACAGAATTACAAGTGGAGAGAAAAATTCTTATTCACAGTATAGATGTTGAGCTTAAGGTTTGGGTTTTTTTTTTTCTTTCTCTTTAATCTGGTAATGCCACTTTTGACAAAAGTTTGCTTCAGATTGTTTTACACAACAGAAAATCACAGTATCGGTCACAAATTTTTGGACACAAGGATTTCTTTTTTTTTTTTTTTTTTTTTTTACCACTAGTGGCACAGTGATGAAAATCAGTGGAAAAAGGAGTGGAATAATACTTTTATTTTTCATTTGACCTTTCAGGTTTGCTGTGCTGAGCACAATAAGCATTCATTAAACTTTGAGAACTGTAAAGTTTCAGATACCTGTGGGTGGGTCCAACTGAGAGTTCTTACATACACACACATTGATCTTATCTTGCCTTTGAGAATCAAAGTCTTAAGTGATAGAAATGCTACAGAAAATGCAGCAAGTTTGACAGATGAAACTATTTGATCTATAACAGAGCGACCATAAATCACCCTCAGATTGAGGAATGAAATGAACTTTAAGAGCCTGAAATGATAAATCTGAGAATGAAAGAATTTTTAGGTTCCCAAATGCAAGAGAAGAGATCCTATTATTAAGCAATCTGATTTTCAGGTGTGTCAAATTCCTGCTGATTTCCATGGCATTAATAATGCTCATTGCTTTATTAGTCCAATGGGCTTTTCCATTCATGTATTTTAAATATTGTAGCAGAAGCGTGATACAGAAAATATTGTTCAGATATGGAACCCTAGTTTGTATTTTATACATTTATACTTGTGGGGACAACTCTTCCCCTTTCCTAATTAAGATGGGTGGGAGCACATTAAGGAATCCTGTTTATCTAAGATTTTGAGCTTGTGTCTGCACAAGCTAAAAAAGAAACTAGAAGGTTTTTATTTGCATAATGCAGATATTGCCTATGTACAAATGCGTTTGAAAGGGATAATTATTTTAACGCTGTGTCTTTTACTACTATTCAAGCAACTCTTCATAATATCTTCCAGTAAACACATTACAAAGTCATTCATTCAGCAGAAGGGAGAAGACAGAAAGGAATGACAGAGAAAGAAATTCAATAGGTAATAAAGTATTTTTGAATTGGTTTCAAAGATTCAGAATTGAATTTGGGTGACATTTTGTGCACTGATAATTGGTAATGGCAATCTTCTGTGAATGCTTGCATACAGCCCTTAAGAATTCTCGCCGGACATATAAAATCTAAACTAACATATACTGATTTCCCTCAACAGACTTCAAAAACAACAGTTGCACAAGATGTATCACGTGGTCACAGGCTTAATGTGTTTGCTTTAAAAAATAAAAAACAACTGCCCCTGAATTTAGCACTGTCATCTCACTCCCAACACATCCCTTCGTTTGCTCAAGAAATCCTGCAGTACCTTATGCGAACTGTAACACACTTCTGAACGACAGAGAGAGAGGACGTAGCTAAAGTTGGAAAAATAACAGAGTGGGCAGCAAACTTCTGCGGAGATAGCAGAGTATGAAAATTTACATCATTACATCATGACTGAAAACAAAATTGAATAATTTTCTGGTTTTTTTTTAAATAAAAAGTTATGTTACTTGAGTTTTATAGTCCACGTGTTTCTCCTACGTTCTACACAGGAATCAGTAATTTCTTTAAAGAGAATTAAATACTCTTCTTTTTTTTCCCCCCAAATCTAACAAGTAAGGATACAGAAAGAAATGTAACATTTTGAATTCATGTACCATGGATGGACTACTCCTACACAAGGTTCATACCATTTTTTAAATAAGACTGTGTTTAAATTGTGGGCTGGTAAAAAAACCCCCAACTTGATAAGGCTCCTTTCCTGTTGAGGACAAAGAGGCCTCCTAAAGGCCCCTTACTTGTTTGCTGATGGACAGCCTTAATTAAAAATATGACCCAAATATCTTTAAACCAGTTAACAAATCCATACTTTCAGAAAATGAAGGAAAAAGATTAAAGGAAGTTTAGAAAAAGATTGCTCATGCATGGAATATGGGTATTACTAGTAGGTAAATACAATAATATCTGAAAGACTGAAAGTGTTACAAGTCTTCTCAAGAAAATATAATTTATTGCCTTTTAAAGATGACATATTCTAGTAATTCTGTGTTTATTTGTTTAAGTGGGTTTTAAAATTACATTTTCAGCACTAACAAGAGAAAAGAGCAAATAAGAATTATTGAAGCGCATGCTAAAAATCATCTATATATTATGCACATGTAATAGGATTTTTTTCTCTATCATAAGATATTGCAGGGGTGGACAGATAAATTACTGTCTATATTCATAGAATAATAATGAAAAACTACTCTTAAAGGGAAATCCTTCCAGATCTGTAAAACACTGGTGACAGCAGCAATCAACCTAAGAAAAAGCAGTCAGCCCTTGACTCATAGCCTCATTCATTTTTATGATGAATGGAGTATATTATAGGGAAAACAGATGTTAAAAGTTTGATTAAAAATATTCTGCATATTCATACAGTACTCTGTAACAATACAAAAATTAAATCTAACTAGAATATAATTTGCTTTGGATGTAACAAAGTAAGTAGCTATAAAGCATTATCATTAAGTTCTGATAGAGCTAAGTATATAAATTCAGTTTATCTGAGGACAGTTAATAGACTCAAAGGAAGATAATCTCAAATATTGTTTTTAATTCACGATTTTGTTTAAAAGCTACAACAAATATAGGGACTCTGAAGTCCCTAAAGTATGTAAAACTAGTTTTCCACAGACTGAAGGGTTAAGCATTTGCAAGATGGATCAAACTGTTCATATTAAAATCTCAAAACATTGATAAAATTTTCCCATTTCAAAAAATGTGGATTTCTTTTTATAAAACACTTCCTAATTCAGGTTTATAACAAATTTATTTGTGAGCCCTGTTAATGACAGACACAGTACAGCCTGTGACCTTCTGTGTCTAATGCACCAAAATAAGGTGATATTAAAGCTATGAATTAGAGATCATTTATATTTATTATTTAATGAATCTTAAGTACTTTTGTTACTTTCTGAGGAAATGAGCAAATTATAATGTCTTTCTCTTCATAAGAAACCCTCTTTGGGCAACTATCAATTGAGTGTGACTGTAATTGATAACCTAAGCTGATTTTACATTCTGTTACAAATCCTGGTTCAAAAGGTTAATTATGGCCCAGCCACAGCTCATCCGGAAACATGAAGCTGCTTGCTGTATGCCTATTTAATGAAGATGTACTGCATGTATTACAGCAGCTCACTGACAAACGATCGGGACCTCTAACATCACTGCAACGAGCAATAACATTCACTCTGTCAGTTTAACTGCCAACGTCATAGTTTACAACCCTGTCACTCTTTCATTCAGAAAATATATTGCTCTGTTTGTCCTTTCAGCTACTTTTTGCTTCACTTTTTTACTCCATTAAATCCAAGGATCAATAATAATGTGTCAATCCAAAATGTTCTACTGATTAATATCCAACAGAACTAAGATGAGGAAGGATCAACACTTCGCTACTTTTTCAGTCACCTTCCTCTACCACACTGTATTTAGCCGTGCATCAAAGTAGTCTCGGTGTCTTTTAATGATACACATACACAATACATATACATTTTACAGACATCTGAAAATTACCGTAACAAACCACTTGTAAGGCAAGCAATGATATAACAAGCATTACATCATAAATGAATAGTTCAATGATTTCATCCGGAAGACCAGAAAAAATAAAACCCTTTTACATGTTCCACACATGAGAGAGAGCTTCTAGTGCAGAAGAAAAGGGCTTACAACTTAAAAATCTAAGATGATAGAGCAGAAAAAACACCGGACCAAACATCCCACTTAGCACTACAGTAACTGTACCAAATCTCGCACTTGTAGCCACACATCCATTCCATTACTCAAAAAAAAGAAGCAGGCAGAAATTTACTGCAGATGCACAGTGTGCTTTTTTTAGTCTGTCTGTCTTCACAAACTGAAGATGAGGCAATACAATAATCTCACGGAGATCCTTAGCATCACAATTACCTGTTGGGGTGCACTGGAGAACAGTAATAGTATTTTCAAACTTGACTTATATTACAGAGCACAGATTAATAAAATCCTCTTTTGACCTACTGTATTGTACCCCTTATGCAAAACGCAATCACTGACAGTAGCTCAGAAAGTAAAACAGGCAGTGAAAAAATAATGCCAGCCAGCTGCATTTTTCCAGCTAACTCAATGAGGACGTTCCATCTGCAGAAACACGACTACCTTCTAGACTAGAAGAAGTCCTACTTTCTTTTTTCTCTCCAACCTGAAAATCTTTTGAGTTAGAGACTATTTTCAAGTTTCATTTTCAGATAGAAAAAAAAGAGACAAAAATCTCATGTCATACTCCATATTCATAGATTCACAAGTATTAGCACAAGATTTTAAAAGGGAAATCTAAAATTAACTTCTGTAAAAATCAATTTTGTTAAAGAACCGTTGAAGTATATAAAGAGACCTAAAATATATAAAAGGGACCTTCTCGATGCTGAGTATTGTTTCTTACCAATACAGGCAACCACGTCACTTAATCCTTTTATAAATCGGTCAAACTTCATTTTAAAATCTGTTAATAATTTTCCCTCCATAATTCCCCCTCTGGGAGGCTGTTCTGGAACCTCGATCTTTGGATGAGTAGAAACCATTTTTGAATTTCTAGCCAAAGGTTATTGATAGCCATATCCATTTGTTCCTGTGCCAACAGCATCCTTAGTTTAAAAAGCTCTTTTACCTCCCCAGCATTTTTAGCCCTGTCCCTTCCCTTCCCCCATACATATTTATGGCGATCAATCACGTCCGATCTCAGCACTCATTTCCAGGGCTAACCAAAGCAGCAAGACGAGCTCTCCATTTCATGTTTACGGCCTTTCTGCACATCCGTTCTATTTTGAATGAATCCCTCTGAAACAGATGTAACTGCAGTTACAACAGAATCTCTGACACTCCATACAAAGGTGGTTAACGTTCACACATTTTTCACTTTACGTTTGCAATGGGACAGAAAGCCTCAGATAGATTGCTGTACCTCAGATGCTGAGCAATTAAGCCACTAGAACACAATCTTTTGTCATCATCTTGCTATGACACTATTATAAAGGTAAGCCAAATAAAAATTCTGAACTTCCAAGTCAAAGGAGGTGAAATCTTTTAAGATAACATCATCTTCATAAATGCAAGTAAAAAGCAAAAAAAAAAAAAAAAAAAATTGAGAAAAATAAAGTTTGCAACTTGCTAGGGGCATTCAATGGTTAATCCACAGAAAGCTTATTAATCTTTAGTAAAATTACAGGAGATCATCAAAAAAAAGCCAGTAAAGAAAATCCATATTCAACATTCATCTACTGCAGATATTAAGATGTTAAAAAGTATATGATGCTGAAAGGTTGAAAAACATTAAGAGAAGTGCTTGCTATCCAGGGAGAACCTCCAAAGAAGTCCAAACTTCTGGCCCTGAAAGAGTGAAGATGTCTCTGGCCCCGAGTCAAGTATGCATGCCTTTCCTCTTAACATAATGAAAAAGAACTAAAAGCAAAACTTCAGCTTGTCATCACAGAACAAAAATTCCCTGAATGTATAAAAATCTACTACAAAGTAAGCAAAATTATCTACTTAACAATGGCAAATCTAGGACACGCTCAGCTAAACTACTTAACATGAACTAAAGAGCTGGCATATTATATGCATATTTCCGTCTTCTATGCTTCTTTGCTGTGTATTATTAGTTATTAAAACCGAGTATTTATATTTAAAGACATCAAAGTCATCCAAAAATAAGGTTCCGGTCCTGAAATACCACTGCCATTTCTGTTAGTTTAGAGATTAGTTTTATGTTAAATGAAAGCACGACTACCTACTGCCATCAGAATCCACATAGTGGAGCGTATGTAGGAAAATGTCTGTAGAGCTGTCCTGTAAGGAAGATTTTCCTTATCTTCCATGCACTCTTCTCAAATTTGGGTACTCTGCAATGTGTTCGCTGGCTAACGAGACAACATAAACACTCATTGTACACACACACACTCTTCAAGCAGGTAAATAATCCCACAGATTTCAGGAGGACTACAGCCGTGCTTAAAAATAAGCACATGCTTAAGCAATTTGCTGACTGAGCTCAGATTTCTCAGTACCCCGCAGAAACGATACGTTAATCTGATCCGGCTATATTACAGCTCCACCACTATGCAATACAAGGAAAAGCACAAAGCTAAACACAATGCAGGCAGACACAGGCTGCTTCACCAAGAAACAAGGAGGAACTGCTTTAAATGTTTTTCACCACTCTGTACTCAATATGGCTAATCAATTGAGATAAACTACTGAAAATATTCCATCAGCTTGTATGTAATAACTCCAGTTTAATAATCATTGAACACAGTTGTAGCCAAAGTACTGCAACCTTAAATCAAAGATCACTTCATATCAGGAGGTCTTAAGGGACGATTTTGTCTAAGAGTATATGTGGCATGCTTAGATATTAGCATAAAACTACAGTCGCTACAGTTATTTTCAATATAAAAGGTTGTCTACAAATCAAAATTAAATCCCCTTCACTTTATTCAGAGTAAATGGCTGCATAAGGATGCAAACAAATTAACTGAAAGCTTGAAAGTCAAGTTCTCAATTACTATTTAACAGCAACTTTACTATATTTGAATATAATTTACTGTATACTTAGCTGTTTTAAAATGGAATCCAATACTGTATAATAAAAACCCAAATAGCACAACAAATGATTGATGATGATGCAGATGTATGAATACTTGGGTCTGAATAGTGCTGTTTGTGGATATATTGCTAAATACTGTACCATCCTAGCGTCTAATAAATCATTCATGAAAAGCAAAACTATACAATTTGTGCAACTGCTCAAAACCTGCATAGTTTCTAAATGACTGCTGATGCAATGACTTTAGAGTAGCTTTTATTCTCAGTTATTAAAAGAAGTTGAGAACTCTCACTTAAATAAAGCTATTTCTATTGACATGGGGAAAACAGCTAAACTGAGAAAGTTATAAACGGCAGCCATTATAATGACAGACTAAAGACGTAAGTTCATCAGTTTAAATATTATCAAATACATATAAAATTATTTTGCTGACCTACACCATCCATTAATTAGCAACGTTATGAAGTAGCACCACACTTCTATGTGTAAAAATACAAAACATCTGCATTATCATAGAGAGACATATATAACATCATCTTTATAATAATGATGAAGTGTTCTATGCAGAGTGTTCTATTTGCAGCAGTGATTCATTGTGCTAGGGGAAAAAAATGCTGACACTTTGAGAAGATATTTTCCCGTAAAAGGTTGAAGTCCTTAAGCAGCAAAAAACACCAACGTCCATCATCTTTAAACTCTATTGATTTCTGGTGAAGATTTAAAAGGCTGTTTACTTATTTCCCATCATTTCTGTCAGAGCTGTAACAGTTCTCTTCCCACTGAATAAACCTCTCATGATCCTCTTGGTGATTAAGGTCAGACAAAATGTCAAACTCCTAATGCTAAGTGCTTTCACATTAAAAATTAATACCAAATCACCAAGTAAAATCCAAACACGAAGTCAGACATGTAAACAGTACACAATAAGGGTAATACTGACCATTACAAAAAAGAGCTATAATGCATACATGAAAAAACATTTGGCAACAGGTAAGAGCACATTCTTTCACTTTTGCATCTTTAACTCCCTTTCTTATTTTAGAGTTATTGTACTATGTTTGACACAATCCTTTTAAAAATCCTTTTTCCATTAAAGCTTGCAGTCGTTTCCTCTATTTACCCCCAAATGCCATTTACTATATGACTGAAGTATTACAAGGATTGTTTTTATTTTATTCTGAACTTCATCCAGGAAGCAAGCATTATTTTTACAGCTCCTGCTGAATACAAAGCCAGTATACAGGTAACCAAAAGACATCCAAAGGACACCCTAAAACAAAACCTAATCAACTGCTAATTATTTATACAGTATCTTAAACTAAAAACCACTGCATGCTTGAATATATACATACATGAACAGAGGCATAGAGAACACAGCCCTGAAAGAGGCTTCCCATGGCTTTTTATCCAGACTGCTGCTACTTCAGGCAACCAGACCACATTATTTCATTCATAAACTTATCAAGTTCAATCCTAAAACTAATTACTTTCTTCAACCTTTTAAACAGTTACTTGTATCCTGAGGAACATCAAGAAACCAACATGTGTAGTGCCAAACTTCCAGGGTGATTGGAAGCCTGTAAGTAACTATATAATGAACTGTGAAGGTAAATCTTAAATGAGGTACAAAGATGGCCAAGGGTGAAAACACTGGCTTTGTGTAACTAACTGTGAGTTTATTTAAGCAGGTAACTTTAAAGTTTTGGTCCGGCTTGCCAATCTAACTACAAAAGACTGCTGTAGTTTAGAATACATTAAGAACATAAACGAGATACTCACAGGCGTTAGGACAAGGAAAGAATCTCTTTGTACTCAGTGGGTTCTAAATGACAAAACTTAAGCCATTTTTGCTTTTGTAATGTTGTCTGTAAGCGGCAAGGGACCGTTCAGTCTTATCATCTTTTGAGTGTGCTGGTTTTGGCTGGGGTAGAGTTAATTTTCTTCATAGTAGCGCTGGTATGGGGCTGTGTTTTGGATTTGTGCTGAAAGCAGTGTTGATAACAGAGGGAGGTTTTAGTTACTGCTGAGCAGTGCTTGCACAGAGTCAAGGCCTTTTCTGCTTCTCCCCCCACCCCACCAGCGAGCAGGCTGGGGGGGCACAAGGAGTTGGGAGGGGACACAGCCGGGACAGCTGACCCAAGGGATATTCCATGCCATATGACATCATGCTCAGCAATAAAACTAGGGAGAAAGGTTGGCGGGGGGGGGGCCACTGCTCGGGGACTGGCTGGGCATCGGTCGGTTGGTGGTGAGCAACTGTTTTCATTTGCATCACTTGACTTTCTTGGGTTTTCTTTCTCTGTGTTATTTTCCTTTTCAATACAACTTATTATTGTTACTATTATCATCATCATCATTATTATGATTTTATTTCAATTCAATTATTAAAGTGTTCTAATCTCAACCCATGAGTTTTCTCACTTCTACCCTTCCAATTCTCTTCCCCCATCCCGCTGAGGGGGGGGTGAGCGAGCAGCTGTGTGGTGCTCAGTTGCTGGCTGGGGTTAAACCATGACATTGAGTTGATCTACCAAGCACTTATACAGTACTCCCAGTTTGTAGTGGAAATAGCTCAATTTATTTATGCACACTTCCTACCTATGTAACTATGGATGTATTTTGTGCACCTGCCTAGAAAGTAATGATGAAGAAAGTAAGAGTAGTGCACATGGATTTGCATAAGCCATATGGATTTGCTTAACTCTTCGAAGAGTTAGCTCACTTACCAACAAGAACAACTGATTTAAGACCAGCTCGTCAGAGCTGTGCTACGTATACTGATAGGCTACCTAACGCTGCCTGCAATTTTACTGTACTGAAACATGATAGGAGCTATGACAGGATGTCATATTGGAGAAAAAAGAAGGATGATTCTGTGATAGGCTTTAATATCAAGCTAGGAATATTAATAAAATGCAATCAGTTTTCTCCACAGATAATTAAAAATCATGAAGCATAGTAAAACCAAAGTTGTTACTCTTCTAATTAACAACCAACTTGTTAGCTTTCAAAATCAAAATAACGACATCGGGAATTATGATTTGTTATATGCCAACTTTTTTTTGAGTTCTACCTTGCTCCCCCAAGACTCTGATGTGAAAAGAGATGTCTGTGAAGGGTCACAATCCTTGACTGTAAAATACAACATTAACAGAAGTTGTTCACTTCATACGCTTTGTTTAGCAGATAGGAAAACAAGGATAGATTATTAGACATGGTTATGGCCTGGCAGTGATATAACAGAGGAAACAGAGAATGCAGAGAACCCGCAAGATCTGCATTAGTTCTGCGATATATTTAATGAAGAGTTACGTGTTCCCATAAAATAGTCCTTTGGAAGCACAATGAGCACTACGACTCTACCTAAGTGTGTGTTGAAACTCTGTAGCTAAAACTATCAGAATAAAAAAAAATAAAACCCCCTAAAAAAAAAAAAATCATCATTACTTTTGCTATACATTATGGATTGTATGTTAACTGCAACACCAACAGAACATTAAATTTTATACATGGTTATTTAACTATACACAGTATGGTTAGATAAACATATAGATTACAAATATTTAGCCTGTATCACACCTTAAGAATTTGTCAGTCAATGAAGTGAAACATGCTTATTCAGAATATGGAATATGGTAATGAACAGCATATAACCTGAGTTAAGCATATTACACGTATCTTTTCAGTATTACAACTTTAAAACTTCATCTGCAAATTGTATTTAACGTTGCTGAAAAATTAAACATTATAAAATATAAGTTTAATATAATTTTTACACAAAATTTTTATGCTTTATCTTAAGTATTTTAGATATTTCAAGATCACTGCCTATATTAACGTGCATACTGTTTCTTAAATACTCATTTCAGATATCAACAGCTAAATGCTTTAGGAAAAACCTTGCATTTCTGTTCCAACTAAAATTTTTTCTATGATTTATACTTGTTCTCTTTTTTATTAAAAATCACTAACTATCCTGAATCTTAAAGCCTTTCAAAAAGTCAAAGAATCTTTATTGCCTGCCTGTAAGGCACAAATTTGTATACACGGGTGTTTTTTATATTAGAATGAGTAAAATTGCCTAATGAAATAATGATTTGTATAGGAAAATGTTGTAAGTTTACCAAACAAAAGAAATTATTGCTAAGAATCCTTAAAATTACAAACATTAGTTGGAACTACTATAAAATCTTGCTACACTATTTTCCTTGATGTCCTTGCCTTCCGTAATTGGCTAGTATATTGGTTATGATCCCTATCTCAGGATCATTTGATTTTATTTGTAAATCAATGAGTGTTAAATATAGATGTATAAATAATCTGCAGTGCAAAGATGACCTCCCTCCACTCCAAACAAGATAACCTCTATGTACGGAGGTGCTTTCTTGCTCTCCTTCCAATCCATCATTATTATTTGCATAATGGCATTGACTGAACAAGAGCAGCAGAGGACACTTCAACACAGTGGAACTCCCAGTCTAACAGTCAGGGGACCCACAAGCTCACCACAAACTAAATACCAGTCTTCCTGGGGGAAGTATTCTAGCTGCTTACCTGTTACAAAAGGGGAGGTACAGAACACGCTGCAAGATTGTGGAAGAAATTCGTATTACAAGGATTTCAGTGCAAAATAAGTATCTACTAAGGATGAATCAAGGAGTCTAAATCGCAACCTTAGTTTTTACACTACATGCTCATTATGAAAATAAACTGCTGCCCCGTGAGACACCCTATTTCCTTTGTTTTCCTGGCTCTCGAGAGTCCTTGAAGTTTGCAAGTCTCATGCTGCTGTAGGCTGTGAAGACTTCTCATCTTTTTGGAAAGACTCAAGCCCCTGGTGGAGTTTTCTAACAAGAGATTTAATGGCCCAGCATGACAGGTCAACATAACGCAGTATTTTCAGCAGAATGATGTTCACATATTCAAGCATCTGACATTTGGATTCGGTTCAGTGGCCACACGGTCTCTCTGCTGCACTGTTGAGTCACAGCAAGAAGTACACCAGTGGGTACAAGCAACAAAGTATAGTGCATCTTAATTACTACATACTTGATGTTGATATTATAAAGAAGTCAAACCAACCCAAAGTTTAAAAAATGTACGGTGAATTTTTTCCAAAGCCACAGGAAGAAATTCTGTTGATCTGAGCAGAAGAGCAAGGTTTAGTTCTGGACCTCCAAAATCAGCACAGAATTCCTGTAGTTCCTGGGGTGTCAGAAATTCTCCTGCCATCGTGAACAAGGAGACATGCCATATAACAGGAGTTCCCAAAATCCTGAAGGGAAAATGCTGGCCGAACCTAAAGGTAGTTGTGAGACTGTCACTGACTTTAATGAGATTTAACTGATAAAGTTTGATACGTAAGTAGTGTTCAGGGACTTGCTAGACTTTACTTCTTAAGTTTATTTTCATCAATCTACAGTACTCCAAAGACTACTACATATTCTCAATATCTTGCTCTCAAAAACCTCTTTGAGACTCATAGCCAGTCATACTAGTGATGAGTACACATATACCTGCTAAAGAACTATTTATTCTTTAGATAGCTGGATAATCAGGAGACAAAGAAAAGTAAAGCAGCCATATATCAGAAAGAATTCATGAGAATATGTTCGTTGATAATGCCAAAGTTTTTGTTTGATACTATTTCCACTCCAAAGATACGCCTAACTTGCCATTTTGTAGCAGTCTTCCGTCACTCAAATAGATGAGACAGGACAGTCATCTTCATAGCAGAAATTTATGCACATAAATCTTTACTTTTCAAAGTCAGAACACAAACCTACATTCAATGACTACACATAGACAAAACAAAAAAGATGTTCCTTATTTCCTCACTGGATTTTCAGTCACCTGTAGTTTCCTATACTATCTAAAGACGACTAAGGTAATGGACTGTCAAAATGAAAACTTCATGTGTGAGAAGAAACAATAAAACAGATTAATTTCTGCTTTTATAAGCCTGAGATTAATCACAAAGGAATATAATTAAGAACACCTAAATTACTCTTCACTAATAATGTTTTGCTTTCCACACTTACTCGGCTTCAAACAACAACCCTCTCATGTACATTTCATTTTAAAATCTTGTAAACCTTCTACAGATGTTTTGAAAATCTTTTTTTTTTTTTTTTTTTTTTTTTTAAGGAAAGAGGAAATTGTTTAGACTAAATTAACTGGAAGCCTTTTAAGACCAACTCTTCTTAATTTGAATGTGCAGATTTTCATCTATTAATGCAAGTAAGCATGTGCTTAACCTTTGAAAACAGTGGAATTTAACTGTATTTGTGTTTTATATTCTGCATGGATAATCTACTGATCTGGAACCTCAGGGAATTATGTTACTGAACGATTTAGGTTTAGTTTGACCTCAGCTCTGAGCAAAACAAAGTGATTTTTCCTTCACTTGACAACCACATAAACTTTTCTGAAATTGTATTTTTCAGAAGAAAGTTATTCTTCCTCACATTTCAAAAATCCTTCTATGCCAAGAATTTCTTCATCATTTGAGTATTTTGAAAATAGAAATGTATTTTTCAGTGAAGAGTCCATTATGAGCATTGCAAAACTGCTAAAACTGTTTAAGTTATATATTTTAATTAGTTTGGCAGAGCTAATACAAATTATGTTTACAGACTAACAATAATAAAATTGAAGTACTAGTTAAATATCTAAAATAATTAAAGGAATCATTTTTAGCCTGGCATAATTAGCTAATTCACTTTACAAGCATTTATTAAAATGAATTCACATGTTATATTCCATAGGTAGTTACACAATAGTGTTTATACAGGAAAAATATAATGAACCAAACTCTTTGTATCCAGCCCTCCACAATTAAAACGAAGACTCCCCAAGTAATATCAATCTAGGATAGACTAATTAAGTTTGGTTTGATAACCATTCATTTCTTCTATTGCCTCTGAGCAAATTGTTTATTAGAGAAAGTTATTTTACACAAATCAAATCAAACTGGGTAAACCATTATATTTGAGAGAAACCTTAGCCATCAGTCAATTAATCCATCATTTTCTCCAGACACTTTTGTTTAACGAGCAGATCATATTATCAACAATTTAGATATCCTATGATTCAATTATGACAGAAAATTTATTGACAGCTTCTCTAATATTTTTGTTATGAATAAATATTAAATGTTCTCCACTTTTGATGAGCAAACCAAATGCAATCATGTGTTAAATCTAATAGTCAAAACCTGAGTGATATTTCCAAATGAAATGTTTTTAAAAAATATTTTAAGCTAAAATAATTTAAACCATTTTAAAAAAAATCAAACATGCCTCACTATTTCTGAGAAACAAGCAAACAAGTTATTTGATTTCCACTAGCTGACTAAATAAAAACACATATATAAGAATAATAACAAATATGTATGAAGAGATTTAATGTAAATAAGAACGAATGGCTTGACATAATGTTCTGTAAGACAAAAGGCATTACTACGTAAAAATGGTATTACCACAACATAAAGTTAGAGACTCTTTCAGCAACTACATGAAAGAATTGCCTAAAAGTTAATAGAAATAGATTCTCCAAATCTAATATGAAGATATTTGCTGTTACGAATCATGTCTATTAAAAAAACAATTTGTGAGTTGTTTATAATTACAGCTGTCTTAAACTCAAGAAAAGAATATTGCCTAACAAAAGATTACTCCCAGAATATTCAAACCTCTTGACAGACATCTCTCTCTGAAGAAATAAGATACTGACTCATTTACAACTGAGCTAACCAATTCATGATGAAAGGACCAGAGGACAATGGAAAAGCTCTATCTAAACTAATGTCCATTAAAGAGATAATGGAATTACGCAAACTTCTATCAATATATTAGAACATCATTATTACTTCAAAGTATTTTTCCTCGAGACAAGGAAGTTGCTTTTATAATGAGGGGGACTCTAAGTAGGTTTACAGCTGCAAAGGAAAAGTACTGCAGCTGAATATCAGAGAGGTAAGTAGCCACATAATGAAAATAGAGCACACACTTATTGTCCGTCAGCATCTGAACAGTAAAAACTGCTTAACAGTGAATAAAAGAAAGAGGTATTCACGTGAACCTCAGACAAAAGCTCTTCTTCAGGTTTTCCAGGTCTAATACATTCTATTTATAAGAAGCAAACATGTTTTTGTATGTAGATTCCACATCAGCAATATGTTGTGACCATTTCTTAACCTGGAATGCTCTTATTGTATATATCCTAGTTAAAAATATCTTAAACACAGGTTTATGGTTAAACATTTATAAAATACAACAAAACCATCATTTCCTCCCCTATCCTTACCTCCTTCTATTTGGAGTGGTATATAATAAAATATTGTGTTTTACAGACATTACCTCTACTTCTTCAAGAGCTGAAATGACATAGTGAATTTATGCTGAATGGAAGCAAAATTAAGGTCAAATGTACGTTATCAAAAAGCACGTATTTCCAAAATACCTGGCAAAAGTGATTTCACATCAAGTCACTCGCTGCCTCTTAGTAATTGCATACTCTACACTGATGGTTTCAGTGGTACCTACTAAGAAGTCCAGGAGCTATCATGCAGAAATATGGAATATTACTATTATTTTATGTTCTGAAACTTGAATTGTCAGGTACACAGCAGTAAATTAACTTACAGCAAATATACTGTTTTACAGAACTCAACAGGATTCTTCATGTACTTACAGGCTTTTACTTCCATATAAACACAAAAGTTCTGATGCATTGGTGCTGTAGCACACTTTAAAGGAAATGGGCATTTCAAGAATTTTTTTTGTGGCAACAGCTGCTCAGCTTTGATGCATTCAACAGGAGGAACTGCATAAATTCTTTCAATCTAACTCCCAAATTAAGTTCTGTTGCTTTATTTGGAAAGTAGTAATTAAAATTACAAAGAAAGTTATAAAATGAGTGAATGTATTTTAAAGATTCCTTTCTGACAGCTGCACATGTGCCTGAGAATAGTAGTACAATATAAATAAATAGTAAAGAAGAATGATTAATCAATATGTTTTTTCACAAGACTGCTTGCTAGCAAGACAGTCACATCTACAGTAGCTCCCACTTGCTTTCTTGCACGGACACTAGCGATTATGCAGTCAGGACCAAAAGCCAATCCTAAAAAGAAGAAACAGCAATAACCATACAGCCATACAAATGGCAATGACAATGCAAGCAAGACAGAAAAAAGGCAGAATTACCTTTTCAGCAGTAGAGTGGTTTTCTATCAACTTAAGTGGACCATGAAACTGTACTGTCAAACTTCATTAAGTGTGATTCCTGGAGCTGGGACATCTACATCGATTCCCCTTCCAACAGATCCTATTTCTACCATAGGTGCATTTCGAGCACAAAATTAGCTTTTTAGTCAAACGAGACCACTTACCAGTACTCAGAACTCCCCGCAGCATAAGGTCCACTTATGTGTCTCACTGCAATTGTAAATATAGCCTATTACTTAAAGATAGGGTTTTTTTCCCTTTGGTAACCATATCGTGTCTACAAGATTAAACTTAAACCTGCTGCATGCGTGACAAGACTATTTAATGCAAAGTATGTCCAGCACCATTTCACTGAGTGCTAGAGATAAGTGAGCTTAGGAAGGGCAGACAGACAGAAAGTAAATGTGTATTTGGACTATGCATCTCAAAGATTCCTTTTACTGGTAATTCATTATTCTTTTTTTTTTTTTTTTTTAACTAATAATTCAGATGGATATTCATACAGTGAGAAAAACCAAGTAATAACACAGAGATTCGTATTTATGTTTTAGAACACTCCAGGTAGCTGCTCAGCAGGTAAGAAGAATGAAGAAACTCTTCTGTGTGGACACAAATGTAGATTTATCTCTGAAAGAAAGCATTCAGATAAATGGACAAGGCTTCATTTTGATAGCCTCCAAGAAGTTTTAACACTGCCTGTTATCTTTTTCAGCTATCTCTGCATGGAGATAACCAAGCCCTAAGGAGTCTGCTCTCTGAGTCAACACCTCAGCATCCAAATGCTTACAACCCTGGCTCGTGCAAAAATTCAGCTACTCATAACTTCCAGAAGCTACATGGTTTTGCCTTCCTAAAATGAGAAACAGTTACTATGTTTTGCTGTAATATTCTAAAAAGTCTAGAAGGGAGGAATCAAATATTGATGAAAGACGGCATAAACCATTGCACAAATTTAGAAGGGTGTGAAGACTTGGATCCTTCTGAGGAGGCTAGTAAAAAGGATGTTACAGTATCGCTGAAGGACATCAACACCTTCTTGTCACCATAACAGACCATTATGTCTTTTTCTCTTTCAGAACCTATCTTTGAAATCCCATGGTAACAAAGGAAGAGAAGGTTCCCTCTCCGAATGTCTAATGGCTGGAAGGCCTAAGTACCAGTCACCAGTAAATAAGGAGGACTGAAATTAATTTTGCTTTTTGACCTTGTCATGCCAAGCCAGACAGGTGACAACACATCCATCTCCATCCTAAAACACCTACTACAATCAATACTGCCCAAACTGGCTTTGTCAGGGCTTAGCTACCAACCATCCCTGACATGAGTTTTCAGGAAAAGAGTGGGATACTTCAAACTTTAGGTCTCAGATGGCAAAGCTTTTCTGATTAAAGATAGGGTGAGAGAATTTTTTGCTGTAACCTGCCATCTGAAAGAGCAACCAAAGGAATACAAGTTCAAGACCTGGACGTCCGTGCCTGAAGTGTTATAAATGAGTACACGCATGGACAGAGATTTCAAGAGTGGAGAACCACATCCATGTTACAGTTTGGACAGTGCTGAATACGATTCCTTCATTGTAGTGATGATGGGGAAGGATTCTCCCAGAAAATAGCAAGGTTTTTCTGTATGAGATCAACAGTCATTATTGTGTAAGCAGATTAATAATCATTTGAGCTTACCAGAAAGTACAGAGCTAATCTCAATTTTTCACTTATCTACAGTAAAGTATATCAACATTTTTCTAAGAAGAAAACCCCAAAAGATTCTCTTCCTGCTCACAGCAAGAATATGGCTTAATGGACATGCAGATCTTAAAAGTGGTAAAGAAAATGCACTTACATTTCAAGTGATATGCCTCCCACAGAACGGGCAGACAAAAACTGCCTTCAGTTGGGTTGTCAGTTCAGGAGGTGACCAAGCTGGAACACTTTAATGATATGGAAAGCAAGAGGTGGAATTGAAAGAATACATGAAGAAAAACTTTGTTATAAAAAAAAAGAACTTAAATAGAGCTAGAGTATTTTGCCTTTACACTCATACTCATGCAGCAGGGATGACAGAGAACGGGGTGTGAGAACACAGACACTAATGTTCTACAGAGGTACTGTCATAAACTGTTCTGGTCAGAACATACTATTTTTTTACAGGATAGCAACACATGCAGAAATGCAAGAAGTTAAAAGGCTATTTATACTTTCCCTCTTTAATGACAAACATTCATAATGAAAATGTTGTAACATCTATTAGGTCACTTACACATAAATACACTCATAAGAACTATACAGGAACTTCCCATTATGAGAAAAAAAACCAAAACAATCCACAAACAAAACCAAAGAAAACATTTACTTCTGTAAAAGACTTGCTTATACAGCTGAAGCCTTATTCACACTTGCTAAATCTAACTTTTAAGAAAAATGGGTCATGAGTCATGATTAAGTGATTGGCAGGTTAAGTGTTATTTTATTTGAAGAAACTTAGCTGGAAAGCCTTAACAAATCTCGTTTATCTCCAGAATATACATACCTGAGCTTGACTGTTAGAAAAACTGTTGGACTGATAATGCTAAAATCAGAAATATGTTTGACAAAAATGAGAAATCAAGCAGCTGTGTGTGGTAAGAAAGCTCTGAGTAAAGATATAGTTGACTCTAGTACCTTATATGCTTACTAATCTGACTTTGGCTTTCTGCTCAATTATGGTGTTGGCAAAGCTAATTGGAGTACACTTTAAAATGGTTAAATATCTACGTGAACAATTGCATTAATGTTTAAATACTCCCACTCATTCTGTCCTGTAGCTTTTATACAAAGAAAACTGTATAAAAAAATAAGTCAACACTTATAACTAAGCCTTCTGACTAAAAAGTTAAGACTATTTTTCAAATACGACATCCAACCCAAGAAAATTGGAAATAATTACACATATTTACTCTCACACACACTTCATACATTTATATTATACCAGCAATACAGTTTTTAAAAATTAACTTTGTTTGATTCTTTTTGTCTCCCAACTCATTCAGTTCTGCATATCTAATGGGACAAATGATAATAAAGCTCTTGGATGATAGCAAGTATTAGCATTGCCCAGTGAGGTGAATTTTATGCCTATAGTTAGATGATTCCTCCAAAAGAAGTATGTTAGAGGTCTGTTTTCAATAACAGTTACTAGAATCAACACACCTACTGCTACTTGAGAATAAAAACAGGAGTTGGGAGCACACAACTGAGTCCCTGAGATCCCAGCCAAGCTACAGTAGGGTAAACCTGAAGATTTATCATCACTCAGCAGCGAATCATTCAAGTTTTGTAATAAAATAATACACCCAGGCTGTATAGGGGTATACAGTCACATTCTTATTTTCCTTTCTATTTGTTGTAAGGATCCACTGTCTCTTGCTGTACACTTGACTACAAGCTCTAAGAAACAATAATTACATTTTCACTATGGCTGATAACATCGATTATTAAAGCAAAGTATGTTTCTACATACCTTTTCAAAATAGGGCTGACACATATGTACACTAATAGTTTGGTATTTGAACACAACCAAGGCTTGTAGGTCCTACAGAAACACAAGTAATTGATCATTGTAATAACCTGGAACCACTTCAGAAACTGTACGTTTCCATTACTCCTCAGCGAAACGGTGCCTACCTGGCCTAGTCAGAATAAATCCTGTTATGGAATATCTTAAATTCTACACACACACACACACACACACACACACACACACAAAGGTTTAGGATTATGAATGAGTTATCTCAAATGTCACTTCAAATTCACTGAAGACACGTAGCACAGGAGGAATTCATTGTTAAAGAAGCAGGAGAATGAGCGCGAGCAAGCGGGGAGAGAAAGGTGTGAGCAAGAACACGGGAACAGAAGTGGGAGAGAGAGAGTACGTGAGTGGGCTTGAGGTACCTCCAGAGGATGATACAAAACGTCTTTTGGAGCTGCGGTTCTATCTCCATTGAGCCTTTGGGATTAACACTGGGTGACCTATGGGCCTAAATTCACTCCAAAGTTTAGAAGCTTTTCTTGCAGCTGGAGAAAGTAACACCCTGAGCATACCCTGCGAGTCCTGGTGTTGTAAAGCCCTCAGTTCTGTCACAAGAGATTGTTAAATTCTCAAAATCCAAATTCAGTGTGTTTTCTCCTCTTAAGATCAAGATACCATGAATTCTTTCACTACAGCAGCTAAAATTCCTAATGTATACTTTGCCTCTGTCTGTTTGGAGAACTTAATCACTTCTTAAACAGCTGATGTCTGTTGATGCAGTTTTTCCTCTCCGTTTCTTTTTAGCACAATACAATATAAACGTGAATTGCAACGGATGTCCTATCGCCCACCCCACCGCCTTCACAACCATACCAGTACTTCAAAAGCTGTCTATCTGTCTCTGGAGTGGAATGTTGCAGTGCAGTTCCCAGGTTTTAAATGCCTAAATATAAAAGAAGGCCTATTTGAAATATGAAAAGTGTATGATTCATGAAATAAGGAAACAGTAACTTGATCATAACAAATATATTTGACCTTTAAAGTAGTAACAACAAACAGTAAAAGCACTGAAGTTCTCCTTTGCTGCCAAGTTTATTTTCCTCCTAAGTTGTGCCCCATTATGCTACAATAATCCTTCATTATTCCAGTACAATAATGCACAGTCTATCGTCTACCTATAGTTGTCTGGTGTCTATTTAGTTTTATAGCAAGCAAGCAATTTGAGAATATGGTAATAAAGCCTCAATCACAGTAATGATGTATGATGGGCTGTAATTTCTGTGTGCTAATGGTTTACAAACAGTATCACAATGATGACGGGAATCTCATTGATTCATTATATGAGTGCAATAATATCAAAATGACTTAATATAGATCACTATTTACTCATGCACACACTGATAACAACCTCTATATATCTGTATATAGAAATATATAGAAATAAAATTAGTATTAGTCTTTCCACATAAAAGTTCACACGGCACAAAACATTTTGTGTTGAGTTTCCTAAATCAATGTTTAAAGTTGAAATTACTGCATTGAACGGGTTCTTTGAAAAGCAACCCATTGATTTTAATCTGCTTGAAGCAATCAATTACTCCCTGTCCTCTTTATTCCAAACTGTAATGAAAACTAAACTGCGTTGTCTTGAAAACTAAATGTGAAGATGATCATAAACAGAATTTAAACTCCATGGATTATTCATATCTACCCATTTAGATTTGCCATTTCCATTATGAGTACATTTGCCATGAGCATTTAATGGACATCTAAAAGGGAATTCATTAAAGCAGGAGCTGTTGGCAGCACTTATGGGCTTCAGACTGCTTTATGTTTGCCTTTAATAGCTCGCTATTATAAAAGTGATATATTGTGTTCATCCCATTAGTAGTTTGCAGAAAGGTCTGTAAGACATAACAAATCCTTTTGAGTACTGTCAGAATCAAAACTAAATCACGGGGTATTTTTTTTTTCAAGCAGCATATTACGATCCCAACAATGTACCGTTTTAGGTCATCTAAACTTTGATGATCTTAGCCAACTAAGAATGTAATGACCCTACAGACAGTTTGTTCTGTTTTTAATGAAACACACATGAATTATTAATGCCGCCTCAAATGCACAGATTTTTAAAAACTTGTCATAACTATTAAGGTTAAGCATGCTTAAAAATGAAACATGTTTTCTCAAAAGTATTTTCTCACTTGTTTTGGGCCAAAGTAGTGTCAAGACAAGTAGGAAGCTTAATGCCACCAACCTGTAGGTGAAGACACTGAAGAGCAAGCAGCCTCCACCCGCCTGCCTCCCTTCCCCTTGGCCATCCAGAGACGAACAGAAGGGATATACTTGCACAAGGTACTTGCTTATTGGCAAATGAAGAAAGCAAAAGGCAAACAAACTACTGCTAAAAGTAATCCAAGGTTCACGATAGAAACACCCCTATTTATCATAGCTCAGTTCTGCTTGACAGTTCTATATGCCTTTAGAAATAACATTATATAGTTTACCATCTAAGTATATTCAAGCTGGTAGTATGAAAGTGTTACTGTGATTAAACCCTTATAGAATACAAACCAAAAAAGTATTTGATTATTCACTGCTTGTTCACCAGAACCATCACCACCACCAGTCTGTCACACAGAATACAATTCTGCTTGTTAACTCGTGCTCCCTCTGCTGACTTTCTAGTTGTAAGACATACTATATCTTTCCCAATAGATGCTATTTATTTATTTATTTATTTGTAAAGAAAATGGTGGATTTCACATGTATAATTAAAATCCCCTACTTTTAAAAGGATTACCACAAGTACTAATAAATATGAATCATAAATTGTCTCTCTGATTCTAGGTATTTACTTCGCAAAATATGAACTTCATTTAAATTTCAGTTGTTTAGGAGAACACCTTTCCTCCTTAGCCCTAAAGGGTACTGGCAACTTTACAAGGCAGTCCTGGTACTGTACTAAATTTAGCCACAGTACCATGACAGTCAGAAAGCACATATACAGAAAGGCTTTATAAACTAAAGTCAGTTGCAAAGCATGTGTAGTTAGAACAATTATCTCATAGGATGAAGACTATCTCCATACTTTCAGCAACCAGCTTCTCTAAAAGATGATGATGTTGAAGAAATAAGTAGTATTTATCACTTATCAATGAATTTGAAGTGATTGACACAGAGCAAATTACTTTACCGTGTTCAAATATGCCTGATTAGGATGAGAGGAATGAAATCATTAGTATTAGGAGAGAATCCAGAGAAGCAACTGGTCATTCTCACTTCACTGCATTTGAATTTCCAACGACCATAATTTACAATAATTTGAAGGACGTTAAGTTAATAAATCTCACTGATTCAAAAAGCTACATACAGTAATATACTAATATAGGCATCCGCAAGGAAAGATAAGAGATACCTATATTTATGAGATAGATATGTAGGTAGAAGGAAACAACTGCTTGTGAATTATATCCTCTGTGGCAGTTGTCTTGTAAAAATTCTAAAATCCCTTCCTTGACCTAAGAACACCTAATTGACTTCAGCGAGCTGGCATGTGATTATTTTAGAGAAATGTTCATGAAATCAGTATTCTTTTATAATTCACTATCTGTGTGTTTGTTTAAACATATAATTAGTCTGAAATTTTTTATACCAACTTCCAAGAAAACGTGGAAGTCTAGAATGATGGGATAGGTATATACAAGCTCCTCAGGTCTGTATTAGACCATTAGAAAACCCACATCTGGGAGTTACGTCTCTGTAATAAAAGATGGCACTTTCATAACAGCAACAGGAAGCTGCACAGTTTATTCTCATGCAAAATAACAATAGATGTGGAATGACTCTCAAGAAGTCTTTGAAGAGCCTCATTTGGATGTGTGGCTGAACATGGGCAACAGTGTATGTAAAAAAGAATGATGTACGTATGCTGCATCTAATGCAAGTGCTGGTATCTCTAGTTCATGGAAACTTGACAGTGAACTCACTTTCTGCAAGAAAATTACAAATTGTCATAGATTCTACTTGGAAAGTTATCCAGTGCCCTGCATAGCCAAGATCATGGACAGCACAACCAGAAAAAGTAGATGTATCATTTTCAATCCTGATCTCAGTTGAAATCGTTGATTTCACAGCATGCTATGAACACCTTCAAAAGAGTCTCATTAGCCAAAGTTACAGAATCCAATATTCTATTTGAAGAAGAGCAGAAGACTGTATATTTAAGGAAGACCATCAGAATTCCTAAACTTCAACATGTTCATACTGTAAGTGTATTCAAAATGGTTGACAAGAGATGTGAAAGGGTTTCCAGTCTAAGCTCTTTGGCCTTGCAAAAATAAGCTCATGTCAATGCCTTGAAAAACTTTTGAAGAAACAGGCTTCTTCAAAATACCTATACCAACCCCACTATAGATTCCTAAAATGAAGTTGCTTATCTCTCATGGCTTAAAATAACTCTCACTGGCTTACCTTACTTGGATAGAAAGCACACTTGAAGACACTGACCTGTCACCTGGACCTTTATGAGTGGTCCTGGATCTGAAGGTGACAAGCCAAATCTTCCCTAAGGAGAAAAATGACCCAAGGTAGGTTGGTTTGCCACAAGACCTCCCAGAAAGATGCCAAACTTCTGTGCAACACAAAAAAGGAAATACAGTAGCAATGGGTTCATTTTCCTTTTCCTGTAGAGAAAAATCCTATCTGTGTAGCCTCTAACACCATGCCTTGTATGCTCTTTTGACTGTGACCACCAAAGCCAATCACATCAAAGAAAAAAGTCTCCATATCTATTATTTTTAAAGTATTTTCCCAGTTTAAGATCTGGGTTTATCTGAGAAAAAGTTACTGCTTTTCCTAATGGTACAATAAAATGGGATGAAAAGTGCAAATGATTCAGTTATTTAGTGGAAAGGAGAAAAAAAAAAAAAAAGATCAGATTTCATCACCCAATCAGCCTGTCCACCTTCACCAACCCATTTCTGAATAGTTTTAGAATGCTGCTGGGCTAAAAAACTCTCACACCAACTCCATTTAATTGTCTTAGTCTTTCAGTGTCTAAGTTAAACTTTTGTCTTTAATTTTTGCTCCAAATTTTCAAGGACATACAAAATCTCTCTCACCAAGAGTCCCAATACAGAAACTTCAGATAAATCTGGCTGCCTTAGTTTCTGAAGTCACTAGGTCAACTGAATAGAAAATAAGGCCTTAAATAGTAACTCAGCTGACGAAATTTCTCAGAATTGCTAAAATTCTTCCTACCTATTTGTAAGGAAATATATTTGCTGAAGGAACATTAACTTCTGAGTATATGCTTAAGTATCTTATGAAAAAGAAATAGTTCTGTTCTAATGAATAATCACTCTACACATTTTCTACACTCAAAATTATCTCAACACAAAGAAAAAAAATCTGACTTAAGAATGATTCAACATCTTCCTTTCACCCCCACTTTAATGACAGTTAAGGCTGTGGAAAAAAAAAACCCCACGCCTATCCTACTTTTTTGATGAATGACTCTGCTGTTGAATCTCAGCAAGTATTTCCAGTGAGCACTGAAGCAAGAACAACTCTAAAAAGGATGAGTAAAATAGGTTTAATATACCCAATTAAAATTCAGATGTCCATAAAAGTCACTCACAATTTCTCCACAGCGATGTCTGTTTTTCTTTTCCTCATCATTTCATTGATTACTTTTAATGACAGGAACAGAAGAAATTCAGTTTCTGAACTCCCTTACTATAGAAAAAGTAAAGCTTAAAATAGTAACAAAGTAACTCACCAAAGCAACTGACTTAAATGGAAGGATCCCACTAGTATATTGAACGAACCTGCACTTAATTGATGTTTGGATAGACATTTTGAACTGCTGGTTTCATGTGTTCTTAGCCCAAGAAGTCCATTCTCTCAGAAAAGTATGTTTTAGGGATTTCACGTGTCTGCCACGTAATCAAAGAGGGACTAAGTGCAATACCCAGAAAAACTAAATTTAAGTTAAACCTTTCTTTCACAGAGATTCTCCAATTATAGCATGAACCATTAAATCTCAACCGAAAAAGGGAAATTCCCCTGCACAGAATGACTGATCATCTGATCACCAACTATCAAACAAGTTTATTTAGTCTCCTACTCCTATTAGGAATTCACAACTACTGTTTCTTCAGTGTCCTTAGATCTCTTCAATCAACTTGAAGCATAAGACTGCCTATTGTAGTTATGCAGACCAGTGCAAGTATATTTTCAATATTCTGGGAAATTTTAAAGCACTGAAAGACTGCACTGAGTAGCATTAAAGGTCTAGCAAATATCCATCTCACAATTGATGACTAGTAAGTCCTCAAGACTGAAAGGCTGACCTGCTAGTCATCAGGAAGCAATGCTGCTGAAAGGATTTGGAAACCTAGATGTAAATCCTGAACTTCATCATGTCACAGTTTTTATTCCTCTGATGTTAGTAACAGTACACACAAGGTAGGTAGATAATAAATGATAAAGAAAAAAAATTAGACCGTCCATATTTACATTAATGGAATATAGCAGGAACAAGCTAAAACCCCCTAACATGTACAGCAGAGACATCAAGAAATGCCTCATGGTTCAACTCTTTTTTTCTATATTTGCAAACAACTATCACTAAATCCAACTTTGCCTGGAACATCTTAATTCACTAGAGTATATCTATAATTTGCTGAAAGCACTGGGAAAAGAGTGCAGGCATTACCAAAATGTTTGGATAAGCCATGAACTGACACACAAATAGGAACCGGAGTGCATGCTGGAAGCCCTTTCCTTGACTGAGCAAAATGCAGTTTCTGCACAGATCTCTGTTCAAACCTTTCTTGGTAAAGTTATTTTCATACAGATGCAAAATGAAGGACATAGGTACGACATCTCATCTGTCTCAGAGGAAACCTTTCACTTAATTTGTCATGAAGCATTTTACAATGACGTGGATGTCTTCTTTACTATGATAATTTCAGACAGCATATCGGGCCATTTACATAAGGCATGTGAAGCCAAGGGCAGTCCAAAAAAACCAACCAACCAACCAAAAAAAACAACAAACAACAAAAAACCAAAACCTTGATTCAGAAATCTGATGACTTCATCAACCTGGAAAGTTTCCAGATCAAAGGAACTACAAAATAGAGGAAGTAGCTGAAGCCTCATTTATATCTCAAACCCCAAAAGGCTTCTTATACTATATCCTGGATATGACTGCTGCTGCTCTGCAGGAAATAGTCCTTAGCAATTCAGCTCCATTGACTTTATCTCTTCTAGAGTGGAAGTGATGTATTCCTGGTTAGACTGGATGGTTAGGTGACAACAGCTTGATGAAAAGAGACAAAGTTTTCTGTACATGCTGCTGCACAAACACTTGTCTTCTTTGTTTTTAAAGTATCAGGTCAACATTGATCTTTCAGTACAAATACTTGTAAATGAGTCTAAAAAGCGTGGAAAAAAAATATGAATAAACCATCATAACAGGAATGCAAACTATCCAATATTGTTTTTTTAATAAAAACAGGAGTACTGATACGAGAAGAAAAGGTAAAAGGAGAAACAGAATGATCTTTGCGATTCTGGATTATACCATAAATTGTGCCTGTAACAAAATAAGCAGAAAATACTCCAAGAGACTGACAGTTTACATGCAACGTTTAACACAGGTCAGAAACTGCGCTTTTTTGTAAGGTCAAAAACAACTGACCTTGAGGTCACAAGGAGTGGAATTTTGTACTTAAACTACTCTATTATCATGTCTGCTTCACATGTAAGAATAGAAAATGTCAGTGCATAAAGGTACCTGGAAAGATTATTACTTGAGTTACATATTTTCGGGGGGGATCTTTAAAATGAACTTAAGTCAGTGCTCTAGAACAACTCCTATTTAACAAATACATATTCCCCAGATAAATCTAAAATGACAACACTATTCTAAATGAAAATCTAGAGGATCACTTAGAGGACTGTTTTAGTAATATACTAGTTGCTGGTAACTAAATTAAGTTCTTAAGTATTTTTGAAGGAGATGCTAAACAGCTGATCAGCTAAAGTTAAACAAAAAAACCTTTTAGCATTGCTGACCAGTGCAGACTAGGAACATAGTACCTAAGCTGAATGATGTATAATTCAACCAGTATCAACAAGAGTAATCTAATCTCCTAGGATTTTACTGTTTTGTTCTTTTTTGACAGATGTACTTATCATGTGTTATTTTGCATTTTTTTCTTCTCTGAATTACACAAATATGCAATAAGCAATTTCATAATTAAGTTTAACTTGAGTCATAAAAATTGCCATAGTCTAATATTAAAGAATTATTCAGTCTGCTCTGAACTCTGATGGTTAATTTACTTACTTCAAGGTCTGGGAAATTAATTCATTAAGCTACTTAAATAATGAGGATACGCAGCCAACATACAGCAACAAAACCAATACAGTTTAGATGAGTAAGTCATAAGATAGCCTGGGGTTTTTTCTCCCCCAAGATGCCCTATCTGCTGTTTATTCCTTCTTGCTAAGGTGGTATGGGATATACAGCACAAGTGGAAAGGTCCAGCAGTTAGAAGTTACTCAGAGAAAAGGATCTGCTTGAGGTGAAATGATAACTGAATTATTAAACAAAGAACATAATCAATATAATAAATACAAACAATATAATAAATACAAAGTAGTATTTAGTGACATGGACAGAAAACATACATAGTGCCATTACAACTGCGTCCAGTCATCAAAGACAATGTAGAAGCAGGTAAGCCAAAAGGCAGACGTACATGAAAGCAAAATTTGAAACTACTTCTGTAACATAGAAAAAGGAATTATATTAGGCTATATCAGATAAAAATCACTAAGCAGTGTAATAGTTCCTCTGTGCTAGAAAAAATATAAATACACTTGCATTAAAAATAAGATGAAAAATGCTGAAAAATTGATTCTCTAACATTCCACCCATCAGCATTCCCTAAATCTCAATTTCTGAGAGAGGTAAGCAAATTAAACAAACTAATAGCTATCACTCACATACTAAGGGAATGGAACAGAAAATTAATTGATGCAAATACTTAACAGTCAACTACTACCATGCCTATTTTGCATATAAAAACAAAATGTGAAAAAAAGGGCACTTTATTATAGATGCAAACATCTCCATGCGTGTGAAATTAGTTACAAGTGACTTAGCCTAGTTTTGCAAATGAACTACGCACCTAACTTCACAGGAAATTTCATGTTCTTCTGTCAGCATAAATACTGGAAATTTTCAGAAAGCAAATCAATGAACAGACAATCTCATTCCTCTTTAAAATATACTTGTAACATTATTAGGAAAGTATTTTCCTTATTCTTTCCTTAGCATGCAACAGGTTTTTTTGTAGTTAAATTGCTGTACTAAATTGCCTGAAATGTAACTCTAATAGAAGGAAAAATTAATCATGTTTGCAGCATTTTGTGACATACTGTACCACTGTTTTATCAGCATTTTTCTGTTACCACAGCTTCTCTCTTCTCCTGCCACCAGATCAATTTGTTCTGGGCACTTGCTATTAGAAATATAGTAGTCTCTCGCAAATCACAAATTATACTCACATCCAAATAACCCAATAATATATTTTCCAAACACTTAAGTCGTCAATAATTTGGAGTGGAGGTAGGATTAGTTTTTAAGTCCGCAAGTGATGGTATCAATTCTGAAACATTTAAATATTGGTTTACAAATATTGCTTATAGCTTAATAGCGTCATAGATGTAACTTCACAAAGATATTGGCTCTAGACAGTAATTATATCCTCAGCCTAATGTTGCAGTTAATGGACATACACATTTCAATGATAATTGCAATGCCTGAACATGATAATGTGCCTTTATTAGCAGCTACAAAATAAAGCTCAGTTACAGCCAAGTGTAGAACTGAACTATGCTAATTATTTATTTTTAAGATTGCCTGATTTGTATTATAAAATTCTAAAATAAAATAGCACAGCACTTAAACCAGTGCTTTAATTGCAAACATGTGATTAAATAATATCTATATAAAGATTCATGCAGGTTTTAGTTGTCATGAGGAATGAGCCAAAAGATAACAAGTTAGTAAGATAAAGGTGTAGGTAACTGAACAGCAAATATACAGCACTTAAGGTGGGGGGGGGGGGGAGCGGGGAAGGAGATTTTAAGGATTTAAAGATTTTAAACAGCATTGCAAGAAAAGGAGGAAGACTAGGAGTATATAATGTATAATTTTGGAAAAGAGAAAACAAAACAAAAATTTCCCCAAGCAAACGCAGAAGAAAAAGTACTGCATAGTCCAAGAAGAAAACCATACTGATTCCTGCATAAAACAACCAAGTAAAAAAATGACAGAATTGAGGATATGTAAAATGAAGAATACTTCACAACTCAACCTGATAAGAAAACCGATGTTTATGACACTGCAAAGTTCTTAGTGTTTGTCTTTATGTTTTGATAGGTTCTTTGCTGTACAGAATTTCCAATGGAGAAATTCAATAAAGAAATTTCTAAAAGTAGTTAACGAACAGGCACAGTGTATTGTGATTTAATGTTTGCCAAGGCATTGTAAGTAAGAATTGCTGTCTAGTCCCATGAATTAAAATGTCACAGATTTTAGCTCACTTGTTTTTGGTTTTTTGTTGTTTTTTTAAAAACAGAAAACCAAAAAATTCTGCACTAGGTACTTAAAGAATACTTAAAGAAGTATTAGATTTCTCCAAAGGAAATCCAATTATTTTTCACATGAAGCAAGATGGTTGTCAGTGCAAGCCACAATCTAGAATTAAAAATAACTATACATTTTTATAAGCAATGGCACAATTAACTTAGCTTGTCCAATCTTTAGGCAATTAAGTTCAAATTTTAGTTCAGGAATATTTGCTGAAAGTTCTTTCTGCTCATGGCAGGGTAGGAACTATGATAGAAAACATGAAAGGAGATCTGCCTGAGTAACATTTACTTGAGTAAATCTTCTCTAGCTCCTAAACTTGCTAGAAATTGGTGAGTTGAGAAGTCAGAGCCTCGAAGAGGAAAGAGCCAAAGTAATTCACATACATATGAAGCAACATTTTTTTCTGAAGACAATAATAAAAAAAACACAGTGCCAATTCTTTTGTCCAAAAAACCTGATGAATTCTGAACACTGAGCTGCTCCAAGCCAAACTGGCAACTCCAATCCCAGAAAACCATCCTACACTTAAAAGGCTGCACTACAGATTCGACTAGTTTTGTGGTTGTCTCCATGCTGGAAGACAGAAATTTAGTTCAAGAAACATTAAATGTTCTCATTTCATTTTTGCTCTTTAAAGCTTTGGAAACAAGATTTTTCTTTACAGGTATGACTAAAATCAGCAGGAAATTACTTGTCAAATAATACAACTGTATTTGTCCATTTCAGCCTTATCTTTCCCAGCATTTTGACCATACTGAATGCTGAGCCTATGTAAAAAGCTTGAAATCTCTTTGAAATTTAAGTTGGTACCTTGTAACCTCTTAAGTTCTGTAGGTAAGCATAATATCTTATTTGTTATATTTTAAAGCTAAAAATGTTTAGAAGAAAAAGTTGCCAAATGCCAAAAATGGCATTAATGACATTTCTTAGGAAGTTTGTATTAGTTCTACAGATCTGGAAAAATCCTGCAATACTTTGATCACTCACCACGATATCATCTACTTACTTTGATTTCTGTACTAGCAATTATATTCTATTTAATTCAGCATGGACAGTTACATGAATCTAGAGGCTTTTATGACCAGTACTATGTAGTATTTCCTTCCCACCATTTATTTGGAAAAAACACATACCTGTTGTGTTTGACAAAACAAACCTAGTTCTGCTTGTGACATTCCTTTCCTGCACATATAGCCACAGAGGGGAGGCTACACACTACCTCAAAAGGAAATGAATTCTCCAACAGCTGTTGAAGCTTTTCATCAGTACCAGATGGATCCAAGCCCCACTGAAGTTAATCCCTACTTTCTTTTCCTATATGAACTGCAAGGAGATTGGATGAGAACAGTGTGGTACCTGTGAAACAGAGTAAAAATGGGATTTGGCCCAGTGAAGCAAAAAATACCAGTGCCAATGTTTTTCTTCTGAAACAACCGTTCTTTATTCTTCCTAGACCATGCCACAGAAATAAGTTGTACCCAATTCTCGCTATGATGCTTCCTTAACAAACTCTAAATGTTAAACTTAAATGAGAGGCATTTCATGCAATCTGAAAAATATTCAGTTCAATTAAAAATAATTGATGCATGGTGAAATAATTCTTCCCAAAGCTGCTGTAAAATCTTCAAAAAATAAAGCTACTTAATAATTTTCATCTCCTACAGGCTAGAGAGAAGCATTATTGCATATTAAAAATTGGAGTGTGGTTTTCCCAGAGGTAGAAGAAAGTTATTAAAACAACCTATTTATTGTTGATATAACTATCCATTTGTGCTACACAAAAAGTAACAATTTCAGTACATTAAAAGAAAAGCTAATTAAGGCATAATTAGTACTTTCTATGTTTTGATAATTAAGGGTTAGTTGGCTATTTCTTTTCAAATTTCTATTTGATGTACCCCAACAATGCCTTTAATGAGCAGCTAACACTATTGAATCCCTGATGGCTGAGGAGTTTAGTGACCACTACTACATTACTTTCATTTATCACTGCCTCTTTACCTATAAATTAAAGTAGCCCTGTAGCTATGTTGATCTACTTTATATCAATTTCTTCATCCATATCAGCTGAATATGTATGGCATTAACCTCATTTACTAGTTTGGAAAAGCTGAATTAAAATGAGATCTAATTTCTAGTGCACAGAACAATTTCAAAACTGCCTGCTAATTTCCAGCACCTGTCAGTGTTGTGATCTTCACCTCATTGTAATGAAATAAAACAGTATATATATTTTACAGCTCAGAAAAGGATAATCATTCATAAGTGTTAAGACATCATTAATCATGAAGACACAGAATCTTTTATGAGATGCACACAGATGAACAACACCTTTACTTGCAAAGATCTCCACTAAAGTCAGTGGGACTGCTGCAGATCTCTGGGTCTTATATTGTGCAGGGTGAGAAGTAGTCACATTCTGCACAACTGTGTTTTGGGTTGTTTTTTTTATTTTTTTTGCTAGGTCATGCTTCTGTGTCTGCAGGCAATGGAATCAAAGAAATATACATATACTGAAGAAATACCAAAATAACATAAGACAACAGAATACACACTACACATTATAAGAGAAGCCTGTGTTCACTGGTTAGATGATACCTGGTTACATGCGTTTTTTGCTTTCAGCTACTGCAAACAACATTCAGCAAGGAAATTATATTTTTTCCTCCCCTCTAAACGCACTGTAGTCTAAATTCTAAACTCTCCAGTTATTTTTTTATCATAATGCAGATCTACCTCATATATCAAGTCTATAATTTAAAAGCTTTAAAAACACATATAGATGCAATCCTAAAAGTTAATACAGTAACTTCTTTACATTGTCCACATAAGCAAATAAAACATGTGCAGGATACAGTAAGAAATCCTATTTGCATCCCCCCACCCCACTTTATAATCATGCTTCAACTTGTATTTGTAAAGGCTCTTTATGAAACATTAATACATACTCCTACTTCCTTCCTCACTCTTAACTGCCTTAGATTAAAAACCAGACCAGATTCCCCAGATGACTCAACTGATGCACCCACAGAAGTTGGCAGCTGTATCTCTTCATTTGTACATGGGGCTGTTGCCCAGAAACAGAACAGTTTGAATTCTAACTCATACTTTTCTACCTTGGGTCCCTAACACTTTTACTTAAGGCTGGGACAAAAGAAAAACATGGCTTGCTGGAAAACCCTACTGCCAGTGATCTTCACTTCTGGAGGTATCCCTCGAAGTAGAGCCGTCTGGTACAGATTAAAATTACCTCCAGACTTCCCTAAACACATTCAGGGCTACTGTTTGATTAGAAAGAGCAGAACAGGGAACCATTAATTGCTTCGCAGTGGAGCAGAAGAGTTTACTTAAATGCATTTTAACCAATAAAATCTTTTTAATATACAAAACAAACACCAACCTTGCAAGCATAACTATACTGGTTAAGATTATGGGTGGGATTTCTTAAAAATAGCTCTGCTTATAAAAGCTGAAAACAGAACTCGAGCCATGATGTGTAATCAGGCTCTGCTAAAGAGCATAGCTCAGTCTCAAACACTTGCTATTACTAATGTTGCTCTCACCACACTACCCTTACCTAACACGTGAACAGGTTCCAGCTTTGACCTCTCTGTTTCAGGAATGGCAATAGTAAACTAAAGGGATAACTCTAGTTAAATAGCGCCACATGCTGTAGGAAGCAAACATGACAAGTGCAAAATTGAGATAAAATCCTTAATCTCACTTAGAATGCCACAAAAAACCCAGAGTGTAAGTGACATGACAGACAGTTCTACACCCTAATTCTAAACCCTACTTAACACATTAATTACATTAAAAATATTAATGTAATTTCTTTCCCACATATAGAACCACTGAATTGTTCGCTAAATACTTACACTTTCAATCACAAAATATTTAACAGCTAAAAGCATTCCCCCAAAAAACTGAAGATGCAAAGGAACTAACAATAAGAAGAACTTGACTTCTGTACGCACACACTTTTCAAGAGCACACTATTAGAATAACTCTTTATTATATCTCAAGAGAAAAGTCTTCAACCAAACCCATCTTTTTTATAAAATCACTGTAAGCTATGTAGATACAAAAAACTGAACTGAACACTGTTAAAAAGTGTCAGGACTCCAGATTATGAAGATGCCTTAGTGTTAAAATTTGTTTCAAGTTAAAGATACAATTCTAAGTTAACTTAAGAAATTTTAGTAACTAACTTAGCTAAGTCAAATTTCCTATGATATGTTAATCGGCAAAACTTATCCAACAAGCTACAGTTTGATTTACTCTTGGCAATCTCTAACTACCAATTAGAGACAGTCAGAGAGCCAAATACGCCCGCCCGTGCCATCAACTGCTGATCTAGCCTCTCCCCCAGGGGTGAGTTTGGAATAGATGCAGTCTGAACCACTCTAGGGAAGCCTACAAACCCCTCCTGTTGCTTTTTTTCCCCTCCAAGGACAAATCTCTGATGTGTCTGGAAGCAGGAAAAGGTCCTGGCTAACAAGTCTTGCCTTTTTATCCTTGTTTAGCTTAAATTAGCGTCCCAAGTACAAAAATGTTGAACTATATTTATTATCTGAGTTAACAAATACACTCTGCAACAACACAAGCAGCATTCAAGCGCAAGGAGCAGACCTCAAGATCTGGTCTACCTGCCACGGCAAGGTAAGAACTTGCGCTGTAACTCATGAAGCACCTGCTCATTAAGTGACAGCTCTGCTCTAACCCACAATAAAAAAGGCCGCTAATACATTCTTAGCACCCCCAACCTATTTTTTGCACTTGCCATGGAAAGTTACACAACTTAGCAGAGATGTCACCAGACAGTCTCTCCAAACTGCAGTGAAAGTCCCACCTGTGGCTAGATAATTAAGAAGAGATCTTCCTTAGCATGGATAAATGAGGCGTGAACTCATGTTTTGAGCTGGAAAAGGCGTCAGTCTCCTCTGCCAAATCTCCATGTTCAAAGATACTGCAATTCCTGTCACTCTTAGTACCCATATTCTTTTGCCTTTTCAAATGGCTGTAATGAGTTACTTGAAACATGCCAGGCTAAAATAAAACCCTGAAATAACAGAAAAATTCCTTATCGGTGGTTGGTTGACATAACACACAATACAAATAGGAGGGCTCATTTCCCCACTAAGCATGCTTTTCACTGGCTAAGCCATAGCAAATAACCATGACCATTTATAACAGTCTTATTATGAAGCATGAGATTAGACCAGCAGGACTTCTGGTTTATTCTGTACTTTATGGAAGAATGAATTAAGTATACCTGGACATATATCAAAAGCCCCCATAGCATCCTGGGTAGCACACACCAGTACTCTGTTACTTGTATAGTTAAAAAGACTTCCCTGAGTCTTCCTTGCTACAAATTAAGCGAATTACAGCCTGTCTTTCCCTTGAAGGGCACTGAAAACATCTGATCTCTAGCTTTCCTAGAACGACTCCTGACATCCTCGATTTTTGTCCCACACCAATAACCTATTTGCTAAACTAAACCAAAGCAGCATCTTCTGTATCTTATTTGTGGTGTTGTACTCTCCCATTTGTCTACAGTTTTCTCAAAGTGTGGTGCCCCAAACTGGACACATTGTGCCAGCTGAAGCCCAGTCAGAACCAAATATTCAGAACTGAATAAGAAATTCCAGCACCTGACACAATATTCCTGCTACTTCAGCCACAAAGATGTTGTCTTTTTCTTGTGTGCAAAAACAACACATACTGTTGAGTTACCCCTGCTTACACTCCACAGCTTTTTCTGAAATAATAATGCTGCCTGGTCAGAGATTTCCCAGCGGTAGCTCTAAGAGGGAATTTTCATTCCTAAGCACGGTGTTTCACCAGCATTTTAAACTTTCAGGTTATTCCTGCAGCTAATGAAGATCATTCTGAATTCAAATCCTGTCCTTTGTGATCATTCCCTCCCAGTCTAGTGTCACTTGCAAATATAAATAAATAATTGTATAGTTGTTGATATGTTAAGAATATTGCAAAGGAAAAAGCCTCATTCAAAACAGCAGTGTGTTTGATGTCAGGAATCAGATTTCAATGCAATATTACACTGCTTACAGTAGTGGCTAACAGTGGCACACTACGGTAATGCTAGAGCTACCACAGATAGAAGCTGAGACTACAATTTCAGTAAAGCACAGCGCAGTGCTTTTCCAGCCAACTTATCTTCTACTACCCTGCCAGCATCCCAATCAGCAATATGCCACAAAAAGATGACTCTGTGAAGGCTAAGTCATATCAGCATGAAAACAAAACATCTATTGATAGACAAATAGATATTAATAGTGCTGTACAGTACCAGAGAATCCAGGCTAGTATTAAACAGACATATAATATATATTCATTCAAAGGTCTATCTGATCCAAAAGACAGTGTCTTGATGTATTATTTTTGTATTGGAAATGTAATGGTACTAAAAGTATATTATAGTATCACAGAAGAGATCTCCAAGGTTTTGCTATTCTTCCTTAGACAGTAAGCCCCAGTGGACTTCTTAGTAAGAATGCATTAATTTACCTAGCCAATCTTCTTTTTCTATAATGAGTTTGCATTTATTATATTCACATACTTAAGAATATGAGTTAATGAACAAAATTTGTATATTTATATAGACTTGTTCTACAATTTCATTAGACTACTCGGCCTTCTCTAACAATTGTCTGTTTTCCAGTATGCAAGCATATGCTCAGATAGAGAAATATTCTCAAAAATTATTTCAACATGGCTGAAGCATGCAGAATTTCCATTATCCATTCTGTAAATAAAACAATTCAAGCAATCCTGAATATTTATATAAATGTGTATTAACTTAGTCATTTGATATATATCTGATTTTTCTGCTTCCAAGTGTGAGCCTTTTTATTGCATATTTGCAGATAGCTGCCAGCAAGACACAGTATCAGAGGATTTACAACTGTGAGGGTAGAATGCCATCTGCTGCTATACTTGCTGCTACAGCAGGATAAAACAGAAGAATCATACAAGTGTTGCCTTCTATCCTTCTCTTAACTGTAAAATGTATACAAACATCTCATTTTGTTTTATTAAAAATTAAAAAAAAACCCACCAAAACTGGGTGCTCAAATGCCTTTACACACAGCTTTTGTTGTAAAACAACGTCATACGGACCACAGGATTCTATCAATGCAAATGAGAGGCTGTTACATCAGGCTTACTAGAACAAAACAAAAAAGAAAGTGTAATTTGACTGCAAACTAAATTATACTGGTAGATGTAATCAAACCATTAAAAAAAACCCCAAACCACCCACACTTTGAAAATGCATTTGCAATGAACTATGGAGTTGCTAGACGGGCTAGAATTTAGAAATACCCCTTAAACTGTTAGACACCACGAAAGCCTTGCAAAATTCCCACTTTTCCAGTCTGGTTACAAGACACACATCATAAGCAAAGGCAGTATATGGAATATGATGTATTACCAGTTTGATTCATGTCCACTTATCAGGGCGGGGGGAAAAACCAAAACAATAAAGTGAAAGAAAACAAAACCATTTTCTTAAATTCATCCTACAGTTCTCCCCCATGTACTTTCGGTAAAAGTTAATTCTTTCTGTACAAAGTGCACTTCAGTAAATCAAATGGAAACATTAGCCAGCATTTTACTCAATAATTAACCATTTAACCTTCCACACAATGCAATTGCAGAGGCAGTCTTACGGTTATTCAAAACACATTGCTGAGCTCGATAAATTCATATGTATCGAATTCTGGTGTAGCTGGCAAATGTTCAAGTTCTACATTTTTTTCTACTGACAACAGAGCTCCAGGTGATTATAAATAATGCACTTCAGTTTTTGCCTGCTGCTTCACCCACTCACAAACGCTTCTTCCAGCTTTCTGTACGGATGGACATAAAAAGCTTAGGTATACAATCTTCTATAACAATCTGTTACAGCATACTATACATTGATAGGGCTTCTCCACACAGTTACACCTCAATCAGTCAGAATATAAGGTGAAACCAAAACTCTCAAAATCGGATAGAAAGAAAAAATAATCCAGGAATTACAGATCAGAATAACAACTACTGTACAGCCATGTTGCCTTTGAACTGCCATCAGTAGGAGTTTTGCTAATGAAAATACCAGGAACATGAGTACATTTTTACTGTGTACCTTCTCTTACTTAGCATTTAGAGCAGTGCACCATACTTAAAAATAACAAATCAGCTTTGACAATTGAAAGGAACACATTGCTTTCATGAAAAAGTAATTCAGTATAGTGTAAAACTTTATTTTTAATACTAAGTGAGGAACCATTCAATAAAGTTGAAGTACAGTTCAAACCTGAAGGGATAAAAGAATTCTTGAGATTGGGACCGTTCACCAGAAAGCAAGGATAGAGTACTAGACAAGTAAAACCAAATCTCAGTCACTGTCACAATTCTTGCTAAAGATTTGCTTGGGGCTCCAACAGAATTCTTTCAGCCTTTCTCAAGATCAATTGATCTCATCTTACTGACATTCTCTTTATAACATCTATATTATGACTGTCCCCTACAGTTAAGGTGAATTAACTGCTGCTTCTTCAAAAAAATGCATCTTACTTTTCCCTCTTCCCTATTTAAAATGCAGAAAAGCCAAGTAATGTGAGAAATACAGTGGAATCCACATAAGTGAGTAACTGTCAAAAGAACAGAACTATTAAAAGAATAAATCTTGTGTACCCAGCTGTGAAATATAACACAATATAGCAGAACCCAGCTAAATGCTTGAAATAAAAAATTGAAACGCAAAGTAACCTAAAATTGTTTAATGAACATAGCTGTTAAAATATTAACTCCTAGCATGCTGAAACTCGAAAGCATACATGGTTGGAAGCCCACTCAGATGAACAAAACATTAGTAAGTTATCTATCTGTCCATCTCTCTCTCCATCTAGCCAATCAGCCACCAGCTAAGCGCAAGAGCTTTTATGTGTTAAGATATACTGGCAGGTCAATTCCTGCACAGGCTTTTTTATTTCAAATGTTGTGGTTTGCAGCAAATATTTACCTTTGAGGTGTGCTGAAGCTGGTCTCCCACGTATGTTTTACGGAACTGATCCAAGAACCATAGAATTGCCAGTTCTACTTTTTCATTACTAGACTGCGGTAACTGGGCATCCATCAAAGATATCAGCTGAAAAACTCTTTTAACAACAGAAAAAAAACCAAAAACATTTTCAGGAAGAATTCTCAAATTAAATGATATTGTCACAGTTAATTTCTTTAGGAACCTATCAGCCGTTTTTTTGTTTGCCTAAATTTCTTCTAGGATTTTGTTTTGTTTAGATGCTAATTATGCTAACTGACCACTATTAAACATAAACATCAACATAAAGCTTTTCTAATTACTTTGTCACTTGAAATTTTCTCAGATACATATGTGATACTGTGGTGAGTTCGTAAAATGTTTTTTTCTTTCTTAGAGCATCAATTCCATGATGAAAGGCACAAAGAAATTTGAGAAGCATGGGTCTCAAACAGCAAGTAGAAGATAAGAGCTGTTCAAGTTCCCTGGAAATTGAAACTATTGTACTTAAAAATAAGTTTACATGTGCAGTATATAATGCACTGTCTGCCTCCCTTCTTCCCACTTCTGTCTCTCCTAAAACATCTAAACAAACATGTATTTTCTGACCTAAATCCTTACTTGGTATGTATCTCCATATTACCAGGACTGATTTCAAAGAACCAATTTCAGCCTATGTCAGCTAAGAAAATTTAATACTTTTTTTTTTATAAAGGAATATTCCTTTCTTTAATTTCCCATGTTCTTCTGCTACCTATTCCTTGAAATCCTAATTCCCTAGCAATTCAAAAAAATATTCTCATCTTTTGCCAATTCTGAAATATATAGTCACTGGATTAGAAGTCAGTAGGTACTTCATCTGTAAGCCTGTATATTAAAACCTCTCACTTTTAATAAAAACTTAGTGGAAGACTGCTAACACCACAGAGCCCCAGGGTAGATTAGGAAGGCAAGAAACAAAAGAGAATATGTAAAGCTTTTTATCCAATTCTAGTTGTATGTCCTTATTCATATGTTAGCTAGTGGACGTAAATAACAGGATCAAATATGCATGCCTTTTTTAACATACCTGTGGGTGAAAACAAGGATTAAGAAGTGTTTGCCACATACTTTGTGTTTGCCACAAGGAATACATGTCATTCACAATAATCCCTAAGCTCACCCCTTGCTCTAAAACTTGTAGAAAGAAGACTCTAGCATGCATATTTTTAAATCGAGACCCTTCTTTTTTATTCCGAGCTCTAGTCTAAAAATAAGCCTAAATTTTCAATGGTTGACCAGCAGTTCCTCTGCACTTCTTCACCTGCAATCATTAATGTAAAGGAAGTAGTGCAGAAAATAATAGCCATAGCTCACAGCTAATAAAATTAACACTTGTATACAAGTATAGCATACAAATGAAAACAGGTAGCTACATGGGCATATCTAAACACTACCTATAGTAAGAGACATATTTGCCTTTAATCTTCTTTCCTTCCTCTGAAACATAGTTTTGAAATGATAGCCTTAATGGCTCCTTCACTGCTCAGGATGATGAATCAGGAAAGATCAAAGCCAGCAGAATGGTCTCAATCCACAGAAAGTCAGTACAGACCTTGAGCACCCACCATCCAAAAACTGGACAAAAATTGAGACATTTAAATTCAAAGTATCTGCTGATACTAAATGTCATAATAAAAAAATCAGAATAAAGAATTCAAAACAAGCAATACTTACCGACAGGATAATTCTCCATCCATGGCATCATGTTCATCAGTACTAGTGTATGTTAATCGTCCTCCCACAAAAGTACCCACAAAATAGACAAGCCATGCCAGACGTCCTGACATTAAAAAGAAAGAACAGTTAATGATTATAAACCATTATGCTAGTACAATATACTTCCATAAGGTATCAGCAGTTCTATAAGGTGTCAGACTGCAGAATGCTGTCAAGAGAACGGTTAGGTTTCTCCCTCTACCAGATTTAAAACCTACCAAGACAAATCAACTAACAAATAATTCTGAGCAGAACTGACAGATAAACTAGAACAGCCTATTAACCTGGACATGCTTATAAATAAAACACAAAAGAATTAACCTAAAATACAAATTAAGCAAACTCAGCCTGGTAAGATTAGATATACTATTAACCTAGTATCCTCACTTGCCTGCCACAAGTTACGTCAAGGCATGGAACAATTTTATCTACAGTGGGGCTGCTACATCTACTTATCATAGCATTAGGAAGTAATTGAGACTCACTACAATCTACTTGTTTCTTACTTCTATTTCAAATAAAGAATTCTTTGTAGTATTAAACTACTATCTAAAGTGATTTGCACTTAAGAAAATATTTGTTTTAAGTCAGACATATTCTTCAAGAAAAGAGTTTGTGAACCACCACATAGTTTTGAAAGTCTCTGCGGACTGTTTTCTAAAAGGATTTGAAAGACAGAGCTCATCCATTTCAAGCCACACCGTCATGCCTTCTGATCTTCCAGATTATTTAGCTGTCAGTTTCCACTAAAGCACTTACAGGATCCATTGGCAAAGGCCTTATCAAGTAAAGTACAACACAAGGATCACAATTTCTGTAAATTCCATAAATAACTCCTTGAGTTTGTGTATGTACTGTATGCTGTACAGATTTTCAAATACTGAAACCCCACTTTATAAATAAATATGGAACTGTTAAGTTTATAAACACTGAACTCAGGGGAATTCTTTTGGCCTCTCTCTGCTGGAAAATCATTGCCATGTTGCAAAACCTGGATTATTTTAATCTCTGGCACGTTAAAGTGGAGTATCTTTAAATTTGACCTACTGATACCTACTCAAGCCATGTAGGTTCCTGCTTCAGCTTTTTAAGTTGTGAGTCCAGTAACCAATGGTATCCTCTCTCAGGAAGGATGCACTATTTTCCCCTAAATTAAGATCAAAACTAAGACCTGAATAGCAAAGTAACATATAGACCTGTTAAAACTTCAGGATACCACTAAAGGATTCTTCCTCAACTGAAATGCACTGAGACTACAGGACAGTAAAGCTATTTTTAGACTCCATCTTCATTTGGTCAAATACACTTTGTAATAAATTAAAGTGAACTGGTTGAAAATAACATAGCAAAGACAACTTGGAAAAGTTTCCATTTAAGTTAAATCAAGTTACAAACAAGGCTTCTCAGTAAGTGAGATATTTACATAAACTAGAAGATGTCTTACCCTCATTACCAGGGTTTTAGCAAGTGACAACAGCATAACTTACAAGAGTGAAGATAATACCCTGATGAATAAAGTGCCTTCTGAACTCATTTTGAAGTTTAACATAAAGGATCAAGTACAGATAAACAAATGAGGCCACGTTATGACTGTAAAACAATATTTTATTTTGGCTATTTCTACGTACATATCAGGACATGCACGGTATCTACCAAAAGTCTTATTTCATGTTTGTTTCAAATCTCTGATAAACTAGTCTTCATTTACATAACAATAAAATTCACTTAATTTCCCTCCTGTTTTGCATTGTTCTATTTTGAAAAACCAGAAATGATTAATAGTTCTGAGGTGTTCCAGTATCCTTACGGTCTGACTCTGGTGACTCTACATCATAAGTAATTCTGTTTCAGTACAGTGTGTTCTGTACATAAAAAAGATGCTGAGATCAAATATACACAAAAAGATAATGCAGATTATGGAATAACATGCAGATGATTTCAACACAAGTACAGGAAAGCATTCAGGTTTATCTTAAATCTCAGTCTTATTTTTTAAAAAATACCACACAAATATGTAATACAGTCTGAGATCTGTAACAAAAAACACTTTGTGACAGGGAACAAGTGTTAACTTTTGAGACAAGACAAGATACATGAGGAAGACTTCTAAATATCCTCTCATATTGTTCCTGTTCCATTCCTAATAATCCGGAAGAACAGTATCAGCTGTCCACCAACCAACATATTTCCCTGTTTCAAGACTGCTGCTTCTTCACAAACAGGACACTTCCAAGGAAAACCCCATTACACACACTACACGTTGCAGTACAAACAGCTGTTAATTTAGGACACTAAAAGATTGCACCATCATTAGCAAAACACCAAGGAACTGAAGCATCTAAGAGAACAGCCATTGCTCAAATGAATTTAGCATTAACAGCTACTAAAGAATGGCCATTTGAAGATGGTATCAAAAAGCAACTGTGAAGTGGTGCTAGCTGGTTCAAAGAGCCACCACTTTGGCCAATAGCCTTTTTTTAAAATAAAAACCTGTCTTCCTTTTAACAAATTGCAGTACCTTATTTTTAAGTATATAGTTATTTTTCTGATGATAGTGCTCTTCTCTTAGCACAATACCAATTAATAGGTATGACTTCTTTCCCTCATTTATACCTTCACTATTTAAAATTTTCAGCGCATTTGCTTTTGCAATTACTGAGGCGGACAACATCTTTTCTTTTAGAAAATAATTATTGCTGTAATAATCTGTAATTATGGTTTATAACAGCAATAATCCCAAAGAAATCAGTCATTACCATAGATCACAAGTAATCATTAACTACTGTTAATGACCCATTTCTTGGGGATTATTGTTTTAGTAAACCATGACCGCATCACTATTGATACAGAGAGCAAGGACAGTATAATAAAATGAGATCTTAATATTACATTAACTTATTTTGTAACATTAAAAGCCATTAAACATCTAAATTTAACTATGTATATCTAGGGGATATAACAGTTATTGTTCAATATGAGCACAAGTGTTTAGTTTGCAGAAAAGAAACACAATATTTAAACTGCATCAAATGTTTTCTAACGCATAATGGCAATCCCCAGAGGACTGACACTGAAAGACTCCAGCTGATTGTTTCCCTTTATATTCCATTCCTCACTCATGGGGGGCCAAATTCAGACTGCAGCTGGTCAATGAAATCAGGTCATTAATGAAAGTTCTCCCAAATAAAAGTTGACAGTTGCATGGAAGAAAGTGGAATGAGGTAAGTAGGAGATCTTATATAAATTAGTGAAAAAATGGCTCCTACATAGAAGAAAATCAGCATATTCAAACTCAACAAAAAAAGCAGCAAAATAAATAACAAACATTTAATAGCATGCAAAGAAACAGCTGTATTATGCAGTAACCTGTCTCACCTTTTCAAAACAACACCCTTTATCCATGTAAAGATGCAACAGCCATAAGATAACTATATTAGGAAAGAGCCAGTAGTTACAAAGAAAATTTAAGTGAGACACAGACAGGACCGAAATAGGTATATGAAAAAAAAAAATATAAAAAGTACTTATTATTTTTACAACTTAGACTACAATAAATAACTTGAGTTTCTTGAAAATTAGGCAATCCATCTTAACAGAGCTGTATAAAATAAATTAAGGTTTTTAATGTTACATTAATTTTTACAGACAGATAAATGCAAAAAGAACAAAAGTTAAAATCTTCATTTTCAAAAACTGTTCATCAAGTTGCAGCTGGTTCCCGTGAGGGCACCCGAGGCACTAAAATGTCGATTTTCAGAAATTAAAAGTTTTTACAGCTCTCATGCCTATATTCTAAAGAGGTAACAAGATGTTAAAACAAACAAAACAACTGCCAATGTATCCTATTTAATACAAAGACAAGTAGTGAAAATGCAGTGCAAGGTGACTTGGATCATTAATTCCTAGTTTGAGAAAAGGTCTAGTTATATCTGCCATAAGATCACTATGCTTTTTCATATGCAAGTATACGGTTATTGGCACATAAAACACAGTCTAAAAATTAAATACTAACCTTCCTGAACTGTGATTTCTAATGGATTCCTACTAGAAGAGTGCAATAGTTTTTGGTAGTTTTGTGCATTTTGGTCAAACAACTGTACAAGAAGTGTACAGGTCTTTTCGTATTCACACCTGCTAACCGTGCACAGTTGCTCCAGCTGCTGGAAAACTGTAGCTGTATCATCCAGTGGATCTTCTAAGCCATCTCTGGAATAGACATAAAAAGTGACCACTTAGCCACTATTGCTTAAAAGCTGTTTTCCCATCCAGATCTTATACCAATGTCACTGAAGTGCTGAACTATAAAAGCCTTAGCAGCTGGTGAATACAACGGAGATACATAAGATCTCATTTTATTTACATACATACCCATGCACATCCACACAAACACAGAACAGTATTCTACTTGTGCCTTCCTCTTAACACATATTTTAAAAAGCAACGAAGAGAGGAGATGAGGTTGGCAGTACGAACACAGAAAAGTAAACCCTGAAGAACTAAGGTCCACTGTGCCTGAATAGAATATTAACAAGCAGCATCTTTCTCAGAGGATAATGGGGGGAAAGAATGGAATACTTAGTAGAAATGGATTTTGCATATTCATCAAATTAAGCAGAAGACCATGATACCAAAGCCAACAAGCAAGCTTCAGTAAAATTCCATGCAACTTCTTTACAAATTTTTATTTTATTCTGCTGTAAACAAGCTGTGACCCTATGGAATGCCTATAACAAAGAGACCAACAGTCTTACCATAAAGTGTAACTATACTCATTACACGAATCACAATAGGAAAGGTTTATTCACCAGAAGGTTACCCTTTTATTGCACAGGCAACAAAACCTACAGATAAAGATAACATCCAAAAAGTTAACAAAGCTAATAGTGCTAACGTCCAAACTCTGCAAAATACAGAGCAGCTGAAAATCCTAATGTTCAAGATGGGCTGAAACAGACCTCTTCTCAGGTACTTACAAATATCTGAAATAAAAGTTCCCCTTCTAGTTTGTAGAAAAGCATCCTCTTGTAGACCCTTTGTAGAGGGTCATTAGTTCCTCACTCACCCTTACTCAAAAGGGAAAATACCTATTCAAACCCTCCAAAAGGGCAAAAGGGACTTTCCTTCGATTGTTCCAAACTACTTCTCTGTCTGAAGGACCAGCTGGAGGCTCCTGAATGGAGGGTGATTTTATCAACTATACTGGTTTGTAAGAAAAATGGTCATTCCAGCAGACAGGATTTGTTTGCAAAGATATCTATTAATCTCCTTGGAGCAAACAGAAGAAGTCTTACAAAATCAGCTCCCAGATATCCCACGTTTCTCAAGAATGGTCTGGACATTTGATATTAAAGTCTACATTTGATATTGCTGTCTACAGAAATGCCACAACCGAGGATCTTCATCACATGAGACAATAAGACAATACAACAGCAGTACACAAATCACTTAGAGCTAGGAATGGATACATGCCAACAGCATTACCAAGACCGTCTTAAGAATGATACAGACTGGTAGAAGAGAAGATCAGTGCTTTCCTCATCTTTTCCCTGCTGTCTTTTTTCACAGATTAGAAAGCTTAATCTTCCCCAAGGTAACAAGGACATCCAGAAGAATCTCTCATCAGTGCCAAACAAAGAAACTGAATTTTCAGTGCAGATGGTGATGCTGATGAAGGCAGCAGCACTTTTCAATGGAGCTGGTCATGCCAGATTGTTTGACCCAGAAGCTCAGCCCTACTGATTGCTTCAAGTCTGGAAGCTGATATGGAATTACCACTCAGTAAAGAAGAAAGCTGAGACGTGAAGGTTCAAGCCTGAGACTTCATTACAGAAAAGCTGAACAGAGACGATAATTTAAAAATGCCAAAAGAAGCGTAGGCTGGTTGAGAGAAAGCCCAGGAAAACTGACTGCACCTGCAATCAGCTGCTTGTCCTTCCCTGTCCTAGCATTGGAACACTGGAAGCTCCGCTAGGTACTATTAATTCTTGCTCCTGAGATAATGATAGAGAAGCTCACGATTTTGAACCATTAGGAAGTCAGCCTTTAACATACCTATGGTGATAACATGAGGCAAATAACACCAACTATAGCTTAGTCACTGAACAATAAAATGACAGATTATGTAATTTGCAGACATGAGATTTTGGCTAAGCTGAGACAAAAGAACAATGGTGAAATTGAATGCACTTCCTCACACAAACTGAACAAATGACATCATCTCAGTAATGTAAAATTGAAAAGTAAAAGCAGATGTGGTTTGTTCTGTAGTCCCGTAATCTGACAGGAGATCCTACCAGCAGGAATTCATAAAAGCCCCTGGAGAAAATTAAATCCTTCCAGCAACCTAAACACTTTTTTTCTTGTTTGCTATATTATAGTGTGGACTATAAGGTCATTTACTTAAACTATAAAAAGAAGATTTGAACCAACAAATTTTAAATTGGCCAATTTCAATCATGCTACCCTCTAGCTTGTTCTATTCAGTCTCACCCTTTCCAGTGCATGGGGTTCATTCTGCTTTCCCCCATTACCCTCCATGGTCCTAGAAAGTGACTCATCAAGAAAACATGTCACAGCTGAACAAAATAGTTAATTTAGATAGTCTTAAAAAGGGGGGGGGAGGGGGGATAGACTTTTTTCAAAACACAAAGGCCCATGAGAGAAAAAACAATTAGAATTTACATTTGATTTTGGCCTGGATTTAATAAGCAAAAGGAGTAAAATGCTATCAGCCAATTAGGATCATCTAAAGAAATTGCCATGGTAATCAGAACCAGTGTACTTAGATTTTTAAACATAACCAAAATATAATATGCAACAAATCAGAAAATTAAACATTCCATATTACAGTTTTAAAGTTGCAATTACAAGTTTACCTTATAACTACAGGAACACATTCCAGTCTAGAAGTAATATAAGCTTTTGTTATCTCAGGTGCATATGTATCTAAGAGGTGGGGTTCTGCCGTTTTCACAAAAGGTACAGATGCTACCATTCTTTGCCACAGAGTTAGCAAATAATGAACACTATTTGGAGCGAACTCCCAGTGCTATAAGAAAACAAAACATACTTCTGTTAAAGCATCCCAGTGTGAAATTCTAGTTGCGAAACATGATGCTTTCATCTTAAGTAGCCTTATTCATTCACGTAACTACCGAAGGACCCGGTCAGAACTGAGACATACTATGGCACACATTATAGAGTAGATCCAAAATTACTTGTAGGCACTCTCACCTCCTTCAAGTGAAATCCACAATTCAAAACTCAGAACTAGGCCTAGATTATTACACAGTGCATGGTGAGATTTAAGTGCTACAAAAGGGCCATTCAAAAATCCTAAATGTTGAGTGGGAAACTGTCTAGAGCCACCTAACAGGAAATGTAAAGAACAGAAATGCATCTCAACTTTCTTTTCTCTTCCAAGCTTATGGAGCTGCCATCAGCAACTCAGGAATTCAAAGGTCAAAATCTTCTCCTAAAGGTAACTATCTTCAGCTGTTATTCTGAAGACCAGAGAAAGACTCTGGAGAAAATGCTAAAATAACAATTCTAGTATTACTCAAACAGTATGCATGCCTTTATCTTAGTGTGTTTCAAATCTGTAAAATTTTTAACACTGTGAGAATCTTGATCCTGTGATATGTGTCCTTCTCATACAAATGTGGGTCCCTCAAAAATTTAGACATTATTCCACATAGCTTCTGAATCCAGCTCAGATGGGAACTTTGCACTCAGCAGCTCGGCATACAGGCAACTGTGTGTGTGGTACATATATATATGCACAAAAGCAGAACTCAAGAGCCTAGTCAGTGTAGGCACTTCGAAGTTTACATGGGAGCATAGGTGTAAGCATTTTAGGGCTGGATAAAGGGTTTAGTTTGTTGGATTTTTTTTTTTTTTTTTTTTTTTTGAGGGTGAGAACTAAGGCTGGAGAATTAACATCCATATCTCTCCTACTTCAGTTGTCATTTTCTTCTTTAAATCTGCTCCCATTACAAAACTTCCTAAGAGTGGGAACCAGTTCCAGAACGTTTAGAAATCTGAGTTACATCACTGACAAAATATATTTTTACATAAAGACAAGCCTCACCACCTCCTCAAAAAACACCAACACAGAGAACCAGGATCAGCCCTCTCTGTCATTCAAGAGTTGAAGAAAAGAGAACACTTCTGTATATATTCTTACCTGTAGGCTAGTAATAGTAAAATTTGCTATAAGTTGGATGACTTCTGGGTAATCTTTCACCATTACTAGCTCTCCTAGTTGATAGTTTGTCTTTAGCCGAGCCAAAAACCGACAGAATTCATGGTAATTACCCGGATCAGATAAACCCTAAATTTGAAGAAGCAAATTTTTAAAAGTTAACAGCTTAGTCTAATAGAAATTTTATGTGCACTATTGCTAATTGGGTGATGATTTTATTTGCATAGGGGTTTTGCTTTGTTCTGAATAGAAAATCAAAGCAAACAGATGTCCGGCTGAAAGTCGTTTTAATAGATTCAGTAGATTAATGAAGACTGTAACTGGAAAACCAAATCCACAGTTCTTTTAGCATTTCAAATAAATGAAATAAAAAATAAAGAGATACCTGTGGATTTTCAAGTATTTGTTTCACTCCTTTGATTAGATTACCAAGATATTTGGCACGTTCTGGATTGCTGAATAAAGATCTCCTTGTAGAAGCAAACTGAACTAAACAAGAAAGTGCCTGAAGAATAAAAAAAAATACTATAAGATTAAAAAAAAATTAAACTTCCAGAATAATCATCTCTTAATCTACTGCTGTCTGTAGTACATTCTGTGGCTGAAGATTATTTTTGCAGCAATGTCTATATGATCATTGAACGCAATCAATATGGCTCAGTTTTAAAATTCCCTTTTACAACAGCTTCTGACTTCATCAAAATAATTGGGTGGATGTTTTGTATGTGGCTGAGTAGTGCTGAATTGGGGGAGGAACGGTCTGAATGCTTTCAGATTCAGAAACGAAAACTGGGGCTGAAGTTCAAAGAAAAGACACTGTGACTGGGCACTGAGCCAGGGGACTCATAACATGCTAATGCACAAAATAAAACAGGGTCTTTTGGCAAAGTATAGATGTAAAAAGACTATTCTCCGTAATTACTTGACTGTAAATCACTACATGTCACTTACTAACTGAGACAGCATTGGTGGAAGGGAATGATACAAATCAAAAAACAGGTCCAAGGTCTCTGGCTCCAGGAAGACTACGGAAAAAGATAAGTTGGTTTTATCACTCTCTACAAGCAATAATTATCTTCATTTTAATAGAATCATCTTCTTCTTAACAAAAACAGTAAGAGAGATATCACTGTAGTTGAGAATAAACTATGAATAGATGCATTAATCAGTTAATTATACAACATTAAACAAAGCACTATTCTCTTTTTATCCCATTTAATCTATCCTATAGCTCATAAAGAATACTTCCCTTAAACTGCGGATGATGCAATAGTCAGTTGCTTACAGAACGCTGTTCTGTAATAGATGTACGTAAACTGATTTCTTCAGGTTACTACAGTAGTACACTAAGACAAGACAGGTTCCAGATAGTAAGGATTAGTTTAGTCTGTATTTAAACAAAGGACAGTTTTTAACAAAAGTTCCACAGGCTATCCTGAAGTCTAGAAACGGAAAAAAATACTTTAAACACCGAGTTACCAATTCACTGTAGAATCACATCAAATGAACTATAACATTACCCTATTTTATGAAGGGATAACGACAGGCTAGAAAAAGTTCACCAATAATTCACAGTTAAGTAATCCCACAAATAAAGTAACATTTCAAAGTTGCTTCATTTATAAGTATTATTTTATATGAAGACTTGTGTAAAATAAAGCATCACATAACAAAGGTTAATTTCCTTAGGCACTCTCTGTGTTTAATGACTACAGGGAGATCCCTCCACGGACAATTTAAAATATCTGAACTAAAATCTTGGGAAAACCTATCCCCTTCTCCTTCCTACGGTGCCTTGTGAAATTACTGTCACTTGCCCAAATTCAGCCTTTTGTCAGTATTCCCCTGCTTGCCATATATTATTGCTCTTCATCCCTCACACTGCCATTAGAGGCTACTGTACATTAATGGAGAAGGAATGGCGTTAAGCATGGAAACTGATCAAGAATAGTATTGTTGAAATAAGGAGGAGTATCAAACACTAAACTGTCATGCTGTACAGGTAAGCCAGATTTAAACCTCCCATCTTATGTATGGGAAACTGTGTAGCTGCTTTAGCTAGACAGAACAGACTTCCAGTCAGGCTCATTTATTTTGCCGAGAAGCAGGATAAATTAGCCTACAAGAAGCTCCATGCTGCTAGTGCTAAACTGTGTGAATTACCCAAGGTAATTTCATTAAAGCCAGCTTGGACACTATATGGGTTTGTGTGGCAAGGTTTTGGTAGCGGGGGGGTTACAGGGGTGGCTTCAGTGAGAAGCTGCTGGAAGCTTCCCCTGTGTCCGACAGAGCCAATGCCAGCCGGCTCCGAGACGGACCCACCACCGGCCAAGGCTGAGTCCATCAGTGACAGTGGTAGCGCCTCTGGGAGAATGTACTTAAGAAGGGGAAAAAAAACTTGCTGAATTGCAGCAATGGGAGAATATGTGAGAGAAACAGCCCTGCAGACCCCCAGGTCAGTGAAGAAGGAGGGGAGGAGATGCGCCAGGTGCCGGAGCAGAGATTCCCCTGCAGCCCGTGGGGAAGACCATGGTGAGGCAGGCTGTCCCCCTGCAGCCCAGGGAGGTCCACGGGGGAGCAGGGGGATGCGCGAAGGAGGCTGTGACCCCGTGGGAAGCCCACGCTGGAGCAGGCTCCTGGCAGGACCTGCGGATCTGTGGAGAGAGGAGCCCACGGAGCAGGTTTTCTGTCAGGACTTGTGACCCCACGGGGGACCACATTGGAGCAGTCTGTGCCTGAAGGACTGCAGCCTATGGAAGGGACCCACGCTGGAGCAGTTCATGAAGAACTGCAGCCCGTGGGAAGGACCCACGTTGGAGAAGTTCGTGGAGGACCGTCTCCCATGGGAGGGACCCCACGTGGGAGCAGGGGAAGAGTGTGAGGAGTCCTGCCCCTGAGGAGGAAGAAGCAGCAGAAACAACATGTGATGCACTGACCGTAAACCCTGTTCCCCATCCCACCGTGCTGCTGGGGGCGAAGGAGGTAGAGAAAATCGGGAGAAAAGTTAAGCCTGGGAAGAAGGCAGGGGTGGGGTGAAGGTGTTTCTAAGATTTGATTTATTTCTCGTTATCCTACTCTGACCTGAGTGGTAACAAATTAAACTAATTTTCCCCAAGTTGAGTCTGTTTTGCCCATGATGGTAATTAGCGAGTGATCTCTCCCTGTCCTTACCTCGACCCATGAGCTTTTCATTATATTCTTCTCTCCCCTGTCCAGCTGAGGAGGGGAGTTCTACAGTGGCTTTGGTGGGCACCTGGCATTCTGCCAGGGTCAACCCACCACAGACACATTTATACTAGACTGCCATCTGCACTGTATAAGCCCAGGAAGTCAAACCTCTAGAGTCTAAGAGCCAATATACAACCCTTCTGCTGCCTTCATTAACAAGCTCACATACTATAGCAAAAAAGCACACTAAATAAAAATTTCACATGTTTTTTTCATCCGGAAGAAGACAAGAGAAAACAGACATGCTACAAATGCTGTACGTCTTCAAGGTGTTCATATGCCAGGAATTAGAATAGTATTCAGTGTCTAATTGGAATAATTTGATTTACTGTGAATATCTATGTTACAGACTACATTTATTATTTCTATCTGTAAAAATAACAATAGCAAAAGTGCGAGAGAAATAGCAGAAGAGGTTTATCAATAACTCACAAGCAAAAAACTCTACTCCACATGAAAAATTATTTTATATATGCAAGTATTGTGACAAAAGAAGTTACACAATCCACCGGGTATAGACTTCAGACTGCTAACACTTATGAGCCTTTCTTACTTGTTCTCCAGTTTGTTGGAATCTGCACAGTGCATAGGTCATCTGCAGATTCATCAGCTGAATTTCCAATGAAATCAAAATTAAGACAGTTTAGTACAAGCTTCAAAAGTTGCATTGCTAGACTCTGTTGCTGTTGGTCCTGAAGGGTTAAAGGTTTTGCCAAGAGCTAAGGAGAAAAGAAATCTTGTCAGGTCACCTGCACAGAACATGCTTTAAAAACAATTTTGAAAAGGAAAATGTATGGATATAAAACTGCAAAGTTCAAAGCAAGAGAACACGTACCAAGAGAAAAATAAATCCTTCAACAATAAAAGGTAGTCTTTCCTTAAAGGCAAGGGGAAAATCATTATTACCACCTCAGAGACCTCTTCCATGTCAAGCTAAAGCTCCCAGAGTTATAAATAATTTTTAAAAGCCTGGTGAAATACTCCTTTTGCATAAAATACTCCTAGGTGAAACTCAACATGTCACTGATATTGTTTGTTAAAACAGTGCTAACGTTCACTGCAAAAATTAAACTGTAAGGTTTGATGTTTTTCTCTTTCAGTTACTTTTGGAATATACGTCATATACATCATATGGGTAAAAAATATCTCAACAATTGGCTATTTTCAGTTTGATGTCCAGGCTGCTAAACAGTATGAGTTTCACAGTATGCATACTCAAAGACTGTTCCTTTGGCAAGTCTAGAAAAACCTGGCATTAAAAAACAATGAAATGAAACAGTCTGTAATCTGAATGTAGCTATTTACAACACCTGTATAAATACAGCTGTCAGTGTGTCTCTACTGATTTATAACCCCTGTAGTGTCAGAATAAAAAGGTACTTTGTAAGCAAAACAAACTGTTGGGATTTGGAAGTCTACACTCAACATACTGTGAGTAAGAACACATTTTATCAATCCCCTTCTGTAATTATAATAATTTAAATAACATTTTATCTTAAAGAAATTACTACCTCAAGATTACACGCACAATATAAAGGCACTGAAAACAAACCTCAAATTCATTAGTCACCGATGCAGTTTGTGAACATTAAAAACTGACAAAATTTTGTCTAGAAAAACAATGAAATAAATGGAAATGCAACAACTTTATCTAGTTCATCTGTCCCTTATATAAAGTCACATCTCTCAAGTTCATTAACAAAAAGTTTTTAAATTCAGATGATAGGAATTAAAATCAACTGTATATCATCAGATACCTCATTAACTTGATAATAAACTGTTGCACCACATTAGAATTGACACTGAATGATGAATTTGGCTTTGAAATCAACGTTGAATTTCTGTATGTCTTGTATAAACACAATCTGTTTTGCCACCAATCCTCTCTGTAACTTTTAAACTCTTGGAATTATTTTAGCGATTCCACATTTGTTAGTTAAGTGTATTTTTCAATATATTATAGACACTAAAATATTTCTAAAACCAGCTCCCTATACTAAAGTTGGCATTACAAAGATACTAATTATAATTTTCTTATATTTCTGTCTGGAAATCTGTGTGATATCACTCAGACAAACCTTTCAACATATGAGAGACTAAAAAAGTACCCGTAGACCAGCTGAACTTGAAGAGAGCTAGGAAGTGGCTGCCGCAAGATACAAGTTCTCACACATGCATTTATTGTTTTGATGTGTAATGGGGTTTGCTATACCTAAGAAGATTCTTCCAAAAATATCCAATTCTTCTTTTAAAATATACATGGTTTCTCCATTAATATGCAATTCCAACACTGATTTAAAACATCCTGTGCACATTAGCAGAGGATTCCCTCTTCAGAGGTGAGGGCCTACACATTATTTAATTGCTCTATATATTAAAAAAAAATACTGCCTGTTAGCTGAGCACTGCTAGCTGACCACGTGTGCCCTTTAAACTTACTGCAAATGTAAGCTAAAACATGCTAGTTAGACTGAAAACATACTGTGAAAGAAATTTAAGCTAACACAGTTTATCTTGTTTTTTACAGCAGTATCTCAATCACATATCTCAACCTTGAGAAATATACCTTTAGCCAAAAAGCAATTGCTACCGTGATCTACTGACCCACTGTGATGGCATCTGTGTTTAAATTCTTAGCTTAAATGCCTGTGTCCAAATTTCAACACCTAATTCATCTGGTTTTCAAAAAAACTGAATAAACCAGCACTCCCAAATAAGTCAAAATAGAAATCAGGCAACATTTAAAAAACAACCTGCTCTCAAAAGCAGAGAGTTGCTTGAGCTTAAGAGAAGTAGAATGGTATGTCATGGTGCCACTTGCACTGCTATGGAAGGCCTTGATCAGCACAAAATGGAAAGTGTAAATTCCAGCTTTGATCTCAGTTCAACCTACAAGGTCCTGAGAGACCCAGTTTACAGCGTGCTGTTCTTCACCACCTCCTGTCAAGGCTCTTAAGAGGCTGCAGCCTGAATTACCCCAAAACGTTACAGAGAGGATAAGGGAACCAGTGAAAAACACCTTGGCCAGATTTGACTGCACTGTCATACCACAATATAGAGAATTTGTCCTCCTTCTTGGTCACTCCTAGTTTAATACATAATTCTTTTAGCAAATACTGAGATGCTAGGCCCAGCAAAACTGAGACACAATTAAATTAAGAAAAACATCAAAAAAGAAGACAAGCTCAGAATTTAGATAGTTCATCCTTTACAGTAAGATATAGAGAGAGATGGAACAGAGATAAAGACTGAGAGACAGCAAGAGAGACACAGAGGAAGATTGTCATTTTTGTCTCTGAACGTTTTTTTGGTCACTTGAGCTTAATTCGGCGTCATGTAATCCATTTAAGTACAGAATTCATCAACTCAGAAAATATTAAGGACTCAAAGTGGGACAACTATGATGTTAACAATTTAGGTTCAATTATAAAGAGCCTCACCTCCTTCAAAAGAGAGCATGCAAGCATCAGTATCTCCTTTAGAGAGGTGTCACGGAATGAGGTAGCTATTTTACGATGTTTTGCTGAAGGTCTTGAATAATCCACCTAAGAAAAGTCAGGACAAAATAAACAATGCTCCCTTCTTTGTTAAAACTAGATGACAGGTATATCTGGCAGATTAATTATTTGACACTAGAAATTAAAATTATGGTCCAGCACCAAATATAGATCTTGACAATTTTTGAAGCACCTCCTTTTTTCCCTTCAAGGTTGTCTCTCTTTCTGGATGGAAAGGTCTGAGGCACTTCCTCAGGTTAAGATGTAGGCAAAAGAAAATCATTAGCAGAAATACAATTGAAAAAGTTGATCATTCACTTTGCTTCACTAGTTTTAGTGACTGTGATGAGAGAAACTTTACCCCGTATCAGATATGGTACGTATCTGGTACAGGTAGGGTCCCTGCACAAAGAATTTATTGTCTCTTTATACATTTTGGTGGGGGAAGGAAAGTGTGTTCATCTCTTCATGCTTAAGAAATGTTTCTCCAACCATTTCTATGAAGGGCAGAAACATTTAACACACTGTTTTATCAGCAATACATACATCCCTTACAGAAGGAAAAAAAAACAAACATGCTTACTAGATTCATTTCCTGAGTCAGTTCTGAGAGAATCATTACTCCTATTATATAATGGTCCACAGTGCCCTACAGAAAGAAACAGATAGGATTGCTCAAACATCACAGCTTGTAGTCAGTATTTTCCAAAATGTCTAGAATCAGGTTGTATTCAGTATTTTCCAGCATTTCTAGAATCAAGAAGATTTCTTAGGCTGAGGTATCCTAAGCTGTTTAGAAGGCTTTCATGCCAAATTCTATCAACATTAATAGAACTAGACCTTCAAACTCCCTAATTAGCTCTGAAAAAAACCCCAAACCTCATCATAAATGTTAAGAATCATGCGATAAACAAAAACCCATCTGAAAATAGACTCTAAGTAACCGCAATCTGGAAATTCACTATTACACATTTCTCAAAGGTCTGTTCACTATTCTAGAACTGTTAAGGCAAGCTGCATGGAATTCAAACCATCAAAAAAAACATTCCGCTATGCATGAATGAAAAAGATCACAGGGCACTCTCAGAAAAGAAAATAGTTTTGAAATGCTACCTATCAAAAAAACTAATTCTCTTCCCTCCACAGTAGTATACAAAGCATTGGTTTGAATTGAACGATATATTCCATCTCTGACAACTTGTGACTAGGAATTGAGGAAGTAGGCGTCAAACATTTGCATCTGAGGGTGCGATTTGATCATCAGTATTTAAACTCCTTGGAATGTTTTGAAATTTAGATACAATGCAGAATTTTGCATTTAATTAATAAAATTTAGCTGTCTTCACTGAGCTACTACAAAGCATTTATAGAAAAATGAAATCTGCTTTGTTAAAAACAATTAAAATCAACTGCAATTAGGCCTTGCCATTGAGTCAGGGGGAAGATCTCTACGCCTACTTTCACAGCTGCAGTTTGCAGCTTCGGCTCTGCTGGTGTCCAAAAAGCAATGCCATCCTTGCCAAAATTTTCCTGGTATTTGTCACAACCGCACTCATTTTTGCAACTCTGAAGATCACCCAAAGTTCAACTAATAAAGAATCTGGCTACTTACCAAGGGGCCTAACTTTTCACTGTCAACTATTTTGTATTATTAGTTGCACCAAAGCAAATCAGAAGAGAAAATTTCAGAGAACTCTCAGGAAAAATTTATATTGCTGCCCTATCTGCATTCAGTAAGATTAAACATCCTATACTGTAACTTGAACACAACTTTCTCTTACATTTTAAATTCTTAAATTAGTCTGTATGAATGTTCCTTAGATCACACAAACCTGCAAAAACAGAAAATGCAACCACCCCTTTTTCACAGGTGTGAAAAGCTGTGTGGTAAATTACGAAGGAGCTGGGAACAGAACTGCAGACCTAGCTGCTAATCCCTTTTTCTATATTAAATCACACTCAAATTCACACTGGATGAACTTCAATCTGGAATGCTAATGCAGATGTATTTGAAACTACCATATGCTAATTATTAACATATATTAGTATTGTTTAGGGATTATTTTTTCAATTTTTATCTAAAATTAAATTCACTAATAGATCTATGGCTTCATTTTCTTTTCTACAGGAATTCTTAATTTAACTAAAGAAATCTCTTAAGAAGCTAAATTTTGTATTTAAATCTCTATTTTTAATGAGCTACACACTGAAGAGTCACACTGCAATAATTTTAATAATAAATGCAAAATCCAATTACAGTACATTCATAAAAATAACTGCAAAATGGTGGAGAAGTATACTTGAGTTTGTTTTTAATAAACAGAATATTGCAACTTATCTTTTATTAGACATTCCCAATGTAACTCAAAAAGTACATTAACTTGAACAATATTATAAACAAAGTAAGACTGAAAAACAAATGAGAAACTCATGGGCAAGAAACACAAACTGTTAACTTCATATTTTCTTGCTGAGTTGCCAGGATCACCAACACGTACACACATAATGGATCATTTTGGAAGTAAATCTCCAAATAGCTTAAATTTTCTGATTATTTTTTCTCAAAATAAGTACTAGGCTTTACATTCACATAGACACTCAGAAAGATTAATCTGTATTAATTTTTAAAACAGATTAGCCATCTCCCAGAAAACTTTTTAAGAACCTTTTTATACATGTTAAATGTATGAAATAACCAAGTCTGGCTAATAACCCATGACATCCAATCACTTTCTCCAAACTTACTTCACAGAAGATGCTCTATATTCTGTATCTTTAGCCACTGTGTCTGACAGTACTTTCTCTAGATTTGACATGTAAATTTGCATAGTGAGCAGTTCATAATGAATGACTGCACTCTGACATTAGCAGAAATTATTTCCAATTTTCAAATACTATGTTCCAAGATCACCTCTCTATCCTGTAACACATCTTCTTTGTGACAGTGACCAATGCAGTGGGGGAACAGGAAATAATGTGGAAGGAAATGTAAAACAAGAACACTCCTGCCTCATCCAATTACTGGAGAGGGAAAATGAGTGATCTTTCCTCCCAAACTTCCCCATATCCCTACTTAGAATGCATAAGTTTTGTGATATGTTAGATTTAAATGCATATGCTAAAATAGGTAAAGTTATAAAAACATTCTACATTTATTACCTATCTCCCTATATTGTACACCATAATCCTAGTAGAGACAGAATGTCTTTTTTTTTTTTCTTTCTCTCCTCTTTACATTTATGTAGAGAGAACAAACATATATGCAGGTATCTAAGTACCCATGCACACAAATATGAATCATCAATTTCTCATAAAGTGAAAAAGGAATGGGGCAAACAAGGACCACAACCACATAACAAATATATACAGTGTCTTGCAATTTTGTGTACCACAGTTCTAGCTTTATGCAAGCTTTTCTCAGTAACTGCAGAAGCAGGAGTATCTGTGATTTGTTCTAAAAATAAAAGTGCAGGTAAAGTCCGACTACTTATCCAGAAAAGCAACAAAATAAGACCCCTACAGTGAACACTCCAACAAATAGTTTATAAAGGCACCTTTTTGATCAACCATCCATGACAGGCACTTGAAAAAATACATTTGAACTAGTTCTAGAACTGAACAGTTCAGCACAATTTTAGTGGTCATTATTACAAGAATCACAATCAGACTCATGCTTCAAAGCTTTTGACAGTCTTACTCTTCAGATGGTGCAGTACCAGTGTTTCTAACCAGGTAACTGGAGCTAACACTATCAGAAATGTATCTCCACATCAGCTGAAAAAAATTAAGGCATTAAATAGAATGGCTTGACAACAAGGGCTGACATTTTACAACCACACTGTGAAAAAGTGCTTTGGAAAAAGAAAACCAACAAAAAAACATGACCGCTATGAATACTGTGGGGCATCGAAACCCACAACCTTGCACAAGTATCAAACCCGGCCTGGCTCTTCATTGTAGGGTTGATCTGCTTTAAGCAATGCTCTTGACACTTTTTCTACCCAAGTGTATAACAACTAAATGACACAACACACCAATCACTAAAAATGAAGAGGTCCAAACAGAAAAAAATGGCAGAAGTGAACGATTGTTTCCTACCTGCAAAAATTTTTTTACATCAGCAATAATGTCTCTGAAGATGAGCTGATCTTTTAGGACCTCAAACCATCCTAATTTTGTAATTTTAGCAATGACTTGAACAAGAGCTTGGATGACAAAAGGAGCCAGTTTGGGTTGAGATGCTACGTAGTTCAGAATGTAATTTCCTGTAAAGAAGCATTTTAAAATCAGCAACACAAGTCTTCTGTAAAGAAAATTAATTAAATGGTTCTAATAGAAACTTAAGGCATGGACTTTTTTAAAAAAAACTATATTCTTATGGTTACTACAATAACTTTAAGTTATGTTAAATCATTAAATACACCTAAACATTTCATAACACAAAGCACATTACATACATGATCATTATTCTAGGACACATATGACAACAGTTTGTGAACTAAGAGAACACTGGCAGGTAAAACAGAGTAATTTTTCATTATGGTCCCATATACTGGGCACTGATTATTTCACTATGCAATAGCAGCTCTCTTAGCCAACTCAAGATACACAAAAGTTTTTTCAGGCAAGAGTCTCCACTGAATGTTCTCAATTCAATCTAGAACATCCCTTTAGGTAATGCACATTACAGCTGCAGAATTCCTCTCTGAATAGAAGGAAGTTAACCTGTTTCATAAGCTGTTGAAAAGTATAAAATTAAAAGTTGATTCAATTCTTACCTAAAAGAACATTGAAATCTTTTATCAGAAGAAGCGGATTCTCAGCCATGCATTTCAGAGTACTACTATCCACAGAACTGATACAACAGTGCAGATTTTCTAAAAATCTAAATCAAATCAAACGCTCCTTGTGCAAAGCCTTTCACTATTAAAGACCTAACAAGTACGTACTTACTCTTTTAGGATAGAACAATGACTTTAACATAGATCCTAAAAAGAAAGGAAAATTTTGTAGGATCTTAATCCTGCAAGTAAGAACCTGCCCTGGCATGACTTTTACAAATGTTAAGAGCTGACCATGAGCAGTATTATATGCAAGTGACTGGCGGGTATACTAGCAATATCTGCAACATTCATCCTTTACAAACATGAACTAAATCTCTTCAGCATCTTGTCGGATAAATACCAAGTCTATCTTGAAAAAAATGAGTATTTTTTTAAAATATGAATTAATCTGAGCTAACTTTTTTTTTTAATTTTGAAACTAGGTAATGTTATTTGTGAGTTAATTGCAGAGAAATTATGAAAGATCTCACAATCACCTTTATATTCATTTTCTCACAACGACTACCTTACGAAAAACAGGCTTGGTAAATGGAGACCTAGAGAAAAGACAGACTATCCACTGAATGGTTACTGTGCTAACATGAAGTTTTAGATCCAACTAATATAATAAAATTTTAACAACAAACATTACTTACGAATGTCAATCCTTTGTTCGACAGGTAATGGAGATGCTCTGCTTACAAGCTTAGACAGGCACGTTGCTGCTAGAAGCTGAGCATAGGACGTCTACAAAAACACATCAAAAGGTATTATTCAAAAATAGGCTAATTAAAGGCAGGGACAATAAGTCAAAATCTGATAAATAATCAATAAACCAGATTGGTTATCAGGTTTTCGTTACGTTTGTTAAGTGTACCAAAAATTCATAAAAGATGTATTTTAGTAATATCTTTGTTTCATTATAAATAAACACAAATTACAAAGCACTAATAAACAAGTGGAGACCTAAAACTATCATCCCTTTTGATGGAAACCATTCATCTAAAAGTAATTTCACTATTCAGTGGAGTTTGTTAGTTTTGAAACCTGTTTTTAAATCACTTGATAATTTAGAACCATGAGATGATTACCATGGGTCCAGCCCTGGATTAAAGATATTTTTAAATGTGTTTCCTCCTCTTCTTTCTCTCTCTTTTTGAATTATTTGAAAAAGACAGCAAGTAGACTCAGCTTGGACTATCAAATAAGAATCAACTCCCCTATCACTTTTATCTACAGTTAACCATGAAATTAAACACCATAAATGAAACTGAGTAATGATAGGGGAATGGTTTAAACTAACAGACAAGAGGTAAGCGGTTTAGGCATTTTTTTTTTTAAATACAATTTTCTTTTTCATTGTAGCTAATAGCTAGAAACAAGAACATGGTGATGTTCAAACACCAGGTTATACCACACTGTGTCCTGACACTGCTCCACATATGACACAACCCCTGATTACAACCCTTCTGAAAGTACCGAGAGCTAAGATGCTTTCCCTTTTTGTCCCTGACATCTCTAATGCAAGGTATTGTCACTTCTACAAAGATCACCTCCAAATGAAAGAACTTCTACAATCATTTCTGAAACAGAATATGTACTAAAAAAGAGAAAAGCATTTTGCCTTTATTGTACTGACGTGGTAATGGCTCATAACTGAGAAACCTATGTAGGCTTCCATGAGCATGATTACATTTATGGATAACACATCTTTCAGATACTTACTGTTCCTTGTTCTAATAGAAGCTGGCATTGGCTAAGACATTCTGGGCTATCAATAAGCTCCAAGAGTACCTTCTCAGCTTGCATTCGCTGTGCTAGATCAGTTCCTTCGTATAGGTGGTTACATAGTACTTCTAGTTCTGCCAGACTCTGTTAGGAAAGAACACAACTGAAACTTCCATGAAGACTTTTCAACCACATAAGCCTTCTTTAAGTGTTTATAAACCTAGATACTATACCAGTAACATGAACCATTACCTATGCTAAGCTTTCCAGCTGATTCACATTTAAATTGCAAAAAAATAGGAGGCTTTCTGTGCCAAGAAGCCAAAAATAACTCTGAAAATTAAGTTGCCATTTCTTGTTCTCTCAGCTACCAAGGTATTTTTTAATATGGTTCAATCCATTTGTTTTTCTGAGTCTTCAGATGGGAGGTCCATAGCTTTTCCAAAGAGAGATGAAAAGATAGAGAACAGTGAACAGTTTGAGCTACACTACTTGGAAAACTTCTGCCAGATTTCATTTTAAAAGCTGTACCTGCTCATTAAATTACTAGACCTGGAAAAAATTAGCATTGTCTGTATCTGTTGATACAAATATCAGTGAAAGATGGGACAATTCAGAAGCTATAGTAGCAACAGAAGAGCTAAAATTCCTCTCTACTTAGAAGCTGAAAAAGTTCTCTTTGGTAAAGGTGGTGTGTGTGGGGAATATCTCTCTCCTATGTGAGGGATACGATTTATATCTACTAGTCACTGTCTCACAGAAGAGATGAACCCTTTAGCGTGTTTTGGAATCAATACACAAACAGAAGTTTTAGCAGCCATCAGGTTCCCAAAGCCTGTATAACTCTCATCAAGAACTGGCCATGTCATTAGAAGGTACCCAGCAAAAATTTCATGACTTGAGTATGGCCTAGAAAGAAGAGGAAAAGAGAATACGCAGTATTTGACCAGCCTAATTTAAAAGTTTGAGTCAAAATCCTGTTCACCAGCCCTTCCAAAAAGATGTTTAGTACTTGAAATAAAAGATTTGGTTCCGCACGATCTAGCATCACTTATCCCGTAGCTCAAATGCCTTTTAAAAATCCAAGACAGTAACAGTGTCTTTGGCAACCAAAGTACATTTGGTTTTGTCAATCAAAGCATGTAATTTCCTAGAGACATGCTTCTTATAATTCAAAAAATAAATAAAATAAAATAAAAAAATCTTCTTTTTCCCTTTTTTTTTTTTTCCTTCTTGTTGTTGTGCATATGGAGTCCCTGGCGCTGATCGGCTTCTTCTGAATTTTGGTAATAATGACGTTTTAAGAGTCCCTGATTTTCAGTCAAAAAGTAGCCATGTTCTTGTTCCTTTGGAGAAATTTTAAGAAATAGCACATTTGCTTCTGGAATGAACAGATCAAATACCTCAAAGGCTGAGCTCAGCAGAGACATGCTCTGTTTTTGTTTTTCCACCCCCTATGTTCAGAGAGAGCAGGGGAAAAATAAGGAACAGGTAACAATCCCAGTAATGCAATTTTAAATGAAGCAAGATCCATGCCAATTAAAGTGAAAAGTAAGACTCAAAAAATGCAAGCATACATGTTAGCGAAAATCTAATAAAACACAAAACCTGCATAACTGGGGTAAAAGAATTAGGGAATAAGGACATCTAGCAAAGATAGTCCTCGGACATAAATTACAATGCATCTTTCCATAATGGAACAATTCCAATATAACCTGAGAAGCATGAACCAAATTATCATGTCATAACCAGCAAAAGTTAAAGACCCTCCTATAGTTGATCTGAAATTTGACTTTCAAATCTGGACAAACTGTGCAACAAGTTTGATATAGTCCAGAATAAAACTGGGACATCAGCCCAATCACCAAGGTCTAAATCATCTCTATACTAACAGGCATTAAAATAGCAAACCCTTTATAAGCTGGCTAAGCAATAATTTATACACAAAGAATTGATAGTGGATTTCAAGAACATACGCACTGTGTTAATATGTTAAGGTTACACCAAAATTTAGAAGTTTAGGCTAAGGATCAGAATTAACTTCTTGTTGACAAGTTAAAACTGTGAAGCATTTTATCTGAAGGACAACAAGGGAATTTTTAAAGCAAGCCTGAACAAAAACTAGATGACAATCTTCAAAGAAAAGGTGGTTTATTGGATATTGAGACTGATGACCTGCAGCACTTTGAAATGCTTTATCTGGATACATTTGGTCTCAGGAGAATGTTATGACAAAGTTTCTTATTGGTAGGCTGGAGGTATGGGCAGAAATCACTAAGAATTCTCAGACTGCCAAGGAACTTGCTAGATGTCCTCTGGGTTATATTTTATGTGTAATACTAAGGAGACATACTGATTTTCCTTGATTTAGAGAGTGAAACCAAAAAAATACAATCTGAAATCAGCAAATACAACCATCTCGTGTGCAATGGCAACTCAGCTGAGCAATAGAGATGTTGTTTAACCTTATTAAGAAAAAATACTTGGAGAAACCAATGAGAAGTCAAAAACTAGCTCTCTATATTGGATACATATTTTCATCAAGAAAACAGAAGACTGCCAGAATTCCTTTTTTATTGTGAGACAAAACACGTGAAACTGATGCCTTCAGATACCTCCTTTACTCAAACCCTTACCAATAGCTGAAAGGCGATTCCTAAGAAAACAACAATAGTGTCAATGAAGAGGATCTAGCAGTTAGATGCTGGCTGCTTTGAGTCAGGAGTAGAAACAGGCCTGTATAAGGAGTAGCATTTTTTGATCACAAAGAAGCATAACTTTTTCCAAGAAACAGATTCACATCCTAATGAAAAATGTTAGATACTGCGGTTTATTTATTTTTTTCTGCTTGTCACACTTTCACAATATTCAAGAATATTCTAAATAAAGTTCTCCAGATACTGCTGGTCCCACCTCTCCAGCTCTCAGAAGTCCCTGGCAGCTCTCCTACTAGCCAGTGAAAGAACCAAGGGCCAAAAGTGCTGGGGGCCCAGCTCCACAGCAACCCACCAGGCAGGCAGCCAAGGAGGCAAGCAAACTGGCAGGAAACCAGGTAGGTTCCCGATTAAAGTTTTGCTGACACTTACAAATTCCCACAGACATTTTGATTTTAATCAGCATTTTCTGACTGAAAACATTCTACTAAGAAAGTTCCACCAGCTCTATATAGGATGGGCATAACTGCTGAAACGCCACAGTCTTAAAATAAAAAAAAGAAAAAAAGCCATTTGGATATGAGGTGATAACAAAAGATATTTTAGTGGTCCTTTCATGCAGCATGGCTGGTACCCAAGTATTTAAATAAATGCCTAAAATGGCCTCTCTAACACTGTCAAAGCCTGCTGCCACCAACCCAGTGAAACCGCGAGGGATTCCCAAAGTATGCCTTAACGCCTCGGCAAGCGTCTTCCGAGGCCCTTTTCCCGCTCTCCCCTTCTTCCTCTGTTGTTTGAGACCCCGTGCCAGCGGGCGATGCTCATCTCGGACGAGTCCTGGAGAGGGGCCGCCTCTGTTTCTCAGGGACGAAGCAGAGCAGGGAGCCCACCGGTGCCTTCAGGAAGAAGCGGCAACAGGAGAGCAGGTGCGGCGAGCTCACCCAGGCGTGGCGGAGCCGCAAGCCCAGCGAGGGTCCCAAGCGAACCCACGCCGATGCGGTGCGATGGGCAGCGCGGAAGACCACCCGCCGCAGGCCGGCCGGCCGGCCGCCCGGCACCACCGTCCAGCCCCGCAGGTACCGGCACCGCGCCCCGCGGACGCGCTGGCACTACCGCTCCGGCTCCCACGGCGAGGCCAGCAGCATCACCCCTCGACCGGCCCGGCCCGGCCCGGCCCGGCGCTCCCGCCTGACGACAGCCCACCCGAGACCGCGACCTCGGTCCGGCGCTCCGACCGAGCGCGCCAGCTCCCGCTCGCCCCAACGCCGCCCGCCGCTCCCCGGGCGCCTGCCGGGCACCTTTCGCCCCTCTGCCAGGGCGAACCGCCGCGCCCGCAGCTCCCCTGCCCCCGCTCGGCCACCGCGGGGCCGCAGCCGCCCCGCGCCGCCCCGCGGGCTCCCCCGCGCCCCCCCACCCTCCCCCGCGTACCTCAGCGCCTCCCTCCCCGCGCTCTCCCGAGCTCCCCGGCCCGCCGCCACGACAGCCCCCATGGCGGCCGCGGACCCCGCACGGCCCGTCGCGCCCCAACGGCCAGGCCAGGTCCCAACGGCCCCCGCCGCTGCGCTGCGCTGCGCTCCGGTCCGCCTGGCCGCGCCGCGCCGGGTGCACTGACCTGGACGCGCAGCGCCATCTTCCCGAGCGGCGCGGGGAGGGGCCGCGGGCCCGGCCGGGGCTAGGGGGCAGTGCCGAGCCGCGCCGCGCCGGGGCCGGCCGGCTGCGAGGGGCGGGCCGGGCTCGCCGTTTTTCGGCCTTTGGTGCGGGCCGCCTCGGTCGTTTCCCAGTCTGTGGTCGGCCTCTTGCTCTCTGTATGGGCTGGCTTTCTCTTGCTCTTTGTCCCGCTCGGCACTCCCCCGCCTTTCCCCAAGGGGGCCGCCTGAGGCGGGAGCCGCCATTTTGTCCGTGAAGCCCCCGCAGGGCCCGCGGCGAGTGGCCGTTCGCGGGCTTTCCTTCCTCTCTTGGCGCCGGCAGCCGAGCGGAGGAGTCTCTCCTCTGTTTTCAGTAGTTAACCGCATTTAAGTGCTGCTGTAAACCTGTGTTGGGCCTTGCATAGTGCAGGTTGAGGTACAGTTTCCGAAGAATTTACTCTCGGATTGTGACAGCGGCAGCAAAAGGAAAGCTTTCCTCGGTGAACCTGGGAGCTTCAGGTCACACATTCCACGAGAGATTATAGGAATATTCCCATTTTACAGACAGCAATTCGCAAGCTGCAGGGATGTAACTCAATGGAGCGTTAATTTCCTACATTTATAAATCAATAGCCAATAAACACGGGCCAAGCCATCATGATGCTGCTCTGTCTGTGCTTCTTAAAAGATACAAACCAAAGCCGTGGTGCTGAGGCGGTTTTCAGACCAGGGCAGCAGCCGGGAGTTTCATTCCGCTTTGGAAAGTGCTGGAAGGTTGCCGAGAGTGGAAAAACCCAAGAATGCTGCTTCAGTCCGGAAAGCCAAAGAGATGCTGCTCTGGTGGTTACAGCTGCGTCCAGGGACAGATTGCTCAGTTATCCCAGAAGGGGAATCCCCCACTACAGGTGCCTATAAAAGATCAAAGAAATTAAAATTAGAGAATAGAGTTGTCTCAGTTTCCGGTTGGATGAGATGAATCCCATTTTTGCAAACCACTGGTACAGATAACAGGTGGAGTCTGCGACAGCAAACACTTAGATTAACATAGCTGGTTTACTTCTTAAGTTCAAGTGCTGCAAAGACAGAGTCTGATCCAAGACATTCTCCGTCTAGAGTTAAAAGAATAATTCAGGGTTAGTGAGGAAAACACACCATGTAAATCAGAGACAGAAGAAGGTCAATACAGAGGTTATCCAAGTTAAGGACATAAAGCGACTTGAACAATGTCTACAAGTGTTTGCGTGAGAAAAACCTGTTTTAATGCACCCAGCTTCTTAACTTCAGAGGAAAAGGTGTAACTGATTCTAACCACTATAAACTGAAGCTGAACAAATTCAGAACAGAAATAAGCAATGCTGGCAGTTGTCCGCTGGAATAACTTGCACCAAAGGATGGTACCTTCCCTGTCACTACATCGAGAGTGGTCATTTTCCTAGAAGGTGACGCTGTAGGTACGTGAGCTGCTGTCTTGGGCAGAAATTGGTGAGGTTGTATGGCGTGGGTTACAAAGCCTAGCACAGACTGTGTGCATGTACAACTTTGCATCGTATGCCAGCAGAGAGCAACCAGATTTTGTCACTAATGAAGAAACCTAAGAAAGACCAAAGCAAGAAAAGCATCTCTGTATTCCTTGTCCTGCTAAAGGTGAACAGTGGTAGTGTACAGTGTAGAGCCAAACAGACACCAGGGTAAAACTCAACAACGTGTTAGTTTAGGCTTCACAAGACACTTCTGGAGTCAGTGGCACGGGGAGGAAGGAAGATTAAGTAACAATAAATAAAGTGTGATGGAGGGGTGGCAGCAAGGACTGCTGCTATAGCCAGCCGTCAGCATTTATGAATGTCACACCCAAAAAGCTTGACGTTTTTGTTGGGCATACTGCTGTTTGATGTTTTAACACAGTAGGAATAATTTTTGCTTTGACCTCCCCTGCTCTGAACACCACGGTGATCAAAAGTCCATGTAATTTTTATTCTGGTTAACAGATGATACAGGGCCTGAGCAGTTGGTGTAAAATTATTCATGTTTCCCTGCTGCTCCAGCGGCCACATTGCAAAAATTTCCATGTTAAGCCTGGTAGCCCCAAAGAGGCCCAAACTGGTAGAGTTCCTCTGGAAATGGAAGCTGCTTTAGACCTGGAATGAAAAAATGAATTGGGTATATTCCTAGCTGGATTCACCTTCTAGCAGCAGGTTTGAGAAACAGTTATGACAATCTAATTGAGGCAGGAAGAGTAATTTCTTTGTACATGAACTATCACAGTTGAATGATGATACCATCACTGAACCATATGCTTTTCTACAAAATACGTTCATTAATTATTGGAGAATGAAGCAAAATTAACATGGGAAATGGTTTTAAATGGAGTTTCTTCTTCTCCTGCTTCACAACTTGACTCTAGTGGCTGGCACTTCTGAAAGTCAAATGGATTGTTCTTGAAAAGCTGGGTCAGATTACCCAGTCCCCTAATGACTGCCTCAGTCCTGGCGTATGCCTTAACCCAATTTTTCATCCTTTAGCCTGTGAAGAAATAGAATCATTTATCTATAGCCATAGTCCAAAAGAAAGGAAAAGTCACAAAACATACCAGGAGCAGAATAAAAGGACTGGTGGTACACACAGAAGAAAGGGAACAGAAAGGATTTAAAAGGAGAGCAAAAGGACAGATCAAAACAGAGGAATTCCCAGGACTGAGGAATAGGGAGTGAAATGGTGACTCGGGGATGAGAAAAGTCAGCTGTAAATTCTAATGAGGAAAATTTGGGAGACTTTCTGATGCAATACAATTGCAAACTGTCCAAAGAGCCAGAAGCAGCTTGCCAGTATGGGTCAAAAAAGGTAAGAGGAAGCTCTTGCATATCCTTCAAAGACCTTGACCCTGTGAGCAGCTCTAGCAATGACTATGAATCCTGCTCCAGGTGACGGGCCATTGCCTAGGCTGTGCCGCAAAGCTATGCAAAGACATGCAGAAATGAGGTTAATAAGTTAAATAGTTCAGGAGCTGAGCGTAATCCATGGACAGCATATGTAGCCAAGTGTGAGCAAGAGCTTGTGGCTTCTCCAGCAATGAGCCAGTTTCCAGCTTGTCTGGAGCAAGTGTGTTTCTTCTTAGCCAGAAATGAGTGTTCCCCGCTGGCTTGGGTCTCCTTTCTGTGTCAACGGATGAGCATGGACAGACGTTGAGAGCAGAAAGCTGGTACCATGAGGTAGCCAGGGAGCACTTGCTCAGCTGTGTGCTCAGCTGCTCAGTGCAGCCATGTGACTATTTGTACCTTATTTAATCATCAGTTGAATCATTTTAATCTCTGAGACACAGGCAATTGCATTTCTATATCCGATTTCTGTCAACTATAGTCTGATTATTTTAAGGGGAAAAAAATTGGTCTAGCTAAAGAATTAATGGATTCCTAGACTAATACCTGACAAAACTCCTGAGATTTAACACAGCAAATAAGAATGTTAGGTTGTGAAACTACCCCAGACCATGTCAGAGTCCTAGCCCAAAGGACAAAGCTGCATTAAGGAGTGTAATTTATTTAGGAACTTTTATAGAATTCCTTTATCTTTACATGGGAGGGGGAAATGACACAGTGAAGATGCTTGTGTGACAGGCATCGACAGGAAGAAGTTGTGCCGTGAAATTCAGACTTGCTTCCATGGAAGGTAACAAAATTCTTGCTGTGTTCAGTGGAATTGTGAGTGAGGTCTGCCTCACAAGATGCAGTACTGAGACCTCCCTGCAGTATTAATATACAGTTTCCAGCTCAAGTCTGTCTCATTTTCTGCTAGGTGGAATAAAACTAACTTCCTCAATTTGCTGTTACTTTGGATTATGTGAATAGATCTGTTGCTACAGGCAATGCATTTACAATTAGATCCATTCATTTGCCACGCTGCTTAGAGAGGGCTGAATCTTCTCCATGCTTTTTTCATTTAATTTTAACTGACTTGATTAAAACATATAAACAAAACCAGCCATTTCTGTCCCCCCCCAAAAAAGAACTAGCAAATGTTCAGGGTATGAGTGTTCCTTCTTTTTTTTGCATCACATCGGGATTTTTCATAAAATGCAGCTTTCTTACTGAAAGGAATGGCTGATAAGTTACAACAAATTATTAAATATATATATATATAAAATATATTAAAAATGCATACAGAGATAAATGCAATATATTTAATTTAGAACCCTTTGTTGTGGGAAGGTTAGCTTTTTTTTAAATAGACATAGTCCATCAGGCCAAACACTCACAGACTGCTATTTGATAGGGTTCTGCTACACATTTTCTCATTCAAACATTCTTTCTTTCTGCTTTTCATTTTACATTAACAACGGCAAAAGGCCCCGAACAATTCTAATTTATTTCTATGGCTAATGATTTCAAGGTTATTTTCTGTGCCACATACTAGTCTATGCCAGTATATATTGCCACAATTCAGTGATTGGTTTAGTAATCTCATTAATTCATTTGCAATGCAGATCACAATTGATCTTGAATGTATGCCTGCAGATTACATAGTTCCATAAAAAAATACCCACTTAAAAAAGATTTCAGTGATTTCTACCAGACAATTTTATGTTCAAGTTAATATGTAGTGGATAAGCAAAACAAGTTATTAGACATATCACTAAGAAGACCAGAAAGAGCCGATAGCAACAAAATCAGTAGTTAAATATGAAGCCATTTCATACTCCTAATTAAAACTAATTAATCTTTTCAATGACACAATGGCATACTTTCTACTCATAAATTGACAGTACTCCAGGAAGTCTGAAACAAAATAAATTATTCTTTGCTTGTTTGCTACCTGGACAAAGATCAATAATACCTCAGGGCAAACACAGTCTATAGCCAATCTCTTAATGTAATTCAAATTGAAAGGAAAAATCTGCCTAATGGCAAAAAAACACAAACCAAGCACATTAAAGGAAGAATTTGTGATGCACTGTATATACATTAAAAAATCTAGGCAGTATATGTATGCCTACAGAAAGATTGCCCTTAAAGCTTCCTTAACGCCGTTAATTTAACTTCAAGTTACCTCGGTGTGTGCAGTAATCACTACATGCTTTTGTGCATTACATAAAGATGACTGCAAATACTGAGACTTTACATGCAAATGCCTGAACTTTTGCTTCCTTAGTCATTAATGTCATTTGGTAATTTACTGCTATTCATCTGTCCTCAGCCAATGGGAACCAATAGGTGTAACTGCCTCCCCAAAAGCGGTTTTCATAGTTTAGTATCTTCCATCACCCATTAATTCAGAGCCAGCCTTCATGTAATTAGTTAACAAAAGCAATTGGAGAAATTTTTCAGGGTGATCACTTTACACTTTGAAGTCTTGTGTTTTTGAATTGCATTTCATTTGCTGTCTGGTTCATGCTGATCAAGAAGTGGTTTAGACAATTTGAAAAATGTGCATGTGTTCTGGTGGTTTTCAGAAAGAAAACGATGCCTGCTTTTCTGTCTGCCATTTCCAGAAGTGTGGCAATGCTGAATGCACTTTGGTTGGACATAGTACAGATGGGTCAGATATAGGAGCAAGTCTTGGACAGTCCAAGACAAAGGAAAAATACTGGCTCTGTTGTGCAGGTCTCTCTGTGTTTGAAGGGCATGCACTTAGCTACAGAACAGCCACCTTCTTTAAACTGCAGTAATTCTCACCAAACATGATGCTGTTCAGAGTAAAAATAATGATCCCAAACCTTGAACCGTTGTCTAGGCTGGTGGGAGGAAGCCAACACCGTTAGGAGTAGCGCAAGAACTGTTAAAAAAGAAGTCAAAAGGTGTCCTTACCTGTTTGAATGCACAAGAAATCTTTTCTGGGTATTTTTGAGTATTGCTAGTAAAACAGCACTTACTTGCTTTAGACTGTGATTGTTTCATGTATCTATTCAAAGTAAACAAAATAACCCCCCAAAAGACAGATAATTGGCGCATGATGAGACTAATTATGGAAAATTTCAAATGAGAAGGAAAATCTTGCTGAAACTTATGAGAAAACATGAACTAAGGAGATTAAAGACTGTTTTGCAACCTTCATACTTAGGCTTGTTGCCATGTGAACAATCTCTTGATATTTCTTAGTACGTTATAGAAAAAAGAAAATTGATACAATGTAAAAATTTTGTTTAACTATGGACATTCTTGCTAGACAAATTAGAATGTTTGAAAGAAATTACAACATCATTTTCATTTTAAAAATTAATATAAAATTTGGTCCCTTCAGTATACTTAGTAGACAGGTGCATGTTTAAGAATTTTATTTAACAGTGTAAATGTATGGATTTATAACTGTTCCTATTTCTGGTAAGTAGCATGATAGACTTCAGCCAAAGTTGAATTTCAGGAAGGTGGATACACAAGTGAGTGTGTTATCAGAGGAGCCATTTACAGCACAGAAACTACTAGTAAATATAACAGTGTGAAAGGTATTGGACAACAGATGTATAAAAATTATTATTCAGAGTTGTTTCAATTTTCATAGTCCCCGGATTCATATTCTTCCTCATCTTCATCATCAGAATGGTCATAATAGTCCCCATATTCAGTGCTGTAGCTTGCACTTCTACTGCCAGCAGTAAATGCAAATGCAGGAGATGAGCCTGCAAGACATAATTGAATCAAGATTAAATTAGTTGTAGATAGGAACAAAGAGGAAAGCGTAGGGCTGGATCTGTACGGCAAGCTCAGTGTTTTCTGAATCCTTGTTAAGTTTTCTATTAAAAGGAGAGGGTTTTTATCCAATGACTTGACCTCATACCACCGAAGCTCATGATATATGAGCAAATTTCTATATCATTCACATTTTAAAATGTTGAAAATACATTTAATTCCCAATACTAGTAAACTATGAGTTCAGTCCTCTGTAGATCCTATGCACCTGAAAAATAAGACCAGAGCCAATAAAGCTTTGAAAACCACTTGCAGAAACAAGGTCAGTGACAAACTAGACCAGTGACAAACTCCTCTAGACCAGGAGGCAAATATAAAACAATGTGTCTTTATTCTGCATTTGCCAGGAAACCCAGTTCTCCCCGGAGGAAGAAGGATGTTATTCTGTAGGACTGGGCCCAGTGCAAAACAACAGTAAAGCTATTTCTTACATCTTTCCAAAACTCTCATTAAGGAGCAACAACTGTTTCCTTCCTAATTTTTTGAAAAATAAACATGTGAGCAGAACTGCCATCGTTCAAAGACTCCTTCAGCTACAACAGCTGTTTGTTCCGGGTGCAGAGTTCCTACTAACATCAAAGGACTTCTGTAGGATAAGGATAGCGGAATAATATGTGTCTCAGCTGTATGGCTATAATCCACAGCTTTCTGTTTTCTGGAAGCTGGTATCATTTGCAGCAAAATATTACTATATTAACCCCCTAGGGGATAAAGTAAAAGAAAAGCACACAGAAAAGTTAAAATGTGGATGTCTTTAGGTAATTTCTCATGTCCTTCATTTGCATTCTGACAAACCCATCCTTTGCAACCTGCTTGTATGCATTTTTATATTCTTCACATCCAAATAATAAAAAAAAATACCATCAATGACTTTCAGTCTTGCAGAGGCGTATGTTGCACCATGCTTATTTTTGGTGTGGCAGATGTAAACACCTTCGTCTGATTTTTTGAGGCCTTGAATCTGCAGCCAGCCTGTCACACCATACTTCTGAGGCCCACCTCTTGCCTTTGAGAAGAGAAATAAATAGTTGAAATTAAGTAACTAGGAGACCATGATATTTCTCAAAATAATTGTGGATGGATTAAACATCGTTCCAACCTTTGCTTTTTGTTTACTGCCATCATGTTTTGATTCTGTTTGTTTCTGCTGCCCTATGTTTTAACTTCATATTGCTCTGTGCCTCTGAGTTCATGCATTCCCATCTCTGCTCTTTAAACTTCATTGCCCTTCACAGTGCTCTCATTCCTGTTCCTTCTCATGCTACTGCTTCCCAGTGCTCGTCCTGTCTCTTGTCCCAGCACCACTTCTTGCTGCTGCTTCAAAGCATTGCCACCTGTTCTCAAGCTCATAAGTTTCTTCAGGATGAGAGTGGCAGGTGGGTCTGGGTCAGTTGTTCAGGGCCAAGTGGCCTGACCAAGCTGGCACTCAGCATCCAGGTTTTAATGGATTGGCATGACGTACCATGAGCTTTTACACCTCATGACAATCGGTTTCAACTGACTTGGGCTAAAGCCTCTTAAAGGGATGAGCTTCGTTTTCCAAACAAGCCACACAAAACCATTAACAGATGTTAACAGAGATGCTCTCATGCTGAATTGTTTAATGAGATAGGTTAACAGGTTCAGTTTAGCCTCTGAGGTGACCAGCATTTGGATGTGGCTCCGTGCACCATTGTTTCTGAGCAACTTTAAGTCCACTAATCAAACTTGTGTTCTTGCTGCCTCTGGAAACATTTCTAAATAACTTAGACCCTTAGTACCTCAGTAGTACTAAGATTAGCTTTTTCTGTGCTTTTTCTATCTACATTTTTGTTCAGGTTGTGCCCCATGTCCATTGGATCTTACAGCTTTTGGGCTGTGTATCCAGAAAGCTGGATTTGCCATGCATTCCTTGCATAGTCTCTGTTCATATTCTTTGTCCATTGGAGAAGACATGCAGATGCAGGATTCACCCTTACTGAAGTCTGCCTGTACATCTGGCTTTGTTAGCTCGTCTCCCCAGAATTTTATTTCCATTTAAAAGAATTAGCATTTTGATTTATTTAATTTTAGCTCAAACTTTCAGGCTATTTCTAGATTTGCTTGAAGCCTATACTAATGCCATTCTACTCTTTCCCCTCAGATTAAAAAACTGCGTCCTCCATAAAATGAGCAAGTTTCTTTGCTTTCCTTTTGAACACCTCAGGGACTGAACCCAAATGGCAGGTCTCCAGAAAAAGTATCTTGCAAAGAAGAAGTTTAGATACCTGCCAGAATTGTGCTTTTGCATCAAGAGTAGTAAAATTGTTGCCAGTAGCCATCCTTCCCACAATGCACCTTCTTTTAGGTAATAGCCTAAACGGTTCCATTTATATGTTCATTCAATTTTTCCAGAATCATACCTACATAAGGAGAATCTTCCATCTTTTCTTTCCCTGAAGTGGGCCAGATGGTACCCTGGCTGTTACTTCTGCTGGGACTGCCAAAGCAATGATCCTTGCATTGACTGAAATCATAATTCTTTACGTAGTCAGAGGGCCCCTATTGGGAATCTATTTCTTACAACAGTATTGTGTTCTGTAGGAGGAATTCACTGATTAATCCCCCTACTCCTCATCCCAAACTGTAGGACATGGAAAAACTCAAGTTTTACCTGTACTGAGATGTGGGCGTCATCTCCTGGCAGAAACATTTTATTCCCCTTTTTTTTCCATTCAAGGTGTGGCATAGGATAGGCTGACACCTCACAGCCAAAAATGACATCATTGCCTGTGAAATTCTGGACATCCTGAGGTGGCATAGAAATAACAGGAGCTGCAAAGAACCAACAGAATGGTGCTTTAGAAGACAGTGAGCAAAAGACAACACAAACACAAAACTGTATAACATTAATTCCTACTTTACGTGATAAAACCGGTTTGCCTTTTGCCATCTTGCACACTGTGAAAAGCCACATGATTCCAAGTAGCTTTTAAAGCTGAGAACACCTTGTGTCCCATTGAAGGGTGAACAGGCTTTTTAAAAACACTTATTTCAAAGGACCCATCTGTCCTTCCCTTTGCACATGATCATGAAACTCAAGCTGAAATTAAAAGTTTAATTTGTGTCCCATAAGGTGTCATCATGGACTAGGCTCAAGGCCCACCAGTCAAGCAGCCAGTACTCGACTAGACCTTCAGAGGAAAGTACAAGAAATTATGTAGCAGGCAATCACGGAGTAACTTGATTGTACATGATAGTTCTTACTAATTTCTGTTACATTTTGGTTAGCTTAAAAGCTAAAATACTGAGATTGCTAGCTTGTCAAAATTTGTTTTCTGAGTACATCATTGCCTCGAACTTGCTAAAATCTCATCCCCCTCTGTTACCCATGGAACTCATTGCAGCAAGTTACAGAGTAACAGCATTAATACATTTCACATTTATCCTTGATTGCTATCAATTTCATCTGACGCTCTTGTTATGAGACGAGTAATAAAAGCAATTGAAATCCAATTATTTTTATAAGGTTTTATGTTATGCTTATTATAATTATCAGATTGTCACTTACTTGTTTCCTATTGTTCTCTTACACTCATCCCCCACCACTGTTTATTTATCGTCTCTGAATTATCCTCTTTCACTTTTTCCCAATGAAAAAGCTGACGTTAACCACGAGAGGGAGCCAGTCCAGGGATTTGAAGACATTGAAAAAATAAATTATCACCTGATGCATTCATACGTGATTTAAATACATACCCCTCTATAAGCATGTATGAACATACAAAATGTTAACAGGAGATGATGATATGTAGCAGCAGAGAGCAAAATAACATAGTTACTGTTATCACAGCTTTCCTATTTTGGAGATCTCAGCTTTTTTCCCTGATCTATTTGTCCTCAGCAAGAAATGTTCTTCCTTCTAAAGTCTGTTTTCTTTCTATTTCCATACCAGTGTTTAAAAATGAATGCATTTTCTGGTCCATTAGACTTGTCTTTAATTATTGCTTTTATTTTTGTACAGATCCCAGATGCTTGGAAACCGAAACTTGTAGTAAATAATTAATATATTTTTACTTGCAATATTTGAATCAATATGTAGGTAGAGCATTTATGCTTCAGCATTTGGAATTGTAACAGCCTGTTCCAGATTTTCAAGCAAAGTTTCTAATACATGTGTCAGGTTTTCAGGATTGATATCTGTGCAGAAAATATCAAATGTATACTGATTAAAATTAATTGCAAACAAATTGTACAGCAAAGTATCAATTTCCCCATTTATGAATGCCTCATTAAACAATCCTGCTACTCTTCAAAAGTAAGATTTTAAAACTAGGATACTTAAGCCCTTAAATGCTTGTTCTTTCATGAGAACTGTACATTCAGAATCTATTATTTCAAGAATCTTGTATTCAAATCAGCATTAACTGAACATCTTGGATGAGAAATTTTTTGCCTATGAATTTATCACATAGGGTCTGATATTAAAACATACTTTGAAACATTAAAACTATGTGCAGCCACGCTCCCTTTAATGATACATCCACTGTAGCTGAGCTTAAAGTGTAAAAAAAACCCAAATGTCTACTACACTGACTCACAAGAGTTCTTTAAGTTATTCCTGTACAGAGACAGCATGAAAAGCTTTTTAAATAGGCAGATGGTGACTGGTTAGTATTTTTGTTCTGGTGCTAACACAGGTGTCCTATGGATACACTGACAACACTAAAGTATTGCCAAGAACTGAGACCTGCTTACATGCGAGGCTGAGGGCTCTGGCTTCACCACGCCATGCAAACACATCCTTAGCCTCAAGGACCTAAGGGTCTGAGTTACAAATCTACATTATAGCTGTTCACATACAAGAAATTTGTCTAGCACTGTCTACCATACACCAAGACAAATTCCACGCTGGAAATACCCCTTCCTCCATTAACTGTAAGAAGAATACAGATGATAGCTTGGAAATGTCTAGATACGGTCTAAGTCCAACCCAGCTGAGTACTTTTATTGAGGAAGTTAAGGCTTTGCTGGACCAGGGCTGACCAGGACCGGCATCATGTGAGATCAAATTCATAGCAAGGAAGAAGAACCACAGTTTTGATCTAACCAAACTGCCTTTTCTGAATCTGAACACACAATAAATACTTGCATTATCTACTCAAACTTGAAGTGCCTCCAGAAATAAAATAATACTTGTCTCACAACACCATTTGGCTGTATTTTACAGAAGAAAATTGAAGTAATGATGTATCATTTTAACAAAAATTTACAAAGTTCATTTTTGAGTGTTTCAGATTTTGTGTTCAGCCAAATTCTCCCATGCCTATCTGTGTGTAATTTTTTTGCATAAATGTATCTTTAGAAACAGATCTTTACTGTTATGATAACTGTCATTTTGATTCCTGCAGTAGATAAATTTTTCTTGATAGCTATAGAAAGCACTCTGATATCTCAGTGTTTGGAGGTGAATGTGCAGTAGCTGCTCCTTTCCTTTTACAGTCCAAGTCATGAATTATCCTCATGTATTACAGAAGACATAAACCAGAAGCCAGAAAAAGTCATAATACTGCTTCACCTTTCACAATCAACATTAACCCAATATCACTCCAGACTAAAGAATTACATAATATGATTTTTTTTTTTCCTCTTAACTCATACAAATTTTTGCTAATCTATGTCTGATTTGATGAAAATGGCAGAAAATTTTGTGGCTTGTTTATTTGTTTTTTTACTCCAAAATTTCCGTTTAAAATAAACTATGTGACACAGCTCAATATAAAGAGAATCACTGCTAGATTGTTCTGTTACTTCATTAAATCATTAGCAAGAGAAGTTTGAATATGAATGGGGATGGATTAAGTGTGGACAATCTGTATATAATTAATGTACTTAGTAACCTTGGTAAATTATTAGATAAACTGATCAAAACTAGCTTTCAAGAGAAGAAAGGCTTTTTCAGTGTTTCTTTAGGGAGCTAGGCCTTTTTCTTCTCCTTTTTCTGGTGATAGAAGAAAGATAAAAGGCTATACTCTTCTGATGAAAGAGTTTATTGTTATTTATTTATTCATTGGTTGCTGTATACAATTAATCCGTTTGGCATCAATAGGAAACAGCAGATGCCTTGAAGGAGAAATAACAAAACAAAGTACTTTGAGTCGAGTGAAGGTTATATTTATAGCTTGGTACCAAAACCCCACAGTGTTTAGTGTTTGTTTCTCATGCAAATTGGAGTCAGCGGAAAGTGAGTGCCACAGCGAGGTTGCTACTCTTAGAGCCAGACTCCCTGTTGCCTTTTGTCGTCAGTTGCAGCCATGAAAAACCAGTCTAAATCACGGTGCACTTTCACATGCCCACTGTGCTGCTTCAGATAGCTGCCATGGCGAAGATGGGGATTACTGGTAGACTCTTACAGGGGACCGAGGCATGGTGACCCCGTGGCAGCACCTCTGTGCCCTGCTGCTTGCTGAACGGCCCAGGCTCCTTCCAGGGTCTAAAACACAATCTACAAAGCCAGCATGGTCAGCTGCGGCTCAGAGAGACTGAGAAGAGGGGCACTTGCACTCCCCCTCCCCAGCAAGGCCAGCACCCACCTCAGGCTCAAGTGCTCTGCTGCAGCTGGGCACTTTCGTCTGCAAAAGCCAAGGAGACAGGCCCCCATTTTTCTTAACTAAACTCTGCACGGCACTGACGTGGCTATGAACTTTCCCCCAGGCTTCTGTGCAATTCAGTAAGCTGAGCGATCGTAGGAAATTTCTCTGCATTCCTAGAGAAAGCGACCAACCTTTCTGGGGACCCAGGGAAGCAGTGGGAAAGTGTTGGGGGTGATGCCTGCATGCAGAGCAGCTGAGCTCACTCCTCCTGCTTGATGAGCGGTGCTATGTGCCTCAGGGGTGACTGCAAGGCCTGGTGGATGACAACACCAGCAATTAAAAGCGGTAGTACTTCCCAATTAAAGCTTTTCATACATGGCCAGTTCTGTTTAATTAATTAGAGCAGACCATTGCTTTAAGCCTGTATGCCTGAACAGCTACCTCTGCTGCGAAGTTAACATCACTTGCTACTAGAGTGACACTTCTAACTGAAATCTTCCTGAAGGGGTTATGCCGCAAGAACTAGTGCTATTTTAATCCCAAATAAGAACACCTACCCGAGGGCTAACAGGCTTTCAGTCATACCATGGGCTGGTATGCATTGAGTTTTCTGAATGTCTCTTTACTGACAAGGCTCATTTCCTAGCTTAATACCCTAACGGCGAATAAGGGATTCTTTAATGGATCTTTCTCTTGCAACTACAGAAAGAGGAAAGAAGTCTGGTATTAGCTGATCATCACTTTTCCTTTTAAGTATTCAATAGCCAGTGTTCATTCAATATAAAAGCACAGCATACAGTCTAAATTGGAGGCAACAGATGGCTAGCGAGGAGTGGATAGAATGTACCCAAGTTACTCTCATATATGGACCTTTGCCAGAGATGCAATTTCAGGTTCCCAGAACTGTGACCCATTTGTGGTCCAGAGACCTATTCTACTTACTTCATTTGAGAAAATATTTCATTAACTTTAAAAAAAAAAAAATTCTCATTCAGAAAACAAAAGCCTGTTCACTTTTTCATTTTATATTCATGTGACTTAGGTGAAAGGTGCCGAGGAGTAAAGACTTCTAATAATGTGAAGAATGAGAACAGCATATGAGCAGGAGGCAGGATTCCCCTGTACAACCCAGCTAAGAATCCTTCCATTAATAATCATCGCAGACAACTGTTCATGCACTGTGAGTGTCTTTAGGGAAATTGTTTCGGTTTGATTTTGTTCTAATATTTGGATTTCTATTTCATGGGTTAGCTAGATTTTATGGTGATTCCGAAATTGGATTATTTTGGACTTTTTTGTGAAAAGAAAAGACCTGTTAATTAAGCCCTATGTTCTTCTATTGCCTCTACTTCACTGCTTACCATATATACACAGGTGGATACACACGTCCATACACATATATATACATACATGTACGTGTGTATGCATATATATATATATATGAATGAGATCTGCTTTGCTATCACCACTTTAATATCAGGTCAGTCGTTATATGATAATAATTATTTGTCCAGTCCTCCCAGACAATCCTATCTGTTTACCTATTCCCAATTTTTATAGAAAATACCTCATAGTCTGCTTATTCAGAGCAGAGCTAGTCTGTAGATCTATGGCTTATTATCAGTCACCATGTGATTTAATCCACTAGTCTAATATAGAGGCTTATAACATACAAGATTAAGTACCAGCTGCTGAACCATGTTTAACACAAAGTAGTATTATGAAAAAACAATTATAACAAAAATGCAGTATTAGTTTAATAGACTAGAGTATCTAGTAACACATCTGAAAATAAGAATCGGATCTTTTTTCAGTTTGGAAGTGCCTCTGTACATATTACCTGATTCACATGGTCCTTTATGTTTCATGCTGATATTCCTTTTCATAGCATAAGCCTTGTTGAATTGACAGATGTTCTCGTAGGTTTTCCCTTCAGATCCGCAGATGCTCTCTTGAGACTTGCACACACACTGGGGTTCAGGGACTTCCCCAAACCTTGTTTCCTCAGCATCCAACCTGCATTCGAGGTTGTCCCCACATTGCCCGTAAAAATGATTGCCCTGGTCCAAGTCGCAGATCTGACCTTCCACATTTCCACATTCAGGACAGCAGCCACAACGATCCAATACAGTGCCGGCTGGACAGTCTTTAGGCTCCGAGCAAAGTGCCAAATCACACTTTCCACAACTATCTCCTTCCCTTAATAACCTCCACCAGCCTCGGTGGTACAAGGCAGGGAAGCTCTGAGAAACCTGCACCAGTACTACCAGCACTGCTGTAACCATCGGGTGCTTCATCTTGAGAATGTAACGAACAAGCAGAAAAGGTCCTTGGAGTAAAGCCAGGGTGGGGGGGAAAGAAAAAGAAAAAAAAGGAAAGAGTGAGCTAGTGAGAGAAAAACATCACAATCCTCTTTTTGTTTTAGAATGTAAATTCTACTGCAAACATAGGCTTTAAGAAGAAATTAGCATCAGATTCCTAATCTGGAACTGATAATAAAAATGCATACAAACCCACTGGCTTTTCTCTAATGCAGTTTGGAATGCGAGTATTGCTTGCACAGAAACCAAACTGCCCCTTCTGACAGCTGAGTTGAAGCTCTCTGAAAAGCTGTTTGCTCAGTGTCTCCTTGAGCCAAATTTGCAAAGCGTTGCTCTACTGAAACAACATTATATTGCAGCTATTGTAGAAAGGAGAACAGGGTAAATTAGTGTAAAATTAAGACATTAACTGCTATAAGCTTTTTTGTTTCCCCCCCCCCATCAGTTGAAAAAGACGGTCACAAAAAGATAAACGTGGGTACAAACTAGCACCCAAGATATCAGTACCCTAGAGCTGAGCCAGTGCTCTAGAGACTGGAGCAAGGTTTAACACCAAATTTAATCCATTAATGATAACAGGTAGGGTGTTCTGAGTTAAGAATTTACTTACAGGCTCTTTACAAGCAAAGGACAATCCAAGACAGCTGGAATTGACTTTAAACTGTTGGATTTAAGATGAGAGGTGCCTAGACCCATTAAAGAACCCAGTGTTCTCTCTACATTTAGCTTCTTTTCAGTGTTGGGTGTTTGTGGTTTGCAACCCAAAATAATGTGGTCCACATTTGGCTCTAAGAACAAAGTGCAAAAGGTTTAGAACATAGACAAACATGAGCAAGCCACCACAGCATCTTCAGACACCCCAGAAGAAGGTTTTGCTGAAGTATTAGATGCATCACTTGTCTTTTCCTAGTACTTTTCTGCCTTCATTTCTTAAGATGTAAGTTATGAAGGAGGGAACTCTGGTTTCTTTTCCCACTTTTTCTGTGCATAAATTTCTGCCAGTTCAGGAAGATGGATTTGCAGGGTCACTTCTTGCCAGATGTTGCACTTTTCTTTGTACATCTCAGGATTTAGGCATGCTCCCTATCATCCTATCTCATACCAGAAAACTCCTCTCCCTTGCAGTGCTAAGATTTCTTGTCTATAGACCATAGGCTGCCATTACCACTGTTCAAACCATGTGCAGCTCAGCAGAGATGCATCTTACTGTCTGTTGGTGGTAGAAGTGAAGCATAATGGATTTACAGACCCTGCAAGTATGTCTCAATAGCAGGGGTCAAGGAACACCACTCCCTACAAATGAAACATCTTTGTGTGTTTGTTAGCTTAAAGTAACTCCACGTGCATCGCATTTTCAAGACATATGTATAACACACTGTTAACAAGATGAAATAAAAGAGAAATCATGCTTGTGCCTACTTGTCCTGAAATGATCCACTAGCGGCTTTTTCTAGTCTTTCTATATTCGTGGTGCTTAGCTGCTTATGTAAGCTCAGTGAAGGATGCAGTTTGTCGTACCAGCTTTAGATCCTCTGGTCACATCCACAAAGCCAAATCTTTTGGGGATGTATGTTTACTTTCCATCCCAAACATCTCCATGGCTTTTCCCAAGTTCAGCTTTGTATCTTCTGCACCAATTGAGATTACCTCTTGCTTTGAGTGAAGTAGCAGGCTGCTTCAAAATCACTCCCTTCTCCCAAACTGCATATAACGCAATTTCCCTCTGGTCTACATTGGTGGAGCACTTCTTAAAACCAGCCTGGAGATACCTACAGGGCACTGCTTGTTTCTGTGTGATGGCTGGGCTACTTCGTATGGTAATGCATGTTTTTGCTTTGAACACAGAATCAGACTGTAAAGGAGTAAGTTACATGTGCAATTGATACTTTTAACATTGAGAGTCAGAAAAAACCTAACCAATGAATTTAATGGGAAATTGATTTCTTGTTCCAACTTCTTACTCTATTTAATGTGTTTTATTTCACACTTCCTCATCAAATTCTAATTGGACATTTAGTTTCGCATTATAGGGTCTACTTATCACTGTCGATTTTATTATTTGTGCCTACAGCTGTTGGGGATGAGTATCTAGAGGACAAGGATTTGCTAGGCTCATATAAAGTAAAAAAAATGTTTATAGTGGTGAAACCATATGTGCAAAGTGGAGCCAAAGCAGGGAGGGGCTGCAGGCCAGCACTACCCCTGTTAAGGCTGAGCTTTGCCTGTTGTCTTCCAGGAAACGTGTGATTTGAGGGCTGTAAAACAGAAGTATACAAGGAAGTACCTCCTGTGTCCTGGCACCGAGGAAACCCATCATAAATAACCTAGAAAGCATTTTTGTCATTTATCTGACTAATGTAATCTGAGTTCTTGGTGGGTTCAGACTCTAATTAAGAACTGGGTATGCCTGTGATCTCATTGGAACAGCTGCTCCTTGGCGGGTGATCTACAGCTGAAGGTTATGTAGCCACTGATTCCTGAGCTCACCTGGAGCAATTTGGGGCAGGGAGAGGTTAAGGCACTGTGGTATGACATGGAGAAATGGCCTGATAGCTGTCTAAAATCCCTTTCATTAGCAAGCTGGCTGTGACAAACTGAGAAGAGCACTTCTGTAACTCTACACACTGGATGTATGTGTGGCAGGGTCAGAGCAAGGGGGATAAAGGGGGAGCAAGGAACGAGAGTGGGATGCACAGCTGGGTTTGAAGCAGCACATCTAAAGGCATAGTCCCATCTGGTTCAGTAATAAAATACGCATTATTTCAGTATGTCTCTAATCCCTGAAGCTTGCTTTGGTGGAAAAAAGTGTTGATTTTCAACACAAACCTTGAATTATCCTAACCCTAAACATCTCCCAGAACAAAACACAAGCAGCAGTGGTTTAATGTCACTGGTGGAGCTGCAAGACAGGCACCAAAGTACAGTGTCTGCTTTTCAGACACCATCCCCCAAGTGCTGCCTGGAGAGCTGACAAGCAGTGCAGAGGAGGCCTCCACAACCCCTCCAATGAGGGGAGGAGGTAAGCAGCTGCAGTGCATGAGGGGAGCTTTCTACCATCAGCTGTGAAATAACATTTTGGTGAATAATTTCTTTAACAGGCAGGTTGAACAGCATTAGTGTACCCTCCATCTCAGCAGGCACAGTAGTGCTAGCCATGCAGCAGTTTCCCTGGCTTTGTCTATATGGCATGATCAGCGCAAGGAGTTCTGCCACCATCTCGTGGAAGGCGCAATATCTAAGTTGGGTGACGGGCAGTGAGGGGACATGGCAAAATGGCCCAGCGCTTCCTGTACCCTCAGACTGCATCTTCCACCAGGACGGGGGCAACATCTTGCAGAATAATTCCTGTAAGTGAATTGTTAAGGAAATTGTATTCCTATTCATTTCCTGCCGCCTTCTTGGGGCCCGGTGTTATGCTAAGCTGCTGACTTGTATTGCATTATTCTACTTTGCATGGCAATAGATAAGGTACATGGCTGATGCAATGTGAAATCCTATTGCTAGTGATTCCTGAGGTACTGCTTTTTCAGACAAAATGTGGTTCAGCTCTTCATTCTGTTTTTATTTGTGTCAATGTGAGTTTTACTTAAGTAAAGGTTTCTGAATTTGGCTCCTGCCAGACTTGCAGATCTGGTTCTTACACAGATGCACGCAGGAGCCGTGTGAGGAATAACAGCAAACCACAAACTTGGAAGTGTCCCTTCTATCTTCTCTGTCCTGCAGTGGTTCCTCTCCTTGAACAGGTGAAGTCAAGTTTGGAAACTATAGTGCTCTGTCTCTTAGGTCGTATTAAGTACTTATTCTTGAGGTTCCTTTAGAAAGAGTAAATCTTGGCTGACTCAATGCGTTTCCATCCAAGAAACTGTATGCTTGTATTACGTGCACAAAAGAAGCATTAAAGAAAATTAATGTTTAGTCTGTTATACTGAGTAATAGCAGACTACAGGTGGCCGTGCCTATTGGGTATATGCATTACCTGATACTGTACCAATCTCCTAGGATAATTTCCCCCCTGCCCCAGTATCCAGACTTGAGCTTCAGTTGAGGTGCTCAGCTCACCTGAAAACAGTATTTGGGTTTGTAGAAATAAGTGGTGAATGGCAGAGATTAATGACAGATGAGGCAAAAATGGTTGGATACCATTTGCAGTTCCCTGACAGAACTGCTGACCGGCAGCGTTACAGGCACAGGCAGTCCTGGGATCTCCAAACATTGCCTTTTTTGGTGCCAGTCCTATTTGCTGACACATTGCTTTCATGAATCTCATCAGTAGTGCATGTGCTGTAAGCACATGAAGTATAAGTTAATTCTACTGTAACATGATTATTAAATCCATTAATCAAAGGCAGGAGATCCGTAATTAACTTATTCTCCAGCATCAAGTAAATGATTCTGCTGTGAGCTTTAAGAAAGCAATTGTTCACTAATATGCAAAATGCAGCGGGGCTGTTAGACTGTAAGGGTCTGTAATTGTGTAACTAAATTCTAAATTTTGCATATTTTAATAACATATATTTTAATTATTTTCTTTGTAAAGTTAAAATGGAAGATCATTATTTTGGTGGTGGTTGTTGTTGTTTGTTTTTAAGATTTTACATGTAATTACCAAAAAATGGAAAAAAAAAAAAAGAATGTCTGTCTCCTGCCTGTAAGTTGACTGTTTTCATATAAGGCTTTGGCTGGGCTTTTGGTGACTCAGCTTGGACCTATCTCCAGCAGTGGCTGACTATAGATTTCTCCTGTTTCACATTTCAGCATCATCATTGTTGGTGACTATAGGCATTCAAATTTTAACTTGCAAAGACAAAAGAAGGGCCTGCTAGCACTGTTCTAGTACCAAATACTTGGGTTTGATTTAATATAGGCTTACTGGTTCCTTTTCATACAGATCAGTCTGGAAATCCATTTTCACAAGCTAGTATTTACTTCCAAGGGGCCAGATATTTCAAGGGTTCTTTTCAAGCCTGCTTCATGTCTCTGCTATCCTTTAAGTAGACCAAATTTCTGAAAGCTTTGTAGTTTTACCCAGAAACACCCAAGCCTCCTGTCCCATATCAGGAAGTTGATACTGGAAACATTTAGGGAGTTAGCAGTAGGTAATCAAGCATTTCTCTGAAGCCGTTCTTTTGAGAGGTGAGAGTTATAGTGAGGAAACCTGTCACGAAGGCATTTCCCCCATTTGTCCTGCCCACATTTCCAGCCTGGCAAATCTTAGTTGCTCAACTTAACCTTTCTCTATACACTTTAATCACAAGTGCAATATAGAAGCAATAGCCAGCATCATTCTCCTTCCTCTTTGAGGGAAGGGACATGAAAGTTTGTCCACCTTCTGCCTTAATTTTAGAGAAAGCTCATGGAAAAGCATCCCCATGTTTTACACAGACCACAGTATTTTCAAGGTGTCATGTTTTACTGCAGCAGACGCTGCAGTTTAATGCCAAGTGAAACAATTTGTGTGTCAAAGGCAGTTGCTGCCTACATCAACAGTGACACAGTAGCGCTATCCAGTACAACAGGACTTCAGACACGCGGGAGCTTGGGGAAGACGTATCAAACCTTGCCACACAAAAACAGACAAAAAAAATGAAGAGCACAGGAATCAATGTGTTGCACATGCTGCCAGCTACAAGCAGCAGGACAGAAATAGGGCAATGGCTGGGGGGCCTGATGGCAGTGAGCAGGAAGGGGTGGGAGATGTAGGTAAGGCCCTGGGATCTGCAGCCTGTCCCAGGGTTGTGGGTGGCCCCCACTTACCCATGTCACCAAGGGATGGATGGCATGAGAGTGGCTAGCAATACCCATGTGTGCTCCTTGCTATGATCAACCCCTCCTTGGTGCAACTTTCAGCAGTATGTTTGAAAACTGGCCTGGTCGTTATTGCAGACCTGCAACAAACATGCTCTAAGCATTTGGAGAGGGGCTGGAAAAAAAAAAACAAAACCCCCCAAAAAAACCCATCACACCCCCAAACCAACATAGTTCTTGCTCTGCCAATGTTTTGAGGCTCTTCAACCTAACAAAGACTGAAAAGTAATGTTAGCTCTGGCCAGTAGCTGCCGCGAGCCAGGTGTGTTTGTGTGTATCTGTCCATTTATTTCTCAGCAGAGGGACAGTGATGGGAGGCAGACAAGAGTAGGTTTAAGCCCAAAGATGACACTAGTGGTGCTACTAGTTACATGCACCAGCAAAGTTCTTAAAAGGAGCATACCACAGTGTTTCCTAGAAAAGCCTAATAGAGAAAGAGAGATGTCTGAAACTTGCAGACAATGAATATAGAGTCATTTTTCTTGGCAGCCTTAATGCTGATGGATAGGACAGTTTGCCTTGTCCAGTTTATATAAGAGCAGCTGATATAAAATTACTTCATAGCTGGATATTTATGAGAAGTTTCATTTCAAATAATATAGTTTTTGCCTCTGGCAGTGCTGTGGTTTAGCCCTGTTATTACTGGGAACTAAATCTTTAGGATATTCTAACTATAACTGCAGGGCCTGTTTGATCTACCCAGCAAAGTTAATATTTTCCAAAGCAATGGAAAGTTTATAATGGAAAGTCTCATTAGCAAAAACTACCTGTCCCTAAAAGCAGCCAGGAAATCAGGCACAGAGAGGAAACCTGAGGGATTTTCCTTCAGCTTCACCTGCATTCTCTCACAGAGCAATACTGAAGAAAGTAGTGTTTTCCATTACAGCAAATGTACAGATAGACAGTAAGGATCCTTCTCTAGAAAAGCAACTAGAAACCAATTTCTGATATGAAGTAAAATTCTCTCAGCTTGTCTCTGCTGCACATGGATCTTGCAAAAAATACTCGTTATCTATAGAGGAAAATAGGACTCACCCCCGGTGCCAGACCCTCCCCCCAGGCTAGCATTGCTCTGAGATCTATGCAGGAGAAGGGCTGAAGAGGAGGTACTAGTACTGCCGCTGCAACTTCCAAGGCTGTTTTTTTCAAGCGTTAGTCTCTCCTGTTTCGTGCCAGAGCAGTGCTATAAATGGGATATTCTCAAATGATTCACTCGCTCCTTTGGAGCATGCAGAGCTAAGGGCTGCAGTTAGTCAGGCCCACAGCCCGCACGGTGTTGGTAGGGCCCCTGGAAAGGCAGAGTGGGGCCTCTTGGAGCTGCCAGCTGGGCTGAAGCCTCCCTTTCCTCAGGCTAAACCATAAATCAGGCTCCAACCCCTTCTTCCCATATCTCCTTCAAAGACCCAATTAGCTGTGACCATTGTTACAAAGGGAAATAAGTCTGCAACAAACATGGGTTCAGGCTGTGAGCTCTGGTAATATAGCTTCCAAAAAGCCTATTGCCTGGACAATGGTGGTCAGATCAAAATGACCCAGCAAAGAAGCTGGAAAAGAGCAGGAATCTGTCTCCCACCACTGTGCTTTGGTTAGAATTGTTCCAGAATTTAACACTTCTGACAAACATTTATGTTCATCTGTGACCAGGGAGCATGAAAAGAGATGCACTGTGCTGTCCAGTGGAGGGGACATGCAGGTTGTGTGTGGGGAAGGGAGGCTTTGCTGGCTTTAGTCTGAGATGGTTTGGGCACCTGTGTGTGATGCAGCAGTAGGAGGTGGAAGTTGTGAAAGAGGACAGGAGGAAGATTCAGCGTTAATAAGGACAGAAAGCAACACTCGAGACAGCTTGGAGAGGCAGTGCTTACCACTGGAAGAAGGGCTGAGCACAGGTATTGCCTCTTGCTGTTAGATTTCTGGCTGTTCTCAGGACTTAGTGTGTTGTCTACAGACAAACAGGACTGCATCAAAGAATCCTACAGACTGGCACCCCTGGGCTTTTGAGCTCATGCCTCTGGTCAGGAGGAGTAATCTCCACACAAGATCATTCATCTAAATACTTGGAGGTTAAAAAACAAATAAACAAACAAAAAAATCAATGGTGGATCTCTATCACAAATGCTGAAGACCACATTGTGCCTCTGGGAAGATAAGGCTTGTCTAGCAATATTTGCTACTCCTATCTTTCAAGAATGCTTACGCTCTGGAGTCAGGATGGGGCAGGGCCCTGGGTTGGATTTGCCAATTTTTTGAAGCCCAGCGCTGCTCCTGGCCCCTTCACTATCCTGCTGTTTCTGAGGGTCACAGTAATGTGTGTAATTCATCTGTGATAGCTCTTAGCTTTGCATGTTTGTTCCTAATAAAAGGCATGGAAGCTGGAAACAGCATTAAGTGAGGGAATATGAACGAAAAATGTGCATGAGCATGAGTTAAACAGTAAAGGCCTGAGTCCATTTAAATTGGTAGCCAGACTCCCATTAACTTAAATGGGCTCAGGATTTCACCCAGCGCTTTTAGCTCAGCCAGCTTCCTGTTTGAGTTGGCAGGGCAAATGTCTTTGTCCCTGTCCAGCAGGGCGTACTTTGCGTTGTTTTTCTGTCCAGGCTGATGAAACACTCTTGGAAGTCTCCAGTCTATTCCAGCCACAGCATGGCTAGAGAAACCAAACACAAACATCTTGCATGCACTGAAAATCATAATGTTTTTGCATTAAACACTGACCTACTTGTGCTAAAGTGGATATCTGAAAGCACAAGCTGTCTTGAAGAGCTGGTCTGGTCTTATATTTGTCATTACATTTCATGACAACTGACTCGAATCTAAATCTGCACTAAAGATGCTTTCTATTAAGTCACTACCTCAGCTTGTAGAAAATACAAGTTAAATGCTATCCATTGGTGCTGGAGTGGATTATTCTTGTTATATCAGTAGAGTGAAAAGGATACTACTGTCTTGCTGCTGTCCTGCACCACAGCACATTGCAAAGGTAGACCCGCTTATGTTTGTGCTTTAGAGCTGGTGGGCTGCAGGGAAAGAAAATGGTAGGACATTTCTGGGAAAATCTGAACTGATAGTATAAAGCCAAAACTTACTGTGTCCTTGTGGGGGAGGGAAATAATCTCTATATTTAAAACAAAGCACGGCAGGTAGGTATATGTCTCAAACTGGATAAATTTAGAATTCTGGACTGATGGGAGGACTTGGTCCTACAGCAATGATGAGGGCCAGCTGCATGGTCTGACCCTACCTGTGGGGCTTTAATTCCATGTTCTCTGAAGTTTGATGATTTGTTTTCTGGGGGTCTCAATCCAATAAAACCATAATGGAGTACCAAATTAATAAAACTCTACATATTTTGTAATTTAGTGGAACTATAAAAACATTGAAACAAATGCAGGCCATTTCCATCTAAATCCCTCTTCTGGTAGAGGTTTGGGTAAATGGAGGGACTCTGCAGTGCGACTGAAAATAAAATCCCTACAACATCCTGGAAAAAACAAAAACCAGATGACTTGTGGATTCACAGGCTTCCAGAGGGGCAAGTTCTCAGGTCATGCCTCCAGACAGTTCAGTGCTAAACAGATGCAGCTGCCCAGCACACCCAGCTGAAGCCCTGTCCCTGTAAAGGCAGGAGTCAGGACTTCCATCATGCTTGTACACCCTGAATCTGAAAATCTCTTCTGTTTCAGAACTTGTGCTAGTGTACACTCATCTCTAGTTAGGATCTGGGATCTTTCTGTAGAGTACACTGACATTATACAAAAGCCTTTCTTTTTGGAAGAGAAAAAAACCAACTCCATATCTAGAACTAAATTTGCTTCCTCAGTTCACAATTCATAACTCTCTTCTGTTCATTGAGCTTACTAGCAGGGATGATCACCCAAAAGTTAGCTCCCAAAATACAGATTTCTTGTTTGCAGTCATACGTACCTGCACTAATCTGATGAAGAAAGTAAGACATAACACAGATTTCTGTGCCCAACCAAAGCAGCTTGCAGTTCAATACTGAATTTTCCTGGTGAATTGCTAAGTGAGTAAAACACAATTAAAGAGAGTTTCAAACCACAGGAACTTTGAGGAAAACTGCAGTCTGAGACAGATGTCAAAAGGGTAAGGAGAAAAAAAGAAAGAAAATGCATAAAATTATTCATTCCAGACTTAACACTCACACCTCAGATTAACAAGAAGCCCATTGTCTGATCCCAAGTGTAACAACAGGCTGTAATTTAAAACAGCTTTTATTCATTAATGAATAGAAAAGTTATTTCAGTGAGAATTTGGAGAAAACCTATGCCAGTTACCAGCACTAAACAGTCTTTCCTTGTAAAGATGTGACTTGCTGGCTGGCTGCGTGTTGTGACACTAAATACAGTAAGCAAATGAAAGTGCTTTCTGCTACCAATTCACTCTGTAGGTTTGAAATGGAATTAACCTTTTAAAAATGCAAAGTATTCCTTACAGCAGATGGTAATGTTTGCATATACAGATACCTCTTGGAAATCATAATGTAAACCACATGCTCTGAAACAATAGGATTCCTGAGCTGAACGCTTCATCCTCCTGAAAATGAAAAATAACACTCTCCAAGCTCAGACTGGTGGCTGCTGCAGCAGGCCCAGCTCCTGCTTACACTGGGGTGAAGTGGGCACAAGAAGAGTTAGAGGAAAAATGGGGAGGTGGGGGTGGTGGTGCATAGAAGGAAGCAAGGGGATGTCGGGATGTACTAAAAGGTAGTATTTCTCCATCATTCACTGCTACACTCTTAGACATATATGTATTAGCTCTAGAGGAGCGCTGCAGATAGGCTTAGCTCTCCTCTATAGTGTGCATCCTTCATATTTTAAACTGTATAAATTGATCCCCAAAATGCTTTATGCTGTGTGGCTAGACTGCTTTTGGTCCCTGTGCTAGCTAGGTCAACTCTCCATAGCATATTATGAGGCTTTATATTCCTCTGGGTTGCACCAGATACAAGCATTTGCATTTCTTGAAAGCTCCCTTACCCACATTGCCTGACTGCTGCTCACTATCCATCATGCTTTCCTGTGGTAGCACGCGTTCACAAAGGCTTTGTCCACAAAGGCTTAAAGTAAGTGCAAACGTTTTTGAAAAGAGACAAAGATTCCAGAAGCTGCAGCTTTAGGAAGTACATGTAAGGAAAGGTTGCAGTAGACCAGAACATCACTGCAAAGCAGAATTATCTCAAAAAGCAAGTCAGTCTTTTCCTCCATACATTCATATTCTGCCAAGAGCACAAACAAACTGGGGCTGTGGTGGAGCAGTAAACGTTAGGGATAACTCTATCCTGTGGCTCGTCCAGATTCGTGGTGCCAAGTTCCCTCAGAGCTACAGGGCAGATGTGGTCAGTGGGAGGTGAAACAGCTCCCAGCTCAGGAACCATCAGCCTAGAGGCTCTTTCAGAGGGTAGGCTGTTACTCAAAACCTCTCCTGTTCCCTATAGAGCCTATGCAAGGCTAAACCCTTAAGCAAAACAGAGCTGTGTGCAGTGCTTACTTGTGGCTTTGTTCTCACCTGCAGCTTATGTGTTACATACCAGTCCTTTGTGGGAAAGGCTGATTTTCAGTTGGTGTCTGCCAAGGTATTGGGACTTATCTTTGCACACCAGTAACACGGAAGCTGCTCTGTGCTCCACACCTATCAGGATATGAAAGTCTCATCTTGAATTCAGAGGTGCTTCTAGCTTGTGTTAGACAACACCCGGAAGAGATAGGAAAGACTTGGGATTGTGCAATGTGTCATCCTGATGGCTCTAAAGAATGTACCTGGGCTCACAATGCTCATCTGTCACTGCCCTCTGCCCAGCATCACCTGTGGGATGACAGCAACACCAGTGATAATGCCAGGCTTTTCCAGGACATCAGTGCAGCTAAGCTGACTTGCTTCACTGTAGGATGTATTAGCAAAAATTAATTTTGGTCCCTCTGACATGCTGGATGTACCTGCAGTAGGAGAGAGGCTAGGTGGCTTGCTTACTTTGTCTCTTCCTTTCCATATGTGGTCCTTGCTAAGCATCAGTCTGACTACTGAAATGGCCTTAGGACCACTGTGTGCACCCCACTGAGGCCAGAGTTAATATCTTTGGTTACAGCAGGGCTATATAGGGAGACAATGAGGCGTGAGGTGTATTCAAGTGGTGAAGTCCATCAGTGAGAGAGAAAATTGTATGTAGGAGCAAATAAAGCAGGAGTCCATACTATCTAGCTTTTAAGAGTTTCTGAAGTAAGATGTTCCCCCTGGCCAAGCCAACAGCTGTTTAAGAATATTCTCATAAGGTATATGAAAAAGCCCCTCCTTCCCCTACTACCTTCTGTCCCTCCCTTCTTTCTTGAAGTTACCAAAATCAACAGTAAATGAGAACAGACGCTTTTCAAGACAACATGCTGTTTGCTAGGCTGGGTCAATAAAAAACATTGCTCTGCACAATGGTTTAACTTAGAACAAGTCCCGAGCAACTTCAAAGCAGCAAAGTTGTAACAAAAGCTGCATCTAATGAAAGCAAGCCTTGAGAGTGGCAGTCTACTATAACATACAACGAAATTCCTTTTGTTAACATTAATATTTGGCGGCCGGTGTAGAACACATTAGGGCATTTTAGTTGGGTTTTAAAGAAAGAAATTGATACAGAAAGAAGGTAATGATTTTTTTAATAGAGGATCTCTCTGGGGGTTAGTGTTCATATCACAAACATTCACTTTATTACATTTTATGGAATGGACTTTAAATGCCAGTATATACAAGCCAACATTTCATTATTGGAGTTTGTGTTTATTCACTTGCCATTGCCAGTCTGTTCCCCTTTGTCTTCTTGTGCTGCTCTTTGTAAAAGATATGATTTATGAATATGTGGTTTAGAGCCTTCACAATATAGTGTGGTGAAGTGGTTCGATAAAAAGTTATTAAAGTAAAAAATCTATAGTTTCACATGCTTTGCCCACCCCTTCTATAGGAACCTCCAGTAAGAGACTCTTACACTAAGCAAACACTGTGTGCATGAGACTGTAATATAAGCTATGTGCTGAGAGGCCTCACTCAGCCAAAACTCCTGCTGAATGGTAGCCACTGCAGGCCATTACAGTTTTGCCTACATAACTCCAGGATTACACCCTCAAAGTTATGAAAGTTGTCTAGACCAAAAAGGGGGGGGCGGGGAATCTGCCATAAAACTTTCATTTTAAAATCAGGAAATAAAGACTTCCAGTAGCCTTAAGCTACATAGTACCAAATGGCATTTGGTTCTCAAACTTAGGTGTATGCGTGCCACATACTTAATTTATTTTTAAAACAAAGCTCTCGGTCCTGCTGATTGCAGGATAAATAAAGCTGACTGGCAGTTTCCAGAGCCCACTTAGAATCTGAATTTCTGCAGGAATGTAACACCGTCTCAGCCTAAAAGAGAGCGACAGGCTGATTTAGATCATCGTACCTCAGCCCACGCATGGGCTTTTCACCCAGCAGCACTGCTGACTTGCCACAGCTGCACAGCCACATAAAAGAGGGGTGACAAATTGGCCACTCTTGCATATGGCTGGCAGGAAACCAGAGCTGCTTACAGCAGTGAAAGCTGAAGGAGGCACTCTCCAGGATGAAAAATAATTTGTGAGGAAGATGTGGAAGGTGGTAGAATCTGTTCAACTGCAGCACAACAGGAAGAGTATAAAAGATGAGTTACAAAACAATTTTGCTGCCTATATCTTGTGTTCCCAAACCTCTGAAAAAATGCAGCTCTACAAATAAAAAGCCCTCTGTCTGTCTCAGGGATGGACAATTTGAACAAGAGAAGATTACCTCAATGAATCTGACAGGTATTAAAAACAACGAGGCATACCACTGCGCTGACACCAGGAGCACTGAAATCACCGGTCTGGCACCGCATCACCCCCGGGACAAGGAAGGACCGTGCACGGGAGCCGTTCCTCTGTGCACAGCACACTGCTGCCTTTGGGTTCTCTTACGTGAACAGAGGAGCTATTGAGACAGCAATCACAGTCCCTCTGTTACTGTTATCTCTGGCAAACAAAGAATAACAGCTGTAATCCTACATCCTCTTGGAGATCTAAACTAGAAGGTTCCAACCTGCTTCAGACTACCAAGATAATTTTGCTACCTGTAGTGCTCTGTGGCCTGCCACATGCAGTCCTACACACCCATCTCCGGCCAGGTGAGAGCCTGGATGCTGGAATGAAAAGCAGGTACGAGCACAAGAGCCCAGCACAGCCACTCAGCTGAACAAGCAGTTGTCCAGAGTCAATGTTGCTAATGCTGAAGCACCAAGGCTTTGCATCTTGCATACCTTACACACTCTTCTGCTCTGTACCTCAGGAAACACAACAGAGCATTTTGTCCACGTTGGATTCACTGAGGTTAGATACCTAGATGCCCATTGGCAAGATTCCTCTCCTGCTGAAGTAGGAGAATGAAGCAACTGATTTCTACTAAAAATATAGGTAATAAGCCCAATAAAACACATTGACCACCATGAAAAACAAAGGGAAAAGCAATTTGGAGTAGTGGTCTACATTGCTGGGGTTCTGAATTGTGAAATAACCAATAATCCTGTGCATTTTGTTTCTCAAGACACATTTGATTTTCTCATGAGTTTTCATGGTCAAGTCACTGCAGTTAACGTTATCGCTGGAAATCTCAACGCTTGTAAAGCTGATTTTCCGTTTATAGCTGGTGATGGAGCTGTGGAGGATGTTAGTGATGTTGACTTCCTCCATTTCTTTTGTGAGTTCATTTGCAGGCCCCTAGGAAACAAGAGTGTACAGTTAGTTTTAGGGTTTGTCTTCTGCAGAAGAAAAGTGCTTTAATCAATAAGGAGACCATAAGGATAAAGATAAAAGAACACAACTTCTTGGGATGCGTTCATCCCAATAGTCAAACATGCCTTTCAGTTGCTGCCTATTTTTAGGAGTGCCTGAAGTCCCAGAGATGCCTGTGTTTCCACCACTGTATATCTAGCGGTATTTTGAGATCTTTGAGCAAGTCTCATTCTATGTCACTGAGCAACCCAACACCCACCTCCTACAAGACACCCATCATCTCCTACAAGACACCCATCTATTCGCATCTACACAGTAACTTAATGGCTGGGGAACTCAGCATCAGGGTAGGAAATCTCTTTTCCCCCGGCAGGATTTGGACCCTCAGTGACCACTGGACTATAATCATACTTGACTATTTAATTTCTCGCACTAAAGCAGAGCACTTTGAACAATTCACTCTCTCTCGCAACGGCCACAGAACATTGTGGGACTGATGTTTGGTACTGTCTTCTGGGAAGGGAGGAAGAAGCGTTCAGCTTTCCTCTGGTAGCAGAAATTACCTTCCAGATCAGTGTCGTAATCAGGGTTATTGCATAGAAGAGCAGAAAGGTGTGTTATACTGGCTTTTCTTTGGCTGCGTTTTGAAAGGAACAGAGGTACTTCATGCTCTCACATGAGCTCAGCTCAGGGCTACAGACCCGATTCTAGTGGTAGGCCTTCCTGAATGTGGTCCTATGAATCTAACAACTGTCAGCTCAGCCTGCTGCTCTTTCGGCTGGTGTGCAGAAGTCTTTGTCAGAGACGCAGTGCTCTACTGCTATTCATGCGTTTGTTGCACACAAAAATTTAGATTTAGTGATAATTAGGAGAAGCAATTGTTACTGTAACCGTAACAGGAAGACCATTTGTTTTACTCAGTTAATGGAGGACTAATTATTGTTGATCCAAGATAACTAGGCTTATTAAAGTAGATCAGGCTTTACCTCTTCAGGTGCTTTAGCTGCACACTTTTGTGATGAGCTGTAGTGAGCCACTGCGTATTCCACAAGGGCACCAAAGATGAAGCTGAAGCAGATGCCAAGGTAAACATCAATGGCCTTAATGAAACAGTTGGTTTTTGAAAGCGAACTTCGTGAGCCAATCATCAGAGTTGTCATGGAAAGCACCGTCGTTACTCCTTGGAAAGCAGAAAAGGAAAGACCTTCTCTTGCGGACACTTTGGAAAAGGCTTGGCCTATCCTGCACATGTTGTCACTCTATTGCTAGCCAGATAGAGCTTCTTACCAAACCCAAATCATCCATCAACTGAAATGCTTTTGTAGCACTAGCTACCTAGCTTTACACAGGCCTTCCCTGCCTTTGACAGCTTGGCTCCAATAAGCACTTAGCTCTTATTTTTTTTGCTTTCAGTAAAAAAATCCTCCCCTCCCTGCCCCCTCCAAAGCACATCACAAAGAACATGTGCTCCGTCCTCTACTCTCTGCTGTGAACCTCCCTGGAGCCTTGGCCATACACAGCTCTGCAGGTGGGCAGGTGTGCCAACCACAACGTTATCTTCCACACTTCATACTGCTAACCCAGCTCTGCCACAAGTAAAAGCAGAACATGAGCAGACCATTTATCACTGAGCAAAGAGCTCCAGAAAACTACTGTCTATCCAGCCCTCAGAGGCTTTCCTGTCTGCTTAAATCTTCTCCCTTCCTCAGGCAGTAACTCACCAATGCACGTTCTTGCAGGCACTGAATCCAATGTGATCCAAAAAGAAACCCAGGACAACATGACGAGCAGAGTGGAGGGCACATAGGTCTCCAAAATGAAGTAAAGGACATTTCTTCTCAGCTCAAACTGCAATATCAGTCGTGGATAACTGCCTGTTCACAAAAGGAAGAAACGCAGTGAACATGAGATTCCCAAGGACACTTGGAACTGAAATTGGGACGGCCCAGCACCAGCCCTTCAGCTGGTGTACATCAGCAGAGCTCCACTGAAATCGTGGGAGATGCATTACTTGTATAAGCTTGACTTCTTGCCTCAGAGGTCTTGCTTATCTAACATATCCCAGACAAGAGGACACATACACACAGCATTGCTGGACAAGAGACATCTAAAACAATGCATGGCTTGCAAAGGGGCTCCTGAACTTAATCCACAGTGGAAAAAATTTATACTAGTGTCTTAACTCAGAGTAGAGAAGGGCTGACGCTTTCATCTATTCTCTCATACTCAGCAGAGCACATTTTTCCCAATAACTGCTTTGAAGGGGCATTGCCAAATTCAGTCTTATCTGATGGCTGAGAAATAAACAAAAGATTTTTCTCTCGATTGCAGCAGCCCCTGGCTCACATCCCAAAGCATCCCAGTATCTTATCATCACAGGGAATTAAACCCCCTGTATTCATTAGTAATTTGTGATCTTTGATAACTGTATCTTTTTGTGCTCAAAAAGATTCTGTCAATTTTTAAAAATCAATTTGTTGTAATACTGACATAAGGGTTCTGGGGCTGGATTGCTAGTATTTTCAGGAGATATTTCTGCTGTTGAACAATGGTTCCCTTTGAAACATAGAAACAAAACCCATGTTGTTCGTGGGCTGTGTACGCTATAGTAAACAACAAAACATTGTTTTTTTTAAAACCTGGTCATTCTAAGGAAGTTTTGCTCCCTTTCCTAGTGTCTGTCATTGGAGAGAAGAGTATTTACACTGAGTGAAAAAGACATTGAATTCTGATGTACAAAGGAATCTTATTCCATCATAGTAGAATTGCAATTTACAAACAAAAGTATATTTTAAAAGTGAATTTTACTACCAGTTACTTTAAACATGGCTCCCTGCAGTATTTATAGTCTGCACACCTGGAAGGAAGGGAGAGAGTTTCTTCAGGTATGTGTGGAGAAAGAAAGAAGTGGAGAATTTAAAAAAAAAAAAAAAAAAAAAAAGATAATTGAAAATCAATCAGGTGAATATAATGTATTAAAAACCCCATCCTTTGTGGATTTCCATCTTACAGAATATCCTGATTGCAACTAATTGGATTTCACCATCTTTCTGTCCATCTCTTTTTGTGAGATTAAGATTTGCTAAAGACTTTGGTAGTTCAGGCTTGAGTCAAAAGATACTGGCCCATAGAAGGGAAGGGAGGTGGGAGGGGAAATACCCGAGAGCTTTTCTTGCTTATGTCTTTCACTGATTTACCTGTTTCCTGCTGTGACTTCGAGACCAGGGTATAGTAACGTTCCACTGTATACTGAGAGAGCCGCAACTTTTCTATGCCATGGACAGAGTCATTTCCTCTCAACCATGTGAAGATGACATCATTTTCATCATATCCCCCTAAGAAGAACACAAAGACCCATATTACTGTGGTTTAGCCAGTACAGCCCAGCAATTGCCCTGCCCTGTCTCCTGAGTGGGAACAGAAACACTATCCAGGCATTGTAGGCAGGACAAAGACCCTCTTAACTGTGTCAGACTATGGGTGGACTATGCCGGCTGTTCTTTCATTGCTGTACTTTCAGCCTGCTGGTTCGGATTTCAACAGGAACACACGCCACTGAGAATGATGCAAGGCTGCCGAGAACCTATTTCAATCATTTACATGGGGTATTTCTATTTTAAAATACTTTAACGTTTACAAAGATAATATATTCCTGTTATCCATAGTTTGATTACATACAGCAGGATAAAACTACTGCAATGATCAACCCTTGAATGAAGTCTCTTCAGTAATGAGAGGAGAGCAGGAAAAACACAGTGGTTAAAAAAAAAGAGAACACAGATCCCATTGAGCCCCTTACCAGGTAGCAGAAGCACATTTCCCTGAATCGTCTATTCAAGTGCTTAAAAGTACCAGAAAAGGCATTTTCAGTTACTCAAGAGCCTGGAGCTGAGACTGCTATGTGGTTATGAACCAGGCTCTTCTGACCAGGTATGCATTGTCCAGAAAACTTGCTCATAAAAGCAGCTTTTTCTACAAATCATTCCTCCTATTCCCAAAGGCTTTAAGTGACTGAGGACAAATAAATGCGTCTGACATTTAGGTAACACTGAATTCCTGCCTCAAAACGGTGGGACAGATGAGATCAACAATTCCAGCAGTTACCAGTAAACTCCATATATGCCACTGAATAATTACCTCCAGGAATGTAAATGATGGCATAACGTGACCTCAGGTTGGACTGAGGGATACCTCAGTCTGAGGGATAAAGCTTGTACTGAGTCACCAGCCTGCCATTCACTTCAAAAATTTCACTTAATTTAGGAAACAAGCCCATCAATCTCACTAATCTGATTCTTTTATTAAGTGCCCTTCTTTGAGAAAATGAGTAGGGACGCTTTGATTCTGATAATAACCTGTTTGTCCTGGTAGAAGGAATAAGATGCAGTTGCAGCTCTATTTTTATCTAATTGTGTTTTCTTATTAGACACAAATTACCAGAGCTGGAGTGTGATGAACTCTTAAATTAGGTGTCCAGGGTATGAATGCCTGCATAGAATCCTAAGCATGTGACTTTTCAAAGTTTCTAAGCAGTTCTATAAATTGTGGTTACTCAGGAAAATTTTATAATAAATGATAGATTGTTGTTAATTCATCTGGTGTACATTTAAATAGCATTATTTCTGGGCACTTATCCTAATGAAATCTCCAGTGGGCAATGTGCATGTAATTTCACTGGAATTATACAGCAACTGAGCATGATGTAGGACCCAATCACTTTTAAAACAGGTCCAAACAAGCTATGCTTTAGCAGAAGAGGCCAATCATTATTATTTCAGGAGCTATTCTTTGTAATAAAGTTAACCATGGTGAACTAATATGATTTTAATGTGAAAATAATATGTGCTTCCCTAGGTGCTTCACGCTGCAACCCCCGAAGTTAAAATCTGGTCTTTTCAGTATTGAGATTTTAGATGTTTCTTTTTGTGACATGAAGTGGGAGATGCCTGCTTGCTTGTTGTGGAGCTTCACAAATACAGGACAGGAGCACTGCTCTTGCTGAGCTCCTGGGTAAAAGCCCTGTAGTGTCCTAAATTTTCCTGCAGTCTTTCCCAGCCAGCTTTACAATGGATGAGCTTTTTTTTTAATTGAGAGCAGAACTCACTGATTATTCCTTTTCTTGAGACTCCCAAGGCTGAGACTCCTCCTGTTGAAAAGGGTCCCATCACCTGCATGACTGTAACAGACAGCCCTCATGGAGAAGCACATACCACAAAGTTGGGTTTGGCCTTAGTTTCAGTTTATGAGTTTGAGAGACATGTTCAACTCATATTCTAGTAAGGACCACCCTTCACACTGTCTTGTTACAGTGGAGGTTTGGGAGGTGCAACAGGTGGGAGATACCTACAAATATGAAAAGTCGTTCCTTGCTGTACTCCATCCCATGCACTTACCCCACAAGTTAGTTTTGAAGAAGCTGTGTGTGCAAAAGGGACCGAATTTGGAAAACCAGCTGTTATTACCTCCTCCCTTCTGTGCAAAATTGAACTAGCTACGCTTTAATAAAAATATTACTTATTACCACTCTTTTTGTATACATTGCACAGTGACAGGGATCCTCTAAACTGTGGATTACAACACAAGCATTTGAAGAATGATGAAGCAAAGTAGTTTTCTTTTGGACATTAGTATTTGCAGGAATAAAAGTCTACTCCAGAAAGCCACTGTGATGAATCCAAATATTCAGGAGAGATGTAGTTACATATGAATAAACAAATTTAAAGTCAGTTTTTTCTAGAATGTTATACTTACAGCTTTCTAGCTGCAGTCTGCATGTTTGTGTGTCCATGGGATATTTTGACAGGTCCATGTTACAAGCAACAGTGGTAGTGATTCTGTAGGAAGAGAAAGAACTCCAGAAGTTGCAATAAAAGCATGTAATGAAATACCTCTGTTTTTCATAGAAAACTAGACCTCCAAGACTCTGCCCCATCATTTAGATAATTTTGACCTATGAAATGAATGGTCTGATATAATCACAGAGAAGTCTCCTTAAGAAGATATCTGCTCTGCAGCCACACTGATGAAACTGTAACTGAAGGAGGAATTTTGATTTGCTACTGTGGGAGATTTAGTGTAGATCCACATGTTTTCCAGTGCTACAGTTTGCACATCTTAAGAAGTCACCACTTGTCACCTGAGGCATAGTAACTAACTGCACACATACTCTGCCTTGCTCTGATGTGGAGGGTGAATGAGGTTTTTTTGCAGCTTTACTTTGCAGTTAAGGTAACTGGAACAGTTACTGTGAGCTGAGAAGAGATAACGCTATATGAACTGCTAGCACAGAGTGCACATTTCTGCAGTACACGTAGCAGTATGCCTTCTGCTAAAAATCAGAAATCATGGCTACACAGGACTGGGTAAGCAAATAAGTTTCCCACTATCTGTTAAACTTTTACTGTTATGATGTCCTCCCTCCATTCCTCCCCTGCCTCCATCTGACTCAACTTGTCTTTGGTGACACCTAAACTTGTGAGCTTTCTGAGCAGGCACTGTGCTCAGGACACAGCACATACCATGATGCGGAATCCTGATCCTTGGCTGGCATTTCCAGGTGGCCAGAACAGGGGGTAATGGATCAGAAGAGTACAGTCACAGTTGGCTTGTTGACCCCAAACTCATTACTTGTGACAGTTGGTATCTGCTCCTGTCCAGCATAATTCTGGAAATCTATTCTGAACCATCATCAACAGCAAAGCCAGAGGCTGATTTACCTTAAGGCATACAAGATAGTGCCATTAGAGAACAATCTTATGAGGCGGTTCCCCACAGTGACATCATGCAGGAAGGACTTTTTTGACTCCACAATGTATGTGTCTGGTACCCAGAGCAATTCCACTAGACGAGCATCTAGCGTGAAGCTCTTGTTGCCGTGAAAGACCAACCGGGGGTCTGTCCAACGCTGCCGCAAATATATAGTAGCTGTGTAATCCTGGGAAAGAGAGGAAAACCTGTGAGGATGCATGTCCAGAACAGCTACACAGCACAGCTGTGGGTATGCCATGTGCGACAAGAGGCAGAACACACATTTGTTCAATGTATCAAAGCTCAGCTTCAAATGCACGCAGTAAATCTGATGGATTTTCATCATAGTTTTATTTACTGTATTACATTTCTCATATACTTACAGTCTAAGTGTTTGAGGACTAAAGATTATACTCATAGTACTTTTTTTTTTGTATGAGCAATTATTGTAATTGGTATTTTTATGTCCATTTTGTAGGTAAGCAAAAAGATGGGAAGTGCACACTTGAGGCCACTCAGCAAGTCATTGACATTAAAAATCAGTCATTGTCTAGAGTTGGAAAACTACACACGTACTATAAACGTGATCATGAAAGAGACATTGGCACTTTGGAGAAAAAAGGTAAGCACATCCAACCTGTTATTTCACTGAGGTCTTAAAAAAACCCCAAACAAATGAAAAAACAAAACTTGTAGTGTTTTTCTTAATAGGAGTTTTGAATCTAAGGACACTAGGATTAACTTGAGTTTAGCCTGCCAAGATCTACCTGTGGTGACTGGAGTATTTTCACAGCACCCCATCATAAAAGAATAAGCAGTTCTGGTCAACCTGGAACAGGAGTTTTCAGCGATCAGTGTTTGAAATCCAGCTGTTATCAGAAGTGGAGGGAACCAGACTCATCAGTGGTGGGAAGATGTTCTCTGTATATTTGAAGATCGGTTGTTTTATTTTTTCTTCTTGGGATGACCAGTCCATTTGTGCCTCAGACTGTGTCACAACTCAAAACCTCATTTCTCCTCCTTGAGAAGAAAACCTGTCTGTCTTCAATCAGCACCAGCTCATTCAACAGAGGCCACCCCTACTCTACACAGAGGGCTCCTATGCAGAGAAAAGGTAAGGGAGAGGAAATGCCACATAGGATTGATTTTTTTCCCCATTTCCAAGGGGCCTGATTTCCAGGAGGTGCTGAGTTTTTGACCAGTAGGACCTTTGGAGCCATCTCGGTTTTCTTACAAGCCCACATTACTATAGCATCTACATAGTCTGTAGTCATAAGTGAGCCCTGTTCTCATCACACCTCTGAAAGTGGTCAACAGACACAGAAAAGCAAAGCAGCTTGAATATGACAGTTTCTGTGCTGAACACGCAAGAATATATGACAAGTCTCTCAAGCAGATCCTACTCTTACCTCTTATAAAATAAAAATGCTTTCACTTACCATGTCACTCTCGGATATACTAGAAATACTTGCAATGTCCAGACTCATTGCAATTTGAACAGGTTCTCCTGTGGAGAGAAAGAAAAGCTTAAGCAAAGAGAAGGGAAGAGTGAAAGGCACAATAAAACTGCTCAGGATGCTGTGCCGCATGGACACTGCTCACAGCATCCCATGCCATCTCTAAAACCGCAGAAGCCCAAAGGGTTACACACAGTTTCAGAGCATTAGACTCACAAATGACATCATGATCCAAAACAAAGTTGTCACTGTTAGGGAGCTGGAGTTCTGTATTTGGTGATGGTAGCAGAGACCAAATATCCACCAGCACTAGCTATAAAGATCAGCAGTTTAGATAAGCAGCATTTCAGTGGCATTTGCTGATGGGCAGGCAGCCAGGGCCAGTTTGTCCCTCGTCACCCAGTCCACAACACTGGCACAGTGGCAAGAACAGTAAACTTTGTACAAAGCATTTCTTGCACGCAGCTCTCGGAGGACTCTCCACAAGCAGGTAGCGATCAGCATCCCTGTTTCTCGGGGAGGGAACACTAAGAGGCCGAGAAATTCAGTGATTCCTAAGACCATGCACTGGGTTAAAAACCTGAAGTGCAACAGCCTTTGCTTCTTTTTAGTTGTTATATCGGCATTGTATTTACAAGCAAATTTTCAGCAGTGAAGTCCTGAACCTCGGTAATCCCCCCTTCTCCAACACTACCTCTTAAATTCCACCACAAGAGGGCAGCTCCTCCCCAGGAAATGTCAGCGCTGGGGCCGGAGAGAGCTCACCAGGTCCTGCCTCGGAGTCAACAGCTGGCTCTGAAGAGGGGAGTTCTTACACGAGCAGAAAGACACAGACTTCCCTCAGGGTGTGCCTGGTTTGTCTAATCCCCAGTATGAATTTTGGGGTTCTGAGTAGGGCCGGTCGCTTTCCAAGATAGCCCTCTCTGCCTAGGTGACAACACGGCAATGCCTTTCCTCATGGGGCTGGCTGAAACTCCTTTTCATCATCTGAATTACATTGAGGAAAGTCCAAGGGACACAATTTCTAAATCTCCTTCCAGGTGGTTTTGGTTTTTTGTTGTTTGTTTGTTTTAAACTGTTCCAAAATCCAAAATATATTTCATTTGCAAAAGATGTGTATTTTTTTAAAGCAGCTGTTGTTCGTGTCCTCCATCTTGGTTTTAGATATTCAGACACTTGAAGCCCAACTCAAATTAATGACCAGAGGGTAGATCTGTGAGGACTCAGGGCCTCTAGAGGAGGTCAAACCAGCAACCTGACCATTTTTGTTTAACATTTATGGGTCTGGTAGGTGTAGGCTGGTATAGATGCAGTTAATCTCCGTTACATAATTCAGAAGCATCTGTTCACTGATGTGACAGTATCTAAAGGAGCTTTTCTATTCCTGCATGAAATCAGACATTCTAGGCATAACAAGCTGGTAAATTCTGTATTGTCCCAGAAATTCATCACCATGGTCAGAAAAAGGAAGAAGCTCAAAGCTGCCAGTAACATGTCAGTCTGCAGGAGCTACAACGGGAAACATCCAAGTCCTGGTGAAAGCTAATGGGGATTTTTTTCTGTTGAGCATAGTTTCATTAATGGGTTCTGGCAGAAAAGCAAAATTAATAAAAATAAAAATTTTCACAGCTGTTCTTTTTTAAACTTTCATTGATATTTTCCAGGTGCTGAATGTCATTCTGAGAAACCCTTTCCTCTGAGTGGTTACAGCACTCACCTGGAAGGGTGGGAGACCTGACACCCAAATTGGACAATAGCCTCAGGTAAGTCCCTAAATACCTGACTGTCCTTCAGGTGCCCCCTGCTCCCTAGAGTTTCATAAGGGTTTAAAGCAGGTTTACTTTGTGTCTCAGTGTGAAGTGAAAGCATGTGTCAAAAGTCAATATTTCTGGCAAGGAGAAGAGCTTTATTCCTCTATAGATGTCATCTACTAAATAGATATACATGAACAAAAATAAAGCAGAAAATCACAGGTGTCAGACTCTGTAGTTAGAGCAGAATTTAGTTACTCTGTCAGGTCTTTCACAGAGGTACTGAAGTTTATAAATTCCCTGTTCTTAACCTCATAGATGGACATGTTCTCACGCCCCACAGTGCATGCATAATCTATTCAAGACAACAGTGGATGCACAGAAAGGAGGGCAGCCTTGGCTACTAGCTAATTTAAAAGAAACACAAGCTTTTAAGCTGGGACATCCTAAAGAAAGCTTAAAGCATGCTCTCCCCTCCACACAAGACTTACAGACTGTTCTTCAAACAGTCAAATGCATGGAGCCAACATACCACCAAAGTAGGGCCTGAGGTATTTGTTGTATCCCACGGTGAGGTTCTCAAATCCAGGGAGGGATGTTGTGTCGCTGCCATGCAAGTTGGGTATATGACCCAGGGAGCACCTCCTAGGGACACAAATACGTACTGTTACATGTGGGTAAACACGCTGGGCACATCTGGCGTGCAGTTGCAGCTGTGTTTCCAGCTTGTGCTCAAACAAGGAAAAAACCTGCATAAAATGCTTATTAAAAGTAAGTAGATCATTGAAATCATGAGCACTTGCTCATGTTGCTTATCTTGGCTGAATAACTGGCACCTTGAAGAGGTAGAAAAATGGCAGATTACCTCAGCTGGTAGCTACAGGTTTGCACACGTGGTAGCTTAAGAACATTCTTAAAATGTCTCAGACAAATCAAGCAAGGTCTATATATCACAAGTCTTAACAATAACCCACAATCTCCCCCTTCCAACTCCTTCTCATACAGTCTATATAAGGAACATGCATTTCTTTTTTCCTCCTGCTTATGACAACCTGAGACAAATCTTACTGACCAACAGCTCCTCCTCCCTAATCACTAGTCCCCTCAAGAAGCTTTCATCCTCATATGTTAAGTGTCAGGCAGCATCCCTCCAGCTACTGTCAGGAGCAAAACCTCCAAGTACACCAGAAGGGGAAAAGTAGAGCACTGGGCACTCCACAGACACCAACAAAGCTTTGCGGGCTGAACCACACCTAGCTGCTGTGCATACAGAGGGTTCAGCTCTAATTTACAATGTCAAAATTAATGTTTTGTAGACAGACAATAAAGCTAGTGCCTGGCATTACAAGGCTGATGGAGCTGTACATCATACAGACAGCTAGAGAGACAGGGGGTTTGGACTGTAAAAAGGTAAGTTTTACGGTGCAGTGTCTCAGTGCGGTCCATGTGCTCACTTGATGAAAATGTAAATGAGCGAATCGTTAAGAGTTTGTTATTGCTTTGCGAAGGGCTGAAGGAGGTGGAAGGCAGTGCCTCTGCCTCTCCACATAGTGTCAGCACCACTGGTCTGTGCAGTAAGAAACTTAGCAATGTAGTTACTTAAAGCTCTGATGATTTTTTTTTTCTTCTGTTCCCTTTAAAGTGGGGTTAATATTGGAGCTTTGCTGCAGGTCTTAGACCAAAAAGGACCTTACAGCAGAACTGAACCACTTTGTGCACAGCATAAACATAAACCATTCAAGACGTTTAGGACTTGTAGTTCCAGGGATGGTAATAACACAGCTGGGAGCCCTGTGGGGGGCATTTCCAGCAAAAAGTGCAAACTATTCCAGTCCTGAACAGGAAATAAGGGATTGCACTGTTAATGTACACACTGTGTTTTAGGGACCTATGCAAGTTGCAAGTTACTCTCTTCTATGCCACATCCCTTACTGCACCCAGCTTTCTTTGGATGGGCTGGATAATTGGAAGCATAGTTTCCTTTTGACCCACATTATTTATACAAAACATAATTCAGACATTCCCTGTAAAACAAAACAAACACTCTGCTTACCTTTGGGTTAGAAGGAAAAGACACAGACTGAAGAAACAAAAATATCTGCAGAACATCTCTGGAGATTATTTCTGTATTTGCTCTGCTTGTCTGTGAAGCAGAAAAGAAAGGCAAAGTTTTATGGTTTAAGAAAAACTATTTTAAGGGAAGGGGACAGGGAAAAGATATCCTGCACAGTCAGAACTACACACTGTGTGATGTTTAACATTCCCAACACATAGTGGCTCCTGCCCTTTTTTCTAGCTTGTGTCATTTTTCAACACTGTGCTATCTTAACACTTTCCACATAAAAGACACTAGTGACAACTCCGGTCCTGAAGTCCTTGACAAGGTCACCAAATTTTAGCTGTCACTTGGTTTTAGGTAGGGCTTTTCTTCTTTCAGCATGTGATGGCAATTAGCTCATGTTGAGAATGGCACCATGGGAAGAGATTTATTAAATAGAAAAATGTTTAGGTAGTTCCTAGAGACAGTCAGACTCTGAAGCCAAGTGAGGTCCTGCCCACATATAACAGATTCAGCATCCTTCAGTCCAGGGCTCCACTACTCAGCTGCACAGAAATCCTATAGCTCTGCACTCCATTAGCTTGTACCTGGGATAAACATGTGCTATTAATAGTAACATTGGCAAGTCACTCAGCACGCAGTACAGGATGAAATTATTCCACTTTAAATGGGTTTCGTTGACTTTTCTGGGAGTGGAACCAAATCTTGGCTTCTGGCCCGAGACTCCCACGGGCTCATGCTGGCCTTGGAGCAGGCACCACGATGGGCAACTCTTAACTGTGCACTGCTCCGCTCCGCATTTTTGCTCCTTGCCTGAAATGCTACATCAATTGCACACCTTTTCTTGAGCATGTGGATGGCGCTTTGCCACACACCTAACGTGTGTTACCACAGCAAGCTGCTGCAGGATGGGGTGGTGAGCACGACACTGCCACAGCTGCCAAGGGGAGATTGTTACTCATCCGTCACTGGTTTGAGCTGGAAACAAATACTGCTTGACCTGCTCCACCACACTATTTGACTGTACCCCGTGTGTCAGAGTTTTCCTGCAGATACTGGCAAGGCAACATCACTCTTGGATGGATACGAGTCTTCCTCTTTATTATACTGCTACAAATTGGGAATGACTATGCAAATCTTTAGTCCCCGTGCCTTAGCACCAGTGAGAGCAAGACCCCCGCTTCAGATTCAGTGCCCTTCTCATCATGCACAGCAGTTAGGGCCTCAACTTCAAATCTGGCTGTTCCATAGTAACCCAAGTATCAGGAGTTTTCTGCCTGAGTTAGATTCTTCCCGTGGTCGCTCACCACAGCCCAGAGGACACTCTGCTTTCTCAGCTAGTTGTAGGGCTCTGGTGCTGTGCCATGGGACAGTAGGACTCCAAGCAAGGAGAACATCTGTGCCCATACCGAGCCGGTAAAAACACCTGAACATTCAAGCACCACAAATGCAGGGCATCCCACTGGAGAAAGGATGTTAAATATGCTCTAATACCTGTCCAACACCTGAATTCCTAACAAGGCTTTGCACTTCTAGCCCTTTCTCTGAACATGGTGTTCAGATGTTTCCAGATGTTAGAGTGCTCCTCGCTATAATGTGACCATGCAGGGGTAGAGAGAGAATCATTTACCCACTCACAGCAATGTTAGACCACAATTTTGATGGGAAAGAAAGAGGATTCATCCAGGTCATTTAAAGAATAACTCTTAGGAAGAAAGGATAATTTTACAAATTAGCATTTAGTTAAAGTGTGAGAATTCATGAACTTCAGCTGAGGAACCCCTCATGAGCATCCTTCACGGCCATCTGTTTTGCACAGGAGCTGCGGTTGCTAGCATTTTGCTGCATCAGAGTAAGTTTCTAAACAGCTTTATTCTATCCGATCCTAGTTACTAAGACCTTATTTTGAAAAAAGCAAGCCAAATTCTATTTATTTTGATGACTGAGTAATGGATGGAGACCTCTTATGTAGTAAAAAGCCTTCTTGGGACCCTGTTATGTCTTCAGTTAACAGACGTGAAACGTGCACTGCAACATGTGCTACTGCTATCTAGCAAAGACAGTTGAAACAAACTAACTTGGATAAATTTATAGCTGCTGCTGCCACAGACCTGAGTGAACTACACAGTCTCAATTTATCTACGACTCTGCTAATTCTTTGCAAAATGAGAAAAATCTTGTTTTCCTCCTTCAGAGTATGGCTGTGAAGATAAATACATCAAAGACTGCGAGGCAGCGAAAGGGGGATCTGTAAGCACCTAAGAGAACTAGAAACTAGGCATACCAGAGTACTCATGGGCAAGAACAGGGTGACACCAGTGCCCAGAGCTGAATATAACTAAAGCATTTCTTTACTATTCAGGTTGTCAGTTAATACAATTGCAATTCTGTTTTTATAGTGCAGGAGCTTTCATCAGAGCACTTCATTAGTACAGTATACTAGGAGGAAATTATTATAAGATTGTGTATTTATTTTTCTCTATCCAGTAAAGGATTTCTATTTACTCTAATAGGAAAAAAAAATACAGTAAAAATACCTTAAACACTGTTTAATCTGGACATTTTTCTATGGTCAGTGAAAGCATGGCACAGGCAACACCAGAACAGCAATAGTCATAAAGGCAGGACTAGTACAACGGGTGGAGAGATTGCTTCCAATGCCAAAGTTATATAAAAATCATTCTTTATATGTAGACTCAGAGATAATGAAAACCTTGAGAATATAATAGCTCACTCACACAGCTCTGTTCTCCCCCTATTGGCTGTGAAAATTATACAATGATGCAAGAATTATAGTAAAATAGAACCAGCTAGAGTCCTCTGTGGAAGCCTGTGTCTGCTTCCAGAGAATTTCATGAAATAATGCTTCTTTACACCAACCAACAACAGCAGTATGCATCTCCCACTACAGCTCAGTCTATGCTTCCTTAATTCTCCTTTATTCGTCTATCTTTGAAGGGGTGGTAAGAGTGAAAACACAAAAGGAGGAGAAATCCTGGCAGCTTCAATAATTCTGTTTATAGGGAACAGGGTGTGAGGTAATAGAGATGTACACACTGTCACCTGATGGGGCCTGAAATGGTACCCAGGCTCCTTTGCACCACTGCCAGCGTAACCCATAGTGACAGGCTCCTTCATCTCGAGCAGTAATGAACTGTGAGGGGAGCCAGCAGGAACCTCTGCAGTCCTGCGTTACCTCCCACTTACCATCTGAAAGCACTGTCTGTGTCTCACTACACAGAGCAGAAGATTAGCATATTCTCCAATTTTCTACTAGCTTATGACATCCCAATACCAGGCAATAGGAGCATTTATGAGAATCTAAAAAGCCACCCAGAAAACCTAACACATATGACCAGTTTACTAAGCTTAAGGTAATAATTTACAAGGTCAAATTTTACTAGAGCCAAATTGCTGTGACTGCAGAACATGCAACATAAGCACACGTACATCTTGGAATAAAACCTGGCTAGGGAAGACAGAGAAAACAAAATACATGCTGAAATAAAAACAGATTGCATTTAATTTGCCCATTTAGGTGTTGCCTCTATTTATTACACAGAGTTACGATTTTCATGATGAACTCAGGCATAATTTGTCTATTTCCTTTGCACTGCAAGTGAAACCTCTACAGGAAACACCACAGGCCACTTGTGCTGTGGCAGGGATGGTTCACGAGCACCGCTAGGCACGAGCGGTCCAAGGACAGCCCGTGTCCCACGTGCCTGGTCCTCACGCAGCCCCCGCAGCACCTGGGACACCCTCGCACCTAAAACCTCAGCCCGTCTGAACCAAACATGAGTAAAACCATATCTGAAAATTTTAGGCAACCATTTTCACTGGGGTGTTTTCACAAGCTCTTTGATTCCCAGGATGAGGTTTGATGGATGTCATGTGAGGACACCTATTTTCATCTCGGACATGGAGAAGCGTAGATTGTTTGGCTTTGCCGTGGCTTGGCTCTGCTAGGGGACTAGCACAGCCCTGGCAGCAGTTCCATAACCTTTCCTCTGCCCCAGCCCAGTAGTGCTGCTCATCCAATGTCAACACAACCAGCACACAGGAATGGTGCTACAGAGAGAGGGTGGCCAGAGTCAGAGACTCCCCTTTTGCTCCCTGTATTCACTCCTGCAGAATAACTTGCCAGGAGAAAGCATCACTACACCATCACCAAGAGTTTCCAGCTTCACAACTGCCTCGTGGCTGCACCATTCCGTGCTGAGCTTTCTTTGGCCACTGACACAAATGCAATAGTTGCCAAATACAATTACAAAATGATGGAAAAGGCAAAAAGCATCATAGACCCTGGGATGAGACTTTGCTGGCTTTGCCAAAATGTCACTTCAAGGTCAACATATTTGTTTCTCTAGAATAGGTTTTGAGTGATTTCAGACAGGTATAATCTGTCTTCCCTTTTTTAATGTTTCTTTTTTCCCCCTGCCCAGCCTGAACTATGAGCAGTTGTCTGATCTTGAAAGATGACTACTTTGGGGATGTGCGTGGGCAGGCAATTTTGTGAGGAAAGGTTCATGGCATGACAGCTGCTGTGAAAGAGTCAGGTATTCTGATGATTTATTATGAGAGCTGTTCAAATTTTAACTTACTGACCAAACAAATCATTAAAGGCTTTCATTTTCAGTTGATCTGAAATGATTTACCTCTCAATTTCCTCAACTTTAAACTTTAACTTGAATTATTATTTTTTTTAAACTTAAAGCTTGTTCTTCCCAGAAAAAAAATTTAATTTCTCTCTTTTTAATTTTTGAATGTTGAAAATCTATTTTGGCAGGGCAGGAGAAAATCTGAAGCAGCTACAAGGAAAAGAATGGAGTTAACCACAGGGAAATGTTTTTGCACAACATTTTTGTGCAAGCCACTCTTCCTGGAAACCTTAGTTATTTGATCCTAAAGTCAATTTATACAGAACAAATCCCATTATTATAGAACTAAAGAGCTAGTGGGATCCTGTCGTGTGTCAACAGACACACAAGCTCACTCCTTGGCTGGTCAGGACAAAAAGGACATTAGAGGCTGATGGAGGAAAAGGGAGTGGGAGAACCTGGAAACAGCACCTGTACCAGTGGGTTGATAATACTGAACTTAATTGTTTCTGATCTTTTAGCTTCAAAAATCTCTTTTATTGCTTATAATATTTTCGGACTAAAACAAGAAATTGAGAACAAGACTTCAAGTGTGTTAAATAAAAGAAGGTAAAACAACGCACATAATTTTGGGTTGAAAGGAAAGTCTCATATTGACTTATGTCTTTCACGTCTTTGTATTCTGTCAAAACCTCAGAACGTTTCTGTTTTGGTTGGAACTGAAACTTTTTCTGTCCTGCTGGTTTCCCTGTTTGAGAAAATCTAAATTCAACCAGGTTGTTTAATAACTTGACCAAGTCTACAAGGTCATTATTGGTCCAGTTTTACCCTGGAAGAACAGGAGGTGAGCTTCAAAGCAGATGCTGTGGGAGCCCAGGCCCCAGCAAGGCACATGCTGGCTGTGGCGGGCTGTGACACCAGTGCCAAGAGCTGGCTGCTCAGTGACAGACACCAACTGCTTTACTCTGCTTTTTGTTTTTCCAGTTGCCTTGAGTGGTTATCTGGAATCATGGACAGTTAAACAGGTGACTCCATGGTACTTGTAGAAATCCTTCAAGAACTTCTGCGAACTTCCACTTTTGGTAAAAAATAGATTCTTTCCATCCACATCACTGTCATTACATCACATGAAAAATTACCTCTCAATTCCAGAAAGAGCAGGCACGGCTGAGGTGACTCACTGAGGCTATAGCACATGCCTGCTCGAGGCAACCCTCGCCGTGTTTCAGTGCCTGGCTGAACCTCAGTGCTGCGTAGGGACCAGCCCCCGCAGCGGGCGACAGGGAGCAGCGCCTGCACCCACAGGCCGTCGGCAACCGCCCAGAGAGCGTCCCAGGCTGCGCGGGACAAACCGACACCGGCTAACTTAAAAATACAGAGCCCGCTCCTAATTTGATATGCGCTGGTACCGTCAGTGGCACATACGTTCATACACATAGACTTTACACATAGTACTACTCTTGGTATGAGAGAGAGGGGAACGAGGCCTATTACTTACATGACACCCCACGCGCTGCAGGCCTGATTCCGGTCTTACTTATTCCAATGCAAGTCAGAAGCAACTCCAAGATACGAGAAGGATTTACATAAAATTAGATTCAGTCCTTAGGTAAGAATGCCCAGGTAATGCATTTACATTTTCAAGATGTAGACTCTCATCCTTCAAGCTACTTGTGGGAAATGGCAGCTTATGCTCAGATCTGCCCACCCAATATGGTACACAGGTCTGCCTGCAGCTTGCAGGCCTGAGTTCTTTAAATACATAGAGAAAATCTTAAAGTATATCAAAATGAAGGTTTCTGAGATTTACTTACGTGAAATAAACTCTTCCTCCAAAATGTCAAGTTTGGCTTCTGTTTGGTCAATTCATTTACTCTGTTTGAGCAAATACAATGTACATAAAATTTATAAATAATTACGATTTCATACAGAAATTTGGCATGCTCCAGACAGCTCTTTTTCTCCTGCGCTGGAGACCTTAAGTCTAGCTCTAACCTAAACTCGCCTGCATTTGTCAATCTCCTGTGGTTGCAGATCCACGAGCTCACAGCTGTCTGTGCTCAGTCATGTTGGGCAATTCCTTCAGGTTTCATTCAGTCAAACCTGCTCCTCACTGCAGGCAGGGATCCAGGGCTGGGTGCAAAACGTTCATCTTCTCTCCTCCAACAGGCAGACAGATCACAAGCCCAGCAACGTTGCTTTCTATGATTTTGCTCTCTACTTGCCAGCCCTGTAACTGTAACCCTACATATACGGTCCCTCCCACCTCAGCAGTTCTGCTCACTGAGTCTCCTCCATTGTGTATGTGCAGGTATTTTATGTGAGACATAATTATTCTTGTTCCTATCAGCCGAGACAAGCATGCACAAGATTAACTCCCTCACGGGACACAAAATGGTGTACCCTGAGTACCTTCCAAACTGTACATGTAAAGAAGAGGATAATGACTAGGTACTTGTTACATTAGCAGTAAATCAAAGGTGGTTTACTTAGGACCTTTACCGAGTGCTCCGTTCAATTTTTGGTGTGCTAGAGGAGAAAGTGGGCAATAAAAGGTAATTACTATGGAAAGATTCTCATGTGAGCAGAATTTGGAAAGAATGCATGAGACTGTGTCATTTAGACTGAATGGAATTAGAGGGGCACAAAGATAAAGGAATACATAGAGAAAATAGATCAGACATTTTGCTTCTGATTATTCTCACACTATTTCAGACCAAGGGCATGGCTGATACACCAAAAGGCTACAGCAGACACATGGCCACAAAGTTCACAGTGAACACATGGGAATTTTTCTTCCAAGCTTCTAGGTATCAGGTAAATGTAAAATAAGAATGCGCTGGGTAATTTTGGATTGCTTTCTTTGGTCATCTTTGATGGCCATGACAAAGGGAAGCAGTTTCCCTTGTAGCACTGTGCTGGCTAGTCTCCATCGCCGTTTTGCGTCCCGCCTCCCGAAGCGTGTGTTGCAGGCAGACCTGTAGGGCTGTTAAGCAATGAATGTGATTTAGTCGAGCAATTGCTACGTGCCTTGGCCTGCCCCTCCAGGAGGAAAAGCAGGAGGGACTCGCTGACCTCTCAGAGGAGGAGAGGAGTGATGGACAGAATCACTTTATTTTGTCTTCATTCTCGCTGAGCATCTGCCTCCTCCGAGCAGACGGGTGTCGTGGCGTGCCAACCTCAGCAGCACCTTGCCGAGGAGGGGAAAGGACCCAGCGTGGCTGAAGGGAGGGAGTAAGGATGAATAGAGCTGCCAGTAACTCATTAATTGAAGGCTTGACAACACACTGACAAATGAGCATGTAAGAAAAAAAAAAAAATCAGATGGGGCCCCAAGGAGCACAGTTCAGACGTAATCATTCATCTTACACATACATTAGTCTGAATTTCTGCAGGGCAGTGAAACGCTCCTCACCGCAGTAAGTTTTCGGGGAAAACCAGCCATGTAATGTCTTGAATGCCTCCACAGCCCACTTCTTCCCAACACGTTTATTTTGCTCTTGCAGGCAGCACAGTCAAAGCTGCACTGCAGATGCATGTCCTTCCACGCCAACATTCATTTTTCCTCAAGAAATACTCAATATCCACAATAAAGCCACGCACATAGAAACACAAAGCGCCAGCATTTCACTTGGAGCAGAATTTAGCTTTTAGGAGATTAATGCTTTTACCTATTGCATTAGGAGGAATAATTTATACATGAATAAATAACACCTTATACTCAAAGCCAGCAAACACACCCACAGCAGGCCACTGCAGCTTCGTGTGAACAATTTGGCTTTCTTTATAAAACTTAAAGACGTCACAATGCTTTGGCATGGCAGGATTACCTGGCTGCGATGACTGGCAGGCCGGTCCCTGTGTGCCTATTAACTGTGTGACCTTGCAGCCGCAATAAGCTTATTACATGAAAAGAGTCACCTCTGGACAATAATTAGAAGCAGACACAGTACTGAAAAAGCGTGACTGACTTGCCCACAGTAGCTGCCGCTAAGAAAACCGGATTTGAAACCAAGCGCCCCCCACGCTGTTTGCCTTTGGCCTCCTCCATGTAGCAAAGGAGATGTGTGCCGGTGTCCTGGGAGCAGAGCTGTGGCCCGGCACGGAGCCATCTGCAGATGTTTAAATTTTACTCCTGCATTTAATGCTCCCCACCAACTAGGTGCCTCTGTGGGTTATAAGAAAACTTAAAAGCTAATCTACTCAAAATACCAGACACGAGGTGACAGACTTTGAAGGCACCTCGGTATCCTTTCAGGTTTGTCAGCTCTTGCCAACAGCGTGGCGGCAGCTTTGCACCACTTGCTTCTGTTGTCCCCTTTCCCAGGCCACTGCATTGCCATGATCCGGTGCCCGCAGCCTGGGCTAGGAGGGTTTGAACATGTGGCATCAAATTCTGCCCAGGCCTTGCTGGTCCTGTCATCCCTTCCCTGAGGCAGGCTTTATCTAAAGGTATTTAATCTGGATTCGTTTTTATGTTACCTTCTTTTTAAAGGCCATTCAGCACCATGTTTTGTGGTGCAACATGCCATTTAATATAGCAGTAAAACAAACAAAAATTTTTTTTTATTTGCACTTTTCTTTTTAAATCACTCAGGAAATAGCATAAGCATTCCCAATTTTTAAGAATAGAGAAATTAAGGTACTCAGAGGTCAATTTATTTGTCTCTTAACTGTCGTCAGTAACAGTCAGACTATCTGCCAAGATGAACAAGCCTCCTGCAGAGCATGTGCCAACACCTCCTCACTCAGATCAGCACCCAGTTTCACATCTCTTCAGGAAATCCTGGTTGACAGCAAGACTGCCATACACACGAAGGCGTCGCGGGGCTTCCCCCATGCTGCCCTCCGCGCCCGGGGTTGCGGGAGCAGCAGCTACCACGCAGATTTGCACTGTATTATTTTTCCTCCTCATTTCATTCGCACCCATTTACCCGAACACTGAACCGCCCTCCCAGCCGGCGTGGCGATGCGGCCCTGTGGCAGGCATTGGTCTGTGGAGCACCAGCTTTATTTAAGATAATCCTTCATATGAACAATCATCAATAACTGCTAACCTACTCCCTAAAAGACACAGATCAATTGACAGAGTATTATAACCCCTTAAAATATTAATGCCCTATCAGGGAGACAATTTCACTGGGCCTAGGGACTCTTCCATTATTAGAAATTATGCCCCAGCCTTAAATAAATTAACTCAATAAACGTCTTACCATGAATACAAATTCCTGCTTAGGGCTTGCAAATAAAATGATTTAGAGCTGTTCTCTGAGGAAAGATGAGGTGTTTAAACTTGCAAAAGAGGAAGGGCTACCATATTCATTAGTCTTTTGTTTTAAATGGACTACTTTTGTTTTAAACTGAAGGCATCCCTTTTCGGAAGGGAGGAGGAAATCTTTGGAAAATTAAGTTGTTACATTTTCTTATACTGGGCTGCACAGTTTCAGTTCTGCAAATACACAGATCTCTGCTCAGCTCCAAAGGCAGCTCTGGGGCCGAGACCACACCAGCCTCGGGAAGAGGCTGCCCAGCACCATCAGCACCACGTCGCTGTGGGGCACAGGGGGGCACGGCAAAGGACACGAGGAGTGGGCTGGGGGCCCTGGCCAGCAGCCCTGCATTGCTGCCTGCTCCCATCGCTGCTGGCAGGAGGCAGAGCGTGCTGGCAGCCTGGACGCAGGCCACCTGCCCTAGGAAACGTAATCTGGATCCCTGAGGCTGGAGGGAACCATTCTGCCATTGACCTGAGGTTGAGTTTTAGCAAAAAGGAGCTCTTTTACTCGCTTCCTGCAGCCGTGACCTCGTGCTGCCAGCGCCGGGAGGGCACCTGGAGCCCCAAGCAGCGGAAGGTGAGCCAGAACTGCCCACCACCAGCACAGCAACTGCTAACCCGGAGTGCAAAACTTACTTTGCAAAGAAACGCAACACAGTGCTGCCTGCACTGGGGAGAAGCCGTGAGCTGCTCTCAGGGCACAGAGTGCAGCAGCAGCCTTTCAAACCTGAAAAACTGCTTTTATGCTGTAACTAGCTCAGTTGGCCATTACTTATTCAGGGTTAGATAACACAAGCAATACTTAGTGTAACTTTTTCTATAATATGCCCTTAATGCTGAGAATAGATGCCAGGCCAGACCACTGTGCTACTGTTCTCTTACCTGGCCTGAGGTCACCTAAGCTTCAGCTGAGACCATACCGCGTAAAAGGCGTGAGGCCTGACATGGCACTGGTTCATTCAGCAGGAGTCTTTCAGCCTGCAGCACCCCATCTTCTACTTACATGTGCCTAAAAGATGCCACGGTTCATAGGGTGCCCACTAATAAAGCTTCAGCCTTAGCAGGTGTTTGTAATTTCAACAAAACATAAAGCATGCGCAAGCCCATTAATCATCCCAAGTCCCCTGTCAAAGCGTTTGCCCTCTTCATATCGATGAATCGACTGTAGCAACGTGAAAGCCACACCATCACATTTAATTAGAGTTGTATTTCACACCAAAGGCACCTGATATTTCAAGAAGAGTATCACAGCTCCGCATCCTTTTGCAAATCTCTGAGCTGGCAAGACGAATCCGGAGCAACAGCCTTGGCTGTCCGGTGTGCGTACTCCCACCATTTGCATTTTTGGCCACAGATTTTTGGAGAAGTTAGACACACACACAGACACACAGCCTTTTCTGTGCACTAACGTACTGTTACCTGTGCATCACTTCAGAAGCTTATTTTCTCAGGTGAGCACAGCCTGTTTTGCTCTATCTGCACTGTCCCTAAGGACAGGACAGCCCTGGACAGGTAGTCTGCAATGTCAGGAGATGTGCAGGTAGCACCCCCATGGTTTGGTTACGTGCCTGGTAGCAGCTGCCGGATGTCACTGCCTGCCTATGGGATGTCCAGAGCCATGACCATATAGCAAAAAGAGGCACACCTAGATCTGTGCTGCAGCAGAAGACAAATACGGTAACATTTCCCCATAGGATATGCCTTAGCTCAAAACACAGTGTAAAAACACACACATTCCTATTATAGTGCAGGTAAACTGATGCCTTCTGCACATAATAATCAACAGGAATACCACAGGGAAGAGAAAGTCTCTGTCTTTTCTTTGTGCGCACTATCGATTTGATGAGATTTTGATTTTTTGATAACCAGAGCACTGTTTGCTGGTTAAGAGCTCACACGACTTTCTCGGTCCTGGCTTAAGAAGATCAGAGGATGCCTCAAAAATGGATGCAATGTTTCCAGTTCTTACTTTTCAATTTGTACACATATGAACAGTTCAGTCCTGAACTGCACAATGCAAAGTCAGGATGAAAAAGAAACAAGTCAGGATGAAAAAACAGCCACACAGATTCCACTTGACTGAATCAGAAAGGTTTGTAAAAGAGGCCATAGATTCAGCTTACTTCCTTTGCCTTACATAGAGAGAAATTCCCTCAAAAGCCACCCATAGAGACACTTAAACACCAAATTTTAAAAGTGGCTCAAGGAGACTGCCTTGGCAGCAGCCTTCTCCTCAGCGTCTCCTCTTTGTTGCACTGACTTTGCACTTGCACCTATTGCATTCCCAACTGATGCATCAGTGTGCTGTTGGGCTGGTGACAGGAAACACTCCCCAGCAGGAATGCTTGCTTATGTGCTGTAGCTTTTAACTACAACATCTGAATTAGCTTCTGAGCAGCCTTAAGGGCTGGGATAAACATAACCCCAGCTTACACAAGTGAGAAATTGAGAGAAAGGGAGCGTGTCACCAGGGAGAGGGGGTGCAGCCTGCTTGTAGGGGGGGGGGAGGCAAGCAGTGGAAAGAGCAGCTCTGCCTCTCCCCTCCTCCCACGCTCACTGAGCCCCCACCTCCCCAGGACCGGGAGCCCACTGCTGTGCCTGTGCTACCAGCAGGCCTTTGGGCACCTACTGGCACCCGTGAGCACCACTTCCCAACCACTGCTCCCAGGTCACAAACATCCCATCTGCCTCAGTTTCCCCATAGACCTCACATTTAACAGCCGCACACAGCCACCAGCTGCAGCTGCCCCCAGCAGGAGATGCCCCACATGCTGGCCCCACTGCCCAGCAGCCAACCCTCATCCACAGACAACCCATGCAGACACCACCACCAACCAGCACTTAGGGCCACTTAGCTCTTAAGATAATGGGAAATCTGTATCTGTGCAAAATAATAAGTTTCAAAGCCATTTGGCAAAAAGTAAGGTTAGAGCAGTGACTTCCCAGCTCCGTGCAGCAGGTTGCAGCCTCGTGGCTTCTTGGGAGCATGGCGGGTGGGTGCCCACCCCTCCGAGCTGCTGCTGCCACCTCCCTCCCGTCCCCAGCACCTCTGGCTTCCCGCTCTGTCTCCAGCTGCCGGCCAGGCTCTGCTCTGCTGCGGTGCAGCAGGCGACGATCCTCGCTGGGGCAGGCTGATGCTTTGGGAGATTATTCCTTAATAGGCTGGTCTCTGTGCTAGCAAAAGGACCGAGGAAGGGAGGAATACATTATCAGCTCCGATCTGGCATTACAGCATGCTTGCTGCTTTGGTTCTGCCTCTCAAAAGCAGAATTAATTGCTGGGCTAGAAAATGCAGATAAATCAATCAGCTCATACCACATTTATTTTCTGTTGCTACGCGTTGGGCTCCTGGCAGCTTAAAACAGCAGCGACACCCACTCGTGCTACAAAGAGAGGTAAAGGTTGGGCTCCTGCCAAAGACTACCTGCAGGAAGGAGTGGTTGCCCAGTGCACAGGCAGGGTGAGGTGGTGGCCCAGCTAGAGCAGTGACCTGGAGCCAAACACCATCACGCCAGCAGTGATTCTGACCCATTTCAACATTTAAGGCAACTGTCAATCCAGACCCATCGCATAACTTGTATTTCTAGCTTTTCTAAAATAAATGCCTGGAAGACAGGATAGAAAGAGGAGGCAGAAAACTTACATTGTGAGAAAAGAAGTGGCATTTTATACTATAGACTTATTTACGGCAAACTCTGCGACTTGACAACGGTGTCTACAGCAACAAAGAAAATAAAACACTGGGTCGTTACCAGTATACTCTTTTTTGGGGTAAAACGATAAAGCAAACACAAACCTTAAACCAGACTCCTCAGGCTGCACAGGAACCACTTCCTGCTCTGTGCTTTCCCACCCGGGGTCCTGGTCCCCGGCGTGCTCCCCGGCCCTGGCTGCAACGCACGTCAGCCACGACCGTCAGCTGAGGCCTTTTGCCAGGGAACACGTAAATCCAGGTAGCGACCCTTTCTTCCTACATCTCTTCACTTCATCATGTGTGTGATGGGAGCAGAGCAGGACATACCGACACCCTCAGAGCCCAGCTCCTGTCCCTACATCACCTCTGCTCTGGAGCTTCCTCCTGCACTAGGAAAGGGGCTTTAATGTACCAGGTACCTACCACAGCTCAGAAAACCAAGGTCTGGGAGATGTAATTAGCGTGGCTATATTTTTTTTCCTATTAATTACATGGCAGATCCAACACAGCAATTTTTTCTCCCCACCTTTTCAAGTGTTAATTGATTAACTGGAAAACATGCAAAGAGCCCTTTTCTCCCTATGCCTCAAATGCAATCCTCATTGTTAACGTGAACGGCCGGAGGAGCGGCTGCGCAGGCTGACCTAACACAGCTGTCTGCCACAGGGTCTGCCCTCCCCGGGCGCCCGTTCCCCTGTCCTGGCCCTCCCAGCACCGTGTCCCTGCAGCCCGGTGCCCTCCACACCTCCCAGCCCATCCCAGCACCTTGCCGAGAGGTGCCTGCGCACACTGCCCCCCAACAGATTGCAGGACAGAGACGTCCTCCAGGAAAACAACGGGCTAAAAGAGGGACGTAAGCTGCTGAGCAGTGTCAGAGGTTAGAGCAAGCCTCTGTGCTGCTTTGAGAAATTCTGTCATTGCTCCGTGCCTTAGCTACCCACGTGAAAAATGGAGATAATAGCTGTTCACACTGTCTCCCCTAGGGACCTCTGAAGACAAAGATTCATGGAAACATGCTTTTCTGTTGATCTTCTCTTACTTTGACTCTCAGTCACCAGGATTTGTTGTTCTTTTCTCTGGCAAACTGAAGGGTCAGGTAAGTCCAGGCTGCCCATGGACGCCGCCCCAGCAGCATAACATCCTACTCCAAAACAGAATTTATGCGTCACAGAAGTAACGGGTGACATCTTACCTTTTATCCAGTATTTAAAACCCCTTGTAATGTGTGAACACTTTATGAACTGCCAATGAATGGAGACACAGGGCACAGGGGAACCGGGCTGCAGGACGGCTGCCTGTCAGCGTGGTTTCCTCAGCTGATGTGTCTGCCAGAGCAGCTGACCACACTTGGGCAGCCCTGAGCCAACCTCACAGCAGCTTGGTGTCCAGCATTCTGCAAAACCTTACCCAACACCGTAAATTATGCATGGCTAGGCAGCTATTTGCTGTAAAACACATTTCAGGTTCCAGCTGCTCTTTGCAAAACAAGCAATGCTAACAACAAATTCTCTGTCACCAATACTGTCTTGTTCTTAACAGGTCTGATGTGCCAATACTGCTGATACCTGAATGAAAAAAACACTTCAAGTAGGAACAAAAGTTCTGGACTGGTACCAGGCATGTTTTTTTCTGATCCGAAACACCATTTAATTATTCCCATTATGACGTTGCCCGTTACAACCTGAAAACATTATTTTATCTGTGTGCACATCAGCACCCAATGTTCATGCCTAGACTCTTGCACAGCTCTCTAACTTTGCTTAAAAGATAAAGAATACACTTTAAAAGTAAAAAAAAAAAAAAAAAAAAAGGTCTGTGTAACCTCTTGTCAGATACAGGAATGAGTTTGGGAACAGACAATTAATTGGACACTCAGTTTCGGGTGCACAACATTTTGTTATTATCTCAGATAAATGCACAATTGTGGTTTAGTCTTTGGCCAAAATTCTTGCCTGATATGGTGTCATTCCCTTCTGCTCCCTAACTTATTAAATATGTATTTCATCCATATAAGCGACTTCAGCTGTCAAAAGCTGGGCAGATATTTTAACTGGCACTAGATTAGGATCTATTGGAAATTGTTGCTTATTTTTAGGTTAATTGGATGAAATACACTCTGAGACAGCAGATCAGATCAAGATGTACTTAGGCAAGCTACAGTAAGTACTAGTTTCAGGTTTGCATGTTCATGAGAAGGAAAGTTATCTTTATTGGGAGTGCATGATTTTTGGAACTCTTCTGAACACCATAAACATAAAAGAAGCTTAATTAAAAGACTTACTTTTTTTTTTTTTTTTTTTTTCAATTAAGAACTTTCCCCCCAAAGGACCTAGGCCTGTATTTTTTTTCTTTCAGGGTGGGGGGGGGTAGATATTTTTAAGAAAAAAATTAAACTCCAGAATACTTGGATGAACACTTTACTACATGAATGCTTTATGCTTCTCTCCAAATGAGACAGCACTTCACAACAGGATTCATCCCCTCTGTGGCACAGTAGTGTCTGCATTGGAGCAGCCATGCCTCAGGGAGGTGACAATACAGCAGAGATCCCTCAGCACCTCTATGCATCTCATGAAGCACTGCAGCAACATACCCAATTCAAAATCTTTTGGTTTTTCATTTTGTCCCAAACAATCACGGAGAGCCGATATGGACACACTCCAATGTTTTGCTTCTGAAGTGGCTGGATGTTGGTTATAAGACAACGCTATATGTTACTATTTTCACTACTGAAGAATAATAATTCTTGCTTTATGTTATTTTTGAGCTGAGCAGTTGTGGATAATAGAAGACATGAGATTCACGTTATCCATGTGGGCTATGAAAGTAGCAACATGCACTACCAGCAGATAAATAAAAGAGAGCAGATAAATGTCTTACCTGAAGCTCTTGCCCTCCGTTACATGCCCAGTCCCAGTCCCACAGCCGCTCACCCAAAAGAAGCTCCAGCACAGCAGGCACGGGAACTGCTCCTCAGCAAAAAGTCAGTCAGGTACACACTTGTCAGCCACACCGGGCCCAGATGTGCAAGTGTTTGATATCTCCATGGGAAAGGACATCTCTGAAAAGCTTAGTCATAGACCACTTAAGTAATTTCCAAGATTAATTTCCAAGGAACAAGAATTTTCTGCTTCTGGGTGAAACAAAATGGAGGGGAAAAATCACCCTGAGGTTCGCATGGGTTTAGCTTTATATTTAGCTTATAAAATATTAGTGGTACGCGTGCCGCCAGAAAAACAGCTCTCATTACCTAGAATAGGTTGAGGCTTAGCAGTCTTAAAAATGCCTCAGCAATAGGCAATGCAGTACAGAAACATATTTTGTGTTTAAAAATAGTCTCAACTGTTGTTAGCAGGGATTAAGCAATGTTTTTTTCATCAGCACAACAGAGCAGTGCAGACAAAGTAAGAGAGTAACTGTTGTTACTCTGTGAATGAGGAAATACTATTTTATCTAATTTACTGCAGCCCAAGGTGAAACATTAACTTAGCTTTGAATTATGATGGGATGTAAAATAGCCTGAACAAAAACATTGCTGGGCTTCCTTTCGAGGGCATGAACTTAGAGGTCTTCAAAACTGAGTTTGAATGCTATCACAACACACACCTTTTGTTTTATTGAAATATTCACTGAAATATTTACCTTTGGAGTAGATTATTTTGAGCACTGTGGAAATAAGGAAAAGGAGAGAAATTTTATATGATGGAAGTTTCCCAAGGGACTACGAAAATATTTTAAAGTGATAAAAAGAAATTATTGCAGACTTACCATCAGTTTTGCATTTCAAAAGATAAAGAAAAGGTCTTAACAGCATTTACACAGTTCAGTACATGTTACCTGCAGAGTTCCCTGCCCCTTCTGTGTGACAAGGAGCTGGCGTCAGCTTCCCACGGGCTCTGGGTCAGAGCCAGATCGATGCTCCTTGTGCGTCTGGGATAAATTAAGTTTCAGGCCACTCCTTCTCAGGGTCATTCCTGATCTTCAAAATGTATCGGGGACATATACCTGTCCACCAGGAAATGCACACACCAAACCAAAAGGGAAATGGCAAAAAGGAGGAAGAAATCCAGCATTTTTTCTCATGTGATTATTTACATTTTATGTTTGTTACAGTATAAAGTACCTCCAGCCCTGGCACAAATAAAATAACAAGTTCCTGTTACCAAAAATCATTGAAACACTTGTGAGCTGATGGAGAACATGACCTTTGGTATGACACTGATAACTGTCTGACAGAGAGAAAATGTCTGGTGTCCTTAAAGGCCCTATAGCCTATTTACTGCAACATCTGCGGTCACGTCAGATCATCACGCACCCCTGAAGAAGATATGTGGCATCTGGAAAAGTACTGACCAGTATGTCCCCATGGGGCCGTTGGTACCCAGGTGCCCTGGCAGAGCCCAAATACAATTATCAAAGGGAATTTGCTTATGTTAGGGCCATATATCTGCCTGCCAGTGAATGCATGCACTATATCAAAGGGGAGATCGCCAAGAGAAGGAATAAAACTGACGTTGTCACTCATGCAATTATTTACAGTTTACTTCTGTTGCCACATTAAAGGAGTTACCACTCAAATAAAAATGGCTAATGAGAGAAGCTACAGCACTACCCCAAAATACGCTATGCAGTTTTTGTTTCAGCCTGGCAACCCTGGTGAATTGTAGCCATTGTTCAGAGCTGCTGGATTGCATTACATGGCACGAACGACAGAGTGACAGCAGTGTCTCCAGCCACCCCCCGCCAGTGGTTCAAGGTGCCACGTTGGCTCAGGTTAGCTGGTTCTCTCTAAGTCTCAGCTGCTAGAAGCACTTTGGGAAATTAATAGCTACTTTGGGAATGCTGTGCACTCTTTCCTGTAATGTCCCACAAAGCATACTCTCGAGACAGAAACCCGACAGCATGTCACATTTGCAAGGGAAAATTTAACTCTAATAAAGATTAATACCTGGGGACTCACCATCACATTTTGTCTAATTGCCTTTCACTAACATTCTCAGCAACCTTGAACAAACAACATGGCCTTTTGTTTTTCCGTTTGCCAGACAGGGACTGTATATGAGGCATAGCCAGCACTTGCTCTCTAGGAGCAAAACATTTTCACTACAGACCCCGTACTGAAGCATTCCAAACTCTTTGATCCCCAAATGGCCTGTAACAGCCTCTGCCTAGAGGAAAAATCTGCTTTGCAAAGTTGGAGCAATACAGTGTGAATTACCTGTGGGTGATGCAAGAAAGAAAAAATTATCATTTCTCCTCTGTGAACACCCTCCTGCACAGTCTGGGAGCTGCTGCCTGTGACTCGGCACCAGGGTCAGCCTTGTGCTCTGCAAGCACAGCGTCTCGCCTGGCTCCTCCCCGGCCAACTCAGCTCACCGCAGTTTCACTGAGGCCCCTTGAAGATATTTTTCAGGATGTGGGACTCGGGGAACAGGCAGAGCGTATGGTGCACTTGTGACAAATAAAATAACAGTACGTAGAAAGCAAGGAACTTGTGAAAGACCAGACGGACTTATGGTCTGATTCTCATATTGTTCAATCAGTCCCCTACAACTTCACCGCAAAAGCCTTATCATTTCTTCTTATACTGGTTTGCTTTTGCTCTTCAGATCCCTCCCTCATCCATTGCTCTGAAAGCTAAAATTCATTTTTGTAACTGCTTAAGAGCCCCTATTCATGGCCAAAGACAGCACTGCACTAGCACACCTCTGTTCCTTCACCTGACTATCGAACACCAACAATATCCCAAAATGTCCCTGAACGTTGGGTAACTCAGCTGCAGATCCCTGATGGCTGTTCCTGTAAACTCAACATGATCAGTGCAAGTACAGGAGCCTTTAAAGGCTGTTTTATTTTAACAAATGACATTTTGGTGTTAAGAAAAAAACCCATCGTACTGAGAAATTCAGACTATACTGATGTGTGGTGATATTTCTGGACAATGTTAGTGACTACAAAATCTATTACATCACCGCAATAATGACAATACTAGATATTTTGCCCAGCTCCATGGAGGGAGCAAGGGAGCACTCAGAGGTGCCTCAAGCCATGGGATGGGTACAGCCTATTCCCCATGGACATCTCAGACCATTTGCTTGTTCCTGTGCCAATACCCCAATATCTGAATGCCAGCTGTGTTCTGGGTTAATTCCCAACTCCGCATGTGCTGTGGATGGAAGCTGAGGGTTTGGGAGAGCTGCAGTGCTGCCTCTTATTGAAAACAAGGAAGAAACCCATGCAGTCAGGGCCCAGGTGCCCATATATCAGTCCACTAAAAATACCTCGAGAGCGAAACCATAGAAGACCAGCCAAGCAACATCTATTTCTCTCCTCTTTGCCAAGTACTGAAAAAAGCCAAAGGAGAAAAATCCCAGCATGGGGAACGGGTTTGACCAGCTTTGTCACATTTTTGTGTTCTCTCTGCTCTCTAACACAGACCCAGGCAAGGTTTTGTCTATCCCTTCCAGACTTTGTCAGTACCATGAGGCACCTCCATCTCCTTCCCCAAGGGAGCTCCAGCCCATTGCTGCTAACTTTCTCCAAACCCCTACAACAGGACATCTTCTTACTCCTTGGACTTGTCCCTGGAGGGAAGGAATAGCTAATGCACAAGTACTCATCCAGTATGTGAAAGATTGGCTTAGTTTCCAGCCCTGTCAAAATTGCCTCCACAATCATATGGCTTTTCTCAGCTCCTACACAAACGCAGGCACGAGGCAGCACCTTACAGCCTAACCAGGGGCTCTAGAGATATGCACAGGAGATGGCAAGGTGTTCAGGTAACGTCAACACAGAGATCATACAAGTATAATAAATACCACACCAAACCCATAGTAAAGCTACAGTAAAGGAACAGTACGTCTGTCCTTGTCTATTCAATTTCTGAACATGGCTGTTACTCTACCTAAAATTACCTACAGGTCTCTGCAATGTCACACTGATTTCTGCAATGATCTTTTTTTGCCCAGCTAAGCAGGGTGGCTCAAGCCCTGGAATATCCTCTTCACAGGCTGTAATGAGATTTCTGTTCCAAATGGGGATTAAATGTGCTCTCAGAAATGTGAATTTTCAAGTTCTGAAATTCTGCTTTTAAACTTTGAAGCTGCCAAAATCTAGACCATATTTTCCTGGTTTTGCATTCTTACACATTACTTAATAGCATGCACTAAAATATTCGCTGCTACAGTAAGACATAAACTAAAAGCTTAAATATTCTGTTAATTTTATTTTATTGCTCAAATCACTGCAAGGCATTGCTCTGATTAAAATCTCTTACCTTCTTTTAATTTCAAAGTGTCTCTTGTTTGCTTGTGTCCAGCTGTTTCATTTGAATACAAAAGGAGACTGATCTAGAAAACAGGTCAATAACTTGTATGTAGCAGATGTCCTTAAAGATTTTAGCATTACAATATCACAGCTTAGTGCAAAATAAAACAAATGTAAGGCAAATTCAAGATAAATTCTAAAAAATCTGAAACAAAAATTGAGAACAACTTAGAAGTATTTTTGCAGCTCAGTTCGTCATAGAAACACATCGTTTTTTCCAAGGAGTTTTACTAATTATCAATTACAGCACAGATAGGTCTTTTCTCTCATCAGTGCAATGCTCATCCACTAAAATTCATATTATTTTTCTTACATAGAACTGGTTGGTAACTTAGTGGCAAATGGTTTTCCACAACAGCTCGTACCGTGTGAAGGAAACCTAAGTCTGTTATACTTCATGTCCTGAGTTCTCTAAAATTTAGAACATCTGTTCAGACAGAAAACATTGTGCTGTCTTCCATCTCCTTGTATGCTTACATTGTTATATATTTTCAATTTATATCGATTTATAAATAAATCAATGAAGTAATTAGAACAAAATGGTTGGATAAGTTTCTGTGAAAATGTCAACAAAGTCAATCTAACCCTGGGATTATAAAATCAATCTTTGATTTTTTTAAATCAACACTTTCTAATAACTTACTATCGTTCTGGAAGGTTCTGGATCAGTGCTAACTTTTCAGAGACATTTTAACAAAAGAGTTGACTGTATATTACTAACAGCGGTGCTTTCACCTCCATCCTTTACACCATCAGCGTACATGCTCCTTGGCTTTCCCTGCAAATATAAAGTCTAAACACATACTCTAAAAAACCAGGAAAGTGGCAATGTGGCTTTATCATTCTTATGCCCCCTTCAGTCGCAGAGGAACCCAAGCCGTGGCTTGAGTTTTGGAGACAGAGTGGATATAGTCACAAGCAAGCCTGTGGCGTAGGGAAGGATGGTCACAGGGTTTCGTGAGGAGTGTTCAGGCTGACCAGAATGGCCTCATTCTTACATTTTTTTTATCTGGATTCCTGGCCTTGGGTGAGGGCAGTAACCATCCGGGCTGATTTTCTTCTGCAGCTAGACTTCAGGTCAGAACTGATTCCTATGAGCAAAACATTGCTTTGTTGTGCTGCAACCCTATCCCCATTCTCTGTCTGTGGTTGCAAATCCCAACAAGAAGTATCTTTAAAAGTGTCCCAGGTTTTTAAAGGAAATACTCCCCTCTCCCCACTACCAGAAGCACTGCCAGTTTCCCACAGAAGCCCTTGTCCTGAATTAGGAGTGCAGATTACCCCGGTACCACCTTGGCTCTTCCACAGGCCTCTGCGTGCAGCGTGGGGAGCTGCCTACGCAGGCCAAATGCAACCCCAGGGACAGAACAGCAGATGAGTTCCCAGGGGATTTCACAATCAAATATGGCATCTTCTTCTGTGCTACCAGGAGGCACCTTCCCCCCATGGGGGTTTCCAGCCAGAGCCCCACAGTGACTCTGAGTCCCTACAAGAAAGAACAGATGGAGAAAGACACACTTTTCTTTTGCAAGAGAAAAAGGAAAGTTTAAACAAAACAGGCCGGAAATAACCACGTCCATTGAGGATCTGGAGACCCTCAGTTCATTTTCCAGCTCTCGAAGGGTGAGTGGGACAGGTCTCCTGTTTGCAAAGAACCAGCCTCTCCTGGCCCAAGCAGCAGGGGTAGGTCCATCTCCAGCTCTCCAATCAATTAGGACACACAGGATTTCTACTTATGCAGCTCCCACGCCTGATCCCAGTGCAGACCTGATGGGATGAAAGGACACAGAATTTTGCTTCAGTTCTCTTTCTGTGAATTAGAAATTATTAATTTCCCCTAGATTCTGTTCTTCAAAGCTTACCTTCCCTACTCTTAGATATATTTTTAGACATATTTTTAATGACCACTTTTCTTAAAAAAGTATTACATGGATCTGGTTTTTTTTAATTAGTTCTCAAAGCCAGTTGTCGAAGGTGTTCATGTATGAAAGTGGTTAAGTCAGCACTATGTGACACCTGACATCTGCCCCTCGGATAATTAAATGCGATCCATGCTGGAATCTGCCTGCTCTGTTGGCTGGCCCTGGCCACACACAGGAGGGATCTCAGTGACATCTAGCAGGCAGCACACGCCACTGCACACACAGTCCCCTCACTGCCCCGACAGACCTTACCTTCTGAAACCCAGCCATCCATTTATTTGCTGCTTAAACACAAGTTATTTAAGCAGGAGCTGTGAATTATGGTGAGGGTAATTAATTTTTACAGAAACAAACCTATTTTCCTAGCCGAAAGACAGTGCATGGGATAAGAGCCACTTATATGGCACCTGACGTTAATTCTGAGAAGAGCAAGAATCATTACTGGGACAGCTCCTGTTAGCTAACGCTACCCCAGGGTCTGTGCTATGATGAGATACAAATAGTATTAAAAACTATCACGGTAAAACTGAAAAAAAAATGGCAGCATAATTTAGAGCAAACGCAAGGCTGCTCAGTCCCATTTGATTACTATTCTTTTTTTCCAAATCTAAAATCAGACTAGTACACATATATACAGATACGATATACCTGGATTTGGTAAAGGTGAATGCAGGTGAAGGATCTAGACCTCTTATGTACATACGTATTTATCTTAACCTCCTTTTTTTCTTTTTTAAAATATTTGAGAGCTATCCCACAGCCGGGTTATTTCAGGGGCTAAAATTGTGGCCAACTCTTCGTACGAGACCAACTGATATATCTGAACAGGAGAGCCCCATGGGGAGGTGACCAGCCTGACCCCCTCCATCTAAACCACCCTAACTCCTGACTTGCAAGATGCACACTTTTGGGACAAAATTCCAAGAGAGAAACTGTCACTGGAAACTGGTATGTATTTACCAGTGCTCTGCAGACTGGAGTGACCATCTCCTCAGCTGGCCTCGACGCTATCACCTCCAGACAAGCAAATGTCATGCTTCAGATGACACCTGATTTCATTATACTTACTACATGGGTAGTTTATAAAGGGATGTCTATCCTTGACTGCTCTATTGCGGTCGATAACCTCCCACGTTAACTTGAGAATTTAAATACATTGAGGATTTAATATCACTATTACCAATGCCTTGCCAATTTGTTTTTACTTTAACTGCATTTTTATTATTCTTTAACCTTTAGTGTCACACAGACAATTAGCAGCTGCGTCTTCAAATTTGTTTGGCTGTTTCTGTTTAATAACATTTATTTACAAAGGCTTTCTGGCATATTCCTTTCATTTGGCCTAAATGACTGAAGATCGTGCTAGATATGAGTCACCTTGTCTCATGGCCTTGTTCGTGTCCTCTGTACTTGTCTGCTGTCACTCTATTGACTGTCAACAGTTTGAATTTGCTTTACAAAGGCAAAAGAGTTGAAATAACCCTGAGCACTGAATGGAAGGGCACATGCTGTGGTTTTAGACAGGCTGCAGCTAAGGAGGTAATTCACGATGGAAGACAGAAAGTTAACAAGCTGCCCTCTTTCCAGCAGGAGTGCGCTCAGCTCCACTTAGGCTTGGACCTCTCAGAATTGAGTCCAGATATTTGGCTTTAGAGATGATGATAATCTGGGATTTCTTCTCTTAAAGCAATTTGTTAAATTAAATCTAGGTTGCAGACCAACAGATACCTGCTACCCCACAGTGCTCCTAGTCATATCCCACTCTAGCAGGATACAAGCCTCACTTTCCCCAAGCATGCTGCATGGTTTCTCCATGTTTCTCCATGTTTCTCCATCTCAGATGCATCTTCTGGCCCCAAATGCAAGAGGATGGGCTAGCTGGTAACTTCTACTTGCGCAGAGAAGTGGATCTTCATGCACCAACATGTCCAGGCCTCTTCCCTTTGCAGCTTTGCTGGACCTGTGTGGATAAGCAAAGATTACAGAATTAATCTCACAGTAAGAAAAAACTATTACTGCATTCAAAAATAACCTTTTTCACGTGCTGAGCTGTGGCACATGCCTCAGTTTCACTCTACCGTGCTCTGGAGGACGTTCCCAGAGATGCTGTGGGGACAGCCCTCATTGCCAGTGCACACCTGCCCTCTTCCCCCCTGTCCCTTCAAACCATCAGATGCAACGCCCCACACCATGTAGGCAGCAGGATGAGATTCTCAGCCTGCAAGGGTGATAGGCTGAGAATAAAATCAGAGATGTCTAATATCTCACAGCAGTAACTAAGACTTCAGACAGCCCCTCGAGCAAACCTGGTGCTGAAAAATGAATAAAAGGCATACGCACGTGCCAGTGAGCCAGAGTATACTTTGCCTGGCAGCAGCTGGGTGCACTTCAGAGCTAGTGAGAGGTGCTGAACAGGCAGCTTCAACACCTTTTCCTTGCAGAGACAGCAAAAAGTCAGGTTTGGCATTTTCCACAGGGAACTGTTGTCTCTTCCGAGCAGGCTGGTGCCTCGGTAGCCGCGGTGGCTGTCCCCAGGCCGCTCGCTCCCTGTCTGCGCAGCCGAGAGCTGGCCCGCGGCGGGGGGTGGTCAGCTGGGCAACACAACCTGTTTAGGCACTGGAGTGAGACCAATACCACGTTTCACACAGACAACTTTATTTTCACATTTCTGCACGTATGCAAGAGAATGCTCTTTTTCCTGGGATGTGCTGGTAGACATATTATACCCTACAGAATGGAGTTTAGCAAATTTTTTTAAATATATATATATATGTACACACATATATATAGTCTTGCAAAATTTCTTCTGCGTTTCTCTGTGTGTCAGAATGGATGTTTACAACAAACCAGAGCTAAAGGGACACTGCAAGGTTTTATTTATTTTTCTTATCTCTAAAATAAAAATAGCATTTGCATTTTTCTTCAACTCAATTGCCTGTTCTCCTGGTTATACTTAAGCAAAAACACTGAAGATAAAGGACATGCCTGTAAGCTTTCAATTTTTACTACTCCGAGATACTATCAGTGATGCAGGTAGAACATTTTTGAACTCTTACTTACACAAGGGCCAGACTATCAGCTAGGTGGATGTCACTGCACCAGATATAAGAGCACCCCTGAATCAGTGATGCAAATAAATCATTAGCATGTAAATGTTATGCTCACAGCACAGTTCAGCAGTTTAACAGCCTCTATGCAGACAGATATGCGTTTATAAGAGTCCTGCTTTTAAAAGTTTCACTGTAAATTTTTAACCTGACAGTGTCCCTTAAGAAAAAAGTACATACTGTGCTTAAGAAAGGACACCCTCCTACAGACGTTTTCTTTTTATTATTAAAACCAACATTTTTAAAACCATTCAACAAAATTTAATACAAATTGCCATTGGAGAATAGCATTTGTAAGAGTGAAGCTATGCATTGCTGCTCCATTAACATGGCTTTAGTTATCGCAATTTATATTATTTGCACATTTCCTTAGGTCCTTCATGGCACTTCCATGAAGAAGAAAAAAAGGTTGTTGCACTGCTGCTACCATCTCATCAGAGGTCACACATGGACACACAGATGTTTGTTCTCAACATGTTGCAGTCAGGCAATGCCAAAGTTCTGCCCACAATACTTGAACCGTAGGATATCTGTACCTCAGGTTTATAGCTCAACTCATGATTACTCACAATATTGCAATGCATTCAAAGTAACAGGAAAACAAACATTGACGGTAACAGGCACGTTACATTTTTTTTTTTTTGCATTATCATTAATCACATTCCTATTTTTCAACAGATTGTTGCCTAAAATGCATGTTAGAAAGGCTTTTTTTAGAAAATACTGGCATGAAGATGCAGACTAATGTTTGTAGCTAATGAAACAGTCAGACTAATGATTCAGACATTATTTAAACATTCACAACTCTGAGAAAATTTGCACAGCTGATAGCACTGACAGATAGTCTAACTGTAACTTAGAAGCCAGCATAGTAACTGCCTTCTGCATACTGGCAGTAGGATTTATGATGGCATGAGATTAGAATAGCATACTATGTTTTATTTAGAAAGCCGGCGTAGTAAGTATTTGCCATAAATATTGCAAGCCCCATTTATGAGCGATGGGAGGCTTTGCAAGTTTGCAAAGTAACATTCACGGAAAACATAAAAAACAAACCCAAAGACATTTCCATGCAGAGTACGATTCTCTCACAGTCACTGGATCTCTGTCATCTGTTGGCTGGAGCACACATGCCACATGCACATACGCTGCTCATGGAAAACCCAGAGGCCTTCTGTGCACTGATGCATACCAGCCTCTGGCTGATATCGGTGGGATCAGAGACAAACAGAGGATAATAAATGGTTTCGCAAAGTCAATGACTGTGCCACAGACAGAATTTACAATTAGAGCTATGTGAAAACACAACTGTTGCATGTCACTTTGCAAATTCTCCTATCTCAGCTACAATGGACTTCAAGTGGAGCAGAGAGGCAGCAACCCAGGGCTCAACATCAGGTATGCACAGGTGGGGTCTGGACTCCTGCGAGACCAAAATCAAAGCTAGTTATGCCTCAAGGACAGAATCAGGACCAGTGCAGCTTTCAGCATCTCCCCCTCTGCCTAACGCACCCCCACCATTACCGGGAGCTGAAAACTGACACAGTGGAGCAGAAAAGGAGATGCCAAAACCGCAGGGTCACTAATGGCGGCCTGATTTCAGCAATGCATTTAAGCACGTACTGAGAGTAACATCCAAATGTTTGAAGTATGTTGACAGATTGGGGCCACGTTCAAGAGAAAGCAGTTACGGCCCCTATGACACAGGCACCCCCGCACCACCCGTACAGCACTTCTGCTAGTGGAGACACAGAAAACAGAGCTGAGGCCAAATTCATCACAGTAACTCCAGAAATTAATTTAGCTTCAGGGACCATGGTATCATGCAACTAATAACATTTTCTTTTGAAAAGGGCGCATTCAAAACTTTTCAGGCTCTATGTGCCATCTTAAGAGCACATTTGGAGCAACACTGTTGGAGGAGAAAGGCACTGTGCTAGCCCAACGCAAATGCTTGTTTTCCATTATCTTGACCACTTTTCCCTCAGCTGAAGTTAACTGCTTAGACTGATAATAGACAGATGCTCTTTGGGTGTGGGGAAAAAAGCAGGTTATTCATTACATTAAATTCTGTCATTTGCCGAAGTGATTGCAGGAAGAATCAAGAAGGAACAGTGTAAACATCGTGCGTTATTTCAGCTGATGTCTTTATCAAGTGCCTATTAAATAAAAACTAAACAGACAATACCGGACAACCGGAGGACAAGGCTACTCTCAGAGCATTGCACCACTTCTATGAATCACAGCACGTTATCGGAGTTTCTGTGCCCTGTATCATTGCTAGGAAGGAATTCATTAATGGTATTTATAGGAAAAGCAATAAACAGGATAGACTAGGGTGTCATTCCTGTGTACATGTAACTTCACTCACTTGATGACAAGTGGGCAACTTAAAGAAATAAAATTGAGACTACATAGAAGTGTGCGGAGGAGCACAGTAAAAGGGGAAAATGTCCTATCTTGGGGAATTAGCATAGCATTACACTAGTACTGATCAGACCTACCTCTATAATCAGAAATACTTCAATAGATTAATTTTTTATAAAATATAGGGCTACAGAAATGAGGCATACTATATATTTTGTATTATAAAAAGTTTCCACTTACATAATTTTTAAAATATATCTTCACTGCTAACAGTGTATTTGTAATATAGTATCTGATATAATAAAAATATATGCTTACTGGATGGGAGCAATGTAGCACTACAGCAGGGACTCTCCTCTCTGTGTGGTTTGAGCAGCTGGAAAGTTGGCTGTTCCCTCCTTCCCTTGGTTTCTCAGCCATCAGCTGCCTGGAGACTGCAACGGCACTCTGGTGTGTTAGCTTTCTTAAGAGTCTTCTGCAAAGCAGGCTCTGACATGTTCCTCAGCTGACAAATAATTGACTGGGCAAAATCCAACTTTGGTGTAAATTCACTGCATGATTCTTTCTGTTTTACTAATTAAAAACAACGCCCCAAACCAATGTTCTATTTGGCATTAGTAAGGAAATGCAACTTGTACAAGTCATGCAACCGCCTTGTAGGAAAAAAAGATTTTGCTATAGAAAATGTTAAACTACCCAAAGGGACATATGGGCCTGGCAGCTGATTCTGAGACTAATAACAAGTAAGTAGCTCCCAATTAAACTTACAGGGCACTTTGTGGGTGCCAAGGTCTGCATGCGGAAACACAGCTGCATCATCTGCACCCTTTTCTGCACTAAGTAAAACTGGAAAGCTTAAATAAATCCATAAGGTGGGTAACACTTTACTGTAATGTCCAATGGAAAAATACAAATGTTCAAATGATGAACCTAGGAAGCGTGTGCCAAACTACACCAGAAGGACCATAGCACATGACCATGGGTGCTGCTGAGATGCACACTGGAGAATCAAATGGTGTCCCACCATGTGCTGGGACTGCCAAAGGTGGCTGGGACCAAAGCAGGTATTCATCTTCCTGCATCAGCCCTTATAAACCTGCCCAGTCTTGCAAGAACTTACCATCATTGAACAGGATTTGTTCTGTAGTTTGATATTTATATGTGCAAACACATGTTTTGCTCCTTTCTGGCTCACCCTGGCATGAAGATCCTCTGGTTTATGTGTTCAGGAAAAACTCCACCAAACTCAGCATGGTGGCACCAGTGCATGTGAGAGGAGAAGCGGGATCTCTGCAGAAATGAGGACATTGGCTACACGGGCTGTCTGCTTAATGTCCTAGGTACATGTACTGTTTACTTTTTACAGACCGCCCTGGTAGATTTGACTTTTGTCAAAGCAGATTAACGGCAAGGCATTCATAAAACATTTTGCCGTATGGTAGTATAGACTGAACTTTTCACTTGCAATAGACGGCTGAGTAAGCTATCGACATGTGCTATCATATGTAATCAAGCTTGCTAGATTAAAAGCAGGACTTGGGCCTAGCAAACAATGCTGTATATTACTCATTGAACTCTGAGCAGCAGTTCGCTCTTGTCAGGATTTATTAAAATATTCACATGCTTCCAAAACGAAACAAAGGTCCACCGGCATCTCTTGGGGAGAAGAGGTGGGATCAGTTGCATTCGGTTGCCATTTGGTTGGAGATGTCATACAAAATCCTCACACACTGAACATGGCTGAATTGTAAAAAGCTTTCACCCAGAAAGGAGATCTTTGTTACACAGAAAGTCTCTGACTCCTCCAGCGCTCACGAGACACAGTTACATCACGTTCTCAAAGAGCTGTAAAGATCGCATGATATTGTCGTCCTGAAAGCAATAAGAAGATATTTTCATAAAACCAGCACTGACAAGCACGACTCATAACTTTGCATGGCACAGGAGGGGCTCTGCAGCTGCTACTGCAGGCAACAGCCTTGCTTTCATAATGTTTTTCATCCTTAGTGAGCTGGAACTGATTCAGTGATCAGGTCCTGATTCAGCAAAGGAGTCATCTCTTTCTTTGGCACCTTAGTTCATTTGAGGCATGCAAGTACAGGATCTTCTCATAAGCTTGACATTCAGCATGGGCTGTGCTTTACTGAAGAAAGCCAGACACCAGCATTGAGCTGGTGACTGTACTGAACCCTCAGACTTCAGTGCCCAACTGCATTTCATTGATCCTGAATATGCAATTATTCACTTAGCTAGTATGCTTCAAAAGTCCAAATGAAATTGCAGGTTTTGAACTGATAAGCAAGCTGCCTTGAAAGACCACTTCATCCCAGAAATACAACCAGCTCAAACCCAAAATACATGCAGTCTCAGCCTCTCCTAGGTTCCTAGATCCAAATAAGAAAGTTGGAGACACACAAGGGAAATCCTGGATTTTTTCTCATGAAGTCCTGAAATTGTACTTCAAGGTAATAACCAGAGTAATATTAAAAAACATCACGGTGATTTCCACTGCCCGCCCCCCCCGCCCCAGGAATTCAGTTATTCCAAAAGTTAGAATAACTGGTTGCCTGTAACATGAAAATAATTTTCCACGTTAAGCAGCTTAAGAGATCTATTGCATCGCATTCCTCTGTCTCATTTTAAGGCTGCATCCATCTATCCACCTCACTTCTAACAGTTTGGTCGGTACTAGTACAAGGTATTACCTTGCATGGGAAACCAATAATCTTCTCCAAAGCAATGCTAGGAGTTCACTGCTCATGAGCCATATTCTCAGAAATGGCAGACGTAAGGACCATAGTGCACTTTGGTTTGTTTTTCATAATGAAGGGGGGAAAAAAAAAAAAATAAAAAAAAAAAAAAGGTTGCACGGTTTGCTCCTATCTGCCAGGAAACCACACATGACAGTGGATCAGTCTGCACAGCTCCTAGTGCAAGTATGTCAACAGGAGGAACTAAACCCAAACTAGGGCAGAGCATTAAACAAACTCACAGTTAGGAGTAAAGCTGCTTCGATACTGAGACCACTAATCATACACATGCATCCAGACTGAAGGCAAATTATGAATGTGAGAAATAATACACAACACAAATGATCAAATTAAAGACAAGGCCAAAAATAAGCTAAACAATCAGGAGGGACCAAGAATGAAGTAACTAAAAAAAAGTTAGCCTTGTATTATGCATCTGCTAACAAGGATTTTGCTGCCTGAAGTCCCTGACTGAGGAGTAATTTGGACGTTGCCAGAGACAGCCTTAACACGGAAACAGCGGGAAGCCAGCCTAGCCCTCAACAGTGAGTGTCTTCCCATTGCTTAGGTACAGGAGAGCTGCCTGACTGCAGAACAGGAAAGATTTTTCCAGGAAAAGTAAAAAATACAGTAAGGCTGGTATGCAATTATTTGCACCAATGTAAACTTTCTAAAATGCAGAGGCCATTATTGTACTGATTACATATTAGAGATATCTCTGAGCAAACATTCACACTGTTAATTACAGTCTAAGACAACAGACACTTGGCTGATTGCATGTTAATGCGGATGTTTGTCCTTGTGCCAGTGCTAAAGATACCAGCAAATATTTATTACAGCCAACCTAATGTATGGAATTTGCAAGAGGAAGCTTATTTCCAAAACAGAAAAAAAAAGATGAATCATTGCTATGGTGACAGCATTTACTTTTAATGTTTGACCATGAAAACATCAACTGGTTTTATAAGTCAGTGCTGTAATTACAAGATTCTGAGAGACCTTTGGCTCTAGGCAGCTCCAGCAACATGGTACCTGCTAATGACATCCAGGGGATGATATCGACAGAGACAGCCTCAAAAAAAAAAAAACCAAAACAAACCCAAACCAAAACCACACCATACACTAAGAAAGTTTAAGGGCATTATGAGCTTTCTCTAGAGTTATCTGCTTGTCTACAGAATCAGGTACTGCAGTTCACTCGGGAAAATAAAAGCACTGGCCACTACCACTGGAAATGAAGAGGCCCTCTCCCGTGACCGGCCTGACCCTACTTTGCTATTCAGTGACAGGCTTCACTGAGTACCACCAGAAACTCAATCCTGAAGCTGTTTTTTTCACAGAGCAAAGGAAACCCAGGATCCTGAGCAGCATCTTGTTTCAAATGGAGTTTGTCCAAAGAGAAAGCAAACGCTGTGACATGAGCTAGACCTTTCATTGCAGTTATAATTTTGTCCTTACCTCCTGACACGATTCAATAAACTCATCTAAAGTTACAACACCATCTTTGTTTTTATCCATTTTCTGCAAAATAAAATAAAAAAAAAAAGTTTCCATAGGTAACACTACAGTTATAGTATAATATCTTAGTTGATGCAACCTGAATAAACCCAGGGCACTTTACAAGCTTAGGTTACAGACTCAGTGTCATTGGTTAAATTTGCCGACTGCTAAGGACTTGTTTACTCTGGTATTTGGAGCGCTTTTGAGGTCATCTCCAACTATTCCATCCTTGACATACACAGCAACCTCTGCCCTTATTACATCGTTTCTTTATTCACTGCCTCACCAACCAGCACCCATATTCCTGTCTCTCTTTAGGGGCAGTTGAGAGAAGCAGCACAGAAGGGCTGCAACACATGCAGAGGCTTCAGACTTGCTGGATGTGGCACATCCCAATACAAAGGGTCGGGCTAAGAGACAAATGAGATACCTTTGGAGCCAGGAAATAAGCAGACACTGCAGTGTTAGGCTGAATAGCTGCTAGGGTTTATTTTGGAATATACAGTGGGGCACAGGATTGAACCTGGGGATAACTTTACTGTAAAGTATATCAGTGCATAGCTCAAGTGTTAAGAAAAACACATAAAAAGCAAGTACCTGGAAGAATACTTCTACATGCTGCCTTGGCGCATCTTCCTTGAGCACTGGATACGTGTACTTTCCCATCATATCATAAATTGCCTTTACGATATCCATCATTTCCTGCAGCAGCGGCATGCCAGCACAAACACAAAAGGGAAATTAATGGAAATGATCGCACATTTCTTTCTTTTATTGGCCTTTTCTTCACCCTCCTCTCCTGTTACAAAACAGCACAGAGAATGCCTGCGTACGTGCATGAAGACAGATCTATCATCATATACAAGTCCATCTATAAAAACCAAGTGCTTCTTTCTGACTGTGCCATGACTTTGCCACAGGCGTGTTGGACGCTCCTGCAGTGCTCACTTCCCTCGTCTGGCCAGGCAGCATTGCAGGACATGTGCTCTGACATGGCAGCTGCTGGGGATGGTGCTGGGCTGCAAGTAGCGTGCTCAGTCCTGAGCACTGCGGCACTGACCTTGTCCCAGAGCCTCCTCTGGGGCCAGGGACCTTCACAACACTCACTGGGAACCCGGCCCTTCTCCACACCTCTCACAAACTGCCACACAACTCCACGACCAGTAACAGTAACCACAAACCCTCCAGGTACACACAACAGTTTTGACAAGATACACCAAAATGCATTTGCAAAATATTCAAGATTACCATGCTCAGAAGCAAGGCTTCTCACAAAGGGAACAGGCAATACCAGGTAAGAAGATAAAACCAGATGATAATGCAGGATTTGGGAGTGGTGCTGGGGGCTTTTAGTGTTTCAGGTGAGCCCACACCATACCTCCCAGTACAGCCAGAAACCCCTTGTGCCTCAGTCACTAAGTAGTTATTGTGACCGTCATCCTCCCCTTCATGAAGGTTATGTTGCTCATAGCTGTAACTAGGATTTTGCTCCTGACTAAAGCAATCCATTAAAGGCACTATAATATAGGAAAATATGTCTACAAAATCATGTAGTATAAGATCATTGCACACTTTACTTAGACATAGATAAATGCTTAAGTCCAGTCTGATTTGCATTTAATTAGCGGCATATAAAATTAATTGTGCTCTGTAACAGAAACCAGTCGGCTCTCTTCAGAAATCAACCACATTTGTCAGAAACAGCCTTACCTCCTTGTTTATATAGCCATCCTTATTTATGTCGTACAGATTAAACGTCCATCTTAGCTTTTCATGAACAGTTCCCCGCAACAAAATGGACAATGCCATCACGAAATCCTGGTTCAAGGCAGAGAAAGAAGTGTGAATTTTCGTAACATCCTTTTCTAAGTCACCTTCTCTATATAATGCCAGTCAAAAGACTTCTCCTTTTAGGATAGAGTATATGGTTATCAATCTCTTCTGACTCCCTTTTCCAAAAATGTGTCCTCTCTGACTGTACTCAATGGACGTGGCATTCACTAAGATGATCTGAGAACTGTCACACTAATAAATGTGTATGATGTAACCAAGAAAATCAGAAAAGTCCTCAAGTACTCAACTGCAGCCAAGGTAAAAGCCAAGCTTAAGATATGGGTTAGGCAGCTCAGCAAGGCTTGAAGAGCAGGAAGACCTAATGGGTGCTGCAGCCTTAAACTCTCCTAGTCCTGAGGTGAGGGTTGTGAAAACAGCACGGGATTAAGAGCAGATCCAGTCCAAGATGGGCAGACTTAGATCCTCAAGTTGATAGAACAGTGGCTGCTCTGGCTCCCCAGACTTGCCAGGAGAAGCACAGCATGCTCACGACCAGAAGCTAGGACACCTTCCTTGCTACCCATCCAAATTTATCATGCTCTAACTCCAAATACTGCACAAATGTAAGCATGGCAAAATACATGTCTGGTTTTTAAGAACACTGCCAGATGCTCCAGTTGCCATTCCTCTCCTAGAAATGGTGTGCTGCAAGAATAAGTCACTCGGATTGTCACTGCCTGGTTAAAAACAGCTGGGCTCTTAACTGTAGAAATAGAAACCAATGCTTCCTTACCTCCAGATCTAGGGTGCCAGCAAAGAAGGAAGAAAATTCAGCATTTTTTCTGTGCCTCCCTTGAGAGAGATGGAAAGGTCCCAAACTCCTCTAACACAGGGAGCCTCAGGTTTTGTTCTCTAGCAAAATCTGTCAGATTTGATCAGATGCGATTCTCACCACTAATTACTCAGTCTGGGACACAGCATTTTAATCGTATTTTTTGTTTACAGTAAACTTATTGCTTCCAATAACTTTGATTTATTGTTTATACTGCACAGTGGCTCAGGCACTGTAAATAGCATCGCTACAGGGATTTATTAGTAGAGGCAGAGCTTCAAGCTAACAAAGCTATACAGTTCCTGATACCTCATTTAATGTACTTAGTCCTTCCTATGTTATCTCCATTAGCTCCACATGAGGCAGTGTATCACTTCTTAGAAACCTTTGCTCCTTTTTCCCAAGGCTCAGAGGAATTTGAATTTGCTGAACAATACAAAAAAAGGGACAAAATGCTTATGTTTGACAACCACTAAAGAGACAGGTTTGTCAGGAAGGAAAGCTCAGCACTTTTTTTTTTTTTTTTAAATACTTATCTAAGCGATTCCCTGTGTCTCAGTCTGTTTACATTTCTGGAAGCCTCTAACTACTGAGTAGCTACCATATGCAAAACTCCCACTGCAGCCGTCACTGCAGAGACACACATATACATACGGTAACATTCCCATTTTACATTTGATAAATGAACAAATTTCTCAGTCTTACCTGGAAATTACCGGAGTTCTTGGCCATTTGACAGCAAAGGCAAGACTGTGTATGATTTCTAGTTTTACAGTCACAGTAAACTGTCTTCGAAACTATGAATTTCATCCTCCACAAGTCTATGACTTAACATATCCCTCTGCTGCACTCCTACAGCTACGTGTGTGAGCTTGAAGTATGGCTATTTGTAGTCACAGCAACAAGCCTTTTAGTTAAAGGGTGGATTTAGTTTCCATTGGTACCAAGTACCTGAGCAGCTTGTTCAAGATATCAAATAAGCTTAAAAAAAAAACCAAACCCAAAACCATATTCCAGGAACATACAAATACAACAATTCAATCATGCAATGCATGATGACTGCAGAAGGTACAAGATGTACTGGCTTTTCCTTGACATCCAAATTATCTGTGCCACTCACCTCTTTTCACATGGGACTGTCCTCAACCACTCCTCTCTGCTACATAAATCTCTGCACTTTCTCCCTGTGATACTGACTAACATGATCTTTATGTTTCTTTCGTGAAAGGAAACATGCAACTGCATCTGAATAAACTAAAGTGAACCACATTTAAAAATATCAACTGATTTTAGACTGAAACCTCTAACCCATAATCCAGCAAGTCCTACCAGTTTACAATGAAGGATGGACGGAAAAGCTTAAAACCATAGAACTGAGAAAGGGACACCAAAGGAGGATGCAAAACAATTACCTCAAACTTCACTGAGCCATTTTGTGCAGTGTCAAATGCATTAAAGAGATAATGTGCATACATGCTAGCATCTGAAAAACACAAAGGGCACCGATTGGTACAATGGTTCATTATACACTAATGACTCTAAACAACATTCATGACCTTATTTTCCTTTTGTAAAACAAACAATCTCGTAGCATTGCCAGATACTCTATGAATCAGTAAATGTTAACATGGACTTGTATAATCCCCCCGCCCTCCCTTAAAACAGCCTTGAAATGTAAAAGGTTTTATTACAGTAGAAACAATTTGGAATATGGGGCTGTACTTGAAAGAATGAGCAAAAAAACCCCCCAAAACCATCAAAAAGAGTCTCTGGGGTAAATGGAGTATTAGCTCTGGTGGGAAATGCAGGAAAAGCACCAAAGAGTGATCGCAGCATGTGTGCTTCCTTCCTCTACATTTTTGCTTTGTGTGACATACAGCAGAGATCCCCAGGGACTGTCCAACTTCAGAAGTGTCTAGTTCCAATCATTTGAGTTTGGCCCACAACTGTTAAAGAGCAATCTCATCTGAGGCATATTTTCATCCTTTTGAATCTTAAACTGCTGGTTTTAGAAAATCTTTTCTATTGAGAAGAACATTTTCTATGGCCATGTGAAGGACAGCTGGTAACTGGGAAAAGCAGTAACGGTATGCAGAAAAAAAAATCAAATAGGGGTACGACCTTAAGACCTTTACTGGCCTGTTCTCTGCTCTGGAGGCAATTCACACTGCTCTCTGTATTACCAGAGCCCAACTTTTCAGGATGGAAGCAATTGACATTAAATTCCCTTAATAATTTAATTGCTATTCTAGCAGCCACCCACTTTTTTTTGTCTCTTCTATTCTTTGCCTCTAGCACACAGCATTAGTCAAGCCCAAGTCTTCATGCTCAGTGTATGGGTATTCAGGTGAAGCCTGGTGCCCTGTGCTATGCAGGCAGTCAGGTGGAATGACCCAGAATCTCTTTACTCTGATCTCTATGAAATGATTAAATATTTTCACATTATTCAAATCCAGGAAAGTGTAACAGTGTGCAGAAAAATCAAATACTTAAGTTACTGTCATCCATAAGGATAGAATGCGCTGGACTGTAGGAAAAATAAATTGTCTACTACATTTTTAAGAGAAGAATTCTGAAATAGAATAGATCCAGAATAAAACCATTGAATTACTTATGGAACAGTCCTACTAAAAGCTCCTATTAAGCTAAACCAAACAATGAACTAAAAATATTAAACTAGAGGTCTTATTTCAATAGGGTATGATGTACATTAAGAAATACTAGATCACTAGTATCATTTGATGACAGATTAGCAAAAATTAAAACCTGTCAGGAATAGGAGCCGTATGTGACAAAAATATCACAAGCCTGGGATGACACTGCACAAAGTTTTTATAACTCAGAGCTACTTTACTACCTCTGGGATGTATAAGTTTACCTGTACAGAAAGCCATAAAAGTGAAAAAAATCTCTGAGGAATCTGAAATCTCACAATTTATGATGCTAAGGTTATACAAACAGTTTGGAAACCAAGTGAAAGTAAACAGTGTAAAATAGGAAATCACATCTGCTGTTAAACTGATTTATTATGAAGCATGGATGTACTACCATCATCACTAACCAAGGGAAAATCACATTGCAAGGGAATGGGGGACACACAAAAAGAAAAGGCAGGTCTTTGTCAACGTCAGCGGGGGGTGTGGTGTGGTGTGGTGTGGTGTGTGTGTGTTAACTAACCACGAAAAGATTAAATTTCTGTGCCTGATTGTTTCTCACACATGGGAAGGAAAGAATCACCTGGGGTGGGTCACTTAAAGGAGTTAGTGCAGCTACTTGGACTTACTGGAACTTAGGTTGAAAACACAAAACATCCAGAAATACATTAAGATTATAAATACTTAAATTTTTGCATATTTGTTAAACCCCCCCCCCCAAACCCAAAACACCACCGAAAAAAACACACCTTACTGGTTGCTTTTAAAGTAAATGCACATGCACTCATACACTCTTGCAGAAACTTCAGTCATCATTCCACAGTGAGCATATTCTGCAGCTACTATAGAGTGGAATGTATTTGGAAAACCTCAAATACTGAATCTTTTACTAAAAAGCCACTTAAACACATGACTCATTTCTTTCAATTTGAGAACAGTATCCCCACAGAACATATCCAGTTAGACGAACATACACATTCTTTATGTTTTTAAAAGGCAAGAACATACATTATTTGAGAGGTTTAATACAATACTTTAATATTCCAATACATGACATAACCCTGTCTTAGTCACACAAACATAAAAAAACCTATCATTTCAGATAGCTAGGAGTTCACACATCAACTAAAAATTGCTTTAAGAATTTTAGGGAGGTTTTTGATGAATTTGCAGGCCAAAATGAGGTCTGTGACTTTTCTGTGCTAGATACTATACGCACAGAATTCCAACAGCAAGGAAGCAAAGACACACTGAGAGGAAGTGATTTAGCTTTCTGCCATCCAGGAAGTCAGTACAAAAAAAAAGCATCAATCCCCAGTTTCTATTTTGGACTTGGGGAATAAAGAGCTAACAACTGGGGGCAATCTTTAATGTGGGTTTGCCTCTATTCTTGTGAAATAAGTGTTCAAAGGGCCTAACTTAATTTTATTACCTTGATGTTTGTGTTTCTGTTTAAGATCCTGCAAAGCTTAAGCTCAATTCACATATCTTGCACAGATTAATCTGAAGTAGTTTTGCAGCCAGCTAGCAGTAATGAATGTTAAGGCATGCTTCAATAAACCTGACAGACGCAAAGTACTCCGCTTACCTCCATGAGGAAAAAACTGTGCATAGATCTGTTTGAATGTTTCTTCATTAACAACCCCACTAGGACACTCCTGTTGGAAAACCAAAAAAGAAAAAATAAAAAAAAAAAAATCAAGAAAAAACCCCCAGCTCTGTAAAGGTTCATTTGCAAAACTCTACAAGCCCGAAGAGAGTAATTAAACAAATCACATTCTTGTTCTCACAGTGCTCTGGATGCACAGGCTGTGCAGCTGAAGAAATTAAAATAATTCAGACTGCAATTTCATCTTAAGCATCTCATAGACTTGGTTCACCATTATTAACATTTCTAACAGTGTTTTCAGCAGTGTTCAATCACCGTTTTATAGGACGACCTAGAAAAGCAGCTCATGCCTTCTGTCATACGAAGCTTTCATCTAATAATTACAAATAATGTTAGTGCCAGCTAACACTTCCCTGTCCGATGCCTCCACGTATATGAATTCATTAATCTTCAGCAGAAGTCTGTAGCCAAATACCTGACACCAGCTCCATGGAGGCTAACAGTACATACTATACTAGTTAAGTCCTTACAAACAAGCATTAGTATTAGGCTGAAAACAATTAGATCATTTTTAACCTGTTTATCTGCTCAGTCTTCCATAAACTTCTGAGAAGCCAGACTATGCTCATGCAAATTTTCTAACCTGGCAACCTGTGGGGTTATTTTATTTTTAAGCTCTGGTACTGGAATGCAAGGCATTTAATTTCATTTCACTTTGGGCTGCTTCAAATAAGGGCAAACACTTAGGAAAAGGGTGGCAGATTTTCTGCCCTGAATGCCCTGACCTACTAACAAACTAGCCCCACGGGGCAGCATTCAGGAAGGGAAAGGGGATCCCTGCCTGGAGGGCTTGCACTTGCTCTGCTACAGCCAAGCAAAATCCAAGCCATTATGGTAGTTTGGAGTAGGAGGTGCTCCCTCGGCACGTTTGCAGAGTCTGGACAGCACCCGTGAAAAGGGAGACGTGGCAGGTGTGAGGAGCTGGGCCCCCACGTGCTTTACCCTGCAAGTGATATGTGAACTGAGGTCCCTCAGATCTTAGCCAGCAGGATGCAAGACCACAGGCAATGGAAGAGACGGGTGAAAAACAGCACAAGGACTGTCTCCATTTTGTGAACCCTGTTTCCTTATTTTCCACGCTTTTTTTAAACTTAAATTACTTGGACAATTCAAGTAAAATTCAAGAGCAAATTTAGCTTGACTATGGTGCTTTACCACGCCCCCCACCAGCTCAGTGCTGTTATAACACACATTCATTCATCACAGAGAGCCTCGAGCACTGCTATCTGACTATGTGAAGTTTTCAATTATATAAAATATTTCCGAGATGATGTCAGTTTTCCTCACAGATTTGCCTATCAACCAATTTTGAAAACTAAAACAGAGCAAAACAATAAAGTAACCATGGCACTGATCCTTTTTTTACAGAGCATAGAATTATAGATACAGAAAATTCAGCTGTCTCCCACATTCTGGAATACCAACTAGCAGAGACACTGTGGCTCTGTCCCCTACTGCAGGCATTTGACTCCATCACAGCAATTTAAATTCCTCAGCCCCAGTTGAGGCAGCGTGTCACATGGAGCGAAGAGGGAGCAAGAGCACTGCCACTCCTGGTAGACATACTGAAGATTGATTATTTGAGTAGGTTAGCTCAGAATCTCTCACGGAACTGGTGCATATATCTTGGTTTGATGCTTATGATTAAGCTGAAGGCCAGATTTGGGATCAAGAAAGTTCAATTACTGGCAGTATATTCAACTCCATGCATTCTTCTTTCTGTGTCACACTATGGTTGCCGTCTCATTTTAATACAGGTCCTTCAGCAACAAGTTTCACAGATCTATAACCCTTTGCACAAGGAATCATCAGCTTTCAATTTTTGGAACCTGACTCCGACTACTTTGCCTGATAGCCCTGAAATCCTGTGTAGAAAGACAGAGCAAATAGTTGATCCCAATGCTTTTTCTACCTGCTACTTGTGGTTTTGTAGATCTTCCCTTTGTTATCTCTTTTCCAGACTGAGCATCCCACTCTGAGAAGCATGGAAGGCACTGAGCATCCTTTGATGATCCCTCCTCTGCACCTTTCTATTTCCACCACACCCTTTTTGAGACAGCAGCCCAGGACTGCATGTCACGTTCAAGATGCCAGCATACTGTTAACTCTTCCAGCAGCATAACTGCGTTCTCTCCCCATTTCTCTGTTCTTTTCCTAATAAATCCTAATTGGAATTATTGGAGAAATAGGACGGAAACTGTTTTTCAGATCTTTTCAATAATACTAAGGCTAATCCAGTCTACTGGCTAACCCTGGGTAGTTTTCAGGCAGCATATCATATTTTCCTCCTGGACTTTCCTCCTAAAGTAACGGAAATTCATTTAAGACTTCATTCATCTGCACTAACACACCTCTGTACAGGCTGAGATGTTGTGGTAGCACAAGCAAGCTTAGGGACAAACAGAAACGAGTTTGAAAGAGCACAGAGCTGTACAGCCTTTACATCCAAACACACTACTGCCACATTATACTACGTGGAATATGCCTGCTACACCACGTGATGCTGTTGGGGTGGAAACCCCCCTAATCTCTGTATAATTCTGTGCTCAGCCTGGACTTCATTGAAGAGCAGGCTTGGGAGTGCATGTCATGGCCCTAGGAAGGTTTGCAAAGCAGGGCTGGCACCACTACTGCTATAGTTACTCACTACCGGCAGCTTGGAGCTTCCACAGGTGCATACACTCACTGCATGTTACACCCCACTCTGCAGATCCAAGACAGACAAATGCTTAATCCGGTAGCATTACAGGTTGTTGAATTTGAGATGAGTAAACTCAGGGAGTCTAAGAAGATCCTTTTGAATTGGTGACACAAAAAGCTGGAGAAAGATTCAAGTCTACGACTTATTTATTGATGAGTTCTTTAGATACGTTTTAAGAACAAAAAGGACTTTGACAAGAAATTCTTCCACCATGAAAAAGCCTATAAAGGAAAAAAGGTGTTTTTTTCAAGCCTCTGATCTGCCAGCATCACCTGCTGCTGACGTGTATTCACTAACTACAGAAAAGGACAGAACAAACAAGAGAAATCACTTTATTCTGTGCAAGTCACAGAAGGAGAGCAAGGAGGGCTACTTCAGGTGACAATGAGGCAGTTCCTTAATGATATACCTGTTTGCTATGGAAATTAGGGTGATTAGATCTGAGTTCCTTCCTCCAATACAGAAGAAATCTTGCTGTCTTCTACCCACTATTTGGGTAGAAACCCATCAGTGATTTGGAAGAGTTTTGAACTAAATAAACAAAAATTTGTTGCTTGAAAAGCGCTGAAATTATCTTTTACTCTGTGTCTTCATGTCCTGACAACTGTCCTTCCACTGGTTATGTTTAAGTGTCCCAATTAAAACCCAAACCTGGCACTGTGGTCTTGACCTCACCGGGGCCATCCCTCTTCCAGCCTCAGTGTTAAAGGCTTGTTCCACAGCAAGGCGATAAAAAGACCAACTGGACTATCCAAAGCCAGTGGCTGCAGGACCAGACCTTGTGTCTTCATTTACAGACAAAACTTTCTAATTTTGTATGGCAAAATTCCTGGTTAGATGGGTATCCTCAAAACATTCCAAAACTCCTAATAAAAAAAGCTATTGCCTGGTTTCTTTGTCATGAGAAAAGTGGTTACTTTTTCATCTGTTCGTGCCACTTCTAATCAGCTAGAAATCAGTAAAAGAAGAATAATTAATAGATGGTAACAGCTACCATAAAAGTGTTCTCCCAAAGTTCATGTTTCCTAAAGCTTGTAATTTAATGTACATTAATTAAATAATCTGATATTTATTTATGGTATCTTTTAATCATAGATCAGACCAAATACCCTACCAACAGCCATTCTTGGGTATAAACTTTCTCCTTGGTCACTCAAGTGCTGCTGCTCCAAGACCCACACTGGGCCTTTGCAGAACTACAGAGTATTTGACCAAATTATCATTCTTTTTAAAACTAAGCCTAGCAGAGCACTTAACCATCCTTTCCAGCATAGTGCTACTGGCCAAACACACTAAGTGAAGATGCATTTCTTTCTCTCATCTTGATAAATACAACTATTATATTCATTAAGAACCATCACTTCACATGCTTAAAGATAAGTTTATAAATGTAGGGACTGATCATTATTTCTTTATACTTTCCACAATTGCAGAGTCCCTTGGGTCTCTTCCACGCTATATTAATAGCCTGTGTTTAACTAAGAGCGCCAGTCCACCACTAGCAACCCTGAGAATGAAGTTTAAGTCTGCAAAGCACAGGCTGCTGCTGCATGCACCCTCCTCACAGAGGCAAGGTCTCCTGTAGCAGTTTTGGCCATTGTGCCTGATTAAATTTTCTGAATTTCCACATGATCCTTATTGCTTCTGATGCTCCATCTGGAAGCCAAATGAAAGTTTGCATCAAACCTGCAGGAGTGCTGGGGAGAGGCAGTATTGACACTGATCAACCTGTTTAGCTCTCTATAACTGAGTTGCTTTCAGACACATAAGCTAGTACCAATTCATTTGCACTTAACTGATCACAATTTTGTTTTTATAAGAGTCAAACCATGCTCAAGAGGCCTCATTAGTGCTACAGTACTACTTAATTCAGCTGACTCAAAAGAAATACCTTTTGTGAGAAGAAGCAGGTAAGCTTAGTGTCAGTTTAAATTTCACTGGAGGTAACAAAGATTTACTCATTCAGGAAAATTTCTTGGCAGCATGAAAAAGCATGATCCTTCACCATAACATTCATAAGGCCTTCCTTTGATGGTAGGGGCTTAGATTTCAGGTAAACACCTCTCATTTCTTTAACCTATGAATTCTTTCAAAATATGTAACAAGAACAGTGAACATTTTGTTGTATTGTTGTCAAGCATGGGAACAACCCCTCATTTTCAAAAAGCTAACTATTGACAGCATGAGTCATGCATTTGAATCTACTCTCTCAGACTTCTTTTAAAGTACTAAACCACAAAGGAGCTGAATCCACATTAAAAAAAAAAAAAAAAAAAAAAAAAAGAAAATCAAACAAAAGTTCCACTTGCTGTTCTTTCTACTGCTGGAATCAGAAATTAACTTCATCGATTGCTTTCAAAGATAGGCAATGCGGACAAGCAGGGATCAGCAGCAGAACTGAAGTGGGGCTAAACATAACCTGCCCACGAGACTGTTCTCTGTTAACTTGTCCAGAACATGAAGAGGAGTACTCGGGGCGGGGGGGGGGGGGTGGGGTGTACACATTTTTGCTAAACTAGAGGTATTAAGTTAGCTGACCACAGACAAACTCTAACATATTCTCCTTCAGTTTCCACGATCCAGATTTGCATCTCTAAGCATTCACGCATCCCACGTATTTTGTCGCTCTTACTATGTTCCCCCAGTTTGGAGACATTTCGGGGATTATTAAAGTATCAGAACATTTCTACCTTGCTCATACTGCTTGCTTTAGTCTCCAAAACCCTGATTTGTCACAGATGATTACATCTCATACTACACTTCATTACATATTTGCTATTCACACTAAAGCAAGGTAAGAATATCTCCAACGGCCCCTTAGTTGAGTTGTCTGTTTTTTGATTTAGTATTAGAAAATCATCCCTTGCAGCTAGCATCCATTTCCCCTAACAGCACAGAAACCCCCTGAATTGAGCAAAAAAATCCCATAAAAATCCTAATCCTTTTAAATCCACACACTCAATTCCAAAGCATGTAAATCATTAGAAACATGGTCTAAATGGGTGGTATTGAACTACTAAGCTCAAACCTCTGTCATTGTTGGTCACTTCATTAGTCATCAATTTTAATCTTAAAAATAGTTTCTCATTCTCCTCCCTCCCATTCCATAACTGTTCCCCAAACTTTACTGCTCTGGGGAGTGGAAACTTTCTTCTAATTCCAGCCTATGCCTATTCATGGCCATTTTGTTCCTGTGCCAATATTGCCTTTTAGTTCAAACGGTTCTCTCTACTGATGTATTTATAGACAGGAGGTATCACATTTCATTTTGTTAAGCTAAACCAAGGCACGATCCACCAGAGGTTCTGCTGGGTTTTGCCATCTCTGTTACCTTGCTTTTGCAGAACCATAGCCAAAGAAATCAGACTAAATGCCTTACATTAATCCAGCTCCAGTCTGACAGCAGCTAACTCCAAGGTGCAAAATAGACTATTCCGCATAAGGCAGAACGTACCCTCGGGGCAGAGATAACTTCTAAGTTAAAAGTGAACTTTTGGCCCTGGCATCAAGCGATGTTGGAGGACAGCACCCTTTCGCAACTGGAAAAGAAAGCTGAAGGCAAACAGAGAGGGGATATTTGGCCAGGCAGCAAAGACACTGGTTAGCATGTTCTGCTTCTCTGGAGTGGCAAAGGATGTGAATTTAGTGGAAGCCTCCATCAGTCTAGTGCAGAAACACCACACCTGACCAGTGACACACTGGGAAGAGACTGGGAAGGTTTGGAGGGAGTGGGGAAACAGATTTCAGAGACGAAGAAAGAACAGGAACAAAAGTACTGAGAATTAGGACCCTGGTCAGCCAGGGCACTAGTCCAGAGGCTACCCCAGGCTGCACTGAACTGCCTTTGGTCAAACACCATCCATGCTCATGAACATCGAACCCTCAGCTCCTGTGACCGCAGCCGGGCTGAGCAGGGCCTCGTTCTTTCTGTGTCCATTACAAGTGCCTGTAAATGGCTCTGTGATTATCCAGGTGTTGCCTCATGATTAAACAGGACTTGTGCAATCACTGAGAGCAAGCAGTAAGTACAAGCCAGAGGAAAATGACTGTATTCCCACAGGGATTTTGAATCTCCAGATGGCACTGTAACATCATCCCAAAAAGCAGACGGTTCGGTACAATAGCAAATATGGTAACAGCTGAGTCAGTTTGCCTGCTGTGCATAATTATTTATCCCATTGAAACCATGATTTACGGGCTACAAATGCTAAAGCTGCCCTTTCATTTCAATTTAAACCTTAGATATTAAAGCTTCATGCATATTTTGTGCATAGCAGCTGGAGAAAACCAGACTGCTTTGTCCTAACAACCTGATAGAAAACAAGATCTTGCTAGCACTGCCAAATAATACCAAGACCTTCAGTGAGGTCTCAGGAAAGGGTTTAAGTCACAAGTTAAATGCACTTGTCTATCATTCTTGCCCTGGGAGGTAATGCCTTTGTACTGCAAAGGGATAGCAAAATTGGGAGGGGCAAGGGGTAAATGTCGTATCTGCTGGGCGAGCTGCAAGACTACCTCTCTGTTTGGCATTGTAGCTGCTGGCACAGCCAGCTCCTCCTCTCAGCATGGAGCAGTGCTCTCCCTCACAGGATTCCTATCAAACACAGTAATACAGAAGGCATTTCAGAGATCTTAGCAAAACACAGCAGTTAAGAACTCTCTTGAGTTTAGTCTCCCACTGCAGGCAGTCATGTCATATTATACCATACATTAACCTGTCAAGCTCTGTCTCAAAAGCCATACGATTTCTTGCTGACTGCCCAAAACATGAAGAGGCTGCAGAATATCAGACTTCAGTGGTTAAAAAAGTTCACATATGAAATGACCTCCTACATGCAGCAAAGTCTGTACAACACATGCGCCAAACAGAAAAATACAGAAAGCTGAGCTGTGCCTTGGTCCTCTTAGGTGAGTAGTGAAATAAAGGATGAAACCACCAGACTCCCTGGAGAAGTCAAGTATACATTAGGGATGTGATTCAATCAAATTTTAAGAATCTGTCAAAAAGAAAGGCCCTTCTCAATGTCCAGCAGGTTTTCCTCAACACTGCCTGTATTTAAGGTAGCTCAGGTTTCTTTTGGCAAGTTTTTACCCAACAGACTTGACTTTCTCTTTCCAAGAGATTTCGGCATTTCACTATGACAGTAGCTGAAATGCTGGAGCTGTCCTGCAACACAACTTAAAAAACACACTGTGTTTATTGAGCCACCTCAATACTGATCTATTAATCATCATAAAAACGTCAGCTGGCATGAACCACCTGGGTGACTAAATCCAAGACCCTCAGGCAACCATGTAATGAGTATTCCATTCTTCAAGGGCCATAAAACATCTGCTCCATGTAGCCTCAAAATTCCCTATCTATTTCTATTTATTATGATGAGTCCCTAAGAGGCAGCAGCAGGTGACCTAGAAGCTGAAGCTCACAGAGCCACAGACCCCCTACTACCAGGGATAATATGGCTTGGACGGTGGTGGTTCACAAAGATGAACACGGTGCTGTTCTGTGCATGCAGTCATGCCAACTGGCATGTTTCCTGCTTTCACCTAAATCTGTAGCCTCTCTCTTCTCTCCTCAGTCTTGATACCCATTTACTTTTGATTTCTTTTTGGCATTATTCCTTACTTATGCAGGACCTTATAGTCCTAGTGTGCTCTAATAACATTCTACTACAAGAGCGAGATTTCTCCAGCTAGAGAATGGATAAAAAAAACATCCTGGGCAGCTAATCACAAACGTATTTGAACATGAGGAACTGACAGCATGAATTAAATGAGTAACTATAAAACCATTTTCAGGTTATCTTGAAGTACTGGCACAGTTGAGGAAATTGCAGTGTGCTTACTGACATCTGAGCAACAAATTTACTGAGAATATTACGTGCTGAATATTTATCCAAACCCAGTTTTAGGCAGATTACAGTGTCATAAATATTAGATGGAGAGGCAGATTGTGCTCATTTTGCTGCAGTATGGGAGATCTAGCACAAAACTACTAATGTTTAGCAGGGGAATGATACAAAATGCAGCTGAGCAGTTGAGGCTGGTGGGGACATACATATTAGACTCAGTTCACTGCAGAATTGTTCTTACATTTTTAAACCCTCTGTAAAGTACTTGAAGTTCTCTTTTAGTGAAATTGGTTTGTGCTTCAAGCTGTTCCAGTCCTTCGGGCCTATGGCACACTGTAGTCATTTCTAATTCATCTTCAATTTTATCTGAAAGAGAAGACAGGAAAATATTTATTTTGGTTGTTACTTTTGCTCTATTAACATGATGGATAGGACAGACTGGATTTCAAGAGCAACAGAGAAAAAAGAAATCATCAACAGAACTGATCTGTGTAACTGTTTTCAACCTCTTGAAAGCAAAATAAAAGCCATATGAGTAAAGCAATAGCTCACATTTCTTACTGGGCTGCCAATTAGCTCCCCATTCACAAAGCCAAAACTGGTGGTGAGAACAGAAGGGCAGGCAGCAGATACGTTGCTCCAAAAGGCAACACCAGATATTTCTTATCTAAATATTGAAACAGCATGGAGGAATAGGCCTTTCAAAGTACTAGCTTTAAAGAAAGCTGTGCAAATATAAGTAAGAGAGCAGACATGCTTAAGCATATTAGACAATGACATTATACTGAGGGTAAACAGTGAGGGGAAACTCTTCTGTGTGCTAACCAAAATGCTTGCTGTATAGACACTAAAGGTCACTTTAATCCTAGAAGAAATTCAAGTTATGTCCACAGTCGCTGAATCTGGAATGAATCCAGCCTGCGTTTGCATGGACTTTTTGGGGAAACAGGTAAGAAATGAAAAATACTTATGTGCGTTTTACTCAAGAGCATGCTCCCCCACAAGGAAGAAATATACTCGAGACATATCACATCCTGTATTACTGTAATCTCACCTCTTTTCTGATGCACGTTTTTACCTGTCAAGACCATTTCCCCAGCAGTGTAGGTAATGCCAAATATACACAGATGCTTAGTGTATGTCAGTTTGAGATTCTCTAAATTTCAAGGACGAGATGCAGGTTTCAGCTGACATGAAAAACCTATCTACATCCAAAAGTTGCTTGGCATAAAAGCTAACACTCTCCTTATTATCAAAACTGTACAATTTATGCCCTGTAAAAATGGTTTAGGTTATTTAGGTCAAGTATAATATAGTAACTTCTGCTGAAAGACAAGGATTTCATGAGAAATATGCAAGGAAATGGAGTCACTCTGAACAGAGGAAAGGCATGAATTCAGAGCAGACTGGCTCAGTGAAACAACAGACCAGACTAAAGCTGTATTTTCATAAGTTAATTCTGTACATATATATGAACATTATTATGGGAGGACACACATCAGCGAGTGATAATGGTTAATTAACATTGGTTCATTGTTTCAGTATTTCAGTTTGAAATATTGGTGAATTCAGCCATCCTCCTAATCCACAGTGTCTGGAGCTTCACAGTCAGGGCTTGAACAGTGAAAATACATGCCTAAATACTGTGCTCAAGGTCCCTTGCACAGCAAGGGAATAAAGGTAAGAGACTGTAATAGCATGGGACAGAAGGAGAGCATCACAACCATTTATGATGCAGAAAAATTTACTGAACACTGACAAGTGGCCAGAAGAGACCTGAAGGAGACAACTTCTACAGAGAGGGAAAATGAAGAGTCTAGAAATTATAGCTCCTATTAGAAGAAAGGAGATGCAAAAAGATGTCTGCTGCAGGAAAAACAACAGATAATGAGACATAAGGGGGAAAAGCCATTTTCTTTGAAAGAGAACACATGCCACAAAATGAAGGAATACGGGGGTGGGGGGGAAGAGAGAAGTAGGGAAGAAATTCCTTAAAATGAGGGAAGGAGAATGAATGGTTGAAAAAAGGAGAGGAAAGCCATTTAGAAGGGAGCCAGGTTAGGGACACTCATCACTAATCCATACATTGTATAGGAAATACCTTTTTGTTTACCTTTGATTAACCTTAAGTTACCTAAAACCCTTTACATAATGCACATAACCCCAGGCTCCTCTCCTCCATTTCCCTGCTGTCCCCCAATGCAATAAGCAGTTTACACATGACCTTGACAGTCATTTTGTTTTTCCACAGGAAGCCATGCATTTTGCGCTGTGCAGTATATAAGGAAGTTAGGCTTTGAGCCTCTCTCTGCTCTGTAACCAGTTAAACATGCCCAGCTTTTCACTGTAATTTTCAGTTGAGTCACTCGAAAGTTCTTTACAACTTCAGTCAATGTAAAATAAAAGTGTAAAATACTGGCCATCTAGTCTTTATATCCCATAACATAATTGCCAGAAACATCCTATCATATAATGCCCAGAGGAGCTGTGGATGCCCCATCCCTGGAAGCGTTCAAGGCCAGGCTGGACGAGGCTTTGAGCAACCTGGTCTAGAGGAAGGTGTCCCTGCCCATGGCAGGGGGGTTGGAACTAGATGATCTTTGAGGTCCCTTCCAACCCAAACCATTCTATAATTCTGTAATTCAACAGACTGGGGGGGGCGGGGAGGGAAGAATCTATGCAACCTCACGACCTCACGCAAGTGATGAGGCTAATGACGGAAGCCAGCCTGTTGGATTATTCTCATACTTGGTTTTATTTACACTCCTACAATGTGGAGGTTCACATGGTTTCTACAGAGGCAGGAAAGATCCAGCTGAGAAAAGTCACACTCTTTGCAAAAGCATTTTGATATGACTAATTTTTTTGTGGGTATTTTATTTGCCATGTAATTTCCCCACCTCCTTCTTGAGCAACCAGTTTTCCAAAACACTTATTGGAATTTGTGTTCATATTCTAAAAAACAAATGATTAAAGAAAAAGGTCTTGCTCATGGAAAACTTGTTCTATAGATCCATGATAGCTTTAAACAAAATCTGAAGAATTACAGCTCAAAACTTGTAAGTCTTTGGTTTATCCAGATCTCCTTTACATGAGCAGACCCAAAGTTACGGTCTTAGAATTATTTTTTCAAAATATTCTTGAATAAAATATTACTTGGTGAACACTGTAATATAATAATGATATATTGTCTTTTGACAATACTGGCCTCACTCAGTGAATCATTATTTCATAAGAGTGCAATTCATCTTCTTCAGCTTGTCCTGCAAGAATAGTTTTTTCTAGCAATCAGTTCATGAGCTTTGGTCCCACAGGGCAGATATTTCTATGTTAAAAATAAGCCAGATTATTGTTGTAGATTTGATTCTATTTCCCATGCTGAGAAATGTGGCTCTTTTCCTTATAACAAACTGCAGAAAGGAAATTATGAAAAATTCATCCCTTTCAAAGGGACGCTCTATTTTTTCCTTCCGTTCTCTATTCCAGGACCAGCATTAATCTCTGCCTTTGAAGAGGATCTGATGGTTCCCTGTGGGTTAATCCTTTCATCTGCTTCCTCTTCCTTTCCCAAGGGGAGTATTTTGAAACTTAGCAAAAAAACTTGTGAAGCTTTAGATCTGGCCAAGGGGGGCACTCAAAATGACACCAAACCAACAATTTTCCAGTAAACACACTTTAAAAATGGTAGAAATTGTTACTTCAGTGGAACATGCCCTGATGCAACGGAGCAGTCCTAGGCATTTCTTGGAGCCTCAGAGCAGAAAATAAATACAAGGAAGACTTAATAAGTCATTTTGTCTATCACTTGCCAACAAAGAGCTATTTTCCATAGTGTTTCATGATACTATCTGTTTTAAAAGATAAACCCTATTTTAGGAGTAACTACTTCACATTAATATGCCTCACAGGTCAAGCATTCCTTCCCTTGTGTTCATTCAGTATTTGCATTTAAACTTCTCAGTTGTCATCCCATATTCAAATATTTCCCTTCAGCAACATCTCTGCTCATCCCTACTCCCTCCCTGGCAGAAGTCCATGGTGGGCATAGCACAGACCTCAGAGCAGGGGGGGACCTGTAGCCGGAGACCTAAGGACACAAACTGCTCTTCTGTGCAAATCAGTCGTTTCCAACTCAATAGTCCCCACCCTCCACAAAGATTTTTTTTGTCATTCTTGGTTTCCTTTCAGTGTTTTCTCTTAAGGCAGATCTTTTAAACCTTTTTCTTCCATTCTCTGACACCCTATAAATTAACAACAGTAACCTCAGTGGCAAAAAAAGGAGATTGTCGCTTCCTCATCTGCCCTTGCCTTTTGTCATGATGTATATTGTATTTCCTCTTATTTACATTTTCATTATCACACTGGCTCAGTCCCTTCTAGCTCTTCAGGGATGTCACTGTATGAAATATGAGCCCTTGCATTTATAAGGACGGCAATTTTATTAAACTGAAGCTCACTTTATGGCGGTGAGTACAAGCAAAAGTGTATATACATAGATACACACATGCAAATTTAAAGTTTTGTTAGGAAAGCGTTGTGTTAAGATATTTTATCTAATATCATGTTCTTCCTCAGTTTTGCCTTGTTTACAGCTTGCTGAACACCCCAAGAGATTTGAGCATGGGAAGCAGGCATGCCACTGATTTAAAGTTAATCATCTTCTCCTTCAATTTGCAAGTGCATGAACAGACCTAGGGACTGACTGCAGACACTGCTAGGGTTGCATGTGGTCACCTCCCCAGCTCAGGTGACATGTGTGACCAGCCACTCTTGCTTACAGCATCCCTTTCGAGCTGAAACTAGGTCCCTGCCCTGCTCCACAGAGACACTCGCCTCAGGGTCTGGGTACTATACAGCTGGTTAGTGAGAACTTGAACCTTAGCAAATAGGTCCAGATTTAATATTCTGGATTTCAAAGCATGATTTTTTTTTTTGTTGGGTTATCTGTGCTTACCAATTAGGTGGACTCAGTAACTAAAGCAGGAGGTTTCTCCTGCTTGCAGGTACTGATAAATGGTAATTTTTTTCTCTGTGTTTTTTTTTTTTTTTTTATCTCCAGCACTTTTTGAAATCATCCCTGGATTAATCCCTTCCATGCCAGATGGCTGCAGTGAGTTGTCCTAGGCTTAAGATTGCCTGCACTGTTTAGCTGGTACAGAACATGCTTGTGCATTTGCTTAGCTGTTTGTCTTGCAATGTGTTTAAAACTGGAGGAATGGGAAGTAGCACTTTTTGATTTAGAATTTGTCTCTGGCCATATTTTTGTGGCTGCTTTAATAGCAGGCTATGAAGCCTGGGTCTGGCAGAAGTGCCTGTGGTAATCTTACTCCAAAATAGGCCCAGGTTATAATAATTACTTAATTTTGCATTTTTGTACAAAATGTCACCTTTATTTGCTTAGCCTTAGGATAGGCACATTTTGCGTATCAGACAAAATAAATAGTGGCTTCACTTTACAAAGAAAAATAATCCTGACATAGTTGCATGTACATGCATATTTTATGGATTGTTGCTAATGAAAGATATTGTATTTCATTTCTCTGCTGCTTGCTCAAGAGCAGAGAATGAATTTTCATTAGAGTAGATCAATATTTTAACTGAATACACTTTGGAAATTAACGAGGCTTGGTTTATACATCCTTTCATATTTGTTCTAATTTTACTTTCTGTTATCTTTACAATTTGAAGATTTCCATACTTAGACTGCCTGCAAATGGCTGGGTCTTTCACTGCTGTAAACTTTGCTGAATAGAATTTGCATTTCTCCAAGTGATAAACTGGAGTAATTTAAACCTATTCATGTAAAAGCTGTCTTGTACATCTACATGCCTACAGACAAAATTGTTTCATCATGGAGGAAACCAGATTTTCAACCACAGCTGACTATTGCTCTCCATCACAGAACCAGGCAGAGGGACTCAATCCTTCCCTTACCCATTGTAAAGACAAGAAATCTATTGATTTTGAAGGAAAATGACCTGCTCCAATATTTCACTTTTCCAGATCTTTCTGTTCCATTGGACACAGGCACATTTATCTGCTATGGTATGGAAAACATTGCTTCATCGTCAATTTATCTTAAAAATGCACAGGTAATGTAATGCACAACCAAGACAGCTACATGAACTAAGGCACTGCCCAAGCCCAATTTCTAAATGTGTAGAGACTCAGTCAGTAACTTGCCAGCACTAGCAGCCGAGGGCAGACGACACGCTGCTGTCAGCACTGAAGTCGAGTCCTAAAATCCTCTGTTGACAGCACATCTTCTAGTATTTGCTTTAGTGACCTATTTCCATATGAAAATGCCTAATCAACATTCTTCAGATCCAACAATCCTTTCCTCATAAGCAGAGCAGATTAAATTGGTCACACACAATGCCACAGTTGTATTTGTGGACTATAAAATAGGAAACAATTGTGTGTTATTTACCAGCTGCTTTCTTGGCTCTGGTTTTGAACTGCCATTGAGCCCAAATTTATTAACCTGCCTGTCCTTCGTCTCGCTGGCAGCTGCCTCTACACAAGCAACATCTTGCACAAAAGCACAGGGTTGGTTGCACTGGGCCAAACTCCCTTGTGAAACACAAGAAACACCAAACACCTTTCCCACAGTGGCCACCTAAAATACCACAGCATTTCCAGCCCTCCAACCTATGTGCCTGGCAAACAAGCAATAGCAACGTCTCATAACATCGTTAGGGCTGGCTAAGGACAACCCAAGGCCTAAAACACAGTTTAAAGGGAGGGTGTAAATGATGATTTAATAAAGATGCAAATGACCCTGTCCCCTGCTTCCCAAGGCTGCAAGGTGAAATCATGTAATGCCAGGCTCCATGGCTAATGGGAGGATTTTGAAAACATGTTGCTTATAATAAATTCACTTTTTGTTAAAGAAAAAAAATCAAGATGTATAATACAGCTAATGTGCCAGTGTTAATTTTAAAACTGACAAGCATTAGATGAAATGGGTAATTTTACAAATATAGCAGAAGGGGATTAAATTACGTGCAAGAATTATTAGACTGCATGTTATTTTTATTAAAAAACCATTAGCTATATTTTAGGAGCAAGGACCTGAAGAAAAAATTAACTCTAGTTTATCCACAACATCTTTGAAATTAATCTCCAGACAGAATACCTGCTTGGGCAAATCTCGCAGGAAATAGATCCTGCCTGTGGGAAACCAATTGCAAATATTTGAAAATTTCATGAAGAGAAATAACTAAAGGCCTGAGTCCATAAATGCTCATTATGGAAGAAAGTTACAGGAATGGGAGTCAAGCAAGAGCTGTATTACTGATGCAGACCCCACACATTGGCTTCAGCGTTCCCTCCCACCTCTGTAAGCAGGAGCTGTAGGAAACACTGCTTTTGTTAAGTCCTTTGAGGTCTGTGGTTCCAGATCCCTGGGGCAAAGGCAGCTACCAAGTACAGCTCCACTATCCAGAAAAATCAAAATATTTCTGTGCATTTCCATGTGCTTCCATCAAGACAAAATCTAAGTGTTAGCCTTTAAGCGACCCCATCTGGCAAACACTTGCAAATCAACAAGGCTAGCGTGGCAGAATGACAGCTCAGCTAGAACTTAAAAACATGTATATGCACATCTATGAATACTAAAAAAGGGTTAAGTAAAATCTGCTCATGGCAAATATCAATAAAAAAATGGTACTAAGATACCTACTGATGTATCAAATATTAAACACATTTAATTAAAATTGAAGTCCTTTATTAATAAATTAGTAGTAGTAGTAGTAGTATTGCCTGGCTGGAGACATCAATTTCCAAACCAAAGAGACTCTCTCCAGACAATAAAACAAAAAGGAACTGATGTCTCCTTATACTCTCCCTTTTCCTGGTATGATTTTTTTGACTCCCTCAGGTCCATTTTCACCACTAAATCAGCAACACCAAATTTATTACACAAACAGTCAAGCTTAGCAAGGCTGCTCTGCCTCTGTGAACCTGCAACACCACCAGCTGCACAGAAAACCTACATGAAAACACAACAGTGTATAAAATTCTGAGACTGAATAAAAAAAATAGAATTTTAAGATTTATTTGCTAATCCTTGCAACGATCTATGCAAAATGTCATGTATACATACTTTCCTCTGCCTCTATACTCCTTTAACTAGTTTCACAGTTGTACACAAAGAAGGTAGAACAAGGTTATACTCTGAAAAAGGAGGTGCAGGAATAGTCAGAGACCACAAGTACCTCCAAAATGTCTGTCTGGCACACTACTAAGACCAGGTACAATGATTTGAACATGAACTACACAATGTCAAATGTGACTGTAAATGTTTCTGCAGAGATCATATTAAGTCTACTCATCATTAGAAATAGCTTTACTCTGGCCATTTCCAGGGTAGAAGACAGCAGGGTGTCCTTCCAGTGCACTAGACCTTACCTGGGACAGCACTTTCTTTTCAATTTTCCTTGCACATTCCCATCTATCTGTAGCAACATTTATAAGGGAAGCAACTTGTCAAACCAGGCGGAAAACCACTGAAAGCTTGCTGGGTGCTTTGCTGCTTTTCCACACGGATGCTGCAAAAAATGTGCTTTTGGGACAAGTGTTTTCCTCCAAGCAGCTGTTCAAGGTGAATTTCAAAAAAACCTCCCTAGAAAGGTTAGAAAATCACTTCCCTCTGATGATTTTTGGAAAATTCCCACTAATACCATCTCAAAACTTTAAGTAGAGAGTACCTGAACTGCTAAGTACTTCACTTAGCACATCATGCATTAAAGCACTGCACACAGTAGAGGCTGAGTAAAAGCTGGGACTGCCTTCATCAGAGGGGACTTGGCTGCTGCCCAGGCTGCAGCCTTACCCAGGAACTGGGCAATTTTCAAGCACCTTTAATTTTGTTTGCTGCCAGCATGAAAAGTGAGAATAAACTCAGCCAGGGGGAACCTGTTTCCTAGCTTAAGAAAACTTCTGCTACAAAAATTATATGACCAATAGAGTCAAACTGGTTTAAATTTTACCTCTCTGATACACGTAAAACCATCGAGCAGGGTCTAGGAAAAAGTAAGAAAAAAATTTAACGAAAAGGAAGTGACAACCATACACAGCTTTGTCTTTTGTTAATTTTAAGGTGACATTGGATGTGTTCTGCAAGTGCCACAGGGTCCCCTTTCCCAGCGACTGTAGGATTGTTTCCAGGCGTTTTGTTTTTTGGGGTTTTTTGTTGTTTTTTTTTTCTCTTTTTTTTTTTTCTTCCCTGAATTGCCTCTTTCCCTTACCCCAAGGGGCAGGAAAGGAAGTCAGAGCTTGCTGTCCCTTGCATGACCATGAAACTTGGGGCAGCACATGAAGGGAAGCATGCACACAGTCATGCACCCATGCAAACATCCATGCATACAGCAAGACAGCAATGCAGCAGTCATCCTAACAACTCTGATAAGGGGTAAGGAGGACTTTGCATGCAATTTTTTAAGTCTGCTGAGGGGCAACAAGAGCAGCCCACAGCCTTCTGCTTCCGCTCCACAGCTTAGCTCTTTGACAGCTGTAGGAATAAAAAAAGTGATTAGTAAGAGTAAAGAAGTCTCAGGAGGTCTGGAAGACTAACTGGTACTCTTTGCAGTCACTTCACTTGCAACATGGTAATTTTGTACTATCGTCATGTCCCCAGGAGAAAATTTCATTAGCAAATTAGGTTAAAAGTAAAAAAACCAAACAAACAAACAAACAAAAAACCCAACAAAAAAAACCCCAAACCTATTCAAAAAGCTACGTATATGGCTTCCCATGGCATCAGTTTCTTTTTACTGGAGAATTGGTACACAGTACGATCTGCAATAACCTGCAAAAGGCACAAGAGTTTTGGTCAGAGTATTACTACCTGCAGCTCCCCAGCCCTACCTTCAGCCTGGGCAGCTCCTGCCCTCAGTCCATCTGGCATCTATTTCCTTCATTTCCATGTAGTCTGTGCCTCCAGCTGCTCAAACCTTCCTAAACAGCCTCTCACCACACCATCAGTTCAACAGTATCTCACCTCCTGCTGCTGCTGCCCGGGAAGCACCAGCCAGCCCACCTGGTTTCCTCTCACACACCAGCCAGCGCATTCTGTCCCACAGACAGTGCATCTATATGCCCCCAATGGACACTAGGATCAAGTAGGCACCAAAACTGAGCAATTCTCACTGCTGCGTGTTTCTCCACAGAGGGAGTTACAGGAAAAGTAGTGTACGAAGATGGTCTAAGCTCACACTGCACATGCTGCACCAGTCATTGCTTTTCTCTGGGTAGACAGAGAATGCCAAGACCTCATTTCTCCATCTTCCAGCAGCCCATCTCTGCAAAACCTTGCAGTGCCCCTGAGCAGGCTATGACCAACTCAGAGCCTGTACCTGAAATCTTAGGGCTGAGAAATTCTACCATGAATTTTTTAAAGCCATTTAAATAATCCTCATGCTCAATACTTCCCCATTAAATAAAAAAAAAAAAAAACAAAAAACAAACCACCCAAACATGTTTAGAAGCGAGCATGCATTTTCCTTCTGGCACATTTGAGAAGGAGGCTTACACACATTACAACAGCATTAAGCTGTTGGAGGGGTTGAACCTCCTTTTATTATTCTCACTCCGAGCTTTTTACTTTCAGCGTGCTCTTGACAGATGCATAACTAAATGAAATTTAAAAAAGTCTTCAGGGCGGGATGTTAAACTGGTGCAGGAATGGAGAGAATTTACTCTCCATTGGAGAATTTGATAAAGTATCTGGCCACAGACATAACTGGCAAAAGTAAATATTAGAACACGGCTTCCCAATAGCATGACCTACACAATAAGAAAAGGCCTGGTCAGATAGTATTGCTGAGTCGTGGTGCTTGGCCTTGCTAACTCTGGCTCAGCTGTTCTTGGCCCAAGGAAGGAACAATTAAAAGAAGAAACCAAGACCAACACAAGAAAACCACAGTGGATGCTCCAGTTGGCTGCTGCAGCGCAAACAATGGTGATACTGAGGACAATTACATGAGCTGATCAGTATCAGATTTGAATCCTGAATGACTGACTACTCACACAGCAATATCCTTCACAGATTAGCGACTACAGATACCTTCACACTTTCCCCTTTTGAACTGAAACTTCAAGAATACTTCCAAGAGAAGCTGGTCTGAAGAGCAAAGAGCCTACAAACAACCATGGATTTAAATCATACACATAGACCACAACACGTACTAGAGACAGAGCAGTAAATACTAGGAGTTTTACTGAAAACATATAAAACCAATAAAATTTAATAAACTCCACTGTACCACATGCAGTATAATCACATGACTTTTTAACCTTCTTGATCCACCAAGATAGGTTTGCAATAAATAAAGAGAATGAGCAGGTTGCTTAAAGAGGCCCTTAATCTCTGCTGAAGCAAAAGGTGTTGAACCATTAGCCATGAAATCACCCACTGTCAGGGAAATCCCACTTTGCTGGGTAACCTGAGGACAGGAAAAAAAAAAATCTCCCACTTCAAGTCTAATAAGTATAGTTCTAAATTTGCATGTTAACACTAGCTGCAAACTAATTTCCATTGATGAGAACAAAGAAATGTAAATGCAGTCATTACAGAAAGCATGATAATAGTGTCCTGATTTAGTAAGGGTGAAATCAATGAATAAAAAGACCTAGAGGACACAGAGATATTAGGCTTGAAAAGATGAAGATGCATCAGAGATGATTAACAGATAGCAGGACAATAGATGTGCTGCAAAAAAAGAGAAAGATTATCTATTTTTCTGTATTAGGTAGCCTTGTGGGTTATCAAAACTTTAGACTGTAGGCAATACCTTCTGCATATAAACAATGTTTTCTTTTCCTCTTTACAGAGATAGGAAAAAAAGCCCTTAAAAAAAGAGAAATGGAAAAAAGCTTCTTGTAACAATATATTTTTCTTCATTGTATGCATAGAGTCAGCTTTCATCAAGGGTTCAATTGAAAACTAATTCCCTTCCAGATTATTAAAACTATAACTAAGAGTTTTTTATTTAACACTGAATTGCTCTTTTTTGAAAAATAGCACTTCCAGTAAGCTCAACAGAAAACTTCTTAATCATCATCTCAAATTCATATGCTTATGTCTACTTAGCATATTGAATAGTACAAATAGGAGAAACTACAATGTTGTTACCACCACTTGTAAAACCTCTTCCTAAAAGACGCAGCAGCAGTTACTGAGGACTTGATTTTTGTCATCTCTTCCAAGATGAGTCTTATGATTTTTACTTCCCCGACCCCTAAAACCTCCAGGTTGTGGATTACTCTCTGGGCAGTGAAATAGAGCAATTTCTGAGCTAATATGGATCAATGGAAAGGGAAAGAAATTGGCAGAAACTCAGTTCATCATATTCAGGATTATTTCTAACACGCTAGTTGTTTGTTCACAAACAGCAGGTAATGCCATAACCAAACCATCAGGGCTGTGTGCATGGAATAGGACTGTCCACCTGCACCTGACCACAGTGAGCTGCAACAGAACTGTAGTAGCAAAGCTGATATAAGACTCTACTTAAACCATATAAATCCAGTTGCATTTTTCAATGTAATTTGACTTCAAATATTTTCTTTCCTTCATAGCCTAAAGAAAGATGAAGGAAAACCAGACACAAATCTTGCAGGTACTAAAATAAGATGTGGGAAGTGGTGATAGAAAAATGGAGAAAACAAAGATTGAATTCACAGCCACATAATCCTATTTCAGCAGTGGCATGCTAATAAGATGCTTACATTTCCCCTGTGACACCTGCATGACAACATTTTTTATTTGTGCCCATGCTGAATCCTCTAAAAGTTCAGAAACTATCTGAACAACAGTGAATTTTATGTCATTCCAATTGTGCTGGCCGAGAAGCCATTACACACCCCAACATTAGTGTTTGACTTTGTTCCTATTATCTGAGAACATAAACATGGAAGACAGTATTTATTTCAATGCAAAACCCAATCCTGTTGTAGAGCAGAGTGCTGGTACAAGGTAAAAAGAAGATATCTTCCTTTTTGTCTCTACTTCTAGCAAACCAAAGTACTAGAGCTCTGTAGGGTGTGACGGGACATTGAGCTGGCCAGAAGTGTATCTGCTGATGTCTTTTGTTTATCAAGAAGACTTTCAAAATCAGAAGGCAGGTTTTTTAGACTCTGAACCAGATTGTTTGTTTAATAGAATGAATTTAAAGGAACTCAACAGAACAGATATAAAACGGCTTTATGCACAAATCCCTCACCGCCTCACATACTGAGGGGATGGGGCCTTAGCTCCAGGATTGTTTTCAGCCAGCTCCATTATTTTCTCAGTTATAGGAGCCCCAACACAACCTCCCTGCCGTCAGGGAGAAATAAATTTGTTTCATAAACATAATAAAGCCAGTGGAAAAACTACTGTCCTGCAGTTGTATCACATCTGTTACGGAGGTGGCAAATAAAAGCCTCCAACAGGAGCTTCTTTGCCGTTGGCAAGCTCTAGTTAGATCAGTTGGAAAACTTCCTCAAATTATGTGATCTGCTGCTTCTCCAAGTAGTTGGGGGGAGGGGGGAATTAAAAAATAAAGATCTTGGTACCTGCCCAGTGACAGTGGAGGGCAAGCTGCATGCTTGCTGCAACACTGGATACAGTAAAGGCTCCACTCACCACGTGCTCCCAGGCAGAGCTGCTCCAGCTCCGACACCCCACAGAGAGAAGCCTGTTTTTCTACAGACCTGAGGGGCAGTACTTTCATGTCTGCTGAAGGTACCACTGGCTGGTAACGTCGAGCTGGACACAGCCCCCTGCTTAAACCAGACACCTCTGCCCTACCCTTCCTCCTGACTTCTATAAAGAGACCTCAGGATGAACAGCTTGCTTCTATAAAGAGACCTCAGGATGAACAGCTTGTTTTTTTGTTTGGTTTTTTTTTCTGTACACTTCAATCTTACTCACTTTTGAGTGGTCTCATGAGTAACACGGTATGAGCACATTCCACTTCTCAATGTTACTCCTTACTGTTTAAAAAGCCACATTTCCCTACATTGTCATAACACAGCAACTTACACCACAATAAAGCTTCATGTTACACTACCCACACTGGAAAGTGAGAAGCGTACTCTTGATTATTTTTGTGCTTTGTAAGAAACATAGTACATCACTAAGCATTGAAACAAGATATTGAAATGCCATTTGGTAACACACCAATTCCCAAATGAAAAGAAATAAAAAATGAAAAATATTTGCATACTAACTTTTTATATAGTTGAATAATTTTTGTATGGTTTGTTAAACAAATATATTTCCTGCAATACATATATTTTACAGGCCATGGAACCTGGAAGCACTTTCCATTTTACTCTGTTAATATGAAATTGTGAATACATTCAGCATCACTTCTTCCATTTAACTTCAAACATCTCTGCACAAAAGACAGCTCAGGCTGACATACAGTCACCTTCTGAGAGCAATTCTATTTTGTGTGTTTTGTTGGGATATTAAAGGCTATCTCCCACAAGGACATACAATCTTAGTTCAGTAGATGGGTATATAGCTTGCACTCTCTTAGGTCGGTGGTAGTTTGGACACAGGTCTAGGTAGTGTCTAATGAGTTAAGAGATGTGCTCATTCACACAGTAAAACCCTGGAACATCTCCTTGAACACCTTTTCTGGCAGGTGACCTGACCGGGGTGTACCGAGGGGCACAGATGCCATGTGCAGAACAGCACACACACTAGGCTCTTTGGAAAAACACTTCTCAGTGCTGCAAATCATCCGCATCATGCTCAACGTCAAGAGCTTGGGTCCGGGCTGGAGTTAGGGCAAATGTACTGCCTAGAGCTGCGTCCAAACTGCCACCAACACTGCTTGTATGTTTTGCAATGTTTTCTACTGTTTGCCAGAAATTCTTTAGCTGCCCCAACACCAGTCCAGGCTTCAGTTTGTACAATTTTTTCCCAACCATCAGTAACCAACTTCACAGAAGAGGAGATTCTCTACTCTGTCTCAAACACAATTTTATATCCATAGAAGCCCTGAAAAAGCCTGTCTGAAGAGTTAATCCAAGGACAAGCACCCACAATCAATCCTTTTCAAACAGTAAGTGACACTTAAGTCATGGCTACAATCATAGGATTGCAGGGGGACAGATGATGTCACTCCCCCCCCCCCCCCCCCCCCCCCCCAAACCAAAAAACCCACCTCAAAACCCAACCCTCTGCTCCTTCTCAGACGCCCTGCAGCAGAAAACCTCAAGCCCAGCAAGAAAATCCTCCCAGCACATTAATGGCCTCGCAGAATCCACAATAAGTCGTCTCCCTTTAGGGGAATCAAAGAAACAAACATTAGAATACACCATTGCCCTGAAAGGGGAATTTTGCAGAACTTGCAGTATTTTGCTGGCAACACAAAACGGTTTATGCAAATCAGTTCTTACATTCTTAGCACGACTTGGACTGTGGAGCCCAGGTACTCGAAAAGAAGAATGTCTAACATGAATTGCAACACAACCTAAAAGCTATCTTGCTTGATAGCACTGATAGCTTCTTTCAACCTCCTAGTCATGATCATCAATAGCATCAGCAGTGTTATTTGCTCACAATAATGCATTACAACCAGCAGTGCCGTTTCACAGCATTCAACTGCTTATGAATCTATTTCCAGCCCTGCTATAGAAATGAATTACACCTCAGTAGCTCTCCGGCAGAACAGGAAGGAGTAAAGGCAATTTGTAAAGCCTCATCAGTAAAATGGGAATAATAACACTTATACATGCAGACACGCTTTCCCAGCACTCCATGCAAGTCCCCTCAACTTCGTTAGCACTCAGTTAATGCATCTCCCTTGTTACAAATGGGTCTGGCTTGGTACTTTGGTTCTGTGCTGTTGCATAGACAAAGCTCCACTCCGGTTATAGCAGACTCTATCAAGACTTGAATTTTTTCTAGGTTGATATTTAGGCAGAGAAAGTACAGTATTTGCTTCTAAACCACTCCAAGTGCTTCAAAGGCCAATCTAAGGAATGCAGCCAAGGGTAAGAGTGATGAGGCTGAAAGATGACCAACAGGAAGAATCAATGGCAAGCATGCTTTTGAATAAGCAAACATAAAAACCAGTGACTTATCTGAAGGAGGTGCACCAGATTCTTTCACCATATTCCCAGAGCTACTGGCAGTACATGCTGCTGAGCTTCCTTTTGACTCTAGCACTAGTATAACAAATCAGGTTTAATATGGCTGGTGTTGTATGAACGTATCTACACATCCATTGCCTTACCCAGAAAAGCGGACACGTGGCTTCCCCAGCAGGGAAACGGTCACCTTTCATGCCATGCTCCATCACAAGGCTTTATAACAAGAGCCATGAATTTGCCATGTGGAAAAGCGTAATCACAGAAAAGAGTGAGACTCATGGCTGGTATGGTACAACAGGGTGAAACCCCAGCTAGCAGAGGGTAGAAAGCATTTAGTCTACCTTACCAGTATTGGCCTGAGAAAAGCACAGTGAACACCAGGGAACAGCCAGGAACCCACACGTAATGCGGTCACTAATCTTCTTTTCAAAGGCAACACCACCAACTTGTCCTGATTTGTCTGTAGTATTTCATAGGGCAAGCTGAGCAACCCAGGGTGATTTCCAAAAAGGAGATGAACATTCATGATAGAGGCCTTAATTCTGTGACTAGGCTTGCTCCCTTTCAGGGACTTTCACCTGCTCAGGCTCTGTACAAAAGCTCACATTACAGAGTTGTTTCTGTGCTGCAAAATCAGGTGCACTCTAGATCTGTGGCAAGTGCTGAACTCCAGCTAGCAAGAGTCCTTTGCTGTGTAAACTAGCAGCAGAACTAAAGCCAAGTACTGACCCGTCTGCAAACAAACAAACAAACAAAACCAAAAACCAAACACAAAATCAGTATTCCAAAAAGCTGCAGTTCTTAGCACTTCATAGTCTAGCACAGTGTGCTCTGGGAATAGCCCTTCAGTATTATTCTCACCTAATCAGTGTTCCTCATTTCTATCAATCTATTCACACCTTGTAGCATTTTCTTCTTGCAAAAGGTGACACATAAGAATGGCTGTCTTGGGTCAGACCAAAAAAATCCATCTAACCCAGGGAAGAGAGTAAGATGAACATAGACTGATACTCCTGAGAGCCCCGTCCTGGTCTCCAGCAATCTGAATTCAATTTCCCAATCCAGAGCTGATGTCTTTGTACCAAAGACATGCACAGCCCTTTAGTAAATTTTGAGCTGACTTACTTTCTTAATATGCACAAGTAAATAAAATCTTATCTGGATAGCACTAAGCATCATCACAGGGAACAATAATGTTCATGGCTGAGACTACCATAGATACTCACAGTATTAATCTAATAGTTTAAACATATTACTATACTTTACTACACTAAAGTTTAGATCAGTAATTACTGCTGGGGCGGGGGGGGGGGGGGGGGGGGGCGGTGCTGGGAATAAATTCTAGAAGTCTCCTGCACATTTTTTGGTAAGGTGCAGAGAAGGCAGATAAAGGATATGAGGCAGCACTGTCCTCAAAAAAGCGGCACCAAGCCACTGGCCTTGAACGGGTTCCCCCAGCCTGGGAAATGAAGGGTGAGCCAGGACCAAGGCAAGATTTCAATTCCAAAGCAGCAAGGGAAAAGGCAAACCATGAGAATATGTCAAGCCATCAAACTGTGATGCTTTTTCAGAAGAAATATCAGAAACTCTTCAGAGGGCACTTAACAAATGAAATAGTCATAGGAGACTTCTGAATTATAAATGAAGTAACTGAACTTAAATTTTTTTCTTTTTTGGAATAGGTTATTCATCAAAAAACCTCTGATGAGCCAAGACAATGCATTACAAATGGACTTATTCTCTCTTAGAAGAATTATTGCTGCCAAAGTTTTTTTCCTCATTGAAAAGCAAATCAGACACTTCAAGTCCCTGATTTATTACTGCACCGATTTCCATGAGCATTGGTTTGCTATAGCTTTGAGTTAGAAAAAGGCTTTTAGAAGAACAATAATCAATGAATATATAATATGGGGGAATCAAGCAATCAGAAATAGTAATTAGTTCAGTGCCTAATTCAAGGACATGTTATCCTTGGGTTATTATGGGAAAAATAGAATTTTATATTTTTGCAGTCAGGCAGGTTTTAACTACAGTGTAAAAATGAAGTTGGTTTCCCCCCTCAGAGGCACCTTTTTTGAACAGGTGGGATTACATACACTTGGCACTGGCTGCAGAACTGACATGAGAACTAAGCAGACATTTGGAAGATGAAGGTGAATAGACAACGGTGCAAGGACAAACACAACTTAAACTATATAAAACCCTTATAACGGACACTCTCAATCACATACACAATGTTTAAGGTCATGATTGCAGGGGGAATCACAAAGCTGCAGCCTCACCTGAGACTTCTTTATTCTGGACTGGGACTTTTCACCTGGAGAGAAAGAACATGTGCATATATGTGTACGTGTGTGCACATTATCTTCTTATCAACAGCCTCGCTGTGCCTTCCCAAAGGCATGCCTGTGCTCAGTCGCTGCAGGCTGCTGGCAGAAGTACCTAGATGTGGCCACAGATACTTAAGACTGCTGTAGCAGCCTCCGAGCAAGGACACCCAAAGCACACTGGGTCAATCACCACCCAAGGGCCAGATGCTGCTGCAGGCTGGTGCTTCCTGGTGGGTGCCCCACAGCCGCGAGGGGCAGAAGGTCCCTGTGTCTGAGCCACCCTTGGGTGCATGAGCAGCTTGGGCTCAGCTCCCAAACAGGGCACTGAAGCTGTTTGGAATTCAGATTGTTTCATGGGAGATGTTACTCTTCCAAAGGTGATATTCCTTATTGGGAAAATAAATGAAACCCACTTATTTTCCATAAAATTGAAGTTTTGACTGTGGTTTAGAAAACTTAATTTAGGAAAATCTTTCAAATTAATTTCTCACAAATGTTCACATTTCATTGTAATACAGGCAGAAACTATCTCCACTGGCACCATGTTGGTGGTCAGTTTGTCTCAGTCTATTTACAGTGCAACAGCTCTTTGCAGTTTTTTCTCTGTTAAGTTACCCAGTTCCATAAATTTTTACTTCATTACTGGGGAACTACACAGTGAATGAGCAGAGCTGTAACATATGTATGCTCATAGCCAGGCACCTACACTGGAATTCTGCTCAACAGAAATTTCACAGTAAAGATCTTTAAAAAAAACCCCAGTTATTATTTCTACTTTGGCCTTAAGTTTCAATTTCTTACAATCTATTTGTTTGGGTTTTAAAAGGAAGCTTTGTTTGTTTTTTTTGTTTGTTTGTTGTTTTGGGTTTTTTTGTTTGTTTGTTTTTACAGAAACATTTATTTTCCCAAGCCGAAAACATGTGTGGGTTTGCTCACATTTATTAAAAAAATTAAAAAATATTTTTGTTTTGTTTACTAACATACACTTAATCCTGTTCGGAAACAGAACAGTAAAACAGAATTTGCCATATAATGAAAAGGCAATGCTAGCATCCCCAGCAGTAGTGAATTTGGGCAATTCTCCTACCTATAACAACAGACAGGACAGCTCACCACCACGTTATGACAATTCACCTGTGCAAAGACTAGAAAAAGTACAAATTGTTTTGGTCCAGGCAGACTTGAGGAGTGAAACACAGCTATTAAATAAGCATGCTACAAATCCCATCCAAATGGGACAGTATCACCCAAAAGATTACTTCTTTCCATTTCTCAGAACTGGTGTTTAAGTTGAGCAGATTGTTTGAAAATGTGAAGCATAATTAAGCATAACATAAGTACCAATTAGCTCTATTTGCAAAGAAGAAACTGTTCAAAAAATACTGTCCCAATACAGATCCAGATTTTTCAATAGAACATGAGAAAATTTACCAAAACACATTTGCCTATGTAAGAAGGCTTTCTGCTGAAATACACAGTATGCAACTGTGGGGGAGCTGACAGCATCAAACCTGGGTTACAGCTCCAAGAACAGAGTGCTGGCAGTGGCATGGGTTATATTTCTGTAGATATATTGTTAGAGGGCAGCACCCGCACTTCAAGCATTTAAGTGGATCTGATCTCAGGCAATATATGGAAGCAATAAATAGTGCCTGGACTTCTTGTTCATAAAAAACATTAGTGTCCTAATTTCTGGTTTGCCAAGATGCTGAACAAGAAGTGGGTCTTCAGAACACTAATGTAAATGGACAGTACCTAAAACACCCTTCTGACACTAGTATCTCTTTAAATACAGCCTACATACTTCCTGACTCAGAAAGCTGCTTTAGTACCTATGTATTCATTCAAATTCTTCAGCCACATCTTTAATTGTTGTGCTTGAGCATTTTGAACACAGACACCTATAAATCAAGTACTTGCATTTATATGTACACACCACTGCCCATGGCTGCGGGCATTAGCTCACTGAAACTCTTCATCCAAATAAATGTCAGCTCCTGATGATAATTAGAAAAGTAAGAAAAACTCATCCAACACAGTAGATTCTTCGGAGTTAGTAAGACTCCAGTGTGAAAGCAATAATTAGTTTCAAGATAACCTAACAGAGATTTATTTCCTTACAAGGAATCCTTTTGCCTTTTTGCCAGTGCCACACCTGGCCCATGGTGACACAACCAAGAGCAGCTGTTTCAGTCAACTTGCTTGGCCGCTAATCCCTCCCCGTTATCCTAGTTGCTCTTCGCCCCTCACCTTCCCCTGTGCTCCTACCTCCGAAGAGTGGCATGAGCATCCTCCAGGCTGAGGGCAGGCTGTTTCTTGTTTTAATCAGCTCTGAGCCGCTCTACAGAGAGGAAGCGATCCAGAGCAGCATCACACCCCCGCTCCTCCCGAGGATGACAAGCACGCGCCGCGCTGCTCTGCAAAGCCTCCTTAATCCACAGCCATGGGTACAACAGGCAGCTTCAAATTTTATATGGGCGCAGAACAAATCTCACTGGAGCATTTTGATCCAGTTTTAAGTGTTCAGAGAATTAGCAGAAGACCGTTTAAAACATCTCCCCTAGGAATGAGATAGGAGTTTTACTAAGAATTACTAAAAAGTGATTTCTTTTCATTAAGAAGCAACACTCTTCATTAAGAGGTAGCACTCAGGGAAGCAAACAGCTTCCAGCCAAGCCTTTCCTTTCAGTCAGGAGTTCAGGTCCCCCTCCCTTTGCTTGGCAGTCTGCAGTGGTCTGCTGAAACCCTACAGGTACCCACTGAGTGGTTCAACACAGCAAGGAGATCCCTTCTGGAAGTGCCCTTAGCCACTTGTGCCTTTCTGAGAGTGAGCAAAGAGAAATACAGGCACAGTCTGAAGATATAAAGATTTTTCACATGGGTTTCTATGCTCCATTTAGAAGCATAAAAATCGGGGGGGGGGGGGGGAGAACAAAAGACCAGACACACTGGTACCAAGCAGTAAGCAACCCCATAAAATAGGAGCTAAAACCCAAGCCTGCCACACATATGGTGATAGATCACTCCGCTATGGTCAACATACCAAACACACCAGCACCTTGTATCAAAGCAGGGGCTGAACTGAGCTAGACTTCCCTAAACTCCCATGCAGGAGCCAAGCCACAAGCAGGGAGCTGAAACCCCAGCAGACAAAACAGGAAAGTTTCAGGAAACAGACAACAGCTTAATTTCCAAAACTTGGCCCAGCTAGTGGTGCTGGGAACCTTAAAACTTTGTTCCTGCAGCAAAAGGTTAACGGGACAAGCAAAATACTTGCTCCCATTTTTTCCTGTCTTTGTTTTGCTTCTCCTGGAAGGGCAATAGGGACTGCCACAAGGCTCAACACTGCGAGACACACCCTGCCTAGGATGTAGATGCAACCAACTACACACTTGATGAGCCGCTATGAAGTCAAAATACATAACTATTTAAAACTTTATCATGCTAAAGTTAGAAGCTTTAAATTCCACTAATTTGTCTAAGGATCTTCCTGCTTCTGAAACATATTAGTTTTCAGACTGGAAGAGGAAGGCCATGAGGTTTATAGCTTCCCAGGCTGAGGCCTGGCATTGATCAGCCCCCTAAAAATACTGGCAAATTCAGAGATCTGGTCTGTTTTCAGAATACCACCAACAGAGAGTGATTTGAGGCTAATAAACATCAGTGTTGTAAACACTAGAGCTGTTCTGGTTGACAATGTCTGAGGACTTCTGGAGGCAGAAAACAAATACACAATTGAGAACATGACCGATGCCAGAATGCTGCTTATTAAATTTTCATGCTGACTCTGATTACTTTCATTTAGCAACACAGATGTGCAACCAGGATGAGGGGGTAAGTGCCCGTGAGTACTGGGAAATGGCTGGCAATATGAGCAAGATTTGGAAACCAGTCACTTAGAGAAAATGCTGCTCTCGTGTGCTTATCAGCTCTTACCAGTGACTTGATTTTAAGGAAGCCATGAAAATAATTTAATGTATTAGATTTCATAATTCTGATTCTTCCATTCTGTTTTAAGGAAGTCACATAGTAGTCCACAAGTGAGGGTGAAACAAAAATAGAAGAGCATTGCTAAGAACAGTTTTAAAAAAATAAATTCTAAAACCACTCCATACACGACCAGCATAAATTAGAATATTTTGTCTGAAACATCATCAACATATGCTGAGCAGCTCTAATCTACTCTGTATGAGCAAAACTGTAACAGAGCAAGAGGTGCAAGGAACAGGTTTAGATGGGCCATCATGGGTTAGCTCATCTCAGTATTAACCGAAGAGCTGCTTGTGCAGATAAGCCCTTTGGCTCTTTCCCTTTTGCTCTGGGCTCTGACATCAGCGTGCTACAGGACCACCAAGAAAGGCAAGAGGTAACCATGCCCCACAACCTGTGTGCTGATGGGAACCTCTGGTCTAGGATCTACCTAGGACCTGTCTGTGCAAGTGCTCACTCCTATTTATTTTAGGGAGGAAGAAACATTTAGCTTGGAATATTTTAATGACCATGTGAAGAATAAAGGAGGAAAATTTCCCTTTCTGAATGCTTCAGATTTCATCTTGTAATTTCAATTCCCCTTTTAATCACCTACAAGAAATTTAATAAATCTTTGGCCTAATCCCAGAATAATAGAAAAATGGAGAGTTAGAGGTTCGCACATACAAAGACATGTAAAGGGAGCCTCTGCAGCTGGGCTGCCCAAACTGCTCCAGCAGCTGGGAGCCCACCCTCCTGCCCTGGGGCAGCCGCAGCAGCCCTGAGGTGCAGGGACAGGGCACCACTGCCCCTCCTGGCCTTAGGGACAGGTCTGGCAGCTTCACCTTTCTCTTCCACTATTTGTACCTAAAAAATCCCCACCCACTGTCAGATGAGTACTCGGCCATAGCAGCAGATGCACATGCATGGCACTGCAACAGAGCCATGCAGAACCGAGGTCAGCAGTGTGGGCACAGCCATAGCCCCTCATCAGCTGCAGGTACTGCGAGCAGCTGCTTCGCTTCCCAGTCCTGCTGCTGGCTGGGATCGCGAACTGTTACAGCTTTGTTGTTAGAAAGCGTGGTGGTCATGAAATGGACAAATGAAATGTTTTACTCTTTCCACAGTGTGAAATCTCCTTTTAAGAGAGAAAGGATTAACTGTTTAAGTAGCTAAATTAATTAGGACTTAATTAAGATACATTTGGACATGCATCCTCAATTCAAGGCTCCCATGTGTGGATTTAAGAATCATGGGAGAGGGATTAAGGTAATGTTAATTATGTTCCATTTATATTGACTATTTAAATGGCTATTCCTTTCCAATTATGAGCCTCTCTAACTCAATTTCTTCAAGAAAAGCAGCCTTACCCTGAAATTCTCAAGGATGTTCTTCAGCCAAAAAAAAATGTCTCCCCCTACAACTGTAAATTTATTCAAGCCAGGTGAAGTGATTCCAGATTTCAAAACATGGCACGTTAGAGTAGCTCTCTTGTGGTTCTTTAAAGTTCTTGAAAACAAGGAGACAACTAGGCAAACGCAGTCAGATTAGTATTTAGCGAGTGATGCTTCATGTCAGTGAGAAGTGGTTCAGCAACAATGCGAGAAGCTGGACCACAACTCTAATTTTGAGACTTACTACTAACAATGTGTCTGCGATAATTTGGCAAATCGGTGAAAAAGATGAGCAAGTTTTAAAATCCCACCAGAGCAAAGCCATCTTAAAGACTGCCCTGGAGCCAGTGCAGGGATGCATCCTCAAAACCCAGGTAGGCTCTTCAAGAGTTCAAATTACCAGCCTCAGGTCACACTCTTCTTGTTCCTCCCACCTTAATGCCCCCTTCCCTTCCCTCCCTGCTCTCAGGGGCACTGCGAGGGCTGATACTGCTCACCAGAACTCACTCCAGGAACAAGAACAGAAAGCACAACTGACTGCTCTTTACAGACTGCACTAAAAATTATTTTAAAAAATATCTGTTTACAAGATTCCAAACACCTTTTGTGTAATGATGATCTAAGTTATCATTAATGGCATAAGTCAAAGATCTTTTTTTTTTTAACCTAGCCATGTCTCTTTAAAATGAATGCTGTTTTCACGCTATTTAATTTCTATAATTTGAAGATGCATGGGGGGGGGGGGGGGGGAAGACAAACTACTTTTCCTTTTTGCTGCAATGAGAAACCACATTTATTTCATACAAAAATTTACCACCATTACTTATTAGCAGGCAGAAAGCTTCTGGGTATAATAAAAATTTGGTACATAAAGCTGCAGCTGCCTGAGGAGAGGGTGAATTAACTGTAATGAAACTGGTTTAAAGAGCCTCATAATATCACTTTAAAGATACAAAAAAGAAGGGGGTAGAAGCAAGAGGAAAAAAAGATTTTTTGGTAAATCACAAAATACTATCTGTTCTTTCTGCTAAATTCTCATATGAAAGCAAAAGCCAGGTTTTCTTCTCATCTTCACATTTTAAGATGTATACCAGGAAGGAGCATTTTCTTCTCCGCATATGCTAACACTGCACCACTTAACAAGCAACAACGTTGTCTGATGAGGATTTCTTCCCGAGTGGCAGATTTTTTATTCCTAGTTTAGAGACTTCTGCTGGTCATCACACATGTGAGTGGTCAGCCCTTCAAGCACAACTAACCTCCCAGTTACTTGCTCCTTGAAGATACAAGAAGCCCAGCTCACAAAGGTTCACTCAGAAAAATAATTCCAGTAACATCTAGGAATGGAATAATTTCCATTTGCAATGCAGTGGCAGGACTGAAGAAACAAAACACATTGAGAAATTCAGTTTTGGGGCGACTGTACAGTCACTTGTATACTCAAACCTGCACCAAAAAGATAGCTTAGAGAAGGGTATCTCTCTTGCCCAGCTAAGGCAGGCAGTGATGCCATTTTGCTTAAGGTATTACAAGTTCTTACCATGTTCATTTTCTTTTAGATACCCAGCTGTACTTAGTTTTTGTGGGTGCTTTGGTCATCTGAACTTCAGCATTTGGTAAACGGCTTTGGTGCAAGTAATATATATGCATTGAAAGTCCTCAGCACAACAGCCAAATAATTATGCAAGATTTTAGAAGGATTTACAGCGCTAAGATTCAGTTACATTATAAAGGAAAACACTTTGCACTCGATTAAGAAAAATTTTGTTTCACATGCTGAATTGATTGTGAATGGTAGGTGTCTGTAAGCTCAGACCTTTGTATTGCCTTGTCAGACAGGCTCTGCAGGCAGATTTTGCTGTGCAGCCTCTACTGTGGTGTGTCCAGCCTGCAAGGAGCCTCAAGGAGCAGGGAAACCCTGGCACAGTGCTACTCATCTTACCCTTTTTAATTTATAAATATACTATGACCTGAATTTTATACAAGCCAAAATACACTATTACTATAGGATGCAACTCAGACTCAACAAACTGCTGGTTTCTTGTTTGGCTACTCAACAGCTAGCCAGAGCTTTGTATTATTGAACTCAACTATAGGATCACCTTCAAAGACTGAAAGATAAGCTGCCAATCTTCACCCAGAAATAAATCTGCACAGCTGAATTATAAATTAATAATCAAAACTCACTAGACAGGATCTCCATGGTTTTGTATTTTTGTTCCTGAAGTAATCTTTCTCCTTCGTTCTTTCCCTATGGAAAATTGCTCAGGTTCACAGTGGATAAATGAAAAATAAAGTACGGACCCTGTACATGAATTTCAGCAACATCCCAGCTGATAAAGCTGGCAGTAAAGCGTTCATAGTACAGGTGGGCTTGGATAAAAATAAATAAATCACTACACTGTGATGAATCTTGGTGCATGATACTACAGCACGACACAGTGATTATGTGGCAAGGAGGACTATATTTAGATTATTGTTGCAAATAACAACCATTAATCACCATGACGAGCCTGGATCCTAACATTCCCTAAGATAAACTGCATTTAATTTCCTAATTCTTTGTTATCATCAATATTAGACATTTCTATTTAGTCCACCATGCAGTCCAGATGTGACTACTGACACAGACAGAAATAGCCTAAACCTGTCACAGTACCAGTATGAATTGTTACACATTTTACCAAAAGCAAGATACTAGGTAAGTCTCTAAGAAAAGGACAACTATCACTCAAAGCTGTTTTGGTTAGAATTTTTTCTCCAGAATCTAAAAGGATGAAACACAAAATGCAGACTGTAGAGATTTCATTAGAAGTGCAGAGAACAACTCCAAACCATACAGCTGGAAGTGTCATGAGAGCACTTTTCCTTTAGCTCCCTCTGTGTCCCACATCCTTGACTAAACTAAGCCAAATCCTTCCTCCAAGGTTTCGTACTAAACAAAAAGGTTTCATACTAAACAACTTCAATTAAACAGCATTCAAAAAAGATATATTCATGCCTAAGTCAGCTACTTCTCTGTTCTTTCAACTGCTACAGCTCCTAATTGGACAAACAGCACTGGGCTCCGCTTAACTTTGTGCTGTGCACTGTGATCTTCACAACGCTTGAAATAAAGGCAGCAGAATCTGCACCACTACTTACACTTTTATAAGGCTAATTATGTGTCTTCTGTTGCTGCTCTCCATCAGGAGATTCTGTCTCAGTTGTCAACAGGCAGGTTTATTGCTGAGAAAGCTGTAAAATTTGAGAATAAACTAGCTGGATGGCTTTGTCCAAACTTTACTACTCAGTGTCAGATACAGCTCAGTTATGACCAGCGCTACCCCAGCTGATGCTCTCCGGCACCTCTCTCAACAGAAAATAGGAATTTATGAGGTACAGAGAGAGCGTAAAGGGACAGGTACTCTTCTCACTAATGTAAACCAGAAACAAGTAGAAGTCAGAGGATTTCAGCTAGAGCCAATGAAATGCAAAGCAGGTTTTAAAATAAGACCACATCATTTTACATTTATCCAGCAACACTGTGATTCCTGTTGTTGCTGTCTGAAAGGCAGCAAAATAACAAGTTGGTATTCCAACACAGGAATCCCCTTTTCTTAGGGGTACATCATTGTTCACTGCTCTCACCATCTCTGGACCTGAATGGAGAGGACATATGGAATTCAAGAGGGATGAAGCCTCTGTGCGTACTCTGCATTTCAAAGTGGTTCTGTAGTCCACAAATGCAGCGCCTTCCATACAGAAACCATTTTCTATGCTATTAACTGTCTTAGAAAGTTTGTAATGGTCTTAATATTGCAGAGTGCTTTGATTTAATTCTGAAGGAGGGATTTCAGGGTTGGTGAAATGAATGTCTTTTGGCATCTTCCAGACAGCTAATTGGTATATATAAATTATTTAAATTATTATAGAGTTGGGAGGATATGAATTAAGTTTTCAGCAAAAGCAGATAAAAATGAGGGAGGGGTCTGGAAGAACATATATATATGCTTAGCCACAAGTAGTCTATATTAACATCATCACACCCTGGTACAGAACATACTAAGATTTTCAATTGTTCATACATTAACCTGCAAGCAAACACTAGGTCCTTCTGTGCTGCATATACCCAATCTGCATAGCTGCTATGCCTCCCCCAAACTCTATTATGTTTCAATTCCATGAGAAAAGCCTGGATTATCATCTCGCAGCTCAGTATAAATGTAAAAACATATCTGACACCAAGAGAAGAGCTTCTGTCTGGAAAGTTTTACACATTGCAGGCCTTGCACAGATAAGATGCTTTTTTTTTTTTTACTGTTGTTTCTGTAAAACTGTTGATACAAGGAAAAAAAATAGGCATGCTAAATAGTGCTCTGAGAAAACTTAACTGGTGACAAATAAAATAATCAAACTGATAGTCATTATGAACGTATTGTACTTCCAGAATAGGATGAAAAGAAAATTAAAGTAAGCTCCATTCTGGCTTCAGACAAATAATTCCCTGAACACTTCTGGCAGGCAAAGAAGTTGTATTAGAATTTTGTCTTCATTACCCAGACCTTACTGACGGGACTGACTTCATGGCAAGTCACCCAGCAGGACAGTGGCCAGACAGGATTAAAACCCAGATCTTTTCAAGCCTCACCCTGAATTTCACCTATCAGACAGCATTTCAAGTTATATGCGCCATTAGAAGGTTGGGAAACACCATCAGGGGAGGTTTAGATTGGATATTAGGGAAAATTTCTTTACTGAAGGGGTTGTCAGGTATTGGAACAGGCTGCCCAGGGAAGTGGTTGTCACCATCCCTGGAGGTATTCAAAAAGTGCGTAGACACGGTACTCAGGACATGGTTTAGTGGGCACGGTTGATGGTTGGACTCGATGATCTTAAACATCTTTTCCAACCTAAATGATTCTATGATTCTATGATAAATAGCTGGAGCAGATATATTCTGCTAGTTTGTTTGGATTTCTAGATTTGATTAAAAACTATTTTAGTATTCCCTCAGTGATAGAATTCTTGTGCTAGGCCAATGCCTGCTGCGCAGGAGGAAGTCACCACATTAGATATATTAAAGCAGACAGAACACAATATTGTACAATCAGTACATGCACTAAGTTACCTCCAAAACGCACAGTAATAAGATCAGTGTATTGTTACAGGGAGCCTCTAAGGCGTACAAGCAATTGCCCAATCAAAAGAAAGAGAAAAATTGCATCACCCCACCAGGGTCTACATGTCACAAAACCTGAAGGCATCTGAAGTAGCTGAGAGCTGGAAGGATCAACAGAGATATCTGAATTCCTTCCAAACAAAACTGGCTGACATTTCAACCCCTTCAGAATTATTCTGAAGTCTTCTCCAAAGCCAAGTCTGCCCAAAGGAGTTTTGCATGAGAACATTTAGACAGATTTAGTGTCACAAGATGGCTTCCTTATAAAGCTTGCCCTTGCGCTGGTGCTCTCCATTCACTCCAGCAACAGCACACCGCTTCCTCATCATCTTCACCGGTCAAAGGATGGCTGCATTCAGATGTAGCTTAAAACTCAGACATCCATTCTAACCCCCTACCATGTGACAAGCCCTCACTGCAAGGAAATGAAACCTCTCAGCATCCAGATAGACTTAGCTTTTCATTTAAAACATCTTCAACTTGTGTCTCTAACTTGCCAATATATTTTAATTAAATTTATCAGCAAAGATGTGCTTCACCGAACATTGTATTTATCCCCCTGAGAATTCATAGATAGGGACAATTAGAGGTTAGACTGGATCCTTCGCATCTGTTGACACTATGCAACCTTGCTGTTGTGATATAATTGAAAGAAAAAAAAAATCTTCCTCGGAAAATGAAATCCCTCTAGATTATACTTTAAAACTCTGCTTTAACCTTCAGGAGGTTGGGGGTTTTTTTTATTATGTTGTTTTGGAGACACTCTCCCTGCTAAACAAAATAAACTGCATGGGACTGATGCACAATCCTGCCCGAATCCCCCATCATCCCAAAATACATCACAGAAAGGTCTTGAAGGCAAAGAGACAATAAACAGTGAGAGAACAGAAGACCAGGCTCATCAAGTGTACCCAATTTGATCTGTACCAATCAATCACAGACACCATAACATCTGCCAAGCAGCCTGACACCCGGTTCAGTAGCATTGAGGAATCTCTAACTTCCGTAGCCAACACTTCCACAGGTTATAAATTAAGAATGGTTTCGACAGCCTCTCAGAAATAAGCTTTGCACAAGGACAAACTCATCTTCAGTGATGCTGCCATTCAGTTTAGAAAATGTCATGTATATATTTTTCTTAATCCACACTAGCTTTTCCTTAAAACAAGCATCTGCTTTGCTGGCACTACATACACCAAAGTCTCCACCCTTCTCCACACTGACTGCATTTACCCCCACTACAATTTGATATGATGTGGATCCACATGTACGAGTGCATCACATGGCATCAAATCTTGCCTTATACATACTGTGTTTCTGAAGTGCAGATGCTACCTGGAGCTTGCTGTTTTGCAAGGTGGATTTGATGCAGCATGTTACAGTCCACAGCCTCTCTTGCAGCTCTAGAAAACCAGTAAAGCATAAGCTCCTTCTCTTTAGATATATGCTAGAACAGCTTATCGTGTACGTGTTTTATCTTGACAAAAATTGAAGCCAAACGAAAATCCCTGCAATGAAACCAAGGATATCCATCAAGTTTTGTGCAATTCTATTAAATTTATTTTAAAATAGTCTACAGAATACTAACCTCTTCTAACATCCTTCTACCCAGCAGATAAAGTGATGGATTTAGGGAGGGAGTCTGAAGGCATAGAGGCAAGATGGAAGGGAAGGTATGTAAATAGATACAAAACTCATGTAATTACTGCATTTTTACATACATGTGGAATTAAAAGCAGCACAGAAATCATGGAATTATGGTGTGTGATATATTTAAAGTTTTGCTGTGGTATATCAGTACATTCTTTTTGCATGCCTACCACGTTTTTTAAAAAAAGGCCCAAGGAGTCCCCTTTGAAGTTAGGCTTTGTAAGGTAACTACTTTAGTTAGTTATCTAGCTGATTCATCACTATCACAAAGGTCTGCACTTCTCAAACCTTGAACAAACTTCTAAGTCAGCTCAACACCCACGTTCTTCAAACACCAACACATAAAGCACAATAAGCACTTGTAAGTGCGGTAACTACTTCACAGAGCAGTTTACTTTTTACCTCTCCCTCCAGCACTCTGGCTATCACACTGAAAATACATTCCTTTCTTCTCTTGGCCATCTGCTGCAGAATTTCATGGAGGGCACTTCTATACTTTCAGCCATGCTCACTCCTCCAAAACACTTACATGCAGTCTGCTGTGCTTGGGCTTTCTGTTGATGGCACATGTGTTAACTTATTAAAACACGTGGTTTGTGCTTTCAAAGGGAGGTTGTTGTTGCTCTGTTTTTCTACACCCTTACTTCACTCCTAGATCTTTCACCACAACACTCTGATACACCCTCTTCACCAGAATATGAATGAAAATTAAAATAGCATTTCTTCGCCTCTACACTGCCACAGGTAAGTATTATGCAAATACTACTTTTTTTCTGCAGTGCTTTTTGTTGAAGAAGGGTCTGGTGATGCTGAGATGCTTTCTGAAGAGGAAGGCTTGCCATGCTGCACATAGAACGACTATTGTACCAATGGACTAAAAATAAAATCCATGTCTATTCAATCAGAACTTTTAAAGCCAAAGGGGAAACACAAACACAGAATACATCCTAAGGGATGACTGATTGAATTACATGCCTGTGGTAGTCCCACAAAATGTTATTGATCTCAGACTGAATGCTGACATAGTTGATTACTTAGGCAGGAATCGTAAACCACAGGTGGTGTATTTTTGTCAGATGAAAGAGGAGGAAGGGCATTTTCCATCTTCTTGGTATTACAGTTGTCCTGAAATTACCTGTTAGTAATTTTGGATGGACAGTGTGGACCCCACACACACTCCCACATCGAAAATGCATAGACCAGAATTAAGAAGCCATAGAGTGATGCAGTTCTTAAAGAGCTATACCAGCAATGAGAGAACATGACTTGGGGTGGGGGGAGGGCTAGCCAAAGTAAATGGAATGCTTTCAGATTTCTTATTATATAGTATTAGCATCTCACTGTAATCAACACAAACCAGGGGTCTGGACCAGCTCCTCCTGCACTGCCATGCAATGCCTGTGGGCAGGTGACACTGCACCACCTCTTTGCACTACACAGAAAGAGAAGGGGAAGAAGAGAATGGTATCTCAGCCAGAGTCTCTAATAAAAGACAATCCAAAACACAGGGCTGCGTGGGATGTTTCCCATTATATTCTCATCCTGTTTTCCTTCCTAGCTTCCCAGGTACTGGTGATCACTGTGTTTTCCCTACCTTCAGAAAACTGGAAGACCAAAGGCAGGGCCTTCTACTTTGTCCTGAAGGGACAAACAGCTAAAGGAGAGGGAAGGATTACAGGACCATGTAATTTTTTCATCTTTCACTTCAGTTCTCAGGAAATACTGGAACAATCAGTGATATATGCTTACAAGCACGGGTTACCAAGTTGTCAAAACTGCAATAGAATAAAACTGAATTGATATAGAGCACCCTTGTGCGGAGGAGAGAAACAGAGAATGCATTACATCTTCATCTGAGTAATACTTTTTGGCACTGTCTCACATATCATTCTCCTCTGGAAGCTGGGGAAAAGAATGGTCTACGAAACTGCCATAAGGTAGATGGAAACTGGCTGGATAGCTATTCAGAGGGCAGCTCTCAGTGGTTCAGCATCAAAACAACAGAAGGGATCAAGCGCGACTCAAGCATCTAAGGTCTTTCCTGGGTCTAGTTGTGGTCAATGTATATGTTACCAAGCTGGATGATCAAACAGGAAAGGTATCATCATGTTGGAAAGGACTACAGAAAACCTTCACAAATTTGAGAAAAGGCCCAAAGGTAACTAGATGGAATTCAGTAAAGACAAATGCAAAGGGCTTTAAGTTTGACAACAGAATAAACCACACAAATACAGCTGGCCAGGCTAGAGATCTGTCCATTATGGTGGGTCAGAAGCTGAACATAAATGACTGACCTCGTGTTGCTGCAAAGACAACAAGCACTTCACCAAAAATACAAACAGGGATATACTTTGCCAGCCATGTGAAATAATCCCTCTGCTGTGCTCAATGGCAGTTAGGTCACAGCTTCAAGAAAGATGTGCATTAACAACAAATACTTCAGGGTAAGAGCAATGAAAATGATCAGAGGCTAAATCACGTAACAAACAAGGAAAGACAAAAAGAATTAGAGTTATTTAGACTAGCGAAGAGGAACCTGAAAGAACATAACACTCTTTAAAAGGCTCGTACAAAAATAAAAGAAATCATCTGGTCTCCATGTCCATTGGTGGACTGAAGACAAAATAATACTTGTAATGAGTCTGCCATGCTGACACAGACAGGTACAATGCTGCTTTGAGACAGGAGGATGGACTAGGAAACCTCTTCACCTTCCACATCTACTTTCCTAAAATTCTATGAAGCATTTACGTACTTTTCCCATAAGAGCTTTTTCCCCCAAAACAACAGTTAAAAGCTACAGCTTTGGCTCTGACCAGGTGAGTATAATGCCTCAAACAGACTATCAGTTTTGTGCCTGTGCGAGTTATGGGGTGCTTGTGGGATATTTGTACCTACTGATGCTAACCTTGAATTTGGAAAGTAAATGCTTTTAAATAACTGAATTAATTGTTATGTCTCACTGAAGGAATTTGTTAGATAACAACCATGAAAGTTTCAAAGTTTCAGCGTTATTGAATATCCCTGAAAAAAGACGTTTTTACTGAATTGCTGCAAAATGTTAACTGTTTTCTACCCAGTTCTTTGCATAAATTAGTACAGAAGGAAGAAGCTGGTAGTCTCTAGTTCAGGATCAGTACTGTTGCCTCAAGCCTTCAAAAGACTGATTAACAAATAAGATGGCCGTGATGGCTTAAAGAAAAAAACTAAAACATGAGAAGTGTGATATGCTTGCTATTCAAGGACTGTTTAGATTATGTGTACTCAAGGTAAAGCTTATCTAGTTTAAGATATAGTTTAAGATTCTGCTTACAATAGAGGATATTTAAGTAGTGTTTGGATAATAGTGAAGGCACCAGATAATGGACATTTCAGAGTTACAGACTTGCTAATTAAGGACATACATCCTCCTTTGGCATTGAAAAAGGAGGGGTTGGCAAGAGAAACAAAGACCCTGGTGTCCTCAGATGACCCATGCCCGTAACAGGACAAAAGGACTAGGGGTATTCTTCCCCAAACAACCCCCAACAACCACCTGAGACCCCCAGGCAGGCATAGAAGACTCTGGGATGATTGCTCAGGTGAACTACACGTTGTGCTTGCTCAATATAATGAATATACAATAGTTAGGCAGAACATATTTATTAGATAGGCATGGTGTTTTAGCTGTAGTGTATAAGTATAGACTGAAAACATCAGTTTGTGTGCTTCATTTGTGGAAGTCTTCCACCTTGCACCCTGCACAGAATAAAGCAATGCCTCCTCTCTAAACATACTTTGTGTGTTTCTGGAGTTACTTTCTGATCAGGTAACAGTACCACAGTTTACTGTTACACTCTCCCTTCCACTTTAGGAAAGATAAAAAAATGCAACACTATCACTTGGGAATTGGGAAAATATGATTCTGTCTGTAGAAATGTTACAATTTTTGGCAATAGCTTTAATAGTCTTTTTTATAAAGATCAGTATCTGCTGATATGGTTTAGGAGACATGATAATCTGCCACTTCCCACTTCTGAGTACTTAACTGTCCCCTCTAGAATGACAGTTAGATAATGTGAGCATTAATAGAGCTAGAAAAGGGGTACTGTATTAATTCTACCTCTTAATCATAAATAATCAAATCAAAACAAGCTCCTAATTGCTTAAGCAGGAAGGCACTAATCAAAGTAAGCAAGGAAACACTAAACACTTGCAGGGAAGTCTCTTGACCAGACTATGTGCTAAAGACAAAGTAAACGTTCAAGAAAGTCTATGTGGGAAAGAGGACCAGCTAGGAACTTTGACATTACCTAACACATAGTTTATGTTAGTCTTGCTTGAACACAGAATCCAAGTAAGCAAAAAGAGTAGGTTTTAGTACCAAACTGGGAAGATGGATTTGCCCCGGGGGCAGAAAGACTAAAAGAGCAGAACTTCAGGTCCCATCACAGGTTCTGTAAAGCAGTGACATTTAGAACCTTCTGATAAAAAGCAGAGAGACATTAACATGATGAAGTGCAAAAGACAGGGTAGCATTTCAGATGAACAGAGCCAGTCAACACAGCTTTGCTCCTTGAAGGGCTGTACCCTGCTGTCATATGGACACCGGGTTTGAGAGCTCCATAACCCTTACCACACTGCAAGGGTGCTGAGGGACAAAACCCTACAAGAGTGCAAAAGGAGGCAAAACAGCAGCTGCAGTAGCAACAGAAACAGTGTATCTATCTAGATTAAATCTGAAAGCCAGGGAAGTGCGACACGAAGAGCAGAGCTAAGTTGATAAGCCACAAGAAAAATAAAAATTAGTATGCACAGGTACAAACACACAAGGCAGTTTTTACAGACACAAGAGGACACAGGACATGTGAAACATGGGAAGCTTTACTACATGAACAAAAATAAACAAGAAATTACTATTTCAAGAAAGAAAGGTTAGCAGTAGAGCAACTATGATAAACATCAAAGTATAAACAGCAGAGTAGTGCGATATGCTCTGGTAAACACACAGCCATGAGTAATTACAGCTACTAACTGAATCACTCCATAGATCCAGAGGGTTGAGGCAGAATCTCTGCTGCTAAAACAAACCCCTTCTAGTTAAAAGGTTTGAACTGCCTGCCTGAAAGAGTGCTGGACACTAAAAGCTTCAGCGTTAAGAAAGCAATAGCATGAACAACTCAAATTAAGTTCCTCGGGGAGCGGAATGACTGCAATTAATCCACAATGTCAAAACCTCTCCCTCTCCTTAGCAGAGCTGAAGCTGAGAAAAAAGCCACAGAACATCACAAGCGGCTGTCAGAAGCTAATCTAGAGAGACTCCTTAAGCATTAGCAAATGCCACCAGGCCTGGGAAATCAGAAGATTATGTGTAGCAAACAAAATTCACTTCATCCCCAACTGGGAGCCAACAGCTCAGGCTGTATCAAGGCTACCAATCTTCAGGAGCTTCTGCAACAGACTGTATAATGAAGTCTAGCGGCTATCTAATTGCGTGAGAGAGGAAACCCTGAAAGCGCTGCAACAAATTCAGAGATTTCTTTACAGGAAAACTGTAATAATTAGTTGGAATAACTTTAAAAAGCTAAATAGAAAACATTATAAATGCATATAATGCACTTTCCCAGATTCAGATGGACAAAACCCTATACAAGGGGAGCACAGACAAGATATCAAAATACAGGAACCCTCAAGTTAATTTTGGCTGCACAACCCTACTTCTGTCCCCTGATGGGTATAGATTATGCAATATTGTTTTACCATATGGACGAATAATACCCTCATAAAGCAAGACCATGCTCAGAAGTATTAAGATGAAGCAGTAGCAATAGTTCAGGCATTTATCTTCTGACTGCTTCTCTCTGTAATGTGGGACTTCGTCTTGCAAGTTACCAATGTGTCTAAATAAGATGAATATTTTAGAGCATGTGTATTGGGTTTGTGTGGCAAGGTTTTGATAGCAGCGGGGTGGTGGGGTGGTGGTGTGTTACAGGGGTGGCTTCTGTAAGAAGCTGCTGGAAGCTTCCCCTGTGTCCGTCAGAGCCAATGCCAGCCGGCTCCAAGACAGACCCACCACCGGCCAAGGCTGAGCCCACCAACAATAGTGGTAGTGCCTCTGTGATAACAGATTTAAGAAGGGAAAAAAAGTTGCAGCAGGCACAGAAACGGCAGCCAGAGAGAGGAGTGAGAACATGTAAGAGAAACAACCCTGCAGACACCAAGGTCAGTGAAGAAGGAGGGGGAGGAGATGCTCCAGGTGCCGGAGCAGAGATCCCCCTGCAGCCCATGGGGAAGACCATGGTGAGGCAGGCTGTCCCCCTGCAGCCCAGGGAGGTCCACGGTGGAGCAGATCTCCACCTGCAGCCCGGGGAGGACCCCACGACGGAGCAGGGGGATGCCCGAAGGAGGCTGTGACCCTGTGGGAAGCCCACACTGGAGCAGGCTCCTGGCAGGACCTGTGGCCCCGTGGAGAGAGGAGCCCACGCTGGAGCAGGTTTTCTGGCAGGACTTGTGACCCCACAGGGGACCCACACTGGAGCAGTCTGTGCCTGAAGGACTGCAGCCCATGGAAGGGACCCACGCTGGAGCAGCTTGTGAAGAACTGCAGCCGGTGGGAAGGATTCACGCTGGAGAATTTCATGAAGGACTGTATCCCATGGGAGCCACCCCATGCTGGAGCAGGGGAAGAGTGTGATGAGTCCTGCCCCTGAAGAGGATGAAGCAGCAGAGACAATGTGTGATGAACTGACTGTAACCCCCATTTCCCATCCCCCTGCGCCACTGTGGGGGTAGGTAGAGAATCCAGGAGTGAAGCTCTGCCTGGGAGGAAGGAGGGGTGGAGGGAAGGTGTTTTGAGATTTGGTTTTATTTCTTATTACCCTACTCTGGTTGATTGGCAATAAATTAAGTTAATTTTCCCCAAGTTGAGTCTGTTTTGCCCATGATGGTAATTGGTTGAGTGATCTCTCCGTGTCCTTATCTCGACCCACGAGCCCTTTGTTGTATTTTCTCTCCCCTGTCCAGCTGAGTGGGGGCAGTGATAGAGCAGCTTTGGTGGGCACCTGGTGTCCAGCCAGGGTCAACCCACCACAGTGTGGTACACCTATACAAACAGAGACATATGAACACAATGTTACCATGATACATCCCTGGCACCCAAAAAAGCAAGGTTCTGAAATTGATAATCCACCAGAGGTTTGTTGTTTGTTTGTTTTTGGTTTTGTTTTTTTTTGTTTTTAATATATTTTTACTGCCGTATCTCAGAGCCAGGGTCACACTGTTTCCAGCTGAACAGTAAAAGATTGCATAAACTCACTCAGACCAATATCCCACAAAAAAACCCCTGAGATCTAGTAGAGATGCTGGGATTTAACAGTTGCAATAAGAACCATAGCCCAAAATGTTGTTCTACCAAATTGATTCAGTTCCCTACACTCTCAGGAAAAAAAAAAAAAAAAAAAAAAAAATAAATTTGCACAGTCATGAAGACATGGGCCTGCTTCCATACATCACCACAGCTTATGCACAGCTTAAGGGCTAAAAGCATTCAAATTCACACTGCTGCAAGACAGGGATGTGGATGGGGCCAAGAGGGAAGTGGGGAAGGCTACTGTGCCCTCAGTACTCTTCATACAGATAGCAAATGATCCAGGATGGCCTTGTAAAAAAATTCCTCATAACAAAACTACTGATAATTGTAACATAGCTAGCTACATGACTTCATGTATGAAAGGAAAGAAGTATACAACCTCGTATGCAGATGACCACATATATAAGAGCAAGAGGAAAGTTTATGAAAAACATCAAAATCTCTGCCCCAGATCAAACTATGCATGTTTTCTATCAGAGCTCATACTGAACCATGCACAAAACATCTACGTTTCCTTGCAAAGAGCAGTCCTTAAAATATAGCAGTTCAATTGTAACCACAGGGGCAGTACAAGGCTAACTTCACCTGAGGAGGTAGGGGAATATTCTCATTTCAGTAGCATATTGCAACATATTATGTTCTATTATACAACTAACTGGGGTCTTCAGAAGTGCAATCGAGTAATCCTTAAGGGTAACAATTGTTCTCCTTAAAATATTAAGGAGCCTTAACTTTAAAAGTTTTATAGGTCTCCTCCTTTCCTATTAAAAAGTTGTATAGGTCCTACCCAGGAAGGCAGGTACATGGAATAATGGAAGCCATTTTCAAGAACTTTCACAAATGTTTTCTTTTTTACTCCCTTCTATTTAAAGCTAAAATTGTTTAATTTGCATTGTACTTCTCGGCTCATCTGAGTGAGCATGACTGAGAGTCAAGGTAGGAAAGTGCCATACTACAACACAGTGCAGAAAAACTTGAGAAGCAAAAAAAATTGCAAGCAGCCAGCAACTGTCATCAGGTACACTGTTTATTTAACAACAACAACAAAAAAAGGCAATTAACGGTGGCGGGAAAGAACAAAAGAGAAACTGCATCAAAGAAACCAACAGAAACAGGATCCTACAGTGAGAGTAACTGAGGACTGGAGGATGCAGTGCACAGGCTCAGGTGCCTGCTACCTTGTTCTTCAGAGAAGATACAAAAATGCAATCTGTAATTACAGTGTAACACCTCTCATTTGAGCGCTTTAAAGAGTATGAATAATAGATATTCTTATCTTCCCTATGAAATAATTGCATGAATATTAAGAAGTGGAGGAATTAGCACAGTGGGGAAAGGAACTGGACTCTTGTATTTGTGTACTGCTCCAACCTCTGCCAGCAGTGACACTACTGAGGCACTTCAGAAGTGCCTCCCAGCACAGCACCCTACACACTGGCTGCCCACACTGCTTCATGGGGGCTGAAGTTACCCCTGGCTGATGGCAGAAGTTCACACTGGCTCTGTCTCTGAACAGGCTGGGGGTGGGGGGCAGAAAGAACACTCGATTTCTGCCTTGGATGAAGAAAAAACTGTACAAGGGTAGGAATAGTTGAAAAGAAATGTGTTAATTCAGCTATAATACAGCCTCTGCATCATGCAGCATTAATGGGCTGAAACCAGCATTTTTGGTTCCTATTACCTCATAGCTGATCACCTTCAGAGGCCATACCCTGGAGGAGAAAGATTCCTTCAGAAAGATTAATCTGCTCAAACTTCTCTCCTCTCTTTCCCTCTCTCTAAAGTGGGTTTGAAGTTCCCACCTGAAGCTAGAGGAAAGAACATGCTCTGTCATAAGAGCTTTTATATAAGAATATCCCTATTCCACATTTAGATTAATCAATACCTTATCAAATTATGAGAATTATGAGAAAACCCCAGAATATACATTTCACTGCAGGTCAGCTAATATCTGTAGCAGCTGAGCAATAAATATCTTTGTAGAGCCAGAGTAGGAACCCTGGTCTGCTCCTTGTGAGGAACCGATCTCCACTTCAGAGGCTTTAACCTTTACATACTCTTACTTAAAACCATACAGTACCTCATGAATCAAATCAGTATTGCGTACTATTTGTCTTTGGCTATTCCCAGCCCCAGGATTTGCAACACTACCACAGGCAATAATAATACAATTTGAGGTGACCAGTTACCAGATTATAAATCTTACCTCTTTGTGGTTACTTAGGATCTGAACTTGGGCAGAGTGCCTGTTTAAGGATCCAGCTGGTTTAGTTTTGAACTCAGCTGCTGACAAGTAAAGGCACTATGAGGAGCAAGCCTCTAAGTCTGAGGTCTGGATTACCTTAAGGGTTGGTTACTTGATACAACAGTAAATGTCTATCTCCTCTCTCCGCATAACATCATGTACTGGACACACCACATGAAAACAGGGGCACTGAGAAAGACTTGGAAGCACTTACTCTAGTGAAGTTACAGAGAACTGACTTTAAGACCCCATCTCATTGGCAGTCATATTAAAATTATTTCTCTCAGTGGCAACTGAAATCTACCAGCTGGCAGTATATTTCTGACATACTGTTGAATTATGTAGACACATACAGTAACAACCTCTGAAGCATCTGAGATAGCCGGTTTGTAAATTTATTTATTCAACCAAGAAAAATGTTTGCGCACCTGCTTCTAATCTTCTGTCATAAAACAAGTGACTACAACTGACACCAGCAGGCTTTCCTACATTAAAAAGCTAAATCCCTAACACTATACTTGACGGTATATTTTACTTCACTTATTTTCAGGGTTTTGTACCCTGCCATAGGTATGATTGGATCAATACTGAACTTGTCCAAAAACACAACTCGTATTCGCTCTGGATCCTTCTAATTTGAAGAAATATGATTTATGAATGCTTCAAAGGTACCTGGAGGATGGACGGATGTTCTGCAAAGAAGTTGAGTTAAAGCCAAACTCATAGAACAAACATACAGCCAGAATTTAGTCTCGCTTTACAGAGCAGGTTTTTGGTCTCCAACCATAAGTTAGTACAAGGTTTCACCAGATGTTTCCCCAAATTATATGTAATACATATAATTGTTTGTGGATGCATTGTTGCACTCAGGAAAACCAATCTTCAGCTTTTAGCCCACCCTTTTGGATGTGGTTGTGTATAGCTCTTAGGAGCTGGGAACTAACCTAGCAAGACTGTAGCAGCTCTCTGTCAAAGTGCAAAATTGCAGCGCGGACAGCCAATAAACACAAAACCCCAAAAGACAGAACAGTGAGAGAAGCATAAAGCAACAAGTCATCAACATTTCTGTATCTATTAGGGTCACAAAAAATTGCCCCATGCTCTGCAGAACTTTTTAATTAAGCAAAGTTTGCCTCAACTATATTTAGACACTACCCACCTGCCCCTTGGTTTTAAGCAAATGGAAACATTTTAATGAAGAATTCCGAAAACACTAACAGTAAAATTGGCAAAGGTCTGATCTTACTGGAGCTCTTCTGTTTGGTTGAGTTTTAGGGGATCATTTCACAGACTTGCTGCACCTGCATTTCAGATGGAACAAAAGAAATCAGAAAAAAACCCGGATTCTTTCCTACTGGTTTAATATTTTATTAAAAAATGCTCAACAGTTTTAGGCTGTGCTCAGAGATTAAAACTGCCACTAATGTCTCTGGTTTCAGTCCTTTCCAGTCAAACACCTGAATGAACTAATAGCAAGAATGGGACCTCACCTCTGGAACATAACTAACAGAGAAGGTAGAACTGACCAAACATGCATTCAGCTGCAGCAAATTCTAAAACCTCACATTTTCCAAATTACTGTCTACACTATTTCCCTCCCCATTATTATTGCTTCTTACATTAGACTAACAAAGAATCAGCACTCAGGGTTTTTCTGTTTTGTTTTCTTTTGTTTTCTTTAAACAGGACAAAGGAACACTGTTTCAGTAAGCCTGTTCCACTTACAGGAGACAGAATAATTCTAGTTCTTAAAAGGAATAAGAATAAAGCCAATTTCAGTATCTTATTTTAGTATTACTTCACACAGCCATGAGAAAGCACATGGAATTTCTAGTTGTTTATAAACAAAAAGCAGTGATCATTTGTAGTGAATATAAAGATGTTAGAAATATTTATGTTGCAATATATAAGCACCCACTGTACCTTTCCCATTGCTGCCACCTAGCACATCAAAGAAAACAGTTTAATGCCACCTTTAAAGATTTCCAAGTTATTGAAATCTGCATTGCACTACATTAATGATCACTTGTATTACATTAATGTTGCTATTTACACATAAGTAATTCTTAGCACAGGTACAGAGTCAGAAGGGAAAAACACAAGCTCATATAATTTAATGAGTACCAAATAAATACATCTTGGCCTCCAAGTGAACTATTTTTCACCCAGAAAAAAAGAATTCCAAGAAAAATTATCCAAAGCTAAAAAGGTTTATAGTATCATGCTCTATACACTGTCAAGTCATCCATCAGCAATCATGAACTATGTGTATCAGGAATTCTGCCAGTGTTCCTTTACAATGAGTTAAAAGAAATGCTATACCCTTCTACAGTTGTATGGATTGAGGGATTATTGACTGATGACCGCAAACAAAATGCAGCCAGAGCTGTTTAGTGAATACAAGTTGGGACTATTTGTTCACTTTTGGTCATTTCCTCTTTGAGCAGACAACTTTCTCACCTGTCACATATTTGACTTTGCTGGGGGAACACTGGGGAGGCTCTTCTGGGGAAAGCAATTACTTTGAAAAGAGCAGACCCTGGAATTACAGTAATTAGGTCTGGAAAGAAGGTATAAAAACGTTCTTGCAGTTAAAACAGGTAGCAATGCAATTGCCTCAGCATTTGACTTGACAGATTATTTTTAAGGTGAGCACTTCTGTTGACATTATTTGAAATTAGTTGTCAGAGATCTTAATTTATTTCTAATTATGTAACTGAACTCCAGTGACATTCTAGGAGCAAACTAAAAGCTCCCAGGATACTCATTTTGTAATTAGAAATATCAACATTCATGTAATGACAAATACATGCCAATTCACATCTTTTCTTAATCTAAATAAAATAACTCTTATTTAGGCCATTTTTCATATTTGTTCCTAATCCTGCAGGAGGATTTCTAGGATTATGTGACAGCACTGATTTTACAGTAGCAGGTTAAAATTCCATCTGCTTTTCTTGCTTTTAATATGTTTTACTGGTAATCTTAAATATATACATTTCCTCTACTTTTATTCAGTCTTTCATCAGCCTTAACTAACTCATATTTTAAAGATAATACCTGAATAAAGTCACATAGTTGTTTATGCTAATATTTTATCATTGCTATTTCCTTTACTAGATAAACTTTGCACAATTAGTGATCGAATCAAGAATATACTCACTGACTTGGGGCACCTTTGTTTTAAAAAAATACCTCATTTGCTTCATCAAGTAGTTATTTTCTTTCAGCGATACCTACATCCCTTTATGAATAGATAATATGATCCCCAAAGCTCACTTAATTGTTAAAACACATAAGCTTTACTCAGCCAGGAAAACCTTTAAGAAAAAAAAACAACTTCATTGCATTAGTAAGATGAAGAGAGACCAAATTTTCCAGTTCAATAGGTGAAACCAGAAATATTTCTCCCTAGGTTATTTTGCTTCTGGTTACTTTGCTGAAGTGTCTGGAATAACAAATACAGAGAAATTTTGTTTTATTCACATTCATTCCATCACGTCTTTGGTCTGCAAATGTCACAACAGAATTGCTTCAGGTAGCCATATGAAATCATGCACCTAATTATCAGCTGTGCTTCCGTTATCTCAAGAGACATTTTCCTTTTTCCAGGTTCATACTAATTTATTTTCAAGAGAGAAAAAGAATTAACAGCAAGAAAAATTAATTAAGAAAATTTGATAAAATAATACACAAGGCAAAAATATCAGAGCTTCAGATTCTCTCTATGGTAATATACCAAAAGCAAACAAAAGTCCTCACTAAAGCATAAAGCATAATTCCCTCTTTGCAGCCTGTATGACTCTTAATAAAGACAATATTGAGAATCAGTGTACTGACAGACAATGCTTTCCTTCCCACAGCCTATCTACTATCTAGAGTGGCTTCACTGAAACAGATTTAAACAAAAGTAAACAGGAGCTGGAAAACTTGGAAGTTCTCTTACCATCTGACAAGTCAATTAGCCCGAGGTAGTGCAAAAGTTTCAGAGAGGAGCACACCACCACCACAATCCCTAGAGTCTGGAGTCCCTCCGACTCGCCTTTAGTCCACATCCTTTAAGGCACCACACAGATACCTACTGGTGTGCCTGCAAACAACTGGCAGACATCTAAAGCTGAGAAATCCTCTGTTTGAAGCTTTTCTTCCCGCTGCTCAGCTAAGTGTACAGCACATTTCCCTCCCCCCCTCATTCTCACACTCCCTCTGTTTTTCAACCTCTCCCCCTATTTCTTCTCTCTCGCTTGCTTTTTTTCCCTTGTGTCTTTTTTTTTTTTTAAACATGCAAGCAATTTCTGCATTTAACTGTAACCTATGGTTTTATTTTCTTTGACTTCAGGGCAATTCTCTCAAGAGTTTACTCTGCCCCTGAACAACTTAGCACTGTGCTGCTAACCTCAGCAACATCTCACACTATTTTTTTTTTTTCCTAGTATTTGTGATACCAGTCAACTTTTGCATTTGGGATTTTCTCAGTAATTCTGCCACTGCAGATGCTTTTTGTCAATGTTTCTTCTGTACTGAATAAGAGAATATGGCACATTGTATGGGGGGAAAGGAAATGCCTTTCCCCTTCTTAATTCCTCTGTGTGCCCCCCCCCGCCCCCCCATGCTGGGATATACATAAACGCACTTCCCACATACATGTGTATACTCATATCGACCCCAGGACCTACATAGCAATTCTATTCATAAGCAACAGCTCCAAACTCTGTTCCTCTGGGTTAGCTGCTGGACAGCAAAGAGTGCATTTCACATGTACCCAGACATCAGTGTGTACCAGTGCTGGCCTGGAACAAGCATCCTTTGCAGGCAGCTAAGGAAGACAGACAGATGCGCTTTACACTTGTTCATCTCTGCAATATTTCACCAGGCTGATGGCATGGGGTAGCACTACAGGTTGCTGTCATGTTAAGTCAATTATGTATTTCTTCATTATCACCACAGATGAATAAACACTTGGCAGGTTGAGTGTTTTATCAGGATGGCAGGTGCAAGATTGCAACAACAGTAAAAGCCGGATTTTTCAAACATGCTATTAGTGAAAAATGCTGGTATGCCCCATGTGGGATGTTCAGGAGAACAGAGATAGCCAATGCCTTTTATTTTACAGGACTTGGAGGCTGTCATTTTCCCCACACTGCTCCGACGCTCCTGCCCCGCTCCAGGCAAGCAATAGCTGCCTTTCCCTGCAGTCCCGAATGAGCAGGGCAGGCTGGCTTACATCCCACCACACTGCTCCCATAAGCTCTTGATGCTGCCTCTGCCTTAAACTACTGCTGAACAATAATATCAGGTGCAGAACCTCAAAGGAATTTTGTGTATGACATTAACTGATGCACTTAAACTGCTTAGAGATGTTCATATTAAAGCCAGGTAGGAGGTATAGAGTACTCATACATACTTGAGTGATCAAGTCAACAAGTAATGAACACTTCAATTGATTTTGAGGTTTGTTTCTGTATGCAGGTGGCCAAGGAAGAGATCACACTTGCAAATGTGTTATGAGGGTTCTCTGTCATTGGCATCTACCTATCCAGAGCTCAAAGGCATGGTATCAAAGCCACTTCTACTGATGACTACTTTAGACCAAAGGATTTTTTTTTTTTTTTTTTTTTTTGGTACTCTGTAGCATCTGGCACATTAGGTTTTCATTGCCCTGGCTCTATGACTGGCTATGATGCCACATTATGGTTCATATTTCCCAGATTAACACATTCAGCTTTAAAACTACCAAGGAACTGAAATCACTGCACCGTCAAACCTCTCCCAGGCAAGGAAAGGAGAATTTGAAGGATAAACAGACCTCAAAACACTTTGGTAATTCCCTGGCTTATCATGTCCTGTTTCCATTAAAAAAACCCCAAACACTACTACCACAAAAGAACACCAAAACAAACAAACCCCACCACATAAAATTTGGTCAGGCATATTGACCGCAAAAATAACCAGGTTCCTTCCTGTCTATAGAAGAGATGTTTGACAGATTTACTGGCTGCCTGGTAGACTTTGCACTGTCTTCTCAGACCCCTAAGTTAACAGATCTTAAAAAGCACACAGCATGAAAGACCCCAACTTACTCACCCACTCATTTCCAGGCACATTATTTACTTGCAGACACATCTTATCACAAAATTTCTTCCCAGCAATGCATGAACCTCCTGAATCTACTAATTACCACCAAAAAAAGTGAAACTAAAAAATGAGATTATGAGCAGTGAAACTCAAGAAGTCTGGCTTCCTACAGGTATGCCTTGCAATTCTATAGTTCTCCTACCATAATGTTCCACCTCTGCATCTTTTAAAGCCTTGCAGCAGCACCTTAGCAAGACACATGGGAAGGGCATGAAAAACTGGTAGTTCAATTGTTTGTGTTACTGCAATTTATGCCAAGCGTAACATTTTGATTCTTTAGGTGTTCCTGATATAAGCAACTGCAAAAGAACATTTGGTTTCAGTCCCTAGAGTCCCTGCTGCATGAAGACTTCATGCATGCCAGAAGTTCAGAATCCGTTAGACAGTACCATCTAATGTTGTCAAAGCCAAATCATGATTTTTGTGAGGTTGACTTACTTTTTAACCAGGCTTGGAGAGAATGTTGAATGAGAATTTTTCCATTCAGGACCTTCAGGCTGGTTTGGGATCACCCTGAAGCCAGCAATTCTTCCTGGATGTTGCTGCTTCTCCTTTCATTTCCCAAAAATTCACGAAACAGTCATTCGGCTCATTCTTCACTTGCTCATTAGTGCCCCGAGAACCAGGATTCCTTATGTTAGGGACATATTGGTGTCATGTTGTGTTAACTTTTTATCGAAATTAGTGCTAGTTGCCTGACAGACAGAGCACCAGGTCCCTCCATCCATCCAACCATCCAGCTTGGAAGCCCCATACTGACTTACCATCGTGGCATATAATTAATTAAAACAAATCAGCCTTCTGTTGTTATGTAGACATTCAACTCATCAGGAGTGACTGACTACAGAGTTGGCTCCAGATGCCTTATGGGAGACAAATCCTATGGACCCAAATACTCATCTGTGTTTTCCCCACTGTAAGAACTAATTTAAGATAGCATCTTCCCTCAAAAGCTTACCTCCCAACTTGGCCCAGTAGTTACAGCAACACTCATTCTTTACTGTAGTACTGAGCTAATGAGAGAAATCGGTTCTGTGATTTAAACAAAAGAAAGGCTACTCAGTTTAGTTCTCCAATAGAATTCTGCACAGAAATAGAGGATCAACTCTTAACGAGAGGCAGAAATATTAATCAAGAGTTTATTAGGTATTTTATTTGACTCACTCCTGGAGCAGTGAGGAAAAACCCAAATGCCAAATAAGATAGCGGGATTCAAAATTTTTCATTTCTACAGAATAAATATTCTACAGCCTAAAAAACATTCTGCAGATCTGCAGCAGCTTTTGGATCAATGCTTCCCATTTGTACAACTGCTGCAAAATACATACTGTTATCCTCAGAGAGAGCAGCTCAAGGGACTAAATGATTTTAACTAGAATCACACATAAAATAAACAGCAAAAACTGGAGCACCTGGTTTTCTACTGTAGCCACTGAACAGCAGATTTTGTAGAACAGCAACTGGAAGAACATTTTTCTAGCTATATACAGACAAGGTTAAGCTCACCAGTGAAGCAGTAAGCTTTATTTTTGCCAAATCCTAAAGAAGAGGAATGTAAAAAAAGCTAAGTGTTTAAAATACCAGATGTCTTGATAAGAGAGAGATGTTCTCACTAATGCCTAGTGTACGTATCTCTCACATGCAGCAAAAGGGGTTGAATGCCTCAATTATCTGTGAAAAAGGTTTACGGTGGGTATGCGCAATGTGTGCCCTCTGGGAACACAAGTAGGAACTTTATATAAAGATCAATCAAAATAACATGTAATGAAAAGGATTTTCTAGTAATAAAAGAATTGCTATGATGAATCATATCAATGATTTATGTAATCTATAATCAGCTCTTAAAATTGGTTGGGGGGAGTACATCATGTGAAGGTGCAAAAATCACAGCAAAATAGAGAATAATGTTCCCCACAGCAGAAGCTTCTCCCAGTGACCAAGCTATTTGGAACACATTTACACATTCAAAGATGAGGATTTGTCTCCTCACTTTGTTTTAAAACAAACCCAGCATGACATATTCTCATTACCCACACCTTTAAGAAAACCCCAGTGGCATTCTATGATTAGTCTGGTATAAAACGCTAAATATTAAGTTTTTGTCATTTTGATTGACTATTCCTTTGCTCTTATGTTGTGATAAAGAATAAACAGGAACATCTGATTGATTCTTCTTGTACAGTTCATTATTTCAAATATCTCTAGAACACCTCTGTTTATGGATCTTCCAATACTTAGTAGTCCTGAACAGTCTTCTCGCAAGGCTCTTGTCCATAAATCTATTTTCACTGCAGATCTATGAAGCCCTTCTACTTCTGTTGTATTTTAGAAATGGCATAATGAGATCATTCACAGTATTACAGGCAGCTACAGCATCAAAAGTATGAAATTACTATTCCATACATATTTATCCAATATGATTTCTTTTGTGCATGCATAAAGTTAGCAGGTTTTATTGCTGTTTTGATTTTAAGCTAAACAAACCAAAATGAAAACTAGGCCTTCTTCATGAGTGATTTTAATTTACCTAGTCCCAAGCAATGATATTAACTGCTTAAATTTCAGCTCTTTATCAGCTTGCCTTGGTCAACAGTCATTCATCTGCCCTGTTCACAGGTGATTAAGCCCCTTTGGTGTTTCTCAGATTTCTCTGGATCTGACTAGCCCTAAGTAATTTGTGCCATCTGCAAATAATATGCAGAGAAAACCACTGACGGATAACTGCTGACTACAATTTCAAAAAAATTACACTGAGTAAATTAGCAAATGTGATATTTAAATAATTGATGGTTTAGGGCCCCCATCTAAACTACAAGCAATATCCAGTTAAACTAACAGCCATTCGGTGACAATGAGCTCAGGTCTCTTCCTGTTTGCACCACTACAATTCCACCCTGACCCTTCTCTGCCTACAAATTAATTTGGCTTCATATCATACTTGTGTTTCCCAGCAGTTATTCACCAGCTAGAAGTGTTTTTGAAAATCCTGGCTAATTACCAGTTATTATTTTTGTCACTAGAGATACATTCTGTATAATGATAGGTGAACCACAAATGTCTCATTAGTTGGTTTGGATAATACAGAAATTTGGATGCTTTTCTATTAGCACTGCACAGGGACCTGGGAATAAGGAGCTCAGTTCCTCGGTCTGCCATTTCCTTGCTGTGTGAGTGCAGGGAAGTAACCGGCAGATGAACCCTTGTCCTGACAATGTAAACTGTTCTGCTGTAACAAAACCAGCTATAATTCCATCAAAAATTTCCCCCTTCATTCAATTCTTCTGATTCATGTGAACGAGCTATTACCTTTGTTCCATCAACATCTCCCAGATTGCTGGCAATGGCAGGATGTTGTTGGGTCTAAGGACCTATGGACAATTTATGCAGAGAAGCAGGAGGACCCTACACATTTTTGCCCTTTAGAGGACTGTCTTGAGCTAGCGATTCCCAGCCTTCTGTGAACCTATTAACACAATTCACATCATCAGCTTTGAAAAATGCAGGAATATCTTTGAAAGATTCCAGAAATCCAATACATCATTACTGATTTTTTCCAGGCCAGCTGGAAGTACAGACAAGCACATCCTACCCTGAAGTTACCACAAACTGCTGAATGGAGGACTTTGCTTTACTCTGGACCTCATTATGGCAAAAGCTGGTGAGTGTTAATGATGCATGCACAGGTCAAAGTTAAAGCAAGCCTCCTATCAACCTACAAATCGTTAGAAGACCAGCAAGTAATGAAGAAACCATGTAACCTTGAAAGGTTAACCTGAACCACAGTTTACACGTGCACTGTCTGAAATAGGGTAGTATACAATTGAGGCAATATATTATTAATGAAAGGGTAATAAGAACCTCTCCCAACTATTAAGTATAACTGACAGGAATTCAGGCAGGGTCTATTGCACTTTTTCCTTTTATTTATCTGAAACTGTGCACAAAAATATTAAACCTGATGTTTCAGTTATACTAGAGGTTCATTCCCCAAACAGGGAAAATGCCACTGCACCAGTCCATGCAGCCAACCTGTGCTGAGCCCCACATCCAGCTGAGCATTTCCCCTGGAACCCATGCTCAGAGGTGAGCACTCTCCTCATCAGCAAAGACGCATAACCAATGGCAGTAAAGAGCAGCCAAAAGAAGCTGTTAAAAGCCACAATTGCCAGAAGACAGATGTGCTTTGCAGTGGCAGTTTCTTCCTTACTGGATTTCTGCCACAGGCAAAAGCAGACATGATCCCTCCCTTGTGGTACTAGCGATAACTGCTTTCAGAACCTGAACAGTAAAGAGGCATAAAGCGAAAAGCCTCTGCTGACAAGTTGGGCTGCAGTGATTTTTCTCCTCACAGGTGGATTTTTCCCCCATATTATGTATTTCCCATGGGCATCAGCTTGTCACAGCTTCACTCCCAGTTTTAATAAAAGTGATAATTAACAATGCAGAACCTCTGCTCTCAGACTTTTTTTCTAACAGGCTTTGTTTTTCCAGATTCATATTGAATTAGGTATATGAGAATGACAATGAACAGGTAGGCTCCCCCCCCTCAAAGACTTAGAACATCATACGTTCACATCACCGAAAACTGATGCAGGATGAATCACAGGTTAAAACCAAAATTAAACTTGCTTAACATCAATCATAACTGGTAATTTGACATAACTGCATTTATTACTTAGTTTCTACAATGACAAGTATCTTGCCTTTCCAATGCATGTCAGCTTGCTGAGAACTGCTAAGATGCTCCTTCTGACCAGGTCTTCTGCTTATTCCAAACTTATTGGTAAAAGAAAAAATCCTAAGGGATAAAAACAGTGAAACCATCCAGCACCACATATGCTTTACTACTCTCATACACCTCTCCCTGATGGATCTTCTTTTGAGATCAGTCACAGCAAGAGAATAGGGAGCTGGTTATTGGGGGTTTTCACTAAAATGATGTGAATCTACTGGTGTCTCCAGGCACTTCATAGTTTTACAGAAATGTTAGTTGGAAGGAATACCAGACATCATCTACTCCAACCTGCTGCCCAGAGTAAGAGCTGTCTCACTGCCAGCACAGCACATGCTTAAGACTTTAAGACCTCCAAGGATTGCAAGCCCCACCGCCCCTCTGAGACAGCTGCTCGCTCCACTGCTGCATCACTCTCCTAGGGAAGAGGTTCCTGCTGATGTTCAATGTAAACCTCCCACTTGTTGCCACTACCTCTTCTGTTATAAAAACACATACCTTCCAACAGTGCATGCATAGGGTCACCTGTAAGCCACAAGCCTTCTGCCAATCTGTCCAGCTTTTGCCCATGGGAAAACACATACAGACTGCTCTTTGCAAGGCAGCATTTAAAGCCAATGCTTTTGGGTGTGTTCTTCAGAAAAAGCCCTTGAGCATGGACCAAGTCATTTTGCTGCAGTCTGTTCTGCTCCATGGCTGCCATCCAAAACCTTTCAATTATCCCAAGAAGGGCTAGACTACAGGCCAACAGCACAGGCTCTTCCCCATCTCATCCAAGCACTTTCAACTAACATGCAGAGAGTTCAGTTTCCTAAATCAGTGGGCCGGGCATAAAGTTCCCTATTATTTCGAAGTTCAGACTGTAAAGTGCCTATAGAAGGGAGCATTTTCTGAGGAGGAAACATCAAGACTGTCTTCCAATACAGTCTAATCAGCAAGGAAAGCCCTGGTTTGGATCATAGCTCTAAAGGCTGCATGTCTGACTGCAGAACAGGAGCAGAAATATCAGGAGCTGTAAAATACATTTTGGCAAAGTTTCACACATTGCCTGGCTACTCAAGACTTCATATGCGACTCGATCCATAAGAACACACTGTGACAGGAGGGTGGCTTTGCACCTTTAAGATCAGTGGGAGTTTGCACTAGTCTTGAGGGCAACAGAATTCAAGTAATCATGAAAAGACAGTAAAGAAATTTAAGTTTTGGAACTCTGAGAGGTTTGTAGAAACAGTCGTGAGTTTGGAAAAGGAAGAATGCCAGGAAGCCTGGCCTTCACAAGGAGTTTGCATCCCTCTTGAAAAGCCATGGAACTACACTGAGTGCTGTAAGATACTTCTCTGTTGGTGACGCCTGTGCCAAGCAGATGATTAGCAACTCATTCTTTGTGTCATTACATTTCCTATCATTCCACTATGGTAACACATGCAATTTAATCAGCCATACAGTCATCACAGCTCTGGTGGTCTCCAATCAAGACATTAGCTTCTCCCCACCTTATTTAGCTGTTTCCCTTTATTTTTAAGTAGTGAACTGAAGAATCACTAGTGCATTTTTACCTTGTGCTCTAGTGGAATATTAAACTATGCTCTTATTTTTGCATGAGAATTATGCAAAATTTTGCCCAGTAAAGATCATCTCATACATTTTTCTAAGTTACAAGATATGTAATACAGGCTTAAACACCGAACAACACTCTACACTTGAAGAATACCGTGCCTGTTATTTTAAACCGTGTTTTCTCACCACTTATCATGCTGTTCTGGATTTCTTACTTTTAAGTGGCCTCAAGCAATGAATACATGCACACGGTTTTCTAACTAAGCCTATATTTCTTTCACTTACTGATCTGTTGTATAAGGAAATACCTTTAAATAATCTCATTGACTCTTTTCTGGCATCTTATCTTCATTATACCATCTATGCATTACTTGCACTTAAGTTTTTATTTTTGTCCTAGTTTCAGCTGGGATAGAGTTAACTGTCTTCCTAGTAGCTGGTAAGGTGCTATGTTTTGCGTTCAGTATGTGAAGAATGTTGATAACACTGATGTTTTCAGTTGTTGCTAAGTAGTGTTTAGATTAATGTCAAGGATTTTTCAGCTTCTCATGCCCAGCCAGCGAGAAAGCTGGAGGGGCACAAGAAGTTGGCACAGGACACAGCCAGGGCACCTGACCCAAACTGGCCAACAGGGTATTCCACACCATGTGACGTCCCATCTAGTATAGGAACTGGGAAGTGGGGGCGGGGAATCGCCGCTGGGGGACTAGCTGGGTGCCGGTCGCCGGGTGGTGAGCAATTGCACTGCGCATCATTTGTACATTCCAATCCTTTCATTATTGCTGTTGTCATTTTATTAGTGTGATCATTATTAGTTTCTTCTATTCTGTTCTATTAAACCATTCTTATCTCAACCCGCGGGTTTTGCTTCTTTTTCCCAATTTTCTCCACCATCCCACTGGATGCGGGGCGAGTGAGCGAGCGGCTGCGTGGTGCTTAGTTGCTGGCTAGGGTTAAACCACGACAATTTTATCATCTGTAATTTGTATTCCTGTTCTACCCCCAGCTTGAAAGATTTAATTTAATTAGTTATTTGCATAATTATTCTGCAAAAGACAGTGCCACAAAAAATAAGGTTACTACTAGGAGATCAGAGTAATAAAATCATAAAGGAAATATGAAACTGCACAAAACTAACCATATTTTAGATACATCACAGTGAATTATGCAATAGTACCGTACTAACTATTTTAGATACATCATAGTCTCAAATCACACCATCCCAAAAATGTTTGGAAACCTGGGCCAAGTAGCAAAACTCTCAGCAATTAATGCTTTGCAATGAAACAGAAACCAAGAACAAAATGGTAAATTTATAAAGCCAATGTCTGAAGATAAACTTTCTAAAGTAGTAATATCAAGTTTGTAAATTATAACACAGACAACAAAAAACTAAAAAAAAGCAGTTTATGCTGTAGTTCTAAATACATGGAAAGCAGGAGAACTTTTGGAGGGCTGTCTGAAAAGGGGGATGGTTTTGCTTCTGCCAGCACAGTTTCAACTATTAGATGCATGACTAGTTTCATGTAACTTGCACTCAGCACAGCGGTCAGCTCTCCAGAGTTTACCAGACTGCCTCTGATTTCTGAATTATAGTTTAACTGCTCCTCTAGTGGCACCACTATTTAAATTCTGCTTCTCGGCACAGCACAGATAGGCTGACATTCATGGAAACATGAAGGTCTGACCAATGAAGTGCTTGAAGAGCTGCAAAACAGGTGCACATGACAAACTATACTTTGGATGTTAAAGCTAAGCAGTAGCCTGAGATAATTAACCTCCCTCAAGCCTTTTCCCTTATGTGTATCTAAAAATATTCCATTACCAAGCAAGCTGGACATTGGTGATAGAGCCAGCATCCTACTCATTCCCACATTGCTGCTACCAGTCATACAGCAGAGGAGAACAAAAGGAAAACAATATGGCAAAAGCACATACTGTCTGTACAGGGGAACTGCAAGGACAAGGGAAAAAGTCAACCTGAGAGATAATCCCTTCACGAAAATAGAAGATCAGGAAGAGAAGTAAAATGCTGAATGTACATCAAAAGATGGGATGCGTGAAAAAAGCAGTAAGGAAAATGAAGGTGCCAGGGGTTTTCTGCAAGCAGATTTACATTCAGAATTTAAGCTGCAATTCAAGGGCAAAAGCAAACTGAAGTAGATTTATGACTATAATGTCACATCTGGGAAAGGGCAGCACAGGTAAAAGAATGATTTGTACATGGCACATCCCAGGTCCATAAATATTCATATTTGGGGTACGCTATCTGTCATACATGCTTCAGCAGTTAGAATACTCCCCCAATAATTCACAAAACTCTTGAATAACTATATGTATTACAGTTGCATTTCCATGGTTGAAGATGATATCAGAAGTATAGCTGGGGGGAAAAAAGGTTGATTTCTTCAAAGTCCTCAACACGCACAACTCGAAGCCTAACTTTTTTCCAAGAAAGTATAAGATGCTTGAGAACCAGCTCTTGATAAAAGAAACATTCATCTGCATTAGTGTGTTGGATCTTACTACAGAGGCACTTATTCTCTGAAGCAAGAGAGCTGTGCTTCTCTTGGGCTAATCGCAGTGTCAAACAGGACAAAACCAGGCTCCAGTAAAGAGGGGCAGAGTTCCGTGCATTTTAGAAGCACCGGACCTTGGGACTGGAGGGTTTCTTCCAATGTCTGCAGAAGAATGGCAGTTATATAGACTCCTACCAGAGAGTTCTCCAGGGATAGCTACTATACTGTAGCATAATACTAATGTTGGTGCTGTGAGCCAAACAGTTTACTCTGTGTGTGTCCATATACGTATAAAAACGCATCACATGGTCATTTACATTTATCATTTGTATTACGCCATTTCTTAACAAAAATCAAATACACAGCACACAAGGTATGAAGATGAAAGGCCAAATCCCATTGTGAATTGTGCTGGTCCAGTTCCTGTGTCAATCTAGATTATGGTCAGTTCAAGCACAGGAAGATCACTGCTCTTCAGAACATTATAACTGACTATCCAAAGAGCTTTTTAAGAAAAAGTTGATTAAATATGTCCACATCAATTAACTTGATATTTTCATGATGGTCCATAGTATTCACTGGAGAGTTTAATAAACCTCTGCCTCTACTTAAATATTCCTGTCAATTTGCTGATTGGAACACATTCTAATTAAAGGAAGAGAGTATGATAGAGGACACTACTTTCCCCTCCCTCCCCGCAATTTAATTAAACTGCGAGTTATTAATTCTCGCAAGGTACATTCTCGTGAAAAAAGTGCAATGCTTAATTGCCATTATTAAACTAAGTATCAGTTTGGATACATGAGTGGATGCTTCGCTGCTGCTCAAATATATCACAGCTCAGGCCTAGAGGGTAGTACATTCAGATGAAATAAAAGGGTATTTCAGTTGTCAGTACTTATTCTGTTCAGAGTTCTTTCAGGCAAAGAACAAACCCAAAATCTAGCAGTGATGCCAAATTATGTCCGGAGGTATTGGAGATGATAGTTTAGTTAATCTAAAACACAAAACACTCTTCGCTATGTTGAAAAATCCTTGGCTGGAGCTTTCTCTATCCTTAAGCATTTTACATTCACATCGAGTAGCTAATTACAATTAACTCTTCTGTTAATCGTCAGGAAATCATGCACTACAATAAACTTGTTTTCATGTAAGATTTATCTCTCGGTTACAGCTTAAAAGTTTTGAGCAAAGGTATTGCTATGAATTCTAGAGATATATCTCTAGATAAATCTCTACCGTTTCCAGAGAGAAAAAAATGGCACAACATCCAGGCACTTAACTCTTTACTCAATAAGAAAGTATTGAGCAGTATCTCATTTCCAGCTGGCCTTGAAAATTGAAGGATGCTTCTCTGTAGAAGAAAAACATGCAGGAAAAACATCTGGGAAATGAAGGAAGGCAGAAGTTCTTCCAATTCTGGCAGATCATGAAATCATTCCACCAGTTTCAGCTTCTTAGAAAGAACTATAACACTTCAGTGATATAAATTTAACCATTTAACTATTAAACTCTATAAAGGTTTAGTTTGCTTGAGGAAAGCTGGATGACCTATGCTGAGAAAACACCCTATTTTCTGCCCTCCATTCCCACTGTTTTGTGTAATATTCAGTTATCAGAAAGGCAGCCTATACAGACTGGCCACTGCCTACGACTGAATTAGAACAGAGGCTCAACTGGGACCATTAGCATCTTTCTGCATAGTTTCGCCATTTCAGCTGTCTGGGCTACTTACAAAGGGGATTGTTTTTAGATTAAAAAACCATGCACCTGTATCTTAAGGCATCATGCAAAACCCCATACATCATGATTACTTTTTTTTGGAAAAAGATACAGAAATATATTTGTGAATACGTGAAGCTTTGTGAGCCTGAAAACCGTTTGCAAGACTCTCAAACCACCCAGTTCCACAAAGTGCACTAATCCTAACTCAGTTGCTAGCTCCAATATCATCAAAACAGGAAAGAGGAAAACCACTTGATTTCACACCTAAGCACATAGGCAAATAGGCATAGATTCTGCTAAATAATTGATCTAAACAGGAAAGGATTTTCTAGTGTCTAGTTTGTTGCCTGGATTGCAAAACTACAATTTTTTTGTGCTAACACGCACAAAAATTCAATTCTGGTGTATTGCTCCTGAATACCAATTAGGTACTCTGTACCTGTTAGGATATAAGCACCAACAACCATTAATACTTAGGTTTCTTCAGACCTGGGTATAAACTCCTTTCCAGTGGGATATATATATAAAATCTCTCTCTTTCCCTGAACAACAGAAGAGAGCCTGGAGAGTCAGTTAAGAGAGAAATAGCATCTTCTCAAATAACATCATCCCAAATCCACTAAAAATTTCACTGTTACAACTCTAGAAAGAGAAGGTGAAGTTAGCATATTTATTCAATGCATTCAGTTCAGTTTATACAGTAATTGTGCTCAGAGGGGGCATTAGACAGCACATAGACTTGGAAAAGCCATACAATAGCCTTAAACTTTAAGTGTCAGCTGAGGATTCTGGTTATCACTTGTTTATGGTGATGTTAACTGCACAGACACTCAATTGACTTTAACGGCACAACATAATTTCAGGCTTTGCTTTGGTCTCTGCTACAACTCCAAAGCAGAGAGACAGGGGAAGTAACTCTGCCACAAAAGCTGAGCCGAGAAATCTTAAACAGGGCCCTTCCTTGAAAGGAAAGCTGTGCCATACACAGGTGAAGGACTGCATCTTGCATCATGATCAATTGTCAAAGCTGAGCTTGAGCCTTCACAGGAGCAATTTCTTCAATACCTCTCTCTCAGCAGGCTGAAAGGAAAGGATGCAGACTCCCACACACATAGCCAGGCAGCAGTGGAGCAGGATAAACCCTTCATGCTTTGCATCATAGACACACACAAATGAATCCTCAGGGCATCAGAGGCCCCACTGCAACTTGGTGGGGGCTGGCTGCAGGTACACCGGAACTGGCAATATGACCTGGGTGGGAGGTACATGAAGTCCTTTTCTGCATATCCATATTCTGCCTATCCATCCATAAAACACCTATTATACCAATAGTTTGGATTTGAGTGTAGTGCTCTATTTCCATCACCTTTATTTTTCTCTTGGGCACATCTAAGTCAACACCACTTTGATACTGGAATTGGCATTTTCTCCTTGGTGTTCCATCTCGCTTGGCTGAAATGTTCAGCATCACTGCCATTATGGTACTCTTTAGCTACTGCTAGGTTATCACTCACATAAAAGCTTTTTAATGGTGTGAAGCAATAACTAATAGGCGGTCAGTGTCAAGCCTTGCTTGTTCCTAACAGGCCGCAGGGAGTCAGAAAGACAGAAAAGACGGATGTTAGCCCAAGACTTCGGAAACTTTCTCTGCTGGGGAGAAGCTGTGAAACCACGGCCAAGTCACAGACACCAAGATGCCCCACACCAGTGTGTTTAGGGGCCCAGAAAGGAGGTGCACATCCACCCTGAGCTCTGTGCTTTGCTCCCCCTTTTACAAGCAGGCTAATGGCACTGCCTCAGGGGGCTCCAGTGAGAGTAAGTGTACCAAGTGCTGTGAAACACTAGGAAGTTACAGTATGGGGGCATTTAGAGAGTCTTGAAGCAGGTGATACATGGGTAAAGGAAAGGTCAATGTGAAACATACAATACAACAAATTGAAGCCATGAAACATCCATTGGTGTCAACATAGACCAAGAAAATAACTCTGTCACAAAAATCTTAATAAACTCTTTATATGAATTTCAGCATCTCGGAGCTTGGTAAATCACTGCTGATTTCCTCACAAACAGCCAAGGACACTTGTCTTCCAGGGATAAGACTAGATCCCTTCGCCACGTCTCACTGGCGTAATTTTGAAGAAAATTTCTTGAAAAATAGTTCTGCCCTGCTCCACCAACAGTTAGAAAATAAACAGATTTTCAGCTCACTCTATTTCAGAGACTGCCCAAACTGGGGTCTCCTTTATGTAATGGTGCTCAGTAAGATATCAGCTGCTGGGCATGCTGTGATACGAGTTTGCTGTGACTTTGGGGGAGGCATAGACCAACATTTCCATTTTAATAAAGAAATCAGTTAGCAAAGATGCCATCGGGGAAAGGTAGTTCCAGTAATGGGGAATTAACAAGTTCCTGTAATTAGCAAATTAATTATCTTGAATCCAATTCATTAAGTTGCACATTCTCATTTCATTCATTTCTCCTCCCCGCCTCCACTTTCCAGCTAATTCTAATTGCAGAAAAAGGTGGGAAAGGTGAGACCCAGCAAGAGATGTCTAGTTCAAGTGCTACACGCTCTCCAAGCGCACTCTAAAGCTGACCCACACCACACGGTCATCCCTGTATTGGGTCTGGCTGAGATGGAGTTAATTCTCCCCATTGCAGCCCTTGCAGTGCTGTGCTCTGCATTGGTAGCTAGAAAGGTGTTGATAACACACCAGCGTTTTGGCTACTGCTGAGCAGTGCTGGCACAGCATCAGGGCTGGCTCTCCAACATTTTCGCCCTGCGTAAAGGGCAGGCTGAGGCTGGGCAAGATCTTGGGAGGGGACATAGCCAGGACAGCTGACCTAAACTAACCAAACAGATATTCCATACCACATGACATCAGCTCAGATATAAAAGCTAAGTAAAGGGAGACGGAAGGGGGGGCAATTTTCACCTTCCGGAGCAACCACTACGCGTACTGAAACCCTGCTTCCCAGGACATGGCCAGACATCGCCTGCTGATGGGAAGTAGAGAATAACATCATTTGTTTTTCTTTGCTTTTGCACGAGACCTTTGCTTTCACTGTATTAAACTGTCCTTATCTTGACCCACGGGCCTTTTGTTATATTTTCTCTCCCCTGTCCAGCTAAGGAGGGGGAGTAATAGAGCAGCTTTGGTGGGCACCTGGCACCCAGCCAGGGTCAACCTACCACAATCCCCACTCCAAGGAAAGCTGGAGGGACTCAGCAGCTGGCAGGTTTGCCCAGAGCCAGCTGCCATTACACAAAATATGGATAGTTTTAAGTAGCAGTCTGAACATGATACTGAACCATTGATGAACTGGCCCAGATCAAGGCAACACCTGGCAGCACAAACCTCTGTGCAGGATAACCCTTATGTATCAAAACATTCCGGATGCACTATCTAGAGGCAATTTAAAAAGCTTCTAGAAGAGCCTGCTCTGCCAACACAGCATATCTCAATACTTAGCAAAAATCAGCAAAGACAAAGGGGACAGGTACAGGAAGCCTTAAGTCACACCTTTCTATCTGCCTATTGCTGGATCCAAGCTCAAATATTAAAGCCTGATGTTTTCAAAGAACATAAGGAAAGCAGCACTTCAGCTCTGCCTGAAAACCACTGATGAATTGCTGAATTCCCTTTCACAGCAAATTTTTTCAAAGTTATCACCTCAGCTCTCTGCCTCCTTTCTTTCTTAGCATTAAAGAGAAGGAAAAACACAAAATGCTGGTTTTGCTTTCATTTCTGCTTATAAATCAAGTCACAACATCTGCCTTTGCCTCTATCTGTTAACTAGGAAAACATTCACTGGCTGTATTCTGAACATGCACTGGAATTCAGTCTTCTTTTAGTACAGGATAATTTCTTGAGAAGCAAAGCTGACAGAAAGGTCTCTGTTTCACAGCTATAATTAAATGGAAGTCCTGAGAGCCTCCCTTTTTTGTAGTAAGTCTGCAGATATTTTTTCCAATTCTAGATGACATGGTTTGTAGATAATGTTGCTTAAATGCGCTTTACATTTATATAGCACATAAGAATTCAGCGAATTACTAAGAAATGGGAGAAAATATCCACACAACCTATGAAATAAATAAAGAGCTGCAAAAGAAAAAAATGGGCAAATTCTTTAGGTAGAAATTCATCTTATGTAAAAACCAACAAGGGTATAATTACCACTACTATTATAGAGCTTTTACGTATAGTTTTGGAACATTTTACAAAGAACACCCTAATAAGGAAATTGAGAGAAAGCAAGATAACATTTCCCAGAGCCCTGAAGCCAGGGCCAGAGGTCAGGTTTCCTGAATTTTAAAGCAGCTTAGTTTGGTACACTGCCTTCTTCCTGCTGTCTTACCTGAACCCCTTAATTCAAATTATTCAGGCTCAGGTTTATACATGACTTTGCCTTCATTTTGTTCACTCCTAATTTTAATGCTGGTTTCAATGACTTGTTCACTAAAGTCTATTTTTCTTTTGTTCCTAAATCCATTCAAAATCACTGATTTGAAAACTTCACTATTCCTCGGCTGCTGTTGAACAGTCTTATCCTTTAGAAAGCTTCAAAACAGAAGAGAGAAGAATACACAGAGGGAGAAAAAAAGACAAAAGACAGGAGGAAATAGTGAAAAATGAATGATAAATCAAGACTAAAAAGGAAAGAAGAGAAACGTCAGATAAAAGTCAGTTTATCCGTGCCATATGTGCCAGCCAAACTTATGTCGATTATTCTTCTAATCCTAAATAGAGATGCCTGCCTTTGTTACGAGAAACATGTCAATTTACTGAACCAACCTTCAGGAAAAATGCATTTCAAAGTCAGAGCAAAAAGTTAAAAATAAGGAGATAGCCTACCATAGCCTCAATAAGCAGCTCAAAAACTGGGATGGATCTAAACCATTTACCTATGTCCAAATACTTCTGAAGGTAGGAGGAGCACAGCCTAACATCAGGTACTCCTTGTTTAAATCCACACTTACGCAACAAGAGCGATTCTGTTACCTCTGCAGATAAATACTGGGCACAGACAAAGACAAAGCAGAGACCAGCAGCAGATTCTCCCAGTAGGATTTCATTTCAAGTAGTAATTTCATAAACCCATTTGAAATTCTGGTGAACAAAGATCACTCTGACTCAAAACTGAGCAAGACCCAGGAAGAGTGCAGCTCATTAAAACTTACAGAGCAGTTCTTGAGGCCCTTTGCTTTTACTCAAGCAAACACCCGTGAAGCCATTCTGACTTTGCAGAGAGAAAAAAACATGACAATCACAGGGAGCAGACACCAACAAAAAACCCCACAGAAGCACTAAGGGCATAGACTGTTGAAATGGAAATAAACACTGAAGGAGGAAGCAGTATTAATACTTCTGGCTCATGGCTGAGCATTTTGCTTTTTGAGCTAATGCAAAACCCACAGATTCTTCTCTGAACAATAAAAGGTTTAACTTCATTGGGAAGCTACTCATTTGAGTGAAAAAAAGCAAATAGAATTTGCAGATTCTATGTTCTCATCAAAAGACTCGTTTGGAGTGAACTCTGGTATAATACAGGAAAAGCACATAAGTGGATTAGCAATGACTCCTTTAGCAATAACAACAAGGAACTACTGCATTTGTGCTGAGAACTGTACCAACACAGACCACCCAGAGAGCAAGCTCACTTTATTTCAGAGGAAGACTGAGACGGCTAACACACTTCCAACAGAATAAAGGGGTTGTCTGAAAAGACAAACTTTTGTACAAACTACTGGATATTATGTCTCCATTGGTTGTTTTCTTTTCTTCCCTTGGAAGCAGCAGCAAGGACAGTCAGAGGATGAAACCAATAGACAGCAATAACTGTGCAGGGTGGGAAGCATGCTGAGGGGACCATTGAGACAGCACAAGGTACGTGTGAGCACAGGCTGAAGGGGATTTTACCTCCCATCTGAACATCCCAAGTCAGTTTTCTAACCATTAAGGTATTGTTTAGGAAAGCTGTCATGCTTTGTACCAAATGTACCAGACCAGTCATGCCTGTGGGGTTTAAAAGAAAGCTGATTTGATTTGAATTGGAGGAAATTTGGCAAAAAACACACAAATGTACTTGTTGGGCACATCAAAAAGTTTTCTGTTTCCTACTTTTTATTAAATAAGAATATTAAAGTGAGGGAGAGAACACATACATCAGGAGGAATTTAAAGTTACTTATAAAGATAATACAATATTCTCAGCACTGTTACAAAAAAAGTCTAAAAACTGGTCACTTTGTTTATATTGATTTGGAATTTCCTGTCTCCCAAACTATCCATACACATTGAGATGGAATAGTTAGTTCTGCTCTGACGTTGATTACATCCATTCAATGCAGGAGTTCAATAACACATTCGGAAAAGAGTAAGTCACCTTTGGGACAGAAGAACAGACTTTTCTTGCCTTCATTCCTGAACCTGCATGTATTTTTGGGTACCCCCAATAAAAAAAAGTAGATTTAAAGAGATTACGTTATTTCCTTAAAAATGAGTCAGACCTACTCTCCCAGGCCAGGACCCCTCCAGAAGTCTGGATTTTAAGTGAAAAGGGTTCCACAGTCCAGTGGTTTTCAGCACTGAATTTAAACTAGAGCTTCAGAAGCATGCTGTAAAGTTATATACACACCTATAAACTGTTTATTTTAACCAGGCTAAATACTGCTTAAGCCATAGGAATTTTAAGCCCACTTCACATTAAGCTGGACCCTTGCCTAACATCAGTTAATGCACTCTTTGCAGATACACAAATATATTTTAAGTCCCTTTCCAACAACATTTTTTGCTGGTACCATAATAGAGACCTTGAAAAGCCATGCATAAGACACCTGGATATTATGCCATCAGGATTTACTCTGTAAGGCATAAGACAGAAAATTTTTATGCATCTTGGTTCGCAGAATTATGCTGGATCACTTTTCTAAGGTAATTTGTAATCATCGTCTGCAATGACAGCAATGCCTGCAGTGTTTCTCCTTCCAGGTCTTATCACAAGGCATCCCTCTCGTGTTTTCCTATACTCTCCTAGAAAAGAAAAATTCGGTCTGTTCCAAGAAGAGTTTCTTTCACCAGTACATCCTATGCTAAATTCTCAGGCAATGATATTTTACTTCAGCAGCTTTACACCAACCCATAAAATCAGGAAATTCATTCTGGACTCTTGAGTTATAGTCAAGAACATAAAAAGGCAGGTTACAAATAGACAAGGGTGCTAATGTTTCTGAAGCGAAAAGCTCCAAGGAAGTAATTTGAAATACATAATGTCTCACTGCTCAGGATAAAACAACAATTTAAATTGACACAGAGGAAGGCAATCTGTAACACTAAGGAGGCATTTACATTTGGTGGTCTATCCGGAAAACCATTCAAGAGCAGGCACTTTATAAGAATTTTTCGTGAATTATGTCCAGCATCAATACAAATGGACAATTAATTAACATGTATTTGGAAAGCAATACTACTCCTTTTGCACAGAGCATTTTTTAAAGTTCTACATAGAGAGAGACTAAAATAGCTGTAGCTGAAAAGCTCAGTATAGCGGATTTAATAACCTTCACTCAGATACATTATAAAGCTATTAAATGTCTGCCATTCAGGTAATTATTGGAGGTTTGCCATATCTTTTACTGTCTCCAGGCCAAGATGTGAGGAAAAGGAGAGGAAAAAAAAACCAGGAGGGGAACTTAATGGATCCAGCCAAGGAGCTTTTCTCAGTAATTATGCCTGATTGGAAAATTGTCTGCTTCAAAGAACAGAAACCTGAAGCTTTATTAGTAATGAGAGATCTCGAGTTTCTAATTAACTGAAAACAAAAGTACCACACATTTCACATCATATGTTCTTGTCACACATAAGCCCCTGTTTTCGAATTACTCTCTGAAGGACTAATTTGTGCATGACATGATGGAGAGGGGGATGGGGAATCTTAAAAATAAAATAAAACCAGTGCTTCAGGAAATACAGTTTGGCTTGTCTAGAAATCAGGGTGTTTAACTGACCAGCTAACTACCCCAAACCTGCCCAAATTCAAGTGCAGATGTATACTACCTTTCATGCATACCTTCATGTGAGAGGGAATAAACCCAGGCTCGCTGTGAAACAAACAAGGAAAACTACTTGAATGATACATTTTTCTATATGAGTAATAAGATGGAGCTGCACAGAGCTGGGGAAGAAGCCTGCATGGCAGAGGGCTAACTCCTGTGCAGGTTATTTTTACCTGCACATTAACACCCCTTCTCCTGGCACCTCTGGAATGGCATAAATGTCACCTTCTCTAAGAAGCAATTATGTTTTTACAGTTTCCCACTCTGCGCACTGGGAGTAAATGTTGGGAGTTTCCACTTGAAGCTAGAAGGCCCACAAGTGAGAGACCTACTGCAAACATCCACCATATAAGAGTCTCTGCCCACAGAAGCCCACTCCAGCACAAAAATTTATCCCTACCCTTGATTTCTGCGCACCAAGACCTATCATTCACTTTCACTGAGGCTGGCAAGACAAAGCTAAAAGACAGGACCTGGAGGTCTCCACAGAACCAAGGTATGCGGAGGACACATGAACTCAGTGGAGACTGGACATTACACATGCCTCAGACCTATTTCCAAGTACCTGTTTGTGAAATTCTGTACTTGGTGGACAATTTGCATTTGGCAGGCTCAGTATCACCTTAACTGAAACAACACTTCAGAACAGCAACAGTCCTTGCACTGATTCACACAACAACCTAACTTAATCTAGCTCCCAGTTTTTCAATTTCTATCCCATTTTTGCAAGTTATTAGGACACCCTCTGCCAGCATTAGAAAAGGCAGAAAAAACATTACTTACATTTTCCTGCTAGATAAGACTTCATGCAGAAAGCAATTTCAACAGCAAGGAATAGAGGAAAGAGAAGTCAATGATTACTGCTGAGCTGGGCTGCTCACTACATCCCAAGCGATGAGTTCAGCCCATCAGCGAGCACAGGAGGAATGTCCCATACTGCTTACAGTTAGTGACATGTGCTAATGGGCCAGGTACGTATTTCAGACTTTAAAAGTTCATCCTGTTGCAGGCAAAGACAACATCTTCCCATGGCATATCCCTGCAGCCTGGCATTACAGGGTGCACACACACTCTCTGCTAGTGACACTGGCACTACTTGCACACCTGTACCTCGTTAGCAAAGTTCTGTACAGCACTGGCCACACACGCCCTGGTGTGCTAGATAGTTCCCATGGGGTTTCAAAAGATGCTACACCTACTCGCTGCTGATGCTGCCAACCAAAACTGCTTGAAAAATCAATGCCAGAGCCACTGCAGACTTGGGAGACAGAGACAATGCAGAGCAAGTGCCCCTGTTGGACATGGAGCACAGAGCTGACACCACTTCTGCAGCAATACGCTACACTTCTGCGGTGCAAAACAATAGGAAAAAAGTGGCGTGAAAGAGGTAGCACCAAGGTCATTCAAAGCTGGAACCACAACTGAATACCAGTAACAAAGGAACAGACAATGCTGTTTCAAATCCCAAAAGGGGAGATAAAGACCTACTCCTATTCCTTTAGAGCAGAGGAATAAACCAACAAAAATCAGGATGGGAAGACTGAACCCCAGACAGCGCATAAATGAGGGTATATGGACTCACTACAGATGAAAACAAGACTGTTGTTTTCTGCAAATCCATGCAAAAGGGTGGGGTATATCGAAGACTAACTGAACGTGACTGGATATAGATTAGAAAATTCCATATGCCTCTGAAATTCTGGATTACATTAACAATTGAAATTGTAATTACAGTGTTGGCTGGGGAAGGAAATCACAAAGAACCGCATTTTCTGGAGCATTTGGAAGTAGCTGCTGTGTGCATAGGCTCTTGTAACATGACCCTGAGAAGACCTCTGTAAGACTCCAGGGCTCACTGAAGGACACAATTCTTCCACCATCCTAAAAATTGTCATCAACCTACCACTGGATCACAAGCAATTCTTTCTTTTGGGAGAGGAGCTGTAATGTACAATTTCTCCTTCAAGCTAGGCAGTTTTGTTGTTTAGATATGGTATTTTTTCAGCTTTTCAGATCTTTTGTAAGAGCTCTGAGGGGACCATAAACCACACATACACTTCAGCTGAAGTCCAACTTCACAAGGTTTACAGCACTAAACATAAATCTTTCATGCTGTTGAAGATGGCACTGGTAAGTCTTTTCAAAGAATCTCACTGAAATACCTAGCAAAGTCTGAGCCAGGATATTTCCATGCTTGATCTCTTTGCTGATATTATCAGCAAGAATATGCATTACATCCAGCTGTGGGAGCAGACAGAGAAGAGCTCCCCTGGCCAGTGACAACTAGAGTAAGACTGCCTTATTTCACAGATGGTAAATCCAACAGTTATTATCTCTAATGACAGAGCCAACATTTAATCCATCACCTACAAGGACAATCAAAGCCAGGATGCCTGTCTCCACTACGTGTCCAATGGAAACAATAATTACATGCAGAGAGGGCAAATCTCATTCCCCATTATATGCAGCACAGAGTATACTAGAAGTTTGTGAACTTTCTTTACACCCTGATGGAATGATCCTGAAGTCATCACTATACTTCTCGTTTCACCAGAATAAATCAGGAAAGCCTAATTTATTCCAAGATAAATATAGCATTCACTTTAAGAGACCGAAGCTCTCTTCTTTCCTCTGTTAAATACTTGATTTTGCAATTTCAACTCCTCATTCTCTTCTAGTGTAAGACTGAGTTTGTTTTGTTTTGTTTTCTTACACAGAATCACAGAACGGTTGATGTTAGAAAGGTTGGAAGTCACTGCTCAGAGGAGGGTTAACTACAGCAGGTTGCTCAGGTTAGTTTGCAGTTTTGACTGTTTCCAAAGATAAAGACTCTACAACCTCTCAGAGCAACCTGTTCCAGTGTTTGACCTAAAACCCACTAGAGTCAACAAGCAATCTTCTATTGACTTCAACACGTAATGAGTTACCTGGCACAATCCCACCCATTATTTAGGCTCATAAATACTCTAGAAAGATCTTGGAGGTTGTCGTGGTTTAACCCCAGCCAGCAACTAAGTACCATGCAGCCGCTCGCTCACTCCTCCCCCCTCCCAGTGGGATGGGGAGGAGAATCAGGAAAAGTAAAACTCATGGATTGGTAAGATAAGAACAGTTTAATAACTAAAATAACTTTTAAAAATATAGTAACAACAACAATAACAATAATTGTAATAAAAGGAGAAATTAGACCCAAGAAAAGACAAATGATGCACAATGCAATTGCTCACCAACTGCTGACCGATGCCCAAGCAGTGATCCACCCCTCCCAGCCAACTCCCCCCAGTTTATGTACTGAGCATGATGTTCTAATGTATGGAATATCCCTTTGGCTAGTTTGGGTCAGCTGTCCTGGCTATGCTCCGTCCCACCTTCTTGCGCACCGGCTTGCTGGCAGAGCATGGGAAACTGAAAAATCCCTAACTTAGGATAAGCACTACTTAGCAACAACTAAAATATCAGTGTGTCATCAACATTATTCTCACACTAAATCCAAAACACACTGTACCAGCTACTAAGAAGAAAATTAACTATCTCAGCCGAAACCAGGACAAAGGTTTTCTGAAATCAAGTGCTTTTGCACTCTACTTCATAAGACAGTTTGATGCAGTGGTGTGGGGACAGTACGTAAATCATTCAGAACAAGTTGGAGTCAAATAGCTTGATGTCTGTATATTTATCAACTTTCCATGTCTCATTTGAAGACAAAACCCGATGTAAATCTCTCAAATCTCTTTCACGAGTCACAATTTAAAAACAGAGAACCTAAATTCAGTATAAAACAGAAAACATCTGGATACTTTGGCTGTAAGGACTTGTAATAACATCAAATAAAAAGACCTTGGCTTACGACCAAATTAAGTATCATCATAGTAGTTGACTAACTGAATCAAGCTTAAGATAGCAGAAAGGCTATACAGTTTATATAATCATATAATGAAAATAGTATTTTCAGAAAATTGGAAAAATGCTGTTTCAGCTAACTAAAAAAAACCCTCCACCAGCTTTTCATTATCTAAATCCAAAGCCTAGGGAACTGTTTTGGTGCTTGGAAGGCACCATTTTATTGGAAAGACAGTAGAAATAAAAAAGTCAAAGAAAAGCAGCACTTAGGAGCAAACAAATTTTGTCAGAGCACCAAGATTCTCACTCCCCTCTACAATTAGATACTTAAGCCTATAATAAAGGCAAACACTTAGCTAAAGGCTTTTTTGCTGCCACCCCCCCCCTTTTTTTTTTTTCAGTTGTCCTAGCTCACACTGATCAATACATCAGTAGCATCAGAAAAAGCTAAAACTTTGTGGCTAAATCCAGGCAGTTTGGATGGGGGAAGTGAATTATGTAGGGGCAAAACTGGCTTTGTGTCTTTTTGCCTCTGTTGACAGACTCAGAAGACAAGCACGGGCTTGTATTAGCCCCTGATTCTGGCTGATGAGACCATGAATCTAAAGCAATCTGTTTCAAGTTTCTGTTGATTCAATATATTAATTCTATTCTCTACACCTTAAGGAGGGAATAAATTCTACCATCTTTAACAGAAAGAAACTGTTGCGGGACAAAAATTTTACTTAAAATGTTCAAAACTGAAAAAAACTCCATCGCATTAACTACTGCAAGCTGGCTCCTTTCTTGCCAGGCTCGGCAAAGCTGGCAGTACATTAAATCACACAGTACTGCAGATGTAGCATGGAAGGAAACAGCAGGCTTTCATTCCTTGGGCTTGCCATATTTTGCAAGGCAATCATGTCCATGCTTGAAGAAAGGACTTATCCAGACTTTTCTCCCTCCCACCCCCAAATGCGTTATATTCCTCCCAACTCCTATTTTACTGGTGGATTTTAGATGAAACTTTTTACTTATCTGTTTTATCACAGCAGTGTTAACAGACCTTATAACCATGACAGCTACAGCAGGGATAAAACCTGAGTGTAGGAACAAGATTTGGGAAAGGAGGGTGATGAAGGCATACCAACAAGATATGACAGTCTGTTGGTACAGTTCTTTATTATTCACTTGGTATCCTGTGAGTGCTAAGCAATGCACAGCATTAGTTCTTTCCCTAATTACAAACCAAATTAAAAGTGGTATCTACTAGAGGGGTCATGGTTTATTTAAAAAGAAAACATTTCATAACTAAGACACAGCCGTGAGAAGCGGTTACACAAACCTTCAGAGATCTCTGAAAGCTGTGGTCAGCCCTTTTAGCAGGGAGGCTCAATTTTGGAGTCCTTCAGATAGTTCTATTAGTCAACATGCACTTTCTTACACAAGGCAAACTGTTTCACTCATGAAAGACTGCTACAAATATGTCAACATTAAGCTCATCTTTTCAGTCTGGACAGCTGGTTTATCCTTTTGTCTTAACACGTCACATAAGCAGCTAATAAATACACAATATTTTAAAATATTTTTTAAGAAAAGCGTTCTGCCTCAGCACATTCAAGTTTATTCTGTAACAGGGCTCAGAATGGAAATATACTCACAGTAGCATGATTAAAAGTCAACATGATAATAGTGCCCTGCAAGTTGTAGCGCTAGTTGGATTTCTTAATTGGATCAGATTGAAAGGGTTCAGTTCTATTTTTGCTGAGGTAAAAAAGTTACGAGAGACAAAATGAGGAAAGACAGACTGATCCAAATATCTAGATACAGATTTTACTCCCAGTTTGTGTACTCGCCTCACAAGCAACGTTGGACAAGCCACCTGTGTGCCCAAGCAGCTCAAACAAACTTAGATTCTGAAAGCTACTTAATGATGCAAAACATTACTCTTTGACTGATGTTCATACTGTACAGAAATTTTTGGCAAAACTGTCACTAAATGAAAACGGACTTCAGTTTGCCACAAGAAAACCCCAAAAACCCAAATGAGCCAAGATGCAATAATGCCCAGCAGGTGTGAAGATAGGAGTATAATAAAAAGCAGGGTATGGCTTTAATGTAATAAGTACCAGCTACTGTGGTCACAGTTACTACAATGAAGCTCTGAAGATACAGTTTGAGTGATAATCTCTTTTCTGACCCTTTACCTCAAAGCTGATCTACACTTGATTTTTTTTATGGATAAAGATCTATAGCTCCAGCCTCAAGTTGGTGCAACAGGAATTTTCCGTTTCTCTCAGCAGGTCTCAGCTCTCAGTTGCACATCTTGGACCTGCAGACATTCCTTCTGCAGTTCTTTATTATCTACAAGATAAAGGAAAAACCTAGCAAGGACATAGCAGGACATTGGTTCATCTGTGAGGTCACAGGTACTACACCTTTGTCATAAATGCATTGCTGTGAGCAACCTTCCTGGGCAATAAATTAACCTCACACTGTAAAGGTGAAAGACTGACACTTGGAAGAAGTTTTAAAAGGAACACAAAGTCTCTAAATTTAATCCTTCGTCTTCAGAAAGATTCTGAAATCCACAGTGAGAGAGGCTCTTAGTTCCAGCTGTTCAAATGCAGGCTACTGTGCGCTTCCCCCAAACCCAAAGGAAAGCCGCGGTCATCCCACACTGTAGCATTAGGAGTTAGCCTCTACTTCTTGTCTTTTTGGAACTAAACTGGTATTCAACAACTGCAGGATGGAAACAGCCTAACACATCCTTGAACACAAGTATTTGGAGATGAAAATCCTGAAAATCCTACACCCCGGGATCAAGTTGCTGAGCTACCTTTTTCCACAGAAGGAAAATAAGTATGTATTATCAAGCAGGCTGATTGCATATTAAAGATTTGCTGAATCAGAATACAGTAGAAATGAAGACGCTCACTTTAACAAAAGCCATACTTTATTTCATGCAGAATTGTATTACTGATTTTCCTGAGTCTATGATTAATTTGAATATTGAATTATTTGATGGCACTGAAATGAGAGAGTTTCGATTTGCCTTCTGATCAAGTTTGTATAAAACATATATTAAACAAAGGAACTTGCATCTTTTGAGGTAAAAGAGAAGGCATGTGGACTGCTAAGAGAAAACAGAAGTGAAAGCTCTGGAGATTAAAGATCTTTCATTTATCCTCAGAGTAGGCACAACAGTATGTCTGTGCTGTGTCTCTGTCCACAGCTGCTACCTGCGCCAGCCCTGCTCTTTGGTGACCATCACGAGATTTATGTGTCTGCTGTCTCTGAGCAATCGGTTACATTATATGGGGAAGAGGCTTTGGCTACCTTCATTCAGATGCAGCCCTTTCATTAATAAATAAATAAATAAATAAAAATCCACATTCACTAAATCGGTAAAGCAAACATAGGAGAGATTGTAAGACAGCAGTCAGGTCACTGAAATCCTTCCCACCCACCCCCCTGTTGCCCAGAACACACTATGGGATTTGGTCACTTTCCTTCCACTCTTCATTTACTGAAAACTCAAAGTGTGTTTTACTTTGCAGCCTTTCTGATACTAACGGCTACATCACGGAGTTTTTTCACCAACTGCTGTACCATCAGGAAAATAGCAATTCACGTGGACCACCCACCGCATGACTATCAGCTAACACTTAGCAGCTGATGAGCCAGGCTCTGTGCACGCACATTCATCACAGCCCTCAGAAACAGGTATTCCAGAGTGAAGACTTTCCACCACGTGAGGACCACAATTATGATTTGCTACTTTCATCCTGTACAATATGTAACAACCATTGACGCATGCACAGCATTTACCAGCTCAACCACAAGCCACACTAGAAAATAACTGGTGCAGCTTTCCCTGCATCGTAAGTATGCTTTGAGAGGTGCTCCACATTGCAAAAGTAAAAGTGTGAAGTTAGGAATCGGTCAAGCTGACAGTTACCCACTGTCATGGTTTAACCCAAGCTGGCAACTAAGCACCACACACAGCTGCTCGCTAACCCCCATCCCTGGTGGGAGGGGGAAGAGAATCAGAAGGGTAAAAGTGAGAAGTTGCATGGGTTGAGATAAAAACAGTTTAATAATTGAAATAAAATAATGATAATAAATTGTAATGAAAAGGAAAATAACACAGAGAGAGAAAGAAAACCCAAGAAAGCCAAGTGATGCAAATAAAAACAATTGCTCACCAATGATATATGGTAGTCGATATATATTCCAGATGTCAATTATATTTTGTAGTTTGTAAGCAATAAGTAGGTACAAGCAGAATGTATGGTTTCCTTTAATGAGATAAGACATCCTGCAACTCCAGTAATTAAAGGATGTGTAGATAGATTTGTGAGAACACAGGAAAACAGACATATGGACTCTAGGACAAGAGAAACTGAGAACGCAAGTAAGAAGACAAGGGGTGATTTGTTGGCATGAGAAGAGCACTTTGGGGGTCAAAGATTATTTGGCATGAAAGATACAAGAAGAACAAAAGAAAAACAGAAGTTTAATATCAAAATATTGAAAAGGGTAAAGAACAGTTAAGCGAGGAAGAGGATGATAAGACACCCGAAGAACACCTGACGACCACCCAAAGACCACCCAAGGCAACAACTGTGACTGCGCGAAGGGCATTTGCATATGTTAATTATTTCTCAGAAATGTAATGAATATGTATAAGGTTTCTGGGAAATGTAATGAATATTTATCTCACACATGTATTTAAACTTCACTAACGAGCTTTACAGGGTGCACGATAGGTGGAGCGATCCCCTGCGTACCCAGCGCTGAAATAAACATGCCTGCTTTATAACTCACTCTGAGTTGTAAAGTACCGTGCGTCACCACCAACAGACCGATGCCCAGCCAGTCCCCAAGCAGCAGGCCCCCGCTCCCCGGCCTGGCCCCCCCCCCTCCAGTTTTATTGCCGAGCATGACATCATATGGCACGGAATATCCCTTTGGTCAGTCGGGGTCAGCTGTCCCAGCCGTGTCCCCTCCCAAGTTCTTGTGGACCCACAGCTTGCTCACTGGTGGGGTGGGGGGAGAAGCAGAAAAGGCCTTGACTCTGTGCAAGCACTGCTCAGCAGTAACGAAAACATCCCTGTGTTATCAACACTGTTTCCAGCACAAATCCAAAGCATAGCCCCATACCAGCTACTGGTAAGAAAATTAACTCTACCCCAACCAAAACCACCACACCCACGGAGGCAAACAACTGTGGGCTGCTGACTCCATCACCAGTGAGGCTCAAGGGAGCAGCTGGCAGTGAGGTACCACCACAGTGGGTAAGGACTGACCCTATTTGCACCCCATACCATCCCTCTGGGTGGGAGCAGCAGCAAGCCTGACTTCCCAAGCTGGCTGCTCCCCCTCCTCCTCTCCTGCCGCTTGTGCCAGGGCCGCAGAAATTAAAAGCAGAGGCTGCTTAGGCAGACTACCTGTTCCTTCCTAGATAAGGAAAGCAAACCCACATACAAAATACCCATCTGTTTCCTCTTCTTCTCCACCTCCCCCCACCCCCCCATACATAAATCTCTTTTCAATAAGATCTAGCTGTTCAGCAGAATTTTGAGAGCAGCTCAACATTTTACTCCCCAATGGACATCCTAATCCCTTCCAGCTCTGTCCGCCCTGAGAAATCACCACCTTGAAAACATTTCCTGCATATCTAACACACAAGTTCTTATTTACAGCACAGCATTCGGCATTAGTCACAGCTCTGCAGCCCAGACCTGTGCAGGCAGTGGGGCTGTGTGCGGGATTAGCTCTGTGATACGGGGCGACGGCATGCCGACTGACACCTGCAAACCAGGATGCACTGGGAGAGCTGCATGCTTCTGTTGGGCACTTGCTTCAGATGAGCATGGGTAAGAGTAGGTCAATGCGTTATTCATATCTCCCAGGCACTGCGCACTGGACCTGCAGAAGCTCTGAACAGCAGAAGCTGCGAGAGTCAGCAGCTGTAAACCAGTGGGGCCATTTCCTAGGCAGAGGGTCCCACGCCAGAGAGCCTGGGGAACAGCCTGCACCCTGCCAGCTCGTTCTGGCTGTGCTGTTCCCAAAGGCTGAAGTGAGGGACAGACGAGATTCTGAGTTCAAAGTTTATCCCATTTTTTTTTCCAGCTATACCAGTTCTAATGAAGGTAATCCTTTCCCTTACAGACTTTGATCCTCTTTTTAACACCAGCACAGATAAACAGCACTATCTTCAGCTGGTTGTCACAAGAGTTTTATGTCAATTAGTGAATGATAATTTTCAAAAATATTAATTGAAGCAGGCTGGAGTGTGGCTTTAAGATGCTCCTCACAGATGGAGACAGATGGTGAGTGTTACGGGCACAGTAAGATGTGAGAAATGAGAGCACAGTGATGGACATCATGGGATTAGGCTCTGCAAAAGATTTTTCCTTCCAACGCTACCTCCATTTTTCTGTCTACTCTGGAGTTGGAATAAATCTGTAACCTGCTTGATAGATCTTTAGCGCAAGAAGGAAGATAGGTCTTCAGTGCAAGGAGTTAGTTGTGAGGGGATGCTGGCATCTACCCCTTGAGCACTTGCAAGAAGTCTAACAAAGAAAGGTCCACTATAGATTCTTCTTTTGCACACACACAGATAGATGCAAAATGTAATCCACAAGATGGTTTTTTTTAAAGGATTCCTGAAAATGCATATGGACCACAGTACATTCAGAAGAGTTCTGCTGTATGTTTGTGAAAGTGGAATTATTTCATTTTCTATTATAGTTAAATGGCAGTAGTGTTTGTGAATGTTATTAGACCTGACAACTTATATTTTGTGTCCCTGATGTCAGTTGAATTTTATCAGTCTCTCTAAATGCTAAAACTGACATCCAAGAACAGGAAACAAGCGCTTCAAGGAAATGAGTTCTTCAGGAAAACTCTTTTTGGTTATGTTTGCTTATACTGTATCAGAATTTCATTCCATTTCCTGATATAAGTTATCTTACACACTTAATAGAACAAGTACTTTTCAGGAACTCATGCAGACACATGCAGGCAGTAGTGAGCTGCCTACCTACAGTATTTATGTTGTATGCATCTTGGCTAGAAAAGGGATTCTACTGTTATATTCATCACTGGATGTTCAGATATTATCACACTCTGAGTAACCAAGAAAAGTTTGCTTGGAGGTGACTCTGCTGCAATGTTTACAATGCCAGTTACAAGAAAGCTTTCCTTATTTTGCTCAGACCAACAATCTAAGAACCAAAACCTTGCATAATTCTGAAAAGGCATTTAGCCCTTTCAAAATATTCAGGGGACATTATGCCTGCAGCACGGAAAATCCAAGAATAGAGGATTTTTTCCCCACACACAGTTGGGGGGGTTGTCAAATGTCAATTGCCATTAAAATATCTTTAAAAAGAATTGTTCAGTACAAGAGTCTGAAATTCAAAAGATAAGACTTACTTCTCTGCAGGAATAAACAGCGTGATAAATTTTAAAATGGAAGTTTGAGGAGTTTTTTGATGTAAATTCTCATCCAAAGCTTCATTCTCAAATACATTTCACAGTTCATTCATGCCAAGAAGCATTTCTTATCTTCTGAACCTCCAGACTGTTGGGCTAAACAAAATGCATACAACTTACTTGTAACTGTTTCAGTGTATTGCACAGGGAGGAAAGCAGAATGCCAGAGGAATTTCCCCAATCTGAACAGCAGCGATTTAAGCAGGAAAACCCCATAAAAATCCAAGTCATTCCATCTTCACGGCTATTTTAATCTAAATTAATCAGCTCAGTTTGGCCATCGTTAATTAAGACTCTCCTTTCTGGAAATGCATCTATCAGCTGTATTACCATTTCAGCTGTGGCTTAAAAAAGTTAAATTACTCACTGTAAGGCAGAGACCATAAAGCGTATTACAACTCTACCTGTTAGGAAACATAATAAAGACAAGGCCTGGATATTCTAGAGAAGAGGGACTATGAAAGATTTTAAGCAGACAGAAACAGAGCAAGGACTTTCTCTTCTTCTACTCAAATTCCTCAATCTTACATAATATCTAGCTAATTTTACAAAAGCAATGGATTCTGGGGGATTAAGAAAATACATCTGTTTTTACCACACAATTTTTTTTCTAAAACAAAGTATTGTTTACTTTCGCAAGGGATGACTGTGCAACTAAGTTTATAACTCAGTTCATATTGCTTTGCTCCCCTGCCTTTATATCCCTGCTATATTCTTTGTGAACAGAATAAACAAAGAGACTTTCAGTATTGTTGCTCAGAGTAGTCTGCCAATTTATAGAGTGGCTTTTGCAGCTCTGCTTCTTATCCGTGGTACAACCCAATTTTTTGTAAAGACGATTATTAAGGAGAGTTTTTCCAATCAGCTGTTCTCTGCAAAATCTAGATTCTTTGTTTTAATTAAGCAGTTAATTAAGAAATCATTAATTTCCTTATGAGTGAAATCATGTAGTTCCTTTCAATTTGCATGATCTTGTAAGTATAATTTAATACAAACAACTCCGAGATCCATCTGGATTTTCACAGAATAAACCATGAATATTGGGTTAATGATTGTAAAGCACTTTGAAGACAAGAACTGGCAAATACTCTCATCTATCCATGCATTTTGTTTAAACTTGCCAGGGGCTCCAATAACTGCAGCACCTTGCTGAGTGAATAAAATTGCTAGTTCCTCTATTAAAACATGTAAAATGTGACTCTAGAACAAAAACTTAATGAAACAAGCAACAAAGCCAAAACATATATAAATTTTGAAAAAAAAGGGGGGGGATAAATCCTGAGCACTTTTCCTGCCAAATGCCACGATGATTAGCCTTTACTTTTTTTAAAAGCAGTCAGATGCTACAAGAATCTTAAGTAACAAAGAGATAAAACCCAATTTTTGTTGAAAATGGCATTTCATGAGGTTCCTGGATAGCAACAGACACTACTAAAATAGTGGTTTCTTTACAGTGTTTTAAGAGAGCTACAGAAGCTAGGCTTTTAAATAAACACTGAAGAGGAGAAATTGGATTTCTTTCAGGTGAGTATTTCCCCCAGAGGCAATGCTGTCCTGGCAGTCCCCAGCTCCTGCCCCATCAGCTGCTGGGCTGGTAACCCTCCAGCCCTGTGCCATGGTTGTTCCCAGCTGAAGAGCTTTTGGGACACAAGCCAAGCTGAGGCTTGACCTACGCCCACCGCAGGCCAATAAGACTTAAGCAAGCCCTTGAGCAGCATCAAGGAGGAAAACACATAGGTCCATTCTGTCATGCTTCTGGGCAAGGGCTCATGAAACTAAGCTGGGACACAGGTTATTTCTGCAGTGCAAGTTAAAACCTCTCTCCATTCCAAAAATAACACCACTTTCTTTAGGGCATTCAAGTCCTTTACAAAGGCAAATGAACATTTTTCTCTCATGCCCTGGGCCAGCAAAAGTAAATGTTCTATCCACCAGAACTAATGAACTTCAGTGCATTTGGGGTCCACCTCAATTTTAAGTACTGTTATTTAGCTAAACCTGTCACTTTAAAAAAAAAAAAAAGTCCTCTTTAGCACACCACATGGACACTAAGATCACACACCTCTTCTGTTTTCCTCCATACGGTAACTCTCTACACTGCATTATTTGCCTACCATTACACAATATTTCTGCCTGCTCCCTGCATACCACCTGTTTTATACATTTGGTGAACACAGACACATATTTGTTTATGAAATTCCTTTACCTTTTAAGAATATTTATTCCCCCATCCTTCCAACAAGACACAAGGGAATCTTCCTAACCAAGAAAATGTCAGTCTTGCAGAAAAAAAAGTTATGAAGAACAAATTCAATGCCCATTTGCTGATTTTTCAGTCCTCACCGCTCCTCTGTCTCTCCAAAAACTCTTCTCCTCCAACTTCAGAGAGATTTTAACAAACAACATTTATACCCATGGACTGTATTTTATCACGGCAGCCCATTTCCCTTATCACCCTTTACAATTCCCTGCTTTCAGTTTTACAGCCTAAAGCCTCTGTCTGTACACTAATATTTCCCCAGGAATTCTTCTTTTAATCTGTTGAATGGAGACCTGCTTGAAAGCAAATTCAAAACAATGAAACCTCATTCCACACTCCCTGTAAGAAGCAACTACAACAATGCAGATTTTAACGCATTGAAAGCACGGACTAGATTTGCCCTCCAACAGCTGCTCTGCACAAGGGCTCTGTCTTGGATTAAGTGCTGGCACTGGCTGTGCTGCAGCCCAGCGTTAACTGTGCTCTCTGCTATTAGAGCCAACCAACGTGGTCCCTATAACCCAAATCCACCCTTTCACTAACAGTTCCACCAGAACGTGCTCCAAACTCATCACACCTTTGGCCAAGCCAGGGGCAGTCCCAAGCAGCAGCTCCTATCATAAGGCTCTCCGTAACGACCTGCTCTTTCCAATGAGCCTCTCTCTCCCGTCGAGGATACCCGTTTTCCTCTTCACGGGTGACACACCAACAGTGGCAAGCAGGAAAAGCGGCGATGGGCCACCTCCGACTTTTCTAGGGGATTTCTCCAACTCATTCCCCAAGGGAGATAATCAGTGCTCTCCTCCAGGTCCCCTCACAGAGCAGAGCTCCTCCACCACCCCATCAGCTACTGTAAGCACCGTTTGTAGTATTTCAGCAGGAGAAAAATTGCTATCAAGGTCCACTTCTAAGTTGAAAACGTGATCTCACTAGCATACCATGCAAGCAATTAGGCAATTTTATATATGACAGATTCACAGGAAACTGCTTATTAACATTTCATTCAGTAAAGGCAAGGTAGCTAAAAATAACTCTAGTTAGCAACTTTCTGGATATTCAGAGTTATCTTTTTTCTGATAAAAGCCCAAAGGCCCAGGAATTTATAGAATAATTAAGTTTTTAGGCCAGACATGGAATCTCACAATAAAGTTTCAAACAATGTTCCAAGTCATCCAGTTTATTCAAAACACATCTGTTCTACAGCATTATGTTACCTCTACTGCAAAACCAGCATATTTTAACATATCACAGAGATCACAGAGCACCCTCATAGAGATTCACAAGCATGCACCTCTGACTCAGTCCTCATTTTTCTAGTAACACAAAGTGATAGTCTCCATTCTCTGACCATGGTCAAACACTGAAGGAGGGTCTGTTAACACTACTGGGGAACCATTCTTGCCCTGAATCCCCACAATGAAGTATGAGGCTTATTTCAGAACAGAGGTTGTACAAAGATAATTTAGGAGTTTAGGGTGGAGAGGTCTATCATACCCGTGCATCTTAGAGATTTATCAAAAGCTTTGATTAGATTAGGATATGCAAATCACAGTAAGGTTAGGCCAGACCTTTTTTTCATTTACAAGCTTGTTTTCCTGTAGCTCATCTAATAGCAACTAAAATAAATCAAGGTATCCAGGAAATCTAACGGAGAGATTTATGAGAATACAAATGGCAATAGCTGGAGCTTGTCTTAGCCAGTAATTCTGATAGATACATACAGCGCAAAGTGTGAAATTTACTCAAACTTTGTCTGGATGCAAATGTTGAGGTTTGATATCTGAAAACAACAATCTTTTAGAAAAACCTGAAACAAGAGAAACAAAGAAGAGGAAAGAAAGATAAACACATACATTTAGACATGCACCATTTTAACAGTTGGTTTAAGTGAAATAGAACCAAATTTCCCATTTTTTTAAAATTACAGTAACATTTCAATTGTCATGATTCAGCAGAGGTTTAACAAAGGTTAATTCGAGAGCTTACACACACACACTTTTTTCTTAAACAACTGCCTTCTCATTCCAGACGGCAGAGCCATGGGAGCTGTTGGTGGTGGTACAGAATAACAAACTCTTCCTTCTGTGCTTCAGGGAAGGGGAGAAGACTTACAGCAGCTCCTATAAAGTCACTTGGTGAAAATCATCCTATTCATCTGGCTCAACACCAGCCTTCTGCTCCACTGCATGCTGCATCAGGGGCATTCAAAGATTCATGTTCTGGGGGTTTGGAAAGACTCTCCAGATCCTGCCTATGATTAAAGGAGTCTCCAACAGCTGATCGAGACCACGGGATGTGCATAACCAAGAGGAGCCTATTGTACATCACAGATGAGTTTTATTATCACTTGTGCCCACAAGCCCCATGCCATCTGGCAGAGACATGCTGACACACCTGCCTGCACCCACGGTGCCCAAGTGCCAGGCTCCAGCAGCTCTCCCACCAAGCAGCCCCTGTGCTACGGCAGCCGTGGCCTGCTGAGAGCTACAACAGCAAGGTCCTTTCTCTGTGCTCAGAGGGAGGAAAAGAGCCAGTGTTTGCATAAAAAACAATTATCACTTTTAGAAAAAAAAACCCCAAACCTCAACTACATTCATCTCGACGTTTATTGTTAATCATTACTAATTCATTTTGAGTGTACTGCATTATAATAGCAAAGCCATTCAGTATTCATGAGGACTGGGAACACAGGCTGAGAAGGATGCAAATGTTGTGGCTCCCTTTTTAACAGGGAGCTTTGGCTTTGTGCCCCAGGAGCAGAAGACCAAACTATCCTGCATGCAGCAACACACTCTCTGCTTGTATATGCAGCCCCAGAAAACAGTGCCTTAGGGAATGGGACAAACCTTGGAAATCCTTGCAGACCTGCACCACATTTCACCTTCCTCAATGATTACCTGGTGGAGTTTGAACAGGACAAGGTAGCTTCTAACATGTCACACGCTGCCTTGTGGGCACCAGTCACCTCCCGCCACCTTGCCACTGCATGCCACCACACCAGAGGTCTCTTAGCTTCCCCCACAAACACTGGAATAGGGCATTACCTCAACTAATGTAATGAAATAGAAACAACTCTGGTGTCCTCCAGCATCGGCAGCAGGGCCTGACACCCTTCTCCAGAGAGCGGCTAACCAACTGGCTCCCCCTACTTGCAAGCTCTCCTCCTGCCTGGAAGTCTTTTGCCCTTCAAGCTGAGAATCACAGCTTTGGGCTGATTTCCATCACCCCCATCTTATTCATTGCAGTAAGCACAACCTGGTCCTTGAGCAACAGATCACCTGCAAGCTACAGCCCTGTCTCCACGCACAGGCTCCCAGCAGTTTTGTCACATCTCTGCAAGTGAACAAGACCCTCTTTGCTAAAAAAGCTCAGGAAAGCTGGTGCAAAGGCTTTCTCCCAAAACTCCTTCCGAAGTCACCAATCTAAGTGTTATATGACAATGATGTCATCACCCTAAACATGAATTAACAAGGGTCACATTGAAAGTTAGAGGGGAAGGATTCCCTTTCTGCATTCACTCCCAGTAACAAACCTGTGCTTTAGTTTTATACACCATGATTCTCCAGTGAGATCCAGGGAGGACTAACATACATTTAAGGTCTATAGCCTTCCCAAATTAAACCAACCAAACAAAAACAAACTATGTATGCACCACCATATAATTTCCATTCTCCCCCCTCTCACTTCTGCTTTCCTCATTTCATTTACAGAAGTGCCAAAGGAAAAAAGCCTCACTTGGTACAGAAAAGACAATTCCAGAAGAGTTTGCATTCTGCTCCTGCTAAAACTCCACAGCAGTGACCAAGTATTATGCCTTCAGGAGAAAACAAGTGTCACCAAAGCTAGTTTCTGTGATCTTCTGACCAAGTATTATCTGCTTTCTAAATACTGCATCCTGAGTCACTACATTTTTAATAACACAAAGAATACACTGTAGCTCTGTTTTTAGAAAGTGAAAGATCAATCTCAGGTCATTTTGATGCAGTCTGCTCTTGGCTATGATATTGCTTCACTGACAACAATTAACTAAGGTCAGCAATATAATTTACCCTTTTTAAATTACAGTGTAGAAACATTGCATAGAGGAGCACATAAACTGCATGAGATTTAGTAGTGACCCAGGAGCTCGATCATTAAGCACACAAGGGGGCATATTCTCTTTGCTCTGAGTGCATTTCCCATTAATGCTAACAGCACATTGAGAAGAAAATATACTCCATAAACTTTCATTACTCACTTTCTCCCTTGCTCTTTGACAAATGAGTTGCTGATGCAGACTCAGAGGTAGGTAATACACCCACTTCTCTCTCTGCTAGTGCTACAGAAAACCAAACAGGCTTTTTCTTGCAAGTGCAGACACTCCTACACCTCACACTGTGGATTTGATTAAATCCTGCTTTTAAGCCATTCAATTCCAGTCAGTATTTGAGTGGGACTCAGAGATACACTAACAAACACTGCCAGAAAGGACAGTCCTCTTTCTTCCCTTTTCACCCACTGCCCTCACACTCCTGTCCCCTGCGTTGCACCAGCTGTGGTGCCTGTCTGATCCCTTGAAGAGTCAATTCACCCCATTAACTGAGCAGGAAAATAAGAATTTCTCTTCTAGCCTAGCAGAAAACTTGGGTATCTCTAAACTTCCTGCTCTCAAAGAGGCTAATTTTTTCCACAGTCAGCTGGTATCCTGGTGGCATTCCAAGTGTATAATTACTTTCTGCCCATTCGCATTCCTATAAGACTTCTCTTTAAGATACAGATTTTTTTATTTTGTGTCCTAAACCAACTGTGAAAGAGCTGCCACATGCCACTTTACCAGTGGCCAAATGTTGCTGATGAATAAGGTAGCTCTGAACAAGGAAAAATATTGGTCCAAGAAGAGGAAAAATTGCAGGTGTTGAAACATCTGCTTTGGGTATCATTACACAATTCACACACAAATGGGAGATCTGATCATTTTTCACAGGTATGAGGGATCTCTAACAGTGAAGTTGTGACAACCTCTCAAGGAGGAGCATTCGGAAGTAAAGGCAGTTATGGATGACACAGTCACCAGAGCTGTAGATAGAGCAGCAGTCCCTGCTAGCACGGGAAGAAAAGGGAAGTTTAGGAGGACTACCCAGGATGAAGGCATCCTGCCTCCTGCAGCTCCCTGCTACGCCAACAGCTGCCGTCAGAGCTCGGAGCTGAAGCTATCATCCTTGCTCTGTTCTTGTGGCCCAGGGCTGGGCAGGACATTCTGTGCTGGCCCAGGAGTCCTGTTTGCCCTGGCTGGACAGCCCGTTCCTGCTCCCTGCCTGTCCATTCTCTGCAGAGGAATGAAAGGTGCAGGCAGAGGCGCTTTGCTCCATGGTGCTTCTGCCAGTTCAGCCCCTCAGGTCCCCACATCTGTTCCTGGTCTCAGCCTCCTTTCCTCTTCCCTCCTCAGCCACTAACAGGGGGGTTGTTTTGGGGAAAAGAGAGGTGGAAAGAGCACATCTGGACTAGACGTCCATCAGCATTTACTTTATAGAAGTGTTTGCTTTTGTTAAGGTGCAAATAACACCTTTATTTCTTTGGCTGCTGGATTTTGCAGGGGAAGAAGATGATGTTTCTTGGAAAACTGACTGGAAGTAAAAGGCTACATGGACAAATGTGGGTATGTGGAAGTCACAGTAAGTAGAGGGAAAACCAAGCCTGAACGTGCCTTCCTAATAGTGCCCCATACCCCAGCTCTTCCATCACACTGAACCCACAAACTCCTCCAAACTCACACTGGCCCCACAGAACTGAATTTACTAAACACAGTAATCTCACAGTAACAAGAAGCCTTGAACCAGGTCTAACTTCTTGAAACTTATCGCCCTCTTCCAATCTGCATTTCCATATATTGGAAAAAAAACCCCAACCACCCGTAAGATAATGAAATACAGCAGGAAATCCCACCCTCTCCTAGAATTTGTTGCTTCCAAAGCCTCTGCCAAGCTCCCTGTGCAGCCATGCCACACTCCGCTTCCCTGTAAGCTCCCAGACCACCAGCTCATAAGCTATGCCTCGCATGTGCCTCTACTAAAACAAAACAATGGAAACACAGATTTCTTATTATCAATACATTTACAAGGTGGTTGTTCAAAGCCCTCTTGGTTCCCTTGAGAGCTGAGAATAGTTTAAATCGAGAACTCAGTATTTAAAACATGCAACTCTAAAACAACTCCACAGTCTTAGACAATCAATCTTCATTCTGAAGTAATGTCCACAGTCCACCAAGATTTTGTACCAGACTGAAGTCTAGCACTAAATCAAAACCAAGCAATGCATTTAGTTCAGCTTCAGAGCACTCCTGCTCTCTGCAAGCCTGAATCCACCCAGGTAGCTACACAAGCTCCCTGTCACATAACTCAAAATTTTTGCTAGACTAAAACAATTGGCAAGTCCATTTACAGCTAAATAACCTCGTAAAGAAAAAGAAATATCCAAAAAAAGTTTCAGAAGCACTCAATATGCTTAAAAAAATGTTTTGAAGCTCATATATGAAAATCTTTAGCTTGAAGACATCTGGATAAATAAATAAGACTACTAAATAAATAGCCTTAAGACTAAATAAGACAAAAATACCTGAAACAGCTCTACTACATCTGAACATTCCTCCAAGACATTCAAGGGTGCTAGGGTGGATAGACATTGCACTTACCCCTTTGAGCCTTCTTTTCTTGCCTGGTCTCCTGTCTTCTGTGCATTAGCACTCAGCTCAGGTGCTCACCTGGCAGCTCACCTAGCAGTGGCGAGAGCCACTCCTAACAAGGGGCCACATTTTGCACAAACACATTTTTTCAAGCAGAAATGTTGCATAACAAATTAATCTCATTAATAAGACTAATGTTACATTAGTAAACATAACTCTAGCATTTAGCAGAGGAACACCCATACCACCAGGACACACTCACATTTTGGCAGGCTACAACACCGGCATTTATTAACCTGCAACATATATGACAGGTTTAATGGCAACAGCTGGAAATAAACTACAAACAGGTGGGCTGAGTTATGGGAGGTTTGGTCACTGGCATATGAGCCTTCACCTCAACAAGGCTCTGCTTGCAGCAGCTGAAGCTGATCAGAGCCTGGGCTTGGGGGTGCAGACCTGGGGCGGCTGGTGAGCAAGCCCGCAGTGCAAATGTCCCTAATGGCCTGCTTGCTTCATCCAGCCACTGTCCTCGCAAGCAGATGCTGCCAGTCACTTTGTTCTGCCGTCAGGCAGAGCCCATGTCTCCCAGTGCAGGGGCAGCAGGCAGAGCTGCTCTCAGCCAGCAAGCACCAGCCTGCCCGACCCTAGACTCCTACCGACGTGCACAGGCAGCACCTTTCCATTTTAGCAGGGCTCATGCCATATCAAAGGGCAAAACAGGTTCCTTTGAATCAAAAGCTTTCTGCAGCACATGTGTTAGTACAGACAAGGAAAGCTTTATGGAGGTAACAATTGCTGTCCATTATCACAAACACGGATTCCTTTTAAAATTCAGCTGCTATGCGTGAACTGGTAGAAAGTGCTAATGCTGACAAGCATGTGAAACTGTTGCAAATGTTCTGATAAAGAAATCAAAATTTAATCACATAGAGGAGTTAGGTTTGATTAAGAAGTAAAATTGTGAAGCATAATGTATAGGATTGTTAAGTTTGAAACGTAGCCATAGAAACTTTAGGAACTGTGTTATGTGTGACTATAGGAACCTTAATATTGTTAAAGTTTGAAATAGCTAACCATGGAAACCTCACCAGGTGGTTACTGGTTTTAATATGTTTTGTTTTAAGAAATTAAGGAAACCATCACGGACACCAGTTATGCTGCTTGGAAACCCCCTTACCCTTCCCATCTCGATTTGAGTATTGAAGATTCCAATCAGCAGAGCTAAGTGAAACTGACCAATGATTGTTTTTAAATAAGAATATTGATAAGGTTATATAATCAAAGGACCAATCATTATAAAGGTTAAATTTAAGAGCGAGCATAGTATGCATTTTTATGTAGAGCTTATGTAACAATGACCTGACAGAAAAAGTCTATAAAAACTGATGGATTTTGATACTAAGTTGATCACGCCTTTGGAGGAGCGATCCCCCATGTCCCCAGCGGTGCAATAAATGAAGTGCCTACTTCCTAACTTCACATTGGTGTTAAGGAGTTTTATTCCGGAGTTCAGTAACAAACCCAATGCCTACATGAGCAGTTTTCATATCAAGCAGGTCCTCAGAAACCACCAATAAACTAGAAGGAGATGGTGCTGTTTGGGGTTGAAGGTTGGGGTTTTGTTTTGGGGGTTTTGTTTGTTTGTTTTTGTTTTGAGGGGATTTTTTTTTTCCTGATTGTAGGTCAAAGTTAGTGGTTTTAATGAAATAACTTGACTTTCAGAGATACTGAAATCCATAAAATTTCTGAAAGGCTCAGGACTTCAGAAAACGAGGTGATTCCTTTTCAGGCCTAGCTATTAACATGGATAATTTTTAAAAATAATTTTGTTTGAGTTTCTTCAGCAGCTATTTTAGGAGACATTTCATAGTCTATCCTGACGATCAGTTCAAATCAGTGTTAAACCTACCACTTTCACCAACAGTACATTCACTCCAAATTAGAATGTAAGCATCTTATATATTTAATCACTGAGCGCAGTTCTTGTAAGGTGATTCTTTGACTTGTGGTGCAGCACAAGTGCTAGAGTTTAACTGGAAACTACTTTTAAATATTCAGTATTCTGTGTAATAGTATCAATGATCAAATATGCAGAGAAATTCGACTTATTAGTTAATAAACCAGGCTTTAAACCACAGATAAGGAGCAACCAGAAATAGGAAGCTGTCATTCATGAAGCATAGATCAGCATTTTCCATTTCTTTTCCCACCTAGCTAATCACAAATAGAAATGAACCATGGACAAAAAACTTAATGGCTTCTTGGGGGAAAAAACCAATGCCAAAATGGTCTATTTAACCAATTGACAGTAATTGCGTAAAGAACATTATCTAAACTTCAGTTTTCTGACTAATTACTGTACCAGGGGGAGAAGGCATGAAACTAAGAAACAAAAGAGAAGGGATTCGTGATATTTTTTATGGCAAAACCTGCAAGGGAAATTGAAAAACCTAGTCATACTTATAATGACAGTGATATTCACAGCAGATTTTCCAAGCTGTATGAATTTTTATCACAGATCACTCACACACAAATATTTACTTCCTTAATGGACATTTTTCCTTGAATGAATGCTAAATTGTGTACTGAAGCAGAAGGTTATAAGTTAATTGCTATTGTCATTTCTACTCGATTACTGCCTACACTAAAGCTGTCATGCAGTAAAGGCAAGAGAGAGAGAAACACCACCTCTAATGGTGAATTTCCTGGCTTTTATCACTGTGTCAAAACATTATCATTTGGTAATCACAGGTTTTCATGCAAAATAGCTCAAATGGCAGCAAAATCCCGATGCAACGCCTTTTTAAATATCAGTTTAGTGATGGTAAGGAGCAGGATTAAGCACTTAAGCACTGCTTAAATTTTTAGTAAGCTGGTAGGTACTTAGAGGAACTCCCAACCTAAGCATGGGCCAGCCTTTCCATCGCACGGGAAGACAGGCTCCTCTGAGGGGCTTTTGAATGGCTACACTCTGTGTAGGCAGCAGGAGGGTGGTGGGAAAGGCAAAGAGAACTGATCCTGTAACACAGGGAATTTGGCACTTCCCTCCGATGGGCATTCACTGCCATGAAGCCTTTCCTGGAATTCAGTTTCAAAGTTTGGGGACCAGGAATCCTGGCGTTCATCAAGAACACACAAACCCAAGTTTATACTGCTTTCCCGTGCCTCAGGTTTCTAAACCCACGTTATCCTTGGAGTGCTCTTGCCACAGACACCAGGGTTCCTCTCTGGCTTTATGAATATTAAATCTGTCTCTATTACATGATGAACCCCAACTAAAGATGCTGGAAGAGATCTGGACCAGAGTGCCTCTTGGGGTGAGATACATTCTCCTGGAAAGGGGAACACACACTCAAATCTCACTTCATAAAAATGGAATTTCACCCCTAAACCAGACCAGTGCTCTAGCCTCTTGGGAGAGGAGTTTCGTCCTCAGGCTCCACAAATCTAGCTCGTGGTTTCCTTCGCACCTGCCTAGACTCAACTCTTACTATTCTGTGAACTACCTTAACTTCTAAAATAAGCTCAAATGAAATGTGTTGTGTGTATGTCACTTCAGTAGTTTATTTTTTGCTAAAACTAGTTATTTAAAGGTGCCATATTTATGAATTAGTTTGACCATTCTGCTGCATAAATATTTCAATAGAAAAAATTCAACACCAATTCCACAGCTGAATCCATCAACTCCTTTCAACCCCAGTGCAATGCTTTCCTCTCTATCACAGTTCAGCCCTGAAACAAAGTAGTCTCAGACATACAGAGAGCACAGGGGAGAAGACATCATAGAGTTAATGGATTATGACAGCAGATAATGAAACACCAATGTATTATTATATTAATAGATCCACAGCTACCCAAAGCTGCAATCATTAAACAGCAGCTGAATCTACCTATCCAATTGTGCATGGATCGCACACTTTCAGATACGGACATTTTTGTATCGCATTTGCAAATCCCCCAGATGGAAAGTCAGATTAGCATTTGTTATTTTTAATCACATTAGGGAAGCACACACACTTACCATACCTCTGCTCATATGTAACCTTCACTCCACACAGGAGGCTCTGCTCCTCTATGCAGACCTTTGTATGTCCCATTTAGATTTGCTTTCTGCAGAAAACACTAGCAAAACTCCACCAAGACACAGGCCCGCTTCTAAGAAGCAGTGTTTATTATAGATGTATTTATATGCCTCAGCAGCTCTTTCCCCTTAAGTCACTCAGACATGATTCTTTCCCTGGAAATGAAGCATGAAAGCGTGGGAAACTACTCACAGCTTGATGACTGCATTTCCTTAGGTCTGCCAGCCAAATTACTAGGACTGTGTGAATACACAGAAAGCTCATTTACAAATTAGGCTGTTAGAAAACTTGGATCCAAAAAGAGGCATCTGTGTGTTCTCTGCATTACAAATACTCGTGTTAGGTTGCCTAAAACAGCTTGTTTCTTTGGGTACTTGGCGATACTTATTTATGAAGATGATTTCTTAGATACTTGTATCTAAAAAAAAAGCATAGCATTTTACAAATAATAATATCTTCTGCTTCTGAAATGTCCAAGGAATATCACTGGGTCAAACCATGAAACCATTACCAGACTCCCTGGGTATGGAAACCAGAGCAGGAGGGGAGAGTATGCAGTACTGTACAGTTCCCAGATTGGGTGTTGGAGCATGTCCAACACTGACCATTTCTCCTTCAAATTTCAGGATAAGCCTCCCCATCCTCAGCTAAAAGGCAACGATAACAGAGGCATGTAACTGATATGTTCCCACACTGGTCTTACAAGCAGTACTGTAATTTTCAAAGTACTTGCTGTAGCACCAAAGAAAAACAAACCTCACAAACCTAAAAAAAGAATTCTGCCAAATGGCTGGGTCTTGCATTAAATCCAGCTAAGAAGCAAACTTCCAACAAATGTTAATTTATGGTGCTTATACCAGTGACTACCAAATCCTCCGAGTACTCTACAGGCAGGTGTTAGAGCCTGCCAAGCCAACGTTGAGTTAGGGTTTAGTTACCAACTCATTATAACACATGGCATTGATACGGGTGGATTTCTTTGTCTGCTTTCATAATCCCAGCTTTAATGTTTATGCTACACAAATTTTACACATGACTAAACAAACATCAAGTCTAAAATCCAAGTTTTTAAACTTTTTTTCTTCACTTAGGATCAGATTTTGTCACCAATACTGCATGTATTACAGATTATGGCAAGATGAGTAGCTGGAATCAATTTTATTGTAAGAACCATTTCTTGGTTTGAATTAATTCTTGGAATAATGAGTAATTTACTTTACTATTAGAAGGGATGACAGGCACCAGAACTTGCAGCAAATCATCATTAAAAACAACAGATGTTTTATTCACACTATTGAAGAAAATTTAAGCCTAATGTGTCTGGGTGAAAGCCAGGCTTTCACTGAGAAAACAGTAAAACACATGTTCTGATTGAGTGGGTCCCTTGGATATTACAGGTCTATGCTAGTGGTGTGGACTTCCCCAAATCAGGACTAATCTTCAGAGATAAAGAACAACAGAACTGAATTATATTTTTTAAACACAAAAATCTTGAATGGCATAATTTTCTGTTAGTTTATGTTGTTAGAAGAGGAAGTGTTTTCATTTAAAACTTGATAATGAGAGAAAGCCAGGTAGCTTGTTGTGGAATCCCATACTGACCTCGTGTTTATTTGTTTTGTAAATTGGTGTTAGGCTTTTCCCTACAAGCTGAATCCCATCACCTCAGAAGCTCTCAATCCTCACATCCTTTCTCAAGTCAAAGACACAAATGTGGTTTGGGGATTTTGTTCACGCGAAATCATAGATTGCTCATTTAGAAATTATTACAATACAAAAGATATCCCGTTACACATTTTTCAAACAAAACTCCTTTGGTTACAAACTAGGACATGTTTTGAAAAGTACCTTGCTTTTGAGGAAACTGGCGACAAACTTTTTGATCAGGAATTTTGGGAATTCATTTGGAATAACTGAAACCAAATTTTCATTCCAGCATTATATCATGAGTTTCACCTTATTTTATGTGGTGTGTATGATGAGCACTGACGTACAAAAGCCTTTATATCATCTTTAAAATAAGGAAAGCCATTGCTACCCAGAAACATCTGAAAACCTCTTCAACTTACCTTCTTCGATATCAAAGCTCTTCTTCACTGTATTTTCACAAGTTTCTGCCAGGCGGGGACATCTTGATCTCCAGGCCCCCTCTGACCTGTCTGTCCCCGGGCCGGTCCTGGGCGAGGGTGGTCACAGCTCCTCCTTGCGCAGGGCCGTTTGATTTCCCTCTCCTACCCTTCCCGTTTCAGTCGCCGAGAGACCGAATTCTTCCCAGGACATAAAGCAGAAATCCCTTCTGAACGAAGCAGGACGCCTGGAAACGAAACCGCCTCACGGCGCCTGGGGTGCAGACGCCCCGGTGCGGGCCCTGTGAGGAGAGGCCGGCTCTGCCCCGCGCCGGACTCAGCCAGTTCCAGCCGGTTCCGCAGCGGCCCCTGCGCCGGGCGCAGCTGAGGCCTCGGCGAAGCTGGTGGCACCTCTGGGAAAGCGTGTCTGAGAGAGGGCAAAAGGCCGCCTGGGCGTGAGGAAAAATACGTGAGAAACAATCCTGTAACACCAGGAGGGGGAGCGGGAGAGCGGCTGGGCGGGCAGCTGGAAGCTGGCCAAGGCCAACCCACCCCGATCAGAGAAATTCAGCAATTTTTGATGAAGGACTGTGTTTCATTTTTCTCACAGCTGGTCTATTTAACAACAGCAAAGAGAAGAGGAAGGGCAACAATCTCCTTACGTAAATATCCAGAACAACAATGTACTTCCAGTAGCAGAGAGCGGTTCGTACTACTGGCCCAGTTTCACCATGGCATTGAAAAGGAAACAAATGCTTTCCTGATGTTGCTGATGCCCATTTGGATACTGCTGTTAGGCTTTATCTCCTGTCACAGGCCTCTCAAAAAACCCCCCAAATAATCCCCGTAGACAAGCATTCGCCTTTCCAGGTTCTTCCCAATGACATCAGGCACGCCTTCTGGTCTTGTTCGAGTCTCTCTCATGAATCAGCAATTGGAAATGTATCACCTCAGCCCAGACAGCAGGCTGGACCTTAACCTTTTAAAAATTCTGCTTTTAATTAGTTGGCTCATCTTTCTTACACAAACGTTGCCAGGACTGTAAATTGGGGAGAGCAGGAAATGCCCGTCACACTGCAGAACGCTGGAAAGGTCAGGGCAGTCTCTGCTGCTACCCTAAACAGGCTCTAGAACAGACGTGAAAGGTAGGTGCGATGGCAACGGCTGCAGCAAAGGTGGCGAATGGCACTTCAAGCTATTTTTATGACAAGCAGTGTTTCAGTAAACAGAAACGTTCCTGTCTGGAAACACACCGTGTAGTCTTCCAGCATGAGCCCTCTTTGCTCAGCTTGCTCACACGAGCTAGCACCAGCAAGATGAACGGCTGCGTGGTCAGCAGCTGTACGTCTTCGCTCATGACACAAACGAGTTCACTGTTAAATGCCCATTCCTCAACGATTTGATCTTGGCTCACAGGAAAAAGAGATCCAGTTATGTGTGTGGGAAGACTGAAGTGCTCAGACAGAACGTAACACCGTGACAGGCCGTGTCCTCCACCCAGCCCTGTCCCACCGCTTCCGTATGAGGGAATACGGTCCATTCACACCAAATTTATAGGACCTTGAAAATGCCAGAAGTCCCTTTGCCCCTGAGAGAGCAAAATTATGAGAGGTATGGGTAAACTAACCGGGCAGAGACTATCAGGACTAAGCAGGGAACAGATTTTGCATTTTAACAGCTGAAATGCAAAACTTCCGAGTTAGCTAGGGATTAATCTAAATGGCTTGAGTCAAAAAGAAGTGGTTTGGGGGTTTTTTTTGTCCACATTTTTTTTGTATTTTTAAAAAATAGTGCTTTAAGTATTTAAGAGAAACGTAATTTCCAAATCATTCTTTAAAAGTCATTGTGAAATGCTTTAGTGTTTTCAAAAGCCATCTATTCAATTTTTTAGTAAAAACCTATTTGCCTAGTACTATCTAGATTTGTAAAACTATTGGGACTCTCCAACTAATATTCAGGTTTCACTTCAGGCTTGGGACAGTGCAGAGCAAACCTGGCTCCACTGAAACAGTCAGCAGTTGAGCGAGGACAGGGAGTTGCTGAGGTGGGAACGGCGCGCAGAGCAGCACTGGCAGACGTGCAATAACACCAGATCAGTGAGGTTCATTTATTTTTATTTTCTTCACTGTTCTCTAAGGACCGAGGTATCATGAAGGTCTATAAATTGCAGCTTCCTCATTGCAATTTCAGTGTTTTCCTGCCATGCAGTCTCAGGAAGGACAGAAACTCCTGAAGCATATTTTCAGAGTCACTCTTTTTAATGCCACATTAATAAAGGACTCAGTTTAGGCTTTGCTTATATTTTTAAAGACATACATTAATTCTATGAATTACAAGTCACATCTTGTAATATATTTAGAGTTGTCTGAGACTATCCTAAGAAACTGAGGCATTTAGTTAGAAAAGAAATTACCTTAGTCTCTTTATGGGCTTCTAAAAAATCTCTTAGAATCTCTCTATCTACATGTTTAAGCTGTATGAATATCTTAGGAAAACAAGTATCTTTTGATAAGGTAGAACCAATTTCTCCAACTTTTTATATATATATTTTATACATCTCTCTCTCTCTCTATCTCAAATGCAAGTGGGTTTTTTTGGCTGTCAAAGACACATGTATAATTTTGGGAACCTCAGCTATTCCCTAGTCAATGGCTTCACAGCACCAACACAGTTGTGAAAGCTTATTTATGGCAAAGCATCAACATGTTTTCTTTGACTTTGTACAGAGAAAGGTAGAATGGGTCTGGCTATTTTTTTGTATTCCTAAAGAAGAGTTGAGACCAAGAGAAACATTTGACCAAGAAATTTCATAAAAGGTCAAAAAGCTACAGAAAATTATCTTAAGGGTAGTGTCAAACAACCAGCCCTCACAACAAATACTGCCTCTAGTACATGGCACTCATCTACAATTTTTGCAATATGCACTGGAAAATTTTACATAGAAAATGTCAAAGGTGAGAAACATTTTATTACCCCACAGTTGAATAGCAAATTAGATTTAAAAAGCATTACATCAAATAGTACGTTTAGGAAAGCCCCCCCAAAAGTCTAATTTAAAAGAACTGAAAGCATCAGTGGAAATGAAAGGTTCTTGTCCCAACCTACATTTGTAACCAAGCCTGAAAAAAATCACATCAGAAGTTGGGAACTAACTTGAGTGTGGAGTGCCCATTTTATGACATCTTAAGGTCAGTTTAAAACTCAGCTAAATCTTATTTGAATGTCTAAAATGTATATCCATACTATATAAAAGCTGACAAATTACTTCAGCCGTTTCTGCACAGGACCTATACTGGCTTATGTATTACATCAGTCAAATCATTGCAAATGATATGCAAGCTCAAAAGACACACACAATTTTTGTTAATAATTTGTTCAAAATTATATTTAAAGAAAAAATTCGAGACCAATTAATTACGTTATGCACAACACCTTCCTAAAGACACAAACAAAATTCATTAATTGATTTTCATATTTGCATGCAACTTACATTTGAGGGAATATTTTAATTTAATTAAGCTCTTCACCATTGAAAGATGTTAGTGTAATCTTTATGATCTAGCAGTGAAATTGGAAATGAAGCACAAACTCAGTTTTAGATTGTCAAACACATATTAAATGGAATAATTTGTAATTCCTATGATTTGAGTTGGATACAAATCAGAGACCTTTAGCTGCACCATTGTATTTCTTTACCAGTAATCTCTGGCAAACAGTAGTATCTTAGAAGAAATCCATATTACATATGTGTGCCCTGCATCCTTCAATTCATCTGACGCTCTCCCTTATCAGACTGTGCTTTTAATTGCTTGCAGCTGGGATTTTTAAGGATATGTACTTGCATCAGGATGTCATAAAAAAACAGAAACTGAGAAAAAGTCTCAAGACAAAAAAACCCCCGTATGGTTTTGACCACGGGTAGGGTTAAAATACATTGTCTTCTCTGTAAAAAGTCCTAGAAAATTAAGGAGACAACATCTTGCTGTGCAATAAAAGAAACAGGACTGCATGGGGAAGAAAGGATGGGTTTGCTTATGAAGTATTTGCTCAGGGCACTAAATTAAAGCTCTGCTAGTGAATTTAATTATAATATTTTCTAACTTTCTGAGAGCCTGGTTTTACAATTTATGCAAGTTTTACACTGTGTCACACAGCATGTGTTCACACAAATGCTAAAGGCTCTCATTAGCAAGGTTCAGAAATCAAACACTCTTCTGAGGGCACCGTAGTCTTCATTCTCCTGTTTCGTACCTATGGAGCCTTTCACTGCTGGGTGACACAGGCTTCCCCATGCCCACCCCAGCAGGTCCCCTGCTTCCCCTTCTGTTCCCTCACGTGGTGGGTTTTCCCCACGATCTCTGCATAGTGATGCCTTCTGGCTCACAGACCAGACTCTTCTCTAGCAGGTCTCCCTACCTGAGGGTTCCTTCTTCTAGATTCTTTGATATTGCCTCCAGTTTAGCTCCCTAATTTAACTTCTGACTAGATCTTAGCCATTTAAATCCTCAATTTACCTCCTCCACTCCCCCCTTACCCTCACAGCTCTAGGAACACCTAAAGCCAGGAAAGCCCTTTTTCTCTTGTGAGTTATGCAGGCTTTCATTCTCCCCAATCCCAGCAGTGCATCTACACCTTTTGCAGCCAAAGCCATTAGTTTTGCCTGCTGTCCAAAGTGGCTGTGATCACGGCCAGCCCAAGATAAAGAGCAATGTCTAATGATTTCACACTCAGAGCTTTGCTACCCCGTAGAGCTACTCCCCGAATTGCAGGAACCAAGCCTCGCTGCTAACACAACCCTTCATTGCAGTGCAGCTTTCACAACAACAAGCATCTTGGAGTGGGTGCCCTCACTGCCTCTGAAATACAGTCTGAAGTATCTCCAGTCAGACAGTCCAAAAATACTCCACCTTGAAAGACAGCACCTTTGCCTGAAAACATAGCTCTCCACTTTTAAAAGGCGTAAGTGGCATGGGGTTTTTCAAATTGGAGTTGCTACCTAGCTTCATTTCTAATATACTAACCCTAAGTATATCAATTCAGTGAGTGAAATGAGTGACAGGATTTACAATGAATGTTAGCTCTGAAATACTGCACAGTCTCATGGTTTGAAGAAGCAATTAAACTTGATATAGTTGGGAGAACAAATAATCCCAAAGCGGAAAGCACACTTTCAGTTTTCAATGTAAACAAAAAAAAAGCAGTAAGAATGATGTGGTAACATACAGGTCTAAATCATACACGCTGTTTCTGCTTCTGTATAATTTTGCTGCATTGCTTAATAGGAAACATTCGAAGTGAAGAGCTGTCACCAACTGCCACTGAACCTGCATCTCATCCTTTCTCATAAATTAGCAGAACTGTAAAGCCACAACCATTACAAACTTTTTAAACACTTAAAATAGGCCATTTATTATTTTCCCCCTTTGGCCAGCAAGTTAGTTCTGCAAATACTGCAAATTAATTCCAGTAGCGAAAAGAGAGGTTGCTACTTCTTTAGTTATGACCTTCTCTATTTAGAAGGGTTTTCTTTGCAGCAGAAATTTGTCGAAATTTGTCATCACAGCACTAGTTTCAGCTACTGTGCCAGAATATCCCATTTCCAGCCAAAACATCAGATCTGTACTTCTGAATTAACCTTCCTGGCTTAACTCAAGGTCACATCGTTTTCTCCTTCAGCATCATTTAGCCACTTCACCCTGCAATCCCTAGAACCTCACAGTACTTCCAGTTCCTGCCACGTTTCATTTTTCTTCATACCTCCTCAAATGCCCTTTCAGTCTTTTCACATTTCTAGTCAACTCTCCCCTAACTGGTCTTCTGGTTTCTGGTTCCTGTAGGTCGTGACTGAGATTTTCCTTCTGCTTACATCTTTCATGCTGCAGACGGCTGTGCAAGCTCTTCTCTAGGACTGCAGAACTACTCTGAAACAGGCCGCACAAAGACTGCACCTCAGATCTGCACGCAGACATCATTGCCTGAGAGTGAAACACCCAAATGTGCATTGCCTGGTGAGTCCCCTGAGGGCGGGCTCCCACACCAGCCGCCAGCCTCCACTACTAGCTGAGTGTCCAGACAGAGCCCTGAGGCTCCTCATGTGCAACCCCAGCAGTCCCTTTTCCTTTATTCTCCCTGACAAATCTCCAGAGCCAATGAGGACACCACAGACCAAGATCTTACCCGTTCTGCTGCTACAGGCCATCTCTTGGTCCAGAATACAGGAAATAAACCCAACAAGTGGGGTTTTTTAACATTTTCCTATCATGAAGAAAATCAGCTGGTGATGTATCCTACCCTTTTCAGTTTGGTGTCATCTTTCAGAGCAGAAGGAAACTTCTTTTCAGCTAGAAGCACCTATTGACTTCTAACATTTTCTGGATGTTTCAGGATGGCAGGTCTGACAGGAAGTTTGAATGGTGGCTAATTGACTACTTCAAAGTAAAGGAAAGATTTGCTAAAGATATCCCCAAAGTAATTTTGGATTCATTTATTTTCTTTTACTTCAAATAAAAGCACGCTGTTACAGCAATGTGTCACAGAGTTCACAGCAAATGCCAGTGAATCCTATAATGAAGCCTGCTGTATTTGCATATGCAATTAATACTGCATATGGTAGCATTCAGTTTGTTAGTTATCTCTTTAAACAGTGTTCAGTAATCCGCACTTCAAGAAGTAACACACCATGCAAAGCTTTTAAGGTGCTTTACAAACATATTTCATAAATCTTCAGCAACTTCTTAAAGGTGCACATTATCATCCTTACTCTACCAATGGATAAAACTTTGCACAAAGAATTAATGTACAATTTTTCAATGGCATTTAGTGCTTAACCCTTAATGAGGCTTAAAAACCTGGTCGTACATCAAGGTCCCAGAAAGAAACTGGAAAGGTCCAAACACTAGCAATAGAAACAGCTAAGGCATAGGAATATTTCCACACGAGGAGAGATCAAATAGAGTAGAGCTAGTTACAAGACAATGAACATATGGCAAAGGAAGCATAAGCAACCAAAGCACAACTTGCCAGTGCCTCTTCCCTCTTCATCATGGTTAAACAGAAAGCTGCAAGTGGAGATACACTGAAATTCAAAGGCAGGTCATTGAAAAAGGAAATAATACTGTGTACAGCTAACGCAAACCTGTGACTGTAAGACCTCTGTAGGGCAAGAAATGGCTGGGGTCTGGGCCAGACCTGGGGACACAGTGCCAGGTGCAGTACTCAGCAGCAGCGTCTCCCCTCCACAAGGCTGTAGCTCTGGCTCAGCCTCTCCATGGGCTGTGGGAGAATCAGTGTGAGCAGCAGCTCTCAGTGAGCTCCCTTCATCACCCTGAACATGGCTCTTCCCTTCAAAAACACTTGTGCTCCAAATAAATGCAGCATGCCTTCCTCCTCTATCACCCCACATAAGGATACAAACAAAGCGAACATATACCATTAAGCTTGCTAAAATACCTGCTTTAGGTTATTAAACAATACACCGTACAGGGTTTGGAAAGTACCTCCCAGATGAGAATATTAATTCACAACTGTTGGGGAGGATTTTATACTTTTCTTTTTAACCCTACACTTCTCTTCCGCTGAGGTTTCCTGCTCCTGCCTCTGCAGCTGTCACTGTAAGAGTTATTAGGTCACCAAGGAGAAAAGCATGAGATGACTGACTGCATCTGTGCCTTTCAGAAGTACAGTAGGAACAAAACAGGCTTGCAGCCAGGGCTGAGTGGCTTGCAGTTTGCATGCAACTTTTCCCAGTGCTCTGAAGAAGGTAATCTGGCCTGCCATCATGAGAGGTGTGAAGAGGAGAATTACTTGATTGCTGAAAGTATTTGTTTTCTGAAATCAACAGGAAGACTACCTCAAAGGTGAGCATCCATACTGTAGGAGAAGGTGCTAGCTGGGGAAAAAAAGAAACCTTGGCTCCTATCATAGTAGAGGGTTTAATAATCCAGACTGCCAAAGCAGGAAGATAAGGGGAACGCAGCTTTTTTTTGCTTGTGAGCATGTGAAAAAATGCCCTTGAGCAACAAAGACAGCAGCCTCTAGGAAGTGTTAATAGACAGACATGACTGGAAAAAAGTATGATATTGCCAACAAGGTTGTCAAATTCAGTAATTTTTTTCACACAGGATGTGGAAAAAACCAACTAGAAAAGGGGTCATCCAGACTGGATTCTAAACAAAAGTATGGAAACTGATAAAATCAATGACATGGGACTAGATTTTTTAATAGGGAAGGAAGAGGTTAGAGGATACTTAGATAAGCCAGAGGTTTTAAAATTGGCTGGGCCTGATATCCATCCTCAGCTGATGAAATCTCAGGGCTGTTAGCAGTTATTGGCAACCCAGCGTTGAAGAACAGGGATGAGGTGCCGAAGATTGAAACAAGATAAATACACTTCCTGTCTTTACAAAAGGCGGACGATGAGGAGATGGGGAATTAGATATCTATCATTTTAGCTGCAGTTCCTACAAACAAATAAAACCAAACAATTGGTAAGCAGAGAGAAAATCACAAGAAAATGAGCGGCTGCCCGATTGGATCTGTTCAGAGCAATTGGTGTCAAACCAATCTCGTTTCCTTCAATAGTAAGACAATTGATTTTGTGTCATATCTTGATTCCTCTAAAGCCTTTCACAGTATTTCATCTCACTTGCTTGTATATAAGCTAAGAAAACATAGTCTGGATGAAAATACTAGGGGGTGGATGCAGAGCTATTTGAAAAACTACTCAGAGTCATGCCAAAGGTTCATTCTCAAAATAGAAGATATTAAAAACCTGAGCCTCATGGGGGGCCTTCTTATGTCTGGTAACAGTCATTATGAATGGCAGATGAATTACTGTACTTACTAGATTTGCAAATAATACCAAGCTGGGAAAGGGGGGAAATAAGTTGAAGATCAAATGTAGATTTAAAAAATATCTTAAAAGTTGAATTCTGAAAACAAACAAACCCAGGTTTCTATTCAATAAGAACAAATGCAGAAATCTACACCTATGCTGGAATAATCATCTGCACAAATGTAGGGCAGGAAAGAATTTTACTGGTATTAGAGCTCCATAAAAAAATTCAGGAGCTATAAAGGATCAAAACCCGTGTGTCACAAAAACCAGGCAAATGCTCTTCTAGAAGTACAAGCACAGAGATAAGTTACAAGACAAATGAAATAACCCTCCTACTCTGCTCCACACTATCAAGGCCTCAGCTGGAGTACAAGATCCAATTGTGGGTCATGCACACCCAGAAAGATGTAAGCCAATTAAAGAAAGTTCAGAGCAGTGAGAATGATCAATAGCCTAATAAACAAGACCTAAACAAACTGAGGTTCCTCAGGAAAGGAGAGACCAAAAAGAGATGGTAAGTACACAAAAGACCAGTGCAGAGGAAGAGGTTAATCTGTTCTATGTCCTTGGTGGATGAGAGCAGTAACAAGCTTCAAGGTTAGCAAGGAAGAATTAGTTGGTATGAGGAAAAAGCTTTTCACTGGAGAAGGTAACAAAGCACTGAAATAAATTGCCTAGAGAGACTGGGAAGCCTCCGTGTTGGGAGGGTTTTATGAACAAGTCAGAAAACAGCTGCCAGAAGCTGCCTTGGGGCAGACATATGGATCAAATTGGGTCCACAGGAGTCTATGCTATCGCAATGCCTCTGCTGCCTTATGCCCGCACTGCAGTCTGCCAGCTCACTTTCATATAAACCATGGGAAAATAATCAAAAGCAAACAGATATTCTGTATTTGGTATGGAAACTACCTAAAAAGGGTATCTTCCCCTTTCCTACCGAAGCCCTTCCACACCTTAATACCTTGCACATCTATAATGCCCTAACTGCTAAAGCTCTATACATACCTGTAGGTACTAAGGGACATTAGGAGATGTGATAGATAAAATTCCCAGCAAGAACATGCAAGGTCACACAGAAAGGCAGTGACAGAGCAAATAATGCTCTGTGTTTCCTGTGGCTCAGGCACCCTTGCTGTTGCCAGCTGCTCACTCTCCCCTCAACTATTTTAGTATGGATATACAACGTTCATTAACCTTTCTCACCAGACCAGAAAACTAAAATCCAACCCCACTTTCCTGAGCTGCTCAGGAAGTTATTGCTATCTTGTTCCCATGCATAAATTTAGAACCAATTTAATCTTCTGGACAGTAAATTGTTAATTATCAGAGTTCGGGTAATAGTGCTAGGTGTTACAGAATTACAAGCTCTATATCAGCTAGTTGCCATGGTCTGGGACACCTACATCCTGGCTACACTCTGCTAGAATTAGCACTCACTTTACACCACAGGAAATAAAAAAAACCCAAACTATTTGCACCTCTCTGGGCCTGGTTCCCCACACAATATCTTAACACAAAACCATGCTCAGCAATGAATTGAATTCTCTCTGTGTTCCTGCTGGTGCACCCTTGGACACACTCCTGGGTCACATCTGGAGGTAACTTCCTTCTTCCGCAGCATGGGCTGTGGACTGCTTCCTGAAAGTGTCATTTATTAACAACCACCCTGCTACTGCACAGACCTAGAATTCAAGGCGGTTGTAGATTTTTCCGGTCTTCCTGGCTTTTGGTACTTTACTAAGTTTGCTACAGAGAGTCCTGCAAGTACTCTGGAGAGTAAATGCTCTGTGGGGTACCTGGTGGCCTGTGACTAGAAAAGGCTGGACTTGACATCAGCATCGTCCCTTCTCAGGTCCCTTTAGCTGTGCTCCTAGCTAAATCTGGAGTTGGCCAGCAGAGCCCCTGAGTGCTGACTCTGTGCTCGTCTATTCCTCCCACCTCCCTTTTCTACTTCCATTGCCTGTGTCCTGGTTTATGTTGGAGGGCGGCTGTCATAATGCTTCACTTTACTGAGAGATTTCTTTGTAATTTGCATGCATGGGTACTTGCGTAATGGCATGCTGTGGAGTTCAAAGCTGTTTTCTCACTTTCAAAGTAGTCCTTGTGTGTAAGTTGTCCCAAGTCTGATGTGCACCAGGCTTGTATTTTTGTTCTTGATTGAGCACTGCTGCACTACGTTCTTTTTAAAACTCTAGCTATTCTGGGAGAAGTGTATAATTTAATATGTTCAATAGATTTCTTGTCAGGCATTCTCGTACAACTTCCTTCATCTTGCACTCCGATGTTTGATTTTCCACAGTAATTGGATTTACTGCATTTGTGTTTGCTTTTATGACCTATGGTAAATGCTACTTTTTTAGCCAAGGACTGTTAAAGTGTTTGCTGAAGCCTACAGTAGCCTACCATGTAGGTTTTCTGAAACCTGCAATGCTCGTTTTCAGGCAATTTGGAATCCTTTTTTACATAGGGTATTAATATACAAATTAATATAGCCCGAACACTACATTAAGCAAAAGCTCTTCTGTACAACAGTAGCTGTGGGCATACAGTGTAACATTATTAACCTGCTCTATGGTTAGATGCACAGCAATTCAGCATATTTGCAGTGGGCCAGACCCAAGTATTCAAGCAGACACCAGGAAGAAAAACTTTTCTCACAGGTATTGCTCGAAAGCCCATTCACAGGCAGAACTGGCCTCCCCATTGAAAACAAAATGAGAAATCTGAAGATACAGCGCAGGGGAGACCTTCAAAACCTTCTGCAGGGACAGAGCCAATGTCCCAAGGAACTTAGAGCCATGAAGCTGATCTAAGACTGCAGAAAACAAAAGCTGTGAAGATGAGAGCTGTACAACATCTGAAGCCTAGTCACACCATCTCTGCCTGTAAAAGTGAAATCAAGATAAACAATCACCTTTGCGAGCATTATAAGACCTGCTAGGGACAAGTGGAAGACTGTTACTATTGGGATGGGAGGGCTCCCATCCCATAACTAAGCAAGCAGGCTCTTTGTTTCTGCTGGCTTTATTGGTACCTTACCTAGTTCTTTATTTTGGAACCAGTTTCCTTTGCTATTGAACAGATGTGGGAGAGTCAGAGCTGCAGGGATGAAGGCAGGTAAAGAGAGAGGCCATGAATAACAATGGCTTAAAAGACAGGGCTTCAGGAAATCACTCACAGGGCACACTTTTTGATTTGTCTCTGATGCTTGCACTGGTGGTCCTCAAGTTTTTCCTACAAGTCCCATCACATTTGTTTTCTTTCTTCTTCCCAGCCATATGTGCACGTTGTATCTGGGGTTGTCATTTGTACTTAGTACTCAACAGTAGCTGCTTTCAACCTTTTCCTTTTGTATTCAAAAAGCCCAGCTGGGAGTTCTAAGCAGCTGAGCTCAAAAAGATGCTTTTAAAATTGAGAAGCAAAAAATCAAACAGCTGCAGGGAGCGCTACTAAAATCTTCAAAATGTGGGAAGGAGCATAAATGCTCCAGTACAACCTGCTGATTCACTGCTTGTTCATGCAGGATGCAAACCCAGCAGCAGTGGCTGCACTCTGTATGGCAATCCTGATCGGCTTGTTCTGAGCAGGACTGACCCCAGGTTTTTCCTGAATGCCTTTGCAGGGACAAGCTGGTGGTAGGAACTTGGTCCTTACAGCATTCCCCAGTATTCATCAAACTCTCTGGTCTGCAGGGAGTCTCAGCATAGGATCCTCGAGTTTTATAAACATGAAGAGAAAAACCAAGGAAAGCAAGCGTCCAGCAGTAGGTAAGGGACAGCAGATGGTGAGCAGATGGCCGGCAACAGCCAATGCTCCTCCTGACAAGGGGAAACAAGCCAGCACGCAATCCTGCTAGGAAATAAACTTAGGTCAACAGGAAGCAAGTGACATGTTCACATTCTTGGGAAAGAAAAACAGAGAAAGCAATTACTGGAGCTATTCTTACTTACAAAGGGGAAAAAACATCATAGGGTGTGGTAAATGAAGCAGGTAAGTGACAGCATTGGTAACAGATTCAGGTCTCCCAAGTTCCAGTACTGTGTAATGATTTGCTTTTATCATCGTAGTAAGTTTTCAAGTTATATTAGACTGGTAGAGCAGCTCGCTTGCTGTCCTAGACCTGATGCCCCTGGAGTTGCAACGTATCCCCTCCCTACCAAAAGAAAGCCCCAAGATGTGTCCACCAGCTGCTGCTCATGCAGACATCAGCCTGCCTTGTGCATGCACATCAGTCCCAACACAGGGAGACCCTTGAGGACTGGCCATGGACAAAGCGGGAGCACAGAAGGACCCCTCTGGTCCATAACTCCTCTTTGGTCCACCAAACCCTGACCTGTCCATCTGCAAGGTTGTATTTAACCTCCTCAGATGCCATAGAAGTACTTTTTCTTCAGGCTATTTCACTCCTGTGGGCTCCCTTTCTCCTTTTTTCTGGTGTGGGAAGATACCTGCTGAAGTGGGATCCTTGAGGCCCTCCTCTTATGTTCATTTCTGGGCTGCCTCTTCACCCTGTGCTTTTTGGTTCATACAAGGCAACAATCCTCCACCCTCAAAAGATAACTCCAATTCTCCTACAGTGTATAACACTGTGGTATCTGATAGAACTACAGTGTATCACCACTGAGGTAGAAGAAAATGATTTACCTACATTTTCAATGAAATACATTAATTCAGTGTATATTAACCAAGGCACTACAAATTAGTGAGTGTATATGAGATAATGTGAGGTCAAAGTATTGAAAAATGTGCTATAGAAAGCACAGTATTTTGAACTGTATGATAAATGGAAACTAAGATGCATCACAGTTTTATGGAGAACTTCTTTTTCTCCTCCTAAAATATGCATATTGTACAGCAAAATTTTCACAAGAATGAACTGGGGAAAAAAAACCCCACCTTTCTGAAGATGTCAGAATTAGGTCATCTCAACATTGTTGGGATGTTTATTGGATTCATATTTTTCCACCTCATCAAATGACACAGTAGAAGAAGTTCTTTAAGAATAGTAACAATTCAGAGGTCAGGACAAAAGGCAAAAAAGGGGGACAATTTCAACAACTGGTAAATCCTTTGAATCTAGGAGAACTGAACTATGAAGCAATTTTAAGCACAGAGGCATCCAGTTAGGACAGAAGTGGGTCAGGTGTTTAACGGAAAAGCACAGACTAAAGAAAAAGTTTTTTTCTACTTCACAGTACAGCAAACTTGGATTAAATAACAAGCCCAAAGCTAGAGGTTTTTGAGATATAAAAATAAAATTGACATTCTGTCAATATGAACTTGGTATTAGTTAGTAAGTAGAATCCTGCGAGTGCCCCAGAGAGATGATGTCCACCACAGTGGACTCTGGGAATCATGGGGCCACAGAAGCTTCCCTAACCTTTCAGGAAGATCTGAGATGATGAAGCTGTAAACAGAGACAGGCTTTCATATCAGCTCACCGTACCTTGCATCCAATTTCCACATGCCTTGTGCTATGGTAGGATTTTTCAATGATACAAATGTTCCCTTGTGATGGAGGTATAACACTGACATGGAGCCATGCACCATTACTGACATGTTAACAGCAGCTCCACCAACACAACAGCTCGCAGTGACACTCAGAGCTCACCCTCTCTTGTGCTGATACAATTTCCCCTGGGGACACACATATACTGGCAGTTCCTGCCTAAGACAAGAAGTCTCATAATTTTCTGGAGGCTGATTAGGATGAGAAAACCTATGCTGTTCCAGCTGTGGGCTTCTTTAAGTTCTCCCAGCTCCTCTTCAGCTTTAAAATGTTGCTCTAAGCCTCCCAGGGCACTGTCTCGAAGGATGCCCACTCTTACACTCAGTGGCATCATGTATCACTATGTATTTGTAAATACAAATATTTTAATCTAGTTAGGATAAAAGTATGCATCACTAGTGAGCCTCAGTGTCTGTGGCACTGAGCCTGGCTGTACTCACTGTATATTAGCTGCAGCTCAACAGCACAAATCCACTCTTCACCCTTTAGCTCAAGGACCTTCCTGGTCTCTGGGGCAGAAGTAGTTTATACAACTGGAGCATGAAGTGATGTGCTATTTGTGAGGCTTTTTTACTATTACTATTATTTTTGACTCCTCTGTTGGGTGTTTAGGCAAAGAAGCTGCCTGGTATGCACTTGAAGTGACAGTGTGCCAATTGCTTACAGTCACAAGACGCTAATAGCCAAAGAAATTGTACATGCTTCTGACTTCTCAGACACGATGGAGCAGTGCTTCAGCATGGCTGAGGGAATCTTTTACAGTTTTTTTCATGTTGAAACTTATATAAATCTTTTCACAGTCTAAATTTTAGCAAATATAGGAAGTAGCATAATTATTAATGTGAATGTATCAACATTTCAGAAGCCTTCTCTCAATGAAAACACCAAAGAAATTAAGTGAAAAAGATTCATGAAATACTTTTTTTCTTGACAAGAGTTCTAATCCAAATCATGATAGAAGTGAGTTTGTGGTTGGACAAGCATATTTAAACCACCATAAAACAGGGCATTTCACTAGCCCACAGCAAAACAACTCCTCATACCCACCTAATGACAAAGATGGAAAAAATTGTTCAGCTTTCATTAAAAAACAAACAAACACAGGCTCCACTGGGTATCATAGCTATTCACACACAACGGCCACTGCAGTCCACCTGCAACTAAACCTGCTTCAAGCTAAGCTGAAATAAATTATTCAAACTGTTTCATTATCTCGTGAGATAAGAATGTAGAGTGGTCATACCTGTATTAAGTGGGATTTTAAAGGCCATAGAAATGCTTTAAAATATTATTTTAAGGGTCAGTAAGTTAATCTTATATTGTGCAAAAGCTGCCTCTGCCTTTGAGCAAATAGCTATGCTTATAAAACCTAACTGAACAACTGGACTTTATATGCAGCCTCCTTTCATATGTACACAGATCATTTTCCTGACAAAAATATTGATCAAACAACACTTGAAATGAGGGCAGCCATCCTTAAATCAAAGTGAAGAAAAAGCTGTGTGTACACTATGTTTGGAAGCTGTGCTCACAAAAATCAGGGCCATAATACAGCATTTCCAGTTTCAGGAGAAAACTTGTGTGAAGAACAGTGTGCGAATTCTGCATTATTCTTGCAACAATTTTGAGTGACTCTTTATTTCCCTGCTTTTGCACAATATGCTGGATGGGCTAACTTCTGCCCTGACTTCTCTAAGAAAGAAAAGGAAATATGATCACCCAGAACATCACCAGCACGTGGGCTGTTCTGTACCTCCCCACCAGACTGAAACTCTTCAGCATGGAATAAGGAGGTGTGAAAAATAAAGGAAAGGGCCTTGGAATTCTGTTTAAAAACGAGCCTGGATGAACAGAACAAAAAGGACATCACACCAGAGGGCCTTCAGGCTCCATCTCACAGCCTGGTGCTGACAACTGCTTGGGCTAAGGTGGGGCTAAGGTGGGCAGGCTACCGATCTGTGCAAGGAAAAGCCTGGATGTTTAACTAGAGGCAATCATACCAGCCCAGTGCATTCATTAACCTCGGTCTTTAATTGACATGCTCTGCAGGTGGATACTGTATTTCCGAGACACTCTTGTAAGGAACTGAACAAAACCCTTCCAACTAAAGGATCCAAAGGAAGAAAGGACAGTGCTGATGCCTTGTGCTCTTGGACCTTCCCCAGAACACCTCAATCCAGCTGCACCCTGCCCCCGCTGTGGGTCTCAGCTGCACACTGCAATTTGTGATAGCACAAGTAAGGAGCATGATCACAGCAGGAGACTCACCGCGCAAACAGACTTCCAAGATAAGGTACGGTGTTTTAGCGTTGCTTTTTGGGAAGGAAGAAGGAAAGAACGTTCAGTACTGGTTAAAATGCTTGCTTGCCATTTGTGCTGCCAAGATCTATTTGGGTTTGTCTCATTACTGCATTCGGCCTTCAGCCACAACTTACCCTTTGGTCTCCTCTGATACGTGAAGCAAGTTAGCCACACGTACATCTTTTCTCCCTCCACACTCTGAGCTGCCTGATGAGAAGACGCCAGGCACATCTAGATAATGTGCAAGAAACAGACCTTATCTCTCCCAAAAAGTCAATCCCACTCCTATCAGAATTATCAAATCCTCTCACCCTCTTTGCTGATGTCCTCTATCTAGGATGTTTGATAAACTGAAATAGCAACTGATATAAACACAGACTGCCTGCCAGAATAAAAAATAACCTTTTTTTGCTTGATATAGAGGAAGACTAGGAGTGACAGCAGTGTGACAATGAGGGAAATCAATGCCACTCAGCCACTGTGATATAAGGCAACACTGAGAAATGTATTTAGAAGACAGAATTTTTATAATGTTTTTAGAAGTTCTCTTATCTTACATAGTAGTAGGAGTCACGGAAAGACTTTCTTGCCCATCCTGCTCTATCTGCAGTGCATGCTCCACCCTCCTGAGAGAAGAGGTACATTCTTCTGCTCTAACCTGCTTTGCTGCCTTCATCTTGACAGCTTATAAGGAATTATACACTAAGACAGAATCTTATTTTGTTACTTTCTACATCTGAAGGAAGTGTATATGCCTGAGGAGTACAGTGAATATGAGAAAGGTGCAGCTGTATATTTACCTGGAAAGCCACAAGCACTTTCAGTGGAAAGATTTTTCAAGTGTAGGTGATAAGCAGAGATGTAAAATATCCAGCTGATACTACAAACCAAGAACAATGTAACATTAGTGGAAAAAAGTTAGGAATCTGATTCTGCATTACACCCAACAAGTCTCCTGTGACGATCTCTCACCCAACTTCTAAGGAATGAATTACATGATCACTATGATGAGTCTGTCAGTGGTGGCAGAGCGAAGAGAGAAGTTTATTATGTGCACAGCAGTAACACTGTTAGCAGACTAGAATCATAGAATCGGTTATGTTGGAAAAGACCTTTAAGATCATCAAGTCCAACCGTTAATGTAGCACTGCCAAGTCCTCCACTAAACCATGTCCCTAAGTGCCACATCTACACCTCTTTCAAATACCTCCAGGGATGGTGACTCAACCACTTCCCTGGGCAGCCTGTTCCAATGCCTGACAGCCCTTTCCACGAAGAAATTTTTCCTAATGTCCACTCTAAACCTCCCCTGGCGCAACTTGAGGCCATTTCCTCTTGTCCTATTGCTTGTTACTTGATAGAAGAGACCGACCCCCACCTTGCTACAACCTCCTTTCAGGTAGCTGTAGAGAGCGATAAGGTCTCCCCTCAGCCTCCTTTTCTTCAGGCTAAACAACCCCAGTTCCCTCAGCTGCTCCTCATAGGACTTGTGCTGTAGACCCTTCACCAGCTTTGCTGCCCTTCTCTGGACACGCTCCAGCACCTCAATGTCTTTCTTGTAGCGAGGGGCCCAAAACTGAACACAGTGTTTGAGGTGCAGCCTCACCAGTGCTGAGTACGGGGGAACAATCACTTCCCTAGTCCCGCTGGCCACACCATTTCTGACACAAGCCAGGATGCCGTTGGCCTTCTTGGCCACCTGGGCACACCGCTGGCTCATATTCAGCCGGCTGTCAACCAGCACCCCCAGGTCTTTCTCTGCCGGGCAGCTTTCCAGCCGCTCTTCCCCAAGCCTGTAGCGTTGCATGGGGTTGTCGTGACCCAAGTGCAGGACCCGGCACTTGGCCTTGTTGAATCTCATAAAACTGGCCTCAGGCCGTCGATCCAGCCTGTCCAGATCCCTCTGTAGAGCCTTCCTACCCTCAAGCAGATCAACCCTCCTGCCCAGCTTGGTGTCATCTGCGAACTTACTGAGGGTGCAATCAATCCCCTCATCCAGATCATTGATAAAGCTATTAAACAGAACTGGCCCCAAATCTGAGCCCTGGGGAACACCACTTGTGACCGGCTGCCAACTGGATCTAACTCCATTCACCACCACTCTTTGGGCCCGGCCATCAGCCAGTGTTTTACCCAGCGACGAGTACATCCGTCCAAGCCATGAGCAGCCAGTTTCTCTGGGAGAATGCTGTGGGAAACGGTGTCAAAGGCTTTACTGAAGTCCACGTAGACAACATCCACAGCCTTTCCCTCATCCGCTAAGTGGGTCGCCTTGTCATAGAAGGAGATCAGGTTAGTTAAGCAGGACCTGCCTTTCATAAACCCATGCTGACTGGGCCTGATCGCCTGGTTGTCCTGTACGTGCCGTGTGATGGCACTCAGGATTGATCTGCTCCATAACCTTCGCCGGCACCGTGGTCAGGCTGACAGACCTGTAGTTCCCTGGATCCTTTTTCCAGCCCTTCTTGTAGGTGGGTGTCACATTTGCTAACTTCCAGTCAGCTGGGACCTCCTCAGTTAGCCAGGACTGCTGGTAAATGATTGAAAGTGGCTTGGTGAGCACTTCTGCCAGCTTCCTCAGTACCCCTGGGTGGATCCCATCTGGCCCCATAGACTTGTTTGTGTCTAAGTGGTGTAGCAGGTCGCTAACCATTTCCCCTTGGATTATGGGCGCTTCATTCTGCTCCCTGTCCCTGTCTTGCAGCTCAGAAGGCTGGGTACCTGGAGAACAACTGGTCTTACCATTAAAGACTGAGATAAAGAAGGCATTAAGTACCTCAGCCTTTTCCTCAGCCTTTGTCACTATGTTTCTACCCTCATCCAATAAAAGATGGAGATTCTCCTTAGCCTTCCTTTTGTTGCTAATGTATTTACAGAAATGTTTTTTATTGTCTTTTACACAGTAGCCAGATTAAATTCTAGTTGGGCTTTGGCCCTTCTAATTTTCTCCCTGCATAACCTCACGACATCCTTGTAGTCCTCCTGAGTGGCCTGCCCCTTCTTCCAATGGTCATAAACTCTTCTTTTTTTCCTGAGTTCCAGCCAAAGCTCTCTGTTCAGCCAGGATGGTCTTCATCCCTGCTGGCTCATCTTTTGGCACACGGGGATAGCCTGCTCCTGCGCCTGTAAGATTTCCTTCTTGAAGAATGTCCAGTCTTCCTGGACTCCTTTGCCCTTCAGGACTGCCTCCCAAGGGACTCTGTCAATTAGACCCCTAAACAGGCCAAAGTCTGCCCTCCAGAAGTCCAAGGCAGAAGTTCTGCTGACCCCCCTCCTTACCTCTCCAAGAATCGAAAACTCTATTATTTCGTGATCACTATGCCCAAGATGGCCTCCAACCATCACATCACCCACAGGTCCTTCTCTGTTCACAAACAACACATCCAGTGGGGCGTCTTCCCCAGTTGGCTCCCTCACCAGCTGTGTCAGGAAGTTCTCTTCCACACACTCCAGGAACCTCCTGGACTGTTTCCTCTCTGCTGTATTGTATTTCCAGTGGACATCTGGTAAGTTGAAGTCCCCAATGAGAATGAGGGCTAGTGATTGTGAGACTTCTCCCAGCTGCTCATAGAATATTTTGTCTACCTCTTCATCCTGGTTGGGTGGTCTATAACAGACTCCCACCATGACATCTGCCTTGTTGGCCTTCCCCCTGATTCTTACCCATAAACATTCAACCCTATCATCACCGTCATTAAGCCCTAGACAATCAAACCCCTCCATAACATACAGGGCTACCCCACCGCCTCTCCTTCCTTGCCTATCCCTTCTGAAGAGTTTATAGCCATCCATTGCAGCACTTCAGTTGTGTGAGTCATCCCACCATGTTTCTGTGATGGCAACTATGTCATTGTTTTCCTGCTGCACAGTGGCTACCAGCTTCTCCTGTTTGTTGCTCATGCTGCATGCATTGGTATAGATGCACTTCAGTTGTGCTATTGATCCCACCACCTTTCTTGGGGGGGAGAAGCCCTAATTCCTACATGACCATTCTCAGGTGCTTCCATGGTTTCTAACACATCAATAACCCTTGCGTCTTTGCTGCAGCATGGATCTCCATCCGCTACCTCCGCTGAGATGGCAGACTGAAGGACCTTGCTAGCACACTGTCCCTCAAACACTGGCCTGCTGCCCCCAGGCTTATCTCTAGTCAGCCTGGTTTATCCCTTTCCCCCTTCAAATCTAGTTTAAAGCTCTTCTAATGAGCCCTGCTAACTTCTGTGCAAAGATCATTTTCCCCCTTTGTGACAGGTGTACCCCATCTGTTGCCAGCAGGCCTGGTGTCATGTAAACCAACCCATGATCAAAAAAACCCAAATTCTGCCTGTGACACCAGGCTCGGAGCCAGGTGTTGATCTGCTGGCTCTTCTTGTTTCTTCCATCATCATTCTTATGATTCTTAGGGTTTAAAGTCTACTGATTTAGTACCTTTCCATTTAAAAGTTCCAGGTATTTTATGGTCAAGGTTAGGCTTGGAGGAAATTGAATCTGGTCATTACTTTTAACTCCATTTTACATATGAATAAATTGAGTATAGAGAGAAGACAACATTCTGTCTGTCTGAGCATCATCTTGGAGAAGTGAGAGGAAAACCTCTGACACACTCCTGTCGTGGTTAGGATGTAGAAAACCATGGCAGACAGAAGCAAACAAGCTTATTTCTGTTCAGGAGGTCCCTGTCATTTAGTTATTCTGTGCTTACAAACAGTGGCACAGTCCTGTTAGCTTACATGAGTGCACACAAGTGACTTGCAGGCCAGAGCTCCTCTGTAGGTATAAATGCTTTCTAAAGATTTCATTAGCCACTCAGAAAGCTGAGAATGTGCAATGGGTAAAAATCCCAAAGCTGGAATGGAAAACTGAGTACTTGCTACAAACAGCTTATACTGAGTCCACAGGTGAAGCCATACACCCCCAAAATAAGTTCATTAATGACACCAAATAACACCACTGAAGCTGCCCATTTTTAGGTTAATTGCGATAACTTGGTGCAGACCAAAGCAGAGGTGCTGACCAAGAGCTGGAGGCTCTCTTGAAGGCACATTGTGTGGCATGCTGTGGGCAAAGGAGTCAGTGTGTATCAAGTACCAACAAGTATGAGGAGAGAGACAGCAAACAACTGTGCTGTAACTGCTAGGGTAACACAAAGAAAATATTACAGCTCTGATAATGATATCCTTTCAGCCAGCAAGCCTGCAACAGCTGGCCAGCTCTATCTCCTTTTGCAAGTACAGTATGTATCTCACAGTTCGCAAAGGCAAATACATACACAGAGTTGTCTTGTTTGTTATTCTGGAAGGTGCTGTTTTGGGTCAGTCTACCCACAGCCACCCCTGTACTAGTAGGACACTCAAGGACAGCTCATTCAGGGGCACTGGCACGATCAATTTTTTTTTTAAAGAGGAAGAACAGTCACAGATGGGCCCAAAAGGGGATTAGCAAAGGGAGAAACCTGAGTGTGGGTACCAGAATATACAAAATCAGGCCTTTCAATCCATTCTGTGACCATATATTTCTAGCAGTGCTCTTGCGTTTTGTTGCATAAAAGTGCTAGTGCAGGCCAACATGTCCCTGCTCATGTTCACACACTCCATCCAGTTAGCCACATAGAGCCATTTGTACCACTGACTCAAGAGCACCGCAGCTGGCTTTTAAGAAAACCTCTTGTCCGACACCCAAGAGCTGCCAAACAGCCAGGCCAGAGCAAAGCAATGTACGGGAAGTGAACCAGGGCCTAGACTTAAAATGGCACCTTCTTAAAGAAAATAAAGGAGGAAAATTAAAAGGATCTAAGAGATTTAAGGAACAGACAGTTAAAAGTTCAAGATTACACACTACCGGCTCCCCAAAAGATGGGAATTAATATACAGGTGTTCAAACCAAACTAAGACTACAAGGTCCACATGGAGAATTGAACTTCAGTTGTCAGGAGAATCATCTCATCAGTCTGCCTTTCTCTAGAGACCCTTAGCATCCCTTCCCTTTTCCAACACATCACAGCTGTACACTGCTGTGCATTGCAGTTACTGTATAGTCGCTCCTATGCAATGTTCACAAGAATACTGTTTCCATAACATCAGTTGTCACTACACAGGAAACAACTAGATACACTGCCTTTCACAGGGTTATCAGGTACACTTAACACAGAATTACATCCTTCAGGGAACCATTTCCATGATAATCGGACCCCAGCAGTTTGAGTCCTCTGTGCTCACGATGTGAGCGGCAGCTGCTGCGCACGGTCGCACAGCCTCAAGGCTGAGCACGAGCCCGGCCCCGTGCCAAGACTCCCTCCAAAGGGCTAAGCATTACATATTAAATAATTATTACAAATAATTACTGCAGTGGTGGTAGAGTGGACAGAGTATGCTAGAAATGCAAGGTGCAAGACAAATTCTGGAAGAATACTGGGTGATATTTTAGACCTGTCAATTCATGCACCATGCTGATTCTTGGTGCAAATTACTCACATTTAGTCCGGACTGGCCTACAGTGAGCTTCTTTTGCCTTTAACAAAAGTGGTTTATGAGCCTGAATATTAATTCAGTAGCTGAGAGATAATATAAATCAGTAACACCATCAAATTGTTGTACTTTCCAGTGGCAGAAGAGATGGACATTATGCTAAATCAAGAAGAAAGTGCAAGTTTGGCCTTTAACAGCCCAGAATGAAATTTCACTTTGATACTCCCTGCTAAGTCATGGCCAGTACAGGAGTCTTTGAAGAGGAACTGTGGCTCCTCATCACTTAGAGACAGCAAATTTCGTATCTTGGGGAAGCTGGAAGCTGCCGCCTGGTCTGCCGGAGGAAACATCACTACTTCCCTTTACCCCATAACATACCTCCAAACCACAGGCTGAAGCTGGAAGACCATAGTTTTCCCCAGGAACATCTAGTATTGAGCAGCTGCTACAAAAACTGTTCTCCACTATATTTTAATACAAATGGAGCAGATGGGGAATGGCATGGGAGGATTTGTTTTTTGTGAACTTTTGTATATTGTTTCAAAACCAGTTTTGGATACAAACAAAAGCTTAGTTAGGAAAACTCTCAAGTCCTCCCCTTCGCTCAGTTAATGACAGGTGGTTTGGGCTGATGCTTTTGCAAAGCAGTTTATAAGTTTGAGTGGTCCACATGATGTTTAGACAGAGGCACTTTCTCAGTAGCACAAAGCCTTCTCAGCTGGCTCTCCTGCCCAGATGCCCACAAATGTTAAGAGCAAAAGGCCAGCCAGAGCCGAGAACTCAAACTCCAAGGTTGGCATCCCCTTTTAGCGCTAGCAGCCTTCAGAAGAGCCTATTCATTACTGGCTGAAAGGGTGCACAGTTTCAAGCAGTGTAGCCTGTTTCTGCCCCTGGTAATTCTGGTCCTCTTCCTCCATTTAAAAATGTATAGGTTTTAGATTTCATATTTGTAAAAGTCACTTTGAAAGTCTCTATATAGATAATACTGATGAGTTTAAATAGTAATTACAGTGGTTTCAACATGTAGACAGTATGTTAGCACTGTACTTCGGTAAGCTGTTCCATGTAAACAAGGTCCACAACTGTTTCAGAAAGTTGGAACTGCAGCGATGAGTGATCTAGGCCAAAGGCACCTTCCAGCTATTTCAGCTGTTGTTTGCCAGCACTCCATATGCTGTGCTTGAGATTCAGTACGCACCTTTCTACTGCTGGATGTAGCCGATACATATTTTCTTTTTGCATAACGAAGTGTGGCCACAGAAATTTGTTTTCTTGCTAGGATAACCCACACTTGAGGAATTTATACTGTATGGGCAGTGTAGATTCCTATGTAGTAGCATACCCTGTAAGTCCTACAGGTCAAGCAGGGCTACTAACACTAATAGAAGTTAATAGCAGTATAATTTCTTTGTATAACAACCAGCATGCAAACATTAAGAACTAACCTATTGTAACAAACAGTCAATAGTCTTTGCTGGAAAATAATGAGTGACAGCCTCACTTAAGACACCTTATCATTTAAACAAAGCAAGCAGCAGATTTCACAAGGACAAGACCTTCATCAAAGTATATGTGTGCTGTATGTTCTTACACAAGGGTGGACATGGCAGAACCAACTGCAATGAAGCCATAATTGTGTACATGTTCAAACTACAGAGTCTGAATTTGTCAACTTCACCTGAAGTTCTAACATCTTAATGTAAAATTTACTTTATCACTTTTTCAGTATAATTCACAAAGTAATTCCAATCTCCTGCTCAGTATTTTAATTTAAACTTCATCAGAAAACAACTACACATCTTTATGATTCACTCTGAATTATTCAAATATCCCAAACTTTCTCTCTCCTTAAGGATTAGTGGTACTAAATGTGCAATTCCCCCCTCGTGACATGAGTATAGCTCACAAGTGTGTGAGGACACTGGGCACCCCGAAGATGCAGCTACCCAAACCCAAGAAGTGCGCTCTCCTAAAGCTTCCTTCTTCTGCTCTTTTTTTTTTTTTTTTTTTACCCCAAATTGGTAAATAGCATCTGTCCTTTGAAGGCATTCAGGCAGACAACAAAAGGATTCCAAAAAAACCAGGTGCTCAGACAGACCAATTCGTAACAGACTTTGTTAGAGCTGCAGACAGGGCTGAAGACAGGAAATTAACTGTACATCGGACACCATATAACACTTTTCTATGATAGGAGCACAGACTTCTGAAGGCTCACAAAAGCCAGAATAAATGCATTTTTCTATTGGCACTCTGTCTTGCATGCACAATTTGATCACTTCAATAGACCTTGCAAAGCTAGAGCTGGTACATAAAGCAATTGCTAAACAATCTGTATTACTGCCCTAGCTTCAAAATGCTGTGCAACAATTATCACCAGGCACCTCTTGATTAATCCAAACATATAAGAGGTTAGGAAAAATAATCAAAGCAGGAGGAATTAGGAGAAACAGGTACATCCATGAGAACTAAAATAAAGCAAACAAGCAATGAACCAGAAGTTTTATAACTTTTTTCCTCCAGTAAAGTACTTGCTGCTAGTTTCCAAGGTTCTTTGAACCTTGTACTAAATGTTGTCGTGTAATTAATGTGAGGCCAGCAACCTCGCCTTTTCCAGGTTGTCATGACTCTGAAGCAGAAAGGAATAATTATTCGGTATCTGTGGGTAGCTGAAGGTTATTTTAATACCTGCATACTTCTAGCTTACGATGAAAAATGACCCTCAAGTTTCTATAAAAAGCAGCTGTTCAATGTATATCATATTCAGGAACATTTAGGAACACTGTAAATCTGCTCTTCCTATTAAACAGTGAGGCTAACTGCACAGACATGTTTTGATTTATAGAGCTCACTGTCTAAAATTCATCCTTTCTGCCTCTATTTAATATTTCTGTGTTTCTACATGAAATACATTGTTTATAAAAACAGAGAGGTAACAAGAATTAAAGTATCTTTAACAGTCAGCTACCTCAAACTATCTTCTACAAAGCATATTTACATTTCAATCCGTAGTGTTTTCCTAAAACATACATGAGACTAGAGAGCAAGACCAGGCAGATTTGTTAAAGATAAATATTCTGAAAGAGGGCTAAACTGATTATAACAGAAACATTCATCCAAATAAGCTCATTAAGGTTTTTGGATTTTCTGTTAATAATAGCCAATAGCTAAAAATAAGCCATGACGTTTCCAGCAATTAGAACAAATTGAGAAGTTACAATGATAAACTTACTAAAACGTAAACCCTTCTTTCATTCAGAGCTTCGGGATGCAAGCTGCAGTTTACTAAAGCATACAAATCTGTATTTAAGTTCTCGAAACAATCTTAAACATAGACAAAGAATGGTTTAAGATTATGTCACATTTCTTTTCGGAGCTGCAATGAAAGCTACAATACTATATTGACATTTAAATACATTTCATTTGTCTAAAGAAAGCATTTAAAGTTATTTCAGCTACTATTCAGCTCCTCTGATACTCAAACACTGCACATGCACGTACAGATTAAAGTATAATGCTCTGCAGCAAACAGCTTTCAGAATAAAATATTTTCTGTTTCTTAACATCCTACCTTCATAATTGCCTTCTAGGAGACCCAGATGCTCAAGTGCCTTCACAAATCCAACGATTATCACCAGTACAACAATCATTTCAAGTCCCTCCAAGTTCATCTTGAAAAATTATTCATGTAAAAGCATATTTTCTTAGGGAGCGTCCTGACTTCAGAGTTAGACTTTAATTAAAAAGCCCTCCTAGTCCAAGACATGCCACACAACCAGTCAAATACAATGCTAAAGAAGCCCAGCATATTCCCTCCATAAAACATTTCCATTGACAGCAAGATGAACACAGGAATGTAAGGAAGTCAAATCTTACCATGTCTGCATCACTTGCCTGCATGGATACAGATGTTTCAGTCTCTAAGGCAACAGAATATACAGTAACCACTTTGTTTAGCATTTCCTCTCTGTCACAGCCAAAATTCACCAAATCTGTCTGATATGTAGTAAAATCTGATGCTCCTTTTTCACACTGAATTACAGTTTTAGAGAGATCCCATACTTTAACAACACAGAGGAAAAAGTCCAAACACATTCTTTGCATGATACTAAAGTGAACTTCAGAAAACTCAAAGCAAAATCATTTAGTTCAGAAAATGACCTATTGCTTTATTTCCCCATCAAGTGAAATACAATTACAGAAGGTTAGCTAGACGTTTAAGTATCTTGTGTCCCACACCGCACACACATTTTACATCAAATACAGGAATCTAGTAAAATATTAACTATGGTAAGAAGTGACTTGTTAGAGGGAAATCAGTGTTACAGTTTGAGGGGTATGTGAGAAACAAAAGCCTTTCCCTCTTGCTGCACAGCCCTGGGGCCTCTGTGCAGATGGTGGAACAACTGCCCTTGGTGTAGGTCAGCTGCTGTTCCCAGACTAGGAAAGGCAAGAAATGGCATCAAGGACACAGTACGCGTGCAACTTACTGCTCTGCCTCAGGAAGCGCTTTTCCAAGCGCTCAGAAAAACTGGAATTGTTTCCAAGTCCTTGGACCTGACAGTTAGGAACAGATTCTCTGAAGGACCTTATTCTCACCTGAGCACCTTAACAGCAGACATTAGCAAGCACTTGTCTGTCCTTCCTACTTACCTTCACTCAGCTCTCCCTATCTGCAGCCAGTTTCAGACATGCACAGAATTGAAAAAAAAAACCAAAACCCAAAACCCGTTTGAAAGTCTGGCCACTTGTTCTGGTAACTGTTGATTATTTGGCCTGCCAAATGCAGTGCAATGGCTGCCACTTCTGCCCACAAGGTCACCTACCACACTCATTCTGTTAACTCATTTTGGGATAATCTGACTTTGAAAGTAAGAGAGAGATATATCTAAAAAAGTCTAAACTTATGTTAATATTGTAATTATTACAATATTACATTAATAATACTCATCTGAAAGACTGAAATCTGACTCTGTGTTTTCAGTTACTGTTTTTTAACCGTTTGTGTACTTCTATCTTTAACTGATATTTTATGTTAATGTCTCCCAGGATATTCTTATCAAGTTGCATTAAGTACTTAAATGATGTTACGAGGACTTGAGTACCAAGGCCTTCTGTACGCTTGCCAGCTTGCCCTCCTGGAACTACAAAATGGATGCTGTATGGCCGTATAGAGCAGAATCAGACCCAAAGACTCTTTTGAAAGCTGGTTAATGTTTTTTTCATTGACTTCAGCAATGTTTTGCTGTGTTGCAGGGTGTTGCTAAAGGCCTAAATGAAGCTGTTTCCCATATAATTATTCCAATGTATTAATATTTTAGAGGTATTCCTTCATTATCAATATAATTAACATCATCAGCATCTACAGCTTTTCTCAGGTATCCCCATTCCAAAATAAATCTTATCTGTTTCTCCTCACTACCAAACCTCATTTGAGGATCTCACAACTCCTTACCAAATTTCTCATTGAGCCTGAACACTCCTGAGGGGAGGTTAAGAATTTACTGAAGTATCAAATCCAATTACTATGGAAATAAAATAATCTTTGGGACAGTGCAGACGTAAGGTATTATAATATATAACAATAAATAATGTTTTAGTACAGAAAGCAAAAGAAAGAAACACTACCTGACGGAAATGGACGGGGATAGAGGGTAGAGAGAAGAAAGTAACTTAAGCTTAATTTTGGTCAAGTTTAAAACCTCTGCTCCTACTAAAAGTGACATGAGCTGAATGATGCCAATAAGCATTCAAAATTAATTTTATTTCTGTTTGGAAAGGAGATTTCTCACTGTCCAGTGCACTTGTACCACTGTTAGGGTTTGCTGCTGCTCTCAGCTGAACCACCAATGCAACCAATTAACAAACATGTAATTTCTTCTTGTCAAAAAATCCATTTTGTAGAAAGCAAGAATGGTCCAAAGAAATGGATCTTTTTGATAAAAGCTGCATTTCCAGAGCAACCCAGCTCCTTGACATGTTGAGGCATTCTCCCTCCCTGCTTGGATTCAAGAGGCAAAGTCCAAGTTCTGCTTTAGCCCATGCAGAGCAGAGAGCTGCCCTTGCCCAGCACCAGAGCTCCAACCTGGGAGGGCCTCCTCCACCCCCAAAAAGTAGAGAAAGGACTTCCACAGACCCTACCTTCCTCTTGTGACACTTTTGTTATTGAATTATTGGTTGGTCTGCACCCTACTTCATGAAAGCTATTTGAAAGGTTTCCTCTTTTTTCAGACAAAACAGCAATTTGTAAACCTCAGAGTACTTCCCAGCTGTTCTCTGGCCAGCCCAAGCCACCAGTAATAGTGTCTTTGGGGAGAGAGAAAGAGAGAGAGAGAGAGAAAAAGAACCTACTCAAATATACTCCAATCAAAACTTATTTAGCTTGGGCGAAGCCGACAGAACAAAGCTGCAGGCTGTGCATTTCATACTAGTTACTTTCTCATAGCAATATATCATATTTGTAACAAACTCTCAATATAATTTTCAATCGTTCTTTTTTGAGCCTCAGCAATTCACTGTGAAGGAAAACACTCCTGTCAACAGAGAAACACAGGAGAGTTCTGGGAGGAAAATATCCAGTTACCGCTGATTGCAGTATCTGATTATCCATTCACCTATGTACATGCAGTGAAACGGTGGGCATTGCTACCTTAATTCCTCCTCTCTGTTCAGGGAGGAGGGCTGGGTGCCCGGCCAGCAGTGTGCTGCGATGCCAGGGGGCAAGTTACTTGCCATCTTCCATACTTCCAGGCCATCACAGAGCACAGGAGGGACACAGAACAACAGGAAATCAAACTCTGTTTATCACTACAATATGCACGCAGAATCCAGCATTCCTGGGAGTTCATTAGGTATGGACGCTAGGCCTAAGTAACTGCTTAATTAGCATCTGCTTTGCAGTTAGTTTTTCACAGCATGAGATAAAAATTAAGGTGCATGAAGGATTGAACAAAAAGAAAAGAGGAGGAGAAAGACATGGCTGAAAAAAAAGTAAAACTACAGACAGCTTTTCTCTAGGCAGACTCTCTGGAAGATGCTCACATACAGTGCTCTGATGTTGGATAAAGTTTGAACTGGTGCAGAACTGGGCATCCAGATGGGTCTGGCAGGTAATGTGTTGGGTGCAATGCTGGGGACCACACAGATAAATGGCTTGTACCAGTGTCCTCACCACGCTTGTGAGAAACACCACCCTTCCATTCCCAGCAAACAAGGAAAGATCTCTAAGCTAACTCACATGTGCAGCAAACAGCAGGAATCAGGAAAGCAATCAGGAGAGCACCAGCACAGTATCTATTTGTTAGTTAAATTTTGCTGTACAGCTACCCTTAAGGGCATGTCTAAGTTTTGACCCCACTGTGCCAGTTCACAGCCCAGATACACTGCTCCTCTCATTTCCATCCGTCATTCCTCCCCTACACAAACCTCTTCTTTTCTTATCTTTTTCTTTAAACCTTGGAATCTGGGCCAAGTCCAAAGAGAAGATGACCCATTCAGCATCACAGCTCCACTCTGATTAGGGCAGCAGCTGACAGCAAAGCCCCTGAGATTGCCCTGCTCTGATCAAGCCCAGCTGTTTCTGATGGCCTCAGAATTTCATCTACCAACAACAGAAACCAAGGCAGATCACTGCAGAAAACACCTACAGCCCTCAGGGGGATCCACCCAGGGATGGCAGCAGCACAAGCAGCGCTGCAGACCCTCCCTCTGCTCCCCGGCCCTTCACTTCACACAAGAAATAAAGAAGGGGACAGTGCCAGCTGCAACGTGAGACTGTTTTGCAAAGTCAGTGTATTACACAATTACACAGCTAATTCAGGACAGGGATTCCCAAGCTAGTCCGTATGCTGGGCTCCTCACTTCTTACATTGCTTTGCTCCTCTAGACAGTAACCAGTCTCTCAGCTGAGTTTTGTTGCAGCAGACGCTGGCTGATCCATCATTTTATTAATAGTATGATTACTGTATAAATATTTCATTCCGTGGTGTGTGTAGGAGGCTTCATTATGCCTCAGTATCTTCACATGCACATCTTTTTTAAATACAGCTCTGTTAAACTTATGGCAAATGTGTCAGTTCCAGCTCTTTCAATATTTCCTTTAATGCTCTCAGTATTTTCTCAAATGCTAATAATGATAAATTCCAGGCCAATTTATTCAGTGAATAAAATTCACATCTAATAATGTAATTTCTTTTCTAATACAGTCATAGAAAAAGATGCAGTGAGAATTTAATGCAAATGGGAATTAAGTCTTTGAAAAAGAGAGTTGTCATTTTCCTACTTTATGTGCTGTATAATGAAACAGTACAGTAAGTATTGGTTAGGTGTCCAGGGCAGTATTTTCACACTTCAGTGTTTCACAGATAACTTTGCCACACTCTTGTTTTTTAAAGCGTCCTAGTCATATCCTTAATATAGACAGTGTCATCTTATTTTTTTTTCAGACTACTAACCATGTTCTTAATATAGACACTATCAACAGTTTTCAGTGATTTAATCCAGGAACAATCAGCAGTATGAACGCTGAATTACACTTTTAACACAAGCAACTGCCACATTTCTGTTTGCTACTCCATCCCAGAAAAGGCAGTGCAAAACATTTGCAAAATGTGTTTCAGTTTTCCCAGCCCCCAGGGTCTGCTAGCAGCTCACACTCTAATTCTTTATTTTTACATTTTTTATTTCAGAAGCAATGTGGGACTTTCTTAGTTTAAATAAATGATAAAATATTAAATTAAGATATCTCAGACAGAGATTTAATTTTCAGGTGAATGCTGAGGAGAAATTCCAGCTTGCGTCACTGAAAAAATGACGCTTTGATTATGGTTCAGTGATACCAGTGGTCTCCAAAGCGATCACGAGGCACACATTTACTTCCAAAGTAACAGTTAACATCTGTACTAAACTTCTAGTCACAGCATGGTCCATTTTTTAAAGAGGCTGTTTAAACCTGACTCAGAAACAAATTTCCATGGTTCTGTATCCACACTTGTTGAATGCCTGCACCCGTAGCAAGAGAATGCAAAATCACCTGTGAGCAGAACAGCAGTAAACCAGCACCAAGAGCTGCAGTGGAAGAAGCAGCTGAGAGGCAACAGCAGCAACATCACCTAATGCTCGGTAATGCACTTCACGACCGATTTCCGAGGGTGTGGCTATATCATGGACCCAGGTTACAGGTGGAGAATGGGATGCATGGTATGATGAAGCGACTTGACTAAGGTCATTGAGCCTGTCCTGGCAGAGCCAGTGGCAGAAAATGAGACTCCCAGATATTTCCTGAGTATGCTCCCAGCCATACAAAGGCATTCTGCTCTCATGGATTTAGCAAGGAGGACAGATAACACCAGGCATGGAAAGCAGCTGAACCTCTCACATTAAAACAAATTAATGTGTCAAGGTAATTAACGCCTCCTTGTGTAAAAACCTGTCATGTCAGAGGAAGCATGAAACTGGAGTTAAAACAGACTGCCACCACAGGCTTGCAAGGATGTCAGGGATATATATGCTGTTTGCAAAAGCACTGCATATGGATTCTCAAGTCTTTCCTGAAGCTTTAGTCAAATTGGCTACATCATACTGAGAGGGCTTTAGAGAAGCCTCAGCTCCCTCAACTGAATGACAATGGAGAGCGTTCCAGATACTCAACATAGCAAATATGGTGACTGTCTTTTCTCTGTTATAAAAAGGAGGTGGAGGGTGCTAATGGTATGAGAGAAAAAAACATATGGTGCATAGCAGAGCAGTGGAAAAATAAAGCAAGTTTTCAGAATTTTGGTGAAATTTTAGTTTGAAGAATTTTCCTCTAAGCAATCATCACAGCAGAAAACAAGGCTTAATGTCAGGATCTGCCAGCAGGAAAAACCTGGGTCATCCAGCACCTGAGCAGCCAGTCACCTGTCTGTTACAAGCAAAACTGTGTGGAGTATTCACTGCACAAAACTCTGTCCCGACCACAGACAAGGCCCAAATGTGTTACTGTTGTTGTAACATAAATGTGTGCAAAAACCTGTGAGAAGCATTCCCTCCACTGAAAGAACTGGACTAAAAAAACATGCAACTCCTTTGGTTGTTTTTTCTGCTTTTGAAAAAGTCTAAAAGCGGCTATCATAACTATCTTTAATATACAACAGGAATTTCCTAGGGAAGAGGGTCAGCAAACCAGGAGTCTTCTCAAACATGAAGAGGCACTGCTGGATTGAACCAACCCTGCCTCAACAAGCAGAGTATGATACCCTAGAAAGGAAACATTTTGCCTTTTTTACATTTTAGTTGCAATTTATGATTATCATACAGGAAGCCATTTCAAGAGCCATTCTTGAAAAAATCCCCTATCTTAGCACAACATACAGACTTGCCAAAAAATCAAGATCTATTTTAATCTTTAACTTAACTGGGTGAAGCTCTCACCTTGCTGGTCTTATTTTAGAAAATGAACAGCCCAGTGGTTAAGTCCCGTACTCGCCTTGCAGCTGGAACGTGCGGCAGGCTCTGTGACCACTGAAGCAGTACGCCCACTGATAGCTGCAGGGACGCTGCCACATTCTCATCCCAAGTACGACTTGCAGCCCGGCCACGATGTCCGACCCGTAGCTCTTGCCATTAATTTTTAAAACTGCATGGCAGCATTAGTAGGCCAATTGCCTTCACTTTCTGATTTCTAATTATAATGAGAAAAAGAACCCCCAAGACAAAGTCATGTTCAAAAGGAAAAAAGAAAACTCTATTTGAAGACAAAGGATCTTGCAAACTCTGCCATCATATGTATCAATTTCCAGCAACAAATGTCCTATAATCTAAAGGAGCTGCTACCTATTGCATAAAGACACCAGTTCGTTCTGGTCATCGGCCACCATCGTCTACCTATTTTTTTCAGCCATGGCTGTAGCGCTGGGTATCAGCTCAGCGAAGCTACTCGTCTGCCGTTCTCACGTCTGCAGCCATTGGGGAGGTGGCAGCAAGCAGCGCCCTGCAGGGTCAGGCCACAACATGACAACTTCTCCTCCCTCCCAGCCTTCAGTGAGAGGTAACTCCAGCTTAGCAATGCACGTGGTGGCAGGGCAGGAAGGAGCTCCGTCCCACCACCACCATCCCTGCTGGGCGCAGCCTGGGGCACGAGGGGCAGGACCTTCGCTCGGCTCTCCAGTTACTTTCCAAGGTCTCCTCCATTCCTGGGAAGGCTGTTTGCACTAGGTACAGGCTTGTGTTCAAACTTACCTCATTGAAAGGGTTGATGAGAATCAAGGTCACGTCTAGGATTTCACCATTAAGAGTAGCAGAACAAGGGCTTGAAGCAAAGGTTCTGACTTAGGCTAAAAATTAAGTATAAACGCAATATTGTGGCACAGGCAGACTTTCAAAGGCACAGATATCCAGATGCATTAATATGTTTTTTCATGGAAGTCTCTGCTTCCTTTAGATTCATATCTAATTCTCTTTACATCATTTAGAAAGCTTTGGCACTTGAGAAACCAATTGGAAAGCCTCCTCTACACCATACTTCATTGACTCATTTAGTATCTACAGTTGCTGATGTCAAAGGATGGAATAGAGTTACCCACCAACATTACTAATGAGCTGTAAAAGCACTCTTCTATCACCCTATCAGCTATTTAACTTAATATTTAAACTATGTATTCAAACTGTGTATTCAACCCTAGTGTTCAACTGACAGCTTCAAAACAGTCGTAACTTCAGCATTCTCATTAGAGAAAACACCGCAAGAAACTAGCCCATGAAATAAAGCACTTCACAGCAATGTATAAGGGCATAGCACTCCCTTTCTAGTGGATAAAAGTGAACAGGTTTACAGGTGGAAATAATTCTTTCTTCACCCATGATATTGTAGATATTGTTATTTAAATTGCACAAGCTCACACTTCAAATATCTAGAGTAAATCTTAATGCAAAAGAAACAACATAGAAGATTCAAAATTGCCTACAAGTAGATCTAGTTATATGATTCCTCAAAGCTGATAATTAGTTGTTCAAAGCACTCTCCATTTGATTAAAGTTTGTCCAATTTACGGCAGAAGTCTAAGACTGTTGGAAACTGTGGGATTGTTATCACAGGACGTCCTGCCCTGCCCTAGGGGATCTGGGAAATGCAGTTTGCCCAGTGAGACTTGTATTCTGGACATACTGGTGCTGGGGAAAATAATAAGAGGACAAACCACTGAGTATCTGAGAAACTCTTGGTTCAGCACGTCTCACAAAATATATTGGTTTTGGCATAATCTTGAACGGGTAAAAAATCAGGACTACAAAAATACCCTGAGAACCACCACCTTTGTTTTGCTTCCAGATCTATCGCAAGTCCCTGGTGATTCAATTTTACCAGAGAATCCAAAATACCACTTCCTTTTTGAAGGAACCAAATCTCATACTTAATCACTGCTCTCTAAAATAGCAAGTTTAGCCAATATCGTGTCAGATCACATACATTAAGAGCTTAGGAAAGATTATCTATTAATGGAAGAAAACACTATATTTGTTTTGAAGCAGCATTCTGAAAGACATATCTCACGTCTGAAGGCAGCCTGTTGTGTTAGCAGATATGTTCCTTTTATCATAGCCCTCAACAGAACGTTTAAGAAATAAAGATGCAATGTGCTGCTTGACAAGTAGACTGAGCAGAAAGTTACCTAGCTTGTCTTACGTATGGAAGCACTCATTTCTCTTACAGCATTTTCTATTAGACTTGCTTAGTAAGAAAACCATTTTAAAGTTACCCAGTGGTGAATTTTGACTTTCTCCCTTCCTCTTCTCAGAAATTAGAGCTGTAAATTGAGCTGTGCAGAAGATATTAAAGTATGCCCTCTGCAACTTAGCAGGTCACAGAAATTCACATCTCAGGCTCACACGCCACACAGTAATTGCACCACCATGGCCCTGGGCAGTTTCCAACTGCTCAAAGCAAGACTCAAGCTGAGCGGCTGATTCTGTACATCAGCAGGAATGACAAGGTTGCATCCACAAGGCTGCTACAGATGACTTATAGAGATAGATTAAAAAAATAAATATTTATGACTTGGCTCAGGAAAAGGTGTTAACTGTCCATTTATATTTAAAAGGCATAAATATCAAGGAGGGAGAGGAATTGTTGCAGGGGTTTACAGAGCATAACTGAAAATAATGGGATGAAGCGGTGCCAAAGGGAAGTGCAGGTCTGACCCTGATTTTCATACACAGGCAAGACTCCCACTTAGACCCACAGAATCTCACTGCTAGAGTACTCTGTATCTGAGTTAATGAAGATTTCCTGAAATATTCACTGAAATCTGCACTCACTGACAAAGAGCATCAACAATGCATTTCACTGAGATCATTTGTGCTCTGAGAGCATTTTCAAAGGGCTGACTCTTCTCTTCTTGTCTTGTCCCAGTCTGTGCTGGGTGTACTTTGACATATGGAAGCGTGCAACGGAGACGCCCTCTCTCCTGCAGATGCCTGACCAGAAACCCAGGGAAATGAAAGACCTCGTTCCATGCAGCACATATCGACACACATCCCTACAGCGTGGGGAGAAATCTCAGTGTGTTGTTTGATCTTTTTCAATACAGATTAGTGAATAACACAGGGGCCTGAGAACAGTAACGCCTGGTCTCTATGAGCATCAAATAAAAAGTGTGCAAACATGGTCAGCAACCATATTTTATACATATTTTACAGAGGAACTGTAGTTGGGTGGACGCCTGCAAGAAGACAGCAAAAAAGCAAAGGGATGTTGGCCCCCAGGACCACTGAGGTACCCAGATTTCAGGCTCACTACATCCCACAAAGGGGAACTGTGTAATGTTACCCAATTTCCTAGAATTTGTCCTCAACAAAGAAATGGTCGCTCTAAAAAACAAACAACAGCATTTATTTAATTGAAAACAGACAACAGAATCAGAAAGGTTTATAAGGACAAAGGTGAGGAAAGTAAAAACAACCAAATTTAATTTTCTCATCTCCAAAACCAAATTCAACAGGCTTTAGAGATCTGGCAAACTTCCAAGTGTTGTGTAACCCAACAATGATCAACTCAACACAGGAGAACGAATCGCTGGGATTCTCCAGCTTCGCTTTTATGCCACACAGTTTTTCTTGGTGATACATTTACCTTCACACTCCCCCATTCCCTCATGGACTGATTAATTCTTAACTAACTCAAAAGAAAATTCCACTTTCTCCTCCCAAAGCATTAGTTGGCCTCAAATCTTGAGAGGTCCTAATAACTTTCTGGTAGGCCAAGTGCCATTCCCTGGTCTTGACTAAATTATTAATGGGCTGTAAACTCAGAGTGAAAATATACTTTTGAATTTGGTGAGGCAAAGTTTAGTACTTCCATACACTGTGCTTATATTTAAGAGACATATCAACAAATAAACTTTCCTGAAGCATGCAAATAAAAGCATGAGGCTTACTGACACTTCTCAACTCACATCAAACACAACAAAAAACAATCGCTTTGGGGCAACCATCTCCGAGAGATAGAGACAGATATCCAGAAGATCTAGAAAAACTATACATAAGTAGGAAACCAGGTTTTGTCATGATGATTGCATCACAGTGGCAATTTATTCACCTGCTAAACTGTTTATGGCTCTAACAAACAAGGAGAGATGAAATATCACAGACCTATAGAGAGAAAAATTATGAAGATCTGCACACTGCGGTAACATAGGGAGATGGTTGCAGCAAGAAAAAAGTTACTGATGAGAAACTTGAATGCACAAAAGCAATACACTCCAGCCATGGAACGGAACAGATGCCCTTCTGCTTAAGAGAAAAAATTTAAATTGATTGAATTGTGGGGTTGAAGTCAGCTGGGAGCAAGTTGAAAGCAGGAAAAAGAAGCTGATGTTTTACATGCATGAGTCTATCTGGAATTGAAGAATTTACCTGTCTTCTGAGACTTCACAGACGGGCTGCCTTACAGCCACACTTCCCAGCCACAAGACACAACACTGCTTGGTGTAGAGTATTTGTCTTTTCACTGTCAAAAGTTTTCCCAATAGCAAAATATTGCATTTATAGAGAGCAAAGCATTGGTGATCCAGACACTCATAACAGCTTGAGTGGCATGAGTGAATGTGTAGCTATGCTCAGTGTTTTCCATTTTTACAGGAAATAACATTATGACTGGACTAGAAAGCAGATGGGCAGTAATCTGATAGTTTTCAAACATCACAGATAGATACATCTATTGGTTGTACAGATGTTGCCCTTGCTTTAGCGTACACGAGACAGTGGCACAGAAAACATTCTCTTACATACTCTATCTTCCAGCTTTTTTGGTAGTGATAATGCCAGACAACAAAGATGAAGAGATGCCGACAGAGATCTGAAGTACAGGAACCCACTTGAAGACAAAGCTGAGCTAGCAGGATTAGCAAATCTAACAAAATCAGAGACTACCTGATACTGTATTACTGAGGGGAATTTATGTTCTCCATCAGAAAGGAAGGCACTATCAGAAGATATGTAGCAGGGTTTGCATTCATATTACATCTTAAAATCATGAGAGAAAGTTGCACCAGGAACACAAGGTGCCAGTTTCATTCTCCTCAGAAGACCAGAAGTGATGCTGTGAACTAAATATATGTTATCCCAATATAGGGAGCCTTTTTGTCCTCAGAAACTTTGGTGTAACCCTAGTCCCCTTGTGACTAGGACTAAAGTTCTGTAAAACCTAAACTATGCTCAAGAAGGCCATAGATGTTTGCAACTTTACATTGCCACAAACACTAGAAAAAGTGCTTCAGAACAAAACAGATTTGTCTCTGGGTTTGGCAAGAACTGAGCTGTGCCTATGTTCATGATGTGGCACTTAATATACACCTGTGCACTAATAAGACATTATTTTAAAAGCCTGTATACTCCTCAATATATAAATGACTACTGAGCATTCAACTTCCACCTCAGGGAAGAAAATGTTTGAAGAACACATGGTGAAATGGGGTTCCAATATAAACCTTTGATTTTTACATAAATTACTTAACAGAAATCTTAAGACATGCTCTGTCTTTCAGACACTTCTTGTTGCCAGAACCATGTTGCAGGCTTCAGAAATAGGTGGGTTATCCAGACACCCTCATGATGTACCACCTTCCATCTTCAGTACAAGCATCAGCAGTACAGAGAAACAAGAAACTCAGGGAGAATTTTTTCGTCAGGATTTTTTTCTGACACAAGGGAGACGTTGTTGTGGGAAAAGAAACACTGAGAAATAACATAAAACAGTGAAAGATAAAAACAAATCTCCAGAAAACAATAAAAAAAGACCTGTTTTTCTCCTCCACAGTCTGTTTCAAAATAAATTTAAGCCACTTAACTCCAAAGCACTAAGCATCTCTACTTCAGGTTGTAAGTCATTTGGTTCCAGATAGCAGTTTTGTTTCAGGGGGAGGTAAGCTTCTTTCTCAGCTACTGAGTTGCAGCAGAAAACCAAAAGCAGCCTGAGGTTTCCTCTGAGTTTTTAGTAAAAAGTTGGTTACTTTATATTTCAACTTAAGGTTACAGGCTAAAACATTTCCATTGCTGCATTACTGCTCACGCAATGCCCATGAGAGTGGTATCAGTACGATTTTTCACCGAGAAAGGCCTCAGGGAGTTGACTGGCATTTCAAGGACCAGAATAGCTGAGCCTGCTTAGAGGAGATTTAAAGCATTCTGTTCCTCAGCATCTTGCATCATATCGGTGCTTTCAAGACCATGCCTGACAAATATATAAATCTACAGTAGGAAAAGCTTGAAATTCTGACTCTATGGCTAAAGCTGAGCAAACAGTTCTATCAATTAAATGGAGAAGTCACATTTCATTTCATTCAAAATCAGAGCAGTCTTTATATATGAACATGAGCACAATCAGTTCCCTAGTCCACGGATACTTGCAGAACTATAGCAAAAGAAAAAGCGTAGTAAACAGAACTATGGTTAAACTACCATTGCTGCTTTATCTGGGCTAGTGAGTACCATTTGGGTTCCAGAACTGCAAGGTTTAAAGAAAAATAAGTATATTTTAATCTTACAACCTTTATTTTCTTCCCCTCCCAACCATATTAGCAATTTCTTTTGCAAAAGTGCCCAGCAAGCTCAATTAACCACTAAAAGTACCTTCTGGGTCACATCACACTCAATGAAATCTCTTGCGTTGTGCTGTGCCTAATCAAGTAGGCAAGACTGAAACTGAAGGTACCCCCTGCACTCTGCAAGGCTCCTCTACTAATCCCAGGACCCCAAACAAATACATTTAAGAATATGCTTAAAAACGTATTTTTAAATGTGTTACAGCTCTGCACTCCATTCCCCCAAGAACACCGCAAAGACCCTGAACAAGCAGAATTCTCTTTATAAATAAAAATAGCCCAGCCTTTATAAATACTGATTTGATATTAAACATAAGAAATAAACTTACTCATTTTTCATACTAAAATTGCAAATATCTCAAACGTAGGAATCCTCTCCACCCCTTCTCTCTGCTGAATTTCCTTGTTGCCTTTCCACTGGTGGTATCCCAATAACCTGCCTGATCAAAAGTCTAATCACAAGCCTCTCCTTCCTACATTTTCCAAGAGCAATAGGTTCTGACTTGTTCCTCTTCTCTACTAAAACAATGACAAGGAGAATTTCAACATCAGCATAAAGGTATAAATCACAAACTAGAGGCTCTCTCAGTAGATTTCAGAGTGCAATACAGCAATCAATCCTCAGAGCACAGCCCACCAGGTGAGCTGGAAGAGATGCTTCCCATAACAATTCTCCTTCATATGAAGGACTCCCACATATACATACTTCCCAAGGCTCCTTGTTTCGCAGCCTACCAAGGTCTAAATTGACAGTGCAGCTTTCTATAGACGCCACACAAACTGAAGATAACTGCCAATCCCAGTCTTCTGGGTTTTAGGCTTCATTTTGTTTTAAGGCAGAGTATTTTTCTTCATATATTATCATTAGCCTAAGGGCAACAAATGAATATTACTTGTTATGGGAGGCTTACAGAAGAGGTGTATTTTTAAAAATGAAATTCTAAAGCCTGATGAAATCTACCATAGTGCTGAGTTCTGAGATATGCTGGGGTAAACAATGGCTATATATGGACAGCATTTTCAAAAGCATTAATTTTTAAATTATCTCCTAAACCCCTCAGCATCCTTTTTGCAGCCAGTGTAAGGACCATATGACCTGAATATTAATTTCAACTTCAGTGGATCTGCAGAAGGTTATTTTTTTGTATATTTCTTTAAAATGGAGCTTCTTTCCAAAATGCTGCTTATAACTTACGACTCCATCAGATGTTTATTTTTAAGGCTTTATTTTTTTATTTGTCAGTATTCATATTCACGTGTAATAACTTTTTATCTACTTACATCTAAAAACCGTTGAAAGAGGCATTTATAAATTTCAAACAGAAATGCTGAAATACAAGCCTGCTTTTTATTGCAATGAGACATGACCGATGGCATTTTCATGTCCAACCCCTCTTCCATTAATTGTTCCAGAGTTCCTTAAAATATGAGAAATACTACACAGCCTTGTTACACTACAGTATATTTATTCCATTGATAATGTGCAATGTGCCTGGTTCAAAGTGATGCTTATTGCTCTTGGAGGCGATGAATAAATTGTTTAAGGAGTGTGGAGACTGCTCATTGTGCAGAACTCCCCAAGCCAAGGTTGATGAGGGCATGTAAGGAATGTGGAGGGGGAATACAGCTGGGTACCTAAGGGATGAGCTCAGTATGTCGTGTATGAAAAGGCACAGAAGTATCACGTCATGACAGAGTCAATAGTACACACATGAATTAGAGGCTGATCAACTGCTGCAGAGGAAAAGAGCCTCCTCACCCAGGTTTTGGAAGCGAAACTGATTTCAAAAGCCAAAAATGGAAAGTTAGACTCAAAAGGCTTCGAAAGCGTAACCCTTCTGTGGTGAATCAGTTATTCTATACCAAGTGCAGGACGCAAGCTAAGGTATAAAACTGGTAGCCAGAAGGTGTTCAAAAGTGGATGTGAATGCATATTGAGGATGTTATGTTTAGTATGTCCAAAGAGACAGGTGAGCATGACCAAAAGCACTTTAATCTTTCAGAAGAAAAAAATACAGCATCTACTACAAAACTATAGGTCATTCAGAGAGAGAAATACAGCATATGTGCATCTAGTAACACATTTTGCTACCACCTCAAATCTCAGCTTCATTCCAGAAGCGAGGCACTCACTAGCATGGGAAAACACTCCCTTGTTATTTCATCCTCAAAATGGTAGCGGTGATACAGCTGTAAAGAACATATGGACCCTTTTCTCAGTTGATAAAAAACATCCTAACATCAGTCAACAGAAGTGAAAAGGAAAGGAAAAAAGCCAAGCATAAGAAGTTTCTTAGCATTCATATAAAATTTTGCTGGCTGATCTGAATAGCAATTGAAATGAGATAACCAAATGCAAAAAATCTAGAGTGGTGCAGAACTAATCAATGAATGTGAGGACAGTGAGTACCTTTTACAGTGTCCAGCTGAAATATGAAAAAAGTCCGTATTTGGAAAGTGAACAGTTTTAAGCTTCACAAATGACTGCAGGAGAACGTGCCTTGTGTACCATTTTCTGTGTATTGATCATCAATATCTGTCCTGCAATAGCATTACAATAGCACTGTTCTGAAGAGATACCACAGCATGGGCGTACAGATATAACTGCAAAAAGATTTTTGGTACTGGTACTGGTACATGAATAAGAATCAGAGATTAGGACAACAGAATCCTTCACAGTATGTACTTCTAAAGGAGCCACAGTTTGATTCACACAGACAACACTTCAAAAGAAAGCCAACACCAGAATTTGACAAGAGGTGAATTTAATTGTTCCTGGAGATAATGGGAGAAGAAAAAAGAGGAAGAAAAATTAAAAGGAAATAATTTTCAACTCTGACACAATGAACATGACACCATCTCAATGGATTCTGCTCATTCCAATGCAAGGAAGCTTGCAAGGTTAAGAGGTTTCTTACTGCTAGCAGTTGTCACAGAGCAAGGGCTAGGTAGGAAGCAAAGCATGCCAGTCCAATAGCAGTATCTTACTGACTTATAGCAAGATCCCATTGCCAGGTGATTAATAAAAGAGAATCAGTTCTGAACGATCCACAAAGTAAGCTCTTCAGCATGTGACCTGTTAACTTGGCCCTATTCAAGAGGAGGCACTGAAATGTTTAGATCTGGGAATCAATCGTAACTAGAGAACCCATGTAAATGATCAATGAAAAAATATTATAAAAAGCTGTATTACCCTTTAGAATATCAGTAACATGAATATTTCGTATTATCTCCACCCACTCTTGGTTTAAGGATGAACTGGAGAAACGGTAGCCTGTATAATAATTCTCAATAACACATATTTGTTCTGTGGCATTCACATCTGACATAAACAGAAAGATCACATTGTGTCTGCATAGCCATATCAATCTGCAATTATGTTATCCATTCCATTTTCATTTTAATTTAAAGTATTAGAGCTCAAAAATAAAGACAGCACTCTGACCTTGTTAACAGGTGGGGACAGCTTGAAGAAGGCTTACTTTGTTCACTTACATTCCCAAACTGCACAGTTCAAACAGACCAATCCAGACTTACCTGCAAGAAAACAGAATACAAATTTTGGGTTACAGCTTCAAACTTAACAAAAATCTGTCACTGAGAAGTGAAAATAAATAAGGGACCCCTGAAAAATTTCACAGTACTTAAAGTTAAAATAACTTTTTGCAGTATAATGAATTATTTATTTGACTGTACTTTTTCCCTAGCCCTTAAATAACTAAGATAGCCTTTTTCATCCCAACAATTTAATTACAAAAGGTTGCATTGCCAAATGGCAAAACATAATATCTGCTGACTTTCTTCTTATTACAAAGTACTGTTTTGTCTGTTTATATAGTCTTGCGTCCCACCCCCGGCTTTCCCTTCCCCTGCTGCTTCACAACGCAACAGAGTATTGCAGCGTTGCTTAAAACTACATGACCGAGTGCAAGGATGAGCAGATTAGGAAAGATGGGGTTTGTACACTTTTAATTGAGCTTTGAAGTAGAAGAAAGGTAATAAGCCACCAGCCACATGGTGAACTTCTGTTCCTACAATGGCAGCGAGTGCTGGGACTCCAAACTATCGAGTGGAGTCAGCTGAGCTTTTATAGCAATATCCTTACATCAGTCTCCCAGCAGTTTTCTTTACAGAAGGAGATTTGGGTAAAAAATGTTTGAGACAAACATTTTTTCCACTTGCCAAAGCACAGTAAATTCATTAATGGTGGTTTACTAAGCATCATGAGAAGGGCCTCTCCCACGATGGGTGGCAGGCTGCAATTTCCAACTCAAAGTGCTCCGTGCAGTACATCGCACCCCGCATTTCACAGATTTCCAACACCACTGGCTGCCCATCGCATTGATGACCTAGACACCAAACCACAGTGTGCACCCCTTTATAAATCCCGAGGATGATAACAACACAAACGGCTATCCTGTGCACAAGGTCTCCACACACCATCACACTACAGCCCCAGGTGCTGCGGTGAGCGCTCTCTAGCACAAGCAACACAGCAGCCACTGTGCAGCTCCCACCCAGCAGCACTGGGGTTACATACACCACTGCACGTCTCTGAAGAGGCTGTAGTCTCTGTAGCTTTTCACAGTACAACCCGACTAAGGAGATGTTCTGCTGTCCCCAGTGTCCGTGTATTTTGACAGCTCTGTAGGGAATATCAGCCTATTTTTCAGAGACTGGAAGACGGACACTTTCCTGCCATGTTTCTACCAGTACACAGGACCTGACTATCCAGAGCGTGTGTGTCTCCCCATGGCGGATGGGCACGCCTGGTCACCTTTCTCCTCCTCCTCCCCAGGAGGCAAGCCCTGCAGGGAGGCATAAACTGATCAGCAATTCACTAACAAAGACAAGTCTGCAGAAGCCCATGATACCTGACATTACTTTGTCCATCCTCCACTGAAAATATTGTTTTATATTATTCTCTTGTGCACCTCCAGGGTATTTTTCCTTCACTAAATTCTGCAGAAATTGTAAGATTCAGCATGCCACTGATGGCGTGCCAACAAGTACATGGACTGGCTGCTGACACCATACAGGAGAGTGTCTGCTGGTGATTTTGCTTATAATATATAAAAAAAAAAATTATCTGCCATTTTCTGAAAAGGAGAATGTAAACATTATAACCTGAAGAAGAATTTAATGGCCTAATAAGCTTGTTCCCAAGGTCCTGCTGTGTATCTTCTCACCATTGCTTTCACAGCATGTGTGTGGGGCCATATTCTGGTTGGCAGTTGCTGTGCAATTCACATTTCTGTTATATTTCCGTCTTACATTAACATAGAAAGCAACATCTGTGCAAGAATCCACAAAGCAAAGGGTTTCTTGGAAAGTGGGGCAAAAACATAAGCGCATGCTAATCACTCCAGCAAAGGAGCTCAGAGAGGATGTTGTGGTTGAAAGGGCTCTTTGAGAAACAGGGAGAAGCAAACAGAAAAGGATGTTTTGTACCTCTCTGCTAGAGATACAAGAAATAAAAAAAGAGAAAAAAATAAGATGAAATAATATCAGGCTAAGCTTTCTGTCCCTATTTGGTGATAACTCATTGTTTCCCCCATTACAAGAGCTGAAATCTTTATCTAAACACAGGAGATATGCACATATATACACATATTAGACTGAAAAATAACTAACTTGATTCACTGCTATAAAGAACCTGGTACTAGGAGGCTCTGCCAATGTTGCTTAGACAAATATTGAGTGATAACCACAGCATAGTAGGAGGATAGGAGATAGGATACTTTTTTGACTAGATGGACATTCAATTCTGAATATTATGGAAAAGGACATCTGCATCAGCTGATACAAAAAATGAAATCTATGTAGAGATTACTCAGAAAGCACTGGAAATGCTTCCCTAATGTGATACAAAACTTTCTTGCTACTTAGGATATGGCCTCAGTTAAAGAGATACAGAAGGACTTCAGATTAAAACACATGGATTTCTACATTATCAGCCAATAAAAATATACTTGTATGCTATCAGAAGCATCTGAAATAATCAGTCTCTCAGAGCTGCCAAATCCAGGTTACTCAAATGCAAATGCTACGCGCTACAGCGCAGTAACTCCACGTCCCTGAGGTCTCAGCACGTGCAGTAACACAACGGCAGCTGGAAGGGAAACGTCTCCTTCGCTAACCAGCACCGAGTTCCCCGGGTGTGAGGAAGCACTGTGCGTTGGCTGGGCTAGCAGAGACTTGCCACAGGCTTCTGATGAGACTTCGGGTAAGTCTAACTTGCGACAACTACCACCGCGTCAGTGCTCCGTCCACGATGAAGACAGCACCGCCCTGTCTCAAGAGGTATTCTGAGGTAGTCAGCTCAGTGATGAATGAAAGGTAAACGCAAAGAAATGTATCTTATTCTTTTGCCCTCTCCAGCCGTCAATCGAGTTCAATTTCTCTACTTTAAGATGGTACCACTGCGCTGCTGATCCAGGCACTACCTTCAAGAGGCTAGCGGAAAACGCCGGTTGGCTGCGGGCTCTCGGACAGGTTACCTGCTGGCAGAGCTGTGCTGAGACACGGACAGACACGAACATCCCAACCCTCCAGGGCTGCGTTCAATCGCTGCTGGAGGACCCAGCCCGAGTAAGGAACCGGGAAGGAAAATCCACTATCAAACTAAAAAGGATCTTATCCCCACCTGGTGGCACTGATACAACCGTCAAGAAAGAAGAGCGAAGAGCCAGCAGTCAGCCTTAGCTTGGCAATACCGCTTTCTCCAACTTGCCTTTCCATCCTACTCTAAGGGCAATCCGCTAGCCGGTGTTTGTCAACCACCGGCGGTTAATGGCAGATACAATTCAACCCTCCGCGGATTCCCGGCGTCCGAACTTAATGAAGGACGCAGCAATGCTTCAAGCAGAAACGCGCCCTTGCCGCTTCCCTGTTGAATCTGCACCTTTCCCGCGCGGCTCCCGTTTCCCAGCCGCCTCCCCGCTGCCGGGCGGCGCCGAGCGGAGGCTGGGCGGCGGCGGGGCCCTGCTGCCCTCTGCCGTCACTGCCCCGCACTGCCGCGCTCCCTGCGCGGCCCGCCAGCCCAGCCCTGCGAGGGGGGCGCGCTGCGGGGGGGGACAGGAGAACGGGGATAACTGGAGAAATTGAGGTTTATGCCTGCGAGGAATCCTCCTCCTTTCCCGGCGAATAAGCGACTCCAATTTGTGCGCTACTGACTTCGCACACCAATTGGCACTCCAAATTTCAAAGGGACTGCTTGGGCAATCCTACAATAACCTTACGGGACCGTACAAATAAACAAACTTTGATGCTTGTACGCGCAATCCTTGAAAAATCTCGTCTTCCTTCCTACAGAAATTTGCGTGTGTGGCCCGATCCTCAGTACACACACCCCAGCAAATACGCCTCAGTAGATGACGGCGAACTGAAAAACGTGAGCTGGGTTTCTAGCGCACGCGCTGGTCTGCGCCTCCCGGAGCAGGAGCAGCGGCGGGCTGCTCGCCCAGCTCAACCCAGGGTGACTTTAGCTGTCAGCACCCCGAGGCGTGCGGCTGAGCGGGTGCTCTGCCCCTGCGCAGGGCCGGGCAGCGGCAGGCTCAGCATAGCCGGCAACAGGCAGAAGTCAGAAAGAGGAATGTAGAAGCCAGAGGCAAGGAACCAGCAGGTAGGAGCAGCCAGGACCTCTTTCTTTTTGTTGTTTTGGTTTATTTTATTTATTTCCCCGATCCCCAGCCAACGCAACGCCAGATAATGGCAGGAAACAGCTAAGAGGCAGAGAGCTCAGCCCCAGCGTAGCTCTGGGTGCCACCAAACGGGAGCAGCCAAGACTGGCTGGCCTGCAGCCCAGGGAGATGCCGGCTCCAGCCGAGAGCATCCTTTAAGGCTTATTTCATACCACAGCCTTGCCAGGCTCAAAGTCAAAGCATTTATAACTTTCATTCAAATAAAGTCAATGTATGTTAAAACATGCAAATATAGTCAATCATTCCATCTTATTTGCATTATTGAATTTCTGCCCTTAAAAGTAAGTGCTGGCAATGGGGTGCTGAGAGGTGATAAGAACGTCACGGTGCCTGTCCCAGCGCCTGTCCCGGCCACAGGACACCTCCTGGACCATGCTTGTCCCTGGCAGTAACAGGATGTAAGTCAGAGCCTCTTCTAGTGAGTACGGAAGGGTAACGGTCACAGAGAAGGACAGACTAGGGTAAAAGATAAGAGGGGTATAATGGAGAGTGCAACGAAATGTGAGAAGCGTTGGCTTGATGTGGATGTTTACTAGATTAGGCTGCAAGCAGATGAAAGGATAGCTCTTGAAAATGAGGATGTAGGAAAAAGATAAAGATATGAAGCCCAGACTGAAAAGAGAGAAATATACCGAGAGGCCATTTGTACCAGCAGCTGGCAGCATCCACAAGGTCCCTTTATGGCTTTTGCTCCTTGTCCTCTTTTTGTCTAGCATGGCACGGGAACTTCCAAGTCAGGACTACTAAAAATATTCATTGGTCCCTTACTAAGGGGTATCCTAAAGAGCATTTTTCTCTCCTTTTGGGAGAGCAGAAGACTATGTGAGGTAAGGACAAGACAAGGTGCTTAAACACAACAGTTACCTGCAGACCAGTTGTTGGAGAAGAAACAGACCTTTTAACCTGAAGTCAAAGGATGGTGGTGCTTTGCCTTCTGGCTAAAACCAGCTACAGCAGATGTCTTGATCTTACCTTCTAACATAACATAAAGCTTATACTTAGAGTCAGCAGGGAGTCTCTGATAACTGCCAAAAATTATAGGCCCTACATTGCTTAATATTGCCTCTCTGGAAAATGGCACCCTTAACACTCAAGCCTTCTTTCTGTTTTTATACCCAGTTTAGGAAAGTAACTCAAAACCAAAGAACTTAGTCAGATACAAACTTCTCTCCTGGGCAGTGGAGGCCTATCTTTAAGGGACTGGTGCCCATGTAATGGGGCTCATTCTGGCAGTAGCACTTGGATATACATGCGCTGGCTTTCACAGTTTTTAGGAGGAAAGCAAGAAAAGCAAAAACTCCTCATTATTAGAAAGTCTGCTTTATAGACCACTAAGACATCTTCTTCCAGGTACAAAGAAAGCATTTGGAGAGGGGCTCAGTTTTTTCACTACGTAATCCACTTTCTGGTGCTTTCTTAACAGCTTCTCTCTATGACTACATTGACAACCCCATGAAAGAAATCACAACCCTGAAGCTAAAGCAGCTTGCATTCTCAGGGTTGTTTTATGAAAAAACCTATAATAATACAGACACCTTTCAGAGTAAATTACCAAACATTTGCCAGTGGCATAGGCAGGCACCAGACCTCCAGACCACAGAAACAATAAATAGTTAATCTGGAGCAAACACATTAAATACTTGGCCAGTGTTTTGTATTTCCAGTTTGAATTTCTTTGCCTTTCCAAACAAAACTTGTTATCCTGTGACAACTTCCTTTCGCTCTTATACCTCCTAAGGATATAAACCCGTGACCTTAGATATAGATACACAGGGTAATGTGATATTTTAGTACCTCGTACTTGTATATGCAAACCCTGCTTGGCCATTGTCACAAAGATCAAAGGCCTTGTGCCAGCTGCTCCAGCATATGAAAAAGGAAGCAGATACCAGCCAGAGTGTCCATCCCAGGGAGCCTTGGGCCACACTAGAGACACAGGGATCTACAGTCAAACTCTCACAGGTCCCCCACGAAGTCCTCTTTGATGGCAGTTACTGCACAGTCAAGTTAATGATCCAGAGCCCCCAGATATCCTCTGCCTGTCTGTTGCAAGCTCAGAATAAGGCAGCAAGGATCACCCCCAGCAAAGCTCAGCTTTTCTGCAAGCACAGCAAAGCATCTTCTTCCTTGCCTGACTCCTTTGGAATTAACTACTCACAACTTACAGGAAATGAGGGAAATTTTGTCATTTATGTCTGACCTCTTAACACAGCCAATGAACTAAACATCTTTAGCTTTGAGGGCACTCTGGGGAGCAGGAATGGAGAAAAAACAACCTCGAGTCCAGGAACTACCTAGTTTAAAGGGCATAGACTGTGTGATGGACACACAGTTCATCTTAGCATTACTGATAGCCCACTGCACCAAAGATAAATTGTCATAGTGCAAATACTGCAGGATAGGTTATATTCCACATGGTTAACCCCATTTAGAAAAGCATTCAGGCATATGGGTATTCCCATCTCTATTCAGAGTGCTCAAGGATATACTTAGCTTTCTAGCTGATGAGATCTGAGCGCATGCCTAATTAATGATTTGAAAAAGGTCTGGAGATGCTGCAGTGATGGATAACACAGAAAACCCTAAGTGAAAGCAAGATCTTCTGAAAAGTGAGTGGCTACATTGAACAAGCTACATCCCTTGTAACTGCTAGGTCAGAACATTTTGCAGACTACCCATCCGTAAATTAACACATTTTAAGCAAAGCCATGCAGCTCCTAGCTTTATGGTATTTAAGGCTGTCCTGAATACTGCTTTTATTCAACTAACCCAACACACAAACCAAGCCTTTTCATTATCAGCCAATAATTTACAACCAGTAGAGACCTAAGTGATTGGAGACATTTCCCTGGAAACATTATCTTTCCACCCTTTCCTTACTCCAGGGAAACTCCTCCTCCTTGGACTGATCCAGTGGATAGGGGCGAGGGAGGAGGGACTATAGCAAAGGCAATTCCCTACAAGCCTAGTGAAATCCATATAGCTGAACTGTGCCTGCAACACCGTTTTTGTATCAACATCAAACATTACAGTATGAAACACTTCATAAAAGCATGAAGGTGCATCTGGGGAACCCTGGAGATGGAGTCCCTCAGGTCTTTGACTGTACCAAAGAATAGACGAGCCAAGGCCAAAGCTGTAACAACTAGCTTTTCTTTTACTCTAGTCCTTCTCTCACAATATATATGGCAACAATTGCTTTTACAGAACACCCAAACAATATGACTTTCTGTTACAGATGTGAGAAAAAGACTTAAAGGTACATTTTTGTCTAATCATTCCCAGACATTATTTTTGCCGATATGCAACTGTGGAGACTCCAGTCACAAAGACAAGAAATAAAAAAGAGTTACCTGATGATTTTTATGGTTTGGGGTTTTTTTTAATATTTTTGATCAGGAACATTACAAAAGAAAAATAAGAAAATAAACCCCCACAACTTTTTCCCTTACCCAGATAGCAAATGCAGCCCCATCTACGGTGGTATTTGTGCTTCTGAGAGACTAGGAAATCCTCCTTTGAGAACATTGCTCCCTTGGTTTTGTATGACGGTTAAAAAAGGCTTAATAAGCAGCCTGAGATTTCTTACCACAATTTTTTAATTTCCTGTGTTATCACAGGCAGTTAGCATAGCAGCTGATAATCTTAACAGACTGGGAGAAACATTTTCATAAAGAGACTTACAGGAACTAACCTATCTCCAGTGAATTCATTTCCACTTTGAGTTTCCTACAATCTCAAAGGCTATCCCCATTTCACACTCTTGGGCAGCTCAGATGATGTAAAGCGTTCTGTCATAATAGCATCAAAGTGAGAAAAAGTGTTAAATCTCCTCTTGAGTATGTAGATGTTTAAAGTTCAAGAGTTTGCAGTAAGTGTAAAGTTTCTGGGTTTTTAATTTCCTTTTTTTTTTTTTTTTAGTTACTATGCAGTACCTAAATCATGCCCCAGTTTTAAGCGGTTTGTACAGCCTCATTTCAGTAAGATTACTTTACAATGTGCTATAGATACAATTCAAGGGACCAAAGACCGAGGCCATCCCAGTGCTCCTCACTCGCAACCAGTGTAAGGCACCTGGTGTCCCTCTTGCCTGCAAATCCTGCAGCATCCTCACCCACGCTGCCATGCTAATGACACACGGACACACTGCCCAGCCAAATCACTGCTTTGCCTCAACTGGAATATAATTATGCCAGTGGGTGGAAACTTAGCACAGGCTTCTTGACCTAAAAGGCAACTGCAGTCCTGTGGATGGCTAGATGCAATTAGTAAAAACAACTGGATGTGGAGAAATGTGGAAAACAACTTTCTACTTCACAAAATGAAGTAATAGCTCTCAACGACTAACCCTAGCAATTGCTGCAGGAAGGAAATGAGAAAAAAAATCAACTAGTGCCAGGCAGATAGAGACAACAGAGGCAGCTGGCTAACTGAATTAGCAAAACAGCTGGTCCTGAGCACTTTCATTCAAACTTCTGTGTACAAATTAGAAGGCAAAAGATTCTCATTCTCTCTGCTATATTAGGAAATACAGCTCACAAGAATGAAGCATGGTTTTCAAAGTGACAAAGCACACGATAAAAGGGGAGTAATTGAGATACCCTACCAGCGTATTACAGCAGTCCACCCACAAAGCCGACTCTGGAGTGAAAGGACTCACTACTCCCATTAGCCTGAAAACATGAAATTCAAGCTGTTCTCTGCCTTGCAGGGATGGGGGCCAGCATTCTTCTCCGTTTTCAAAAAAAACCTTAAAATTACCAACACTTCAAAAGTCACAGAGGAAAAGAAAGACAAAGAAAAATACATTTATGTTTACTAGGTTGAGGTCAATCTGATCTGTTTCTGACTGGTACCAATTTCAATAGCTAATTTCAACTTAAAAATAAAAACAAATATAAAATGTTCCAGTGTTCTGGCTTCCATTTTGAAATGATGTTGCAGGACATATTTGGTTGCATTTAACTTTTTATCTGAACTGTTTTCCCCAAAGTAGGGACTGCACTACCCTAGCCCTTCAGTGTAATCTTGGTCAAAACAATCTTATTTATCGATGGTTTGCTTTCGCTAGTAGAATTGGAATCTACCATTAGATATCTCCTGTCATAATAACAGCTCCACAAAGCTGATACTTTAGCAGCCATGTACCTCTCAGTATTTGTCCAGTGATCAGTGCATGCAAGCTGATAAGCCACTAACAGCATTTTATTATGCCTTGCCATACTTCAGGGAAAGCCACCCACCAGGTGTTTCAGAGATGGAGCTCCAGTCTTACATCCTATAGCCCTGATTCTCTGGCATCTGCACTCTATAATATTGTGAGTTTATTCTTCATAAGGCAGGTATTGCATCTATTGCTGCTGCTTTTTGGATGTTTTTTTGATCCTCAGTACAGCTCACTGAATACACAGGTCACAAGTTACTGTCATCATGAAAGCCTGCTGATGTCACATGAAGATAATCCACCAAGCCAGAGGTTGGATGTTTTCCATGATGCAACAAAATCCCAGTGTAGTGAAATGAGACTCCCTTCACTACTGCTCAACCTTCTAGTGTAGTTCATGTGAACCAGAACCCACTTGAACCACCTTTTACACCCAAGAGCCCCTGGGAACAGTCTAGTGTCTAGAGGAATTGGATGCCCACCTGGTGCATGACCAAAGAGGGCTGTCCACCCAGTGTACACAGCCCACTAGCCCTCTCCTTGTCCATCTCTGAAAGACCCTCTATAAAGAGGAAAAATTGGACAAACATACCACTAGAATAGGTCTTACGGCTCCTAACAGAGCTGATGGGACGCTGCTGCTCTAGTTCATCAGGTCAGCATCAGAGTGTTTTAAACTCCAACAAAGCTGTCCCTGCAAACTAGGGCAACAGTCTTGTCTTATTCCAGGTGGTGAGAAGAGCAGAGACTGTTTTCCCTCCTTCTCCAGGGCTAGCATGACAGCTGGCAGTAGATGCCCCGCTTCACTCGTTCCACATCCCACAGCATGTCCAGCCATGTCACAAGGCCTTCTTACAGAAAGACAGATTCCCAGAGCCTGACAGATGTTCTTTGGGTGCTGATTTCTGTAAACTATAGCTATAAAGTACCTCAGGCTCTCCTTGGATTTCATCTCCAGGTACATCCATTTTTCTCTCCAGAGAAGGAGGCTATTACAGTGATCAGTAGCTTTCATGCAAAGGTCCTGCCTTTTGCAGGGGTCTCTGCAGATTCCCTCTGTTGTAATGACGACATTAGGAAGTATCCCAGTGACTCCCTGCTTCCCAGCAACGTTAGAAGTGCTCATACTGTATCAGAGACAGAAACCAGCCCATGCTGCAAGAATAATCACTGCTTGTGATGAAGAAGAATGGATGAGCACTCTTTAGCTAAACTGATGTCACTGTGGCTCACGCGGGAGTGAGAAGTAAAGTGCTTTATCTGAGCTACATTTACCCCAAGGACTGGCTAGGCTATATACAGACACCACCATTTTCATCTCAGCAGAACTGTTGCCCTGGAGAAGAGGAGCACCCCGCTCAGATAATTCCTTTCCTTTCAGAGAAAAAAAAGGTTAGTAGTAGACTAAAAGCATATTTTTCTTTATGTACAGGATGCATTATCTTAGTCTGCTGAAGTGAATCACAGGCTGCTAAGTGCTTTTGGCATCCATATCTGTGGGTATAGCTCCATGCATGAATTACAGTGTTTTGCACTGGCAAAGATCGGGTGGGAACAGGACTGGAATGGGGGCATTAGTCACAGTGGAAAAATAGCACTGTGAGACGTGATCATCTCTTGCACATTTTGAGGATCATGCATTGAACTACTGGTCGTTAGAGGGAGGTTTTTCTACTTTTCTGTCTCCAAAGCGAGCTGTCTTATGCTATGCAGAGCCTTTCGCGTAAGTCCAACCTAATTTTAAATGCAAATATCTGAAATAGGCTTTATATAAAATAGAAGCATAGGGATTTGCAAGTTGAATACCTCTGAAACAAGAAGAGCTAAATATAGAGATCTGGATACAGCATTTAAACTTAAAATCCTATTTCAAGTGCTAAGCATAGAATGATATCCCTCCATAGGGGTAAGACAGTCTATGCAAAACGGTGATTTGATAACACCCATTAAGAAGAACTGTCACTTCATATTAAGCATGAGGTAGTCAAAACAACTGTTATTTTAAGTGCACTCCTTCTAAATTATTCTGCAAGGTCTGTGGGAGTAGAATTAGGCCTATGCTGATTCCAGATCAATATTTGCATGGCAAGAAAGGAACCTGTGAGAACAGAGGAAAAAAAAAATGAGACAAGCCATTTTTGTAGGGTTAGAGATACGCTTGGCTAAAGCAAATTAAGGAGAATCATTCCCAGCAGCAGTCTCAGACAAAGCTAAACGCTGGTGATCCCCACTTTGGGTAGACGAGTGCACAGAACCATATGCAGAAATCCTCTCAAATCCAAGGCTGCCAGCCACACACGTCTGCCACAGACCATGCTGACTGCAGAGGTGTCCCCTGTCTTTCCAAAGGCCAGGGGGTGTCCCTCCCCCAGCACCAGAAGTTATCTCTTCCTTTCAGACTCTCCCACTATAAGCTCCTGAAGCAGCCTGTGTGGTCAAGTGGGCACCTATCCTGCTGCCTTCTGGAAGCAATGTGCCACTGTCCCGGGCTCTGCCTGAGCAGTCAAACGTGTCGGTTGTAAGCATCACTAAAGCCATCGCAACAGAGCTCTCCCTTTACTTCAAAATAAGCCTTCACTCAAGTCAGTTATCTTAAAAATATAAAGTATTTATTTAGACCACACACAACTGGCACAGTTAGAAAAAAAAAGTTGCAAAGACACAGGTGCTAAAAAGGAAAGAAAAATAACACTCGAGCTATTTCACACAGCGTAATTCTCAGAAACCTGCCTTTCTTTCTCATTCACCAGCCCCAGAACTGCAGGCACTTACCTCACGCCTGGGCTCCGGGCTTGTCCTGGCCAGCAGCCTGCACACCTTTCCCAGCAGACTAGTTTCCATACCCTGTCCCTTTTCAGGGTTTGCCTGAGTTGTCATCCAAATGTCCCAAGGGTTTCTGAGCCTTCACTACATCGGGAAGCAGTTTCAACACTCCTCCCTCCACAAGGACTGTCCTCCCTTCTTCAGAAATAAGAATATCCCTTTGGCAGACAGCCACCAAGTGCAGGAGTCCCCACCTGCTAGTACATTTCTACTACATTGAGGGACAGAATTTCTTACTCATTCTGTGAGGCTACGGGTAAGTCTCTGCAGAAAACCTTTTCATATGCTGAATTTATACTTTGCAACAACATGTAAATTGAAACCATAGTTAGCATTTAATATATGCAGCTCATCACTAGGTCTTGATTGAGATGAGAGAATGGCAATCAACAGCTCTGGGAGAGAACGGATTTGAGATGACCCCCATCAGGTCCTTCACTACCATTTACATGTGAATGCAAAACACACAACCTAATCAACAAACGTTTTCCCAGTTCAAGCTATTTGGATGGTCTGTTTCGGGAAGTATTCTCTGACATGCTTTAATCAGGCAGAAGTGATGTTTATTTGTCACTACATTTCAAGCAGACATTGATCTGCTGGGATGGATAAAACCTTCCTGTTACAGTTGATGCAGAAGGGAAACACCTATTAGCATAGGGTTTATGAAAGGCAGGTCCTGCTTAACTAACCTGATCTCCTTCTATGACAAGGCGACCCACTTAGCGGATGAGGGAAAGGCTGTGGATGTTGTCTACCTGGACTTCAGTAAAGCCTTTGACACCGTTTCCCACAGCATTCTCCCAGAGAAACTGGCTGCTCATGGCTTGGACGGATGTACTCGTCGCTGGGTAAAACACTGGCTGATGGCCGGGCCCAAAGAGTGGTGGTGAATGGAGTTAGATCCAGTTGGCGGCCGGTCACAAGTGGTGTTCCCCAGGGCTCAGATTTGGGGCCAGTTCTGTTTAATAGCTTTATCAATGATCTGGATGAGGGGATTGATTGCACCCTCAGTAAGTTCGCAGATGACACCAAGCTGGGCAGGAGGGTTGATCTGCTTGAGGGTAGGAAGGCTCTACAGAGGGATCTGGACAGGCTGGATCGACGGCCTGAGGCCAGTTTTATGAGATTCAACAAGGCCAAGTGCCGGGTCCTGCACTTGGGTCACGACAACCCCATGCAACGCTACAGGCTTGGGGAAGAGCGGCTGGAAAGCTGCCCGGCAGAGAAAGACCTGGGGGTGCTGGTTGACAGCCGGCTGAATATGAGCCTGCAGTGTGCCCAGGTGGCCAAGAAGGCCAACGGCATCCTGGCTTGTGTCAGAAATGGTGTGGCCAGCAGAACTAGGGCAGTGATTGTTCCCCCGTACTCGGCACTGGTGAGGCCGCACCTCAAACACTGTGTTCAGTTTTGGGCCCCTCGCTACAAGAAAGACATTGAGGTGCTGGAGCGTGTCCAGAGAAGGGCAGCAAAGCTGGTGAAGGGTCTACAGCACAAGTCCTATGAGGAGCAGCTGAGGGAACTGGGGTTGTTTAGCCTGAAGAAAAGGAGGCTGAGGGGAGACCTCATCGCTCTCTACAGCTACCTGAAAGGAGGTTGTAGCAAGGTGGGGGTCGGTCTCTTCTATCAAGTAACAAGCAATAGGACAAGAGGAAATGGCCTCAAGTTGCGCCAGGGGAGGTTTAGAGTGGACATTAGGAAAAATTTCTTCGTGGAAAGGGCTGTCAGGCATTGGAACAGGCTGCCCAGGGAAGTGGTTGAGTCACCATCCCTGGAGGTATTTGAAAGAGGTGTAGATGTGGCACTTAGGGACATGGTTTAGTGGAGGACTTGGCAGTGCTACATTAACGGTTGGACTTGATGATCTTAAAGGTCTTTTCCAACATAACCGATACTATGATTCTATCCAGCCACACGGGTTGTATATTATACATAGTGTTTTCCAAAGCGTTGCATGTGGTTATGGGTGACTCTGTGATCCTCCTTTGTGAGCTGTCTTGTGGAGAGCCAGGCCCGAATTGGAAGTGTTGCCAAATTAATTCTGTAATGCTGTGGATGGTACTACAAGCTACACACATTATTGAGCTAAATTAATTTCTGCTGTACCTGACCTGCAGCTGAGGAATGTTGCTTACTGGGCTGGGAATAGCTTGTTTGTTGGATCTATAAAATATTGTTACTTAAACAGTCCAGTGAGCTCCTCTGACACAAGTTCTCTTTCCCCTGAAGGGTTTTCTTTCTAACTGGAGTTATCGATCCCTTTGGCTTTAGACAGAAAATCATCACTGCATTAGCAACCACCAAAATGGTCTTCAGTCCCTAGAGTCTGTTCCTCGACATGGCATCGATTTGAATTTTTTGAGCTGAGAATGTTGTTAAACTCTTGTCTGATAAAAAGCACAGTAATGTGCAATGTATTGTGCATTTGACTTTTTGATCTGACGTTTCAAAGTGCGTGTGTATTACTTTTCAAGCATGTCTCAAACAATTGCTGCTAAATTCTGCTACAAAGCAGTGCTATTTTATTTAATGTGGAGGAAAACACAATCAGTGCAAAATAGACATCTCCAGCTCCAATATGCTGGGTCCACTTCCTTAAACTTGCTGCAACAGAGAGGATCACAGCAGTTCATGGGCTGATGTTAGATTCCCATTAGCGTCTGCCCCTTTACAGAGACGTCTGACTTCACCAGGCAGCTCTACCAAAAGGTTGTAAAGTACCTGGTAAAATTTGGAATTTCCCCCACACTGCGCTGTAACATTAAATTTCTGTATTTGCAATGTAAATCACTCTTGAAATTGTATCATAGTGCTTCTACATTCACATGTTAATCTAAGCCTGGTTTCACTGCGCGGTGATGCAACCACAACAGCCTGCTCTGAAGTGAACACGTTATTTACTCTTATTCAACCCAGATATGGAATAGGAGCTACCTTTAACTGGTGACACGAACAGGTGCTCCCAAACCTTGTGTTCTGTTTCCAAGCCCTGGAATGCAGTAGCCCCTTCCCAGCATTATGTCTCAATACAGTGCCAGAGCCAAGAGAAATACGGATTTGTTTGATAAATGTACCAAATACTGCAATGCCTTATTAGTATAAAGGGTCAAAGCCGTTGATGTCAGCACAACATCGCAGAGTGTCCAAGCGTGTCTATGGATGCCCCAGTGTGCTGTCGGGCTGCAGGAAGTAGCTGGGTGCGCAGGGAGGGGTGCAGTGCCCACATTACCAGTTTAGCAAATCCATCCTGCCGGGATTTGATTCTGATGCTGTATGCAAAACCAGAACCAAACAAGAGAGTTGTGCCAATCTGCCTGCAGCACTAAACCAGCTCTTGGAGTTCTCTGATGAGCGTCTCAAATCTAAACCAAGAAGATATTCAGTGGTTTGATCTTTCCGTAGGAAAGAACATGTCAATTTTTTTAACATTCCTTTGCAAAATGGTGATGTTATCTGTCCAAAGTGAATTTAACAGGCAGCCGAGGCATAAGGGAGAATCAAATTGTCTTTATTACTGGCAATCAAAGCTACATTGAGAACAGATTCTCAGACAGCTAATCAGGTGAAAGCAAGGGTTCTCATTCTAGGGAAATTACCAGGATAGTACTAGGGGTGCAGAACATGGCCATATTCTCAGCTAGGAGGGGATGAAATCTCACAGGTGTCCAGCTATAAAACCACACACACACACACCCCCCGCTTTTGGGAAATGACTGTCTTAATGGTGTGACTTGCTAGAATGCCTGTATACCCCTGAAAACGGAAACTGCTGGTGCTAGTGGCGCAAGTTCGCTATGGGAGCTACTTGCTGGATTTCAGGCAGTGCCTAGGCACCTCAAACAGTCCCATCGTGGTTTACCAGTATGCCAGTACTGAAAGGACAAAGGAGGGAAACACTTCTCACATGTGGAAAGCAGAGCGCTTTCCAACAGAGTCCCCTGCCTGTTTTTAAGACTGCGTATTTTTTCACCGATGTTACTGAAGAGTTTTTGCTGTAACTTACCAGTACGCAACTCTGTGAATCCATGACATTTGCATTGAAAACATCCCACTTGAAAAATGTGTGATTGGGGCACTACTGAAGTGCTCTCTTGAGCTGCAACCTCATCTATGGAGAACACACATTAAAAATGGCTTAGCTTTCACAAGAGCCTGCTTGACCTCCATAGTCATTTCAAATTTATAGAGCAGCTTAAGAAAATGTTATTTGCAGGACGCGACTGTCTTGGCAAGACACAGCAGCATCAACACTAAACTACAGCAAGGGCTCAGAGGTTCGTAATGAACCCAGGTTCAGCATACCTGGCTGAAGCTATCTCTTCTAGTATTGATGACCAGTATTGGCTGAGTCAGTGTAGTTCAAAGACTAGCAATAACTATGATTTTTAAGGATCTGTCCTAGCAAGATTATTTACCAATTTACTAATGTTCTCAGAATCAGCAAACTGACTGCAATTTTCCAATCTCCATATCATATGTGGGAATTAATGTGAACTTTTTGAGTATACACTGGACAAACAGAATTCCTGGAGAAAGAGTACTGAGCTGGTTATGGTACAAGCCTCCAGATCTTCAAATGTTGACATGTGAATATTCTTCATGATTTTTTTTAAAACAGAAGCTTCTCCTATGTGTGGTGTAATGAAACAACTTGAATGTTAGCAACAGGTGCTCTGTATTTAAAATACCATTGTGATGCCTTTACTGTGATGGTGCACAGACGTCTTGAAGCGACATAAACCCAAAAGGGAAATACCCATAAAAGCGATTTCACTTTCTTTTACAAAAAGAAAGAATTTTTATGGGACATTTTGTGGACAGCAATGATTTCATGAAAAGAAGAAAAATCTTGGTTTAATCTAAATTTCAAAAAAAACTGTTTCCACTAGCCAGCTGCTTTGACCAAATCTGCTGTAGTCTTTTTTTTTTATTACTATCCTCAGTTCATTTTAGCATCTCACTAAACAAATGTAAATTCAAGTCAGCAATTAAAAGAAATGAAGTGTTGTCATAATATGCCACTTCCATTAATAGACAGCAAAGTGCTGTTAAAATCCAGGCTAAACTTTAGCTTTCTTCCAAGATCGAAAAAAGTCCAGTATAGCTTCAGACATGCGTAACAGTAGATAGCACTTTTCATACCTATCTTTTTCAATGCATGCATTAAGTCTGCTAATAAGTAGATGTCCATTTCCATAAGCGCTTAATTTATAACCCTCATCAGCAGGCTTAACAAGCCAAAGTCAAGACCCCATTAAACCCCCATTTCACATTCCTCAGCTTTACACAGTAAACCTCAGTAGCCACAATTTGTTTTCATCTCTTAATCAGTTGATAAAAATTCAAGAGTAATTTCCACTTGTGCTGCACTATGGAGTTGTAAACATTTATGGAGATGTTAAGAACTGGCCATCAAGAACATTAACATGCAGATTTTTACCTCTTGCCCACTGTTGAGGCATCTCTTGACACTTCCCTGGCAGACCGCAGGCAGGAGGAGCAGAGATGGTGAATGGTTTGTTTGGAGCAGAATAAAAAGTTCCAAACCAAAACACATTTTTGGCAAAGTAGCAAAGTTGCTTGCTTTCACTGAAAAGGGCATGAGGTTCCTGGGGGGGGAGGAACGTGCTTGTCCCAACTGGAGCAGCCCCTTCCCAGCCATTGCCTCCTGCCGCTGGCAGGGATGGCAGGGAGGAGGGATGGTGACGGTCCCCATGGCACTGCGGGGACCCCCAAGGTCCTGTGGTCCCTGTCAGCCCACATTCCACAGCCGCAGGACTGCAGCTCAGCAGAGGGGCTGCGGCTCACGCAAAAAGCCGTTAAAAGCCGTTTTGGAGGGAAATGCTCTGCAGTGCCATGGACGGTCTCGTGGGAGAGCAGCAAGGCCCTGCATCAATCCATCCCACTGCCTAACCGCTATACCCGGCCCCCAGAGCAGCCCCCGGCGAGGCAATTATCCTCTCAATTCACGTATTTATCTTACTGCGTCTGAAGCGTGAGCGATGTGCCGTGGGGGTGCCGCGCCGCACAGCGACGACGGCCAGGGGGGGAGGCGGGGGTGCCCCCCCCGAGGTGGCCATCCCCCCACCCCAGGGGCTGCTGGTACCCCCAAGCTCTGGGGCACACACAGCCGAAGCAGCCCGGGCTGCGGGAGGCTGGCAGGACCCCACGTCACACCGCTACCAGCTTCAGCAAGAAGCTTAAAAACTACTTCACCCTCTCGTGCAGCAGCCCAGCCTGGGGGTGACGGCACCGACGCTCAAGTCTACAAACACGAAGCCTCTGTGACTGACTCTGCTGCGGCTTTCTTGGGCCTATGCAACAAAATGAGGATTTGCCTGTCCATCCCGCATCGTATCACTTGCTACAGCTCGCCACAACCATCTTGCTTTTCTCTGGTTTTCTGCTAACGGGAAGGAGAAACTCTCACTGCCTGAGAGCACCAAGCAACCTGCTTTGGGAGAAGCTGCTTAGAACAGCTACCAGGGATTTGGGGCTATACTTTAGTGGTTTCTCAGATTCCAGCTAGTCTGAGACATTGAGGGTCCCCCCCACAAGACACGTGTAAAATTAACCTGCTGCAAACAGGCCCTTCTGCACCAGCCAGACATACCTGCATTACACAGCTACGGCAGTGGTATCTGCTAGTCCGTTCTCACCGAGACAGCCAGCGTGTTTCTAGCCAAAATGAGCTCCTCCCCACGGGATGTTTCCGAGCAGAGGAGGGCAGCTCATGGAGGAGTTTCATTTCCGAAGACTTTTTAAACTGCTTGTCCAAATCCAGTGAGGAAGAGGGAAGGCTATTCATTCTCCTTCAAGTCTTTTTTTTCTGCCCAACTCAAAGTGATCAAAGATTAAAATCTCTGCATCTAATGAAGGAGGAACAGGGAAATTAAGCCAGCTGTCCTATATTAGCGTTGTTGCCCTCAGGTTTCTTGGACTCCGTCATCTCTTTCCAAAATGAAATAACGTTGTGTTCCTCAGAAATGTTCCAAAGATCCCCTTTTAGCTCTGTATAGGGTGCGAAGCATTGAAGCTTTTATAATCCCTATGCAAGACAGATGGGTTTTGTCTTCAGCTAGCTTAATCCTCTCTTATTCTGAGCCCTTATTAGACAGAATATAACATATAAAGGACTTTTAAAGCTTTGGGCAACTCTTCAAAATTACTTCATTAGTTTAACTTCTGGAAAGTCTATGCAATACGTCAGCAGGCACCGGGAGCTGGAAGATATCTGGTGATCCCCGTGGAAGAAAGTCACCCAGAAGCGTAAGACTTTCAAACTTGTTTTTAAACAAGATTTTTTAAAATCTTGTAGTTGATTAAGCACTGCACAAATTGCAGTGAGGGCCTTTGTGAAGATTTAGCAGGATATAAATGTTTATTCCAAGCATAGAGGAACGGTCACTATCAAAAATACTGCCTTTACATGCAATTAAATGACCTTTCTGCTCTTGCGTTACCTGTCAAATTGCATAGCAACCACAAGGGTGACTCATGATTTATAGTATTATATACAACATTCTCTGAATTATTTAAATGTCAAAATGAATCTGCACTGAGCGTTCTTAGCATTACCCTCAGCAAAGTGGTTCTTACACACGGTAGTTTGATGAGGAGATCGTGCAGCTAGAAAGCAACTCCGTAACCCAACAGGTATGTTCTCAAGCTGTGTTTTTAAAAATTAAAGAACCTGACAATAAGCTGCTTCCTCTCTGCAGGCTCTTTAGACCTGCCTATGCAATTAGACACATAGTTATATCCTGTTATGAAAAATACAGATTGGTATAAAAAAATCCTGTTGAAAGTCTACTGCCCCTGATTAAACTCTACAGGGCTTTTAAAGGTTAAGACCTAACCTCAACTCCTCTCAGCTCACCAGCTTCAACGAGAAGTTTGCAGCAACATTAATCAGCATGAAATAATGAGGCTGTGAGAGGCAGCGTGTGATTTCTTTATTTCATCTTAATTATATTTTAAAATTTTAATGTCAGGAATTTGACAAGCGTTCGAGCAAGAAGAATTATTGCCTCAATAGCAGTTAAGGTCAGGCAGAGAAATGTGCTCAATCTCAAAGAAAAGCAATGAATTTGTCCCGTAACAGCAATCCAATTCAAATCATTCTGCCGGCTGCTGTTGACAGCAAATGGGCTGGTTCGGAAGCCCAACGCCGCTTCCAAAACGTGTGTCTCTGGTTTCCAGCCAGAAGTAGACCCTACCACAGGGCCAATTTTAGCAAATGCCAGGCCTTTGGGAAAGGAGCATCCGATCCCACCCAAAGGGAATCTGCTCCTATAACATGAGCAGATATAATTAGGTCGCGTCGCATGGACGTGCTCCTGCAGCAGGTCACGACCTTGGTCTTGCTGGTAAAGGAAGAGGCAGGGACGGCACCCTCAGACCTGGCACTGGGATTTTCTTTCTCAGCTGGAGAGTGAGGCCAAACAGAGGTCTTATCCCTAAAGTGTTGGACTGGAGAAGTCTCACCCCCAGTGGGAGATCATGCCAGTGCATGGCCCAGCCTGGGCAGTGACGACAACACAGGCTCATGGTTTGGGTTGTTCCCAGGACTGGGGCTCTCATCCCTGTGAGTGCGTGAGACCATTATATGTGTGCGAAGCTGTGTTCCCTAAAACACGGGATACTCGGACAGCATGGCCTAAGGCCAGTACTGCTCCTTGGTCACTTGGGTGGACTGAAAGCCAGTGTCACGCTGTCTCCTTTTCTCACTTGCAGCAGATCACACTCCCTAAGTAATGCATAATGTCTTACAAAACCTCTTATTTTGACTGTAAAGATTCTAAGCCAGAGTTATAGCAAGCCCACATCCATTCACTTGACAGCCTTCACAAAAATAAATAAATTCCTAAAACACAGGGGTCAGATTATATAGGACATCTTAGGCTATTGGGAGGAAAGACCAGGCAGTATTGATCCAAGAGATATAAAAGAATTAGTAGAAATAAAAATAAAGACTAGAATGAGTGGCTATCTAGGTAAATGGTTTACCTGAGAAGATCACCACAGCTTTCTAAAGGGGAAATCGTGCCTTACAAGTTGACATTATTAGAGACATGACAGAGGCTATCAACAGAGAAGTCCCCCAAAACCAACCTGTAAAGTACTAAAAGAAAGCAAACAGCCATATGATGGCAAGTGCCTTTGCACAGCAGAAGAGATTTCAGTTCCTTTGGCAGCAGACCTGTTTTCCATATAATAGCACCTTTTTGAAATGAATTTTTATAGGCATGGTGATTAATAATATAGGCTGGAGTAGAGCAGCATTATTCCCTGGTAGCACTAAATGAGCAGCTGCCACAGTAGATAGGCATTGCTGTGTGTACTTAAGCAGGGCTCATAAATGGGATTCCTAAGAACAAACCTTCTCATAGTGAGCTCTTTCAAGAATGAGTATGAGCAGGAAAACAGTCTGTTAACTCTATTAGCTATACATGTGTATAGAATTGCACTGCATTTATACCACTAAGACAAGAAGAACAGCCTTTGCTTTGATGGAAACAGGGTTTATATCACAACAGCTGGTATGATGCCAGGCAGGGAGAACTAAAGCTAGCGGATGCAGCAGGATACCTGTCTAGTAGAAATTAGGAGCAGAACTTCAAATTGTTTCCATAAGACCAGCAGACCACAAATAAGCTCATTCTCCACCTCAGCAATAACCTAAAAATGTTTTTGGCAGTGCCACCAACATCGCCACGAGGCTGCATTAGTAAGGTTTCAAACCATTTGATATATATCATGTACTTCCTTAATTCTTGTTTGTACTTATGTTAAGGAGCTAATCTATGCAATTTGCATTTAAGTCTATTAAGAAATGGCAGATTCATAGTGAAAAATCACTATCCCTCTTTTAAAACAGCCAGAACACAGGCTGTCATTTCATCAGGTGAACCAAAGTCCAGGGCTGCAAAGACCTGGCACTCAAGGGAGAGGACAAGCCCAGATTATTCTAACACAGCCAGTTCTCCCCAGGCTGGTGTCAGTTCTGCCTTCAGCATCACCAGCTGATGAGCAACGGCAGGCATGCGGACCTCTCCATCAGGTTAGACTTTCAGTGCAAGGGATGTGCACCTGCTTCGGGCTGTAAGTGGATATGTGAATTATCGACATGAGGTTGAAAAGACAGAATTAGGCTGGAGTGAATGCTATTATGAGTAATTTGAGTGTCTCATTGAATCAGCTATATAGTTGAGGTTGGAAGGGACCTCTGGAGCCAAAGTACTTAATGGAGGATTAACTGGCATAGGTGTATTTGTTTTCCATGCAGCACAATCCCCCCTAACAGTTTAACTTCAGTGTATAGCAAACTGATGTGTTTGTTTTCCAAAGACAAATATTTCTCCTGTGAATTTCACACTCAAACTCAGAATCGAAACTCAGCCCACACTACAACGCCTGTGTGCTCACACTCCAGTTCAGCCAGCCCAAATTTGGCTGCAGCCTTCCTGCCCATGTCTTTTAACAGCCTGAAGCCAGCTGGCGGCAAATCCTGAGCACGGGGACCGATGAGAGCCTAATTACACCACTCACCCTGCTGCTGCTGCTGCAGGGGCCTCACCCTAATGGCACTGGTTTGCAGGAACTGTGCTGCACGTACCGCTCTGGCTCAGGAACAGCCCCAGACCTGCTATGGATAAACGGTCGAGAAACATCTGTGGAATGTTTGTAAAGGAACAGCTCACATCTGTAAATGTGACTGCACAGTTCTGGGCCTACAACGATCTATTTTTAAAGGCTTTTCTCAATACTTTGCTTCTGAAAAACATTAGTCTTGTGAACCACATAAGATTTTGCCGTTCTGACCCTTTGTACTTTAAACAATTACTCTTCCAGGCGAGAATCTTCCACTACGCCTTAACTGAGACACTTGAAACTTAAATAGCCAGCTTTGCACAGCTGGTTATATGAAATTTGACTAACAATAAAAGCGATGGCGCACAGAGAACATGTTGTGCATTGGTACAACAGCAGGTCCAACGCTAGATTAAGGAGCTCAACACACTATACTGAGCCCTCACCGTTTGAGAATGCCTTTTGAAATAGGACAACACAGTGGAATAACCGTCTGCTGTTTTGTGAAGCCTTCTCATTGTTTTATGTTCAACGAAGAAATGCAGCCTCCTGCTGCACAACTTGGGGGTAATTTCAAAAAGTTTAGCAAATTGTCCTGCAAATTTCATTGAACTGACACAGAAAATAGTTCAGATGTTCTACCGACACCGCTGGAAAACATTTCTTAAGCATAAAGCACTTAAACTGTTCTGTTTTCTGTGCAACACTGATTGATGCTACTGTTTCGACAGGACCAAACTGGCTTGCTTCTGCCCACTTCGCCAGGTGAGTGCGAAGGCCCTGCGCCCCTGGAAGGGGACTGCTTTGCCCCAGGTCTGTGCAAGCAGGTGCCTCAGGGCACACAGCCAACATTGCTGTGACATCTACGCTTTCAGATTTGGAGAGGTTTGGGAAGAGTAGTGAAGGATTACTTCTTCTTAACCTAGGATCTAAATCTAGTGTAAAACAACTGCCATTTTGCAACAGAAGTGTTTTAAATGAACCCTCAGCATTAATTCCAGCAGACTAAACTCATACACAAACACTCTTACTTCTCAAGGTGTCCACTGAATCTATTAGATACCTCATTTACTTGCCTTTGGCCCTCTGGATTTCAACCTTGCCCACCCTGAATGGTACCAAACACCATTCTAGCTCCATAATAGCTCTCAATACAAGGCAGCAATAAAAAGAAAATCTCAAATACCTAAGACTATGGTAAAGATGTAGCTGGAAATCCTTCTTGAAATGTTTTCAACAGAAGTGCTTTGTACAAACCTACTGAAATCATATGATGCTTTAATGTATTTTCAGCTCGTTTAAGTTGAATTTCCATTATACTGATTGCAACAAGCATAGTAAATACCTTAAGTATTTTAATGCTTATTTTCCTAGTTAAGTCCACTCTCTGTGTGCCAAGTAGCATATAATAAGCAGTGTTTTAATGATCTAATCCCCAAAGACATGTATTTCATCTTTCTTTTTTTTCACTAAGGCTGTCCTTCAAAGTGAGCCATATTCCCTTGTTACCTAAAAACGTGGCTGTAATTCTTGGGAGCAGGGAGTGATTCCTATTTGAACAGCCTTCTCTCACGTTTTATCTAAGAGCAGTACAGCAGCTCAGCCGCTGGGGCCCAGGATCCATGCCAGGATGTGAGCTAGCAGCATGGAGGAGCCACGGCCACGGTTTGGACACCGGCCACCTCTCAGGTTTGGGAGACGTAAGGTGTGTGGCAGGGAAGGAGGACGGTACACATGGCTTGGGGGACCTCTTTGCAGGAAATGTAAAGCAGGTGCAGTTGCAGAGAGAGTGGTGCTTGGCATCACATGAAAAATTTAGAAAGCATCTCCAAAAGCTATGAGGTTTAGCTACTCCCAATGCAGTACAACCCACAGTATATCAGAGTAATCCTTGTGTTTTATGCCCTTTGATCCTGTTATGGCTCTCCTGTTATTTTAAAGTCATTACCCATGAGATAAAAGGTCGTTTGTTTGAATATGAAATTACTAGCTCCCTTATAGCAGAAATTTATGGAAAACGAGGCTTGCAGGGCTGATTGAATTTAAGCTATTAAAACGATTACAGATTTACTGATGATGGACTGGAGTGTGCTTGCATTAAAGAAACAGAAATTCCAATGAGACTTACTTCTTAAGGATGTGAGTTAACGACCTTTGTATTTAATTTAATAATTTTTTTTTAAATTTGGGGTTTGGCTTAAGCTCAAGCAGTGAGATGCCTGCAAATGAATTAGTAGGTTTCTATGTGACAAATTACCTACATTGTCTGTATTTTGCGTTTGAGATAGGAGACTTTAAAATATTCAGGAAATCAATCACTGAAGTTCTCTCCCCATACTCTCTGTAGTGTAACTGTAGTGAAAAGTATTCAAGGAAATTACTGACAGGTGGATATCTAACTTGATGGGAAAAGTCTTCTGTGCAGAATCAACTACAGACATTACTGAGCAAAGACTGTGAGAATAAAGCCAAATGATCTGGCCCCTTCCACAGTCAGCTGCACGCTCAGAACCCACACATTCAGAATTGTCATTTTGCCCCGATCACCATTACCCTAACATTACAGATGTGCAAAAACTACAGCCAAGGCAAAAGCTTCAGAAAGAGATACAAGAACATGTTAAACTGGAAACTCTTTGCCTTTCCATGGAGATTACCCTTTCATGGGATAGAAAAATCTGTGCTGCAGAGACCCTGGGAGCTGTACGGACATGAATTTTAACACAATAGGTAGATGTAAAGTCAGCCCAAACTGGGCATGGACTAGAAGAACCACAATTTGCTTATTTTCAAGACTTGAAGTTGAGTTATAGGACAAGGAAGGACTCAGAGTGGTGCCTGCCTAAGTGACACAGTTCACATGAAAAGAGAGATGCATGTAATTAGCTTGTGTAAATATCTTTTGCACATGGAAGGAAGGTGTCAAAAAGAGGAAGGTACAGAAGTATTTTGGCACACATGCTATTTTGTGAAGCTGTTCTGGTACTTCAGTCTTTCACTTCTCTGTACTTCGCAGACATGAATGTTGATGAAAAATATTTTCTTCCCAGGAAAGTTTAAATAATAGATTTAAATAACTTAAGAAGAAACTAGAAATCCTGTCATTTCATTTAAAATGCCATGAAAATTGAGACTGGCCTAATTTATGTTGGAAAAGCCTTGCACCTTTTATACCTTCCCCGAGGAAGGAGCAGGCCGGGCACCTCGCAGTACCAGGAGCTCACATTGCCAATAGCAGCAGGGAAAGCTCCGGCCCTGTGCATACTCTCATATCCAAATTATCAGCCAACAGTCTCAGCTCTGGAAGTCTTGAATGTTAACTCCCGCAGTGAGATAAAATACCGAAGCCAGGACAGTGAGGGCAGCTGCCTTCCCTCGGTGTCTGCCTGCATTTTGCCAGATGAGGTCAGCAGCACCCAGCTACGCTCAAGTTTCCGACCGGCATCCATGCGTAGCAGCACAATTGCATCTACACAAATGTAAACTCCTTTTTGCAAGTTCATCTTATAAGTTTTAGACCATCGTTATGTTATCCAGACTTATTCATACCAGGTCTGCAGGAAGCACGATTTTGTAGTCTAGCGTGTGGCATGGACCACATGAGAGGGCAATAATTCTCATGCACTTAAGCACCCTTAAAAGATGCTTAATTTTATTCAGAATATCTTTTTCTTTTTATTCAGAATCTCTTTTTGGTTTATTAACCTATACAGGCACAGATCTGTCAGTAAGGGGGGGGGGGTAGGAGAGGCAAAGCAGGTTAGAGCTGCTGTAATTATTTCCGATGTATGTTTACATTGCAACAGTTGAGTGCATTTAAAGAGCTGTTTGTGTTGGGCCTTACAATTCTGATTATTTTACACCATCAGGCATAGTCTTAAAAGCCTTTCCCATTTACCACCTACTGTTCCTCCTGTTAGGAAATCTTCTCGCACTTTTTGTCACTTGACCTGAAATGCACTCACTCAATGCTTATTTCCACAATTTTAAGATAGCAGTTCTCATTTTAAAATATTTTCCCTAAAACAAAACCGTTAAGGCCACTGCAACTGAATTTAAACACCATCGTCGCACCCCTGCACAACACATCTGGAGAAACTGGCCTACCTTGACCTGCTGGTCTCGTTCCTCTAGAGACTTTCTTCTCTTCTCATTGCCCTTTGCACCAGGAGCGCTGGGTTTTCCTCGGAGGTACGACAGCTCCCTGCAAGGCCGCTAGTGACACAGGCAAAACAGTGTGACATGGCTCCAGGACAGCCTTGCCTACTACATTGCTTAATTCCTTAGCTCTGTCCCTTTTTGCACACACAGGCACACGCAAACCTATTGAGCATCCTGAAATAGCCACTGAAGTAACTGGAGCGTTTCCTTTAGTGCCAGTGTAACTCTACAGTTCGGCTGCGCAAATAATTTGTGTTTGGACTGCTACCAGGGAAGAAAAAAAGCAAAGATTTCAGCTTGATCTCAGCTTTGGTAGAGCTAAAATGTCTCATTCAGTCTGGAGGGAAAAGTAACTTTCAAGCACCTAAAAGTGGCTGGAAGCATCACCCAACTGCTGGAAGAGTGGGACAAGCCAAAAACACTCTTGCAGCCCTGCGGTCAGAGGCAGCTCTGCCCCTCCATCTCTGACACCTTGAGCAAGTGCCCAGACCAGAGGAGTTTGCAGATTCTCCCCGAGACAAACTATTTCAGTAGCTGGCAGGTACCGCTGAGATGCTCACGCCGGTGATTTACAGGGAAAAGCCTTAATATGGCTTTTAAATTATATAGATTATGCTATAAAATGCAGATTATAGATCCCCATGCTGTTGCTTAAATTAAAGGCTGCCTCATGCTAAGCAACACAATTGCTTCAAGAATTGTGTGTTGAGTCCATTTTCAGGTGTCTTCACTGCCCTTTACTTCCAGTTATATATCTGTAAACAAATACACATATATGTGCACACACAAACATTTCAAATACCCTAAATTACTTACAAGAGACAGTGAACACTGTATTTTTCTGCCTATATAGTCCATGAGAAGTTGAGGAACAGGGACTGAGAATTACCTGCCACGGAAGAACACAACATCTCAGATTGAGACTGCTCCAACCCAGTCCCGATGCCTCTTCTCCAAAGGCGGATTTAATTTCCCACTGGCAAGGCAAACTCATCCAAACCAAATGTCTATATGCTGACTCCTGAGCCCAACGCAGCGTTCGAAGGGCCGGGTGGAGCTCTCAGAGGCTCTGCACGCGCTAGCACAGCCATCGCCTTGGGCTGCATGGGAGCCGTTTGCTGCCTTTGCAGCTCAGACCACTTCTGCACACGCTTAAAGATGCTTTTAGAGGTGTTGGCTTTTACATGGGGCTGCACACAGGAAAGGCACAAGAGTGACTGGGAAGACTAAGTAACATCTGCCATGAGAATTTAGGCTCCTAACACCTTTGAATGCTTTTCAAAATGTTGACTAAAATCTTGCCTGTAGAGCATCATCTCAGAGTTGAGATTTACATCTCAGAGAAACAAACCCCTCCCAAGCAATAAACCTTCCCATCCTTCCTGCCTGCCTGGCATTACCAAATGCATCTGACTCTGGTGTCACAGAAACTTGAGAGGAACAAAGTGAATCACTCCACTTCCCCATACTGTTCATCACATTAATTTCCATCCTTCACTGACCTGCACATCATGCCCCATCCTGCCGAGTCTTTTATCTCACTCTGAAACACAAATTTTTAGTAATTAGGCCAAAGTGCCTCACTGTTCCCTGAAGCTGCACTCTTGCTTATGCCCCTGCCAATAATAAAAACTGGTTTTGCAGTACATTTTTTTCCACTGCACGAAGCTGTAGATTTAACCTTGTTAGAGGCAACTAGCTGCTTTTGAAGGATACTGTTTTCTGCTGTTCAGACCAAATGGCATGGGATGTATCAATGATATTATCACTGAGCACAGGATGCCAAACTGCTGCTTCCACCGGGAGGCACAATCTTGAGAATTTTCTTTTGAACCATCAGCTGAAGAATTAAACACCAAAACGCAGCCTGGGCTTTTGAAACGTCAGTAGAAGACTAGAATATGTGATTCGCAGGTTGTGTATTACCACTGGAACAGTAAAACAGGAAAGGGTTTGACAGTTATGATTTGCTCCTTATGTGCTGACAATATGGCTGCACTGTAAAAGAGAGAAGAGGGTGCTCTGCCTTTCCGCATTTACAAAATAAAGAGTACAAAAAAAAATAATCGGAGAAGACACCCACGCAGTAGGAGATCTCAGAGCTAGATGTAAATCCCTTTCCTTGTAAACCGCAAAGGTAATGACATGATGTATGCAGATTAGTACTTGTGAGCCTCAGAATAAATGGGTTTTCAGAAGGGATTTGACTAAAGAGTAAGTGAAACTGTTCTGGCAAAAAGAGTTAATGCCTAAAAAGCAATACTTTAATACTTTTGAAAGCACAGAATTCCTTTTATTTATTTCTTTGAAAAGCCTTTGGCATTTTTGGTGTCTGCAGCTAACAGCAAGGGCTGATCTGATCCGAACCCACTTATGAAGGTTCACCGGGCTGGAAGGTGCAGCAGGCGCCCGCCACGCTGGCTGGCCGCAGGCAGATGAAGATGAGGGAGCGCAGCACCGGGTCCGTATGGTGCCTCGGTGCGAACCTGGCAGAGGAAGGAGGATTAAACACTCCGGCAGCCCACGGGCAGCCTCCGGGCTGCTGCGGCTGCAGGCAGGGGCCCGGGGTTACGCCTGCCCTGGGGACAGGAGGGTCAGAGCTTGCCTGGCGGCTGCGCTGCACAGCATCTTCACAAACGAGAGTTAATAAAGCCCCGTTTAACTATCTGATTTATGAGAGTGCATCATTTGTACAGCTTAAGGGGGTTGTAAACAAGCAATGTGTTTGCACCGTATGGCGGGGGAAGTGGTTGTAGACTTCCCCTCCAAACCTGCAGCTGGAGCTAGCTGCAGTGTCACGGTCTCATAGTTCAGATTGGTTCCTCGCATTTCTTGTTTTAAAATCTATTTTTTTTTCCTCCAGTCTTCCCTGCATACAGCGAGGCTAATAGCATGAGAAGTTTTTCTGCTAATCTTTGATCATGACAAACAATTACGTTTCATTTTCTCCTCTTAGAACAGAGACAGAACGAGTTCTGCTCCTTTATAGGTGGGCTGGGGGGGGGCTGTTAGTCTGTTTTTTTGGAAAAGGCATAGTTGAAGAGGATTTCGAGGCAGGTGGAGTCTGATTTAGCATAACATAAAGGATCCAATTTCAGCCCCACACATACACATTTCTCCAGCATGAACAGCAGAGCGAATGCTGGCTTGGAGCACTTCCTTCACCTTTGCAGCAACAGAAGTCTACGCAGAAACGCCAATAGTTCCTACTTTGCATTCTGCATGTGTCTAGATACCTAGTGGTTATGTTCCCTGCACCAAAGCAATAGCAAATACTAAATCACAAGAGGTCAGAGGCTGTTGCTGTGGCTGGGGTATCCTGCCGAAGTGTTGCAAATCCATGAAGTAGTTACCCCGGGGCCAAGCATGCCAAGGATGCAAGCGAAGCTGGATTCCCACTAGCAGGAGTTGGACTAGGTCGTGCCAACACCACCTTCAGGGTCTGGAAGGCTTAGGAAAAAGCTGAGCTGAGGTCTGCCAGGAAAACACAGGCAGCTTTCACCTGGGGCAAGGGAGCTTCACCGCCTGCCGCGACTCAGTGAGTTTTATCTGTGCGAGGTAGCGCACGAGAGCTGCTCCATCAGACGGGTGCTTCCCCTGTCACTCACCCGCAGCCCCCGCGGCGATCTCTGTCGTGCCCAGAGCAGCAGCAGGCAGGTGACTAGGGTTTTATGGCAGGTGCCTTTTCCCATAACTCACAGTTGTTAAAAGCTTAGCTTGCTGTAAATCCCCTATCTCGCAGAGTCTGGACCCAACTCTCTCAGGAGCCTGAGGTGGGTAACTGCTTAGGAAAACAAAATGTGCAGAGAAGGTTTCAGCCCATTTTCTCCACCTTTCGGAACAGGCAAACCAACCTCTGTAGCATGCACAAACTTCGCGTGCAAGCACTAAAACTCAGTGACATTCAACTTTTACTCCCATTGCATGTTGCTTTTCCTCCTCCTACCACTTGGAGATGAAAAAGCAAAGGGCCAAGCAGATGGGACAGGAGCATCAGTTGCTGGGAAGGAGCGAGCAGTGGAGCTTCTAACAGCTAAAGGAGGGCGATGGCAATTAGTCAGCAGCACACAGCAGGGCCACCGTGTCTTAACTGCAAACCCCCCAGTGCACACGGCTATTTTAGGTAGAAGCTTTTAAAAGCTCATCTGTGAAGTCAACGAACTGTGGTTCGAGATTGCTCCCTCATGAGGCAGCCCTGGATTCTTCAAACAAAGGATCAGCAGATTTTCACCACATGAAGCTACATCCCCTTCTACGTTTAACTCTTGAGTAGATCAATACCATTTGCAGTCACAGCTGTGGAAAGAGTCACGCCACACCAAGCACAAAAGACCCGGAAGGATCCAAGAGACTCAGGCTCCGATACACACACGTCTCTAAAGAAAAACCCTTTGGCAGAAGACTGTTAACCTCAGAAACTGTCTGAATTGTCAATTTTATATCTTAAACCGTAAGATATATTATATCTTTCTAAAAGAAATCAATGTTGTGCTACTGAAATCTAGTCAGCTAATGGCCCTGAAACATGTCTCTATTCCAGTTGTCCAATGCACCAACCTCCTGCTCCATCCCACTGGTGGCTGTGACGCCCATAACCAGGAGGAGATTAATTCTCCCCCTGCTGTCACTACTACCTCTGCCAAGAAGGATGCCAAGCATGAGGGGAACATGGATTTTCCAACAGACATTGGATATACACTGCCAACTTATTTTTCATAAACCACTAATGAATAATAAGAGGGAAGGACCTTCCAGCAGCCCAGGCAGAGAGCACATAGTGTCAAACACTCAACTAGGTGACTGTAGGTACCGATTTTTCTCAAGATAAAGTAAACACCATACAGGACTGTACACAGAGCATCAGCTTGCAGCTAGAAGTACGGCTGGTAGGAAATCTTTCACCACAATACATGCCAGTTCATCAAGCCCCAAACCTGCTCCTACTGAGCAGCCCTGATATCTGGGACATGGGGAGAACTCTGCAACTCTCACTCAAATTCTGCAACTCTCACTCAAATTCGTTCATGCCGAGACTGCCCAGAGGCTTTCAGGTTTGTGAAAATCTGGGTTCAGTGTGTCTCAACTACAATCAGTCAACTCCCCCACCCCAAAAATCTAAGAATTTGCTTTAAACTGGAAAAACCTGCTTATTAATCAATGCTACCTGTAGCCATCAGCAACTGAAGTATGATACCAGTATGAAACCTGCTGTGAAAATGGATGGAAAATACAAAAAAAATGAAAACATGGGCATCTAAATTATTTACAGAAATCTGGTTCTGTTTCACTAAGCTGTGACACCCAGAGGAGAAGGGGAGAAAGGACTGCGAGAGCAAGGCTGTTCTGTGTCTGCAGCACATGGACCACACGCTGAAGGATCGCTCCAAATCCACGTTGAGTGCACAGTAATTACGGGAAGGCAGCGTGCGCCCACATTAATTATGGCAGCCAGCCGGGCCAGAGAGATTCACTGCTGTTCATGGAACCACTGTTGCTGGCAGTCCAGGAAAGCCTTGAGCCATATACAAACTGAAACTCTTGATACAGGTTGCTGCTTTCAAAGACATTTCAAAACAAAGTCCCCATAAGGGTAAATGTAATTTATTTTCCCCCCTAACATGGGCAAACCTTTTTCATTAAGACATGGGCGTTAATGCCATCTCGCAAGCATGGCTCGGAATCCAAATAGGGCTCTTAATTGTTTTAGAGAGGGTGGAAGAGATGGAACTATATTAAAAATATTTATTGTATGTAGTAGCACAGGGGTCTCCTGCAGTCTAGCAGATATGTGATACATCTTTGGTCCTGTTGTAGAAGGAAAAAAGCAGAGGGCCTTAAAAAAGCTCCTGCATTTCTAGGTAAGCAGCTGCAGAATTAAATCAAACTAGGATGGAAATGTGGAAGAAATAAGACAAGAATCATAATACACCATTCTTGATCTGCAGATTTGAGTTTTAAACTGCCTTTTGATTGATGATCTTACTTCACTTTTTGTGTCTCTTTATCACAACCAAGTGATTAAAAGCCAGAGAGAGAAGCTCTGCAGGCAGATGATCCTGACGCGATTCACTGCTGGAAGCGGCTCGGCTGCGGGAGCGGTGCCCAGGGAGCCCAGCGCCCACAGCAGGACGCGTGCCGCTCGGCCGCCTGCCCAACGCGTTGCTCAGCCTCGTCCCTGCTTGGCGGCTTTGCGGGAGGGAGCATTTCGGGTGTAGCTCCCTGCTTTGCCTCTCAGGCTACGCCACAGGTTCAGCCATTGCAGAAGCGCAGCTGAACCTCAGTTTTAGGCAGAAGAGTTTATTTCCATGGCTTTCTGCCAGCATAAGCCTCAGCCTGCCATAGAGCTACTCGCAGATCTCCCCAAGGCCTCACCGGTGAATGCATCCAGTACCGTAAAGAAGACTTACCCTGTGAACTAGTTGCTGAAGTTTCACTTGCAATTAAGATTTGTGCAGGAGTTGAGGCCCTTGTGATTTCTATTCATGGCATGTCTTAGAAGCAGCCAAATTAAAATCCTTATCATTAAGGAGCTGATAGCTCCCGTAATTGCAAGCATCATTCTGTATTAGCTGGAGGGAGCAGCATGACTCACTGGCTAACAGAACTAGATCTGTTCATAAAATAGGAAAACTTCTAACCAAAGAGGATTTCCTGAGCCATGAATTACTTTAGAGAAAGTACTAATTTCAAACAAATTACTTATATAATTTGTGCTGTCAATACAAGAACTTTCTTCTAAGTTAAGAGTCTTTTTGCCGTGTACTGCTCTGAACCACCTTCCCGGCTGACCTACAGTGCATCAATTCATGATTCAAAAGAAAAAATTTTCCCTGAGGGATGAGTCACAGCTCTCTACTGTCCTTCAGGTTAAACCACGTTTCCCTTTACTTTCCACCAATTAATATGTTGTTATATGATGAGTTCAACAATTAATATGTTGATACATTTGCCCAGAATAATCTTAAAACAAATACTAAAATATTCTCATTCAGGGCACCCGTCCCCTATGTGGCTATGGTTCTCTGGGAAAGAATGATCTGTTACTTGAGGAAGAAAATCCAGGAGGATACAGAGCTAGTGGAGGTTTAAACAGGATTTTTCAGGTCTTTTGAGGTCAGAAAAATAAAATGGAAAGGTAGAAATAATTGCAGCATGCACTACGGGGTTGGCTTGTCTCACAGAGTTCATTTCATGAAGACTGCAGTGCTAAAATGGGGTGGTTTTGCTCTGGGAAGAGGCTGCAACACGCAGTCAGCCAGGCGACCAATTTATTCTAAGTGGGGACAGGTCAGAGCCCTGCAGGAGAGCAGCTAAGCCACTGGCAAGCCTGCTGCAGCTTCAGAAAGAGCTCCATTTAGTTACAGGCTTGGTCCAATTTGGAGAATTTAGCTCAAGACTAAAATTAATAAGTGGTCCGACTGGATGAGGTGACTCTTCTAACCTCAGGACTGGTTAGGCCAAGGTTTAATACCAACCTCAGATCTCTCATTTGAAAGATTTATTCTAACACTGGGGATTTTTAACGTAGCTGCGAGCTGAAACATCCAGCGTCCACCACCAGAATTTCAATACCTTCTCTTGCTTCCCATAGGGCTCCATATTAAAGAAAGTATATTTTTAATGCTCTGGAGTCTTTATAATTCTTTCTCCTTAGCAGTACGCGAGTGCAGAGCAGCACACGGGGAGGGACGCAGCCCAAACACGAGCGAGAAAGAGAAATCCCCCAGGTCTGCAATGGGGCAGGAGCGGGACTGGGCTCTGGCTGTGGGATGGGGAGGGCACCCAGGTGGCCCCACGGCTCCTCACCCACCCAGCACCCACAGCAGCACCCAATGCTGGAAATCATGAAGAAAGATGAGTGGCTGGAGCACTTCTGGTGATGGAGCTTGGTCTTGGAAAACACCTGAGAGAAGAGAAATGCAAACCCTGCCGACACGGCCAGGAGCACCCTGCACCTGGGAGCAGTGGGATGGCAGCCGATGGTACACGCAACAAGAAAGAAACCGTGCATCTCTCATTGCAGCCCTCATGCAAACAGCCATCTATCAGTGCTAGATTAAAGCGCTGAAGTACCTTGAAAGACAGGCATCAGGTTTTTTCTGTTACGAACACATAACAAATGCCTCTCAGTTAGAATTTAGTATGAATTGGAGCAAAGACCCTGTTGGACTGCTGTAGAGCACTGTTTTACCTGAGAAAGGGAAAACTATAAACAGATTAAGAAAACTGTTCTTAAAAGTGAGATGAGTCCTAGGTCTGTTACAAGCATGAAGAAGCCAGAAGTAAAAGTGGTCTGCATGAAACATAAAAAAATTATACAAAGAAGAAAAAACAGCTCTCAAAGTACAGAACAAATGAAAGCACTGAAGAACAAGCAAGCAAAATTAAATCCCTGGGTTGTTGCACACAAAACCTGAAAGACAGAGGGCACATTTTTCTAAATAATTTGCCCCATCAGACTACTACTAACTGGAGCCATGGGAAAGCCGGGCATTCCAGCTGCATTCAGCTGCACGTCGCCAGCACTCTGCTCCCTGTGCATTAATTTCAATTATTTTTTCCTTTGTATGAGTTTTTTCACTGTTTCCAGGAGGGACTTGAGGGATCCTGCCTGCCCTAGTCCAGAGCAGGAGCAGTAGCTTGGGTCTCTCATTCGTACAGCTTGTGCCATGCTGTCGGCAATGCTGTTTCCTCAGTAAGTTTTCCTTGAAGAAAGAATGGCCTCATTAAGAACAGTTCTCATGCAGGATATAAAAGGGGCAGGTGGCTTGTGTGGCTTAGCCTTAGTGAGCCAGATGCTCAACATCAACCCTGAATGTCAGGCTTACCCTATTACAATCAGAATTGCGGGAGAACAAATGCCTGGCGAGTTCCTGAAGAACCACGGCTTGTGGAGTGCTTCCATGGAAAACTCAGAGAAATCTGAAGAAATAGAGTAATCGAAAGATTTGGCGATAAGGTACAAATTGATGCCTCTGCTGACAGAGCCTGACTCCAGCAGCTACCACTGCAAATTCCCTCATGTGACAACTTTACGGAACAGACATGCCCATTAACAGAGAGTAGAGACTTAGTAGAGAATACCAACATACCAGAAGAAAGACGCAGTTTGCTATTTTAGGAATGGAAAGAGAAAAACGTATTCTATTTGACACTATTATGTGCTCGAGCTCCCTAATTTCCATATAATACGCAGTTTACTTCCCACAACTTAAGGAAACTTCACTGACATGAAATAATCTTGATTAATATTTGCAATAGTAGTAACAAAAGGCATAAGAAGACACTAAAATGAATCTTTTTTAGATTACTTTCATGCTGTTTTATTGTGAGTAGAAGTGTTTGGTTAAGCCTACACTTTTAAAACCAAGAACCGAATGCAACAAACCACCTAGAGCTGTATGGTCTCAGGGACTGCATGTCAAGACTTGTAGCTTTATATTGCAGATTCTGCTTCCAAAGGCTACATCTGAGCTAAAAATTCCCTCCTGGTGTCACATCATATCAGCTTGCTTTTTAAAAATGTCCCTGCTGAAGGGACGTACTAAAGATTTGCAAACTCCCTGAGGAGGGGGTGGCCTGAGGAAAGAAGCAGGAGGCTTGTACGAAAGCCAAACTTGCCACAGGACAGTGGCAGCACAACAGCAAAACAAAGCAGTCACCTTTGGGGATGTAACATCCAAAACAGAGACAAAACGCTTCGGGAAAGCAACCAGCATTGGTCCCGTTACGGTGCGCTCACTGATTGCAGTTATTAGTATTACCTCTAGAATGCTGAGCTCCATGCAGGAGGACCCAGGTGTAAGGATGTATATGGATTTTGCATACATGCACAATTACATCTCTCAAAATCAAAAGAGGCATCGCTGCGTAGCTTACAGAAAGTCAATGTGCAGCAACGATTTTCAAACTTGAGTATTTTGTGCCCATAGATGCACGTCAAGACTAGGTGTCACTCTGGATCTCCAACCCATAACAGCATGTCACGCAGCAGTCACTCAGGGACCACGTCGGTCTCAACCCATTTCCCCGGCCCCATCCCCAAGCAGGAGCGGAGGAGAGGCCCCTTGCAGGATGGCCAGGCTCGTGCCCCAGCTCTGAAGCGCAGCACTCCCTTCTGCAGGGGACTGCTTTTGCCCAACGTCTTTACATGACGCTTCGGGGCTGTCGGCAGGTTTTCCCTGGCACTGCTGGTTATTGCACATTTTCAAGGAGTTTCAAGTGCTCTGGATGTGAAGCCGCCTTGTAACACCCAATCCAGGACCGGCCAACCTCAAGGCAGCCCGGGTGCAGCAGTGCAGGGCTGCGGCACCCCAGAGCCTCTCTGCTGTGTACGCTGTTGGATGAGTGTCTGGCAAGGAGGATTTTCTTGGTTTGCTGTCTTTCTATTTGGGCTTCACAAACTGAGGGGTTTAAATTTAGCCCTCCCACAGCTTGCAGTGGAGCTGCACGATTTATCAGAATGTGGCGGTCAGGACATTTTTTTCCCCCATCTGCTTTGGTGGAGATGTCGTTCCCCGCACTGTTAATGTGGAGCGGGGACCAGCTGCCTGTGCTATCACACAGTGCTAGCACTGAAATACTTTGCCAAGTTTTAAAACAGAATTCAAAACAGCACACAAGAGCCCTTCGGCTCTCTACGCTCTCCCTGAAGCCACAGCGGCTGTGCCTGCTTTCAGCAGAGACCAGCTGGACCGTGCCAGTGCTGGCCACCTTCTCCAAGCTCACTGGGAGTATAGGGTCTGCAGGCTAAGCTGAGTCTAGCTCTCCAGGAACCCGGAATGAGGAAAATCCCAGGAAACATCAATATCTCTGCAAATTCCAGTGCCAAACATTAGCTCCTTACTCCCATATCTCCTACTTCATCTGGGCAAGGAATCACAGCCAGGCACGAGCAGGAGTCCAGCTCAATGCACACAAACAGCCAGCTACAAAAGTACCAGGACTTTTACATATACCCAAAATTATTTATTCCAATTCTGCTGACAAATTCTGTACAACCAAACATCAATTCTGAATTTGCTGTACTGTTAATGAATGACCAAATACAGCAGTATTTCATCTCAGATGCAAAAAGGTATAGCTTTGTAAAATTATTTATGCTTCAAATTGTACAGAGAGACCACAGACCATCAGAAAGCAGAAGCGCCGATCCTCTGTTCTGGCTTTGCAAACATTACAGTTCTTATCTAATTTTAAGATTCTTCCATATTGAATATTCAATGTCCCGCCTTATTACCTCACTGAAAATGCAGTGGTCCAGCTCTCACAGCACAGTCCTTGGTGGTACTCCACTGCTACTGAAAAGTACGGCTTAACCTTCCACCTGGCTGCCCTGAGCATGCCAACACGCAGTTGAAAAAGCTTCTCCAGAGCCTGTTCTCCCCCTGAGCCTGGGTCATCCACATTCCCCTTAAGCACTTGCAGCCACACACTCCTGAGACCTCCACAGCCCCAGGCTCCTCTCCTGATGAGTATTTGGGGCTCCTGTGAAGTCCAGCCCCAGGCTGGCTATTGACTCCCATCACAGCAAGCCCTTTTCCTTTGTGAGCATCACCACAAGGGAAAGTCTTGCAGCTCCTGCTAAGACATATTAGGACAAGGAGACTTTCATGCGTCTTTTATAGGGCTCTCTCTCATGGCTTATCCAAACACATTCTTATCTATGTTAATTAGGTCTCTTCCAGGCTAATTACAACTCAATGTATAAGACAGTCTCATTAAGATCTTAGCTTAGGTTGGTTATTTATATTCTCATTATCCCCAGCGAAATTTATAAGAAAACTGGTAACAGACACAGACATGACTGCAGATAGAAGGGCACATTCATTCCCCACAGCAGCAGACAGGTAATCACCAGAAACCCAACACACAAAGGCTTGAATTTTTTGTGCCCTGCACATAGGGGAATTACGTGCCCAGTTCCTTAGTGTTAAGGCTATACAAGCACCTCATTCCCTTTAAAAAATCCTGCCTTCATTTTGGTGCAAATAGAAGATTTAGCTGCTAGCAAATACAAAACTGATTGTCTGAACACCAAGGAGTGAGAAATGGTGAGGTTTTAAGCAAGAACAAGAGACTATAACACTACAAACACTTGACTGCTGAGAGCTATTAGGGACACAGCAGAGGGAGCTGGTGAAATCCCATTGCTTGAAAGGGTTTGTAGGGGGAGAAATGCACAGGAGGATATTGTGATGGAAAATAAGAGGCCAAATTGAAGTGTGAAACCTTTTGACCAGGTTTCCAAGGTAGAAGTTCAGGATTTCAGATTTTGAAAAATCCTATTTAATTACTGTGGCACTGATTAAATAATATAATAATTGGTTGCTAAACCAATTCAGAAGCGTTCCTGCTCACAGGAATGTCAGTCACCGGTTGAGCAGTCTGAAGAGTATTTGGAAGAATACTCATGAATTTCAGTCTTGCAGAAATGAATCTCCCCCCCTCCCAACTTCACACTGAAAACTCTCCACTGATGCAGCCTGAGATTTCAGAGACCCACACACTGAGAACAGACATCACCAGGTAATTAGATGACCCATCATTGCAGCAAACAGTCAAAAGGAAACATTCACGGACTAAGAATCTCTCTCTGGCAAATGCTTAGTAACAAACAAGTGATTTCACTGAAATCAGAACTGATTCACAAAATAACATGGAAACCAAAAAAAAGGGGCTAAATCTGAAATAAATAGATGAAGCAGCTCTCTTTCACCACCATTTGGCATGTAATAGCATTCTGTATCATTGCTAATACTCGGCTTGCTTGTTTAATTCACATCTGGATCTGGCAGTTGTGCACATGCGGAGAGAAGCTTTGGGGTTTTTTCCCCAATTTTTTAGGGAAACAGAGACTATAATGAAAAATATTCAAAGAAGCACAAAGGAAACAACAATGACAAAAAAGTGCGACGAGACATTCTACCTTTTGAATGCGTTTGTGTTCCCATAAAATAAAAATGCCGTTCATTCACTGCAAAGAAAATTATAGAGGTGTTTGCGTATCCAAACAAATGGTGAGAAGTTCCCCAGAAAACTCAGTCTGCAGTGACTAAATGGGATGAGACCAGGAACCAAGCGTATGTGTTGGAGCCTACAGCTGTTGCCAGGATGCCTGGTGTCACCCGGGGAAATGGAACAGCAGAGGTTTGGGGAGAGTACGCCGAGAGGGGAGGGATTATTTGCACAGAGAACACTATAACTGCATTCGCTCTGAATTCCCAGATAACGTAGGTCAGGATGGGAGGGGATTACAGGTGAAAGCATTTCTTTTTCCATTTCAAATCCATTATTATAAAACCTGTGCTTTTCACACGTTTCAGCTGCGTGTTCCTGATAGTTTGGTTTACCTTTATATCAAAAGTCAGTAAAAAATCCTGGATGCAGAGGAGTCACCCTGACTTTCACATTTTCCAGCAAGCCTGATGGACTACACCACCTCCGTAAGCCACATCACAGCGGGCAGTACCCCGGGCCAGGCAGCGATGGGAGCCGGGACTTGCCCTGGCCGTGCAGCCTCAGCCCTCGAAGGACCAGCATCACTGCCTGCAGACATGTACAGCCCCTCCGCAGCCTTTGAACCAGACAGATGGGACAGATCAGACACACACTGTACAATATATACCAGGAATTATAGGCACATTATCTAAATACAGACTTTAAACCCTTCCTCTTAGTATAGTCCAATGAGCAGCAGTACAAATTGAGGTGTATCAGGGTTAACTGAAGATTAAAGACTCCAAAGCAGCACCTACATGGAACATTAAAATTAAACTTCTCTATTACTACATCATTACAGAAGAGGCTTTCCCTATGGAAAAACGGAGAAGCAATCTGACCGGCAGCACTGGATCACATGCAGTGGTCAGTCAGGGACAATCATGCAGGTGAACAGGTTACAAAAAATTCTTTAATAAACTGAAAAATAGTTTTACTGAAAAAAGCTGTGCTTTAAGTGGCTCTTCTTGAGGTGAAAAATAGGAAGTTGTTAGCAGAAGTAAAGGCAAAAAGATTTGGAGCAAAAGGTAGTATCTTTCAGTAGACTAAATGAAATAATCAGTCTAAAACAGACAAGGGATTTGAACTGCTCGAGCCTCCAGCTTTTGCCTTGTTTGCTGGTTACATTGGTTGATCTAATAAAACGTGAGACTCCTCTTTCAAACCTTGCCACCTTGGATCATCTTAGGTAATGGCAGTAGAAGCTGTTCTTTTACTGTTTGGTATTATGATTGTCCGGGATGTTAAATTCTATTCTCTTATTTTAAAGGGAGTAATAACAACAGCTTATTTAGTCTATAGATTTTTGGCCAGGACAGCAGTCCAATTTTTCATTAGATTTCAGTTGCCACAGTGTATATACAGCAAAAGGTAGTGTTTTACTGGCTGGACTCACTTTCCCTCCCTTTCTACACGTACTGGCTCAGCAACAGAGATGAGCAACTCTAACCAAACCAGAAGGGCAGCGATTTGAGTTCAGTCAGAGCAGGAAGAAAAAAGGATTTTACTTAAGCCACAGGAAAAGGGGCTTAAATCTTGAAAAAGTTTGCATACCTCAAACAATGTACTGATACATTAATAAAGTTCAGCGCAAGCGTGTCTGGCAGTGCTGAGCTCGGCAGTGCTCTCCTCATGGAGCAGAGAAAAAGGATGGATCCTTCTGGATTATCAGGTTAAGCGTCACCTGGAGAAAACAGACCCCTGTCACAGCCTTTAATAATGATCTTTTTGAGCTGCCATCAATCTTTACTGCTCATTAATTGAATTTGCTGTTCAGCTGATGGTGCGCTGGGTGAGCCTGTGTGCAACACAATCCTTTTTCATATATTCTTTAAAGCCACAGAAACTTGACCGTAAAAACACAGCATTACAGCGGGCAGGCAGATAACCCCTGTGACTGCACTCTTTGTGCGACTGATGCTAGGAGACCAAATGGGAGATGAAGGAAAGGAGCAAAGGAATGGATGAAAGCAAAGAAAGGTGATTCTGCCTGCAAACTATCACCAAAAAGTATTTGATACTGTCTGTTAGCTGTGGTGGCATGCCCCTAGTCACAAAAGAACCCCCCCGCCCCCCTCCCAAATCTTTCATTAAACCTCAAAAAGCAAAGGAAGCCTCTAGCTCTAATACAGACATTAAACAGGGTAAAATTTAACGGCACTTGTCAGAAATGAGAAGTTTCAGGCAGACTGGCTGGTACACAGCATTTCGGCCTTTCACTGGAGAGTGGGTCTCCCCAACAGGCTGATGTCAATGGGAAGTGGCTGGAGGACCTGGTTCCAGGATTTGGGGGGCTACCCCCACCCCCCACCCCAGCTACCAAGTACGTAACGCTGTATGTCCCAATAGTTACGAGGCAAAGGCTCAGTGATGCTGAAAGCATTGATAGGGTAGTGAAGGAGGACCGAAGCTCTGTGGATGCTAAGATACATTTACATTTGAAACCTTTTCCTAAGTGCAGCACAGAGATATTTTGGAGCTGCACCACCTACATGCACAACGCAAGCGTAGGTGGTGAAAGTGTCTTTTAACTCATCAGGAAAAAATGCTTTTGTGAATGAAATAGGAACTTCCATGGAATGGCTCCATCTTCTAGAACTCCTCATAGCTACAAGCAAAACACAAGATTACTGTTTTTCAGATCAGAAGATGGGGATTCCTATTTGCTTTGCTTTGCTTTCTATACAAGACAGAAATTTTCTAGGAAGAAAAAAATATTCAGAAACATTTCCCAAATATTTCTTATTTTAACATTGTGCTAGGAAAAGAGCCAGCGATTTCCAATCCTCTGTAGCAGAACGTCAAAGGTAAAACCTTCTAAAACAACACTATACTGCCAAAAGCACACGGGGCTCTCAATTTACAGCCATTTTGTAAACAAGCGAAAGAAGAGAGAACGCAGCCAGTGGTACACCTCAGTAAGCCATCCGGGCTCTGTGGCAGATGCAATTCCCAAACCTCTGCATTCACTGCCCCTTGCCGCTGCTGCCTCCCACCCCGGCTCCCAGGGTCCCCTCCCATCCGAAGCAGCAGCCTCTCATCGTCTGCAACCTTGTATTCTGCCTTGCTTCTAATCAAACTTCCCACCATGCCGGTAGCTGCAGAATACGAACACGATGCCCAGCAACTCCTCTTCTATAACCAACTCCTTACAGAAGGAATTAGGGAACAAATTGCATTGCACTTAGCCCTGCAGTTTCCTCAACACGATCTGATGTGGCTCAAGGCCAAAACCTTCAAGTAAAAAAAAAAAAAAAGAAAACACCCTACAGGAAAAATATGTAAGGGAAAACCCTCCAAGTAGTCTCCTAAAGTAACTCACAATTGTACAAGTCATCAAAGGATGACCAAACATGCTCCTGTTTGAGGAGGTATGATGCTTAAATCATTGCACAACAGCAAAGTTCTCTGTTTTGTAACTGAAGGAAAAAAAAAATAAATTTTTTTACGATGCGACAGCAGGAATAGCAAAGATTAACCCTTACTGCACACAGCTGAATATGAACAATCCTAACACATCCCATCCTTCCTACACAAGGTTAATGCTGCTGCAAATACCTGTCCTTCCCTAGCCTGAGATATCAATAAATATGTTTCCATTTAAGTAGTCTTTGTTTTTTTTTTAATGAACATGGTGTGCTGAAGTAAACTTATTGCTGCATAAAGATGATGTAGCTCAAAGTGAAGTTAGAAGAGTGTCCTAAAGGACGTGTTCAAGGCCTATAAATGTTAATACTGTATTTTCCACAGAACTCTGTTTGATAAACTTCTCTATGAATATTCCAGGCATGGTTTATATTACAGCCACATTTCCCCACTCAATCGCTGGATTTCATTTCACTATGAATAAGTAACTATCCAGGGATTTTTGGCAGCTTAGTGTTGTTCTAACCCGTTGGTCTTGTAATTAGCTCCAAATGTTGTTTTCGTGAAACAGTATTCTTCTTGATGTATCCTACAGTCCCCAGCTATCTTCTATACTTAGCCTATTATATTAACGCTAGGGAACATTAATATATAAATAGCATTAAAATTGCAAAAAGCTGCTGCCTGAATGTTTTCCAGGTACATCTTTGAAATGAGAAGGCTTTTGAAATGTTCCACACCTGAGGATGCACCAAATCTCTATCTTCTGGTCTACATTTGTACCTTGGTATTCAAAAATGCTGGGGTTTGCACCACAAGTCTTTCAGGCAGGGTAGCTTGAGATGGTAGAGCTCATGGCATAAAAAATTATCAAACCTTGCACAAATGGGCTCTTCGTGAGAGACTGTCAGTGGGCACAGCATTACACTTGTAGTTTCACCCTTTTTAGTTCACATCCTATTTTACCACCTAAATATCCTGCTGATGTAAGGATACCAGCAGAAAACAGAAAACGTATTTTAAGACTGATGCTGGGACTGAAGTATCTGAGGGTACGATTTCATCCTCAGTATGGAAAAAAAAGCCCCCCACACTGAGCCAGATGCCAGGGGAAGCTATTCACAGAGCGAGACTTGAGAGCCATCCAAGTTCATCAACGGGGTTCTCATGCCTAGTGATCCGGACTGAACATTTATGTATTCTTTTTATATATTTATATATTCATGTATGTGTACATACTTACACATATGGATGTATGTATCAGCCTGTTTTGCCCAGAAGGGAGAGCTAATGATTAATGAGTGCTTACTTCAGCTCTTCTCTTTATTGCCACCTTATTAGGTGACACCAGCAAGTATTGGGCTTGCTGGCTACATGTTCAGACAGGAAAAGCAAGTAACACTGTGGGGCGGAGAGGCGGGCGGGAAAGGATCTCTCCATCACTCCCAAGGGTGGCAAGACAAAGCTTGCTATGGGCAAATCCAGTCCTGACTGTGACTGCCCTCTGCGAAATCACATAAAATGATTATTTAAGGACTAATTAAGATTAGTTTAATGAGTGCAGTCCTGAACTTTCCTACTACCCAACACTAGAAAGGCCCTACAGCCCAGGAGAGCTGGAAAGACAGCATCCTCCTGGATTTTGGCAGCAGGTTACCAGCAGCAACACCACAGCCACCGAAGAGCTTTCTTCGTGATTTAGTCCACTATGGCAGGAATGAGGAAAGGCACTGTATCAGATAAATACTGGTTTACAGCTTCATTTGGGTTTTCCTTTCAAAAAGGCCAGTGATAAACCTGCATGAATGGATTCATTTTATAGCAAGAACAACTCCAGCATCCCTCGGGGTGATCGCTGGACAAGTGCACTGAGTCAGCAAAAAGCCTGGTGCAGTCCCTGCCGCTGTAACATGCAACGTGCCGACACTCAATAGAGGTTGGTTGATTGCTCTCCTTGCCATTTGGTAGTTGCCTAAATTCACTGGAAAGTTGTTAGACCACTTTAATTTGTAAACCTATTGACAAGCATTTAATGTTAATGAAATGTTACTGCTGAGTAATTCTGGCAGATGAAACTCAGTTCATTATGCATCTAATTTATTTAGTGCTAAATGTCTGCCCTTATTTTCTTTACACGCTGGAAAGTCAGATTTGGATAAAAATTTTGCATCTCAAATAAGACAATTCTTTAGAAAGTTAGGCAAATTTCTATGTAAATGCTTGTCTTTGCATTTCACATAAAACTTTGCCCAGGGGCATATATCCTGCCAAGATGGAAATGGAAAGTGTAGGCTGCTCCCAGTGCCTACATACTCATAAAACCCACCACAAAGGAGGTATTTCTCATCTCTACCAAACCATTTTAGTAAATGCAATGGCAGTGAACAACTGAAAGAGACCTTACACAACCCCACAGGTAGGGGAAGGTTCTGGCTGTGCCGGCGGATCAGGAGAAGTCTGATACTGTCATCTCCGGGTACCGCATTCAGAGCATCTGCGGTATCCTGCACTGTGACCACCACAACATCCTAAATGGCCATGAATTATTATTACATTACACACAACATATTAGTTGTCGCAACCATCTGAAAGAACAGACAACCTCAGTGCCAACAGGGAGGTATATAAGGTCCCGTGCACCAGTCCCGGTGTGCAGCGCAGGGCACGCATGCCTGTGCATGGGCAGGAGCTGCAGGAGCTGCCCTGCTCACACACGCTGCTCCTGCGCACACTCCACTACGGTGGGTAGCTTTTGACACGCAACAGGATAGGTGAAGACAATCTGATATAACCTTTTTCATCTGCCTGTCTTAAAGAAATATGATTGCAATAGGACAACATTAATATTTCCCCCCAGCCAAGAAAAACAAATCAATTTTTGCTACCACACTGTACCATAATCCTGTGTGCTTACCAATACTTTCTCTATCTTCTACTGGCAAATGTAATCCTGAGCTAAAGAGATTTTTCAATTATATTCGTTTCTAAATGACTGAGTAAATCTAGCAAAATAGATGGAGAAAAACCTGCCCTATCGCAGACCCCTGCACAACCGCCTGAGAAATGTTTTCCAATTTGTCGTATCTCTACCTGAGCACGCTGACCCCCGTTAGGAGGCTGGCACTTGTGGACACATGTTTAGCTAACATCGGCCGCAAGAGCATTCCAGAGGCCTTTAGAAGACCTTGAACAGAATAAACAAGAAGACTAAAAAAGAAAGATGCCAATTAGAAGAACACAGGTGCACATTCCACGATAAAGGGAACTTGACACAAAGAACCTCAATTCGGCAGTTTATCTTGACCAATTAGACTGAGACAAGTTTCGCGTGTTTTAATTGGTATAACCAATTATGTCCTATGTTTATGCACGTGTACAGAGTTAGTATAACCAATTATATCTTATGTTTATACGCGTGTACAGTGTTGATATAACCAATCATATTTTATGCTTGTGCGCGTATACAGTGACTTTACAGAATATGTGACTATAAGTATGTGTGTGTTTTAACAATAAAGTGTCGTCTGTTGTCTGCTCTCAAGATTACAGGCGTCCGTCTACTTCAATCTCCTCAGGCACTGAGGAGGCAGCGTGCCACAGCTGGCAGCTTAGCTCCTCCGGTCCCTCACTGCTATTTATGGGGTTTTATAATGCTCTTAGGACACGGCTCCACAGCGAAGTTTGGGCACATGTCCCTTCCAAACTTCACCTGGTTTAAGCATAAAGCTGTACTCAGGGGAGAAGGGAGGCAACCCAAGGGAGGTATAGCTGTAATTTAATTGTTGGATGTTTATTTGCCAGCAAATCCCTAAACGGCGATATATTATTACACAATGTGCCAGCCATTTGCTCAACTCATCCCTCTGTTTTACAGGGCAAGATAAAGCACTGAGACTCCCATCGGAGGGAGAGCTGGCTCAGAGGGGTCAGCACCTCTAACTGTGAAGCTCAGTACAGAACAAGCCAGCGAGCCCAACCCCTACCCCCTGGTGCTGCAGAGCTCCGGCCAACCTGCCAGCCCCGGCCCGGCAAACAGCTCGGGACACGAAACACCAGAGCTTGCATCGGCGTCAGCGCTACAGCTTGTCAGAGGATGCATCATGGAAAAGCCAATATTGAGGATTTTTTAGTACTGTGGGGGTGGGACTTTGCTACAGCCCCCACTGAAAACTACCTTTGCTTTTTTTTCTTTCCTTTTCTTTCTGTTTTTTAATAAAGGAAACACTTCATGTAATCAGAATAGCTGGAAGACTTACAAGGGGAGATGGACATTGAGGCAGTCTCTTCACCATAAAGGGTGAGAAATAGAAGGAACACATAGTAAAGTGATCTTTTTCTTTCTTTTTTCTCATGTTGGCCAAGGTCGTGCCTTGGAGAGCCCGGACACCTTGTGGCAGGCAAACACTCAGGGGACATGCTCCCCCAACCACTGCTACGATGGAGCAAGCATGTGGCTGATTTCCAGAGACATTCTCTGCAATGTTAGTGAAACTTCAAGCTCAAGCAGCAGCTAAAATGAAATCAAGACAATAAACGATCTGCAAAAAAAGATACCGATGCTGGGCGGGAGGGAGCAGAAAGGAGTGGGGTGGTGGGGCGCAGAGAGCCTGTGCTGGGAGTGCTCTACAGGCTGGAGGGGAATATTTCACTTTTTTACTATTTCTCATGCTGAACAGATGTGCACAAAACTGAGACAACAGACAAAAATCAAATTTGTTCTTCTCTGAGATCCCCTTCATATTCTTCTAAATGCAAATACCTGAGTTACCATCTTTTCCATTTGGCTGTCCGTGAAATGAAAACAAGGCTTCCTGGAAGTTTTCATTGTCATTCTTTTTCGCTTTTCCCTTTGTTGTGAATGTTTCTGAATGGAAGGTAACAAGTTACAGTGCTGCAGAGAAAGCAGTTAACAGCCATTCATTCTGTACAGGCAAATAAACAGAGAGCTTTAGCATAGAGAATGAAAATAAGGAGAGAGGAGGCATTGCACTTGCATTCCTCTCACATTTAATCCCGCAGTGAACTTCAACAGACATTTGGTACCCGTTTGCCAATACTTTGCTTTTATGGTTGACTGATAAATCATTAGATTTATCTGATGCCTAGCAACTGTCAATTAACACTTTGAGACTAGATTAATTGATATGCCTTAATTTCTCTGTTATTTTCTTCTAGACAACACGCCTCCAGAGATCTGAAACCCCTCCCGCTTAGAATGAATAATATTCTTCGTCTCTGCTCTTGCAACGCCACACACAGGGATGGATGTTTTGGCAACACATTTGTATTCATTCAGATTGTCACAACTGCATTCTGCATCTGAGACAGCCCGAGGTACATGATTGATGGTCCCGTCCTTTAAAACATGATCAACTTTGTGAAATCAATCAAGGGAAGATACTATGGCAGAGAAAACAAGAGAGGCTTTTCTCAAAGCAGGTTGTGCACTGTCATTTTATTATTTAATGTTTTGCTACCGGTAAAGCAATTCTGAAAAGTCTCCGTGATGAGTGCTACCTGGCAATAGCTCGTCTATTTGCCAAACTAACTTCAAAGTAACGTCCATAGGATTAACTATGGAATCAGTAAGTATAAAACCAGTAGATTCAAGACATATGTCATGCAAATATAAATCACACAGACACTCCACTACATCATTGACTAAATCTTTGGAATAAACTTATTTATGAAGCGTATGTGGGGCGCGGAGCAGTTTATTAGCACTGCTGTCTGACACTGCCCACTACAACGTCCTCTGCTCACTGTTTCAAGTGAAAACTTTATAGAATTTGAAAAATACGCCAGCCTAATTTTTTTTTTTTTTTTCCATTTTGGAAATCTGGCCATAGCAACTCAGCTGGTTTTGTAGGTGAAGCTACAAAAAATCACCTGCTTTTTCTTTTATTAAAACAAACAATTGGACAATCTCTTTAGCCTCTCAGCCTGGGCTTTTCTTTTTCCTTGGCTCCTGATGCGTTTCTCCCCACTAGACCTGCATTTCCAGGATTTATAGCCAGGACTGCAGGTTAATTTTGCACAGAAAACTTTCATTCTGGCATCACTGTGCTTTGAGTGCTTAACTTGGCAACATTCGTGTTCTGCTGATGGGAAGTACCTGTCTGCATACGAGGGAAGATTAACATGAAGCCAGTGTCCCTGCTAGAAGAACCATCATGTAACAGGGAACATAAATCACACTTTTTATTTAGCTATTACAGTTAAAGCACAGCTCGCAATAATAAAAGAAGAGCACTTTCCCAATAAAACCAAGGATAAGCGAGGGCTGAAAGGTTGCTGAGTCAGCCATTTGGAGTGCAAACACAGACTGCCCCTTACTTCAGATAAACTGCATCCAGTCTGTCAAGACCAAGCATTACATGCTGCAGACCAACTCAGTGGAAATGCCACAGGAATGTCTTTATAGATACTGTTAGCCTCAAAAAAGGACTGTTTAGGAAAACTGGTGTGAATGCTTACCTTCAGTATTCACATTTTTAATGTTTGCAAACCCACCTGCTGTGCTCCCCGTTACGCAGGCTATGCGCCCTTTTGTCGACAGAAGGAACGTTCATAGCAAGGGGAATGTATAAATATGCATCACTTCATCTCTACCAAGATAAACAAACAGCTATATAGTGCCAGGGAAAGGGAGGCAATTTCATCTCCCTTATACCTTTTGCATTTTTATGACAGATGACGCTGGATTTCCTTGGAGGAGTTCCCGTGAGTTCAAGCACGAGGAGCAACCTGCAAGGCACGGCATGAGGACAGACAGTTGTGCTGAGCACCCGGAGCGGGCTGGGGTCTGCAGCCTCCCCCGCCTGCACCCACATCCATTCAGCTGAGCAAGCCCAGCCTGGCTTTAGACTTTTGGAGTGGTCTCAGGTGAGGTACCAGAATCAAAATCCACTTCTGCAAAGGTACCTCTGAAAAAGGCACCTCACTTTCGGACACTCCAGCTGTGAAATGCTCCTCTGAACCTCTGCACCTACAGCCGCAGGACAGAAACGTGCCACGCGCGGCCACCTCCCTCCCTGCTGCCTGAGGCGAGGAGGAGGTACCGGTTGAACACCCTAAACATCACGCGAGGAACCACAGAGCAAAGCGTACATAAACAAAGCAACAAGGTAAGCAACATAAATAACCATTTTAAAGGTCTGTGTTTACTAACAGTCACAACCTAGTTACTCCTTATATTTGGCAAAACAAACCACAGTAAACTTTCAACATCACAGAATCATATCATAGAAACATAGAATGGTTTGGGTTGGAAGGGACCTTAAAGATCATCCAGTTCCAACCCCCCTGCCATGGGCAGGGACACCTTCCACTAGACCAGGTTGCTCAAACCCCATCCAACCTGGCCTTGAACACTGCCAGGGATGGGGCAGCCACAGCTTCTCTGGGCAACCTGTTCCAGTGCCTCACCACCCTCACAGTAAAGAACTTCTTCCTTACATCTAATCTAAATCTACCCTCATTCAGTTTAAAGCCATTACCCCTTGTCCTATCACTACATGCCCTTGTAACTTTTCCACACCACCAGCCAAAAGCGATCCATCCAGCAGCATGCGAGTGCCTGGCAAGCAGGGATCGTACGTGAGGGAGAAAAGGGATTGCTGGGGGGTGAATATCTCCTTCCCCGCCAGGACACACATGGTGGAACTGGCCCAGCAGCCAGTTTGCCCTGTGGCCCTGCTAAGGCTGCACCAGAGCCCTCCCACCGTCCTGGCCCAGAGAAATTATCCTATGCTTCTCCAATGTTGTCAAAATGGTTAGCAAATAAACAACTAATAAGAAGGAGTGCAAGAAGCGTTGCTGAACAGCAGATTGCAGAACTGTGAATGAGATTCACGGCTGTGTTACTCACAGTCGTCTTACTCTGTCTTCAATATTTTAATTCAATGGCATAAACATGATTTTATTCATTGCAAAAAGCCATTTGAGGGGATACTGAATTATTTATTGTTTGAAGTGGCCAGACAAACTGCTTGTCAAAACAGATTTTAAATCTTAGACTCTCAAGTAATGCAGTGCAGTTTAAAAGGTACGGGGTGTACCCTCCACAGTTTGAACTCCTCTCCAAAAAACTGGGCAAAGGAGCAGCCTTTGAAAGTTTAACTCCCAGGTCCTGGTTCTTCTCAGAGCAGGCATATGGCTGCACACTCTGCAGTGCTCCCAGCTTCTCCCATCCCATCCCATCCTGAGCAACGAGGGCTCTCCAGCATCCCCGGCACCCTCCCTCAGGGCACACCTGAAGCCTGTGCTGAAGCCAGGGGCAAGTTTTTCTGCTTGACCCATCCACAGTCCTTGACTTTGCAGAAGCAATGGACTATCTTAAACACTGATTGACTGGGTCTGGGGGATCTGGCTTTGCAGAGGAGCTGCCTGAGTCTTTTTTAGTGTGTTAGATTCAAACACCAATTTGCTGGGCTTGGAACCCCAGCACCTAAGTAACCGGATTTAAAAAAAAAATAATCTTTCGATATTTGTTTCCCTCCAGGACTAAGTTTCCCATCTAAACGTGGGTAAAGCACACTCCGGTCAGCACTCCCACCAGAGGTTTCAAAGCACTCGGGGAAGCCGCTGCCCTTCCCCAGGCTGCTCGCAGGGCACAGCCAGCCGCGGCCGATGTGCCAGCTACTGGTGTTCTTCAACAAAGGAGCAGGACACCAGGCTGTGGCTGGAGACGTGGCAGAGACGGTCCATATGGCTGGAGCAGAGCACAGCCTCATCGGGACACGGCACTGCCGGTGGGCAGCGGCTGCCTCCAGAAAATACCCAGCCCTAGTGCAGCCCCAGCTAAGCCCTCACTCACAGGTACCACACCACTGGTATGCAAGTGACTCACTGAGAATTGCTTTAATTGTCTCAAATCTTGTTACAGAGCCAAACGTAAACCACATCTAATTCTTATTGCTCGCTCTGGCCTTGAACCAAATGACTGTAACAGAGACTAATGTAAAATGAAAGCAAAAAAAAAGAACCGTCATGGAATTTTGCATAAACTATGCCAGAACATACTGCCCAACTTCCTATTTTCACCAAATTCAATTAACATGTTATTACTTACAACACAAGCTGGAGATAGCCGTCAAAGGACCAATAAGTTCATGAAGGCGGTAGGTGTTTATCTGGTTTCTACACTGAGGAAATGCTGGAGCAGAAATGTTGGCCACATATAGTTCTTTAGACAACTTCTGAGTGTCTTAAGGCATGCTGCACGCAACGTCGTTAACCTGAACAATGGTCCACAGCTGCATCACATCAAGATGAGATACAGAGCAACTGGATGGGGGAATACTTGACAGCAACCTGCATCAGCCATGGGGCCTGACTTTTTGGGGGTTTTTTGCAACTGTCCAGAAACTGTATGTGACTTTGCAGTACCATTCTGTTTAATGCTCATATCTGTAATATTTGTGGTTTATTATTCTTACACTTTATGTCTCCAGATGTTGAGCTTTCTGGTTTTAAAGATTTGAGAGAATGGACAACACCCACTGGCAGAACATCTACCCAGGAGTGGGATGGATGGCGGGAGCCCTTCCCACAGGACTCATGCTGGGGGGAAGGGTGGAGATCTGCCCTGGGAGCATGAAACCAACAAAAAGCCCACCAGCAGCTGCAGTGAGGACGTTTGACAGAAAAACTGAAGATCAGGAAATCTGAAGCTCTGCCACATCTACTCCCCGCAGCTTCTGGCACTCCCATGAGTCCACAACATGCCCACTGCGAGGGACCATTTCTTGCAGCCACTGCTGCACGTCAGCGCTGTATGGGAGGCCCAAGATGCTCTTTGAGCAGCACTTTAATTCTACGTCCTTGTTTAAACATTCATAGGATACTATGCTTTCTAAAGCACATTTCAGGCCAATGACTATGAGTCCACCCAAAATAGCAGAAAACCTGTATTAAGAGGTATCAGTCAGGCTTGCAAAACTGTCCCCAGAAAAATCCCAGGATCAGCACCAAATCTGTTACCAGCTGTTTACCCTGAGAGCAATTATTCTGCAAGCTTTCACACCTGTCATTTTAAATTTTATTTAGAGTTAAGATTGCCAGAGCCGTAAAAGAAACAGGAAGGCTTTAGCATGAAACCGATTCCTGCTGTTTTGAAGACGGGTCACGTAGTAGAGACTTGACTAAACAACAGCTCTTACGTATTTTCCCATTTCCCTCTTGTTACCTAGCTAATGCTTAAACATCATTAGTAAAAAAAGGCAAGAAAAAGAAAAAGATATTTCCCTGAATTTCATTACCAAATAATTTACTTTTCTGCTATAAAACAATCATGTTGAATTTTCCTTTGTACCATAAGAGAATAAGGATAGGGGAAAAAGAGTTTCAAAGGTTTTTTAAGAACACAAAATATTATGTCAAAACTGTGCATGGGGATACAAAATTACAAAGCTCTCCATCAAGAGGTTTTCACACCTAAGAAAACATTAAGCAAGAGGCAAAAGACTTGTAGGTATATTAAAAGGTATGTAAAATTGAAAATAAATTAGTGAAAACTATTTTCCTTCATCTCCTGCATGCAGAAAGAAGTCATGATCTTGCAGAATCTGTATTTAGGTGAAAGTAATGTTTCCTCTACTCTATAGATACAGCTTTCACACTAGGGGCTTTCTGGACCACCTGGCATGAAAATAACAGCTGTGATTCAGCATCGCTTTTTGACATGAAGGAAACTGTTTGCCAGCGTCGTCTCAGCACCTCAGCTGTGTGCCTGTATCACCGTTCATCATGAGATATGGTGGAAAGAGCACATGTTATGCCTTGGGGTCATTTTGATCACAAATGCATTTTCTTCCAATTTGTTTCAGACTATTTTCTATTATATGCCAAGTCTTGGAATACCATTGGGTTCAATTATTGTCCAAAAAAGAACTAGAGCTGGAGGTGGCAAGAGTGCATATTGGGGACTGTGTAATAACGTGGAAAATATTTGCTTTGAACTCACTGGACCAAAGGGCATTTTTTTCTAGGTATGACTATCAGAAATCATGATCTCTTCAGCAATGGTGGGGAACTGTAAAACGAAGAGCAGTCTCCGGTTGTGGGACATGTTCTAGGAACATTTTAGAAACTTTGAGGGGAAAAATAAGTACATCCTGCAGCTGGATGAAAAATTGTTCATTGCCAGCCCAATCTGGAGTGAGGGGTTGGAGGGAGCTCTCTCACTTCTCTGGGTGGAGGTTGGACCAGTTGGGCGCTCTGGTCATGCAAGCTCTTCTTGCAGGCTGGACATGTCAAGAGGAGGAAATAAAATGCAGAGAGCCAGCAGTGAGGGCATGCTCCTGGAGAAGGGTGTTACAGCGAGGAGGTCTGAATCAGGCTCTCCCATGCCCTGCCAAGTGCTCTGATCGCTCGGCTAATGGGCTTTGGCAGGGGGGAGGTTACTGCCACCACATGCTAACAAAGCACCTGCCTCTTTGCTACACGGGATTTATTATAAGGGCTTGAAAATTCAACACTGTTTACACGACAAATGAACAATTCCAGCATTTTCACTAAACTAATTGACAAAAACCATTCCCTCGTTCTGCCTATCCTCTGCCTCTCCTACTTTCAAGCACTTCTGCTTGTTCTCTGCACACATTGCCTTTGCTCCGTCTGGAGCCCCTGTGAAGTGTAATTCCTTACATTCACTGTAGTTAATCCACCCGGCACCAACCAAGAATTTAGTCCCTAGCCTATGATTTTGGCCTATACCACAAAGAGTCAGTAAAAACTTCAGCTCCTGGGAGATACCGTAATTCCCCCCAAAATATTTCCTGATCTTGGTTGCTTGTTACTCATCTCACTGGCTGCATAGCTGATGAATTTTGAAGCAAAACCCAGCCCATTTTGCATGGAGAGAGGATGCTGGAATATCATCTCACAATGACATCGGACAAAAAAAAGCCATTAGCATTAAATTATCTGCTCCTAGATAATTTCCCAGATGAATCACCATAAAAGGCTCTGAAATGGTCTCTTGCTCTTTTTCTTTGCATAACATTTCATTATACTCAAGACTTGAGAAGCTGTAATTCATCAGGCTTTTATCTGCATCAGGGCATTGCTTTCGGCAGAGTCCCTGATTATGGGAGAACTGGCAAGGCCAAGTTTGCCAGGCTGGAGGATTAACCTGTAAGTGGCAGAGCACAGGCCACGGGTCCCCTGCGAGAGGAGAGGGCTCTAATAGAGAGTGGAGCGTAGCTGGGTGCTAGTGATACCCCCATCATCTCATCTGAGCAGCACTCAAGGCTTTTTGCTTTGTGGATGATTATTCATCAGGAAAGGGCATGGCATGGCATGGCCAGTCCCAGGCACCAGGCAATTGCACAGCTGTTTGCAAAGCACAGAGAGGCCACCTCTGCCTCTCTCCTGAATAAAACCTAAGCCGTCACGGTAGCTGCAGCGATTGGTATTCTGGGATTTTTTCTAAGTCAGACTTTTGCCCGCTTTGCTCTTCTCCCCCACCCCCGAAGCCTGTGTCAGCCCCCTCCCTACGCTGCTGCAGCACACCGACCTCCCCCACAGCCCCCAGACACCCCCCAGGCGTCCCCATGCAGTTCCAGCCGAAGACTCGGTGACTGCCGGGGAGAAGGCTGTCAAGGGGGCTGATCTCCCAGCCTGGCTGAACCCAGGCCACGTCCTCCTGCACAGCCATGTCCGAGACACAGAAGGAAGCAGCCCCAGGCCAGCGCTCCCCACAGGGTCTCTGCTGTCGTAGTGGGGTGAGGTTTATTGCACTAATAACCTCTGGGTGCTGCCCGTCAGCCCGAGGCCCGTGGTGGCAGCCGGCTGGGTGGAAGGGGATGGTACCCACACGCTGTTACTCTGCAAGAAGCAGCAGCAGGCCTGGAGGTGCTGGAGTCCAAGTCAACCTCCGTAACACCTTGCGGTGCTTCTTCCCCGTGTCCCCAAGGCCACCCTGAGCTGCCACCGCCTGCGGAGACAGCCGTCCCCTCCCTGCCCACCCACTGCTCGTGGGGACGCCTCCCAAAACCACAACGCTGAGCTGAAACAGCCCTCCATCCTTTTGTGACTGGCAGAAAGGAATGAAGAAAACAAGGTCTTACTATCCACAGACAGGCGTGAAAGTAATTAAAGAGAATAACTGCCATGACAGCGGGCTCCGCATCACGCAAGAGGAACGGGCCTAATTACAATCTCCAAGGCGATGCTGAGCCCTGCTTGCTAAACACACCGTGTGAAATTCCAGCTGCCTCCTCAACAAACAGAGATAAACACACAAAATCATTTGCTCCAGGTGCATGCGTGTGGTTGTTTTCTTATTCAGGGTAACGAGATTGCTACAGAGTTTACGTTTTTCTGTTTACTGAAAAATGTGGGCAAATCAATAGTTTGTGACAAAAAAAAAAGGAACAAAACCTGTAATAACACCAAGTGATAAATAGATATTGGTTAAAGAAAAAAAAGATTTGTGTAATTCATTATCTCTAATGTTCTCACATCCACTGTGATTTTGGGTGGGGAGAAGCGACACAGTGACAACTATTAAAAGAGGGCTTATCAGATATTTTTTCAGTGTCCAACCTGTGCTGTTTGGCTTCCATGCAGACATTACAGGCAGCTAGACCCGCAGAGCCAGGGTGGCACAGCTTCAGCCTCAGCCAGCACACCACCAAGGAACTCGGCAGCAGGAATTCAGGCTTCTGACGACAGCTCACAGCCCCTATGCCTGCCGGCCACCAAATACCGCGTAGTTTGCTGCACAGTGCTGAGTTTTGCCACTTTATCCCCGTGTATTGCCAGTACCATCTGGCAGCAGCTCCTGCACTCCAGTTTCTGTGCAGTTATAAATGGATCAGAGACCTGTCCAGCTGCCAAGTGAACCATCATTATCATTCAAGATATCATTTAGCACATACTCCACATGGCAGTCAATTGCTTGCGTTATAATCACCTCGTAAAACTGTGACTCCATAGATATAATATCCCTGCGAGACAGTCTTTACCTGTTACATTAAACTTACAGATATTTAAAGTGTCAGATAATCTTTCATCTGAATTGCACTGCTGTCTAATACAGTCAATCAGCCAGCTCCAGCAAGCAGGTTTTGGTTCTCAGGAAAGAGGCACAAGGAAGCAGCTTTTCTGCATTCACTCTCAAATGTCCCATTTGTCTTTGGATGTGAGAAACTACTTTTGTTGTGTGTAACCCTCAGTCCTTTGGATATTACACTGCTAAATTTGAAAGATCATCTCTTGAAGACAAGGCAGCTTGTCACGGTGCAAAGTCTTCTCTTTTCTGTTACCTTCACTTTTAGTATTGTGTGATAACCTTAATTTTAAAGTAAAATTATGCTAAAAAGACATAATAATTGTCTATATATTTTTTTAAAAAGGTTTTTTCACTGTTAGTATTACTACCAGAACTGGTGTGGTTAGTAAGCTGAGGAGCGTGGTTTATTATCTACACCAGCTTCCAGAGAGGACGAAGCAACTTCTGTTTCCCTTTTCTCAAAGGCAAGACAACGGAGTACTCAAGGAGATGAGAAGTGTAGCTCATCCCTCGTCCCGAGCCTTCCTCTTTCTTCAGCCAGGATTGCTGCTCTCTCCAGCCTCTTCCCGTACAAGCGCAACCACATTTGCACGAAGGAGCCAGCCCTGCCGCCCAGGTTTCTCTTGGCTCGCAGGCAGCCCAGCAAGCAGAGCCATCGCACCCGAGCGCTGCCCCAGGAGCAGAGCTGGCCTGCAGCTATGCCCGGAGGCCACAGCTCTGCGTAAAAAGTCTCTTCCTATACAACAGGCACCCGCTATGCTGGATTTCTTACTTGGTTCCGTAGCCTGCTGATACAGGCAATACACTGCAAGCCCCACTCCCCGTACATACCAGCGTTCACACAAACGCTCCTACTGTCCTTTGGGACACTGTGGCCCCACCAAGGTCACCCCATGCCCGTGCAATGGCTGTGCCCAAGCCTCCCTCTGCTTACTGGGCAGGGTCGCTGTTTCCAGCTCAGCCGCTCTCACCAAGCCTACACAGAAGCTGCAAACCTTCCCTTCCCTTCCCTGCTTTCAGGGGTTTTACCCAGCTCCACTCATTCCCCAGGTTAGTAGCCAGGACTAAACTAACAGCCCTAAATCTAAGCCTGGTGGAAGTCAGTGCTACGATGCAGAACTAGTCCTTGGCACTCACCGTCACAAGACACCACTGCCACTTCCTTTGCCATGTTCAAGTAGAGGAGATACTCCAAGCAGCAAGATAATCAGGCTCAGAAGCAATATTGGTATTTATAAGAGTTCAACTCCAATCCTTGAATGAGCACCTTGGATAGCCAGGTCACGTGCAGCGTATTGCAAACCCTGACACTGTGATCCAAAAGCACCAGCACCGTCCCCTACCACAGCCAAGGCCACCTATTCCCTGGACACTGTTAGGAGACAGCAACTGAGGCAGGCGTACGACTGCCGAGACCAGGAGGAGCTGGAAGTTGGGTGCTCAGAGCTCAGCAAGGTGCCGAGCGCTCCCGCAGCAAAGCTTCCGCTGTCACACCCCGCACCCCCGACACGCAGCAGGCATTTCATTTATATTCCCCAGAAACGATAGCAGGAGTCGCTTCCGCCTCTTCCGTGTAACTCAGTTTACTGATAATTGCGTTTATTGCTACCATGCTGTTGTTTACATGTCTTTGTTATTAGATTGCTTTGTGGGGAGCTGGTTTAATACAACATTCGACACCTGGGTTTATATTACTCTGTGCGAGCATCCAAAGGCCAACCCAAGAGACATGTTGTACGCTCTTGTCCAGCTTCTTTTCCCAATTCCCAGAAATGCTTAATCAAGTTAACATCTCACTGAGGCATCTCCAGATCATTTCATAGGGATTTCTGTGTTTCTTTTATCATGTAAAACATTTCACATTGGCTGCAATGTTGTTATGGCAATACAGTGTCGTAGATTTGGACAAAAAAAAGAATTCACATGACTAGTCTCAGTTTGAGACATACAGGGTGCAATTTCAGAGGACTTTGGGAAATCATGTGCAATTGCGCACTAAAGCAGAAACCGTGCTTAGAATGAGCGCTGGAGTCGGGCAGAGAGATCTTCTACTACCAAACTTCCCCTAAAGCTAACGAAACCCAGGGGTGTTTAAAGAAATACCTTAATTACTGTGTGTGCACATTCAGGACTAGTGCTCATGAATGAAGCTGCTCTTTGCAGCAGCAATGGCAATTTACAAAGGAGTCTGTTGTTATCACGTCTCCAGCTCATTTTGCAGGTGGCAGAGGCCCAGCAAAGCCCAGCCTGGGCGTCTGCCCAACGTCAGGCCATGCCCGAGGTCCCACCGCGCAGCTCTTGAGCTGAATGAGGCAGGTCAGTGGCATTATTTCCAACACAAATTACGTGGGGTTTGTTGCCCTTAAGTAAGTCAGAATTAAGACTTTGACGTGCTATGGTCACAACAGACCAGTGTAAGAGAATATAATTTCCTTTCTGGAGGACAACTACTATGTACCCACAGCAGGGTCAAAGTCATTTGACTTCAGGCTGGGGGGACCAATCTCAAGCAATGCATTTCTACCTCTCTTTCATTTACTTCTCCACACACACCTTTCAACCAGCAAGATGATAAATAGCATAGACATTCACACACTGTACCATCTCAGAGTATCATCATCTATTTGTTCTGAGAAATAACAATTTTTCTATATGCCAAACAAAAAATGCAGCGAAGTGACAGTTCTCCTCCTTTTTCTTCCCAACAGGAATCAAGCACTATTAAAGACCTGCACACTTCAAGTACTAAATTTGACTTTATATTTTCCATTGGCAAGGTACCTGGGAAGCTCCAAAGCCAGTCAAGAGAAGTCACCAAACACAAGCACCTAGCTCCTAATTTTCTTAGTGCTCTTAAAATGAGCTGGTGTATAAGCATGACCCAGCCTTTACAGCCTTTCTGCTCTTGGATGCAAATTAGCAGTTCTGACCTCTACACCTGCTTCCTACAGGTAATGCCGAGCCCCCCATTTCCCAGCCATCCTCATTTGCTGCATGGTGGTCTTGGCCAGACACAGACAGGCAACACGGCAATGCAACCAGCCACCGAACCTCTTAGCTATTTGTTTGCATCTTTTTAGCTCTGATCTGTTCTGCTCTGTGCACAGGTCTACATAAAGCTTACTACTCCATCCCTCCCTCTATTTTGAGCAGACGGCTCCTGTGAAGCGCAGCGGTGCCAGCAACAAAAATCATCATTACAAGTGTCATGGGATAAGCACAGCAATCTCACGCCCAGCATTCGAGTCCAACCTCATTTGCACTGCAGCGATGATTCGCCTTCCCAAGGCCTAACGAGGTAACGTGTGCCCAAGCCGCTGACTAAGCTTTAGCTTCTTAGAAAGGGGTGCAGCCTCTGAACATGCTACTTCGAGCTGCACCGCTACATAAAGGACCTGATATACCCCGTTATACTCTCTTCTTGTATAAATCCTCCATTAGCACAAGGAGAGACCAACAGAGGGAAGCAACTCCACTGTGGCTGGAGGACGGTTCGTCCGTCACATTCACCCCATGGATCGCACAGCCCTTCCACCACAGCGTGAGATGGACATGCTGTGGCTCTGAATGTGGGAAAGCACACTGCAAAAATGAATGCTCATAATTATAAGTTTTTCAAGCAAAATAAAGAGAACCAAACCCTGAGAGCCGGATTTTTAAAGAGAGATTTTTCATCTTGTGCGGTTTCTTCCTCAGAATATTCTGGCACAGCTGCAGAAAACTTTTAACTGTGGTTACACATTTGCTCTAAATTAATACTGATCTACTAATAGTGATACTGTTGTTTCAGTTATTGTGTTCTCAAACAGTAAAATACATCCTATGGCTGTACCTCAACAGACAGGCCTTGAACACTCTATGCAATCAAAGAATTAAATTGCACAGGACATTCCCAAAAACTTCTCGAAGCACTCTGGTGACACTGAGTTTTCAGTGCCAGAAAAATTCCTCTTAAGTTATGGAGACATTTCCCAAAACTCTTTTATTCATGAGAATGGGACTATATTGCTTAGTAAGTTAATTTCAAAGTGGGTGAATTCTCCAAATGCAGAAATACTACAGGTGACTGCTTCTACTGCCAACAAAACTAGGGCCTAAGAAAAAAGGAAGAATGCTGTTATTAAAAAGAGGAAGCGTATTTAAAAATGATCAGCTAATTGCTCAACTCTCCACCATAAGAGAGACATTTCAATCACAGAAGCACAATCGGTGGGTGAGTGGGCTTATTCATGGGACTGCGGCAGTACCAGCACCCACATGTTAACTCCAAATATGGACTCAGTGCTCAGCAGTGGAAAAAACGTGATGCTTGGTCATTTGGATCCTGGGAGGAGGCACTAATATTAGCTATGACCAGCCTTACAGCAGCCACTACTAGATACTTGAGTAGATCCTCTGTAACAGACTGTATTCATCTTGGGGCTCAGTTCACACTTTGTCTTACATATGTTAAAAGAAGAAAAAAAAAGTTATTCTTTCTCTCTCTTTCCTCAGAGGTATGTGAAGGTAGAATCAACATAACATAATAGTAGGACTCCTTACGGAAAGGGTTAGAATTAAATATATTTTGCACAATGTCAATGGGAAATTCCAGATATGGACCATCCAGCTCTCATAGCTCAGGTACGGGTTCACCAACTTCACTGACTCCACTGAGCACACCACCTCAGAGAAGCAGAAGCTAACAGATATGTTCTTGCATATCCAAATATTTAAGTATTGACACTGTTAAAGTCCCTGGTAGAGTCTTGATTTAATTGGTAATATTTTTCCCACGGGACACATGGACTGGAGCCATCTATCCAGTCCCTTTCTGGTAGCAGCATTTTCCTTGTTCCCCTACATCATTAAGCAAGAAAGGACAGCAGTGATGAACTGCTTTTAATACTTGTCTGTATTGGCTTTGGAGAAGTCATTGTCAGCTAAAATAATTGGCAACTGCCACTATTCTTGCTGGTGAGCTCTTTCTCCAGAACGTTTTAATCTTACTGCAGTCCTTGGCACACACTGCAGAGCTCTTGTCCTGGCTTTTCACTTGAGATATTTCTAATTATTATTATGCTTATTTATGGTGTCCCTGAAAGAAGACATGTGCAGACTTTAATAGCAATGTACCAAGAAAGTTATTGTAAAGCTCTATAAAGTAGATTGGATCTTTGCAATAACCCTGATTTTTGGCACAGTGCGGACATAGAATTAACTTCACTGGACTTCAGTGCCAGAGTCCCTAGGGCACAGAGCTGAGACGGCAACCTTGGGCCACCTGCCCCAGCTATGAGAGCAGCCTGAAGGCTACCAAGCCCTGCACAGGGGACAACCCAGTCCCACCACTGGTGGGAAGATCAAGATGCAAAAATTTCTCATCTCCCCAGCAATAACTCAGCCAGAGACACAAAACCCATCAGGTCTCTCAATCACCCTTTAGGCTTTGTGCTGTTAAAACCTCCCCAAGAAGTGATTTATGCTTTTTGCGCTCTCTCTCATCCTTGACAGGGAGCTCAGTTTTACACAGTGCCAGACTGCCACCTTAGACCAGCAAAATATTAAGCACCAGGGCAGATCAAGTCCTTGAGCCATTTCCAAACACCTTCAATGGGAAACACATCCAGTAATACCTGAGTTTGTCCAGGAAATGTATGTAAAGAGGGGGAGAGTCTGACACTGCCAGATTATTTCTTGCAGATGCTTCCACTGATGCTAAAAAACTTGCAACTCACCTGTTTTGTAATTAATCAGTGAAACATTAAAGCTCACTTTAGGTCTTCAATGTTTAGGGTAAGTCTCTCAATATAAGAGAAAGGATATGATCCCCAATTGCTTCGCAGATGAAGCAGAGGGAGCCATGCCCAAATCTCCATCTGTTTGATGGACATCTGAGGACATCCTCCATCCAAGGGACCCCAGCACAAGCCCTGCTCATCAGCTAACTGCCACTCCTCTCATCAATAAGGTCTGGATCCTTAAATTCGAGTGCTGGAACCCAGTGGCAGCCCCAGCTGATTGGCTTGTCTTGGCAAAGGCAGGTGCGGGCAGGAGCAGGCACTTCGGTGGGCACAACCTGTGGCTTATGAAAGTCTCTCAGCCCCTGTACCCCGTGCTGCTGCCTGCACTGCTTCAGAGATCACAAAAGCTAGTCAAGATGCTCTTTCCCTAAAATGAAATTCGACATAAATAGCTATCTGGGTCTTTGTCAGCAGCTCCTCGCTTCCTCCTGCCCAGGGGCAAAGCCATAAATAAGTTTCATGCTCTTAGGAAATGTGACAGTTATTATTCAATAACTGAATTATAGGCTCATTCTTGGAAAGGAATAACGGCAGACAGGGAAGGGAAGGGATGGTAGCGTTTTACTTCACAGGAACTGAAATACCTCAAAGAAATATTAAATCCGTGAGAGGAAACACTGGTGAGCGCTTTGTACTTTGGCAACTTTCTCTCATTTTGGTATTACTGCTTTCAATTTTTAAAGGTGTTTGTGATGTACAGAATATAGAATAGCAAACGCATTAAAAATGCATATCCTTGTCACGTCGTATCTTTATAATGTGCTAGGAGTTGTGGAAGTCGGGAAGGCTGGGATCCGGTGGGACGGTAGGCAGTGCAGGCGCCTAACGGGGCCGTGTCCCGTGCCACCCGCACCCGTGCCAGTGGCCACCAAACTCCAAAGCAAAAACCTTCACTTCAAATACAAAACTTCCAGTGGGGTTTTGGGACCAGGGAGCTCACCCCGTTTTTTCTTGTAAAGGAAGGACGTGAGAGCAGAGAACCCTGCGTGGGAGAGCCCTGCACTCACCATAGGACAAAGTGTCCAGGAGCGCCTGTTGGCTGGAGGGACGGTGCTGAAAGTTGAGGCTTTGTCTTTGAAAGACAAACTTGGAAGGTCGACAAACACAGCAGAGGAGCTGTGACTGTCACCGTGGCACACAAATACATGGGTTTCTCTTGTTGGATCCAACTTTTGCCTGAACGTATCCAGGCAACAGGAGTCCTGGATTCGGTAACAGCTGGTCAGCCCAGGGCGCAGCGATGCGCGTAGGAGCGCAGAGAGACGGACCCATACGCTGACGCACACAGTGTCTGCCCCACGTCACGCCTTCGGTTCGAGTGTACGCTCACCAAACGACACACTGATTCACTTTGTGTCTGCAGGGTTTGCTATGTTTAGGTTCATCCACCGTGAAAAATCTGTTCTGTGTTTACATCTCCCTCGGAGGAACACCATCTTACACCGCAAAGGCCGCCTGCAGAGTCTGCCAGCACCAGCCTCCCTGCGTGCTCAGCAAAGCCTCGGCTTCTCCAGGTGCCTTAACCAGGTTTCCTCATCCCACCAACATCCCCTGGACAATCAAAGCCCATCTGCGGTGCGGGGGGACGGGGAGCACAGACACCTGCACCCCACCTCCCACCGGCCCTCAGCCATGCAGGGATCTGCATTAGCAGTTAACAATTGAATGACAGGACATAAAGGCATACAATACTGGAAATATTCCTTTTGCAGAAACAATAAGTAGTGTGCTGTTGATCCCTCCAAAGCAAGGGCTTCTCCTGGGAGCCCTTTAACGAAGGCATTTCCACCCTGATGTGCAGCCAGCCCTCCCAGCTGCAGGTAAAAACGCCGGGCAGGCAGTGTGCACCCACGGAGGGAAACAACGCGGCGTTTGAAGTCCTGAGGAAGATGTTATCCTGTACGCTCCCATTTCACTTCCAATTAATAATAGAGTTCACGGCTTCTACAGCATCTTTGTAATAAGTCAAGCTGTTTGGAAAGAAATGGGCCATGCTAAAGCTCTTATTACCCGTAGAAAGAAATGATCCAGCATCAATGAAACAGATAGCAAATTTCCTTAGGCACAGAAAATGATCATTGCTTTAGATCAGGGAATAGCAGCGGATCTAAAACTACATAATATTATTAGTAGTGAAGTGATCATTATGGGGAGAAGGTCTAATAAGGCACTGCAGACATAACAAAGGGGTACACAGCTCTCAAACTGAACAGACTCATTTAGACAGGACAGCCTGAGAGAGAAAGTAGGAAATGAAAGGTGTCAGAAAGTTATGAGGAGCACTGCCCTACAACTGCATGCTAATTAGCAATTTGGAATTGCAGTGAGTCAAATTATATCAAACAACACTTTTTTTCTTCCATCAAAGACTGTCCTTTTTCAAAATCAGAGGCTTTCCAATAATTAGTTAGTATATGCTTCTCATTTTATTCAGTTTTTCCCCTCCTCATTTATTTTGTGGTTTTCATTTAGGTCTTCCCTTTTTGGACTTTTTTTTATCCTTTGTAATTGCTTTCGGAAACAGCGGAGCCTTAGGCATGATTTGCAGCTCTCTCTCCATTTAAGCACAAAGAATCACATAGCAATGTGCACTGACACATAAGATTAAAGAAAAAAAAAAAAAGGGGAAGAAAAAAAAAAGGAGAAAAATCAGAACAATAACTTTCCAAAAGGAAGGCAGGAAAAAAGCACCGTGCTTTACCTCTGATTGTGTCACAGGTTTCAGCCCAGTCTATAAGGATGTAGCGCACAGAAGGACGGGGGACCTGTGCCCTGAGTAAGCCAGATGAATATTGTGTTCAGTCACCACTCACGGTCTGTAACATGATGTATCCAGCGCATGCACTTGCACACGGGACCACCGCAGAGGTGCGCAGGCTGCATCTTAGCCCCATCTCTGGTGATGTTTTGAGCTTTCTGGTTTGTTCTCCTTAACCTTTTTTAAATTTCTCTTTTAAAATATAGTAACAATAACTTCTGCAGAGCTAGGCATGCCGATTTTAGGGCAATAAGTAAATGAAAGCACAAGTATTGTGCAACCCACTGCTGGCCCTTGCTCTGCAGTGCCTGGCCGCACAAGGAGCCCTGGAGCACTTGCTGCTCTGGGGACGGTGGCACCTGTGTCACTGCTGAACCTCCTGGCGTAAAGGAAACCCCACATCCCTCCAGAGCCCCTTCACGTGCCTTGCACTGGGTGCTCTCCTAATCATAGAGAAGCTGAAGCAAAGACAAGGCATTTTACAGGTCCTTACATCTGATTTTCTAAAGGCATAAGGTGTATAGGAACCGAGTTCCAAGTCCCAGAGTTTGTCAGGGAGATTCAAACTCCTAAATCCTTACAGCCCTTCTGAAAAGAGACTTGATTGCAGGTTTGTGAAGGGATTTAACTACCTAAAGCCACAGCTGGGTAACCCCATACCCCCTGACTGAGGTACATACCTAGGCCTGGGGACAGAGCTCTCCCCTTCCAGGTATATTTTTCCATGATTTTACAAGTGCATTTTCAGGCTTGACTAAATCTCCCCATTTTCATAGTGAAACGCAAGAAGCGGGATCCTTTTTTTTTTTTAACTTAGAAATCTCATCAATTGTTCTGTGCTTTTCAGATGGGAAGGTTAAGTAAAAGAATAGTAGCGCCTGAGTCACGTGGAAACATTCTGAAGCGTCAGGAGCCTTTTCGAGCATTACGAGGTACATCTTCCCTGAGCTGCGCCTTCTCCATCTCTGCTGCCAGCTCAGCTGACTCTGCAAATGACTGACTTCTGTAGAGCTGGGAGTGGTAGAGGATAACCCCCCCTTCAGCATTCCCTGCCCCCTGCCCGTAGGACCCAGCTCCTCCGAGACAGCATCCCTCAAGAGCGGCTCCCGCTCCCCTGGGACGCCGAAAGCTGTCCCCGTGGAGCCAGAGTGAGAGCTCGGCTCCCACGTGCCACATCTGCTCCCATTCATAGCAACTCCTGCTGCATCTGGGTCTATATTTCCATTCCCATGAATAATGCTGAAGCGCTTTTAGTGGAAACAGAGAGAATTATTGATGGTAACAGTAAAATTATTTCATCTACACAAGCCGGAGACGGCATATATAGTCTATCAGGTGCATTTAGCCCGCCACAGAGATTAAAACATTTTCGTTACAAATACCATCTAGAGCATTACGAAGCTGGAAACGACATCTTGAATTGATCTGCCACGATAAGAAAAAGGCCGCCTTCTTCATGTTTGCCTTCTTAAACTACTAACTTAGTGGAAACAGAGTTTCACAGGCAGTCATGAAGTCACTAATTGCGCTTTACATGCTACCTGGGTTCCCAGGGCAGGAGAGGAAAGCGCTGCTCCTCCCAGAGCACTGTGTAGCTGCAGACCTACCATGCTTTTCCTTCAGAGAGGCAGCGAGCACACTCTGTACCACAGTCACAGTTCCAAGATAAATTCCAATAATAAAAAAGTCACAACATCAGAAGAGTACTGCCTCCTTGGTCACAAGGGAGATAAACTGGATGGGAGCAGCAGAGGTGTAAATCAGTGCAATCGGTTTGACAGAGAGATTACAGACAGCAAATCCTGAGTTGCAGTGCAGAGGCAAATGGAGTACGGTGGCCAGGATAAAATAAGTGAAACATCTTGGGAATTGAAATTCAATATTTTTTTTTTTACAAGCTGAAATTAATTAACTTCATTTTCCTGAGGGACTGCAGATTGCTTTCATGCAGCTTTCCCCCCTCCTTCAGAAAAGACATTCCTTCCCAAGCCTGCTTTCTCTTTAAATGATGCTGCTAATCTGGTGCAACAGATTTTGTGCTGTAGTGAATACATCCTCCAAAGGTATTGCTTTGACTCATTGGAAAAGTTTAAATACCTGATTAGTCTGAATTTGAGCCCAATCCTGCTGATTTTCCACCCACCTGAGAGTGCAACCTCTGGCCGTGCTTGCTCAGCACACAAGAGTGCGGTCGGAGACACTGTCAAAACCTCCAGGGCCCCACTGCTCCTGCCCTCCCACAGGTCCCAGCCCTGCCACGGGCCCTTCTCTGGAAGAAATGACAGGTGCTGGCCAGAAAGCAACCTATAGCTGAGAAATATATCAGCCTTCAAGCACCTAAACACGGGGAGTCCTGAGCTATGGTTCAGGGGGCCGATGCACAGCAAGAAGGGAGTTCTGGCTAATACCAACACAATATTAAATGCCTCTGGCCATTTTGGTGAAAGTGTTAATATTTAGGTCAAAATGACTGTAAAATATGTCATTTTTATTTTTCATAATAAAAATGAACTTCTGGGAAATTATTTTATTTTCTGGGAACTGCACCTTCTCTCAAGAAAACTGCTTGGACGGGAAATTCTTAGCCAGCTCTCCCAAAGTGCCGTTATTCAATAACACCTCGGTGACGCTCTTTGCACAGCTGCAAGGGGACCATCTTTACAGTGAAATGTAAATCATGTCTCCCATTTCCTAAATTCATTTGTTATATTTTAAATTCACTTCTAACAACCACCTTCCAGTCACAGACCGCTGTGTTTCCATTAGAAGCAGTTTGCTGCCTTTTCCATCAGCTGGGAGCTAATCAAGCAGAATGACGGCTATTCCAAAGCCAAATGGAGGAAAAGTAATGACAAGCATGATGTAGACAAGCACAGAGCGTGTAACCTTCCATGGCAAATACCAATTTACTTATCAAGCCGCACAGCTGTTTGGAAATACGCTAGTTCATCTGTGATGAAGTTCTATTTCAGGCCTGGGAAGAAGCTGAGGAGCTTGGCCCAGAGTCCTTCTCACTGAGGAGCCTGCAACGGGTCCTGCCCTGGGAGGGTTCGGGCATCTCTCAGCAGCAGCATTGTTGAATACTCCTACCGCTTTGGATGTTGAAATGCTTCTTCAGAGCTCTTAACTAAAATCTTTAAGGTAAGTGTGGGCTGTAAAAGGAGCAATTATAACTATATTTGCAAGAGAAAGGAATTTATTGTAATGAGAAGCTCTCGAGTAGACATCATACAAAGAGCAGGCAGTTTTAGCAGAATATACCTATACCTAAAAGGACATAAGCGATAAGAACGGATGTGCCTGGGAGATTTCTGGGGTTTCAGCAAGTTTAAGACATCTAGGACAAATGCCATGATGAAAACACAACCTGGGATTGGAAACATCCTTCGCAGATAGCTAATTCTGTAACAGCAGCAAGGCACCCAAGGGTGCCAACCCAGCCTGCTGCACTGCCCCACAGCGGGAACCGCTGTCTCCCACTGCCCCTGCTCAGCAAAGCACTCAGGCACATGTTTTAGACCTGCAACATCAGTGAGATTGAAACATGTTTAAAAGCATTGCTGAAATGGGGCTTCATAGTACCTACGTGGCAACGACAGCCTCGAATTTCCTTTATTAATATATTTAGTAGGCAGTAAAAGAAACAAAATGGTTTCTGCTCCCTCCTGAAGAAAAGTTTACAAGATGGGGCTGAAGAGAAAGAAAAGGATAATCCCACACTGCAGCAACACACGGGTCTTTCTACCCACGCCACGCAATCCAGGAGGCACTTGTAAGCCTTCCTTACGACTAGAAAGGGATTTTATGTTTCAGCTGCTGGGGCTGTGTTTAACTGGATCCGTACCGGATTCAGGCATGAGGCCATTGTAAGCCAGGGCTCACAGCTTATGCTGCGGTGCACAACCACAACCTCACGCTACACACGGCCGAGGGCCAGGCCTGGTGGGGATAGCCCAGCAATGCCCCAACACGGACACCAGCAGCGAGCCATACTCCCCCTTAGTTCTCCTCCAAAATATGCCGATCAAGCTGGTCTCTGAAAATACCTGTTTCTGAAGGAGCTTTCAGGGATGAGCTTAACCAGGATACCTAACATTTAAGCACTTTGCTAGTGTCTGTGAGTCATCCAGGTTCTTTCTGCTGAAAGGAGAGGAAAAGCAAATGATTCATCTCCTACTATAATAGGTGCCCAAGGGAGGTGGGATGGAGACTTGCGTGGAGCTGCCTCTCTTCCAGGGAGCACCGAGAGTGCCTGCCTCACTAGTCCAGTCACAGCTCAGAACTTCTACATTTCTAATTTATGTAAGTTTATTTATGCAGAATTAATTAGTACAGCTAACCCTAGCCTTTGCAAATTATTATTGAACAGCATGGGGAACCAGGAATAAAATGAACTAACAAAGAACAAGGCAATTAAAAATCTGCCTGTTTTAGAAGGGAACTGGAAAAAGTTTAGCAGACCTCCCTCTGCACCTGCAAGCGATGGGTAGAGCCAGAAGGCAGAGAGCCAAGCGTCTTGTTTTTGACAGCATTTACTTCTGAAGCACCTAGTGTTTTGACTGCTTTTGCACTAAATTCGGTGGAAGAGATCAAACCTCAAGCTTCAGTGGAGAAATACGAAAAAGAAGCTATATAACGAGGAGGGACAGGCTCACAACCAAGGTTAATTTAGTTGCAGCCCAGAGGTGCAAATTCTGTGCATATCTCTGAACTCCATTAATACTGCAAGACGTTTGCAGCAAATGCTTTCTTGCTCCTTGTTTTACTCCCATGAACTGGAATACAGCTGGATTAACTCTTGGATCGACGTTACTAGGTCTGCTCCTGAATTACACCTTTAAGGTACTGCTCACCGGCTTGATGGCTGACCTGGGCCCTTAGCCAGGAACTAGGCAACAACGGGGCAAATCCTGGGGCAAATCAAGCAGAACCAGATTCATACCCATCTTCCACGTTGCAGCTGCTTGCTCTGCCCACAGGCCTGCTCTGCATTCTATAAATCTAACCATTTTACAGAATTTCTCAATTTCAACCCCACAAAATTAATTCAAATGCTAAGACCTCATTGCTCTGTTTTCCTAGAGTCATTCCTGTATTTCTAAATATTGCGCCCTGACCCTTTCTCTCACAGCAGCAGATACTGCCAAATTAAAACCACACACAGTTGTTGCTAGTGGTACTAATTATTGTTGCTAATGGTAAAAGTAACAAGATGATGATTAAAAAGTATAGAGTACTCAGTGTTCCTTTGAATTGCCTTTAGGATAGTGATTTGCATTGCTGTTTAGCATAGATGGCACCAGAATGAATAGCTATATTTTAATAGTGCTTATGCAAAATATAATATGGGACAAGAAAGGTACTTAAGTCTTACTCGCTTGCACTGTCACTGAGAACGGGGTGAATATTGATCACATTCAACAACTGTGGCAGTGTTAAAAATGACTGCACAGGTGGAATAAACAATTAATAAATGAAACACAAAGAGAAATTCAAGCTCTTACTTTCCAGACTTGAGCTCAAACATTCAGATCCCTCCCCGCTTTCCTTTCCTTCCCCCTCACCCCCATGCTAACAGCTTACCTCTTAGGGCAATTTTATTCAGTAGATCTTGGTTTAATATTGAGTTAACACTGTCCCATACAAGGAAAGATTTGCAAATGAAAGGAGATATCCCCTTCAGCTTCTGCGATCATTCTTAGGATCCAACCATAACTGAGGATCCAATATAAAGCAGCAAGTTCTATTTGGACACGACACTGAAAAAGCTTAACGGAATGAAAATCAACACACCCCCCAAAAATCCAAACTACTAAACCAGACGATTTATTTCCTTGATAAACAGAGGAAAGTTAATAATTGGCATAGCTTGAAAAGAACCCAAATGTTTCATACTTTGCCATCACATCCTTGCCATACTAACTCAGTAGAGGAGGTAATAAAAAAGACAGAATAACAGTATGAGTAAGGCAAGGTATGTACTTGGAAAGCTCAAATTGTTGTGGTCTCAAATAGATCATTCTTATCTCCTAATTACCTTGATTTGTTTGGAATTTATCTGTGAGACTGCATAAGCAGGGAGTATAGTGCAGCGTGCTTGTGCTGTAAAAATGAATGGGGCATCTCCTTGGTCCCTGGAGCACCGACACCTCTAACTTGTCAGCATGTGCCAATGAGTTGGCACAGATTTCCTTACAGAAACACTTTTAAACAAGAACAGATGATATTTGCCCCTGGAAGACACAAATAAATTTGGGCTTTTTTAGAGGTATTTTTGAATCAGAGTGAGGAGGATTCTTAGTCATGTGCTAGCAGGCATTTATGGATGGACAGACTGAAACTCTAAGGAATCATCTGTTCTATTTTTTGAGGATCCCTTTCAGCAAGCAGAAAGAAACAACCTTTAGAAACATACTTTTAACATTAATTAATTCACAGTGAACTCTGCTTAGCACGGTGGCCCAGTAAGAAGCGATACCTCAACTAACTATAACCCTCAACGTACAAGAAAAATGGCCCAGCAGCACCTTTACCCCAGCACAGGAACAGAGGTGCAGTTTCTCCCTAAGCGTACAACTGGACAAGCTGATACTATCGAAGTAATTCACTCAAAGTGAACTTCAATCGAAGTAGTTTTTGGAAGCTCCAGCTTAATTTCCTTGGTTTGTCTGCTTTAGCTTGCATTTCGCATCAGGCTTGTCACACAACCCAGCTGCTCTCCCATGGAAAGGGAACCCAAGATCCTCCTGAGAGAAAACAACTGTTAGCAACAGGAGTTCAAACCTATGTTCAATTTTTTCTTCCTAAATTTGATTCCAAGCCTCAACCAATGAAATTAACAATTGCATTATTACTTTACTTATTACCTCAGAAAGGAACAGCTTTGATCAAGTACAGCCTATTCTTTTTAGATGTTACGAAGCAATTTAATTCATTTATAAAGGATTTCAAACTGTCAGTACAACATCCAGCATTATCATCTCAGACTTGAAAAAGATGGATGACATCACTTGTCCCCCACCAAATGTGCATACATTATTGATTATTCCAAAGCCTCATGAATAGAGTAATTTGTAATCATTAAAAATTAAAGAGAATGCTGCTGAATGGAAAACAAGAAGGGCAAATTTTGCTCTTGGCTCTGTTGCCATTCCGCTGCAGCGGAGCTGGAACCATTTTAGTGCGTAAGAAAGAGAAATAAGGAACGTTGCCTCTCTGCATGGCAGACAACTGCTCAGAGCCCCTCAGGTGGTACTGCCCAAAGAGAAACCACAGGGGCAAAGGATGTGCCAAGCCCTGCTGGAAGACCCATTGCAATGCAGCCTCCTGTGCTCAAGCACTAAGTCTTAGAGCAGCTCTGCAAGCTGCTCCGTGTTGGTTGGTGGCCCTCCTCTACCATTTCCCTTCCGCCCTACATCTGCCTCAGGAACAGTCTTCTAAAGATAAAACAGAACCACCAACATACAGGACATTTACGGTCTATGGTCACTACGGAGGTTTATCCTATGGTCACCACATAAACCACTGTGGTCTTTTAGTATTTCCAAGCAGATTTTTGCTCAGTACCAATTTAAGTGTTTGGAAAATAAATGTCATTTTCATAATTATTCCTGGCAACATTTCATAAGAGCGTCATGGTTCTCCAACGCAGTCAAACCTTCCCGGCACCTGTCCCCACCTGCCTGTGCACGCAGTGGCTGCTGTACCAGTCATTACCAACTCCGTAAGTTATGTAGGTCTTGGGAATAATTAATTTTAAATCCTCTCTTCGTAGAACATAACTGTGGCAAAGACCTGAAATCACAGTCACATTATCTAGCTATTTGTGAGGCCGTCCCAATAATGAAACACACATCCCTCTGGAAATGGTACGAGCTCTAGAAAAGGCTTTTAACTGACATTTAAATGCCAAGCTACTATGTTAAATGTTATGGGCATTTCATTGCTCAGCCCAGGAGAAGCATGAACACATCAAAAGCTCCTTAATAATCAACCACATTAAGAGTTGATGGGCTTTGGCACCTGGAAAGACAACTACAGATGACGTGTTTAACTGGGGCTGATGGATACCTACCTGATTCAGCTGCATGAATGCAAACCCAAACACATCTTCAGTAGGCCACAGGGAGTCTATCAAAATAATTATTTCAAGGATAATAAATTAATTCTTTCTGAAAAAGTCCTATTCCCAGAGTCATATTGATTCTTTTTGCTTTACTCACTGTGAGCCTGCCCTTATCCTACTGATATCCTACTGGAGCCTTAAGGGCTAAAACCAAGTGAAAACTTGCTCTGTTCATCTTAAGAGAAAGTAGTAATTCATTGTCCACAGCCGTGTGTTTGCCTAGAAGACCATCAGTGGTGCTACTCCATTTACAATCTACATTTATCTGAAATGATCCACTAGCCTTGTACATGTAATTCAAAAAGGGTACTAGCAATAATCTCTCTGAATTAAAGTAATATACTGCAGTCCAATAAATTCTTTAAAAGGAAGAAGAGGAATCGGTCACACTTAGCAAACCCAACACGCCTTTCAAAGCTGCAAAAAAAAAGGCTAAATAAAGTTAAGAGTAGATAGTAGACGTGAAGTGCCAAAGCCACCAAGGGAGTAATGAAAGATTCAGATCAATATTTGCTATTCCCAAACGCATCTCCAGAGAGCCTGCCATGGCTGTTAGAGAGTGGATCACAATAAGTCATACACATGGTATTTGCTAATATTTGTTAGCATTTGTTAATATCGCACAGTCATTTCTGGCAGTGTATGTAGTGTGTCAAATTTTAATTTTCATTAGTCAGAGCTGCATTACCATAACTACTGGCCAAAAATACGAATTTCTTGAGCTCACCTAGAACTCTAGCTCTCTTCCCTGGCTAGAGAAGGCTTTCAAAATACAGCCACTGGTGTGGGAGGTGGGGAATCAGCTCTGGAAAGGATAGGCTGTGCAGCATTGATCTCTGCAGTCTTCTCCCTTGGAGAAAGGCTACCAGTATCAGGGGAAATCATAGAGGAACAACCATCAGCAAGTTTGCACTCCTCTAATTACCCTCTGATACCTTCTGCCGAGGTGGTTAGCACCTAAGAAATTATCCTGCTTCTTCACCCATGCCTCTTTCGCTTCACAGCTGAAGTGATAGAGGATACGAAAACACGCCAAGGTCCGCAGCCAGCCCAGACACCAGTTTCTGTAGGGCAGTGGCTGCGACACCAAACACCTTTCCTTCTTCCCCCCATTCTGATGCTTGCACTCTCAACCACGTCTACAGTCTTTCATTAAAAACATATTAACAAATACCAAATATTGGCATGTTATCTGAGAAAGCAAGCTGTTTTTTTCCTGCCCATCCCCCTCATCTTCACTGTATGCAAATGTAACTCCTTTCAAATTATCAAGAGCCATATATGCACGTATTATTGAGTGAGGGCCTATGTGAAGATTACATAGTGATTAAAGAAATCAGCTAGACTTGTTTGAAAAAGGGCTGAGCTGATATTAAGAATTATTAAAAGACGTAACAGATGACTTGGTACCAAGCAGTTGACAGTTCTCCCAGCAACATGCAATGCTCATCTCGGAAATGGCAGAGGTGCTGAATTTAAAAACTGCCTTCAGTATTGTCACTGATAAATGATCGCATCATGATAAGCACTGAACCATGCATCACTGGGGATGTGAACTTGATGCATTCTCTGCTCCTTTCAAGAACCAAATGACTAATTTCTATATATTGTATAGGATTGAAAAGTTATGGAATAGTCTTTATGGTAGAGATCATTTGGCTCCTGGGATTCATTAAAATATCCTTGCATTATAACACAGCTAAGTAGCAGCACAAGCCAAGAAATTTAGCAAATTTACCATGGAGTTTCTGTCAATAGCAGGACTTGGCAGTTGTCACATTGACAGAGTTAATGAAATTCGTGGCTGGGGCAGAGAGAATCACACAGCTGCCATCAGCCATCATCTCAGTTTTGACAAGTGAGGCAGGATTATTATATTGTACCTGTGCCCAAGCGGATAATTAAGCTGTAATTTTAATGATTACAGCTGATATTATGGGGCAGAAATGCCCAGATGATTTATGTAAGCCATGCATACACATCACTAGCTTTCTATGTTCTGGCTTTCTTATGAAAATATCCTATATGGGAAGCTATACGTGGTCATTTAGGTCTCTGCTATAAACTCACCTACAGAGTCCCCACAGTAACACCTGTAACACTCTTGTAGTCTTGCCTTAAGGCCTTGCTGGTGCCCTGGCTTTAACTTGAGCAGCAGAATAAATTGGTCCTGCCTCCTTCCACCCCTGGTTGTCAGGCCCAAGGATGCTAATGGGGCATTCCGCCACACATGGAAGGTGAAAGGACAGGGTGACGCGCTGAGCCTTCAAATCTTTTGCCAGCTTTGGACCAGGGTTGCTCCTGCAAGGAGCTGGCAGAGGACAGGCATGTCCCTTGTGCAGAAATAGGACGGAAGAGAGGAGGACATACAGGTGCATTCTGCATGTACTGCAGAATATCTGCCTGCGGGTGCATTCGCTGCCTTATGTATTCAAGGTTTAGAGGAAAAATGGGCTCTGCAGAACAATATTGCACTCAGCCCTAACAGCTACAGCAGCTGGAGTAAGAGAAGGACCTTTGTGTCAACCAAGTTATTGGGGATTCATTTTTGTACAGATTAGGGCCAATGTAGCATCTAAGCCCTTGATACTGTGACTGCTACCTTCTTGCTCTTAGCTGGTTTTCTATTAAAATTACCACATTACATTTCAAATCTGTGCTCAGCCTAGCACAGAAATAGCTAACACAGTGGGAGCTAAAGATTTCCCTGCCTGCAGGATGCCTTTCTATGTTTTGTGCAATAATTCATGGTCCTCTCTCTAAAATCTCGGTGGAAGAAAAGTATTTAAAAGGAGACGACGCAGACCCCTTCTCCTGATGCTGCCTGCAAGACCCACGATCTGTGCGCGGCCCCTCTGAACCGAGTGCGGAGCTGCTTGGGGTGGGAGCGTACAGCATCCCTCCTCCAACCACCTTCCTGACCAGATAAACCACTTAGGAAGTGGGCATTTGCCAGACCTGATAAATTCAGTAAAACTCAGAGATGCCCCTGTAAATAATAGTTTCTTTTTCCCTTGGTCAGCTTAATTTTCATCACACTAATTTTCTTAATGCTTATTAGCACTCTTACTTCTTTTCACAGGAGAAGGTTTGCTCTTAAATGGCAGTTTGAGACTCAAATTTCCCCAAATTGCCTTCTAGCATAGCTATGTTGATGCCTTACATACGGACCACCTTTCTCTATTTTATTCCACAACAATAAAATGATGCTACAGAGATGCTTTGTTGTTGGCTGCTATATTTATGATGATCCTCTTGTTACAGACAACTCTGGTGCTGAATCACCACTGGCTATTGGAAATTTCTCATCTTTTAGAATGAATGCCTTTGAATGGCATTGGAAAGTCCTGTTCAAAATATGGAAAAGAAGCCCAGCCCTTTTAAGAAAGGACAATCGACATTTTTCCTTTGTTTATATACTCAGGACTACTTCAGGACTAATTAATTCAAGACTAACATAGCTTGATAGAGTAAAAGGAATCTAAAAAATTACAAAATGAAAAGAAACATAGTTTGCTTAACATTAGAGTATACATTTAAAAAAAAAAAATAAAGATACAAACCAGTCCCAGTATTGACTGCATACATCTTTCTTAGTTTCTAAAAACTATATACCTTTGATTATAGAAATGCAGTGGCAGGCACTAATATTTCAGGCATGTAACTAAATTACATATAACTGGATTTGATAATAAGCTTCTGTATCCAGGCAATACGGCTGTGATATAGAGGTGCAATATCAAGCTGTAATAGATTACTCTCATGAAGCCACAATTTCAGTTAGATAAATGTGACAATTAATTATACCAACTGCAGAATATCTATTATGATTTTAGCATTTTAACAGAACATTTTAATTAATGGTTAAAAAGCAACTCTAGCACTATAGGCACTCAAGCTTCAAATGCAGGGAGCACTTAGTTTCTGCTGAAGCCAACAATGCTCGAGTCCTGTCAGCAGAATTTAGAGCTATTAAAAGTTTGACCAAAGTATCTTAAACTTTATATTCTCCTCAAATATCACTTATGCATTTTTTTTTCCTTCTAACCTTACAAAATATGGTGATTGAAACAAATTGTAAATATCCTGTCCAGTACAATCAGCAAAGATACCTGATGCAAGAATAGAGAAGTAATCATATTACACTTGTAATCAGAGCAGAAAACATTTAAGGTATCCTGGTAAGTCCAGCACCAGTTTTGTAGCTACAGTATCTTGTCCCTGGTTGAATTTTGCTTATTTCTCTCTCCAGAAATGGGAAGAAAAAATACTGATTTCACAATGTGCTGTCTCTGTTAGTCCAGTTATATATCTGTTGTTCCACATTCTCCACAATCAGTAATTTTCTAGTAGCATGAGACCGGAGCACAGTATGCAGAAGGGGACAGAAAAGCTCTTCACTGTGTGGGCACCAGGTCACTCTTTGAGACATCTTTAAATGCACTGGGAAACATCAGGCTGCCAATGGTGGACATGACTGCACTCTGCCTACTCCATTAGCCATGTGGATGATACTATTAAAAAAGGGAAAGAATTGATTTTTACATTGTTTTTGTATTAGTACAGTGTAGGTTTCCTCCATCACTGGTCTGACCAGCTCCCAGGTAGTGCTGTTCAGCTGCTACATTTCTCTGCAGCATGACAGGCAGGATGGGGAAAATTAGTCTATTGAGGCTCAGCTCCTATTCTTTGGATGCATGTTCCCACCTTGGAAATATCCACCTTTTCAGTCTTTAGACATTGCAAATAACCAGAAAAAGGAAAATGGGCCTGATTTCCTCTAGAAACAAGCCTTCCAGGAGATACCCCTCCCTGCGTGCTTCACCATCACTCCTCCCTAACAACTTCTGCACGTTCCAGCTCAGTCCATCCAACTTGATCGGCTGGTGGGGAAAACAGGAGAAGAGCCTCAAGGACAATTAAACTCCTACAGGTTCCGTGAAAACAGCTAATATATGAGCAGTAGACAGAGGAGAAACTTCCTACAAGTACCTCCACGGAAAGAAGAGCTCAATCATCAGAAACCATTACAGACTTCGTGTGAGAACCACGTTGTACAAAAGTTGTGGCCAAAAGCAAAGCTCTGTTCATACCAGCCTCTGCAGCACACAGCCCCAGCAGCTTTTTAACCTGCCACAGGCTGGCGTGGCTGTCAGACAAACAGCAATCTTACCTCTCCTGAGCACCAGTTCCTACCTCGCCACCAGCTCCTCCTCTGCACCAGCCCTAGCTCTTGTGCAGGTGGATCCTGCCTTTCTTCAGGGAAACGCAGATACACAACCAAGCTCAGTTTTAACGTAGAATACCGTCATCCAGAAGAGGTGGGAAAAATTACTGCTGCTGCTTTAGCTCCAGACTAAGAATTATAGGGAGTACTGGAGGTAAATAACACTCATCTGTACTTAGGTTTTGGTTTTCAGTCAATTCCATTTAAATTTTTAAAGCACCCTGAGCTGCACTGCAGAGTTAATGAATTCGGCAGATAACAATACCAGCATGAAAAGCTAAACTCAAAGCACACATCTCCATTTCAGTCCGATCAACAGTAATTGCGTTCTGCAGGAGCCAGAGCCTTTCTTACACGGAAACCTCCCACTGCTCTTGGTGCAGAAAAGCTGTGTGTGATGAGGCTGCGGGTCCTGGCTCCCAGCTCAGGAGAGTAAGGCACAACGAGACAGCAGAGCTGGGTGGGCTGCTAGCACTGACAGAGGAGCTGAAACAATGTGTGATTGGGGAGCGAAGACAAACTGAGTGGTAAAAGTCACTCTCATGTGCTGTTCACTGGAGAGCAGAGCTTTCTTATGAGCTGGAGGCATCCTAGTTTCTCTGGGTGCAACACAAACATGGGACTTGGCTGCCACAAAAGGCTCCTGCATCCTCAGAGTGTCTCAGACTCCCTAATGATCGCTGAAAACTAGTAAGGTTAATGACCGAGACTAATAAGAAGCTAGTGATTAATCTGAGTCATCAACAAGGCAAGTCAGGAGCTTGGCATTAGAAGATGAAGCAGCCTGGCTGGTGAGATGGACACTGATAAACCCACTTTCTGCACATCCGTATGCTACCACGTCTGCACATAACCCCATTTGAAGCTCACAAGAAAGTTACTATTTTCTGACATTAATATCTTTAAAGCTTTCCGAAATATTGAAATCAATCTCTTGAGTTCACTGTGCTAGAAGGTTAAAGACATCCTTCATGTATCACTTAATTGGTAGAAGTTGTCACAGCTCCATGGGACTGTACTCAACAAAGCTCTGACAGTTGCCAGCAGTTGAGTATTTCTCCCCTCGACTCCAAAGTCAAAAACCACAGAAGGAATTAAACACTCTGGAAATGTTGCTGGAAGAGCAATTGGGCACAGGTTACAAAAATTCAAGTTTGCCTTTCCGGTCAATCTCAGGGTGTCTGAAAAGCCAGGGTGCCTGGCAGGCCACTGCATCAGGCAGCACCTACTCCGCGTTTAAACATTTGGGTTTCTTTTCACCTCAATTTGAAAACCATGCAAGCTTCCTGGAGGCAGACTTCATAACCGAGGCCTTAATTCACATCATGGAAACTTCAAACATCAACAGAGAGGATTTCTGACCATTACTGCATATTGAAAGATGGTGTGTTATGTCTTGTTATACAAAAGCCCTTTCTGCCTGGAATCCACTATAATTTCTTTCCCATTTAACAGTGTACTCAAAGCACCTCTTCTCGTTCAGCACCCAATCTCTCTGTATGCATGGTCATGAAGGTAACTGCTTATATTAACCACAAACACTGGGAACAATGTTCCCTTCTGCTGCCTGGGACCAGTGCAAGTCAAATCCCCTACAGGTGGATTTAGAGGACCAGGAATGGGAACTGAACCTTCATAGCACCTCCTATGCTCTGCTCCTGGGCTGCGCAAGCACAGCCAAGCCGGGCTCACCGTCCCGCTCCAGGACGGACATGCTCCGCATGACATGGCCTCTCTCTCCTAATCCCTCGGCACAGATTCCTGGCAGAGCTGGCTCGCGTTTTGGTGAGGAACTTGAGGTGGGCAGGCAACAGGGAAAGTTTGGGTCATTAACACAATATCATTAACATAACATCATTAACAAACTGTGCAACAAAGTCAGGAAAACAAGTGTTATCATTTTGAGTTCTTAGAAGAATTCGGGCCTAGATTTTTAACTGCAGGTGCAAGGGGTCTCAGATTAGTGCAAAGAAGATGCGACCATATCTGGCTACTATGAGAATGAAAGCTCAAATTCTCTCCCATAATAGAGATCACAGACAATTAAGCAAGTTTTGTTCTGTACATTGATAAATCCTGGGTTACCACACTGAGCTGCCACTAACGGGCCTGAGACCTGAAACCAAACCTTCCATAGGGAGTTCTCAGATTTAAAGAACATTCACTGTAAATCATCAGTTCATCTCACTACCCTGTTAATTGTTGAAAAGAATTCGGAAAGAAGATATGGGTGTAGAAGGGTGCTGTATCGGGCTGTTGTACTCCAAAACACAAAGAGAGAGAACTATTCCTGACACAGTGCATGTCTCTGCTCTTTCAGCATTTGTGTAATTATAGCCAAGTCTTTTGAACATTCAATGCATCTCACAGAAAATGAGACATCCACATATTGTGGCTTAATGAAAAGAACTGAAGGAAATGTACCAAATTATTGGTTAACAGGCAGCTGCTTCATAAATGCTTTCTCCCATCTGTTTTCTCCTTCTCCTTATAACAGCTCATTCAACCTAATGCCTATAAAATGCTGAGCCCAATGTTTCAGGGATTCTCTAAACTCTCCTGCCAGTGCCCACAGGCAGCTTCAGCAACCTTCTCCTGGATTTGTGTCATGGTTTAACCCCAGCCAGCAACTAAGCACCACGCAGCCGCTCACTCGCTCCCCCACCACCCAGTGGGATGGGGGAGAAAATTGGGAAAAGAAGTAAAACTTGTGGGTTGAGATAAGAACGGTTTAATAGAACAGAAAAGAAGAAACTAATAATGATGATGATAACACTAATAAAATGACAACAGTAATAATAAAAGGATTGGAATGTACAAATGATGCACAGTGCAATGGCTCACCACCCACCGACCGGCACCCAGCTAGTCCCCCAGCGGCGATTCCCCGCCCCCACTTCCCAGTTCCTATACTGGATGGGACGTCCCATGGTATGGAATACCCTGTTGGCCAGTTTGGGTCAGCTGCCCTGGCTGTGTCCCCTCCCAACTTCTTGTGCCCCTCCAGCTTTCTCGCTGGCTGGGCATCAGAAGCTGAAAAATCCTTGACTTTAGACTAAACATTACTTAGCAACAACTGAAAACATCAGTGTTATCAACATTCTTCTCATACTGAACTCAAAAAACACAGCACTGTACCAGCCACTGGGAAGACAATTAACTCTATCCCAGCTGAAACCAGGACAATTTGGTAGCTCCCATCGCTGCACGCACCCCGGGCACAGCCAGCAAACACGTGCTCTCGTGCAAATGCACCGCATCGTGCAGGGGCGTGCTGAGAGCAGGGACAGCGAACGCTGCAGTCCATACCAAATAATAACAATTAAAAACATATATTCAGACCCTAATGCTAACAAACCTGTCAATACAGGGTTGAGTTCTGCCACCTTTCTCTTAAGCTGCCTCATTTTCATGGAGTCACTGAGTGATCAGATATAGCTGCGTTAAGTAAATGCTGCATTCACGAATGCCTCGCACAAGTCTGCCTCTGGGAGAGTCATTAGACTAAATACTTTGTTTTGCAGACTGATAACTCACAGAAGGTTCCCAGCAGCACAGCCAGAGCAGGTCCTTCTGCTCTCCTGTGAGACTTCAGGCGTTAGCCACTGGCAGAGGATTGTTGCTGGACAGAAACAAGCCTGCTCTATGCACGCTCCGCTCTCCAAATTGTTTGTCTCCTCTCGTGCCATCTACTTGCTGCCACATGTGGTATTAAGATCAACAAACACTGATAAGGGCCAAATTTTCTCAGCCACAGGGATGTCAAAGGGATCAGCGGATGGTGGCTTCGTTGGGTAAAACCTCTTCTGATGTCAAAAAGGTTCTTGAAAATCATGTCCAGACAGACAGCACATTGCCTAAGGAGGGGAAGACACTTTTCTTTTCCAGCCCTGCTCTACCTCTCACATGCAGGGCTACATCCTGTCCCGCTGATCCAGCTTAATCTAACATAAGAGCAGACAATGGAAATCAAATCCCACCGGCTGCCCGAGGAGCACACGAGAGCAGGTGTTTGCAGAAGTGCGAGCAGCGAAAGCCATCCACCGACTCCCGTGCTCCCTGCTGTGGAGCTCAGCCCAGTAATCTGGATAATATCTACACTAATTCCTTCCTAATTTAGCAAGCTAGCAAACCTGCAGAAGCAAACAGGTGTGTGTACTTGTTTGATTCCCCCCCCCCCCCCCCAGCAAAAAGAGTGATTATATTTCTCTTCATTCCAGCTAGAGCTGCTATCATAAAATATTCAGCTCAAGCCATCCTGTTCCACATTATAATTACCTGCCAAAAATTGCTAACAGATCTGCTTCTGCCATCAACATGAAGCTGGCTAATCCTCTGGGAACCTCTTTTTAATTAAACACCTAATACAGTATGATAAACATTGAAAATATGCACCGCTCCTCTATTAAGAATGTGGCTTGATTTCTGAAGTGCACCTAATCAATTCAAGTGTAATATTTACTGTGGCAGCAAATCTTTAGGGCTTAATATTTCAGGTAAAGGTTGTTTTAGCAATTCTATTAACAGAAGGAATGAGTGAGCGCAAATAAAACACAAAATCCCAATTCGGCTTGATTGTTGACTCCAACCTTGGGTTTCCCTTCTCAGCTGCTCGCACTGACCAAGCACGCGAGTTTGGTGTGCTCAGCTCCGGGCCTTTTCCTTTCTCCTCCTCGTCTGGATTGGTAGTTTTAACTGGTAACATTCATCTGATCTGTAAATGCATCTTCCACCCCTCACCAACAGGGCAGGGGCTGTGAATATCTCATGTAAAGCAAATTTACACTCGTTAAGCTCTAGCTCTGTAGCATCCCCATCTCTTCTTTCCTTTGGTCCATCTCTCACCTCCACCTTGGTCTCACAAAGAGCCAATCCTGTTACCGCAACCTCAGTGTCACCAAAACGTCCTTGTGGACCCTCTGTCACAATCAAATTATTATTATCTATTTACCTGCTAGGCTTGGAGTCCATCACTCTACCTGATACATCAGAAGAGCTTCGTAAGTATTTTGACTGCAGGGATTTAACTAACAAAGTTGCTGCAAACCGTTGTTTGCAATACGTAGGGGTGCACACAGGTTCAAGGGTACAGTGCCAAGAGCGTTCCTGGCATTCCTGGCAATATTATTGAATCCAAAAGTCCCAGAAAGAAACCAGAGGTAAAGGATTTTAAGGATCAAACCACACAACCACTGATGACTAGGGATAGCTACCACAATTAAGACAGATTATAAGAACTGTTATATGAAGATCTTGTTTCCTGGTGAAGAACACATCCCAGTGCAAAGTCATGAATTATTTAAAAGCCATGCAAGCCGACCTGGTTATTACTACAGTAAGGATTTGAACAAATAGCAATGTTACAGAAACTCCCTGTGTTTTGAAGGCAACTCACCCAGTATAATAAAACCTACTTTCGAATGAAGAGGACGTACAGCCTAGGCATACTGATCTGTGCTCCTTGAAAGGAGGCACATTCATGGCTGTGAATGTGTTACTGTTAGTCTTAAGGCTCTGAGATAGATGGAGTGAGATTAACACTTGTCCTCTGACTGGGAAACCCAGCTCCCAGCCCAGAGATGGAATTTTCCACATGCAAGCTGATTTTACAAACCATACTTTCCTGACAATTCATAATCAAGATTTCCATGCACCTGGAGACAGGGAAACAAATGAGGCTGAGAAATCCCTTTACTCTCAGCTACTCCAGAGCAACTTCCACAGTGAGTGCTTTATGAAGTGTGGCAAAGACAGGTGCTCCTTTTGCCAGAATAGCAAATTTCCAGGGCTTAAGCCATAGCTGTGATGTCCTATCTGGAACAGGATGTTTAGTTGTAATGTTGCATATACTCATGTAATAAGCAGGATCCTTTTCGCTTCATCTGGAAGAGTGAATTGCAGAAACAAATCAAGCTGTCAGGGAAATGAGGACATCTCCCCTCTGCCGATAGCTAAAGCCCCTTATTTCTGATTCAGTTCACAGGTGCACTCATGCATCTGTCACTGAAATCAATGGGACTTGAACTTACAGATCCCAGTGTAAATTTATGGATTCTGAAAAAGCATTAAAATACCATGAGGCCAAAGGCTGTCTGAAATCACATTCACATGTTTTTCTGTAACCACATCAAGTAGCAAACATAGCCAGTGTCCCTAAGCCAGGACAAATAAAAGTACCCATTAAAAAAATAAAAGAAAAAGCAAATGTCAAGGGAAAATATATTATAATGGCATTTACAGGCATTTCTTCTAATCCAGATTTCAATTTTTGCACAATTTCTCCTAAGTGAGACCAAGGCAAGCTGCCTTGCAATAAAAAAGGCGCTATTGAATGCATTCAATAAAGACCATCTCAGCTCCTCAGCTACAGCCCGTTCACAGATGCTAGAAGCTGAACACCAGAAAGCTTTGCAGAGGGGATTGTGCTCATAAATGATACATGACTTAAATTCGTACCATGCTTAACAATACTCAAGCAAAAAACCATCGAGAGTCTCTCTGGACTGCCATCCCCACGGCTCGGCAATGCAAGAGTTTGAGGCTGGTTTGCAGAAGCAACAGCTACCGACTTCATTTGATACCAACTCCTGGGCGTTATTATTTGGAGGACAGGGACTCTGTGAGACGTCCTCTCACTGCCAGCCCAACCTTTGCATCACCGCAGGGGCTGCCACTAGTGTCACCTTGGTGCTGGCGAGGGTCGGTGGTGTGGGCAGCAGTGATCTCAGCAGCGTGCAGCTTTTCTTAATGTGCAAACACCTGGTACAGGGAGCAAGGCAGGCACACTAGACCACCTCGTTCCTCCCGTGGTGTAAGGAGGTGGCACTATCATTCCACCTAAAAACAGCATAAAAAAGCAATTAGCTGCTGTTTCTTGCTCCTTAGTTATAGATACCTTTAAGAAACACCATAAATGTCAAGCTCTGTTTTCCTGATGGGGTTTTCGAAGGACTGTTAGTACAGCGTCAGATCTGTCTTGGCCTCTCCAAGGAGATGAACCTGCGAGACAGCAGCTTGCTTTCCACCTGCTTATTCCACAAGACATTTGTTCACATGTGGCTGACCCAAACCTTGCAGTCATACATGAGAATCCTAACAGTGGGCTGCCCGAAGGGTTACACTCAATACTGCACTCCCCTCTCCTCTCAGTGTATACACCTGCCTCTGAAAATCAGGCCCTGCAATAAGCAGCTCTCATCCCCAAGTCTTCACTATCGGTTATAGGTTTCTCCAGTTCATCTACTTACACAAGCACTGTAAAGTCTGCAGGACTTAAGAGCTACTTCCCACCTTTGTTCAATCCTCAGTGTCACCATCTCAAAATGGAAAGGGAAGAAGAGTTTTAATCTTTCCCTTTGGTATTCGTTTCTAGGAAGAAATACATTTTTTCAGTCCTTTTCCCCCAGCACCTTCATCCTGAATGGCGACACCAGAGCTGAGCTGGTCCCAGGGCATTGCACTGCCGTTCCCAGGGACAGCCAAAGAGCGCATGAGCCAGAGAAAGGTGCAAGCCAAGTAGTCAGATATACCCACCAGCCACTGAATTGCAGTGATCTACAGTGAGTATCAAACAAGCCCAAAGGCCCCAAAGCATTTGTTAGAAGCCTTTAGTTGCTATTCTCATTTTCTTTTTTCAAAGAAAAACTAAGACGGCATATCCTATCATTCTGCTTTCACCTCTGTAAGCAGAACCATGCTGTCTGCAGCTGACGCCAGCCAGGACTTCAGAGAGGAGGAAAGCACCCGTTCAGCCAAGAGAGTCATGCTAGCTGTCTAAAAACATGTAGTATTTAGTAGCAGAGAGAGATGATCTACCAGTCCTCCAGAAAAGCCTTTGTAATTCCTTTTATATTTATGGAAATGAGCACACAGGGAAAATGTATGTGCAAATAAATCATTCATCAATTAATAAAAAAACCCAGAAGAATTTAGGTCACGAATATAAACTTCCCTGCTCTCAACACACTGAAATCTCTGTTAGGTCCCTTTTAAGTTTCAGCAAAACAAAGGGGTTAATATCTATTTTTCTGACCCTATCAACTTCACTAAGTTATCAGTCCAATAAGAACTATGCAAAACTTGCAGAAATCATCCCATTTCTGCATTTGCCATGAGAAAGAGCAGCTGTTTCAAGTGCCATAGCAAATACCAGGTGCCAGAGTGACTCCTCATGATTGCTTATCTGACACTATGGGAACTCATGCTGAACCACAGCAATTTGTAACAACCAGGTATTGACTAAGGGCAATGATAAAATCCCTCCAAAACCCAACAATATTTCAAAGGAGGGTTTCTTACTAATATCTGTGCTTTTGGTGCTTTTTCAAGCTTTAATAGGAGCAGATTTTCAACAAGAAAACACAAGGAAAGTCAGTATATGGTTTTACCTGAGACCTTCTCTGCAATTTGTGTGTCTCAAATACAGAGAATGGCCAGTGTCTGCATGGGGGTCAGGCCCACAGAAATAATGTATAATTATGTACAAATTGATGTTCTCAGTTTTAGTCCAGGATCCTGGTAAAATACCGCTGACTTCTCCACATTCAAACAATTATCAGGTACTTAAATTCTTTGTCAAAAGCAAAGCATCAGCAAAACAAAACAAAACAAAAAGCAGAGGAGGGGAGGGAACTTCACTATAAGCTTTCCTTCAGTCAATGTCTCAACAAAAATAAAGCAGCCCTGAAGGACTCTGCCGCTGCACTCACCTCCTCCTGCTGCAAGGACTCATGGTCTCCAAATGAGCTGTGTGCAACAGAGCTATGCTGTTGTCAGTTAATTATCCCTGGTCTTGTTGTGAGAACCAGTTTTAAAATTAAATTGTCATCAGATTAATGGGTACTCTGCAACTGAGATGAGGGGATACACCATCCTGGGTCTGATCAACAGCAGTCAAGAAAAAACAGCTGAGATTTTCTAGCAGAGCAGCATTGATACCACTCTTGGGTCCTATAAATGATGACCTAATTCAGCCTACCCTTACACCTGGAGATCAGGGTTATACCTACAGTACAACACAACATGCGGACTGTGGGACAAACACAAGTGTGACAGAATGAGCTCTGGATCCCAAAGCCAAATAGTCACACAAGCATGAAACCTGCTGCCCCGGCTGTTAAGCACACAGAAAATTAATGCTCCTCTGCTCAGGTACAGTGCCCTGCTACCCTCTGCTTTCTCTGTCTTCTTAAATTCGCTTTGGATACCTCCACACTGGCTCCACGAAGCACTCTAGTTTCCTATAGTTTTAGGAGAGATGGTTTAACTAGAGACAGCGGCTGCGAGGGGGTGTCTTCCCACCCGAACAGACTAGTTTTCCCAGACACCGAGGCCTGAGGGATCACGACCAGCCCACTCCCGGCGTTCCAGTGCAGCACAGCATGCATATCACCCAACAGCTGACCCAATGCAAAAGAGAATTCCTTAAGTTTCCTATTTGGCTGTGCCTTCTCATTAAGCATTTGGAAGCGCTCATTATATGTCTTTCAGCAACTTAGCTTTTGAGGATGAAACTTTCTTGCTACTCTGGCTTTTGTAACGACAAAAATTTGCATTGTATCAACTTCAGACGGAAAACAAAAAGCTTTCCCTTGCTTCTCCCTGCCAAACCAAGCAAGGAAAAACAAACTTAAAAAAAACCCAAGCCCTACCACTACCACCATAAAGTCCCATATCTGAAATTTTATGGAAAGGGATTTGATAAACTCGCTTTTTCACTGACCTCCCTTAGCCAAACACTGTTGGGATACACGTTTACAAATCAGGCTTTGGTCTCTAAATCAAAAAACAAGTTGTGACTTCTCCCTGTCTCTGACCTCCACACGATTTGCTAAGGTGGTAACTCCTAACCAGTTCAACTCCATCGGTTCTTCCCAAGGCAATCGTCGCGCAGATTTGAATGTCAGTGTCCCATTTGTAGCCCAATCCTGGTTTTCTGTTTCCTGGAGGAAGTTAAAAATATGGGGCACTGTACAGATTTTAAGCACCACTCTTCAATCAAGTGAAATATTAAAGCCAAAACTAATTCAGTGGCGGGCAATAAGCATTGGGGGATCCTGCCTTATCTAATTTGCTGTCATCTGCAGTAATCTCTGCTATTAATATTACTGTGAAGAACATGTCAAAAGCTTAAATTCATCACTCCAGCATGGTCATTTAGGGAACGTGTGCCAGCAGGAGTGATTGCTCCTTTTGCCTCCTCAGCCTGTGGTCTGAATATTGAAACCCCAACTGCAGTGCAGCAACCAACATAAAAATAACCACCCAAATAGCTGTGCAAGGTGTACAGCCATCAGAGATTGGTGATACATATTCAACAGAACTCGACTAATATGTGGCGGTCTAAGTCCTTCCAGGAACAGCTACCCGTCATTGAATGTGGGATATGGAGCATCTGTGGTTCCCGATCACAGTACGGACCCAAAGAACAGAGACAGAGCAACTATCACTCTTCATCTGATGTATAATTTGCCTTTTTGGTTTGTATTAACAAAAACAATTAGAAGATGAACGGACCAAGGGGTTGTTAAACTCACACAACGCAGTGAATTGCTGCTTCCCTGGGGACGTGTTCTCCGCTAGAGTCACTTGGTCAGAGTCACAAAGGTCACACAACTGGGGAAGAACAAGGAACAGAGAAGGCCCAGGTCAGACATGATACGGTGGCACAGAAACAGCTAGTTTAGAGGAGGTCTCGCTGGCTACAACCTTATGACACCAAATCCAGGTGTCACACCAGCTTGGCTGGCAGGGTGTCCCTTGGCACACGTGCAGTAAAACTGACTCGCTGGTTCAGGAGAAGAAAAGTGGGAGGTGGATGGAGGGCATCGCAGGTACAGCTGCACAGCACGTGAAGGCATATGTTGTGTCAGGGGAGCCATCCCTGCCCTGGCTTTAGTCTGGAAGCACAGATGAGGATAACAGCAACGGTAAGGACCCAGGTGCCAGCACATGCTGCAAGAGCCTCCAGGGGCTTCCCCCCCCCCATTTCTCTGCTTTTGCTGGAATCACGCTAACAAGACTGTGCCTGCACACACCACAATAACCTCTATTTGCTCTGCAGACATATCGACAGTGTTTCAAATCAGAAACTTACGCCTCACCCCACACCTAAGTATTAAACTGTTCTGTATGTTCTGATATCTCCTCCCAATTAGACCTTCCTTCCTACAAAGTATATTTCTCATTTGATCTATTTTAATCTTTCTATTCCTTAGTGAATACCCTGACCTAAAATAAGATAGCAGTACCTTATAAAGCAGAAAACAACAAATGGCAGCTAAGTAACATTGCTATTACATGAAGGAGAACCGAAACATGGAGAAAATAACTTAAAGACAAGGAGAAGAATATGTCTAAAGCTATCTCTGCAGCAGAGTTGCATATTGTACATCAAATATGTTGGACAGTATGCCCTGTGCTGGGGGGGAGCTGAGGGAGGACATTTTCCTGGATCAGTTGTAATCCGAAGCATCCCCTGCCAACTTGGGCACCAGTGCTGACAGATGGTACGTGATGCTCTTCAGTACTAACATAGCTGGCGCAAAGCTGGAACAAGGGATAGGAAATCCAGTTCAGCATTATTCAGCTGCTTTTGGATATAATCCAAGAGAAATAACCCATTGCTTATCTCATGGCAAAACCACACCACTGTGTACTAGCCCTGTCTTTATCGCAGTGATTACACGAGGCAAGAAAACCCCCCAGCAGAATCCCAGCTACAATTAATTGACATCTAAAGGCCCTCGCAAATCGTACTTGATGCTCACTGTCCCCTTAATACCTTTTGCTGTTATTAGCTATGGTCACTGATTTGTTGCTGTTACTTAGACTAATAAATAGTACAACATATTTTATCCCTTCAGTTAGAGGTGGAAACCACTCAAATGTTGTTTTAAGAGATCAAAGTTACATTGTGGAGCAGCAAAACACGAATCTGCTGAATGAAGAGGTGTTGGGAGGGAGGAAGAGCCCCAGGCAGCCATTAACCCTGCTGATGCCCACGACACAGCTCAGCTTCCACCACCAACCCCAAATCTTGTGTTTTGTTGACAGGCTTGGGCCCTGCTAGAACCAATACAGAGTCTAATCACTAGTCCAGGAAGATCTTAAAGTTTTACGCAAAGCAAATGCTCAACTCTCTTATGGGGCACATGAGAAGGCGACCACCAAGCTCTCAAACCTGGCTGGACATCACTGCTTACATGTCACAAAGCACAAACACCACCAGAGATGAATAGAAATTTAAAAAAAAAAAAAAAAGTTTAACAACTATCTGCTGTGCTTCAACACATTTTTGACTACAACCTTTTTAGATTTTTTTTTTTTTAATTTCTGTTTACCAATTTGGTTAATGACAGATTTTGAAATACAGAGAAATTTTCTGCAGAAATGTCAACACTGAAGCTCATACAACTCCTGGTACTGGAGCTGACTATGGGTAACAGTGTAAAAAGTTACAGCACAAGCTATGAAGACTTAAAAGTGAATATAATTATTTATGAATAAAACTGCCATCCCAAGCCTGAAGAAGTCCTTCATTACTGCAGGCGTGCCCAGTCATCCTTCCATCCTTCTTCAGCCCCCTGCACCCCGTGCAGCCGCCTCTCGCACCAGCCCAGCTGGTCCCTGTGCCCGTGGGCTGCAGCGCAGGGAGACGCGCTCACCACCACCTCGGGCGCCGTGGGATGGGCAAGGTTTGACTTTGCCCTACTCTCACCCCACCCCTTGCAGCAGGACCCAGTTATCAAATGTGCTGCCACTTCGCTCACATATCCTGGACCAGCTCTAAAAGCAAAGCCACTGAAAGACCAGAATTACCGGTGGGTGCCCGACCAGCCAGCGCGGCCCTACAGCTGCTCTTGGCCCTCGCACGGCAACTTTGGCGTTCCTGAGCTGATGCACAAACACCTCACCTTGTCCTTTTTGGAAGTAGGACCGCAAGGAGGGGAAGCCTTAACTGCACCATCTCCCATGGGGATCCCACCATGCACAACAACAGCAAAGTAGGAAAACCCAAAGCGAACCTGAGCCCAACCATATGGTGGGCAAACCGTGAAAAAGAGCCCAGTTTGTGCAAAATGCTTCTAAGTTCTGCGCTATTTTTTCATGTTTTCATATTTGGTTTGGGGTTTTTTTACCATTCGGGCTTCAAGCAAATCAGTCAATAATAAGTCAGCACAGAAGACACTCAACTCCTTACTGATGGGGTCTAATGCTGTCTGATTCATGCATTTATTACACACATTGAATAATTTAATTTTTTTCACTCACTTTTTCATTGTCTGGCTTTTCAGCCTAATGAATATATTAATCTGTTTACCACCAGCAGCAAATAAGAGTTTGTGGGATGATTTTTTTTTTCTTTTTTATTACTCCATTCCACTACCCCACACTGCAAAACTTTAACCACATCTCTCCCAGACACTGATTAGGTTTTGAAATGTTTTAATCAATAATCATTATAAGTCTGATTGTACCTAGAGGGATGAGATGGTGAAAGGGGATTAGTTTGGCCAACATGTGTTGCATTCCCTTGAAGAAAAAGAATCCAAAGAATAATAAAAACACAAGGTAGGTTGAACGTCCATACAAGGTGCCCAGTTTTGCACATTGTTCACATCAGACATAAAAGCAATTTTTGTGGATTTGGGGTTTTTTTTGTTGGTTTGGGTTTTTTTAACTTGATGGTGTTCAATAGTAAATAGAGCTTGGACTGCTCCTGAGAAAAATGTTTTCTCAACTCCTCCCATAGATATATTCTCCAGCAGACTTTCAATCACTTTCCTATCTGTACAGGGGGAAAAAAATACTATGAAGCTGAGGCTGATTAAGATATGTTGTAGCGTAACGGTGTTTGCCATTGGGACAGTGTAGATCAAAGTACACCCTTTTCCAGGGTTTCCAAAAAAGGACATACTTGTTTTAAGGAGGGAAGAGAGGAAGAAAAGGTCTCCTCAAAATTATTCGCACCTGAGAAATGGATGCCACATATTCATTGATGGCAGACTTGAGATGAAGGAGTGAGACAATGGATCGGGTGCCTGTCAAGGTCCCTTCTCCCAGACAGGCTGGGCCAGAGAGGGTCCTGCCAGCTGCCTGTGAGGACTGCTCGGCTCTCCCTGCAAGCAGAGCACGGGTGCTGCAGAAGGGACGCCGACATGGAAGGAACAATCTGGGAAAAGCTAACTGAGATTAACTGAGATCTGTATTCAGAAGAGTTTGAGAGACTGTAACACTGCACGGTAAATAGGTTATCCGCATCCTAGCAGGCAACCCCCAGTACAGCCTTCTTCCTTTCTAAATAATCGCCATATATTTTAATTTTTTTTATTGAATCCTTTCTGTGATATGTAATGCACTTATCTTGCTGTTGGTATTAGTGGCTCAGGGCTGCCATTCTGTATTACATTCTGTAGGGCTCTCATCAATACAGGATTTAGGTACATGGAGAGATGCTGGCAGGTAGGCTGTGGACTTGAGCAAGCCGGCCACGTGCCCAGGGAAGGGCAGCGTTTGACCCTCTCATAATTGTTTCATATTCTCTTCTGCAGAAAATATCAAACAGCAATTCACTGGAGGAAGGACAATAATTTTTCAGATACCACATGAAAGAAATACCAGCCTGGTCTGCACTAGATTATGTGGGACAGTATGTAATACATTGCTAGCAAGTTATGACATCGATTCGTTCCTTGAATTGAATTTGTTCACAGTAATGAATGTATTACTTCTTCCCTGAAGGCCCCAGTCTTTTCTCGCACCTTTATTGATCAATGGTTTCTAACTTTGAAACTATTTGCAAGAAGTGATTAACATAACTTACTTTCTAGTCTTAAAAACAGTGCAAGCAATTAGGGTTTGTACAGCAAGGCCCTGCCTAGCCAGGAGTAAAACTGCTGGAACTGGGTAGCATTATCTCATACATTAGCCTATATTTCAGCACAGAAAACAGTAAACGGTTGTATCAACACTAAACTGAAGCACGTTCATCTCTGAAATCACTCTGTAAAACATGGAGGACGGGCTAAGAAGAATTAATGGCTACTGCAAAATCTCTTTATAAAGAAGTGCTTAGAAATAACTGGGAAAGTGTGATTCTTAATCAAAAGCGATAGCATAATTCTTGGCTTCTGCAAGACAACCAAAGAATTAATAAAAGCTTGTTGGGAGGAGAGGATGAAGGAAGGTGAGCTGAACAAGACTTCAGGAGAGATGCACAATGTAGCTGCAAAGGTAAAGATGAGATTGAAGGATGCACCTTGAAGCAGATGAACACCACTCTTGAGCCTTTCAGTAATTTTTAAAAACAAAGTAGTTAATTGGGTTGCAGTCTATAATAGAGATCTATATAACCCATTCCTTCACCTAAGCTCTATACCATAAAGAAGTGGCAACAAACCCATACAGATAACTGCTTGGCAAAGCTGGCAACTACTGGAAGAGCCTAAATGAAAGCAGAGGGACGGAGGAAGGGAGGGCAGACAGAAAGCCTGATCTGAGACAAATGTGGCCATGCCTGGAGCTCCTTAAAAAGCCTGAAAATGGAAAAGAAGTTGCGCTGTCATGCTAAAATGGTTCTCTCTAAAGCTGCTTCGTTTGCTCTCATTTGCAGAAGGGCAACAATCTACGGACATTTAATTCGCGTATGAAGCAGGCACAGTGACATTGCCGTAAACTCTGCTGAGGGTTAGGAAATAACAGCTTGCATCTAGCTAACATTTTCAAATATGATTAACTTCAAAGAATGTATGCTGCAATTGAAGAGTGATAATTTCTTATGCAGTCCCAAACAGAGCTGGTTTTTCATTTTTAATAAATTGAAGTTAGAAAAATTTGTTTTGCTGCCCAGGATTCCAAAATGACATTAGAAAAACACAATACATTTGTAGAGCAATAGCCATTAGCTGGACAGTAATTTCTACTCCTAATTACAGCTAATCAGGATGACAGTGGTCTCTGAACAACAGCGTTGACAATTGTAAAAGGAAGGAGTGAGAGTAGCACAATGAAAGCAGTGCTTTCATCGCACAGAGAGTGCAATGGTGTGAGAGCACACACTCCCCTCCTTTAGGAAGTTTCTCTCTAAGCTGGGTCCTAACCCCAATGTCAGCTTTCAAACTCTGTCACTCCACCTGAAGTGACGATAGAAAGCATTCGATATAGATGTCAAACATTAAAATTGCCCCAAAGCCTGGCTGGTCTCGGTTCCTCCAGAGGACCCGCAGTCCAGGGCGCTCGGGGAGCTGATTGCAGTCTGGATTCAGGTGGACTTTTGACGAGGCTTCAGGCATAGGATGTTCCTCAGTTTGGTAGATGCTTTTTAATGCAAATGCTTTCTAATAATATTCTAATCTTTTAGGGGCCGATTGCCAAAAGTTCGTGCTGTGTTTAGGGAGTGGATATCCTGACAGGACACCAGTTGGTGTCCTGAAAGCCCTGAACCTGTGCTGCATGGAGCTTGTAACGTTACCGAGATAATCCCCAGGGGAAAAAGCAGCAGTCTTGATGAAATTATCCAGAAAACCCTGGTGAAGTTTGGGAAGCCCAGCAGTAGACTGTGAATGTTTTGAAGCTCTTTGACATTTTATCTCCCCCTCTCTGAACACACCATGGTCAGAGCAGGGCTGCAGTGCCACATGCTTTCAGACAGCAAGCACAGAAAATGAAGGTTTTAAGTGGGAAGAAGAAATAGAAAAATGATCTCTTTGTGGACAATACTTAACCTGGAAAAGACATATTTTGATAGAGGTTGCAGTTACACTGGAAATGCTTCACCTAGACACTGTATTAACTCCGTTCCCAAGGAAATCTGTTGATTCAACAGAAGACGAGCAGCAGCTTGCTGCCCAACATGGGGAGTGCCTCTGTAGCACAGAGCTTGCCTCTTGTTCTCACTGACAACAGAAATCTGGTGTAACTAGGAGTTCTCCTACATCTATAAATTCAATTTGACAATGTTATCAGACTGACCTAGGGGCTGCACTCCCCCCAGGTTTCCCCTGGGCTCTCAGCTATGGAGACACAAGGCATTCCCAGAGCAGGAGAAGGGGACGGGCTTGCTCGGCAAGAAGCACTCGGGCACCCTGGGAGCCCTCACGGGCTTCCTCCTGCAAAGCGTACCCAACTGGGCCAGCAAGATGTATCACTATTTCGTGGGTCTCCTGAGAAGATAACCCAGCTACTGCTGTTGCATGCCAGAAGCACGAGAACTGGGCTTGGGCTTTGCCCTACCAAAGCCCTTGAGAAACATGGGATGGGCGAGCAGCCACCCCACAACGTGCTCCTGCTGGTACCCAGGACCTCTTTGCCTTTTTCTCCTCCAAGGTGAGATGGTGCTCAGATCATCTCAGTGCTGCTTCTTTGCTTCTGAAGTTATGCACCTACAGGAACACTATTCTCGTATTTTCATTCATTATGCTTATGAATTATCACTTAGTGAATAAAAATGTTCACATCTCCCAGGCTCTGTATGTACCAGGAGAAGGAGGTCTATTGCCCCAAGGCTTCTCCTCTCATAAACCTACATTATGATGTAGTTTTAAAAACAGTAAAAACAAAAAAAATCAATCCAGTGCCTGTAGGAAAAAAAGTTGTGGCCTACTCTCACAAATGGTATGAAATCATGATGTAACCATCATGGATCTAGAAGAGTACAACGCAAGACACTGCTCAGAACAACAAGATTTTTGTTGATTCTTTTTCAATGAAAGTAAGTGCAAGCATACAGTCTTCTCCCTGCAACAGCCTTATCTTTCTTGTGCTGTATATATATCAGAAAAACTCTAATTCTAAATATATTTCCCTGACAGGTACATCCAAATCTTCACAGGGCAAATCAGTCATTTGCGTAGTTCATTTTATGTTACTAGAATTACACCAACGTGAATAAACACCACTGTGTCTCTAGCAAAACAAAATAATTGGAGGGAAATCCTCATCTACATAGAAACATTTGGCACTTTTGCATTCAGTAAGAAAATGGCTACCTGAAATCTCACTTCATGCACTGGTACGTAGGTCTTACTGTAAGACGTGCTGTTTTCAAGAAATCTAAGATTATTTATCAAAAATTAATTGTAAGGTTAGAAAAATGCTTTCCAAAAAAGCTGTTTCCTGAGGTCCAGAGCTTTGTCCCTTACCAGGCAGTAACCACATCCATTTTGCTAGTTTATGAGCTACCAAATTACTAGGAAAAGTGATAAACCTGAGCCTGAGAGAAGAAACAGCATCATCCTCCACGTGCAGAAATCCTACAAACTGAGATTTGGAGTCCAGAAAAGACGTGACTGCAGTCAAGGCAGCAATTCAAGATGGCTGGAGCGCACTTTACAGTGGAGGTGAAGATCATCATCACACCAGATAATAAGGTTACAGACACTGAGGACAAATGGGAGACCTGAGCTGAAAGCAGAAGTGGGGAACAGGACGGCACGCTGGAGAGCTACTGCTCGTGCACAGGAGCACTTGTTTCTTTGCCTGGTGTTGTGTTGCCTATGAAACCAGCTCTGAGCACAGATATGTGGCATGACTATTTTTTAACAGCACCATAGTGCAAGTCACAACACAAGTCAGCAGGAATGATTTAGCATAATGTGTGCAGTGGAAGTCAAGGCAACTCATTTGGGGAAAAAAAAAAATTAGTTTAATACTAAGGTAGAAACAGGGATCTGAAAATTGCCTTTGCTTACACACACATATAAGGGCTCCCCTCACAGTACATGCCATGGTTTTTAACATACTCCTAAGACTGAGGCATATGCAAGGATCAGGGGACAGCCAACATCAGTAATAAATGGGACTATTTTGGTTGTCATTTTTAAAGACATTTAACACTACAGTTTGTCCAGTTGACCACAGTACTCATTGCTAGGGTATATGGGTCATGCGACTTCCATGGGATTTTCTTGCCTCATACTTAGAGGGATACACTAATCACAATGGTAAAACACACTTCTCCTAGGGAATGTCCCCTAAATCAGGAGTTGCAGCACCTTTGGGACAACTGCATCCTTTTGACTAAAACCAGATGCTTCTTAAAATTCAGACCAAAGAAAACACGCTTTTTTTCTTGTTTTGAGAACTGAGATCAGTTTGAGCATTGACACAGAAACTGCAAGAAAAATCCATTCTCTGAGCCTAACATTTCACATATACAAGGTGTTTCTGGTTAGAAATGTGTGCTTGTGATGCACCTTCATGCTCCATGTCTAACTGTGAAATCACTTGCCAATTTGGTAAAGCAGTTGCTAAGTAAGGAATCACATGCAAGAGAACCAATGGTCCAAACATCTGCTGAATGACAAAGTACTGAGTAATAAGCATACTACTGAGTAAAAACTACATCAAACCATTAGTAAAGTGTTCAATACAAATGAAAAAAACCCTATGTTTTACTAAAATTGCATGCTTAACTGAGCACTGTTTTTCAATTTTTAAAGATACCCAGGTCAAGTTGTGCTGAGTTTTTTCCAAAGCCTCTCAAAGCTTACACACCTTCATATTGGCTTGCAGCTCATTTTGCTTTGAAAATGAAATCTGTGGTTTGAGTTACAACCTGAACACCCAACCCAGCTAAATAATGTCAAATTTTGAATGAGTCAGCAAGCAATCACCAGTTGAACAAATAATTGAGACTCAACTGCCTCCAGAAAGAGCTAATCTTCCCACACACACGTAAGAGAGCTGCCTGCCACTCCAGCACACGGCCCTGCAGTTCAATTAGTAGCTGCTGCAGTTACTAAACGAGGTCCTAAGCAAGGCATCGTACTTCACGTTTCCAATGATGAAGAGAAATAGTTTTGATTTGAATCACTAGTTCCTCAGGAGCTGTAAAATAGAGCTCTTCTGTACTGGCCACAAAAGAAGGATCCTGAAGCCTAATGTTAGACACTGCTTTAAAAGAGGGAAGTAAAAGCAATGGTCACATTTAGTAACAAGCAGAGCAGCTACCTTAGGGACAGGGAGACACATTTCCATACTTACTAACCACTGGTAACACAGAGCGGGGCCAGAAACATCCTCTATCACGTCAATTTTTTGTTTAGGATTCATTTTTCCTGTTTTACCCATCAAAAATTAGGCATTGAGTCTAAAGAATAGTCAGTGAAGAGCAATAAGCAATTTATCCCATTTTCTCTTCGATGGACAGATTGTACTTTGGAGAGATGGATCGCCCCATTGACTGTAACCGGGCCCTAGAGTAAAAACTGATCTCAACATCTACCTTTCAGCCAGCTGGAGTTAGGGGAAATGAATCATACCATGGGTACTCATACAAATACTACAGACATAAAAAAGGAAAAAGAACCAAATGGCTGCCACTTAGAGGTAATAATCATTTGGGGGCTGCTGCAGCTGCACACTTTATGTTCAAGTGATAGACACTTGTCTGAAATTAGTACCTAACATTCAAATGCAAGCCTGAATGGATAATACCTCCCAGATGCTACGACAGTATGAGTTTGGACTAGCAGGGTAATCCTTATCTAAAGCCATGTTCAAATAGGGTTATGAGATCAAAAAGCCCTAAGGTCTATGTTTAAAGGACACTTGCTATAAAAGGCAGGAATGGGATGGGTGCAGTCAACTGCTCCAGCACTTTGTATTTTCCATTTTCTAAGGGAGATTGATTCCCAGGTTTGCTGGTGTATCAGTGACAAAACAGGCAGCCTTGGGAAGCGCACATGGGGGGTGAGCCCTGCACTGGGGGAAGCAGGGCTGGGCAGAGTACCCCAACTTCCACCCGCTGTGCTGATGGTAACTGGGCTATAAGGAGGGCGCCTGGCAAGGGTCATCTATGCACATTTCACTATTCTAATATGTAATGACGAGTTGATGAAACGAGGTATGAAAGGGATGTAAACAAAATTACTACAAAAAAACCCCTAAAAACTACAGTAACACTGAATCGAATTGACCACTGCTTGGGTAGTGGAAAATAGGCCCAACTAGCATTCAAAATAATTAAAAAAAAAAAAAAAAAAGAAAAAAAAGAAAAAAATCTATTTTATCCATTGGGATTCTCAGAATTAATGCACTAAAATAGAACTCTAAATACCTCCCCAAATGGCCAGTAACTCATGCTCTACCACACAGGCCCTGTTCCTCTTTGCCAAGTTACCCAGTTTTGGCCACTGAAGCATGACCAAAATCAGAGACTAGCTTTCCCTTCTATGTCCTCCAGTCTCTTTCTCCTGTACGAGCTCCAGCTCATGGGCTTTTCATGCTTAGGAGGTCTGATCAGAAATGCAGACTTTTGTTTTTTCACCAGGGAACAAATCAAAGTACAAAGCAAGGGCTGTTGCAGCTGACCTAGTCCACAGTCTTTACTTGCTGCTGCTGATCTTTCACCACGGGAACTTTGAGAGAAGCCATATAGTCTCCAGTTCACTCTATCTCCTCTCCTGCTGCTCTTCCAGATCATCAAAAGGAGGAGGATAAGCACTGTTCTTGGTCATCCAAAAAGTCAACTACGGAACCAAATCTTTCTTCATAATGAGAGTGGCAGCTGAGCAAGACAGACAGAAGGCAGCTGATGACTGGTGTCAAGCACAGAAGAAAAGCTGTCTTATTGCTGTCCATGTAGCTCAGATGATCTATTACTTAGTGGTTCAAACAGCATCTAAGTACCAAGCAATTCAGCAAGAAAGGCTTCCTGGCCCCCAAATCATTTGATTTTAAAGAAATGCAGATGCAAAGCACATTTAAATGAGGGGAAATCTTGATTTTAGATCTAAATTTGTTTCTGATAAGGTATTTTCAACTCATTATGTAGATTGTGATGTGGCTTTTGAGCTCTGCACTGATATGAGTAGTAACTAAGGCACAGGAGGAATAACTAAAGAATTCACAGCAAGTCAACTCTGCAGACTACAGCTTGTTTAGCAATTACACAACATATGAAACTACAGGAATTTAAAAGCAGCAGCATCTCTTGAAGTCCTACACAACAGCTCACCCCCAAACCCAAGTCATTAAAATGACAAGTCAAATCGGATTAAACAAGATTCACGTGTCCGTTCTGCACTGATTACAAGCTCACTCCATCACTCCCAGGGCATTTTACTGATTGACAGCCTACAAAATAAGGGATGTTCATGACTGACCCAACTCTCCTTGCTGACACACCTGTTATGACATTGCTTCATTACCACCCAACCTTTCTTCCCCCCACCTTGGACACAGTAATGAGAGAAAGATGCATTTCAGAAAAGAGAGATTTTAGTATAAGAAGCAAAGTGTGGCAGGGTTTCACCTGTAGCTCACTTCCAAAACATAACGCCCAATTATTTATAGGAAACAATTTTGAAAGCCAAGGTGAGATTATTTTACCTTTACCAGCAATAACAAACAAGCCCCAGAGCGGACACATGACACATCTTATCTGAACATGGAGAAAGAAAGTGGGCTGTGCAACTCTGTGCCCAAGCCCTGGCAATCACAAGTTGAGCCAGGGACGAGAAGCTGCTAATCCCACTGGTTTATAGCTTTCCCACAATGAAAACTCCACACCAGTTACTGCTAATAGGGTGAGTTCTGGCATTCCAGGTGACTGTCTGTAACATTTATTAACCAGTCTGGAAGACGGTAAGGATCTGCAAAGTCTTTGGTGGTGTTTTTTTTTTGTTCAGAACCTCTCCATGAACTGAACACATTCTTTTTTAAATTGCCATTGAGCTTTGTATACTTCAGTATGTAGCAGAAAAATTTTAAACTCTTTTGATTAGCAGCATAGGATGCCTGGAATGTTTCTTTCTCTATTCAGTTTTGTAGCCGGTGGCTTTTACAGATTAAAAATGTTCTTCCTGAAAATACCTTAAAATATTTCCTTAAGCTTTCTTCAGACTACTGGGAGCACCACTTACACAGTCACATTCAACCGCAATTCACCCAAAGTCCTTATCTGCTTGTGTTTCTCCATTTGTATGACATAAAAAAAAAATACATTCGGCTGTCTCCTGGTGCAGCCTGGCCCTCTGAGCTCTGCCCCACAAAGGGACATGAACACTGAAGCACTCAGTGTCGCTTCTCACTTGTGAGCACTTGCCCTAAACACAGAAGTGTAACTTCTGCACATTGACTTTGCTCCTGATGCGAATGCTTTGATCTAGTTTTTCTGAGTGTCCCTGAGCACAAAGTTGTCCCTCGCCTTGTGCTAAGGCATAACCACACAGGCATATAAAGCTTAGTCTGCTCTCCAGTTGAGATTTTTCAAAGGTTCAGCCCGTAGGTGGAATGATGTGTCTTCTACCAGGCTTGCGAGCCGTCTGTTTATGTGGGACAATGTTTGAATGTGAACACTTCTGAACTTCACCTCACAGGGCATAGGTGACATGGGAACAAGAGGTAAAGAGCAGGGCCAGCAGCCTGCCATAGCTGTCTTTCTTCCCCATGAACCCAGTGATACCAGGATGCTTGAACAGCCCTGCAGGAACATATTAGATAGAAGAAATTAAAAAGACAGGGTCTATTTAAAAAAAAAGCAAGCCGTATAACCACAGAAGTGTTACGATGTATAGGGCAGCAAAACAGTTCTTCATAACACTGTAGGCTCTGAAATTAAATACAGTTACTAAGAAAGTGTTTGGAGATCTGTGAGCAGAAGGTCTATCTTTCTGTAGATAAAGAAATTTGGAAGGTTCTATAAACATATCCTCAAGCTACAGAGTACATAGCTTTTTATCATCATTTCAAACTTAACCCAAAGATATCATAAAGTCCCGCAGCTTTATGTTAACATGCAACATACAAACATCAAAGTCATAAATGATCCTACTTAACTTTTTTTTGTTTTTTATAGTGAAGTCTTTGGAAAACATTTTCTGGTGTCAACAGCCTTATTTATAGCTACAAGAGCAAAAGAGCATATGCTGACTTTTGATGGATGCATTCTGAAAAGACGAAGCCACAGGGAGGCACAAGGGTAACACAGCTGCAGGGAAAGACCTTTGCTGCTTTTATTAGGCACCAGCTCTGGAGAATGAGAGAATTTGAGAGCTTTGTATAAAAGGCTTATAGCCACCAGAATTTGAAAAATTCCATTATAGCCTTCCGTTTTCACGAGGGCAAAAGTGGCAGGAAAGATGTGCAACAAGGAGGCTGGTGAATAATTTGCATTGATGTTTCTTTCTGGACAAAACTGTTCTCTTGAGGAGGTGAAGAGTGAAAGAGTGTCTGAATAGTTTCAGGGAACTATTGGGAGGTATTTTTCCAAATATTAAGCTTTGATGCCACCATAGGAGATATATCAGACCTGCAATTACACCAGTCCCTAGGATTTTATTCTGAGCATACCTATGGACTGACTTCGTTCCTAAGCCCATAGGTCAGTTGTCATCTTTGTGCTGCTACTAAGCTGACCTGGTATAAAGGTATCCTTCAGCATCAGCTATATTTTCCTAACCAGGAGTCACAGCATATGTCAGTAATGGAATTGCAGGCAATAGAAAGATGCCTGTAGTAGTCACTGCTGAACACCTTATTTGGGTAAAAGACTTCACAGCAATTTCATATACATGATCCTTTTTTATTCCCAAATAGTCCTCATACGTCTCCTCACTGTTAGGAATTAACTTTATCCTTTCTGAACCACCCTACTCTATTTTACAGAGAAGAAAACAAACAAAGTGTACTATGAGCCAATTTTTAAAAATGTATTTAGGTACCTGAAAAGGCAGAAGATGGGCACCTGCTTGGATTTTAAGATGTGCCAGAGCTGGTTAGGTGTTCAAATGAGATAAAAGGCAACTGAAACTGCTGAAATACTTTTTTTTTTGGGGGGGGGGGGGGAACAACCTCCTGTCCAGTGCCTGACTATCTACATAAAGACATTTTGGATCTAAATCTCTTTGATCATGCAGACCTCAAAGGACTTGTCCATGCTCACAGGAGGTGTCTGTAGGTCCCCGGAGATCAAAGTCCCCCCACCCCAGCTGCCTGAGGGCATCCATTCCCACCTACTTCACAGCCGTAGCCCCACAGCTCTGCTGGGGCAAGTCAGCCCGAGCCAAGTGAGTCTGTCTGAAATCGGGGTGATGCATCAGGGAGCAGAGGTAGCTGGGGATAGACGAAAGGGTGTTTTCCTCAGGGGACCTTTAAACTAAGATCAGAGTTTCCACAGGCAGCAAATCTACTCTAAAGTACGTCTTAGCTTTTATTTTTCTTGAGAAAAATATGAAGAGGAGAAAGGCAGCCAGCCAGAGTAGCCTTTTATCATTGCCGTGGCAACGACTGTACACAGTAGGACTTTGGGGATAACGCCAGAGGGAATCCTTGCACAGAAAGATTAATTAGTCAGCTTCGACATGGGATGCTACCGACCTCTTTCAAACCCCAGCCCCAAAGACAAATGGGGGCTTTTGCTGGAGACCCCTGACAAAGTTGCTGTCTCACAACATCCAGCTGCACTGGGCCAGAGCTGCCATCAGTCACAGCTGTCATAGAATAATTTGCTATAAACTGAGCAACTGACCACAGGCCAAATGCACTATTTAATGTTATTTTTTTAGGACACTGTATTTGGGAGCATCTCTTTTTCTAAAGATGAGGTTCTGATAAAGTATCCAAAATCAGTTAATGAGTTTCTGCTAGTGAAAACTTTGATTTGCAACCCAGCTCTTCTCCACAAAGGGGTGAGGCAAGCTGGGAAGCTGGAAGAGAGATAATAATTCACCACTGGGGACTGGAAACTTTGGTGCAGACAGTATTTTCTAAAGGCAGTGGCCGTGAGCTGCCAAGCTTCCTGCAGACTAGGTGCCACCTGCATCCTCCCTTGCTCCAGGCAGGGATGCAGGCACAGGCTGAGCACCGCAGCGCACACCCATCCTCTGCTGTGTTGGGAACCCGAGTGCGTCCGTCTCGATGGACTGGGATAGTTTTTCCCCTTCATTAGTGCACACAGCAAGAAAAGAAGTCAGTCTGTCATGTATCCGGGGGTGGGGGGCGAACCCAGATTGAATGTCAAATCCTAATGCAAAATGATCAGGCTATTGGGAGTTAATCATCTCCTAAGAGAAAGCATTGGAAGAGAACTCTGCAATAGTGCTCCTGTAGTTTTCACCCAACCGTGAGCCAAACAGTCACTTTATTACAGCACGTAAGAAATCCTACAGTGAAACAAACTGGAAGCACAGAGCATTTTTCCACATTAGTTCACACCATGTGCCCACTGCAGCTGCACCCTTCCTCCTCCTCCTCCCGGGGCCACTCAGCTGATGCGCTGGGTGATGACCCAGTGCCACCACAGCAAACACAGCCACTCACAAACAACCAGGGAAAACTCCTCCCTGAAACCCGCGCTCCCTTTAGCACCCAAAACTGTATCTGTTGAGGCAAAATACGCTGATCAACAAAAATAAAAATTAAGGTGAACACCGTATTGAACATCAACACGGTAAATCAGACTGGATGAAAAGAGCTGAGGCTGCAGCATCAAGATGCTGCAGGGAGTTACTTGAGCACTGCAACATCGAGGTGACCTAACAAGATACACAAGTGGTTGACCAGTAGATGAAACAAGTTGGATAGGGAATAACTGTGTCTAAGAAAGGAGTAACATGAATAAAGAGTCACACAGCCACCAGTGAAGACATATTGAGTCACAACTGTCCACGACAGATGTATGGCAAAAATGTGCACAATTAATTGACTCAAGTCTTTTTTGATTTCACATTACTTTTAGTAAGCTCTTCTGAAATATTTCCTATTGACTAACTCCATTTTTACCACAAGCACCTATAGAATAGAAATACATAGACCTGAAATTTCATTAGTTCATATCATCATGAGATCCAGACTTTCATTCTTGTTTGGCCCCAAGCCCCAAATTCACAACTGAGCCTGAAAATCAATCCAGATTGTAACTGGGCCACCTTCTGTCTATGTCTGGTTGCAGGTTACAGCCCTGACTCCGCTCTCACTTCGAGAATCCTTCAGTCACAGCTAATAGGTAAAACCCAGAGGAAAAAAGGGTTCTGTACAGTTTTCTTCACTGTTTAACTGTTTCAGTTGCCTATAGACAATTTTAAAATAAAGGAAAAGTAAGGGTTTAAAAGGCAGCCATTCCTGTGAGTCTAGAAATAGAAATTATGAGGATTTGTTAAAAATAACCCATATCCCAAGACAATTAGAAGTAGTAGCTTTGAAGTAATAGGTGGATGCTTTGATGATAGCCAAAGTTTTGTAGCAGAAAGTATAAAATCTTTGCTTTGTTGTTCAGAAACTGTTCAAATCCTGTGCACTGCAGCATCATTTAGAATTATGAGTATCTTTTATTAAGAGTGTCATACCATTACTTTTTATTTTCTTATCCAAGTGTAAACCTAAAATTTAATGCCAAAAGGATCGAATGTACTAAACTTTCTTTACAAGTCAGACTGATATCTCTACTCAAATAAAGAAATGAATGTTCAAGAAACCACCCTTTTACAAACATCTGGTTGTTTCTATAGTTAAAATAAACAAACCCCAGTATATTTTAACTCCTCCTTTATTTAAAACATTCTCCAAAGGGTTTCAGGAGGGTGTAGAAGGTAAACACTAAGTTCACCTTTTGAGTATTTAATCCTCTAACAGAGGGGCTGAGCACACGTGCTGCCTCACACACCGTGTAGAAAAACCCTTGTAGCCTTCTGATGAATGTGTTACACATACAAGACAGAAAATGACGTTTCAGTTGATCAAAACTCAATTCCAGCCTGGGAGGACTCCCAGACAGCCCCAGAGTTAACTAAGATGGAGACTTCCACATGCCTTCCTTCACTGATGCTACAATCAGCAAGCATCTCCAAACACACTATTTTAGCATGCGGCAGCAAGCAAGCTCAGTATTTTGCCATAACTGTGACAGACAGAGTGAATTTCTGAGACAGTCAGTCTTTGGCTTCAGTTACGTTTTTCCTCATGAAGTGTCTCCCTTAGTGCCGGCAAAGAAAACCCATAGTTAATTAGCAGCTCTGCAAGCCATCAGTTTTACAAAAAATTGCCATCATACTATTATTATTATACTGTCTTTTCCCCAAAACAATAGTTATGGTAGATTTTTAATTCTAAGCATTCTTGTTGGCACATTCTAGAAGATATATTTTTAAATTGAAGCTCTGGAGCATCTCAGGCATGCAGGTACTTTGCCTACAGGTCTGTAACACCCTGGGAAAGGGTAGAAATGCTACGCAGGCAACGGCGACAACTTAAGCACAAAAAACTCAGAGCATCATCTGCCAGGGGAGCAGATAATTCAGAAATACATTAGGACTCCTCTCTCAACATTTTTCTGGATACATGACTGAGTAGGAAGAAGAGAATAGAGAGAGAGTATTCTTCTGGTTTGACTAATACTGAATAGAATAGTGTTTCTCCCTTTTAAGACAAAGTAAACTTACCTTCCTAAAGGTCCTATTTGTAAACTTCTGAAAATTCTATGGAAAACAGGAAATACATAATCACTGCATAAGAATTTCATATAAAATATATGCCTAGTTCTCTGAGTTCAAGAATAGCAAAGGGAATCATCTCAGGGCCACAGAGAGTCTGGAGGCCAGAAGCATCCATCAGATTCAGACCAGTCCCACCTGCCTGGGACGTGGCGAAATGGGGAGAACAGGCAGCAGGAATGAGCAGAGGCTGCCAAGGACAGAGATTTGGGAGATGAGAAAAAAGGACACAAAACTTTGTATGTCTCTATTTTTCTTCTCAGCAGAATACTTTTTTTCCCCGCTGTCTTAGATACAACGCGCTTGCCATTGCAAGAAGGCACCTTGAACAGTTGGTAGCAAAACACAGTTGTGCTTAACAGAGACATTGCCAGCCCCAGGCGAACCACAAGGTTGCTCAGCACTGCGGGAATGCGCATTTGCTACTCTGAATGCACCATGTACCCTGTGCTTTGTACTAGAGAATGCCTGAAGAAACATATAAAGCATATATGCACCCCAAAATTGAAGCAAGACAACAGGCTACAGATAATCTACTGGCTCGTACTACGCCTGCCAGCAGCAAGGTATATATATCTCAGTTTAAGGATAGCAGATGAGAACATGATAGATGTACATCTCCAGAGTGTACAGTCACCAGCCAGCAAGCGAGAAGTGCAGCCACCAACTATTTAAAACATGCAGCTCTGTGGGGACAGGAACACACATCAGCTATAGCCATTAATAAAATCGGGCAGCAGCAAACGGCAACACAACCCATTTCTCTGAGTGCTGCCGGCAGGCTGACCTCTGCCCACGCGTTGCACCCCAACTCCCACGCTGCTCCACACCCTTGCTATGCTCTCCTCCGCTTGCTTCCCGCGTGCTTCTGCATCCATCAGGAAACAGGACAGGGTCTAACCAATTTAATGCATCAAAGACCGCTATTGTTTCTGGCTACATCATTATTCTTAACTCTACAATCTTTTCTAGGTATAAATCACTCTTTTCCTTGGCTTGCAAGCTCAGTCAATGTTAAAGATCAAATATCTGCCTGGCACACGTTAGAGCTCTGACAGGTCTATTTATAACCTCATGAACAAACTATCAACTAGAAGCGGTCTTTGCCGATGCTAATCGAGCTATTTGTTAGCATTGGGTATTTAAATATAATTAGAATTCTTCCTAAAGCTGCAGCTAGTGTGAACCTCATTGTATCCTCTCTATGTGGAAAGTAATATTATTTAAGATGAAGTGTGAGAAATCTTGAATACCATTAAAAAAAAAGAAAAAAGGGAAAAGCAAATTGAAAGTCTCCCAGTCAAGACATAATTTTTATGCTGGTTCTTTGAACGATTCTGTGATTTGGCATTAATTTTAAACCACAGTTCTGGATCCCACACATTCCTGGAACATTATATAGAAAAAAGGAGTTGGAGAGGTAGGCCATTCACCTTACAACTGAGTAAGCTAAAACATGACTGGAAAGATTTCCTCGAGACAGCAGCAAGTCGGGGCAGAGATGGAAGTGGCGACACAGCCCCTCCTGCACCAACCGTGGGTCCCTGCCAGGACTGGTTGAGCTGGGGCTCTTGCCACCTTGGTTTGGGCACCTCCTGCTGCCCCAGCTCCTGCGGGGGCTGCCCAGGGCACCAGTGGGATGCCACCATGTCCCCACAGTCTGTTGTGTTCCCCCTGCACGCCGGTGCGCTTGCAGGTGGCTGCAGTGGAAAATGCACGTCTGCGGTACCTGCAAGGGATGCACTGCCCAGTGACACTGTCACCTTCCCACTGCCAGCAAAACAAAACCAGGGATTTCACTTGCCTTTCATCTACAAGTTAAGGTGTTAAGAAGGAAACACAGAACAAAGTCGGTTCAGGTGTCTGCTGGGATCCTGTAAACTTTTGGTTGTTTATTTTTTTTAATAGTTTGGATGAAAATTCAACTTCAACTCAGCACACTTGTGCTGGAGATAAACTTGGGAAGTGGGATGCAAGTGAAAACATTTAAAGACACGAGCACGCCCTGGGCCTCAGACTGAAAACTACAAATGAAGTAAAAGAAAAGACAAAAGCTGTGTGCTGTGTAAGGCAGTACATCTCAAAAACTATTGTTATTTCCCAAGATACTGTACAAACTCAGATCTAACCAGCAGTGCAACCATATAGATCTTTACAGAAATGTAGTTCATTTATAGCCCCGCACAGCTGCCAAGCAGTATGGCACTTGGAGGGGCACTGCTGAGGACACATTCGGTGTTTGGTTTTGACCCCACTGCAGCCTCCAAAATGTTCCAGAGACTGAGACACATGATTCCAGCATTAAAAACAGCCCTAAGACTGTCTCAGTGTTTTTTTTTCCTTTTAAAATAATAAATGTAAATTCTTTCAAAAATCAGTTTAAGGACTCTGGCACTGTCTTAGAAAGCTTGCTAGCTTAGCGGGGTAGGGAAGGCACAATCCATAGAAGCTGACAAAAAGACTCCCTTTGGCTTCAGTGGGTTGGATCCAGCCCCTTATATAAATAAGCAGTAGCACCATTTAATAACGATGGAATCAAAAAACACCACACAGGAGTGGGGAACAGACTGCCTGGAATATAATTATAAAAAATTCGATTCAGAAAATAAAGCAATCAGATAACTTTTTATAGAATAGTTGGGGACTGAGTGCCTATATTTTGCTGCAAGGACTACTTTGCTCATCTGTTTTGTGTAACAGTTGACTTTCCATTAGCAGCCACCTCCTATTTCATTTCAAAGGGTTTCTACACTAATCAGTCTGTAAAACGTTCCCCAGCCCAGGACAGAGGTGTGATTACAACTGCTGTATTGCTCTGAATTACATCTTTATGACTCTGGCAAGCCAAACTGTGGTTCACGGAGCAAAGAAAATTCAAAGATGTTTCAATTTGTTCTTCGCTTATAGAAAGTTCAGAGGAATCTGAATTACTGCACCAGACGTGAATGTTAATAGACCAGTTGTGAACTGGTGTAGGCTGCTGGCGACACAACGCACAGTGGCAAACCCTGCTACATTTGAGCATAATTGAGATCGACAAACTTGAAGCTACAGAAAAGTCTGTCTCTACTTTTGCGTGTGGCTTAGCTAGCAAAGTACCTGAGAGTGGGGCTGTCCTGGAGGGGGAGGTTGACTGGTGTTGCAGCCCTTCCCGAACACCTCCTGGGGCTCATGGCTCTCATCCTAGGGTTCACGGCTCTCATCCTGGGCCAGCCTCCTGGGATGTTCAAATAAGACTAAAGGTCGTGGCCCCAATCTATCACGCATGTCAGACGTGACCTTTGGGTCAGGAAAGCCTCCGAGATGGAGAACTGCTCCCCTGCGCGAGAGCTCGGCCGCGGTGCCGGCGCAGGCACCGGCTGCCGCTCCCACGCCCCGAGCAGAAGCAGCTCTGCACTTGCACTCGCACCCTGAGCACCCAGACAACGAGCCATGCAGCTAGCGGCCAGCTGTGAGATGTGGCGTAAGTTATCTAAGAGCCATCACAACGTGAATCTGAAGCAGAGACTGAGGCAGACCCCATTTTCCAATGCTGATGTTATTTACCTTAGCAGGAAAAGCCTCCTTTCTCTTTGCTCAAAACCCATCTCATTCACCCCTTGCTGCCTACCTTGTACAGGAGATACAAGGGTGTCCTGGCCCACCAGCCCCAAGCCCATCCCCACAGAGCATGCTTCCTACACACTGAGGAAAATTAATATGATCCTGTCACTTATGCCAACAAGGACTTTTAACCTGGCTCGACAATGACTGCCGTACTGCTTCCAGATCTAAGGTGTTAAGTACATGTTCTTCTGATGCCCTCTAAGCTTGTTTATATCCCTGAAAGGGAAACGATGCCCATTTCCTTACAGGTGTCCTAGACATTACTGTAATTCTTTAAGTCATTGTTAAAAGGCTGCCTGATGACAGCAGCGCCACAAATTGTCACTCAGTGATGCACAAGGCTCCCATCGTAGCCCTGAGCAGCATCACCGCAAAGTTGTCCTGTTAAAAGGAGCTCAGAAAGGCCAGGATGAACTAGCTGGACTCTGCAGCTTATGTACTGGGGCGAAGTCTGCTTCTAACACAAGGGGGCCAACTTAAAACTACAGGATGGATTAGCCTGGATTCAGATGCATGCAAGAGAACACAAAGTAATGGTTAGTAGAGCTGGTTAGCAGAGCCAACCAGTGCAATGCAATTTTCTCAATCTTCACTAACATTAATCAGCCACAAAGAAAGGGAGCAGGGCAGAAGCAAGGCAGAGAAAGCACGTTTGAGGGCAAGGCACATTACGTCGGGAGATCATTCTTACCTTGCTTTCTAGTCATGACTTGGTAAGATCAATGTTTCCTTAATAGGTTCCCCAGTGTGGCACTGTATAGCTGTATCAGAACTCTAAAAACTGACAACTTCACCACCACTGGACAGCATCAATGCCCCAGAGCGGCCTGTAAATCTCTTCGTGGGCTCCCAGCCTGACTTAGGAGACCAACACTTCTACCACCCCTTGAATGCATTCTGCAAAGCCATGACCTGGAAAGGGTTAATGGTTTTCAAGGACCATGTTTTAATATAAAGTTAGATATCTATTTATAGAGTTCACAGAGCCTTTACTACAGGCAGCACCTGCAACGTATGCTTTGACAGAAGGGAAAACTTTACTCTTTCTAGCAGGTACCCTGTCTGCTCATTTTGCAGAAGCCAGGGTTGTGATATTAAAGACATGTTGATGCTCCATCATATGAATGACAATGTATTGCCAGATAACAGACTTTGTCCTTTCTGCTCGATATTTGGCAGTTTAGGATAACTTAGACAAAAAGGCATGGTAAGAAAATAATTACTACATGGTCATTTCATCAGAAGTTCAAAAAATGCCACAAGAAAGGTGCCTGTGCAATACTAATTGGAATGTGCATATGCCACATGGAGTAAACAGGTATTATTCTTGAGTAGGGTCCTGGTTTTATCCCTTCAGAGGGGATGGAAAAGCTTTGGGAATAACCCTTTGGCCTGTAACCAGCAAGATTACCATCTGCGGGAACATTGGGTTCTCACCCAGTTCAGGAGTAAAAGGTAAAGAGGGAAGGAGGGAACTGCAGGAAGAGGAATGGCTGGTCTCAAAATTGGGTAACATTATTCTCCTGGAGAACGGGCTACACCTCTGCTACAGAGTGCTTGTTAAATCACTAATTGTAGGAATAGTCACTAATTGCACATTCATCATTCTGTGCTCAGAATGAGAGGCTGGGACTTGATTTGTAAAATGCTGAGTACTCAACAGCTTCAGCTGAAGTCGATGTGAGCTGTGCTTTGATCCTCTAAAGCACTACAAAACAGGGAATAACTTGAAAAGTGAGGCCATGGGTATTCTCCCTGCACAGCCGAGCCCTGTGTGCTGATGGTCTGTGTGATCACAGCCTCATCATGCTGAAGTGCTGTCAGGATAAACGCATTCAGGTTTATAAAGCACAGGGTGCTATGGTGATGGACAGCTCAGGAAAGCGAATGCATAAATTGTCTACTTACACTTTTGGAAAATATTTTTCTATGGCATTTGTGACACTTCAAACTGACCATCCACATTGGAGGTTGTGCTACAGATGCCCTGAGCTATAGATACACACATTAAACGTACCAAAGATTTTTATCTCCAAACAATATACCTCCAAGCACAGCCCAGCATCCTGTGAAGGTAACAAACCTCTCTCAGGCGCTTTGCTGCTCTACAGAAATCAGCATTAATCCCTGTCTGGAACCTGCTCCAGGTTAACCCTTGGCTGGCAGCTACTGCAGATAGGAAGAAACACCATTCTCAGACACTTTCTTTTCGGCAGCATACTAATTTCTCATGAACCGTTAGAACAAAATACTCAGAAATATGTTCCAACTTTGTGTTAACCACGGTACAGCCTTGAACCAACCGCAAGAGCTTGAGCACTGCAGATAGAGCACTAAGCTGGGAGAGAGAGTCTGTCACCTCTTCTGACAACATGCAGAGAGCGTAAAGCATTTCCAAACTACAGATGGCATTCCTCTCCTCCCTCCTCACCCTCCTTTACGCAGGGCATGCAGGTAGTTGTTTCACCTTCACCAAGTAAAAACTGAAGCATGAGAAAGCACCTTTTCAAACACAGAGAGCTTTCACTTCTTACACCTTCATATCCTGACTCAAGTTATGTTCTTGTTGCAATGTAGAAAAACAGGAATCCTTGCCTGAGAATGTAGCTGGGGTACGTTTCTAAAGGATTCAGAAGAAATAATGCCACAGAGGAACCAAAGAGGGTTTCCCATGTTTTTAACACATACTAAGCTTTCGTATTACTGCTTTAATTGACTAATATGTAAAATCTGCCTCAGCACGGGCCGTTACCAAACTAGGGCAGTCTGGTGAAGCTTAGGGACTGGAGGAATGTGCCGGGTGTTCGTGCAGCCACTCACCTCCACCACGTACCCTGGGAAGGGAACCTGCAGGTTCTGGGAGAAAGTATTGTAGACTGAAGCTGCAAAGCACAAGACAGAGCAAGAAGGTGGGAATGTTTCCCCTGCTCCCTTAAAACGTGTCATGAAGTGTTTCACCATCATTCTTACTCGTTTTTGCAGAATATTGGCATTCTTTTCACCCACTACCAACATATCTATTTTTGTTTCCGTACAGATGCCTCTGAGGATTTTTGGAATACGCTTCTCTCCTTCAGGCATGTTTTTCAGACAGGAACAGTAATCAGAGCTTTTTCTAACCTCAGCCAGCAGAAACGCTCTTCCCAGTCTCCAAAAATACCCACCGTATTTTTCCAGTTCTTTGCTTTGTTCCTTTATTTAACATATAGCCACAACAAATATCATACCTTTTATCAAAGCCACAGTGAGCACCTGAGAGACAGCCATGTTGTCATGGCACCTCCAGGGACTTGCCATAGCAAGGGCAGAGACGCTTCTGCTGGGCAAAGCAATCACTGTTTTAGGGAACTCACATTTAGCAGATCAAAATGCCTTAAAGTATCTCTGCCCCACCGTGTAAGATGTTTTTTAACTAAAAGCTGGGTATGTATAAAGTGGATGTTACTTCCATGAATAATCCCTACATGTTTGCAGCACAAGCCACTCGGAGACACAGTGCTCCTAGCAGAGCTTTGCGTTTGGAAGCACACGTAAGATGTCTTTTTACAGCTGGTTGAAATTTGGTTTTAGTAAGAGAGTTGTTTATCAATTTTACTTTTAAGTTGATCTCCAAAATATCTAGATTTTTTTTGTTTGTTTGTTTGGTTTGGTTTTTTTTTTAATTTATTTATTTTTTAAGAAAAAACTTTCTAGATTCAGGTGCAAAATACAATTTCAGGCTAAAACATACCAGAGTGAGCCTAGCCTTTTCTGCAGAGCAGCCAATAGCTGGAAGCTGAAATTGTCACTTGGGCAAGAGAAGATGCAGGTACAGGTCCCCATCATGCCTGCTTCAAACTGAGGTCTCAGCCCAGACACTGCCAGGCTGCTGCTCTGGTTGCCTCACACCCTCATCTTTCTCCTTTATAAAAACCTGGTTTGTCTCAGTTTCATCCTTCTGTGGAACAAAAGAAAATGCTGCAATATTCTCAAATCCTGCTCTATGGCTGAGCAAGTTTCCTACCAATCTTTTCTGGTTCACAGGTCTTTTGAGATGAGACGGTTTGGATGTGGAGATTTACAGGACACAAGAAAGCCAGGGAAAAGTGACACAGTACTAAGCAGAGCCTTAGGAAGAGCCTACCGGACATGGAGTAGCTGTGCCCACCAGCCACTGCCACAAGCTCAACCAAAGAAAGATCTACTCGTCGTCTCCTGCATCCTCTGCCTCCTCCCCCCAAGCCGAGCAACTCCTGTCCAGAGCACACAACAGAAAGCCAGACTCTCTCAAGCTGCGGGAATAAAGCCTGCTACAGAAGAGGAGAGCAGTGCACTTACTATGTTTGAAAAAATGGATTTCATACCTTCCCAGCGACAAGGTAAGAAACATGTATCGATAAGGCAAAAAAATTGTTTTGACATATCCTGCTCCTCTCTAATGGAGCTGGAGCAAGAGACAGCCTAAGGCTGTCATCTGCCCAGCAGGCTGGCATCAGTAGCACAGTTTCAGGACTATCTGGGAGTGCAAAGCTACTGGTAACAGTACAGGAAGACTATGAAGCAAGTAGCTTCTCAGACACAGTGCAGGTTACAGGAGATGAGCTCCAGCAGCTCCTCAGGCAGTGACACAACTGACATTTCCCTGGGTTCCCCTGACATGAGCAACCTTTGATTCTCATACAGCAATGTACAATTACAATTACTTTATGAAAAAAAGTTCAAATATATTATTAGAGGGAGGAAGAGATATCACTGTCAGTATGCAACACAAATTACATAGAAAGAAAAAAAAAAAGAGCTTTATTACACATCTCTGAAGCTTTGAATAATTGCAAAGACCATCCACTGGTACTGTTGGCTGCAAATTTGTCAGCACTGAAGTCTCTGAAGGAGACTGAAGTCTCTGAAGCACTTCAGTTCTTGGCAGAACTCAAAAACTTTGCAGTGCTCTTCTTACACCCACCTACTCTTATGTTTCAGGCTTATGTTCTACCCTGGTGCAGGCCACAGGATCCCGAATGCAGAAGGCCTGTGCACTTCCAACCCATCTAAAAGCACCACAAACCTGCTTCAAAGGCTGTATCTTCCAGGTGACTAAACACATTATTGTGTGCCTAGATGTTTCCCAGGCGCATTCACAAACTTTAGCCAACAAAATCCAAGTCTGCTAGATATTCTACTATTATTTTCAGAGCAAGTTCAGGAGCTCCAAACTACAGGTATGTTATCTAAACTACCTCTGACACCAGCTGAACTTTTTGCTCCCTGACATTTGGAGTATGCCAAAATACTTGCACTGCTTTTTGGAGAAAACACTGAAATCCAGTTCAAATGAGAAAAATTACATAGGAACATATGTTCTAGATCAGACAACGAGGATAGGAAATGCTTTGGGAAGAGTCTACGAACAAGGGAAATATACAGATATGTCTTCCCAGGCGCCAGCTATTTGTGAGTCAGGGACTTCCTGACTCAGATGTTGCTGTCTTTGTATTTAAGAAAGCCTATTTAAACACATAGCGTACTTGAAGTTTCATTCTACTGTGGAAAACGCTCACCTAAAGAAGCAGCTGATGTTTGATGTGGAGAGCAGGAAGACAGGAACTGTCACTGAAGCTCTCATTTGCTGTCACTTGGTGTCCCCATGTTACATGAACTGGACACAAGCAGCACCGAACAATTCTCAAACTAGACATCATCTCTGAAGATCACAAGCCAATTTGGTAAGACAAGTCAAAAGGAAAAGTCTCTTTCACATTCAGAATGCTATATTAGGCATGTAGGGAAACTGTAAAATTAAGGAATTAATCATTAGTATTGGAAATGTCAATTCCATGAGTGATTATATTGTATTTATGGAGACTTAATTTGTCCAATCCTGTACAAAGCAGGAACACCAAGCTCCGCTGCGGTTTTAGACCAACTCAGAAAGGTATGTTTACAAAATGCTTGTTAGGGATAAAATCCAGCCCCAAACCAAGCCAGAGCACAAAGCTTTTATACCAAACACAGACCACATAAGCCCCTTCGTGAGGTTTAAGTGATCCAAAGGCTTTGCACTGGCACCCAGCTGACTCCTTCCTGGATGGCCCAGTGCTTAAAACTCAAGCAGTGCAGAAAATGCTTTTCAACAGGTTATCACAGTGGGGGGTTTGCAGGAGGAATTAGTCTCGAGTTCATTATTGGTTTGGTTTTGTTGAATACTTAAAATCCCATTAAAAAGCAGAGTTCCTGCAGCGAGGAAGAAACCAAATCTGCATAAAGGTGAAGCTCGAAGCCATCTGAACATTGCACAAAGGGAGGGTGTGGAAAGAAGCAAGGACAAAAACATAAGCAAGGAGAAGAAACTTGGCGTGGAAGGGAAGTGCAGTAGTTACTGCAGACATTTGTAAAGTGGTTGACAGATTTAGAGTGCTTTGAACCCACAAGCCACTCAATACTGGCCCATGGAGGGAACCGCAAGGGCAACCAGGGTTAGAAAGACTTTGCAACATTTTTGATGATTGCTGTGCTTTGAGGAAAACAGAAATACCAAAGCCAGGAGAGCAATGGTAGCTGAGGAGTAGGATCCCAGTGCTCGCTCTTTCTCAGATGTAATCCACCCCCTTTCCTCCAAACCACCCACCTCTGAAAGAAATCCCTGCTCTCCTGAGCAGCTGCGCAGCGTCAGAGCAATGGGAAGGAGTCACAAGTTACCTCCCCACAGCAGGAACAGAGAGGTGGAAAGAGGTAAAAAGGAGACAGCAAAACATCCAGAGAAAGACTAGAAGATCAGGAATACAAAAAGGAAGAATAGGAGGGGAATCATGTCACAGGAAAAGTAGAAATTTAAAAAGAAAGGTTTAGAAAAGAGCAGGATGTTTAAATCAAGAAGCAATTAAAATAATCAGTGCCAAAATGCCTGGAGACCAGGCCAGAAGCTTTGGCAGCAGGACAGCACACTGGCAGAATCTGCATCAGGAATAACTTCTTCACCAGGACCCTTTTATTATTCAAAATACAGCAGTTTTGAAGCTGGAAAAGGAAGAGTAGAAAGTGTTTAAGTGCTTTGTTAAAGGTCTCCAAAGATGCCCTATGCAGATACAAGCTCACTAATCCTATAGAAAAACTACAAAGCCCCACCTGAAGGGTGACTCTAAGCATTTGCCACAGCACAGGAAACATCCCACCACCTGAAACACTCTTTTACCAGCCTATGACCCATTCCCTGTGTCTACATGGACAGTGGCATAACACTGTCATCCTCCACAACATCCAGAGAGAAGTTTCCTTTGGTTATTTTTAGCTCTGTGAGAAAAATTGAGCTTTGACAACTGAAGTATTTGTTTCAGTTTGAGCTGCCAAGGAGATCCTCCCGTTCCCTGGACTTTGCTGCTTTTCCAGTTTGGCAAGGGGAGAGAAATGGTGCTGCACACACTGTACCTCAAGCTAAGCAAGTCACAGTTTTTAGGTATGCATCTCTGAAACTTCACTGTTTAAGGTAACTGTGCTGCATTCTGAGCGTGGTGCACAGGAAGGGAATAAACCGGCAACAGAGGAGGGCAGGGAGCTCTGCACTGCTACACCAGCAAGTCCTCACTTGACTCGTCTCACCTTTGAGACTCTGGACAAGAAGGAAATGAGATTAAAAGAGATGTATCTGAAGGACACACAGAGGTGGTTGAGTTGAGGAGGAATGTTAATGTTCACACTTTTGTGTTGCCAGTCACGCAGCATCTGAGATCCTCTTCTCCCGCATACACTTACACAGGGATGAAATGGGAAACATCAGACTTTAAAGTTCCCCACCCAACCCATTCCAACCTGGCTACATGATGGAAACTCTGATGCCTGCTGCTTCTTGAGCTATTTCAGACAGCCTGCACAAAACCTTCAGAAACACCCTGAGCACAGAGCCCACCCCACTGACAGCTTTTTATCCTGTTCCTGCTTTCAGAGACCATTTCCTCCTCTTCTCAGGTGCTAATTATAGCAATAGATACAAGCCAGCAGTTTGTTGATGCAGTTTAACTACTGAAAATGAGATACAGGATCCATGCTCCACAGCCTACCAGTGATCCAAAGCTGAAGGATTTGCATTAGCAGGGAAACTTTCTTTGCACTAGCCTGAAGATGGGCTGTATAACGTAAGTCAATTTTTCCCTATATATTATAGCCATACTTAATCATCAAGGCATGGAAAACAGATTAGCATCCAGAAGGAGCACAGGTCATTCCTGTGCCCAGGCAGCTGCTGGTGCTGCGGAGCTCCTGCTGCCGTCAGTCGCTGTCCCCACCTGTCCCATCTCACATGGCTTGTGACAATAATAGACCTCAAGGTTTCCGAGACCCAAACTCCCTCTTTATAAAAAGGGGTAATACAATAGCCCAGGCTGCATTGGTCGCTGCCTTTCCAGAGAGTTCCTCGCCTCTGGTGCATGAGACAAAGTGCTAAGAATAACGCAGCGTGAATAGTAAGAATAAGCAAAATGCCTATCAGAGGGGTCACTTCCTTCTCCAGCTGAAATCAAGATCTCAGAGCAGCTTTACAACACAGGGTTTATTAGGGCCTGATCCAAAAGCTCACACTGACTGCTCTGGGACATGTCCTACCTGCCTGCATGTTTTTACAGCCTTGTTCAACAGAAGCAAATTGTTTCCCTGCCTTTTCTTTGGCTGAGCTAGATGGACCTTTGGATTCCCTTTGCCACCTTGATAACGTTATCTGCTTTCCCTTTTTTCTTTTTTTTTTGTTTTTTCTTTCTGCATTTTTCTTTTACAGATTAATACCAAATAACTCTCCCCTTGACTAAGAGAGGGGAACATATAGAAACAACGTTGATACTAGAAAGTCATACCATTTTTAAATATAAATAAAAGAGTCTTGCTTCTTCCTTGGAGCAATTTTGCATGTATCCATACAAAAATACTAAGCTGGCTTTGTATAGCACTTGCTTGTATACTGTACTTAAATTTACAAACACATATAAACCCTGGTGAGGCAATCTTGACTGTCCTAGAGATTAATGTCGTACCTAAAAAAAATAAACATATAAGGTCCTGACATCTCCTAACAGAGATGCAATTCCTTCTCAATGAATTTTCATGACCCCTTCTTCATTTTGGTCCTAACCTCTTACCATGCTCCTTAAGACAACGCCAATCTACCCCAAGGATACACCGGGCTGTAACTCAGGCTGGAACTTCTTGACCTTCTCAGTCATTTCAGTCCCGGCTCCCCAACAGTGGCTTCCTGAGGCAGGTTAGCTCCAGGCATGGCACTGAGGGAGTGAAAAAATGCATTTTGCCAAGGGCAAAACCCATATTCCCTTATATTCTTTTCTCAGCTTGTCCCTGAAGCTCAGGAAGCAGTGAAACAGTGAGGACAGCCCATCATACAAAGTAAGAGTTAGGACTAGACCTTGGACTTCTTTTTAAGAGCTTAATAAAGTGAACCTTCATCTTTCGAAGGCTTAACGGCTTGAGTTCAGGCAAAATCTAATCTGCTTATTTGAAAGGATGAAAAGAGGAAGTGGAATACTCAGAGATAGGACGTGTACTTCTGAGGTTGGGTAGCTGCAAATTTTTCTCAGTATCAATCACTCCTATTCCTGCCATGCTTGATTAAAATTAAAAAAGCTACAAACTAGGACAAAGATTAAAAACGTTTGTCACCACAAAGGCTATATAGCAGATAGACAAGGTCTTTGGATGACGGCAATAGGGTGTTTTTTAAACAAATAGAAAAACCCCTGCTTTTGACTTTATAAATTTATGACCTTAATTCAATAATCTTTCTCTGTAAAAAATGGTGCAGTTTCTAAGCAGCATATAAACAGCTTTCCGAGCTGTATGCACAATGATCTCGCCAACCTTGCAGTGGTACCAGGGAGCCCACCTCATGCCAGTATCCTAAGGCCATTAAGAGCAGGGATGGTATTTACAGCCTCAGGCAATGCAGTAGCTTTGCTTAAGGTGAAACTATGGATGCATCATAGTTTGGCAAGCAACAAGGGAAAATGTGTGCCCATACATCCTGTCACGTCTATAGCATGCTGATCACAGTGCCGCTACGTACTTATATTTAGGAGTATTGAGTTATAATCTGTTTAGGGAGGCAGTCTACAGTTTATACCAAAATTATTTATTAAGCATAGGTGATGATTGCATTCGGCACAAACTGTACATGAAAACAACAAAATGGCTGTAGGTACAGTATCTCCACACATGCCTAAAAGTCAGTGGGGAAAGCTGATAGCTTTCAGCGTGTTTACCCATATAGCAAACTGCAGCCCAGTTTTGCCAAAGCTTGCAACAAGAGGATGGACGAGCACAGTCCGTAATGAAGTGGCACAGATCCTGTGGAGGGCAAGTGAGAAAAGAGCAGGGTTGCGAGCTGCGAGAGGAGACGTGGGTGCGTACAAAGAGGCAGGGCAGGAGCCCTGTCAGTGTCCTCTTGCAGAAGATGGTTAGATACTGGATGAGTTTGAAATAGATTTTGTGTAGTGGTTTAATGACTTTTTTTCTTTAATGCAATTTGCCTGGGCAATGGCTAAACCTCTACAGGCTACTGCAGGAAATCTACTGAAAAATCTACCCTCTAGAAAAATTGCCAGACACTTTGGAAAAGTAGGCAGCACCAAACCCCTCCGGTTTCCATGGGTCTTGGTGAATCCACGAGGTCCAGTTCAAAGCTTTCTCTGAGGAACACCAATCTGCATTTCACATATGGATGCAGCACAGCTGCCTTCACCAGCTAGAAACTCACCGCTGAACTTCACTCTGAATATCTACTGCTACTGGATTTAATGACTCCAATCCAACACTTGGCTTTTAATGATATACTATTTGCTTGTCACTTGCCAAAACAGTGGCTCCCTCCCACTTTCCTACAATAAAACAACCTAAACTGTTGCTGCTGACAATAGAGCTAATATTTACAATTAATTACTGAAAATATTTTAAGTTTTGTGGATCCTTCAGTGAAAGACGACAATGACAGATAAATTTACAATATAAGATGAGTCACAACAGACAAAATTCCTTGGAGAGCTGGTATCTACAGGTATTTAAATAATTCTGTAAATCATATAGACATTGTACATGCAGAAGCTCTTTTAAAATAGCTGGTATGATGATTTCTGCCTCATGCGGGAGAAAATGGATACATCAGAGTGAAGCTGTATTCCTCTTCAATCCTGCACAGGCGCCAAGGCTGATGTTGGGTGATTTATCATCCCACACACTTGCTAGAACTCCTTCAGAAGACAGTAGCAGCGTGTGCTCAGTTGGGCTGGCCACACTTTCTTTTTTCATTGGGCTTTAGAAATGAAAAATGTCTTTTTGAAGAGTACCTTTCAGGGAAAGAAGACATATAGGGTTCAAGAGGTTTTAATCGAGAGCAAATTTGGATTCTCCTTGCTGCCCTCTCTTCCACCAGGGAAGGCAGATATCAAAACATGCTTTGTGTTTTACACCAAACACAATATTAGCTGTAATAAAAAATAAATTATCTCCAAAGTTTCGTCGTATCTTTAAAAGTTTCCGTATCTTTTGGTACATTTTTGTGATCTGTATTAATAGTTCAAAAGGACAAAACCCTGTCCTACTTCTGCCTGCCACCCTTGCACAGAAAGACACGTCCTATTTGGCTTTAAAGGATCTTGTGGAGACTGCTAGAGGGGAAGCTCTTAAACAAAATACATTTCTACCCAGAGAACAAGGAGCACACCACTTCTTGTTATACAAGCCTCTTCCTTGCTTTCCAACTACTGTGGTTGCAACATCCCTGTAAAATCAGATGCATGGGGCCCCACTCACCCTCTCTGAGCAAAAGAGGGTTTCCGTTGCTTGAAATGTAAATATATTTCTAAGCTGGCTGCTAAATAAGGGCGCTGTGTTTCCTACACATCCCTAAGTGATAGTGGTGGTATACGGCAATTCAGGCTGACCAACGGGGAACGGGACACTGCTTTTCAAGGCAGGTGCCCCGCGCCCAGGAGAGCCCTCGGTGGGTGCTGAGCAGCCGCTGCGCGGTGGGCTATGGGGAGGGAGCAGCAGGAGGGCAGCCTGCGTGGGCAGGGGCCGCAGCCTCCCCCCTGCACCGCAGGCCTGCTCCCAAGGAGGTGGCAAGATAAAAGCCCTTCCCAGCCCTCTGCAAAGACTTGGAGGAAAGTGTAGACTGAGACTGCTTCCACGCCTTTAAGTAGGTTATTGGCACCAAGGGGAGCAAGAGCCTGTAAATTAACCTGTATGTTAATCTTCTTTCTGCCCACCTGCAATATCAAAGTGTGCAACTCCAGAATAATTGGGAAGGGACTCACTGAAGAGAGCTGCATCAGCAGGAGAGCCAGCCCCAAACTTACGAGGCTGAATCAACCTCGACAAGACTTGATAAGGTCCTGGGCAATTAGTTCATGCCTTCGAACTTTTCTCCTAGACTCAGAGGATGCTTTAAAAGGCAGGCTAACATTTTTTCCTGTACTTGCTGGAGTTTAAAAGGTAAGGCTCAGGGAAAACAAGACACATGCCAGCTTGAGGTGTTCAAATTGAGAATCTTGCATATGTTTCAGCTGGGAAACAAGGAGGTTTGGGGGGCTGGATTTTACAAATCCGCATGACTATTTTGTGGAGGTGTTAAGGGTGACTAATTAGAGTGCTGCAAAAATAAAGCTATCCACCTTATTTACAGTGTTCCCCTACACTGCCATGTGTCAGCAGGTTTTAGCATCCAAAACTGTTCGCCGATAAATCCCTTCTGTAATGTGATGTCAACAGCAAACTGCATTACAGTGAACATCAACAGAAAACAGAAACACAAGTGATCTTCCTCACATTTGTAAGCAGTTTCATTGTGCAAATATCTCCTTTCCTACTGCAGTCTAATAAACATCTCTAAGATGGAAGCAGAAAACAGGTGAATACTTATCTCTGGTTTTGAGACTGAACTTATTTACAGGAATTTAAAATCTCTACTGTTGTTCCTCTAAATTCTCTTTAATTCTGCAAATATCTTACTTATGCTTTAGGTTCTCTGCTTCAAAGCTACACAAGCCTGCAGAGACTCCAGGCACGTGCACTCGGCTGCATGCTCCAGGAGTGCATGTCCCAGAAATGCATATGCATGAAACGAAGAACTAAACAGCAGGGAAAAGCGTTTTGCTCCATTTTCTGGAATGCCTACAATGAAAACAGAGGAGGAAAAGAGACAATTTTGGCAGCATCTCCACATTTATGTGGACCATGAAATGCAAATCAATTTGAGGCTCTTTTACTAGTACAAGAAATATTCGGTTATCAAATGCGTTGTTCTCTGGGAACCAGACCTAGAAACCATCTTAATATTAACTTTGTTAGAATTTAAGTCATACTCTGCTGTCTTTTCCAGCACAGACACGAACACCTCCATCTCTCTCTGTCTGCTGCTCTCTCCCCACTGCAGGTTCCTTCACACCACCTTTCACAGCAGCAAACAGGTTAAAATCCAAAATGCTATTTACTGAAAGATCAGACTCAGAAAATCAGAGAAACAGGAGGAAAATAGAAAATGTACATTAGTTCATCCTTTCACTTAGCTTGAGGTAACTGCCAACTTGACTAAGGGTACCTTGCCCTGAATTGGAATAAGGACACTTTTCAAAATGGACAGAGAATTTAAAACATATGGATTTGAGCAGTTACTGCTGAGTTCTGTTCACTCTGTACAATATTTAATGGTAAACGACAAGAGAGATCTCAGGAAGGTGATGCTGATTTCCACGCATACGTGTCCCAGCCTGGCTCTGCGGGTTCCCAGCTTTCTGTGTCCGTTCCCGCACCACACAAAGGACACACTCAAACATTCCCACTTGTTGAAGACCACAAATGTTCTCACTGGTGTCCTACCTCCACTGTCCACAACCATTCCTGATTTCAAAACATCACTGCAAGAAATCCCTTCTCCTGTGCAAGAGGCACCTCCTCCAGCTATTCAGCGTGCTGTGGGAGCCTCTCTTACCCACCCTTCGAGACACCTCTCTTGTTCCTCCAGATCTGGTACAGAAAAGCACAGGCCCTCATCACACCTGAGAGGTAGTGATGGGAGACGACCAATCTCTTGCACTGCAATGGTGCTTAATCTGCCAGTATTACAAGAACCACCATGCTGTCCTGAGCTCCTTCAACCGCCAAGGGTAAAACTGGTTCATTCTCTTCTGTCCGCATATCCAGCAAAAGAGTTCCTAAACCCAAGAGGTGCAGAGGAAATGAACTCTCCTGAACTGTTGGAAAGGGTCATAACTCCCATCATGAGACAGACAGGGAACAAACATTTCCCCTCCCACGCTGGGAAGAGACCTATGCCTGTAGCTATCTCAGCATCATGTAAGCCTGTCCACAGCGCTGTCAGCCTCTCAAAGCGCAGCCCTGAAACAATCTACAACATCAAATCTACTAGTTGCTTGCAGAAAGCAAAGCAGGTGGTGGTGACACTACAGAAGGCAGTGACTCTGGGACAAGGTCTTCAAAAGTGGCCTTTGTTATTCCAGCCATCCTATCGCTGCCACATAACATCAGTGACTACTAGCTGACTGAAACAGGAGTGTTGCTCTACAGGGAAAAGCTTCTGGAGGTAAATGCTGTGTCAGACTAGCTGCTTAATGTCATCCTTGCCCTTTGCCACTGGCAACAGCCACAGCGAGCTCCTGAGCCAAATGCTCTGTCCACAGCAAACCCGCGTGCACAATGTCTGCCTCGCGTGGTACTCGGCAGGGTGGTCTCTGTGCTGTCTGACGCTGGAAAACAGCACTCACAACATGAATAATGATGTCTTAGCTTTGACCTCCCACTCTCCTAAATCTCGCATGGTTGGGAGCTATCTCATAATGCTTAACAAAATACAATAAAACTAAATCACAGCAAGCAGGCAAGTGACAAGCAATTAACTTAGGCAAAACTCTACAGCTGTAACAGTTATCGCACAAAAAGGGACAGCAAGCCGGTGCGGATGACCAAGGGTGCCGACGCTCTGCGGCTTGGCAGCATCCCATTCTGGAACTGCAGACCGGCAAATTCAGAGCAGCGGGTGCGGTGGAGACACAGACCCAGCGCCTTGCACCAGGTCACAGGGAAAGCACAGATGGAATCAGATCTCTTACAGCATTGTCCCCACCTCATGCTGCCTCAGGAGTTTAATTTATAGGGAAACGAAGCTCTTTAAACAGATTGCTTTACATTCATGGCTAACAAGACAGAAACACACCCGTTAAGTAAATGAGCATGATTTGGGCAGGCTTCTGCAGGGAAGCACCTCTTCGCAGAAACACAAGGAGATGATCAAAGGCTTCCTCCTTGTCTTTTGTTCTTTCAGGAATTCAACGGAGTTTGAAACATTCTTGCTGCTGGAAAACATTATCAGGTATGCACATGCCTCTAGTATTCACGTATATTTGTTTACCTATTTTTACACACACAATTCAGGCATATTAATGGAAAATACAGGGCCTGACCATAAACTATACCAAGCATTTTAGGGCATTGGTCTCCAAGTGGGAGCATGTCCCTCAGAAATGCCAGATGCAATACTAAAGCAGAGAAGCAAAGCTGCACCTGTGCTTCCCAGCTCTGCCAGGGCCATTAGCTTGGCCTCCGCTCCGGCACTGCTGGGGCCCAAGCGGAAAGCGAGGCGAAAGCAGTAGCACAGCGGGGTGAAGGAGAAGCAGCTGAGGCAGAAGAGGGGAGGCTTTATGTTTTCCGAGTGATCAGAGCCTGAGAAGTCAGAGTCAGTGTGGGGATCACGGCGTTGGGTTGCTCACTTCACACCCCAGCAGCTTCTAACAACTCTCTGTCTGGTTTTGATACGGATGGAGGTTAAGAACATTTACCAGCTAATTCCCCACTATCAATAATTTCCAGGCAACAGTCCTAAGGGGACACAGTTTTGCTAAAAATGAACAATGCAAAGAGACATGACAAAATTAATTCCAAGTCGGAGAGTTTCCAGAGTTTCCAAAACATCTCACAACCTCCGCAGGGCAAAGGAAAGTTTCAGGTTTGGACCAAACTTTTAGTCTAACCACTAATTTGCTTTATAGGTTTTACAAACCAGTAGTACACACAACATGAGAGTACATTTGCTCCAACAGATATGGCCCCGCATTTAACTTACACACCATTCACCGAGATCGGAGTTGGGCTGTGGGTGACACTCAAAATGGCACGTTGCCGTGTTCCCTCTTGTGCGTTGCTGAACAGCAGCAACAACCAGCGCCCATGGAAAGCACACAGAGCGCTGATTTCCTGCACCACATGAACTTTTGAACTGCAAGTACTTTACCTCCATCAATAGTCAGGACAGAGGAAAAAGAAAAGGCAGCATCAGCTAAAAAAAAATGCAAATGTGGCCATGTAAAGGGCTGTAAGCTGATAGCATTACCCAGAAAATGCCTGATCAGAAAATTCCCTTTGTTTGACAGCATACTTTCCTGGAGGGCTGCGGTGAGCCACATGCAATCCAGTGCTCCATCGCGAAGGTGATTAGAAACGATAGGGCAGTAGCTCAGCTGTACTGTCCTCAACTCCTGCCAAGTAGAGGATGCCAAATTGCTGTTGTAAATAGCCCCTTTTGATGCCTTAAAGCCCTGGAAATGAAAGGCACTTTCCTGAAAGATCAGTGTCTGGTTGGCTTTCTGTCCCAGCACCAAACCTGCTCCGCCTGCGGGTCCAGTTGCTGCCTACACAAACAGGAATGGACCTTGTGGGACCAGATTTCCTTTGCAGAACTGCACACGCTTGCCTTTGCCCATCGTTCAGTACGTACAAATGTCCACCCAGGCAGGATTTTCGTCATGCCCTAATGCAGCTCTGTCTAGTTGCCTACAGCCTGGCTAATTCTGTATGCACAGGACTGCAAACTAGACCTTCTGTCAGCTCACATGTTAAAATATTAGATAAAAACAAACACCATGTTACAGGGATTCAGATCCATACAAGGACATCCTTTCAATTCCTGGGGTGCTAGTATCAGTTTGGGGTCATGTCTGACTCTCCCAGAGCAGCATGTAAACTAGTGTGCCAATTCAATTACACTGGCTTATTAGGATTAGCAGACAGCAATCCTCTCTGCACTGACACAAAAGTTTCCTGCTTCCCATTTTTTCTTTTCATGCGCTGCTCCCCGTTCAGACAGCAACGCTCAAGTCCCTTGAACTGTGAGGATTAAGAGTCCAAAGGGGTGCCGATGCTCCCTGCTGCATCATGGGGTTCACCTGCACACAATGAAACAGCTTTCCTAAGGGAAATTGCCCTTCCCCACAAATGCTGTGCTGGCTCCCAACATTTTGCAGCTGGGGAGCTAACAACATTATCCTTCACAGGGCTGTGTGCGTACCCTACAGAGAGCAAGCCTCAGCTCACGCAGTTTGATGCGCTAAATCAGGGACCTTGCCTGAGGTTTCAGCTGATAATAAAAAAATCTACGGGGCTGCTGTGTAGCATCGCTCACTAGAAGAAAGCAAGAGCAGCCTGGGAAAAAATACCTGGGTGCTCGGCCCCGAGCTGCAGGCAGGCAAAGTTAGAATTGTTGTCAAATCATTCAAGCTCCGCTTCTGAAACTGGGCTCTGTCTAACTGGCTACAATCTCGTGAACATGGCTTGTTCCATCCATATTTTCCTGCATATAAATTTGACAGACAGAAACATTTATCTTGTCAGAGCACTAAAAGCCCCTGATGTTCAGTACTGATCTCTGGCATGCTGTAATTCGGCTCCCCCCCCTCTGAGGTCACACTCTCCCTTTCCACTAAGTACCCTTCAGCAGAATGATGCAGGCATCTCTTGGGTTTCCTAGAAACCTGCCTCCAGCAGCACAACATGTATCCTCACAATCATGTTCTCCGGTAGCTGTTCTCAGCTGCAATATAAAATGTCCTGTGCCTACCCACTGGCTTTTAGAGACCGTAGCTGTGGCCATCTATGGAAATTCTGGGCACTTCCCAACTAGCCACCCACAGAGTGAGCCTGAGGGGAAGAGGGTTTTTGTGGAGCAAGAGATAAGCAAACACTGGTGTGTGTGAAGAGCTGCGGCTGTTGAATATGTCAAGCAAGTAATGTTTGGATTGAGGAAAGCCAAACAGATGTAGCAGAGCTCTGCCAGGAAAGGATGGCTCTGTTACCCAGTTCATGTCTTCCTTAAAACGTCCGCGCACCACGGCCAGGCCCCCCGGGTAGCTCCGCTGTCCTGCGTCTGTCCGCTGGCACACAGTCCTTCCCTGCCTCCCCGCCCGCCGCGCTTACTGCCTGTGAACTTCGCCTCATTTCTCCTGTGGTTTGTTCGAACTCCTCAGACTAGCCCCATCACAGCCTCCCTATCCCCATCAGCACCAGCATGAGTTACATCCCCATTTTCATGAACGCAGTTAGAAATTAACTGACCACTACCTGTACAGTTTTCAGTCCAGACCAAAGACATCACCCCACTGTGATGGCCATGAACACAGAGTGGAGATATCATGGCTTCCTTATTTTGAAAATGTGGATGCAGTTTACACTTTTAACAATTTTTTATTTGCTAAGTACAATCCATCTTGCAATAAGTTATTCCCCTTCCTTCTGGCATCTCAGAACAAATAAAAGGGAAAAAATTAAATACCTTGCTTGGAACCCTAAATATATTTTGGTTAGAAATGCTGCTGTGGTACCATATAGCTCTAACCTGCATTTCCCAGGTGGGTAAGACCCCTGCCATGCATTTTGGTACCTTCCTGCAGGGGAGGATATGGAGTGCCTAGAGCATCCTGCACCTGCTGGGAGACACCTCTTGGAGAAAAATGCAGAAGTTTCTTACCTTGCAAATAGCCACGGTGTGAGCGGCAACATGACTCAGAGACCCTAAGCAGGTACCCAAACTTTCTGCATCACCGTGCCATTACGTTCTCTGGGTAATGATTTTGAATAAGAAACACAGCACTTGACAACTTGACATAAAGACCCGGCTGGGTCTGTCCCCCACTGCAATGGAGGAAATACTTTAGCAGTCACACTTCTCTATTTGGTTCTAAAACTACAATAAAATTACAAGCCAATGAAGTGTTTGGAAAGTTTTGGTGAATAATGACAATTAATATCAATTTGGATTAATGAAACATTTCAGCTAAAAAAAAAAAATCACTTAATTTTTGAAAAATTTGTAAATATTCATGGTTTTTAATAAAGCTTAAATAAATATCAAAATAAACATTTTGATTGTAGGTTTATAAGTAGAGAAATAAAACATTTTTATTTTTCCCCCCACATTTGACCAAAATCAGCATGAGTTTATAACTTGCTTTGGTTGACGTTGGTCTGCTTTTTTATAGATAAGTTTTTCCTTAAAAGATTTGAACAACCCTAACTGACTCCTATTTACATATTCGGTGATATTAACAACTGTAAAGCTGGGAATTGGCCAAAACCTCTGTTAAGTATTAAGTTCCAAGCTTTTCACATCTACAGTGTTAAATATTTTCAATTGCAAAAATCCAAGTTCTTCCTAGTGCCCATTCCAGACATCAAATACCCAGTAATAGACACTGGAAGAGCTGATGACGATAAAAGTTGGAAGATTACCAAGACTGGAAGTTAAAAGTTGGCAAATACCTTCTGTTTTACCCTTTTGGATTACTGTGGAGCAAAAAGAAACTTCAAAGCACTGCAGCCTACTAGCATGCAAAACTGAAGTCTCTAATCACCTCTTTTGTAGTGGGATTTCATGGCTCTGCATGGCTGTGCTACACTTTGAGTGGCACATAGTACCCGTACTCAAGGGCAGGAAATAAGCACACACGTATGCTAATGCAACATAACATATAACACACTATATAAACTACTTTCCTCCATCCATTTTTCTTTATTCCAAACCTCCAAGCTAGGTCTGACTACAGCATTTCAGGCAGGTGCTGTATGCGTGTGGGAAGCACTCAGGGACACACATAGCTTATTTTAATTTAATCAGTGCTTTCCACTCTTAAGACCAGGTATTTGAGATCACTCTGCCTCACTGCCAGTTGTATTTATAGGGAAGCAAGCAGGAAACAAAGCAAGAGGCAAGGGAAGAAATTTAGAGCTAGCAAATGCACGGGAGCTAAAGAAATTTGGGCTGAATGGTGGGGGAGCGGGGAATGGAAGCAGCCACAAGTCCATAAGTGCCACCTACCTCCAAGCAAACCCCACATCCAGGCAAGCTCTGGCACATGGTTGCTGAGGACACCGGGAAGCAGGGTGCAAACAGCTCTCGTGCCTCTATGCCACCCATTGCAGGCATGTCCCAGCCATGTAGCTGGGATGTTTGGCTACTGCGACACCGAGCAGCCTCCCATGCACCTCTGCACTTTGGAGAAACAAAGTGTTTCACGCAAAGTGGCATATTCTGAGGAACACTTATTGGTCATCACAATTTTTCCAAATTGCTTCTGATGGAGTGCTTACATCAAACAGTTTTGTTGCTGAGTGCTGTTCTGTACAGCTGTTACAAAGACAATTTCCTGGAAAAAACTGCCTGTCAGACCCTCAGTTTTCAGCGCAGGTAGCTGACCACGTACCTGACCTGCCAGACTGTATCAGGTGATGATCAGAAAAAACTAGGGAGAGAAAATGAGATGTCAGTGCCGTGTATTGGCTCTCGGGCACAGCCAGGGGAAACCAAATCAGCCATTTCTTCCATTCACTCAAGCACCTGTAGGCTTCAGGTCTCTGACCAGGGCGAAGGATGCTCTCCTTGCTCTAGAAGGAAAACGGGCGGGGAACTGAGATCTTCTCTCTATTAACAAAGTACCCAGGACAGAGGGCTGTATGGTCAGAGTCTTTAGGACACACACATTCGTTCACAACAGTGACAGCTGTCAAGTTTCTTTGAGGAGCACAAGCAACAGAAGGGCAACTTTCAAACCTTTTCTTTCTGCCAAACATGAACAGATTTTTGAGGGGTAAATGCAAGTCTGTTGCTCCTCCTGGATGAATTTCAAAGACCTATTGAGAATAAAGCCCTGGTAAACAGCTTACAAGAGTTATTTTGTAATGGTATGTACTGGGCAAAGTAAATACCAGGGCAGCTCGACTGCCCAAATCTATCACCTCCATTCTGCAGCTGTAGATCTAGGGCTGAACAGGACCGATTCCTTGAAACACTATTGAACCACTTTTTCTCCTTTTGAGTGGAGAAGCAGATTGTTGTAGCACAGGGAACTGAAAGGGCACAGCCATGACCGGCAATCTTAGGAGCTCAGGTCAGTCTGATATTCTTGTGAAGACTGACGAGTCAAGCAATGTTGAGGGGTTTCCTGGCAAGTAAAACACTTGAAAATCCAGCTGGTCAGACACAAAATATGATGCCTTTGGACAATAAGTCATTTCAAAGCAAACTTTCCTTCAAAACAAGTCTAGAAATTGATCACTATAAAAATGGCCCAACTGACATTTTAAGCAAAGTGAATTCCTGCTGTTAGCTCTTGCAAAATTAAACTGTGCCAGGCTCCCCTTGATAGTTGAGGTTTGGGTGGTCTTGGATCAAAATACAGTTACTCACATTCAACAGATGCAGATTCCCAATTGAAAGTGATGCTGCTTTCTGCTAGTGCAGTCAGGCTAAGAGCTGGGGCCTGAAGCTCTAAGGCCAACAAAATTCGGGTACTGAGAAATATTTGAGTTTTATTTCACTTCCGCTGGGCGGGGGGCAAAAGACAAAAGAAAGAGCAAATGTACCGTAACCCTTATTCCTTGATTTTCCTTTTCTACTGTAATTGAATTTCCCCACAAATGGCAGTGTAACCATCCCCACTGCACACTACCACAGAGGTATGGAAAGCAGTCAAAACAAGAAATTCCCCCTGCTTTAGCGATCTGCTAATCCGAACGTTTCCATGACAAATATGGAAATGGCTGATTCTAGCCACGAATTTGGTAATGATTGGCTGCAGACTGTAAAAAACACATGAAAACCCTCTATTTCTGCAGCTAGTTGAAACCAGAGATGTATTTGTGCGTGCATTATCTGCTGTGCTGGCCCTCTGCCTTTTAGTGTTTTTGTGGTTTTGATTTCTTTTTCCCCTAACTCATTTATTGTTTTATTGCTTATGTTTGCTGGAGGATATACAAGCAACTTGAAATTCTCACGCCCATCTTAATCTTGTATCTAAGCGCTAACTGCTCATGTACTAAGAGAGGACCAAGCACTCCTCCCAGCTTTGTTGGCGTTTGGTCCATACTGAGCTCTCAATGTTTCTTCCTGTTCCCAGTACCCTCAAGTCCTTACATCTTTAGGGTTTTTAAAGTGACCGTAATCCCAGAGCCAGAGGGTGGGTGAGGTTGGAAGGGACCTCAGAAGACTGTCTCGTCCTATCTTCTCCTCAAGGCAGGGTTAACCACAGCAGGTTGCTCAGGACTGTGTCCAGTGGGGTTTTGAGTATCTCCAGGGATGGAGACTCCACAGTCCCTCCGGGCAGCCTGTTCCAGTGTTCAGTTACCCTCACAGTAAAATTTTTTTCTTATATTGAAGTGGAATTTCTTGTATTTCAATTTGTGCCCATTGCCCCTTGTCCTGTCACTGGGAACCACTGAGAAGAGCCTGGCTCCATCACCTCTACTTCCCTGCATCAGGTATTTATACGCTCTGGTAAGATCCCCCTGAGCCTCCTCTGCCGCTGGCTGGACAGTCCCAGCTCTCTCAGCCTTTTCCCATATGTCAGATGCTCCAATCACTTAATATTCCTTGTGGCCCCTCAGTGGACTCAGTCCAGTAAGTCCCCATCTCTCCTGTACTGGGGAGCCCAGCACCAGCCACAGCACTGTGGATGTTTCACCAGTGCTGGGCAGAGGAGAAGCATCACCTCCCTCGACCGGCTGGCGATGCTCTGCCTAGCGCAGCCCGCCCAGGAGGCTGCTGTCCCCCTTTGCTGCGGGGACCCCTTGCTGGCTCACAGTCAGCTTGTCCCCCAGGACCTCAGCCAGGCTCCACTAGGACCCCAGGAATGCTGCGCGGCTTTGCTGGTCTGAGAGATAAGCAAAGCAAATGTGGTAGAAAGAGGTATTATCTTTTACTAGGCCAACTCAGAATGCTGGAAAAGGCAGACAAGAAGAATCCCAACAGTGAATGAAGTTACAGTGCCATCAATTGAGATCAGAGGAAATAATTTCTAATGAAATGTACAAATAATCTGTGGAACTGCCCCGAGCCACTACTGAAGCAAACAGCACAAATCTCATAGACTATCCAGGGACACTCCAGTGAACAGGGAAAGCTTCTCCAGCTTTACTGATAGGATTGCAAATCTAAGATGTAGAAATCTTTATCCCGCAGGACAGGGCACGTGGCTAATAACCTGCCTAGACAAAATGCCCAATTATATTGGATTAAGTTTTCACATTCAAGCCAAACGAATGATCTCCTCCTCTACAAACCCACAACACTATCCACTCCCAGAGACAAGGTCTTGCACTTGATGGACCACTGCTCTCAACTTTAAGGCAATTTCTGTGCTACTCTTTCCTTTATTGATTCAGGCTCCCCATTTTCATTAAAACAAGGAATTAAATCTTGTACTCTTGAACAGCGCTACAATATATCCTCGAGCATTGCTGCTCCCAGCTGGAAATAACTGAACCAGCCGTAAGTCCCACTGCCAGTAGCCCAGACCCAGCCACGAGTCGGGTGTGAGGGGGAGCAGTGCAAGCGGAGCCGTGTCCTACACTAGAACTGGAAGGATTCAGCACGGGCCACTTGAGCCCACCCTGCCAGGATCCACCACGTGCTTACTGATATTAACAGAGCTCTGGAAACTCCTCACCTTAGACATGACCTGTTTATTTTACCTATTCTTAAAACAATATACATGCATGGGTTTTGCTTCTCGTTTATTACACCAAAGATAAGTAGCTTCAGATACATGTGTGAGCTGTTTAGCTAGAAAAGGCTATATAAATTGTCTTCAAACTACTTGGAAGAGCACATATTTACCAAGATGACAGTGTATTTGCAGAGGGGTGGATCTAGCCCTGTTATAACTATTTCTTCAAGCCTTTGTTTTAGCAGCAGTATTTAACTTCTACATAAATCCTGAAATATTCAAATAAACACAAAGATAAATATAATAAATAATAGTAGATGATAATCTAATAATCAAATAGATAATAAACACTTTACTCAATAAAAGATAGACACAACAATATCAAACAGAGCAGTTACACCCAGGCATCGTTGGCAAGGTGCCCTCTGGCAGAAAAGGCAACCCGCACAGCAGGCTGCATCAACAACCATGCAGCCAGCACTGGGACGAGTGATCCTTCCCCTCTGCTCAGCACTTGTGTGAGGACATCCAGGGTGCCGTTTTGGGCTCCCCAGTACAAGACAGACGTGGATACGCCAGAGCAGGGTCTAGCGGAGGCCACCAGGATGGCCTGGGGCTGGAGGAAATGCTGAAGGAACAGGTGGGCAACACTAAGGGATCCATCATGTAGTGGTGTTTGACTTCTACTAACTATTTAGCTCACAGACAAAGAATAACTTCAGACTGTATGCAAGCCCAGCACATATTAGTGTGTTTCATTGCTGACAAGGTGAAGCGCTCACAGTCAGTGTAAAACACACCTACCAGCTCAGAGGCACGTGCGGCAAACATGCCTCTGTGACTTCTTTTTGGAGATCTGGGGGACCCTCTGGGCATCGGTCTTGAGGAACATCTGCAACTGACTGAAGTCAGCCGAAACCAGCAGCGCATTGTTGTGTAATGCTCTTTCCTGCCAGGTAAATAGTGACTAAAAGGTGTGAAATTCTGTACTGGCTTTGAAAATAGCCAAGAAAAACAAAGGAGTTTCTTCCAACTTGCTGTCTCCAACTGGGTGCCCTACTAACCAGCAACACCACATGGATAACACATCAGAGCCAAGAGGAGATAGCTCTGGGAACACAAGTTTTGATAAATATAGCTGAACAACTACTGCCAGCAGGCATCAGCAAGATTGAATCCCACTGTAAATGTTCAAATGTGTGACCAGGTGCTGGATTTTTACTGCTCGTGAACTCCAACAAAAAGCAATTTCTTCCACCCACCAGAGAATTGAGCCAATCACAAGACAACAAAGTAGCAGAGAACAGATACATTCAGCCAAAAATTATCTAGGTTTAGTGGAAATCAGATCCAGCTCCCAGGTTTCTGGCAAGTGGATAAGACAGCCCTTGGTGTCACAGCAGCCACCACGGCAGCGCACCGTGTTCAGCTCTCATGTACTTCACAGTGCCTAAACACAACTCTCACAGCTTCAGGTGTGACTCAGTGCTTAGACAATCATACAGTTATGCTTGCATTATAAATAATATCATAAACATCCCAGACGATTGTACAAGTATGGTTGCATTATAGCAGCACAGAAAGGTAAATTGTAAACCATGTACACACACTTCAATGTAAAATTTTACTCTACCCTACCTGTCTTGTACCAGGAAAACAGAATTTTACACTTGCTCACAAACTTGCCACAATCCAATCCCCTGCACAGCCCTTCCCCATTTCTCCTTAGAATGATTACTTGATGTTTGATATTTCCCAAGACAATTTTTAATTTAAATTGCTAGAAAATCCATACCAACCTGCAATTCAAAAGTATAGATATGAACTGAGCAACAGATCCAGTGGAAATAGAGACCTAACCTAGAAATACTGAGAGACTGTTAAATGCAGAGGTTCTGGCAGGGAATATTTCCAAATAGCAGAAACACTTGCTGAAGTTACAGAGTCTTTCTTTGTGTTTTCTAAACAATACTCATTCTGTATGGTATGGACGTGCCCCTGACAGTGCTTTTAACTTTCTGCTCACCAGCACCCTGGAATTTTTGAATTAAGCCTGAAGGAAATTGAGCAAAGCTCAGGCAAACACTACACAAACCAGACCTGAAAAAAATCAGCATTTCACAGCTGGTATTTATAGATTTAAGGATTAAAATCCCTGGAATTGCTGCTTACTTGCTCATTTTTCATGAGCTTCTCCTCCTCTCCTTCTTTATGAAACACCCTAATTTTTTTTCCCCTCTTGATAATCTTTATAAAACACACATCATTAGTACTGCACACTTGGTGCTGGATTACTGAATATGCAACACTGACTCTAACAATACTTTCTGAGAAAGAAACCACAAGGTATTGGGAAGAATTTGCTGTGTATCTGAATCTTATTCCCTCCTCAATAGGTTTATAAAACACGGGATTTGGAAATAAACAGGTCTTTTCTGCAAGTGCTCTGCATATGGAGTCACTGAGTTTCTCTTTCTCACACATGCCTGTATGAAGGACTACAGTATTTCAGATGCTTTTCACCCCCAAGCCCCTCCACAGCAATTTCCTCATGCCCACACGTTTCCTCCACCACCTCGCATCCCACTCTCCTCTGCAAATTACACCTCACATAAACATTGCTGGGTTACTTGCAAGTGGCACATGTTCATTTTCTCCTCCCTTCCTAATATAAATTTCTCTCCTAGCAAATATACAGAAGGGACAGGAAAAGCAAAACAGGTCTTACCTTTTGATGGTCGTCTTTGTTTCGTTTGTAGAGAAGAGAACGTACCCATTACAGCACCCATTGCAAAAGCTACTTGTGAGTTTTTGGGGAGGATTTATTTTGGCTGTGGGGTGTTTTTTTTTTGTTTTTTTTTAATTCTTCTCACCCCACCCCCCCACCGCCAGTGAACAAAATCTATGTGAAATGCCCCCAAGAACAAAACAAAACAGAGGAAGTCAAGAGAAGAAAGAAAAGAAGAAAGGAGGAGGGAAAAAGCAAAGCACTGCAGCTCAGCGTTCAGCAAGCGTTAAGCTTTGAGGGTTTTTTTTTTTTTTTTTTAAGTCAACACACATGCACTGACTCACAGCCGGCTGCACTGTTATTATTCAAAACAGCTCCCCATCAAAATTTAAATGCTAGGTAGATTCCCTCAGACCAGAGCTGGCAGCAGATGCATCAAAATATTTACTGGAGCACAGCCACATAAACACACAGGCTAATTCTTCCTCCCGTTCCCTTATGGCTCCAACCAGCAGCCTGTAGGTCTAGTGAGGGAGCATCAGTGCATCTCTTCCAGTGAATACTAAACTGGAGTCCTGTAGACATGCTGAGGGTCTCAGGGGGGAAGCCAGGGCTTTGGGCTGGGTACCAATTCGGAATGAATGGAAATCTTCTGAGTGGGAAACGGTAGTGAGCAAGGCATCAAAGCCCCAGCTGCGCGGACTGCATGCTCCTGCTAATTAAGAGTCTGACAGAAAGGTAGGAAGCAGCAATCTCTAACAGTCTTCTCAAGCAGAAAAGTCAGGGGAAAATAAGTAAGTGCAACAGGGGAAAACAGAAAATTTCACTACAATCCTTTTCCTTCACATACTATCTCATGCACTAGAAGCAAGACAGTTGCTAACAACTTATTTTTCTGCCAAGTACGTATGTGCATATCCTTTTTAAGGATGTTAAAACAACAAACCATTGAAACTAAATTGTGCAAACATCCAGTGGCTCGGAGGAGGTAGGACAATTCCCAGCATTTTCTTCAGTTCTGTCATATTTCAAAAAATCGGCTATGCATCTTCTTATGTTTTCTCAGAAGGTGAAATAGCAAGTGCTCAAGTACAGAAAGAGTTAAAAATACCTAGGCAGCTGTCAGAACCAGAATTAATTTGCTATTTGCACACGGTGACTGAGATTAAGGCAGCATCTGTGCAAATACTGTATTTGTCTAAAGAAATTCATTCCTACACCAGAGACCAAAGCACCTTGTCTCAACAGGTTTCCCCAGCTTTCCTCTAACTTTGCAGTAAAGATTTCATCAAACGCAGATCCCAGAGCCCCCAGGATCAGAAGCTGCACAGCATCGGTGTCCCTGGAGGTTAAAGCCCTGTGTTATGTTCTGCTCACACGCTGTCAGCAATGCTGTCTTTCATTCACAGGTGTATTTGCATCCCTAGTGTATACCAGCAAAGAGCTTTCAATTAGTTGCTAGTTGCAAAAGGCATTACACAAAATAATTTGGGGTGGGGTTTTTTGTTTTCTTTTTTTTCTTGTTTTACAACTCAAAACACAGCAATTAAACTTTTTCTGAGGAGCATCTGAGGTAAGGTCCTGTTTAGATACCAAAGTCCTAAACTGAAACATATCAGTTTGCAGGCAGGTGCCAAGTACCTGAGACTTGGGGCACACAGTGCTGCCACTGTCATCGTGGGGGGAGCCTGTCCTGCCTTGTGCAATGCTCCCTGCCTGCCCCCAGTTCTTCCCCCAGGCTAGCCACGGCTGTTGTCCCACAGCCCCGGGGCTAACAGGCTTCTCCATCCACCTGGATCCAGATGGGGGTTCCCCAGACTAAGGTGATATCCACAAGGCACTGAAAAGCTGTTTGAGATTCTTAAGCTCTTTTTTATTTAAATATTTATATTTATTTTATTAATATTTTATTTGTGTTTACACATTGAAATGTTAGATAGGCTACAGCGTGCATGTGGAAAATCACTGCTCTTGGTATTTGTGCACACAACAAAGGCTGGAGGATGACCAGAGGCCACGGCAGTTGTGCCCTCACGTAACGGTGGCTGCTTCATGCCATGGTTGCCAGCATGAGAAACCAGCAGGTGAGGACGTGCCTGGATTTCTCATTTCTCATGCAAACAGGCAACAAAGAGAGATTGTGGGGCTCCTGTTCGGCAGGCTGGGTTTGCACCCCCTTTGCCACCTCAGTGATACATTACTACCCTTACTGGACGTGGGTGCCATGACAGAGCCTCCACGGCTCTTGGGGCAGCAGCTGTGCTGGATCAGGCCTTCACCAGTGGGTGAGGGCTGCGGTGGTCCTGCCTCCCTGCAGCAGGAGGTCTTAGTGCCATCTCTGGACTTCTCTATTGGCATCAAGTCAGCTAAAAGCATCCTACCACAAAAAGCAACAGCTGTCAGTGGGACACTGTGCTCCCCTGTCCTCTGCTCCCAGGCATGGTGTCTCCAAGACGTCAAAAATGGAAACCTCCTCAATCTGGGCAAAGTTGTCACTAGCAGAAGTCAATGAGCTGCAACTCCTGTCACATCATCCACTCGCAAAACCACACGAGTTGACTCATGCACTGGGGAAAAGTGTGTTAGACACCTAAGAGGTCCAAAGTAAACGGTCACAAAGAACTACATGGATTATCATAAAATCACAGAATCATTTAGGTTGGAAAAGACCTTTAAGATCAAGTCCAACCGTTAACCTAGCACTGCCAAGTCCACCACTAAACCATGTCCCTAAGTGCCACATCTACACATCTTTTAAATACCTCCAGGGATGGTGACTCAACCACTTCCCTGGGCAGCCTGTTCCAATGCCTGACAGCCCTTTCCACGAAGAAATTTTTCCTAATATCCAATCTAAACCTCCCCTGGCACAACTTAAGGCCATTTTCTCTCATCCGATCACTTGTTACTTGGGAAAAGAGACTGACATCTACCTTGCCACAACCTCATTTCAGCAAAAAGCACCTAAAAAGTAGTTGGCTTCAGGATTTATCCTGACATCGGCTGGATCCCAGCCATGCAGAAAGAGCTCGACCTGGGAGCGACAGATTAGGCTGCCCATATGATGAGATACCCTAGAAAAAAGTAATTCAGGAAGATAAAATTGCACCCCTGATGCTGCACTGTTGTCTACTTAAAACAGCATGGTATATGAAGGCGGAGGGCAAATGTGAATATTACGTTTTCTTTGAAACTTGAAAGAAAAAAGATTTGTCTTGGCTGGAAACCAGTATTGACAGATCCCTATGAAATCACGGGGATAAACAGTTACATGCATTTCTGTTTGTATCACTCAAATATACAAGAATGGGGACAAGAGGAGGGATGATGTCTGAGGCTGGGTGGACAAGCACAGAATCCCAGATCACCAGGTCAGAAGCAGCCGCTTTCTCTCACAGCCCAAAATCAAGACCTTAGAGGAACAGAAGCATTGCAAACACTAATGAATTAGGGTATTTGCCACAGCACGCAGGAATTCTCTTTCCCCAACAAATTTATCAACCTAAGAGATAATAACTGAGACGTAACAAGTGCTGATGGTCACCCTCTATCCGAGGAGCTAAATACTTTTCAGAGTATTTCCTTTAGAGGTGAGATGAAGACTGAGCTCTGACTGTGATGGTGAAACGTACAGTTCTAGCTGTGGGCTTACCTAAGCCAGCATCCTGGGTAAGAGCTACTATCAAAGGATCAAAAGTACCTCGAGGAAAGGAGATACCATATTATGCCGAACCCGACTGCAGCCTGCAGTGTTGATCTGCAGTGCTCCAGAGCCCAGCCATTGCTAACTTCCCAGTGCAGTCAGAAACCCCAGCTGCACATTGTGGGGCTCTCTCACGGTAAGATTTACACACAGTTCTCAAGCATTTGCTTGCACAGCTGATGGTATGTAATGCTTCATGATGCCTGTGCCATGCCTAAACCCATCCACTTTCCAACAAAAAGGCCACCCAACAGGTGACTTGTGTGACCGTCCCAGCAGTCACTGCTAAGGAGGGGAGAGTACCCCACAGGAAAGGGCCACAAGTGCTTCATGCAGGCAACGGGCAGGCACACGCTAGGCACTCACAGATACAGCAACACACGAAAAGCATCCATTGAGGTATGCCTCTGCCCCAACAGAAGCCTGTGTACATACTCAGCCAAGCACTCAATGCTGGGCACTCATCTCCCAAGCTAGATCAGCAGGGCAGACATGTCCCCGTGGGTCACCGCTAATCCATCATTATTGTCTCCCAGCAATGAAACCCCATTCCATCCTTTTACCACTACTATATACCATATTGTAATAAATTCTGTCTACTGACTAACAAAACCATGACCTAATACTATTCACTGACCCCCTTCCTGATTTCTTTCTGCCTCTTAACTCTATGCTGTTGCTTTTAATAAGCATCTGTGAGACTTTGAAACATCAGAGCAAAGAAGACAGACACTAGCAGTGATGTAGGTGCTTATTTGTTGGATGTAACCAGAAGGTTTGGTCAGAATAAGTAGTTCATTATTTTTAATAAATGCAAATATAGCATCTTCAATTAGGGAGTCGTATCACCAGCTAGCTGATATCGGTACAGGATGGAATTCTCCTGGGAGCAAGGTCACAGGGATTGCTACAGCTCTGCTCCCTGATGCAGGATCAGGTTGTCTCGCCACTAAAGACAAGTGCAGTCTAGCAAAACGGAGCCAGACCACACTTGTGTTATATCTATCCTGAACTACGCATTTCTGGTATTTTTGTGGGTATATACAGGAAAGTAGAGCGGGAGGCTGTTTTTTTCATCATGCAGAAATGTGGACTGTTGCCAGGAGAATACACCCTCCCTAAGCACAGTATCTAGGGACGTAATCTCTGTTTACCAGCCATCCTCTCCTACAAGGCAAAGCTGGCGACGTCGATATGTAGGACTAGCAAGGGAATGCCTCAGACATACCCAGATTTTAAAACTTAGGGCATTGGTAAAATTCTTTCTGATGTATTTTTTCTGTCTCCCAAAGTACAGCAATGAGCATTTGCATAATAGGAACACAAATAAAACCTGAAAACTGCCTGTTTATAGCAAGCCCTTGTCATTCACTCTGTATCTATCAGCTTTGAGTGGTTCCAGGTAGGCTGTGCTTTAAAAAAACTATATAGAGCTGGAAGCGATAGATTCCTTTTCCCTTCTGGGTATTTTACGAATGAGACCTAGGCAGCATTGGTCAGAGTTTCTTTCTATGTGCTTAAGACTAAAGGAATTTCATTTTTCATATTCCAGTAACTAACACTTGTTTCAGGGAAGCATTTTACATTTACCCAACAAGGAGTGCTTCGCTTTAAGGCAGAGGTGACTTTCTGTTCACCTGAGCAGCTACTGTTTTTCTTGAGGCTGAATGTAAACCAAGCCCTTCCGACAAGCAACTGAGAGCGTACAAGTAGCAAACTGGAAGCTGGGATGATGCCGCGTGAGCAATGACATAGAAATGCCAGGACTCCTGCTTTCAGCTGTGTCCACTCAACTGTAGCCTGGTCAGGTGTTCATAATTTGGGACCTATGGACACCGGCCCAATTACTGCTCAGTGCTCTGGCACAAAATTGCTTCCAGCCATGGTGACAAGCTGGGTACCCCCAGCAGCCCAAATGCAGTTGCTCCTGTGGTACTTTGGGCATGGATTCCTCCATGAGGGACAGCAGCCGGAGTGGAGTGGGAGACATGAATTTTGCATCAATTGCACAGGCACTGATACGGCAGCCCCCTTGCAGAAGCTGCCTGTGCACCATGAGCGCTGTCCACAAGCTCTTGCCCTCTCTTGCAGCTCTCTCTGATTTTTAAAGCAGTTCATGAGACACTGAGACTTGGTTATCCGGGGCGGGGGGGGGGAATAAAAATCAAAAGCAACAAGGAAAATGTTCCTTTTCTAAGAGAATGAAATGAGAGTTTCTGTTGCTTAGCAAATTTTTAACCAGTTGCTGTCCTTGGCTCTCTGTGCCAAAACATGCTCTGCCAAGTGCTTTGCCTGACCCTAAGCCCAAGGCTCCACAGAAGACCTGCCAGGAGCCTCTCTGAGCCATGACCTGTCCGATTGCCGAAGTCACTGCTTGCTTGGGTGAGGAGTTACAGAGAGCACATCTACCCCACCATGCCGGAGCACTCCAGATGTTCCTCCAGTGTCACTGAAGGGCTCATCCTTCAGGTCATCTCAGTGCTAAGGCTCCAGGCAGCAGCACTCCACACAGTCACAGACCAACTAAGGAAGACAAAGGTGGAAAAGCATGGTAAGAAATGGATAAAAATAGCTCCAGCTGGACGCTGAAGAGGTAGAAATCATCACTGTCACAACCACATGCACAGAGCTTGGGATGGTGACAAGACTCCATAGTGCAGCCCTCGCCAGACTGAGCCCACAGGACTCCAAGGAACAGGAGAAAGGCGAGCATACCATTTCTCTTGCAGTAGTAGTCATCATCTTTCTTTTCTTTATTTCTCTGCTATTATTAAATATGATTCTTTGATTAGACTGCTAAGGTTTCAATTACACTAAGCAAAACATTTTGAGGTGTGTTTCTTTACTACAGATATATATTATTAACTTACTGAAATTGTCCCAGTTCAAAGCAGGAAGGCAGACAGCTAAGAAAAGTCCACCTACTGAACAAACACACCCAGCCACTGCAAAGACATACAGGGATAAACTGAAGCAGCATGGGACAATCTGCTCTGCCACTGGAAACCAGCTTGATCACAGAGACCAAGATGAGGCAGTTTTTTGCTGGTCTATACCTGTAAAAAGCATTTGGGGATCTTTGTGGGCCATCATTTACCTTTTTATCAATATAAAGACATATCGGGTCTTCCTACTCTAGATTTTCACGAAGTCAGAATTCACCACGTGTATTTTTTTTCCAGCACCTATTTTTTGGAAATGCTTTTTTCCAAAAAAGCAACAATACACAAGGGCCTAATTTCATTCTTTTTTTCTCCATTCACAGGCCATTATAATAAATGGGGATGTTTTCAAAGACATCTTTTGCTCTTTGTAAGGACAAGGTAGCAGAACAGGAGCTATTAAAAGATTCATTACTGCACCTCTACAGACCCAAAGCAAATTCTCATGCTAGCTAGCTTTGCCAGATCTCAAAAGCTAAAGGTCCTCCCTTCCATTTTGATGGAAATATATTTTTCATGACATGAAAGCCAGTGAATAATAATGCTGAGAAATCAGATGGAATAAATGAGCCTTAAAGCTTTGGGATCATCTAGATTTTCACATAAATCAGGCAGTGACAATATTAAAGTGTGGGAAAGCCACTTGCTTTCCAGTCTATAGCAAATACAGCTATGGAAAACCGAACAAAATAAATGTAATAGTCACTTAATGCTGCCAAACAGGGAACAAAAAGCCAGGTGTTGAGGTCTGAGCAATAAGTGGTGCTCCTCTTCTTTAACATCCTGAGAAGGAGAGTGGAGAATGGAGCTGGCATTTTGCATCCTCTTGTTCAGAGCAAGCAGTCAAGCATCGGTCTCCTGAAATCAAGATCAGATATCCCTGCTCTGTTCTGGCCTTTCTTCTTGCAAATACCAAAACAGATCACCACTGCAGCTGCACATAGGTATGCATGGACATACACATTTGTTTACTTAAAGGAAATAAAAAGAAAAAAGAACAACATATTGTTTGGCCTATGTGAAGCAGCATAGTGAGATATAAAAAAACCCTACACTATTGTCTGCTGATTCTTCTTTGTTATAGTAATAAAACTGGGCAGAACTCCACTGAGCAGACCTAATGTTTGCCCTAAGGTTATCACATTAAAAAATAGATAGCTGAGGGCTCAGGAAGGGAATACTTCACATTTCTAGTGACAACTTACAAAATATGAGGTTACTGGTTTGTAGCTTTGGGTGGAGTATTTCTTCAGTAAAGAGAGGGAGACTGTTTCCAGATGAAAACTTGAAAGAATAGGAGACAGATGAAACCTGGGCAAAGCACATGCCCAAAGTGCAAGGAGAAATACAGGAGCACCCAGCGGGGTTGTCCTGGCACACCACTACCAGCGGGTGGGAGTGAATGCTGACAGACGGGCAGCAGGACACTGTGCTGAACTGTACGATGACCTCACCTCACGTCATAAAGGTGACGACAAGAAACTTCAGCTAGGCAGAAGGCGAGGGAGCCAGGAGACCATCAGAAAAGACTGACGGCATTGGTGTGCCAAAATGAAAAGGAAGGTGGTAAACAACAGGGATGCGAACCCACCTGGTGAAGGGAAGGAGCTGAGCAGAGGCCGGGAAGCAGGAATAGGAAACGGCTGCGCTGCTCCCCAAAACACGAGCCTTTGGCAAGGAAACTGTCAGTAAAAGGTGGGGTTTGGGGACAGGGAAACAGAAAAGCTGGAAGAATTTCATAACAGCACCCATCTGGGAGCAGGAGGAGGACAGGGGCCAGTCCTGAAACAAGGCTGCAGAGCCAGAGTGCTCAGAGGAAGAGCGTGTCTTGGCTTGGCACAGCCAAGGACGCCGGGAGGAGGCTGCACGCAGAGGAATCAAGAACTGCAACCTTTTGTTCTCAGGATGCCATTACAGTAAGGCCTGAGGATGAAAAAGCTCACATTTCAGTAATGAAAACCATCTATTACCCCATGAAATCTGTTTGCACATTGTGCCAAGTGAAGTCTTGCCTTTCAAATTTATCACATCCATACGTGAGAAACTTCAATATGGTTTCAAGCAGAAAACCCTGAGGAATATTAGTCAGAACCATCAGGCCACAGAGAAGGCTGAGAAGCAGGACACCACGACTGCACTGTGGGAACCACACCAAAAAGAGTTAATGTCATTTGAAAAGTAGTACATGGATGTGAATGTAACGTGTTATGGCATCTTTCACATACAGAACAAGGTGTGAGAGACTGAAAGAGTTAATGTCTCAAACATTGTGGTGGGGGAAGTTCTGCTTAAAGACAAACCCTGCACAGCAAGGAACCAAGGTGAAAAGCCCATCAGCTCAGACATCAGCAACAGGAGGGGGAGGGCGCGCTGGAGGGTGCGCAGCTCCTTGTTCTGATACAAAGATCAAACAACAGCCACGTCTGCACGGAAGGAGAAGTTACTCCATAAACCCGCAAACCCGAAGGCTCACAAACTGCTCATTAGCCTGAGGAGTTCGGGTGCCCGCCCGAAGGAGGGGCAAGGATGATAAAAGGACACAAACTGAAGCCCCACGTGCGCAAGCCCACTGGAACTGGACCCCTCGGCTGACTGAACCAACGCTGGACCCAGGACTGGTGAAATCTTTCTGTCTTCCTTTTTCTCTCTCTGTCTTCTTCTCTCTTTCCTTTTCCACAATCCCTACACCTTATCTGTTTCAAGATATAAACCGTTGACCAAATCTGAAACTAAGAGTGGATCCAGCCGCCCCTGGGCCCTTCTCTGAGGAGGAGTCTGGAAAGCAAGGGGGTCTGCTCTGAACCTCGTGACTCAACGGGAGGGATCTCCTTATTCCCTGAATCGATGTATATGGTTACCCTGGGTTACACGGTTTACAGAAGTACTCTTATGCCAATTCCTGTTGTGAGACACCCCGCCACCCACTATCATGCCTCCCCAGTTCAATTTGCTTCTGTCATGAATAAAATCTTTAACTGATCGTTTGGTGTCGTTTCACCTTAATTTAGCCTGAGGGAATTTCGAATTAAACACGACTCCCTGGTCTGTCCAGTCTGGGTCCGTGACACAAGGGGAGGGCTTTTAAGGGAATTTTGGCAGCCAGTGGTAACAGAAAATCCCCAAAGCCTTTTTTCCCTTTGCAGGAAGAGAGGCCAGGGCAGAGATGCTGCATCACACCGTGTCGCACAAAGCCCGATCGAGACTGGCCTGTGTGAGGGGAATACGATAACCTGGCCGCCAGGTAGACATTTAATCCTGGTCCCTGCAATGGCACTGACAGCAGAGATGGCAATATTCACAAAACAGGCACTTGGCTGCTAAAAACACCCCAGGGAACATCAAGCAGCCAACACCAAGTACCAGGTAGATGCACAAACCCAAAGCTCAGTAAACCACTTTTTTATCTTAATACATGAGCATTTCTAACGCATCCACAGCCTCTATGAACATTACAGAGGAAGCGTACAGCTAAATTAACAGGCTCAGAGTGACGTATATTGTGACCAAACACAGAAAAAGACCACAGGGCAACACATCCTGGTCGTGTGCATGATGACAAGGACATCTCTCCCAACAGCTGGGACAGGCAGTGCCGGAGCATGGCATGTACTTGCTGCCTTGCTCACACACCCAGCGTCAGCTCGGCGCTGTTTGAACTTACAAACCAAGCAAGCTGAGCGACAGGCAGGAATTCAATGGTGTTTTGTTCCCAGAAGCATTAAAGAGAATATGTCAAAACTATATAAAGAACGTGAACAATAAATGTCAATCCAGGTTAACAGCCAGTTTCATTTCTGTCTTGTGATAATGGTCAAAGAGGCCTCATTGAGAAAGTAAAAGCAATTTTTAATTATTCAGTATTTCCATGGATGACTGATAAATTGACTCCAAACAATTCTACAGTCAGTGAGTTTGCTTTAGGGAGGAGAACAGGGTAGAGAAGACATTCAGATGATCTTGGATCTCTCCTTTCCTTTTGCTTTAATGCACTTCAAAGAAATGTGCCAAACTAACCACATATAATTCAGGTCATTGAACAGAGGCACATACCGCTGGGTAACTAACGTGGATAGTTAACCAGCTATTTTTGTTTCACATTTCAATTCTCACCATAGGGTCTTGTAAAAGAGAACAAGAGCAGCCATTAGACACCCCCAGGTAAGTTCAGCTCGTGTCAAGTTAAATCACATCAGGCAAAAAATATGCTAAATAAGAGGATATTCTGTTTGTACATTGGTACTGTTTCATTCTGAATGTGCTAGGAATGCATGCCAGACATGGATGCTCCCCTGGCCAAGTCCTGCTAGAAGGTGCTCTAGAAAAGTCAGAATTTTTAGTTTTCTAATCATTAATGGCATCACGCTTTAACTGAAATGATGTACAACGTTCATCGCATCATTTCTTAACTTTCAAAATAAGCACAACTTTCTTAATGAAGATTCATAGTTTTATGTTTCTGTTTTATGCTGTACTGTTTCCTGCTGGAAAAAAACTAATAGGATTATTCCACTAAAAAATGCTGTTTGAAGCTGGATAAAACAATGCATTAAAATGGAGATTAGCTTGGCAAGTTTCATTAAGATAAAGTAAGCACCAGCACCTCCCAAACTCATCATATCCTGCACACCAACCAACCAGGTTTATGTGTCTCCGAATTTTCCATCCTGCAAATGCACATCATCTAATGCTCCACCTGTACAAACTTCCTGCAGTAAATTAAGAGTTTGGTTTTGATACAAAGGTGCCCCTCAGTACATTAGCATCAGTCTAGCATATTGCCTGAGAATATTTGCATCCATTGTTATTGTGTATTGAACTACACTACTTCTGTGCAAGATGGAGCATACTTTTTGCTGCAGACTGGACATAAACAGGCTTTGAAGTTAAGATGTGGCACCTGCCCTGAATACCCAACTAAAACCAGATTATGTCTGATACCTCGCTATAGCTACAGCAATCCCAGGCAAAAGCAAGCTTAAGAACAAATGTCAGATGTTAGCAGGGCAGTGGTTTACCAGTATCTATGCAAGCAATCATGGGGAATCACATCGTCCCTATGGAAACCTCAAGGTCTGTGATATGTGCAATGATTACTGCCAGCAGTTAATATACTGAAGTCATTCACCAAATTAAAACAAAGACTAAATTACACCAGAAAGATCATACTCCAAGTTACATATAGAAGTAAACGTAAATTAAGTTGGATATGAGAAAGTAGGGTAATAGTGTGATCTTTAAACTGAAACCTCCTTAGCGCGTGACCCACAGGACAAAGTAAGGTTTGTTCTACAGTGGGTTTCATGGGGTGGGGGGAGGCGGGGGGGGGGTGGGGAATTGTTTCAGGTAGCTCTCAAGTAGTTAAAATCACTGACATTGTCAATAAATGTTTTCAGGATTGATGAAATCATGAAATCATAATGGGAGCCAAATCCTACCTTCCTTTGACCAAAGGAAAACAGCAGTCTTTTTGGAAAAAAAGGTTTTGAAAATCTGTTTCTTAGGCAGCTAGTTTTTATCTAGATTCAGTAGCATTATTAGATGGCAAAACTACAAAGATATGATGTGAAAAACACACTGTTGAGACACTCAAAAATCTTGACAAATTTGGAGGTCTCCGCATTTTGCAGAGAATCACCTGTTTTGGGGATTAACTGCAGCGCCCCTGTAATGTGTTTCTTTCAGCAGTACCAGTGAGTATTTCCATCTGTAACTCCATCTTAACTTCATTTATGTGAGAGAATTCACATTAAGGTCGCAGCAGATGAAGAATGCTTCCAATAAAAGGAATATGTGCCATTCCTATAGTGCTAGCTGGTGGACTGAATTATTATTATTATTATTATTATTACAGTTACATAATAACTTTCATCTTGATGCTGAAGTGCTCCCCAAATCACATCATCGGTGACAGTTATTTTCAAATTCTGTCCAATACACCAATCCAGATACTCTCTGGAGTTATTAACTAATTAAAAATATTCCATTTCAAGATGTACCTATGGCAGGTTGGAGACAGCTCTGAGACAAACTGCAGCACTACTTCCATTGCTGGCAGCACACTGGTGTGTGCGACAACCCCAACTAAAGCAAATGGACCCAAAACTCAAATGCAGATACTCAGGTCAGAATATCTATATTATTTTTAATTTACCCAGTCAAGGGTATCTTCAGAACTGAGTATCAAGACTTTTTGGAACACATTGCCATTAAAGTGCGAGTTGAACAAGCCACGCTGGCAGAGTATGATTTCTCTTAGCCACAGAAGAGCTGACAGGGAAAGCAGCATCCCTGCTGTGCTACCAGGGCCAAACCCTCAGCTGGAGAAAGGATCAGCACACTATGTCACTTCAGGAAGCAGTGCCGATTTCAGATACACACACGAATCTGCCAAACATTGCCACACCTCATGCATAGCCCCCAGAGATATAGGGACAAAAGAAGAAATTTGTTTGCAGAATAAAATTTCCAAAGCAAACAGAATTAGTCTCTTGTCCATCAGGTACTTTTCACACATGCAGAAAATTATACTGTTATTTTTGCCTTTTCCCCCCTCCTCTATCAGCATCCAGAGCATGCCTTCCAGTAGCCTAAGAAGTTGACCCATACTAGATTAGTGCAAGCAGTATATAAAACTCTGTTATTTGTTACTGGAGACTTGTTTCAACACACAGACACAGACTGCATGTACACCAAGAGTGAGCACTAACCTTTGGGCAAACCAAGTATCTGCTGCAGCAAATACATTATTAGCCAGCTGTTGTCTGACCTGTTCAGTGTTCTTGCAAGGGAGACAGTGTTTTACTCCTATGCTGGACAATGGGCAAGTGATTAACGTTCCCATAGATCCCCTTCTCAGTAAACCCCTGCTGCTAATCCCTATGGGGTAGGAATTTTTGCATCTCTGCAGAGTAGCAGGGTATAACTGGGAATGCCTCTTAGTGGAAGAAAAGCTACACAAACTTCTGCCATAACATGGAGGGTACATTAAATAGCTAGACAACTACAGCATTAGCAATTTTCTCATGAAGCTGATGAATAACTTCCCATCAGGTGCAGATCAGTAAATTCCAGTCAGCCCTTTGTTTTCTTCCCAGGTCCCCTCCATTTGGCTTCTGCTGAAGACTTATTCCTTGGTTTAGATTTAATTCTTGCCAGAGAAATGACAGCAAAAAAATTAATAGCAAACTTATACGAAACAAATCTTCAGCAATCCTCTTTCGTGAGCTATGAAGATTGTCATCAAGATTTCATTAATCTAGTGGAAAAAGCCCTTGCATAAACCAGCCATCAGGAATCTAAAAGATGCAGGTTGGTTCACAGCTGTGGCTGCTGCGTTCCCAGCCCAGGGAGTGGGCTCTGCAGCGCCCCGAGGGCAGCGGGGGTCCCGGCCACTGCTTCTCTGTCTGTGCCTTTACCCTTCCAGTTTACAGACGCCCCTGGAGTCAACTGCCCCCCTGGCACAGCTGGTTAATACAAATTGCAAGTAAGTTTGGGTATGAACGGGGGCAGAGAGAGACAGGCAGATGTCAGCTTTAAGTTAAAGATGCAAACCCTAAATGGACAAACACAGAAAAGCATTATGCACGAGGTTATAATTTTCAGGCTACAGTACCATTGTAAAAACTGAAATACATACTATCTTCTGTCCTTAATGCGTCTAGATGAGAAAGTCTAATATTTTCTTGCCCTTCCACATGGAAAGATAAAAAAAATTTCAGATTCACTGAACAGCACCAGAAAAAAATGGGAATGAAGGCTCACTGCTTCTGATCTTAGTGGAGTCACTCGCTTCATTGCTGTAAGATACATAAATACGCAAATAAAGTAATTCTTTGTTCCTGCTGTGGATATCAGAGTACTCCAGGAACATGAATCCAAGACTCACCTAACCACTTACAATAAAACACCTACTGGGATGTACTGACCTTTCCTAGCCTTCTAATATGGGCCTGGCATTCTAAACAAAACAGTGTCCTGTAATAACTAGGAATTATTTCCAATTACATGGGCAAAGGAGGAAAAAAGGAAACGAAGGAGAAGAGAGATCCCTGTTGCACCAGGACTGGCCCAATTCTACCAGACCAAATTCTGGGGAAAGTCAGAATGACAATTTCATAAACTGCTGAAATTTGAGCAAGTTTTACACAAAAGTTGAGCGTATTCTATATTTTGGGGCATGAATCTTCAATGTTCACTCTAAATATACATTTGTGGGTAACAAAACGGTCTCCTAAGTCTCCTTGTTAGTTTTTTCTTTGCTGCCATTTACATGAAGATAAATACTCAGATCCCAAATTGAAATTCAGATTATGCTTTGCCAAATACTTAAGATAAGCACACGTATAGCCGTTGTTCTAGAAACTGAATATAGAAAAACACATGTATACGCACAGCTGCAGGCTTACCCTCGTAAACACGAGTTCTTGCAGAGATCCTTATAGTACCAGACAGAGAACATACAGGTCTGTTTACATGTTTACATAGCCACAGTGCTGCATAATGTATATATGTGGAGTTAGTTCCCAGTCCAAAACACCTGAAGGAGCTGTCTGCAACTTTAAGTGGAATTAAAAGTTTAACCTAACTAGCCTGACATCTGAATGATGTATAGATCCCAAGAACAGTTCTTTCAGCACTGAGCTGCTACAAAAGAAGCACTTGTGTCAGGGCTAAGCCTGACCTATTGCTGAAGTTATCAATTTGAAATAAGAGCCAAGCCCAAAGGGGCTTTTCCACTCATCTCTGCTTTGCATATCAGCTCAGTGGAATAGATGTTATAAAGCTACAACATGATACATTTTGCAGCAGCAGAAAAAAAAAAAAAAAAAGAGTAATGAAAAGCATTCCTCATCGTTTCATTTCTTTTCATGTTGGCAAATACAGAAACCTTTCTGGCTGCAAATCCATGCTGGTTAGAGAACTCATGCACTGTAAATCTAAAAATGTTGGGACTTGTGATCTGGTTGTTATATAGCCATTCCAAAGCAATTTATCCTTTGTTTCTTGATTACAAATATTTGTTAAAATTATTTTTCATACCTTCCTGTCACAGGCAAAATAGCTGTGCCTAGCATTTAAATTATGGCATTCAGCAACCTTGCTTATGCTAACTGATACTAAATATATTAACAAGGCATGGATTAGCATAACATAAGTATTCACATGTGAAAATGACTGGTCCAGACAGAAGCAAAAGAGATCAGCAGCAGCACATGCATTTGAAACTGTTCCATCAGTACACTCAATCCAACATTAATAACATTTAAAAAAGGATGACATATAAAAAATGTGCTGTGCCGTGTCATAGATAAACCTGAAAAAGAACTCACTGCTTCAGTGATGAGCAGAAAAATCTCTCCATTGGATGAAGTTACAGAAATTCATGAGCAGTGACGGTAGAGAGTAACTATTGCTGAGAAAAGGTGTTTTCCACAAAAACCTTACGTGCCCTGTCCCTGCAAGATGCCGACCACAGCTCAGAAGCTGGGAAAGGAAGGGGCCCAGCTACAGAAAGCAAACTCCATAAGCGAACAAACCATTACAAGCAGCAAACCTGAAACAATTTTAGATAAATTCTACTCATGAATAAATGCCTCCCTATTTCACATGCACCAATACCAAATCTTTCTTCCTTTACTAAGCAGCATCCAAATATCTGACACTCACTCTTTATCTTGTGCTCAATATAGAGGATGAGGTCTAACACTACCTCATGTCTGTATTCCTGGTGTTGACTATGCCTCAGTTGCACTCTGTGTCCAAGGTCAGACAGCAATAAAACTGGAATTCAACATGTACCAAAGGCAGCTGAAAGAAGAAACACGGGGCTGAGCTGTAGGGCATCACGTGGGAGGATGAGCGAGATAAACAAAATACCCAACAGGCTTGTTAAAGCCAGGCTTTTCCTTTAGTCTCTCACAATCAGAATTGCCCACAAATGGTAACAGCGCATTAAATATTGAATCAGGGTGGGGAGAGTAAGTGCACACAGTGAATGAAAGAAAAAACAGGAGAGGAGGATATAAAATCTTTTTTTTTTTTTTTTTTTTCTTTAAATTATTTCATCCTTGGCCCACTTGAAGTTGATTAAGCATCACTTCACTTAAGTTGTCTTCCTGGAGTGGTGGGAGGCATCACAGGCTCATTACATTTTGGCAGATCCTGGGTGAGCGTGATTTCCTCCAGCATTTTCTCCCCTCCTTGAGGCAGGTTTCTATCTTTCTGGCATCTGACCTCCACCTTGCCAGGTGAGCACTGAGGTTGAGAATTCATCAAATCCCTCTGAGAAATGTCTGCTGTTTTTGTCAATAAATCGCTTCTTGAAGCCCTGCTGAATTTTTCAGTGACCTCTTGTTCCTTTTGTGCCTGAAAAATTTCAAGTTTTTTAACTTTTTCTGCAATCTTTCTTTCTCCCTTCAGCTTTGCTTTGCAGTCTTCTCCTACATTGTGCTCAGTATTGTTCTTTGATCTTCTGATGCTTCTTTTGTAATTACATCTGATGCTTCCACTCACCCAAACCTTTCTGAAGCTGTTTTGGGATGTTGAATTTGAAGGATCACCAGGCATAGGCATTTCACTTTCCAGTGAATACAGTCTTGACCAGCAGTAATACTGTAACAGCCCATATTTTCTCTCCTGATTGCATATGTAATCAAATATTCACTCTCACTTTCTGTTTAATGATGGTAACTCCAAAGAACTCAAAGAGCTATTTTGGTTGTAATATTTTCTAATTGTTTCCCTGGGGAGGTGGAAAGACTTTAACTAGATGTTGTATCACGTCTTCATCACTACTTTGAGGTAGATAATATGCAACTTCGGATGTACCACAATTATTCCCTGCAATTAATACTTCCTTTTCATTTTTTGCCATTAATATAATTTTCCTACAGCCTAGTTAAGTGCTGTAGCCTGCATTTATTCCATCACTGATGAGCTGTTGAACAAACAAGTACAACAGACCAACATTCCTTGTCTTTTCTATAGTATTAGAGCTTATTGCTGATTTATTTGCAAAGTATCTGGACCTGTTGATTATGAATTAAAGAACATTCCAGGTGTAGGAACACTGGTATCCACACATCCACTAGGGCAATATTGCTACTGCAGAAGGGCTGTTAACTTTGCTTACGTGTTTTTAAAGTTGCCACTTGCTTTTTCTCCAACTTGACTTTCAATATAGAAGACCTATGTTGGGTTGCTACTTATATCACTTACCCAGACCAAGCTGAAAACATGAACAAGTAAATAACAGACACGACCTTGCTTTTTTCACTGCACAAATGACAACAAAACCTGCCACATTTACGGAAACCAAAGCTACATTTACCTCTGTGATAATCTCTCACAAAGTAAAAAACATTTCATCTTACCCCCCAAAACCCCAGGTAATTACTTTGCTAGCTTAGACAGGTTGTCTCTTCTATCCTTTTGTCTCTATGGCATCAGCTTTTAGCCAGGTAACAATCTTTTTAGCTTCTTAAATAGTAATGGATCGATAGTTCAGGACAGCTTCTTGGGGAACCCCCTGTATCAGAAGTGCAGGTGAGGGGAATGGAGCAGCCTTGATCACTACAACGAAGGTGCCCATCGAAAGCACCCAGCCTGTAGGCCCTTAGCTTTCTGTGACTCGTGGATTATGCTCTACTTTAGGTTCAGTCCTGTGGGAGTATTTTGTAAAAACTGCTGTTAAGGTGGGATACTTAGGACGTTGGACATCAGTTTACTTTCAGTTATGTTCTATGTTCTAACCTTTTAACCTATCTTCAGAGGATAATGAGATAAAGACAGTCCCCACGATCTGTCACTTGAGAGCCTTTTACGCATAGGAAATGCAGTGCATGACAGAAGAGATGTACAAGGAAGACAGGAGGCAGCCACTGCATGGGGCAAACGCTGACCGAAACCCTTGTGCTGCTGGCATAAGGATGCAACACAAACATGCACACTAAGACCGCATCGGCCAACTGCCCCGGGCTTGTTGGATCCCACTGACATCTTCTCAGGTGTGATCAGGCAGCAGTGTACACTTGCTTTTTCAACTGAGTATCAAGAAACCAACATTCACCAAGAGACTTAGTTCCAAAATCCAGCTGAAAACTCCTTAAAAGCAAATTTGAAGACCTTCACTCATATAAAACAGTAACAAATATTTCAGACTTACAGAAGCTGAGGATTAACTAAGCTTAACATTGGTGCGGTGCAACTCTGGCATGTTATCAACCTCCAAAACAAGGAGGGCTGCATAACCATCCACCCAACACTGAATTATCCCTTAAATAAACAATCAGACCTACAGCAAATTTCTTCTCCCCAAATAACTGCATTGCTAACAGATGGTCTTCAGGGCTTGCAAAACAAGATAGAAGCAAACTGCAAAGGCAACAAGGTCCAACTGACACCCTCCTACAACTAACTAATCACATGTCAGAGCAAAGGAGAGAGTGTTTTGCCTAAGCAAAGAAACCTGGAAGTTCATCGATTCTGACAATTCTGGTAACCAGAAAAGGTGGGCAATCCAAATCTTATAATGTATTTACATTACAGATTTACATTACACTACATTACATTTGGACAGTACAATTGGCTTGATTGTACAACACTTTTGTGGGCGAGATATTAACAGAAACTGCCTCTCAATCTTAGAAATATGCTGTGTTTCTCCTCACTGACATTACTGCATCTCCGTCTTCTCAGAAGAGCAGGATTCTTCAGTAAAACATACCACTTTTGCATAGCTCATGCTAGGACACTTTTCAAATTTAGTCATATTTGCAAATAAACACAGTTGGTGAAGTTAGCTAGCATTAAGAAAGATTTCACCCATTACTTCAATATGCCACCACTAACATCCTATTAATAAATATCCTGGTATGGTTACTTTCTTTTATTTCTAAACTTCAGTCCATGCTGGCACAAGGTGCAGAAGTGCTGTGCACATGCAGTTTGTACTTCTCTCCAGAAACAGTGGCACAAGACAGGATATTACTGAGTCAGGTATATTTATCTCAAAATATCTTTCAATAGAAATCAAAACATGTAAGAACCAGAATCACAATGCCATCAGCTTCAGCATCTGTATTTGATATGATAACTCAGTGTGAAAACTCCACAGGAAACCTCACACTATTCACCCCATTTATTGTGCATGCAGATTCCCTGCTGAAGCTTCCACATCCTTATGACAGTTATTTTTATGCAAGTTGACCAGCACTTTTTAACGTGCTTCAGAAACCCAGCAGTAGCAGAGGCAGTGCAAGCACGGCATGCCCACAGCCCAGCTCCAAACAGCAGCCACAGCTCTGCTGAAGACATTTCTGTCCTCATCCTTTCACCCCCAAATCCACCTCTCCTTTCTGGCCACGAGTGTTTCTGCAGCAAGGCTCTGCAAAGCACTGCCCAGCTCCAGAGGTCTAACATGAGGGCACTGCATGGGCACAGCCTTGGGCTCTGGTGCTCAGCATGTACATTATTTTTATGTAGCTTCTTCCCTGTAATTACCAAAATGTCAGCTCAAAATTGCATGGCAGAATTTCAATTCATTTTTAGTTCTGTGGAAGATGATTGTGGCTCTTTAAAAGTTCACTTGATATCTAAACAGCCTAGAAAGAGCAAATGTAATTAAAATCTTCCAGGAACATTGTGGTTGATTAGAAGTTTAATCACCAGCAGCCAGTGAAGGAAACTGCAAATACCACCTCCTCCACTGCCATCAGAAAAACAACTCAGCTGCTCCCGGCACATATAGCCAGCTCCTGATTTGATAACCTCTGTATTTTTATAGGTTACTTATTATCGCTATAAGCATATGGAGATTTCCCCAACTGCCCATAAGTACACCATAGAGCACAAGAAATGGGATATGCCTAACTTCAAACATTTATGTATTTCCACAGAATTCCTCATCAGGTGCTTGTGCTCAAACTAAAGTTTTTAACTCATATAGAAACTTCACGCCATAGGTAATGCTGACCAAGATAGAAGTTTGCAACCAGCCAGCAACAGACTTATGTATTACATAGGTATTACATACATCTCTGGCTCCTCTTTCATAATAAAGATTGAAAGGTGACTCCATGGGCCTCAGAATCATTATTGTTTTCAAGTTATGTAGGAATGTTTTTAGTAAAGAAGTAGCTCCACGAAGCCAGAAATAAAACATTTGTTACACTTTTTCCATGCTTAAAAGAGAAAGGAAATCACAACCAGTCATTGCACCACTCAAGCTTCAGTAAACAAAAACCAAGTTCCATGTGTAGTACATGAAGGAAGCAGAGAGAGATCAAAATCATGTCAGATTGTATCATCCAACACAAAAAAAAGAGGTTTCAGTTTTTACCCAATTTTTGTGTGAGCTTGCAGAGCATGAGCACTGCCTTGCAATATCTGAAAGTCACTAAGGATAAAACACGTTCTCAGTTGACTTTATGTCCTGAATGACTAAGGAAGACTGACTGGCAAAACCAAAAGAATAATTTTTAAGCAGAGTTACGTCTATGTCTGCACATTGAAAGTTTCGCAATAGGTCATTTCAGTATTGGCACGTTCTTTTTAAAAAAGATTTTCTTTTAACTTGCTGCTTATATACATTTTAAAAATCCAGATTAATCCCATCCCCCCCCCCCTTTTTTTTAATCAGAAGCCTCATTTTTCAAAGTAGTATATTTAAAGTATTTCATCATGGCACATTCACAATCCCACATTAGTGGTAAGCTTTATCAGCTGTTTGCCACTTATGCTTGTATATATCAGATCAGAGTAGATTTGCAGGCATGTCAGTGAACACAGGCTATAAACCAATGGGAAAAGTAACCTTAAAACAGAACAGAAAGAAATTTGAATTTTGATGGTCACCAGCAGCAAATGCAAATTCTTATTAGGTCCTACTGGGGCTGTGTTAGGTATCTGTAATGCCGTTGGTCTTTGTACTAACAAAATTAATCAATGTTTAAATAAGCACAGTTATCATGCACTGATTACTGATAGCAAGCAATAATACTTGCTCTGACATTGACTCCGGGTGAAGTAGAAGAAAGTTTGTTATCTTGAGTATGGAGAGAAGGAAGGATTGGAAACAAGAAAAATATACTTTATAGTTTTCAGGAAAAAAAAACCCAGGGCCATTCTGAGTGTAACACTTATTACTTATGGGTAACAGGAGACATTGCTTACGGGAGAGTATCTACTGCAATCCTGCAGCCTTAGCTCCATGTTGCAGCAATCCTGTATACACACACAGAGAACTTAACAGTAATTAAATCTGAATTTGCCTTCAGGTATGGAGGAGAGGGTTGATCTTTTCTGTAGAGCTGCAGGAAAGACAAGTATTTATTAAAAAATCATTTCCTAATGAAAGAAACATCAATAACTGATAGCACTCTTTGCAAGAACCTATTCAACCAGTGTTGCTTTTTGACAGTCTGGGAGTCACAAACTTCCTATGCAGCCTTGCCTTAAACACCAAAGCCAAAACCCAATTTGCAACCAAGTTGGGTGTTACTGCCCTTTAACAGATGGGAAGCTTGGCAAAGATGCCAGAGAGGAACAAAACAAGCATCTGCCATTTCTGTGCTCCTTGCACTAGGACAGGCCAAGCCACTGTTTAAAAGGAGTTAATGCCTTGGTCAGAGAAGGGTATTTTCAAACACAGCTCCCAGAATTACAGTGGCTTTTTCACGGCCATAACACACAGAAATAGAGTATTTGATCTGCAGTGAGACATCCAGTGACAGAATTTCTACCTCCGAGGTTTCTCCTCCCTCTTCAGTGTTATATGTGATAATCTTCCTTTAGAAATACTTTCTCTTTTTTTTTCCTAAAATGAATTGGTTCTTAGTAGATATTCCACTCATTTTTCTAATAGTCATTGATGCCTTTTAAATTTCTCTCTCTTCACTGGTGTTCCAATGCCTTCCAATTTAGTATCATCTGCAAATTTCATTAACGTCCTGTTCAACATATCTTCCCAGTCAGCAATGAACTTGAATCAAGTTCTGCAATTGATTCTGGCAGCTCTCCACCAGAAGCCTTCCCCACGTCAATGCATTGCCTTTGTGTAAAATCTTTCCACCAGCTGTCAGTCCGCGTGGTCACGGTCCTATTTAAACCAACTGGGACTATTTTTTTTAAATGGCAATCTGAATGAGGAAATATCAACTGAGTTATTAAAATCCAAATATATCACATTAGGTGCATTCTCTTAATCCACTGAAGCAGTTACGGCAATAATTAAGTGAAAGTAAATTGGTCAAGATCATTTATAGATAAAAACTCGAGACAGCGCACTGGGGAGCTGTTAAAGCAGGTATCTGAAGAGAGGAAATATTTAAAAAATGCAGTACAATCCAGCTAAACCACTTCAATAGTGTGCTAGTTTCGGCTGTGGTAGAGTTAGTTTTCTTCATAGTAGCTGGAATGGGGCTATGTTTTGGATTTGTGCTGGAAACAGTGTTGATAACAGAGGGATGTTTCCATTACTGCTGAGCAGTGCTTGCACAGAGTCAAGGCCTTTTCTGCTCCTCACCCCACCCCACCAGCGAGCAGGCTGGGGGGGCACAAGAAGTTGGGAGGGGACACAGCCGGGACAGCTGACCCCCACTGACCCAAGGGATATTCCAGAGCATAGGACGTCATGCTTAGCATATAAAGCTGGGAGAAGGAGGAAGGAAGGGAGGAACGTTTGGAGTGATGGCATTTGTCTTATGAGGTAAATATTAACATGTGATGGAGCCCTGCTTTCCTGGAGATGGCTGAACACCTCCCTGCCCATGGGAAGTAGTGAATGAATTCCTTGGTTTTCTTTGCTTGTGCGCGTGGCTTTTGCTATACCTTTTAAACTGTCTTTATCTCAACCCACAAGTTTTCTCACTTTTACTCTTCTGATTCTCTCCCCCATCCCATGGGGGGGGGGGGGGGGGGGGGAGCAAGTAGCTGTGTGGTGCTTAGTTGCTGCCTGAGGTTAAACCACAACAAACAGCAATCACATCATCAGCCATGCTAGACTAATTATCATTAAAAATAAAGAAATAAGAGGGAGACAAATATTGTTCGTTAGACCACTATATAAAGACCCAATGCGGATCTCAGGGAGCTGTTTCTCTGGTTCAAGCAGTGGGCATGGCAGCCTGAGTAGAGGTGGCTACTGGACAGGCTTTAGTGGTGGAAAGCCCAGATCAAGTAACTTCCTGAGTCATTACTTGTACATAAACCCAAGATTTTGAGCCATTTGTCATTGTCCAGAAAATCACTGTTTAACCCTGAGCACGTAATTTAATTTCTTCAGGGCTCATTTGCATCCCAGCTGTTTAATACATTACAGGTTGTGATGCTTAATGATGGAGTTCACCCTCTTTATTTGTGTGTAACACGCAGGTTATGAGTTCGCCAGGCAGGGATACAAGCAGTGAGCAAAACCAACTTACGCATGGCTCAGCACAAAAATGCACCAAACTGAGGTCTGAAAATTTAGCAGCATTTGTGCACCATACACAAAAGCAGTTTCTGCTAGAAATATGCAGATGCAGTTCTGTTACCTGAGCTGTGGGTACTGGAAGAGCACAGCACAGAGGTGACAGCCCGAGGGAGGGTGGCTCTGGCAAGCCTGTTAGCTCCAAAGCTGCTGTTTAACAGCTGGCTTTACCTATCCTCATGATGCTGCGATTGATTTCTGAGAAGTGCAATACAACCACAAGTCTTAAAGGACTTACACAGTGCCTCCTTATGATTGAGTATCGATGTTTCATTAAACACCCTAAAATATTTAACAGAAATTTTCCAAAACACAGGAATTCCCAGAACTTGAAGTCAAAACACCAAACCAGCAGTATTGTGAGGCTCACAGCTGTAAGACACTGCAAAGGGAAACCTACTTCTGCCACATGCAGAGTCCCTTAGTTGGGGCACTAACTTTGAACTCCCTCAAGTTCTGCATTGCCCCATTGTGCAACAAGCTCTTAATAAATGTTGTTATTTTACAACTCCTTGCTTATTTTCAGCACTTAAAAAAGCGCATCTTGCTCTAATATGGTCTGCTTTCACTCAGAGCTAGCACTTTGGGGAAATGCTAGAAGCACTGAATCAAACAATATCTAAAGATAAGCAGTAGCCAGGCTGTTGAGATATGCTAACAAGTGCTGAATTTGTATCTGCTTCCTCAGAAGTTGGACTTAGGTTTTGAAATATATGACTATACATCCTACACTGGTATTAGCAGAGTCTTAAAACCATCAGACTTCAGGGAGGACTTACAGCCAATTGCTTGTATTAATCAGTTTAGGATCTGACTTGGGTGCAATCCAGGCTTCTATTATTTACTACTGACATATGCTTAGTTAAATTTTTTTCTAACATTTCTGCTTGATTCATAAGGACTCTAACAAGAATATTAAATATGAGCCATTAAATTTATTTTGACTTGACTAGGTTGTCTTAATAATTAAGAATTCTATTTAGATTAATACAAGGAAATCTCTTGACATATATTGCTAAGCAGCACTGAACAGATTATGGGAAATGACTGTGTGTAAGAAGGCTTCTCTTTGAAATACAGTATTTGGGTAGAGACAGCTTGAGCAATGCCTGTTAGGCAAGCTTCACGTTCCACTGCTCAGGCGTGTATTAAAACCACAAGGCTCAAGCATCTAACGTGCTGCGAGTTCAAGCATCTGCAAAATGACAGTGTTGCTATCGTGCTGCCTGTCTAGTAGTGCCTTTTTCTCTCACATACACACTGCATAACGTTGGCCAGGTGAGGAAGGATGGGTGGTTTCCCCTCACACAACAAGTCTAACACCGCTTCTCAGGAAGGATCTCAGGGAGCATTACCACAGTCCTTGCGGTGGACACCCTTTGTCTTCCCCCTCATTGCTCCCACACACACTTTCAGCAGACAGCTGCTCAAATGAACCACTCTGACCACTCTCCTCTTAACCCAGTACCTACAAATGGGCTGCAGTCCCCTGCACCTCACCTTGCCTCACAAGCCTTTCATCAGAAGAACAAATGGGTTTTCATGGCTGCTCTGAAAATAAGCAAGCCAAGATGCTTTCACAGATGGAAAGAAGCAAATTTCAGATAAAGTTGCTCAACAAGAAGCTCTCCATCTCTGACCACTAGCTCAGATACTGGCAGTAGACTCATAACTGCCCATGCAGAAGCTCAGAGACTATTTGTGTCTATAGAAATGCAAAAGTGGAGACAATTTAGTTCCCAACAGAATAATTTCAAAATCCTGTTGAAAACTTCATGATATTTTAAATCAAAGATGAAAAATGCCCTCTGGGCCAGCTGGCATTTTTGTCTGAAACCAGCTTCAGTGGGGAAGCTCCCCTGAGGTTCTTCATGATACTTAAACTGGATGCAGAATATAAATGGTTCACAGGTCTTTTTCTAAACCTACTTATTGTTACAAATTTTGCCCAGTAAGATGTATTAAAGATCTCTCACTATACCGTGAACATTAACCTCTGTTGCTAGGCTCTAAGCATCTCATTCCTATTCTCTTCCCAACTCACGTAGGATCTTTTAGCCAAAGTTACAGGAGATGCGTTACTTTTCTACAAAGCAGCTCTCACTAGAGGTGGTATGGTACCACTCTGTTTGGGTTTGGACCATGCAGACTTGAACACCAGGAGCACAAAGAACCAATGTGGTACCTCTTTGTCTCATTTTCAGTGCCTTTCTCCATCCCAAGACAGACTCCCAAACTCACCTTATTTAAAAGAATTGCCTATCTTAGATTACAAAACAAAACAAAACCCCCAGTAAACATGGTCCTCTTACACACACTAACCATTTGTCACCCACCTGTGTGGGTGACTTGCAGGGTGTCACTGAAGCACCTTCTGTTCTTTTTTAAAAGTTGTTTTTTCTACCTGTTTTTTTCTACAGTCTTTCTGAATTTCTGTTTCACTTTCTACTAACTTACTTTCTGGTTTCCCCCACGTAAATCTCTACTCCAGACCTCACCTGCTGTGTTCTTCCTCTCTTTCTATTGCTCTCACTTCTCCTGCTGACATATCAGTATGGACTTCTCTCCCTTAGCTAGGTTTTAATCTCATTTTTCTTTCTTCACACAGAAAACATCCTGTCCCCCCAAATTCTTTCTTTCTAGGGCAGGAGAGCATTTCTTACCTTGATATATTCTGTTCCTCACTTTGATCAGCATCTGCTACTTTATTTCCATCTGTGTATCTTATCTACCAGCTCTGGCTCTGTTCTTTGCCTTGAATCCTGCCAGCCAGTACCTGCTGGTGGGTGAGCCAGGGGTGTTTGAAATGCTTGCAGGAACTCAGCAGGAGACTCTACACCGCAGAGGACCACAGCAGGGTCCCTCGTCCCAGTGAGGAGGTGGTAGCTGCCAGCTACCTCTTACTGGGTCCTTCTGCTGCCAGAGCCACAGCTGGTGAGCTACTGGTTTAGACTCAGTGCTTCACCTACGGGTAATTTAATCCAAATACTCTCACTTGTTTCTGAATTGAGGATCTCCTTGGCTCTCTCTCATCCCTTTCCAAGTACTGGGATCACAGTCAGCTGTGAGTTAAACACTCAATTAACCTTGCAGGAATATCTTGCTAGACTAAATCAGGTAACCGAAGCCCGTAATATAATTATCCTTTCCAATGCTCACATTAAATTTTATAGACAAAATTAATCATCAAATCAAAGGTGTCAATTACAGATTTTAAGAAACTATCAAAATAACTCTGATATTACATTAGCTTGAAAAGGGCCCAGCGGTAATAACTGATCTGACAGGAATATAAACGTTGGCATTGGCAGAGGTAGTAAACTAACAGAATCTGGGTATTCACTCCTCACCTGCACAGCCAGTCCCTTCATCGTAGCAAGTTATATGCCGCACTCAATCTGTGCTACTGTTCCTGACTGCCTCCTCGTCCTCCCAGGTTTGGGAACAGTCTGCGAGAGGACGTGCTCCCTGCAGGGACTGAGGCAAGGCTGGTGGGCCCCTTGTACCCCTGGTCCTCTTCCCTGCCTTTCTTAAACATGAGTGTAATAACAACATTATTTCTTCAGCCATCCGCAACCTTCCCTAGCTGCCGTGTTTCTTCATAGATGATAGACAACTGCCCCAATCACTTTGACTAACATTTTCTGCACCCTCCAGCAAATCCCACTGCGTCAAATACATCCGTCTTCATCACACAGTCCCCAGCCTCTGCTTCTGTGGCTGCCTCTCTCCTTCCTTCCTCCAGCGCTACACACAGGGGTGGCTCGGAAGACGCAAAACAGGCACTGGGAACTACAGTCTTTCCAGTATCACCTGCTGCTGGGTGTCTCTGCCAGCCATCAGCACACAGATTTCGGAACACGGTTTGCAGAAAGCCTCACCTGGTTGGCAGGGTGGCCTGCACAGACCCCACCACAGCAGCCCCCCTGCCCAGGGCACGCTCTCTCCTCTGACCAGCACTAGGGACCTCTGCAGGCTCTTCATCGGCTTCTTACTGGAACTCTGCGCAGTGCAGGAGATGCACTTTCTTCTTCTTCATTATAACACATTTCTTTCTGCAGTACAGCTATTACAGCCCCTTAATGGAACTAATCAGTACTAAACCCAATTAACTTCTTCAATAATTCAGTCTCTTGCCATTTATTAACCTAACAGTGGACTGTATATATTAATAATATTAAAGGTTACTTGGTATAAAACCTATTCATATTGTTAAGTGTGCCCACAGTTACAGCATTATGTATGCTCCCTGAGCTAGTCTCAATTGCAGTTCTTACAGCCCCAGTGCATCCAAAACACAGGGAATACAATCACCTCAAAGTACCGTGATGTTATTGGTTTAGTGGAGAACAACTTCTAAAACCATGCAACACACTTTTCCCATTCCTTCCCTGCTCTGCTACCCCAGTCAAGGGTTTCTTAAATGTTAATTAAAATGCTGATCTTCAGTTGCACAGGTGGAACATCTTCCGTGTCTGTGTGTTTTAACAGGTTTTCATCTACAGCAGAAAGAAGCTGGCGCTCTGAGGCTGTTTACAAGACATCGCTGTTTTTATACTGCTCCAGGGACAAAAGCATTGAACCCAAAGCACACATAATATCCAACAGTCATTGAAAAAGTACACCACAAAAGCTTCAGAAAGTATCAAGAAGTTGTAGTGTGCAGCACAGATGCTTTTCAAAAGCACACACCTCACTGCTGAAATCATGTGTATGAGGCAGAGGCTTAGAAAATTATCAATATTTCTTTCCAAAAGCCGTTACATAGTTGAAAATCAAAATATTAACATGGGAAAATTCTTTTCCCTAAGCCAAGCTCAAGGCACGTGAATCAACTACAAAGAGCTGTTGCATGGTTTAGGCAGGCAGTGGAGGGATAGCTGAACATGTTTCTTTTGTATCTGGTTTTACTTTGCTCTAATTAAACACTTCAAATGTGCACAGAGATGTCACTTGGCTCCCACGCCAAAGCAGGCTCTGTGTGGCTCTGGGGTATTTATATTACTATTCCAAGGCAGCATTCTAAAATCATAGTTTTCGGATGACTTTTTCCATTTCTTACAAAGACTTTCAGTCTCCCCAGAAATAAAAAATTACCATGGAAACACACACCCATGAGATACACATGACTTCACTTCTGAGCTGGTATATAAGGCACTTGGCTGCTGTAGCCCTTTTCTGCAGAATGGAATCATCGGTTCAGTCATTACTGGTTCTTTTCTCCTTCCTATCATTTATGCTCCTAATGAATTCGGACTAATTACACAATTGGGTCAGCTTACATTCCAGCCTTCCATAGACATTATACTTAAAACACTAGCTACTAAACCCCCAAAAAGCTAAGACATTTCTTATAAACACTTTTCCTAGTTTGTTTTCTAAGATCTGTAGTTATGATTTTACTATGCTTGCTTCATAGGGCAGATTTGCTCCTTTCATTTTGCTTTAAAGCTATGCGATGACAAGGATGAGTGGTTTGACAATGCAAATCCCCCTCTGTCTGCATTTTGTTCTAACTGGCTGCAGCCTGTTACAGGAGGGAGAAGCATACGTGTCGGCCATGCAACCTTCCTCCTCGCTGCTGCTGTTCAGATGCAGTAGGTTTTGAAAAGGGCAAGGAAAGCAAGCGAGAAAGGAGACAGGCATCACGAGGGAAAGGTGACAAGAGAGAAACAGAAGAGCTTCAACCCAGAAGACCCTGTTTCTGCAAGAACATGCAACTGCTCTCAAAGGCCTGACTTCATCCCCCCTTTTTGAGCAAAAGCCCAGTTGACAGGACAGACTCAAACTTGTTGCAGTTAAACTGTTTCTTCCTCTGCATTTTTAGGTTTTGTTTCCAAAACAAACACATTTAATTAGGAAGGGAAAAATAACCCAAAGAGTACAGCGAGTATCCCAACAGCACGTCCCCAGCGCCGTGGCACCCCGGAGCGGAGGCCAGGCAGCCCTCCGTCCCTGCAGGCTTCCCAGGCCACCTCCACGCAAACTCTGCCACTGATTTTTCTCAACCTGCAATGTGCTCACAACCTGAGCGGTTTTCAGAAGCAATGTGATCATATCCCCTCCAAAAGGGATCTCCAAACCACAAATAGCAGCTCTGAAAAATACTTAGACACTTCTGAGTCTAAAAAACAGTAGCTCAGCACAGCAAAAGTAAAACGTAGAGGGAAAGGCATCACCTTTGGAAGTCAGATTTTTTTCCAACTATATCAGAAGATTTTTTTTTTTAGTAAATAAATTTTAGAGGCAATAAAAGAGAAAAAGCACCACCACACAAAGGCGTATTTCCTAATTCAGGTTAACATCATGGCACATGCGCGTTAAGTATCATGACATGTAAATAAACACTGTATTAGACTGAACATTTGAGATGGAGGACGTAGGATCCCCATTCTGCCGCCTTCTTTATAATGATCTCAGCAAGCAATACTTTCCTCTGAACTATTTCTCTGTTTTGTCTCAACCTGGAAATGCTTTTCTTCTGGAGGCAGAGTAAGCCTTTTATTAAAGCTCCATAATCCAACTATGTAAGATAATATTACCAGTAACAGTTTTGTATAGGCTATGCGTGAAAGTGGGTTTCTCGATTAACCACGTTATAGGATTCAAATAACCCTAAATTATTACTGTTGCATTTAAAGAGGACATTTAATATCTAAAGAAAAAAACTCTCTTGTTTTACTGATGACTACCAATATTCTCCCATCTGTTGAAAAGTTGCTAAAGATGTTAACTTTTCATTGAGTGGAGTAATATGAGATCACAGCCTTAATTAATTTTAAGGGAGAAAACCCAAACTGATTTTAATTTTTCCTTTTTTTGCAAGTGAAAATCACATAGTTCAGTGAAACGTTATGATGAAAAAAAGCCTAAATTTACCAACATAAGTACTCTAAAAAAAGCAGCAATTGTTTTCAACCAGTTAGTCATTACTATACAGAGAAGTTTAACTCAAGTTTCTGATGTAAAGATGTTTCTGGAACTTTTTTTTTTTTTTTTTAACCTATTGCATTTGAAAACTGAAAACAGATTCTATGAGGAAAAAATTCTGAATAACATGTATATTTCAAAAAGGCATAGGGACATCTTTAATAGTCTCTGTGGTTACTGAATACAAGTCTCGCCAAGGAAATTCTTCCTAGAAGCAGCAGAGGCTCACGCTTTGCTGCAGGAGATGGGAGGGGACCCACCTGCCGCCATTTCAGGACCCTCTTCAGGATTTCTTTCCCCTGCCCCTCCAGACTCCCCCAGGCAGCTCTGCTGGCCTCCGCGGGGGAGAGCTGAGCCAAGCTTTGCACACTTCTTCCACAGGTCCCATCAAGGGCAGCATTTTTCCTGCTTTATGTGCCATTGGTTGCAGCGTGCGCTGTGCTGGCAGGAGATGCTGCTATTCCCGGGTTCCCCGCCTGAGGCTATGGCATAGTCTCTATGCAGGCACTTGCTTGTCACCTCTCCTCCACCACAGCCAGTCTCAAACCCACCAGTCAAGCTGCCACTCAAACCCAGCAGGCCTCAGAAGTCACCATGAGCCCACGCACGCAAAGCCACCCTGGAAATGACACAATCAGGTCTGCAAGACAGCATCCTCAACTTGCAAAAACCAGTTCCCTCCACCCTTTCCAGCAGTGTGCAGAGTTAACATGCTCCAAACATGCTTTGGACAGATGCAGTATCTGCAGCTGTTAGGTTAGCTGCACGTGTGTATCCTACCGATCTAGGACAGCCACAAAGAGTAAAAGACGCTTGGGTCCATACAAAGCAGAGACACACTACAATTCATTGCAGGCAGACCTCATCCCATGCACCATTATGTTCTAGACTATATTTCTTTATGGCTCATAGGATGAGAAATCCAGCTCACTTGGGGCCCTCCTCCAAGACAGCAATTCTCTTCTGTGCCCTTGGAAGTCAGATACCTCCCCTCCATTTTCTCCCCTCTGCATTTTATTCCCAGCTAGTGCAAGTGATTCCTGCTGAAGGAGTTTCTGAAGACTCTCCCTTCTGCCTCTCTCGGCATACCATGAGGGAAGGCTGCCAGTCCCCCCAAGTGCTGAGGCTCCCACTTAGCGCCAATAAATACAAGAGATGAATTTCTGCATTACTGTAGGGTATTGCAGACAGTGAGTACTGAGACTGTTCTACCTTCGCTACCCTAGAAATATCCCTGAGGGCAGAGACTATGGAGGTGCAACTTTCAACTCTACAAATCATCATGAAATCAGCCATTCAGTTTTCTTCCTGGGATTAGAGCTGGAAAATAACATGAGAGAAAAATTGCTGGTGTCAAAATCCTTCCTGCCTGCTCTGTTCTTTATTGTTGCAGGAGATGCCCTGTTGAAATTATCCTGATACCTCTATGAAGGCAGAGCTTGAAAGCAGAGTACTCTGTGCCAAGAGCCACAGAGTTTTGCAGGGGCACATCCTCAGGGAACTACATGCAGGATGCCTCTCCCTGCCATCAGGCTGCCTAACACAGGCTGGACAAATGAGGTTAACTGCCCTCCCTCTCCCTCTGAAAGAAGGCTTGCCAATATACTCAATTAACCCTTTTCTAAAAGCAAAGGTGAAACTCCTGCCTTACTGATAAGTAAAATGTGGCAGTGCAGGTTTGTTAGCATTTAGAAGCAAACACGGGCAAATCAAAGCCATTGGGGTAGTGATGGGACTGACACCAAGAACAGGGGCTGTGACAAGGGAAATGGGCAACTTCCCTGCCAAGGGTCCAGACAAGCTCTTCGAGTGGACACATACGAACACATACAGTAACTGCAAACCACCAAAGAGCGCACATTCTCCATGTAAGTGTATATTCACGTTATAATGGAGTTTGCAAAATTCTTCCCTATTTTGAGGGCTTTTAAGAAAGAAGCAGAGCTGGTAGGACATACATGGAAGCGTATAGGTAGGCGTCTTTATTAAGACCTCCGGGGAGACAGGAGGAACTTGAATTCAGAGCAGCAGTTTGGATAGGTAGGAGCAAAAGCCATCACATATAAGGGTTGCAAGTGACGGGACCATTACTTCAAATTTCCTCTTTTTTGGCTATTGGGTTTTGTGAAGGGAGTAGGAATTAAATAAAAAAAAACAAAACACAACAACAGAAAAGCAATTGACAAACATTCACTTCGGTATACAAAAAAGGACACACTTTCATGTTGTCAAACCCCTTCAGGCTTCTAATCCTGCTATTGATGTTAGAATCTGAAACGCCCAAGCTGGATTCTTGGCTGGACTTTGGGAATCAAAATAGCTCTAGGAATTTACTGACATTACAGCCCACGGGGTGAGCTAGCAGAGCACGATGTCTGATGGCTGTCTGCACCTCCTCTTCATTAGGAGCCATAGAATGGGATTTGCCATAAGCAAAGGCAAGTGGCAGAGTCAGGCATTGACTTTGCACAGGACAAACAGAATTTGTATTTCCCATGGGTGAACAATAAAGGGCTAGAGAAGTAGCTCAGTTAATCATGTCCGAAATTCAAATGACATGCTCAATACTAGACTTTAAATAGCATTTTCAATTAATGTCTAAATATACAGTGGATTTTACAGAGAAATTAAGTTACTGCAAAAACACGTTACTGTCAGCTGAACCCTTTCTGCTCACAAGTATGTATGCAGTGTTATTGATGATCTAATGTACTCAGAGATTTATGACATCATCTACTATTTTTCTGACCGCTGAACAGCTCGCACGCAGCTCCCGAGTGCGTGCTGTGCACAGCGAGAGCCTCTCGTGTGCACTGTGCACAGCGAGAGCCTCTCGTGTGCACATGCAGGGAGTCCTCCGAGGAGGCTACAGCGGCACACAGCTGAGAGCAGAGGACGTGCAGAAACCGGCTTAGCGGGCACATGCGTTAAAAGATGAGCACAAAGAGAAATATTGAACAAGCTCAAGCTGCCATTCACTGAACGGCACCCTGTGGAAAAAACACTGTGTAATCATGTAACTGAAGGCTGTGTCATAATGCAGGCTCACAAGGGAGGGAAATAGCATTGCACAAACACTATTAATTCTGTCCTTCTACTTCAGAGTGCTTAGCATGGTTAAAAAAAAACAAGTGACTGATCACAGTGTATTGCATAAAATTTCCCCTTTTCCTAAAAGAGGAAAAAATCCCATTCTGTGTGACCCAAGGAGGATCTGCACACCATGACGCACATCTCTATCACTTGGGCTGAAGGTCAGACTACAGAAGCAGACATGAGAGGCAAGTAGTTATCCCTCTGTGGACCAGCTGCTCTGAAGATAATATAATCGCAGGTTAAATGTGTTTGAATAGCTCCATTTTACATATGGACAGATACAGATCCAGTCACGGTGGATTTTTCCTAAAACACAGAAGAGTATTCACTCAGGTTATCTTTAGTCTAACTAGGAGGCTTCTCTCCAGAATCCGCTCCACAGCCAACGGTCAGAGCAGCTCTGGAGAGTGATTCACATCAGCTAAATTGGTCTCCTGCTCTCAGTCCCTCTCCAGAGGGGCTGCTCATTCTCCACTCTCTTTGCAGTGGCCCCTGGAAAGATGAGCCTCACCAGGCTGAAATTAGCCCTTCTGAATACCTTCCTGTATCTAAGCAGCACAGAGTCATACTGATCTCCGAATTTGCTGCCAGCAGGGATTATTTTCATTGTATCATGCTGGCAGGGAGCATGGTTTTATTGCTTTCCTCAGCGAGTTGAAACACTCAGTCATATCTCATCTCATCAGTTTTTTGCTATGGCAGGACCCCCAGACACAGGCAGCTCCCGTGCTTATCTGGTTCCAGCGTGTGGCACACAGGCATGCTATTCTTGTTGACCAAAACACTTCTGGTCTTCACTACCTATTTTTGACAACAAAAATTGTCTTCCTAGACATGACGATGCTCATATAGGCCTCCAGTTTTGAGCTTGCCTGCTTTTAAGCTGCATGAAAAGGTGAAGGAGTTGCGTTCTTAGCTTGAAAGCCTCCAGAGATCAGAAACAGAAATTTTAATTATTTCTGACGCAAAGAACATCCAAGGGATAGAAACCCCCTCTTGTCCAGTGCCCTACAGTGACTAATGAAAAGAAAAAGTAACACAAGCAGATGTGTGCGGAGACTGTTTGCATCAGCTTGAGTCTGTTCAGTGAATTAAGGCAGACAGCCTGATGTGCCATTCATTTCATGCACTTCGCATTCATGTGTTTGTTACAATCTTCACTTCAATTTGACCAGCAGGCTGCTTTTTTTCCCTCTTTGTTGGCCTGCTTCCCCCACCCCTCCAGCTTAGCCAGGCAGTGCTAGAAATCAATAGTTACATCAGTATTAAACCTGAGTTAATAAGAGGACAACCGAAACTGCAGAATCTTACTGTAAGTATTTGATACTCATGTCGGGAATTGAGCTGGTTTCCAAAAGAGACTCAGCCGGTTTAAGCTGCTCCTTCCAGGAGAGCCAAAGAATTTCATTTGGCAGTGAAAGATATAAAATGCAATTCTGTTAGGAAAGTTAATGAGAGTTCACAGGCAATAACTCATTTGTATGGCCCCAAACAAGTCACAGAGATCAAAATACCTTTCTGTATACAGTGGAAACTATTAAAAATCCTATAGGCTTCCCACATCGGCAGCTTCTAAAAATTCAAAGAGGTACCACATTACAGGCAGCAGAATCCATATTTCAAACACATACATTCTAGTCCTGTATTGCTTGTAGCAAAGGAAGTATGGTTTATTATGCAGCAGACCCAACATGCAATGGAGTTTCAAAGAAGAAAAAGTAACAGTCCCTTCCTCCTGGCTCAGCAGCCATAGCAAATGAAAAACACTAGACCCCCTAAGAGGCTCCACAGACTGGCTTTTAAAGGCCAGCACTGGGCATAGCTGCCTGGGGCGTGGGGCTTCAAGAGTTTAAGATGATCCTCTACCCTCGCAGATGCCACAGGCTGGTGGTGTTGGTACAGAGAACTGACAGGAGAATTTCTGGTGCGGAATGCCTTGTTACTCATCTGAGGTTTCCCCACGCAGAGAGAAATATGTTGACTACCTAAGAGGACACTGATAGAACAATCCAAATATACCCTGGATTTTTAATAAAAGAGAAAACATTCCTTAAATCAAAAAAAGTTAAATGACTGAAGCAGTGCCATGCCTGTGCAGATGAAGTGAATCATTAATATTGAACAAACAGCTGGAAGGCTGTTTAACTTAGCCGTGCTATGAAATAATCAAATGCATAACCTTTACCCAATTGCTTTCTACAGGTTCCAGCTTCTAGCAATTTTTGACAAGTGAAGCTGACAGGGAGCCTTACACCACACTCTGGATCTGGAGCTCCACAAAGTACCTTCCCCATCACCTTGCCAAATAAGATCCTGGTATGTCTGCTGTGAACAGCCCCCTCTGACAGCTACAGCTGTAGAGTTTTTCTGTTACTATGTGCCTCAGCTACAACTATCAACACAAATTATGACAGCATTAATCTTCCTCTCTCACTTAAAGTATGATTTGTCTCAGAACTGAAAGGGCAAAGATGACACCCCCAGATACCAGAGCTGATTATTCGTAGCCCCTCACAGACCCTTAGTTACTAGAACTGCATGAACAAGCATAAGCAAAGGTAGATTGGACTGGAAAAGAAGGAACGAATTTGCTTTAGTTCTTTTAAATTCACCTGTCATCGTTACTACATGAATAAATAACAGATGTAAAAATTACCTTTTGGGATTTTCTGGCACAATTTAATCTGTCACTCTAAGAAAGTGCACAGATCCCTCCTGAAGCTCACTTTATTTACTCATATTCTATGAGTGTTACAAAGAGGGACTGTTCAGTGCCATGTCATCTTGTGGCATAACTTACCTCAATTATTACTGCATACACTTAACTGGCTTGTTTCTTTCCTTAATTTCACATTAACAGTTGCCCAGCTCTTTCATTCAGGAGGTAATTTTTAAGATCAGAATTTTCTGAGATCAAGACTTCCTTACAAGTAGAACTGTCACATTGCCTGTTTACCAAGTATAAAAAAACTCAGCAAAAATTAATGTTGGAACATGAAGAACATTGCATAACCTGAAAGCTTGGCATTTTATTACTGATAAAATCTAAGAAAATCTAGAAACAAGGCTGAGAAGAAAACAGGCAGTGAACACCAAGCTAGCAGGATACAAAAGATGCTTGTACACAAAACTGTACAACATACAACTATACTTGTTTTATCAGACTGGTTAAATAACACCACGATTACTGGCAAATGAAAGATTTCTAGCATCGCAGTCTGCTGCAGTACAACATATTTTCTCTCGTTTCTCCTCTTGCAATTCCCACAGCAACAATGAAGCAGCAAAAACTTATAACTTTTGTCTGACTTTGCATGCATGCTCACATCCCCATACCCCCACCATAGCCAGCGTATCCAAACGGGAACAAGCAATGGATTTCATCTGAGACCAAGTCACATTACATAAAGAATGGTTAGACAGATAAATCTGAAAGTCCCATGTTTAGCATGTGGGAAAGACAAGCTAAAAGGAAAAAATAAGCTTTAGTTGAACGAAGGATTTCAACAGGCTGCGTTCAGGAACACACGTATAGGTAACCCAGTGACATGGGCAGGCGTGTATCTCCCCAGAGTGGCCTGCCTGCATGCAAAGGAACAGATGAATCTTGCCTTACCTACAAACCATCAACCTGTTTCCCTTCTAGAAGAACAAGATGATGATGAAAAGTCAGGTAGTTTATCCTCTGCCAGCTGCACCAATTGGTTCATTAGCAGCACCAGCTCCTGGGAAGCCAGAACCTCCTTCTGCAATGTGCATTCACAGAGTTTTTAATCAGAACTTATCCCCCCCCCCCGAGCTAGCTAGCTGCCAAAGAGTGGGGAAAAAAAGTCTTCATGAAACATAAAAGCAGCTCATCAGAACCCTTCTTTTAGGAGGAAAAACTGCTGAAGCCCATTCAGAAGGCAGGAGCCACTTCTCCAAAATAGTAACCATCAGAGGCAAGTGCACAGTTAATTATTCAGCAACAAAGGCTTGCGATAAAACCTCATCTCCAGATGGATGCTGACCACTTAATGCAGCTCCTAGCATGCTGTTCATCAAACGTACGGCTCATCTGACCTCAATTACTATGGCCCTCTTACAAGTTACTTCTGAGAAACTATTCCAAAGTTTTGGTGGAGCTGTGAATAAAGGGTTATAATAATAAAAGTTCAGATTTATATAATCCTCTGCATAGCCAAAGTGACCTTAAGAAGTCAGGAAAACCACTTCAGAATATACCTGAATGTTCACGCAAAGGTTTAAGCATCTCTGCAACTCCTGTGTCAACACAAGCAGTTCTGCTATTTGTTTGTGGCAATTGCATGTGCCAATAATGACAAAAAACCCCCCTGATATATCTTGTGATGCAAGTAAACATGTTAACGTTTTCCTCTGGAAAAATCTGATCCACTATGGCCATATCTTTTAAGTATAAGCTTTTTAGTAAATGAATGCTTAAATACTTAAACAGATAATCTGATGCTGAAATGCAGCCATCTCTTAGAAAAACATTTTTTTCTTCACTTTGTTTACAAAACAAAAAGACAACTCTCTAAATATTTATAAGAGAGTGCCCATACAATGTTACAGGTCTTACAGTAATTTACCTAACTTGCACAGAGACTGAAAAACAGTTTGGCCACCTGACATAACAATGTAAGACCTGTAACACTGCCATACCAGCAATTCAATATAATTTTCCCACCTGCCAACTCGCATCATCTATTCGCACCACCCTGAGCATCCAAAACCCAATCTAATAGGCAAAATGCAACATTGGCAGATTTGATTCTGATACAGGAATAAGAGCCCCACTTCGCTGCCTCTAAGTAGGATTGAAACTGGTAACCTCACAATACGTATTTAAATTTTCCCCCATAATAAGCAGCAAAGTGGTGGTCCCATCATCCTGGATCCAAGTACAAAGCAAAGGAAAGCCATTAAATTCATTCTCAGCCTATCCACTAACATTCCTCCTCGCCAGGCTGCAAGAGCCCTGCAGAAAGGACCATCCACAGGAGGTGACATTAGTCCAAGAGTCTGAGAAGTTCCTTGCTGCCATCAGCTTGCTGGAGTAGAAAACCAACATGCTCCTCCTTGCTCCACTCTGGTGGGATTTACAGCTCCAGCTCAGAGTATCTCTGACCTTGCAGGGTAAGGGCTAAACCAGCTACAAGGCACCACTGCCATGGAGGTGATAGCACAGCAGCCATTCAGACAAGTATTGGCTCTGCACAAAACTTAAGTAATCATTTATTTTTATAAGTTAATGAAAAAGAGTACAATACCATTACTGCAAGAGATGTGAGCGAGTGATGTGAAGCTGCATTCATTGAGCTGAGACATCTTTTCTAGCCCTAAGACATAACACAGTTTTTGTGTGTAACTACTACAGAAAAAGATACGATAATGGTGATGCTGCTCTGTCCACTAAGCTATGAGGAGGGGAGAAAAAAAAAGGGGGGGGGGGGGGGGGGAATTAGACAAAAGCCCATCTTCAAGAGGCTTGGAGCAGAAATGCTGAAGTACTGCTGGAGAGGTACGGCACTGCCAGGATGAAACTGATTCCCACCAGAACGTTGTGGGTCATGGGCTGCCCAGACACCAACTCACTAGCCAGAGTCCTGTGAACACAGCCCCTGCGCGTGCCTTCCATCTGCTAGCCCAGCTGGCTCCTGCGCTACTGCTGAACGCTTTGGAGGAAGCCTATTTCACAACATGCTGCTAAAGTGCAGATTTCTGTTATTTATCAAATGTGCAGCATACTGGGTCATTTGACACAGATAGCATCCTGATGCTGCTTCTGCCCCATCAGAAAACAAGTTACTAGTGCATTTTCAGAAATCTGCTTTCAGTTGTACTGGTGAAACAAAAGATCCATTAACTTCTATAGCAGAAATTCACATTTACCCGCTTGTTCAGCCAACCTTTGGAGAAGATTCCCTAAGTATGTGAACTCTCAACTTTCAACACATCCCGGAAGACCAGCATGTTTTTTAATCTAAACCACATGAAATTCACAATTTAAACTAATTGGTTCAATTCTGCAACTTCACCTAAGCTCTGTTTTGAAGTTTAGATGAAATCTCAAACCAACACTTAGGGGCTTAAGCCACAGAAAGAAAAATTAGTATTTTGGGGGCAGTTCCCATTGTCATCAAGAATTGCTGGTTTGGTACAGGATCAAAGGTCTCTTACTAAAGGAAATTTGTATTACTTTCTAGCTGTTGGGTATGTTTTGATACTCATCACTTCTGACACCTATTATCATCCTCCTCATCACATCACTAAGATGGTGAGCATGATCTGCTTCACACGGTACACCATAGCAGGGACTCACTGATAGGGACAGGGACCACATGGGGACAAGAAAATTATTTTTCTTCTCAGATGTGTCCCTGATAAGTACACCCCGTTGGACTGGAAATTGCTACATTGTCCAGGTGTGAAGCAAAGACAGGGAAAGAGAGATGAGGATATCATAGAGATTACAAAGCAGGAGAGGAAGCAGGAAGCATCAATCCAAGATGTACTATGCAAATCTGAAAAGCAGATTTGAGAAACTGTATCTCACTTTTCACACTAGTGTTGAAACAAGCTGGATTCACTCTCTAAAAACTGCTTGTCATTATACTGATGCTATTTTCCATCCCAAAAGACAGATTATTCAGGCCTGGTCTGTGTCAAAAAGCATGATTACAAAAAGGACTGTAATCTTTTTTTAAAGCTAACATAGTTAAATCAGCAGTGAGTACAGCTATCCTAGTGTAAGTGTGACTTAGAGCAGTTGAGCTCAATAGTGTCTTGCATGAGAACAGATATACCTCCTGAAATGCGACTACACTGATGTAATTGTATCCACCATGGAGGTATTTTACTGTCTTACACCGGGAAGACAGTTAAAGCAGCCCAATTCTGATGCCTCCAGGCCATGTTGTGCTGGCAAGGGAGAAGCAGGAACAATAACTGAGGTTTGGGAAGGTATACATTAGTACTTTAAAGTTTAACTGATATCTTCGATAGTATCAGCAGCCCTTTGAACAGCCACAGAAAAGCTGGTCAAATAGCTAGTTGTCTTCAAAATGTGTCTGGTGGCGTGACCTCACCCAGCTGCCACCAACCACTTCTGAACTGAAGAATTCTTGCCACCAAACAGGTTTTTATTTCCAGTTACAAAGTGAATGAAATGCAACCAAAGATTCACAGAAACAAATTTAATTGTCTAGGCCAAGCTATTGCCATCATACATCTTTATAGAGCAGAGGTGGCATCTGAAATCTGGCATTTCCAGCACCACAGAGTAGAACTGGGCACTACAGCAACTACAAAGCAAATGGCAATTTCTACCGATAAACCAGGGCTTTGGATTTTCCCAGGTCTCCTCCCTGCACTTACTGACCAGAGCAGATGCTTCGACAAGTCCCTAGCACACTGCAGCAAGGCACCCAGGGTCCAATATCTTTAAGGCAAACTGGAAAATATATCTTTTTTTATTATTATCTACTCTGTAGATCTCTGGTGTACGAAAAGCAACTCAGCTGCCACCCACTCCAGCCATGGTCCAAGCCCCTTATACTGGCCGTTGATTACGCATCAGCAGGTATGCTCATTCAACAATCTTTCTGACCCTGTGGCTTTTTGCATAGACGTCTTGAGTATCCAATGCAGAAAGTGATTCAAACTTTGGCAGCAGCCGTGGACAAAACCTGCATTTCATTCCCTACACCTTGCCCTCAAGCTTCATTTTCCCCCCATTTCCTTGCAACAAGTTAATATCACCACCTTTCTCACACCTACCTTCGCACACTCTCCCCCTTACTCGCTGGTGCGAGGAGCAATGAAGAAACATTTGGCTATTACAGCCTTTTATTAATGCCATACTCAGCAGAACTGCAGGGAGATTGCTGACAGCTTTCACCCGTCAGCACAGGCACATCAGGCAGCCGTGCCAGCCCTGCGCAGTCTGAGAGCCCCATCTGTCCCCACCGCGGGGCTGCCTCGCAGCACACCGGCCAGGTGCTAGTCTTCACTATTCATCCAGCTGTAACCAGGCTAGTCTGGCAGGCCTCTGCTGTTGGCACATTTGCACATCTCCCTCCCTTTTATTTATTTATATACATATTTTTTTAGGAACACACAGTGGGGTAGATCTCTCTGAGATGAGTCAGAAACAGAGAAAGTTAAAAGACAGCACACAAGATTCCCTGTGATTCCACTGATGTGAAATGGTGCAACTTTCCTCTGTGAGATTTAACCATGTATTTGAATCGAAGCTCAGAAAATAACTTACCACAGCTGCACAAGAAAACAGCACACAACCCGTTAATACCTGCCTCAACAAGAAGAGAGATGAGAGAACATTACTGCTTACATATCTGCAATGAAAGATCGGTCCTCATGGTCTGAAGGAGCTGTGACACAAAACACAACCAAAAGCACATTTGGGGAGAAAAATGAAAATGCAGAAAAACTGAGACATTTTATGAATTCCTCTTAGGTTGCTGGGATATTCTGAATGAAAAATAATTCTAAGATGTAAAGACTGCTTCTGTACATTTTAGTGAAATATCCACACTTTTCTCCCTGCAACTAGTGTTTCCCTATTTCCTGGTATTTTAATCAAGGCACAGAAAAAAAGATTTAGAACACCAGAACTCCAAAGAAAGCAGCACAAACCCAGGACAGCATCCCTCCCTATTTCCAACTTTCCCCCCCAGGCTTTTAAAGTGCCACTCCACCAGAAAATCAGTTATTCCCCAGCCCTGGCCCAGAGACAGCTGCTTTGGGTGAGGCAGCCAGTGCATTCCCTGTTTTCAGTTTCACAGGAGCCCTTGGAGAATCAAGGGCTGCACATTACGGAGTGGGGCTTCTAAGAACACATCACCATAGTTGGCCTGACTGAAAAAGGTAAGCTGCCTATAAATGACTGCCTCAATGCTTTGTATTTTAGCTATCATGCATACCATATACAGCAAGTGGGAAAGCTGCATCAGGTTATAGATTTAACTTTAGGCAGAGAAAAAAACATCCCAACCCAAAACTGTTCCCAGCTTATGACTTTTGATTAGTCAGTTCTCTTGGCTGTTGTATGTTGGTGTAACAACTTTGGTTTCAGAGGCGATCTCTTCCAGTTAAGAATATGACCATGTTATGACCATGAATTTCTGTATTTCTACCTATAAATATACTGAAAATAGCTGTATTTTCCACTTAGGGGGGTACTGAGAATGGACTGGTATTTGCCAGCATGCCATGACAAAAGTTCAAACGCAAATATCTCCACTTTTGTTTCCCACTGCCAGACTAACAGGTACCTGCCACATCAGGCTTCCTCCCTGCCTCAACTACTGACCTGTGCTGAACCACCACTGCCGCTTGTCACCACTTCTTCCCCCATTTCTTGATACATTCACCACTGATGATTGTCCCAAAGAGCCTGAGAATCTGTTTCTCAATCTGATGAGGGAGCACAGCTTATGCTGCTTCCCAGAATATACTCCAACCCTAACGCATGGGGCTTACCTGTGCACAGGGGCTCAGGCACCACTTACCCCATGACTTCCAGGGCAAGCCAGATAACATAAGGAGGGTAGCAGTTTCAGCGATGAGAACATCCATCCCCACAGCCCATGCATTGATCAACGTCATCAATACTTTCCCCTTTACACTTAGCTGGCAATACATTTTTATTTAAGACTTCAACATCTTTCACCGCAAACTTATTCTTTCATCACATGTGTACCCATCACATTTTATTTTGTAACAAGGTACTGATTTTCATGGCATCTTTGTTGAAGACTGCCCTGTGTGCTATCTGAGGGGTACAGTGGGCATTTGGCAGGGGGACACTTCGCCCCCTGGAGGGTGCTGAGTTCACAGCAACAACTCTATATAAACAACAGGTCCTTTATTTTAGGAGTTTTAGAAGCAAGTTACATCATAATTTTATTGCTGCAGAAAGGTTATAGAGTAGGAAGGACAGGACTGAAGCAGATCTCAAGAAATAAGCAACATTAAAAAAAAAAATCGAGACAGCTGATTGGCGTTTTATTTCTGTTCTACGTCCTTGTCGAGATAATTTACTGAGTTATTTAAAAGAGTTCACCATCAAATTCAGCATTAATCTCCTAACCTTGCTGTTCTCCAAAGGATTATAAAATTCATTATTATGGCTATTGAAACCAATCCTGTAGATGCAGAATTTCAAAAGGACTGGATAATTGTATAACTGTGAGTATAACTAGTTATGCAAGATGAAGTAAGGAGGTCAGCAAAGTGTCATGCTTCAAGGCATACATACATTAGAGGGGTCAGGAAGGAATTACACTCTGTGTACAGCTTTGCAAACCTGGTTACACTTTTTTTCTCTGAGACAGAAGATTCTATCTTGTGTAAGAGAAAAGATGAGAGTTTGCTGCTCCTACACATTATTCTTTTGAGTCAACTAACCACTAAACCCCATTGGGTTTAGGAGGCAACACACAGGAAGGACAAGAGATCCCCAGCTGGTGAGCTCCTTTGTTAAGGAAAAGCTGAATTACAGAAATACATTTAAGTCTACTTTAATTTTTTTTTTTTCAGTCAGCTGCTCTAAGTCATCCCACTAAACATTGTTAGATATCATCTAAGGTTTTCTCTAAACCTTCTTAAAGAACCTCCCATGGAGCTTTCCTGCTCCCTGCAATGTTGTGTTGGTGGCTGTGATCACGCTGACACTTCTCAGCTCTGTGCTTGGGAATGGTAAAATAATGAGTACAAACCAAGTGCCTTGGCCACGCAGAGCTGCCACAGGGCTGGGGCTCAGTGCTGGGGAAGTGTCCTGCTGGACTGCTCCTTACACCTGGGGGACTACAGCCATGTCCAGGGGCAGCATGCTTATTTTTTATATATACTCTTATATAAAATATATATAATGTATAATATACACACTTCCACGTAATTTGCCTTTTTTTGTCCCCAGCTGTAACTATGACCTTATACAATCCTTGGCTGAGAATGCTTTGGTGAGGACATGATATTTTTGTGAATACTTTTAAGGCTTCAGACCTGATACCTTGTCAAAGATGTCTTTCTTGGAGCAAACACCTACATAAAAAATTATTTTAACACAGATAATAAATGACAGAGATGACAGTGCGCTAAACCACATGTTTATCTGCAGACTCACTTGCCCAGCCAGTCTACCTGGCACGCGGGTTATTAAGTCAGCTCTGGTTCTTGCAAGTGCTCCCTAAACTTGAAGTATTTCTGGAATAACCACAGCAGCCATGTAGCAGCCCTATCCCACTGTGCTAGAATGGATTTTAAAATGACAAAGACTTTCCATGAAAGACTATTAAAACAGCCTTTGTTTCAAAAGCAGAATCGCCTAACAATTGGGTGTCTTTTATAGAACAAAATTATTTGTCTCTTTCTTTCTTCCACTGAGGAAAAAGCAAGCATGCAAACAAGGGAAAACAGGTAGGAAAGGAAAAACACACACAAAAAGGTCAAAACTCAAGATGCTTACGTTTGGTTAGACACAGACATTCTCTGGGAAAGGTTCTAGTAGCTTCAAAAAAATGCACTTGAGAGGAGAGAGGAAGGAGAGAAAAGCAGCAGGATTTTCTGACCTGCTCTATAAAAAAAGAAACTATTCTGCATACAGAAAAGCCCCTCCAGCTTACAGTGCTGCTGCTCCCCAGGACAAGACCGCCCCCATCTCAAAATTTGCTAAACTAGAACCCTTCCCCAGCACAATATTGATGTGAAGGCGCAAAACCCTTTGTACACCTACAGGGTGCAAGTATGAAGCTTAACATTAGTCTTGAAAGCAAACCTGCAATCTGCACTCCCCTGGGACTCATCCAGCAGCCATGTTGCTTCCCTGTGACAGGCAGCAGAAGGGGCCAGCATGGCACACGAGCCAAAATCAAACTCACTCAGGTATGTGAAAGATTATCCTCATCCCAACTGATATTATTTATATTCTGCCAGCAAAACCTCAGACCTACCACTGCAAAGTTACCATTTTCAGTTTGGTTGTTTTTTCCCCTTCTCCCTCAGCCCTGAGTCAGTGTCTTCCCCTTTTTAAGGGCTTCCTCCGGTTGCAGTGTCAGGAAGAGGTGGCACTTGATACAGAGCAGGAGCCAGCTCTGCCTCCCAGCAGTGGCTCTCCGCTGCACCATGTCAAATTAGGAAAAAACCGTACCCAGCGTTGAGTGCCAGGGGCTCAGGAACGCCCCTCGCCACTGCCGCCCGGAGAGCTTGCAGGAACCAGAGCTGGGAGGCAGGTGATGCATGTCACAAAACATATATTTATGAACTTCGGTGCTTCAGCAATACACCAGCAAAAGCCTCTTCTTTTCCAGTCCAGTTAGCAGTTGTAACACTAAATGTCCAACCAACTGCTCCTCATTCGCCTTGCCTCTTAGGAAGGCAGTGGTTCTCCCAGGATGGCTGAGGCGTCGCACAGCACCGCAGTGGGCTCCAAGTGATGGCGGGTTGCCAGGGCACCCCTCTAACGTGGCACTCGTATCCCACCAGCACACATCCCTCTTTTCTGCACTTTATGAACCTGCTCAAAGGAAACAGAAGGGCCTCAAAGATGGTTTCCAACCTTGCCATCAGAAAAGGCAACCTCACCTTCAAACCTCTTCTAGGGAACTGAAAAGAGGCCAACACTGCACGTGCATATAGCAATGCTCTTCAATAAGATGCACAGAAATAAAGATATATTAAACCAAGCAGAAAACACCACAAAAGTTGTTTTCCCTATCTACCTATATGATGTTATGTAGATAGATTAATGGATATATAATATTATATAGACAGAGAAAAGTATTATGATTGAACTTCTCCAAGGTCAGCCCTCTTGTACACCTACAGGCATTTTTATTGCAGCCTGTGCTGGCTTTGCTTGGTGTACGTGGCAGCAGCACTCACTGCTTTGTTTCAGAAAACATGGACTGGGTGTTCACATGTAGATTGTGGGTTGTCCATAAACTCACCTCAAGCAAGGCAAGCACTTACCATCATTACGGCAGGCTAAACGATATTTTATGGTAATATATTTTAGTAACAGAAACATGAGTTTTTAAACACTTATGGGGCAGAAGGAAAAAGAACACATGGTTCCAGCACTGACAAAAGGCTAAGTCATGCTAGACATCAGGTGGCTTCACAGCCAGATCCCAGTAACTGCAGACTAAAAGCCTCCAGATACCGTCACAGCAGGAGGATCCCTTAGATGTACTGTGTGGCTTACCATTTGTAGCCCCAGTGCAGTCTCTCACCACCAGTGCCTTCGCTTACCCACACCGAAAATGTTGGTTAGGGAGGTCTTTCCCTAACTCTTGTTCATTGAGTGATCTGCACGGACTTAACCTAATTATCCATTCTGCTTCAAATCTGAGTACAAAATACAATGCAGCATCATGACGGGCATAGAGTATAAGCATATCAGTCATTGCATTAAGTAACAGTAATGTTAAGGTAAAGAAAAAGTTTTAAATGCCCAGATGACTTTTTTTTAAGAGATAGTGTAAAACTGTTGAAATACTGTCTTTTAGAAACATCATTAAAAGACAATCTCACTTTTTTCTTGCCAATTTGGAACTTCAAAGAGAGTATAACAGGAGCAGCGAAATGACGATTTTGATACCAGTAAGAGTTTTGCCTTCATGGATGTATAATTTAAGCTGCCAGATTTTTGGAACATTTATGATACAAAACGTAGTCAGTCAGTAATAATCGTGTCCCTCAAGACATCTACTAATTTGTTTTATTGCCTTTTTATTTTTGTCCCCTTTCATTTTCTGAAATATAATCATAGTTCAGTGACTTCATCTGCAAGGAATCCAGCAACAAAGCTTTTGCTGTAATGATGTACAACAAATGAATCACAATTCCTTAATCGCCCCGTTCCCTTTATTGTTGCCTCATTTGAATTCATGGATTCCCCCCAAAATTCAATTATATTTGCAATTTCTTCACAAAAATTACACAGATAAAGAACTGAAAGCATAATGGTCCTTACGCTTTCTGAAAAACAAAGCAAAAATAAAAAATAATCATGAGTTACTGCAAAAATAGAGAGTATGTTTTCAGACATCAAAGCTTTCTGCATCCTCAGAGGAAGAAGAAATGGCACTGAAGGAATACATGTTTTTTTTCTGCCACGTGATGTTACACAGTGCACAAAAGCAACCTTCCCCACTGGAGTAAGACCAAAGGTGCCGTTACAAAAGAATCATGAGAGGAGACTGGAATTACAGTAGGGTTTTTTAATTCCCATTTAAGACTTGATAATGGCTAACAATATACTCCATAGCGAGAGGAATCAACACCGTGGACACAGAACTGCTGCACGAGCAGCCAGACGCACGTGGCTGCAGGGCCTCATTATTGGCTGAAGAATCATCTTGAAAGTAATTTCTTAGTATTTGCATGGAAGGAAACACTTATGTAGGCTTTTTTCCTTATCGTCTCTTGCTGTCACAATGATAAGAACAGTAATGAAATTCCCCTGTGCTGTACCTCAGAAACTGCCTTTTCTCTTGAAGGACATGCTCCTGCCTGATAGCTTTGATCTTCCTTGTGAATCTTTTTGGTTCAGAGCATGTCCCACGCCTCGTTTACTTCGGTATTCTCATGAGAACCCGAGATAAAAAGGCCAGCTTCTGTCATACCCTCCGAAAGACTTTCTGCAAGCCTCAAGAAACAGTTTTTAAGCATTTCTACTGGATCTAGTATCCCGGGGACTTTCAGGAGCAAGCAGAGATCTGTCCCCCTGTCCCATCCCAAAGCAAGTCACTCAAAAGAGGGCCTGAACAGGCTCGGCACGACCCACAAAGCCTGTCAAAGTTTTGAGGAGTGAGAGCCTGGTTCTAGAGCACAAGCAAAGGCCACATATCGAAGTCTGCTCAAGAGATAAAATGAGACAAACTGGTATGTACCTGTTCTTCCCTTGAGATAACCATCTTCAGTTTCAACCAGTTTATCTTCATATTTTGGGTTTCCAGTCCACATACCCAAAAGTAATTTGCACATAAGAACTGGGCAAGTAGATGTTGTTCCATGTGATCACAGCACCCAGATCCTGTTGGTGCATAAAAATTACATTTTTCCTACCCCCAGAAAATTGACACACTAAAAGGAAAATGATTTATCTCTAGGCAAGTCAAGAGACATCAAGAATGAATATTTAATCATGCAACTAACTTTAAAAACAAGGAGATCTGACAAAGTTCATCACATTAAAAAGAATCCTTACCTGAAGTAGGACCATTGTACTTAAACTGGATGCTAATATTCAATTCCTACATTGAGACCATTTGAAAATTTGGCTAAGGAGCTAAGGCCATATCCTGATCTTACTGATGCTCTCGTAAATCCACTGACACCAAAGGAGTCAGTCTAGATTTTCACCCAAGAAATGGTAATTTTGACCCATATTTGGGTCAGTTTTGTTGGAAGACGTGCCTTGGAGAGGTCATCTCTCTCATTTAATTATCTCTTTCTTTTTTAGGGGAACAGTGTAAAATCCCACCAGTCCAAATTTCAGGGTATTCTCCTTCTGTCGGGAGAGGAAAAGACTTTACACACATTGATACCATTATTTCCCATAAGCTCTATGCAAATCCAAAGCTTTCAGTTATGGAAGGTGAGGAAATGTTGCGCTTCCAAAGCAACCACCCCAGATGCAATTTTGCAGAAGCAATTAGTTTTAAACTTGAGAACAAGAGAATTTAATTCTTCTCCTAAGAGACAGTAATGCTCTTTTAAATATATGCACAGGCATTTAGATATTATATGTGCACTAGAAGAACAGTAACTAATGAATAATAATTTGCAGTTTGTTCTCATTTTTTCCCTTGGCTTTGGCTTTCAGCCCCGTGGGGTCCAACTGCACTGCCAAGGCCAGAGGGAAAGTAGCAGAAACTATACTGTGCTGAAACTATGAATGCTGTCCAGTTTCTCATTCTACAAACCCATGAATACGCCCAGCTCCTGCAGCTTCACACAGAACCAAAAATCAATGCTATAAACCAAATCTTGGGTGACTTTTACATAAAATTCTCAGATTTACAACTAACCCTTTTTAACATTCAAGTTTCTGACAAGAAAAGGTATGATGATACACAAACTTCCAAGCAAATGTCAAAATGGCAGAATATAAAGGGGAAGGATCTGGGAGAGCCAGACCCGCTGTCCAAGAAGCTTCAAACTGATGGCAAAAGTAGCTTAAAACTTACTGAAGAAGTGCAGTAGGAGCCAGGTCCAGGCCTGCGCAGCAGCAGTGACTTCAGGTTCAGTGCTGATCACCCCCCTTCAAAAATTGTATGAGGACTGCCAGCCCAGTAGGCTAACCCCTTCTTGAATTATAATTATTTAACCCATTCTGGGCAAAGTGAAATTATTTGCCATTGCATCTTTGAGAAATTATCAACGTCCCATTCAAATGCATCTCAGTAACTTGGGTCTTATTTTCAGCTTTCTAAAAATGCAGTTGTTTCTCAAAGGGCTGGATCCCCATGGTCCTTAATGCTGGTGGCAGCAGCTCAGGCCCCTGTCTACCCTGTGTTTCCAGTCACTGCTGAGGACCACCAGCTCCCAATGTGAGCAAGTTCACAGAGAAGGACAACAAATAAGGAACCCCAACTCTATTCCCACAATTTACTGACATGATAACTCGTTGGAGATGGGGAAGGGCATCCCAAAACCAGAAGGGAATAGATGTGTATGAGTCAGAGAGAAACACCCTGACATCTGCTCATGCATAAGGGGGTTACAAAATCGTGTTTTGCCCAAGATTAATTTGCATGATTAAAACCAAATCTCTCATCAACCCCTTCCCATTCCTTTCCCCTATGGTGAGGCTGCCCCAGATCCTGACTCCATGTTGGTGCTCAGACTGACATGATTGGAACAAAAATTTTGTGTCAAAAAGTTAAAAAAAAAAAAAAAAAAAAAAAAAAAAGGTACTCATGGAACCAGATTGGTAACTGCCCATCATCTTCTTATTTCTCAGGGAAGTTTTTGCTTCTGACTTTTCCTCACCTATTGCAGAATCAACTGAGCACCTTCATCTTCAGATTGCCTTGAATTTCCAGAAGGGGGATAAGCATTCAGAATAGCTCAGACGTCAGCAACAATTTAAACATAACCTGCTCACTTAGATGACCAGCAGACTTCCAGATATATAAGGATCCATTTTGAGAGTCTAACTGTATAAAACTGGTTTCAAATGCAATACCAAATCTGATATTAAGATACCAAAACGTGAATTCAAACACAAAAGTAGCTCTTTTTACATGCATGAGCATCCAGTCAGGCATATAGGATTATCCTAAAGAGTGCTTATATGTGGACACATGTTTAGCTAACATCGGCCGCAAGAGCATTCCAGAGGCCTTTAGAAGACCTTGAACAGAATAAACAAGAAGACTAAAAAAGAAAGATGCCAATTAGAAGAACACAGGTGCACATTCCACGATAAAGGGAACTTGGCACAAAGAACCTCAATTCGGCAGTTTATCTTGACCAATTAGACTGAGACAAGTTTCGCGTGTTTTAATTGGTATAACCAATTATGTCCTATGTTTATGCGCGTGTACAGAGTTAGTATAACCAATTATATCTTATGTTTATGCGCGTGTACAGTGTTGATATAACCAATCATATTTTATGCTTGTGCGCGTGTACAGTGACTTTGCAGAATATGTGACTATAAGTATGTGTGTGTTTTAGCAATAAAGTGTCGTCTGTTGTCTGCTCTCAAGATTACAGGCGTCCGTCTACTTCAATCTCCTCAAATGGTGACCCCGACGTGATAGCGGGTCGAGAAAACGCTGGAATTGCTGGAAGTGCGTCCGGAGGAGACTCTAGCCGAACGGTCGTCTAGCCAGCTGGACTGAGCGGACAACTTTCTCCCGGGAGATCAATCACCTGCTCGTTTGGAAGTAAGGTGAGCGGCTAGAAAGATTAAAATGGGTGCCCAGATGTCTGTGGAAGAAGGGGCAATTGTACAAATGCTTTCGCATATCCTCTCCATGAGAGGAGTTAAATATGATTCAAATACTTTACGTATGATGCTGAAATGGCTTAAGGACCATGGTGCCCCCACTTCGAATATAGAAGTCTTTGAAATTAAAAATTGGGAAGAAATGGGAAAAGTAATTTGGGACTTTGTATCGCGTGGGGACGTGAAGGCTCAGAAAATCTCCGCTATGTGGAGACTGGTGCTGGAAACGTTGAAAGCCCTTAAGGCAGAAAAGGAGGTGGCTGCTGCTGTAAAAATTTCAATTGAAAATACCCCGGAAAAAGAGAAAAGTGTGTGTGGCGAGGTGGTAAATAATTCGGACAGTGATGAGCAATTAAACACCGAGGGAGATGTCATTAATGAAGGCAACAATCAACTTTTAAGTAACCTGTCTCGAGCAGAGACCTATCCCCTCTGCACCTCCCTATGAAGCAGATACATCCCCAGGAGAAGCTATAAAAAAGTGATGGAAGGACATAAATGATAAAATGTTAACTGAAGGTCTAAATCCTGTGGCTTTTCCAGTTACAGTCAGGCAGAATGCCCCAAACGTGTGGCAACCTTTCAATTGGGATTTAATAAAAGAAGAACAGAAAACAGTAATGGCTAATGGACTGTCTGCTCTGTTTAGTCAGGCGTTATTGGAGAATATATTTTCTGGTCAAATTTTAACGGACTTCACCTGATCACATTGGTCTGTGTGTGATGTCCTGAGCCTCCGCAATTGGTGCCCTAACAAGGGACCCTCGGATCGGTGTTGAATTTTTCGACGGGAGCTGACGGAGAGAGGGAGCGGAGAGGCCGGCCGAAATTATTCCTGCTACCCCGGCAGGATGACCAGCTGAGCTGGGGAAGACAAGGAAGCGCGCGCAAGTGAATAGAAAAAGGGAATCTCGCCCTAATCAGGTGAGCGGTCGGAGAAGGAGATGGGGTTGGACAAAGAGCAAGAAGCGGTCCTAAATCTCCTTCAACATATTCTCTCTAAGAGAGACATAAAATATGATGAAGCTTGTTTAAAGCGGCTTTTACAATGAAGCAAGGACAGAAACCTTTTAATTAGTGTGGGTACAGCTTTTGAGCTTAGTACCTGGGAAGCTATCGGAACCTCCCTATGGGATGAAATTAGTGACGGGTCTAAAGAAGTTAAAGGTCTTGCAACTTTATGGAAATAAATTAAGACAACTCTACAAGAAATGAAAGCAGATCGTAAAGCGTCTGCGTCTGCTTTTGCTGCTCTCTCTCCAACCGCATGCGAAGGGGAAACGCAGGGAGAAAAACATAATACAGCGAGAGAGACTTTTGGCTTTCCCAGAGCTTGTCTGCCTGCTCCTGTGCCCTTGACTTCGGCTCCACTCCCTGGGACTACTGATATTAATCAGCCATCTGACAGTTCCCAAACCTCCCTAACCGTACACTTAAAGGAAACCCTACAGAATCAGGAAGAAGGGCCGGAGCTCACTTCGCAGCAGTTGCAGTCAGTAATAGAAAAGCTGGCACAACTGGAAGCTGCTGTGAAGTGAGAAAAACTGCCAGCCGTATCCTTTGATGCACCCATTCCCCCCCCCCTTCCTCCTACCTCTGCCCCTTCCTTGTCCCAGGGAACCGATCCCCACCTTTCCAGAAACAACGGACCCCCGGAATAGATAACGAGGAATTATTCATGATGCCTTAATTGAGGGAGAAATCATAGCAGCTCCCACAGCATTTCTGGTTATTGCTGGAGCTGGGGGTGGACCTAATCAATGGGTTCCATTTGATTGGAAAATCATAAAAAAGGTTACAATTGCTCAGTATGGTTTAAAATCGCCTTTTACACAGGCAGTTTTGTCCCATACATTTTCTGGGTCAACCTTAACTCCACATGACTCGCGAATGCTTGCTAAAACCTTGTTGTTGACATGGAAATTTATTTATACTACACTGGTGCATTTACAGCCGGCAGAGAAAATCATATCAATACAACCTGATACTGCTTTTGAGGAGGCAGTCTGTAAGCAGGCCGCTAACGAGCAGGATTCTGATTCCGATAATAATTCTTTTACATCGGGCAGGGTAAACTACCTCCACCGCTGCCTGCCGCGGCCGTCCCGCCACTGCTGCGTGGCCGGGACCGCTGCCGTGACGATTCACTTAATGATTTGAGAAAAAATACACATAGTTTGATGCAACGCTGTCGAGAAAAGCTCTACAGCAAGGAGATACCTTGTTTACTTTTCCTGCTGTATGCACACCTGCCTCAAGTATTACAAGAACCTCAAGAGTTAGAGTTGTTAAGATCAGTCATCATGAATCCCTGTGTGATGTTTAATTACACCTATAACACCACTCAAAAGGGTCAGAATGTAAATGCTATTTTGCCTGTATATAGAAATGCTACAGCTTGGTGTAACTATATCTATTCCAGAATATCACACTCTTTTTTCTATTCCAGCTGCTTTACCTCTGGGGATGCGAAACTTAATGGGAGGCCATGTAGCCTCGGACAACTTACGTTACTAACACCCGATATCAATATGATTCACAGTAAAAGGCTCACGATAACTGACACAGGGTTAAGTAGACGGCTAACAAGTTTTGGAATTACAGGATAGTTGAAAGATTTGCTTATGTATGGCTTAGTTATTTTAATTGTAATATTAGCAGTTATAATGATTATACCACATATCATAAAAATAGTTGAACGTATGATTGCAAAAGCATTTCTTGTAACTTGGCTTGAAAAAAAAAAAAAAAAAAAAGGGGGAAATTGTGGGAGATTTCATGGAAAATGGGGAACATTTCTTTGAGCCTCATTATTTAGAGTTAGCATAAGTAGGCCGCAGTTAACATGAGTGGACCGGAGTACGTGACAGCTGCAGTATGAATGGACTTTGAACCACCAGAGAAACAACGGACATGAGGAACTTGGACAGTGGAGCAATTAATAAACAAGGTAACAGAACTGCAGAGGCAAGAAGGAGCTGCAAGAGTTTTATCGCAATTAAGAAAGCTGTCATTTCGGCTTAGAGCATTTAGCTGCGGTATGGGGACTTAGGAGTTGGTTTGTATCTTTGTTAAAAATTGGGGTTTCTTTTATTCTTGTGTATTTTATTAGGTATAATGTTGCTTTTACTGTGTTTAATTAATTGTGTTCATAGATCTTGTAGGTCACCTTGGCCAACATAACAGGTCAAGATTCTCTGTGCATTACAACCGCATCACAAAGCCCATGAACCAATTAGACAGGATGGCTATGACTCGTGCAACGCGCCTGGCCAACGAGCGCATGCGTCATAGACTCCCCATGTTGCAACCGAGGCGAATTTTGGCACCCGCTGGCCACGTGTGCTGAAATCCGTTCCTCTACAAATGTACAAATACCGGAATTTTCCGAAGAGCATCAGGTTGGTGTACGGCAAGGCCATCGTTGCCTCTGTGGGGACGCCCACGTAAAGCTGGCACCTACCGATTGCTGGGCTGAGTTCGCGGAACAAGACAACACAAGAATGTACGGATGGTCCATCTTCTTCACAGTCCTCGGAGGGACGTAGTCATGGATACCACCGCAAGCCAAAGAAAACATCTGGATGACCCTGGCTGACATGACCAGACAAGATTGCTTATGCCTCCGTACAGCAACACTAAGCAATCCCTTTTTCACAGGTTTAATAGGGGGTTCCACTGACATCAACAAAGTTTAAGAACTTATTGATGGAGACCCCTGTACAGCAGGTCATGGACTCAATGGATGGGAATGCCTGGTTTCCACGGATCGGGCATTCACCCTCATTGCCACCCCAGGAATCACAAATTCTGGGATCCCTAAATACAGATTGGTGTAGTATTATCTGATTTACTGTTAGATGTATATAGTATTAGACACACAACCTTGCAAAATAGAGCTGCTCTTAAATCATGGGTTAAGATAGTTTTGATTTATCTCGTATTGGGTTTTGTTTTTTGTTTTTTTATTTTAATTTGTGTGCCTTGTATGTTGCAATGTGTTTAGGAATTAATTGATGAATCAAGTAAGGCTGTGTTAATTGACAAAAAACAAAAAAGGGGGAATTGTGGACACATGTTTAGCTAACATCGGCCGCAAGAGCATTCCAGAGGCCTTTAGAAGACCTTGAACAGAATAAACAAGAAGACTAAAAAAGAAAGATGCCAATTAGAAGAACACAGGTGCACATTCCACGATAAAGGGAACTTGGCACAAAGAACCTCAATTCGGCAGTTTATCTTGACCAATTAGACTGAGACAAGTTTCGCGTGTTTTAATTGGTATAACCAATTATGTCCTATGTTTATGCGCGTGTACAGAGTTAGTATAACCAATTATATCTTATGTTTATGCGCGTGTACAGTGTTGATATAACCAATCATATTTTATGCTTGTGCGCGTGTACAGTGACTTTGCAGAATATGTGACTATAAGTATGTGTGTGTTTTAGCAATAAAGTGTCGTCTGTTGTCTGCTCTCAAGATTACAGGCGTCCGTCTACTTCAATCTCCTCACTTATATTAAACAATTTAGGTATTCTATATCTGGTAACAAGATAAAAGTATAAAAATATAACAACTCACTGGTTTCTTGGTCTGAAACTTCAGTGAAAATATTTAATACACGGGGTAGATTTCAAAACTGAATTAATTATAAGAGGACCTGCGAGAAGAGGAGCTGTTCTCTTACGTGTAGGAATACTTTTGTGAGAACATGCCTATTTTTGCCCAATTGTGTAAATTAAAGGTGTTCCACTGGAAGACTACACATTCACATTAACAATCCGAATTACTGTGAATTTTTGCAGCAGCAGCAGCTTCTCATGTGCAAATTCTATGCTTTGCTGTGCACAAAAAGTGCACGTACAGACATGTAGAAAGCCTGTAAACCACTGAATAGGTTTAAAACCCCCCTGAATCCCTAGTTCAGCACATCTGCTTTAAGGACCTAAATACAAAGAATGTAACAGCAGAGTCAAGCCATTTCACTGTGATTTCTGTAATTCCACCTAGATTTCAAAGAGTTATTATTTAAAATTACCCATTTGTCATTTAAGCCCCAAATACTGCTAATAGCAGATTATACTTAAAATTGCTCTAACAGGTCTAACTCCCACACAATGAACATCACAACACAGAATGAGAACCCTGGGGGAATTTGTTTCCTGGGTAGAAAAGTTTAGACTGTGAAGCTGCACAAAGAAAGAGAATAACTAAACATTTGTACATGGAATAACATTTTCTCCCAACAGAAGTCTACTTAGGGAGTAGCCTACCAGAATCAGGTAGGGAAATAACGTATATCCCTTCAATTTCTACTGTGGCATGGCTCTTTTTTTCTTAGCTGACTATTCACTGGCAGTGTGGAAATTCAGGGCAGCTGAAGCAGCACCAAAAAAAAAAAAAAGTCCAAATTGTCCTAGGACTTTGCTACTGTGCTGCTTCTGGACAATTCCTGAAGGTTTTCATCTTCAACCTTGCTTGTACATCATGAAGTTAGAGCATTAAAACTATTTACCACCCCTTTTTTGCTACCATGTCTCGTGCACTTGTAAATAAGCACATACCTTCGTATCTCCCAGTAGCCTCTGTCTCTTACTGCCTTCTGTTTTAATTCCCTGTCCTCTACCACTTCTATGACACTACACGCTTTTTTTAGCAAATGAGAATTATACTTTTGCATGATTCTTCATAAAACCTTAGCATAGAAATCTGGTTGTAGAAAAATGACCCTGGACAAGTCTACTTAAATTATTCTCTTCTACGTGAAACCACACCCTTAAGAATTATTTCTATCAATCTTTTCTTTCAACCCAGAAAAATGCCATTTCTAAAAATGCTATGAAGCTAACAGCAAAACTATTCATAGTTACTATATGCTATACGATATAGAAAAAGCAATATATGCACTTGAAACCTACAGTTATCTATGCTGGCACCTGAGCCACTACATCCTTTCCCTCCACGCACCACAATTGCCATTGCTTAAGGTTATATGAAAGTACCTAGCAAATATTAATAAGGCAAGAGAAAAATTGAAAGAAGACATTTTGGCATATCCACTTTCCCCATATGTAAGACAGGAACAGCAATTGTTTGCCGAAAACAATTTGCAAAAGCATAAGTAGCCTGTGTTGCTGTGCCTCCCCATCATCTTCACTGGACTGTTCTGTTTATTTCATACTGGCAATTCTCAATAATATATTATCTGATTTAGTTCAAAACCTCTGAGAAGACTTACGCCCCAGGTTTGCATAAGCTGCTTCCCTTAACAACACACTCTATTCTTTGAAAAATCCCAGTGTGTCTCCAGGTTTGGCGTGTTTCACTCAGGAGGATAAAATAAATTATTGCACAGTAAATAGTGTTGCTAGTGAAACTACACTCGCACTATGGGCACCTGCCTTATATTGTGCTCATACAAATGCATACTGAAAACCACAGCTAGAAAATTCTCTAATTCTCAAACCTTATTTTTCCTTGCTTCACGCAGAGCCCTCAGCAATAAAAATGACACTTTTCACTGATGCTCTTCCTTTACTGCTTGTACAGGGGACATTTGTTTCCTCACTTATGGGATCCTCACCATCCTTGTCTCCACCATCCCACTTATTCCTCTAACCCTACTGATCTGTCCATTCATTTTCCAACTGCCAGTGTCCCTTCTGTGGCACAGGCATCGCCACTTAGGGCAGCTCTGACAGCCTCTGCTGACGGGAAAGGCTTAAACCCTCGCCAGGAGTCCTACCTGACACCTTAGGTGGCAACTCCCAGGCAGGCTGTACTCTGACAGCTCAATACTTCCAGTTCTTGAATGACCAAGCTGTCATTAAGCACACGACGTGGAGTGTTGCCTATGAAGGAATTCCAGGGGCACCTGCTCAGCTGTGTTGCTGACATGATGTGTCCAACCCCAAGCAAAGACTTCAGATTAAACCAGATTTAAGACTGAGTGAAGAGAATATAAACAGAGCTAAAGAAATCTGACTGCCTTGAACACATGGATGTGGTACCTATTCATGATCCCACCTGTATAAATATTTGATCCACTGCAGGGATCTGCAGAAGTTAGGCTCCACATTTTAAAGCTATTCAGTTTCCCAGAGCTGTTCAATAGCTCATAGGAAGGGGCACAGGGTAGAGTTTAGAGATACCAGCATGAACCCAGGGTCTAACTTTCATGCATTATTGCAGAAATATGTCCATTTTCAATACTTCTATTTTTTTTCTTTGAAAGGAACATATGGGTAGCTACTGGAATACTACATTGTCCATGACTTCCTAAAAGATACTTCAACAAAAAAAGCCACCTCTAGACTTTGCCCCAATCTAAAACAAACTAGTTTCTCTGCAACTGATGAATAAAACTCAGCTTCTCCTTTTGCAGATTTTACAAGGTAGAATATCAAAGAACAATGTTCCTCCTTTTCTGTGTGTGAAAACATTAGTTTTCCTCACATTTTTAGCAGGTACAAAAATAATTTAAAGCGTACTTTGGTACAGCACTTTAGCCAGGACCGGTACAGATGCAGTGAAACATTTCAATATAATTTACAACAAAGAAATATTCAAAAGGATTACCTATCATCCAAGACACGAACATTATGACAGTCAAAACCACAGAGTTATAAGGAAGTGTTCTTGAACCATAAAAAACAGACTTCAATTTCTACTTACTTACATACGCATTAACATTTTAATTTGAAGCTTTAGGTATGCTGTTTTAAAAGATGCATGTAAAAACTGAAGGCAAAAATGGTTCAGAACTAATCTCAAACTATGAATTTTGGAAGCTTTTACATTTAAGTTTGCTAATATACTCAGTATAATTTGCATATGAATAGCATTGTGGGCTATCAATAGCCCATCCCTGGCTACAAAAGGAGAAAAGAGATGACCTAGAAGCATCTCCAGAATTGTCTTCACTGTTGACTAGAGCCTTTTCTCTTGCTACCTCTCTTCTTTGCAATGATGAGGTCTGTGTTAGTAAGAGGAAACGTAGCAGTTTTGAGAGTAATTATCTGAATACGAGAAGAGATGTCATGACCTCAGGCAGGATAAAAGCTGCACAGACTGCCCAACAGAGGTAAATATGCTCCACAACATAGACAAAAAGCCCATTCTCCAGCTCCTCTCAGTACTTACCACATGCCAAGAATGGTTTGCACTATATTGTCTCAAACATAGACATCTCTCTTGCCACGATGAAAGCTTGCGCTGCATTTCATGGAAGACAGAAGATCACTGCAAACTACAGAAATATCCCACTGACTGGTCGTTCCAACCAGAGATCATCCCAGAGAGAAAAATTTCACATTTCTGTCAGGAGGACAAGTACAAGCATAGATCTGCCATTAGTCACCAACAGACCTTTTCAATACAATAAAAATCTACCCGTAATAGTCTAGTCACTGAAAAATAATCTGGCTCATCGCTGCTTTCATTTTGGATGAGTTAAGCTGTAACAAGGTGCACATTCAAGCAGGCTGGGTTGCTGTGTATCTACACCCTCTCTCTAAATGTAAGTCCCTTAAGGTCTCCTAGTTCGGGGTGAAACCACTGAAAAGAATCCAGCAGGCTATTGCCCTTCCTATCTGTCCCACTCTCAGGTTCAAATAAATCAGTCTATTACCTTCTAGAAAAGGTGAAGCATAGACTAGTAGACATGAACTGATCAATAACTGAAGTCAGGACCCTGATGTTCTGGAGGGAAGAAATCAGTTCCAACTTGTTCATGGTTGAGCTTGTCAACTTTTTCCACTCCACCTCCACAGTGAATGATTAAATTCACTATAGCCCAGGTCCAAAGAGAGCCCAGCACATAAGAGTGGGTAAGGAGCAGCAGTGTGCATAACAACACATCCCCAAGGTGGAAGAGCTGCCCGATAGCTACATGGCTACGAATGCAAACCTTAACACAACTTTAGAAATTAAAGAGAGCAAATCTTAGGCTGTCATCAGAAACAAGCTTCTTTAAACCCCAGGTATTTCCTTGATGACAGCTTTGTGTGAATTGCAATAAGAAAGCACCTTCAGCAAACATTTTCCTGTCAGTGTTAAAACCCAAACTTTGCAACACCATGCTTATTCTCTAATCAAAGGTGAGAGTTTGTTTCCAATGTCAAAGCTGAATGAAAAGCAGGGCTAAGCAAGCAATTTACAAAAGAAAGAAAAAAGACTGGTAAAGTCCTTTTACTTTTAATTACTGAAGATTTCAAAGCCAAAGGGAATTTTGCCTTCACATTTTGCCCAGGACTTAGCTGAGATTTACAACATCTAGTCTCCTTCCTGGCACACATCAAAAAGGAAAGAGGCAGTTTACAAGGAGACAATAATTTACAATATTTGTATTTTAGCACCATCATGCTCTACTCTTCCAAGGAAGTCTTTCCTGGTTTTACCACAGAATACCTGGCTATGCCAATGCATCACAGTATATGCAGTAATACTTCTGCAGTAGATAGCTGCTGCACTGTTGAGCTCCTGTAAGATGCAAATGTAAATGAAAAGCTAAAAACTTGGAGGAAGAGATGCAGACATTGTTATGCATTGAAACATTTACTTATTTTTAAGTCAGACAATGTCTCTTTATCAAAACCAGAGAACATTATGCATATGATGGATTTCAATAAGCAAGGCTTTACTCCTTCCTGCATTACTAATATACAATAACAGGCAAGTAAAGAAGGATTCTCAATATTCCTTTAAAAATTAAAAAAATGATGAAATTTGAGGTGTAAATGGGTAGGCTAGGAGGCACCTGTCCTCATACAGAATATTTTCTTGGCAATGACTAAGAAAAACCATTCAGGCTGTGCTGCGGTATGGGGCAGGGAAGACTGCATCACCAACAACATTAAGCAATTCTTTACATCTGCTCAGCTGAGGCATCCTTGCAGCTCTGTGCTTTGTTAAAGGGAATTACAAATTTGCAACCAGGTAGTTTTCATCCAAGATATAAACGTTCAAAAAAACCCTTTCATCTTGTACATGCTCAGTAGAGACTGATTACAGTTAATTAATTCTGTGTTTATGTGTTCTTCCACACCAGATGGCTTGGTGAGTTATTCAAGCACTCCCAAACAGGACATTTTTTGGCAAGTTCCTTACAGAGACTGGACACCACTGGCAGTCTGGCAAGGGCTTTGTACTGCTATGAACAATGAATAAATAACGCTGACAGGCTCAGCTGTTCCTCTGTTCCAGGAAACGTGCTTCCTTCTTGATAAACCAGCTTAGTGAGCATAATAAAAATGCAGATCCAAACGGGCTTGGACTGGATGTTTATCCATAACCTCAGAATACGCAGCCTTTCTCCAGTAGAAGCCATTTCCATGGAAGTTCCAGCAAGACACCATTACAAATGGTTTTAGATCTAACGACAACTCAAAATGAGAAATCACTTTGGCGTGTGTGTCTTCTGTACATTCCACAGGGAAATGAGGCATCCATTTCACAGATGAAATAGCACATACCAAGATTTATATTAAGCCTTTAAAATGTTCTTGGTAAAGGTGACTAACAGCTAAACTTGGAGAGGACGTAAACGTAAAATAGGGCAGAAGATTGAACTGTCAAAAAGTCAGTGTTCTATAATTTTTCTGCAGAAAAGTCAAGTCTATCAGGGAAAAAAAGGACTATTTATGCAAATAGCTGTTGAAAATAGTCAGGAATTAGTAAAGAGAAGAATTTGGTTCAACAAAGCCATCCATTTTACAGGTTTCTTGTGTGCCTCTACTCACAGTCTCCTCTCAGATGTTTTTCTTTTCATCGTTAAACTGAGAACATCTACTTATTTCCAATCCTTTGCCACACACTTATATACACCGCTTTGCATTCACCAGAGACCACAGGAGAGCTGGGAAATGATCTTCATGGATTTTTTGCATATCAGGAGTAGGAAGAGGAGTACTTGCAAAAAAAAAAAAAAAAATCCCAAACAAACCACAAAACACCGCAAAAAAATTAATATTCAAGCTGTAGAGATTCATGGAACTTCCAGTAAAGTTAGAGTGACCTCCTCTGTTAAATTTAACTGAAGTTAGATCTGGCCTTCACTGAACATGAGCAAAAGTCTGCCCCAGCTGGTATCCAAACATCTGTGAAAGGGGCTTCCATACCTTCAAATAAGAGTGCCTCAAACAGCAGCCCCCTGCAGCAAACTGAACAGGCTGAACTCGTTAAGAAGAACCTCTGACTCTCACAGCAGTAAAAACTCAGCATCATTACAGCCAGAGTTGGTTAAATATTTATTGCCTGGCAATTTTAGCTCTTGCTTACATGTTATTCACTACGAGATCTTAATTATTATAACAAATAGGTCTATAGCTTAGTGTTTTCATGTATGTATGTGGGTTTTCAACAAGCTGAGATATCCATCCAGACCTACTGTTCATATTTAGACTAGTTTTATACAGGTTAATTGTAATGACTCCCAAGAGTTACCTCTGATTTCATCACTATGAGATGGACACAGCATAGTTCCCAAACCATCCCATATGGACAACGCATGGCTGCTGCTGCAGGGTCGACCTCAGTCACAACCCTATTGCTTGTGGCTGTAATGTCATATCTGAATGCTTAAGAAATTGCCTTTTCATAACTCAATTTTTGGGATACCATACAACATATTCAAGAAGCAGCAGGAGACAGAACAGGAACAACAAATGATGGAATATTTTAAGCCTTACTACTGCCAGTATTTCACATCAACTGTTTTCAGGATATGGCTATAATCTCCAAATCAAAAAGACATCAATCATAACCACATTGTGCTCCCAGCTAGCCATCCACTAGGAAGATGGGTGTGGCTTCTGTAAGAAGCTGCTGGAAGCTTCCCCTGTAACCCCCCCTGCTACCAAAACCTTGCCACACAAAGCCAATACAATGACACCTTAGCTCTTGCATGTTGCTGCAATATTCAGACTAGAGAAGACAGCTCCTGCTGTGCTGCTGAAACCCTACTGGACTGTTAAGAATGCAGTTACTCTATGATGATCGTTTGGGCTGTGTTCATCTTGGTGCGAAAGGTGGAGGGTCAAACTTTCTTTAGGCTGTGCAATTGGCAGTGAGCCCCACCAGAGCTACCCAGGGTGCAACAAGGATGTCCAGGACCAGCAGTGCTAATGAAGGACAGAGCGGGATAAGGACAGACAGGTGTTGGAGGAGCAGAACAGAAATAACTGGTTCTCTAGCACAGAGAAACGCAGGTTTGCACTACCAGAAAGCAGTGTCCCTAATGCATACATGCATACAGAGCCGCAAAAAGCATTTTACCTCTGCAGAAAACAGAAACATTATTTTCTTTTCTAAGCTGAATTATGAATCAAATAGTATTTCCCTAGCAGACAGCAAGTGTCAGTCAGCATTTCCAGCCCCAAGGAATTATCACCTGACTAAATTTGGGGAGACTATAGTCCTTCATTACAATTTTTATTCTCCAGCCTTCCAGCTTCACCTCAAAAATAATTTATGAGCTTTGTGGCAGACAAAAACTCCCTTCCTTTAAAAGGAGCTACACCCTTCTGCTAAGAAAGCAGCACAGAAATGGGTCCTTTGGTTCATTTCTTTTTGTAACATTCACCTCATACACATCTCTCTTGACATATAAATAACTAAATTATGCGTGACTGAGATGCTTATGATTACTGGATCCAGTTAAAAGAATACGAGACCCCGGGAGCACAGAAATCTCCATGCACTGAGGCATCACCTCCCTCTGTTACTATCTGAAACTGGAATAGACTCTTATTGCATTAAGAGAAGATAAGACCTCCAAGCAAAATTTTGAAAAGTGAAAACCAGGAGGAAGAAAAACAAACAGTTGAGCCTGAAAGAAAAGAAACAAGAAGTGGCACAATTAAAGCTCCTAAATAAGTAACAATCACTGGCGAAATTTCAAAATCCTGGAACATTTAAACAGAGCCCTGTGTATTGGGTTTGTGTGGCGGGCTTTTGGTAGCAGGGGAGGGGGCTACAGGGATGGGTCCTGTGAGAAGCTGCTAGAAGCTTCCCTGCCTCCAAATTGGACCTGCCGCTGGCCAAGGCCGAGCCCATCAATGATGGCAGTAGCGCCTCTGTGATAACATATTTAAGAAGGGAAAAAAAACCTGTAGCAGAGAGGGGAGTTGGATGTGAGAGAAACCCTTGTGCAGATACCGAGGTCAGTGAAGAAGGAGGGGGAGGAGGTGCGCCGGAGGAGGGGATGCCCCCGCAGCCCATGGTGAGACAGCAGGCTGTCCCCCCCAGCCCATGGAGGGGAGCGGGGGAGCAGATGCCCACCTGCAGCCCGGGGAGGATGCCACACCAGAGCAGTGGGATGCCTGAAGGCGGCTGTGACCCTGTGGGAAAGCCTATGCTGGAGCAGTCTGTGCCTGAAGGACTGCAGCCTGTGGAAGGGACCCACGCTGGAGCAGTTTGTGAAGAACTGCAGCCCGTGGGAAGGATGTGTGTTGGAGAAGTTCGTGGAGGACTGTCTCCCGTGGGAGGGACCCCATGCTGGAGCAGGGGAAGAGCGAGGAATCCTCCCCCTAAGGAGGAAGGAGCAGCAGAAACAAAATGTGATGAACTGATCGTAACCCCCATTCCCCATCCCCCTATGCCGCTGGGGGCAAGGAGGTAGAGAAAATTGGGAGTAAAGTTAAGCCCGGGAAGAAGGGAGGTGTGGGGTGAAGGTGTTTTAAAGATTTGGTTTTATTTCTCATTATCCTACTCTGATTTGATTGGTAACAAATTAAATTTATTTCCCCCTTCCCCCCACCCCAAGTCGAATCTGGTTTTTGCCCATGACCATAACTGGTGAGCAATCCCTCCCTGTCCTTGTCTCAACCCACGAGCCTTTGGTTATATTTCCTCCTCCCAAACCCACCAGCAGGGAGGAGTGAGCGAGCGGCCTTGTGGTGCTTTGTTGCCGCCTGGTCTTAAACCACGACACCCTGCTATTGACAAGGAAGGAGATGGACTCGAGAGCACAACAGAGACACATAGAAAATAGTGATTTTTCTGAAATGTTGCCCTGAAGCCCTGAAGATATTGATCTCCTAAATATCATTGAAGTAAACCAGGATGAGAGGGCAAGCTATTAACCTCAAGTTTGCAAGTCTGAAGAATATAGCAATCTGAAATACACCTGTTAGGAGATATGAATATTAAAGATGCCTGCAGAAGGAAGGAGAGCCCACTGAAGCATTTTTGACTGCTTTTCAATTAATGAGCCAAAACAGAACTGTGATACTTTGGCAGCTTTTCTTATAAGACAGTGACTGTGCTCAAAGAAGAGACTGCTGACCAATACAGATCTATAGGCAAGGCTGTTTCTGCCTCCAGAAAAATCATATTATGTTGAATGAAAATGTTATAGTGAAAGCAAGGTGAAACTAGACTAGAGACTCACCACTTGGAGAGGAAACTGAAAATCAGATTGTAAGAGTAAGAATTCAGAAGAGATTTCACAGGTCAAAAGGCAAGAGAAATGCAAAAGAAAGCATTGCAAAAGATATAGCAAAAGTACAGCCCCAAATAATTTCCAGCATTTCAAAAACACTGTACCAAAGCTACAGAAATAATCATTATGAAAAATGGAGCCCACTAGTAGCAGATGCAAAGGAGACCACCATACAGGTGCACTGATAGCGCTGGGGCAGCCAGAGGGACTGCCATCAACAGTCTGTGAAAACGAGCTAAGACAATGCCTCAGTACTCTCAGCAGATGATGGTACAACATTATTTGATATAACTCTTTGAATTACATATCAGTGCTCATGGTTCAACTTGAAAATGTTGTGGAAATCTGAATGAAAAACCTTATAAACTGGTGAAACCAAAAATTTAACGTAATGACAGTTCCTACCGAAAGACTGAATCGAATACAAGCTACAGCGGAAAGTTAAAGATGTGCAGTTTGTTATAATTACCGGGAATATTAGGATTAAAAGCGTATGTAGCTTTGGGCTTGATTCAGTGAACAGACACTATGAGACAGAAGACAATTACTCAGTCCTCAAAACAATGTGGAATACACTTACAAAGTCACAGGAAAACATAAAAACCCACAGAAAGCTGTGCAGGTTGGTAGGACTACAAAAGCAGGACAAAGCCAGCCCATACTCGCTCCAGCTGGAGCTATACACATGATCACAGAGCAGTGCTAGCAGTGTAATTATTGCTTATGTACCATTGAGTTTCTTAAGAGAGTTTATGCTACTTATTTAAAAAGAATGTGGCCTCAAAACCCTTCAAGCAGTTCTGAACATCTCAGGTCATTGTTTCCTCACCCTAAACATGCATGTTTCAAATTTACCAAACAGACACAGCAGCTCATGCTCTGTATAGCTCTCCTAGGCTCATGGGAGCAGTACATCAGTTCACCATCTTGTTTGCAATTTGAAGATTACGCTTATACACATGGGTTTTGGAAAACTCAGGCCAGATCCTTTGGTTCAAATGAATAGAAACCAGAGACTTTGACAGGAATAATGAAATTTACACAAACAGGACATCTGATATAACCCTTTCAAACATGGCCGTGTTACTGCAGCAAGAAATGACATCTCATAGCTGCCAGAACGTAGTCTGCAAAAGGACATCACCATGCGGAGTTATGCAAAAAGCAGCTTTTAGTGGTTTTAATTGCTGTTGGCTTTGTACTTTGTTTTCCATTATGGGTGCGAATGAACCTAAAACTTCAAAACAAAATTCCACTGAAAATAATGAGTTCGCATGACAAAAAGAGACTTGCTGAGCTGATATAAAAATCAGCAAAAATTGTTGGAAATTACTCTGAGGTTCAGTTGAAAAGTTAATGAATTTCAATGAACCCAACTATTAATACAGGTTCTGAGTTTCCTTAGTATCATGGCCAAACAGAACCACAAGCAGAACCTTGTACAAAGAAAGAGGTATCCTTACTTTCAAGGAATGCAAGACTGGATGAAGCTGTGGAAATGATGTGTAGGTGATGACATAACTGTGCCTTCTCACTGTGTGAAGCAGGACTGACTACCTTCCTTACCATCCTTCATGATGAAAGAAGCACAAGGGAAGTATAGTACTTGGCATCCCCCTTCACCGTAGCAGAACTGTAGAGGATAACTCCTGGAGCCAAATGGAAGAAATTATATATTCATGAAGTGCAAAGTGACAAGTGAATTAGAAAAAATGCCCTGCTCAGCAGCTAAATGCCAGACCATAGACAGGTGCAATTACAGGCAGGTGAAAGTCATCCAGAGCAGCAGGTAGTGACATCTCTGGGGATGGTTCGCAGAAGCATGTTTTTCTAGGACTGCCTCTGGACAGCCAGGGTTGTTTAGCCTCTCACATGAACTTTCTGACCAATCCTGGCAATAATTAGCAACTTCGCTCAAAACTTTGGGGATGAGAATTCTGCTTTCTCACTTTTCAGTGCAGAAATTCCTCTTTTGCACCATGCCCAAACTGTACAGAAGTAAGTGAAAAATAAAAGAAATGCAGAAAGTGATGAGCAAATCATCCAGGGAGCAAAGCACAGGCAAAAATCAACAGAAATCTGAATCCAGTTAGGCACGTTGCTGCTTTCTTGCACAAGTAGGACAATCTTCTCCCTGCTGTTCTGTCAGAAGGGAACCATGAAGATATTTCCATCAGCAATTTTCCACAGAACTTGTCGTTCAGAGAATTTTTTACGCTCTAGAAACACATGGAGAGATTGTGGTTGCAATACTCCGCTGGATGCCTACATTTGGCTGCAGGGCACAGGAACTCCCACTGTCTCCAGCTGTAACCAAGCAGCTCATTACCTGAGGAGTTGGGGTTTATGCAGAGTAGTCTCAGCTGTTCCCCATGGTAAAACTTCAAAACTACAGAGCTGTCTGTAGTTATTTGCTGTAGGTAAACAAACATTTAGCTATGAATGATTACATGATAGGTACAGACACGTATTATTTGCACAGTCAGGAATATTTCCAAAGTCTAAGTACTCTTTAGAAAACAAAAAAGAAATCCCATCCCAGCAAACCAGGCCATATATTGCTGCATCACCTGCATTTGTGTTCATTAGTCATCTCATTTCTAGCACCTAAGACTTCCAGTAGTGAGAAAAACGCCATTCATTAAACAAAGAACTTCTACTGAGAGATGTAACATACACTGGGGCTTCACGTTAAAATACCAGATCAATTTGATTAAGTATATTTTTTTTATGGCACACGTCAATGGGAAAGATAAACAAATAATCACTGAAATTAAAAAGACTGCAGAAACAGCTCCCACTTAAGACTTGATGCAAGAACATTTACAGCTAATGGGCTCCAAGTCATAGCATCAGACAGAAACATCTCTCTGGTCTGGCAGGAGCAGAGAAATGCAAGTGTGCATGCGTGCTTATGTTTACAGAGGGTGGGAGAAATAATATATCCAAAGTCAATCTCCCTTTGGATGGAATGATTGAAACGTGCTTCTTGGATTTAGTCTTGGGCTGAATCAAACGCCCAGATCCAATGCCTCCAGGTTTCGAGAGTGTCTAAAAACCAAACTGGAAGGTTTGCTTTTAGAAACTTTAAGTAAAGAAGATCCTGGCACTTGAAAGATCTGCAGATCCTCAAAGGTTCAGTAAGGATGATGCTCAATCCTGTAAAATTCAGTTAAGTAAATGTCCTGGTTTCAGCTGGGATAGAGTTAATTGTCTTCCTAGTAGCTGGTATATTTTTGAGTTAGGTATGAGAAGAATGTTGATAACACTGATGTTGCTAAGTAATGTTTAGTCTAAAGTCAAGGATTTCTCAGCTTCTCATGCCGAGCCAGCAAGAAGGCTGGAGGGGCACAAGGAGTTGGGAGGGGACACAGCCAGGACAGCTGACCCAAACTGGCCAAAGGGGTATTTCATACCGTGTGACGTCACATCTAGTATAGAAACTGGGGGAGTGGGGGCGGGCATCGATCGGTGGGTGGTGAGCAATTGCACTGTGCATCACTTGTATATGCTAATCCTTTTATTATTACTATTGTCATTTTAGCAGTGTTAGCATTATCATTATTAGTTTCTTCTTTTCTGTTCTATTAAACTGTTCTTATATCAACCCATGAGTTTTACTTCTTTTCCTGATTTTCTCCCCCATCCCACTGGGGGGCAGGGGGGGAGTGAGTGAGCAGCTGCGTGGTGCTTCGTTGCTGACTGGGGTTAAACCACAACAGTAAATCTCCCACTATCACAAACTGAAGCTTGAGTAAGGGCAACAGGAGCAGGCTTGAAGTGCCAGGTCAAAGCAGCACTGCAGATATCACCCCAGCACACTGCTCTCTCCTTCCCAGAGCTGCAACTGGCCCCTGATGAGCAGCCCTCCTCCAGCTGCAGACAAAAGCAATTCATATCTTTCTAGGAACAAGATGCTACTGCAAACCATGCTGTGTAAAAAGGTCTTGCTATTTTTTGCAACTCATTTTACTAACTATTGCAGTGTAGCAATGCTTGTCTGTATCCATATGTGTAATAAAAGGGGTGTGTGCATATGCCGATGGGGACAATGTAAGGCTATATTTGATAATTTGGGCATTCACTCAACTTCAGTATTCCCAACTGCCTGTGTGCTGTTTTATGTGAGAACATATTACATCTTTATTTTTGCCCATGCAGGAGGTGATAGCGTATTTGCACCTCTATCTATCCTGATGCTGGATACTCTTTCACAACTTAATGGAGCCACATATTTGACAAAACGCTTCATATAAAGTGGTCTTGAACCTTAACAGCAAACTCTGCAAGCAAGCCTCAAAGCAACCAGTGCTTTAAGGAAAGAGAAGGAAAAAAAAAAAATGAAAACAAAACAAAACAAAAAGCAAGACTTCCACACAGCTCCACAAGTGATGAATGCTTTGCATCAAGATAACATTTGAACTGAAGAATTTTGCTTCTCCGTTCAGCTGAGTCAAAATGTTTTATTTTAGGAAGGCCAGGTTACTTGGCTCTGACTCACTGCTACTCATCTTTTGCCAAAAGAAGTGGTTGTTTGGAGAGGGTGATGGTCTCCCAAAGGAAAAGGCACATTTTACCCTGTAAGAACTTGCCACAGAGCAGACGATCAAGTGCTCAATGCCGAGTGGAAAAGGCCCAGGAAGATTAGTCCCTTACATCTACAAGCAGAGACAACCTTTCAAGTGAATTCTCAGCAAGGCCACAGAACTGTAATTTGCCCCCTCACATCATCTGCAAACTGTCAAACAGGCCCTTTGGCAAACTCCATTCAGCAGCCTGAGAAGGCAATCTCTTGATTGTCTCATTCACAGGCTTAACAATTGATTTGATGCTCCCGTGGCACGTATCTTCCTTCCCCTCCAGACAGACCTGTTAGCACCACCAGGAACGTGGCTGGCATGCTGTTTTTCCGTAGAAAAACTTAAATTATGTATTCTTTGGGAAAACAACTCCAAGGCATAAATGAACAGAGTGAGATACATTTCTTACTAAGAGTGGTCATTTTTGGTTTTTTTTCTTAATATAGTCCCACTGATCATAGATTTTTTTATACAGAAAATAAGTAACACTTGTTTTCACTACACATGTGAATACATGTATAAACACACACACACGTTTGTTTTTAACCTGGTCAGGCTATTACATGCTTATTGACTGTGGTAAATTCAATAATTTACGTAGAGTCTTAACCCGCTTAAAAGGACATGGATTTTTATGTAACATATCTCTTATTTGCTGCAGTTTAAATAGAGACAGAAATGTGGAAACACAAGAGTAAAAGAGTTTATAAACTGTGATAAGTGTCAAGTAGGTAAACTAAATTAGACTAAAAGGAAACAGAATAAGAACCAGCCATCAGAGGTGCCCCTTAGAAGTGAAAAACCAACCAGGCCTTTATATTATTATCAAAAAATAGTGACCCTAAAAAGAGAAATAGGTACATCTGCTTGTATGATATTTATAAATACTTATTACATACTTAGAATAAAGAAGTCCAAGCTGTGACTTGTTCCTTTTACTCTGATCTTAAGTTGATGTAGATGCATGCCCCAAAGCCCTGTTCACAGTGCTTCTGAACCCAAGTCCACCAGTGATCTCCGAGGCCACATCTAGAGCTCTTGAGCATCAAGACACAGGGTTTATCTCCCCCATTGTTATCAATCATTGTACTTCAGTCCTACATGAATTCTTCATGAAATATCTATATTGCACTCACAATAATTACTATTATATTTATTACTGCACATCAAAAATTTGGAAACGGTTTTCCATCAATCTAGTTAGACTCTTATTTGTGTAGAGCAGATCCTTGAACTCTCTCGGTTTCCAGCTCATGTTCAGAGAGTCAACAAAATTCACAGTGCATTCCAGAGCTATGAAGTATTAGAAGCTTACCACAATCACTCTGCTACAATATCAAAAAAATCAAAGGTGTCTCAGATCTCTATAGTATTGTGTCTTACACAACAGCAGGTAGAATGCTACAGTTTACAAAAAGTCTTTAGATAGCATTAGGAGGTATTGCATCCTGAGGTTAAATGGTTCACAATGCTTGCCATATAAAATTTAAGAACAGGTAAAAAAAACCCAAACTTTTAATATCTTAGGCTCTGCAGCTACATCATATTTTAAGCACTATGAAAATTTATGTTCTCTCAGACTAGCTAAATGTAGCAACATTTAAATGAAGAGCACTCTCTGTGTTTTGGCTTTTTTTTCTTTTTAACAAAAGCTTTACTTTTTCACACCCGGTTTCTTAACCCAAACACTCACAATTCTTTCTACTGAAAAAGATCTCCTTGATTTGAACAGTACCAAATTCACCATACCTTTGATTTAAAAAATCATCTCCATATACTTTTAAAATTACATTTTTCAGATGCTAAAAGGAGTAACAGTAATAATGAGATATCCTGTCTGAAGAAATGAAAATATTTGCTATTTCATTTAAATAATTATCTAAATGATGATAATAAAATCACAAGCATTCCTGTAAGTGAGCGTATTTTGCCAGCCCTTACACTAGTATTTGTTACAGTTCAACATGACACATGATCCACTTTCAGTGCCATAATTCACTTGTCACACTGAATCCCATAATTTCAATTTTCTGTGGCAAATACTGTTAAATACATTCTCTTTCTTACACATGGTAGTTTATTTGGAACTTTATTAATTCGCTGATGATTTCAGACTAGCATATTTTTAGACAGGATGTTTTTCTTCTCAATTATAAGGTCAATTCTTCGTTAAGAAGGGATGTTTTGACTTCCAGGCCCACATGCAGAACTTACACCCTGATTTTAAATTTCATAGTGCCTTCCTATTTCTAAGTATAGAGGCATATACACAGAAGCTCAGCAAAACCTGTTAGCCCACTGAGGACACGGGTGGTGTTGAAGGCACCCAGGAGGCACAAGGGATTGCAGCACACACCTCGGCTCAAGCATTCCAGCCTTCAGCTGGCTGGCAGCCATCGCTGCCTCTCCAAAGACCAACCACCAACACCGGGTCCTCTGCCAGGTCAAGTAACATTTCCACCTGCAGCACCACAGCATCAGCCAGCCTCAGTGTACGCGGCACTGCCCGGGGGCTGCAGGACGGGAGAGACCTACAGGGTGGGGGGCTCCTGCCACAGCTCCATGCCAGGATGGAGATCCCAGAATCGCCCACCAGTGGTGCCAAGCAACTGGGAATAGTAATTACATAACTGTCTTTATTCAGATTTTGCTGCATATGTGATGTCATGCACCTGGGAGGTAGTGTCATCAGAGGAAATACATTTCTGTAAAAGGTGTGACATTCAAAAAAATGAAATTTTGTGCAGAATAATGCAGTAAGACAGAATGCTAGCAGAAGAAGCTATTACAGGTGATACAGGAATGCTCTCAGGAAATCAGCAGCCTGGTAAGCTTTGCAAACTAAATATCAGCACTGTGATACAGACTTAGAGAGCTAACGGGTTGTATATTTGCTTCACAGAAAAAATATTTTCAGTAAAGCAGCAAAGACGGATATGTACGTCTGCTATAAATACTTAACAACTCCACATCAGCTTGAAACGAGCCGACTAAATACACCCGTCATTTTGAACACTACCCTCTGCTGTAGGAAACCACAAAGTGCCTGGCTGGACGGCACTGCTGCCGGCACAGCCACCAGCCCCAGGGAAGCCTCTGGACACCGTCTCCTCAGCCAGGGCGAGCACACGGCAGCTTTCCCCAGCGAGTCACCCGTGGCCCATGCTGGTCACTGCCCCGAAGCTGCTGTGCGCGGTGCGACGGCCGCAGGGAGCCCTGAGGTCCCCACGGCTCTGGCACACGCTGTGCCCTTAACTGGCCTCGCAGCCGCTCTGCTGCCTCCAGCTCTGAAAGCAGGGGATCGCTCCTTCGTTCTGATAGCAGAGGTTTTATAAAAATAAGGGCATTGAATTACATCGTTTAAAGTGTTCCTGTACTGAAATATACTCACTTAGGCTTTTGTTCTTCATTTATAATTTATATTACATATAAACGATTTCTAAGTTATGTTCAGTCTTTTATTACCCTTTCTCCATGCCACATTCTGTTCCCTGTTCCAATCGTGAAGTCACCTGACCCAAATATTTACTTCCTAGAAGGCTGAAAAGAAATACAGCTGCTCTGTTGCAGTCAACAGCCTAAAACCAGAGCATACGGCTCAGCCGTTGCCTTAAAGAGCATGGGTCAGGGCTGCTGAGGCATCTCCTCTTCCAGGGTACCTCAGCTTGTGCTGAAGGGTCTCTCCTAACCCCTCAGGCACCCTCTTCTTTCCGTCAGGACAGCATATAGCATGCAGAGAGCGCTGTTATCTGCCTTATAAACCCAAATCTGAGAAATTCCCAACTCCCAGGCTGAGGACAGGCAAGAGGGATTAGCTGAGAGCCAGATCCTACATTGCCCCTGCAGCAGTGTATGTGTGCTCATGGTGTAAAGTGAGGAGAGATCCAGCTTTGAAAAGGGCAGCCAGAGTCCTAGTCCCTGGAGCTCCTCTGCTAGAAACTGAGGCTATACTCACAGTCCTGGGAAAGCTCAAGATGGGGAGAACCATTCCGTGTGGCACCAACAGAGAGGCAGGGGCCAGAGTGTGCTCCCCTCGGGCAGTCGCACCTCCCCAGCCACATGGGGAGGATGCAGCCCAGCTCCCTTCCCTCCACAGGGGAAGCACAACACAATCCCCTGAAAGATGAGCTCAGAAAGAGGTGAAATGGAAGAGGTTTAGATCTGGCTTTCAGCCCACTAACCCTCTGAAAATTGAACTACTGTGCCCCTGGTACTGGTGCTGCCAATTTAGAAAAAAAGAACCAGAAGCGCCAAGGCCAACTTTATGGGAAGTGCGTGATGCTTTCAGTTTTAGACGTTTCAGTAAACATTACAAAGATAGATGGCACAAGTGAACTTGCAGCACCCCTAAGTGCACTTCTCACAAGACAGCAAGGCAGCTGGACTGCAGAAAAGGGTTCAAGCCTGAGGTTCTTTAGTCAGAAGATGAATTTATGTGTGTCCCTTTCTGCATGTCCCTTTTTGTCATAACCCGAGACCACAGTGCTGAGTCTCTCATGCTTAGTCAAGACACAAAGCCTTAGACTACAGAAGTTACCCAAAGAAATATTTGCAGCTAGAACGAGCCATCAAATGAACCTATTGTGACTGCAGTTTGACCACAGGGAAGGTATTTCACCAGGTAAGACATAATTAATCCCGGGAAATTCTTCCCACAGCTGTTGCAGGTTATAAATTCATATTGTTTCAAAAAGTGACCAAAAAAACATCATGGACAAAAAAAATAATTCATGAAGTCTTATTAAATTCAAAGGTCTTACTTCTAGAGTTCAATAAATTTCTAGATTACCAATCTCTAGAGATTAGGAGTTTATTTAAGGAAGCACCTGGATATTCTTGCCATGCTCTAACAGCCTCTCCTTGTCACCTGATAACCCGCACCACCTAAGACAGGCTACTGATTCTAATGGGCTTTTGGGCTGACCCAGTATGGCAGCACTTGTGGCCAAGAAAAAACATTTTAGGGATTGCACAGTTAAAAGGAAATGAAGAAAATTATGCAGCTGCAAGGTTTCTGTGAAAACAGGCAATAGTTTTTGTAAGACCCAGCCTTAAGCTTTATGTATAGAGAACAGTCAGTAAATGACTTTAAGTTGCTTTAAAAAGTGGCTTAGTTATTGTGCGTTACACCCACTTGTTCCTAATGCTGATGGTCTATAGCCAAAATTGAAGTACCCTTTGTTGGATTCAGTTTATTTTATTTTGAAAGTGAAGTAAAAGAAGAAGAATTATGGGTACTTGAATCCCGAGAAAGTTTCAGCAGCTTTAGGGGTTTAACACACATTAACAAATACAGACTGACTTCACACATTAGGTCAGGGTGCCATATTAACCTAAGATAGGAAACTGAGGCAAAGATCTGGAAAACAGCTGCTTCGGAGCCTGAAGTAACAGAAGAATTATGGCCACAGGAACAGAGAATTTCCCAGGGGACAGGACAAAGGCCCAACAACTTGGGAGGACCAAGCTGCCCTCCTCAGAAGCACAATTCCTGTGTGACCATTTTAATTTTCCATCTGTAATGCAGAAATAACAGCATTTCCTTGTCACAACACTTATGCACAGATGAGCTTGCTAAAGATTGAGATGCTCAAAAGCTATGGCTACAAAGATCAGAAACAGCTGAGATAGATCTACTGAACTTCAACGGGGAATTTTGTAACTTTTTTTCAGCTACCACATGAATAATAGCTTATCTGAAAGACTCTGAAGAACGTCATTCAGACTCAAGCAAAGAGGTCTTCAAACAGGCAATTCTAGCACCAGGAAGGAACGAGTAATTCGGCGTAGATATCTGTGATACCAGAGTATGCCCCTTACAGCAACTTCTACTTACTAGGCTGCTCTAGTCTTTTAGCAAGAAGCTAAGCTCCCAAAACTCACAGGCCAGAGTGTACATGGCTCAATTGTTTTTTAAAGACCCTTAAGACAGCACTCCTGAGCAAATTATAAACTTATACACCCAGAATTTCATTCATCGACTGTAAAAACCACCCAAGTCCAGAAGGTTGGTGGAATGATGCTTCCTCAGCTCTGCTCCAAGAGAGCAAGTCTGAGCTCCATGCTGCGGAGCCTGAAAATGAATCTTCACCACAGGCACTGCTACAGCTCTTTTGCTTATGAGTAAGGCATAAACCAGTTACACCATCAAATGATTGCTGTATCTGATTATAGGAGTGCTTTTTAATTCTATTATTTTTCATTCAAGTATCATTATTGAAGGAAGAGGGTGAAGAAAAGCAATTAAAAGGGAATAGATAATAAACAAAACCCATGTAGATAAAGAATCACCCGTGCTCACTTGATCCATTGCTGCAGGCAAATTAGGTAAGAGAGGCAGGCAGAGTTTTCTGAGCACTATGTTCTATTGCAAGCTCAAAATCTTAAAAATCAGATCCTGAATGCATTGAAACAATTACTATAATAAATAATATTCATTATAACAAATACACCACAGTGCAGCATGCTGTTCTCTTGCCCACGAATACCCAGCAGGAGCCAAAGGGTATTAAATGCTCTTAAGCCTGCCTGCAAGATTTGGGTCTTTTCGTTAGAGATTTACACCCAGCTTTGGTGAAGATAGGCTTTCTGGCCACGGGCTCGTTTCCTTTGCTCCATCTCTCAGCTTCTACATCTATGAAATAAGATTGACAACCCAGAGCCTCCTTTGGAAATAAGCCCTGTCCTACTAGCTAAATGGTACAGAACTGAGGATAGGCTTTTCCAAAGCAACACCTCAAGCAGCGCAGAGCTGAAATGTGAGACCATTAACTATGCCAGCTGTGCCATGGCTACACTTCTGCCATGCTGTCACCTCACCTAGTCTTAATGCGTACAGAAAAATCAGAAATACCCCATCTGTCTTCACATCAGCCCTTCTCTCTAGAACTCTAGATAGTGTGCACACTTTTGCAGAGCCCTTTTTGGATGAGAAAGCTTGGCATTACCTTGTTATTTACTGAGTAGGAAATTCCGTAAATGTTGCCATAACAAAAAAAAGTACAATCAACCTATTTACCTAGGGCAGGGTATCATGAGGGTTGAAATACTGCTTAATGACTGAATTTGACATTGTAGAAAAGATATTCCTGCAAAATCATACGCAATTATTCCTCCCCCATCCCTGCCCTGTTATCTTGTACCACCACCTTTACATAAATACTTGCAAAAATTTACAGAGGGTTGCTAATTATTTGAACGGGCGGGTGAAAGCAGAGCACTATTAGGACAGCCTGGTAAGGGTTAGGACTTTGGCAGACTATGCATCAAATGGTTTTCACAGCATTTGTCAACAACCTCCACATTCACTGCATTGCAACAAGGGAGGTGGGTCCCTGCAACAGACAGGGGGATGGACCTGCCTGCTTGCACAGCTTTAAACCTTCTTTCTGAATTCTGAATTTCTGAATTCCACAACATTTGTGTTGCTCAGGTGATACCAGCACTGTGCATACCTGAAGCACAACCTCCAAAGACTTAGGGAATAAGGACTGAGGCTGCACTCAACTGCAGTTTTATGATGAGTGGAGTGATATGAAACGCCCTTGATAACACTGCTTAAGTTGAATAAAAACACTGGCAGATATGCACAAATGGGGTTTTTGGAAGTGCCTCTTGTTGGCTGAGCTCTCTTCCCCTCAATGTGAAGTGGAAAAGTCGTTACTGGGGGATTACAGTTCCAAAAGCTGCAGATAAACACATTTCCTCCCAAAGCCCCCAACAGCTTTGTAGTTCAAATCTACCTTCTCTGGAGCTGGAGCTGTTACCCTCTGCTGTTCCGTTATAGAAAGAGGCTGGGTGTGACGTCTCTCCCTTGCATACAACTCAGGGCTCACGGCCCTGGAAGAGAGAAACTGTTTCTTGTGTAACCCACCAGGCAGTGTCCCCTGTGCAGGGTTTGCCTGTCACCACACACAGCCTCTCTTTTCCCTTATTTCCTTGGTAGCTTCTCATTTGAAGGCACAGAATTTCTTACCTACTAGAGACAAGCTGCAGCCTAAATGCTAAGCTATCCCTCTCCTTAGGCTGCACAGGAGCAGTGAGCTTGGTATTGAGATTCCTGGGTAGAAGAATGTCAAAATCAATATGCAAGAAATCCTTTTGGATTTTGTCCTAGGGGCATTCATACTGCTTCACAGTCCTGTGTAGTCCATTGATCTGCATGTGCATAAATGGTGAAGGACTGCAAGCTTCAGAACAAGGCTCTCCAAACAAAGAAAGGATGTTGCACATATTTTGAGACTGTGGATTTCTCTTCAGATGAGGAAGGAATGATTTTAATGGCTTTATCAAGAACCAAGAAAGCATTCCCTATAAGTTTTTTTTAAAGGAAATTAGAGCAAGAACACTAGTACATTCGAAAATCCACTCATTCTACAGCTACTTCATGTTCATACATTTTAAAGCACCCCTGCAAAGATTGCAAGCACCACAGTCCATTTACAGACTGAGAGCCAAAATACACAAGGAACCCAAAAGATCTCAGGGCCAGCAGCATGCCAGCGGCAGCAAGGGGACAACTCCTGATACAAACTCCACTAGGCTGTACCACCACCGTGTGGCACAAGTATTACGGCATCAATAATTACTGATGGTACAATACAGAGAGCCTGGTACAGTTATTAGGCTGTTTCCTGATCAAATTAAATTTCAGTCACATACAAGTAGGACACATGCAGCATCCAAACCCGTATCATCAGTTATCGTGACATATATTTTCATTCATGTCTGATCATTCGTTTGCTTAAGGTTATTAGGGTAGTTTGTTGGTTCACTAAGATAACACTAACACAAATGCTGCAACATCGCCAAATGGTCTAAACATAAAAAGACATTTTTAAAAATCCTTGTTTACTATTAGTTAATTTGCTTTGTTCAAGTAAACTACTACCAAGCAGCAAATACAAAACAGAAGCAAAAAGAGTCCCCAAACAAACAAATAAAGACTCAACATTCACATGCACCATCCATAATAATTCACAATTATTCATTAAGTATTCACAAGCCTCCTGACCATTTCTGGGAACGCACATCACACAAATTCTTGACACTGTAGAATTTCTCACTCTGCAATGGCCCAGAACTCCTTTCTGAGCACAAATTTAGGAAATGAATTATTTTTATGAAATGCTCCATCATGAAAATGCAAGCAGAAATTGCACTTTGATTGCCATAAATGCCATCAATTATTTACTTCCTGTGTAATGGTTACAGAGGCAACTGCTATATTTTAAAAGCATCATGCAGACAACATGAAACATTTATTTAAGTGGTTGCACACTGCAGAGAGCTTGATTTAACCAGACTTTATTGGAATGAAGACTGGCAGTTTGATAGTCAGCACTTTTCGTGGAAGCTTAAACTCAGAGACACTGAATGCAAAATTTTTACCCTGGCAATTAAACAAGTATGCAGCTTGGTGCAGCATGACACAGACAACTGTATGCAAATCTGAGAAAAAGGCCATTTATGATTAAGAACCATGACTATGCCCAGTAACACAAAACTTCCAAAAACCAAACTACAGCTAAAGAGAAAAGATAGGGCACAAATACCGTCTCACAGCCAAGTTCTTGGCACATCCAGATTTCACCTCGACAAGAAAAGTCGCTTTTATACTCTTTTCCACTCACATTTTATTATTCTGTGTGTTGTGTTTACAACTCTTGTTGTAATTTTGCAGATTACTTGTGACTAAATTAACTGGACTAGATTCCATTATTTTTAATGCTGCAAATATGTATTTACTGCTGGTTTTCCTGCATCATTGGTGCATCATTTTGTTTATTTGTCTTTCAGAGCTTATAAAATTTATTTAACCCTCTGGATTAGCAGATCTGAAGACCATACTCTTCATTAGTTGACATTATTTATCCAAATAGCTGTATAGCACAGGGGACCTCATGTTCATATGAAGGTCTGTATCCCTTTGCTAGTACTTCTGCTCTTGAGTACTAAGTATCAGTAATTCCTAATTTGACTTTGCATCCTGAAGGGAAAAGCTGTGAGGTACACGAGCACAAGCCTCTATACAGCCAGACAACATGCAAGTGTTGCTCAAGTCTTCTGCCTTCAGTTCTGGATACCTTCACCATGTTTTTTCTTCCAAGTACATGCTTTTTCCTTTCTTTGTGAATGTATCGTCTACTGCACCCAGGAAGAATAGTTCTAAGAATCAAAATGAAAACAAACTCTGCAAGTGACACATGCTCAGCACTTGGAAGAATTTGCATCCCAGGCAGCAATAAGACGTTTCTGTCTATCTGGACACTCCACATGAGACAATTTGCCGTGGTGCCACCTGGTGTCGCCCACTTATGTTAGACAATTGCCTTTTTCGAGCAAGAAAAAAAAATATGCTTTTGCCATGATTTTCAAACACACTCACAACTAAATTGCTATTTAAGATTAACAAGCTCCAAGTCACCTGTTAGGTTGAGGATGGGCACAGCACAGCACTCTCATGTCTATTATTTTACCAATATACAAGAGAAAAATATAAAAACTACATGTGCGAGACAGATAGAAAATAGAGAAACTCACATAGTGCTCAACAATGAAAAATAAAAGGGCAATGGGCTCCATTTGGATGAGTTGTCCTCTCTTCTGGCCCAGTCTCTTCCCCTCTGTATTTACATAGTAGATAACAAAAAAGGAACAGGAATATCTGCAACTCCAACAGTTTAGACAAAACAAGTGGCAATGAACAGAAAGAACTAAATTTATTTTGGAGAGTTAAGTACTGTTTGAAGACAAACGTAGTGATTGCCTGAGGCAGGCAAATGGCTGAATGAAAGTTAAAAAAAGATTTTTGTCAGATGCCTGCTCACACGGAGCAGTACACCCTCGCTCCACTGGAGTGTGCTGTTTGTTTGCAATAGGAATATCAACTCTTGGCTTCCTGGGGCTGCACGTAGTGCTGCGATCTCCATCCCTTCGCACCCTGCACGCTGCTGCGTGGATCTGCAGCAACCCCTGCTCTAACATGACTCCGTGTATTACAGATGTTGGCAGGATTCAATCAGCTGCTCTCTTGGCAGGAGCCCGTATCAGCAGCAAAAAGGCAGCTACTCCACCAGTGCTGCTCATCTCACAGCAAACTTTACCTGGGACTCATCCCAGGCAGATCCCCTTGCTCTGAACTCAGCCAGCCTTGAGGCTAACAGAGCTGGCGAGTGCTGTGACTCTGCCGCAAATACAGACCTTTCCTTTTGCTTGCTTATTCAATAGTTCCACTCATTAGCCATTGTGCAGGTTAATTAAAATAGAAAGCAAAGAGGGCAACAGCAGTCTATACTTTGACTGAGGACTGTAAAAGGTCTCAAGTTTGCTTCCTTTCAGAGAGACAAAAAAAAAAAAAAAAGGAAAGAAAGATTAATGCTGTTGCAAACATTCAGTGCTTCAGTAACTTTGCCTTCCACAGCCAATACCAAGAGCCGGACCTTCAACAGGGTAAGCTGGTCTTGATTGAATGAAGTCAGCACATGTTTATACCACTACAGGCTGTGACCCTTAGGACCCAATTTATAGTGGCTGCTCAGGTAGAACATAATCAGTGGGAATCAGTGGAAAGGAGTAAACTTTAAAACTGGATACCTGAACATTTTATTTCCTCTTCATAGTATACATTAACAGGAACTGCTCTGTATAGTAGCAGGGAATTTAAGGAAGCACTTACATTTAAGCTAAGAAGAAATCCTATCACCAACCCTTCTCATTCTTTCACCTACTACTGGTATAAAATCAGCACACACCTGGCAGGCATTAGAAAGAAAAGGGACCATGGTGATTAACTTGCAAAGTTTTGCTCCTGTGACTTGAAAGCATCCTCTTAACAGATTTTCAAATAAAAAGGCATTTGGGTTTGAGCTTCAACAGCTGCTGCTGGAGTCAGGACACTAAAGTAAAGCCAGGACAGAGACAGTGAAGTCTCAGAAGATTCCCACTTGCAAATTGCTACTTAACAAGAGAGAACCAGAAAGACCTTGCATGGGAGGGTAGAAAGATCATTTACTAGCTCCCCTCTTCACTCACTTCAAATGAGAAATGGGAAAAGTAGTCAATGAAGCCCAAGCCTTTAAGCAAAACACTTGATGCATTTTTGAAAGGGAAATTACACAGTGGAGCAGCAATACAGTGACAGTGGAGACATGAATTTATCCAAACTCTGCACTAAGATTCTGTATCTAGTCGTTACCTTCTTTTACCTATCCTGTCCTCATTTTCAAATCCCTCACAACTCAGCCTCACCCTGGAGAATAAGAAGGGCTCCTACAGCCATGCTATCATATCAGAGAACCCCTACCTTCACTCTGAAACAGCAGCAACTTTGCTGGTCCTCGCAGCTACAAGGACAGGCACTGTGTGCAGCGTAATGCCCAGGTCTGCAGAAATGCAGACAAAGCCTGCCATGCCCAAGTGCGCTTTCAGAGGGCTGGTGCTCTCCCTGGGACCCCAACGCTGGCTGTGAGGAAGACGCTGAAAAGCAGCTTAACTCACTTGCCTGGGGTGCTGTGTGTGCCCAGAGCTCCCTCCCTGCCACCACCACTGCCAGGCGAGCAGGGAGCCTGGCCGCCTCCTTGCTGGCATGGCCAGGTCTGGGGCATTTCTGCTTCACAGGAGGATGAGACAACAAGGGAGGTAGTCCCTTCAGGAGAGGAAAACCACATCCCCTCTCCTCACCAGGCAGTGATAGGTATCACAGCCTACGTGTAAGGGAAGACCCATGCAGTCTTACTTGAACAAGTTCAAATAAAGCTGACAAGACTGCAGCTTCTTCCCTAAAATTACCCAGTAGAATGCCATGTGGCTATAAAACAAACTGAATACCATCAGTTTTTACTACAGCGTATATAGTGCATACATAATGAAAACACAATCTACTGCCCTAGCCCACAGGAGGGGACAATTTGTTTCCGAGATGAAGTTCGCTCGCTAATAATGGCTGGCAGCAACTGCTGCTGCTGTCATTATGATAGTGCTTTCTTATTTTTATGTCTCTATTCCCTTCAACAATCTAGGTGCCTCGCCATGAACTAATACTGCCATCCAATAAAACATTAAAAAAAGGCATTAAGTACAGCACCGTGCCAAAAGCTACTGCAACTACAAACAGAAGTGTCTAAATGACCCTGTTTAAGAGTCTGGAGCACACTAAGGAAAATGTTTTTCTTGCTTACATCACGACAGCCACCATACATTCCTCACTGAAAGCCTAGGCTGATGAGGTCAGGAGCAGGTCCCCAACATGTAGGGGCGAAGACAAAATTTTAATATTCATACCAGTACAAATGGCTAGCAGCTGCTCTAGTCCCAAGTGCTGCTATGGATCATGCATACCTCCCCCAGTCCCTATATGCTAGAAAGATACAAGCCTTTCTACTGCTGTGCTGTACTCCCAGAACAGATGAAGAAGCGGCTCTTTAAAAATGCTGCTGCAAACTACCATTTGGATCTATGCAGTCTTAAAACATACAGCTGAAAGAACAGAGATATGGGGGTAACTTAATTTTTCCTCTGTAATCCTCTGGGACATAAAAGCAGCCCCTGTGCTGAGAACACTGATGAAGGAGGGAGAAGTTACTTTAAAAAAAGAGTTAGATGGATCGGTGAAGCCGAGTGCAGAGCTGACTTGGCACTGCCCATCTTCTGAGCGGGGGTGCTCCTGGTTTGGGCACTGTGTAGCCAAATCGGAGCAGAACTGAGCCCACCTGGCTGTTAAGCCACAGCAGATGGGCACTTCTACTGATCAGCATCCTTTGCACACCATCCCATGTCTACCTATCAGTCACTACAGAATGAGCTTTTGCATCCTGCAGGATGTTGAAGCTTTTGAGGAGAGATATTAGCCCACTTAGCCCAAAAGACAGCTGTTGCAAGTGCTGAACAAAAAGATGGCACAACTCAATCCAACCCTGACACCCCTGCAGCAGCCCCCAGCGAGGAGTCAGGCTCACCCTACACAGGGGGCTGCCCAGCATTCAAAGTGATTTACCCATCCTCAGGGTGAACCTCCAGGACTCGGCCACACCAGCCTAAATGTCAGGAATGGCTTGCCTGTGATTTTCAAGTCACATGTAGATCTGAAACTTGAAAGGCAAGGCCTGTGCCATAGCTGTTTCACACAATTAATGGCATGGCTGTGCTGGATAATCCCTGCTGCCATCTGTCAAATGGCCGAGGCCAGCAAAGCCAGCTTGGTCTTAAGCTGACAGTCTAGCATCATCCTAAAACAGAGCAGTGGGTCTACTGCAATCATCTGCCACGGCCTTCCTGCAGTATGTGAAAATGGAATTATACTGTTCACCGCGCAAAGAGATTGTGGTGTGCTGATCATAACCTGGGGGTTTCTGATCAGACACTTCACTGACTGTCTGAGCACAAAGCACTAAACTCTTTCAGTCTCTGAAAATCCTGTTGTTTTCCTCTCCAGTTTTAGCCCAAGCAGAAAGCGCAGCTTCTTGTAAAGTCAGCTGCTGATAAAGCAACTTTTTGAAGAGCTGTTTTAGCTGTGTGCAGGAGATTGAGCAGTGAGAAGCTGGGATACTGGAAACACCTTCTCAACCATCATCTTGCCTCACTGCAGTTCTGATTCCCTCCGAGCCTGAGGCAGAAAATATGGACATCAAATGTAAGTGACAGCACAGACAAGCCAGACAGAAAGTAGAAAGAGTAATTGTTTTATTTACTAGTTCTAGTCCTCTCTGTAGATTAACCACCATGCAGGTTAGTTAAAATAAGTAAATAAAAAGAATGGCAGCTGACAAAATAGAGCCACTGTCAAGTCCAACTGCACAGCTGGAGCCTGAGCTACTTCCCTTAGCTGGGGACAGAGTATTCAGCCAGAATTAAATGCTGCAACCTCAGCACTTTTCCTATTTTACCTCAAATATTGAAACTCAATATTCAAATGCCCTAGTGTGGCTGAAGGGATACATTGTTTTAGCAGATTAATAGTTACCATTTTCCTTCTACACTGATACATTATTATAAGCTTTAGAAATACACAAAAGGCGGAGAATTTCCCCGAGGCTGTATTAAATATAAAATCCATTCATTTTAACAGAACACCCTTTTTATTACAGACTGCACTAGCAACAGCTCTCAGTTGTGTGCCTGTTGAGATATCATCTCTTCAGAAGTACAGTGAGGTTCTTTAGAGGACGTGTTAAAGACATCACTCCAAAGCTAATAATGTGCAACAGAAAAAAAAAAAAAAAGAGATACAAAAAGCATTACTACCTACTCAGAAACACCTATTAAAAGTCCTGAGGTGTAGTTATTTTAAGAACATGAAAATTATTTCCACACTATTGCTAATAATGCTCCAACACTTTGATATGTCCCTGTCTCCAGAGAGCTCCTGCCCTTTCTGGAGGGGCTGTCAGAAAAGCAACTTCAGAGCTAAAAGCTCCTGTGTTGCATATGCATTGGGAGAACACCAGCCACAGAGTACCTGGCAAGTATTTTCCACAAGAGATGGGGTGAATACTTTGTAACAGCTCAAAGCACATTTATCTCAAATTCCTGAAAATGATACTGGTATTCTTTTAAGAAAGATATGCAACTTGGCTGGTCACATTTCTTTATTACTATTATTATTATTTATAATTAGAGTATAAATGTTTGACAAACTATGTCTTTGCTTGACTGTGGAGACTATTTGTTGGTTTAAATGATCCGGCTGCTTTTTTAGGAACTGGATTTATCACAAGCAAATGGAGGGAAATTCTCAGGTATCCTTGCTAGAACAGGGTGCAACTCCAAAGGAACAGTGCTAATGAGGTTAAAAAAAATCCCTACGGTTTAGATCCCCCTAGTCTAATCTCTATTAGAACCTATAGAGAGCTGTTGCTATTAGAGAATATTCCTCTCAGGAGGGTGAGATGAGCTGGCCAAGATTACAGATCACTACAGGAAATCAAGGCAGGAGCTCAGGACGAACTGGGAGAATTCCCATAGCCAAACCAACAGGAAAAGTGGCTACTGCCATCTTCCAAAAGCAGACTCTGTATTTGGAAGTTCGGGCCACAGCACTACAGGAGACATATGGTCATCTTCAAGGTTTGCTGGGGCCTTCAACCTTTTGTTTTTTGGCACTGGTTAACTAAACTACTTCAGCAAAGAGTACTACAGCAAGGCTAAGCAAGACAAGCGAGCCCCTGCTGCGGTGGCTCCAGCTCCCAAGGGCTCTCCCCCAAGCAGCGGAGGCTCAGGGAGCTGAGCATGTAGCCACAGTTCCTGCACAGCCATCCTGCTTGGCTCATTACATTTCAGTTTTCCCTGTGCAAATAAGAGGGAAAGTCAGCACTATGTAATGTGGCTGCTAATGTCTGAAAGTGATAACCTAACTTAAGCCTGTAGTAAACGATACTTACGGTTGCTTGGAAAGAAAAGCAAGCCTTTAGAGTGTTTTGGCTCAGCTTCTTAGGAAATAAGCTTTATAGAATTGCAGTAGCTCACCCCAGATCTCTTGCCCCACCTGGCCAGTTTCAACTAAATTCGATAGAGGAAAAGTGATGCCCAAAACAATAATCACCTTCCAAAATCAAGAAAACAGACATGTAGGTAGAGGTGAGGTGCCGCGTTAATGCCCCCACATAGGGCAAGGTTTGGTCATTATCATGAATCAGAAAATCCACAAAACAGAGAAAGATATGAACACTCCCGTCTGTCGTGGTTTAACCCCAGCCAGCAACCAAGCACCACACAGCCGCCCACCCACTACCCCCCCCCCACCTCCAGTGGGATGGGGGAGAAAATTGGGAAAATAAGTAAAACTCGTGGGTTGAGATAAGAATGACCCAACAGAACAGAAAAGAAGAACCCAATAATGACAGCGATAACACCAATAAAATGACAACAGCAATAAGAAAAGGATTGGAACACACAAATGATGCACAGTGCAACTGCCCACCACCTGCCGATCGACACCCAGTTAGTCCCTGAGTGGTGATCCCCCCGCCCCCACTCCCCCCAGTTTCTATACTAGATGTGACATCCCATGGTATGGAATACCTTGTTGGCCAGTTTGGGTCAGCTGCCCTGGCTGTGTCCTGTGCCAACTTCTTCTGCCCCTCCAGCTTTCTCGCTGGCTGGGCATGAGAAGCTAAAAAATCCTTGACTTGAGACTAAACATTACTTAACAACATTAGTGTTATCAACATTCTTCTCATACCTAACTCAAAAACATAGCATTGTACCAGCTACTAGGAAGACAATTTAACTCTATCCCAGCTGAAACCAGGACACTGTCACAGGAGAAACTTAACTTTCAACTTAGACACCACCTGGCCCAAACATGAGAGGCAAAACTAGATGAAACCAGATGTCTGCCACTCAAGGAACTACTTGCCTAATTTCACACTGTGGTAGGATCTATAGGGGAATCAAACTGTACCAAGCTCAGCAGGCTTAAATTCCAGCTGTACAGAGTCACCAGAAGTAAATGTGAAGTTTTAAAATTAGTTTAGCTCCTGCTTAAACGGCCTCTGCTTTACATAAATATGGTGATGTTGTAAAGCACAAGGTGAATGAATACATGAGACTGATTAAATCAGTGGTTAAAAGTGTTAAAGCATCGGGCTTCACAACAGAAGACCTAAGTCTATTGGCTTAATATTGGTGTTTCAGCAGCAGCACAGTAGTGCTTGCAGCACCCAGCTGTGGGAAGGAGGCCAAATACCCCGAGCCGGCACTGGGCTGCCAGGTGCAGACACCCAGGAGAGAGGCAGTGGTTGCCCAGACCCTAAGGTGCAGCAAGGCTGAAACTCTCCTTGGTGAAAACTGTAGATGGCACCCGAAAGCTATGCACTGTATTACGGCCAAGCAAAACCTCTCCACAGCCTTATCTTGCAGGCTGTGAACCATTGCATGGGTCACTTCTGCCAGCACTAAGTTGCTTCTCCAACAGTTTTCTTTTCTACCCAAGTCTGGCACCATTTAAATACCATACTAGAAAAAGGGCCACAGTCCAGACACCAGCTGTTACACGGTTTTTCTGTTTACAACTCTGTTACGCATGTCTTCCTGACAGGGTATTTAAACCAAGGGAAAAAAAAAAGGTCCGAGTTGAAGAAAACTTCTATACAGAGAGTGAAGAAACCACACAGCCAAGCAGATAATTGCTCTGTACAGCTTCTGCCTGCTGGGGGAAGTAGTCTTCAAATATTTACCAGACAGACTATGCTAACAGGGAGCTGCCTATATGCTAACAGGGAGCTGCCTAGTACTTTTGCTCACCATATCCTGAAAATAGATGTCACTTATTTCTCCACATTATAAAAGTGGTAATACATTTACTTTAGGAACATACAGATACCAGATGTGCTGGTTTGCAGACTCTTGCATTCGTGTCTCAGTTGCAGATGACAGGAAATTTGTTTCCCAGCAAAGACACTACAGTTGAAGTGACACTTCACTCATTTTATGTAATTATAGCAGTAATAACTTGGTCAGCTAGGTCACACGCAAGGAAACTTTTTCCTGGAACTATTGGCTTCACCACAGAAATATAACTTTCAGTTTTCCAAAACTACTTAAATTGAAGTCAAATTCAATACAAAGTTCCAGCTGAAACTGCCCCATTGACCACTAGGAACAACCTGAAGAGACAAATCAAGAAGTCGGTGGTGCCTCATTCTGTACTCAGCTCTTTTTTTGCACAGAAACCTGCATTCACGGCACCAACCTGGGAAAAGGGACTCCTGGGTCCCAGTCCCTGTTCTGATAAAGACTTCTTCATATAAAAGCACATTTAGTAACCAAGGATATACAGAGAACATGGCCTCCCATCTCCCTGTCTAACAAACTTTGGCTCTTGGCTGTTCTAAAAAGTAAAAGAAGAAGGTTCAGGCACTCAAAAGTGTATCTCATTGCACTTGGATCTCTCCACCCTAAACGTATGCTGCCAAACCCCTGCAATATTTGGTAACCTCCCTTTCCAAATGTTTCACTTTATTTCTATCACTTGTCCTATACGTGTCTGCAGTAAAACCCTTTATTCTGAAACAAAAGGAGATTTCCTTTTAAAAGAAGAATATTTTTGCAGCATTATATTTGGCAAGTAAAATACAAAAATTACATGTTTATTCCAGTCCAAAATGATTCCCCATTTGCCAGCCCTGGGTACAGCTGTGAAACTGAAAAGCCTTTCCACAGCCCTAATCATGGCATCTCCAAAATCATGGTGGAGTTGGGACCAAAACCAGAAGCACATCACAATTAACACAGTAAGGAACAATCACAGGAATTATTTTGTTTGCTTAAGCCCTTTTTCTCCATAAGAGCTCAGTAATTTTGGTAATCCAGAAGCTCCGATGCAGTATCTTTTTCTCTCATTCAGGGTCATTCATGTGTTTGTCAGAAATAGTTAATAAGACATAAGGAGGTTGGAAATTTGGCCTAAGCACTTTTCAGCAATGCTCGGGATAGATACTTCAGTTAGAAAAGATACCAGATTGAAAAGAAAAAGCTTACCTTTACCTTTTTTCTTCTTTTTTTTTTTTTTCCTTCCTTAAACCACCATTTCCCTTGTACTTTTTCCTGGAGAGCTATTATCTGACAAACCATGCTTTCTCTTGAGCTGGAAACTATGAACTTCAAAATCAAGTACCCACTTGTTTCAGAAATTAAAAGGCAACAGAAGCCAAAGACCATGAACTGTTCCTATGTTGCTCTCAGTAAAGGTGCAGCGTGTAACCTGGAAGCATGTTCTGAGTGATGACTGCCTGACTGCCGGCATGGACAAAGCCATAAGGCATCATGCCCATCCAGGGCAGGTGGCAGGGAATCCCATGCAGAAGCATCCTCAGGTTTTCCCCCTCTGAAAGCAGGGGCTCACAAAATTTTACATGCATTTTTAAGCCATGGATGATAGATATCATTGAGTGATCTGCATACTGAGTATATCAGCACTGCAAGTAAACCATGCCTGACTTGCTTAACTTTTCCTTAGCAACGCAAGAACACAGGCAGTGCTTGCTGGACACAGATGGCACATGAACTCCCTGTGCCAGACAGCACTCTGAAATCCACACTTAATCCCACTTTCCACAGTCCCTGGGAAACACTAAGAGAAAACTGAACACAGCAACTTTCCAGTGTTTACAGAGCAGGACTGCTCACCTGGCATTCCTTCTGCTCATATTGCCAAGTCGTTTTCACACAACTGAAAGAGGCCTTTTACACCAGATGGTGTAAGAAACAACAGGAAGAACAAAGCTGTTAGTCCTGCAATCCTAAGGCCTTCCAGGGATCTTCATGCAGAGGAATGTGTTACTTGGTGACAGGCAAAAGGACACAACAAGCAAAACTTCTCATTGCTGTTATTTCTCTTTTATTCAGACATATTATTTATTTCTGAAGATCAGATCAAAAACAACCACCAGGACAAATTCAAACTCCCCTGGAAGAAGTACTACATCCTGCCCCGTGACTTTCAGAGTGCTGGGTTCATAGTTGGTGCTTAACAAGAACAGATAAACAAATATATTAAATGTAAACAAAAAAAAAAAGCCTTCTCAGTCCTATGCAATGAATATGCTTTCTGATGGATGTGGGTAGGCCTAATTTGATCTGAAACCAGATAAAACTTTGGATCAAGAAAAAAAATTCTAAATTAAGACAAACCAGTATTGCATTTTACAAACGGGAGAGAACAGCTTTGTGCACAGCATATCTCCCACTGCTTTCAGAGTGACAGTCAATAGAAATGACTGAGAGATCTGCATCCTTGGTGGTGGCCCAAGGAATGATGAGGGGAATAGACAAGGCACTATGAAGGACCCAGGCTGGAGGGTGGCTCTGGCAACTCCAAAGTCTTCCTCAGGGAGACTTGTTGCTACAGAACTGCCTGAACAGCAAGCACGCAACATCACTTGAGGGCTTCATCCCTACCAGTCTCACTCACGTGGGCTTCCTCCAGCTACTTTGCCTTGTCTGTTAGAAGATGGGAGCTGCCAGTATCATGTTTGGGTTGCAACCTATTTTCATCTTGTGGGCATTAACTAAACTTTAAAGAAAGTAATAGTGATGAAAAGGCATAAAGTTTTTTGTGACCTGAAAGAACAGAGCAAAGCTAATTGATCCCTCACTGTCTCTGCTCTCAGTACCTGAAAGTTATTTTGATGGCTTTTGACAAGATAGTATTTCAGCAAGCTGTACAGATAGATAAACGTTATCATAAGTCTTATCACCAAAGGCTAAAGCAACCCTGGAACAGAATTTCCTCAGGAAATAGGTTATGAGAATCAGTTTTACAAGATATGACTGTTTTCATCTCCTACTTCCCCTGATTTCCAGGACAGCAGGATCCAACCTGCCAGACTTCACAAGTTTCACTAGTCTGAATAAAGAATGAAAGTAGCAACAGCCATTTAGAACAGCATAAAACGCAAAGAAAGTGCTAGGGTGTGCAGAACTATTTCTATATAGCATCTGGCTCTCTTTGCAAAGTTTGATATTAAGACTGCAGCTGGACAATATTTCAGTTTATTGCTCTGTGCAAAGCCTCACATGAAGCTCTTTGGAAAAGGCAACTATTAATTAGTCTTAATGAGGATACAATTTGCTTTCAGCAGGCTTACTTTATTGAAAACAGCAGAAACAATTGAGCTGAACAGCAAAACAAGCTGCAATTAGAAGCTGAATGTCCACTGGCCCTAGAGCAACATACACAGCTGACAGCTAATGACAAATTAATCTACATCTCCCATACTAAATTTTGACCATAATGTCAAGCATGGAAGAGGTATGGTATGTATCCTATCAGGCTTGAACCTCTCAACTGAAAGTTGATGGGGAAAAAAACCCTCAGAGCTATTTTTATTCCTTGACAACTCTTTATTAGGAGCCAAAACACATCTAGAAACTACAGCAGCAGATCTGGGAGGGAATCAGGAGACTGTTACCTCTTTGACATCCTCTGACACTCTGAGAAGTCAAAAGCATTTCTAAATGCTGAACTCAGTGCTGTGTGTGGATGGGTATTGGATTAAATGAACCTCTGTTCCACACACAAATGCGAATTCCTGAACTGTTGAAGACTACCATATCAGAAAGGAATAGGGAAGCGGCAAAGAGGAATGCTTTAGATTGTTGGTGAGGATTAGTAAACCAAAAAGGCTCCACAGAATATTAGGTCTTTGCAACAACAACAAACTAACATTAATTTTTCCAGATGTCTGGTGCCCAGGCCTATTTTCAGGTACTGCTCTGCTTTCCCTGCCACTACAGGAGGTGGCATCAAACTAGAACTCCATGTGGGGAGCAGCAATACAAGTGATCCCCAGCGGCATGTGGGCAACTTTACACTCCATTTTCCTGGGACTCAAACCGAGGAAGGTGAAAGGACATCTATTCCTTCTCCCCTCAGCACATAAAACACATATTCTTCTGAGCTCAGATTTAAATCCTATTAACATTTTGCCGTTTCCCTTTTCTCCTCCATCTCTTCACTCTTTCACTCTCTGCACTCCTTTAACATTTGCCTGTCTGCAATCATTTCATGCATTTTGATGTGTGTGGGAGCATGCACACATTTTTGTGCAAAAAACCAAGAGTGGAGAACAAAAGCTGAAAATACACCTAGAAGCCAGACCCTCTCCGACAGCCTTGGAAGGTTAATGATGGAAGAAGAGATAGACTAACCTGAGAAGGGAGGAGGACAAGGACAGAGAAAGGACTCCTGAGGACTCTAGAGGAAGGAAGATGAGAGATACAAGAGCTCTAAGAGGTGGGGGGAACAGGACAGGACATAACTGCTGAACTGGAACTCTTACCCTGTCTTCCGGTTCAACAGCCTGTACTGTTTTGACAATAGTTCTAGGATCTGTTTTACTTCAAAGGAATCAGCCAGTCAGTACTCCACATATATACTATTATTTGTTACCCTCACTGATCTCCTCTAAACTGTTCCTGTCTGAAGTTATCCCATATGATTTTAGAAGAATATTTAATTCATTAGAGATGGCTTTAAAATTTCATTTTACCTTTTCTATCCTTGTAGTCATTTCTCTTTCCTCAATTCAGTAGCTCAAAACACAGAAGCAGAAGATCATTTGTTCAAACCACTATGTTTTTCATCCTAGGATGCCTTTAACTGTGATTGAGTTTTGAGAAAAACTTTGAAAGACACAGTTATCTCAGAATTCTTATCCCCTGGAATATCTCAGAAACATGCCTGTATACTGAACTGGCTTAGTTTCTTTGGCCTCTGTGCACCCTTTGTACCCCCAGCTGATCCTGTTTGCATCTGGTAAGGCAGCAGAAAAGACACCAACAGAGAAAACCTTGACAGGTGTCATCAAGGCTATAATCTGATGTAATGGAGTTGTACAGGAAATCTTAAAAAAATTTTTTTTGAAGAAATCTGATTCCAGCCATTTCCACACATGCTTTTTCTCCATAATGCTTATTTTTCTTCACAGACTGTTATTTCCTGTATTTCCAATAGAAGTTAATCCATCAAACTAATACAAAAAAGGCTTTTTCAGTATCTCTTGACCTTAGATCATAACCACACTGAGTTGAACACAACAGAAATTTATATTCTTTTCCAAATGTTTTAATGCATCAAGAACTATTCTAACGCTCGTTTGCTGAACCTTGGTTATTTGTGGTACTCTGTGTGCTTGGGGAATACTTTAAGAACTATAGTCAATTTAACTTCTACATGCAATCAATATTAAGATTTTAAATAGCTCCTACTGTACCAAAATGACCTTATGCAATCAAAAAAAATTGAACCAAAATGGAAAAATAAAAATCAGGATTTAACAAAGATAAAAAGCTGTATGGACAGCTGTACATGCCCACTTCAGTGAATAAAAGATGTTACACATCAGAAAACAAGTACCAATGAACCAACCTTTCCCATACTCTTTTTTTATTCAGAAATATATGAAGCATGTAGTTATCAGAAGCCGAAAGAACTGAGGCTTGACCAGTCTCTCAAAGTTTGGTTAGAAGGGTACCCTTGAGCCAGTCCAGCCCACCAAAACCCAGCCTCACCTCCATATCACAACTACTACTTGCCTTCTCTTAATCTAGAGATCATAGAAGCCAGGCAATTAATCCTGTATCTTACTGATTTGACTGAAAATTTACCCTGCAATGAAACAAGTAACTGGAAAGATTCCTGACTTGCAATGTGCTCATGGGATCTTTGGATCCAATGCAGAGAAAAGACAGGAAAACGCTACATCCCTGTTACTTCATCCAAGGGGAATCTTGTCCATTGTGCTTAGCTGCTGATATAGTTTGCATCAACTTGCAGAACTGGGCGAAGAAAGAACTTTGAAGGAGATTAGATACAGACAGTACAAAGATGAGTTTGGATGCAGAGCTCCCAAATGACAAAGGGCCACTGGGTTCTACCAAGTTCCCTTGCTTTTTGTGGTTTGAATTCTCCGAGTTTCAGCCTAATCTAAATCCATAAAGTCCAGTTTGTCCACATTTAATGCCCTCCATTCTTTTAAAGTGTTTGGCATTGAGAAATAGAATTGTTAAAAAACCCAAAAATCCATCAAAAAAACCACAGAACACAACCCTGGAGAGACTGAATACCCAATACCACTTTTCACTGAAATGCTTCAGTTAAGGAAATAAATTAAAAAAATACTAAGAACACAGGAGATGATTCCCTGTTTTCACCACAAAATATGAATGTTGGAAGGGCAAATCTTGTACTCCTCCTAAATTATTAATGAAAATTCTTTCCAGTTTTCTGCAATACATACGCATATAAAAATTTAAATAAGGGTTGTCTGCATGGTTTTCTACTCATTTGTTCTACAGAAGTTTTTTGACTTACAATAGGTGCAGAAACAAAAACTAATTAGTATAATTAATCTGTGAACCCTACTTTCAGAATGGCTTTGCCACTGTTTTTATACAACCTTTATGGCATAACATCAGTGAAATGAAAAGACCCACCAGTTTACAAGTTTTGAAAACTTAAGACAGTCTCCAAGGAAAAGTATTAGTGCATGAAATTAAGCTACATATAAAATTGTTCCACTTGAACTATTTGAGCATAACTTATTTTATTTGTGATAATGCAGTTTCTTCACATTTGCAGTAAATAAATAAATAAATACTTGCCAAAGAATAAAAGGTGTGAAAACTGATTAAGATTACCAACATTTCCTGTACACCCAAACTGAAACCCTGCTTTCAAATACTTTCCAAAATTATTTGCTCACAGTGTAGCTACAATTTCTTCAATGGCCAGTCTCCAACTGATCTAACTCAATATTAACGACTTACAAATTTTGGACCTGATATTCAACTGGTATCAATTGAAGTTTGTTCCAGTGAGTTCACTGCATCTGTTTAAGCCAGCACAGCCCAGTCTATCTTTCTAAACCCTAAGTGCACTGACATTTCAAATTCAACTTTTTAATAAGCAACCACAGTCTACACTGATGTGAATCTAGGATGTGCCTATATTGTAAAGCTACTCTACTACATTTTTGCTTTAACCTGTTGAGTGACAGAGTAACTGATCTAATTTAAAAGAAAAAAAAAAGAAAAAAGATAAATACATCTTCTGAATAGAAAACAGGTAAGAATTTATAGTGGCCAAGACTTTTAGGGGACTGGAGTCAAATAGTTTGGTACCTAGTCCCAAATAGACTAACACAATATTTGAGCATTATGCTCCCCGCTTCCACACCAAATACCATTTTATTGTTGCAATTTATATGACAAATACATATTTTTCTCTCTTTCTTCCTCTCCTCAGAAAGCTGCTTTCTGATAATGGATATGTTATATATTCATGTTCTTTTGTAGCAGTTTCTAGCTGACAAGAACCATGAGAGGCATTTGGTTACAACACTTACAAGGTCAAAAACCTCAGCAGAGGACTAAATTCCTCCTCTCTGATCACATTTAGACTAAGCTGCTTCATCCTGTGAAAACCAGAGCTTTCCAGGGAATGCAGACATGCAGTGCTAGATGCTCCAGGGAACTCAAAAACCTGACAGTACCCAGCCCTGGAGCTTACATATCTCCGAGCTGAGCAGGAGGCAAGCAGTTGTTTTATGGTTGCAAATGAGTACACTACTTTTAGCATATTATAATCCTTCCTTGGATCTGGCACTAAATAAGACCCTGCTAGGGGACAGTCAGCTTCATTGGTCATTTACAGGCCAGGTACTGAAGGCAATTACCACAGCTGCTAATGAAGTATCACTGGCAGCTGACATTACAGCTAGCCATCCACTCTCTAGTGAACCTGAGCCAACTGCTTTCATTTAGCATCAAACAGATCTGTTCTTTTACTAACTTAAGCCTAAACATTGCTTGTGGCTTCATGTGCTTATTTCATCTGGAATTGCACTGAAAGACCACCAATTTTCATACTACTCCAGCCACATTAACATAAAACCTCTCCCCTCTGCGATCTCTTGAACTTGGAGAACAATGACTGTCTTGCACTTTCAAACCAAAAAAGTTCCTTATAAACCTCCAGCATCTCCATATGCAACAATTGGAGATTTATCGAGGTCAAGCAAAGAACAGTTTTTCTGCCTATAAGCAGCAGACGCTCAGGAGGCTTATCCTCTACAATAACCTCTCTCATTTAAAGCATAGATTTGGCAACATTTAAGTATTTCATCAGGTGCTGATTCCACCAATTTTCTGACCACACATGTAAGCAGTTTTTGAAAGATAAAAAAAAATTTTGTAATTTTGAAAATGCAATGTTTTGATTTGTTTTTTTGAAATAACTTTCTCTTACATAACTATAGAAAGTATTATTTCTTGTGACAAATACATTATTCAACTTACCTTTGTTTTGCAACATGTTTTAAACTGATGAATATTGAAAAGCATGTAGTATCTCTCCCTAAGCTTATAGTCTCTCTCCTATTTTTTCAACCAGAATAGTAATGGTTTCCCTGTGGAACCATTGGTTTGCCTGTGCAACAGTATGAACTGTTAGAAGTGATGCTCTGAACCAAAAGAAGTCAGACATGAGGTCCAAGCTCAATATGCAGACCTGTTGTTGGGAAGTCAGAATAGAATAGTCATTTATTCTCTCTGCATTTCAGCTCCTGTAGCAAATCTAATAATACTTTCACTCTCCCATCTTGTCTTTCAAAATTTATTTTCTGAAAAATTTACAACATCCGGTATGTGTCATGGTCTGTCACAGTGAGGCTACATTATTAAAAGCATGAATGAGTGGTCTATATAGCACATTTGCTGTACACAGTAGCTGAAAAGCAGGTAAATTACCTAATGCAAAATCTAAGGCTCCTGTAACAGTTTCAGGCACAAGAAAAGATCTAATCCATTCACAAGGAGCCTGAGTAACTCAACAGCACAATGCAGTGTTCCCTCATCCTACAAAGTTATAACACAGCATTGGGAGCTTTAATAAATGGTTCAGTGGCTAATCCAGCTGAACACTTGCCTGAAAGCAGCTTCTTACTCATTGCCTTGATTTACACGACTGCTGTAGTTGTCTATGCTGCCAGGTACATGTTTATATGAATGTTTCATGCAGTGGTCACAAGCATGTACTTCAAAGCTACGCTAATTTTACAGCAGTATGTCAAATGCATAGCCTCACTGCATTAATTTTGCAAGTTTATCCACATTAGCTTAACTCTGAAAATACTGAAGGCAAGTTTTACTATTGAAGACAGTGTTTCCATAAGGCTATGCTTTAAAACTGTGGTAATACAGATGTACAGAACACACTGAATAATTTTTCTCTAACAGTTAAATGATATTGAATCACATGGCAGCTGAATATTCAGGAAAGTAAAAGCTTGATTAAAACACATGCTTTATCTCACTCTGCAGTGTTACCAGCGACATAAAATGTCATCTATAGTTATCAATATTAATGAATATGAGTAACAGTTAGTTAAGGACATCCATTCGAAGGTTAAAAGCGGTGTTCCATGAATACATTATGGCCCAAACTATTTCTCTGGGGAAAAAAATGGGAACTTATGATTAAAGTACTTATTTAACATACTAAAGCCAATATAACCCAGGGGAAAAAAAAAAACCACAAACCCCCCAAAAAATCCCCCAAAACCAAAACCAAAACCGTTGTCAGTTGAATGTACGTTTAGTGACTTCCACAGTCTTCAACAACAAGTTCTTTACAAAACTCAGTATGTAACTCAGGGTAAAATGTGTATCTTCATTTGAAGGAAAGAAACTGCTGCTGAGAGCACAGCATAATGCTTAATAAGTTCAAGATCTGCCTCTTGTATTAAGGCCCAATGCGGACCTGGACAAGGTAGCTAACACCTTGGTGGATTTCATCCTTTCTATACTGCCTCAGCCAAAATGCATCCTCCATAACCAAAGGACATACCAAAGCAATGTACTAGTTCAGAGAAGCTGCTACCCCATTTCTGCGAGAAAGCATCCTATATCTAATCTATATTACAGTACCAGGGAGCAACCTGATTGGAATCCCTCACTGCTGTCACAGACTTCTAGCTTTATATCTACAAGCCTCTCATTATTGCAGAGCATACACTACCGAATGCCTTGTAAAGAGGAGGGATTTCCATCTGGCAGCTGTCCAAGCTCCCAACATGTAGAGATCTACTAGGCATCAGAAAAAACCAAAGCATACCTAACCACATTTTTCCTAATGGACTTTTCATACAAGAATTCACTGAACGGGGGGGGGGGGCACACAACCTTGCCACTCCTGAATTTGCTTGCTGATGTTCAGATAAAATATGTACGTGCATTGATGCAATGGAGCCCTCACAGCAGATAAGGCTTTTGAGAAGGGCTGTGAGAAATAAGCACACTGGTAACACTGTACACCTTGCAAGCTCCTGAACATGATTAAAGAGTCACCGTCCAGCTGAGCTATCAAACAAAATTGCTCAAGTCAAGAAACATTTCCTCATAGCAAACAGCTTTGCAAACAGCACTGCAAATTCAACATGTTCATCCCTGGTGGAACTGCCTGAGACTCACCTTTTGTTAGAGCTGTGCCTCACTGCTTTTGGCTCTTCCTTTCCAGACCAACATCAGCCCAATTTTGGAAATACAATGTACTTTGAACTGTCTGTTCACTGCTCTTGCATGGGGGCTGGGGTAAGCAAGGAAAACAAAGGAAAAGGGTCTGCTTTCCTCAGCATAAGTTGCACAAAACAACTGTCAAAGGAATCACTCCAGAGTAAATTTTGATTTCTAGGAGAAGCCCACCTTGAAGGTTAAGTCTTGGTTTGGTTAAGTCTCTGGCCCAGGAACAAGGGACCGGTTCTACCAGACTGCCCTGGCTGTGTCTCTGCATACCCAACTGTACCACAAGCATGCAGCTGGGCTGTGAATTTCTCCCGAAGTGGAGTCACCTTGTACCTAGACGACATGAGCTGTAATGGTGCACGCTGCTTTTAATGCAGCCTTTGAAGGATAATAGAAAAGAGCATGAATTTGGATGAGCAGCACCTAAATTACAATCTGAACAGGCCTGCTGGCATGTTGCAACCATGTGTTTTATAGCTGCTTGTTTCCCCACTTATAATTGCTATTCAGACAGATAAAATTTACTCATTCATTAATTAAAGGATTCCTCTTACTGCTTCCCCATGAACAGGCTTATTCTCTCATGTACTTACAGAGACCTTGAATAAATAAGCTCTGCCTGAGTACCTAAAAGAGGAAGAAAATTTGTATTTCCCAACTTGATGCACAAGGCACCAGGAAGATTCACTGACCTCACATGGCACATTGCCTCTCAGTGCAAAAAAAAAATCATGGTGGCAGAAGGACCTAGGGCACAAAGCCCCTGAATTAAGAGGACCCTAATTCAGCTCTTCCCCAACCTTTCCCGGTCTCATGTCCTTAGTCACCCATTGGTAGAAATGGGCTTGTCACAGTTACCTCTTTGGTAAAGCACTTGGAAATAAACAGTTGAACAGCCTGATGAGAGTTGTTACTGCAAATCATTTTCCACCACTCTGAGCCACAAATGTATTAAGACGGACCACCATAACTGAAGTTAATGGAGCCTTTTATACATTTTTTTTCTCTGCACCCTTCCTTTTTCTAAAAGACACAGCTTTAAAGATGCCTGCATTCAGGGTGAGATTTTAGCCAAGCAAAACCAGACAGTTGCAGAAGAGGTGCCTGTTAGCAGGCTGCAGACAACAGGGACAGTGCTGCAGCAGCACTCCTCAGGAGGGTGTTTCCTCCTGTGCCCCCTCTCCTGCACCAGTCATAGCAGGTATGGATGGGACAGACACCTGGTGTCACCTTCCAGGAAGGCAGTGAGGACATCGGGCTGTGCTGTTTCTCTTCCCTCACATGCAATCCAGGCCCAGGATGACCTGTTACAACCAGGTCTTCCATTTATAGCTTTTGTTAAAAAGCAAAACAAAACCCCAAGCCCCAAAACCCAGAGAACTCACCCACCAAAAAAAAAAAAAAAAAAAAAAAAAATTTACATCAGGCATTTTGACCTATTACTCTTTTACCAAAGAGTGGATGTTATTAAGCAGAGCACACTGTATTCTCAGCTGCTGAACCACAGGCAAGTCCTATTTGTGTTCCCCTGCCTGGCTCTGACAGTGCATCGCAGCCCTCACATACGGTTCCCCCAGCAGTCAGAGCCATTTCATAACCAGCAGTACTTCCCTCAGCTTGGTTTGTGGCAAGGCATAGGTTCCAATGAAAAACACCACTCCTGAGCAAGCTAATGCTTAGAAAAGGGGCTAACAAAATACTCCATCTCCTTTTGCTGAGCATACAGAAAGAAGCATCCTGTGGAGAAAATGAGTTTTATTGTACTATTTAATATTGTTGGGAGAAAAACTACCCACACATGATCTTACCTCGACACCAACCCTTCTTCAGGTGCCACACAGCAACCCAGTCTGGGCTGTTTGCTTCCATACCCTGAGTATGCATATAACACACCAGAACAGCAGAGATAGAAACGAAAGGTCCATGCCCAAAAAGGCTGTGAACGCAGAGCACAGAGGTTTGTTAAAGCAACTTTTACCCTGTACCAGCCTCCACAATGACAGCAAGGGGACTGGGGGAGGAGGACAGGACATCAGTAAAAGCTGTGCTAATTCCTCAAGGACCCTGGGGTCACTAAAGCCCTTGTAACTGCATCTCTTCCACTAATTATACTAGCTGGTACACCTACCATGCTATCTTTGCATCTTCTGCTACAAACACAGTTATATAGGACAATACAAATCTAATTAATAAAAATAGACTAGAAAGCTTAAAAATGAAATTAAATACACTAAAGTGATCCCCTTTTGATGTTTCTGCTCAGAGGCATTGATCTGCTTGCTCTTAATACAGGTATACTGCCACATGCAAAGGAATGTGTTTTGATGACATTTTAAAAGAAAAATGTTTGAAATGCAGAACAAAGATGATCTTTACATGCCTTAGATATGAGCAGACAAAGAAATGTAAATAAGCAAAGATAACATTTGCAAACAATGCCTTACAGTACTGACTTAAAACAGTAGCTGAGCAATAGTTTGGCTTATTTCTGTAAAACTAAAAAAAACCAGACGCTGTCCCTTTCAAAATACCATTTGAGATTTACTGCTTTAAGTTACTACTTTAAGTTTTAATACATGTTAAACCCAAGTTTCTGAAAAGCACAAGAGCACATGGAATTTTTTTTACTGCCTTCGCTGTCTGCTGAAGAAACAGTCATGTCTCAATGGGTAAATACATCCCATAAAGCAAAACTGTAGAAGTAATTAACAGCATCCTCCAGATCTGCATGCTCTTCTACACATAATTCTCAACACATGCAAACTTTGCATCTTCATTTATATTTACTGTTCATCAGCTACTTGGTTTAACATTAAGTAAGAAGTCAATTTAAAGAATTCAAAGCAAAATTTCAACAGAAGCTTTGAGTCCAGGCAATGTACTCTCAGGATGGGCAAATACACCACAGCCTGAGACAAAAAATGCTTCTATTTTAAAACTTGTTTCATGGTTATTTGCACTTTCTTGCATCCAAGCAGCACCACTTACTAGTTTCTTAAAATTTCCCTTCAGTTCACACTTAGCCTGACTTTCAGTTGCCATGTGCAGTACAATACCATCATATCAAGGTTTCATCCGAAGTGCTAGAAATCAGAAAAGTGATTTAGCTCAATGTCACACAAACATTAAGTCAGTCACAATTACACTTCCATACACCCCTCCAATTTTTATTCAAAGTAGCTTTTTATTCATTCACCCATCAATTACTCTGTGCATATTTAAGCAGAGACAAAGTGTTTTAAAGTATCTGAACACAAAGAGATTTAAACTAATTTAGCCTACACTATACTACCATACTGATGTACTATTAAAACTTAAATACTTCATTTTCAGACGACAGAGATACTGTTTTAAAAGAAGCTGGAACAGATAATGGTACACACTAATAAGATTAAAATTAAGTTATAATTGAGTAAATATTTATGAGACTTGCCGTTCATCAATTATGTACATCAGAGCTTCAGAGCAACACGGCTTAATGGAGGTTTGTCCTCATAAACTGACAACAGGCCTTCAGCTGAGGAACGAGCACATTCTCAAAAAAAAACCCAAAAACCAAAAAAACAAAAATCACATGCTGCTGATTTTTTTCCTCAGTGTGAGGCTGATCAACAAAAAACAAGCTCAATGCTTGAGTGAATTTTTACCTTCAGCAGTTGGTTTTAGGAGCAGAGTTAATCTATTTATTTTACATTTGGCTTCCTATTTCCTTGCACCAATGTAAAATGCAATTTGTAAATATTAAAAATTCATACAGAAAAAGTAATCGCTATAAAAATTGTATTAAGAATGAAAGCATTAATTCAAGATGTTAGTCACTCAGCAAGAGAACAGTAGATGGTACGTTTTTTTCTCCTTTTCAATTCTTTTAAATGGGCAAAATGCCAAAGCACAAGAAGAAAAACCAGCCAATTTGTTGAAATTAAAATGAAGTACATGGAGAATAATTCCTTACTTCTGAAGCCCTGTCCATTTTAAGCCAATCCCACCAAGGGCAAACACCCTAATCTACTCTATATAGCCACACATTCACCCTTCCTGCTGTGCCTTACACCAGGCTCCCCAAACCCAAGGATGGTCTCAGGCAGCAGAGCTGGGCATCACTCCAAATGACAGCAAGGCAATGGCAGCCTCCGCTGCAGGGTCCCCTGGGTACAAATAGGCTCAGATAAGAGACTCTTTGCATTCAGTTTTCTACTGAGTAGATGGATATTTTTTTTCTCCTTTAGAACCAGTGTTTTATTAATTCATTTTATGTGGGTTTGCATCAGCCTACATCTGTGCGTTTCTCATTAAATAAGGCAGACCAGCTGAAACAGGTGCACGATGGTGAGATGGTTTGCTGTTCAAACTCATCCCCGGCTTTTCATCAAATGCCAAGCATTTGTACCAACCCGTAACGAAACTTCTGACCTGCAGAGGAAGACCTATAACTTTGGTTCATTCACTCCTAGTGCCTGTACATCTTCACAGTGGAACTGCAAGACATTTCACCAAGAGGAATTTCCTAAAGCAAAAGTGGTGGGGTTGTTTGTTAGATGAGCTAAGGAGAAAACTGATATGAGAAAGACACCAAAGTTCATTTGTCCTTCATCTCCTAAAAAATAAATACATGCACAACTTTTGTTCCCAGAGCGATACTGGGTGCTGAAGAGTCTCTTTGATCCAAGCACATAAAGCCAGGTGGAAGCTGGGATAAAATGCCCGTTCCTTTCTATGGAGACAAACCCTGCCATCAGAAAGCCTGGTTTTGGAGCAGGACTAAATTACCATTTGACAAGGTCTGAACAAGAAGTATGTTTTTGTTAGACTTTTAGATCATGCATACTGCACTTATTCTGCAATTAAAAAAAAAAAAAAAAGGGAGAGTGCTTCTGACATCTAACTGGAACACTCGCACAACAGAGAGTAAGTTTACCTGGATAATTTTGACAGATTAATGCCATGTGTCCTCAATGTAGAAATAGAAAGGATAATGTAACTGTATTGGACTGAGACATTGATACAGTGTTGGAGACAACTTATTCTTCCAGCTCTGTGTTAGGCTTTCAGTACCTAAGCAGGGGAACTGCTTGCACCTTAAAACATAATGACTTCTTTCATTTCCAGAAAACTGGGAAGAAAAACAACAAAAAAAATCCAAACCCAAACAGGTTCATGACTTGCCTCTTCCAAACCATGGGTGGAGAAGGAATTCTGGCTTTATCACCTGCCAGGACACTCCCAGCAGAAAAACACTATTTGTGTTTAACACACTTGGCTGTTGCACTGTTGATTGACCACATTGTCAAGGCTGTCATGACAGTTACTTACATTCCTATTAACAAATGTACAACAATCCTGAACCTCACCAGATGGAAGAATAGAGATTCCAACAGGGGGTACTTGCTGTTACATGCTATGCTGTGCTTTTAATCCTGAATAGCACTACAATGTCGAAACTGCACAGAAATTCCACTACAGACAATAAGTTTTAGTTAAAGGGCATATATAAACTGTATCAAAAATTTTATTATCTAGTTGATTTTATGGAATATGTCCAATATTCACATTTTCTTCTTGTACGACAGAGGAAGGCATGCATAGAAATTAAAACCAGATTATAAAAAGGAAAAGTTTTCCATAAGAATACAGCAAGTTAAACCATCTTCAGCAAAAAATGGTATGAAAACTGTCAGAGACAATAGCAGGGTTGTTCTTTCATTCTTTTATGCTTTTGTAGGTAGATGTATACTACATTTATGTTTTCATTATTTCATAACTTTCATTTTTAATCACAGCACATACTTCAGTATTGCTTAAGATGGTAAATTTTGCAACATCTACAGAATTTGAAATTGGTCCTGCTAAAAGTACTTGAATAAGAAAATAAATATACATCAAACAAACATATTTGCATGCTGATGTGCATACTAGAACACTAATATTGGGGAAAAGTAATAAGTAAAACACTGTTTTTTACTATTTTTGTTAAGGACTGTCCTTGCTTGAAGGAGTTTTGGGAAACTCTCAAGCCAGTTTGTAATCCTCTCAATATTATCTCTTCTGAGCGTATGTGGCAAAGAGACACTCATCTTTCACCAATTCTACTCATGGAGATACTAAAAAACCAGCACTGCCATGTTAGCCATGATTTTTATTTCCTGACTAAAAAGCCCTGCAGCTCCACAGAGCTAAACCATTTGGGCCCAGTGCCTCACTGAGGCAGCTGCACTATTTTGATTGTAAAGCAAAGCAAACTATAGCTAGGACAGATTTTTTTTTTTTTGCAGCTGCTGTACTACACAGCATACCACATCTTCAGCCAGCAGCAACACCTCCTAGCTTGTGGGCAGTACATTGCCATTTTGTATTCTCCAAAAATTTTAATGGCCAACCAAATTTATAAAATGAAGGACAGGTTAAGCAAAAATCTAATGCTGCTCACAGCATACTGCTTGTTGTATAAAGTGGAAGACTGTAGATCACATTACAATGATTAAGTACTACTGGTTCCTTAAAAATAAAGGACCATATCCTCGCATAGTATAGGAATAACACTGCTTATATGAAATGGGATCAGTCGTGTTCAACTCTGAAACAAAAAGGAAAGTGATGGAGCCCACACCATGCAGCAAAACTCTGCTCTGTGAAAGCATGGGCCACTGCATGCATGAACCCACTGATCGCACTCTCCTCCTCTGTGCAACTGGACTCCTTCCTTTCCTGCTTGAACTCTCTTATTCTTACTGATATTTTATAATTATGCTTGCTTTCTAACAACTCATTTGCCGACTTTTCTTTCCATTTGCTTTAAAATGACAGTGGAAGAAAACTAGGCATGTTTTCACAGACATACTTGGAAATACTGATATACACTTCACTGCAAAAAAGATCTATTTTTGCTTCTTTTGATCCTCAATAAATAAACTATTCTTAGAAATAAAGTGCTAATGTAATTAGATACGCTAATTTTAGAAATGCTGGCTAGCTGGCTATTTTCTTGAGAAATCTTTCTCAAGTAACACAGATGGTTAAAATAACAGCAATTAAGAATGTGTGAACCAAATCATACAGAGCTCAACCTTAAAAACAAGAAAACCCAAAAATATTACTTTAAACAATTGGATTATAGAAGAAAGCATTATCTGCACAATTCAGAGGCTAACCTAGTTTCAAATTTCAAAAGCTCTAAATTTTGCAAGTTCAGGAGATCAGTGAGCCATGTTTTAACTACAAGAAACTGCATAGGTTTCTCCCCTTCATGACGAGGTCTTTTTGAAATATCTTCCTCATCAGTCTGTACCAAGATCCCCGAGATTTGAAAGGGCAACAATTTCTGTATCTCATTTGTCCTGAAATGACCTAGTGTTTTCACAGTATCATTTGTTCCTTAGTTATATCTATGCTGAATGAAAATCATCACGTAAAAGTAAAAATTGTGGGCATTAAAGAAATTACAACTTCACATAAGTGTTACATGGAACAGCCTGCTTAGGGAGGCTCAGTCTCAAAATAATGTGACAAAAGAACATCTCCTGGGGGAAACATGAGTAGTGTAAAATGGAAAACAAGGACAAAACAGAATAAACTAATGTGATATCTACTGAGTGTGGCAGATGTTTACACATCTAAGACTGATTTTATGTCATTGGTATCCATTAACACTGTGCTCTTTGAGGAGGGTATGTTACAGGAAAACACAATAACCAACAAAGCAAAGCAATGTTTGCTGGTTTAAGAGGAGAAAGAAAAAAAAGCCATGAGATGGGGGGGGGAGGGGGAGAGAAAAGAATGCAAACAGAAATTACACCAAGACATCTTTCAACATCTATCCTACAGAAAAGATAGCTGCAATAACAGAAAAGTGTTCTGATTAATATTAATCAGGCAGCTTTCATGAGCAAGCTTTTTGACCTTAACTGACAGGCAAATTAATCTTCTTGAAATAATAATAATAAAAAGGTATACACATAATTTGTTTAAAACTGCTGAATTTAATTAACACAAATTAACGGCCATTAAAAATATAACTAAGTTATAATACAGATTAGGGGCCAAATCTCTGCAGACTCCATTTTGCACTTGAGGATTGAAATTCTTTATAAATAGATTGACTTAACTTCCAGAATCTCCCTTTTCCTTAATGTCAGAAGTGAGTAATGACAGAGAGTAGAAAAAAAAAAAACAACAAAACCAACGCATAGATGCCTCTCTGCTACATTTCAGCAAAAAAGAATCTTACAAGTATGACTGGTTTGCACTGAGGCTAATAACTTCTGCACAACAAATGAGTTAAAGAGATGATCATGAAAAAAACTCTCCCAATTCTGTGGAGCTGTTTCACAGAGCCTGCTCCATCCTAAAGGTTTTTAACAGCTACCATCACTGCCTTGGGGACCAGAAAAGTAAATTCTGCTCCCCTGGGCTGCATGAGCAGCCCTTTTTGTATTGGTGCTCATGGTCAGTAAGGCAGTGGTATACCTTACTGCCTTAGTGACCATGAGCACCAGTACAGAAAGGCAGCCACTGACTGATCCTGTTCAGTGCAAATCATACTCCTTCAAAAAATTACACCATCTTTCCTTTCTCCCAATCAATGAATTTACAAAGGGAAGGCAAGGAGATATTCAAAACCACACTATGCCTTATATGGCTACAGTCAAGCCAATCCATCTTCTTGTATGCTCTTTTGTATAACCTTTATGTAATAAATTTTCAAAGATTAAAAAATAATTTTAAAAAAGAATGAAAACACTGTGGACTCTCTGATCTTCTCTAATGCTAGCTGTCTCTGCAAGTAGAATCCTTTACCTCTCGTAAATCAACTCTTTCATGAAAGGGCCAGCACTGCTAATCCCAGACATCAAGGCAATCATTGTCATCTAAGTTATATGAGCCAACCAGGTTTAAGATCCCATAACTAAGTCAAGTGACCGTGACAGTAATTTATAAATATAATCCCTGTGGCATTTAGCAGCTTATCACTGGTCCAGGTAATAATGGGGAAGGAGTATTTCTGGTTGTTCTTTTTCAGAGTTGAATCCATTCTTGAGGGACAGAACACATCCATGTCAGGTATATATGCTCATCTGAAGTCTTGGCTGTGCTCACGGAAAGATACCATACTTCCCAAAATACAAAGGGCTCTGTGCTGCTCTAGATTCAAAATACCAGATATAAGCAGATACCCCAATCTTCCCATACTGGCTGCCAGTCCATGTGTATTTTCCTCATCCTACCTTAGTTTTTAAGCCACTTAGGATTTGCCATTCTTAGTCATTGATAAAAATACTGTCAACATCTCTTGGTGAACTTGGTATTTTGATTTTCTGCTCCATCCCCATGAAAGTCATCAGTTTGGCTCAGTAAAATTAATCCTGCAAGTCAAGAACATGCTTACAAACCAGGAGGAATTCAAAACTACGGTCAGGCAAAAGTTGTCGGGGCAGGGGTGGGGTGCGGAGACTGTAGTATTTTGCAATTGGCATGTTAGGGGGAGAAGTAGTAATTAAAAAAAAAAAACACTTCAGAGTACTCCCAAAACTCAGATCTCTGTCCTAAATTGGTTTTAGAAGTGTTTTTCCCATATTCAGCTTTACTATTTTCAAAAAAAGAAAATAGATCTTTAAAGCAAACAGTGTAAGTCTAAACATTAGTTAGGATTTGCTATTACCAGCCATCTGTACAACAGACCAGTTCCACTTAACTGTCGGCAAAGATGTGCTCTCCAGTTTACCCACAAGTAATCCCCAAAATCCTCCTTTTCCAGCTAATGGTACCTGTCCATAGCTACGCGTATCCTGCTGTCACACAGACTATATCTGTAATAGAAAGACCTCCCACCAAGGTACGTAGCAGGCAGTTTGCCTTGCAATTGAAATGATTAAAGAAAGAAGCAAAATTTAAAAGGTTACACGTATCAAGACAATTCCTTAATTCACACTGTTGTCCCTGCTCTTCACTCTAAAGAAATATGAGAGACCAAGCGCGTCCCATGAAGTTTAGCTCTACAGCACAGCAGAAGAGGATCAGGGATGTGAGCTAAACCCTGAAGCAGATGGAGTGATGGATGACAAAGAAGTTTTAAAGTATTTCAGCTTCTTATCTATCTCTCTGCAGTATACCGGGTAATAAAAATAAAAAAAAAAAAGCATCCATTTCCAAAAGCTATTCACAGGCTTAGAGATAAGCAAAGCTCAGCCTGAACACGTACTTACGGAAACATCAGCTTTCAACAATGTCTTATAACAGATTTTGGTTCCTGTTACTAATCTTCCTAGCCGGATATCATCCCCACAGAGTCATGATTACTGAGCTCCCCAACTGTCACAGGCATGGAAAAGCAAGCCGAATATTGCTCCTAATTTTTTCTGATCTTTCTCATCATCCTCTATTTCCCTCTTCAAGTAAACTCTCCTCATAATTTCTCTTTTTTCCCCATTTTTCTTTTTCCATTGGTCATCTTTCTGTTTCTCAGCAGAATAGATAGTGGCCTTAATGACATAACAGAAAAACACTTGCATCTCTGCCATTCTGGTTCCCATATAGCTACAAGTCAAAAGTTAGGTTCAGCACGGCACATATTCAAGCATAAAAACAAGGCCAAAACACTGACTGCTAGTCAGTCTGTTATCATCAGAGAGAAGATGTGGATGTAACAGCACCGGCATGTACTTTATTTCATTGTGGAAATGATGCTTCACCACTCAGGTTAGTAGGCTGCAGACTAACTCTCTTCGGGTTTAAGTACATTTGCTATTAAAGAAAGGTGCCATGCCACATTTACTTGGAAACCTTTACTGAAGACCATTAGCAGGTTCAGTAGGCGTAATGCATACCAGCGCCTTACCTCGGTCCTGCCTTGGAGGCATCACCTCTTCTAGAACTTGGCCACGTGTATTATTTTGTTGAACTATTATGTTAAATACAAGAGTGCCTTCCCCATGCTGGTAACTTTTGTCTATAAAAGACAGGGGATCCAGGAAGTTACTTCCAAAAATTCTCTGAACCTTAGTAGTCCATACCAAGCCCCAAAATGCATGCTTTCTCTTACAAGCCTGTTTCTGGTGTTTTCAGCATCCCTCTAGGATGCTATTTAAAAGACAAGATGCTAAAGAACTCAGGTTGTTTTCCATCTAAGTTACTTACAAGAGAAGCATCACAAGATTTGGTCTATTTTCAAGTTGGCTACTGTCACTACAATAAGTTTCAATCTTTCCCCTTCCTCCCCCTTCCCTTTTTAAAAAAGGGACTGTTCTGAAGAACTGCAGCAAAATGAAAGCAGTCCGAAGTCATTAGAAGAGTTGCATTACTAAGCTCTGTGGACCAGGAAGTATATTAAGAATAGCCAGAACTTTGACTGCAAACAGAAATGCATTGACAGGAAATAGGACAACGAAAGGCAAAATCATGACTCCTGAGATGGTACAAAGTATAGGAAAGCTCTGTTTGAGGGACTTAGGAGGCTGACTTCAGTCTCAGAAGCAAGTTCAAAAGGCTCAGTGTGAATTTGGAACTATCCTAAAGTTTATAATCTCAAAAGCAATGAAGAGGACTAAAGGAAATCAGAATATTTAATGCAAAGCATACTGTATGTTTTGCCAAACCAATTGTCTGGCATAGACCTTTTATTGCACACATAAACCCAGTATCATTGCACTCAAAGCTGAAGTAGTTAACTACTAAAGCCTGCTTGCCAATGCTTTGAAAGAGTCTTCCTTTCTACATGCAAAAAGGAAATAGTAGGAATTGGAAACACTCCTTTTTCAGAGCACCTGCTGAGGGTGCACAATATTGTCTCAGCGCCCCTGCTATAAGCAGAACATAAGGAAACTGGAAGGGGCTAGGATACATCTTGTGGTAACATAATGCAGGCAAATGAGGCAATATGTTAGAGCAGCTGGATATTGTGTCATCATAAATTCTTGGCACGCACACGGTTCTAGTCCCTGTGCTATCTCAGCTCTCTAGCACTGATCCAATGAGCACAGCTAGAGTTCAGATTTTTAAAAGTTTGGATGCATTTGCTTTTTGGCCTGTGAAAGAAATCAACAGGGCATCATATGAGAAATTTGTGCCATTTTCTTATTTGGGCATCACAGATGCCTTATCAGGTGAACAACAGGCAGACACGTGCTGCATGTTCTGGATCACAAGCACACAATACAAATACAAGTTGTAACTGCCCTTTTATCTTAGTTTCCATTATAATAATGTATGGATCATTTTGATGTCTTGAACTTGGCTCTAAAATCCTACAAGAAGTTTGCAAAACCTGCAAAAAATCCTGATCACTTGTCTTGCCTGTTCCCACAGACAGACACCTGCCAATTTCTCCAGATTTTGAAGATGTTTTGGCTAGCATGTCCTTAGTTATTTCCAAAATATTTTAATGAAGAAGCTATGGAGATGTTCCCATGTGCAGCTTTATCCTGGCATAAATAGCTTTGCAGGAATATGATCTTGTTAATTCAAATGCAAGATGTAAAACACCTTATATAAAGGGAACCTCGTACACACAGCTATTTAGTACATGACAAAAAACCCAAATCATATACAGGAAGCTTATCACACTTCCTGCACCTACCACGTTAGTGCCAGCAATCTGTAAGCTTTTTGGAGAGCACCTGCATCAAAAGCAGGATGGGGGAGAAATAAAAATACATTATTGGCTTTTGCTTTAATAAGGAGTCTGATTAGCCTCAAACAGTTTACACAGTAATACTTGATGACTATTTTCAGTTTGAGAACTTTGTTATGAACCACAAAAATCAGACAGCAGGTTTCATTTATTTTGTCAAGATGATACTGTTCAGTCATGGTTCTCTAACAGGATTATTTATCAGGAATGCCCAGGATCAGTACCTGGGCACTGTGGGCCAAGTTTTAGTCATATATATGAAATTGTACCTGGTATACTACAGACACTTAGTCTATCCCCTCCTGTGTCACCTTTCATTATGCCTTTAGCTTCTCTGCCAGACAAAAAGATGCCCATACCCATACATAGTTGGAGAAAAGACACTACAGACATCAATTGAGTAGAGTATTGGTTTGCAGCTTTGTTTCCTACATTCTTCTTCTTTTCAGAAAACCTGCAAGAATTACTACAGCAACAGATTCTTCTATTTGTCAAAATTCTGATTCAGTTGCTTATACCAAGTTTTAAATAACACCACTTAAGGTCTGCACAGGCTGTCAGCATAGATCCTCTTGCCATTGAAGTCAAGTTGTAAAAAATCCCATCTTGTAGAGTTGAGAGGGAACAACATTTTGCTTTTTATCTAGTATTCTTCACCCATCCTTATGTGTTAATGATTGAAAAAAATCCAACTATTAGAGACACCACCATCCACACCCCCTTCCCCCCCCCCCCAAATTTCTAAATGTCAAGACCATTGACTTGAGGCCCAGTTCAAAGCCTGCTACTGCAGAGTACCTGTATTTCACGTACCATCACCATGAACACCGCAGTTTTTCATAATGGATCACACACATTCAAAGTTCAGGAAGCAGTTTTCACCTTTTCTTTGCTTTAGCCTGAAAAAAAAGCTTATTCACCTAGAAACAGAATGAGAAAAGCAACAGACTGAAAGAACCTGAGGGGGATAAATAATTTTGCTAAGAACAAAGAAATCCAGAGGGAGTGCAGAACTGCTGAGCAAGTACAAAGAGAGATAGCAACGATTAAACATCTCCACTGTTTATGTTCTAAATTAGCGAGCCATAGCATTTCATCAAGAGGTTTCCAAATCCTGTAAAATGTCTCAGAAGTTCCTATTAAAGTGCATAACACCATTAACGAAGCTCACTAATGAAGGGCTGGGGTTTATAAGTTTGTTTTGGATGGAAACTGTGTGTTGGGAGCCGTAAAAATTTATCATAAAACGTTTGTATTTTCATAAGTCTTCTTAAAACAAACTCTATTGAGAATAGTCATATACAAACAGTTGATATTTTAGTTTGGAGGCTGAACTAATATGTTTGATTTGGATTTATTTCCCAAGGCCAAGTAGAAAATCTTTCATTCTTAATTCCAAGCAAAGTTTTGGACAGAGGCCTTGCAGTTTTGCTTATCAAGTCCACACACATCCTCTTATTCTCTTCAATTTTACAATGTGACAGATGAGCATCTCTCAATTTCTTATTCATGCTACAGCTTTTCTACTTCACATACAAATAAAACTTGGCAGAGGGGTAGGGGGGGAATCTCTCTGGAAAGAGGAAAGTATCCATATTCTGAGATAAGGTCACTGACTTGAGGCTGGGATAACAAATTTCTAGTCTCTTCTCCAAGACATCTCCAATTACTTTATATTACAAAAAAGCTCCCCTGGGGATACTGGGAGGGATAACTTATTCCAGCATACTCTACAGCACAAAGGTTAGGGAACTGTCCTAAAATTGCTTTTGGTTTCAACATCATCTCTGGTTTAGGCAATCAGAAGTATGACCTAAAACTAGTTTTCATATATTCTTGTTTACTGCTCTCTAATTACAATACCATGAGATACAGAAGGGGATAAGAAGGGTAAGAAAAGTAACTTTTTAGTGTTCAACTCCCTTCTGCAAGCAAAAGCAAAATACACACTATTGGGATCCAATTCTCCAAGTACTCGTATTTAAGTGCAACAGAAACATTTCACTCTACAGGGGACTCCTCAGCTACAAAGGTCTTGCCTCTCATAATCCCCTGCATTACAAGAAATTCAGTCTGTAAAACGAGGCTACAAACCATACAAGCATCAGCACTCACTGCCTTTGAGATCAGAAAAAAGTACTCAACCTGGATTTACGGGAATAGAAGGAATGCCCTTATTGTAGTCACAGTTGCATTCAATGTTAAGAACAAGGTAAGCCAGGGCAAAGCAATTCACACCACATCCTCAGTCAGATGTCCTTCTTGGAGACTTGTTAAACATAGACAGCCCTCCAGAGAACAGAACATCCCTTCCTGAAGGAAAGGACGTGCTGAAACATATAGGCCCTGACAGTTCAGTAATTCTTTCTTTTCATCTGCATTTTTAAAACAAGCAGAAAACCATACCATACCTCCTAAATGAAGCACTCATTCCTTTCACTTCTAGCTAAGACTCCTGGTATTGCAGGACCTCTTTTCCTCTACAAGTGCCAGTTCCTGCAGATGGTATGCATAAACATCAAATTCCTCCCAGCAGTCACAGGTTTCTATTTGGTTCATCAGTCCATTCCTTCTCAAAACACTGCAAGGTCAGTAGCAATAACACAGAAACCAAGAAACTAAACTCCAACAGTGAAAACAGTAGGGTCCAAGGGAGGAATACACAGTTAAAGTAAGGGAAGCTGACAGTTACAGAGTAAGGTCTGTTGGTTTCTTCTCCCCACAAAAAGAATTAGTGCTATTCTCTAACAGCACACATTTTATTCATGTCTTTGAAGACTGACAACTCAGCCCAAGATGGTTGGCAAAACTAAATCTAATTTCAATTTATTTTCTCTACATCTACATATAATCATTGAGAGGAGAAAGAATTTACACATTGAAGCACATTTTTATTAGTGAAAGGGAAGCCAATGTGGTGTAATTGAACCTATGCAAGCTGAATCAAGTCCATGCAGGTATACTCTCAAACCTTCCTAGTGGGGAGAACTCAAAGCAGAAATTGTTCATGTGCATATACAGACTATATATAGTTCCAATAGGATGTATTTCCTACTGGCCCAAATAATTTCTTTTGCTCAGCTTTGCTTTTTCCCCTTTTCTCTTTGAGAAGCTCTTTTTTCCCTTTCTCTGAGATGCAAACATATCCATGCAGCACAAGAACCATTTGCTTCGCCACAGTTTCTGGTAACCAGGACCTCACAGTGCCAGCCAGATGCTGCACCAAGAGAAGAAAACCCTGCAGTAAAACTGGGGACAGAAGTGACACTGAAATGACTAAGCATCATATAACCTTCATCTTTGCCTGCCCTGAAGAGTTGCTCCTCCTGCCCAGCATCCGTGCCTCATCTTGATATTTTGGTCTTCAGTTATCAATAAAGAAAGAAAGCAAAAAATTATACCAGAAGCATGAAGACCAAGATTACAGAATAAAAATGCTGCCAACCCAAAATCATGACCAGTTGGCGAAGGTGGAGAAGTCTGAAAATTACCTCTGTTTCTGCCTCTATTCTGCCAAGGTAGGAAGTTAGGGCTTCTGATGTGTGAAAAAGACCATTTCCCACCAATTCTCTCCACCAAATTCCTGCCACACATCTCCTTGCAGCACTCTCCTCCTATTCTCCACACACAGAGCAGCTGTGGCTTTTATTTCTCTACATCAGCATAGAGTAAACATACTTCAACCAGCGAACCTGCAAAAATGCAAATCACAAACTATGCTCCCCTGATCTGCCATACATGTCAGGCACTTTTCAGCTGAGACCTGCCACAAGTCATGGAGAAGTCCAGCGCCAGGTTGCTTTAGTAGTTGCCTGCATGATCTCCTCTTACACAGGCAAAATTAATGATCTCTGCTACCAATGGCTCATTTGAGTTTTTAATCACAGTGAAAATTGCTCCATAAGCCTAAAACTTATCTGCCGTTAACTTCTTGGGGCAATGTTACTTTTAAATGGATTAAAATTCCCCAGGTAAAGGAAGAGCTCAAAGTAATCATGTTACTTTCATGAAAAGTGTATAGTAAAGCACATAAAATGCCTAGATATTGGGACTGCACTCCAAAAGGAAATTTAACTGCTTCAGGGAACATAAGATCAGTGCTATTATTTATAGACGACAGTCTCATTTACAGTAACTTTCTGCAACAAAAGAATAATGTTAAGGAAAAGAAGATTTACTTTAATTCCTTATATCAATCTGACTTTCAGCAAAAGAAAAAACAAATTGTGAACTTCTCTATTTAGAACAGGTGTGGAATAGAAACAAAGGGCATTTAATAATATATTTCCATTTGATTTTTTTTTTTTTTTTTTAAACCTGCCTTTAAGCAATTTAATTCTGGAAAAAGAAGGCACATCACCCTTTCCACCACTATGTTTTGTATCTCTTCTGGAGACTTCATAATTCACTGTAGCAAGGCTGATACAGTATCATGTATTTTGGGAGTATAGGAAGCTGAGGGTTAGCACATCCCCTTCTCAATCCCCCTCTCCCAATACAGGAGAGCAGTAAAGGTGTGAGAGCAGTAAAGGGTGTCCATGCATAGGCATGGACACAGAGGAGGAAGCACCTTGCTCACATTAACAGCAGCAGAGCTCCCAGCAAAGGGAGCAATGGCACCAGGAATCGTAGCAGGGAGCAACAGGCTCCTCCAACTGTGGGAATTCACCCGGCAGTTCACATGACCATACCAACTGCCCTGACTTCCAAGTATTATTTGATAAGCAACAACAAACTAATACCTATGGTATATGACTTGTACTCAAGTTGTCAATATCCAGGCTCCCCAAAACACAGAGGTTCTCCCTCAAGCCAGCAAAGAAAAAGGTTTTTATCATTTCTATATGACTCGCTATAACCAGACTGACTGATGCCCAAAACATAGGCAGTAAATTAAATCCTGCAGAATGTGCTGGATTTGCTTACCTTAAGGTGCTCGTCTGCTAATTGCATATGCAGTAGGTCTGACATATCTAGAACCTGTTAGACCACACATCACCATCCTGCTTCCTGGGGTTTGTTAGACAGAAATACAGGAGCTCTATTTAGTTTCAAAGAGTAACAAGAAAGAAATCATAACAACTCTCTGATTTCTTCTGCTATACAGTACTATGCAATTCTACTCATCTGCTCAGAAATAACATTCCCATAAGCTTACTTAACACCACACTGTCATGTCTAAATGTCTTATTTTGTGAAAGCTTCTTCTCTTTTCTGCCTGCATTTTGTCAGCTTGGCAAAATATCCAATACAGGGGGGAAAAAACCCAAAACAATTTTCCTTTCATTGGCCAGACTACATACTGAGTCATACTCAGCTAATATACTGAGTACCTTCCATTATGAAATTACATTTCATTAACGTATTTGGCCTTAGGATAGTAAGAAAGAAAATATTGTTCCCATTCTGTAGATGAGGAGTTGAAAGCCCTTCTTTCAGATACAGTACAAACACTGAACAGACAAGGCTCAGAAACAGGAATTTACTCATTTCACTGCAGAAACCAACTTCACAGATGACAGCAGAGACCATTAGCAACAACACTACCAGAGTCAGCCCTTTGTCCTAACTTGGATAAGCATCTGACCTGTTTATTTGGCAATGCTTATGTTTCCTGGCATGAACACATGGTACCGGTACGCTATATTTCATACTTTATTGTATGACAGAGTTGCTGCAATAAGTTCCCAAGTTCAGGAAAGGCCTTATATTTGCTCCACTTTGTAGTTAACCTGAACATGAGAAGCTGAACATGAGTCTATGTTCCTAGCAGCTTCTGTTTACCTGAAATCAGATAGTATTCAGTCATTGTATAAAGTTCCCATCAGCATCAAGTGTAATGTAATACGCATTACATGCCTGAGACACTGTCAGACAAAAGCAGAAAACACCAATTCCAGACTATGCTGAAAATTTGTTATTCAGGTTTGCTTGCTACTGTCAATAAACCTAAGCATATAACAGTGAGATAGCACGAGTCACTGTGACAGATAAAAGGAGTAAGGTGGAAGAGGCCATAGTCTCAGAGCAACCTCCATGCCTCCCCTGTACTTCTAACTACAAACTGGACAGAGCACAGTGCAGAAATTCAGCAAATCCAGTTGTCTGATCACCTCTCACTTGCCAGACAAAGGCACTTATCTCCTTGTGCCCATCTACTTAAAGCAAGGATAAACAATAACAACCTCCCTTTGTAAAATACTTTTAAATTCACAATTGAAAATTCTATACACTGTGCTGTGAGTTTGTTTTGTTTGTTGGGTTTTTTTTTTTTGTGCTGGTGGTGTGGGGATTTTTTTAGACATCAAGGGCTTCTCTATCTGGAATAACATTATTAAGAACTGATCACACATACAAGATCCAAACTGAGAAAATAGTACATGCACTTATTCTCTGATTGAAAACCATGCCCATATTCTCTGAAATTTGTTAGTATGTATCCACAGAGGACTGGATGCAGCAAACAGTTAAACATCCTCTCTAACTTCATTTTCAAGACACAGTAGTTAGAGAGTTCTCAGTAACTTCAGAGAGAAATGAAGTTCTCCCACAGCATTATGCTTTACTATGGGTACAACACATCACAGGGAGGCACAGCTACCTTTCACTCACGAAATCATCATAAGTGCACAGCCACCATGCTGTGAAGTTGGACACCAAACAGACAATTCAAAATCCCTGCTTATGTATCTGTGTGACAAGTTCTGAGGACTCCCTCAGCCCTCATGAAACTGGTGAGTTATCAGCAAGTCCAGAAAACAGTTTGTTTATTTAGTTACTTAAGAGGAAGCAGCTGAGTCCTGAAGTTTGCCTGCGCCTGATTTAGTAATGCCAACACTTAGGACCTCCTCCTCCTTCTAACTCACTTCATTTTTAATATGTGACTGTTCCTTGTTCAAGAGCCACAGCTTCTCTTTATGATGCCCATTAAAAACAACAATGTACTACACTATGAATATGTTTCAATTAGGAAGGGGGGAGCTAATAACTTTGCAAGGCTCTCTGAAGAGCCAAACAACTGTTCTCATTTCACAGCTCACTGATTCTTCAGAAGCGCCAGAAAGTCCTGGAAATAAAACAGCAATACTTATTAAACTGGCTCTGTCTCACAGCCATTAAGTTTTTCTTAGCCCTAACATGAAAACAATCCTTATGGATTATCAGCTTAGAAGAATGGAACAATCAGTTCTGACCAACTAAAAGATACTATAGTTGGGTGTTTTTTTCCCTTTCCCCTTTTTAACTCCTGAACTGCTCTTCACATTAGAGCCAAAAGGGAGTTCATAGTTTGCAAATTCACATCACTTCTACTTGCCTATGGTCACTATTTTTATAATCTGACTAGGACGTGCAGCAAGATCCACCTGTTACAAAGGACAGCCTAATGCGTAACAGGTCACCTGCAAACACAAAATAAGTTTAATTCATGTGATGTCACAACAACAAAATGTTCAGTAGCATGTGGGGTCGAACCAGACTCTCTTGAGCTTCCTTTAAGCTCCAGAATCACAGCAAAGTCAGTGATTTGTTGGGATGGTTAAGAGTCCTCTGAACTAACACACACCTGCAATGACCAGACCCTATCAGAAACAAAAGGGAGTTGGAACAAAGCATTCTACGATACAGATGGTGCACGAAGGACAATGGTTTGAGTAGTCATTGCAGAGCAGTACAGCAAGTAAACACCAGAAACTCTTTTCCCCTGCCACTTGTGTAATGTTTGCAGTCCCTTCACATTTTTATTTACAAAACAGAGCTACAATCCTTGTATGCTAATGCTTACACAAGTTCTCTTTCAGAGCCACATACCTGCTCTCCCATGGTTTTGCTTCCACTAGCACTTACAGAGAAAATAACTCCTCAGAAATACTTACCTTAATTCTCTTTAATTTGTCTGATAGCTTCTTGCAGTTCTGGAGACTGATAATTCTAAGCATAGATACTTGGCGAACTTATAGACACGGCAGTTTTTTCCAAGTTGATGCATTGCTCATTTTTTAAAGAATCATGGGCAATTATCCCTCAAATTTAATTTATTTTGGCCTTAGCCAAAGGGTTTAATACCTTGGAATAAAATAAGTAGGAAGGAAGACATTGAAAAGAAACTTGTTCAGGTTTGAAAAAGAGTATTTGAAGTTCAGAAAAGCCTACTCTGACATTGTCTTCCCTTTTTCTTCCCCCAGTTATAGTCAGGGATCAAACATTAAAACAGCACCTCAAGCAAAGCTTGGGAAGGCTGCTGCAAAATTTTTTATCTTGGCTGAAACTAGTATTTGCAAAAGGATCATAGACCAACAGAGACTACTGCCTTTAGCTCCAGCTGACCCTAACTGGCCTCGATTTGCTCTGCCACCCATACTCAAAGAGCACTCTCAGGAACTCGGCTGTTCCAGCAGCAACCCCACATCCCCTCTCTGGGCCAGCGTAAGGCCAGGAGAAACTGTGCATCACTAGTTAACGCAGCTTACAAATAAGCAGTGAAGTAGTGTCCCAGCAGCAGTTCCTCATGCAGAGGCTACAGCTGGTCCCGTGCTCCTCTGAGACCAGGGAAATCCTGCCTTGAACAAGCAGGTGAGTTGGTTCACAGTGGTGTCCCACTGTGATAGCCAGGAGCAACACTAGAGGAGGAGCAAGCACTGCAGCTCCTGCAAGGAAAAGGAGCACCAGAGCAAAAGCACATGGTGATTTCAATCACCAGATTGTTCCCTTTTTCCTCCCTCCCCTCAAGTTGCAACCACCCCCCCCCAAACTTTATGCGATTTTAATAAGACAGAGGCTATTTTAGACTAATACAGAATTACAGTTTGTATTATAACAAACATTTGGCTTTGCCAAATTGATCGCCATTGATACAGCTCTCATACATACACATCACTCAGTACAGGCCAGTGGCACATTGAAATATGCCAAGGTTAGAAGTGGGTATCAGCACAGCACCTCCCTTTAGCACATCCACGTTATTTTATTGGGTTAGTTCTCAGAGAGCCAGTAGTCACCTGGACTTGCACATCTGCAGTGTATGTGAGAGGAAAAGAAACAAGCAAAAGGTAAAGTGTGGCACCAGACTTGGAGCATACCTTCTGTCTATTCAAATAAATCACCAGTGCACCTCAAACTGAGGCAAAGCGCTCTACCACCACCTCCTTCAGTATGCTGAGAAACTTTAAAAACATAATCTCTGTTTTGCCTGTGGAATCCCCAAGTTTTGTGTTAATTTTACAGTAGAACTCCTTAGTGCAGCACTTAAAAATTGATCTGTGTCTATTAGCCATTGGGTTAAGGAGAGCAGGCAGAAGAGACAGCCAGAGTTGAAGATTCATGAATTTCAGTCAGTGGGGGTTACCTTGTTTCCTACCTCGTCTCCCGAGTCACACAGCCCCAAAATCACTTTTAATAAATTCCTCATTAAAAGCATGACTTTTGCTTGAGCCAGAGCCTGCATCTTTGAAATATTGAGTCCTGTTTTCTAAGTATCAAAAAATGATAGAAAACTCCATTTAACCAGATCGCATTTTATATGGGAGTAAGTTTTGTTCATAAGGCTCTTTTTCCAACCTTCAAATGTCATTCTTTAAATTTAGCTACATCACTTCTCAAACATTAAAAAATGACTATGATCATAAATCTTTCCCACCTAGATGATAGTAGCAGGCTTCATCTTACTTAGCTTTAAGTGTTTAACAGACAGTTATCTAAATCCAAGTTAGCTTTGTGTGCTCTCTTCTGCATCAATAATAATAGAAAAGGTCCTTTCGGGGGAGATTCATCTGTTATCTTCAGACAGCATGAACTTTCTGAACATGTCAACTTCAAATCTTTTAACAAAAGCAAGCCCAGAAGACCAGCGTAAGCTGAAACAGCTAATTATTAGATAGCTAAAGCAAGGTGGAGAGTATCTTACCCTTGTTTACAATGCTCAGAACACTCTTAATGCTTTTACTGGATTAATTCATTTCAGTTCCTTTAGTCTCCCAATAAAAGAGTTTTCCTCTCTCAAAAAAAGTATTATTTTAGCTCTTCTCTGAAGCTCTGTGCTAGGAGTCATCTGTTTATATGTCCCAGAAGCAGACTTGGCTTTTTGGCTAGAGGAACATGCTGGACACTAATATTAATCTATGGCATGATGGATGTTTTGTTCTTGTCTCCAGGTCTCTGATGTACAGTCAAAATTTTAGCATCTGTTGCATCCAAACTGACCAAAACTAGTGGCAACAAAGCATTCACACACAGCTGTTAATAGCTTAGGTATTAAGAATTAAGAATCAAGACCTATCAGATTTCGGGGCGGGGGGGGGGGGGGGGGGGAAGCTGTACAAAAGGAGTAGGACCATAGTTTAAGACAAATCCACCAGGGTATGTGGTAAAGGAGCCCTAGGGTATAAGAAAACTCAGCCTCTTCAGCTGTAGTTGGTCTTAGCATTGTGGCTTCCTGGTTTTCAGCAATTAATCTCAAAAAGGACAGTGCTCTTTCATACCTTACCATTTATGGTTACAGAAAGCTTCGTAACAAGGGAACTAAGTTAGGAGTTTAGCCACAGCAAAGCAAACTCAGAGAAGTACAGGAAAGGAGAAGGGAAAAAAAAAAAAAAAAAATCCCTTTCAGCTCTAAGTTCCACTGCTATCACAAATCTGTCATGTAACAGAAGTTTTTTCATCAGAGAAAGAACCATTTCATCAAAAAAAGTAAGTATATTTCTAAGCCACTGGTTTTCTTTGGGAGCATGCAATAGCTTTGGGTTTGAGAAGTACAGTGCTCTCGGAAGCAACAATCTTTCTAAATCTGCAGACCTATGGAAGGCAGGCCAGATAGCCCACATGCTACAGAAAAGTTGTTCTCTCTTCTGTAATTGGATGTAATCTGATAATTCTCCATAATTATTAGCAAAGATAATGGTAATATTTTCACAAATTAGGAGTCTGCAACCCATATGAGATCATAGCTTTTATTCATTTTAATGGTAAACAGACTTTTACTCTTAGGAGTTTCATGGCTTTGGGTGTTCAGTATTCCTTCAGAGGCTGTGCTTGTCTAGCTCTAAGTTAGAGAGAAACCTGAACTCTTTCAGGCTTCGCTGAAATCTACTCTTAATTTGATTCATTCTGTGCAGCCCTGTACTACACATAATCCAAAAGAAGCACTCGAGAAAGATTTCAGAACTGCTGAACTGAGCAAGTAACTCTTTTCCTTTTTTTAAGAACCACCAGGTTTAAAAGCTAACAGAATTACTCTTAAAACAACTGCATAGGTTTTTAAACAAAAAAGCTAACTTCTCTAATTCACTCTAGTGTCACATCAGCTAAAGAGTTCATTAATAAAGCAAAATGATACAGTATATTTCATAAAATAAATGTAGTTGTATCATGTTACACAGTCAAAATATTGCTGCTTCAGGTTTCCAAAATAGCTGCATGAGTACACTGCAGAGTCTTCTTTTCTCTGCACATTTCCACTGAGGTTCAGCATCACCTTATTCTGTAAGACACACAGTATTTGTGCTGCCAGACACACAGAATGCTTTTTAAGTAATGGTTTCTTACCAATTTGCAATGAACACCACCAGTGTTCCCTGGCCCCAGCACCCCTGGCAAAGGCAGACTTGTTACCAGCAAGAAATGCATATAAATGCTAGTGTAGGAAATGGAAGGCGGGGAGAGGGGAAGCAAGTGCCAATGCAAATGTAGTTTTGACTTCAGGCCTGTTGTCTGGGTTGTAAGTGGTGGGGCAGTAGATAAGAAAAGGATGAGGGCAGGATTGAAACAGAAAGGAAGAAGAATCTAAGCAGTGTTGAAATACTCATGGAAACAGGTAAGCAAGTATGAGTGATCAAAATAATTCTACTCAGAGACAGTAGTAAATATGTAAGCAGTGCAGCTCTGCCACAGTAGCATAACCAGTACAGAGCTCATATTTATAGATCTAAAAAACTTACAAGTGCCTTCTGGTTCCCACACAAAGTACTTGGCCAATAAACTGGCAACAAATACTATGCTCCTCTTACTTACCCAGCAAAGCCAGCAATTTTTATGTTGTCCACACAAGGTGTTTTGAGAATAAAACAAGATGACTATCAAGTTGGCACTTGATAGGAGAACGCAAACGGCTATTTTGTATAGAGGCAGTAGGGCCAAAGGGTCCAGGCCTGTTTAAAAACTCATTGCTACAGAGATATGGATGACTTGCATCACTCTTCTTGTGTCATGTAGTATTAGCACTTGATGCTCATCTGAAAGCAATACATAAATGCTCACTGGAAATTCACCATATGGTGTAGGATAAACCAGCTCAAAAAATTACTAGCTCACTGTTAATATTTATTCCCAATTTAAATTTCCGAGAAGGGTTTAGCACCCTTTCTTCTGCAAGTGAGCAAGATGAATTATTCAGTGCTACTGATACCGCCATACCCAAGTTAAGAGCAGCCTGGAATAGCTCAAAAGAGAGGTCCCATCCAAACTCATGGAGGTCACAGCACTGGAAACCCTGCAAAAGATGGGGGAGGAGGTGGCAGAGACTTCCTACAGAGTGTCAAACATGTCTACTAATCAAAACTAGGGACTCTATTCCAAACCTGAGCAGATGGCATCCCTAGGATTATCACAAGCAGCTGTCAATGCAGTGATTATACATTGAAATTGCACAGCTAATGTACTGTATAATTTAACTAGACTGAAGAAGATTAGGGAGAGGGAACATTATGAAAAGATTTGGAGCTTATATTTTCCTAATAATTATGGAGGCACCCCACAATCTTCAGTGCAAAAGATACATTTAGATTTGCTCCTGAAGGCCAGACTAAAAACTACGTCATACGCTTCAACATCTTCCAATTCAAATATGCTCAGAGATTTCCTGGGCCAATCAAGTCCTCTGCAGTGCTTCATTTTTCAAAGATTTAATGATTTTGTCAGAGGAAACACTTAATTAGCTCTTTCAATATTCCTCCTAATATACATTGACAGAGCTAGGAGACAAGAAAAGAATTTTTAATCTGAAAAAAATTAACCTTTTAAACAATGGGGAAATTCCAAATAAATATGTTTTTCTATATGCATGCAGCATTGCTTTGTCTTGAGAGCCAGAAAATGCAGGATTTGCAGCACAAGAACATAAGAATATTTAAATATGAAAGGAAAAAAATGCATATAGGGATTCCTTCAATAACTTGGGTTTCCTCTTAAATTATTCTGCACATGCATGAAATAGTGTTACAGGCTCTTCTGGTCTAATAAATTTTGAAGCATAAAAAAATGCAGCAGGAGCTATGTATTTCCATTTTAGGGACCACATTTACAGCTAAACTGGTGCAGCAACACAACAGTGACGTGAGCACCTCTGATTTACACTGCCTGAAGACCTAGCCGGTTATATTTTATGTTTATAGAAGCACTCAGTGAGATATTTTTAGATGAATCTTTCTTGTTAACATTCTCTGCATAATTTATACGTCCTTATTCTCTTCGGGGTGGAGCAGACATCTGAACTGGGGGAGCAGAGGCAAACAGCATCACCTAGCAGCCCATGCAGACAACCGGCGTCAGGCAGCCCGTCTGGTGTCAGGATGGGGAACAACACTGCACATAATGTTGGGAAAACCTCTTGGCCACTTGTGAAAATTTCTGATTTACACATACAAATTCCTCATGTGTCTTAAGGAGGTAGTCTGGCAGTTTGAGATGGTTAGGAAGGATAAGCTTACTGGTACTTCTGCTGCATATGTGGCTGACATTCAAGCAGATTCATGGGGCAATTACATTTATTAATTCTTTGGTTAATAGTCCCACAGTTCTTGTTTTCCATGTAACAAGGGGTCTGATTACCCCACTATTTCTCAGCGTAACTGGGACAGCTATGTAAACATTATGGTTCATCTAAAACTCAAGACATTGACAGCACTAGGCCACTAGTTTTCCACAAGTCATGGTGGCAGTACCAATCTTTCTTTCATTTTCCCACAGAACTAATTAAAGATTAATCATTGTTACTGTATGTAAGAATTTCTTGCTAACAACTCAGGTTTCCACTTGTCTATCATTAGCTTCCTACTGTGTTATAAGGAACTGCCACTCAAGTACCACATGGTCTCGGGGCCTGTGCTCCAGGACCGATGATGTTCCTTTATTTCATTTTCCCCTCTGACCAAGCTGCACAATAGGTAAAGGAGAGTCAGTTTAGTGTCAGTTGGTCTTAAGGTGCTATGTTGCACAGTGTTCCAATATTTTAAATATTTTGGAATTCTTTGTTTTTTGAAAATGCTATTTCCATTTTTCCCCCACAGAGCTAAAATAAACGACAGAAGTTTCCAAGGAACAGTCAGTACGGACATTTACCCAAGTCTCCTTGCAGGGTGCATGTGCCTCTGTGCATGGTTATACACGAGTATGCAGGCACAGCGTGAGCACGCTGACAGTGCTTGATGCCACATGTTCTATTTATAGCCCCGCAGACCAAGAAAAACACAATACAGCCTTATTTAAGGGCCTTAGCTCGCATTTTGTATTAAACTCAAATGCCAGTAAGCAGGTAAAGTTCATCTTCTGGCAATTTCCAGCTTAAGATTCTTCTTACAATGCCAGTGAATTATACATGATCATCAGAAAAACAATTCCCCTCAAAATGCTGTACACAAAATTCACAGCAGATATTGATGTTTTATTTAAAGTGGAATTAAATATGGAACTGGACAAAATTCAGTATTCCAACAACAACTCCTTTTGTTCCTAGGGACACCTCAGAACAGCCCTTCATTTTGATATCATGTAGGAGCAACTTCAAAATATATACTTGAAAAATCCTGTAACTAGCCCTAAGTTATGCTAAACGACCAAAGCTGTTTTACTGTCTGTACACGTCTATATTGTAAATAATACTAACATTCAGGTGTTATAGTAGTCTAAAAACAGTAGCGTTTCAGTGTTCAAATACTTTTTACTTTGATCATTAAACAGTCAAAGTAAAGCACGTTTACCAGTGAAAAACAGACCTAATAGGAAAGAAAGTAACATTCAGATTATATTCACATTCTTTCTTCTGAGAGCTGATGGTTTCTTTACCTCATCTTTCACCAAACTCAGTGTTGTCCCCCACCCCCAGTAACACCACAGCTCTGCCAGCCTGGGGCAGCTGGAGACCGTCTACTCATGGTTAACCTGAAGAGCCTATTCGCTAATTTTTGATATAGTGTAAGAGAAGCACAAGCCAAACTTAAGTCTTGATATTTGCTCCATTGCTTAGCTGAACAGAGGTGGATTTAGGCAGGGACCACACCATCCTGAAGGCCAGCCAGTAAGGATAAATATGAAATAGTTGCACACACCTGAAGCTGAAAACCTGAAAATGCATCAGCTACTGCACAAAGCTGTGCACTGTTGACTTGCACATGAGAACAGGACTGAAACCTGTTTCAGCATGTACGTAATATATTTTCCCTTTCTCCTTCTGCTCTGCTTTCCTCCCTTCTCCCCCAAAAACCCCACACAAATCTTGCTGGTCTTGTCATTTCCAATAAGTATGGCTTGTACCATGTTTTCATGAAAAAACAAACCCCCACAAATCTTCAGTTACAGCTGTCAGTGCAACAGATACTGGTGATGGGTTGAACTCTCAGTGGCTGTTATAGCTCATTTACATATTAATCCTATACATCAGTCATAATGATTTAATGGCATATGGATTCACAGCAATTATTTTCAGATTCTCTTTATCAAGCATCAGCAAGATAATTTAAAATGCTGTTTGGCAAGGGAGCGGGGGGAATCTGCCTAAGAGTTCCCCTGGTGTTACACCCATACTTCACAGTTTGCACTGTCCCGCTAGTGCCAGCAGCAGTCCTGACTCCGTGCTTGTGGTAAAATGACAGCAGTTTTAACTGCTGTGTTTTCTAATCCTGTTCCATTGAGTTTGGTGGCATCATACTCCTACTGTCTAGAAAACGCAGCTTTTCTCCACTATTTGATCAGACATCAAGTTTTGAGCACTCCTGAATGGACAAGGCCAAACAACAAACACGCAGAAGTCAGAACCAGGCATCTCAAATGCTAAATTTTTAATTATTTCAGCTCTTTTGAAATAAAACGACCACATTTCAGACTAATCCAGAAGAAAATGCATAATGTAAAAAGGGTTCTACTGTGGGAAGATTTTCCCTTCACGCAGCCTTTACCAATCCACAACACACTATCTCTTACTTCAGAGAAGTAGCAACATCAAATAGACTGAATTAAGGCTGGGGACATTCAGGCCTTAACAGAACTCTCCCCAAAAGTAATCAGGTTTTCCTACCCCATCTGCTAGCCTCTCCACATGCACAGTTTTTAAAGTACTCTATGGTAAATATCAGAAAGTAAAAAAGGAGTCTACTGATAACAAAAAGCACAGTAACTTTTTTTGAAATTCTAGTTTTTGCAAAAATGGGACTGTTCCTCCACGGGATACATTATATTCCAGAAACTTGTGACTAGGATTGGTTACAGGTATCGCAGTTGTGTAACGTTTTCCCTGTCCCTTCTGTATTTTATTTTATACCAGAAAGAGATTGTTTCACAACTCTAAATTATGTTGGGAAAAAAGTTGGTGACTGCACAGAAGCGGGGGGAGACAAGAGCCCTGTGCCTGGGACTGGGAATGGTCGCGTGCTCCACGATGATGTACTTCTTCATTGGGATCACCATTGTGCCATTCTACACTAAAAGGTAATAACAGCCATTTGTTTATGAATACAAAGCTATTTCTTTTTCCTGTCTGCATCAAATACAGTTATTAAAACAGTGCCGAAATATATGTTAGTACATTGTACAATAAATAAACAATAAATTCTTATGAGCTCTTCAAGAACGTAAGACAGAATAAAAGAGAAAGAAAAAAGTGAGCCAAGAAGTCATCAGGCATTTACAGGTAAGAACAAGAAAGAGGGACTGATCATCTTCAGGGCTAGAACGAGAACAGACTAAAACAAATATTTACTATGAAAACATGTAAAATAAAACCCCACCATGCTTATCAAAGCTTGATAATGGAAAGCTAAGTCTTGCATAAACGAAAAAAAAAAAAAAAAAAAAAGGCGCTTTTCCATGTGCAGGAGGGTGTGTTGTTTTTAATAAAACTATAAAAACTTGAGCAACAGAAGTCATGGTAAAATTGTTCTGTCAAGAATCTGTATCTAACTTCCAAATCAACCGTCACGAGAAACTAGCACCTTCAAACAGGCCAGTCTACCACTGCAAATGCTGCAGAATACAATGAATACTGAAGAAGTTACTATTACCTGCATTTTTATTTCACTTTGCAAGTTCTGTCTCCACACACAAAATCAATTTGCAAAAAACCAAAGTAACAAGATGAAGAGTGCAGCTCAGTTTTTCATGCTTGAAGACTTTGATAAAGTACATGCACCTCATTCTTCTTGCTAAGAGCACCTTTAAGCTCAAAAATGTTTGAAAAACATTATCTTTAAAACAGAGTAATTCACATTTGTTTTATTTATTTTCCAGCCTCCTGATTCTATTACAAAAGACATTTGCATGTAAAAAGATTAGTGTAAGAACTAGAGCGAGACTATTTCTTTTTTTTTTTGCCACCAATGTGTACCGCTGTAAGCAAAAGCTTACTATGTTATCAGTAATAAAAGAGTAACTCTTGAGAAACAGGGATAAGTAACAGCAAAAAAATGAACTTTTGCCAGCAAAAATCCTGCTACTTATTCACACAAAAGGTCCATGTAATAAAGAAAAGGAGAAGGGGGGAAAAACATGGGAACTCATCTGAGTTCTGAGGATTACTGAATGAAATTAGTCAAAATATTTCTGAGACATCGAGTGTACTGCACTTCCAAATACTTACTACCAAACATTAAAATACATAGCAATTTTTGTTTCTTGAATAACACTCACAGCTGATTACAGATGGGGTTAGAATCTAACTTCAAACCACTGAATGTGTAACAAACAACAGCAACAACAACAAAATGCTTTCCTGCACTGCTTTGCTATGGCAGCCCTTCTTCAGGTGCGGCCATTGATTCAGGGTGGGCAAAGTTCACCGCACCAGGATCAAGCAGCCATGAACTCCACCCGTGCCACCATTTAGAGCTGGCACACACAGATGCATCTCCAGCATCCAACTCATAACAGATGTTGCTAACACACTTAAAAGCAATACCTTTTGTTTTGGTTTTGTAGTGTCTGGACAACAGAAACTGTGTGCAAGGTACTCAAAGCCAACATCAAGGACAAAGTTCTCTGCGCAAACAGCGAAGGCTCAGAGGATGAGGATATCTTTCCTTATCCCTGTCTACAGGTGTGGGTTAATCTGACAGCCTCAGGACAAGAGGTTATGCTGTATCAGACTGAAGATACACTGGAAAGAAATCCTAAGGTACTTGCAACACAGATTGAATAATCACTGTCTGCTCTTATCTAGCTAGCACCTTTGAGGAGAAAGGGTGATTGTTTTTAAACCAAGCAACAGAGTAAGAGTAGGCATTGTTCATCTTTTACATGTTGATGTCTCTGCTTAGACCAAGGCATTTTTTAAATATTCCAGAAATTACACAGTTCTGGATTTTGTTTTAAACATTACGTCAAACATTAAGTTAATACTTGTTAAGGAATTACACCAACTAAACATGAATATTTTACATTTATGAATATTTAAAAATACGTAAGTCTCCAAGTTGAAGACCAATAGTAAGAAATAGTTGATAAACTGTGGTTTGCTCAGTTGCTTGTTAAGTTATCTCAGGAGAGACCCGAAGTTAAAAACTGTCCAAAGCAAGAGCACAAATCCCAATTTTACTTTCATTTTTGGTGCGTGATATGAAGCAGGGAACAAAGAAAGCAGAGAAAGGGGGAATGAGGGTGCTGTTGGGAACATGATTTTAGACAGAAAGGAGAAACAAATCAGTTATTTTGGACGATGACCACCCAGAAAACTCATCTGTCTTTGGTTTGGTCTGCAACAGTTTCTGGCCAGCATGGCAGCAGAAACCTGGACTCACAGAGAAGGCACTGGCACTGTAGGAAGCACCTGTTTAATGCAGAGATGCTGGGTATGGCGGTAGAGGTACCTTGGTCAGTTGTTTTAGGGATGTCTTCCCCAGAGGATGAGTGCAGACCACAGATGGGACAGAAATGTGGGTGCACAGTATTCATTTGGCTTTAGAGGTGTGTGAAAGATTAGGGAAGAGGAAAAAGTAGGTTGTTATCCTTTTGTTCCTGCCATTGTTTCTGCTTGGGAATCAGCAAAAAGCTCAACGTTTTTAGGCTTGCTCCCCCACAACCAGAAGTGCTCCTATAGGTACACTGTCCCAGGGAAGGTCAGGTTCAGTTCAGTTCCGTTCCAAAACCATGAGTATTTCAGAGGCCTTATTCCAGCTCAACACTCTCCAAGGGGACATAAAGTGAAATTCAGATCTTAGATGCCCAAGACTAAAGCACTTTCAGAATCCAAACCAAACATGCTCAGACTACAAGTGCTCATCTTCTTAAAGAAATTATATAGATTAGTGTTTCACATAGTGCAAACCTGATAGCATAAAACACTTTGGCTGAAGAGAATTTTGCTAGCCAATACCTATCTTTATAGTGACTATCTCAGGGAAAGCTACATACAATGAAGTAGCAAAGCAGAAATTATCCACTGTAGACTGAAACAAGAGTCTCGTTCACTGCAAGAGGAGGTGATTTGCTGATTTCCTACCTACTGTTTGCATTACTGCAAGTATAAGCCTTCAGGTCAGGAACCATCCCCTTTCTGCCTTGGCCAGTTTCCAGCTTAAGATACCTAAGCATTATCATGTATGCAAAATAATACTGCAGAAAAGAAACTGTTATCAACAACAACAAAAATGAGTCCTTTAAAGTCTAATAGTATTTCCACTGAAGACTAAATAACTTTGCATTATTACTTCAGGTCAAAATAGTTCTGTGTTATGAGGACAAGTGGGAAGCCTCCAACAGCCATGCTTTCCTCTTATTTTTCTGCTAGTTACAATCAGAAGTGCACAGTGAAGCAACTTCTTTTTCCTGCACACTGACAAGCCAGTTGTGAAATTCTGCACAACTAACACATTTCTGCTGTGCTGGTGCCTAGAAGCTCTGTTAGGAATCCAAGCTTGGCACTGTAATAATAAAGTCAGTCTCAAAGACTGCATTTTATTTTGAGCACATGTGTATTATTGGTTTCCAGCAACATTACTCCAATCTGTAAATATGCAGATTGGGGGCATAGACACACTGACAGAAACAGGGAAGCATGGCAAATGGATTGTGGATGTAAGGAACCCAAGGCGATCTCCAGGGATGCTACCCAAACTACGGAAGTTTTTGTCAGTACTAGCATGTTTGTTTTATTCAATCTGACTTAACTACAAACTTTGTATCAGAGTATCCATTATAATGAATCTCCTTGATTTTTTATTCCAGTGCTCATACGTCCCAGGCAAGTCGGAGAACATTAAAGAAGTTAAAGCACGAATAGAAACAATTGCAAGCAATTTCAAAAAATACCAGACTTTCCCATGCTACTACGACCCAGGAGGAACGCAGACCAATGTCATTTTAAGCAGACTTTATCCCCCGAAAGGCCTGCTCTTTGCTTTCCTTTGGCCTACACTCATGTTTACTGGTGGATGTCTGATTATTGTTCTGGTAAAAATTAGTCAGTATGTTTCCGTTCTTTCTGCTTGGCAGTAGAAAATAAGTATCTAGCCTAGATTGTTGCAAGATATTAAAGTGCCTTTGTTCTGCCTGTCTTTATCTGCATTTTGTAACTTTTAATATACCAGGTGTCAATCCAAGGGCAGGTATTCCAGAAAATTGAATGGCACCCACTATGGATGGCAATCCGTTACATGAGGACAAAATATACAGTTGATTCTCAGGAATGCCTGAAAATACCTCATAAGAACACAGACTGAGTTACTATCTATTGTTTCCTTGGGCTTTCTGAGGTACAGTTGCTTTACAGAGCTACAATTCAAGTTCACTGTTAAACTCTTGTTCCATATTTTAGACGGGGTCCTAATTTTCTGTCTGGTTGAGACCAGTTGCTGCCAGAACCATATACATCATTACTGGCAGACACACCCTTTAAATACTTCATTAACGATACAGTAGGTATTCATGGCATACTCGTCTGTCAAGAATTTTTTTTATGGTCCAAAGAGGTATTAGTTATCATGGATCTCTCTGCCTTTGGGAAAGGGGAGGGGGAAAACCACTCAAAACCAAAATACACTCACACAGATATTACGAAGTTTGCACTTTAAACATCTAACACCAATTGTATATAATGAAATATATGCATAAAATATAGGGTACGGTAAAGAAGCTTATATTAGAAGTAAGTTTTGTATTTAACCCAAATCTTAGCCTTGTTTTACTTTCAAAGAAGTGTACTACTCAAGAAAGGCTACTTCCCTGCTATTTGCACATATTATAAAATGTTAAGGAACAGAAGTTATGATATAAAGAGCATGGTTATGTAGTAGAAAACATCCATGATGTCTTACTAGATACAATAATCTAACATAACCACAGAAGTTTGCATGCTTAGCACAAAGATATTTCACAATAGAGACATGCTTGTTTCTAGCGCCAAGAGTTTTAGGAAAGCTCTGATGCACATATAGACACGTTTTCAATTGTCTGAAAAGAACTCTGTTTCTCAGCCAACTTGCAAATTGCTACTGGACACAGGAGGAACACAAGATACTCCTGCACACTGTATTTGACTGGTACTTGGCACACAACTAGTACAAGCTTTTTCATCACACAGCTGATGAACCACTTAGTAGCTATCATTCACAGGAAAATTTCATGGCTTAGACACAAATTTAAATTCATTAAACTGTAGTGGAAAAAAGTTATTATTGTTAATGTGGTATAATTCTCTACTGTTTATTGTAAGAAAGAGGAAGGCTGAAATATTAACCCGTTTATGTGCATTTTCCAACATTACTAATGGAATAGTGTCAGAGTTTGCTTTTCATCATGATCAGCAAATTGAAATTAAACCAGGATAGTACAAAATAGCAGTTATTAACATCATTAACACTTGTTCAACATGCAAAATCTAGATGTTATCTATTAGAAATCTACAAGAGGAAAAAGACCTGCTCTAGTGCTTAAGATTCAGACAGTGTAAGTGGGGCTGTTAAAAGCAAAAAAAAAGGCAAAACCCCAAAATAAATATAGGAGGAGAAAGGAGATAAGTATTTACATCTTTATAGAACACTTTCATGAAATGCATCTGAAGCTGTGTGTGTATATCATTCTAATCTTTCTCATTCAGGAAAATGAAAGTGCAGCAGGCACAAGGCCAGGCGTTTTGGATGACCAAAAGCATTTGCCAATGGGATGGGAAGGGGAAGAGATACTGTTCTGTTAGTTCACCAAAAGCTGAGGGAGGAGTATGGTAAATGCTTAAAAATACAGTAATCAGACAGGGAGGATACCTGTTGAAGCTAATGAACTGTACTGATGCCAAAGGAGATCAACAAGCTAGCTGTAAATAGACGGACCAGTTTACGTAATAGGCTCTTTCAAAGCTTTACTCCAAATTTCACGTTTCAGGAGTTTAAAAAGAGTCTCCAGTTTGCAAACTAGAACTTGCTCATGACTACTTTACACTCAGTCCAGCACATCAGTACCCTCGCCACCTTGCTCCCCTCTCAGCTCAGCAGAAATGAATGAAGGTTGGATGTTGCTATTCCTTCCAGTGGTAGTCCCCGTTGCCCCACTTACTCATGAGTCAGTAACTTACCTCTGAAGAGCAGAAGCTCTTGATCTTGCTGAGCTCAGAACTCAGCATAAAGCATGAAGACCAGGAGCTCCTGCTTCCAGCTTCCAACTCCCACCTTGGCTTCCCAAGACCACCCCCTAAAGCCACATACTCCTCACCTCCCTGCTCATAGTTATCCCTGATACCAGTAGATGAACATTTATTCAGAGTACAAGCTGTCTCTCCAGATTTACCTCTACCAAAAATAAAGCCAGTTGATTTTAGATTAAAACAGTTATTTCCCTCCAACATGTACACATTGCAAGAACATGAAGAAAAACCATACACAAATTTTGTTCTCCAATAAAGTAGTATTTCCTATTTGGGCAGGAGATATTCCAAGTGGAAACAGCTGGTGCAGAGAAAAAAAACACAGAAAAAGTTTTGAAACTTCATTGTTTTGGACTCTCGCCAAACTCAGCTTCCTCTCTTGCCCAAATGAAACAGAGGATTTAAATGCAAAAAGCCAAGTATTCTAATGTAGAAAACAAACACACTAAATGTATAGACACCACAGAAGTCCGTTCTTGTTTTTCAATCATGCTTTGGCCATGTATACAGTGCTGGTTATTTTCTACATTTCTGAGAATTTAAAGTCATAGATATTATTTTTCCTTCACACTTTCACTTTCTCTTAAAGTCTAAACTAAGTGTTTCAGCAGTGTGCCAGGTTGCTGAATTACTCTTGAGCTTTTGTAAATGTTTTTCTATTCTTTTTCCATCTGCAAAAGTTATAATTCACTGGAGAGTGAAGTTTTAATAACAATCTCTATGCTTCTTACAGCAGCACACAAAGAAGCCATATAGCCTTTAGGGGGTTTTATTTGCTTGGGATTTTTTTAATATTACTGGATTATACCATCAAGTCTACAATAAATCTGATAAATAAAATGCTATTTTTCTGAGATCCAGCAAAACGCTTCCTATGAGAAGTGCTTCAATACAGGCAGTGGCCATTGCAGTGACAGATGTACACAACTCGCTTTCTCAAGGCAGAGTAGATGATCAAGGTATATATTGGAGCATTAAAACTCCTGCTAGGGGAAGAGAAGTGGCAGTACCAGCAGCTGGAGATGAAATTCATACCTGGAATCTGTTTGACTACACACAGCTTACACCAGCATTGATGCTTAGACTACAGTAATAGTGCTTGAGTCAACTGGAACATGCAAGGAACACAGGAAGAATAGGAATAGATTTTAGACCGTGATGAATACTTCAGTTGTGCAGGCCCTTTATATGTCTATATGAATAATACTGTCTTGCTGAAACTATTAGAACTCCTATTTTTCAAGTGCTGGGTGCAGACTCTTAGGAGTAGTTTTTCTTCTTGATGCCAAATAAGGTTTGGACATGGTGATTCTACTGTTGGAAGATGGAAAAGAACAACAGCTCCAGCACTATACTTGAAGGAACTAGCATTTCTCCTAGGGAAAAAAAAAACCAAAACAACAACCAACCAATTGCAAAAGGTTGTAAACTGAAGCTTATGCAATAAATGGGAAACTGTTTTTCTGGAAACTATTTTCTTTTTCAAGAGCTATTAATAAGATCACCTTTCTCCCACTTTGATAAGGTAGCAACAATGGCAGCTTAAGAGGAACCTATGGGATACTGAATTGCTAAGAAGACACCTCTGAGTCACCAGCATGTTCTTAATGTACATAAACAATAGCATGTACCTTCTGGCTACCTCTGACAATTTTGATTTAAGATGTGGCAGTCCAGGGAAGTTCCCACTGACTGGAAAAGGGGAAACATAACCCCCATTTTTAAAAAGGGGGAAAAAGGAAGACACCAGTAAGTCTCACCTCCGTGCCCAACAAGATCATGGAGCACATCCTGCTGGAAACTATGCTAAGGCACATGGAAAACAAGGAGATGATTGGTGACGGCCAACATGGCTTCACTAAGGGCAAATCGTGCATGACAAATTTGGTGGCCTTTTATGACGGGGTTACAGCATTGGTGGATAAGGGAAGAGCAACTGACATCATCTACCTGGACTTGTGCGGAGCATTTGACACTGTCCTGCATGGCATCCTTGTCTCTAAATTGGAGAGAAATGGATTTGACAGATGGACCACTCAGTGGATAAGGAATTGTCTGGATGGTCGCACTCAAAAGTTTCGCGGTCAACAGCTCAATGACTGAGTGGAGACCAGTGACGAGTGGCATTCCTCAGTGGTATTGGGACTGGCACAGTTCAACACCTTTGTCGGCAACATGGACAGCGGGATTGAGTGCACCCTCAGCAAGTTTGCCGACAACACCAAGCTGTGTGGTGCTTTTGACACACTGGAGGGAAGGGATGCCATCCAGAGGGACCTTGATAGGCTTGAGAGGTGTGCCTGTGTGAAGCTCATGAAGTTCAACAAGGCCAAATGCAAGGTCCTGCACATGGGTCGGGGCAACCCCAAGCACAAATACGGGCTGGACAATGAGTGGACTGAGAGCAGCCCTGAGAAGAAGGACTTGGGGGTGTTGGTTGACAAGAAGCTCAACATGACCCGGCAATGTACGTTTGCAGCCCAGAAAGCAAACTGTATCCTGGGCTGCATCAGAGGAAGTGTGGCCAGCAGGTCAAGGGAGGTGATTCTCCTGTTCTACTCTGCCCTGTGAGACCCCACCTGGAGTACTGTGTTCAGCTCTGGGGGCCCCCAGCATAAGAAGGACATGGACCTGTTGGAGCAAGGCCAGAGGAGGGCCACGAAGATGATCAGAGGGCTAGAGCACCTCTCCTGTGAAGACAGGCTGAGAGAGTTGGGGTTGTTCAGCCTGGAGAAGCGAAGGCTCCGGGAAGACTTTATAGCAGCCTTCCAGTACCTAAAGGGGCACCTACAAAAAAGCTGGAGAGGGATTTTTTACAAGGGTATGTAGTGATAGGAAGGGATAATGGCTTTAAACTGCAAGAGTGTAGATTTAGGTTAGATGTAAGTAAGAAGTTCCTTACTATGAGGGTGGTGAGGCACTGGAACAGGTTGCCCAGAGAGGTTGTGGATGCCCCATCCCTGGAAGCATTCAAGGCCAGGTTGGATGGGGTTTGAGCAACCTGGTCTGGTGGAACATGTCCCTAACCCATGGCAGGGGGGTTGGAACTAGATGATCTTTGAGGTCCCTTCCAACCCAAACCATTCTATGATTGTATGATCCTGCTAACTGGTGCTATTTTTATTACCTGATCCTCAAAGCAGCAACAGGGCAGTTAACATAGAAAAGACTCTGGTCCGCAAAGATTCCTCACTCATTGCATAAACCCACTGCAGTTGACAACAAAATACCTTCCAACTGAGTAACTGGTACTTTGTTCTTAGTTTTTGGTTTGGGGGGTGGAGGTGTTTGTTTGTTTTTAATACGGAAATGAGGAAAAACTTAACAAAACCAATTTGGGGTCTCTAGACTATTGACTATTCAGAAGCTATACAAACCAATTCAGATATTTTACTTTTGACAATTTCCATAACAGAAAAAATAGCATTTAGGTTTAACTGAATGACTCCAAATTTATAAGCTGGCTTGAAGTTGGAAAAGATTTTAATACAGGAAAAATTGTAAGTTTTGATTGGAGGTGGTTGTCCTTCATTCACAATAAAAAGGGTTGGTGGCTGGCACAAAGGGTGTAGGCCAGCCATACGAACCCCAAGTAAGAAACAAGTTTGGTGTATAAGCTCTTAGCTGTTCTTGGTTAGAAGACAACATTGGGAATCAACTCGGAAGTTCCTCAGAAGCTTGAGGGCACAAGGGGAACATCAGAGGATCTGCAAAACAAACTGCAGTTTTCTTTTTCCCCCATAAAGTATTTGTAAGCAGTAAAAATGCTAGGAATGCCGGTAGGTGTTTTTGTTGTTTAGTTCTCCTAGAGCAAGTTTTCTTTTACTCTGCTGCTATAAGACTTAAGTGTCAGCTTTGATAAATATAAGTTATACTGGGGAGTAGCAATATTAGATGTTTTCCTCCTTGTTGACCCCTGTTCTCCACACTCTCAAGAGTGGTAACAGAAAGGAAAAAGATAGCGAAGATCAGACAGAGGTGGCTATACTCAACTTCCACGTAAAATAGTCAGTGAAATACAGATTAAAGAAAGCATCTATTTATTATTATGCTCCACGAGAAGGAATAGCAATGAAAAAAACACCTTATCAAAGTTGAAAGACTGACAAGCTGTTCTTTCAAAACTTCCTAAAAATACCTATGACTCAAATAAATACACGTAGCCTCACTACACTCTATGCTTCTTTCCCTAGAAGTGTTACCGTAAGTCGGTACTTCAGAAACTCTCTAAGACTCAATTTTGGAGTTTTAGAAAGCAGGCATTCTTCATTGCAGTGCTGGATGCATGGGGGATCGTTCCACCTATTGTGCATACCAATTCTTTCAACAGTTGAGATTATATACAAAATGGATATACGTATTCATGATTTTTCCTGGAAATAATTAACATATCCACCTGAATTCCAGGAACTCATTAATATATGTAAATGCCCTTGGCGCAGGTGCACTCGAGATCTTTGGCGGTCTTCAGGGGTCCTCTGGTGGTCTTCGATAGTCTTCCTCACTTGTCTGCTAGTTGACCCTTTTATAGTGATTCTGTGCAGTGGGACACTTTACATGTTTGATACAACTTATCCTAAAGAATGTTCGTTAGTAACTCTACTATCTATCTTTTCTTGATTTACATTCTTTTGTCACAAACCATATTGACACTCTAAGCTAAGTTATCTGAAAAGGGCCTAAGGTTTTTATCTTCTCAGGTAATTTGCAAGGTCGGCCAGAAGTAATTTTCTCTGATATCTTATACATTTTGCAACATACAGGATTTATTATCCACCACTAGTCAGTATAACAAAGCCAGTGCGTTCTTTTCTTAACACAAGATGTAAAACATCTTGTATCAGAAGTGTCATATGACATCTGCACAGAAATTAAGCTGTCATATGGGTAAAAACACTCACACACTGCCGTACCCAAACCAGCACAGTTACGTTCCCTTTTTCATTTGATCACATACCTCTGTCTACAATAAATCCAAAAATCTCATGTTATCTTTGCTAGATACGCATTACTGTAATCGCCTTATCTAGGAAAACCAACTTTTTGAAGATGTACTTTCTACTTCTTACCTCTTATAATTCCAGGCAGATTTTCAGAAAGTCTCAGCATGCTAAACAAGTTATTCTGCATTCAGCACCAAGAGCAAGTAAGGAGAGCACCTGAAAATACTTCAACTTCAGCAAAAAGATAACACAAGATTAATATTACAGATCGGTGGGGAGGGGGAGGAAAGGGGAGAGAGTTGTTTGTGAGGCTCCATCTCTTCAGTAAAGTATTTGTACCACACCTGGAACAAGACAACCTGAACGAAGTAAATTTAGGCTGTTTAGTCCAATCAAACTCAAGGCCATTCTTATATAAACTCTTTGAATAGTCTTTAAATAATTTCATTCATATGCTTTAAAGGCTAACGAGACAGTACAACATATTAAAGAGCTGTTTCCAAAAAAAGCTCAAAGATAGAGGTTGAGCAAAAGAATCATGTTTGATGCACCTATTGATTTATAGTTTGCTAAAGCACTACATAATTTTCTCTCTGCTGGAACATTACAAATAAGCATGTCCGATGTTTTGAAAAGTAAATAAAGAAAGAAATCTTGAACTTCTTTTTAGACACTACTCTTGATAATTACATGACCCCCTAAGTCAACAGGGCTGTCAGCCTCAGCAGCCTGAAACCATAGGACCAGACTTTAAGCCGAATCTACAGAAAATAATTACCACCTCTTGGCTCATGAAATAGTGGCAATGAACAAATGCCTCCAATTAGTTATTCTTATGCTATGTAGATTGACAGAAAGATGATGATTGAACAGGCCACAAATTGAATTACCCTCTGATATGTGGGGAGGAAATGCCCACAACCATGGCTGAATCTTGAATACCCAGAATAACGTGAAGCCTGTCCCTACTGCAGCCTATAAAATACACAGCTAGGATGAAACAGATAAACAATGCGAGTAAATAAACTATCTGGCCTGTCTAGAGTTTTGGCACCACAGTTTTTGCCATTACTGCACTTTCTTTTTTTTTAAAAAGAATATATTCAACTTGTTACACAGAGGTACTGTTGTCTGAGTAAATGTTTGCTGTCTTTACTTAAACATACTGTTGTTTTTTTCTGTGATCCTGAAACCAGTGACAGGAGTAGGGGAACAAACATCCTTTTATCCATACCTGTCAATGGTTGAAAAACCAGGGAGTTACAACTGCAAAACCTAGATGCCTGGCTAACCAAGGGAGACTTGAACTCCTAAAGGTGAGAGAGAATTGACGTGAGTCACTGCTGACACAGAGATCACAGCAACAGCTGATCAAGATTCCTCTTTCTCCAACTCTGACCTTATCACATAAAATTTTTGCCTTGGACTTCACATGAAAGAATAGCTAGCCTTTTAAAGGAATACTTGCATGGTTGTTTTGGAGGGTTTGGGTTTGTTTTTTTAAGCCTTCCACAAACGCACGTTTATGGAAGACGCAGACAGATTGCGACAACAAAAGTGAAACCTGTATGATAAATTCTGTATCAAGCAATTCATTCAAAATACAGCACTAAGGCAGCTGCATAAAGATATACATTAACAGAAGCTTTAAAACAGCTTATAAAAGTTTTAGTCTGCCTTTCCACAGATAAAAATTTGAAAAGTCTCCATTGTTCCTTTTATAGCTACTGATGTTCCCCTCCATAGCCACTGAAGTGGTTCTTCATGCCTCACTAGTGGACAGGAAATAATTCATTGCCTTCTTAACTGCTTTCAGTAGAACAATGAAATAGCACCAATGAATAGAACTTTTAAAGGTGTTAAAATACGGTACAATCAATCAAATTACCTGAACTTGAATTACGTATCATTTAGTCTTCAGAAGTAGCATGTTAATGTGGAGACTCAACACACTACAAGCAAATTCAAATACAACCCCACACCTCAAGAAAAGAATTTGTGATTCTTTACAGTCAGGTAAAAGCACTATCTATTGTTTGATTCTTGCCCAAAGAACTTCATACAAGCAAATAATTTAGACTGGAAGAATCAAGTCATCCCGGCAGGACTGAGGTTATGGACCTACGCTGTCGTGCCCTGCCTGCATCCATAGAACATTCTCAGCTTCCCAATATTCTTGCAGTGTACTTTGGGGCAGATTATCTGGCCTGAGAACAAGACAAAATTGCCCAACCAACTGTAATGGTTCCTGGTGATTTTTGTTCTGTAAAGTTGTAACAGTGCTGCACTCAGGAGTCTTTTCCAGAGCAGCAGAATACGCTGCCAACGTCCCTCAAGTAAACACTCAGTGCAAACTTAGGAACCGATTTATACAAGGTGGCTTTATTCCCCTCAAAATGGCCTAGGGAGCACTTGCGCATTTTCTGAATGAATACAGTTCTTTAAGTGTGACCTACTGCCTGCGCTTTAAGCACAGGACCTCTTGGCTTTGGTCTTAGTGCAGCAATGTGTATTAGAAGATTGGGTCTGCCACTGGAGATGAGAAAAGCAAAGTGAATTTTTGGCTCAGATGTGAGCCACATACGGAAGCTGCTCAATGCTGTGGCTCAGCCTGCAGCATTCTGAGCACTAGCTCAGGAAAAGCCTTCCCTTTTACAACACAGTGATAAGAAGTAAGCGTCAACTGCTGTTACTGCTGATTTCAGCAGAAGCGTCAAGTATTTAGCTGACTCATAGCTGACTCATTGACTCAGTGGCAGCTTCAGCCCAGGGCTACTGAGTGACACCTCATTTTTACCACAGGTCAAGAAGGCATTGAATCCAAATGATCAAATTCCAGCCTTTGTCACATCTGCCTCCCAGAAGTCATGTACTAAACTGGGTTCAGAAAAAATCACAAAACTGTTTGGTCTTTTTAATAGCTAAAACATCAGTTGCTTTTCCAGGGCATTTAAATATGCACTATATAACTAGCAATAGAGAAACCTGCAAATAGAATGGAGATTACAGTGAGAGATACGGACTACACTGAACTGGTGAGGCAGACCAAAGCTGGTAACAGGATTTATGGCAATGGAGTCAAGAAACTGTTGGGATAATATCACACTATTAGTCTCATAAATGAGGCTTAATTTAAGAGGATAAAAAACAGATGCTTCACCAGTAGATGTTACTACAGTATAAATGAATTAATGTAAAGAGAATTAGCAACATGTTGAGTTATGGACTGTGTTCAGCTGAAAAAGCAAAAACATGAATTTGTTTCAGAATGACAGTTATCAAGTTTGCTTAAAGCTATTTAAAAATCCTGAATACTTCAGTTAGTACTAAAGAATAGCTAAAATGCATTTAATGTCAGTGAACATACAACACCTGCATGACAAAACTGTTTTGTTTTGTTGTTTAAACAACACTGTGCCTAAGAGCCAGCTGCTTTCAAAAGCATCAAAATATTTTGCCTGGAATAAAGAGCACATGAGCACTGTGGAGGTTCTGGAAATCTTCAAGAGAAACAGAAGAACCATAGTTCTCACTGTAAAGGTCATGCAACACCTTCACCAATACACTCCCGTCTCAGAAATGTGCTCTGTCACGGATGAAATAAAGTATTGCACAAATCTGTAAAAATGAAGGAGCCAAATATGCGAATAAGAGATAGAAAAGCCTTTAAAAAAAAAAAAGAACAGAAAACCCCAAATGACCAAAAGAAGCCCCCTACTATTGGTATTTGTAGGCGAATGTTTGGGGACTGGACAATTTAGGAGAGTTTAAAGCAAACTGGGGGTTTTTGATGGTGGTGGTGGTGGTGGTTGTTTTGTTTTTAAAGGGGCGGGGGGAGAGGAACCTTTCAGGCAAGGTGAGTCATAAAAATATGTTTCTGTTGTCACGTAATAGACATTTCCAGTCACACGTTGTGGAAGAAATCAGCAGGCCACTGGGACGACTGACACAGCCACAACCTGCTCCTTGAGCAAGCCACAGCTGATCACAGGCTGTAGGCTGGGTACCCTACACACAAGAGGATCGAAATTCCAGACTGCACCATGTCAACATGCTTGTCAGCATGGGACACCTAATAACTGAAGCTCACACAGTCCCCAGCCACTTAAAAAAATTTCTAATAAATTAGGAGCTCCTGTAGTCTCACAGCCTCTTTAAAAGTTCAACGAATGGATCAATACAGGAAGTCTGATGCCCAGCTGGTTCTTCACTGGAAAGCAAGATTTTTTAAGAGTTATGTATAAAAACCTGCAGTGGCTGTTTTGAAGCAAGATTAACAACATGCTTGTTCCATTATTTTATATTCTGAAAATCAGCACTGTTTAGTTTCATGTTTGCACAGAATTTATCTGCATGGAAATGCAGCAAGTCACCCGTTCAGCTGACATTTAAAGTCTCCCAGACAGTGTTGAGAGCAAGTATTTTATACAGATTTAAAATATCAAGACTCTACAGGAAGGTAGTATTTAAAAAAAAAAAAAAAAAAAAAAAAGGCAATTTAAAGACTCAAACTGATGACACTTCAGGATCTCAAATCATAGCAATGTACAGGAATATACTTATGCCTATTAAGATTAGAAAAATTGCTTCTCAGAGGATAAAAATGAATTCAAAACAAGAAGAATCAACAGATAAACTGTAATTCTGTTGCCTGTCTTCTCAACTAAACCTAATTCTATGTCAAAAGCAGGCAATGACACCTGATTGCAATAGTCAGAAATATGAATTCAGAAATTAAGAATTTATCCAACTGCAAAAAATGAAAGTACAAATCCCAGCTGTAAGAATTAATATCTGCTTTTTCCAGCATTGAAGAGCTAAGTGACTAAAAGACACACAATTAATTCAATGAGACTATTCCCATGTGTCTCACTGTGGATGAAAGAGACAATTCCGTACAGGAGACCAGTAGCATTTAGCAGTCTACGTCTGCCTTATATGTTCTAGTAGCTGGAAATACAAGCAGAAGCGGTGCCCATCTAAGTTGCTACTGCAGAAGGATCGTGCTTTCGCCCAAGTCTTACCCATGGGGGACTATACTGTAACACTATCTAGAAGCAAGTTTGCAACAGGATGAGAACAGATCAAAAACAGAACAAGAGATTTACTTTGCTGGAAGGGGCACAGCTTAGGGGAAAAAACAACAACAAAACAAACACAAAAACAAACAACAAGAAAACAAAACGAAACACCCTCCCACCCCAAGCAAACACAAAAAAACCCAGCAAACCCCAAAACTTCCTAAAACCAAAACCATAAACCCACCAGACACCTCACCAGATGCTTCATATAATCACTGACAAGCTGGGGACAAGGAAAGGTTAGGAAAAGGATGAAAAATATGAGAGTAAAATTATCACTAGTAAACTAATGAGATAAAAGCACTTTGGAAAGCTAGTTGTAAGAGCTCAAACATCACCAACAGAAGGAAAAACAATCTCTAACCTCCCTCCTGGAATACTACTAATTTTTGTATGATACTGAATATTAACACTTATTCTATAAAGTTGTACAGAGCTGTCATAATCCTAATCCCAATTTCTGTCAATTTACCTCACCAACTGTAAAAAAAGCAGAGTCCCCAGCTGCATACACCTAACCAGACCAATGTATCACCAGATTCAGCTGATAGTAGGATCTGGGTGACGTATTTAAATGGGTTTTTTAAAATGAACTTTTAACAGCAATTTAAACTATATGATATTTCCTTACTTTGATTATAAAATGTTAGAGACAGTAGTTTCAAAACAAAACCTAATAAAGCAGCACTGCATCTCCTGTTTCCAACATTCCCACTAGAAAAGTTTTGCTTCTGAAAGCACAAGCGGAGGTTTGTTTTGTTTGTTTTGTTGTGGGTTTTTGCATGCTTGATTTTTGACAAAACAAAGCTGACTAGCTTGGGAGGGGTGTATTGTTTTTTAGGGTAGGCAGCAAATGGTGAAGAGGAAATAATTTCAAAATTGGCTCATCTCTCAAACAGTTGGGCTTTTTTTCCCACAATTTATTCTATTATCTTTCTGTTCAGGAAAGTTAGGCTGGTTGGCCTCTACGCTCTCTTTTCCCCACACCATGTTACAGATACCACTCCTCCCAAATTTCCCGTTCTCAGAAATAAATTCTAACAGCTAAAAGATTGCACAGATTTAGCCCTCAATAGTGATTTTTATCAGGCAATATGAACTCAATCATGTCTGACTTACCTAAATATTTTTTAGCCATTGTTCCCATCTGTGCTTTTCTTTCCTTGTGGCAATTAATTGTGTGAAACAAGAAGTCACATAAACTGTTTTTTTGAAGGTTAAAGGAAGAATCAGCCATTATTTCAGCCCTGAGCCACTCAGCACTCATGATCCTTGTCTGTTGTCTTTCTCATTTCCAGTGTATTTTTAGAATCTTTTATTGTTGTCTCTTAAGTCCCTTGCCATTTGTAATAACTCATTTTGCACCTTGGCCTTTCTGCTCTTACCCAACATGCTTCCGCTATTTCAGCTGTATTACTCTCTTACAGTGCTTATCTTCCTGTACAATAAGGATCACTAACTGCCCTTTCCAGCAGTGACCAGCTTTCTTAATATTATCTTCCCAGATACACATCAGCTTCCCAAGTCTGCTGAAATCTCTTTTTTTGAAGCCCATTATTCTCATACTGCTACTACTTTCCTTTCTTCATGTAGGACTGTGAAACCTGTCATTTAACAAATGCCTTCATCTAACACTGCCACCCTCCCTCAGTCCATCCTAAAATCATGCAGTTCTGAACAAGGAAAAATAATAAAATTTCATTTATTAGTAAATTCTTTAACTTTACCTGCATCCAGAATTATCTATTGTACTGTTATCGATTAATATGTATAATATGATTGAAATAACCAGGGAGCTGCTAAAATCCTGTGTACAGCCCCCATCAGTTAATATTTAAAATAGGGAAACAATAACTAGACATAATTTAGGGCTTAGGAACTAACTACTAGACAATGGGGCTTTATGTTTATGTCAGAAAAGGTAATGGCTTGTGGTCTGGTCAATAAACCTTGAAGAACTGCTTGGAAATGCCAAGATTAGGGAAGAAGTAGGTAAACGGTAATTCCTACAGAGGGAGATAGCGACCACCAACTCATTGACCACCTACTTAAATGATACCACCTACTCAAAAGAAGACAATGAAGGAAGAAGACAGAGTCTGCACACTAAGTTACATGAGGAGCGAAGAAGAAAGAACCAATTGTTAAGGGAAATAATAATGAATATGTATTACTTAAGTGTATAAATGTGAGAATTTTTGAGACATGCACCCATTCATGCGCATGAATGAAATTAATTTGAAAATACCTCGACGCTGTGTGTTATTGGCTTGCACACCAGGTAAACAAAACAGCTTTTAGGACAACAGTACCATAATATGAGATCCACTGCCTGACTGATACAAAGAGCTATTTATTACCCTTAATATGTTTATCGCCAGTAAAAATACTGACATTTGAAGAAGACAAAATGGAAATATCAAAATAAAGCACATATTTCAAAGACATAAAAGAGATCTGCAGATAATGCACTCTGGCAAAATAAAATTTAAGGGCTAAACAACACAAACTGATGTTTAGCATTCTTTTTGGTTTCATAATGAGAAAAAAATTAATAACAGCCTCTTCAACTGATGACACAGAACTACTCTGCTGACTGATCCAAAAGCCTCAAGATCCAGCTAGCGTGTGACTGAGACTGAAACTTTTGACTCCCTTATCTGTACCTGTAGTAATAAATGTAATATTTAGTGTTTGAATATGGTAGAATAGTGTTTGAATATTGCCAGTAGCAATCCTTCAATGTGACAACATATTTGCACAGATTACAGTCCACACACATCCACCTCCCCAGCCTCTCTGCACTTCATCATGCAACTGCAGACAATAAGGAAAAAGAACAACATTTCTGGCAGAAGTTACAAGTGGGCTGTAAGACACATTTGGTTTAAGTAATATTAATTTGCTCTGCAGTTCCATTAAAACTATGGACACGGTTGAAGAGATAAGCAGAGCTAATGCTGAGTTTTCATCAGAGATTGAAGAGCATAGCCTGTATTTCAACACTTCTTTTTAATCATGAAAATAGTGGGATTTTTCTGTTTATATGCAGCTTTGGCAGAAACAAATGGGAGTCTCGCCTTCCCTAAGCAGGCGGGACTGGAGCTATCTATTTTTTTGCACTTATTTTCTCCTTTCTGCTCCAATTTATCTTTCTCTTTTGGGGGGTTCGCTTTTGCACCCATTTCTTGTTCTGTTCTCCGTATTTTCTCACTTCAATGACTTCCCTCCTGCACAACTCATTTTATAAGGTAATTCAGGCTATAAGTTCCAAAGGAAGATATCTGCAATGCCATTCAACTGCACGCAAAGAAAATAGGTGAACAAAGGGTGTATACAGAAGAAAAACTGCAGTGAGAGAAGCTTGTATTTCCCATGACCATTCTTTGGGAACTTGGTAGACATTTATCATTTAACACTTAAAAATTATACCAAATCTACTCCAATACTCCAATTTCGCCTCTCTGATCCCTTATTCTTCATTAAAAAAAGACTAAGAGACAACAGTCAACAAATCTGACTTAAAAAATGTTAGCCAGTTCAAATTAAATTTAGAAAAAACCTATTGCACTGAATTCAGAGAATAAGAATATTTTACATTTTTATAGCTTTTAACCACGTATTACCATTTTAAGAAGAAAAGACCCACTTCAATTCACTTTTGAATATAGCACTAGTGAATCCCAGTAACATGCTCCTCTAACACCTTACTCAATAGGATGGGGAGTCAACCATGTGCATCAGACACAAGCAATGCAGCCTCCTGCCATATGATTAGCATTATTTTTCTTTTGTAACTTGGGTTGTTTCCCTTGCTCTCTCTCCCCCAAAGAGAAATCCAACAACTACTGTACCTGCTCTTCATGTATGACGAGACTAATCAACCCAACCAATTAAAATGTACTATTCACTGAAGCAAACCTTGATGCCTGTCATTAATCATGACTATTTCCACATTAAATCTCAAATTCAATTTCTAGTCTTTTCTGCATTACTGCTACAGAGTAATTTGAAACATGACATTGCTGAGTGGGTTTAAATTTTTAGTGTAATACATCTTCTGATAGGCATTTATAGAAAAAGATCACTGAAACAACTAAAATCCTATGCAATACCATTAGGGCAAAGAGCCAATAGCAACATAAAAAAAACCAAAAAACAACCAAACAAAAAACACCCCATACTTTGCTTTTCTAAGCAAATAGTTGATATGCTTTATGTCTGGGAAGGAAAGTTGTGATAAACCTCTCCGCCATAATACAAGCCACAATGTTTCCATTTTCTATTTTTACATCCCATAAAACTCTCAGATATACTACATCCTACCCATCCTCTGCTCAAGAAATCAAAGCTACTCTGAGAACCATCTACTGCTTTAACACTCTGTAACCTGTATTTCTTAAACAGTGTCAAATAACTATGGCTTGATCATATGGTGCTCTTGAGAATAAAGAGATCTTGGCCTCAGAGTCAATTCCTATCTAATCCTGAGAAAGGAGTCAATGGGGCGACTAACTATCAGTCAGGCTGCTGAATCACCCCCAGTTCTGAAACAGTCCTTAAAATGCTTGCATATGTCAACAGGTTGAAAGTTATCTGTCCCAAAATACCTAAAAGCCTGATCACTGGAGTACTCTGATGGCTGAGTCAGTGTTACAGCTAATTTGATTAACAACTTTTCCTGAGGGGACAGACACATCTCTCCCCTCTTTCTACGTTCACAATGTTCCATTTGATCCAGACACTGGCTCTCACCTTGGCATTGGGACCTGGCTCACAGAAAAGCAGTGTTTTCCTTATGAGGTCAGTTTTAGACCAGTCTAGGTCTTAATTTAATAGAAGGGTGTTGTGGCATTCAACAGACTTAACACAAGTGAAAATTTAGCTTTCAGCATGGACTTTAAACACCTACTGCCACTAAAAACCAGGTCAGTATTTTCCACAGAAGTCCAGGGATTTCTGCATTCACACAGAACCTCACCTCTCACCCTAAGGTAGGTTGATTAGGGAAATAAGGAGCTGCTGATCTCTCCTTCACAAAATGCACATATTGCCAAAACCTCAATTACCTTAAATTAGCAGAAGACGTTATTTATTATTAATCAAATGGATGACTAGGAAAAGGCAATCAATCAAGTCCTGTGCAAGACTGGAACAAAGATTTTATTCAGACATTAGTCAGCTCCCTTCACCAAAGGCTGCACCCAAGGAGAATGTTATCTGTTAGATAAACAGATGCTTTACAAAGCCCAGTAATAAAAAGGCAGCCATTAGCCTTCATTTCTCAAATCAGCTCTTGCTGGTTGGTATCTCCCATAATTTACTACTTAACTCATTCTGAAAAGCAGCATGTAATAAGCCATCCTGACATGTATTTATTGGGTGCTCTTCACAGCACAAGTGCTGTTAAATTGCTTCCCACGCACCAAACTTTTCACCATCAATATTTTCAAACTGCAAACGTGAAGGTCCTTCAGCTTTAAAAACTCCATGTCTGTACAATGTATTAAGTGTGCACTGCAATATATTGTGATATAAGGTAAACTTTGGTAGAAAGAGAATTGCTGCAAACTGGAGTATACGAGACGTATTCTCACATTATTTTAAGCTTTGTTTAAAACAGAACCATTTGGAAATAGGGCTTTTTAAAAATTATTATGAATAAAAATAATTGCATATAGCACCAAATAAAGAACAAGAGGTGGACTGGAATAATTTCTTTGGCCCATATAACTTGCAGTGTTTGCTAAAACCCAGCATTTTTATATAGAACACTGCATCCTCGTTTTTGCACTTTCTGGACAGTGCAGGAATAGCAATGAGCATCCATCAACAAGCACGGCTCCATCCTGCCCAGAAGTCAGGTCTGGAACAAAAGTTCTTTTACCTTGATCATTCAGGGATTCAGTCAGAGATGCATCAAGTACTAGCTACTGGTTAAAAAAAAAAAAAGAAAAAAAAAAAATTCTTTCCTGTGAAAAGGCAGTTCCTTAATACCTTAAGCTGCAGCAAAAGGTCCTGGTCAGTGGTTGGGATATTGAGGAAGCAGCATATTTCTCTCTTCCATCTCCTGTTAGCATGCTACAGGAAAGCCAGACAATAGGCACACTAATACAATACCGCCCAAGCACTGCAGCTGCCAGGGCATGAGGAAAGCAGGGCCTTTTAACGCCAGGCAGTGCTGAGAGTAATTTAGCCAGTAACGCTGTCTTCCCAGTAACTCCCAGCAGGCACAACTACATAAGCAGCAGACAGGTTTTCATCAAAATAACTGAGGATACTAGGGTGTTTACAAGAGACTTGCATTTATGACATTTCATTTTGGCTGAGTGAGGACGGTACACTCTAAAAGTTTATTTCCAAGTTTAATGAATTCGATAAAAAGTCATTAACTTTTTGTTCCTCGATTTCATTAGCTGTTCAAATCTTCCTGTTCCAACAGAGCCTATGAACCCCATGCAGAGACCAAGAGGTCCCCCATTAGAGAGATTAGCCTAACAAGCTTTTTTTTTTTCTTTTATTACTACACTAAGCAAGTGATTTTTCATACATAGCTTAAATGTTGAAAGTTCTTTTACTGCTTGAACCCTCAATCTGCTCAGAATTATGCTTCTATTCAAGCATGTGACTGACAGGATGCCAGAGGTCTCAAAGACAAGCACACTGCTTTTCCACAGTCTCCATAGACGTGTGGAGTGCTGCAGGCATGAACCTCCAATACCGCAGTTTGAAATGGCATTATTACCTGGTCAAACCAATCCAAAAGTTACTTTGACCTGAAAATGGAATACTGCTGCAGCTGATACCTATGTACAGTGAATGACAGATCTCAGGGGAGGATCACAGCTACACCAGAGTCAGCAGATTTTGGCTCAACATACCTATACCATACCATACCATACATATACCACTATGTGAATCCACTAAGTCTGCTACAAATTTCTTCATATATAATTCATTCTGCACCTGTAATGGTATCACTTCAACAGTTAAGCTGCTTCAGATGTGCAGCAAATACTAAATAGCCTGGCTGTTTGCAGTCTTTTTGTTTTTCTTACTTTTTAAATACCTTTTTGAGCTGACTCAAATCTAAATGCAAAGTCTTGCATGAAGGCTTAGCAGTATTTGTGACATTCTCTTAACTTTCAATCCATAAACAAGTTTCTGATATACAGCAGAAACAAACATAACATCATCATCTGTGATGGATAAAGTCATCACAATATTTCACATGTTTCAAGGAAGAAAAAAAAAAAAAAAAAAGAGAGCGCCTTCTTTCACTTCTCAGCCTGAGTAAATTATGGCAGATATTAAAAAAAAATGTCATCGTTATTTCTATTACTGTCATTATGAAATTTTGTCTTCAAATACAGATGATGCTCAACTCAAACAGGAAGAAACATTTCCTGGGAAGAAACCGTTGAGGAAATTGGCTGAAGTTTTAACTTACTCAAAATCTGGTAGGTGAGAGAACAGCACTGAAGCAGGAATTTCCATGCAAACCACTTGCAGTCATGACTAAAAGAAAAAAAAAAGGGGGGGGGGGGAGTTGGAATTGGTAATATGTAAACATGGTGCTTATTGATGGACTAATGGAAAACAGATGAAAAGATAAAACAAAACCGCGAAGCAGTTAACTAGGAAAGCAGAGCTGTAAAAGGACTGTGACTCTGGAATCAGGCAAGAGACAGCACCAAGTTCTCCTTCAATGCCAAATCAACCTCTCCCTCTCAAACTACAGCTTGTGGGGCCACTCAACTTGCACTTCTCTTCCTTAACTGATGTAAGAGAAAGTTGTTTCTTAATGTACAGCAAACAAATTAAAAACAATCAATACTCATTACAATTAAGCACTGTAACTTCCCTGCCAAGTGGCATGAGATAGGTTTTCCTATAAAGCCTTCTTACCAAATGAATTCTGTGTAGGAGCATGCTAGCACTAATACAAAATCATAAAAAAGAAATGTCTCCAGTTTTCTTGGCTTTCTCACATTATATTACTGGAAATTCAACAAGGAGCAAGGGCAAAAATTAATGAACTACCAAATTTAGAAAAGAAACACACACATAGGTTGATAGGAAGTTTAAATTACAGATACGAGGTGAGGCTTTGACATTTCAAACTCAAGGATGGAGAATAATGAGGAAGTTAAATTATTGCTCATGTTTTACCTGGAAGATAGCAACCAAGACAATTTTGTACACAGAGGACTTGAATCTGAGCATATATTTAAGCCATTCTTTAGTTATGACAGAGTCTTCTTCATTAAAATGTAGATACTAGCACCTAAATTTTTCATTTCCCTAGCCTCCTTCTTCAACATTTCGAAACTGAAATATCCATTTTATAATTCTAACAGCATGAACATCTCATGCAATTGTAACATTGATATTGAAAATGAAAAACTTTAATACTGTGCAAGCTGAAAAACTCTGAGGATATGACATGGTATTTTCAGTGTGATTTAACACTGCAGCAAACAAAGTAGAAAAAGCATAACCATTTGTGATGATTCTCCTGAAACCAGCACCAAAAAACCAAAACAACCCTCCTTTTTGAGATTCTATCCCATGCTGTTGCAGCTCTCATCAGAAAAAAATGCCAACTTTAATTTCTACACAGAAACCAGAATGGAAAAGTCAGCATTACTGTGCTTCCAGGCACAAAAGCCAGTTATTTAAGCTGAAAATATGTTTTTACACAAAGGACTTCAGAAGGAAGAGTAAAGGTAGCTTACATTAATTGTTTTATAGTTCACTAGGGCTCCTAAATCACCTAGAAACAACTTTGATTGTTGGCCTATAGAAAGTGCATTCTCCTCCTGAACATGGAGCAACAAACTTGCTTCCAGAGGGTAAAAATCCTACTAAAAGCTGCTTCACAGAATTTAATTTGGCATGGGCACGCTTCGGGGTTTTTTTGTGTTGATTTTGTTGTTGTTGTTGTTTAAGAAACACATAGGGGAGCCCTTTGATCTCTGTAATGCATTGTTTAATATTACACTGGAGCAGGGGAAAGATGCATGTTAGTAAAGTTGCACCATGACAACTACTTCGAGTATTTCATTGCCCGGCTTCTCTGTGCCTTTTCAAGCTTAGAGTCCTTCCCCTCCTCCTTGGTCCCTTCTGCAACTTCATTCTTTACTTTCTAATACTGCAATGTCATTACAGCATACTTCATCATTTAGAGCCCATATGACTTCCACTTTGGTTGTCTGGTATACCTATACCAGTTTACATATAGCTCCACTGGAAAGAGGAGTGAAAACCAGAAAGATTGCTAGCAAGTGCATTTCTAGCCCTGGGTAATCTGCATCCTAGTAAGTATTATAATTGTGCTACTTCATGAAATGGCAGATGTTTGTGAGACAAGATGGTCAAATCAAGAAGTATATCAGTAGCCTGTTGATAACTTGCTTTATCAGTATTAGAAGGAAAAAGCAGTGAGAATGCCAAGAGACATTGCTGTGGATAAGTGGAAAATAAGAGTCCCTTGCAACACATGGCTTGTGGAGAGAAAGGTTTAGCAATTGCCAACCACAAGATTTCCAGTTGTTATTTTCCTGACAAATTAAAAAAAAAAAGAAAGAAAGGAAAAGGGGGGGGGGGGGGGGGGGGGGGGAGGGATGGGATGGACTTGTGCATAATCTTGTTTTTAAAAAAAAACAAAACAAAACTTTTGCAAGAAAGATATAGCCTGCTCATACCATTCTCTCTTTCCCAGAAAGTCCTAAACTAAGGACAACATCCCTTGTCATGAGAAGCAGTCAGGAGCCGTCAGAACCCCTTGTGTATCAGCTCTACTCTTCTGTTGCATCTGCAGGCCACTCTGCCACAAGACATCAGTTTTTTCACACTCCTCTTAGGCTGGAGAACGTTCCTGGCTGCTGCATAGCATTTACGTCCTCTCCTCCAGTAGTCTGATGCCAGAAGGTACGTCCTCTGTGCAACCCTGTGTGGCTTAGGGCAAGGAGCAAGCTGGGTGCACAGCACATTCACCTTTTAAAACAAACTCTTATCAGCTCTCACCAAATCCACATTTACTTCATTATAGCTCCCCCCCCGAATACCTCAACACAGTAGCTTCTAACACTACTTTGCTGAGTCCTTGTAAACACATCAGTGTTCTTGAGTCCCAGAGCAGCTTCAGACTGAGAAGCTCAGATTATGTAGACAAAGCTACCTTTGGTATCTATTTTGTTGAAGCTACAGTTCTAAAATCAGCTTGTTTTTCAAAACTTGTTTAGCTACTTGGGTAAGTCAATGGGAGTTATTCCAAGAGGTTTAAGGCTCCTAACAAAAGCCAATATTTGCAAAGGAGGAAGCATTTTTTACTGGACTTAATTACATTATTGCAGTAGTAGAATTCAATTTAGCTTAATTCTCTGCATTTACAGCTCTGTATTAATGCCAAACACCATGAAATAAAAGGGGGTTTAATGTAAACTGGCTTACCAGAAGATGTTTTAGAGCCACATACGATTTTTCCATTTCTGAGCCACAAAATCCATATATATTTTTTTTAGTTTTTTATACTTACGGCATCAAGTTCAGAATTCAAGGCCCAGGATCTGAGGTCTTGGACAGTTGCTCCCCTTTGTCCTCTGACAAACAACTATTTCAAGTAAACTCAGATTCTGCTTCTTGGTTTGCACAACATAAGGTATTCCTATGGCAACATTAGCAAGTTCAATTCCTAAAGAGGAAAGGATCAGCTTGCAAGTGCTATTTCTGTATACAGTACTAGTAGTTTAGTTTGCTTTGAACTTATCTGCCAACTACTCAATGCTTTATATATGCGCTAATACTATATACAGTTATTTGTTGCCAAGAGGTTACTATCACCGTTTGTCAAAAAGCATGCCAATGTAATGCGTATTTAACTTGCTTAGAAATATCTTTTTATAAAGTAGGATGGGGGAAGAAAACATGGACTACATTACAGCACTACTGCACCCTTACAAAGGGATATCAATGGGAACAGAAAAGATACTGACTGCAGAAGTATATACAGATAAAAGCAAGAAAACCCATGGAGAACTTGATTTACACAACATCAATAAAAGTATCTCAAAGTTCCAGATGTTAAAGTTCCAGTCCAATTTCGTAAAGAAAAGTTTAGGAATTAAGCTAAAAATACTTACAGAAATAAAATCGTTAATAGGAAGACTTAACCAGAACAACGTCACACAACCTCCTTCAGGAATTCACTTTATACTGATTTTCTGCTTCCCAAGTGACTTCCAAGTCAGACTCTAAGGAGCGAACAGTTGGTTTGATGCAAGAAGATAACTGGTACGCAGTTCAGTACGCATAGTGCTTATTTATTCAAGCTGTACATAGCTAATGCCTTGTGGTGGAGTTACGAAGTGCAATGAATACGTAAGGAACTAGACTGTCTAAAACCAACGGATGTTCTACCTTAAAGAGGGTGTCAGAAGTGGACCGTTGTGAAGTAATTGCTTTTAGATAGGATACAACATTTTGGAAACAGATGTTACAGTTTGTTTTCCTTACTCTTTTGACCTGAAGTGTACATCAGGAACCTCTGGGATGAAAAGGGTGCTCAAACTGGAAGAACAGCCACAGTTTAGTTATTTATAGCCTAGTTTGTTCCATTTGCTTTCAGAACTAACATGTTTCATCTTAGCTTTAGCCCGGAGAGGACCATTTGACACAAACAAGTTGAGGAAGTTGCCATTTTTACATTATGCAAGGAGGGAAACAAACGCCTTTTATTTTCATGAGCCATTTCTCAGGTTTTACTTTTATCCTCATTTTGTCAGTTAACTGATAAAGGGTAGAATGGGGCTAAATTATAGCTCAACAACTGGAGAAGAAGGTGTAAAGGGGAGTGTAACAGATCGAAGAGGTACAGTTAGAGTACATCAGCACACTGGAAGGAAACATTTCAGTTTACAGCAAAACAGGATTTACTGCATAAATCAGAAAGTGGCGATAAGTGGCATGCTTCTGGCCACTTCATCACTTCATACAGCTTAATGCACCCTGGCTAGAAGGCAAAGAATAGAGATTTGACTAAACTCTTCATCTCTGCCAGATGTGGCCTTGAAAGCAGCATTGATCATGTTCATGAGTGAGGACAAAGGAATCCAATACCTAAACATGTTTCGCTCAACAGGAACATTTTCTGTGTGCTATTCTGCAGATTTCCTCCATGTCCATGAGCTGGGTACCTCCTGCTTTAATCTAGCAAGCAGCAATAATGGCTGCAAATCTAAAGTTAATTTCATACTACGGCTAGGAGAACCACATGCCAAACTCTATTTCACACTCATTTCTTAAAAGGTAAAGGGTGTTTATGGTAGTTTGTTCTTTAATAAAGTAAGCACTTATAGGCCTTGTAGCCATACTGTAATATTTACAGTGTTCCTTGAAGTGTAGCAGAATTTTTTTTTCCTTTCAAACTACAGAACAAAGGCTTTATTAAAAATAAAACAACAAAAATGCTACGTATAAATTAAAGAATGTCTTTCCCAGCATGAACACTGCTCACTACATCCTCTTCGGCAGCTCCTCACTGGGTTTCCGGGACTATTTTCAGCTAATTTGGAACATTTAAACCAATCCAAATGGTCATGAATTTACCAGAAGAAATTCACTTGAGTTTTATCACTTTAAAGTGCAATTCACCAGTTTATTTCATCTTAGGAAACATTGTACTTCAGACAGCAGCATGGAACAACTCTAGAGAATATATATTAGGTTTTTGAAACACAATGCTAAGTTATATTTTATTTTCTTCAGCAATAGCATTCACTGGATTCTTCATGTGGCATTAATTATTTTCATGTTACCATGAAAATATGTGTGTATGTTTTTTAAAATCTACTTTATATATGTCTACATGGAGAGGGTCAGAAATTTCAGTCAAACAGAAGCTTGAAAGAACCAGAATCATATTCACAATAAACTAGAAACTCCTCTGAAATATCTTATTCCTTCTCTTCTTAAGATAAGATATTTAAGAAACACTCTGCAGTTTAGACATATGAAATGATTTACCTAAAGAGACCAGTTTTTCAAACATTGCCTGACATCTATCCCTTAGGACTTGTAACAGTGGACAAAGGATATTAAAATACTTTTAAGAGATGAAGAATTAAAGAAATTACACTGCCCTTTTCAAATGTAAATTATTCTTGTACTTGGGAAATATACATACTTACCAAGCATATTATGCTTTTCCTGGGATAGCATTTACAAAACCTCACCACCTGGAAACAGCAAGTTAAATTTGCTAAGGGTAGTGTTTCTTTTCTCGCAGGACATCAGGTACCAAAATAATAAGGTCAGATCTTGAAATGCTGCACAGAATTGTACCACTTCACGAGTGGTAGATATTGGACCACAGTTTTTTAATTTAGAGCCCCTCACCTGACAGGTCAATGCTCCAATATTCATGCTGCTCACAAACAAAAGAAAAGTGTAGCTCCAGTAAGCATCTACATGTTTATGGATCCATAATATTAAGTGTTTATTGCTGGAACAGACTTTATAATACAGTATCATCCAGCTTTTAGTGCAGCTGTCATGAAGGACAACACCAGGAAACACACAGCCCAAGCGTAAGTTCGTAATTACCAACAAACCACCACCTACTGTAGCTCTCAAATAAGTTTTAAGGACTAGTCTATATTCAGGTTATTCTCTGTATCATAGAAAAATATTAACTATTAGGTCATTCTCAGATAAGAATGTTTTATAAGAACATAGACAGTCTTCAACTAGCTAAAGGCTCATTTTAGCTGGGCTGAAGGAGATGCTGGCAGCATGACACCAGGCTTTGCCACTACACCTGTTGTTTCTACAGATATTGACCAGTCATTTTAAATAATAAATAGCTGTGAGAAATTCTGTATGTAAAACACTGCAAGTATACAGAGCATTTTTCTTGGAAAGCAGATCAAAAACAAAGGAAAGACACACTTCATGTCAAATTCATTGTTGGACAATGAAGGTAACAAGCTCGCTTACAGGATCAGTTGTTTGCTAAGTTACAGTCAGTAAAAAAAAAAAAAAAAAAAAAAAAGAAAAAAGTTAAACTCTCACAAAGAGGTCCTGAGCAGTAAAGCTCACTATAGATTCTAGGACAACTTGGTCAAAAAAGTTATCCTGAAAATTGATTATAATTCAAGTGGTATGGGGGGTTGTGGCTTACTGTGGTTGCCATAGATCATACTTCTGCCCCTGGTATTGAGTCATTAAGTGCAAAGCAAGTATTTCTGCATAATGGAAAAAGATAGCCTTTCATAAAATTACCTTTCTTCTGTTTCTGATTCCTTGTAAAGGGATTTACCCCCCAACTTGTAAATTCAATAGGATTTAGAACGCCAGTATCAAAATAAACAAATCCTGAAATGAATGTTCTCAAATAATCTTTACAGTTTTATGCCCGTGTGGTGGGTTGGCCCTGGCTAGACACCTGGTGCCCACCAAAGCCACTCTATCACTCCCCCCTCCTCAGCTGGACAGGGGAAAGAAAATATAACAAAGGGCTCGTGGGTCAAGAAAATATAACAAAAGGCTCATGGGTTGAGAAATGGACAGGGGAGATCACTCAACCAATTACCATCACAGGCAAAACAGACTCAACTTGGGGAAAATTAACTCAATTTATTGCCAATGAACCAGAGTAGGGTGATGAGAAATAAAACAAAATCTTAGAACACCTTCCCTCCACCCCTCCCTTCTTTCTGGGCACAATTTCACTCCCGGATTCTCTACCTACCCCCCATCAGTGGCGCAGAGGGGCGGGGAATGGGGGTTATGGTCAGTTCATCACACATTATTTCTGCTGCTTCATCCTCTTCAGGTGCAGGACTCATCACACTCTTCCCCTGCTCCAGTGTGGGGTCCCTCCCACAGGAGACAGTCCTCCACAAACTTCTCCAACATGGGTCCTTCCCACCGGCTGCAGTTCTTCACGAACTGCTCCAGCGTGCGTCCCTTCCATGGGCTGCAGTCCTCCAGGCACAGACTGCTCCAGCGTGGGTCCCCCATGGGGTCACAAGTCCTGCCAGAAAACCTGCTCCAGCGTGGGCTTCCCACGGGGTCACAGCCTCCTTCGGGCATCCCCCTGCTCTGGTGTTGGGTCCTCCCCGGGCTGCAGATGGAGATCTGCTCCACTGTGGACCTCCCTGGGCTGCAGGGGGACAGCCCGCAGTCTTCCCCACAGGCTGCAGGGGAATCTCTGCTCCGACGCCTGGAGCATCTCCTCCCCCTCCTTCTTCACTGACCTGGGGGTCTGCAGGGTTATTTCTCTTACATGTTCTCATTCCTCTCTCCAGCTGCTGTTTCTATGTGTCCCGCAACTTTTTTTCCCTTCTTAAATATGTTATTACAGAGGTGCTACCACTATCGCTAATGGGCTCAGCCTTGGCTGGCGGCGGGTCTGTCTTAGAGCCAGCTGGCATTGGCTCTGTCGGACACAGGGGAAGCTTCCAGCAGCTTCTCACAGAAGCCACCCCTGTAACCCCTCTGCTACCAAAACCTTGCCGCACAAACCCAATATAGCCCGACAAGGCACTTTTGGTATGCCAACTATAAACAAACAAATAGAAACCACAGGAAGAACTTTTGCTTAAGATTTTGTTCTATAGAAACTGATCCAGAGCCTCATCTTTGCAAGTGAAGTTTACTACAAAACAACAGGTTGTTTCTTCTGTTACCTAAGGTTATCCAACCTGCAGATGATGTGCTATGAAGAATCCAAACCAAACCATAACAGAAGACATCAAGTTCATTCTGCCCCCCACTTTGCATACATTGCATCTCAATTGTTACACCTACAATATAGACACCTATTTTTGTCACACACCAAGTGCATAGCAAAGCCAGGTAAGTCTGAAAATGAACTAAAACAAGCTCCTACATCAGCATTTTAAAAATGTTAAATTAGCCCCTGTAAGACTGGCAGCACACTGAGTGTCTCTGAAAAAACAGATAGAGAGAAGCTTTGAGCAGGCTCCAGCTCTCCATACCTCATCCTTGCTATGCAGAATTACTTCCTACGGATCTACATAATCACATCCATGTCACCCATTACGGTCTGATTTGCTGTACTCCATCTGAAGCAATTCTTGGTTTAAATAACATTTCCTTGCTTGTGCTATTAGCTGCATGACAGTTAGACACAATACTATTTAATAAGCTTTTAAGGCTTAATTTCACTCTCCCCCAACTTCCTAAAAAAACCCAGAGATTGTTAGAAGTAATCTTAGCTCTGTGCTCCCTTTTTCTTGCTTTTATAAAGTTTATTTGCAAACTATAGATTGTCAAATAAGTTTGTCTAATATTGTCATTTCTTCCTCTTATAAAGACAAATGCACAGCTTGTTTATCACAGCTGCCTTCACAAGACAGTCTGTGGTCTTCATGTTTTACTCCTCCATGAAACACTGCAAATATGTTCAGCTTGTAACGGTGATTTTGCAGAAGTAATGTTCACAATGCAAATGTTTCTCCTGTTTTCCTACATTTATGAGAAGAGAAATAATTCTGCTCATTGTGGGATTTCTCTAAGATGAACACAGGACACAGCACAACAAGGTGTTACTCCATAAATTCAAATGCCAGCCCTTGATGCAAACAGCACTTCCTTCAGTTTCTGAAGGAGTGATTAGCATCACTACAATTGCATGAGTGAGACCTTTTGAAAACTGAAAGGATCTTAGTTATCACAGCTCACCACGCTGCCATTAACAATCACTGCAGCATTCTGAGTTACCGTATCTGCACTATGGATTACATTTATACAATGCTTTTATTCATTGAATCTCAAATTGCTTCTCATTAAACAAGTGGTAATATTCCTTTCAGGGCATCAACATAAACACACAATTCAACAACTGGGGAGCTTGCAAACATTTTCAGAGCCAGGTCAAAAACTCCCTGACATTTATGAGTTTCCCTAAAACACATAACCTAAAGAACTACTGCTCCCCATATGCATAGGACGTGACAGGTATGGGATTAAAAAAAAAAAAAAAAAAATCAAAACATCACAGCAAACAGACTTTAAGTAGGAAATAGAGAAGTCTGTTTCACTTTTTATGCCTTTGTCAGCTTCAAGCTTACTTATCTCCCCCCTAGTTTTATGGTTGCAAATGTGTTTTTCATTTTTGTTGGCCTCCTCTTAAACTGAATCCAGATAGTTCTTATTCAATTTTTATCAACAGTCAGCTGCAGTTTTACTACTTCAAGGTGATGTGACAAGAGCCATATTTTATTGGATTAGGCTAAGCATTTTGATGTAGAACATTTCATGCTTATTCCTGTAAAGTAACATGTTTATCTCTACGAAAATATAAATAACAAAAATCTCTCACACTTTTTATTCCCAGTTTATTCCAGGAACTCCATGCAACTGTTGGAATGTTGACGGACTATCAGAGGCTGCTGCTGCTGAAAATCATCACTAGCAGTAGTAATAATGCTTTTTCATAGGTAACCATGATGTGTTGTGAATGTAAAAGGCAAAAAACAGACTGTTCCTCTCGAAGAATTGCTATGTATGATTTCATTGTTCTTTGAAAGACAGATGATCTATTGTGTTTATCATTTACCCTGTTTATTGTCACTAAAGCAGAGATTCAAACTGCTGAGTAAGTGTGACTCATGTTTGTGAATAGTTATGTTAAAGCATGTGTATTTCAACAGATAACATATTCAGATCTCAAGATTTTAATCTACTCATTTTCTCCTCCAGTTCCCCACAACACATGGTAACATTGGGAATTAAGAGGAGGAATTTGTTGTCTAACTAAACGCAAAGCTTAGAAGGTTACCCTGCGCTTCCCTAGAGGACACCTGATTGATACCAGAAGCAAGATCACAGGGCCCTCACAGTCCTCTTTGCCAAGCGCCATTAGCACTGCCTACAAATCACAAAAACTGCTGTCTATTTATGAACTAGTGGGAAGAGTGAAAAACACATATTAGGAGCACTTATTTAATACCTGCTCCCCCCACATCACCCTCCATTACCATCTTTCCAACATATTTTCAATTAACATGCCAAAACACTTAAAAGACAGAATGATATTCCCAGTAGCGTGGTTTTCCCAGGTGCCTATTCTTAATTTCATTTGTAGCCAACACACACTTCTAATTTAGACTGGATAATGTATGTGATACTATTGTGAATTGTTGCATAATGCTTTGTGATTAAGGCAACACATTCACCCGAGGCATACAATATTTTGGTAATAAAACCCACAGATAAAACAACATATAAAAAATAAGTGGCATTTATGCCAAAACTATGAGGGTATAGACCAAAAAAACCCAGAACATGTCACCCTCAACAGCAGATCATATAGAAATACAGCCAATTCAAAGACATTTTTTAAACCCTATTTGTCTGATGAAGACCAACACCTTTATTGCAAGGTCTGAAAACATCACAGAACAATTTCAGGCAGGCAAAGTATTGCATTACTTACGTTGCTTTCAGGTGAGTTCCTGTGCAAGTAAAGCTGGATCCACAGAGACAAGCAAGTAATGCATTTCTCTTGATCCTTACCTTGTAGTCCACTCCTGCTAGTCACCCCGCACTCAGCCATCCAGTGGATATTTTAAAAGTGTGATAGTCAGAAGCCCATAAAGAAGAGGAAAATGGCCCAGCCTCATTAGCAGGAAAGCTGCAAGAGGGGCAGAGAAAGGCAGAGCAGTCCCACATAGTCAGTGCATCAATCACACACACGTTGCAGATGTGCACCACTGCTATATAATCATCCCTATAAACTGGAGCAGCTTCAGCAGAACAGCTCCACCCAAACCCCTGAAACATGGTCACCCCTACCTGGCCTAATTCCATAGATGACTTTGGCTGTTGAGGTGGGTAAAAGTTTCTAGGATTCAGATTTGAACTATGGCACCAAGAATCATTTTCTGGAGTTCCCATGATTTTCCTCACACTTACCCGCAGCTTTGGCACATCTATTAATAGCTAAAAGTTGAAGGAAGCAGACAAGTTAAGAGTTTGAAAGCCTCTGCATCATCTACTTTTCTATGTAGATTTAGCCTTCTACATGCTTCATAGTCCAAGTTAGAAAAGCACCTTCAGTATAAGATGGTTGCTGTTCCACTGAGTCAAACACACTGTACTCCCTTCGCAATGGATGTATTTGTTCATTACATCTTCCATTACCCAGTTTAAACACGACTCTTGCTGAAACAATACAGAAACAAACATCTTATCTTCTAGCTACGAGAATTTACAAGTGGCAAAACACCATCATATCATGCAACATAAAGAAAGCATTAGAAAAATGTCATGCCATTATTGCACATCTGAAAGACAAATTCACATAAAAGTTGAAGGTGCCGCTCAAAATTTCCAAGGCAGGCAAGTTAAACACTTGCTCTTTACTAGACTTAAATGCTAGGGACAATTTTCAGATTGCAATAGATTAAAACTGTATTCACTTTTGCTAGATGCAATTATGTAAATTACATAACAAGGTTTTATTTTTACACTCTCAAAACTCTATTTTGACTTTACAAGATGAGCACCTCATCAAGCCTATGGTAGCAATTCCTCTCTCGCTCTGTAATGTAAGGCTACTGCACCAGGTCTCCTATTTATAAAAGAGAATATTAATCACTCTTATTTTAAACCTCAGACTACTTTACTTCTAGTTATCAGCATTAAATGTACTCCACCCACGTGCCCTGCAAGCCAAATGTTGTGAAACAGTTATTACAAAGAATGAAATTAGAAGTTAAAGCCAGCTGAGAAGTGAAAGTCAAATTATATATGCATGCTATTGGTTTTTAGTAAAGCTGTGCAAATGTGGAAGAAGTTGGCCATGAATATTCATTCCAATTACATCACAAGCTTAAATGCTGCCATAGTTAAAACCTTCCCATGCCTGCTTTCCATTGCAATACCAGTTATGAGCTTTACTAATCATACTAAAACAACAAAAACAAAGGTCCAAGAACAGGAATCACACAAATACCATCATAAAGAAAAGTCAGGACAGAATTTCATTTGCATCCCTAACAATAGGATTCCTGCTCAGGAAACGAGTTAGCTCTACCAGGCACCCAGCATGGAGCAGAAACACCACTGCACATTTTGTTGCTAGCACCAAGGCGATCAACATTTGAAAACACTCTCCCAGGAATAATTCATAAAAATACATACAGAATATAGCCCAAAACAGAGTTGACTTGAAGCTCAAGACTAGGTTCTAAGCACAAAAAAGGCAGACAGGTGTTACCTTATTGTCACCCTTTAGTATTGTGCTATTGGAGATAAAACTACACTTCATGTGCTAATTTAAGCTAATTTTAGCATTATTTAATACATCCTACTATCCACTTAGGTCGAGCTATCTTCAACTGTTATCCATTTACACTTAAACCTGTTCATTAGGTGGATAGTAATAGGGTCCATTAGGTCAAAATATATTATGGCATATTCATTTTGCACTATTTTAAATGACAAAACCTACATGGCAAATTAACATATCAATTAACATTTCAATATAGCTACAGCATGGGTATAAATGCCTTAGCCCATTTGCCAGCAGCCCACTGGTTATGAAAAAAGGGGGGGGGGGGGGGGGGGGGGGGGGGGGGGGGGAAGAAAAAAACACCAAACCCAACCAACCCCCCCCCCCACACACAATAGGATACCAAACTTTCTTAAAGTTGTTCCAATGCTATAGAATCTAATGTGATTACTTTATTGCCTTTTTTAATTTTTTTTTTATTAGAGAATCTGCAGATTAATTCACCAGTTACACAAAAAAAATTCTATCTGTATTTTCTCAAGAGAAACTGTCTATTACTCTAGTCCTGAATACAGACCTGGACAGTTAAACTGATATGCCATGTATTTTTCAAACATACTCAGAGTAGAACTATCACAGTTGTTACACCCAATATCATTAGTTTAGAAGGCAGAAAAGAACCTGGTTTGCCCACTGATATGGTATCTAACTACACCTAAGATTCCACAATATTCCTGGCTATCAGACATGTCATACACACAAGCTTATTGCAAAACACCATAAAAAAAAACCTTCCAGAAGAGTTTCCCAAAGAATAAAAAATATTTTCTTGTTTTCTGAATAAGTTATCTTTTGGGGCTATACCACTGCAAACAACTAAGTTCTCAATAAACTTCTAGCACACATGCAGCCATATGTTTGCAGAGGTATTAGTTTCTAGAAGCAGAGCTTTATAAAGAGTTGTAAAATGAAGATTAGATTATTACCACTTCCTCTCACTCTCAGTTCTTAAAATCCATCTTGCTCCCAATGAAAGACAGAAGTGGAATGCATGTACATATATTCAGATTGCTCAAGAAAGTACAGCCTTTGTGGAAAAGATAGATTTATTTGCAGTTCATTTTTCATAGACATACAAACACTTGTAACATGCCAAACAGAGGTGTGTTTTGCTTAGTGTCTCAAAGATTCATCAGTATGGAGAAAATATAACTGGATATGCTGGGTTTTTAAAAAGCAAAACAAACCCCATAGACACACCATGGAAGAGTTCCTACCAGCCATGCAATGAATTTGGAGAGCTTCACTTGGTTAAGTTAGGATCAGGTACTGAATTGTGAAGATTCATTAGTTGTGGACTCTTCTCTAGGAAGCACAGTGAAGACAGCTATTCTGCCCATCTCTAACTGGGGCTTTATACCAGCATGTTACATGCAGAAACTCTCACTTACTTTTCAGGACTATTTGGAAAACATGGACAAGCTCTAACCCCACTCTGGAAAGCATGTTATTCACCTGGCTTCTGTAACCACTTTCCTTGACACATTAGGGCTTTTACAAGAGCCCTCTGAATCAGAGCTTCTCTAAATTTGAAGGCAGTAGCCAGAATTCAAGGGGTGAAGGTGAGCTACACAGCAGCAAGAGAATCAAAATACCTTTTTATATGTCTGCAGGTGCAGGAACCCTGACATCACTTGAACTGCAGTGAACCTTCCTGTGTCTTTAGGGCATCTAGCAACATTTACCCTACCCTTGCATTTTCAGAGGCTAGAGTTATGAAGACAAACCTAATGCAGTGCCAGTATGCTCTGAAGGGAACAAGATTAACTTCCATTGTGAGAAGACAGAGCCTGTGTATGACTAAAAGGGACCAAGCACTTTCCGTCTCACATAACATCTCAGAAGATTAGCTGTAACTTAGATTCACAAAGCAGCAGCAAAACAGACCACATTGCTGTAAAACACTCAGAATACTTTTCTTTCCTGCTGGGGGGGAGGCTGTAGGGAGAGCAAGATGTTTGAAGACTTTATCACTGCAGTGGAACAGATAATTAGGCAATTAAAACTATGAAAAGTGGACAAATTGCCACTTCTAGATGAATTGCGTTGCAGAACAAAGATGGGAGAAGCAAGAAAACAGAAATGAGAGCCTTTGGCAAGCATTTTAATAGCACAACTAAAAGAGGGGCAGCTCAGGAACAAAGGTGAAAGGGTAGTTAATTTGCAGAAGCTTATCTGCTTTTGCAAAGGAACACTTTGAAGGAGTTGGTCCCTAAAATAATCTTGCTTTTCTTGTGCTGATCATTAGAACACATTAATAGAAATCCAAGAGGTCTCATTCCAGCAAGTAATTGAGCAAGGCCCTCCTGTACTACGTTTTTTAATGACATTAGCAGTATCTTCACACTCACACAGACGCTTGCTGTTTAATCATTCTGCTCAATAGGAAACCCCCAAACAAACTCATTCTTACCACCCCTACTTGCTCCCAGGGCATGGAGGATGAACCATCATTTCACATACCACAGTAGAAGTAATGTGGAAGAACACCCAAACCTCACACAAAACTTTCCTCCCAGCCCTCCATTTGAGGCAACTTTGGTGAAGGTGCTGCTGCTCATGCACTGTCCATCACCACAGTAACTCAGTTCCAGAAGCCTCTTCCAGACTCTTTCCTGCGGGTGCTGGACCCCCATCTGTGCCAAGAAGGAGAATAAGGGAGTTATTCTGTTCCTACCAGCTGTAAAGGGGCATGCTTCTCCAGGCACATTTTCTTTAATGCATACATCTCACTATACGAAGCTCTTGGTGGAGGAGGCTTTCTTTGGTACAGCAGCAGAAACCTCTGCTCGGTTACTAAGGTTTTCCAAATTAGAACACATTAAGAGGTACTCTGGCAAAATTTGCTAGTCCAGCTCTGCAGAGGTACTAGCTATGAACTTCTTAGTTTACAACCTCATAGATCTGCTGCAGCTGCAGGTTTAAATCAGGACATACCAAACAGGCTACTGACCACACGATGGTATCAGGTGTGCCTATTCCCCTACTGCCAACTGCAGGGAGAGGCTGCTGACTCGTCACACCCTGTTGCAAAAGGAAGGACTTTATAGCTGCAGTTCAGTCTCATTTTATTATTGTAAATAATCAAGGGGAAAGAAAAATGCTATTATTAAGACAAGCAGAAGCCACAGAGTGCAGCTAAGGATTACATCTCATTGAATTGTGGAATATCTCCCACCACAATAACTGTCAGAAAGATGGAAGCGTAAGAAGAGAATGAATCTTGTGCCTCACAAAGGATTTTCCTTGTAAAAAGTGTTTAAAGTAAACATAGAAAAAACATTAAACAATATGAAGGAAATGAAGCAGGAGTGGGATGAATAACACAGGGGATATTGCTTGAATATTCAAGAGCATGTATATGGTGTCAGTTAAAAACCCCATAATAATAGTGATATACAACAGTTTTTATTTCTTGGCTTTCAATGCATAAGTTTTAGCAAAAGAAATACTAAACAATAAGCTCTGGGATAAATGTACACACTTCAACGCTTTTTTTTTTTTTTTAACTCAACACTCCTGAGCAAGATTTCTAATCATTTCCTAGTTATGAGTTTCATAGGTAATGATACGGAAACATTTATTTTAATTATAGCAGGTGTTTGATATCTATACAACAAACTCATTCACATGGTTTATTCCTTCTTGAATCTAGTTCTTCCAGTTCAAAACACAAGTAGCTGAGTAGAAAAAAAAAGTTTATTAGAGACTTTGAATCCTAGGAAGCCACTCTTATCTAATCCAAGCAGCTTGAAATGAGACATTGCAATAGGAAAGAAGTGGGTAAAACTGTATGATACCATTGCATTGGCTGCAAAGACAATGATAGCGCAACACTGGCATCTTTCAGAAGAAAGGGGGGTGGGGGGAAGCAAGCCTTGGACATTTTATACTCTCATTTCTAGCTCTCCATATAGTGCTATTCTACTGTCAGACTCAAATGTTAATGTATCCCTTTGCCAAAGCAAGGCAAGCAGTAGAGGCACAAGGACTGCTTGAAAACTCCCCATTAGATGAACTGCTCTAGATGAGCACATGGGGAAACACTACCAGAACACAGGTTAACCCTTATCTCAATGGGAGCTCAAGCAAACAGCATGAAGTTTATTGCCGATCACTTGTGAGTATAGCAGCATACACCCTATGTTGCATTATCCCCTAAAAAAAAAAAAAAAAAAAAAAAATCACAAATAAAGTACATCAGATACACCATACCAACATGCTGTAGGGGATGAGGTCTTGCAGACAGCATCCTACCACGATAGTAAGTAATTTCTTTCACTATATTTTCTTCTGTGAATTTCTCTTTTGTTGTTGATATTAAAGAGACATCTTGGCATTAATCATGAATTATAACCAACATCTGACAGCTCTTTTCTGTGACAGATTTTTACAAGTTTTTAATCTTTCCTCTGCTGGTGTTTGACAGCCTATGGATGACGGGGGAAAAAATGGAAGAAGAATGATTAAATACAAGAAGATGCAATGTTAAACCAATCTTGATTTTAAGAACAACCAACCTGTCCCGTGTTCTTAATGTGAAACAGACATTTTCTCGTGCAGATTTATTTGAAATCCAGTAAGGTTAATATGAGAAAGCTGTCCTAGAACTATATTTCTTTTCTAGAGAGACAAATTGAATAAATTTCCCCAGTTTCTACAAAAGGAAGCTGCACTCAACAGTCCTTGGCACTTTCACATTTGCTATTTTAAAAGTCACCTCAGTCTGCTTTAGTTTATCCTAAGAAACAACTTCAACATTAAAATTCATGCAGGAGCACATGTGCTCCAGACAGCCAACACAGACACACACCTCCAAGGTTTCTAAACTTATCTGAAAAATACATGCTTCTTTTTTGCTCCTTGACTATGAACACATTAAAGAAAGCTTCAGACTTTGTATTTAAAAAACCCACATCATAACAGAGACTCTTCAGCCTTATACAAATCTCTCCACTAATAATTTAGTCTGAACTGTATTATTAATTCCAAAAATCATACCCCCTCCAACCAAACACACACACATAAAACTTGGAGAAGTCTGACCCTCACCTAAACATTGTCCACATTTCAACAGGCAAACAGCAGTCAAGCATAACATTGTTTACTATTGTCAGGAGTTCCTAAACAGATCACCAATACTCATTTAATCAGCTGCAATAGGTGGTGCTGAGAAGTATCCTCATGAAAGGAATGACCAACAACAATAACGTAACAACTTACCTCAGAGCACCATCACAGGAACTACTAGATTTACAAAGAATAGAGGATTTATTTTGTTTATTGTTTGATTTTAGCAAAGGGGACAGCATAAATAAGTTGGGTACTGTTCTACCTGCACATGGTAAGGCACACAGCGTGTAGGTGACAAGCAGGTACTCAAAATGCATGCGATAAGCAGCGACCTAGATTTTGAACCAAGGTACACACGCTTCAAACAAGGAGAAACACTAAAGTAGAAAATGACACAGAGAAGTACCGATAACTGACAGTTACGAAGTCTTTAGATTTTTGAAGCTGCACATCAACTGCTTTCAGAAACACATCTCCAAACACACTTAAATAGCCCACTACAGTTGTGAGCTATGGCAGATTGACAAATACAGGTTACAAACTACACAAGTTAGAAATAATTACATAAGGCTTTACAGCATAGCTCCAATCTTCACTGCACAGAGCAACTTCTTTCAGAGCAGCAAATTCCCAGAATTAAACCAAAACACCTCTGAAGAGACAATAATAAACTCTATCACCAGCCTCCTTAAAGGCTACAAAACTCCCCCCACAAAGCTAACAGCACAGTAACGGTATGAAGTAAAATGTTTTCTCTTACCTTTGCTGAGAGTGCCTGTAATGAGCTTAAAAATAGTCTGGGCAAATTTGACAATCCCATGCTTGCATCTCTTTGAACAGCCACTCATGGTTCAAACGGGTGGAAAAGCTCTTCTCTCTTACGAAGTCCAGTAATAACAAAAAAATAAAAAGCGAGTGCTTTACAAAGTTGAGATGACAGTTTGTGCAATGCACAAAACTCTACTCTCATGCACTGAGCCCCAGCCTCTGCACTGAGGTTTGCCTCTCTGAAGCTACTAGGAAAGATTGCAGTGGAGAAATTTGCATCCCCTTTTTGTTAAAGGTACAGCTATCCCCTTCAGCCTCTCGGCTATGATTGCACACACATGCCGCGATGCCCTGATGGAAGTTGCTAAGCTCAGGCAACACCTCAGCCAGGCAGGGAAGGAGGAGGGGTTTGCTTCACCAGGCTTTGCAGGCTGCCAACGCCGGGCACTGGTAATGCAGCAATTAATGCTGGAGTCACAGGGTGGTGACTGCTGCAAACAACAGTAGCTGCTCTTTGAAGACTGTTTTCTTCGTGCTCTTTTCCAGCTGATTTCAATTAAGTTGTCAATTTTACTCTCGTCAGGCCCAAGGGAACCAGAAAATAATATTTTTTTTTATTCTACCAACACTATACTCGCACTTTGCAGGTAGAAGGCTGCAGAGTATTCCTTTGCAAAACCTGTTTGAAGAAAGAAAGCAAAGCTGCGCCCAGAAAAAAGTCTCTTCTTTTAATTTTACCAGCTTAGATGCTGCTCAGCTGGTTATTTGCTCAACACTCAGGGACGTGCCCGTCAGCCTCCAAGAGCCTGCAGGGCTTGTACTCACACCTCTGTGCAGCACGGCACCGTTTCAGACCTTTACTTTTTGTACGCTACCTCACGTTGCACTTGTCCGATGCTCACAAGGCTCCCTCTTACTGTACTGCGACTTTATCCCCTAGCAACAGCCACAGCTCTGGCTTCTCCAGTTCAGTCAATTATTTCTGCGTGCCTGGAATACTTTGGATAAAAAGACTTGATGTGTCCAGTAGCAAAGCAGAGGTGCCTCAGAGCTTCTGACCCCACCTGAGCGCTGGGTAGTGTCAGGCATCTTAAGGCTTTAATTCATGCTGAAGTCCTCTCGGATGTTTTTAAACAACCCCCAAAATACAGTATTTGCTTGTCCCGGGGTGGGTTACAAAGCAGATTACCTCAGGCTTCTGCTTACACCCAGCTGCCACTCGTTAGAAGACTCGATCAGCCCCGTCTGTAACAAAGCCACCTGGAGCCAGCCTCACCTCCGAGCAGCAACAGCTGAGTCCTCTGCCTTGACCGAGAAACAAGCACAAACAGCTTGTCACGTCAGGGAACAACGGTAATCCCCTTCTCTCAGGGGTCTCTAAACTGCTTTCCAGGATAATTTACATCCCTCTCGGGCAAAATTCAGGGCTGTACCGCCTGGTTCCCCTGACTGTGAGACAGGCGACTGTCAGTCCTTCCCGGCTGGAAGCGCCCTCCTCCTCCCGCCTCACACAGGCTCCCCCGCGCGCTGCCGCCCGCCTCCCCCCCTCACCTCCTCCTCAGGCGGGGAGCCGCGGAGCACTGCTCTGAGAGGCTTTGCACCGCCTCATTTTACCTCAGAAAAAGGTACTTCGGCACGTAAGAAGTGACACACAGACAAAATGACTTCAGGAATAGCCACCATGAAGCTTGTGCCTGGGCTGACACCCCCAGGCTGAGCCATCATGCGCCGGACATTTTGGTGCCCACTGACCTGCACCGAGTTGCCTCTAGCCTGAAACACCTAACACTCAATTTCAGGTCTTTTCAGATTTAATAGTCCCCAGTTTTGGAAAACTTCTAAAAAACATCAAAGGAAGCGTTCTGTAGAAAGCAGGTATGAGCTCATGAGGATGGTTGACCCTGGCTGGCAGAAGTAGCAGGAGGCCTCCAAGGCTGCTGCCAGCCCCACGCAGACATCCCCTGCGGCTACAGCTTCCGTCTCAGTGTTGTGCTCCCTCACAACCTTTCAGGTAATTTTTCTGTAAGTTTCTCAGAAGTCTGCTTTTTCCTTTATTATGCTTCACAGGGCCAAAGTCAGCCAGCCGCGCTCTCAGAGACACCGGGTGGTGAGCACTGAGGCCGCCCCTCCTCAGGACACTGCGAGCGGAATAGAGGGGCAGGGTCCCTGCTCCCTCCAAATCGTCCCCACCTGGATTTCAGCACATACCCAAAGGTCTTGTGGTTCCTGTCACCATCACCTCCACACAACCCAGAGCCTTTATTATCTATGACATGACTTCCCTGTTTCACAGATTATTACATTTGTGGGGATCCTCAGCCCAAGGTTATGAATGAAAAACTGAGGCAGAGATTAAATCCATTCCTGAACATTCCTGAACGTACACCTGAATAGAGAGAGTGGTGCACGAGTTTCAGGTGTAAAATAACATTTCTGCCCCCTACAGGTTTCCAACAGTAAGGTAAACAGTACAGTGATGTGAGGATGGAGGGAGGGAAAGGGGCGGGGGGATTGAAAAAGCCGAGAGTCACTTTCCTCTGGACCATTCCTGGCTTCATAACCTTGGCTGACTACACAAAATGAGCGGTAGATTTGTAGAGAACACAGTGCTAAGTAACTCCTTCATGTAGCCATCTCCAAGGCCGTCCTTTATTCCCAGAGGTCCAATTCAAAGTTGGAAATGTGATTCTTCAAAAGAAAAAAATAAATTGTAATAAGGTGGTAAAATGTCAATAGGGAAATCAAGGAGTCAGCAGGTTGTTAATTAGTATATCTCTGTATCAAAGGTTTGCAGCATGTTTAATTGCATTTATATATATACATCATGATATATTTGGGGGGGGGGGATGTAGGACAACAGACATAACGAGTGCTAGGAGCTGTATTAAAGGAAGTTATGGAAACTGAGAGGTCTTACATAGTAGGGAGAAGGAAACTGTGTCATATCCCAGACATCACTTTAAGCCTCCCTGGCACTCATTTCACACAGAGAATGAGATTTGTGCTGACATCTATTTGCCTCTTTTGGCCTATATGTCATGGTTTAACCCCAGCCAGCAACTAAGCACCATGCAGCTGCTCGCTCACCCCCCTCCATGGGAAGGGGAGAGAATCAGAAGAAAAAGAAAAGTAAGAAAACTCATGAGTTGAGATAAAGACAGTTTAATAGGTAAAGCAAAAGTCACACACACAAGCAAAGAAAAACAAGGAATTCATTCAGTACTTCCCATCAGCAGGCAGGTGTTCAGCCATCTCCAGGAAAGTAGGGCTCCATCATGCATAGTGGTTAATTGGGAAGACAAATGCCATCGCTCCAAACATCCCCCCCTTCCTCCTTCTTCTCCTAGCTTTTATTGCTGAGCATGATGTCATATGGCACAGAATATCCCTTGGGTCAGTCGGCATCAGCTGTCGCAGCTGTGTCCCCTCCCAAATTCTTGTGGACACCCAGCCTGCTCGCTGGTGGGGTGGGGTGAGGAGCAGAAAAGGCCTTGACTCTGTAAGCACTGCTCAGCGGTAATGGAAACATCCCTGTGTTATTAACACTGCTTTCAGCACAAATCCAAAACATAGCTCCATACTAACTATTATGAAGAAAATTAACTCTACCCCAGCCAAAACCAGCAGACCCATAGCACACAGGGAAAAATGGGTCAAAAGGAACACAAAATGTGTATTAATAGGAGTGAATCAACTTAACCACAGGGTTGCATAAAAGCTGCAGCAAGTTCAGTAGAGTGGTGGAGATTTGCAGCCCCATAGCTCAGGGAAAGCTGGAGTTAACCAGGCTTCCAGCAGAAGTTTCAGCAGCCAAAAGGCCCTCTAAATGTAGCCCCCAACACTGACACTCCTAAAAAAAATACTTGGGCATAAAGGTACTGATCATGAAGGGCCTCAAATTACACACTGCTGTTCTCTGTGGCAAAGTACAAAGGCAGCTTATTCTGGTTGCAGGCAAATGTAGACAGTCTTCAGTAAATCAGAAAGTCTCCAAGAAACAAAGGTCTTATGTCCCTGTTTGAGCTTTTTTTATAATGGCCTGTCCTGGTTTCAGCTGGGATAGTTAATTGTCTTCCTAGTAGCTGGTACAGTGCTGTGTTTTAAGTTCAGTATGAAAAGAATGTTGATAACACTGATGTTTTCAGTTGTTGCTAAGTAGTGTTTAGTCTAAAGTCAAGGATTTTTCAGCTTCTCATGCCCAGCCAGCGAGAAAGCTGGAGGGGCACAAGAAGTTGGCACAGGACACAGCCAGGGCAGCTGACTCAAACTGGCCAATGAGGTATTCCATACCATGTGACATCCCATCTAGTATAGAAACTGGGGGGAGTGGGGGCAGGGGAATCGCCCCTCGGGGACTAACTGGGTATCAATCGGCAGGTGGTGAGCCATTGCACTGTGCATCATTTGTATATTCCAATACTTTTATTATTACTGCTGTCATTTCATTTGTATTATCATTATTAGTTTATTTTCTGTTCTGTTGGGCCATTCTTATCTCAACCCATGAGTTTTACTTCTTTTCCCGATTTTCTCCCCCATCCCACTGGGGGGGGGGCGGGGGTGAGCGAGTGGCTGCATAGCGCTTAGCTGCTGGCTGGGGTTAAACCATGACATGGCCTCATACAATAAGATGAGTATAGACAGAGAGTATTTCTGTATATTACTGTATATTAAATTTTTGTATATTAGTAGAAATCTAAAGAGGTCACTCAAAGGAAGAAAGGTGTACAAAAGTAAGGTTATTCAAAGGAAAGGTTGTGAGGTTGGGGAAAGTATTTTTCTCTGAAGGCTTTGGTATAATAAACTCCAAAATAATACAGAATATGCCCTCTAATTTATTTTACATGTATTTTCAGCATGTTTAGTAAGGGACTACAGTAGTTACACAGCATTCAGAAATGTAACTGGTTCACTCACACCCATGCTTAGTTTAATTTTCTGCATGTAAAACCTGAGAACACTATATAACAAGTTTATTGTCATCCCAAAGAGATATAAAAGTGCATTGTAGGAAATTGTTCTTTCCTAATTTGCCATTCAGGATCACAGCGTGGGTGAGTGAGAAGTAAAAATATTCTCTGAGTATGTAAGACTCATATGAGCCAAGTTCAACCAGGAGTTCAGCCAGTATAGCTTTCACTGACATCAGACAGCTAAACCTGTTTGCATGAGGACAAAGTTTAATCCCTGAACTTGAAACCATACAGCAAATGCTCAAGAATAATCTCTGGAATAGGTATGAACAGAGTGTGAACTTGGATGCCCTGCTTTCTTACAGCCCTCTCCAATATAAAGGGAGTATCCCTATTTTTCTGTGAGTACATTAGGCTTAGAAAGAGCAATTTCAGAGCTAACTGCTGCCAAGGGTGTCAGGGTATAGCATTCATATTACCCAGTTCACCGCACAGACATTGTCATCATGCTGTGAAGGCCAAAAAGGCAAAGGGTATGATGGCTGGGATCCATCATAGATCCCAGGTACTGTCAGAGAAAACACTTTAGTATTTGTATTTTTTATATTCTTTTCCTAAGTTTCTCCTACTTAGCATCACGGGAAACAATTGTCAACTAGTTGGGTGTTTGGTCTGGTCCATTCTTATATCTGCCTGCAGAAAGACTTTTGCACAGAAGCCAGAAAGTTCTTGCCCCAAGAAGGAAAATTCAAGTCACTCCTTTTCCCTGTGGTTGGGGAAGTATGTCATTGCAGAAACTACCTCCTCTCAAACTCCTTCCCATAATTTTTTAAGCCTTTCCATGTTAGTATGATGCACTGTTACATTAATCCAGTAAGAAAGAGTAGGATCTTTCCTCCTCCACTGGAAACTGTTTTCGGTCTCCACATATTCATCTTGAGCCTGGTGGTCCCTGCTGTACTGATTGTCAAAGCTGAAGGCTTGGCTGGAGTATGCCACAGATTCCTGCTTAGCCTGTGCACCCAGCTCTCCTTCACAGAGAACAGAGGTATGGAAACAGATGATATCCACTGAGTCTCACCCTGACATGGAAGTGTAGAAGTGCCGGGTGTTCTCTTAGGTCCAGAACGGTCACAGACACACTGTAACATCTTCATTGCACTTGCAAAGGCACAGCTGTCTCAGGATAGACCATAAATGAAGTTTTAATGATCTGTTTGGAAGCCAGTCTAGGAAGTACAGCCAATTGTTCCTACTAGCTGTGTCCTAATGACCTCTAGATTTGAGGTAGTCCAACACATCAAGAATCATAGTTTTATTGACCCCTAAGAAAAGTATAACTTCAAGGAATAGCTTTGAAAATTGATCTACTTAAAATGAAGAATTGACACCTTACTTGAATACACATAGCTTGTGTGGGTAGAGCTCTCAGCATGCCATTATTATTTGCAATAATACTACCATTTAATATTGAGCGTTTTCCATGTATAGAAATCCAGCTACATTGGACTTCCAAGGAAGTTTGTACTAATATCTGTTTTTCCAATATAGTAAACTGACATATAACCAGATGGACTCACTTGCCTATGATTATCAAGAGCAAAGCAGCAGCAAGTTTAGAATCAACATCTCCTTTGTACCAGTCTAGCACTTCAGCAGCAGCATCCCAGCCCTGATATTATCTTCTCCGCTGGTTTCTGGCATTGCTGCCAGGCAGATAATGACTATACTGCATGTTCATTCATTGTGAAATTCCAGTTAGTATTATCAGTCAGAGCCTCAGGAACATTGCATAGAGATTTCCTCATCATTATAGAACTTGGTTTTTTATGGCATAGTAATCTTTAGACTCAGGCAGCATTCCTCATTGGAGACAAATGTATATAGATAGTGACACATCAGAATTTTCCACAAACTGTCCACTCAAATTGGATCATCTGTTTATTTACTATCCCATCTGTCAAGCATGACTAATTGTTTATTTATACAGAAATCTAGGGGAAGAAAGGGTGCTTATGAAAAAGCACACACACTAAAATGGGCTTTTTAAAGTACAGTGAGAAACTAAGAGAATCAAGGCTTGGGTACAAAACCTTTTGCCTGAATTACAGGCATACATATACAGAGTGCGCATAAATTGAAGTTAAAATTCTGAGTTTTTTCCAGGAGCAGCCTGATGCCTTGGACTTGGAGGTCACTCCAAGCAGGTGGTCCATCTCTGCCTGTGGAAAACCACATTGACTTCCCTGGAACTTTGTGCAGACAGAGCTTTTCGCTACAGAGGAGGCTGAGGCCAGTGCCTAGATCCTTCTTTCCAAGCCAAGCACAGTACTTGCCATGCAAGCTTCCTGCAGAGAAATTGGCTGAAGCTCCAGCACTCATGATATTCCAAGCCCTGGACATCTCTTGAGGTAGTTTGTCTCTCTTACTAAAATATACTGGTAATGTCATAATTCAGACTGAATACTTTTTCAGAGTCTTGAATAGATTTGAATACATGCAAGGTCTAAAGCAAAAGGGTGCTACACCACATCCCTGAAAATTACACAGAGCTTCTGTCAAAAAAAACCCCCAAATCTAATCAAACATGCACAGTTTCACAGCTCTTGGCTATGAGAGTCCAGGAAACACTCTAGTGACATGTCTTAGCTTTCATTATGTCTGCCCCTATCACACGTGTGTCAGTAGGAGATTAAAAGCAGCAGAAAAAGCAGAGCCACACACAGGCTCTAAAGAAATAAACCCCAGGGAAGTGAATTCAGCTCAGTAGGTAGAAACTTGATGGTTTAACATATGAAATGCATACTTGCTGCTATGCTTCCAGCAGTGAGGTGATGTCAATATTTTAATGAGGTCCTGCTTAACTTCCACCTTAGCCCTGTATTCTCAGGATAGTTGTGCTATAGGGAGGGGTTAGACACACATTTCCTCTGTTCTGTCATTCAAACTCAGTCACAGTTTGCTTAACCATAACTAAGGACAGAGATGCTACTTGGCAAATACAAAGCTTCTGAAAGAGCAAACAGCATATACTGAACATAGTGACTGTAGTCAGCCTGTAAAGCTGGAAATGAGGAAAGGGTGGTAATGATCTTGCCCTTGCACATAGGTTAGTGGGAGGTGAAGACAGCTTCCCCAGAAAGACATCCACCATCCAGAAAAACTGGTCTAGTCCAAAGACAAGAGACTTCTCATATGTAAGCATATAAGCTCCATGTATAAGTCAGCTTTGGCAGAGGTGATTACAGAGGATCACAGTAGGAAGAATAAAAAAGTTAAACCATGCTTCTCTTCACTTTGGTGGCAATAATTTATCAAAGGAGTCTCCAGACTTGTAAGCTGGGAGTGTTTACGTTGAGTCAATGGCTGCTCTTGTGCCTCCCAGCTCCAATGACATGGAAGCATGCACCCATTCATTTTAATTTATAATAGTATCAGAGCATGCATGAGCTTGAGCTGTCCCTGAGTGAAGAAGGAGGAAGGCAATGGCTAATATGTTAGCTGTGCTTCAGTGGCTTGGTAGGACACGTCAGAAAAAAAAATAATGAAACAACACTGATGAGAACATCAATTGGAAGAACAACTATGGCAGTAAGGAGAGTATAGCTCCTTCCAGAGGCACTATGTCATGGAGTTTCTGAAATGAAATTTCCTCAGCATTTCAATTTCAGGGAAAATTAGAGATATATTTCCTTCACCCTCCATTCCTCAAATACCAGGTTTTCACTCAACTTTGAGTTTGTTCACTGATGCATTCATTGGTCTGGACCTGGTATATACCTTGATTAGACAAAGTATTTTCTTTCTTTACATTGCAGTAATTATCTCAGAATTGATCGAAAACACTCTTTCAATTTCTTTTATCTTGTTATGAAATGGATCTAATAACATGTACCTACCTCATACTTATTCTTGGCATCCCAAGAATCTATCTGCCTCAATAAAATAAGGTTTAATGACTTGGCACCTGACAGTTTTATGACAAACTGTCTTTAGCTCAGTGCAGACATTACGAAGCAAAGCACCTCCAGCCAGTCTTCTTTCTAAAGTCAGTAATCTTGTACTACTTTTTGCATCCTGTCCATTCTTGAGGTGCAGATGCGTTAATTTATGCAGCAGACACTGAACTTCTCAGAAAGCAGCAAGAGAGATTATATACTTATACATTTTAATGAGCTGTAACAACTTGTTCTAGTTCAGAAAAATAGATTCTGGTGAAAGCAAGACGACTTACATAAATGAAGTCAAGCAGGAAGCACAGGCCATATGTCCCAACTGATCTCCTTTTACCTTCACCAATTTTTTTTATTTTTTTTTTTTTTTAAGACACAAAATAGGTGCTGAAGCTTTTAAGCAAACAGTTAAGGCCTCTCCCAATTAAATCAGGATTAAAATGAATGAAACTCACCTACAATTTTGAAGCTATCATTCATCAGTTAAATGCAGGGAATAGCTATATAAAATTAATGTTTCAGCTGACTGAAAAAAAAAAGTGAAGCAAGAAAGACTGTTTACAACAACCCAAAACAATTGATCCAAACATAGCTTTCACGTCTCTTAAGCTTTCTTGGTTTTCCTCTTAAAAGAACATGCCCAGCCTATTTTGACAATCTTATAAAATAATAGTTTCAAAGTAAAAAAAATGGAAAAGTATTTTTTGAGGTTAAAAAAATTATTTGAACTCTTATGGAAATATTTTATTGATTTGAAAACTGCAATGTGTATCAGTATCTGTCTGATTTTGTGACTAGGTTCATACCCTTTCAGTTACATTCTTAGCAGATGTAAGTTTATGCTCACACCCAAATGTGGCTGTTAACAGTCCCATTCTGATAATGGCTAAATGGCAAATCTCTAATAGATGGAAAGCTATAAATGGCTTTTGGACACAACTACTGTTTGAAGAAGTGTGTCATAGTTGCCCTGTGAAGAAGAGCCCTGAGACTGTTATGATACAGAGCAATAAAACTCAATACAGGCTACAATAATTTGATTATATAATTTGTGAATTTGTAGCCACCTGTGAGAATTTCTTTTTGAAGTTTCCATGACACTTGAAAGTTCCACTAATAAGAATATAAATGATAGTTCTATTATTATCTTGTTTAAAATTCATCAATCAGCAAAACACAGAGTAGACATCCTGGAATCAGCAGATTAACCATATGTGAATGACTACAGTATAGTCAAAACAGTCTGTAAATTACCCTCAGGTGAAAACTGTTCATTTGGACAAATCCACAAATGTTTATAAATACTCAGCATTTGGAAGTTCAGATTCATTCTAAAAAAAAAAAGTAAATAATTAATTAAAAGGGTAGATTCATAATAAATATTATTCAAATTGGCTTTACCCATGAGCCTTTTGAAGTACATGTTCTTCTCAACTACAGTGCTTTAGGAAAATACATCAAGGTAAGCAGCCCTGTCTCAGCTACCAATGACAAATTTATCTGTTGTCTTGAATGAATATAGGGTTTCATTCTTGATATTTAAACAGTAAGATACAGAGTGATATTTTCTACTCACTGCAACTCATTTTTCTGCGCACATGGTACAAAAGGCAGTACTCTAACCATCAATAGCCTTTGTTCATAAACCCCACATAACAGGTGCCCTTTGCTCCTCTCCGATTCCAATGCATGCTAAAGCCTTGTTACTTAGTTTTTAATTTTTTTTTAAATTATTTATTTACTCTGCTTTTTAAAATTTTTATTTATTTTTTAATCCAATCAACTCTGATCACTAAATCTCAGAATACTTTGGAAACAATAAGAAGGTAAGTGCCAAAAAATATGGTATTTTCCCTAGCTGCCAGATGAAGAGCATTGGTGCCAAGAGGCTGACACACTCAGTTTCTTGCAGCACCAGGTGACAGAACCTATATCACAGTCTACTACTCTATCTACTAGATCTAGATAGACTTTAAGGAAAAGAACTAGTCAATCACTAGATACAGGTGATTGAGAACCAGCATCCCTTTCCAAACAGCCCAGCAATGTGATATATCAGCTGGATCATGGACTGAAGATAATTTTTCCCCACTTTTCTTTTGTACTACTTTATTTTACACATGCCCTTTCAGGCACTCCAGCACACACAGGTGCCTGGTGAGATTTTGAAAGTACTGAAAGTAGATGATAACTGCTTACTTCCATGAGTTCCACCATGATCTGCCAAGTAGTTCTCTACCTATTGCAGCTAAAACACACTCAGAGAAGGGAGTGGGATGCTTATCTAGCTTTCTCTGAGGATGCTCAGCAACAGTATTTTGAGTTATGCACCATGCTCCTTAACACCACCACAAATATCATTACTTCTGAATAAAAGCAGCCAACCTGCCAACAACCCTTTACATGCAACTTTTGCAAGGCCCTAATGTAGACTTTAAGGGAATGTTCCTTTGTGCATCAGCCCATACTCATCACCTGAATGAATTTAGCATAATATGAACTTTACACACGTGTCCAAAGACAACTAGGCTGATTACTGTGGGTCAGGAATCAGAACAAGACAGCTTTTTGGCTTAAGGACCTTGTGAAACAAAGCAGCACACTGGGGAAAAGATGTCAGAGTTCCAAACATCACTCTTCATTGTGTGGAATTCTTGTTGCTGTTTTTTTCTGTCTCAAAGTTAATCAAATGAAATCCATCTGAAATGAAGTATAAACTGTGCATTGCACAAATTTATCAGCACTATTCTGAATTATACTAGCCAGAGAGAACTTAGCCAGACTAGCTGGGGTCCAGAAATATGTGCATCTCCCATTACATCTGAGATTTATTAATGATTTTATTTAATCTCTACATTAGCTTATGAGAATTTGGAGAAACACAGAGAACTTCCCGTATAGTTTTATATTTCCAAGCCTTTACCAGACCCAAAAAGTATACACGGGAAGCAAGCAAAACTTCCCTGAAGATTACTTGCATCTACTAGCAGATACACTTTGATCACCCTCCATTCTTCACAGATCATGACAGAGGTACTTACTTGCTGACAGCCCAAACAGGACTGTCTATCAGATAAGTTTTGCTATGGGGCTAGACCAAGGTATAAATAGGCAAAACAAACAAAAAAATGATTGGAAGGAAACAGGGTAACTAAACTCAAAGCGGCATACCCAACAAGAACAGAAATTTGTACCTGGGGTAGCTACAGCAGTCAGGTCTCTTAGCTCCCAGTCCAATAACTTCTGCAGAAAGCCACCTCATCTCGTGAGCAATAACATCTTTTCCAACACCACATTTATCTTATTTGCAAGGCTTTCTGAGGCTAGTAAATTTAATCTAAGCTATAATGATACTTCTAGTTAATTATCAGCTAAGAGGAAGTGATGGTCCAAGGTTACTTCTCAATACACCCAAAGCAACTATTACTGGAGCAATAAAACACATCCTTTTGTGCCTTAGTGTTTTATTAATAAGCACTGCAACTTATCTATACAATTAGAAGGGAAACAATGTTTTCTTCTGCATTATTCTCCCATTTAGACAAGCTCAGTTTTTCAGAATGTGTTTATTGGTATATGCTGTTCCCACTGTGTGTTATGCCATCAGTTCTAGTGCTCTGCAGTACTACTTGTCACTGTACATGTGCCATCCAGGTGGTCCCTTCTAGAACAAGGCTATAAAGGCAGCCATTTATCAGGCAACTCTAGTTCTGAAAGATCAGAAATACTTTCAATTCAAGAAGTTCTAGTCAAATTTCAATTTACCACATTACTGTTCTCAAAAACAAAAGCAGAGAGTATTGCATCTTGCTAATTTTAAACACTTGCACTTTAAAACATCTTCCCCTCCTCTTTCATTCACTATAGGCTTTTCCTCATTATAAATCTTTCCATCTTGCCCCTGTGTAATGGGAAATATGGTGGATCTACAAGACAAAGATCAAGACAAACAACAACAAGCCTGCGAATAGGAAAAGGCTGACCAATTTCAACCATCATGCTCCATCACTTCTGGCTATGGAACCCAGGAATTTAAAAGCTTCCCCCATCCCCCTGAGTGAAGCATGTAAGATTTGTAAGAACTATAGCAGTTTCAGCAGTTAAAAGGAGATGAAATAACTGATCTTCCAGACTTTACTGTTTGTACACGCTTACATGATCATCACGTTCACCAACAAGAGCAGCCCCTCCTGACTTTCTCCGTAACACAGACTACAGAACTTGGTTCCCTCACCGAGTCAACCTTTTTGTGGTTGAGTAGCAGAAAACCCATCTTACCCTTTGGTAAACTGTTCATGTTGCAGAGGTGGGCTCCAACTCAGAAATTGCTGGGTGAACTGCTTTCATGAGCATTGCTGTTGGCTGATCTGAAAGTCAATTATAATATGCTATACAGAAAAAGCAATGGGTGATATGTTTTTGTTTTTATCCTATTTTTGTCACTTCTATTTTTAAAAATCAATTAAAGCTGTTGAGATTCATCAAAGAGGCAATAAAATGACAGACTGTGTAGCAGCAGGAGAAGACTGATAGAATACCTGCCTTTCCTGCAGCTGTGCAATCAACTTGAAGATAGACTAAAAAAACAACCACAGGAGCTAGGGAGAACTTTAATGATGCAATGTGAAAGAGCTCAGGAAGTTTTAGTTACTGTAAAAAGGACAGCTTGAAGAGAAGGTGGTGAAGAGAAGAAGGATAATTTTCTTTATTTTTGGTTTTAAAATGAGTGGGCAAGCCTCAGTAGGCCAGTTGTTCTACTATCCTCAGATATCTGTACTACTATCTTACTATTTTTAAGGATTATTTACAAATTTTTTCTCCCATGATTTTCCTTATCCTTCACAAATCCCTGTTTGTGCCTTTCCATGCTTTATGAGTCTACTTTGAAACACTGGAGTTGCTCAGACAGCTGCTTAACAAAATAATCTGTTTTCCCTGTTTGGCTTTCTAATGTCAATGAAGAGCATTTAAGTGTATTTTCTCTTTCAGCTTCTTATGTCTTCTAAGATTGTGTACACAGCTAGCCCTTAGGCCACTATTTCAGTGTTGTCACTGCTACAGAATAGCACAGATGCATTCCCAGACAACCAAAGAGGTAGAAATAACTGCAATGTGGCTTTGATTACCCATTGCTCTTAACAGGATTTAAGGAAAGGCTGATGGTTTATGGAGCCATCAGATCCATAAAAAAAAAAAAAAGCAATAGTGCTTTTCAAAATTCAGCACCAATGGGAAAAGCTTGTGAATCACTGAAATTCAAAGCCAAATGAAAAATACAAAAAAATCCCACCACTCAAAAAGATTTGCTTTGTTCTTTCTTACTAGCCAAAATCCCCATCATATTATTTTTTATGAGTGACTGTACAATGACATATCAAAGGATTTGCCTTGGTCTTAATGACTCCTAGTATCTATACTGAGCCTGAGGCATCATACTGTCCGGCATGTACCTGAACAATGCATGGGCTTACTATAAATTATATAGCAACTTTACTCTGATCTGTGTCAAGCCAGCCAGACATCTGCTATCTTTTTCTTAAAAGATGTAGGAAATACATTAAAATGTCAATATTTCCACCACAAAGCCAAATTACTTTGAAACTATAGGAATTTGTGGTCATGGTCTTCCTAATTCAATAACCAAGCTTTCAGGTCAGTTGAACTAGGGAGGTGGGTTGAAATTTGAAAGTTGCTACCAAGCACAAAAATATTCAGGAGGCAGGAACTTGTGGAGTAAATACCAAACATACATAACTGGCAAAGACAGACTTGCAATGACAAAGCAATTAGAATAAAAATATTTGCTGGAAGACTTCTGGTTGCAAGAAGTCTGAGCTTCACTGACTAAGATTGGCCCTACGTCTAATTCTCTGACAGCACTTTTCCTTTAGCTAGAAAAGGGTTTTTTTCCAATGCAGAATTACAGTTTTTCCAATGCAGAAATTGTTTTCATTAACTGTACTTAATTTTGATGTTAAATATAGCTTTAAAACAGCGAAGTTGATATTTTCATTATAAACTATCTAAATAAGACATTTAACCATTAACTTTTAGGGCAGAAATGCTTTCTGAAATGGAATTAACAGCTTTTAAGTTGCCCCTAAAGTGTACTCTCTTCTAGCAAATAGGTGGGTCATTTAAAAAAGTCTACTTCCTGGTTAATTTTTATGGAAGAAAACTGACAGTGAGATGAATACAAGGTTTGACTAATGTTTCTCAAACATAAGTACTGTTTGACTACCTCCAAACTGATTATAAAGTACTCTTAGATCACTGTAGTCACAAGATCATGCTTGTGGTAGCTTAAATAGTGTAATATCAGTAACAGTAGAAAACAGTTTCCTGCACAATCTGGGGACAAAGGACAAGGAAAACTGTCACTGTTTTGAGAAACCTGCTGTTAAACTACAAGGGAAAATAGGACTAACCAGTCCCTAAAACATGGGCCCATGGTATCTCTGGGTCTCTGTCCCTCTCTGCAAAGACCTGGCAGAAGTTTTGCCAGATCTGGCAGTAAATTGGAAGTTCACATTCATACACCTCCTATTGTTTCAATCAGCTTCATTCACACAACTAACTAGAGACTTACCAGGATATTAAGTTTCATATTAAAAGCATAAGCATCCAGTTGTATTAAGAGATGAAGTAAATATTGATTTTTAATCAAAACTTGTAGACTTTTGTAGGACCCTAAGACCTATGACATATATAGCCCTTTCACCATACTAGATTAGAAATACATGATCACTCATGTCTGCTATTTACAGTCTTTACGAGACTGCTCATAATCATGCCACTGTTGAAGTGCAATGCAGTATTTGGTGCCTGATGCTTCATCTGCTTCAGTATATCAAGGTACAAAGGAATAGGTGTAGTCCCAAGATGCACACCTGAACTCTGAAGTCTTTGAAGGTTTAATAACTGAATACACAAAACATCAGATCTGGGGAGCAAAAAAAGTCTTTTTTGTATTGTCCAACTTTATCAAATTTGAGGGGGTAGAATCCAGTTTCTGGCACTCTCCCTGGGGGTCACACCATAGCAATAGCTGTTGGGCAATCAGCACTGTGGCACTTAGGCATAGGCAGGTGGCAGCAGCCCTTCAGTGTCACCTTTTCCTCCCTTGCAGATGTGGTAGCTGGCTGCAGCACGGTTCAGCTGCCAGGACATTGTACATTGCCATGTGTTGTCCAAGGAACAGAAGGCGAGACTGCTGTGGGGAAGCACTGTGTTGGTTAGGTCTAGCAAACTAATTGGCTGTTGAGCATAAAAGCTGATGGCTGAATATCCAAAGAGCACTTTCAGTGGAAATCAAGCTATTAAAATATCATCCTGCAAGGACAAAAGAGAAGGATAAGTATAAAAGCAGAGGAACTCATGCTTTTTCATGATCTTGATGTATTTTAGAGTAATACAGCTAGTCATGATATGCTGTTTTAATCTGAGACATGATATGAAAGATTTCACTCGCAGAAAGGAATGATTCTAAGCAAGCCCGATACAAGATGTGGTACAAATACTTGTAAGAAAGAATTATAGGTCTGTTCTGTGCTCTTGAAAAACTCTTGAGTTTTTTTTCCTGCTGAATGTTCCCCCTCCTGTAAATTCATCAAGTAAGAGAGAGACTCAGATAAACTCCTTGAGTCTTTGTGTGTCTGTGCCTAATTAATCCTGTGCATTTAGCCACCAAGTGCTTCATTTACCCTATCCTTTATGGGTCTTTCTTGAGAGCAGTTTAAACCCAGACTGTTGTATTTTAATTGACTTACATGTTTGTGCAGGGTAAAACATACTGACTTCAAGCTGTTTTGTTTTGCCAACAGTTTTGTTATCTTTAAGCCAACCACGTTCACCAAACAGAACCTGCCTCTGGCAAGTTGCTCCCAAACATTTTCTTTTATTTCAATAGTAAATATACCTTTTGCCCCAAACCTGATTTTAAGTACTCTAAAAGTCAGGGAATGCATTTTTAATTTCAAAATTAAATAATAATTATACATCAATAGCACCTACAAGCACCATCCACTTTTTTGTACAGGTACAAAGAAAAACCTGGCAACTCTTACCTCTGGAGTTTCTTGGTTTCTGTCTCTGCAGCCTGAACCCTGCAGGAACCCCCTCCTATGTACCAGCCCAAAGGCTGCGATTGACTGCAGCTGCCCTGACTTGCAATTGGAAAACTCATGAAGTGGAAAAAAAAAAAATGTTTCCAATGGAGTCAAAAGCAAATTTCCAATCAGCTTTAAGTGCTTCAGTACTGAACTGCAGTTTTGCTATTTCAGTTATTACAGTACAATTATAGTGGCCTAGTCTGCCTAACTTAAAACACTGTGTCCCAGGATAACTCTCCCAATATGGGAAAAAAAACATTTCTACCAATGTAAGTCCAAGATGATTCCCACCATCACCACTTCTGTTAAATACAAAAGTGACACTACAAAGTAAAGTGGCTGTATTAGTGAAGTTTCTAGCTGTTGTGTAACATCTCATATCTCTTCAGAAGGAAAAGTATCTTTCTCCAGGTCCTAATCATGTAAGATCTTTTCTACTTGGAAAGTTACAATTTGATATCTCTCTTCCCTTTAGCAAGTACGTTGGTTTGTAAAGCCCTTTAAAGTCCACCTGGATGAAGCTAACACACCTCCCTGTGCTTTCATATGGTGATGAAGGGCTGCCCAAAGGGTTCCAGTGCCTCTGTCCTCCACATGGAATAATCGGTGTCAGATGCTTGCACCAAATCAAAAGGCCTGAGAAAGGAAAAAGCAGATAAATTGCCAGACAAAACTGCTATGGATGAGTTAATTATATTTTGGTCACTACTGCAGATCTTGAGCCCTTTAAAATGTGTAGAACCACTCAAATATGCTGGTCTGATGCATGTGTTAATCTGTAGAATATATCTTCATAACTACTAATTTCCTCAGGGTCTATCACATCATTCTTTTTCAAAATACCACTGGAAAGTAGTGTTTGCAAAGACAACCCTAAGCAATACTGTACAAGAATAAGTTGCTCTTTTGACTAAGTCACTATAGTAGTACTCAAATTTGTGCTTCTAAGCTCTGCTACAGTCTTTCAGTGTGGCACTCAACTGTGCATGAGGTTCTGTAGAGAAAATAAAACAATCCCTGCTACAAGGAGTCAACTAGTCTAAATAGACAAGGCTGCAAGAAGGTAGGGGAGAATTGTAGAAAAGCAAACTCAATTTCCTACCCTAACCGCCCCCCCCCCCCTTCTTTGATTATCTCTCCTGTTAATGCAGACTGGAAGCTCTAAATCCAGGGCTAACTCTTATTTACACTAGAGCTAAGACAATGTAGTCTCAATTTCAGAGGAAGCTAAATGCTGCTTTGCTACAGAGTATGAAAGAGTGTTTAGAAACAAACAAATGGTAAAGCATGAGATAACTTATATATACATTATGTGCTTCCAAAACCTCAGAAATAAATGAATGTTAGGTCTTTTATTCGCATCAAGTTTCAGATAAGGGCTCTGTTATATCTACATTAAGCTTATTGCTCCACCCATTGAATCAGATTATTTTTCACTCATGACATTAAGTTTTAGCTCCAGTTAAAAAACTACCTTTAGATGAGGTTCTTTAAACATCGTGTTAATTGTAAAACCCAGCTTATGACCAGAATTTGCAGTTCTTGGCACCTACTCTAGATGGCAGATTTTAGAAAGAATTTACCACATGATACATGAAGTGTCACCACCAATTAAAGGCCCATCAATAGACCAGAGATCTCAAATACTATGTGTTTAAATCAATAGGATTTGGTACATTTGTGCATATCACCCTGGATAATACTGGACGTTCTAAATACTGATTTTGAGGGAGAAAAACTAACAGGTTACATTGTATTAATACATTTAGTTGTCTAAGGGTGGTTATTCTACTAAAAATTGAAGCCTTTCATCAAAACAGTCAACTCTTCTGTGGTGATACTTCAACTGATTTGTCTAAGCTGTGCCCCACCATCACATATTGCAGTTTCTGGATCTGATTTTCATTCTAGACACTTCGAAGAACAGAAAGATTTGGATCTAAACACATTTTAGGCTGAAGTAGGCACAGAAGTCACAATCTGTCAATTCAGTGTTTCACCCCAAATTAATATAGTGTTTCCTTCCGAGTTGTGGTTTAGAACATTCTGTGTTTATGTGTGTCTTCATTTGATTGGCACTTGTAGATTATCCCATCACTCTCCTGTAAGAATCTAGAGCAGAACTCTAATTCTGATGTCCTTAGGTAGGTGTCCTATATAGGCAATCCACCCACCTGTGAATGTGATCCTTTCTGCTTACTACCCTGAATTTAAATACAGAAAACATATGTCCTTCTTTGGGATGTTATAAAGCTTGTTCTCTCATACATAAAGGGACCAGATTGCAGAAGTAAAGAAGAGTGTGTAAATTTTGCTTTTATAATACAGCCAGGTGATTTCCTTTAAAATGAGCTCTTATGCATCAGGCCAGGGTTTCAACATAGATAAGGCTCTGATTCTTTCTGTTCCCTGCTGACTTCCAATGCAGGACTGTATTTTCTGAAGAAGCCTTTCAAGTGAGTTCAACCAGCACACTGAAGGTATTAGCTGTGTTTTCAGATGGTGCAGCAGGGGACATAACTACTGTCTTCTCTTGAACTCAGTGGCAGTCTAATGTTTTAAAGAACTTTCAGCCCTTTCAGAAGCAGAGCCACATTGCACCTTGCTTTGACACTACACCACAGTCAAAAACTTTGAAACAACTTGCAGCACATGAAGTGATTTTCAACATAATTATTCATATTGAATGTTGTAAGCTTCACACTATCATTCACTTTATCAGCTGTATATGCTTACGCAGGAGAATGGATTTGTCAAGCCTGTCCAAACTCTGCCAGTTTAGCTTAGCTTATGTACAAATTTATAATCTATCATTGTTTTCAAAGTGTCATGCATAAGAGATCATCAGAAAAGACTGAGAGAAAAAAACTACAAAGGTTTTTTAGTAGTTCTTTGAAGATTTATAAAATGACAATTATTTCCTTTGTTCCATTTCCCACTTGTCTCTTAGACAGAGAGGCTCAATCATATGACATATCTAAGAGGGAGGATGTTTCAGAATGCAAAGTACACTTATTTTCAGGAATCCACTGCTCATTCTGGCAGTAGCATGACACTGTAGTCAAAAGCTTTCAAGCACCACTAAAGAACAAGTATGATAAATCCCAGGGTGGGTGTCTAGAAGGAATTGATCTGCAGACGAAGAAACAGTTTTGGAATGTTATGTCATTTCATTATAAGTGTCTCACCTTGATCTTTATTGTCACCAAAAAAGGTAAAGTTAAATCTAGCAGTTGTGATAACAGCTGGTCTTTGCATACTCTGCTGCACACTGCCAAATCACACTAATGATAACAGGTACTGAGGAATTCCCACATTTAGCTCCTATTACCCAATTTTCTAATATTATTCAGCTGTGAAGACATGATTATGTTAAAGAAAAATTTCCCAGAACTGAGTGCAATATCAAACAAAGAAATGAAAAGTGGGATTGTTAGAATAAGAGACATTAAAAATTGTAGTTACTAGAAAAGGGAAAAACCTAAGACCCTCTGAAGGTTTCAGAAGCATGTACAAAGGCTATAGGACTACTTATGGCCAGGACAACTGAGCCTGAACTATTTTACACTAGGAACATCGTAGTCCTATAAGTAGGTGGTTCTGAATTTTTTGGAAGTTGTATCAATTTCAACAAAATCTAGTCTAGACAGACAAGCACAGAAGGCAAAATTGGTTTTGCTTTTTTCCAGAATTTAATACTTAGTTTTAAAAAAGGAACACCAGATTTTGTAATCTAAAAAAACCAAACACATAGTAGCAAGATGTTAATATTTATGTTCTTTATGCAATTCTGTTTGCAACTACTGGTGGGGCAATTAAAAGCAAGGAAGGTGCTTGGAAGTAGGGATGTAGCCACTGTCTTGTATTCTGGCAGATTTATCTGTGGGAAGGAATTATGCATCTTCACATAATGGTGTAGCAGAAGCAGCAGGAGGAAGCCTGAATGTGGGAAAACACACCTACCTTAGGCAAAGGCGCACAACGTGCCTGATATATTTGGAAGTTTGAGTGCAACTTCCATGAAGTTGCATGAGACCCTCAAGAAGATAACATATGGCAGAGTGTCACTCACCCTTAGGAATGAAAGGGGAACATCTCAAAGCAAAGTGCCAGCTGCAAAGAGATTGTGGGAACAAGCACAGGGACATTATCTGCTGCTGTTCAAGACCTGCAGTGTACAGGGAATTAAATGTCCCATAAAAATAAATAAAACTGCATCAGGGAACTGGCACTGCAGCCAAGTCCTCTTCCTAACTAGGAGAATGGGTTTTGCCAATAGCTTGGATCAGCATTGTAATTGGGAGCTGCAGAGAAGCTCACTCCCTAACTTTGTAGGAATGCAAAACTAACAATAGGCTTCCTGAGTAAAAATTGAATAATTTGTGCCGTAAATAGAACAGGGTGCAGGGACTGACCCCCACAGCTCAAACAGAACACTCAGTTTTATCAGATTTATCCACTCTAGATTTATCCATTGGTCAGAAATATACAGCTACTGAAGAACTTATTACCCAAAAAACACCCCTGAGAAAACACACATTCACATGTATTACTGTAAGAGACATCACTGCAAGGGAAGCTGTTTACTAGACCATAGGATTGGTAATACATCTTTAAGCACATAGCAAATTTATGAGTGAAAGAAATATACTTTGAGCTAATCTAGCACAGTAATATACATTCACACTGTTGATATCTTTTCAAGAAGTTAAGTGGAATTAAGTATAGACCTTATGGATTTAAAAGAAAGTTTCCACCTCATTCTGGACTGATCAATATGTTCACTCTTTTCTGGATTAGTTAGGTTAGCATGACTGCCCCCAAGCTTGTGCAGGAAAACCAACCGACTTAATAACAAACAAGTTGACTGGATTTAAATAAGTTCAAACTAATGCTTTAAGCACTGGCAACAAAAGCCATACCACCACATCTCCCAAGAGAGTTTTGAAGCAAAAATCAGTGAAAACGCAACAACAAAAATTTGAAAAAAAAAAAAACCAAAAAACTAAAGCTGCTTCTTTGTAAGATGAGCAACAAGATCTCTTAGTGCCTATTTGCATCATTTAACCTTATTCCTCCAGGCTAAGCTGGTCAGCTCAACCCCCTTGAAAGTCCATGCAGAGAATTGCACATTTCTAGAGGGCAAATGAACCCAGCTATCTTCAGATGATTGTATTTTAGGCAAGGACGGTTGAGTAAAGAAAGAAACAAATAAAAGATGCCTCTCTCTCCATTTGCTAGATGCCACCTTGAAGATTAGGTAAAACAGATGACTAAAGATAGGTGAGCTAAAGCTAGTCTATCTTGATTCATTATTGATTATGATTATTCCAACCTTAACTCACCCAGTGGAATCCTTAGTTTACTGTGATGTACATATGCCAAGCCAGTAGAGGTAGAGCATATTAACGCAAAAGATTCATTGATGTGTCCCTCTACCTACCTGCACAGCCGAACAACAATGCTATTCAGAAATCATGTCACAAAAGAGCAGCTCCTGTTTGGCAGAGCTCTCACTGACTAGGGAAACAAGTGCAGATTTCAATTGCTTTTTGTCTGTTTCTTTCCTGAAAAGAGGGTGGGCATCCACTGATTATTATCGTCTCTGGATTCTTAACCCACAGGCTCCCTTCTAAAGTCTGTGTCTACTTCAAAAGATTTATTCTGAAGATCTCATCACCTTTACATCCATTTTTGCCTCAGTAAGGCATTCACTTGGCTTTCCCTTTACCTTCACAATTTTATCCCTTGCTCTTTGAAATAATGCCTTCCTTACTTGAGTACAACACTATTTCGCACTGCTCCTTTCAGCTGTCCTTCCATATTGGGATTCTTTGTTAAACATAGCAATAGGAACTGTTTAGCAAACAAATGGGTTTTGCACTGTGATCCGAAAGGTTCATTTGCCTACTCTCTCATCCTCTGTTTCCTTCTTTACTCAGTAGTCCTGAACTGAGAACATTTCACCTATGCCTCACATAAGGAGAAACCATATACTGCTGTAGAATGCAGGCAAACATTACCACTACACACCCCAGTGTTGTGAGTCTGCATTCCTAATGTCAAGGGAAAAGGAACTTCATGTACCACTTATTGATAGAAGCGGTACATAACATCTTTGTTACCATGGTATTACAGGCCAGAGACAGCCATAAATCAGCCAGATAAGCTGACTTAAATATATGTTTCAGAAACCCTTTGAAATTAATTGGAGTTTTATAGTTGACTTCAAAATTGGATCATACCTCCAATTAGAAGCAATTAAAATATTCACCTGTGATAACCGGGATTTCATGCAAAGTAAAAGGCATGTTTACGTTTTACTGGCTAGCCTATGTTTAGATAATGCTAGGCAATTCCTGGAAAAAGAACTATGTTACATTTAATCTATACATTTATTAAATAAAAATAATGGCTCATTTTCTTTCCCTATTCCAATAAAAGCATAATTTGAAACTTGGTCACCATTTCCAAGTGTCAAAACGTACTAAATTCTGTTAATAATACTTGAATGAGTAAAAGGATGATATAATTTTACCTTGCTTTAAATAGAAAGGATTCAGGTTATTAAAGGACAAATGTATACAGGCTCAGTCCAATTCTGATTAAGTGTTCTCAGGCCTTTCTATTGATTTTTGTAAGAACCAGGACAAAGGTAGCATTAGCCAGTATCCAAAGTCATACACTGACAGAGATAGATTTTGTAATCAGCATTTTCAGTTTCAAAATAGCTGAAACTAAATTGAACATATAGTGATAAGGATCACTTAGAACAAATAAGTTAGAAATGTCAGTAATAGTAGTTATGATACACTGAATATTTAACTAGTGCAAGACAGTAATGGTAAGGAAATAAAAGAAAAAATGAACATCGTATGATTGTTTTAATATCCATTCAGAATACTGGCAGCCTTTTTACTGGATTCATTACAAGATAAAGCACCCCCTGTTTGGTGTTTCCAGAACCTGCTAATAACAAGGTGTGTCCCAAAGTTTAGTGGGAAGATAGAAGGGCCAAGTAAGATTCCTGATACCATAGTGGCAATATGCAGCTTATTTGCATCCTCTTAAGGGAATTCAGTATCCTAATCCAGGAAAACTCATTTAAACTTGTTACAACTTGTTACAATGTAGAGCCTTAAATCTAGGATAGATTCAAAGACAGTCACAACACTGGGAAAAAAACCCAAACAGACTATACTAAGTGACTTTGGTCCATGAGATCACCAAGCATCTCTGAAATCTTACTAGCTTTATGTTCTTCTACTTCCATTAAAGCACCCAAAGTAAATTCTTCCCTTTCCTGGAAGTGTTGACTAGTAATTTCCATTAGCTAAAACATACCTGCTGAGTCTTGTCTGTCACTGTCTTGCTGGGATTACAATTAGGAGTGAGTGAATTTGACAAGAAAAGGCTCATTACTTCTTACACAAATTCATTTGATTTCAGTAGTTTACTTGCAAATTTCCAGTGCATTATTTTGTCTTAGTGACAACAGACTGTTATAACAGAGTATCTTACCCGTGAATATGTTAAGATCACTGTGTGCTTACTCCTGTATCAATCACTTAAAATTAGATACAGAAGTCTTGAGTATTCTAAAAACCTCTGGCTTTTAAAAGAAGAAAAATTAAAGTCCCTTTTCCTGCTATTACTAGAACAGCACATTTGTCTCATTGTAGTCCTCCATAGAGAATCCCTGCTGCAAGTCTAGTGTCATTATAAATAATCCTTGCTCATGAGACACTTTTGCTAGCTATGGTTGTTCTGAAAGAATGTCACAGTGCTTACAAAATATTATTGTGCCCAAGTATATGTGTACTAACGAGCAAAGCCTCCATGGAAGGCTGATTCTTTTACCTGTGGCATCTTGAACCATGAGCCTAATTTCAAACACCTTCTCCTTCACAGATGCATTTTTACATATTTACAGACAGATAACCGCAGTAATCAAACAGGTATTTAGGCAGTAACCTTTAAGTTTTGTTTGAGCTGATCTATTAGTACAATACCTAGTACAACCCTACAGAGGTTATTTCCTTCACTACAAGTAGGTCAATATTTATAAAAACTGAAAACAGTGTGTGAGCCACTCAATATGCTTCCCACAGGCTACACATGTAACAGACATTGCAGTTACTTCTACAGGCATAAGACAAATTAGTGATCTGGAGGGTCAGCATAAAAGCCAAAAACTAGAAAAAAGTCCTGTAAAATCAGGCAGTCCCTCTCAGCCTCAGAACACAATAAACAGGACAGGATTGCATAAATGCTTTGCTCATCTTAATTTGGAAAGACAAACTGCAAAGCTTCAACATCAGAAAAATATTCCAGCCATTTAAAAACTGGCAGAAAAACATAGACCTTACAAGACTAGCTGACTTGCACTTTTTTTGACTACACACTTGATAGATTAGGCAATTTTTGATGATGTCCTTACTGCTGGTAAATGTTTTAAATTCTTCTTTTATGCTGGCTGGTGTTTGTAACAAAACATGGACTTTGCTTCACAGTTCAAGCGAAGCTTGGCATTGTCTCCACTTATAAATAAAAGACCTAAGCTTTGTTAGTCATCTCCTCTATAGTCTTTAGGGATTTTTTTTTTTTTCTTCCTTTTTTAAAAACTCACTTTAAATTGTGCCTCCTGTCATCATCCTGTTGAGTTTTGAATGACATGATAAACAATATTCCGCATACTGTGTTATTCCACTTGAGGACAAGCAAACTGAGCAAGGGACCAAGGCCTAGTAATCATCTCTGTTTTTAGAACCAGTTTAAGTGTTAGTATATAGGGTCTAATCTTTACTATTAGAGACACTTGATTTTAACCTAGAAAAAGATTTGGCTCATCACAATACATTTATGAGTAACTAAAGATGGAGTGAGTATAAATTTGTATAATTTCTCTGTAAGTGACAAACTACAGGGTTCACATTTCACAAATATTTAGTGACTGTTCATAGTTTGCTTCCACCATTCTGCATGTCTTCATTAAAATGATTATGTTCTCAAATGTTCCATAGCTTTTAATGGCTTCTGTTAATACCTACCAGTAAGAGATACCATAATAACCGACAAAACCACTGAACAGTGACATTATTTAACATTTGCAGTGTTTAAAGCCTGAGGTGGGTTTTTTGTTTGTTTAGTTCATGGGGTTTTTTAAAATGCAGAATAAGCACTTTCCTGTTCCAGACACTAAGCAGTCTGTACTTGCATTTTTAACATGGATCATACACACCAAGAGAGGTTTTCAGTCTGAAGTCCACAATACAATGACTCAGTGTTACTTGTAAGACTTTAGTCCAGCAAATATCAAGCTCCATAAATGAGTTTTTACATATTTAAGTACATTTTAAGTGTGCATTCAGGTTCTGTTATTTGAGATCTTTGGATTCTCATCTCTACTGCAAAGGACAGAAATTATTTTTTTATGTAAGTCTAACCACTCTAAACACTAGAGCTTTAAAGGATAAGAATCAGTATTGTAAGGTTCATAATCAAATTGCAAAAAACCTGACCATACAGTTTTCACCACTTCAAAATACAAACCTGTACACTGGAAGAGTTTAACCATGATTTACAGTATTAAGAGGGGAGGATTGGAAATAGACTTCCTGCATAGAGTTTACAAAATCTTCCAAGTTAGGAGCACAAATCCTGCTGATTTACATTTGAAATCACAGTGGGTTCTTTCTACATACAAAAATTGAACTCCTGATACAACATGACCAGCCATAATTCAGGGAATTCATTAATGAATTAGTCACAGCCTACACTTGCAACAGATACATATTTATATGTTAGTGTTCCCAAAATAATGAGTAGTAATGGAGTGTTCTGTACATGTCCTTTCTGCTGATTATCAACCAGAGCCACCAAGGTCCTAGGCATCTCCATGAGTGACTCAGTGTTTCAGTGAGGAAGCTCAGCAGGAGCTGGGGAACTCAAGACCTAGCAGGATCAGTCCTGGAAATTCAGTCCACCCATGATGAGGACACATTGGTAGAACTGTTTCACAGGCAAGATATTTATCTGATTTCATCCATGTTTAGTCTCCTGCTCTTATTACTAGATTACCCAGCTACCTGCTATAATAAGTCTATAACTTTTTTGGAAGTGGCCTATGGCAGGCTTGAATGACAGGTACTAAGGTGAGAAAGTACAGTGTTCTCACTACAAACCTGAGCACATCACTTTAAAGTACTTGTTTTTTAAAGAAACTAAAATGTTTGCATAAAGAAAGCAGACAAAATCAAGCTTAAACTCCCATACAGTTTGTGTTTATGCTGTGTGTAAATAAATCTTTGTAGAACTGGGTTTAGTTTTAATAGTTATAAAAAGTAGTGGTTACTAGTGCAGGAAGGAGTAAGGAAAGAGTAGAGCTAGGTAGAAGTTCTGTATGAAAAAGGCAGTAAAAGCATGCTGCTCATAACAGTGAGTGTGAGAATAGATAACAACAAACACTAGACCAAGTACAAAGCATGGACTGCAACAACTTATTGCCTCTAGCTATCATATGAAATTCTTAAAAAATCCTGAAGGTAATAGACTTGGATCATGGAGAGGGCAAAGAATACTCTTAGAACAAACTTCACTGCAACAAATATTTCAGAGAGTGATTTCATCTGGGGCCAGGTTTCAGGTAGCTTATGTTATCAATCTTAAGTGATTTTCAGTCTCCAGTAATTATTACAGCTTCAGTGCTGACTGATTCCTTATTGAACTTGCTACTTAACAATAGTATTTTAATTCCATGATTGAGACCATCCATACAGCAGACCATAGTAAGCTTGTAAAGCCACTCCTTTCTCACAAATGAAGAGGACAGCACAGCTGAAACAGCACAAAGGGAAAAGGCTCCCAAAGGTTACCATCCTTCTGAACTAATAGGAGAATCAAGCAGTGACCAACTCCCCACAATCTGACTTCCAGTGCAATCCATGGTCTAGTACCAGAGCTATGCACTTAAACTTACTGCTGAAGTTCTAACCAATCAGGCCTGGCCAACCTTGGCAATTACTGGGGCTCCAAAATACTCAGAATAGAGCCTCAAATTCTAGGCATCTTTAATAAGTCACCACTGACCTCCTCAGAACATAAGAATTCTTCACTTGTGCCCAGCTTTGAAATTATGGGACCAAGTCACTCTCCACACTTTGCATGTAGAGTAAGAATCCCATTTATCCCACAAGGGACACATTAAGATGAGTACATACAGACATTTCAAAAGGAAGTCTGATCTCCAAAGGTGGCTAATGCAAACCATTAGCACTACCCTGTCTTTCAAATATTCAAAAAAATAGGTAGTTTCCACTGGCATTGAAGTAGTGCCTAGAACTCAAACATGCCCTCATCACAGGGAGAATTGCATTCCAAAGTAGATAGTAAACTAGTTTGTTTGACTATATTTCCAAGGAGACTTAACCTTTACACAGAACAAGTGGATGATGAACAACATTATTATGCTTGTTGCAAAAGTGACCATGTGTTCTTCTAATAAGAAAAATGTTCTGCTGCATGAAAATAACCTTCCCCTTGAGATTATTCCATTAAAGTTTAATGTTTGCTCTATACTTTCCTTTGAATACAGATCATTTGTTCGCAACACTGCGGTCCCATAGAATCATCTGTTTTTTCCCTTTAATGTCAAGGCCTTGCTAACACTGCACTCCATCCTCATTATCAGGCTTACTGCATTAAGCTGCTGTTCATAAGCTTTCAACAGTGGGAAATCTAATTCAATTTCTTACCATATTTTCCTTTTCAGAATTGTTCTTTTGTGAAGGGTGAAGTTAAATTTAGATGAATTATGTGTCGCTTGCAACTCCTTTTAAACACAGCTCATCAGAAGCTACCTGTAAACAGGTTCAAAATACTTCTGAAGTGGGCCTGTCTTACTGCATTCAGCCTAACAAAGGCTGTTGGTTCCAAATCATCTGACTTGACATTGAACTTGCATCCACTCAAAGCAAACTCTCACAGATCATAACAGAGGGTAAAACCAGAAGAATAGGACTTGAAGGGGGGAAGAGAATGGTTCTTCCTGAAGCCGAAGATAACCATAGCTATACAAAGCTGGCTTTAAGTCATCTTTACACTCTCCCTCTCTACTAGTTGCTCTGGGCATACCAGTATCTTCACACAACTTAAAACAGCCATGCTGTTACCTGGTCTCTCATAAGTCTATTGCTAGGTGCTATAGTGGTAAATGGACACAGAGAAGCACCTTGCCGACACAAGAGATCCTTTCTTACTAAGGATAAGTAATAGTAAAATGGCTTTCTGACTAAATATGCACTGGGTGCTACCACAGTGCAGGAAATAGCTGGTTTAATAACTAAATAACACCTCTGTACCACAAAATTGCAAATTTGAGAAATTGTTCAGATTTATGCCAAGTGATGACTAATTCTAGAAGACAGTTAATGCACTGGACTGGAACTCAGACTACACAGATTAAAGCTGCTGCTCTGCTATATGCTTTCTCTGTGACCTTGGTGATATTCTATGCTATACAGCTTCTTATGCCATGCTCATCCCTCTAGCATCCAAGCACCTTCCAGCTCATCCACACCTCCACATTTGTGCTAGTAAAAGGGAAAGGTTAAAGGAACAGATCTTGCACCCACACAGGAAAATGTTGATGACAGTCAGTCAGTCATTCCTAGAAAATTAAATAGTTCTGTAGAAGTTTTCAGTCCCTCATTTGAAAAGTGTAAATTAACCTCCTTTCTCTTCTGAAATTACCTAGTCATATATATTACAAGGTCTATAAAAGAATATAGCATTGTGTGCTTAGTCTCACAACACTGCACTAGGCAGCTGTGAGGAATGCAAATTTATGACACCCCAGCCAGCACAAGAACAGCAGCACTTCATACACATGCAAGGTACTTTGGTAAAATATAATATGTCTAAGCAGGCTGAACTACCAGCCTGAATTCTTTCCCAGCCCTACCTAAATATTAGGTAGTTGGCTTTGTGGATCTTGGGATCCCAAGAAGTTTCTGTAACTCCTGAAGGATCTTTCCATAAGTTATTTGGGGTGAGAACTGTGCTTTTGGAAGTAGCTGCTACAATAAGGCCCATATCTCAGTTGCAGCAAAGCAGTACTGTAAGAGAAAGCTGTAAAGGAAATATTAAAAGTATCATTGTGGTCGAGGTAGAAATAGACACTATTTCCTTCCTGCTACACTTTAGATGTGTGTCCACTTTACATGCAGAGCTTGCAGGGGAAAATAAATGTAATGAAAAACATCAGTAATGTAGGCACTTACATTCCCCACACAAGAATCCCCATCACCTGACCTCTGACCAGTAGCTTATTCAGCATATCAGCTTTCTCTGTTACAAGACTCAGAGAATGTGACTTACTGCTTTTCAGAAAAAACATCTTTAGAAATAATTAAATTACTAAATGTTATACTATACATACCTTCTTTCCCAACAGTTTGCTTTGGAAAATGGTGATATACCTGGTTGGGAGAGGAAAGCTAGAATCTTTCTGTCAAAGATCAGTGTTCAGACCTGATTTAAATTCATGAATAATTCCGGTATAATAAACACTGGGAAATGGAAATACTGTGGCTCAAGACATGAATATATCTAACTCTGCCTCAGAAAGCACTATGCTCAGAACATGATTTGCATTCTTTCCCAGTCCTACCCACAGTTTTAGCTTGCTTACTACTTTTTCATAAATAAAAATATTTGCCTTAAAACACATTGTAGCCACAGTAAAACTGCTCCCATAGGTTACATTACAGAATTAACAGCTGCCTATTGGGCTTCCTCTCCAGAAAATAGCAAGTATCATCTCATTGTAAGCAATGCAGTCACCCAAAGCCTGTGCCCATTTAAAATACAACAAAATTATTTTGTACCTCTTCCAGCAAATGCTGCAGTAATATAATTATAATCAACTTTTCCCCCTTCCCACTCAGCCTTCTCTTTATATATTCCCCACCTGGGGCTGACTCTTACCATTTGAGAAGTCACAGGTGATTTTTCTTCCTTTCATCAACCCTTTCAAACTATAAATACCCAAAGCTGCCTGTGAAGTGGATCACACCCAGCATCCACCTCAGTGCTTTTTCTACCCTACTTCTCCAATAACTTCTTGCTACAATCCTTTACCCTATGAATTTGGCAAAAGGAATTCTGGATGTAATATTAACTGCTAGAACCAAAGTATTTTTAAAGTCTACACAGTATCTTTATTAATAGCAAAGCAAGTATACTCTAGCTCTAGCCAAAGTGCATAGCAAGCACAAGCCTGGGTCTTTCCATACCATCCTCCTGGCTTTGGATCAGGCCCTCTGTCTCCTGTCAGTGACCCATAAGTAAAAGACTCAGACCAACATATAGCACTGTCATGGTTTAATCCCAGCCAACAACTAAGCACCACACAGCTGCTCACTCACTTTCCTCCCACCCAGTGGGATGGGGGAGAGAATCAGGGAAAAAAAAAAAAAAAGACTCATGGGTTGAGATAGGAACAGTTTAATGGGACAGAAAGGAAGAAAATAATGATAATAGTAACAATAAAAAAAATAATAAAAGGATTGGAATGTACAAAACAGATTATGTACAATGCAACTGCCCACCACTTGCCAACTGATGCCCAGTTAGTTCCTGAGCAGCAATCCTCTCCCCAGCCCCACTCCCCCCAGTTTATATACTGGGCATAACATCCCATGGTATGGAATACCCCTTTGGCCAGTTTGGGTCAGCTGTCCTGGCTGTGTCCCCTTGCAACTTCTTGTGCCCCTCCAGCCTTATTGCTGGCTGGGCATGAGAAGCTGAAAAATCCTTGACTTTAGACTAAACACTACTTAGCAACAACTGAAAACATCAGTGTGTTTTCAACATTCTTCTCATACTGAACCCAAACCAACACTATACCAGCTACTAGAAAGAAAATTAACTCAATCCCAGCTGAAACCCAGATAAGCACTTAAATCAAAGATGAAGTATTTCAACAGAACTGAAAAGGATCATGTCCAGCTGAAGGTTTGAACTGATCTGAAGCCTCAATGATTGCAGTTAATGCTCTCATCTTTCTTACTGCTCATGATTCTGCAAACATTTGCCTCAGAAGTGCTCTATTTTCCTATCCCTGCAACCAGTGACCCTGTACACTGTTCAATAATTTTATATTACCCCAAGAAGATGGGGTATAAAGTTTCTCATATTTTCTGAAAAAAAGTGCTTCTTATGTCATTAAGGCACATTACCAATAAATTGCATTTTTCTGAGCCTCGCACAGCTTTCTGCTTTGCACATGGCTTCAGGCTGGAACATCTCATACCACACTCAAGCCTATTAGGACACAAGATGAGCCTGTCATGCCCCTTTTCTGCACCAGTTGGGCTTGTCCCTCTTCTCAGAGGAATAACTGGGTGTCTTCAAAACAAGTAAATATCAGCAGATCATTGGCCATATACCTCCATAATAGATCTGGCCCTGAGCTTACCACCTCCAGTTCTACCCCTCATAATCCAGTTTCACTTTCTTGCATGAGAACGACTCCTGGAACTTTTTCCTCTGTAACCCTACTAACACTGAGTGAGCAGACAGGGTGTCCTTGCTGCCCTCATCACCTCAAGACCTATCCTCAGCACATACCCGTTTTCCCCACCAACACCTCCATGTTGCTTCTGACACACACCCACACACCAGTTCCTCCTCCATATAGACTTAAATGACATGAACCTGAGCTCTGACAACCAGCCCAGGGTAATAGATCTTGATTTGGTTCACAACCACAGAAGCACACTATTGCTTTTATTTATTTAAAATGTGCTTCTGCACTTACCAAAAATTGTCTCAAAGAATGTTGAGATTTAAGAAACTGGAGCCTGAAGCTAAGAATACCTAGAGAGAACTGATGTTTTGTTAATACATAGTTAATACATGCTCTCCTGCAAAGTAAACATGATTATATGTGCAGTAAGACAGATGTTTGTATTAACATAGCTCTGACTGGCGTTGAGCACAAATGGAACCTGAGCTCCCTTTGTACAAATGGCTTATTCTGTTAACCTGTCCACCCACTAACACAGGCAGCCAAAGCATGTTCTGGAACTACACCATCCATTAGATTCTCAACATTATCCAAAAGCAGTCTGCAGCTGGCAGCTCCTTATTTGACTGAGCAGCACAAGCACTTAGCTTAGCAAGTTGTTTACATGGGATATGTGCCATGGAAGATATCCCCTCTTTGCTCCTATTTAAGATATTTATCTCCACATAAATAGTAACAATTTTACTTTAGAAATGGTATCTGAGGAAAGGCCGAGTAAATTCAAGACTTGTATACAGATCCATTTCCAGGAGCCTTAACACAATATTAATTTCTTTGCAGACCTTCATGCTGATCAATAGCAATTCTGTCTTGGTTGGATTGAGACAAAAAACCCCATCAATTCACCTGATAACCTCTGGAGGGCTGCATCCATACAGCAGAACACATTAAAGCACAAAGGTAAGTCTGTTGCTGCAGAAGTACACAAAGGTGAAAACAGATAGTTTCTGTATATTCTGTATATTGCATAGATAGAGAGGGGAAAAAATGGCCTCAAATCTGCTCCAAATTATACTTACACAGCATTTGCTTTGGGGCAGAGGAATAAAGGGGGTGTCTCACCCTGCACCTAAGAAGCTCTGTTCACAAGTTTTAGGAAGGGTTTTAAATTTACTCTTTTCCCTAGAGATATCAGTGTCCCATTTTGTAAGAATCATTTAACTTGCTTCTGACTTGTAACACTCTTAACTAGTAAGCAAGAGCAAGCCTGCCTAGGTAAATGAGTACCTGGTTCTACCAAATCATAGTAGGTATCTTGACCACATCCAGTCTCACTTGGACTGGTCTTAAAAACAGCGGCAGCAACCATAACAGCATGAAAAATTCAGAGTTCCTTATGAAGTTCACCTGTTAATCAAGGGACTACAAAAAACTTTCTATAGCTGATGTACATACATATAAACTTACATAGCCAAACTTTAACACGACTTTGCACAAACATTCAACCAGTCTGGATTAATTGGGCTGGACAATACATAAGAAATTCAGAGAGAGTGGTCTTGCAGGTGTAACAGTAGGCATGTCTACAGCCTACAGAAGGGAAGAACTACAGATCTTCTCATGGCCACACCAGCAAGAAGAATGAAAACTACAATCAGAAACAGCTGTTACAGCTGCACAGTTGTGACACAGGGGATATAGAGTCCCACTCCTCACCAGGAATTAATAGCCTATGCTTGACTGCCAGCTAAAATAGCTATATAGCTTCTCAACTGGAGTTGCACCACAAACATGCAGCTTGTGAGCACCCAGCTGCATAGGATGCACGCATGATCTCTGTCATCTTGCTCCTGTATGCTGTTTATATGTCTTACACAGCAAGGAACCAGATTCATACAACTCCTTACTTACATTCCCTCTTATCTACAGGACTAGTTCAGCTCCCCAACACCATTAAGTCAAAGCAAATGCTGGGAAAGAGAGAAAGCATCCAACAGTCCCCCCCACACTTCAGAACAATATCAGGGAACATATCCTCAAGTTCATCCCCCAGAAACTACCAACATTAGGAAGTCATTAATTTTCAAGACTAACCTAAAGTAACATGGCAACCTAAATAAGAGCACTGATCAGCCTATGTCTTTAAATGGCTATAATTAGAGCAATCCAGACATTCATCATCCCCATTTGCATACTACATCAAGCGTCTGACTGATGCAATGAAGAATGGAAAGCAGAAACTTTTGCTTGAAAGAAAAAGTTTTATCAGAAAGCAAATGCTACCTTAACTGAAGAGACCTCTCTCTGCCCATTGAAATCTTCAGCAACAAACATCTTAATACAGACCTGAGCTGAGCTTAAATACAGCCTCAGACCATGGGTGGGGGTGGGTGGAGGCCCCAGGTGAAGCTGGTCAGGGCCATTAGGGCCTATTAGTGCCCTCAGGACCCTGATACACAGGAAAACAGGATATGTTCTTGAGTGATCCAAGAACAGATTTTCTCTCAGTGAGAACTAGGTGAAAAGTAGTTAAGTCTTTCATATTGACATACAATAGAGACTTCTGCTGGCAGAGCAGGTGCTTGCAATCACCTGATACACACTCATTACTTCTGGATCCAGACATGCTATATCCTGAGCAAGATTATTTTGTGAGTGTCGTAACAGTTTGGAAAATCTATTAGCTTATAAATACTGTTTGAGAGCAGCAGCTGTATGGAAGACTGTAAGCATTGTTTAAAATCTGGGGCTTGCTTCCCTTCTCTTTAACTTCTATGCTAGGCAGACAGTCCAAATGCAGTGGCATGGGGTGACAGTAAAAGACAGTCGAATCTATATGACATAACCAGAGTGAAGGTCCTTGGATGAAGAGTTGCTACCGTTGAAGGCAAACCAGCTTCTCGTGTCTGAACTCCTGCAAGCCAGAGCACATAGGCCAGAAACAACATCTGAATCTAAGACTTGTAATCACCAGAACTTCATCACAATCCAGTGTGGTAAGCAGTAGGACAGTATATGGACACTAAGAAAGAAAATCTGTTCACAGAACCTAAGATCAGTGACAAACTCTGCCTTTCTATAGGAAAAAAACCCACATAAAAGACAAGTAAGTTTAATAAAGAGCAGTTCTATTTCTTCACAGAGTTGGCATCATCCAGTTCACACAAACATCCAGGAGCTTCATGCAGAATCTTCTTTAATGAACCTGAGTAACTTAAGAGTAAAAGTGATCTGGGATGAGAAACAAGTGGGAGTTTTGCAGAACAGTTAAAAATAGGCAGTTCTAGGAAACTTTCAACACTTACTGTGCTAAGTAGCAGACAGTTCAGACACTTCAGTGTCTGCCTTCAGCTTGCTTTCAGTGTCACAGCTTGTTATTTATAAGTCACTTATCATAAAACTACCTGAAACTAATGTCTAAATTCTGCAAGGTATTAAACTATACAGAGGTGTCGAGGATAACAGTCAAATAGTAAGAAGCACATAAAAGAATGCTCAACTTTTGCTGGAAAATAGGATTTTAATTCTGTAAGTTTAAATCCTAAACTAGAAGTAGTGCATGCCCCATCAGCCAGAGCTAAATGGTGAAATGAGATTAACTACACAGTAAAAATGAAAAAGGTTCCCATTTTTTTCTGGACGATCTACTTTGCCTATGTTATAATTTAATGTACTGTCTGATCTGGCATTGCTGCCAAAAGAAACAGCTCAGACTTAGTGCCAAAAATTTTTCTTGCTATGCTACACCTGCTGCTCTGTGCAGGCATAACCACTTGCATAGTCATACAGCAAAACCATACCAGGGAACAGCTACAGTCCGAAACTAACTATTTCATCATTATTTTTTGTTAGGTTAGCTAACAGCCAAATCCCTGATCCTGTTTTCTCCTGTGGTCACAGCAATGCTTATGCTGGCACAAGCAGGAGCAGCACAAATACAGAACCCAGAGGCTGAGAAAGGACCACAACTTGCAGTTGCAGCACCAGCTAATGCTGTCTTTAATTGTGTGTGAAAGTTCAGCAGTCATGGGACTTCCTTCTGAGGTTTTGAATTTTACACCACTGTAGCCAATGAAGGAAACCCAAATTGCATCCCTACACAGCTCTGGGCAATGGAGACTCCTGTCCCTAGTGACAGAATGTATTGTATCACTCATCAACAAGCAGCAAGGTGAGATCCTACTCTGACACTGCTCTTACTTTAATCTACACCTTGGATGAGAGACCTAACTGATTAGGACTGCTCCAACTGGATAATTACTTTTGATCTGTTCTGACCCTCCTTCATAATGAGCCAGAATGGTTTCTAACTCCGCTCATAGTATTATACACGTGTACAGATTAAAATATATGCAAAATGCTTGTTTATGAGAAAAAAATCTCTTATTATGAACATGTTTTATTTTGAACATAAGGTGACACTGAAAAATTGAAAAGCATGGGGTGTTCAAGAATTCAGGTCCTTGGAAACTCTGAGCCAATCACAGAGAGGAATATAAATATTGAAAACAAAACTAACATTAAAACCAAAACTATACCCGAGACTATGTTGGTTAGCAGCAGCTCTTTTTTTTCTCCTAGACATCTGTGCCTCCAGAACATGCTGGTCTAGATGCATCTAAACTACTGGTTCAGAAGCCCTCAGGAAATCTGTAGAGGAGGAAATGTTCTGGCATTTATGGAATGGCATCTTCTCTGCCTGCAAGAAAAAATCTGTACTGGGAATATGAGAATGCTGAGCATTTCTTCTGAGTCCCAGTTTCTTGCTCTGTCTGCTGGGAACACTGCAGGAATAAAAGAAAGAGCCAATAGCACCACTGGGTTGCAAGTGTAACTAAGAAATTGAAATATCATTATTTTCATCAAAATGGTCTCACAAGTAACGTATTTTGTAATCTGGCATGAAATTTGCTCTCAAGAACGTTCAGGATTGACACAAACGTTTCGTTTGAAGGTCTGAAATGAACACATATCAGTGTATAAGCTGTTGAAGCTTTTCTTCTTTTTCTCAGCATTGCAAAATCACTAGTGGTTTTCTTATTGTTCAGTAACCTGTTTAAATATTTAGAGAATTTGAAATATACTAGGATCAGAATCCAGTTCTGAGTTTGTGTATGGACAGGATGTTCTGCAATTGCAACATTTGCGCCAGAATTCGACTTTGAATTTAACAGCAATTGTTTTCTTCCTTATCGAGTTGTCAAGCCTTCCTTGTGATGGCTACGACGACCAAAATTTGATGTTGTTAACCACTACAGATCTGAGCTGAAAGCAGTGTAAACTCTGCAAGTTCTACAGAGTTAGCTTTGTTTAGGTCAAGAAAACAACTGCTTGTCTAAATAAAAAGAGGTCACTTACAATCTGAATGTCAGAGCCAATAAGCTGTTTATTGGTGTCAATAGTTCATTTGATAAAAATAACAAAATCGGCTGAGTTAAAATAATCATCATGTATTTAGCTGTCAGAATAGTTGGATAAAATACTGCTGTTTAAAAAACCTTGCCGAAATAAAAATCACATTCTTTGTTCCTGTTCAGTCGCCTTTGCTGAAAGAGAACAGTTTTAATTTTTAGATTTTTTTAAAATAAACACGTACCAAAAAAAAAAAAAAAAAAAAAAAAAGGCAAAGCAAACGGCAAGCCTACTGCAGGAGCCGTGACCGGGAATACCGCGGGCTTCGGCGCCATCTAGGGCTAACAGCGCCTACGGACGCCAGTACCGAGGGTGGGCACGGCAGACCAGCCCTTGTCGTGGTTTGCACAAGTGTCTTCTCTTGCATTTGCACTCCTGGAAGCGCCTTTCAAAGCCATACTCTCAACCGAAAAAAAAAAAAAAAATCAAAAGCAATTATGTCTTACGTGTATTTTACCCAACTGCAGTGAAAGCTTCTCCTCCTTGCAGCTTAAGATGACTTTTGACTTTGGAAGCGCTATTTGTGGTATTGAGAGTACTGAAGTGGGATCCCAGGGCCTGCGTGGCAGTCCTGGGGTTGCACCTCCTCACGGCGTGAGGGGGCTCAGCCTGGATGGAGGGCACTGCTCAGTCAGCATCCAGTTACAAGCTGTATGCAACTTCAGATATGCTGCGTAATTACAGAGCCATATATAAATATTAGCGCGTGCTGTTTCATAGTAAAGAAGTTAAATAACCTTAAATACTCCCCAGCAGCTACCTTCAGCACTGTGCAAGAGGCAGTATTAGCCCACTCACAAACACTGACTCCAAAGGGTTTAAAATGACAGATTTGTTTCAGGGAAAGGAGAAACCGCACCAAAACCAAAGCAATCTGGTAAATCCACCAGTAGGCTGAACTATCATCCTTTAGGGCACACTTTAACAACAGTCCCAAACCCAGCCTTTTTTTCCATCCTTCTGAGTAGCTGCAGAGGTGGGCACTTCTCAGTTACCTCACCACAGATGGCCACTGCTTGGTACCACCATCTGCACAGGGCTGATCATGTCACAGCACCTTTCACCCTGTTTCAGCGCTTCGGAAGGAAACCATGGCTTATAGGATCCAAGACACAGAAAGGAAAAATCCTAGCTGGATTCACTTTTGTCCTTTTTTCTCCCTTTCCCAGCTTTTATATCTTTGTTCAGCGACTTTTTTGTTCACTCCTTTTGACTACAGCATTGCTAAAAATCATTTGAGCCTGATCACCTCTTCCCATACTCAGACCTAAATAGTAGGCTTTTACTCACCATAACAGCAACATTTAGCCTTGTTTTAATTTTCCTTTTTAAGAAAACCCCAAATGCTCAAAGCAGTTGGCACTGGGTGAGGTCTGGCTGTACAACTGGCATGTTCCCACAGCACAGCACGGCACAGCCCAATTCTGCAGTGGCGCGGAGGAGGCAGGAGTGTCAGGGATCAGGCGGGAGCTAGATCAGGAGCTGTTATATCAAAAGGGAGCTGTGCTGGTGGAAGAAGGCCTTGAGGGGAACCGGAGCCCTCCAGAGCCAAGGTCCTGGCAACTGCCCCCTTGGTAGCAGTCTTGTCTGGAGCTGGTGGGAGAAAACCTGTGCTTTTTGATAGCACAGGTGGAAAGGATCCGAGCAGTTACCCCAGACTAAATGGTATATTTCTAACTTTCTTCATCTTCACCTTAAATTTAACTCCAAGGTCTCTGTCAAACTTGCATGGTCAATTACAAAACCTGTGTGTTTGCTGGTAGAGTTCTGTACCTGGAAGACACTGTACTAAAATAGAGTATCATACCCCAAACTGAATATCCTTTCCAGTTGTCCTTTTGGCCCACTTAGCTTCCTTCTGAGCCACAGCACAGCTGGCATTGTTTGGCAGTTTATGAACTGAGCTATTGAATTGCGCTGAACAGTCCAAATATTGGGCAGGGGAGTACTTCAATCTGCAATACCCACTTCTCAAGCTTGCAGCAGCCTTTCTTGTTAGCAGAGCCTTATACAGGTCATAAGAACTACTGATTGCTATTACCCAAAGTCACTAAGTTTGTCTCCTTTTCCCTTCCCTCGCCTCCAACTTCCCTTTCCCAGATTAAGCAAAACATTTTTTTCAGTCTTTCCTCAGTAGATGTCTTTGCTAAGGGTGTTTTTTCCTCTGCATTTGTTTGCAGTGTCTCTGGACAAACTAGACACATTATGTCACCTATGACCCTCACAGAGTAGAACAAAATATGTACCTGAAAAAACAGTACTCTTGCTAGAATATCTCTAACTACTTGCCTTTTCTTTTACAGCACCTTAATAGATACTTGAGTCTCTCTGTTTTCTGAATAGAGTTCAGCTGCACTCTAGTGGCTGTATTCTAGGATTTCAGGCATTTCGGAATTGCCTAAACTCTGTATTTCCACCTACTCAAAGTAATACGATTCACTAACAGTGGAAAATATGCTTCTTCCAGTATGCACGGTTTTTTTTTTCCATCCAGGAAACTCACTGCTGAGGGTTGAGTTCGGAAAGAGTACACAGAATTTTTTTTTTTTTTTTTGTGAAATTGGATTTGAAGCCAGAATCTCAGACACGGTTTTATTCAAACCATGTATTTCAGATGCTTGGTAGGTTGGTTAGCATCTACCTCAACCACTAGTCCTATTGAAGTGCCATATATATATAACCCAAGTATCAAATTTGCACAGTGTCAGCAATTCAGTGTCCATCCCTGTTCTTGAAAAATCAGTCACTAGTGTTTGGTGTTGGTCTGGGACTTACCCACTAGGTGGTGAGGAAGACTCGTAGTTCCATTCCTATAAAAGAGCTTTTTTTAGGTTGGCAAACACTCAGTTTTGGATCTTGTATTAATGCACAGACATTGTGAAGTCAAGGTTAACCCCTGACTACAAGAATTAAGGAAATAATGGGTAAGGACATTTGAGGAGTAGAAAGTGTAGCTCGGTGATTATTAAAGACAGCAAGGAATATATAAAATACCATGGTGATTTTTAAAGGGTATAAAAATTAAAGCATTTTTTCCATGTGTTATAGATAGGTATACAGCTTGGGAATAAGGCATGCAATGTTAAAAGAGGAAATATAGGCTGGCAATGGTAAATATTCCCAGGATAAAAGGAAGAAAATGCCCGAGTCTTTTAAAAACAAAATTGGGCAGGACAAAAGAAAAACATGTCATAAAGATCCACTTTGCTTTGGGACTGGGACAAACATGAAGACTAAATTCTTATGAGGTTTGAACTTTTTTTGCTTGGCTCTAGGAAAATTGACATGTAAACTCAGTTATTCTAGAAAAATAAGCCATTCTGAAAGCTGTTCAAAGTAAGCCCTTGACTCCACTTAAAACAGGATGCTGCAGGACAGAACACCACCAGAAAGAGGTGAGAGAAAATGGAAAATATTGACGCTCTTTGAAGGCAGCAGAATGTGGGCAGTGTGAATTTCCCTCCTGCGTTGCCTAAAATGGTTAGACTCTCACATTTTGAAATACCAGTCACCAGACCATCACTACATCTGAAGGAACTGTACCATTGGCAGCTGTAATTTGAAGAGGCACATTTTTTACGTGGAGACTGTGTCACTGCAGGCATCAACTATAAAAGACCTAATTCTTTAAAAAGAGGAAAAAAAGGTCACAATGGAAAAGGTACACACCTGGTAACAGTTGTAACGTCAATGTTTCTCAGTATTTGAAAATCTAAGAGCTTAAAATCCATTTCATGGAAGATTGCCAACTGAATATATAACAAATTATATTATGGAACAGATGTATCTTGTGCTGCCTACTTACTGTGTCTTCATTTCTTGCAATATAAGATTGAACTACTAAGATTCAAAGCACGTGATCAGTCCCAGCAGACAGTTAGGATTGTCACCTCTAAAATGTATTTAGTTATCAGTCAAATTTCTGCATGTAGCCTGTCAAACTCGACATTCTTCCCCAGGAACTCTCTGTGGCCTTGTCTGTTGGCTGCAGTTCATTTAACCACTGTAATGCTATCCCTGCAGTCATCGTCTCTTCCTCCATAAAAATCAGATGTGGTTGTTTCCCAGACATCCTACCTTATACTCCTACCCAAATCTGACTGGAGATTCGGGCATGTGGGCTTGCACAAGTGTGGACATTCAACTTTTTCTCTCTCAATATCCTTTCTTGGTTACCATCAGTGTTGAAATTGCCTCTCTGAGCAGAGGACACTGGACGCAACAGAAGCACCTGTGAGAAAGTGCTAATTCCGGAGGTATTAGTGCTAATTCTCACTGACTCTGAAGAGAGAAAGCGAAATAATGAACAAGTGGGAAAATATGGGAAGAGTGAACAGAAGAACAATTAAATGCGTGAGAAAATAATGTGGGGTCTTTTTTCCAGGATCAAGATACTCCTTTTGTGGAATATGGGATTTGCCACATTGCACTTCTGGGCCTCAAAGACAGACATTTAAAAGCAGCTTTCAAAACAACTCTCTGCAGTCTGGTTGGGATTGGGGGCCATGACTCATGCATGGTTATTTGTGAGTTGAACAACATTTTCCATTGACATGTTCAAATACATACATAGGTTGGAAATGCAGTTTAAAATTGTTACACTAATCTAGCAGTATATCTGAAAATTCAAAGGTAGAAAATACAAAGTGATGTTGCCTCAGCAAGCCTCGCTTGGCCACCACATCCTATGTGTTTATCACACTACAAAAGAAGTTCTAGACAAAGACAAAGCTCAAGTACGTGTGCAGCTGGGTTTTGTAGAATGCGTGACATATCCATGGAGCTACAATGTACTCACAGTGACACAGACAGGATCCAAGCAAATAATAATTAGATAAATATGTTAGAATTTCTGTGTTAGTTGCTCTCTAGACTAGGAGATTGACTTTAAAGGTGACTGCTTTTCTCCTACCTCAGCATCAGAATAAATGATGCTATGATTCTTCTATAACGTCATCAGAATAAATTTTGACCAGCCTTATTAGCTTTATATTAGTACAAATAAGGAATTACACAAATGAAATTAGAGCTGCTATGCTGGATTTGGGATAGAAATTAGATTAGAAGGTAATGAAATACTGTAACGGAACAAACAATCAGAAATTATAGCACAGGCTTCTTCCTGTCTGTACTGTAAGACACTTGTTTCTCTGTTGAAAGACATGGTGTGTGATGGCATGTCTGAGATGTATGCTTTGAAATCTCCCCTTTACCACTGCTGATAATGCACCATCAAAATGACTTCTCCTTTGGGGATTCTTTGTCAGAAGTTAATTTAGTCCTATTTTTGTCCACAGACCTAGATTTACAATGAAGAAGTGATGATATTTCTGTAATACTGTCAGTACATGCCTCATACGATTCATACAGGTAATTTCACATAAGAACCCATAAAACACAGCTATATCATGTATTTGATAAATGCTACACTGTTTAGAACAGCTGTTGCAGCAGTTCAGCTTTAGAGAGTTTTAAATACCATGCTGCCATCATTTACCAAAATTCTCGAGAAAAAGAAAGCTACTTTAAATCAGACTGAATTTCAGAAGGAGAACTCTTATATACAATACTATAGAGACTTGTAGATATGATCTCAACTACATGCAAGTGTATGCAATGCACTTGCAAATTACAGACCCCAGGTTAGAAGGTCTTCAATGACTAGGATTAGTGAGAGTGATGCATTTCATTAGAAAGAAGAGACACTTTCCTTTCCAGTGCTTCAGAACTATGCATCTATTCTTACTAATATAGGAAGCTCACAAAATACCACCTTTTGTGCAGCCTAATGGAGCAGATGTGAAGTCACCCCAAGCATTCATACCAGCACTACTTTGGGAGGAAGTGCCACATCAAGAAAAGGGAGAATGGACATGCTGGCTTTTTTTTAAAAAACAGGCACATTTGCAATTACTAAATGTAGTCTCACCAAAGTGACCTACTGATAGGATGGAGCCTGAACTGGCTATACATGATAGATGCAGTCTATCATGTCCCTGTGGTAATATTATGGTTCTGTGGATTCTTTTTCAGGCACAAAAATCCTCATTAGAATTAGCTGAAAAATGGAGCACTGAAACAATGACAATGTAATAATTTTTCATCTACGCTTGTCCATTTTTTAGTTTCACTGAGAGATTCCTTATTTGAAGGCATGCTGACTGTAATTCCATCCCTAATTCATGCATACCTCCTTATGTACAACTCCAACAATAACCTTTTATTGTTGTTCAAATCAAAGAAAGATAATGTGACAGTTCAGGTAGTGAGGTAAGTTGAAGAAGTTTATCTTAAGTGAACATTTTCTTCTTTAGATGGGGGCTTGCCTGGGGTAGACTTGCACAGAAGCAGTAACCAATGTCTGTGCAGATAATATGCCAATATTTTTATACTGCATGGGGTGTGTAAATATGTAAATATTTATGTATGCAATTACAAGCAAATAGGGTCCATAGGAGCTTACTTTTATGTAGCAGGCAGAACATTTTCAACACTTTGCTGTGCTTCCTTGTTTACTTATTTATATTCAGACAAAGGAAGTGGTAAGGCTGACTAGCTGACAACTTTTCTGAGAAGAGACCATTTTGTATTAGAGGAAGCAGTATCTCTCTTGGATGTCCTAAGAACGCAGTTCTAAATTAAAAAAAAAAAACCAGTTCTTAAACAGAAGAAGCTGGGTATTAGGCAAGGAGTTACTGGACACGCTGGAGGTGGTCATACACAGGGAATATATGGCTGTTTCATCGATAGTAGTGCTATGAACATTCTCTAACTGCCTAGAGGAGAAAACTCACAATGGATTTGCGAAACATTCCCTACCGTTCAGATGTGGTTACATGGAACGCAGATGACTTAGCAGAGTATTTTAGGACGGTAAGTTTAACTATGTTTCATCTTTGTATGATTGAGGAGCAAACTACTGTAGCATTGTTTGTGCTAACTTTATGTATTTTTATAATGGGCAAAGCTTGCTGCAAAACTAAAAGCAAAACCACAGACAATTAAGAAGCTGAGCTAAACTGGCCAGTGAAATCTATAAATGAATCTTGAAAGTGTGTTTTAAATTGGGTATAAGAGACACTCGTAGCTTTTCAGAGAAAATACACATTTTACTGCAACAATTGTTGATGTAACATATATTAACAGCTGTAGAAGACATTAATGTGTGAAGATTACAAGTCTTCTAGGTCGTCTTCAACGATTTTCAGAAGAGAGATTTTTTTTCAAATTGCTGGGTGTTCACAGATGAGCCTCTGAATGTCTTTGCTAATCAAACCCATGAGAACCCAGCCAGGAACTTAATGGTTGTGGGTACACAGACTCCTAATTTTTTTAGGCTCAGTTGGAAAAACCTTTCGCCCTTTGCTTAGACTTCCCTATTCCAGAACTTCTTGGGGAAAACTCATGGCTCAAGATTACTAGCTACCCCTTCTTTCCTGTCACTGTTACTTTTTCTGATGTTACGTTGTCTGCCTAGCTAGGAATTTCTGGGGTTTCTGACATCTTTTTCACCTGTGACAATCTATAAATTTCATTTTACAATACTGAAGAAATACTTTGAAAGGCAACACAGGAATTCACTGCCAACATATACCCTCTGCACAGCAATGCTGACTTTGTAATTGCCCAGGAATGTGTAACTAATGGAGCCATTTTTACTGAAATTTCATTTCCATGTGTTCTCTGTAAATTGCTCATTTTTCAGTTCACATCAGAGATGATAGTGCCTGCTCCATCTCCCTTGCAACAGAACACGTTCCTCCCAAAGTCCAAAACTGTCAGCCTGCAATTTAACATTCAGATCAATCAGAAGATTTGGGAAGATGTTCAAGTAATGCCAGCATAGCTTGTTAATTTTCAAGTCAGGTGTCAGACTAGACTTGTAAAACCTGGAACAGTTTGGGCTTCATTTTGAATCATGCAAAATTTATTGTTTCAACAGCTCCTGTAACTCTGTGAGAGTTTTATTTGGGGAGCTGAGGCAAGTTTGATACTAGAATGCAAAACTAGCTAATAAAGACAAACAGATCAAACATAAAGTCTATGTCTACCAAATCTCCAGAGAAGTGAAACTGCCAACTACTTGCAAACCTCTAATTTTAGGGTGCAGGGCTTAGTGGCACAGGAAAGTGAAACGAAGAATTGGAGATGGAACATATGAGATCATTATCAACAGTCAAATTCAGACAAATAAGAAAAACATTACAACACTGGTGCATGGTGGTTAGGATCACCATTTCCAAGAGACTGAGAAGGGAAATGGCTTCCTGAAAGAGTTGATAATGATACTCTTAACAGTGATAAAAGGATTAACTGTACATTCTATCATAACTGAATGGGCCTGGTTACACTAATTTTTTAGTAGCTCCCCTCTACTGATCCAGATACCCCCCAGGACAGAGATAATCTTGGCATTCCACTTTTGGGGAGGTGAATCAGGGCAAAAGCTGCTTGAAGTCATCTAAGAAATCTGTGTAAGACAATAATGTCAGCCTGTCAGCCAGCTCTGGGCAACTGCCATAAGTAACCAGGTCTTCTGCTCAGATAAACTAATATAATTTTCCTCACACATATTAAAGGGCCAAATGTTATACCTTAGGAATGCTTTATTTGCAACTGACTAATATATTTTGCATGCAGCCATATGTTCAAAGTCCAGGATTCAAGTCCAAGAGGGCTAAGCAATTTTTTTTCCCTCCTAAACTGAGGTAATTGTGGGATGATTTTCAAAGGACAATCACATGCAAATCTTCCTCACCTAAAGTGATTGGTCATGACATAGGACAGTGGTAAAATTTTCGTCAATTCATTGTTAGCTTACACCTTCATAGTTGCAAAATTCAGCCAGCATACACATCAGTAATTTATATAACAGTACTATGATGTATTACTGGCATGAATAAAGTCAAATAAGAATTCTTCACACTTAACAGTAATAACATCTAATTTACGATTCTACATGTATTAACTTAAAGCATATTTTAATATAAACCATGCATTCAAAATAGGGAAGGACCAATAAAGAACCAAACTTTCAAATAATTTCTAAAGACTTTAAATTTTTTTAGAAAAAGCAAAGATGTTCATATTTCTAATATCCCAGGGGTTATTTTTAACAGCTAAACAGTATTTTTCATCAATTACTTTCAGAATGAGATTAGGTCTCAGTTACATCGATGTGTTCTCCCAAGCATAGCAGTTGCTCACTGCTGCATCCAGACTTGTGCTGGTAATGTCATGATAGCACTCATCATATGAAAGAGACATTATTTACAGGTTTAAGTAAGTACTCAGTCTGAACAAAAGTCTTAATCTGTATCCTAAAATATTTAGCAGAGTTAGGTCTGTTTCTGCATATAAGTAACTGAAGGTGGCTCCTAAAAATATTCTGTCAGGTGTTCAGAAGTTTTCAGGATCTGTTCTCATATAACACCAAGTTACAAGATTACTCCTTAAAGCGAATAAAAAGGATAGAACTAAGAAAGGACATAACACTTCCTATAAGATGTTCTCTGCTGTAGGGGAATTCTCCCAGCAGCACAGGACCATCTGCCTACATAACTTTCACTAACTAAAGTTTCAGGCAGGACCACAGCCATTCTTCTGTCTTGAAGGCTCTAAAAAGTCACTTGTCTGCCCACTCTTTGGCTTCCTTCTGGTATGGACTTGATCAGCTTGAAACAGAAAAAAATGTATTCTAGCCAGATCAAAACCATAAGCTGTGTACTCACATTATGCTATTACTGTTCAAATACAGAAAACCTTAAGACACCCACTGGAAATATTTAAGAGTCATGTCTTGCTAGATGTGGCTAGTTTTTTGGGTTTTGTTTTTTGGGTTTTTTTTGTTTGTTTTTTCCTAAGCCCCTCAATTTACTGTTAAATTTTTGCCTTGTAGGACCAGGAGCTTTCTTTTCTTATGTACATGATCAACTTCTAAAATACATGTCCTTGTCCTAGATGCTAGTGTAAAACATAATATTGTGGAAAAGCTTTCCAAATATTATAGGTAATTTCCAGGATTTACAAGTGACATGTCCATGCAGAAGCAGCAGCTTTTTGATCACAACAACGAATTCAATGACTGGGATCAGGGCTTCTGTATTCCAAGATACTAAGGTTTTTGCTGTTTTCCACAACTGTTCATCCCAGTCAGTTCCACAACTATCCATTTTCCAAGTACTTCTTTGGGCCAGGCAACTGTGAGATGGTTTTTAAATGTGAGGAATTACATGTTCCTAAATGATTGAAAATCCTCAAGTCCACTGAAGAATCCTTGTCTTAAAAATCCATGTTTACAGAACAAAATGAGCTATTTAGACAGGCTCTAGTATACAAAAGGGTAACTTGAAGCACCTGCTCAAAGCTAGCCGTATGGCTAAGTGTCTTAATCCATTCAACAACAATCATCATCTTTTCATTGACAGTTAAAGTACAAGGACTGTGAGAAAGTCGTGAGAAAGCACAGCATTAATGGACAAAGGTTTTTGGTAAGTAAGAGTTGTAAAATTCCTTCCTATAAAATTCCAATCAAGTGATTGTTTTCACTCCTCCTTACTTTGCATTGGCAGATGCAAAGTACTTAGCTCGCAGATGGTTACTAAGGTATGAATATGACAACTAAACACCTTTGGTAAAATCAGCCAGACATCTTGCTTTAAATATGGAATGCTGGGAACCCAAGCATGTTGTTTAATATGCATATATTTTAGTATTTTTTAAACTGGCAGGGAAGTTATAAAACCACAATCCTGTCTTGAATTCATCTCTTCCTTTATAGGAAGTGCTTGTTTTCAAATACTAACTACAGAAAACTCACATTTATTCATTGTCCTCTTCTACTAAAGAAGACACAGACCTGGTCAGAATGACTGGCCTTCTGTTGTAAACAGTATTTCATGCCTCTATAGTTAAAATTAGATTTCTGGTGCAGCAGTACACAAAATCACTGAACTTTAAGAGCACCAGAACTAGTAAGCGAAGTCCCAGTGGCTTTAAATCAACATTGCTCCTGGCTTTACCAACACCTTGGCTTAACTTTAGAAAAGCTGATAACTTCCATTGATAGAGCTGCTGTTTTCAGATCTTAAATACACATCCATGAAGATGTGTAAGGGCTTTTATTATTACTTCATTTTACTTCTATTTTATTTTATTTCCAAATATTAACAACTACTCTATTTTCCCCAAAAGTAGTCATTTTGATCATCTGTATAATTAGTCATAGTGGGGAAATCTACGCATACCTCTTCTAAAGCCTTCTTATTTTTTATTTACTTGTCCTAATGTATCAAGCTTTTTGACATTTCATTGAAATGCGGCATAAAAATTTTCAAACACCTTTTGTAGGAATGGGATATTATACCTCCCTCCTACTGAGTGGAGTCAGAATTATTCAGATGCGTGTCACAGGATTTATCTTACTAACCCCTAAGAAACTCTCCTTAGCTCAAGCACTAAGGATCTGTGGCTGGAATGGGAGTTCTGGCTCTGGAAGCGTTAAGAAATTCTGGAAGTTTGTGAGGTACAAATAGCAAGAGCAATAACTGTGTGATTCCTAAGCAATTTTTGTAATTTTTTATTATTTCCAGAGTGTTTCTGTAAATACATAGCTCAGAGCACAGCATTTCTTCAGAAGCATCCTAGTAGATTCAAAGGATGCTTTTCTATTAAGTAAGCAAGCAGCTGCTCATGTCTGCTGAGACTTTTTTTTTAAGGTTTTGACCTACTTGTCAATTGTATAATGCAAAAAAGGTTCACCTGTTAAACAGAACAACAAAAGGAGACTTTAAGTGGAATATTCTAAACTACAATGCAATCTTGAAAAAAAAAATGCTTCTCTGTATGAATGGTTTTTCAAAGAAATATCTTTTTACATTTTGTAAGTTATTGGAAACTGCCAAATTACATTCGCACAGAAGAAACTGTTAAGACTGAATGCTTGCAGGCTTTTTATCTATTGTCAGATCTATATGGTAAACGTGACTGTAAAAATATTGCTGTCTTATTCATCAGAATAACATCCTAGTTTCAAAGTCATATTTCTGTATCTACTGGCTACCACAAGGGAAGTCCAGTTGAGATGTAGCAGCAATAAAACCAGAGGGATTCCATGTAACTTATGCTAATAAAATTCTCTAATATTTAAAATGGCAACATAGTCCTTTTATGGGAGTTTAAACCCATAATATTTGTCAGGTTTATCACCACAATAGAATTCCACAGAGAAGCTTAAAAAGTCTTTAGAAAAAATTATGATTCTTCAGTAAATCCTGCAGGACATTTCCATAAAGGGGGTACATTTTTTCTGTGTTTTACTTCTGTGAGTACTCCCAGAGGTAAAATAGTGCTGGAAAAAACAGATAGGATTTGTGCTGTCCTGAAAATCATTGATAGCATTGTGAACCAAGGTGTAATTAGAAACTTCTTATTGTTGGCAGTAAGAAAGACAGAAAGAATCAGACTATCATCCATGTTCCAAAGAGAGTTTGCGAAGCTTGTGATTAACTAAACAAAACACTTTCTCAAAAGTTTTCATAATGCACTCATTTGTCCTAAACTTGGTGTTGCACAAGAGGGAAGAAGAGAGGGGCTGACTCTGCAGGAGCATCAGTAAAGCTCTCAAGACTCAGCACATCTCAGCTCAGGTCAGGAGTAGTCTGCAATCTAATTGCTATATTATGCTTGAAGGGGGAAGAAACACTCTCCCCCTCCCCCATCCCAGTTTCCAGAAGGATTTTTGTTAGGCTGCCAAGGCTGCTTTTAAGTCCGAGGAGTTTTCCAGCTACATCTCCACCAGAACATGTGATTTTACGTATACTGTGATGTTACAGACATGGTTCTTCACACAAAACTCCAGCAAATGGTGCTCTCTTTTAAAATCTACAGTTTTACCCTGAAACTTGCCTGACAAAACAATTTTGCCTGATTTCACTATGCAGAGATGAAGGAATTCAATATATCTAGCTTCTGAAATCACTTAAATACCGTATTTTTTAGCTGTACTAAAAAGATATGAAGTAAAATAGCATAAATTAGAATCTATGGTAGGAGTTTGCCTTCCCTACCAGGAACAGCTCTTTGCAAAGGGCATTTCATTGCACATTGCCTTAAACCTACAAGTGTTTAAAAAAGCATTTGAAATATTCTGTCCTTTTTTATTTAGTGTGAGAAGCATAATTCCAAAATTGCCAGGAAGAATGCCACTGATGATGATTTCAAGCAAACCATGTGAGTTCTTTTGAGCTCACACCCATTACCAGTAGCACAGGGTGTTACCAGGATGTAGCTCTCTATTAATTGTTTGACACTGTCCACTGAGATGAATTATAGTATCTCAAGACTTCTTTAATAATAAATACATAAAGGATATGTTTTCCTGTATGCTAGGTGATGGCAATGTATAATGAAAAGCAATATCCAGAAAGCAAGAGAAGGAAAAGAGAAAAAAAATAAAAAGGAAGACTTAAAAATAGTTCTGGAATTTTTTGGTTTACTGTCTGTTCATGTGCTTTATCTTAAGTATCTCTGCCAATCTCTGGGGAGAAAGCTGTTGCAGAAAAGGGTTTTATTTCCAGTTCTTTTGAGAAACAGAGCAGGGATGGATTTTAACCTTGCCTATAAGTCAATATGACAATATAACACCAATGAAGATTAGAACCCAAATCAGAAAAGCAAATGACTTGACTTTAACTTTGCACAGAGCCCCATTAATTTGAAATTAATCCTGGAAGAATGGCTCATCTGCTGTTAAACAAATTTGCCCAACTCTCATCTAGTAAGAGCTGGTTTAAGATTTTACTTCTCCTTACAGATCTTTTTGATAAGCTATCATTAAAACATTTTAGTTACAGAAATACTTCTCTTGGAAGTTAGATGTGATTATTTTGTAAAAGTCCTTTGTGTGTAAACAAATATACATGATGTTCATTAACCTCCCTGCTAGTTTAATACAACTGGCAGCAACATAAAGTAAAAACCAACATGCAGCAAAATACAAAAAATATAGAGAAGATTTTTTATGAAAATGGGTTCACATGAGCCATGGGATGGGCAGGCTGTTATCTTGCATCGCTTCTCTATGCACTTTATATTCCTATCAGTTGAAACTTCATGCCACATTTTTAAATATGCGAACTTCTGTAAGTTGCAGGGTGTTCCATGAACAATTTTGTGATATATACCATGTGTTTCCTTTTCAGAACATGTCTGAAAATGATATTCAGAAATTTCCCAAACTCAGAGTGCCGTAAGTAAAGCCAAACCAATTTGACATTAAAAATTATCTTAGCTGGTCTGCAGTAAAAACTCATAGGAAATATGGGGCAAATGATTTGCAAGTGATTAGAGACCTGCTTATTGCAGTGTACTGAGAGAAAAAGAAGAATGTTTCAAAATAAAAGGAGTGTTGTCATGACTGCTCAAGCACAATGATACAACACAAAAAAAATTGTCTGGGGGATGTTCAAAAGAACTTATCCATAAATTCTTTGACTGACAGCAGCTACACAAAGGTTAAACTTTTTTGCAAGTATTACCTTCCAAGTGTGATTTAACTCTTCACTGCTTAACTGTTGACTTTAACTCAAAGAAAAAAAAAATCAGGTATGTACGCAACAGTCGAGGAGTTCAAGCGATTTTCATCATGTGCTTTTCCTTTAGGTAGGCGTTACAGCTAAATCAGTCTGGAACATTTGATTTAGTGTTAAATAGCTTTCCTTAGCTCCTGTGGATTAGGAAACTTGAAAAAGTTTCTAATTTACCTGAATAGCTTTCATGATTTCATAGAAATTATGAAATGAAGAACAATAATCTCATTAAGTCAATACTGAGTAACAGAAATTAGCTTCTTCTAATACTTCATGGTGAAAAATGAAGGATTTCATTTTGCTGTGAGTTCTCTGGTACATATTTAAGCTGGAAGTTAGAATGTTCCTAACCATGAGCTCTCCATGGTCTTCTGAATAAAGCAAGGAGGAAAAAGAAAAGGAAAAAAGGAACTCAAGTTGTTCCAACATGGCTGTTTCTTTGTTGCTCATTTCCCAGTTCCAGACTCACTCCCTGTATGCATATCTTGATTTTGCTACAGGAGATACAGTCTGTTTCGTCTTTTCTGATACATCAGAGCTTGTGTAAGGTGTTCTGGTGAAGCTAAGAATACTGAAAAATTTTGAAATACCTGTGTAGTCTGTCACATTCATGTGTTCATGAGTAAGCTGGTGGCTAGATCTGAGGGCAGGAGGATACCTCTGTTCAGCTCAGATATGCAAGGACTTGAACTTGAAAGCCTCGGACATGACATGTTTCTTAAGATCGTATCTATATGTTCACACAATAAATTTCCTGATGATAGGGATTGGTGGTGTATGATATGTTAGTAAAGGGGTCCAGATGCCATGAAAAAAGATGCCGTGATGTCTCAGCATTTTTGAACTTACTGTCAATTACAAGGAACATTTAACTATGGTTACTGAGACTGAGGAACCAGAGTTACATTACATTGTCTGAAAAACTCATCTTACCATAGCGGCTTGTAATTCTCTGATAATTTGTCCCTCCTTAACAGTCTTTTGGCAAAACTGCCTTGTGTTCTCCTTGTTTGAATTTCTAATTTTGAGAACTTTTGGTGATTTCCTTTTAAATTCATGAGTCAAAAGTGCTCAGTGGAAGGTCTAATAAACACACACATACAAGAGATATTAATGTCATAGGTGAATAGTTAAAATGAAATGTAACAATGTGGAGTTGCTCCTATCTCCTCGTCTAATCTATTGATATCTCAAAAATGTTTTGAAAATTCGATTTTCACAGTCCACTTACCTTGTAACACTCTAGCAGAAAGTGAATAGCCTTTTCTAGTCAGATCTTTTGGGTTTCTCAACAAGAAGAGAACTTGAAATCAAGAGCTTTAAAAGAAGAGAGAAGCTTGGTGCACAACTTGAAGAAATGAAATAAGTAAATTAATAAATCTGAATGAGAGTTCTGGAGCTAATGCCCTTGTTCTCAGCTTTCTCCACACCTACAAACAGGGAAACAATTCACTAGAATATTGTGAATATAGATGGAAAAAGTTTGGTGTGATGTGGGGGTCCTCCATGTAATGCCACTGTTTAAGGCAAGGATTTAGATCTTTAATAGGAAAGAGAACTGGTTGGCATTTAAAAAAAAAAACAAAACACCACAAAAACCAAACCAAAAAACCCCCAACAGAATAAAATTCATGGGTAGAAGAACCTGACATTTTTTTAACATTAATTTAATTACTTCAGAATCTCCACACTCTCACCAAAACAGAAAGTGCTCGTTGTTGACTTCTACTAGAACACATTCACACCTTACTTTTATATCATGATGCAAACGTCACCTAGTAGGAAGAATTTTTCTACAAGTTGAAAGACACATTAGCATACTGTAGTTATAGTACCTGTGCTAAAATTGGAGCATATTCTGTAAAAATGCTTAATATAAATGGCAAGTGTCACACTTAAAGCATTGGCTAGTGGAATGAATAAAAAGCACATATACAAGAAATACTGTTCTCCAGTAAATTTAGCAGGGTTATGCTGACCTACATGTACTGAGAATAGAACCCAGCACTTGCAACTATACAACGTTTGCAAACCACAGCCTACATCCATACAGACCTCCTGAGCTGGGTATGTGGTTTTAGTAAATATATTACATTTGAGCAAATCTACTGATCAAGTTTTGAATATAACTGTGTCATTATTTGGGGATGATTCTGAGACTTTTACAAAAATCTTAAGTGTCTAAGTAAGTAACAATTGTCATCACAAAGTACAATAAGCCATTTCCTGAAACTAATACCCCCAACCCCCAATCTTCTGTAATTATTAACAGAATTATTATTTTGAAAGTTAATCTCCACCAGCCATGTTACAGGTGCACATCTTCATGAATCTTCTTTTGGCTTACTTTTAAATACCAAAAAAGGATTTAAACACTATTTTGAAAATTACAATACTTCATAAAGTCTTTAAAACTCTCCATTAAAAGGGCCGAACTCTTTACTGAAAACTTTGCTAAAAAATTTACCTATATAAGGGCACCATATAAAAGTGGTTGATGCATCCAGACAGTCCTGCAAGCTTTATTCTGGCTACCTTTTTGCAGGCAAAAGGGTTAATGGACAATAAGTCTGCACAGGATTCACCGCACCTGCATATGCATAGGGCACAGATAGATTTCTTGAGGGATCATAAACTCCACAGTTCATTTACCTCAGTAGGGATTCCCATTCTTCTTTGCAGTCACCACCTAACTTTCTTGTATGCCTGCAAGAGATCTTCACTGGCATGGTTAAGGAAATCTATCCTGCATCTCTATTGGGGCGTGATAACTTGTGGAGGATGGAAAACGAAGACTGAATGAAGACTGACTTTGTCACGGAGTATTAGAGAGGATCAAACCCAAAAGTTGTCCTCATCTTTGAGTTATGCATAAAGCTGTGCCAAACAGAGCATTAGATGACTGGAAACCCATATGCCCTCCTTTCCTTGCCATATCTAGGCCTTTAAATAAACCTGCAAATTTGAAACCATTATTCCATTTGGGGCTTCTCTGATAAATATGAAGTTTTAAATTTCATTCAGAATATTTACATTGATGATGCTGTCACTCTTTGGAACCCTGAGACCTCTTGCACTTATATTGCTATTAAAGCAATCTCAGGGAGAAGTTTAGAAAATGAACTTTGCTTAATGCTATATTTTTATTTAACATGGAAGCCTTTCTTTCATTCCCATTTACATGCACAGTAGAATCAAAGGTGTAGCTCAGGCACAAGGTCCCAAAGCAAAAGACAGAGTACAGCCCCACTCACCACTTCACTTTCACCCTTTCCTTTAGACAAGAGGGAGGTGGAAAAAGCAACTTGGTCTTTGCCAGTTCTGTGTTGTAGTTGAACTGCTCTGAGTAGACATAGGGAAGAGTGAGTGAAGAGAGATTCTTGGATTGGTTTAAGGCTCCGGTTCAAAAGGCAGTACTTGGACACATGCTGAGCTTCAGGCACTTCTTCAAGCTACATAGAAAATGCCACCACGTAGTATTTCTACTTGAATATATACCCTTCTGTTTGAAGATACAGAATAACCACTTCAAATCACTTGGTTAAAAATTTACTTTTAAGAACACTAATCATAGCTTAAGAATTTAAGCACAGTTGCCATTCTATGAAAAGATATATGCCTGTGTGTTCCAGTGACCTACATAGATCTGCTATGGCACTGATGAACGATCTTTGAAGACCTCATACTGCATGATTACATGTGTTGGAGCCCAGTCTCCAGGTTCCAGACCATGAATCGTTTTCCCCTACTTCCCTTGTTCACAGATTTAGTGGAAATGCCATTACCTCAAAGTTATCACATTCCCACAGACCTTTAAGGAGCAGAAATGTTTGGGCCAAGTAATTTAGTGGTAGGAACACCTAACACATATATTTTCTCCCTTTTCCCACTCAGAAATTAAAACAAATAATTGTGGCATGACCATCAGCTTTAGAGATTGGGTTATCATGACTGTAGCTGTCATTGTAAGCAAGAGATAGCATCACAGTTGACCTAACAATTTGTTCAGTTATTAATAGCTTAGCTCAGTTGCAACCTGTTTTCTTCAAACATACACTATGCTTAATGCTTGGCATTTTTGTAACAATATGAAAAACTGTTAAGAACTGTACTGTTATGTGTTTTGTTGAGCTCATTCATATTACTCTGGTACTTGCTGTATCTTATGAAAGAATCATTTAAGTTAATATCAATACTAGTAGGTTAACATACACACCAGAAGCTTCACAAACAACACACTGCATCCTGAAAGAGTAAGCAGTACGTTGGTGAAACAGGGAAGGGATATGGTATATTTTACACCGAGCACACATTGAATATCTGTCTCAAGCACTAACTGAAACTCAGACCTAATCATGAGGGTGTAATTAACATTTTGATAATAAATCTAATGAAACAAAAGGCCAATATACAGCTTAAGGGACACATGGAGTTTTCTTATTGCTCATTATCACTATTGGCAGTCACAGAAGGTCATGAAGGTTTATACTTGTGGATAACAAATGTGAGTCTTGCAAAATATTTTAAAGCGCATTCAACAGAATGTGCCTTACTTAATGTGGTCAGAATTAATAAAAAAGAAAAAGCAAATATCTCATTCAAAATAACAGGGGTGGTTGGTCGATGCCTGAACCATAATCTAAACACTGAAGTTAGTCTTTGCCAGTCTTATTGTTTACTATCTTGAGAGAAAACATTTCCAAGTTTTCAGTAAGTCAAGGTACTAATACAGGGTGTTGATTCCTTTGGCTATCCTCAGTGGCAGGTTGCTAGCAAAGCTGAGATTTGAAATTTTCAACCTTGGTCAGAAAGCTTATAGCATATCCCATAACACTTGTGAAAATTTCCAGTAATAAAAAGAGCATCATTGCACTAAAGTATATAATTGCATCTGCCAGTTCAAACACAGCAATGTGTGTGCTAAGTTCTGAATGGGAGACATTCAGAGCCTACAAACATGGCACGGTCTGAAAGTTGTTCTACTTTTGGGAGAGTCAAAGTGCAAACCAAAAAATAAGAAATCTAATGCCCTTCTCTTTCAAAAAGGTATGCCTTGGGCAGAGATGAATGTGTGTGTACACATGCTTTCTCAGATGGGATGCTAAAGGCTGTTGAAAGTGTTAGAACACAACTGATACTCAGTCAGTTTTGGAGCCAACTTAATTGTATTGCATCTGCCCAACACACTTTTCTCAAAGGCCAAAATAAAGACTTCATCACAAACTATGCTCGACAGCGTTCAATATGCAACTACGCAACTTCCTGGCCCTAGAGGACTCTGCCTTCCATCTCTCACTCATCTTAAATCCTTTATGCCATTACATGTCGAATGGACTCTGCTCACAACAACAATATCTGCAGTTAAGCGAACAAAAGCCAGTTTTGGAGTACTGCTTTGGGGGTTGGTTGTGTGTTTTTTTTTTAATTTTCGACTTCCTGCTAGTTTTAAGCTAAGTGTCTGGTGGAGGAGGTAAAAAGAGAAAGAGAAGTCTGAGTAACATTTTCTGCAAGTGCTGTTGCCTTATCCTCTCCTATCATCCACTCCCACAACTCAGAAAGCAGTGCGGTTTTGGTACTTCCTTCCTCACATGGCTACAGACTCAGCTGCTCAGTTCACCCATCTTCTGTAATAACATTGCTTTTAAAGTATTACCATTCTAAACTTTGCTTTCTTCTAATAACCTCTCTGAGCCATTCATTTGAAGCATTTCAAATAAACTTGAAGTAAAGATTAGATACTGTATTTTAAGCAGCAAATGATTAATTTTTGGCAGCAGGATCAGATAAGCAACTTTTTCCTTTCAGTTTTTCCTTAAAAAACAGTTGGTGTAAATTCTCAGAGCAGCCAGCCCAGGTTTAGTCCAGAAAGCTTCCAAACACTAGGTCTCATTCACACCCACGGAAGCCTGAACTAAAAGAATTACTAGCTCTAACCCCAGTGATCTTCATTTTACTTCTTTAGCTGAAAATAAACACAATATTATGAAAGATCCTTCCTCTACCTCTTCTACAGCAGAGAATAAACAGCACACAAGTTCCGTAATGCACTTCTCAACCAAAGCACTGGTATACGCAGTGCACTGTTCACCCCAGAACATTTCCTGATGTTTCACACGGAATTTATTATTCACACAGCAACTTCCTTATCCCCTGCAGCAGAAGGAAATTTCTTGTGCAGGGGATTGTTGATTGCATGGGAAAGAAGAAGAACAAGAGGAGTCCTATGTCTATAACTTGGCATTTTTCTTGCTTTATACAATTTTCTTGGATAATGATGTCAGATTTTGACAGCTGTAATCCTTCTTACATTATTAACAATTGTGCATGTGCTCATATCAAATGGGCAAGTATGACAATATTTGCTTCAAATCAGAATATTGCAAAGTACTGTCTTAAAAGAGAAAAACCAAAAAATATTCTTCCTCTGCCTTTCTATTTTCATACTTGGATCCTTGAATACATATCCTTAACTTCCAATTACCCATCTTCATCCTTTTCAGACAGCATGACCATACTGATCTGAAACTGCTTGTTCTCTGATACTTGCTGGCAGCCTGATCTGTCCCCACAGCACTTTCCATAATCAAACAGAGCAACCCTCCGCCTTGAATTTATCTTTGAATTACAGTAAGGTCAGTATTAGGAAAGTAGCAAGGGCAAGAGAAGGGATGTTCAAAATAAGAGAAAAATTTTTAGCATGGTTCAGGAACAACAACAACAAAAAAGTATGCTTTTGTTGGCTTTTTTTTTTTTTAGTATAAGATTGCTTGAAAGCTTGTCTTCCTCAAGTCCCAACCCAGAAAAGCAGTTAGACAAAAAAGAGATGCACAAATGAAGTAATTTGGAAAAAACTAGGGGATTATTATTGCTGAGTGTCAGAAAAAGACATGAAAGAAGAAGAAACACAAAACAGAGCGGTAACTGCCTGGCCATAAAAAAAGATTTTACAATACTGATACAAAGTTTGATTGACCAGATCTAAGATGCATGGAAAAGAATTCTGCACTAACAAACAATAAATACAAGATTTTACAGAATTTAGAGTCTGAGATAAACAGACATGTTGAGTTCTTGATTATTTCTCCACTTTTATTTCCACAATTACGGTCTCTCATAGACCTAAATAATATAAGCTCAAGTAAAATGTGGTATTTTTAACCAGATGTACATAACTGATTTGCTTTGGTTGACACAGAACTTCCTTGGTGGGACTTTCCTCAAAAAGAAATATTGAGAATTAAGAATCAGACCATGAGTCATCATAAGCTTTCTTTGAAACAAAAACTTTATTTGAAACAAAATAATCGTAGAGGCTAACTTCATTACTAGCAAAGCAGAATTCTGTTGCTCTCAGCGAACCTAATTCTGTTAATCTCAGTAATGACTCTCCTGTAACCTCAGAGTTGTTCTCAGGAAGTAAGTCAATATAAAAACTCTCAGTCCCAGATGCCTGTGCTGGCTATGCCAGCAATATTAGCAGCATAAATGCATGCTCCTGACTGAAACTTTACTCAAGATTGCATTTCATTGGTTGTTATTCATCCTACTGCTGTATACAAACTATGCACGAGTGATGCAAACACATCCACTTGGAAACATCTCTCTAGACATAAAGCTGTAGTCTTCATATGTTCCATGAGTATTTCTGCCCTGCCCTGCCAATATGTGATAACATGGAACTAAAGCAACCTTTTCACCTTCTTTACTGGAGGGATGCTGGATTCGGTGTATCTTGGTTGCAGAGGGAAGGAAACAAAAAGAATTGAGAGTAGACACACGATACATTTAATTCCTGCTTTTGCAACCATAAGCTTGGTAGAAGCTGTTTCCTGAAGCATTATCTGCTTTTTCCATGCAAAGTAATACAAATGCAATTGCCATTATTTAAAGCAGTGTTCTAGTGCATGATGTCTACCACACCCGAAGCTCCTGAGGCTTGCTAGGTTTAATGTTTATTTTTAAACTTCATCCAACAATATGGGGTCTTATCTACGTAAAAAGAGTCTAGTTTTCAATTGGATATGCTATAGTGCAATTTTGCAATAAAATGATAAATTCAATATTCTTACATTGTAATAAATAATAATTCTGAATTACCAGATTTTATTTAGTAAATATTGAGGGAAAACAGTTAAGAAAATGACTAAGTTTCAAGGAGTTTTTTAAACTATTTTTGTGTTTCTTTTAAATAGAATTGTAAGTAAATTAAGTCAAGAAATAAACAGAAATGAAGGGAGGCTATCTTTCTTTCCAAAATGGTAAGTAAAACAATTCAGCTTTCTTTTTCAAAGCTTTCAGATACATCTTTTCTGGACTGTTTTCCATTTGATCAATAATACCTGGGTCAGAGGGAAAGCCTAGAAATTATATAAAATAAAACTCTGCTTTGTTAATACTAAGAATAGCAAAGCCTGAGCCCATGAGCACCCTAGATACTTCAGCCATGTCCAGAACCAAGTAACATATAAATTTCATGCAATCTTCCACCTGAGTAAATTAATCTTTAGGAATGGTATAAAGCCTAGGCACATATTATTGCATTAATAAATCGTCATTAACGCATTTCACAGACCTATGCATTGTTACACTTTTTAAAACTTTATGACTTATCATTGAATATAATATTCTTGCAATAGAAAAAGAGCAAAAATTGCAAGAAGATTGCATGAGAAAAGAACAATTTATACTCATATACAATGAAAATCTAAGTCTAGTCTATATAACATGATCATCAGCTGATAACATGATTTTACACCTCTGCATTAACTAGATTTCAAAACCAGAATTGAAAACCATAAAAATATTTATCAGCCCTACAAATATTTATGAACTCGACTTTCAGCCGCTTGAATGGAATTAGTAAAGAAAGTTTCTATTTCCAGGACTGGGGCCCCTGGTAAATTTATTTACTGAGTCCCATTGTTTCTAAACACTCGACCTCACTGACTTCAATTTTTTTTGAGACAGTTCAGCTTACATTAGGATCCTGTATGTTACATATGAAGTAGTGTGTTTTTGGCATTTTGGGCAGAGTTAAACTCACCTATATAAACTTCATTCTACTGTTAAAGCTAACCATTACCTTTATTTGCAGTAGATTTTAGTATGCTCAAAATATTTAAGAACTGCAAATGGAAGGAATTTATTTGTTTGTATCTTTGTTGTAGGGCCCAAACACAAAAATGTCCTGAAAATCCAGGTAAGTGTGTACTGGCAAATAGTCTCTAACAACAAAAAGCATTTAAAAATATTAAAATAGTAAGTTAATCATTGCAGTGCAGAGTAAATGGGGGGGGGGGGGGGGGGGGGGCAACCCCAAACAACAAACAGGAAAAGATGAGAGCACAAAGAAGTTGCAAAAAGAATAAAGAGTAGTTACAGGAGAACAAGTAAGAAAAAATATTTTTAAGATAGAAAAGATGGTGAAGAAAGGCAAGAGCAGAGACATTTACATGAGCATTCCCAAACTGTCTTTCTTTAACCCAATACATAGTATCAGTGCTTATGTATTTCTGTTCCAACATCTCTGTTCCCTGCCCCTACTCCTAGCAGCACCCCACATTAGAGGTAAGCTTCTAGATGTCTGTCGTGTTCTGAATTTTAATTTCAGTTATTTTCTTAATAGGCCACGAGCACTTAGAACTTCTGCAAGCTACCATGTTCGCTCAGTACTAGTGAAATTAAAAAACATTTCTGATATGAAAGATAAAATAGTATTAAACAAAGAGATAAGAAGACTGTGCTCATTCTGAAAGCATCATACTTCAAATTATATTTAAAACTGGAAGTGTAGGACAAATGTGAAGCGACAGCACATACATCATCTCATACAAGGATAGCTATACTCTTAGTTTTGAATCAGAATGTTATTCGTACTACCTTCCATGCCTGCCTGCCTGCCTGCCTTTGAAAGACCTACCTTGTTCCTGTGACACAGTATTGTGGTTTAGAACTGACCTGGGATTTGTTGTGTCCTTTTCATCAAGTTACATCTTGATAGTTTAAAGTTGTACATGCTAAGAAGTCTGTGGTTATGCTTCTTTACACAGGATACAGTCAAGAAGATGGTGGCTGGTCTTCATTTGTGAGTATCAGGTTAACAAAACTTACTGGTTGAACGGATTACCTCTTCTGTAAGGTCTATAATTTCTTGCATTATCTACTTTGGGCAGCATGGATGGAGTGAGCAATGGCAGGGGGTGTTAGGATGAGGAGAAAGAGAAGCAGGAGCATGAATGATTGGAGTAGCTGCACACAAATTTCTTCACTGAGAAAACGGTCTCCCCCAGTAACGCAAGGCAGAGCTTCAGAATGGCAGTCCTATACTACTGGCTCAAGTAGAAGCTCACAGCCTATGACCAGGTCTCCCCAGAACCTCAGCTGAATTTTATAGACCTGTTTCAAGCTCTTAAAAGAGGTGGCTAGTAAAGGAAACTTTGCTATGTTATTCAATGGCAAATACTTGCCATTTTATTCTCTAGAGTTGATTTGTTGAAGAATCTAATTTTTTGAAGCCAACTAGACTGTAAATGTTCCTTTTGCCTTTCAGCACAGAAAATGCATTGGTAAACATCATTAGATAAAGCATACACAACTCAGCTAGCTAACTGAATAAGCTGACTGATGCACAGTCTGGGTTTATGAAGATCTCTTACACTGACCAGTGCCAATGGTTTTTTGCAAAAAAATGGAGAGGGATTTTTAAAAACCACTTGCTACTAAGTTTGCAGGAGATGTGCTGCTATTTTGGGAGCACAAAAGTTAAAAGTAACCACCTATAGAGCACCTGGGCTCTATGTCAATACAGAGCTAGTCTGGAAATTTCAGCCAAGATACCAACGACAAACTGAGTATTCTTTTTCTTGTAAGCCTTGGCAGATGGAACAGAAGGTGTGTGCAACGACCGCTACCATATTTTCACTGTGATCTTAACCGGGTCCTGCAAGTTGTATGAAGCTGGTTTGGTTCTGGTCAGCGGAGGGCACCAAGACCCATATCAAAGACCTCATTTTTCCTGAAGCATTTTTAAAAAGTTGAGTTGCAGGCTGTAGAGTACATGCTATTAAGGAAGAACGAGTATCAACAGGCATCAACTGCTGCTGCAGTGTGTTTCTAGGAAGCAGTGAACTGTTTAATGGTGCCTTGTCTGTTACCTAAAACAAAGGCGCTGTGCATTTCAATAAGCTATCACCTTACCTTGACCTTCTACTGCAGTTACTGTTATAAAATGATACCCATTTCTGTTCTTAAGCTGTTGAGTGCTGTATGTGTTAATAAAATGCTGCCTCCTTTCACCATTTTATTTCAACAAAGAATTTTTTCACTCAAACTGGTTGTAAAAACTTGATATCCTCCAGAGTGAAAAATACCACAGTGAAAGGCTACAAGGAAATTGCACTGAAGTGTTTAGTATCCTGTTACAGCACTCATCTTTTATGTACATTTGCCAGGATGAAGATGATGACTATGAAAGCCCTGATGATGACGACCAGGAAAAGGAAGATGAAGCTGACTATGAATCACCAACAGAAGAACCTGAGGAAGCAGAACATGACAGTGATGGCTATGAGCCACCTCCATCCAATAATGATGAAGCACACCACAATGTCATATTTCCTGCCAAATCACTTGCAAACAACACAGATTATATAGGTAATTACTAAAAATTAGGTGTTATTAATAATTTGTAAATTATATTTTTACACATTATCAGCCACATTTTAGGTGGCTGGTAATAGAATATAGAAGGTTTTTCCCTTGAAGTCAACAGTGTAGTACATGAACAAGATTTAGTGACACAGACTTACAGCACGTTGGTGGCTTTGTGACTTTTAAAGCTAAATTTTCTACTTCAGACAAGCTCTGTTGGATTGAAGATTATTTTGTGTGATGTGTGCATTATTTGTCCTTTGGTTTGAATCTGCATGAATTTAAACATATGTGCATACTGCATTTGCTTTAGTAATGCAACCTTGAACACAGCAAGTTGTCACAACAGTGGCAAAAAACTCTAGTGAAAAATGGGAAAAGAAAGAGATCAGCTTTCCCTGCCTGTCATTTTTTTATGTCTGACTCTTCACCAGCCTGCAGTTGTGGAGCCTAATACAGGAGCACTAAACTGCCATTTAGACTGGCTGGTGTTTCACACAGTCACTGCACTGCAGTGAAAATAGATAGTGTGGGCCAACAGACTAGCAGATGGAGTTACCTCACTGCCAAAGCAACAGGCGAGCCTCTAATTCCCAATACAACATTGATCATAAAGCAACTGTCCATTATATACTAAAACAATGTCTTTATCATATATTAACTTAAGTATGCAGATTATTGCAAGGGCTCTTTTTCATAAAGATCTAATGAGAATAAAATAACCAAGCTCTGTGTAGTTGTTTAGTTTGAGATTTTTTGTTTTCTTTAGACAGACCTCCAACAACTAGATCATCACATCAGCCTCCAGTACCACCCCAGCGACCTGGCTCATCCCCAGTACCAGCCTCATTTGGGGGCAGAGGTGCTTCTGTATGTTTCTTTCTTAATGTTTCACTCATTTCCTTTGCCAATACCTTCTTAGAAGTCCAAGTGTAATGCCATTTTTATTCAGATAGTGTACGTAGATGAAGAATTTCAGCCATCAAAATAGATTTGAACTCTGTTACAGGGTGGCCATTTTTTCATGGAACAATTAAATTTCATGGGACAAGTATATTAAATTATTTCACATTACTTGGCTGTTTCTTATACCGGGAATTTGTACCCAGTTGTGAATGCTTCTCCCATATAAATTATAGATTTGTAATAGATGCTTCTCTGTTTCTTTAGTGATATTTGTAAAAAGAAAAAAAGGCTAACTCTTTCCAAGCTATACTTCTATCAATTGTCCAAATGAATTAAGATCACATAAAAATATAAGGGACTGTATAATGAGAACCTGGATGACCCAGAATTCTTTTCCTTTTTTTGGTACTGTGACTAGTTCAAAACTGAAAGCTATTGTGCTGTTTACAACTGGTACTATAGGTTCACTGTATGCCAGAACAGATGTGCATTAGACCTAGCTATGTACACAAGTAAAGGTAATTTTTAGGATGTGATAGAGGGACTTTTGGTCTGATCCAGTGTCATAGTTCATATGTATAAAACACATAAGACTTTTAGGTGTCATGAGTTCTCAAGACTGCTGTCCCAAATTGCTGCTCTATTTTTTTGGAATAAGAACGAACATTGGAAGGCATTTGTCTGGAGAAATCTAGGTTTAGATGCAAACACCTTTTGCAGCTGCTGACAACAAAATGCTGTTTGACCCCAGCTCTGCCAGTAACAAAGAACAGTCCTTTCTCCCCCTGCCTCCATCAGCAATAGTCAGTAACACAGACTTAATACATATTTCTCAACTTCAAATTCACATCCACTAATTTCAGTACCAGTTTTCAAAACTAACACCTGCTGCATTGAAGGGGAAAAGATACAACAGCATTGTTGAAGCTCCTCTTTCTTTCCTTTGACAATACTCATGCCCTCCCCAAAGATAACATCCCACTAGAGTATTCCTTGTGAGATGAAACAGATGGAGGCAATTCTGTATCTAACAAAAAAAATGTATGTAGTTCATTCTTCAGGAGTGTTAATGGCTCCTATCCTTCCTGCACTGAGCAGAGACCTATTTCTTGTGCTGTACCAGAGACAGCAAAGGTGGGCAGATGTGGTGTGGTGGGGTTAATATACTAAAATTAAAACTGAAAGGTGAAGACACACTTTAACCACATGTAAAATATTTGTTTTAGCTGCCAGCTTTTCCTCCTCCACCAAGCAACAATGACTTGAATAGAGACAGAAATGTCAAGCCTTTGAAACGTAAGTACAGCTGGTTTCCTCTTTATAAAGCTTTTCCCATGGGGTATACAGCGCTTCACTTTTGCCTGTATCTCCTCAGTTCCACTCTCTTCTACTATTTATACAGAAGCCTCACTTGTTATTCTAAGAAGTAACACCAGTTCATGGCTATGCAAAATAAAGATATATTGACCTATACTAGCAAATTATCTTACACAGCTTTTGTGTTTAGCCCCAGCTCCTTCTATAGACAGAAGCACAAAACCCCCACTGGATCGCCTTGCTCCACCATTTGAAAGAGAAAGAGAAAGCCCAGTATCAGGTCAGTATTTGCTTATGCTCATATCAATGTTTTTTTTTTTTTTTAATTATTAAAAATTATCAGTTTGAATATCATTCATGCAAAAGAACAAGGCTCAACCAAATGTACTGTAATCCAATCACATACAAGGTGACCTGTTTATGAATAAATAATGTGAGCAGTACTTATAAAGTAAGAGAAATTGTATCTAGAAAGTCGCAAGCCTAGCTCAGGACTAGTTGAACAGAAAGACATGAGTTCCCTGTGCAATAAAGGGTTGATGTAATACTTAAGTGAATGAACAAGGAAATATTTAGTAAGTTAAAAGAGGAAATAACTTTTGCATACAAAGCTAATGAAACTCTGCATACACTACTCTATGTAATTTGGCACCCAGACTTAAAAGAATGCTGAGAACTGAAAAACAGAAAAAAATGGCATTTGTTTCAGACCTGAAAACCATATTTTACAGAGAATCTAAAGCGACTACTCTATGATTTTTATTTATTATCTGAACACTTCTATCTGTTACATAATGGCATTAAAGTATCCAGTAATTCAAAGCTGAACCATAGAAAATATGATTGTAAAACACGCCACTTTGAAAATTTTAAAATTTTCCTTTAATAAGAGATATTGCAATTTTGCCATCTCTTGCAAAGCCAAAATAATTTTCTGGCTCACATCTTGGGAGGCTGAGTGCTTACATCTGCAAAATTCACTTTCAATGATATTCAAAACTTGGGTTTTTTCATAATGTTTAATTATCTTAACTTTCATTTTTTCTCAATGTAAGCTTTTACTATTTTCAGGAAGGAAGCCAGGCCTTCCTGAAAAGGTAAGGTCTTTTTTGTTTCATGCTTATTGCTATTTTTCACCTATTTTGATACCCTTACACAGTCTTTTAACTATTCCTTGTTGTTTTACAGCCTCTGACTTCGCAGCTAAGGTAAGAGTTTTGCCTCTGGAAATGAGAATCTCGATGCCAGTACTACCCAGTTATTTCTTAGTGAGCAGATTTTTGCCTTTATTTCATCATCTTGCTCCTGCTTTAGATCCCTGGGGGAACAGCTAGCAATGATGCCAAAACCTCCTGTCCCACCAAGTGACAGATATGAAAGAGGCAATCCACCTCCTATAAGGAAGCAAACCCCTGTAAAGTAAGTGTTCATTTCATTGAAATTTAATAAAGGATAAATTAAATTTAACAAAAATATGGATAAGCAACACAGGATAGTGTAATTTACTGCTACTGCATGACAGCAGTGTCTGTGAATATCAAAGTTTTGCTTTATGAATATGCATGGCATGTGTTGTAAGCTACAGAAAACTGTGAATGCAGAAAAATCTCTCCAGTCATATCTGAAACAGCCATTACGCAGGGCATGACTCACTTCCAAGTTGCACAAAGAAATATATGATCCATGTGTTTTTCACCAGATCAAGTTCTTGCTCTAGGGAACATTCTTTCATGAGTTCTATTGCTATTATTTTTAGGATGTTAGAAAAAGAAAGCTTTACCTTCCTACCATTGATTTTACTGGCCTGCAAAACTCCTTAATAGCAAACAGCATTCTCTAGCAGATCTAGGTCATTCTCTAGCATTTTCTAGATAACTTGTGGGCTGAACAGTGTGCCTGATCTTAAAACAAAATAAAAAAAGTGATTGAGATCTGCTAATCAGCCAGGATAATTTATCAGAGAAACAAAGACTGGAAGGCTTATCATGTGCTCCAGCAACGTTGCTAAGTACTATAAATGAGTTCAAGACTTGGAAATCTAATGTTTCATCATTGTAAAAACTTGTTTTAAGCTCTAATCTTATAATCAATTAATCAGATGCTTTCCTTGTTGATAGAATCAAGATGGGCTAAGGACTAGCATAATGTCTTAGATTATGGCTGAAAATTAGAATCTTAGATATTTTTATGAGGAAAAAAGTGTTTCTGCATTCATTGAGTCTATAAAACTTACTATAAATTCATGTTTTAGTTGAAAATACAGCCTAATGCACACAAAGTGAATGAGTAACATTCCACCTATGATTCATGTTTTGTTTTCTCTCTTTCATTTCAGGCCGGGTTGGCCACCACACAAAAAAAATGGAGTAAGTATAGTCTCAAAGCAAATATTTAAAGGTATAGGGACTAAAATAAAATAAGTACCTGTATAAACTAATAATTCTGGAAAAGGTAAACTTGGGTTTTTTTATCAGTTATAATGAATACTCACGGATCTTTCATAGCACATAGCTTCTTTTAAAACAGTTCTTCTATATCAAGGTCAGTTGATTCCCTGAGTACTTTTAGGTAACATGAAGAATAAGGCCAGAATTTTTTTATGACATGGGAGAAGTGATTTTGCTTATACTAGGTTTTGAGCTTTTTTTCGGCTTAAGCTGACCTAAGGATTTCACTTTCAGATAACTCTGAGATTCTACGCTTACTGAAGGAATAAGGAAAGTTTACATTTGCTGAGAGTTTCTGACTACTTTGGGTCAAGATCCATTATGGGAAATCTACCTCACAGCTTATTTGTAAACAATAGCAGCACCTTAACACAAGAACTTTAAAAATTATTTGGAGTTGCATGAGGATAGAATCCCCAGCATTTTAGATGAAAGTGACAGTATAGATATTACAGTCCTTGTATACTCAAAATTCACTAACCTCCAGGTTTTTGTTTTTTAAAATATTCCTAAGAATGGTGCTATAATATGTTGCTAATGTTTATTTTCTTTTGGCTCCCCAGGAAGAAGAAGACAGTAAGTATTTCTACAGTGATTTTTAAAACTTAAAGTCTTTCTTTGTCTTAGTTCTAAAAAAAAAAAAAAAAAAAAAAAGAAAAGATTGCAGAGTTGTTTCTTTAGAGCCATTTCAAAAAGTCAGGTGGTCTCTTGACAGGTTGTAGAATGCTTGCAAAGTACCTCATGCAGATTTATATATCAAAGCCGCAAAACACAGGAAATCAATAGCTAATAGCTTCCTTGAGTCAGCCAGTTACAAAACAGCAGGATTTCTTATTTTGAAACACATTACATATTAGAGATTTGCGATCAGCACACAGCATCAAGCAGCTAGGCACGTAAACCCGGTATCCTCCCAGTTTTCAACAAAATGTTCAGTCAAATCCTGCTGGTAGTAGTCTTCTGTGTAACGTTATTTACTCTAATGAACAGAAGCAGAACTTGTTTCATGTAATAATAGTGTTTATAAATTATTTCAGAATCCTGGTTCCTAAAATTAAGTTGGTAAAGTGATGCCATAACAGAAGCAGAACATTTGGCCAAGTGTCTACAAATTATCACTGCCTTTAAGACTCCATAAAGAATAGGGCTATTTAAGCTGTGCAAAGCGCACTTAATCTGTTCCCCTCTTACCAGTAGCTGAGGTCTGAGGACACTGCAGAAAGAAAATATTTTATTTTATGCTGTTCTTTACGATGATACGGGAGAAATCTCACAAAGGAACGAAGTTCAAAAAGTTAGCCTCAAATCCACTATTTAGAAGCAATGTAACAGAGAACACATGGTTATGTACCACCTTCAGCTCTACTGCAGTTAAGGTAGCTGAATTGTGGCTTATCCAAAACAGAAGTTAGAAAATGTAAATGTTGCTCAAGGCTGCTCCAGTTTATTTTTAATTTTAATACTTAATTTCAAGCTCTCAGTTGACCATATGAGTTTACAATCTGTAACTAACCTATCAAAGATTCTTTATAAAACAGTTTACTCCATTGCATTTATCTAATTAAACAGCAGTAATGTGACATTTCTTCACTCTACCTCATTTAAGAATGTCTCACATAAGTTTTAAGTTTCCTTCTCTTCCTCTCCACAGCTGCACCCCAAAGACCAGTGCCCCAGCTATCTTTGCCCCAGTACAGCTCCAATACATTCCCATCCAAATCTGCCAAGCCTCCACCTAGGCCAGGATCCAACAGCATGCCTGGTGCAGAAAGGTTTGTTTCACCCATTATTGTGTTGTTCCTTTTGAATCTCAATCTCTTTGCAATCTGGCAAATAATAGTATGTATGTGGCTACAGGGTTCTCAGGCAAACAGAAGGTAACTACTTGAAGTAGCCCATTATTTTTCAGGCCACACCCTTGCCTCCACTACATGCTAATTTGTGTTGTTCCTGATTCAAGAAGAATACTTCATATAATTGAAGCTCTGTATTCAGTGAAGCAGATAGATAGTGTACATCAGGCAACCAAGAAAAAAAATGCAAATCTCTCAGTTTTATGACAAGGAAGTATTTTAGGGCCTACACAGTACAATGCTTCCATTCTTGAGACATCTCTCCCATTGCCTGCAGGATCCATAAGAATGACAAGCCCTTTTGGGAAGGGATCATCTTCTACAAAACTATGCAGGATGTAGGTCAAAGTGGTCCTTCTTTAAAAGGATTCTGCACACTCTACGGGCCTAAGTGCTAGAGCTGTGACAACTAATTGTTTGAAAACTAAAAAACCCCACAACCTTAGTTGTCTAGAGTTCAGTCCGAAAGAATTTCACCACCCTTTTACTAAATTTTACTCTAATGCTTAATAATTCCTATTTAAAATTGTGAACCTTGCTTCAACTATAATTTTTACTAGCTTCAACTTCCAAATATTAGATTGTTAAGTCTTCATTTGCTAGATGGAAGAGCCCTTAAGTAAATTTTGACTTCTGATGTCGTGTGCAACAGACTGAGCCTTTGATGAGTTAGAGTGGGCTCCCTGAGTCTAAGTCTAAAGTACATTTTCTAATCTCGGTATTTTTTTAATAGCTCTGTGATGAATTCCTCCCATTTACCATCATCCTCTGGAACTGCTGACACCCCAGTAGAACAAATATTGCAGTAGCAATAGCAAGGTCATATGCAAATATGAACTATTCCTGTGATGAACACTTCTGCTTATATTCAAACAGCATTTCCAAATTTTGCTATAGCTGAGGCCCCCATTTGGCTGATTCCCACTCATGAATCAAGTTGTGATAGGGTGTTTTGTTCTGCAAATGTAATTAACATATTCATCCCAGAGCTTTTTGTACAGTTCATTTAAGCAGAAGAGAAATATGAACTGTAAAGGAAAAGCATGCTGGCAGTTTGTTCCCAGTTAGGTGAATAAATAAAATAAAAATTAAAAAAACCCTGAAGATTGGGACTCTTCATTTTAAGAAGTTTTGGATGTGGGTTCTGGGATCAGGCCATAAAAGGGAATTGTAGATTTTCTAACAAAAAGCATGAAAATGAACACAGGAGGGAAAGCTTAGGCACATGGAAGTGTTATGGTGCTGTGGGTATGAGCTCTGTGCCACTGTCAGCTCGTAGCTCACAGAATCACAGAACGGTTGAGGTTGGCAGGGACCTCTGGATGTCATCTGGTCCAACCCCTCTGCTCAAGCAGGGTCACCTAGAGCAGGCTGCCCAGCACCATCTCTAGAGAGCTTTTGAGTATCTCCAAGAATGGAGACTCCACAATCTTTCTTGGCAACCTGCTCCAGTGCTCAGTTGCCATCACAGTAAAGAAGTGTTTCCTGATGTTCAGAAGGAACCTCCTGTGTTTCAGTTTGTGCCCACTGCCTCTGGTCCTGTCACTGGGCACTACTGAAAAGAGCCTGGCTCTCCCTTCAGGTATTTATATGCATTAATAAGATCTCTCCTGAGCCTTCTCTTTTCCAGGCTAAACAGTCTCAGCTCCCTCAGCCTTTGCTCTATGTGAGATGCTCCAGTCCCTTATCATGTCAATGGCCCTTCATTGGACTCTTCCCAGTAGCTCCACATCCATAGTTGCAACGTTAATGATGAGAAACTGCATTTTCATCAACAGTGTTATAGAAGCCTCAAGAAAAATGACTATAAGTGGAGCCCCAACAGAAAGGAACATCTAGCAATCTTGCCTGTGCTTCCTGCTTTAGGGGAATAAAGTAGTCATTCCCTGTGAAAACTCAACAAGCTGAAGTAGTTTCTGCATTGATCCTGATACAGAAGTCTTGGTGACCCATTACTGATTCTCTCTGCCTTATTCCCAGATACTGAGCTTCAAGTAAACTAATGGTGGATCTACTTACATAAAAAGAAGGAAAGGAAAACAAAAAGAAGGAAGAGAAGGCTATCTTCATCCTGCATAGGTCTCAACAGGATCTCACATTGTGTAAAACAGGCATAAAGTCCAGATCAGTTATTCAGAGCACAGAAATGTATAGCAATGTTGTATTTATACTGACTACTTTCTTTTTTTTTTAAACAGTGCTAGAAACCTGTCTTCAAGTGGCTCACTACCACCACGCTTACATCTAGGTTTGTATCCTGTATTCCTGCGTTTTTTGTACAAAAAATGACTGAAGGTTGAAAGGTGGTTTCAGTGCAGTTAAAATATTTTTTTTTTCCTATGGATGTTTCTGGTTGGACTGCAAGAAACAAACTATCAAGTTCCTGAAAGGCATCTTGTGTAACTTAGTCTGAATCCAAGATTTTTTTTCCCATGAAGTTGGGCTTACTGCCTAGTTAAACCATTGTCAAAACTTCATATTAGCATCTTTTTCAATATAGGTAACACTACTGAGAGCTGAGCAACAGTACCTGCAAGTCACTGTGGTACGCTAATACTCTCAAAAAAGGGAGAAAAACACTTCCTATATAAGGAAGCTTAGAAATCAATTGGTTTGCAAATGATTTTTTGCATATGGTAACAGCTGCCAATGTCTTACAGTGACTTTTTTAGTTTCTACATGCTAAGAAGGAAAGGGATGCAAGGAGGCAATGTTACTTCTGTCTCTAAAGAAACCAGAGATGCTCTCAACTGAGTAATTGTGGTACAGAAGCTAAAAAGATGTAACCTCTATTTCAGGTTAATCTGATTTTAAGGAAACCTGAACTGCAAGAGTTCAGTTAAAGTCTCTGTGCACCAAGGATGAATTTATGTAAAGAACATGGTTCTCATATAGTAGCCTAAATCTGATTTCAAATCAATTCATAATGTCTCAGTATCAGAGTGATATAAATTCTTCATGCCTCATAAAATCAAGATTGTACACCCTGCATGCGCTCCACAGAAGAAATTATTTTCCTGGTTTTAACATTTTTTCTACTGTTATATCTTTGAAGGCAACAACAGCAGATCTCCTTCAAGAGGCACAGCTGACATAAGACCTCCTTTGCCAATTCCTAGCAGACAGACTGTTCACCAAACAAACATGGAGGAAGATGAGGTACAAAACATTACAAGTATTAACCGTAACTGCTAAACACAGCAAATTTTCTGATTTCAAGAGAGAACATTTTTCAAAGTTGTTTTTCTAGTTAGTAGTCACTGTCAGGATGTTAGTAGGTGCTTTCAGTTTCCTTTTCTGTGTCAAACTTTAGTGCCTTATTTTGTCTTCACCAAGAAAAACATCAATAGCAAAAACCCAGTAAAACAAAATTAGAAAAATACTTGTTTTCTAGATTACTTGTTTTGCACAATTGCCTTCAACTAGCATTACATATTCAGTTCTCCTTCCACAAAACCTTGGTGAGTAAAGAATTCATGCCCTTTAAATGCACTTTTGTTTCACATTTCTTTAAATATGATGAGTTTAGAGCAAACCACTACTGGTGATAACACTGCTGGGCAACCATACATGGTATGTTCACAGGAAGTCTGCATTAATGTCTCAGATGATATTTAAAAAAGAAAAAATAAAAGAATTTTAAAAATCCCCAGAGAAATGAAGGCAAAGAATGCTAGTGTCCCAGGAAGACAAAAGAGAAAATGTCACTTAAAATCTATCTTTTACTGAAAATATTTGGAAATATGTTTTTCCTAGCTTACTTGCAGACATATTATAGCTAGATCTGTAATATTTTCAAATTTATCATGTAATATTTTCAAATTTATCAGAGTGAGCAAATAATTTAAAAGTCATTTGGTGCCACTTACCATACAGTAATACATACTAGTATGATCCCTGAAGCTCATACCTTCAGAGATTTTGCACATAAACCCAAATATCTCTCACACTCAAGTTTCTCTCTACTTATTTGTATGTTGTTAACATCACAAACTAATTCATTGACAGCTGACTTTCACCTTTATCCTCTCTCACAAAAAACACAGGACTCACTAAATGATGAATGGTACGTTGCTTATGTTAGCCGGCCAGAAGCAGAAGCAGCTCTTCGAAAAATAAATAAGGTACTCTTTAAATCATTGGTGATTCTCACCATCTCCTAGCTAGATGTCCTTGCAGTCACATGGGAAGAGTGAAGGTAAATAACATGGTAAGGTTAGAGCCCCAGTATAAATACTTCGAGTGAGGGATTCACCTTGTATGTTTTAACCCACATAAAAGTTACACATATAGTCTAAACAAGCCATGAAGGCTGTTGTTTCTCCAAGAGAACAAATTATGTGTCTCCAGAAAGCAGTTTCAATTTACCTCTCTTAGGAGGAGTGACTTGTTCTCTGGAAATAGTTCTTTGTCACCAGTGAGGAATTTGTTGCAAATTCCACGTTTCGGGTAGCTTGAATTAGATGAGATGCTTCCCACCCTTTTCTAGGCCGTATTTACCAGCAAAATGAAGTACGGATTCAAACAGATGAAACCCAGGCTTAACTGTGCATGTGGAGATAAACAAAATTGTACCCCATCATTGTGGGAAATCTGTTTACTCTATGATGCTTCACAGCGCATGCAATAAGCTAAAGATGACATGTACAGCATTTCAGTGACTCGTACTAAGGTCCAGCTTATGAGATTATATTCAATGCCTTTAAGAAAGGGTGTTTCAATGGAAGACTTGTTAAAACAGATCTGAAATGAAGAAAAGCAGAGAGAGAGTGCGAGACAATATCCCTGCCTTTAGCAAAATTACACAGACACTATCATTATTTTAGGCTGTCTGTAAACAGATCACATAGGAACCTTGATTGGCACTTACCAGAAATGAACTTCTCTTCTTGGTTAAAGTGATGTGAGGTTTGGCCTTTGATATTTTACTTCCTCCTTTAATGGAATCTCTCCCTCATGGAACACCATTCCTCCCTTCCTAAAAATCTGCATTTGTATCAGACAGGAAAGTTTTAAGTAGCAAATTGAAAGATAAAACATTTGAGAAATGACGTAAACTCTTTAATAGTGCAGTTTCTCTTATCAGGAGGAAAGAGGTTTCAGAAAGAAAAAACACTTAAAAGCATGAGTGCTCTAGTTAAGGTTGTTACGTGGATCAAACCCAGAAGTGATGTTTATTTGTCATCTTTCATTTTTTCATCTTTCAGGATGGAACGTTCTTGGTAAGAGACAGCTCAAGAAAAACTGCTACTCATCCATATGTACTGATGGTGTTGTACAGAGATAAAGTCTACAACATCCAGATTCGTTACCAGGAGCAAAATCACATATACTTGTTAGGAACTGGCTTAAAAGGAAAAGAGGTACTATGTGTTTTTCACACTACTTCCCTTCATCTTAAGGTATCTCCTGTCTCATTCCTAAGTGTCCGGCTGCTTAACCTGGCAGCTGTTTTTTTCTAGTGGAATTCTGCTTATTTTCTTAGAGTTATTCCTGACAGAATATGTTACTGCTGGAAGTAAAATCAGATTCTCCTGTTTGCACTCAGGGAATGAAGGGATGGCCTTAGAATACAGCTATTAGAAATCCATATACCTGCTTAGGGAATGTTTGTTTAACACTAAGATACCAGATAAGGGAAATATACAGTTGACAGCAAATCCATATCTGCCAGCTTTACTGCTTTGCTCCCAGACTACTGGTTTACTTAACATCCAGCAGTACAGTGTAGGATTAACTGGCACCAGACAGACTGGTCAGCACATGTACTGCAGTTCTGACCAAACCAGAACTCTCTGAATTTATCAGTCAACTTTTTGAACTTTCAAGTGCAATCATCATGCCAAGCAGAATGATAACATCATGTATTAAACAGGCCAAGACCGCATAAATTAATTATACAACATTGCAGTAGGTTGTACACATATTAGATTAACAGTTATTGAGCTACAGATTATGGCCAGAATGAAAACAGCTGATCTGATAATATTTACTGGATCTTTTAAGACTGCTAAATATTTACAGTTTGGAAAAAACCCCACCTTTTGGTTTTACTAATTACTAATAATTCTGATATTTTTGCCATAGCCTTCTCATTTTTTCTATCCACAGGATTTTTCTTCTGTAGCAGATATCATTGACTACTTCCAAAGAACACCTCTTCTTCTGATTGATGGAAAAGACAGAGGTTCAAGAAACCAGTGCATGTTAAAATACGCTGCAGGACATATTTAAACGAGACCTTAATGAAGATCACATATAGTATTGAAGCCTACTGAAGTTTGTAAACTTCAGGATATTTCCTTTTTCAGCAAACTAAAATAATGAAGTCATTAAAAATCCTTTTAATTTTAAGGAAAAAGGACAATGTTATTTTTAAATTATGCCTTAAATGCAGTACTCTATAAATCTGATTTTCCTACATTGTGTTTAATACTGTCCACTAATCATACAGTACATAAGAATTTTTTATCTTCCAACATATGTGTGTCGTCTTGAAATGATTTCCATGCCAAGTTAGAGGACCCAGAAATAAATACCAATACAAGTCTCTACTTTCATAGAAGGAAAAAATAAAGTAAGCTATTTTTCAGATCAGAACTGCAGCAGCAGTTATGTTATTTAAAGTGATAGAGAGTAGACGCAAACTTTGTCAAAGTTGAGGAATAGACAAAAGACAATAAAGGCCCAATTTTTTCTTATAATTCACTTACCAATAAATCTAACTGTGGCCACTTTTATGAAAAGACTGGGACTCCGACCTGGATCCTAAAGACACCCAGGTTTCAGCAACACCAAAAAAGCCCCCAACTCTGGATATGCAGCTGCCTGTCAAGATCTGTGTCTGTGTTACTCAGTTATGAAACTGTCCTTGTTCACAGTTTTCTAGAAAAATAAAATATCTACACACGTCATGTTCTCTCTGCCATACTACCAATGATTCACTGATGGCATGTCTTAGCCCACAAACTGGAATCATGTATCTCCTAGGATCCTCTAACCTCACACAAAACCAAGCTTTTTCTCTCTTAAAACAGACATCTCTTTAACTGTACCTTTCTGACTCTTAATTAAGCAACTACCTTTTTATAGGAGACACATCAACAAGATTATCATCATGTGATTCTTAATTGGCAGAACACACCCAAATCTCTTAGAAAGCAGACACAATCAGGCTAAATTTAGTTCCTCTTATACAACTGCTTTCTGTTTTTACTGTATTTTTTCAAGAAAAACAGTAACATTCTCAGTTCTAAAATGTAAGTTGCAACTGAGGACCTCTGAAGCATACAATATCAAGAGTTTTTCCCTCTGCTTTGTTAAGTGGGATTTATCCAACTCTTTGCCTCGGTTTTCTAGTAACCTTTGCTTTCTGACAAGACCTTGGTTTGATAATTATGTTAGACTTTGTCACACTTTCTTCTTTAAAGGCATTTGTGTGTATATCACTTGAAACACTTGAACCAAAATTGAAGGCAGAAAAATATCTTCCTTGTATTCTGTAATACATGTAATCTGTATAGCTTCTCAGATAAGATAATCAGATTCATGAACAGTTTTACTTTAAATATATACGTTTTGTAAATGTTATCTTCCTTTCTAATATATTTAGCTAGGAGCTGGAATTCAAAGTTAGCAAATTTCATTTTCATGCAACTAACTATGAGTCAAAAAGAAAAAAAAGAAAAATAAAATTTAAAAAAATCATCAGCTGACAAAACCTGTTTCTAGCCAATATTTTTTAAAAGCTCATTACTAATCTTGTGAAAGATAAGTCAGTTATAATGTATGTTTTTTAAAAAAATGCTAAAATTAAGAACAACATCCCCCATATTACCACTGATTCTGTGAGCTGGAGGTTGTAATTCTATTCCATTGCACTGCCTTGAAAAGTCCGACAACCCAGAAATACCTCCTAAGGAATTGTGTTTTATTTGTTTTAAATCACCTCATTAATGAAAGAGAAATAAAATGTAAACCAGCATAACAAATTATAACACTGCATATTTTTTTCAGCAGAGTAAATCTTGATTTGATTATTCAGATAAATATAATTTGTATATGAATAAAAACACACCTCAACATTCAAACATGTCCACAAGTAAAGTATGATTAAATATTAATTGTAATGAACTACATGAAAATACTGACTACTCATATTTTGGGCCAAGAACATCTCAGCATAGAGTATTTAGACCACTAACTCTCTTTCTTTGGTAGCTAAGAAAGTCACTCCAGAAACTAGAATGAAAGTACTTCCGGTTTTCCAGAAGTAACCTGCTATTTGGCCCCCTTCCTCAGCAACGTTTTTAGAATGAGGAAGGCAGATCAAATGGCAAGTTGCAGTTCCTCCTTTACTGACCATTTCTTATCCCATTTTCCAGAGCACAACTGAGATAAGAGAACAATGACTTGACTTGAAGTAACTTAAAATCTTTTGTTACTGTTCCAATATGTCTTTGTTTAAAAGGAGACAACAACATGCGAAAAACTTCATGCCCAGTTTCCTGACCTTTCTAGTTAATCATATCAGTCTTTCCAGTCCTAGTGGTCTTAATTTGGGAAATTTGGGTTAAAAAACCCCTCTCAAAATCAATAACCTACTTATAGCATTTTTCCACTCCACATTTTCAGTTTAAAATAAAAATAGCCTAACTGCAGGAAACCATACTATCATTTTACAGTTCAAACTGAAACAGTATTAATAGAAGACGATGCATGAAAATGGATGTTATTACTTTTCTGTCAAACTCCAAGTTTTTTCTTCAGCTTCTCTTAAATCTTTGCTCTTCATAGGATGGTTGAAATTCAAAATAAGGTCACAAAGCAGTAGCTGGCTTTCCACTGAAAAACAAAGGTCAGTGTATCATCACCATGGTATTTATTGAATGGCAGTGAATGGCATTTTATATACAGCACTTTTTGAAGTTCTCATCTATCAAGTCTTTCAAAAATTTGAAGGGTTGCCTTGTTTTGTTTACTTCAAGATGGTTAAATGAAGTTTGGTATTAGCATACTGGTAATATTTCTTTTAGGAGACTATTACTGTTCCTGCAAAGGAATGACTTTGACTACCTAACAGATTTTTTCCATGGTTAGCTAACATGATTCCATTTCTATGTAACTACTGTTTCATTAATTTTTCAAAACAATAGAGCAACTGTATTGTTTCATTAGATTAAAAAACAGTTGTATGACATAGAAAACCAAGCCATTCACAACTGCACACTATTTAAAACAGTGCCTTAAACAGCTTCTTGTTTAGCTGGATGATGAACTCAGAATTACCATTTAGTTTCTTCAGCTCATTGGACATTTTGTCAACATTTTTAATCGCAGCTTCAAGGTTAAACTGCCGATCAGCAGCAGTATTTTTGAATGCCTGTATGAAATAGAAACAAAACATATCTGGCAGTGTACGTATGATTTATGAACTCAGTAATCCAGCTGATCATAACCCTTATGAAATTTTTTCTTTGATTTTCTAAAATAAAACTTTAAGTAAAAGTTACCCCCTTCTATAATTAACCACTTAGATACGGCAAATTGAAACTACTGAAGGTAACTACTAAGCACTCAGGCTTTTTTTTTGTTTTCTGTTCCTTTTCTTTTTTTACAAACACCTGCAATGAAATTAATCATATCTAAAATTTTGTCTCCTTACCAGCAATTTTTTCATTTTTGTTTTCGACCTTACTTTTCCTATAGAACCTAAATGAAAAGTAATCGTCATGTAATATTCAGTCAACCACAAGATGGAGATATTGTGACATTAACTTGCACAAAAAATTAATGACACTATTAGCACTGAATATTAATGAATCTGCTAATACCTGCCCAGGAAAATTTATGTCTGTATAGGTAATTATTTTATAATCAATTTGCTTACTTTGGAGATCATATTCCCTCCCTTTAACATTTAATTAAAAAAAAATAAAATCTGGAGACAAGACTAGAAACCTTTTGAAATTAAGTATAATTTGAGTTTTTTAATTTATACTATACTCTTTTTTAGTATTTTTTTTCCTTCGGAAAAATATTAAAGAAAAGTGCACATATCATGTTTTCTGGCCTAGTTATAAGCTCTCTATCTATCATTCAGAAATTGTAAAAATAAAACCTGGAAAAACTCTGGGTAATTCATAAATAATGCTCACTAGGTAGAACACCTCAGCACACTGAGAAATATGACAAAAAAATTGAACATACTTTTAACATAGATTCTTTGTCCAAGTCTCTCTTCTCTTCAGACAGCGGTTTTGCCTTGAGGTCATCAGCCAGGGCCAAAGATCCTGAAAGGACAAACTCCAAATTATTATGGAGTAATAGATATATTAAAAATATGTATATATCTCATATCAAATATATAATAACATTTGATAAATATAATGACTAGACCTTGTATTCATTAGTGTTATTTGAAAGAAGAGTCTAAGGGGTTGAATAGTTTTAATTCTTCTTGAGGAAGAAAAAAAATCTTGGATTTAATTTATTTTACTTTCTTTTAGAGACAGTGTTTCAGAAAGTTTTTAGGAGTTAAGCATGGAATTACTAATAGCGGATAAGCATTTTTATAATACTGATGAATTCCTCAAACAAGTTTCTATATTTTTTTAAATTGAAAACTTATAGAAGGTCTAAAAAGGCATTGCAATCCGTTTCTGTCATCAGTTTATGGAAGGAGAATCTATAAAGCACACACACAAAAAGTGGTGCTGAATGTCTGCTGGTCAGTAACACAGCTGAGATTAAATACCAGATCCCTGGGCTCTTTCTTCCCCTGTTCTCTCTGCTCTTCTCTCCTCACACATTAGGACACCCTCAGGCAACTACGTCACTGGAAAGCTGTTTCAACACTGAAAAGGGAAAGGAAAAAAAAAAGGGCGGGGGGATATTTCAGCCTGGTACTGCCTGTGTTGAAAAAGGGTGCAATGAAACGAAAAAGACCCTTAGCTAAAAGGGCAGACAAAAGAGTGTGCCCCTCTTTTAGTCCCCCCCTGAAATGGCCTGTCGTGAGAGCAAAGCCCCCTGTGGGGCTGGCAGGGGGGGCCAGTGCACTGCTCAGGACGAAGCACCTCCCGGGGAGGGCGCCAGGTCTGATGGCCACGCCGGCCACCATGAAGTGTGCGGTGAGGGAGCCCCACAAAGCCTGAGGAGGATTTCCCTGTTCCCAGAGGCTGTCCTCAACAAGCAGTGGTGCAGAAGGGGTGCCTCACGGGAAGGCCCAAGGACTGAAATCGAGCGATGGCAGCTACCTCACAGATTGGTCAGGCCGTGGTAACAGCACTCTCCTGTTCTTGGGGGCGCTTCTTGGGCAGGTAGGCTTGCTGAGAGTCAGAACCACTGGCGCCAACCCTCCATGGCACGCAGGCATATAAAGCCTCTCGTCTCCCAGGGCGCTGGTGCCCGAGGCCCTGCCTCCAGGTGTAGGCCGGGGCGGTACACAGCCAGGCCTCCGGTCGCCCCCGCTCCCCTGCACGCACAGCGGGTGCTAGCAGCAAAACTCGCAGAACACCAGATAGCACAGCGTGATTTTGTTCCTCCTCCCCCGCCGCCACGAAGGCAAGCAAGGCCCGTCCCTGAGGAAACCGCAGCCTGGCTGACCCCCGGCACCTCGCAGGTGCTGGTGGGGTCTGCAGGCAGGCGGCAAGGCAGCCCTTTCCACCAGAGGTGAGGAGCCTGCCCTTACCACAGCCTGGCTGCGCCACGGCTTCGGCCCAGCGGGCAGCAGGGCGAGCTGGTCGCTCCAATTCGGCCCTGGGAGGTACCGATCCCCTGGGCGCTGCCGATGGCTCCCCTGGCCTGGGGCAGGCAGCAGCCCTCGCCGACAGGAGCAGGAGGAAGTCCGTGCCCCCGTGCACGGGCAGCCCTAGTGCTTCGCTGCCTTCTGCTTTGCTCAGCAAGGAAAGCCCCGTGATGTGTCCCTCTTCCAGCACATGAAACGTCGGTAAGTTGCGAGAGCCCTGTAGGAGTTGTGATTTTAGGAGTGGGAGGTAAAAAGTAACCACAAATGTTGCAAGAGCTGAAGAAGAAACCCAGCAGAGAGGGCTGAGGTGTCAACCGGGGAGTGGTGAATGGTGATTTCCTCTTGTCCTCTGAGGCCCTGCCTGTGGAGTGCTTATTGCAAGTTGCAGCAACTAATTTATAAGCAGTCAGTTCCTTTTTGTCATTGATTTAAATTCACATGGAGTAAGAGTAATTTATGAGAAGTAAAGATCAAATAATGAACTTAAATTCAAGGAACACAAGAAAGGCACTTTGCTATACAGATTTATCAATTTAGACTACAGTACAACAGTGAACACTGCCCTTAGATGCACATATCTGACGTGAGTTGAAATCAGCAAAAACTGCTAAATAATGACCTGGATTTGGGAATCGTTCATTTCTTCCCCAGTGTGTGCCCCATGGTACTTAAAGCAACGGACACCAACCAGGGGAACGGCTGTCAGCACTTTTATTTAATTTACTGCAACCACTTTTCCTGCTGCTCAGCATTCATCTGTATTTTGAACTTGCTGTTTGGCACCAGCGGAGGAGGGTTACCAGTATCTCAGAGGAAAGCAGAATTACTTGGATGTGCAGTAGAGGACGGATAGACAGAGAAGTCTGCTGCCTGCCATTTACTTTTCCATTCTCTGTCTTTTTCAGGGGTATGCTTTCACAAAACTTCTTATTTAAAATAAAGCGTTCTAAATGTGTTGTTTTGTGACTGCGGTTGAAGCTAAATTGCAACGCAGAATAACATCTTCTGTTAAGGCTCAATTAAACTGTGATTCAAAGAGAAAACATGATATGCTGCTTAGATTGTACAGCTTTCTGAAAATGAGAAATGCAGAGCAGGAAACACTTTACATGTGCACTAATTCCTGTACTATAGTCTTTCAGTTTATAAGGTCTTGCAAGGACCCCGGTGCAAACAAGTTAGCTGTGCCCTTTCTGTATGCCTCTAAGGAAGAAGTCCTCCATGGTTTGCAGAAGCTGGTGATTTTGCTGGCAGAACACCAGAGTATAGGTGTGTACAAAGAAAAGATACAACAATGTGTTTTTATATATCTCCTACATATAAAAGAATATATAAAATATATATAAAATATATGTACAAAAAAGTAAAACAGTAGCCTAGCAAGTTCCTGAAAACATTTGTGTTAGTATAAGGAGAAGTTATTTTCTTCAATAACCTGTAAAGGAAAATGCTTAAATGGGTGCCAGGAATGGGGTTAGCAGAGGAAGCTATAATGAAGATAAACAGGCACCTCCTCTACTGTAGAAACTGCTAGGAAAAACAGGTGTACTATCCTAATATGGTACTAGGGAAGGGGAAAGATATAGCTGACCTCCAAAGAAGTGAATTATCGAGTAAGGGGGAGTTTTTTGAGACATGGGAGGCAGTTCCACATTGACATCTGTTCAAATATTTTATTTGTTTGCTTTCTACATTTGGGTTTTTTTTCCACATCCTATAAATAATCTGTCACATCATACTTAAATTATTCTGTGAATAAACTGTAGAAGGAAAAATAGAATATTGTAACCACCAGAAAAATTAGATTCAAAATGTGTACAATAAACTGGGTTGCCAGAACTAATTGGATGAACCAAGTAGAGTGGTTCTTAAAGGCAAGGCCTTTCTGAAAATAATCTTCAGTAATTTGAGATATTAACAAGCAAGGTGACTAACAGTGTAGGAAGTTGATTGTAAAAGGCATTTTCTTTTAAGAAGAAAAAGGAAAGTAAGACATATTTAATTTCTACAATCAAAATTACTTGGAACTGAAATATTTTCTGAATTTCTTTATAAGGTAATACTTCAAAATGAAAAATCTAAATTATTAAGGTACATCTCTATGTGAGGAGTGTTCTCATAAGTGTTGCCAACAATTTCATATCAGCATGTGAGTTTATGAGCTGCAGTTTCAGCTTTGCCTAAAATAAATGTACAGGTTTATGTGCAAAGATACATGCAGTTGAAGTTGATTGTAAGTCTTTTTAATCATGGGCTGATCTGGCTGCGTATGCTACTTTAACACATGAAACAGCTGTCTCCCTGGAGTCTTTCTGAGAACACATTCAGTTACGGAAGGTGAAGCCATTCAGCCACCTTTATGAATCTTGGATAAAGGCAGAATTACTCCCAAACCAGTTCCCTAAGGAGGAAAAAAGATCAGGAAGACTAGAAATATATTTCAGATCATGAATTTAGGATTATGATGTGAATCAGCAAGCACTGCAGGCAAGTAAAACAGTGCAGATCACTTTACAGAACTGCCTTCCTCACCTCTGCAGTAAATTACTTTGAATATAATTTCAAGCAAAAATAAAACAATTAAATATACAACCACTGAACAGGAGGATTTCAAAATAAAGGATATCCAAATTTATTCTCCTGTACAATCAGAGATGAAGTAAAAAGAGAGAGACCGTGATCTCATGTTGTATCTCAAGGTTACAAAAATATTTTAAAGAAATTGTTCTAATGGGAAGTAGACAAAAATCTATTTACTTCAAAGACAAACAGTATTTTAGTGAGTGGCTTAATAAACATTAATAGAGTCTGTCTTTTAAGGAAATCATATTTACAAACACTGCAATACATAGGAGATGAGATACAAGGAAATAAACTTTTCCTGAAAATATAACCATTTGCTGTTACTTTGAAAGCTTTAGCTTTCATAAAAATTTCCTAGTGCATCTAATAGGAGAGTCTAAAGTTTCAATGCATGTTATTAAACATTCACATGAAAAGCTCTAACAAAAGAGAAACTGCTTTTTTACCATTGCCTGAGTATAAAAAATGTTAATCCAGATTGCAAGGAAAGTCAAATAGAAACCAAACTAACACACACAAAAAATCATGCAACCTCAATATATGACAGTTATTTCTGATGAAATAATGTATTCCATAAACTTTAGAGCACATGTAGGATTTTCACTGATGAAAACTAGTAAATGCTGAAGGCCAAAAAAAGCCTGACCAGGTCATGGTACAAAACAGTAAAGCAAAAGCCAGACTTTGTCTTGAGAAGTTTACAATCCAATTAGTCGAGGCAAAGAGTGGCAGGTAGAAAAGATTGCTAAGTGAACTGGCTCACCTTAATACATGCTCATGAACCAAAAGGAGTAAACCCTGACTTAAAATATATATTTGTGACATAGTATATTGGGTTGTGAAACTCCACTGCTTAAGGAGTTTTCAGCCAGAAAAATTCAAGAAATTATATAACATATAATATACTTTTCTGAGAATGTTTTAATAATACTTGATTAAGAAAACATTAAAAAACTAGTGTTCCACCTACAGAATGAAAACCATTACAGTATTTCACAGCAGCAATGTAATCAAGTCTGTGTTGCTCTAAGAAACTGATTATATTAAATGCATACATTTGAAAAAACTAAACAACTGTTCAGACCATGTAAAATCCTGCACTTACTTAATTTAGTAAGTGCTTGTCTGCATACTTAAGTTTGTTGATTGCTGTATGCATACCATTATAGACTTAGAGGCACATATCATTGCTTTCCATTTTAGATGCTAATTTTCATTTAAGGAGACCCTGAACAGAAACAGATTATAGAAGGCAATACATGAGGATGCCTACCTCAGCATCTACTTTAATACTTTCCCTACAGTGGGCAAAGAACTAAGAAAATACACGGTGGCATCCGAGTGGAAGGTGGACATCACTATATAGAGTCCTGTTTCCTTCTGTTGCTTGACTGGTAAATATTTTTCTGGTCAGTGCTATGGTTTTCAAGCTCACAGCACATCAGGTTCTAACATCTCAGATGTTCTTGTCTAGTCTTTGTTTGCATGAACAGTTTAAATTCTAGCATTAAATCTACAAGATGCTTCCTGTTGCTCTGAAATATTTTTCTAAAAAATATTTTTGAACAATAAATAGCATAAGCTTATGCTTTGTAGATACTCTGGAAGGTCTCCACTTGGTGATCTGGAAAGTTCTTTTATGTGGTAATAGGTTTTAAACTATAGCTTTTAAGTAGTTCTTAAATGTAGTATTTAATTTAATTATATGGGATGCTAAAGATGTAAATATTCAATGATTGAAGACAAGTGCATGTATAATGCTAATACAGATGGAATTGTTTGTTGAAACCGCTTAGTTGGTATGAATAAATTTTATGTAAAAATAAAGGCATATTTCCTGCAGCTCTTCCACATATACCATTTGTGCTGTTCAATTTTTTAGTAAAGTCAGGTGATTAGGTGGTTAAATTTCGAAGAGATAAACAGTAAATATCAATGAGGTTCTGGTGGGATAGTTTGGGCAATTAATCATGTATGTTATGCTTAATGGAACTTTGGGAGATTCACAAATATTTTTGGGGTTTTTGTGGTCTTGGAAAGGGAGAACTACTTATGAAAGCAGAAGTCCTGCTTGGCATGCAAAGTCTGAGCCAATGGAATTGGGAAGCACAACTAGTCTTGCAGAGCTTTTTAAAGTGAAATTCAGATACATCTGGGAGTTGGGTGGAAGATTTTCAAGAAGCATTCAGGAATTCCTCATGCTTTTTGGATTTCATGATAAAAGTGATTTCTGATGTTATAATATGTTTTTCCAATTCATAATAAAACCACAAAAATGACATAGAACTTCATGGCAACTGTGAACCTTTACTCATTAGCATGCAGCTATCTAGAGCTATAGAACTATATCTGCTTCTAGTTCTTATATACACTCACATATACTTCTCTACATCCTTTCACATAGCAAATTCCATTCAGCAAGATTTTTCTCATCCGCATGGGGAAAGTAAGTTTATAAAGCAAGGAACTGTGAAATTGCCTCCAGATCCTAAGAAATCAGTGGTTCCAGATTGCCTTTTGGAAAATGCTGAGCCGTTTTGATTGAGATGGCATTGCTTAACAGCTCAGTTTTTACAGATATCTTACCATACTGCTGTTTTATCTTCCTAGATTTTCATAGCAATAACAGCATACTGCCTGAAATACTGCAGAGAGAAATAAGGCAGTATGCTAATATCAGTAAGTCAGGTTTATCATTTGCTACACTGCACATTATCCCTTCTTCACTTACATTCATTTAATACTATAAACTGTAATGGTTAGAGACACAATGTAGATATTACAGCTTCTGTTAGCTCTTTCTATTGTAATTGCCTACATTATTTTTCATTTGCCAACTTGCATACATTACTACATGAAATATCCTACAAGCATTAGAGGTATAGAAATGAGAATTAAAAAGAACAAAAGAATAACAATCTGCTCAGGGAAATTCTATTAGTATTTTGAAATTATAGGCTTGATTACTTTTGTTCCTTATCAGAAGACTTCTTTTTTATTAACTCATGACATGGCCAGTAGGAGGCACAACAAAAGATCTGATACAATTCCTGTCTCAGCTGTTCGACTGGGGCATTTGCCTGTAACTAAGGCTTTTGATAAATTGGCTGTCTGGAATAAAAAAAACATAAAAGACTTAATTTTTGCAGTGATGTTCGTGCTGTATAAATACAAATGTGTTACAAATTCCACATAATGCACTCTCAGTAAGTATTACAATCTCTGAAAATTGGAATGGTAGAACTAAAGAGCAACAAAAAAGAAGCCACTAGAGGACCTCCTTCCGACAATTAAAATGCATTAGGCAAAGGTAAATTGAACGCAGCAATATGCTTGGCTGAAAAGGTTGGTGATTTAGTCCAAATGTGAAAATGACATGTATGTAATATATGTCAGATAGTCAATGCCACTGCCTTAATAGCATATTGTATTAGCTTCCCACTGAGTGATACTGTACTCCTAGGGGGTAGGGATGTAGCAAGAGGAAGGAAGACACAAAAGCTACACCCTAGGCTCTCTCCCTATACTATCTGATTACCCCCCACAGTGCCACCACATTAGGTAATTCAAGGTAATTCAAATAACCCAAAATGAAGCCTTTTTCTTTCTGTTGACTACAGTGGCAGTTGAGAGAACTGGACCTTCCCTTACTGAAGTTAGCTTTTGATGAGTAACTCTTCCAGGTCTCATGCCACACACAAATGTGCTTTGCTGTGTTTTATTTGTGTTTACAGTGTTTAAAAAAAAAAAAAAAAAAAAAAAAAAAAAAAAAAAAAAAAAATCTGTCATCCAGGTGGTTTTCTTTATTGAACTTGGGAAGAGGACTGCTGACTCTAGCAAACTGTAAGCTGCTAGTCTTTGACTCTGACTTTTGCCTTTACCTTGGGGAAAATCTCATATTTACGTATCCTGGCTGTGTCTGTGTCTGCACAAAAATCATCTACCTGGATGACCTGCCATATTGTACATGCAGACATGGACAAAGCTGCATTATCTTCTGAAACAAATAAGTAAACTGAAATACTAGCATTTTGTTCAGATTCTTTTATCAGAAGAGAGAATGTGTGAAATCAGTTATTTCAACTGGAGTCTAACAATCTTTCAAATATGAACAAGACTGCTCTGAAATAACTACGATATAATTTAACAAGTTACTAGCTATGATCATTTTGTGGGAACTACTTAGCATCACAGACGAAGACCTCATCTTCCCACATTTGCATGTCCTGTCTCGGATTTCTCATAGTATGGTAATGCCCACATTGTGTTAAATGAGTTAAGACAGGTACGAATGCGAATGTTAGCTTGAAAATAAATATACAAAACAAAGCACAAAAATAGAACTTATTAACAGAAATAAAAGTCAATATCTGTGTTAAAAATACTTTCAGTGAGAGAGAAAGTGGATATGTGACAAGCAGAGAAGGAAATGTAACATACCTGTACAAATGCCGTAGCTATAACTCTCAACATATTTCTGACCCAGTATCTGAAACTCTGTAAGCTGAGTCACATGCTATGGGGGTTGTACCTGCATATACCTCACTCAGCAGAGGAGGGAGTGTGGAAAAGAAATAACAACAATGGCCTCTGTCTCTCTCTTGCATTTGGCACCTGGCATCACTGAGCAAGAGAGAGACTGTGCTGCTGCATGATTAGCGTTACTGAGCTGCAGGTGCCAACTGAATGAACTTCACACATAATGTACAAGGCCTGGTGGGTCTAGATGGGAGCAAAGATGAAAAACTTACTTTTGCCTCCTGGATATATCATGAGCAATGAGGTATGCCATATTATTGTTTAGTTTTACAAGGATGTCAACATGAAAAACAGTTGAAATAAGACACAAAAGAGACCTTTAAAAGTCTAATCAAGCTTCAACTTCCTGCAAAGGATAAATGGACTCATTAGCATCTCAGAAGGCTGTCTGGCTCACAGGCCAATTAAGTTATGATAGTATCATCCTCGCAATATTTCAGACTCCACTGATAAGCATTACTAGGCAGATAGCATTTAACAAATGCTTCTACATGTCAAAGTTAAGGTTTCTCGTGAGGTTCCTACAAGAACTAAAATGTAAAGTGAACAATTACATATCTCTTTGTAATATTATTGATCATATTTCCAAAAATGAGAAGTGAGGTCCTTCTCCCCATTGCTTTACCACTTGTGGGTCATAACTAAGAAATTAAATAAAAATTAATGCTAAAATTATGCTTCTTTTCAGGGTCTGTCCTGTTCAGATTAGTTTTACATAAATACCATTGCTTTCATTTTTTCTCTAATAAAAATAATTTTAAATGTACCATCAAACTCTATAAGGAAAAAAAAAAAGAACTCAAAACCCCTCAAAAAGACAAAAATGAGAATTTGGAAGACTGTTCCAGGAACCAGTCTGAGAGTTGATAATTTCTCCTGTAAACTCTAAATGGGTGAAATCTCTTATGACATTACTAGATTTCTTTGGAACCACAGAGAAATTATTTTATGACAAATCAGGCACATTTAAATGCAGCAAAATGTCTATAGTTATACATAATACCCATTTCTGTGCATTCTGATGTATTAGCACTGACATTTAACCACAGAAATGTTTCACAAATTTTTTTCTATTATCCTCATTTCTCAAGAAGTTTGGAAGCTAGGTAAAACATAAAAAGGATCTGTGTAGTTTGGTTACCACATTGATGCGCAGACACACATGATGCTACAGACACACACTCGAATAGCATCACAGCACAAAGAAATGGTAGGTGCTTCCAGTTCCCACAAATAATGCAAGAGCTGGCTTTAGCTGTAAATAAAGGAAGTCAGTCCTAATATTTGCAAATTGTATGAACAAGAAATAACACCATATATAAATTTAACAAAGCGGAATGTGGAATAAGGCTGTCAAGAGTTATTAACAGCTGAAAATATACTTGTCCTATGAATCCAGGCATCATTTCAGAGCCCTCACCTCTTTCTTTCCCTGCACAGGATGGACCTGTGTATCATTCCAGGAGGGTAATAAACAGATTCCAGTCATCATTGGGTACAAGTTATGGCACATTAGCCATACCAACTGCCTCTCTCCTTTCTGTAACTATGTCGGGTGTGTGATGACTCCAGTAAACTCACAAAAAGTATTTTCTGCTGGAGTCTGCTGGAGTCTACTGGAGTCACCACAGAGCTGACATCAATAAAAGGATCAAGAAAAGCTTTTTTGTGGGTTTCAACAAATCCAGAACTAATTAATACCTACACACTCTATCTTTTACCCTCATTACAGATACTCTAAAATCCAGAACGTCTAGATCCTCTGTGGAACTGCATATTATCTGAATGATTGCAATTAAAATATCCTATTCCAGACCAGGCAGATGCTTTAGTTACTCCTCAGCAGGAGACAAGTCCATTTCCTGAACCTTCATAAAGTTACATTGTGAGGCTTTCTTCACTGACATCACAGGTATACCTTCTGCAAGTGTGATATAATATTTAAATAAAAGGGTGCTCTGTTTGCTATATATATATTACATCCAGACAAGACTTGCTTCCCGAAATTAGCTTACTCAGCTACAACCATCAACAGTAGCAGCAATGTCTCCCAACTACATGCATGGATAGGGTTAGTCATTTAGCCTTGCAGAGAGCATATCACAAAATAGTGGGTGTGCCACTAGAGTTGCATACCCCCAAACATTTGCAGATCCATGCACTCTGATGTGGCTGCAAAGCCTGAAAGTACATGCCCAAAGCTACCCCCTTTCCTGCTTGGCTCTCACTGAAGTTGCAGAAAGATCCTTGCTGCAAAGAATTGTGGGTTCAGCCAGAAACCTGTTTACAAAGCACTGGATTAGGCTCTGTATGCACCAAGAAAATAAAAATGGCAATTGAAAGTGGATCTTCACAAGCCAGTTTGACAGTAGGTCATTTCTGTTCCTTTCTTCCTCAAGCACTTGAAGAAGCTAATATAAAATAGTTAGTTTAACTTTTTAGAGTTCATAGACATTCACACATAACATTACTTGATAGGTATTACACCAGTTTCCTAATCCATCCACATTATTCCTCTGCACAGTCCGCAGAAGGAATGAAAATAAAGTGGGATTATTTCTTTATGCCTAATATTGCCTAATAACTCTTTTGACACCTCTGGGACACGAAAATCACTATTAATTTCCTTCTAAAGTTAAATGAAATATCCTGAAATTAAGTAAAACAGAAATGGTAAGAATATTCTGACATTAACTGCCAATTTATGCATAATATTGCAGGTTTTTTGTTGCTGACAATTATAAGAGCTAACTCTAAAAAAATAAGTAACCTATGAAATTGAAAACTTCTTTACCTGTGTAAATATTTACTTTTTCTGAGCAAACTTACATCCGTATTTTATTCACATAATCCCTCCTGTAATTTTAATTTGAATTAGTATCGCACAAAGACATTTTCTTGTGAATTTACACTCTTGCAATGGAGATGATTATTAAAAAAGGAGCAGCTACAAAATAAATTGTTCACTGCTGGTCAGGGTCCTTGTTCGTGGTTGTAATGAATCTGCAGGGTTTTGTTACAGAACTGGAGAGGTTACTGTGCTTCAGATTAGATTTTCTAGCTCCCTGACTGTGCCAGCATGCCTTTTTATACATTTTACCAGTTTTGTGTCTAGTCTTATTTTAGGTTTCCCAAGCAATTCTTTCATGAGGGTATTCTGCAATGTACTCCATTCTGCATGCTCTGCATCTGCAAAGCTTTCCTGAAATAAACTTCTGAGGAACTCTGTGCTACCTTTCCCCACAACCAGTTACTGGTAGGCAGGCATATATATAATGGGACATATATTTAGTAGTACATAAAACAAAAGCATGTTTACTGATAGCAGGTTTGTTTTTAAAACATCACAGTAGATTGAAAATAATTATAGCAAGTTATAAATGCTGTAAAAGAATCAGCTACCTCTCTTTTCAGGTAAACAGGACAGTTGACCAAGATTTTTTTAATAAACTTTCCTCCTACTTATCCTGTTACAAAGCATAGATTCAAATATAAACTGTTCATAAAGTTGAATCAACACCTGTGAATCTGAATTTCAAAAGCCAGTCTCAACTTGCCATCTTTAAAGTATCACAAGTGAATATTTTCATTATTCTGACATAAACAGTCTTTCACTTTTTTTTTTTTTTGGTCATGATTTGTCAAGTCATTATTTTTTGGTTGAGATTTTGAATTTTGTCCCAATTAGACCAGATTTTTTTTTCACAAACTTGAGAAATCAAGGTTGTGACATTCATTTCCTTCATTCATTGTGACAGTCCATTGTGACACTGCAACATTCATTTCCTGCCCAGCAGCTTTCCTCTCTTCAGAAAGCAAGACTACAGATTCCAGGGTGTGTATTTGTATTTTTATTTTCTAAATGGAATTACACAAAGACTACAGATAGTGATTGACTATGATTTACAGAGATCTTGCTCTGCCAACTTTTGTCCATTTCTGTGTCTCAGGGAGAAGAGAGAGAGCACAGAGCAGATTAACACAAACACCTTTTCATGAGGAGTAGGCGATGTAACAGCCAAGCAAACATCACACAGCAGTGAGGTAATTAACATCATCTTTTGCCATAGGATAACTTATGCTTTTAAGAATGACCCAAGCCCAGCTGTACTTTTAACAAACCTATCTTGTTCTTACACACATAAGAGAGAGGCCAAAAAAAGCCAGTGGTTGGTTGAATTAAGAAATGGTCCAAGAAGCCACAAAATCTCTTGACTTGAAAAGTTATGAAAACTAGTTGCTATCTCGAAGTGGAGCCCTGCACCCAGAACAGGACCCAGACTCCAGCCTGGGCTTTGCCTACAAAAAGAGAGACCTAGAGGGACCCTAAGGAGCTGCCTCAGAATCCAGGCTCTGCTAAAGAGTAGAAAAACTGGAACTAAATCTGTGAGAGCACAAAAATGGTATTCAAACAGAAGTACGAGATTTTTCTTTTTAGCTTTGAATACAACAAAAAGTTTGGCCTTTAAGGGCTAAAGTACTGTGTCATTTCAGCAACTGAACAGTTAAAATCTGTGTGTGTGTCTCTAAAATAAAAAAAAGAAAGTAGGAAGAATAAATATCATGGCATAAAAGGGCTCTGCTTAGATAATTACATTAGTCTGGTACAAATCCCTCAGTAACTTACACAGTAATTGTTACACCTTATCATACGATCATAAGTTGTGGTCTTAGCTGCCTTGGCATGGCTGATACCAACAACTGATCACTAAACTTTAGGATCATTTCAGTCTCACTGCTCTGTGCTCATCACTTTACCTCCTTTCACTAGCCACATGCTCTCCTGGCTCCACCTTATTATTACTTAAAGGAAGCAATGGACCTTCACTGAAAGACATGAGAGCATTTATTTTTTGGAGAAAAATGATGACATTTTACTGCCCAAGCTTTTTATAACACTTAGGCTGCTTTTTATAGCTTTTTCCTCTAACAAGAAATTTCAATGTAAATGTTTAAGAAAAGTATAAAAAACAGTAAAGAGAGGAATTTAGAAGTGTAAAATCCCATGTTGAATTATTTCAATCATCATATCTCATCACAGCAATGTGCATTGTGTACATATAACAAGCCCTAGCACCTCTTACAAATCAACCTTTGGTGAAGCAAAAATTAATCATTTCTCTGATACCTAATGTTTTATTACCTACTTGTTGGTTTTACTCTCAAGAATTCTGTCTTCTAACCATTATACATTTGTTTTTGATAACTGTTCCAGTGGAAAAAAAGACTTAAAGTGCCATAAAAATATTCACAAATACAAGTATGTAGTCATTCCAAAATAAACAGGTCAATTTACTTCATAAAGATGATTCAGGTAAGGTTGTTTTATTGCTTCCTTCTTAAAAGTTTCTCTGACACAAAGGTCAATCAGCAGGTGAGCATTACTGCGTAAGTAGCATGGTGGCATGGCCTTGGTGACTTTTTGAAAAAGCTGCAAGGAGCAACTTTCATGGCATTGTTCATTAACACTTTGATCACGTTAGCAAGGATTTGTTGGCAACTGCTGATGCAATAAAATATACGTCTGTTAGGTCTTTTAAATGCTTTGGATGTAGAGTCTACTGTGCCTAATCACACTGGTATTTGCCATTGTTGAAAAGTGTTGCATAATTTACCACTGTGCCCAGGCACTCTTATCTGATTAAATCCCTCTTTCCTTGCTGCTGGGAAGCAGAATTGGCAGCAATGAAGCATCTTTAACATTCTGTGTAGTGCAGCCTAGAGGTCTTGGAATACGTAAGTTCAAATCTTGGTTTAAAAAGCTCCCTAAATTTGATTTTACTTGGCTGCGAATAGGCAACCTGAAAATGAGCAAATAAATTATTACAGCTGATGCAGAAGAACTTTAAACTTCCACCTACCAATGTACTTCAGTCTAAGGTGAAGCTTGATTTTAAGAGCATGAGTCACTGAAGCATTCACACCTGGTCTCTCTGCAGAGCTTGCGAGGCTAGCAAGTCTGCCAGTAGTAACATAGTGACTACAGGATACAGTAGCTGGACAAGTGACATACAGTCACTTTAAATAGAGCTCTGTACACCTGTCAGATAGCTAAAAATTTTGGACAGTGCAAACAGCTCATGATATAAACAGCAACCTTGTTAATAAGCCTAGTAACAACCCATTTAATTGTTTTCAGAAGGAATCAATCTGAATAATTGCATTAGTAGCAGTAACCTCCCAGTAAAATGTGACTCTGTATGTGACGTCAAAGAAAGGCTGAGCTACATTAGAAATAACTGAATAATAAAATGTATTTGAGGAAAAAAAAAATCCATATTTAATTATGATATGGATGTAATATGGACAGCAGAACAAGTCACTCTTAAGGTCATATTTCAAATTATCTTGCTGGGTTTGAACAATACTGAGTCTTCATTGTCTATGTGGTATATATAAAATATGATGCACATTAGAGGGTAGATTTAGATTAGATGTAAGCAAGAGGTTCTTTACTGTGACGCTGGTGAGGCACTGGAACAGGTTGCCCAGAGAGGTTGTGGATGCCCCATCCCTGGAGGGGGTGTTCAAGGCCAGGTTGGATGGGGCTTTGAGCAACCTGGTCTAGTGGAAGTGGAACCTGTGGCAGGGGGGTTGGAACTGGATGATCTTTAAGCTCCCTTCCAGCCCAAACCATTGTATGATTTCTCAGGAATACACATGCCCGGGCATATGATGCATTAAAAACTAGCAATTCTATTGTTCCTATTCATCTATCTAAGCCTTAATTATGTGATCAGTAAATGGAAGCACTTTGGGCTGAATTGTTTAGATGTTAACTTGACCACATCTGAAACTATTCACTCTAATACTATGATGTGGATAGCTATGCAAGCAATGAGAGTTTGGGCCAGAAACAGTAAGTATGGCAGTATGGGTCACTGTGAATCTCACACAGTAAAGAAAAAGGGTTAATTTGATTTATGGATTTAAAATTTTTCAGGGAAAATTTTAAAATTTTTCAGGGATTATGTTCCTATGTAAGAAAGGCTATCCATTTATTCCAGTATTCTGCATTTTTCAAAGCATGCTCACAATAGTGATTATTCCCTCTGTGTCCTCAATAAAGAAAGAAAGAATGAGACGTAGGTATTGTCTTTTGTGACAGCAGAAGTTAATTAATTATACTTTTTAAACCTCTTTACATGAATGCATCCAAGCTAAGACAAAATGAAACTTCCTTTAAAGCAAGGCTACAATCTGAAATGAAATAAAGAGCCTACTTCCTCACCAACAAATTGCTCCTTGCTTAAATTTAGAATCATGTCAGCTTTTTGTTCATTAACATAGATTTTTCCTATTTTTCTTTCCCTGCAAAAGCAGCATGTAAACTGGATTCTGTGCCAGCTTGTGCATAACTGATAGGTTTAATTACTTCAAGAAAACGTTTGTACTGCAGTGTCTATTGTTCATGATTTGAAAGCTGAGAAGAGCTCACTGTAGCTCTTGAATCTCAAGTTGGCAGGCATAAAATGGTCTTGTTTGGGAGCTGGTGAGACAAGCAGTCTGGATTCCTGTGGCACAGGCAGGGCAGAAGCCCATACTGTCATTTGAGACTCAGTTTTACAGATGTACACTTTGACAGATCTAACATGTATGCTCGTGAATGGGGGTTATCAAAATGTCACTGAAAACATTATTTCCTTTCATTCCCAGTCTTATGCACCTCTTTCTATAGCCAGTACTAAAATAATTCAGTGACATAAGCAAGGTGGTGCTTATTGTTAGCAATAATGTGTTTAATATTCCCTCCAGGAATGAACTCATTAAAATGAGAAACTGATCTCGCCACAAGCTTTCAAAACCAATATAATCAGGAACAATAACACAAAACTCCCAGCAAGGGGCACTGTTTCACCAAACGTCCCTCACTACCTATTTTACGCTAAAAAAAAAGTTACTGTACAAGTCATCCATTTAACATGAAACATAGAACCACATACACCTCACAAAAATGTTGAAACTTTTGTCACTTTTAGTTGAAGGTAATCACTTTCATTAAAGTATTTCTGCTTATTTTATTCCTGAGTTACCATCTTGTCAGGTATAGGACTTGCAGTTTGACTAAATTAAGATATTCTTTTGAAAAATGAGATGGAATTTACTTATTCACAAATGCTTGGATACTTCAGAGAGAAGTGGAGGTGTATATATAAAGGATGAACTGTCAAGAAATTTGTGGGGGACATTGGAAGGTATTTGGAGACAGGATTCAATTTAAAGTGTGTGATACGCAAGGAAGTAACAAATTCTTTGTACATTAAACAAAAACAAAATTAGGACATATTCAGCAGATCCTGCTTTGGGGAGTCTAAAAACAAGAGTAAGCAGAAATCTGAACCAGCATGCTATCATGAAAAGAATTCCTTTGGAGATTTTGGTCTTTTCCAAGATAAGAGGGGAAAAAGAAAAACTTTGGTCATTAAAATGACAGATTTTCCAAGAAGGCAGTTATAAAAATGAAAAGCATATTTCATAACAATCCATTTGCAAACAAAATATCAGTACTAGATTTGGTATGTTTTGTCTGAAAAATACGTGGCTACTGAAACCTTACCAATATGTAGACATTCTTTCCAAATTAAGAGTGACATTGCAAGGAGGGCAACACAATTGAACTCAACAAACTTTTAGGTAGAACAAGGTTGTCAGCAGGAACATACCATTAAGATGCTGTTGAGGAGGTGAAATCTTGTCTCACATTTTTCTTACCTTATATTACATCCAAGGTTGTGGCTAGTACAGTCAGATCTAGCTTACTCTCCTTTACAGCAATAGTTTTTTCCAGATAAACATTGTCCTGAGAACTTCAGAAGTTTCTTGTGGTTATCTTATTTTTACGCTACAATTTCTTCCTTTCCTTATGATGTTTCCTGGCTGTTTTTCATATACTTTTTGTATAAGATATTTGTAAGAAATATTTGTATTTGTACAAAGATATTTGTAAGAAAGCATTGCATAAGGACTTACTTCTCTATGTGTCTTATTTAATGAATTTAAGAATTTGGGGTTTACTCTGAAGAATAAATGAGTATTTTAAACTAATCAGATTGCTTCTCCAGTAGTTAAACACAGTAGACTTCAGAGGTACTTGCCCAGACATCAGCTGGGAAATGAACCATGACCTTACTTCTTCAAGCGTTTAAAATATTTCAATTTCTCTAAGTGTTTTCCTTTTGAAACAAGGAAGATGCAGTAAGTAAAACGACTGTCCTCTTACCTCTGTTAGTCTGACCAGCCAAACAACCAGTGTCCTGCAGACTGTTTAGCTCTGGACAGCAAGGGAACGATGCACTTGTATAATCCTTTGCAAAGACATAATGCAGAAGCAATGTTAAGACAGTTTCTTTGCCACCACTTCTAACCTACCTCATACTTGGCTGTAGAGCACTCCCTTCCCTGCTCTGCTTTTGCTATGATGTAGAGCTGTACCACCAGTAGTTTATCCAACTGCCTGCAAGACTTCTTTGCTGCCTCCTCTGAGCATTTTTCACATACTTAGACAAGTCAGTTTAGGAAAGAAGGCCATGTCTTGGATGGATATAATTTCTTCTTCAAAGAGGCATTATGGTTCATTTACTTCTGTCTGTAATACTGTGGTGTGATCACAGGTGAAGTAACAACTAGGCAGTCTGGAAGGGCTACAGAAAGAAGTGGATTTTAAAGGTTTTTAAATGGTCAGAATTGGGTCAGGTCTGGGACTGAAAGACAGATTGGATGAGGAAGCAGAAGACTGTGGCTGCTTTATGCAAGAGAAAATTACATTTTTATGAGGTCTTCTTTTTCTTTCCCTCCTCTCCATTTTTAGCATTATGGGAGGCTTAGTCTGGATTTCTGACATCCTCACAATTCAGGATGTTCAGATAAGGAGTTTCTTTTCATTTTAAACAAGAAGCTTCCATACTATATGCAGACAGGAAGTACTTTCATGGTTTCCAGGTTACAGCAACCCTTGCAGACCTATTTCTGAGGTGTGTTCTGATTTAGGGTATGTTGCAGAAGTACTGTCACAAACCAATGTAAGGGCATGCTGTTAATGTGATTAAGGCACAGTAAGTGGGGTGCTGTTATGTTGATTTTTCTTCAGCTATTTCTACTTGAAGGAACACATGAAAGAGAATGTTAATTTTTTTGTTTATTTGTTTACTTTTATAGCTCTCTACTACGTAAACTCAAAGGAATGAAAATGTGCTATGTACTTTTCTCATGCTCAACTTTGTGCAAATCCCAGACGACATTTAAAAGAAGACTTCAAAAATTGCAGGAGGAAATCTGTTGTTTCTCAAGTATTTCCTCATCTTACACGCTCAGAGACATAACATGATGTGAATTTGTGACGCACTTTAACTCAGCAACTGTTCCTCATCAGGATTTATCATTGTACCTCATTTTCTGCATGCATGCCTGTACCTCTTCAGGAAGACTATAATTTCTTTTTCATTGCAAATGGATTGCCTGGGATAAATACATGACTCTTATTTTGTAGGCAGAGAAGGTCAATAACAGTGTCTACAGAATCTCTCCATAAAATGTGACAATAAATAACAGTTTAACCTCTAATCTATATTAACAGACTACCTTTATTTATTGTTTGACTTGTGTAAAGACAAAGACAGGTAATCCAAAAGGAGCAGTCACAATAGAGGCTAATGACCTTCTTCTACAAGAATGTAGATACCAGTGGGCAAAAACCATTTCAGCTTCAGCATCATGCAAAGGGCTATTTTGCAAAGAAACACTGTGTGTTAGTTGTTGAAACTTTTTTGTGCATTCCCCGAAACAAATTACACTATTCTGAATATTTTCTTTTCTGTGCAGTAAATAAAGTCTTTCATGTTGACAATGCTAATATTATATTTTAAAATATATTTGCATTTGTGTTTTTTGTCATTTTTTATTGCATTGTATAAATCCCAGTGCAGAGATCCACTTAGCTCACTTTGAGAAAGCCCTGTTTCTTGGGATAGCATCATGCAGTGACACAGGTGATCATATGGCATTTCAATATGGTTTACTGGCTGAATCTATGGGAAAGTTATTTCAACAAGGATTATGAATATGAATTTGGAGTACAAGATTATTTTTAAGTTATTTTTTTCGTTGAATTATTTAATATGAATAATTTTCAGGGGTGAATATTCCTAATGCAAAGTAATCTTAAGATATTTTAGTCTAATTAGTGGTTTAAAGCTACTAGATAATCAGGGGAAGGATGGGAAGGGGGGGGCAAGAAAACAATTTTATTACTCTCTGTAATTATGGGATTTAGCAAAGCCACTGTGGCACTGGGAAGACAGAATAAGAAATGACTAGTAAACATTATTTTTAAGGAAGAGTTATACACATGTTATGCTCTAGCTAATAAATGTTTTCTAATGCATGAAGATATGTGTGTAATTAAGTTGTTTTTACTTACTTTTACATTTTGGTGATGCATAAGACAGGTAGCTGGAAATTCTCTTCCATCTTAAGGCATGTACCTAGAAATAAGAAGTTAATTTTTATTTACAGAAATACTGATGCACATTTGCTGGTCATTTAATTTGTTCTTAAAAATACATCACCCTGTTTAAGAATACCTTAAAAGCTCATTCATTTCATTTTTTAGTCTCATTTTTCAGTAAATGGAAGAATCAATTTCTAGACAATTTTAAAAGATTTTTTCTTCCTCTTCCTACTTTATGAAGCCTATTTTCAACACCAAATGGCAAAAATCTCTCATACATGTAAGCAAGTGAGAAGGCAGTCTCATGAGGTTTATTACAGTTGTATTAATGTGAGAGGTATTTCCCGAAGATACTGAGCATAAGTTCTAGGACAGTTTGTCTTAGTGTATAAAATATGAAAAGAAAGCCACAACATTTCTGAGAATGGAAGATCTTATTTTTCTTTTCAGTTAGACAAGGAGTTTGACACCAGTTCTGTAAATGTACAGAGTGTGTTTTTCAGACTTAGTCTGATTAGTAAGAAATTATGACAGGTCTTCTTGGCACCGTGGGAAACTTCAGTGACGCTTTTTGAAAACGAGGCCTTGGAAACACATTGGCCTTCCAAACTGGAGTCACCCAAAATTGCTAGTCTTTTTTTCCTCCATTGTTGGCTTTGCAATTTAGTCTTCTGTTTCTCACATTTTCATTATGTGCAGTATTGTGTATATCCAACCTAATAAACTCTATTACTTGGAACAATGAGGTTGAGCGTAATTCAAATCCTGAATTAAATGTAAATCTAGCACCAGAAAAATGGATTAAGTAGTATGATAGGATTTGAAATGTAAATACTGTGTCTTTTCTGAACAAAAAGTTTAATTAAATAATGGAAATGGATACTTGTAAGGACTAACAAACTCAAGCTAGCATTTGTAAGTAAGCGACTACTAAAATGTGTGCACCGTGAGAACAACGTGGAGATTGAACACTGGTGCCTTTGGAAGTAAGATAGAACTGCCTTTGTAAACATTTTTACTCATTTTTGGACAAATGGTCAACTGGAGAAACCTTAGGAGAAGAAGAATGTCCTTTTTGCAGGGCCAACAATGTTTTTTTTAATATGACAATGCACAAGTATTTAATTTGTGACTGAAATAGTGAAGCCGTTCTACCCAGTGGATTTACTGCAAGACTATTGCATTATTTCTTTGAATTCTGAAATGGAAGAACAAAAGATTTAAAATCATATCAGCAGTCAGATAAGTGCGACCTTAATTGTCATATATATGCGATATTAATATGGAACAACTTTAAAGATTTATGGCTGTGTAGTCCTTCGTGCTAACATGTGGCTCAGAGTGATACACAAAGGAATTTGGCTATAAACCCAGGACAATATGCCTAGATTTCTGCTCAGTAATTATTCTTAGTTGCAGGGAAAAAAATGATAGTGCTATTTTTCTATTCTCTTAATAGGGAAAGGGCTTTTTTGGGGAAAATACTACTTTGTACATAGACAAGGGAATTCAAATAATTATTTGATGTTTAGAAACATGGAAGACCATTGTGGTGTCATTTCATTGCAAGTACGTGAATCCCATAAAAACAGAAAAGGTACCCATGAGAAAAAAAGTGTCCTATTTCCATTATGTCAAACAACTTTATTGACAACTTGAAACCTTTTGCCAAACAAGATTTTGGCCACATAATGCTGCAGATAATCATTATAAGGCTACACAATTCAAACTAGTTACTTTTCTTAAATGAACCATATCTAGCAACTAGGAAATAAAAGAACATGAGGCAAAATGTTTCTTCTGTATTAATCCATTTGTTTGATTGAAGGTGAAGAGAAGTAACTGCAGGCAGACTTTAGTTGGCTGTGATTGCATACATACAGCACATACTTCCATTTGTCATAGTCTCATGACAATTGGAGACAAAAATATAATTGCTCAACACAACCAGAATACATAACAACAGGTCATGACTAAATTCTGCTCTCCTCTAATTTAAAGTCAGAGAACCACATATTTGGATTTAAGTGCAAATTCAACCCTGTGAATTTAGCCCATGTTTCTTATAAGTAATTTTGGCAAATATATTTTCTTTAATGATACTTCACAAGCAGAAATAGATACAGAAATCAAAACTAACTCATGAAGTCCTAGGGAAGGCAAGATTTTGCTTACAGCACTTTAAAGTTAATTTGAAAATTCCCTGATTATCATTGCCATTTCCAAAAGTACTCAGGAGTTCTGCTTTGTGATATAAAAATAGTTATCTTGGTTTTAGCTCAACTGTGTTTCAAAGATATTTATCTGAAATTTTGGTTAAATTTGCAACCCCCAAGTCAAATAAACAAAATACTGATAAGTAGCAAAGATTAGGTAATACAAAATTGGACATAATCTTAATTTTCTTTCAAGGTCATCAGAATTTTTATGTTGCAGGTAAATAATATGACCCATTTCTTTATGTGAAATTAATTAAAATATATAACATTCAGCATATGCTACTAGAAAAGGTCATCTGCTCTCTGTGTAGATGGGGTTCTCTTGTAATATAAAAAATGTTAATAATGCTGATCCTAAAAACAGATGGTTTAAAAAATGTCCCAATTGAAATTTGAAAATAAATATGAGTATGTGTTTTGCCTAATCACATAACAGAATAGCTTCTGCACACAAGAAGCCATCAACTATTTCAACCTGAGCCTTCATGCAAAGTATTAATTTGCTTTGGTGCATAATAGAACCAGTTCTGCTGTCACCGCAGAGAGCTGCTGTGCATGGCATTAGAAAGATATATGACATAAAGTTCAGCAGAAGCACTGCTACATTTAATGTCTAGCTTGTAATTTTGTTCAGTAGCACCTTTGTACATCTGAAAGCATGTGAAATATGGTTTTTTTGCTTGTTAGACAACAAATGACATTTTGTTTTGCTAAGAAAGCTTCCAAGTTATGAAACAAAACCAAGGGAAAGGCACATTGAAAGTGTCACTTGTGTTAACGTAGAGGAGTCTGAGGTAGTGGATAGAATCTAGCCACAGAGCACAGAGAACAAAGATAATTTTATCTTGCTTCTCAGCTAAGTAAATTAGTCTTTACTTCCTCAGTAGGTTTTCAGTGCCAGATAAGGTGATCCAAAGATGGCTCAGGATCCCAACAGTCTGCAGCATACAGTATAAATACAAAATTGAAAGATCTGTTCAATTTGACTTGCATTGGTTGCCCTCTAATAATTACCCACACGCTGGTACTGTTTTTCTGTGAGTTTCTCTGCTAACAGAGCCATTGTCAAACTGGAGCTCTGCAGCAGTGCAGCGTGTCACCTGAAAGCGCCTCAGTGAATCTATGCTTGAGAACCTCAATTGCTCTAGTGTAGAAGGCTGCCATGCAAGTCTACTAAAACCAAGATAAAGCAAATAAGAGCATTTAAGCTGTGTCCTACTATCTCTGTCAAAAGCAAGCAAGAAGGACACTTTTCTTCATACAAAACATCCTTTTCTGTTTAGCAACTGGAACAACTTTTGCAACATGATTGCTGTTTTATTTGCCAGGTTATGTTAGCTCCCACAGACTCATCATTGGTCCATACAGGGTCATAACAGTACAATTGGGCTTTACAGTCCACTGAAAATTAGCCTGAATATCTATGGAATATTTTTAATACTTAAAAATTTTTACAAAAATACCATTAACCAATTCAAGTTACTTCCTTCTGGAAATGCAGGCAAGTGCTCTCACCTAGTTTTATGCATTTATTTCTCCACTTTCTTTTTATCCCTGCCCTTCTAATTAAGTGGACTCTGTACTGTTCTCGGTAGCTTTTGGAAACTTCCAAAAATGAAGCGATCTCTGAGAAGACAATGAACAGCACACAGCAAAACCTGAAAAAATTTCCATCCTATTTCACACAGTACTAAATCTAGTGCATTTTGAACTTCCAAAATTTAAGATACATCCTGTAGCATGATAAGAGAACCTATTTAAATATCAAAGCCCAATTTTGCTGAACTCAAAATATAAACATTATGTAGTTTGAAAAGACTGAAAGGTATAAATTTTGCACTTATCAATGTAATAATAAGATTTCCTTAAAAATAGATTAACTTCAAATGTCTTTCTCATTAGCATACTGGTATTTTCCATTATTTGCATTTGCTATCAACCTTTTTGTCCTTCCAGGAGAGAACGCTTGTGCTTATTTACACAAAATAAAGATAGCTTCACTTCGTAAGTTCAATATTTTCGGCAAGCAATAATATACCAGTCTGCTAGCCAGTCTTAGCAGGAAATAGTCCTAGTGCTGATCACAATGAGATGACTCGTGGTATCAGCTCATTTTGAGAAGTTTAGCAAACACGTTATCTCTAGCAACAGGTCTGATGTAATGTTTATAAGTTCAGTCTGTCCTGTTTTGCTATTGTTGGTAATACGCTTGTTACCAAAACAACCTAAAAGTCTTTTTTTTCATCATGACCTTCAGAAGGTCACATACAGATGATGTTTCATCACGATCTAATATTTGAAACATATGTTTAAAGAGAAATCCCTCATGATGTCAAAACATTTTCCTGAATTTAAAACTTTAAATCTTACTTATAATGAAGTTTGAACAACTTTATACTGCAGAAAGCTTTCAACTGACCATCTGATCTTAATGTAAATAGGTTCCATTTTGTCCAAATAATGAGTATGCCAAGTTGTATGGTGGATTATCTGTATGACTACAAATGCTTACTTAAAATTATGGTTAGATGGCCATCTATATTTGTTTAGTTAAGGACCACTACATGTCCTCCAGGACACTTGAGCCAAGGCTGACTCATAATCACAGAGGGAAAATTGTATGGAAAGTGAATTAGAAGGAAAGAGAAAAAAATATGCAGTTTGTAAAATGTACCTCTTCAAGATTCTGAAAAGGCACCAGGTTTGTTAGTATTCTTTTTACACTCAACACATTTTCTGTTTCAAACAGTATCTTTAAAGTGCTTAAATTGTTACTACGATCATGTGACACACACTTTTTTCCCTTTAATTTCCAGTCTTGTGGACTGTCAGTTCAAATAAGTTCTTTCTAATCCTGACACTACCAATACCAGGAGAGATTTGCAGGCTGCAGTGATCCCACCATCTCTATGCTGATGAGAGGGTCTCTGCTTACTTGTCACTGTATAGAACCTCATAAGAAATGCTGCGGATGCAATGGAAAATGAATGCAGCTCCCTAATTCTTAGCTGAGCTGGGTCAGTGGGACTATTGTTTGAAGCAATGTTTCTTTAATCCTTTTTCTTCATCTAAAGTAAAAAGTTATATCTGAATATGTGCACCATCAAGATCTGACTGATAACGAAGTACAATTTGTAGTCATTTTCAGAGTAAAGCAACACTTCAAATTTCTCAGTATTATATATGTACACAACATTTAGTTATGGAAATTCACAACTACTCCTCTCATGCCTCAGTGTGGCAGGAATGAGTAAGAAGCCATAGGGCAAGTTCTCTATTCAAGATCTTCTCAGCAGCTTCTCTAATTACCTCTATAGACAGAAACTTCTTTCCAAGACAGACTTTTTTGGATTGTGCAAATGCCTTTTGGTCCTTCCTACCTCTTGGTTGTGGTTAAGGTCCTCACGAACTTAGAATCATAGAATGGTTTGGGTTGGAAGGGACCTTAAAGATCATCCAGTTCCAACCTCCCTGCCATGGGCAGGGACACATTCCACTAGACCAGGTTGCTCAAAGCCCCATCCAGCCTGGCCTTGAACACTTCCAGGGATGGGGCATCCACAACTTTTCTGGGCAACCTCTTCCAGTCTCTCACCACCCTCATAGTAAAGAATTTTTTCCTAATATCTAATCTAAATCTACCCTCTTTCAGTTTAAATACGTTACCCCTCATCCTATCACTACACTCCCTGTTAAAGAGTCCCTCCCCATCTTTCCTACAGGCCCCCTTTAAGTACTGGAAGGCTGCTATAAGGTCTTTCTGGAGTCTTCTCTTCTCCAGGCTAAAATTCCTTCATTACTTGACCAGGAAGATGCCCATGACACCTTAAGGAAGAGCATACAATACTTTCTATTTGCTATGTACATCATGTTTTATAATTTTTATCTCAGCTGTCTGAAAAGTAGGGGTTCCACTTCTACGTGTAAAACAGCAGAACTTAACTCTGTGTCTGGATATCTGAAAGAGTTAGAATTGTGCCACTTCAGAAGCAACAAGTATACAGTAGATGAATGAAAGCAAGTAAACCAAAATGCTCCATGGCCAAGAAACAGAATCTGAGATGAAAAATTGTATAACTTAATATTATTAATTACACTTATCTAAGGATTACTATAGCAGTATAAAATATCTTAAATAAAGTGATAACAACAGTTGCATAAGAAATTCTAGTAATGTAATACTGGCTGTTTTCAAGCCTACAACATCTACAGACACTTCTTCTATCAATAAGACCTCCAAAACATGTGGCAAGCCCAGATGATCTGCTGAAGTCACATTATATTTCCTTTTCAGCTTCATATATCTTCACAGATGTGTGCTTTTATAGGAACTTGTACTGAAAATAAGGATTTTGCTGTCATAGGATCTCTGTATAAGATTTCATCAAAAAATATATTTGGGTCTGTCAAGATCAAATTTCTTTTTGTTTACACTCCTCAAATTCTGAGATAGAAACAATTTGTTACTAGTTAATAATACAATAATACTTTACATATAATTTGTTTCATATTCTGATACAATTCTCTGGTTTAGATATAAAAATGCAAGGATATAAAGAGAGATCTTATTTATAATTTAGAACAAGAGTGAATATGTAAGGTTTTGATGAAATTGTACTTTGGCCAGCATTTTTAATAACAACACTTTGCCCCCCACCTTGTTCAGGACCAACTCAGGAAAAAGTGTGTCCTTACTGAATGATCATATGTCCTCTCTGAACCAGCAGTAAGCATTGTTACTGAGGGTCATTTCCTGTTTCTTCACAGTTTAGTACCCATCCAGATCAACCTTGTTTACCCTGAAATCAGACAATGTCAGAGTTCAGGGTCATATGGCTTCAGGCAAAATGAACTGGGCCTAGTCATTAAGCTGAATGTTATGTATAATTTCAGTGTAAAAAGAAGAGTAATATATAAAACAGCACAGTTTATAGACACTGAGTTCACAGCCGCTGCTTTTGTTTACTGATGCATATTTCTACTGTATACAAAAGCTTGAGCTTTCCTGTGTTAAGGCTGTAACATACTAGTTCAGGGAAGTAAGATACAGATGGAGGTCAGCAAAATAAAATAGATGAAATGAAGCACAGAAATAGATACTTTACAGCTCCTACTAAATGTGTGCTTAGGTTTCATGTCAGACATTTCACCAGGATAACAGCAGATACTAAAACTAAGCATGCATGAGCAATGTCCCTATTTAATGTTCATTTGACAACAAGGAAAGGAAGACTAGGAACTTTACAACAGGACTTCCCATGAACTTCTGGAAACCAATAAAGCAAGCATGAAAAGTGCATGAATCTCAACAACAGCTCTACAACAGCTTTTGCATGTGAGATGTCTAAGCAAGTTTTCACTTGGAGTATCTCGGAGTCCACAGAAAATCTGAAAAGCACTGCTTTAGAGGTTATAGGCAAAACGTCATCAAGAGTACACCTGGCTTAGAAAGTTGCACATTGTTCTGTCTGCATTGTCTTGAAGAAATTTCTGAAGAACTGAGCTGCCACTGAGACATAAAATATAGGATAGGTATTTTTAAAAATGACTATTTGTTATCCATTCTCATCATGTCCCTAGTTCTATTTCTGAGAGCTCTTCCAGAAATTTGGCTTACAAAGCTCTTAATTCTGGTCATGTTTGCAACCGTATTCTTAAAACTTATCCCAGAACTGTGGATGTGTCACAATTTATTGTTTTGAAAATAACTTTCATATCTGTACTACAAATAGCAGAATATTGTATCTGGCAAGGTCTCCTGCTCCTGAATATTTACCTGAGGTGTTAGGTATGTTTGTGCAGTCTGGGGTGCCATGGCTGTATTCTTGTAGATACCATGTTTGCATAAGAGGAGTGATGCTGCTCACTCTGGAGATGTTCTGGGCATGGCTGAGTCCTGAATGGGCAGAACAAGTCCACCGAAGATCTACACTGCTTTCCAGCACCCTGCAGCTGCCCTTTTTGTCAGAATTGACAGTTTTTACAGAAATTGTTTCAGATGATGTTTCAGAGGTATTATTATATTAAAAGTTCAAGATTCTTTTTTGACAATTCAGCAGCCCTAAAGGTTACTCTGGTTAAACTGCGGTGCTACTTGTCCCTTTTCAGCTTTTCCTCATCTGACAGACATTGAAAAAGTCTCTCTAATAGTGTGACAAGGAGTCTAATTTGTGTGACATTATGTAACACCTATTTTTGTTTCATGAAATAGGAAACTACATAGCTGTGGATGGTTCCAGACATCCATGGTCACAGCACTGAAAATGAACAGAAAAGGACCACTAGGGAAAACTGTCTCATGAGCTGAAAGATCCTCCCCTGTTTAACCTAGCAAGCAAAGGTTGAAAGGAACAGAAGCACATCTATAGATAACAGCAGACAGGAAGAAAAGACACATAAGCCCAAGGAGAACATTGGCTTAAAAATTATTAGGCAAAATAAGGCTGGAAATTAGAAGAAAGTATGTGAAATTCAAATGAGGGGCTGAGCACTCTAGTAGACATAGCTGGGGTGAGAACCTTGCCAGCTTTAAGATGGAGCTTATCATAACATGGCTGGCTGCAGTAGAGTGGGACTAGACAGGGTCTATTACAGTAATCTGTCCCTACTTGAATCTTAGAGGTACACAAGCTGTGCACCTGGAACTTCAGGACTACAGGAAGGCATTTTAGTGCCTGGGACACGTCCTCTGCACACTTTGGGACTTCTTTCAGACTGAAGCCCCTCTTTGTCAAAGTCAAATCCTACCCTAAAAATTCTGCAGTCTACAATGGTGAAGATGTAGCCCACATGTAACTGAGAAGGGTAGACTGTCCTGTTAGAAATTATGCAATAGGAGTGGGACTAGCAACAGGTTCAAAGTGCCTTTTTATGCCCACTACATGTCCCATCTTCTCCTCTATCACAGTGATGTCAGTGGTATCAAGAAAAAGGATTAACGGCTCTAATGCTCCCTTAACTTCCTTTCCTCTTGTATCAGAAATAGTGTGGCCAGCAGAAGCAGGGAAGAGATCATCCCCCTGCACTCGTCACTGGTGAGGCCGCACCTTGAATACTGTGTTCAGTTTTGGGCCTCTCACTATGAAAAAGACATTGAGGTGCTGGAGCGTGTCCCAAGAAGGTCAACGAATCTGCTGAAGGGTCTAGAGCACAAGTCTTATGAGGAGCGGCTGAGGGAACTGGGGTTGTTTAGCCTGGAGAAAAGGGGGCTGAGGGGAGACCTTATCGCTCTCTACAGCTACCTGAAAGGAGGTTGTAGCAAGGTGTGTGTTGGTCTCTTCTCCCAAGTAACAAGCAATAGGACAAGAGGAAATGGCCTCAAGTTGCGCCAGGGGAGGTTTAGATTGGACATTAGGAAAAATTGCTTCGCCAAAAGCGTTATCAAGTATTGGAACAGGCGGCCCAAGGAAGTGGTTGAGTCACCATCCCTGGAGGTATTTAAAAGATGTGCAGATGTGGCACCTAGGGACATGGTTTAGTGGTGGACTTGGCAGTGCTAGGTTAACGGTTGGACTTGATGATTTTAAAGGTCTTTTCTAATGTAAACGATTCTATGCTTCTGTGATTCTTTTTATCTATTACTCTCCTCTCCAGTAAACAAACCTTTAAAAAGGGAACATATGAGAACAACATCACAAGAGAGATGGGAGGCAGCTGAACATAAGTCTTTTCTCTATTCAGTATTTATTTTGCTATAATTATGGACCAATATCCTAGGGCACGAGGACATATGCCAGTATTTTCAATCTGCAGGTCTCTAAGAAGTTATGAACAACACAAGTGGAAAGACATGCTATATCAGGAAAGAAAGGTGCAGAAGAGTCACATTGCCTTGAGGAACAAGGCATACCTGTTCTGCATTAGGGAAAGGAAAGAGATTGTACTCAGTTAAGCTCTCTCCACATAAAAAAAAATTTTTGTTTGTGAAAAATAACAGTATCAGTAAATAGGACTCATTTTCAAGAAGAAACATGTTTTTCATGTCAGTAGTCCTGCTTCTCAAATTATTTCTAATACATTACTCCATACTTGAAACAAAACACTGTCAAGCTCTTGGGTTCTTTTGGGCTTGGTTGTTTTGTTGGGTTTTTTGCATTGTTCCTGGCCTTATCAGGTATATCCTGATCTGGAAATAAACATCTGATCATTTTAAAGTGTACATAAATGTTTGGCTTTCAACCAGGCAAGCTGTGAAAAAGGAAGTTCTTTTTCATACCCAGCTATAAACTCTTATAGTTCATTTTTTACTTGGCTTTTTTCTTATTTGTAGTGGTGTTTACTCATTATATGTGCCAATCATTACAGAGAGAATACAAGAATACTTGAAAATATGTATGAGGAAGTATAGTACTGGGGGCCTGGAAAATTTGCATACAAAAAGACTGGCTAAGGAGCATTTACATCTACTCTTGGAAAAATAAATATACAGACCATTGCCTGTTTTTCAGGAATTTTAAAAGATACCAGAAAAGGGCATTTGCTTTCCTTTTGTATGATATTAAGAACACATACTTCTATATTTAGTAACACTAATCCCTGTAATGGGGATGGTTTTGAGGTTCATTGGCATTAGTCATTTCATGGATATTTGCTCAGTGAAGTACAATTACTAGTTTCTAGTCAAGGCAGGCAGACTGGATATGCGCTACGGGGACCCATGATTCCTGTTTGAGTAGCTGGAATGGAAATTTGTAGTGCAAAGGCTAGCATTCATTTTGGCATTGCTATTACAACTGCCAGTCACTCCCACCCTCATTGCCAACAAAGTGTTGTCTGCCAAGCATGGCAGCCAGTCTGAAAGGAGCTTCACCAAACGTACTGGCTCTGAGTCCCACTCATGTTAACACAGCTGAGGCCTGAAAGGAACCCTTAGGGACAGGCAGCAAATATTCTAAAACTAGATGGGCAAATTGAAACCTTTGCCTCTAGTCAAGGCAGTAGAAGCTCTGCCAAACTTTCTGCCGCTAGAAATCACTCCCAGCGTACCTCTGCTTCTAGCTACTATCATTCATCTTCTCCAGGAACCCCTTGGAATGGCACAGGGACTGTGGAACAGAAGAGGAGAAGACAGATGGCTAAAATCCTGTCAAATCCAAGCCTTACAGTGGCACAGAAACACATGGGACCTAACCAGCTCCTTCCTCCTTTGTTCCAGTCTGTTTGTCTCTGGTGCACACACTATACTATAAATTGATTTCCAGAGCAATGAATAAAAAATGAGCAATTAGGCAACCTACTTCACCTAACCATATTCCCACCATTGTCCACCTGGTCTCATGTTAAACAATTCATTTAAGAGAGACTATTACACAGAGTGGCTCCAGTAACTTTCCTTTTTTTAATGTAAAAAACCCCAAGCTATCAGAGGCAATTTCTGTCACACTGCCTTCCTCCTCTGTGCTTATACTTTGCATGTGCTTTACACCACTTGGTCTAACTACTTGCATTCTTCATTTTGCCAATAAAGACACATTTAGTTCTCTTAAGCAATCATTTCAAATGAGACACCACAGTTGGAAGAAACTGTCAGGCAGCCAGATCTCTGCAGTACAGGATGTATCAGTGACTGTATGCCTTACCAATGTTGATAGTAGCAGGACCAAACTCATGCAAGACTGTTGGTCAACGCCAGAGTACTAGAAACATGATTCCTCCCATTGCTGCGAATTATTTCTGTGTTCAAATTATTTCTGTGTTCAAACCTAAATAGAGCAGTGTTTGTAACCAAGCCACCCTATTTCTACTCCCAGCCATTGGCAATTCTGCACATGATCCTCTAGATCTTTTGAGGAGTTAAGGTGGAGGAATCACGACAAAGACATTTGCAAATGGGATGTTCCTTTTGGAACATCCAAAACACAGAGATGGCTTTGAAATGCTCATGCCTAAACTGCTTATTTCCATAAGAAACAAATTTTCATTAACATGTCTTTTTCCAGTAGCTGGCTAAAAAACCCTGAACCCAAAACATAGATTAGGCAACCTCAAGAGGGCAGCATGGTATTTCAAGAATCATCTTACAAAAAGGTAATAATGCCTTAGTATAACAGCAGGCTCTAACGACAGCATAGAATTAAGGCTGTTGTAAACATTAATTATTTAAAAAAAAGGCAAAAAATAAGGTGAGTCCATGGCTGTATCATTAACTCACCTGTTTTGCTGCTGTCCATGTAGCGCCACATGACTCACAGCAGCAGATGATGCAGGATTGCAGTTTCCAGATATATATCCCACATGCTGTAGCAGCTACATCAGCATAGCCCTCCGTGCCAGTTCTTACTTAACCAATTCCTACTATGAGCAATCTGTTCAAAATTGTGATAGCACTGTGTCTAGGGCAAGGAACAGCCTAGTTCTGTGATAATGAAATTCTTTCCTGCAAGTGGTAATAATGCTGTTCGTGCTTTCAAATGGTACATAGAAATTTAGGAACACTGACTGCAAGGTGATCTCATGAGTAACTGAGTACTGTTGCCTTTTATGGCACTGCATCATTTTGTCCTTTCATAAAAGTATTATGTTCCATCTCAAAATTAGAGTATTTTTCCCTCTCACTACTTCTCTTGGAAGACTATTTCAGAATTTCTTTGCTCTAACTGACCTTATATAAAAATTCCACTGCAGATTTATTCTTAGCCAACTTAGATCTTTTGGTTCTTGTGTCAACATTATCTGTTAGCCCCTACAATGCCTCTGTTTTGCTTAATTAAACATGCTTCTATCTTTTATGCTATGATGAAACCCTCCAATTCCTTGATCATTTTAGTAACAATTCTGCCTGTTCCCATTTTAATCTCCTTCCTTGAGCGCAGATGATAGATAATAACTATATTCCAGATGAATAATCCCCAAATCACTGGCTTTAATGCTTCTTCAAGTCTATTGGAAATTCATCATGTCACCACATGTGCCTTTTATAGAACTGATGAGTTAGGGTTGGCAACGTTAGCATGTATTCTGAAGACTTGGAGGAGGAATAAACTTGAGAGTTAGCTGCAGGTACAACCTCCAATTCTGCCATCACCGTGCAACAGTTCAAGACAAACAAGACTGCATCTCAGGTACCTCATTTTAGAATGGCAATAATATCCACTCATGCTACTATATAACTGATACCACAACTACCAAATTATATAGAAATCTAATACATACCATATGTCTTAATAGCATACTTTTCAGCTCACTAAAGTACTACATCTTCTGTAATTCTCACAGTGATCTGTCCAAGGTCAGCTAAGAGCTTTGATACTGGTGTATCACTGCGTAACTCATAGTAGTTCACATATTATGATAATTTCTTTCTTCAGTTGAATTTTTAAAATAAAACCTCTGTCATTCCAGGAGATTGCCTTCTGGAATTATTCTTGAAATCGGTGTGATTAGTTTCATCATAAATCCTGTGTACTAAGGAGAAAATTTCTAACAGCACTTTTATGACCACTGCTTCTCAACCTCTTTCTCTCTCCCAGTTGTAGTACATTGCAAAATGAAAACTAATTTCTTCCTGATTTCTTTGCAGGTTATATTTTTTTATTAATTCTGAGTTTGCTTCTGAGGAAGCATTTGACCTGAAATACAAAGGACTGCTCCTGGCATCAGAAAAGTATCCCATGATTGCACAACGGAATAATGAGCAACATTTCTCATACAATCAGGATGTCATACTTGATATCCATCCCAAATGTATCAATTATTCCACATTTATTTGTACTTAGCACTGTGTGTTTTGATCCTGCAGCAAATTATCTATGGCCGGGCTTAGCCAATCCTAACGGGGACATTCAGAAAGCATCAAAACATTGCAGTACTTGTGTTGGCAGCACTTGGGTGAGTGCCAAACCCCTCCTAGAGGCCAGTGTGCTGGTGGTATGTGTATCTCTGGGTGAGATGTATTTAGTGCCCTATCAGCCAGAATCTTATTAAAGACAACTTTGTGACTTGGGTGGAGATAAGCAGTGCTACAAGGGAAGAAGAGCTACCACACTGATTGGCCTTACCCTCACATCTAGCAATCAATTTTCCCTCTGCCCGCGAAAATGAAATAACACATTGTGAAACAATACAGGGTATCTGGCATTGCGCAGCATCCTAAACAGAGTAAGTTTCACTCAGTCCTTGGCCTAGGAGCTCAGTGGAGCTAGATACCAATTCCTGCCATACTGAAACACAGAGAGCTCCACAAGCCACAGGATTCAAAAAAGGGTTCAAGGAAGTGGTGGCAGATACTTTATCTCCTGAATGCTATGTAGCTCAGCAGCTAGCCACAGTTAACACAAAAGAAAACGCAAGTTACTCTGCTGATGTTCTTTGTTCAACAGGTGGTTTGCAAGCTCATTTTGTCTAACAGAACCTAACACTGCCTCTTCTCTTGCTAAGTAGGTATTCGTCCTGCTCTCCTAAAGTTTATTGGGGGAATCTGTTTTAAGACTTCTGCATTTAAAATAACAATCCAATTAGATGCTCTTGATTTTACAAGGTTTCTACACATTTAATAAGTGATTTGATGTGAAATAAAGCAAACACAAAAAAGCTTCCAGACTGAATCACCTTACAGCTGAAAAGACAAACCATACCAATGACTAAAAAAAAGAGCTATATTTTCATGACTGACCTGTACTGCTCTCTAATCTAAGTGGGCTCTGTAATTACATAATTCCTAGGGATTTAAAAGTAGCACTTCTACATGCCTGGATCACTGATTCATTCTGGTACTGTTTAACGCTGCTACTTCTTTTAATGTATGGCCTGTACAGATGCAACCTACAGCCTTGTTGACATTTAGCTGACTTCTCTCAGAATTCTGATTCAGAGATCAGTTTGCTAGCAGAGAAGGATGAGTACACTCACACCTATGGATTAGTCCCGGCAGCTTTTTTCTAGCTGAGAAAGGAAAAGAGATAAAGTAAGAGGCTGTGACTCTTCAGAATAAATCACTAGCTCACACCTGCAATGCTAGAACAGCTCTTTTCATATGGCTCCGTGAAGCTGGGGAAACTTCAGGTGTAAAAGTTTCTGGTATCTTTTTTTCTAGCTGATCTCTATATATTTCATTGTCCCAGGTACCTAGCAATACTCAATTACACAAAGAAAGGAGACTTTCTTTGCATATTTGCAAACAATGCTATTTGCATACATACAACTACATTATGGTAGTGTAAAAACATGGGGGTGGGATTACCCAGTACTGGATACTATCATCTGTTGAGAAGCCTGCTTACCATGAGCTTAGTCCTGCACTTCTTTCACTCTGCAAAACCCTCCTGAGTCAGATTCAGGGTGTAACCATTTTCTGTTGGACAAAGGCAGAGATAGCGAGGCTGTCAAGAGGCAAGCTATGGCTCGCTGAATGTCTTACCCAAGACCCAAACCTGGAGAAGGTTAAAGGAGATGGGAATCTGCTTTGACACTTGCCAGATGGCAAAGCTTAAAACTGTATCCTCTGAAAAGGAATAGCAAGACATGTCTCTAGTCACGTTTTCCTCCATCCCCAACACACATGCTGTACCGAGATTAGTGTTTCCTGGGGACTGGATACATATTCAGCCTTCCCAGCTGGAGAATCCTAAGTATTTTCTGGTCAGTATGTACTGTTTCAAACCTGCATGGTAAGTACAGCAAAGCCAAATCATCCCCTTGTATTCATGCTTCATTCCAAGTGCCTGGACTGTACATCCATCTGCACCCCCCCACCCTCAAGCTTTCCATAACTACAGTGTTCCCTCTGTTAGCAGTTAGCAGGTTTTACACTGTATTATTTACTACCTCGAGAAAAATCAAAGGATCATCGCTGGGTCTGAAATTCACTGAAAAAACATTGTGAGCCAACAAAACAACACTTTTCACACTTAAGGCAGATATTCAGTGACTTCCTTAATGTATATAAATATGTTCTGATCTGAGAGCTCAGCTAAGTCATTTAGTGGTGTCTACTGTCTTCTGTTAAAGTCTTCATGGTATTATTGGGTAAAATTAACTCATAAACAGAAGACTTGTATATGATGAACAAGATCTTTGTCTGGAGGGTGAAAGAGATAGTAAACAGCTTTTGCACTTTGTCCTCCAAAGAGTGAAAGCAATATATCAGCCCAAAACATGCCAATTGTGAGAGCACATTGAAAAAGGAGATAGAGAAAGATAAGCTCCAAAACAAAGATTATAGGGCAAAATAATACAGATTAACAAAAATTATGTAGGAGTCCTGTTCCTTAACATGTGTTAAGATTTCTATCATTGCTGATGTTAATAATTGACATGAAGTACAGCGAGAGTTAGATAACAGCAGGAACGTTCAGGCCAAGAACTCATTTCATTTTTCAGTGGTGTGAGGCACTGGGTAATGGGGAAATGCATAACCTCATTTCAGAAATGATCTTGCTTCACTGTTTTACATCTCGAGGAATTTTATACTGTCTAGAAAGAGATTTCTGCTTGTGGCATATAATAGGAGGTGTTCTTCAGCGAGTGGAAAAAGAACAGGATGTGAATTTTGTGTTCATGAAAGTGAAGAATTAATAGCAAAGCCTTGAGTCAGATATAAGCTGCATGGGTATTGTGCAAGCCTCATCACACAGCACTGCCATCTCACCCCAATTTATGACCTGGAACACAGCAACTTTTACAGCTTTTAGCTGGAACTGCAAGTTGTACCAAAGTCTACAATGATTTTATAAATACAAGCAAAAGAGGTAAAAGCTCCAAATTTCTTTTGCTCTTTAGCCTAGCTTAAGTATAAACTAGTCAAAATCTGATGTCACACTGCACCTCCTGAGCCTGCAGATCACATTGCTGGCATTTGCGTTCAGGGTTTAAATACAGACACTCCGCATTCCCTGAACTCAGAATGCACATGCAAGCCAAGATTTGCTCTCTAGCACAAGCAAGTACAAGTAAAGGAGTAGGATCAACTTTACCATGGGTATGATCTGCACATTCATGTGGGCAGGCCGTATTTTAATTTTCACCATCATATCTGATAGAGGTAACATTTTTCATGGCCTCAGAGAGTGCCAGAAAATCTCAGCCTGCACAGACTGCTGAGGTCAGCGTCCTCTGTGTACAGCTTGCCAGCCCCCAGAATTCACCAGGGAGAGGGAATTCAGGCTTTCACTTCTCTTTACACTGCCAGAGTCCCTGCCTTCTAGTTCATACCACCAAAAGCCAGTTTAAACCAGAGGTGAATCTACTACATGATATAACAGACGGCTATTGCTCTTATTTGTCCTGTATGTTCTTATCTTACAGTTTGCAATTAATCACCACCCTGGAAATCAAACACTAAGGTATTTGTACATTCTCTTTGAAAATAGATTTCAATTTCCTTTTACTTGAACTGCCCTGTCCTTTGCCACACCTGCTCAATGCATCATTCTGCATAGCATACGTACACTGTACATACCTGAAGAGTCTGATGACGCATGCTAGACAGGGAACATAATCAGCATAGAAAGAATATAAGACTGAAAACTGTGATGCAATTAGATATAGGGGGATGTCTGTTCATTAGCAAATAATCACATTTGCATGGTGATGATAGTTACGGTATGTCACAACTGAAGACTAGGTTCTGTTCTCAGTAACATGAAATTCTCTTCAGTGTATGATTGTGCAAGCTACATCGGTACCAAGTTTGTACTAAGCACCAAACTCATGTACAGGAGAACTGTAAATCTAATCCCATCTATTTGGTATGTACACATTTTTTGATGCATGTTGGCTTAGCCTTTGTGATAGCTGAAATCTAGCTTATTCTCTTCTATCTGGAGATATTTTCTCATTGCAGGGAGTCTGATTTTACAGGAACAGCAGTGCAGATGAGTTGGTCTCCCTATCTAACACTTATAAAAAAGGTTTCCTTGGTTTCAGCATAGCTCACAGGTACACTTGAAGGTACAGCTACTTTCTCTGCACTGCCATTAAGCTTAGAGTACTCATCAGGTTTTAGAACACCTTAGATTCCCAAAGACATCCTTGTCCCTCATCATATAACCTTCAGGAATTGCTCCGTTACCACCCTCAGGTCATGACAGTTTTGTATCTTTTGTTTTTAGTACTGAAATATTTTTGTCATTCTGTGATGTATTTCCACTACGAATTAATAAATTGTATTTTGCAAATATGCATATGGCTCTGGAGATTGCTAGGCTTCCATGTGTCTGAAGGACAGCCACATTATTGCTGGAAATAGCCACTGCTTATTTGTTTAAAAGAACTTAATTTCTATACAAAAAAGCCTGAAACAACTGGAAATGCTGAAAGTAATACTCCAATCGTTACACATCCTGAGACTGATTCAGTGAAGTTCTTGTCACAGATGCAAAGTCACATCCGTCTGCGATCTCCTTGGGTGATCACTCTCAAACTTCCATGAAGGAAAGCAGTTTTAGCAGTACCAGAGCAGCTTACAATTTCACGGACTCACTTCAGTCAGCAATTGTTGATCAAAAGTTCCATGAGGATGGCATACTCACAGTGGTTCTCTGCTGTGTGGATTCTGTGATGTCTATAAAGTAGGCACTGTGAAATTCCCCTATGTTGAGACACTGTTGTATGTAAACCCTCCTTCCCTTTTTCTCCTTGTCAAAGAGGGTGGAACTGGTCAATATGGTTCAGAAGTTACAAGGACAAAAGGTGGAAGAGAAAGACGCCATGATCAAATAAACTCTGTTTCCACAGAAAATAAGGATAAAAATAAAGTTATCTATTGTATTTCAGAGAGTCTACTTTGTTGTGAGGAAGCTAAAAAAGCACACATTTACACCCTTACATTTATGCATTACTTCTATTAATGTAGTGTGAAATAGCATGTTGCCTGAACTAATACAAGGACTGAGCTCTGAGTCTGCTGAACTTGTATTATGAAGGAAGGAAAATGAACTAATACTTTATTCAAAGGTTTACTGGCAGCTTGTCTGTTCTGATGATTTAACTATTATTTACACTGAAACCAACATGCAAGAAGATTGTAGCCTATGACTCCCAAGGGAGCAGCTATGGAATTTTTGCATTCTGCAGAATGTTATGGGTTGGCAACTGCTCCTGTGTGCTACACAGATCACTTCAATCCCGTGTGTTTATTCTATAAACAAGAAAGTGCTCCACACTGTTGTGCTAAAGAAAATAGCTGAAATCTAAAGCAGCTCAGTCCTGTTTAAGCTGTCCCCAGACACACTGCCTACCACGCGGGTTTGTTTTTCATTTATTTGTTAATGAAAGCTGGCAGCAGATGCTACACTTTTATTGAGCACATTAATCATTGAAAGAAAACAATATTTCTGCTGCTCTGGCAACTCCTGTACCATACATAAATAAGGCCTTGCTGCTTTCCTGTTAACCCTGTAATAATGTAGAATCCCCTAAAGCACTGTGTTTCTTTGCAGCAGTATATTTCTGCTGTAAAGCTGGATGCATAGTGTGGATTCAAGTAAGATCTGAAACCACCCATATGGCTTCTGATTCAAAATTCAGCTTGTGGCAATAAGTACAAACAATGTGTGATAGGTGCTTGGATGCTTTTGAGAAATAAGAATGCAATCGTGATCCAGTTGCTAGTTTTCACAGAATAGTAGTAAGAACAACAGCTTAACACTACTGATTCTTGTCATTCATAGCTATATTACAGCACTCATAACAGTATGTGCTAAATGCCTCTAAGGCATTAGGGAATTCCTTGTGCACGTGCCATATATACTCATCATAAATCTATAGCCACTTGCTCATCTTGTTATAGGGTAACATGAGGGGTGTGTAAGTGCACAACCTACCAGAGGTCTAATTAGCCCTTAAGCAGGTCTTTTCTTCTCCCCACTCCTAATTTACAGGTTATGCTATTGATGGTCCTCTTGGGACAACCTTCTCTCTTGAGAGCAAGCTACCCTGCACACATTGTTCTGACAGAAACCGCTTACAGCTCTATACTGTACTAAGAGCTCAAAACATTTAGATTCATTGCAGTTCTGCTAATTTGTGCCATGCAGCAGAATTACAGCACATGACCTCTCCAGAAGGTAGGATGGCACTGTTTAGGTGGGGTTACAGGTCTTAAACTAGTGTTAACAAATATGACCTACACTCTTCAGTAAAGCTGCACTACTGCAGATGATAATCATAACCTTTATAGTCTCATATCCCCACATTTAAAGCTTGACCATATTTCCAAGGAAGAAGACTAAATCAGAGAAATGCAGTTCATGCAGCTGTGGAGGTACCAATCCAAGACCAAAGGAGCCATCAAGTACAGGCTACTTTAAAAACATTTTATTGATCAAATAACCTTTTATTCATATATAGCTTCTTTATGTCCTGCAATGGAAAAAATCCCCGAGGTCGATCTATTGAACTCAGTGGAAACACCAATGATAAATGGAATCATCCTTGTGTCTCTATTATGTATACTCTAGGTTATGCAGAAGGATGTACCTGCTTGATGACCAAATCATTTGTGCTGCAGAATTACAGCAAATTATTCTAATAGTTGAGTGTAACAAAGGAGATGACAAAAAGTCCTTGGGGGAGGTCTGCACATACTTGTCTACAAAGAACAAATTACCATGGAAATCTCTATAATACAGAATACTTTACTGCACTGAATTAGGCATTATTTTTTTCCCCCTCTAAGCCTAGCTTCCAAACTGCTTGCTGAAATCAGGCCTAAGAGAAATCATTTGAATGCACATGTCTTCATTAGTCTCTATAATGAATTCAGTGCAAATTATAAATATACCAGTTAAATTAGCTTTACTATGGTCTACCTGCGAGCAGGACTTTTAGCTATATCCAGTTTTATTCACACTTCCTCCCTCTTTGCCCACATGAGTACAGTAGCAGAGAATAGCCCGAGCTGAAAAAACAACGGTGTGATGTCACAGAAACAGAACAGTGCTAGTGGGTACTCTTCAGTTCTCACAGCACTTACATTAAGCAGAAATTTCAGTTTCTCGTTTTAGGCACCTTGGCAATAGATTTCCTAATAGATGGAAAATGCAGGACTTGTTAATTGTGCCTGCTTGGTACTTAAGTTCATATGTCTCCAGTAGAAACTGCATTCTCCAGCCTGCAATAGGTGTTTTCTAGTAAGAACAAGACTAGTCCAGCTTGGTGTTTACATGAATTTGTGTGCAATCTCTAAGTTCGTTATTCTTCAGGTTATCTTTTAGTTTTCCTCTGTCCTGCAGGTTCACCCTAAAGGTGTAAGTTTATTGTGGACAGTGTTTATTAAATGAAAGATAGTGACAGCTGGAGCTCCTAGAATAATAAACAGTATTTGATTTTGTTATTTCTTTCTACCTGAATGTCTTAAGATCTGTAAGACTGCAAACAAAATATCCCAGATTAATACAAATGCTAGAATACCAATTCTCTTTCTTTTTAGTTCATATGATCTCTAGCACAGGAAAACAGTTAGGAGTGATTAGAAAGCAATTCCTTAACAATCTTTAAACTAATTTTGCCACATTTCCCACTGAAACCAAACAGTGCTAAAGAAATTCCTTCATATCAGATCACAAAAATTCTGTTATTATTTGCCTGAATTGTTACCTAAAAAGCTTAAATATACTTGTGGAAAAGTGTCAGTGAATTAGATTTTAGACTAACAAAAAAATTTCAAAGACTTAAAGCAATTATGTCACTATGCCTGCTATAGCTTCTCTTTGCTTGTCTAAGGCAGGTAAATCTATTGTTGCTGATACTAGCTAATATTAGTGTACCTCAGGTAGTAAATCTTAAAAAATATTTGATTATTCTTCATGCTTAAGGAGTTTGGATGCACAATTTAACATGTTTTATACGAGTCTGCTCACTGGAAAACTCAATCACCATCTGAGTGTCTTAAGCAAGGAATAATCAAAGTCCTGGCTTCAGTATTTTGCTGATCCTCACAATGCTAGCTCTACTAGTGCTATAGCTTCTTGGGAGATTTGAGTTTTAAATTTTTATTTCTGTCTTCCAGATATCTGCAAAGATTATGAAATTCAGACTGGAGCTGAAAACTATGTGATGAATAGGTAAACACTAAGTCTGGCGCAGCTCCACACACTGTTCCTTTGAATAACATTTTTTGAAGTAACTACCTGTTTTTCTCATCTAAATAGATACGAACTGTTGACAGAGAAGAAACAGAAGTATCAAATAAGGAGGTACTGCTTTTTACAGCTACTTTTTCTAGTGAAACCTATGCATTAACTTCTGGGTACATCCCAACTGGAAAAACACATACTCATGTACCTGTGAGTACAAACGGTAACATGAGGCTCTTCAGAAACTTTTCAGTCTATCATAAAAGAAAAATACTTTTTATGCAAAGAGGATGTCATTATTTCATAACACATAACACTAACACAGTGCCTTACATTTCCAATTCTACTTGTCTATTATCAATCATATTTAATAATGCTATCTGTTTATTCGGGAGCAATAGTGTGGCAGTACTTTGCAGTGTAAATGTTTCAATTCTGATGACTATGCAAGACATTAAACAAATGCTATAGCAAGAAATGACAGCAAACTACAAGGAAAGAAGATGGAAAGGAAAAAGGAAAATAAGATGGTCTGTGATATATTTTATGTCCTACCATGATACATGTTCATGAGCCTGTGAACACAGAGGATACATTTTACCTAAAGGGAACATTTAAGTCCATTCAGGCCATAGAATTTATCCTTAGTACAAACCAGTGTATGTTTAGGCTAAAAGAACTGGGCTATTAATTTCTGTTCATGTCAGATGATAATTGGGAGATAATTTAAGCTTGGTTTCTCCAGCAAACCCCATGTAACTATACTTATTTGTTTATAAAATATATTGATAACAAAATTACAAAACAAAAAGCAAGTCTATTATTTTACAGTAGACTGGAGTCCTTGGAAAGAACTTAAGTCCTCTAATATGTCTGGAGAAGGGGAAGAAGGAAGAGAGGTCAGGGAAGAGAAGGAGTGAAATTAGGATATCCACAGGTCCGCCAAACCAGCTTAGAGTATTAGCTTTCTCTTCAGGAAATAAACCAAAGCTAATTGTTTTTAAGCTCTTCTGTATTGTATCTTTAAGCATTGCATCTTTAATTATTGCAATGTGCACTTAAAAATCTGAATTGCCTGATCTTTTTATGGTAGATCTGTTTAATTTTTTTTTCTTTCTGTTTTAGCTTTTGCTTCGATGCAGATAGATATAGCTGGGAACTCCATCCTTGGTGGAATTCATTTTTAGTCAAAATACAGGGTAGCTGGATCAATAAATACGTGAGAATGTGACTGCCTTACGAGTTGCAATTGCAGATCATGATCAGGTTATCATGATCTCTGACTACTGATGACTTTTGCAAGTAAGATGATCTAGCGGACTTGTACGTGTGAAAATAGCAAATCATCACATAGATGTCAGCAACAAAACAATAAATAAAATAAGAGTAAAGGAATGGCCAGGACAAAAGTTACCTAGCTAACCGTCACAAGCATTTGCTTTTGCTGCGACCTCATCCACAAAATCTGTCAGGGAACTCACTGTTCCACAAGCATTTCAGAATGTATGGCTGAATCAAAATGCACAAGCACATAGCAGGCTGACAGTCCAGAGGAAGACATCCTTACTTTTGTAATGCCATGCTTTGACGTTTCTTCAGCAGTTACACCCAGCTTCTGAATGACATTTAAATAGTGCCTTGAACCTTTTATATCATAACCCCAAGACAATACATTAAAACACCAGTCAATTTGTAATTAGAACATATATCAGAAAAATTTGTTGTGCATAGCACGACACCAAAGGCCTGAATTTGCTGCCATTTACACTCACAGAAACATGCAGTCTCATTCTTTCTGAACCATTTCCTAAATATGGAAACTGGCATGCACATCAGAGGCTTGTCTATGTACACATGGATTAAGAAAAATGAGTCACCCTCACTGCTTAATAAAAAAAGAAACAAACTTGTAAAAACACTCAAGTGATCTTTAGTAAATCAGACAAGGTTATACAAATAAATTACTATAGCCGTGTGATTTCACTACAGCCAGTTGCATCTAAACTACCACAATAGAGAGGTGTGAATGGTTCTTTGCAAGTTACTCATTAATCAATCTTCATTAATATAAAAAATGTTTTTACATGATTCTTGATTCTGCAACTGCAATCTCCCAGTCAGTGTTTTGCTCAGGTGGCCTTGGTCCAGCTACTATCCCTTCTTTCCTTGCTAAGATATTTTGCAATAGCAGCTGATGAGTTGGAGTTAGACAAAGAGGTTCTAGGCTTACACTACAGATGAAATCTCTTCCAGATCAATGTTTCAGGTTTTTTTTAATCTTAAATTTTATAATTAGAGATGAGAAAAGTTTTCACTTACCAATGAAGAAATCAAAAGATATTTTATATACTTTTCATCGGAACATTTACAGCAGTTCATTACCTGTGGGAATGTATTTTATAATACTTTCCAGCTTAAGTACAAAATGAAAACAAATGGAAAAGCAATTAAATATATTTCATTTGTTGCAAGGACTGACAAACAAAACTGAGCAAAAAGCAAAGTCTACATGAATCTTTTTCCCCACTTTTCAGATCTAATTCAAAGTCCTGTACATCATACCCCAGAATAAATGGAAAAAATATTAATATTAAAAATGCAGGAATCAAAACTCAGTTACTCCCGTGACTGCAATACCATTGTATCTGTAGCAGCTAGCATTCCAACTTTGTGCTAGTTTTATTCCTTTCCGTCACATGATACTATTCAGACCTCTTTATATAGAATGGAATCAATACTTCTAAGAGAGACATAAAAAAATGGAAGAGAATGTATACTAATAAAGGTAATTAAAAATAAAACCAGGAGTAAAATCTGCACATACTAACAATCTGTATGCAAATAACAAATGTGTTCAGTGCTCATGCTCTGGATGCCATTTTTACCTTTGTCTACATCCTGTTCATTGCAATGCCTTTGCAGTTGTACCTGTCTATAACAATAATGGTTAACTATTACAGAAGATATATCCTAGCAGGTGATATAACTGGTAATTTCTTAGGTTTCAGGATGAAAAAATGTTAATTTAGCTAGAAACATTTGTGTGTCTTACTTATTATTCATTCTAGACATAAATGCATTAAATTGAGGCAGGTACAGTGATATAACCAGGCCAGGTTACAATTTCTTTGCAGAAACATCTAAAGGGAAAAATCAAATGGAAAGAATAATTCTAGGTGTATGTCAGATCATCCTTCCTCAGCCTCATGCTCCCCCATTCAGACAACAGAAAAGGCTTCAGCCCCAGGAAAGCCTAGATGTCAAGACAGCTGCTGAAGACAATCGGCATCAGAAACTTCACATATCTGAATTACTTCCTTGCAGGTTCTTGGAAAAGTCTTTCAGGTCACTAACACCCATGACAGCTGGAGAAACATTCTCTCCCGAAGGGCGGGAAGGCTTACACATTACAGAGGGTAAAATTCTCCAACTCTGACATCCATGATGGAAGCAGGTTGGTATGGTATGATCAGGCAGACTTGGAGCAGGGATAATGAGCTGCATGGAAAACACCATCAAGTCAGGCTGGTCAGTGATCCACTGCCAGCAGTTTTACTTATATAGATAAGTAAAACCCCACTTGTCTCATTCCCACTCCTTTTTGCTTGTCCATGGAGTTACATTATGTAGTTGAGTACAGAATGTGGCCCAGGAAAACCAGACATTTATTCCAAGAAACCTGCCTTCTTGCTTAGAAAAGCTGTAGATAAAAATTAAGAATCAAGGCCTAATGAGAAACATTCCAATTGACGGTGGAAATAGTCCTACAATGCTAATATTAATACTGTGCCAAACTAATCAGTGTTTATGTCAGTGACTTGCCTATATACTGAGCTCAACAATCATTTCTGTAATAACTAAAGATCATGTAGTCAAAACTTTGTCCTGTTACATGAGTGAAAGACCAGACTATGTCCATGACAGATAATTAATTTATTAAGATTTTTACCTGTGTCGTTCAGACTAGAACTTGACTCATCAACATAATCAACTTGTATCAATCACCAATCACCTTGCGTTAACACTTTTAATGAAGTTACACTCAAGTATATTTCAGGTGGTGATTTATATAATACCGAGGCACAGCTTTCCTTAGAGCTATTATGGCAACTGTAATAGGCTGCTGAAATGTATTTCTCAAATCCAACACCTGAAGTATAAAAAACTTAAAGGTGATCTTTTCCCCCAAACAGAAACATTATTCTTTGTCAAAAGCAGGAATGTCAGAAGCTCAGCCTCAAAGGTTGCTTTAACTATGCTGCCCTTTTCTTCTGTGACCACAGCTTTTTCCTTGCTGCTCCTAACCTTGCAGATAGGCACAGATAACATGATGCTTATCTTATAGGCAGGAGGTTTGGCAAGCTACTTTTCAGAGTCCAAAACAAACAATCCTCTGTGCATTGGTCAGCAGGACACTGTGGAGTATAAAGCTAATTTGGCCCCTCCCCATGTCCCAGTATATCAAGGTTTAAGCTTCATTGACTCCAGTATAGCGACCTTAATCAAGATTTTTCATGCCTCAGAGAACAGTACAGCTGCTAAACTTTCTTTAAGAAGTGTTTTACAGCTGAGGAAGCTGAACAGGAATTAGCTGAAAAAAGATGACTTACTTCTGGCCTTATTAAGCAGCAATTTATTATAACTCAAGCTGTAACATTGTTTTGCTCTAACATGAAAGGGGAATGTTCGTGTAAGTGATTTAGCTAAGTCATTGATTCTGTTCCAGTCATTCCCTGCATATTCTCTTGCAGTATGGGTTTGCTTCAAATTCAGGAAGCCAAATGCACTGTGATAAGTCTCAGAAGAAATTCCTACATTTCTAATTTCCCATCAAGTAAAGCAGATACAGTCATCTTCCCAGGACTTACTGGCAATATGGTCTTTATAAAGCTCATCTTGAGATTTCACAGCTTTTTTATTTTGAATGAAATTAATTTCCTATTACCTTATTGAGCCCATATTGGCAATGTTAAGAGAGCTTTGTGGGGAGATTCTTACTGTAAAAGGAGTCCCTTCTTGATGAGAGATGGTATATAATACATAATCATAGACTTGTTAAAGGTTATGAAGACAGAGAATGACAACAAAAACAGACATAAAAATAATCTTCAGTTTGAAGCTACAGCAAATTCTTGTGAACCTGAAGGACAGACATTCATCTAAAGATATCCAAAGAAAATTTCACTCTGATAACAACAGTAAGACACAAGAACTAATAATAATTCATAACTTCATCCTTTCTGATTTCAACCAATTCTTAGCTAGAGTTTTGGAGGACTAAGAAGCCTTCTTAGATACAGTACTGTGTCTTTGAGCGATTTGCAGCACAACTGCTTCAAATTGGAAGCTGTCAATTGCTGTGCCAGTCCTTGAAGAATCTCATGGGATCCCAGCTCCTGTCCTACCCTCTCTGCAGATGTTGCGTAGCATTCTTCTTACCATAGTTCAAGCAAATGACCTCTGTTATTCCTCTCACTAGCCAGGACAATGATTAGCCCCTGCTGAGGTAGAACAGAAATAGTAATTCTTTTCCAGAATGGGACATTTCCACTCAGTTAAGGATGGGCCGTGTGACAAGGTTATGCAGGGGAGGCATACCCATGTGTTAAATCTTGAGAAAGCTATATGCAAACATCTGATTCCTGATGGAGGAGAACTGCCAAGCATTTCTCTTGTTAGCTTAAAGTTGCTTGATGTTCTCAGCTTCTGTCCTTTGAGATTAGGATCCTGTAGGAGATACATTCCAGAACAGCAGCAGTGCATTATCTCCTCTTTACCTTTCCCTTCCTCCTTTTCCTATGCAAAGACAGATCAGGGACCAAGCTAAACAGATTATTTCCAGCCAGCACCCAGAGCAAGGTAAAAAATCAAACCATTGTACAGCAAATGTGTGCTTTGCAGGCTCAGTAGTCTGGAACTGTGGAACTATGAAGAGGAGTTAGAATGTGTTGAATATATATGATCATCTGCATTAACATCTACTTTCTGTCTCAACTCTGAAAGGCTCTTGCTCATCTCATCTCTGCTGATCTTACAGGAGGAGAAGGGATCCCTTGAAATGCATGCAAGTGCAAGAATATATGCCATTCAGAAGAAACTCAACACCAAGACCTGGAAGCTAATCACACCTCCATTTCTCTAAGGCATTGTATCTCCTTGTGTACCACAGTCAGTCTTACTATTTTCTTAGTAACTGGCTCAAAGCTTCCATTCAGGCCACAAAGTTAAAAATCTTACAAAATCTGCCTATAATGAAAATATATAAATCTTTCTCTTGCAAACTGCTCATTAAGACTATTCGCACTGTTACCAGGATGTACTGTTGGTGAATACTGGGTCAGAAAGCTAATTCCCTTACAGTCCTTTTACTGTACCTAATGATTACTGAAAGTCTGGAAATGAGAGCAAAAATATTTTATTATTTATTCAACGTGAAATCACCTTGATTTATATTCCTGGAAAACTAATAAAATGCCTCTGAGACAGACTATCTCTGCTGTCAAGCTTGCATAATGTATCTGCTTTATCTGCTGACCTGTGCAGAAATGTATTCAAGAACAATACTTCTGCTTTCAGTGCTGCATTTACTTTAAATTTGCATTCTTCCAGGAAAATTCTGACAGACATACTTAGCATCTCAGATCTGATTTCAACAGGGGCACTTAGCTATTATTGGTTCCACTAATCTTTTTTGAAAGAAGACTTAGCAGTTGAATTTGATGCCAGGGCTGAAGACACAGACAGGACCTATGCAAGATGCTGGAAAAGCAGGGAAAAGATTTCCTTCCCTTAAGCTGCAAATCCCTATAAGCCATCCCTGCTTCTGAGCTCACAACAGAGGCAGCGCCCAAGGTGCTCCTTCCTTACCAGGGTTCCTCTTTCTATAAATTACAGCACCATCACATGCAGGCAACAGCACTTACTCTCCTGTACAAAGCTTAATTGGCTGTTCTCAGATTTACCCAATTCTGCCCAACAAACAGCATCCCAATTATCCTGTATTTTATTGCACACCACAAATATTCAATTAAAACTAGCCCAAATTCTTGGTTATTCTTGGTGATGATGGCACAGGCTTCACTGCCAGTCACAGACTAAATGGCATAGTTGATAGGCCCCTTCACAAGGGTGCCAGGGAGGGAAAAAGTAGAATATGCTATTTTCGGACTTTAAAACTTTAGATAGATTTTCTTAGCAAACCATTCATTTATTGCTCTGCTTTATCCTATTACCTTAAAGATCCTACTTTTCTCTCCGGTGAGAGTCTATTCTGTCCCACCAAAGAGGAAACATTGTCAAGAACATACATCCATGCAGTTTAGGAAGTAGATTTACATCCAAGGTACTATTAACATAAATGTGAAAAGTCACCATGTTTTTAAGAGGGCAGAATGGCTAGTAATTTAAAAATGTTAAGGAGGATTAAATGTGAGCTCTGGGAGACTGGAGCTACTGTTTGAATGGAGAAAGCATCTCCCATCACCATCCTATCCACTCATATATTACCGACAATTGGTTTTAGATTCAGAGAAAATCCTTGTTTGCTGACTTTCAAATAGCCACTGAATAAGATAATCCGCAGACAGTAACAATGTACAGGTTCTAGAATAAGGCACTGACAGTGAAAAAGGAAGTCAAGCACAATTGCTGCACCATCTTTTGTACCCTTACCTTTATAAAGTCTTAGATCTTAAAGCTGGAAATATTATTTACTACCCTGTCATGTAATGGCTGTATTGGTGAATCAGAAACATTTTTGCCAATATCTCATTCATTTTCATGCACTGAAAATGCTAAACAGAGCCAAAATAAAAGAACAATTGGAAAACAGCTAATGAGCAATAAACTTCTCTTACTTCACTACAAAATTATTGAAAAATTGTCCTTCTACTTGCTCACAAATCTAGATGAATACAAATGCACAATGACACATACAAGTTCAGTCTGTGTTTGCATGTTTGCAGATCAGTTCAATACTACATGATCTTTATCAGTGATATTATGAAATGTCTTTGCAGACTTGTCTGTGACACACTTCAGCAGCTGCTGAAATAGGTTTCTGGTTGCCAACAGGCTTATCTTTTATCTTTTACCCCTGAATAACAGAGCAGAGAGTCTATTACCAGCATTTTTCACAGTTTGATTTTTTAAGTACCATTTTGGACAGCAAAGATATAAAGAAAATTCTTCTGTCTTTTTCATTCCTCTAAAATAACTGCACTCTCTCCTTGGAGATTATCTGAAAGCTTGAAAATGAAATAATGCATGTATCAGGAGAAAACACAAACTGTACAATAAAATTCATATACAAAAGGATCTGAGCATCCTCACACTAATGCACTATTCAAAGAAATTGAAATGAAAAATATTTTAACTCTTCCTCACCTACCTGCAATAAATGCTACACATGCATCAATATCAGCATATCATGCAACTTTGCTTCAGGTGCACTATCAGGTGAATAAATGCTCCTCTTAATAAGTGAAGAACTGATTTCAGAGAAGAAAAGAAACCCAGCTCTTGCCACTTGTAAGCTAGGGGAAGTTGTTACTAAGTGGAGAGGCACAGAAGCAGGGCCTAACAGGATTACACACAGGCAGAGAGCACAGTGGGGCCTGATGACTCCAGATGCCCAGCTCCAGGCATAGCTTGCTATTTATTGCACTTTGACCAGGTCTGCACTGAGCAAGCAGCAAGCTGTGTGCGTGAGCACCTCCTCAGTGGACTTTACAGTGTTCCACAGACCTTAGTGTGTCAGAAGAGTTTCAGAACATGTAGTCATCTCTAATGAGCAAATGCTGACAAAATATTTAACATTTCCAATGCCCCATAGAACTTAAAACCATCTCGCAAATTGCTTTCAATTTCTGTCAGCGTTTTGCTGTATTTTCATTGTCCTACAGCAAGGGCAAACCTTATTGATTCATGCTCCACTTGAATGAGAAACACCACGTGTTAAGTAGAAGATAACCTCCTTTCCTGGGAAGGTACCTGTGATTTCGTTTTGAATAAAGAGTCTTCCAACGATTAAATAGACTTCTGAAAAAAGCGCAGTAAGTCCATACATACCTCTGAATTTGAATGCAACAGAAAGCCAAACCACAAAATGGCTTTCTTCATATTTCAGAAATACTAAATTGGATACAAAAAATATAATTTATAATGTATACGTTTTCATTTCCAAGACTTCCACAGATATTATGGGCAAATGTTCAACTGCGCCAAATCAAAATACCAAATACCAGACCATTTAATCAGTTAATTGATTTTCAGAGGTGTAGGGCAGTTTGTAGCTTGCATTGCCCGATTGTAAGTTTCTTCTGTCTAAAGTAAGATGTAGTTCTGACTCTATCAGTTCATTATGCTGTAAACCAGAGAAAGAAGAAACAGCAGAGACCATCAGAAGCAGCAAACATTATCAAGGTTGACAGGAATGTTACATGAGTTTTCTCCAAACATCCTGTTCAAGATGCAAACATTTTAGGAATAGGAGTGAAATAAATTCTAGACATTTGTTCTTTTAGTGAAATGTTACCATTTCATTTTTCTAAAGATGCTTCAAACAGAAAGGAAAGAATAGTTGCCAGAAGTTCTTAATTCTGAAAGACCCCCTAGGGAGGATAAAAATAAAACACATCCAAGTTCTTGGCATTTACTATCGTAACTCCTGTCAAGAAAGGAAAAAACTGTTCAGCTCTATTGCATAAGTTTCCAATAGAAAATGCATAAAAATTAATTCATGGGATAAACCTCTTGGCGACTGCTTTCAAGTTAAGTACAACTAGTTTATTTCCAGATCGGTGATCTTGTTTTGTAGGTAATTACATTTTTAAATGATACTTTTTCTCAACATTGCTTCTAAATGTCTCTTTTTTTAATAGATCAGTACATAAACCCAGGCTTCTTAGTTCTTCTGATATAAATACTGATCAATATTTCATTATTTTAGTTATTCTCACTAAAAGTGCCCATATTCTGGAGTTACATACCAACTTTCACTGTGGCTGTCATTCAGATGCCTCTGAGCATTTTGTTAACATCTACAGCAAATCAAATTTCATTATCAGATTTTTCTTTAGTCATGCAGAAGGGCAGTGGGTTTTCTTTTCCTTGTTGCCAGAGACGTCTAAAAGCTGTGATACTCCCTAACTGGGGCAATTTAGAGCTGAAACCCAGGCAAGACACTAGTCTGTATTCCACTGCAGCCCAAGAAGCACAACACAGAGGAATAAAGTTGTGACAGGCTAGGTGGAACATATTTTAAGGTGGGTTTTTTTGGAACAAGTATTCTTCCTTGTGCTAAGCTACTGACATGAAAACAAAGTGCTAAGTAGAAATATGTTGTCTCCTCATTTGGTACCAGAAACATTGGATAGAAAATACAAACACACTACCATATGCAAAAATATCCTGTTAGTGCCAAAGGATATTAAAACACCAGACATTAGATAGGTCTGTACAGCAAAACAGCCTTGGCATTCACGTGGGACTACGGATTGGCTCCTGGCCAATCTGGCTGAGACATTGATCCCTCTTGTGGCTTTTCATCTCCATTGGAGACCACTGCTCCTAACCTCTATGTCAAACATTTAAAGAAACAAAGAATGAGTTTGTGAACTTAAAAGTTGTGTTGATTACTGAATAAATACATAACTAGAGAGAATAGAGGTGTATTTGTCTTATTTGACTAAAAATTTGAACAGCTATCATGATCTCTAGTCATGAGTGGAGATAACTGAAATTTCTGGACACATAGGAAAACATGTAGAATACAAGATGTGACTTGAAATCTTATCTCACTTCCACTGACATGCAGGGATGCCCACTGGCTTTAATAAGAGTAGGGTAGGCTCCTAAAAGTCTCTCTTTTAAAACATGAATGCTCACTCTATGTTTCACAGGCTGAATATAGCCACATTGCAACACTGTTTTAACAGCCCATGGAGCTTTAGTGAAAACACCAGGCAAGAAAGGGAGCTGTTATCAAGAAAAAAAATCACACAGCCCACTTCCTTTCTACTCCCTTTAACTCCCAGGTAAAAAAAAAGTGGCCAAGTACAGTCAGTGTGACATATGCTGATGATGGGTGCCATTTGGGACATGTCAGACCAGTTGACGGTCTGATCATGCAATAAGGAAAAGACAAAAAATACAGCTCTTCTCACACCTAGAATAAGACAGGTCATCTGTCAGGATGGATAGGAATGGGTAGATTAGTTCAGAACAAGTTGCAAAGAAATCTAGAAATATTTTATTCAAGGAAAGTCCCTAATTATCTTGCCACGATCCCAGTTGTCAGGAAATAGGGACAAAAATGCTGCTGAAGGCAGCACCAGATGGTTTCTACTTCCTAAAACTTAGTGCATCCCTACAGAAATAGGAGTGTAACTACTGAATATATGGGTCTTAGCCATAATTAATCTACAGCAGCAAATACAAGGACATTACCATTTCAAATGTGATTTTTTCATTAAAGATTTGAACATTTCCTAGTACTAAGCACTACAGCAAGATACTGTTTCTTCTTTTCATCTCTCCAGTGCCATATGTGAGTAACATCAACCTCATAATTATCCCTTATTATTTGTTTTTGACCCTTTTCATTATCTCTTCTCTGCTTTTTTAGAAATTTCATTTTTAAATTACTGATCTCACTGAAAGCCTTGATCTTGTACTGTGTTCTTCTATCCCAAATCTTTCCTTTAGTGCACTGGTTTTCTAACAAAGATTTCAATCATGTTACTGTTTCCTTTACTGTCAACCACTTTGACTAGCTGTAAGCATAATGAACTCTGAACCTCAGAGGAAGCAGCTGTAAACCTGTCAGGGTTAATGGTCTTACAGGCTGGTGATTTCACTTCACACTCTCTTAAAGGCAGTAGGAGAGTCCTGCAGCCTGATCCGCACAGCCATATTGCCTGCCAGGGAGTGGGAGGGAAGGAGGAGGTATGGCTAAGGGAGCCAGGCACGCTCCTGTGTTTTCAGTAAACAGCGCCTGGAAAATGGGCCTGCTTTATAGCACAGATTAGAGACTAAGATAGATAGCAGCTGGGAGAAGCCCTCTGAGGTGAACTGCAGGGTTTGCTTGGGGAAGAATGTGCCAGGGAATCAGTTGGTGCAGAGAGATGTAAAGCAACATTGGTCTTGGTGTGGTCGCTGAAGGTTATAGTATGGGTAGAGAATTAAATTAAGGATATCCTCTCCTACCATCACAGCTGTGCAGCTGCTCAGTCACTGCACAAACCTTCCTTACTGCTTTCCTGCACAGCTGATCATGCATCTGAGCCTCATTTTTTGTAGATTCAGCTCCCTCCCTAAAAATTATTTGTGAGGGCATACATGCTATAGTAACTGCAACTCGTCTAGCTGAGTCCAAATTAACACAGGCAGTATTAGTGGTGTATCTGAAAGCAGTCCCCAGCTGTTTGGTATTCCATGGTGCTATGGTTACATTGCTAAGAGTATTGGAATTAGCTAGTTCAAAGACTGCTGGAAAAGTCTGCACAAAATGCAGCATGTAATACCTCCTGTCTCCCATTATGAAAACAGCCTGACCCAAACTGATTTGTCTCCAAAGAAGAGCAATATGAAATACATTTCCAGGCAAGACACTGAAAAGGCAGTGCAGGCGTCAAGCTGCCTTTCTCTGAAGAGATGACCCAGCCTAACTGGAATTGCAGGTGCCAATGGTACAAGTACAGCGCATCCTGCATGGCCTGTCCTCCTAGTGGAGCATCATCTCAGAGTACCTGATCAATTGCTGGTTTAAACCTAGGTTTATGTTATGACTTTGGTCACATACTTTCTTAGTTCATCATTTGCAAAATTAGATTGTATTGTATAGGAATGTTGAGAGGATAAAATCAATTGATTTTGAGATATTCAACTGGAGTAGTGGTGCAGTGGGCCATGTAGTTAGACAGCAATTAAAAGATGCATGAATGTGGGTCTTTTCCAGCAATTTTCAGTTCATACTTTTTACTTACTTTATTTACTTACTTTAAACCTTATAAAAGTTACAGTCTTGCAAACCTGAAAGTAACAAATGCTGTGATTCACACATTTCCTCTTTTCTTTCCTTACCTGATGTTTCTGGCTAAGGTACCATCAAATATCAAGATAGCTAGAATGAAGTACCTGCTTAATTCAGCCACAGATTCAGTGTTCTCATTGTCCTTCTCAAGATGGTTATTGAAAGCATTTCAGAGAATACTGGCATCAGTTTTGCCCCCTTTTTTTCTTTCCTTCTTGTTTTTTTTTTTAAACTTCTGGACCATTGTTGTTAAAATAGACCAGTACCTACATTTTGCCTCCATTTTAAAAATTTTGAGTGAATTGCTTGGTGCATCTGGCAAGGCTGGAAAAGCAAACTGGTTTTAAACTTATTTTCTTTTTATGTCATATTCCACTGCAGACACAATGCACTCTTTTCTCTAGGGTCAGTACGTATCACACCCTCACTTAACACTTGCTACCTCCAGGAATAATGTTTTTCAAAGCAATAAAACCAGTCTGAGTTTAAATTCCTGTACAGCATGAACCCCAAACATGGTCTGGCTCTTAGCATAGGAGTGACAAAGGCAATTCAACTATCTTTGGTTTGTTTTTGGTGTTCCCATAAGCAGAAACTCATTTCATATGCAGGGTCAGATATAACATACTGGTCAGTCAAGGCATCAAAAAATGAAACAGGTCAGGAATCTCTTAGCTGGGACACTGGTAATTGGATTTCACCTTTCAATAGCCACACCATTCTTTATAGCGCCCGACTTCTGTACTCCCAGGAGCCGAGGCACCACCTACCTACTGTGACTTTGAGCAATAATATACTAACAATTACCATCTTTTAATGTCATATGCAGAACGTATCTTATATGAGTTTCATGCTTGGAAGACAGTTGTTTACCCAGGTAAAAAAGGAAGTAAACTTTAAAAAAACCACCAAATTAAAAAAAAAAGCCTATGAGTAATGAATGATATTTTCAGTGAGCAGCAGAAATGCAACCATAGTGTAGTTCTCACTCTATGGAACTAGCCATTGCATTCACAAATAACTGCTTTTGGTTTTCGGGGATTATGGCTACACTTCTCTAGGGTATTATTACCTATCATAGAATCATTTAGACTGAAAAAGACCCTTAAGATCATCGAGTAAAACCGTTAACCTAACACTACCAAGTCCACCACTAAACCATGTCCCTAAGCACCACATCTACACGTCTTTTAAGTCTATTTTATAAGTACAGAATAAGGCTGTGTTTTCACTGGGGAAATAAAAGATTTCTGGATGGAATCTGCTATGTTTAATCAGTCAGGTACACAATGAGTTTGTAGATTATGGTTAAACATTCATTATGTTTCATGCAGGAAAGATGTAAATGTGAAGATTCTTTTGCTTGGTTTGAGAACGAAGTTTTGGAAAGCATGCAAAACTAGCTGAGCAAATACCATTACTATCTATGGAGCAGAAAACCCAATAATTTCCAGCATACTTAGACACATCTGGGTATACAGAGTCACACAGGATTATGAGTTTCTTCTTTCCGAATTCATAAAGACTTAACATTTCACTGTAAAGAAAGGTCTGTTCATAGATTGATTTTAAAGTAAATAGCCTTGAGGTTGCCCTAATCCTGCCAGGGAGATTCAGTACAATACGTCTCAGATTCACACCACTTGATAGGATAGCAGCTAAGACAACTGGTTCAGAAGGTGGAATCAGTGGAAGATACAGTCTCCAGTGGACTAATGGGTCAGGTCCTCAGCTACTCTATACCTGGTAATATGATCCTTCTTCCACTGGTTAAAGACACTGTATGCTTGTGAGAGAGGTAGATGTAAGAGCCTATTCCCCCCAACATCTCATTTCTTCATACTGCTGTTTTTCGCAGAAAGCTTTTTATAATTTCTTACATGAAATGCTGGATTGAATCTGTATCTCTGAGATACCTCATTTCCCTTAATGCCCACAGTTAACTGAAATATTAAATATGTAAAGTGCAAGTCTCTTATTATTTAAAGCCTAAATTAACATAATTACCGTAATTAAGACAACTGCTTTTTTCAGTCTGTTATGTCTCAGCTTTTCCTGAGGGCAAATTCATTATCTGCAGGCCAGCTTTTATCTACCAGTGAAAGAATTATTGAAATTGCTACCATTAAAGTCCATCAAGACATGCGCGTCACCACTTACCTTAATATTACTGATTTCCCCACTGATTGTTTAGGTGACCAGTTTTGTGGCTCATTAGAAATTTACTCACACTACAAAAAAGAGAAACAAAGGACCACACATAGACATTTTTAAGCTAGCCAAGTGGGATACCATTAAGACATTTGCAGCACAAGCTTCCTCACTGACTGTATTCAAGCTCACCTTAACATCCACCAAGGCCTTGCCTTCATGGCAATAGGCATGGGGATACCTTGACTACGTCTCTTTCTAGACTTCTGAGTTACACACAATTAATACAAAGCATGAAGTTCTGATGGCTTTCCCTTCAAAGCAGAATAACTATGAAGACACATTGCATAACACTAGTGGAGCTGCAGCACAATGCCTCTACACCCACAGCCACTGCTTCATCTTACTCTCAAGTCATCAGTTACTTGGAATACCGTTGCAGCTATCAGTACACAATCTGACAGCTTTTATCCTTCAGAAGAAATAAAAAAGTTAAACTCTTCTTTTTGGTTGATATATCACAGTGTATGCTCATAAAAGCACTGCTATTTTATTTAAATATCATGTCTCAGTTATGGTAGCAGCAATGTAAACTTTACTGAATGTTTTATTATTACACAGCATTCCTTGCAATAAAGACATCTCAGTCACTCTTTACTCTCCTGGAAAGGATTGCTTTCTTGTAAGGTCAGTCTGGCAATAAGCATACCTCAGTATGCCATGTTCCTTAATATAAGAAAGTCCTTTTTATGTTCCACTACATGTTTTCTTTATAAAAAGCCTGAGGAACTGCTCAGAGGCCAGGGCAATGCAATACATTGTAGTGCAAAAAGGGGGGGGGGGGGGGGGGTGGTGAACAAATTAAAAAAAAAAAAAAAAAAAGTGTTTCATTGCAGATGTTAAATTCTTTTATCATCCAAAGAAGTACAGCATAAACAATAGCAGCTCCCTGTCATCACACCTCAGCTCTCCCTTCCATGAAGCCCATAAGCAAGCAACTCATTTCCTAAGACTCTTCTACACTTACCTTTCCTGGTGAGAACAGCAGTACAAAGGAACATACTAAAGGGATGAGGATGGATTCACTGCATTACCACTGTCCCTACATACCTCCAGGACTTTCAGGTGTGCTGACCACAAGTGTGCACTTCTTGCAAACAACTCACCATGCTTGCCACCAGTAAACATTTTGAGCCTTCTCTGGCAAACCTGAGTCCTGGCAATCAGATACTCAGAGAGGATCAACTCAGGCACCAAAATTAGCATTCAGACTTTCAAAAAGATTCATCACCATGCTAAAATTCAGGGTCTTTATTTAGTGCATTTTGCTGCAAGCTGAAAACCCAGCCTCCACTATCACTGGCTGCCCACTGTCACAGCGGCTGCCCATTGTCAAATCTGTCCTTACAAATTAGTTCTTATCAGAAGTCAGACCACAAGCAGAAAGTTCAAGCAGGGTCTTTGGGATCAAGATATTTGGTTTCCATTTTTAGGAGTAAAAACCATTAAAATAATCTACCCTTATTTTCTCTGCCTGTTTGATGAGTTTGTGGTATGCCAGGAATGCTAGCTGTTCATTTAATACCATTCATTACTGTATATAGACTATATTTCTTTCCCCTACCACATTACTACTAAAACTTATTGGCAAGCTAATATTAGTGCAGAGCTGAACCTTTCCACAGCTAATGGTGCTATCTACAGAAGTACTGTTTTTCTGCTACAAATGATCAATCTTTGTGGCAGTCACTTTGTTGTTCCACCTAGAATTATGGTTCAGAGATTGTTCATTTCTGGAACTGAAAGAATTTTGTTAAGTAATATAAAGATCAGCAACCGTCCTGGCTGTTCTCCAAGGCAGTTTTCCTGTCTTGACTGCTGGAGTAGCCACAACGCTATCAGCTTTTCTGGACGATCAGAAATGTGCTTCTTTAATAAAACTCACTATACATGCAAAGCTGGATTTGACAGACTTTATCATAAATTACATTAACTCTTTATATAGAGTCCTTTATCCAAGCAGAAAATTACTTGATTGATACTTTTCCACCATAAACAACCAAAACACCAGCTCTCATGATTCCACCACTTTTATCAACAAAGCCTACTCAGCAACAGCTGTTCAAACATTTGTTAAATCACTTCACAGCAAATAACAACATGGTACAGCATGCCTGTTCTTCATTTCAACTTAACCATAGCAATATTTAACATGCACTGAAAAACATATGCTGCACACACAAGTATTCACAAAAAAATATTTCATCTTAATCAACAACATCCTGCAAGTCTCAGAGGATACTGGAGTGTTCCATAGGTAAGTAGCATCTAAAAAGCTGAGAGAGATGAATAGATTCATTCATCCTGAAACCTAAGAATGTGCACACAGGAGTCCAGACAATCTGACTTTACACTTTGGTGCCCAAAGGCTGGGCCTGATTCTGTATTTATTAATTTATTTTATATATATTGTAGCAGAACCCACTATCCATTAAAAATACCAGGAACCTGTTGTGACAGACACTCAGCAAACAGTGAAAAGAATGCCCAGCTCTAACATGTTAATGTGAGAGAACAGAGACATGAAGTGACTTGCTGAAAGAAAATCAGCTATGAAGTCAGGGAGCAAAATTCAAATTTTCTGACTTTTCTGTTAATGCCCAAGGCCCTGGACCCTTCTGGCTTCCCAAATGTGTCCTGATCTCCTAGAATTTCTTGGTACTGCACCCTTGAAGTTTAGACAAGCAAATTTGAAAATTTTTTTCTTAATTACTGAGCTCTGAGTAAGGAAATCATTCTTTGCCTGCATTTCTCCCTTTCCTACAGGGAGCTTAGCAAGAACTTTATTAATGAAAAAAGAAAAGAGGAGATCATCTTCTTAACTTGCTGATGCCTATTTCTATGCTCCTGCTCAAGGACTCCAGAGCCATACTATACCTCCTGGAATTCGCCAAGAGTGATGTAATTGGCAGCCAACCCCACTCAAAGCTGAGACTGCAAACACACATCGTTCTTTCTAAACAGTTTTTAGATGGGTTGCTGCTTGGCAAAATATTGGGAACCATGGTACAATTTTACACGCAGGTGAAAGCTGAAGAATCCACACAGCCAATTTTCTTGCAAAGCTGTGTTCAGTCTCACTGATAAAGACCTATTGCAGCCTGCTACTGATATAAGGAAAAAGTACAGATGCCTTCAACTAGCAGCACAGGACTACAGGTCCTTTCTCAGGACTGACTACCCACTTGGTGTCTTTGGAGAGTCCATGCCTACTTGTTTCCCCTTTGTACAAAAAGTCACTGCTTTTACAGAAGTTTTCTGATGAAAGCACAGTACTCCTAAAGCATTGGCTCCTGAAAATAGATAGTACAACAATTGTATACAAAACCAGATATCATATATGACACTGCAAACAGGGGGTTAACAGCCTTTGAAACACACTCATTCCCTGAGAGGTGGACGCGTCAAGGAAGTAGAATTACTGGGTTAATTAGTCTTTCAGGAAGTAGATCTGCTAGACTAGGAGCTCTGTCCAAAACAAAACAAAACCTCCCAGAAAAATAGGGGTTGCGAAGAGGTTAGTGAAAAGTCAGTGTGTCAGCAAAGGGAAGCTTTCCCAAGCAGGCTTGTGGGAATAACTTGCTGAAAGTCTGAAAGTATTGAGTTTGTTTTGTGCTCTGAAACAGGAGATATTAGTGTAATAGTAAGAGAGTATTTTGTACTGTGTTGAAAGAAGGCTATGCCAATCAAATAATTGCTCCTTTGTTTTGCTGAGCTAATGTTTTACAGTCACTCTCCAACACTTTTAAGTCTAGTCAAATGGTTATTAAGAATAAAAGAAGAGAGCACTTTGGTTTGAGGGGGGTGGTTGTTGTTTTGTTTTTTTTTTTTTCCCTACATAGTGGTTCTACCAAGGAGTGGTAAGAAAGAGTCCCTTCTCTTGAGGAGTACTCTAAAATATCTGCTTATGAGAATGGAGTCTGATATCAAAGAAAAGACTAATCTTTTAATTGGCATGTTTTTTAAACTAGCAGTGAATATATGAATTTATTCTGTTCAGTATCTTTAATCTAAAAGCATGTTTAAAATTTTGTCCACAAAAATTTAAGACTATTTCAATAGGTTATGTACCATTTTATTTTTCAGTTAAAGACAAAGAAAAGGATTTTAAAGGTATTCTGTTTTCACCAATTGCTGTGGGTTTTAAATGCTTAATGATCTAAAATCCCAATTTGGCACATTAGTTACAGCCTTAGTTCAGAAAATGAAGAATGCAGCTGTAACACAGGACTGGCTTGATTTAGGCATATAAAAGAGCAGGATTTATTTAGCTATAAGGATAAAGGAATAGTCTTTTTATTGAAATAATTGGGTTTGTACCTGTAGTTAATGTTCTTATACGGATGCTAATTAACCCATTGTTGAGTTTCAATAATTTTGTAATTTCAGTGCTTTTGTAACTACAAATATTTAAGGAAATAGGGGAGATGAGGTTAGCAGTAGGAGGGCAGATTGCTTATTAGATTTAAATGTGTAGGTGGGGAGACATAAACAAGCTGAATAAGGCTTTAGGCGCATAGGTTCAACTTGTTGCTCTATTTTTCCTTTTTTAATTTTCTGTTTATGCTACTTTCCCTAATAGAAAGTCACAGCATTTTTCAAGTATCAAAATTAATTTTAAAATCCTGTTTCTAGGACTGGATTCCAACATGAACACATTAGAGAGACTTCCAACACAATCATTACAAACAGCACTGGAGGGAAAAATTGTAAATGTGTGGAATGGGTATTTTTAAGCACTTAGGCTGTTATCTCTCACTGGAATTCAGTGTGACTAAATTCTTTTGAACCATCTTGAAATTATAAACGGTACAATATAGTGTTTATCTATTAAAATAAAAAAAGAGTATACATGACCCCTTTTAAGACCACAGTGCCATCTGTGACCACTTACAGTTTGTTATAGAGCTATTTATTCAGTTTACAGTGTGTATTTTGAGTGTATACATAGCATAAAAACTAGATCTCATGAGTGATACAAGTTTGTTTCTGAAGACTAAGGGAATGTGACACTGGAAGTTGTCTATGAACTGTCTGAAAAGGCTTTCTGAAGGGATTACGAAAGCTTGGGGGGGGAGCTAAACAGAGAAATGTGTAAATGTAGTTTGGGTGTCAGCAAAGACAAAGTCTATATCACCTTTTATATTTCAAGATCTCTATCTATTTAGAAACTTTATTTCCCAACCTCTAGTTTGCATGTCTTTGACAACCTTCATTCAAACCATATGCAAATACTAAATGTGTTACTGTTAGGGGTAACATGAGATGATTTAGTATTCATTTAATCAGATTAATCTGTTAATTCCAGAAGACTGTAGTTTTGAATTATATTGATATTTGCATTACCAGGAACTAGGAGTCAGCTAAGCATGTATTTGGGTCAGCTTTATGGAGGGCTATTAGAGGGTTTTTAGTATTCTGAATATTGAATGTAGACTCCTTTAGGATCTTTAAGGAGACTGCTGACTTGCTACTCTTCCCTTGACCACTTATGGTCACTGTTAGAGGCAGGATACCGAGCTAGATGGACCACCAGTCCCAGTCAGTGTAGTTTGTACATTATACACATATTTCATGTCTAAAGACCATATAAGGTATTTACACTCTGTAGTAGCAGGTCTCTGCTTCACACTGAATATCCTCCATTCTCCAAAAGAAGACTGGAGTCATACAAATATTGTTAAGTAGGTAAGTTAGTTGAAAATATGAGGTGAATCACTGTTGCCTCTCCAAGCACAGCACTTTCATGCTGGCTTAGAAGTATCCTCTACTTATTTGTTTGATAAACTCACAAAAGCGTGAAGTAGTTCTAGCCAAAATAATCCCATAACAAGTACTCTCAGATTAGCTGGAGAGTGTGTACAAGGAGCTGCACAGCTGTAACAAAGCTCAGAGTAATGCTGGTTGCAGCATATCTACAACCTGAGAAGATGGGCTACACCCTTGAATGCGCCACTGCATTTCCATAAACATTCATTGTGTTCTTTCAATTAACAATACATTTTAAAGTTGAAAACCATGAACATGTATGCTTGGAACATTCAATTTGGGAAATTGGGAAAGTGTGTTCATCTCCCATGGCTCCTTTTTCTCTATGTTCTTCCTTAATAAGGCCTTGGCATTTTGTGGCCACTGAAGAATTCAAAGAATGCCATTAACCAAGATACCACCCTGCTAATTAAAACTAAATACTTGTTCTGAAAGAATCCCATAGCAAATCTCAAGTCTTACACACAGAAACTCCTTTTAAAGCCATAACATTAAAGCTTTCTGTTTTCCAGGTGATGTCTCGGCCTTTCTTTTGCCTTTGCATTCTTTGTCCGATAATTACTCCATCACAGTCATGAGACTGGTGGCTCCTGTATTATTATTCTTTCATAACTTATAAACCCCAGTTTTCAAGTTTTGGTCTCAAGAGTTTGTTCTCTGCTTGCTGGGTTGCTTTTAGAGTGTGGCTATACCTGTCTTTATCACAGGGGAGAGAAAAGGAGAAGGAAAGAAAGGATTAAAATGGCGCAGGGGATGAAATAAATTACTGGAATTTATGTTCACTTGGGGCAAGGAAAGATGTGTTAATGGCTGAAAAAGAGGAATAAACATCAAGAGTAGCCCACAAACACTTCACCTTTTTGAAATTTACATATTTTCCTATAATTTTCTATTTTTCTGGACAGACAGGTGAAAACTGCAGCTCCGATTATTTTTCTGTGAGTTGGCATATGTAAAGACTCTGAACTGGAAGTCTGCTTGGTGCCCCAGGGCTGGCAGGAAGTCTAAAAAGTCTTTTGGCTACCAACAATGAAAATGCTGCTGCACTTGCCCTGAGAAACAAATGTGGGCAAAACACCTACATGTAAGTATTTCAGGAATCCTGTCTCTTCACTTCAAAAATCTAAGCCATGCCTCATTGTTAATGTTAGGAGAAAAAACTTATTATATGTGTCATAAAACACCACTTACTTGAATACAAGAGAGCCAAACAGCTCCAAAGTTGAGCACAACCTGCTCAGAAGCAGCTGCTTTTCTCACAGTCTACTGTCTCTTCCATCACAGACAGATGTAGCTGTAAGCAGTAAAATTCAAGGCAACCCCTCAACATCAAGCAAATTTCTTGCATTGAGTTTTACCATGTACCTCTGTGCTTTTGGACAGGAGTATCCTATTATCTCCATAATAGTTCTTCAAATTATTATTTAGTGACTCTTGCTTTTACACCTAAAGGAAGGGAACTCACCACCCTGAGCAGCTGTAACTCAGTTGTAATTGAAAAAACCTACTTCACAGCAGCTGTGAACATGCATAGCCTGCTCTGCCTGTATTCAGCATTACGGCAGCTGCGTTACATCCCCAGTCTCTGAAGGCAAGGAGGTTGGCAGAAGAGGTAGGTATGATTTGACACATAAAACATTTTCATGTCACTTCCAATACATGTGCACATTCCACTTTCCCTCATATCCCCACCCAAATGAGATTAAATCTCTATTACAGTCATTGATCTCTATTTACATGAAACAAATATATCCTATGGTATTGTTTTGATATACGTATCACTACTTTTTGGCACAATAAACAAATTTTATGCCTATCTGAATATAAAGGGTGACTGTAGAGAAAAATAAATTGATAAATACAGCCATACTTGAATTCTTCAGTTCTGTGGATTGCCACAGAATTCCAGTTCTCAAGGCTTCTCCAAGCGTGTTTAGCTTTAAAACTTTTGAGAAGGAAAAGAGTTTGTGAAATAACTAAGCCTGGAGCTCAGAAACTGCTTCTCATTTAAAAAATGTTCAAATGTTCTCATTTAACAGTTTCTGAAATGAAATATAGCAGACTTCCAGGTCTGCAACATCTTGTCCTAATTTGCAATGCAAAGTTTTGCAAAAGCTTAATAGAATTTAAGGCCTTTTTTTTTTTTTTTTTTTTAAATGCAGAGAATTGTTCTTCCAGAGTCTCAGAGACTGGCCCTGGCAACAAATAAGGAGGCTGAAGTACTTCATTCATGTTAGATACCATATCTCAGGGCAGATTAAGACACGGAGGAACACACTGGAACTTGCTGCTCATTGTCACAATAGAAAATGGTTTGCAGCACTGCCCTTATACAGCCACTGACATGATCCTTCCTATATAACAAATTGTTTTACATTGTGGTAACATGGCATTTCAAAATACGTCAGTTCGGTTTGTTGCATTGAAATGAGAAATGTCTAGTGTACTGTACTAAACTTTATGCCTTTCTAGTAGGTATGTTAAGATCTAATCACATACCTGAGATAATGACTCTTCTTTGCATGCTAGCAATTAATGTTGAAACAGGCAAACTATACAAGAGAGGGAAATATGGCTTAAGATTCTTTTTCACATATTACGAAATACAGGACTCTCTCTTCTAGTCTTACCCTTACCACAGTGCTGTAGGTGACATTGCTGTAAAATACGAGGAATTGTGGCTTTTTAATTTGGTGGGGGTTTCTTTGGTTGGTTTTGGTTGGTTTTTTTTTTTCAGGGCAGCAAACATTCCTCACTAAAATCTACAGTGTTTCAAAGTCCTTAGGTGCAGATTACCAACAACAAGTTTTCAAAATGTCTGGCTCGTGCAAACTTAGACCATTGAGATTCCTATATAACAAGGGTTCAATTACTTCTGGTTTCTCAGCTTTGAGAGCTGTCTGCAGCCTGGGAAGCTTGTTGACACCATCACAAAGTTTTCAATCTAAATTCAAATCAGGGGCTCTAAAAAGCAGATACACAGTCGGCGCACTTTTGTTTAAGAAGAATTTAACAGCAGTAGCTGCACCTGAAAAGCACTACTCAACTCCACTTAAACCCCATCAGAGTAAAGCCCAGATTTTGCTCACATTTGCTCTATAAAAGTGAACGGTGAATAATTCAAATGTTCCTTAATTTTGTAGGCACAGCACAATGTTAAAACAGCAGAATTCAATAGCTGAACTTGCATGATGCAGGCGCAGTACTGATGGCTTGGCTGAGGTTGAAATTCACCCCTTGGGAGCATGGGAGCTTTCAGTTCCCAATGGAGGGGTTTTGTGAAAGGAGGGAGGATAACACCTGGAGGAAGCTTCCCCCCACCTTGAGGAAATAACTGCAATGAAGGTGCAGCAGCAGAAGGAAGATGCAGCTTAGGGACATTCGGAACAATCTGCCCAGTGTTGTGCCGCTCATCACCCAGCCAGCGGCAAAAATACCTTTTTCCTTTCCTCTCTCCAACTTGTTCTTTTACCCCTCCAGCCAGGAACTGCCACATGAAATAATCACAGTATTGTTTGAGGCATTCTATGCAAAAGGTGTGTTTTTTGAGGTGGATGGGCATTACAAGGCTCATGTACGACCCTGGTGAAAGGCAGGGCTGGCTCCGTACCTCAGTATATGCAGCTGGGCTCGGAGAGTTAGAGCTGGCTTCCTTTCTGCTCCAGAACCGGCGGCGGGGGGAGGTGTACTCGGGGGTCCCGGGGCAGCGCCTGGTCTCGCTGACAGGAACCGGTCACAGGCCCGGGGTGCCGGGGCAGCGCCTGGTCTCGCTGACAGGAACCGGTCACAGGCCCGGGGTGCCTGGGCAGCGCCTGGTCTCGCTGACAGGAACCGGTCACAGGCTGGGAGCGGGGAACGAGGGGACCGTTGGGACGGGGGCGCGCGCCGGCCGTTGGCGGGAACGCGTGCTGAGGGCAGAAGGCACCGCACGCTGACTGGAGGGGGGGGGCTGAGGCCGATGGCGGCTTTGGGGAGGACCCGGCCAGGCGCACGGCTGGCACTGCTGTGCCGCGGGGCATTAGGAGTCGGCTGCCCATTTTCCTCGGAAGCCTTACGCCTCCCGTGGCTGCAGGGGCCAGTGGTGCCTGGAGTGGGCGGGGAGCGGGGCCCGAGTCCAGCCTCGGGGGACACCAGTAAACCTCCACAGCTCAGGGCAGGACTGACTGTACCCGTGTCACAGCTAACAGCTCTCGGGTCTAAATTTTCTTTGGAACCAGTGACAGAGGTAACAGAACCTTCCTGGAAATCTGTTCTAGGTGTTTGCTACTCTTGTTACTTTATTTGTATTTATACGTGAGGGGTTATACATATTTTGAGAATTGGCATCTCTTTAACACTGCTCTCTGCAGAATAGTGCCTAAAGATTGACACGGTGTTTCAGGTGAGATCTTACCTCTCAGCCCTCATTTCCATCTGGCCAAGTTTGAAGTCTGTCTTCCACAGTACTTCAAGTCCCCAAAGCCTTTTTGCAGTCCAGTTATGGGACAGTTACTGCTGTTTTGGTTATGATGGTAATGGTGCCTTGTCAAGAAGGCGGCAGTTAGACTGGTTGGCATGACTTCTTTTCCTGACAAACTCAGTTTAGCTGTTACTTTCGCTTTAAAGTTTCTTGGCATTTGAAAGATATGTATTTGCTAGCACAGTAAAAGGATTTTTCTTGGAATTCAGTTAGGCTGGCTGACTTATGAAAGATTTCTCTTTTCCCTCTCTCATAAAAAAAAAAAAAAAAGGAAAAAAGTGTGTACTTTCCAGCCTTTGCAATGCTTCAGCCATTTTCTCTTGTAACCTAGAATGAATTGTGTCAGGTTTTATTAATTTAATGATTCATCTTAGTACAACCTAAGTTGCTCTTTCTTCAGTTTAGTCAGTTTCTCGTATTTGATCCTCCTATTTTCTACTGAGAAAAAAATTGCTAAGCATTTGGTAACAAAACATAATACAACCAAAGACCAGATTGGTAGGCTTTGAACAAGAGAACCTCTTCCAAAGAGGTAAATTTTTCTGAGTGTGGGGAGGAGTTTCTAACAGCTGCAAGCTGTGGTAAACCATAGCAACTCCCACAGCCTTCAAGTCTTACTCTTACACTGCCATTGTCAGGCTGTCCATTGCATAAATAAATGTCCGCTAGTTTTGTTGTACCAGTGTTCTTTATCACAACCTCGGCATTTTGGCTTCATGCAAATGAAAGTAACTCAGCAGCTGTAATCCATCTTGCTGGAGGAGGGCTGTAGTCGAAATACTGACTAAACTGATTAAAAATGGATACAGGGATCCCAATGGAAAAGTGAGGTTTGCAAGGGAAGATACCATGAAGGACATGAAGTGTGATCTAGGCTAGAAGAGAGGGACTAGACTTACTTTATCACATAATGTCAGATGCAGAAAAATACTTTATAAGCAGACTTAAGATGTGAAATGGTGTGAACTGTTCACAGTATTGAAATGAAGGAAATCTGAGTTGCTGCAACAAATAGTGTTGTGGAGACTCTGAAAGTGGAAGCTGGGTAGGCTGAATCGATTCCTAGACCAGAGATGGACGGTAACAGGGGAAAAGCTGAAATTTTACTTTTATATGCATATAGTGATTATATGCAAAAACATGATTTGTGAGAGTGCTTCAGTATTTACTGCCTATCTCCAACTGAGCTTTACAGATCCTGTTGAGAATATCATAATATGTAACATTTTGCTCCTGTACAATAAACACTAACTAGGAAGCAATTTTAATTTAAAGCCAGCTATGGTTTTGCTGCTTATAATAGTTAACAGACAATGATTAAGTGTACAGTATCTATGAATGAGAGATTAAAAATAATAATAATGAAGAAGCATTAATAAAAGGATTGCTTTTCATTATATCACATGCTCAGCACGAATGAACACATCCTTAAATAGGTTTTACGGGTTTAACTACCTATTTCAGTTCCTAAGTGAGCAGCACTTGAAGTGATATCTAAAAATATAGGAAATATGATTTGTGTGTTTGTAAAAGCAACTCAGCTTAGATCTTCCACAAATTTGCACATCTTTTGATTTTGAAGTGACTTCAGTGCATAAGAGACTAGCAGGACTGATGAAAATAGTTATAGCTGTCTGTACAAGAAATACAGATTAGATCTAGAAAAAACATCTGCACTCTTGAAATTCCAGTGTCTGTGCATATACAAACCAGTTATGATAGACTGGAATTTTTGGGGTCTGATTTTCCTCAAAAATAACAAGGGTTTCATTTCCCAGCTATATCAGTAACACAATTCATGATCTTCTTATAAGATCACTATCTTACTTAAGTGCAAATGCTTGACATGGTCCCCCTTCTGCCCTGTGTCGTTGTTTATAAGGTCTCTCCTATCCACATCACCCTGCATCCTTTGCTTGCCGTCCCAGTTCACCACCTCATCACTTGATTTTTTGTCATTATCTTGCTTCCCTATCATTCCTAGTTTATTTAATTTTCTGATTTTTTTTTAAACTATGGAGCATAACATATCTCTTTCTCTACTGAAGACTTGATGACAATCTATTGCAAGTTTACAGGTGTCTTGAATAAGAACCTATTGTTGAAATATTACCATTTCTAACACTTCATTGTCCTTACTCTATGGTTTCTGTAAATTATCCAAACTCATTTTAAGGCAAAGTCAGTTTTTGAGCTCTCGTGAGTTGTTCCCATGCATGGCAGAAAGAAGAAAAGCCTATTTTGTGGTAATCTGGCTAAAAGCAGATTAAAGATGGGATCTCTTGGTAATAACTCCCTGGATACGTTTCCCTCAAATTCCTACATAGAAAAGACTGAAAGGAGAGACTCTGTGATGCCTTGGTTCTAGCTTACAGTTCCAGTTTTATGATGCAGAATTGTCTTCTGAGTATCTGGTTGGGCTCAATGTGGAAGTATAGCAATCTACTTTTAAATCTTCAGAATGGGAAGTGGGGAATCTCCCTTGTTCAGGAGACAATTGTGTTTTGTTTATGGACTGATAATATCAGTAGTAGAATTATAAACATGGAATATAACCTATTTTTTGAAGGGTGGAGAATTGGGAGAAATGAGAGTTAAAATAAAAAACACAAAACACTTGGGTTTAAAGCATAACGAAGGGCCAGGAGGAAGTCACCAAGTAGTAATTTTTCTTGTTATGCCTGATCTGCAGCAGCCTCACTATTTGTTGTTTAGGTCTAAACAGTTCAAAGTCAGACTGTACTTTTCCTGAAATACTGATTTATTTATCTTTTAAATGAATGTCTTCCTTCAGCATTCCCACACAGACCTCAAACATTTGCAGAGAGACAGACAGACCTGTTTCTGCCCTACCAAAATTGAATAACATATCAGAAAAAAACAACTTCCAGTTTAGCAGTTGTCGACATGTATGTCATTTCTATGTTGCAGTAAAATTCATACTGACTTTAGCTTTAGGTTTGTCCCTTTTTGCCTTGCTGTAACTGGTGGTGGAGGAAAGGGAGTTCCAAAGACTGGCTGGGTTAAAACAAATTGGAGGGGAGTCATCAATACTTTGGAAACTTGGGCATATATTGGGCCAGTTTTGATTTGCCTTGAAGAAGTCAGCGCTACAGATACACAGTAAATCCACTACAAAACCATGCATGCTGAACAGGAGCAGAAAAATTGGTCCTACAGACAAAGCCCCAATAAAAAAAAAACCACTTGTCTTTTCACTTATGACTTAATTTTACGCTATGGAACTGACATCATGACCTCATTTTAAGCAAAGCCACTGCCTTAGACAATGAGCCTCACAAACCTGTTTGTAAGTACACTTCATGACCTGTTTCTCCTCTTTAGTCCTGGTTTTGGGTAAAGGTCCTTCTGGTACTATTAGAAAAAAAGGTTTCAGAGCTAAAGATGGTGTGTCCTTTATGTTCCTACATCTAGGATGTCAAATGTACCAGGTAAAAAAACCCAACCCAACCCAACCAACAAACCAACAACAAAAAAACCCTAGTCCAAACCCAACGAAAAAACCTTAAGTTTCGTTGCAGACTAAAATTGTCTCATGCTTTATAGCAAACTAGTGTACCTTGTTGCATGAGCACCACATATCTCAGATACATAATGACTCAAATGACTCTTTTTTTTTATAGCAGTGAAGATAGGCTTGAGATGCCTCATGCAATGAATTATTATTTTGATTAAGGCCTAGATTACCTTGTCCTGTCTGATAACTTCTACCAAAGGGCTAATTTTCACAATAAATATGGGCTTTTAATCAGAAGTTTTCTACAGCCCCCACCCCAAACTTCTGATGCAAGCTTCATGAGGCTCACTAGCTGCCTCCTTCTGCATGCAGGGTAAGGCCATAAGCCACTTTGATCTGCACAGGAAAGAAATCCACTCTGCAGAAAGGGTGCAACTTCATAGTTCTCTGTCGTCCTGTCCCCTAGTGACAGTTAGTCATTTCATTACAGCTTGCTGTGTAGCAAAATTCACACTTGACCAACACCAATCTCAAAATTCATAGCAGAAAGACAGCCTTCTCTCTAGTGAAGACAGACTGCTGAGAGCCTGTCAAACTTTTGCAAACTGGCTTTCCAGGAATGATAACACTCATTTGACTCAGTTTCCTCTCTATCAGATGAGCCAAATAAAGAAAAATTGCCTGACTGCCAGTAAATCTTTAATTTAAATTTCATTATCAAACTCACTAGCTGTGACAGGAAAAGGTAACTGGAAGCATTGTCTATTATGTTTAACAATGCAGTTTGAGGATGCTATGTGTAGTATAAATTATGTTCCACATTTAATGAATGACCTGAAACAACTTTTCAGAAAAGTATGAGAAACACGGAACCTTCTATGACCCTCACCTCTTTATATTGTTTGGGAGATCCCAGAGAGAGTATCTCCTAGATTAGAGTAGCATGCCTGAAGAGGCTTACCCTCTCCTCACTACAGGAAAGTGGCACAAAGAAGTCATTGATGGTAGCAAGACCCTGGAGGAAGGCATATGGAGCAAATGTTGTTCTGCATTGACACACTGGCAGCAGGCCATGCAAGTGTCATGCAGCTCTCCTGAAACAATGTTCCCATGTAGATGATTTGGGCAAGCTCAGATTTCTGCTTTAGTTGTTCACTCATCTCTGATCTATGCCTAGTCAACAATCTGTTTATATATGTGAACTTTAGCTTTGACTGGAACTTCACCTTGCGTTGCCTCTAGGTGGTTTAGACAGATTAACTTTCTCCTGTGCTCGTTGGTTTCTCTAAAACCAATGCTATCTCACTGGAGCTTTTTGTGCTATAACATTACAACGCCCTAAGGCAGGGTTAGGCCATTTGTTTACACATAAACATGTGGCACACTCCACCTGTACAAGTATTTGTTTTTGCATAGCTAGCAGATAACAGGGCTGTAAATTTTATTGCTAAATATTATAAACATAGATCTATGATTTTTTTCCCACAAGAATTGTGTTTTGGGCCTGATTCTGATCTCACTTTTACCAATTTTAGGTGGATTTAGCAGGAACCTGTGACTTACACATGCATGAAATTAGGGTAAAATTCTGGTTTGCTTTTTGATAGCACTGATATTACTTGTGGGTTTTAACATAATATAAACAATTTAAAAAAGATTATTAGGTAATTTTGCAACAAGCTGCAAACATAAATGATTAAAATAATATATTTCTTTCCATAATTTTCCATTCAATGCCGCCCTATATATCCATACTGTATAATGAACATGACATTTTTCTGACAGTGTTACAAGAATGCTACTTCTGTTTTTCTCTATTCTGTACATTACTGGGTTGTGTCTTTTTCCTGAAAATGTCTCTGTCTAAATGACTATTAACACAGATATTTTTCCCCATTGTTTTTTCTTCTACAGATTGAGAATTCATCACCACAGAGAGCTGCTATTGCTGCATGGATCCTTCTCCACATTGTCTCAAACTGCCCTTGATTTTACAAGGTAATTTCAGTACTGTCACATCACACTTGAAACAGAATATCTAAAACATGTGATTGTGTTTTCTTATTCATAGCATTAACGTTTTGTATCATTTACATATTTCTTAAGTTCCTGTAAAATGAAATACATCATACACTAGAATCGCTTTTTTTTTGGAAGGATACTCAAAAGTCTTGGGGAAAAATTTGAACTGCTTATTTGTAGAAAAAACACATCTGTTTTAACTTAAAATTTGTTGATTTAGTTGCTCCAAAAATACCAGTGAAAACTGGAATTTGAATGTCTTTGTGGACTTCCTACAGGAAAAAAAAGCATATGCAGACAAATGGGAAAGGCAAGTTTATGAGACATATTTGCATTTGATTTCAACCTTAAATTGCACAAGAATCAGAATCATTCCTGGACTGCTGAGTTTTCTTTCTTTCCTGAGTGGCTTTCTGAATTTTGTTTCCAGTTTAGCTGCAAAAGGTAATAGCAGTATTGCAGCTGCAGTGGTGTGCAAGGGTTTGCTCTTCTGTTTGTGTCTCTGGACACTATGAAACCCCTTTTCATACATGTTTCCTTTTCATTAACAGTACATATGGGGATGGAATATCATGTGCTTCTTTGCATACTGTTATGAATAGAAGGTCAGAGACCTACAATAATTTCAATTCAAATATGCCTTCTAAAGAATCTGTTTCAAGAAAGGAAACAAAAAGTAAAACTGAATGCTACAAATATTAACTTTATAATGGTTTCAGGTTGTTCAGTCAATATTAAACTGATAAAAATAATCTAAACAGAAGTAAATCATTTCAGAACACAACTTTACAGATTTATAAAGATATTTTCATGATGAAAATAATGCATAACTAAGAGTGTTTATTTTCGCATGCTTCACTGTGATTTTCCACTTTCTAAGATTATTAATATGCATGATCATATCTTTTTGTGCTTGGATTCTTAGGTTTTGTGTGCTGTTTATGTTTGTAGTAGTAAAAAAAGGTTTTTATTTGACTTATTCACTTGTTATTACTTAAGTGATCTTCTATTACAGAAGTGCTACAAATTGCATGGTGACAAAATTAATGAAGTCACGAACTATATGCTACAGAGACTGGGAAATTGCAAATGCAGTTTTGTTTGTATCACCAACTCAGACAGTGGAAAGCCTCTTTATAAATGTGCATCATCAACATGTCAGGAATGTCCTAACAGGGTTCAGCTAGTCCATAGCTCTTCTGCTTTTACCTTACAACTATTATGTGAAACATGTTGAATTAAGGACTATATTTCTTGCAAAGTGCACCTGTTATACCGTGGTAGGTGAAGGGTGCACCTGTTTAGCAGCACTAATCAGAAATAACTGCAGAATGATCAGTGCTGTTTAAATTTTGGTCCATTACAAGAGAAGGTTAAAGAGAAGACAGCTCCTGCTGAGTCTAAAAATCTGTATAATGAGGTTAAAATATATATACCTGTTTTGTAATTAAAAGTCTGATGTTGTAATTATTTAAAGAGCCATCACAATTCAGTTTAAGTAGGTCTGTTCACTGGAAATGCATGTTTTAATTCCTTTCTGCAGAAAAGGTAAGGAGGAATTATTGTTTCTTTAGGGGGCTGCACCAAGGAGATAATTACATGCTGTAAGATATAATCACACGGATAGAATAAGGAGTCTAGGGCAAAGTGGGATGATGATATTTCTACTAGTACCTTTGATTGCAGTATAGGGAACTGCATTGTGTTACTGTTTTTAACCAAGCACATAATAACCCAGGTACGCTATGTCCTTCTTGTTCTCTCTGTGACTGCCAGCTGTCATGGTAAAAACATTGCTGTACAGACTAAAGGGAAAGGGATTTTAAAGTCTCTTAAATGTGAGAAACAAACAGGCAGGCCCTGGGGGATATGTTTTGGGATAATGGGGTCCCACAATCAGAAGTGGGCATGGCAATTTTGAAATCTCTTCAAGATTTCTAGAACAGCCTTGATAACTGGAAAAGTCATTGAGAATTGTTCTTTCTTTTAGACTGTTGGTCTGCAAAGCACTTAGATACTGACTTCATAATAAAGTTAAAAGGCTTAAATGAATTAATGAATTCTGAATTTTTCAGAACGGTATTGTATAAATGAACATATATCCACTATTAAGCAGAATCCATTGCATTAGTGAACTGTTTTTTGTGATATCTTTTGAAATTGAGATAATCCTTTAGAGGAGTGTTAGTCAAATCACAGCATGTCTTTTCCTTTCCCAGAAGGAAGGCTTATTGTTCAGAATGACTGCTAGCATTACATGTCAAATTTAGACATCTCAGCTGTAGATTTCTTTCAGTCTCATTTCTGTTCAACATACATGTTGAGCTAAATCACAAGCGAAGCAGAAACAGTACTTCAACAGATCATTCTCTTGCAATCTTGCTGCCCCCAGTGATACCATATAGACCCTGATGTACCACACATATAGACGACACTATTATGTACTGCTAATAGAAAGTTAATCTGACCCAGAACTATTCTGTTTCTAATTCTGAGAAATTCAGAACAAAATCTAGCTCCTCTAAGTTCTTTATTATATCTAGTTGAACACTGCTATAAAGTGCAATGGTTCCTACAACTCAGGCTGATGACTGGAAAACCTTAGTCTTCTGCTGTTGATGACCATGACTCTTTCTAGACAGTAAGCTGCAGAAAAATTATGGATTTCTCTGTACTTTCCCAAGCTGCTCTATTGAACAGACAAGAGAAGCCCAATCTGGGCCTTCAAAAAGACACCCATAGCATAAGAAAAAACCCTGTTAATTCTCACGTTAGATTCATGCAGGCTGTGCCAACTTACTGCCTCACCTCAGATATGTCCATTCATTCCAAACCTCAGTTTTCAAATCAACAAAATGCAAATAAATGCATAATTTGCAGGAAACTGATATTTCACAGGAAAGCCTAATGAAGACAATTTTATCAAGCCTTTTCCTTCCTTTGGAACCAAAACATACACTGGACACAAAGGAAAATATCAGACTGCATTTAATACATACAAAATTATTCTCTGTCACATATTAGCAGTGTTCAAATGTAAGTATAAAGCAGACAAAGCACCAAGTTTGTAGAGCCAGTCCACGTAATTACATAAAATTAATTGTTCTCACTGCAGTTTTACCAGGCAAATGGACTTTTCTGGATTCCTTTACCTTAGTTGATCTGTGCTGCCAAGTTCAGGCCATCTCTTGCTTCAGTCCCCCCCTTCAATACAAGCCAGGCAGGTTCCTCTAGAGAAAGAAATACAAATAATTTTGTAAGACATTAATGAAAAGCTTGTGTATCTGAGCAAAAGACTGGACTGTTGGGCTTTATTAAATGGACTTTGTTTTTTCACAGTATGGGGAAAACAGATTCGGTTTTCCCCTCAGTTACTGGCATTTGTTTACTCATTGGTTCAAATTGATTCCATAAGGTTTTAAACTTGGGTAAGACAAGTAAGATGCATAAAGCATCTCATTCTTCTGTTGTGGTTAGGATGGCCAAGTTGATGTTTTCAATTTCTAATGAAAGATTTCATAGGAATAGTTGTTCTGCTTAGCAGCTAGCTACCTGCATGAACCAGGAAAGCTTACTGAACCGTCAACATAGACTTCTGTTTGGGCATTGTGTGAGCATGCGGAATGGTTGTAATGGTTTCATGATACCTTCTGCCTACTCTCTCCTAAGAAGAAAGTACAGACTGACAATAGATTTCAAAAGTGAATAGTGGCTTTATTAGTGTTTCAAAATGAAATAGACTCTAAAAACTGGAACTTCTGGCAGATTTTTCAGTAGGTCACTCTCTACAATATCAGACAAATCACTCCTATGCCTTAAGAGTGGGCAAATTTGGAAAAAGTAGTCCAAAAACTCTGTGATGAAAAACTGTTTCATTTTCAGGTGCATTTTCTTTTTAGGAAGTAATTTAAAGAAGGAGGATTTTTTTTTTTTTTCTTTTCAACTGTGGTAGTAAATGAACCGTGTTATTGACTGAAGGGGGTGACTTCAATTAGGTGCTATAGTTAGTACAATGGACTCCATCTGGAGACACATCTGAGTGCCATTTGAACTGGAATCCATAGAATTATTGCAGCAGGAGCAGACCTACTCCACCTAGATTTAGTCTACAACAAATATCAATTAGTGAAATACTACAAGTTCCCAGGCTCTAGAACTGTGTAGAAACTCTAGGCAACAGAAGTGGATGTCAGTGTATTTCACTGTGTGGAGTACAAGCAGATACATTGACTTTAGTTCACAAGTCTACCTTAAATTTGTAGCGCAGCTTCAGCTACACTGGGAGGTAATAACCGGCAACTGGCAAAAGCCTGCTTCCAGGAATAACTTACGGCCCCTTTCGCCAACTCTGATGCAGTTTCATAAGCAACATTTAGAACTGGGCTGTTCCATTATTTGTATTTGATTACACATGTACTTAATTTTCATTTTTAATTTGTGCATAGCTCATTTTCTCTGCTCTATCAACGTAATTATCCCATTCTCTTAAAAATGACTGCCAAGTCCACAGCGCCAGTGACTCCTTTTCAACCCAAGTGTACATCTATAGTAAATGGTTAAAGCTTGCAAAAGACCCAGAGGACTGAGTGAATCTAGAGTATAAGCTGTTCTGATACCAGGTAGGAATCCTCATTCAGTGTAAATCACACTCCTTTGTTCATCAGCTTTGGGAAAAAGTCGTGAGCAAGGAGGACCATGTTGAAAGTTGCGTAACACAGCCTGTCTCCCTTCCCCCAACACACACTTATTTTTAAAACTTTTGAGAACTTGAAACAGCTTAAAATTTTCATATATTCCTTCTTGGAATATAGGATGAAAGTGTACTATAAAGCAGTTTAGCTAAATACAGAATTTGCCTGTAATTATGTGAGCCCATGGATGAAACTTTGTGACAGAAGCCTTGGTGGCAATGTTAGCATAAGGACTTCCTGAGTTATTTCCCAGCCCCTGCCTATTCAGTCTCACCCTTGCTCCATGAAGTACTGCTCCTGCCATTAAATCCTCCGGCTTATTATAGGAATGTGCGAAGCAGTGAATGGACACAGGGGAAAATACATACCACTCTTGTTTTTCATTTTGGTTTGGGTTTTTTCCTTGCCAGGAAAACATTGAGTTCAACAAGGACAACTTGGAGACACTATACTGGGGCTTAAAACTTAATTTTCATAGAACTTCAGGAGTACTTAAAGTTTAGCACTTAGTTAACTGCTTTACTTGATATGGTTCAAATCCAGCCTGTATGTATTTGCAGAATTCTTTGCACATAGTACACAGACCTGTGTGGTTTGTACCTACAACTGTCCACTGAAATCCAGTATCAAACATTTTATAAATTTTAGGTGAAAAATGTCCTTTTCAGATATAATCTGCAAACCCAAACTAGTTAGCAGATTAATAATCTCAATAAATATATTGTAAAAATGTAGTAACACAGCAGACAGCTTTACTGTTGGATCACATAGGTAAGAATAGTGACATCCCCCCCACCCAAGGAACTCTAAAAGTCACACAGATACTACTGTAACATTAACATTCACAAATTACAGGAGGTAGTTAATACTTATGCTGTCACTCGTGTCTAAAACAAAAACTTGGAAAATTCTCAAGTTGCAGACTTTTTGATTGCTCATTGCTGCTCTGAAATCACACTCCAGGGTTTAGGTCAGCCCTTTCTCTGTCATGTTTGTAGGTGTTATTCCTCCTCTAAGCAGTTATTTGGGATAACAGGCCACTCCAGCCATCATCTGTCCCACATGGCAACAAGGAAATAACAGCACTATTAAATGATTAATCTGACTGCAACTGATGGCTTCTGTTTCACTCATGTTCCAGAATTTTCATGTTTCTATCACTGCATTTCTAACTTTGCTTTTGTTTAAGTAGACCTGACCTATGCTATCCACAGCCTGCTTGACTGCTTCATTTTCATATTATCAGTTATCATCAACAGGTTTTTCCACAGCTATGACCTTATTTTTCCCCTTCTGCGCAGGGTTAGGAATGTTAAATAAACTTTGATAGAGGGGAAAAAAAAAAAGTCCTGATTGACAGTAGTCTGAGGGCTTTCAGCCTTCAAGGGTTATCTTACTAGCTTGCCAGGGAAAAAAAGACCATGGCTCTTTGCATATTTATTTGCATAAATACTAACATCCAAAATTGCATAAATTTACAATATTTGCTTTAAATAACATTCTATATGAAAACCAGAAATAACATATTGCACGCAAACTGCAGGTGACTTATATTGCCCTATCCTTGCTTGTGGGGAGAAGATTAAAGGTTGTCATGCTCTTTTGGCTGCATCCATTTTATACCAAAGTGGTTTAAAAATAGTGAAGGCTACACATGGTACCCCAGGAAAACAATGACTGCTCTGCATGCTTGCTTATCATAGATATACTTAAGGTGTATGGAGACAGGATTAGATAAATCCAGATTTGAAGAGTATCTTGCTCCATAACTAGCCAGAGTTAGCTCATATTTGCCACTTCTGAACAGAACAGGAGAGGATTTTGTGGTCCTGGAAAATGTTCAGGTTTTTTAAGCTCTGCGTTTTTCCTTAGAACAAATCTGGGGTCAATAAAACTTCGTGCTTAGACCAAATAAGAAGTGAACATCACCTGTTTACTAATGAGGCCATATGTGAGATGTTATATATAAATATATATATAAATGTTAAAATAGTCTGAATACATAACATCTTTTAGAGCTGTAACTCTGCACACTGTCTATCATGGTACTATGCGTGGAGATGTCTTTCAGTGCAAAGTGAGATACTTTTTCAGAGAAACAATTAAATAGGCATGCTAGTCCTATCAAAGAACCTGGGATTTTAGAACACACAAGACTAACCCTGTAGCAACCCAGTAAGTTTTCTATAGGTTACAAGAAACTTGTCAGATTTTGCTCTAAAGTTTTCCTGTTATAGAGAGGGAGAGAGATTAAATATTTGATGGAAATTAGTAAAGATCATGTAGCATCCCAGGAATTGGTAGTTTTCTATATTTGCATTTGCATACAGGACGTGTGTTTGTTCACCGTCTTTTACAAGTGGTATTCAGTCCAAATAAAGAGACATATGTCTCCTTTAGCATGCATGCTTGTATTGTCAACCTGATAGAATTGCACAGGAATGAACCCAATAAAGTTAAATGAAAAAGAATGCTCATTTTATCGCTCATTGAAGTAGGTCTACCCAATTTAACTCAAAGTAAGATCTGTGATAAGGCCAGCTTATTGGTATTAATTTTAACTCATCCTGTAGAATTTTGTAGCTAAGATGTTTTCTATTAAAATGTGTAATATCATCTGAACAAAAAAAAAGACCCTAAAAACTTCGCCTTTGTGGAAATGTTACCTACTTCACTGCAGAAAAGCAATCATCATGTAAGTTCAGGGGTTAAAGAAGTTTGAGCATCCCAAAGACATGCCCAATCTGGCCAAGGAACACTTGTTTCCAGTGCCAAAATTAAAGAGCAGGAGAATTCCTCAGACCTGAGCTAAACAGGCATATTCACAGTTGCGGCAGGCCTAGGATAGGGAAGGATCTCAGAATACCGTCATTGCAGCTGAAGCCACACTGTCCCCTATAAAGCAACAGACAGGGAGACTGAGTATATCAAACCCCTCATGCTTTCTTCTTCCATGCAACAATTGTGCTAAACTTTTTTTTTTTTCTAAATAAAAGTAAGACCTATAATTAGAGATTTGCCCATTTGTGATACACGTGTGAAATGCCCATATGTCTTACGGGCACGATAGTTTAAGTCAAGTTAGATGATGGCGTTCTCGGCATTAAATAACCAGGTTCCTAGTTGACGGGAAAAAAAGATATCCCTCCACCTTCTCTGAACTTCTTGCATTCTTAGCATTCTTTCCATAAATCATTTAATAGCTGCCCTATTCATAGGAAAATGTATTGCTGAAGCTAAACGGTGGGGGTTTTTTTCCCCTCCACTCTCATTGGAGGGAAGCATAATAAATTAAGCCTGATTTGCATGCAAGTTTGCATACACAAAACTCTTGTCATGAACTAGCAAACAATAAGGTGCTCATGTCAGAACACATTGTTCAAGCAACCGCATAAAATAGCTACTGAGCTGTAAGGCACATCAGTATTACCTTACTGCTCTGTGTTACTGATACTTTGCCACAACAAATCTACACCTCTACAAAGGCAACAAAAAGAAATAAACTCAGCAGCTTTGTATCTCTCATTGTGCTGCAGTCCAAATAACCTCCATTGCTTTGTTGGACATCCTGACAAGAGGGAAATTCTGAGTCCTAGATGAACCTGTATGCAGAATGTATAAGTATAAAAAGTTTTCCCTGATGACACAAATGTTACTCCTCTCTTTTCAATGCGCTGCCTGGAAGCATACATCAGGTCATTTATTGGGCAATGTATAATTAGCTACTATCTGTGTAATGTTGCCCTGAAACTTTTCACGTGATGATGTTGAGCAGATTGCTTCTGCAATTGGTGGCTTTGCAGGAGTAAAAGCATGTTACTAGTCCAGCTGGACATGCTGATATACGTGACCTAGACACAATTTCAAACACGGGGAAAAACTCTCTTGATGTGGCATGTAGTTACATCAGAGCTTCTGACAGCTCTTCATGGAAAGTATCAGCATGCCAAGGTTTAGCTCTTTTTACCTCTTGGAACTACACATGTGGAGTTTGATGCTAACACCTGCTTAGCATCTGCTTACCTTACTTACCTTCTGGAATCTGTCAGAGGAACAGAAGCAAGGGGAACTAATTACTGTAACTCATAACTAGTAACTGGGAGGCAGCAGGAGAGATTTTTGGCTGGAAAGGATTGAATGAGAGCAGTAGCAACAGTTCGGGCAGTTACTTAACCAAAGCATGCCTCAGATTTGAAGAATATTGTTGGCAGTCTTTGTCACATAGTGAAAGCTCATTTAAAAAAATTTTAAGACATTAAATGCAGAAAGCTTCTGTCAGCCTAGGGTTAAGGTGCTCCCTTCAGATTGCCTCTGAAACATTTAGCAGAAATAAAGGACCACTTCCAACATTAAGAAACTGTGCAGCAGAGAGAGGTCACTATTTGTTTTGGCGATCATTTAAAATGCACTCAGCTTACACTGCATAAGCTATTTATTTTCCTATGACCAAAATGCATGCATACAGAATTTCCTAGCCTCCCGGTTCTATGATTGTATGAACTGAGGTAGCTGATTTTGCACTGCCTCCTGTACTTTCCCTTGTGACTTTTGACTCTGGCTGTTTTGTGAATGTGCTGCCCTACTAACTGCAGGTCTGATCTGTTTCAGTCTACTATGGCAATCCTACGTGCCCACGATGATATTTAAACTATACACGTTCCCTGCTTTATCTGCCACTGAACTACAATTGCACTTGGTATGAAATGGATGTTTAACAGATGAAAGCAATGGCATGTTATATTTTAAGGACATGAGGTTAATAAGCATAGCTCCTAAACTTAAATTTGGAAACCCATCCAGGGAGCTAGAATACTGTTAGGTAAATTAAGATATGGCAAGGACAGTATAGGAAATCCATTTATATGGATCAGAAACTTTTAGCTGGTACCAAAATGATTAGGAGCTCACTTATATGGTGTTCTAGTAGTTTAGGATTGCATCACTACCTGCTCACACTGATCTTTTTGACTCAGAGAAGAATATATACCTATAATACCTCCTTTTCCTTGGTTGTTGAAGAGATGTGATTCCATGGGATTACAAGTAACATGGGTACATCTGTCCTAGCAGAAAGGTTATAATTGTGCAGCACAGAAAGCACCACCTAAGAGCCTATGTACTAGTAACTGCTTTGCTGCTTTGAATTAAGAGGAGCTGGTGAGCAACTGTCATACATCCTATGCTAAACCTGAGACTAAAAATCAACAGTAAGAGAATGAGAACAATTAGAGGGACAGATGGGAGACAGATACAAATAATTTCAGAAAAAATGTAAGCATTGTGGCATGAACCAAGAAGATGCTGGTGTAATTTAGCATGTCCTCAACAATTTTTTTTCTCCTGGCATGTTTATGTTTACTCGTGTGCTAATCTTAAAAATTGACTCAGGCTTATGCTATTCAGCTGTTCTGTTGACTGTTCCACTGATGGTAAGAGGTTAAAAAAATACAGTTTGTCAAGTTCAAAAAGGGATAAAAGATCAGATCAATTCTGGCTTGATATTTTTCCTACTAATTTAAATAAAAGTAGTTAGATGGCCTGCTTGATTCGTGGGCATGCTAAGAATCAGATGCCTAACATCAACTGGAGACATAAAATTGTAAACTAAAAAGCTGGCGGCTGTAAAATTGCTGGAGCAAGAACACAAAAAGGAAGAGCAAAAGAAGTTGAAAATACGATCTTATTACTGTAAAAAAAAAGGATTATGAATATGCTCTGCGGCACACACCCACACCCTACAAGTGCTTTACAAACCTGTAAAGATTCTTCAGCTCTCCATTTATTTAGTTTCTGCTACTACAAATAGAAAATTAAGTATCTGATTTCCACATACCATTTCCAACACTAGATTTTGGTAAGGACTACACAGGCAACAGGTTCAATTTTTGCTCATCTGATGGTCATTTCTGACAAAACACAGCATTTATCTCTCTGAGCAGAGAAAAATTTCAGTGAGTGGGAAAGCATTTCAGAGTGGTATGTACAAATATAATTGTAAAAGAAAAATCAGGAAAAACAATCCATCAGTTAATTACTGCATTAGGCCCCAATCCAGCACACTACTGTGTACGTGCAGAGGCCTTCTGAAGCTGAAGAGCATTAAGAGGGGTTCTGATGCCCACATGTTGGTGGTGTACTGTGCAGGGTGAGATGCATCTGTCAGTCAGTGTTGGTTTAACAGGCAAGGAGCTGAGCTCTCCAGTTTCAGTTTAAATAGAAAGGAGTTGGAGTTCTTGGTACTTTGCAAGACCACTCCATGAAAGAAGATTTTATCAGGAATCTTTGTCAAAGGAACAGTTAATAGTTTTTTTACCAATTAACTTAAATAGGAAATGAGTAGCATGCAGGTTAGAAATTAGGATTAGCTACTTCTAGAGTTGGCTTGACCTGCTGCCTTGCTTCTTAAAGGGCAATGGATATCATATGCTGCACAAGGCTAAAACCATAGTTTGCTGCAAAGAGATTTGGATAGGAATGCTTTTAGGATTTAAAAAGAATCAAAACCAAGCTGAGGTAAAGCATAATTTATATTGCAATTTAGCCAACACAAGACACACAAAAATTAGTTTTAGGGAGTTATTCTGAAAATTAATTTGCCCAGGATATCAGCAGGCAGTATATTGTGCAAGTCCACTCAGGAAGGGTTGTTTGGGTAGACAAAAGTCCTTACCACTTTACAACTAGATCTGCAATGTAAATAAGAAAAACTTAAGTGTCTTTCTGCCCAGGTACTGACAGCCCTGCAGGTTTCTAGCACATGACAAGTACCAACTGAGATGCACTTAACAGCAATACCTCCAGGACTACAGCAATACAGATTCTTGCAGTTGTCAGCACATAAAGCGGGGAAAGCTAGAGGTTTGGAGAAGCGTACGGCAGACTCTTGGATCATACTTTACAGATCTTGAGGTGTGGGTACTTAGGTAAAAAATCATATAGGTCTGGGTCAGCTGTTTCCAAGATCCATTGGAAACAATTGTAAGGATTGGTGTAAAGTGCCATAAATGGGCAGTGTTATGAATTGGCAAACCTACTGGGAAGAAGTTCGTTAGTTTCCTCACCTGGGAATGTTTTCACATGAAGCAACAAAGAAACTATTGACACTACTAAACAGTGAAGAATTTCATAATGTATCCCATCACAAGAGAAAGGTTATTGCATTGTAATTCAGAATGTATCTGGCAAAATCCCCATTGCTATTTATTGGAGAATACTGGCAGGACTGGAATGTAATTTTCCTTTACAGATACCTTCACCACGCCTCTTGGTGTCATCTTTGAACAAGAAGTAACATTTAAGCTCTCATCAGTTTATCATCTGGAAGGTCAGGCATTCCAGAATCTTACAAGTTAAATACAAATCTTTAAGCCCTGTGGTCTAGCTTTATTCTTCTTCCACTTTGTAAGAATATTACAATCTTAGATGTTTGCTTTATAAGACAGGTATGAATGAAACTTAAGGTATTTGCAAACTCTTTTAATGGTATTTTGCATAGTGTCCTGCAGTTTCTTTTTCAAATATTGTTTCATACATGATCAAAGAACTAAGAAGGTCATACTACATTTGGAAAACTAGGTAAACAATAATCAGACATTTATATTGCTAATTGTTTACCGAGCACTGAAAGAGTGTTCATCACTGCATGAAGAGTCTGCAGCATTTCAGATTTTTTTAGTGTGTGATTTAGAAGTCTCCCATTGTTTACAGAAAGCAACCATGGTTTGCAGTAGCCACACCAAATTTTTCCTCTCTCTTACAAAATGGTTTCACAGGGCAGTGTGTGCTGGTTGCCACTTGCCACTGATGAAATGGGGAAGGTTCTGTTCCCCAGCCCTGCAGTCTGTCACAAAGTACAATGCATCTGCACACAGAAGTCTCTTATCATAATCACCACAAAACTGATTCAGCACAAACTATTTAGGTTAAGGTTAGCAAGTCTTAGTAGCATTTTTCTTGAGCCTGGTTCACTCTGACTGAATCAAAGTAAGAAATGATGACTTAAGCATTTGTGCAGGTAGAGTTATCAAGATGCGAAAGGCACTAACCACCTACAGGAGAGGGTGCTGAGTGGTGGAAATTTCACATGCAGCCAGAACAGTGAAGCAGCAGCTTCAAAATTAATATTAAACCCTGCATTCATAATCTAGGCAAACCATTACCACTAATAAAGTACCAGCATAGAATGATCTTTGACTACTTTGCCTAATCCAGTAAAAAGCTCCACAATAAGCTTGGCCCTTAAAATAAACATGAAGCACAGAGTAAGTTGCCATGCAAAATAATTACATTTCCTGCATATTGACTGTAACAAGAGATTTAGCAGATCTTCCTGCTAAGAGCTCTCCATTGTATCCTCATCATTAGTGCAAACTTTGCATCTAATGTTGCTCCTCTGTACTCTTCTAAGCTGCCTGCAATTATCTGATCAACAAACTGGTTTGGATTTGGCAGATGAGTGAGTCTCACATTTATGTTACCTTGTTGTGGCTTCATTTTGCTTAAATCTAGTGGGTCTTTTTGTTTGGTTGGGGTTTTTTTGTATGTAAAGATTGTTGATTACAAAACATTTTGTTCACAGAGTAACAGGTTTAGCAGAATTTCTTGAGTTGCAGATGGGGCTCTACCTGGACTGCTGGGGTATGAAGGACCCCGAAAGCTCTGTGTTCTCAGCTAAAGTAGCACCTTGTATTGCAGGACTCCATGGTTTGCAACTGATCCCATGACTAGGTGGAACAACCCTGAGGCTGTGGTACAAGGGATCCCTGGTTGCCCAGATCTCTGCTGTGAAACCCCAAATTGCTAACGTGGTTTGGGTTTCAACACCCTCCCTGGTACTAGAGCCAGGGCTGAAGAGTCACAGACTCCACTGCTGCAGACCCAGGACACGGAACCAGGAAACTGTGGAATAAGAACCCAGGGAAGGTGTTTCTAACGAGGTCAATGACAGTGAAGCAGCCCCAGGGATTCAGCAGCAGTATACCTCAGACTTATGTAGGAACTCACTACTCATTTATCATTAGTCAAGACACACTGCCGGCCAGTGAAGGCTTCTAATATTTGCAGTTTTACTGTGGCAGAAGGAAAGCAAGCAGTAACCTATTCTGACCACATTAGGGCTGGATGTGTTTGTGGTAAGATGGGAGCAGCCTTTAAGAGTTAACTCAACATTTAAACCAGGAACAAATAACTGCAGAGTCCTGGAACACAGTGTCCACAGTGGTATGTGAAGGTAGCTGCATCTCAGCATGAAATACACTCAAAGAATGAAATAATCGAGAATCTTTACAGACAAAGCTACTCGGACTTCTTGTAGCCAAATTCACTTTTCAAGCAGTATCAGTCAGTAAGTATGTTTGTAAATCAGACTATAGGTCTGTACAGATCAGCAATGTTTTAAATATATTTTAGTTAGAGGTCCTAGTTTAACTGCTTCTTTAATAGCATACTTAAAAACAACAACAAAAAGCCAAAAACCTACCCCTAAAAACCAGACGCTTTTTCCTCCAAAAGCCATATGTTTACTGTCTTGGTAAGATACACGAATAGGAGCATTACCTTCAACAGAGCAGCGCTGTTGCTCATGTAAGAATAGTAGTTAAGTTTCCTGGCAGGTGCTAGACTGATGTGCAGTGACTCCAGGAATGTATCAATATGGCTGGTTATCAAAACCAATTCTCTCTGAAAAACACAAAAATACAGATGAAGAAGAGGCCTCCTAATTTGTTTCATTACAAAGTAGTTCTGTTTTGAGGAGAAATAGGATTACATTGTATGCAATCATCTTTCCACTCCTCCTTGAACACCAGCTTCACCAACAGAGCTGATGTGTCAAGCCAGGTGAATGGTTGCAGGGGAGCTAGTTAATCTCTGTGGTTAGGGAACCCAGTGGAAAACTTACCTTTGTCTGTGAAGAACTGGCATTTTGGCAGCACTTCCTCATTATGCATAAGACAAAAGCGCTATTTGGTTGACAGCATCTGGGATGCAATGAGACACAAACTCTTGTCTTTTTGCATACCTGTATGGATTTCCTTTTATTATTTGGGACTGGAAACTAGGAGAGTCAAACAAAATTCTGAGTGACAAAGGAGTTGCTTTTTACTGTCTGCTGTTGTTTAGCAACATCATTCTTCTTAGTATAATTTGCACCTTATTTTTCCCCACACTTTTGCTCTGTAAGTCCATAATGGAACATTTTCCATTTCAGTACTAAAAAAATCAATTTCCTCTCAGTTTTGTGAACCATATACTCCACAGGAACTATATTTCTGGACAATTTGTTGGATGTTTGCTGAATCCAAGACATAACAGCACTGATTGAATGCGTTTCTTAGTTGTGCCATAAGCAAGTCTCTCTATAACAAATGCTGCCAGCTGCTGAGTTGCAGGGCATATTATGGCCAACCTATGGGGCTGAGATTCTTGGAAGGGCTGTAAAATTCTGGGGGCAGGAGTTAGAGCTCAGGCCTCAGCATGTGCCTGACTTCAGAGAAATTTATAGTCATAGCAGAAGGACACCACCAGAATGTAATTTTATTTTTTTTCTTAAGCAACAATGTTAGCAGTGTAGGTAGGTTTCATCTCCCAAGTGAGAACTTATCGTAGTGGGTACAAAACTATGAATAGTCAGGGCAGCCTTGACAGCGAAAAAGTTTAAACATAAAACACCAAAATAATAAATAAGAATACAGAAAAGATTGTAGTCATATTGGCCAATTGGCATGTGAAAATATAGTCTGGTTTCTGAAATTTTAAATTATTAGCACCACTTAGCTCCAGCAGGGAGACTCTAAGGATTATTTTTATTTAGTGATAGTATTTTGCATAATAGCAGCCAATTATGTTCCTCAGGCATGCAAATTTTGATTGCCTAGACATATGCTATCTCAGTCTCTGACCTTCTGTGACTATTATACTGCTCTTTCCTCACGCAAATTGCTCAAGTCAAACTATTAAGGAGACTTTTAAAGATGTAAGTAATATAGTACACGCACACAGGTACACACTCTTCTATACAAATACTTTATTAAAAATTATTCTGGAGTGGCCTGTAACAAAACTATACCCATGTAGAGTTAAAAAAAAAATGAAGACAAAATGGTATCTATTATAATGCATTTTCTGTCATTCCAAAAGTCTGGTCAGTGCCCAGATGTGAACAGTTAAACTTGCTGTCTATCTATGTATGCTGCAGGCTATCCAGTTTGAGACATTAGTCTACATAAACGTGGAACCTGACTCAAGTCTTGGTTTGAAAAAATATATATATTTTGAAATTTTGTTTGTGGCTACAGTAGAGTGTAGGAAAAATAAGCATTATTTCTAATATTTACACAAGGACAAACAGCATGGACTTCTACAAAATGAAAAAAAATACAGTACAGGGACTTTTAACAATATCTGCAATTGATACTTTGAAAGATCCAGCCTTTGGAATTGAAACTCAGAGGCAGTTAAACTTTCTACCTCCCCTTCCTCCCCCCCACCCCCCAATATTCAAATTCTTTAGTCAGTAGAAATGATTCATGTAGAATGTTGACATAGAACAAAAGTGTTTTCTTCTTAGAAAACACATGTAGTAAATATATCTGTGTATATGTTCAGGACAAATCCTGTTTTCCTTATGTGAATAGAATTGTGTGTGTAAGGCCAAAAAAAACCAAAAAAAATTGACCCTGTAATTAGAATTGAAAACACTAAGATCCAACTGCACCAGCAGAAGACAATTCCATTAGATTTTGTTATGCCTCCCTTCAGTTTCAGAATGACTGTTGTGTCCATGATGATGCTAGTTTCCTTCATAGCCATATTCCCCTTGGGGTTGAAAGGGGATCAAAATTTAGACAATATATGCACTAGTATGAGAGAAAACCAAAGACAGCACTCACCATTCAAGTGTTGGTTGTTACTCGCTATACAGTAGTTTTTATTAAAGATCCTTCAGTGTCTCAGAATAGCTTTGGTCAAATAAGAACTTGCTAAAGAATGTCTAGTACAGGCAGCCTATATCAGCAAGAGAGGATATTTAGAGATATAACCACATTTATTTTAGCACTTTAAAAGCATAGCAATATTAGTACCATGCCAGAAAAAGCTTCATGCCTAAGGCAAACAGTAACTTCTCAAGGATGTCTGTAGAGGACCATGGTTAGTGGCAATACAAGCACAGTGTCTCAGGAAAACTCTTCACTACTCTTGCTGTTATGATCCCTGATTTTTTAAGTGGAGCTGCCGAATGTGGAGTGTTTGTGATTTGAATAATTATAATGGGTAACAAGTTTGTGGCTGTCAGAAGGTAGGATGCAGTGGGGGTCCGAAAGACAACAGGCTAACACTAATCATCTGCCCACAGATCATTTCCTCTCATAAATAGCTATACTTGGGTGTCTTAGAATCCTTCATTTAAACCTCTGTTCCTTCCCTGGAATACAGCATGTTGTTTGTGCTGATACTGCTGTAAAAATGGCTGTTAAACTGGTTGAGCACAGAGTTGCTGTAACCAAGGTGGCTAGAAGGCATGGAATTGGACCACTCTCCCACACCATGACTGGGGATATTAGAGATTGGAGAGTAGGAGTTAAAGCCTACCATATTCTGTCCCATTTTGTCAATGGGTTCAGAGTTGAGTCCTAAAGGCACTGAACGGCTCCCTGAGTTAGAGCCATTAACATATGCAGTCATACTGGAGAGGAAGTTACTGAGGCATGGGCTACTGGAAGATGGAGATGGAGATCCTTTCTCAGGTGAATTGTCAGTCCCAGGTGATGAGTTTTCCAAGATATCCTGATGCTCTACAGCTTTGGGGCTGCCAGCCAGTGCACTATCCTCTGATTTCTCAGATGCAAGAGTGGCAGCACTAGCCCCAATGTCAGACTTCCTTTTCCTCTTCCTGCGAAAGTTTCCATTGTCAAACATCTTTTCACAGTTCGGGTCCAGAGTCCAGTAATTCCCTTTTCCTGTCAAAGGGGACAAAATCACATTTTTAGTTTAAAAATATGCACACAGACTGAAAAGAGCAGTCTTCTAGGGCTTTACAATGTTTCTCTCATTTCACAGAAACAGAACAATTGCATGAGCAAAAAACATATGTATTTTTTAATCACACAAAAGCAGAAGTCTGTTGAATTCAGAAAGAAGTGTAAAGTTTTGGGCTATATCCTTTAGCCCTGACTCTTCACACAGGTAAAACTACAAATGGAGCCAGTGGGAGGGCTTTATGTTTTCTTTTCTTTTCTTGGTGAGGGAAGAAAGTTTTCAGTACATGGCTGGTCCTCTGAATTTACAGCAGGGAGTAATCAAATCCCATACTGGGCTGCTCCTCCAGATTCAGTGGGGTAGGATAGATTTCTAACAAGACAGAACCAGATTTTTGGCCCTCTGTGGCAGCATAGTTGAATGTTTTTTAAATGCTCCCTATGGCTCTTAACAGCTATTGATAGAAAACAATAAATAAAGGAACAATCTGACAGCATATCAGCCAAGGAGTTAGAAACAGCAGAGGTGTGATTCCAAGAAAAATGCTATTTGAAACAAACAAAATCAAAGCAGCCTGCTCGCCTCTTGAGAATTATTGTTGACTCCCTAAAGCTACTGATTTCTTTGACAAATCTGAATTTGCCTTATCCCCTTTCCATTAATTCCCAGTTAAGTTCAACATAAGTCATATGCATTACACCAAATGGGTTTTGAATGTGACTTGCTCAGTTAGACTTCTCCTATGCTTGCTGAGCCTCATGCTCAGCACATTGATCCATTCTCAGGAAGACCTAGAGCAGTGGAGAATCCCCTTCCCTGCAGAGGTTTAACAGCAACACTGATTCAGACCTCAACTATGCATAGCTGCCTTCTAATTCAGACCTATGAAAATAGAAGAGCTACTATGTATGTCCTGTATCTAGCCTATTATGTCTCTTTAAAATGTATTAGGTGTTTTAAAATTAATTAGGTTTAATTGGGGGGGGGGGGGGGGGGAGAGGGAGAGGTCTATACCTGGATCATCTTCATCTCGGGGCACCTTCTTGAAGCAGTCGTTGAGAGACAAGTTGTGCCGTATGGAGTTCTGCCAGCCAGCTTTGCTTTTGTTATAAAATGGGAAGTTGTCAGCCACATACTGGTAGATCTGACTGAGAGTCAGCCGCTTTTCAGGTGCTCCATGGATAGCCATGGCAATAAGTGCAGAGTAGGAGTAAGGTGGTCTAACCAACTTCATGAGCTCTTCTTGGGATGGGAGAGGAAGCCAGCCAAGGTCAGTTCCTCCCAAGCCGTGCATGTTAGGTAAGAGCTGCCTTTGCATCCCGTAAGACTGAGGAATGAAGGGACTAGCATTGGGTCCTGGGAGATATGGTGGTGGGGTAATGGAAGGTCCATTTAGCCAGAGATAAGGATTGGGAGTGGTGTTGTAATCCGTTGTCTCAAAGGTGCTCGGTCGCTGTGGACTAGGGATGTTCTGTGGATGGAAAAAGTTCTCATAGTAGATACTCATCTCTGGAGGTTCTTGACCAATATTTGGAAATTGTGGGCTGCAGCGTGGTGGAGAGTGCGTTTGTGGATCAAAGGAGCTCATGCTCTAACACAGGCAGCTGATAAGTTATGACACACCTGTGCTAGTGCTCCTTTCCTGAGACAGGTGCATCACCTGTGCCCTTCCCTACCTACTTATGCACCTGTAAATGTTTCAGCTTGTGCTGCAGGCTCCACCCCACCGCCCTGAATGGCTGCAGATGAGGACGATATCCTTTTTGGAATGCTGGCAGTCCCAGCCAGTCATTGATGTCACATCAGCCAAACGTGAAAGTTACAACTGTTGATCTTCTCAAATGAATGAAGGAATTTTCCACTGATGTGATGCACATAAAGAAATCCTAAGGTGCCTTGAAGTTAAAACTCCTCATCAGAGATCCTCCTTTTTCTATCTTTCACAATAAGGCTCTAGCATTTATTATTTCTTTCTTTTTAAAGAAAAGCCATTTTGTGATGCTGCTAGTAACACCTCAGAATGCAAAAGCCATTGTCACTTGTCAATGAAACAGTAGGCATATATATATATATATATATATACTTAGGAAAAAAAAAAAAGAAAAAAGAAAAGGTCAGACCTCTTTCTGTAATTTTAATTGCAGAGTTGCTTGTACTTCCCCCTAGGCAATCACAGTACTACAGGCAAATTCTGTAGCTGGTTACTCACGTGAGTAATCTTACTCATGTAAATGGAATTACTCCCTAAAGTAAGGATTAATCTTGTGAGAACAAAATTCAAGCTTAATCATCAAACCTTTCTTTAGACCTTAAATTGGTGAACTGAGATGGGAAATCATTATTTGCTGCTTCCTCTTTGCTGCAGGATTGGTGCAGAAAGCTCATAAAACCTCTTAGTAGAATTTCCAAGCAGGAAAGAGGCAGTGTTCAGCACAGCTCTTTTCAGCTAAGTTCCAATACCTTCATTTGTATCTATACAGACAAAAGTTAATTCCTTAAAATTAAGTAACAAGGAAAAACCTCTAGCCCTTTTATGACTTGGAAAAATACTTGCTGCCTTGCATGGCACCCTGCACTTTCGAAGGAGGAAAAAGCAGAGCTTCAATCTCACCGACACCTGTCTCAGAATGAAAACAGCTCTTACAACTGTGTCACTGCATGAAAGACTGCACTGTAGTTAAAAGCATAGTTGCAGTTCCCTTCAGAAGAGATATTTGCATATTTTTTTAATACATACATTTGGAACTTGACTCAGCCTTAATAACCCATGCAATTAAATAAAGTCCTGGTATGACAAGGCCTTTCAGGTGGCCCTAAGTCCTATAATTTCTACAGAAACATGAGTTTCGACCTGTAGATTTGAATTCCTGGCTGTACCAAAGACTTTTTTGCTTTGTTACACATTCATCAATTCACTTAATCTTTTGTGCTGCAGCAGCACCAAGATTTCCCCCCTAAGCATTAGTGGTTCACCAGTGTCATGTTCCTATTGTTGTTGCTTTGAAAGGTATGAAAAAAATTTCACTGGAAATACAACTGAAATATTGCGTACAGAGTGACAAAGCTAGCCAATTTACCAGCCCAGAAATGCATCTCTACAGCTGTTATTGAAAAAATACATGCTTTCACTGCACATAAAGTGACTTGTACTGCAACTATGGACAAACAAGTTGCTATTTTAATTTTGAATGACTGAGAGTTCAGAGTTTGTAAATGCTAACTAGCCTATGCAGAGATACACATTAGACAGACAAAAGTTAAGTGGAACATAGTGGGGCTGGCTTATTTTCTAAGTGACAGCTGCTGTGCAAAAGGTGACTTGAACAAAAAAAAAAACCCAAATGATGATTCATTTTTCAGGAAATAATAATGTAAGTACCTCCCTCCTCAAGAAAGCTATCTGAAATATTTTTTTTCTCCATAAGAATCTGAGTTACATGCAAAAAGCTGTTTAAGCAACATTGCCTACAGCTTCCTAATTAACTTACTAACATACAGATATATTTTAAATTTATATCTGTAGTCCTGCAACTACTAATGTTACAAATATTGCTAATAAACCCCCCTATTATTTACAGAAGAGTCAATGGAACAAAATGTTTAAGAAATGCTCAAATGAGTAAAAACACTTTTACAATGAACTAAGACCCAGAATATAGTGTGAAAAGTAAACATAATAAATTTTTGATCCTCTCAACAAATTACATTTCTGCCAAAAAAAGCCCTTGAAAACAAGAAAAACTTGCAAATTTATTATTGCGCAGGGTTCATTTATTCCAAGAAGTAAAAAGTCAGCTAACTGCATTGTGGACTCAATGAGTGGCATCTAAATACTTATTCCTGAGTTGCTCTGCATGCATAGTCACAGTTAAAATACATTGAAGTGGGTGCTGAGGGAATAAGTGCTTTGAAAACATGCCAGGCTTTACAAAGGCAAAAAAATACTACTTCTGCAACCAGAGACTGATGAAGGTTGTATCTTTGCAAAGTTTTGGTGCAGTGCATTTTAGCAAAGTCAATCCCTAGCTGTGCTCTGCAGCTGCCTGAGAATGCATGTTACTACCAGACCTACCTCGATGCGACATCTGAACAAAATATCACACAGAACTAAGTAAAGCAAGAACCGAGGTGAAGAATGGCAAGTACTGGTTTTAGAGCAATGAAGTACAAAGACAACTGTAGGCTTCTGCCTACAGAGCTCTGAAAGAGTGCAAAGGTCTGATTCCTCCCTGGCACATGTGTGCTGGCACAGCTTCTAGCAGAGACACGATCCAATCATCAACATTTTTCTTCCACCTGTGCCTGATTTACTCAGATTGGAGTATAAACAATGCTGATAAAATGGACTTCGTCAGTATTATCAGCACACCTTGCTAGCTGAGAATTACTGCAATACATGTTCCTGTATAGCACTTCAGGTGCAGATGCTCGTACGCAAGCAAAAGGCAGCAAGGAAAGAATAAACTGCTCAAGCTGTGAATGCTGAGCAGGGCTGGTCAGAACTGGAGTTAATTGATTCTAGCCAGGAATACTGCCCTGGGGTCCTCACTACTGAGACTCCTATTCTGGAAGGACTGGAAGGAGAAGGTAGCAATCCCAGAAGTGGAGAAAGGAGAGGGGAAAATGGTGAGGCTTCCATATAAAGAAGCTGGGAAAAGGTGATATGCTGACCAAGCTATGGTACCAGATCATGTTTAGGGCTAAAAAACTCTAGAACTAAAATGGAGGCTGGTGCTAGAGTCATAGTTTAGTTATCATTACTTCCAAATGCATTGAGTTTGGTGAGGTCTTTGTAGGCAGGATGCATCATGTTTTTAACACTTCCTTTTAATACAGTACTATACAGCCCTAAGTGCATGTTTCTACCAGCTGGAAGCCTAATCAACCACAGATTGCTGTCAAACCAACGACTGTTGTCAACTGTTGTGTTATACGAGTATTTGCTCGTCTTGATTTCTTAAGTGAGGCTCCAAAATCTGCAAGGTTGAGGCCAAGCCCCTTCAGAACCATTGTTCTCCATAAGTTTTTTAGGTCAGCTCCTATGTGCTGCTCTACTCCAGCCAACAGTAATATTTCTTCACACAGATTGACCTTTTACAAGGGAAACCGTAATTGTCTGAAATCTTGGGTTATGAAAAGTTCAAACTATTTTCATTAAAACGGGGATTCCTCAGCAGTTTCACTTATACTCCAAAGTAACATATACATTCAGTGCTTTTGAAATGCAGTGACTTGGGAGAAGTGTGTACACACCAGCACATAGTAGGAAGCAAAAGCACAGGGGTCAAAAGGTAGAGAATAATACAGAGAACTCTGTATGCTTTTGTAATGTTTTGGCTGAGATACTCCTAACTACCTTCTTAACTGGATCCTTTGAAATGATAAAGCAAAATAAAGCATGATGCCTGCTAGTCACACAAGCACCTTTAGGTCGTCATGCTGTTTCACAATGTGACAGTTTTAGAGAATTTAGATCAAAAGCACCATGCCTGCATGATGTGAAGCACAACATAGTGCAAACCCACTCTTAATGGCTCAAACAGGTTCAAAATTTTATAGTAGTAACTTCATCCTGGCAAACCTTATAACATACTGCATACAATGTGTCGCTCATATAGCCAACATAAAGCACTCTGTATCATGTACTTTAGCTAATTAGTCAGAAATTAAATTGATTGTTTACACTTGATCCAGATCATGATACATATTGCCAGATAATCTCATGGTGCAGAGATCTATTTTTAATGAATATGAAGCTTTAGGCTGTACTGTTAACATTGTGTATAACCCCAGTCCTGGTGTATTATCACAGTTTAACACCATGCTGAAGAAAAGTTCATACAAGCTATTCATGTGGTCACAAAAAAGAGGAAAAAATTGTTTTTAAAAGAAAAGAGTTCATCTACAACTCAGTATACCAAGCAACCCACTTTGTTTCAAACAATTCACTCCATGAATTCAGAAACAGTTCAGTACCCATCAATAAGACATTTTCACATAATGACAAATTATATATTCTTGGTTGTCTAGTAGATTACTTGTAGAAGTCTTCATGTCTTATTCCAATAATCATCTGCCCAGTGTATGCACAAAATAAACCACACCATCAGAAGAAACAAGGTGTAGCAGGCAAAACAATGTCATCTCAAGGTCATTACAAAAGCATAGGAAACGTACAATACAGTATTGCAAAACAAGGGAACTGAGCTTTATTTCTAGAAATGCAGGTTGAACATTAAATTAATGGAAAAGGCAATATCATTTGGATCTGTGCCATGAATGCTGCAATGCTAGAATGCCCTTAGACTTTTTAAGTCTTTCAGAACAAAACCACTGTGGATTTTTAAAGCAACTTTATAACTGGGGTTTTAGAAGACTGTAAAACCTTATAAGGGCTAGTAGCTGCTTTCTGCCCATGAGAACTATGATAATAAAAGTAGTCATAACTCCTGCTTCAACAAAGGCCTTCCACCATCTTGCCAACATATAATATGGTAGAGGGGATTAGGTGTCCCCTGACTTATGTATTAGTCATGACAGGCTGTAGGCAGGCAAGACATCTATAGCTTCCATTTGGCTGCCTATGGCTCCCATGGGATCTGCTGCAGTTAGATACACAGACATGCTCAGCCCTGCAACGGAGGAATACCTCAAGCCTAAACCAGACATGGAGAGATTCTGCAACAAATTCCTCTCATGTTAGAATCTGAGGCATCTCTCAATTACAGGAAATTAGTACAAATATAGATACTTCTATCAATCATACTTTGATAACCTTACTGCTGCTACTAGCTTCCGAACAGCTGAAATGCTTGCGTGTTTCAGATTATCTGCTTATTCTTCTATGCTTGCCACTAAATGTATGTTTATACTAGAAATAAACAGTGTTAAAATCAAAAGAGGTGGTGTATGAACATCAGTTGTGTTTACCAAAGAAATTAATCTGTACACCTTTCCAAACCCCTTCAAAGTTTAAATTCATGTGCATTTCAATGTATAAATCCTGTTGTGCATCTCAAAGAAAAAATAGTAACATGCTAATATTTCTGTTTCAGTCAAATGTCAGCATCAAGGTATTAGCTTGTATGGATAAATCAGCTTCTCCCACTCCACAATTTAAATGGAGATCTTATTGAAAAGACATTTTAGAACCAAGGATTTTTCAGAAAACATAACTTCTTTTTTTTTTTTTTTAAATGTCTTGTTCACAGTGTTCTACACCCTTTGATACTTGCCCAACACAAACACTTGGGGAAAATTAATTAGCAACTAAAACTGATAAGTGAATCGGTGCAAGTGCAGTGAACTACTCTATGGACACACCCAGTCATAGATAAACTTAAAGTTGTTTTAATGTACCCAAGGTTTAACTGCAGTAAACTAAGATCATGTAACTTGTGAATAGGTTGATTTACAGTGTTAATAATCCTTGCACTTCCAGTTGCTCCACTTTGGTTTTTCCCGGTATCCGAGTAGACAGATCAGTAGTTTGAGTTCCAGTATATGGGCAAAGTATTGCAACTACTTATCTCCCCCTAGTGACGATTTTTGAAAACGTATCGAATTAGTCCGGATCTGCCCTAGAGATAACTTAGTAACAAGTTTTTATACTGGCTGATCACTGTTCCCTTAGCAATATTACATAGATCTAGATTTGTAATTCTGGGATCTGTAAAAATAACCAATGGTATATGTAAACATTTTCAACTTTTTCATATGAGAATCTTTCATTTGCTTTGAAATTCTGTGCAGAAATTCTGGTAAGTTTAGACACATGTCTTTCTTTTAGGTTTGTTTCCTTTGGTCTTTTGTTTTCCATTACTGATCTCTAATAGTACTGTTTTATTGTCTTGTGAAAGAACTCTAAATGCAGTTGTTAAGAAAGATTCTACAAATTCAGGCATTGTGCATTAGTCCTATTGAGTGTGTCAAAGCACTACTGAAGCATTGCTGAGCATGTCAAAGCAACCAAAGTCATGTAGTAAAGACTTCACATTCCTCAGTATTTGTAGAATCCAGGTATCCAACCATAACATGCTTCATTGTATGATTAAATACAGTATTCCCGGCTAAAAGAGCTGCATCTAAAGCAATTCTATCCAGGGCTGTTTTCTTACGTATAAAAATGTACGAGCAAACATTCTGGGGAAATTCTTCCCTCAAAGTATCTGTCAAACAAGGAGTTTTTTTAGACTTCTTCTAGTTACAACAAAAGTGCAAGATTCCTACTACTTTACCTAGATAAGTCTCTTTTTTTGTTTACCAGCCTGCCAACTCAGGGTATAGATACCTTAAATGACTGTTTTCTGATCCCCATCACCTTTCCCATCCCTTTTGAATCAATCATAACTTAAACCCATTGTAACACCATTAACAGCCACCTACCATCAGCTGAACTAATTCAAGTTAATGGGAAGGCCTAGGAAGTGTTAACTGTGAATGAGAGATTTTTCCTGCCTCTCACATTAACCTGTTAATAAATGCAGGTTGAATACCCACATGCATAATGGGGCATATGGAGCTGCAGCACATACCAATACTCACAAAAAAAAAAATCATTAACACAGAAACTATATTTGTTACAGCACAAACACTCACAGTGGCTGTCTAATTTAGGGTCAGCCATATGAAAGATCACTCATGGCATGGTGGAGCTTTCTGCTATCCTGGAAGACAAAAAACTACATTGAAAAGGGATAATTCTATCAAAAAACCAATGAGATCAAAATGTCCTCACTTTAAAACCCTGATTAAATTTATCTAACATTTTAAAGTTTATGAAATCCATGGCCTAACTGAGGTTTGTTTGCAGAGCAATTACTCGTTTACAGTGTTAATCTTTAGCACACACTGCATCATGATAGCAAATCAGAATAGCAAATTACAGACTGAGTCAATAAAGAACTACTCTCCTCACCCCATAGCAATAAATACTGCCAATGCTGAAGCCCATACAACTGCGGGCAACCCCTGGAATGTTACTCAATGTTCCCTCTCAAAAGGACCTTGAATACCTAAGAACAAGTAGAAACGCAGTTCTGGGAGGGAAATGTAAATAAATACTATAATACTAGTGACTACTCCAAGACATCCAGGATAGGAGATGGCTGCAAGATTTTTTCATGGAGGCTTCCACATTCCTCAGAAAAAAAGATTTATGTAACAAGATGGACATATCCACCTCCAAAAATTGATGAGGGAAAGGATCCTTAAATTGTTTGTTTCCTCCCTCCTCAGAAATGGTTTTAAAAAAAGGGATGATACAAAAGATAATTTGGCTTTAAATTGGCTCAGTTCTCTTGATTACTACAGGAGAAAGATCCTGTGGTTTGGCTAAGTTATTCCTTTTATTTTCCTACACTCTGGACAATTGACCTGTGCTATTTTTTTAAACAGAATGCCCTATGTCTGGATGATTCCCATTGATGTTGGCATATGCGGAACCAGTCTCTGGGATAAATGTTTCATTTGTTAAATAGCATTGCACTGAGGCTGGAACACAAAAGGGTCTTCTGGTCTTTTCATGGTAGTTAAGCTAAAATCCTTTAAAATGAAAGAGCAAGTTAGCATAGAGAATTATGTGATTAGATGGCTTTAAACACAACTCCTGGACCTCAGCTGACTTAAACAGAAACCAGATTTAATAACAAACAAATCGATCTTCTTCTGTCCTACCCTGCTATTTTAAAAACATGTTTAATAGCTTTTCTTGTTTAAAAGTGCCCTCCTCCCATGATCAGGGTGGACAGACCTACCTGGGAGCTTGACAAGCTTTTAGTGATTTAAGTTATATCATTATTTCAAAGATGCTTCCATTGCTCTTACTTGGGCTGAAATAAAAATCCCTTGACAATCAGCCAGACATGATACAGCTGCTGCAATACTGTGACATTAGTGAGCAGCTTTGATTCAGAATCTGTATAGTTGTAAGTACAATAAAATACTTATGGATTTATTCTACTCCAAAGCAGAAATTTATGCTCATTAGTGCAATCAATGTAAAATCTTATTATGACTGTGGGCATAGACTGTACCGTGTGATTTACCAGCCATCAGTTGTTGAATTGCTAAGAGACTTCATATTCAAACTGATCAAGTCAAATCATCTAAGTCCACTTCACTTTCTCAGCAGTTTCCCATCATCATTCCAAATTTTTTCCATGCAGGATTCCTTGCACATACCTTCAACTCATTTTCAATGGAAGAGTCTACTCCATCATTGCCACTAGCAATGAAGCAAGCAGCAAAATAGCCAAACAACAAAAGCCATGAATATCAAATGGGTTAAAGAGAACAACTCAACCTCTGAATTCATTTTGTCATTGAAATCTCAGTAACTTCAGTAACATGACACAAAAGCATTAACTTGGCTACCCATTCCCTGCTTTTCTAAGAGCTGTGAACCAGTGCCTGGCACAGGTTTATTGCTTTTTGCCAGTTCAGGTTAGGAACTGCTCTTCAGCCAGTTTTTATGGTAAAATGGCTGCTGCAAACACTGAGTAGAATATAGCAGCTGGTGCTAAAAACTCCTCATCACCACTCTGGCTACTTGATATCCTCCTCCAGACTGAGGAAAATTTTCCATTGTTATTCCATTACAGCTTCCTTGTATTAGTAATTGTGAGAGCAAACTGCCTCAGCATCTCAAATCTCATATGGAAAGCCGAATAGTCCACCAAATAGATTATATAAGTTCTGTTCTTCAGAGACCAGGATGGCACGATTCCTTCAATTCAAACATGATGAAATTGAACACATTCCAGATTCTGAGTCTTTCACACCACTAAGGCTACTGTTCATGTGATGCATTAGTAACACATCCAGGAAAATCTGCTTACACAGTGTTGTACTGCCTTTAGGTTAACGTATTGGGCTGATTTAATTAACTTGTTTGTTGTGACCTTCTACTAACAATGAACAGACTAGAAAAGGAGAGAATTGTTAAATTAAATTTCTGCACTTCTGAAATTATGAGGAAATCCAATCGTCTTTCTCTCCCATACAAGACTGTGGTGTCCCAACACAGAGAGTGAGAATCCTGCCTTAATGAGTCTTTAAAGAAAGGTCAGGGACATCATGAAACAAATCTAAGAACTAGAGAAAAAGCCAAAAGCCAGACCAAACAATATCAACAAGGAAAATGAAACCAGAGATCCAATGATGACTAATATGTCTGTGGACTCCGTACCGAATAACCAGTATGGCACCCATTACCCCCACTGGGGGTTGGAAGTAGATGATCTTTAAGGTCTTTTCCAACCCAAACCATTCTATGCTTCTACTTACCCACAATTTCCATTGTCTAATAAAAAAGATTACAGATTGCATATGATACAGATAAAAAGTTCGATGTCAAGCAGTACCTGCAACAAATACACAGGTCTATCACACATTATTTCTCAGTTCAAGAACACAATGCATTCCTAAGGTCTGTAAAATCTTTAATAAAACTTCTTCCTGCTCGGAAGCTTGATCCTTATTGACTTATACTCTTAACACCTTCCTATAACTCACAACAGCTAATTTTTACTGTAATTTTAAGAGCACGACATTCCGCCACCCCCCCCCCCCCAAATGAATAATTGTCATAATTTCATAAGGAGGACTTGGACAGTATCACTACATGGAACAAACAAAGGCAGGTTGGATACCCATGATAGTTGAAGAATATTCCAGAATAACTTGATGTAGCAGAATGCTAACATTTGCTGCCTATGACCAGACCTTATGCTGCATTGACACAGCAGCTCTTCTGGAGCTAGACCATTATTACTAACATAGTGTTGCACTCCATGAGAGATAAAGCCCAGGTGCCTGTGTCTAAAATTCAGACATCTAGCTAACTGAACATACATGGCATGCAGCTTACATGCATCTCACACTGTTGCAGCGCAACAGCTTTCTACAGGTCAGCACATAAAAGCTTAGCTGCACATGCAGTCTTTCCTACCCCATGCTAAAAAAATGATTTAATACAGACTCACACTACCCAATCATTATCTTAGCGCCATGCAATCCAGAAAGCCAGACTGTCCAGACTATTTGAAACATCTGAGAGAAATTAACAGAAAGCACATGAAAACATTGTTGTATCCAGAAATGCTTTTTCTGACCTTGCATGGTGAGAGGTGGTAGGGCTATACAGATTGCAGGTGAAGCTACTCCTGCTTCATTAATTCCCTGGGACAGCAGCCAAAGCCTGACCCTATCTTGCAGTAAATTTCTGCCCTCTGTGCTTCACCCTAAAGAATGTCAAATACATAGGTTCTGTGCTGCCTGAGTAGATCTTCCTCTGCTTACATGAACTAAAGGCTTGTTTCGCTTGTGACAGAAATGACAATAATCAGTGCTGATCTACATTTTTAAACAGATGTTGCCAGATTGCCATACTTGCACTATATTATCCCAGGGCATCACATGTTCTTCATGCTACGTTGTTTATTTGGACTAAATGTCAGTATCCACTGCTCCTGGAAACTTGTGAATGGCTGGAGCTTGTTGTCCAAACATCCTTAAAATTCCAGTACCATGTATACCCTGTTCTTGGCAGTTATTTTTCCTTAGTTAATTTTGCTTTTCTGCTCAGAGTTGATTTACATTATTTCAGGCTTGAAACAGATCCAAAACTGGGCTGGCAAGAAGAGAACAATCTGTGATGTGGAACAACTAATAAGATTCTTGCCGATACTTTGTAAATTAAATGCGAATCTAAACTTTTCATCAAAAATTATACTAAAACCTGAGCAAAACACAAGCATGAATCTTGAACCACTAGCTAAATGCCCAGCACCAAACTTCCTTTGGACACTGTGCTCCTGGCTTCCTGGTATTTGTTTCTGGGGTCTTCCTTCCCTTCCATTCTTTGTACTTTATTTTGAATCACAGTACTTTAATTATAATCTGTAATAACAGCTTGAGCTAAAACTCTTTTATTCTACTCTCACATGAAAACATAGCTGCAAGATACAATAAGCAAAAGATAACCTTTAAGAAGTATCTGTACAAAGATTAAACAGTTGCTAAATCATCCTTTTCTTACTCGTTCCCAGTAGAACCAAACCTTTTCTTTTAAAATACTTTTTGTTTTGTGATATCAATATTTTTTCAATGTATCTGCAAATAATATTGAAGGACAACCTGGGCACCCTCCAGCTTCTCCCAGGTTAGCAAGATGTTAAACATGCAGCCCTCAACTTTTCACTTTCTCCCACTCACAGATAACCTACTCTATTAAACTGAGTTTTTTTTTCTAGAAAAGCCTTGTTCTTCCTCTCTGCTTCCTCAGAAGCAGTATCAAGTGAAAACCAAATGAAACAAAAAGTCTACCAGTATCCATGCCAACAAACACTGTGTAGTTAGTGTTAAAACTGGACCCATTTTATTTTTCTGTCTATGGTTATTCTAGTGGAAAGTATTTCTTGGCACCATATTAGTTCCAATGGCAAATATTTCAAACTTCTCACAGAAAACAATCGCTAATTATTTCTGTAGAAAACAGCTTCACACTGACAACTTGCAAAGAGAGTCTAAATTCATTAAATAGATTATTCATGCTGAACATAAAAGTGTTCACAGAAATAGTTAGGCTTAGAAAAAAACTGAAGGTGTCTTTCCATTGATTCAGCCACTCAGCAAGGAATAATTTTAATATCTCTGTCTTTCCCATATCCATATAAATGGCAACAAGGCCAGTCTCTCCCATCCACAACACTATACATGGTCATATTTTATTTAATGAATATAAACCTATGTAATAAACCTAGGTGTCTGAAACATAAAGGGATGAGTGAAGAAAATCAATTATTTGCCTTTTAGAAACCTTTACATTTGTATAACATACTTGCCTTTATTAGAAAGAACTGACATGTTATTAAAAAAAACAAATCCAAGATGCTGACCTGCAGTGCTGTCTAGCTTCATGCCAATAAGGCATTATCTTCCAACTCTACCTCATGAATTAGAGAGACGCAGATAATCAATTTTGAAAGCAGAAGACTTGGACTTGTAAAATTCCATTTGCTGTCAGTAAGAAACTATTACCTTATATACAATGATATCTAGAGATTTCAGGGAGAAAGATACAAGGCAAATAAAATAAATTTTTAACATTTTATTGATGGATGGTGGAAAATGCAGCTTTTGTTTAGCATACTGCTGGATTTAATATCAATTCGTACATGTGTAAATAAACTTTTGCACTTCTTCAACATAATAGCTGCTGCTCAGAAAATAACTCAGGCATATGGTGTCACAGTCACGGACATCACCCTGAGAAAGACTGAGGATACAGAGCACTGCGGTGGGAGCAGCATAGGGATCTGAGGACTGTAAATCACTACAACCACAGAGTAAATTGTCAGTGGCTATTTTGTGCTGAGCCATCTGTTGGCTTGACTACACTGCCAGCAATAGTTTAAAGATAGCTGGAGTGTGTCCATACAAGCTACACAAAATGGTAACTTCTATGCTCTTTGAAAAGAACAGGATCTGACTTACACTATATAGAAAGCATTGCAGATGGCCTCTTAATACATCTTTCTTCGCAGGAACAACTTTTGTCACCAGGGAACGCACAATGCCCTTTGACCTGTATAACCAGAGGCTCAATAAACTTCTGTTCCATATCCTGGCGGGCACATCCTGTATCGTTTTCTCTAAATGTTATTCCTATATCTATATCACAAGTAACTTGTCAGAGCCCATGAATATTGTTGTTCATATTCTCTATTAGCCATCTATGTTCTCAGTGCCTTTAGAGTAGACAGTGGTCTAAAATAGGATATATATGTCTATATAGTTATTTTTGGTTGAGAGGTGGCCTTGTAACAGGATGAATTACAGATCTGTAGATGAAGACTTGAAATGGTGCTCCACAGACTGCTTTCCATCTTCTAAAACTTTGGAAATGCGCTGCAAAAAAAGAGGAACAGAGTGCCGTATGTTAAAATGACTACTGTATTGGATTCAGTTACACGTATATTAATTACTAGCTTGTAGCCTCAATCTGTGGCTAGAGAAAAAAAGACACTGACCAAATCCTGGATATTTTGAATTAATTTCTCTATCCTGCAAACCCATAAACCTGTATTTAAGCTGTCCACATGATTCCAGTCATGCTGTGGAAGCATTATACAAATGGATTTTTAGCTTTATTCAGTCCTTTTTTAGACTTGTAAAATTGGACATTTTGTTGTCCTTATTTTATATGCTATTTAGGTTTAAATGTGAGTGGATGAGATCATGCTGAAAAACTGTTACTCCTGGGTCTGAAAAGAACAAGTATGTGATAAATTGAATATAATTGATATCCTACAGACTTCAAATTAATAGGTTATTCTTGTTCCTACTGGAAAAATATGATTATGAACACACCTAAATGCAGATTTTCCTAAATGTTGCTCCAAGGTCCCTGAAGGCACTGTCTATATTTTTTAAAACGCAGCAGAAACTAATGGATGAAAATGAAACCTATTCACCAGAAAAAAATTTTTAAAAAATTTTGTAAGAAATAAATCAAACTTTGCTTTGAGAGAACAGCAGAGTTGATACTTAAAATATTACAAGTGTCACAGAATGCTTATGCAGTATGCATATCAGTAGCTACCAGCATTTGTACTAAATATGATCCTCCCACTACCTACAAAAATAAAAAAAACTTTAAAACTTTTGAATCTTAGTATCTGCACTGAATATACTTTTTTATTGCTTCCAAACACTACATTAAATTCAATATTTTTAATTTTGTGAAATTACCACAGAAATCAGTGAAAGGTTTCCTACTTTAAAGGAGGGCAACCTGTTTTAAGCAACATTAATGACTCCAGTGTAAACCAATTTCTACTTTCAAATAAGCACCTCTGACATCAGAATTTGACTCACACTGTGCATTTTTTACCATATATGCTATGATTACCTTACTCTGATGCTAGTGCTAACTGCCTAACATAATTAAATCGGACAAGAAATAATTCCTTTCCTCTTTTGCTAATAATGTTACAGAAAGCAAATCAGGGAAAATCAGTCGGTCAAATGAGACCTCTTGTGGTACACATGCAGAACTGCACATCTGAGCCTTTTACACACACACACACACAGATGTACGTCCGTACTCCAGAAAGCACAGCCAGAAGCATATTTTTGCCTCCCCATAGAGCTTCCACTCCTCTCGCTGACGAGAGAAATAAGAGGGGAAAAAAAAAAAAGAAAAAAAAAAAGGTAAGAGTTTGACTCATGATTATGGTATTTTAAAAATGACTTAATTTTCAGAGCATAGAATTTTTAAAGAGGTTAACACTTTCTTTTTTCCCCATAAACACACAGAACTTACCATTGTTTTAAATAACTGGTTCACTTTCTTTTTTTTGAAGGTTTTCTTGTCACCATCTGAGGTGGAAGGAAACACTGGTTGACTCAACCTATGTGATGCAATTGTTTCATCAGGTGCCACAGGGCTGACGGACAGAGTTAATCCTTAGAGTAGAAACATTCATTGCACAAAACAAAACCAAAAAAGGAGAGTCAGAGTGTAAGATAAAGCAGAATTCAAAATAATGAACTACTGCAATTACTAGAAAGAAATGTGACATTTTTAATCTAACTATATCTGTAGAATACAAAGATAAGTAAAAATTTCCCCATTTGTTAATGGGGAAGCACTAAACTTCATTACACTGACACTGAATAGTGAAAGAAATGAACCGATCTGGTCAAAGAAGAAAAAAACCCAGATAAACAGATAAATACATGGAAAAGAACTGGGCCATGACAGTCTGTTGTGTTGTGCTAAACATCTGTTACAGACATCTGGAAAGATAGGGACAATGAGAGGGATAGATGAAGTGCAGGCTAAGAAACAGAATGTGCTATGGAAGAAGTAGGGGGTAAAGTGTGTTGATATAGGGCACATTTTCCCTGTATACCCTGGCCTAGAAATGAGTTCCACCTTCAGTTATGCTTTCCCCTTCTCTATCATGTAACTGTGAGTCTTCTAGTGGGCAGTTACGTTATCTTGTTTTCCCTTCCTCTTGCTCTGAGGGAGGCTTATGAGATTCCTCTCTAACGTCAAAAGCAGAAGTGGAAACCCTACTATGGGGCAACCTTTGGGGATATTCATGTGCCAAAGCAAAGTACAGAGCATTTCTCCCATGTCAAATGCTGCTCTCAGCTGTGAGGGCAGACTGCAGAAGCCCTTGCTTCTGCAAGTGAGACCCTACAAAGCAAGGAAGATGAATAAACCTTGCCTCTTTCAAGGCAGGGGGAATGCCCACACTACACAAGGAAGAAAAATTCGGAGCTCCAGAAGTAACACTTCTAGAACTTGCATGTTAGCACTAGGCAGCACAGTATTATCAAGCAGTAGTAGCCGTCCAGCCTCACATGCACAATACACACTTAAATTGTAATCTTTGTCTCAGAGGCACAGAGCCACAGAGAGCGCTACCTGCCCTGCTCAGAGCAAACCCTTTATTGCTATGTTTTCTTAACATAGCAATAAAGAAGTGCAGAACTCTCATCTTACTGTAAACAGCTTACCTGGGATAGTTGGCATAGAACGACTGACAGAACTCATCTGCTTGAGGACAGATGTTTTCTGAGGTGCCACTACATGTTCTGAGAGGTTGGTGTCACTCATGAACTCATATTTCCTTGACAGCTGTTTAATAAAAAGAATGTCATTAACGATGAACTGAGATATGAGCAACAAAGGTCTAAGCAAAATAATATTTTGTGACAAAGCATAAAAGAAAATAATTAATAAACAAACTATCATGCCTAACCCAAGTTCTTTATGGAATTGTTTGCTGAATAAACCATAAAAGTAACTAGAAGCAGTAGAATTGGGTCCACATACAGTATTATACACTAGCTAAAAATATGTAATGATTTTGCAGAGGATTTATAGTTAGATAAATACTTCTCATTCCACAGATAAAAAACATTACTCTAAAAAAGCTAGCTAGAAGAGATTCTGTAATCTGGAGCTGTAGGATGCTACTCCTACCATATCTTTGGAATAATACCAGCTCTGACTATGATCTGCAAAGTAAAATGAAGTTTAGAAAACATTTCTGCCTATTGCATTAACATAGCCAGCTTGGCTGCTGTGAGGCTTGATACTATTTTTCTGAAGCAGAAGAAAATCCTGAAACACAATACGTAGTGAGATTCCCACAGTTAGGTATATGTGTTATCTAATTTAATCAAAAGACAAAGGTGTTGCTTGTTTTTGTACATTAACGCTTCTCCGAGCATGACTGTGCTTTGTATCTCTCTTTTGTATGAGGACATGTAGTGTAAGACAATCATAATCCTCCGTAAGTCTCTCCTCCTTTCCCAAAAGAATCTTAGCTTTACACTGAACTCACTTTGCCTTTGATGATACCTTCAAAAATTTTTGATCAAATGGCTTATGGTATCTCCATGTAATTCAACAATCTGTTACTGTTATTGCCTGACATTTTAATTTAGGTAGTGCTTGTGTATCAGGAGGACATCTTTCAGGTTTTTTATTTTTTTATTTATTTATTTTTATCCTAAAAGAAGAAAAGTCTCCTGAGAATTAAATTACACCACCCTCCCCACCCCCCCCCGCCAAAAAAAGCACAATGTAACTTACATAAAATCATTCTAATGATCTAGCACTGCAATAAAAGCACTCAAATGATCTATGGAGCAAGAGATGCCAGTGCTTCCAAACTTCAGCCTGGCACCATTTAAGGAACACTGTTTGCAATCTTGCAATTTTCTAACAGCTGCGTGTCCCATAACAAGGTACAAAATGTACAGGGCTCATCACTTTTGAAATAGCCCTGACTGCAAGGAGCTGCCATGAAATGTCAGCACAGTCAATTGCCTCTCCACAGGAAAGCTAGCTTAACCCTCCCAATATAGTACTCCATTTTAAGCTAACCAAGCTTCAGAATTTGCAACTTCAGGGCTATATTATCTGTCATCATAAGCAAATAGATACGTTCTGATTTTTCCATTGATTTGTTTCCTCCTCAGCATCTTGCAGGTTTCATTCATGGCAGGGCAGATTGTCACTGCATCCTGCATATTTCCCTTTATGACAGCTAAAGTTCGATGTGATTTTTTTTTTTCCTAACCAAAGGAGTAATGTCCTCTTTTTTATGAATTATAAAATACTACACTAAATCAGTAACATACACATTTCATGTCAGAGATAGAAATATCAGGTGCTGTCTTCTCATCAGCAAACACCACACTGCTTCTTTTTGTTCTTTTTTTGGACCTTCTCATCTTTACTTCAGGGTGAGGATTCATTTGCAGAGCAGCCTCCTCTGATTCTGCTTTTACTGGCTTTGGTAGCACTACTTCCAGATCAAAGCTGCAGGAGCAAAAGAAAAAAGTACAAGTTGCTGAGTGATATTTTAAAAGCCACTGGTATTCTGATGTCATTTCCCCATGAAATATAAATGCAGGTCATCCTTTCCTTTGACTTTCTATGCAGCCTTGCAAACTGTTGGCAAAAAGTATATTACGTGCTTCAGCTGGCAATTGTAGATACAAGTAAGATGCCTTCAGGAGGTATAACATTGTCCTAAAATGCTGCAAAGAATGTAAAATATTAACATGAGGGCAAATCCTTTTTTAAAGATTTGCGCATTAGCTTAAGAACTTCTAAACTAAACAGAGTTAGAGCTCGTGTGGCATGGTGATGATGGTGCTGAAAGCAAGACATGCTATTTTGGTTGTTGAAAACAGCAGAACAGAGTATTACTATTTATTTTTTTAAATGCATCCCCCTATTTATTTCACCATATTGGACAACACCACACATACCCAGTGACTAAAAAAAAAAAAAAAAAAAAAAAAGTTCCTCATCTCTTCCTCTAATTTTTATAGTTTAAAAATTGTGCTATTTTTCATTTAAAAAAAAACAAATATGAAATTGATTCTGGCTTTACTCCCTTCTCTGCTGATGTAATTAGCCTACTAAACATGGGGCTGAACTTTTTTTTACAACATAAAAATTGATAAATCAAGTCGCATGGTAAATTTGTTGACCTGTGCTTCCTAGAAACAAATTAACATCGTAAGAACTAAAAATAGGTGCATGATTCAGCTGCTTAAGTGTAGCTGTCTGGTTCCATAGGAGGTGTCCGGCTTTATTAGAGACATGGGGCTGGAAGATATGACACAAATCATGTTTGTGTGCTACACCCTTCTTGTGTGGAAGCTGAAGGGCAGGAAGGGCAGCATGGGGCATCTCATAATGTGTGATACTACACATCTTTGTTAAACAACTCAAAAAATTTAAGTAGTGTTAAACAATGAACTGGCAGTCAAACATGCAAGAATAGAGGGGTATCTTAAGAAGAAACACTGCCAAGTTAGGGTCATACACCTGGACTTTTTACAAGTGAACCACTGAAAAAGGGAGATCAGGTGTTTAAAAAAAAATCACAATCAAACACTGCTCAGCAAGACCAATTTTATATGTACCTTGTTTGGGAAGAAGTTCTATGTGCCCAAAGGATAATTTATAAAGCGATCAAAACAATTTATGGATGAAAAAACTAATCAATACACCTATAACTGCTCTCTCAAACTTAAAAGTCTTTATGTTTCCCAGTGCTGCAGTTAAGAAAGCATATTAGGCAAAGCATTACATTACTACAGGCTTTACTAAAACATTCCACCTTCTTACCTGTAGGTTTGTAAGGGTTGTCCTCTTCCTCTCCAATTTTTACAAGCAAAAAGATGCTAATTAAATTATAAAGAGAAACTTGCAAAAAAACCCAATCTTTTTATTCTTTTGAAATGTCATTTAAATTTAAAAATACTTGTTTCCTGAAAATGAAATGTCACTTTTTTCAGTGAGAATTGAGTATATTTTGTCTATTAAGTTTGAAATATTGTAGCTTTAAGGCTGGAGGAAGTGATAGCTACAGTTAAAAATAATTTTGGTATAGTCTGAAGAGACTGCTAGTGGTCTTTATGCTTGAATGCCTTTTTTTACTCTTTTAGTTTCATCCCATAAAGCTGGTTAAAAACCAGGACTGAAAGAAAATTTGTATTATATTCATAACCAACCTTTCTGAAGCAATTTTGTTTGGAGTATTGCAGTCTGAATTCATGGAAGTCAGTGAAATAACTGATAACTGACGATAGGATCTCAGCATTGATCGTGGCCGTCCTACTCTCTTGTCATCAAAATCAGGCTACAGGATGGAAAAGAGAAACATATTCTATCAAACAACTTTGTGTGAACCTCATATCATCCCTTTTCACTAGGTCTCGAACAGGTGTGTTAACATTTGGCATGAAAGAAGTTATTTGCTACCATTAATTACTGTGATTGTATCTTCTGTCTGGATACACTCTCACTCTAAGTCCTCTCAAACTCAATGACACATTGAGTAGCTAAATAAACTACAATTAACATAATTAACTGTATGTTTGAAACAGAATTAAGAGAAACAGTGTCTGCTGATTTTCTTTTGAACAGACCTGGGGCACACCACTGAAGTACTTCCTTGGGCAAACAGATTCAGTTAGTCCGTGCCCCAAGACACTAATCACGCTCCATCTTCAATACAACATGTTCTGCCATCTCTATATGTTAATATAGCCTTTTTTAATTTTATGTTTGCAAATGTTGGACAAACTTAATATTTCCCTAATAGCCAGACAGGAGGAACAGGAGGATTCTCCAGGTCATCATGTATCCATATTGCACAAAGCCATATATGCTGTACCATCTCTCTCTGCAAAGCTTGAAGTTGCTATGTTCTGCAGTGGAAGGACATAAAGGAGATACTACTCCAAGTTTTCTTGAAGAAGATTTAGCTATGATATTGGAAATATTCAGTTTAATGTTGATGGTTATTTAGGCTTTGCAGCCTGGTACAAAGTTAACTGAAACAATCTCACTGATTTCCAAATGCTTTCCTGTTACTCTTGTTAATAAGGTAGGGACAAGGATCACACTTCTTGGCTAATTCTAGACTGTTTTCTTTCTTCAGGGGTGACTTCTGGGATCTACAATTGCAGAGTGCAGTTAGCTCTTCTCTCTTTTTCTGTTCAAGTATTTCCTGGGATGAGCATGCCTCCCCCTAATTAGCTCATCACAGTGTCATAATATGGGGCAGATTTCTGAGAGTTTCCCAATGTGTGCATACTATAAACTACTTTTTCAGCTCGCTTTAAATTTCTATCCTATAAACAGGATATGAACAACTTTTAAAAAAACATTTCATATTAAAGCACAGGGTTTTGTTCTGGTTATCCAGAAAATATTAAAAAATTATGTGTAATTTCATATGCCAACTTCCTAAGTACTTTGCTTCTGATGTCATTTCTCACTAAGACTCTGATGTCTAGCAGAAGACTTGGAAACATTTGTAGCTTCAAGAATTATTTTCAAATGTTTTGCAGAGTTTACATGTCACTCATCCTTTGAATGGCCAGAATCTTGTGATAAAGACACAGTAGCTGCATAACTTTTTTTTTTCTTTTCTCTTAATAAAAAAGGTCAGGCCAGCCATGAGAGAGAGTCAGACATGGTAAAATGGCAGTAGTGCCATTCATAAAGTACATTCTCTGCTCTTGCAAAATTTTAAATAGGTTGCTTTTTTAAAGTGCTGATCTGGAAGAGTGCTGAAGGGTTCAAGCATTAGGCAAGACTGCTAATTGTGGATTACAGCCTCTTTATTATTGCAAGGATGGTGGCATGGGACTGAAAATAAGAAAAACATACTGAGATAAATACATAGAATTTTCATCATATACATGTGTAACACAGCACAATATAAAAAATTTAGGTTAGAAACTCGCTACTTTTCCCCCTACAATGGAAGAAATAAATCCTCTTATAAAATCATCAATGCTGAATGAAACAACATAAAAAATTTCCAAAGCAACTGGTGTTTAATCACAAAAACCAGCCAACATCATTCTTGCCAGCCTGCACAAGCTCAGATAGACTATTTTAGTCAAGAATTGTCTGGAGAATTTGTGTTTAGAAGTTATCCTTCAATTCCCTTATATTTCAGTTGGGTCTCAACTAATATTTATAGTATTATACACGATAGGTTTTACTTCACAGCACAGTTGGAAGTGGCTAGCACAGGGAGACATCAATTGCAGATCAAAGCTCTAAACCACTCAGAAAAATTACAAAGAGGAGAATTTGCTTTTACTTCCTTAATAAGGTGGAAAAGAATTGCAATTTTAGTTGACATAATAAAATACTCCAAATCTTCCACAATGAGGAATATTTGATACGTCAGAGAATTGTGTCAAGTCTTTGAGACTATAAAACTCACGTCCTACTACCTTGAGATCACAAGAATACCCACAAGCAACAAAAGTTTAGTATGTGTTTTTGTTTAGAAGAACAAGATGAGTATTAAGTAAAGAGAAATTGCAGGAGAGGTTAAAAGGAGAGCAATACCAATTCTCTGGCTCCATATTGTTTTTCCACTTTAACTTTTAAATGCTTGAAACATTCCTCCATACGGTCATGGAAAGGACGAAGATTATCAGAAACTCTTCTTTCATGAATTTTAATTCCAGCCCCAAGGAAAGGTATCTTGAAGAGGGGAAAAAAAAAAAGAAGGAAAAAAGTGAGAATATTAAACTGGGTCTGACAAACCCTCTAACTCCATTTAAAGTATGTGCTAAGTCAACTCCAAAACTCTTACTGTGATTGGCAGATTTGTCAGTTGATCGCAGCTTTTAGCAGCAGCTACAAGATGGAAGGGGCTCTTGAAAAATGGGTGTGCTCAGTAAATTTTTGAAGAATGTTGGCTGCCTCATAGTGACTGTTTTCTCTCTTGTATGTATTTTAATTTTAATCCCTTATGAGATTAAACACACCGTGTGAGAGTTTAAAAAATTCTTAGACTACTAGTCCACCTGCTGAGGAAGGTGCCTGCCATAGTTCACAAGAAAGAAGGTAGGGATGAAAAAATATCCAAGTGGATTCCAGGCAGGTGGTTTCAAACTCTTCTCTTTCAAACAGAGGATTAAGTGACAGGAAAAGGTTTAAATCCATCTACTGGGGGCTTAATCACGTGATCGCTTTGACAATTGCTGCACCAATTTAATGTGTTAATGCCTGGTTACTTGAGGGTGACCTCTTCCTTTCTCCTCGATTTTACTCTGCAGAATGTACTACCCACTACTCTATACTACCCACATCTCACGAAAAATTCAGTAAGATAATGCTTTAATAGAAAAATGAACAACTCAAGCCATGAACACAGGCAGCTTGCACTAACCAGGCTGACTTTCCTCAATTTTATCCCTGTGCTTTTCTCTTTTGCTGCTCATCCTTCATGCCGGTGTCAGTGACAAGTAACCAAACGGGTTAAGATCTCTGATTCTTCTTACTAGAGTTGAAAGAAGGTATATAACAGTAGTTGTTAAAACCTAGGAGGGGGGGAAGTGCAGATACCTACGTTCCCTTAAAGGAGAACACCTGATGTAAAAGGTTAGGAAAAGGTCTATCAGTCCATTAAATACCTCCCTCCACTTGAATTTCTTAAAAAAATCCTTCTCCTTTGTCAGAAGGAATGGCTGACTTACCAAATTAAAAAAAAAAAAAAAAATTAAAAAAATCTTATAATGAAGCAAACTTGATAGTAATACTACCTTTCTAACCCCTCTTCCCTACAATGCTTTCCTTTGCTATTATACTGCTACTATCATCTCTGCTGTTATATTACTGTAATAATATCCAGTTAAAGGCAAACAAAACAAATCTTATCTTTAAAGACAATGGCCAGCACACTTTGACGTGCTGTTTAATTAGTAAGAAGTGTACTCACAAAGAGAAACTTAGTAGTGCTTCTCTTTAAAATACGAAGACATTTCATTACTCTTCAGTCTTTGAAGATAGTGATTTATGAGATTTGTGCAACATACTTTTAGCTACCATTCTGCCAGTAACCTTTTCTAAATGCTTTACCATTCACTTGTAGCTATTTTGCATTGACGTTTGGGATTTTTTTGTAAGATCCACTTAGATTCCATGCTTCGTTTTTGTGTTCTGACTCTATAAATATTATTAACATTGCATACATCTGTCCCCCCATTGACCTGATCATATTTTATGGAAGTTCAATTTCAATATAACTTTTAAAAACATGGTAGTAAAACCCATCTATTACAGACAGATCTGTTTATCCTCTTTAGAGGGATTTACAGGGATAGATATAAATTACCACTTTATTTCCTAGTGCCAGATGGTATTACAGTCAATTTATACCACTACCTCCACTGAGTACTTCTGATGGTCAGAAAGCAACCATATACAGAGCCTGTGGTGGGCAATGATACAGAAGAAAGCTGTGAAGGTTAGTGACTCAAACTAATAACCAAACTGAGATGAATCAAAATGAAACAGGAAGGAACTTCAAAAACATTAAGAAAATAGTACAAAAAATTTCAATTAAAACTATCTGGAAGATTCACTTTGAGGCTAAGAGAGGAATAAATGGTTAATCCTTGCTGTTTCTCATCTACAAAACAAAGATAGCGTCATAGAATCATTGAATAGTTTGGGCTGGAAGGGACCTCTAAAGGTCATCCAGTCCAACCCCCCTGCAATGAGCAGGGACATCTTCAACTCGATCAGGTTGCTCAGAGCCCCGTCCAACCTGACCTTGACTGTTTCCAGGGATGGGGCATCTACCACCTCTCTGGGCAACCTGTTCCAGTGTTTCACCACCCTCATCGTAAAAAACTTCCTTACATCTAGTCTAAATCTACCCTCTTTTAGTTTAAAACCATTACTCCTTGTCCTGTCACTACAGGCGCTGATAAAAGGTTTGTCCCCATCTTTCTTATAAGCACCCTGAAGTACTGGAAGGCTGCAATAAGGTCTCCCCAGAGCCTTCTCTTCTCCAGGCTGAACAACCCCAACTCTCTCAACCTGTCCTCACAGGAGAGGTGTTCCATCCCTCTGATCATCTTTGTGGCCCTCCTCTGGACCTGCTCGAACAGGTCCACGTTTTTCCTGTGCTGGGGACTTCAGAGCTGGATGCAGTACTGCAGGTGGGGTCTCAACAGGGCAGAGTAGAGGGGCAGAATCACCTCCCTCAACCTGCTGGCCACACTTCTTTTGATGCAGCCCAGGATACTGTAGCCCTCTCACAAGGATAGCATAAGGTTAGATCAGTGAGGAGGAATTTTTTAGTGAGGTAATACAAAGAATGAGACATGAAACATGATGAGAAATACCTTGAGCCATTCACTTCTGATAATAAAATTCCAGATTAACTCACACTATTTCATAACATCCCTCTTGAAATCGAGATCACTATATTAAGCCTTGATATAGCAATTACTATGCCCATTCATTTACACAGCAAACAGTTCTTTCTCACTTAAATCATTTACATTTCAGAGGACTTAGCAGTTAGTGGTTTCTTAACAAACTACCCATGTGCAAAAATGTCTCTTCTGTCATAGTCATTCATTTTGCCATATATTGATGGCAATAATTTCTATTTTGACTAGATAATGCAAATAGAATTGATAATTTCTGAGGTCATGTTTTTCTTCCCTCCATTATCATAACAAATGCTTAGGTTAATAAAAGAGCCATTTTTCCATGAATCTCAGCAAAAATAGTTTTTTCTGCTACCATCTCCCATAGGTGCATTTTCCTCTTTGAGGACAAGAGGGTTCTGCAGCTCAGTTGGCTTATTGTATGTACACTAAAAATAAAAAACCCAAATAACTTCAGTGCTGCTAGTATAGGCAGAATATTCAGTTTTCCTCTGGAGATATAGCTTAAAAATATTTACTAATGGTATTCCATGCTATTTGTCACAGAAAAGACACGTAGCAGCAATCTTGGAGGGTCACTGAGCAGGAAAACAACTCCTGTGAGCAACTAGCATTCCATTAATGTTTCTAATGCAACCACTCCCCCAAACAAACAACAAACACCCACCTGTAGGAAGAGTTATTTCCCAAGAGAATTTCTTACATTTGCAAATGCTTGTTTTCCCAGCAATTCATGAAGTCCTTATGACTTTTGTCATGTTCTCAGTTTTGTCTCAAGGAATACAACCTCGGTTTGAAATCCTGCCCCTTTTAACCATAAATGTAGCCCACTACATGTGGCTTTTGATAAACCATTCCACACAATGTGTTCTACAAAGTACTTTTCTGGCCTACTGCTTTCCCTAGGACATGAAGAGATATATGGCTAATTCCCCTGATTCTGGTAGCATTTCAACTAACTTAACGGACACTATAATGATGATACTTCTCAGGAAATACGAAATGATTTTTGTAATTATGCCATTTCTCCAGTTTAGGCACAGATTTAAAAAAACCTGCAGGATGGGATCGCTTAGATCGCCAAGAATGTTTTATCAATCACATGCCACATCAGAGGGTGAGGAATTATTGCTATGCTGTTTCATCAGTGATCTTAGTTAGTAATGGAATACATGCTTCCTGTTAGGCACATTAAAATTGAAGGAGTTGAAGTCCTTTTTCCTACTTAAGGGAAACTATTAATACCTAAACAGGATAATAAATGGATAGTCCTTTTACAACTATACATACTTTGAAACAGAAGGTTTAGTCTAAGAGAGAATACTTTACTATGAGTCCCTTTTCAAAAAAATACTATGAATTTATCACAGAACTAGGCAGGAAGTTTGTAACAACAATCTTCTCATTCTTCTAACCCTCTCTGCTTTGGGGGAACAGTAAAAAAAAAAAAAAATTAAAAAAAAAAACCCACAAAAAACCCGACACAATCATCTAAATGCTATGCTCTCTTGCTAGAAAGGAACAGAAAAAAGGAATAACTGATGAAGCCTCAGATGACTGCTGTCCGTAAGAAGTTACCTGCCAAGCAATTAGATCTTTGAGTCTGTTCAGCTTTTCTTGATCCTCTGGATGGTCTCTGATGTATTCTTCTGTAAAGAAAGCCTTAGACAAAAAAAAAAAAAAAATTCAGTCCATCCTTTTGACAGGTAAAGAAATCAGTGATTACTCCATTGACTCCAGATAGTGACCATGATATTGGTCATCAAATAAGAAACACATATGCACGCTCCTTTAACCAGATGCTGCTAGTGATAATTCCTTATTGTCTCAGTTGAGAACTGAGGTGCTTTTTTTGTTAAAAGGTATTCAGTCTTTATCCAACACTTCTGAGTTTGAGACCCTTACTATGAAACCCAATTATTGTTTGTTTTATTAAGCTTGCACTGAAACTAAGAAGGCACAAATTTGGAGTATCATGATTCACATTGATAAATTATAATTTTATTCAAGTACCCTACTTACTGACATTAGCTAGTGTTAGACAATAAAGAAATTGAACATTTTCATAGATAAGCAGAGTCAGATATTGCATACACACTGCCTTTTGCTGCCCAAAGATTTTATCCCCCAGGTACAAAAGAAGAATGTAGCTATTTGTCCATGGCTGCCAAATATCTAAACAAATGATACTTTAGGATTAACATAGGGTAAGTCATACTCCTCCAGAATATGTCATGCTTACCACATATAATTTGTGTGTGTACATATATACATATATATATATGTACATATATGGTATCTTTTCAGCACTATCCAAGTCTTATCTGACATACTGAGCCTAGTGAGCTTGGCACATGCTTTTCATTAAGAAACGGCAGGCAGAAATAATAGAGGTCTACAGCTGTGGGATAACCCCACATTTATTTTCATCCAAAATGTTAATAATTAATAATTTAGAATTTAAATTTATATGAGTTTAAGATTCCTGCTTTCTCTCCTGCCCTGCCTTTACAAGGTGGCCTTAGGGACAAATTTTCTACAGTTCAGTTCCTCAAGACAATCCATTTTCCATACATTGCCAGAACAGTTTATTTTTATTCCCATTTTTTACCAACAAAACCTGCTATGCAGAATAGGTCCAGTTACTGAGAAAACCTGATGATGGTTTAATTGATAACCCACATCTAAATACTCCAGACCTACTGTAGGATAAACTTGATTCATTTACTCCAGACCAAATCTTTTGATGTGTGAGAGCCTATTTCATGACAAAAGGGGTATCTCATCTCACATGTATATGAAAACCCTCATAACTGCAATTAATATTGAGCTGCAGTTACTGTGGTTTGTTAGTTTCTGCTTTCAAAGACAGATGTGACCAGGATATGAAGATCTCTTAATCAGTGGAGTTATGGCTTTCATATTCTCAGCCCACATTCCACTGCCACTTTGAATAAAGGATGTAGGAGAATTATGAAATAATGTATCTGAATATGTTCTTTGCATTGACTTAAAATCTCTTACCTTCTCATATTTAGCAAAGCCACCCATAACAGCAGGATCAACAATTCCATTCAGAAGCATAGAAAGTGGATTAATAGGAAGGTTCTCATCATTTTGGTATTGGTTAATCATCATCAAAATTTTTTCATTCGTCGTGGACATAGTCTCAATAGCATTCTCTAAAGGACTAATTGTAGTCTATAAAGCAACAAAAGACTTCTAAGGTTTATAAAGAGATAAAAAGGCATTTTTGGTTTTATAAAACTTCACATATATGAACAACATTCTTACAATTCAGCAAAACAACACAGATTTATTCAATTCTCTTAGGACTTGGTCCTGAAACTATTTATCAGATGTAAGCTATATTGATCCCAACAGTAGAAAGATAAAACATAAGTAATAACAGTTTTGTATGTATAAAAATTAGTAAATAACAATAGCTTTGATAAATTTGCAAACTGTTTTGTACATGAGGATTCATATAGATACATGCTTTACAGGTTCTTAGCTTGTTAATACACACCTGTGACATGGAGACAACCTCAAACCATCGTAAAATTCCAGGAAGTTTGTATGCTGTAACAAATGATGTTCTCTCAATCCACATAGACTATTAAAAAAACATAGCAGGGAAAAAATGACACTTCAGGATTTAAACAGATTTTCAGCCTTCTGAAATGTCAGAGTGAAAAGAATGTAGATGGAAAACATATGCACATTTTTGCATAAAATGACACTGCAAAATTAATCTAGCACAACAGTTTACACAAATCATTTTTCTGCTTTCAGATTAGGTCATCTTCAGGCACTAAGCCTGCACAAAGCAGAGGAAAAAGAAAATTACCCTTGAATCTTTTAGTATCTATTCCTATTTTTGCCATTGCAGATTGAATGGCTGTGACTAAATGACCTACTCTCACGTCTACCCAGATTATACTTCCTCCCTCCAATTTTGAAATGTATTTCTGCAATTAAAAACAGTAATAGCCCTATAACAACTTGCCAGCACGCATTCCTTTTCCCTTTCTTTTTCTTCTTCTGAACAAGACTAGCTGTTGGTATTCTCAAATGCCACTAGTTGATTTACCCTACTGCTCCTTATTTTACCAATATCAGCTCATCTAAACTGCCAGTACTGAGAAACATAATAATGAACGCAATGAAGACATATTCCAACTATCCCAATTTCCACCCATCTGAAGTAAGTATGCATACTATCTATTGTCATCAGCAATGAAAACATTAACGATTTAATTTTTGTAAAACAATTTCAAGGTATATTCATAAATGGTTTCAAAAATCTCCAGTTTGCAAAGGAAGCCAATGTGCACCATGAGTCTTGATAATACAGTGCAAAGCTGGGATGTCAGGGTAGAGTTTGCATCTGAAGCATTTAATTTAACAGCAGGTAAGAAGCTCCTTACATGAAACTGTTGACGCTACTGATCAGCACACACATAACTGAAATTGTACATTTTTTAAATGAATGGCTTCTCCCATCAGTATCCCAAGAGCACAGCTTTAGCCATAAAGACTGGATGGTATGGTTTTCTTGGCAAACTATAAAATATCACATATCTGTAAAATTAAAATATAGAAACTTACCACATTTTTATGCATGACAATGAAAAATAATTTATGGTGTTGCACATTTCCTAGAATATTTGAACAACGAAGACTATTTCTCAGCATTACACCATTATGCATGGGAATAAATATGACATAGGTAGTACTCTAGTCTGTCAAGATTTCACAGGCCTGATGAAAGCAGACAACACACACATCTCATTGCCAAGCTGGTAGCTGACAAAAGTGTTATAAACTACAAGAGGCAAACCATTTGATATTTATTTACATGTCATCTTGTTTCCTCATGAAAATCTGTACCAGAAAATGTTACTGCCTAACACAAATGTACTTAACTACATAATGTTTACCTGCAATTGAAAGAGTGATGTATCACTAAATACACAGGAGTAGTGCTGAAAGAGAGAAATCCTGTGTTTATTTTTTTGAACCAGATCCTAAAGTTAGGGTGTCTGTAATGAGTAATCTGAGTCTAAAAAAGAATCTAGATAAAAATTCAGTCACAGCTACCAGAACAGCATCCATCACCCTGTCTCTCATTTACTTACAGCAAATTCATTTTCAGGGTCAACAGATCCTTTTCTGACTGGTCTTGAATAGTGGAACCGGTGCACATTGTTGGACTTATAAAAACTGAAAGATTTAAAAAAGACTATTGTAAAATATAGAATTCAGAAATGTATGGATCTTCTTATCACAGTGAAATATTTCATTTTGAGTCAGTTGAGTTTTTAATTAAAAGCAAATTTACTGCTCAGAAAAAAAGCACTTTACTGAAAACTCAGGAGACAACTACTTTTTCTATAAATCAGGGTCAACACACAGTATTTTACAAGTATTAAGCTTCAGCTTGTGACTGGCTGTAATTTCCAGGTATAAAAATTCCAGAACTTCCAGAATAATATTTAAACCTACATAAAAAGGTCTAGAAAAGATTTTTACTTTCCTGTATTCTTGCTGTGGCATGCACACTGCTTGCCTGCTTTATAATGGCATACAAAATGAGTATATTTTGTTAAAAATAACTGAACAGAGCAGATATATTCACCTGGACTGAAATACATGTGTTTTTTCATCCATGGCACATGCAAGAAGTCTTTAATCATGTCTCACAGTTCTGCTCACATTGCAGAACAACAGTTATTCAATAAACTAAACATCTGAAGCCATTAATAATTTTTTATGATAGATAAGAAAACATATACAAACACTTGTCGAGGGGGACAGCAATGTAAAGAAATCTATTGCAAATTCATGTTATGCTCTATTCTATTTAGCTAATGAATTGTTCTCAATCACTGTGAGCACACATTTCCACTAAACCACTTGGCTTTTAGCACTGGCTAATTGGAACAGAGATTGCACAGTTTGGGCTAAGTATTTTGCTGTCCACAGAAAAATCTCTCCATTTAGTTTTTAGTTTTTGTTTTAAAGATGAATTAAATTATAGCCATGATAAGTAAAAGCTAATTTTGCAGAGCAAAAAAAAAAAAAAAAAAAAAAAAAAAAATCTTGGAAATACCTTACAGTAAAACCAAGCCATGTTTTGGAAGCCTAGAGAGACAAATAAATGGAGACACCTCAAACTTCTGATATGTTAGTTCATAGGAACCTATGATTTCTGATCCAAACTACTAAGATTATCTTCATCTTCAACAAAGAAAAGAAAGTGGAAAATACTGCTATACCAAGTCAGATCACTTTACACAGTTCCATCTGAAAGGACAGATATTTTGAAGCTCTTTGGTAGAATAAATGGATTGCTATCAACTAAGGTAACTAACAATTAAATGCCCAATAAAGTGCATTCATAAAAAGAAATCTCTAAGACCAGATGTAATTAGCAGTTTGGTTGAATTCCGCAGCTGAGTCAAACAATTACAAAATCTTGCATATGACAAGAGATTGTACTTCATGTGGAGCACTTAGCTAAATAAAACTGTTACAAGTTCAAAATGTGGCTGGCACTACACTGAAAGCTAGTCCAGGACCACATTTAGCAGCTGTCTTTCAGTTACTGATTTTAAAATGAATTCAGGTTGAAATTGAGACCACAGTCCATTATTTTTTTATTTTTTTAAATCTTGTAGTACATGAAACTGTGCTTGTATCTGCTTTATTTATTTTGGCGTATGTAGGGAGGTGATTCTTATTTTTCCACTCTGAATCAACTGCTATTTCAGTAAAGGTTCTACAGAGAAGGCTGCAGACAAAGGTGACATCTAGGTTGAATCCAGCTGTGGAACAGTTAGAAATGAACTCATCTCAGCTGATAAACAGAAGCCTTCTATCTTCAGTCTCTTTTTGGAAAGCCGTAATACAAGTGGTGTTAAAGGGTTTAGTCTGAGTTTTTGTTTATTTAAGTGTGGAGGCATTGCAAAGCCTCTCTTGCAATAAAAATGCAACTGGATTACTTGGATGCCTCAGATTACCTGGAGAAATTTTAGCTTAAGATGCCTGTTTTAACCAGTTTCAATTAGGGAAATACAGTCATACCTTGTGCTTTCACAAGGCACTGACAAGAGTAGGGAGAAAATATGACCTGCCTTAACTGACGTTGCTTGTACTTTTTGCCATCCTTAAGTTACAAGCTAACAAATACTATCTTGAAATTTTTCATTCAGGTGTTAGTGATATGCAGCAGCTTTTATTGACCATGTTTGCAACCACATAAATCATAGAATGGTTTGGGTTGGAAAGGACCTTTAAAGATCATCTAGTTCCAACCCCTCTGCCATGGGCAGGGACACCTTCCACCAGACCAGGTTGCTCAAACCCCATTCAACCTGGCCTCGAACACTTCCAGGGATGGGGCATCCACAACCTCTCTGGGCAACCTGTTCCAGTGCCTCACCACCCTCACAGTAAGGAACTTCTTCCTTATATCCAATCTAAATCTACCCTCTTTCAGTTTAAAAACATTGCCCCCCATCCTGTCACTACAGGCGTTGGTAAAAAGTCTCTCTCCATCTTTCTTATAATCCCCCTTTATATATTGATGGATTTGGAGCCAAAAATCTCAAAAGCCTAAGTCAGCCAATATTCCAGTAGGTACTGTATGCAGCTTTGGCATCAGCTATTAGAATGGACCATCCCTTTTCACACATGTAGTCAGAGCGTGTAATAAGGTCAACCTGTTCCACATTGGGTTAGGAGTTTGGAAATGTTAGCCAGTCTGTTCTCAATATACTTCGGACAATTAATTTCCTTTATTCCTTTACAAAATCTTGACCATAGTGCCAATGGAAAGCATTTTGCCACCATGTGTTTTGCACTCGGCAAGTAAGTCATAAAAAGATTCTGTTGTACAAGAGCCTGCAACTCAACCATTCTCATATTGGCAGTCACCTCTAAGACGACCCTTCTCTCCATCACTTGTCTAAGAAGCTGTGTTGAAAACTCAATAACTTGGACCCAAAGGATGATTTCACCTCCCCACCCTGTAACCATATGCTATTCCTTCAGTGGTAAATGGGTAGATGTTCTCTCGTGAAATTCCTTGGGAATACATAAGTCAGTAAATTGAGACAATAAAAGCTCTAAGATTCATTGGCAAATGACTGAGTTCACAAAACAATGGTTATCAACTTAGGAATACAGACTGATTTTCATTATATTATCTATTATAGAAATTAACTTACTTTATAATTTGATCAGGTACTGCCTTATTTTTGAATCTAGGTTGCTCCTCCAGAACTGGTTGCACTGTAAAACACTGGATATCTGAAATCATCAAAGTTAAGGGCATGTTATCAACTATCAGTACGAAATACTGTAGGCTGCGGGGGGAAATTAAAAAAATAATAATAAAAAAAAGACATTTCCTGATGAATAATCTGCAGGGTCCAGGATTTCATTTGTGGACCTTTCTTGGCCAAACAAGGGAAAATCTGCCAGTAGTAACCAGGCAATATATATTAATTTTGAACTGCATATTTTTATTATTTACTGAGCTTGAATATCTGTAGCTGCATTTATCACACTGAATCATTCATTAAATTTTAAAGCCAAGCCAACTTACAGAAATAACATCAACAACATCCAATGTTAACAGTTTCAATATTTAGCTTTAGGCATGCATAATGTCATGATGTTTAGCATTTCATCTTTGAAATCTGTAATTGAGCAGCCCTTTTACCTGAGATTTTGTTTTTCTGTGGAAGTGTTACTTTTTAATCTAAATACTATATTTGTAAGTAAATATATCATATTCTTACATATTTCAGTATATTTGAAACTCATGCCCTCTGGTTAGATGCCATAGCTTTTTCTTAAGTCCGTAAGTAGTGCATCTCCTGTTAGTTGCAAATAGACTTGAGCAAATTCTACTTTAAGAAAGGACTGATGCATATGATCTCAAAAAAAAGTAAAATCAGTTAAGACACAAGACAGACTTATGAGAGCTTGGCTCTGAAGCTTAATGTACTATTTTAGACAAGCCTATAATACTCTCTGCTTCAGTCACAACAGTGTGAAAAGAAAGTAGCATTCCTTTTCTCCTCCAGCAGGTTCCATCAGAACAGACTCAAGAAAGCATGTGAACTGTTAAAATATTACTTTGAAAATTAATAAAAGAAAATCAACATGTGAAAAAAAATGGCTGATACAATGAGGTGATCTCACATCTGCTCAGCCAGTAATGATTTAAATCAGAACGTGAAGAAAAAAGATAGTGCATGCAAGCAACTGTTAGAGTACTTCCAAACAAGAATAATTTAGGGCATTCTAAAAGGTGGTTAATAATGTTTATGAGTTAATTTTCCTAGGAAACTTTCTGAGAGTGACAAAAGCATATTTATGTTGCCAAGAAATACAGGTGATACCCAAATGCAGTACCAGTCAGAACAATCTTCAAGGAAGACATGAATTTAAAACCAAAACACAACAGCTAAAACATGAGGAAATAGACAAGTTGCTGCTTTAAACTTAGCTAATTCAAGTGTTCATCACTGGTTTTGCCATTTGAAGAAAATAAAGGTAAACCATGTCTGGACTTGAATGAATTTTCTTCACTGAAAGGGTTATCAAGCACTGGAACAGGCTGCCCAGGGAAGTGGTTGAGTTACCACCCCTGGAGGTATTTAAAATACGTGTAGACGTGGCACTTAGGGACATGGTTTAGTGGCGGACTAGGTTTATGGTTGGACTCAGTTGTAAGGGTTTCTGCCAACCTAAATGATTCTATGATGACTGAAAGAGACAGACTCCTTAGAATTGTGAGAAAAACAGGAGCAAGCATCTTGGGAACAAACCATAAAACACTTGCAGGACAGATAAGTATAAGTGCAAGCTGAGTTGTCACATTAATAAACTTGCATCCTTTTTAGGAAATTATTGTTCCACACAGGTAAACTTGCTAACAACAAGATTTCCCCAACCCGCCTTCATTCTGTAATCTCCTGTGTGTTCAAGGATACATTGACCAGGAGAGTTTTTCACATCCTTTCCAGGTGCTGATGTGGTGTTCATCTTCTCCGCACTGGGAAACTGAGTCATCAGCTGTGCCTGGAAATCCTCTCTCCTCTCATATTCCTTCCCACGATAGATGAATACTTTGTTCTGCAAGGAATAAACAGCTGATTTCTTGGGCTGTAGGACGCTGAGGCAGAAGTTATAGATGCATGTTTATCAGTACAAAGACACAATGGGGTCTCCAAATTTTGGAATGACTCTTACTGTTTTCTGAATATTAGTTAACTATAAAGCAAGACACCCCTTTCACCAGGTGCTGGAATGCAGCACTGACTCTGCAGAGAAGATACTTTATGCTGTTAGACAGAATGAAGATAAACTGGCATCATCACTAAGGATGCTCCTGTAGAGCAGAATAAAATCAGAACGGGAGGTAAGAAAAGCACTGAAATTCCTTTTCTTCTTGTCTGTCAAGTAAAAGGATTTGCTTTCAAATACATTCTGGGTCCAGGTTTTGCAGCTTTCTAATACCAACATATAGGTTTCCTCTGCCTGCTCCTTCTTGGTATTATGAAATGTCCTATTTTACAATACAGTCTAACCCCAAATGTGCTCATCTGTGGTTCAGTTTGCTTCATTTAACAGGGTACTTCTGTAATACCAGAAACAAAAGGTGCATGCTTCCTTTGGCGTAATATTAGCATATCTTTTCACTTTTTTTTCCAGTGTTTTCAAGGCAACTTTGGCCTTTAAAACTGGGAAAGAGAGGTCTTCCATTGCTTTTCAAGTGTGAGAAAAGCTACCATATTCATTTTAGTCTGTAAGAAAGGATTTTATTTTTTTCTACAAGAAAAAATCATTTCAGGTTAGTTTTATGCTCTGAAGAGATGCACTACTGTGGTTAAAAGAAAGCAATAATCTTTTAAAAAACTAACGTAAAAGCTGCTTGTGCATGACTTCCTAAGTTTGTCAGGTTTCTTGAAAAAAACAGACCCTTTGGAGTCTTGATTTCTCACATGGTAATAATAAAATGGAGAAAAGTAAAGAAAACTGAGAGAGTAGATTCAGTGTATAGAGGTCTGTTCAATGAAAACAGTTCAAACTTACCACAAGTGTCCTAAGATATCAACTAGCTGATACCATTCAGGAAAAAAATACAATTAATACAAGACAGTTGGTATGAACATGTCACTTCAATGCATATTAGAGATCAAAAAAGCGATCTGAACTTCAGTCATTACAACGAAAACAGGAAAAGAAAAAAAGAAACATCAGTATCACAATGAACATATTCATAGTGTATCCACATTTGAAACACTGTGTACACTTCTTGTCCTACCATCTCATGAACTAGAAAATGGACAGCAAGGGAACCAGGATGTGAAAAACATATGGAATGGTTGCTGTGGAAGCAATGTTTAAATAAACCAAGACTCTAAGAGAACAATATGTCATGAATGGCATGAGGAAGGTACTTAAAGAACAACTGTTCAGTCTTCCTGTAAGAACTAATGTGGAGAAATTATCACATGACAATAAAAAGGCAACAGTAAACCTCCAACACACAGAGCTGTGTACTGTGAGGCCACAGTATGCTCTGGAGAGCATCAGTTCAGAAAGCAACTGCACAAATCACTGTAGAACAATCCATGAAGGGCTAGAAAACAAATGTGTCACCACCTCTAACCCCGAAGCTGTTTATTAGGTAAGTATGGAATACATACCAGGTCAATATCACTACACACCTGCTCTATATTATACTCTTCCCTACCCTACTTGCCTACTATTTCCTGCTGTTAAAGACACAATATTGGGCTATAGAGTGCATTGGTCTGAAAAATATGCCGTTTCTACATTCGTAATGTATTTCAATTGTAGCTGAGAGGCAATATAAATCTGAGACTCTTGTCAGTCCATGACAAGGTCCACAAAAAATACCAAGCTCATGTGAAACAGAATTTTGGATTTAATTTGAACACAGGTAGTTAATGACATTCTACTAGTTATCAATAAACTGTGTGGGGACTCATCTGAGAAATAGGTTTCTGGAAGAGCTGCCCATACCAAATTACATCATATTGCTGCATTTGGCTCTCACATATCAGCTTCACTACCTGATACATCTTCTAGTTTCCACAAGCAAACCAAGAGAAAGAATCAACTTAAACACATCTGAAAACATTTCATACATATTCTTACAAGTAACAATTCAGATTCTGACTACAGTCCTGCATCCAAGCAAAACTAAATCCCTGGCAAATATCCCCAGAGACTCACTTGCATTAGTAGAGTACACTCATATTTTTAGAAGCATATGAAAATAGATGAAAAAAGTAAGAATTTAAACAGGTTTACCCTTAGAAATGTGGGGAATCCTTGGCCGTAATACCCAACAGCAAAATAGTCTGGTTTAGGTCTCAGAATTTTCATGATGTTTTCATAGAACTTCGCTTGTTGAATCTGAAAGCAAAACCAACTGCAATTACTTCTGTTTGGTTCCCCCCCCCCCCCTTTTTTTTTTTTTAACCTCTGCAGTAGTACTATGCTATGCACTTCAGCTATCAGTGGTATCAGTGGGTATGCAAGAGCTACCACTTATCAGTTGGTAAGCTATAGCAATAATCAGCTACCATGCACATGACACTGCTGTGGTACATTAAATATTGTTTAATTTTATATGCAAATATAATACATAGGTAAATGCGTATGGCTTCAGCTTCAATTATTTGACCTAAGAATCGGGCTTACCCTTAACTTTCTAGCATGAAAAAAAGGCAGCAAACACCACTTTACAGTTTAAACACTTAACTGATAACATTACTGAAATAATACATTCAGAAAAACTCCCTGCCTCAAATGTTTTCTGAGGTATGGATCAACTCAAGCTTTTGCCCTAGCATCATGCTAAGGACACACACCATGTAAAGGGATTAGAACAATGTCTTCCATAAAATACTAAGTGCCATTTAGGTTTACTATTTTTATTTCCAGTGTTATACCTATAAGACATGCAACACTGCAACTTAAATGGGATTGGCAAAAATATTGTCTTTATCTTTTAGTTTATGACAAAAGCAGAATTGAGTGGGAGGAAAAGAAGCTTGCTTTATACACAACACTGTTCAAGAATGTCATGGATTGATTCCCACGGTTTCTTTGTGGAAGATTCAGGGATATCTGTTGAATGAGCCCTAAACATTTGTTAAAGATCATGCAAGTGTGGAATCTTGGGCGTGGAAAAAAAGGTTTGTGGTGGAGGGGATTCTTTTTGGATTAATTGAACTTTAATGAAAACAAATAATTGAACATTTAATCTTCCTTTAAAATCTTCCTGCTAGTCTTTGGACCTAGATGTAATTCCTTGTGATGTATTACTTCCCCAGTCCCTGATTAGGACAGAGTTCTTTAGGCTTGTCAAGATTTGAGTTCCTAAAATTTAAAGAAAAAGTTGTATTGGTTTTGTGTGGCAAGGTTTTGGTAGCGGGGGGGGGGTTACAGGGGTGGCTTCTGTGAGAAGTTGCTGGAAGCTTCCCCTGTGTTCGAGAGAGAGCCAATACCAGCCGGCTCTAAGACGGACCCGCCACCGGCCAAGGCTGAGCCAATCAGTGATAGTGGTAACGCCTCTGTGATAACATTTTTAAGAAGGAAAAAGTTGGGATAGGCGGTATTCGGCAGCCGGAGAGAGGAGTGAGAACACGTAAGAGAAACAACCCTGCGGACACCAAGGTCAGTGCAGAAGGAGGGGAGGAGGTGCTCCAGGTGCCGGAGCAGAGATTCCCCTGCAGCCCATGGGGAAGACCACGGTGAGGCAGGCTGTCCCCCCTGCAGCCCAGGGAGGTCCACGGGGGAGCAGATCTCCACCTGCAGCCCGGGGAGGACCCCACACTGGAGCAGGTGGGTTCCTGAAGGAGGCTGTGACCCCGTGGGAAGCCCACGCTGGAGCAGGCTCCTGGCAGGACCTGTGGCCCCATGGAGAGAGGAGCCCACGCTGGAGCAGGTTTTCTGGTAGGACTTGTGACCCCGTGGGGGACCCACGCTGGAGCAGTGTGCTCCTGAAGGACTGCACGCCGTGGAAGGGACCCACGCTGGAGCAGTTCGTGAAGAACTGCAGCCCGTGGGAAGGGCCCACGTTGGAGAAGTTCATGGAGGACTGTCTCCCGTGGGTGGGACCCCACGCTGGAGCAGGGAAGAGTGTGATGAGTCCTCCCCCTGAGGAGGATGAAGCAGCAGAAATAATGTGTGATGAACTGACCGTAAACCCCATTCCCCGTCCCCCTGTGCCACTGGGGGGGTTGGTAGAGAAGCCGGGAGTGAAGTTGTGCCCGGGAAGAAGGGAGGGGTGGAGGGAAGGTGTTCTGAGATTCGGTTTTCTTTCTCATTACCCTACTCTGGTTGATTTGTAATAAAGTGAGTTAATTTTCCCCAAGTTGAGTCTGTTTTGCCCGTGACAGTAAGTGGTGAGTGATATCTCTCCTGTCCTTATCTCGACCCACAAGCTCTTTGTTATATTTTCTCTCCCCTGTCCAGCTGAGGAGGGGGAGTGATAGAACGGCTTTGGTGGGGACCTGGCAACCAGCCAGGGTCAACCCATCACAAAAGTGCAGGGAAAAAATGCATCCAGGTGCTTCTTCTACCCTAAAGCATTACAAAGGCCTCAAAAGCTTGTTATATTTCTTTCATACATGGCCTTTAAATTGCACTATCTCAGAACATGTTTATCTTGTCTATAGAAGTTTCAAAACATCTCAATAAGCATATGTCCATGCAACTTCAACAAACAGTTCTTTATGAATCTCTACTTTACCACTGAAATGTTACAATACAACACAGCAACTCTTTCACAAATGAATTAAAAATCAACTGCAGACAACAAGCTTATAAGCAGCTCTATCATTTGATAGCTCAAAAGTACTAATTTCTGTGACTGAAATAATTTGAAGATCTGTAGATAATCTTACCAGGTTTTGACTTAGAAGTTCATAGTCAAAAACTTCCTTTTCATACTGCTCTGCAAGTTCTTTGCATAAAGATATGGCTTCTTCCCACATCTGCAATGTAACCGCATATTCAAAAAGTAAATCCAGTACCAACAGGTTTTTAAGGCATCACTGTTTGACTACAGTTTTATTGATTATGCTATCTTTAAATTGCAGTCATTTATTAATGGCACAGTTAGAATGGAAGACTCAGTGCAATCATAAACTTTAGGAAAACAGATTAATGTAAAAAATGAAAGTGTTCTATGGTTCATTATAGGAAGGAATAAGTAAACCTACTTTATTCTTACAATAAAATAATAAAAAATCACCTAACCTTTCAGATACATTAAAAAACAAGAGTAAATAACTAATGTGCATAACACCCAGAATATACCCCAAGCATAGGAGCAGTGTATGAGGGGACCAGCACCTGCCGCTCTACAACGCACACACTTCATTTTACAGAAATTCTGAAGCATACATAATCATAGGTAGCCTTGCACATGACAGCTCTCCTAGTCAGCTAAGAAATTACAAGGCTTAGACTTAAATTGCCACTTGCCCAGAGTACCAGCTTGTTTCTTTCCACACAACTTAATAGCTACCTCTGAAAATTACTGTGAGGAATTACAGAGCTGCACTGGAAAGACTAGGACAGTTTTTCTCAACTGCTGTAGGCACTTGATGTATGGCAGCACAAAAGTGGTCTTAAAGAGACAGAAACTCCCCCTCTTGAAGATATATCTCAAATTCTGTCAGTCTTCTCATCTATTCAGAATAAAGGAGACAAAAGGGGTTTTCAGAGCATAATTCTCTACTGATGTAAGGACAGTGGTGGTCACACACATTGTGACCATTTTTACGTGGTGCCATGTACTCCTAGCCTAAGTAGTTCTGAACCTGACAGCTGCATTCAGCTGCCTGCAAACCTCCTCTGATGTATCTGAGGAGAACCTGAATGCTAGGTAGGTCAGAAATCATGAGGATTTGATCATTCTGATACAGTGGGTGGGGACTATTACATTGTAGTTACGTCAGATGCCAACAAAAGAACCCTGAGAAGTTATAAATAGCACTGCATTTGCCTGCACAGTGCTGAAGCACCAAAAACTTTCTCCTTTTTGAATTATAGGAGTGACATTCGTGGGGGAGTTATGCCTTCATTTTGCAAGCAGCAGTAATGAATTGCCTTCCCCCTTCATACCTTTGGTTGCAGCTGAACAAGACATAATGACTTAAAGGCCTTATTGGGTCATAAGATTCATTTTTCAGCATTGCAGAATTTTTCCTGCTTTCTAGTCCTTTGCTTTATTTCCAAAAATCTCAGCTCTACTGTCATTGTATTGACAGGCAATTTTGTTAGCAACTTTTTTTAAAAAGCTGAACTAAACCCAGGTACTGAACATCAAACAACTACATTTTAAGTTTGGGATGCAATTCTCAGACCTCTCTGAAACAAATATGTCTATTTTGAACGGTCTGGTTTTTTGGGAGATAACGACCGAAAGGTTTAGAAATGCAATCTGTGTAGTCTGCATTCTTTTCCTGGTAAAGCAAAGTACAGTCAACATTTTTTACTATTTTATTACTGCCTGACAGAGATGCTTGTGACCGGTATAAACATTAGCCCTCTTTCTTTGTGAATATGGTTATTGAAAGAACATGTTCATATAGAACAGATATACTCTGTGAATAAGCCTTCAGAACACAATTTTTACTTGACCCACATTTCAAAGAGGATTTCCTACGCAAACATTCTATATAGAGAATATTCATTAAATACTACTATACAAAGTAACACAGTAAAAAGAGATTTGGCAGGGGGAAGAACTCTACAGACCCACCTTTCCTTTGTCAAAGTATTCTATGATCTTCTCATACAAATTCTCTTTCAAGTGTCGATAGGTCTGTGAACACTGGAACTCTGTTGACATGACTTGGGGGGCACACTGTTCATCTGACCACTGAGAATAAAAACACATTAAAAAACATATGATTTTGGAGTTCAACATTTCACACACACACATCTCCCCTCTCCCAAAGTCTGGTCCCCTGGGCTCTTCTAAGTGTTTTTTTCCCAGTCTTTTTTACTTTCCACAAAGAAACTGGGAAAGGCACTGGGAATGTTTTAATTACCTCTTCAAACAAGCACTGTATTTCATGTGATAACCAGGACTAGACATAACATTTTAAAAATCTGTGTTCCTTCCTTTGGTGAAAAGCCGAACTTATATGGTTCTGAACTAAAAGAAGTTCTGTAAGAAATCTCAAATTTTTGCTGAAGAACATTTACATTTTGAATTTTCCCTTGAAATGGAAATGCATCTTAATGACCATTTCTATTGATAACATCAGTTACAATGAGAATAAACACTAGTTATAGTGAAAAATAATTACCAGCTACAAAAGAAAGCAAGCATAATTTGGCAGAGTGATCCATATTATTTAAAACGAAAAGTCAGATGTCCCCCTGTGATAGCTGGAAAAATTTGCGTTTAATTTTCATCCTTGTTATGCTTGGGATAGTAAGAAATTAGCAAAATAAAAAACACATGGAAGCTAAATGACTTCAGAATTTGCACACAATGTTCTCACTATAAAGTAAAACTATTTTTACTACAATACTTAGTTTTACCAATACATGGCTTTTAATCACCTATTGAAAATACAGTTTCAACAATTAATGTTAATTTTATATGACCTGCTGCAGTATTTTTAACTAGAAACTTGAATACCCCTATGGAAAATAACTAATATGCAGTAAATCAGAGGTTAAGACAATCACTTTTTAATTTATAAATTTGAAAACTGCAAAAGCTTACTTATACATTGAGTTTAGAAAATCTAACCTTCAAGAGCCACGTATGGAGTAGAAGGGTATATGCTGCTTCTGTGTAATTCTCACAATCTAAATGAAGATCTCGCAATTTATACAAATATCTGTTGGAGGAAAGAACAAGAATTAGACTAGATATTGACACGACTGGAATACTAAATGTCAAAAACATTCTAGATAAACTCTGTAATGGAAACATCATAGATGTCATGCAATCACTACCCAAAGGGTCTTTAAGGACACAGAGAGGTTAAAGCTCTGTGCATTTGTTCGGGCTTTTCTGTGTTCTCTTTGTATGCTGAAACATGCACAAAAGGAGGGGAAAGAGCTAACCTCCTTCTGCAAACTGCTGTCAGCTCCACCTCCAAGAGGAAGAGGAAGAACTACTAGACTCAAGGTCTCGGAGTCCATTATTTCTGGACTGTTACTAAAGATAGCTGCCTTTCTATGTAGCACTTTTCGATTGCATGTAAACACTTTGCATGTAAATAGATGCAAGCACAACAGATAACACAAGGTAAAGGAGAAAATGGAAAATATCAGGCCAGAAAGACAAAGCAAGTCCCTGTACAACTTGGAAGACAGTAAGGGCAGAAAAGTTATTCTATGTTGCCAGTGTTCTCCTTGATTCCTAGGGCAGCACTGCTGCTACAAGCACAACCACTGCCCATCGTGTGACTCAAGCCACATCTTTTCCAGCAGCCAGAAAGAATAAGTGCATCTCATCCTCCTCTTACACACAACAGGAGTTTTGACACAGGAACTCTGACACCTTGCTGTAGCAGTTCAAGGCATTACCATTCCCAGCTGTCAACCCAACTGAACACGTGTCTCCCTCAGCAATGCCCGCAGAGGGAACACTGTTTCTCCCTGGCTGCCCCAGCTCATAGCTCCAGGTTTAGCTCTGAATCACCTCCCGTGCTCATTTCAGCTGAGATTCTGGGCTTTGTACTGCAGTGGCTGAGGTGCAGGTGGTTCTGCAGATTTTGCAGAATGAGAGGAGAGGCAGGAAATAGTGAGCTTCTGAACAGCAAGATTTGTTGCAGCTCATATGCAAAACTCTTGGAGACAGTAAGAGTGTGACATGGCATCACATCTGAAAGAATTTGCCAGTATAGCTATAGCTCTTACAGAAAAATACTTTACTAGTAATTCTGCATTGCATGTAGTGTTACATATTTAAAGAGACTTGGCAGACTGCACAGTTCTACAAAACCTGAATGTTTTTTCTGCCATTCTAAATGTATGATACACCCTCCATCAAACCACAAATCTAGCTGCATTTTCTTTCTTTAAAATAATAGACAATGAATGTTGAGTGACTTGATCAACTAAAAGTTGATTCTTGGGGAAAAACAATGCTGCTGATGAATACATATGATAGATTCCAAATTGCAGAAGGCTAAGTAAACAACGGAGTAAGAATATAAATGAGGCCAGGGCTACAACAGAGTCATTGTGGATAGTGAACTAACATTAAGTAACAGAAATCCAAGTACAATGATAAACCAGAATTTGTAAGAGAATATTATTGCCCTCTCCAAAACAGATCCAATAGAACAACTGCCATACCTGATATACATCTCTTCACGGTTAATGTCCTTGTAGAAATTCTAGGGACACAAAGATTTAAAAGTTATCTCCTAATGTCTTTTATTAAAACACAGGAAAAAAAAATATATATTGAGGTTTAGCTTTTCTTGCTAGTTGGACAGAATAAGAAATACATTATTTACAGACTACCTTAAATTTAAACCTGGCACTACTATTTCAATTAATATTTTAATTAGTTATTAGTATGTGTTATTATTATATATACATATGTATACCTCTCTTAGTTCACTAATGAAATCATTAGTGAAAGTTCTTCTGTTGGAGAAGAAGAAAATATGGTTAACCAAATGCATTAACATAATAAACTACATGGTCTGGCTACACTCCATGGCCAGAAAAGCAGCTGGTATTTATTGAAGTTGATATGTAACATTGTTGCACAATAACTCTAAGGGGGCTAATTCCAGGAATAAACCCCATTTTCGTCACCATAACACTTTTGCAGGTGTATAAGTTGCTAAGGCTGTGCAAAATGTATGACAAGAATTGCCTCCTGAAGAGTTGCAGAAATTTATACGACATTGCGCAGCAATTACTGAGGAACAGAGAGTATGTGAGTGCAATACATATTAACCATGTTCTCTTTCCAACCTTTAAAGTTGACAAAGGTTCCTCTCCAGCTTAGAGGAATTTCCTGGTGGAGGAATCTCTATATGCGATATCCTCATTACAAAATAGGAATTGGAAAAAATACAGGGTGGCCTAGAACGAGATCAGAGACTCAAATCTTCTTAGCACCTTACTGCAAGTGTATCTTGCAGATTTCTTCCCCAGATTTAAAAACCATAATTACTGAGTTACTAAAGCAGCAAGTGGGTTAGTTCCTCATGCAAAACTTGACTCTGGCAAAAGCCCACTGTTATGTTAAGCCTATCAAAAGATAAAGGTATATGAGCAGTAGACTTCCTTATTTATCCACAGAATCAAAGTGGATAAAACATACAAGCAAAACCGAAGAACTGAGTGGACGTTGCTTTCAGGTTTATGCATATATCCATGCAAATAGATATAAAAATCTCTTGCCCCAGAGTTTAAATCACTACTGAGCATTGTCAACCACTCCTGTCCCCAGGAAGATTTACCTTCATCTTTAGTAAATGGATTCTAAAGCTCTTACCCATTGTCACAGAAGAATTACAAGAGAGAACATACCAGTAAGTTCACAGTGCAGCTCATGCGATTGTCCTTGCTTTCATCATTCATCACAGTTCGGTAATCCAGCAGTTTCTCCAAGAGGCCTTTAATTAGGCTGACAAAACCTTCAACCAAGTTAAAAATGCTGGGATACTGATGCGCACACTCTGTAAGACTGCAAACACAAAAAAATGTTTTTACAATACTGTGAAAATTAGCGGCCCATCAGCCTAAAAACTATTTGGTCCTGAAGGGAAATACTGAATTAGGGCTAAAGCAACTGCAGAAAGCACTGGAAATTCCCTTTCTGGGTTGGTAATTTAGATATCCAGAAGACAGATGGGATATAGATCAAAAGAAAAAAAATGAAACATTTCATTTTCATGTCTGAGAATGACTTCAAATTCAAGGGTATACCCACAATTTCAGAATGGAGCAACCTGCTTCTGTAGTATAACAAACTCAAGTCTCTAAAATGCCACACTATTGCAATAAATGCTACACCTTTCTTTCCTCTGTTATTGCACAGCATGAAATGGAACAATTATTTCCTTCTCTTTGTGCAGTTACGTGAGAGTAGAAAGTTCAAACTAACATAAATTACAATTTTAAGTCAAGAAAGACATTCACTGACAAGAACCTCACCTGAGCAATTTGCCCTTGAGAAATAAGCAAAACCAAACAATAAACTTTCTGCTGATTAAAAAACCCAGTTAGTTCTCCTTTGATATAAATATAGGAAAGTGAGTTTTATACATCATCATCAAATTCCAATTTACATTTACAAAACATTTGCATGTGCTGTTTCTATGAAGTGCTAAAGTGATTTAGGAGTAGATATTTCACATTACTATCATCGCTTTGGTTTCAAAGCTTAACTGTTTAAACATTATGAAATTATTACCAGCATGTCATTAAGGATTATTTTCTCTCCTTGCTTAAGAGCTTGTTTCCTTTACTTAGCATTCTGGTTTTCCATTGGGATTCTTTCTGACAAACTGCATTTTTTTAATATATATATTCACATAAATATTTACAGATGCACGTATTGGGCCTGGCTGAGATGGAGTTAATTTACCCCACAGCAGCACTCATAGTGCTGTGCTCTGTATTGGTAGCCAGAAAGGTGTTGGTAAGACACCAGTGTTTTGGCTGCTGCTGAGCAGTGCTGGCACAGCATCAGGGCTGGCTCTCCGACATCCCTCTCGCCCCCGAAGGCCAGCAGGCTAGGGGTGGGCAAGGTCTTGGGAGGGGCCATAGCCAGGACAGCTGACTCAAATTTACCAAAGGGATATTCCATACCATGTGACATCTGCTCCGAAATAAAAGCTAAGATAAAGGGGTGGGGGGGGGGGGGGGTGGGCATTTGTTATTACAACATTTGTCTTCCGGAGCAACCGCTACACATACTGAAGCCCTACCTCCTGGGAAGTGGCTGGACTTCACCTGCTGATGGGAAACAGAGAATAAATCTTTTGTTTTCCTTTGCTTCCACGCGCAGCTTTTGCTTTATTAAAATGCCTTTACCTTGACCCATGAGTTCTTTTCCATCTTATTTTCTTCCTCCCCGCCATCACACTGAGGAGGGGGAGTGATAAAGCAACTTGGTGGGCACCTGGTGTCCAGCCAACGTCAACCCACCACAATGTACATTTGGCATATTCTGTTAATAACGTATCAAAATTATCCTGTATTCTCATAGGAAAATAGTAAAAACAAACTAGCAATTGCAAAATTATCCTTGAAACTACACTGTGTGCTTAAGCTGAGCAGTTTCAATGACACATTATTCTTAATTTTTGACCTGTTAGTGTTTCATTAACAGTGCTCAATTTATATGCAAATACATTTAATAATTTATTATTAATCTTTAAGTACACTATTGTTTTTTAAACTTTCATTATAAAGTATTAATTAGTTGCAAAAATAATTTTTTACTCTTCAGAATTATTTAAACTTTCTTCAGAAAATACATATTCATATTAACTTCAACTGCAAAGAAATCATCGAACTTTGGCCTAGAACGGGACCTCAGCAAAGTACCCAGTCTCGGAGTTCTAACTCAAGCAAAGTAAAACCAGCACCTAATGTTTATTCCTTTGATTGTACAGCTCCAACAGAGTTATTTTGCTGAGACAGAGGGAGCATGTACATGCATGTCTGAAAGAACATTTATATTGTACAAGGTGAGACAGACGTTAACAGATAAAACCAGAATACTTTAATTGCTGTTGTCTGACTAGTCTGAAACAATAACTGAAATATTTAAATAAATTATTGAAATATGGCTTATGACATTAAACATATTGCAAATGGAATGTTAAGTACTAGAGGGTCTGAAGAGTTGACAACCGACAGAAAACACTGGAGCACGTTGAATGGTATTTGCGGAAAAGAAAGCAAGAAAGCCTCAGAATCATATAGGAGACTAGAATACTCTACAGGAAAAATGGGGTTATTTTACATACGTAAGTATCAGAAACAGGATAAGACACTAACAAAGGAAAGTGCAGCCAACATTTAAGTGACAACTATGAATTTTTGTCATAGGTTTACTCGGAGTGACAGCAAACAAGGCAGACCTATGAACATTACATAACTGTGAAATGAACATGAGTCACCAAGACATCACATTTCTTTCCAATACAAGTAGAAAAACATTGACATAAAGCACAAGCTTTTGCTAGATCTCACCCAGGATATAGTACATAACTCCAGTCACTAAAGAAAGATGAACTGGAGTACACATAGAGGAGAACTACAAAATGAACAGGAGAGAGGAATACCTGTCTCATGAGGGAAGATTTAAAAAGTTGTCTTGCTCAGCTTTATACAATAATCCCAATAAAAAGGGCCCATAAAACTTCAGAAGATTTTTTTTCCCCCCAGGAGGGAGCAAGAAACCTTTGAATTTTTAAACAGAGCTTGAAAAAAATAGAAGTTTTAAAATAAAAAATATTTTCAATAAAGCTCGAGGAAACAACTGCATAGCATGGGCCACTGCAATGATGGGGAACTGGAAAGCTTCCAAATGCTATTTTCTGTTGTGCCTATATTAGTAACTATAACATGCCAGAATTAATTTTTTGAGCCTGAGGACAAGTGGCATAGCACAACTTGTATTCATATAGCTAGATACTCCTCCATTTCCCAAAACAGAGTAGCCTTGTCTATTCTGCCTATTGAGAACAACCTCTCATCTGTTCCGTATTATCCCAACTCTTCCTTGGTGTTGTCTAGGACAACATCCCTCAGCACAGGTCATAACCCTGCCATTGCCCATGCTAACATTTAGGACTATGGACAAATGCAAGGCAGTGCTTAAACTTCTGCTGAACCTATTTAGTTTACTGGGCATGGGCAAGCTCCCAGCAACCAGTGTGGGTAAGCGTTGGTTGCAGAGGTGAGCATCAACACACACGACAGTCACTGACTACTGCTAAATACCTGCATTCAGGTGACAACTGGAACGGTGCAGGAATGCAGACAGTTACAGGAAATTAGTTGATGAAAATATGACCAAATGAATAAATCAGGAGCCAAATTTAACTGTGTCTCTTTCCAGTTGGAACAGGGAGTTGGGGAGAGAGGCTTGAAATCCCTGCTTTGAAAAGTGAAGGTAGGAAGATTTAAACCAAACCAACCAACTGAACAACAGCGAAAAGAGAACAGGGTTCTACCACAGACAGGTCACCAGCCTCTGCCTCAACTATCCCTCTACAGGCATCATTAAACAACTTCAAGGATGGAACAAAAAATATTATCTGGCGATACTATGAAGTGACATCTTTAGAAATGTGGAAACCTTGAAGTCTTGTAGAACATAGGACAGTATCAAGGGGGAAAAGCCAGATATGTCAAAGAAATAAGGGTACCTTGGAAAGGCAGGAAGATCAAATGCTATGTAGTATGTTTGATGAGACCATTTAACTGCACTTCTGAAAGATGGGGTTTAACTGGATAGGTACCAGTTCTCTAGAAAAATTTTTGAATGCAAAAGTAAACTGCAAACAAGACAACCAAACAAGCAAAGTTACACAACTCAGAAAAAGTAAGCTTCAAAGAGTCTCATACACAAGATCTGAAGGAAGCTTTTTCTCTTTGCATTGATTAAGTCTCAGTCTGAATACGCTCTCCAGCTTTAAGGCAACGTAGTATTATAGAACAGATGTAGACATTATAGGAATGTCCAGAAAACATTCCATATGATCAACTGAAATATTGGGGTTGTTTACCCTAACAAGAAGACTGAACGAAACTCTACAGCAACTTTCAAATTTATTAAAAGCTGCTGCAAAGAAAAACAGAATAAATGATTCTTTATGTCCCCTGTGGGTAAAACAAGAAATAATTGGCTTAAACTGAGGCAAGGAAGATTTAGTGTGGATCTTTGGAAAAAAAAACTTACTAGCAGCAAGGAAAGTTTAGTACTGAAATAAATGTCCACTGTGTCAGCTGAATCCCCAGTATTAGAAATGATGAATTGTAGTGACAGTTTAGGCACACATAGCAGTTTAGGCTTTGCAGCAGTGTGATTAAGAAAACTGTACTTTCAGGCCTGTTTCCAGTCATACCGAGAGCTAGACTGAACACCTCTGCGTCACCTCGTAGCTATCTTAAGACTTGAAGCTGAACAGTAAACACTCAAAACTGAAAAATTAGTTTATTGCTCTCATTTTACGTAGTCATTGAATGTTAGGAAGTGAAAGAGACATTTTTAAAACTTCATCTGTCCTTGCCAGTGTATCAGTTTCAAAGAATAGTTTCATATTGCTTAAAAAGTGTCATTACTTTTACTTTTTTCAAGTCTGTCTCTCTATATTTTATCTGCCTCCTCATATGACAGAAATTAAACTAACATAGTGAACATATAAATTATGTTTGATTTAAATGATGTTTCTTTTAAAATTTACTATTTAATTAGAACATAATTACATATTATATACATAAAATGACATTTACTTATTATTATTTGATTATATAATTCAGAATTTTTTACAAAACTATGTTTCACTGAAAGTAGACTTTTTTCTTTGTGTTATACACAGATTTCGTGCTTCATGTGGTGAGGGATGTGACTTTGCAAAGCCTGCTACCCCCTACACAAAAATACAATGCATACAACGTAGCAGGCTTTGAGAAAGTAAAAACTTACACACTCAATGTCACAAAGCCTATATTGATTTTGTCAGGTAGCCAAAGTGCTACAGCATTTTTACACTTAATACCTATTAGGTTATCAATGCTTGAGAAAGTGTATGATGAGCCATGTACTTTCTCACTGTTACAGTCTAAGGCACAAAGCTAGGAGCAAATTCTCAGAGGTAGGCACAAAGATCCCACCACCGCCCAACACATCACACATGCAACCTGCCACGAGTGAAGACACAGCTATTAATTCTGAGAATAAAACTGAATGTGGGCAGCCAAGAAGAGAAGGAGATGCTATATCAAGCTTTGGAAAGCTTTTTAGAAATACAGAAATATTTTTATTAAACTGTAGTACTTTGCAATATTCTCATTCCAGGATGGTTACCTTATGTAAGTTCAGAGAATAATCTCTTGGAGTCCAATCTAGACATCGACAAAAGCAAATAAGACATTTTAAAATACCTTCTTCTTATTAGTGTGAAATAAAACCAAGAAAGCTTATAAAGAAAAATGCGGAAAGACCAAAAAGTGAGGTGAATATTTGATTATCTTTGCTTGCAAGTTGGATAGGGAAATGCAGGTTAGGTGTTATTTCTTCATAATTTGGCTGGAGCACAAAATACTGAAAAGCAACCAGGAAAATAGTTTCAATAAGGAAAACTACAATTCCAAACAGGTTTACTGAAACAGTATGCTATTTCCAGTCCCTTCATAAAAAAAGCTGCTAGGATTCTGTTTTATTTTTCAGTGAGATTACCAACTTGAGAAGTGAGAACAATAAGATAAAAACACATCCTGAAGACGTTTATTTTCATACACTACTTACATGGACTCAAACAACTGCATGTAGTGTTCATCCCCTCGTCCTCCTTCCACCTCATGGTCCAACTTCAAAATTATTTCATTTTCAAACTAATAAAGAAAGAAAAATTGAAACACTGAGCAGATATCCAGAGATCAAACACATTTCAATATGGCATCAAAAGAATATCTTTGTATAGTTATATCACAGACTCCCGGGGGTTAAATGCTTGAATATATTCCAGTTGACTAAGGCGCATCTGACTATCTCCAGATATCTGTTTCTTAATACAGACTGATAAAATAACCTGAGAAAACAGGCTTATGGTGTCTGTGTTATGGGTGTTCATAGGACGTCTCTAATTTGAAATGCAGGATTTCAGAGTAACTAGAATCACTTTCACCCAGATAAGATATGAACAGTCCTACAGTATGCAATACCTTATTTAATTGCTATTTGTTAGGTCTGTCTAGACCCTAATTAGGAAACAGTGGCATATAAACAAACACAGCAAACAAGCTATTTTTTAGCTAAACACAATTCTTTCCCCTCTACTGTATCATTTCTTCAATTTTACTTTACAGTTACGACACCACTTCATTTGGAGCCATCAGCAGCCTTATTTCTCTACTTGAAAAGTCTCGGTAATTTCTAGGTAACATACCATTAATATACCACAGTAATATATCATTACCTCTTCAAGAAATGGAAGTACATGTTGAATTATATTTTAATGCAGCACTTTGCAGGATCATACCTTAATTACATAAAGCCTCTTTAAATGTTATTTTGTTACTGCAGTATAAATATACAATTGTAATTTGTCGTTTCAAAGCCTTTACAATACGTTATACACAGAAGACTGCTTTATCATTTGGAAAGGGTTAATGCAATTTAACATCTTTAGATCAGACTTTGTAATTAGTTTGCAATGCTTTTACCATATATTATACAAACTGCATTGAGGTCTGGGAAATTAAAACCGTGGAAACTATAATACATGCATACGGTTTGTTTGGGTTCTCCCCCAGCCCCTTTCCAAGCGCCTTAAACATTAAGATTTGTATGTTCAAAAAATGTCCTCAAATAGTTGATGTTTATGTATCATACTTGTAACAGAAATACAAAAGATGAGTTGGTTTTTTTGTGGGTTTTCTTCTTCAATATAAAATGAAATTTTAGCAGTGGAAAATAAGGGGAAAAAAAAGTAACTTCAGTCAGTTGGAAATTTACTGGGAGAGGGTTCCAAGGAAAATATACCCCAATTAATATTGTCCACTGTAGACCCAGGCATTTTGAACCAAATTACTGGGTGTACTAGCCTATTGTTGTCCTTCAGACATGATCTGAAACAACAACAACAACAAAGTGTTCAAAAAATAAGGTGTTTTAAAATAACCTGATTTATCAATCTTGGAAAACAGAAAACTAATTAAAATTAATGTAATATAAAAACACTGCATGACAGAAAATAATTTGATTCAATAAGCTTAGCAGAAATAAATACTAATATTAAAATGCTGCTGGTTTTAAGATGTTAAAAAAATCACTAAAAAGCAGCCAGCCAATTAGCATAATTTTTCCCAAGCTTCAAATATTACGTTGTGAAGCAGCAGGTATCTTTTTGCACCTGCAGGCTGGAAAGTCAGCACAAATATAGTACAACACCAATGGAAATCCCCTTCAAGGCAGAGCCATTCTTTTACTAACCAGTCTCTAGCTCTAACTACAGTGGGAATACTTTTTATATTCTCTGGTTGCCTAAGTCAGTTTGCCCTTGTTTTGTGCTTCGCCTTTAGTGAATGCCTTCATTGCTTCTAAGCCTCTTGCCTGGTAATTTTCTTTGATTCTTCAATCTTTAACATCTCTTTTTGGCTTGTTATATGAAAACCCTAGAATGTATAAAAGCATTCCAAGATTCATCAGCTTGATTCATAATCTGGGCTTTTAGAAATGCTGAAATGCCAGCCCTTTCACTGACCTTCCATTTCATTTGGGTATGCCCTCTGAAAGGAAGTGTGATACATGAATCTCAAAGTCTTAGTGCAGCTATAATCATTCTTCTCAATCATCTAATTGTATCATGTTCAGATATCACCATGTGAGAAAACAACTTGATATGGATTTGTAAAGAATCTGCATAGTTAGAGAATTAGAAGTTTTTAATGCCAACACTTTTTTAAACTATTCTAATGTGATTGTCAATGTCCTCTTTATGCAGTCACAACACGTCTCAATCCCCTCACCCCAAGATATCTACTAAAATCTTTCAGTATCATATGAATAAATTACTCAGATGTGGCAAAATTTATATCCATATATATAAAAATATATATTCATATATACTGAATGTTTCACATTGTTACATACAGTGTGGTGAGGTAGCAGAAACGAAAGATGGCTTGTTCACGTTGTCTGTTCTATTGCCCTATGAGTCACCTAGAGACATACTAAAAATGAAAGATTGCTGGTGCTCTGAGAGTAAGCACACACGCTAGTGAGAGAAGCATGCAGAAGAGTGCAAATAAGAAAACATTTTGAGAAAAGCAGGAAGCATGTCTAAAAGAGGCTTTTCCAGGTGCTAAAGAAAAATTTGTGTCCTAGTAAGATCTAGCTTCAGATAAAACAAACCTTGGCATAGTATTTTCAAGAAGAGGTGGGAAAGATCTACCACAAGGTTCTAGACAAGCCATTAACACATCAAGAGGCACAGAGAAAGCATTAGAAAAATAGGAGATCTACACTGAAATAAAGCTCTGTTGCTTTACATCAATATGATTATTAAAAGCACTGTAAAAATGACAGAATTCACTACTGTACTAACACAGCAAGTTTTCACATTTTTCTTTCATGCAAAATTTCACGCAATTTTCAGTATATGCATAATTCTGTTTTCTCCCTGGAGTGTTTCTGTGTAAGTGAGAGCTTTGGCAGACTGGGATCCAGATCATCCCATCAGAGAACTGGAAGCCTTTCATGGTAGAAAAAAATTACTATAGTATTTTATATACAGTACTATCAGATAACTGCAATGCAAGGAATTTTTCCTTACTTAAATATATCTTCATCACAAAGGTCAGCCCTGAGCTGAAGAAGCCAAGCCCAAGGCTATGTATAAGAAAATAGTTCCCTTAGAACACCAAGCAGGTCATGCATATCTTCAGATTAATGTTTTGGAAGGGACAATTCCTTCAGTTACAGAAAACATGATATTCTAACTGAAAACATGTTACTACATGTACTTTCTTCAAGTAGGTCATGATTAAAACCCTCCACCCAGAAAATTACTCAGCATTTTTCAAGAACAAAGGGCAAGCATTCCCCATTTTCCTCCACATTATTTGATAGCCATCACTTTTGTCCTGAGCTTCAGCTAAACAGGACCAGCAAATGCCAAAGCTAGTCCAGAATATAAGCCAATCAAAAGATTTTGCCCCCAAAATAAAAAAAGTGCAATTATGTTGAAACAGATTTATAAACTACATAATATGTAAAATTCTCTGTTTAAACATCCTTAGATCTATCCCTGAGAGCAACCTAAAAAAAAAAAAAAAAAAAAAAAAAAAAAAAAAAAAAAAAATCTACATTCTATTCAAATTTAAAGTTTTAAGATAAATCACAGATGTTGCCTGCTCACTACCCATTCACTGTAGAATTTCTCAGGTTTCACCTTCACACAGCAACAAGTACAATTCCATACTGAGACGGAAGAACTAGCAGGATTACTCAACAGTATTCATCAAAGACAGCAGGAAGCCATGCATCCAACCCCAGATCTACTGGGTCATCCTGATGTTGCACACTGCTCTTTAGACAGAAGACTAAAGTGGGCCATTGCTTCTTTCGAGGAGGTTTGAAACATTGTCTTGAGTGGCCTAACTTCTACTCATCACACAAAAACCAAAAAACTAGGTGCAGAAAATTAGGCAATACTGATACACTCCTCTTTTCTTTAGAAGGGGCGGGGAGAAAGGAGTAATTTCAACCACTTCATATTTCTCAGACCAAGTCAAAACAACAAAACCACAGCTGTAAATGTCTGAAACCAAAATTGTCTGTATTATTATAATGCAGCAGCAGACATAAATGCTTCAAACAGAAATACTTAAAACACTTCACAGGGGGTTGATGTGATACACAAGAACTTGGATACAAGTTGTGTACCCACTATACAATGGCATAGACAGGGACTTCTCCAGGTCAGCACCAGATATAACATATTTTAAGATGACTGAGAAGGAAAGTAATGTTTATGAAAACATGAATAGCACTGTTTTAAATGGACATAGAATGGTTAAAATATTTTGCTGCCTGGATGAAGGGTAAAATTGAGAAAATATATTGCTATTTATTATCAGTGAGATGCCTACATATAAAAGGTCATTGCTGAATGTGAATTTGCAAACCTGTATAGTATGCATATGAGAAACATTAATAGCAGTATAGGACTAACTCCAGCAGAACTGAGCAGCATGTAGTCATCCAGTATTTCAACAGAAGTTGGCAGTAAACTTTTCATCTCTGTGGTGTGCCGAATAGGCTCTACACCGCTTCTCAAAATACTTAATGACTTCAGATCTCAGAGTCTCTATTTAAGAACTATGTCCCATAATGCTCTCAGAGAAAACTAAGTTGTTCAGCAGAAACAGCAATCCCATTTTCTGATTTGAGTAGAAGGAAAGGACTACTACATTAGTACTGTTTCTTGATTTTATTTTTTTTTTAATAGGAGTGTCAAATAAAAGGGAACCCTATTTTTTCTTTAGAGGCCACAAAGAATTTTGGTTTGTTAGGAGTACCAATACTCTAATCCAGAACAATTCTTTGTCCTGTTACTTGCAGACTTGCTACTCTAATATTAGGTGTTTCTCTGAAATTAGAATACAAATTAAAGATTGCCAGTGGAACAATAAATATTATACCAATACTAGAGAATAAAGAGCTGTCATTGAAATATAGATAAACAGAAAAAAAAATTACTTTGACTGATCCAGGCTGCAAAAGAAGTATAAAGGGCTCAGAATTAAATTCTATGATTAAGTAGTATATGTATCAGTGTATATATGTGTATTAGCAACATGGGTAACATAGGTACACGGCAGTTTCAGGACAAGGCAATATTAAGCAAAAACATCCAATCCAGTCATTTTCTAAGGCTGAAGTCTGTAGACTTACTGCAGTAAAGACAGAAATCTGTGAATATAGTGCAAGTCAAGCACCAGTTAAAAAGCATCCACCTCTTAAATCCTTCCTAGTACTTATTCAGCAGGTAGAGAATTGATTACTTCTCTAAGAGGCAATAATTTCACAGATGCTGGATCTGAACAAAAAAACCCTCTTCCTAAGCATCCTTCCTGCAGTTTCTCAACAAGCTGCAAAAAAAAGTCAGTTGCTTGAACCAAAATAAATAAAAAAGCTGGCAGAAATTAGAATAAAGTTTTAATGTGTCTGTGCCAAAATTAAGCCCTGGAAAGGGTATTTTTTCTCTAACTTAAACAGTGCGCCTAACTGTCATTGGCACCAATTTGGCTTTAAAACTACCTGCTTATCTACCTAATAGATCCAAGAAATCTTCATGATTCCGAACACACTTCAATACCAAACCACAGAACATCTCCATTTTTTCTCATGGATCTGTCTGAAGCACCAAGCCATACAAACTTGGTTTCTGCTAATGGGATGATCTCACATGCTTCTGAAATCTTATGCATAATAAAATTTCAAGAACTGAGAGTAAGAAATATGGGTATTTACAGCAATTATAAATCACGCGCATCAGAGGAGCTTGCTGAGAACACCTATATTCACTCATTTAGTAACCTTTTAAAGCTGTTAGCTCCGAAAGATACAAGAGTCCAATAGGTTCACTAAGAATAAACACCTATCCTCTAACCCTACCAATAGCTATGTAAGCCCAAGAATACACCATCAGTCAGCACTATTTTCTGACTCAGTCCAACAGTCATGAAGGAAAGCAAATATAGAAAACTTCCCCAGATGGCTTCAGCAATTGGTAGAACCAATGAGAGACACTAAATTGAAAATACCACACACAAACAGAATGACTTCTTTGAACAAAAATATAAACACAGATAAAATAATCTTTCCTAAGCTAAGTTAAATCCTTAACATAGCTTGAATCCACATTTACTCCAATGATCTTTTATTTTTTTAATTTTTTTTAAGTTTGGTTTGGTTTTGTTATTTTTTTAATTCTTTTCTAGCTTTTGGCCTCAGATTATCAGTTAGAACAAATAGTACTAGGTTGCTTGACAATGTGTCTTTCTTTGGGAAGCCTTCATAAAGTAAACAACCTGATCTTTCAAGGAAAGATGGGTTATCAACATTTGGAGGATGGGATTCTTTTAATATCCCATGTCCAACTGTGGTGGGTTGACCCTGGCTGGATGCCAGGTGCCCACCAAAGCTGCTCTATCACTGCTCTCCTCAGCTGGGCAAGGGAGAGAAAATATAATGAAAGGCTCGTGGGTCGAGATAAGGGCAGGGAGAGATCACTTACCAATTACCATCACAGGCAAAACAGACTTGACTTGGGGAAACTACTGTAATTTATTGCCAATCAAACCAGAGCAGGGTAATGAGAAATAAAACTGAATCTTAAAACACCTTCCCCCCACCCCTCCCTTCTTCCTGGGCACAGCTTCACTCCCAGATTCTCTACCTACCCCCCCCAGCAGCGCAGGGGGATGGGGAATGGGGTTACGGTCAGTTCATCACACGTTGTCTCTGCCGCTTCTTCCTCCTCAGGGGCAGGACTCCTCACACTCTTCCCCTGCTCCTGCCTGGGGTCCCTCCCATGGGAGACAGTCCTCCATGAAATTCTCCAGCGTTAGTCCTTCCCACGGGCTGCAGTTCTTCACGAACTGCTCCAGCGTGGGTCCCTTCCACGGGCTGCAGTTCTTCAGGAGCACACTGCTCCAGTGTGGGTCCCCCATGGGGTCACAAGTCTTGCCAGAAAACCTGCTCTGTGGGCTCCTCTCTCCACAGATCCACAGGTCCTGCCAGGAGCCTGCTCCAGCGTTGGCCTCCCACGGGGTCACAGCCTCCTTCGCGCATCCCCCTGCTCCACCGTGGACCTCCCTGGGCTGCAGGGGGACAGCCTGCCTCACCATGGTCTTCCCCATGGGCTGCAGGGGGATCTCTGCTCCGGCACCTGGAGGATCTCCTCCCCTCCTTCTGCACTGACCTGGGGGTCTGCAGGGCTGTTTCTCTTATGTGTTCTCACTTCTCTCTTCTGACTGCAACTGAGCAAGTTTTTTTTCCCCTTCTTAAATATCTTATCCCAGAGGTGCTACCACTGTCGCTGATGGGCTCAGCCTTGGCCAGCGGCAGGTCCATCTTGGAGCCAGCTGGTATTGGCTCTGTTGGACATAGGGGAAACTTCTAGAAGCTTCTAGCAGCTTCTCACAGAAGCCACCCCTGTAGCCCTCCAGCTACCAAAACCTTGCCATGCAAACCCAATACACCAACACATAGGCAACTAGCTTCCCTTTATATTTGAAGGAGAAGGGGATATATTTGCAGGACTAATTCTATCCACAGATGCTGAATTTAAGTTGGATAAATTGCCTTTCCAAGATTCTTAGCTCTCTGAGCTAATGATAGACAGAGCCTTGATGGCTAAAATTAATAGACATTAATGGCTTCCTCCCTACACCTTCAATAAGAGTTAAAATTACAAGCCTATAAATTTTCTTCTGGGTGAATGGAAGTCACATGTGCAAAGTAAAAGAAGGATCGTGAAGAAAATGTCTTAGTATGCCATACATCCACATACATATTCCGCTCCATTAAATATATATGTATAGTATGTCATTCTTGAGAAAACCAGAGGGGGAATTTTGTTTTCTCTGGGATTAGTTGATTTCCTAGAAATAGCTAAATAAAATAAAATTTATTTTATAAATAAATTACAGAGCCTTTTTAGCTGGCACCAACACAACATGTGTGTCCACCCAGAATGGAGCACTGCCGCACAGATGTGTCAGCACAGTACCACATCGAGTTAAGAAAAATCAATCTTTTTGGCAAAGTTTATTAAATCATGTGGGAGGGACCAGACAATCTCTAGTTCCAGTGCCGGTACAGACTCAACTAGTAAAGATGTCTCTGTGCTTTCTTCCCCTCTCCCATTAGAGAAGATTACATTGGAAAGAAATTATTTATTTTTAAAGTTCAGCAAAATTATGTTTTAACTGAATGCCAGTCTAGGCTCCTGAGTGCCTAAGGCAGTCCTGAAATACCATGTTTTCATTCTCAATGTTTTATACTAAAGCTTTAAGCAAATATCCTATATAATACTAAATTCCAATTTGTAAATGAAAATTGTCCACTAGCAAAACCTAGAGTTTACGTGTTTGTGTATCAAATAATTTTCCATTCCTATTAATTCTTTGCCCTTTCTAATTAAGATGGTAACAATTTTAAGTAATAAAACTTAACGTGCCTTTCCTTAAAATATATATTTTTAAAAACTCAACAGAATTGCCAAACTTACAGATGCAAGTTTAAGAGATTTATCTTAATTACCTCATCCATAGGAAAGGAGAGAATAAAAACCACAATTCTTGACCAGTGAATGATCGTAATTTCTTAAGCAGAACATTAGAATCCAATGGGACTCATCTGATCAATTATGAAATAGTTTTAGTGCCATCTGATAAAAATTACCTCTTCTTTTTAACCTGCAATAAAATGAACATCCTTGCTCCTCAGCACTGAAAAAATATCACCTGAAACTTATTTATATTAGAGTAAGAAGTGATTTAAGGGTCACCTAAGTGTCTGGCATCTTCCAGGCTCCTAAGCTGTTGTTCTTGTTAATCGGTCAGTATGACTGATGAGTTTTCAGGATTTTTGATCTGTACAGATCTAGGCATCTCTCCCAAGAGATGAAGTATAAGAAAAGAGCAGGAAAACATTTTTAAGAAGGCAAATATAGGACTATTAGGACATGGAGGGAACAGATGCACAGAAGCAAAGTGGTTTTTAATCTTGGCCTTGAACCAAAAGCTTTGCACTGTGAAATACAGACCAAAATGGAAGTTCCATCTGCTTGTTTGTTCCACACCTAGTTGACACAGAAATGCCCCACATGATTTAAAGTATTAAACATAGCTGGGTATATGAATGAGATATTTATATTTACTTTCCTTTGAATGTCTAAAATTATGACTTTTTGTTTGCCACTTACCATTACACAGATTGTTCTGAATTAATTATTTGTGTAACTACAAAGCCCGAATCTCCCATTTAAAATTTACTGTGAAAGGCAGTGTGCAAACAGAGAATAAGGTGAGTCCATGCCCAAAGTGCTTGCATAGAATGGAAAAGTCAGGCAGGAAAGAAACTGACAGCTACTCACTGCCCAGGTGGACAGGAGATTTAGATTACATTCCCAAATGTCCTATCCCACCATCCCTATTTCTATTCCATCAATCAAAAATATTTAAAACTTGTGATTTAAAAATCCTTTTCCTTTGCAAAAGTAATGTACAAAACATTTTAGGAATGTCAGTTCTTCACAGTGGTTATTTTTCTCACAACAAATATTAAGAAAAATTAGAGTTTCCTGAGAAATCTGATAATATATAATTAAGTATTCACTGCTACTTCTGTCAGATATTCTGTATTAAAAATTGGAAGTTCTGGCTTATCAATATCTGTGCCCCAGGGAAGGGATATAATGAAAAATTTAGATTAGAAAGGACCCATAGAGGTCATTTAATTCTACCTCCTACTTAACCAAGGGCTGACTTCAATGTCATGTCTTGCTGCTCAGAACCTTTTTCAGTAAAATTCTGAAAATTTTGATAAAGATTCTGCAACCTCTCTGGGCTCCTATTCCAGCACCTTATTGCTGCTATTGTGACTAAAGTTTTACTTAAGTCCAACTAAATCACTCTGGAGACCCTCACTCACTTGCATAAGAGCTCTTCCTTTTATTCTTAATATTTTGGATTTTACTTTCTGTAAGCAGAAAAGCCCACACAACAAATTTTTACCAGGAATAAACTGACCACATGACATTTTAATGAATTTTCAGAGTATTTTTAATTACCTTTCTGAATTCTCCTGTCCTTTGATATTCACACAGCATCATGTCAAAGAATATTGGGATTGTGGCTTTTCGTAGTTCAACTTCTGGAATAAGAGTCATTTCCAAGATGGGTCCAACCATCCCCGGAATAAAGCAAATTTTATTCTGGCCTGAAACAGAAATGCAAATTGGGTATTTGAGAGGAGAGGAAAATAAGGGTTTTTTTTGTTACGGGAACATTTAGGACATGCAATCATATAAAGCAGTGTTTCAAACTATCTATGTTGGCAAAGTCTTACAACTTAGTCACTCATCTCTATTCCTTCTCAAAAGCTGAAAGCATGTTAATGGATATAGTCTCATTCTAAGATGCCAGAATTCAGTGCCAGAAATAAGCATGTATGCCAGCTGAGTTGACATTTTCAGTGAACATTTCAGTTTTTCAGCTTTTGACATCTCTTTTTAAATGCTTGGAGTAATAAACCCAAGAATCCCCCAGGAGCAGGAGCACACCACGTGGTAATGTCGCACTGTGTAACCTTTCTAGCTTATGAAGGTGAAAAAAATTACTTGCTTTCCTTTTTGAATAGCATCAAACATTGCAACCAATAAAACAAACCAACCAATGCATCAAACATTGCAAGCAGTAATAGAAACACTATCTACGCAAATCCTAAAACGACACAAAATTATCCCGTAGCACAACCGCTACATCAGCTGCCAATGAACATCCAAATCTACAAAAAACTCAGCCAGGCCCAAGATGTTCTTCAAATGTTGCTTGTTTCTTGAGGAAGAAAAATGTGGTATGTGGAGCAGACCACCATCAAAATCCGATGACCTGCATAAGAATGTCCATACCGCCTAAAGCTTGTAAGGAGATAAAATATTCTCATAAACAAATATGACTAGACTTGTTCCATAACTAAAAAGTAATCTGATTCTGATTTGCCTCTCACATGGGTGCCATACTAATGTAACTCTAGGCATAATTGAACTATGACTTCCACAGTTTTATGCAATATTATTTTTTCTTCCACTCATGTTGATTAAAATCATTATTAATCCTAGTTAAATCAATAATGTCAGTAAGATTGAAATGAATCTTACAGCAACTGAATAACTTCCAATACCTATATTCATTAGACCTTACAGGTCTGTAACTTTTGAAAACCACAGAAATTCATGTATTACATAGCTATCCATTCACCTCTAAAAATCTTCACTCTCCCAAGCAACCATCTTACATGAGTAGAAAAGAGAGAGAAACTTTTAGCTAAATGATAGCAATACCTATTGCCTGACCAAGAGACCTAATCTTACACTAAAACCCAAAAGACCTCAGCGCACAACTTCAAATAAATGCATAAATAAAGTTCAAAAAAATTAAAAACAAATTTAAAAGGCTTGTTGAAGACTATCCTGCCATCAGCAACTGTTATTTCCATTTCAGGAATCAAGAGTGACATCTCCTCAAACCTCAGAATGACTGAATGACTGAAATGGACAAAGGAAGATAATCTGCCCAAGAGAACAAGGCAATTCAATTTGTAATTTGAAAGGCACCCTAGAGTTCACAGTATGAGATTCTTTGACATACATTCACCCGTTTCAATCTTGCTGTATATGTATCCCTCAAATGTGGTTTATACTTAAGATGCCCTGCTGCTTTTCAGAATGCAGATTCTTTCTTGTTAAAGCTACAGAAGGAGCCTGAAAATTATAGAAAATAAATGGAAGGGGCATTTATTATTAAGTGAGAATTATTGGATATTAGTTTGAAACATTTCTCAAGCTATATGCCTCACTTTTTCCATTGGGTATGTAAGACAATATTACTTAAATAAAATAATAATGCATTTGGATATTAGAAAACAATCCTTTAGTCTTCAACATTACACTAGGCAAAACTGTTAAAGGCCCTTAAATTTTTATAAAGCCATTGTGTTTGCTGGTTTTAATATGGACTCTCAGATTCAGCCTGAGTAGAATGTAAACAGCAAATCTCAAATACACACAAGTGGAAAAGAGCTTCTGCAAGATTTGTTGTACTGTGTAGTAAAATGAAAACCTGAAAGTTTATTTTAAGAAACAGATATCAATGGTTCTAGAATCAAGAGTTCATTTGAAAAGGATTAATTTCCAATTTACACCTATCAATGTTAAAGGATGACAATGGTGTTAAACTAGAAAATTAATGACTATGCTGAAAGCAGGTTTGAGAGTTCACCAATTAATGAGCAAAAGTATCAAATCCTTTAAAATCTTGACTACATCTTTTTGATACATCAGAGTATACTGATGCATTAAAAATTTTTTTTCTACTAAAAAATACTAAAAGAAAAACATTAAGAAAAGAAAGATTGAAAGGGCTATATATCACCAGGAGTATGTACAAGGTGATGAAAACTTTTAAAATCTCCAGGCAAGCACTGATACGCTGGTACACCTAGGAAACTAGAAAGTTTAATAGAGATCATAAAGAAATTTCACGTCCTAAAAGAAGAACTTTGTCAAAAATTTCCAAGATGAAACAAATATTCTACATAAGTTCAGTTAATAAGAAACAATCCATTTCAGTGCATTTTGAAAATCATAGTTGGCTTCCTTGTTTAATAATATTCGGTGATATTACAGCCTCTCCACAGCTTATTTTACCTTGCAACATTGCTGTGTCAGAGGTTCAAATACACTGCAAAACTTCCTTGACCAGCTCAGGGGTGAGAGGAAAGGTAAGTAACAGAATGTGAGCACACTAAAAGGAGAAACATGGAATTACTTTTGCTTCTACAGCAGGCATTGACACCCTACTGAGGGAAGAAAACGTCCGCATTTTGAGATAATGTTTCTTTACAGTATATATGGTATATCAGGGAGACAGGGAAGTGTGCTGCACTAAATAGTATTTATGAATAAAACAGTAGATTATATGAAAGAGTAGAGCATACAATGCACTATTCACATTAATTCTGTATGTTGAATTCTGTTCGGAATAAACTGTATGCTTATTCCAAGCTCAAAGCTGAAGAGCTGTCCTTCTGTGATAACACTGACACTATCCCACTGGACATTCCATTCTGTTATAAATTTCTGAATAGTTTTGTACTCAATAACCTAATTATGGCTAAAGTTTTAATAACATGCAAAAAATACCGATACTACTGGAAAAAATGCTCTTTTATTGCAGGCACTGAGGAGATTCCACACTATTCTTAAAATATAAACTTCTGAAACATTGAGATTACACAAGTTTTCCTGGATGAAATGACTGCATTTTAGCCAAGTCAGAACCATAAGGACCTCAGGAAAAAGGGAAAAATGCTATTAGCTTATGATCAGCACTCCACTGAAGTGGCACATAGGAATGAAAGACCAGAACTGGCTTGTGGTCAAGAGATCTCAAACAGACAGAATGGTTGTAAAGCCTTTTCTTCTGTCTTCTCTCTGTCACTAAACTGATAAAATCTAGTCTTTTCATGAGTAACTGTCTGAAATTTGACATTCAGCTTGCATTTCAAAGTATAATCGTAGGTATCATCATAATTGTCTTCATTGTATATTTCAAAAAACCCCTATAATACATATTTTCATAGAACAATACACTGTTGTTCCCTTTATGATGAACTCTCAAAGAAGCAGTAGCAGAACATGGCTGTACAATAAATGTAAAAACATTTTGGAATTTTAACCCAAACAGATTCCAACTCTGAGCCTACTAATTTCTGGAACTGTAGATTCAGACCGAGCGGTAATCTTCTCAGGGAAAATTTTTCTGGTTCTCAATTTCAGCAAAGTAAGATTTCTGAAATCTTCTCATTTCAGCCATCTTTGAAATCTGAGAGAAGGTTGTGAGTTCTCTTAGAAATAAAAATTAGGCAGTAGTCGAACAGTATCTCATGTCAGTTCCAAGCTTAATCACGGGAGTGAAAACATATTTTAAGTTCAAATAACAGAAATATTTACAAAAGCACTTCATGTGAGATATTTTTCAATGAAACAAGCAATATGCTATGGATTTAGTTGCAATTAAGTTCATTTGCCTACTCACCAAGTTTGTACCACATATCACGGATAGCAAAGCCAATTAAACGCCTCATATCTCCGTATCTAGAAAAAAAAAAAAAGTATTTTTATCATTATCTTTATCATCATTTTACTACAAAATTAAAGACATAAGCTAAAGTATACATTTTTGCTTACTTGTTCTGGATTTTGTTGTATTTTGCATGGGAAAAGTTTTCTAGCTGTAGTGAATCTTGGGTAATAAAAGCCACAGCCAAATGAAAATAGTTGTTCCACAGCTGTAAATTGAATATAAAGAAATTATAAAATGTTTTGAGAAAAGCAGGAGTAATATTAAACTATGCATAATGCTGAATAATTTATGAAACCAAATGATGCAAGCAATATGAGATTTTTATATTATGCAAAGATGTACATCATTGGTATTATGCAATTAGCAGAAAAGCAAGAAAGATGAATTTTAATAACCACCACTACACATTTGTTCTTAGTAACACAGCAGCTGACTAAATACTGCTAAAAAAAGATTCATATGAGATTCATTAGCTAACAACATTAAACCATGAACCATAGCAAGACTAGTGAAATACATTACATGCCAGTGAATCTTAACAACTTGGAGCTATAGGCATCCAATATAATTACACTGTATCTGAAAACTACTTCAAAAGGCATCTACTGTCTTCTCTTTGGATTCTAATTCAACAATGATTTGTGTGAAATTTCAACATATTTTGTTAAGAGCTCTCTACATGAAATGAGGACAAAATACATCCCTAACTACTAATAGTACTGAGTCATGTACTTGAACTAGAAGAAAACCCCTTATATTTCCAGTGCACAACCCTTCATTTCTGAAAGCAAATTACTTGTTCTCCAGACAATCAAAATGAAGTACTGCTCTCACATGCTAGAGATGGAAAGGGAAAAAAGAACCTTCACTAGGAAACACAAATTCAAAGAAGTAAATACTATTTTCAGAGCTTCTAAGCAGTCAGCAATGACTTCAGACACTTCTTTTAAAAACAGAGTTGCATCTAAAAATATGCATGGTAGGTATCAGTGAGACAGTAGAAAGGCAATGGTCAATGTATTCAGTGGTAATTTAAAGGACAGAAACAAAACATATAACATTATTACAGAGCTCTTAATTTTATATGGTGAAATACAACCCTAGGTTGGGAATCTACACTAAATAGTCTAGAAATGTAATACTTCATCAGAAACTTAACTGACCTCTGTCCTTTATAACCTGGAAAACTCTCTTATGCACAAATAACCAGCAAAACCAGATACCAACTCACAAAACCACATACAAAAATACAGACATTTCCTATAATAAATAAAATTCTCAAACATCCTCTGTAATGTGAAGAAGATCCTACATTTAATTTATTCCTCCCTTCGAGGCCCAGCTAAAGCTCTCCTTAGCAGACTTGCTTATTTAAAAGGCCTTAGGAGGGCTGTTTCTGTCTTTAAGTATTTACAGTCTGGAGACCATAGTTATCCCGGGCGCAGATACACAGACTCAAGTAGCATTTCACTGGAGAGAGTTATTAATCTGTTACATATTATACCATTCCAAGATGCTCTGAATTCACCCAAACCAATCACAGCCTTATAAAAAACTACATTTGAATATGAGCACTAGTAAGGCAGCAGCTTTTTTTCCACCCTTAATACAAACATTTAAATTATGTTCATATCTAATTTTTGACAGTATACTAATAGTACATACTAATCTAGAGCTTTTTTCCCCAGGATAAATGTTATTTATGTTTTCCCCCTTATCAAAGATTTTAAAAGATTAATTTGACCAATTCAGAGTTTTCAGTCCCTTGAGAAGCTGTATTTATTGATGTGTAGGGAATATACTTTTCATATGTCAGTTACACCAGTAAAATGGAATATGTCTTAAATCATTCTAAATTATGGGGAGAAAAACAAAGCCTTATTACTACAGCTAATGGTCTATTTGTTCACTTAATAGCTCCAAGTTCAATGCCACCTTTGTCGGAGACACACCCTAAAGACTCAATATCCTTATTTATAAAATACATTTCCTTTCCTCTTCAGAGTACCCATGATGGCTGAAAAAATATGATCCTTTGCATTCCAATAGCGTATTCAAGTTAAGGACTTGCAAGCTTTTAAGTCCCAAAACTAAGTTTAAAACCCTGTGAGGCAAAGTAGTCTCTCAGAAGTAAAAAATGGCAACAGCTGATAGAAACAGATTCTTAAGATGAAAAAAAAAATGCTTATGAGACCTGTTTTGTTTTCTCTTAAGCCTACAATACTGTTCCAAGTTGTTTAGCATTTGAACATCCAGTTATGTAGCATGTGGTAGGGCTGAAGTGAAGTAGCACAGTGACAGGAGAAGAGCTCTTGTGCTCTGATTTGTGTGATACGCTTTGCTGCTCATTGACGTGAACTCCAGCGCTGAGTTGTCAGCTAGGGACAGAGTACTGGGAGACAAAGCTAGAGCTGAGAAGTGACCCTTCTCTGTAATTAGTTATCAATTACTCATCGCAAACTCCTACTGAGAAGCAGCATCTGACAGTAACAGCACAGGCTGGCTTAATGCGTTGTAACACTTCAAAACATGGCGACTGAATTGGCTGGGTATGGTGTTAACCACACATGCTGACAGGGCTTCAGATCTCTCAATACCCCTCTATATAAGGGCTAAGGGAACTTAAAAGAAGAGGATCTCTCTTTCCTTTTTTTTTTTTTTTTTTTTTTTTTCCCCTCAGAAAACACAATGTGCCTTGCCCCTAGAAAATGTGACAGCTGCCGAATTGGAAACTGTGGAAGTAATTTAGTGAGAAACTTCTAGCCATCTCACAAAGTAGAGTAGATCTGGATGATTTTTCAGGATAACTACCAAAAGTAAACACTGCTGCTGCCTCCTTCATACACACCTCTGAAACCAATGCCTCTTTTGCACTAATGTCTACCTTTTAGCCTTCATTTTCTCTACAGACATCTTTGCTCAATTCTTTTTGATAATGTAGGAGAAACAAGTCGTCTTTGGAAGACTTTTGAAATTCTGACAAATTATTGCAGATACTAAATGTACTCTAGCATTTCATAAAACAGACAAGATGACAGTTTTGTTTAATTTTCTTTCTTGAAATATTATGGTGAAAGCAAGCTCAGCCCCTTAAGACCAGCAGACATAATACATTTCAGTTAGATACTGGGTTCATTACTTTGATTTTGTAGAAAAATGGTTATAATGGTTATAAACTTCCTGCATGTATGCATAACTGCAAACTACATGTAGTTACCACAGCTATTGAGCTAGGTTAGCTAGAAATAACCTTTTTGAACCTTTGAATAATGTTTATAAAAAATGATCCACTGATTTCCAAGATATATGACATTCTCAATATGTGATGATTTTACCTCAGTAATGTTCTCTTTCACATACTGGAATATATTTCTTCATCACTTAAAACTCAATAATTTAAGAAACATCTATTTTTTACTATTTTTGTGAGACTTCTGAGTACAAACAATTTTAAACAAATGAATAGCAACCTGTGTTTTAAATAAACTATTCAATTGGATCAACCACAGACACTGAAATTCAGTCACAAAGCACACACGGCTGCATCATGCAGTCTTAAAATTCTGAACCAACATTCATGAAGATTATCCTGCGCTGTCATTTAGAATATCTCACTAGAAAAATACAGGTTGCTAAACAGAGGCATAAGCAGAATGTGAAGGCTACAATTCAGAATAACTCACCAACTGATAAATATTAAAAATCAATTAAAGTAAGCATTGCATTCTGTTTAAGTGGAGTCTTGACAAATATAAGTTTCAGAGTTATAACTGATTCATAAATTCTGGAAGTTACAAACACAATATTTACGGCTTATTCCTATAGTATGCAGACTGGTTCATGACAGGTGTAGTGTGTTCTTTGAGGTGGAAGAGAGAGTATTAAGCATCTCAAAGTAAAGAATTATGAAAATCCTTTGGGACCTATGCCAAAATTTCTTTGCATTGGTTATGTACTTCAAAAGGACAGAACAAAGGTAGAAAATTTTCAGGTTAATGAAAGTAAGTTTACAGAAGCCTTGAAGAAACACAGCACATTATATAAACCAACAAAAGTTTGTTTTATTCATTTTCAGTCTTTAAAGATTTTCATGGCATACTCCCATTCTCTCCTTATTTTTGTCATATGCTTCTTACTTAATGATGCAACTTAAGAAAAATACTTGCTAATAGTTTCTACTCCACACATCTACGATTCCTATGTTGGAAAACATCCCAAACCTCTGAAATAAGACATTCCCAAACCCAGTAAATTTTAGTTTCATGTATGCAAAGTTTTCCAGAATTTATATCCTGTGTATTTCTTTCCATTCTGAGCAATGAGTCCAAAGAAATTTGCAGATGAACATCGAAAAATCAATTACTTATCACAGGTCACTCTAGGAAGACCCAGCCATATGGTGGTAGAAGGATCAAAGATGAACTTTTAAACTCTGAAGTTTGATAATTTTCAAATGCACAATATGATATATAAAAACATAACATTTCTAGTATTGCTAGTATACTTAATACAGCTAGCTAAATTTTCTAATGATTGCATTATCTATTAACTTCTGCATCAGCCATCTCCTAGGATTTTCTAAAATGTCTATCACTATCGTACATGTATTTTTGCACAGTACAGTGCGTATTTTTCCCCATATATTTGTAATGCAGTGAAGCTTTTGATTTTGGCGTTTCTAACTGAAGATTCAAAAATAAAAAATAAGGTGCACAACTCTGCCTGTGATGCTAAAATACACTTCATTACTGCTGAGTTATTAATGGTGCCTAGTGCATGCAAGAAAGATAGGAAAAATGTGAAAAATAAGCATTTTCTTTTAAATCAGACTGATGTTATAATGGAATGTGGACTATGCCTTTTATAATAAAATTCTGTAGCAGGAATATAGATGGTTAATATGAAATTATAATTGCTATAACAGTACAGATTTAGAAATATAATCCTTTCTAATGCCCTGTAAAAATACTGCTAACAGAGGGGAAGGAACAGGAACCAATAGCACTGTATTTTCCAGAATAGAAACTCTATGGTAGCTGTGCCTGACCACATCAAAATGGTTTCTATTTGTTCACTCTTCCCCGTCCCTAATATGTCAAAAGCTGCCATCTCCAATCAGAAACATTATAAAAGGAGTGTTGCACAAAAAAAGTCATTTCAATGAATTAAGTGGCTTTAAGGGTGGCAATGGATGCTGACTGCATTATACTGCTGTTGTGTTCAGTCACCGAATGGAAATACTTACTAGGCAGAGCAAGATTTCTAAAACCAAAGCTGATGGACCCATGAGTTGACAGTGACAAGAGACTGAAAATACTCTGTTCTCCTAGACAAAGGTAACACCTAGCTAATGACATCAGCTACTAACAGAAACAAACAAAAAAATGTCATACGAGGTCTAAATAGGTTCTATAAAGGTAAACATGCATATTGGAAAATTTAATCGACATTTTGAAGTGAACCATTAAACATTGTTATCTTCATTTTTCTGTTGATGAAAGACTGGCTTGTGGTTCATTCAAACTAAATAAAATTAGGAGGAGAAAACCCATGATTTCCAAGTTGAAAAAGGGATTTCTGCTGGTGCAAAACCAAAAAGAAATAAAACCTTCTTTCCTAGTTCTGCATTCATAAAAATAAGGAAACTGCTGACGCTTAAGATGTGTCTGGTAAATAGAAAGATCATTTAATTATTGTATTTCTATATAACAACAAAAAAAATGTTAATTCACATTTGAACTTAATTCTTTCATACCCACATCTCTATATCGTTATGGACAGATAATATTTGGCTTCAGAATTGAACTACTGTCCAATATTTGCTTCATTAAAACTCCTTGTGAATCAAATAAATGGCAAATCAACTAGCTGGATGTTCTTCAGTATAAAATAGAAATGGGTGTACAAAGACACTTTTTCTTTGGGGTAAAAGTATTTAGACTGCTTATGGAAAGCCACATTATCCCCTGATTATTCACCCTTATCTAACACCCTGGGGGCTACCCGTGAGGTATGCATATAATATTTTGTCTTGAAACAGACATTTTCAGTCAAACAAAATCAGCATTTTTTGATTGAATAAGATGGTACAATTACCACAAAAGGTAAAAGTGTACTGAAAAGTCCCAGAATTGTCCTATTTACAACAAATGAAATACACTTCTCAGACATTTATTGATACCATGAATGTATATATTGCCCAAGTACAGAACCACACAAAGTTTTTGTTACAATTAAACGCAAGAAACCGGTGTGGTTTTCAGGAAACATTTTCCCAAAATATATTGTACAATTTTTAATATTTTTGTTTGTTTGTTAAGTCTCTTCTGAAGAGCCCATTTCAACTCATACACCCTAAATCCAGAATTTGCACATTATTATGGTGCATCTGTTCTGCTATCCTGCAAAAGCCCAGCTGCAAAGCAGTGATCTGGACAGGTTGTCTGATCTCTGTATGTGAAACTGGCAAATCCTTAAAGAATTATTACTTGATACAAAACAGCAAAAAATTCCAACATTGCAATCTCCTTTAAAATTGTATGTTGAACACATCTGAAATCACCTGCAATGGCTGTATTTCCAAAGCAAAATTGTCTTTATTAGTAGAAACTGGTAATGAAGAAGAGCTAGCCGTACTCTACACACCCACCCCTGCAAAAAATCCCAAACACCTAAGCCAATCCACAATACAAATCCTCTTACAACTACATAACATGAACCTGACTAGTGAGCACCAGTATGTGGCAAGTAGTGTGGATAATGGCTGGCTGATGAGACAGTTCTGCAATCAATTAAGAGAATCCTTATGAATATTATAAAAAATAAGTATAATACTGTGACAAAACACCAAAAAAAAGAAGGAAAAGAGAAAATATAAGCAATTTGCAATCATGCAGATAAGACTTTTTATTGACACAAAATGCAACAAAGTAGTCAAAGAAAAAATGAAACACCATTAAGACATATATCATCATGGTCTTAAGAAAAAAGTCTAACCTCAGACCTGCTTTCCTAACTTATTTTTTGTATTTTACTTGCATACCATCAATATATCTCCTTACACTATCTTAATAAGCTCATTCTGAATAAAGATTCTTAAACTATTACACTTTCCATAGTTGTAAACCTTCAGTGACATGATTTACACTTCAGTGAATTTTTTCTAGTTGTAAACAGAACGCATATCTAGAAGGAAACCTGAGAGGTCAGCTAATCCAGCTCCATATCCCAAGGCAAGATTTGCTAAACTGCTTCAGACATCTGTCTGTGGAATCCATTCTTTAGAATCTTTAACTGAGAAGTATTTCCTAGCCTTTCTAGATAATCTGTTTCAACACAACTGTGTTTATATCTAAAAGCAAGTCAATAACCTGTTTCAAATACAGAGACATGAACAGAACATAAACTGCTAAATACTGAAGTTTTTTACCTATTCCAATAATTCCTACTAAAACTCCAGATTCCTGTGTCTTAAATCTTCATGTTCCACTGTACTTTCAGTACTGAAGAATGCACATTAATGTATTATGCAAGATTCTTTCCCTGTTTGTAGGGTATGCATTCACAAGCTTAAGATACCATGAATATTGTGAGCCCTCGTTCATTCTTAGAATCATACAATCATTTAGGTTGGAAAAGACATTTAAGATCATCGAGTCCAACCGTCAACCATGCCCACTAAACCATGTCCCAAAGTGCCTTGTCTATGTGCTTTTTTAATACCTCCAGGGATGGTGACTCTTGCTTCATGGTTTATTTCTGGTCGATCACTTAATGAAATTCACTCCTTCCTCTCCTGTAAAATTATTTGCTCTGGAGCTAAAAATTTTGTCTTATCAGCACAATAGTAAATATTGTATAGCAAATGCCTTTCAGCTAGTCCTTTCTTTTTTGTTCTAGGTTTTGCTGTATTATGACATCGGAGAATATCTGCTCTATGAAATCTCTAATTGTGGCTTGTTTTCTGAGAGTGACTGACGTACTTCTGAATACATCCAGCATGTAAACTCTGCATGCAAAACTCAAAAAACCCCAAAAGGAAACCACCCCCTCACCCAGCAGGCATGTAATCTCAGACATCAGGTGACTATTCAATTACTTCTAAGAATAATGATTCTCAACCCAGACAGCAGTTCTGGCACTTCCTGAATGACCACTGCAATGACAACCTCAGTGTCAAAGCACTGGAATTTAAAAAAGGGCTCTCTACATAAATGGACTCAGTGAACCAAACTTATTACATACTAAGGCAGAAAATTTAACAGCACATCACTGCTGTGCCGTGCACAGTTTTGGTATTTGTCTGAGATATATAACAGCTTCATCATTGAACCTATGGCTTTAAGTTTATGCATAGTTTTAACCCTAAAGATTGTAACCACTGTTCATCAGATATACCACATCCCTTTACAGGTCCTAAATGATAACACTGCTTTCCTTTCTGCCTGAATCACATAATGAGTAAAGAAAGCAATTTTGCTTTAGAAACAAGAAAAAGGCCAGAAACTTTTTTCCCTCCATTTAACAAGCTTCAACAGAGTAGCAAAAATTTCTTCATTGCTTTTGTCTAGATTTAAAATACCCTTGTTTAGTTGCTCAATTACTTCACAGTCTGCTTGTTTTGTTTGGTTAGGTTGTCTGCTATATATTGTCATGTAATCACTCAGCCAAATGAAAAATCCTCAGATCTACTTCACTGTGCTTTAAATTGCTTGCTTTTTTTCTTTTAAAATTTTTTAAATTAAGACTTCTCTTCAACTATTTGTTAATCATCAGATTTGAAAACAACATCCTACAACAGCATAAATCATTCACTCATTTACAAAGAACTTAAAGGTATAACATCACTTTTTTTTAAATCTTCACCAATATGCATCTCTGTTTTCCCCATCCCAGTATATTCATTTCTATAGTTTAAATTACCCTTAATCAGGAACATTAAAATAGTTGCCTCTGGTTTAGCTTCCAAGTTCTTGAGACATTGTTCTTGCTGCATATGCTCAGTAACGATCTGAACTTTACACAACCCTTTTTCTTTGAAACCAGAAATCAACAGTACACATACCCCTAACAGGAGACTAGATTGCCTGGAGGCTGCTGCATACTAAATCACTGACCCTTGAACAAACAGTTCTTATTTGGGGCTTTTTTTTTTTTTTTTTTGAATGAAAATCTATTTGTTTCACAGACACTCTGTATGCAATAATTTACTTCAGTTTTTAGATCTGTAGTAGTCACTTATGTAACACAGGCATACAGCATCTTTCAAAAGTTAGATTAAATTTAGATGCACAATTCCTATTATTTATTCATATCAAATGAAACGGCTGAACATTATTTGTAAAACACATTGAACGAGCTCACTAAAATCTGTGTCAGGTTCAGCAATAGCAGAAGCACATTTCAAGATCACATGTTTTTCTGGAATTTGAAAAAAGATCCCAATGTAAAGAGCTGAGGTTAAGTTGCACTCCATGGCAAGCGATTGCCTCATTTCTGGTTTTAGGAAGCATATCCTAGGTTTACTGTAATCAATATCTGGCCCACTGACTATAGTCGTAAAGGAACCCACCGGTGTGTACTGTGGATCTTTTTCCTCAGCTCCTCCTGTGGTAGCCTCAGGGACCTGACCAAAATGCACCTGAGGTTAGGAATGCGTAGTGGGCTGCCCTTGCTCCATAGGGCTGACTATGGAAATGAACAGGCCATGTGGTTAACAGGCCGTAGCTCTTAACAAAACTGACTGAAAGTTGTGCTACTTCCAAATTTTCTGTCAGATCAAAATAGCAAAAGCAAGATTTTTGTCCCAATTAATAATTTTTCTATATGCATGCAAATAAAAACAGAAATATGGCTACACAGTAGCTATACTGTAAAGTGAACTATTTTATAAAGTACAGAAATTTCTCGTTTACTTTAAGTTAACCACTGCTCATGTTTGCTTACAGCCAAGATTATTGATATAAAAAAATATACTGTCTCCTGTTATTTACTCATTTTCTAATGATGAAGAAAATTTTTCTTGGACTATAGCAAACTACTTCAGTATCCATGCTATTAGAGAACAATTCAAGTAAGTGCAATCCATATGAAAAATTACACATCCAAACCCAAACTTCCCACAGGCAGAAAGGACAGGGCAAAGAGAATTGGATTTATACTGCAGAGTAGGAAGACTTAAGCTACGACTTCTACAGAAATATTTTTTATTAGAAAAACTAATTGAAGTTACTCCTCCTTCCACGCCTTGCTATTTCCACTCTTTGTTCCTCTCCATTATGCTTCAATACTTTAGAGCATTTAAAAAAAATTTTGTAACTTTAAGAATAATATAATATGTTCAGGAAAGACAGACTACTCTTACCAAAAAGGCACCAGAACAGTTAGGCAAAATTCTTGTTAGAAATTATTTGGATAAAGTTGATCCTTAGAAAATGAAGAAGGTCCACTAAGGGACCCCTCAGTTTTCTCATTTTGATTAATAACATTTTTAGTTTTAAGTGCTTCTCTATATTCAAGTTTTCACAGTCTGAATAGTTGCAAGACACTGATTTATAGATTCTTTCAAGAAACGTAAATACGAAAAACAGTAAAAGAATCTTTAAAACATTAAAATCTCCAGCTATCAATGATCTGAATATGTATAGATAACAGTGGGAAATCAAATTTTAATTTCTAATTAAGTAAATTGGACAATATGCTTTGCATTATTCAGATCTTCTTTAGTCCAGTAGCAACTTTTTTAATGGGTATAATTAGGGTACTGTTAGGTTTTCAGAGCTTTTATTCATGGAAGAAAAGTAAGGTATCTCCCTGACTTGTACTTTTAAGCCTCTTGTGAAAACTATAAGGGTACTACAATTCTTTAGATGGCACTACTTATTTCCTATAATGTTGTTCAGCTTACTCAAAGTGTCCAGATGTTTGACAAATCATGAATAAAAGAGCAAGCATTAATACATTCCCTTGAACTACAAGGTTCAGTGTCGAACTACAACATCCCTGGTTGTTTGATAACATTCTGGAATGCATAGAATTGCCACAGAAAACTTATCTGAAACAAAAGTTCCAGGTTTAGACTGCTGCTTTAACATTTGAGACGCAGTTTACACCTTAATAAGATTTTGACAGATACAGTCTTAATAGTAGTCTGCATGGTTTTGGTAGCCATTGTATGAGTATAAATTGAATGGTTTATCTTTCTTTCTACTATTGTCTTTTAAACTCTTCCTGTGTAACCACTGACATGACTGCTCTGTAGCTATTTGTGACCAAGATGTTTTATGTTAAGGACCAAGAGACCAATACCCAAGCAGTTTTTAGCATAGTAAGCCTAAACATTCACATGCAGTAGAGTAGAATCACTTAAAACGGATTGTAAATTGCAAGATTAACCATAAACTATAAACCCCAAGAAATCAAGAAGGCCCTGAACTTTCTCTGAACTTCATGGTTAGGATCAGTAAGTTATTATCTACTGAACAAATTAGATTTTTGTAATCAGGAAGCATTTTTGAACGTAAAACATTTACTCTTAACTGCAGTTAATATAAAGAGTGAAATAGAATTAATTTTTCATACTATACTGTTAGTATTTTCTATCTATAGCACACACCATAATCACACAGCAGTTAGTGACAAACCCTGATTCTAAAACTATATTTACATTTTAATAACAATTTAATGAATGTGAAAACTACAGGCACTTTCATTTTTATCTGAAGCAAGCCAAACTTATGGCAAAATGCGCGACCAAATAATTAAGTTACAAAGAATGATATTGAGCAAACTAAAAAACCCCAACCCTAATATAAAATTATTTCAGAAAGAACAACCAAAAACAAAAAAAAGGAAAATAAAAGACTTATCAGGGAAGACTAAAAGTTAAAAATAAAAATAAATGCCAAGTGCTAAATACTCTAGGAATCAAAAAAAAGTTAAGCTCTTTCTGCCCTACATAATAAGAGTGACATTGTAAAGGCTATGTGCATTACATCAAAGATTGCCTTTCTGAACACACTTGGATGGCTAAGTCAAAAAAAAAAAAGTTTTCTGCTTGCCAGTTCTGAGAGACTCACAATACAAAATACTCTGTTTGGGTGCCTTATCATAAATAATCAAAGTAAAATTTTCATGTCATATCAAAGATGGCCTAATCCTGCCATGCTTAAATCAACAGCCATTTTGATACTGATATGAAGTACCAGAATGGGCACTAACTGACCAAAATGATCATACCTGCACATACTACCTCAACTCAGCTAAAAAGCCCAAATACTTACTTGGACTTCAAAATCCATATTCTCCAGAAATTTCTGGTTCATCGTCTCTGCAAATTTGTTGATGGCTCTCAAGAACACCCTAAAAAAGAAAAGCAATGATACAGATGAATGAATGTCATCTCTGGGAATCTATTCCAACCATGTATGATATTGACAGCAACACATTTAACCACTGAACACACTAGAAAAAGCAAAGTTCACACATACATGAACACAGCAGATGACATTCTGTGCAATGGCATGTTATTTATAGTCTGTTATATATAAAAAAGATTTAAGCACACAATTGTCAAAAAGTTTCTTGATCTCCATTGAAAAATTCAGACAATTTCTTTTCCTTTGCTGCACATGGCACTGCATTCCTGAGAAAACAGAGAGCAATTCTTTCAAACACAACTTTACCTTCTATGTGACAAAACTGAATCATTTACAAGACAGTTATTGCCGCCTCCTCATGGGTTTGACAGCTGAAAGAGTTCCTGTACTTATGTTATTAGTTAGGAGCTGGCACTGCATTTTCCCAATTAAAAGATATTGTGTGCAGCTTTTCAGTTTTCTCACAGGTGGTGAGGGGAAGATGACACTTCTGCCCATATTTCTCCTCAGGTTGATTATAAAAACACATTCAAAGCTGAGTTAAGATACAGTTATTTCTTCCAAGAGGAAGAGTGTGAATGTTATCCCTCTAGCTTGAAAAGCAACACCTATTTATGCTCATTATTAAGGCAGCAAGATTAAGTCATGTTTCTAAGGCCAATTTCTTTGTCTAACTTTCCAGCACAGTACATTTGTAAAACAAAAATCAATTGTATCTCTAAATATTTATAAAGTTTATTTAAATAATTCAGTTTCATTCAATTTGCAATTTTGAAAACAAGTGATCCATTTCCCTCTGCTTCAAAGGTAAAATTTTTAAAAGTTTGAAGTGGAAATATTTCTATAGCAAACACTGTGAGGGCAAACATACTTCAACATGAAAGAGGCAAACTCAAGGAAAAAACCAATCCTAACTGTTCAAATACAATGACTGACTGTCAACTAGCTATTAACAATCAGGAAAAAGATCTAACAGTTATAAGAGACAATAATTCAATAATTAGAATTGCTAGCAAAAGATTAAGAGACCAGAGGATATCTGTATGTTACTGTCAAAGGAATGTTGCATCCTTGTGTTAGACCCTATGTGGTGTTCTGGTCTCCCATCTCAAAAAGATAAACAAATACAAAAAGAAAAAAGAGAGAAGAAAACAAGCAAACAACAGTGACAAAGAAATGATCAAACACATTTAATGGATTGTGCCTGAGTTTCTTTAGTCAGGGGACACTACGTGACTGAGGGATATGGTAGAATCTATAAAATTGAAAGTACCATGGAGAAGAGAGACTTACTGTTCACTGTTTCTCATACAAGCATTGGAGAGCACTGAACAAAATCAGTATGTGCATTCAAAATCAGCAGAAAGATATTTTTTATGCTAGTCTTGCACAGCTATGTAACTCACTTCCACAGGATGCTGTGAATGCCTGAACTTTATCCTGGCTTAAAAGTGATTAGACACAAAGACAAAAATGAAGTGAGGACTACTAAATGTCACTGGAGGCTGGGAGAATGCAGCAAACTCTGTTGCTTCTTCCCAGCTCTGTTGTTATACTGTTCCTTAGGCAGCCATTTATGAGCCACTACCAGAAACAGAATAGTCAGTGAAATGAATTTTAGTTTTACCACCAAAAAAAAAAAAAAAAAAAAAAAAAAAAATTTTTTTGCAAGGGCTACATTCAGTTTCTTAATGAGGGAGGTAAAGCAGTTGTTCAGCTTTTGGCAGGCTTATGACAAGGAATCCTATTTACCCACTAAGCAATAGTCCAAAGAAAGGCACTGCTTCATTAGGGCAACAACTTGACTGGCTAGATTGAAATCCCTTGTTATGACTATGGTTTTCCATGAGGAAAAAATTCTTTGTGAAAGCATGAAGCAGAATGTTTTCTTTCCATCCACGTAACATTTGTCTGTAATGGTGATATGATCAAGGAAATAAAGTAATTTATACATGGTGTTACATCTTTCCAACTCTTTTTTTAATGTGATCAGAGGGACACTAGGGTTTTAACTACTACAGTAACTGTGGCATTGGAAGGTAACAGACTTCTATGGGTGCTGTGTTGCTCTACTGTATCATCCCACACATTCGGATAAGCTTCTTTCCAATAGTCTAGGGCATACTCTGATCTAATCTTCTAACGCTAACTCAGCTAATCTTGCCAGCTGAATTAAGGGTCTGATCTGTGAAATGCTGAGTGTCAACAAATCACCTCAAGTTCAGGAAACCTGATTTTGCTCAATACTGTTCTTGCAGGCTATGACCACTCTCCTAAACAACCTCTGTATAATCACAGAATTGCTCTGTGTATCTACTGCAATTTTAGCCTATGTTGGTCTGAACAGGGTATTGCACTTTCTTTTTGGCCTTTTATGTGATCAACTTATTCTGGAAAATGCGATCTCCTCTGCAAGCTGCCCCACACTACCTGCAAGAATAAAAACATTCACCCCTAATGCTTCACTCGTATGGGTACATTTAACTCTACAAAACTGCCTGATGCTTGACACAAACAGTTTAAGATTTTGGAAAAAAAGGGGTTTTCTAAAAAGAATGGTCTACTTTAGACAGCACAAAAACCATACACAGCTAGGCAGAATCATGGACACCCACATGTTACTCTGTCAGCATCTCCATTACTCTTCTGAGTAGGAGTTCTGGGTCCAGGCCTTTTTAACCATCATGTCTTTTCTGTAGAACTATATTGCTCTAGATTCTCCTTTGATTTACAAGGTATATTTCTTGCCAACTCACGTAATCAAGTTTTTCAGCTCCAGCTGCTCAGACAGTAGCATTTCCCTTCACCCAGAAAGCCTTTTTTTGCAGTAGGAGGCGGTGTCCTCCATTTTTGAGACTTTTTTTATTTCCCAACTTCTGTGTATTAACACACTACTCCAACACCTATGGTGAAACATGTCACCTAAATATCCTGTTTGGGCAGAATCTGGTATGGTGCTGATAATTTATCTTACAGTAAAAAAAACCTGCACTTTTAGGTACTTTGCCTTTTAGCACAGAAATATCATGCAAGATACAGTAGAAATAATCATAACTTAAACACACATGAAATTCAGTAGTGTAAATCTATTTCATAATATGGACATATTTCTTGTGTGTCATATTTTACAATTTTTGTGAAGAGCTTGTAGTTTAATGTTAGCCATACCTAAAAAGCCCCAAGGGCAACTGAGAAATACTGATATACTTAAAGTCCAGTAAAAATTACTGATACTATTAAAAATATTTACAGGATTCTATACAATATAATTATATGTAAGCTATCTTCTGTGAATATCCCTTTCATTCTCACAGATATTTTTATCTGACATACTGGAATGACACATTTGCAGGAAGCATGCAATACTTCCAGGCTGTCAAGTTCCAAATATTTTCATGCATTTGTATTTTGCCTAAAGGGTGTATCTATTTCTGTCATTGGAAGTCACTTAGGCAGTATGTTTGAATTCTACTCCTGGCTCCTGCCAATGCCATGCTGTCCTACCTCAATGATTTCATTTCTATATGCCTCAGTCTCCCCATTCACCAAAAAGGGGTATTAATTAACTAGCCACAAGTATGAAGCCAAACAGATATTTATAAAACACTTTGAGATTTTGATGAAAACAAGAGAAAATATAATTTTAATTATTACTGACAGCATATTCCTATTTAAAGAACTAAACATTGATCCAAAAGGAGAGAGTTAAAGTCATTTGACTGGAGAAGTCATCATTCCTTACATGATTATTCATAACATCAGTTATCATAGTTGATAGTTATCAAATATAACAGAGAAGGTACAGCTAGAAAAGAGATGGTAAAAACATGTGCCCCAGAACAGCTCAGAAAAACACAATATGTACTGTCTGACTTCAGAAGTTATTGAGAAAAATTACTGAAAGGGATTATCTTGTCACACTGTAATATAACTTAATTTCCCTTCTATAACAGACCATTAGCGCTTACCTTTTCTCTGAACTTGGGGACTGCTGCTCTGTTCTGCTTTGCAGAATTAGACTGATCTAGACTGACCAAAGGACAGGATCTTGATTTCTCATACAGATAACGTCATTAGGTGTTTCTTCTGTTTAACCTTCTCCTCTTGTCACCTTCTCCCTTAATTTTAATCATCACACCGGGCTACAAATATGTTCTTTCAGGTGTTTTAATTATGATAACTTTTCCACAGTTACTTAATATGGAATTAATTTCTTATCAGTTTAAGTAATTGTGATCTAAAATTGTTGAAATTCCTTTACCCACAATAATTTCCATGATATTTCCTGAGTTTATGGGGATTGATGCTTCTAATTTACAGTTCATATCAATCTCCTGGGCCTGAAGATTTATGGATGATCTTCAAAGGCCAAAGTCTCTAGGCTTAATTTGGGTATAAAAACGTAAGGTTTTGGCTTAGGACAGCAACAGAATCGCCATGGTTCAACTGCTGCTATCTCCTTTACCCTTCTAAATTTCCTGCTGCTTCTGCTTTGCTTTACTGTATTGTCAGAGAAATTTCTTTCAAATTTTGGCTTGAAAGAAAGTCCAATGAATAGAATCCTGTGCAATTGTACTTAGTTTCAAATACTTAGATTTATGTTCTAAAGAGGGATAGAACAGTACCGTAAGTAACATATATAAATACAGACACACAAAGCTGAAAATTTATAAGTCATCCTAAGATAAAAATTTTATTTCAAACTGATTAACCCTCAAACAAAATAAAACATAGGGGCTGAGATGGAGCAAAGAAAGAATTTTGTATTCATAAACAACATGTTGTTAAAGTAGGATTTCAAGGCTATTCCTTAGAAGATGATGACTCTATTTAACAGTAAAATAGGTCTGCACATTGTCCTTGCTTTTGAAGTGCAAATAGGTAATAAACCTAAAACACAGATCTGGAACTCCAAGTTATTTTTAGCAAACAAGTTAGAATTAGTGCATCAGCTCCTTGCAGCATAAAACAAAGAGATGATTACAGTAAAAAACCCAAAATTAAAACAAACAAACAAGCAAACAAAACAACCCCAAACCCTTAAATTGACATTGCCTGTTCTTGGGTGGCTTTGCAAAAGCTGGCTTTTTTCTGCACCTAGCTGCACACATAGTATACTTCTGGGTCCACAAAATTATTTTGGGAAAGGTGCCTAAATCAGGTACAGAATTATGAACCTTCCCAAAATCATGAATCAACCTTTCCTCAGACTCTTACACATGAATTCTTTTAAAGCAGTGGTCCAACAGCAGTGAGATGCTCTTCAATGTCTTCAAGTTCACAAGGCTAAAATTTGGGAGTTTACTGCTTCAACTTTGAGATGAGTAATCCAGACACTGAGGTGAAAGCTGCATTAATTCACTTAGGTATTTATGAGGATCAACTCAAACTCATTTTGCTATGTCTTCTAAAGCTGTGATTACACTGATGTAATGACAGGTGGAAAAAATTAATCAAGTACAAACTTCTACTGGATAATCAGACACAAAAAATAGAGATAAGCTTTAAAAGAATATAATTTCCTGTGTTGTTGTGAAAGCTCTTACTGAAAGAAACCATTAAAATGCTGGAATATATGTATTTTTAAAATCATGTCTGGAAACCAATGAAGACATGGACAGTTTTTAAAACTCAGAACTTCTTCCCACAAACCCTAAGTGCTTTTCCTTCAGAGAATTTGGTCCACAAATTAAAGTCAGAAGGAGTTACACCAACTTCAGTTTGGCAGGCATTTTTTTGTAAATCACGAAGGCTGATCAATCAGCACTTTCATCAGTGAATCCTCTACTTGAGCAGATGAGGAATATGAGAGGAGTTCTTTCAAAGTCTAGGGCATGCATTGACTTATTATTTTGAAGATCTTTTCTGAGTTCTGACATACATGGTCTTGCCAGTATGGCAGTTACATGAACTCTGGAGTAGGGAATAGCAGAGCCAAAATAATACTCCCAAATAATTTATGTTGACTTGATAGTAGCATCCTCATAAAATGCTTTGCAGAAGACACCTGATATGTATTTTAACATGAAGCAAGCACAACAGAAAAGCTGATTCTCTTGTAGAGAAAATCAACTGATTCTCTTGTAGGCTTCTGTCATCTTTCCTCTTCCTTCTTGTGTGAAGAGCTAGAAGGTGGCACATAAAATAAAGAGCAGACTAGCAAAGTGGGTCAGACCCAATCCCAAATGCCGATCATTGTCAATGACCGAAAGAGGGAACAGCAATTATAAACTAAACCTGGAAGATATAAAATACACAGAAGAGAGATCAGACAAGCAATCAGTGTGACAGGAGAGATAAAATAAATATGCATTTACTATTTCAGTGACCAAAACAGAGCAGCAGGAGAAAGCCTGAGAAAACAGGTGAAAAGATAATAACAAAAAACTTTACAAAGTAACAGCAGCAATTATCTCCTAATAATGTGGCAAGCTATCATTGATTTAGAAATGAAGGGCACTGCAAGATGGAAACACTGTTTAAAAACCTTGTAGCTATGTGAAACCTAGTTATTAAGAGCACAGTAATGGCAACACTTAGGAAGCAATCCACTTCCATGGTAACTAGAAAAATATGGCCAGCAGTGCAAAGAAAGTAGTATAATTTAATCATATTTCTCCCTTGTGTCAAGTCAGTATCACTATAGACTGAAGAATAATTTTTTTGTACCATTCATATTGAATTCTAATGATAAAGCAATTGTCATTTTCCTAAATTCTTTTTTGATGTACAGCCAGAGAGTCTATCCAAATAGCATGGTCAGAAAATAACTGCTTAAAAATAACTGCTATCCAGCTTCTCTTGTCTCAGTTACAAATTGTTATGTATGATTCATTTTCTTTATCATTATTGTTTGAAAATTTACCTTGAATAGCTATGGCAAGCATGCAAAAATAATACATGCTATAATGCATCAGAGTTAATTTGGCAGCAGTGCAAAAGCAACACCTAAAGACAGGAATGAACAATTGCTTTGATGCTATACAAGCGAAGTTCCCATTTGAGATATCTTGACATTTCAACACTCACTTTGTATGTAGCTTTTCCTTCAGCATCTACCTAAAGCATGTTTAAAAGACTCCTTATCTCCCATTTAGGAATCAAAATACGTTTTCAAAACTGCATATTAGGTACACATTTATGCCAAACTCTTGAAAATCTAATGTTTAGCATGCTTTAAGAAAATTCATAGTTTGAAAACTAAGCCTACAAAAAGCTGTCATAATGAACTCTGATATAAGTAACTTCATTTGAAAGGTATTTTCAGTGATTTTCCTTATATTGTGAGTATCTTGTCACTTCAGTCTACTCTCCTTTTTTGCTCATTCCCACTAATTGCAGAGTAGAAACATTCTGAATTTAAAAAAAATTAAAAATCACATGGTGTCTTTGGTGCTAGGTAAGTCTGGGAGTAAGATACAAAGCTGAAACCCAGTTAGTATACATGAATATAATGACTTAACATGGTTATATCAGGATGTCATACACCAATGAAAATTCTCATGGCCTTCACTTTTGAAGTAAGTTTGAACTGATGTTGTGAAATTACTTGTTCATACTTCCACTGATTTTTTTTTTAACCTGTTGGCACTAATTTACCCTTACTGTAATATTTGTACATATCATTTAGTCTTCATTTCTATAGATCTAAGAATGGTGCAGAGATGATACTTTGGTAAACACATTTTCACGGATGTTTGTAGGGCCTATTTCTAGAAATATTTTTATTCTTTCACACATCAAAGGATTAAAATTGGAGAATTACATGAAACTAGTGGATAACACTGTGGATAACGCTATCTCCATTTTTGTTTTGTTTTGTTTTGTTTTAAGTAGCTCTGTATTTTATTCATAATCTCACCATAAAACTTTAAAGGTAAAATGTAGTGTTTGGGCTTTGCTTTTGCTTTCCCCCTGTAACATAAGCTTTCTGTATTTGAAATCCTTTCTCTATACCTGCATTATATTTTAACATAGTACATGTACTTCTGATTTTTCAGATATTCTTGTTGACAATATTTAGCAAGGAAATACCTTTTGTCTAGAATACATAATTTCTTTACTTTTAGGGAACCCTAGCTTTTTCTGAAGCTAAGAATACAATCTGTAATTACAGGCACAACTATGCATCTGCCTCTTGTCTAATTGCTGCTTACTTGAGCTTACTACTTTACAGCCAAAACTGTATCAATACAGAAGAAGTTGCATTGAATAAGCAGATTATGACTTTTAAAAAAGATTACAAAGCAAATGCATAATACAGCAGCAGGGTTATTTTGTGATGTTGCTGTTCAAAAATATGAAAATAACTATTCAAAATAATGTTATATATAAGAAAATTGTATATATTTAATTTCCTGAAAATCTCTTAAGATATGAAGCGCTCACCACAGTTACTCATCAGAAAGGAGAACACAGAAAGATTGCTCAATAGCATTTCCAGCACCCAATGAAGATTATGAGTATGGAATTTGTATTTTCAGTCTTCTGTAGTACCATATTTAGAACAGTTTATGTGGGTAGTCTCTTCATTATTTTTTTATTCATTTGCAGGTATGTTCTACAGAGTGGAAAATACCACTCATTGTTTTAATCCCCAAATGTTTTACTAAAATTAAAATACCTGAAAGCATACAAAACATTTTACAACAGGTCGCATCACAAAGAACCTTAGAGATTTCTATATGCAAGTCAAAGCTGTATCTGGAAAAATAACAATTTATCTTACTGACTTTCTGAAAACATCAAACTAACAAGTTGTTTTTCTGTGTTGAGTTGTTCTCTCCACTGGAGACGTTGCTTTTAGTTCAGGAGGCCTCATACTCTAGAAGCAGGAGCATCCTACCAGTCAAGACCAAGAAAGATGAGATACTCTGCAGTGGGAGTGGGAAAGGGATATCTCACAGCATGTTTTCTCTCTGCATTTTAGATAAAAGACTAAATGACTGCAGTCAAAACGCAATAGGCATCCATTGTGTACCACAACCATGATATGCAATAGCCTATCTTGCTGAGCAGATGATCTGCTGCAGTCCCCACATCATTAAATGTTTAGATTCTTGGTAAGCAGATAATTCCACAACATGGGTAACAATGAGCAACATGCAGAGTTAGTGCAGAACAAGCATCTTGTAGTATTTGGTTCTAGAAAGATGCAAGTGATTGAAAAGTAGGGTTACATCAGGCACGACCAGTCTCAAACACCTACAGATGGAAGAGATGCTCTCTGCTAGGCTTGTAACTGACAGCAAAGCATTAAATGACTCAGTCAGACATATCAGCCACAGCTGGAAGTGTAACTCTCCATGGAAGTAAATTTACAACCCACAGTGAAACAACTGCCTCTTCTCTTTTTCTGCCTTATTCCATTTTCCCAGGACTAACCTTATGCCATTTGCCCTATTACAAGTACTGACTTTTGTGGGGACTGGGAAAGACAACTAGGAAACAGAGTTACCTGGGTTTAATGGAAAGGAGATACAAATCTGAGAATACTGAGACACTGTATACCAAATATCCCAGCAAGAAAAAACAATAAATAAATAAATAAATACATACATACATACATACATACATACATAAAATGTCCTTTGCCTCTTAAAGGGACTACGTATTAGCAGGGAAATTGCATTTCAGCAAGGACATTTTGTCTCATAGCAAAAACAAACTGTCCAAGGACCCATCTTATTACTACACATGATTAAAGCAATGACTAAACAGTACAAACTGTTTGAACTTGTTATAATACTTCATTTACCGTTTTGTGCACATGTGCATAAAGGACTATTTTCATTAGACATTTATACTTGTTGCTTAAAATACTTTTTCATATGTTAAAATAACAAAGTTCTGTAATATGCCATAAACCTATGTGTAAATGCATTCTGACCCCCTGAAAATTCAAGCCCTTAAGAAAAACAACTGCATTTCTGTCAAGAATGCTTAAGCCAGTCAAAAGTTGCCAAAGGAAAATGAGATCAAAGAAAGGAGTTACTTGTATACAACATATCAGCCTTTTAAATTCTGCCTTATTTGTACAAAATAAACTGCAACTTCGTCATCCAACCTTAGTTACATAAATGAATCTTAACTCCCAATACATCTTTGAAAAACAAGAGTAAAACTAACCTAAACTACTTGTACTTTTTTTTTCCCCTCTTAGGAATAAATAAAAAAAATGCCCCTTTTTATTCTCTGCAAGACAAATAATGAGGCAGGCAATGTTTTAAGTAAACTGTTAAAGCATAGCTGGATAGAATAAATCTGAGTTTTCTTCTACATTTCCTATGGGAGCAGAACCACTTCATATTAAATAATCAAAGAATTAAAGTTAAGGAGGATTTTTTTCCCTATTTTTGTAATTAAAATCATATTCTTGATTTTAAAATCTCATCACAATTTTTGTAAACTGAACACCATATTACAGCACCAGCTGGAGTAAAGGATAATGGGTACTCTTATCAACTGAATTTGTGTAACTTGTGTATATAGTCAGCTCCGTTGGTGTTTGTGAATAGTCACAATACCCACTGACATCAATACATATATCACAGTATCAAATATTTATAAAACATGAAAATATGACTAGCTTTCATTTCCACCAACAGACAGATGGAAGACTGAGAAGCAGTTTTAATATTTTAATTAATTTGGGGTTTTTCTCCCTTCCAACTTGAGATATTCTATGATTCTATGAAATCTAGTGAGTTGGTAGTAGCAATACAGCTTGTAGCATCTCTCTCATAAATACTTAAGTTTCTTGCTTGTAAAAGGCATTTCCTTACTTTCTGCCAACTATGTCCAGTTTCCCTTCTCTCCTAAACTCTATTATAAATACCATTCTTGAATAATATGCTTAAATTGTGACTACCAGCTGTTCAGGTTTTCTCTTCAGAAAATTTAAAAGAAAAAGCAGTCCAACAGCCACTGAATTTGTTATCTGTGCATGTTACTTAAAGGTTGAGACTACAACTTCAAAAATGCCATCTCCTCATAATGCACAAAGCCACATTTTGTCGAGTTTCACAGGACAATACTATAAGCAGCTACTTCTTCTGAAAAGACTTTTTCTATTTAAAGGTAGAGTTGTTCAGAAACATGCATATGTATAGTGTGGAAAACGTGTTTTTCAGAAGTCATATTTAACAGAGCCATTCACAGATGATCTATGAAAAAACCCAGGTCTGGAGTCCCTGCTGTCCTTTTCTTGAAAAGAAATTCCTACAGTCCCTTGCTAGGTGACAAATTGGAACTTATTCTGCCTCATTTTGCTGGTTGGTCAGGACCTAATGATATGAACAGAATCTATTGTTCCTGGCAGTCTGAGAAATGGTGAGGTACTTGATGATGCAGGTGGTACTGATTTGAAGCCATAATGAGATTTTGCAGAATTAATAATGCTGCTCCAACGTGTGAGCTACATGAGAACCAGGTCTTGAGGGTGTTAAAAAGCAGTTCATCAGCTATTTTTAGTATGTATAATGAAAGACAATCGGCAACATTTCCAGCTCTTTTGCCAAATACCTGTAGTGCTAAACCTTTCAAGTTAGACTTAGAAAGGGCTGGGGAACACTTGACTCCAACAGATGCCTGAAAACACTCAGATATACAGGTAATGAAAACATATTTTAGAAAAAGCCTAACTCCTGATGTTAGAAAATAGCCTACAGTGTTATCTCACATACGTTTTTCAGCAAATAGGATCTGACCTTGGAATGTACTGGTGAAAAATGGTTTCCTTTTATTTTTAAATACCTAAACATAATGTCAACAAAGTTCAAGAAACAACTCAAATGGACACACAAACAATGGAAGTGCTTACTAAGCCACTTTAGACTGGACACCAACCAAAACTGATTCCAGGTACTAATTATGACAAGATCATAACTCTGTCTAAACAATTACCATTTCAAAGCCCAGAGGAACAGAAAGAAGGCATGTGAATACTTTCCCTTTACTTGCTACCCCCCCCTAACCATTTCTTTTGTTCAGTGAATCTGACTCCCTATGTACTTCATGTTGACAATAAGGTACAGGAATTTCCTGGGAGGAACCGTGTGCCTCTAAATTAAAATTATGAACAGCTGAAAGATAAGTAGACTACACAGTATTACCTAAACCAGCAAAGCATTTCCCCACAAATGCCACGTACCTAGGAATTACTGCTTTTAATAAGCTAATAGCCAATAGTCTAAATACCTTAAGTGGAATAAAGTGCACATACAAGCAGTAGCAACTACTAAGAAGTGTGCAGTAAGCAACCAAGCAGCCTTCATTAGAACAAAAGTTAATTAAATCTACCATGAAGGATCACAAAAATAACTCAGATATTAGATCCTCATGACCTCAATGAGGATTTTACTATTTCCCAAAGTGTTCTGCCCCACCTAGCATGCCATAAAGAAGTGTTCTTCCCACCTTGCTGTTAATGGAGAAAAAAAAAAGTAGTTCATGCCCCTTTTTGATTCTCAGTTGCTAATAGAATACTCCCAGTCCAGTGGGACCAGTACACACAGCCTCTGCCTCCTTCAAATGGTCTTTAGGAATGAGGACATGCTTTGAGAGCAAACAGCACATTATTTATAATAATGACTTAAAGTAACCTGAATTAAATCATTCCTTCCTGATACAGGCAAAGCTTGACTAAGTAAATTTAGTCAGTAAAGCTTCTATTCCCATTCTTTCAACTTACGTACCACACTTTCTCCTGGACATGAATGTGTCCATTCTCCCTTCCTTTGGACTTTGTAAGAAGTCATTCTCTTATTCTTTTCCCCTTATCTATGCCAGACATCTAATATTTAGTAGCAATATACCTGATATCATACATGCACTGTCTGTCTTTATGTAAAAGAGTAATTAGAGTGTCCCGCTCATTAGGAACACCTTTTACCCACAAACAGGACCAAACTTGCAGTTCTAGTTATGCTCTTCCCTTTCCTCTGCCTCTAAGTAAATATACTCTGATTTTATGTTTCTGTATTGCAGTATATCCTACAGAAAAATTCCTCCAATGCCCACTTTCCTTGCTAGGTACAAAATACAAGAAATCATCTCGGGGAGACTGTCAGGCTTTGCTGAATGCCCGCAGGGAAGAAGTGCCAACTACACTGTGCCATTGGCTAGGTTACACAATAGACATACCTTACAGCCTGTAACTAATACTTTTGCAAATTCAGAAAAGGGAGACTCTTAAGGTAAAATACCTCCTTCAGGGCATAAAAAGGCCTGCATGTAGCCTCCTGCTCAGAACAGGTGAATTAAGAATGCAAAACCTTAACTGTGTTAACATTTTTTGTGTTTTTTTTTTTTCTTTCTTCTCTCATTAAGACACTCCAGCCTGATCCCTTGTGACTTTTTCTCTGCTGCTTCTCTGATGAGTAAAGCATGTTAATAAGAAATCTAGAAACCTAGATTAGCCTTCAATTTATTTCATAGGCCCCTCAATCCCCCCCTTGCCAAAAAACCCCAAACCAAATTTCTATAAAGACTGATAACAACCCCCCCCCCCCCAGTTGTTGATATAACATAAAATTAAAACATGAAAGTAAGATCAATAACTCATTTGCTTAGGTAATCTTGGGAACAACAACATAATCAGAGAGTATAAACAGTGCCAAGTCAATTTAGGTAAGCAATGTATTTACAGAAGCACTGTTAAATAGCTTCTAAACATTTTTCTTTTTTTTTTTTTTTTTTTTTTAATGCTGACTTTTTTTTTTTAATATTTTCATTTGACTTGTCCAATGCAGGATAAGGTTTAGAGCAACAAAGCCTGCCTGGACCAAATTGTTCCACAAAGTTCAGAGTCATTAGGAGGCGTTATCAACAAATGTACAATACTACAAATTAATTTCTATTGTCAGTAAGTGAGGCAATCAATATATATACTACCAGGTGAACGCCCCAGCCCTAAGGGCATATTCTTTGAACAAGGACTGATGCTTCCCCCACCCCCATAGAATAAAAAAAAAATCCTGTACTTGTGAATAATGCAGATGTTAACAGCATTTTCTAGATAGGAGAAACAGTTTTACATATGAAAGGTTTGATATGCTTACATACAATAGAAAACTGTTAGTTTACTTTAGTACTAAGCTGATACGTTTTAAGAATAATCCTTGCTACATTAAAAATAATTGCAAATTGCAGCAGCAGCAACATAAGAATGTGCACTGAATTGGCTTTTACCTTTATAGGCCAAAGACTGACTGAGAGAAACAAGTGGGATGAAACTACTATCATTTACAAAAATCTTACCTGGAATGAACACATCCACCAGCATATATGTATCTGCCCACCTCAGAAGAGGAGTTAGCAATCTCTCTGCATGAACATTAGTGCACATGAGTGACAGAAAGTGAGGTTTGGGTACCTGAGGCCTCACTGTCGTCATCACTACCCAATAGAGCCATAATCTTTACTTTGAATCATGGAACACGAAAAAGAAAACCTTTCCATTTAACATCATTCCATTCAAATCCTAGATGAAAATGTATCCAATGTCAAAATTTGATACCATAATGCTGTAAATTCTCTTAGCAAATCTTTTCCTCAAGACCAAACACTCCCAGTAGATAATCAACTTTATTAAGTATCCTCTGTTCTCTCCTTTTCAATATTATAAAAATGGAAGAGTAAAATTACATAACTGTGACATTTCAAATAAACAGCATCTGTGGACTACTAAGTTAAATGGAACCTATGCATCTTTGAGACTTAATTCTTAGACTAGTCTCTCTGTGACTTGTAGAAAACTCAATGTTACTGCCATTTCTACAAAACTAAAATAATGATAGTACAAGTGATCAAAATCCACCTCACCAACAGAAAAGCCTTGCTCAAAAAAAAAAAAAAAAAAAAAAAAAAAAGAAAGCATATTCACTTTATAATCCAATCCAGCATATAAATTCAAAGTGTTTCTTTGAGAACAAGAAGCAAGAATAAGTACAGCCCTGAAGGTAACATGCAAATAAATAAAAAAATGTAAATGAAGTTAATTTTTTCCCCAAATCCAGATCCCTTTCAGTGAGATTTTTAGCGATGATTTCCATGAAGTATGAAAAAGAGGAAATTCAACAACAACAACAAAGGTGGTCACATGCTCACGGCTACTTTTTTGATCAATTTCTTCTACATGTGCAGATGCTTGTAAAACTTCTACATGTTCAAATTTTGAGTAAACTCTTCCTCACCTACAAATTCCACAAATAAACAAATTGAACCAACTAACTTTGTTTAGAGCAGCCATGTGTTTTACTTTGCATTCTCAGTCCAACTCTCCCTTGCTTTCCTCTGTTATAGACTAGAGACACAAAAAGAAAAAAGTCAGTACCTCAGAATGGCTAGGAACAATTATTAGGAAATAAATCCTCACAGAGCCCATCTTGTGCCCTATATACTAGCCTTTCCTTGTTGCCAAAAACATTTGTTTCTTACTCATGCACGTAATAAACAACAAAACTCACATCTCGAAGAACACTTCCTTCCTCTTCAAACAAGCAATATTTCAAAGATACCCTGAAGGAATGCATCTGCAACAAGCTGGCCCAAGCCAGCTGTCTAAAACCATTATCAATGGTGGAGTTGCACAAAGATCACTTCTCTTTTCTTCCCAATTCCCTATCACATGATATGGAAATGATAAATTGCAAAGAGCCCATGTGGCAGCAAAATCTATATGACGTGAAATTTCACTTACGCTACTTGCAATCCTAACACCAAGACAACAGTGGCCCTGTGGTTTAACAGAGATCAAGCAATACTTTGTTTATGCCACCATCATTTATGGTGACATCAAAACAGACAGATTATAGCTGTGGGTAACAGTGTTACAATCTGCACAGTTTATGTCCACAAGATACTTCCTTCAGTCAATTTTATAATATAAGAGTACTCAAAGATTGCTTATTAATAGCAAGCTGTCATAGAGCAAACAATAGGGAGCATGATAAATTTGATTATACAAACTTTTGCTTAGATGCTATCTTGATCTACAGAGACAATATACCTGAGTTTGAAGTAATCAATCATGATGAAACCTAAAACGATCTATAGTATAGCAATACATTTCCTCAATGATGTGAGCTACAGTAAGTACCATGAGTCCAACCTCCTCCTACAAATACTGCATTGAGCTCAAAGATTTGGTCTTTATCATCAGACCTTTTAGTAATACAAGCAACCGTATCGGTTTGGAAAGAAAATTGTGTTTGATAACTCTTGCATCACAATGAACTTGCTGACATACTAGTGAGGACATTCTAATCCTGTGCAGAAATTGTACATTTAAGATTCAACAGGCCTTCTACAGTATGGCTTCTATTGACTGTCAACATGGAGACCAACTATGTACTTCACTTCACTGTTAAATACATTTTTTCCTTTCCATTGTAAGTGGACTTAAAGCACAGGCAGCTAGCTATTTAATGTATGGTCAGTAAATTATTTCAAATGGTGACCTTTCTGGCATTCACCAAACTGGAATGATATAATCACCTTAGACTGCACTGCAAAACTTTTTGTAAGATACGAGTTCACGTTTCACAAGCACGTGGAACATGAACACTGATCCTCCAGTCCCATTTTACCTGTTCTGCACCATGCTCATTGCCATCCAGTCTGAAGGGTAAACATTCTTTCCAATGAGGTCTTTGAACATTATGAATGTTTCCATCAAGAAGTCCTAGAACAACAAAATACAGTAAGTCTGTGACTACATAACAAAAAGTTAAAGTGTTCCTGCTGTAATTAAAGAACTAAGATAGAGGGCTCCACTTTGCCCCCTTGCAGTCAATGGAAAAATTCCTGGTGACATCGGTAAGCCCAAGATTGGAACTGAAGTCCTCTAAAACAGCAGTCTCAGATTCCAAATGAAAGCTAAAAGTCATTACATTAAGCTCTTAAGGAAAAACAAGCCACAAATGAATGGAAAGAAGTTACAGTACTTTGGAGTAAAGCTGTTGAATTTTTTATTAATTAGCAAACCAGTCTCACTATGCATAAAGAATTAATAGATTTGAAAAATATAGGATTTTTTATTTAGTCCATTTAGCCCAAATTTAGTAATCTAAATTAAAAACTGAAGGCACTGACAGGAAGTTTTCAAACAAAACTACTTCTTTTCCTAGAAGTATTTAGAGATCACTATATAATTAAATAAAATAAAATGAACATAATAATTTCAGGTCTGTTTCATGTATAGCACATGTATGCTGTTTTACTCTTGAACTGCTGAGCAAGTCACCTAGAAGTCTGTAGGACTAGCAAGTTGTCGCTATTTATTACCAAACCCTCACAAGCACTCTGCAAAGTTTGTACTCTTTCTTGTCATATTACTTACAGAGAACCAAGTGAACAATAGCTCTCAACAGCATGCGGAAATGGATCACTGCATGCCAAGTGGGGGGGGAGGGTTCAATTAGTTGAGGGTTGGCTTTGTTGTTGTTTTGTTGTAGAGGGTTTTTTTCTCCTCAGAACACAAAGATCCCAGTACATATTCTTGATTATTATATTACCACCTCTGTGCTAGGGTCAACAACAGTGACATTTATGTCTTCCCAAATTTCTGATTACAGTATTGTCCAAGATCACCATTAGAAGAGGGAGGCAACACAATGACATAAAGGCAGAAAATGTACAGAAACAGACCATTCTAGGAAGAATCAGACAAGATACTTCGAAACAATACTACTGATTTTTCACAGGAAATAAAATACTTAGAATGATTTATCACCTCCATGACTATTTTGTACTTACCACTAGTTCTGAACTTGTCTGAAAAGTTTCAATGTAAACTGAATAATGCTGGTTGTTCATCTGGTTTAAGATTGCTGTCATGCATGCCACAAAATGACTCTGAAAGAAAACCAGGCAGAAATCAACACATGGAGATTACTTAAGATACTAGATTGTATTCTTTCTAAAGGTGAACTACTCTAAATGCCTGATAAATCCTTTTATGTATGTAAAAATAAAATAATATTCAAGCTCCTGCAAGCCCAGATGAAAGAAACATACTAAGAACTTGAAGAAGATAATTCAAAAGCTACCCTGGCAAGGGGTGGGCTCTGATGACAAAGTCGCATAATTTATGAAACACTGCATGGAAACACACGTTGTGACAAGAAAACTTTATATATAAAGTACAACTCACTATTGCCTTAAGATGCCTAAAAGGCATGTGATGTTGCCTAGGATTCTTCAATTAGGAATTCATAGGAAGAAAATGTATTAGCATCAAAATTTTCTAATAATTCTAGAAACATAGGCTGTTCACAGGAAAAAACATTACAAGAAAGGATATTTTTTACATTTTTACATTCTGCAGGCATTTAAATAGCTATTACAGAACTCTAAAATTTCTATAGAATACTATTACTTTCATCTCTCAAAACTTTTCAAACTTCCTAAAAAAAAAATTATTTTTCTCAATTCCTAAAGTAGAAATGCTGAACGACATAAAATTATTTATAATCCTGTTTTCACCATAATTTACTGTAAGTCACAAAGACCTTTATCTCTCAAGGAGTAACAGTGAGCTTAATGATTTGCAGTTTTCCTTTAAGACAGTTAAGAATCCTCCTTATTGATGCCTTTTAATTTGCTGAAGTTTTAATTATTGTTTTAAAAGTGAATCTGCTTTAAATGCTTTGCTTTTATTAAAATAAGAGACTATGAAGTAGATGAGCGTGCAAAAAAATTTTTTAGATTTACTTGGATCTTTTCATCATACTGGTTTAGAATTGATACAAGGGACTCACCAGCCTCTCTGACCGGAATTTAATTTCCACCTGGTACTGATCAGATTCTCTGTTAAACTCTGATTCACTTTATACTTCTGTTATATCAGAAAGGCAACAAAGGCACACATTACCAAATTATTAGCTGCAGTTTGTCGTACCCAACCATTTTGTCTACCACTTAGAGAAGGGAAGCCTTCTTTAACTTCAGGTTATGGCCACTAGAGGTCTTTTACTTTCATATGTTAGCTGCTGTTCAGTTTGTACTGCCTTTTTTTTTTTTATTTATTTATTCCTACGTGAGCAGACCCAGCACACTTCTTGCATATAAACAGTGAAAATTACAATATAAAGGACCTATTATACCTTCTTTTGGAGTAACATTAGTGCTAGTGAGAGGCTTGCCTACTTTTTAAGGCTAAGAAGACACATTTTCTGCAGGTAAACCAAAAGCTTTCAGGTAAGGAATCGTGTGTTCTCGGGTACTGATGCTCTTCTAAAAAGAAATGCTGGTTTTCCTGCTGTAGTAGTTCACTTCTACAGTTATGGATCAAACAAATCTTTTCTGTGATGTTAAATGTATAGCTGAAAGTAATAATGAATTGCAAAGGATTCAGTAATGAAACTGTGTGGGGGTTTTCTTGTAATGTCTTGTTTTTGAAAAAAGATTACTGACAGAAGTTAGAGAATTGTACATGAAAAACAGCTGGTGTTTTTAGTAGTTAAGCATTCACCACAGAATGCCTTTCTGTATTTGTGTTAAATAATCACTTCTTGAAATAAGCAGCATTTCTTCACAAGCATTGAATAGATGTATTATGTGCTTAAAGGCATAAAGACTTCAAGAAGGTTATTTCTTTTGTTGAAACCAACTTCTAAAACGTGTCTAGCTATATCTGTGATTACGGTACAGCATGAATGCCTATTCTTAGTAACTGTGTATGGCAATTTTAAAATTAACAGATGATATGCCTTCATTACTGAAAAGAGCCATAAGCGAAAGTCACATATTGCTGGCCAGTACCTCGCACCAAACCTGTCAAATTCACATCAGTGGGACTGAACGATACATACTAAGGAAGCTGACAGTAAAGCTGGTTTGCTACAAAAACTTCCTCCATCATTTCCATGTAACTGTAAAGCAGGAAAATACATGAATACTGTTTGATCTTTAATAATTTTCTTGCCAGCAATCTCAACTATTAGAAATTAACTAGCTAGCTTCTTCATAGGTTAAAAGCTTGCCCCTCCTTCCTAATCCCCAAACGCCAGCAGTAAAGATTGGCTTCTCAGATGCAGCCTCAGATCTTTGAAGTACTCATGCACTCTCAGCATTACCAATTTCACTGGTAGAACTTAAGTGTAATATAGGACTGTAAAGAGCTGCGACCAAATCTGCAAATATCTCTGTGTATTCACTTAAATCCTCCCATACTGTTTAAGTACCTCTTAGTAGAATGTGCAGAGCATGAACTGCTTGAAAATACAGTAAGTTCTGCACAAGAACAATCTATTACACTTTGAATGCAGACTGCATGCTCACTAGATGGACAGAAGAAAGTCAGAATCAAGCACTGCCTACAAACACAATAGTCTAACGCTTATTATTATTTCATTAAGTCAAGCATTGTACGTAGGGATTGAATAGTATAAAAAAGGTTGTGGCAGAGAAGGCGAAGTTCTTCAGATAGAATCCTAACAAGTAATTTCAGCTGTGCTTAGGCTTGTTAGGATTTATCCTGTGAATTACAGCAGAAAAGGTTGATTAGAAGTAGGTCAAATGTATAAAAAAATAAATGTATCAAAGTAAACACTTGACTGATGAAACAATACTAACAGAAAAATTAACAGAAAAAACTCTGAATACACTGCATTACTATGAAGAGATAAATAAAATATCTGTTTTCAAACTTAAAAACATTCATTTCCATTTAAATGTAAAAGAACCTGGAACAGAAACAGCACTGAATTCTATTTTTTGAATTAACAATTGGCTGACAGCCTTTCAAAAAATGTGTAAAAAAATAAGGAAATTGATAGTATGAACACTGCACTTCTATCTGGAGCAGGAACACAAGTAAATAGGTAGTCAAATGAAAATGAGAGAGAGGAGAAAATGTCTCAGGAAACATTTAAACTCCCTGTCCACTTAAAAAAAGCATAATTAATATCAAATTTAGAACAACTACAATGCTGGCTGGCTTTAGTATAAACACTGCAAAATAGTGGCTAAGGTAAAAGAAATGCTGTTTTGGTTGAATATATACAAAGTACATCAAAAGGGATCATAGATGTATTCAGTAAAGAAATAGGGCTTTCTAAGGTCAAGCAGAAAGAATGCAGATTCTTTTCCACTGTTGTTAAAGTGCATATTGGATATGGATGCAACATGTACAGGAAAATAAACACCTGAAAAACATTAGGGTCATGTAAGTAACATGACAAACTTCAACACCTAGCAACTAAATCCCAGCATACATAATAGCAGATGGTGACAGGTTGCCGTAGAAACTTCAAATAATACTAGCACCACAAGAACAAATAACGCAAATGCACTGGAAAAACAAATAGCAACAGAAATAACGTAGAATGAAGCTACACTTTAATCCTAATCTAGTAGAAGTATTTCAGTGGCTGTAGGGTGGGTAATCTTCATGCAGGTGTACTTCTGGAAGGACTAAGGAGGATATTTATTTCATGTAGGCACTTAAGTAACATTTATCCTCATTAATAGAACACTTTACCAACATAGAGCCCAAGTGTAAATATATAACTACAGGTGTACCATTAAAAAGAAGACAAAATAGAAACATGAATAATTCCTAATAATTCAAAGACTTGAATTCAAAGAAGGCCAGAGATGATGTAGTTGTTTTTATATCCCCTTTTTAGCAGAATAGTGGATGTTTTAAATGCTCATTTCACTTACCCTCACAATTAATGTAAGGTAAGAGGACTCCTTTACGTACCACCATCCTCACAATCTGTAACCCTATATTCACTAATGACGGCTTACATTTGATCAATGCACAGTTTTCTGTATTAGGCAAAGAATCTTATCCTGAAGATCGAACATTTTTGTGGTGTATGAAGCGCTCATACTACATAGATTAGATTTAATTCTGAACTCCCTTTTAGGTTAAGCCAGAAGTTTCAAAACTCATCGTATGTTAGTGACAGTAATTGTAAAAATAGTGCACATTAAAAGGGTGACCAAGAATTTCTACAGGCCAAACATTTCTCTTTTTTTTTTTTTTTTTTTTTTTTTTTGGTTCAAAAACAGAAGTGCAAAAATCTTTCCGGAGGAAAAGTGATAAATATGTTATCTTAAATGTAATTAAAGAAAAACTAACCAATCAACTGTTTCAATGTAATGTTAAAAATCATCAATATTTATGTTGTAGCACAAGGACATAATTGACAAGGGCTCCCAAAATACTGTCTTCACAGAATTATTGAGTCATCACACCTGTTCAGTGCCATGAGCTAAAGAGCAACATAATTACCAGCAAAAAAAAGTATGGAAGATGCTCAGTGATGCCATGAAGAACCACAGTGGTTTGAAGTCACAATTCCTCAGGAAACCACATTAAACCTTGAGAACCATGGCATATGTAGAGGTTAGCAAAAACATCTTTACCATATTATGCAAACACTAAACAATAGCACTCTGAAATGAAAAAATAACCAGAATTTAAAGTGAACTGCTAATGCAGTAGTTCTGTTTCTTCTCCAGAAATAGATGTCACTGCCAATGCATGTGCTATCCTAAAATGTACTGTTTCTAGCTGTAAAAGCACAAAATTGTAAACATTAGAATAAGCTGCTGCACAACAACCTAGAGTATTCATCAGATGCATAGAGTACATCTGAAATGGGAAATAGCTCCTAATCCACACCAACTTGTTTGTAGATTGCCAATCAGCACACTTCACTAATAATTAATTTATGATAGCAGATTCATCTACTCTTAGTAGGTCCAAGTTTTTCATTTTCCATACACACATTCATGTAGTTCATTGGTTCTGTCTTCTTGTCTTTTATAGCTCACTGAACAGAAGCTTAGGCATTCTGTTTCTACATCTTACTGACAGCTTTTGATTTCTGACTGAAAACATGCTGGGCTGTTTTAGCTTGTTATACTGTTTTTCTTACATTCATATGATTTACCCAAAAGGATGTACAACTATAAAAACAGCAAACTACCAGATGGAAAAATATAGCACAATTTTATAACACAATGAAATAGTAATAGCAGCTGCTCTGTAAGATTTAAAGATATGTTACAAGTTAGAGAATCAAGGCAATTTCAAAATTATTTCATTTAAGACTTTTTCAGACATAGATAAAAGCAGTAAGGCAATGGTTTATGGTATGACAGAAGTAGCATGATTTCTTCAGAATATATCCTTTGGCACCTATTTTTATTTATTTATTTTTAACTTTGTATGGATTTCCCAACAATATTCTAAAAAGAAGATTTTTCATTCTGTGCAATGTTTTTGCTGCTGCTGGGTTTTGTTTGGTGGGTTTTGTTGTTTGGTTGTTTTTGTGCCATAAATCCACTCCAGAACTTCTACTACAGTACACTGTAATTGATTTAACTTGTGTTTAAATCTGTGCTAAAACACAGTTGTGTAATTTACTACTTTTCCCAGAATACTAAGATTGTGTTCATCTTCAAGGTGTACATACAAATAAATTATGGATAACATTATTTAGTATGAAGTGAGAAGGCAATCATTTGGAATGAGCTTGAAAACTGAACTAGCTTGTCCAGAGCACAGTTACCAAAAAAAGAAATCAGCTGTTTCACCTCCTCACTTAATCACTGCTGTTCACACTCCCAATCTCAGCTCTGCTGTATCAGATGAAATCTTCCATCCTTGCCTTCAGGAATCCTATACACCTTCATGCTGCACCTCTTCCCTCCTCCTCTGCAATCCACTAATTGCTTCACCACAATTACTGTAGCTAGTTTCCAGACTGGTCTCACAGGCCAGAAGAAACTTCCTGCCCTGGTACGTAAGACAATCTTAAGTATCCCAGTGCTGTCAGGCTGCTTATTTCACTTATTTCTTATTCAAAGTGCTATTCCATTTCCCTGTTGCCACTAAACCAGATGGTCAGTCAAGCTGGCAAAGCATGGCTTGTCCTGCCAAGTGTCCCAGTGCACTCATTCCCATGTTAAAGATGATGCAGTCAGTATTCCATAGAAACAAGGAAAGCACACACACAAAATACAAGCAAAGAGTAAGATTAAAAAATATTATCCCCTGTTTATTTACTGTAGTAAAGCTTGGCCAGTCTCTTGCATTTAAAAAGACTGGAAACGAAACTGGGAACTTGAAAGAAGTGATACAATGGCTGGGATGAGCTGGAGCTACCCTCCTGCCCAGAGGTGTAATACTTAACAGCAGAAAAAAACCCCAGATAGGACTGCCAACTATATAGGACTACAAAGAAAACACACTAGCTGCAACGGAGATCAACAACAGGGTCAAAGAGAAAATGGTAGAACTGAGCAATTTAAGTTCATTAAAGTGCAGAAACATCTTTTATTTCTAAACCATATATTTTAGATTTACACATATTGTGAAGATGAATGTCTTAGACGCTGATTCACTTCCTTAAAACTAAACAGAACCACCTCCTGTATTCCCAGAACTAAGCTACTCTTTAATTGATTTGGTTCTTTTTCAGCTGCACTCACTGAAGACAGAAAAAATAAGCTTCAACTACCTGATCAGAGATGAGACTAATAAAATACACCTGTGAATGGTTAAACCAAAGCTTTATCATAATAGTTCTGCTTAAAACTGCTGAAAGTCATACTGCTCCAGAAACTCTCCTCTTGCTTTTAAATTGATCTTACAAAGAAATTAAGGCCCAATAAAAACAATTTTCCAACAATTTGCATCTATTACACTAACAAATCTACCAACTGTGTATGTTTAGGATTAATTAATAGCAATCTCTAAGGAATCCACCAATACATTTTATTGTAAATTATGTATGATTTTATTTTATTATTTCTTTTTGAGCAATAGCACAGCTGCACTTGACCTTCTAAAAACACAATGTTTTTTGTCACCAGGCAATCAAAATCTCACCAAATCCTGAAGATATTAATGGAAAAACTAACTCTGTTTAATACCAGACATTGTTGTTGAAAAATAAATACTGGTATTGTCAAAGTACGTGCAATCCAGTATTGAAACATTTCCGAATGCCAATATGCAGCCATCTCTTAGGCTGAGATTAAAATCAGCAAGGCCTTACCTGGCTGACAATCCTTCTGCTAGGTCGGAGTGTGCCCTTTTACTTAGGCATAGCTAAGTAAGCCGTAAGATAAAAGTTGCCAAGAAATTAAAATTAAATTTATTTAAAATCACTATTCCTGTTTTAGCAGCTGTAACAACCAGATAAACTTTTACGTGAGGAGCCTGATACTTCTCCTGTATTTTAAATGTACACTAATGCCAAAGTGCTTTTAATTTGGCAGTTCCAATTGTCATTTGTCCCCTTCCACATTAAGAACATTGTATTGGTAGTCTGGTAATTTGTTTAATTTTCTAAAAAAATCCAAACAGTAAAACCAGGCTGGAAATGATAAGAGTTAATAAGCTACCATTGTATTTATAGCTTCTTTTAAAGAACAGTAATTTCTCTTTACCTCCATATTTTAAAATTTTTCTACTACCATTCTTGTGCGTTGAAAGCTGTCTAACTACGGTCTATTCTGGTCTGTGGAGGTGGTGAAGGGTAAATAAAAGACAAACTCAGAATACCCTGCAAATACACATTGACTAAAGCCAGGAGAACTTTTAATGCTTTCCTTTAAAGCAATCTTTCACACTTAGCCTACCTCAAAAAAAAAAAAAAAAAAAAAAAAAAAAAAAAAAAAAAAAACAAGTTCACTTGTCACTTGGTTCATCAGGAAATTAACCACATGTTTATAAAGAGGTTTTTCCAGGACCTAGAAGATGAATATATGAAGGGGCACCAAAAAAATCCCAAAACATCCTGAGCCTTTCACAAGGATCCTCAAGATTCTGGTAACAAAACAGCTGAAATAAATGGAGATGCAGAGGTAATTGCCCTGAAGCTGCCCTGTTAACTCCATTGTTTACCAACAGGACCCTGGTAAAGGGACTCTCACTAGAATAAAGTTGTGCTCTGCTTTTTCACAGCTACAGTAAGGAAAAACAGAAGAATTGAGATAGATTCAAGCATGTGTATACATAGGAGCTCCAATATATATATATGAATTTACTCACAGAGTTTAAAAAGAATTCACACTAAATCAACAGATAATGATGTACAATGCATCCAGTCCACATAAACAGGGACTTCTCTATCAAGGAAGGAAGATGTACTGACATGAATCTTGGTTAGTGTAACACAGCATGTATACAAACATTTAATATAATTTTCTACCTATATAACTCTTACACAGGATAAAACACTATACACCTTTTAAAGCCAGCTAGGCTGTGGAAAAGTGTTATATGAACTTCTTCATGTTGTTCTGTCAAGTTGCTACTCTCTGCCACAGATGAAAGCAGGGACAAAGTGCACAGAAAACATATTTTCTTTTTAAAGTAAAACCAAAGGAGTAACTAGTAACTGTTAGAACAGTTTTATTTTGCATCTTAAATATGAAAAATATTTAAATTATATGCAATAGCAGTTTATATTAGGTTTTTAATTTTTATGTAATAGTGGGCTCCACTTTTAAACATGAAAAAAAAATCTTGGAGTGTGGTTAGCAGAGTAACTGGCTAAAAAAGAAAGTTCATAGCAAAAAAAAAAATTCTAAGACAGAGAGCTTTTCATACTGAATTGTGGGTAAACTGGTTAATAGAAAGCATAGGGAATACTCAGTGAAAGCAGAAAACCCCATGGGAACACATGTATAAACATGGAAGGATAAAACTTCAAAAATTACAGAATTACTTGCTATTGGGTATTCCACAAACTACTGCCAAATAAGCATCCTTCTTAGGTGTGGCTCTTTTTAAGAAGTGCTACTTTTAAGATGTCCCAGTTGATTTAGTTTCAGTTATAATGTCACAGAAACAAAGAATCCTGAAACTGTGATAATATAGAGAGAAATTTACCAAAATAGCATTGTCTGCACCAGTAACTTGCGCACATACTAATCTCCTTTGTGGGGATTGTGTCATACTAACACATTATACCTGGGCTCTGGCAGAATAAGGAATACTCCTTTAATAACTCTGCATCAGCCCAATGAGAGCTGAATTATGTACTTAGTAGAAAACTAGGATGAAAATGGGAGTAGACATTTCTTTGAATAACTAAATCAGGGAATATTTTAGCTCTTGGTTTTTCTTCCATTTTTTAAATGATGAAAAGGGAAACCAGTCAAAAGCCTATAAAAGCTAATGTCATTAGTACAGGACATGAACAATCACATAATTATACAGTTAAGTGTAAACACGTAACCATACGTATATACAAAACACTCTTGTAGAAACAGGAGAGAAAATATGTAACATGCACTGTGTTTCACAGCTATAGGTTAATAAAGAAAACTGCTGAGAATTTGAACAGGACATCATTTTTCTTAATACAAATGCTACATTTAACAAACGGTTGGAATTTATTTTTAAGTAAATTACTTGTTTTGACTGCAGTGTTTAGGGAACTAGCTTAGTTCATACGTGCTCTGAACAGTTCTAAAACTGCATTTACTTGGGAAGCTTCTAAATTTGACTGCTAAAGCTGCTCTCTGAAGCTGGGACAGCAATTTTGCCAATGAAAAGAAGAGCACATGGAATTCCAGAAAGCCCTGGCTTATGCTCCATCAGTAGTGTGACTGTCCCTTAGCTGCTCAATGACTGCAGTCTAGGAGCCTCCGAGTCCTAAAACGGCAATAGGACAAGACTGAACTCCTGTTCCTGGTTTGGTTTTTTTTTTTTTTTTTCTAACACACATAAGCATGCTTAAAGGCAACACCTCTGCTACCTTGGCATTAAATCCTTCTGACAACAAATACCCTCATTTTGAAATTCATCTCGCACAAAAAAACCACCCCAAACATAAATCCTCCTCAGAGTAAATGGTGAGTATAGATATAACAACACCGTGTTACAACAGGTCTTCCCAAACACAAACTGATTTTCAAGCTTTTTCCAGCATTTTAGCAAACACGAATATCAAAATATTTTGTGGTGCCATGTCACCTAACCATATGAACTCCTTCAGAGAATGACAACTATACGCCAAAAAGACACTTCTTTTTTCCTGTTGCTTTACTGCCAAAATATTCAGGGCTATTTGTAGCATTTTATTTTTCCTAATCACTAAACTACAATTTCATCTAAATAAATTATCTTACTAACAAACCAGGGTGCTAACACCTTCTCCTGAACCTAGCAAACAGATAAATGATGAGTGTAGATACATGTTAGGGAACTGCATTCCCAGCAAAAACCAAACAAAATCAGAATCACTCATATATAAGCAGACTTGATCAATGAGTCAGAGTGCCAGAGAAATGGCATAAACAAAAAAATATACTTTGTTATGCCTCTGACATTTAGTATATGTATCTCCTAAACAGTCTTATAAGTCTCTTATTTTTTTGATTAGTTGCTGTAATACAGAATGTGTGGGAGCATCAGTATATATCTAATGACACATAAAGAAAAAAAGATTATGATTAGAACTATTGCAGCCTACACCTCCACTAATTACATTTCTATATTAATGCTATTAGATTTAATAGCAGTTTCAGAACTATACTACTGAAACTGTTCATAAACGCTTATTAGGTCATGATATGTAGAATCACCCTTATTATACCGCTCCATTGAAATGATACAAAAGGACCTGTTTATGAAGCAAGTAATTTTTTGTCATTTTAATTTAGTAAATATATATATATATATATACACACACACACACAATCACCTCTATAAAACTGAAGGACAGAAAAAGCATTTGGTAGATACTATACAGTCACACATTCAAAAGAATTTTCAAGATATTTTAAGAGGACTAACCTCTTGACAACATCATTATGGTATGTTTATAAACAAATTCTTTTCTCATATAAGTTAGCATAAACCCATTGAGCTGAATGTTACATTACAGCTTCCTAAACCTGTATCTTGTGATCTACTGTGCAGCTTGTATTCAAACAAAGTTCTCTCAGAATTATGGTTGCAACCTTACAAAGACTAAGAAAAGAGTTTGGAAAGATAAGGGCAATTCTCATGCTTTTATTTAACTTCAAAGGGGACCGGAATAAAATTTCCCATTTGGATCATTATCAGTTTTCAAGACATGTTTTACTAAGAAGAAAAAAGTAACTTGTTCTGCTCAGTTTTTATTTTAAGGGATACTGCAAATATTTTATAGCTTAAACCAGAACTTACTAGACTGCAGAGGTTAGTGCCAGGAATTCAGTAATGTAGAGTATTTTTTCTTTTAAAAAAAAAAAAAAAAAAAAAAAAAAGGAAGAAAGCACAAGATGTTATACAGTCTTTCCCACAGAATTTCTTATATTTAGAAAACATGTTGTAAAAAAGCACTTACTACTATACTAAGGCCATTTATATTTTTTTTAATGGTACTGTAGTCACATAAGATAAAAGTGACTTTTATTTAATCTCTCCTTGGTACGATGTCCCGACCTCCGAGATTGCTAAATATCACAGACATTGAAATACTGAAGTAATTTTAGCAACTAATTTGTAAAAGATGCAAAGACAAAAAGGAGTTCATAATCAAACAAGAGGAGAAAGAATATCGTATATATGTTGATGCCAAATGAATAAGGCAATAGAGAAGGAGCAAATTTGAAATACAGGAACAGTAGTGGAGCTCCCTTACCCCTTCCAGATTATCAAAAAAATTCTAAATGACAGTGCTGCAGTTAGAGAGTTCCAGGACATTAGGCTGGACTTAGCAGGTTGTACAGCTCAAGTCACAGATGCTCTGAAAGAACAGAGTAATCAAGCATGAAAACAGGAAACCAATAATGCAGTCACCAGGAGTTTGGAGGATAGATAAAAAGAACTTGCATTCTATTGAATTCAAGAACATATTATTCAGGATTTCACAGCACTGTGTAGGGAAGAGGTTCTTTGCAAGGAAACTGAAGAAAATAAATGTGTAGGATATGGACAGTGGGCTGGCAGAGTAGCTTAGACTGCCCACTGTTGGCAGCTGAAAAAAACCCCACACCTAGCCCTTGTTCAAAGGGCAGCATTTCTCTGTTGCTGGCTCTTCCTCCTTTATCACTGGTGCTCCCCCGCAGGTTTGGGGCACATCAGCATTTCAAGACAAGCTAAAGGAGGAAACAACCTAATGTACAAGCTTATGTAGTATCATGGGGACATGCAAAGTATATGAAAATAAGTCTTCACAGTCTGCTAACAAATCTTAACTATTGCACCAGACATAACTATGTGAATCCTACAGTTTTCTGGAAGCTATTAATGAAACAAGTAATACTAGGGACACAAACATCTCTATCAACATATAAAATGTAAACAAAAAAAAAAAAAAAAAAAAAGAGAGGATATTCCCACCGAACTAGGTCATTCCCGTTATGCAAGGATATGCATGCCTTCAGGCTGCCAGTTAGACAGCCCTACATTCCTGCCTTATAAGGCTTTTCCTGGGCTTATATTTAGGAGAATAACATAGCAATACGGAGAATAACATAGCAATATTGACAGATTACACACAGCAACATTTTTGTGGGTTCTACCAAATTTTTTAAAGTGTTGTGATTGGTTGTCTTTTTAATTTTACAAGACAAAAAACAAACAAAAGAAAGTGAAATTAATATCTAATTATTTTTGTTAACACAATATAAGATAACCCGAGCTTCTCTAACAGATTCTAGGTTGCTTGCCTTGCCCAGATTTGTGGCAAGGTAGTCATTTGGTTTCTTCTGCAACTTTACCTGGAAAACATTGGAAAAACTACATGCCCAGTCATGTCTGAAATGAGACAAAGAAACCACACCTACATGCTTTATTTTTATTTGTCTTGTTGATAATGCAGGAATACATTTCAAAATTTTCATTGAATCAGACTGCTACTCACCCAAGTTAAACCTGAAGCTATTCCCAACGAGTCCTTTTACAATGAAATTATTGTTTAAAATAAAAACCAGTACAATTTTGTGACAATAACCTCACTGAAGAGCCACTAAGGCAACACACTGCTTGTATGGCATAATGAAGAAAGGAACTAACTTCTATAAAAATCACTGACATCACAATAACAGGCCCCAGGAGAACATCCCAGGGGTACAAAAACCAAGAAAGCTGTTCTTTACTCCAGAGACATATGAAGCAGGGCAGGCCATATCACTTATTATGTAGCCACTTAAGAGCAGAGATCACTGTTTTCTTCTCAAACTCACTAGAGATGCTACAATCATGTAAAATAATTACATGGGCCATTCTGCATTCTTATGCTTAAAAGAGCACCAGAAAGCACAGGAAAAAAATAATTTTATGGCAATATGCATTTACTTACATGATTAACTTACATATTACTTTTTAAGGATTACACATATTTCACAACATATGAGGAACAGGATTTTCTATTAATTGTAGAGCCTACTACATGTATTCTGTCTTCCTGTCTCCTTTGAAGTTTACCGTCTTCACTTGCGGAAAACTAATTTCAAAATACAAGACTTTTTTGAGGATACTTATTTCCATGCAGTTTTTGAATTACACTTATTTCAATTCCCACATATAACTTCTAAACTTCTTCAAAATGCCAGCCTGAGTAAAGGCTGAATAATAAAAAAACCCAACATTGAAACACAAGCAAGTGCCACACAGCTCAGGACAGTGCAGATTTATTAGAGATGTCTATCAATGATTAACTTCTCTGACTATCTAATAACAGCTTTGCTAGCTAAAAATAAAATTTAAATTTATACAAGTTACAAAATCAGTTACAAGATACTGATATTAAGAAATATCTGACATGACAAAAGGCAAAGAAACAGGCTTTTGTTTTGCCCTTCACATCACTGGGACATTTGCTTATGTTGCCCGGAAAAGTGACATACTGTTAATTTCTTCAGCAAGGTTCAGAGCCTTTGGTGTGTTCATAGATCTTAATCTTTCCTTTAGTGACCACATCAGTAGATCATTAAAAGATGACCTATTTTCCTTTGCGTTCTGTCATCTTAGAAACTCAAAAAGGTTAAGCATTGCCTTTCCCAACGGAATAGTGAAATGCTTTTCTACACTTTTGTGATATTTTTTTTTTTTTTTTTTTTTTTTTTACGAGATTATTGCAGCAGCTCTGCTTTTTGGAGGCATTCCAGGACAGACTAGGCACAAGATCCAGTTGATTCTAAGTGCCTCCAGCAGAAGATATATATGCATGATACTTCAGTATGTTTTGAGATCTCCCTCCCCACCCACCCCCATCTCAACACATACTAAAGTGTCACCTCACTTTTTTCTGCCATTGTACTGGCTTCCTTTTAAATATCATATTGATTTTCTTATCTCACTACATGCACTAAAGCCACTTCATCATCTTACTGTATTTTATCCTCCCAAGATCATGCAGTTGCACAGAATTTGCTTCATCCTCTGTTTCTATATGCACAGTTATGCAGTGCTCCAAAAGACCCACAGCTACTGAATCTCAGCCCTTAACTTTAGAACATTGTGACATCTTGATAATAACATCTAACTGCAGTGTCTCATCTTTATGTAGGCGTTTTAAAACTAATATTAAGAGATAGCAAATATTATCATGATAACAAGCTGAATATACCAAAGCAATTAGTTCACAGAGGTGCAAAGTTGATAGAAAAACTGTAAATTAATCCTCCTAGTTTTTGTTCATTTGTAACGTCACCCTCAGCACTTCAGTCATCAAAGGCATTTGGGTTCCAGCTAAGTGTCTAGACCCTGTGTAACTCAGACCTTTTCCAGCTTACTGCATTGACAAATAAACAAGCTTTGGATAAAGAAGATAAGCACACTTGTTTTCTAAATACCAAGGGACAAAGTTGTTTGGTTTGGGTTTTTTTTTTTCTTTTTGAACACTCCATATTCCTACATTCCTCAGTACCTGTTAGTATTGAGACAATTTTAAGCTCTCATAACCTGTCCTAAGCCAGCAATAATAATAAAAAAAAGGATAAAAGAATAGTATTTGAATAAAGTGTGAAGAACAGATCATCCAGTTGTTTGTCTTACCCCAGTGGGACCAGATTTGACTGATTTGTCATTCTATTGCTTTGAAGAACGAACAATATTTAGCCATAAATATATAAAATAATGCTACACATGGCAATAATGCTGTAACTTAGAATTGGTATCTCTGTCAAAGAATGAGCTGCAGAGAAGCATACATTCAATGCCTGGGGCTTTTAACATTGGGAGTAGTGCAAAGCTTAGAGAGCAACTGTAAGGTTACATTATTTTTCAGGCTGCAAGTAATTAAGTGAAGTACGCTTTTTTCAAATCCTCTCCTCACAAACAGCAAAGCTTTTGAAAGCAAGTGCTCTCTACCTTTAGAAAAGGTAGCCAGGCAATAACGATGCTACAATTCAATTTTAAAGGCACCTGCCCTGCATAATAACCTGTGCACCTCACAAGCAACACTGAACCACAAAGCATTAAAATATACAGGATGGAAGCCGTCTATTAAATAACAGAAAGAAGTCACAGAGATATATAGATAAGTTGGTGTACCAGACTGAACACATGACTGAAGAAAGTTGCCTTCAGAATACTCACGAAAGAAACTAAACCTGCAACCTTTCTCATGGACTGAAAGAGAAGTACTGCGCAACAGATCAGATGCAAGCAAAGCAAAATATACCAATGTTGTCACTTCCCATTACTTACTAGCAACACCAAGCTGTTGGGTTGTTAAATAGTCAGTCAGGATACTAAGTATTGTGCTTTTTAACAAATTCTTATAAGTCTTATAAATCTGAACTTTGAGTTTCCCTAATACCTACACTATGGAAAATATGAAATAGACCTAAAATTTGCAAACGCAAAGCCAAAGGAAGAGAACAAGCATGCCCAAGGGCTTTTCTATCCCCAAAATACATGTCACTGAACTCTCCAACATCATCAGGTTGGTGTATTTTGAAGTAAAATTACTTATAGCAAGAACTCGTAACAGAAGTTTCTCTCGTGCTCTACTCTTCTCACCAGTCCCCCTTAAGAATGGATAATTCTGTCTCATGGCAGGTTGATAACAGAATGAAACAGAATTCATACAAGAACCGAAACTACCAACCTTATTGACAATTATATCACTGCTTCATTTTGCAAACATTCAAAGAAAAGACATGCCAATACATTAGACTGCCTTAGCAGACTACACTGCAGAATGATAAAACCTAAAAAAAGATTCCTCTTATATTGAAAAGTAGGCATGATCACAATTGATACCAGATTTTCTCAGAGGAGTCTCCAGCTCATTATATCTCAACCTACATTCTTTCTCCACCTGCAGCTTTTCACACCAGAAGAAGGGAGCTTATGGGAAATGTCATTCTCTGCATATATCCTGCCAAAGCCAATAAGCGTAATTTCAGTCTCTCCAGCGGTTACTGTCAGCCAATTTCTTGTAACCCAGTCTCTAAACTGCCATAATTCAATTCCCTCACACTGAAAATGCTTTTCAAAACCAGCAGCTGGAAAGAGATACAGCAAGGTATATTCAGCTAAGTACACAAAATACATCTCATGAGGACGAAATACACTGCCAGTTGCATTTCTGATGTCATTCACTGCCCTGAAGGAATACATGTAAAAAAGCCTCAAGATGCAGATTTTAAATGCCAGCCCTGTTACCATGATGATATCTGGCACAATCTTTCCACACAGGTTTCAATATTTCCATAAGAAACCTAGAAGCCATGGGAGAAAGTATTTCAGCAAGAACCTGGCATGGTTTCTTCTCTCCCTGTCTCCCAACATATCCAGAAGTTTTGTGATATAAGTGAGTGTAACAGAAGACTCCTTACATTACTGAATACTCCCACACACTGCAGTGGCAAAAAAATAAATAAATATTAAGTTATGGAGATCATGAGGAATCACAACTGAAAACATGATGCTTACAAGGCATTACATACAGCTGAAGCATAGCAGACTGCTAAATATTTTCAGACTCAGCTATGCCATATCATTCCTCTTGCTCTGAAGTGATAAATTCCTTGACAAAACAGAATACAGAAACCAACTGAAAGGGGCTGCAGCAAGTACACTCAAAAGTTGTTTTCTAAAATTAAATAAATACTGTAATGATGACAACAACTCAAGTCAGCAAGAGCTTTATTCTGTTTTTAAATGGGTTAGGATAGACATAGTCTTTTTCTGGAATTCAAATCTCTTAGATACATCCCGCATTCTGTAGTTCAAAAGGGAAACGGCTCTTAATGTACAAAAGCAGTATTACCCCCATGGTCTTCCTCTCATATTCACCCAACAACTCTAATATGAAGAATGTATCATGCACCCTCCAAGTGGACAGGAATGGAAGAAATACTCGATCAAATACTAAAACATGCATGGATAGAAGTAAATATAGCTATACTTTTAAAAACACCTAATACAGTAACTTCTTACTTGAGGAATTCAGAACAAATCTGCCTAGAAAATTAAAGTATATAAGCCTATACACAAGATATAATACTCTTTTTTGAATAACAATGTTCACTCTAGCTACATTTTGCACATCCATTTTAACAAGGAAGACTAATAGCAGAGTCATGGAACAAAGACAACATTTATTTTCCTCCAGTTGTCCATACAGGCCTAATGCTGGACTCCTCTCTTTGCTGCTAGCATCCCCTGGGCCTTCTTACTGGACATGAGAAGACAAATCACAATTGTTCTAGTCATATTCTCAACAGGTTCATTGAGAGCAAATTCTGACCTATAAATCATACTTTCAGGTCAGCTGGGAGCTCTGCAGGAAGAAATAACACTCTACCTCTCAGCCACGCTTAAAATGCACTGTTAATGCAGTGGCCCACATACTTGAAATGGAATCACAGTGTCCAGTATTAGGTCTTTATCCAAGATTCCTATATTACCACCTAGAGTGCACTGCTGTACTAAACAGCCTATTTATAAAAAGCAAAATTGTCTCCAATAATCAAGCGATATGTTGTGTTGACCAACAATTATTCATAAATACACACAATGAAAAATTACACAACTTAGGGCAGATGGTGTCATGTTACTAGGCATTCCCAATATATATAGTTACTGCAGGAAAAGATATTAATTTTATTAAGATGTTTTCAAAATCCAGAAGCACAGCAATGAAAACAGTAGCATTTTGTAAAACTTGAGAACATTGTTAGAGAAGATGGCAAAATTTTTCGTGTTACATACTTAAATTCTTCCTGCATGCTGCATGGATATCTTTCTCAAGGGCACACAACCATCCTCATAACCTTTCATTAATGACTGAAATTCAACAAAGCATGCAACATCATTTTGCTAGTGTTTGAATTTCAGTTTGAGAGGAGCATATACAGTCAAATCAAAGAGTTCTGCAGCTCACAAATGAAGACAGAAGAATCACGTTCGGTGTGTGAAAGTCTAGGCAGAGATTATGGTTTTTTTTCCTAAAAAGAGCTTTACTTATAGGAAGATAAAATAATTCCAGTAAGGAAATAAATGGTTATTTGTCCAAATCAGTATGATTGAAAATAAAGATACCTTTTTCCTGCATGCAATGGAATGGAATTCAAATTTGAATAATACATTGCAAAAGTTAAAACAAATGGAAATATTTCACAACCACAGTCTGGGCCCTTATTGTTTATCCCTCTCTATGCAGGTGGTGGCTTCAGCTGGATACCTACTTAACTACACTGTGATGCATTTTAAAAGGTGAAAGTTATCACTGCATGTTACAGCCAACGTATGAATGTAAAGAATACTACAGATCTGTGCATAACACGATGCCCATATTGAAAGAATCCCTAAAAACAGTGTGAGCCAAGCACTGAAAAGTGAATTCTGTAATGAAATTACTTCTGTGCCATAACAAAAAAGTCCATTAATTTTTGTTGTTCTGAGGATAACAAGCAAGATCCTGTGGGATGATGGGAAGGGATTATGTTGCAGAATCACCATGAGACACTTCAGATAGTTTTGGCCTCTTCACCTTCTGTCTAGAAAAGATGCAGACTGCCTATGTTCAGAAATAATATGAGTGGTGAACACTGTAAAGGAAGAAGAAATTCAGCACATATATTATGAAGGAAGGTTAACTTCATATAAGTTCAAAGGAGTAAAAAGACACTTTTGGTGTTTTTCCTCACCTGCACTAAGGTTTGGGGTAAACAAGCCCCAAAATTCAAACAATAAACACATGAGATGACCAGATGTTGCTACTTTTAGTTATTGTTGATACTCTACTGGAAAAAACAACATACACTATGAAATAGGACTGAAATAACAAAGAGGATAAGGGACTGGCAGGATATAAAAAAGCAACTCCCCCTCCAACCCCCTGATAGATGGAGAAGAATCTTTTGTTAATATATAAGCAGCTGACATTAGAAGAATAGCCAGAGCTCAAAAGTGTCAAGGTAAGGTAGAGGATAGCAGAACAAAGGTGCCAAAAACCACATATTAAATATGTGGCATACATTTCCTGTAGCAGTCTTCTCAATGAAGACACACAGAAGAAAGGTGGTGGGGAGTGGCAAACTGTCACTGTAGCAACCATGTAAATGTAGCTTTTAAGTTTGCTACTCAGGAAAAATATTAAGTTTGGTTGTTATGACAGGCATGGTTGTTAGAACTAGACAACCAAAGAGAAAGTTCAAAAGGTAAGTTTCATGAACTGATAGATCTGTAATCAAACTGGCCTGCAAAGCAGCGTGCTTTCTCTCATAGACACACAGATGTTCATATCTGCCTATGCACAGGTTATCTATATAACTATATCTACATTTAGATATAGATATGTTAACATTTTATAAAGCCTGGATATAAATTTACAGTAATCTAAGGTATAATACGTATGCATACTTTTACACAAACATCACTTCCCAGTATTTTTTCCACCTACCAAGAAAATAGTAGGATACCAGATTTATACAAGAAAGAGTACTGAAATTTTACGTTATAAACTATTTGGACACTTTCCAGCTCACCAACCTGTCACATTGCATAGCTTCTATCTCCCTGTAGGCACTCAAGCATTTCTTCAAGAGAAATTTCTCAGTTTTAAGCACACTTGTCTTTGCAAACTAACACTGAAATAAAAAAAATCCAACTTGTGTACTATATATAATGTGAATTTATTCACTTAAAATTATCTGTTGTATCTTATCTCTTAACACTAAACCTTACATTAACAATTTCCAATATATGCTCCAGAAGAAATACTGAGATCAAAACATTTTCTAACCCATGAAGCCTTTTGTTCTGAAACAGTCAATGGAATGTATCATCTCTTCGAAGATGATGTCTGAACTTTTATTTTTATTAGAGTAGAATAAAGGAAGTCCAAGTACCATACCATAGTTCTGAAAATTATATTCAGAAATAAGATAATCATGATTTTATCTTTCAGTGCATCTTCAGCACTTCATGCGGAATGGCACTGCATCATCTCAAAGTATAGCCAAACCACACTCAATTTTCATTCCTAAAACTTGCTTAGCTAACTCCACTTTTCTGCTGCACTAAATATTGCAGCATCTTCTCTACCCAGTCTCACCAACCTGAAGTAATTTTCAAATCTTGCTGTAATACCACTCAGACATAAACTCCTATAATCTGTTCCATCATTGAAATGTTCCCTTTCTGAAGTCAGAAGCTTACATCCTACCCTGTATTACTTATCTGTGTTAGACCCTTCTCTCCATCCACCTTGATCCCACCTCGAGGTGGTTCACAAAACCCGCTAGCAGGATTTGTAAAAAAGTTCAGGCCTTCTTCTTAGGTCCTCATTTCGTAGGTGCTCAAGCAAGGTTCATTCAGCATTACCAAAACCACTGCAGCAGGGAACATTTGACCATGTACAGGAACATACACAGAACTCTTCCATGGCAGTGCACACAATCGGAACAGGATATTCTGTGTACTGGCCAATGAGAGTAAGTAACAGAAGAATACTGCACAAGACAGCCTGTGCACTGGAGAAAACTCAAGATACCAAACTACGCTACACAAATTATTCCGTCTCTTATAATAAACACATTTACCTTCATAAATAGCTTTTTGCTTTATTCTGTGGGACCCAAAGCAGTAAGACTCCTTGTTGTAATAAATGATTGGCCCCTGTACACAGAGACCATTTAAAAATCTCTCTCAGCAGCTTCATCTTCTCTGGCAGTTTCTTCCTGTGTATCACAATAAGCTGCAAATTTGTACTTTTGGGGGACTGTTTTTACTTTACAGGCTCTGCTTGTTTCATCCACTTTCATCTGAAAATATTCCCTTCAGAAGCCTCCTTGCAATTCATCTGTAACTTTCAGTACATTTCCATCTACTTTCTTCTGCAAGAAACACTATCTAAAATCTGTTTGCTAAAATTTCTTCCTTCTAGTCTTAAAGGGTTTTTTCAAAAGAAAAAACCTTTTTGTTTCAGTGCCAGTAAGGTTCTGGAAGAAAATCTTGTGAAATCATCAAGATTTGCATACCAAGCCACTCACTGCATGACAGATTGCCCTTGCTCTGTGTTTTTCGCTAGCAACAAATACCTGTGATGGCCATGTGCTGCCTCTGAATGTTAGATTCATAAAAGGAAGAACTTGAGCTTCATTTGAGTCTGACATCCTCAACAAGTTTTGGACATTTGCAGGTTGAAGAATAGATGTGAATGGAAAATAACTAGACTGCGGCGTTTCATGTTAACATTAGCACATAAAGCTGGTGACTGTTCAGTAGATACTGCTTATATTGTATGTTCAAAAGCCACGGAAAAAGTGATATAGTTTAGAGTGTCTAAGTTGTCAGAAAGATACTACATAAGTCTTCTGAACATTAAAACCTTGCCATTTCAGAATTTTGCCATTTTGAAATTAAGCCTGAAGCTCTAACTGAACAAATACACCCACCTTTTTAAATTAGCTGAGGTATTGTGAATAAAATCACTACAGAAACATAAAACTTCATGCTATATTTAAAGAGGCCACATCAAGGAAAATAAAGCTGTACTTGGCTGGATTTTGCAAGGTTTGGGAATGTGCACTATTTTTCCTGTACAGGCAGATGTACTGGCTTTTTATGCAAGATTTTTAAAAAGTGAAGCTTTCATGTAGAGCAATACAAAAGGAAGCCAAAAAAGTTCTCTATGACTTTGCCTTTTATTTCTCTTGACACTTCCTTTATGTTTTTCAAAAGTTCCAAGAAACTCATCCAGTTTCTACTCATGTTAGAAAGACACCTCCTGACAACAGAGTTTTTTTTCACCAGTCCATCTGTCCTGACTGGGGAGAAATAAATTTGCATCAGCAGAAATCTTTCGCTGCAACTGTAGTGCTTGACTGGACTCTCAATGATCCAGTGGGAGCTCACCACAGCTACCTGTTTGCCCAGGTGCTAGGCATAAAACCAGGGTATGCAGGTGGAAACAGAGGACTAAGATTGTGCCAAATGTGGGCCAGTAACATAGAGGATATTTGGAAGCACAGATGTGAATAGTGAAATAAAACAAACTAAAAGAATTAGTTTGAGGACTCTCACAATCGGTTCTTACAGCAACATTATTAGTGGGGCAAGTATTACACAAATCAGTTGTAAGAGTTAAATCCAAGAAACAAACCAAAGCATATCATAGAAACAGCTGTACTTCAGTAACATCATAATGAATAAAATAATAAAGGAAATCTTGAATGAGAAAAGAAATGAAACATCTATGGAATTTTTGAGACAGTCCTTTGCAGACCCTAATAAAAATTTCGGGGCCAAAGTTCAGTTTGTTAGTATTGACGACTTTAAAATAATTCAACTGCTAATTATGTTTGTGTCCTAGAGAATATAACTGGTACATCAGGTAACTGCAAAGTGGGATATGTTTTTGTCATAGTTCACAACTTCATTTCTCATGTGCGGTTCAGCACTTCATGGGGGTACTTTTAAGACTGACTTGGACTCTTAAAGGACTGCCACAAAATTAATCATTTTGGTTACCTCCAGTCTGGAGACTGTAATACTGTGAAACTAATTGGTGAAAGCGCCAGATGAAAGATAGCACCTAATTGCAGTGTCCATATTACAGCTACAGCTGTTGATTGAACATTAGAATTAAATACCACCTTTTTCAAATGCAGACATGGCACCAACTCCAAACCTATAAATCTGTGGTGAAACCAACAGCAGCAATTCACAAACTCCATAGTATGGAAATGTTCCATCACTAGTTCAGATTGGGGAAGCCTAGGGAATTGTCAGGACACTCATGAAATGAGTGGAGCAGAACCATGCCACAGATGCTATAAAAACATGTAACTGGATGTGGTATGGTTCAGATAGCAAGAATAGCTGAGATGTTATTCTAACTTAACCTGACAAATATCCAAATCCAGCTCCAACCCAAAATAAGTCTATGATAACATTAGAAAACACCTTGCAACCTGACACAGTGCAGGAAAATATGCAGAGGAAAAACCTATTCAGAAGGAATTTGATCTTTTTTTTCCTCATAAAACGAAAACTTCAATTACAACTTTTATTTTTCCCCAAAACATTAACCTAGCAGTATGTACTGATAAGGTTACAAACTGCATTTAAAAAAATCTATCACTGATTAATTCAATAGTGAAAATGAATAATGTTTCAAAAATACTCAATAGACATTTTAGGATGAGAAGAACATAGGAATGCTTTTATGATGCAAAAGAGTAAGAACTTTTCAATGAAGTATGAGCCTTATTTACTCTATCTTTAAAGCTACTCACAAGAATGCTACTAGTTGCTTATACAATGGTATTCCATCATTCTATTATCATTATACACCAGACTCTCAAAATCCCCCAACAACCTGATGCTACTATACAAAAGCCTGCTATAAACATGAAGATTACCTTAAATTAAAGGTGAAACTATTAAAAACCGTTCTACACTCCACCAGGCCATGCTGAACTCCTTTCTGGCCTTACAGAACTTAGAAGTTTGCAGAAAATAGGACTGTAAACTCCACTGACATTTCTTAGGTTATAAAGATTAAGATGTTCATGATAATCCATCCTAGAACAACTTACTGTGATTACTGCCTTAGAGGTTACCTTTGAGAGAATACTGAACAAAGGAAATTTTGGATAATAGCATTAAGAATTTTGACAGTTACAGAACCACTAATTTATTAAATTGCTTTATAGTTTTAAAGATTGCTTCCACACTAGATATTTTTCGTCCCAGCTGTAAGTTTTGAATCTCAAAAGAAAAATATGTAGCAATCTGTCTCATCATATTTTTGCCAACATGCATGTTTTAAAACTCATGCTGCACTGAAAAGAATTAAAAAGGCAAAGCATCTAAGCTTGACTCAGGTCTGCAGACAGAGGGAAAACAAAGACAGTCAACCTCAAGCTATTGTTTACATTTAGGCTTGGGGACAAGGGGAACCCAATGCAGTTCACCTAAGATTATATTATTGCAATAAAAGGGCAGGAAAAGGGGAAAGGAGAGAATTTTTAGCATCATCCAATTCCAATAGTTTTAAAGCCATCTCTAGCTCTTCATGCTATCTGGTGGTGTTTCACTTAAGTCTGCAGCGATTTCAGAAGCATATCTAAACTTATCCTCAACATCTCTCATTATTTTGGGGAAAAAAGGCAACACAAGCTTTGTAAAGTAGACACGTGGCTAAATTAAACAGCTTGGCCAACTTCTATTGTTGAAGTTCCTGACAGAGAAAGAAAATGAACATGAAGACAGCTGACATACAAACCAGTGCACTTAAAGCACGAATTCATACTTTTTAAACAAGAAAGTTTCATTTCAGACACTGATGAAAGGCAGGGGCAAACCTGCATATGGAATGAGTCCTGTGCAGTGTTTAGTCCGTCACCCAGCCATTAACAAGCACGCAGTTCATAACAGCCACAACACATGCAGCCTTTTGTCCCGCCAATAGTTTAGGAATATCGGAGAGATTTGCAACATAAAGGGAAAGTGACAGTCACACAAATTTCTTAGAAATTGAGAATCATGATACTCCCACCTAGGAAACGGCTTATTATCAAACACAAACTGTAATTAAATAAATCAGGATGACTCTTTAAAATGAAAATGTCCATCTAGCTGCATATCAGAAAATCTATATTATATAGGATGAAACACAAATCAGACATGACATAAAACTACTCACTCTGAATATATTATCTTATAGTTATTACAGCTCTGTCAGCTACCATTGTATCTATAATGCTTGAATTCATCTGCTGTTTAATCTTTGGTAGATACATCATCTGGAAGTGGCAAAAATTTAGAGTGAATCAGGAAGTTTAAAGTGCTGATGGTCAAAAGGACAAGGTAAATTACACTAATCATCTTCCTGTTGAAAGCCCTCACAAAATGCTTTTAGCCTAGTGACTTTATTTATTTATTGAAGAGAGTCTGTCCAAAGTTGTTTTTCAAGAAATACTGGCTTTAACACATGCAGAAAAGAAAAGCAAAATACTACAAATATATGTCACACTTTCACTACAAGGAAAAACACTACTTTTTTTGAGCAAACTAATAAAATGGAAAATTAAGGTGTCAAACTGCAACTGAATGAGTTTGAAAACCACGTCAAATATTTAACTTTTTCCACAAACTGCAGAAAACCCCCAGAACCACCACACTCACACATCTGCACTCTTCCAAAATCCCCACTGCCCTTAGCTACATACTTTTTCACTTCATGCAGTTTCCCATAATCTCCACTTATCCTTAACAGCTGCACTCCTCTACCCACAGCTTCAGTCATTAAACTGAAATATGAGCGAAGAAATGTGTTTGACTCTCTTCAAGAAATCAGGAAGGCAGAGGGAGCAAAGATGGAAGAATAATTATAAAAAAATATAACCGTCTCCTGTGGTCAAACTTCCTCTGCCTGACTGGCTAACTAAACTGTGTGCGCATTTCTAAGAACTCAAAAACACAATCTTGAGGTTGGAAAACCAGTTCCATTGTTGTTTGAGGTGACAGGCTTTGCACCTTATTCTTTTCCAGGCAATTCATTTATTACACCCTGGGATACAATTACACTGGCGCTAGAATAAATTTACACTGGAGAGTAACTATCAACATTAAGAAGTTTGTGCAGAAAGCATGTAGAGACTTTAAAAATCAAGGTTCGCTTTAACAGTTTAAGCCAAGCATAAAAGAAAAAAATGTGATGGTATCTCTCAGTCAGATTCACATACTCAAAACACTGAAGAGAGGAACACAAAATATGCACCATTTCAAAGTAACATTAACTATCAAGCAACTAATAGGCCACTTGCTTCAACAACCAGTGAATGAAGAGATTGGAACAAATGCACAGTGCTAATTAAGCAAAACAACCAAGGCACAAGGTGCTTCCGCAGGACTGATGAGCAGCTGCCCAGGGAAGAGATGGGGAGGAAGAGGCTGGATAGCTGGATATGAGGTCATGGAACCCTGGCAGACACTAAATCCCATTAAATTTCTCGTACCAAAACTGTTGTTTTATTAATACAAGACATACATTTAAAACTGACAGAGGCTTTTCATTATGAGTGACATAAGTTAAATTAATACATTGAAAGCATTTCTATAAAAAAGATCCTTAGAATTTTTCATACTTCAGTCAATGTGAAATGATGAGCAAAACAAGACCTGCAAATTGCTGTGCCAGAAAAGAATGAGGAATTATAACCTGGGCAAGGGAAAATGTTATTTAAACTTAGTAAGTGGCAATGTTAGACTGATTTGTTAATCTAAACACAGACACCTATAACTCATTGATATTCACTAGTTTGGGTTTTTCAATCCAAATATTTGAGCATTCCTATCTATATTTTTTTTTTCAGCTTGATTTAATATAAATAACAGCATCAAAACTTTCTTTACAACAATTCATACGAACCCTGGACTAGCAGATGCCAAGGTAGCTAAAAATCACACACAGAATTAAAATAGCAATTTGCAAATTAAAAATGCAAGAACCTAGCTCGTATGCTTCTATACCCAAAGTAAAGAGCTCTCCTAAAACCTTTACGGGCTTTGGACTTGCATTTAAAACACAAAGGATTAGATTTCTAAAGCTTCTTTCCAAATTTAATTGGGTAAGTACTTTTAAGGTAGTCCACCTGCCTAGAGCACAGCAGCTGTGATGGGAAGTCGAGAATGCTACGGCAGTATTTGGATAAATTCTCAAACAAAACTGTAAAAAGCCTCCAGTAATTAGTGGACGATATGAGAATTCAGAAGTTGGCACTGGAACTTAATTTGCAGAAACTGTTTGACTTGTTTATTGTGTATACTTGTTTCCAGTGAACGAGCAGTACAGTGATTTAAGCGACTTAATGCTAGCATATCATGAAAGTAAAATTTAGTATTAATGCACATATTTGTTTCCTCGATATCTTATGCAACATTTCTCTGCAGTGAAATCATCCAATATTCATTCTCTTCTAAAAATAATATCACATTACTTGGCTTAGATTATATTACATTGCCTAAATGTTACATGAGGTTACATAACAGTTTGCTATATTCTGTAACAAGATCTTTCCCACTGCACCCATCTCATCAATTCTTGTGAATTAAATATGGTAAAGTTTGTGCAATGCTTAAATAAAAAGTACACTAAGATAATGGAAGTAGTAAGGCTAATGAAACCATCAGTGAATTAACAGGGAACAGCATTAATAGTAAATTAACACTAAGCTGGGAATTTAGCCCCAGTCATAAAAATCACTGCAATATGAAAAGCGAACTATGTTTGATTATTAAAAATCCCATAGAATATTTCCCATATTTTGCATTAATTTCTCCTTTTATCCATAATCTATTCTAGGAGCTGGTTTCAGATTTAGCATACCTTATTAAAAATACAGGAAAGATATTTTACATAGAGGTACATCTCATGAGTGAATTTTGAAATTCAGGACTTAAAATCTGCTACTAGTCCAGCACTATTCATTGCATATACTGAATTTTGGCTCAAACTATTCTGGAATGATTTGGGTAAGAGAATTCACATTGGTAAGGAAGTCTATCACACACATTCTTTGGGTAGGGAAAAGCAAAACCATCCTTACCACTGTTGGAACCTGGAGTGAGAAGTCCTGGCTAAAATACGTAGAAGTTAAATATACATATAGGTGAGCAGATGCCACATCTCAGGAAGCCATAATGAATCTAAATCTGTAACAGAAAGGTTGCCAACAAAATTCTATCAAAGTAACTTACATTTTGACATAAAAATAACGAAGCAACTAGATTAGTCTTGGCCTATGTGATTGCTAGTCACATGCAAAGCTGTCTACCCACATGGGTAGACATGTGGGTCTAGTCTTGCGTGGGTGAAGTGCAAGACTTAGTTTTCACTTTTACTGCCTTTAGTACTGCAGCTCTACTACATCACATGTTCATTAGCAATGCATTATTACATGTCTTTCCCATACCCTGTTGTGCCACCAGTCAACAAATCACAGCACATGGGTTCATATTCCAGGAAAGAGGGAACAATACACTGCACAACCCTTCAATCAGTAAAACGTGCCACTAAACAGCCTGGGTGTGACTGCCTAGTTTAAAGGAATCATCCATGTGTACACTTGAGCACAAACTTATGAATGACCCATCCTGATACTCAATGCAGGGGATGCATTCATAATCTACATTTGGAGTGACATCAACAGTAGTTCAGATTTCACCAATAATACTGTTTTTATAGAATAAATACAGAGAACTTGAAAGTGCTCAATGCTCATTACACCTTAACCTATGAATAAAATGTCTCTGTGGCAAACATTCTCATAATTTAAGTGCCAGCTGTGACAAATCAGTCAAAGCTTTATTTTTGGGGGTACAAAAAAGATTAGTGGTTATATTACACTTGAAAAAGACTAAGATACTAGCAAGTAAAATTTTGATGACAGCTGGCTTCATAATAAAATGTTCTCTTACTTTCCTCCAGTCATCCTAATGTAATACATGGTTGTTATGACTGTATTATTGTTCTAACTGTTTTTCAGAAATGTAAGTTTTAGTGGTCACTCAAAATGTTTAATGTTTGTTTTTTCATGATGAGCTCTGGACAAACGTGACAAATCACAGCTTTGCAGGCCAGTGTCCTGCATGCAAACTGAGTAGAACTCTTTACACATATATGTAGCCAATTTCAGCCTTGATTCCCAAATAATTGATACTGCATGGGAAAGAGATTTCATCTCCCCAGAAAAGGTTCCATTTGCATTAATCACATTTTAAAATAAATTTATTTTTCCTTGACCAAGAGCTGTACTCAAATCTGAACAATTTAAAATGAGCAACTCTAAAAAAAAAAAAAAAAAAATTCTGAGTTTTGTTTGAACTTCAACTTCCCTCCAAATTAAGAACTTATATTTTTATTGTTCATTTTTTTTTAGATTCCATCCATAACAAGATTTAATAGTGATTTTCAAATCTGAAGATTTAAGTTTTAAGACCCATATTTGGGAAAAGATCCAGGCCTGCACGAGTACTGATCACGAAGAGAAAACTACTACTCTGAATATTTTATATCTGGTTTTGGTGTTTTGTATTTCATATGAAGAAAACTTTAAGCACTTAAAAATTATAAGACATTTTTCAGTTTCTATACAAGTATCTCACTGCCAAAGTTACAAAACCACTGAAGATGAAAAATTGTTAGGAGACAGCAGAAGAAAATTACAGTGCTTGGAAGTTTGTTCATCTACAACTGTTGTCTTTTTACTTTCAGGAGACATTTCCTGTTATTCTGCATTTGGTGGTTATTCGGTCTGGACCACTCTTCTGATGCCAAAGTATTTACAGAACTTCCCAAATGAAACAGTCCCTTGGATATGATTGGCCTTGTATTTGCATGAACTGAAGTAAAAATGACACATCAATAACTTCTCTCACTGAAACCCACTGGATGCTGTATTTTTGCCTTGTCAGAAGTGGTTACATTTTGCGTAACTGTTTGGGAAGATTAGTTTCATTTGCAACATTAAAAAGATGGCTGAAGAAGAAAAGCTCTCTATAAAGAAAGCAATTCAGTTTGGTATTAATGGATATATTCCATCAGTAAAACTATTTGTGAGAAATGAAAATGCCTCCAAAAGTTATTATGCTTGTTGTTTAGACAACACGCAAATAAAACATATGTGACTTGTCCATCATTAAAAAAGCTGCATCACTAATGGAGAGCTGTCAAATAAAAGCCATCAGGAAAACCATAGACTCAACCTTACCTTTAAATTAGTTAACTGTAAGCATAAGGGCCTGTTGCAATTTTGTAATAAGAAGATGGTGTCAACCTCAGAACAAAAGGATTTCTGCATTTCCTAGCTACAAGAAATCTTTCCTTAAATTTGATATTTAATTTCTTTATCTTAGTGTTTGGTCTAATCAGCAATTAAATTTGAAAGAACATCCCTAAAGAGAGCATGTCAGTCAAAAGTATACATAATAATAACAAGACGAATGAAAAGCTTAGCTTCTTCAGGGATAAGGTATTCATTTGCATCTTAGGAACAATCTTAACATACAGTTTAAATGACAAATGAAATGGGTCGCAAAGAAACACGTTACTTACAGACTTTAAATTGTGATTCAATGGCTCAGCAAAACATGAAAATGCGCCCAGTGCTATTGAAAAGGAACAGTCTGGATTCAGCTGATTTTATGAGACAGCCACATCACCGCAGGACCAAATCTCAGCAAGTTCGATTCAAGGATGATGGTGTGAACACAAAGACAGAACTGGATACTAATCCTGCCCAAGATATAGCATTCACAACTGGAAAACCAGAAATATTTAGGGATCACAATCTTTTGCTACATCAATCTCCATCTTTTCCAAGGGCTCAGAAGGGGCTTCGGAATATTGCCATACAAACATCTCCTAGCCTCAGGAAACACTTCCCAGTTTTTAAAAAGAAAAAGCTGACAGTAAGCAAGTCATTAACAGAAATGCCAACGGAGCCTGCAAATTCTATCCAAGTAAATGGCAATCTTTCTGAACGAGACACTATGTCTTCAGATCTCTGTTACTTAAGAATAACTAATGATTTGGAAGATGGATTTAGAAATAGTGAGGTGGACCATCAGTTAAGTCAAAGACCATCAAAACCACAAAGCAATAGACCTATCCACTCAGATGATCTCTCAGTATCAGAGAAGACAACTGTTTCTACACAGGTGCCTGAATACATACATGTGAGTTTTCCACAAGACAGCAATGTTTCCATGGATGCACCAGACACAACCATGAATTTAAGTAATTCACTGCATTCTTCTACTGTCATAAATAGCAATGAAAATAATGAAAGCAGCACACTGTCATCTAATTCTGAAAAAACATACCCTTGCCTAAGCAATTCTGCTAACTGCAGTGAATGTAATCCTCACTCTGACTCTTGTGAAGCAGATGAAAGTGATCCCGAGTCGCTTGCAGCCAGCAAAGATGCAAGCAGTAAGGAAACTACTCCATTATCACCTCCATCAAATCACAGTTCATCTCTTTGTTTCCTCAGAGACTATCAACAGGCAGGAGAGCACAAAACAGATTCCAGCTGTGTGACATTAACAAATGATGATCACACAATAATGTCAATCACCAGCAGTAATGCATCAAAATCTATTTTGTCATGTAATACAGAAGTCAAGAAAAATTCTACCCAGTCAGATGTTTCCCAGTGTAACAGCTGTTTAGAAGGATTTCACATAAAGTCTTATCTGCCAAGGAATGAAATAAAACCACAAACCACCAAAGAGATTAGTGAAATAAATCAAATTTGTTTGGCACATGGTGAACTCTGTGCCCTACAAGGCAGGCTGCAGTCTGTAGAGGAATCCTTGCAGTCGAACCAGGAGAAGATTAAAGTACTTTTGAATGTAATCCAAGACCTGGAAAAATCCAGAGCCCTCAGTGAAGGGTATGGTGCACTTTAATATTAGTAATTCATCAGAAGTGTAAAGTAGATGTTACCAATCTTTAAACCTTTGCTACTGAAAGAATCTATCCTGCGATATTTAAAGATGAGTTTGCAAAAACAGTATCTTACACCCTTTTCCTGGTATTTGGGCCTCAGCAGAGAAGCAAGTCTCTTTATAGTGTGGCTTTAGATGACACTGCCTTTACCAAACCCAGTGTGAGACACAGTTTATTACCTTTTTTATTTAGATCTGTGGTGTTAGCTATAAAGGCACTGACACCTGAGAGTTGGCAGTCTCCATCTAGCTAAAATCTGTATGCAGCAAAACAACAAAACCCAACAGTCTAACATACTAATGTAGCATGATAGAAACCTATGGCAAGCCAACTATCTCTTACCAGCAAGGTCAGATAGGCATTTAGTGCCAAAGCAGTCCTATTGTTCAAACAGTTTATATCAGCAAAAACCTGCTTCTGTTCAATAAATTATTACTGCCTTCATAAGCAAGCAAAACTGCCCACATGCCTCAGCACCAGGTCTTTGCACTTGTTCCCATGTGGACAGAAGAGGTTTGCGTGGCTCTGCAAAAACTGTGAGGATATAACTATGAAGCCACAATTTTATACACCTCAATTTTCTTAAAACTTCTTCAAAATAGATTTATTTTTCTTCAGAATACTTTCTTTCTCAAAGTATTTTATCTGGGAATTGACATTACCTTATTGCATTTCTGATGAATAATTCTCCAACTCACACTCCAAATATGAATTTACGCTCATTTAAAAAAATTTATCTCAATCAAGTTAACGTGTAATTTTACTGTGTACACATTACCTTTTTTGTCTGGAAATATTAACCAGTAATGTCCATCTGGCTGTTAGCATGAAAATACTTCTGTATGTTTCCACTGTGCCCACATAAATTTTTATTCCATGTAACATTTTTCCCATATAATTCAGCTCCAACTAGCCTCTCTCAGAGAGTCGTTCTTAGTCATTTTTCTCTATCTGAAAGCCCATATGATTTTCTAGCACCAACTACATAATAACCTAGACACAACAGACAAAATCCATATAGACATACTGATAACAAAAACGGAATAATATTTATAAAGTACCAAAACCCCAAAGTTCAGTTTAGAAGCTAGATCCAAGGCTGGGTGGGGGGTGGGGGAGGGTGGTGTGTGTGAGGGAATCCAAGTACGTCAAGCTTAAGCATTCACTTGTTTATAGTGTATTTCATACAACTACCACCCAACTACTGTTCGTTAGGAAATTACAGGAAAAAATACCCACTCCTCCCCTGCATGTAGTTATGTATGACAGAGTGGACAAGTTTCAATTATGTTTGCAAATCCGACCATTACAAAGAGCAACTTGCAGTGAAGCACAGTCAGATTATTCAGCAATATTTATAGTCCATTTCTGTTCAGTTACCACATGGTCGAAAACAAAAATTTTGCCAAATATCTTTAAGTTTCACACTGATATTCAATGATAAGCTTCAATCCTTCTTGCTAGAATCATCTAGCAGTAAAACTGAACATTCCAAGTACTCGTGGAGGTAGCACAACAATGCATGTGGAGAACCTCCACTTTAATTCCAAAAGCAATCAGAAAATTATTTTGGTACCAGCTGAACTCCCCTAATTCAAATAAAACTTGTTAAATATAAGTACTGTGCATCCTTCAGACGTGATGAGCCACTGACCTCAAATTGTTTCTAATGCAGATCTCTCTATCATAAAATATAATTCAACTCTAGTTGGTGTTAAGTATGAAAGTCACTTCTCTTGTTTTCTTAACACTCCAAATTTGTATACTATCAGCAGTAAAAATCTGACTTGTTTATACCCAAGTGGAAAGGGAGAAGAATGGAAAGCATAATGGTAGAGATCAAATTGATTCACCAAAAGCATGGATATTCAAATATTTTAAAGTGTGTTTATAAGAAGCAGTTGCATGTCTAAGTGTTTTCATAACAAGTATTCATGCAAGAACCAACCACCAGAATCTTAACAGCATGAGGTGGGAAAGAAGCAAGACAAAAACATAAATCAACATAGGGTTTGGGTCTTTTAAAGCAACCTTCTAATTTAGAATTTGACGGTAGAATTTTTAGTAAGGATAATAGAAGTGCTGAACAGAATTACTTCTATACATGAAAGATTCAGAGGTCTGTTAATGTATCTATAAATACACATCACATGAGCTACTGTCTATTACAGGCGTAACTTCTATCACACTGGTCAAGACCTCAACAACTGCAGCACCTGTCAGAACACCGCATGTATCATTTACAGGTACTTCACACAATTTTGTATTGTCTGTATATCTCAAAAGTCTAATACAGTGTTTTGCTCACAGCTATAAAAGGTCTCAATTATTATTAATCCAGTTTTTAACAAAAAAACAAGTGGTATGTGTGAGGTGATTGGTTTGTTTCCCCAAGTAGAAAACAGTATTGGTGTTTTCTGAAAGAGGTAGTGTAATTCTGAGAATTCATATAGAAAACTCCCACTAAAGTTTTACAGCATTATTATTACTAGCATGCTTTGAAAACCTTTGATGCCGTTTCTGATTATGAAATTCTCTTTGTGTGTTACATTTTTAAAGCTAGGATTTCTGTAATAAATTTAGATCTTGGAAAAGACCAAACACTCAAATTGCCAAATGCCAGTAAGCTATAGCTACAGTTCATGTTCATGTGCAAAACAAAAACAAAACTCCCACACTTCTGACTTCAGTAAATGTTTATTTGTTATTATTTTAAGAGAGTGCAATTTGAGTGTAAGTTCCTCCAAGTTTAAACTGCAGTTTATGTTAAACTCTTATGACCAAAAAACTTCGTAGTACTGTGTTCTGGAAGCTGTACATGATTCAAATGCTATGTCTATACAAACCCAAGTCTTCAGCTTGCCAGCCATTAACCAAAAATCTAGCAGGTACAAAGTCTTGGTTATACTGCACACATAGCTCTTCTGCTCAGCAAGGGATTTTATAGGGCTTCCAACGAATTTATGAACACATTATCTAATCTCTGCAACCTCAGTTATAAGGCAGAAAACACACATCTTCAGTTATTTGATTCTATAAGATTTATTAGGTTCTTCACAGAATATTAGTAACATACTGCACAAACACAGCATACTCAGAGCTGGAGCTCACACTTCACCATTTTAGATCCTTTCCAGTACTACCATACACTGCAGACTTAAGAGAATGAAAAGGAAGATGAATGTATGGTCAACATTTACATATGATACCTTAGGCCTCATTTGGGGAGATAGAGAATATATATTCAAACCAAAGGTAGTGGAGAAATTATAATACTGCTATATTAATCCTTTCTTTTTGCATTCCTTTCTTGTGAGGGACACTTTACTTAAAGGTCTTAGCAGCTGATGAGCTTATTACTTATACTGCATGCTCGTTCTCCTTGCTATACCTATCACATTTCTGATGTGCTGTACTGTTTTAAAGTTTATTTTTTTAAAAAAAAGCTTAGCAGAAAATGAACTTGTCAATCACATATTGTGAAGATCAGGTACTGAAGTTAAACATTATGCTGCAAAATTAAGACGTTGGTTTGAAACATCTCCTAGACATTTTTTATTCCTTCAAAGATATTCGTATGTATTAGTATTCCAGAGGTTTTAGATATTTAAACATGTTTCATTTACAAAAATAAAGGGTAAGAGAGTTTATCTTTTAGGTTGAAAACTTTTCCTTTTTTTCAAAGAATATGGCAGACCATTAGCTTTGCCAGTTTCTGAGCACTAAGACTTTAAATTTTTTTATGGATATAATGAATAGACTATATCCACATAGAATTGTTTTTCACACTGCATTTTCTACATAAGCCAAATTTATTAAAGAGCTTAATAAGCTCGTTAGGTGAAGTCAGGGTTGGAACAGCATTTGAACCTATCGTTCAACATACAACTCAGTCAAATACTGATGTCCTAAACCTCTGGTAATGAAATCTCAAAGTAATTGACATGTCACAAATTAAACACCACAACTCCTCTGAGACAAAGTTGTTAGTCTTCTCCACAGTCCACTGGATACTCCAGTAAGTTACATGACTTATCCAAAAGCACAAACTGAATCTGTATAAAAAGGAAGATCCAGGACAAAACAGATTTCCTTTACTTCATCATTGTCTCTGAACAGACAATCTCTGTGCGTTTTTATTGGAAAATACAGGAACAGAGGTCACTCTCTAGAATTTATGTACAAACTACCCTTTACCACAGGATGCCTTCTCTCTTTGGAAGAATAAACTATGATGCTTACCCTGTGTTTTTAGTTTACACAGTTTCAATATGGGAAAGATCCTGAGCAACAAGCACAAGTATGTGAAGGAAAGAACAGAGGAAGTAATGAAACATTGATGTGCCTTTTTGATTTACTATGTAGTTTATAATGATAACGGTGCCTGGAGTCTCACAGTGCAATGATGACTAGAATACATATAAGAGAACACGGTTCCTCTAAAGAGTTTCTAGTTTTAAGAGACAAAACAGGAGACAGCAAGGAAACAACAGTTTTCACTTTATAGACATGTTCCACAAGACGCGGTTATGAAAAAAGCATTCTGAGGAACTAATATTTGAATGAACATATTCATTAGACAACATTCTGAAAGAAGTAATTGTTATCAGTTTTTGCTCTAGACAAACCCATGCAATTCCTGTGTTTTATGTAGCTTGAAAGATCCATGCAAGTATTTTTTCCACTAATGCATCACTGTTCTCATTAATCATAGAATCAAGTGTTTCATCTTGCTCCCTGTTTTCCTGCTCTTAAAGAACCTAACTCATCAGTAATTCAAACACTGTGCAAGCAGAATGTTGGGTTACTGTCACTGAACCCTCTTTATCATGCACATTTTAAGCAGTCCCTGAGTCAAACAACATACTAATCTCATATCAATCCAAGTGTGGATTACACTGATTGGTAAAGTAATAAAGAGCTTTTCAGTCTAACAGTGACCAAGTATATAGAGGCTGTAAATTTATCTTTATTAACTATCCAGCAGGGTTATGTGAGATGACTTGGAACTTTCAATACAGATCCTGTAAGACAGATGTTTGTATTATAATAAACAAATGCAAGTAGCAACCAAAACCAAACAGTTATCTCAGCATATAAGGGACAGTATTAAATGGAGACTGAATTGACCTCTTGCCTCTAGAAATGATCTCTCCAACATTAAATGAGAAACTTTGAAGAAGGGAAGAAAAAAAAGAACATGAGCAGATGCTATCCTTACATGCTATAAACTGAACATTTAATTCTCTAGCGTTTGTGATCTGTGACTACTGAGAAGTATTAAGTTGCAGTTTTAGCAATAAGCCAGTAAAATTGAAGACACTCTGATCAAATTTTCTGTTTATATCACTACCTTCTAGTTCTTTTATTTATTACGTATTGCTCCTTATCCAGAGATCCCTCTTAAGTTCTTCTAAATCAGAATAATCCTATTGCGTTCTTTTTGCCAGCTGAGTTACTTTATTTAATGAAAACCCCCAAAACACATTAATTATAAGGGAAACAAGCTTCTAGTTAATTTTAACATATTATTCAACAACGTTTATGGATCTGTATATACATACAAATACTCAAAATTAATACTGTTTAAAGATATGCATATTTACTAATTTTATAGATTTCTTCTACTCCGTGCCGAAATCAGGTTCAGGGCCTTAATGTGACATCCCAACACCCCTATGATGATGCCTTTTTCCTCCCAAAGAGCTTGCATTATGGAAAATACAACCAGCTCCTTTCTACTCTCCCCTCCGCCTGCTAAAACCTTCACAGCAGACACAGCTGATAAAACTCCCACTCTCCTGCCCAGACAAGATGGTTGAAAAACCATACAGCACTGCCTCTTTTTTTTTTTTCTTTGTTTGCTTTTGTTTAACTGTACTGCTTGCATCGGACTGCTTAATCACTGTCCACATCAGTTCTTTGGAACCTTATATTTATTTCTGTGCACTTATCTGCTCTAATTAACATCTTGGCTCTCATTTGACATCAATAATAATTATCAGTTTCAATGGAGAAAGAGAGTTACATTCTACTTTCCTGTCAACTAATACCACTTATTTCAAACACTTACATATTTGCTTAATTTCGTATATTTTTGGTCCTAGCAGGAGTCCTAGCAGGGGACACTCATATTTCATGAAGTTAAGCATGTGAGAGTTTTGAATTCATGCCAAGCATATGACTGAGTTAGATTACAGTATCAAAACCTGACCATTGAATAAAATGCATTGAAAGATCACCCTAGTACATTTTCATTTTCTCTCCCTTAATTTTTGTCCCACTGTTTTGGGTACAATGCTGGAGTTCTTAACTCATATAAAGAAAAAGGTTTCCCTCAGAAAAGATTAAGAGATGAACTTATTTTCAAAGCAGCAACCTATACACCCTTATGTTTTAACCAGGCTCTAATACTGAATAATGCCAAATTATTCTAATGAGGTAAGCATCCTTTCCACATGTTTTTTAAAGAGGGAATTTCTCACTTACTAGCTTAAATTTCTTCATTTTTCCATAGTGTAGAATATGACTTCAGACAACAAGAAGGAAGATTTCATCAGATTTTGAAAACGCTGGATAAAGCAGAACAAAATCCAGCTTCACCGCAGAAGCTACCATCTGATCATCCAGCTCTCGACAAAAAGGAGTTAAGAAGAAAAACAAAAAAGGTGAAAAGAAAATGCTTCTGGTGGATTTGACTTCCTTATGGATCCTTTTACATTTCAAAAGACACTAGAACAGAAAAAGGCTTGAGAGCACACACTTGAAAATGTGCTATTATGAAATCACAAAGTTAAAGAATGTTTAGAGTATCTGAAAATCAAAAGAATGGAATTTACTTAAATCGTCTCACTGAATAAAGGCGCATGAAGATACTATTTTCAAAAAGAAATTGTTTCTTTCAAAAGGAAGCTTTCTCATTTTTTCCAAGGACACTTTCATATGCTTTGTAAAGACTTTTTTTTCCAACTTTCCAAAAATAACAAGGTTTAAATCTCTACTTTAAAAAACAATGATAGACAAAGCTAAGGGTGTCACACAGTCTTCATTTCCTATTTATGAGCAACATGGACTAAAAGGAAGTAACTTCATTCATCTTTAAACAAACCACATAATCGAGAACAAATTCAGGGGAATCTACATTGTTCAAACAAATGTCTCCTTTGAGGAGACAATTACCATTATTTCACATACCTGCTGAAATATTTTTGTTGCTGTCATTTAACAACAAAAAAAGAATTTCAGGTTAAGTTTTACTCTGTCCTTTTATTGGTTCAATTAAAAAAGCAACCATTTAGAAGTTTCAGCCATTTAATAGACTTCTCTGAAAAGAATCATGAAACAAGAGAATATCTCGCTAATTTGTCTTAACCCCCTACTCAAGCAAGGTCCAATTAGCTGAATTTGAGTTTTGAATATCTCCAAAGACAAGAATCCATAACCCCCTGGGGCAAGCTGTTCCAAATTTTTTCCTAACATCTTATCTGAATTGCCTATGTTCTAACTTGTGTCCATTAAATTTGGCTGTATCCAAACACACCTTCAAGAAGAATTACACAGATCATAAGATGCCTCTCCTAAGCCTTCACTTCTTAAAGACTGAACAAATCCAATTTTCACTGCCTCTCTTCACATGGTATGTGCTGCAGCCCACAATCATCTCGGTGGTCTCCCTCCAGTAAGCTCATGTCATTCACCTACCTGGAAGCCTAAAACTGGACACAATGCCTCAGATGTCATCACACAATTGCTGAATAGAGGGGAATAACCACTTTGGCTACTGTCTTGGTAAACCACTTGCCCAATTTGTCCATTCAAGATGTGTATCACTATGCCAAAATATCCCAAGATGTGGGGTTTTGGCCTTAAGATATATGTAAATTTATAAATGATACAAAATTGATCATTAAAAATAATATTCAGTGAACTTATCTGTATCATGTAAAAAAATTACATATGCTGAAAAGATTTTATCAGATGTCAATGCAGCTATTTCTTTCCTTCAAAAACAGTCAAGGTAACAGCTAGCACAGGGTATGCCAATTTAACCTAATTTAGGGTTGATGATACTATTATTTTGCTCATGAAAACATGGCCACCTTTCATATGGGAGGCAGAGGGGAAAAGGTTTTCTAAAGCAAGTTTAAAGGGCACACTGTAAAGCCCGAATAATGTAGTTTATGTTTAGTGGAATGTACTGCAGACCTTTTCTTAGAAGTAACTCTGATTAATTAGTTCAAATGGTGCCAGGGTATTCAGTAGATTAACCCTTGGATCCTGTTTTTCCAAATCATACTTCATTAATTGTGCAATGTTAGTTAAAAATGTCTATACACTCTTCGTACACTTCTGTGTTCCCTGAATTCTTAGGGTTAACTACACATTTGAAAACACATTATAAACAACTTTGCACAGGAGAATTTGGTCTGGAAGAACTAAGTTTTTTGATAGAACTAATCTTCATTTAGAAGAGAGTAAGCTATGTGATATGGCTTAGTTTATCAAAATTCTAAAGGACTGACAGTTTCAAAAAACATATCCATATTAAATTCAGTCAGTACAGAAATGACAGACACAAAATTATCATTATTTTAGAGGCCTTTCAGAAGAAAAGCCTTATATGAATTCTTACTAGCAAAAAGGATGCCTTTAGTGTGACAGAAAGGCTCCTCAGTAATATTTTGTGGGTATAACGATTCTAAGAATTAAATTATTACATCAGAACACATCATTATATTACACTCAGATACCTATACTGCTTATGTTGGTATGCCAACAGCGTTCATGTTTTGCACTAGTCTCTATAATTGATAAAATGAAGGATTTATTAGTGTATAAATGTTTCTTGTGTATTAAAATAACATTTTAAGATTAATATCCTCTGTAGTAAAGGTACAATAATAAGCAATGCCAACAGGTGTAACACTAGCAAAACCAGTAAGTTTTTTTCTGTAGTGAACTGTTTGTTATTATATGAAAGCAATCTTTTTGTCTTTTTGTTAGTAAGCAAAAAAAAGCCCACTTTAAGCTGTCTGATTTTGGTTTTGCATATATAAGGAATATGATGCCTTCAATACATTTCCAAAGGATCCAGATTATTCAATTTAAACAAACCACAGTATTTTGGTTCACCACATAGCACCAATCAATTCCTGGGGTCAGTAAAACTATGCAAGAACAGAAATACTCTATTTAGTTTAAGAAAGTCCAACCAAAGATAGTTATAAGTAAGGCTCTAAGTCTTTCTTATGACCTGAACAAAAATCAATACTTCTGAAAAACTGAAATATACTGATTTAAATGGTTACAAGTTTTATATTTTCATGTCTGATCTTGATGGAATTCAGTACTGTAGACAATTTTTAATCCTTAATCTCCCAGTCAAAATTAGCCTTTGTTTCCATATGCCTCAGTCGGTTGTTTTTCAATTCTCTCTCAATCAGTAAAGTATGGATTATCCATATATGATTATGAAATTCTCTTCTTAACATATGCACACACAGCAGTATGGAAACACTTAAGGTATGTAGGCCAGCCAACCCTCAGCTCCCAATGCTGCAATTTAAGAACACTGACTTGCCTTTCTGCCTACCTGTCTGTTTTCAAATTCACCCCCTTCAAGACATCTGTTTTCCTTGAAAGAAAACATGAAATTACAGTGCTGCTAAAGCACTGTCCTTCGGAAAGGTTGCTCCTAGAGTTCTCTGCTTCAGGACTTCAGTACAATAAATGAGATTTTTTTTTTGAGTAAGCAGGAGTAGCAACAGCCAACCAAGTTCTAGAATATTTAAGATCCAAACAAAAGGCTTATCTGAAACACAGACAGAACTCCCTCAATTCTTCTTGCAGAGGCTCTGACTACCATGAACAAAAAACATGCAATAGCTTAATGGAAAATAAAGTATGCCAGAAGTAAATTATTCCTACAAAAGAATAAGCATCATATTTTCACAATGAAACCACACCTACTAAATGCATGAAGTTATTATACCCAGTATTCTCCACAGTATGTCACACACAATAGGCTTTCTACACAAAACTTTAAAGACAATGTTGGAGCAAAAGGCTATTTGTTACGTTAAAAGGTAACAATGAGAAAGTGTCAGTCATGGTATGCATAAGCCACAGCAAGAGGCTAAGACTGCTTAGTTGCTATATGTTTTGTTTAGATTTAACATAGACATTTGTATATCCTAGCAACACAGAATACCTGAAATTTAATAGCTTTGTAACACGTAATTGGACAATCTAAGCTATATGAAAATGTAATATGTAAGCATTGCTTTTTGGTTTATTGTTTAATATTAATTTATTATTAATATTTTAAAATATTTTAGTAATTAATTATTAATTCATACAGGAAATTTAAAAATTGCCAGATACACACTATGCAATTTGTGATGTCAAGATTGGAAAAACAATAGAAATTGGTAGATTGTTAGAAGATAATAGTACTGGCTATAAAAATTTCTCTGATTTAGAAGATTACTGTGTAATGCCTAAAACCAGCTCCCAGAGTAGGAAATAAATGTTAGAAATCCACACAAACACGCTCTTAAATGAAATTTTTAAAACCCACAAAAACCCACAAACCAACAATAAAAAGAACCCCAAAATCACAGCTACTTGACAGCACTTGCATTCAAAATATTGTAGGCTTCTCTGAAAGACATATTTAAATGACAACTACAATATGCTATTTATAAAACATTGCACAAAACATGGCATATTCCAAAATTACTGTATGTGAAATTGCTGTTTTAGAGAGTCAACCTAACTTTCTTTAAAAATTCAGAATGTATGAATAAAATACTGATTTCTCTCTGTCATGTAACAGCAGTTCATGTAGGGCTTTTAATAGTTTTGTGTACTATAGCTCCTTTGAAAAAGCCACAATACTTAGTAATTATGCTAGCTTAGATAAAAAACATCTTCCTAATGAAATGTATTATCTAATGTATGTTTTGTAAGTTTCTAGGTTCTTTAAATGTGATATTATCTTTTGCAATAAAATGAGGTATTTTTCTTAGGTTTCAGGAGTCAATTAATAAACAACAATTAGATTACAAAGGAAGTGAACAATTGTTCTTTGGCAAAGGAAAATGAATGGGAAATGAATACATAGGTCTTTCATGGAATCATTTTGCAGCTTTTCTAGGTAGAGAAAGGATTTCAATTTGAATTTGTATACTGAATAAAAAAAGCTGTAACTTTTACCTAGACCATGTGTATATTTGAATATATCATATTCTCCAACCACGGCAGCTCTGCAAAATGGTTTCTCTGGTCATTATTTCTCCAAAACAGCATTGTTTTTTTGCAAAAGTATGCTATCTACAGTAGCTTTGGTTAACAGAGCACACTGTTTCCTTTTCAGCAAAGTCTTCCTTTGTACAATATCTTCTATAAATATTGTTTTAAAACTTTTCTGTGCAGCATAACTACACTCTTTTCATCATGCTAAACTGATACTGTGAACAAAATCAAGTTTAGGAGTACCAAAGGAAAGCTTTAAAATGTGTATGGTGGATTTATGATATTTTTGTTTAGCTAACCAAGCCAATACTGAAAACAAGTACTTTTGTATTCTGCATGCTCCTATATGTTTTACTGCTATAGTTACTGTAGTAGGATTTCACTGCATCACAATGCCCTCTAACTAAAAGTCTAAATTTCATAAAGTATTCAAGATAAAGTCTGCATAGTCAATGTCAGACAAACTTGTCCCTCAATTACAAGTTTAGAAGCACTTCTACAACTACAGTCAGGGCTTTTTTTTTTTTTTAAATAGTGAAAATAACCAAGCAGCTGTTAAAGCCTTCAACTGCCAAAACACCACAATGAAGGCAAGAGTGGCATTTAAGTAACCCTTCTCTGCAGTAGTTGCAGAGCGCCAAATTACTTTTCCATCACCAACACCTTCTCCTGAAGGGATTACGCCCTTCTTAGACTAACTCTTTCCAGTAATTACATGAACAAAGCTCACAGCATGCTATTACCCCCTAAGCACAAGGCAGCACCTTTCATTAGATTCAACTGGCATTGTAGCAAGAAAAGATAAAGACAACTGTAACCCAAAACCCTTTTGACTCCTCTGCCAACAAACTGGAAGATTGTGAAAAGGACACCTGAGTATGAAAATTAACATGCTTATCCCTGCCAGAAAGCCAAAAAACTCAGGTAAATAAAATCCAGTACTCTATGAGGTACAAGACATTTAAATTTTCAAGGAATTAAAGGTCTTGTAAATTGTAACCATGATTACTATAACATAGTATCAGCATTGTTGTTCACACCATTTTCAATTTCTAGAAAATTATATGGCATAAGATAATAAAAATACTTGCAATATTCAGAAACATAGTAACAGATTTAAGAATCTAAAGAATAACCTTCTGTTCTGCTGGAAGTAAATAACAGATGTAGTCCAATTTGAAATGTCACTCATATGCATATAACATCAGCTACATAGCCTGACTGCAGCTATTCTGTATGTCTCGCCTGTACTTGCAGAGTTCACCATACTTTTAGCCACTTTAGCTCACCTAAGCATTCTGCAGAAGGCCATAATTCCTGACTATCTGCTTCATTTTTAAAAGATTAAGCATTCAGGCTTTCAAATAGTTTGGCCTCTCAAGAAGTTTTAAAGAAAACCTGCAAATTAACTGAGTGAACTAAAGGTGGTACACAGAGCATGAAACAAGCTTATTTTGCCAGTTCTTTCCGAATACAAAAGACTATTTTGTTCATTGCAAACAATTTCTTCACATCGCATATAAAACAGTACACTGTTGAGAGGTCTCACCTCAGCTCTAGAAAACTATGTATTTTATTGGAATTCTGCTTTGAAAAACCTCTGAAATGCCCATTATACTCATATGCATAGGTGCTTATGAGCATTATTAGCATTCAGACATCTGCATTTCAAAATTCAACTGGATTTGATCTTTTTAGGTAAAATCAGCTGAACAAATTACAGTAGATGAGGAAAAAAGAAAAAAAATTTTCCAAGCCATTTCAATTGACTGTAACCAGCTTGTTTCCTAATGATTTCCTAATGTTTTGGATGTTTTTTGCAGGATTACTAGAGCTTCATTTTTCTTCTTCATTTACAGTTTAACAGTATCCAGAAATACTCTTTATAGATTGATTACATCATCCATGACACTCATATGATGCTTTCTTTGCAAGAAGAAAAAAAATTTTGAAACACTGTAGAGAACTGAAAGGTTCACTGGGTCATCATTCAAAACCTCTTCCTGTTATGACCATGCATACATGCCAGAGGGTTACACACAGAACAACAACAGACTGGAGTTCTGATGAACAGTTAATGATATCATTTCTGAAACTTGCAGATCTACCACCAGGTATTTTGAAGAAACCACTGGCAAGTATCTCCTCTGAAAAATTCAATTATTAGGAGACTAATCATTAGTAGACACACATGCTTTGACTGGCAATGATCTAAACCTGTTATTTTGGTTTTCCAGCAGATACGAACAAGGAAACAAAGCACATTTTGAAAGACACGCAGTGTACCTCTTGTGGCCAAAACAATCAAATAAATGCTGCTCATGATTTTGCAGAATAATATAAATCCCTGAAGACTAACAATTAATATACACCTTCTCTTAAGCACACAGTCTGAAGGGCAAGTCCCATAATTGCCTCTGAACACAACTGGCTTGCATTCTCACAAATAGTCTAAATCAAGAGGATTACTCATGAGATATCTACTTAAATCTGAATAAATTGCAGAATATGTCCTTGAATATAACTGTCAAAACATGGATTCTCCACAAAAAACTCAGGTGAGTGCTCTGTGCCAGCACATCCTCAGGTATTTTACCTGTGCGCCTAGGGCATCATCTTCCCCCTCCAGAAACAGAGCCAGGGATGGCAGCTGTTCCACAGCAGTCTAACCCACCAAAAAGTAAAGCATGTGGAAAAACAGGAAGAAACAGAGCATCTAGCAATTATTTATATAAGCTATTCAGAATAGCTTTTTTTTTTTTTTTTTTTTAGTTTTACTCAGACACTTCCACTGTAGATTAGCAGAAACACTATTTTCAGTGTGTTAAAGTGTCCCCTTCATGCAGGTTTGTAAAACATTCTTCTTTTTGCAAACAGCAATTAACTTTAGAGATAGTCTCTGATTTTTTAAAAAAATGCACAAATCTTGCAGTATTCAACTACACTTCAAAAGACACTTCGGTGGCACTGTTGTATGAAAACAGAGTTAAGCCCTAGACCTTTTACTTTACACCTAAAAAAGTCCACAAACAAGTACTCCACAAATACTGTATTTGCATTTTTTCAGGATAACTATAAAATTACTTTCAAAGCATTAAAAATACATTAAAATATTACTCACAATTAAGGGATCATCTCGTCCCATTGTAATAACCGTTCTGTTCACTGTGCGTAATAACTGTACCATTATTTCTTGAATATGGTGATAAGTTGAGGCCTGTAAAAGAAAAAAAACACTTTTGGTATTAAATCCATATCTCTTGTAAAAGAAAGAAGAAACCAATTATTTCCGTGCTGACAGTTCAAGCTGTATAATATAACCACCCTATTGAAAAAACAACACTAATTCTTGTTCACACTGCTCCTTAGTTCCAGCAATTTCAGTGGAATACTCATTTCAAGTGGCACAGTCCAATTTTACCCCTAGCTATCCCGTAACTGTTTGTTGTTTCAAACAGTCACTTCCCATCCCTCACTCAAGGGACTCGTGTTTTCCCAGTAAGTGAGTAGCCTGTAACTTAATAGCAACACTGTGGTAACAGATAAATGAGGCAAATTGTACCATAGTTCTCCACATCTGTCAATGGTCCTCAGGGTAGTCTGGAGCTCAGTAATGTTCGTAGCTTGCAGTCACATAGTATATAGTTATTAAAGGAGAAAGTGATCTTCATTTCACTTTGCAGCTCTGTGAGGGCACAAACTGAAGATGGTCTGCCCTTTGGCCCCATTGCCAAAGTACTGGTCAATCTGTCTGACTGAGACTACACTAGAGACCCACCACCTGTCAGCACCAAGTTTTGAGTGATCTTTGCAGCCCAATGGTAAATATTGACCAACTCACATCAAATGGTTAAGTACCTCTGGCATGTTGCCTGCAAAAGGACATTTAATGATTTATTTTAAAACACTGAGTAAAGTGGTATAACCTTATATTCACCAATTTCACTGATCTTACTCTGATCACTAGACAACTTTGGAAACTAGCATGCAACAATCAAAGAAAGAAAAACTCTTAACAAATTTCTATTAGGAAAAAAAAAAAAAAGCTTACACCAAACAAGGCACCTCTAACGTCACACATAGTATGGAAAGAACACCACAATTACAGAACCCATCGTGATTTCTTAACAATATTTTACATGGCTGAGCTCCAATACCACCCCAGGCGAAACTGCTTCTGACTGTTTTTCCTCTGAGACATCCAACATCGTCTCCTTTCTTTATCCCATTTTGATTAATGTGGATCAGGCTAGCATCCCTTGCAACAGAGACCTTCTTCATATCTAGCCATTTATTTACTATTACCATTTAGTCCTATTGTGTCCTTTGACTATGACACATGCAAGCTTAAATGATCTTCTCACCTGTCACAGCATTTCAAGTTACTACATTCTATAAATGAACGATGTATTCACAGAATAATTTGTTCGTGGTTGGTGTTTTATTTTTTTAATTTAAATTTCTCTGGTACGGTCCCGTATTTATAAAAAGACTACACCTGACAGTTGCTGCACAGAAGACACATTTGTTGAGTGCTTTCACAAAGCCGCTTTCTCTTCCATCTTCTCCACTTCCCAATATGCATACTGTGAGTTTTAAGGCTTATACCAATCATATAATACAAAAACCATACAGTGCATTGGCTCTTTGTATTTTAAATGCAATGGAAATAACAGTGAAATTAAAAATAAAAACCTACAGTGCATCTCTCCCCATATCAACTCTAATAATTAACCAAATACTCTTCTTGTCTTTATTTTTTCCTTCTCTTCTTTTTTTTAAATCACCTGAAAAACCTCTGGGAGAAAATTGCACTTTCTTCCAGTAAAACATAACCATGCTTTGTCACACAGCAAAGCAAATTCTTCAGACTTATGCAAAGTTGTGATCAGAAAGACACTTTTCATTCAAAAACCATCAGAATCTTTTGGACTCTATGTTGCAGAAGCAGCATATCTTAGTCCTCCTAATGAGTGTATTGGCACAGTTGACCTCACAGTAGGAAAAGGAAAATCTAGCCTTGCCACTGGATTGTTGAACAGTGGCAGTCCTTGGCACCAGAGTATCTTCACAAGCTTTTCACTTTTGGGGTGTTCTATTATACAGCTAGAAAGCAAGACATCATTTGAAATACGCCTTGTAGATCAGTATAAATTTTATTGGACTAACAGGCTACGCAAGCCACTCTTACCATCTCAAGGATTTCTCTTTCCAAGACTGTACTAATGCAATACAGATGCATTTAACTGAATCACAGTTTCTTCACTACGGTTTTACCATACGATATAATAGTTACTGGACCCTGCTTGAAACTGAGAACAAGGGGCAGAGCATAATAGGAAAAAAAATACAGAGAGGGATGGCATCTTGCAAGAAGCCATAAAACGGAAAACAAGCACAGATGTTGACAGCGTGAGGAAAAGGGGACAAAGGACATCAAAAAAGATGAGCCAACCATAGGAAAGAAAAATGCCACCAAGGTGCTTGAAATAGCATAATTTCTTGGACTAGAAAACATATAGAAGAGCTCTCTCTCATCCACTGCCTTCAGGACCTAAAATGCAACACATTTTCAAACCCTACTCTTCTACTGCAAACACTAGTGAAAACTACTGAAAAAAAAAAATATTCCATTAAAGTATTGTCTTTATTGGAGTTTAGACATTCTCTACTTAACAAATAGAGATTACACAGTGAAAAAATGGAGGAAACAGCAATATTGAGTACACAGACATGGAATTGTTTGGTAGCCTTACAGTGAAAATCATCTGCCTGCTACAGATGATTGCTTTTTTCATCAGGATTTTCTGTTTCTGTGAAAGGCATCCTATTTGTTCCTTGAAATTGAATGCTTTGCATATTCACTAGCATTACTGTAAAGTCCGATGTGACTTTCAGGAAATAATTAGCTTTAAATAAACTACACTCTGGGTATGTTTTTGATACATCTTCAGAGTACACTCTTGATGAATGTTGTTTTATTTACAGAGATCTACACAGGTTTTCTGTTTTGTTTTCAAACCTTTTTTGTATATTCTTCTTGAACTTGGACTATAGCAATATATTTTATGATTGTGCACTTCTGTCCAAAAGCAGTTTGCCATCTCTTATTCCAGAGTATTGCAGTTATTAAATAATTTCAAGGCTTGCTTTGAAGTGTAGAACTTGTGTTACCCTTGTGCATTGGGGTACCAGTCAAAATTAGGATTTTGGTTCAAACAGGCATTCTTGACTGATGGAAGAAAGCATCCTAGGACAGCAGAGGACCTATGGCAAACCACCTACCATAAAATATGTAATTTTACCAAGCTACCAGTTAACAGGGCAGTAGAGGAAAGGTGAAGCAATACAGAGTACAACACATTTATACAATTATACACTCTGCCCCTGAATTTTTCATTTATTTACACCAATTGGAAAATACAAACATCAAATTGATAAACTGCATTATTTGTATAACTTCCTCTCAATAACTACAAAAATTAAATACAGTAATTATGTATACCTTTATCTTAAGCATAAATCAAGCCCCTTAAAGTTATATGGCTATGCCTATATCAGCAGTTTGGTTCAGAACAATTTTGAGGCAAATCCCTTGATCACTTCCATTTACTATGTACTGTGTCCAAGTGGTTTTGTTGCACACAAACTAGATTAACTCCAGATAAACCAGAAGCTCCTTGACAGTGCTAGAAATGAAGATATTAGGTTCTTGACCAATGTTTGGGTCACAACAACCTAAGGTCCCCCAGCATGTTTCTAAACTGCCTGCCTTCAGAAAGCTGAGCCATATGCATAATGGAGAGATTTGAACCACAGTATCAGACCATATCTTACTCAGTGTAAACTCCCAAGCCATGTACAACAGATTTGTCAGGCACCCCACAACGAACCACATGTGGCAGTGTGACACAATCTTTGCTAATGCAGATACTACCAAAACATCCTACACAGCCAAGGCAAAAAAGCACCATTAATGAGGAAGCCACATTAAACAAAGTAAACATGGTATACAGATTTTTTTTTTTCCTGATATTTCTTAATATTCATTTGCAGGTATGCAAAGCTACCTGCTATAACACTAGCTACCTTCTGACAACAGTCTCTAAAGCACTAAAACTCACAGCATGTAGTTTGCAAAGTGTACTTTCTTTTTACCCAGGAAAGATACTAGGTCTCACAGCAAGAACTGCAACACTTAAATAGCTTTCTGGTTAGAACTCTGTCCATGCAGCTACCATAACAAACCTAGAGATAAAAACTGGCATCTCAGCTGGAATTGTTATCTGCAGTGCTGCAGAAATGTTCTATGATTTGGCCTCTGTTACAATTCAAGATATATTCATTAATTGTATCTGTTCTTATAATATTAATTACCACTATAATTAAAAATACCCAACAGCCAAAAATTGTAAACTACATAGTAGCACTTCAGACACTTTCCTTGGGCACAGGAGAGTCACTTGTTCATTAGTTTGCCTTTTTTTTTTTTCTTTTTTTTTTTTTCAATTCAAAGCTGAGCGCTCTTATAATCTAACTTCACTTCCTCCCACATTTCAGTACGTGCTATATACCGTTATTAGTAACGGTTTAGAACATTACATAATGGTTTTAACAATTTTCCATGACTCCATTATTAGAGATGAGCTCTATTCTGAATTCACAAGTAGCATGTAACACACCTTTACTGGAAAAATTGTGACATATGCTCAAGCATACAAAGGTTACTTTATGCTAAGCCTCTGAATTTTTAGAGAAATGCCAGCAAATGAATTAAAATGGTTTCTTTATGAAACTGAGACTACCCTTCTTCTTGATAATCTAAGAAACAATTAGGTATTAAATACTGACATAGCTAATTTAACAAAAAAAGTGTTTTCACACATTGCCTATACACAAGATTTCAGCTTTTAAGTAACAGTTTCTAGCTTCAGAAGACAGTCTAGCAACCCACTGTAACATGCATTTTCTTAGATCATATTTCACCTCACAAGGATGACCTATGTTTTTTAGTGAAACCTGGAAACCCACCATTTGGTTGCAGTCCATTTGGGTAAGCATAAGACTTTTCAGAAGCTAAATTAGCAACTTGTACCATATATAAATGCTCCCTTGAAAAAACATGAATTGTATTATTCCATTTCACTGATTATGGTAATCAAAACATATGTTTGTCTTCATCAATGAAAAGGATTTCCTAGGTGACCAAGTGTCCTGGTTTCAGCTGGGATAGAGTTAATTGTCTTCCTAGTAGCTGGTACAGTGCTATGTTTTGAGTTCAGTATGCAAAGAAAGTTGATAACACTGACCTTTTCAGTTGTTGCTAAGTAGTGTTTAGTCTAAAGTCAAGGATTTTTCAGCTTCTCAAGCCCAGCCAGCAAGAAAGCTGGAGGGGCACAAGAAGCTGGCACAGGACACAGCCAGGGCAGCTGACCCAAACTGGCCAACAGGGTATTCCATACCATGGGATGTCACATCTAGTATATAAACTAGCAGGGGGATCGCCACTCCGGGACTAACTGGGCATCGATCGGCAGGTGGTGAACAATCACACTGTGCATCATTTGTACATTCCAATCCTTTTCTTATTACTGTTGTCATTTTATTAGTGTTATCATTATCATTATTAGTTTCTTCTTTTCTGTTCTGTTAAACCATTCTTATCTCAACCCACGAGTTTTACTTCTTTTCCCGATTTTCTCCCCATCCCACTGGGGGGCAGGGGGAGTGAGTGAGCAGCTACGTGGTGCTTCGTTGCTGGCTGGGGTTAAACCATGACACCAAGGCATGAAACAATCAAAGCCCATATATGGTATGCAGGTCAGCAGTAGGAAGTTCTCTCAGAACTCAGATGCCTTCAGATTCATTGATGGGATGGATGGCACATGTTGGTACACATGAATTACTTAATAGAAAATCCAAACCAAACAAAATTTCACTCCCTTGAAAAATACCTGTGCTGAGTAATAGCAGTTAGTGTTTGACTTAGCTTTCATGTTCTATTTAAATTTCTACAGGGTTGGGACAAAAATTAGAGTAATTCTGTTGTCTTGGAGTCAACCATGCACTTCAGACTATGACAGAGTGCTCATTTATTTGGACAGTGACAAACATGGACTAACTGAATGGCTCCTTCAGAATTATAATATTACACAACCTGTACTTGAGATAGCCACTTGGAGATACTTCTCCGGTCAATTAATTTCAGCTGTCCCAGCTGTGTCCCCTCCCAAACTCTTGCCAAACTCTAGCCTACTTCTTGGCATGGGAAACAGAGAAAGCCTTGACACCGTGCAAGCACTGTTCAGCAATAACTAAAATTTTCACTGGTGTGTTATCAACACCATGTTGTCAAAAATTTAAACCACAGCACCATTTGGGCTGCCATGAAGAAAATGAACTCTATACCACCCAGATCCAGGATGCTCACTCTCTTATGCATCCAGTTCTCTAACTTTGTGCTCCCCCTCTGACACAAAAAAAGAGCACACATAAGAGGATAAAGTTTGGGTTTTTTTTTAAATGGCATAGTTCATAATCATACATTGTTCTGATGGAAAATTGTCTGCAGAAGAACTTAAGGTATCTGGCCCTAAAAGAACATGCAGGTTCCCTTACCAAATTCCTTTGAAATTCTCTTTTGCTAAAGTCATAAGATCTGCCGTAAGTTAGGCAAATGCTTTACAAATTTCCGTACAACTCTAAAATGCTTCCAGACTTGTTTGCTAATATAATCAACAGCTTAAAATGCAGCTGCTGCCAATTACTGACTTTGTGCACAGAACAGGAAAATATTATACATCTCACTTCCACTTGTAGTCTCAAGCAAGATTTTATTTTAGATTCCAAAAGAAAGCGTTTACCATTACATTTAATCATGTAAGCACTATAAATAAAAACTTGTTCTGGTACACTAAATATTAAACTATAGGATATATGTCAGATTAGAGACAAAGTCATCTTATGATGGACTGTCAGATTGCACGCATCAAAGTTGTTGTAAAGGGGGAAAAAGGGAAATGTTTTCAATTAAAACAGAAAAAAAAGCCAGGGATTTCACCACAACCTTCGTGAACGAATTACTTGCAGTTCTGAGCTTTAACTGTATTTCACAGGTGCTAAAAGCACAGAGTCTTAAGCTACGAAGCTAATTTTAGACATGATTCAATGTTATCTATGTGCAAAAGTTGTTTGCTGTGGAAGCAATTTAAAATCAAACATAAGCATCTCACCCAGATGCCAAACAATGACTGCCTATTCATAAAGTCCTTAACATAAACCAGAGTTCTTAACAATGTACTTGCTACCTGCAAAACCCCACAGCTACACAGCAGCTGAAGAGAAGAAGTATCTGATGATTCACATGTTCCTGCTCACTAAACAAGGTAGGGCAAAAGAGTAGAGCAGAGCTGATAATATCACAATATCTTCTTTTTTTGATAAAGAAAATACATTCTTCAAAAATTCTGTAACAACTTCAAAGATCACCTCACAACATAAATTTTGATCACACAAAACATAGAACAACTACTACTGCTTCTTTTCTGTCCTTTGTGTATATTCTACTTCTGGTGATATTCACAGAATAAATTCAGTGCAAAAATATCAAAGTTAAGTTTACAAAAAGTTTTAAATTCTAATCCAAAACTGGATTTCTCTTTTGAGTTGGAAAAACAGAAAAAAGATGGACAAGATGCTGGTGTTTTCAAGACAGAGTTAAGCTTACAATGAATACTGTAAAGTGAGTCTGCCACTAACGCCTGAAGTTTTCTTCTCCAGCAGGTCAATGCATCCATTTTCTTAGAAAGATGCTGAGAGATACAGGAAATAAATTGTTCAATAGAAAATTGCATTAATCTTAAGGTTCAAGTGCAATCCCATAAGAAATAATCTGGTTAATTACCAAAACAATTCTCTATATCTAGATCACACTAAATAAAGGCATTCTGAAGGAGCCTACCTAAATACTGCTATCATCATAATCTGGTCATATAGTGAACCTTTTCCATTTGCCTGTACGAGTATGGGATACGAAGTATTTCCCATTGCGAGTCAAAACTGTATATCCTTGAAACAAGATTTTTCACTTTAGCTGGAAATTAAACATCAAAGTTACGCTCCAGAAATCTGCACTGTCTCTTAAAGACAAATTACTGTCTGATGCCTTAGATACTGCTGTATTGAAGGTGTTACCTTCCTTTGGTCTTTTTTTTTTTCTCCTTCAGGTAAGTCATCTCAAAAGCAGATTTTTAGTACTAAAGCAGGACCAGTGTTTAGCACAGCTAAAATAATTTACCCATGGATTCTCTGTCAAGGAAAGAAAAAGCTACTAGTGATAGTCATGCATTTGCTGTTGTAGTTAAAAAAAACAGTCTTATATTTAATTACATATACCTTAATATATTCTAACATCCATACTGTCTCTGATCAGCAATTGTATTGCCAGAAGGCATGCCAGGGTATGTATTTTTCTCAACAGAAGCATCTGGTTCTTTTGTTTATGTCCCAAATATTCTACAATGTTTCTTATACTCATGAATATGATGCCTCCAGAGGGGTAGTCATATGCTGATACCACTACTGGATTTAAACCTACTCCAAGGGACTTTTGTCCTTACCTTAGAAATTCATCAGTATGTCTTGCAAATGCAATCTGTAGATAACTGCCACCCAAACATCTCATAGAGAACCTCCAGTTTACAGATTACCTTCCTTAAAAGAAGCTATTGAAGAAATGCCACTTGTTTTAAACAAATGTGAATGTGTTTGGTTTTTCTAAATGCATGTGTTTTAAATTCTCGGCAATTTTCATGACATAGTGGGTTACGTGTTGCCTAAAAAGCCATTGTCTGTCATAAGGCAAAAAGGTTTGCCTGGCCACCTCCTTCAATAGGAGTAAAAGCACAGAATGCACTACATGCTTTTAAACAACATAATTCTATACAAATTACACAATTTTAATTGGATTGTTAAAAGACTGAAGTCCAAACATATGAAGAGTGCAACTACTTATTAAGCCTCTGGTCTCCAGCTGTGTTTAAACATACACATCATACTGATTGGTGGAAAAAAAACTAGCCAAAAAATCCTATTACTAAAGATAACATTCTCCTCAATGATAAAATGCATTTGATTTTAAATACAGCTAAGCATTTGCCTAATATCAAGGGAGAATACCTGAAGGAAAAAAAATTAAGAGCTTTTCAAAAGCTCTCAGCAACATCACACTAACCAAACAGTTTTAAACTAAAAGGTTCCCAAATGAAATCTAAAGTATTTGTCTATTTTTTTTTCTTCAGTCCTTGAGCCATATGTACATTAACGCATTCACAGAACTGTCTAAAACCAGCAGTTACAAACCTCTCAAGCATGGAATTTATTGAAACAAACACTTGCTTTTCTTCAATCACCTTTGCGCTTCATCAACACCTTATTTCTACAGACATTTCTATAGGAGATGTATCAGTTCAGATATAGGTCATATTCTAGCCCTCAAGCTTTATGTTTTTACTAATATTGAGGAATAAAAAAAAAATAAAAAAAGAAAAATCTATCTACACTTAAAAATGTTGGGGTTTTTTCCCCGCAAGACGGAGACTTACAAGCATTTCCAAAAATGAACAAAAATATTTATTAGCAAGAATTCTACTTAGTAACTGGTTTTATGCCAAGTCACACTTAATATATGAATAAGACACAGGTTTTCTTTGGAAACAGTAATTTGAGAAATAAATAAAATGGGATGCCTTTTAAAGAAACCCTACATTTTCAAATGTTTCTTCTCTGGAAAACAGCCCGTTGCATTTCTACATCATTCTGGATATATCGGTTCCCGCTCTTGGAAACTGGACAGGTTAGAATCTACAAAATAGTCTTCAAACTGCATGGGGCTACATATATGCATACCAAGCAACAAGAATTCGACTTCTTCATTCTGTTCTGCATATAGCAATGCAGTCATTCACGCAAACATGAGCTACAAACCCTTATTTTCAGTAGGCACTAACAAGTCTTTGCCATGTCAGCTACTGTTAACTATGGACAGCAACTGTTAAGTTTAAAAATAAAAATTTACATGGTATACATGCAGAAAGTATTAATCCATCTTGCTTTACAACTGTTTCATCTTTTAAAATATGCAGTAATGAAACTGGATTACTGTACATTATAGCCCTATAAACTTACAACTTCACTCTTTGCCCTATCATGCTTTCACCATTTCTCTTATAATTTCCATTGGAAATTCAAATGTTCCAATATACCTCTTAAGTATCACCTTGTATCAATCCCTCCTGAAGTGCTTATATCTAAAACAATGCGGAAAATAGCTCATAATGCACATGAAAAGATTGCCCTGTGCAAACAGACAAGCCCCTTCAGTTTCAAACTCAAAGATATTTATGCAACATGCTGTAATGATTTCACTACTAGAAAATGATCCAAGGATCCATAGTGAAAAACAACTAAAATGACAACTTGCATTTATCCAAAGCAAAGTTTGAATGCATGTATCAGAAAACTACAGCTCAGGAGAAATCAGCACATATTCATAGCAGAAATTACAACTTCCCTAATGTAATTAATTATGAGGATTTCTCAGAATAAATTCCTCAAATTATTGTGAAACTTCATCAAATAACCTAGTGCTCATTAAAAAGTGAGGGAGTAAAAAGTTGATTCAATACTCTCTCAAATGAGAAAAGCAACCACCCAGATGACAATTTCCACTGTGCAACAAAACTTCAGGAGCCTGAGAATGAAACTACAGGCTCAAAATTAAGTATAGTAAAGAGTAATCTGTTTTTTGCACAGACATTGCTGAAAGCAGAAACCATAACCTACAACGTTTGTACACTGAAAAACATTTCTTTTAGAAACCACAAAGGTTTTTATAGAAGAAACGAGATCAAAATTGAAAATTATTCTGAATACTTAGAATAATCATAGAATCATCAAATAGTTTGATGATTCTAAATATCATATAAATATCATATAAATCATATAAATCATCAAATAGTTTGATGATTTAAAGGAAGGACCTTTAAAGGTCATCCAGTCCAACGCCCCTGCAATGAGCAGGGACATCTTCAACTAGATCAGGTTGCTCAGAGCCCCGTCCAACCTGACCTTGAATGTTTCCAGGGATGGGGCATCTACGACCTCTCTGGGCAACCTGTTCCAGTGTTTCACCACCCTCATCGTAAAAAACTTCTTCCTTATGTCTAGTCTAAATCTACCCTCTTTTAGTTTAAAACCATTACCCCTTGTCCTATCACTACAGGCCCTACTAAAAAGTCTGTCCCTGTCTTTCTCATAGGCCCCCTTTAGGTACTGGAAGGCTGCAGTAAGGTCTCCCCAGAGCCTTCTCTTCTCCAGGCTGAACAACCTCAACTCTCTCAGCCTGTCCTCATAGGAGAGGTGTTCCATCCCTCTGATCATCTTTGTGGCCCTCCTCTGGACCTGCTCGAACAGGTCCACGTCTTTCCTGTGCTGAGGACCCCAGAGCTGGGCGCAGTACTGCAGGTGGGGTCTCACCAAAGCAGAGTAGAAGGGCAGAATCACCTCCCTTGATCTGCTGGCCACGCTTCTTTTGATGCAGCCCAGGACACGGTTGGCTTTCTGGGCTGTGAGCGCACATTGTCAGCTCACGTCCAGCTTTTCATCCACCAGTAAGCCCAAGTCCTTCTCTGCAGGGCTGCTCTCAATCCCTTCATTCCCCAGCCTGTATTGATACTGGGGCTTCCCCAACTGAGGTGCAGGACCTTGCACTTGGCCTTGTTGAACCTCATGATATTCACATGGGCCCAATTCTTGAGCTTGTCCAGGTCCCTATGAAAGGCATCCCATCCCTCAGGCATGTCAGCCTGTCAGGTTGGTGTCATCGATACCATTGATACTCAGCTTGGTGTCATAATATTCTAATTCATTTCAGTATGTATTCCGTTGAACTTGACCAGTCAAAACTAAAAGTATCTAAACCTCTGCTAGGAAAAAACACAGCAGCCTCACTGCTTTTAATAATACTATGGTGATTTACAGCAGCTGACTATTTAAAAATACAAAATTGAGAAATAAAAAAAAGATAGCATAGATTTCAGTACTTCACCTTTAATACCTCAACTGCCCTTTAACTTAAGTTTATGAAAAATAGGAGAAAAGTTCAATTTGCCACTGACTTGTATTAAAAATTTAGATGAGATTCATAAGCATCAATAATTTACTACCTAATCGGCTCAGGCTTACTACAGACTTGGTCGATCTACATCACCATCAATACTTACAGTGTCTTGACAGCTCAGAACCTCCAGGATGCTATTGAGTAATTCAACACAGTACTTCTTCTCTTGGACCTGGAGCTGTTGATCATCCTTCTGTTCCAGTAATTCCTTCAGCTCTTTTGTAATCACAGGAAGCAGAATGTCCCTGCATTCTGAAAGAAAGGAAATTACCTTAAGAACATATATAAATTAAATACTACTTGCAAATAAACCCTCTTCCAAAGAGTAAAACACAATATGCTTTAACAGCTACAGTCCCTTCCAACGTGGATTTTTTGATTTTTCCAATCATGCCTCAGGGATACAAAAATATCACACAAGTTTAAGTCAACAGTATTTCTCATATACTAGAAACACAACTTCCCGACAAAAATAATTTGTTTCAGTTAAATTCTGAAGGCTGTTTAGCATGTCCCTGGCACTTAGGGACAAATTATTTACTTTACTTACAAAGCACCTGGAAATAAGCTATGTGGAAGTAGTGACAGGAGTTTAATGTAAAAAAAATACTATTCTTTCTGAAAATAAGACACAAACAGCAACAGAATTGTTCTATCTGCATAGTTTTGACACATACCTTCTAAGAACACATAAAAGAATGCAGACAAGGAAAAGACTCTAATGAAAGGCCTATAAAGCCTATGAGAGCGAGAGCTATGCATACATTCATCCTTATCTAAATCTAAGGAAGCTGACACAAAGAGTAATTTACAACTCAGTCTCACGTATATATTGACTTTTTAAGACAGAGCTGCTTTATAGGAAATGTCAGGAGGACAAGATACACAAATTTGAAATAACTTCAATGAAGGCACTGTCTATCTAGGAATAAAAGATGTAGAAGATTTTTTTTTTCCTAATTTAATTGATACATGCCACTGAATGATTTAAGTGGCAACTTACTTGTACAGTGAGTGCTATGTAATTAAAGATGGTACAGCACAACAGCGTGAATAACACTGAGCAGATGCTTCAAAGATTTGCTACATTTATGAAAATAACCTGGGAAGAAAACAAAGCTAAATGTACCTTCAAAGGTTCCACCTCAGAATAAAATTTGTGTAGAACTACAGAAGCATTCTAGTCACAGACAGCAAGCTGAAGTTCTTACTCATTTCCATTAAACTGATTTGTTATTGCTGAAAATTGTCTGTCTTAACTCTGTGGAAAAATATTTATATTGCCAGTTGGATACTATTTTCTATCAATAACACATATCACAGTTTCTGGGGAAAAAAAGAAAAAAAAAGAAAAAAGAACAAAACTAGAAAACTTCCTAATTACTGCAAAAAAAAAAGAAAATGTGGCTTTTTATTTTTTTCTTTCAAGAATTATTTAGAACACCTTTACCTGCACATACAGCATACTCACTGATAAACAAGTGGAGTCTGAGATGTGGTGAAACTGTACCCAATGTGATTTAAAACAAGTCAGGGACTCAGAATCCCCCCAAAATAAAGGTGCTAGTACAGGAAGACAGGAGGGTAAGAAAGAAAGAAAGGAAAAAAATGGGAAGTAGATTATGAATTTCTGAATTTTGCAGATGAAGCAACAGCAGCTATCCATACAGATTATTCTTATTTCAAGTAACATCTCCAAGCCATATAAAGCCAGGAACTTTTAATCACATCTAAGGGGCAGCATAATTTCTTCCCTCATAAAGTTATCTCTACTCTTGCTAATGCCAAAACATGAATAAAAGGCTATTTATCTGATTTTGTTTAACCCTTGTTCCAAGCTACAAGAGAAATCTTACTCAATGACTAAATTATAAACTCACTAGTATAACAGCAGTTAAATAACATGTACCAACACAAGACCTGTTCAAAGAGCAGCATAAAAAAGAATTTCACACAGCTTACAGTTCATTTATGTGACCTATTCTGGACATAGACCAGCTTCCTGCACTTAATGCAGGCCACCAACTACCCCTGTGTTCCAGAAACCAAATTGCTGCACTTACAAAGCACTTAGTAGAGCATAGTAGCAGGGCATACTAACACTCCTAAAGCACTTCAGTGTGGATTTGTGTCCATGAAGACAGAGAAAAACTCCCCTCCAAAAGTCATCAATACTGACAGATTCATTGTCACCAGCTGCTGACATCAAACATTATACAGTTTTCTGAAACTGAGATGTAATTTGATAATTAGCAAATTCTTTCTTGATTTGCTCATATGAACCACTTCTAATAACTAACTATAAATGCAACAAATGCAGTGCCATTAGCTTCTTGACCAAAAACTAAACTAAAGAATGTTAAAAATTATATGCAATACCTTTAAAACTTGCTGAAATGTGACAGTACTTTTTTTTTTTTTTTAATAAGGAAAGGGTTGATACATTCAGTCAACAAATAAGTACAAGCTGTAAATTAGATTATTACCTACCTACTCTTGAAAACTAGAAAACAAACTTTAATTCTGTTTTCACTGCAATCTGTGGAAACTGTCCTTCAATACTCTAGGGTTATTCAGGGGAGAAACAGTTCATATTATGATCAGTTCAGTATTTATTCATCAAGGTTCTGACCACTCCAAAAAAATTTAAGATATTTTTTCCTTTCGACATAACATTTATGGCTAATCAAGTTCCACTTCATGACATTTATGAAAAAGACCATAAGCATATCAGTGTAAACACCTGCTAAACCCACTAGTATAAACACCCACTTCTCTAGAACAGAACAGCAATGACTGTTTCATTCCCACTGCAAAGTTGGGCTGAAAGAGTTATTTGTCAGCCTTTTAACTTCTCCATACAGTCCATATGCTGCCGGTACATGCATGCTGAGGTACATGCAAGGAACTTGCTTATGAAGTTGCAAGAGAGAAATTAAAATGGGACTGCAGTGGATTTCCGGTCTGTTACTGAAAGATGGCAGGATTTAACAGATTTTAAAATAATAAAAAAAACGGACTCAACTGAAACAAGCAGTTCAGACTGGATATTACAAAAAAAATTCTTCCTCATGAAGACAGCCAAGTAGCAGAATGAACAGGATAGCCAGTCTCTGGCCTTGGAGGTTTTCAAGACCCAACTGGAGTAAGTCCAAAGCAACCTAGTCTGACCTCACAGCTTACCCCATTTTGAGTGGGAGATTGGACTGGACACATTCTCAGGTTCCTTCAAACTTGAACTATTCTATGATCCTTTATTGCAAAAATCACTAATTAACGGTAGCATAGTAGTAGCTTGGTGTACTGCAAATTACCAGCTGCTAATCCTCAGAAACAGAACATAGTAGCCAACTACTGATAACAAGTACCAGCACACAGCAAGAAATTTACAGGAGACTGCTAGATCTTCAATCTTTGGAAGATGAATGGAGACTGTCAGAAAGTTTGGAGCAAAGATACATCTCTACATATATACCTCTATACGTAAATCATGACATTTTTAGGACTTGCCATTTTTTTTCATCCATAGACTCAAACATCAAGCTTTCCTATACCAGAAGAGAGGACATCAAAACCATGACTCTAAAGACAGACAGGAGAAACCTATTCCTTGTCAATTCAGTCCTTCGCACTTGCACAGCATCTGTAGAGAGCTAAAAAAAAATTGCTTCACATATATTTAACCTGTATGAAAATACACATGCAGTAAGCACTGAGGGACATCAAAAACTCAGCTTCTCTTTCCTGATACCCGCTCTGCCTCATCCCAGTCTTCCTTTTCTGATTCTCTAACTGCATGCAAGATATGCTGAAGGAATGATTCATCACAAGCTAAGCCTCCAATCTTTTCTATAGCATTGTGGATTCAATACACCAACCCAAATGATAGGCAATAAAGCTCATCTGCATACAGTGTCACTGTACATACTTGTCTGCAGTTGTATCTACATCTACACATGGCAACATTTTGTGTCACAAGTTGTCTTCTCTAAACCTGCTGTGTACAAACTCCACTTTCTATAAGGATGCGGAACTATTATTCTAACATTCTGCAATAGACACAGTAACAGCTACAATGAACACAACATGAAGATGGACATATTTAGACAAACACATGCAACTTTTAACTAATCTGCAATCACATGTCATAGGAATACAGATTCCAAATCAACAGCCTGTAAGAAATTTAGCTGGCAACTGTTTACTTGTAGATAACATTGTTAAAACATTTCCACTTCAAAAAGATCAGTAGGAACTGCTCTGCTAACAGACCTGTTAATAACAAAGCTCAAAGTTGTGTCAAATTATATATCTCAGCCACTTTTCACCACTCACAAAGAAGATGGAATGTTATATGCACATACAAGTTTCACGTCTGCCAGGATAAACATACTTATTGCCCCCCCTCCTCCAAAATAATATCCAGCTCGATTTTTAAGCCATTAAGATCTCCCTTGAAATGTCTGACAGATAGCAAATATAAAAATTCTCTTTGGGTAGCCTTTACATTTTTAGGAAGCAACTAGATAATAAATCATAATAAAAATCTATACTTAACGAGCTTTATTTCAAAAGGAGAGACTAGACTGAACAAAGTCATTGATCAAAGTCAATCCTGTATTTTAGATAAAGTACATTTAAAATTTGCACTCATATAGAAAAAAAGTTAGGACTTCAAGGTAGGTATTATATGTATATTAATCACTAAATTACATATGACTTCAAATACCAGTGATGCCCATTTGACCAATAATCAGGAAGCGTAGAGGAGATCACAAATTACAAGTTGCACTGGACACCTTAAAGAGGGGTGGAAGTAAACTCTATTGAATTTAAAACTCCTCCATACCAGGGTTTCAGAGGCCATTTAAAACTTTTCCTACCAGAACGCAAAATGTCCACTGTTGTCTGTAACTCATTTAAAAACTACACGCACACGTATTTTGGTAAGAGAAATAAGTCTTTGACATAATTTTTCTGCATAAAGTCATTCCATACTATTTAAACATTAAGAAAGCAAGACTTCTTGCGTAGACAAAATTTTCCTATTGTACCGAGAGGACAACTGAGGCAGAAGGTACAACTGATTTCCTCCAGTTTTAAGAGGTAATTACTCTGCAAGCATCATTACTCCCAGTTGTACTTTGCATTATAAATTAAAATTTGATCCATATTTGATACATACAGATTCTATTAAAAGGACTTAACATATACAACTGATCAGTTACTTACAGTGCATTTTCAGATGTGAACAATGCTGAAGCGTCAAGCTACGTGGAAATTCAAAGGTCGGATAACAAGCCTTAGCTATATTATTTCCTTTTGATAAAAAAAAAAACAACCTGCAATTGTAATTCATGGAAAAATTGTTCAATATATTCTTATAAGCAAATCGTATTTTTGTTGTTGTTGTTGTTAATTATTTTGGTTTAGGTTAAGGCTATATGCCTGGTTTTTTGACTGGCTGCTAGGTAAACTCAGCTCCTTAGTTAAGGCAATACAGGAGAATTACTTTATTTTGTGTGTAGTAAACAACTCGGATAATGTACATCTAGGACATTATTCATAAACAAAAGACAATAGTCTTAGAAAAGGAAAATTAATTATGTTTATAAGATCCCAACAGCTGAAGTCATCCCATGAGAGGATGCAATTCCAAGATGTTCTGATGAACACATACAATCAAAGTAACTGAAAAAGACTAGTATTTGTAGCAAACAAGCCCTGGTCTCAGCCTGAGCCTGCAGATGGACTAGTCACGCCTTCTCGTCTTTAAAAACCCTGTTACAACCATTTCACTGGAACATTCTACAGAATATGAAATCCCTCTGTTATCTTGGGACGAAGAAAAGTTTATTGAATGGGTGTATAAATTCCAGATTATAATATTAATATAATTGCACAAGTTAAGTAAGCAAAATGAGCGAAGTGCTCATTTGAGCATCAACAACTCATTGGCTAGGGAAAAGGAGAAAAAAATTAACAAAATCATAGAAGACAGTAATTAAGAAAAGAAATAGCCAAAGCAAAACTTTCTGTTGTAGTATTTGATGATCTGGACTCATTACTGAGTGCACCCTCAGTAAGTCTGCAGATGACACCAAGTTGCTCAGGAGTATTGATCTGCTCGAGGGTAGGAAGGCTCTACAGAGGGATCTGGACAGGCTGGATCAATGGGCCGAGGCCAAATGTATGAGATTCAAAAAGGCTGAGTGCCAGGTCCTGCACCTGGGTCACAACAACCCCATGCAATGCTACAGGCTTAGGGGAGAGTGGCTGGAAAGCTGCCCTGCAGAAAAGGACCTGGGAGCATTGGCCCACAGCTGGCTGAATATGAGCTGGCAGTGTGCCCAGGTGGCCAAGAAGGCCAATAGCACCCTGGCCTGTATCAGAAATAGTGTGGCCAGCAGGAGCAGGGAAGTGACCATCCCCCTGTGCTTGGCACTGGTGAGACCATACCTCAAATACTGTGTTCAGTTTCGGGCCCCTCACTACAAGAATGACATTGAAGTGCTAGAGTGTCTCCAAAGAAGGTCAACGAATCTGGTGAAGGGTCTAGAGAACAAGTCTTACGAGGAGCAGCTAAGGGAGCTGGAGTTGTTTAGCCTGGAGAAAAGGAGGCTGAGGGGAGACCTTATTGCTCTCTACAATTACCTGAAAGGAGATCTTAGCAAGCTGGGTGTCAGTCTCTTTTCCTAAGTAGCAAGCGATAGGACAAGAAGAAACTACCTCAAGAGTTATCAAGCACTGGAACAGGCTGCCCAGGGAAGTGGCTGAGTCACCATCACTGGAGGTATTTAAAAAACATGTAGATGTCTTAGGGACACTTAGGACACTTACGGACATGGTTTAGTGGTGGATTTGGCAGCATTAGGTTTATGGTTGAACTTGATCTTATGGGTCTTCTCCAACCTAAACGATTCTATAATTAAGCAATCCACATAAACACATCTGCTCACCCCTGCCCCACAAAAGCTCAAGACAGATGGGGAGAGACACAGTGGGGGGAGGCAGATGCCTGTTTAAGTACTAGCTGCTTTTTTGCTTGATAAATGATGTGATAACATTACCAAAGACAGATAACACTCTTTCTTAATGTTCAAACCCATGAAAAAACAACTGTTCTGACTGGCTTTTATTCTAGAAGCCAGAATAAAACATGTGCTGTCCCAAACTGTATTTGAACATATGAAACATCAACATACAGTTTGAGTATCTTGCATTTATTTCATTAAGGTCTGTCAAAAGACATATTGTTCTACATATTTATCAACCCCAAATTCCAACACACCTCTCAGAGAGAAGTTCCCTGGTAGCACCTTCCTGAATAAAGACAGGTAGATTCATTCTTGTAAAAGATTAAGCAGTTACATGGTTTTGGTATATGATTTTGGTTATTCACCTTATTCTCCTTCAGAAGATATCTAATGATTTCTTCTGTACCAGGTAAGTGAAATTCAAACTCTAAAGTCATTAATGCAATAATGTCATTAAAAAAGACATTTGGGTCTCCTTCAGTGAAAATCACAGATGGGCTTCATTCCCGACTACCTCATATGCGCAGCCAAAATGGTAATAAAGATTTAACACCACTTTTGTCTCCCTTAGGAAACACTACTCTTGATTCACTGGCATGCCTGTAGTCATATCCATCTGTTAGAATGGCTTCATGCCCACTTAAAAACTGGCATGCCAATTTAATAAGGACATAGGTGTCATCTGAATACAGATTTAGAGCAAAGCCTTAAAAATAAAATCAGTGAACAACAGTCATTCAGCGAGGAGAGACTTCTGATGGCAGTCAGTGCTCAGTTAAAGCACCACGCCTCTTCACAAAGGACATCTGTTCACAACTGCAGGCATCTTTCTATTAAAAGTCTTCCCTCTTCGTTATTTGCCATTTAACTGTCTGCTGGGAGCCCAGAAGTCATGAATTTAAAATTGGATGTATTTTACTCATTGCTAAATCTAAATTCAAATTTCACGGTTTAGATAAGAGCCACAGAAAGGGGAGGTACCATAAGTTACCTACAGACTCTGACAGCACTGTAAGATGAAAATTCTTTTTGTCTCCTGGAATATAGTACACAGGAAGGAGAAACACAGTGGTTGGTCCTGTGAAGACAGCACACAACACTGTTGCTGACCATTCAAAGCAAGTGTCAGCAAGTAAGGTCAGATACAGAATAGGTACAGCATTAACAGTCACAGCACACCACTGTGACCAAGCATAACACTGCAGAATACATCCACTTCCCAACTTCAGTGAGTATCTCAAAGTTTTGTCACTCCTCACGGGAGCTGAGTAATGCCATGTATTGTAAGGCAGCCAGAGCAACATCTAACACTATCTTTGCTGTAGCCAAAACAACAATGTAAGCGTTCAGTGCCTTTTCCAGCTTGCGATCATTATAGTCTGCCAGCCTGCCACAAATGCCTGTCAGCATATCCTCTCTGGCAGATTTAAAAATTTGCCTTGTGTTTGGATTATGGAATATTGATGAATTGCAACTTGCATGTTTCCACGCTTCATTTAATTGACACACAAAATTTTGCTAAAGTAACAGCTTCCTATCAACTTCTGTAATATGTTTTTGTTCTCTTTTCTACTTGAAGTAGTTGTAAACAGTTTTTACACATTTAGAAGTTAAAGCTAGTTCACCTAACTTGATTTAGATTTCCCTCCATATATCAAGATTTTTAAAAAAAAATATAACTGAAACAACTGCCATAATGGGTCAAGTCTAACAAAAAGTTACCAGTAGCAATATTGAGCATGCCACCTACTCCTCCATAAACAGAAGAAAATAATGGCTTTAATCTACATGTGTTCATCACAAATGTATGCAGATAAAAACCTACAGATATGCATATGCCATCCTTATATATATATATATATCTCAAAATATTGCAGGAATAGAACTGGCAAAAAATGAATACAGGATTTGAAGTGATGCTTTAAAGGTAATGTACCCCTAAAAACACTACTGCATATTACAAAAAGAGGAAGGAAAAAACCCACCCTAATCTCATAAGTGTGTTTCTTAAATGAATCTTTTCAAAGGTAAGTACAAAACTCAAGAATGAATCCACAGGAAAGATTTTGTGTTTCAATAGAGAATAATTATAAAGGAATTTATGAACAGTGAGTATTTTCAATTTTTTCCCAGTAGCTAAAAATGGGAGAGTCAAATGCATTAACTATCTCCTACTTTCAAACATTTTAAAAAGTTAATAAGTTGTGTTGAAAACAGTGCAGGAAAACAATCACAGAAAAATGAGAAATAAAACTTTGGGTTAAGAACTCATATCAGTAGGAATAAAATTTAAGATTACTAGAACAATTAAAATCAGTATCTATAACTCAATTCCAGTAATAATAATTAAACTGAAAAATGCTTAATTAGAAATTAGTGTTCCTTCTACCCTTTTTTTTTTTTAAAAACATTTTTCTTAACAGTCCTGAAGGTAAAAACAATACACATTTTTCTAAATCTTTAATTGGGTTACATAGAAGATTGGACAGAGACTTGATGTTGATTATATGCCACCATTTTAACTCTAAAATTTTTCTTAGCTGACCCTGACTTGCACACATGTGAAATCACAAGATTGACTTACAGCTGGATCTTTAAAAGAAAATAAATAAATCGAAGATTACATTCCTGGTGAAACATAGGCATTATACAACACAAATTTGCATTTCCTGACAGATCATAGCCCACATAATAAATTCAAACCTTTAGAAAGAAGAATTCCAAAGAACATGAAAGTACAAGTCATCATCTTCCTGTTTTTTTCAGACAGGAAAGTTCATTAGTCTAGCAGGACAATCTTAGATTGCTGAGGCTCTACTGTACAAAAACATAACATTACCAAACCCATTTGCATTTACTTCGTGCTATACTACACATGCCATATTACACTTCACCTATTTTATTTTACTGGTTCTGCTTGAATTTAATATTACAGTATTTAAGATCAGAATCTAATTGAAAAAATGCCGCAGTTTAACCTGTATATAACAAATAACACACACACAAAATTCATAGCACAGGACCGACCTATTGACAGTTTTCCTCAGCTGCACCTCAAAAATTTCTGTGTGCATTACTTTTTAAGGAACAAATCTCATCTCTGACTTAAATCTTTGCTCTTTTAGATCACCAACACATGAACTACCGATACTTTTCAAGCAGTGAAATGAAAGAATTGGAGTATTTCACAGGTAAAACTCAGCAAAGTACACATGAATGTTAGGCAACCAAATTATGGGTGCGTGCAAGTACCTATCTTGTTTAAACAATAGTACAATAGCAAGAGTTCTTCAGTTAGGAAAAAAAAAAAAATACTACAATCTCAGCATTTCTTCTGGCACCTGGCAAATTAACCCCTACTGCTAACATATGTCTCTTGCTGCTGGCCTTCCAAAATCAGCAAGTGGTTCGCATATGCTGAACACGCAGTAGCTGTCTACAGCCACAGTAAGCAGAGGACCTGGATTTCAAGCCAAGAGACTGAAACTCTATTCCCACCCCTGCCAGTGACCATCTGTATGACCTACTTAGAGTTTATATTCTTTCGAGCAGATCTCACAGTGTTCTGCTACAGCACAAACTCCTAGTCAGGAGTGGACCTCTAGAGAATATGAAGTCAAAAGCAGCAGCGTGAATACATACACATATGTTCAAGCATTTTATATTCATTTCACACCAATAAAAACCAATTCTCCCAAGGCTAACTGATTTACAAATTTCAGCATAATATCAGTGATTATTCCATGGTCAACTCAGAATAAAAATCTAGCTCCAAATACTGTAAGTTCATAAACACTAACTACAATAAAAATCGCACATAATTTGTAAACAGCTATGTCTTAACTTGGTGATCTCTCAAAAAAGGAGACGTGGTCAGGGAATTTTGGCAATAGGTTTCCTAAAAAACCCAGTGATGCATCAAAAGTAGTTTTACATAGAAATGAAGCAATTCTAACAAAACTTTTCTTTGGAAGGTCCAATAAAGAATTTCACGAGAGGGAGAGAATTGTCTGTTACAACCCACTATACAAAGGGAAAGATACATGAGGAGACAGTTTCTTACATCATACATGAGACACCGAAAGCCCATTAGGGGTGCTTATGCAGGACAAAACAATAATTTGTTTCCCTCCGATATTTTTAAATAATGAATTACCAAGTGATCTAAAAGGAAAGTTCAAAAATTAAGTTTAAGAAGATTTCTTGTCCTCTGATCAAGAAGGACATAATATTGTCTGAAGACAAAACTGGATAAATGTCTGTGCATGAGCTGACACATTCTGTTAGAATGTTCCTAAACATTACGGTGAAAGTGCAAAAGCAGTTGAAAGCATCAGTCTTCCTACATTCAGCCACTCAAACACCTGAACCACCATAGCCCCTCTAAGCTATATTATAGTTACAGAGTAGGAACAAGAAATCAATGCATCAACAAAAAAAATCTGTCAATGTAATTTAAGGGCTTGTAAAAGTGCTGTAGTGCTGTGGAGCTTTTGAAGATCAATTATAGCAGCAGTCAGCAGGACTGTGCATCCTATCTGATGAAAGCACTCTGTTCCATGACAGTATGCAGTGAGAACTTTTGAATGCCTCGGAATACATACCAATAAATTCAGCTTAACCTCACGGCTTCCAACTTCAGGTTCATGTGTAACTTATTTAATAAAACCAAATTTCACTGGCTTTTTTTATTTTTTGAAAAGACATTTTCACGTTTTCACAGGTCTACTTCCTTACAAAATGCTGTGAACATCAACGGGTAAAGGAAAAGAAATACCAATATATGAAATCCAATTAAATTTTAAAGACAGTACTATTGGGAATGGAAATAAATTAATTGAACTGGAACTGTAGCGAACTACATGGAAAGAGACTAAACACTAAAGCCTGGAGAAAAAATGGATAATTTGAAACACATGCAAATTAATAGACTTCATTGTAATTAGCAATGTAGTCAAATATATTCCATATTCACGGCAGAAAAAAAATACTACCTGTTCTAGATAAATGTGAATTTTAGTTAATGATACTGCTGGCAATCTTACCTTAATTATCATACTGCATCCTATTTTGTGATACACTACATATGCTTTCATTCTTGTAAATTACCTTCCACCTCATTGCCTGGAGTAATGAATCGGGCATTGTCTACACCCTGCAAACACAGTTGGTTCTCTACCCAATTAATTTTAGAATCAATTGTATTTAATGTAGAGCAAAAAAGGATCTTTGGAATTTTCTATTTTCAACCACGGCAATGTACAAGAAAAAGGACTTGTTTGCTATTTACTCTGCATAATATTACAATAGCACAGTACAGAAACTTTTTCATACTGCTATAATATCAGAGATACTTAATCATGTATTGACCTTTTCACATTCTTCAGTGCCTGCACTTAAACATGTTGTGGACCTTCCCCTATGGTAATTACAACTTGAAGGTTAAATCCAAGCAATATGAAAACAAAACATACATGCAAATAATCATAAAATATCTGTTAGATATGAACAGTCTCATGAAAAGGAAAATATACTTGCAAGAGTCTATTTGACCCTGACTGGGTTGCACTGAGGATAGTGAAAAGGTATGCCTGCCCCTCTCCCTGCACCCCCAAGACAAAAAAAAAAAAAAAAAAAGGAAAATTGTCAGTTTCAGGTATGTATAAATTTTAAACTCTACAATAACAGCAAGAAGCAGTTTTATTCTGTCACTTCATCAAAATACTCAAGTACAAAATCTTTAAATGAATATTCTCTAGTTAGCAAGAATATTCTCTGGCTAAAACAATATGTCATGATAAAGCTAAAACAAATTAGGCATGTTTTAGCTTTATTTTAAAATTACATCAACTTGATTTCTCTATTTTGGGCAACTGCTTCTTCAGAGGACTGTCTCTTGTTCTAAACTAATAATTAAAAAAATCGATCTATTTACTCAGGCTTCTCTAAAAACAACAGCATCAAGTATTATTATATAATTATACACCAAGTATTACAGTAAATGCATTTTACAGTAGATCTTGCATATGTTATCACCATAAGCATATAAACAAGCTGTTAATTTCTACATATTATCAAATGCATACACTTTAACTGTCAATTACTAGTGCAAGTTTGGATCACAATGACCTACTCAGATATAAAGGATCTAGTGCAAAGCAGCTAAGCTGGCAAACGGTTTAAGTATTATATGCTGCCTTTATGGTCTCAGCTGCTTGGTTTTGCTGTCAAGTGTTTGATATGTTAGCAAAAAATAGCACAGAGAGGTTTTGGATGTGATTTATTTCTTTAATTTACAAATTTAAGATTAAATGAATCCACTAACTACCTGTCTGGGAAAAATTAAAATGTATTGATTATCTGGTCAGCAGTATACAAAAACCACCATTTATTGTTTTTATAAAAGCTCCTCAGAATTAGAAATCCTCTTAGCAAAATTTCTTATTCATTACCACCTTAAAAATATAGAAACAGAAAACATATACCCTTTTTAAATTCACAGCATATTCTGAGGTAGACATTTTCCATGATATACCAGCTATATATTTCAAGACATCAGACAAGCTGCATTTACAAGCAAGCAGCAATCTATTATTATTATTTATCTGCAAGCAGTAAAAGCTTTACAGAATACTTTGCATTAACAGACCATAGCTAAAGCAAAGGCCTGCTAAACACATGAAACAAGCACCACAATAAGCAGACTATAATGGTATCTTCTTTGGAATTCAAACCCCCACTCTTTTCTCTTCTGGAGCATACATCGATATGGAAGAAAGGAGCTGTGGGATGTACACTAAAAGGACTAAGATGCAAGTCAATAGAACTGTGAAGCACACAGGTTATTGTATGCTCAACTATTTTCCTTCTGGATCTTTACTAGGGCTTTATTCCTTATTATACGAGCATGGGATCTGTTGTCTTGACCAACACTCCTGATATATGAACCAGTAACAAATATATTTCAATAAGACAAGTTTCTTTAAAGAAAAATTATCAAACCATTGTTATTCCACAGCAAAGCCTGCTCTCATACTGTCTTCTAAAATTCTGAGACAGAACGATAAAAAGTTGAGTTTTCTTCCAGAAAAATAGTATCTGACTGGAGACTAACATATCTCACTAAAAGCACAAAAGTTAGCAAAAGGTAGATTAAAACAAGTAATATACTTAGTACTATCAGAACTTGAACTATTCAGCTGCTAAGTCTCTAACTGAGCAAAGCAGTGGGTTTACTGCAGATGAACCAAACCTTTCATAACCTGAGAGTTCAGGCTGGTATGTTTTATATCTACAGTTTGCACAGAAGATTGTTACTGATGCATACATACATACACACACACACACACAAACAAACAAAAAAAAAATCAGTATTAAACACAGTCAAGGTAACTGACTGAATTCTAATAAGATCAGGAGTTTAAGAGAGTGCATTATTTTAACCTAAGAGTCTTTCAGTTTTGTGAGAGGATATTTTTCCTTCTGGTATAAATGCTACTCACCATAAGAAGCAGAGATAAAACTAAGACTGGCACTTCTATCTTAGAAGCAGCAGCAGTAAAAGCAACTGGTAATGCAATGATATATCAGACTTTACTTGTAAAATCAGTATCTGCAGATACCCAAGCTATAGCTATTTTAAGTTCCACTGATTCAAACAACCTTGAGTCTTACACACAGTTAAAAAAAAAAAAAAAAATCACAGCTGATGACCAGAAAATTATTAACATAAATATAAATTAAAATGCTACCTAATTTAATCTAAACAAATCAACTATGTTATTTTCTTCATTTTGTCCAGGAAATCTATAATGGTCTCAAAACACAACACACAGAGCTAATTATTGTTATAGCATACAATATACATTTCAGTCTCCATAGAACGCAACACAGGTCTTTAAATAAAGTTGAATTTTTATCTGTCCTAGCTAGCTAGAACTGCATCACTCTTCTGGCAACACAGAAGAATGAGATGAGCAGAACAGTCCTCTCACTCCAACTCATGCTCAGTACTATTTGCTATCCACTGTTATAGTAGAATCATTATCTACAAATTGCCAGAAACTGAAATTCTGACAAAATGGACATCCATCTGAGTAGCTCGTGTGCCTTTCAAAGTTCTGGAGGTTTTCTACACAACAGTAAGATGCTGAGAGAGAAGCAAGTCATCCAGTCCACAAGAGAGGAGACAAAACACTTAACAGTGAAGATGATGTAAAACTGGGCTTCTCTGCAAGGACTCCTTCAGCAAAAATTCCCTTTCTGTGATAATATGAAGGAAGACTAAGCACAAGGCCAATAAAGACATTTCAGTACCACTTATCGCTCCTGTTCTGAGAGTGGAGAAAGACAATAAGTTCTGATAAAGGTTAAGAAACATCACAATTCCTATAAATGGAGATGCTGCATTGCAGCTGAGCTATACGACAGCATAATCAGACTTTTTTTCCTCTGCCCAGGCAGAAGACTTATATAACATAAGCTGCATTCACAATGTTTCCTTTCATGTTCCTATTTCACTATAGAGCTTACAAATGGATTGAAAGGATATATACAGCTCCATCCATCTGACCATTATATCATAGGAAAAACACACAAAACTGTTCTGAGACCCACCTGCTCCTTGTTCTAGGCTAGCAATCATGCTTTGCACAATAGCCGTCTTGTAGAAAGAGGTGAATCCTCTCCAGAGGTCAGACTTCTGGCATTCACACTCTCTCAGTATTAGCTTTACTCAGTTTCAAACATGAATTGCACAAAACATAAGTCAACATTTTGACACCTGTTTATTTTAAGTCTTAAAGGCATTTTATATTTACCTTGTTTTTTAAAAAGGTTGCTGCGTACTATTTCCTTCATGGACTGCACTTTCTGCTTCTGTAGTTTCACTGGTGGAATGCAAGTGTAAAATTCATATAGTAGTTGGCTGCATGTAAAGGAAAAGTGTCATAAATACCGTACAGATTAATTCATCATGTGTTAATAAAGACAGACAGAAAGAGCAAAAGATCATATATTTCTAAACATTTATTTCTTTTTAAGACTTAGGTTTATTTACCATAGCACAAACATTGACATGAGATCAGTGGCATGTTAGAAGGAAAACTTTCAAGAGAAACAAGATGAGGTTGAACTAGATTTTGCCTATGTTTACAAACATTTGTTACTTTCCATTGTTTTCAATGGAATAAAGATATTCTTGTGGGTGGTGGAGGCAACTTATATTTGTCTGACAAATAAAGAAAGATACTTATTTCAAAATGCTAAAATCAGATTTGATTTTCTGGAATAGGGCTTATTCAAGGGAGAGGTGGGGAAAGAAGAAGAGAAAAAAAAGATAGATTGTTCCACTTGCTCATTTTATTCACCAAGTTACTGCTTAAGTATTGGGCTGGCATAACGAATTCTGTCATTATGTAAATGGGATGAGAACTCCCTGTTAAAAAGCATATGCCCAGAGTTCCACCACTGTCTTGATCAGTACAAACCAGCATAGCTTTGTTGACTTCAACTGATCAATAAGAATTCATTGTGGACAGCAGCAATACATGGTATACACCATGTGATATATCTGCTAAACCTTCAAAAGCAGCTCACCTCAGTAACTTGGCATCAAAGACCATTTCAACATCATGAAGAACTGATGGTATGTACTTCAAGGCAGCAACCTGATTGATATATATACATTGTGTTAATTTTGCCTGTTTATCTGCATATACAGCATACAAACAATACAAAGCACACCACTGAAACAGACACACACAAGACAAGCAATGATAAATTTTGACTTCTTTACTTGGACTGAAATTTTACATGACATTTGAACATTAATTTTACCACAGAGTACTACTCACACAAGGGCTCTTGTGCTGAGGAAATACAGAGGAACTTAAATACAATAGTACCAAGTGGATCATATTCTCTTTGTAGACCACTGGAAAGGCTAAGACCATCTTTGTAGATCATGCTCTCTTTATAGACTACTAAGACTGTTGTTATGATGCAAACATGTAAACCAAGCATTGATCAAAGCAGGAGGTCTTTGATCATACTTTGTGTCAATTCCATCCCAGAAATGTGCCATGCAGGAGGCAGAAGTCAGGGCAACAGTCATCTACCCATCCCAAAAGCTACACTTTATGGAACAGATGAAATGCAGCATCATCTCCCTAACCACCCATCTGCAGCTAAGCTATCTGATGCTTTATCTTATCCTATCAATTTCTGGAGGTATATTTTCACAGAGTGGTGGAATAATCAAAGCTTAAAAGATGACAAGGGTAAGAAAAAGACACATTACTCTTCTTACACTGTCATCGTTTAACCCCAGCCAGCAACTAAGCACCACGCAGCCGCTCACTCACTCCCCCTCCACCCAGTGGGATGGGGGAGAAAATCGGGAAAAGAAGTAAAACTTGTGGGTTGAGATAAGAACAGTTTAACAGAACAGAAAAGAAGAAACTAATAATGATAACACTAATAAAATGACAACAGTAATAAGAAAAGGATTGGAATGTACAAATGATGCACAGTGCAATTGCTCACCACGCGCCGATCAACACCCAGTTAGTCCCCAAGCGGCGATCCCCCCGCCCCCACTCCCCCCTGTTTATATACTAGATGTGACATCACATGGTATGGAATACCCCATTGGCCACTTTGGGTCAGCTGCCCTGGCTACGTCCTGTGCCAACTTCTTGTGCCCCTCCAGCTCTCTCACTGGCTGGGCATGAGAAGCTGAAAAATCCTTGACTTGAGACTAAACACTACTTAGCAACAACTGAAAACATCAGTGTTATCAACATTCTTCTCATACCAAACTCAAAAACATAGCACTATACCAGCTACTACAAAGACAATTAACTCTATCCCAGCTGAAACCAGGACATACATAGACAAGAATACTTAAGCAGGTAATTTTCAGGCTCAAAATCATCACTAATATTTAAGGCCAACATCTGTAAAGACTAACTTGCAGTACTCTGTGTCATAAAGTTCCTTTATAGATTGGAAGTATTTAGCCTCTACAATACCTTTTGAAGGCACACATAGTGAAAAATCTTGCAATAAAAAGCAAAAATGTTAAACATATTTAACACTTGCTGGGCCACTGTCCACTCATTTCTCTACTTACGCTTTAGATATTAAGAGCTGCCTACAGTGATTTTGACATTCACTAAATGACCTGTGACTTATCTTCCCACTAACTAGCTTGTATTTCTCAAATACTTTACATATCCAAAACGATATGCCATACTTCTTGGCTGAGAGCTGTAACAAACGCCAAGCAAAAATAGACTCTGTGGTTTTCAAAGCATTTTTGGTAAAGTGTTACATAATTTGTCAAAAAGGAGAACCTGGCCACATTGATATAGGTTTGAAGCAGGACATCAGTCTCTTCCTTCCCTCCTATCTTCCTACTTCAGTAGGTCACCTACAGTAGACCCTTTTCATGGAAGTTCAAATCTGTATAAAGTTGCTGTGCAATCACTGGTTGCCACAAGAAAAAACATCTAGGGGTAGTTATTTATCTAAAACAAAGTAGCTGTTTTCTCTGTTCTTATTTCAGATGTAAACCAGAATGTCTTCTTGACAAAAACATTTTTGCCTATCTAAAAATCTGACCACAGCATCAATTTTTGGTTATTGTGCAAAAATTCTTAGCAAAAAGCTATAGTTAATCTGCTGCCATTATGAACTTAAAACTGAAGAAAATAGATTTAATCATATCAATTACATTCGCATGCTGCTATAAATCCAACCATAGTAAAGAGAATCAATTTACAACATTTGAGTTTCACTAACCTCTTCTTGATCCAGATTATGAGAATTACAAAGGTAATAACAGCTTTACTTCATTGTGCAATTTTAGGGTGTAAATTTCTACTAACATTTTGCTGAAAACTAAGTTACAGCAATGTGAAGTCTTCTATTACTGATATAGCTCTATTTTTCATAATAGGCCTGTTCCACCAATGATACATCCTGAGTTAGTAAAAAAAATTAGAACAAAACCCAAAACTATGCATTACACAGATGCTTACTGTCTTTTCTTCAGCGAAATATGGTATATGCTACAGGACTGATTAAACAAGTTATCCAATAAATGCATGCTGAAATTGCACAATTTCTTTTCACTCAGAATAGTGGAGTTTACTGCCCACCTTGAAAACAGGAGTAACTCTTGTTTTATGTCATCTGTTTATAGGGACTGTAATAAAACAGTAAAGATCACACTTTCCATTTTACACTGGCAAAGCACAAACTCCAAACAAATTTTAAAAAAGCCCAAACAGAAGTATGTTTCCACTAGTCCCTGAAGTCTGTACGTATTTTAAACTACAATAAGGGGTAAACTGAATTAACTACAAGCAAATGTCATTTTTAATTATGAACTATCACTACGCATCATAGGAAATCTAAAAACACTGTAAACCTGGAACCAATGGAACACAATTCTTGACTACTTATGTCTCTTAAATTCAGCATAAGGCAATTTAAGTTACAATAACGTAAACCGAATTATTTAAACCTAGAGTAAGCCACTAATTCCAAAAATTATCAGAAAATTTTCTACACTGCACTTATTGAGGTAAGTTCTTGAATACTTATGCTTGCCTAGACACAGGCTTAGCATTGATTTCAACTGAAATCACTTCAGGTTTCAGTTACATGCTTTCAAAATAATACTATAAAAATCATGTTCCATCTCTCATACCAGGTTTCAGAAACCACTGCTGTAAAGTGATTTGGTAGTTTCTATGAAGAAACAGCAAAAGTCAATGGGTTTAGCATGATAGCGCAAAAAGCTACATCTTGCTAATAACCACATATGGCCACATGTCACAAGAGATTCTCCTGTCATTTGAACAAGGCTCAATACTGCTCCTGTTTTAACTGCTAAGCTAAACGCTTCTCTCCTGTAGAAGAAACCCAAGAGGAAGTTTGCAAGTAAAGTCCCAAAACCTTTCTTGTATCATGAGACCCAAGTCTTTGTCCTACAAAAACCTACTCAACAGCAACAACAAAATCTAGAGAACCTCCTGGAGTCCACGAAAAGTCACAGGACCAATTCTCCCAACAGCAGAAGCTCTATCAAGAGCTGTCATTGAATCATAAAACAGGAACTGGAAAAAAGTGCTGATATTCCATGAGAATGCTACATCAGCTCAGTCCTCCATCTGATGTAAAGCCACACTAGTCTGGATTTTTATGAAATGGAGTAAACGGGGTAAGGAATCTTATTGCGATATGCCTGCTATCCCTTTAAAACAGACTAATTGTAATTTCTTGTACCACTTTCATCCCTTTCCTAACTGAAGAAAAAAAGGTTAAGCAACACTGAAATGATATCAGACCAGAAATAATATCTAATTTTTGGCTCCTGTGCAGTAAATTCTAACTCAATGTATAGATATCTATCAGAACCATGTTGCATGCAGTCAACAAGTCCTTGAATCTCAGTCACAAAACATGATAAAACATGTAACAAAATATTAGAATCTGCATTTCCTGAGATTTTATAACTTGGTTTCAAACAACAGGAAAATCATTTGAACTATTATACAAAGATTAGTCCAAACAAAAACTTTATAAACAAGCATTGCAAATGGACAAGTTGAACATTTAAAATAAACACTAGTCGCCCCAGAGCATCAGTATTTCAGCTTGTTCAGGACAATAAATTCATGTACACGAATGATAAGACAAGAGCTATGATAGAGTGCATTACAACATACAACATAAAAGTAGAGCCTACTCAAATACTTCTAGTAAGAGAGAGTGTGAGGAACATGGCAAGGCCAACAGGAAACAGCACATGAAAACTGCAATCAGCAGTGGGAGAATGTTAGTATGAATATACAGTTGAAATGACAAAGACCAAGGTAGAGGTATTTTTCTTTCCAGTTACCATTTTGAAATTTAATGTGTTGATGGTTTGACAAGCTTTTGGTCTTGTCACTAAATAAGAAACTGTCTACTGTTTCCTCAATAGCTATCAACATCACAGTGTTTCTATACCGAAACTTTCAACAAAGATGAAACTGCCACTCAGGAAGAGGCTTGGAATGAAGCCTATCTAGACTCAATATATCCTGTATCTCTACAGAGCAAATTCCTTGTTAAAAACTTTGTCTCTTCTTTATTGGGGTAGGGAGGTTAGAATAAAGACAATCAGAGACAGCTTTCTTTGGCTCTCATTTAGACCTTTTAAACAACATAAAGCTATCATTCTATTTCCGTGAGCTTCCACTGTAGTAGCCAACTTAAAAAAAAAAAAAAAAAGAACTATTCAAGTCTTGATTCGAAAAGAAAGAGTTTAGTCTGCAGCAAGGTTGTATAAAGTATTTCAAACTGGCTCAATGCTGGCTTAAGATGCCTTCAGATGAAGTCATTCCTCTGCAGATCTCATCCCCCACATTCATACGTAAATCTGGGAAGGTCAAAGGAGTGTTTAAAAGCTGCTACCACTTCAACAAAAAGATTATATCTTCTACTATCTTAGCCATTATTAGCTCCTTGAAATCGGCTGGGGAAAAAAGTTGGGGGTTTTGTTGTTTGGTTGGTTTTTTTAAAAAAAAAAAAAACAAACAAACACCCGTACACAAATACCTGTGGTGGGCTAGAAACTTGTCCTAGCCCCGGTTTTACTTCAGCAATGTGTTGTTCCTTGCTCTTCACACAACAAATACTATATGAAGATGCTGTACAATAGCAGCATCTGAATTTCATTTTACACCAATTCACAGTTACTGTGAAAGACGTTTGATAAAGGATAGGGCCACCATTGGCCACAAAATATTTCAAGCAGTACTCCACTGACACTTGATCTATTGTGCTGTCTGCCTTCCCACATATTCCCTATTCTGCACTTGTATGAGGAGGGAAATGGGGAGGATATGGCTACCATTTCTCTGCAGATCTGTAGTACCAACTGAAGTACAATAACAAGTATATGCCCTGCATTCTTTTAAACTCCGAAGTTTCATTTGCAGTAATTGCTACAAATGATGCACTATGGACACAACTGAACACTGCCCTTAATGAAGTCATAAAAATCTCCTAGTAATCGGTACAAGACCTTCTGCATTCTTCAGACCTTAGAGATTAGTTTTTTAAGCAGGATATAGATAAACCCACAGAATTGCAGAAAATTTTTTCTTACATACACAATATACTGTTAAATTTACTTGAACCTTTACTCCTGACCAAGCTTATTTTCTTAGTTGCCCTCTTCTGCAACATTATGTTACACATATTCATAAAATTCAAGTACCCATGAGATGAAAAGAACATTCAAAGAAATCATCAGTGCTCTGTTTCTAAGTCTAATTTTATTTGCTATCAAGGCAACTTTAACAAGTTACTATGCCATCCCCTATTGTACACCACAATCAAAGCATCACTGTCAGTACCTTTCTAGCATTATTCTCTCATTAGTGATCTATGCATTTCTGTACAGTTTTAAGTTCTTATAATCTACTGCAGCAGTATGGATGGGTCAAAAATGTGTGGGAAAGAATTATTTTCATACTTTTCAATACCACAGACAATTTCGTATTCCTGTGTTTCTATGACCTTGAGAACATTTCATATATGGTTTCTGAAAGCATGCCTAGACTTGGGAGTACCACTTTCTAAAATCACCACCTAGGAGCAAGCTGGGTATAGCTGACATTTGCAACAGACAAGACCATCTGAAGGTCAAATGTGATTTGTCAATTGGGGGACAGAACAGTTTTTGGAAAAGACACTGGAGCTTGATTTGTAATTTAAGGTTGAGAGCACAAGCTTGTCAATCAAAGGGCACACTCACAGACTACAAATCAGACATCAACAGTATGACTTTATAAAAACACATCATCTGAAATTTAAAAATAATTCATCAAATTTTATTCCCCAGAAATATAGGTTGATTTACACAGACACAAAACATATCTGCAGAAAATTATGTGTCTTCCCTGAGAGCTCGAGAAAGGAAAGAAGGTACTAACACCTCCCTACTCCCCCTCACCCCCAGATTCTCCCTTGACCAAACTATTTGTAGGTTCTGGAAATTTATTTCCAGGTTTCCAGATTTCAAGAAGTCTACCCTCAGAAGTACAGACTTTAAGAAAAACTATCTCTAAAAACTACAAAAATTCATCAGCAATGGCTACAGAGAAACAACTGATAAATGAAACAGCTGTAACATCATCCCTGCCAAAATAAATTGTAAAAAGTTTTAAGTCTAGTATGTAGGAAGATCAGTGCCACCACCAATAAGTCAGTATAAGTTCTGAAATGATTGTTCTAAATAATTACAAGAAAAATCTGTGAAAAGTCTCTTAGAAGGAGGAATTCTTACCCTGCACATACACACTGATACTTGCACTAGTAGATTTATAACATTCCAATCTCGACTACAAGGGGCAATCTCTTCAAAAAATAACATCCCAGGACCTGAAAGCAGGTCACTCTCCAGTTCATATGGTTGCTTTCAAACATCAGCAAAATTAGGATATTGAAATTATAATCCTAATTGTAGTAAAATGACTTCATGCAATGCTGAAGTTGAAAAGCATTTGGTCTGTTTGTTGAAACAAAAGGCATAACTTCAGCAATTCCAGAAGAAAAAAAAAAGCTAATTTTGATTTACATGTAAATTTTCAGTTTACCAACAGTAAATTAACAATTCAGTCTTCAGCTGTTCAAAGCTTATATAAACAGTACTGCAAAACAGAACCAGATAGCTACCCTTCTCAAGGCTCAGGCAGTAAAATAAGTCAAAGCATCTATCCATTTCAGCCAACTTTAGAACAAGAGATTGAAAAGCTAGATTTTGAACTTTTGTAAATTTATACAGCATGTAACAGATTGGGAAGTAAGATATCACTCAGAAGATAAAGTTAAATTGAAACAATAATGTGCTTCTGGCACTGACTAGCCTGTTTCATATGACATGCAATTTTATAAACAATCTTTTCCTGACTCAATTAATATTCAACACAAGTCTGAGTATGATTGCTATCAGTAAAAATGACTGGGAAATTACTACTGACTAAAATAGTGAGTTTCAAGTTTTAAAAAGTCACTAGCAGAGACCAAAGACATTTCAGGTTTCAGAATAATTCTTGAAATCTTCTAAAGCTAAACCTCATAGGTATTTGGACAACCAAGGGTGAAATAAGAGTTAGGAATTCACATTCCAAGGCTCTGCAAACTAGTTCATTTTAAATTTCAATATCCTGAGAAACCCAATTATTTTAACTTTCTTCAGGGCTCCTAAAACTTTCTTCTCTGTTATCTTCAGAGTGTAATCCACTTGAACTTATTCAATTGATCCTACCAATTTGCGTGCCACTTTAATTCATATCAATGATAATTTCAAATGTGACAGATTTAAGACTGTTCTGATATTCTGATTATTTGTTTATTTTTCCAATAGGCTCTGTGAACTTTCCTCTCTGGGTATGCAAAGTATAAGACCTATGGAATCCTGTGTGTTTGTAATATCTCTGAATTACCTGTCCCTTACCCTGAAAAGTTAACTTTGTACTACAACATCTATCACTGTCATCCCAAAACTTAATATGGGGGCTGAGGGGAGGGAAATCGGTGTTGGTTTTAGGCAGAGAGGCAGACTTATGAATTTATTACTACCTGTTTCTGCTCTGTCTCACCCAATGCAGAAGTCATCTCCATTTTTCTGGCCTGTTATGGACAACTCGTATCTACCTACCAGAGCAGGAGTCTCAAGTATCATAACTGAAGTCTCTTCCAAATAGGCACAGAAAAACTTATTGTCCATTGTGAAAGCTACTATGACTGACGTGCCTATGGAGTTTATGATGGAGTGTTTATTTATTTATTTATCCCCCCCAGTAAACTTATTTCCAGCAGCAGGAACTAAACTACAGTGGGACACTTCTCATTCCATGCCTCTCCTACCAGAATTCTATAACATTAATGCAGTAGTTTTTATTTACTGTATGCAAAGCAACCTCTTTGTAGGTTTCTTTGAGAAACACACCTGTATGAGTTAGCAGTAGTGGGGACAACAGCAAAATTATGATATAAACCAGTATCTCAGATCTGCCATGAAATGTTTCAGCTAAAAAGACAACTTAGAGTAGCTGGTGCAGATTTAGATACTTAAAAGCCCACTAGTGCTTCATGGTTATGAATAAATATGATCCATCTTTCACAACTGACAGCACTCAATAGAAAACCGAAATATTCGTGCTTAAGATGGTATTGAGCAAAGCATAACTATTAAAGAGCTACTCTATCTTTGAAACATGTTTACATGCTCATTAAAGTTAGCATAGACTTCTTTAGTCCTTCTAAGAGATTTCATTTATATTTTCAAGGTTCTGCTATTTCTTAAGAGCATCAGCAAAGATATACTATATTTTTGCTAAACGTGTAATATTAAGAACTAGCATTAAATATGGAAATATGGGAATCACAGCAAGCACAATTAACATTTGTCAGTACGTCCAATGCCATACTGCCATTAGTGTTACAATACCACCTGTTTTTAAACACACTCATCAGCATTTTCAGACTCAGCATTGTGGCTTGCAAACCCATTAATGTGTCCCAGCAACAGTTAAACAAGCAAAACAGTCTTCTACAACTATTTCTTGTCACTCTCAAGAAGAAACTACCCTGCTTATTAGAGGAAACACAAACGGACAATCCCATACAACCACTTTGAGATTAAGGCAGGGAGGCAGGCAGTGACATGACATGCCTCTCCTGAAGAGCATAAAAGCCTCCAAGATCTATTTGTTAAGTCGCATATTAATACAGTACAAATACCACAAGAACAAACATCATTATACAAACTATCTCTTTCAGTACTACTTTAGAGCAAAGACTTTTTTGCTTCTTCCAAAGTTTCTCCTGCTTCTGATGTAGTGTCTTTCAAATGTATAAACTATTCCGAGGAAGACCTCTACAAAACTGCCAAATAACAAGTATCTGAATCATTTTCAAATGCATTTAGAACATTACTATAATCACAGTATTATAAAATTAAAGTAGTATTTACTTCTTTAGCTCTTCTGCAGTTGCACATTAACACTCCATGCAAAATGTCAGACAATACAAATCTCAAGAACAGCCACCTGAGTATTTATTCAAGACAGAGACTTTTTCACTGACTTCCACTTCTAGTGTAAGTCACAGCAAGAGGAATCAAAACACAAAACCAGAGGAAAAGTCAAGCCCAATTAAACACAATGACAATAAAGAATGTATGAAACATTGATGTTTTAGTTGTCCAATAAAAATCTTCTATTTCCTACTTTATAGGAAGCCTTGAGAGTTTTCTATTTTAATACAGAACTACATACCAATTATTTGATATTAATGATCTCAATAGCTCCTTCTTTTCTAATTTTCTTAAAACATCAGATTCCAGAGTGTTAGAATAACTAAGATTGACATGAATGGGAAACCTTGATCCTATTTTCAGTTGTTTAAATAACACACCTCCAAAAGGCTGATACTATAAATTTTACTTTTCAAACTAAGATGGTGGAATCCCTGTTTAGCATTATCTGAAGAAACTCAAGAATTAAACATTCAGCTCTCACTGGAGGCTTCATTTCATTAGATTCCTTGAAAGATTCCAGCATCTCTGTTTTGGTTCTTTCACTCACTACATTCACAAAATTATATAAATATATCTTCTCCTGACCTTTTCAACCTAGGCTTAAAACTTTTAGACAACTTAGTCTTCCAATAAAGGGAAATTACAAAACGAGACACAAACGATCAATTTCTTAAGAGTGTCTTTTCCTCAATTTAAAAAGAACAAAACCAAAAAGCCCACAAACCAAAACCATATAAAAAGCCAAAACCAACTTCTTGCCAAGCACACACCAACCTGCAACAAGATGGCAGTTTTATGTTGGCTTTTCATCAGGTTGTTGATGGATTCAAAGAGTCTCCTCATTGATTCTTCAAATTCTGTTTGTTCTTTGCCTTCATATAATCTGTTGAGAGATGCATTGCGTTATCCTTTCAGAATCAGGGAGTTTCACAGTCCTAAAATGTACCAGACTTAACATTACCTTAAAAACATATTTCACAAGTTGATCCAATATTATGTACACAGATATTTCACCAATGGGTTCTATCTGCTACTCACTGTATTGTGTAGAAATTCTTCAGCCTGAATACAACATAAGCATTTTCACTTTTTTTAACAGCCTCTAAAGAATGGCACCTCCCAGATTTGAGCTTATAAAAAAAAGTAATTTCATTTTCAAAGTGACTTACATGCCAAAAACAATTTGATTTTTTTCCACTACAACTGAGATACTTTAAGATATTTTTCACGTATTATCACTGTTTCTTTCTTCTGCTGTTACTGCCACTTTTTCAAATAGCTATTTTTACTGTCCCCATTAACCAGTCTGTTTTTTGAAAAAGTCTCGATGCTTAAAAGTTAAAAAGTGAATTTAAATTAAACTGACTCCATTATTTCTTCATTCCCTGTCCTAAAGTTTGAATCTCGCAGATTCTCTCTCCTGTATTGTTCATACTAGCTATTAATACTAAATACTGCTTACATAAACAGTAAAAAACACTGGTGACATGTTAAATTAGTTACCTGAAACAGCTGTCAAAAGTTAAAGAAAAACAACCTAAGAAAAAAGCCAAGGTGATAGAAGCCTGAAATGCGTGTAGGACACTGTGAACTAAATGCTGCACCTCCTGTGTACTGCTTTCTCTATCAGAAGAGAAAAATCCCTTTTCCTAAAATCATGTATTCCAGTGTCATGTGCTTTTCTTTTCAGCTTGAAACTTAAGTCCTTAAGAGAACTAAAGGCAAATTAAGAGCTTTTGTCTACAGCAAGGAAAAATCAAACCTGCTATTAATACAGTGACTGGCAAGAAGCTTTGAGGAAATGAAAACACTGAGAGGTACACTATTCAGGCCCATGGCCTCTGCACTGTTTACATCAATGCCTGTCAATGAGATTTAAGTCAGTTACTGGAAAGGAACCCTAAGATCGAAAACATTAACTGGAGAAGAAAAAAATTATATATACATGTATACAACATACACAATGCATACTACTTGAGGTATGTTCCTACTGAGGTGATTTTTTTTACTCTATAAGAAATGCATACCAGAAAAACTTCCATGTGAAAGATATCTTGAAACAAATAAGTTTTAGCACAAGCACACTTACATAGAAAAGTCATCCTATTTATTATCAAGTGGTATTTTAGGAGCTTGGTTTTTGGTTAAATGATCTAATTTATTTAACATTCTGGAAACTGTGGCATGTGGGGGCTTATTAAAAGTATTTTTCTATGGGAATGAAGTACATATAAGTTGTAACAATGTGACTGTCTCAGTCTAAGTGTTTATTAAAGTTCCTTGGCTAATGCACTGATACAGTTTTTACTGACTATACAACATTGCTGCAAAAGTAAATGAAGTTTCTTAAACCTATTTTTTTATGCAAGTGGAAATTTGAAGCTTTCTTGACTAAACCTGTAGGGCAAGGAGGGAGACAGAAGCATCACACAACACGTATTAAACATGCTTTGTAAATTTACACCAGGACTTATTTAAGCCAGGTCGAATGGTAACTCTATTTCCTGACTTACCATCTAGCTTCCATTTAGAGACAATTTTCTGTGTTAAATTTCAATTAAAATCACTTGTTCTGAAAGCAGTTTTTAAACAATGAATAATTATTTGCTTGGAAACAACATCGTCACAACAGTGTACATGAATTTCACCACCAAAACCAACCTTAGGCCAATGAAAGGAGGAAAGCAAACATTTCATGTTTTCAGAGTCTGTATTATGTAAACCTTTGGCTAATGTATATGACCTTTCTACAAAACATAATCACTGAATAAACAGCTGCAAGACATAACCTCAGTTCAGCTGACTGGAAAAAAAAATTTCTGCTTTCATTAGATCTCTATAGCTTCAACAGGATTGAATTAATACAAATTAAAGTAGAACCTGGTTATCTTCAATGTATCTATCTGCCTGACAACAAGATAAAAAAAAAGTCTCCCATTTTATGTCTAACATTAGAAGTCATTATTCAACTCTTTCCTACACAATTTTCATTTTGTAATGTCTCTTATCTTTCAACAAAGCACCTCAGTTTCTTAAACAGCCCATCAAATTAATGAATGATCTAAAGATCTGTCTCAGCTCTACTAATTCTAAGTATTTGTCTCCAAGAAGGCTAATCTCAACCCTTGAAAGTGAAGTACTTCAATCATAAATCCTAACTTTTCTCATGAGAAGAAAATATATTAATCCATTTTTTTTCCATATTTTCTTCTTTTTCATGACCAGTCTGACAATAGGAAATTGACTGCAAAAAGTTAGAACACAACAGCAATAGATAGATGTACAGTAGCAGATGACACTGTTCACTGTTTGGTTATTTTTGCCAGAGGCTACCATTTGGCAAGAGCTATTACTGCCTATGAAAATAATTGTCCAACTGAATTTAGAGTTTCAGACCTCCAGTTAAGGCATTTATAGGGAAAACTAAAAGGATTAGATATGTCTAGCTAATCACTTGAGTATGCAACATATTGCAATAACCTAGTTTACCACAGACTGTCCAATGCACACTATTTGCTGCCAGCTTATACTAGGGATTAAAATGGAGACCGAAGTTCTCCCTGCAACAAAACCCTGCTTTATGACCTTCATCTGTACAAGAAGTCTTCCATAATCCTCTACACAATGCTTCCTTCCCCAAAACTCTGAATGTCTCCTTTTGCCCTGACACCAATTAAAAAATTTTATTTTAAAGCTTTTGAACTACTAGCTATATTCTATTCTGATGAGCACCATCTCCTTCCTTATACAGCTTTTCACCTTTTTTAATCTGTATCCATCTATAAACAGTAAATTCCTAGAGACAAGACTATTTCTAATTGACTATCTACCAGCAGCAAGTAACTTCTCAATCTACTCCTATTTCAACCAAAATTTCATAATTCATCAAATATACTTAATTTTACAAAACTATAAACCTACATGGATTTTTTGGGGGAAAAAAAAAAAAAAAAGAAGGGGGGGCAGTGAAATAACAGAGAAAAATCGTATTAGAGCTCCCACTGAGCAAAAGACAAATAAAACATAACACCTTTCTGTTCTGTTGACTGCCAACCACAAACATAACATCCAACCACTCGGTCTGCCTACAGTCCCAAGTTTGCCACTGCATTCCTTCAGCCATGTAGCAGAGAGACAACAGACAAGTATTAGGGGGAAACCAGCTAAGGATAAATGGAAAAAGATGAACCAGAAAAGAAGAGATGAAACAGAGGACATGGATGGGGTCTGTGGGATATGGTTAGAGTCCTTAAGGGCTAGGGAAGGAAGTGGGGGACACAGTTACCACAGCATAGTTTTTCTCCTTCCGGCTTTCATCTCCTTCATTCTCCCTATCTCCCTTTTCCCTAAACCTGAACACCACTTGTAAATATTACGACTTGTCTGTTTGGCTGAGCTATACATATCTAGACAATTGAGTCTTCCCTATAAATTCCTTAACTGGAGATCTGAAACTCTAAATTCAGTTGGACAATGATTACTGAAAATGACATTGTTCTATGCACAGTCTGAGCTGCTGAACACCATGATCTCAAGGACAAGCATCCAGATTCAAGCCATCTGTCACAACGTTTGGCCATCCACTGGTCTTGGGCCAAGCCACCTGACGCAAAGAATAATCACCCTTTGAAATTGGCTACTATTACTAAATACATCTCTGGAACTTACACTGTGAATCAGAAAGCAGATTTTTGAAGATTCCCTCTCCAAAAAATATCTCAGCAATGTCTGTATTTTAGGCCAGTTGCCAGCTTTTATGTTTTATTCCTAAAAACAAAAAATACAGTTCTGTCCTGGAATAATTTTTTTCTGTTTCTCAGGTCTACTTCTATTTCTAATATTGGATTGCTAGTTAAATGGCAATAGTCTGGGTACTTACTGTGAAAATAATGTCCTTGATCTAACAATGAACTTGAAAACATATTCCAGTGCTTTCAGAGTTCTTAGGATAGGTTCGCATTGCTCTCCTCGGCTAGAGGTATCCAAGTAAGTCTTCAGAACAGTCATTAATTTCCTGAAGTTAAAAAACATTTTTAAAATAATCTTTTTTTTTAAATTAATTTCTCTAACTTGTTTGGCTACTCTAAATAAATGTTTATGCTTAGTCAAGCACACACAACAAAATGTACTGCATGTATTTTTGCATTTATGTTGCACAAATTCTACCAGTATAAACAAATGAGGAGCAAGTTCTTAACTGCACAAGCAAGAAAGCAATCTGAAATCTCAAAGCAGCAGTGTAATTTTACAGAATCCTGGAAGCACTTTTACAGAAGTCTATAACATGCATGCACAAGGTAACATAAAATGTTACTTCTGCCTACCTACATTAAGCAGTGATTAAACACCACTACATGCTCTAAATTAACTGCATGTAAATAGTACAATATTCTGGTACACAGCAGTATCTGCTTAAAGTATTTATTTTATTTAACCACTTCCTTTCTTTGTATCCAAAGGTAATTTTTTGCTAAACACACAACCTGCTAAAAAAGTTCAAAAAGCTCATCTAACAATCAGTTCCTTAATTTATAGTTATAGTTTCATCTTAAACAATTAAACTAATCATGTAATCTTGATCTTAATGTAGCCATAAGAAGAACTAAAATAAGGGTGGTTTGGTTTTTTTTCTCTTACATCACTACAAAACCGGAAACCTACTATCCCCTACCCTGAACAAACAAAAGCAAACAACCAAAACAAAACAACAAAAACCAAACTAGCACTTGCATGTTGATGAAACTTAAAAGTTCATGAACTGGACTAATGAAACATTAGTAAGTGATCACTATGCTATCTGGAACATACTTGCATGCAAATAATAGCTGCAAGAACTGCTTGGTACTGCACAGAAAATATGTACATATGTATATGTGTGTGTGTATATCTATCTGTGTAACTAACAGACACATTCTCAACCCCACTGCCCTAGCCTAACTCACATTTCAGGACCAAAATATCATGCTTTCAGCCTCTCAGCCTTCTGGGCACATCCACTGTATGTTTCCATTTACTCCTTTCTATAGCTTCTCTGAATTCACAGCTTTGTACTGAGTTGGAACGAAATTTATCCAACTTGTATGCAGGGACAGTCCATTGAAGGTCCCTCAACTGTCAATGTTAAGTCCTCTCAGAACTCTATAAAAGCTAGGTACAAATGGATGACTAAATAGTAACTGAATAAATACCCAACAGTTTGGCCAAAATACCATATCATAATATGGTTATAATATGTCTGGGACACCGTATCTCCTTCCTAACTATGAGTTAGGCCACATACAGCTACTTGTTTATTTCATAAATGATTCTTGAAACAGAGTACATCTTCCATGATGTGCATGTAACTAACAATGCCAAGAAAACTCATGATTTGGGGAACAATCATAAACATTATTTTGCCTCTGCCACTTCGATTAAATCATCAGAAACTCCCAGAAAAGTAAGTCTTAAAAATATCTTAAGCCAGTAAGGCTGTCCTGAGAAGTTCTGTACCCAACCATCTCTTCTTTCACAATAATATAAAGCATTAAATTACATGTGCTTATTACATACAGAGTGACGTAGGATTAAAGAAGAGCATGTAGTTTGTGCTTGAGCTTTCTGAGCCCAGTAATGCTAACTTCAACTTCCCTAGAATGTGAGAAAGGATTGATTGTGCACTCCTGCCTTTCAATTCTAGCAAACTCATGTTCTAATGCATGAACTGCGTGACATTTCCTGTTGAATTAGAACTGATGCAAATTCAGCACAGGACACTACAAGATATCCTCAGCTATTCCAAAAGTTCAGCTAAGGTCTTTCATCTATTATTCATATCCCAAATTAAAGTTCTGCTTCAATCTGCCATCCCATTAAGCTGCCAGAACAAGACTTCAGGTAAATGAAAAAAAAAAAAAAAAAAAAAAAAAACAAACCACCACATCTATCCTGTTATAGCACTTCCCCAAAATCAGCACTAAGTGAAGATGTTATCTTTCTTCCTAATTCAAAGCAATTTTATCCTACCATCATTTGCAAAAACCTTTTTTAAATAAGTAGGAATCCAGTATTAAATTTACTGCATAACATGTATCCACAGTTTTTATTCTTTCCTATGAATCCATGTCTTCCCACCTGGGCATTATCTGGAAGCTCAAAAAAAACCAAAAAAAAACCCAACAACCCTCCCCCAAAAAACCCCAAACAAAAAAAACACACCAAAAGCCTGTCCACCTGCCCACTGGCATGACCATGTAACAAATACTAAGACTCCAGTTCACAGCAGACCACGTAACAAATACCAAAATTCCAGTTCACTGTGCTGAAACCCTCCTGATGCAACATCAGGCTGTGAACTGCATATGAAGACTTGACAGTTCCCAAAACTTTTTTTTCCCCATGAGCCTGTTTGCTTAAAAGAATACACGGGAACCTATACAAATGGGTTAAGGCCATCCTCAAGTCCTCACTGAAGGCATTTCAGGTTAAGGCCAGGAATGTAAAGGGACAGGCTTTACAGCAAAGTATCTTTTGACAAATTTGACAGGATACAGGTGAAGTGCTCAGACACAGCAAAATACAGACAAGAGAAAATTAATGCCAAAGAATCATTTAACCCCAAATCAATTACTATTTTTTGATTAACTCTACTTATAACCATAAGTCTCTCTCACAGGCACGTTTGTTTCCAGATAAGCAAAGAGCAGCATCAAAACAACAGTCATCATTAATTACATCAGAAAAGTCACAAACAGGATTTACTTTCTTTAATGTGACGGTGGAGGTTTAGGAAAAAGAGAAAGGAGAGAACAAACTTACTTGTACGCCAATGTTGCACTAAAATGCTGTTGGATATACGCTTCTAAAACAGCGTTAAAATGTTGAAACTTACGGTCTGCAATGAGTCCTATGATATATATCTAAACAGACAGGGACATAATCAGCATTTTTCATAAAGTCACATTTTAAATCTAAATACTCGTCTTCTGAAATATTCTTGATAATACACTATTTAAGAATTTTAAAGAAATTTGGTTTTCAGTAAAGCAGTAATATTCCATCTGTTCTGTAGAGATTTTTAGGCTAATTCCCTGAAATAAACAACTTCATAGCTCATTCAAAATTATAGGGTTCTTTACTTTCACAAATAAAATCCTTCGGTGCTGATTCTTACCAGTGCATCAAAGACAAGGATGTCATACTCATTACTGTGGGAATGTTCCATCATGATGTTAAACAGGGCATCCAGTGTATCTTGGAGAAACTATAGAACATCATGAAATGACAAATTGGCAACCAATTCAACTTGAAAATGTCACAAATCAGTTTTCAGATAGTAGACTTGGTTTCTCTCAAGTTAGAATAGTTAGAATTTCAAAAGCATTCACTGAAACATCACTTAAAGTCAGAAAACATTTCCAAGGATTTAGGCTCTAGTTTCTTTAATTTTAAGAACCCACATCCTCAGACATATGAGCAATTAATAATACATGTTTAGCTCAAAGCTTATGGAACAGCTAAAAATATTATATAAATGATATAACTATCTAAAACTGCATTCCTAGTTCCTTAGTGATACAGATTAGTAGTTGCTATTTTCACATATACACAATGATTAAAAACACACTTCATACTTCTGTGGTCCGATTCAAAGCCCACTTTAAATCAAAGGAAATTACCGTTGTGTCTTGGGACCCAAATCTTTGATTGGTTAAAAAGATTTTTTTTTTTTTTTTTTTTAAAGTTCTCCCTCTTCCTCTCCAGAAGGGCATCTAATGCTTATATTTAAAGAGTAACACAAACATAACAGTCTGCCACTTTCCAAAATATTAACAAGTTTTTACTTATATTATACTTATTAAATTAACAAAGCACTTCATTAGGTACATAATACACTTTTTTTTTTTTTAATATCAACATGTAAAGTAATATTAAGAACTGTAAAGAAAGCAGTAGGAATTGCTTGTGATGTTTCAGACAGACAAAAGCAAACAGTTGAACAGAGGTTGTAGAAAACATTTTACCATTACTGCCTTCATATCCTATCAAGTTTTTAAATAAAATTTTCTGTCCATGCTCAAAATTAAAGTTTACCTGTGACACATACATAAGCACCTGACCAAAGCAGCAATGGCTCCGAATAATATTCTTCATATTGAATTCTCTATTCATGCACAAATTTTCCAGCAATATAAAACAATAGAAAGCAGAAAATTATCCTAATAAATTAATTACCAGTGAAAGCAGGCAGATATGACTAGTAATCTTGCAAATCTCCACAGCCTAACAGGAGCCAATACCAGAGATGTTTGGGAGCAACAAGTATAAAAAGATGGCTAACACTATGAAGAATCCTGTCCAGGTGCTTGCTTCCTTGCTCCCTCTGATGAAGAGCTTTCCTCATGTCTTTTGCAAACTATCCCTAACAAAGGCATTACACTCAATGACACTCATAAAAGAAAGTTTAATTGACAGGCTTCTTTAAGTTCCTATGTTTATTGCAACTGACCCTCCAGTTTCTTTTTCTTTTTGAAACTATGTAGCATTTTTTCTGCCATGGTATGAAAGGACATTAAGAATAACTATTACTATAACAACTATATAAAGATGTACCTTCACAACTTCCTCTCCATCCACAATCTTCAGTTTTTCCAGGTTCTCCTGAAGCAGCTCTGGCTTCATACGCCACTTCAAGAGACCTAGTAAGCCCACTAGTAGAAAATAAATGGAAAGACGTTAAAAAACCTATTATTTGTGCAAATGTCTTCTTTCTAAAACTTCTACCTGTTCGGAAGATACATACCATTCTGAGTTAACTTTGTAGAGCAAACAAGAGTTGAAATATAAAATGCATCTCGTGAGCTTACTGAAAGCCCCCCTACAATACTTGAGTTCCTGACGATGGTTGCTCCTTTATTTTCCATGTGTTGACGTGTAGAAGGTAATGTCAAATAAGCACTAGCATCCTCCATTTTTTTACTGTCCCCCTGAAAAACAACATCCCATTTATTACATATTTCACACCAGTGGATTTAAAATTAGACTTATTTTTTAATTTCTACACAAGGAAACAAAAAGCTATGTTTCTATAGATTTAAACACATGCACTAAAGGATAAAGAATACCCAAGTCCCAGCATGGCTCATACAGGTAAACCAAGAGTGAATGTTAGTCAGCAAACAAGTCTGCAATGAACATGCAGAGAAAATGCTACATTGAAATTATTAAGGTATGTGTTTTAAGGTGCAGTAAGGAACTATGAGGGGTGACATTACTGGCAGAGTAAAAGCAAGAGCCGATTTCTCATTAAAATGTCAATAGCTATGGAACACAATAGACTATTGAGCATCACCTTGAAGACTGTACACAGGACAGACAACATGGTTATGATGTCTGCATGCAATTTAAGAATCAAAAATGGGACTGAATAGGGAAAGAATAGCAGCACTATTTTGGTATGCCCACTGTAACTTAATACCTGGACCTTTAACATATAAGGTCAGTACATGGTAAGATCATAATTTAAATTAGACAATATGCTGCAGTAACTAAGTGACACAGATATCAGAGAATTCATGCCTTTCAGTAGAATGAACAGTACAAAACCAGGGAACCAACAGGTATTTTTCCCTGCTGTACTTCATCAAGTTGCATGCCACAACCCTCAACGGATTTTTTTTCTGTCTCAAATTTTGATTCATACTCCAGACAGGAAAGCAGTTTTTAGAAAAAGACAATAAAATCATACTCCTTACTGTTTACAGAATATAATTTTTCTTTAACAAAGCTACTGAAGAAAATTTCCCCAATGAGTTTATGAGCTCTGTCACTTAAAGCTACAACACCATGACAGAACTGACTCAGTTGCAGACCCTTAGTCTACAATCGTGCATAAACAAGGAGTTACAAAAACCATAACCTAGAATGATTTTCTAGATTTTGGGGGTTGTATCCGATTCAGTAACTGTAGGTGTGCAGTCTTTACCTCCTATCTAACAAGAAGGTTAAAAATCGACTATAAGGCGACCTACACAGACAAAAGGCAAAATCCTTATGCAGCAAAACAAACAGCATTACTAACTTCTATGATTATATCAAGCTTCCCAAATAATTACTTCTCAGAATTTCTGGAACCAGAGGAGAACCTTAATTTCCTTTTTTTGAGACAAGTTAGATAGACAATGGGGAAAAGACTTGAAATTTTGATCCAGAAGTCTCTCAAAAAGATTCAATGCCTGAAGGCAGGGAAAATAAAGTACACTGTTTAAACTTCGCAGTTTTCAGATTACTTATTTTGAGCGGCCAGATGTACAACTGTTGAAAACACTTACAGCTTACAATTACTGTTTTTAATACTAGAATAGGCAAACATATGTCAGAAAATCTATTTCTTCCAAACATAGCATTTCTCATCTATGCTGTCACTTATGGAAAAATTACCGGTTGATGCAGCAATGAATTAGATGGAATTTCATAACCAGCATTAACCACACAGTCATACAATGTGATAATTATTTTCCTTTTGGTCTAAGTATTTATCAATGCTGGTATCAGTGAAGAGAAGATAAATAACTATACGCTGCCATTAATCTTTGTTGGACTACCTAAACAACTTTATTTAGTTGTATGCCTCTCACTTGCCATTAATGTTACAGCCAACTAGTTTACTGAAAAGAGCACTAAGAATACCTCAAGTAAAATTTCTTCTGTACTGGAAGTGATTTCTAGTTCTTAGTTCCTGCTAGACACTATTCTCCAAGGGACAAAAAAACCCAACCACATAAAAACCAAACCAACAAAAAACAAATCTTGAAACATCTGTTCCCTGCTTCAGTTCACAAAGTCAAAAACACTACTTGTGTCCAATCAGGGCTAGCCAAAACTACTCTTCATCCAAAATCAAATTCCTAAAACTTTCACTTTTTTACCTGAGTAACTACACAGAGCAGTTTCAAGCAACCAATTCCCTATGATTACATTCCCTGGATTATTCATGTGGCAAAGATTCTAAATGAATCAAAACAACACTCTTGCCCCCGCTTCAGCTAGAAAAATGGTACACATCCAAGTGCTGAGCTTTAGCATGACTTCCTCTATACTACAGAAGGCCAAAAGCACGAACTTCAGTAAAAGTAACAGGAATAGTAACCATCTCTCATTGTGCTTAGATAACGTCTCTCTTTAATTAAAATTTAGAATAATGTTTACTGACCATGTTCTGGAACAAGTTACATCATTTTTTTGTTCAAAAGAAAAACATAATATTTATCTTCGATAGAATAATAAAATTAATCTACTACTAAGAAAATAAACAATGCAGTCAAAGACAACAGTTAAAAAAAGTGTCTCATAGGGGAAAGAAAGGAAAAAAATTGATCCAATACCTTTAGGACTAACAAATCGTGGATGCCGTCTTGAAGAGTTGTTCCATCCTCCTTCATTAGTCTTATGTAGGCCATTGCAAAATTCTTTTCTCCTTTATCTTTAGCTGCAAAGCGAAATATTTTCAGTCAGCTATCCATCAATGAATTAAAATTCACTAAAGTAAAAATTCCCTACTTACACTCTTGAGATGACCTGTGTCTGAACATGAAGCGCAGGTGTATCCTTTGCATATCTTCAATAGGGACTGCTACCTTTTTGTAAAATCAGATAATAATCAATAGTTATGGGGGACAGGGGCGGAAGGTGGTTTCACATGTAATAAGCTCCTATTTTAGAATAAATAAGCACCACTTCTGCTGGCTCCCTAATGCTTTTCACATACCATTTAAAACTATTAAGCCTGATCACAGTAGCAGAAGGGATGGCTGATAAGCAATCATCTGTTAGACTTTGCTCAAAGTCTAACATGACCAAAGAAATAAAGCACCGAACCCAGTGAGTTAAAGCACACAGGTGCTTGTACGCTAGAAAGTATATGCTAAGTATACTACAGTCTTATTACTTACCTTGTTAACCATATAGAATTATGCAACAACTCTGCACTGTGAAATTTCCATATTTGATATACATGAATTGACAACCAATTTAACAAACAGGTGAAAAAGGTATGAAAATTCTAGTGAAATAAGTTAAGTACATTTTTGTGATTAAATTCAGTTTCAAAGCCTTGAGTAGAATCCCAGGAACTCATGAGTGCTTTATTCTCGAAGCAGCATACCTACTTGTAACAAATAATGCAAAAAAAAAGGTCAACTGCATAAGAAAAAGCACATTTTTTTATATTATCAAGATTATAGTTCTAAAACCTTAAAGACTTGTATTCCTTTGTGTTCATTCACAACTTCCCTTCACAAATCTGTGTGACACTCCTCCACATTAACTACATTCTTCAAAAGCATCTACTGTTAATGATTCAGTATAAAAGTCTGAATTACAGAGTAATTTTAAAAAGAAACTAGTATAGTAAGCAAAACACAGCATGGGTCAATGTTTTCAAAACAACAAATAAGCTTCTATTTCAAACCACACTTCCATTCCCTCCCTTTCCTGCCCAACCTCAGCAACACACCTTAGTGTAGTAATTGCAGGCTTGTCATACATGACAACATCATCTTCAATAGTTGTCTTCAAAAAAAAAAACCCATGCTTGCCAGCAAGCCTGAGATGTGCTTTGTAAGAACTACTTCTGGAAGCTTCTAGGCATTTGCCAACCAAAGACATTAAAGCTAGATTAGATAATTATTGGTGTGTGTCTAAAAAATTCAAGACAGTTTTTTCTCTCTAAAATTGTAGTATTTGGGGTGAGGGTGGGTGGGTTTTGTTTTGTGGTTTGGGAGCTTTTTTTTTTTTTTTTTTTTAAATCATGCAATTGAACCTCCTCATCTCCATTGTTTCACCACGGTAGAACAAATGTGGTATTTTGTTTCTAGTGAGCCATGTTAGGACATAAGGTTGTCTAAGATGACCTCATTTGTTTTGCTAGACAAAATCTTAACATCGTTTTCCAGGCCAAATTTTAAGCCTCAGTAATCATATCTCTCTAATAACTGATGTATGACTAAGGCCCCATCCTTCGAGCTGTATTCTGGACCAAGTTATTTTTTAGAAAAAGTTGATGCTGTGCAACTTTTCTGGGTGAGATACCAAGAAACAAAAAAGCAAGTGAAAAGTATGTACACCATACCTTTAACGTTTCCATCCAACGCGGCTGTTTGACTTGATAGTAAAGAACTGATCTGTATTCACTCACGGGTTTGTCCCCCGCTCCCAAGCAAACAGCGTTCTTCAGAAAGAAAGAAGAAACAGTGCTTAGCGGCTCATTAGTTTCTGTAAATTTTTTAGGACTTGAACAAAACCAAGCCAAGAAGCAAGGCACCGAACGAGAGCCTCCCCCGCGACTCCCGCCCCCGCCGCGGGCAGCAGCTTCACCTCAGCGCACCGCCGAGACCGGCGCGAGACCCGACGACCGTTGGCCGCCGCGCGCGAGCCCCCGCCCGCCTCAGCCCTGCGAGGCGGCGCTCGCTGAGGTACGAGGCCATGGCGGCCGCAGCGCCCTCGGCCAGGCCAGCCCCAGGCTCCCCCGGGCTTCGCCTCCCGCCCTCAGCCGCGCAGCCACGGTCGCCCCGGGCGCCGCAGCGCCTTCGCAGCGCCCGCCGGGTAAGTGCGCTGGTCCGCGCCTCTGCGTCCTCGTAAAACCGCCGTGGCGGGTGGGAGCCCTGCGGAGGGCACCGGTGCTGCCTGTACGGCACCGGGGCCCTGGCTCAGGCCTGGGAGCTGAGGCAAACGGGTCGCCGGTTAACAGGCCCCACCGCTCGGGCCAGGCTGCCCCCAAGGCTCAGCGCGGCTCCAGCTCGGAGCCTTTGGAGACTGGAGACACTCCGTGAAAGCTGCAGGTTCAGGACCAACATACGTCCTGCAGCATGAAGACCTGTCTTTAACAAGCAGTTTTGAATTTGGATATGGTGGCGTTGAAAATTAAAACAATGAAAGCACCAACAAGAGAGGAAGCATTAATACGAAGATACTGTGTTTTCCAAGCCTCTGAACATAATGAAGATAAACATTTTCCATAATTAGACTGGACCTACCCACAGATTGCATTTTACAGAGGTTACACAGTAAAGAAGAGCAGCTGGGTGATGAACATACAATAGACTTCGTTTCTTTTCGCAAACTGATGAACTTAGGTAACCAAGGCATCATTCTCAATCAATAGAAGCAGCACACAAAGTAAAAATAATCTAGCTTCATTATTCCATTTATTTCTCCATTTACTTTCAAATACTCTTATTCCAGCAGAATCTCAGAAGTGTTTGACTGCATACTAGAGGTGACTTCCAAACTAAACATTGCAGACGCAGTGACAGTATGCCCTCCTGCATTTTTTCAACATTGAGAATTTCCCATTCTTTAATGACTATCAGAACTAGTACAGATCCAACTTAAAGTTTTGATCAAGTTCAAAATTCGTTTTAACCTAGGAATTCAGTTTGTTTAGAGAATCTGTGAAGAGTCTTCCCCTACATCCATCTTTCCTAGCTGATTGCGGTTGAGGATTGTACATGCAGAGTAACTGCTAATGCTGGTAACAGAAGAAGCAAGATCACCGACACTAAGCATCAGACGTGAAACTGAAGTGCATGAAAGAAGCAAACATAATAAATTCTCTACTGAAGGCACAGATGCAACTAACACCATATAGGCTACAATAACTACTGCAAAGGCGCAATTTTCCTGCTGAAAATCCAGTGAATCTTAAAAGTCGACTTCAAACACCAGGATGCCTTGTGACAAGAAGGGTGTGATGCTGATACCTGAAGATGATTTGTAAGGTCTGGTCAGAGTGATTTAACTGCGGGAAGGTATGTCTCATCTGCCCGAATGGAGATTTTTCAAAGTTTATGCACAAACTCATTTGAATGTATTCTGTGACAATCACTTGGAATAAAAGGCCTTTTAATTGAAACAGTAAATCTAGTGTTAGCTCTTCAACTGAAACTAGTTTGATACCTAAACAGAGCCAACCAGTCTTGTGTTTAGCGAACATATACCTGTTTTGATTCATGTATAATTAGAAACATTGAAATTAATATAAATTCATGGATTTGAAAGTTTATTGGTATTTATTTATTTACTGGAGGCTAAAAGGGAAAACCAGTTACTTTTGTTATTACTTGCATTCAACAGTATTTCAGTTAACTCCTCAAAATTGTTGCTTCAACATGTCTAAGGCATATTACCCACAGAAAGCAGGCATGATTTGGACACGTTTCAGATCATAGACAAAGTGACAAATCCACTTTCTCCTACTATTTGGAGAAAGGATGCATCTGCAGAACTGAACATACATAACATTGGAATGCAAGGTTTAATGCATTACAAAAGGTTAATTTCTTTAAGGAATACTTTGGTATATGTATTTTAAGCACATTATTTGTGAATAGACAGAGGTTGCTGAGGTTGATTTCACAACAGAGTTAACTTATATACATGCAAGTCATGGTTAGGTGTTTTCACATGTATAGGTAGTGTTTTGTAATCAGGGTTAGTGTTTGTTGTATGGATCGTAAGCATTATATAGGTTTAAGATTTTTTTCATTCAAGCTTTAAAGTTAAATTTTAGGTCAAGCATTTAATTGTAGTTCATAAACGTACTTCAGCAAGTCATGAACCACAATGAGTTACTCCATCTTTGTTTTATCTCAAAAAGCATCATTATAATTTCACCTTCATGATCACAGTACTGATTTAGTGAACAGTACAAAGCTCAGAAAAGAAAAGGCTAAAAATCCGCCTGAATACTGAACTGGTGTTAAAAAGCCCTAAGGAAAAAACAAAAATTTCTCAAGATGGAAAAAGACAAGCAAAAAGGCACGGTAAATATTTATGTTGCATATGTACAGCGTCCACACTCCTCTGTTGTCACTAATTTAATTATTTGACATGTACTTCATTCAAGGGACAATGACACAGTCTTCCTGGCACAAATCAAGGGTCTGTTATGTAGCAGAAATGGTACTTCTAACATTTTAATATACAAAGTGCATTCCTCTGGGAATTTCCACAAGAAAAACCCTAGAGTAAGAACACAGTAATTGTCAGAAACAGCATTTGTTCCTTGGCACAGCTAAAATAGGTCATTCAGTGTTATTTCTCGTTACAGTTTTATGCAAGACATTTATAGGACTTGAACAGATATGTCACTTTAAACATCATAAAACTTATCAGTCACAAGTTGCCACAGGATGACAAGTAAGGGAACTGCAAGTTTTTGCACAATGGTATTTTATAAAAATTTATAGGAAGTTTAAGGCTTACTTCTATGATGTAACTCATGTTTCTACATCCATTATACAGGAAAAAGAAAACTTACTGGCATCACTTTTCCTTCTTCATCACAGACACACATTATCACTTCCACATTTCTCTGAGTTGTTTTATTGTATTTATCAAAATCTCCATACAGCAATGTAATATAAATGTCATTTCTTATGTCTCCTAACAAAGAAATTGAAAGGTTAAAAAAAATGCTGTGAGAACATAAAGTCAACTGAACTTCACAAGAGTACCTCTTTTTCTGCAGTGAAAGGGATAAAAACGTCTTGTTTTCCATCTGAATTAAAGTTTTCATCTGTTATTCTTAGCTAAGAAAACACTACCGTGTGATGTGCAACGAACCAAATAGGAGTCCTCAAATTCACTTGAAGCAATTCTCGTCCTGCACTGACACCTGCTGGTGAGGTGACGGATGAGGCCATTACTGAGTTTTCCCCAAATACACAGCTCTCTTTCTAGAGGGAGCTTTATATTTTAATTTTCTCCTGTGAACAAATTAATGACTTCTTTTAAAAGAAGTATCACGATTTGAATTGAAGGGTTTGGGGGAGTGTGGCATTTGTTTTTAAAAAAGGAGCACTGCAGACAGTGAATTACTTTAATTGGAAAATATCTTACCATAAATCCCCCCTCCCCAAAATCAAGATATTGTAAACTCATATGTTTATTATTATTATTAAAGAACAGTGGTAAGTTACAGTAAAAATAAGGTTAATTTAAAATTCAAGTAAGCATACACCATAATCTAATTAGAAGACAAGAAAGCTATGTACAAGGAGCTTGGATTATCCCTCAATTGTCTTCATTTTATTGTTTCTGTTTAAGTACTAGAAAATACTTTCCAAGGGTTTCACTATTTTATATAAGCTTCTAATATTGGAACATAACTTACTATGAAGAGTGAATTCTAAAGAGCCTCTGAGTTACTCATTACAGAAGTAAATAAGGCTGCAGTTGATGCTCATTAACCTAAGAATGGATTTTTTTTCATTTCATTCCCTATTACAGAACAAAGCACCTCCTACCTGGCATGATTATTTCAGGAAATCCTAGCTTTCTAGCAACAACTGTGGTTCTGTCTACAAGATGTGGATAGTCCTTCCTAGTTTGAATCACATCTCCAACAAGCATTTTCACAGTTACCCAAAGACCTATTAAGAGCAGGGGGGGGGAAAAAAATTACATTTATTGTAAGGAAAAAAAAAAAAAAAATCTCTTCAGATGATTGCCCCTTCTACCCACCAAACAGTGATACAAATTCACTTCCCCCACTTCCTTTAGCTGAAAGTAAAAGCTCTATAATCCAAAACTCTAGCTACTAATTTAAATAGCCTCCAGGATTCTGCAACAAAGTCATGATTCTTCACTTCCAGCTTCAACGTTGACCCACCACCAGGGTGGTGCTACAGCCTTAACATAAAAGCCTTTCTCTAAAATGTAAACAATATAAAATGAAGTTCCACAAAAAGACCTTGTTATTTTACTTAAAAATAAAAAAAAAAAAAAAAATCTACTTTACCTTGTCCACCACTGTCTCCTTTTGATGCAGTGACTTTGCTTAGGAGACTGTGTAAGAAGTCATTCTCTGCCACTACCCTGCAGGGGAAAAAAAACAATGCCTACTAGGAATTAAGTGCTAGATATATCAAACACCATTCAGAACACAGATGACAAACAGCCTCAGTCCTCTTTGCTGTACTCGACCTTATTGTGATATGTTCTTAAATTTCATTATCTCTCACTCCAAGTTGCAGACCACTCACATTAAGCTTATTTGTATACTGAAGTGAAAAAAATTAAATCAACAACTTTAGGAATGGCATTTTGTGACAGACTGACAATATGGAAGCTTATCATTTTGTAGGAATACACAATGTGAATGCATTCACCAACATGCCAGTCCAATCCACTTTCCCTGATAAACAGCCTGGCAAATGAATGAACTTTGATTTTTTTTTCAGCTGCTTTTGAAATTAGAAACAAATTCTCACATAACAAACATGTTGGATCAAATTGTAAACAAGTGAAATAATAAACCAGTGTGTCATATTCGGGTCTTTCAGAATTAAATTTATTCTCCATAGTACATAGCAGCAGTGCTATGTAGAATGCCCAAACATGTTTCCAGTGAATACTGGCATCTATGCATTTAATCTGCGAGTATCACATTTTTAGGCAGCTGATCTCACATTTCTTTTGAAGATAGTTAACGTATGACAATTCAGCTACTTTTTAACTGAAACCCAATTTTTACTCAGATTTTTCTCAAATTCAAAACAAAATCAAGCACATAAATTACTAGTTAGCCATACTTGCAAAGCTTACTGTTGAGTATGTATAACTATTTAACTTGGGTTTTGTTAAATAGGACACATTACCAGCTGTCTGAAGGAGCACACTCATAGAAATACACATTCATTTAACATGCTATGTAACCCCTGTCAAGTCTTAAATGCCTTCTAAAGTGATGCTTAAATAATTAGCACTATTGCAACATAAAATTATTACAAGGAAAAATTATTTTTTCTTGAAACGTTTCAAGATTGTTACAGCCAAAGAGATACAGAAATATTTTTGTGCGTATTAAAAAAAAAGATATCTATGACTATCTTACGGGTGAAAGGGAATGAAATGCTGCTTTTCTTCATCACTTTCAGCTTTTCCTTTTATGATATCTGTAATATCCATAACTAGAAGAATAAAAGAAAAATAATCAAAACATAATAGCTTTGCAAAATACTTCCTCTTATCTATGAATAATGTGCATTAATGTTCTTGTGCCTCAAGGTAAATACAGATTTTTCACTAGCAAGCAGCGTAGCACAATAAGGGTAGGTATGTGGGGCAGAACATTAGTGCAAAGTCCACGCTACAAACATGATGTATAAAGGGAGAATTACTTCAGACTAGTTTTGGTCTAATCCTGTAAATACAGGTATGAGTGCATTGGTGGTGCTCTGGGCAGAAAATCATTAGTTTTTCTTTCATCTGCAAGGAATTTTATTATTATACCTGGTACTATGCTTGAGTTTTCACTGCATAGCACTAAGTATGAATTATTAGGAAATTAAATTCAAAAGCACATTTCTGACCTGAACTAAAACATTAATGTAGGTGCAGTCTTTATGGACTTAAAAGATTAAATATGGAAGATAGTCGATATAGCTATTTTGCATTCTGACATGTCTTTGTAGAGATTCTATGGTCCAGGGTTGGCAAGTATCACTGGGGTCCTGCTTCAGATGTAGCACAGGAGACACCAGTTACCTGCCACTCCAAAAGGCCGCCTTAGTCCTTGTGTGTATTTCTTTGAGTTACTGTCTTTGAGATCCATCCTTCCAACTCGGACTATTTGACAAACCAAATAAATTTTGTCTCTGCTAAGGTCTTTATTTCCAAGATCCTAAGATACAAACAAAAAAAGAATTGAAATATTGCTTGGGGAAGAACCAAGTTGTGAAATTTAAAGAGGTACTCCAGTAATAAATAGAGCCTCAGTAATCAATGGAAAAAAAAAACCCCAAACCCAATAACCAAAGTGAGCCCACAGAAAGGATGAAAAACCTGACAGCTTAAAGTTTGACGAAGATACAAGGTAAGATAAATAGAGGAAATACTAGCAATCAAGAGGTACAGCAAACAAAAAAAAAAGTCATCAGTAAATTTATGAGGCAGCAAACTGATTTGAAGAAGGGACATGGAAGCATTGTCACTGCCTTAAAGCACTCCATGACTGGTCATCTTGCTCTGTTTCTAAAATTACTTCTGCTTCCTTTATCTTGCTCAATCTTCAGGACTTCTGATAGTGATCACACAGAAAAGAATTCGATGTGCAAATACATAGTAAGGTAAACTGGAAAACACTTACTGTGAACACTACTTTAAGATTGTTGAGCATATCAATTTCCTTTGGAAAGCCTCTACTCCCCCATCTCACCAAGTAGTTCTCACTGTTTTGAAGATAAATATCTTATTGTCATGTGATTTAAAACTTCTTCCCTTTCACAGCACATTAAAAAACCGCGGTACATAACAAAGGTTGCATAACAGGCAATAGTCTGTGGTGATTGTTTAAACCTAATACAAGACTAAAAAGACAAGAAGAATGCTATACAAAATACCATCAGTAAGTTTTGAAAAGTAACTTGAACATAAACCAGAATGGCACCTTTTTTGTAGGAAACATTACCATCGTCAGTCTGATGGGAATACTCAACAGAATCCTAATCTATCTTTGAATTTATAAATTACTCCCATTTTGTTGCCTTCCCCCTGTTTCAGCCCTTTACTCCAGACACCACAACATAGACCATCAAGAATAATCACTTAACTTTGAAGTGGTCTCAGGCTTCTCCAAAATTCTGAAATGTTCAATCCAGGAATTACCCATCAAAATATTTGGTATCCCTTACCCTAGAATTCTTTAGTAGTTGCCAGTGACTAGATCTGTCCACACTTCCTTTTCCTTTTTGTTTTCTTCCTTTTATTTACGTATTCTCTGCATTACTACCATCTTGGCAACTATTTTACTTCATTTTGGCTAGCTCCTTTTGCTACTTTTTGGCAATAAAAAAAAAAGAAAGCTTACCTTATAATTGTTAATTTCTGTGGATCATATAGTGACATAAAGAGTTCTGCATCTTCTCCAATTCGGCAAACAAAATTCCGCACAAAGACATATAGGCTGTGGGTGGGGGATGAAGACATTCGGGAATACGATGCATAATCTGGTTGATCCTTTGACTACTCAGGAGGAGGAAAATCATTAGCTAGATCCATGAATTAAAATGGTGGGATACTACAAGCAGTTTCAATTTTTATCATATGTAACAGTTAATCTTGAAAAATCATAGAAAATTTGGATAAAAATACTTGTTTCCAGCAAATAAGCATTGCCCTGTATATTCCTCTGAAAGACATTGCTTCCTAATGCAGACTTGACTACAAATAAGTTTCTGACCCTCTGCAATGCTTTACCAGTATATCAGCATCCTTTTCTACTATGAAGCTAGCAAGTTAGCAGGTTAGAAGGTGCAGAAGTGACATAGGTATGGAAGATCTCACCTTCCTCTCCAGAGCCTTCAGTGTATGCAAGGAGATAAAAAGCTCAGACTGGGTTCTTCAAAACACTGTACCCAGACTAGGGAGCTAGCTCTGTGTGCAAATAATGAAAAAGCTGATGACCGAGATGCCTTAAATCAATCTTTTGCAGTACTTAGGGGACTTCTTAGCATGAGTGAGAACTTCCTTTTTATGGGATTCTAAGCATATTATGCTTTCCAGGTAGGCGTCTCCTTTTAGAAATGGAACAGGGATTACTTTTATGAATATTTCCAAGGAACACAATAGTTTAGCTGTTTCTCTTCACTTCCCTTCACCTCCAGAAACCTTCCTTTCTTGAAAATCTTACATTTACTTTCATTCAGGAGAAAAGAGCCAGGTTAAGTTTCCCTCCTGTATATGAATGTATTAAAAAACTTACCTCCCAAGAAAATCAGGCTGCTTTCAGTGGAACTATTCCGAAGTCTTTTACTAAAATTTTGGTAAAAGACTGCACCTATGAGATTTGACAATGGTTTTGCTATGCTGTAAGAACTTAAACCCATTTAGGGGAAGGGAGCAGGGAGTTGGACTTGATGATCCTTATGGGTCCGTTCCAACTTGAGATATTCTATGATCCTATGACTTCCATATCTTAGGCCAGTTCTTCAGCCACTGGGCAATTATGTAAATCACCACTTTTAAAGAGAAGAGAAAGTATCAAGCTGTCACTACAGAGGTAAGCCTACAAGTCTGAAAGCTAGGAACACTGGCAAAACAAAATACACCTCTTTGAAAAGGAGACAAATAATATATGCTGAGATCAGGACACAGCTGAGCAGGTTCATTGACTCAAAAATAGGCTCCTAATTTCTACCTACCTCTCGTTTTAACCACCTAGAAACAGCTACTTAACCATTTGATGGCCTAAAGCTCTTTTTATCCATTGGTTGGCTCTATTTTTAAAACAAGTCAACAAAGTCTATTGCAGACTACCAAGTTTTATTTCCCTTATATTGTCAGTTAATTACATTTTGATGTCTGGGAAGCAAGATTTATTTAGTGACACTGATGAGGACAACTCTTAAGGTGTTTTCCATTGATTTGTCATGGGCATTATTGAAGTGTCGAACAGCCCAACCTTTTTTTGTCAAGTGTTTTACTTGCTTTATTACTGTTTATTTTCTCATGAATGAGGAAAAGAACGCAAGTACCTTACAACTCCCTGAACAGATTTAATATAGAAAAAGGTCAAGGAAGTATAGTCACCTGCTTTGCGTTTTAAAAGATGAAATTTATGCACTCATCAGCTTTGCTTAGGCCTGCTAACTTCTGGTGTCCACAAGATTATGCTGAGTTCACCTGAGTTCCTCTTTAGTGAGCTTAAATTCTTCACCTCCATCAGACTAACTAACAAGCAGCAACACACAGCAAACAACTAGTGTTGTAACAAGACCTTCTAAAAAAGAGCTTTGGTTAGTCATAGCTTGCAGTCTGAACTCCAAGTATGCAACTATTCACTATGCGAATCACCCTATTGAGTAGCCCACAGGTGGAATGAGGAGACATATTTCTATTTGGGAATCCAAGAACGGATTTAGAACCAGCTTTAGACACAGGCTTTCAGCCTAGCCCGCAGCCTGAATCCAGGGCACAAATGCAACTAACTCAATTTGAGGCTTAACCGTATTTATAACACAGGAATATGAATCTACACTTAGTTCAGTCAGAGGCAAAAGTTTCCAGCTTTTGTGGTAGAAGGTTACACCCTTCAACTCTTATACTGGTTTTTCATTTTGATTTTAACAAAGGAAGCATTAAGGTTGGCCAGTCATTCCTACCATTTCCTCCTTAATTCGCTCAGTGATTTTATTAGTTGCTTCTTCATGTGCATGAAATAGGCTGATGACACTGGTTTTATCTGGATCCAAGATATTTCCATCTTCATCTCTAACTATCAGATCTAGTTCAAGTATCCTGTGAAAATACAAAGACCATAATGGCAGGGTTATTTCCTTGTATAAAAATAAAGCTTAGAAATGTAACACACAAGTTGCTGCTTCAAGTTTTAAAGGAATAAAGTAAATTTTAATATATGCAACAGTATTTGATTGAAGAAAAATTTAACTAAACCCCATGATTTTCTTTTCAAGCTGCTGTACGGTATTTATCAGTTTTCAGAATTTATAGTAATGTCACCAAAGCATTTAAATGCCTGTCACATAAAATAGATTCACCATGTTCAGAGACTTCAAGCAGTCTTCATCCCTTTTGCTTTTTAACATATAACCTTTGTAATCAAGATGCATAGGTTTTTCCTGTTACCTTCTGCTTTTATGTTGCTCTCTTACTCTCCCAGTCCTGTTAACTAACTACTATGCTCTGTTCTCCTTTGCTCTCATACAAATAGTGCCTTTTTTCCTTCCACATTTCCTTTTTTTTTTCCTCAAAACTCAAACCTTAAGTCTTACCTCCATACATCCTACATATTCTTGCCCACAGTGTCATGGTGTCATCTCAGCCAAGAAGTACCCTTTCTTGCCTATCTAGGATCTCACTCCTCCTATCCCCCTCTAAAAGTGGTCTACTTCACACTGGACTGTACCTTTCACAGTTTCTGAAATGTACTGGGTGCCCTTATGTCACTGTTAATGTTGTTTGAAGCAGTTTGTATCAGACTGCAAGCTGTCTTCATCACCTGACATGATTATCCACAACCTCTCCTGATTTGTTGTTCAATCTCCTCTCCCACAATGACCCACTCAGTCTCCATTGTCATTCCCCTTTATTCCTTCTCCACAGTTCGGCAAGTTTCCTTCACATGTTACAACTCAATCCCACACTTAAAGGCACTTACAAATACTATCCAACTTGCACTTTTCCTCTATACAATCCCAAACCATTTTAAAAATCCCCTCCACCCCTGCTTCTCTAAAGGAAGAAGCTTACTGTCTCATCATTTGGAAAGAAGAGAAAAGTGTGAAAACAAAAGTCTGAAAGCAAAGGAATGTTAGTGTTGACTTAATCAGAGCTAGGCTTCTTTGATTGGAGCATTTCCAAGTAAAATCTGTCTTGGAGTGACCATTCAGCTCCACATCATGTAGCAGGACACATGTATTACCATAATGTGTTGTGTAAGGATACAGTTTATCAGAAATCTGTGCATCCAAGTCACAGTGAACAAGTTAAGAATTTTGTAACATATCGTGGTCATTGTTTATGCCTAGCCACAGCTAACTGAATACTTTCAGCTGCATGTAGGCCTTTAGGCCACAATAACCACAGTCACTTGCAATAGCTAAATACAGTTTATAAGCAGATTCCAGTGCCTATAAAACCAATACCATGAAGATTTTTTTACCAAGCTCTCTCTCCCCCTTTATCAGATGGTGGAACAACACTCAACCCCACACAACCACATTTTTGCAAAAAATGAGTTGTGTTGCAGTGACTTTTCATTAGCACAAAGCAGACAAGGCATTTTGTCAAATAACTCTTCTATTGCTGGTTGTTTCACTTCTATTGCCAGAACCAGAGTTCTGCCTGGAAATTCCCTAGTAAATTGGGGGGTGGAAGGGAGGGGGAGGGTAGCAATATGGTTCCTTTAGCAAAGGCTGTGTACACTTCAGACTTTTGCTATTCATCCACCACCCTAAGGTCTCTCAGAAAGACACTGCTAGAGGTAGGCTGTGTTTGTGAAGGATGGACAGTACACTGATGTTATATGTATATAAAGGCCAGTTATCTGACCTCAAATCCTTGCAACTGACAAGCTCATATATCTATAATTAACAAGTTAATATTTTGAAAAAGTCATTTGCTGTGAGAAGCCTCAACATGCTATCTATTATTATCACAGGAATAACAGGGAGAAGCTTGAAAAGGCAGATTCAGTATGTCTACATCTCACATTAATGAGTTACAAAACTGCAAACAAGAAAACTTTATCGACATCTCTGTTCTAGATGGGTGCTTTAAAATCAGTCATGTTTTCCAGAAGCAACGTAGGCCACTTACTTGTTACCATAGTCAATTTTGGAAGTGACTTTCTGTTTGAGTTCTTTGAGCTCATCTTTTGGCAAAGTCCCGGACAGAAGCTGTGACCGCCACTCCATTAAGTCATACATCATAGACTGCACCTGCTGGAACCGCTCTTTCTTATTTGTCTAAGATATAGAAGAAAACAATAGGTTTCAAGCTTCAAGTTGAAGTGAAACATTGGTCTTGACAATTAAAGGATGTGTCATATTTAATGCTAAATTATTGCAGGAGCAAGAATTAGGCAAAGTACTGAGCCTGGCTTTCTTCCTCCTCTCATCCTAGAAATTGTTAAAGACAGAATCTCCCATGTGACCGTAAAGAAATGACATGAAATTTAAGCAGTTTGTATGGGGATACGGAATAACGTTATTTTGGGGGCTTTTTTAATTGTGCTGTTTTAAAGTTTCTTAACTAAGTCTCATCAAGAGAAAGCACTGTAGAAGCAATTTACTTCTGTATGAGAAACTGATAAGAGCATGCTGGGAACAACAACATTTGATTGTATTATTAATACATTTAAGAAAAAAGTGAAAGAATGCATAGAAGTCACTAAAGCAGTTTCAGTGTCATTTACTCAAACAAGAAAAGTTTCGACTGTTGACTTTAACAAGAGGAAGACTAAGAAGTGACATGTTTCAGAAAACAGGAAAAAAAAGCAAAATCCAATGGCTGGGATCCTGGAGCAGTCAATGCAAGTTGTTGAAACAGGTTATCCATTAGAAGAGACTATTCAGGTACTAGAGGATTCACCATCTTGTGATGTTTTTCCAGTCAACACTTTAACCAAAGTCTGATGGCTAAAAATTCATCAATAAGTTACTAGAATCAGTAGGGATTAATGTAGGGTTACAACATGCAAAATATCTGATTATGCTAATGTAAAAATCAGCCTTCTGTCCTTCAAATTCAAATTTTATCTCTCAAGAGTCTTGTAGTCCAAGGACAGGTACAATATCATAAGAAGGGTTTGGTCTCTGTATGAAGGGTAGCTGAGGCCTGCAAAAATATTTCAGGTCCAATTAAAATAAAAAGATAATTTAAAAGAAATCATAAATCACTTCTACGGTTCTATACTACACTGTGGGCATTACAAGCATATGCAAAAGACCACCATGACTACTAGTTGCTAACTTAAAAGGAACACAGATGCTGATGCAGTGGCCATTTTGACTAATACCTCCGAATTCTTTACACTTTTATGTATTGGTAAAAGTGCTCACAGGAAAAAATCGCTTTCTCCAAAATGGAGGAAAACATGTTTTCCTTTAAGAAATGTACAATTAAGATGTTGAAAGTAAAAAGACTGACTTCTTGAAATTGCCAATTGTTAATAGCTACAGGTTCCCAGCAACCCTTGAACAACTTTTGTTGTATCATCCAAAGAACATTGTTAATCTTTTTCAAATGCATCTTAGTTATGTTTGATACTCCTATCTTGAAACTTGTCAACTCTACAAAGAACAATTATGAAAAATTTATCATGTACAGGATACTCAAGTTTGAAACTAAAGGCATGAAGTTACACCACTCCTCAGCAGTAAGTCAGCCTTTTATTTTAAAGCCATTGAAGAAAATGGTAATCCTCTAAGCAGTGATGAAGAAGTAATTTCTTAAATCCTCCCAGATCCTGCCCTGCATCTAAGACACAACACTAATTTGAACAAGGCCTCAATATGCATAAATAGGACTAATTAACAGGCCACACATGGCATGCAAAAATGTCATACCACATAGAGCTGTTTCCAGATGCTTCCCCATTCCCAGAGAGTAGTGGTAACTTCTTGAACTAAAGGAATTTCAGCAGGTATTATATTTTCTGTATGTCTAAGAAAGAGAAGAATATTTAACACAATGAAAGTGAAAAAGAGTATCTGAGTTTCATGGGTTTATATTATAGTTACTGTGTTTAAGGCATATAAAGGCCTTAAAACTCATTCTTTAGCAGACAAGATCCTTAATGTAATAAAACAGTTAAATTCAATACCTTTTCTTTTCAACAGTAACTTCCTTAATGTGGATGAAAGACTTAGGAAATATTCCCTGTTGAAGAAGGATTAAAAAAAAAAAAAAAGTGAAAAAATACAATGTACTTTTACTCTCCAAGGACATGTAAGTAACAAATGAGAGCTTTCCAAAACCCGCTTCTAAATTTTCTTCATAAAACTATGACTATGCACATAAACTAATCTCCAAATTAACTGCTGCCTATCTAGTTTTCTGTCCAGCTAGATGCATGTGTTTGACACACAAATAATAGAAGTTTTGTCATACCCTTTTCTGCAAACATAGAATGCATAGAATTACATTTCTTCATAAGAAACACCATCTTCCACCCCCATCTGCCCATCTACTCCACCAGAAAACTGTACATACAGTGTAAATACAGTAAAGAAACATTTTTTCTGGGCATCTGCACATATATTTCTTGTTCTAGGAAAAAAATGCAGTCTAATTTAGAGATCAGCTTGATTATCAAACCAAAGGAGAGACACTGATATAGGATCATTGCATCTAGTGAAAGAAATATTGATAGACAAAGGAAATCACTAGGGACGAATAGCAAAATGGCCACTGACATGAAGGACAGTAAACTCAAAGTTTACTTTGAAGCATAAGAGCCAGGAACACTGTGCCTAAGACAAATTGCTTTAAGGAAAAAGAACAACCTTTCATTTGCAATGCATAACGAAGGCAGACACTTAGTAAAGCCATAAACTCTCAGCCCTCCTAGGTATTTGTGGCACCACTGCAACTGAGATTATAGTCTCATTTTGTACTACCTAGGACCATGCAGTAAGATGCCCCAGCACAGAGGAGGCACCAGATTTCATTACATTCTCCACATTTATTTTTAATTGACTTGCGTAGAAAAAAAAAACGGTCACCAGACAAAATGTTCTAATGTGATGTGTCCTTGCTCTACAACAGCTGAAATGCTTTAAGTCATCCTAAGGGAATGTTTGACTATCAATCTATCCAAGACAGTCCTCACATTAACTAGCAAATCTAGTCTTGGTAATTAAGCTAGGTTCTTCTTGGATTCTTCTCTATTCAATAACTGACATCCATATGTGGTACTTAACAAAGTCTTTCTCTCAATTAGATTTCAGCTTTTATAGCCATTTTCTTTTAGCACTGGATCTTAATCAAAACACAATCATGTCTTATCACTTCCATAGTTTTTCATTAAGATTTATGTTCAAAAGAATCCATGAAAAAGAAAAGTAAAAAAGAAGGTCCCATTAACAGTAAATTTAGTAAAGTCTTAGTATATGAAATTAATAATACTTCTTAAAACATTTTATGCATGTTGACCTTGATGAAACCCTTTAGCAATATTAAGAATTAGTTAAAAGGATGCGGTTAGTTCTGGTAAATATTTTCCTTTTTTAGTTTTAGAGTAAATTTTAATAAATTAAAATAAAAACTTAATTAGAACAAACAGCAGTAGCATTTTGAGCCAAAAGAAACATCAAAGGAGTATTTAAAACACAATAATAGTGTTGGACAGGATGGAAGGATGGTTAGCCATTCTCTCATATCCATCCTCAATTATTGCAGATCAACCAGCCTATAGTAACTACTGTTGGTAGCTTCCACTGAAATACTATGCTGTATCAAGAGCTTGTGAACTACCTTATCACTAGCCTGGCTTCCACCTCATCTGTGACGAGCTAGAAATGGAAGCAATCAAATGAGGTGTACTATGCAGAGCTCATAGAACGTAAGAAACAACAGGTAGAAGTCTGGAGAAAATTATTATGCATAATTATCACAAATAATTATTCATGCCTCTATCTTTTAGGATGTGCAGTCATTAAGCAATGAAGTGAAATAGTAAATCAAGCATCTAATACTTCCAAAAGAAAGCTATAACAGTTTACTGTCATGTACAGTTTGAATATAGACAGCAATTAGTTGCTCTAAGTTAATGCAAGTTGTTGCTAATACCTACGAGCTATTGAATACAAAATAACAAAAAGTAGAAATAGACAACTTAAAACTGTTCTAATTTTTTTCTGGTGGCATATTCGCTGCCAAGAACTGTCCCTCTGCTCCCCAGATTCCCTTTTTAAGTGGCTGTGAAGGTTTTATACATCCTTTTTCCAGGCTACAGAGAAGCAACTTCCACCAAACATTTTTACTGTAATATAGGCATGAGTGTTTAACTTCAAATGCCTTTGCATTGCTGCTCCCTAAAAAAATCTGATACTAAGAGCAAGTTTCAAAAAAACACTTTTCTTCTAGAAAAGTACATTTGAAACTAAAAAGTAATTTTCTTGCTACCTAACTCAGGAATCATCATACCCAGGGTAAAACCTATTCATTTGTGGCTTTCCATCTTTAGGTATAAGAATACTGAGGTGTTTTTTATTAATATGATTTTTGTACATTAGAGATATATTTAAGAATTTAAGCTTGATGGGAGTTGTTTAGATTGAATGTAGCCTAAAGAATCCATAGAAAAAAGTGCAGAAACAGACACATTAGCAGTAAATTTTCTCAAATATTTATTTCAAATGATGTCTTCATCAGTCTGTTAACCTGAAGGCACTGTAATTTTTTCTTCATTGATCTGCTTCTCCCAGACTTCACTTCTAATATTTACCAACATTGTCCAGGACAAATGCTGATCATTTTGTTCATCTTGAAAGGAAAGATAATGGAGATAGCTGACTTCAGAGATCAGAATACAACTATCTGATAAGAGATACTAAAAAAAAAACCCACTTCATGAGTTGATCTTTTAAAAGTAGTCTCATAAGAATGAATAGTGTCATCTTACCTCTGATCCTTTATGTCTTACTAGATAACCCTTGTACCAATCTAAAAGGAAGAAAGAGCGCACTTAGTATGACAAAAGATATGCATAAAAAAGCATATAATAAAGTCATGGGTTTTGTTTCACATAAGAACTATCTAGCATAGGATGTTTAAAAATTAATAGTTACTCCAAAAATACATAGATGAAAGTAAAGTGAATATCAGGAAGCATATTTAGCATGACTTGCGCATTAGCAAGTATGATTATATGGTCTACTTTCAAGTCTTGCATAGTAAGTACAGATAATATTACAGAGAATTTAACACCCCCACACTCACATAAAAAGGGTAGGATAAGCTGTTTTGTAATGTAATATATAACACACACATATATATCTCTCTCAACCAAGATCACTCATGATACTGGATAGCCCATGAAGCTCTTCCGATTGTGTTCTAGGTGTAGTATTAATCCAATACAGTACATGGTTGTTATATATCCAACTTCCTTGAATGTAGGAAGAGTAAGCCATCTTTCTATCATGAGGAATTACAGCTTTTGGACCCAGCTTGAATAATAAGCAGCTTCCTAGTGTAAAGTTCAAGTTAGAACCTCAAGAAAATGAAAGGCTATTATGGGGCTTCTGCTCCATTCATAACTAGAAACCCCTTCTGAAGGAAAAGAGTGCAGTATTGCAGTAGTGGCAATTAAAATACTAATTCAGACTTTCTTCCATCTATGCCCCAGTTAAGTCACAATAAACTTCTGCAAAGAACATAAAATGAAGAGTTCAGTCTTACTAAACTACAGCAGAAGCCACGTCCACTGTGCACATGTTCCATCATGAAACATTACCTGCACAGCAACAGTATTCAACTTTGTTGAATTATTCTTCTATTTCACCCCAAAGAAAGCATTTTATGACTAAAAGCATACATTTTTGAGTATAATTTCATGAACAGATTTTATCTTTCCTACCACCTTTTCTCTCTCACCGTTTCTAACACAGCACAGGTTTTTCAGCCATGCAACCAAAGCATGAAAACAATAAAAACCCCAAACCTCAAACAATACTGTGAGAAAGGCAATATTAAAAGTTACAGGAGAATCACTGACCTCAAAGACAGGCTCAGAACAGGTTTCTTCAGGTTTTTCAGCACTGGGATTTTTTCCCAGTATCTTCTCAACAACAGAATTTCAACTTCTAAAACTGCACATAGTCTCCAATTTACAACCAAATGTATAAAATTATTTCATCCCATTGGCTGTGACTGCATGTGTATGTTCTGTGCATATATTTTGTGCATGCAAAATGAACTTAAATAGCATGTAAAATGAGTGCAGGAAAAGAAACTGTTACTGTTGGTTAGTCTTCAGCTGCAGCTGGCAGCACATTTTTAAGATACCTGATAAGAGCTGAACTTCCTCACTTGCACAACATGAAAGATTCCACTTCTTCATTGACAAACATATTTTTATAAAGCAAGCTATGACATAGCGTGTTAAGGGCAGAGGATTCAGAAAAGACTTTTAGACAGGCATGACATCACATGGTGTGGAATACCCCATTGGCCAGTTTGGGTCAGCTGTCCTGGCTGTGTCCCCTCCCAAGTTCTTGTGCCCCTCCAGCCTTCTTGCTGGCTGGACGTGAAAAGCTGAAAAAACCTTGACTTAGTATAAACACTGCGTAGCAACAACTAAACACATCAGTGTGTTATTAACATTATTCTCATACTAAATCCAAAACATAACACTATACCAGCTACTAGAAAGAAAATTAGCTCTATCCCAGCCGAAACCAGGACACAGCTTCAGATTCTTTGCAGCCTTATGACCACAACATACGAAGTGTCTTTCAACACTAAGCTGTCTCTATAACTGCATAATGCAGCAGCTGGCCTTTCTTTTTAACATAACTGCAGTTAATAAGATACAGCTGACAGACAGTGGAAGCAGATGAAAGAACATAATTTTACACTACATTTTGCAAAGGTTGAAGCACTTCATAATTATTTTTCTTAAACTCTTACCTGGTCAAGAGCATCACTGCATATTGAAAATAAATTACTATTACAATGACATTTACAGATAACTTACTGTTGAGGAAGTAATAATAATTGCACCCTTGTTGCTTTACGCTAATAAAAACTTAAGTAGCTCTGGCAGACTCGTGAGAGAATTCAGGCAGATTATGAAAGTACAGATCAAATCAATATGGAGCAATATACTATCACTACAATATTGACAATGAATTCAGCTTCACAAATGTACAAAATTCTATGTTTACTTATTCTTCTGCTGCTTGTACTTATTTTACGCTTACGCCAGTGGATCAGATATTGCCACATACTGACTACATAAGTTTGGACCCGCATATTGACTACCTATTGTGCAGGATTTGACTTGGACTTCTGCTGTTTAGCACGTTGAGTAAGTTGGATAGTTTTCAGAGATGTGCTGACCTACAGACTGCTTTAACATACTAGATTTCTATCTTATACTATAGGATGACTAGTGTGCTGAATATCTCCTAGCAACAAATATTTAGGTTAGAGATAAAAAAGTACTCCATTAGAACTTCTATCAAATCTAACATAACTTCCATCAGGTATATTACAAGCTGGCATGAACTTCACAAGCTCTACATTCACCTTGATGACTTCCTCATTTGGTAATGGCTTCCCAAAAAAACCCACATGTACTGTAACATTTTTGATTTTGGCTCTCTAAAAATGAATAGGTTCTTCCTCAAAATAGAACACCACCACCAATACAAGTAAGAGCATTAGACAACTACTTACATAACATGGGGAATCACTGTGAAGTAAAAGAATTAAGTTATTCACACACAGAAACCCATAGCCTGAAGGCGACTTACCTTCACAGAACTCCAAGATATGGACCACGTCACCAATCTGTAGAGGTAGTTGTGGTATTCCCGTGCCTTTGAAATTGTATATAGCTGAAAAATTAAAGGACAAAAATATTGGTTTTCAATACAGCCATGCACTACAGTTAAACTGAAAAACACACATGGTTATTAAGATTCTGATACTAGGATAAATACACTAGAATAAACAAACAGAACCATAATTCTATCAGGAAGCTTCATCTGTTACCATTACTTAATCTCTTTTCCTGTGAAAATGCAAAGGTGTTGAAAGTGGCCAGTGCTGAAAACAAAAAAATCCAGCAAAGGCATGAAAACAAACTATTCATAACAAGTGTTCTGCACAGGATTTAAGAGCACCTGTTTAGATGCAGGTCTTCAACATAAACATGTTCATCGTGCTGGAGAATTGTTAGTTTCCTGGTCTAAGAATTTAAGTGCATAGTTTACAGAAATTTATGGCAACACACTGGTGAGAAGGGGTACAGAGATGCATATGAAAACTGAATTTACTGAATCCTTTCCTGGGTTTAGATGCTTCATCTTAACACAAAACTGTGTTTTATATGGGAACCATAGAAAGTTTCATAATTTTCTGTATTCAATCATTCTGAAAAGAACACAGGAGCAGCGGATTTTAAAAGTGTTCTACTCAGAAGCTTATCTATATGTGGTTAAGAAACAGCTAAGTTTCAGAGAGAATTCAAGAAAATAAGCTTCTTTACTAGTTCTTACATTCTAGGGCTACAGGATGTGGGCTGCTATGGCAAGCATTTTTTTTTCCTGTGTATTTTTTCTTCATGAGCTTGGTTATAGACTTTTCCAATAGCGTTACAGAGTAGAAGTGGTTATTGAATCTAGTATCACACAGGGAAACTGATTAAAATATGTAAGCCTGAAACCACAATTAAACTATACAAGTAGGAACGGTACACTAGCTACTAACCATGACCTCTGTTGTGCAGTAAAGTTATCAGTCAGGAGGATTTTCTTCCTCTTCTCATGACAGTGTCCGAATGCATCCACACAGAGCATCCAAACTTGCAAGTATTTTGGACTAGGGGAAAACGGATCTAGAAAGCTGAACCTACCTTCAGTATACTCCTGCATTCCTTTTGCTCCCCCCTCCAGGCTTCTAAAGCAGGATATTAATTTCTGCTAGGCCAAAATGTATACTAATAACACATTTTACTTAAAATTATGTTTAAAGTCTCAAATTAAATTGCCTTTCATGAAAATGCCTTAGATAGGAATGGAGAGCTAAATAGATTGATCCTCTTCACATTTTCAAGCGTTCCATAAATTGTGGTTTTTGTTTCTTTTGCCGTCATTATAGTCATTATATTTCTGGAACAGAAACTAGAAGGAATTTCAGATTTAGTTAAGAGGCTTACTGGACCTAAAATAAGTTCTTACTTTTGTTGACATGAAGAGGCCTTCCCACCAGTTCCTCTTCTGCAAGGCTTTAATCATTAAACATAAGGGAGGAGAAAGAAAAAAACAAACAAAAAAAAAACCCCTTTGAAGTGAGGCTCTGCTTTGCAGATTCAGCCATTTATTCAAGAGAATCTTGAAGTTGCTTCCTCAGTGATCCTCAGAGAACTGCCTTAGCTCAACAAAAAAATTGAATTTAAGTAGTAGATGTGTAGTTATGTTCTGACTGGCTTCATTAGTCTTGAAACAGATTTCAAGAAATGGAAAATGGCAAACAACCCTCCTAAATTACAACATTTAAAGAGATGTGTCCACCAGAGTGTTTGGGGCGGTGGTGATGGGGGTATGTGTGTGTGTGCTCTTACTGTTTTCCTGAAATGTCCATACAGATTAAGGTTACTTCTGACTAGCATATACTTTACATTTCAAAATACACACTGCTCTACTTAACAATTGTAACAGTCTCAAAATATAGATGCAAATTACTGAGTCATATATTCACACTGCATATTGGGTTTGCTCTCTTAAAAACTTCATTTGACAGCAGTTAATATATTGAAAAGTGCAGTAACAAACTGACAAAGGAAGTGGCTGTATCAGCTAAGACTTTTCTAAATGACTAAGTGGAAACTTAGCGAGAGAGATTTTACTGTAGAATTTGGATTGTTTGGTAGGATGAGTTTAACAAATTCCTTTACAAAGTTTTAAGCTATAGACCTATCCAGACATTTTATAAGACATTATCTCCCATATACCATTGCAAAAAACTCTATAAACAACCTAATATTATTAGCTACATCCAGATGTATTATGTACAGCACCAGAGAGCTCAACTATCACATCTGCTAATTTCTGAATTATTAACTGTGAATGAAAATTTGACTATTATATCCAATTATATCTTCTGTCAGCTGTAACTGATATCATTTCTCTTATGAACTGTGACCATCTTATATTGTGAGTATCACGTCAGAGTTCAGCAGCTGAGAGGAGGGTTCCCTTCCCTCCACCTTCTGTTGAGATCTTTGGGGTTGCGTGCATGTGGTTTTGTGCACACAAAAATATATTTCATTTATTTTGCTTTTCAAAAATAGTACATGAAAACCCTGTATGGACTTAAAGGTTTTTTTGGTAGGATACTCACAACAGGTTGGTTTTGGGGGGTTTTGGGGTTGTGTGTGTGTGTGTGTGTGTGTGTGTATTTGTTTCTTTAATAAACTCTCTGGCCAGTAGAAATAAAAGCCCCTTCAAATCACTCTGAAGAACTTGCTACCACTCCACTCTCTGGCATCCTCTATCCCAGCCATAAATACGAAAGGAGACAGTATCCTCAAGGTGCAGAAGGTAGCTTGCTTGAAGACCCCAGCATTCATTCTAAATCCTAGTAGCAATTACTGACCTCAGAATGAACTGATGTCATGGCAATAAGATTAGTGGGAGAGATTTGGACAGCATATGCCCTCCCCAGCAGCCAGCATCAGGCTAGGGTGTTCCCATCAATAGCGTGTCTGTACACAGATGCTGTCAGATTCTCCCAGGATGGCACAGAGAATGCCCAGAACTCCAGCCTTAAGACAGTGTTCCTAGATACGGACTTTAAAGTTCATTGAGAAAACAGTTAGTAAATTCCGCCCCCCCAGATCAGCAAAGAATAAAACCTATCTTTTTAGAGCTCATCATAACCTCAGTGGTAATTTTATAGCAGGACATACACCACAGAAAACAAACAAACAAAAAACACCCCTTAGATTCCAGGTGTTTGTTTTAGCTCTCTCAGGAGATGAGCTGAAAGCCAGCACACCACAACAATACTGCTTCAGAAAGCAAGCTTAAGAAATACCAGGTCAGACTGCTAACATAAAAGATTTTCCAAACTGAACTCTGCTTAAGTACAAGTGGGCTTTGAATTGTACCTGAGGAAGATGGAAGTGATTGCCATCATTCCCACGAAGCATGCCCAAAGAATCCTTTCTTGTTCAGCTAAACAATACACGCTGTAAAGACAGTTACTGTAAGAAGCTTCCGTGTCTAATTCTGCTATCACTCTCACACATTCAGCCACCCAGAGTATAAGTGAAGACATCTACCAGTGTTCATCCCACTAGCAAAAAATCAGGATGAAGGCTGAAGAAAATTCTAATGTTTTTCATTTAATTCCTACGTATCTGTTAAAGACAGAGCTGTCGGATAAGATAAGCACATTCCCCCCACTAGATACATACGTGTGTATGCTGTTGAATATATGCATGGCTATGAAGCCTGTTTCATTAAGCCACATAGGTATGTATATGTTTCCCAAAGTAGAGTAATGAAAATCTGTAGAGGACATTTCTCTTGACATTCGACAACACAAAGTAAATGAAACAGTCACTCTTTGTTCAGAGCAGGATTTAAAATATAAATTCAAACAACCACAGATTGAGACAGAAGCATAGTTAACATTTTATAATTTAAATTATATGTCCTCAATTTAGAAGATGACAAGTGGGGGGGGGGGGGGGGGGGGGCGGAATCATACTTTGTACCTCATTTGGGAACATTCACACACACAAAACACTCTAGAAAACTCACAGTAATCCAAGTAACAGAATCCCTTCCTCAAAGATAGATTTCCTCAGTACTCATGTACTTTAAAAACCCAGATTCTTGCTGTTCTCTATTAGACTGTAAACTAATGCAAGATGGGAATGGTGAGCAAGGAAGATCCCACAGACCTGCAATACTGAAGCCATTTATTATCCTAATCTTCCTACTTGTCTTTCCTGTCTGTTTTCCTTCATGTGAAGTCCCTGACCTGTTCTTTATAACAAATACAAGCATTCCATTGTTTCATTTTTCAGATTCACCTTTTAGTAATAAGCCATGTTTCAAGTTGGTTTCCTTGGCCACTTTCCACCCTTCCACTTAAACAGAATTTGCAAAAAATTTCCAAAGTATAGCTTTGCTAAACCAGCTCTTAATTTCACTTCACCATAATAAGAGGACTGTCTGGAATTACTTCTATATAATAACTCATGAAGCTTTTTGCATATTCAAACAATTTCTAAATAGCCTCAGCAAGAATCCTGTTCCATTTTATTTTTTAAATATTACAGCTCTACTTTTATGAGTAGTAATGTAAAAGTAGTACCTTCTTTCCTTACAGATCAATTTTTGGTGTTCAGTTACCATTTTCTTGTCACGAAAACAGGGTGAAATTTCTCAGCAAGGACACTGACAAACCTCATGTGAAAATATTATGCAGTCCTAAAAGGATTTCTTGACTTCTGGAAAGAAACCTATACAATTTGTGTTCCAGTATTCTGAGTTAAGGATCTCCCCTTAAATCTTGCAGAGCAAGTGTGCTATAATGAACATGACATGGATGCAGATCTAGTGAGTATTTCACATGTCAGAGACATGTACCAAAGCTCAAAGTCGGTTAGAGACTAATTTAATTTATTGCAAATCATACTCAGCAAAGGGTGACTCTTCAGTTCTCAGATAACAAACTGTTATCTCAGATAACAACTGAAGACAGATTTCTTCACATGCTTAACCCTGGGGCCAGATGGAGGTTTTAGCTGACTTGAGCTACTTATTTTCCTTCTTAAACACAGTAAAGCCAATATAAGAACTAGGAAGTTCTAACATACCCAGCTAGTTATATGGAGATACCGTTTTTGACTCTTTACCTTTTCACAGAAAGTAGTAGCATGGTCATTTTTCTTAGAAGTCTTTATAAAGAACAGAGTATTTAACTGTCCTTTCTTCTTTTTTGTGAAACGTTGTGGATAGAGAAATTCCTTTCCCAGCTTTGTCTTCATCTTACTTCAGTTTGCCTTCTGCTGTTGTTTCCCAAGCAGCTAAAACAGTCTGTTGGGTTCAGGCGCTGCATTTCATGAAGGAGGCAACCTACCCTGACCAAAGCTATGCCTCCTTTACAGCTCAAACTACAGATTTCACACAGATGTAAAATAACTTTCAGAGGTCTTCAGCAGATGAAGTCAGACAAGCCAGCCACAGCCCTTTGCATTCAGGCTGAGCATATGCTTTTCTAGTTTCAGAGAAGTCACCTACTCATCTCATCCTCCCAGCTGATGCTTCAAATTGACAAACACCCATTTTCAGATTTAGCAGTACAGGAGTAAATCTGATGCTTGAATTTAGCATGCCAACATAATATTTCACCAGCTCATAACTTTTTCACAAACGTGATAGTCTCTTCAAGGTCTGAACAGATTTCAAACACTTTTCATCTTGCACATTACTAGGGTACTGTCATCCAAACCCACTAGCCTACTGTGACTTCTCTGTCTTGTACCATCCATAGAAGTAGCATACATCTATGCTGGGAATGCTTCAAGACTACGAACAAGCTTCACGTGTAAAATCAGGAATATAGTTTCTAAGCACAAAGCTAAATATCAGCTCTCCGGAGTATCCTATTAAGTAAAAAACAAAAGTGGGCACATAACCTGCATTCTAGCATAACGAAGAATCCTAGCTAGGATTCTGTGGTCTTACAAATCTACTCAGCATACTGCTGCTCATCCAGAGGTTGGGCCAAACACTCTCAAGCTGAAACTCTGCTCATCAGTGGAAACTGAAGACTTCAGGCATGATTCTAACAAAAGACTTAGAAAATCAACATAAGAATCATTCATCAGAGACTTGAAAACAAAGATTTCTGAAAACATAGAAGACAAAATAGCCCTATATGGTCAAAAAAGGTTCCAGTCTGTATTATTCCAAAACCTTGTCAACTTACACAGACTCAATAGACTCAGTTTGCCCATATTTCTTGATTTTCCTGAAACACACGAGGCATGCTTACAACAGACCTTAAATTCAAAAAGCACTTTATTTGTGACTATATTTGTCAATACCCCATATTCCAGGCCTCATTACTCCATGAGTTTTCTATAGGTAAAATTTAGCAATTACACTATTTTCCCTCCCATTTTTCAGAGCATAAAGTTATTTATTTTCCTAAAACCTCTTTGAACACCCTTCCAAAACTAAATCCTTAATGTGACTAATTCCCTGATTTTTTTTTTTTTTCCCTTTTGGGCAGGGGTATACAGGACAGGACAACTGGGTGTACTGGTTTCAGCTGGGATAGAGTTAATTGTCTTCCTAGTAGCTGGTACAGTGGTATGTTTTCAGTTCAGTATGTGAAGAATGTTGATAACACTGATGTTTTCAGTTGTTGCTAAGTAGTCTTTAGTCTAAAGTCAAGGATTTTTCAGCTTCTCACGGCCAGCCAGCGAGAAAGCTGGAGGGGCAGAAGAAGTTGGCACAGGACACAGCCAGGACAGCTGACCCAAACTGGCCAATGGGGTATTCCATACCATGGGATGTCACATCTAGTATAGGAACTGGGAAGTGGGGGCGGGGGGATCGCCGCTCAGGGAGTACCTGGGTGTCGATCGGCGGGTGGTGAACAATTGCACTGCGTATCATTTGTACATTCCAATCCTTTTATTATTGCTGTTGTGATTGTATTAGTGTTGTCATTATCATTAGTAGTTTCTTCTTTTCTGTTCTATTAAACCGTTCTTATCTCACCCCACGAGTTATACTTTTCCCGATTTTCTCCCTCATCCTACTGGGTGGGGGGGGAGTGAGTGAGCGGCTGCGTGGTGCTTAGTTGCTGGCTGAGGTTAAACCACAACCCTGTGGGGGGTGGTATGTGTGTGTTTGGAGCTTGTTTTATTTTGGTTTTTTGAATTATTCTAGGTGAAAGATTCTTCCACTATTTTTAACAACTTATATAATGAAAGAACAAATACATTTAGTTTCCAAGATAAATAAAGGAAAATAAAACAGACTGTGAGCCAACAGCTTGGCTAAGAAAAGGAACTCCTGCATATAAGCTATAGCTTATTGAATTTGTAGTTATCTATTAACTTAAAGTAACTATGCAAAAGCAGAAATGGAATGCTCCCTACTGAAGATGACCTACAAGAAAAAGTTACCTATATGAATACTTATACAACTAGTATTCTATTATTGCCGGAAAGTCTGTTTGCTTATTGTTCTCATTGTCGCTATTCTGCTTTGCAACAGATTAAACGACAGACATTGCTACAATTGTGATTTTTTACATACAAGTATAAAAAGTCTTATAATACAGTGTTTAACAGAAAAACCTTCTTTAACCCAGGAGACGGACTTACTTGGGGTGAGCAGAGAAACAGCAAGTGGTAGTACTATTACCACACATGATGACACAGCTTGCACAGATTCTTTTTTATATCAGTCACATATGTGCTCGTAGCCTAGAACAGTAGGGGAGCAAGCACAGGGTAAAGGAAGTAGCACCAGATCTGCAGTGTCAGTTGTCCCCAGTGACCTACTCTAGATCTTAAATTATGATATTCTGTTTTGGACTTCCCATTGGAAAGCACAATCATACCTAACTTTCTTCAAGGAACAGTTCGATATACATGGAGGGCATCTAAAACAGTTTGTAGAACAGTGCAATAATCAGTTGTGGCTGTGGTAACTACAGTAGAGGGAATTTTTATCTAAAGTACATGTGACAACGTTAAAGAGCTACTGTTATTTTCGAGCTTTGAAATGCTTTGTGTCATGGATTCTTTAAGATCCGATATCTGCCAGCTACAAATTTAAAAAACTAAAGATATTTACCTTAAGCCTCACAGCCATAAAACTTAAGAAGTTATTTCTATAAACAGTAGGCCTAATCTCATTTGGCCCATTATTAGTCCTACACAAGGCAAGGTTGTACAGTCTTTGTTCTTGAGCAAGTTACTTTGTGGCTAACCAGCTTTCAGCTTTACCTTTTTTTAATGCGAAGGAAAAGGTATCATCTTTGAGAATTATCAGAGTGTAAAACAGAAGTCTATCTGGTGCTTCACAAACTGGATATATCACTTCCTTTACCTATTTAAAGGAAATTTATCAAAGCTTTGATAAATTTGTTGTCTGCTTTTAAACACTAGCAAAGATCCTTGGAGATACAGATAATCAATTGCACCATTTCCTATTTGGTGCTCTTGGTAATCCCTTCTCATTATTCATGCTTTCTACAGAATTCTTTTAGTCAAACAGTGGCTGTTTGCTTCTTTGAGCTAATCTCAACAGTAGGTCAAGTGCTAACTAGCCGCTTCTTAATTTGCAGCAGGAAATGAATTTTGAAAACTTGCGTATTAAAAAAAAAAGAGTTTTATTTGGCCCTCATCTTCACTCTTCCTGACACAAAACTGCTACTGATGTCCTAAATGCTTGTATGACAGCAAATTTCTAACCCCTAATCCAGAAGTTCCAGGTCACTGTGTTGGCACCTGGAAAATTACCAAGTCTCAGGACTCCTCATTTACATGATACAACAGATTGCAGAGTATTTAGTGAAGTGACTAATATCAATAATCAAAATGTGTCTTTGGCACATGAGCAGTTGTAACAATCAGACTTCTTATGCTAATAGACCTTTTTCAAGAATTCCAATCTGTTGTAAACCCAAATAACCAGACTGAAGGAGACAACAGTCTTGGGGATATGGATGAGAGAAGGAGAAGCAATATTTCTATCAGACCACATTTCAGCAAGCAGTACCTGTACATAGTAGTGATTGCACTGATATTGCCCTACGAGCTATACATAGCACATACACACCCTAAAATCAGAGTGCCATAGTTGTTAGAGCTGATATTTCAAGAGCAAGAGCACTAGTCCACTGCCAGATCAAATAAAACCTAGTCCTTCTGAGTTTTTAAAGACTGAATTTGTGTTGTCTCTATGGCAGTTTATACTTAACAGTATTAAAATACTGCCATTAAATGTTATTTTCTATTATTTGCTTTCTTTTTATGTGCTAAAAGTGTTCATAAGTGATTCAGTTAAAAGCTTACTATTTTGAAATAAATATTCTTAGATCAGAGGTAGAAAGGACTACTGCTATACAAAATCACATATTCTGAATTTCGTATTTTAAGTCAAATAGTGCAGTGAATTGTTCAATCAAAATACATTGCAGTCTTCATGAAAACAAACTTCACTGGACTAGCATTAGTTTATGAAGTAATATGTTTCACAAGTTTGTTTTTATTATGCGTGGTTTGCTGTACCTTTCAAATACCATAGAGACTGCTATATCATATTAGCTTTTTGTATACTCGGTGATCATATTGGCTATGAAGTTACAAACAGGCAAAACTTCACTATGAACAAAACACAGCAGGCTGACTGTTGAACAAGTGACAGACCACAACTGAGGGCCTTTTCAGGGGACATGCACTGGTCAAACCCAGTAGGCTGGTCCACTGCAGGGGTATGTGCAAAAAATCACTAGCCTGTATCACACTTAACATCAAGTCAGGTTACGTGGCCCCCATGTTAAAAATGATAGTGCAAGAAGAGCAAGAGTTTTTTGTAATTACACGAAACTCACCCTGACCCAAAATGCTCCTTGTAAAAAGCTGCTACAAGTGAAGCTTTTTTTATATTATTCCTGTGAATAATAGATTAGTATCTAGTACTTTTATCCATATGCAAGATAACTTCCATCACTAGTACAGGGATACAGAGACCACATCCAACAAATCCTGTCATATTCTCCCAAAGCAATAGCTTTCAGAAAAACAAGTGCAAAAATTAAGTACTTTCTACTATTTTGTAAAACTCTAACAGAAAATATTTACACCCTTTATTTTGTAATATAAACTGCCAGCAGAACAGGCTACTTCCATTTCACAATTCTGCCACTGCTGCACGTGGAAGTTGAACAGGAAGACATTCTTTCCCTCTTATTAATTCCTTGATGATTCATTTTACTTCATGAAGCCAGCTGGGTGGAGTTTTTTGTTTTTAATGCATAACACAAAATATTATGGCCTTCTTAAAATAAAAAAAAGTCTTTTAGAAGAATTTGGGGATTCCAGATTAATAACTATGCACTAGTAGGTAAAATAAAACATATGTAGTAAAAGATTTAACTGTCTTCTGCACTCAGAACCTGCAGTTAACTTCAGCAGAACATTTCTTTCAAGTGCTTCAGCTTTGATTCCTAATTTTAAGGTTTTGTTTTTGTTTTGGTTTTTTTTTTTTTTTAAACAGCATTTCAGTCCTTCATGTAAGTTAACATAATTCATTTTAAGATAAATTGATGTTGGAAGGCAACTTTCCTTCCAAAAAGCATTACTTACCAACTCACATACAGGTTTTTCTGTAACACCAACCTCAACTGACACTCTCAGAAGCAACTGAAGGATTCCCCTTCCCCTACATTTGTTCCTCATAACTTCTATCTGCTACTTATTACACAACATGCTACTTATTCAATCTGTTTCTAAAATATCGAGGTGGGAAAAACTGCATCTGCATTACTGTGGGAGTTCAAGATTTTAGAGGGGGGTGTGCGTGTGGTGGGGTGGAAAGGTTATATCTCCCAAGCTGACACTCATGTACTTCTTGTCATTCTGTTTGAAAGATTAAAACTTTGTATGAAATCGATCATTTCAATTAAGCCACTGTGGTAAAGTGGAGGGTGTTAACTCATCACACTAGAGAAAACACCTGCCCACATCCTGTTCAGAAGTTATGAAGACAAAACTCAAATGGCAGTTTAGTAAGTTACATACCCACACCACTCTTGTCTGTCTTGTGCCATCTCGCCATCATACATGAATCCATGAGGCTCTGAAGGATGCCCGCCACCAAGGAAACGAAGATTTATAGGATGCAGACTTCAAGATGCATAACAAAGGCACTGGAAGCAAGATCCGTCTCCCGGCTGCTGTCACGGAGGGCTAGCGGGCAGGCTGAGGCAGCTGCGAGGGTTCTGCGAGATTTGCTGCTATTCTAAGCTTCCTTCCTCTTTTCTCAACTCAAGATATTGTACCCCAGTGTCATGGGGGAGGGGAATCCCGAACTGGGTGTTTCTGTTGCACGATACCGGCTGTAACACATAAGCAGGCAAAAAGGAGCAAAACCACCCGCGTCCTCTCCCGCACCACCCCTAAACTTCAGATCTAAGCTGGAAGGCTACTGTGCGCAAAGCCCAGCTACAGTAACAATCTCTAAACGGTCAGTAGTTCAGTTCTGAAGCATCAAGGGGGCCTTATTTCTTCAGTGACACCAAACCCAGTTTTTAAAGATTTGACTCCACAAGATACTACATCTTAAAAACTACTTTCTCCTAACCTGTCCTGGAATGGGGATTTGTTTTTTATAATAGACTATCCCTCACATAAAAGAAACGAAGACAAAGCCACAACATTTCAAACCGCACCCATTCCTTTTTATTTCTGTCATTTTACCTTTGGAGGAAAAAGTAGAAGAGTTTCTCTTTATCCTCTAAACAAAGTAGCACTTTCTTAAAGACTTCTTGTCAAGACAAAACTTCAAAAAGCAATTTATTGTACATTTACAGCCTTTACTTTCACACAGGCTGCTGTGTGAGCTAGCTTTCCTAACGACATTTTTGATGTGCAAAGATCAAGCCAAGTTGTTTGTAATTTGGATTAAGGACAACATACCGAATTGAAGACAAGCATGTCACCTTCAATCATGTTCTTTACTTAAGTTTGGAGTTAAAAAAACCCAAACAAAACGCTGTAAAAGATTTACTGTTTCTTGTTTTTTTCTCCTGTTAAGTACAATAAATTCCTATGACAATCCTGTCCTCTGGATATTACATTGCAACTTAGCAATCGCTGTTTAGCAAAACTGTTTAACAATGCTGTGCTACATCTGTCAGGATATTTTTGATAACACGACATGTCAGTTCTTGATTTTAAGCAGCAATTGTGAGAAGCACAGGCTACCAGTCTGTCTCGTTGCACATGGAATTCTGATACCTGTTTCTGGAGGAAAACCACCTTAAATTTTACCACAGATTTGCTTGAATTGCCCCAGTGTTAACTATGTCTACATACTAGCTTAGCAAAAGGATTTAGCTAGTTATTTCCCCCCAAAAATAACATTGAAATTCACGTTGTTTATTAAAGTGAGCTAAATTCTGAGCAACTCAGATTATCTCTGTCTACAGACAATCAGCTTCATTCATGAGTCCTAAATCTTTCTTTTCCATGGAACATCCAATTTATATTTGCTCATCTATCAAAAAAAGATTGAGGCTGAACTATTTAATCTTTTAGTTTACTACATATTTTGAGTAATGACTTCCTAACCAGTGATAACTATCTTCCTTACTCCTCTGAATCTTCCCTGCTGCAGCAAATGACCCCTTCCCATATACTCTTTGGCCTAGAGATCACGACTTGCATTTATTTTCTTGTTCTACACTGCTCTTCCTCATTGTGTTTCCCTGTAATCCAAAAGTCCTGAGGAAAATTGCTCCTTTCTAGCACTCATTTAAAAACATGCTTTATCATGTAGGTCTAATAAATCTAATTAATACAATACTACTATATTTTGAAATTAAATGATCCAAAGAAATGATAATATGGAAATTTCACCTCCAAACTGGGATCCAGTTTGCAATACTTTTCTGATGCCCTGAATCTCCTCCATCCCAGAGATTTGATTGTGCAGAGTACAAGACATCCAAATACTACCACACATTTGGACACAGCTGTGTCCCCACCTCAGAGCTCGTGCCCCCCTTTTCACCCTCCTAACTCACCACAAATGCTGACTTGAGAACCCAAGCTTCTGAAGTCACTACTGCTTCCTACCTGCCACCCCTCTCCCCCACACCCAGCTCTCAGCATTGCACACATCTGCTGCCGCTTCCTCCTGTCATACTTTCACGATGATGCTTTTGCAACTCATTAGCTACTAGCACCTACTACAAGCTTCCCATAAGTTACTTAAGACAATCTCCTCTTCTGTGTCTGAAAAAGCCCTAGCTGTAACTTCTAACAAATGGATTGAGCAACAAAGTCTTTTTTCAGCTTTAAGAGGAAAATATATCCAGGCCGTAAAGCATGCGTGGTAACCCTAAAATCCTGTGTTCCTACAGCAGAGGACAAACCCCAACACGAGTCTAGAGAATTAAGACAGATAATAGTTATGCCCTTTATCAGTGGAGGTTTTTATTCCAAGTTGGTTTATTTGTGTAATTACTATTCCACAGAAAATAGTGGACAGATAATCATGTCACCCTCGCATACCTTAGAATCTTTTCCTTAAGTCTTTTTCCAGGCAGGTCTTTACAGGCAAGTAGAAAATTCCTTCCTTCCCCAAAAGATAAAAATCTTTCTGCCTAGCAAATTCACAGGTAGAACTTACCGTTTAGGGGGCAGGCAGGCAGAAGGGAAAGAATTCTTGCTTCCTTTAATACAGCTAAAATGCTACCTAATTATAAATTTTTAGCTATACTAACTTCCATTATACAGAAGAATTTAAGCAGAATAGAAGAGTCACATTTAACTGGCTCTAAGTTCTATTATGCTCCAAAATCTGTGAGCACAGTTACAGGAAAGCAACTGATGCAACAGAAGGAAAAAAGAAAATACACAAAGTGTTTATTACAAGTCTTAGGAGGAGCAGCTGAGGGAACTGGGGTTGTTTAGTCTGGAGAAAAGGAGGCTGAGGGGAGACCTTATCGCTCTCTACAACTGCCTGAACGGGGGTTGTAGTGAGGTGGGTGCTGGTCTCTTCTGCCAGGTGGCTGGTGACAGGATGAGAGGAAACAGCCTCAAGTTGCAGCAGGGGAGGTTTAAGTTGGATATTAGGAAAAAATTCGTTACTGAAAGGGTTGTCAGGTATTGGAACGGGCTGCCCAGGAAAATGGTTGAGTCACCATCCCTGGAGGTATTCAAAAAGCGCATAGACAAGGCACTTCAGGACATGGTTTAGGGGGCATGGTTGATGGTTGGACCATCATGGTCTTGAAGGTCTTCTCCAACCTGAATGATTCTCAAGGTCTTCTCCAACCTGAATGATTCTATGATTCTATTTTCATGCACTTAAAGGACAGTAACTTAAGTATGTTATGGCACAACAAAAGCCTCAATTCCAGACATCTTCCCCCACCTGCTAGTTGTAATTCTGCAAAAGATTTGTAAGCATGCATGTATTATCTAAGATGATAAAGACTACATGCTCTAAATAAACTACAGCAGTACAGGTAAAGCAGTAGTTTTTGGGGTAGATAACCCTAATCAGTTTTACTAATTTGTTGAAATAACATCCTAGTTTTGTTTGTAGCATTAATTAACAAGTTATTTCAATTTAAAAAAAAAATTAGAAATTTCATATGCCAAGTAGCTCAACAGAAATAATTAACTGTCTTAGTAGACAATCTACAGTTCAGTACTCCCATTTAAAGTACATGCATCCAATGTCAAATTACTGAAGGTTTTCCTTTAATTAAAACAATTACATACTGTAGTTGTTTTATGCTATTTGCATCTCTGTGTACAGTGACAGTAAACAAAGCTAACTTTAACCATTTGCATTAAAAAAAGGTTTTCTTCTAACATTTTGTACCATGAAAAGCATGATTTCTTCAATGTAGTTTTAAGTTCACATTCGCAGTCAAAACCAAGAAGAGTAAGAACTATTTCATGGATATGTGTTAGCTTCCTGTACTAGCATGGGGTATCTTAAAACTTACCAAGAAATAAGATAGTCTCAGTTTATGTAGACTTAATTAATAAGACACTGAAGGATTTGAATAGAGAGTAGATTTCTTACATTGATGAAGTGATACAATTAGATTCTGTGAGACATGGATTTATGATTATTTTGTTCAACAATAGCAGTAACAGCCACTAGGCTGTGCTTAAATTTAACTAGATACAAATGGACTGATAACAAGTTCAAATCGCACTGGAAAGTGACAAGCCACATCTGCTCATTTAAGTTTACTTTACCACATCTTTAGTCACTTCTGTTGTAACTCAAAATGTTACAGTTCAGTATTTGTTGAGATGAGTGACTGACAAGCTAAAGCCACCCACATGTAAGTCACAGTTAACAAAATTCTAGGCATCATTTCTGAACTGGCACAACTGTAAACAAATATATCCAAACACTTCTCCTGGACAAGTACATTCAACAGATTCATAAAGGCACACATAGTTAGCAATTTCTCCAAAAGCTACCTACAAAATTTTATGCAAGAGATTGTCTTCCCCCCTCACTGTAGACCTTTAACAAACACCATTACATTCCTACAAAAGATGACTTAAGACACTGTATTCGTAAGGTACATTTGTACATTACCTACAAGTGTGGTGGTGGTGGCGGGAAAATTACAGTCAGCATCACTCCTACAGTGTAAGCTACCAAATGAAACAGTGATTTCACCAAAGCTAGAACACAACAAATTAAACATGCTACATAAAGAATTTTTTCTTTTACTGTCTTTTGGCACTGACTAGCAGTATCTGACATGAGCTTCAAGTTGCCTCTGTTTAAATACAGAGGCATGTTAGGAGTCTTGGATTCCAAAGTACCAGTGGAAGTTAACGTACAGCGGATCAAGCCATCAAATCTAAAACCCACTGGGTTGTAAGATTCTTCAAGATAATTTTTTTCATAAGGGATTTAAAAGGAAAAGTCTTAAAGAGCTTTCATCGTAACTACTGAGCCTTACTTAGAAAGTAGTTAACCCATTCACTAGAGGGAGCTAAACTGTAATAATGAGTCAAATGAAGTAATCTTAAACTTCAATATAAATCCTGAAATTAAAAAAAAAAAAAATCAATGGAACTAGCTTGTGTTCTCAGAATTATTCTGCAATAAGTGTCATCAGAAAGTTACAGAAAGCAAAAGATTTTTCTCCTAAAAATGACACACAGCCCATGCATTACAATTTCTTAGCTTTTATTGAAAGATACTTTTTTCTTTTTAAACAAAACCCTTTCTACAAAATAGCTCACCTCTCAATCAAAAAATGGACAGCTTTAGATAAATGTTTTGTCTCAAATGCAATATAGACTACATTTGAGAAAGGAAGAGAAAGAAAGGTTTACTTTATTAGTACAAATACAAAAATTTCTAGAGTTTCAAAAGAATACTATCCCACAAAATGCATAAAAAAATTCACATGCACCTTCACCATCAGGTCAGTCTGAAAGTTGAAACAATTATATGTAGGGGGAAAAAATGTTAAGAATTCTGAATCCAGGAATTGGAAGAAAGTCAGGAGCACATGACTTAGCTGAGTTCTGCATCAACACTGTCTAGTCTGCCTTCCTTAGGGTTGACCCCAGTCTTATCATATAATAAGACTTCTGTAGCAAGTACTTATCTTTCAGAATAGCACTGCCTTTCAAACAAATAATGATTAACACATGTTTAGAGACTTAGCCAAGATTCAAGACAAGGCAGCACTTCAGGTTACATTGCCAGGGAACTTAGCAGGTACCCACCAGGAAGTTAAGATATCAAAAGTGCAACTCTCATTAATGCGATCATACTCTTCATAAAACAAGGCAGATCAATATCTAAGTTAGGAACCTGTACATTTACGCGTTACATAAGTTTTCTCAGTATTTTCTGCTAAAGCAGGACTCCAAATTGTTCAGGTTCCTTCCAGAAACGTAGGTTTTATTGCTGAGCACACTGTGTTTCAGACGTTGGCTTAGAAGATACATACAATGTTGTATATTTTTTCTTTTGTGTTTTCTTCTCAGTTGTGATTTTATTTTCTTTCTTATCTTCTTTTTCTGTAGTTTCAAATCTGGATTCAGCTGTTAACCTACAGGCAAAGCAACCATTCTAAATACATATTTAGTTAATAAAAAACAGGGCTAAAATAAGAGTTTTAAGCAAAATCAACAAGCCAACTGGCATACAAGACCATCCATATGCAAAGACAGAGCAAGCAGTGTTTAAGAATGAGACTAAAATAAAGCATTTTTATATTGGTCCTATTCACATTTCATCACTTAAAATATAACCTTCCCCTGCACCTTGCCCCCCCATCTGCTGAAATGTTTGGTAAACAAGGTTACTGAATGTGTTAACTAGTTGGGATCAGCCTTTAAAAACAAAAAAGTGACCGGCCATGCACATAAAAGTGATCAAGTCCACAAAAGCACAACTCCAAGTGAAAAGTCCCAGCAACATAATACAAACATGATGAAGTCAAGCATTTTGCTTTAATACCACCAAAGAAAGGACTACACTTAAAGCAATATACTAGTTTCCAACCTAGTTCTGCACTACTACTGCCTTAAGATAAAGGCCTGAATATCTGAAAAGTTGTTGGAAAAAAGTTCATTTTTCAGGCTCTAAATTACATCATTTGTCCACTGACATGCAGTTCTGCTGTGAATGTAAATGGGAATACAACTGCCACATTGCTGTTAAAGAGATAAGTTGGAACCAAGATTTACGCATCTGAGCACAATCAGATGTTTTGATTATTTAAGAATTACTTAATAAATGTGCAAGTGTGTCATTAGAACAAATTAAATAGTGGTAGTATTTAGTAATTATTACCAAATCACCCACAACCGGTTGACTGTTACACATGATTACTTCCACAGCAAACCAAATTATGGAAAAATGAAATTCCAAATTAAACATAGCTTTACATACCAACACAAATACTATGCTGATTCATCACCACATCTGTTAAAGCAATTCTCTAGCTACCTTGTGGATTTCTAGTGGTCTCAAGAGCCTCCAGTGAGCAACCCACAACAATCAACAGCTGCTTTCAATCATGGGTTTCCAAACAAGAATAGCTGCTACCCCGTTGTTAGAGATTAATTTGCAATATAGAGATACAGCTGAAGATGAGGACTATGAAAGGAGCTGTAACAATGAGAATGTTCACATGAGAAACATCACATTGTTTCATAAAAGTAAAAACTATTAGAATTTGTTATTTGAAGAGAGAAAAAAAAATCATATTTTTATGCTTCAAATGCACACTAAAATGTTTATGCAAGTCAGCATAAAGTAAGCTAACTTCATCAGACTAGAGCTATATTAATAAATACCTAAAGTAATTTAATCAGAGGACCGACACTGACTTATGAAGGTAAAATGAATGAGCCATTTAATGTCTAAGCTACACTTCTAAGTTAGCTACAGCTTTTATCTGGATCAGCAATAGATTGCCATAATTTGCTTCACTTAGGAAAACCTTAGTTTATGGCCATGAGGTATTCGGAAATGCCTGAAGATTCAAATAATTGAGCTTTAATGTGACAATGAACAGACAGTCTGAACAAATAAATTTTTCATCTTTCATTCTTAGCATCTTACAATTGGCCTGCAAATGCTTCAGGACTGATTATACTACAGCCTACAAGTTGTTGAACCATGCTTGCATTACCATACTGAATTAAATTTTTTTGAAAAATACACATTTTACTAGTGTATAATAGATCATGTCTCCAGGCTGCTACATGTAACAAGAAAAAAGATAAATGAATCAGTTCAGTTAACAGATTCCAAAGTTAATGGCTGAGCATCATGTTCTGAAATTGTCTCATGGAGTTCAAAAATCAGCCAGTCCCTTTTTTAATTCTTTTCTACCAACCTTCCTGACAATGAAGGAGTAGCAGAGACCAAGTGTTATGAACTAACTGCAACCTCCATTCCCCATCCCCCCCTGTGCCACTTGGTGAGGAGGAGGTAGAAGTTGGGAATGAAGGAGTAGAGTTGAGCCTGGGAAGAAGGGTTGGGGGGTAAGGGCAAGGTGGTTTTCTTTTTCTCACTGTTCCACTATTTTTAATTGACAAAGAGTTAATCTTCCCCAAGTCAAGCCTGTTTTGCCTATTTGATCCCTCTCTTTATCTCAACCCACAAGCGTTTTCCATCTTATTTTCTGCCCCATCCTGTTGAAGAGGGGCAGTGAGAGCAGCTGGGTGGGCATCTGGCAGCAAGCCAAAGTTAACCCACCACAGCCCTCATACCAAGCCAGCTCACAGACCACCCCTTACCAGCATTGTCATATTTCACGAAGTGTTAGCACAGGGAAATGTATGGATCAGACAGAAGAAACAACAGTTAAACACTTCCACTTAAAAAAAAAAAAAAAGAAAAAAAAGCAAGCTTGTGAAACTATGACACAATTCTATCAAGCTTTGACTTTGTAGACTCCAAAACCAATATGTAATGGGGGTTCTTTCTACCCATTTAAGGAAGACCAACTAGTTCCATCAGATGGAGCTTTACTCCCTGAGGATGAATGCCATGCCTAACACACCAAAGAGAGTATTAGTTATCCAGATCTCCTGCTGAGCCAAATGGCTATAGGCATTTGAACAAAGTCCAAATGAGGTAGATTTGGTATACATAATGCAACTAAATAATTTAAAAGAGCAAATAAGCTCTTAGGCACACAAGCCCTTCTTTAGATCAAACTAAAACAAACAATCTCAAATCTAAATGCAAACTAAGTTGGGCAGCAAGGGCTGGAATTTGCTGTTTCAGTTTCAGAATTGAAGAACAGCATTTCAATAAAGCTTATCTTTTTATTGACCACTTGGCCTAACAAAAGATACCACAACATAAAACCTTTGCATTGCCTGAATTATGATAGTAATTAATAATAATAACTTAAATAGTTAAATCTTTAGTCTCAGCTAGTATGTTCTGAACACTCACCTACCATAACCAAATCAGTACCATCACCTAATAAAGTATTCCAATGTTTACTTGCTTTAAACTTTTCTAAGTATACACACATGCGCTGCAGATATGTACACACGCTGTTAGTTCAAAGTTACCTAGCTTTACCTTGATAAATCACATCAGCAAGCAAGACTCTTCAAACAAGGAAGTTTGTCACCCATATAAGTACATACAGATCACTTCTGACCACTTCTTTGCCTCCTCAGCTAAGACGACAAAGCTTTTCAAACACCATTTTCTAGAAATTAAATTTGCAGTCCTTTCACAGTTACTATGGCTCTTTTCACTGCCACATTTCATGGACCAATAACGACAAAGCTAGACTACTTATTTCACAAAAGCTACTCCAGTTACAAAAATAACCGCCAATGACCACAATAGCCTTTTCAGCCGGAGCATCACATTTTACTTAGCACAAGGTGAAACACTGACAACTATCCACCATGCACATGCCAATTATTTTTATCTCCTCCAAACTCTCCATTTTCAGGTCCACATTCCTGCTCAAGTTGACAATATTTTTTTGTGGCTTTGCATTTAACTGTATTCCTACGTAGGGTTTGGCCACATACATCAGAGAACTGTCCAGAGATTCTTTTACTGTTTATAAACCCAACCTCTCAAATAATCAGATTTTATCATGACTTCCTATTTCATAATAAGTCATAACAGATCAGGGTTATACAAATCCTCAGTGGTATCTTAACAACATTAATTGGGGATTTAGTAGTTCATAAACACAATCAGAAACATGAACAGAACCTTATGCCTGGATTTGCCTTTTACAGGTTCATAGCACCATTGAAAACAACTTAAAAGCTTACATGGAGTTTTGTGACAGTTTTTTAGTTGTTGGGTTGGTGGGTTTTATTTTTTAAAATCTACTGATTTATGTTTTGTTCCTTATTTGAACCAACAACAATGGGTACAAGATTAGAACCCTCCCTCTGAACTATGACTTCATCTTCTTCTTCCACTTTTTCCAGTCACTCTGCTTTCAAACATCAACTTCATAAAATAATTTCCTCCCCTCACCCCCTCTCTGGTAGGTTTACCCCTTCACAGTTCACAGACTGCTTCCAATAAGTTCCTGTTGGAAGACCCTGTATCTTCCTTTCCAAAGGAATATGAGGAAATAAGTTAAACTTTTCACATGCAGGTTACATGCCATCTGTTCTCCTTTATGTGTACAGAACACTGTCAAAACACAATACCATCACTAAATTATCCAGTCTTTCCTCTCAACCTTCACCACCCACATTTGACCTCCCTGGCCTTTCCTTCTCAGGAACCATCCCTGCATATTTTGACATAGCTACTTAAACTACTATTTCTGCCATATTCTTTCCAGACTGTTTCAGAACATTGTACTGTTTAGTTACTTTAAATCTGTTAATCGCATCCAATGCAACCTTGAATAATTGATCTGAGAGTCAAAACATCAATCCAGGTACTTCTGAATGCCATTAGTTTTGGATATACTACACAGATTTCCACGCATTAGGCCTTCCTCCATCTTTGAAGCTGCTATCATTCTAGATTCAATAAACTACTTTTACTTGCAGACATTAGCAAGTTGTAAGCTCAAAACACCTAGACTATCCCAGATTTTTTCCTTCTCCCCCCAAATACTCAAACATGTTTATGAAGATTATGAGTATGAACAGAATACAAAAGCATCAGCTGGGAAAAAAAAAATCAGCATTCCATTTACCGAGATAAAAAAGTTGGAGCTAATTTCTGTTCTAACTTACTTTACCATCTATCAAAAAGTAACTTAAATTCTAAGTTCAGGGGAAAAACTTGATCATAGTTTAGCAGTTGTGTTTCTAGTTATCATGCATCCAGATTATGGAGGTCAGTTGTCTGACAACACAAATAGCATAATTAATTGTCTATTCTTTTGTACAATGCAAGTTCTGTTAACCCAATTCAGGTTAATAATTACTTAATTTAAATAATTTTTAGGCTTTTAGCTAAATCTGAAAGTTGATGAGGACTGAAATTAGGTATGAAACTGAAGCATGATACCTACTGCCTTTGTTACTTTGGTACGTAACACAGGTGTGTGGCAGCTTTGAAGGGACCAAGAAAACAGTGCTGTTTCTGAAGCTAGAGCAAACCGAGTGAGCTGTCATGCCATCTGCCCACCTTAAACATTTTCCAGTAATGGGAAAGTTATTTCAAAGATTGTTACAGTTTCAAGAGTCTTTTTCATTAGTCATCATCTTAGTCTTTCTAAAAGGTATTGAGGGGTTCAACGTAGGCAGTCGGAGCTGAGGAATTACACTGCATGCAACACTGAGGAAATAGATAAAGAAGTGGATAGCATAGTTCATGCAGCGAAAGAAAAGAGATGCAGGTCTGTGCTGATTGCCTTGACCATAGACAGAAGCTGACACTGACCTGGGGGCAGCTGAAGTCAAGGAATTACTTCCACTTCTGCTATACGAAGTAAAGGCATCATGATTCTCATCTTTAGTTCTAACTCTCTTTCTTTCTCTTTCAGGTTCAACTACTTTTTGCATTGCTTGAAGAGCTATATTTATTGGTGGTGCTTCAAGAGCATGTTTTTTTGGAGAAGCATCACTTGGCTCCAAGTTCTTGGAATTCATCTTTGTTTCTTCCTTACTTGGCAATTGAGCAAGAGCAGCTTCTTTTGCTGAAGTATTTTTGCTGTCTAAGTGTTCAGAAGTAGTGTCCACTGGAATCTTCTCCCTCTTCTTTTTAATTTTGGTGCCTTTAAGTAATTCTAGGAAAAAAAGAATATGCTTTTTTGTACACAAGTAAAGCTGGAGTTAACTTGTCCACCAACATTTTCATATTAAAACTAATAAATAACATATGACATGACTAAAGACCTTGGAATAATTCTTAACAGACAACTTACATCCCTTAAAGAATGTCCCTTCATATAATCTGTTATCAGCAAGTAAGCATCGCAATAGAAGTTTGCTTAAAAAAGAGACAAAAAAAACCCCCCAACCCCAAAAAACCTCTTTCTCCCCATCCACTCTACCTTTTTACCAAGGCTTTTAATTAGATGCTCTGAAGAACACGAGTATGCTAAATTGTTTTATTTCAATTTTGGAGGCTGCTGAGGTAAGCTCCACAACAAAGATTTTAAAATTAAATCCTTTGGGTATGGACAAGTACCAAAACCAATTTACCCATCTGGTTCCCCATTCATCTTCCTCCACAGGCTACAACTCCCTTGTTTCTGTGCATACCCAGGTATATCAGCTGTTTTTCAGGGGGGCCTCTGCTGTCAAAACTTAATCCATACTGACTTGAGCTACTAAACAGTTTTTCCTCTAAATGCTTTGCCCTTATTACAAAGCTCATCAGCTGCCTACATTCAGAAAGCTGATATTTCTCATCAACAGAGAGATAATTGCTACTATTATGAAAAGCACCTCCTAAGAATTTGTTCCCACCTACTTCACTATGGTTATCTAGCTATACTCTATAAGGCCTCTGAACACTGTAACTTGTACTCTTCAGTCTTCTGAAATTAGTGTTAGTATACATGTTGAGGTAAGGTTGCTGAGCAAGGTAGGGCTTTACTATTTCAGTTCAGCAGTTTTTGGACCAGGTTATCACCAAAAAGGCAGTCATTTAAACATTAGTTTACACCTGGAACTAACCCCATGTCTTCCTGTTTAATGTCATTCAACTTGCAAAGGCTGAGAAGACCAGATTATTTCCGTCCGCCCCCTGAAAAGTAGTATTTACCTTCAGGTTCATATTTCATTTTCAGCTCATCCAGCATAACTCGCAAGTTCATATTCTCGCTCTGACAAGCTTGCAAATGCCTCTCATTTGTGAAGAGTTTCCTTTCAACTTCCAGAACCCTTTGGCTCTCGTACAGAGCTTTCATCCTCTGCAAGGATAGTTCATTTTTCAAGGTTTCAGTTTCCTTGCTGGGGTGGGAGGAAAGTTACACAGTCACTCAGACATGGTTTCTTTCCCCCCACCCCCAGTAAAACAGCAGATAAAGTCAACTAAGCATTCAGTGACTACACATAAAATTTGTATTTATACACTAGTAAGAAATGAAAGAGACCTCTTCCAGTACAATATGAGCTTTCACTTGAACTTGACATAGAGCAGTGAGTTTAGTTACCAGAGATAGAATGCTTGTTAAAAACAAAGCTGTATGCTGAACAAGGCACATATGCATCCATAACTGGTAAGAAACCTTCCCTAACCTACAAATTCACTATTTCATTGGGGTTTTCTAGCCTGTGTATAAATTAATACAGCTGTTTCTATAACTGACGATACAAGCTTTACACAGAGATGTTACTCTAAGCAACCAACACAAAAATAATTATGTTAATACTCAGTGCATGTCCTTGCCTCTGTTTCAGAGGCCATTAACTTCCACATCATAAGCACTGAATCACCATTCCTCAGCGATCCTAAGGTACTCTGATCATGCCAGTTTCTCATAATAGCAACAGCAATGAGGTGACAGACTTCTCAGGAATTCCTGCAGCAGACCATTTGTGTTGCCTCCTGCTGGCAACACTTTCATCTGACAGCTTAAAAACAGTTCTGAGGCCAAACACTATGAACTTTCTAACTAACAGATATGGAATTCACTAGCCAAAGAACACAACTAAATAGTCCAATAAGGCATTTCAAGTGTTATTATCTGACTCTTTTAGAAGAGAAATAAATTTATACAGCCTATAGACTTTAAGAAGCTTCATACAGTCCCCTTACAGGTTACTTTTTAATGATTTTAAGCTCTAAATTATCTTGTATCTAGGAGCATTAACAACATTTCTAGAAGAAAGCAACAATAAAAGATATTTCTGCTGCTATCTTTTGCAACAATAAGTAACATGACAAACAAAACAACTCTCAGTCCTATAACAAAGACAGGATGGTTCCACAGCATTATAAAGTGTGACAATAAGCATATTTCCACATACAGTTAATGGAATACATACTGTATTGGGTTTGTGTGGCAAGCTTTTGGTAGCTGGGGGGTTACAGGGGTGGCTTCTGTAAGAAGCTGCTGGAAGCTTCCCCTGTGTCCGTCAGAGCCAATGCCAGCCGGCTCCAAGACAGACCCGCCGCCAGCCAAGGCTGAGCCCACCAACAATAGTGGTAGTGCCTCTGTGATAACAGATTTAAGAAGGGAAAAAAAGTTGCAGCAGGCACAGAAACAGCAGCCGGAGAGAGGAGTGAGAACATGTAAGAGAAACAACCCTGCAGACACCAAGGTCAGTGAAGAAGGAGGGGGAGGAGATGCTCCAGGCACCAGAGCAGAGATTCCTCTGCAGCCCGTGGGGAAGACCATGGAGAGGCAGGCTGTCCCCCTGCAGCCCCAGGAGGTCCACGGTGGAGCAGGGGGATGCCCGAAGGAGGCTGTGACCCTGTGGGAAGCCTGCAGTGGAGCAGGCTCCTGGCAGGACCTGTGGCCCCGTGGAGAGAGGAGCCCACGCTGGAGCAGGTTTTCTGTCAGGACTTGTGACCCCGTGGGGGACCCACGCTGGAGCAGTGTGCTCCTGAAGGACTGCACGCCGTGGAAGGGACCCACGCTGGAGCAGTTCGTGAAGAACTGCAGCCCGTGGGAGGGATCCACATCGGAGAAGTTCGTGGAGGACTGTATCCCATGGGAGGGACCCCACATAGGAGCAGGTGAAGAGTGTGAGGAGTCCTGCCCCTGAGGAGGATGAAGTGGCAGAAATAACGTGTGATGAACTGACCATAAACCCCATTCCCGCCCCCCTGCGCTGCTGGGGGGTTAGGTAGAGAATCTGGGAGTGAAGCTGTGCCCGGGAAGAAGGGAGGGGTGGAGGGAAGGTGTTCTGAGATTTGGTTTTCTCATTACCCTACTCTGGTTGATTGGCAATAAATTAAGTTAATTTTCCCCAAGTTGAGTCCGTTTTGCCTGTGATGGTAATTGGTTGAGTGATCTCTCCCTGTCCTTATCTCGACCCACAAGCCCTTTGTTGTGTTTTCTCCCCCCTGTCCAGCTGAGGAGGGGGGAGTGATAGAACAGCTTTGGTGGGCACCTGGTGTCCAGCCAGGGTCAACCCACAACACATACAAACAGTAACAAAAAAAAAGGAAGAATAAAAGCAAGTAGCTAGAAGATAACCAGACTACAACCAACTTCTAGGCTTCAGACCATTAAGTGCTTACTTTGAGTTGTCAAGTTTCATTTGCAGTAAATCCACATAGTAACCATCTTCAGACTCTCCTCCTTTTGAGCTACTACTAGCTCTGGATTCTTCTGTATTCTCATATAAAGTCTGATAAAGAAAACATGTCAGGTTGTCAAATAGCGACCTTTCAGAAGCACATTAGCTTAGTCCTTAGGTGAAATTTTTCATGCATTTCTATGGAGAAGCCTCACTGTAGAGGCATTTAAACATACAAGAGAGCTCAGTTGCTCTGAGTACTTCCTCATTTGTTACAAATGTCAAATAGCACTGAAACTGACAGCTCTCTCTCATTCACTGAAAGAAAAAAAAAAAAAAGCAAGTTCTCAACTCCAGAAGGTTTTCAAATAGCAATGGAGAACAGTTATCTTCGTTTTACTTGAAAACACAGGGTATTTAGTTAACCCAGAAGGAATTTGTTTCAGCTTTTATTTCTAGGATTCAGCAGCTGGACCCCAAAGGAATACAAGCCATGTTAATCAGTAGCCAAAATCTCAAAATCAATTACATCTTTTAGATGAGGAAGTTGGTTCATAGTAAAGATGCCATAAATGCAGTAAACTTTATATAAAATACATCAGTAGCATGTGACATTTTGGGGTTTTTGTTTTGTGTTTTTTCTGAACAAGCAATACTCAGATTTAATACTGTCGCACAGATCTTATAGGCTTCTGTCAGTCACTGACTACAGGTAGTTTTGATGGTTATTTAAATCAATCATTTAGTTTCATGACACTACTTATTTATGACACAGAGACAAAAATAAATTGTGATCAAGGTTATACATGACAAAACTAGTAAAGCAATCAAGCTGTCTCAATTGCTTACTAAAATGGGTTAAGCCTAGCTTTATGCCACTTTGGTTAAATGCAGAATAGAGGACGCTATCCTGGAAAGCATAATCCTAATGCACAAGCTAATACACCCAAGTTTACATTCCAAAGCTGTGATAAGAAAAGGCTAAACAAGTCCACAAGTAAGAAAGGCTACAGTTTTTCACCCTGTGTACACACAAAAAACCATCAGTGACATTACAATAGTGCATACAGGTGTTCTCATGTATTTCTCACCTTCCCAAAATATTGACAAGATACTATCAAGTTGCATAAAAGGACTGAAGAAATTGTTTTACAAGGATGATTAAGCAATTCAGTTTTTCTAGAAAAGAGCATGCTTCAACTGCAAAGTTAAGACATATTAAGGAAATAAATATCCAAGCAATCCAATATAGCTGAGACTAAAAAGCAATAAAGCCTAAGTACACACAGGAAAAACGTGAAATGCTTATGTCTTCCAAGAGAAAAAAAAAAAACACAACAGACATCATAGCTCAGTGACCTTTGACCAAGTAATTGAATTTAAACACTACAGGCAACTATGAAAAATATGAATGTGCTACACACAGGAACCCAGAAAAGATTGTTTCTCCAAACAGAGGCTTGGGTGGTGTAGAATTTTCTGCTTCTCTCAACTTCACAGGTATATGTTCTTCAGCTATAAAATGGAACTTTGGTCAAGTAAAGCTATGAGTAGCCTTTGGATCCCTTTTCAATCCCGAGCATGGACTTCAGATCATTTTCATAATTCTTATTATCATGTTTTAGCTTCTGATTATGACTTTTCCACTTAATTACAGACCACATACCTTAAACTTTTCTAGCTGCCTCACTTTCATAAGAAGATCTTCTATCTCACCATTCTTTTGTTCTAACATCGACTGTAAACGTTCCAGCTGCTCAAATTCTGCCTGAGAGCCTTTCATCTGTAGCAGTGTAGCCATTTGCAGCTGGAAAAAAAGAAAAAAAAAACCCCAGTATTTGTTGTAAAGATTAAGTGACTGAAAATCTCAGCCTCTTACCCAGAGCAGTTAGGGTACTCAAGCCTTGTAATTCTAATCCTGAATATTAGAAATGCACTGGATGCTTAAACTCAGTAGGCTTCACAATTATCACCATAGGTTGACACTAAAAATCCTTAGGACAGCTTAAAACTTCCTGAACAGAGTAGTCCTGAGGTGCCATATCTTTCTCTGTATTGACTAAGGAACCTATAAATATACTGTCAAGGACAAACACCATATTTCATATTCAAACACTAAACACTAAGTCAGCTAGAACCAAACTACAGTCCAGGCTTGTTTATCAGAGCTAAAATGCATCTATCGAGAACTTCTCACTTGGGAAAAAAAACACTCTAGTTCATCAACAAGTTTAAAACCTCATTTTTTGCAGTTCTGATTCTGAGGTATAGATAACACTAAGTTTGCTTTCTGTAATATTAATCCAAGAATTTCAGCTGCTTCTACTCCTTCTGTGGAATGCATCCTTTCAAGCAAAGGAAACACCCTTTGTCACTACAAAAGGAGTTTATCAAAGAAAAATCTTGCATTTATAGAAGATTTTTCTGATGCTGTTAACATAATAATATCATAGTACGACAGCCTTAACACATTCAGTTAAGTGATATATCAGACATTTAAACAACTGGAGAAACAATATGCAATGCAATAATGGAAAGACTTAACAGGGTGTTAGTGATAACTGTAGCATTTTTACCAGCCTGGTCATTATGGATAAGGTAACACTATAGGACACCTGGAAAAATCACAGGGAAAGAATCAACTGAAACAAATAAGACTACAGATTAACAGAGAAAGGGAAAGAAGAGCTTTTACCCTACAGAATCTCCTATGTCAAGTAAAGGATATTCATGATTCTGTACACAAACTAGAGCTAAAGAAAGATTCAATCATGTCCTCTTCATAGCTTCTACAGGACATAAGGGAGGCAAAATTTTAACCCCCACTGGCTGACTAAAACTACCCTTACATTTTCCAAGCACGTAGACACCTAACCTTTTCCCCCTTCACTTAAAAGCCCACTTGCTAACTGTCAGAATTGCAAACTACAGTTGCTCTACATAAAAAAGCAAAGAACAGAAACATTAAGAAACTGGAAGGGATACTGTGGGCTGTGGAAAATACACCAGACATGGTAAAAATTTCACAGGAGTACTGCTTACATTCTGTTCAGGAGTCAGATCTTCAGAAGTCATCAGTAAATACCAATATTGGTATTGGAAAAAAATTTTATAGGGACGAATGAGTAAAAATTGAAATTCCAAGTTAAAAAATTAAGTAGTAGAACAGGGTTACCAATTTGCCTCAGTTTTTGGTGGAAATCTTCAGTGTTAGGAATGTTTCTTATACCATTCAATCAGTATGACTGACTTAACCTCACATTACAAGGGGAAAATTTCTGAAGAAACTGATCCTATTCAACCATTTTACTCACTCAAATCTTTAGCTCTGAAGGTCAGATTTCAGGAAAAGAGCATTCCTTTGCTGCATTAGTAGTTCTTTTCTTGTCCTTTAAGAATGTTGTTTCAATTACTGTCAACCTACTTCTCCACAAAAGCTAGGTAACAGAAACCTGTATCTTCAGCATTACTAATTATCATCACTCTTGATGTTTAAGCACTTTCGTCAAACTGCACAATTAAGAATTTGATCAAAATGAAAGGATCCACTCTTGTGTTGGAAAATCACAAGACCAACATGAAAACAGTTAGCAGTTTTGCAGCATCCCCTTTACATTACCTTGTAAATCAGCTTCTGCTAACTAGTTCTCAACAGTATTAACCAACAGGCTCCCATCCTATAGAACTGTAGCCTAAATTAAATAGTTATGACAAAAGTTATCACAGAATGGTTTGGGTTGGAAGGGACCTTAAAGATCATCCAGTTCCAACCCCCCTGCCACAGGCAGGGACACCTTCCACTAGACCAGGTTGCTCAAAGCCCCATCCAACCTGGCCTTGAACACTGCCAGGGATGGGGCATCCACAACCTCTCTGGGCAACCTGTTCCAGTGCCTCACCACCCTCACAGTAAAGAGCTGCCTTACATCTAATCTATATTTACCCTCTTGCAATTTAATGCCATTACCCCTTGTCCTATCACTACAAGCCCTCGTAAGAAGTCTCTCTCTGGCTGTCTTGTAGACCCCCTTTAAGTACTTATGACTTATTCTTTCACTAAAGATATGGAAAAGCAAGAAAAATATGGACAAACATAAAAATAAGAAAGCAACCCAGAGGAGAAGAAAAACCAGTGTGATCAGAGGACAGAGTACTGCCCTTTTCTTTACATTCATTCCTGACAACCACAGTTAATACACAAATAAATGATTCACGTAGTATGAGAATTAGATAAGAAGAGACAAAGCAATTGTCAGGACAAACTGAATACTAGTTCGACCAACAGGAGTTGTGTTTTACTTTTATCCATTTAACAACTACTGCCAAAGTAAGCAAATGTAGTGCCTTCAGTATAACTTGTAGTTCTAGGATAAAGTAGTAGCACTAGAAAAATGCTGATGTACCGTATAAGTCAAATAACATAATGACATCTCATTTGTTTTTTCTCCCATTTCCCTCCCCCCAGACTACTGTATCATATTTTAAAGATGATCAAATCCCCTAGCCTGTGTACTAAAACATTGCCTTATCAGACCCCAAGGAAACCCTGGAGTATTACAGTAATGGTCATACCTTCATTCTTTGCAATTGTTCTCTAGTGAATGCATGCTGTTTTTGTAGTGACTGATATTTTATTTTCACACTGATCAGCTGTCGTTCCATTTCTGCCCTACGGTCCTCCACCTACAGAACATTGTTAACAATTATTACTATGAAAATTAAAACGCTTGTTGTCACTTGGATGATGAGTTTTACAAGGACAAGTTGCCTAGCAATTGATGTTGCTTCTGCAAATACTGCTTTTCCAGCAACAGTACTTGAAAATACACACTATTGTCATTACCTCTGGGATAAAAGCAAGTAGACAGTGCTGTAGCAGCCGAAGCCCAATCAGTAAAGGGCAACAGATTTTTTCTTTTTTTCTTTTGATATCAAAATGAAGTAATATTTCATATGCTTCAGTGTTGCTATAGAATAGTTCTGTCCATTTGCATCAGAACAAATATTAAAAAAAACCCAAACCAAACGTGTACCAATTTAACCCATTCCCCGGGCATTGTCAGAAAACAAAGTAACTTCCTATGCATTTAACAGCAGCTGAACTCTTACTCAAAAAGTAATTAAAAAACCCTCCCAAATGCTCAAACATCCAGCCATTTTCAGAAGACAGCTTTTATCAGCATCTTTTAACATTTCACATACTATCTTCTGCATTAAAGAAGGCTTACCAGCTGAACAAAACTACTTAGAGCTAATAGCTGCAGACAGAACTGTAATGAACTCTCAGTCCCATCTTCTATCTTGATAGCCAGGTAACTTTAAGTGATTGCATTAAGTTCACTAACCCCTCAACTTCAGAGTGTGCATAATGTTAGTTTTCCATAGGTCAGTTCCTAGACAGTTCAACACTGAAGTAGTATTTGAGGAATAGAGATTAATGGTGGCCAGATCAGGTGCAGATACCCTAATATTTTCCATGCAATATAAGAAATAAAACTTAGGAAATATTTCTTCTCTCCTCTGTATATTCTCAGGTATCTGTGGCATAATTGTACCTCAGCAAAGAGAGAATTGCCTTTACTTGTAGGGTCCAAAGATTGTTGCACTGCATGATCCAGCTGAACCTGAAGCTCCTGATTAGCTTCACGAGCTTTCTAGATTAAAGCAAAGAGGATATTAGTCACTTAAGCATCTGATGTACTGCATATATGAATTTAATCAGGTAGTTTTACCTCTTTCATTTCCTATGCCTTTAGCACAGATTATATTGTACTGCAGTATTTAACCGCGCATGCAGTTCTAGTCAGTAAGAGACAATTTTGTTTCACTAAAAGGCTTAATATCGTACTTATTCTTCAGGACAACAGCACAACTAAAACCTTTAAAGGAAAACTTTTATATTTATCAACTGGATTAACGGTATTGAAACTATTAGCCTTGCTGTGTTATTTAGTCACAAATCTTCTACTCCCCAGTACAAAATTTTCCAAGGCATTCAGCAGGAACTTGAAATAAAAGTGAGAATTATATCAGTGACCTGTGAGAAGGTCCTGTTAAGAGGCAGAATACTGCAGTGCAAAGGATCTCCATACACAGCTTTCCACAAAAGAATGCCCATATAGAGAGTATTTAGGGTTTGTCCCCTTCTGCCTTATCTTTTTCCCCTCCCTCATCAGAACTTCTCTCAAAACCCCTATTATTTCACTGAAAAGCTACCACCACAACTTGTGGAATTCAGGGCTTATCTACCACTGTTGAATAAAATTAAGAGAATACCTCTAATGCATTAGAGTAAGAAACAAATTCTTTTTCCCTCTCTTCTTTTTCTCCCTGTAGACGCTCCAGCTGATTACGTAAATTACTGTTTATGAGTTCTAGTTGTTCTTTACTGTACTGCAGTTCATTCAGCTTTTCTTCAACATTGGCCTAAAAAAAAAAAAATCAAGTATGAAATAAACAGTTTTTAAAACAATTTGAAGAAAAGCAGGCCTAAGTGAACCAGATTTGTTAGTAGTAATTACTTCTAATACAAAATATTATCTTGAAGAAGAGATTGTATTAAAGTCTAGTTATTAAGGCTATTATTTTTTTTGGTGCACATTGTCTTAATATTAAGCCAACCATAAGGTAGCAATGTACACAAAGCATCTAAAAATGAAATGAGCAAAAGCACAGAATTTTATCTTAAACTAGTCTACATTCGTGATAATTAAGTACTAGTCACACACCTTCACACTTTCTAGTTCAGTGAGTTCTATTTGAAGATTGAGCATTTCTGAAGACATGGTCTCATGTACACGTTCAGACATCATATGCAGTTCTTCTGATTTGGCAGCAATTATTTCCTTCTGATGATCCACTTTGTGTCTTAATTGTTTCTCTGAGAGTCGGGTTTCATCTAGTTCTGCTTTTAGGTTCTCCAACTTAAAGACAGTTGAGAAGTAAATAGTACCATTTTATAACAAATTCTTGAAGGGAACAATACTTTTGACTCTGTTCTAATTACAGAAAATGCCTTAGAAATACAGCTTCAGAGTAAACTTTTAAAAATAAGCTTTGAAATTTAATATAATTCACAATCTAACTACACAGATGTTTCTTAAAAACCAACCAAACAAGCTCCTACACATTGTAACTATTTACTAGATTTGTTCTGGTAGCAAGTGTGCAATTAGGAGTTAAATACATACTCTTTAAAATGCTATTAGCAACATTTTAGCTGTATATTAGTTGCCAAACCTTGTTTTTAAGGTCACTGATTTCTTGTCCATAGACTCTGGCAAGCTGTTCTTTCTGTTTATCCAGTTGCATGTTTTGCTGTTGCTTAAGGGAATCACATTCAAAACTCAAGCTTTCCAACATTCGATTCTTGAGTTCAATTTCTCTCTGAAGAGAGTATTTCTCTTGTTCAAATTTCTGGAAAAAACAACATACTAATAAATCTAGATGTAACACTCATAAGTGTTTGGGGAACAATGTGCTAAATATAGGCTCAGAACCAAGACACTAAATGCCTAAAACTTGAAGCTCATTCAACACTTTGTTGAAGCCCCAATTAGGGAATTGACATACCCATGTTTTGAAAAACAAATAAAAAAACCCCAAACTGCTCTGAAATGTTATGACTTATTTGACTATGTAATATCCTCTTCTTCATGGAAGCTGTATATTGCTTTGCAGCCAACATGAAGGGTGTGGACATCTTTTCTGCAAGTGTAACAAATTTAGTGAGACCTCACATGTCCTTTCTACCACAATGGAACCCGATTATGTTAAAAAATGTTACAGTCCATCAAGTATTCCCCTACTGTAGAACAGCTGGATTCAATGTTTGGTAAAGACATCTAAATTGTCTACTGTTTTGTAATAAATCCCATGAACCCTTCCAGACTGAAGAATGACTTTTTAATCACCTTCCCTCTACGCCTGACTCTATATATTTGCTAATTATAGAAGGCAGCTTCATTTTACACTTCCATTCAGCTAGCAATTAAGGAGAAGAAAGAAAAATTAAAAAAAAAGAGGAGAGTCTTGAAAGCACAAAAAGTAAATAGCAAAACCAAACCAGTCTAAAGATGCAGGATTTTCTCTCCCCCCCCCCCCCCCCCCCCCTCAGTAACATAACTCTTAAAACACAAACCAGAATTTAAAAAAGGAACATAAAACTAAAAGCTGTCAGGTATGAAATTGACCTCTATGGCCTACACACCAGCTTATCAAGGACAGTCTCAACTCTCAAATATACAGGACAAGAATTGTAACTCAAAGATAAAGACAGTGCACGGAAAAGGTTTGTGAATGCACTGCTGGCCAGACCCAAGAAAGGCAAAAATCTAGCATGATACGTCTACACTGACTTTTACAGAAGCATACAGAGATTTTGCTGAAAGACTTTTGTGCCTACTGTTAAAACTTACACTTGTGTTCAGAGTAATTGCTTTGGCTCTCAGATTCCAAAGAAGAGAACCACAGATTCAAAAACTCAGAAGAATCTGTTGAATAACCACAGTTCCCACACAAGGTGTTATTCTACTCTATGAACGCACACAACTCTTTCTCTCTGCCCTTGGAAACTAAGTCACTATTGATCTGGTTCACACAAGCTTAGTTCACAACTTTGCTCTAGCCTATAACATAAGATTACGACCTATGGATGCAGCTTCACAACACAGTAACTACCATGTGCAGGTTGTCTGCCAAAAAGGATGATCCTGCTCTGCTTTCCTTATCACTTGTGCTTTCCAGCTGCCTCTCTTGCACTAAGCTTACTACCAGCAGACTGATCAAAATAAGTTACTAGGATTCATTCAGAATAGCAGGGTGCTACAACCCTCCAGCTGGTAAACAAAACAAAACCAAAAAACCCCACAAACAAAACCCCCCAAAACTACAATAAAGCCACAAACATTTCAACCCTATCACAAGAGAAGGGATGGATGCACAGCCAGAAACAGACTAAACAAAGACAAATGGTACATCTGAAGCACGGGCTGACTGAAAACAAACAAACATGAAAATTAAAGTGTTTATGAAAAGTGGAAGATTTTCCTGACTGGTATTTTCTTGTGTGATTCCTAAGAAAACTGGTTGATTAAACAATACCTCTGTATTTCAACACTACACTACTCTCTTTCCTGAGCTGTAAAGAACTACTACTAAATTCAGAATCCCTTGGTATTTAGTAAATTTGAAAACTTCACTACAGAAGAAACCAGTTTTACTGTCCTGCTGCTAGCATTCTTTTTACAGATTTAAGTGATACAAAGCTTGCAGAGACAGCATAACATGAATGAATTGCTAAACATAGCCAAAACACATGCTCTAAAACATGTTTACTTTAGCACCTAGTATTCATTTTACATTAAAGGCAATTAATCCTACATGGTACTGAACACTTGATGCATAATTAGCTATGAAACCCTGTCCTGTTTAGATAAAATCATGCTCAGTATCTTAGAGCAGAGATAAAAAGCCCCCTCTACAAATACTTAAACTAAAAGCGTTTATTAATCTAGACTCTAAAAGGCATTAAAACACCTGTGACATTCAGAAATAGGTAAAATAAAACAAAGTTCTTGACTGCTTTTTTTTTTACTCACAGTTTAAAACATTACCTCAGTTTTCTCAGTCAATTCACGGCGTGTTTGATCCAATTGATTTTGAACTTCACTTTGGGATTCCAATAAATGCAACCCATATTGTGCTGCCTTTCTTCGCTCATTCTCTGCTTCCTTGAGTTGCTGTCTAAGACTTAAAATGGTCTCTGTCTCCATTTTTCTTCCTTTTGTTACTTCAACATTGCAAATACAAAAGGATTAAAAAAATATTGCAGTAAGTTACACTAGTTAATATGAAAAAAGTTACTGAATTTCTTTTCTTAAACAGGATACAAGGATATATTTTTGCATTAATACAAGACAAAAAAAAGATAGCTCACGAACAAACAGTCCTGTAAACAGTAAAATAATAGCTCTTTTTCCATAAATTTGGTTAGCATCTTATTTCTGATTACGTCTTAAGTAATAGCATGCAGCAAAACAACTACTGTGTACCCAGTCCGGTTTCCTAGCACACTAGAACCAGACTTAATCTAGTATATAGCTATCTTGCCATATGTGAGAGAAGGCTTGTAAGGAAATAACCTTGTAAAAACACTTTTATGCATATGGCTGACAACGCTTCCTGTCGTATAGCATTACTTTTGTACACAAATAACAATATTCATGTAGACAGCTGTATTAGCAGGATAGTTTACTCCTAATAACATTGTGTGGAATATGGAAACAGACAGAGGTAATGAAGGAAAGAGTCAAAAATAGAAACTCTGTTACAATACATGGAATTTTAACACAGAGATTTTTATTTATTTAAGTGCTTAATGGAGTCTTTCATGACTGTTTTCCACTTTAAACTTTAGTCACTGCAGGTAACCTATTTGTTAATAACCATCTCCTTGTGACATGTTTTCGAAAACTCATCCATTTCTATCTTCATATCATAACGGAAGACACAAAGGTGAATTTTGCAAAATGTTAGTCAAAATAAACCCAAACAAAACATTTTAAAAAATAAAAATCAAGTCAAACTAACACCATAAGCTTGTATAACTGCTTGCTCCCAAATCTACTAAATCAGCACACTGCAAAAATACCTTATTAAGACAAAAATTGCTAAGCAACTCAGGCTTCTCAACAACAGAAGCCAAGAGTTCTCTCAGAAAGTATGCAGGAACAATGATATACAAATACAAAAAACCCCTGTGTAGTTGATTTTTCAAAGCCAGGGTTCATAATTTTTATGTAGTTTCAAGATTAAAGTAATTCTTCTTTGAAGGTCTCATTCTGTGCTTTTTCTTTTTATATACACAATTTAGTTGCCATTTCTTACTGGCACATATATTATCCTTATGAATGTTAGCAAGATGCTAGTCTTCAGAGCAAATTTCACAGCTCAACACAGGAGAGTAATTTTAAGAGTCATTATTGTAATGTAATGCCTTCACTTTTTTTTTTTCTAAATTTTATTCAACATGGGTAACTCCACTAGGAGTTACCCAGCTTCCTATAAAAGAAAAAAATAATTTTAACATGCAAAAGTACATCATGCCAAAACTGTAATAATTCCTTTCAGAAATACAAGATAGAAATTATCAAATTCTGTTTTTCACATTTTCCATCACTTGTTATTCAAGTTTAACACATACAGACAGACTTCAGCCAGCCAGGCTCTGAAACCAGTTTTTCACACCTAACCATTGCAATGCCTGAAATACTAGTTTTGCACACTTATGCTAAAATAAGCCAGGGAAAGACAGGAATTTTACATACCTGTAACTAAAAATCAACAATATTATTACTGGGGCAAGGACACGTACACTGTGTACAATTTAATAATGAAATGTTTAACACTAAGATGTAGCAATACAAGCGTACAGGCAACCACTCCTAGCATGCATTTGCATTAGTAAAGGCGATGAATTAATCCTTATTAACTTCATAAACAGAATTTTTAAAAAAACCTTTATTTTCTGATCAAACAACAGTATAGATGCAACATAGCAATTTGATTCTCCTAGCTTACTAAATTAAATTTGAGTAACATTTTTAACTCACCTTCAGAAGTCCATTTAAGTCTTTCATGACCTTATTCTCATACTTCACCTTTAAAAGAAAAGAAAAAAACACGGAAAAAACCCCAAAACGAAACCACACAACAGTTGTCTAGTCCGGATGAGTATAAGCTGCCATTATAGCACAGTCCTTCATAGCAGTCCTTTTCTAAAAAGGCTTAACGCCTGTGGCTGTCTCATGAAAATGCAGATCACAAGCTAAAACCCCATAGAAATGCAAATCTTATTCAAACCTCAGTTAAGGCAGCTGTCAGATAATTTAGAAACAGCCAGATCAGGCAATGTTGCCAAGGGATAGATGCTCTGCAATTGGCCTCTGGGGCAAGTAAACAGGCTACACCCAGGGTCACCTTCTTCTAGCACACATATAATTTTTAAGGGTTGTTTGGGGATTTTTGCCTTGCTCCCTCCTACTTCTTCAATCTCTTTTGCATGCTCTCCTCCAGTTTCACATACAAGATCTTTGAGCTCTTAATATATCATTTACTGGATAATATAAGAAAGATCTTAGGCTTTTCTTTAATTTTATAGTTGAAGTATGGAGGAAAAGAAATAGTTTTCCTATTCACATGTTCCTCGCTGACTACTGCAGAAAAGAGCAAGTACGCCTTTCAGAGCACAAACATCCTCAACTTTTCATTGTCAATCTTGGATGAGGTTAACCAGACAAGTCCGGGTAGCTTTGTTCATAAATCTGTATTGTTATATAGGGAATTAATTGCCTGCAATTAAATATTATACATGAGGTTAAGTAAACTACCCTGAAAATAATGTTTTAAGATAAATTAAATAGGCAGTAAGGTGAACAGGTAGGAGGGGAGATAACAGAAATCAGTCTCCATTTATTCTACCAAGAGTTACAAGAGAGTTACTCACTTTTGGCTAATTACCTTCAAACATTTTATGATGGATTCTGTACCAAGGGCTCCTGACCTTAATTATTCAACCGTTTAAGTACTCCTTGAAAAAAAATAACAGGGTAGGAGATAAAAAGGCACTCTCCTGGCATGCAAACTTTCTTCTCCCACTGTATAACTGTTCTTCTAGTTAAACTGGTATTCCCAAGGGTCACACGTAACAGCCGTCTACGTTCTGATCTATTCAGAAGTACCTACGCAGTTTTCTGATCACTAACGTAATTAGCAACATAGCTCCTCCCCCTTAAGCCAGGTATTCCCCTTACAACTCAACACAGTTACTTAAACAAGTCCCTTTCTTTACCCTCCAAAGTGGCACACTCCAGCCTGAATATTTTCAGGGCTGATCATATTCACCCAAGAACGGGTTTTGTGCAAGAAGTATTATGAAGAAAAAAAAAAAAAAAAGTCAAACTACTGGCTGATCTTTCAGTCACTACGAAGTACTCGGCAAGCCAGCGACTGGCTCCGCTAGCACCCCTCTTCACCAGCGCGGGGCCTGTTCGTGGCGGCGGACAGGACGTTCCCCCTCCGCGGCTCGGGCCGCTCCTTCCACCGAGTCCTCCGCCTCCTGCTCGCACACCTGCCTGACCCACCGCAAACCAACACCGGCCAGCGGCTGGCCCCAGCGCCGGGCTCGTCACGGGACTCTCCTCAACACCTTCGGCACTCGCAGGGGCCAGGACCGACAGGCGGGTTTGTTTCCCGCAGGCCCCCCCCCTCCCGTACTGTATATAACCCTAACGGGCAAACAGGGCCGAGGGGGAGAGGGCTCCCTCCCTATTTCACTTGACGCAGCATCTCCGGGGGCCGTAGGAGAGAAAACAGCCTCTGCCGCTTGAAGCGACAGGGGAAGGCGCTGGCAGGGCAAGGGCCCGAAGGCCACGCAGTCCCAGACGCTGCAGCACGAAAGGAAGGGAGGGAGACAGGAGCTCTCCTCCGCCCTCCCCGACCCCTCGGCCCCACGGCCCCGCCGCCTGACAGCGCCCTTCTGCGGACAAGGAGCAAAGGGGCAGCAACAGCCCCACAGAGAGGAAAGCCCCCCGCGCAGCCCGCTCCCCCCTCAGCGCGCTACCTCGGCCCAGCGGCCGCCCCACACCGGCGCCGCTCCCGCAGTTCAAACTCGCCTCCGCGGCGCCGCCCCAACTCTCGCGAGAACTGACGCCGCCCGCCTCCTTCCCCCTCCCCGCCGCCCGCTCCTTTTCCGCTCAGCTCCGCATCGTCGCGCGCGTGCGCGGTGCCGCCAGCCCGCGGAGTAGAACAGCGCATGCGCGCAGGGGCGGTGTCCCACCCGGGCGGGAAGCCGCCTGTGAGGAGAAGAGTGAGGGAAGGGAGCCTTACTCCTCCCGTGCGTCTTAAAGAACAGTTGCTCCTTTAAGGTGTGGTGTGGAGTAGGTATGCAGGTGCTGCCAGCGTGGAAGGGTGTTTGCGCAGAGACTACGGGAAATTCTCTGAAAAGACAGGGAAGGCAATAAAGTTAGCAGCTCAGCTCTAGTTCTTCGGCCGTACCTCGCCAGAACATAGGAGACTGGCGGTGCGACGGATATGCTTGGCTCTAGAGCCACAGGCAGTGCCACCTCCCTCAGAGAAAGCGCACAGAGTAAGTGATGAGAGTCAAAGGGTGCGGAGTGCTGCGCATTATCTAGGAAACCTGCAAAGTAGAGGGGCGGTCAGCTCCCCCCACGCAGTATTGTACAGGGCAGTTTTTGGTTTTGACAAGAGAATGCCGTAAGTGTCTGGTTTATCCCACTACCCGCTTTCCTCATCAAGAAAATCCCCTTTCTCAGCAGGGACTGCTGAGGCTGCCTGCCCCTGAGGAAGTGTCACTGTCTTATTCAACCAAACCTTTCCTTTGATTCTGTGGCGCTTACTGTCCAAACTTCAAGAGCTACACAGCAAGTTACAGTGCTTGTAGCATAGCTGTCAACTCAACTTCTAACTTCCTATTTTTCTCCTTAGCTTGCTTTAGTTTCCAGTCATCTTCACTTCCTGCACCAGGGAGGAGTCCCAGGGAGGGATTTCATAGTGTTAGATTGTCCAGAATTCATAGATTTCCTAAGCCAGTGAAGATCTGAATAATATCTGCAAAGAAGAGCAAAATTCATCAGCTGGAGCATTTCATCATGCAATTCTGATGGTTATCTGAGTCCAAGCACAGTTGTCTATGTAGCATTTTCTCTACCCCAAAAGAAAACCAAAGTCATTTTTACATTTTAAGCTGTGGTTATATTTTTAATCTGTTCTGCAAGATTCACGTATTTTTGCACTTTCTCTAACCATGTCAGTGAGAATGGAAGGTTTATTCTCATATTTAATGTGACATACCTAACAAAAGCCACTGCATAGAAACATACGGAAGCAAATTCTGCCTTTAAAGAAACATGCTTCAAGTAATGCAAGGTTAAATTCAAGCAACAGGCTGTAAGTAGATGCAAGGATAGCAATCCTATTTGGAGCAACCAGGACAGAAATAGATGTCTTAAGATAAAAGGGGCTTGGAAAATAAGCACATAATTTAAAATTCTACAGAGAAAGCCAATAAAACTACTACTACTACTTCTATCAAAACTATACTACTTCTACTCTTCTATAAAAATGTGAGTCTAGCTTTTGTCAATGGAAATGGGATTAAAAATTAAATACAGAATGGTCTAGACAGGCAAGAATGCCAAGTTGATTAAAACAGGGACAGGAAGCAAGAGAATCCTGTTCTAATCCTGATTCTGCTGCGTTCACCGTGTGATTAACCACTCCAAATACCCACAGCTAAACCCCCTTGTTTTAAAACAAGGATAACAATGACTTAATTAACAAATCCATAATTCTCCTGACAGTTATATGAGTAGATCTTGGAAAAATATAAAATACATTGTAAACGTTAAGTATTAATGTGATTACTCCACCAGATCAGTTATCTGCCATAGCATGCTAAATCATAAAAGTTAAAATAGCTGCTGCTTCCCCCCCACCTTCAGTCCCACAGTCATGTATAACAGCTGATGTTTAATACGTGAAATAAATTAGCAAACTCCATAATATTGTCCTCAGCTTAAAAGTTCCATTTATGGCTTTAAATCAGATAGGCGCTTGGATACAAAGTAACCAATGCATTATTTAAAACATGCCATTATCTTCGGAATGGTTCTCTTTTCCTTACTGAATTGGCACTCTCTAGGATACTGTTCTACAGATCACATCTACTTCTTGTGAATATAAAATAGATGCATCAGTTGCTAATAACTTATTAGCAATACAGATTTGTCAAGTGGAGTGATCATCTTGTCAGAATGCTACAAGATCAGTCATGGGTGTTATAATATCTGATAGTTACATAATACCACTATTTACAGTTTGGCTATCTACCAAGATTCCTTGAGTTATACTTAGCTTTGAAGCTAGATTTTACTTTAAGAGGTTGTAGAAGAACACAGAATGACACGGTCATTAAGTCCATTGTTTGTAGTAAATTTGGCTTTATGGAGACAAATACTTTTGTCCCACTTAGCTATGAGAAGACTCCCACTTCTCACGTTTCTTTTCAGCTTTGGTTGTATTTAGTCCGTAGCTTGCCACTGTAACCATATATTTTCTCTTAGAAACTTTTCTCCTGCCTATGACCTCAATAACAGCTATTTTCCTATAGAGATTCTACAAATCCAGTAGTTACTGAAGCATAAACGTTTCCTAAGCGTGTAGTTTTTATACTTTTGTTTATTGACATTTTAGATCACTAAACTCAATTAAATCTGTGCACTGCTGACCCTGTATAAAATGTAAATTTGTGTTTTGTAAGTCTTATCTATGCTAGCAGGCAAGAATTCCATATAAGTAATGGAGTAATTACAGAAAGTAGATATGCTGGGTTTTTCTTCCCCTGAAGAGAAGGCTTGTTGCCTTTATCTGCATAAAAACAAATGACATAAAAAAGCCCTCTTAGTCTTTCTCTGCTAATTGCTCAGTGTAACACATGAGCTGACAAATGTTTTACTAACTGTGCTTAAAATCCTAAATGCTATAGGAAGCAAGTAATAGCAGCCTATTGAGAAACAACTGATTACTAGCTACATAAGTAGTTTTGGAACAACAGATCGAGGGTTCATTATAACAAAAATTTGTTGGAGCATTAGGGTTTTTTTTTGTTGTTGTTTGGTTGGTGGTTTGTTCTTTTTTCTTACATGGTCTCGCTCTTCATTATTTAAGAACACTTATTTTTGCACAATTTAAAGCTATGTTACTTTATTTGCTAGTGCAACTTCCTAAAAGCCCAGGTTTAACTCTTTCCACATTTTTCAGTTGGTAAACATCAAACTGTTCTGCTTTTTTTGAGATGAGACACTTTCACTTTCAATTAAATAGAATTCACAAGTCTGTATGTTTTTATTTATTCCTGTGAATTCGAAGAGCAGTAATGCTAATACCTAAGTTGTTTTGCAAGGAACTCAAGTAGCTCAATAATTACAGCAACAGATTGAGGGCCAGTAACATACTGTTTCTAATCCTCTCTAAACTATTAGTGACTGACCTCATTGAAATCACTTCATCTCACTATTTCAGTCATTTTAGCTAAACAAAGATGTGTTTTGCATTTTTCTTACCAATCTAACCTTAACTAGCCTTCTATGGCTTCACATGATTATTTAGCAAAACCTATCAAGTATGCGTGAAAGTCTCTTTCAAATACAAACTTCCAGGTACTCCCTTATGAAAACTTTCCATTACTTTTATTTAGATTTGTTACCTTTTTTACTACTTGCTTGAATGGGTCAAAAGCCTCACACTAAGCTTCCTGGATTTATGTAATCAAGGGATCCAATTATGAAAATGTACATTCTTGAGTGTGTAAGTTTAGAGCCAAGCTATGGTGGAAATTTACATTATGACTCAACTAGCATCTTGTAGACTGTATTTTTCTTTTTCCTGATTTTCTTTTCTTTTTTTTTTTAAATAGCAGATCAAATTGGATGTGTCTTTCAAGTGTTCCAAATATCCATGGTTAAAGTCACAATTGCAAAACTTTGCTAAAAACAACAAGATAATGATACAAGTTTTATGATATTAACTTCAGGGGGTTGATTTTTTTGTTTGTTTATACCTGGTAGCTCAAGAGGTCAGTCAATCTCACAACAAGGTTATCAAATTGACGTATAATAGAACCTAGAGTGTACTGTAACTCAAATTAATTTTAATTTTTCCTTTTTTAAGCAGTACCTAGATAAGTCATTTTAACATCACACACTGTATAAATTCAGATACCTATTATTATCAATCTGTAATTTAATGGTGGCTCAGAACCCCCTCTACTTTCTTCCATACATTATGAATTTAATTAATTAACACCAGTTTTCATTCAACCTATTGCACTAATATATAGTTAATTCAGTATTTCAATGCTACTCTCTTCTTCAATAGGAAAGCATTTTGGTAATAGTATCAAATGACTATTTAAAATTTACATTTTGTGATATAGAAATATATGTATAGACATCATCTTTAATACTTCTAATTGTGCAACCATTAACTAACCCAAATAGTTTACTATTCTCTGAAATTATTTATAAATTATTATAATTTCTGGGTTTTTTATATATTCACTAACAGCAGAACTTCCCTAATAGAGTCATCTCCTTTTTAACATCCCTGCTGTCATGGTAGTTAATATACCTGGTGTTCTCATAGCCATGTAGCTTTTACAACCCAGATTCTCATTCCTTTGAAGTGGATGAGAAGTACTGTCGGGAGATGTATACCCTCGGGGCTTGCTACCCAGCTGTCGTAAATCACCAGCACCACCTTGTGGGTATCTCGCTTAATTCCTGTTCCCCGGTATAGCTTGCAGTCTCTGAGCAAGTGAGCCAGCGCTCCTTTACTGTCATTCTAGAAGTTTTCACTGTGATAATCAAAGACAAGTATTATAGGAAGCAGGTAACAGCTATTAAATATTAACGAGAAACTATTATTTAATGAAGTTATATAGCTTCATTTTGATAAAAGGTATGTTTCAAATTAATTTACATGACTGCATTTTTTTCAATAAACAGTTGAACAGGGTGATTATCTTTCATTTTGATTAAATTTAATTTTATACAGATCATCAGCTACATTCTGGACAATAATTTTAGTAGTGTTACTGTGCATTTCTAATCAAATGGAGTAAAACTTTAATCAGTTTGGCAAGCTGGAGGTCAGTAGGTTTTTCATCATCAAAACCAATTTAGCTTTCACCTGGACCTCATTTCAGGCCTACTATAAAACATCTTCAGTTTCTCAAAGATATGGCAGGTTAGGTATTCTATGCAAGTGAAAAATCAAAGGTTTTTTTTTTTTTTTTTTTTAAACTTTTACTATTAACCATATTTAGTGTTTATTTATGTAAAATATGTTAAGCTGTAGCCTTTTTCTTATCTTAGTTATTCTTGTACAGGGTTTTTAAATGGATGGTATGATAACATTGGATTTCTTGTTAACTTATATTTCATCAATTTATTACTTACCAAGTAGTTTTGAAAATGTTAATTAGGGATTATATAGCTCTGACACTTACTACAATAAAGAAGAATAGAAACAAAAAAAGACGTGTGAAGTTATGAGAGCTGTACATAAATTTTTGATGGTTCAGGGAGTATATTTTACTTTTAAGGCCTGCTATTACTTAAATATAGTGTCATAAAATGTTCAAGCTAAGATTATTCCCAAAGGGTCTAAATTAAGCTATAAACATGATCCCATGTTATGCATAAAACTGGTGTTATAAACTCTGAGACATGGATAACTGGTAGCAATCTTACATGCAAATGCATGAAACATAATCAGTGATGTTTCCATTGATTGAGGTTTATTGCTCTACAACTAACTTAAAGTTTAAACTATAGAATACTCAGTTGGGATCAGGACTGTGAAGCATTAGTCTATTTTTTTTAATCTTAGTTGAGTATATTTATCCTGGGTTGTAATAAGAAAGAGTAATGAACTGAGCTGTAGCTGTTTAGGTTATTTTCAGTTCTACGTTTGCCATTTTTAAGACTGCTTTTAACGAGTTTTTTACTTTGTCAGAGTAAATACTTGTGATTTTAGTTTTAATGCCAATCCCTGTTTTTCTCCATCCCCCTTAAAAGGTGAACTCAAACACTTTATTAGGTAAAACTAATGGATGCTTTCTTTTTCTTAAGAAAACTTGCATGATACTGTTTGGGATTAAGTGGGCCTGTTCTGATTGTAGAGCTGCGTAACATGACATGAGACCACATGAATCAGAAATTGACATTTTAAATGTTAACTGAGTTAACAGTATGATATCTGTCTGCTTATATGGGGAACTAGCAGTCTGAAAGTTTGTTAGTTTTGAGGGGGTCTTGGGTACTTTATACACTAACTAATTTTATTTTCAGGTGCCTGCTTGCCTATCAGTTTACAAGTGTATCATCAACCACAGCAACTGAATAGCTTCATTCCAGGACTGGCAGGCTGAAAATGACTTGACCTTTTGAAGTCTTGCCAGCAAGCAGACATTTTTTCTAAAACTTCTGGAAAAGGTTTGAAAAAAACCCAAACAACAAACAAAAAAACCCCCCACCCAACCTTTTTGTGATCCCCCCCCCCCCACTGTAATTGCTTTCCCTTATACTTACTTTTGAAAACAAAGTGAGAAATAAAAGCAATGAGTGAGCAGTATTGAGTAAAATGGGACAATTTGGAAAGATGAAACAGAAGGGTCTAATCACTTGAATATGTTCTTTGCATATTTGCCTAGCCTGGTAAAATATTCTGACATTTTAGTCCCAACTTCATTTGCTACATGATTTTACTAATGAATAGCTGTAGTGGCAGATCAACAGCTTAGAGCCTAGTTTTAATTTTAAAATTCTAAACACAGTCGACTTTTATTTCCTTGTTAAATATTGATGCTGTGTCTTGAAATACAGAACCTTTTAATCTTGAGTGCAAGATCTGAGAAAATGCCTCAGTGAAGATGGCCTGTAACCATATTTGCTGCTTTGTTTATGATTACAGTATCTTTAGTAATACAATTAATCTTTTTCCACACTCAATTTATGTTATTGGATGGCCTGAAATGTGTGGTGTACAAAGCTTTCTGACTGTGAAACTTACTATGTCATTTAGTGTGAAGCAGTGTATCAGCCTTTATGAAGCCTTACTTTAGCTAAACTTAGCCTAGATAATCTACTCAAATTTAGGGGGATTCACCTTGGTTTTTTTAGATTCAAATGTACCTCTTCAGAAAACCAATATCACTCTATACCAATTGTGATGTCATGCTAAAATATCAAGTTATATACATTTTCTTCCCTAAGTCTTAACTTGGGCAATGTTTACTAGAAAATACCAGTGTGGATTTGGGCCAGTTACCATAGAATATCTCAGCAGCAATGACACATAAATGCTTCCTTCAGTTAAAGTAGAAATGCAAGCAGTTCTGAGCACTGAAACACACTGTTCTTAAAAATATATAGGCTTCCTTCTAGGGATTAACTCAGAATTAGGAAAGCAGCAAAATGGTTATATTGTTCAGCACTCAGGACCAATTTTTGATGGACTGAGTCTGCCCCATTATAGAATGTCTTAAGACATACCTACTTAACACAAACTACTGCGGTGCTATTTTCTGCTAACTAGTTCAGTGTGAAGGGAAGCAGTAGTTCTAATTGAAAGATTCTCACTAATGAAGAGTAAGGTGAAAGGGAAGTTAAAACATGAATGAATGCAGTAGAAAAAAAAACTGATCAAAGTTAAAATTTAGTGATTTATGTGGGTTCTCCTCTATTCCTTGTAACGATAGTGTACTTTGTGTAGCTGGAAAATAGTACTAGCAAAAGGTTGCTTTCAACATTATTTCCCTGAGTTCTTACTGCTTTTGAAATATTTGCCTATTGCTTTTCTTGTATTTTCATCTCAGTAGTACCAGATTCATAAAATATGTATTTATATATTTTGAAGCTACTCATTAAACATTTTGATGATCCTGGTAAACCCTACAAACATAACAGTCCTGTGATAGAAGGATTGCACCCTTTCTCACATGGTCAAAATAAAGCATTGAAGTTGCCTTTTCAAGTATAATTAAGCAGCACTGTGCAAAGCTTTTGGTTGTCTGGTCTTTTCCTTTAGCAACAGTTAATATATTCATATATTATTCCTATAATATGTACACATATAAAACTTGAACTACAAATCAGCAGAAACTTATATGCATGTGTTCATTAAATAACCATTTATTCTTGATCATAGCAATGAGGACATAGTTAACTTCTGTTAGGCATTTGAGGTCAAATGTTCTTTAAGTGTTAACAGAATTTTTTCACACTGATTATATCAAAGAATAGCAATATTAAGATTGCAATAAGCCTACTTTTTTTTTTCCTGTAGTATGCAGAATGTCTTTGTAATATCTCAGGACCTGTTTTCAATTAAGTGTGTGCTATTTGAGCAGCTGGGATCTCACTTTGTTTTAAATGATCATATTTAGACGAGTAATAGGACTTAGCTATTTTCAGAAATATTTCCTATTTTAAAACACATCACTAACTAATGAACCACTGGATGTCACTGTCTTTCTCCAAGTGCAAAGCTCAATTATTTTTTTTGTTTATATTATGATAAAGTACTAAGGTAGGCAATTACTGGTTTTGACTTTTCTGATAGGCATGGCTTTACATAGAAGGGGATTATGAAAAAGGCAATATGGTTAACAATGGTTACAGACAAAACATTTCAACTGGTAAAATAGTGAAGAACCATTCATATTGTCTATCCTGAAGTGCTCAATATAAGGAACTGGGTCAGGAAACTAGAGTCTGTATAGGAAATAGTGAGACAGATTCCTACAGAAAGGCTGACTCCAGAACTGGACCTTACCTTTCTCCATTTCTTATAGGAGTAGTCTAAAACTAGAATACAAGTACCACTCTATTTTAATCTCTCTTGAAAATTTTGTATTTTATCATTAACATATTTTTGCGTATCTTCTGTTCATGAAGTTTGCATTCATACTGTTTAGTTACAGTTGTAGTATCTTTTAATATCTTAGTGTTTATTGTATGCTGGGTACTTTTAAAATGAACTATTCTTATGAGAGGTTTGTGCTTTGCCTTTAGACTTTATTTCATTCTATTTTATTATTCAAGCTTGAATGGGGGAAAGACTGTTCTGCCTATGTAGTTCTATGCTACTCAGTTTTCAATAACTTCAGAGGCAAGTTTCTCTTACTAAAATTTTGCATAGGCAGCCTATTGATGCAAATGCAGTTAAATCTTGCTTCTTCTCATGCTGATTTAAAAAACGCAGCCTGTTAGGTCATACAAAAGAATTGCCACCTGAAGTCTTACTACAGTTTAAATGCTATAGAAACAAGACATAATCACGAAGAAAGCATTCAACATGCCATTATTTTGCTGCAGAGCATATTATCTGTGCTAGATGCTGAAGCAGATATGCTTTCCCCAAAATACGGTGAAGTTCAGCATGATTTGGACCTCCAGTTGAAGATAGTGTTTGTTCTCTGTTGTGCCTCTGCTCTGAAAATATGGCAAGGTGGATTAATAGAATCAGTACCATTTCTTCTTGAATCAATTTAATTCCATTTAACTTTTAGTAGGTTCCACGTCACTTTTAGTTGCACTTTCCCTTCTGTGTAGCTCTTTGAATCATGCATGTGTTCTTGAAACACTCCTTAGCTTCACTAGCTTAAGCAGTTTTTAACCTGCATTTTTAATATATATCCTTATATTAATTTCAGAAGAAATGTTTGATAAAGGCAATTCAAAGATTGTGTTCATATTTTCTGGTCTGCAGCTAAGATGCTTCATCTGTCCACAGGGTTGTTTTGCTTGTGGGGTTTTTTTGGATGCTTTTAAATGCTGACGGCTACAGATACAAAACAGTGTTATTTGCATGAGCAACAAATTCATTAATTTCAGTTTCTTGTATGTTTATTTAATGATGGCTTATAAGCTTTCTCTCTTGTATGTTTGGGACATACTCTTGTACAGGTCTAGAGCTGGTTTTCCCCAGCAGTGGGAGGTACTTTCTCTTCCAACTTCCTGCTTGTTTTCATGGGACTTGCAGGCTTTGTTTTCTTACTGGTCTGCTAGCTGAGGTTATAGTCAGTAGCTGAGGCAAGGGAAGTAAAGGTGTGCTGTGGTTCTGTGAACTGTTTAAGCCAGCATAAACCTGTGCTGCAAATGAAGGACTTGTTAATTTCTCTTTCCTGTCCCTGCCTGCTTGCTCTTTCAAGAATATTAGGGAAAGATTTCTGTAGCTCCTCAGTGAAATGAGTTACACTACCACTTCAGGCTGGATTAGTTTTAATCATAATACAATGTCAGGTTCTGTGTAACTGTAATGACTCCTTTTTGATTGAATGGTTGTGAAGATAATGCTTTTTTCCAGATCATGCCTTTTTAAGGCATTTACCTTCACTGTTATATCATTTAGACTTAATTAAATGACTTGTGGGAAATCAGAATACAGTACAGGTGGTTGTCTTTCACATTAAATAATTGTATACCATATAAACTTACTAGAAATTTTTCCTTTGACTTCTATAGTCTAATAATGTTTTAAGTGAATTCAGGCTTCAACAATGGAAGGTCAAAGTTCCTCCATACGGGATCTTTATTCTCTATAAATCCAAGATGTGTAGAATAGTAACTTCCCTGAGCAGTACACTGTGGGTTTTTTTTTTTTTGTGAGTTGTGATATATAAGTATTTCGTACGAGCTGAGTAGTGTTTTGTTCAGTGTGGCATAGCAGAAAATCACTACATGCTGTGAAGTTAAAGCTTTTATATGAAATCAAACTGTCTTATCAGTTGAAGAGCTTTGTTTACAGTTAAGTTTCTGACGTGCTAATATACTTGTGCACTCCTTTGAAGAGCAAACAGATGTGGAAGCGAGTTTTACTAAACCAAAGTTGAACCAGATTTTTGTATGAGTAAATTTCTCCATAGGTCAGATGCTCTGAGTTAAATTTGTTGAGCTGTATAGAACTCCAGGTTGTCCAGGGTTCTGGAAAGATAAGCCCCTCTTTCCTATTAAGGCAGGAACCCATACAGCAAAAAGTAGGACTTAGTCATGTTCTTACAGAATATTTGAAAACTGCTTATTCATTAGCAGATACTTCTCTAGGCAAGCTACTTGCACTACAACTAAGTTCCATTTCATATTTCATGGGCCCAGACAATTAGATAGTGTATAGTTTTATTGTCATCTAAACGGGCACTGCTGGTCTAGCTTGCACGTTTGCTTCCACTGATCAGTGTAACACATTATCCAGTGAGGTTTTTCTTCCTTCTCTTCTGCAAGTAGAAGAGTATTAGACATCCAGTAAAGGGTGCTTGTCTGTGTCAAACCCACTGGAATGAGGCTGATTTAAAATACTGTTCTTGCTCCATCCAGCAGTTTATTATTATAGTAAAGATGGATTCTGCAGAGGTAGAAGTGACTACTACCAAATATTGTCAAAGCAAGAAATGAAGAACATTACATTAGTCTTCCTCCAGCATCTAGGATGACAGGCTCCTTTAGGATGACTTGTCCTTTAAAGCATAGAATTATATTGTATTGGGGCATTTACCTCGTCTCATGGAAGCTGACAGGTTTTTTGCTTTAAATTTTCCTGCAAGTATGATTAGCTTTAGAGCGAGTATTGAAGTATATCACAGTTTACTTGCTGTAAATGTACCTTTATTTTTTCTTTCACTAAATTATTCATACTTGCAGCATACAATAGGGCTGGCTGCACCTTTCACCTTGCGAAGTGCAGCTTCCTCCAAGGTGCCAAATTTCGTTCTGACCACACTGGAGTGAAATTCAACAGCTTCTTTGTGTTTATTTAGGACTTTGACCTGCTGTTCACTTGGATAAGAAGCAAAATTACATTGCTAAGCTAATACTTGCATGCTATAAAATATTGTAATATTAGTTCCCATTCTCCCAGGATAGTAGTTCTAGCAAGAGAGGACAATAGTGGATCAAATGGGATGTTTTACCCAAGCCTTAATTTTGTAAAACTTCTCCTTCCCAAAGGTTTCCATAAGGCATTTTTGAATAAAGGCCCTTTTTGATATTACCAGTTGAATTAATATTTCCATTACTTAATAAAATTTTCTGTAGTTACCATCAGCATTTTATCAGCCTCTTCACTCTCAGCAAAAGCTACATTCCCATCAGTAATTGGTCATTTTTTAAACTGTAATCTACTTTCTTAGTTATGAATTAATCCATGCTGCTAAGTCTGTGCATAATCAATACTTGACCCTTGCTTATTCTCTATCTAGAGATCTCTTGAGTCTCTAATTTATGTGCTGACACAGAAGACTCCTATAACCTTAAATCTAGTGGAAACCTGTTATTCAGCCGTAAAGCATTATACCTATATATACACACACACTTTTCACAGTTAAGGTAGGTAATTAGACTATAATTTATCTGCCACTGACTTGTTTCAAATATGATCTTCACAGACTAATGTGCTCTTTCTGACCTGCCTTTGGAATTGCAAGAGTGTACAAAAAAGAGGAGGAAGAGGGGATGAAAAAAAATACATATTGCATAAATCCAATTACTACTTTTTTTGTCATCTTACAAATATTATTGCATAGCAAAGCTCACTTCCAAGGCACTTCTGTTGCCTTGAGGTCTGTTCAGTGATGTAAAGTATTACTGTTTTCTTTTAGTTGCATAATGAATTATAAGACAAGGTTATCAAAATCAAAGATGTAAAGCTTTAATCTTCACACACCTCAAGCTGGATCTTTAGTATCCATCTCTTGTGAATTTAAGGTCTAATGAATTTTTTTGGAGGTTTGCTCAATCCTAAAATACAATTCTTTCAAGCCAGATAGCCTTGTGTCAAAAGCTATACTGAAACTGTTTTTAATCTAGAATCTGCAGTAGGACTGTTCCCAAAAGCTACTATTATGCAAAAAGTAGTGGTTACTTCTAAATGATATCATGACTTTATTCATATACAGGTGTGCTTCCAAAAAGTACGTTTAGAAAAGACATATTTGCAACAGGCATCTACAATGAGCCCTAGATTTTTGTTCAGCTGGCAAGAGCTTTTGCCAACTGCTGCACTCAAGGGGTTAAGTCTTCGCTGCTTCTTTGGGTTTCAGTGGTATTGAATGCTAGGCTGTGCACCAAATTTGAAAGCAAAAACTAATTGAAGCCAGATCTAAAGGAAGAATGATAATCAATTGCCAGGTTTAGATGAAGAAATGATTAGTTTGGCTGCTTGCGCTACCCGATCTGGAAGCTGCTCATCGAAAAGTTCCCATCGCTTTTGGGGAGGAAAAGTGTGCAAGTTATGTAGTTAATTAGGGCAGACATCCATTACCTAATGTCTTCTGCTGAGATTGTTTATTTTACACACTTATCAGATTTTAACATTAAGATTTTAACATAAGTCTTGAGAGGCATGGAGTCCTTACAGTTGACAACATTCATTTACTTAAGTAATTCACTAGCAAGACAGTGTGACTTTTGAGTATTGCAGTCTGTTATCTAGTTATATGCTATTCACTATTTTTCTAGCTTTGACTACAAGGTTTTTTAAAAATATGTATTTAAGCACAAAAGCTCTTTTGAAACCCTATGCATTTTATATCTGAATCTCTGTTCTGGCGCTCTAATTTACTATTTGTACCATATTGATGCTTAGTGACTACAGGAAATTTGAGGCCTGAAGAAATGGACACGTTTAAAAAGTTCTTCGTACTTAAATTTCTAACAGGAAAATTCAGTCCAGGAGTTTTATCTATTGTATTGGGTTTGTGTGGCCAGGTTTTGGTAATGGTGGTGGGGGGGAAACGGGTGGGCTACAGGGGTGGCTTCTGTGAGAAGCCACTAGCAGCTTCCCCTGTGTCCGACAAAGCCAGTGCCATCCGGTTCCAAGACGGACCTGCCACTGGCCAAGGCCGAGCCCATCAGTGGTGGTGGTAGTGCCTCTGGGAGAATGTATTTAAGACGGGGAAAAAACCACTGCACAAGGGCAACTGCAGCTGAACAAGGAGTGAGAATATGTTAAAGAAACAACTCTGCAGACACCCGTGTCAGTGAAGAAGGAGGGGGAGGAGATGCTCCAGGCGCCGGAGCAGAGATTCCCCTGCAGCCTGTGGGGAAGACCATGGAGAGGCAGGCTGTCCCCCTGCAGCCCATGGAGGTCCATGGTGGAGCAGATATCCTCCATCCACCCTGGAGGACCCCATGCTGGAGCAGGGGGATGCCGAAGGAGGCTGTGACCCTGTGGGAAGCCTGCAGTGGAGCAGGCTTCTGACAAGACCTGTGGCCCCGTAGAAAGAGGAGCCCATGCTGGAGCAGGTTTGCTGGGAGGACTTGTGACCCCGCAGGGGAACCTGTGCTGGAGCAGTCTGTGCCTGAAGGACTGTAGCCCGTGGAAGGGACCCACGCTGGAGCAGTTCATGTAGAACTGCAGCCCATGGGAAGGACTCACATTGGAGAAGTTCATGCAGGATTGTCTCCCATGGGAGGGACCCATGCTGGAGCAGGGGAAGACTTGAGGGGTCCTGCTCCTGAGGAGGAAGGAGCAGCAGAAATGTGTGATGAACTGACCACAACCCCCATTCCCCATCCTGCTGTGCCGCTGGGGGCAAAGCAGGTAGAGTAAATCAGGAGTGAAGCTAAGCCTGGGAAGAAGGGAGGGGTGGGGGGAAGGTGTTTTAAGATTTGGTTTTATTTCTTATTATCCTACTCTGATTCGATTGGTAATAAATTAATTTTCACCAAGTCGAGTCTGTTTTGCCTGTGATATAATTGGTGAGTGATCTCTCCCTGTCCTTATCTTGAACCATAAGCTTTTCGTTATATTTTCTCTCCCCTGTCCAGCTGAGGAGGGCAGTGGTCAGCCAGGGTCAACCCACCACATCTATGACTTCAGTTACCTTTGCATTAGATTTTGAGCTACATCTCCCTGCTATAGTCTCACTTGTCATTAATGGTCTTGCTCAGCTTGGTCTCTAGCCATAATTCTGGAAGACAGACAGCCTAATTTGATCTTTCTGAATTGAACCATATCACTATATAAGATCCTAAAATGAATTTCTTGGCTATCCTGTACTTGTTCTCAATTCAGTGTACTCTTATGGTTCCAAGTTTTTCTAATGTTGCTCATTAGCTGAACAATTAATGAAAAGTATAATGAAGCTTGAACTCAAATTCATAAATTTCTCAGCACAAAATGTGAAACTCTAATAAAACAACAGCTATGAATGTTATACTGTATATATCATGTTACCAAAGTTTTTTAGCTCATGTTCAGTGTATTTGAAGCCTTCTGAACGAGAAGAGTTACTATGCTTAGAGTTGGCTTGAATTCTGAAAGATTTATGCCTCTGCAAATACAGTGTATAGATTGAAGCAATTGCTCTGCTGACCACTTCCTATAGTGAGGGAATAGGATGGGTCTATAGAGCCAGCTCCACTTTCACTGTAAGACTTTCACAAGTTGGTATTGGGTATATTATTTCCATTTCTGTCCTGTTGTCTTACTATGCTTACATAGCAACTATACTATGCTACTAACTAGAAGAATAACATAAATTACCTAACTCTTAAGTAATATGTAGGTCTTACCTTAAATTTAACAGCTTCCCTGAGCTGAGATCATTTATATAAGGTACTTTTGAATCTATTTTTTTTAAATTTTTTAATTTCTAGCACAAACTGTTTTGGCAGTCACTTCCCAGTTTGAGAAAGCAAGACCTAATTAAGGCTTTTCCTTAGGCAAACTTTAAATGTGATGGGAGGAGTAGGAAGACTCATCCACTGAGTCAGTTGTTTACCACAGGTTTTATTTTGTTTGAGAGTGCTTATGCTGACTCCTTATACACCTTTGTAATGATAGAGTTATTTTATTCCTACTTTTCCTTCAGGGGAATAGAATCAAATGTGCTTAATTTTTAGGCAGAAAACTGGCAAAAGTTTATGTAATTAATATTCCTTCCAACAGAATATGAATTAAAATGAATTGGAGCACATTGGGTTTAATCTCTTTGGCTGGCTTCTTCAAACAAGTGAAGTGTTTGAAATAGTTACATGTTGAGCACCTGCCCCTCCTCAGGAGTCCTGAAGACCCCAGCCTTTAGTATAGTCATTTAGATCCTGACATATCTTGGCTACCAGACAATTTGTTGTTTTCTGATTATTATTTTTTTTTAAGCCCATTACGTGCAACTAATCTCCAGCATAGAACTTGCATTAGCTCTTAGAGCTGCCTCCTCCTTTGTCTTTGCATATAGTCATCTTGCTTCTGGAATTACAGGTGAGTGAAGCAAATTTAAAAAGTACAATGCAGGAAGCAGCCATTAGTAGCTGATGGACTTTAACTTCATTAGAAACATATTTTTGTTTTTCTTGGGGATAGAACTGCTGAGGGGAGGGACTTAATATAGCAGACTTGTCAGTGAAAGCCATTCAGATTATTAACAATTAGTTTATTGTGGAGAATGAATGAAAGGAGAATTTGTATTTAAATTACCATTCATAATTTGCTACACTGTTGCTTTTTTTTTTAGGTACAGAAACTTCTGTTGCTTTAACACAGGTCTCAACAGACAGCTACTTAAAATAATCAAGATGTACTTTAGTTTGTAGGCATTTGTGATGTGACTCAGAATGACCAGAATGCATGTATAAGTCTGGTATAACTTTAATACCAAGTTGGGAAATACTGTGCTTACACTGAGTATAAAGCCTGTATTGGCAAACCTAGTTCTTATTAATATTTTTAACAGCTTGCTATTACGTATTTTTCCTCAAGCATGTTGTCCAAAAGGTTAAAGTATAGCTACAAAGGGAAATGTAGCTATATGGACATGCTAAAGCTGTCTCTTGAAATTTTGCTGGAGTCCTACGTGATGTTTATATTTATACAAGTACCAAAGTGTTAGGGATCAGTTTATACTGACAGTCTATATCCAGTCCTGATTTCAGTACAATAGTTGGTTGAATGTAAGCACTGAAGGTGGGAAATTAAACTTCTAATTTTCAAGTACTGTGAAATTGAGGATTCCGAATGAAAGTCAGGATTTGTGTCCTAGTCTAGTTGGAGGGTTTACTCAGGACTGGTGGTGAGTTTTCAGACAATGAGCTTCACAACGGGAAGTGAAATGTATATGTTTCCCAGTGAATATGGAAATAGTTACCACCTGAAGCAGCAGCTCAGCTATCTTCAGAGTCTATAATTGATTGACTATTCTACAGAAAGCAGTATGGCTCTAGTAACTAATGTTAAAGTAAAACTCCTGCAGAATTTGATGGTCTTTTGATCAAGCGTTCACAAGTACCTCATTTAAAAACAACTTATTTCTCAATATTAAATGTGCAAGCAAGGCAGAAGAAACCATATTCAATATCCAGGAGCTTTGTTCTGCTGTCTTTTGGGGGTTTGTTTTGGGTTATTTGTTGTTATTCTTTACCTCCAGTGACGTATATCTTTGTCAGAAATTTGTGCGCTATGCTTTTTCTTACATTTGTAGTTTAGTTATGGAAAATAGAAGTCAAAGCCTGAAGTGAATATTAGATATTCTGTGATATGTGATCACATATTTGCTTATCACATACTGAATATATAGATTGCATTAAAATATTGTGCTATCACACCATTTCATTTTCTCAGCAAATGGGATGAATAAAACTGAAATTAAACTGCTCAGAAAGATATCTTCTCCTTTGAACTACACGCTATAAACAGAAATGATAGCTGCACATAAAATATGATCTTGGTGTCATGTCACGAAGGTAATTGTTGATCTTGAGACTTCACTATGACCTTGTATCTCAGCATACTGCATGCTCAGGTGAGGAATGGGAGTACAGTTGCCATGGAAAAACAAGTTAAATTTGGAAGCCTCATCTGAGTAATGCTCTGCTTAGCTTTTTCAAATGCAACAGGTTTCAGAGGGAAGAATCTGGGTAAGACATTAAGGGGCATAGAGAAGTTAGATTTGTAGCAGAGAAAACGTGTTGTGGTGTTACTCCATGGTGTACTCTACTAAGGGATTGCTTCCCTAGCGTTGTCGAATGTAGTTTAATGAATGCTTTGAGGTGATGTGCGAGTTCATTTCTGGGCCTGGGCCTTTCAAACCACAAATGTGCATAACTGGAACTAGTTTTAGTAACCAGATTTTAAACCACCATTTTACCGTCCCGGCTTTTGGGCTGTGGTGCAGCTGAGGGACGCCATTCGCCCCGGCCACCCCGCGGGTCATGGGTGCTGGTCGCGAGGGGGGTCCGTCTCCCCACTGTGCTGCCTGACGCCCAGCCGCCATCCTCTGCCGCACCACGGCCACAGGTTTACACTGTGCCGCTGCTGCTTCCCGCCATTGAGACTGAGACACGTTCGCTGAGTAGTTAAAAAATCTTTCCTGAGTGGTTTCCTTTTCTGCCGTTGGTTCACAGTGTGTTCGGCCAACTTGCAGATAACATCTGGCCACGCGAGCATTAAATCCACAAAACTTATGAAGAATTGATGCAAATTAGGGAACTGTCCCATAAAGGGGCTGTTTGATGTTGTCATTCAATATTTTCTTCAGAAGTAAATAGGAATGCAATGTTTCACTATCAAACATTCCAAATATTTCTGCAGCTCAATCCCTTCACCTTTGTGGGGTGTGCACGGAATGCAGTTGTTTAACCCGCTTTGTCAAAAGAAGCTCCTATGCAAGAGCAGGAGCATCATGAGGGATGTTAGTCTCTTCAGGTTCCATCTAAAAACAATGGGCTCCTTCAGAGACTGATTTAGACAAAGTTTTATGCTATGGATTCACAGTTTATAAGTTGCACTCGTTCTCTAAATCAATCTCTGAAGGAGCCTTTTCTGTCCATTGGTTATAGAAAGACAAGTACAGTAACTGTTTTGTGGACTATTGTGGTTCAGGACTTTTTAATACAACTTTGAATTGAAGATGTTTTTCATCTTGCCCGATGTGATAGTAGGGAGTTATCTGACTGCCATTTGGAAAAAAGGACTGCCCTGAGTGTAACTTGTTTGATTCTTAACTTACTCATTTATTGCTTAAGCCTTCAGCCATCCCATTCCACTTTTCTATGTACCAGCTCGCTATTGGTTATCCTTTGACATTCTTTCACTGTTAATTGCCAATAGATAAGGTCAGATATTCATCTCACAGTGGTTATATATTGGGACCATGCCATTTAACTGTTGAAGTTAAGGCGGTTGACTGACAAATTCCTATTTTTGTGTGAAGAAAGCTATCAAAACCTTAAAAGGTAAAAAAAGTCCCAGTCGCTTCATTAAGGTGCTAGGTGGTTTATATATTATACTGTAGGTAGGAGTGATGTCATTTACGGATAAATTACTCAAAAGAGATTTTTTGTTTGTTTGTTTTCTTTTAATAGAAGGCCACAGGAACAATGAAGAACTGAATACAGATGGCGTAAGGCTGACAGTAGTCAGTCACTCAATCCATACAGCCTGCTTGAAATGCAAAATTACTTTTAACATTCAGTACCTGTACTGTATATCTATCAGTGACTAGTTTAGAATCTGGTGAGGAGTCAGAGGCTTTGTTTGGATATCATAGCCTTCTCATCCGTACAATTTTCATCTGCAGCTCTACGTTTGGATTGATTTCCTTGAATATCTGTTCAGTTCTAAGTGTCTCCAAATGCAGTGATCAAGTCTGCTTACCCCAGGTTCATGTTCTGCCTTAACCTTTGTGACCAAGTTAAAGAAACTAAAACCAGAAAAGGTAGTCTGTTCATACTTGATAGAGCATTGGCATTTCTTAAGGATCTATTAATGACAGATGCGACTAGGCGGGCATCAGTTTTCACAGAACTTCTGTGGTTGTAAGTAATGCAAGCTTGATTTTATGTAGCTGCCCACTCTATAAACCACTTCTTGTTTGTACAGTTCATTTCACAGTAGACGTCTCTGCCTTCCGCAGTTCATGTTTTTCCTCATTATCTACTTGATGCACCAGAACACAGAATTAGAAGTGGACACTGTTAAAAGTTTGCTATGGCAGGTAATGAAGGTTATCAATTTATGTTATAAATGAATGCATGTCATGGCACGTACACAAGTTCTCTGAAGTCAGTAATCTCAACACATCAGCCTTAGGACCCATTGGAACTGTTGCCTGTGCTTTGATCCTGGGAAAGAATCAAAGCAATCCATCTTAGGGATGCTGGGAATGACAAGTTTAATACAATGACAGGTATATGCAAAAATACTCTGAGCCCAAGTTTTGTTTTTTATCACTTTGAAATTTACTTGTGGTGTATTAACCCTTCACACAGGGCATGGTTTAATACTTAGCTTATGTATTCATAGGATAAAAAAAGTAAGTCCTTTTCATGAATGAAGGAACGTAGATTCTAAGAATTCTTGGAACTGCACTTGGAACAAGTTCACGGGGGCATCTAGAAGTACATGAAAAAGCAGCCCAAGTCATTTTACTTCAAGTCTTGATACTACCTCAGTAGCACTGATGCTGTCTAGACAAGCCTTGATTTTCTTCAGCAAGTGGTAGGAGCAAGCAGCTGTGTATTAAGCTCTCACCCAGAGCATCTGAATAGGAAAGAAACAGGAAGTAACATAGGGTCAGATTGCTCACTAAGTAGCTTGGTTGCTTGTGACTTTGACTGAATAAATGTATTTCTTACTTAGCAACTCAGGAATATTTGGATGTAATTGCAGAATATTTTTGTTGTGTCTTGTTCAATGAAGGTATGTTGTCAGGCAAGGAGGTGATGAAACTTGGGATATGTTTACATCTTATCTTGCCTACTGTTGCACTGAGCTTAGTGCTGCTGCTACTTTACGTGAACCACCTTAAAGATGGTTTTGAAGTATCTACACTAGTTTAACTACATGAATGGTCTCATTGGACACACTCCAGGCATCTGCTATTGGCTACTGTTAGACACAGGACATGGGGTTAGATATCCTTTGGTTTGATATGGCACAGCTGTAAGCTATTGCCAGGCATGAGTGAGGCACCTGAAGTTTAAAAAGAAACAAAAGAAAGACCCCCTGTGGTTAAATTCTAATTTTTCTTTAAGCTACCAGCAAAAATTGTGTTCCACCACACTGCAAGAGTACTAGAGGTGAGTGAAGGAGAAAGTAGTATTGTTCATAGGTTATGTATAGTGGGCAACATTGGGGGATTAATCAACCCCCAAAAGTGTCATATTAGCTTTCAAAGTTTTAAAAAGTCTGAAAGCTTTCTCTGAAGAACAGCACAAGTGAGTCCATTCTTGGAGTGGCAGCAGCAAATGCTGTCAGGTTTTTCCGTTGTCCTCACAGTTTTGGGCATTTAAGTATTTCTTGTGCAACAGTAACCCACGTGCAGCCTTCAACATTTCTTCAAGAGCTGCTGTACAGTGAAGTATTGGCCCTATATTTATAAAATTCAGGAAAACTGAGACATTTTTGTCAACCTATTGCACTTAAGTGGCTTGGCAAGTTAAATGAGGTATTTAGGGAGTGGTTACTTGTGGCTATCAGTGGCTTCTTTTACAGCACAGCCACCAGTTCAATATCAGTAAAGTGACTTCTCTGACCTTCTGACAGTGTGGGCCCCAGCAAGCACTTTGTGTTTCTTTCATGTGTGAGAATATGCATGCATAATAGTAGTGAATGTTTGCTCTGTGCCTGAAATAATGTAATGCTCATTATGAAGAACTGAACTTCACCTCTTCTACCTTTTTTTTAAAGAAAAAAACCCAACAACATTCAAACCTCTTGAGTGCACATTGTACATTATTTTTCAAACATATGTGCTACTTTTTTTTCAAATGGCTATATAATGCTACCAACAAGGTATTCAATACATTGTAGGAGAATGTTTAGCTAGCAGATTGGTGCTTCTAAAGGTCTGATAAAACCATGTTAAGCTTATTAGCTAAGACTTTTGTTAATGTTTTGTGCTTTTGTCTGGAGGCTAATCTGGAAGAAGGAAAGCAAGAAGGAAAATTAAAGATTTGGGCCTACTGCAGATATGGTGGACATATGATTTACAGCTTAGCAGCTGTTGGCCACAGGAGAACATGTAGCTATTGAAGTTTTTCCAGACAAATACTTCTTTTAACAGATCATTTTTTGCCATAAAATCACCTTTGGATCAAAAACTCTACAGCTTGCAAGAACTTCTCCTTGATTAAAACAGGATGCTGCTTCACATTCTAATTAGATGTGATGTTTCTTTGGAGCCAGTGCAACTGAAAGCCAGGTCTAAGTATTTCACACTTCCTTTTTTTTTTTTTTTTGTGTAATGTCATACTGAAGTCCTGCCAAAAGATTCTGAGGGTGAAGAATCCTAGTTACTGCATTTGCAGTGTAACCTGATCTGCGCATGGGATGGGGTGACGGGGGCTTAGTGTCCTTACTTAAGAGTGGTTTAGGTTATTAATGTAGTCAATAGTTTTAATTCCCTCCAATAGATCTTTATACTTACAGCTAATAGGTAACTGTTTGAATTGATTGATTCAAATGGATTCTAAGTCAAAAGGATGTTTTCAGAAATTCTCTTCAGTGTGGGTAGCCTTCATTGAGACTGTTCTCAACAGGCCATCAACTCTAGTGCTCACTTGAATTTTTTTTTTTCTTTTTTCTGAAAAGGTGCATGTAACGTTGATTTTTTGGAATAAAATTTTATGTAGGACATTTATGTAATGTATGCTGTGTTTGTAATTTTTTAAAGGATAGGGTAAGCAATCAAATATGCAGGATGCAGCTGACTTTGTGAATTATGCTTGTTTGCAGTCGATTGATGATGGGATGAAACCTGAAGCCTCAAATCACAAACTATTCTTTTTCATCCTGCTCCTGCACTAGACACGTTTCTGAGAAACTGTGCCCTCTATTTGAGCCACAGTGTCTAGTGTGTATAAGAATATACTCAAGAATGCTTCTTTTTAAGAAGTGCAACATTGGATGACTAAGAACGCAGGTTAGGCAGAAAGAATTGGCTGTGCTTACCTTTTCATTAGATGTAGATGAAGCTTATGTTCATGGATTATTATGTACCAGGATTACAAAGAAGCACATTGTATTTTATCAAATCTTATCTGTATTCTTAAAAGGATCAGCTGTTAAAATAGTTAATCAAATAAGGGGGGGAGGTGTCAAACTGAGAGGATAGGCCCTTTTCCTTCTGTCCTCCTTCAGCAACAAAAGACAGTGTATTCAGTGAAGGGCAGAAACTGATAATTTGATTTCAGGAAAATGAAAATATCCACATTGAGTTTTCAGCTGTGACTGTGGTGGGTTGACCCTGGCTGGATGCCAGGTGCCCACCAAAGCTGTTCTATCACTCCCCCCTCCTCAGCTGGACAGGGGAGAGAAAAAAAATAACAAAAGGCTCGTGGGTCGAGATAAGGACAGGAGAGATCACTCAACCAATTACCATCACAGGCAAAACAGACTCAACTTGGGGAAAATTAACTTAATTTTTTGCAAATCAACCAGAGTAGGGTAATGAGAAATAAACCCAAATCCCAAAACACCTTCCCTCCACCCTTTCCTTCCTCCCAGGCACAGCTTCACTCCTGCATTCTCTACCTACCCCGCCAGCAGCGCAGGGGGACAGGGAATGGGGTTTACAGTCAGTTCATCACATGTTATTTCTGCTGCTTCATCCTCCTCAGGGGCAGGACTCCTCACGCTCTTCACCTGCTCCCACGTGGGGTCCCTCCCATGGGAGACAGTCCTCCATGAACTTCTCCAAAGTGGGTCCTTCCCACGGGCTGCAGTTCTTCACGAGCTGCTCCAGCGTGGGTCCTTTCCACGGCGTGCAGTCCTTCAGGAGCACTGCTCCAGTGTGGGTCCCCCACGGGGTCACAAGTCCTGCCAGAAAACCTGCTCCGTGGGCTCCTATCTCCAAAGATCCGCAGGTCCTGCCAGGAGCCTGCTCCAGCGTTGGCTTCCCACGGGGTCACAGCCTCCTTCGGGAACCCACCTGCTCCGGCGTGGGGTCCTCCCCGGGCTGCAGGTGGAGATCTGCTCCCCCGTGGACCTCCCTGGGCTGCAGGGGGACAGCCTGCCTCACCGTGGTCTTCCCCACGGGCTGCAGGGGAATCTCTGCTCCGGCGCCTGGAGCATCTCCTCCCCCTCCTTCTGCACTGACCTGGGGGTCTGCAGGGCTGTTTCTCTTACATGTTCTCACCCCTCTCTCTGGCTGCCGTTTCTGTCTGTCCCGCAACATTTTTTCCTTCTTAAATATGTTATCACAGAAGCGCTAGTACTGTTGCTGATGGGCTCAGCCTGGCCAGTGGTGGGTCCGTCTTAGAGCCAGCTGGTATTGGCTCTGTCGGACACAGGGGAAGCTTCCAGCAGCTTCTCACAGAAGCCACCCCTGTAACCCCCCCTCCCCCAAAACCTTGCCACACAAAGCCAGTACACCTACTTAAGTTGGTATCAGCCTGCATAGCTCTGTGACAGGGTTCTTTAAGCATGCTGTGAGACAGATGTGAAAAGATATACAGGATGACCTGGAGGCAGAATGAAAACTAAAACATCTAGGTTCAGCAAAGTTCTTGCCACGATAGGTTGTTTCTAATCCTTAGGCACTTTTAACCACTGCAGTTCTATGTTCTGTGTCACGTGTGGCCATATTAATTGATTTGCCATATCTATTCATATAGCAGAATGAGTTGCTTTGGTATTAGAGGAAGCATACCTTAATACTTCAGGATAGGCATTTAATTCTCTATGTTTTTCATCCATATACTCGTTGTGAGGCCTTGAGCAAGTCATTTAATTTGTGTGTCTCCTGTAAGTAGGATAGAACTGTTTTTTCCAAAGTTGTCAGTATCAAACATATTCAAACATTAGTGTTTCTTTTTTGGTTATCTTGAACTTGACTGTCTTCAGCAAGAAGCCAAGAGCCAGTGAGTTGTTTGACATCATTGATAAACACCTGGCCCACCTAAACAGTGTTAGCCAAGTTCCCATCTCTGTTCAAGTAATCTTGAATGATAAGCAGCAATTGCTTCCTAAATACAACATTTCAGAGCATTTAGTCACAGTAGTCAAGTTAGAATTGTCTTTGTGCATCTGATAATAATTTTGCCCATAAACCAAGTGGGAAGAAAGGGTGTATCCTAGATAATTCCTGAGAATATTCTGCTAAAAGTGATGTCTGAGACATGTTTGACTATCACATATCATGGGGGAATATGAGAAAAAGTGGTAAAGCCATAGATGTATTCTGTCACAACTGGAGACAAAAATATAACTGGTAAAAGCTCGTGTTTTGCATTACCCCATGATGTGATTTCTCCTTGATCCCATGAATTGTTGTAGTTTCTAAGTAGAATGTAATTAGAAAGCATGTGGACCTCCATGTGGTGTAACTGAAAAATATGTCTAGAAAAATAAATCACTAACAGCTAGCTTTTTTAGCCGTTGCTTTGAAATTCTCTAATTGGATTATTAGCAGATGGTGCCATTTCTATTGTCTTGCCTCACAGCAGCTTTTTTCTGAAAAAGGAAGAAAAAAGTACTCTTTATTCCTAATTAGAAGATTGTTTCATCTGGAATATGTTGCCTTTAGTAATCTGCCTTATAGCTGTTGTCAAATAGTGGTAGATGAGATAATTTCACTGATTTATAGATCTTTCCTAGAGAATATGGTTTGTAACTTGTTTCCAGTGAAAAGTAAAACTGTTACCTTGCTGTTTTTTTCCCTCTTGTAAGATGGCCCATTGAAAAATGATGCCTAACACATATTTGTGCTGAAGACCCTTTGACTTATTCCTCTAGAAGTTGAAGTGTAATATTAATTTGCTTTGGGTTTGGTGAAAATGTGTTGTCACAATATGGTTTATGTAACTTATCTGAAATTTTTCCTTTTATCTACTTCATTAACAGGTGAAAGTACTCTTTCATTTGGGACATAAGCTGTGTGCCCCATTCAGTTAGTAAATAGCTTAAACAATTTGTATTCTAATTTCTGTGCAGGTAAAAGTTTTGCTTGTAACTATTTAGTTATCTAGTCGATGAATCTTCCTGAATGTTATATAACTAATAATTTGTTGTCTGGGTATAAATAATTAATCCTAGCAAGTGGAGCATGACTTTGCAACAAGACTTGGGATATATCCTCAGGTGGAGAACAACTCAGTTTTAGTATGATGGGAGCAAACAAGCAAAAATTTAGTCCTAAGTAGTTCAGTTAACTTTGAAGGGTGTGTGAATACACTATTTACTGATCAGCTTCCACTTACTTTGCCCTATAAGGCTTGGTTTTTTTCTTTTTTTTTTAAGCAGGTGTATTAAGTCCATTTTTAGTATAGATGTTTAGGCTCTAAGACTCCTGTTAGAGACAGATGAGTTTACCTGTCAACTTTGGGAGGAAAACTATCCCATCCTTGCATAAACTTGTGTTGTAGAATGCCACATTTATGAAAAACTTCATTGAAGTTTTCTCAGTGAAGCAGGAGACTACAGGAATTAATTAAGATTTACAAGAGTAGAGATGACACATAGTTGCCACTTAAGTGGCACATGAAGAGCAGACTTCAAGTTTCCCCAAATCTAGAACTGTCAACCTGAATTTTGTAAGTGTCAAGGTCTCTAACAGTAAAAATTGCTAGGTGAGCGAGTGTTTGTTAGTGTACATGGATGGAACCTTTGGAGTCTTGACAGCATTTAGCAATTTACTCTCTGTCTTGTCTAAAACATAGCAGGACTTATACATTTTGTTTGCTTCTACCAGCATCAATGCACATGCAGTGTGCTATTTTTACACTGAAAAGGTCGTGGTAACTCCTCTTGCCAGTTGAAAAAATATCTTGGAAAACAAATGCAGCTTTTAGATAGTTCTGCGGTACTTGTTGCTAACTAATTTGGGGAAACTTTTGACACACCTGTTCCCAGAAGGGAATAATTTAAGCTTTTCCTGTTAAGGATTTGACCTGTTTTGATTATATTTGCTCACCAAATTGGCCACCAAAACTGTTAGACAGTAAATGCAAATACTTGCACAAATTCATATTTCTCAAATCTAACCACTTGTACCGATCGACAAATGGATACAGCATGTACAGTGGGTTATTAAGTATTATACACTTAATCAGATGCACATAGAACCTCATGCAGTGTTTAAGTTTCCTGTAATGAACAGGAAAGACATACTTAAATGAACTATTTCTTTCATATCACTTACACAGATGTATTTTGCAATGAAGAAGGCAACATTTCAAACTGCAGTTGTTTACTGAAATATTAAGAACATCTGCGATAAAGCTGGAGAGGAAGAGATGTAGTAAAGTTAAACTTAATAGAAGCATATCAAGCAGCTTGCCATTTGTGGTACTGACCAATAAATAATCTCTTTTAGGCTTTGTTACAACTTCCTAACCTCTGTGTTTGGGAATAGTCTCCAAAGGAAATATTTATTTTCCTTTAATAGCTCTCCTGTGGACCATGAACTATGGAGTTCCAGTGTCGGTGATTAAATGGTAATCACCATCTATACACTGGTTTTTACTGTAGACAGATACTGCTGTCACGTAACTTTTCTGTTTTGCCTTCTACAGTGCAATCTTGCAGCAAGAGGTATACCTACTCATAAACTTTCATACATCCTGTCTTCAGAAGTAGTGGAATGGTGGGCCTGATCTATCTAGCATATGCACTATTCTGAATGCTATTGAGTAAAAGTTTGTTAGCAACAGTGCTGAACATGGGACAAAATAGTGTTCTGAATGATCAAGGTTAAGTAATGAAATGCCACATGAATTTACCTAAACAAAGCAGCTGGACTTAAGAGTCAGTCCAAAGATTTAGAACTTGGATAAAAAAAGTAATGTGCATTGTTGTACATTTGTGAGTTTTTATTGTTTGGAATTAAGAGTTATCTTGGTTTTACAGTGTCGTCTGGTCACTTCTGAAGGATACGTTTATATTTCTGTTTTGGACAGCTGTAGTAGTGACATCATTACTGCAGCATGTGTTTATAGAAATTATCAGGCTTGAAACCTATTATGAGGTTTTTATGCCTTGGTTAACTATGTCTGGTTATAGATTTCGAGGTATGTGATGGGCTCTCTAGGGGTGATGCTGCTTGAAGCTACAAAACTGTATCTATATTGAATCCATATTGTAGATACTGATGGGTTGGAATGTTCCCTGATGTAATGGGTTGAGTAAGCAAAGTAAAAGGAAATCATGAACTTGTGTTGTATTTGTCTGTATATACTGGAGTTCCTTAATGTGTTTCTTCTTGAGGGATGCAAAGAAGGGCCTGCATAAAAGCCAAAATTGTACTAGTAGGTGTTAAACAGTGAATGCCACTCCAGTTGTGCTTGTATAGCCCTGCCCAACAAAGCTTGTGTACACTGACATGCAATTGAGTGACTTTTTGCAGTCCTCAAGAATCCACTCAAGGCAGCAGAAGTAAACTGAAAATGTACAGAACGTACGGCGCTTTTCTTTCAGGAGCTGGTAAGCACTTGTCAAAAACTTGACGGCTGAAACCCAAAAGAGAAAAGAAGCCTCTTCTAGGTAGGTCCAGGGGATGGGTGGTGGGAGGAAGGGATATGAACATCTGGTGGGAAGAAAGGGTAAGAATGGAAAAGAGCAAAGGGCAGGCTCACAGCATGGGTAATTCACATATGCCCTGTCATGCGTGAAGCAGGGGTTGGGACTCAAGCAGTTGTTTGTGCAGATTGCTGTACAAAGAAATCTGCGAATTATAATCAGAGGGGAAAAAGATTTTTTTATCATGTTTGGTCTCGCACTGGTATTTTCCTTTTTTATGATGTACTGTTTATTAAATCAATTAACTTATCAATTGCAAATAGGGAAATTAGTTCACTCAGAATCATGTACTTTACATCAACTTTCCCACATTTCAAGGTGGGGGCCTCACTGGTGTTTGGTAGCCTCTTAAATTTGAAAATTAGACCTTCTTGCTGTCAAATTTAGACTGAAGTTTGGGTTGGAATAATATTTTGTAATGATAATACAAATAGAATGTTAGTTAATCCTAAGTCTCACATGTACTTCTGGAACTTTGGCTGTTACTGGTAGAAGAGCAAACCTCTTCTACTGCCTGATTCTTACTGAAGCTGTGTATTTCAGTAAATATTTAAACCTGGTTCATCAAGAACTACTCAAGAAAGTCAGGACCCTCAGGGCACCAACAGGCTTTAATGGTCCAGACTAGCCTCACCTGGGACCCACACTTAACACTACCCCAGGTACTCATGGGTCTCCTCTAAGCTTATCAGCCTGGGTCCTTCAATTCCTGCCTAAGCTTTATCATAGGAGTCCCTATCTCTGGCACTGCCTCCTGGAGGGACCTCAGCCCTATTCTGTAGGTAGCTTGTCTCCTGCATGGGCCCCCAGCCTTAAATCGTCGCCTTATCTCCAGCCCTATCTCTGGCCCTGTCTCCCTTTGCTCCTGCCTGGGCTTCTTGGGTGGACCCTGGCTCCAGGCCATACTTTTTGTGTGACAGGTTCTGCTGCATTGTTTTTGACAGTAAGACTCTACCCCTGCAAGTTGGGAATACGTTAAAGGAAGGGCAGGGAAATGTTGAAAAGAGGAAGTTATTTTTTTCTGGCAGGTTCATCAAACTTAATTGTTCCAGAACTGAACAACTTAACAAATTTGTGTTAACGTGATATATGGTCTATGATTAAGTTGACAGAAGTAAATATTCTGGTACATGCAGGAACTGCTTTTACTGCAACATGGGCAAAGTAGCCTTCAAATTTCATTAAAGGGTTAAGAATTGGTACCAAAGCTTGCTTAACACTATGCCTAGCTAATCACTAGGATCAAAGACTAGCCTAAAACCTTTTCTGTGAGCATCACTGAAAATGTGTGACTGAGTTGAAATAAACTTCTCAGCATTTCAAGCTCTTAAGCAGTTGTGTGTACTGATGTAAATATAGGTGTTCTTGGATCTGCAACATTAATTACCACTGGATGAGGGATTTCTATTCATTTCTTAACAGCTACTGCAGTAGAAAAAAAGTTAGTAGCAGAAGCATAACAGGGGTATAAGTTTCTTATATCTTTATGCTACCAAAAGCCTTCGTATGTACAATTTTTGGCATAAGTACTGGTGCTGGCATCTTACTTAACTCTGGCAGTAACGTGAAGAGGAGAACAATGTTAAACTGATATAATGGTGAATGGTTTGCCAGGGTATCTATGTCAGACCTTAGCTAGTGGGTATCTAGTCTCAGCCACTTCCTTTTGTTACTAGAATAAAATTTTCAAGTGCTGATTTTCTTCTTTATTGCTGGATTAAAACATAACTTCTAAGAGTTCCAAAAAATCCTAAATCAGAAGATTGTTACCCGGGCTGGGCCTAGTACTGCTACGAAGGGTAGCCAAATCATACACGATAATGCCTTAAGGTATTATTTCTGCATAGCTCTTCCTGTGCCATGTAGATGTACCAGTTCATGTGAATCTTCATTCTAGAATCATTAAACATGTTTTCTAAAGATACAACAATCCCAATTTTTACCCAAGAGGACTAGCTGTCTATTCTTGACAGTTCACTACATTATTTCCAGTACCCTTTGAGTCTGATACAGATCTGGTATAGCTCTTAAAGAGCTGAAGTCTTTTCACCTAGGAGCTTTCAATTATTTGAGTCCTTATGGGGTGAAATTTTTTTTCAGGCTATCCAAATTATAAGAGCTGAAAGGTAAATCATAGACAAACTGCAATTTCTAAGACAAAGACAGGTAAAGATATGGATATGTGCCTGAATGGAAAATTCTGCTGAAAGCTTATCTTCTGCCTTTTCTATGAAATTCTGCCAGTAACTTAAACAATGAAAGGTTTTCTTCCAGCAATGAAGTCATAATACTAGCCTCCAGCAAAAATTACCTCTTCCAGGTTCTGAAAGCAATACTCAATAGTATGCTGCTAAGTTACTGAAAAGCTGGCTTTGCAAAATTAAGGTGTAATAACTGATCAAGCAGTTTACCACATCCTGAACCAAATAAAAATGTTCATGTTGGCTGTTTCTGTAGCTGGCTCATTTACAAGCATGTGCGATCATGGGGAAGGGGTTAGAGTAGAAAAATGTGAAGGCAACATCACTAGCACCCATCTTGCTTATCACTGTTCATCTGGTGTATTTGTATGGGATACCAAATAAGTAGCTGTATTTTAAAGGAAAACTTACGTTGCATTCATATTGCTTAAGTAATTTGTGGTGTTGCACCACCAAATACTCCTATGCTTGCCCTGCATTCTGTGCTTCTATGTTTTTGCAACTGGGTCTCTTCATTGAAGTGAAATTCAGGGAAAATGGCAGAGTAACTAAAAGATATTGTGCTGCTGTTATATTTAACAAGCTTTATTTGCCAGTTCCCCAAAGAAAAAAGTTAGAGCACCTGTAATTGTTGAAAGATGTTTAGTGTTTCTGGCAAGTTCTACTTTTCTTTTTTTCAGAGTGTATCCTTGCTTCCTCATCATTTTTTTTTAATGTGATCAACTCCCATGGGACTGGAACAATTCTTTTGTAGTAGGCGAAAACCAATCTGGAGACAACAGGGTCTCATGTGCATCTGAACTTTTGTTTTAAGGCAAGGCCTGATAGATAGCAATACTTATGCTTTTGAAGCTTTATCTTGCTTAATCAAAATCAGGCAAGACCAAAATCTTTTTTTCAATGCCAGAGATGCACTGACTGGCAGATGTGTCTTGATCCTCTAGGGGCCTGGGTGGGTTTATTCTTTTTTTGTTGTTTTGTTTTCTTTCACAGACTCTTTAATCATAGCAAGTGTGACTGGGGTCTCAAACATATAATACAGAAGTGTTCCAATGCTTATGAATTTTTAAGATCTTATCCATCTTATGAAAATGTAATTAGGTCTGCCAGCTCCTGAATCTTCCTTCCTTCAAGTTTTCTTTACTGTTAGTGGGGGGTCCAAAGCCATTTGCCTTTGTGTGTCTGTGGAATGATCCTTTCATCAGAGTTGGTAGGTACTAGTTGTTATGCTTCATGAGACTGAAGCCTTGACCATATTGAAAATTAATGCTATACTTATGGGTAGGACAGTGATATAAAGTGGAGATTGTAAGGAGCAGTATAGAGCCTGGAGAGGTAGCCTAGAGATAGTAGGGTGGGGTAAAAAATGAGGATAAAAATAACAAGATCATATAAGAGGATAGCATGAATTGTATTAACATCATAACAGATACTTCACACTAGAGCTGTACTAAGAATTTATTATGAATTCTTCAATTTCTGCTCCAAACTGGACACACTCAACAAATACTGTCAAAAATGCTGCATGTACCACAATACAATTACCACAAAACAACAACAGCAGCAAAAAATCAGCATCTTCTAATCACATTTGTTCACAGCAAGCTTTTTGTTTTATATTCCATGTTTCAGGAGTGGGTTTGTGCATGGAGAAAGTATTTACAAATAGGCAGCTGGGTGAGGAAATAATTCTGTGCATTATAGCTGTGTTTAAGTCTGGAAAGATTTGCTAGCATCACCAGAACCTTACAGACAGTAAAAACTTCACAGTTCAGCAAAACTTAGAGAGTAACACAGTCCCTCTAAGACTTCTTTTTCTCCAGCTCCCGTTTTTCAAGCTATGCAGTAGACACCTGCAGTTCTTTTGCAAATATTAAACCCTGTGAAGAAACTATAACCTCTTCATCTGTTGTTTAATGTCTGTACAGTAAGTTTAAAATCTCCCTAGTATCTAACCTACCAGTCTTGAAAAGGTTAGGGCTCTCTGCTACTGTCATAACATGTACAGTTCAGTATCATGATTACTGGATGAATTCCGTAAGAAAGAAGTTATTATAAGTTGAAATTGTTAAGGCTTACTGTTAAGACATTCACCTACAATCTTGTCACGTTGTTAAGAGTCAGTAATTTGAACACTGTAAGAATATATTGTAAGAAAGTAAGAAACAGCAGATTATTCAGAAATGAGGGAAAGAAAATGAGGACACCTTTTTATTTCCACTGGATATTATTGAATAAGAATCATTGATATAATATATGGAACCATTATGATTAATGCTTGTTACACTGTTCTTAAGTTTCCTTGCAAAAAGAAGGAAAATTTTGTCCTTATGTTAGGACTAATGAGAGAACCACCAATGCTTGTAGAACTTAAGAAAAGTATGTTAACATTATTCTCTTTTAAAGATGTGATGGCACTACGGAAGTCCTCTATTTCTTTCAGCTTGACATGTTTTGTGTTCCCTCTGTAGTTCACCAGTTATCCTTATTTTATTTGTATTGAAAAAAATGGTGGTGGGGAGAAGCTAACTTTTTGCTTGAAAAAGGATGGAAATGCTAAAACTGATTGGTTTGATTAATCTCTTGCTTCCATTCAAAATCTCTTCATCTTCACACAATCTTTCCCCTTGCTCTCCCTAGCTGTGTCTTGCAGGCAAGGTAGCCCTTAAAGCTTGTTATGGGTTTTTAAGCAGAATAAACTGAAGCTTGATCAGTGAGGGTGGAGGCTGCTGCCTACAAGTATTTGAGGGGGAAGAGGTGTATGAATTCTACATCACATGGATATAAACTACCCATAGATTAACATTGGCTTACAATTATGAGAAGATTTTGATTAGACCATTCTCTGACCACTTTCCTGTAAGACTGTTGTAAGGCCAGGCATGGGATGGATGGGTTTATGAAACGTAGCTATATGATCTGTTGGTCATCTGCAATCTCAGGAAAATGACTCATTGCATAAAGAAAAAAGACTGAATTTCGTTTAAACTCAGTTTTGTGGCTAGTTGCTTCGCAACGTACTGGTCAGTTTCTAAGCTTGCTCCGATATTTCAGAAGTTTTTCCCTAATTCTGCCAACTTCTCCTGCATTGGATATACATATAAAAGGAGTTTTGTGGCTTAAATACTGTTAACTGAGTCACGACAAAAACTTGGCTTATATTGATGGATTGCACCATTCTTCTTGCAGTATTTCTACACTGTACTCTTGGCACTGAGGAGGAGAAGGGGGAGGCAGTGGCTGTGTGTGCTGAGTCTTCTGTATCAGCCAAATAATTCAAACTAAATTTCTTTGTTACAATTAGTAGGGTTATTTTGATCTGAAACTAAGCCATATTTCTAAATGGTCATATTCCTAAATGAAATTACTTTATCCAGACATTTTGTTAAACATAGGCTGATGCATCACCTTTAGCCATTGTCTTACAAAGAGACAGACTTATTTAAAGGAGAAAGTTTGGTCACGGGTGGTGGGGAGCAATGCTTATAGTCTCTTGCCTTACATCTTGCTGATCTTGATAATCTGAGCTTTCCTCTTATCCTGGCACACTTGTGTGAACATCATTCAAATGTCATTTTGGTCTAAAACTGGAAAGTCACCAAGAAATGTTTGGAAACAATAATGTTGTTCATCTGTAGCTTCTGAAGGTAAAGCTGCTTTATAAATAACAATGAGGTTGATTGGCTGAAATGTAATCGATACATAAAGATGTTCCATTGAACTTTGTAAATTAGTAGTCATTAGTTTAGGTTTAAAGAAGGATGGGGGTGGGATACTATCAATATCCTTTAGTGATATCCAAGCAAATAGTCCTGTACACACTTGAATGATTGAGGCAAACATTCCTCTGAAGAAGCAGAGAGTAAATTTTTTGTGTTGCATTTGGGTTTCTTAATCTTAGAGGTTATTCAGCCAAATTCATCTCAACGTTAGGCACTTGTACCACTGACTCTTCTCACTTTACATTAGTATGTGTCTTTGCTTTCAAGATCTATTGACATGACACTTGTTTAGTTTTGTTGTTGTTTTTAATTAAAATTCAGTAATAATAAGAACCTTAAGCCAACTTCCACACTGGTTAAGTTTTACCTAACAAGTTCTAATATATATTGGGGGGGGGGAGAGAGCTCACGTCTACCTACAAACATCACCACTAACTCATCTGTAAATGATAAGCCATAAACTTACCACTTACCAAAAGGAAAGTTAGCTTTTCAGTTGTTTTTAAGCAGCCTACATATCAGCTTTACTGACAATGCATCATCCCCTTGCTTCCCTGATCCCCTTTCTTTGTGCTAGTATGTCTGGAAAATTTGCCCACACTGCAATGCAAGGCATGCTACATGTATTTGATACACAGCTACAAAATGCTAGTGCTATGATATGAATGATGTGCTGCGACTTCTCTTCAAAATCTCTTGTCCTTAAAGGATAGTACTGGTGATATGAGATAATAAGTATCAATGTTGTAAAAAGTGTCAATAACGTACAAGCTACTTATGCTGCAGGGTGAACTTGTCATGTACAAACTTCCTGCTTCTTCATAGCTATTTGATATGCACCGGCTAATAGTTCACAGTGAATCCCTTTGGAATAATAGAACATGTAGGCAAGTATGTTTGAGGGCAGTTCCTCCCTGCTTGGATATATGTTAACCTTGTGTGACAACACTGATGTCATAATGAGCGTCAGCTTATTTGACATTGCGTTACTACTTACTCAAGAAATATATCTTCCAAAATCATCTAGGTGATGTAAAGCCTGTCATCTTTACTGTGCAGAGCTTGTTGACAGTGAACAGAATTTTAAACAAAGCACGGACTATCTCAGATCAGGATCTGGAAGAAAATGTTTTTGACAGTTACCCTTTATCTAAAATGTTTTTGCCAAATACCAGTTAAATTGGACAACAGAGATTACTTAGTATACTATATTAGATCTCAATTTTGAATGTGAAGTGCTAAGCTCATTTTGTTGTTTATTCTAGTTAACATCTGCAAATCTGTATCTGGAAAATAATCATAGAAGTTAATGTACACATTTAACTGGGCTCTGTGAAGGGTTTTGACTTGGATCAATGTTACCTAATATACTAAAGTATGTTCGCTTAAACTGCCATATGTTTTATTTCCCAGTTCATAGGCAAACATAAGACAGTTAATAGCTAATTGCTTTAGTTCTACTCTTCTACTAACTTTCATTTTTAACCACTGCCCCGCCCCCACTGCCTCCTTCCCCCAACAAAAAGAGAAAGTGTTCTGCTTTAAACTTCTTGTTGATTGTTTCCAAGAGAGGAGGATTGATCCCAAATTATTTGTAAACATGATTTAATCAAGGGTTGAACTTGTCTAAGGACAAAACAAAACTTAGGGCGTAGTGTTTCAACTGCACTCCTAAGAGGGCTTTAATTCAGAGAAATGTTTTCCTTTAATCTTTCTTGTCTCAACATGTGTCCCATTCTTCCTCCCATCAGTTTTTTTAACCCTGATATACACTTATATGCAATATACTAAGTTGTTAATATGTTTTGATGAAAGGAAATTGTGCATAAAACAATATGTTTTGGCAAGAGTGTGTGCCAGAAGTAGGCCCTCCCTTGATGTGTCAATGCAGAAATAAATACAGGAGGGGGGGAAAAATGCTGGAGAAACAAATACAAATAGAGATTGGACACGGCAACACTGTAAGTTTACAAATAATATCTATTAAGCAAACATTAAGACTGGAAACTTAAACAAAATGAAGTTCCCCAGACACATGAAAGCCCTCACTACTAAACCTTAAAATAAAACAGAAGATATGAAACTGAAGTGATGAGGTGATTGTTTCTCTTCCCAATTTGCTTTCTTGAAAGGCCTTAATACACGAGTGTTCTTCACATTGCAACAGCAGCTTCAGGGATCCCGTTTGGCCCGTGATTATAATCTTCCTGTCTCGGCCAGCCACGAAGAAGCCTTTTGCTTTGTGGAATAGTTGGAGGACATATGTTTTGGCTTGCTAGTTCGTTATCACAGGAGTGTGCTTGCAAATCAAGCTTTGTGAACTGTTACGTATATGGCTTCCTGAGACTTACTTTTATGTATCTAGTAGGAGTCATATGAAGAGAAGTAGCTTCCAGAAAATATAATGTCTTGGGTCACATCAGGCTCTTGGTCACCAGAACAATTAATATGCCTGAAGAAATCTTGGAGCAGGAGGTTGGCAGTGAACTGATCACTTATTAATCTGCAGTGAGCCAGGCTGAACCATAGTCTAAATGGGCTTGTCTACCTCATGCTTCACAAGTTTGAAATATATGGAGAATTCACTTCAGAACTATGGAGCCTTGTTCTGGCACAGGCTATAGCAGAAAACAATGCTTCTTACCATCACTAATCTCGGGTTATAATGTACTAAGTACAAGGTATCAGGGCAGCTGACCAGGTGAACACCTAATAAAAGTTTGTGCTTTGAGTTGTAAATAAATCTGAATACCAATTCTAGTCCTTGAAGTGCTTACTAATTCACTATCCATTGATGTATACTATGAAAAACACAGAAACTACCCATAATTTAAGCACTACAGATATATGGGTTATCCTAATAACGGTAAGGCAGATAGTCTATAGGATCAACAGGTTTATTTCCTTGTTTACTGGATTAACTCTTTCAAGAACTAGAAAGAAAATTCTATTAGTGAACCAATGATGAAATTAAAGTTATCCTATAATAGATGCAGCTCTTCCATTCTGAGTTCTGTGAGGGTGCTTTCTTGTATAGTGTTAGGAAATGTACTTTTTTGTTTGAAGTATAGTAACTTGATCTTTGACAAAGATTAGCAAATCTGTCTGAAAAAAATGGTCATAAAATACATGTGATAGTATTGCACTGGATGATCCCAGTATTCTGGTAATTGATTTGTACTAAAAGCTGGTCAAATAGTCTCATATTTAATAAATAAATAAAATCTATGTTCATCTTCCTTTAATTAACCCTTCTGACTGGGACTACTTGAATTTTGATCTGTGGCTTTCCTGGAGGTGCTGGGATTAAAAGACTGAGAATCAGATCTCTTAGGGAAAACTGGTGGCCTTTGTGGTTTGGATTAAAACTTAAATGTGAAACTAGTTTAGTCTGAAGATACAGAATGAAGGCAAATGAAAAGAAACCTGTTAAAAAAAACACTTGTGAAAAATACAATGGTGTCAGATCAGAATCACTTTGTAATTTGAGCATTGAAATTAATCTTGCACTTAATGAAGCAGTTAGGGCTAGCAATGTTACTGGTATTTGTGATGTGCGTGTAACACAGTTTAACATTGACAACTGCTGGGTTTTTATGGAGCAGTGTGCTATGTCTTAGCCAATCTAGATTATCAGAAGACTTGGTCATGCAGTGGTGACAGTGCTCTAGGACGTGTTCAGCATTTCAATTCTTTGCTTCTTTCTTCACAGTTCTCCATTCAGTGAGGAACTGAACTCTTACCTTCTGTAAGACCACTGCTAAGCAAATCAAAGGAAAGATAAGCAATTTCACTATGATGATCTGTTTTCTCTGCAGAAAGATGTAGTGCTGTCACTTGATGCCAGAGAGATGTAGTAAACCTTAGTTTGCCAAATGAGTATATTGACATTTATCATGCTGTGTCCTATAGAATGTGTATTTCAAGTGACACCAGCTTTTCCAATTTTGAACACCAAATGATTGTAAAAAATTGAGTCTTAGAAGAGAAAGTGCTAATCACAAATGTGAAGACAAAAAAATAAATCAGAAGCCTCGCTTCTGTCTGTATGCTGCTTGTGCACTGATATAACATGACTGATTTGGATTTAGCTCACTCAAGTTAAAGAAAAACCTTATGCAAAGATTTATATTTATCAAATGCTTTGAACAGGTCTTTAACTTGTATTCCAACAAACAAGTGTGCCTGCAGCATGTTAACCTCTTTGGACAGACAAGTAGTTATGGTAAGTAGCATGTGACTGCTATGTGACCATCATCCATGAGAGCTTGGCTCTTTTACCTTGCAGATCATTTTTTACTAACTGATTCCAGATGTCTAGTAAGGATTTCTTCACCTCAGTCGTTTGAGGGATTTATAGAATTGACACTGTTTCTTCCCTGGGGCCAGCAGTGTTGGGGGAGTGGAAAAGAGTTTTGCCTTTTGTCCTACATATTTGTTACTAAGATAGCATTTAAGCCACCACTCATGCTCTTGAGAGGAATGTCTAAGATGTTCTCACCTGTATTGCTTCTAGGGTAATTACATGTTTAGGAAATGAAACAGGCTGTTTGGCTAATTTAGGTGCATGGCTCCTTGGGTTACTTCTCTTTGAAAGAAACTGCTGGCTTAGGTGTTCTCTTGCCGGGGAAATATTGGTGAAATTCTTGTCTTGCTTTCCATAGTGTCTGTACAACATGCTAGGAATTACAACAGGAACTTCATCTGTGTAAAAAGTCCTGTGGATGTACCAGAATAATCTCGAGCTGTTTTTATCCTGCACAAGAGGGAAACCTGTGATACTCCATGGTTTTATACACATTAATATATAACACCCCAAAAGCTGTTAGTGTGCCCTTCTCCCTGAAGTAAACTGAATTCAAATGCTTCAGTTAGGAGACTAACTCCAAGAGTAGAGCCCTCAAGGAATCTGAGGAAGGGAGACTTGCCATCTGGGAGGTACTGTATCAGCAGAAGAGATGTGAGATCAACAGGAAGAACTGCTACAGAGAAGGAACCCAAGGATGGATCAAGCAACCCATAAATGTACCTTGAGCAAAGCTTTTCAGTGTCACATTCCATCCCCACCCTCCCACCACTTCTCACTGCCAAAAATAAAAGAGCTTTCTGGCTCAAGGTCTTATTAGAAGTGGTTTGGAACTATAAACAAAGATTACCTGTTTTGACTTCTGCTGTGTTGAGGGAAATACAATAGTGTGCTATAATTATAAAGAAAAGGATGGCATCAAAGATGCCAGACTCCATTATCTTCCTAGTTGGAACAATATGTAGGCCCCACAGTTTTTGGCTCACTGGGTTGAAAGTGAGATGACTCACATAAAATCTTAGCCTTAGGAGTCTTGTTCATTCTGATAATTGGTAATTTAATTAACTCAAATCTCTGAAAACTAATGAAAAGCAAACAGAAATTTATTTGATTTACCACTCCTGTAACTGACTCTAATTGAGTAGAAGCAAGCTTAGTCAGTTCCATTGCAAGATGAAACAAGTTGGCTTGTGCCTTCAGAGAAGGTGGTCATTTACAGTAATAATGAGAATCTATTAGCGTGATAACAGTCCAAAGACTTATCCAGTGATGATAGTGAGAGAAAGAAATAATACACCTGTTAGTGCATCTGCTTTAATTTTTTTTATGTATGTATATCTCATGGCTATAATGGGGCTTTTACAGCAGTTAAAATAGCTATTGACCTAAAAACTGTCAGAAACTGACCAGGAAGATTTACAGGCTACAGTTGAATGGATATTCCCATAACTGAGATCTTTAACATGCTGGATGTTGACTTACTCAGTTCCCAGGAATTTTCAGTTTCTGATGAATTAGTAGTGGTAGAGGGAGGTATGAGGTTTTGGATATGGAAGAATGTTTGAATTTCTGCAGTCACCAAATTAAATGCAAGTTAGAGGTCTTCCTTATTTTTTGTTTTATTTTGAAAGCTACTGTACTGAAAGTTCTTGATGCTGCACTACACTTCTGCTTCTACAAAGGTAGCTTTCAACTATGGAAAGAAAGAACGATGACCTTTGTACCTTAGGTTTGATAGGTTGATATAAAATACTCAAGAATCATTGTTTGGAAGACTGAAGTGCATGCTTTTCCATAAGTATCAAACATAATAAAATCTAGACAGATGATGTCACAGAGAGATAGTAGTTGGATAATTGAAATTATCGTACTGGCTCCAGTAGTTGCTTTTTACCTGAGAATTGGCTGTTGACTGATCTTACCGTGAGATACTTTTTTTTTTAAACCCACAACTTTTTAACCTCTATTAAGCATTTAAGTATATCAAATACACAGCAAATCTGTAAATCTGTGCATATCTCAAGGGGTTAAAAATGTACTTCATGGGAAGTCAGCCCATCAGCCCCCCCCACTAAAAAAGAGGGGAAACCCTTTTAGCAGTGGTAGAAAACAGAGGGGGTAAACCCCACATAATCTGTGGGAAAGGAGCAGTGAAAGCCCTTTATCCTCATATGAGTAATGAAGGATGGTCTATTCTAATGTCCTTTGCTGCTACTTCTGTCATGAAGTTTGCACCAATATAAAAACATGAGAGACACACTGGGCTTAAAACATAGGAAGCTATCTTTGTGTCTTCTGCTCTGCAGTTGACAGATGTGCATATTACCGTAGGTAAAATATTACATCTCATAAATTAATTATACTTTAATTCCATTAGCTCTTCTTTGGCTATTAACGTAAGATAGAAAAATATACCAGCTCTGATGCTGAGTCAGAGAACTGCACAAATAATGTGGATTTGTTAAGAATTACTTGCAGTTGTTTCTTATGAGGTCTTAGTCCCTGCAAACCATACAACAGTCATCACTTAAGTTAGTTTTGCAAATACCAAAATGTTATCTCTTGTATGGATCCATAGACTACAGCATTGCCAGAATGCTGATGTTGAGAATTCATTTGCAGAAGTGTTAGAGACAGTCACTGGCTTCAGTGTCTCATATTTTGGTAACCTCTTCTCTTTAACATAAACAGCTATTTTCTTTCATTTTTACTGTTTATCTTGTTTGGATACACAATAAGCTAGGGCCTGGACCCTGTTATAAAATTGCTGTACTAGATATTGACTGAGCCAAATTTTCTCCTTTTGTTTTCTGTGCCCCTAGTTACACCATTTCCAAGACTAATTTGTGTTTATTGAACCTCTGTGCAAGCACTGGTAGAGACCTTTTTCCTCCAAACATCAGTTGCACTGAAATAGATTCTGTAGATAGGAATATGAGCTGGTAAAGAACAGCAAACTACATGGTAATGCAAAAATTCTTTCTGTGTTTACTAGGGAGAGTTCACGACTATTTTGCAGTGTTATTATCAGTGCTCATCACTTTCCATGCTAAAAAACTGAGGTTTTTCAGAGAAGTAAAATGGCAGTACTGGTTATTTTCTTTGGCTTTGATACACTGATTTCAGAGGTTGTGTGTAGCTTTCAGAGTGTTGGAATGGAAATACATTGCATTGTCAGAAATGTATTATCTGAGTGTTTTTTCTAAGCTTACAGTCTTTTTGGGGAAGGGGGACACATTCTTTCATCTGAAAGGTCAAAGTGGATAAAAACATATGTAAACACTTGAAAAATGTATACCTCACAATTTAGTTGAAATTAGGGTGTGTTGTAAAGCAGGATCGTCCTTCAGTCCCCTTAACCCTCCCCCCAAGCTACGTATCCAAGGTATATGGAGTGCTTGCTTTGTTTGCAGTTTCTATGAACTGTAAGAATGGGAATAAAATGCTAAAATTCTCCTTAGAATAGTAATTTATAACTTGATGATCAGGAATGCCACAGGAAAGGAGTAGGTTTATGTCATAGTAAAACTTCAACAGTAAAGATGGTGCTTTTAACTGCTGGAATTTGAGTATAGGCTGAGTAAGTTTGGTAGGCTTGAGTCAAATGGACAGAAAAATACATAGGTGCTAGTAATTCTATGGAACTTACTGATTTTAATGTCCTCTGATATTGCTCTCCTCCTCCCTCTCTTAGTAAAGGAGTCCAAAAATGATTCATATCAAGTCTGGGGGACAGTATGCTTCATAACATTAGTGGATCATTGCAGTTATTGCAGTTAATTCATAGCTATAGAAACAATTCACTTAAAATAGTTTAAGATTGAGAAGTTCAGGTGTGAAACCTTATTCCCAGAAGACTGAAATTCCTTCAGTGATTCTTGGAATACCCTTGGTGAAATAAATGTGTATTAACTCCAAAAATAGAAATGTGGAGCCAGTTGGCCACAGTGCTCTGAATGCTAAGCACTTAGTTATCAGTCTTTACTGCTGTTTAGAGAGGCTGAATATTGCAGTTTATGTTGAGAAACTTGAGTTGACTCATTTGCTCTCAGAAAATCTAAAGATTTACATGACTTATCATCACATGCATTCAGTAGGCTCCTAAAGGTCTTCCTCATGTCCCAAAATGAGCCATTGACTGCAGTGGATATCTTTGCATTACAATCCAAAGATGCATCTTTTTTTAACTGTTTAAAAATTAACTAATGTACAGAATTATAATGCAGTTAATTTATGATGTTAACTGCAAATAAAATGAAGCTTTATTGACTGCTTCCATCGTATTCACATAACTGAAACTTCTTTATGGGAGGGACAGGGATAGACAGTTGAGCTCTTTCATAACCTACCTTCTTGTCACATGTGCTGACTGATGTTCCTTCCCCTTTCCTCCTCCCAACCTACGCACCATCTGTATATGCCCTCATACTTTTAGGCTTCCACAATATTTAACACTGGAACTTTCTGTTTAGCTGTTGCAATATATGTCTTCATGCCTAAACCCAATACATATCTTTTATTTCTGTGAAAAATGGTGTTGATGTAAAAGCATTTCAGGTTTAGCTGATGTGAATTGAAGCTTAAAAATGTTATCACAGGAAGTTCTTCGCTGTAACTAGCAGTACAATTTATGAACTGCTAAGCCTAGTTTTTTATATTGAAAGGAATGAGAAACAGTAAATCTCAACAGCTGCTGAGTTCAAGCAATTGGGTAAAATATAAAAGGTTATTTTAATATATGTTCTGTGGGCAAATTATCCACATATATCCCCCAAATATTTTTTTCTGAAATTGATTTTCTAAGTCGCTGACCACAACCCAATGCACACTGGTCAATTTTCAAGGAAGTATTTGGGAACTCTGTCTGCCACATGCACTGTAATGATGATTACAGTGTTGGCAACTCCCATTCAGTAGAAGTATCTGATCAAGTGATCCTCCAAGGAGTCTGCTGCTGATGGCTCTGGGCAATATCCTTGGATTTCAGCACTGAGCTCTGGCTAGGCTCCTCTGCAGAAGAGTCATTTGCAATCCTCTCTTCCTTCATCACCTTCAATAAACTACCCAGTGTTCCAGAATTTTGGCTGTGCTTCATCTTTGTGTCTATTTGCTTTCTTGCAGTCTCCCACTGTAATGCATAGCAGTTAATAAAATAACAAAAATGTCAGAAAGAGAAATACTGTATGAGAGAAGTAGGTAGACTTCCTAACAAAAGTTGAAAAACTAACTTGAGCAGATTCTAAACCAAACATACTTAACTGCCAGCAGTGATTTGAACAAATACTAGGGAACTGGTCTATGTTATTGAAAGCTCAACTTTCTCTTTGGTTGTTTCTTAGAAAGTGTATTTGAAGCACAGCCACATTAGATGCAACCAGGTATGTTCTTTCTCACCTGCCCAGAACACTGATGAGATGGGGGTGTTGAAACATCAAGGCACTTGGATGTATGGAAGTTGGGAAGATCCTAGTTTTCACTGAACTCTGTACATACTGTGGTTCCTTACAAGTGATGGAAGAACTGTGTCTTAGCAGATTTGTGTGCTCAGCAAAGATACTTTCATTTACTTCACCACTTTTTACCATGTTTAAATCAGTTTGCCACACCTTAGAGCATAAGAACAAAATGAAGAAATGTTTTAAGCAGTTCAAATCAAGTATATAAAAAATTCCAGGTGCTTTTGACCACTGAAATTCACAAATTTTGTGGCTCTTTGAGCAGAAATGGAAGATAATGGAGAAATGGCAATCTTGCTTATTTCAGGTTTTTGTAGATTATTCTTATCCTGCCCCAGTTTACAAGTCCATCAAAATAGCAAAATCAACCATTTGCTCCTTCTTTGCACCTTCAGAGATATCATAGGTTTTTATTCCAAAGACAAATGGGTGGACTTAAACCTTTCGGTATAACATTAAGGCTACAGAAGAACAATTTTCAGATTTTTTTTGGTGGTTGAAAGCATCTGCAAAATATCACTGCAAGGTAGGCAATGAAAGCATTATTTTCTGCAGAGTTATGCTACATTGCCATAGTCAGAAGTTTTAATAGCATCCCAACTGTAATTTTACAGGGTTTTTTTAAGCTGTTCATTACTTCAGTTTCTTGTGTTTTCTATCTTGAAGTTTCCACCTGTATAGTGAATGGATTGCTTCTGCTCAGTTCTCAATTTTTGTGTCTCTAATGTATATCAAGTGACATGATGTCAAAGCTACTCATAAGAAAAATTATCTTTTTCATTTGTTTTTCTGAGCATAATATTTTTTGAAATAGGTGCTTAAAATGATTTCATTAGGAATTTTAAGAAAAAATTAAAACTGTTTCAACTTTAATCCAAACCAGAATGAACTCTATCACACTAATTTAAGTTTAACAATTTTCAGGCTAAGCTGGTAGGCTTTCTACTGTGATCCATATTCTTTACTGGTATGTTAGTTTATGGTAGATTTTATACAGGGGTTATACTTCTGATGCGGTTCTGTTACTTTGTATCATTTCAATTAGAAATGAATTTGCAAACTCACTAACTAGGAGGTGCAAGTCACTTGAATGTTCTTCATGTTATTTTCCTGCAAACAAAGGAAATCTCCTTCTGTTGGGGAACACCTTTTTCACACTAACTCCTGCCTTTTTGTAGTGTTATGCACTGGCTCCTCAAGTGGCCTGTGTAGCCTCTGAGGGAGCAACTCAGCTGCCTCTGGACTATTCATATTATTGCACTGAGTTCTGCAAAGGTAACCAAATATTCGGGTTTAAATATTTGGGAATATCATAGGAATTGAATGCCTTATGATTTCATAGTAAGTGGTGCAGAACTGTTTTTAATAATGTATATTAAATCAAAAGTTAAGAAAAAATTGGGACTTAGTGATTGAGGACTGCTATTGAGGATAGGTTGAATCAAACACAAATGTAACCCCCTATATATTAAATGCATATCAAGAAAACAGCTCTCAGAATGCTTACTCTGTTTGGTAGCTGAGATCCTGTTCCTAAGAAGCACTTTTGTTGTATTTCTTTCAGGGAAGGACATTCTTACATTTTTCCCCATCCCTGTAATTACTTGCATAAAAATCTCCAAATTGTATTCTTCTTTAATGATTCCAGCTTTATCAGAGTTTAGTCTGTAACAGAGCTCTTACTCATAGTTGCTTACCCTCATCTGGGCATTGGTACTATTATAAAGTAAGGTAAAGACTCTGAGGTTAAGGATGTTACAGTTAAAATTTGTTTTTCCTTTACTCTTTAAGATAAAATATTGCCAGTAAATACTGAGGCACATAAACTGTGACTCAAATGCAACAGAGAAGGATAGGTAGGTTAAGAAATTACTCTGAGATAACCTGAGGTCAAGAACAGTCTAAAATGTTTGCTTTGGGGGATCAGAAATTGTGATTTATCATGATAGGAATTGATCCAGCTCTGGTTTCTTGAGGCCTTGGTGTATCGTAACTGAAAACGGACACACACAGCCAAAGTCTGAAAGAGGAAGCCCACCATTTTAGACATTAGCAAAGCTGAGATCAAGCTTCTGTGTCATATGCTATGATTATGATCTGCTCAAGGCCTCAGGTGAAACTGTTAATTCCTGGAGTTTCCAGCTACTTGCGTTGGTGAAAATGGACATCTGCTTTGCTGAGCAGTGGTGCTGTTGCAGCTGTCCTTGCAACAGTGTCAAATCATCTTGCATACTGAGAAGAGGAATTTGGGTGACGTGTATGTGCTGTCTGCTGCTTGATACACCTTTATAACTAATGATGCTTGGTTATTACTTAAATAAGGCCATCTAGTGGTGAAATTCGGGTGGTAGCTATGTCTGCTACAGTTAATAGTGCTGAGTTTTAAAAAAACTGTGGCTAGGTTTGCAAAGTTATATTCTAGTTTGCACTAATTTTCACTTCAAATATTGATTCGGCAACAATTGTTCAAATTGTATTGTTCACCCTCAAATTTAGTACAAGGCTAGAAATGGAAGGAATCACCCAGAACCTAGAGGGCAAACAGAATTAAAAGCAGACTATGCAGTAGAATTAAATAACTTCTATATGACCACTGTAATGTCCTCTATATATGTGCAAATAATGTAAACAATAACAACTAGTTTATGGTTTATGTGGTCATTTGTTACTTCTGAAACACTGTTTTTTCTTACTTTATTCTGCATGTTCAGGAAGGGCCTCACCTGTAGCCGGACATAATTTTTTGTGACGTATTCTCTCCCTTCCTTCCTGTACATTAGTGTTATCTATGTATATGTTCTTCTGGTTCAGCTGAGTGATGGCTTAATGTATCCTGTGGCTTTGCACAGATGAAGCAAAATGGGAGAAATACATTCTATATCCAGAAAATTACTTTATCCGTGAAACGGAAACCATCAGTGTCACACTTCTGGCACCTGTTGTTTAAGCTAACCTTCATAATCTTTACACTAGTGATACAAAGTTGTGGAACTTCACATAATTGTATGTTATGTAAGAAGAGCAGCACTGGCAAAGCTGGGAACTGGTTTATTCTGGGAGGTATTAACTGAGAGCATTGTCACCAAGTCACTTATCAGAATTTGTGTGATTTATTGTTTTGCCTGCAGAAAAAAAAGATCTCAAGTTGCCTTTATGATGTTCTCATTCTTCTCTAACCTTTTGTTTCCTGGGGGTTTTACACATGGACATAAGGTTTTAATACTTTGCAGATCAGGACTCAAGCTTGGATATAAGTACAGACTTGACTGAGTCAATTAATTCCTTTCTGCTCCAGTCAAATCCAGAAAAAAATATGCCTCCCCCACCACTTCCTGAGACAGAACCAAGAACTGCAGTACCCCATACTTCTGGGAAACCTACTTTCAGCTACATTCTGCTACTGCTTACTTGCACAACTGAGATGTCTGCCTGTGGAGGTAGGTTGACATCTGAGCAGTAAAGTTTCCGGGGCAGAGGGGTTTTCCAACAAGTCTCTGATAAAACCAGAAATCATATAAAAATAGTGATTGATGAAGCTTTAGGTGGGTAAAACAATGCAGCACAGTGTATTCTTTAGCCACAGATAATATGTTGGTGGTTATCCTGTGCCATCTACCCTGTTTCTGTTGCATTGTCGGTATACAGGCTAGTTAGTCCAGTGCTATGTTTAACTGGAAAGTATGACTACAAGGGTCAGCTAAGAGCATGTGGCTGATGCAATATTAAGATGAAAATATTTTATTTTTTTAAAGGAAAATGTGCTTTATTGAGGTCACACAGAGAAATGTGGGGTTTACTCTGGCTGTTCTTGGATTTGTAAATGAGCAGTTTTAATGGTGATTTGGGTCTTGAAACTTTTCTATACGTTAATAGCGTTATAAGTGTTAAGGCTTAGAGGTGAAACAAATAATGTGTTGTAGAGGGTCACTACTGCTATCAGAAGAGTTCATCTTAGAAAGTCCCTATATAAAAGGCAAAACCAGTCTGTTGTAAAATCATGTCAAGCACAGTGACAACGCAGTGGGGTTAACCAAATGGATTTCCTGGAGCAGGGAAGAATGCTGGGTTTTGTCCAACTCTTAAGAAATTTTTATTATATCAAAGAAGGGAGAATTGAACTGAAATCAGTAAGGATTTAGGATTTCACACACTGCACTCCTTTCAGTAATCTCCAGTGAGCACAAATGTCAAGTGTCACTATTCTTTTCTGAATGACCATCTAGTAGTAAACCATCCATGGGCAGTACTGTTGAAAGAGGTTTTTAACAGGAGCAGAATCTCACGATAAGTTAATAAGCTTCCCTGCAGCCAGATTCTTTGGTAGTTGAGAAATGAAAAGAATGTTTTGGTATGTTTGGTATGGTGATAGTTTTTTGGAACTAACATGAACAGAATTTCCTTAAAGATACTTGGAGACCATGCAGGAATTGATGGAAGACGAACTTCTTTTCCCCACATTCTTCATGTGTTCTGTTTTGTTACAGAAAATAGTTATTTGCTGTTTTTTACTTTCTGATAACTGAGTAATTTGGAGTAATTTGTTCAGCTTATGAGCAAGTTATTTCAACTAAAACCATTATTTGTTTGAACTGTTAAGCTATTGTGCAACAGGAGTGTGAAAGTCTGAATGCCACCCTCATCATATATGAAGGGAAATATCTGAAACAAATAGGATGCTTTTGTAGATGTCATGAAGTTAGAGTCAAAACCAGAGTAAAACAGAAATGTAGTTTAGCTGACAGTGCTTTTTTTCCTATGTGTAGCTCTATAGTGCCCAGCTGTTGGCTTAGAATAAGCCACTGTTATGATGCCGATGAGTGTGGTGTACATCCCATAGCTATTTACTGTGAAGTGGAAAATAAAAAGTGGTCAGACTCCAAGTCATGCTAATAGCTGCAGGCAATTCTCTTTGTTGAGCAGAGAGGCTGATCCCGCGTTAATAGAAACAATATTTTATTTCCACATAATCACAACAAAACTACATGTTTCCTTTAAGGTTCTTGTGGTAATAAGTCACAGCAATTTTTTAAACTGGAATAATAATTGTTGTATTGGTGACAGCAACGGCTTCTGTTATTTTTTAGGTCAGACACAATTAAAGGAACAACTAAACTCACTGCATTTATGATCCCTCATTACTTCAGTGCCACTGTCCTCACAGACATGTGGGTTCTTTAAACTGAATACTGTAAAGAGTGGTCATGTGGAGTGAGACTGCCCTGTTCCACCAGCAAGAATTGTAGCTTGACAATTACAGGAGGCAAATCTCTTAAAGCTTTATTACAGGTGTAATTTTCTAGTTTCTGCTCAAAGCTGCTATTGACTTAAATGGATGTTTTTCACTGGCTAGAGCATCTGGGCTTGGCTGAAGATAAATGTAGCCACTGATGGCATGTTTAATATAACCTAGCATCCACATTATCTATCTAAATATTTTGTTGAAGATGCTTAATGTTTCTGTTTAAATGTTTGTTTAGAGAAAAGATGCATTTACAGGGAATGTACATAATGTTATGACAATTACTGGAAGGACAACAGTGGGCTTTTTCCTTACTTCCCAGCAGTGTGTAGTGTTGAATACTAAAACCACTGTCCCTCTCAGGCACACTGAAGGGTTTCTTGAAATATTTAAAAGTTTATTACCTAGGCTTTCCAAGTTCGAGTGATAACGGAAAGTTCAACCAGGGTGTCTTCCGAATGTAATTTTGTAAAAGGCTCTAGCTTTCTTAAATGTCTCTAAATCTGGAAAACTCCATAGATAATGGCAATGGCTTAACAGAAATAGCACATGGTCTATCAAAATAAGTTGTTCCTCAAAAAAACCAAACCCAACAAAACAAACAAACAAACAAAACCCCAAACAAACTAAAAAACCCCAAACAAACCATATGTCTTAGAAAAGTCTTTGGATTCTTAGATTTCTCTGGGAGTAGTAGTTGGAAGCAAGCTGCATCCTCTGAACCTCTGGTGTTTCTTTTGGATGTTTTAAGTTTTTGTTTGTGGGCTGGGTAGAGACTAGCTGCTGTAATTGGAAAATGAAAAAATATGCATTTTGTTGTCATAGAATTTGCTGCTTTCCCACTAAACTGACTAATAAGATATCTCCTACATTTTCCATTCCTCAGTTCTGGTCTGGTATAGTCATGCTCAGTACAAATGCTGCTAAACTTTTAAGATATTTGATGCTATTTTCAGTACTAAAAATTGACCATATACTTTAACAGTTTTGCTTCATGACTTTGTAGGATTGGATCTCAGTCCCTAAATCAGAGGTTGCTGAATGGCTGACAAAATGAAGAGATTATCTGAGAAATTAACTAAATGAGGTTATATACATCTGTATTTCATGGTCTTCAGCTGGCAGAGGCAACCTTATGTTTGGGTCTTTCACAATATCTGCTTCTAAGCATGGGTATTTAAGTATAATTCAGAAGATATAAAGTGTGAATTATATAGTAAATGGATAGAGCCACTTCCATAGGGTGCGTGAGAACAAAATTAGTCTGAAAATGGATGTGAAGATATCCCGTGGCTTGCTTTCTGAACAGGCATGTGTAATCTCTCTGGTGTGTTGAATGGAAGCTATGTAGCTGTGGTTAGTACAGAGCTGAATTCAAATCAATTCTGCTGAGAGTTTGGGCACATTATCTGGGCTCAGTGTTGTATTAACTGTGGTTACAGAGCTTTTGGTTGGCTACAAATATAAGCCAAACTCGGCAGAAGACTAGATATACACTGAAATATTATTGCTCCATTGGGAGTGAAATTTCTAAATAAATTTGAGGATCTGGAACTGGTTAAAAAGATCAGCAAAGGTATATATATAGGTGTCCAGAGGGACTTAGGTTTCTAATTAACTTTATGAATATGGCATTTCCTATATAGAAAGTTAAATGCTTAGCAGCTTTCAAGAAAACTGTGCAGGCACAGTGTCTGACAGCTCAGCTGTGGCATGGTGTAATTGTCTTGTATGAGAGCTGACACACTGGCTGTGTAGGAACCAAATTTATTTTAGTAAAATAGCTGTATATGAATGACATCCAACTCTTTTTCTGTGGAATGGAAGACTCGGTGACTTAATAGATGGAACATAACAGCAAATAGTGAATAGTGAGAATTTAAGTTTTTTTGTAAACAGTGAGCAATACTTTGAAAAGCCAGTTTACTACTCCACTGAATATTGATGTTAGTAGTATTATTTTAGATCATTGGCTTTATTGAAGTAGAAACTGACAATCCATTTACTCTGTTTATATTACCCTAGTAGAAAAAGCCTTATTAACTAATCTTCATCTTCATCTTTTAAACTATCCTCAAGCCAAATAGTTCAGTGCTTCTACGCTTGCCCCAGTTCACTCTTATAATCAGTTTAAGATAAATAGAAAGCAAAAATGTTTTTATGAGACGTAGTTGTAATGACTGGAAGACCCTGAACTGGTCAAGTTAAATGGCACCAACTGAGGCCAGACAGTGTGAAACAGCTACGGCAGCATTTGATCAAATTTCATTTAACATAAACCTACATAGATGAAAAGCAATTAAGTACTAGGCTTACTTAGGGTGAAAATGTTACAGCTGAGAATTTCTCATTGACTGGAAGTTGCAAATGAAGTTTATGTTTGGGAAAGGAAAAACAAAGGAAAAAACCTCAACCCCCCCATCCATGCTATAGGCAGGATTTGCCAAATACTAATGCATCTCATAGCCACATAGGTGGTGCTGACTGTCTTGAAGATGACTTCAGAACCAATTTTTAAGCATCTTGTGCAGAGATTGAATGTCTCAGTAAAGCAGCGTACTGATCCACTCTCAAGTTGGTGATATAGGAGAACATTTAAACATATTGCTTTATTTCACATGTACCAATGCCGCTGTCTGAATTGGAAGCTCAGAATTTTCACCTGGACTGTAGGCTAAGGCATTTTCATGAAATCACCCTCAGTTTTAACTAGTATATATACTTAGTTATGGCGATGAAGAAGAAACAGCTTCTTGGTTTCTTTGTACTACCTGGCATGTAAGAAATGGCAACTAATTTGAGATACTTCATTATTATTATTATTATTATTATTATTGGTCTCAATTTCAATAGATCCATTAATTGAATTTGACTATTCTAGTGGAATTATTCATTCTTCATATTAAAATTTAAGCTTTATAAACTACTAAGAAGCTGAAATGATTTTGTAGGGACTGACAGGTTTTGTAAAGTCTTGTCTGATAGGTTCCATTTTCTAGCTTTCATTTTCCCATGATTATGGAAAATTATCCAGTTCTTTCTAAGGCCGGTAGTAACGGTTTCATTCTGCCATGTCGGAATAGCTATAGTATGTGTAAGTCTCCTTACTTGCATGATGAGCAATCTGTCATTCCAGCAAAGATGTAAATATGATACTTGAAATCTGGAAGGTTATTGCCATTTGGCAAATTAGTTATTAGCATAGTAGAATGGATCATGAACTGTAGTACAGATGAAGGTTCAAAAGATTACCAAAATTCTTTATCTTGGGATTTCGTGGAACATGTGAATAAGTAGCTAGCAATTTCACTGCCAAGCCTGATGCAGTCCTAAATAAAAAAGTATTTATGTTAATAAAAAAATACATCAAAATCTTTGTGTTCTTTATCCAAAGGTTTTACTCGTTCTCTTATTTTGCTCATGCAAAAAAGGAAATCTTGCCCCTGGGCAGTGACAAGGCTTTGTGGCAGTATCCTCTGAAGTTCTGAGCCTTGAAACTTTGAACAAATGGTGAGCCAAACCTCCATTTCAAACTTTTGTCTCAAAAAAGACTTTATTGCGATCATAACTGATATCAGTGGTGCACTAAGAAGCTTTGTGGAATGAACATTACAACATAGAAGTGAAACATTTGTAAAGAGTAACCAAACTCAACCATTTCTGATGGCAAAACCAGGCTCCGCTTAAGGGACAGCAAATATTTTTTCATCTACCATAATTTCAGTGTTTAGTAATACCCCAGGAGGAATGAACTACCTGTCTAAGGTTTTGTTATCTGCCATACAGGAAAAATTGCTTTGAAACTGTGCCAGGAAAATACAAAATTATTTTGTATAACACAGATTCCATAGGTAAAAACTACATGGGGCAGCTGTAGTTTTGGACTTTATTTTATTCAACTTTGATTCTGCTTTTTCAGCTGGGTGTAAATGTATACAGTACCACGTGGTAGGTCTGCTTCTGCCTTTTATCTCTGAAAGTTTAAGTAGGTTTTTCTGAACTTAAAATGCAAACACAAAAGATTTTCGTAAAAAATACATGGCCATTTCACATGCTGGACAATTTTTCTCATTTTCTTTTTGCTGGTATGCTCTGGATCATAGATGGAGACAGACTAAGAAAGAATTATTGAACATTTATTACCACATTAATAATAAAAATGAACTACGAAGAGAGGCGAATCAGTATTTTAAGTAGATAGTTTAAGTAAGTTGAAATAAATATATTTAAGAATTTATTTCTACTAAATTCATACTGGTATCAGTATGAAACCTTTAAGCTTGCGGTCTTTAACTTCCAAATTGCCTTTAGTAACATAATTTAGAAAAAAATTAATTAAGTTTCATTTATCTATCCTTATGCAATACTGTTTTAAAAAAAAAAAAATTGAAGGTTGTAGTAGTAGTAATGTATTAGCGACAAGTTAGGATGTTGTGTCACGTTCTGAAAATTAATAATAATTTTAATAATAAAATTAATCATAAATTTTATTTATAATCATACATTCCATTAATCATGGAATATCCACCATTAGTGCACTGTTACACTTTAATATTAATTTAATGTTAAAATGTTGTCAGTAACTTACGTTTCACAGCTGTGGTGGTGAATTTCTTTCCCCCTCTCCGGGCTGATTTTCGAACTCGGGAAGGCTCGCTAGGCCTTAGCATAAGTGTCACGAGTCGGGCAGTGAAGCGACCCTTGGCTGTGCCAGGAACTCTTCCGCAGCGAAGACAGGGAGATACGCTGGGCGTCTCCAGGACTCCTGCTGCCCGGCGGAGGCGGGGGGACGGGAGCAGGGATAGCCAGTTCTCATAACGACCCGCTGCCAGTTCTCTCGCATAACGACCTTCAGACATTACGGTCCTCCCCTGACAATCTTGGAGCATCCCGTATCTGTGTTTTGAGTTATTCTCAGTCTTGGAATTTTCCAGCGCAGCTGGGATTCTAGCAATTTGTTGATGACAAAAGTCAATCGTCTCCCGATCCCAAACCCATAAAGAGCGGAACTGAGTGAGGCCCTTTGAGCTCTCCTGGACGGCAGCGGGCTGCGGCCAGCATCTCCCTCTGAGCGGGACGCCTCTCGGAGCTCGCAAGCTCTCCTGTTTGCAAAAATCGGAGGTCTGTCGCCGAAAGCCAACGTGACCTGGGCTGATTCTCTTCGCTCCTTGAGGATCGACCCTTCGCCCGTTGAGACGAATGCCACAGCATTCGACGTGAATATTTTCACTGACCTTAAGGGGAATTTTTAACAGGTAGACCTCTTTTTCTCTGTCTTTTATTCTCTTTTATTCTCTTAGTGTCTTTATGCACGCGTGTGTACTAACCTGAATAGTCTATAGTAAGCAAGTTACAGCAAGTGTATTATATTAAGTATGTTATAGCAACTATATTATAAGTATGTTATAGCATGTATATTATATGATAAGTTAATACTTTCAAATTGATACTTAATTTACTGTCATGATTTTTATTCAACTGTGAATGAATTTTAGGCTGCAATTACACTCATAATCCCTTTAGATATAAACCATTGACCAAGTCTGGGACTAGGAGTTGATCCAGCTGCACCTACACTCCGACAGGAATTTAGAAAGCAAGGGGGTCTTCTCTGAACCTCATGACTCAATGGGAGGGTTTCCCTACCCTTTCCTACATTCCTGATCTTTGCACAAATCACAAGAAATTAATTCTTTGTAACATTCCCTTTTACCCTATTACATTTTTGGTCCCTATCTACATAAGTTTTTTAGTTTGATTCTAATTTAATTTTCCTGTGTGCATTTCATCCATGTACTAAGTAATAGAGTGAACCTTGCCATTGAATTCTGTGAAGTCTCACTTTCATATAAATTTCTATTAAATCATTTTTCTATTGCTAATAAAATTGGAGGTGATCCTTTAAATGATCCAAACCCCTTATTTCTCCTCCCCTCTCATTTTAAATCCCCCCACAACAACAACAAACTTCTAAAAATGTGATAGACCATTCATTTGACATATTACCAGTGACAAGGGTGACAAAAATTATATTTAATCCCTTTATCGTGCTTAGAGTACTAGCTTGCTTCCAATTTCCCCCCTTGATATTTTTCCTATGACCACAGTTTTTCATTAGCATGACCTGTTCAGCTATGTGTTCTTCAAGGTGGGGAAAAACATATAATGGGCCTGCATAATAGCAAATTTAGTCAATCAGAAGTAATTCAAGCCTTTCTACAAGCCAGTTCAGAAAGGATCTTTTCTTTCCTACTGGGTCTTTTAGCTTCTATTTGCCAACCCAATAAAATCAGTTGTCCAGCTGAGATGCTGTAGCGTTATTTCATTTTTGTTCTTTAAGTCAACCAGTTAAGCTAACAAGTTGTTTTGGCTAAAAGGATAACACTTTGGAGTTACCTTTATTAACCTGCATACTATGACTAGAGAATTGCTGTGTGATATGCAAATACCACAACCGTAAATCTGATGGGGGGCTCTAAAACAAGAAGTCCCAGAAGATTTTGGACAGCTACAGTTCAGAAAAGATCTGTAGTTTATGGTCAGTTTACATTATCTGCTCTACCAGGCATCAAACTAGTTTTCATGTGGGTGTTTTAGTAGGTCCGACTTGTTGCAGTTCTTTCTGTGGAACCACTGACAGTTTTTGTTTGTTTGTACTGTTTTTTTGGTGGTGGGTTTTTTTTAGAAGCACAGTAATAAACAGGAGGGCATTAAATGACTTTCCTTCAGGACAGGCTATTGTAATATGTAAGCTCATCAGGAAATCCATTGTTGAATTGTTTTTCTAAAAGAGGTTCTGTGTGAAGTCAGCAATACCAGACAACAGCAAGCCTCTGCTAATAAAATGTTATGTAGATTTGGCAGGTATTTGGACTTATTAAAAAACTTTTAGATAAATGCAGTTGAATTTTAATTGGTACACCTTTAGAAGTATTGACAATTGAATAAGGGTAACTTTAATTCATTAGAACTATAATACCTTTCAGAAATAGAAATTACCATGTGGCTTATTCAAAATTTGCTAAATGAGGCAAATGCCAAGACTGTTGAAGAATACTAAATTTGACTTAACTAAAGTTATGGATATCTTACTAATAAAAGCTGTTCCATTGTATCACAGAGCTGGAATAGACTACTCTATGCCTTTGCCCGATTTTCTATTTCTAAACCATTCCAAAGGTGCTTACTGTGTGCCTAAATACTGTTCCCTAGTGATAAGTAACTACTGGAAGTAATTAACATTTCACTACCCATGTTAGAAATATTTTCTTAACATCAGACAAGAATTTCTCACTGCAGTGGCAGCAAGAAGTAACTGTAGGTCCAGTGTTAATTCTCTATCCACCAGGCAGAGAAGCAACTCTGTTCTTTCCTGAAATACAATTGTTTCTCATCTTTTTGTTACCTTTTTGTGACTTAAGTTTGTCTCCCCTTAGCTTTTTTAACCTTAGACTGCTCTCCAACTCTTACCTAAGTAGTATTTTAATGCCTCTACTCATTCTCTGCCCTCTTTGGTAGTGGTTCTCATTTATCTAATGAGCTTGATTGGACTATATTCAGGTTTGGGTGTCTGTATTCAGCAACGGCCTAGTTCCTTTGCTGTTTTCTCAAGAGCATTATCTCAGGGTTTGTAATCCACTGTTGCCCCTAACTATTGTTGCCTTACTTTGCCTAAATTCCTGACTAATGATCTGCAGGAATCTGGATTCATCATTTCTGAATAGCCATTCTATTTTTCCAGATTCTCTGATTCATTTTGATTTTTAGTCCTATCCTCCAGCATTCTTCTACTTAATCCCAGATGTTGCCAGCTACATGCTTATGAAGTATATTTGGTTCCACAATTAGTTGAATGAAAGTAAAAATGACTACACTGAATAATAATGGAATTATCTGGAGTTCTAAATAATAGAAATAAATAAATTGCAATGTTAGTGGAACAATATGTAGCTAGGTGAGATGTAGGAGCTGTAGGCTTAATTGCACAAGGTCAAAATCCTTAAACTTGGAGAGTAATCTCTAGGAGTTACTATCCAAGGTAAGTTTCTCAAGGATATTTTGTGCCTTAGTAGTTTGCAGTCTGATGCTGGGCTGAATCTTAATAGATCCTCCCCTAACTTCATACAATTTCTTTATCTCTAAAAATATTTTCTCTAGGAATGAAATAGTGTTGCCAGAAGGCTTACTTCTTTTACAGTTTACAGTTTTTTATGGTTTTGAAGGTCTAGTCCACATAGTCTCACTAAAGAATGTGGAGTAGATGTTCCCCAGTAGTATGTAATTTAGCTACAATCCATGAAAGGTGAATTGTCACCATAAAATGTGATAGTGGGAGAGCAGATATATGGGTTTAACAGGCTTGGTTCCCTGAAATCTTTTCGCACTAACAGAATTTGTAGAGTTCTAGAATAACATGGTTGCTTTGTTGTGACTTGTGCAGCTGTTTGTGATGAGGAAAGACTTTTTTTCTTTTTTTTATTTCAAGCTAATGAGTTAATTAGATTTTTAAAAATTATTTTCAGCCTAGTTTAGTTTGTGTCCTGAGGCCACAGGAAGAAGTGCTTAGAAATCAATTTATTGGTTGCTGATTAGCATACACCTTCAAGTGTAAGCAAAGTTTACCTATTTAAATCTTTCAGTTACTTAACAACTGATTACAGGATAAGTTGCTATTCCTCCAAGTCACTTTTGTTGCTGTTTGAGGATTTATGAGTTTTCTTGTGTTATATTCCTGGTAGTCAAGTTCTCAGAACGGAATATTGTGCTTGTACTTGTGATCACACTTGTGATGAAAGGTGCCTTTTGAAAGAATAGACATTTCCTCGTCTTTGTCGAGATTTGCAGTTTAGAGTAATGATTGGTTGTTTTTTTTTTTTTCTTGTTAGGACCCTATTAAGGTTTACATTTGAAATGCTATCAACCCTCAGTATATATCAGTTGCTGGCCCTTAAAACATTTGCTGCCAATCATGTGTAACTGTCTAGTTTTGGTAGTTACTGACACAATTGGTAACCTAATCCACATTTCTATGAAGTATCGGTAATTTATTCTATATGGACAAAATACCTTTAAAAAAAATTTTTTTTGGAACCCTTAAACTCTCCCTGATGGATTTTTACTCTAATATTCTAATTACCTAAAACAGACTAGGAGTGCAAACATAAACATAATCCTGTCAGTTCTGAGTTCCTGGGATTTTGATGAGCCTGTGTTGAGTAGAAGAGAATTGATTACTGAGTGAACTGAAAATGGTTAAGTTTAGATCAGCTGAGAAAAAAATTTTAGCATACTCCTTACTGTCTTGAGCAGAGACTATAAGAGACAGTTATCTAGGCATACCTTCAGTTTTTTATTTAAAAAACCCCAAACAAACAAAGCCCCCAAATCTGCTAATCTTGTTTTTTTTGGTTCTATTAATTGATAGAAATCCTAAGTCAGAAGAGAGCAATAAAGAGGAAGATAACTCAAAAAAGTCTTATTCTATTTTAATGGCATTGTTTTAGTTACAGTGGCAATATGGTGATACAAATGAAAGGAATATTTTAATATTTTCAGATATCTATTTCATTTATTAGAGCATTTCAAAGTGAACTTGTGACTCTGTAGGATGATATTGCTGCATGCAGTAGCAATACATCTAGTGTTGTCTTATATATCAAAACCAAGTAATTTTCAGGGTGAACAGAAGAGGAAGACTTGACTGACAGCTGTAAACATGAAATGCATGAAAGAATAGAGTTAACTACAGAAAAGGTGGCTAAATAGTTTTGCTGTAGAGCAAGAATAGAAGCATATATATTGTGCCTCCATATCCCAAAGCAAGCCTTAAACTGAAAAGGTAAGGAAGTTATGAAAATAGGAGGTGTTGGAAGACCAAGGAAATTGTTGTAGCAAGCTGCCATGTATCAGGGGAAAAGGAAGCAATTGGCCAAGGATCAAAGTTTCTCAGAAACTGTTAGCCTTAAACTGTCAAAAAGCCATAGAAGAAATACTGAGTGTGAATAGTTTCAGGGTTTAATATTTTGGGGTGCTTTTGTCTTTATTGACTTTGTAAATGTATTACCTTATAATATGTATAAAATCAAACTATGCTGTTTTGCAGCTGCTTTTGGATATAGGCTTACTCTCTTTCTGGTACAGGACAAGTATCTAAGAGTTGGGAAAATGAACTGGAGTGTATGTGTACATCAGTTATAAGATATCATATTTAAGCTGGGTATACCTTAGCAGAAATCTATTCTTTGTTAATGTCTTACACTAAAAAGCAGTCATCTTTTTTTTTCCATCCCCTATGGAACATAAGTTTCTTATAGCTGGCTTGGAGTAGCAGCTTATGATCTCAAAGCTGGATAAAAGAAGGTTCTCAAAATTAGACTCCCAATTATAGTAAAAGATAGGGCAATAGAAATCTTTTCAACATTAGATGATGGTCATTTCTTCATGACTATCAAGAAAAACAAAAAAGCCTATGTCTATTAGAATAAGAAGTAGATTGATTGTTCACGTCATGTTAGGAAAAAACCCCCACACTGACCTCTGAATCAGCACTGAGTGTTATTTAGCTGCAATACAGTAGTTAAATTCTCAAGTAGTTAATTAACAGAAACTTCATTTTTCTGTTTAGTGAAATCTAGCATGCTACCTAAGAAAAAATAAATCAGAACTCACTTCTAGACTTACTTTCTTGTTTTAGCTGATAACTTAGTGTCCTAAAATCGGGTCTTGATTGTTTTAATCAAGGTTACTTTTTTGATTTCTACAGGAAATTGCTTTTGGTCCTGGTATTAAGCTGTCACTGATGTGCTACTTTAGCACTCCATAAAGGAAGTAAACATTTGTCTTGAAATAACTAGTGAGAGTTTGTGAGTGCCAGCTGGCTTTTCTGGGAGTTCCTCAGAAAGGAGAGGGAGCTTGAAAGAAACAAGATGGTTTTTTTTTTTTTTTTTTTTTTTTTAAACCAAGATGTACCAGTAACATGTTCAGCAGTAATTAGAAGAATGTAATGATCTGAGAACTTCACTACTCCTCTTATCACTGAAGTTGACGAGAAAGCTAGGTATCTTAAAGTTATTTCCCGTTTATGGAAGAAAGAGTGTATAGACCAGTTATATTTAAGTGTAAATGCTGAAACAGTTAAAAAGAAAACTTACCAATAACACACATAGAAAGTAGGAGTCCAAGAGATGCTCGACTGTCTATGTTTGATTGTTTTGGATTATTGACCAAAATATGTTACCAAATGAATGATTTCATCAATTAGTGCTAAGTGGATAGCAGAAGGGTTTGGAGGAGCTATAAATACCTCATGCCACCTATAGTTTCTGAATTTCTATGACCTTCTGTGTTTACTCCTGGTAATAAAGTAAAAGCAATTCATGTTTCCCCTCCCCCTGTGTGCAGTCTTATTCCACAGCAAAAATGAGGGAATTTGTACTCCACCATAAACACAGTGAAGCTGATATGTCACAAAAAGAAGATAAGAGCACAAATACAGTAATAGCTACATCATGAATGATGAGCTAAAACCATGCATTAGCCTGCCTTTTACAACTCACTAGGGTATGTGTTGTCAAAAAAGGTGCTTCAGGTTTCTCCAATAGAATGTGCATGGATGTGAGACTGAGATGTAGCCCCTACCATCAAACTTTGGTTGTTGGGGACAAGGCAGGGAAAATCAAAACAGTAATTTAGCAGGTATATGTTGGTCTCTCTCACAGTAGGATTAAAGAGGAGTGATCATTCCATAACAGTAAGGCTTGGGGTATAGGGACCTTAATTTTTATTGGAATTCTTTTTAGGAAATTCAGATACAGTTGTGTTTCAACTGCAATAGAGAAAGGGGATTGCTTCTCCTTGTCACTATTAACAGGTATGAAATCCTAGACTAAGATAGAAGAGCAACACCTATACAGCCATTGCTTCTAATTCAGGACCCATGTTACAAACCTAGTGATGGTTCTGGGAAGTTAATCAGTTGGTGAAGCTATCTGCAGATCTGTCAGACATGATGTGAAGCAAGAGGAGTCTGTCCCTCAGGCAGCTGCACAGGCTTAGTCTGAAAACAAAATAGTTTGAGCCAAGTGACGAGTGGAGACATATCTGTGGAGGGATTGTGCCAGTCAACAATCAACTTTGCATGCAGTAGGTTGTATGGATGTATTTTGTTAGCAGAAAGTTTAGATTCTGCTGGATAAGAGTCAAATTCCATTTCTTGCTACGAAGTAGAGACTGCCAGACACACGCACGGAAGTGGGATTTCATTATGAAGCAGGTTGTCTGGAATCTGAATTAGATACAGACATAAAAAAAATATATATATATTCACAGTACGCAGAACATATCAACACCTCTGATTGTCATATTTTGGACCATTGTCACCACCTGTTGTGTTCCCCCACTGTTAGTTCCAGCATCTTTGGTGTGTAACCAGAGGAATTTTAGGCCCAGCACTTCTGGAGTTCTTTCATTCCTTACTTTGATTAGAGGTACATTATTCAGATGTAATACTTACAGATGGAAGAGACCCTAATTTATACTGTTACTAGTAGGAGTAGAATGACTATTCACAAGCTTGAAACAATAGCTCTTGCTGTGACTTTCTTCTGCAATCTTTTGGGATAATTTCTCTTACCCAGACTATTGTACAAACCTTTTTGATGGAAACATCCATCACTCATCACTTATTTAGGTGCTGCTAGACATCTAAAAAACCAAAACAAAACAAGCTATTTTCCCTAGTAATTAATTAGAATCTATTTAAATCCTAAAACATTGGAAGTTTATTAAAGTTGGTGCATGTCCTGCAATGTGACACAATAGTATTGACTTTACAAGCATTTTTCAGTCTATAGTAATCCAACTGGTTTTAATTTTAAGCTGAAATTTTACTGTATTAGTACCTTAAAAATATGATGGACTCCTAAAGATATACTTCAGAATTAACGTAGATGTAATCCCATATGCAGAGTATATCTCTCCATAAATGGCACCAGTGATCCTATTAAATATTTACATTGCATAAAATATGTCATAATTTGGCCCTAGATTTGATAAGCACACTAAATAGGTTTTTCAGTGCAGGAAGGGACAAATATTTTTAAGGAACACCTACCACAGTTTTACCTTGAGAGTATTCTCCAATAGCATCATTAACAAATGATCACACATTTTTTCAGTAACACCAGAACTATTATGTGTTAACAAGAAAACATGAGAATAGCGTGGGGTTTGGGGTTTGTTGTTGTTGGGGATTTTTTTTCCAAAATGAGAATCTTGGATTACCTCTGTTGTGGTTTAACCCCGGCCAGCAACTAAGCACCATGTAGCTGCTCACTCAGTCCCCCCTCCCCTCCCCCTCGGCCCTGATAGTTATTTTGACTTAGTGTGATGTGTAGAAGTAGTTTAAGGCTAAGATATATGCAAGATAAGAAATGTTTCCCATCCTTATTTCTTTTTAATAACAAAACTGAAGACAATGCAGACATGCTTCCTATTTAAACATACTTCTTGATGAGTGGTTTTGAATTAGCTGTTTTAGGGGGTGAAGTCTGATACCTTAGTGGCTTAATAACGGGCTTCAAAAGGAAAGTCAAAATATTCTGGCAAGTTTGTCCTCTGTACAGCAAATGTGTGTACCTCGTTCATCCCGTTAATGTATATTTTCTGTCTACTTCATGGGGATGTTTCTGGAATATTTCCCAGACTTGTCTTTTTGATATGTCTGTGGGTTGTCAGTAACAATTGTTTTAGACTTTATGTATGTATTTAAGTCTCATCAGAAATAAAAGTCATATTTTGATTATGCCAAACATTCATTTGTAACTACAAAAAAATTCACATCTGAAACAGGAGAAAAAAAATATCAAGTCAGGAAGCCCATGACGACAGAATAACAGAACTCATTTTTGGCAGCCAGCTGGTGGCCAAATCCTAGAATATAACAGTGAATTAACAGGTCTAATTTCTGGTGGCCAAAATCAGTATGAAAGGGTTCTGCATAGCAGCAGAGCAGAGAAGCAGGACTTTCAAATTTTATTAGTTGCTTTGGTTTAAGACTCAAAACCAGAATGGGTATTTCCCCTAATATTGGCTGCTTTAATGGCACTAATATTGTCTCTTAGGAAGGTGACAGGTTGCCATAAAGTGTTTTGAGAATACAAAGTACTTTCCTGTAAAAGTACGCATGCTTATAGCTTGCTGAACTAAAACAGCCTCTCGTCCCAGGCTTATCAGAGCTGCAAGACTTCGTTTTGCTTGCACAATACTAATCATAATTTTGTAAAGTGTTGTTAATATGGCATCCATAAACTTTGCCATAATTTGAACTAAGATAACCAAGGTTGAACAATAGAATAATTTAAAGAATCACAGAAGCTTTTAAAGATCTCTTTGATTAAATGAACTTGACTCTAAATGAGTTAGATAAAAGAAGAAAACAAACCAACAACCCACCAAAAAAAACCCCCCAAAACCCAAAACCTCAACCACCTTTGGTATTAGTTTTTCTTCGTTGATGGATATCAGACTTTTTTTCAGGTACCAGTGAATACTTGAGGCATTTTACGCATTGCTGATAGCTCTGTGGGGCAAGGTTCCTGATGGTCTAGCAAGTAGCTTCTGGTAGAACACTTTGCTATGTTGTAACTAGAACTTCAGCTCTTTGTGCTACAACTTGCACTTCATGGGCTATGCTTGAGAGTATTACACAAACTTTTACAGCTGCTCTGAAGGATTACTCAAATCCAACCACTTGAATAGCTAATAAGTGAAGAAAGCTGGGGGGGGGGGTGGGTGGGAGGAAAGGAAGGCATGCCGCAATTTTTAAGTTTATGTCAATAGCCCAGTGACTGAGCAGGAGGCCTGCTAATGCCGTTGATCCAGAACAACAGTGAAACTTGCAAGGGCAAGCAAGAGCTTTCCTTTGAATGTAATTCTGAGTGGTTTAGTTGCTGATGCTAAACCATGAACAGTACGCAGATAAAGCTAGCACAGTAAAAAGAAATATTTAATTTTTTGTTAATGTGAAGTATTTGTTCTGAAATTATCTAGTTTTGGATTCTGACAGTAAGGTGGAAGGGAATAGAACTTGGAGACCTTAAAGAGCTATGGAAGAACTTGTCACTTCACTGATAAGTCTGTGCTTTCAGATATTTCTAGAGGAACATTTGAGAAGTGATTTTAATAAACAGTGTTGAAGGTTATAGGGGAGAAACTCAGGAAAAGTTACGGTATGTGACTGTTTCACTGAGAAATTTACTATTGTCTTAGCTTTATCATTCTTACACAATATGTTGTATGTAAACTCAACATTTTTCTAAGTTGAGGTAAAACATAACGTGACCAGAGAACAGCTTCAGTGCTGTGTGACTGGGACATCTCTTTCTCCTTCTCCCTCTAGTTTACTGAAGGATAAGCAAATAAGCAATTTCTGGTATATGTTTTAGCATTACACTGTGGGATCTGATTCATAAGGATGTTCTTCAAGATCCCCCAGTTCCAATGCGTATCACGCGGCAGCAACTGCAAACAATGACAGACAGTGAGCTGTTATGATAGGTCTTTCAGGTGTATTAATCATTAATAAATAACTTGTTAAATACAGGTGGATAAATTCCATGCTTGATATCCTTTCATGCTAGCTAGCTACCTCAAGCTCTCCTATGTCTTCCTTGGAATTCAACATTAATAATTTTATTGTCTTTATTTTCAGTTAAATTAATGGTGGCAAGGCCAGTTGTAAATGAAGAAAATAAAGCTCCATCTGCGTGTCTCTAGAGGGTTCATTGCATATATTCTGAGTATCAGGATAAGGTATTCAAGCATGTATTCAAGCAGATGTGTCTTAATAATTTGACAGGAGTATGAATGGACTACTAATAATCACAAGAAAAAGTGGTTTTGTTACCTTGAAATTTCCAACACCTACTCTGCCAAATTTAATGTCATTAAATGAAGGTCTACTGAATAGCTAGCTCCTTCTCCTCATAAGTTTTTCTTACAAGGATAAGTGAATACATCTGAAGACATCAGAGTCTAGGCTGAAAGATGTGTGTGATTAATGAATGTGTAGCATGTATCTAATCTATTTTGAATTGAGTGTTTGAAAGAAAACACCTTACTGGAACATTTTTTTCCCCAAGAGCGGTTACTTCATTGCAATATTTAGCCAGTACAAATGTTCTCTTTCAGAATGTCATTATCATGATTTTGTTTTGGTGGAGTTGTTATTACAGAAGATGTGGCCTTTATTAATATATTCAGTTAATTTTATTCTGGGCCAAGATTTAGTGCTAAAGCTGAGCCTTTCAGTAACTGTTTTCTGTTATTCAACTGTAAGAATAATGTAATTCTGAAGGTTTTTCCTTGTATGATAGATTTTCTTTCAATGGTAGTTGCCACAGAGAACCAATGTGCAAAACTCCTGCTGTGTGCTTCTCGAATTTGTCATTCTGCATGCTTTTATTCCACTTCTTCACTTTGAGGCATCTCTGACTATTTTGTAATTCTCTAACCTCATTGGTGTACTACCCAGGTATGAAGTGAAAAGGCAGTTGACTGCTGTGCAGCTTTGATCAGGACAGATTATTTTGGTTTAAACAGCGTTTACACACTAAAGCAGTTTAGCATCATTTTCTCCTATACCAGTTGTCCCCTGAACATGAAATCATCTAAGGCATAAAAGAGCTCTGTGTTATTGTAACATGTCTTACTCTTCAAGAAGAAGCTGGAATGATGTAAGAAGACATCAGTCAAACAGCTTGTGCTCATGGAGCTGTGACGTTCTTCTGACTGCAGGCTAAAACTTTATAGATGGGATGCACGCAGTAACACAAATTATAATCTTGTGATCGGAAGATACCGAGTTGCTTACATCTGGAAAGTACTTTGCCTGTATACTTCAGCATATTGAGCTGTTACAGCTATCTTCTAGAAATTTCCTGTTCCAAAAATGGATTTGTAAGATCTGAATTCACAGACTAAGTGCTTTGGGTCTGAACTGTGTTAGTATTTGTGCAGATGTAGAGGAGCTGCAAAGGCATAGTGATACCAAAGCTCTGAGAGACAGATGGGCATGTGTGTGCACACTCACACTGTATGAGCAATAGCTGCATAATGTGTCATAATCACTGAAATTTTGTAACAGTACCTTAGTGGATGATGACTAACCTTGTAATTTCTAAATTCAGAATGGAAGGTCATGTATAATGAACTGAGTCTCAAAAAGATTTGTGGCAGTAAGACTAAAGAATTAGCAAATGTAGGCAGAGAAGAGAAACACGCTGTTGGCAGCATATCAAATGCTGCATTCATTCCAGGATTTTGTGGTAACCAAAATACTAAAAAGGGAACAAGCTTGAGCTGGGAGGGACCTATGTTGTGGTGAGAATAGCTGTTGGTCTCAGGATTTGAAAGGAACTTTGTTTGAACAATTATTTTTTTTCTTAAGTTCAGTGAGCATTATTGATAAACTGTAAAGGATTACTAAGTATCTGTGGAGAGGGGTGCTTGTTGTTTACTAATTGCTAGTATCTTGTCATTCCTTTCCATAAGCCTTTAAAAGCCAACTATCAGATGCTTTGAGTCTATATAGTTTCCTGAATATTTTGGGTCTTCTAATGTGAAGAAAAATAATCCTAAATTTCTTATATTGTATTGCTGTGATGAGCACTGTCCACAAACAGTCTGTACTGAGCATAACAAAATAAATCAAAATTATCATTATCAGGGCAGTGAGTGAATAAATTCAGAAACAAGCTGATATTTCTGTGTCCCCCCCCCCCCCCCCATCATATTGGGCAAAAATAACTTGGTGGAAAGTGTAAAAAATTCTAATTAAGATATTGATTTATTTTCTCATAGGTGATGCTTTTTTAAATTTTACAGTGACTCCAAGGACTTTGGTTTGTACAGTGAATAAATCCAACAGTAAATATTTAAAAGGTAGTTTAACAGTAAGTAGTGAAAATTGCGTTAGACTTTTTCCATCCATGGAGGCTTCCAAAGCTAATCTTGATGGGTGCTTAAATAACTATGCAGACTTATATTGGTTAGCATATAATGGTTGAAGTTTTGTTCCTTGTGTGTGTAAAAATAAATAATGTGCACAGGGAGGAATTCATTAGTTTGAGCCTAAAATTTCAAAGTCAACATACTTATGAAGCAAGTAATTTAGATGCAGTAAATTTTAAATATATTGTTCAAGGAATGCTTTTGGTATTCATTATCTGAATAGGAATTTGTAGTAATGCATCTACTTTGACAGAAGAACAGTGAACTGGTAATGAAATTATGATAAAGAAACTTTAACAAAGTAAAATATTACTTCCATATTTAAAAAAACAAAACAAAAAACTACCACCAAAAAAACCCCCATAAAGCCACAACAACCCCCACAACTTTTAAAAACTATTTTTTTGCTTCTTAAAAGTATTGGCATTTTGGATAAAGGCAATCTTGTGGATATAAGAGTTCTTAATATTATTTTAAAGATGTTTAATGAAAATATGTCTCCAAGAGCTGAAAAAAAGTCAAGTAGGCAATAATTACAACCAAAATGTTTGCATTAAGCAGATCCAGAACACTTAAGAGATATTTTGGCAATAATTCCATGGAATGGGTCAGAAGGCCTACTACAAAATCTGGGTGTTTCTGTATCCATATACACAAGTAATACTCAAAGTATACAGCTTAACATATTTGAACATGGGGATTCTTCTTAGACTACATTTCATAACTGTGCTACTCTCTACATTCTTTGTGATTTCTTGGAGTAGTTTTATTGCCAGAGTGCTTGAGAATTTTAAATGAGACTTTAATGCATAATAACTTTCAATGAGAAGAACAAGTCTTTTCCTTGATCATAACACCAGAAACTTTAGGGTTAAAAAAAAAAAACCAAACAACCAACCTTACAGTTCTAATGCATATTAATTTGGAGGAGTGATTTCAGAATTTTATTTTACATGATTGAAGTTCTTTCTAGAAAACTTTTTGAGGTGGGGCTAAACAAGCATTAATAAGATGGTTGAGCAATGTTTCCAAACATTCATTATAAAATTAGTCTTCATACAGCTGCCCAGATTTGAGGGGAGGATTCATCCAGTTCCTTCTTCCTTTGGCAGATAATGGTTAGAATAGTAAAAAGAAAACTGAATCTATGTAGTACATCCTGAGCTTAGCCATGATGTCTCTTGTGCTTGCTGTCTAGATAATTCCTCTTTAATATATGTGTACGTACTGAATACACTGCTCAATTTTCATTTATCTTTCTGAGTTTTCTCCAAAGGTTGACAAGGCCTGTTAGAGTATCAGAATAATATAGGTGGCAAAGGATCCATCGACATCATCTCATCCAACCCCTGTCCAGAGGGGACAAATTAAATCAAAGTATCCAGGTTGTTATGGAGCAGTGGAGCATTGTGGGCCACTGGAACAATTCCAATAGTCCTGTTCAGGTGCAAGATCTCGGGAAAGATCACCAGGGAGAGAGCTGTGGACTGTATGAATGTTGTGCATTGATGACTAGCTGTTTGTGTTCTGCAACTTATTGCTGCTTAAAGTCTTCTAAGAACATTCACCAATCATCTATTACTATTTCTTGGTTATCTTGCAGCTAACTTTTGTGTACAAATTACGCTGTATGCTTTGAGCACAACTTGTAAGATGTGTGTGTTAGTTCTCAGTACATGGACAAATTTGCCAGGCCCTTGTGCTCATTTATTATATTAGGAGAAAAAGTTGTAATAATCATTTCACCACTGAAGTGAACTCAGTATGCCACTGTAAGGGTTTTCTGGCGCTCGCTGAAAAAAAACATATAGGCATGCACTTAAGTTTTAATATAAAACATTTTGCAGTGCAGACAAGCAGAAGTGAAAAAATACTTGGACCCTTTCTTGGTGGAAGAGACTTGTATCGTCACAGCTCACTTTCACTGTTTTGCCTTTCTTATTATGCAAGTGTGGTCTCACTAGATTTGTTGATGCCATCTTGTATTTGACACGATGTATATTTTCTTAGGCTTCTATTCAACTCTGTTCCGTCCTGTTACTGTGTGCATGTGCAGGTTTTTTGCTCTTGTCCTCATAGCTCTTCTCAGTATCAGTGTAAAAGGTTAGGTTTTTTTCTGTGGCTGTGCTCTTCCTTGTAAAATTTACCAGTTCGAGCACATAAGCAGTAATTTGATTTTTCTTTAGGGGAATATTTTGGAGGTTATGTTGTGCTGTAAGCCTTCTAAAACCTTAGTGCTTGTTTGTGAAAACTGAAAAATTTGATTGTTCTTTAATCCCTCCTTGTAGGTGGTTTTGATGCAAGGAAAGTATTCTTACCCTTGTAATTTCTTTGTAATTTTCTACTTGCCCTTAATATTTCCTGCTAATTAAGGTTATCTTACATATGGGAAAACAATGCTGTATGTACAATGTTTCAGGTTTAAATATATGTTTAATTTAGTACTTATAAAAGGATGTACATGAAAGAGAATAGCACTCTGCCATGAAAATAAGCAAAACCAAAGTATTTCGTCTAGCATAAAAAAAAGCATCTCTACTGTGTTAGACCTGTCTAACAGACTTACAGTTGCTACAGCTTCAATTTCAGTAACTTTTCTTTTTTGCATTGCTAGCAGAAGGGTTCTGTAATGGTAAACAGTTACATTATTACAATGCTAATTTGGATAAATGAGATTTAACAGATGAGTAAGTTTGCATATACTGCCAGTCAACTATGAAGCAAGCATTTCTGAAGATCTGGACAAGCATATAATAAATAATTTTTTTAAAAAAAGATAGTCTTTTCTTCTTTTGCCCAGATGTAACTTAGTAAGATATCACTGTCACGGCATTGATTTGTTCCTGAGTCTGTTGATTGACCTTAAAATTACTGAATAATCTGTAGTTTATTTCATATTTTGTTTATCTTGACAAATGGTCCATCTTATGTTTGTGTGAAATTGAGAAGTGAAGAGTTTAGACTTCCAACTGGAACTTAAAAGCTTTTGTCTGGCAATTGGCTAAATCTGTGTCCTGGCTGTTTTGGCTTCTAAAAATGCTACCTTAATAATTAGCTTCTCAGAAAATTTCACACTAGCCAGATAAAATTATACTTGATGGCATGGGCTTGAACCCAGTCAAGGTTGCATATTTACAAAAGACAAATTCTGTCCTAGTTCCTGAAATCACTTACATTTTGGCACAAGGAAGCAGTCATACCACAATTAATTGGTGGAGAAATCTTAATCATAAACGCAAACTGATAAAGACTGAGCAGGAACCCAGGCTTCCTACAACAACTGCTTTCTACTTTCTTAGTTCATTTTATAATCTAGTAACAGAGTAACTTTATTGCTTTCTTTTTGTGGTCATATATTTTTTTATTTTTCTACCCAGATGAAAAGCTAACTTGCTATTGTTCCCTCAAATCTTCAACTGGTTAATGCTTGTTTAGTCACTTGTCTTGATTATAGTCTCCTGCTCAATCTACTTCAGATAATTAAATATCAAGAACAAGTGGACCAGCTGGTATTTTACTCACCACCTGGTACAGAATAAAGGCAAAGCTGTTACGACACCAACAACCCTAATCCTGGAGCTGTGCAGTATCCTAGTTTGGCTGTTTATCAGTGGTGAGCTGTGTTCCCTAAAACACAAAACAGTTGTGGATAATAGTATGGGAGGCATGTGCAATGAATCCTGCAAAGTGCAACCAAAATTCCCATTGGCCGAGATAAAATGCGAGAGGAGAATAATTAAAAGCCAGACTAACAATGCAAATAAAAATGATTGGTTATGTTGTGAATATTTGTTTACATTTGACAGTGATTATGGAGGAATAAGGCTATAGCAACTATAATCATACTGAAGCTTAAAATTCAATACTTGATTGACCAGCACAAGATGAACAGATACATGTTTTTGATTTTATTTTTTTATAGGATAAAAATAATTTAATGCTTAAATAATTCCATAATATTAAGGTTGCCCTTAGACTAGATTTTCTCTCCAATTTTCAGTGTTAAACAATCTTGTAATGAACCCATGAAAGCACTGCAAAATTACTTGGGTTAATAAAGCAACCCCCCCTCCCCGCCAAAAGTATATGAAGTTGCTCTCAAATGATCTGCATAAAGCCAATGAAATAGACTACTGAATTTAATATTTACAGCATAAAAGTAATGGGAAAAAGGTTGCTTTATAATAAAACTATGGCTTGGAAAAATGATCTTGATAGTGTCCAGTGAGTCTGTAAAAACTGCATTATTTTCAATATTAGTATTAGCAGTTTTGCATGTATGTGATCTGACTGTGTTTTTTTGTTTGGATCACTTCTTCATTTGTGTCATTCTGTTGTGTGTATGTATATTCCATTTAAAGTAACCAGCAAATACTAATTCTAACCTACTGGACTGTATTAACTAACTTATCTTTCTTTATATTTTTCTAGACAAAATCTCAATTTTTATTTTTAAACATACATGGAAACTGAAGCATGACCTTACTAACGTAATTTCCTGCCTTAGCCCTTAATTGTGAGGATAATGTTCTGGCGAGGGACAAATACATTCTCTGCACAATATCTTGGAAAAGAATCCATCTGCGATGTGAATTTTGTTTTTCCTCGTGCTTAAAGGCACATGATTATATAAGACAGCCAGTAAAGAAGGCACAAGGTCCAGTAAAAGACATTTTAAAGAAAGGGAACAATAAAGTAAATTTATTAGCCTATTCCTAATGAAAGAGTAACCTACAATAGCATTAGACTTCTTTTAAATGATATATAGTTGGTATTTATTCTAAGGCATAAAACCTCAAGCTTAGAAATCATCCTGGATATGAAGCCAGGTTTTAGAGTCACTGTAGGTCAAATTGCTATTTTGGCATTCAGTGTCAATTTTCTAGTAATAATGTAAAGAATTAAAAGGTTAATTGCATAAGGCCTTTTTTTGGTGATTTGTATTCTATTTGTGAAGTGGATTGTTGAAGGTGAATCATAAAATGGTTCAGTAAATCTTGAAGAGAAAATGATAGAAAAAGGAATTAGATTATGAAATCCCGAGATAAATCCTGAAATTATATAACTTTATACATGAACTATCTGCTGTTTCTTCCACAGTGACAGTGAATGAGGTCATATGTGCATGAATTAAAATGTGTTAGGCCTGCTAGATGCATGATAGATGCGCACTATCTTTTGGACTTATCTGAAAGGTGTTTCAAGGGTAGGATCATAGCATATGATAATTTGAAAGGTGTTCTACCCTATTTGCATCCCACAGTACTCCAGGATTTGGAGATTGATCATAACACTCCTGGAGTAGTGAATTGGTTTAACTTGGACTATTGGTTCACTTGGGCAGTGAACCAATGTTTATATCATTTCTTGTAGTGTCATCTATGTGCTAGACCTTTGCTGGCATGCGATATTTAGATTACTAGCCTTGCTACTTCATTCTTCTGTCATTTTCTTTCCCTCTGTCCTGTTTTGTACTTCTATACATTCTCCATTTGTTTGATGTGAGACCCATCTCACCTTATGTGAGTCACGCAGGACTCCTTTTGTGGAGCATAACTTTGAGCTTATGACCCCAAAATGCACTCAAGCCATGTTTTCAGTAGTTGCGTGCTTCTACAAGTCTGGCAGATCTGAGAGTGGCTAACAGGAGGAGATATGGTTCTTTTTTTTTTTTTCCCCAGTACCAAGGTGAATTGTAAGAGTTGCCACCAGAAAGAGAAGCTTCATTTTCTAAAATTGTTCGTTTCCATATGCTTGCACGTTGATTAAAGAAAACTCAGTTGCACTTTAAAAACAATGTTTCTAGACAATTTCAAGTGACTTCTCTTGAGAAAAGACAATTATAACCAACAGGAAGATTGGCAAAGAATGTGTTTAAAATAACTATCTTTTTTAGAATGAGGAATGTTGTTAATATTTAAGGCTTTCACTTGTAGTTTTAAAATTTTCTAACTCTCTTAAAATTCCAAAACTCTGAGCAGATCACCCTTTGTGTCTGAAAGAGCAAACAAGTGTCAAAGTAACATTTTCGAGTCATTTTTTGAGTTCATTAAATTAGCAGCATTTGGCTTTCCAAATAGTAAACATACTGGACAGAGAGTGCTTTCATTCCAATGAGTATAGTAATCTTCTATAGCATGTGAAAGACCAACCTTGAAAACTTCAATGCAAATTATCTTGTAATAAGCTGTTAAGAAGTTTTGCAGTTTTCTTTCCACGTGCTGGCTTGAAAGAAACTATGCAAGACAGCCTCTGCGACCTAGAAAATCCGATAAATCCTTTTTGCTCTCTGTCCAGTGTGGCTGGTCAGCTTATTGTCCTTATGTTTGCAGTTTCATTGTGAAATTTCTTGTACTCATTTTGGGGTGGGGGCAAATTAGGAAGCCCAAACAAGCCACAAAGTTTATGAACTAGATGTTAAATTTTCCACTTCAAAAGATTTGCATAACACATTTTCAGATCTTTCATTCTTTGGCTTTCCATCCATTTTATACAGTATACAGAGTAGATATTGAAGAGTACTGTTAAAAATACTATTCTACAGGCATCCAGATCAATATACATATGCATGTAAACACAGGGAAAATTTGAAATTGAAAAAAAATCTGATGTCAAAGACCACAAAATGTTCACATTAATAAAAAAATTGCATATTTACAAAATACTTCTAGTTCTTGATATTTAATGAAGACTTTAACTTAGACTGAAAATAATACTTGAAACATGCTTTGTAAAGCTCAGACTGCTATATAACATTGTGTGTATTATAAATCTTTATGAACTAGTAAATGGAGGTCAGAAGGCTGACTTGCCAAGGTCATAGCCTGTAAGTAACACAGAAACAAAATCCAGGTTTTCTGGTTCCTGTTTTAAGCACTAGATATTTCCTTTCTGTAGTCAAAAGAATTTTTTAATGTTAGTGTGTTGACATAATGGGGATCTAGCTGCCTAAGCTTTACGTTGAACATATTTCTAAACTTCTGATATGTTATTGAAAACTTTTCAACATTGGGGTGAGGAACTGCTATATTGTGAATAGATGAAGACATGAATCTCTGATGCCAGCACATGCTAAATGATATTTTATTTCTATTGCTGCATCTTTGAAGGAAAAATTCTAGGCAGCTACTTATGCTTCAAAACAAGACAGCTCTGTTTTGACACATTGAGCAATGTAAACCATCCGCAGTTGCAATAATGAAATATTTCACATTGTGGCAATGGCATTGCTCCTTCTACATGCAAGTGTTATTAATATTCAATAGAATTATCAAAATACAGAAGTTATTAATAACAGCTTTGAATGCTTTATTTTCTCCAAAGCTGCCAAGATTTTCAGGTTAGCTTTGTCCTCCAAGACAGTGTAAGGTAATAAATATCTTTTCAATGTGAAAAGACCTCATTTAGAGTAATAGACATATATTGCCCCATCCTTCTTTCTGATTTGGGTTCCAAACTGAGGAACTAGTCAAATCTTGAAAACTTTAAATATTTGGTTTAGTTTATGACGATGATAGTCTGTACCTAAAGGATTGCATTCTCTTTAATTAATGGAATTGTTAGCTCTTGTCCAAGAGAAGTATTTACTTCTGAGCCTACTGCTCTGAAAACTTTTGCATTTAATGCACTTCAATGGCTGAGCTAGAAGCCTGTATTTGAATTTGTTTTCCTGGGTGCCTTCTCTGTTTACCTCTCAAATACCTTTCTGGGGTGATAAAATGGATATGACTTCTTTCTGAATCCATTATTCAACGGGAGCTTTTGGGTCTATGTGCAAGTAGCCACTAAATGTAAAAAACCATTATGGCTTTTTTGTGTGGTAAGTTTATATTGTTATGAGCAGTGCATCTTCAGCATATTAATCCACTAATCTTTCTCCTAAATTGTACTATTTTTAATCATTTTCCACCACTGAAACTACTGTGCATTGATGCATAGGTGTAAAAATTCTTAGTATTCTGTATGCTGAAGTACAAAGAGAGAAAGCATATTTAGACCAGAAACTGGCAATGCCTTGTGTATGAAAACAGTGTTTCTAGACTGTCTTAATAGTTGATGGTAAAGTGATGTGATGATTGTGCCCCTTTAACTGATTTTTTTTTTTTAACAACTGCTGGTGTAGACAGCTATGAACTATGAATTATTATACCTTGAATAAAAAAAAAAAAAAATCCAACCTAAATTTCCTCTGATGCAGAATCTCTCAAAATTGTTTAATGTCAGATTCTAGCTGAAACAAAACAACATAAAGCTATGGAAATGCTGTTTCATACAGCAGAGAAGGTCATGGATTATTCATTTTGACCCTCCAATCTCTCCTGTAATCATTGCCAAAACTTGCTATGCCTTGCATCAGAAGTAACACCCTCAAGCCTGAAAGGATCCTTAACCTTTCTTATATTCCACAAGTATTTAAATTATTTAGATTTTCCAACTAATTCAGTACTTCCTTACAGAAGCCTGTATGCCCTGGAAACAGAATGAAATGTATTGAATATTGCCTGCTATGTGCAAACTATGTTCTTTTTGATTACAGACCTTAATTTAAGAAAAAAATGCTCATCTATTAGGTAGCTTTTGTGCACTAAAAGCACATAATAATAGGCCTTGTTTTGCATTTTTTTCTCATCTTATCTAGTATTTACTTAAATGCTGAGTATGAAGCAGAAAAAGCTATAGAAAGCTGTGTGTGGCTATGAACTGTGTAAGACAAAGGTAACTCAATAGTTAACACTCTATAGTTGATGGAATATATAGCACAGTAAGTAGCAGAGGGAATATAATGTAGAAGGCTTTCTAGGTTGTTTCTGTTGTATGATACAAATCTAATACAAAAGAACCTAATTTAATTTACTAAGCTTTTAGTGTAACTACCTTTTTGTTCTCTTCATAAGCTATAATTTAAAATTCTTTAACACATTTAAAATGTTTTCAGCAACAGTGAAGGTGCATGATCCTTTCTCGATGTTAGTCAATTAGCTTTCTGCTACTTCCCAGTTTGACTTCAAGTACCTGAGCAATAGGATATTAGGAACTAGAATAAGGAGCAGGTAAATTCCATAGCATCCATTATTAGAATTAAACTGACAGAATAAACTAATTCCAAATTTCAAGGACAATTGCCATTCTGTGTCTGAATCTAAGCAATAGAGAAAATAGATGGTTTGTTAAGTTTTATTCATGATCTTCTACATAATTAACGATTGGGAGCCCCACTCTAAGCGGGAGAAATCCTGTTTAAATTCTTCACTGCTCAAAGTTACTGCTCGTTTTGCGTACTGTGTGGCAAATCATGGTATGCCGGGTGACACAGTGACATAAGCTTTCTTGCATCGAGTCAGCATGGAGGCATCTTCCTTATTATCACATCTCAAAATGGGAATGGATTTGTGAGTAAAGATGTACGGATTGCTAATATTCATGGTTTTATTCTGTTTGAGGGGAATATAAGGCTAGCTTCAGTTGCTAGACTTTCTAATCCATCTGACATTTCATACCAAGTAGTTACCTTTAGTAGTGTCTTAGATCTGATGGTTGCTTTCATTTTATAGTTTGACTGTTTTAAGAGCAGCTAATGCTTATTTCAGTAAGGATAGTATTTAAAAACAAAGGCACAGGTGAAAACATTGTTTGCTCAGCCTAACGCATTTTTAACAAAGAAAACAGAGCATTGTTTTCTTAGTTAACAAAAACAATTAACATGAAAATATCTTTATGAAAGCCTATATTCAGTGTTTAATTGACAATTAATTTTCCTCTTGAAATGGGAGTAGAAAAATACCAGTATCTTTATGCAACTTGTGGCATCAAACCTCTGAGGGCTCAGTTAAACTGACTGTGAAAAACATAGTCTGATTCAGCATCAACTGAATCTGTTTTTCTTCTCTGTGGTGCTATCACCTTCCTATTGTTTATTTTGACCGCAGTTTTGACGGCATCTGCGCATGCATTTTAAAATGTCACAGGTTCAAAGAGTATTTAACCTCTTCAAATGACCTGTGTGCAACAGGGAGCGAACCCCTCCGCATGAGATCCGTGCAACAGACCTTCACAAGGTCGCGGAGTGTCTGCGGGGGACCCCGGCGAGCTCAGCAGCCACAAGAGGGCATCGGGACACAAGTTAGGCTCTGCCTAAATCTTGGGGGTGGCAGAACTCGAGTCCTGTTCTTGCCTTTAAAATAGGTGTCTCGCAGTTCGTGCAGCGGTTATGGAGAGCATAACTAAGTGCTTAGATGTTACATGCTCTGAAATAGCGTGGCAATATTGACATCTGTCATATTAAACCTATGGTCTATTTCTAGCTTCTAATAAAAATCAAGTTCAAATTCCTTAGCATTGACAGGCTTCTCAAGCGTTAGCTTTATGTCCTTTTTAGGTAATGTACTGAGATACTTTATTTAACTTGGTATATGTCACTGCTTCCCAAATGATTGCATCAGTGACTTTAAAATTAGGTGGAGTTTGAACTTAGCGTGTTTAAAATGCACACATCAGCTTGATCATGTGACAAAGCATTAAGCTATGTGGTGGATGTGCTTGAGAGCTCCTCTTAGGGCTGTTCAGGGAGCCTTGTGACTTAAGTGATAAGAACAAGGAAGGCTTGATTCCTTTGAAGTGATCAGAATTACTCATTTCCTCTCCACCCTCCTAGTTACTGCTGGTGATGGTGGAGGCTTTGCTCTGTTGTGCAGGTAGTCCTGCAGTATGAGGTTCTGTGATGGTCTTTTGTTGCTTGAACCAGAGTACCATATGTTTGGATTCCTTAAAAGGGTCTTATTTTTTGCCCATAAACTTTCAGATTTCAGGACTTCAGCCAGCTGACCAGGCCCTGCTACAGTTCCCATCAGGCCTCTAGACAACTGACTATTGTGCATGCAAAAAGTATGAGCATTTGGGAGCCATCAGATTTACTGCACATATGCAGGCCACATGGACAACACAAGTGCAGTGAGTCCTATGTTTCTCAGACGTGTCACAGTTGCTACACAGCATGTGCACATGCATAACTGCCCAGGAATATATGGTGACGTTATGCATACCACACCACGTAACGTGTCTTGAAATTAACTCTAAAACACTTGTTGTGCTTGCATGTTTTCTGAAGAAGGTGTTGGAAGTCCAAAATTGTCTAGAGAAGTGATTTTCTTTCACTTACGTCTCCCCAGGCAGCTGCCATGATCTTCTGGTTTTGTCTACCCTGGCTTTCCGCTGCTGCCAGAACTCGGCTCTCTTCTAGACTGTAAGAAGTGTTAAGGGTACTATTGCAAGGTGGAGGTAGTGGTGGAGTCACTGGCGGGTTCAAGAGAGGAGGCAGCTACAGAGCTGCTTAGGTGACAGCATTGCTGGAATGTAAATATACTCTGAACATCTGTTTAGTAAATGTTCTTCCATACCAAGAGAAAAAAATCAAACCCCTACTTTTTTTCTTACTTGAAAACAAATCGATTAAATAAAAATATTTATGTATGAAAGTCAGTTTCCAAATTGATGCAAAGATGTTCTAAATACAGTGAACTACTCATTTTCTAAGAGAAACAAGTATATTTCTTCTTGCAGAAGCAGCAGGCAAGATTTAAATCCCTGCTGAGTAGACAGCACACCTTTGATAATAATCTTGTTTGTAAGGAGTTTTGCATATATGGAAATGTTGGTAGTTTCTAAAACTTCAGGGAATAGGATGGATAAAAACTGTCCAGCTTTAGGTACCTTCATAAAAATAACTTAGTTGTTTAAATTAGTATAAATACAAATAAGAAACACTTTATAGATTCAGATTATTCCATATTCTGTTGTTTTGTGCAGTTTTGTGTAACACGTGCTGTGCTGACATCTGCCAACTCCGTACTAAGAGATGAATAGTGACTCGTTTGCCAGCTTCTAGCAATTGCCAGGAGCCAGAAGCCATAGTAGATGTGCAGAGGAAAAACAGCAGAGTCAACACTCTGCTTCACTGTGGCATGCCTTGAGAAAATGTGACCATTGCCTTTTAAGAGCTATGTTAACTGGAATGTAGGAAAACATGCCCCTTAGTTTTTATAATAATTAAATGTATTTCAAGGATAGGCTTGACTTTAGTCTCATCTATTTTTCTACCATTTTGTCTGGTTCACTTGTCCTTTTCAGGGAAATGTGAGGAATTAGCAGTGAAGCATGGAATATGCTGACTGCCATGGATGACAGTGCTGATGAGGTTTTAGGGAGTTTTTTCACAATTTCTTAGAATTTGAAGTTCATCACAACTGAACATTAGTAACTTAAAAAAAACCCAAACATTAGGCTATGACGTTTGCATTGCCTGTGATCATATTTACTTAGTATGCAACAGCTTCTGTACCTCCATCCTGAGGTAAGGGGTTCATGCCTCTCCACATGGCCATCTTTGTAGCTGGGAAGATGCTTGCTAGTAAACTAGAACAGGAAAAAAACCCTTTTTGGAATGATGTTGCCTGGCTGCCAAGGAAAGTTAGGTTCCAACAAAAGTATTTGCATTGCTTGAATGAGCTAAGGATGTATACCTTCAGTCTGCGTGGAAGAGACTTCAGAGATTTCAGAGTACTTTGTCTTCCTAAGCAGTGTAATTTCTGTCTTGTCTGTCTGAACCAGCTGTTCCTTGTTCCAAGAGCTGATCTCTTGTAGACTAACACTTGATTGAGGGTGCTTGCCTCAGAATAGATAGTGATGAGTGTCAATGACAGGCCTGGAGCTGTCTGTGCTTTTGCCCTCTCTAGAGGGTAGAGAGGGATCAGTTCAAGCTCCTACAGTTATCATTGCTGCTTTGGGTACTGTAAGGCTGTAAAGGGGTTTGTTGTGGCTTTGCCCCTTATTTCATCTGTTAATGCTGGAGGTTAAAGTGATCTTCCTCTGCCTTTTTCTCCAGGAAAGGAGAGGTTTATTTGGGGATCCAGACAGAATTACAGGCACCTTCCCGAGCTTTTGGTTTCTGTAGATTTGGGAGAGGTGGGAGAATAGTGTTTTCTAATCTTTTCTGAAGCAGCGTAAAGCAGCCACTTAAAGGGGTGACAGCTGAGTCTCTCTGTGCATTTTCAAACCTCATGTCATTTGTCACTGAGCCTTCTTGCGTTGGATACTGCTATATAAGGACCACTTAATTGAGCTTTGAGTCTAGTCATGTAAGTGGTTCAATCTTAAGGCTTGATCAAAATGGTTTCTATGTAAAAAGGAAATTTATCATGTAAATAATTCACTATAAAATGAGAAAAATCACTTCATTGCTTTTTCAGACAAAGACCAGGAGAGGTGAAGGTTAACTTGTGGTCTTGCATGTGCTCTTTGGCAAATTTCTCTCCACAGGGAAATGCTCTAGAGTGCCAAGTCTTAGCTTGTTAGGGAGGTCAGTAGACAAGGAAATGCTTGCTGGCTGTAAAGGGGGACGTTTCACTGGTTTGGGAAAAAACAACTATCAAGGTGGGCAGGAATGCTGTAGGTAATTACAAATTTCAGTAATGAAAGCATGAAGCAACTGTTGCCAGAAATAAACAGGTGTTTAAGATGTGCTACTGCACACTGGAATGCTGTGTCCATTATCTTATGGTGAACATCTTACAGTGGTTTTTTTTCCTACAAGCCCTCCACTTAAAATACTAAATTTTTTTGTTTGTGGAGGAAAGCTGAGAACGCATTTTGAGCACAACCTGAGAACCTGAGTCCTAATGTAACTTAGCCTTACCAAATCTTTGGAGGGGTTGCGGGGGTTTCGTGGTAACGCTGGCCATGATCCTTGTTGAACGGTGAAAAGGAAAACTTTTCCCTACCTGCAGGAACAGAGCCTAGACTCCATAGTCATGGACCAAGAGTTTGTGATGTAGATGAAGAAGGCATTGTCCGTGTTCCCAAGTACGTTATGCGTAAACGTGCCTTCTTTTTAAGCGTGCAAAATAAGGGACTCGGTATTTTGAAAGAGACGGGTTTCCATGATGTGCGTACACCAGCTTTATTTTGGGTCAGGAGGTCACCGTAGGTGTGTGGTGTACTACAGGGAGAACCTTGCTGTTAACGGGCTAAGACTTACCTTAAAAAGATGCCTTCTCGTGTGTCTCCGAGGACTCACGGTTTTCCGAGTAATCTCTCGGCGCCGCCGCGTTTTCAGGGTGTGCCGCGGTGTTCTTTGTGCTTTTTCCGTACACTTCAGGTAGAACGTTCTGAGCCTCCGACTCCACCAGCTCAGAACGGCGTTAGCCCGCGAAGGCAGCCCGCCCGGTCTCGTTTCCAGAAAACGTCGCCGAAGTCCGGCTTAAGGCCTGCCCTGTCGAGCTGGGAGCGCGGCCCCGCCACCACGGAGGTGCGGAGGCGGGGAGCCCGGGGCTCGGAGCGGGCCGGCGGGCGAGGCCGCCCCGTCCTTCCCTGGCGGGCGGCGGGTGAACGTCCTCCTCCGGCCGCCAGAGGGTACTCGGGGAGTGGAAACGCGGCAGACAAAAGGCGGCGAATTCCCCTCCGAGGGGAAACTTGAGAGCGTGTCACGCAGCGCCGGAGCGCCGGGCGGCGGTTCCCGTGCCGCGGGCCCGCACATTCCTTTCCGAAACCCGAACCGGGGGCGGGGGCGGGCTCGCCCCGCCGCTGGGGACCGCGGCGCCGGGCGGGGAAGGGGCGCGGGGTGCCGGGGGGGGGGGGGGTGCCGGAGGGGTGCCGCCGAGCCCCGCTCCCTGCGGCCGGGGCCGGCGCGGCCCCCAAACTTTCACCCTCCCTCCGCTCCGCTCCGAAAGTTCAGCAGTTGGGTGACGTCAGGGCGGCCGCAGCCAATGGGCGCTGCGGGTGATATTTTGGGAGGGGGGAGGGGTGGCACCGTGCCGCGGGCGCTCGCCCGGCTGCCATGCACAGTGAATGGAGAGCGGGCGGGCGGCGAGCGCAGCAGCGGGTGGGAGCGCCGCCGCCTCCGCCCCCTCCGCCTCCCCTCGCCGCCTCCCGGTCCCGGCTCCGCCGGCCGCCAGCGCGGGGGTGCGGGCCCGCGGCGGCAGCGGCAGCGGCAGCCGAGCGGCGGGAGGGAGGGAGGGAGCGAGCGCCTGAGGAGCCGGCGGCGGGGCCGCTTTGAATTGCCGGTCATCTCCTCCGCGGGTTACCTGCCCGGCCCAGGTGGGGCGATGCGGAGCGGAGGAGGCTGCTGCGGGGATTGCCGCCGCTTCTGATGGATGTTTTGTGTGCGTTTGCCTCCGCTCCCGGTTTCTCTTTCATCTGAGGACGCCTCTGGCTGAAGCTCTGTTAAACTATCTGCCTTCTGGTGCCGTTCGCAGATAACAGAAAGAAACCTGAGCCCGAAAGGCAATTCCCCACCTTCTTCCACCTAACGTAACCTTTTCGGGCGCCTTTGAAGGTTTGCTGGTGCTCCGGCGATGATGGCAGCGGTGGGTTCCCTTGGGCTGTACTAAGAGCCTCTTGTTTTCTTTTCCCTTTCTTCTTAGAGGCATTTCATCTTTAAGGGCCGGCTGCTCGCACGCACTTTTATACCCACTGAAGCGATCAAGAAACCATGTTGTCTGGTGGAAGATGTGCGTTTCTGTGCCTTGGAATGATCTTGAGCTTTTGGAGCTCCGTGAGTTGGATGCCCGTTGGAGGATGCCCGCATAAATGTACATGTATTGCTTCCAACGTGGATTGTCACGGACTAGGACTCAAAACTGTACCGAGGGATATTCCCAGGAATGCGGAGAGACTGTAAGTAAAAACCGTTAAGGGCTCCTCAAGTACTTGTAGAAGCACCTGGGATGAGTTTCTCAACACCTGCCTATCAGTGCAGAGTACATCCTAACAGCAGTTTCAGGAATCAAACATGGATTAATGTTTTCAGGAGGGAAGGGGAGGAGCTTTTCAGAAGTTACAGCTATCTTGCTGCTGTTCCTGCTTAAAAAAAAAAAAAAAATCAATCGGTTTCAGAGTTTCACGTTTTTTTGGTGGTTTCGGTTAGCATCTGATTGGGTTTTGCAGTGACTTGTTTGTAATGGAGTTTAGAGCTCTACCTGGAGTGTCAATACAAATGCCAATTTAATATGCAATTAGAAACTTGGATGTTTTCACCTGGTGGCTGGTAGCAGTTTCTCCTTACTTTCTTAGCATGGTGACTTCATCGCCATGGAAAAAATCCATGACTGCCATAAACTAATTCAAATGGATAAGAAGTCATATTAAAGCAGTGTCTAATTTCTGTCTTAAACTGCTGTGGGGAAGCTGGTTATTTAATTTTTAATCTACTTCAGGGTTTATGATAGTAGTGTAATGTTGCAGAGTGTTTCCAACCTCAGCACGGGAGAATGTGATGAATGTGTTCATAGTAAATCTTCTGTATCATATGTTCTCATGAGTTTTTTAGTTGATTCTTTTTACTTAAGTTTCTAAGGAGAAAGCCGAAAGCAGACTTCAGTTCTCAGATACAGTTCTGGCACTCGCTTGGTGCAGAGGACGGCATCTCTGACGTTGCTTAATGCATAGCATATGGCATATTTCAGAGAATGGCCGGTGCTAGATATGAAGATGTCCAGAGTGGAATGTTAAACAGAGCTTCAGCACGTCTCTGTGCTGGGCTCCATGAATGACCTCGGGAAAGTGCAGTTAGTTGTGCCTTATGTCGATTAGCTGATAATTTAAAATGTTTCTGAACTTGTAAGAAAATGCTGTAGACTGTATAGCCTCACTTCCTATTTTGTACCCTTCTGGGTCGTAGAGTTGGGGAAATGTCAAACTCTCAAGCGATATTTCCTCCAAGAAAGAAAGCTGGATGAAGTTACTAAGCAAACAAAGTTTTTGTGCATAGAGTCCTCTTAAAGGTTAAGTTCTGTCCCAGAATGAAATTTTATAGCTTTTTTGAATGTTTCTAAATGCCTTTTATAGTGCTGAGAGTTCTTAAATGATAGCAATATGCAGATTTCTTACTACACTATTCTACCATCTTTAATGTTTTGTGGCCGTATCAGCCTTCCTTTTAACGCCAGCTGTGTGAACAATGGTTTTCAGATGTCAGTTTTATAGAAAGCTTAACTTTTGTGCACGAAATTGTGTACTCCCTAAAACTGATGGGTAGCAACCTGGCAGATTAGAGACAAAAAAACCCGAATCCCAAAACAGCAAACCCCACAACAAACCGCTACCAAAGTAGTATACAAAGCCAGTCAGAGTAAGTATGTGTGATAACCCAAATGTTTTGTGTGTTTCATTGTGTTTGCGTGGTTTTAAGAGTCAGAGGCTAGAATTGAACTTTCAAATTTCAGGTTAAAATGATTCACAAATGCAAGGTTAGCTGGCCACCTGGGAAGAATTTAAAAATGGTGATTTGGTTTTGCCTAAGTGTTAGGGGGACTGAATTGATTTTGTTACTGCGTTTCGTTTGTGGGAATGTACTTCATAGAGATCTTAACTTTCCTTGCCTTTTGTAAGAAGCTAAGCCAAAAGAATATGTGCCTTGGCCTTGGTATGTTGTTAAGTGTTAAAAAGAATGAAAGAGGGTGTAATCACTGTGCTCTCGGTCCTGATAATTTTTGGTGCTATTTACAGATTTAAATTTTAGATTAATGGCTGAAGGAAGAACAATGGTAGCTATTTCACAATATTCGGTTTGAGTATTTAACCTCAGAGATACACTACTGATAAATATGAAATGTAGCTGTGTTGGACATTTGTTTGTTTGGTTTGTTTTTTTAAAATAGTGTATTATTGGAGCATTCAGAGGCTGAAATCTTGTGGAAATAGCATACAGAGGATCATGTAGTAACACAGTATTCCATGTTTTTAAATAGTCTTCACTTTTCATTGCTAGTCCATCATAAGCCTTTTGCTGTTTTTACAGTGTTCACTGTCATCTTCGTTACAACTGTGCTTTAAAGCTTGTATCAATTCTTTCAAATCTAGACTTCTATTAATTGCACTAACTTGAATTTTCTAATGTAAGCAGTAGAGAGAGAAAGAGACTTTATATTTCTCTGAGTCTAAATTCTGCGCATAGGTGAAATATCAGTCAGCCACTGGGTATATCAGAGTATCTCATTTTTCCCTGTGGTTCACAGCAACCTGTGACTATTTATGACATAACACTGCATTGATGTGTAGTCTTTACCTAGTTTGTTTAACTTGTAAATAAAACCAAATGATTATATCTGAAATGACAAAGATATTTTTAATCTCAGAGAAATGTTTATGTGTTGGGAAAATAATTTTAACAAGTTTCTTGATGGCCACATACCAAGTGACTTTTTAGACTCTTATGCTATGAAAAGGTCTTCACTTCTTTCTGCATTCTCTTGAGCTAGAAATTCTGCATACCTGTTCAAGTTGGAAACTTTTTGCTTTAATTAATAAGACATCTAATGGCACCACTTAAAATATTTTGCCGCTAAGCTTTGAGTTATGTTTGTACAAATGTTACAGATTGTTTGGGTTAGTGAAGCCAAGTTAAATATTATTTAAATTTGTGTTAATATGAAACCCCAGGAAATCTGAAAATATAACATTAAGGAAGAAATGGGAAACCTCTGTAGTTCTATTAAATGAACTAGTGATCGTCTCCTGATACCTCAAGAAATGGGCATCACCAAAGCCTTGATTACTGATTCTTCATGAGAAAAGTGATGAGTGCTTTTTTGTTGTTGTTGGGTTTTTTTGTTTGGTTTTTTTTGTTTGTTTGTTTGTTTTGGAATACTTTGAAGGTGTAGTTTTTGTAAAGAGTTGTACCCGTGATTTCTGTCTTGAGGGGAATCCACAGATTAAGCAGTGATCACAGAAACAGAGTTGTAAAACTATCTTAAACTTTTTTTTACACAGATTCATCTTTAATAGTAGCTTTACAAATATAGCAAGTAGTACTAGGTTTGTGTTGCAGTTTACCTTGTTATTACATTCTATGGTAGTCTTCTAATTGTGTGCTATAGATTGAAGCTTTTGCTCAGTTAGGTTTTGTGAAGAGCTAAAAAGAGGTGAGCGTTGTATACTACTGCACAAAGAAATTATTCAGTCTGGAGAAAATAAGTGTTGAAACAAATATTTGTCACTTGTAGGAGTAACTTCCATTTACCTTTGCTCTAGAGAAGGAACCCTCAGAATAGCCATCATTGCACACAGGAAGAGACAGACGTGAAATTAGGTCTAAGACGTTTCCCCAAATTGCAAGATGTGATGCTCCACAGAGGACTTTGTACATGAGCAGCATATAGCTGGCTTTGTGGCTTGTCATTAGTGTTTACTGATCCATTCCACATTTGTGAAGTAACTTAACATCCTAACAAAAAAAAGAAGTTTATAGACCTTTTGTGTTGTGGAGAAAACTAATAATATAATAGTCAACTTTTGAGGGTGGACACAGCGATTCTTTTATTTAAGCTATGCAACTGATAAGATTTTTTGTGCTAATAAAGGAAGCAGAAGTTAGGGCTTAGAAATTAAGAATATGTAAATACCTCCATAAAAGTATTGAATCTTTTACCTTTCTGAAAAGTTCCTTAGGATTGCTTCATCAAACTCCTCTAATCAGAGTTTGCTTAGCAGCGCTTCAGTTTTTATACGTGATTCTCTATTTATGAAATGTTCTTCAGTGGAAATGTTTTCTACAATATGTGAAATATTATACATGTGGCTTTTTATAACACTTAATAACGCTGATAGTCAAGTTTAGTTTGAGATGATGTGTAAAAGCAGTGAGCAGATCAAAGCCACCTGCTTGACAGTTGTATTCTTCAGCTCTGAAAGGAACAAGTGATATGAAGAAGCTGCTCAGGAGTCTTCTGGGTCAATATCTGCTTTCTGTTTGATTATGAAGCATGAGCCTTTGTGTTTTTCCTTCCATTCGTATCTAGTTATCTCCCTGTCTGTTAGCAGCACATTATGTATGTATAAAAGTTTCTTTGGAGAATTTATCCATGTTTGAGTTCATCATGAATTTATACTTGGTGGCTTCGAATCTTGTTTAATTGATAGCTCTCCTATGTTAATTGCTGTTTTGTTTTGTCTTTTACTTTGAAGGATTCTTTACCTTGCTAAATTGATAAAGCTTGCAAGACTAATCTGTTCTGTGCTTTGTCTGAGTAGCTAAATTGAGTGTGTCCACATTTAGGTGCAATTTAGAAGCTTAGTCATCTGCTTACTCTGGAGTTTTTATGTGGTCTGGGGTTTCTGTTATACAAATATATTATTATGGTGTTTTTGGCCTAGGTGCATGTAGCTGCTGAAGTTGCACTGGCTTGTAATAAGTCTTCAACTTCCTCAATTTTGTCTCCAAATTAAATCTAAGCTCCTGTCTTGAATGCTTCCACATTACTGCAGAACGCAATGTTAAACACACGGAAATATAATTATACTGACTCCTACATTGACATTCTGTTTTTCTAGAATTCTTCCCACTAGGGATTGCCACTCATTTAAGTAATAGTCTCCAAAACCTTGCATGGAGCCTCTGCCTGCCCCAACCACCGCCCCCCCGCCCCAGCCCCAGTCATGTGTCAGTAAGTAGACATCCACAGCTTTGGCTTCGAAGAGCTTGCTCTCAGAGGTACTGATCCTGGGAAAACTTGACTGAGTTGCTTAGTTTAATTCGGATACTTCCCTTTACTAACTTAACGCTGACTCCTTGTGCTTGACTGGACGTTGACATGTACTTGTATAGGATCAGTCTTGCACTATTAAATTTGTTACCTCGTTTTGAAGCGATGGAAACAGGAAGGAGGATGAAATTAGCTATTGTAATTTGGTAGCTACAGAAGCAAATAGTGGCTGTTGTCACGTTGTCTGTATTTGCACAAATTTGGATTAGATTCTGAGATCAAAGGGACCAGACTACTTACTGCAGAATTTCTTAATGAGTTGCTCTGAGACTATTCACTTTTTTCATCTTCTTACTTTTTCAGCTGAGTATTGATTCATGCAAAAGAATTAGGTGAAAGTAAAGTTGCTCCTCTAAAGAACAGCTGTTGTCTTTTAGGAAGTCCTAAAATATAGATCATTAGTATTGCGGTTTTTTCCCCTGGAATTTGTGTGTGTATGAGTTTGAGGAAGTGTGTATCAAAGGTGGTATAATTTACCTGTATAGATGGATTGTGAGGCCAGAACTAAGTAAATCCTAATAATCTATTCATACAGTAATCTATAAAAATCCTTGTGTTGTACACTGTCTGCAACTTCTAAGTTGATTGCTGTGAAGTCATTTGACCTTCTTAGTGAGTACGATCAGTAATCTTTTGGAACATCACTGCCAAGCATTATTTTAAGTTTTTTTTAAATTTTTTTTTTAGTTCAAGCATTTCTATTTATGTTTAAAACAGAAATAACCTGTCCTGCACAGACATTAACATCTGATATGATTTGTTGTCTGCATTTCAGTACTATCTAAGCTATTCCTCAGCTTCCACAGAGCAGAAAGAAAATGGTTTTTCCACAGAAATCTCACAAGGTGCTTGAAAAGTTATAAGGTTGATAGGGGAAAAGAACTTGGCTCTAATAAGGGTATTCAGTGAGTAAGTTTCAGCCATTGTATGTTAAGAAGTGAGGTTGTTTACTGGAGAGATTGTTCAGAAGACTTAAATCAGGATGTGTTCCCTCCCAGGAACTAATAGCTCAAATGACTTGAAGTTTGATTTTTCTGGAATTCTTGATGTAGTTCTTGCGGTGCCCACAGTGCTTGATTTCCCTTGGCTGCCTGTTGCTGCAGCTGATCTTTTAAAATGATTAGCTTTTTTTCCGTTGGTGGTCTAGTGGGATCCATTCTTCCTTGATTAGAAGATTTAATTATTCCTGAACAAAGATGGGGAATAGAAGCCATTGGTTAGTACTGTAGTTGTCTTACACTTGATTCATTAGAATTAACGGAAAACTGTTTTGCTTCGAGTTCAAAGCTGAAATGTGTCAGGATCCTTTCCTAGTCACAACTATGTTTTCCATATATTACACCTGCTAAGGATGGTGTAATGTTCAGATAAATTTTCCAAAGACTGAACTTGAATTGAGCTCTCTTTCACCTTTGGCTGAGGACTGCAGTTGACCACTCAAGTAATTTTTCAAGCAAATGAAATAATTTAATTTGTGGATTTTTTTAAAAATATATCTAAGATGTAAATAACCTTCCCCCTCACTCCTCAGTAATTCCTGATTTCCTTTATCTTCTTTTTTTTTTTTTTTTTTTCCCCTTACTTGCCTCTCTTTCTCTATAATTTGAACCTACAAAATATAACTAAGTCTTGTTACTGAAGTAACATAACTAGCTCTTTCCAGTTCAGAATGATCATGAGCTTGCAAGTTCTGGAGCTTCTTTTGCCTTCAAAAGTGCCTCCAGCCTTATGAGGTACTACACGGTAGCAAACCCTTTGTGATTAAAGGGATGATTCTTCCTAAGTTAACCTGAAGCACTCAAATGCCTTATATAAAATGCAGGTCTGCTGCTGAACTTCGGTCTTGATGTGAGCTTCACTGTGTCTTATAATACTACAACTGCTGAATTATCTCAAATGTTGTGTTAACCTCAGGAAGAGGTTGTGGAATGTTCTTCATGAGTAATGTGGTACCTCTTAGTTCTTTCACCTGTTTGCTCTCTGCAACTACAGACAGATACTGGGTCAGGTAAAGAATTTCTGTGGCTCAGTATTGAAACACCTTTCAATACTGGCTGATCTTCTATGCCTGGGGAGAAAGTGTGACTGTGAGCAAGTATACTTCTTCAGTGCTGGCAGATCATTTATTAGTTTTACGTAGAGCCAACTTTCTCGTGGAGGCCTGATGACGGCAGCTGTAGGAATCAACATGCACATCCTCTGTCTTGCAGTTCCACAGCTCCCGAAAGGGGCTTCTCTTTTCCCGTTTGGCTTATTTTTCGCTCCTGCAAGAAAAAGCAGGGTTGTTTGTCCTCTTCAAGTTGAGACAAAGCAAGTTTCTAACTTCAGGTGAGGAAGGAAGGAAGGAGTCAAGGTAACTCTGGGGAGAAAAGCTAAAGTGAACTTCAAATGGCAAAGCTTTTTGAAGAAAAATCGTGTTGGTGATGTCATGAAAAATGGCTAGAAGTAATGCATGGTAAGGATTTCTTCAGCTGATTGCCTATCCCTATGTTCCTATTACAGGGATGTATAGATGAGCAGTGGTGTTGAGAAAATATTATCATGATAGAGGTAAATTTTGTGCCCTGCCCTCTAGTAAAGTCTTTGAGATAGGCTGGTAGAATGTGCCTCCTATCCTTGGCTGCTTTCTGCTCCTTGGGTGACAGGGAGTTTCTGTTAATTCTTGTTGATTCAAGTGCGTTGTTATAATATTATATGGGTTTTGGCTTGGGGCTGCTGTTGTCACTCCCATCCCTTTTATGCTCATTAAGAGGTTTTGCTTGCCAGTGTAAGGCTATATCAGTTTGACTTGTTTGTTTGTTTTTAAGTAATTTTCAGGTTAAGAAAGGGCTGGGTTCTAGTAATGTTCTGATTGCAACATGGCCCAAGCTATTCTGTTTTCAGTATTTTTAGTCTTTTTTCCAGAGATCCGTAATGCTCTGTCTATTTTCAAATCTGTTTTCAATGTTGTCGAGTCAGACGTATCATTTAAGATCTTGAATGTCTCTTATCAATGGCAAGAACTACTTCTTCCCCATTGAGAAATGACCTTTTAAGCAACTGACAGTCCTTTCTAATGGTACTAAATACACAAAACATTTATCTACCTATTTACCTAAGGGGAACAGATCTATGTTCTTGTACTTGGAGTAAATTTCAGATGAGTTGAGGGCCATCTCTGTGGAAAAGAGAGTTTAAGAGGCTGATTCTTACCTCTGCCACTTATTTTCAGCATTTTTCTTTTTTTCTTTCTTTCTTTCTTTCTTTTTTTTTTTTTTTAACCCAGCTGAATCTGGTCTGCCAGTTGTCTTTGTCAGAATAAATTTGTCTTGTATTTCGGTTTTACACCATCTGTTTGGTTGCAATATATGTTTTTAATCCTATGATTGATAGATTTCTGGAGCTTTTAATCAAATTTTACCTTTCTATCTGTGAGTTGCTTCTTTTTCTGAGACCTTAATTTAATTTTGTCCCTCAGGTGGAAATCATTTTAACCGATGGCTATATTCTTTCCTTTTCCGCCAGTGATGAAGGGAGCATTTTCAATAAACATCAGTTCAGTTAAAATGAGGAGGAAAACTCAGTGTTTTAAAGCTGGTCTTGTCTTGACTTTTCATCAAGTAATCTGCAAAACCTACCTGAAATTTATGTTTAAATTGATTTCAGAATTTGTATTGCTCACCAACTCACTTTTACCTGTGCTTTCCTGAAATTGCAATACTGTTGCAGAAATGATTCTTAACTTCTTAGGTCAAAGGGACTTACTAGGAGAGCCCTTTATGCTTCCTGCAGAGAGGTTGGTATGAGTGCCTTCCTACTTCAGTTACATGGTGAAGAATCAACGTTGTGGAAGTAGTATCAGGTTACTAATGAAGACCCTCAAACACCTATTAAATGTATTTAGAGTCCAAGCAACACTGAGAATTTTGGGAGATAGTGGTCTTATCATTGATACCTCGCTGGCTGCTCTGTGGACCTGTGTTCATTCCAGTTTGAGGTGCAAGGCTTTTAGCAGTGATGCTATATTTAGAAGTTTAGTTGGAGAGACTTTAATCCTCTTCTCTTGTGTGGGGATACTGTAGTGACATTATGCTGTGACTGTACATAGAGGCAATCACCCAAAAGAACAAGACAAATCAGTTGCCTGCAATTTTTCAGAATGTTTTCTCTGTGTACCTTCACCGTCATTCCTGTCTATGTAGACAGAAGATTGGTGGTTCTGTTTCAACCAGAGCTCCATGTAGGTGGAGGGATAAACTGCTCTGGAGGTTAATGATTTGGAAATCAGTAACCCATTTTAACAGCCTGTGAATATGCTTGTAGAAGGTGGGGGGAGATGGTGATGAAGTCCATTTCTGATAGACTTTTTTTTTTTTCCTTCCATTTTGATGCTCTTGCTTGGGAGGAACTGTCCTCATTTAAAAAAAGGAAAGGTCGCTTTGCAAAATTTAAAATTTACTGTAATTTTCACGATATCAGTTGAAAATATGTAATGCAAGTTGGGCTACATTAGAGTTGAGGACAGTGCCTGCCGTACTGGTCAGTACTGTTTCATCTGCTTTTCTTCATCCCTTTGCTCTTTTTGTCTTTGTGGAAAGCTCTTTGGGACTCCTTTGGTTGTACAATGCTTAACATGAACAAATCTTGAGTAAGGGTGCTCCTAGGCATGATAACAGAGATGATAATAAACTTCGTATTAGTGAATCTGAGGTTCTGATCTCCAAAATCACAGCACAATAAAGTGCAGTTTTTAGTGTCTGGCTCCAAACTCTTTTCTGTCAAGGTTGGCTGCTTGACTGGAGGCCGGGGGCGGGGGGGGGGGTGGGGGGCAGCGGCGTGGAGGGGATTAGTATGTGAGTGAACATTCTCATGAAATGTTTCAAAAGATAAGCATTTAACTATTACGGAAATAACATGCTGAAAGCAGAGGCATAGGTGCATTCTTGTGCATATTAATAGTTAGAGGACTATTTGTTAATCCTTGTTTTTTCAGTTGGTCTTTTCCTTTATTCCTGTGGCTGGTAAGGAATGTGTTATTTAACTTGTACCACATAAATGTATTAGTAGATTGTAAGGTATTACTGGTGTGTGTTGTTATGGCACCCGAATAAATAACCTTGACAGTTTCAAAACATACAGACAGTGAGTTGTGAGCCTTACGCACTTTCTCAGGTCATTGTAAAACCAAATGTTTTAAGTCAGTTCAGCCAAACAGTCCTACTGTATTGTTTGCACTGACGTTTTCTCTGGGTATGCACTGGTGAATAATGAGCTGCTCTTCAGATATTTTAGCAGCTTTTAAAGTTGAAGATGTATTTGGTTGTCTGTCTGGCAAAAATGGTTATTAGCATTAGTAGTAGATCTAGTTTCATATATTATGTAATGATGACCTAATACAAAAACTTGACTGGGAAAAGCTTTTTTCACAGACAGCTTTCCCCAAAGTAGAAAAGATTCCGATTCCTAACTTCAGTTTTTCTTTAGAGATTCCAAAAAGCTCATCCTAAAATTGAAGACATTTCCCTAGAAGTTTGTAAAAGATGTCTTGTCAAAGATGGGTGACCTAAGAATTCTCAGTTGTTGCCTAGAGCTCTATGTAAGAATATAATTTAGCTTTACATTAATGATCCCCGCCCCCCCCTTACAATAAGAAAATAGCAAACAGCACAGAATCCTTGTCTGCCAAAGGTTTGATTGCCCATTCTCTCCGTTTTAGAATATAATACATAGCATATAAAGCTCATATAACAAATGTGGTCACATGACATCAAGCCCATTAAAATTAATCAGTGCATATATGTGTACTGGTCATCCACAGATACGGAGACAGTAATGTTAAATTAAAACAGTTGTATTCTTTAAATATGACTCTGAGAAATTTTAGCAAGAAAAAGCTGCATCCTGAAAGCAGTTCAAATGTCTCATGCCTTCCTGTTAGTCATAAAGCATGTTTTGCCTGGGCTTTAGTGGGACCTTAATTTATGGATTTTCTCCAAATTTATCTTTTGTCAGTGCAATGGTTTTGTTTAGACTGGGAAGGCATTATATTAAGCACATTTTTTTTTTTTTTTGGAATGCTGATTTCAGAAAAACCTGAATGTAACATCTTTGCTTGGTGAGGGTGGCAGTGGTTACAGCATCACTTAGCAAGGTGGCAACTTCTGCGTCACGAGCTGCTCTGAAATATTTGTAGAGTGATGAGAAGAGGCTAGCTGTCTCAGCCTCTTGAAGTGGTAGAGCTGGTTAGAGATTGTGTGTTAAGAATATAGCTGGGGAGCAAAAAAGAGAACTCATTGTAAGGAAATAGTACAGGGAAGCAATTGTGTATTTCTGAAATGCCTAAATAAATGCAGTGGGGAGGTAAGCTGGAGACAACAATAAAGTGGTGAAACAAATAATGGAAGTAAAATTCTTGAGCAAAGAGAACTTGTTTTCCAGAAGTGGAAGCAGATACTGAGAAGTAAAGCCGTAAGGCAAAGGCTGGTTCTTCAGAGTGAAAGAGGAAAACACACATCTGGATATAAGTTTCTCAGATAAGAATACGAAAGTATAATCAACAGCCCAGTGATCCTTTGGACTTGTGAGTTTTAATAGATAACATATGAAAAGGCAGCAAAAGATAAGGAGCAATCAGAAGTGTTTCATGGATTTTTGGGGGGTTGTTTGGTTTTTTGGTTTTTGGGTTTTTTTTGCCCTGGGAAGTTCTTTAGCTAATTGCTTATGAAGTTTTTTAGAAGTTGCAAATGAATTTTTCCCAGTTGACTTGAACTTTATTTCATAGAGTAGATATTTTCCAAGGTTGTTCTTCCATAGTTCTTGGGTATATAATAGACTTAGTGCAAAGTGGTTTTATAAGCATGAGTAGTTTCAGTACTTGAAACATCAAATACATGTGCCAAGTCGTCTTTAGAAAAACTTGAGTTTTCTGTTCATTTAGCAAACATTGTGAAATCAATTCAACTTCAGCAAGTCAACTGTTGAAAACCAAAAGTTGGAGGAGGACGGGGGGACAGGGAAGGTGGGAATCTACTTGAGAATGAAGAAAATTGCTTGTGGTTGTAACATCTGGATGCTAACTTGGTCAAGTCATTACACAACTTCCTTCAAAATTTCATTTTGCATATTAAAACTGTCCTACATCTTTTACTGCAACTTCTTGGCTTAATCTGCTCCTTAGTGGCTACGGTAGACATGTACGCTCAGTGTGGTACTTCTTGGAAGGGATATAGAGTTGGCAAAACTGGATGCTTGTTAAATTAAAAAAATCCCTGAACAACAACAACAAAAAAACCCCGAACACAAAGACTTCTATTACCTTTCCAGGAAAAGATCTCCTGGGAAGAATTTCTAGTCTGTGCATGTCTGAAAGTGAGCAAGGAGATGAAATCAAGGCTTGAATTTCACGTCAGGCTTCACTAAAATAATTTGTTTATTGGTAGAACTTTTTCCCCAAGTCATCAAGAATTACAAGCAGTCAGAAGCAGGGGTGAAATATTTCAAGTCCTAAACATCAAGTTGTCTGTATTAGTGAAGAGCACCTAAACAGATAGCAGTTTTTTCACTGTATTGTATTCAGTCATGTACCACATAGTTAAGTGAAAGACTTAAATGCAAACATCAGATATTGTCTCTGTGGAATAAAGTAATGTGAATTTTGCTGGAGTTTACATGCAGTGTTGTTTTTTATTTTTTTCCCACATGATCCTGTTGTGATTGCTTGTGTATAGAATTAAAAAAAAACAAAAGAAAACAAAAAAGACAAGTATGTAGAAGAGTTGGGGCAAAAAACAATCTCATGAAAAAGAGTAATTTCTGTCAGACCTTGTTTGACACTTCATTTATTGCATTCTGTTCTAGAAGTCCTCAATTAACATTAAATTAGAATTAAACACACTGGAGAAATTATTAAAATTTTGGGAAAGTATAAGTGTTTGCCATAAATTGTAGTAATGATGTTAACTCTGAAGAAAGCTCATACTTCTTAGAAGATTTTTCTGAAGTTCAGTTATCACAGGTTATATTTTACATTAATTTACAAGGTATTCCTATTTGAGATAGTGAATATGAATTCATTTGGGTAACCTTTGAGGTCCAAAAGTGACAAAGATTGAAGTGCAGGCACATATCTATTCATAACCTGATGAGATTGTCCATTTGATAGTTGAGTGAAAATATGGCCCAAAGAATGTTTGATATTGTCCGATTTCTACCTGTATAACTGCTTGGTCCATGTTGGAGTAGCAATGGGCTGATGTAACCACCTAATGTCCGTAGAACCAGCCAGCTGGTGCGTGTTGCATATGAAAGATGAGCTACAGTTACAGGAGTTAAATAGGAACGGTTAAATAAAATCAAGAATTGAAAAGAAATAAGTAAAAAATGAAGTTTTTTGTGTATGCAGCTGTTAATCTTGGTGGGTTTTTTTGTTTGGTTTTTTTTTTTTTTTTTTAATATGAATGAAAATGATGCTTGAGCTAATACAATGCAATACTGTACTTCTTTCTCTTTATAAGTGTGTAGTCAAGTCCCTTGATCATTTCAGTGGTATTTTACTGGACTTGCTCAAGTTTATTAGCTTCTTTCTTGGACTGAGGGGCCCAAAACTGGACACAGTTCTCCTTTAATCCACAGATGTTTCAGCACAGAAGGCAGTCAGGTTGGTCAAGCATGATTTAACTTTGGTAAATGTGTTGGCTGTTTTCAGTCATCTTCTCTTCTTTGTGCCCAGAAATCACTTCCAATAGTATTTGCATTGATTTTCCAGGGACCAAAATGAGGCTGATGCTGACCAGCCTGCACTTTGCCGTATCATTCTTTTCAACTTTTTTTGAAGACAAATATAATATATACCTGTATCAGAGATGTCACAGCAAGGCTGCACTTTATCAGCCAGATCTCTATGCACCAACAGATGCATCCTATCTGTTCCCACAGCCTTGTATGGGTCAGGATTTCTTAAGAGATGCTTGACTTGATCCTCTGCCACTATTAGCTGTTCCTCTCCTCCTTGAACCTTGTCTTCAGACACAAAGACTTGGGAGACTGTGTCAGTGAAGATTTAATGCAAAGAAGGCATTGAGCACCTCAGTCTGTCACTAAACCATCATATCTTCCTTATTCTTTTCTAGCTAATATACTGCTAGAAGCTTTTCTTGATGACCCTTGCCAGTTTCAACTCTTATCTGAGCTTTGCCTTTCCTAATACCAACTTAATGTTTGGGCGATGTTTCTGTATTCCTGTGTACCATACCCTCTCTTCTGCACTGGAGCTCGGTCATGAGATGCCTGTTTAGCCAAGGTGGTATTCTGATACACCTGCTCGTTTTCTTCAGTATCTGGATGGAGTGTTCTTGTGCTAGGGTTATTCTAGGCTGCTTCCCATAGGATGTCCCCATCAATCCCCTGAATTCTGAAAAATTCCAGAATTCTGCAAAACTGAATTCTGCTTTCCTGAAGTCCAGGGTCCATGCTGTGCTACTTACCCTCCTCACACCCCTCAGCATTTTGAATGTCATTGTTTCATGAATAAAAAGCCAAGGATTCTACTGAAAATCTCACCCCCAACCACTTAATCATTTGTGAGTAGCAGATCAGGAAAACTTAACCTATGGTTGGCCCATCTAGCATCTATTTTAGAAGGCTATGTCTGACACTCTTTGGAAACCTTCTGTCTTGTTTGCCTGTCCCTGTGCTGCCTTTCCAGCAAATGTCAGGGAGATTCAAGTTCCTCATAAGAACCAGGGTCTGTGATCTGGAGACTTCCTCCCATTACTTAAAGAGGAGTGTCGTTCCCTCCTTCACCCTGAGTGGGTGGTTGGTAACAAACTCCTATCATAATGTCACCTTCACTGACCTCTGATCCAGACCTGCACACTCAATGGGACTCTCGCCCAGTCCATACAGGAGCTCCAGACATTTGAGCTGTTCCTTCACATGAAGGGCAGCCTCTCCTCTTCTTCCTTGCCTGTCTTTACAGAGAACCCTGTATTCGACCATCACCAAACATACATATGACTACGAGAGCTGCCCCATCATGTTAGTTATTCCAATGGTGGTGTATTTCTGCATCTGTAGTCAAAACATGAGCTCTTCCTGCTTGTTTTGTGAGCTCTGTGTTTGTGTACCAGCACATGAGGTTGTGCCAGTACAACTGCTTGACCTATTTTATTCTTCCTGCAGGCTCTTTGTCTTTCACAAGGGCACAGATGATACTACCAAATGAGATCTGGAGCACATCAAGAGTAACTATAAAACTTGGGACAAAGTTGAAGGGCATGGGAGTGTAAAATGTGCTGTTAGAACATTATTCTGCCAACATAACATTTCCTTTATATGTAATAAAATCTGAAAACTATAATTAGTCAGGAGTTCCTGCAGGCTGGGACAAACATCTATTTCCTTGGAAGAAACTAAGTACTTGAATTACTCAGTCCATTATGCTGCTTTCTGCAGGTCTGAGGTACAACTTTCAACAGCAATCTGCTCAATGGGGAATTTAGCCACTGCACAAGTTGCAAAAGGTAGGTTTTTTGTTGGTGTTTTTTAACACCTATAGTTTGCCAAGTAATTTTTCTTATTTTTATAAGGATGAGGACAGAAGTGTGTTGCCTGCAAGCAGTTCCAGATCATTTGGACACTTAATGTGGGTTATTAACCAAGCACTACTGTAATGGCCTTAAGAATGGATAGTTTATTCACAAAATTAGGGCACTTAACCCCTAAGATCAGTTTTGTCATTGTTCCGACAGAAAGAAAACAGTCTGAGTCATACCTAAAAGCCTTCTGTAATCAGAAGGAATGATCCTATTTTTTTTTCAATAAAAGCTGTATAGTGTAGGTGTGTTACGAAGTATGATGGACTGCAGCACAGAACTTGGACATTCCAGCTATTGTGTAGCTATTTAATTACTATTTAAATTATTCTGGAGACTGAAACTATCCAGTGTCATACATGTGGTGCTATCCAGTGACAAAAATTATTAAATGTTGGATTGTAAGTTTATTGTTGTTCTGGTTTAATATGGGTAGCAAGCAATATCAGAATTATTGTATCCCCATATTACTGTGTTAATACACGCTGTGCAGTACTTGTTACTGAAGCTATGCAGAGTATTTCTGAATCCTTTCAAGAACTGGTGGTTGTGGCAGGGATTGTTTTTTCTCTACTAATGTTCCTCCACGTATGACTTGATCTTACTACGGATCAGAGAAGGGGGTTTATAGTTTCCTACCAAGTAGGTAGTTGTAGACTGCAGTAAGATCTCCCTTTAACCTTTTATTTAAGTTCAACAAGCCCAGCTCTCTCAACCTCTGTTCATATGTCATATGCTACAGCTTCCTCATAGTCTCAGTGGCCCTTCACTCTCCCCCATGTACCAATGCCTGCCTTGTACTGGAGAGCCTGAAACTGGATACAGTATTACACGTGAACTGTCACAAATCCTGAATAGAAGAGATTAGTCAAATCTTTCAAATTCTGAAACCCTTCTGGCTATGCTCTTCCTAGTACAGTCTGGTCAAGGGTGGCCTTCACTGCTGCAAGGGCACACTGCTGATGTTTTGTGGTCCGCTGGGACTCCAAGATCCTTTTCTGCAAAGCAACTCCCCGGTCAGTCAGTGCCCCACCCGTAATTGTTGCATGGACTTATTTTCTCTTAGGTGAAGGACTTTACATTTGTTGTTGTTGTTCTATTGAACTAGAAGATGTGAAATGTTTAGAAAGTACCAGTCTTCCCAGAAGTCAGTGTAAAAAAACCCAAAACAAACAAAGAAAAAAACCCCACTCATGCTCCTTTACAAAGTCAACTGTTTGTTTTAAGAAGAAAAAATAACTTTTACAAGTCTTCTATAGAGATGGAACGTACCATCTTCCTTTTAAAAAAATGAAATTACTTCAGCTGAACATGATTTTGAAGTTTTTTGTCTCTTTCTTTACAAGTGATGTTCATACTTGCCCAAGTGCCTTGGAAACTAATGGAATTTGTGTATTTCATAAAATCCAGTCCCAGGGCTTTATTTCCTGCATTGCAAAAGTTGAGATGGAAATATGTTAAATCTGAAGATATGCAGATTGTGCTGCCAGAGGGCTTCAGGGTAGTGTTATAATTGAGTAGTTTATCATAGCAACTTTGAAGTTCTTGGACTGAAGGCATAAGAGAATTGCCAAGCACTTTCTATAGGGAATTATAGTCATTTAAGGTTAAGAGGCTAGTGGCAGTCCATACCCATTAAAGACAAATTAACTCCATAGCAGAAATCCTGGGAAATGGTTAAAAGAATAAACCAGATACTGGGTGTGTAAAGACTGCAAAGGGTAGCCAAAAGCTACTCTATGGCTACATTCACACATGGGAGTGGATTTTTCTCCTTTTCATGGTTATGGTTGTTAGCATGTTCCCAAACTAAGAACAGAAGTACTCGTAAAGAGAGGAGAGCTTTACTGAACAACCTTTTGCCTCCAACCCTGCAGGTAGCTTTCATAAAAATCAAGAAGGTATTCCTTGTGGCTTTAAGCTTCCAGAGTGCAATAGGTAGCCAAGTGAATGGTTAACTCACCTGTGAAAATGCGTGTTTCCTCCAGTTCAGGTGTTGTGTGTTTGTGTTCATAGTTACCTTGCATAGTGATTGGGGGCTGGGAAAACAAATCAAATGGGAAAATTTTAAAGGGATGACTCAGCTGTCATTCTAGCAGGTGGTTTGGATCGGCAAAGTCCTTTAGCAGTGTAATGGCAAAACAATAAAAGCCTTGTTTCCCAAGAATGTGTGCTGCTTGAGTTATTTGGAGGAATTGGGCTAACAAATACTATCAGTAACTCTTTAGATCCAGGAATCTTGACTCAGTTGTTATCACTTGAATTTTACCTCCCACTTTTTGAATGTTACTGCCAAGTTGATTTATCATTTAAAATAAATCCTTTGGAATGTATTACAAATTAATAATAACAAAGAATGTGTGCTATTTCCTCAAAATAGTTGCTCTTAAATTTGTTGGGAAATTATTTTTCTTCTGTTCTTCATGAACTTGTGGAAGTTCCATCAATTGTGTCCTAGCTGAGGTTTGTTTTGATGTGAGTTCTAGATGGTGTGTTGGATCCTGACCTGTTTTGTTCTTAGGGGACGAGAGAGATTTTTATTAATTCCTAAGTGCATTGTTTGGTGTGACATACAAATTTTATGCATCCCTTGTTGGAAAATACCAAAAAATGAGATGAAGAGAAATGCATCTTCCCTGTACATGGGGTTTAATCAAGATTCTCTTCAGAGTATTGGATTTTATGCTGATTTGTTTGTCCCAAATGTGACACAAATCTGTATAGCTTTGAGCTGGTATGTGGTAGCCACTTTGAAAACTTAGCAGGAACAGAAACTAAATTTCGTGTTTGAGGTTCTGTGACTAGAAATACATACTAACCTTCCTTATGAAGCAGCTGGACAGGAAAGAATCCTAGTGCTGTGTAACTTGGCTAAGAGCTGTCTTTTGAAGTGTATGGCAGTTAATTTTTCTTAAATACAGTATGCAGTTTCTCTACTGCTCTTATTGAATTCTTTGTTTATTAATATAAATGAACAAACATCTGAGGACTTGAATGAAGTTGCAACCAGTGCTCTAGATTCCCTTCTCCCTTTTTTTCACTTTGTATATATTTTCATTTGGTGTAATGTCTTCCCAGGTTAAAGACAAATGGATTAATAAGTGTTTTCTGAAATACTGCCCATCTAGGACTTGTGTTTGTCACTGAGATGCAAAATCAGCTACCGCCCCGTGGAATTGTTGGACATCACACATGATCTTCAGTTTTGTTGTTAGGAATGCCACTCTGTTTGCCAGGTTGGCACCAGAGAGTTTTCTGAAAGGGAGGAAAACTTTGTTGCTCTAGGACACTCATTGATAGTGAATGGCTTTAACCAAATGAAATAATTGTGTTTCTTCTAGAAAGAGAACTAACTTTAAGCAACTTCTTTTCTGATCAAAATCTAGCATGGTTAGGCCTGGAGTCTGGTGGTTTTCCAGATCAGAAAAAAATTGTAACTTAAAAAAATGCATTAAGTAGAAGCTTGTCTTAAAACAAATACACCACTTGCAGTAAGGCCATTGGGCCGAGAGTCTTTTGTGCACCTGTGAACTTGTACAGTGCCCATACCTCACAGGCTTAAAAAACAAACAAAACTGTTACGGGGTTGTACTGAGAACTGACTGGTTTTTATGCTTTAGTAAGGCTTCTGACTTTGGCTTCTCTGTGCCTAGAAAAGCATAACTAGGCCACCAGAGCTAGCTCCAAAATGGGCAGCTGATTTAAAAAAACCCCAACCCTATAGTCATGGAAGAGTTGAGGAATTAAGTTAGGGATTCACCTGGGTATGTTCAAGACTCGCAACTATGATAAGGGCCCAAACTTTGGATTATCTTGGAGACTACAATGCATAGGGGGTTCAACAGGTAGCAAAATGACATCTGAGTAATAGGAACTTGCGACAATCTAGTAGTGTTGTTTTGAATTTTTGCATCCTTGTACATAAAAGGATTTGAATTTTGTGAAGGGATTTTTCATTTATATCTGAGTATTGAATTATTGATTTGAAGATTGTTACAGAACTTCAACATCTGATTGCCTTTGTTACTGGCTCTTTTGTAAGAGTTGTAATGTTTATTGTGGTGGTGATGTGTTGTCAAACTCAATTCTGATCTTGTATATTAAAGTATAGGCTCAGAGCTGTCTAAGACGGGTGTTTATATTTGCAGAGGTATGTGAGTCTAGGAGACAGAAGCATGTAGTGCTAAGTGGCAAGTGGATTTACTTCTGAAGTCATAAACTTTATACAGCCTAAGAAAGAGGGTGGGGATTGAGAACAGCATCCGGATGTTTTGGAAGAGTTGAATGGCTAAGCAGAATAATTATAAACTGAAATTTAAGTAATCTAACAGAGGAAATCCGTGCACTCCTAGTGCTCTTTGAAGCTGCATAATGACATGCTCCAGAGAATGTTGATGCTTTAAAACATTAAAGTCTGTCTTAAGTTCACTAGATTGTCTTTAGAGAAGAATGAAAGGTGAAGCAATTCAGAGGAATTCTTGCTATGAAGCAGGATTTTCTCCAGTTGCTCCAAGCATCCCTGTTAGTAATAAGCGTGTACATTGTGTGACTTAGTCTTCGACATCTACAAAATATGTATTGAATTAAACTGTTATTGGAACATAGCAGGGCATGTTTATGAGTAAAGCTTCCTTTAATAGTTCATCTGAACTCACTTTTATGTCTTGTACCATTCTAGTCCAATTCATGTTTCTATTCCCACTGAAGTAATTCTATCCAAGTCTGTTTCCTTAAAGCTGCCACTATACCTGCATTGTCATTAACATGTTTTATGCTTAAAAGAAAAATACATTGACGAGAGCGACCTAATTCCAAAAGCTTTACTAAAGCTGGTATAGGTGACAGTTTCAGTTTCTTTTTAAGTCAGTGGTATCATCTTTGCTGCTGACACACCAGAAGAGACTGGTATTCCTTAATGGAGTTCTCTTAGATGTCTTGGATGATGGGGCAGTATTTTCTGAACATGATATGGCAAAGAGTAGTAGCTGGGCTTGTGTATGTGTGGAGTGAGATAAATGTGTTGAGTAAGATCTAAAATCTGTTTGGCCCCACATACTATGCAAAATGCAGGAATTCTGCACAATAAGAATTTTATGTAGAATGAATCTATCTGCACATAGGTATTTGTCGAAGTTAAATATAAATTCACTTTTACAGTATAATTTTCCCCATGTCTCTGACCCAGACGATTTCTTTTCAAAGATGTGTTTCCTTCCAACAGTTCTTATGAACACTGATGTGTTTGAAAGCCAACCAAGATTAGAAGTTAAGGTTTAGCTTTTCGTAGTTGAAACCCACTAGTCAGCCCATAATCAGCTGCCAAACTTTATAAAGGAAACATAAAATATTATGTTGCCCACAAATACCAGCTGTAAACCACTAATGTCTGCATTAGTTCAGTAACTTCACAGTCACAAAGTTTAATTGACTAATGGGGTAACCTGTGGCAACCTGCTACTTTGCAGCAGTGTTAGACCTACTGTGAACAGGAGGAGGAAGTGTTACATAGTAGTTCATCAACGTTTTAGTCTGTTTTTCTTCAAATGGCAGATCAGCCTTGAGGGAGAGCATGCTGGAACAGGCACATGTTCAGAAGGTAAATACTGGTTTTTAAAACAGAGACAGAGGCAGCAGTTATCAGTTAAATCCTAAATGGTTTAAGGAAAGTGAACTTCATGAAGAATGGTTCTCCTAAAGTTAGAGCATTGTCCAAGTAATTTTACTTACAGAGATGGAAACCTTTGACTTGGATACTAGCCCTCAGAAGGGATTAATAGAGTGACTGGTATTATGTATACAATTTTGGCTGTGCCAATCTGCAGGAGTAGAAGAAAAAGCAATCTCAGGATACATATTGATCAAGGAATGTTAAAGTCTTTTTCAGAATAGGGAGCTGCAGATTTCACCAGGGGAAGAATGTTGAATAGCAGGAGTGTTCTTGAGGCTGAAAGTAGAGAGGAATAGAGCTGATGTGTGGGACTGGTCTCACAGACTGGGCAAGAGGAGTGGTGTGGTGGAGAGATTGCTATGTATGACAGGAATGCAGTTCTGCATACAGTCGTTCAAGCCAAGTAAAGCTGTGCTGAGAATTAAGTCTTACCAAAATGGACAAAAAGTGGGGCCAATACACTGTGTTGCTCCATATACCTTAGCTGACTCCCATCTGCCTTGGAGAATTCTGACCAGCTTAATGCTGTGCTTTGCTAGACCTGTTCTGAGATACAGGCAGGGGAAAACTTCTGAAGGAATGACATGAAAAGCAGATGGGAAACAACATGCAAGGAAAAGACAAGCTATTTATGCATTGCTTACTCCAGACTTAATTCTTTCCAAAGCTTCTTGCAGTTGGGTCACGCTGGCGCACCAGTGGGTAGTTAATGATGCACCAGGGTGGAAGAACTGAACTGCAAACAGAAGAGGAAATTAAGCTGGAAAAATCTGAAAAATGTAGGCAGTGATTCAAAGGTATTCATGGAGAAAAGCATGATTCAATCAACAGGATAAAGGCAAATGGAAGAGAATGGCTGGTACATGCAGTGAAAGTGTGCTGTAGTTGTTTTGTGGGTTTTTTCTTTAATGGACCTTTTATAAATGTAGTTGACATAAGTCAAGCAAGAATACTGTCTGTCTTGTTCATATAGCTGAAATGTAAGGATTTTTTTCCTCTCATCTCCTTGTCATTATCCTTAGTTCCCATCTGTGCTAAAGAAAATGGTTTCCTGACAGGAGAATGTGTTTCTGCTATTACTTAAATATGTCCTGTGCTAAGATTCATAAACTAACTCTTAAAAGTTTATTCTATTTGTTTTTAAATCATTTTATGACTTAAGAATTTTATTAGTATTATTCTGTCATTTATCAATAACCACCAGAAATAAATTCCAATATTATAAAACACTTATTTCTGCACTCTAATGTATCGCTCCTACTGCTTCAATCCTGTTAATGTCTTGCTTATACCTTAGAAAGATTCGCTATAGGATCAGTGCAAATGCTTGAAGAATATATGCAGAAAATATTGTGTATTTTATGCTTATATGGCTTCTATTTTTAATGGCAGAATTCAGTAAAAAATTCTCATTATGGACAATGTTTAGAATTATTGGTCTGAATTTCAGGATTTTTTCAGGTGGTTTTTTTTTTTAAATAGTCCTTAATCTGTTCTTTCTTCCTGTTGTCTGTGGCAAATTAAGATGCCATGGAGAAGATGGAGATCTTAAACTGTAGCTGTTTTGTTCCTGGTACAAATCTTGTAGACATATAGGCTGGGATTTTTGTCAGAATGAACTGTGAGCTTAATCATTGTCATTGCAGACTTCTAAGTACCAGGCTACCCTCAGTTACGAAGTGGCTCATACTGTATTGAGTTTAGTTCTTTGTGTTGCGGGGTGGGGGTTGTTGTTTTGGTGTTTATGGGTTTTTTCTTTTTTTTAGCTTTTCAGTTCCAGTAAGTGGATGCACCAGCATGTGAAAATGGCATTAAAAGGAGCTTAATTCCATATCTGCTTCCATCTGAGATTTTTGGGAACACATGAGAAAACATTTATCTATGTTTAGGAATATGAAGAGTTATTTCCTCAGATAAATGAGTACAATTACCTGTACTCATCTAAATATTTACATTTTTGATAACTGGAGGATAGTATTCATATTAGGAAAAAAAATCTTCATTTTCATGGTTAGAAGCATTTGGGGAAGTTAGTAGATAAACTATAAAATCAGTCCTGTTTCTTCTCTGAATATTGAAAATGTACCTTTTAACAAGCTTAAACTTCAAAATGTGTAGCTGCCTTTAATTGAAAATGTGGTTCACACTGGAAAAATGAAACTTGTTACCATGACAATTGCTTTTCATTTAATGCCTTAGAAGAATATTGCTTCATATTGGTAGAAAAAAAATGATCTTCATTCAAAGGAAATAATAATTTATGCTTGAAAACTCACGTATTTCTTAATAGTAGTTCTATCCTACTAATAGGATCTCATGTGAGGTGAAAAAAGACTGGCTTTAAGTAGAAGCCGTACCGGAAGGCTTGAATGGAACTGCATGTATGATAGAAAATTACTGGAAATTGTGCCAGCCAGGAGCACTCCCCCCCGCCCATAGGGTGGTATATGAATGATTACAAATGATTAAACTGTTCTCAATGCTTCAAGAGCTTTAACGTTTTGTTTGCAGTATTACTTGCTAGGCACTTAGAAGCCATCCTAGACAGCCATCTATGCGGCATTTTTCAGAATACAAACATGATAGTTGAGGCGTTCCTGGAAGTTCTGACTTATACTCCTTCCTTGAATTTCTTTTTGTACCTAGAAATATAATCAACTTGAAACAGCACTTAGGAACACCCATCCGATTTTCATAAATTATTTCAGGGTCAAGGTTTGTGCAGGTGTCAGATGATTGCCACATGTACTTAAAAGTAATACTGTAATCTTGCTTTTTGTTGTTCAATTTTACTAGAAATGGGAGAGATATTGAACCTTCTACATAGAGAAGAGGTGTATCCCAGTGCACATTAATGCAGGAACTATAGTAAAAATTGACTGCCTAGGAAAAGCCTCTACTTCCTGCTGTGGATTTGTGATCTCATATGCTCTTTCAGAAAACAGATGTCTAGCTTCATGGCTAATTTTTCATATTAGATTGTTTTCGTTCAATGGCAATAGACAACAAAATTTGTCAGCATGTATTGTTTACAATCTCCTGATCTTTAGAAAAATACTGAATGCTTTTTTTGGCATGAAAACTGTTAACTCAAAGGCTTGTATTTTTGATATGTAGCAGCTTTTGGGAGACGTAAAATGTGACTCGGAAGAAAAAAGTTTACTCCAATATTAGAAAATTTATTTTTCATAAAAGGCTTCTTGTATCTAGGAAACTGACACTCAGAACAAATTTTTGGTAACATGCAGAGTATATCTCTTGTTATTAATTGTAACTTTGCTGCATATTGCTTATTATGTTAGAATAAGCACAGCTGAAGACCAGGAAGAAAGACTAGCTGTTTGTCTTGTCCCTGTTGGTTAGCACTAGGTCAGGTAGAACAATCTGGACAGAAAAAAACTAACCAAACAAACCCCAAACAATGGGACATGCTCAACCACGAGAACTTCAAGGTGCCTAGCAAAGGCAAATCTAGAGGAGAGAAAACAGCAACACAGGACCTATAGCACCAGCAGGTATTTGGTATACTCTTTTAAAATGAAATGACAGAAAGACTCTTTATGTTGGGAAACTAAAAGAGTTACTCTTGGTTTGTTGTGACTCTGAAGGTACCAAAGTTAGTGTACTGAGAGCTCTCCTTAAGTATAGGATGAGTCTTACAAGAAGGATTAGTTTATAAATTCATTTATTTTTAATTTGACTCAACTTTGAATGAAATAGATTTTGTCTCAAACCAGTGTTTTATTTTGATATCTGTTTTATTAAGATACAGTTTTAGACATGAAATTCTTCTGTATTTTGGGTGTGCTCACTCCAAAGAAAAGCTGCAGAAAAGCAGGCAGCTCAAGCTCTGGTTACAGTGGAGTTTTCCTGTCGTGGAAAAAATGCCAGTTACTTATTAATTTTGAATCTAGAGCATAAATTAGCACAGACTGAGACAGAGTGCAGAAGGTAATACTTGGTATGTGACCACACGAGGAAAATGTGTTGGCGCATAACAGGGGTGTTAGGAAATTGAGAGTTTAAAGACAGAAGGTAGGAATTGGCAAAGGGTGAACACACATGGGAAACAGGTCAGTATGATTAACAGTATCTTCTGAAAACTAGCATTTCCAAAAAGCTGGGATCAGGAAGCTGCCCAATTAGGATAGTTGAAAAAAAACCATAAACTGTTCTATAACTCTGCAAATCTTCCAATCATCTGGGTAGGACCACACTTAGGACTCCCTACAGTAAGTTGTTCTTTCCTCAAGCGCTATGTAGCCTAAGTTTCTATGACAGGTTAGACCCATTTGGGTTTTGATAACCCCAGAGTTTGATCTTCATTTTGGGGCTGAGTACTCTGTTTCAGCTGTATTATACCAATTGGGTCTTGAATATATTTAGCCTCTTACAGGACTGTAGTCTTGAGGGAGAAAGAGGCATATAGTGAGCACCAATATTAGAAATAAAAATGGAAGAAACTTCTTGTATGAAAGCAACGTACTGAGAGGAGGAGGCAAAATGCATCAGGATTGATGACTTGCTTTTTGAGATTTTAATGGAAAAATTAGTTTGTACAATTTGAGCAGCTGATAGGTGCTCCACTCATGGAGATACTTTTTGCTAATGGATTTTTGGATGTCAGTTATAGTGTCTGAATTCTGGTTTCTTTTTCCTTTGCAGTGATCTAGAAAAAAATAATATCACAAGAATCACAAAGACGGACTTCACAGGACTGAAGAATCTCCGTGTCTTGTGAGTATAACACAAAATTTGTCTTTCTTTACAAGTCTATTTTAGGGTGCTAGTACTAAGAATGTCCATAATTCTAGAGATAAAATGCTAGTAGTTTCTGCACTTTATTCAGTTATTAGTTTTCTTTTAAACCAGGCAACTGGAAGAGTTTGTGATATGAAACAGTAAATTTTAGTTCCATGCTAAAGTCTGAATGCAGTTTCAGAGCTATTTAATTGTTTGTGTTTCACTGGATTTTAATAAATATTGTGGTAAAAAAATTTGGTCCACTTTACAATCACTTATGTATAAGTCAATTATACTGAAACATTAGCAAATAGGACTTTCAGATTTTGGTCACTTTAAGGTACAGTCCCATTAATAGCACTTTTGCAGAAGATAAAGGAGAACTTGATTAAGGATAGCTGTAGAAGTTGTATACAAGGAAATCTGTGATTTGTTTTCTAGTCTAATATGAAGTAATAAATAAATTTTAGTTGGTGCTGTCTCTTGATCTAAAAGTATCAGTCAAGAGCTTAACTGTACTTCTAAATGGACCTTGAACATCAAAAGGGGAAGCATCAGTCTACAGAATTTGTCCTTCCTGATTTCCTATTTTCTCTTCTATGAACCTCAAATGGCCCCACTAATTTAGTGATGAAAATTAGGACTACTTCATAGACATTTATTGTAGTTACACATAGACCTTTTTTCTTAAGAAAATAATCTTGGGTTAAAAGAACAAGAAATAGATTTTGAAGCTGTTTCAGTCCTTTCAGGAAAAGTTGGAGGTTCTTTCTATTTCAAGTAAATTCATTTTTCCCCTTGAAATTTCTCTAACAGTTTTTTCTGAATTACATCAAGTAGTTTAGATCCTCTTCACATCAACATAGATAGAAGCAGACATAGATACTGATGCCTCTGCCATAAATACTGTGGGGATCTGGTATTTGCTTTGTGGAAATTAAGTTAATTACATTATTTTTATATGTAAAATAAAATATATAGCTTTAAATATTTGGGCATGTATGGGGTGGGGCAGGGGAAGCCAGATGAGAGAAACAAAATAGTTTTGAATGTAACTGAGGCTAAGCTCTTAGGTTCTTAGTGTTTCTGGAGCTGTCATTTAATGTAACTGTTCGTTTCTGCCTTCACTGGGCTTGTATTTGGGCACTGAGTGCTACTGTAGCAATGCAACTTTGCAAGTTTCTCAGTGAGAAACATTGCTATGTTATGGGGAAGATCATATATGCATGTGTGTAGATCTATATGTTTAAAAGCAGTGGCGGAGATGTTTTTATTGAAAGTGTTTCTGAAACATGATAGGTATTTATTGATGTTAACAGTAACCAATGGATAAAGTTCAAATTTCTAATTTTACTTAACTAGATACCAAATCTTTTTTTTTCTGTTTATCAAGAGCCATTTACATAATAGTGACTACATTCTCTGTGTGTGTGCCATCTAGTTCACTAGCAGAATTTTACTAAACTGTTACGCTTAATTCCAAGTTTTAGTGACCAAGACAAAAACCTGATCTTGAGTTGGTCCCAGCACTGACAGAAGCAGCTTGGTTTTACCACTCTGTTGACCTCTTCTTCTCAAACAAACAGCTATCAGAAGTTAAGAAACACACAAGTAATCTCACCAGCACCCCCTGAAAATTCCTTTCTGTAATTCTTAACATTGCTCTCTGCAGTCAATGTTTTCCTCTGAGTATCTTCCTTTAGAAGTCCTTAAAACTGCAACTGTTGAACTGTTACAGTTTTTTAGTGATAATTCAATCAATTTATTAAAAGAATCCTGCCAATGATAAGGCAAATCTTTTCTCCTGTTACCTTAACACTTTTGAACAAGTTATGATATACTAAGAAAGTATTTCAAATGTATTGGAAGACTTTTCGTTCCTGTGGTGTTTCTCTCATGTTTAGCAGTGGAGTCATTTAGATTTCCTTGGCTCCCATCCCAACTGTCAACACCATTTTGGAAGTCTATTAAAATACATGTACTATAGTATTACTAATGTCAGTAGTTATTTTGGTTTGGTAGGTTTTGTATGGTGTCAGACATTGCCTAACGCCACTGTAGTCATTTGTACTGAATGTCCTTAACAATAAGCAAAATATGCAACTGCCATCTTTACGTGAATTTTTTGTTCTGTGTTCATCACAGATTTATGTACCACATTTGTTCAGCCTTTGAGTAGTGTGGGGGTTGCCACAGAAGTCATTAGGAATAAAACCACAATACACCTATTAAAAGTATATATATTTTTTTATATTGGTTTTGTCTTCCAATGTATTAAAACTATTTGAAACACAAGACATGCCATTCCATTGTCTGCTAACTACCCATTTTTGTTCATTGTTGTGTATTTCCCTATTCTACGTGTTCCTGTCATATCTGGTATGTGTTTGTGGTTTTTCTTATTTTACTTTGTGCAGCTTTTTTTACTTTGTGTACTTTTGCTTTCTAGAAGTCCTTCAGATTTTTTCATCTTTTCTTTCTCTTATGGTCTTTTCATAATTCTGGCTATTCTACATTACTGACACTCTATTTTTTCCTCTTTTTTTCCCTCGTGTGATGGCAGTATAGGGGAAGCACAGAAACATGAAACTTGTCCCAGAGTTCCTAGAAAGGTGGTCTAGTCCTGTTTTCAGACATCGGAATGAGGACAACAAAAAGTGATCCAGAAACTGGTAGAACAGTACAGTAATAAAAAACCTTCCAGTCTCAAGCTGACAACACACATCCAAAATATTCTGTTGTGCACCTTTTTCTTTTATCCCTTATAACTTCATCTTTATATCCCTTTCTTCATGCAGTTTTTCCTCCCCCTCCTTTTAGGAATATGCCTCTCTGGTTCACATGTTTGGGGTTTTTTTTAATTTTATTTTTTGATCTTCATATGTGGTCTTAGCTGTGGAATACTCTCTTGCTGTCTGTCTTCTCAACTGGTATCCAGTTGAACAGGTCTGAGCATCCCCATAGGATTGAGTGCAGAGGAGTGGCTGTTGAGAACAGGCGAGAATAGTGCTTTTTCACTAGTAAGTCTTGGCCTAGCCCAGACTTACTATATGTTAAGTTCTTCCTTTCTGTGTTTTAGCTAAAGCCACATAAAATGTTCAGAGAGCCTAGAGGTTTAGTCCGTGCATCTAAGTGCTCTTACAGAAGCAGAAAATGGGTGTGTGCTGGAAGGCAGCACTAAGAGAGGAAAAAGTTCAGCTTAAATGGGACTATTGGTATCTCTCTTCCTTGGCTTCCACTTTACCTATATAGAGCATTTCTGCTGTGTAAATGAATAGTCATTTCCTGCACACTGTAAATCGAAGAGAAGTCCGTCTCCACTGCTTACAATTTATCCTTGTCTCAGTCTCAGGGGGTGAAGAAAAGCAGGGTCAGACACAGTGTAAACCTGGGACTTTTCCCTTACATTTTTGCTCCCTGTTGTACAGCGAGGCTGTGTCCAGGTGTCACACGTATCGGCCATGGCTGTAGTTCTGGAGGGACTGAACCCCTTTGGATTACTTGCAAGTGGTTTACCCTGGGCCAAGCCTGAAATCTTTGCAGAACATAAAGGCTGGACAAAAAAAATTATGTGGGTTCCTGCTATGGGCTGTAGGAGTCAGTTATCTCAATTACATTACACAAACTATATAAAATAATATACCAAGGATGTAACAATCAGCCTCTAGACCGACATCTTTCTGAGCATAATGGTTATGGTTATAAAAGTTTAGGAAAAAAAATGTTTACCAAATCTGGCAGTCAGGAGGCAATTTTTGAATTGGTTCCCTGTTAGCGACCAAGAGTGCTGTTCTGTCCAGATTTTTTTAAATAATGTCTAATTATAACTGTACTTCTGTGAAAAGCAATTTTGTAGCATGTGTGAAGAGAAGTGGGGAAGCTTTTTTATTCTGTTGTCTTAAAATTAATTGGTATTTCTGGAATTGCAGACACTTGGAAGAAAATCAGATTAGTGTGATAGAACGTGGAGCATTTCAGGATCTAAAACAACTTGAACGGCTGTAAGTATCTCTACATACCTATGGAAAATCTGCAGTTTTTCTACCTCACTGTTAATGGTCATTCATAATATTTCATGATCATAAAATTAACTTTCTTTAAGAAAAAGAGAAGGGTACCTGCCTAAATTAAAGTATGGTCTTAAACACAGTTGAATTTATATTGGATGATAGCTAATACTTGAAATAAAATGTACAATTGCTTGCCAAGAAAATAGAACTGTCAGTGACACTGGAATCTTAACATTATCAAAAGGACATTATCTGAGCAACTCTAAAATTGAAATCTAGGTGAAAAAAGATTTGTTTATGATAATTTCATATTATTTTATATATATAAAATATTTGTATTTTTATATAGATACATAAATCTATGCTGATGGAAGTTGCATTTGTCTCCTTTGAGAACCACAGTATTTCTAAAACTGCCTTTAGACTTAATTTTCTGATTAGCTTAATTTTCTTTAAAGTTGCATAATGCCACTGATACCAGTGGATCCCAGGGTATCACACAAGACTTGGTGGAGAAAAGAATGTATATTTTCTCTGCTTTGGATACCAATTAAATTTTTTTTTTTTTTTTAAAAGGATGACTATAAGAGGTCTCTTAATCTGGAATCTGATTTGTAGAAAACTACTGGCCCTGCAAAAGTATAAACATAAATATCAAAAAGTAAAAAAGTAATGCTATATCCAATTGCTACTCTTAGTTGGGTGTACTGTTTAGCGTTATCATGAAGCTAGGTTAATTCTGTCTGCTTATGGTGGGAGAAGAACAAAATCTCTGTAATATTGAAATACTTCTGGGAATTATTCTTTGTTAGAGGTAGTTGACTAGAACAAAATCACATGCTGGTTTGGAATGCCTGTTTGTTAAATGGAGAAGCAGGGGTTTTTGTGCTTGATTGTTAACTCTGTTATCTGCAAGGCATTTGGGACTTGGTATTTTCTCATTGATATTTTCTAAAGCAGCTTTCAAGAATTAAGTTTCCACTAGCAATTGTTCAAGAGAAATCTGGAGTATTGAGCATATGCTGTACTAAAACTGTTTCAGATGATCTTAGGATTAGATTTGCATTTAAGTTCTCTAACTACTGCATTGAACTTTTAAAATTAATTTACTCGGGATTTTTGTCTTGAATTACAAAGCTCCATTTATGGCAATAAGGGAGATGAATTTTAAATTCTGATTACAACCCATTTTTACCTATATTCAATTAGAAAGCACTTTCAGGATGAGAGTTTTGCCATAGCTGATTTATTTCACATTTCTGGGGCAGTAAAAAATAATAACCAGCTTAATTTTCTGAAATTAGGCATAGTCTGACGCTGTAGAAAAAAGTTTGTTCGTGTTATATCTCATCTATGAGACTCAGTATCCTAACTACTAAGTCCTAGTTTGAAGCTCATTTTAGAGATATATATATGTGGATGTGTGTATATATACGTATATATAAAAATAAATCTTTCTCATATCTCTATTTAGGTAAAGGCAGATTTAGTTAAACTACAAAATGAGTCTTGAAAAAAATCTGGGAGAAGGGCTAGCTATTAGTAACCAGAAATGATACTCAAGTGTTGTCTTAGTGTGTTGTTTTCTGTAGAGCCTGCTCTGTTAGCAAATGAAAATGTATTTTGTGAAACCAGAAGTTAGGAAATATGATACCTTTAATAGTGTCTCTTTATGTATGTGATGTTTGAAAGTCATACTTTTTTTCCTGTGCGAACTCTTAACATGGCCTGTTAAACATACTGCATCTCTGCTTCTCTTTTAGGATTGCCTGTCATTAAAATATTTCCTAAATTAATGTAGTATGAAAGGGAGGCCTGGAAACTTGCAACTTTTTGGTATTTTAGCTTAAATCATTTTTAGGACAAAACTATAAATCTGGGTTTTTTTTGTTATGAGTCAGTAGGCTTTGGAGAATGAACTGTGGAAAGTTTGGCGTAACTTATAAAGGCTAAATTGCAACATTTTAGGTAATATTAAAGCTATTTTATTAAGTATTGTCAAACATTGCAAAATGTTAATGAAGAAAGTATGCTGGTTGAATTTTAAAAAACTGGCTTTTTTCCATTTAATTTCTTTCAAATAACAAATAAAAATTGCTTATATTGCTTCGATTTTGGAATAATGTTCTTTTTTGATCTATTGAAGTGGATGCGAAAGTAATCATTAACTTCTTTTTAAACAAAGCAGCTGCATTTGGTCAGGCTTTAAAAAACAGGAGTAATTTCTATTCCTGGCAAAATACCATATATAAAGGTCTTTCGTTCAAAGTAACAGTGGAAGTATATTGTTCCACTCCCTGCCCCATGGTAATCATTTAAAGGGCATAACCTTAGGTGAATATTATTTTAGTTCAATATATTTTCACTTGTCTGGATAGTGAAGCAAATCTGTCATTATTAACTGAGTAAATGAACAGAATTTTGTTTGAAATGTCCTGCATAACCGTCTAAGTAAATTTTAAATAAAATGTTTGTACAGCTCTTAGCCACTGCTGCCAAAAGCATCATGATGGTGGCTGTCCAGTTATTTGGGGTCTGATTTTTTTTTTTTTTTTTTTTTGGTGGGTGGGATTAATGATCACAATACAATGGAGCACCTAAAGGCATTATCTAGATATAGGGCAGAGTATTGTCAAAATTGTGTATTAGCTTAATAAAGTTTGGCAATATCAGTTGAAGGAAGCACATAATGCAAGGTACATTAAAATGACAGACAGTTCAAAGTTGAGAAATGAAGTGATGTGTAAGGTAGAAGCCACGTCTTACTTTGGCATACATGTACTCAGCTTTCCAAATATGCAGGAATTTAAACCATTGCCTCTTAGCAAAATTCAGTGGGTTTAGTATAAGTTGTTCTGCTGAGTCCTAAGATTCTGAGTTCTTGAGAATGAGCAGCGGTACTCACCACAGTGGAAAACCAGAAATGTTTCTAGTGGTTTTATTCCAATAAGTTTCTATAGTTTTATTCCGAAACATAAAGATTAGTGGTGAGTTAGCTGACCATAAAAAGTCAGGCAGTTAAGAGACAACATTAATAGATATAATCGGTGCATAAGGCTTACTACCTTCTACTAGTTGCATGTTGTTTAGCTGCAGACAAACCAACAGGGCTCTTGTGCCGTGTAATACTGTACAGCTCGTAGAGCCTACGTGTCCATGCGACTTGTACGTCTGAGGTGATGGAACGACTTCAGTATGCTTTCTCTCAGGCTTGTTAGCTTCTCCCAGGCTTCTCTAGCTATCGCCTTTCATTTAGCTCTGAAGTGCTTCTTTCCAAAAAATACTACTAATTGAAGTTGAATGATAGCCTTTGCAGGGGAGATACAGGCATCTGTTCCATAAGTGTTTAGAAGCTATGGAAATGTTCTGCTAAATCTTGAAAGTGCCAGCTGTAAATTTTGGTAGTCTGCCCTTCTTGCCAGTAGCACGGTAACAATTTTAGAACAACACCTGTGCCTGTTGGTGTATGGAATGTTTCAGAAACTGTAGTTCTTTTTTTCTAGTTCTCCTCTGCAGTTTTTTCCTAATAGTTAACTGTAAAAGGTCTGACTTTGATCCTCTGGTTTTGTTTTTTATGGTTTGAAGTGGCATGCATATGCCCGTAGAAACACAGTGCTATACTGGCACAATGTGTTACACCCAAATTTAGTTTTGGATTTCAGCATTTCAGCTGTATGCTTTGCTATTAACCCAGTGTATGATTTTAAGATAAAATGATTATGAAATTTAATATGCAAAAAGTATCAAGAAGAAAGAGGCATACTGGTGGGCCTAAAAGATGAACTGAGATTTCTTCCAGAGCCAGATGTATGTCACACATTTATGTGAAAAATGAGGCAGGATATAAGACACCAACCGATCCTGACTTTTCCACGGCCAACTGCCAGAAATTGTCACGTAGCTGTATTATCTTCAAAAGACTGGACTTTGGCTGATGGCTGGTTCCTTCTACTCAAATTAGTGTCTTTAGCTAGCATAAAAGATCTCAACATCTGAAAACACTAAAAATGTGTTTTTGTTGTTAAGGGGGGGTGGGGGAATCTATAAGCATGGCCAAATCAAATCTTTTCAAAGTTGGGAAAAATAATTAGCTTAAAAAAAAAAAAAAAAAAAAAAAAAAAAAAAGCTAGAATTCAGATTTTAACCCTAGCATATACATGTATGGTTTTGGTTTTGTGCATGCTAAGGCAGGGGCAAAATGGAAATTGTATTTGACCCTTAACTGCAGAGATGCTGCTGTGCATTGAGTCTTTGTAAGCAGCTTCCTAAATGCTTGATTAAGGTATCGAAGTATATTTATTTGGCATAGTGTACTGTAAAATTGCTATTAGTGACCAAGATGCTAAGGAGAAAAATAAATGGTTATGTGATGCTTCACAAGATTGAACAGGCTTTAAATAAATCATGTAATACAAAAAGCATCTTCCATAATTAACATGCTGAGTGGAAAGATTGCTAAGTGCTTCAGAGTAGCAGGCAAAATAATAAAAGCATTGGACAGTTCTCTGCTGTTGTAAACAAAATCTTCTTGCAAATCTTTGGCATCATGGACAAATCTGTAGTGTTATACAAAGGTTGCAGTGTGTGCAGTTTAGATGTTTTTCTGGAACTGCATACACTGCACATATTTATGAAGCCATATGGATTTGTAAATATGTAAGACAGTTTGAATGTAACCTTTCAGAAAAAAGCTTTATTGTTTTCTGTCTACATTTCCCTATGACATTATGGATAACATATCTAATTGGAAATCAGTCATCATAAAATGCTTATCGGGAAATGCTGGAGAACAAAGACAGACAAAAACGGATTTTGAGCTGTGATCTGATATTTAATCAATTTTATTACTTGCATACTTCCCTCTTCCTTCTCAAACTACCACACGTAAGTTGGTGTAGTACCAGGTTTGCTATGAAACTCCGCAGGAACAGGTGGTACTGGAGGAGTGAGAAATGATAACCTTTGCCTGTTTTCTGCTCCCAAGACAGCTCTTTACACTTGGCCTTTCCCCTCTAAGGAGGGTGTGAATGGTGAATTGGGGCCGTCAGAGGCATCTTGAAGCAATGGTGTCTTTGCATTTCGGAGGGATGGATTTCTTTGCAGTCATACCAAAGATGGTAGCATTACTCATTGACTCCTGAGGAACTGGGTGTAGCGTATGTCAAAACTTGAGTTAATCTTTCATACTGGGCAGAAATACTGCTGCAACAACCCACCATCAATAGGGGTGGAATGAACCTGTGCTGTCTAATCCCAGATCACAGTCTGTGTGTCAGTGAAGTAATCTTTCATAAATGGGGGAAACCAGTTTTTGACAGAGACCAGTTGTAAACTTAACTACTCTTTGCGGGAGCTGGCAAACAATATAATACCTGAAGGTGTCACAAACTGAATTTCAGTTTGTGACACCTTCAGGTGTGTTCTTGTTCTCCTGATTTGACAAATAGACTAGTACTTAGTTCTTGCTCTGCCTGCATCTGTGAGCTGGAAATATGAGGCTCCTTGCTGCATTGGCTGATGTTCAAGTAATATTGACGTTGGTTAATATTTAATTAATATTGTTGATGTTTGTCCCATATCTTCTGAGAAATTATTCCAGTTTAAAAAAAAAAAAAAAAAGGAATCCTATAACCAACATCTCAAAAAGCAGTCTCTTTTACCTTGCATTTTCAAGGAAAGTTTAGCATTGCCTTTCAAATGAGTGCCTGTGTGACTGTTTACATTGTGAGAAGTCCAAAGTGATGAGCTAGAATGTTTTGGGTGTGAGTATCTGGAGGGGTGTTATTGGTTTTGTTCCTGGATGCCAGTGGGACAATCATGGGGAATGGAGCACGCTGTACTGCAGAATCAGCCCAGTATTGTTTGGGTCACTTTGATTCCTTTTTCCTCTCTTGTTTGGGGTTTGGCCAAGCCTTCCCTTTCTGATAATCTCTCTGAAAAATACATGGGAAAATTATGCATTTATTTGGAGTGGCTATTTGGTTTAACTTGCATGGGTACAGCCTTACTACCTTCTTCAAGAACTGTGTTGTTTTGGAGTGTGGGTCTTAACCTTTCAAGTGGCCATAATGTAGTTTTTACTGCTTAAGTGAGGACCACATTTTTATAAGTTCTTAATCTGCATAATTCTCTGACCCTGATAGCAATAGAGTAGCAGCAACACCCTCACAGAGCAGCTTTCTAAGTTCATGAGTTCCTTCATCAACTTATTGCGTGAAAAAGAGTTCCACAGTTTGATCCTGCTTCTGCCTCAGAACCAGAAGTCTAGAGGAAGACTAAATCTCTACATCATTTGTACTCTGGAGGAGTACGCACTTTACTCTTTCTACAGAGCATAGGAAATCATACTCCCTGTCTCTACCTTTTGTCGTGGTCTCAGAGAATGACTTTTCCAAAGTGACATCATGAGAGCCATCTCTGAGTTCTAGTTCATCCTGTGTGGCAGAAGACAAGCAAAAGCTCTTGGTTTCTCATGTCCATGTGAAGAAAAAAGTGGAGTCCCTAAGTGTTCATGTGTTGAGGCTGTGTGCAAATTCATCTGAGTGATATGGTGCATCTTCCTGTGGTATCATGCAGTTCTTTGGGCATCTGCGCAAGACGTGCCTTCGTGGGTTTCTTTTCTGAGACTGGATTACTACAGGTTTTACTGGTCTCTGTCATTACTTCTGTTTTCTCATTATTCCACCGTGCTTTTTGCACCACGCAGCACTACTCTGAGTGCTGTTATCTCCTACCTTGTGCCATCTTTTCATGTATTGTTGAAACAGAGTGATTTGCTGTTCCCCACACAGCCAATGTTTTACCACAGAGCCATTCTGCCGTCTTTTGTGCATAGCTAAATCAGAGCTAGTCTACACCAATGCTTTTCCTTTCTTCCAAGGGGAAAGAGTCGTTTCTGTGTGCTCGTGGGCTGGGTAACACCTTCATTTTAAACCTAGGATGTTTATGACTCATTCTTGGAGCTGATGGTCTCTTCTCTGAATATAATCTTGGAGCTCTCCATGAAATCTTTCCAGTTATTGGTAGATAGATTCACCAGTCCTCCAAACCATAGGTATCACTTCCAGCCAGACAAAAGGTTTTGGAACTAGCTTGACTCATTTGACTGGCTAAACTATGAGCCAAAGACCTCAAGCCTTGTCCTTTCCTTCTTAAAGAGCAACTTGTATGAATTTGCTTCTTGTGCTGTTGGGGTTATTTGTAAAATAACCTGCATGATAAAGATCAACTCTTGTTAGCAGAGTGGCTGAGACCCAAGCCGCTTGATCTCTATCACCCTCATGTAGCCTTTCAGAAAACTGCTTCATGGGCAGTTTTAATCCAAATGCCTACTTTGAGGAATTGTAGAAGCACCTTATGAAATTGAGTGACTGTGAAATAATACAGTACATGCAATTCAGGGTTGAAGAACGAGGAAACGGGGAGCAGAAGGGGGATAGGGAAATCCTAAGATGTTGGATCTCATGAAAGACTAAAATAGAAGTTTACAGGTGGTCATCAGAAGGCTGGCTATGTTTGTGAAAGAGATATCCATTGAGGGCCACTAAATATGCAAAATCTTCATCCAGCTAAGAAGCCTAGCTGAAAAAGGTTGAAAGCTAGCAAAGCTGCTAGAGCAGTATCATACATTCTTGCCCTGTGCTTATGCCTCTGTTTGCATCTGCATATTGGCACTTTTGGAAATGGGATACTGATCTAGGTGGACTATAAGTTCCAGTACTACATGTTTTCTGATTTTCATCTTTTGCAGGAAACTAAACTGCTTATTGTCTTTTCCATATCTTATTCTGCTTCTACTGAAATAGCTGCCTACAATTTAGGTATTAGGGATATGCTGTCCTTTTCATGGAGAGGGCTGAAACACTTCAGAAAGTTCCACTGCTTTTTCATGTCTGGAGCAGAGGTATTTAATGGGTTTCCAGCTGCCCTTCACCCCACTAAGAAGCTCGTACTGAATATCTGACTTGAAAGGAGTGCTATCAAGTCACCAATAAGAAATCCCTGTTTCCTATAAGACTTGCTTGACAAAAACCCAGGCAAAACCAGCAGCTTCCCTGAGAAATGTGGATGATAATGAGAAGATAAAATAATAGTTACAAATTTTCTTCATGAGATATGATGGAAGCTGCTATACAAGATGCAAATGGTGGATTACTTAGCTGTGTGATTGATACCTCAGTTTACATTTAGAAACACACAGGACAAAAACAATAGCAAGAACATGGTAGTTCTTGGTATATATGGGGGGTGTGTGTGCATCTACAAATAAAAAATAAAATAGTAAAATATATATTGACAGCTTGAGTGTGAATAGTACACTTCAGTAAATCATTGGGGAGGAATATAAGTACTATATCTTATCAAGTCACATCTTGGCTCAAGCTGACAGCTCATCTTTATTAATTCTTGGAAGGAAAGAAGGAAGTTCATTAATTTTGTATTGCTTTTGATTCAGTTTTATGTGTTGCTCTTGGCTCAAACAGCCAAAATAAATGTTCCCATGATATGGCTCACATACTTCATTTATCTGTCAATACTGTACACTACTTTCTTACACTACTTAACTGCCAGTAATTTAGAGAAACATTAGTCATTTGTGTAAATGACATACCAGATATGGTCAGGAAAGAGTTTTTTAATTTTTTTTTTTTTTTTTTTTTTTTTTAAATTTAAAAGAACTTTCTTTTTGCTGCTCCCACAATTCAAATGTACAGTCAATGTAAAATTGTTGTGGGGGGAGAGGAACTTGCAACTATTAGTCCAAAAAGTTGTTCTTGTTGGAAAGGAATGTTGTAAGATCTCCAGTACATACATTTCCATATAGAGTCAAGCTTCTCACAACAGTTAAAGACTGAAGAAAATAGTCAAGTATGGCCTATTTCATGCAGATACCCAGTGCATATAGTGAATAATGTATTCTGTAATTTATATTACATTTTCAGGAAAACATTACTTTTTTGACTATAGTAGAATGATACTGTCCAGTAATGATAAATCATTTTTCATGTGTATTGTAAGTAGTAAATGCACATCCAAAATGACGTGTACCTAAAGCTTTAAGATCATTTTAACATTTTGGAAGTTGAAAATACATGAATTTCCTTCAGAATTTTGTTGATTTCATAGGTAGTACAACTTTCAGTTTTAGCAGTTCCTTGAGAATCTTTTGCTGTTAACTGTTACAGCATAGTCCAGTTGTGTGTGATGTTGATTGCTACGGTCCTCATCCATTAAAGCTTTCTAACAACTAGCAGTTGGCTACTTTAGGATAGCAGTGCAACTTCTTGCAACTGTGAGAAGGTGTCTGGTCCCAAGTGCAAGACAGGACAATTCAAGTTCAAAAAAAAACCATAGCCACGAGTTTGGTCAGTAGTTATTCCTAAGAACTCACAGAATTTTCTTCAAAAGATGTACCACAGAGCTGAGGTATCACTATAACTTTGAAACAAAAGAATTCACACTATTTTTCAGAAAAGCTAAATAGAAAGTGGTTTTGGGGCAAGCTACTAAAATCCTAAGAATATATATTATATTCAAGGTTAGAACTCGATATTATGTAATATAATTAGCCAACATAGTCAGTATGCAATATATATACATGCTTCTTGTAATGTCCATGTCTCAGTATTTCAAGATTAATTAGTGTTTACCTTCTCATGTCAATAGAGGCTTGCAGGTAGAACTCATTTTTTTGGGGGAGACACAGTGGTTCAAGTTTAAGTATAGATCACTACTGTAGTAAGACTGTGGTGGAAAAAATAATAAGCATGAAACAACTTGTAGAAGCGAAATCTGGTAATTCTGAGAGGTACCCAGTCTGCATTTTGCCTATGCAGAAAGTCAGTTGCCTGTTTACTGTCTTAATAAAGCTGGCTACATTTCTGTTTCAAAGTATTTAAGTAGTTTAAGCCACGTTTGTGAAAAGGTTAGAAAATTTTTAGAAACATCACTGGAAACATGACTCTTACAGAAGAGTAAGAAAAAGCTTTAACATGAAAAAAAATATTTGGGGCTTTTTTGGAGGCATACTTTGTCATTTTGTGGGCATTGCATACTTGAAAAACAGTAGTGCTTAGCTATGCAATATACTCTGATCATGGTGTTACCTCGGATGAGAAGCATCTGCAATTTGGGTCTTGATGTTGGTTTTTTTTCCTTATTTTAAAGCATATAACTTTAGCTTTTATTGAAATTAGTTAAGCATTATTTCAAGCATTGAAATATATGTAATTGTCTTTGTACACAGATGAGCCATTTTTGACGTGCATACAGGTTATATACTTGGAAATAGTTTATATTTCTTATGATCTTTTGAGAAAAAAGCAAAAATTGCCTTGTCCTTTTCTATTACCCCATAAAAATTATGGCAAAGTGTCAGTTTGGCACAAAATTCTGTCATTGCTGTGCTTGAAGTTTCAGGACTGAAAAAGTAGTTGCAGGTTAATTTGGTAAAGAAGTCTACAGTCAACTTGGTAAAACTTGCTCCATATCTATCAACAGTAGATTTGATAATGTGTGTGTCTGTGCACATCAGAAAGACACTTTTTTTTGGAACTGTAGTTGATGCGAATGGCACGAACATATTTAAATGGTACAAATTTCATGCTTTGCCTTCCACTATTGATAAATAACTTGGATGAGCTAGATCTTGTGCATGCAATCTGAAGATGAGATGGAAAGGACAGGTCAAAAGGAACAAGTATATGCCTTCATCAACTGATGGCTTGTGAGTCCTGTGCACTACCTGCTGCTTTGTGTTTCTACTGGACCATCTTTATTTAGCAAAAAAATTCTTAAGCCTGTAGTAGTGATAAACTAGTTCACAGATTAATCCCTCCCACTCTCTCTTGTCCATAAAAGTCAAGTGAACAAGAACTATATTACTTTGTGTTTATTTTTATGGGACTCTTGTTGGAATATTTTTTTTAAATGAGACAGTAGCTGTCACCTACCCTTTGGGGACTATTCAGTGAATAAAGTAGTTATGAGAAATCACTTTATAATGGTTCTTTGAAGATGTGCAGATTTGTACATGTGTAGTGGTTATATCTTCTGATTGGGTATACGCATTTGGGAAAATGATAGTTCCCGATAACCGTGTTTATGTACGGTGGACTCCTAGACGGCACTAATAGCCTCAAATTTCATAGTTTACTATGTCTGCCTGTAGCACATAATTATATAGTTACATATTACTCAGCCATTGCTGGACAGCCAAACTTTTTTTGGTTATTGCTGATGCAAGAGTGAACCTTTTATTTCTTTTGTAAACATTTAAAAAAAATAAAGAAAAAAGGCACCTCTTTTCTGAAGGAAGCCATTAGCAGCTCTGCCAATAGGTCTGCACAGGAGGAATCCAAACACAGGAAAAGTGCAAGAGAGGCAAAGGGCAGCTAGCAAGAAAGCAGGATGCATGCTTCAGTGAATTGGGTTTGGTTTGCATTACTACATCTGACCAGGGCTACAAAACAAAGAGGTTTATTTTAACAACATGAAAATAAACGAGCCTGATTTCATCAAAAACATTTTCATAGTAGGTCACTGACCCATAAGAACTCATGGAAAAACAAATTTGGGTCTCAATTATGTAGACAAGAGGTTCTATAACCACAGGATTCTTAAGCTTCTGAAAGCGATGGTTGCAAAGCAAATGACACTTCCACTACAATGTAACCATAATTCAGTTGGAATAGTTGATCAGCATTGAACATTACATCAGAGTTGTTAAACATTATTCTTTTCTGTGGCTTGTTTGTTTGATTTTAGCAGTTTTTTTTATACTTGATGAAGATTTATGGGAGTGTTTGCTTAAACAAAACACTTAAGGATTTAACAGTCATTTCTCCAGGATCTGTAGGAAATACTTAAAGGTCTGTCTTACTGTTGGGTAAGAACTGCTACATCTCTGGTCTGGAATAATTTGGATGAACTTTGTTTAGCTTAAATAATTTTATCAAAAGGGTTTTGCTTCTTTGAGCTTTCTCGTATTAGGAGGATTATACTGCTTGCCATCTTAGAAATACCGTGTTGTTGGCTGAATTTCATGCTGTCAAGCACAGCAATCCTTAAATAATCTGGTTCCTGAGTGGAACAACAATGAATTCAAAGTACTTAACATCTTTTTGTTCTTGGAGAGTGTATGAATATGCAGATCTTGAAGCCTTTCTGCCATTGGTCAGACCAGCAGAGTCTTGACCTTGCCTTTCCTGTGGCAAAACTCCATTTTAACTGTTTCCATTGAACTGGAGCTCACCTGAAGCTGCAGCCTTCCGTATAGAACAGAATAAACTAATTCATGTTGGCTTATAGTTAACTTTATGTTAGTATTATATTCTCAGTTGCTTGGAGATGATCTCTTCTCATGATCTTTCTCTTTGTCTCAAGATATTACAGTATGAGGATCACAAGAGGAAGAGAGGATTCTAGGGTTCATGCAGATGTTATGGATATTATGTATACATTTTAATTTTTGTCTATGATAATTCTGAGTGGGATAGGTGTGATGCAGTATGTTAGGAATACAAGGGAGAAATGGGAACTGTTAGGTAGTGAAGCACTTCAGAAAAAGTGAGCCCCTGCATTTCATAACTTGCTGGGAAAGTGGAAGTGGATCAGAGGTAATTATCACAGAAATTGGGTGCACTCAATTTTTAGATAGAAGCTGCTTTAATGACAGCAGTTTTTTTGTGGCTGGTTACCCCTTGTGGCTTCCTAGTGAGAAAATGTCCCTTGAGTTGTGATAGGTAATTCACACAGTCTTGTGATAAAGCAGTCACAAGAGCTGCTTTTCCGTTCTCAAATTTAAGTCAAGTGTACAGTGTGCTCTTTGTTCCACTTAATTATTTTCTTATATTCATTCTGTTGGCTTTGGAGCATGTATCCTTTGTTAAGCATCCAGTTTGATTTCAGGCAGGAGATGATTCTGCTAGTCTTCCTTTTTTTAACAGTTCTGCTTGGCATATAGCCCCAGGGAGGAAGGAGTAACATGTTGCCACAGAAGCATTCTTTACTATATATGGAGAGGCGTGGTGAGCTGGGCTGGTATCGAGTTATTAAAACAGATCAAATAGGAACAGTGTTCTATTTCTTCTGGTAAAAATTGCAGTAATGGTTGTACTTGCAAGTTTTCTTGCTAATTATTCACAGCTATTTCTGACTTCTGGAAATGGTTAGTTTGATTAATATAAACTTTTAAGACTTGTCAGCAGGGGCAATGTGGCTTGGAGATGTGCACACTGAAATTTACTTTTTGCTTTCTTCATAGGGTTTCAGCCCTGACCTGCAGAGATTACTCTCTGGTGTAAGAAAATGTTTTAACCATGTCTATTTTACTATTGCTGCCTTTACAAAAATTGAGGAAGTGTTAAAAATGGTGGACATTTAGCGATACTGCAATAGATTCTTTATGTTGCTTGGATAAAATCCTATTGTTTTCACGTAGTCTGTGGAGGAATAATGAGAAAGTAACTGCGTTTTTTCTCATTCTGTATTAAGGTTTTGAAGATAAAACAATTGGAAGATTTTGTGTGAATTTTAAATTTTTTTAGATTTGAAATAAGAAAACTTGCTAAAAGCATTGCAGAAACTGAGAAACAGATAGCTTCTGCTGATAGTGTCTCTATATTAGGTTTACTGATCAAGATTTTGAATTTATTTGAATTAAGAGAAATTGTAAATTCTTGTATGTTAAAGGCTGATAAAGGCAGATATAAACTACCATCCTGCATGAACATAACTGATTGGTTTTATAAATACGCTACTGAATTAAGAGATTGTCCGTGTACTTTTGCTTGCTACTTCTGGATTTACAGGATTTTCTTACTGTTGATGTTGTCATTAATAAACGCTCTCTGATATATAAGATTCTCTATTCCCTTCTACAATTAAGCTGGTACTAACACTTCTGTCCATTTCTGTATGATGTAGGGTGTTAATCTCAGTCTTTAATACATACGTGAATGTTATGAGGCCTTTTTTGTTTCTTCATGTTGGCTTTGGGAAAATATTGAAATGTAAACCTCTTCCTCACACTTTTTTTGCTTATGTTACTAATTTGTTCCTAGGCAGAGGAAATCCATATATAATTCTTACATACTGGCTCTATCCTCCTTCTTAAGGTCAGATGTTTTCATATGAAGAGATCCTAAAAAAAAAAAAAAAAAAAAAAAAGAGGATTCTTATATTGAAAACTAAAAAATGTTATAGAGCTACCAGTTCATATGCTGCTGCTTTGTACAACGAAATGTAGTCTGCTTCTGATAGAGGGTAGATAATCTTTTTCAGTCTAATGAAAAGTTACTAATAACGGTTATTACTTCTGACAGCTTTGAAAACGTGAACCAGGACCACCCAGTCTGCTGTTTGTAATAAGGGAGCTCAAAGTTGTAACTGTTGTAAACAGTTTTCCTTCAAAAAACAGTGCCTTAGCGACATGCAGTGGTATCTCTCTCAGTTTTTGGAAGAGCTTCTGTACTAACATGTCATGTAAATAAAGAAGTTTACTTATTCCACACCATAATCCTGTAATATGGTTGTACTGAGCTTCCTCATAGCAACCTTATTGAAATTCTGTCACATATTGTCTGGCTTTATTTCCTGGTGTAGTAATATAAAGAGGTGCTGACAGAAAGTAATGGACAAGGTTGACTTTTTTAACAGGTGCCGTATCTTGACTGCTTTCCCTTACAAAAAGGCAGTGATACAAAGCAAAGGAAGAAGTTATGTTAATGACCACAACATCTTTCTTGATGCTAATAGGATTTTCTGATGAAACCGTTGAATGAAATTGACTGTGCTCCTGCTTTACTGTTTCCCAAGTCAGTGCTGTTTAAAAGAGAAAACTTAGTAACTCCTTAGAGTTCAATAACTCCCGTCTTTCTGTCTGAGTCTCCTGTTATGCGTTAATTCATTTTTATTACTTCTTGGTTACACCCAAGCTTGTGATGTAACCGCTTCTCCCTTAAAGTAACTCTTAGAAACTACTTCATGTTCCCTGAGGCTGTTCTCCAATGACAATGCCATAGAGCTCTTAATAACAAAGGAGAAAAAGCTAGCTTGTTTATTGCCAAAAATGAGACCCAGATGTTTTGAGTGTGAAATAAAATAAATGACCAAATTGGGGAGTGAACCCAAAGTTACGTGGATAATTTCAGGATATTAAAGGCTGGAGTACCAGGCCTGTTCCCTTAAACCTACCCATTTAAAAAATCTAAAAACACTGAAATTTTTATTTTCTGTTGGAGAATGAGTTGTATAATAAGTAGCAATGCGAATATAGATGTTAAATCAAATTTGAAAGTTGTTGAAGTTGTGTGGAAAGGAATGGAATACTACTTAGTTCATGACAAATATGCAGTATTTTGATTTGGTAGTAAAGCTGTTGATGCTCAGTAGAAAAGCAGACACAGAATTTGGAGACCAATGGGTATCTCACACATTCATAGGGTTAAAGCTAGGTAATTGCTATATTCAAAGAGACAACTGACAGTTTATATTATAGCCTGTGTATCAACTTAAATTCTGGGTGGAATGTGTTCAATAATATGCAAGAATAGTATTAGTAAATATAATACTGCAAGACATTTTAAATAGAAAGCGATGTGTATAAGAGCTTTTTGTTGTGACATCTAGCAGAAGCCAGGTCCTTTCCTTTTTCCTCCATAGCCATGTAACTTCAGTGATTTCTGCTCATGCCTTGAATATTTGCCGTTTGCATGAAGCATGTTTTACTGATATTATGGTACTCAAAACTTTCAAACCAAGTCAGTAGCATAATGAGAAATGAAGTTGCCTTGGAAAATAGCATGATTTCCCAAGTTTGAATAAATAACACTTGCCTTTGTTTTATGCTGGGCTTTTGAATTGATTACATACTCTATGGGAAGGAGGTGAGTATCTCTTGGGGGGCTTTGAAGAGAGCATGGAGGAAATTTCTCATGTAGTTAGTGGGCATCCCCTCACTGTAACTTGGCAGAAAAGGAGTTTTGGGTTTTCCTTGGTTTGCTTCTTACTCAGAGTAAAACTGTTCTGCAGCTATAAGAACAAAGCACAAAGCTGAAAATGCTCCTTCTCAAAATATTGGATACAATTGTATTTGATATGATCTTTTAACATTGCTACTGTCAGACCCACACTAAGCATGTATTTGTATACTTTGTGTGTAAATAAATGAGAGAAGCCGCTATAAAAATAATACCTTAAACTTACCTGTGCAACATTGCAGATTATAAAAAATTATACTCACTTACAGAGAAATAGTGATGCATGAGCTGAAAAATACCAAGAAGGAATGTGATTACATTAAACTGCTTCCAAATTTCAAAATTAATTGTATGAGGAATGCATAGGTCTCTGAGATTTAAAATGTTCTTTTACCCATTTATTTGACTTCTGAACCCTGAAATTCTTCTGAACTTTCTGAAGTCTTCCAATGGTGATACAAGCCTTGAGAAGGAAGGGATAGTCTGCATGTAAGGGGCAATACGCTGCATGATTGTTGAAATTGTTTTCTCCTACATAAATTGCAGCAGCAAAGAAACTGGTTTAGATTCTTCTTGAAAAAGGATTAAAATGGTTGCAAACTGAGCAAGTTAAAGGCTTTAATACATGGGGCTGAAGTGACAGGTAAAAAAATAGTCATTTTACCATAATGCAAACTGTCTCCTGTGGTGGAAAGGGTAAAAAGACCTGGGACGTTGCTGGCTGACTTCTTGCTGTGTTATAGTTGTGTTTCCATATGCATCTTGTTCTTTTCCATCTATACTGATCATGCCCTTGATATAGATTAGATTTAGCTCCTGTTTGTTTTTCTTGTGAGTGGAACTCCATGGGACAATGTACCTGAACTGGTTGTGACCCTTCCAATTGTGTGAACATGAGGGATGCAGCTGAAGTCAGTACCCCAAAGTTTCTCCTCCAGGAAAACATGGCCTCTGGTTTGAAAACAGCTTGAAAACAACTTGAAAATTTTCCAATCAAAATTGAGGATCTTTACTAATCTGGAAGTTATCCAGAAGCCAAGAAAAGGAATAAACCAAGAATATAATAAAGGTTAAAATAACCCTTTTAAACTGTAGGTGTTTTCCTCCATTTATTTCATAGAATGGTCCTGACAAATGTCTTCAGTCTACCTCTAGGCTGCTAGCGTTGTCTCTTTCCAGGCTCCAGTGGTTATTTCTTATTCTGGTTTTTAATAGTCAGGGGAATCTTAATAGTTAAGTTTCTCTCCTATCCTAGCTTCAGACAGAGGAAGAAATATTATTAGCCTGGTTGGAGCCAGGAAGGTAGGAATTTCACAGTTAATAACTTCTCCATTGTTTTTTTAAGGGCCCTTGATAGTCTGTGATTGACATTGATGTTGTTTCTCTCTATCCAGTTGCCTTCAGGACATGGGAACCCCCAAATGGGCAGTAGGCTGAGGGAGGAAGGGAAGAAACTGGCACTTGCTATGTATAGGAGCAGAATATTTTTGGGAGGTGAGAGGGAGTGTTTGTCCTTTGTTGAAACACTGTGTTTGGTACTGTATGTGGCCACACTAAAGAAAACAATAATAAACTGGAGGACAATGTTGCATGTATACTTCTTGTGACTTTTAAAGGTCACAAATTCTGTAAGTATGCTTTTTAGGCCATCTGAATCATAAATAAGAAAATGCAGTTTGTAACATGATAAAGCTGTGAAGTATAGACATTTATGTATTTACATTATATGAGAATAGAAGTCAACATCCAATATAACTAGGAGGAGCAAAAGAGCTTACTTGGAGGCACATGTTGGTATCAGAGCTGGGATGCAAGGGCTTTGACTGCAATAAAATGAGAAGTAAGTAATGTTCATAGAGATGTATGGATAGATATATGGATATGCCTACGTACACATATACCTATCTCTTGATTGCAACTGTAATTATGAATCTTTTACTTTGCTCCTTGATGTTCAAATAGTCTTTTTAAGCGTTACATTAGGAACACATTGAATTTGTGCAGCAGGAAAACTTCACAGTGCAGAGACTTTGCAGAGGTGCTTTGAATAGAGGCTTAAAATCTACATTTGTGTTGTTTAGTATAAATTAAAATTTCTAGTAGTGAGTTTAAATTCTTTCATGATGAAACTGAACAGGAAAAAAAAATCTGTACCAAAAGCCAGAAGATAATGGCCATACTAGCTCAGACCCAAAGTATGAGTAAGCCAGTATCATGTCTCCAGTTGAAACTCTCTAAGGAAGAGCACATGAAGAAAAAGCAAATATATAAATTATATTGTGACAGAGATCACTTGAATCATCAATTGGGTCTTTGTAATTAATATTACTTAGTATTTTTTCTTAGTTGTTTGTCTTCTAAACCCACATAAACTTAGCAACTAATGATTTACAATCAGATGTTACACAATTTAACTGCATGTTGTGTGGGAAAATTAATTCCATTTGTTTTCTGAAGCTACCATCAACAACATTTGATACTTCCAAGTTTTTTCTTGTATTACAAAAGACGGGAACAACTGTTTCTTATCACCTTCCCTTGCTTCATAATTGTACAGACCTTTAGCATATTCTCCCTCAGCTGTTTTCCTTGTGGGGAGTCTCTGTCGACTAAGTTGTTCCAATATGGAAGCTGCTCTGTAACTCCAATCATCCTTGCCATCTTTCTCCAAACCTTATGGGATCCTTTTTGAGGTGCAAATTCCGAAAGTTCTCAGTCTTCAACATGTGAATACACCATGGATTTACACAGAGAAATAATCGTTAGCCATAATTCTTCTAATAATCTGTAACATTTGCTTTATGAATTGCTACAGAGCAGCGAGTTGATGTTTTCATGGGTCTACTTCCCGAGAAGTGATTTTCAGGTTGGAGACAGCTGTTGTATGCATGAACTTAAAAATCTGTTTCCTTGCGTATCTGTTAAATTTTACCTGTAATGAATTATATATGCCATTTTGGGCACTAAATACCATTAGTTCTTTCTGGAGTTTGTAATCAGCCTGCACTTCATATCACCAACAAATTGTGTCATCCCCTACAGCTCCACCTTTTCAGGTCACCCGTGAGTATGCTGAGCAGTTTGGGCCCTGATAGAAGTCCTTTTTTGCCTCTGATGGTGACCTTCTTACTCTTTCCAGTTCCAACTGCAGTTGATGCTTGTAATACAGTCTTTTGCAGATCTAAATATTAGGTGGATAACAAATTCAGATTGCTCCTGTGAAGTAGAGTTAAGAGGTTAGAAAGTAGAGGAAGGTTTAAAAATAGTTGGTTTTATGTGCCTGAGTCCAACTTGCAGCCCAGCACTTGTAAAAACCTGAAGTGACTTAAGCTGCAACATATGCTCCCTGACAATGCTGTGGAAGACTCTGGCTGTCTTTGGAGAAGAATAGGCAAGTCTTTTGGGTTTTAATTTTTTAAAATGTTTTTCTTTGTTTTCTGATTTCTTGGTCTTGTTTGTTTTTTTTTTTTCCCCTGTCCATTTTTAAGTAGGTTAGTACTGTTTCGGAAAAGTAGCCCTTTTAACCAGACTGTTAACAGCAGTCTTTCTCAGTGCATAGCTCACCAGTTTCTTTTAAAGGTATATTTAGTTATCTTCTTGGAGGTAACCTATCATTGTATATGTTTTGTTTAATGCCTATCTTAGTTTATATCTGCCTTGAAAATAATGTCATGTAATATGCAGAATAATAGTCAACAAGTAACCTGAGGTATATATCTTACAAAATAATGCTGACACGTCTTGTTGTCTGCAGCTTCGAAGGAAGGAGTTACTCTTCTTTTGTCAAAAACTTGTGGGCACATTTACTAAGTATGAAGTTTTATTACAAAAAGCTATCATTCATAACTATTGTGGTGGGCAGAGATATTATGTATATATATGATGTTATGAACATTATTATATGTAATGTTGAACATTTTATAGAAGTAAGTGCTCCTGCAATACCCCAGTACTTCATATACTGAAGTTTTAGCTCTGTATTCCTGTGTAAGGTGATTAGAAGAGTTGAACCACTTATATGCCTGGTCCTATATGAGGGATTTTAAGAGGATGAAACCATATTGTATACAAACATAATTGAACTCTAGATAAGCTTATACCCTAGATGGAATTTTGCAGTTTACTAAGCAATCTTAGTTACTAGAAGTGTGCCAACGATTTATAATCATTTCAGAAGAAACAGTAGTGCACTTTTGTAGTGAATTCCTGCATACAGAAATACAGGTTTTTAGCCTTTACCGTTTAGAGCTCCCTAAACATCTTCCCACAGAAGCATAGGTGAATATATATTTGAGCCTAGCGAGGGGACATTGTGCTAGTGTGGTAGTCTTACATGGATGCCTTGGAGGTGACGTATGGACTCCTGGAAGTCCATTGCTTACACATTGAGAACTATTGTTCACGGTTGGTGGTTGGTCAGCTTTTATGGGTCACTTATGGGGATGTGAGGAGCAGACTAACAAAACAGAATGTGCAAAGTTCTATTTCCCACGTATAGTAGTGGTTAAAGTAATCTGGAAGATGGCGGGAGTTGCAGTGTATGGAGATTGTTGACTGTACAGTCAGCATGTGTCTAATCAGACTTAATAACTTTGACTCAATGCAGGTATTGCCAGAGCTGATATGACTCCTGGAGAGCCTCTCTGCACAGTTCTTCAGCTTCCAGGAGGTTTTATTAGTCTGGGCTCCATGCTGTGCACATCCAGAGTTGCTTCTGATCCAGCACTGGAGCTAATCTGTTCTGTGGCATTAGATGATTATGCATCATTCTGCCCAGTGCTCCAAATTCCCGGAATACTTTGCAGGTCTTATTAGCTGTAAAACATCCAGTTCAAAATACTTCAGAGACTGAACAGCTGCATTCTCATCCAGCAGTCCCAGGTGAAACAACGTGGACCAGATCTTGTCTGGCTCTGCGCCCCAGATTCCTTCCTTCCTCTGGGCGTACCTCAGTGTTGGTATGGTGGTGATTGGTGCTATGCGTGTGCACGCATGAGCGTCTACATGTGCTGGCTGCGTGGTGGATGCGTTTTGAACATGAGAGAAGAGGACAGACCAAAGTTTTTAGTCGTGGTGTGCTATGAGTCCCAGGTGGTGCTCCCAGTTTGAACAGTGCAAAGGATTTGGTGTGACAATGAAAATTTGACTGATTTTTTGCTCATGAGAAAATGTAAATGATATTTTCTTTAATTTTAGTCTACTGTTCAGATTCACAAAACTGACATGTCATTCCTTCATGGTGTAGCAAGTTGCAGTTGCAAAAATGGCTTGGCTCTTAAATCCTATTTCCAGGTATTATGTCTTGATGTTAGTTCTATTTTAAGTCACTAATTTAAAATCAGGAATATCTATATTTGTTAATACAGTGCAGTCACAAGAACAGTGTCCACAAAATCGTTTTACAAGATTTTGGCTCATTTTGTTTATGAACTTTTTGCAGACCATTTTTATTTTATTGTAATAATATATGGCTTCCCCCTTTCCAAGGTATTTGTTATAAAATCAGAAATACTGTTGTAATTAGAATTAAACACCTGACAGGATTAAGATTTAGGCAGTAACATGATGGTGAAAGGCTCTCATAGGTAACAGGCTTAAGCAAGCATAGGGTGTTTCTATACTGCTCTTCAGGTCTTTCCGTGTGTGAAGGGGCTGCTGCACAATGGATTCCTTAAAGCGTACTCCGCCTGTGCTTTGAAGTTCCCCTTAGGAACAGCCACGTTAAAGCTTGTCCTGCCCTGTGCTGGCATTCCTAATGTTTGCTTCACCTTGCACTTGAAGTTTCCTTGTTTGTCCTAGAGCTTACTGGTAAATGAGGATAAACTGAAGTTCTTGTCAAACGGCACGTTAGGAGCTCTTCCGTAACATTTCATTCGTGTTTGGCACTTCTCTGTCAAACCAGAGGAAACTGTTTATAAATGACTGTTCAGAACATTTGCTCTTTTCATTAAATAATTTTTAAACACTTCTTTGTCTCTTTTATAGGATTTAAAAACATCCTGTCTTGTACTTTGATACTTCGGTATTGAGAACTTTCTTAATGGCCTTTCTCTCAAGCCCAGGAAGAGAAATAGGAAGTGTAATTGCAGTTTTCCTAGGCTATTGGTGGCTTTCTGGCACATAATAAATAAAACCATGTTAAATGTACCCTATGTCAAGTATGTCTGAGTTTGTATAAGCTGATCTAGTCTTATATTTAGCTGCGTATTGCAGTAGAAGTTATTTAAATACAGTAGGTGATGTTCAAGAGAAACAAAACCCTGTTCATTCCCTGAGTTCCCCTGAGAATCAAACTATGAATAAAATGACTTTTGGCAGAAATTCCAACTTGAAGTAAATCTTAGGAAGGGATGTTTGGAGAGTCCCATAGCTTGAACCAAGACATCAGTAGCCATGGACTCTTCAAATGTTTGTTGCTACCTCAGATTCGCTTAGTTATCAATTAATAGCGTAGCCTTCCTTGCCTTACTAGCTGCAAGCTCTGTTTGTGACAGAAGTACTGTGTGTTTACACTATTCTGAGGACGGTATCATGTGCAGTACAGTGCAGGAGCACTAACCTGTATTGATGGGTTGTTTTGAAAACCAAGCTTACATGAGTTAAGGCAAAGGAAGAATGTCATCAAGTTATTGGTCTTGATAGATGGATTCGGCTTTCTTACTGCTGCAGAATAAAAAGGCCAACACTTTGTTTATAACAATATAATGTTAAAAATATTAAATATGTTTAGACCAATATGAAATGTCTAGTGCTAGTGAACAGTAGGTCACAGTGTGAGCTTTTCAAAAGCATGCTTGTGTGGACTTTACTTCATATGATGTTTGAAAGAAAATCAATACTAAGGTAATGTCAGGATGAAATCTTAAAATGCTTAGGACAATTTAAAAGAGCAGCTGAGAGCTTGGTCCTTTATCCATCACAGGTACAGTGGTGTTGGCCCATAATAGGAAATAATTTAAAATATTTGCTCTTCTGGATTAATTTGATAATAAGTTAGGAAAAAATATTTGTTAGCTTTTTTTTTTCCCAGGAGGTTGTTTGTGTCACTAGAAATTGTAAATATTTGACTTCTCAGGTTGCAAACTTTCTAACCTTGAAAATACAATTTTTTGTTACTACATACATTTTCTTGTCTGCTTGTTGGTGTGGAACCTCCTATTCTAGAAACTTAATCTCATTTTGCTTAGATTCTGTGGCTTAAAACAATAAGCATAAACTCGGCATTTGTGAAATCCTTGCAAGTAGAGATAATATTCTTCAAACATTCCTTGGACGTTGCTTTGAGATAAGTCAGATGACTTTGGATTTGCATGTACATTGTGAGACTGGAATGATGATCAGACACAGTAATAAACACTAGACAACTATGTGGAATAGATGCCTTTCACTGGCAGTCTTTTTCATTTTGATCGATAAATAAGTTCAACATGTTTAGTGTTTCTCAAGAACTAGTGGTAGTCTTGATGAATGAGGATGGAACTGAGGAGTTCTAAGCCCTGTATTATCATAAGTAATTTTTTGCATTGTATTTCATCCTGCTAAGTAGATTAACTATTCTAGAATGTAAACATGCTTAACTGAAAACATGATTTTGAGGAGGATTAAGTAGCACATTACTATCAACCTTAAATTAAACAAGATTAAGATCAAGTTTAATTAGGTATAAAAGTGTGAAATTTCACATGGGTAAGGGAGTCCAGTTTAAAATCTTCCCATGTACTTAATGCAAATTAGTGCTTAGTATCTCTCATGTTCTTGTTTAGTGTTTCATTTACTGGTTTGTTCATTTATCTCAGAAATGTAGTTGGGTAGTCAGTAAAAGCACTGTGAAATAACCAATTTTTTTTTCTGCTTAAGTTAGCATGTGGCATGCGTAATGCATAACGTTTAGACTCTGTAAGCAAGCTAAGCAAAAGTAGCCTTTGATCTGTTCTAGGTGTCAGAAAGAGAAGTTAATATTCCCCTCTCCTCCATCGCCCCTTTATCTTACAAGACATGTTCATATGGTAGCCATATGAAAACTCTGCCATATGAAAACCCCACAACATTAGTTTGATCTCTGAGGAAGGCCTTTCAATCAAAAAAATTCTTGAATTCTGATAGTGAAATTACTCAGTGCGTAAGAAAATTGGAAACCAGATACTGGATGCTAAGTATCAGTAGGTTTCTAAAAGTTCCAGGTGTCTTCCGAGATCAAAACTTTAGCAAAAATAGATCTGTTACTACAGTTAACTTTTAAGGTAAATTGGGATCAAAGGAACCATAAATACAGGCTTATATATGAACATACATTAGAAGTCAGCTTCCTGTTTAGAACAGTGGAGTTACATGTAATTGGTTTAGGTCAACTTCATTACGTAAATAACATTCATTAGGACTGTGGAAGCAAGGGACAGTTTTTATTGTCAGACAACAGAAAAAGGATTGTAGAAAAAGATCGTTTCTTATAAGTAGAACTGGTTTTAGATTTTGCAGAGCTGGCATGCATTTTACAAAGGAGAGGAAGCTTATGCTTTTTATAGCACATGCTAAGCTGGAGTAACTTCCAACAGTTGATTTCTTACAGTTGACAAGTTGTGGTCATCAGTGTAAAACTTTTCATGGTGAGTGAGTAAAGTGGACTAATGTATAAACATTAAGCAGTTCTCTAAAACGTTTCTGGAAGAATCTTAAAGATTAAGATTCTATTTCAAATCACCATATAGTTGTCTGGTTACCTGTATGTTCATATGTTCTACAACAGCGCTCATATTTTCTAAGTGAAGTTTTAAGAAAATTCTTAAAAAAAAAGAAAAAAAACCAAAAAAAACCCCTTGTGTGTATAATGTAGAAATAATAGCTAATCTGGAAATAATCTTGGTCGGTCAAGTTACTTAATTTACTGTGCCTACATTTTTAGGAGGAGAGAAAAAAATCCAGATACCTCCTGGTCACTATTCCTCAGAGCAATAAAAGCTGACCATGGAGGCCATATGATTCACTGTTAGTAGGCATCCAGAGGAAGATTTAAAAAAAAAAAAAATTTGTGTACTCAACCTTATTAAAACATTCAAACTTTGTGGTGACTGTCACTTGACTCCCTATCTCAAGACTGTAAGCAGGTGCTCTACAGATGGTATGATCTGTTTGGCTTGTGTATGAATAACGTACACAATGCATTCTATGCTGAGTTGGTAGCATGAGGTTTAATACAATAGGAGCTTTGTGTGTTTATGCATAATTGAATAAGATTCTTAAATTGGAAGATAATCTAATTTTTTTTTTATTCTGATTGTAACTGTTTAGGCGTCTGAACAAGAATAAATTGCAAGTTCTTCCAGAGCTGCTTTTTCAGAACACACAGAAGTTAACTAGATTGTAAGTATTATCTGATTTATGTTTCTATTGTATGTTCCTTATTATACAGATTTGTACGTTTGTGTTTTGCCTGTGGCGAAAGGTTTAATTTTTGTGACATTAGAACTGCTAGATAGTAAGGGTTCTTAAGATGATGTGTTATGTTTGCATGTGTGTAGTTGTAATTCAGTAGAGCATAAATATCAGAGAAAAGTGAAACCACAAAATTTTTCTATTCTTCGTATATTCACCATGATGACTTCAAGGTGAATTATTTTCAGCTCTCTATGTAGAGTTATAGAAACCATGAAAAGTGGCAACTTCGCATGTCTAGTATAGTCTACACATCCACAAAAAGAGATTGCATACTCTTATTTAAAAATCAGCATGTTGACATAATACAGATTGTTATAACTTTTTCAGTTTTAAAAATTTTCTTTTTAAATAAGTCAAGGCATTGCCAGGCAGACCAGCAAAGTTACGGCTGCTGCCTTGTCAGTCAGGAAGATGAGGAAATACAGAGAGGTAAAGATTTTTTCATCTCTTTGAAATATAAAAATTGTGTTATAAGATGTTTAGATGGCATCAAGACCAGTTTGAACAGCAAGAGAAGACTAACATGAGCTTGGCTTTTTTTTTTTTTTTTTTGGTGGAGGGAGAGGGTGGTGTTCGCACGATGACTGGATGATTTATACAATATATTAAAAAAAAAAAAAAAAAAAAGTGAATGGAGATAAAATGGATGAACAGGTGCCTGCACAGTTACTATAAAGAAAAGAATCATCTGCCTTTTTAAAGGAGTAGTCAAAAGCTGTTTGAAATCACTTTCTAGATCCTGCCAAAGTTAAACTCATGATCCAGACTGTCTTTTTGAAAGATGTACTATATGGTAAAACTGGGGTTTTTTTATGCTTGAGTTTGTTTATGGAAGACTAGATAGACAGACTTATGATTTGCCTAGTGAAATTGTAAAGTTACTACAGGATGGCAGAAAAGTTGTTACATCCATGTGGAGTTTTTATAACTGTTTTAATATCTCTATATGCAACCAAACAAACCATTTAGGCAGTGCAGTAAATTTTTCTTCCTGTGGAAATACAAAACACATGGTGATGGTGAAGATTAATTTTGGAATCAGTTGACTATTTAAAAAACAGTAGGCTCTTTGTTGATGTTTTAAAAGCAGACAAATTGAACAGTGTCGTGAAGCGAGTAATATTGATACAGTTTTGGAGAATTTCTGTTATGTACTTCGTTGTTGTCCAAACTTGCTCATGAAAAACCGTACAAGTGAATGACATCATTCTGGAGATTAAAATATATGTATAAAAATATAAATAATTACAAACTATAGCTGTCTTTTAGTCTTAATCTGCTTGAATAATCTTCATTGGACTTGTTTTTGCAAGCTTTGTCGTAGGTTTTGAGTGCACTAGAAAATGTTTGCTCAGTGGATTTGCTAGGGCTGAGTGATTTGGTTGTATTTCCTAATGTTCTTTGCATGTTTTTGAAATTTTGTATCTTGAAACTCCCCTCAAGTATAAAGCGTGAGCTGATACTTACTTGCAGATACCCTGATCTGGTCTCCAGAAGATGCTAGTTGTATTTATTTCGTAGAAGAGTTGCTTCATGTAGGTTGGTTGTCTATAAAAAAAATTTTATAGTGATTACATGTATCCACTAATACAAATTCCAGTTTAACATGTTGAAACTTCTGTGAGTGGTTGCATTGTACATGGCTATCATTAGGCAGAAAGGAACTTTATGGTAATTTGTGGTTTCGAGGGAAGGTTGTGTGTGTTGATAACTTGTGTGCATCTGTCTTAGGGAGCCTTGCACAAGGAAACTAAGTGAAGTAATTGAGGCTTTTCAATACCAGAGTGTGTATTTTTTAGTAGATCATGTAATCATGATACATTATAGTCCTTAATAGCAAAAGTAACAATTTTGCTTTTAGAATATAAAGATTGTAATAAAATTACATAGAATAGAATGATTAATATGAATGCTGTATTCTGTAATGACTCCCAATGGATGCTGTTGAAACATTTGTCTTTATTCACTGACATTCATTCAAAGTCTTGCTTACTGTTTAATAGTGTTTTAGATAGATCACTCTAGCACTGTTTGTCAGTAGAAATTTGCTTTTTCTTTTGAAGATACAAGTGTTATATAAATATAGTGTATATTTTAAGTAAATAAATCTTAGCTAAGTGAACTGCTATGGCTCCCAATGCAGTTTGGTTGTATGTTTTTCAGTGATGGGATAAAACCAAGAAATTTGCTACCTACTAGAATTTGTAAAAATACACACACTTTTACTTTGAGGAAAAAGAAAAGTATGTCCAAGATGGTTACTTTCTATTTTTTTGTGTTACTGTCTTGGTCCTACTGCTAGTAGATTTCAGAGTTGTTCTTTCTCACTTCTGTTATGACTTGTCTTAAGTCCAGCAGTACCAGTCTCCGTTGGCCACAACTAGCTTTCTGGGTAAAACGCTTCAATGAAGAGGCATGATGCTTGCATTCCTTTCCCGCAGCTGCTCTGACCTAGCCTTTCAAGAAGAAAGCATAGCTGAGAAAGCGATGAAAGGGAATAAAAGTAGTGAAGCAAAAACTGATAAGAGGGACTGATACATGGGTGATGTAGATTCTGTGGCCTTTACGAGGAGTGAATTAAAATGAACATTAAAAAGTGTAGATAATTGTGATCTTAATTTTAATTTTCCATAGTATAGGTATATTTTTTCTGCTGCCATAGTTTCAAACTGTTGACTCTGGGCTACTAAGCTATTAGTCAATTACTTTATTCTATTTTAATAATTATAATCCTGATAAACTAGAAAGTCCAAAATAGAGTATTTTAATTGTGTAAGCTTGCTACAGCTGAAATGATGCAAAATTTTAAGAACTAAAAATTGCCCTGCAGTGTTCCACAAATGTAAAATTTGGTGTTATTAGTTGAAAACTAAGAACTCAGTCTTGTCCAAATACAGATGAAATGACCAGTGATTCTTCTAGCTGCTCTCTTTAGCTGGCATGCAGTGAACCATAACAGCCTACAACTTTGTTAATGAAGGTCCAAACTCAATTTTTTTAAAAAAATATAAAACTAAACACAAAGGTGGTGTTTTAAGTTTGATAACTTGATAATAGTGTGAAAGTTGGGTATATTTATTATCATTAATAGAATTTGGTGGAGATGGAGTGACTGACCTGTTTAAACATGCAGGAATTTTGTGTGCTGGAGGGTTTCAGGGAGGACCTGTTAATGTTTCAGGAATAGTTAAGGGTTGCAAAACAAACGTGAAGACTTTTCTCAGTGTTCTGTCAGCTGGGCTGAAATCTGCCTGTGAGTTTACTGGAGAAAGAAATTTTTTTTTTTTTTTATGTAGTTCAGTATCAGCAGAATCTCTTCAGTTGTATTGCTGGTGGAAATTAAAATGTGGAACACTAAGCTTTCGTGTCAATAATGTGCTTGAAAAGCTAGAGAACAAACCTGTTTGGCAATGTTGAGTTCTTCTTTTGTTTCATATGCACGCTGTTTGCGTAGTTTGGGACAGCTATGCTGTTGTCCCTGATGGTTTCCTTGTTTGTCACCATAGCGTACTTATGTCGGGGCACTGTGCATTTTCACTGAAATGCAGTCTTCCTGACAACTAATAAAACTTAACTTGGAATGCTTCTCATTATAACTACTTCTTCAATCAATCACTTACGCTCCAGGTACCTTTGCCTTTTTTCTCCAAGCCTCTCCCAAAATGCCAAACTACAGGATATCTTTGCATCTTTTACAGTGCGGCTTAGACTTCATTGTCACATCTGGTTGATATTAGAAGCAGGAATATATATATAGGGGAATAAACCTTAGATGGAATGTGAAACGTCCCACAAAACGAGTTTCTCATAAGGTTTTGAGCCTTTTCTTCTAGAAAGAGGGGCTTTTGAGACTCATGGATTTTGCTTGCTTTAGTTTAGATAAGAGTTTTAAGTTTAAGTTGGATGGTGAATGAACCCTTGATTGGATTCTCTAGTGGAAATGTTTGCTGTTGCTCTGTTGCCTTGATTTCCTAGGTTTTAAAGCTGCTTAAATGTTTTATCTGGGATAAATAATTAAGTATTTAATAATTCAAACTGCAGGCACTTTCAGTGAGAAAACTGAATCAAGGAAAAGGCACTTTTAATAAATTGAGAAATGGAAACAAGAAAGATATTTTTTGTATAGTTTCAGATATTATTTACTAATATATAGCCATAAAGAAAAAGGTAATGTTAATCTTAATACAAGTGATTAAAGGCATAGAACAAGTATAGTAAACCAAAACATGTGATTTAACAGCTATAAAACCAGGCTTTGATTCCAAGGTAATTATTTTCAAATATCCAAAACAACTTGTGAAATTTATCGGCAAAGTTTGCAAACATAGCTTTGTGCATGCTGGAATCATGGGTTTCCTTTGTGTGCACAGCTGGTTTATAAAATGATCATAGTGCATCTGCTTTTTACTAAAGGCCTAGTATGCTAGTGGTCCATGAGATACATAAATATCTTTAAAACCAAAGTAAAAGTGGGAAACAGACCCCTCCCACACCCCAACATGTAACAATATATGTTTTGTTGTTGAAACTTCCACACATAAAGCCAGCTGCTAAGTAGTCAAGGTAAAGTTAAGTTCCTTTGTGTGGATGAAGAAAACTCGTAAAAGTGCTCTGAACTCAAGTCTTGCAGTGAGAATTAATACCTCCACTGAATTTATAGCCATGGAACATTTGTTGGGTCTATTCACTTTTAATGAACTGTCTTAGTTGTCGCTTGACAAAACAAACCAGGCTCTGGAAACTTAAAGATACTGAAATATGATACCAAAAGTATCAGATTAGTGGAAGTATCCATAAGACTCTGACATTCAGTAGTTTACTTTTTAGGTAGTATCAGAATCTAGAATTCAGACTAACGCTGAACATTGTGGTGTGAGAGCAGAGCCCTGGGATCCTGAACTCTTGAGACAAAACCAGTTCATGGCTGTGCATGCATAATACTTTTCAAACCTCAAGGTATTTGCACTTTGCAGTTACAGGTGTCCCAGTGTTTTATCATATTCATCTGTAATTATTTCCAGAGGAGATTAAAGTAGCAAGATCAACAGGAAGGAGATATTGTAGACAAATTATTTGTTTTAATAAAATAGGACAGCCTCTTAGTATCGGGAATAGCCATTGTATAACACGTTGCTTGTTGTTAACATGGTGTAAGTATTTGTAGCACAGTGAAATCTGTCAATAAAGATGGATTAGCGGGACTGCTTTATTTCTTGTATAGTGGAATATTTTGAAAGGTGATTATGATAGATGGATGGTAACAGCAGGTAAGTACTTGTAGCATGCAACACAAAGTCTGTGAATAGTCTTAAAAAGAGGCAATATTCTAACAGAATCACAAAATTGTTGAGGTTGGAAGGCACTGCTGGAAATTGTCTTGTCCAACCAACGCCCTGCTCAAGAAGGGTCACCTAGAGCAGGCTGGTGCTGATGTCCTGATGGCTTTCGAGTATCTCCAAGAATAGCAGTTTCACAGCCTCCCTGGGCAACCTGTAGCAGTACTCAGTCACCCTCACAGTAAAAATTGTTTCTTTATGTTCAGGCAGAAACAGGAAACTGGTTTGTTGCATATGTGTACAACATGTCACGCCAAACAACTCATGCGTAGTGAAGCAAACTGAATTTTAGACAGAGAAAAACTTTTTGCAGTAAATTTATTAGGAGCAAAGTTTGGATGCTGTTATTTGATTTCTTATCTTGAGGTCATGCAGCTTCGTGATGGAAACGTAAGATTTTTATAGTAAGTCTTATAGTTTCCCATTGATGTATGTATCTCTTAATTGTAAATTAATGTTTCCCAGGGTAACATTAGTGACGGGTAGTCACTGATAGTCAGTGACTATCAGTAATGATGTTTTGCTTTTTAAAGAGCTACTCAGACGTTAATTAGGTAATACTTCACTGAAACAAGTTGGAAAGGGAAATGTATTACTTGAGTGTTCAAAGATGGAATAAGAAAAAAGAATCAAAAGGGGAAGAGGGGCTACTTAGCTAACTGCTAAAATGGTACAGGGTATCTTGTCCTCAACCCGCTACATCATGCTGTTCCTTTAGGTTAATGGTTGTCAGGAATTATCTGGCATCTACCTGCTTATAGAACTGCTACTTTTGGAATGATGAAAGAGGATAATATGTGGAACTTGGTTAACTTGCATTGATCCACTGTCATTGGGAATGACATTTAATTTGTGTTTTATCTGATTATATTTAATTTACTTCTGAAATGTTTTCTTCCTGGAATAAGAAAAATGTGTACCTCCCATTTTATTTATAGTTTATTTCAAACACTGATATGAACCTCATCTGCTTTTTATAACCACAGCTATGGGTTGTATTAGATCATCTAAGTTTTCTAGTTCGGTATGCAATAAATGGACATTAATGGCTAATAAGGTACGTATATCACTGTAAAACAGTCAAATAAGTAAATGTAAGTATAATACCTGTAGGAGCACCAGTAAAAATTGAATATCTGTTTGACCTTTGTTCTTGTTGTTGTTAATTTTTTAAAGGTAGATTAGAAATAAGAAAGCACACATGTGCAAATAGACACAAAACATACCAAATGTTTCTGAAGACTTTTCATGCAAAGTTTTATAATTTTTCCTGGCTAACTGAGCCTTCATCACTCAATTTTTCTCCTTGCTTGACCAAGGTGTTGAAACCACATTAAAACTACCCAGAAATAATGGTTTATCCCGTAATTCATACGCTTTGAAGATGCTGGTGAGAAATGTGTATTATTGTGTGGATGTGCATACTTAAAAGCAATTTTAATGATACATTTATTAGACATTGAAAACCTATGTAGTCTGTTTTTTTCATACTGGCTTTTTGTTTTAGTTTCACACACTGCTGTTTGTCATCTCTGTTCTTGATTTGTCTGCTTCCTTATGATTTTAGTGTTTGTGCAGTGTGTGTATTTGATTTTGTATAAGTAGTTTCATTAGATAATTCCTAGTAGGAGTAGCTGGAACTATTTAGTTACTGCGTTACTTATGAAGCTGAACTTGTTAAACATAAATAGAAAGGTGTACTTAACTTCTAGATTCGCTGTGCAATATTATGTCATTCTATTGCACGCTGTGCCTGCAGTCAGAAGTTGGCCCGGGTGAGTCAGTGTCTCCTGGTTTGAATTTGACAAGTGTAGTGTGTATTAGATTTTACCAATGTCTGCTTTCCTTTGAGTGCATTTATAGCTAAGATGTTTATTGTAGCTAGGAGGTTGTTTCACATGTGTATGATTTGCCAAGAATTTGCTGCTGAAAGCCTTACTAGAACTGTCACTTGTAAACCCTCCTTTCCAGCCTGATCCTTAGTAAGCTTGAAGTATCAAATCATGACTCCTGATCAAATTCAGAGTCTTTTATCTTGTGGATGTCATCAGAAGCTGTGTTTGGAAAAGCAATCAGTTCATAAATTTTCTTAGTGTCCTCTTTATATTTCTGTTTGTTCTCTTTCTAGAAAGAAAGCTCTCACAGATTGCTGGCTTAGAGCTCCATTATCATTTCACATTCAAGCAGGATCCTGACGATTCAATTGTTACATGCGTTTGAGTGAGTTATGGTGTTACCATGACAAAATAGTACGGGCTTGTAACAGTGTGTTTTTGTGGTTTTATCCACATCCAATAATTGTAGTTTCACTGTGTATAGATCGCAGCAGGTCTTTTTAGAAGATAGTAAATAATTACAGTAAGTGTTTGCTGGTCTCTAGGGTGCACTTCTGGCTTGAGGAAGATGTGCATTAGGTCAGAGGCTTGTGCTGCAGATAGCTGGATGACATTTACACCATTTATCAAACTGAAGTAATTTTATATTTTCTTTTTGGCTCTGGTTGTAAATAATGTATTTAGCAATTTTTTTTTCTTTTAATACAAATACACCAGTTTTATTTGGAGAGTCTAAGGATTTTTTCCTGTTTAAATTAGTGCAGAAGATTAATTTTTAAAAATATGACTGAAGGATTTTTTTATGATTGTGAGAGTAGAAAACAAATGAAGACATGTCAAAAAGCCAGAAGGCTCCCTCCTCAATGATACTTTTTCCCTTGTGTGAAATTGGTTATTTAAAATTATACTGTGCAGATGTCTTGTTTCCCCTCTTAGGGGGAAATAGGCATGATTGGAGAAGAAAGGGCGCCTTTTGCGAAAATTACTTTCAGGTTTTAGTGGCGTCTTTCTTCTAAGATGATATCTATTGCCAACTTCTGTGATCAGGTCATCTTATTACTAAGCTATTTAAGGTAGGTTGTGGCAAAGGATTATACTTTTCCAGAAGAAATACTACACATGCAGATGAAGCATAAGTCTGCTTTGGAAGTAAGTTGTTTTACTCTATTAGCTGAGTACCTGCTGTTTTCCACTTTCACTTTTTTTTCCTATGCTATTAGAAAAGTGACGTGCTCTTTTGGTTGGTGTTCAGCTCAAGAAATCAGGAGGCTCCCAGTTTGTGAGATTAACTTGCCACTAAGTTATTTGGTAGTCTTAACCATGCTGCTGGGTGTCAGTTTTCCTGAATGTAGGGTTTTTTTAAAGCACTCTCAAACATATTCTAGTTTCAAATCGCATGTCTTGGGAATTACATATTAAAAATTATTATACTGTTATTGCCTTCTCAACACAATCCTGAACTGGAAAATGCTTGGTTTATTTTACTAACACCAATAGTAGCCTTGTAAACTTACTAAGTCCAGCCCAGGACTTTACATCCACAGGGCTGTTGTAAATAGTTTCTGATGCTTCTTAAAATCCTTCTTATTCTTAGTATCAAAAAAAGAATATTGATAAAATTTGGTATGTAGTCACTTAATCCAATTAGACGTGAATTCCCATCAGAGTTTGTTCTTTTCTCCACAACCAGGATATTTGAGAATATCCTGGAGGTGTTTAGCAAAATTAGGCTTTTCTGAACTTCGAGACTATTTTGTGGCTTTAAGTGAGTTACAGCAAAGACAACTCCATCAGGACTCCATAGTTAGTCATCATCTAGATGGTTTCTGAGGGTGGTCATATATGCTCTGCCAATTCTGAAATGCGTCCTTTTTAACAGGCTTCAACTTCTGTGTTTAGAGTGACAAGTTAAAACTGGGGGGAAAAACACAGTGAGTCAACTTCTTGTTATGATGGCTTTCACATGACTAGGAGCTATTACAGAGTTCTCAAAATGCAATAATTGTGGGTGGGCATTATTGACTTACCATTTTCTTACATTAGTCTTCAGAACTTTGGTCTTTTGCTTCTGTTAGCACGAGTTCAAGCGTTGTAGCTCTCTACAGTGTTGTATTCCGGTTCCTCCGGCTTGATTTGTGGTGATGGTGAGGCTGAGGCGGCATTGCTGCTGGTGGCTTCTGCAGAGTGGATATGTCTGTTGAAGTCATGGCTTGCTTTTGTTAGACTCCACAGAGGTTTGAATAGCTGTGTAGATTGCAGTCAGAGAATAGTTAGGTTATATCTGTAAGTATATTATTATCGTAGGTATTCCGACCTAACGGTTTATAGGCAGTTACTTTTCCAGAAACTGAATAACCCTGTTAGTCTGACTGTGCCTGTTCAAAGTTTGTCAGAGTCAGATTTACTGCGTGTGCTTTAACATGGCTTTTTGGCCTCGGTACTAGAGCTAGTCTGCAAATATCAGCACATCATGGTGTACTTGCACGTAATTTTTTGCTGTATGGATATTGCTTTTCTTGTTTAAAAACTTCCATTTAATTGGTTAATTCATATGTGAATATTTTTTGCACTTTCCCCATTGGCTATACGTTGAAAGGAGCTGAAAAGTGTTTTGCTGAATGCTCAGTTTAGTAAATGGTCCAGAGCTGCTAGAGTCCTGGCCACAGTTAGAATGAGCAGTGGCAAATTCACTTGTAAATTTTCATTACTCCAACTAGGATAAAATGCAGAATAAATATAACTTTCTTTTTTTTTTGTGAACAGGAGATTAGAAATAGGAGTGTTTAGTGTTATTTTCACATTTGAGGCCATTTCCTTACACAAGGTGAATATAGGAACAGATTGAACTGGTGACCTGAAGCACAGACATCTCATCTGCATAACAGGAAAAATATAGTAATGATAATGTAAAAATTTCCATTGCTTTCAATAATAGGCTGTCATCCTGAGGTTAAAGATTAGTTTACATTCATTGTCTTGTAAAAGTCCTTTCAAATACTTTGGAAATATGTTGCAAATAATGAGAGTTTCTTCTCCTGCGTGAGTGGATAGAAGAAGTAGGGGACATGATCATTGTTCTAGAGGCACTAACGAGGGTTAGATTAAAAGTGCAGCACATGAAGTCTTGATTTTGATCAGTGACTTCAAAAATGAAAGGCCTTTTCCTGTCACCAGTTTTCTGGCATCTAGCTCTACTGCTTGCTGTTTCACAGCAGCAGAAGTCAGCTTTACCTGCAGGGATTTATTGTCTATTCAGAGTGCCCCATGATTTAAGGTTATTGTGGGTAAAATGATGCAAGACCAAATACTTCCTTGTTTTAATTCTCATTTGGTTTTCTTCTCAAAGTTTGTAACGTGTACAATGGGAAGCTTAAGTTAGGCTTTCTGGAACTTTTCAATATGTTTCACAGGGGTAATAGGGCATGCCTGTTTAGAGTATTTCAGACACTTAAAGGTCACCCAAATGAATACTGCTATTACTTTTAAATGCACCACGTTTGCTTTTGAAATAGTCATAAATGATACAGGATTTCATTATGATTCAAATCTCCTTCAGTTGAGAGAAGCCATGGGGTTGTAGCCTGAGGCATATGTGTGCCTGTCAAAAGGGTCAACATGGAGCTGAACCAGGAGGTATTTGATCTAGAGTCTGATGCAGTTTCACGTCCCAAGTGCAGTCTACACTGTAAAACTTAGAAGAGTAGAAACTATTTATGAAACAAAATTAAAATAACTCTTGCAAGTCATTAAATGTTATGGTGCTACAGGAATAGATTGGCAAGGGCGGTTTATTATCATCTTACTCTTATGACTAAGACAAGGATGTCATACAAGGTGTGCCTTTGAGCTGCTTTTATTTCTTAACTCAGTGTAACATACTGAAAATGAAGGCTTATAGCACCTTGTGTTATAAAAAGTCCGTGAGCTGATTTTTAATATGTTTCCCTTGCATAATACTTTGGAATTTTGTGAGATTATTCAAATGTACAGTAATCACCACTGTTGAAGTTTGAGATGCTCTACAATGAAAATGCAAATACTATTGAGAAAATTGAACAAAGCATATTTGGAATTAAGTACCTGTCTTTTGCTTTGCTCTGTTAAACTCCCTGATGGGCTGTTACTAGAGACATATCTATGAAAGATTTTCTTCAGGAAACAGCTGATACAGATTTACTTCAATCCTATTGATATATGAAGGAACGTTAAGTTTAATGTTTTGAGTGGTTTACGTGCAAGGTACAACGTCAACGCTTAGTGAGGGGAAAAATGTTGAAAAATAAGGCATCCAATATGAAACTGAATGTTATGCTTATACACTTAGTCTCTTTTGTTGAGAGAATAATCTTGTATCATACCACACAATCACACGAATAGAACTCCCCATTGTGTTATTTCTGATAATCTTCACTGGGTCAGTCCTGCCTTAATATCTTTTCTGTACCACTGGAAGCAAAGAAGTTTGCTGTGTGCACTAGAATGTTATTAGTTCCCAAGCCCTAAACTTATTTTTCTACAACTAACCTGTGTACAAAGTTAACTGTATCTTTGCAAATATTAGAATGGGATTTCTGCTTTTTTTTCTTGAGTCCCTTGTACTCATACCATCCTATTCTACTTTTTCCCAATAATTGCTCGATTAACCCCATACCTTACATTCCTTTACTGGGAGCAGAGCTGATGGGATATTGTGCTAAGTTTTTGTTAGCACTTAAGCTTTTTCTCCAGAAGTGTAGAAGTGGCAGCTGTTCCAATGTCTGATCTTGGTGTTATTTGATCTGGGTACTTGTTGGTCAGTAGGAGGTACTTCACTTAAATAACTTCCCTTCCTTTACTCTGGAGGCCTCATATTTCTGCTGCTGTATTAAGTACTTATATGACTGCCAGTGACTACACTTGAAATACCAGTCCCAGGATTTTGCATTGCACTAAAACACGTAAATCTAGCAATGTCATTTTACTGGTTTTATTGAGAAGATGTAGTGGCACATCCGTGCCTGAGCGAGAGTATTGCCCCAGAAGGCAATGACTTACGTAAAGAAATTATTGTCTAGTGAAGCTCCATCGTTCTTTTTTGGTGTTAGTTACGTGACTGGGAAATGTATGTGCGTGGTATGGTGTTTTCATTTCTACTAGTCCTTCCTATAATGAGAACAGGATTAGACTAACATTGCTCAGGTAGACTGTTTAGTTTTGACTTGCAAGGCAACATTTGTCAAGTATTTTGATAAAGTGTAATTTATATGCATCAGTAATTACAGGCTCCAGAGGGACCATAGCAGTAACGGTATTTTTTTCCTGACACGACAGGAAACAAATTTCCCATAAGCCTGGGGAATGCAACATGCCACTTGCCGCAGTTGGTGGTGAACTTCAAAGGAAAACAATGTTTCTTTTTACTGGCCTCGGGTTTTTCACTATTTTATCTTCAAAATTGGTATTTCAATTGCTTGAAGGGAATTATTTTTCTTCACTGCTTGTTACTCTTTTTCCCAAATGCATTGCTAGTTTTTAAAAATGAGGACCACCTCACTGTCTTGCAGCTGCAGCTTACCCCAGTACCTATTTAATGAGGTAAACCAATTTCATTGTGTTTAAATAAGTGTGTGAACAAAGAGCCAATCACTAGATTGTCTGGCCTGTGGATAGCAGTGGCTTACAACAGGCCTTGTGTCTGCCATCAAACTTTGCAAAAATATGAGCTAGATTATTTTAAACTTTGTAGTTAAAGTTTGTAAATGGTGTATGTAAATAAATACAACTTCATGGAAAGTGTAAATGCTATACCTTTAAAAGTTGAGACTTATTTATTATCAGTCTGGTTTTTTAGATCTCTTAATTCACTTTGTAGAGTCCTTCTTTTCAAAATAATGGACTGAAAAGGGGAAAAGAATTTCTCTCTTCCTTGAAGGCACATTGAGCATACCAAGATGTATGGAAAAGTGAGGACTTATGACTCTAAGCATGACTCTGTAGCCTTGTCCTGAAAATGAGAAAGTTCAGTTAGTAGAGAATTTCTATAGCATTTCTTTTGTGTGTGTACACCAGTGTTTGAATCTCAGTTTGGAAGGAAGAGCGCCAAAGCAAGCTGTTCTTGACGCTTTCAGCCTGGCATCTCCCTTACGTAAGGTGACCTGAAAGGATAAAACAGTTAAAAACTATGGGGAAGCAATTTTTATCTATGAAAATTTCAGGTATTCATACTTAAACAAGCTCTTTTAGTTACCAGTGAGTATCCAAATGCTAGAGGAATGCCAGGGATGCTAGAGGTATTGGTGACTACACTGAAAATTTCAGCCGAGTTGAATAGCCAGTGACAACACTTCTGTGTAACTTTAAACTGTGCTTTTTGAATTATGCAACAGTTAGATAGTTAACTGATTTTTTTTCGAATAACTTTCCATGGAACACAACTGACTTTATCTGTACAGGTTGTGAGGGTTAGATGCAGAAGTAGAGGTAGTGGCTTGTCTTGAATCAGCAGTCACTGGGTTATTTAGTTTTTTTTCCTCGCTAATGTGCCTAATTTTTAAGGATTTCATATTTAGTATTATGTTGGCAAGCTCACTTCTTTCTTTCTCCTGTAGAAGGAGATTTTTCTGGTTTTTTTGCTGTCATTTAAGAAAGAATGGAGTATATTAACCTCATCTAACTTTGAAGCTGGCTGTGCTTTGAGTGAGAATTTTAACCATATGACCCACAGAGGACCCCTACAACCTGAAATATTCTGTGGTTAAATATATTATTTGCAGTATTTAATGCTAGGGTTTGGAAGCTTTTAGCTGGTTCAAGGTTTGGCAGTTACTGTGGATGGGATACTAGATTGTGGTTTTTTTTCTGGTTTTTTTTCGTAGTTGTTGTTTTGTTTTGTTTTGTTTTTTCCCCCTCTTTCTATTCCAAATTAAAGATTAAATGCAGTAGACAGGGTTTTTGTGGGTGCTGGAATATACTGTGCTTAAGAGGTGCAAGATTGCGCTCATCACCAGGATCTTGCGGGAGTGTGAGATGAGGGTTCTCAACTCCTACAAAATTTGAAAGTCGCAGGAGCCAGAATTGATGAACTGCTGCTAAAGAAAGAAATTTTTAGCTATCTCCTACCCTAAACTGTGCTGTTCAGATCTGCTTGTAATGTTGGCTTTGGTATCCTTTTCAGAGGTGGGATGTGCCTTGGTGTTCAGTATTTTCACATTTTATCTTGTAACATCTCATTGCGGGAGAAAGTTATTTGCTACATCCCTTTCCCGAATGTGACCCAATTCTACTCTGCTTAAAACCACGTTATAAAAACAGAATGACTTACGTAGTATGCTGTGTTAGGATTATTATATAACATATACATGTAGGTGCTTCCCAGGTTCTTCTACAAAATCATAAAAAAAAGAAAAGAAAAAAGGCAGTATAGTGTAGATGGCTCATACCACGTCCTCAGAGTTGTCTTTCCTGAGAGCCTTTACAGAGCGGACTGGGCATGGAGGCTTGAAGTGTTCCTATGGGGGCAGACATTTCCAGTTTGTTTTTTTTTCTGGAGGACCCATGTTTTCCTGCCTTGTACAGGAGGAAGAGTCATGAGATCCTCAGAAGGGTGTTGTTTGGGATTGGTACTGCTCATACAGTTTGTAGCCTCTCATTGTGGTAAAGATGGCAGCTGCACGTTGGCTACCGGCCCATTTCAGTTCCTGGCTGCAGTCTGGACACTCATGGCTCTATAAATAATGCGAGTATGCAGGTTTTTTCAGAACACACGTTACTGAATCTGCAAAGATTTTCAGTTCTGCTTTGTGGCATTTTTGTGTATGTATCTAATGGCAAAATTTGAAAGGGCAAATTGGTCTTAACCTCACAATATCTAAGAACATAGCTTTTGAATTTAAATTATATTAACTTAGTTTCAGGTTGCAACTACAGAAATAGGATTGTTCTCTTTCTGATCTTAAGCTGATGATCTTGATTTAATTTTCAAGTTTATTTCCAAACAGCCTCAAAAATAATGTTACTACCATGTCAGCAGTCTATTTAAATTGCATAAACATCCCAACACTTTTAAAAGGATGGTTAAAAGGAGATGTTATCTTAATATCCGCTGGGTTATGCTGAGTTTCAGACACATTTTAAGCTACTACAAAATTATGCCCATGTCACAAGCGGGCTTGGTAAGTGAAGTAAAAGATGAGCAGATTCAAATAGGCCCAAACAATACATAAAATGAGATGGTGAAGTGGCAGAGCTGGGATGACGTTGTGGAGACAAATATTGTTGACTCTGTAATCTTTAATATGATGTGTGTGTATTTAAAAATATAAAGTATATTCCTTGGTTATTTCCAGCACACATATTTTGAAACTTGTGGTAAAGCTCCAGCTAAGGAAAATATTACACTATTTTTTTGCTTCATTATCAATTCATCTGATGCTGAAGGGAATGACTTCTTGGTAGTGTCTCCAAAAAGGCTCAACTTAAGTTAGTTGCTCAACTTAATTCAGTTACTGAATTACATACTTCAATGTGTAAGTCAAAAGATTTTTTTTTTTTTTTCAAGTAGTGGTTTTTTTCCCCCCAAAAATTCTTATGGAGTTTGTGTGGGAGCCATGTGTGTACAAAATCATCAAAAATATTCCAAAATCCTAACACTGGTGTCATGCGATTAAGTAATTAGTTTAGAGCGCTCAGCTAGTCAGCCAAAGTGATGAGTTATGCTGCTTAGACTGGTATGTCAGTGACAGGTAGTATGTGAAGTAATTGTTAACTATGTGAATGAGATGGGTACTTGAATTTTAGGAAGGTTTATTTTTGAAGACAAAATTAAATATCTGAAATGGTTTTCTCTTTTAAAGTTTTTTTTTTTTTTGTAATAAAAGACAGAGTCAGTTTGTGAGTTGAGTAAAACCATTTAATATTATTTAGTGGCTCCTCATTTTACATATTCATAGACTGAAATTAAGCATCACCTCATAGCCCTGTAGCTCTCCTCCCCACAAAGAGAAGTGGATAATTGTCAGGGTGGTTGAAAGCTGTGTTACTCTGCTTTTTCTCAGGGCTTATATGTTAACTGCCTTGTTTGGTTTTTTTTGTTGTTTGGGTCTTTTTTTTTTTTTTTTTTTTTTTTTTTTAAACAAAAAACCAATCAAAAATAGAGGCTTGAACTGGTCTACTCTGTTTACAAAATGTTTGCTTTCTCTTTACATTTCCCTGTAACAGAATTCAATGTCCCTATTACAGACCTGGGTTAGATCTTAGACAAGTTGCTGTTTTGTCAGTATATGCATGACTCGCTATTGAAAGTAGCGAGTGTTGATATTTCAGAAACTCTAGTCAATGTTAATTTTATCTTAAATAATTCCAGATAGCAGAATTATCCTTAATTAGTTAATTCTTAAATTATTCTTTACTTGGTTACTTTGAAGCAGTTGCAAATTATTTTGTGAGTCCTTCTTTTACCAAGTAATTTTTCATGATTCCATGCACCCCTTTTTTTAGCATGTAGCTGTGATGCTTATTGAAAATAGTACATTTAAGTATTAACATTTCATAGGGTCATACATTTTATAATTCGTAAGAGAAAATGTGGAAATGGCATATGAGGGGCAATGCTCTTATTTCCTTTGAATTGCCCCTAATGCACTTCAGTATTTGAATAAAAGGATAGGTAATGTATTTTTTGCTTATTGTCAATTATCATCACTTACTAAAAAATATGTTTAGAGACTTCTTATGGGAATTTGGGCTCTTTTTTGCAGGATTTTATGTAGGTATGAAAAAATTGGTAGCTTTTATTTCAGTTGTGCCTGGACATAAAAATATTAGAGGACAAAAGAGCGATCTGTATACTGAAAACTGTAGCCAGAACCAGGGTCTGACAGCCTGGAAGAGGCAATCACAGGAGGATCTTGCAGCAGTGGTTTTATTTTAGTATTGCAGTTCTGGTGTCTTCAAACTAAATAATAGCCAGTAGGAGCCAGGTCAAGGGCCCACTGGATTTCTAAGTAGGAGGCTCTGTGCAGTGCAAATTTGCATTATTACTGGTCTGGGATAGCGCCTGCTGATTTACTGCAGCTCTGCGTTTATGGGTCATGCTGTAAACTAATATGAAATCATGCATTACTTAACTACCTGAAATAAAAAATAGCGATAAATGATACCATTATAAAACTTTGAGAAGACATGTAGTCCTTTTGAAACTTTTACTAAGAGACTGTCAAAAAACCCCAAACAAACAAACCAAACCAACCCAGACAATTTAATTAAAAAAAAAAAAAAAAAAAAAAAAAAGTTGTCTTTATATTATGTTGTTTTTACACAGCTTGGAGTCAGTGTTCCAAATACACCTAGTTACAAAGGGTCAGATGAGCAACTGGGGCTTAAATGCTACCCTTGTGCAGAGTTGCATTTATACTTGCATATTTGATTGCATGTCATTGCACTGAATTTGATTTAGGTGTCTGCACAGTCCATCTAGTGTAAATCTACACATTGTTCTGCTCGGCATTTCCAACTGTATTAGGTAATAACTTGGGAAAACAAAAATCTTGTATGGATAAACTATTTATTCAGAAACTATCAGTTGAGTGCTTGGACTGATTTTTAAAGTCATGTTGGTAAATATTAATTACCAGGTAATAGAGCAAAGAATTACCAGATGAGGGCAAAGAATTTTGGAATGTGGTAAGCAAGACTCAGTGTCCTGATTGGAATTTTCAGTTGGTGAAGCAAATGCATTATTTAAACGGCTTGTGTTCTAAAGAATTGGATGACATTTTTAATTGAGTAACTCTGTGTGGATTAGTTTACTGTTAGATAGTACTGGTGTTAAGAGTTAGTGATTTTTTTTTTTTTTTTTTAGGTGGCCAAACATCTTTGTGTGCTGGTTGTTTCACATATGCATATATTGTACTGACCCTCTTAGTAGTTACTTTTTTCCATCACTGATGTTGCATGTTGTGCTGATGCTGATTTCGTCTTGGAAACCATTCCTTAGTATGGACATTCAGACTGTTTTTCAAGAAAATGTAATGCTTGATGAAAACAGTGTGTAGTGCAACACCCAAAACACATTATAAATATGCACACTATTGTAGATTTCATCAAAGTGTTACAATAATGCTATCATTTGCCTAGGGATTGTTATATTATTGGGATATTATATAAATAGCTAAGTATTGAGGTACTTGGGAGTTTTTGAATGAAAGCTTTCATAGGCTTAAAAATTGCTGTTTCTGGTTTTTAGTGGGACCATTAGGAAAATCAGACACTACTTGAATTGTCTTATATTGTTGAAGAATAAGTAAATTTCAGAAAGACTGAATTGTGATCACTCCTGTTCCTGTAGTACTGATGGTTTTTCATCAGTTGTAAATCTTAATTTCATACAGTGCTTAAATACTCTCTTGGTATATAGACAGGAAACAAAGGGTTTAGCTGTGCCTTGCCTTGAAAAGTCAGGGAATTTCTTCAACTTAAAACCACTGTGAAGTTAAAACGGTGAAACCTGAATGAGTCATCTAAGCAACTTTAAGTTTTGTTGTAATTTTCTTCAAAGCTACTAATAGTGTCTGCTTTTTATGGCATAATAGAAAGAAAGGATAGGTCAGAAATTGGGTTGTGTCTTTCCCATGGTTCCTGATATTGACAGAAAAGAATGAAATACATCAGAGCCATTTTTATGCACCACTGAAGAGAATGTGTGATAGGTTAGGTGAGCCTGGAATGTCAGCCAGGCTGTTGAACAGAAACAGGCCTTAGGTTTATTAACTTGAGATAGAAATTTAAACATTTCATTTAAGCTTGTGTAGCAAGTATATTTTTTATATTTCAGTTTCAAAATAAAATGTTTGGTTTCCTTTTAAAGTGTGTGTCAGGTAAGAGCACCTGCTGCTTCTGCTGTAATACGGCAGTTTGAAAAGCAGGTTTGCAGAAGAAGCAGCTTCCCCAAGGGAGTTTTGAGTTCTGATTGCTGGTCAATAGTGCGTGTGGAAGGTTTGCAGCCCTGACACTGCAGGCCGTAGGAAGCTGGGCTATTGCAGCAGAGAATCTAGGGGATGGGTGTTGTGATTGACAGCCTAAGGATACAGCAAATAGTTTCAGTATGGCGTGGCTAGTGAAGTTGAGGGGGCAAGTTTTGGAGAATTTCAGCTATGTCATGGGAAATGGCCACAGCCAGACTTCTGATTAGCAGTAGAGTGCAAATCCTCTGGGTCATTGCCAGAGTTCAGGAGGGCAAAACACTGCTGGGCTATCAAATTGTTGCCATACTTTGTTTAAAAGAGAAGGGGGGGAAGAAGAAAAAAAAAAAAAACCAACAAAAAAGCAGATTACTTTTTTTGGTGTCAAGCATGCTATCATTTTAATGCTGCTGACATGAATATCCAAAGCAATGCCTGGGATCAAAGAAGGGCTGGAACAAGTGCATTTAAATACTGAAGATATTGAGGAAAACTGGAAAGTTAATAGCTGCTCAGCTGCTTTTTCTTTGGATTAAAAGAATTATCTCATGAATCAACACTGATTTTTGTCTTATAAAATTTACCTACAGCAAGGGTAGTTTTTATATATTAGTGATCACAAAATGGTTTTAAGCTGATTTTTCTGAATCTTGAATTGAAAGAAATCACGTGGCATTTGAGGGAGTAGGGAAAAGTATTTTACCAATTTTTTTTTTTTTTTTTTTTTTTTTTTACAAATATCAGAAGTATGTTTTGCAAGGACACTAATTATGACTGTAGGCTAAAAAGCAAAGCAGAAAAGTGAAACTATTCTCAATACACTAAAATGCATTGAATTTTTCTTGTGTGAGGCAAGCTGTTGTAAATACCGGCTATATTGGTCAGACCTGCTGTGAGTGTGATTTGTGAATGTGCTCAAGTAGAAGTTTCCTGGTTCTGGGACACTGCAGTTTTCCAAGTCAAACCTCTTTATTCATTCACCTGAGTTAAGTAAACAGAGGCGTTTTGTTTTGCACTTCTGTGGTTGCTTCCCAAACCACAGTGCCATGCGTCTTGGAACAGCTCTTTTGCAAAGGTGTGAGGAGAGTGAGGTCGTGCCGCTGGTCCCTGAGACAGGTGGTGGCTGACCGCAGCTCTTGCCACAGTCCAAACCATTCATTTACCCCTCACCCCATTTGTCTAATACTTCTGAATCACTCCAGGAACAGGCTGTAGATTGGATTGATTATACCGGCTCGTTTCACGATAGGAACCCGCAGGGTAAGGAGTTAGGCAGGCCCTTTCTGGATCACTTCCCTGAAAAACAATGAAATGCGTGGGTGCTTTCTGTGAAGCATCCCAAAGTGGTGCCAGAGCTCTAGACTCACCGGCATTCTTCTTATCTGAAGTTTTAGTCTAAATGAGCGTGTTCACGCTGCCCTTACTGTCAGTCAGCCCGGTGTGCTGTTGTGGTAACTCTCAGTGGCTGTGGTTACTGAGCATCAGGATGCCCGTAGCTGGTTGTAGAACTTGCTCTGCTCCGTGGTTACCAGGGGGAGGAATTGACTGGGGTTTTGGGGGGGAAGCCCTTTTACCTGGGTTAACTGTTCAGGTTATCCAGCTTTGTCTGCTGACCACGTGCGTAGTTACTTCTAGCACGCCAGCCAAGGCAGGGGCAGTTGAAGTGGTGAAGGCCGATTATGCCAGCTGAAAGAAATGCTGATCAAATTGTTTCTGAAGAGCCTGTGTGTCAGGCCTTACCTAGTACTGTGATTTATTTTCTGATGACTGGACTTCTTTTATTTGTTTCTTGTTGCCTCCCCTCACAATACTAATGACGTTTCCAGTTGATGTTTCTGATTTTTCATTTCCGTATATGTTTCAACTTTCAGTAAATACAATTCCACATTCTTTACTCATGTGAAAGTTACAGAAAACTTACCCTAAAAGTGAGTCCCTGCAATTTACATGTCAGTAATTATATTTTGTTGTATTAATCTGATTGTTTGAATTAATCTATCCAGCCTATTTGGTTTAGTAATTGCAGAGCACTTACTGGTTAATGTTTCAAGAATTATACTGTAAATAAGCAGAGGTTTGCAGACTTTTGTGCCAAACGCTGTCTTGGAGTTCTTTCCCACATAGAGCTGTCCTTCCCCCACTTCTCTGCACAGAACAATGAGAAGCAGCAGTATCGTCCGTGACTCATGACACAGAGCTTAATATCTGCTGTGGAAGCTCAGAATTTTGTTTGCCACAGTGCCGGTTTTCAACGAGGGACTATTTGCTGACCGATTACATGAAGCAGGAAGCATTTGGCTGGAGGACACACTTTAAATCTTCACATTGATAATACTGATGTGTTTGTGTTGCTTAAAAAACCCAAACCTGTGGAAGTGTAAGTAATATATAAAAAGTATTCAGAATATATCTGTGTTGATTTTCATGTAATATTTTTGCAGGTTAGGTTGAAGTAATATCAGCAGTCTAAAAGGCTGTTGCTAGCGCTTGAGAATCATGCGTTGTCTCATGAAAAACATGAATTTCCTAAATGAGAATTTTTTCACTAGGAAGTAGCTGAACTAGAAGTAGGAGTAATAGCCAGGAGCTGTGGTGAAATGAAGTTGTTAACCTGTGATGACATATGAGTCTCTGGTTTGGTGGGAGACTCTGGATTTTGGGCATGTCTCATTCTTAAGGGATGAATAGATTTGATAAGCATAAAATGCAGATATGTTCTGTATTGTCAGCAGTGTCCTCCATTGTGGACTCTTGTTTGCATAGAGTGATATGCAGGATCTGAAAGGTATTTCAGAAGAAATCTTAACATCTTAATAGAGGGATTAAGAGGTCACTGCAAGAACATCTAGCCACATAATGCTGGAGTCAGAGGATGAGGCAGTGCTATGCTGTGGTGATGAATATGCTCCAGCGTAACCAATGACAAAATATACTGGTGCTTCTGGCAAATTTTTGGGGTTGGAGTGAAAGGGAGAACAGGTAGGAATTGCAGGACAACCTTCAAAGGGTGGAGAAGCAGCAGAGCCACCTGGCAACGTATATTAATAGCTCCAAGTTTTCTGCATTCTTAAAACAAGATGAAAGCCTAAAAATGCCCACATGTGTAAAAGAGATTTGTAGTTTAAATGTATGAATACCATAATGATTGGCACACACAATGACTTTGAAGTATGTTTTTAATTACATTGTTTTCATGTAGTACTGTGTGTGAAATATTTTGATCTCACATAGGAAGAAGAGTTAGGTCTATAACAACTGCGTGAATGGTGTGAGAGCGCTTTTCAGTATATTTCTGTGCCTGGAAAAAACTGGCATGTTGTTCCCTGTCATCAACTCAGACGTGAAAAGGAAATGTACAACTGCTGAAAGTTGTGCAAAGAATATGGTTAGGAATCTTCTGTCTTTGAAGATCTCCATATGTACTCATGCATGTTTTGAAGATGACTTGTTCTTGGGATCTCTGAAGGTATTAAGGAGGAATGAGAGGATGTATGTAGCAGTTTAACAGCACAAAACAAATCATAAAGCAAATGCATAAATATGGTAACTTTTACTGTCTCTCAAAATTGAGCACAGTTATGAAACACTGTCATTTTGTGATCTGTGTGGTCTGTCTTCTGGCAATTAACATACTGGAAGCATAGAAGCTAATGTTCCAGAAATTTATTTGTAAAGAACTGTCTTAACCCCTGATGGGCAAGGCTTGTGTTGTCAGAGATCAGATCTCGTTGTTCTAATAGCAAAGCATGGTGTTTTTCCTATTGCCTGCCTTATTAAAGCGAGGCTAAATTTCCAGACTAATGTGTCTTCAAAGTCATGTGATTACTGAAGTTCAGTTGCTGGAGGAAGAGGTGTGCTTGAGGAAATATTTGATGTGAGAATATGTGGCTTGAAACTAATGAAACGTTTCAAAAGGGAGAATGGGAAGGAGCGACTAGTTCAGAAGGGGGGGGGGCTATAAATTGCACCTTTAATGAAATTGCATGCTGTGCTTAGAACTAGACCTATAGAAAACAGATAGCATACCACTTAGTTCTAAGAAAAATCTGCTTCTGTTTAAATACAGTCTTACTTGACCGTAGCTACCTTGCTGTACTTGTAGATGCACCATGCAGTACTTCCCAGTCGGTCTGCTCAGCAGGCTTGTTGCCAGTGTCCATGAGACACTTCATGGAAACCCTGCTGGTTTATGGCATATTCATTCCAAATACTCACAATTTCTAATCACTTCTGGAACCATAAACAGCTCGTTGTTGCAGTTCATGACCTACTTCCATATCAAACCTGATAAAGGTATTTTCAATTTTCAATAGCAGTTGCTGTAGATCATAAGAACTGTTTTGCACGTGTGGCTTCGAGGAAGTACTCTTAAGCACAGAAGCAGTGTATGACGAAAAGAAAGAGATTCCCCCTTCCCCTCCAAGACAACATTATTAAAGATGGAAGGAAGGACCTTAAAAAGAGAGGCTAGAATCAGTTTCCACTCTGAGATAGGTGGAACAGGACTGTTGAATGAGCATGGAGAAAAAGAATCCATAATGGTGAGAGAGTTTGTGATTTCCACCTGGATGATGTCCTTAAGTGCTGGCCAAATCAACTTGTTAGTCAGGGAATTGTGTTTCTGTAAACAGGAGGCACTAGGTAATTTTTTTTTTTTTTTTTGACATTTACTTGTTTTCATACTTCTACTTATTTTCTAACCTTCTCTTGATTTTTCTGGGACTGACTTGTTGCTGTGTTTTGCTTTGCACCTTGTTCTTTAGGACATACTTATTTGGATTGCTATGCAGGTTTTCTGTATGGCCACTGAAACAGGGTAGCCAAGGTTGCCACATCAAAGCTGCTATCCAAGTAACAGCAGGCAGAAAGGAGGAGAGCCAGTGGTAAGAGAGAAACTGGCGGGGTTTTGGTATCTTAAGTGCATTTGCCTGCACTTTCATATTATGAACTGCAAGGTAGTCGTGTGGGTTTTCAGTGGCTTTATTCTAAACTAAAGTGAGTGGTTAGACATGCAGATTAGAGCCTAAATGGTACTTAGCTGAAGTGCTTCTGGTGGAGTTCTGCTGTTTTGCCACAAAACAGATGGAGCTTTACCAAGGTGTTCGTAAAAGTTCTGGGAATGACTTTAATAGACAAGATCAAGAGGAGAATTTAGCACTCAGATGGCTCTAAGCTGTCCCATGAAATTATAACCAGAATTTTCTCTCTCTGGTGATTAAAAAAATCTCCCGAGAATGGGGACTGTGAATGTTGAATTCAGAGAAAAGTCTGCTGCTTTTATAGTAGCAAGACATAATTGAACATAGTGTTTAATTCACATGAATGTTTCCTGAGCGGTACTTGGCTATTATCTCTGATATTTCCATTGTAAGTGTTGTTTATCCTAACTTTGACTTAATTGTAAAATTTGTTTGTTAATTTTTTCTAATGTTTAGTTTGGACTCTGAGATAAAGCATACATTGACTGTACCATAGAAATGCTAAGTCAAAGCTGCAGTTACCATAGTATCTTACTTCTGTATTGGGGAGTGTGCAACATTTATTTTGACTGCTTAATTTTTAAGTAATCTGTGGCCGGATAAACTTACCATTTTGCTTCATACATTTTGGTGTAAAATTATTTTCATGTGCCTATTATATGAATTTTACAGAATATATATAGGTCTGTATCAAACAGATTCTATACACAATGTGTTACTTGATTTGTCTGGTTTTTTTTTTTTTTCCCCAAAATGATTTTTTAATTGTAATTTCATCCAATGGAAGAATACATTGGTAATCGCTGCATTTTTAGATACAGACTGTATGATTAAAAAAACCTCTTTGCTGCAAGAAGAGGTTATGCAAAGAAATAGAAAAGTAAATATAAATTTACAAAGGAGATGAGATTAAGTCTCTGACATGCTTAGTCATTTTAGGAGGAGGACTGCTCATCAGCCTTACTTCAGAATGGATTTACGCTGTTAGTGTACTTGTGATGCAGAAGGCTTCTGTCAGTCTTTAAATAGAAAAGAGCATACAGCTGTTTGTTTTGGGCTTGTTTTTTTTTTTTTTTTCTTATCCTAAAAAGGCAGACAGACTTTAAAGCCTAGTTCTGCAGCTTCTCCTTTGTTTGCAGAATTATCAGAGGGACAGATAAGAATGAATTTTGTCTATGCCACTTATCAGTGACCCACAATTAGCTTATATGCCCTTTTTAAATAGCTGAGAAGACTGTATTCTATCCAAATGGAAGTATTTGGATAAAACTGTACAAGTTATTTAGTTACTGATTATTTCTGCAGGTGCCTATAGGCAATGAAATCTTTCCTCTGCCTCTGCCAGCCGAACAATGAGGATAAATGAGCTTGTGCTATTAAGTGTTGAGCAAATGCTTACAGTTGTCTAAAAAAATGACTACTGTTCAAAGCCAGCAAAGAAGTGCAGAGATGAGTGTAAAATAGTGACATCCAGGGGTAGTTGAAATGGAGAATGGTAAGTTAATGACCATTCCTCAGAGGCGAATAGGGTTGTGGAGCCATGTTACGTAAATATTCTGAATACTTGCTGTTGGAAACCTATGTATGTTTTTCTTCTGGGCTTTTTCAAATCCAGTTAGCCAAATAACCCAAACAATTTTCTTGTACTTATTTAGGCAGGAAGCCGGCTGTTAAATTTCTCTGTATTAACTATCTGAGAAGTTAGAAGAATAAATATTCTATGTACTTTTCATTCTCTTCAAGTACAAAGCATATTAAAAACTAATTCCCTTTAAGTGTAAAGTTAGCATTGCTTTTGTCTATAGATCAACAATTTCTAATTGAAAAACTGCCTCATTATAGGATGATTAATTTAGCAGCTCAGAGCAAATCAATGATAATTGTAACCTTTGGACAAAAGTGTTTGATTAAATGTAATTATTTTGTGTGTAAAGATGCACAAACTTTTGCTGATGATGGAGAGCAGGAAAAAAGTAAGCATATTTTGCCTAGACTATTTTGAAAAACTCTTAGTTCGGTGCATCTTCCTTTCTTGTACAACAGCTGCTACTTCTGTCACCTTTTGACTTCATAAAAGTCTTTCCCAAATAAGAGAGCAGGGGTATTTATTTGGAAGGTAAATGTGGTGCTCAAGCTGTTTATTTTTGTGTGCTCCAGGACCTGCTTAAGGACAGGATGTGTTTGTTCCTCCTCGTTGCCTGTAGGAGGGGAGGGGGAAGTCCCAAAGTCTGACTTCGGCATTTGAGAAGTTGTCACAAGGTTTCAATCTTAACAGAATTGCTAAAAAGGGAGTGGCTGATCCCATGAAGTGAACCTTGTTACTTTTGGCTGCCTAATGACAGGTAGTAACTACAGCTACTTGCTTAATACAGGGCAGCTGTGTAACTTACATGTCAAGTTGTAGTCAAAAATATGCTGTAATTTATAAGGTACAGAATAGAGACACATCAGAAATCCTGTTCCAAGTATAAGAAATACCAGAATATAGAATAGATAAACTGCAGATGCAATAGGTCTTACTTCTCAAAGATTTAGTAGGTGAACAGGAAAGTAGTTGAGAAAAGTTTGTAAAATAATACCTGTTAAGCTAAATATAAACTTCTTGGTTTAGGTGTGGGTAATTTCTACAAATAAACAGCTGTTTTTCTTGTCAGCAGGAGGTGCTGTCATTTAAATAGTTAAACCTGTTTTTTTTTTTTTTTTGCCATGGAAGATTGCTCCCGCTGCTTGTTTGATACACTTAGGGGTATACCACAGTAGTGAGAAAATTGCCGAGTTCTTATTCAATTAGCAGAAATAGCACAGTGCCCACCAGCTGCTTGTTGTCAGTTCTCCTCTGTATCAGTCAGAAGAGTTGCTGGACATGACTTAACAGCATTCAAGGTGTGAGAAAACTACAAATCCCCTAGCAAACAAAATGAATGCATGGAGAGGATGGAGCTGGTTGCATGGAGAGGAGATGGTGGGGTTTTGCTTGTTTGTTTTCTAATAGCAGAGTTATAAATGTGCGGGGGTATATTTAACTGCTTTTGGTTTGGGGGTTCTTCTGAATCTTCAAAACTTGTGTAATTGGGAGGTATATAGGCAAGCACAGTTTTATCAGTGAATTTTTCAGTATAAATAGTATTCGGGAGATCAATATTCATTACATAATTTGCTGTAATAAGCAGCTACTTCCTCTGGGCTTTTCTTTCTTCCTGTTTCTGTTTTTATTATTGGTTTTTTTTGTGAGAGAAACTCACTTTTCTGTTTGCTGTCATACCAGCTTCTAGCCAGAGTTTTAGCTGCAAACAAGTCCCATTAAGAAGATTGGGACCTTTCTGTATAACCTCACACAAGCTGAAATGAAAACCAGCCACTTTAGTTGATTGTATTCAATTTACATAAGTTGTTGGGTTATATGACACCTGAAACATCGATGTCTAAAACCTCCTTGTCTTTGGATAAAGCACGAAGAACACTTTATAGTGTGTAACTGCTTCAGCAAAATTTATTTACTATTATCAGGCAATGGGTGCATTTTTTTAATTTATTCAATTTGCATTTTATTGATTTTTTTTTTTGCTTGGTTGGGGTGTTGTGAATATTTCAAAAGCCATGTCTGTGATATTTGAGAGATCTGAATTGTCAAGTCAGATATATTTCGTGAATAGTACATAACTAATTCTTACATTTCTAAATATTTATCAATATTCATGTGAAGCTACCTGTCTTTGTTTCTATAAATACAATTATTATAGAATTCAGTTAATTCAGTAATAAGGTTAGTTCTCAGGTATTCCAAAAGATTTTGCAGAGTCAGTTCAACCATAATGAAGAATCTTCCTTTTTTCCAAGTTATAAGTGAAATTAAAAAACTGGACACTAATACAAAGATGAACTGATGTATAGGTTAGAGTTGAGTGAACGTCCCCTTGAAAATTAGATAATGAGAATCTGGCTCTGAATGAGAAACGAATTCTTGCATTTAGGAAAGAGGTAGGACTGATAACTAGGCCATTATCTGACTTCAGCACTTGTTTGTAACTAAATCTGTAATTCCATTGAAGAATAATTTTTGTTATTCTTTTTGTTTCACAAATAGAACCATTTGATAACACAATCCTACTTTTTTCTTGTTTTATAGAATCTTTATTTAAATATTTCTGTAAGCGAAGAACTTAGTTCTAGTTCCTCTTCTTTGCAGACAAACCAAATCTCGCCCCCCCCCTAAATAAATAAATATCAGTCATCACTTAATTAGATATTTTAGCTATGTAAGGTGGAGACTGACCTTCTTCAGGTAATGAGATCTAAAAATACAGCATAGGGTTTAAGAAGTTTGGATATGCAGAAGGTGGTGCTTTCCTAGGACAGCAGGTGCAGAACAGGATGTGAATTTAAGTCATTTCTGTGTGTTGAACTATTGCTTGGCTGCGTGCTGAGTTAAGTGATACTCTATACTCTATGTATGAATAGTTTCAATAACTGCCTTTTCTTTCCTCAGAGGATGATGAATGTAATACTGTCATTTGGTATCTTTGAAATTTAAATTCTAATTGAATTGAACAAAAATATAGAAGTACTTTTAGTTTTTTTCACTTCATTGTAGGTTATGCCTGAAAGAATAGAAGGGAGCAAAAGGTAAGAGAGAAAATGATACATGGATGAGTTATTAGGTTTGTTCCCATCGTTTTTGAAATGAAAGTCAATAATTTGCAAAAGGCTGTACTTAAATAATCATTAGAAATAATGCAATAGGAACAGAAGTGGCTAGTGACTTGTCTTAGCCAGTAAAGTGTTTACAACAGTCGATTTAAATAAATTAAAAACCAAAAACCCAACACAAATCGAAACAAAACCCCTCACCAAACCCAAAGTCCCACAATGGAAAATAATCTCTGCATGACTATCTCTCATCCAAGCCCCATGCTGTGTATACCTTCCTAATGTTTTTTTTTTAATCTCACCTGTTATAGTTATGGATGCTACAATTTAAGAACACTTAAGAATCTGTGCATTGGTTGGTCTTCAAATATCCAATACAAATTTTTGGAAATTAACTATGAGCTATGAGAGAATACATATGGATTGCAGAGCTACATCTTTCTTTATTCTCCTCCCTTTTCAGAGTCATACAATTAACTCCGTGAAGATGCTGAATATTGATGGGGTTTTAAAATGAATGGAAATTCAGTGTTTGTGACTACTTGCAAACAAATCTTGAAAACATTGTGAAACTTCTGCACGTGGATTTTGCCAACTGCAAATCCCCTTCAGCAATTTAGTTGAACTCAACTACCTACAACTTTACAAACCTCTTCAAATACAGTTGGCAGTTAACTTCTGACAGTTAGGACATCTCACTTGGTCTCTCCTAGACTTTGTATTATATACTATATAGTATCGGTTTTCTTGCCAGGTGTTACATACACTCATAGAAAGGTACTGTCCAAAGAGAAAAGATAAGTATTGAGTGATTAAAATGAACACAAATGAGTGGTGTTACCTCTGTATCATAGACACATGGCAGAATTGGAAGAAGCGTTTGTCTCCCACCCAGAGTTTAGTGCCTGCTCTTGAACACTCTGCTTATTTGTAATGATTGTCATAGGAACTGCTTCTGACATAACTTCGTCAACCAATTTTAATAATAAAAAACAGAGTAAGAGAATATTTGAAACACATGATGTTACAAATTGTCTTAAAAGAAATAGTGGTAAACTCCTTAACTTTTAACTACTTATGAAATTTAAGAATGAGGTATTGTTTTCTGCTGTTCTCTGAAGGAAAAATTGTTTTTCACTTTTAGACTTTTTAATATTAATGTGTAATAACAGCTACTGAAGAAAAATGGTCCTTCAAGGTTTTGCTAACAGCTTTTTTGATTGTCTTGGCATCACCATGACTTGCTTGACTCTCTTTGATTTTCTTTGCTGATGCATTGTTAGGATGTCACCTCAGATGAGCAGTGATTGTATTTGCCTGTTTTCTTAGTCTGAATTATTGGAGGTTAAATGATTGCATCAGCATCACGGTTTGCATACAGTTAGTAAAGCTGACATACTCTTGTTAATGGAAAAAGAGCTTTATTAAAAAAAAAAAACAAACCAAGCCCCACAGACAGACAATGGATCTTTATATTATATTATATATTATTATTATTATTATTATTATTATTATTATTATTATTATTATTATATTTTCTACTTATAATAATAATAATATTATATTTATAGTTAGGGTAATCGGCTTTTATTTATCATAAGTTTATAAGGGAAATGCTGAAGTTGAGAAGTAAGAGGCTAGAAGGAATCCCAGAGACTGTCTGTATATGAAGGCACCATAAAGTCTGTACATGGTATTGGTACATAGTTTCATAATGTGCAGGAAACATGTCATTTCACTCAGTGTTGTAAAATCAGTGGTATAATGCATTTTACTCACTGTAGCATGACAAATCAAATAACTATCTGAGAAGATCTGCTTCTTGGTGGCTCTGCAGAGATGAAATTAAGTCTGAATTCAAGGACACATAAGAATAATACTTTAAAAAAAATACCTGGAGATGGGAATTAATTGTACTAAAAGAAGTTCAAGTGTTTAAATTTTAAAGGAATATTTGTTGTGTATAGTTCAATGAGTTAATGCTTTCCATATTGTATGTTCCAAAAAAGAAAAAACAGCATGTGTGTTCTTAAGCAGTTTCTTGACAAGGGCTAGTCCCATTTCTGTCATTAACGAAGGATAATGTCTGGAGTGGCAAATGTCCAGAAAAAACAATCCACTATAAAGGCATATTTACTTCAGTCAGAGAATTTGAGCTGTGGTTAAAATATCAATATTAGCTTAAGAAAAGTATTTGGCAGAGAGACTGTCCAAAACACAACTGGTTACCTTACTTCGCATGTGTGTGTTTAGGTGCTTTTCACTGGTCATCACAAAGTCACTTTTAAGCATATGGATATATCTTAATCTCTAAAGTCTGCAAGCGCTTTGTGCAGCTCTAAAGAAGAGGTTTCTTAACAATTATTTTTGCAAAGCCCTGGTGTTTGGTGTCTGAATGATACAGAGTTAGAATGAAGAGTTTTGTACTGCTGCTGTAATTGGTTTATGGGTGAAGTCCGGTGAGTGAGGAGGAAGCTGACTTTCATACATTTAGCAGTACGTGGTTTACCAGTTCCTTCCTGTAATATGAAATCGTCTGAGCAAGCTGCATCACTAGTGGTATACCGTTTCACATTCTGACCATTGGTAACTCCCTGTAACACTCCTCTTCGGTGATTATGGGTTTCCTGTAAATTCAAGGCTATGACATCTGTGCATGAACTGTTTTCTGGAAGAATTCTGTCCCTTTTATTAATATGCTTGTATAACCAGTTTCAAGCTATCAACACTCCTTCACACCCTTCCCCCATGCAGATATTTAAAAATAAAAATGAACTCAGTCTTGAAGTGGGAAGCTTAAGAACCTTTGTGGCTTATTCAAAATATAAGAATATATATGGGGCATAAGTATTGGTCAGATAGGAAGCCTAATTTCAGATTACTCCTTTGGGAATATCATTCTGGAGTGGAACAGTACTTTTCTTGATTCAGCTAAGTCATGTTCACTGTCAGCATTGCTCATTTTCTATAGATGTATTTTAAATTATTTTAATATTTTGGCCAGGCTTTACCTTAGTTCCTCAGCTACAAGAGTGTTAATGCATCTTCCATTACTGTAGAGTTGAACTAATTACTTTGTGTTCTGCAATCGAAACATTTTCTGTCTTGTACAGAAACTGACTGTTCTGACACATCCTTTGATATTTTCTAATTAGAATTTCATGAAATACAGAGATTTTCTCTTGTAAATAGTTTATATGGTCTGATACAGGCAATTTAAGAGTAATTGGAAATCTGCTTTAACAACACAGGATACATGAGTGTCACGTGTCCGTTCTCACATTGTAATTCTCAAGAGTTGATTCTGTGGTGAAAAGTCAAGAAAGGTTAATCTTTTCTTAAATGAGATTAAGACTAGGTAGCAACATGGTTTGGATTCCAAATATAATTAGCGATAAATGCATAGAATTCAGGACTACTTGCTTTGACTGTGATGAAGAATAAGATTATTTTTTTAAAGTAGGATCAATGCAAATTTTGGAATACATATTGGAACATATATAATATGCAGAAATGCTTTGAGTAAAGCTAAAACCAGGTAAATGCTAACTTGATCACATTTTGCAATAATTAACCAAATTTTCATTTTTGTAGTGGTGGATCTTGAAGCTTGGGTTGTGGGTTTTTTCTTGTCTGAATCCTTACCCCTGAAGACTCGAGGTTTTTTCCTTGAGTAAGGATTTCCGATACTAATTTCAAGACCATTGCTACTCAGTGCATCTTCTATGAACATAAGGATGCTTATAGAAGTGTTTCCTACTGTTTACAGGTATTGGTATGAAATACTTTGGGCTTAAATGTTAAAAAAGTTCAGTTCTTGAGTGGCTTGGAAGAAAGGATGTTTTAATAATGCAAGAAGGGGGGTATTTGGAACAACACCAAGACCAGCAGATTTCCCTTATATTTTCCCACTTCCATATAGAGAAATACCCAAATCTCTTTTCAGTGCAGAAGGTTTTGGGAAACCCAATTAAATTATTAATTTATTAAGCTCAGAATTTTATTTGCCCTTTTTTCATAGAGTGTTACCTCTCTTTAGGTGATCCTAATAAGTGGATACATATTATTGCACTGTTATCTTGACTTGATTATTTTGTGATAAATGGCTCTGGCATTTTCTAGGTTCATCCATTCCAAAGTATTTTGAAAGATTTTGTATTCGTAATAAGCATCTTCTCTCAGAAACTGATAATAAAGGTCTGTTATAAGTAGAAATTAAAAATGTCAATTTGTTTGAACAGCTTGTGTTGTTTTAGTACAAATTGTTTGGTGAGTACACAAGGCTCCAGTTCCATCTGAATGGCACTAAATTATGCTGAACTAATTATATTTTTGCTTTTTGTAACCTGACTTTTAATTACAGAAATTAAATTCTATGTGCACACCTCACCCCATGAGCGCATGACATGTAGCTCTTTCTTTTAGCTATTCTTCACCTACTTTATCTTCCTGTCAACTTCTCATTTGCAATAAAAATGTATTTCCGTGACAGCTTTTACCTGAGATGTTGCCTTCAAGTTGCAGATGATAAGCAATGTAAACAATTGCCATAAATGCCAGGGGTTTTTTATTATTTTTAAGAGTGTGTGTATCAGTCTTAACTGATACAGTTGAATTCTTTTCAATAAATTATGATTTGACCTTTTTTGTTCTCCATGGAAACCATCCTTTTATTAATGCTACTGTTCTCCAGCAGCTATTATGATGTATCTGAATCCATAAGCAGATATTAAACAAAAAATAATCCCCCCCCAAACACTCCCTTCCCCCCAAAGAATACCATTTATATATTGTGTTCTAAATTGTATTTTCAGGTTTGAAAATTTGGATGAAACATTAGATTAAATGGTAAATATATCAGCTGAAACCTTTGTCTAAAACATGGGCTGGTGTGATAGAATGGAGCAGTCAGCTAGCAAAGGATCGCTGTGGCTATAAAACTTTGTCACTTTGCCGTCCAAACCTGTGAGATACAATGCGTTATATTGCATAAAGGGCTATCACTGAATGCTCACAATAAAAGCTATAAGGCATGATTTTTTTACAACTTGACACGGGTAGCTCTAGAACTGCTTGTTGGATCTTGCCCTTGCATTGGGTTCACATGTGAATAGTGGCTGTCTGCCTGATTTGCACCTGCAAGGGGCAGTTAAAGCACTAATACTCCAGGGCATCCCTGCAGTAGAATTAAGCCAGGGCACAACTATATAAAATGCGTGTGCAAAACATTGTTTTGATTATGTTTTTTTCTGAAGGCTAAAATAGAAGGTACTGCTGAGAAATTTTTCATTTTCCCAGACAACTGCTGCATTCAAGCATCTTTCTGTTCAAAGTATGTGCGGGGCTGGTTCATGACATGCCTCTAGGGGTTACTGCCCATGTGGAGAGAGCACAGCTTACCTGGCACTGTGACAGGATGCGGGCAGGGGCTCTGCTGAAGGGCACTTCTATGCAATTCTAAAAGTGGGTGGGAATTATTTCTTAGTACCTTTTTCTAAAGACTCAAAGTATTTTTAAAGCCAAAAAGTCTCACAGCATAGAAAAAAAAAACAGTTAATGGACTAAGTTTAAGACATTAACATGCTTAAGTGTGTTAAAATATAACCAGGTCATCAGAAGACTAGTTTAAATATTTAAAATATTACAAGTTGTGTAAAGTTTTAAGCTGTGGTAATCTCTGGGCTGAAAAACCTCTCAGAAAATTAAAGCTCTTAGCCTTTGTTATTATGTTGCATTTTCCTTTGCAATATTAAATTTCAGATTAAATTTTCTAGCTAGAACAAAGCTGTAAAGTGTATGTGGAGATCTGTGTGGCACCTGATGATGTCCTTTCTTTCTACCTGGAGTCATTTTACAATATGATCAAAATCTTGTCAGGTAAGTTTTTTCCTGACCTCACTGATAAGATATCTTGCCTTTGGTTTTTTGGGTGGTGTTGCGTGCTTTTGGAGATGTCTCAGACTCTCTTGTAGTCTTTAAACTAGTCTCCTGTATAATCATGCAAAAAAGATGATTTGTTGTTGTGTGATTGTGAAGCTAGCCAGAGGATAAATTTAGTATTTCTTATTAGATATTGATGCTTAAAAAGCTACTGATATTCTCTAGCTTTGTGCTAGAGTTGAAGTTGTGGATGACATAATTGATGGGAGCGTATATATTGGCATTTCCTCAGGTGTGCATGGTATGTACAACTTTTCCAGTGTAACTCTCCCTTCCTTAATGGCTACCTATAAGCTAACATATGAAGTCTGACCTTCAAGTGCCATGCAAACTAGATAAAACAAGTGTCTGATTTTCATTGAGTCTGTTACTCTGCCGTTGAAAGAATATATTTTTTCCTTTGTTGTGATCATTTTGGATCAGTGCTAAAGGAAGGGAAAAACTGATGTTCATGAGAAAATAGCTTTGCTTCAAGTTTCTGCTGTTTGGGGCTACAGGGAGACGAATAGAATTTCTTCCAAGCCGTAGTCATTTCGGAGTGAAAACCATGAATGAGGACTGAGCTGTTGGTCTGATAAACTGGCTTGTTAGCTTGTAAATGAAGAAGTAATAAGATTGTCACAGAATCATGAGCTTTATTTGGTTGTCAGTCAACATATCAGCACATCATTAGCTGTAAGATGCTGCCCCAAAGTAGATCTGTAGGCGTTATAGCTGCTGCTGTAGGGCATTAGCAGTTGGTTGCAAAGAAATGAAAACAGTACCTGCAATTTGGATAAAAGCTGAAGAATTTCAGTCTCTCTTAAGTGTTCTTTTATTTCAGAGAGAAGCTTTTGACACATGAGCTCTTCTATTCAAAGTCATTCTAATTATGGTCGTTCTGAGGCAAAACACTAGAAGTTTGGTTTTTTTTTTAAATGCTGCTGTAAAATTAACAGCTTTGCCTTTTTTGTCTGTGGACTTTGAAGGAAATGAAGTATTCTGTGATCTAACATACTACATTGCCAATTAAAAAAATAAGTAAATCCCTGTATCATGTGACTGAGTACTTTGGCCAAACATAGTTTTAAAAGACTGTACCGTACTATGTCAAAATGCTGGTCTTTGGAGTGTATAAAATAGAGTGTTTTTCAAGCCTTTTATTTTTGTACATTCAAGATCGTTTACATTTTTGGAACGACTGTTGCGCTCTCAAAAGCGAAAAGCCTGGAAAGCACTAGTGTCAAAAGTCTGTTGTCATTAGGCTTTATCAAGTTAGAGAATAACCTGAAACATAGTGACAGAAAAACAGAGCAAAGTAATTATGGGCATGATGAGTTTAATTTGTAACATGCATTGATTTTACAACACCTCAACATGATGCACGGTGATCTTTTCATTGAGTTGCTCTCTTCCATGTTTACCGTTGTCTTGACATAGGTGTAAAAGATCATGAAGCCTTTTTGTACTTTGCTGATTGAAGTTCATTTGACAATAACTTGTTGTGCAACACAAAATCTGCAACGCAAAACATCCAAAGGTCCTTGAGGTACTAGCATGTGAGTGAAATGTCAAAAGGCAATGATGGTTAAATAGATGCGTTTGCCTTATGTATTGAACATGCTGAGAAAGGCAGCTGTGGCAAGAGACACAGTTTGCTAAGGGGAATGTTGAATGCAGCTAACTACCCAGCAGAATGATGTGATGATTACAGAAGGCTGGTTGGTGAGTGGTATGCTTGTATAGCACTGTAGATGCATCTAGTTAAATTGTGGAAGAAGCTGAAAAGTGAACATGGTGATGTATCTTCTTGAAGAGCTTGGATTGTAAATTAAACTATAACTTCTGAGAAGGTATGTATTTGGCTGTTGATGAATTTGTGAAGTCAGTAAGGTGCTTGCAGGTTTGAAACCTGATTTCATAGCTCCATTTCTTTTAGATGTTACTAAGTCCTGTTTCCTGTGGCTGCATGTTCTGGCTTCAGCTGGGATAGAGTTAATTTTCTTTCTAGTAGCTGGTATAATGTTATGCCTTGGACTCAGTATGAGAAGAATGTTGATAACATCGGTGTTTTCAGTTGTTGCTAAGTAGTGTTTAGACTAAGTCAAGGATTTTTCAGCTTCTGATGCCCAGCCAGCAAGAAGGCTGGCAGGGTACAAGAAGTTGGGAGGGGACACAGCCAGGACAGCTGACCCAAACTGGCCAACGGGGTATTCCATACCATGGGACGTCCCATCTAGTATAGAAACTGGGGGGAGTTGGCTTGGGGGGATTGCAGCTCGAGGACTACCTGGGCATCGGTCAGCAAGTGGTGAGCAATTGCTTTGTGCATCACTTGTTTTGTATATTCCAATCCTTTTATTATTATTATTATTGTCATTTTATTATTGTTATTATTATAATTATTAGTTTCTTTCTTTCTGTTCTATTAAACTGTTCTTATCTCAACCCATGAGTTTTATCTTTTTCCTTCCGATTGTCTCCCCCATACCATTGGGCAGGGGGTAAGTGAGTGAGTGGCTGCGTGGTGCTTGGTTGCTGGCTGGGGTTAAACCATGACACTGCTAAAATTCCATGGAACAAAAATGTGCTAAGTCCAAGGAAAAAAAAAAAAGTAAATTTAGGTGGTATTTTGCAGGCAGGTATGAATTTGAGCCACCCATGGTCTAAGCGTGGCATGTTGATTGTCCTGAGCATTGGACTGACTGTACAACTTTTGTAATGGACCTGTGTAAATAATGACAATTAATAGCTGTAGTTGCATTGACAAATATCACATCCGTGTGCCTTTATAATGTTCTTTACTAGTACTATGTAGTAGCTGATTAATCCACTTCATAGCAACAAATCAACATATTTAAGCTGAAGTTTAGGGTCTTTTGTGATCATATTGCTAGGAAGACCTTAGTGATATTGTCTTCAGTTTATTTTATTCTTATATATGACTTTGAGTATGTATGTTGCTTGGGGATCAAAGTATGGACTAATGTTTTAAATCAAAGAAACTGGTAAATAATGAGAGAAATACTGACTAGCAGAGAAATAGCAGAAGTTTAACAAACTGTTATGAATCTCCTTTAAGGGATTATAAATTCCTGCAGTCTATAAAAAAAAAACAAAAAACCAACCCCAAACCGCCCCCCCCTTCCCCCAAACCTACAACATTTGAAAATCAATAGTATGCTGTAACTATAATCAAATTCAGCATCTGTGTTGTCCTTTTCTGTTGTGTTGTCTACTTTTTAATAAGGGACTCTTCCTTTTTTTGGTGGCTCCAATTAGAAAGTTTTCTTGTGCTAAAGATTGATTTGGGGGAATTTAGATAACTAGAGCTCTTCAGTTCAAGTTACAAAACATACAAGACTGTTCAATAATTACATTTCCTGGAGCTGCTGCCTGTAGTCGATGAACAGGTTGGTGTAGAGTGGGAGGGACTCTTGAAAACCAGTGTCTTGAAAATGTGGCAATTCAGTGCCACACAGTTATAACATCTCACTCGACTTGGGAGGATCATAACCTTCCTATGTCAGAAACTTCAACTGATGTTACTAAAATGAATGAAAGATGCTAAAAACTTCTCGCAAAGATGCTGTGGTACTCAAGAGAGATGACTACGTTATGGTAGAGCACTGAGTTAGTTGACATTGTGCAGGAGGGGTTTCTGTGCTTAATATAATGTAGGATATTACTTTTGTGCACAGAATATCCCAGTTCTGAAGTTAATATTGAAGGAAGGTTCTGACAGAAAGCCTTATTTTAAACATTTCCAGCAATTTGAAAAGAAACTATATTTTTGAAATATTTAGTGTTTTATTTTGTTTGTGATAAGTTTTTCAAGGAATTTGATAGAACTCGTGAAAATATTATAGATACTGCTTTGGCGGTGATGCTTACTTAATTTAAAAACAAAATCAGGTTATTTAGATATGTTCAAGTTGATAGAAATCTTAGCATTATTCCAGAAGTGGTTAAAAATCACAAATATAGTTGGCTTGACGAAAAGAAAAAAAAAAATGTTCTTTGCCTTTCCGCAGAAGGATTTTAAGGAAGTATCTGTATGCATTACTATTATAATATCAAGAACTTGTAGGTTAAACATTTTAGTGATAGAGCCTGACTTTAAGCCTTGGTGCTTAAATTTAATTTAAAAGTGCACTACATGATGTAGTAGTAGGCATAAATACCAAATTGTACTCTGAGTGGCATGTGAGAGCAGGGCAGAGGCAGGGATTAAAGGCACAAAGTTCTTAATACTGAAGTCTAGAGAGAGAAATCGGTCAGAAGGCCAGAAAAGGTGAAGGATGCCCAGGTAAAAGTTAAGCGGTGAGAGAAATTGCAAAGTGTGCATGAACAAAGAAACAAAGTGACAAAAGCCATTGATAAAGAGGTCTAGCTAGAGCTGAGTATCTGATTCCTTTTTTTTACAATTAGCTTAGAAATTTGCAGTGTAATATGTCATCCTTTTTTTTGTTAGGAAATAATTTTTGTGAACCAAATAATGTTTATTTTTGTTATTTGGGTTTATAAATTATATGTGACTATACCTCAGGTTGGGTCAGAATATAAATAGACTGCAGGGCACTCTCGCTTTTCATGCCACCACTTCAAAAAGTCTACTTTTTCTTTAGATCACTGAGACCGTCAACTAATTCAATTTGGTATCTCTCAAATATCCAATTTCCAAAGTATTTTTATTAAATGCAACTTATTTTTTTTTATTATACATTTTTATGGTTCCTTAAGTTTCAGAAATTTAAGAATATTGCATTGTATGAGAAAACCTAAGTTTAAGTGATGTTATAAAGAAATGTTAGCTACAAAAACAGTGATACTTTGCGCTCAAGTAGCTTTTCCTTTGGATGATTAAGTTTATGCTATTTAAAAGTGTCAAGGTTTTAGCCTGCAAATGTTTGAAGTATTTGATAACTGAAGGGAGCAGTATCAAAATCTGAGAATAAGATTCAGAGGACATCTTTATGTGAAGGCAGCATCTTGTAACGAAGCGAATACATCTTTCAGGCTGACTTTTAAAACCTCAGATGATGCTAAAATATACGAAATGTAACAGAATAAATCTAATCTATGAGAATGATCATCTCCCAAGAGACACCATTCGGTGTCTGAATGCTTTGTAGTTTTATGGTGCCTGAGACCCTGAGGTACTATTTAACCATCTTTATTTCAATTTATGTATATGCCATGGTGTTACAATTCACCTAGATCCCACTTAACTAAACCCTAAGTTGCTGCAGCTAAATGTTTTATTGATCGTGAAAAGTATGCCACAGGCAGAGACCAGCGCAGCACCGGTTTGCAAGGTCTTAGAGACGTGCATGAAAAGTGCTACATCGTCCTTGAACTAGCTATGCCTTCAGTTACAAAAAGAGGTAGAATGAAGTAGAGTCCTGTTCTTGTTTTACAGGCAGGAAAAATTATTCAGAAACAATACCTACTCTTTTTATGGGAGTAAGTTTACTCTGATGATCTGAGGAAAAAAACATTGTCACACGTGATCTCAAAGCAGCGATCTACACCTTCTGTTATCCTGTCACTAGTTGTGGCTAATATCTAATAATTAAGAAGAAATTAAAAAAAAGAATTAATTAAGTTAAACTAAATTAATAAACTAAGAAGAAATTAAAAAAAAAAAAAGTTGGATCTAACTGGGGTTCAAGAGGAGGAAAAAAAATACCACTTCTCTTCCAGATGACCAACTGAAGCCTTAGAGCATGAGATTTGATTTTAGCCATTGTGTGAGTGTAGGCGAGCAAGTGTTGACAGCTAATTGTAATGTTGAATATTTAGCTATCTCATGCTTCCCCATAGGGCTATTATATGTTAAATAGATGTCTCTGGGTGCTACAAACCAATTTCTTTTTGATCAAATGGAATAATTAGCTGATTTATGTGGCTGGAGAAACCAATGACTTAAAGAAGACCTCTTTGGTGTAATCTGTTTATACGAACACATCTCAAAGTGCCTTTTTTCTTTGAAAAGCAGGTGTTTATATTGAAATAGTTAACTGTAGATAGCAATCCCACTGCGAAGGTTAAGGAAAATCATAAAAAAAAAAAAGAAATCCAGTTTCTGTGTTAAATTCTTTGGTGCTTTTGAGAGGCTCTTCCTGCTAGAAATATTGGCGCAGTGATATACTCTAAGGAACCCTGCTGTACGCTTACATCTTAAATGATCAATGTTAAAGTCCATTATAATGTTTAAGGTCACAAGGGTTTTCTCCTGTGGTCTCTATTTACTCTGGATGCTCCTTTGAGGCTTTTGAGTGTGAAGTGGTGGAAGAAAACATACAAATCCAAATTTCAGGTTGTAGGAGGACAAATAGCATAGTACAGGAAAATTCCTTTGATAAATGTTCTCTGCCATGGATTTAACTGTGACATTTTGGGGGAATATTTTATCCTTTGAAGCCGTATGCCTCATTCTCCCTGTCTGTCTTTTTTTTTTTTTTCCCCCCATGTGCTATATACCAATCATCAGATTGTATTCTAGATTCTGGTTTTACTTTCATTACATGGCAACATGCTTTCTCCATTTATCTTGTTAAGCACTGCTCCAGACTGTGAAGAAAGGTTGCTCATGCAAAAACTATGCTGAAGTGCAAATCTGGTCCTATTCAGAAAGCTGCTGGATTCATTTTCCTCAAGCTTTCAATTGATTTTAAGGTATGAAAACCTGGGCTTTTATCCAACTGGCCAGACCTATTACACCATCTGCTTTTGCAGATATTACACCTTTCTTTGGATCTGCTAGTGATATATTTAAGGTATTCACAACAGTGTGGTGATAGGTACCGTTTCGGATGTCATCAATGATGAAGCAGTGGGAAAGCTGACTTCAGTCAAATTGGATCTGGTGAGGTTAGATGTGGCTGTGATTCTTCATGAAGTCAATCCCCAAAGAAAAGGATGGTTTAGTTCCTGTTCAGGATAAATGTGTCATTAACACAGAGATCTAAGTATAAAAATGAGTTTAAATGTTTCTGTCATGTTAGGTAAACTGATGCTGTTTTACAGAAAACAGGCAATGTTTACTAATGAATATGTAAGAATAAAATGTTTTATGATAAAACCCAGGAAGTTACCCTCAGATTGCTATTCATTTTTTTCTTTGCACTTTTAATGGGTCCTTAGGTGAAAAATTTAAACTCTGATTTTGGGCATGTAGGTTTCTTCTTGTTGGGCTTGCCACCTTAAAGGTTTGAATGTGGTGGCCTAAGAGGATTCAATTTTGGATCTGTGCTCATGTCTGAATGTTAAGTGTGATTTGACAGGGAAATTATGTTAAATATCATTCTCCCTTCTTTTTTTTCGTTTGCCTCACAATCTCTGCACCAAAATGGTGTCTACTGGCAAACATTTTTACATTTCAGGGAAAGTAAATTTAGACTGATGTCTCTGTACGTGGACATGTGGTTCACATGGTTACATAATAAAATGTTTTCTTCCAAGGAGTTTTACATCCAGTAATATAAAACTACCTTCAAAACATAGCTCTGGTTTATTTGTGTGCAAAATCCTTGTGGAATCAGACTGTGCACAGCACAGATGGGAAATATGTGCGCCATAAAAGGGAAGTTCAGAGATTAGGTCCTTGAAATTTTAAGTCATTCAATGAGCAGCAGGATAAAGAGTACCAATTTCCTGCAGGTTTATTTGCGGACTGATTGACTTGTGTCTAAGGATGCAGTTTCTTGAGACGTTGGCTTGAGAGCAAGAAAGCTGCTTGCGTACATCATCACCCTTCCTTTTGTTTTCTCATTTCTGGTAGGTTGGAGCTCTCCTGGTTTTGTTGATAAACTTGATTGTGGCCCTCACTGAAGTCATCTGCATTATTGATAGTCTTTTTTTGGTTCTGGAAAACAGTTTCTCCTGTCAATCTGATGATATGAATTCAAGCTGAATCCCCCCCACAGTCACAGTGGCACAGCTGAGGCAGTGCTGAACCGCAGAGCATGGGCAGGGAAAAAAGGCACGAATGTTTCCTGAGCTGTGTGCGCTTAGGAAAGCTGTTTTGACAATAGGGCCGCTACCTCCACTGTGCCTGTGCAATATTTACAGGAGTATGTGGTGAATTGCAATGGGAAACTGACTTTAATATTCTTTTAATAAAATAATAATGAAGCCCAAACTTGATCTAGTTTATAGCACAGTTCCACAAATGCCTGTGCTGGTACAAGCGCAGGGCATTATACCATGCTACAAGGGCTGAAACAAACAGTGGAAGATGACAACGAAGTCCAGCAGAATTTGCCTTGGGTAATGGTCGTGATCTGTCTTGATTTGTTTGAACAGAGCGACTTGGTCAGCTGAAGCCCTTCAGTGGCATGAGAAATTTGTCCATCTGTGAGAGCAGCTGAGCATGGTGCAGGGAGACTAACTCCCAGGTGTAGCAAGAGAGGACAGAAGACAAAAAAACCCAAAACAAAACCAAAAAAGGAGCCACAGCTGCTCAGAATAGCTACTTGCAGTAATTCTTGCCAGTTGAATAAAATATATAATGATATCATAGGGAGATTCTAAAATATGTTTATGAAAAAACTCAACATATTGTCAGTTTGAATTAATATTTAACAAAATATCAGATTATTCTTTTCTTTAAAGCTTTAAACTACATGTTTTGAATTGAAAGTAAGTGGAAATACAGACTTTAAGATGCATGAAGGCAAAACTGCTGTTAGATAGCCTTCACTGAAGGAGCAGTCCTGAGCCAGTGTGAAGCAAACACTTCATTAATGAACTCTCTGGTTTGAAAAGAGTAATACGTAGATGATTATGTAGAAACAAACCTGATATATGTTGGTTTGAGAGAGATGCAGAAGTTTATTAACTGTGGTTTGTCAGGCAAACTAAAACTCATTCTCTTGAGGTGAATTTGTACCATCTAAGTAGCAGCCAGTATTAAATACAGACTTCTCAGGAGAGACCCAAGCTGGCCAATGCTTTGTTAATTTACAGACTTTAACACCAAATGAGTAAATTAGTTGGCTTGTGCATCTGCAGCACCAGCATGCATTTTTGTATGTGTACAATCGAGTATGATTTGCAGTCTTCCTTAAGTAAACACAGACACCTTTGAAAAAGGGGAGTCATAGCATCAGGCCATGCACATACACATCTGAATCACTCCCAAATATGATGAGCTGCTTTTGGTTTTGGTTTTTTTTTTCCCTTTGAGGAGAGTGCATTTAGCAAAATGGAGAACACTTAAGCTCAGACTACAAATAGTTTTGAAAATGACTGCTATGAATGGACGGACAATAATTGTGATAGACCACTTTTGTCAGATTTGGCAAAATGAAATACTCTATGAAATGGGCTTTATTTCACCAACATTTTTTTGCTTCAGAAAGGAATGTTGATGGACACTTAAGTATTGGCACTTGCCCATGTTTTGACATTCTTATCAGCTATGTGCTATTTGGAGGGTTGTTTGCTTTCAAATGATGTTGCTTTTTTGAAGGTTTTTTTTTTTTTCATTTAAATGTACTAGTATTTTAAAATGTTGGTTTATAGGAGTTTTGGAGAATCTCTAAATATACAGGTTTCACTTACATGTAAACAGAAGTTCATTAGAAGATATTTAAGTCCTTTTCTAAATGGGATTTCTTTCTGCCACAAAATTTTACAATATGTCTTCCCCTGTATAATATGGTTAGCCATGGTTTTCCTCTGCGATTGACAATAGCATACTGCCTGTGGATTTGGGTAAAATGTAATGCTCCAGAATTGAAGTTCCTGTCTTTGAGAGGCATCTTATTTGTGCACATTTATTCTTTTCCAGCTAAACCACTGTGAACCCTTTAACAGTTAATGACTTGTTTTAGAAGTTCCTTTAGTATTATGCATGTGAAATTATCATATTTTAACATCTACAAAAGCTTAAAAATTACTTTTAAAATAGGAAGACAACTTTTGGGGGGAGTGATTGATTAATTAGGAGCATCCATTGTTTTTCACACGTGCAGATTTCTTTGATTTTTAGTCTATTCTCTCAACTTTGGGAAAAGCAGGTCTGTTAAATGAGTTTCAGAAACTGATTCCAGGCCTGATTTCTTCAAGCAAGGGATTGGTATGGGAGGAATGCAGTTATCCTGCATTCTGTGGCCTGGAAGCCTCATGAGGATTATACAGTCAGAGGGTGCTTTTTTTTTCTTTTTTTAAATGTTTGCGCACTTCTTGTTTGGCTTCATGATTAATATTGGGAAAAGTTATTTACTTGCAGATATTAATTTCTCCTGCTTTGGCACAATGGCAGTGTTAGTTGATGCCTGATGTTTATGGCTTGCTATGTTAATGGCATGTTTGTGTAAATTCTCATAGCCTTAAATTTCTCTAAGATTTGTCTGGTTCTTCCATAGCTATGATGATGAACAAAATCTCACTAGTACAACCAAAATCTAAGGGGAATCTCTAGGAACTCCAGTTTATTTCCAACAGTGGACAGTAAAACATTACCCAGGTTGTGCTGTTGCATCTTGCAAAGATTACTTATCAAAGAAAGGAAGATGGGTTTTGTGTGTGTGTGTGTGTGTGAGATTTGAGTATGAAGAAAAGAAGCTCCCAAAAATGCTACAGTGAATGCGAAGGGAGTCTTGTTTTAATTTCAGTGGTTGAAATAATAGCCACGTAAAGAGCATAAAATAGGCAGTCTGAGTTGAGCAGGGAAAATTGTGGGGTAAGACCTCTGTTTCTGTAATCAAAGCATGTAATAGAACTCGATTGTACACAAATTTATACTTACGACAGCCTTCATTTTACGTTCTATTTAAGAGGATCTCTATATCTGAAAATGAATAACAGGCTAGCCCAAAATAAAACAAACTTCAGATGTGATGCTGTTTTGTAATGCATTCCACAACCAGCCTAATCAGAAGCTATAAATCAATAGGAAAATAGGACATGCCACTAATTAGTTAGTAGAAAATTCTACCAATCGGCTCTCAGCACAGACCCGTGCCAGAAAATCCCCCACTTGTTGAAGGCATCTTTTCAACTTCAATGTGTAAAAGACAGATCTGTTTTTAAGAAGAAAATTTATGTAAATGGTATGAAATTTGTTTCTAACTTGAGTAAACCAGTGTATCACTAACTGAAATCAAATGTTTGTAAAAGTGTCTCTGGGATAAATCTAATCCAGTCTGACTTCTATTAACTGATTTGTTTTGTAATTTAATGGCTGTCAAATTTGGCCCTGAATGTCAAAATCGTATTTAGCCAATGTCATTGCCAAGGCAATCAAAAAAGCAGTGTTCTTGATAAATAAAATTTGGCAGAAAGTTCACTAGTGCATGTCGTGCCTTAAATCAGCTCCAGTCTGTGTATTTCACACATCTGTGTGAATTCTTTAATGCATATTACCTTTTATAAAATAAGCATATTTTAGTTCATGATTACCAAGTTTTATGAAAATTGAAACGTCACCTAAAGTTCAGCTCTGCAGCATGTAAGATGGATTCCCAAATACCTGCTCTAGTTTTATGCTTGAAATCATATGTAGGCTTTGTAGATGCCAAATATAAATCTAATATTGAAGAAGCTACAAAGTAAACATTCCTTTTATTTCACAACTGTTATTTAATTTAAATCTTGTTATTCTGCGGTACTTTAGTATCTGCATCCAGCTGTTAATTAGGACTTTTGACATGCACTGCTGCAGGGGTGATCCCTGAAGAAAATATTTTAAACTCTTTCGCTTTCTAAACACAATTTATGTCTTTCCAGTTTAGATGTTTGCATATAAACTGCTATTCTGATACATTCTTGCTGAGTTGCTTCATAAGTCTTTTAGGTTGTTGCACAAGAATTAATATGTGCAATCTACATAAGAAAACTGATGCATGTGCTGAAAAAAATCTGTTGAATGAATGATTTTTCTGGAAAGAGCAAGCATTAGGAGGAGAAGTAGAAAGTTTTGCGAGGTGTGAGTTAATTTCAGAGTATAATTCCCCCCCCCCCCCCCCCCTTTTTTTTTTTTTTAAGTTCAGGTACAAACGTCTCAAATATTGCTCTTTTAGCTCTGCACTGGAGGATTTTTGTGTTTTAGAAGAAGAGTGAAAATTGCATCCATACTTACATAATGTTATTGTGAGATGACAGCATCGTGCGGTATAGGAGACAGACACCAATCTGTTTCACAAATACTGAGTTTTATCTTCACTGGTGCTGAATATCAGGCATATCCCAATGGAAGATGCATAGGGCACTTAAGTCTTCCAGGAATTCAACTGTGTCACAAAAAGGACAATTAAGACTCAACAGAGCCTGAAACTTGTAAATCAAGTAATTTGGTCATTAGAAGTCCATCTTTACGCATACATAGAGACAGTGCTCAAAATGCATTGAATCCTTTTAAGCTTGCCATTCAGACTTTTAAAGGTCATGGAAGTTGTCTCTTCATGTAACTTCAGGACTATGGATTAAAACCAAACACACAGACACCCCCCCAAACAAACAAAAACCCCAAACCCAACCCAAACCTCATATCCATGCTAGTGGACTGGCTAGTTTCTCAGTCCAAAAAGCAGAGACAATAGCTTGATTATTTAGTACGTAATGTGGGTATTGTATTTTACTTGCATAAAATTATTTTTGCCTGAATGCAGCAAAAGATCTGCAGGCAGACATGAGTATGGCGCTCTGAATATCTGTGATGTATTAAAATAATGACGACTTTTTTTTTTTTTTTTTTGAATGGTGAATTGGGGTTGCTTCAACTCCAGGAAGGAAGGAAGGAAACTGGTTCAGCAAAAGACACTTGCATTTTTTTGTTTTGTTTGTTCCTTCTCAGTCCACCTCTGTTGTTTTCCCTGATGGTAGAAGTCAGAGGTACTTTCTACTCTCATGACTTAGCCACATGACTTGTGGAGTAGGTCACCGGGTAGTTGCATTGCTCATGTTATTTTTAGAAGTTCTGTTTAAATGATGTAAAATACCGTAAAGTAGGCATTGACACAGAATGTTGCTCGTGTCAGTATGTGTTGGTCAGTCTATGCTACTAGGCATGCGAAGTCAGGTGTGCCATCTAAAATGCCCCAGTAGGCTAATACGAGAGGACAGATCCCCACGGAGTGCAGCCTTGCTTCCTTGTATTAAGTACTGCTCAGTTCAGCGTCAGCTTCAGTAAACAGGTTGTGCAGGGTACGTATAAAAATGGGAATCTCTGTGCTTGTTTTCCTACCAGTGAGGATTCTTTGAGAGTTTCATTCTTCTGCTTTTGATAAACTGATTCTTCAGTTTGTGTAATCGTTATGCAACCCAGGCTTTTGTAAATGGATTTTGTTTATTGTAAGGAAGGAGACAGATGTTTCTTGTAAGAACTTTTTTCAGTGCTATATAACATAAAAACACAAAGTTTTTTACTTGGTGCTTTAATCCATGAATAGTCATTCTGTTTATAACTTTGTGCTCTGGTTACTTCACTAGTTGCTTGCGCTCTTCATTGAGAAAATAAAGAAATATATACTGTCGTTACTGTGAGCAGTGCTCAGGAGTTAGCATAGTGCTGTTAGGAACATCTATTGTGAATCCTGAAAAACATCCTGAAGTGTTTTGAACTGTCACCTTGGCTACGCTGTTGGATATTACTCCCCGCACGCCCTCTGCGCTTGTTGGTTGTACTGTCCTCAAAAATGTAGGAATGGTGAACCTTGAGTTGCAAAATGAAAGAAAACAAACTCTGCAGCTGGTTTTAGGGAGGGAAAACCCCCCTGGTTTTCATAAATGGCTCTTGCAGTATTTGAAACCATTGTCTCTGAGAAAATGATGAGGGTATTTGCAAGGCACCCCTAAAGTGCTGTTACAGGCATCTTATCCCCTTCCCATCGAGCCTGTCCTGCCATCACCATGCCTGCTGCCCAAGCAGTGAGCCGAATTGCTAAATGTGTACTCGGGGCTGTTAGGGCCGCTTTGAACAGGACCAAGAAACTCCTCATCTAGTGAAATAACTTCTCCACCTATTTTAGCACTGATATTTTGGGGTGGAATGAAGTTCCCCTAACTGCTTAATTGGGAGAATTTGCCTGTAAAATTGCCATATTGCTCTTTTAAAGAGTGCCAGGAGCAGTGGTTGCCAGTTGTCATGTCAGTGGCTTAATCAGAGCTTTGCATCTCTGTACATCTGGGAGATGTTCGTTTGTTTTCAGTCTCCTTTCCAGGTGGCTAGGCAAGGAACCAAGCTCCCTGTGATCAGAAACCACACATACAAAAAAGGCTGCAAACATTGATAGTTTGTTCCCTTGATTGTTCACTCACCAAGCAAGGGTAGTTAGAGGCGAAGACTATTTCTGGCGTAACAAGGGTATAATTTGGAGGAAAAAACTCTCGCTGTATGTTCTAGCCATTTTTTTAAATGCAGTTTGACGTTTCCCTTAAATACGACATGAGAACTTAAGCTCTGGCAGAAGATGAATACTATATTCTTCTAAACAACATCAGATACATATGCATCCCCGGATGTGGTAACACTCGGATTTCCTCCCAAAAATTTCTTCTTAGCAAGCGAATGTACAGAGTAGGAAGTGAAAAATATCTTCCAGTGAAAGATTCCTGACATCTTTCTTGCTACTAGTGCAAAAAGGGAATGATCTTCAGTCACTGCATTTCCTGCTCGTACTGTAGCGAGTGTTTAAGGCAGTGATGTTTAAAGTAACTTCTAGGGGATAAAGAAGAAAAAAGATCACTTATGTTACTGTAAAAAAAAAAAAAAGTAGTCTTCAGAACATAGCGTTGCAAGGTTTGGAAAGGTGTATTTAGGACTGTGCATATAAACTTTAAATAAAATGAATACATAGAAATGAAGTGAGAATGTGAACGATTGCAGAGCTTATCAATCTTATTTTTAGATTATATAATTGCTCAGAATATGATTAATATACCAAAAGTATGTTGCAGAATGGGCAGATAGTGTGCTTCATACTGGTAGTTTTTTCTAGTTTCATAGTATTAATTTTAAAGTTTGGTGTGTCTATGTTTTGTTTCTCGTGTGGTTTTATCACTTTTGTTAATTATTCTGTGCAGTAGCAAATCACCAAAAGACTCAAAGCAAAGAAAAAATTGTCACTCTGTGTAGAATTGTATAAATTAACCTGTGATTATTATCTGCTGAACTTTATTTGACATATTTTAGTTGGATTAAGAAGCGTATGTGATACAGCTGACAGTTTTGTTCACATATTTTGGGAAAGGGAAGATAAATTCTTGACTAATGCAGAGAGATATATGTAACGTAAAAGTGAGCTTGGTCAAGACTGTCAGGATGTGAAAGCTTAACGCATTTGATTCAGGCTGCGATACCATTGGCTTTAGAGAGACAATGCAACAGCGAAGCAGAAATGCTCTGGGTAAAACCCCAAACTGTATAGTCCTATTTCAATGCTTTTAACGTGAAATGCATTCAAATGCATTGCTGCTTGTTATTCTGAAGGTGCTGAGCCGGAGTTAGAATTCTAAGAAAGTTATTACGGACAAAAAGGATGCTTCTTACGTGGTGAATGTTATCTACTGCTCATTTTTAGACTTTTCTTCCAAACAACTATTACTGGTTGTCTAGAAGAAATACTGACTGGTCTGTCAGTCTGCTTTACAGTTTTACTGCAGTGGGTTGGTAACTGTATAGCGTTTTTTTTGCAACAGTTCAGGAGCTAATAAAGGCTAGAGTCCATATGCTTACCTGCAGCCTCTCTTCAGACTGCCTGGGGCAAGCTACTCTAAATTCTTCTTGACAGATTGCTAGGATATGTGTTCATTTTCCATGTATGCTATTTTGCTTCGCTTGACTCTAGAGCCAAAGTTGTCCTGCTAGCATTCAGCACTCCTTTTTTGCCTCCTGAAGTGTAATAAAAAGGAGGTTTATCATTCAGCTGAGTATTCAGTTATGGAATTTCCTATACTCAGTTACTCATTTTTAATAAAAATTTTAAGGAAGGTTTGAACCTAAATCCTCTTGGAGTGAAGGAACAGTTTCTTGGCTCTTAGGTTCTGAAGTCAAGTTGAAGGGCCAAACTTATGAAATAAATTAAATCAGTGAGTTTTCTTTCAATTCATAGACTTGTAAAGACCTTCACTGAAATCAATTAAAGGGCGTGTGATCTGAACTGTCTTTAAGAACTTTCCCACTGCTTATCTTCAGGTTTTTATTGAGAAAACAGAGTTCAGGCTTTGGATTGTTGATTTGCCAACATCTGTCTTCAAGCAGTCTAACACAGGTGTCTGTGAAGAATATTTTAAACAACAAAATCATATATGTTAGCAACAGAGTGCATTGTATTCAACAGGGCTTGCAGTTCAGTGTTCATCCTGAGATTGTTTCATGATCAGGGATCCTGTTCTCTTTCTGAATGAGAAAGAGAGCTCCAATGTGCTACAGTAGCAAAGACATTGACTATAGTCTTCACTTTGGATTACATGTAGACTTTTAAGATACGTGTGATTAGTCTGGAGCTTTTTGAAGGTCTGGATCAAGATTCTGAGCTTCATTCCCGATTCTTTATGGAGGGAATTATCAACTATAGGACTTTCTAATTTTTTTTTTTTTTCTTTTTCTTGAAAGCAACACAGTGGTAGGACCAGTGAGGATTTAATACTGCTTTGTTCTAGCCTTAGATTGAACTTAACATGCTAAGAGCAAGCAAGGAAGACAAAGTATTTTCTAAATGTACTACTAGAGAGTTTATTGTGTGGGTCTATGTTTTGTGTAATGATGCAACGCATTATGTGGACACAAACAGTGTGGTTCTACTTAACTAAAAAGAAGAAAAAAAATCTTCTGAGGGACATATTGCCCATGGTAGTCCAGAGAGCTTTCCCTGAAGGAACAGAAGAGGAATGATTGAGAATATCACATCTCTTTGAGACATGTGCTAGTACAAATTTCTGAGATATGTCATGTTTCATAGCAGCTGGAGTTGGTTTTGGTTTTTTTCACAGAGTTTTTCTCTGCACTTTCTATCTCCTTGCTGCTTTTTCTTAATGTTCTCTTCATTTCCCCTTTGCAAAATGCAAGTACAGTGAAAGTTAGAATTTAGTTTTCAAAACTACTCTATTCAACTGAGTATAAAATTAGCAAGAAGAAATGTGTTTTTTCCCCCATGTCCCACAATGTTTTTGCAGGGGGGAAAAAGAATGTTGTTACATGGGAGGATGGGAAGACAATTAGAACATGAGGAAATCCGGCAGTTCAGAATTGTAGAATAGCTGAGGCTGGCAGGGATCCCTGGAGATCTAGTGCAACCTGCCTGCACAAAGCAGGATCAACTGGAGCAGCTTGCTTCCAGCTACGTCCAGTCGGGTTTTGAGCATCTCCAAGGATGGAGGCTCTGTAGCCTCCCTGGGCACTGTTTAACCACTCTCACACGGTGGGGGGGAAAGGGGAGGTGTGTGGAGGACTTAAGAATGGCTGCTTCTGTGCAGTAGATGAAACAACTCGTCTTCTAGAACCAGAAATGGTGTAGTTATGAAAAAAAAAATGGGGGAGAGGGAGGGAGGTCCAAGGGGCAACTTTTCTTTATTTATAGAACACCTACAGCAGCTATTTATCATTGCAGATGGCAGCTAGCTTACTTCATTGTTGGTCTATTTCAGAAAGCACAAAGTTTGTTTGTAGACAAGACTTTGTAGCAACTTTATTATGAAATACAGCATAGTACAAATTCTGTCCCTTTTAAATGAATTAAGTACAATTGGAAACTTAAACGGAAATTTGTATTTATCTGTGGAAGTGAAATCTGGGTGCAAGACATTTTTAGTGCAACATTAATTGATTTAATAAATGCTTGAATCTTAATGAAAACATAGTTGCTTACAGCTTTAAAAAATATTAAAAAAAATTGTGCAAAGGATGAATAAATAAATGAAAATTAGTTTAGCAGTATTTAAGTATTTTTAAAGTTAATAAGTGTAATAATGTATTGAATTATTTCTTTTATCTGTTACTTTTCTTTTGGAAATGAAAATAATTACAAAAAGCTCTTATCTGTTATGTATTTTTCCCCCATAGTGTGTCTAGTGCTACAGCAAAACTCTTATGTACAGAACAGTAATTTAACAAATGAGGTGTTAAAGGCTGCAAAATGAATGATGGGAATTCAAAGCATCATGTATAATAGCTGAATTAAGCACAATGCAGGGTTATATAGTAAGACTAGTGTTATTTTTGGAAGACGATCTTGGAGAAACAGAATACGTGACAAGTTATGAAAGTCTGTCATTTCATAATTCAGACTAGACTCTAAAATATCATAAAAATACTGAAATGTCAGTTGTATCCTGTTCTGAAGACTGTGTACATGGGCTCATAGAAGAAAACTTTGCTTTTTCCCTCATCTTTCTTTTGCTCTTTACACCTGTCAGAACTAAATCGGTTCAGCAAAAAAATTTATGGAATGTCTTTCATTGGTGTAACTGAGCAGTCGCTTCCAAAACAAATCTGAAGTCATGTCTCCTGTAGAAAAGGAGGTAATATGTACTCAGCTGGGTTGTCCTCGGATTGCACAGTTGACTATTGAGTCTTCCAGCTGAAGAAGAAAGCAAAATGCAATAGCCGCTCTACCCTGTCCAAATTGCTTCCTAGATTTAGAAGGAAATATTGTTAGAAGTGAGGGGGGTATGAGTATGGTTTTTCTCCCTGGTAAAATAGACTTAAAAAAGGTACCAAACCACTAAGTACGTTGCAGCAACCTTCCCCTCTGTTTTTGGTAGGTGGGATAGGGAGAGGAACACCAGCTCTAGAAATTTCGTTCATATTTCAGATGTATTTATATATTTTTATTTTCACAACTGTGGACTCTAGGAAGATTTATTTGCTACAAAACTGGGAAATAGTAGTCTTAAAAAAAAACCAACCCAGTTCTTTAGCAAAGTACTCTTTAGTAATGAACCAGGGATGCAAGCGACTGGGACGTGCCTGTGGATTGTGAGGCTCTTTGGTTTCTGTGGGATTCCTAAGGAAGGATTATGAACTTCCTGCTGTCAGAAGCCTGTAGTTTTATGCTGGAACAAAACCACCCACCACCCCCCCCCCCCCAAATCTATTGGTTTTTGAACAAAATAGCAAGATATTGGTAGGAAGTGGAGTCTAGGCTCTCTTTTAAAGCTGGCTATTTGGTGCGTGTTTGTACTGTGCAGGTAGCTGTTTCTATGCATAGGCTTACTGCTGTCAGTCCCCTTGTGAACCTGATGTTTTCCTGTTGTATCAGTATGTTGGTATGTTTATTCAGTTACTCATCGAGATGATGGATTGTTCTAGAGAATTTTTGCTGCTTAAAATTTGTTGCTTTTTAAAAATTGCCCTGTAATGCAGATACTCCTTTTGCAATTTCACAATTTCTTAAGCTGCTTGAAAGTATACCAGAATGATGTTTCAGCTTGGCAAGATTTAAATTGTAGTATTGCCACAGAAGTTTTTGATAGCTGGATTAAATAAAGTGGCAGTGTGAAATACTTCTCTCCTTCCAAAACAGCAATGAAAAGTTAGCCATACATTGAATGGCAGTTCTTTTGCAAAACAGTTCATCTTTATAGTATGTTGCTTAAAAATATGTAAATGTACTCAGAAATTGCCAAGTGTAAATTTAGTGGTGATTAAGTGAAATCATAAGTTATGCTTTATAATATCTTTCAATCTCTTTTTTTGCTTTCCTTGGGCAGTAGCAGAGTTCATTTTTAAGGTGCCAAGTTTAGTTTATAAATTGGAAATCTGGAAGAAAAGAATGTTATTTGCACTGACTCACTCTGGCGTCTGTTCTTTATTCCAGGCCTTATTGACGACAAAGTATGCTATGAATTTAGAAAATCTACAACCCTGTAGAGGTGGCAAATTGCTTTCTGGTTTACCTCTGGTGTTTGTATGTGTGTCAAGCTTGCCTCTTGACCTTTTCTACACCAAGCTTCTCTTGCACAGCAGAGCAGTGGCACAGGTGTGCGCTTTCAGGCAGGAATGCAGCCTTTCTGGGATATCATTTTGTAAAACTCTCCTGCTTTCCTCCCTTTACATTCAAAAGTATGTGTTATCTCTATTTTGATTTTTTTCCATTAGCCCCGAGAGCTTACGTAGTTGATAAACCTTTAAAATAACATCTACAGACTGAAAAAAAAAAATTGTATGTTTGTGTTTTTTATATGTTCTTGTTTAATATAAACTCTGCTGGCTGATCAGAATCACATTTGTTAAAATGTGAAGGAATGTATACTAGCTTCATTTCAGCTTGTGCATTATCAGTGCAGTTTTGACAGGTAGTAAAGCAGACTCGTCTGAGTCTGGTGCATATTTTGTATGCATTGTTAGCTGGGACTCCCAAACTTTATGCCCTAAGGCTGGTTCAATAGCTGTTGAATAATTATAGTTTACATACCTTGTGCTCATCTCTGGATATCAAACCTATGAGGTGGTATGCATCTGCAGGTCGTGAAAAAGTTAGATGTATCAGTAGACTGATTTATAGTTGATTAAAAATAATTAAAACATGAAGTATTTGAATGGTCTTTAATCTTAAAACAGGAAGCCACCAGAAAGAGAAATTGGAAGAAAAGCCACGTGTGCGCTGTTGCATCTGACCTAACGCTTTGTTCCTTTTCTTCCTTGGGAACCAATCCATTCACGTCTGCGGGATGTACAGCGATGCTCCATTGTAGTAGCAGGCTTAGTAGCTTCAGTCACATCTTGAGGTTATTTTATGTGTCTGCAAAAACAGGTTTGTGTGTGTAAATGACAGTAATAGTTGAGGATACGGGGGGTGGGGGGCAAGCCAGGGACTACTAAACTTTGATGGCACATGCATTTTTCTTTTCTGTGGTGATTTTTGGTCTTTAGTAAATGGATGAGGGAAGCCCTGTTAGACTGTGGTGCATCTGAGACTGCATCTAACTTGGCTGTGCATTACTACGTTTGTGCTCTGTTGCGGTCCTTATGTTTATGACTTCATTCAATGTGAGTCAGTATTGGTTTAACTTTTTTGATTTTTCAGTTACCTTTTTTTGTGTGTTACAGGTACCTCCAACTAATTGGGCTTTATTTGTTTTCTGCATTTCTTTCCATTAGCAAGCTAAGGGACACAATGCTAACTCTAAGGATTCATGCAGCTCCCTGTCCTCATGTAGGACATTCCAAAAACCGATACCACTTTGTGGGGGGAGGAGGCTTTCTGGATCTGTCACTTGATAAGTACACAGACAGTCTAGTAAGAAAGTTTCCTTCCCTACTTTTAAAGTTTTATTTTTCTTATTTGTGCAAGGAATTGAGTTAGACAGTTCCCAAAGTAGGTGGCTGGGGTGTTAGACTCCAAGTAGGTCTTTGGAAAAAATCAGGTCTTTGTCATGCATGATGATGTGCATAAGTGCTCTATATCTGGGATTTGGTTATGCCAGATGGTGTATCAGTGCCTCTAAGAGCTATGTAATTAAGTTGTTTTGCTTCCTTCATCTCTCTTGAATAGGGCAACTAGATAGCAATCGCTTCACTGTCAGTAGTGAGATTCAGTACTAAATGAAACTCTCCTATTAAACACCTAGGTCAGCAAATAATTTCCACAGTCGTCTACTAGTGTTTTTTCTTTTCAGTAGCCAGGTAATGAGTATGGGAGAGGTAAACATCTCTGCAGAGAAGCTGCTGACAGCCTTGGTGTCCCTTATGCAGTTTTAGAATGAATAAACTCCCAGCAATAATTCTGTCAATCTTGAACTGGAAATTTGTTTTTATTGCTACATAAATATGGTTTGGTTTGGAGTTCTCATTAACTTTGCTCTGGGTAATTGTCTACAGATCTATCGAAATCCTAAAAATAGCAGCTGATAAGATATGGGACAAGCTCTTCATTTTTTGTAATCTGAGGTGATGCCATCAAAGTAGTAATTACTTTTGTCTGGGCTAATTCTGTGGAAATTGAGTCTGGAGATTTTTTTCGTCTTTCACTCTCACCATTTGCATATGGGAAATAGGTTTTAAAACTTTTAGTAAATTTAATTCTTTTGCTGCTACTTTTTAGATTAATTTCTCTGTAGATCTGAAAACATTCCTCACCTGTAGCATGCAGTTCAATTGCATGCCTTTCACAAACTTTGGAAAAAATTTTAGGATGATACTTGGGTATTTTTTCCAAAAGTTTTGTATATTTTTATCCAATAAAATACATTTGTGCTATTGGAGTATTGTTGTCTACCACAAGACTGATCCGTACAGTTTTTTTTGCTAGTCCAATACAGCTATTTTAAGCTCATAATGTCTCTTACTGACATGAAATTTTGCTGTTACTTTATCAACTAATTTCTGAACTGAAGATCTCCTGCTGCTGCTGAGAAGAGAAGAAACGGAGTTGCTGCTTTGCAAAATGTTCCCGGGCAAAAGAGACAGAAGCTTAAGTACCTGGCAATTAGTATTAGAGCTCTTAGGTTAGTCACATTATAGATACATAAAATCTTCTTGTCCCTTGGTGCGTTTGTTACATAATCAGTTGGCATTCTAATTTTAACGGAAATCTTATGGATTTAAGATGAGGAGCGTGGTGTCTGGGTTGGAGGAGTTCATAGGTAACAGTGGAATAGCTGAAGAACGGGGGTCTGCCCTGTCGGAGGAGGAGGAGGCTCAATCAGGCAGGCTGTGCGTTCTGCAATAGCCTCTGATATTTCAGTGCAATCTTGACAGTGTTTTGTCTTCCCTGCTGTGCATGGATTGAGTGCATATAGGTGGGTAATTAAATTTTGAACCAATAAACAGGTTTGAGAGACTGGTGCTTTGAAGAACAGGAGAACACAAGAACAATTTCCTGTTAGCTGCTTTGCTTCAGGTACAGCCTAATGTGGAGGCTCCACTGTGTTAACTTAGACTAAGCCCCCTCCTGGCATCCGGCAGCAGCTTGATTGCTGTGTGATGAGCAAATATGACAGTTAAGCACACATTTTCATCCTTTTGTAACTAGGGTCAAATTCATTAAGGATTTTTCCTAAATTGAATGGGGTGATTTGTACTGCAATGTAGTATATTCCCTTTTCCAATGATCTCTGTTTTATGTTTTAGCAAAGACTACAAAATGAAATTTGTCTATTTTGCGTCATTAGGATTAACACCTCTAAATTCATCGTTAGTAGAACCCGTACCCTTTCACTATTTTACCTTTGGATAAAATTGGGAGCAAATCAGAGTAAAAATATTAGAATGCAGTCTTACTTTTTGATACTAATGTAACTACTTTAATCATACGAATGAAGCTTTATATATGAAAATGTTGCCTGACAGTCACTTCACAGGTAATGTCATGACCTCTGTCAAAGTAGACAGTCTACCATCCGAAACTCATTACTTTTAATATTTCTCTAGTACTGTCATGGAGAGTAATTGCACGGAGTAATTGCACGGAAGTGATTCTCTGTATAGACAGTAAAGTACATTTTCAAACATACGTACGCACTGTGTGTATATTTATATATACTGTGTGTGCACATGTACGCACGCACCCTTTGTAACAACTCTTAACTGAAAATATCAGTACTGAAGGCCAGTCTGCTCAGTGCAAATGCACTATAAATTATTTTTGGATCCCAGTGGAGAATTTTTGTTTACTATTGTGAACTTTGAGGTTATACTAAAGTTTTGTATTATTCAATGTCAGGAAGATCGTTCTCCAAATAATAAATAGATTTGCCAGAAATTTTTCTACCTCCCTTAGAAATATGTTATAATCTATAAATGTCTTTATAGATTAACACATGCTTCCTGCTGACTTTGTAAAGGAATTTGAGGGTACACAGTAAACTTTCATTAAGAATTTATAGTTTCCTGGCTCACGTTTACTGTATATAGATAAGAATAATCTCTTTGTTTTAACACAGTTCTATTGGCTTGTATTCTTTTCTCTTCTACCTTCCATGGGTGGGTTTGGTGGTTTTTTGTTGTTGTTGGTTTTTTTGTTTTTTTTTTTGTACTGAATCAAAAAGGAACAATATCCCTGGGGAGGACTCGAGAGCAGAAGGTAAAGTTCAGAACCAGAAAGTTGTTTTCTTGTATGGGACAACACCTGGCTGACCCTTTGTTGTTTGAATGTGGCCTGAAATTCTTTGTGGTTTGAGTGTAAAACGTATGCCTGCCATTGCCCTCTGGCAATTAGCAAGTCAGCACGAAGCTTGAGTTTTTTTGTTTCAGAAAATGAGCAAGTGGGTGGTGGTGGCTGCCAATGTCCTTAGTATTATTGCTCTGAGAAGTAAGCAGAGGAGCAGCATCAAGCAGATGGGAGTGACAACATTAACAGTCTCAAGGTCATACCACATGAAATATCTTGCGCTCAAAAAGTGATTACAGTAGTGCCCACTTGCCATACTGTACCCTTGGTATGTTTTATTTAATGGATTGATTCAGCTGAAAAGATCTGTTTCCTTACCGTATGGTTGAGATATTTGTCTAATATCTGAGGTGGAATGAGAGAATTTCATAGCCCAACTGAATGTTGGGGTTTTTTTTTTCTTGTTTTTCTTCCTTTTTAACTTCAAGGCAAGATGTGACAGCCTAACGCCTAAAGACTTTTTAACCTCTGAGCACTTTTTTAGCTAAAAAGCAATTTACTGGCAAACGGTAATTAACCTGAAGAGAAATGCATCCTTAGGTTTTATTGTGTCTCAGTATATAGGTCAAATTATGAATACTGCAGAGTATCATCCATGGCATTTGAAAATATCAGTAGGAAAAAGTCAGCAGACAATTCAAAATTAATATGTTCAAAGATCTAAGAAAACTCATTTAATAGAGCAGTGGCGTCTTGGATGCTTAAGCTTTTTGGAGGTTTTTTTATTACAATTTTATTCTTTTGAGATGGCAATGGGCAGTCAGATTAAGGTTTGGAGTTCTTTATGTTTTTGTTTATTTGGTCAGTATGTGATTTCTATTACAATTCCTTTGTAATTTTTCAGAGACAGCTTGTTAGTGTAATATGACTTTCTTCCTTTGTACGTATGAAAGGAGGACAAAGATGCCATTACTTGCCAAGGATAAGAAACCCCCAAAAAGTGAATCACTGAACATCTAAAACCTAAGATTTTCAAAGCCTATTATTAAGTCCTCAGAGGAACTAACATACTATCCTCTACCTGGCTTTGTGCTTAAGAAGATTGTCTTAGAAGGAGAAAATTTTGTGAATCAGAAGGTAGAGGTGTAGTGAAGCATCTTCTTAGCTTTTAAAATATCAGCTGGTTAACAGCTTGAAATCAGGCACAGGATTTGTCAGACACAGAACTAGTGCCTCTCTCTGAGGGTGTCTAATGTATCTATTCTTGGGTTTTGTTCTTTAAAGTACTTTGAAATCACCTGTGGTGCCCAAGCAGGTCGCCTGAAGATAATGAAACAACCGATCTTTTAAACGGCTGATCACCTTTCTGACTGAGAGAACAAGAAGAAAATGGTGGTGGGAAGGAAGAAAGAAAACTGAATTTCACTCAGTGGCTTTTACTACCCGAGAACCCTCTCCCAAGCTATTTATAAAATACTAGGTTTGCATTACACAGCTGAAGGAATTCACAAAACTTTAAAGCTGTGACTAAAACCAGCCAGTTAGGGTTTTTCCCTTTGGTGCTCATGAGAAATGGGGGTTGAGGGAATTGACAATGAAACATTGCAAGTTTTCTGCAGGAACGTAGCTAAGAATTGATATTTTCAATGAGGCGGAAGGGAATTAAACCCAAATGCAAACTACACTGCTATTACCCAAGTAAAATGTATGGAATGCATTACTCTGGGAGAACTCCTTCCTTCTTGCCCCCCCATGCCATCCCCAAGTCCTGCAGCACTGCAAAGGTGAACTCAGAAAAGTTGGGAAAGATGGTAGGAAAAAGCCAGAGCTGGAAACTCTGAAGAAAGGCCTTTGAAAGGGGATCATATTCGTTTTCAAGGCCACACAGCATTAGGAATTTCCATAACAGTAAAAGAATTTACAATGTGCAGCCTATACATAACTAGCTCTTGCAGCCTGTAAAACTCTGCGTGTTTTTCCAGTGGTGAGGCTGGTACCCGCTCCTGCAGGTATCCCTGCTTGCCTTCGTACAGTGGCTGGGATGTTGCACTACTGTAATCCTGGCAATCCAATGCTGTACGAGATCCTGGAGTGCCCGACCCTGGTAGGAGTCCCTGTGTTGGTACACAAATTTGAAAACTTTCTGTTGTGAACTGTAATAGATTAGTAAGGGTGGTATGAAATGCTGACTAAATTCTTTGCATGTGCGCATATATCACCATGCTTCACCATAACATAAGCCTCCTTCTGAAGCTGAGCATAGCAATATTATCCAAGTTCACTGTTAAATGCAGGGTTTTTTTTTTTCTAATTAATGCACAGTTACTTTTTGATAGCTGAGGAATGCGTTTAGTTGGAAAAAAATGGTTTTTTTAAAACATTATTGAGACATCTAAGTAATTGTAGTAGACATGATAATAAATTATCCTTTACTGCAATGGTGTTTCCAAGAATGAATTAAAGGCAGAAAATATTTGAGGTGAATTTGTCCTTCAGTTTATAAAACTGAAGAAATCGCTGTCCTGATTTCAGATCTACTATATGCCCCTCTACTCTTGATGATAATGGTAATGCCAGCTGCTCAGGAGATCTGAATGTTTGGCCTGAGATGTTGTAAAGGTCATACTAAGATTCACAGACATAACCAGTAATATACCCTGGAATGTTATTTCCAGAGCTCCATTTAACTTTGAGACCAAGGCATTTTCCTCCTGTCACTACTTATTCCTAGCTGAGTGGATCCTTATCTTCAGTAGTTGTGTCAGAGAACTCCTGCCTTTCCACAGATGTCATGTAACTCTTTCTTATCCTTTAGAAAAATTTCCTCTACTTGATCAGCTCCCATAGTAGATTTTCAGTTTAGCCTTTGCGTTTGGGTTGTTAGAAAGGATTTAGATGGCCCTTCAGGATTCTTTTAATCTGTATTTGTGCTCCAGATTTGTGCCTTCTTGCTGTGCCTTTCTTTGTCTCCAGAAGGCTCGGCACTTTCCCCAGAAGGCTCCCACTGAACCAGAGTACGGCAGCCAAGAGATCGTGTTTTCTGCTGGCCAGGCCCAATTCTCCCCTCTCCACTTTAACAAAAACACCCCAAGTAAATAAACAGAAGGGCATAGCCCCTTGTCATACACTTACTGTTTGAGGATGGCAGAAGAAATGATCTTTCATTAGCACATGTTGGAGGTGACAACTTACTGCAGAATTATCCATCCATGGTTGTTGTTTGGGGGAAATAGGGAAGGTTACAGTCACAGATAAGTATCTGCTTACCTTTTGATTAAGTAGACCAAAGCATTGTCCTTTTAAAGACACTATATAACATAGATAGGTCCAAAAGAAAAGCAATTATTCAACTCGCCAAAATACAAAGGTCAGAATATTTTTGAGTTCATACTGTTCAGTTGCTTAAATCCTTTGTAGTGAGCTGTAACTGTGGTTTCAGAACAGAGCAGTTATTCAGGTTTAGTAACATGAAAAGAGTTTTATGGGATTGAGTATAAGGAAGGGTTTCCAAATTATGCTAGGAAGGCATATATAATTACTTTTGAGACTGTTCTCAAAAAAAAAAAAACCCAAAAACCAACTTCATTTGGAATACTAGATTGATAGAAGATACCAATTCCCCCCCCCCCCCCCCCCCCCCCCCCCAGGTAACACCCTTCTGAAATAAAAGTGCAGTCAGTTGTTTCAGTGATTAAATCTCTGAAACTGCTTAAAGGCTCTGGAATGACTTTGTATTAGGAAAAATAACAGTCATGCATGGGTAAGTTCCTGCCTGTTCACAAAACTTGTTTTGGATTGCTCATATTGATAGCTTCATTAGCTTTACTGTTTATAGTAATTTGACTACAGCACATGCCAATTTGAATGATGTTGAAACTCAAGACTAGAGGATATAGACTGCTGAAAGCATTGAGTCAGTTTACAGGATTGAGGTGCTGGTTTTTCAGAATGTGAAAAAATTTGCTGTGTTTAAGAGCATTTCATAAATTGGAAGACACAGGTATGATGGCTATTGTAGGTGAATACATGATCATATGAGTCTTAATTCAGAGATGATATTAATATTTTCAAAATGTAATTTTTAATTCTGCAGTCTTTGGGGATTTTCTAATTGCAGGATATGTTGCAAATATTTTTTTTTCACCAATAATTTTAAGGAGAGAATATTTCATTCCCCACAGGAAACTTGATTTCAGATATATGACTTCTCCTGTAGTAGGATTAATTAAGAACACAGTAATTTTGAGTTTCGCAATCCGCTAACGCATTTTTCAGTGATACTAGAAGTGTAAAGTGAGTGATGTCTGTCACATTTCCTTTTGGTGCATAGGAGTGCTAAGAAGTTCTAGGACATGTAAAAATGGTATATATGACTCCATTTCAGCTCTTGTGATTTAATTATGTAAGAGGAATTAAAAACATTCCATTGGAATTATCAGACCGTCTGATTTGAATCAAAGTAGTCCTATATGTAGTTAAAATTATGCTGGAAAGAAAACGGGAGATAAATCTCAGTTAAGAAAAAAATCTGATACCTGATCCTGCCTTTAAATGTGCTTAAGTGATGTATTCATCTTGAACATGGTCTTGCTTCTGATAGTTTTTGTCCTGTGGTTTATTTTTCAATTGCTAAAGCTATTCCAGATGCTAGAAGTGTCAAAAACACAAAGCGGTGATTCCAATAGACTTAAATTCAGATTATTGATTTAAGAGGTCAGTAGCAACATAAAAATACATTACATATTTAATGTGTGAACTGACATGAAGTCTTTCAGTGGCATTATTTTGGTGATGGGCAAATATTTAGCACAGTTCGAATTAAAAATCCATCAGTTTTTAAGATAAGGTATGTAGAAGTGTTTGTGAATATTAGTCAAAAAAAAAAAAAATCTGAAAGGGCTATTGATTGTCAGGTTTTGTTACAGGGATTTGGACCATAAGAACCAGTGTGCTCCCCAAAAATTCATCTTTTCAAATCAGAATTTTGGATTTATGTTCAAGAGAAAGTAAAACATGAGTTAGAAGATGATTGATAGGAAACTAGGCTGTGACTGTAGTACAAGCATCACTGGTGGCTAAGTCTTTTGTGAATAAAGTTTTTCACCATCACATGTATTCCTTTTCTTGCAGGTACATTTAGCTGAAGATTGTTTTCTTTCACTTGCCTTTGCTCTAGGGTTTTTTTGCCCAGTTTGTATGTTGTCAGATGTAAGGCCATTAGCATTGCTACCCACTGTAATGTTGAGTTAAGGTCTTCGGGGTACAAAAATAAAGTACAAAATGACTACAGTATTTATTTAGAAAACATATCTAAAACTGATCATTGTTACGTCCTGAGAACCTAAAGTATATGAATATATTTTGTATGAGTGGTCTGTGGGTTGAAAGCTACCATATAGGTTGTCCACCTGAGCATTTATTGATATGAGTTGTAAGCACTGAAGTAAAGGCCTTTGTGTAAGGAATCAACTAGCGTGGCCATCGCCAAGTACAGCTTATGCTGCAAGTATCTCTAGTTGTATGCAAAAGGTTTTTGAAGATCTACTTCAAATTAAGTGGTGGAAGTATTTTAACGCTACCACTACTGAGAACTTGGTCTTTCGATTGCATCCCTCACCTTGCTGCCCCCCAAAGCTTCAGTTAGAATAAAAGAAATGTCTTTAGCTTTAAAATATAAACCCACAAAACTATGAGTATAATGGTTGAAGACCCCCTCCCCTCCCACCACACACACTTTTAATTAAGTCACTGTGTTGTTTCCAGATGAGAGAAAAGATTTGGTGACTCATTTGGTGACTGAGAATGATCTCTATTTTGTATTCAAAAAGTAAAAACTCAATTCAGAAGAATCACTTAAAGCTGCACAATTAGCACCTGCATCATAATTGCATGTGCTATGTCAGTTCTCAAACTAAAATGTTTCAGTCTGAATATTTTTGGTAAAGCTTAATTTCTGGAGTCTGAACCTAACCTTTTAGTTTTAATGAAGTTCTAACCTTCTAGAAGTGGGGCTTTATCATGGAAAATGCCTGGCTTCCACCAGGAAAGTGTACTTACACCTTCCAGTACCGATGTAAGAGGTATTAGGAGTCATGAGTCTTACAATATAAAGTAGGAAGCAACTTGAATCAGTACAAGGCACTGTACGGGGATTCAGAAAACTTGTATTGTTTATAGATTTGTTGGTATTTAGCTGTGTAGTCACAGGCAAAAATTTGTTACTAATAATTGTTGTTGCATCATTACTTACTATTCTTCTATCAAATACCTAGGTGTAAAGCATGCCTCTGGCTTACACAAATTTTAGTTGGAACCTCTACTGTTGGTATAATAAAAATTGTGACCATCGGCAGCAAACAGTGAGCATGAAACACTGCAAGCTGCTGCAAAGCTGCAGCTTTTCTTTTGGAATACAGGGAAATACCTGGAAGCAAGCATTTGTTTCTGTGAGCAGCACAGAATTGACTGTATGCCGCTGCATAGATTTTTTTTTTTTTTTTTTAAATAAAAACCTGATGCTTTTGTTGCATCAAAGATGCAGTAGTTAATTTTTTTTTTTTTTGTTAGAAACTAAGGAAAAGCTTAAATTGACTTTTGCTTTACATGCAGTGTTAATTTTTCTTTTTTTGTTAGAAACTAAGGAAAAGCTTAAATCAACTTTTGCTTTACATGCAGTGTTAATTTTTCTTTTTTTGTTAGAAACTAAGGAAAAGCTTAAATCAACTTTTACTTTACAGCCTTTAATCTTTGTCTTTAATTAACCTTTGAGGGTGGTTAAACACCTATGTGTAGTTTGTTGGGTTATCTGACAGTTGCTTATTTGTCAAGTGCAATAGAATGGCAAAACATTAAAAATCTGTATTAGATGTTATGACTTTGATAGGTGCAGAAAGATGTGTCTGTTAAATTCAGTTTAAAGAAGAGGCGTGTAAAGTGTTTATTGCACCCTGAAATTGAATTTTTGCATTAGTGATGGTATACTGAACTTACTTTTCATGCTGTGACTACAGTTAAAATAAAAGCTTTAACTAAAACCTTTCAGTAAGTAGATGTTTTTATATGTGTAGCACAGTTTTATTCTTTGACTCCTTGGCCATGTTGCAGCTAAAGGAGCAGGGGGGACATTTTAGAAAATGATGAATATTTCCTGAGTAGAAATGAGATGTTGTTGGGAATGTATAGAAAGACAGACTAAATCTCTTCTGTTTCCAGCATACTGTCAACTGGATTGAGTAATAAATTCTTCAGTCAACAGTAGTTCTATGAATGCTGGGAACAGAAATGTTAAAGTCTTGTACAGAGAGTAAAGAGCTGAGACTTGTAAGTGAGCTGAAAGGACTATGATTCATTAAAATCTGAGTGAAGTAGAGGTCCACAGGTGAGAACAATATCCTCTTGTCATGTGCCCTTCCAGCACAGCATAGTCATTCATCATTCTGCTTGTTGCTGTAACCAAAGTGTTAGGAGCTATGTTTTCCTTCTAGGCATCTTTTTTCTTTTCTCCTCCCCCCCCAACCCAAACTAGCAGTGCAATTTTGCTCAGGTATTTGCTTCTACTTTTCTCATTGAATCTTCCATAAATCTTTATCTGTCGGGTCAATTACAAGTTATTACTAAAATAATTCATTATAGGCTACAGTAAAGTTAATATTGTTAAATTGTGAACAACCATACGTTGTTTTCTTTCTTGAAGTTTTCCTTCTGGCTGGCAAAGCCATATGAATGGGCCACTGGGCCTTGAGGAAGAGCAGCGCTGAAGTATTGGTGAAAGGGTTGGCTAACTTCGAACTTACCCAGTTGTTTGGCATTTATCTTCGCTGCGTGTGCAGCATAGATGTTCGGCAAGTAAGCACGAGCGCAGTGTGTGTCGTTATATACTCTTAATTACACCTCTCCTATTTTTATTTTATTCACACATAAAATAGAACAAAATATTTTCCTGTCTCTTGTTGAAGTAGAAGGTTTGCTTAAAGCAAAATTTATTGTGGTTTTACAGGCACAAAGGGAGTGGTGCTTCCCGGCCTTGCTGGCAGAAATTTTCCAAGTGCACAGTTCACTGGTTTGTGTGACCTAATAGGGAGAGAAAAAACCATGACTCTTCTTAAAGACTGTCTTTTAATTAGCTTTATAATGGATTCCCATTGACTTCCTCTGCGTGAGTACTACTCCATTAGCTCATTACTATGATTTAGAAGCAGCTAATTACAGTCATAGCTAAATAATTGCATTCAGGTATTTCAGCACATTTTGATTCTCATAGCAGCAGTTTCCAGACAATGCATCTCACTTGTGTCTCGTTTATAGCCTTTTTACAAATGAACTGATAGTAACTTAAATGTCTTCCTCTCTATTGATTTTCACTTTTGGTTTATTATGTCATCTATAAAGAATATAAGTGTACCGGCATTGAAAATGATGTAATGAGTATGAAATTTGTTCTTGTCCATTTCTGAATGAGAATATAATACTCCTCTATAGCAGTTGATATCTTCAGATTTACTGGCATGAAAACCAAGAAACAAAAATACTTGGTAGATTTAAATGCCAGTTTCGCAGCTCCCAAAGTCTGTCTGGTACAGAATGGCAAACCAAGGCAGAAATTAAATGACTCTATTTTCATATAGTGGACCATAGATAAATGAAAAGTATTTCAAAAGTGGAACTGATAATGTTTTTTCTGGGTGTGATTGTTACTGAGAGTTCAATAATAAATTATCATGTTTGTGAAGGTAACATGGCAACTGAGCAAGGACTCAGTGGAAGGGAGTGGGTCCAGTGGAAAGACAAGTTTGCAGTAGCAAGGGAGGTTTTTGTTGATATGGGGAAGAAACTGATGCTTCATAGATAAGTTGTGAGAGCAGGAAAAAGGGTGTAATCTTAGTCATGGAAGAGCTGTTCCTGAGGCTTCCCCACCCATCAGTTGCTGTTCTTTCGTACTGTGTGTGTACACGCATGTGCAGACATGCCACCTCAAGGTTGATATTGGGGCTTTTAAATACATTGGAACTAAATTTGTGTAGTCTGCAGATTTTCTGAGAATAATTTCCTTGTGAGATTTTTGTAGTTTCAAGATCTGCTTGGATGGAAATTTGGTGCTGGTTACTTGAGGTTAATAAACTTCTCCCTATTCCAGCTTCCCTGATGTGCCTAAAGTATTATTAGGCAGGTATTGAGTGCTGGTGTTGACGTATTCTAAGTGTGTAGTTCTTTATGATGGTAGATGTGATAGGGATTTAAAATAGACTCAAGTCTATTTTGTATTCTCCGTGATTTTGGTATGGGAGGTTTTCCAGCACTAGTATATGGTGAAAACTCAGAAGGCTTAACTGGGAGAAACCCAAACCATTGCAAAGTGTGATTTGGCAGAGTTGGTATCAAAACTGTAATGTTAAATACGGATTTATAGCACAGTTTTTTGTACTATTATTTTGAGACTTGATGCTCCTCGAAAGCTTTATACATGTGAATGCAATAGTGCCTTGGAGTGGCGTAAGGTAGGTTCATAAATCTAAAACAAACTACTTCTAGGTTGCAAATGTGTCTTCAGGTCATTTTCCAGTTATGCAGAAATAACCGTTGCTGTAACTGGGATAGTGCGTATCCTAACACCGTACTGAAATTCACTTAGGCTTTTGTACAAATTTTGCAGATGACAGAGTGAGAGCAAAGGTTTATAAAGTGACTTGTCTCCTGAGTTTCTAGAATTAGACTGCACCTGCAGCCCCCTTGCCCCTGCTGTCACCCCAAACTACCCTGGAATGTTTTGGTGCTCCAGCGGGAGTGTTGCAATCTTCACCCCTCTCACCCCAGCGTTCTAAATTGTGATTTACGTGGTTTACTCAGTTCAGAAACTCTCACTAAAATACCGAAAGAACAGGACAGGGGTTTGTATTTTTGAGAAAGACATTGCTTGCTATCATCATCTGCAAATTCTCCCTTGAGTTCAAGTATTTAGTAAGGTTTCAGGTAAGGCACGAGTGGTTTGGGTTCCCTGGTTGGCAGTCTTTCTAACAAACTTTCAGCAAAGAATGATTGGGGGTTTTTTCTCCCCAAAACCATGCTCCAACAAAGTTGGTAAATAAGAAAAGAAATACTGGAGGGAAAAGGAATTCAAGTATTCCACTGCAAGTGCTTCGGATAATGGACGAATTAGTCTGACTGGTGTGACAAACAACAAGGGTATAGCTGGTATTAGAACTTGAACCTCCATATTCATTTAAGTAAAATCTTAATGAGTAGAAGCAGAATGGTTTGTGGTGCACGCACATGAGTTTTCACGGTAATAGTGGAGGCATGCAAATTCCTGACTACTTCATGTGGGATATATGCTGCAGTTTATTTTCACTGCGGTTTATACAGGACTATTTTTCAAAACACCAAATTGTAATGTTACAGAATGTGCCACATGTTTTTGTATTGCAGTTGTAGTACAAACTTGCACAACTTTCGTTTTTAGTGTATCCATCTTTCTTTGGTTGATGTTGTAATGTGTCTCCATTTTGTGAAAAACTTAACTCCTTTACCCCTTGTCATATCAATATGAAGGATAATGCCATCTCAAACACTGTTGAATATTTAAAAAAAAATTAAGTTAATTTTTTATGAAACTTGAATAAATCTTGTGTAACTTACTGAATTAATAGTGTTTACTTTTAGAGTAATACTTAGTTTTAATATTTTTCTTTTCACTGTAGCTTATTAGAAAACCCGACCAGCTTATTGAAACCTTGTCTATATTTTCATATGTTTAAATCCTTGTACACCTTTTCTGATTTTACAGAACAAGTTGAAGTTAAACCATGATTTCTTATTACTGTACATCATTATTTATAGTTCTTTTTCTCACTCTATAATCCCAGTGGGATTTTTTTCTATTCCCTTCAGTGGCGTATGCAATAGCCACTAAATGAATGAACGTGTTGCCTTTTGGTGGTAGATAATAATTAAGACGGTGCCTCAATATTTCTGGAATTGAATTTCAAGAGACTTTCTTAATTTTAGCATGCAATTTTCTATTTTTTGATGAGCTATACAGCTCTGTTCTACTTACAACACTTAAAGAATGTGGTCTGCTAAGAACAGATGGTGTCATTTAAGTTTTATACTGATTCTACTTAAACTTTTAAATGAAGTCCTTATGCTTTTAAATGTTTAGTTAAGACTTACTGATTGTTAGCAAATTGAGAAAAGTTGGTCACAACTGATTACCTGTTTAGAGACTGAAAGAGGTAATTGTCTCAATTTTTAAAACTTTGTAGTCATTAACATCATTAGTGGATTCCTGTCATCTTCCAAAGGAAACAGTGAAGTTGGTTCATAAGCTGGGAATCGTAGGTAGACTTAGGCTTTTCCAAAAGGCAGGAAGTGGTAAAACACGCATGTGGTTTTCTTTAGTTAGGAAATTAACTCTGATTCTCCACCAGTGAAGCTGATACAAATGAGAAATCACTAATGTATGTGTTCTACTGTGACACTGTCAAAACAGATTATTTGAAAGTACAAAAGTGATATGTTTTTGTCAGCTGTTTCACTCCCTTTATGCAGCTACAGAAGCTGTTGTTTGTATAAACTGCCTTTCATATATTTCCTGGGTTTTGAAGTTACTAAAGAATATTGTGCATCATTTACACTCACTATTTGCTTGACAACTGCAGTAATTCTGTTAGTTTAACTTTCATTTAGGTACCTATGAAAATTCTTAAAAAAAACCAAACCCCAAACCCAAAATACCAAAACCAAACCCTCAGAAACCCTAAGTATAGAATGCTGGGTGAAACGTCATCTGCAAAGAGGTGAATGAATGATCACAGGATAATACTCCGTAGTATCTGCGTGTTCCCAAATGAAGTGCAGTGTACATGCGATTGCTTTCTCTGGGATGTTACTGATAGCAAATCTTGTGATGAAAGGAAAAAGAGGACTGTTTGTCAACAGTCATTCCTGCTCTTCTAATACAGCATTTTTTTCCCTCTCAAAATGTAGCCATCATGATTAAGACATTGCAATTTCTGTTTTCCATGCCAGGCTCAGCAGAGGCAGGACTTTTTGTGTGTTCCTTACTGTGCTTCATTGGAAAGTCAGCCAATAAAGAGGACTTGACCAAACCCAGTTGTCTGTTGAGTGGAAGGGATTATGGAGTGCTCCCATGATAGTTTTTGTTGGCAGGGCAGGGGAAAAAGGACAGTATATCTAAGTGCTGCATATTATTTCCAAAGGAATCAGGTGCTCAATCCCTCCCATCATCATGAATTTGTATTTCAACTTCTTTCCTAACTCATAGAAGTGCAGAGGAATTTAGGGGTAGCCAAAAAATTTCCTTGGTCAATGAAACATATCTGTCAGCACAGTTCTGCATGCCCCTAAGTGTAAAGCTGCTGCCTACAGGCTTTCTGGCTGCAAAATATGTCTGCGTTATTTTTTGACAATACCAGTTGAGCACTAGTAAGGAATGCTGCTCTGAGGGTTTTTCTCCACTGTTTGTGATAGTTTTGCTAATTTCAGATTTGGATGAAAAATGCATTAGCAACACCCCTGTGTTTACACTGTGTTACTACGTATGAACCTGTGTGTTTTGATGTGTTTGTCTGAGAGGCTTGCAAATTTGTGTGCTACTTGGTAATACCAAAGACTTTTTAACTACGGTGAATTTGCACCTATAGTCATAAGTGTAGGATTTATTTCAGTAAGGGGTAGAAAAAATTATTTTGGGTGACAGAATATGGACCATTGCATTGCCGTGGGCATCGTGTGGTTTTTCCAATTAAATGGCCTTTGGTTACATGAGTGTACTTGAGTACCCACCAGTATAGTGTGATTCCTTGTGGATTAAACTTGGCTCAGCCTGTTAGATGGGAACTGAAGGCTATGCTGCTAATGAAGAAGTGATTCCACTTAAGGAGATGCAGATGTGCCACAAAGTCTCTGTGAAGCAGCATGTTCTATGTTGTCTGTTTGTTTAAATAGAATATAGTCGCCTTTTGAAATATCCACATAAACTTAATCGGCTTTGGGAAACTAATGAACTGACGCTACCAAAGGGGCAGAAATATTGATTCAATCACTAATAAGAAAAACTTAATAATGAAATGTAGCCTCCTATTAACGTGTAAATTAAAAGCAGATGCTAAAGAAGAATGAATGCCTGGATTAATATTGTTTTTTGTTGTCAGAATTTATGTTGATGGGAAATGGAGGAAATGTACCCTTACAGAAATATTTTGTAGCGGTTGTTAACACCTTATATTCTTTCTAGTGCTTTGCTGTTTCATGTACTGTAGTATAAATGTGTAAGCTGTTAACAGCAGGATGAATATTCAGCAAGTTGAACAACCACCTGCTCCCATAACTGAATCATTATTTAAATTCCCTCTGCATTTCACAGGTTTAAACACTGACAGGGATTCAGATTTACAATGCAAGACATCACACAAAACTTTCAATGCAGTACTCTCACTAGTTCTTGCACGCCATATGTATCCAGTTTGGCTGCACGTGGATTTTACTGTAAAACAAGAAGTCCAAGGCAGTGTGTAATAGGGTTGGGCATCAAATGGAGCGGAAAGTAACAATTGTCCTAAAGTTATCAATACTGAAGTACCTAAATAGCATGAGAAATTTCACCCTGGCTTGCCCCAGGGAAGTGTTTGTAGGAGCAAGAAAACTATTTGAAGAACTTCAAGTAGTAGTAAGGCTGAGCCCTTCCGATTTTTATTATCTCCTAATCTTTGCAGTTGATGCGGTTGATCTTTCCAAAATAAAGAGCTTGTTACTCTTAAGCCAATATATTGTGAATGTAAGTAGTTTTAGAATAATAAATATATGAAGTATTTGAAAAAAACTGAATTGTAGGCTGATTAAAGAGCAACCAAAAAACCACCCACCCCTCTGCCAAAAAAACCCCAATGCTCAACCCATTTAAAATATTTCAGTTTGATATAGAAGTTATTTAAAGCTTCGAAGCACTGGATTTGACAAGCTGCTTTGTCAATCGGCTCTTAGATACAACAGTGGGTTTATGTCGTTTACAGTGTATACCCACCGCTGCAGTGGGTGCCACTCTTTCAAGAGCTTAGCCATTTGGGACTTTTATGAATTCAGCTGTTGAGCATTGTCTCTATTTAGTAGGCCCAAATTTGCTAGTCACTTGAGAGAGGATATGTATTCTGTATTTGTCAGACAAATTTCTATGCTTTAAGAGCCACAATCTGACTCAAAGAAATAAAATAGCTTTTTGGGCTGTTTTAATGACACTTATCATTGTCTAGTTTAGACATTTTCCTCTGTTATGGTTTCAAAGTGTTGTAGAGTGTTGTTTTGTGTCCAGCTTGGCCTGTTGTGTCTTGCTTTTTAACTAAGTCATCGTTGTTGAATTGGCGGGAGCAGAGTACAAAAATGAAAGTAGGCAGTGAGTAAAATCTAATATTTAGTTGCACATTGTCCTGAATAATCAGGTAGAAACATGAACAGTTAATCTTGTGGTTGAACTGTGGCTAATAAAATAATGATGTGCATGCAAGAATTCTGTGACTACTTAAGCCATGCTGAAAACTTTTTTGTTTTTTTAACCTTCTTTCAGGCCTTTGCATCTAGGTAAGGAGAAGGCATCTGGTTTTGACTGGATGATGAGTGTATCAGTAACCTGATAGCATAATTTTTCTCTTTTAGTTCCTTCTTTAAGCACAAAGTGTAATTATTGCGGGTTTGGCCAAGCAGCTTCTACAAGACATTCATGTCTTGGCTCTACGGGATCCTGCTCCTGGTATTGGAGTTAAGCATTTTTCAGCAGTAGTCCTAGGACGCTCTAGATCAATTTTTGCCATCAATCCATCTTTCACAGAGAAAATGTGCCTGTTAAAGGGGACACAACCCGAATGTATGTTATTTCAGGCTGACTAGACTTGGAGAATATTTAGAGATAACAAAACTAGATCTCATTGTGATAGGGCAAGCATTTGTCTGATTTACTAATCCACAGGAGATAAAACAGCGTCTAAGCTAGGATTTGTCAGACCAAAAGCATGTAGAAACTGGATTTGCCACAGGCACATGATTCTTTTTTGCCTGACAGTTCTCCAGTCTGCGTTTCCAGCAGTTGGCTTCTCTCTCCCATACCAGGTATTGACCCCCCCAGCCCTCCCAGTGCAAGGTGGCTGCTCCATTATCTTTGTGTTGCCCCAGCACCCTTGCAGGAGCCGAAGCGTCAGTGCGTGTGCTGAAGCCATGCTGTCTTGCAGGCATGAAGAAGCCAGCCTATGAGTTCTTGAGGGTGCAGAAAGGTGATCGCTACTAACTGATGTTATCATGCAGGCAGATTTTCTCAGTTTTCCTGTTCTTTACTAAGAACTGTTAATTGAGTTTACGATTGGAATTCTAAATGCTGATGTCTTGCATTTGTGGATTCATTTACTAGATAGGCTTGAGCTGCTGCTTCTGCTTTTCTTCATTTTCCGTCTCTCTCCTACCAGCTCTCAGTGCAGTCCCAATTAGCTTTTTTCCATGGAATGTTGCTATTCCCCATCACTGCTTCCTGCTGGGCTCCCTGTTTGAGGAATGTGTTCAACTTTTACTTTCAGAAGCACTTTACCCTTCCCCGAAGATTGTGTTGTCTAACTCATATTACCTACCTGACTGAAGAAATTTCTGTATGGCTTTTTTCTTTCTAGGCCGCTATCCCTTGCAGTTGTCTTTCTGTAAAACTTGGTTTGTAATCTTGACAGAAGAGAGAGCGTATAGGAAGACTGATGCTGGTGTGGTGAGGCTGAGTCTGTTGTGTTCTGGACTGTCAGTTAACCTTGTTTCTGTTTAGCTTCAGTTAATATGGGGAAAGGCAAAAATATTTGAGAGAAACTTTGTAATCCCCAAAGAAGAACTAAAGGTGGGATTTAATGAAAAGACAACAGACAAGCCCTGAAATCCCGATAATACTTAACTGATGATTGATTTACTGTGTTTCTGAAACATATAGCCAGATGTATTAATGCTGAGATAAAAAGAAATTTTTAAAAAAGCACTTTAGGGCATGTGATCTTTGTAATGCTGATGCAATGTAATCTGTAAGAATGCAAATAGTATACACTTGAATCCCAGGTAATCCTGTACTTTGCAGCTCTTCATACTCGAGCTGTTTTCTCATATATTTCAGAACTACAAAAACAATATTTGGGTTTAGTTGTATTGCTTTTATTAAGATAATATTTAGAGACTCTAATGAAGAATGGAGCACCGTATGTGTTCAGTAAAAATATGGTTTGTGTCTCAAGGAAATAAATTAGGAATAAAACCCCAAAGTTCTCAAGTAAGCCGTCCCATGAACTGTTTCAGTGGGAAGGCTCTTGTTCCTTTCAGCTTTAGACCTCAATCCTATGTTCATCTTATTGATTAAAGACGTAACATCATGATTTTTCCAAGTTGCTCAGTTTGAATTAAATGTAGCTGTCTGTTATGTGGAACCCCTGAAGAAACACTGCCTGGTTATATTGTTTAGCAGCAGCAACAACACTGACTAAGTCGTGTTTGCCAGTTTGCTCGCATGATGCTAGTACCGGCCCTCTTAATGTTATTCCAGGAAATATCACATTCAGGTATGCTCTTGCTAGGAGACTCTGCCCTTATTCATGTTTACAGCCTTTTGTGTATGTGAAATAACTTAGAATAACTTTGCCAATTTTTAATTAAATGTTTAACGTACTTTATATTAGTGGCTGCTCATACTGTGTGGCTTCACTTAAGAAACATGGCTCCTCTAATCGGGTGCTTTTCAAGCTTTTTTTTTTTTTTTTTTTTTGAGAGTAGGAATTCCTCAGTTAACTGCTTTTGTATGATTCCTTATGTCAGTAACAGGCTCAGTTCCTCCAGAATGAAACAATGCAATTATAGGCCAGAGGCGCAAATGTCCCTTGCCTTGGGAGAAATGGTCTTCATCCATCAATTAGAGGCATTTAACAGTTCCCAAGGTAATTTAAATGTTTGCAGCCAGTAATGACAGTTAATTCCCACTCTTCCAGTCCGAAGGAGCCACGGTACTGCTTACCCCATAGCTCTCTTCACATCTCTCCAGGTTGTCAAGACCCGTAATGCTGATCTAGGCATTCTCAGTATTACGCCAACATGTATGCAGTTAGAGTTAAAGCGTACTTCGCTGGAACTAGCTTATCTTCATCGTGCATAAAACATTCATACTTGAACTTGCTGTAATAATAAAATGCTTTGTATTAATCCCTTCCATTTAACAGAAACCAACTATAGAAATAGTTCTAAGGTTTATAAATAAAACTCTAGGTATGATACAGTTAATATAAAAATGTATATGCTGTCAAAACAAGAGACAAGTTTTTACTGAAGGCATTTGTGATGGTGGAACAAAAGTCCTTACCATTTTCTGTAAGTCAACAAATATCCCTTAAGTTCAAATATATCTTCTGGAAATGAACTGCAATAGATTTTTGATTATTGAAGTATGAAAATAATACAAAAAAGTATCCTATGCTCATAATATACAAATGTTATGTTTCATTTTTTGTTCATCCACATATACTTTTAATAAAGTATTCCAAGTTGAGGGCTAAAATGCCAGAATATTCCCTTAGTCTTTATTTGTTTTAAAAGAGAAGTTCATTTCTTCAGAATCTAGCTGAAATTCAAATTACGTCTCTAATTTGTTATTTCTGAAGCTATTAAATTTGACGGTGTATCACATGCAACTGATCTATACTGCTGTGCTGTGTCAAGACTACTTCCTTGGTCTCTTGTCTATTTCTAGTTGAACTGATATTGTTTTGAACTATTAATGTAAAACCTTTGAAAACAGGATCTTTTTTTTGTTGTTGTTGTTAACTTGATGCTTGAATTGCTATGGGTCTAAGACTTGACTGGAGATTTAACCCAGAATCATACAGTTCCTCAACTTATATTAAGTCTGCTTGACTTGTATTTGCAATGGCTATCCTTTGGAAGTGAGCAAGCATCAGTCAGCGTGCCAGTATTAATCAGGAGATAACATGGCATAGACAGGACCCCTGCATTTGAGTACACCAATAAGGAAATGGAAATTCAGTGGGTCCTGCAGCTTGAAAATGTGTGTCCACCAGTGAGCACAGGGGCTGGCAGATGTTTTCGAGTGAAGGCATTTGGTTTTCTTACCAGCATATAGAGTGCCATTTGCATCCAGGATCCCATGTCTGCTGTAGGGATTTCAACATGCTCACCGTCGAGCATGCTACTTGAATTTTCATACTGCGCTTGATTATCATGCTTTGCTTTGCCTATCCCTGGGATAAAGAGAGGGTATAGGATATAACGTAATGTTTTGCATGTGATCCTATTAGAGTGAAATGCCTGAAGATTTTAAGTTAGTTAGGCAAATACAAGAAAATAAATTGGCTTTCTGCAGATGGAAAGGATAATTTTTTTTGTTCTTTTCACCCAAAGGAGCGCTAACAATATCAGTCCAGCTACTTTAGCTTACCAGATCGCTTCTATTAGTTGATGAAAATAGTTATTAAACTAAAAGGATAGATTAAGTAGTGTGAATATTAAGACTCTCCCATATTAATTTTGTCTGAAAGCAGATAATTTGCTGAAGCCAATGCATCGTCGTCTGTACTTCATTTAACCAGGGAAAAAAAATCGTACCAGCTATGCCAATACTTACTTAAAAGTAATCTTGAGAAGCGTCCAACTATCTGCTTTGTTTGCTGGAAGTTTAAGACTGTAGTGAGGTGATGAAATCCAGTCAGTGTTGTTATATTATACCCTGTACATTCAGTGCTATTATATAGCCTGTATAGGCAAGTCTTTTGGTTTGACATCTGAGTCTTCCCTTGGCAAGTGTTGATGCTGTCTGTTGTTGAGGTAGTTGATGTGGGAATGTGAATAAAATTAAGCTAGATGCCCAAAGAAATACAGTGCTGTAATGTCTGGTTTACATTCAGATATTACTGTTGTGTGGACAGACCTTTTTTTGTAAGATATGTATTAAGTACAACATTGCTTTTGAAGATCATAAACTTTAAAAAGTATTTAGCTGGGTGTGGTAACTTTAGTGTTTTTGTATGCAAAGAAAACTGAAAGTCAAGAGATAGTGGGGCCTTTCACTAGATCATGTAGTGGGTTATTCTGGCCGGAGCACTTGGACATCTGGCCAGACACCATGTAATCCCAGCCTGGAAACCCTTTTCTGAGGAAGACGTGGGGTAACTCCTCATGGGTGTTGGGCCTTTGCGGGCTCTGCCACACTTTGTGTTCACGTTCTTACTGAAGGTAGAACCATTTTCAGAAAAACACACTGGCACCTTAAATTAAGCAAATAGTATGATTAGAGAAAAGCTCAACAGCAGATCTGCTGCTTTGCATAAAGTGGTGAGGGAAGACTACTTCCTAAGAAAAGCCTCAAGAACCCAAAGTAGTCCAATATTTGGTTGGAATGTCTTTCACATGTGCTGGGTTCATCTCCTAAGGTTGCTGTTCTGATACATCATTTTAGAGAAACAGAGGACACATTGATGCGTAACCCCAGTGAACTGGGAAATTATGTTTTTAAAGTTCTCAAAGTGCAGAGCGATATCAGTAAATCTTTCTTTGTCATTGATTTAAAACAAGGTTTCATTGCAATGTGCGCATGGCTTTGAGCCCGGTAGCTTGGAAAAGCCACTTTCTCTGCATTAGCAAACTGAACGTATGTCCTCGGCTTGTTATCCAAGTGAGCTTATGGTGGATGGAATGACACCATCATCTACAACAGCAGGACTGACCTGCTTGACAATGGGGTTGGTATTTTAGCACTGGCAGATGGCAGAAACTCAGAAGGCAGAGCTGTGATCTTGAAGGGGAAATAATCAGGTTTTGTTCACTTAAGAGCTCTTTTAACAACTTTAGGCTCTGCAAAATATGTTTATTTGCAGAGGGGATGACCAGTTGATATCGACAGTAAAGAATAGGATGCCCTTATTTCCTTTCCTTTTGCTGCACTTTCTAATGACAAAGGAGACTAACAGAAAACCTCCCACCTTGAAGTGCTTAACCAAATTTCAAAAAGTCTTTGTGTAGGTCCAAGGACCAAAAAAACCTGTGATCTTTATCTGTGCACTTAATTGGTTAGGCTAGGTTAAGTTTAGTGGGAAGGATGATAGTATGTAGATGGCTACAGATTTTATATAAATCTGTTAAATACGATTTGATGCCTTTGTAATAACAAATAAAATACCCTGATCCTATCTTGGCGATATTTGCTGTAGTTCAGAATATGAAAGCATTGCAATAAAACATCTGGCATTCATTTCACTCCCTAAAGGAGTAAAGATACAAAAGCCTTTGGCCAAAGGTTAATTTGCTCCTTTTTCTATTGTATCATGTTTAAAAGGCTAAGAAAAAATTGTCTTGTGAAGGTCAAATTCAGTGGTATTTTGTATTCTAAAAGAAGATACATTTTCTTACAGGTGCATTATTGTCTTACTCTTGTGTTGAAACAGATTTCTCAACTTCATATCGAGGTTATGCAGCAGGGATTGACATCTGGTGTATCATACCCTTGTGCCAGTACTAGGCTGTGTTTTGAGGAAGGGTAACTAATGGTGCTACGGACAGGACTGTATTTTTCTGCAGGAGTTGTTGGTGAGATCCATCCAAGAGGCTTTTCTGTGTGCAGCGTAACACTTAGATGTGTCTTGTTCCGATCAAGGTAGCGTGCTGGCTTGCAGAGTGGGAGGAAGAAGGCATGGTGCTAGACTGTAGATGCAAGAGAAAGAAATGCTTAGGATGTGACCATTCTAATGGGTGTCCCAAGTGATTTCTCATTGAACGAGTAGAAAATCTTTGGTATTTTGTTGCTTTTTCATCTTGTGACGTATTACCAATTTTGAAATTGTGCATTGAATTTCAGCCTTAGGTGAACAATAAAATTGCAGCTGGGCATAATTAAAATTATCTATGGCAGGATTTTAAGACCTTAACTTCTTTTTTTATTCTGTGTAAAAGTTGGATCGAGGATTTCCTATAAGCTTTTCTGGGAGCCTAATTTCTCATTTTACTCCTTTGACCAGTTTAACATTGATTTAATTTGTAATGACTGTTTCCTTTATTGCTAGATTGTAAGCTAAGTGTTGCCAAATTATCTTTATTTGTGTGTTAAATTGGAATTTTAGAGATGCTTTGCATTCCTTTGCAGGGAAGGTTTGTCACATGCCACTGTAAGTTGTTAACAGATAGCTTATTTTAAGAAGTGATGGGCCTGTCGCCCTGCCCTGCCTGATTATCCCTGTGCCCCCTTAACTGCTGTGTATTGATTCCAATTAACATGACTGACATCCACCGCTGAGGGTGAAGTTAATCAGCTAGAGGATCTCCTGTTGTGAATTCATTTCCTCCTCTGAGCTTGTCCGGTTCGGTTGAGCATTTAAAGAGACTAATGCAGACACTGCGCAGACATGTCCAGTCTGTGCAACAAGTCTAAGCCTTGGAAACTAAAATAGCTTTTTAAAAGCTGTCCTGGACAAGTAAAGTTGATACATTTTTGAAAGGTCAAACAAACCACCTTTTCCTTCTACCTTGATTATTGATTGCTAGAAGAGGTCCTCAGACTTGGTCAGATTTCAGCAAATATATTTTTCAGCTAAGCAGTAACTCAAATGAAACAGTGGGAGGTTTTGTCCGTGATGGTGCCATCAATTTTTGTATTTGTGCTTTGGATGTGAAACATGAATGTCTTAGAAAATTATTTTTGGGGTAGTAGAAACGTAAAGGTTAGCAAAGTAGAGACTTTCCTAAGTCATTAGTATGTATGATAGACAAAATGTTTACATTCATAGACTGAAGTTGGTGACTGTTGTTGAGATGACCGAATATCCTACCGAGTACGAAACAGTTATGCCTGGCAGCAGTACATCTTCAGCACTTGCTCGGATTGTCTGAAGCAGCCATCCCTACTTAGATCACTGTATTTGGCCCTAGCTTTAGCTATGAAAATTAGCAACCATGGGCTAAAATGTCTGTATACGTTGGCTTAAATAGTTAAGATAGAAATAGAGAAGGAATGGGAAACCTGGAATAATAATAGTGAATTGATAACTATCTTGATTTCCCATGCCAATTTAGCAATTTGTAGCTGTTAGAATGTGAGCTACCATCTGGCTTCATAGATCTTTATCTCGTACTAAATTACCATGACTGGTCCAGTTCCTTACTACAAGTTTGTAATTGTGACAAGCAGCAAATAAAGAGAAAACACTGCTGAGCCCACAGATAAGGCTGATACTCCCCTCTGGAGGTAAAAATTGCTGGGTTTTAATAATTTCCTAATTAAACACGAAGCTGAGCTCCTTGTATAAACTACAAACCTGCGCTGTTTGTTCTTCTGACTGCCGAGCTCTAGTGTACTCTTGTAGGAATGATGCTCACTACTGCAGGACCTGATCTGTCAATGAAAATGCTGTTTTCAAGTGATTTTTTCCTTTACCTTATTTAAGCAGTTTCATAAATCTTGAGCCAAGTGGCACTGTGTGAGAAACAAATCCAGAATGTACTGCCAGCCTAGTTACCATTGATGTGGTTTTAAGCATTTTAGTTTGCTATGTCTGCTATGTTTTTGTCTTCCCATCACATCATGACATCCACAATAGCAACAAGCATAGTAATTTTACTTGGCTTGTTTTTCCTTCTTGACCATACTTAGTATGTATAACAGGTATACAATAAACTGTTATGAGGACCGCATTACACAATCTGTCTCCAGACTGACTCTTCCTAACTAGTTGCTCTGCTCTGTTTTGCAGTTTCTTACAAAGTTATAAATTATTACCTACAAGCCCATTTGTCTCTGACTTCCATGCAAAAACTCTGGGCTGCAAAAAATAGGCTATGGAATTGTTGCTCGTGTTTCAAGAGCTGGTAAAATTCAAGGTGAATTTTTTATTTGGACTAAGTGCAGTCTTGCGTAAATTGTAAGTTTTGTTATTCCCAGTTGAAAACTGAAGTTAAATTGAACAAAGACATCATTTATCTTGAAACCAGATTTATGCCTAATCTTGAATGGTTGTTGCATCAGCATTCATGAATTAAACACTGTGATGGGAGATAAAAGGCTTTCCTCTTCCTGAATGTAGAACTCAATACCTGGATATTCACAGCCAATCCTGCAGAAAATATTCATGACACTTCAGTTGCATTTGTTACTCTTAGCCACTGAGCAGTGAAGGTGTGAATATTGAAACATTCGACGACTCTGTAGGTTTAACTGGAAATCTTTGTAGTCTAGCTGTTTATTTTTGTTTCTAGCTTATGCCATGGTATTTCACAACAGAAGGTACTGCACTGTCTATAGTAGCTTATCCAAGCCATGTATTCCACATAGTAGTAGCAAATTGAGGATAGGGAGTTAGCCTTTAATTTTTCCTTTCCTTGTTATTTTTGGAGCATGAATGCAATTATTATGGCTAGGAAACTTTGATAACAGATGTTAAAATAAAGGCAGCCTTTATTGGAGCTTTCCAATTCAGATTGTAGCTACCAGAGAACCAGAAGAAACAGGCTGGTAATATTTGGAGAAGGAGCTGCTGTTTAGTATGAACTTAGGAGAAAATTTATTTATAAACGAGTAGACATTAACACACTTGTCATTTCCAAGTTTATCTCTACATACTTATTTGAGGGCCTATATTGCAATTAAAACCATGTTCTGTAAAAACTTTGTAGTCTCCTGTCATTGTTGCATTCCTAGCATTTTACTTGTACCTAATTATTAGGAAATCGAATTACCAAAGTAAACAGATTTGTGCACACAACTCCAAGTTAGTAAGCCTAAATTTATCAAACTAGAGTTGCCATTTTGAGTATCTGCCTGTTCTATTTTAAAAACAGATTATTGCAATTATATTGTATTGGAAACTTCAGCTTAATAGTTACTCCCTGTTAACATATATAGCAGGACTTGTCATGAGAAAGTCTTGTTACTCTGTTTTGGAAATGCCAACATTTCCTAAATGGAAGGAGAGACTTCTTTTTTATGGTTATTATTTTGGATGGCTGTTTTTTTTTCTTTTCTACATGTTTTTGGCTTGCTATCAGCAGGTATAATAAATGATCTAGCATTGTAACAGTGGGAAATGGCTTTCCGTTTACCGACTTAGATACTAGAAGCACACTCTCCCTAACTGAAAGGAGTAGTATTTTCTGTCTTTTGATGAATGGATTCACATTTCATCTGGTTTCCCATAGTTACTGGGAAGCGATAGCACAGTTAGCAAAGCAGCAAGGGGGGTCTTCTGTTATTTATAGGTCCAAAACCTCATCATAAAGATTTATATTAGAGTATTTCACAAACAGTAGACTCTCAGAATTACATCTTTTAAGTGGAGGCAAATACAGATGGCGGGATATTTAAAGGAGCTGGGCAGTCCATTGTGGAGTGCCTTAGTAGCTAGATGTGCTTTTAAAAAAAAAAGAGAAAGCTGGAGAGACATAAATCATATCAAGTGATGACTTTTTTTAAGCAGAGTCAGAAAACACGGTACATACTGTGAGGCAGTATGGTCTTATAAAATAAAGTTGCATTTCTTTGTATGTAGATTACATGTAAGCAGAATCCATAGGCCAAATGTCTACATTAATTTTCTTATGGTCTAGTCGGGGGTGTGTGTGGGGGAATTCTTTTGTTGTTCCTTTATTTCTTTTTCCAGTTGGGTATAATTGTTTAAATGTGGCTCTTTTTGTCTTTATTTTCTTTCTTCCCCCCCCGCCCCTTGTTAATTTTTTTTTTTTTTTAATTTGACCTCTTATGAGCAGAATGTGAGAACTGGGGGGGGCGGGGAGGGGCAAGAAGTGCGGTACTGCGAAGCAAAGCTCTCTCACATTCTGATTCTTTGGTTTTCTATATGCTTTCTGAGAAGAGGCGTAGGAATCGGCTTCAATCATCAATTATTCTCATTCTTACCTGAGCATCGTGCAGAATGCATGTGGCATATGTAGCATAGGCTTCCTTCCATGTGGGGGAGAAATTGTTGCTGGTAAGGGGAAGAGTGATTTTTTTCACTTTCAGACCTGCCTTCATGTTTGATATTAGTCTTCTGGAACCTACCTGCAACTGTTGAAGGGTGTATTTTGATTAAAGTTGTTGGGTATGTACAGTTTATTTTGTGTGCTTCAGGTTACATTTTTGGCTTAGAATAGGGACTAAATGGAATCTGATGGTTTACATCAAAAGTTTAAAGAAATATGAACATTATCACAGTTAGGCAAGTCATTTGTTGGTATTATCAATCCTGCCATTTTCTGTCTTTAACAGGCTTTGCAGCCGTCTTATATCTACATTTAGATAAAAATAAAACCACAAATGCATAAAACGATCATAAGCATTGCAATTATAACCCAGTTGCAGTTATAGGAGACGGGCACTGTGCTTGATAAAGACTCCCTTTAGATCATGTGTCTTTGATAACTTCTAATGCAGGGAGTCAACCCTTTGAAATAAATTGATCTTTTAAGCAATGATTTTAATAATGCAGCTGAGAACTTTTTTGTTATGTAGAGCAGTTCTTCCTAGTCTCAGCTTTGACGATTAAATTCATTTTTCATGAATTCACAATGCTTCAGGCTCCTGTGAAACCTCGCTTAGCTTCTGAGCATTTTTTTTTTTAATGTGTGATGTGAATTGTGTAAAGCCTTTCCATAATCAGAAAGGTAATTTAGGCCTTTTCTGACCCTTTTTTTTCCCCCTTCCTCTGAAGAGGGAAGTTTCAATAGAGTTGGAAATTCTCCAAAGACTCTTATACAACTGGTACATTCTGCTTTAACATAATGCAATCTTTCCACATTTTCTGTTTTTCCTTAATTAACGGGCGGATGGAAGGGGTGTTAGATTCAGTTTCACAGAAAGATTTTATGCAACCACACAAGACTGTGAAAAAAAGAGAAGAAACTTTGTAGGCAATAGTATTTTTGAAAAGTTGACTGCATTCTAGCACAGTAGTTTACTCCTACTGCATGTTACACAGTATTGCTGGAAACACTTGTGATTTGGTGATCTTACTGTCTGTTATGGATTGCCTAAATAAGAAATTTTCTGTGGCTTATTAAATAGGGCATTCTCTGCTATGTAGTGGAATTTGGGCTGCCCCAGACTCCCATTACTGAATTTAGGTTGGGCTGCAATGTTGCTGTACTGCAGCTTTGGATACATGCTTGTATAAGGAGAAAAAACTTCCAGCTTGTGAATTGTAGACCCTTTAGCAGACAGGTGCAAATGTGGAAACTTTCTTGCAAGACATCCGTTCATAAACTGATAGCTTAAAAAGTAAGGTTTATACATGTATAGTAACGCATGGCTTGCAAATGTAAGGGAAATGGTTGGAGACAGTAGAAGTTTGTGAAGTTAGGAAGCATCAGCAAAGGGAATATTTGACAGCTTTAACAGATACCGGTGATATAGAAGGAGTGAGAGGGAGGGAAAATCAAGACTGGATGGGTGAAGTTTGAAGTTGCCTGTTTTTTAAAAGAATAGGTAGTTCATAGAGCTTGATTGGGGAATAGGAATGTGTGTCTGATAGTCTTTGTGTTCTGCATAGAATATGCTGTAGCCAGTCGTAAAATAAATGTTAACTAGATTACCACTAACCTCTTTCCCTGCAAAGCAGAAATCTGTTAGTTGAATAACTGGGTGTTGCTAGATGTAGTTCTTCTGTGTCTATAACAGATATTCCTTCTGCAGACAACTGGAAAACGTAAAACAAAAATCCCAGATGGAAGCTAGACCCAAAGGGAGACTTCTCAGCATAATCTTATTCTAGTGATTACACGTAAGTTGAGTGGTTATATGAGTGAATTTAAGCTTAAGGAAATCTTTCATTTCTGTGAAAGACATTCTGGTAGCGTGTAAGGGATATATGTTAAGCTGCAGACTACAGATTTACTTTTCTTTAACAGGACTTCCCCCTAGTTTGTGAATCTAACTTTGCTTTAGCCTAAAATTCAGAAGGAGAAAATTTTGAGATAGAGAACTGAGAGAAGTGGTTGATACACCAGATGGTTTTGCTACCGTTCAGAAGGACCTCACCAGCCTGGAAAAATAGGCCAACGTGTTCATGAAGCTCAGCAACATCCTGCACCCGGGGAGGAATAATGCCCTGCACCAGTACACGCTGGGGGCTGGCCAGCTGGAGAGCAGCTTTGCAGGTAAGGACCTGAGGCTCCTGGGGAACAAGGTGACCGTAAGCCAGCAACAAGCCCTTGTGGCAAAGGCAGCCAACGGTATCCTGGACTGCATTAGGTAGGGCATCGCCAGCAGTTCGAGGGAGGCGAGCCTTGCCTGCCGTTGAGCAGTGGGGAGGCACGTCTGGAGGGCTGTGCCCAGTGCTGAGGTCCTCAGTACAAGAGAGACATGAACTTACTGGAATAAGTCCAGCAAAGGGCCGTGATGTTGATTAAAGGATTGGACCGTCTGACGCATGGGGAGAGGCTGAGGGATGGGACTGTCCAGTCTGGAGCAGAGAGGGCTCAGGGGATCTTATCAGTGTGTATAAATACCTGATGAAGGGGACTAAAGAAGGCAGAGCCAGGCTGTTCTCAGTGGTGCCCAGTGACACAAGAAGAGGTGATGGGCACAAACTGAAACACAAGAAAATCCATTTAAATGTAAAAGACTTTTTTACCTACAAGGGGGGTATTAGAACACTGGAACAGGCTGCCCAGAGAGGTGATGGAGATCATCTTGGCAATATGCAAAACCTGACTGTACACAGTCCTGAGCAACGTGCTGCAGCTGCCCTTGCTTGAGCAGGGTGTTGGACTACATCTCCAGGGGTCCCTTCCAATGTCACCCATCCCGTGACTCTGGAAATTGCAAGGATGCCAAACTAGCAAAAGAGAGAGGATGTGACAGGCACAACTGCTAGAATGAAACCATTTGTTCAAAGTTGAGAATGTGCAGATGTTTGAGAGATTTTTTGAGAAGGGACTTCAATTTTTTTCTGGACACAGAGAGGTAGCAGAGACGCTTTGCACTTGGGTACCCTTTGTCCTTAGTGTAGACAGCTGTGTAGATGATTGATATCTTGGCTGTGAGATGTGCTACTTCAGCAGCACAGGTTAAAGAACATACAGCTTTTGAAAACTGATGTTTTAATGTAATTTATAATCCACTTACGTGAGACTGTAAAAGGCTTGTAGTTCTGGGAGACAGGATGAACTAATTTCTGGTTGAGAACTTTAACTGGGACTTGTTTCTCCTGTGCTTCTTGAAATAATTAAATAGGTCCACTCTGCCTTTAGTACTCCGTACTGCCACCCTGCGATGGGTACATGGGAGAGTTGAGTGCTACCGGTTTGTAAAAGTTGTTCTTCTGTTTGTGATGTGGTAGGGTGAATATTGGCAGGGAAAGAAACAGAGCTTCCTTGTGCTTTGCTGTGTTACTGCTGAGTTTTGCATGAGGGGATGTGGCTGTGGTGCCTGTTTCAGAGGATTTTAGTGAGAGGCTGTGGTACCTGTTTCGGAGGATTTTAATGACAGGTGGTAAAAACATAGGTATTTGTTTTCATCTTTATAAAAACATGTTTTGCTGTTTCATAAAGTTCAGAGAAACAGTTCTCTCAACTATGAATTAAATATCAAAACATAACAAACTGGTAAAAGCTCAATTCCCTTATAATGCATTTTTCTGTAAAAGACAATTCCTAAGATTGGGCAGAGCTGTAACACTTTTCACTTTTTATCCCTTAATAAGGGATAACGTATTGAGATCGTAAGTTTTATAGGGTCTTTTGAGATTTTCAAGCCAACACCTTTCTGCAAAGCTCTATACATCAGAGACTTCTCCCATAGGAGAGAGAGCAGCAGTGGAGATGCTCTACCAGCTGGACTACAGATGAAGAATGCACTGGGAGCTTAATCACAGTCATGCTCTACATTAAACATTCATCTTCTGTCTCAAAGTGTGCAGGAAATGACAGTGTTGAGGGAAAGGAGGTTTTGCATGGAGAGAAAGTGTATACCTTCAGAAACACAGACTGTGGCTATGTGAGGAGGATCAAACAGATCAATTGCAAAGTAATTTTTTTCCATTTTAATTTATTTTGAAACTTGTAAATATTTGTGTCATTCATCATCCATATAAGTTCTACAATTAAGCGTTCCTGAAACTTGGGTGTATTATTTTGAGATAGAAGGCTAACATTCTTATTTAGATTAACTACTGTTTTATTAAACCAATATACAGAGATGGTGGAGGTATACACAAACTAAAAGAAATGTTCATTTTGTTGAACCAAGCTGACAGTCCATGATTACAGATCATCTATTTTTGTGATGCAAACTGGAAATTAATATAAACAGTGTGGACCAAACCACGCTTATGTTTTGCTTGGTTTTGATAGGAGCTGTGTGGAAGGGATGTCTCTGTAAATCAGCTCCAAGATTTATTCAGTGATGGCCTGTGAAAATAGTCCAAGTCGCTATTCATTTCTGAAAGTGTAACATTTTGCTCTTTACGCTTTTTAACTTTGAAATAGGGAATACTATAGCAGCTTGCATTAATTGTTGGATGTGTTGGAGTGTACGCTGTGTATAAAAACCTGGTGTTCCCTGAACATCATATCAGACAACAGATAAAATTCCAAATATGTAAAGAGTGGGCAAACTTTCTGACGACAGTATGATAAATCCTGTGGTAGTTACAGCTAAAACAGGATGCTAATATGCATCTGAGCTCAGGAGATATTAAACTATATATAGATTCTGCTGTTCCTAACAGATTGTTGTTGAGATACCTGACACATTTTTTGATGTTACATGCATTCAGAAGAGCTGAGCTTTACATAATTTCTGGTTAGTGTGAGTTATGTGAAAACATATTAAAATGTGTGGCCTAGTTAGGAAACTCTGTCACATAGGCAAAAAGGCAGGTTTGAAGATTTCTGCCAAAGACACAGAAACTCTCTTGATACGTGGCATTCTTTTCTTTACGTTTCTTTTGAATTCAGTATGGTTGCAAACTACAGCAAGAGGTAATCTGTCATAGCGGCAATCACTGGAACAAGAGCAACGGAAGCGTGTTCCCTGTCCGCAAGCGTTATCTGCCCAGCCGATGCTGGCACAGCTCGCGTGGGCACGGTAAAGGAGAGCAGAAGGACCAGGGTCCTGGAAACTAAACATCAGTCACAGGAGAAGTCACACTCATTTTAGCAGCCTTTGGCGAAAGACTGCCCACTGCAAACAGCCTTCAGAGCATTCCTCAGACAAACTCCAAACAGATGTGTGAACACGTGTACGCTGAGATCATTTGAGGCGCAGCTATTTCTTGTATTTGCTAAGTTTAAAGGCAAAGAGAAAAGATGGTGCTGAGGCGGGGATTCTCTCGGAATTTATGCTCTGGATTCCAACATGAGGATAAACTTGGTTGGGGTGAGTGGAACAGGACATAAATGTGCACTGTTAATATGACTGATGGACTATGTTCTCTTTCTTCGTATGGTTCTGTTACTCCGGGAGGTGCACAGGCCCAACTGGTTCACATCAAAACAGTTGTAGAAGAATGAGTCATATGTGCAAACTATTTCTCCCTAACAACCTGATGGGAAATTGTAGAATCACTTTTGCTGAAGTTGTTAGCTTGTTTTGCAAAAAGGAAAAGCAACTGAAAGTAGGGTTATCTTATTCAAAATATTGGGCATTGTCCCTTATTTGTTTTGCTGTCACCTTTGTCTATAATTTTCAGTATTACACAAACCGTGGCTAGTAAAGCTGAAGATTATTTTTAATACTGTCTTTAGAACAGCGTATTAGGACTGTGCTTACAGCCGAAGGATTACTTTGGATTTTCAACACCTGAAATGTGTCTAAGTTGACCTTCCTTTTCTCTTTGGATATTTAGTTGCATGTCTTTGATAGGTGATGTAATAGGTCATATGCTGTTCAACAATTTCTAGGTCTTTATGTTTATTTATTACCTTCTAAATGCTAGCTTGGTGGTTCTGTTCTCTTTGTCAGGGGCTATTAATCATAGTAGTTTGGATCTAACCTTTAGCACAAAACCAAGAATGTTCCATATTTTTCTTACTTGCAGGGAAATACCCGAGGCAAGTGCTCCTAGCCACTAGAGGAGTCACGTTACTGAAGCAGATGGAGCTTTGTTTTTCCTCCTGGGTATCTATGTCTGATAGAAATGCTTTCAGAGAACTACTGCGATTCATTTCTTGTTTGCTTTGTACACCCATTTACAATTTTGGGATGTATGGGTTTTCCGGTTCCTTACTGAGACTTTACTCAGATTAACTGCTCCAGTGTCCTTTTGACATCTCCTATCTTTCACTCTATGGGGGGGAATAATAGTCATTTAACTCTTGAGAGCCACCTGACTTCTGATCACAAAACTGTGTGTTTGTAATGATGTAACAGTGACAGCAATTTGCTGTTGAACATTTTCACTGTTAGTGTGGTTAAAGATTCATTTTCAGAGAAAAGCATCTGCAAATAATGCAGTGTAATTATGAAGCCAGCAAGTAGCAGCCTATTCTGCTAAACAGCTCCAATCCTTTACTAGGATATTACAGGAGATTTGTTCAACTTTAGCCGCCACAATAACTGAAGTACTGGAAAATGGTAGTCACAGAAGGTGTTTTTGCCAGAGAATGCTTTTGATTCGCTGATAGGACTTTTAAGCCAAAAAGCAGTGACTATGGGCCTTGAATTTTTAGGAACCATTTAATTCAGAAATTGTTCACAAATGTTTCAGATCTGGGAGTGGATGATGCTGAGGTTGGGACATTGCAATTTTTTATCTGAGCTGAAGGTAGCTGCTTAAGGAAGCCAATGCGAAGAAAGAGTCTTTAACAGTAACCGTTAAAGCTACTGGAAAGCTGCTGTGTCCAGGGGCAGGCGGCTGCGGTGGAAAGCGCGGGGCTGGGACCTCGTGCTGGCTCCTGGCATAGGCCTGTCCCTCTTTTGGACGCAGCAAGTCTGCCGTGTGCCACGGGCTCACCGAAGAAAGGCTGAAACTTTCTCAGAGAACCTCTCTACTTGCCCTGTGTAGGTGCGGTCACGCTCAGGTCAGCAATGTCCTGTTGTGCTTCTGTATCTCCTTAAAGCTGGTGTGTGGGTACGGGAGGCAGAGGGGAACCGCAGTGGTCAGGGTGAGGGCTCCTGGTGGTCTCTACTCCCGCCTGATAAATACACCCCTCTGAAGAAACACCTTAGGGTGGTCCTGAGAGTCTCTTTTTAGAGGAAAAGATGCTGGCAGTTGTTTGATGGATGACATTAAAGATCCTGAACTTCTCTCGTTTACCTGACTGATGGCATTTTTGTGAAGGTGCCGTTCTTAACAGAAGCAGTGTTTGAGCGTGAACTTGTAGGGTGTCCCACCAGTGAACAGATGGAGGTTTGTCTGAGGAGAAAATACTTAGCTTTGTGTTCGTTGCTCTGGATTGCCATCTCTAATCTAAAGCCTTTCTCTAATCTATATTCCCCATTGAAACAAGGTAGGAGTGTGAGTTGCAGTTCTATTTTCAGAGTTGGACAATTCCCTGATGGGAAGAGTTTTTCCAGGAACCAGTTTAAAGGGTTGTTGAAGAGGCTGTAAAATAAAAACACGTACACGCTGTCGCGTCCCAGAGTTGGAGCGACTCAGGTTCGTGGATTTCCTTTGTCAGAATTAAGGTGAAACGACACCAGGGGAGTTCAAACAACAATCAACATTTATTCAACCTAGATAACCTTGCCCAAGTACAAGTGAACTTATCAATATGAACCTTGCAACATGTCGTTAAGCCGCTGTTTGAGAAGAGAAGGGAAGTGTAGAAAAATGAAATGGAAAAAGGAACATGAAACTGTGTCAGAAGGAGAGCCCTCCCTTTGAGTCCCGAGGTTCAGAGCAGACCCCCTTGCTTTCTGGACTCCTTCTCAGAGAGGAGCCCAGGGGCGGCTAGATCCACTCCTAGTCTCAGACTTGGTCAACGGTTTATGTTTAAAAGGATGAGGTGTAGGGACTGTGGAAAAGAGAGAAGGAAAAGAGGGAGGGAGAGAAAGAGAGAAAGAAAGAAAGAAAGAGGGAAGGAAAGGGTTTCACCAGTCCTGGGTCCAGTGTTGGTCCAGCCAGCGTAGAGATCCAGTTCCGGAGGGCGCGCGCTGAGAACTCGTTCTCCCTTCTTTTATAGCGTGTTAGTCGATGGTCTCGACATGCGCAGTCCCATTCCCGGGGTTCTCTGGAATCGATCGGAGAGCTTTGGGGGGGGGGGGTTCATCGCAGAGTTGCCTCTCTTTTTCTGCTGGCATGACCGCTTAAGATAGAAGCACAGTCCCATCCTCTGTGGGGCCTCCTCCTCCAGGCGCATATGCTGCGCTCCTTCTCCTGGTCACTTAAGATAAGGAATTGCGGCTTTGGAGAAGCTCGGTCCCACCCTCCGGGGGGCCCTCTCCTCCGGCCACATTGTCCTGTTCACAAAACTCCAGCATTTTTACAGAGGCCGTTTTCTCCACCAAAGTTCTTTAACGAATGTTTGAGACATTGACTATAATTTGTCCGACCGTCACACACACACACTGGCTCACCCCTGTGTCGGTCTGCGGCAGAGACCTGAGGGAGCCAGCGTTCGACCTTGGGGCCCAGAGCAGTTCGGCTTGCGAAACCGTCTCCCGCCCCAGGCGTTAGCCACGGAAGCCGAGTAGGTGGCCAGCCTGCGTCCCAGCGGGATGCGGGGAGGCCCAGGAGCACCTCCGTCCGCTCGGGTGGAGCCCAGGTGAAGTTGCCTGTTGATCTGCGGTGTGAAAGAAAAGCCGAAGAAAAACCAAACCCCAAAACAAACTGGAAGGCGACTTGTTTAAATGCAGCCCCCAGTTGTGCGATAGTGTGTTGAGTCGCTGTGTTGGGAGCCCGAGACTCGGGCCGTACCCACTGCGTCTCAGAACGGCCCTTTTGGTCTCACTGTGACAAGTTAATTAAAGTGTCCTGCTTAAGCTCCTGCTCCCATCTTTTGTCTGGCCTGAATGTGCTCATGAAATATTGCTAAGCGTGTTTTGCATGACCATTTTAACAGGAAAAAAACCAGTTGGCTTTGACAGCTTGATGTTTGCAGTTAGCAGGAGGTTTGTTTGATGTTCTGTGGTAACGGCAAACTCACTGGAACTATTTTCTACTCAGCTTGTTGATGTGTTTACTTGGGTCGGGGGCATACAAACGGTTTGCAGTACCATTTGTTGGGATCAGCTAGAAAAGCAATACATGCTCAATGCAGGCATGAGGATGCCTGCTTGGATGCACAGGTTTTTTTACGGAAAAGGCTCACATTATATTTGATGTTGCATAGGGTGTAACGTTGCTTCTGAGAGTATTTTCTCTGAGAAAGAAAAGTAAGCAGTGTAAAGACTCATATGACTAAGATGCCTATCTTAATATTAAGACTTCGAATGTGTGGCCTCTGGCACCCTCGAATCTTTTGTGAGAACACGTCATTTAGGATTTCAAAGCTGCGATTTTCACTATTTCTGAGTATTGTTCAACTGTACTTCAAGTAGCATTAAAAAGACAGTAATAAACTGAATTTATTTTCAATGACAAAAACTGTGTATAATTGAAGGAACCTGATTTTGAAGAGGTAACCAAGAAAAAAAAGGTCTCATGCCAAAATATCCCATGACGCTTCAAGAAAACCAAACATAACTAAGGATTGAGTTATAACCTATTGTATCTTTAATCCCTGCTTAACATTTCAATAAAAAGTACATTTCTCTATTGAGAAATTAAATGCTCTATATTTACATTTTCTTTATGAAACGAGAAGGAATGAAGTCATTCCACTGCATTCTCTTTTGCTTGACTGACATTTGATTTAACATTCCTTAGTCAACTCTTGAGTTGTATTTTCCATAATAAAGAGATTTGTTTTCCCTTGGATGTTTAAAATCCATTGCTTCCCTTGGATCTTCAGCCAAGGGTCGATTTTTTTTTTTTTTTTCTTTTTAATTTTTTCTTTGTTTTTTTTTTTTAGTGTTACAGGCTCTTCAGCCAAGATTTTTTATTTTTTGTAGTGTTTTTCTTACTTACACAGACTCTAAAGTTGTGTCAAACTGTACACTAAATGGAGGTTTTGAGAGCAATTGAGACTGCCATCTTTAAATTATCAGAGCAAAAAGAGAGAGTAAGCAGATGTTATAAAGCACTTTGATCTCTGTTATGCCAAGAAATTTGGTAGTGGTGATCTAGGCAAGCTCTCCGAGAGGCCCAAGATGCATAGTTTTGAAAGAGTTTGGAGTCCAGACCAGCACTTACAGCATCAGAATCTGGGATGCAACTGCATTTTAGGCTGGGAAACCCCACCCAATTATTTTTTAGCTTTTTTTTTTCTCCCAAGGAAGTGTTTTCAGTTGGTCCTTATGTTGTGAAGATTTTTCACCTACTGTTTTAGATCAGAACTGTCAGAACTGGCACAGGCACAAGAGTGCACAGCCCAGAATTTCTACATCAGAGGGGGACTTTTTTTTTTTTTTTTTAAAAAAAAGGCGCAAGCACTGTAGTGCTGAATATCAGAGGGGGTCCTGTTTCTTCATGTAGATGAGCATGTTATTTCTTAAGGTGTGGTGTACCAAACACACAATGTGTAACACCCTGCATTTGATGTTTGAATGGTAGAGGCCAGAAGTGAAAGCATTTCATCCTACTCTAAGAACTCTCAATGCCTGTTGACATAAACGAGTATTGAGGGTTCTCAGCAGTACTGAGCTGACTCCACCACAGCCAGAGGCCAACTTTAAACAACTTTATTTTATTCCTACTTATGTCCCAAGCCTGGAATTTGGATAGAAGCTGTTGTTATTTTATAAACCATATTTAAAAAAGGAAGCTTCCTTGCTTCTGATTTATTTAATCTTCATGTCTGCTGTCTTCATAGGGGCTTCAGCAAACCATTCTCATAACTGTTTTCAGATGATTTCAGAATGTATTTTATTGTCATTTCCTCTGGTGAACCAGGAACACAATATTCTTAGCCTCTTTGGAGGAACTTTATGCAGAGTAAATAATTCATCTCTCTGCAGAATCATTTTATTATTGCTTTTATTGCAGAAAGTTACAATTGCCCTATTTTTAGGAATTGCATAAAGAAACTAAATCTGAAGAGGTTTTCATAGAAGCATAAAAAAAAGAAGGAATAGATTTGAAAACGAATATTCACACACTAGGAGAAGGGTCGTATCTTTTTTCTTTTCTAAAATTATATGCTGCAAAATATGTTGAGAATCAAGTTAGTACAAAATCTCTTCCGCTGTATTCACGTGTTTTGGTTAGACTGTAATAATCTATCCCTTTTTGTGTTTATATACTTGGAGAAAACTAAAATCTATTGATACCACTGTAGAACACAATGAATTGATTTGTTTCAGTGCATCAGTATTTGTAAAAATAGACAGTAGAAGGGATTCTGTGGCATGGGTCCTATTTTCATGGAGGAGGTTCATGTGGTCACGCATTTTTATAGAGCTCTCATGCAGAAATACAAGAACAGAAAAATAAAATGTTAGTGCTAGTCTTTGGACAGAGTCCTCAGTGCAGCAGAGTGGCAAAACTGTAATGTAACAGGAGTGAATAAAGAAGCAGCTGAAATGTTTCTTAGAGTCTGTTGGAGAATCTGGGAGCATTGGGAAGAGATGCCTGAAGTACAAACAACATGAAACCAGCTGTAAGCTGCTTGTGTTTACAGCAGTCAAACAGCAGCTGAAAAAAACACCTGGTTGTTGAATTTGGATGTCTCTGCTTATTTTAATAGCATTTGGCCAGATCAGAGGCTTCCCGTCAGAAGAAGTTAAATGTAGAATATCTGAGTAACAGTGCTGTCTTTGCACAGATGAAAATATTTGAGCGACATAGAAGTGCTCCTGTTAGAAATGCTGATAAAAATATAACAAAACTTTTATATATTTCTCTTTTGACTCTTGCTTGGTATTGTGGTTTGAACAGAATGAGTAGGAAATATATGTGAAGGAAGTCTTACTGTGAAATCGTTTTTTCTGCTGAAGTAGTGTGGGGTACTGTCGTGGACTGCTTCTTGCCTGGAGTATTCGAGGAATTTTCAGTGCTCATTGGGATTTCACAAATTGTGGAGATTTCCATGAGATGCTTATAGTTCTTACCTATTTAACAGAGCCATGAGACAGCGTAATATAGGTTATTTCCTTTCTCCCGGTCCTATTATAATTGTATAAGAATATGTGTATATAATACTAATAAGATATATAAAACCATCTTCATTGCATATATATATATATATATCATGTGGCTTTATATAAGAATTGAATAATTGTATTGGAACATATTTTAGAATGGAAAGCACAACTTTGTTATTTGATCAATAAGGACCAGAAGGCTGCAAAAAATTAACTGCTGTAATATTGGAGGATATTTTAGGAAATTCTGGATGTTTCTGGGAAATAGGGTAGAATGTGCTCCTAGCTTTTATTTCTTAACTGTAAGAAGAACGTGATTAATTAAAATGTTACGTGTATTTCCACTACTTGTAAAAGTGCCATTGAACAACTAGCAATGCTTGCAGAAGTGTAACTGTATTTTTTACCATGCAATATAGAGGAACAAAGACAACTAATTTGAAAGGTTCCCGTGTCAGAGTACATAGCAAAAGTAATGAGAACGAAAGGGTAATTGTTTGTTCTTCTTGTTTGTCTTTTCCTTCTGTAGCATGTGATGTGTAAAAATTTCTATTGTTATCAATATTAAGAAGTCTCAGCTGCGTATAGACGAATGCTTAAGTGATGACCCCAGTTTTTTCAATGTGTCTATACATTCAAGTGGGTTTCCTATGTGTTAGCAGTCATAGAAATGTTATGCGTGCAAATACCTAAACTTGTTTTCTCATAGAAAGAAACCACTTGAACTCTTCCTCCTGCACTTTGAGTCAGAGTCCACAATTTTACAGTAAATGGTTGCAATGGCAATCTCTTACTCTTGAAAGTAAGGTTTCTTTATTTTCTGTTACATGTACATTAAAAAACATCTCCATATTGATATCTTCTGATTGTGTTCCTCCTGTTGAGAGGCAGTGAGTGCTTCCCTTTCCTCTTCCTATTCCAGTTTTGCTTCTCATAGCCTGGGGCTTCCCTGAGGTCAGCTAGAATTATGTCCTGGGGAGCCCTTGCTCTTGCTCCAGGCTATCCATAAGAATTATCAGAAATTGCAGGAAGGTACTGTTTATTACAATTTTTTTATATACTGCACAAAATGTACTTAAAAAATGATTTTCCAGATTGATCAAAAAATACTTTTTTAGAATGCCTGATAAGCTGGGAGCTCCCAGGTCCTGTCAGGGCCAGAAAGCATCATTTTCAGTGGGCAGCTGCAAGTGCTGCAGCATCCTCAGGCCTGGCTGTCACCTAAGCACGTTTCCAAGGCCTTTGGGACTCTGCCTGGGGCTTCAGAAACATATCCCGAGCTCAGTGTTTTAAACCAAGAAGTTTGTAACTCAACCCACTACTTTTTTTTTTTTTTTAACAAAGGCTTGTTTTCTATGGAAATTTCTGATGAGCTCCAGTTGAATGGCATGTGTGTTGGGCAGCTGGTTGAACAAATAGTTCTTCTTCCCTGTCAGGATGAAGTCCTGCTTCCCCAGCTAATTCTCTCTAGCCTTACTGCTAGAGGCTTTCTCTGGGGTACTTTGCTCTCTTAGCCAAAAGGCGTAGAGAGCTTCTAGTCCTGTAAAGCAACTGCCGGCTTCTCCTTCCAAATATCACTTGTGAATGATGCATTAGAATATGTAATTTTATATGCTTTTGACTGAAAAATGCAAGAGGTGTTGAATCTGAGTTAAGAGATGTAAATGAGTAGAAGATGCTCACAGTTTCTGATTTGGTTGCCTGGAAGCGTAACAGGGTAAAAAGATCTAGTTTTCTGTGAGAAATTCTCATCATTCAGATAACGCTGTGGATTATTGCATCTCTCTAAATCCACGGCAGGAGACTGGCAATACGGGCGTTCAGAGCAAGGTAGAATTGCAAGAGGTCAGGCACCACAAGATGATAGAGAAAGAGTGTTTGTCAGAACTGGTGTAGCTGCAATTTGCAAAGCAATAGCGTTAGGGAGTGCTCGCTCCTTCAGTGGGCTTTGAAATTAATCTTGACTTTTCTTCCCCCTTGCTCTTTTTCTTTGATCGTTCCACAGAATTTAGGATACGTGTTCTGATCTCTTAACACAAACCCTCTGCTGTTTTGGCGTTGAGTGTGAAATGGCTGTTTAATTCATGTAACCCCGGTGACTCAGCCAAGCCACGATCTTTTAGTTTTTGCTTATGCAATACCCTATTACCCAGCTTTCTGTAGTGGACCATATCTGCTCTTTGCTGAGCAGTATGGTGACAAGAACTGTAAGTAGGGTTTTGTGGGAAGTCTCATCAGCGTCTTTTACAACAGCACTCTTGCTCTTGTGCCCACGTAGGGGATCAATGCAGAAGCTGTAGTTGTTTGCTACAGAGAACTGGATGAGTTCACCCGCTTTCTGTGGTGGGACACAGACATATGAACAACCACACTTTGGTTGAAACCTCTGTTTAAGTGTTGAAACAAACTTAAATCCAAATCACACAGCTTATTAGTGAGAGTCTGTAAACAACAATTTCTCTTCTGAAGCGGTCTAACGTTATAGGTCGCAGCTGTATCCTAGCCCCCTAGTAACCTGAATCATAGTATCACTTATGATTAATAGATTTTGTGTTAATTTTATCTTTAAGAAAACAAGATATTTTAAAGAAAAGTAGTTAAGTAGCATCTAGTATCCATTTATTTCAGAGGAAAAAGTAGACTTCTGAAATTGAATCTAATCTGAACACCTCTGCATTCAGCAAGCAAAGGAAACACAGCCCTGTTTCATATCGCTTCTAAGCGAGAGCAGTAGTAATGAAACGAAGATACCTTATTCATTTGGGGCCCTAGTTTGAGGGATATGTGATTATGTTGCACGGTAGCACACATTCAGAAAGGGTTATTTTGAGCATGTTTGACTTATCACAGCGTTCACAAGGCAGGTAGCAAAGCGGGCAGGATGGTGTGGTTTGTCGATGCGTGTTTGAGAGCCCCAACCTGCTGAGGGCAGAGGCTGCTCACGTCTTTGCCCATCGGAGCCGTGTTGTACCGATGCAGCAGGGAGAGCAGCTGAAGGACCCAATGGTACCTGCGTGGGTGCTCTGTATCACCAGGCAACCATGAGGAAAAACTGGCGGCTTCCCAATGGAGGGTCTCTCCCAGGGTGTAGTGATGCATTTCTTTCCCCCTCTCCGGGCTGATTTTCGAACTCGGGAAGGCTCGCTAGGCCTTAGCATAAGTGTCACGAGTCGGGCAGTGAAGCGACCCTTGGCTGTGCCAGGAACTCTTCCGCAGCGAAGACAGGGAGATACGCTGGGTGTCTCCAGGACTCCTGCTGCCCGGCGGAGGCGGGGGGACGGGAGCAGGGATAGCCAGTTCTCATAACGACCCGCGGCCAGTTCTCTCGCATAACGACCTTGAGACGTTACGGTCCTCCCCTGACAATCTTGGAGCATCCCATATCTGCGTTTTGAGTTGTTCTCAGTCTCGGAATTTTCCAGCGCAGCTGGGATTCTAGCAATTTGTTGATGACAAAAGTCAATCGTCTCCCGAACCCATAAAGAGCGGAACTGAGTGAGGCCCTTTGAGCTCTCCTGGACGGCAGCGGGCTGCGGCCAGCATCTCCCTCTGAGCGGGACGCCTCTCGGAGCTCGCAAGCTCTCCTGTTTGCAAAAATCGGAGGTCTGTCGCCGAAAGCCAACGTGACCTGGGCTGATTCTCTTCGCTCCTTGAGGATCGACCCTTCGCCCGTTGAGACGAATGCCACAGCATTCGACGTGAATATTTTCACTGACCTTGAGGGGAATTTTTAACAGGTAGACCTCTTTTTCTCTGTCTTTAATTCTCTTTTATTCTCTTAGTGTCTTTATGCACACGTGTGTACTAACCTAATAGTCTATAGTAAGTAAGTTACAGCAAGTGTATTATAAGGTATAAGGTAAGTTATAGCAAGTATATTATAAGATATATGATAAGTTAATACTTTCAAATTGATACTTAATTTACTGTCATGATTTTTATTCAACTGTGAATGAATTTTAGGTTGTGATTATACTCATAATCCCTTTAGATATAAACCATTGACCAAGTCTGGGACTAGGAGTTGATCCAGCTGCACCTACACTCCGACAGGAATTTAGAAATCAAGGGGGTCTTCTCTGAACCTCGTGACTCAATGGGAGGGTTTCCCTTACTGTTTCCCACATTCCCTTTTACCCTATTACGTTTTTGGTCCCCATATACATAAGTTTAGTTTGATTCTAGTTTAATTTTCCTGTGTGCATTTCATCCGTGTACTAAGTAATAGAGTGAACCTTGCCATGGAATTCTGTGAAGTCTCACTTTCATATAAATTTCTATTAAATCATTTTTCTATTGCTAATACAGTTGGAGGTGATTCTTTAAGTGATCCGAACCCTCTCTCTCTCTCTTTTTTTTTTTTTTTAAATCCCCCCTGCAACACAGGGTGAGACGACTGAGCCAGGAGTTCACAATGCAACAGTTCGTGATATATTCCACAGCTGGATTTTTTTTGAGCTTTATATAGTCTGTTGACAGTCACAAGTAGTATCTTGAGTTCAGCATTCTCTCAGGTTTATGTAGCTTAGTACAGACACTTCATTTCTGAGATGCTCAACAGGGCGAGTGGGGGTTTGCAGACACAAAAGATGAGAGCGTTTTGTTTGGTTTTTTGGGAGGGGCTTTTTAATGTTTCTAGCTTTGGGCTATGAAGTGCTGGAAGTGCTGCAGAATTCTTTCTTTTTCTTATTTTTATCTGTGCGCCAGGCACTCGTCCACGCTCTCTGCCCTGCCAAAACGACTTCAGCATTAATGTGACAGACCACCCTGCCCGTGGGTGAGGTGTGTAATTCTTTCTCAGAGAGGAGATCTTGAGCAGAGGCTGCTTATTATGTCAAAGTGCATGTGGTTTTCTGACAGGAGTTACTTGGCAGTCCAGAGAAAATATTAAACTCCACTTAACTTGGAAAGACCAGGATGACTTAAATGCACAGTAAAAAATGTCTGCATTTCATTTCTTCTCCTCTGTCTCTGTGTTGGAAAGTCTTGGTGATGGTGAAGAGTGGTTTTCCCTTGCTCTGAAGTATGTCATCTTGTTCAAGTGTGCTAACCTGTCTGTGTCGGGAACAACTGCTGGCATTTGTGCAAGGACCTTTTTTTTTTCCATGGTTGCCTATTGAATTTATAAATGGGAATTAAAATGACTGGTATTAAAATGGAAGTAAAACCCCAAACCCAACAATCTGGAGCTGGGAATTTCTGCAGTCCGTTCTCCATTTTTGCCGATGTCTCTTGGGCATTGCTTGTGCCGCACAACTTTTTAAATCATTTTTTTTTAACTTTAGAAGTATGGCTTTTTTTCCATCAGTATTACTATTATGAGAGAGTTATTTTTTCATTTAGTAACTTCCATTTAAGGTCATAAATTAGAGTTTTAAAAGTCTCTCTCCCATTAAAACAAACAAACAACTTTTGGACTTTAAAACACACTTTTAATTATTGGAAATCATTAGAAATTATCTCTTCTAAGGCTTTAATTCCTTTAATCAAGTTTGCTACTGACAATAATGGAAAATTTTCTTCTTTTGTGGATAGCCGTTTAATGTTAAACAAATGCTGAATATTTACTTTTTTACTTTTTGTTTGTATAATAATATTGACTTTAGAACCTAGTTTGAAAAAGTGCTCAATTTAGCAGGGTGTTTTAGATCGAATTATGCCATTGCGCTCCGAATACTTGTGAGAAAGCAACGACTGTTTACATTCCCATTTCTGCCCATCACCATGCTGTGACCCGATAAGAAGGGACTTGGGGTTTGCACCTGTGTACACGCCTGCACAGTGCCAGGAGGTGCCGGTTAGGCCCGATGGGATGGGGATGTCTGTGTGATGGATGTGGGGCAGCCTGGAACGGAGGTGAGAGAAATTCACTTGGCATAGGCGTAACAAAGCATGAAAGCAAAGGAGGGTCCGGGGGAAGGGGTCAGGCAGGTCCTTTGACTCTTCAGTAGCCCGGCAGCTTCCAAGGAGTTCACAACTACTAACTTAAACACAAAATAATTACGGGAGCAATTCCGGCACCTTCTTGCTAGTGTTGCGTTGGTAGCCTGTTACTCAGCAACTGTTTTCTGTGTTACCTTTCCCAGCGTGCCTGGAAAGCAGTCTTAACATACATCTCTAGATGTTTAGAACAAAATTGCTATTTGGTGCATATGCAAAACAAACAAACAAACCAACCCCTCTTTGAATTACTGGCTATCAATAAAGTTTCTCAAACCAGGCTACCACTGGGTTTCTCTTGAAATTAAATACTTCATGCCTTGATTAGTTTTTTCTATGTTACATTTGCTTAGAAACTTCTCTTGCCAGCCTGGTGTTGCAATATTTCCCCCCCTCAGACCAATAACAGCCACAGATAAGACTCTCCGAAACTGGCTTCTGGGGCTCGGTGTTTAAAGCTTCACTGCTGATCAGCCTAGCAGCTGCCTTTGTGACACCTATGGTTACAATATACGGAAGGCTTAAGAAGAGAGAGCTCGTGATCGAAGTGCTGTTGGATTTCAAAGGCCTTTAGAGGCAAACTTAGCAGGGAACGGAATTCTGAATCTCAGGGAGAATGATAGGAAAAACAGCTGCAGAATTTCCTAGCACTTCGTGTATAAGCACTCTTTTTTAAAATGAAAAATTACCATTTCATTGAACTGACATAAAATTGGCTTGTCAAGCACTGAAAATAAAATGTGTTTTTGCTTTATTTCTCATTCCTTTTATTTTTTCATGATTTAGTTCAATTTCCAGCTTTTCCATGTAAAAAACCAACCACTCCTAGAATCTTTCTTAAAATGAAAGCCAACAATTTCATGTGAATTCACGACTTCTGAAACTGAAGTTTTAAGCCATCATATGCTGTGAGACTTGCAGTAGAATTGCTGTATGTAACCAGCAGATCTCGGTACATGGCAGTCTAGCTGTGGGCTCTTCCTACTCTTGATGAATCAATCCTAATTCATTTGAACTGTTAAAAAGCAAACAGCTTCAAGATGCATTATGAAGCCAACAGTACATAGCACAGGAATTGAAATGAGTAAATAGCAAGCAATTCAGCTTTGAAGTACCTAGATATGCCTCTAGGAATCTACAACTGCCTCTGAATTCGGTGGTTAATCTACTGTCTGTGTTTGAACTTATGCAACAGCCTAAATATTTGGGTGTTGTATTTTAACCACCCTGTTTTCACCGAGTTTTGGAATATACGTTTTCCTATAAAGTATTTGAGCATAAAGTGCAGGCCTGTTCTTGCCGTGTTGATTGGAAAATGAATTTATAATCTGACATAGGAATAATGATGTGTCCAGACGTGGATATCAAATACCATTGAGCTCCCGCTGCGTTGTACGAGCTCAAAACTCAAGCGCTGCTACGGAAATGAAAAGCATCATGTTTGCGAACAAGTTATTCCTCCCTCTTGGCCTGCCTGGATTGCGCGGTCGGCGCACGTGTCCTGCCGCATCCTCATCTGCTGCCGCGTTGCCCTGGCAACGTGCCAAGCCACGGCACCCGCACGGTGCCGGCTGGAGGGGTCACCAGGACCGTCACTAGGGTGCTTGCGGCCGGAGATGTGCAGGACACGAGGCTGGACTGGGGCATGTCGGAGATCACCGTTTGGTACCTCAGCACCTGAACTCGTATCTTGGGCCAACACTTAATTTCTGACCTCCTCCTCCAAGCAAACAAACCCCTGTGCTCAGCTTTGGAGTATCTACATGTGGAAAAGTCCTTAATAAAATACATCCCTTTTAGGGGATCCTGTTTCAGAGTGGCTTTACGCTTTTTAGGGACGAGCCAGGTTATTCTGTGGTTGTTGAAGGTTTCTTGAGCAAAATAGTAATCTTGTTAAAAAAGCACAATTCATGCAATGGGGAGAGTGTTAACCTGAGGGGATGCCCCATAGCCCTCACCAGCCATGGGCTGCTAGAGTGCTCACCTTGATGCAAACCTGGGAAAATCAGTCCTGATCTGTTGCCATCAAAATGAATTCATAAGGACTTGTTTGCCACCTTCTTCATATTAGTATTGATGGGATTTTATACAAGCATTTCCTGAAAATAGGGCGTTGTTTAACACTGGGTGGTCTAACATGGAGGCATATGATTTTCAACTCTTCCTGGGTTTACTGAAGTTGAAAATGGTGCTATTTGCTCTAAAGCGATTTTGCTTAGGTTTGGCGAAGGTATTGAATTTGTTATGATTATACTGCTAAACAGTGTTAAAGAATTCCAGCCAACTGCCGTGTTTGCAGAAGTGGTTTTTTTGTTGGAGTAGAATTTTATTAAATTTACAGAATAAATTTAATTAAAAGCCAGTAATTTCTAACATCTTATTTACAGTGAGTGTACAGATTTCATGCATTGATAGCTTTGCATATTTACTTGGCAATTTGTTAAAGTAATTTACTTTGTAATTATTTCATGATTACTAACGCTTTGGTGCCATGCCACTTTCTGTTAAGTTAAAATTTTGTTGTTGGCTTTGTGGCTCTCTGATCTTTGCAATCTTTGTACCACTTTGTATATGGTAGTTCTTCATACCAATCCTCTAATCTTTGACTTTGTTCTAACTTCCTTTGCTCTACTTTTGTCTCTTCCTGATCCATGTGGCCGGCATAAGAGAAAAGCAGCTTGTTAAGATGTCCTTCTGGTCCACCAAGGTAGACCAGTGTATGGTCTGTTTAGGTGAACATTCTTTCTATGTGTTTTTTACATAGAAATAGTATTTCCTATGCCATAGGTACTTTCCAACCACATATAAAGAGCAGGCTTTTGTCCCCAGAGTGTTCCTAGTCTGCAGGATTAACAGAAGTAGAAAGGACGCCCATGTAGCAAGTCACCTGAGTCATTCAAGGTACGCATTATGTCCGTATTTTGTCGCCTTTTCCCCATGACAAATGCTGTTCTTCAGCCCTTAACAATTAATTCCCCTCATCTTAATTCCATGTGTTTTTTTAGCTTCAATTCTGGGCTTCTTTATATAGCAGCAGTTTCTGACTTAAACCACAGTTGATACTGGATTAGGCATTTTTTTTTTGCGCCTGAAGAGAGAGAAGCGGTGGAAAGGCTTACACGTGTACTCTTAGGGTGAAACGAAGCCTAGATGAAAAGTGAAGTAAGGCCAGATGGAAGTGCTGTTAAATATCCCTAGTAGCCCAAGTCTTAAAAGCTCTGTTTTCTTTGTGAAGCTTTCCTGCTATTCGTTCAGCTTGGGGAATGCATCCCACAGTGTTATTTAGTGCAGTCACAAGTAACAGATGATGTGTTTGCAGCGAGAGCCTGGTATGGCCCGTGGGGTTGTGTTCTGGTCCGTGGCAGTGAAATGTTTGTACGCGCTTTTGATGAAGACGTGTCTTCCTGTGTTAGACAAATGAAGAGTGTCATTTGGGCAACCCTGGGACTTTTCAGTGCTTCTTACCTCAGATAGCGTTCATGCTCCAAACCTGGGCTGGATTATGTTTATCTGTTAGCTCGCAGGGTGCTTTTTACTACTGTGCCTGCTGCTTGTCTCGAAAAGAAAACTTGAAGTGGTGTTGCTTGGTTTTCCTTTGGCTCCCACTTCATTCTTAGCCTTGTTATTCTTAAACATACTTCAGAAAACTGCTAGAAGATTTCTACAAATCTGAAATGGTTTGTGGGGTAATCTGGGATGTATACTTTAGTTAAGTATGTGAGATTTCTGCTTGGCCATTCTCTGCTAGATTTAAAAGTTATAGCTTGAAAAAAGACTGTTGGTAATGGCAATTTATAACAGCCAGTGTCCTGGAGTGTAATTTATGATGAAAAAAGCAGAGGATTTAGCAAGTCTGAAGCCTCCCTGTCTGTTGCTCTGTTTTAAGCATTGTGGGATAATCTAGCATATGCTTAGTTAGTCACTGCTTCAAATGTAGAAGTATTTTAACTTTGATACCTAATGTCTTTTGCAGACAGCTTAGATAATGTTGCTGTGTGAGAGGTGTGGTGCGTTCTTAGATTTGCCACGGCTGCAGAACAGGAGACAGATACCTAATGGAGATAGAATTTTTTTTTTTTTTTTTTTTTTTTTTTTTCCTGTGCAACATAGATTACAGTTTAGCTGGTTTTGCTTGGAAACACGTACGGGAATCGGATTAAGTGATGTCTCCTGTCCGGCTTTATGGTCAGTGTGAGGTGATAGGGTGGATGTGACATCTTGGGGCTCACTCATTACACCATAGCGAGCCCTGCTCTCTTCTGCTCTGGTAAAATAATGTCTGGGAGAGGTTTGATGTGCAGCCTGGATCCTGCCTGGCTACCTTGGGGACCTGGCTTCTTGCTGTCCTGCTGCATTTTGTCTCTGCACTGGGAGGAGCCCACAGCTAAAAGTCAGGTACTGGCATCGCCATGTGTGACTGCAGCTTTGTCTCCCGCCCTGTGTGTCCTTGTACTTCTTGTCTGTCCTTCGGTGTGCTCCGTGTCCCTCCCCGGTAACGCTGGGTTTTGCTGTGCCAGCAGTTTTGCAGAGGTTGACGGGGTCGGCCTCTCGCGGTGTTGCTGACTCTGGACAGGGAACTGGTTTCGCAGAAGTCGTTCCTTTGATACAATCTGAGAGGAAAGCAAATTTGTTTGCATCTCTAGCGATTGCTGCTGTTGAGAACTGTTGACCTCTGCATTAGCCCAGTTTACGATATTGAAATCTCATTCCGTGGGTTATTGCTTTCCTTTAAATATCATTATATTAAACACAAACTTACTGTTGTGGTGATTTACGCTAAGATAAATTGCTAGTGTGATACACAGGGATTTAGTCTCTCAGTTTATGAATCTGCTTATTCCCTGTGCATTAAATTACTGCTTCCTCTGAATGGAAGCATCTGAAATTCAGTGTGTTTTATTATTTCTTGCACCATTTTGACAGACTTACCAAGGTAGTTCAAAGAGTGAAGTTTTTATTTAAATAATACAGATGTGTTTGTTCAACTTTACATTTAATAGTCCTGGCTTCTTTCAAGTTTGTGACCAGCTTTGCCTCAGATTTAAATATTTTGTTTTCCAGACACAGGGAGAAAGAAAGGATACAGATTTCTGCACTTAGAGACGTCACAGGTCAGAGTGAGCCGGCAGGAACAGAAGCTTTGCTAGGGCTTGCAGAGCAGCACCCCGTACCAGACTCCCCTTAGTGTATGAAATTCTGGAAGGCAGTGGGATTTTTCTCAATACCTGTGCTTGCTCATCGACCCAACAGCTTGATAGAGAAATAGAAGTTCAATAAATAGTACAGCTAGAAAAATGGTAGATAAATGCTCCCCCACCTCCCCACCCCCCATTTTGAGGTGGAGAAATCCTTCTATTCAGTTTGCATAATTTTCGTAACAGAGCTAGGGTTGAGCTGAGGTGTGGATTATAAAGATGCTCTGATATAGTGGATGTTTCCAAATGACTCCTAATTCTGTAAATTAAGTCTATTTTTTTTTTTATTAGGATTGTCAATGTCTTTAATTTTTCCTCTTCTAGTATAAGCATTTTAGCATCCATATTTCTGTGTAATAATTCCAAGCTTTTTCCTCTTGCCCACATTTTACTGGACTTCTTGTTAGCTTCTTTTATTATATTCCTAATCGTATTTCAGAATTCATGTGGCATGTGACTTCCTTGGAAAGTTAAGTGTTGGGTAAATGGCATTGCTTTGTTAATTTAAATTTAATCAATAGAAAATGTGCTGCAGCAGGAACACAGAAGAGCTCAGCAGGTCTCTGGAGAATTTTGGGATGCTGTGTACCAAATGGATGCTTAATATTTGGCTGGGAGATGCTGTCATAGGAATTCTCTGAAGTCAGTGATCCATTTTCAGTTAAAATTAATTTAGTTAGTGTGCATGTACTTCGTTTTATTATCTTCTTGTAGTGTTTTCTCTTCCATGTTTTTGCCATGACTTATATGTCGATGTTATAAATAAAGCTACTGGTGAGTGCAAGTTAGCGTGTAATTTGGTTTGGAGGAAGGAACTAAGCATGTTAACTTGGTGAACAACTGCAAGTATGGCTTTCATACTCATGAGTTATGAAATGCTCACAAACCGAAGGACAGAATAGTTATTTAATTTGGTCTGAGGGTATAAAATTGGCTAGTACCATGGCTTTTATTTGAAAATAGCCATTGGCCTATACAGAGAATAAGGGACCTAATACATGGCAGCATGTAGCTTGTTAGGTGCCAGAGTAGTTGCATGTTGTCTGGGATTTTGGTCTGCTTCTGTAGTATCAGATTACTTTTTGCCTATTTTTGTTGTAGCTACTGGTTCCTTTTTAATGGCAAATGAGGAATGGATAAGGGTATGGTAGGATGACTGTAAGTATTTGCACTTGAGACAGGTGCCAGTCTGGGGGAAAAAAAAGTGAGTAGAGTAACATATTTCAATTGATAATGTAAAGAGTAAAGAAATAAGAAACGATAATGTGCATAAAATAATACAGGAAGAATGCCAAAAAAAAGTGCTCTCCTGGTACAGCTTTAGAGGTCTCGTATCGATGGGCCTGGATAAAGCACTGCTGGACTTTACGCGATAAGGTTTGCCAGAAGCACGTAGCTTTGCAGGAGATTGTGTGTTCCCTGACACACAGCGGGGAACAGCAAATGGTAGCTAACGGTATGGCCCAACCGTTCCTGAATGCAGCAACTAGCAGGTGATCTTACAAATAGCAAAATGAATCAAAACAAAAGGAAGCTCTCCTGACTTGACTTTTGCTACGTGATGAACATGTTATAGGAACATTGTCAGTGAAAGTAACTCTTCGGATTACTTTCATCTCCATGAGTTGACTCAGCATATGCAAGGAAGTATGGCTGAGATCATCTCTGAAGTTTTCTGTTTAAAGGTGTAGATTTAGATGAAATGAAGCAAGTTAGCTGGTGAACTCAAGAATCGCAAGCTCACAGAGCTGGTATTTCTTCATTTTAAAGGTTAAAAGAAAGGCAGAAAAGCTGTAGCAGAGATCTCGAGATTTAATTGGATTAATAACTATCTGAAAGGCTAGGACTTGGACAGAGCCAATTTAATAGGAGCAGGCTGAGTAAAGATGCAGATACATTCTAGAAGGTTTGGTACTGAAGTTACAGGTATTTCTATACTGAAAAGTGCTAATATAAAGTCAAAATAACAAAGCATAGAAATATGGTAGTTAAATATGTTCTAAGAGAATCTGTTAAGCTTCTTAGAAGTATTTTCCTTTCTGCTTGTTCTGCCATGAGTTTGGCACCTTGTTTTATATTTCTTACAACAAAACTGCCTGTTGGTATAAACAAAACTGAATTCCTTATTTGCTGGTCACCAACAACATCCTTCGTAGCGTAAGGCTTAGAGCTGGCATAGATTTCCACCCTGAGTCATGTATTTAGTAAACATTTAATTCAATTTGTGTATTCACCTAGGGAGGAGATTAAATGAGAGAGGTCAAGCAGCTGCTGAGTGTTGAGTAATTCAATACTTGGGACATGTTGAGATTTTAATAAACATCAAGGTAAATGGTTTGAAACTGGAGCTGGGAGTTGAGACTCCAGAAAGAAAGGGTTCGTCTTTCAGTTTTAATTACGAAACCAGAGACCTCTATCCTCGTGTTTTGCAAGCTGTAGGAAGGTATAATGAGCTCTGTTCAGCTTTGATTCTGTATGTGAGAATATCCTTCAGGTACAGATTAAAAAGACAAATATCTAAAAATATTTTAAAAATTGTTGTTTTGGAGGCTACTGACCTACTTCTTTAAAGAGCATGCAGTGCAAGTAGTACCTGTTCAGGATTTATAGACTGTCTATGTCACCAAGTCAGAAGAAAAGAGCAAACAAGACTTGGGTGCTGTGCCTGCGATATATATAAGCCTGATTATGTGTGCGTATTATTTCTAAATTGAGCCTTTTATTTAGGTTCACATTCATAAATACTGATTTGGACTGAGATTTCCATGTTTATTATTGCATCGTTCATTTTTCTAGGATTGAAAAATACAGTTTTGCTTTCTGATGGCAATCCAGGATGCTGTGCAAGGGTCATTTTCAAAATCTGTTGCTTCACACGTGACAATTTGTTCGCTGTGACAGGGAGGTGGAATCCCTGGATGTGACGCAGAAGCTGTTTGTTTTCAGTTGCAGAACTCATCCTCAAAACTGAGGGTGCAATCCGTCATCCACTTAGGTTGTAATACAAGACTTGGTCTCCTTCAGTTTTGAAGTTTTTAAACAAGTCACATCCCCCCCGCCACTGCCCTTATACTGAGAAGGAATTGAATTCCCTGTAAACGCCTGCTAAGCCTTTCACTTTTGCACCTCCACATCTACCCTTTAAATTCTTTCTTGTTGTGTTTCCTGATGAAAATATGTCTGCAGCCGCCTGCTAATATGCTAAAACCACTTCCTGTCACACTGACCTGTGTGAGTCTGTTGTTTCCCTAGAAGTCCCTCAACTGTCTTCCGTGTATGCATTTGATCTGTCATCTTTTTCACTTGTGGTATGGAGAGTCTTGTGCCATCTGAATATCATCTTTGTCTCTCTTTTTATCTTTAGCTGCTTGGAGTCTTGGTGTATAATTTATAATTTTTAAGCTACAGTGATGATGGATAGTCTTGCACCTCAGATCCAAGAGATCAGAATGGTGCTGTAATACAAACTGATAGGAAAATCATTTATTCTCATTTTCCCCCACATCATGAGATTTATGTGCACTTCTAAGGTGTAACAACATCTGCCCCATGTGACCTTCAAATGGAAAGTGAGTCTCCTTTGGTTTACAGTTCAATCTTGAATCTACGTTTTATTCAGTTCTGTAATATTTAGGATAACTCATCCCATCATGAAAAAACCAAATTTTTGAATGTGAGGTTCCCTCTGCTATGCATTTCTTCTGCTTGTAAATCCACTGTGTAAGTGATTTGAAAGTAAGAAAAATCTTAGAAATTTGTCCTTTCTTTGTGTTACATACAAAATATAAGTAGAAAAGATGTCAGCTTGGTTACATCTTCGTGTATTTTGGTTTGTTAATGAAACTATTATGGCCTCTCAAGAACAGCTGTTTCAAAGAATAAAGTATTCAAAATGCACTTGCCTAAATTTACAAAGTCTTTTTCAAGCACTGACTTTGAAGTATTAACCTTAATTATATTTCAAAGTATGCAGTAATCAGCAAGTGATTTGAACTTTATTTTGTTTTGCTGAATTGATCCTGTTAAAATATTGCCATCAGGGATGATTTGTGTGCCTAAGGCTTTATTGAGCAAACAAAACGGTAAGCATTGTCCAACTGGTCAGACCAGAGATCGTTCTGGTCCAGCAAGCTGAGTGCCATGTGTTCAGTGTGTCAGAATGGGGCACGTGAGCGCTGTGTTTACCTGGCTGCTAGCTTTGCTGGCATCCACAAGCACGATACTGAAGATACTCCATACTCACAAATAGTAGCTGCAAGTTTCATTGTTTTGGTTTGGGTTTGGTTTTAAATTTTCATTGGTATACTTTTTTCCCCACAAATATTTGCATTCCTGCTTTTGAGAAGTAGTATTATTTTTTAATTTTATCTTTACAAGGTCTTCCAGCAAGAAGTTCCACGCTACTATATGCTGTATCAAAAAGTACATCTTTTTGGTTTCAGATGCACTTCCTAGTAGTTTTACTTGACATACTCTAATTCTCCACGTGTGAGAAGCAGTAAAAAATTGTTCTCATTTTCTGCTTAATATTTCATGCAATTTCAGCATATCCACTCTTTAACTCTTTTCCAAGCTGGACGTCCACAGCTGTTTCTGTCCTTGTTCAGAGAGCTTTTCACGTTTCTGAGCTTTCTTGTCATTATCTTGGTTTTGGATGTGTGTTACATTGCAATTCTCAGCTTTGATAAACACATCTTCCACTTTATCCGTAGCCACTTCGTATGAGGAAGCTTCCTGCTGCCCTTTGCAATTAACTTGTTTTTACAACATTGAAAAAATCTGAATCATCTGCAAACTTCGTTGCCTCGTATACTCTTCATTTCATGAATAAATTGACCAGCACTAGAGCATTTGGAACCATACTGCAAACGCCCCATCATTGTGAAAACTATCCATTTATTCCCGTTTTCTGTGCCTTGCTTTTTTAATATTATTAATGCACACAGAGACCCTTTCCTTTTATCCTGTGACTACTTAGTCTTTGTAAGTGTCTTTGGTGAAGGACCTTGCAAAAAGCTTTCCAGAAATTAAAATGTGCTGTAACAACAAGGTCACCCTGAATAATACGCTTGTAGGCTACTTCAAATAATTTTTTTAGTTTGGGGTAAGGCTGACCTCGATAGAAGCCATGCTAGCAGGTCTGCACCGTATTAGGTCAATATATAAGTCTGTTAATCCTGATTCATATTAATCCCAATTAAATATGAAGATTTTGGGCATCCATCTTCTTTTCTCCCCTAAACTGCTTCTGAATATTGTCTTTGCATTTGTTACCTTCTGTTTGTTTTATGCTGAAGTCAGTCTTGCTCTGTAGTTGTTAATGGAGAAATTTTATGCTAGTTGTAAAGAACTGAAAGCAGCTGGGTGGAGAAACATGTGAAGCTTATGCTGAGGTAACACACACAAAAAAAAAAGAGAAGGTATTCGTCACTTTGTCAGAACTGCTCTTTGACTGACACTTATTCCAGGTGATTTTTCTGTTAATTTTATCGGTTGTTGTGAAGCCTCTTCCCCTGCCTCTTTCATTTTTGACAGTTCCTCTGAATCCCGCCTAGTTTAAGGAAAAGTTCCAGAGTGGGAGCCTACTGAGCTCCAGTGTTATTATTTATACTTAACTTTTCTGCTGTGGACTTAAGTCTCAGGGGCATATCTATTGCATCTTTATAATCTTTTTGTCCTTAATTCTCTATGGCAGTTTTCTTGCTTTTGAAATCTATGAAAATAAATATAATAGTACTTTTTATACCTTTAGCAAGTTGTTCCTCAAAATCTGTCTTTGTCTCATTATTTTTTATTTATTATTGGAAAGATGGTATTTCTCTTCTGACTTCTTTATATGTCTTTAATCAATCCTTATGCTACTTGAAACATCTATTTCTTTTAAATTTATGATATCTAAAAATGTATAGTGTCTAAAAATTACTTCCCATCACAAAATGTAACTGATCTACGTTAGGATAATTTCTACTGCCAGTATACGTATGAACATGCTTTTGATTTTGGTCTGCTTGCTTGTGGTAATTTTACTCTTCTTAAATGAGCAACTAACTGGTACTTGCCTCCAGTCTCCTCTTGCTTATTCGGTTTGGCTATACATTAAATTAGGATGCTGCAGAATTACAACTGAAATGTCCATTGGTCAAAGAAATTGTTTCAGTGGTTGAAAATTTCAGAACCTATTAATTTAGGATGCTTAACATTTAGAATCAATTGAAGAGTGTATAATTATTTAGATAATTTCATGATCCTATCTTTGTTATTTCACTAAACAGACTTACCTTAAAAATATCTCTGTGCCATCTAGCAGCGCATATAACATAATAATTATATGGGCTCTGTCAGTATAGCACATGCAGATCTGAGGATCACATGCGCATAAATGACTAGACCACGCTACCTGCGAGTTGCAAAGCTTCTGGAAAATATGTCTGTAAGGATCAACTTCGTGCTATTCTGCTTCTGACCTCTAGTACCAAGATAAAATATTTTAAAGCAAATTTGAATCAAGTGCCACTGCTTGGTTCAGTGCATCCTGTAGATACTTTTGGTTTAAAAACAAACTGCAGAAAAGAATTTTCAGCTGCTTTTTCCTTTCTCTTGATGTAGCTGATGTAAATTTTAATGAAACTCTTACCAAAACCTGAGTATTCTTTTAGTAATGGCTCTTCATTTAAAAGTTACCTGTTGCTGCCTTGGCTTCTAGCTACAGCTTTTCTCATTCTAGTGATACATTATTACCTGTTGACCTTTGCTAAGGTCAGATTAATTTGATCTTTATATCTCCCATGCTGGAGGTTATGTTTGTGTAATACACAGGTAAAATTTCATTGCTATGTCAACATTTATTTTTAACTGTGCAAAAAGTAGTTGTTTGCCTATCAAATAAATGAGGTCAGCAGCTGAGTTTCGTAAGCAGTGTAGTTACAATTTTCTTTTTTACTTACTGAACTTGGTGTGTTCTTCCATCTGATGCTCAAACCAGCTCCAAGCAACATTTAAAAATAGAAGGTTGTGCCTTCCTGTATTTTCATGTTTGTTTTGACTAGTAACTAAAGTACCAAAAACTAGAGATGTCCAAGAGCAATAGTCATTTCCCTTTAATCTCAGGTGGGCGACTAGCTGTAATGAGACATGAAGCTGTTGTGTTGTTATTACAATAGCCATCTCCTGCACAGACCACATGAAATGGCCGTAACACAGATTTCTATATTTTTCATTATAGGAGGGAAAGGTGTTTTTCTGCTTCCTACAGGATTACAAATTTCTCTGTGTGATCCCCTGGTGTGCATATGGCAAATATCTGCTGTGATTGCTAAAACAGTTCTATCAAGATTATTAATTGCATAATTAGAATGTATAAATAAAACTTGTCACATGACTTTAATTCTCTTGCTGAAATTTTAACATATGATGATGTGCTATGGCAGCATACCATAGTAAAAGCAATAATTGAACCATCAGACCACAGTTTCCTACTACCATGTATTCCTTATAATTATATTTTTCCATGCTTTAAGAGAAAATTCACAAGGGGACAGTCTCACTCTTTGCATGTCTTGGTGCTTCATAAATCAGTGTCAGCATTTTAACTTAGGGGCTCGTCAACCAAGTGAGCTTATCGTCTCTTAGCGGGTGTCCGTGCTACAGAAAAAGATGATGAACCAAAAAGAGTAGTCCAACAAGTTATGCTTTTTCCAGAAACAACAAGGAATGAAGATATTCTAGGGATCTTACGGCTTTGAGGTTTATTTGTGTTTCTGGTTCACTCACCAAACTTGCACAGTAGAACACTAGTAGAATGCAAAGCTTTGTGTAGCATCCCCAGATCTCAGGTTTTCTCTGTTATAAATGTACTGGTTTTGAGCTTATATGTGCAGCCTGTGTTAGCAAGAAGGTATCAAATGGAGACAAGAACTCAATTACTCTTGGCCTACGTGAGGTGTAGGATTGGTATTGCTTTATTCTTCAAAAATGAAGTCTGCCAGTGGAGGCAGAACTATGATGCCATTGGAATGGCATAAGAAGGAGGGTAGCTCCCGTGTTTGGTGCTGGGTGGATAGAGGAGTCTCAGTAAAGGCAGGTGGGGAAGAGGAGAGTTTGCCCGTCATGTGAAGGAAAGGCTCCTCTGTGGACTGGGCGAGAGGCTCATTGGAGAGGGTGCACAGGTCTGGATCAGAGGAGAGGTCATTCCTCTTTAAGCATTTATAGGCAAGTGAAAGAGGAGAAGGTGGTTGGAAGTAACCACCACAGATTCTCCAAGAGTAAATCACACTTGACCAACCTGACTGCCTTCTGTGCTGAGCGTTACTGGATCTGTGGTGAGCAGTAGACATTGTCCACCTTGATTTTAGCAAGTTCTGCACGTGGGATGGCATAATGCCCTGCACGGGCCGGGGACTGACCGCCTGGGGAGCAGTTCTGCTGAAGAATGCGGGGGCCCTCCTGGACACCAGGCTGGGTGGGAGTTAGTTATGGGCCCTGCTGGTGATGGAGATCGACAGCGTATTGAACAGCATCAAGAGGAGCATCATCAGTAAGTTGAGGTGATTCTTGGCCTGTATTTGGCACATGTTAGACCAAGTGTAATACTGGGTCTGGTTTTGTCCTCCCAGTACAAGAAAGATGTTGCTAATCTAGAGAGAGGCTGGTGGAGGCCCGCGGGATGGCTGGGGCTGGAGCATTTGCCCCGGGAGAAGAGGCTGAGGGAGCTGGGCTCATCCAGCCTGGAGAAGAGACGGCTTCAGAGGCCAAACGCAGCCTGCCAGGTCCCAAAGGGCCAGAGCCAGGGGCTTTGGTGGGAGACATGGGAGGAGAATGAGCTACAGCAGTCATGAATTGAAATGGGGGAAGATTTGAACTGACTGTAGGGACAGAAAATGTCCCTGTGAGGATAATTAAGCTGGAACAGCCTGTGCGGAGAGGCAGGAGATTCCCCCGGATGGGAGGTTTTCCAGAGCAGACTGGACCTTGGAGCTGACCCTGCTCTGAGCATGAGCTTGGACTAGAAACCTCCTGAGCTTTTATGTCCAACTGCAGTGATGCTCTGAAAATACTGTGATATACTTCTGACGTTGCGTGAGGTTTGAGTGCTTGTAAAGCTTTTAGTAGTGATCACAAGGTTGGTATAAATGAAGACAAGGGACACTGCGCAGTAAAAACGAAACAAAACAGAAACCCCAAAACAAAGAAACAAAAAAAAAAAGCAGAACAGAGGAAAACAAAGCAAAACAAAAAAAGAAAATAAAAAAAGGCAAAAATTACATAACCTGTAGAAAAAAGTGAAGCCTTTTTTTTTTTTTTTTTTTACAACACAAATATCTAATGGCAAGTATTGGATCTGTCAATGAAAATATTTCATTGTCTAGTCAGTAATAAAAAATAACTTCAACTGCAATTCAGCTTGCAAGCCTCTTAGAATACCAATAGTAAATATTTAATAGTAAAGGAGTGTTATTTCTCTAAGTGGTGAATGTTTGTTTTCCCCTTCTTCCACTTATGGGAATAGGTGAGCTGTATTGATCTTACACCAACTTTAAAGATGAGCACTCTTTTGGATTACAAATCAATTTAGAATTTTTCAGTATGTAAAAATACATTGGGGGAGTTTGGGAGAAGGAAATGCTGAGCGGAAATGGAAGTTATGCGAGAAATCCATGTACGTACTTACCTAGAACAGTCCTTACTTTATCTGATGGAAAATCATTATAATCTCTATGATTTGAGTTATAAATTTATCCTGTAAATTGCCGTTCATTTTCCAGATGATTCAGCATTTGATACTTAAATCTGAAAAGATGTATTTATTTATTTATTCTCCTTTGTCAAATTGACAGAAAAAACTATGGTGAATGAAGTCTTGTTTTTTTGTGGCTTTGTATTTATTAAATATTTCGACTGGAGCCCTTTGTTTTGGCCATTTGCACCTGTGCCTTCAGGGAAATATTTTTCTAAATATCCTTTTAGACTTTGTTGCCACAGCCAGATGAGTCTGGATGCTTTAATAGGTACACGTGTAGAACAAATACAGGGAACGGCAGTTACTCAGTGAGCAATGCATTTTTTTTACTTATATGATTTTTAAGTTATCTCAAAGCATTTCTGCTGAGGGGAAAAAGACGATCATTTTCAGAATTTTAACACAGAAGTTCTGGCAAATAAATTAACCTTTCAGACTTAAATGAGGATATGCACTGTAAAGTGGCTAGAAGTGAGTACGTATACTGCCTTAAATGAATTCAGAATAGGATGTCTGAAATTGCAGTAATGGCAAGCAACATCTTCGCTCTTATACCATTAAAACATTTAAATGCCAGAATATTCCCTCTGAGTTAATGGGCAGGTTGTGATTTATGGAACCACTTTTGTGCTCAGTGGCTTACAAGCAGTCGAGCGCACTGGGCTCCAGCAGCATGTTTGGCTTTCCAGCCCCAGCCTCGGGATCTGACCGAGAAAAGGCAGTATCTAAATTACTGCCGGGTGGGTAGAGACTGCCTGAGATCCTCCCGTCAGCTTTCACAGCCCTTTTAAGACAGCTGATTTGTCTATAGCAGTGCCTCAAGCAAATTTCATCAGCTGGTTTGCTCTCCATTGTGCCTTTTAAATTTCCTGAATAATTGTTTTCTACCTCCTTTGACCTTCGGCAGTGCATCTTATCCAGGTCGGCTGTGACGGCAGTGCTTTCAGCAGCATCTGTGAAAGATTTCAGTATGATGCCACTGCAGTAGCCCATGGTCAAATATCTGCCTAGCTAATAGTGTGGGATTTGCAAACCTCTAGTAGCCTCTTTATACACTTCTAGAGAAGGCAGTTTTACAGACCCTTTTTGCTTTATATGAGGCTTGAAGACTGAAAGCTCATAGATGATGGTAGGTTGGTTTTGGACCATCCTATAAATGCTGTGTAGTGGCCTCTGTGAATCTTGTTGTTTGTACAGTGTCAGTCTTTTCAGTAATGAGATGCAAATACATCTGGATGAAGAAAATTTTTTTTACATCAGTTGGTAATTTCATTGACAATAGAGTTATGATGAAGACTTACGTCTGTTCAGTTGTCCTCGCAAAAGACGGTCATTATTAAATCTGAAAGTACAGTTTCATGAACAAAAATAAAAGGTTTGAATGTGAGTGTAGAGAGAGAAAAATGATTTACAAGTACATTTCCTCTTCCCTTCCTTTCCTGCTTCCAATAGGTCCTTTGCCTTATTAAAGAGATCAGTGATTCACTGAGCATATGGCAACAAATCTGTTGAGTTGGTAATCCATGTTAAAGCAGTGGCAATTTCCAAAAGTTAGGTTCAGTGATTTATGAGGAAAAAAGTGTTGCTTTCTCCCTTTCTCCAGATACTTACGTCAAACTGTATCTGTACGAGAATGCTTCATTTCATCTCGAACGTTTTGAGCCTGTCTTCTCACGGTGCTAAAGCAACACATATAACAAGAATCAACTCTGGCAACACGTGCTTTGCTTGGAGCTGAGTAATACGGTCATGGTTCACACAGTTCTTGCTGTGAAAATGTGTTATCACTCACCCACAACTGACAAAGGTCAGGAATCGGTTTGAGCCATTCTTGCACCTGCTCCCCCGTTGGTCCCAGGCTTTTTTCCTTCCCGTTTCTGAGCAGGTTGCTCAGTTTGGTGGTGGGAAAGGTGAGCAGCTTCTTCAGATAAAAGAGAAATGAGAATCTGTTTATGATTTCCATTTGAAGTCAGCCCACCCAAATTGTTTAGTAACTTGGACTGCTAAACATGGGTGAGCAGTGACAGTGATACAGATACTTAATGACCACCTTTTCAGACCAGTGAATACGCATTGCTCAGTAGCTTCATTACACTATCTCAGCTGAAGCAGAGGTGTCTTCCAGCTGCCGAGCTACTGCATTCATTGTTTTTTCATAGCAGTGTATCGGTCTCAGCATCTCCTGTGCAGCCTGCTCTTGAGGTCTTCAGCTGGCAAATGCTATTTATATGAAAAGTAGTTTAGGTTTGTTTCTGGAGTATGGTTTTTAGAATAATAATAGAAAAACCTTGTATGAAGTATTTGAATATAAGTATTATTGGCGATATGTGGTCCCTCAGAATTGATGTGCTCTGAGGTGGGGTTTTTTCTTTCTTTTTATAAATACTTATTGCAGTCTTTTAATGGTAAGCCATAAGTGCTAACCTGCAAGACATGGCTTGTACTGTGATAATCACATTAATGAGCCTTTAGAATTGCAGAATCCTATGTTAACATCATATGTTTGTGTGCAGTTGAAACAGTCTTGTAGTTAGAGTGGTAAAGTTGTAATAATTTCCAAGTAAAAATAGAGAAAAGTGTCTGTGATACTGAGTAATGAAGCCAGAGTCAGAGTTCCTAATGTGACAACTCCCTTCGTAAAGGCAGGCATGAGCGTGTTATCACAGTTCCATACCCGTGATTTCAGAAATAATCCCCGCTATCTTGCCAGGAATGCAGACAGAAGACAGTCCCTTTCCACTCCGTGCCACAGAAGGAAGAAAGAAAGAGCAAAAGCCAACCAGGTGCCTATGAGTGTTGGGGGCAGTATCTCCTGCGGTCCAAAGTCTGTCCTGCTGCTGATGCTGGCTGTGTGACATATATTGGCTCAATGAGATTTTGACACAACTCTCTGCATTAGAGTAGAAAAGGACAGTTATCGCTAAAAGCCATTTGGTGATCTTAATTCTATTCTCACAGAAGTAGTTTTCATAAAATTCTTCTTACTAGAATCAAATCATTACTTATGAATAAAGCTTTCATTTGGAAGAAAAAATGAAGCTTTAAAGCTCTAATGGATGTAAGAAGCTTGAAAACCTGAATACTTACATGTGCCAAGGTTAAAAAATAATTTGGTGAATAAGATGGCATAAAATCAATAATAAGACTTTTTCCGAGAGGTCTAACTAATAGTTTTTCAGTCCTGGGTTTGATACTGTTGAACTATTAGGTGACTATTATTATCTTTGATAAACAATACACAAAGCCATTTGTGGCACTTTGGAGATTCCTAGACCAGGATTTCACATGGGCTGCAAGCCAGGATTGGAAGAATATCTAGGAGAAATATTTGCTAAACATGAATGTGCAATTACAAGAACTTTTAAATGTAATTTTAATGCATTATTGGAATTTATTTTGCACTTTATGTTTTCTCTGCGTCATTCATAAAGCTTTATCTAAAATATTGATTGCTTGGCTTGCTGTACTAATTTTGGGTTTATTTTTCCTGTGTGGGATAAAGAGTAAAAGTGACTTAATCCTCAAAGGCTGCAAGGAATGTTGGATCTGGCACTGGGAAAGAAAATAGTTGGTTTGCAGTCGGAATGGTATGGAAACCAAATACTTCTAATGCTTCCTAAAAGAAGAAAAATGAGCAGCTGATGCTGATGACTTGCAACTTTCATGCTTTTATCACAAATAACGTAATAAAAGTGCTTTTGTATTTTGTCAGCCATTTTTGCAATAGTTTGCACTATTACTGGAATAATACATCACCAGATTGGTTCACTTTTACACAGAGAAAACACAATTTGGCAGGTAGTAAAAGCACAGGTAAAATTTGGCAATATGTGGCCTCACAATCATGAGTGTGTAAGTGGCCGTAATGACACCAACGTGTCTGTATATAAACCTACGATACTGCTTTATTATGTTCTAGATTGACAGGTGCTGCTCTACATATATGGTAGTGCCTCACTGCAAAATGCACATGCATGCATCAGTGCAAAAAACCGACAAACACCAGTGCGCCAGAACACATGGGTTCTGTCTGATAAAATGTGGATTTTTCAAGTCCCTCTGTGGAGAGGGGCTTTAAAGTTGGGATTGGGGGAATTTGCTATACTTTCAGTTAACTTGCTATAAAATGTAGATGTTCCTTTACAAAGCTCCTTCAGACAGCATCACAAGTCGTGTGAATTAAGTTTTATATAAAATTGGACCGGTTTGCTCCCAAGTTTTTATACAGTTAGGGTAGGATTTGGTTTGGCTTAAACATATGTTTGACGTTTGCGGTAAATCTAATTGATGGTTACTCTTTATGGTAGATATCCCAGCCCATTTTAGAGCAAAATTTAATGCTAGTCTGTATACATCCTTTCTAATCTCACTTTTGTACTCCTACAGTATTATATGGATTATGATTAGGGCGCTTCCTGAAACTGGAATACTTGAAGGTTGGATGGAAAGAGATGGATCCCTGCTGTTCTTGTATTATCGTTTGAGTTTCTGCACCACTGACTGCATAATGTATTGCATCTTTTTCTCCCCTGGTTGTATATGATGTTTGTATTCCTACCAGGAAGGTAATGAAAATATTTTTTTAAATGTATGAAAGCAAGTGATTAATGTTATCCTTGTTAAGTATTACTACGCTATAACTGTGATAGTCTAGAAATACAAGCTGGGAAGCTAGTACTGCTGGGAAAAACACAAGTTTTGAGCTTCAGATACTTTGAAGGATAAAAGTTGTCTGGGTTTCTTTCTCAGTTGTGTCAGTTACTAAGTAAAATAACTGTGTTTTTCTATAGACATGGCCTCAATGAAATGTTATTATAGGCCATAATCAGAGCTAAGATGTCATGAGCAGGAGCTTTCAAGGTAGTCACTCGTTTGCTTGTCACCATAGCTTGTGATATGTAAGAAGCCTTGAGACAGACAGCAGGTAGAAGCTTGGGTAGCTCATTCCCAGCTAGCGAAGGTCTGTTTGGAAGCAGGGAAAGAGACGTATGTTTTCTGAATTACAGATATGACAGACTAATCAGAAGAATTCTATGTAGTATCTGGTTAGTTTTTATTTTTTGTTGAGGAGATTCAGTGCTTATATACCTTGCTGAACTAGGCTGTACCTTACAAAAAAGTAACTGTGAAATAGTTTATTTGCTTAAAACAGGTAAAATTGCATTTTTTCTGTATTTTGGTGGTAGGGGGTATGATAGTTGTTAGCAAACTCTGAAGGAAGTGTAGAGCCCTGGTTAGATCTGTCCATGAAACCTCCTGGTCATCGTCCCTGGATGTGGTAGCCCCATGCAGTTTAATCCCCTCAGGCTCCTCAAGACCATGTTTTGTGTTACTCCAGCTGTAACAGGCAAATAAGCTATTTTGTTGTGGTATCACAAAACAGCACCTGCATTTCATCTCACTGTGCTCTTAGGTAATAGATCTCTGAGAGGACTGCCAGCACCATCTAATTCCACTCCCTGTTCTCTGGGATCATTGTCTATAAGACTTCCAAAGACCGAGATTAAAGAATGTATTAAGAATGTATTAATAATGTATTTGGTCTCCTTAAAAATGCATATATCATTAACTGCTGTGATTTCTGCCTTCCTTTCCACTCTTGTATGCATTCAGTTATGATCTATCCTTTGCCTTAGTCTAGTAAGTATTACCCTATGCTACTGTCTGTTCTTTGATTGAAAACTGTAGCAGAGCTTCTGGGAATAGGTTGTGGACAGATAGTAGTGTGTCAATTGTGGTTGAAGGGTAAATGGCTTCACCATTAAGACACCTTCCTAGTTCTTTGATGTAGAGTGATGAAAATCTTTATAGAACTTCTGCTTACTCTAAGGTCTTTATTTGGGACTTGAGTATTTGAATGAGACTGTAATTCAATTTAAATAAAGAGGAGAAGTTCAGATTTTAGATTAGAAGAATAGGCCACAAACAAGGAAGGCCACTTTTACAGCTGGTCAAAAGAACAGTAATTCTGTCACTGGGCTGCTATCATTCTGCTTTCACGTTAGCGTCTTGCTGACTTGGGTCCTTTTGCTTTTTTCCAGAGCTATATCAGTTAAATCAGTGGTATCTTTTTCCAAGCTATGCTTTTCTTTAAAGCTTTGTTTTGTTTCTTTCTCATAATATTTTTCTTTTTTGAAGTTGTCATATTTAGAACGTTACTTCGGGCAACAGCTTAAAAATGAAGAAAATTTTATATGAAGCCGACTAAACCTGTTCCTTTGTTACGGGTCTAACCTGTTCATGGTCTGTGTCAATGATATACAGTAGTGAGATGAGTCTGGACTGGTGTGGAACCAAGCAAAATATAGGTGTTAAAGTGAGGGTCAGCCCAGACTTTGAAGGACAGCTGACAGGCAATTTCATTTGGTAACTGGAATAAGATCACAAAAGCTAGATGCTGCAACCAAAAATAAAGAGATCACAGAGTTGTTCAGGTTGGAAGGGACTGTGGGGATGCCATCAAGTCCAACCCCATTTCTCCGTTCTTCCTCGTGTTGGTGACAGTCTCAATACCAAGACTATGCTCAAAGTAGCACGATAGCTACCGTGTGCAAGAAAGAAACAAATAAAGAAATGGAATTTTGCAGTGCAAAAAGGAGTCAGTCCTTATTATGTTTGTAATCTAGCAGTTTTGTTAAAGCAAGGAGTAGTTACAGGCTGCTATGGCTTTTTGACCAAGAAATCTCTCCCTGGGAGCAAGATGTGGTAACTCCAATGGAAGCAGCCTTCCAGGGAGAGGGCAGGCTCCTTGGTCCGCGCGGTAGGTCTCAGGCTGGTAAGGTATTGGGTATTTACTGGTTGCAAACTTGACACTAGTTCATTCCTGGAATATTAAACTTTTCATATTTACTCTTGTTACATCTGGCAAGGGGCCTTAAGCAGTCCCCTGTTGGTGCTGCTCCACTCCAGTATCTTTATAGTTCCTTTGGTTGATTTGACAGAGCATTCACAGGCCTAAAGCCAGACCGAGCTCTTTTCTCAGCAGCAAAACATGAGACTAGGAAAAAGATACAGTCAGCTTTTCAGTTGCTTGCTTTTTTTCTAGTCACTATATGTTAATGTGTGAATTAGTGTGCACTGTATACACAGTGGTGTTGTAAGTCCCCACAGAATGTAAATCAAGCAAATGTTCTTTCTCAAAATTTCCTAAATCTTTTTAAGTGGAACAAAAATTACACCTTTGCTTTGGAATGATGAAATGGTTTCAAGATGATCTGTAGAAAATATTGGATTATGGTTTGGGTATTTAATAATTTCTGTAGAAAAATATGTATGTGTTATCATTATTTTTCCATCTCCCTTGCCTAAAAGGCAGGTAAGGTTTCTGTCACTTCCTTTCATGTATCTCATACAATGTAGGAAATTCAATTGCAGAAGAAAGGAGGAATGAAAACTAAATGACACACGTGGTTCTCGTGTACCTTATGGCCCAGTTCATTTGGCAGTTCTGTATTTTCTTGTGCGCTTCACAGGGCTAAGCTTTTTGTAAATATTGATTTGTAAGATGAGTTGCTGATCAATTTGCACCTGAATCACTGGCTGCAAGGATATTTACAAAGAAATGGTGTCAACTCCATTGCACGTATGGCTCGAGAAAAAACTAGTTGCAGGGAAGAGAGAATACCCCAGGTTGGTTTCTGTAGGAGAATAAATGCTTCCAAAACTCACAGTACTGATTCATGGTAGAAAAATATTTCTGTGTTGTCATTTTACTTTTCTATTGATTTTGGACAGTGGAACTCAAGTATTAGTAGTGTTGATTTGGAAGTAGAATAATTTGGCAGTCCTGGGTTGCAGAACCCACAGGAAGATGTCATTCAAATTATATTATCAGTCAAAATCCAGCCAGCTGGATTGGGTTGACTGAGGTCAACTTCTCTGTGTAAAAAGGAAGTTCTTTTTAGTTTGGTGTTTGTTTTTGTTTGGTTGGGGTTTGGTTTTTGGGGGGTTTTTTTTTGTTTTGTTTTGTTTTGGTTTTTTTTTTAAATATGGTGAAATATGTGTTGAGTGAGCTTTTAACTCCTTTTTTTAATTTTTTGAGAACTTTTTTCTTTCAGAAGTCAAATGTAAAATTCAACACATACTTTTCAGTTAATTCTCATCTAAAGTGTCAGTTGTTTTAAGTATCTCAAGTCTAGTCAAGCTGAATCTCCTTTGCTTGAACTTAAAATCTGTTTTGCTTGGCTGAACCTGTTGTTACCACAATTTTTGGTTTCTTTTTCCCAGAATCTTCCAACTTTATCTCTGTTCTTGTATTTCATGTTCTCCCTGGATGGGATTTTCAGATGCAACTGAGGAACACAGAGAGGGCATTAAAAATACTGGAACTTGGCTACCAAATCATACAAGGTTCTTTGCCAGTCTTACCGTCTTCTGTTCACTGCATTTGATGTATTCTCCTCTTTGAAATATTGCCCTTCTCTGTGACTTGGTGAATCTGTCTTCTTTTACCATCACTTTGAGTGGACATCCCTCCTCCCACTCGCCTTTAAATGTGGTGTGAAGACACTACTGAGAACATCAGAGGGATTACAAATGGAAGCTCCTTTTGTACTTGAAGATCTTAGCTGTCCCGAGGTTTCATATAGTTAGTGTAATTTATATGAACTCGGACGTGTACCACTGCGTCTAAACCTATAGTCACAGTGACGATACAATGTGGTAATGCCTAGAATCCTGAGCAAGTGAGAATTGATTTTTGGGTCACGTTTTTATTTGAATCTCCTCTCAGTATGTGGTTAGCACATTGAGGTTAGCCCTGCTGGGGTTTTTTTAAGAGCTAAGAAGGGAAGTGTGCGGTGTGTCTGTGTAACTATAAAGTTTGTGCTAAATTACTTGGCTTGTGATAAAGATTAACTTTCTCTATACGTTTTTTGCTATTACTTCATTGTAATGCAACAAGATCACAGGAACATTGAAGTGATAGTTCTGTCCAACTTTGATGGAGTAGGTAATGTAGGGCAGTCTTTGTTAATACTTCTTTGCTAACTAAGCCTCCAGTGCGAAACATGTTTCAGAGCAGATAGGCAAGGCCTCAGATGCTTTAAGATTTTTTTTTTTTTTTTTTTTTTGTCCTTTTCAGAGGTTGCCCAGTCAAGTATGTAAAGCAGCAGCAGCCACTCCACTCTAACTTAATGACTATTATGTAAAAATAGATCAGATCAGAGCAGTGGTTTGTCAAGCTCATCGTCGTGTTTCTGTCTGTGGTCACGGTGGGTGCCTGGAGATGCGCGTAAGGGGCGAGCGGGAATGTAGTGCCGACAGTCCCTGCCGTACACTGCCGGTCTCCAGCCCTTTTGTGTCCCAGGCTCCTGGAGGCAGCAGGTGTCTTTATAGTTAATAATAATTCCAGGAGAATTTTCTTCCATTAGTTTGGTGTCTGTTTAAATTCATGTTAACTTTCGCATTTAGATATATTTCAGCAAGAAGGTGTCACAGCGTCACCATGTTTGAAGAAGTGCTTCCACTGTTTATTTTTGCCCTGGCTGCCTTTGGTTCGTTTGATGGGAGCTAGTTCTTTGGATAAGAAGCAGTGAATATTTGTACCCTATCAGTCTGTGTCACACATGAATTTATAGCCCTCTGTTGTATTCCCTCTCAGCTGCTTCTTTTCCATCTCTAATAGTCCTGGCTCACTTCAGCATTCTGATGCGGAAGCTGTTTGTTCCCTGTTGCCCTTCTCTGAACCTTTCCCAGTTCTACCAGTAGGATCTTCCCCAGTTGTTTTTCAGCTCTTCCTGTAGCGAGTATAACAATACTAAAGGTTGCATTGAAGGTGGAAAGCATACCTGAGATTTAAAGAGTGATATAATGACTTATTCTTTGTGTTTTTGCTTTACTCCCAATAATATCTCTTTCTTTTTTTCCTTTTTTAAAAAATAAAATGCTATTGAGCTGATGTTTCCATGGCTTTGACTATTTAATCCTAAAAACCCTTTAGAATTTTAGGTAGATAACCTCTCTTCCTAACAGTATCTTGCTGTTCAGTTCATTGACATCTTCCATAGTCTAATGATGCTTCTGAGGCATTCCCCAAGCAGAGCTGTCCTGGAATGAGAACTTCCCTTCAGCAGGAGCATGGATAAAAAAAGTTTTTTCTGGTTTTGTTCTGGCATTATCTCTGAATGTTACTTGTACGCTTTGATCATCTCATGGTCCTTTAGGCTTTCTGGCAGGGTTCTTGCTTTTGATAAATGAGTATATTACTGGTTTTGAGGACTTCTGTGAGTTCTTTTTTGCGAGTGTTGGTTTTGTGGGGTTTTTAACCCCACCTAATTGTGTTTTCGCACTTAACCTGTTGGAGTTCATGATCCTTCCTGTGTCATTTGGACCTTTTGATGGTTTTTGAAAAATGTTTTCTTTTTTTGTGGTGTCCTTTGTCATATTTTCCAGCTGTGATGGATTTCTCTTGGTCTTTCTCAAGTTCTTTTTGATAAGTGATATTTTCTCTGAATCTTCAGTGTGGTATCTTTAAATAGTTTCTGTGCTGCCCACCACGGGCTTAGTGTATCGACTGCCTCTTTTAACTCCTTTTTAAGAATTTAAGAAACTCCTTTTCTTACTTTCCTGCGGTTTCTGCTTTTGAAGTTAACAAAGAATCTACTAAAGCTACATTCTTGCTGTTCCTACATGGATGTTGCGTTTCAATATGCTGTGGCCAGTATTGCAGAGGAGTTCTTTGATGCTGACATTTACCCAGGTACCACACACTGCTCAGGGTTAAGTGAACTGTTGCTTTTCTGTTTGTGTTTCCTGCCTAGCTGCTCAGTGCAGCTCCTGCTAATCATATCCTTGGATGTAGGCTTTGCAGTGTCTCCTGATGTGACGTTCTCTAGTTTCCATGGAGGTAGTGGAAGGCTCCCATTACTGTTGTGTTTTCATCCTTTGCAACGGTTCTGCTTTCTTCCTGTCTCTACTTACATGCTTCTATTTCTGTGCTGGCTGTTGCTACCGCTGCCACAGCAATGTCAGATATTTTTAAGAAATACCCAGAAAAAGCCATATATGACTTGAACCTCTGGTGCAACCTCTGGTTGCATTTCAAGGAGCTTTCAAAAGATTTAAATTGAAGTAAGAGACGGTGCGCATTAGCTAAAGCTAAATTAGAGGACACATTCGTACATTCTCCCTAACATAGGCAATAGCGTGTCTAAATAGTGATTGCTGCTGTGCTTCCCCAATCTCATTCTACTTTTGTTGCACATCCATGTACGCCAAACTTTGCAAAGTGCTGTCATTGCTCGTCAATCAGCATTATCCAACACTGCAACTGCCAGTAAGTGTTTCCTGTAATAGTACTCTGCAGTGGTGCCGCGGAGCACAGGCGGGTTTGGGGGAGTTTAGCCTCCTTCCTTTTTGGTCTTGGGTTGGGAGCTGTGGGTGATGTGACAGCAGGCTGGGTATGAGGCACTAAATAAGACACATTAGAAATCTACAAAGAAGTTAATAGAACTGTGATGCAGGAAAAATGAGGATGGGGAGGGAGATGAATGAAGGAGGAGGAGGATTTCCCCGAATGTAGGAAGCGTGGTGTAAAGCCACCTCCTCTCAGTGCCGGGCACCCATGGGTGCGCGTGTACAGTATGTGCTGGGCAGAGCAGTTTGTACTGCATAGGATATTGCTTAATTGGCATATTATTTAATGAAGTCGATGTTTCCCCTACGTATTTGTGAAAAGATTGGATATGTGTAATGCTGTGTATGGATTTTGATTTACTTTTGGTAGCAGGGCTTTCTGTGGAAGCCAAGTTTACACTGCCGTATCCTCCATCGTGTGGGAGGACAGTGGTTGATTCTGATCACCTCCCAGAGGCATTGACATCTCTAATAGAAAATAGCCTGAGAACATGGAGATAGCTGGAAGACAGGCTTCAGAGCCGACCAGAATAAGGACAGGGCTATATCAAGACTTTGGTTTTCTTAGAGCAACAGAGGATCTACTTTCTAAATGGCACAACTGCTGAAAAAAAAGTTTATTTGAGTCTGGCTTGCTAACACAGCAAAAAGTCAGTCAGGAGGGACACAGTCATGGCCAAAAGAGGTGTTTTAACTTCTGTTACTCACAGAAATATGCTTCCTTTGTTTCTGCTTTGCCTTGTATTCCTGCTCAGAAGATAGGCGCGGTAATTTACTTGGCTTATTTTTCTGTGCTGTTTGCAACTCTCTCTGAAGTTGGACAAACTTCAAGAGGGACAGACTAGGAAACACAGAATCTGAACACAGGTTTCCTTCCATAGACAGATGAAGGAACTGAAGAATGTAATTTGCAATTAAAAGCAGAATAAATTTACACTTTCAGTTCCTGATGAGCTCAGCTTTGTATTTACTTTTGAATTTTTTTCCTTAAAAAGAAGACAAAGTCTAAAATTATATTTTCCTATAGAGCATAATTAGTTTTAACTGATTTTAAAGAGGCAGACACTTCAGCCCTATGGTGTAGCCTGGACAGCACTCACTGGTTACTACTACTACACTTGTCTGTCTTCCCTAACAGTATGAAGGGGAGGGAGCAGCAGTCATAGATTGATTAATAAAATCTGTATCTTGAATCTCAAGTACAAGATCAAAGTTTTGTAAGGGGGGGGTGGAGAAGCACAAGCGAGAAAAGAAGCTGAGATGAGACTCATGTTGAAGATGTCTGTGCATCTCATTAATTTTTATAATATGAAACTGTTTTATACTTGTGAATTTTCTTTGCATCAAATTTGTTGCAAAAATTATTTTCCTTTACCCCACTAATATGCTAAGCTGTTCTCTAAATATAAAATTTATTTCTTTATAACATGTTTTTTCATGCTTTTTGTTTGTTGGGTAACTTCATAATGCTGTTTATGTAGTTTGTTTGATCTGCTGAGGTAAAAGCAAGATGGAAAAATGTGAAAGAAGGGTTGGTATTTTAATCTTCTTTGCTACTGAATGTGATTTGTCCTTACTGTGCTTTTATTAAGAAAAGCTATGCTTGGAGAAAATTACTACTAACACAGATTTGCTGGAAGCTCCTCTACCTCTTTTAGTTTCTTTATTCTCACTACTTTAAAAAAAAAAAAAAATGATAATTATGTGTAAACATCAGCAGCTTTTGTTCCATCTAGAGCTTTGTTTTTATATTTTTTCACATACATCTGTAATAGCCCTTTCTTCTCCTTCAAAGATCTTTTTCTGAAATTATATTAGTAAATTTGGAGAGAAGAGCTGTTTCTAAAGTAGCCAATATCTCCTTGTTTTATTTTTAATGTCTTCTGGAAATGAGAGCAAATTGTTCATCAGGGCATTCAGGAGCAGTTGCCTGGAAGGAAAGGTATTAGAGGAGGAAAAAAGAAGGAAAAGTAGAACTGAACATTAGTTTTTCCTTGAGCTGCATATAGCAGTTCCTTGGAAATTATTTGTGTTTTCATTCATTCTTATTTGAATGTCTAGCTGATTTAAGTGTGGAGAAATATTTAATTAGGGATTAATGAAAGACCCTTTTATATTACAAATGGATGTGCCTTCAAGCTAATTTCCTCTGTTTAAAATCCCACATTGCTGAACTTTTAATTAAAAGTTTGAAATAAGTAAAATAAGTAAATTGATTTCTTTATGAAAAAACATATATCTAAATATTAAGCTGTACACATTTCTGCATCCTTACTATCCCATTTTAGCAGAGGTAGTACAGTTGTTCTTCAGTGAATTTGTGCTACATCTGGCTTTTCTTTCAACTTGCTGGAGTCAAAATCAAGTCCCTCTCACTCTTGAAAAGGTTCTCTTGTTTTGTAAAGTTATTTCCATAAGTCCACTTCCCAGTTTAGAAGTCAAACTGTAATTTGCTCCATGCTGTCCTTGTTGGCCATGCTTATCTCAAATGGCCATTTGGGGGGAGTAAAAATGCCAGCTCTCCCCCCAACCCCTTACACTTCTTTGAACCAAGGAAGAGCAACGCAGGAATCGAAGCAACAACCGTGAGTAACCGTGCATTGATTTCCATTTTGCCTACCTTTACTTGAGATGATAAAAGTAATTGGCAAGGACTGTGTCATTTACTCTGCTGGCAGGCCAGCTGAAAGTCAGATATTCTGTCGCACAAATCTTTTCTGTTTTCTCCCACATATCTTTCTCTTTATTTGACATTGAACAGTAATGGGAATTCGAGTTCCAATGAATCCTGTATCACTGAAAAGGAATTTCAAAAGAATTTTTTATAGTCAAAAGAGCATTCCACAGCATGTGAGCTGTGATTGTATGTATGCGCAAGCACCGTTCACAGCCTTGGTCTTCATAGGTCTCTGGAGGAATATAAGTAAGCCTCAGCAAGCTCATTAGTTAATTCTCTCCGTACAAGCATTTATTTTCCCTGCCCCCTTTTTCTTTCTTTTTGGTTGGTAGGGAAACCCTAGCATCTGACAGTGAACTTTTGGTCTCAATAAAGCAGTTATACAGGGTTTGGGTGGAATTTCTCTGAACTTCACTAAGAGGGAGAAAATGTGGAAAATGCTTCCTCCAAGCAAAATATGAACAAAATGTTGTGATTCATTAAACTGCTTCCTATTTGCCTGCAAGTGAGAACCTTACAGTTATTCAGCTGAATAGTGCATGGCCCTGAGGGGGCAGAGCCAACAGAAAAAGAGATGGCATTAGTCCAACAAGCAAAATGCATGTTTTCAAGAAAATTAGGAAATTTTGCTTCAGGCACATCCCTACTTGCACAGTGAGTTTGTTATATTGGGATTTTATACTGCTGTTTACTTTGGTTTTAAATAAGAAACGAAAGCCGCTTTTTAGTGTCACATGATATCTGGAGGGTGCTCCACAGAGTAGACCATCTGCTTTAATGGTTCCGTATGCATTTAACTTTGCTAGTTGAAGTCTTTTGAGTTTCACTGACTGGTCCAAGGGCCTGTTACTTTGGCTGGTTTTGGAGAAAGTTTGTATCAACTTCCTGGTACTGCGTCTTTGTTTCTGAAATACAAAACACTGGTTATGATAACCTATAAATAACTGCATGATAACCTATGAATAACTGCATTGTTATCACATTGTTTAATATTAGTCCAGTATCCCATCTGTATACTGCTGCTTGGAAAATTCAAATCTTTACCAATTTTAGAAGAAGAAAAAGAAGTTGAAGGCTGATCATAGAAGTCTAAGGACGTGCAGTTGAGCTGCTTCCAGGAGAGGGCAGTAGTGTCATACACAGCATTGATGGTAGCCTTCAAGTGCCAGCTGCTTGGGGAGGCATCATGAGTTCTAGCATCTGTATTGTCCTCAGTGTACAGAGGAGGAGATCTGTAGGGTCCCTTTCTCTGTATGCTCCTGTTCATGACATGCATGTGAAAACAGAAGCTCGGCAGGTTCTGTCTTCCAACACAATTAAAACTCTTGCAAGGGTAAGATTTGCCTGGGTACCTTGTTGTACAGAAGTGAGCGTACGTTTTGCCTGCACTACATGAATAACTTTAATCCTAGTTGACGTACTGGACTTGTGGTAGCGTGTTCATCTTCGTTGTAACTTGTGTAAAAGTCCTCGCCAATAGAGCATAGTATGTGAGGTGTTAGCTGGGTAGCAGAGGTCCCTAAACCTGGGAGTACCTGACCCGGACACACGCCCGTTCCATGGCCTGGAATAATTCCTGTAGTCTCTTTCAGTGCATTTATTGCATGTATATTACTATGCATGGTGTGTTGTTTACAGTGTATTTTTGACAGTGTTTCCTTTTGAAGTTACTGTTGTGTATTTACAAATGCAAATCCTGTTTTGTAAGTGAATTACTTTTCACTTTTGGCATATTACATTCAGGTGTCCATGTAGTTGCCCAGGTCCTCTTATATCCCGCAGAACTTTCAGAGGAAAAGGCTGCGGGAATGTCTGCCCCCTCCTGGCAAACAGGAAGGTTCGTGTTGCCATGCCACTGCCAACTTAAACACCCTGGAAGCTGCTCCTGCTCACTACCTCACTTTATCTGTCCAGATGGCAAATATTGCTGAGCTATAGCTAGTTTTCAAGCCACATAGGATTTGATTGCTTGTGCTCAGTGCCGTTCAGAGTATTTAAGAGCTGAATATATGGAATACTTTACAAGATTTCACATCTTACTACCTCATTGTGTATACTGTCTGTGTTATCTATTAGACAAACAGGGCAAATGACAAAATAGTTGCTTTTCCCTTACTATCATTTAGTTGTGGTCACAACTGCTTGAATGCAACTGCAGACTAGACTGTAGTGGTAAGAGGAAACCTGGGGAATGTGACATGGGGGAGAGAGAAGTGCTTAAAAAGATGAACTGTGAGCTTAATACCTCTAAGTAGCCAACAAGAACAGGACTATAATAGCCCCTTCTGTTCTCAGCTTGTCCTGGTGTGGGGTCTTGGTGCAGTAGCCGGGAAGCCTTACTGGGGAACCTATTGAGGAGGCAGTCCAAATAAATCACGGCCTCTGAAGTGGGATACTTGATACCATGACACTCATTAAGTCCTTGTTCTTCACTTTCCCTTTGTGCCACTGCACTTGCAAGTGAGGTGTCTCAGAGCAGAGCTGTGGCACCTTTGTCTCCAGAGCCCTCCCCATGGATCAGCCATAGCAGGTCCCCCCTCCTGCACGCCCACTGAAAGACATTCTTTGTCTACTAACAAGAGGCACAGGATTGTGTTGGAGTAAAGAAAAAACCCAACAAAACCCCAGCCCAGTAACCAAGACCAACCTTATCCTTATCCAAGGAAAGGCTGTTTCTTGAGACTACCCTGTATTTGTTTTTATATAAAGTTCTCAGCTGTTTCAAAAATTAAGCGGACCGCCTACAGATGAACGTGGTAAATTCCATGAGACACATGCAGAAAAACTCCTGCAGATGTCACCACATAGAGATTTTACATGAAAACTTAGAAAACCAAAGCTACTGGCTGCCGAGAGGAAATGGAAAAAGAAATAATGATGCCACATGGATCAACTCTGCATTGTGGGAAAAATGTTGACTTCGCCCCAAATGGTGAGGAGAAAAAGCCACGAGCGCTCCAGGAGCTCCGGCGCCACAGAAAGAGCTTACAGCAAACCCAAGGGAGGGAGGCAGGGGAAAGCTGGGCAGCACACAGCCCGGGAAAAGCTGATCTGCTGTAGCTGGGCTCGTGGCTGTTAGGTACGTGACAGTAATTTAAGCCCCTGTGAGCCTGCTAGTGGCGTGAAGGAAAAACTTGGCCAACCTGTAGCTACGCACAGCGAGTGATGGAATTTCTGTTGTCTCTCTTCACCGGGAGATGTGTGATGGACGCTGTTTGCCTTATGCAGCTTTTTTAAGAAGCAAAGAAAAAAACCTCCTCCTTGTTTTTTCATCACTCCTGTGTCCGCAGGTGCTGTCAATGGAAGCATCTTTGAGGAGCATCCATAGTCAGGTCGTTGGATCACTCTTAGTCCCAGGCAGATGGGAGCTCTTAATTTATTTTAAGCTTTTGTTTTCCTAGATGAAAATAATTGTTCAGCAAGTTGAGCTCAGAGTTTTAGAATGACTTGTCTTGAGTACATTACAGCACCCACATCCTATTGAATCACACTGTGTGTAGGCTCTTGGCAGGAGTGACTTCACATCTGTTTTAAAATTTTTGAGTCTCTCTTAATATAATAAAGATAATGTTTATGAGCCTTTAAAACTGTGGTGTGGGAAAGGGTCGGCTGACTGCTGAAAAGCTGGTGTGATGATGAAAATGAAATAACAAGAATAGACATGGTCTATATTATAAAAACATGTCTGACATGAAAACAATGGCTGCTTCTAATCCTTTAAGGCTGTGACTATGGTTTGTCCTGTAGATGCTGCCTTCAACTTCATTTAACTTTGGCTTGGAAAGGGAAAGACTATATAAATACAATAAGTTGATCTTTGGTGGGATAGCTTGTGGTGCCATGCTACTATCAAAGGAAACAAGCAACTGAGAGCATAGCTGTAGGGCAGCTTCTCAGCACTGCAACTGCTGTGTGTCTAGACTTTGCTGGTTTAGCTGTTAATCAGGTAGAGGAGATGAAGACGCTAACCTAGACATTCAGTGAGGAGTGAAATGATAATTGTCGAATCATTTCACTATGGGTTTTTGAATGTAATCTCTAATATTTGCGGATGAATTGTTATGAATTATCTATGGCCTCCTATGCTGATGTACACGAAGAAAATGTTAACTGGGTAATGCAAAACAGACAGGTATAATTAGCATGCAACTAGACTTCATTAAAACACATGTGAAGTAGTAACTTAGCTTAGTAAATGAAAACAGTTGTTTGTTCAATAACTATTTCAGCAGTCCTCCCTCTACTTAACAAGAAAATCTCTTTCCCTCCTGTGTTACACTTTCAAGAAAATATTGGGAAAACTTAATTGGGAAATATTGGGAAAACAAAGTTAGTTACACCTATACAAAAGGAAAGACTTTTGATTAAAGTCCGTGTTTGGCAAAATAAATGCTCTGTATTGATGAGACATCTTTTCTAAAAAGAGGGAAATAGTATGTTTTTATTGAGAAGAAACATTCAGCAAAATTGTTTTAACATCCTAATACTTCATGCCAGAATCCATGTAGTTTTTCCAAGGATTTTTCAAGAGCAATTAAAGTGAGTACTGGCTGTAGCACACTTGGCTGTTGAAAATTGCTGCCAGACCTTGTTTTAAAGTTTAGAACTTTTAGTCTCAGTCACTATCAGTTACCAGGCTGCTGAAGCAACTAAAAGTTGGATCCCAGAGTGGGTTCAGGGACAGTTCTTTTCCTTCCTGCATTCAAGAATCTCTAAAAAAAATCTAAAATGTGCGGAATAATCTAATAAACTGTTTTTCTCTGCACCTGTTGAAGATTTCAATCTCCTTGTGTAAGTAGATTGGCAGATGTGTAGGAAGGGTTTTTTTCCATGAAAAAAGTGGAGCTGTTTTCACAAACAATTTTGTATTTTTTTTCTTGTATTTTTATATCTGTCTCCCTGTCTGAAAAAGGTGTAAGTAACATCAATGCTTTAGTTTTAAGAAAACTGAGTCAGGAAAGCTGTGGTTTGCCAGAATGGTTTCTTTCAGGAATATGTTTTTTAAATTACATGTTTTTTCCTGAAGGAAAAATAAAACGTGGTTCTGAATATAAAAGAATGGTTCATATGAACCGTGAAAGTCATTTTGACACTGGGATTTCACATCCTGTGGCATTGCTGCTTGTGAAGCATTTTGCTCAGTGTTGCACTGGCTTGGCTGTTTGTGCAACCATATGCGAGTGTGTATCAAGGAATAGATCTGGCCTACAGAAACCCCAGGGGTTTTGTTCTTTTAAAAAAACTTGTGGAACCAGAGCTGAACATGTTTTATATCAGGTGCTTTCCACAAATGTGGTCCACACTTGGATGCTATTTTCTTACCCTTTTGAGAAGTTAAGATGGAGTACTGTAATTATTGTAATTCTGTAATTATTATAGAGTACTGTAATTATTATATGCTATAAGGGGTCAAGATTTTGTTATAAACATAATGCAGTTGGAAAACTTATTTGTTTATAGCAAAGTATCATGAGAAGGATCTTAGATGCATTTAAGGTAAACAAACAAAAATGAATCTCTGAGGTTAGCCTGTGGCTCGGAGTCATCATTTTTCCTTGGGATTGCCCAAGTTGTTTGGTAAATTTAATGTTCTTTCATGTTATTGGCTCAATTGAAAAGTTGAGAAATGTGAAACTAGAAAGATGTTGATGTTCTTGACATAATAAATGATATAACTCAAAGGCCAAACCAAGCTTAGATAGCAAGTCTGCTCATGTCATTACCAATAGTTTTTTCTGTTGGACTTGCGAGCGGTTACTTGGTCATTTCACAGGTCAGTGTCAAGTGCCTTGTTCTGTTGTGTAGCTTCTTACTTAGATGTGAGCATAAATGCCTCATTGCGACAGTTTCAAGAATTTTTGGAGCACAATTATCTGTTTAAATCATTCTTTCAAATGTATACACTTGCTACAGCCACAGTGTAAGAGCCTGAATTAGGTGTCTTCAGGTCGTAACAGTGAGTTAGCAAGTCCAGCATTTGAAATACAGAGTAAGCAGAACTAAATAATCACCGGCTTCTGGTTCTGACAGAAAAGAGACCATCTGTCTTTTCTGTGCAAAACATTGCATTTATCAGGAGCAAGCTTGCTGCTTCCAGAGGGGCTCCAGTAGAGAGATCCGTAGCTGTCAAGTGATAAATGTTACTGATTAACAGGTGGCCTTCAACATTTGTAGTCATTGCTGATCAGATGGTATATTGCCCACGTTGTGTCATGGACCACCGTGTGCTAGAACAAGGAGGTAAAACCAACAGAAATGTATCATTTTTTGCTTTCAGTGATGGCAATAGCCTTACTAAATAAATATTGAAAGAAACCAGACACCAATGCTTCTCTGCATGGAGACCAAAACCTAATGTTTTGTTGGTTCAATTCAGTTAATAAATAATTCTTGGTGAGTTAAGAAAGATAATTCCTTCATGTGATCGTGATAGAACTTTCTCTGAAGATCTGTATTCCAGTCACTGACCAGAAATTTCCATTGTTCATGAACGTTACTCATTTTTAGGCTCAAGACATGAAACATCTCCTTCAGAATGTGACAAATGGGGGTGGTGGGGAGGACTGTGCGTTACCCTCAGGAGAGCAGGGCTCTGGAAGAGCAGGGCATTGCCCTTGGCAGGACCATGGAGCAGGGCAACACAGCTGGCAGGTGGGTGGATGGTGCTGGCTTGAAAGGCCTGAACACGAACTGACTGCTTCAGCGTTGTATTAACTTGTCATGGACACTTAGTCTCCTATAGAGTTGGGTAAAGAGGAAGGCCATCCCAACTTCTCATGCAAAAAATCTCAGTAAGAAATTAATGATGGTACAATCAGTTGGCTTTTCTTGGAAGCACAATAAATGGATGGAGACTCACGCCTGCATTAGCAAGGAAAATCATCTCCTGAAACCTAAAAGAAAGTACATATCCTGAAAGTGATCCTCACTACAGGGAAGACATGGAGGTGCTGGAGCGTGTCCAGAGAAGGGCAACCGAGCTGGTGAGGGGCCTGGAGCACCAGTCTTGTGAGGAGCAGCTGAGGGAACTGGGACTGTTCAGCCTGGAGAAGAGGAGGCTGAGGGGAGACCTCATCGCTCTCTACAACTGCCTGAACGGGGGTTGTAGTGAGGTGGGTGCTGGTCTCTTCTGTCAGGTGGCTGGAGATAGGATGAGAGGAAATGGCCTCAAGTTGTGGCAGGGGAGGTTTAGGTTGGATATCAGGAAAAATTTCTTTACTGAAAGGGCTGTCAGGCATTGGAACAGGCTGCCCAGGGAAGTGGTTGAGTCACCGTCCCTGGAGGTATTAAAAAAGCGCGTAGACAAGGCACTTCAGGACATGGTTTAGTGGGCATGGTTGACAGTTGGACTCGATCTTAAACATCTTTTCCAACCTAAATGATTCTATGATTCTAAGTGCGATGAGCCTATCCACTACTTGGTTTGTACTGCCTACGGATGCTCTGTTAAATTTTAGTGAGGCAAGAGTGACATCCAAAGTTAAGTAGATTATTTGGCGCATTTTTCCTACTGTATTATTAGTGCATTTTAATTTTTCTATTGTAAAATGTGTTTCATTTATAGAATACCTTACCTAGCTTTAAATAATTTCTGTCTAGTAAAAATGTGACATAATTAATATCACTACAGGAGCATTTGTGTGGTATTTTCAGTTAAACCAAACAATTACTATAGGACTGTTTGTAAATTATAGCAGCAGCAGAAAAATCCATTAGATACTTGTTGCAAAAATCATTACATCAATTGCATTTGATTTTTTCTTTCTTTTGCTTAATACAGAACAGAGATGATAAGAATATCAAGCTACCACTCTAATAGTTTTCTCTAGGACTAACAATTATATTTGTTACCAAAATCATTATAACATTCACAATTTCATTATTTTAGATTGCAGCACATGCAGCCAAATGCAACAGCTATGAGGATTGTGAATTTATGGTCACGGTCTTCCAGTATCTTGCTGTATTTTAATTGTTTTATTTATTGATTCTAAAATGGTGAATGTTTTCAGGTTTTGGTAGCTACTAAGGGGAAAAAAAAAGAAATGCTTCCTAGTTCATTTGGACATCAGATTTTAGCATCTCAAAAGAGTTTGAAAGAAAACTGGAATGCCATTTAAACATATTTATTATATATAGAATATATGAAATAAATTTATAAATGTATGTATAATATTATGGCAATAACCACATGCTCCTGAATTTCCTACCCCTTCCTTCTCCTTAGTGCTAGTGCAGATTTGTGTGTGTTTCTGAATGACTGAAAAGGGTATGATATTCATCAGGGAACTCTGCCATTCCTAATGGTATTGAAATCTCTTGGGTACATGGTGGATATTTCTTGTTCACATGCTTAGGGATGGACAGATGTAACAGATCTGGGGTTTGTAGTCTCCATTAAGCCATGTGAAGAGGTCAAGTAGACCCAAATTAGTGCTAATTCAGCTCTTATTACTACACCAACTGTTCTCAGTCCCAAATTGCTTCCAGTCAGATCTGGCACCCAAAGACTCACATGAGCAGCTTTTCTTGATGTTATCTACAAAAGATAGATAACAACAACTTTCTGTAAGCAACGCAGCATAAATACTGTTAGATGTTAAGTGAAGTCTTCAGTTTAAAAAACAGCTTGTGAACTTTGCTACAAAAATGTACTCATCTTCAGGATGCTTTGATGCTCTGTATGCTACACCCCGTATGTTGATACCTGGATGTAAGGAGGACCTTGTTTTCCATTATGACGGTTGAGAGCAACGGACCCCAGGCTGCCCAGACAGATTGTATAGTCTCCATCCTTGGAGGTTTTGAGGACCAGACAGGATAAAGCCATGATCAACCATGTCTGACCTCAGAGCTGGCCTTGTTTTAGACTGGGGACAATCCAGGCTTCCCTTCCAACCTGAATTATCCTGTGATTCTAGGGTCTTGGGTGAAGAGGGAGGAGACAGAGACCCTATTTCTACCCTTGTTAGCTGCAGTATGCAGAAGAAGATACTGCTCTGAAACTCAGACATTGGTTCTGGCATAACTTTTTTTACTGGTCCAAAATAATTTTCCCATATACTCCTTGTGATTTAGTGTTATTTCTGTCCCTGTGAATATGCTTAGTAGAAAGTCATGCAATTAACTGAGTCATCCACATTAGTCACTCCATTTTTATTGTATGAAGAGATTTCCTTACATTTTCCTTTGCTTATTTTGTTGTGACTCTTCTGAAATGACACGTTTTCATTCTGAGGGAAACAGAGAAATGGCCAGTGAATCTGGGTTTATAATGCACTGGGTTTTAAATTAGTTTCTGGACTAATTAATTTCTGAACTGATTTCTAAGGCAGTCCTTTTCAGTAACGATATCTGTCTTGCCTTCTCAGTATGTTTGGCTGTCATTATGAAACTAGAATTCTAATTTTTTTATCCAGACCTAGTAGGATGATATATTCTTTTTTTTTTTTTTGGGTATACTTCCAAAATAAATTTCATTTTTTCCGTAAGTTGTCTGCATCTGTTTTGTGATTTTTTATTTTTTTTTTAAGAATTACTCAAATACATGATGATTATCTGTTCTGACTGATTGAGTCAGTGTATCAAATGCACAGGCACTAGAAGGAATGCTTGCGCTGGAGATTGCAATGTTAGAATGGCATGTTTGAACACTCACGCGTAGCATGCAAACTTTGTACTTCATAGCGTGATCATTTTGTCAGGGCAGTGCGTTCTGTATCATTTAGAACATACCAGTCACTTGGAATTCAAACAAGTATCTAATTCAGTGATTGATTGTGCTTAAGAGTAGGGAAACAATAAATAACTCCAGGCATTATAATCTGATGAATTTTTTTACTTGTTTGCACACTCATAATTTCCAGTGAGATTAAATGGAGAGATGTGTGAATTTGTCATATTTGGGCCACGTTCCTGTGTGTTAATGAGACATCTTAAATACTTGTGCTGTAATTGCACTCACTTTTAAAGTATTGTTGTTATTCTGTATGTTACAGCCTGGTACAATAGGTGAAGATCAAGAGGAGGCAGTACAGCCAAGTTTTGCCTAATGAAAAGGGTAGAACGAGTGATTTAAAAATGAGGTTTCATTGGAGTGGCAGTTTGGTTTGGTTGGTGGGGGGGTTGTTTTGTTTTTTTCTTTTTGTTTGTTTTTGTTTGAGGTGATGGGCATAGTTCCACAGAAAATACCATTTGAATTTTAGTAATGTTCACGTGGCATCAAGACCTTGGCTTTATTTCAAGGAGTTAGGTTGAATGATAGCGTAATACTACTGATACCACTTCACCTTTGAAAGCAGCCAGTCCCATGAGCGAGACCTTTCAACCTGGTTAGACTAAAGCTTTCTGTAGTTTAGATGTTAATATTTCTGGCCACCTACAAGCTGGGGTGCAATGCTCATTTGAGGGTACAGTTTAATATAGCATAAAAATATCCCTGATCGTGCACTGTTTATCCTGCATGTGTGAATGATCATTTAGTGTTCAATATAGAATGTATATCCTTTTTAAAGGCTCAGAATATATACGTTGTAGTATTAATAGCTCATATAATCTAGTAGTAGATAAATCTCATCTGTGTTATACAAGAGATCAGACTTAATGAATGCAGTAGTCCGTTCTGGTCTAAAATCTATGGATAGATTCTCATTTGGTTTCTGGGTTTTTTGGTTTGACTTAAATAGTGTTAGCATTTGTTCTCCTTTCTCCTGCCCCTGTAATCTGAGAATTCTTGCATCAAAAGATCAGTTTAGCCAAATATTTATAACGCAAGGAAAAATTAGTTTCATTTGCTCGTGTTTAAAGGAAACTATGATTCATTTCACAGATTCTGCCATGAAATAGGACTGGGGGACTTGGTCCTGGGAGGTGCAGAGGGAGTCAGGCAGGCACTAGGACTGCTGTCCTGATTTGTCTTTTCCTTTGATATAATTCTGTAAACGATTCTTAGTATTCTTCTTTTAACTGACAAAAAGAAATATGTCAGCCTTTTTCTAGTTCAGTCAGAACTGTGTGGTGCTGCTGGATTTGTCTGGATAGGGACAGACCTTGACCCTAGTATGGTTCCCCCAAAAGTCCCCGTTGGGTAGATTGCTTTAGATTTCTATTAATGTCATCTTATTTACATTTACAGTAGATGTGTTCAATTCTTCCTGTGCTCTGAATACCTATGAATCTCTTTGCATAGAGCCTGTGTGGCTTTTTCCACTGAGCATTGGGCTTATCGGAGGGAATCAGAAATGTGCTAAGAGGATCTTGACAAAGTTGCTCAGCTGATCAGTCCAGCAGCACTGGAGCTTGCTCAGTGTGTGTGCGCGCCTTTTTTGTATGTCCCCATGAATATTTCTGTGCAGATGTAAGCGTCTGCTGTATATTGCATTGGGAGTAATTTACAGATGTCTGGTAGATCAGTTTACTTTGTAGCTCCATATATACTCTTTCACCAGATGACTTGAAGCCTGTTTTCAAAGTGATGCTTGAGTACACAAAACAGAGGGAAGCTGCTTGCTGTGTGGCTTGTATCAATAGAAAGAAACAAATGTACTTTTGGTTACTTACAAATGCATAACTGTTTGAAGCATGAATTTCCAAGGAGAGGGAAGTTGAATATAGGTATAATGGGTTATGCAGGCTTCTGGCTGGAGACGTTTAGGCTTTGCTATAGGTATATCTTCTTATTTTCATACGGGTGCAATGAGAAGAATACAGAGTTTTCTGTTTCTGGCAAGTGGTGTTAAGAGTTCATTGAAAGTGAATCTATGAGTAACACTTTATCTGTCTGTCATTGGGATAACATTAAATCTATTAGAGATCAGTAGGAACATTGAAAAGAAGTTATGGATTCAAACAAAACCGAAGCTATACAGAAAATAGAGCAGGATTCTTTCCTTGAATGATTTTGTTTGTTTGGTTTTTTTAACCTGAACTTGTTCCACAGTGATTGTTTTAGAAATAGATTTCAGTGATAAAAATGTGCATGTTTTACACGGTGAAAATAGAGTGAACTGAAATGGTAGGGTGCAAGTTGAGGGAGTAATCATCTTAGAATTACTCAATTTGAGGAAAAAATAGTCTAAGCAAGGATACTTTTATGGCTAGGAATGGTTATCTTAACCATTGGTAACACGAAGACTCGCCAAATGTGGTGTTTGTGATTCCCATACCTTCCCCACGCAGAGTCTACAGAGAAACAAAAAAACCCCAAAGTAAATAAGAGAAGGGTTTGCAAAGAAACAGTTGTGCAGCTCAGGACTGTACAGCATCAGTAATGCAAGACATAGCCAAGAAGGGCATTTAGCAGCAGATGCTGTGAAAATCAACTGTTTTAAGTGGAGGTAGCTATTTAAACATCTTATTATAGAACGAGTATTTGCAACAGATCTCCAGATAAAACAATTTTAAAAGCCTCTCTTAATGGTGTTGCCCTCAATTTAATAACAAACTAACAGCACACTCTGTTGGTGAAACCAAGCTCCTCGCAATTTTTTCTATGCATAAAAGATGGTACATCAAGGCTCTTCTACACAAAAACAGGCAAAGGGCTGAGGTTAAGTACCTGATAGGGGTATTTTTATAACTTACTGCTAAAGGAAGAAAACACAAGCAGTCTTGCAAATTGAATCAATCAGTGATTCTAGGGCTATTGCATACTGTACTTGTGATCGTTGAGAAATATTTGTCCTCCTTGGTGATAGAACCATCTTAGAGCCCACATAGAAGAAATATTTCTAGCTGCACCACTCTGAAACTGCAGTCTCTTGTTATTTTGGTTTTGTCACAGTGTGTCTCTTTCATGCAATTAAGTCATACAATTAAATTTCATCCAATTAAAGGGAGGGGAAGGGAGGATGAGGGCAAGACTGCCTTTTTCTACTGGAACGTTTTGGGAATCCCTGTCTTTGCAAATAATTTCATGGAGTCTAAAGTTAGACTAAACAGTGTATTAGAAATGTATCATTGTATGGAAGATTGCTTCTGCCTTGGTAAACAAAAAGGGGATAGAATTGCTCTTTGTTTGATGTGCCTTCTAGCTTCACATAGTACATTTAATTCTTCCCAGAAAGTACTCTCATACTAATACAGCTCTTTTGAAGGTTTTCTTCAACGTCTGTATCCAAATTACAAAGTGGTTACTAGGCACACACACACACAAATACACAAAAAGAGCTCACCACCAGGCTTTCTGCTGTTGTTTAAAGCAAGCAAAACATTTATCCTGCTTTTCTCTTCTGCCTAACAATTCAGAGCACAGCATGGTTTTATTAGTCGGTTGATTGCAGTTGTAAGTCCTTTCCCTTCTACTCCCATCACTTCTTGTTTTTCTATGAGGTTCATGCACCATTGAGGGTCCTAGTGGGAATGAGACCAGAGGGCAATGCTGTTGGGGAGCTTGGGGGATAGGGTTGTAGAGGAAAGGAAAGGGGATTTAGTACTGATAGAGAAGAGGATCTTGGGCAGCAGTTTGGGGGGAGAGTTAAAAGATTAGACAATAAATTTACTTAACAGAGACTAATCTACTGGGACTGAACTTCATATCCTGTTTTGGGATAATATATTTCCTTCTGTGCTCTGGAATGAATCTGTCATCTCAAGTCTAATAATGAGAGGCAGAAGATTTTTAATCTCTGACCCCCTTCCGTATAATTTAATAAAGGCTGGTTTCTTTATTTTATTTGGAAGCTAACTTATTAAACTTGTTCTTACTGTTCCTCTGAAAAACACAATTCAGGATTTTGCATCTTAAGGTTTTTAAAAATGGATTTGGGTTTTTATTTGAGTTGGGGACAATAATGTACTTGCAAAGTATTTGTTATAGGCCTCGTTTCAGAGCACAGTTGTTTATCTCTCAGCATCTCTGTTGAAATGCAGAGATGAGAAGCAGAGTCAGGCATGCTGTTTGCACATTCTTGGCTCCGCATCATCACTGGATTCCATCTGACTGGGGTAGACAGAGGCGGGAGACCTAAAGCTGGCGTGTGACTTTCTGTAGCAGGGAATGATCGTTATGTGGGATGCTGAGTGGGGTTTTGAATGTGGTAACCACATGCATAATTAGCTATAAAATCACAAAAGTTGTCCTCCTCGCTCCAACTGGCTGCTTCTCATGTGGCAGTAATTACAGCTGCTGTGGAAGTGCCACACCACTGACCTGACACACTGACTTTGCCAAGCTACTCGGTCCTCTGCAATTTCTTGGAAAAAGCTCTCCTCAACTCCTGGGGAGCCCCAAAACATGCTTTGATTATAAATCACTCTGTGGGCCTGTGAAAAGTTGTTACTGCCAAGGAACGTGGTAGCAGGTCACGCTTAGATCTCTCTCCTTGCTATACCTGATTAAAGAAGAGTCAGCAAAATACAGCAAAGTACAAGGTTGGCCTTCTGACAGCAAATTTAGAAACAAAATACAAAAGGAAATAAACCCGAGCCCTTTCCTTAAAGGTCTGTCTGAAGTTTGGGTCTGTGTTAAAGCAGTGTTAAGGACTGGCATCTCCTAAGGACCTCTGTCCAAAGGATGTCTCCAGCAGCAGTCAAGCTCCTTCAGTGCAAACCGACCAGTTTTGCCGACCAGCTCATCACAGACGTGTATCGGGGATATTCAAAGCACTTCTGAGATTCTGCTTCCTACATAAGGCTGTTTACCGTGCTCTTTCTATAAAAAGCCTTTTCATATAATTATTTTTAGCTTCAGAGTTTTCACTTTGGTTTTTTTGTATTACAAAAGGATCAAACGTGACAAGGGATGAATTTCACATATGTCACAGTGAATTTTAGAGACTGAATTAGAGAGAGTAATGCAGGCCTTGCAAGTAGCCGTGCAAGCAAATTCTTAGATTTCTGTCAAAATTAGAAGTATAGTCTTGACAGTGATTAAGAACTTATTTTCACACCTCCCAGAAGCTCAAAGCTAAGCAGGCATCTCTTGAAACTATTAAGTGTTGAATGGTTACCGTCTTTTTGATCTTCCAGGTTGCTGTATCCTATGTTCAATTCATGTTCTGGACACTTACGTTGGCTTTGTAGATAACGCTGAGGTGTGGGAATTTAAGTACCTTGTAGCATGATCGCACAGTTTATGCAGTGTGTTATTCAGTCCTTTTCAAAAAGGGGCTTTAGAAGACCTGGGCATTCCTAACACAGCACATTATTCTGAGAGTTAAAATTGCTAGTATTAACATAGAGGACAGTCCTTTCTTTTTGAAAAAATGGAACTCAAAATTCAGCATATTCATATGCTGGAGTCCAGATGCTCAGTGAAGCTAGCGATGGCTTTGGAATAACTGAAGTGGAACTGTGCTACTTGATACCGGCCGTTTAGTCTCAGCTTTGTGTATCAGGCATGCATGAACAAGTGTGGCTCTTCTGTGACTTTCTGGGTGACTTTTTTGTGGTTGATATTGGATTGGGAAATTAACAAAATCTTGGATTTAAAAATAGAATTAATTTAGGGATGTCAGTCCTCTAGGGAACATGATTAAAATGTGAATATTTTGTTATAGTCACTGATTTCCATAGTAACAGCGAGTCAGACTCATCAGATTCCACAGTCTCTTTTATATCCTACTGTTACCTTGTTGTTGAACAGCTTTCCTCTTCAGAGCAAAACCCAATAACTCTTATTTTCCATTAGCTGTAACAGGTCCAGTAATTAGAACAGTAAATTTTGTCCAGTAAATAGAGCATGTACTTAGTTGTGATACTGCTGGTTTTACAGCAGAAGAAAAATGGTGACAATGGCAGTTTTAGAACTGATACTAGTATTTTCATATAATTTAAACAGCAATTATGAAAAAAAAAAAAACAACCCTGTTTTGCTTCATCTTGATAAATGATATATTATGGATGTCTCTATATGTTTTGTCTTCAGAGAGACTTCTATTAAAATGTTTTATATACAAAGTACATTTGCTCCTTCCTTTTGATTGTGTAAGTGGAAGAAAAAAGATAGATGAAAATTGACTATTCATGAATGGTAATGGGAACAAAAGTGCAGGTTGAAAGAAAGATGGTTTTTTTTCATTGGGAAAGGTGATTTTCTGTAGCGTAGAGACAAGAACACTGGATTAGAACATCTGGAATGTTTGGCTTATCCCCATTAATCTTGAAAGTCAATTTTGTGACTTCTGTGGATTTATTTTTCCCCCTTTTTTAGCACTCTGAGTCATTAAATCGTCTGCTTCATTATACGCATTAGTACATCGCACTCCATAAATCTAAATAGTAACTGCTATTCTTGTGAATGTAGCTATTATTTCTGGGTTTGCTGTCTGTCTGTGTGAATTCATATCCTATTTTTTTCCCCCCATTTATTTGAAGGTTCCAAAGTTACCTGTTTGCTTAGTAACAAAGACCTAAAGCCACATCAGTGACCTCAAGGAAGTCTGATGCTTCCTTCAAAGTAGGCAGAATTTCAAATCATGTTTCTGTAGAATTCTTTGAACTGTTGCTAGATGGTAAACTTACTTTTCACACACAGTCTCTCTTTCTTGAAAAAAAAAAAAAAAAAGGGGGGGGGGGGGAAAGTCCCAGGTGGAACGGGAGGCGAGACACCCTGTTTCACCTCTGCAAGTTGTCTCTCCAGGTCAGGTCCAAGGGGCTTTTAAGTGGGCTCCTGGGGCAGGTGCTTGTCTAGTTTGTGCTTGTTCTATGGGTAAATAAATGACTTCAGTCTCCAGGACTGTCTCCAAGGCCTTTCAACACCACCATAAATTCTTATTATCCGGACAAAATCAAAACCTATTTCTAATAGAAAAAGCAGGTCTTTTGTTTCCTTTTTTTGTTAAATTATTTTAAGGCAAAAGAAGCCAAGCGCAATTGCCTAAAATATTAAAAACTTCAAGCAGATTTTGTTCTGCTCCCTTGCTTGGTCTTCTGTAGTTAATTGAGTAACACACTGAAACAGGAGGGGATTTTGAAAAGGGAAACAAATGCAAGTGACTCGGCATTCCTGAGGTACCCTACAAATACTATGGAGGGCTTAAGAAATGTAGTTTGCAGTGTGTTTTCATAAGCTAGGATGTCATTTTAGCATTAAGAAGGTTTATTTGACTGATTCTACAGCAGGAGGGGTGAGCAAAGTGGTTTATGCTTTATGGTTTTCCCCTTACTAGGAAGTAGAAGCAGCACAGGGTAGGCTGATGTCTTCCTAATATTAGATGTCACTTGGCAAAAATTTTCTCTGTAAGACACAGTTTGGGGCTATTCTGTTCTAAATTTTTAAGTTAGTGAAACTGTTTAAATAGCAATAAATCATTTTTCAGACTGGCCAGAATTAAAAGAGGTCATGGGCTAAACTGCAAGTACTGGAATGGTAAACTGTTTTGAATATCTTTACAAACGTTTTCTTCCAAAGTTTATATTTGTTGTATTCTGGGTGTGTTAAAGCTGAAGAGGTTTTAACATTTTGATCTCTAAGTCTAGAGTTTTAAACAAATCTAAAAGTCTGAGAAAAATTGTTACCCATTTCACTAGTGCCACTTGGAAAGGATTTTTCTAGCAGTAGTTACCATCCACACACTGTAAAATAATACCTGCAGATTAGATGGCCTGAGAGCAACTTGTTACCTTTGTCTTTTGTCCTGTTTTGTCCCTGACAAAGTTGCCCATAAGGAGGAGTTTTCTTAACAAGCCCCCTTCATAGTTCTCTGGCAATGTGGAGTAATCCTAGTGTAAAAGTAAATTAGGCCCCCAAATTAGGGAGTTTTTTCTATGCCATGTGAAATTACCACATTTGAACAGATGGCTGCTGAATATTCACTTTCTAGGAATAAAAAGAAAAAAAAAGAAGTTATAGTTTTTTCTACAGAAATGCCTATCTTCAGCAAGGTTTAAAATGTAAAGGTAATCATTAGCTTTTACAGAGAAGCTGGTCTCCTTTAGAGAGGGCCTTTCAGTGTCACCAGGGTAATGTAGAGAGCATGATCTGAGACTTTATTAAATGCACGGTTGATTTTTGCTTTGTGTCAGTTCACATGTGTTTGTGACATTATTTACAGTGCCTGTCCCATCCTGAGCACTGTAAACATGATTGAAATCAAAACATAATATTCAGAGTGTGATTTCTTATTTAAATTATAGAATAAATGGTTTGTGGTTTTGTTTCATGGATAAACAGGGACCATTAGTTTTGTGAGCAATAACTATTGTATGCAACAGGCTCTTTAATCCTCAAGTTATCATCTTTCTTGAACTTCACCTTGCAAGCTGAAGAGCTCTCCTGAGAGCTGGGATGGAAGAAGGTAACTGCAAGTTTTGAAAGTACAGAGACTGACCTTACTTTTGCTAATACTCTTAGCTATCCAGTCAGTCAGCTTTCCTCACTGAATTTTTCTTTCAAATCTTTTATGGGACCTCTGTATGGACTTGATTTAAATTATTTTTGTTAAAACAGTATTCTATGTTTATACTAATAATGGGAAACATAGTGCAGAGTGTAAATAATAACCGAGGAAGGGGAAGGAAAAAGATGGAGAGCTATGGCCAACAGTGCAAGGCAGGCAGAGAATAAACATTTTCTTGGTGCAAGAAAAATTGTAATTAGGAAAAAAGAGATGTAAACACAAATAGCATGTAACAATGTAGTCGCTGTAGATGTTAGATTATTTCAGCAGTTAGATTATTTCTGCAGTGAGTATATACTGAATAGTGAACCTATGCTCTCTGTGAGAACTACCTGAAAAATATTTCTGTTTTAATGACGTGTTTCAGTCACTAATATGAAAAAGATGCTTTTAGTTGCTTTAACGTGGGAAAAATACGGATTTGTTTCATACCTTCACAACTACAAGAGTCAATAAATTTCCCTGAAACAACATGCTGAAAAACTTGATAGAAAGTTTCCCGTTGTGGTTCACCTTCAAGTATATAAAATACAAATTATAAGCGATGTAGCACTTCTCAACAAGTTTGGAGGATGTGACATCTGTGCGTTATAGGCAAAGTTGCAGTATGTCTATCTCTGTCACTGAGACTTCTCCATGTAGCTTTATATAGTCACAGTTGATCTATTAGAAACTATAGTTGCTGGAAAAGTTATGAAAACATTGGCTAATATTTTACAGACTTGAGTTTATTTTTCCAAGGATTTTACCTTTCGTTTATCCCAGAACCTTTAACAAACTGGGTGGTGAAAATATCGTATTACGTTTGAATGATGGTACCTTGGACCCAGCTTTCTCCAAAGTGTGTGATGTACGAAATGGAAGTGTGTGGGCACTGACTCATAAAATAAGTATAGACGTGTCCGGTGTGACCTGAGCTTGGTTTCTTCTCCATGTGTTGATGCCCCGAGAGGTGTGCTGCGGCTGGAGAGGAAGGGGGTGGCATTCTGCTCCGCTAACACAGCAAGGCTGCTTCCTTCACTGACGGAACTTAAATAATAGCAGTTCAATCGAAGTACCATTTTGCGTACGTGTTGTTTTAAATGAATCTCAGATACTTATTTGCAGGAAGCATGTTTTTTTGGTTTTGTTTTTTTTTTTTTCCCCTTGGCACAGCAAGCCAAATCATTATCCGTGAAATTCCACATACTGTCAGTTTTTTTCAGGCAGTGTAGGTAGGTAGATTGTGTTTTGTTCAGAGTGAGATTTCTAATAGCAAAATTGTATATTTATGATGATACAAATAGTTATACAATAATCTCGTGTATTTAAGCGTTCTAGTTACAGAAGCAAACCCAAAGTATATTAGAATCCTATTTTTAACTCTGCCAATGGTCAAGACAGTATATGACAGTCTTTTTTTTAAATGGCTCTGACAAAGGATACATGTGGAATGCCTTTCTTAACCACAACCAAGATGTTGTAGAAACCTTAATTTGAGAGTTAGAAAAAGAGATGTTCGCTTTACACAAGTATCCTTAGACTAAAATTCTTACTGTGAATATTTGTGTGAAGAACAGATATTAATCAAAATTAGGAAATGCCTAAAGACAAACATTAAAGAATTTATAAATGTGATTATTTGTTCTGAGAACCTAATTTCAAAGGACATGAACCAGTTTTTGATCTTGGAGCCATTCACAGGCTCCAGCCAGAATGGTGTATGGATTAAATTTTTAATATTTGAAGCACTTGATGAAATGCTTTCAACATTTAACAATGTCAGTGTCAAAACTATTATTTATGGAATGTAATTGGCAATTTTTTTCTGTTTGATAATCTGGGCATATAGAAATGATTTATCAGAAAATTTATTTGTTGTCAGGACTGATATAGGAACCTTTATAACCTACTGCAATGGAACTGTTTGTTCTTGAGAATGAAAGAGCCCAGTCCTTGTAGATCATGAGGTCTGAAGACATTGCCAATTTAATACTGTGAATACGGTGGTTTGCATTTTGGTTGTTTAGCCTCAGGAAGGAGAATTATCTGTAGAGGAGAGTAAGAGCTTAAAAAAATGCTGGTTTATGGCTTTTGGATTTTGTTATCTTTAATTCACGCCCTAGGTGCCAGTAGCGGCTGTGAGTAAAGAGTCTGTCCAAATTTCAGTAGTGGATGAAAACTGTGAGCCCTGCATTTGATCAGTTGTCCTCGGCGGTGTACAGCGGTGTACTTTAATGAGACTTCATTCGAGTTCATTACCAGGGAAGGAGCCCCAGCATTTTGCTGGCAGAAAAGAAGTGCAATACAACAGCAAGTCAGGGTCGTTCGTTCTCTAAGTAGCTGCAGGAGGCCAGTGCTGCTCCAGAAATAGGCTTCTCTGTCCCGGTAGTTGGAACTGGGCTGCTTTAATCGGCTTTTGCTCAGCAGCATCTGAAAGTGAGGAGGACTGGTGGGGACTTGCTGGAGGATTGATGCCTGCCGTCTCCGTCTTTCTCGCTTTCTCACCATGAAAGCAGCAAGGTGCACAAGGTTCCGTGGCAGCCGAGTGATGTGGAGGCATACATCTGGACCATTACAACTTGCTTTAAAAGGACACCAATTCATGTTCTGCATGCTCGAAGCAACTAGAAAACCACCACATTCTCCTAGGCTGAGATAGTCAGTGATCAGCAGAGGGCACCACATCCTATCGACACAGCTCGCTACCTGGGTGAAAGATAGGAGGAGTTCAGGTTTGCCTTACTATGTTTTAAGAATTGCGTTACGACTTTGGTCTTCAGCAGAGATTGAAGTTCAATGATCTTAATGCTTTCTACATACTTTCCTTTAAGGCTTTTGGTCCCTAAACACTATTTCAATCTTACTGTATATTGTTAAAAAGAAAATTTCAGGTGAGTAACCTGTTCCAATATCCTCTCTCCAAAGGCTCTGGCACTCCTAGCCATGTGTGCATAGCATCTGGAGGCTCTGCTGATCTGCTCTGTGATTTCAGAGGGAATAAGATTATTCAGTTACGACTTAAAATTGTAAAACCAAGAAAAAGCACTACTATTTTTCTTTTTTTTTTTTAACAGAGAAAGGTTGGAACAGGCCAACAGGAGATGATTATGTGGAGAGTGAGGATGGTATTAATTTCATATTGCCAGAGTTGCTGCATGAGGAAAGGTATCAGAAAATTAATCAACAAAGCTTTTCTAAAAATAACACCAGCTTCTGGCTTTCTTTTCCATAAGAATTGCAAAGAAACTTAAGTTTCTTGACATTAGCCCCTGAAGGAGCAAGAAAAAAGATTGATGAAAACAAATGCTTTGATTAGGAAAACAAGTATTTAGTTAGTGAAACTCTCACAGGTTTTATTGGAAGTTGCCAGCCCTGCAGTGGCACAATCTTTCCTTCCCTCTCGCAGTATGGCAAAATGTCCTCAGCTCCTTCTTACTGTTGCAAGCGTTTAACTGACATAAATTACTATTTTGGTGGAACAAAATGTTGGAGCTTTTCTAATACAAGAAGGAAAAAGAAGAATAGGCAAGTAGGCAGTGAAGCTACAGACATCAACTGTGTTTTTCAAACTATACAAGTTAGCTTTAATGTTTTTACCAGAGTGCATCACCTCACATAATTTCTCAAGCTTTTTATAGCTTTACTAATGATGCTCTCATTTCTTCTATAATCTGTTGCAGTCCTACACATTAGATTCAGTGATGACTTTGCAGAAAACATAGAATATGATGTTGGCTGGGATTCCCTTCCCTGGAGGTACGAGACATTTGAGTTAGGTGAGAGAGGGCAAAGAGTTTGCAGTTTTTCCTGGCAGTGGTTCAGTGCATTTCTGTGTTTGTTGTGACTCTGAAAAAGCCTTTTATTTAGTCTTTGCATGAAATGCTTCGTGCCTTTCTTTTTGGAGTTGGTCAAAGTTGAGAGCATTTTATATCCTTGGAGATTTTACATTTTTTACTAGTGTATGTCAATGTGGCAAAAAACTTTGATGAATAATACCTATGGCAGGGGGAATACAGGGTCTGAGAGATTTTCAGTTTATTCAGGGAGAGCAAGATTAGGGTATCAGTTGCTAATCTGGCTACTGCTACAGGAATAAAGCAATCTATATTTAATTTACTTTTTCTGAGGATGATATGAAAAGGAAGAAATAATTTTATATGCCAGACAAATGTGAGTATGTTATTTGGATGTGTTGTCATGGAAATGTTTTAAGAGACCAAACTAAGTTAATAATACATAATGTTGTAGATAATGCATTAGTTAAATCAATGAGTTGTACAGGTCAATGAACTGAAACTGGTGTTAGAAGTAACTGAACAGAAAATTAATAATTTAAGCAGTACTCTATGTATTTTCTAAAGCTGAAGATAAGCAGAAGAAGAGATGGTTAAATACAGTCTGATGGATAGAAGGAAATGGGGAGAGACAGATGATTTGTTTAATTCATCCAGCTGTCACTTACAGTAAATATGGAAATCCGTTTTCTGTCCTAGATCAGCCTTCTTTGCTTATAGGTTAGCTTCTGCTCTGCCTTTTATTCCTCTCAAAAGATTTTTCAGAGGGTTAAAGCCCTCAGGAATTTAAAAATCCCCATGTAAACTAAGTGTTTTTAAAGAACTTGTGTGTTCAGTTGTGGGAAGTACACATTGTCAGCTTCCCTTCCTTCCCTGCTGTCACTTAAGGATATATTTTCAGCAGCGGCATGGATTCACACAGGAGTTGTTCAGCATCACATTTCACGATGTGGAAGAGCGGCCCGAGCCCTAGCGCAGGAGGGCATTGTTAACGCGTGTGACGTTGGCACTGGAGGTTTACGGAAATTTGAAGACTACAAAATCTTTCACTGTGTAACACTGGCCATTCAGCAATAAAGTATGCTGCATCTGTAGAGCTTCTAGATTTATCCTAAAACAATTTTATTTGTTCTTCCCTGACTGCTTTGAACAGAAATAAGTCAGTCACTGAAATATGTAAACTGCTTAAGGTACCACTACATAATCTCCCCCACCCTCCATTATATAAATAATGTTTAAAAATTAGTATTTGCCTACCTACAGCAGTCATGCCATTGAAGTCTTGCCCAATGAAATTAAACAGTGATTAAAGTAACTGGGGGACCACAATATCCTTCAGGGTTTCACGTGAAACATCAGTAGAGCCACATGGAGCAGATCAGGTGCTAAATGTTACTCTTCAAAAGGGTTCTGTGGAGCAGCTATAGAGAGTTAAGTCTTGCAGACCTTTTTTTATGAACTACTTGTTTAAGTAAGCACTGAGATATTTTCTGCTGTAGTCTGCACACCAACTCTGAATACTAGAGATCAAATTAAAAAGTGTTTCCTGCCTTCTCAAAGGAACTACATTACCTATAAAACTTGTTTACCTTTGGGCCATGATTAACATTTCCCCAGAAGAAAGGATTTCGGATAGCCTGGAAAGGAAATTGCAGCACAGTGATGCATGTGCTTATAGTATCAATATGAGAAGAGGGGAAACGAGGAAAAAATATTTTTAATCCTGTGTTTTCTTGTTTGATTTTTTGTTTTGTTTCTTTTTTGTTTGCCACTTATCTAGTAATGGATGGGATGAGAAAATACTCATGCTGTGATTTTCAGTGGAGAATAACAATAACAGTCAGTTTTGTACATATTTCCAGTGTATTTTTACTTTTCTGTTAACCCATGTCCTGGTTCATGTGCCAGCAGAGAACATCTATACAAAAGGCAGTTGTTTTCAAATATGAGAGCATCCATACTCTGTTTCCTACAGGATATTGCCCCCCCGAGGATACAATTGCCTATCCTGGACTGTGAGTTCCATGTATGGTAGTACTGAGATTTTATATGTGGTGGTATCGTGGAAGGAAAAATGAAGTCAGTGAATGAGGTGGAGAAAAACATCTGTTTGTTCAAAGAGAGGATCATGTTGTGTAGGTGTGTATGTCCTAGACTTGAGGAGAAGGCAACTAAACTTCAAACTTACTCTTTCCCATGCTACAGTAATTCACACCACTACTGCCTGTGTGGAGAGGTCTTAATGAAGATCACCCTCTCTATGCGTTCAGCTGCTGTGCGTTTTTTCCTCTCTTAGTGATGCGCTGCATTAGCTGCATTTAAGGGCAGAGCCTCCCCATGACATTTCAGCTTCACTGGTCATCTTAAGTTTGGTATAGTGAGTCTGGCATCTTGTCTTTCTCTGTTAGAGTATTAAGATCTTTACAGATCTGGACTCTCAAAATCAGCAAATACTGCAGTGTTATGTTAAAGACATGATTCAAAATGGAGGGGTTTTTTTGCTTTGTTTAGGATCCCCCAAATTGGTATTATTTACTAAGTGCCCACCATTTAGGTAGCTGACATGAGATTAATTGTATCTCTCTGTGCTGAATTCCAGTGACTCATTAGAAAGAAATGACTTTGACAGCTCATAAGCTTGAGCGTACAGTTTAGGATCCGTTCTTGCTTACGGCTTCCCAATAAATAGCGAAAAAATCTACCAGCGTTCCAGTTCAAAGGGTAAAGCATATGAGTAGTGAAAAAATCTTTGCTGAAGGCAGTTTAGATTTTGCCAGCAAGCTTGTGCAAATGGCATTAATTATTAAGAGCATGACTTCCATGTCATATGGCATTTATGAAATTGAAAACTAATAGACAACGTACTGCCTTTTATAAGAAATCAACACCAGTGTTTTAGACCTATTGGCTAGGTTAGGTCTTCTTCAACAGAAGTGTTTTTACCTTTCATTCTAATATGGCCAGCCCATATAAAACAAAAAACCCCATGTGAACAAGATACAAATCAGCACCGAATGACAAATGGGGCAGTGCAGTCTTTCTCATAACCAGGTGCCAGAAAATGGAAGAGACTTGATTATTTGGCAAGTGTAATTTAACACTGTGCTAATATTTTAAAGTTAAATTCTAGAAACTTTCTACAGGTGTCGCTTTAAAGTAGTATGTTTTGTAAATAGAAATACCAGTAGTTCTGCTGAATGTTTTTTCTGTCATTTGTGGTTTGTGTGCATTTGAATAATATAAAAATGTCCCATGTAAACCTATAGGCCAGTGGTATCAAAACATCACTGCTTGGAATCAAAAATAACAGACAAGTAGATCAGTTTCTGCATGTGTTTTTGGAAAGGTTTAAGGAATTTGAAAGTTAGTGGAAACAGCATCTGTCAACTATTATTGTAGTGTTGCTCTTCCTCGTGTAGCAAGCTGTCAAGCAGTAAATTGTCAGAAAATCAGGCAAATGTATTTTTGTATACAGGCCTTGTGAAGTGGTGGAGGCCCATTTGTGTCTTTTCTTGGCAATGACATCGTAGGTTCATGTAAAAAAAATCTAAGCAACCTATTACTTCACTGAAAGATGTTGAGTTAGGACAACTGAAAATACTTGCTTTCTGCTATAATAAATATTTAATAACTCTACTGTAAATAAGAACCAGTTGGAAAATAGAATTTAGTAGCAGGATACTTCAGATTTCTCTGAAGTGAGCTAAATGCTCCTTTTAGCAGTTAAGCCTTTACAGATGTCAGCTGAGGAGAACAAACATCTTCATAATTTATTTATCACAAGTGAAAGCTGATTTGCTACTTGTTCATGTATATGTTACTTTCATTTAACTGTCTCCATCATGTCCACTTCAAAGAAAATAACAAGCTGAGATTCTAAAAGAACTTTTTTACAGATGCTTTTCTTCCCTCAAGGTAGACCTTATGCAAGAGAATCTAATAAAGGAACGACTCTGTCCATCTGAAAAACTTTTCCAGGAAATGCTCTTTTTTCATGAATTTGCGTATCATTTTGTTTATGTTAAAGTCAACCATAAATACAGTAGGAAGTTGTTAAGTTTGTATATGTGTCTCCTTCAGAGATTTCAAAACCCCAATTTTAGAACTAGATGTTTGCAAGAAATGTTTTCAGACCTACTGAAGTAGAGGAGCTTGGCCCCGATCTTTTGGATTGACCCTTTTACTATGTCTTTGAAAACTTTTTTCACCATATGTGACTGAAAAGTATTTTTAAATTCTGGGATTTTGAGACTGGGTGAAGATTTAATGCTAACTGCAAGAAGGATCATAAGAAAGATCGCTTAAAAATGAAAGGGGTGGGGGGAGGACAAGCCCCAAACTATTACATACTCTTTTGTTCCCTCCTAAGACTCTGAGCTGATACTGCAATGAAATTTTTCTTCTGAAAGTAATGTTTACTTGAGGAAAATGGTGTTAAAGAAAAAAAATCCCCCCCTTTATTTTAGCTTTGACGTTCTTAGGATCACTCAGCTGCTAGATTGTGCTGTGCACTGTTTGAAAAGAAGCAGAAATTGCAAGATAAGATCAACTGCTCACCTGGGGAGACTTACAAAAGTTTCATATTTGAAGCACATGTTCAAAATGCTAGTCAGGGATGGATAGCATTAAATTCTTACATCTGGTGCAGAACTGCTTGCTTTTATGTTGGTTTCTTTTCTTGTTTTATTGTTTAAAAGGATAATAAAACCTCACAATAATATCTCATAATCAGTATAGCATATCTCCAGGCACCTTTTGCATGTTGTATTTGCCAAGAAGAACATACGTCGTAGTTTATTTTGCCTACAGAAATGTTGAAGGTTTGCATCTGGATCCCTTTGGAAATAAATTTATGATTTGTACCAGTGCAAAAAAGGAAGAGGAAAATATTCTGCACTGGATGAATATATGGTAATTCATTTTGGCTAGGTGGTAAACAGAATTAATTATCTAAGCAAAAGATACACCTTTTGGCATGGCTTCAGCTGCTGCATATTGCCATAAATGTTTCAAAGCCAAGGTTCCAGTCATTTTCATTTGGCATTGGTATTATTTCACTGACATAAGTTAGTTCTGAGAAAACTGAAGATACAGAGAATAAACTCAAAATCCACCTTAAAATGAACAATAATTCCCAACTCTTAGTTTTTCAGTGTATTTTAAAGCAAATCTTAGCTGTGCTTTGCACATACTGATTTTCACTGCTTGTTTTTAGGATTGTAGAGGACACACTAAGAGCAAGGAAAGGGTTGGACAAGGAATGTTCAGGTGGCTTCACGAGAGCATTCTCTTCAGAATTCTTTCCAAATAATCCACTTTGTTTCCTCTAATTCCTTTTTATTCTTAAATCTAATTCAATGAAGTGTTGATGTCAATGGACTATTTATTTTATATGTTTGTTTCTTACAAACAAATGGGTGTTAGCTGGATGAGTATCACTGCATGTGTGCCCTGTTCATACACTCCTGTCTAGCGATCTGCTGTGTAAGAGACAGGTGTTTCAGGTCACTAAAGCTTTTTCTGACCCCCTACATTCCAGACTGTTCTTATATTTCTGCTTCTGTGGATTCTGCTCTAGATTTTTTTCACCTGTTCAAATTCCTTTATAATTTTTGAAAGTGACTGTTTCCTTCGGAATCTGAGGGAATCAATATCCATCCACCTTTGGAAAATCCAAGTCAAAATGCTTCCAGCTGGCGATTCTAGGGTCTTTTCTTCTCTCCAGTTATGTTAAAAAGGCTGAGGTTAGTCTTTCCTACAGATATTCTTTAATCCTACCCTTAGTCTGAGGCAGCTACTTTTAGCTTTCTCTAAGGAAAAAGTCCTTCTGAAGGTGTCAGTTAGAACATTATCCCATAAAAGTCTAGATGTGTTTCCAGTAGGAGGAAAGCCAGGCTTTAACTAGTGATCTTGGGTCACATTTACATGTTTTGATATCCTTCTTTACTGGAGCCAGAAACTGGACAATGATTACATGGAATTCTGCATCCCCTTCATCCTGCATCTTTTTAGGCCTATTCAGTATACAGCTAATGGAAGTGATTTTATGTGACTTGTTTTATCCAGACTTACAGCTTCATCAGCTTGACTTAGATGTTTTTGTCTAACCGCCTAGAGTAGTTGTGCACTGTTTTATTTTTATGAATGCATTATAAACTTGTCTATATTACTAAGGGTTTTTTTACTCTTTTTTTTTTTAATAGATGAACTATCTGAAAATGTTCTATGAATAAGCTGCTTTTCCTAACAGAGTTCTGATTACTAAGCAGTTTATTTTTTGTCAGCAAATGACCATTCACTTACTAATATAATGAACCATTTTAAGAGAGTTTGTCTTGTTTGTCTTCTGTTAGTGTTGGTTATAATCAGTTGTCTGATTCAGTCTCATAACTCCATGCAAATTGTTCCCGTCAAATTATATTTTTAAACTATGACAATGCTAAATCCAGTTAATTGTTTATGGAATGTTCTATAGCATAGTTACAGAGACAATTTTGATAAATCGGGTGGTTACAACTAAAGCATACAGATCTATTACTGCATCACTATTTTTAAAAAATCATTACTGTTGCTTTGAAAAGTGCTAGTCTCAGTTAAAGACGTCAGCAAATTTAAGGAGAAAACAAAAAAAATCTATTTTTAAATCTTCGTTTAATTTAGAAGTTAATTCTGAAAAGTGTACAATTGGAATTTTATTTTCCTTATATTACACCCACTGATGACTGTCATGAGAGCAATAGGCTAGACATGGGATTAAAATTGTGTTAGTTAAGTAATTTACCAACTACTATACTGCAGTTCTACTCTTTCTTCAGACTGCTGGCTTGAACTATAGACTTGAGAATTCTTACACCTTTAACACATTTTGCTAAACAAATATTAATTTAATATTAGGAGTTACAGAATGGAAACTATAGCCTATACAGTACTTAGAGTATTTCAAGGACTGAATTTAATATAAAATGCAATCTTTCATAGAAATACATAAATTGAATCCTTAAAGAAATACTTTCCTACTAAATCTTTTGATATAGACAGGCATTTTCATCAAACGTGCTCCAAATAGATAGTGTGAATGTCAAGGTGTGAACATGTCTTGAAACAATGCTTTAATTTGCCACAGGAAATTATTATGCAGACTATAAATTATGTGACTGCCTCATGCTAGATAAATCCAAAATGAAATCTAGACAAGTCATGAAGGAAATAAAGCATTGGTTTAATTCCATTGTATTCCAACTGTGAAAACTGATTATTTTTCTGTAGATGCTCAGATATATCTACTTACACTGAGCTGCCAGCAAGATCCTGTGAGGGATGTTTGCATATCAACCAACCGAGATCCTGATCTTGAATGTTCATCTGGTATTATGGATCAGAAGCTCATGATTATGAAACATTGTCTGTGTCTGGGTTATTTTTAACCAGGACAATATATGTTGCCCTTTCCATGCTGTGGTTCCCTCAAGATCCCTGGAGAAACACATTTGGTCCAGTCTGTCTTTGATATAGGTCTCTACTAGTGCCTGCAGTACTTGTTTATGAGGAGTAGGTCAGACTTTACAAGGGCTCATGTCAGCCGCCTTAATCTTGTACCTTCATTTGGTGAATGTACATTCAGAACTTGCATAAGGTTTCAGTCAACTTAAGGGTGTCTAATGTAATTTTTTTTTAGCTTTGATTGGATTCCCTTATTTGATATGTGACTTCCTCACCTACATTTTAATTGTGCTGGATCAAACAAATAAATAAATGTGATTATGTTTAAAACTTCAGGTTGAGATTTTAAAAAAAAACTCTACTCACTTTGAAAATGATGGGAGGAAAACAACTTGGAGATGTCATTTGTATCTTTTAAATACTGTGTTGTCTACTGCATCACTTAGTTTCCTTAAACATTGCAATTTATGATCAGTGAGCGTAAGAAGAGTTGTGGAGAAGTAGAAGCCTCATTTTCATTCCACAACATATATTTGTCTTCTCAACTTGTTCAGTAACAAGAGCAAGCTGCAGTCTTGATATTGGAGAAGCTTATACTTGGGAGTTCATATCCTAGCCTGCGCACCTCAGACTTAAGAATCACATATGGGAAAGGGAAAATCTTTTGTTCCTGATAAGTTACTTGTGTTTTAAATAGTTTTCAGATTGGATTTTTTTGGTTATTCACTAGAAAACTTAACATCATTAATGAAGTGATAAAAATCCCTTGCCTTTGGATTCTTGGGGTTTTGTCTCTCTAAACAACAGAAAGGAAGCACTCATGCCAGGTAGAACTGAGCTTCCTAGAATACTTCCACACTGTTATTAATATGTTAAAATCACTTGGCAGTTTTGATAAATAGTTATTATATAAAAAAAAAGAGGCTCCTCAAATGCTTTATTGATTAGTGGTTAACCAGGGCTATGCCATCTGTCATAAAGAAATTCTAAAGAGAAATCGAGCAGATCTTATGCCTCTGTCCATTAGGAACCAGCATCCGTCAGCTCAGGAAGAGCATCCAGGGTCATTAGCTGCTGCTATGGCTGAAGCACTAATGTGTGCCTCATGCATCAGTCTTAATGATGCCTACAGTTTTGTGTTTGCATCCAAACTGTCTTCAAAAGTTGGACTTCCTTTTTTCTTCTCTGAAACTGTCTGTTAAATGGAGAAACTTTATGTGGGCTATTTGTCTTTTTTATGTACTTAGGAACTAAGGAATGATCTTGGTCTTTCTCATTTTAAAAAAAAAAAATTCCAAAACTACCTCCTGTTATGAAGCTCAGCTGAGGAACAGGAAATGTCTCCGAGTTGGTATTTTTATTTTGCTGTTAGAGATTTTTTGATGACTGGAGTATATATTTTAGTCTATTTTCTATGACTACTGAAAGTAGAAAGCACTGAGGTATGTTTTATTTGTCAGATATGACCAACCAAAGCAAGGGTTAAACAGAATCCTTGAAAAATGTCAGGTTATGTAAAACCACATGCCAAGTGTTTCTAAAGTTGAAGGCATGTGAGAAAACAGGTCATAAATCACTGTGTCTCTAGAAGATGAAGTCTCCAGTATTTATTGTTTACACACCATTTTGATTTGCCAGTAAGGAAGCTCCTTGGCGGGATAAATACTGTAATTGTAGTGATAACGTACTTGGAGCTGCAGCATCCACCAGTGGGGCACAGCTAAAAGAACAAGCATCCTGCTAACATGTTTCCATCTATGAAGGTGAGCATTTGTCTCATAGTCTCATTTTCTTTTTTCATTTGTTTCATTTTCTTTCCTAATTTTTCTCATTTTCTTTCTTATGGGAAATTATACACAAACCATTGAAGAAAAAACTAAAGAAAGAGAGGAAAGGGAAAGGAAAGAGGAGTTGTTGAAGTGCCTCAAGCAAAGATGCATACTTTTTTTCCTCATGTATCCTTAACAGCAAGGAGGAGCCAAGAGTTGTTTGGTTTTTTGTTTTTAAAAAAGAGCTTTTGAAAAAAGGTTTTAATTTTCTTTTCTAAAGGCATCATTTCACATGCATCTATATAAAAATGTATATATATTTCTTTTTTTGTTTGTGTACATATGTACAGATTTGGATCTCAGTATCTTCATAGCTCTGGCTAGAGCCAAACACTTGAAGGCAGGCATAATGTGAGCTTTCCCACTGTACCTCTGTCTAGACCCACACATGCTTGCCTGGTTCTCCAAATCCTTTGAGAAGAGGCTGCCAGATGGAGCAAAGTGACTCCACATACATGTATCTCAATATGTAAAAATTACAGGTTTGATACATATCTAAAAGGTTTCCGAGCAATCTGAGAATGTTTTAAAGGTTTTCATGAGATCACCTGTTTGATTTTAATTTGTTGCAGATACCAGCTTTTTCATTGTGATCTGCTGATGCTGCAGATTAGCTCACTGTGCCGGTTAGTTCTGGTTTAGTCCTCTATTGTGCTGTATCCTTCTGGCATTGAAAAAAAAGTGCTATTCAGGATCATAGTCACTGAAGAAGAGACCATTATTTTGTGACATAAAAGTGTGTGTATCTGCAAAGCATGTTCAGCAATTGGGAAATAGTGGCCGTGTTCTCAGCACATCTGCACCTTCTATAGAAGGTGACATATGGAGAGCTGAAATTGTATGACACATTTTTTAAAATTATAGTGACTATTCTGAGATACACTGGCTGTGTGATTTTTCTGGTTTTGACTTTCATTTTGTTTACAAGTTTTTAATAATCGAGTGAGCTTTTTTTTTTTTTTTGAATGACACAGTCTGATACTTCATATGAGAGTAGTTTATACACTCCAACCAATTGCAGTTAAATTTCAAGTAAAACTTCCAGACTTTTTTGTTGTTGTTGTTAAAGAAAGGCTTAAAGTCAGTGTGGAAAGTTTAGGCTCGCTTCTTTTTTTTCAATGGTGTTTATTCCTTTCTTCTAATCTGTTAGATATTGGTATGTTCCCTGGGGACAGCACACTGAACCAATACTCTGACAGCTTGGGTTTTATCCCTAGTCTATTCTTTTCTGTTTTTCTCCTGAATAAGTCACTTTATCTCTCTGTGTTTCTGTTCATCTCATGTATAAAGTGGGAATAACGATACTGTGACTTTCATTGAAATAAAGTAGAAATTTCTTCCTGAAAATCAATAAGTAAAATCTATGTGTTAGCGAACTAAGGTGCATTCCCTGTTTTCTTTCTCGAAATAAGTTGTCTTGAGAATTTTCTCCTCCACTTGGATAAGATGCCTGTGGAAGTATCAGATATCTTGTTGTCAAAATAGTAAAAAATGCTGTCTGAACTGAAGGTATTTTGTAAATTTCAGAGACAAAAAATGACTTTAAGAATTTTCTGAGAGATATGCGATTTCTCTCAGCAGGAAGAGAAAAGAGAATTTTATTCTCCGACCACATTCATGGAAGTTGTTTTCATACATAATTTTTGCCAGCAAACACCTTTCCCTTCCCTATTCCCTAATTCTACATCTCATAGACAAGGATGGCTTCCTTTGAACAAGCTTTTCCAAAACACGATGTAGCGAACCTTTGGCACAGAAAGTTTGGTGTTTGGGATTCACTCTCTGCCATTTCAAATATGTCTCTATCTCCAACTAGTATGGCTCCCTACTGACAGCACAATTCCTGTGAGCTCTGTCAAAGACGAATGTGAAAGCATACAAACTGCAGCAAATATGGGTAGAGAAGACACGATGAATAGCTCCTGAGGGTGTACAACACACAGGAAGACAAAGGAGATAGCACTTCAGCTCACGGGGAAGAGGCATCATTTCTCAGCATGATTAAGTGCTTCCATGGAGCTGTAGCAGCTACAATAGCACTTACATCTGGTAACTTAGCTTTTATAGAATTCTTTTGCCAGATTTTTCAGTATTTCAATGAACATATGTATGTTTATATTGGAGAAAGGAGTTTGCTTTAATGTCATCCCTTCTGAGACAGACTTGGTAATAAACAACTCCAGATCACGCCTTACATTTTTGCATCAGGAGCGAACTCAAAATGTTATGCTGAATTTCAGACTAACGCTATTTGTCAGTTGAGAATACACCTGGGTTTCTGAAAAAATGTGTATCCCAATACAGGATTAGTGTGTGAAATTCAGGTGCCCCGAGTTTGTTATTTTCTTAATTTTAGGTCCTGATGTCTTTTGATTTTTGTCACTGAAGTGATCAGAGTTGAATGAAGCTTCATGCGTACAGGTTAGGGAATGTGAGGAATTGGTGCCATGTGTTTCCCATTGCGGGAACCTTTATGATATCATCATCGGCGAACATGCTCAATATGCCTTCCAGACTTGGCATGCTCTTTAGATTGCATGATCCATTGGGACTGTGTCAGTACAATATCCATATTCCCCTGGGTGCATAAATATTAAGATATTTAAAACATTTAATCTATAAGAGGAAAGATCCCCTGCCCCCCCCCCAAAGAACCTTTATATTCCTGATGAAAATGTATACAGTATCTCATTTAACATCTTGACCTCATTTTGCCGTGGGGACTGTAAGAAACTTCCTATTCAGTAGACCGCTAATTCTTACCTATTCCTCCTTAGGTACTCACAGAAAAACTTATTTTTGGTCCCAGTTGCTAGAAACAAAGTCCTCCTTTTGTCAGCATATGGATAGCAGCTGTCGTTACCACGAGCCAGTTATATTGTCTCCTGTCCCAGTCCTTTATCTGTCCAGCTCCAGACACTAATTCAGAAAATAAGAATAAATAATCAAGGCATGTGGAACTGAGACCAAGCTTGTTTTATTTACAACACCTGTTGCCTTTTATAGGGTTGGCACAGTTAGTCTAAGCCACAATGGCTTTCTAGATTTCATGATAACTAGACTTTCTGAAAAATGTCTTTGCCGATTTTTGGTAACTCTTACTTTTTATTTTCAGTGGAAGGTTAAAAGAAAAACAAAAAATATCACCACACATCTACTGCAAAGCAATGGGGAAAAAAAGTTTGAAAGGGTCGGAAGTGTGCACATTTTTACATTGCAAGTTGAATAGTTGCATTCAACTGCAGTTTGGGAGTTTCCCCATCTCTGTTGGTGCCCGTGCCGAGGCAGGGGACATTAAACACCTCATAGAGAAAGCTGTCCCAACTGTCATCCTCCTCTTTATTCTTTTTCCTCTTTTACTGATTTGCATACTCACTGCAATTCTCTTTAAATAGTCCTCGATTTTCTTTTCTAGATTTTCGGGGGGGGTGAGGAGAAAAAAAAAAGACCCGTCTTCCTATTTCCTCAGTTGTTTCAAAAGTTTCACTTATCTGTTTCTTAATTTCTGCCTTATGAAACCATGTCAATTTAAGCTGAGATTTTTTTATGTTTCAAACTAAGCAGAGCTTGCACATTTAGTATTTGAATGCAAGATCAGGCGAGTCTGGGCTGACTCCCAGTAACAGGGCTAGCGGCTCGGTCAGTGGTGTTTTGAGGCATCTGGTCTCTGGTGTTTTGAGATTGTACTGACCCAGAGCTGCTCAACACAGCCGTGTACAGCTGTGCTTCTTTAGGTGTGATCTTGGAAATAAATCCCTTATGTGAGTTTTAAAAGGCACACTTAAGTTTCTTATTTTTAGATTAATTGGTAGAGCTGGAAGTAGATACGCTTTGGAGAATGCAGACCTTTCTTCTGCTCAGAGAAATTACCCTGTTTACCTGACTATGCTAATTGGTTTAATGAATAATATTTTATCTGTCTAGCAACATTGTTTTACCTTTGCCCTTAAACTGTCACAAAAATTAAACTTTTTTTATTTTAGGTTAGAATTAACGTCAGTTTTGTGTGTTGATATTTGGAAAGCTAGAAAGAAGACAAAATGTCTAACAATCTTAATTAGAATTATAGAATAATTTAAGCTGGAAGGGACCTCTGGAGGTCATGAAGTCCAGTGCCCCTCTAAAGTACAGTCAATTATAACAATTTTTGATAAAAATTAATACTATCTCCCTTTTGTCACAGGAAAGCCATAAACTTGAACCCTGAAAAATGGAACATGTTTCTTGCAAATGCATGTATCTTGATCTTAGCATCCAGTTCCAGCTTCAGGACTACACAGTGTCCCCTGTATGGTATGGCTGGCTTTGCTACCTGTATCAACAGAGGCAGAAAGTGATGTACTTGAGTTCCCACTATTGGTGATTTTATGTGCTATTTAAAAAAATAATTAATTGCTTTCTTGAGAACCGATTAGTCTCTAGGTTTACAGGTACATAAATACAGGATATATAAGAGAAATGTAAATACATCCTCTTGATCAGCTATATGCATATTTTTATCTTAATTTGAAATAATTACTTTCTTGCAGAGCTGCCAATGATTTCTCATTTCTCTGTGTAAACAAAACTTATTATAGAGTTAGAAAAGAGAAAATACATTTTGGATGAAAAGACAGTTAAAAATCTTAATCAAAACTAAATTGTTTTTGTCATTTCTATGTAGAACCACCTTTTCTGCACTGTAAATTTTTGGAGGCTATGTGAAATAGCTAGTCATGCAGGGCTTCTATGTGCTTGGGTTTTTTTCCTTAATCATTTTAGCAAGGGTACCATACAACATGTATTATATATAGCATGTATATAATATCTATGTATAAACATACATGTTATGCTCAGAACCAAAATCTATACAACAAACCTTTGAATCTTCAGTTTCCTGGTGAAACGCCTCAGTTGAAAATGAGCACAGCCATAGTTAAAGTGACTTCAGTGCAGTGCAGGACTGACAGCCTGAGCTTGCACTCGTTTCAGTGCTGCTGGGTGGAAGGTGTGCGGGTACAAGGAAGAAAACAGGGAGCTGAAGGTGTTGTAGGAGTCTACAAGCATTTCTTGATCCAGAAGGAAAAGCTGAAAGTCCTGTTCCAGTGCAAAACTTTTTCATAGGTGCACAGTTCCCATTTTCTTAAAACATACCTTTTTTGTAAACCTTGGTGCTGGAAAGTGAAGTGATCGCTATGCTTTTTTACACCTTCTTTTTCACTATGTGAAAAAATGGTTCTTCACAGGTATCAGAGACCCATAATAGTTTGTGGAGAGACAAGAAAATGCTTGGAGCCAAATTCTCACCAAATAGGCATAATTATGTTGTATGTAAGCAAGAAAAAGCATTGTTATTTGAAATCTGTTATGTTTTGGCAGCACATGTCCAACTTTAGAAACCCTACATACCACCAGAGACAATGTCTTTCTCATAATTTCTTTTTCTTAAAACCTGCGTGTCAAAATGAAATAAAAACCACCTGCCTGTTCTGACATGTCTTTTCAAAGACCATGAGTGCCTCTAAGTGGTAGGAGTAAATAGAGTGTCAGAGTAAAAACTTTATGTATTGCACTCTAAATGGGATTAAACATCAACAAATCTGTGCTGAAAAGATCTCTCCATTTGTAATTTCCCGAGTTGGAATTACCACACTTCAGAGGAAAAAAAAAAAAACCCAAATGCAGGCATTGACTGTGACATGAACACAAGGACATGCTGCGGCTTCCCCAGGTGGAGTCGTCTCCTCTTCACCTTTCAAGACTTCCTCAAACATACCTGTTTTTAGCAAATCTGTGTGAGGAACCATACCTGTGTTTTTCAGTGCGCTAGAAATACTCGTATTATTTGACCTGTAAATACTGTGATAGACCACAGCAAAATATATTAACAAAACTATTAACCTTTCAGTTGTTAAAATTTTTTCCTAATTTATGGTCCTACTCTCCACTCAGTACATTTTATGTAATGGACAGCTTATGTGGGGAGGTTGGCATTGAAGTCAAGTCCTTGAAAACACTCTGTGGGCTTAGTAACTGTTACCTTGACAGGGTACATCCTTTGTATGAGAACGTCTTTGGAAGAGGGTCCTTCTGCTTGGTACTTATTGCACAGTGGAGTCCTTCCCCTTTACTGCAGCTCCAAACCTCCACTGTGACTTAAAGACTTAGTTTTGTGATGGGATTATGATTTCATGTGCTGATGCTATGATTTCATTCATTAGCCACCAAATCCAACCTTCTCCAACAGCTACAAGTCCATCCCGACGTGACAGTTCTCTTTAGACAGTACCACAACCGTCCCAGAAGAAAGTGTCGCATTTTCTGTAGTCTTCTAGAGAGCATTAGAAGGTGTTTTTTTCCTACACAGTGGCTTTAACTAGTTATCTTTTTCCTTAATGGAATAAATATCTATTAGATGCCTAAAAGGACAGTAAAAGAATAACAGTTTCCAAACTTAGATTTGTTGCCTTCTTGATAGGAACTTTCCTCATGCTCTGTCCCTGACAATTCCTTTGGCAGTTACGTAATTCTCATTTTGCTCTATAAGATTTCATTTCATTTTCCTGTATAAATGCTAGTATGAAATAAGTATTTTCTGGTCGATTGAGACAGTTTAATTTTTTTTTTTTTTTTTTTTTTTTTTTTTTTTTTTTTTTTGCCTGTAAGTAAACTATATTCTATTACAATGACAAATTTGACTCCTCCAAACCTGAAAAAATCCACAACTTTGTTTTTCATTAATAGTAAGAGTGGAATATTCCCTCAGGTTTTAAAACTGTACTTAAGATAAAAATTTTTTTGTATGTTCTCAATTAGTGTGAAAACGTACAAATGTCACAGATTGTTAATTACTTGAAACTAGAAACATGGAGGAAGGGGAGGAGGTCCTGTAGTTTTTCTTTGATGTGGATGTGCTTCAGAGGATGGCAGCTTCCCTATAACTCAGTGCAGAATGAAGGACGGGGGTGTCTCCCAGGTGATAAATTTGTATTCTGTAGCCTGAAATTTATTTTAGGCTGTGGAAGCTGAGATATTGGCCGTAGGGTCAGTTTAGTAAAACACTGCCAGCAAAACAGCTATCTGGGCCTGGTACTACCAGCATGATATAATTAAATATGTTGTTTGGCTAGCAGATCAGAGTGGGAGTTGGAATTAGGGTTATGAGAGTGGAGCTAGCACAGCCAAACAGTCAGGCTGTCAAATCAGCCCTTCTATTTGCATTCTTCCTTATTTAAAAAAAAAAAAAAAAAAAAAGACTGGAAAAGATTTGTTCATGTTGTCATTACCTCTTGAAAGAAGGTCTTAGAAAGTATGACACTTAAGAGGAGAAGGTAGGAGGGCAAGATGGGGTGGAATGGCAAGGCAAGATTGATCCTTGAGAGGCTCAGGGAGTGGGGGGAAACACGTTACAAATGGTAATAAGGCAAGTTAAGAAAAATGATACCAGATGTGGCTGTAATGCCAACAATCAGCAAAAAATGTAAACATATATAAAGCTGTAGTAATAAAGCTGTTACAGCTGTAATGTTCAGGATGGAAAGAAAAATGAGGTCTCTCTTTTTAACTTCAGCTATATCAGGCTCTGGCCTCTACTTATATTTATTTTTTCCCTTGTCCATTTCATCCTTTTAGAATAGTGATCCATCTTCACTAAAATTTATTAGAGACTATTTCCAACATTTTGTATAAAAATAAAATACAGTGCTGCCAACATCTTTTGCAATAAATAATTTGATTTATATCAAAGAACACTTTTGAACTCTTCAGCATATTTCACAACCAATTAAATTTCTAAATGCATGGAAGCATTTGAAAATTCATCCCATTCAATTAAAGAAAACGTAAGGCTTAAGACTAGACCTGTGCACCCCTGCAAACACATGTGCATGCATGTGCTGTCTCGCCTTCTCTACCGAATAACAGTTTCTTGATCTGTAGTGTTCTCTAATACTGGATGTAGGTCACCCAGGAGGCCACAAGTCTGCCAATGAATCTTGTTCCAGTGGATTTGTGGCTCCCATGGTCTACCTGGCCAAGACTTTAAATCGCTTGTCTTCTCTTCAAGATACACAGTACTCTGCCCGGACAACACTGTTAAACCTGTTGACAACAGGGTGACCATTTTAAGGGCAAACATTATTTTCTCATCAACTGGAGGAACTGGGAGTCCTTATTCTTTGTTTGTTTGTTTATTTTTTGTATGCAGCTCTACCTTACAAATGTAGTTTTTCAAAAGGCCATTCAGTTTGTGTATTCCTCCAGTGTATGGAGTGATCCATGCCTGCAGAAAGCTTTGTTTTTCACTAGTTATGAATTTATTGATTCAGTATTTGATAATTAGGGTTTGTTTTTGATTGGATCCCATGACTCTCCGTAGCTTTAATAATGTAATAGTGTTTGGATCATTTATTATTAATGATGAAAATTTTCAGGACTTTCAATTGTTCCCTGACCAATAGCTTTTTGGGACTCCCTAATAATTACAACATATCAGGCTAGTGAGTTAGTGCAGTCCTAATACATCCTGAGTGTGAATGACTAAAAAGTCATCTGGCTGTTGTAAGCTGTAAATTTTGTATGTAACTGTACAAAAAAGTATGCCCTTTTATGGTTTTGCAGGGTTGATTCACTAAGTTTGCACCACACTTCTCTTGCTTTATGGGCTCTTGTATATATGATTAAAGCGAAATATTTTTTAATAAGCTGTTTTGTAAAACTATACTCTGAACTTACAGAGAGTGGATACGTTGTAATACTGCTTGGAATTTCCAGTCCAGATTATTATACGGTGTTGTTCAGTCCTTTCCTTATTTAGTAAGGAAGCTTGTAAGATTGTTATCTGACAGATGCTGTTCCACTCAGCTTCAGCATTTCATTCATGTATTCTTCCAGTCCTTATCATGGCATAAATACTTCCTATCTTATTTTGTTCTGATTTGTTGACTGTATCCTTTATTTGCATTCAAGTGGGAAATATCCTACTGTACAGGCAAAATATTATGATTGTTTCCTGGAAGGATCCTCCTGGAAGGAGGAGGAATCAGGAAGGATTCAGCCCTGCTTTTGGCTATATTAGCTGAGATGACTGTGTACCGTTAGCATGACTGCAGCAGGACTTCACTCCTGCAGTAAATGAGAAGTGTTGCTGATAAGAAGAGATGCAGAGAGCAGCAAGATTGTGTCTGCTTGCTTGTCTGTGTGTGTATGTTAGGTGTTGGTTTTGCCAGTGACAGTTTGATTTGCTGCTATGTGTAACCACATGGTCACTGTTTCTGAGATGTACTCTTCTCCTAAGATGAAAGGAGATCGGAAATTTGTGACTGCTACAGGTATATCAATACATTAGTTCAAGTAGATTTCCTTATTCGATCTCCTCTACGCTGATTACATGAAACATGCTCAGTAATTCAAATTTCTTAGTCATGCTTCAGAACCAGTCAATTTTCTCATTAGTGATTTGAGATTCTTTGCTATTACTGCTTCAGGCAAATAAAATCACTAATTCTGTCTGGGAAAACTTTTCGACTACTTGCGTTGGTTTCTGCTTCCTAACCTTAAGTATATAGAACAGGCAGTCTTAAAACAGGAAAATGATCTTCAGGCAGTGCAAAGGCTTTTGCGCATTGCTGCTACAGCAATAAGCAGCACAACCTGTCAGGTAATTCCAACTGTATGCAAGCATCGATCTTGCAGTAGCTTCCTCCTCACACTTCTCTTGCTCATATTTGATCCTTTCCCCAAGCCCTGTGTGCCATAAGCACCTGTGGCCAGGGTCACCTCCCCTCTGCGTCCAGCTGACGTGGCTGTGAAGGGGAAGAGCTGCAGCACTGGCTGGTGGCTGGGGTTGTTGCTCTTGGAGGGGTCCTCTGCTCAAACCCCTTCTGATGTCATGTAATGCAACTTGAGCAGCACCATAAATCTGCCCTGAAGTGTTGATCTCATGAGTTCATCTAGAAAGAGTTAATGCTGTGGAGTTGCAGAATAGTGTATTTCTGCAGAAAGGCAATAGCAGAATAGTCATGTAAGGGAGAGGAAATAGGTGTTGGAGGAAAAAAAAATTGTTACAGGATTGTAATGAACCACTTCTCTCAAGTGCTTGTACAAAAATATTCTCCAGAAGAGTTTGAGTTGAAAAAAGTAATGGCTCCTGAGAGCCATTTGGTATTCACTTGAAAATAGAAACACAATTAAATGCTTTATGCAAAACCCCTGAAACAACATAGCTTTGAGCTATGGACACCAAATGAAGTCAGAGAGAAGGAAACTGCTGTTGTCAAGTTAACTTACTACTGAGCAATTTGCTATGATTTTTTTTTAATGAGATTTCTAGTAACTCAAACGTGAGATGACAGTGTGTTATCACAGGTATCTCTGCAATTCATTGGAATGCTGAGATAGTTGTTCAAGATCTACAGTTTATTTTCAGAGAATTAGACCTTATCATCAGGGCCACCCACAGAGCGAAGCAGCTCCTGTGACTGACTGGAACTGCTCATTCACTCTCTTATTGCTAACGTGTCTGAGGCCACAGAAGCTGCCAGTGCCCCACCAGGGTGCCCAGCCTGCACCAACCACAACAGCACCGTAGAGAGAGGGTGCTGCTAAGATTCCCACCTCCAAATCCGGTGAAGCTGCTTTGCTTCCTCCATCACAGTGGAGGAAAGTGGGGAGGGGGGATAATTCAGTGCAGGCAGGAACCCTCTCCAGCCCTTTGCCCTGAAGATAAGAATGAATAAATAAATAGTGACACTGTGGTCAGGGAGGCAGGTTGTTCAGAAGGGAGGCAAGAAGTCAAGTGTGGGAGTTGAGAAGCTGGTGCAGATTGGGAGGAGGGAAGAAGGAAGTGTGGGAGGTCATTTATTCCTTTGTTGAGTGCACCATTAAGTTTGCATTTTCACTCTGTAGTTAACACAAACTACAGAGTTTTTCATGGGGATTTTTACATCGCTGAAAAAAAGCTTTTAAAAATCTCATTCTTTCTTTGTAAAATCTTATAATTTTAGTCCAAAATGGTACTGTAATTCCTCTCATGGCTCCTTATTTCCTTTTAAGGAAATATGTTTTCCTGAAAAGAGTCTTACACCTGTAGTAAGCAAAGTTTAAAATTTGCATTACCGATCGTAAGAATACAAATATCTGTGTGCTTTTCTTATTTGGGGCACGAAACGGTGCTGGGTGACCTCACTGGCCCCTCACGGCAAGCCAACACCGCTCAGCAATTGAACACAAGATGCTCAGATCCACTGGCAATAAACGGATAGCCAGAGCTTAAAATTGAAGAAGTTAGTTACGTTTCAAAAATGAGTTAGAATTCCTCAAGGGGTGGAAGGCCCGGTGTGTGGCTGGTTGCAGATGCTCCGCTCAGCTGCTCCTGGTTGGTACCTGGGGGCAGGGGGGAGTAAGCTCTGCTCATCCCGCCTCACTCTCCCCCAGGTGTCACTGTTGGTCCACAGGAGCGAGGACCGGCCACCGCTCCTCTGCCTTTGTCACCCCTGGCCTACCTGTGCCTGTGGCATACAGACAGCTGTTGGCAGAGATCCGAGCCAGGGCGCTTTGTCTGTTAACGTTTTGGTCACTATTAGGCGATAGACATGGAGATATTGCAGGCTATTTTATTATATATTTGAAACAACGCTCTTCTGCTGCTCAATAGAAGTGGTGTTTTCCATTCCCGAACGCGCTCGCTGTCCATCTGCCCCCGAACTGAACTTCCGACAAAACCGGTGGGACGGTCAAGGAGCCGAGGAAAAGTGTCTGAGTCTGAGGTGGGACCTCGCGTACCCGGCTGTGCCCAGGCCGCCTTCGCTCTCCGGTGCCGATCCCCTCGACGGGCCGGGCGGCCGTACCACGCAGGGCAGCGTGCTTCCCTTTCTCAGCGGAGACCGGGTGGCGCGGAGCAGGGCCCGGAGGCTTTGCAGCCGCTCTCATGGCTGCTGCCTGCCTGCGGGGCGGCGGGGTCCCCGGGCAGAGCTGCTCCTCCCCGGGGAGGGCCCACCGCCACCCCGCTCCCCGCGGGCGACAGGCCCTGGCGGGTCCTGGGTCCTGGCACTGCGGCCAGGGCCCTCCTCTCCTCTTCGCTCTCAGCTGTGTCCCCTCAACAAAGGGACGAAAAGGAGGGAAGGTGAACTGGGGAGTCCCAGGGCTGCTGAGGAACCAGAGCTGGAAGAGACTGCAGAAAATGCGAGGGAAAGACAAGTCTATCGGGATATCCCGTAGCGTCCCAAAGCCGGTAAGCCAACCTACTTGGCTTGTAGTTAACAAAAACGTAACGCAAATTGGATTTGTGCTAAATACGGTTTTAATTTCTGTGAGGCCGCTGGTGTCCTTCTGGCAGTCGCCCTCAGGAGTGCGGGCAGGGAGCGGCCGAGGGCCGCCGTGGCTCGTCAGTGCTGGTGGGCGTCCCCCGCTTCAAACGGTGTCTGCTGCTGTAATGAAATAATTACAGAATCTCAGGCTGTTATCCAATTACTCTGACATTTCACCATTCTTTGCCGTTAACTGGATTAAGTTCATTGTAAAAAGATTAGCCGTGGAATAGAGCTGAGCGTAACGGAGCGAGGCGCCCGTGCCGCACGGGCCTGGCGGCAGGGAGGGCTGCTTGCGGCACCCTGCGATGGCCGGGTGGTGAAGTAACTCATTACACAGAATAACACACAGTATTTAAAATCTGTGACAGCGTTCTGGAAATCTTGTGCGTTCTTGAGATGGATTTTTCTAATAAATAATTCAGGGTAGTCGAGAAGAGAAGTGTTTCTCTGACCATTTTCCCTTTATAACTGCTGCCTATTACCATGTACATTGCCGCAGTAGTTAATGTCCATTTTCTAGCGTAATGAAACATCCTAAGTCTTTCTGTATTTGAAATGTTGGAATTCATTGTACATATAATAGTTGGTGCAATGCTGTGCTTTCTCTCTGAAAGATCTGGTTTTAAAAATATTAGACTGATTAGTAATCATTTCAGTTACTTACTTCACAGCAGGTTTGATACTGCCATAACACATAGTTTTCCACTTGCATTTTTTTTCCTTTGTTTTTGTCTTCTTGCTCTCTGATTTGGATCGGCATAAACGTTATGATTGATGGTTGTTATTAACCAGTCAGACTGTGCAGATTTCCATTTCCAGTCTTACACTTCACTCACATTAGCCACACTGCCACTAAATACATTTTTACTTTGATTACTATCATCTTCCATGCATGATGGGCCTTGGTGCATTTTCTCTGTACAAAATCCAGCGTTTCAGAGGCTGCTGAAGAACCACTTTCTCTACTGAAGTACAGGAACTGCAACAACAATAAAAACAGAGAAGAAAAAAAAAAGAAAGGAAATGGGCTTGTCAGAGTTGAGAAAGGAAAACAGTGTGTTAAAATTGTTTTGAAACTATTTAATTCTGCTTGTCTCTTTCCTGCCAAATCGTACAAGTCAATGGGATCTTTGCCACAGAATTAAATAAGGGCGTAATGGAACACTGTGAACATCACTGCCCTGGCTTTTCCCCTCCTCTTCCTAAAATGGTTTTCTTCCCTTCTTTCATTTTTATTTTTTTCTTTCAGTGAAAGCAGGCATAATAATTATCTGGAGCCATATTTAGTGAGTGTAATTATAGTATCTTTTTTCATATATATTTACTCTAAAACATTCGATCTGATTTATCTTAGTTCTGGATAAGACAATATTCTCTAGGCAATGCTAGATGATTTTTAAATTACATGAATAGTTTCAGCATCTTATAAAGTAAGTATTACGCTTTGTAAAAAAAAAAAAAAAAAAGGTTAATAGCTGCGCATGAAATTTTTGTGCACATACCAGAGCCAGGGTTGCCAGCCCACAGCCTTCCTTCCCAGACCTGTGCTGTAACTGGCTTTAGTTCAAAACAATGTTACTTGAATGTGAAGTCTGGCTGGGGAAAAAATGTAATTGTCTTAGAGATTTCCTTGGTGATAGTGTTTGGATTTGATTCACTACCAAAAATGGCTTGTAAGCTTTCTTTTCTGTGAAATTTAGACATTTCCAAATCTTTCATTCCACTTCATTTTTTTGGAAATTTCTAAGTAGGTTTTAAAAGTGCTTCAACACTTATTTTGTTGTTTAATGAAAAAGTTTGCCAAAATGAAACCATTCTTGTATCTTTTTTTTTAAATGAGAAGCTTATCCTATTAGGAAGATCTCAGATCTATTACATTTCAGTTTTCCAGTTTCTGCTATGGAGACAGGTTTCAAGCTTAACTAAGCATAACCTTTTAGTCTTTCTAAATGGGGCTATAGTTCAGCAGTTCAAATTTTGGAATTCATAAAATTTATTGTGAAAACTGCAGCTCTTGCTTATGCCTTAGTAAGGCAAGTTCATTTCCTGATCAAAGCCAATCAGCACTGAATTTATACATATTTCTTCTTTTTACTAGGTGTATTGCTAAAGGACTGAAACTGTACTTCCTTTTAACTGCTGTAATAGAAAAGGCATAGGAAATAAGACATGGAGAAAGCTTTCTGTTGAAGTTTTCCCAGATTCAGCACCTAATTTTCCTTTAAAGTATACAGCTTAAGCTGCTACTTTTTTCCACTTCATGCAAAATAACCCTGAAGTAAAGCAGATTTTGACAAATTCCTCCTTGCAGTGCCAACCAATGGCCAATAGCTGTAGCCTTTCCAAGCAGGTTACACTTGACCCTTTTATAACTTTTTCCCTACCTTTCTCCTTACCTTTCCTCTGCTATCAACTCATGATTTTATGGGTCCTGTCTTCCCCATTTCCTAATTATGTCCGTGGAACTTGATCATTGTTTGAGTAATTGGAGTTCTGATACAAGCTTACAGCATCCATTACATTGTAATATGAAATGTAGACACTTCTGCTCTAAGTGGAAGTGACAGATCAGAGCTTACAAATTGCATTCATTCACTTAAGAACCACTTGGGACCTCTAAATTGATCACATGTGTTGTATGGATTATGTAATATTAATTAGGGTGGTATCCAATAGTGCAGCTGTGGTCCTTTGATGGTTCTGTTAAATCTCTGTTTTCTGGGGATTGTAATTCAGTCCTGCAAGTCTTTTATTTCAAGGGAGGAAAACTTGAAGAATAATTCTTTCTTCACTGAAATTGAGAAGGGTTAGCATAGGTATTCCTAAATTTAAGAGTGAATCAAAGAAAAACAGTATTCGGGAGGTCTCAGAATTCCAGGTACTTTTGCACCTATCCTCAACTTTTATATCTTTACAATGAACACTTTTCATCTCAAAACTGAGTATTTTCTGTTTTAATTAAAAGTAATAATGTACTTTGTTGCCCTGCTATTATAGCATTAACTTTTTACGTAAGCTGATGATACTTTTGTGTTTCTTGAAGTATGTTGACAATTGTTACTGTGTATTTTATGGCATATATGTACAACGTACCATATGTGATTGACGTACGTGATCATTATTAGAGAAGGATTAAACTAAAGCAAAAGTGGCACATTGTTTGTCCAAGGCAACATAAAAAAATTTTAATCTTTAAGCGTAAGGTCACATCTTCCTGATTCCTGTGCTCAGTCTTCTTAACTTCAACTTTTCAGTAGTATTGACTTAATGTTTAAAATATTTTTATGAGGATATGAACATGCTGCAATTGTTTTGTGCAATATTTCTAGTTGCTCCTGGGTTGGATACTTATACTGAACCATATATAATGTTAATATTTTTAAGTTAATTAGAATTACTTGCAAACTTTGCTCTAAAAGTTAACCTGCTAAAACTCAGCAGCAACATTCTAGAACTGATTTTATTTGCAGGATGAGTAGTGTATCTTCTGATTTCACAGCTTTAAGCTCCAGTCTTTCGAACATAAACTAATACTGAATAGTCATAAACCTAAGAAATTAATGGACTGTATCCACTTCCTACAGATTATTTTAAGAATTAAAAAAACGCATTAGAGCTCTGTAGGCTAATGAGCCTGACCGGCTGTGGGTGATTTCATCTGCAGTGTGACTGATACCAGTAATTTCATATATGTTACCTTTTTCCCTTCATGTGTAACTTTCAGTTCAGAACAACAACAAACTGCACCAGGCACGATGCTCACAGCACTTCCCAGGCTATTGGAGTATTAAGACAGGTGGTATAGTCTTACAACTTGATTGATTTGCACTGTTTTCACCAGACACTATGTGCAAACCTTATTATTTAAGGCCTGCATAAATGCTTTTTGTATATTAAGAAGTTTCCTATTTTAGTACGTAGTGATAAAAACCTGTCATTATGGAGTTATTTGGGATTCCTTGTATTTTTTTTTTCTCAAAACAGACATTAATATTCATATTGAAATTACATGCTACAAGTACCATGACTCCTTTTGTATCCTGTTTTAAAGGAGCAGTAGCCCATGTCCTCTTTCTTGTCCTTTTGCAGCTTTATTCGATACTATGTTTGCTCTGAAGTTTACAGCAACTTTTTATAAAGCACTTCTCCTTATAGTTACTTTTGGTATCTTTCAGCCCCGAAGAGCTGCGCTGCAGAGTCTAAGCCCATGTGCACATTGCATTTCTCCCATGTACAGTACTAGTTATTTCCTCAAAACAATGATGCTTTTTAAGTTTGCAAAAGCATTGCAAAGCAAGGTTCAAAACTATCTGTATCAACCTTACTCTAGTGGCATGAAAATAAGATTTTTTTTTTTTCCTTTTTTTTCCTGTTCATATGCCACTTTAGTTTTCAGTATGTACAATATCATGATAAATGGTATTTAATTTTTTCTTTTAAAAATACACAAGAAGACTTTGGAATCATCCACTAGAGTGGGAGAAAGGTAAAAGTTTTCCACTGGATCACTTAATTTTCATCATATTCAGAGATATTTGATCACCGGATATCAGAGATGTTACATAATGTTATAGTTGGTTAACAATCAGATTTCTAGTTACCTGCAAAATAAAAACTACACATGAATACATATGCCTTTTTATAGGGCATTTTTGTTGTGAGAACTGCATTTATCCATTGATGCACATATTTATATTGTCAATCTTTGTAGCTGATACAGAAAACTAATTTTGTTTTAATCTTTTGCTGAATGCAAATGATTATCCTTGTGTTAAAAGGAGCTCCTTGATTCTGAAGTGCGAATTGTATCACCTGCTGAATTAAATTTTAGCCTTATCACAAAAAGTAATTGGAAATAGAATGAGTGCTTACTATGCTTTAGTCCTCATATTCTTCTGCATTTATTTTGGCTTAGTTGTATTTTATATATGAACAGATACCACCTTCGGCTTTTAGAAAATAACTTTTTAAAAAAACACCCCGTTTGAAAATGCTTTAAAAAAAAAAAAAGTTAAAATTCTACATTAGTATTGCTGCCAATAGTAAAATATCACTTATGCATGCAAACATGAAGTATTGCCTTATGCTTATTCAAGAGAGCAGTGTTTCCAGGAGTGTTTTTGTTCAAGGATGTACTTAATGGATTTTATTTAATGGAGTCACTACAGCTTGCTGCTTACCCAGTCAGCTGAAAGTCTGAATTCTATTTGTTACATCCTGAATATCTTTTTTTTTTTTTTTTTTAATAATCCTCTGTTCTGAAAAACAGATAGTAGCTTTTATTATTCCTAAAATATATTATAAAATGCTGTCCTGGATAACAGTATTTGGATGTCTCAAGGCTGTGGATTACAAAGCGTTCAGAGCAGGATCTCTTCACCGTAATAGTAGCACATGGTTTTGTGCTTGTTTAAAAAATAGGCTGTTGTCAGGAGACAGCTACAGGATGACTGGCGGTCTGCTCCTGGGCCGGGTGTTTGGTAAAGGCCTCCTCCATCCTCACCCCAAGTCATATAATTTGCTGGCTATTTTGTGCCATCTAATCTTATTGCTGTTGTCTCGTGACTATGTTATAGAATAGTCAAGGGGAAAGCAGCAGCCCTGCCACTGGGCGAGGGCGAGCTGGGTAAAGATTTAAGCCTGGAAGGAAACTTGCTCTGCTTCTCACTGGCTCTTCCCAGGCCAGCAGGACCCTGCAAGAAAGAGGTAGTCATCCTTAGTAGACACTGGTGCAGAATTTCAACTCTTATGTGTCAGTTAATTTCCTGTCTTCTTTTGGATAAACTTTTCATCTCCATGAGGAATTTTCATTTCTATGAGAAACGAGCAACTAGCTTTTTTTTCTTTGAAAAGTTATTAGTTGGACAAGCTGGATGGCAGTGTTTTGCAGCTATTAGTATGCTGTGTGATCTGTAAATGTGTGGAAAAGACTTTTTCCACCGGTGAAGAAGGGCTTTAATGAGCAGGTCCTCCTTTCTAATGCAGTACTTGATGTCATAGGTTCCCAGCATAACATTACTGCAGTATTTTGCATTACAATATTATGTGCTATTTTTCTGTAACTTTTTCTTCAACTTATGTGTGTCTGAAATGAGTATAATTGTGTGCATTTGAAAACCTTCTTTGTCTTTTTTTCCTTTTTTCTTCTTTTCATCAGTAATGAAGTAATTTTATATTCATCTCCTCCCTAAATTTCAAAGTACTGAATGAGTAGGGAATATGCCTGTTTCCAGAACAGGCATCGCTGCCTTTTGTTTCACTGTTGCCCAGTGTCAGAGGCCTGCCAGCAGGTATCCTCTCAGGCTGCTCAGTCTCAGCCAGTTGTATGGAGAAGGTTACCTTCTGGGGAGTCATTAAATCATGTTCTAAAACTGTTCTGTCTCACTCCATTGCTGGTTTTGCTGCAGGTCTTAAAGCAGCTTTGCCATAAAATCTAGTGGATACGTACATGTTTTAATCATCTGGCTTAATAGGGTGGCTCTTGTATTAAATATGCTGCATGGCTGAATGTTTGAACCATATTGTACTGCTGGAAAATCCATCTCTAATGAGATTTCACTGGAAGTTAACAGAGTCATATAAAGAAATGAAGTTAAAGGGCAATTTAACAATCTACTGTTTATATGAAATCAAAACTTTTTGGAAGAGTAAAGACTTTTAACTTGAAATGCTGAAATCAAAGAAATGAATCACATAACCTTTTATTACCGAGAATTTTACTTAATCCTTTTTGGTATCTCAGCAGTTTCATTTTCATAAAACTTTTCCTTTATTGCTAAGCACTGAATTAAGACATTCCATGATTTTTCTATATGAGGGACTTTTGTGGTATTTTTGGAAGAGGAAGTATGTTGATTGTGAGGTGTCAATGGGATTTGCAGTCTATTTACCTGGTTTTTAGAGATTTTCCTTCAAAATGACATATTTTGGAGGATCCCAGAAGCTTCTAAGTACTTTAGGAGATACATCTTTATTTTACTTAAAATAACAAAGAAACCTTGATAGATTTGATCAAGACTAAGACTTACTTCTTTGAGACATCAGTTTTTATTTTTTATACCAACAGCTTTCATTCGATATAGTTTTAAACTTTGAGCATATTGAGAATTATGTTCCATCATCCAACATAGATTTAATACCATGATTTTAGTGCTTAAGCTATAGACAATTTTTAGAGAATGACATAAACTATGAAGTAATTTTTTGTGTCCCTTCCTAAAGGCAGTAAAGAGGAAATGAAACAAAAGAAAACGCTGTTATGCATGACAAATAGGCGAGCGAACACTGTTAAATAACTAGACCACTGGTAGTTAATGAGCAAGCTACAGTGGATATTAATATGATAAAGCTAACAATTTTATTAATATTATTTGGTTTTCTCACTGTAACAGTTTGAGTTTTTAGTCCAGGAGTTCATAGGCTGCAGATCATGTTTTACTATGTGTAATAATAACATTTGTTTTGCTGTCTCTTGTTCAGGGTCAGTTCAAATGTTTGCAAGTTTACCAACCCATTCCTGTACCTCCAGCTAAATGTCTGACACTGTCATTATTTATTTCTGTTCTCTTGTTAAGCATGCTGGAAATGTGGTACAGGTGATTCAGTGATGTAGCCCCAGGTGAATATCAAGTTAGTTCTATTACAGTAATAAAACCTTTTTTGTGTTTTTGTAAACCAATTGTGTTGATATGGTGAAAGCCTCATATCTTCAGCCTTTTCCTGTGACCAAGCTCTTGATTTCCTGTAGCTCATATACAGTGTTTACATCAGTCAGCTAGGACAGTCAGTGCTGTACCAACAACTTTCTTTTCATGGCATGTCTAAACTCCTTGCTCATACTAATCTTTCTCAGGTCAATGATACTCAGATAAATACTGAAAAAAGAGACCAATGGTGATAATTTCCAATGTTGTTACTCGGCTCCCTGATAGAATTTATAATTTTCTGTATCATGCTCCTCTTGGCACTTAGTATCATGCTCTGTCTTTTCATTTCCCTGAAATGAGAGTACCTAAGCCCAGCATTGCTCCAAGGTGAGCTGGATTCCCTTATTGACAAATCCTACCCATTCCAAACAGTACTGAGTTCTATTTACCTGAGGGGTTCTTAGTATCCAGACAGCTGAAAAACATTTGAGATACTGGGAAGTACTAAACTTAATGTGTCTTCTGCTTGACTGGAGTCCTTGATTAGGTAGCATTGTGTGAATTATTTATTCAGATACTATACACAAAAACTAAATAGATTCCATAATCTTGCAGCAGAACAGGTCATTCATGTAGCTACTAAATAATACAATTACAATTATATTCTTTTATAATTTAGTATGAAACTAAATTTTCTGTTAAATATGTCAATCATATATAGTCATGTTACACTGTCAGCAGCTCTATGGAAAAATATCTTTGTAAGCTGAGCGACGTTCACCTTACAAAGCTGATACCTGATCAATGATACACGACTTCCTTGGATTGGCTCCAACTGTTTCTTGTGTACAGTTGCGTTAACAAATGTTAACATACTAACACAGTGCCTTTTTAGTCACCAGCTTTATTCAGGCATTTGAAACTACTTGAGAATTTGACTTCATTTTAGCAGAATTTTTCAGACTAGTTCTTCCTTTTAAGCAAAAGTCAAGTGGCTAGGGCACTAATGTAGGGAGTGGGACGTGCACATCAGACTTCCCTTTGACCGAGCAAGTTTTAAAGCACTTCTGCTACCACCAAGGAAAGTGCCCCACTACGAAATGACCTGCAGCCATTCTGCTTGGAGGCACTGCTCCATCCTATGTGAATAATCAAATATAATTTAGTGATTTCTCATTAAGTAACACTCGGTATAGATACATCCCAATCAAACTCCTGGTTTTCTTTGTCCCAGGAGTAATAGTGAGAAAAAGACCTTAAATGCTTATGTATCAGCATAAGTGGAAACAATCCAACTTTTTTCCGACATGCATTTGTGTCACGTAAAAGTACTTAAAATTACAGAGATGCTGAACCAGGCCTGCGATAACGGATGGTTTTGCTCTTTTCATCTTTAACATTAGGCAGAATCAAGTTGAGTGGAAGGGAGTGATAGCGCTGAAGAATTATGTGGCAGTTGCCAAATGATGTTTTGCATCCTTGTCTACCGTTTGCAATATTACTAAATATTAGGAAAATTCTTAAGCTGTGGATGTTGGGAAGACAGACTGTTTATTGGAACTCTGTGGAAGTACACCTTCCACCAGACTTTAGTTAAGCTACATTTTTTAATAATTAAACTAATAGCACTTATTAACTTGGCTGCTAGTTATAGTATTTATACTAAATAATACAAATAGTATTTATACTATAGTAGCAGTATAAATGGAAGTCTTCATCTTGAAAGGCGTCATCTTTTGTAAGCAGGGATCTCCCTGTTTATCCAAGTAAAATGAGTATTGCAGACTCTTCTGCTAGGATGAAATCCAGGCTTCTTGGGTATTTGAAAACTTAGACTAAAAGTCAATTCTCCAAATCCTTCCTTCTTTTTAAAACCCAAGGACAGCATTATAATATGGGATCACTGAAACATCTAAGCGTTCACTCTAATCTACACTTTAGCTTTAAACATCATCAATTAAAGTAATTAAGACTAACAGAATTCAGTTCTGAATAAGACAAGGCTTGCAGACACTGAACTATTGCTTGTATCTCCAGTTGTCCAGTTTAAGGAATATTAAGAGTACTGCATGGTTTCCCACGAAATAAATGTGTGTAGTTGTGCTAACTACTCTTTTGCTTCTTTTTGAGAGATTTTCTGAGCAGCACAGAACTGTTTTAGATAACAGAAATTACTGTGAAGGGCAGGATATTAATGAATGTATTAAAACTGAAATAATTGCTTTTGCAAATGATTATTTTGCAGGACAGTTTTTATATCTTTAAAAATATATCTTTTTTGCTTTAGCAAACTATCAAATGCTGCTTAGCATGAGCATTTTGTAGTGTTAAGGAGAAATTTGGGCAGGTAGAAGGTTTATTCGTTGCTTGTTAGCTAAAATGTATCCCTTCCCATGCATGGAAAAGTACAGGTTGTGACAAATTAAATTTCTAGAAAATGCCAGGAGTGGAGAGATGACAGAAAAGTGTGGTGGCATTAAACAAAAGTTTTGGCTAATAAATGTTGGAGTTTTTTATGCAACATTGTTGTTTTCAAAACACTGTTATGCATAAACTGTATATGTACGTTAATGCTAATGTTAAAACTGCTGTAGTGTGATTTTATCTCATTGTCGATGTTGCTTATGGGAAGTGACTTGTGTGCATGGTACATCATAGCATCTTATATATGTGATGTTACAGGGCCCAGGGCTTTGCCATGAGTAAAAATGGTAGCTAGCCCATCCTCTGACTCCTGTAGGATTCAGAAATCCCTTGGATTTTTGAAAATATGGCTCCTTTCAAGTGGGAAAATGAGCAGAAGACAATGACAAATACGATCTTTTTTTCCTAGGGAGAACACAGGGCAGTTTGGTGTTTTTCAGAGAGATGGATTAAGGTTCTCACTGAAGAGTTTTGGAGTGTTTTCACAGATATGTTATGGAAAGCATGTTTTGCCGTGTAAGATTGACAATAACCATCTAAGTGTTTTGTATGATTTGGGCCTGTTGGATTTCAACAGCAAATCCCAGCTATAGCAGTGGCAGGCAGAGTGCTTCTCTGCTTCTAGCGTTATGTTATCGTATCCAGAAGGCAGGAGGTGACGCTCAGTGTGTAGAACTGGTCAAAGAGCTCTTGGGATCAGAACCATCCACAAAATGCATACATTCATCGCATCCATCGTATCTCCCAGGCAACCCCCAGGCATGCCCCACGTGAGGAGCCCTGCCTGCCATGTGTTTCAGAGAGCCCCTGGGGAACTGCTTGTCATTTCTCAAAATGAGCGTAGATATGGAACACCTCCGATTTCACCCTCTTCACCAAGCTCAGAAAGCAGAGCCCCTCTTCTATTATAACTAAGCATTCATGCTCTTTTGAACTCTGAGAAAACAGCTTTTGTTCCAGAGTGGAGCTGTAATTTTTGTAAAATCTCCTCCATTATATGAGGTACTGAAGGAAAGAAATTAGGAGAAGTAGTAAAGTGATGATGACTGAACAATTTGTTGGGGTCTGTACTTGCTTTTCTCTCATCTTCAGGCTATTACAAAGTCAATTTAAATGAAAAAGTAAGCACGTAGCCAACTGTTATGTATGTTGAGAGAAAATTGTGTGTGTATAATACAGATCACCACAACAGTGCTTTCTGATTTGTGGGACTTTCAGGAGTGGGATGAATCTGTATCTTTGCCTGTGTTTCCAGTGAGTGCTGCAGAAGTGCATGTCCTGGGTCAAAGAACAGCCACGTTACTACTTCTGTGTGTTGCTGTTGCCTGCACACTGTTTTCATTCTCCCCTTTGTCATGGTACAGTGGTATTATAGGGAGGGAGGTTCCTTCAAGGCTCTGGTGGGTGTTTGAAACTACTTTTCCAGTGTTCAGCTCACTCCTTGGATTACATAGGGACTTAAGATTTTCTGTCCTGTTGTCATACTTTATTGTAAGACTGTACTGATTCATAAGAAAAACCTCTATTATAACACAAAAGGGGTATTAAATGAATTTAATATATGGAGGTGATTTTTTGCCTGTCTTGTGGGACCAGGTCACAGCAAAATCTGTTCTTGGCAACTCAGAAAATTAAACTGTGTTAATAGCTGTACATACTTATTGGGACTCCTGAACTGAGACATTTCAATGTAGGCAATATTTTTTAATTAATGCAAGGGGGAGAAAACATTTGAGAAAATCAGTGTTGGATCTTTGGGAGCCAGGACTCCAATGTACTTTTCCTACCTCTGCCAGTGGTTTGGTGTGCTGTCACTGATAATTCAGCATCTGAATCCGTGATATGTGAAGAACAATTCCCATGAATGTCATAAAGTTTATTTTAATATTGTTACAATATTTTAATGCATTAAATTAGTTGCCTAGGATGGCAAGGTATTATAATTATGATATTCTGATTCTTGCATGTCTGTACACTGGAGAAATCCCTATTAGCAGGCACAGTCTTGTAGTAAATAGTACCGAAGAATTGCAGAGAAAGTAGATGTGCAATAGCAGGAGTGCCAATGTAATTATATTTTGTTCTTCTGTATGGTTACTCCTAGGGGAGAAGGAAGTTGGTAATTGAAATGATTAGGTACCAATATTATCGTGGTATTAGCTGGCACACAGGCAGTACTCAAAGCTTTGTCACTTTATAGTGGAGCTTTCTATATGATTCACTCAAGGTAGAAGTATTTAGAGTAATTAAGGGAAATAAGAGCTTAGCTGTTTAGGGGTAATAATGACTACAGAAGAAGTAGCAATAGTAATGAGAATTTGAGACACCTGGTGACAATCTGACCCTCTCGTTATTTCTGCAAGGATATCGTTAGAGCCCTTGGTAGTTTTGAAAGCAACTGTATTATTTCTCGAACTGACAGATTTTATGCAATCAAGTGCCTTATGCTTAATCTCTGGTTGTATTTGCCCTTATTTTTTCCTGACCTTGAGTAAATGATTGTCATTTATGTTCTAGCCAAAGTCCTTGAAATGTTCCTCTCCAGAAAAGGACTCAATATCGCTGTTCTGTTCCCAGAAGATTGCTGGGTACTGTGAGGGTGGAAACCATTTGCTATTACTTAATGAAAAAATGTCCTCCATAAATCACCTCTTCAAGTGGAGCCCACAGTGAAACAGCATGAGTCTTTAGCACTGCCAGCACTCTAATAGACTTATATATCCTGGGTACTCATTATTTGCTGGTTGTTAATTATAGAGTGTGTTTAAGACAGGAAATCTGGTGTGCTTCTTAAGGAAAAAGCAGCATGCCCTATCCTACTCTTTTAAGGGAGAGGGAACAGGCAAAGGAGGGGAAGGAAATGTCTTTTGTTTTAATTTAAAGGCATGGACTATGTACTTCACCTACAATGAAACACATCTGATGTTTTAATACATGTAACTGGCTGGCGTTTTTACTTTTTAACCCTGAATAGTCGTGTTAGAGGATTTTAAGACCTCTAGAGAAGTTATTGCTGAGGCAATTTGGGTGCATCTTTGGGAGAATTTGTCATTACGGTAAAAAAGACCCTTTGGGTACGTGCGTGAAGGATGTCCCTACGGGAGCAAAACTGGAGCTTTAAAATCTTTGTGCAGCTCCCTGCTTATTAGATCAGTTAATCTAATTAAGTGGTTTACTCTGACTTCATGCAGGCATGAATCAGAAGCAATTCATCTTTAAAGTCAGTTGTATGAAATCATTATACTGGTAGTCAGGAGATGAGCGCTAAATCCGGTGCCTGTCAAACCACTGGCTTCTACTCTCTGCTCCAAGAGATCACTTTCACATTTTACTTTTGCATGTATGTCACTGGATAAAAGTATATAAATAGCAAGGATTGACAATCCAGGTTTTTCTTCCTGTAGGCAACTCTTTCAACTGCTGCTCTCTAGTCCTGCTTCTTTCTGATTCTGTCTTTCTGGAAAGTTTATTTTTCTTTCTGTCAATGGCATAACTTCAAGAGGGAGGCTAGAAGAGACTGCTCTCCCTGGCATAGCCACTGGTTTGATGTTAAGGACTCCCTCTTCTGATGGAGAGAGGCAGGTTTTGAACCCACTCAAACAGAAGAGAATGTCTGATGCTAGTCGCCTGCTTACCAAGCTGTCTTACAGAAGCGAAGAGTAGAAAGCTTCATTTTCCTTCTCCTCTGGCTGAAAGAGTGCTTGCTCCTGTTTGAAAGGGAAGATGTGGAGGGTAAATGTAAAAGGAAAAGACAGGAAAGGTGGTGCACAACTGGAATTTGTAACCAGGCTTTGTTATTCACTTCTTTTTATTCAGGTGTTATCAATAACAATAAAAAGCCATGGGCTAGTTATAAATAAGCTCACAGGTGATCTTTGAAATAGTGTTACATTTAGATATCGAGGAATGGAAAATGACTGCTATATTTGAGATGTTCTGTGTGAAGCTGTCGTACCCATGGGAGCAAAGAAAATAATTGTAACAACAGAGGTTTCTCTTGATTTCTTGCTAGCTAATGATCCTCATTTGTCAAAATGTGGGAGTGAGAGATAGCATTCTTTTCCTCATGAAAAATCTTTTTGTATCTTAATTTCTAAAAATGTATATACACATTGTTCAGTGCACATTAGCTCTCAAAATTTTATTCTGTATGTTCTTGGCTCCTCTCAGATGTCATTAAGGATGGAAGGTGCTTAAAAACTAACTTTATTCTGCTGGAGTAGTCTTTGCATCCTGTCCAATACATGTGTTTTGCCTTGCAGCAGAAAGGAGCTGATATAAAACTGCTGACAGACTGTCTCTATGGGCAGATTCTTGTCTTCCTGCAAGACGAGGACTGTACATAGTCAAATTGTTGTATGAGACCAGGAAATCTGCAAAAGTATGGGTTATGACTTAAGAGTGCTAAAGACAGCATAGTGAGTTCCTTCATATAACAGCTTTATTGTACTATAGGTTTTAATAAGGCTAATTACATGCGATTTATATCAATCATCTGTCAGGCTTTAAGACCAACAGTATGAGAGAGCCTGTATTAGAAGCCTCTATTTCCTTAAGAATACTTGGTGCCTTTGAAGACATTCTTGTTTTGAGTTAATTGATGTAACCTAGCGATTATATAATTTTTCTTGATGTATAACTGTATATTTGTATTGATAGGATATAAACTTTATTAATAATTTTGCAGGAGGTGAGTGACTTTGCAGTCTTTTTAGTAGAGGCACTGGCATAGTTGGGGATTAAAGTTGAGACTTGCCTTCACCAGTAGTGGTGGAAGAAAAACTTTACTAAAACAAAATCTAAGTATAATGAAAAATCTGACCTGGAATGTTGCCTGGAATATGCGTCAGTATCTCTGAATTACAGCACATGTTTGTTTAAGTAGAGACTTGAGCAAGGTTAGTAGCACAAGTGCCAAAGACACACTGTGCTTGTGTACTGTGGTGCATTGTGCTTGAGGTTTTAAGAAAGTATGTTTCCTAAGGCCATACAAACTGGAAAATTGTGTCTGAAATTTATCTGGCTTTTAGAGAAGGGGATTCCCAAAGAATAGCAGGGTTGCTGATAGAACATATGCGATAAATTTTTGAGCATCAACACTCTATTGCTTTCTTGATCTATAGAGTTGGATGCCTACATGGACATCCATACCTGCAGGAAATGTGTGATTAGAGGACAGCAAAGATATCTTGGCCTTTAGTTGTTGGGAGAAACTGGAACCACTGGTTCCATTTAAAAACACACATCCGTGTTCAGCATTGGCTCAGAGGGCTGGCCCTTGCTCTTATCGTGCCTTATGAAACTTTGTCCCAAGTACAAAGATCCTAGCATAGGAAAATTAAGTGACATTCCTACTAGTAACAGAATGCTGTCTCCCATAACATTCTCACAGACAAACCAATGAAGTATGGGATAGAGAGTTGGACAGTGTGGTACTTGAAAACTGGCTGAACTGCCAGGCTCTCAAAGGCTTGTGACCGGCAGCGTAAAATCCATCTGGCAGTGGTCAGCCTGTGGTTGTACCCCAAGAGTTACTGCTGGATCCAGTGCTGTTAACATCTCCATTAATGATCTGGAAGGTGGGACAGAGTGCACCCTCAGCAAGCTTGCAGGTGATGCAAGGACTGGTGTCATGGTTTAACCCCAGCTGGTAACTAAGCACCACGCAGCCACTCACTCACTCCCCCCGCCCCACCCAGTGGGATGGGGGAGAGAATCAGGGGGAAAAAAAAAAAAACAAACAGTAAAACTTGTGGGTTGAGATAAGAACAGTTTAATAGAACAGAAAGGAAGAAAATAATAATGATAATAATAATGATAATATAATGACAATAATAATAATAATAATACAAGGATTGGAATATACAAAACAAGGGATGCGCAATGCAATTGCTCACCACCTGCTGACCGATTCCCAGTTAGTCCCCAAGTAGCGATCCCCCTCCAGGCCAGCTCCCCCCAGTTTATGTACTAGGCATGACATCACATGGTCTGGAATACCCCTTTGGCCAGTTTGGGTCAGCTGTCCTGGCTGTGTCCCCTCCCAACTTCTTGTGCCCCTCCAGCCTTCTTGCTGGCTGGGCATGAGAAGCTGAAAAATCCTTGACTTAGTACAAACACTACTTAGCAACAACTGAAGACATCAGCATGTTATCAACATTCTTCTCGTACTGAACCCAAAACATAATGCTATACTAGCTACTAGGAAGACAATTAACTCTATCCCACCCAAAACCAGAACAGTGTGATACATCAGGAGTGCTGGGTCTGGTTCTGGGTAACCCTGTACAAGAGAGAAATGGACTTACTGGAGAGGGTCAAGCAAAAGGCCACAAGGTGGTGGACTGGAGCATCTGACTTAAGAGGAGAGGCTGGGAGCTGGGACTGTTCAGCCTGGAGAACATAAGGCTAAGAGGGAGATTTTATCAGTGTGTATAAATACCTGATGGGGGGGAGTAATGATGAGGGAGCCAGGGTCTTCTCAGTGGTGCCTGGTGCAATGGGTGCAAATTGAAATACAGAAAATTTAGCAATTTGGAAACTGAGTTGACCCTACTTTGAGAAGGGAGTTTGAACTAGATGATCTCCAGAGGTTCCTTCCAAATTCACCTGTGACTGCGATGATTCCCTACTCTGTGACTGTGTTTCTAGCTCTCTGTAATGAATGCAAGAATACTTTGTAATATTTTTATGTTTCCTTTACACCTGTCTGTTTCTTCACCTTTCAGTGCTATTTTTAGACAGCAAAATGTGTTCAGGTCATGTTCTGGCCTAAGACTGTAGTAACATGCTGCTAATCAGAGTTCATCCATATGTCCTGCCCCAAAGGCTTGTTTTTCTAAGGAGCCATCCTCTAAATATTTTTATTGCTTTATGGCCTTGATGAAGAGTGGGAAGCTTGGTCTGGCAGTTCAAGAATGGTCCTTCTGTGTTCAGACAGCCACCAGCTGCATAACTACTGCTGATTGCTTAAGATTTCTGTAAAAAAAAAAATATCCTAATTTTGTAGCAATTTTATGACCCTTGCTTACTCTTCATCTCAAAGTCTGTTTGCAGATGCCCATTAGGGTACATTTGGGTCCACTGGTTAACCTGTTCATGGAATTTGTCTCTTGCCTGATTCAGCACCGTTAGCTTAACCTGTATAAATAATGGCACTGCTAACTTGGCTTATTTCAATGGGCACGGGTCTGGGTTGCTTACCTGTACCACCCTGGTGGCATTCCAATAGGGGCAGTAATCTCTGATGGAACAGCAATGGCGAGTAGCACTGCTGCTGTAGAAAAAACAAACCTCACCCTGTGTCTGTCTTCATCACAACAGTAATCACTGCAGAAAAACATCTGCTTACCTGTCTCGTAACCAGGTGCAGTGGTCGTGGCAAATTTATGGAGGTCGGAATTGTCATAAAGCAAGTCGGAAATTTTGACAAACAACAAGGGAAAGATACTTAATGCTGAGGTTGGCAGTAGGCTGTGCTGTGGATGCTATTAATTAGTACCTCTGTATTAGTTAAGTTTCAGTGGGAGTTATTCGGACCTATGCCTTTGCAATGATCTTCCATAGTATTAAAAGGCATTGCTCTGAAAAACGCATCACTACAGTTACTGTGGGACGTCATTATGTTGTGCAAAGGAGGCTGCTTAAACCTGTGAACTCCAGCTGTGTCTTCAGCACATTAGTTACTGCCAGGAGGTGGTGACAGCCCTGCGAGGTTGTTGTGTGGCCAGGGCTGTGAGGGTCAGGGGCCACCCCTGTTTGGAAAGCTATGTCTAATAGTTGGCAGTCCGTAATAGTCTTGTAAACCAATCCTTCTTGCGGTATTTGTGAAAGGACTGTTATTTGCAGTCTGATTTCCAGAAGGCATGCTGAAGATAAGGAGACTTGAATAATCAGATAGCATAGGGAGCCGCAAAAAATAAACTCTCCTCTCCAGTGAATGCAAAATGTGGAAAGGAAAGACCAAGTCACGACCTGAAAAACACTGCAGGGAGAGAGGATGGAGAGGAGCCCCGTGTCCTGCAACCCTGCTGGAGGAAAGTCTGCTGGCTTACATTGACTGTGGCTCTGCTCCATTTCCATCCTACCAACCAGAGAGGAGCTTGATTACCATCCCAAAGCAGTATGTTACTAAGTTGAAGGGCTTAGATGAAAATTATTTGGTTTTCAACTTATTTTCTGTTTACAAAAATAGCGTCTAACTAAGGGTTTACATAGATAATATAATCCATCTTCTTCCATCTCCCCTTAATAAAAAAGATTAAAGAAAGGTGTCTTGAAATGTTTAGGGTCCAGGCAGTGAAGTGCTTGGCTACCACCACAAGGAGGCTGAGGGTCCTTCTATTTTCCCATGGGCTTTGTATTTGTCACAGCCTTTGGATAAGGAGCAGATACTGGTATGTCTGGTGTGGCATATACTACCTCTCTCCAAACACTTTCTTTAGAAAATAAATAATTTGTCATGTCAAGCCTATCCTGGCAAACTCACAACAGGCAAATAAGAAATGTGTATTTTCTAACTAAAAACATACTAACATCAGCTAAAGTCCAGCAGGCTCAAGTGCTGATTCTCCTTTTTAAATTTTCCTCAGAAGAAAAAGGTATCATGATAAATACCAGTGAAGCAGACATTAGAAAAAAAGCCCTATCTTTCTTCTTCCATAAACTCTTCCTGAAACATGCTTGAAGCATTGGAAAAATTAGTAGGCATATGATAAATTGGCCACAAGCCGCAGATGCAGTAATCTGTGTGCCTTTCTGAAATAACTGTCTTAAGGGGAACTTTTATGTCATTATTTCTTAGCTGCTCTGGTTATCAGACTAGCTTTGCACAGTGGCGTATATCATGCTTTTATTTTAATTAAAGGTATCTCAAAGAAGAACTTGTAAAAACGTAACTAGAGGTATTTTATAGGATTTGAACTTGAGGTCATTTTGTTCTATCGATCTCATTTGCATTCAGTAGCTTCTTCACATTCTTTGAGCTAAGGGTACTAGGGCAAAGGATGTTGGCGTGGGTAAAGGTCGTGGTTTTTGCAAGGTAGCAGTTTCTACTTCAGTAGGCTTCTTTGTAATGTAGCTTCTATATGATGTTTATATAGTCTTTTACAGAGGAAGAGTATTTGTTTTAGGAACTTTACCCCTTCATTTTCCAAAACAGGTTAATGTATTTTCTCACACATCTTTGGTCTACAAGGTGTGTCTGTATGATGACATGTCTGATGTATGATGACATATCATGACAGTCTTCTCGAACAATGAAGGGTACAGTTTTGATTATGCTTAAACTGTAATATTCTTAGAATCACCTTTTAAAAATGTTTTCTGTTTTACTGCTTAGTAGCAAAGAGGTAGATGAGCAGAGTGCCCAGTTCCTGAGAATTATCTGAAGACAGAGCTGAGGGCAGCAGTTTCAGTACAAGGTAATATTAAAGTAGATCAGCACAGTGGAGTTTTAGTGGAAAGAGCATGCATAACGAGATATGTGAGAGAGTATATTAAATGGACTTGTGTCAGGATTCATTTGTTATATTTACTAGGGATCTGCCTACTTGCTACACAAGTACCCTTTATTACTGTTTTGAATTTAAGTATCATCTACTCCTTGGGAAGATATCTTCTTTCCTTTTGTGTGCTGCAGTTTACTTTTAATTATTTTCCATCTAATAGCAAACCCACAAATTATATACTTCATTATCAGTGTTGCGGTACTGTAGATTAAGAAGGTATTTCAGTGCAGTGACTTCTGCACAGTGTATTGGTAATTTGGCTGCCTCCCTTGGAGAAAACCAGGTAACATTTTACAGTAGCATTGTTGGCTGACATTTGTGGTATGCACTTGCTAGGACAGAAAAGAGTGATTCCATTGGAATTTTCAAATAAATCTTCTAAACCATCCATCCTGTACCATTATGTAGGACAAAACCATTTCTGTTGCTAAGTCATGTAATCTGTAACAGAGAAACTTCCTACAGACCTTGTATTAGCTTTTAAAACAATTCTTGCAAAAGACACCAAGTGGTTACTGCTGAGGTGTGAGCTATCTGTTTTCCATGAGATATTTCTAATTTCACTTAAATACAAAGAAGAGATTTTTTCTTCAAACTACAGCACTGTGCAACCACTGCTTAACTTCATAGGGCTTTTATGGTAACATCAAAGGCTAGGAGATCAGCCATTGTCGAAAAGAAGCCTCATTCTGGCAAATATATTTTAGTTGATTTCTAAGTTTGCAAGTTACAAAATGAATATACATTTTAAGAGCGTTTTGGGTGTAGTTGTACAGTACATGAGCCAACTGATACACATTTTTGTCCCACTACAACCACAGATATCCTTCCAACCTGTATTATTTTAGTTGCCTAGTATTATAAAATGTGAAAGAAATCTGAAAAAAACTGAATGATTCTTATGCATGAAACCTGATTACGAAGTGGATGGTTCAGGAATCAAAATTCTGGATAACCCAGTGGTTCCAGTATAGCAGAGCTGAATTTTTACATAGACATAGTTATATCTACTCTGAAATCTTACAATAATGCAGTATGATTATTCTTGATTTAAAAAATTATTCTCCAATGATAGTAATAATTCAAACTTTCATAGGATCTTCAGGCTTAGACCTGCAAAGTTAGTAATGGACTGTTAGTTTTTCTAAATAATAGTTGCTCCTTCATGAAATGTAGCCATTCCATGTTTAGTTTCAATATGTTATAGGTGTATTTTAGATCTTCTGCAACTAATTAATCAAAAGGGGTCTGTATTTTAGTGATAGCATTTGAAATATATATAGTTTATATATGCAATTTAATAGTTAATACTATGTTTATGTATGCTCACACATGCATATATGTTACAGGTAGAGAGGGAAGATGTGAGGGAAGATGTGAGAGCTGATCTGATCCAATCCTTACCTGAATTTAATCATCTTGTTGCCATCTAATAGTGTTGTAACATACAGTGGAGGGCTTATATTACTGAGGTTTGGTGATTTGGGGCAGTTTAAATTCTGCCCGCATCTTGTGAAGCAGGAGGAAGTTATACATTAGTGGTGTCATTTATCCTGCTGCTGAGTGTTTTGTTCTAAGCATTGGCTACTGCGGTGGTAATGATGGTCCCTTTTAGTTTTGCTACACTAGCAGTGGGGCTGTTGATTCAAGAAAGCCCATATTGGATCAACTCAATCTAGTAGAATACGTCAGTGTAACATTCAGCAGAGCCACCTCTCTTCATGTAAAGAGAAGCACGGCTGTGCAGTCAATGTTTGAAAAAATTTGTATTGCTCCTTGCAATATATGCAGTATATATTGTTTCACTGGCTATTTCCTTTCAGGTACTTACCCCCTTCTAACTAATGTGTATGAAAAAGGATTGAAAACATAAATAATTTCAGATAGCTCAAGCTGAAAGAGTAGTGAGTTTTTCTGAACTGTTAATACTTTTCTTGATAGAGGCTTATCTTGCACTGGGTTAATAATGCACATCACAACACTCTATCGTTTTGCAGTTCGTTTAGCTTCTGTTAGCAACACGGTTGGACTCCTACATCACTTTTACCTTGTTTAAAAAAATAAAAATAAAATTGGTCATTAAACTGCATTAACATCTGTAATGAGCCCAGGCATCCCTTTTCTGCTCTTTTCTTGCCTGTATTCAAGAAGCCTCTGTAGGCCTGTTTGATGCGAGCATTACCCACACAGCAATGCAGTTAAATGCAAAATTTTGTTCTAAGAAACAGTATGATAAAATTTTAATTAATCTTGTCATTTATTCCAATCCCTCAACAGAAAATGAATCCTTTGTATGGAATATTTACTGGTGTATGGATTTATTTAATGACCCAGTGCTTCCATGTTAAGATAAATAATTTTTTACTTACTAGAGTAAAATGCATAGGTATGATAAAGGCAAGCAATATATCAGTCCTCATGTTTAGAATCTCTCTACAACTTGAATGTTGGGCCTTTTTTACTTATTTTAATATGTCTTAATTTTTCTTTCCTGTCATTACCTGATTTCATGTGAAAATTTCTTAGTGTGGTTCTCTTTTTCTTAATTCATTAGATTTGGCATGGCTGTTTATTGTATCAACTTGGCATCTGGCTAATGTAGTTCATTTGAAACAAACAATATGCTTGAACAAACCACTATAAAATTAACCCTTATGGTCTAAACAGACTGTACATATACAGTATGACTGTAGTTCTTGCTCTGTAAAAATTACTTAGCCAAATGAAAACCTTTCTGTGTTCTCATGTTAACCTGTTCCCATCCAATGTGTGAAATGTTTAACAACATTTTCAGAACATTTTTAAATTCAGTATTTTTACATCTTCCAGTACATTCTGCTGTCAAAAGAAGTTTCTTTCTTACACTGAAGGGAAAAAAAAAAAAAAAAAACACCAAAAACAAACCCTAAAAAGAGCTTTGCAGATCTGCAATATAGATAAAGCAGTTTCAGTCTTGTTTGGAAAAGTTGTAAATCCCTGTGCTATAGCTTATATTCTTGGGGAAGTTACAAATCCTTATGCAATTGGTGATGTTCTAAGTATCACCCAAACTGGTCAGACTTCTGAATATACTGTAGAGGAATATGGTATGCTCATGCCGAAGTGACTAGTGTCATACGAAAGTAGGTATTTATACCTGTGATCAAAGGCTGAGTACCACAAATGTGCTAGGGCCTGTAATTCCCAGTTGCTATGTGTTCTGGAACTGGACCTTCATTATTCTCTTGGAAGTAACTGACCTTGGGGTAAATAAGTGTAAATAGTGAAGATAATGACTAGAAAAAGGTTATTTTGTTTGGATAAGCCTTCTGTGAGAAGGGCTGCAATTTGATAGATGAGCATTCAGGAAAAATTCAGGATTATATTTAATTCAGTGTCCATTTACAGCTTTCCTCTTGTATGTTGTCAGCTAGTATCACTGTTTCAAGGCATTCTCACACCCTGTGTTGCAACCTCTGCTAGCAGATTGCTATTTGGCCTTCAAATGGGCAAAATGAGCTTACCAGAAAGTCTCTTTATCCTATGGTCAGAGCATAGAAAGTTCTACATGTAATCTCATGCCCTTTTTATAAATACATAAGGCAATGTGTCAGCATATGAATGGCTGACATCTGGGCTGACCCTCCCATCAGAAGTGCAGATAGCATTGGGTTTTTTCCCATTTAATTCTAGGACGTGCCTCTTTTTTGGGTGTGTGTTTTTGGTTGGTTTTGTTTATTTGTTTATTTTTGGTTTTTTGTAAACCTGTCTTTTTCTAATCTTGTGTTCTGGCATTGGTAAAATATTCCTTCTTCATTTGTTCTTGAACTGGCTATCTGCTGTAATGGCCTCATACTCCATCAGAGGGTCCATTATCTGGTGCTTTCCCACTTCTCTGTTTCTGTTCTGCAGAGTTTAAAGCCAACTTGTTATTAAAAGGCCCTTCCTTTTGAAGGGAAGATGAGATAGCTACTCAATATCACTTTCTGTTTGGTACAAAAATTTATTTTCATATTACTTATTTTCAGTGAAGTGGAGAAAACCAGCATATAGTTCTGTCCTGGCAATCTGTAACTTTGTTCAGTTCTTCCTTCTTCCCCCTGTTCCAGAAAATCAGCTCCTCTCTATGATAACAAAAACTTAGGAAACATTTAAGACAGCAGTTCATTTTGAACATCATCAAAATCAGTGCTTGTTAGGACCTTGCGATGAGTTTCCACATTGCTTAGTGCACAGGACACACTGCTGTATCACTGCTGATGCTCCGAGTCCATCCAGTGCGGCAGCTTTCGGAGCAGAAGAGTTTGGGGGCAGAGGGGAAATCTTTTTGGGTTTTTGTGGGGTTTTTTGTTGGTTGGTTGGTTTTTTACTTTCTCTGTCAGATCATCTTCTTTTTTCTTCTTTATCTATGAATTCAAACATGTTATTCATCCTGTCCAATGAGGATTTGGGGGTTATTCTTAATGACTTACAGCTGTTCTGTGTGAGAAGGGAGAGACACGCAAACTTAACATACAAAAGATATATTTTTTTAATAATAAAATGCCAAAGAATGTTACAGCACTGTTATCATACCAGTACTCCCACCAGAGGCCTCATACATATGCATGATAGGAGACCACCACGTGGGAGAAATACTATGAGCATGGGGGAGAGAAAATGAATATTGATAAAACATGTCACAAACTGTGAATAGCCCACAGGAAATATATAATCTCAGTGGGTACACTTAATTGAAACAGATTAAAATCTAAATCCATGCAGCTGATAATGTTTTTTATCTTGAAAGGTCAACTGGATTTTTGACACTCCTAGTCTTACCAGAAACCTGTGTAAAAGACATTGGGCAGGGTGTCTTCAATACATTTCATTTAGAATGGACATTTATGACTGGTCGTTGACCTTGAGATTCCATTAGCAATAATGAAGGGCAGTCAGTAATGCTTTGTGCAGAGTACAGTAAATGATGCATATACACAGATGAGAACACATCCCCTGCTCCATGCTGTGTTGGGATATACCGTGGCACTTTCACTGCATTCGTAGTTCCAGTAAGATAAAAGGAAGCAGTGATATTAACAACAGCGAGACTCCTTCGGACATATTTTTAGTTTACAGTGTGCTGGAGTTCCACATTTTCCGTCTCCCTTCTTCCTTCCTCTCCCTTTTCTCCCTCTTCTCATTGGTAAAACATAAGCCAAAATTTCTACTTCTTTACAGAAAAGAGGACAAACTCTGTTTGCCTAATCACATAAGGAGTTTAGTCGACTGCTGTCAAAAAGAGATATTATCAAGAAATGAAATGCAATAAAATGTTTCTAGAGCGCCCTTACATGAAAATGTTTTAAACTCCAGTTAATCAAAAAGTTTCAGACTGGCTCTGGGTGACCTTTAGTGTACCAGAAGCACAATGTGTCGATTCAAGGATCATCTTCTCCAAGCTCAACTAGTTCACCACAATGAGCAGGAACTCAAGCAAAAGTTGCAAGTAGGAACAAGGAGTTCCTGAAAAAACTGAAATATAAAAAAAGAAGTATACGAGAGGTAGAAGCAGGGAAAGGTGGCCGAAGAGGAATACATAGATATTGTCCAAGCCCGTGGAATGGGACTGAGAGCCATGCCTGTGGGATGGGACTAAGAGAGCCATCCCTGCGGCTCAGTTATTATTATTGTTCCTCTGTGGTGGGATGCGAGCCTGGTTAGAGCCCAGAGAACTTTAGAAGCAAATGAAATCAACTTCTTCATTCTGTGGCTTCCTCAGCCCCATTACGTTGTTTAGTTTCTTATAATGAGAAGTCCCAATGTCTTAAGTTAAAAATGATATTGGCAATGATCGGGCTGGCTCATACATGACAGAAGCACAGGAGGGAAAAAAAAAAGCATATTGTAGGCTGCAGACATTCAATCTATGATAATGGTCATTGAGAATAAAATACTGCACTCCTTATCGGTCATCATAGTTGGATTCAACCTGAGACAATTTTTAATTCACTTGATTTTCTTCCCTATTCCCATTAATTTATTATTAACATGGCAGTGAGGGTTTGGATGTGTGTAGGGTATGGGTGTGGTGGTGGTGTTCTTGTTGGTTTTTCATATAATGAAGTATTTCTAATTAATGTATCCCAGAACATGAAATTTCACTTATTTAATTTCAGTTTATTAAAAATGCGTATATGTACAGCTGCATGTACTTCAAAGAATATTGACTAGATAGCACTTCAGTATAATCTTCCTTGAAAGGATATAAGGACCTAACTTAAGCATGAGAATGTAAGCTGCTTTTAAATTATGGAAAACAAATGAAGTTATGAGTTTCATATTTGAGTGACTTTTATTCATTGTTTGTTTCTCCTGCCTGTACTTGGATAATATTTGTCTAGAGAAAATGCCTTCAGCAAAAATTTGTTTAGCCTAAAATACTAGGTAAATGCATAGTCCTAACAAATTCACCTAAAACATCCATTATTCTTGCCGGCCTTTCCATCCTTGCTATGCCATAGTCATTTAGAATGAAATGATAATTTTTGATAAATCACTAGAAGACTCAAACAATTGGCATTGTCAGCAAATGAAAACCATAAAGATAGTAGGCATTCAGACTTTAGAAAGTATATTGTTTTCTTAATAGAATAGGTTGCAAATAAAAACAATAAAAGTTGACCGCTGAGATTTCATTGAGCTGTGACAATGTTGGCAAAAGGATGGAGGTTTTAGAGGTCATTTTGGATAAATCTTATTTTTAAATGTAAAGTCACCTGAAAATCATCCATTTCCTTGAGAAAGGAAAGTTTGCTTTTTGAAATGAGGCTTGCCAACCTTTGTCATTATACCAAGCTGAAAAAGCAATTGCGAACCCCCTACAGACTCGTATTTTTTTCCCTTTCAAAACAAAAAGGGGAGAGAAAAGAAAAGCTACCACCACCCAAGCAGCAAACTTTACCCATTCTCTGTTCTCCAGCAGTTACCACCAAAAAGATCTTTTCCTGAGACATGGGGATCATTTTTTCTTTCTTTTGGAGGCTTTGCAGCATTCCTGATGTGATGTGCTTCTCCTTAAAGCAGACTGTTGGTGTGCAGAGGAGCTGGATGAAGCTGCCTAAGCCCGAGCTGTCCGTAAGGCAACAAAGCTCAGGACCTTAAAGAACACCATCTTTAAACTAGGCCTGGAGCATGTGGAGGTTTCTAGTGTTATGGCTACAGCATGGGAGACAGCCTTGCCCTTAGAAAATGCGTTGGTTGATTTCTAAGCACTGTGAAAGATAGGGTGAGAAGACAGAAAGAAGTGTGAATGCTGACCTCTTCTTTTCCACCAAATGTGGCAGGTCAGTCTGCTATAAAGATCTTTTTTTTTTAATTTGGTGTACTTTTTTTATGCCTTCTCTCGAGGAAGGAGCTGAACCTTTTCTAATTCAGGCCTGCTGTAAGTATCTAAGGAAATCTTTTCTGCTCATAACGAGTAGCTCATGAATAAAGGACTCTGGTAACCACTAGGTGTATCTGTCTAGTATTTTGTAGCCTCTTTATTGCGTGTTGAAAAAAATGACACATTGAATTTTAAGATACCCTGATATATACTGCTCTAATGCAAGCTAAGTAGTACTGGGCTTGCACTTCTGGCTCTGGTTTAACTGCTAAAAGTTCCCATTTGAAGTGGAAAATAAGAAATGCTATCCAGATTTTAGATGTGCTGTGCTGCTGTTGCCATGGCAAGACAGAATGAACTTCACTTTGGCACAGGTAGGCAACAGTTGTACCTGTGTTATACATGGAGAAACTCTTTGACATATACTAACTGTGACCAGACCCACCAGAAAGGTGGAGCGTACTGGGTAATCATCTCCTTTTTTACATTAGTAAGCATTAAGTTGATCCCTTATCTGATAGGTGTTGACTGAATGCATCCTTGGCTCATTTAATCTATAAAGTATTTAGTGTTACTATTACACATTTAAAATATTTTCTTTGTTTTAGACAATCTTTGTAATATGTTTTCTATTTCAGCCTACAGAACACTAGTTAAGTGAAAGAATAATAGAGCATTATATGCTAACAACCTGTATGTTACTGCGACTTTCTTTTCTGTAGAATAGCACGCTTAGATTTGAAGAAACATCTTTATTATTTTAAATATAAATATATTCACAAGATACGTATTCTCTAATTATTCTCCCTTGGCATGTATGTTTTTAATAATAATTTGGCATTTAAGTAAAATATACCTCTTCATCTTATAAAACATAAAGTAATAACTAATTAAAGCATTAGTTCTGTTTTATTTGAAGAACAGTTATTTCTTTTGGAATGTGTTGTAAGCCTAGTTTTAAAGTAAATTAACCATGTTCTCTCTTTATAAAATGCAAGTGTTCCATTCTGAGGTCTTAATTTCAAGTTTACTGCTGCAAAGTTGTTGAGTGGTATGAGTGGTGGTGCACTGGGAAGCTAGGGAGGCCAGTGAGACCTGGGGAGGCAGCTTGCAAATGGAGTATCATGTTCTTTTGATGATATGTGGTGGATTAGTATTTTTTCAATATATTGCTGATGCTTGCACTTGCAAGTTAGAGTACTGTGAAGCATCAAAGGACTGGAAGAACTTCTCCAGAAAATATTTTCTGACACTTCTGCACCAAAGATAGTGTATTTTGGTGTTACAGCAAAACCAGGTTTCCTGCAATTTGTCATTTGCAGAGAATACTACATTAGAGATGCTGGCATAAAATATTATAGCATCTAAGTAGTTGACTTTCATGTTACAGTCATGCCTGCCATTTGAATTGTCAAAAAACCCCTGTAACTTCTTCTATTTATTAAAAAAAAATAATCCTGAGCAACTTCTTTTGTAATGAGAAAATCTGTTCATTAGGGCATTCCAGCTTTGATTCTGTAGTTTCTGTGGTTTGGAGTCAGCTATCCAAATCTTCAGTCTCATTAACACTGAGGAAAAAACAATCTTCCTCTCAAATGATTAGGTATAATCAGTCAAACATTTAAATAGTCTAATATGACTTTCATGTTAAGGATGACTGATGGTTTGGTTCTGTATAAGGTCTTTTGATTAGATGTTTTTCTTTGAATACATGTACCTCTCTGTGCATCCTTTTCCAAGAAGAACACAACATATTTTATAACAAACTTGTATAGTTGGCTTAGAGCAAATACTGTGAAGAAAAATTGAATTTATTCTCTCATAACCAATCAAATCTCCCCCATTATTCATCAATGTGGAACACTTCAGTAATTATCAGGGGGGTTCAGCTTTGCTTCATAATATTGCTTAAGCTGAAACTAGTGCCGCTTTTCGTTTTTAGCGGATAAAAAACTTGGGAAATAATTTTTTTTTCCTTTTGTTTAAGAGTTACGTGTAATGTGTCAATTTGTTATATTCTGTTTCTTTGTTTCTTGGGTTCTGACATTGCCTAGGAAAGCTAAAAATTAAAGTAGGTTTTGATAATCATGTAAATACTGCTATCTCCTAATAGTGATATATTGAGATGTCACATCTGTCAGCCGTTTTACATGAAATGAAGTTTAGTCTTAAATGAAATCAAGAGTAAAACTCGTAACAGTTTTTATTTAAGTTAAAAATATTACCCTTATATCTACAGTTTCACAAATGACTGTGAGAATGGAATTTAGGCATAAATGAAAGGAGATATTTTGAGAATGTACCATGAGCTACCAAACCATTTTAATGTCATCAGTGCAGACAAATTAAAAAATAATGCAATTCTGAATATTGAGAAAGAACACATTCATCATGGTCTGAGTTTTGGAAGCAGTATTTAAAATAGTGTATTAGGGCTTAAAGTCAACCATTAAAGAAAAGAATTAACTTTTTTCCTTTATAAAGCATGAATTGCATTATACACAAAGTGAGAGTGTTTTCATTTTTTTTCATTCACTAGCCCAAAGCCTCCGGCAACAGCATAGCACATAAACTGTTGCTGCTATTGACAAATCTAATGACACTTTGCTCATCTGTCAAATTTTGCATTTAAGTAGGCAAGTAGAATATCACAATGCTGCTCTTCATTTGCAGAGAAAGCAGACCCACTCTGAAAGTAAGCAAGAGTGTAAGACACCAATTCTAACACACTGGTGTCTCATTTCTGCTTAGGTGTAAAACAGTTGCAACTATAGACACATTCACACACATATTGTAATGAAGAAACTCTGTTTATGGAGGGGTCGCAGCAGATAAATCAAGTGGAAAAGCTTTGACTTTTTTGTATTATGACATCTTATTTAGGCCATCAGCTGGCTAGAATGGGTTATTTTTTCCTGAAATGTAGTTTATTAGATATAAATTTAGAAATGTATGATGAATTAGTGTTTGGTATTTCTATAGCCTTACCTGTTGACTACAGCAGTAAAGGGATAAAAAGCTGCACTGAAATGATTAGCTGTGATGTTCAGAATATAATTGAACACTCTGAATGGAATAGTGTCGTTTCAACAGAAAACAATTGTTTGTAGTTCAACTATGCGAAGAAAGCGGTGGGTACCCTACTCAAATAAGAAATTATTTTCTATTTTATTTAAATAATGGTACTTTGGTTTATGAGAAACATTGCTATAAAGGCATCAAATTCTGCTTGTGTTAACCAATTAAAAATCAGTTCAGATCTTAAATATTTGTAAGAATAGTGGAGAGAGGCAGGATGAAGCTTTTACAAATTATTCTTGTCTTCTTTCCTGGCATTTCAGCCATCATTCTTAAGATTTTTTTTTTTTTTAACCTAACAAACTGATTTATATCAAGGAGTTTATCCTTCACTGTCACAGAAGATGCTGCCATGGAATTCAGCTAAAGAAATCGATTTAATGTTTTGACAATGGAGAAAAATTAGATTGGCATTACAGAGAAACATTTAATAAGGATAAGAAATAAAGTCAAAGCATTGGTGTGTCTCTTGCTGTTGTTAAAGTGTATCATTTAAAATACTCTTGGTAACTTTGGAGTGGGGCAAGTCTGGGAAAGCCAACCAGAAGTAAGATATTGGTTGGCATGAAAAAGCACATAGCTGCTACATTTCTTGGTTCTGAATGACCATTGACAATCATACTTGGCTTTTAATTACAGTTTAGTAAGGGCTTTTACAAAACCCAGTACTGATCATAGAAAGACTGTAAAATACTTTCTTGAAGTATTTACCAGCAAAATCTCCCATCTTGAGTGTAAAATATAGAAACCTGAAATTTAAATTATGCAAAAGCTTGAGCTAGACATTATTTTTCTAATAAAATTCAGTAAATCATTCAGGTGAATGGAAAGATGAAGGAATAATAAATGCTCTTATTTTATCTAAGGTGTTTTTATGTGAAGCTCCCCTGGGACAATTTTTGTTATCTTCAGTTTTTCCTTTAGTTGTTACTGGGCAATGATAGAAAGAATCACATGTGGACAGAACTTTTTCCTTAGTCTGTTTTTGGCACAGGAAAAGGTGTTTTGTGTTGTCTGGTCATCTGCAGTCCTGCTGGGGGGAGTTCTGCTAGCAATTGCAGGGAAGGCACTCGGTTACGCTTCTCACTTGAGAATACATACACATTTTTACATGTGAGTCAGGTATGTCTCGCCTATAAAGGCATGCATTCCTTGTCACATACTAGGGAACTGAGTCACTGAAACAGATGATGACTTTGTCAAGGTTGCAAAAATCCATTTAGTTGGGATGGAGCTGGGAATTATGCCAGGAAATGCAGCATCCAATGCTTTTCTTTAACCCCTAGATGAGAGTTGCCCATCCTTCTGACTGCAAGAGACGTCTGGTTTGATTCTGTCTTTTTCTACAGCTGTGTTGTATATTTTTGTACTTCTGAGCTGGCAACATGCAAAATTGGGTTTCATCATTCTAGAGTTTCCAATACAGCAGGTGTTTCTGATCAATGTTACTTAGATTTGCCCTTCACTGGGAAGCTAGTGAGGCCAGCGAGACCTGGGGTGGTAGCTTGCAAACTAAATATAACTTTCTTTTTGGAGATATGTTTTAGTAGTAGTGGGTTTGTTTTTTTTTTTAATTTGTTTTATTGATGCTTGCAATATCAAGTTAGAGCACTGTAAAGCATCAAAGGACTGACAATTCTGCACAACTTCTTCGGTGTGGTCTAGATTTTGGAAAGTTATGTTTGGCCAGAGATGGTGCATACAAAATTGAAACAGGTCCAGGATGGGAGTAGAAGTCCCCACTGCTGGTGGGATAAGATCCATACACTTCAAGGCATTATGCTACCATAGTCTGATACAGAAGTCTTTATAGTAACTGCATGTCTAGATAGAAAAGTTTTGCTTCCTTTTTACTGGGAGGAAAGGCATAATAGTGAGCCTCAAAGGGGAAAAAGGCCTATAATCATTTAGGTTGAAGTGCTTCTTAATTCAAATTGTGTGCTACTTAGAGAATTTGATAAGAAGGATTAGAACTGGAAAAGAAAGACATTTTTAAAAGCAAAGCTATTACAGGGTTCATTACTTTATTTATATGTTCTCCAAAATCACATGAATGAAGGAAAAAAATGAGAGAAAAAAATACTGGCTTCAGTTCAGAATGTCAATTACTACTTTTTTAATCCTCTTTTCACAATTTATTTGACATCTTGAACAGTAGCCAAAAAAGCTATTATAACTATAAAACATATTCATTGGTATAAATCTCATTAAGTGGAGCAATTTAATTAAGGTATTGACATGCTTAATTGATACGTGCAAGGAGAGACCATTTTCATATCTAATTTCCATACGCTTTCTGCTTTTAAAAAAACTAGCTCCGTAAAAATGTTATAGATTCAGCTAAGCCCTGTCATCCCAAAGGAGCACTTGCTACCATTTACCTTGATTTAGAGCCAACTACTCTTCTAAGTGGAGCTCCATTAAATGGATCTGATGTATGCCTGACTCAAACATGCGTCAGCTTCTCTTATGATCAATAGTGGAATATTTATATTAATAAAGCACCAAGTTAATTAAATAAAATAGTCTTCTGGGTAAACTTAAGATACTAGGGGATGGGCAGAGAATCAATATATTCTGCCATTTGAACATTAACTATGTGCTCTGAAATTTTATGTTATCTTAGCAAAGATGCTTGCAGTGTGGAAGTCTCAGATGCAAAGAAACTCCCAGTGCAGAAAGCTCCTAAGCATCCTGTGCAGGATTTGCTTATTGAGTTAGAGAAAAACAAGCAAACAAACAAATGAGGATCTGTTTGGCTTCTCTGACTTCATTCCTACAAACACATTGGAAAGCCTTTCTTTTGGATTAGGACTGGACACAGTCAAGTAGGTATTTTCCCAGTTGCCTGAACTATTCCAGCCTTGCCAGAGAGGAGCGTGCGTGAGAAACTCGCCAAGTAAGGGTTTATCAGCGATCGTGAAGGGCCATAGGTCATCTATTTTGTTTTGGAAGAAAATACCCTAAAGAAATTTTTAAAAATACCTTTAAAAACAGTTGGCCACTTGTAAGCACGTCTAGTTCTAGTGTGTTGTATGTTCCAGCCAAAAGGACAACTGTTCTTCAGCCTTTTCCAGCAGTGCAGCCTGCAGCCGCCCCCACGGGCACAGGGGCAAGTGGTGGAGCACGCAGGGGCCGTGCTGCCATGGCTCTGCTGAAACCCTCTCACCCAGAGCTGGGAGAGATATTTCCACATGAGTGGGGGACTTTGGACCGCTATGGAAACCTATCCCTGTTAGAAATGTAATCATAAGTCTCAGTCACAGATTCACATCGTTCTTTTGCTCTGATAAGAAAACTCTGCTCTCCTTGTGGCATTGATGTTATTTCTATAACATGCAGATGGCCTTTGAAGGAAGCAACTTCCCTCAGGTACTGTTGCAATGCACTGATACCACTTCATCCTCCCTTTTATCTACATTTTAAGACCTCAGTACTATAAAGTGAAAAATGTTTCTGTAAATAATACTGCGGCTTTAAAAGAATGCCTGACTTTGATAACCAAAGGAGATGCGTGCACGGTAAAGAAAATCTTAATTCAATATTAATAGATTATTCAGTCAGCTTAGAACTCGTTTTGTGTAAATATGCTACCATCTATTTAGTCAGGGGCACCATGGCATTGCTAAAAACACTGACACCTCTGGTCCAGAGGTGAGCGGTTGTGCGCCAGAGCCCTCAATGAAGGTGGAGAGCAGAGCGTTCCTGCTCACAGGCTTCGCTGGCCGGCACTGGGCTCCTTCCTTCTCCCCTCTCGCACTTCTCCAGGTTGGTTTAAAGGCAGTAAGTTAAAACTGAGGGAATTAGAGCATGCTCATTTGGGCCTTCTCGTTTTTAAAAACTCCGATGTGCTGGGCTGACCGGCAGTCATTGCTGAGCACGCAGTGATTACCGAATGCCTCATGACCATAACCTGGGGTCAGTATCTGAATGGAAGATTTCAGTGAGACCGTTCTTTGCTGACTTCTCTGGGAGAGATGCTGTCGAACTGAACAAAACCATCCTGTAAACCCACAGGGAGGTAGTATATAGATTAATGTATAGAACTTATTAAAATAATCAGTACTAGTAGTTCTGGGCTATTGCAGGAAGATGGCACTGATATTTTCCTGTGATGTGTGATTTTGACCTGGTTAAAATATTTCTAATTGCCAGGCACAGTGGAAAAGCTGAAGGAATAGTCTCCCCTGTCTTACAGTGAATTTTGTCTTCCAGTAGCTAATATCAGCATTTCAGCATTTACTGAAAATTTTTGGGTTTGTTTCTATTTTTGTATTAATATAGAACCTTCTGAAGAAGACATATACATTTGATGTGTTTAATACTTCCAAATATGCTTCATATATGGAGAAATATACTTTGCTTCTTGTGTAATATTAGTAATCAAAGCACGTATGTTACATGTGAAAATCAAAATATTTAAGGGACGTAAAGCTATACTGCTGTATTATTGTCTTTGGTAAAGTGTTGGTAACGGATCCCACCCCTACCATTTAGTATTTGTTTTGCCTTTCTTCTTTTATATCATTCTTATGTTCTGTGATTTAGAAAGACTGAACAAAGAGTGCAAGCTAGAAACAACATTGGAACCATATGTGTTATAGTTGTCTATAATCTATATCATAATCATATAAATTTAACAGGGTGGGATAGGTTTAATAGAAAACCACTTTCTTGGTTAGACATAGTTCCCCAGTATTTAGAGCTGTCTTTCCAGAAATTAACTGTTCAAAGAAAGGGAGAGTGATTGCATCTGAGCTGGGAAAAAAACAGATTCCACCATGAATTACTTTCTGGAACCAAACAAAAACCTTTGTGTATGGAATTGCAATGCAGAAATTGTGGTGGTTTTTTTGACTGACTCGTAGTTTCTGCCTCTTGATTGTTGGTTTTCTGTATGTACATTTGGGAGTAATGATATGAATAAATAATGTCAGAATGTAAACTTTCCAAGTTTTATAATGAATTTAAATTTGGTTTTTTGATAAGATAGAACTATTTGTGTCATATGATACATGACACCCCCTTAGCTAATTGTTTTGGGTTTTTTTTTTTTTTTTAAAAGCCTGCTAAAGTAGTTGAACAGAGGTGTCATAAATTGAAGAAACTTTCGGGGTAATTGAAAGTCAAGTGTTATTGTCAGGCATAGTTTCTCCTGGAGACCTGCATAGCTGTAGTGGACTTTGGAGAAAGTCATCATCATTCCCAGCAGTGATGAAATCAAATCACTCTGGAATTTGATATTCTTTGACTTGAGAGTGCTTCAACAATGAAGTAGTAATGTGTAGACTTCTTGTTGTTTCCCTTTGGAGTCTGTTGTGCAGGAGGCCCTCCTCCCTCTTCCCAGTCAGCTTTTTTACATTTAATTTAATTTTCTGAGCTGACATTGTCAATCTGAAATTCAGCAACATGCTTGACAGTGAGTCGGAGGAAAGCCGAGTTCATTTTTGGAAGTGGCTTTATGCAAATAAATCCTTGTGCAGATCGCTGAAGCAAGGCATTTGCTGATGAATCAGAGTAGTGCCTTTGTTTCCTTGTCGTCTTCAGGAATAAAGCTCAAAATGTGCCACAAGAATCTTTGAGAGTTACTGTAAATGATTCACACATGTCCACATCTTCCTATGAGTATTTTGGGTTTTTGGGGATAAAAAATGAATAAAAAAATAAAGTTTTAGCTCATTGGTAGGTGATATACCAAAGCATTAAAATAACGAAGTACTCAATAGGCTGAGTGACATGATTGCAAGTTTAACTTCTTTTTTGGAGGAATTTATCATTTTGTGTGCATGTTAGCTGAAAGGTAATTTAGGTTTAGATCTGTATTAAGTTAGTTAGCACGTTTGTTCTACTAGTATACTTTATTTTTATTTTCTGTATTTGAAACACCTATATTCTATTTCAATGCCTTTTTTCTAAAGCGTAGCACTATTACACGATAAATTTTCTGTGCATGGAGTGGGATGCTTGAAGGTGCTTTGCCTACCTGGATAGTCATTGAAAAAAAGAAATTATTTGGTTATGCTTAAGTGAATCTTTTCTTGTCTGTGCGGATAAGGTAGCAGAATGAGGTTTGTAGGTATCATTCAGCTGTAATGGTCAGTGTGGACCTGCTCTGAAATAATTGAATAGTTTGTGGGTTTGTGGAGCCTACTGTAAAAAGGAGAAGCTAGTATTACTTAAACAGTTGCATCTTGCATGAATATCCCCAATGGAGTTAACCACTTTGTGGTATTACATCTTGGTCTAATAAATCTAGATGTCATATCCACATAGAAAAATGAATTAAGGCTACAAACCAGTCTGAAGTGTATCTTCTTACATCTGCAGTGTTTCACAGGGGCTTTCAGGGACTAAATGATTCATAGCAGGAAAGATATATAAAGGTGAAATTGTGGAAGAAAAATAGAAACTAAAATATTATGAAAGAAGGAAGGGACAAGATGCATAAAACTCTTTTGTCCTTTTTCTAGGGCTTCAGTACCTGTTAATGGAGTACAGAGTGCTGAATATCACTGCAGGAGATATTACTGGTCCAGTGTTATAATTTATTTTTAAAACTTCTATTACAGCTAAAGCAATAGTGCGCCCCTCTTACACTGGTACACTTTACCACAGAATAATAGCCTCTTGATAACCAGGGCTTAGCTATAAACAGAATGTTGTTTTTCTCACTGCAGTACATTCAAATAATTTGCAATTCATTTCTACCTCACTAGAATAAATGGAATGTCACTGTAGTTGTTTTTACTATCCATGGATTCTGTATAATTTTTATTACTTTTATATAGCCACAGAAATGCCTACGGTGATCATGCAAACAAATTAAATAATTGGCCTCTTTCAGGAGAACTTCATAAAAAATAAAGCCTAGATCTTTACATATGCAATTGCTACTTATTCATATGAAAATAGTCTATTTTTATAGCTAAAGTACAGGACCACAGCCTGAATTAAATAAATACTATTATGACCATTGTTTTCATTCTACTATGTCACGGTTAGGTGCACCAGAATATAACTGGTCAGGGAGGTATTTTTCCAAATATATCAGTAAAGTGCAAAAAATTCTTTACTATAAAAATACTCATCATTAACAAAGGTAGAATTAGGTCAAGAAAGATCATTAAAGAGCGAGTTTTCCTCCAGATGTTGATCAGTTACCCACTGATGGTGCTGATTTATTACCTCATGTTTCATACTTTATGATTTCACGTTTATCTCCTAAAATAAAAACTCACCATATTTTTAAAAAGATTTAACCAATAAACTGCAAATATCTTTTTGCTTAGTGATCAGGCTGGGCTTAAACAGGGACTCATTTTTGGTCTGTGGAGATAAGAGGAGGGTAATATTGCTTACTGATTTTTGGTTTTTGCAAATGCATAGGATTTCTTTCCAATAGAGCTCAACAGACAAAAGTATAAAATGGAAAACAGGTCAACAGCATAAAACTTGGGGTTTTTAAAATTTGCTTAAAATAAAGGAGCCTCCATATAGCTGAATTTCCACTTTAGAAAGTATTAACCTTAATAAGCAGCAAGAGGGCTTTTTGAATTCACATTGTTTTAACAGCAAGCAAATATTTACAAAACCAGAAAATCACGGTGAGAATAATTTCTTGTTACTGCTGTTATTGCTTTGATCTTTCCTCTTTGAGGTTTATTTTGTTCCTACTAAAACATTTTAGTGCCTCAGTGTTGTAATCTCACTAGGTTGGAGAACAGCATAATAGAGATGCATTGGTAGGCTTTGGTATTGCGTAGGAACAACATCACATTGGGATCACTTTGTTTTTTGTCACTGATCCCGTTGCAAATGTATAGTAGTACTGGATAATTCCACAGTAAAAGATTTTTCTATCAAAATTAATCTCTCTTAAATACATTGTCAGAATTGTGCATGCTGTTTCTCTGTTGGCAGGCCAGTCTCACCACATGTGGTAAGACTTGGTGTATAAATTGCATAAAGTGGAATACCTAACGTATATGATTTTCAAGGGGCTTTTTTTGGTCTCTTCCCGCACCGTGCTAGAGTACCTCGCTCTAGTCATATACTGCCTCTCATTGTGGCTCATTGTCCCTTGATAAAAAGGAAGGATTAATTATATTGATACCATTTTGTAAAGCACTAAAACCCTACATTAAATACTACTAATAAAGAAGCCTTATTGTCATCTATTAGTCAGAAGCTTTATCTTATTTCTAGAGGGGTGCCTTTCTTCAAGTGTTGCCACTGTCAGTTACTTTCCAATTCCTGCTTCTGGACATATCCAAAGTTGAGTATAAAGACAGTCAGGTAAAATTTAATTTTTGTGTGTATGTTCCAAAAGACAAAACAGATGCTGCTTTCTGAAATGAAAACGACAATCTGTCTCAAGATGGGTGGTTTTAAAGCAAATGCTGTCTGATCACTCTTTGCTCAGCACTTTGGAAATGGCAGGAGGAGGGAGGAAGAATTGTAGAAGTCATAAAGACAAATGTTGCCTTTAATTGGGCATTGACACATAGATTATTTTTACAGTTCATTTAAAATAATAGAAAAAATATTTACTAATCTTGTAAGAGATATTCTGATAGATTTTTTTTTTTCTCTTTTTGTGTTGCGTGCATTGACTGCCAAATGTTGTAGCGCTGTGTCTAATTTAGTGAAACAGAGTGGGATTTTTTTTTTTTGTTTGAAGTGACTAAGAAATTTTTAAAAATCTCTTATGAAGCATGCACAAATGTGTATCCTCTGTTCTTTTAAACATTTGGAAAGACTTCACCATGTGCTGAGTGATCCCGGTAGTTGTGTCAGGACAGAAGTCATGAGTCTGTAAAAGTCCATGCAGGTCGGATCCCTTGAACGGTCTTTATTAACAGCTGATTTTTAATTTGGCCTTGGAGAAGGTGGAAGATGGTGCTAAAATAATTATCTGCTGCTGAGATCTTTTTTCCTCCTTGATTGCTTAGTGAACACCCTTCCCCAGTCTTTAGCTCAGCCTGTCTTCAGTGTCCCGTTCTTCAGAATGAAGGTATGTGTATGTGATGGGTTAATTAGACTACATGAAGCTTTAAGTGAATGTTGAAGTACAGAAGTATAGAGTTAGCATCTATCACCTCACAGTAAAACCAGATCAACAAAGAAATCGTGGTGTTTATCTTTTGGGAGCTTAGCAGTAGTACTTGTGCAGTAGTGCATGACTGTGTGAAAGCAGCGAGGACTGGTTTAATTGGAATTTTTGAGCTAAATTCCCTCCCTTAAAACAAACAAAAACCCCCAAACTAGAAAGAGTTTCTCAACAGCTCCCAGAGCATGAATTGATAGCCAGCTGTATTATGTTTAGCAAAAACACAGTCACCTTGCATTGTTCAGGGTACAAAACATCTGTAGGACCTGCTCTTATTTTGCAGAACTTGGATGCTGTCAACATCTACACTTTTATTGCAGTAGTAGCAGGAAGACATTTTTTTTCCTTTTAGAAAATCAGCAGCGATGCCAAGTTTTCACAGGGTAATGCTATACAATACTATTGTTCTTAAGCTCTTGCCTTGTAGCCCATCGGCAACAAGACTTAACCATTTTTCCTTTTAGACAGAGAGCTGTGACTACTACTTTATGGTAAATACCAACTTTTACACTGAACATACAGAAAGGGAGAAGCCATTGCTTCACTGAGTGCATAAGACCCCTCCTGAGTATAGAGGTGCTGATGTGTGTGTCAGGCTTGCCACAGCTTGTTCTTATTACTATTGTAGTGAGCTGATTTGGTCAATGCTTTTCCCACCTGGAAGACGATAAATATCTTGAATGTATCTTGCATATTTGCAAGGCTCAAAGTTACCAATTTTTCCTTGACAGCTCACTCAGTTATTTGTTAATCCATCTATAGAACAGGAAAAACTGTAATATTGAACAGTTTTGGAAATACTGGGACAATAGCTCCTAGATAAGAATAGTATTTAGCTGTTGAAAATGTTAAATATTAATTTTAACCATTAAAAAACTGCCACACAATTTTGACAGAGCAGGAGAAACTCTTCTGTTCTTTGCTGCAAATGAAATGCTAGCTTAATGTGATACAAAGACATTTTTAAAAAAGTGGTTGCATATATTTACAGAGTCTGTTTTGATCTGATTTCAATGTCTGCACCTTTGAGCTTGTGTGTACTGCCACCTCTGCCTCCAGATACATTTACCACGCAAGTAATTCAGATCCATTTCTTGCATACCTCAAGCATGGTGACTACTCTCTTGGCTCAGTCTTCTTAACACACTTTTAAGGCACAACAGCCTTTGCAAGTGCACGCTTATTGCAAAGGAGTCAGATCTGCATCCTTCTGCACTGCTTCCTAAGTGTAAGTGGCTGGAGCTGCACAGGAGGATGTGACAGCTTAACTGTAATATTGCTCACTTCTTTGAAGGGGCATTGTATTGATGGGCAAGGAGAAATTGTAGCAATTGGAAGGGAATCTGTGCTGCAGCCGTTTTGCTGCTGGTTTTATGATCCCGGTTATGTCATGCTTGAGGTTAAGCAGCGTTTGAGGCATTGCGAGTTGTTGTGGATTGTAATAGAAACTTTGGGAGACAGCAGTTTCCTCGGGAATGTCAAGCCTTTAGTTAAAAAGACACTGTGAATATTAATATTCTGTTCTGGAATTGTTACAGGCATAATTGAGTAAACTTCTTCTTTTCCCTATGGATTTCCTTGGTCTTTCTACCTCTTTGCATGTTACCCATTTTGTCTTGCAAACTCTTCCCTTAGAAAGCATTGGTCCCTTTGCCCTCTCTCTTCACCGGCTGTAGAAGTTACCTTCTCTCCAGCTCTTGCTCTATGAAAAAGCTGACTTGTATCATTCCCCACTTCACTGACTTGCTTATCTTTTATTATGTGTTACTTAGAGATACCTATTCTCTTTGGGTTATACTCTCTAATTTTCCCCCATCTGTTACTCTTTAACTCCTTAATTGTGTTATTTAATTCAGTAAAACTTTGTAGGATAGAGTTTGTGTGTAACATGCTGTACAGATTAAAACTAATTCTAATGAGACAAATTGCAGTGACCAGATTGTGTTAAGTATGTGACCTTTTGCAGAGTAGTTCAGTCTGGTTTTAGTCCAATTGTAAAGAAATGTTGGGTTGAAAAATAGTCACTGAACTTTAATAGTGCACAAAACCTCAAGAACTTTTTATTTTATTTTATTTTGGTAAATGCATAAGGCTGAAGTGTTTTTAACCCAGAAATCCTATTTGGTAGAAGAATGTAAACAAGCTACCAACATGGATTAACTAATTCTCATTTTTCTCAGCTGCACATTCTGTAGCTGGAGTGAAGCTAGTGGGCAAAGTACTTACTTCTTAGCATCGGTGGCAGCTGACACTTTCTTAAAATCACCATTCATACCTTTCTGTTAGTTTTCTTTTGCAAAGCAATCAAACAACATAAACTTTCCAGTACTATAGTGTCAGGAGGAGATGATGGGAAACAATTGGTTATTTTACACTCTCAAGCCCCATATACAGTTGAATCAGCCAGTGGTTGTCTTATGGTTTCGTATCAGCTGCTACAGAGTTGTGTGTGAGCTCTCCTTTCTTATTCCAAGAAGCAGCTGAATTGTGGATAAACTGGAAGGTACTTGAAAGAATCAGGCTAGTTGTTCTGGATTTTTCCTTCGTTTTAGCTGAACATTGGTTCTGTGTGTTAATGGTTAACTCTGTGAGTTTACAGCTTTATTATGGGATCAACATACAGTATCATACTGGGAAAGATACATGTTTGGCTGTGAAGCATTTGCTCTTCATGACTAGTTCTTTAAGTCTTGACAAACTTTTTACACATTAAAGGCAAGTCTAGTTCTTTACTGGAAAACAGTGAATGGTGCTCTCTCTTTTAGCCCATTTGAGCAGGAGAAATAATATGAGAGTAGTATTCAACCACAATAATACTTCTTAATCAAGCTGCTTTTCAGGCAGTTCTTTGTTTAAAAATAGTCTTTTTAAATTTTAAATGTTTTAAATTTAAATCTGTATGCCAAAAAAGATGCTGAAAGGGTTTTTTGTTTTGTTTTTGAAAAAGGAGGCAACCTAAGCATAATGCTATCGGTGTCGATTTTTTGTTTTTCATATAATACATCTTATTTTCAGTACTACTGTAACTTTGCAAGTTGTATTAAAGTAGCTATTTCAATGTTTTAGATCTGTAGTTCAAATGAAGACTCTTATTTTATGGATGTTCACAGGGTCTATGTTCCAATTAACTGATTTATGTTCTGTCACTGGCAAAATTAAGAAGAAGAGTCTTAATGTACTTTATTGCTGTGTTAGATAGTTGAAATTTCACTTAGGGTGCAATAACCAGCGTTAAAGCAGGAAGCTAAAACCAGCATTATAGTGAAGACTGCAGAGGCACTTAGAAAATGTCAGCAGTTTTGGGTGGGTTTTTTTTGCTTTCCAGTCCTTTTATCAGTAAGGCTCTTGCAATTCACATTTGAAGATCAGGAAAACAATATTAGACTTGCAGAGGGAGTTAATCTGTGTCCAAAGCATTTTAGTTAAATTAAAATAAAAACTAAAAAAATCTACTGACTTGTGCCAACTCTTGTTTGAGTCTGGGTTAGACTAATGTGTGGTCTGCTTGCTGTGAGGGCATGTGAGCCACAGCTGCTGCATTTTTTTAGCTCCTGCGTCTCTGCTCTATGCAAACTTGAAGTCAAAGCTCTTTAATATCTCTGTGGCTCTGTTTCCCCATCTCTGAAATGAGAGTGCTGTTTCCTTAGGGATGTTCACCACACACTGCTGGCAGTGGAAGCTGTTGGTGGAACGTATCCAGTATCATTGGCTGCTGTGCTTTTCACCTAGTTGGTTCCTCTTGATCTGCTGCCCAGGTGTTTTCAAGCATGTTTCCTTCAGTCAGGACACCTCTATGAAGGAGGCAGGGGGACACTTCCAAAAAGAGACTGCACTTTATTGAGGCTGGGGCTGGCTGCAGAATCTCTGTGCCATTTGCAGTGCTTGAAAGCTGTGTGGCAGATTGAACTGGGTGAAACTTGCCTGTATTTATCAAAATAACAGAAAGAATAATTTAATCTAAAAACATTGGTTTAGCTCAACATGTCTATTTTATCAGGATGCAAATGGATGTGTTTCCATTGTTGGGCTTGCTGCTTTCTGCACAGAGGAACCTTTGTGAAGGAGGGTGCTGCTGACGTACTAGCACATTTTAGTTTGTCCTTAGGTCAAGTACTTTTGGTCAGCTCTCTAACATTGTCTGTTAGGGTGAGGATTTTTGGAAGTGTATGTTTCTCTAAAGCTGGGACTTTTCAGATTCCCTCCTTAAGATCAATCATGCACCCAGGCATTGGACTCATCTTCCATTACAGAAATAGGTGGCTTGAAACATCTAAGAAATAGGAAATGTATTAATAATCATAATTTATTTTTCTTCAGATTCGTTGTTTATTTTTTCTTGAATACCACAAATTGTTTTTTTCTGTCTGTTTTTTGGGGGTTTTGTTTTGGCCTCACACTAGTTTATCTGGTTTTCTGCAGTTACTATTAATAAGTAATATTTATTTTACATACTGTCAGTGGGAGCTTCCCATTATGTCTGTTGTAAGAAGTAGGGAATGAGAAGCTAAAACTTTAAGATAAACTATGTAGACAAGTTGCTTGTCACAGCCTTCTGCTCCCTCAGAGCAAATTTTGTGAAGTGCATGGGCTGAGCCTGGTTGGTGTTTGCTTGGTTGTGAAAGACGCTCAACAAAAGTTTGGCACAGTGTTAGGGAGCAGAGATGAACACTATTCCTAACCATCTCAAAAAGGGATGATTATAATTGTGAGAAGGCAGTTACGGAAAATAAAGCATGCATTTATGCATTTTCTTCCATGTTGCGTCACTTAACGCCAAGCAAGCTGTCAGTTCTTCAGACCACTAGAGATATTTATGAAATCAGTCCACGATCCTGGAGATTTAGAGAGGCAGTATTGTTAGCTAGATGAAAGTGCCTAAATGGAAAATAAAATTAATACAATTTACAGGAAGATTGTCATAGAAAATGGATGAATTTCCTGCAGTCCCCTGTTTTTGCCTGACTGCAAGTGAGAGCTGAGCATAAAGGCAAGGCAGAAAGCAAAAATATAAATTAGCCCTTTTAGACCACAATAATATTAGGAAAAAAGACTTGAAAACCTATTTTGTTTTTAAACCTGATTTGAAATAATGCACAGTAAAATGCCAGACAAATGCAACTTGAGGTGTTGGTGGGTTTAGTGTGGTTTTATTTGATCACGCAATTCTACTTTTTCAAGCCCTTTTTGTTCTGCTTTGCGTGTCTCTTGCTTTCAGATCTCAATAATTTTTGCCTTCCTAAGCCATTTTGTCACGCTTTTACCATTGGCTGTAGCTCTGCTGTGCCTCACTGTCACACCAAAGTGACTCCCTGTCATGAAATTGGTCTTCAGCATAGGACTTCATTCTTATAGGTCTGAAATACACTTTACTTTCGACTCTTCTCTGTCCGGGTTGCCTGATCATTTGTCTGGGTTGAAGGTCTGTCTTTAAAGAACTAATATTTTGTTGCTGGCAAAAGAAAGGGGAGGTAAAGGAAGGGTCAGGGTGTGGATCAGTGTTAAATAAATTGTGAAGGTCACAAAGAATTTTAATCTGGCCTGAAAAAGAGACTTGTATCCAGCAGCACATTTTTGTTTGTGATAGTCTGAATAGACAATTGTGGCTACTTTGAGAATTTGGTGTAGACTGCATGACTGGTATAAATTGAATTAGTCTCATGACAAGGACATAGTCCCCTTTTTTTTTCTATCTGCCTGATGGAAAGCAGAAGAAAGCCCTGCGTGACATATCTTGACCTGCAATGTCAATGTGCACTTTTGTGACAGGCTCTGATTTCTGGCCTCTCATTTGATAAAGCCAATTTGGTGGAAACTAGAAAGAAGGCTTGCTGCAACACAAAATGTACTTACAGAAAGAGTGTCTGGTGGTGAGTACAGATGACTGCCATTCAGTCTCAATAATCATTAGAAAGCCAGAGTTTCTTTCTGAAAATGGGGCAAAGTCTTGGGCTTGTATGGCATAGGGACGCAGTCACACCAAATTATGCACTCTGTAATATCCTGCACCGTGGTTTCATGTACCTTTTTTTGTCCTTTTCTCTCAGCCATCCCTGTGCCTTCCATTTCCTCTATTTGCTTATTTATTCCATTTTTCTTTCCCACTCTTCTGCCTTCCTTTCATCTTCCTACGTTTCTCTCTTCCTCCCACTTTGTACCCTGAACCGGAGTGAAATCGCTCCCTCTATTCCATGCTGACAGGGCACCAGCAAAGAAATAATTGTGAATGCTGCTTTTCCTTAGCCTGAAAACATCCCAACTTCCTGATTTTGTGTCCGTTTCCCTCCCATTCCTGATGCCCTCCTTCCTGCCTCCACTGGCATTGGTAGAAGGTTGTGAACTTGGAAAATTCCAGTGGAAATATTTATAGTGCATCAAAGGAAAAAGGAACTGAACGCAGGTTATGTAACAGAAAACTGTAACCTGCAGGGTTCATTGCTCTACCCGCACTCACAAGGCAGATGTAATGATTTAAATTGAAATATTTGTAATGTTTTAAGTACTAGAAAGACATTTTGCGTTGCTGTTGTGTTGGGGTTTTTTAAACAAGGTTAAAAATTCTGTCGTTCCCGGTGATACACAATGCAGTGGGAGTTTTTTTATGCAGTGGCTCAAGTTCTTTAGACTTGCAAAATTTGCAAACTTGCAAAAATTTGTAAATTTGCAAAACTCACAAAAATTGATTGTCATTTTTTCCCTAAACATTAATTTCAGATAAGGGGCTGTAATCTGAGCAGGGGTAGCCAAGTATTTTTGCAGTCCGTAAACAAACAGGAGCATGATGAGAAAATTACATTTACACTATAGGGCTGCAATTTGAAGGCATAAGATTTGGCTGCAGGTGCTCTGACAGCGAATCATTGGCATTGGGCCACATGGTCATGACCACATTTGAGTGATGTTTTCTGGAAGTTCTGTCATTTGTATCATGAATTCTGATGGTTTTTGTTGGAGAGTCATTTCAGCTCATGCCGCAGACCTCTAGAGGAGATAAAGCAAATTGAAAACATCGTGTGGTGTAACAAATCCAGAAACATCTACTTTTCCAAGCATGTGTATGTTCCATTATCTCATGTAGATTTGAGAAATGTGTTCTTTTTTTAATACAATGTATTTTTTTTCTCTTCCCTTATTTAGAGACTTGAGTGAAAACCAGATAAAAGGAATCCCTAGAAAGGCCTTTCGAGGAATCATTGATGTGAAGAACTTGTAAGTGACAACTTCATTAATATTTGTTGTGAAAAACATTCTCCCTAGGTTACATCTGGCTGTTACTATTTGTTTGAGTATCATGTGGTTAGTTAACTCTGTGCAACACAAAAGGGAGCTGTGGACACTGCTCTGTGCAGCAGGTTATCGTCAAGGACCTCACGTGCTACTTTGGTCCACATGTACACTGTGCAACACACCTGGGGAAGTTTTGAGCAAAGAAAAAAAAAATATACTTAAAGGCTTTACCCCTCCCTGCAGCATTGTCCTGCAAAATCCAGTGAAATCACAGTCCAAGCCTTGAAGCAAGATATGCATAGGAAAAGAAGTGGTAGAGTTTGGGCGTGAAATTGAAATATTTCACTTTGATTAAATTTTCTGTCCCACCACTTGGGTGGGAAGTAAATATGGCAAAATGTGGCACACAGGCACAGTAGTTGAGCACAAATATCAGAAAATGAAAAAATAGTGTGGGAAATTAACTGTGCATGCTTTGACAGTTTGTATTGAAAATTAAAATAATTTTTTAAAGCTATTAAAGAGAGAAAAGTGAGTTTTGCTGTTTGTGCTAATGAAGCTAGTCTGTCCTAGCCGTTTTCTATAACATACAGTCTGAAATATGTGTAAATAAAGACTTTCGGCTCCATATTTCCAGAGCTGCTAGAGGCTCTTACATGTACCAGAAATGCATTTTTGTGTGCACTCACACACTAACGCACCATTGGCATCATTAGAGTCAACACAAGGTGAATTCAAAAAGGAAATAAAAGCCAACAAGTTGGCAGAGTCAGGATTTCCTGAGAAAACTTGCAGCCACTCTCAGAACCATTTCAGACCCATTAGTATTAGCACTGTGTTACCACGCCAGTAGCTGAAATCTTATACCCCACCATGTAAGCATAGCGTAAATAGTGTGGATTTTTTTTTTGTTATTTAGCTGGTAGAAGAATCAGCTAAAGGAGATCTAAAAAGATGCACTGTTCCACAGTCTTGCAACATGCCTGTGCTCTGTTTTCATTTCTTGCCCCAATGAATGACGTCTTTAAGCATCCAGACAAAAGTTTTTTCTATAGGCAGCCTGGAAACTGTTAAGGGCAGTCAGCATAAGTCAGAGCATGACCACATCTGCAACCAAAGGCAAAGCACAGTTCTTCTACTTTCGCTAGTGATGCTATGTTGCAGGGAATATCACATCGCTGGGGTTTGGGCAAGGGAGACAGTACTGTCCGAAAGACCAAAGCAGGACTTCCCCCAAACTGGAAAACATAGGCACAGGAGCAACGCTGTGAGGTGCCCCCTGGGCTCTCTGAACACTGTGTAAGGTGCCTTTGGAGACTTTGGGATAGAGAGAACATAAAGACTTTTACCCGTCATACAAAATTTACGGCTGTTTCTGCAGGCATTCAGCATACTAACCTTGTGTTTCTTCAGTGGTTTGTTACTTACTTTGTGTATATTCAACAGTGACTTTAGCTTTTCGGGTATGAGGGCTTTTTTACCTGAATGTCAGCCTGAGGAAACACATTTTGAGGAGCCAAACTCATCTAAGCATGTACTCTAATGTTGCTCTTCAGTGGAAGAGCATCAGAGGACCTGTGTGAGCAGGTCTAGTTTTTAAGACACAGGAAAATACTGGAATATAGTTTATAGTGGGGAGAAATTTATGGATTTTAGTCAGAAGCATAGCTTTTTTGTCACGTTAGCATGAACTTTACTTACACTGTCTAATCTCGAGGAACAATAGATAGTGTTTTGTTTCTGAAAATCTAACTTTCCTGTCTATAATTCACTGTTAGTTGTCTAACTTTATTTAAAATAGCAAAGGTTGCATTCAGAGTTGATTTCGCCTCTGGCTAGCTGTCAGAAAAATCACAAGTGTTCTTTGATTTATGCACCCAGTCTCGTTGCAGAAGGAACCAGGGTGTCACCTTTACATGAGCCCATATCAAGGGATAGATGGCTGCAGTGCTTACAGGAACTCTATAAAAGTTGGGATCTAAATTTCTAACAAAAAAATGTGACTGTCAAGTTAGGCAGTATCTATTATTTTGCTGTAAAAGACAGTAACAGAAGTACTTCCCTGTAGCTACTGTTTCTGTCTTTCAGGAATACTGAAGTTATCACAGAATCAAAATAATTCTGGTTGGGAGTGACTTCTGGAGGTCATCTTGTCCAACCTCCAGCTCAGCAGGAGCACAAAGCTTAGTAGTCTTATTAACAGATGTACTGATGTGAGCCGGGAGTACTGATTGTTTGGATAAATAGCAGGAGAAGCAGACGTTTCGCTCAGATCTATAGTCATTTTTTCTTGATAAGGAATGGATGAATTGTGTGCCCAGGGTTGTTCATTACATCAGATGACTGTTGCTTCCAGACACAGACTACTGCCCGACGAGTTGCTGAGAAAAATGTGACAAAATCTTGAGCCAACTTGCTGCTGGAAATGCATTAAAATTTCTGCAGCAGTAACTCTAAGGTTGTGATGCAAGTTGAACCAAGTTAATATTTAAAGCTGTTAAAGCTTTAAGCAGTAAGCTTAAACATGCCAATTCCCATTCTCCGTCTAGATTTGGCAGCCAAATTGCTCCCTTCTGAGTCACAGAAATGACCATGCCAATGAGCGCGAGTGTTCAAGCACCTAGAGGAAGAGAATGAATCTTTGCCTTTCAGTGCCATTCAGCTGTTCGAACACCTGCACTGCTAATCGCCTGGTGATTCTCTGACACATATGCGCTAACGTGATAGCAGCAGGGTTGGCCGTTTCTATGGTTATCACTTCGCAGATTTATTGTACTATCTCAGAGTTCTTCCACCTTATAAAGCATATTTTTGAGGGATCTTGCAGACTTTTAGACATAAGAAATAAAGTTGCATATTCTCCCACACTCCCCAACCCTTTCAAATTTATCTTTAAAATTCATCTAGGGAAAGGCTGGCATGATCTGACATTTAACATGGTCTCAAATCCTTCCAGTTTCTACATAAAGTGTCCAAATGTCGTGGCAAAAATAATAGCTCTGTAGATATTATAATAGGGACACAGCAAGAGCTAGACCACGTGAAAGTCTCCAGATGAATGCTGTCTTTAACAGCAGCTTGGAAAGCTTCCCTCAGGAAAAAATGCAGAGAAGTTGATGCAATAGACTAAGCCAGGGCATGAATTCCTTTCAGATACAAGCTCTGAAATACGCAGCCTAAGGGCTTAATACAAATTACAGTGGGTGCCATTTGGAAACCCTGTGAGAACTACCCTATCTCAGCATGGTCATAGCAGGAAACAACACAAAGTGGTAAGCTGCGTCCAGTTGGACCATACTGGTGTAAAAAAGAAAAAAATCCCGACTTTAAGGTAAGAGGTGCTGCTGCATGTTCTAAGCGATGAGAGTCTTTGGTGGAGTCCCTCGAGCACCAGGACTGCAGAACAGGCTTGGTACCGATTCAATTTGGGTCATTTGAAAAAAAAAAAAAAATTGTTAAGATGATAGGAAAGGAAAAAAAAGTCTTATAGAAAGCAGTGTTTCAGGATATTTTTCACCATGTCCTTCTTTTTAAGTGGTAAAAGCTTTCTATCTTTTGTCATTCTCTTAGCAGAGCAGTGAGCCCACGAAAATGGGCTCAGATAAGGGCTTTGCTAAAGAAGAGCTTTTAAATGTCAGGGAGGCCAACATTTTTGCATGAGACAAAGCCAAAGCAGAGGCTGGCAAGATGAGGTTTGAAAAGTCCCAAGTGCAGGAAATTTTGTTGTTTGAATTATTTTCGTATGAAGTATTTTCTGCCGTTTGACTATAAAATCAAAGGAACAATATGCATACAAAGAATAAGTTAGTAAGTTATTTCTAATTAAAATATAGAAATAATTATACAGCTTTTAGAAAGTTTCATGAACACATAATGTCCACTACCAATAGTGAATGAACTTATACGGGAATTTGGCATCAACTGACACTTTGAACATATTGTAGAATAGGTGCATAAATGCTACTCAGTGATCCCAAAAGAGTTGAACGAGAAAGGGCAAGAGAGGGCCAGCTTGCAGTGTGCACCTGTATTCAATTTCTGTTACTTAGAGAACAGGAAATGTTTCTTGCAGGAATCTAGCCCCAAGTAAGCACATTTATTTCAAGAATTAAAGGATATGGATTTGGGTCTTGTTGAGCTTTGGGCTAACTGAGCGCTGTCAAGCCGTGGCCTTCCATCATAAAAATATATAGAGCAGCTTCTTGGATTTCTGCATGTTTGTACTGCTTGTATCAAGATAAGTGTTTCTCTGGTGAGGCATTCCTGCAGTTTCTGTCGAATTAACCTGCCCAGCCCACCTTATTGAGGGCACCCAGATTCCCAGAATAGCAATGTGCGGAGGTTGACTCAAATAAAGATCCTGTAACAGCAGCAACCGTTCTTTTAAGGTGTTGCTTGTGGTTATTGACAGTATGCTCCCGGCTCTTCCTCTTGCTGTGCTCTCTTCAGGGCTGTGAAGCTGAACATAACCAATAGAGCTGCGTGGGCATCACAAAGCATTGTAGGAATCTGATTCTTGGAGGCATGATGATATCACGGCTTGTTGTGTTGCAGTGATCATTCCCCTGTAAAAAATGCACAGGACAGATTTCAAAGAATTACTCTTCCTGGCAAGTTGCTGCCTTGTGCCTGTTTGCCACCTCTTGACAGAAGTTTATTCCTTTGTTTTGCGGCATTGCAGTATGGACGATCAATAGCCCAGGACTTAGCAGCAAGCAGAGATCTGCCTGAGACTAAAATGGCAAGACTCTGGTTGTGTGTTTCCCTAAGCCTTTGCTCCTTTGTCACCCATTCCTATCTTGCACCTTTCAGACGGACGGAAAAGCTACTTCTGCAAGCAGTGAGAGCGCAAACGTACATCTTGCGTATATACAGAGTGCACAGACTTGGTGGCTATGTCAATGCTGCCTCCACGACCCACATCAAAGAGCAAGTGCTGGTGGCAGGGCTGGGTGGTAGGAACTGGCCCATGTCCATACTATCTATAGGGTTCAAGCTCTGCTGTGCATGGTTCTCTCTTTCACGTCAACATCTCCCAGGCAAGGAAACTAAATTAATCACTGAAAGGAAAACATGAATACCTATGCAGTGCGGATGTGTGGGGAGAATGACAGAGCAGCAGAGCAGAGGGGGAGCCAACCTGACAGTGTAGACACCCCGTTAGAACACCACGCAGAGCTAGAGCCACATGAAATTACACAGTTACTGCTTTTTCTGCGAGGAGTTGCTGCCATTTCTTGTTCTTGAGTCACTGGAACTCAGTTCTGTGCATATTCAGCGTCTGTCTTTTTCCTTATGTAGGCTTTGACTATAAGATAGAATTTTGTAGCATTGGGATTCAGAAAAACACAAGCTAACGGGTTCATCTGTCATGGTAATACAGGCTCATTGCATTTCTGTCTAAATATTTCTCAGCCACACATAAGATAATAGCTTATATTACTAGACCTGCAAGCTGCTTTCCTTGTGTCCTGGGGCAAGTTAGGAAATTGCGGGTAATATCCTTCTTTATAGCCCTAAAGGTTGCTTTGGAGGAAGAAATTAAGCATTTAGATTTTTTTAAAAAATACAGAAGTACTTTAGCACATATGTAACATTTAACACTTCTATAAGTCAGTATACATTTATTTTCGTAGTGGTTTCATTGCCTATGCAATGTAAAAAATCAGAGCTGTGTGAGTGCTGTAAAATATTTTTGTGACTATTAGTTTCAGCTTCTTATTTTTTAAATGGCTTTTCCTGGAAGATACTCTTACTTTTTCTGCATGCATCTACTATTAGTATTGATCCATGTGACTTTTACAAAAATTAAACATCTAGATTGCACATTCAGGTTTTGGAAAAAGCTGAACTTGCTCTTTATGTTGAGAGTTATTTTGCATTCACCTACACAAAATACAACAACGTTCCTATGTAATTTTTTTATCCATCACAACCAGCACTGCAGAGCATATTTGTAATTTTTGCCATTCAGCCATAGAATAGAAATAATTAAACATACCTGTCAAGCTAAAATAATGAATAAACCCAAGGAAATAATGATTGATTTGTGTGTAGCCATTTCACTAGCAGAAAGCAAACGATTGTGAATTATTTGCCATACATAAATATGCAGTATATCTTAATGAAATGTTACACTAGAAAACTTAACTCCTTTAGTCTGGGCTCTCAAGCAGAGCTATTATCCAGAGCCCTCTGAAATTCCTGGCCTTAGTTTCCTGACACTTGTGTACAGTATTCAGTGTTACTATTGCATTTTGCAGTAAAATAAAACAAAAGGAGGAAGATAAACAGTTGGCCAGATTTTCCACTGATTTGGTGTAAAATCTGGAATAAGTCTACTGAAGTCAGTGGTTGGCCTCAAATAAAAGCAATGAAATGGCTAGAGGAGAATTGATTATCACATGTTGGCTTGTGTGTTTGCTTACGTATCTTTCAGTAGACTGAACAATATGTGTCTGTATTTGATGATCTGCATGAAAAGCACAGTATATTTTAAATATGAATACATGAAAATTTAAAGAAAGGATAGATTTCTATTATGGAACAGATTTCAGGGTGCTTTGATCTCAGCTGGTATTTTTGAGTGTTTTCAGAGCTGGCAAAACAGGTCAGAAGTACTGAAACAGTCAGCTATTAGAAAATACTTGTTAGAGACATGCCTTTTGCACTCTCTAGGGGGTGAAAAGATCGTATTACCTCAACCTTAACAATTTGTAAATAATTTTCCTCCTTCTTATTCTTAAATTCACACTGCACTCAATGTATTCCAACAGTGTATTCCTTTCTATCTCCTTTAATTGGTATTCATTGTGATAGTGACCATAATGAATTCAAGAGATATCTCTGTGGCCATCACATTTGCTTTCCTAGAAATTCCGTTGTAATGTAGCATTATTATAACATTAAAATAACACGTTACCAACTTACCACCTTCTATGGAGAAACATCACCTGCAGTGTAAGTTAATTTTATGAATATATTAGTTTGAGCTTTTGCCATCTGTTCTATCCCTTATAATAAATGCAAAAACCATATATTTCACAATTAACTCATTAAAAAGATATGATTGATTGAAATGCACATGCATGTTCCCTACACAATGCAGAATGCGTTTTCGTTAGCCCCGAGCTGAAGGTGCCTTGCTGCTCGCGCTGTCTGTCTCCATCAGGAACATCATAGCTGCTGCAGCCATAGCCAAGAGTAAACCTGTTAGGAATGTAAAGATTAAAACTTTACATTTAATCCAGAAACCGTATCCTTTTAATCACAGTTTCTTCTCTGCCTACAGTGAATAAGCATAGCCTTTTTGTCTTTTTATTTGTGCTGCAGTGGGAAGGGTAGGCAGCGCGTGCACCATCTGTACTTCCTGACGGTGTGTAGAAGTACAGCATCTGGGGCACAAGGGTGCGTGCCCTGTCTGTAGGGAAGGTTTGTATCCCTTCCCTCGCAGAAGAGCCTTGTGCAGGATGGCTGAGGGTGACCAAAGTGTCTTGAATAAGGAGTTAATTCTGCATTTTTCTAGAATATGGTACACATAGGCAGTGCCTTCTGAATAGGTGTGCTCTCTACCAGTTTATCATGACTGTTGAGAAATATTGTTTTTCAAGTGTCATTACCGCCCTGAAACTTTTGCATATATGTCTTTTAACGTCATAAGGAGTAGTCATTCAAAATTACCTTCTTTGGAATGAAGTTTTATGGGATTTTTGCATTGTCCACTGATGCTAAAAGATGCCGGTTCAGCAGTAATCTTGCTAGCTGGTGAGCTATTGCAATCTTGATAGTGCATTTTTGCAAATGCTCGGCAGTAGTTTTATGTCAACTTTTCACATGGTGAACTGCAGGGTTTGGTCCCAATCTGCAGGATATTCCTGTATTTTATGAGAAGAGCTGCTAAAGGGAATGCTGCTTCCTTGCATCAGAGAGCAATGGCAGAAACATGTGCAGACTAATAATCTGTAAATTCTGCAACACACGTGATAAATACTGGAAAACTCCAGAACCATTTCATGAAGTATTTAAATGTGTGTTATATTTGGTAGTGTGATTAGACTATACTTGCATTTTTTAAACACATTTTGGTTTATGTAATCCCCTTTCCCATGTCCCTCGCTAATAAATAAAACACCAGGTGGACTAAGCAGCACAGAATGATCTTAAATCTGTTGAATGTGCTAAACTACCACTTGTACTTCACTTGAGATTGATTTCACAGATTGCAAATGCACTGCTGATTTTTTTTTTTTTTTTTTTTTTTTTAAATGAAAACATCTGCATTAAGTAGAGTGGATGTCTGCGCTGTTCTCCTGTCCAGTTGCATTTCAGAAAGTATTTGTTTCATGGATGCCCATAGTTGTGGGCTCAACTGGCCACAGAGATCTGTCACCGACAACTCATTAAAAGCCGAACCATCACTCCTGAGAAACAGATTTCTTCACTGTAAAGGTTGCTTTTCCCTGAGTAAAATGTCAGATAAAAGCTGAAATATCTCTTAAGTGTGCTCTACCTATAAAATAGAAGTATATAAGCCAGTAGTACTTAGTGGTGGAGGATGTATGTTTGGTGGCATTTAATATTTTTAAAATTTTCATTTTTCTGATGCGAATCAGAGCTGACTACCTCCATAATAAGGTTATACATAATTTTTATTTACCTGATTTCTGTATGTAGCATATCCACTGCAATATATATTGTTTTCAATATCAATTTTTGGGCAAACCATAGATTTTTAAATATTTCTTGTAGGTGTAAGACAAGCATAAATACCACTTGTTTTTTTCCTTTTCTGGAAATGTATTTCAAGCATCATTTAAAGGCGGCGCTTTCCTTGTTCACATGGTAAAATTCTAATGCTGATGACAAGAAAAATGAAGTGTACCACGTAGGCCTAAGTCATCCTTTCCAGCTACTTCAAATTCTGTTCTGATCTTCCTTGTGCTTTGTATTTTGCATAATTTATTGCCTTCTCCTGCCTGAGAGGGCTTCTTCTATAGCCATTAGTAATGCAGCTCTGTAAGTTGGTCATCAGTGGGGGTTTTGAAGAGTGGCATGGATGTGCTGTGTCCTGTCAGGAAAACAGCACATCTGACACAGTGATGTGAACCATTTGCACAGGAGACTGAAAAAGTTCAGTATTTGAGTGTGAGAACCCCAGGCTCGATGGTCACTTCTAAAATTTGTAGTGAATTTTCTGTTTGATTAGGTGAAAAATAGTTAAAAAAATCAGTTTGGGGAATCTGGAGATTTAAGTTCTATGTAATTCACTTGGCTAACTGTGAAGTTGGTATAGATTTTTAAATGAGGCCACAAGCTCCATGTCCAGAGCTTTACAACAGAAAACCTTACCCCTACGTTTGAATGGGATCCGTTATCTGGGGTTTGAAATCTGCTACAAAAAGTCAGGGTGACTATTGAGATTTCCAGAGATTACTTATCTGCTTACTTATTTCGTTGAGCTCTGCTCAGTGCTTTCTGGGCTCATTATTCTTTTATCCTAATAAAGCATAGATAAATTTCGGTGTAGCATCTATGCTGCAGCACTGCTTTTGTACGGAGAGTAATGAATAGCAGATTTGGCCCTTTTCTGGTTTAATAGTCTTACAAAAGTCTCTTTGACAGAAACAAACTGCAGAAAATACCATGATTTAAAAACAGGCTATGTGGTATTCTTACTGTCCTTTTGATATAAAACTTGACTAAAATGGGATGTGACATCAGTTGAACAAGTATGAAAATCAAATTTTCTTTATTTTGTACTTTTTTTATGCTAACCTATGCCTACAGTTTATCCTTGTATAATTTATGCTGTCTTTGTGCCATACCTTAATTTTGAATACATTTGTTGAAAATTTCCTGTAGTATTCATCTATGATTGTCAAAAGGAGCTTTTATTCTGAAAAAAAGATAGTGCTGCTTTTAATTATAATTCTAAATAGCTTCATAACCACTGTGAACTCTGAATTTACATCATTTTTATGATAGCCACACCATTCCAGGTTTATTGATTTTGTCATTTGCTTCATTACATTTAATGCAAACCTTTTGTATGGAATTATTCCGGTGCTGTGCTGGGCACGGAGGGGTCAGCATATGCAGTCTCTAGCCAAAACAGCATAGCAATATCATTTTAGTGCAGACTCCACGAATAAATGGGGGTTGTAAATACTGTCCACCAGCAGAACAAAGTTTGCCTTCTCCTCTTGACCTTTCCAGCTGGACAAAGTTAAAACCATAGCTTGAGTCTGTTTTTTTTTTTTCCCTTCTCTCCCCCTGTGTTTCAGCTCAGCTCTTCAGTCAGCGCAACACATGTCTGTTAGCTAGAGAGACAAGGGTCTTTTGGCACAAGAGCAGGAGTCGGGGGCAGTGCCTGCTCGTCCGTGGCAATGCCACGCTTTGCCGCGGGACTTGTCTGGCAGGACCAGTTCTGTGCAAAATGGAGATCTTGCCTACAGCGAAGAGATCTGCAGGGAGTGCTCACCTGCTGCTCAGAATCAGTTTTGAAGAGCCAATGTGCTTTTTGGCTTTCAAGGCAGAGATACTGTGGGTCTCTGGAGTCTCCAGTTGTTTTACCGTTTCACTGGGATTAAATTTTGATATTTCATTTTGTAAATAGGCAACAGTGTTCCTGGATTAGTTGTACCTTTTCAGGTGAATAAAATTTCCTCAGTTCTTAATTAATACTGCATCACTTTTTCTGGATAACACATTTATTATTTTTAATCTAGCTTCGTTAAAAAAAAAGTGATGAAAACACTGGTGCAAAACAGGTAAGTAAATGGATTCTTGTTTTCTCCAGAAGGCAATGACTTTAGGCTCAAAAATTAATTTCAGTAATTGATTGGGGGACTAGATTTCCTGCATCGCTCTTCCTTGACCACAAAATAAGATGGATGTCCCCCGTTCTTGACCCCACCTCAGCAAGGCTGCTGCTTGGCTATTGTCCGTCCTCAACTCAGCTGCAGCTCTCTGTGCGAGAGCAGAACTGGGTATTTAAAACGACAACAACGACGACAAAGCCTGTATAGTTTCTTGCCACATTTAGAGCACAGAAGGGAATGATTACGTTTCTCATTCAGTGATTCAGTCTGTTATATGGCTTCACTATCTTGCAGTTGGGTGGCTCCATGAGATAAAGTGGCCATAGGAAAATGAAGCCACCTGCAATTCAGTTCAATCCAAAATTGTTATGCCTTGAAAGGAAAACATTTTTGGAGGAAAAAAAGAATTAAACTGTAATGGTATAATTGTATTTTACAGTCTTTTCATCATAAATTGGTTTTACATGAACATATGTTCACTGTGTTTATACAGCAAGGGATGTTATACAGTCATTTTAAACAGATAAGTTGTTTCATCATTTGAAAATTTCCTCAAAAGAAGCTCAGATCATGTAAATCCTACATGGATATTAAGAATATCCTGTGGAGGATCCTTGTTTTATTTTTAAAAATCATGTTTGTGCTTGGATCTGCAGTGTTTTCCTCCAATGTAAAATAAGGATCTGACTCTTAAGCGAAGCACAGAGGGAATCCTCAGGCCCTCAAATATCTGTTATGAGCTTATTAGAAATAGTGTAAAGCTGATGATCTAGGTGCAAATCTGAGAATGGCTTTAGTAACATAGCTTCAAGGTAGGCAGAATAAGAACCCTTTTGTTTAAGACCAGATGACATAGGGTGAATGCGAGATAGCAGTATTGGAAAGGGCGGTCAGATGATGGTCTCATTTGTACAACTGATTTCTGTTACCGAATATCGTTTTCCTCCACTTTTTTTCCTACCAAAAGCCTGTGGGATCTAATTTTGTGTTTGTTTACCCTTTGGTAGTCCCATAAATGTCAAAGAAACAAATGCGAGAACTCTATCTTCATGTGGAAGTAACCTCTGCTCCAGTCCTTTGTGGTTTTTTTTAAAGCTCTTTTTGGAGTTATTTTTCCAAATCATTGAACAGTAGTACAGTAACGCTACGATAATATGCATACACAGCTTGTCCAATGTGCTATTGTCACATTTGGAATTCTTCTTCCTTTCTCTTGTTTTACTAGGCAAAGTAAGGATTTCTTAGTTGTTCTTTTGAAGGAACATGAGACTTCCAAGAATGATCATTTCCCTATATAATTCTGCCTCAATATCCTGTCAATCAGAAGGCAGTCGTGATATGTTAATACTGGAATATAGAATGATGCTTTTCCAAAAAAAAACCCCAAAACTCACCAAACCCTAGAATTTAACTCATTTAAACAGATAAGATAATGGGCTATATAAAACTGTGACGTGATGCACAAGATTTCTTAAGGCAAATGGTTTGCATTAAGATCCCCGTAAGCAGTTCTTACTGCATTTCCAGGTGCACAACATACGAGTCACCGCATCGTCTACTCAGTGCAACAAAACATTTTTCTTTTTCATGCACATTAAAAATTGCTTGTCATAATGTGTGGTGGGAAATGGATCTTTCTGTGTGAAAATTAGCTTTAGAAATTAGATTCTTTTTTTTTTTCTTTTTTTCTTCTTCCTTCTGCTTTCTTTTGTGACCCCTCAGTAGCCCTGTACGTGAGTTTCACCCTTGAACCTGCTTTATTTTGTATTTAATTTATACGCTTAAGCTCAGGTCATATGCAGCATCAGGTATTGATTAGGTCCTGCTTTTAAAACCAGTCTTATAAGGAAGATGACTGCTGCAAGGAGGTCAAGTGGTTTGCCTGGAATGATTCACTGAATAAGGGGGCTTGCATTTATCTGAACCGTTTTGGTGGGGGTTGTTTTGTTGGTGGGGGGGGTTTGTTTGGTTTTTAGCTCTCTGCCTTGAGCCCACATTGCTTTTCAACGATGTGGCACTCTAACAACTTGTGGAGCAGCTGGAAAGCATAATTAAGGGTTAACGTTCAGGCGCGGCGTGGGGTGGGGGGGATAAGCAGCAAGCTCTTGCCAATAAGTTAGGCAAGCAGCACTCTCAGGAGAGTGACTGAGAAGGATGGGAGAAATGTACTGTGAAGCCAATTGTGCAGGTATCCTCTTTACCTACTTACAAAAGATTTGTTGCTTTGATTGCAAGAAGGAAAACTGTGGGGCAGGGCTTTTCTCTGGCCATTTTATTTAAGTGCTGTCACATTTCAGTATGAATTAGATGTTTGAGATTTTGTTTAAAGGGTCAGGTAAAGTAACTGGTATGCTCTTTTGATCCAAACTTGCTGCTTAATCCTACTAGAGAGTAAAAGTTTTCTTGCACATGACTGCCTTTTTGTTATGACAATCCTGGCGGAGGAAGCAGTTGGCTCTGCTATGAATATATTTATGGACTAATGTCAGGAAAAAATACTAATGAAAACCTACCACCTAGCAAGAAAAATTTCAAAGTCATATGGGTTAAGTTAACTTTTAAGATTCTTTGTTAATGGCTTCAATTTTGTAAGGCTTGTAGAATCATTATTCAGTGGCTAGTAAGTAAATGTGAATGAACGGTTTAGACATGTAACCATTTATATTTAAGAAATCACAATGTCTGAGATGACCTGAAGGTTGATGTCTCATTAATTTCAAAATGAAATATTTTTCTTGAAAAAAAATAAAAAACTTAGCAATTTGTGGAGAAAAATATTGAAATCTAACTTCTAGGAAAGTCTGTATATAAACCTGCCTCTGCAATATTTCCTGTTGATGTTAGATGTAATGTGTAAAAATTCATTAATAACACTAACTATATGTCTAATAATAAGCCATCTTCTGTCTATATCTATTTTTTGTCTTTTTAAATTGGAGATGCAGTTATTTCATTCTGCTGTTTTTACCAGTTTTAAATGGAATAATTCTTTCACATTTCTGTTCATTAGAAGTCCTGCATTTGAGATAAATACACACTTTTAAGTCACCTTACTCAAGTCTCCTGCAATTTGGGATAAAGCCCTTTGGAGGTGACCTGTCATCCTGTTTTTGCAATGCGTGTTGTCTTGGAGATTATGGTTGTCCCTTGGTACTAGGATTTCTAAACTGTGAAGTTTCAGATCCAGGGTCAAGTTATTCCTTGTCCAGCAGTTAATCTCTCCAAGCGAATAGTGATCCAGAAGGAAAGCTGAAAGAAAGATTTCACCACCTGTTAGGCTGCTTTTAAGTTCTACCCAAGAACTAAGCTTGTCTGAGGAGATCGGGTACCAATAGGGTTTTCAATTATATTTTGCTTTCAAGTACTGCAGTTCAGTAAAACATTAGTGCTGTTATACATGTTTACCTATATCTTTATAAAATCTACTTTGTGACAGTAGTAACATTATCAATAACTCTATTGCATGTGAGTGGTATTCAGCACTTTTGACATAAACTTTCCCTGTTCTATGTTTTAGGTTGGTACTTTACATGTCCTGAGGCCGGGGAAGCATGTTTTAATTTAGAAATGATGTAGGTTAGTGGAACTGGAAGTGTTGCATTCAGTTCCTGAAATTTTGTAAAACCTCGTTATGCTGCTGACAGCTGTGCATCTGCGGGCAGGATGAATAAATATATTAAAGAGTGAGGGACTCAAATACTACAGCAATCACATAAATACCAAAAATAGTTAGATGCTATTTTCTTTTATAAATTAAAAGAAATAGACCTATGGTTTCATGTAGGTGGAAAGAAACACTCCCTGGTGAATATGTGGAAGAGTTGTCCCATATGCTCTCTGCCCTGTTCCTGCAGGATATTTAGTAGTGCCACATTGATTTAGTAAAACATTGTTCAGAAAGTTAAAGATCTACTAACAAAAACTGAATGTAGTGATCCAAACATTTTGGGTACTTATGGTTCGTATGGGTGTTCAAATAGGAACATTTGTTCCAAAATGCTTGTAAACATAAATCCGCAGGATGGATTGCTATCCTTACCCTGGGTGATAAACATTTCACAGATGACGTGAATTTGGCTGGCTTGAAAACAATAAAACAAAATGGCTTTTTTGTCAACTGTGATCCAGTTTGCTGGGTATTTCCATAGCACTTTTCAAAGTATTTAAAAATTGATGTAATTACTAGGTCCCCAGATAACCAAGAGCAACATTATTTTTGGTTCCCATTTAATATATCAGGTCATTTATTTCCTTCGCTTTCCCTTTCCCTTTCTCCTTCCCCTTCCCTTTCCCTTTCCTTTCCTTTCCAGTTCTTTTCTTGTTATTCTTTCCTAACCCTTCTTGTTCTGTAGATGCCCTGTTAAGTGTTTGGGGCCTTCATTTGTTACGTGCAGGTGTTTCACTGACAGCATAGGTGAGTTTTGCAAGTGTTCCAGACCTGGTATAGACTTGGACAAAGGAGTTGCTGGCAGAGGAGAACACAAGTCACAGAGGCATAGTTTGTGTGACATCTTTATGAAATATGTCATGAGACAATTAAGTTGGATATGGACAATTACTGGAGGAAGAAGAATGGGTCTTCAAATTCATGTATAACTGTCCAACAAACATTTCATGTCTGTGAGTGGACTTCGACAATGCTGGTAACGAGAAGTCGCCTTTAGGCTGGCCTGCTCAGGACTCTTGCACACAGGACTCTGAATGCACACAGAAATGAGGTTTCCTCCCCCATGGACCTCATCATATAGCAGACAGGACAAGACAACACTCACATCTGTGAATGAAAGGTTGTAAGTTTGGAGAAGGCTGTTTGGTGAAAGTTCAGCAGTTAAAGCTAAGTGTGTGCAAGTGTATGGCCCCAGAGCAGCCTCCAGTTGAAAGTCTTCTGTTCTGCAACTGCTCACAGCTTACCCCCTTCCCTACACAAATGATTTCCTAATGTTTTGGGATCTCTGTGACAAAGGTGCTTTCTCATTGCTAGTCTCCTAGCTCCCTGGTAAGGCAGTGACCCAGCACCCTCCCAGTCCTGAAGCCACTCTCAAGACAGTCACTGCTTTTTCACTGAAGAATCTTCCCTGATTCAGAAATGCTGTTTTCTTTTTTACACTCTTTTTGCCAAATATACCCCACTTTGTAATAGTAACAAAATAGCAGATTTTAGCGCCTATTTGAACGCCTTACTAGTCTTTTCAGAGTAAACAGAGTGTTATTTGCTTACTCATATGTAAGTACATACACAAGTACTCACATATGAGTAAGCAAATGTACTTATGTAACTATGTAAGTTACACATATAAGCACACAAGTGCCCAGAGAAGTGCAGAGTACTATTTTTATGAACACAGTACAAACATAAAAAAATATATAAAACTGCACAGCAAGAGCCTACCCTTTCATCAAAGTTTTTGTAGCATAAGCAGGTAATGCAGAAATCCAGAGCTCTCATTATCTTAACTTACTTGTTTGAAATCACATAGGAGAACAAGCAAATTTGGGGCAATGAAGTATAGAGTCAGACCATAAGAAGTAATTCCAGTGGGAATTTGGATATGGAACATGAAGTCATTGCCTTGAGTAGTGAGAATAAAGTTTGATGTAAATGCCCTAAAAGCTCAGAAACTTCAGGCTGAATTCTAATGTCTCTCTCCCACCCTTAACACCGACTCATCTAAACCTGCCCGTATGCTTATCTAATATTGATTACAAGTCAACCACAGACCTGACTTGCAAAATGAGATGTGATGCTAAGAAATGACAAATATAAAGACTCTTAAAAACAGAGGATCAGGACGTTGCATGTGCATTGAAGCAACGACTGGAAAACAATTTTCAAACATTTTTATAGTATCCATTGCTGGCCTCATTTTATATCAGTAAGAGGGCAACAGCCTTAGGAGCATAGTTATATGATGTACTTGGGTCTGCTGCTCTTTTTCAGTAGGCCTGAGAAGTCACATACCTGCAAAGCAGAGAAAAATGTAATCAGAGCGAGGAGTCAGAATTTGGAGCTGCATGTGGACCTCAGCCATTTAGGAGCGTTTGTGTGTTAAAAACAAAATCTCTGACTTTGATAATGCCCAGACAGGTAGGCAGTGAACAAGACAAAGCTGTAGCTAAGCCAAATGGCTCCTTGTCTTAAAGTAATTGAAAACACTTATTTTTCATAGGTTATTTTTCAGTGGACAATTTTACAGCAGAAATGACTAGAATAATTTAAATTTCATGTCTCAAAGGCGAGTTGCTTTCGCCTCATCCGTATAAGAGAAAAGGGGTAAAACCAAACAAAAAACCTGGAAGCAGTCCCTCACACACCTTTCATCATCTAGAGTGCCACTTACTCATCCTAAAATTGGAGCCCACAGCTGTATTAAAGATGAAGTGGCCTGGTCTTTGGAACACCGTAGAAAAGCTTCCTAGCCTGTGCTAAGCAGGATCAGTACTGGAAACCTCTATCAGAGTTATTTAAATCTAATGCAGCATCTTGAAATATGTAGTGTTCGTTAACTATGCTCCAGTGACTGTGGGTTTTAATTATTTTTTTAGCACTTCTTGGATGTTGAGGAACTGAATACAACCGTGTTAAAAAAAAATAATCCCCCAAACCAAAATGGGGCACTGAGATATTCAAAACTGTTCTTCCCTCTCCAGCTGTCACTGGCCATTTTTGGTTTTTTAAAACAGCATGATAAACCAGGATCTGATTGAAAAATTTATTGGTGTGTTATACTAAGATACTACAGTTCATAATTGCAAGATGTGAATTGCTTGGGTATTGATCCACTAGGTATTAATATTAATTTTCTAATTTAAAAAAAAAAGTCACCAAAGCACAAGAATCTTTACTGGTTTGCCCAAATTTAGCAGCCACGTAACAAAGTTGGCACTCTGCTGTGACTTTACTCACAACATTTACTGTTTTGGTATTATTTCCTCCTAATTTTTGTCTTAAGAGCTAGAAAACATAAGTCATTGTATGACTGCAGGTGATAGAATTAATCTAATGTAATATGTGATTTCAAAGGGGACAGATGTCTGGAGATTGAATGTCAAGATTCCTTTTTGCTCTGTCATCTTCCTAACTGTGTAAAATAGGTGCTTCTGGTGTCTGGCCCTTGGGCGCGTTTACCTTCGCTTAATTGCCGAGGTCTATTGCATTTGCTCTCTGCCACGACCTCTATCTTGTCATGTAATTTTCATGTTTGCTGAAAAAGTCTAAGCCTCTTAGAGGCATGAGAGCCCCAGTTTTCCTCTCAAAGCTGAATTTAGTAAATTATTAATAATAAAAATGTGTAAACAACGAAACACCAGAATTAATACGATTTTTGCTAAGCAACCCTGTTAAACAGCCACCTTGCTTTCCTACATCCCGCCCTTTATCCTGGCAGTACACGTGGGCATCGTTAGCCCCTTCTCCCGATAAGCTCTGCGCAGCCCTGTGCTGCCTGAGCTCCCGCTGGCAGGAGCCGGGCACCCAGGCAGCCCCAGGGAAGCCCTTCGGTGGTGTCCTCGAGGCAGCAGTAACTTCATCTGTGTCCAGAACGTCTCCTGTCCTGCGCCGTGGATAAGAACCAGCGGAGCAATAACCCTGCCTTGTTGTGTCACTCTGTAGAGCTTCGTGCCCTCCTCTGGCCTGCTGAAGCTACATTTTAGAAATACTGGTAGCTCCAAACAAATGTTGTCTGTCTTTGACAACTGACAGCTTATACAAATTTTAATATTAAGGGATGAAGCATTCTGTATCTTGCTTTTTTAAGTTTTGATCCCGCAATGAATTTGTTACTACACGGAACATATGCACGGAATCATTTTCAAGGGAAAAATGCGTGCTGCTATATTGATCTGCCGTAACAGCTAGCCTGTGGAGGCTTATTTGGTTTTCCTTCAAAATGAGCATGACTTATGTGCTATTAGTTCCATGTAAATAATACCATGATGGTACACGAGCCTATATAAACATTGACCTTGCTTACAGTACGCATCTCGACGCGTGCCTCAGGCAGCGGGGCCATCGGGGGCTGCCCGTGGTGCAAGTGCAGCCGTGCTGCTGTCCTCAAGGAGGGCTGCGGGCATGGGCAGCCTCGTCCCCGCAGGCTTGCTGTACCTGTGTCCTCCTTAGGGCACCACGCAGGGACGCTGAAGGGGAGGAAGGGGCTCAAGGTTTGATGGAAGTGATGGCCAGTGATGGCCACAAACGTGTAAACAGAGGTAACTTCCAGCCATTATTGCAGGTCAGGGCTGGAAAGTAGCAGTTACTTCGTGATCCTATTCCACCTGCAGCAGCTAGGTGGATGCTAACCTTCTGCACCTCCTCTGCCTCATGCTTTTTGTAAATTACACGTTTCTACTAATTATTTAGATTAAATATCTGTGTATTGTTTTCTATATAAGTGCCTTAGTTTCACATTTTCCACAGTTTCATAGTAGCATCCCTAATGATATGATTTCCCATTAATATTCCTAATATGATTCCCTAGTATGATTTCCTATTAATAAGGTGAATGATTAGTAACCTTTTGGAATTAGAACTTTCCTTTACATGTGCTATTTGATACTTGTCAACTGAAAGTAACAATAAATAAAACTAAAATTTAATAAGTGCAAACCTTCTGAAAAAAACTCTATAGTAAATAAGTTTTGTATTCTCTAACACCCATTTTATCTTCCTCATTTCTTCCCCTTTTCCCCTTTGGGGCTATAGCAGAGGAGAACAACAGATGGTTATCAGTCAAGAGTAACTAGGGAAACCGCAAAACCTGCCCCAATTGCTATGGAGACAGCCATTTCTGTGCTTGGTATGCACTATTTGTTACATCAGCAACCAGAGAGAGTTAAAAAAAGAAAAAAAAAATTGTTCTAAATCCCTTGATATTGAAAGGAAATCTTGGATTTGTGTGTATTTATCCTTGTCGGAGGAGGCAGGAGTAGTATACATGTTCATTTGCCACTTAGGTTTTGCATTAAGCTAATATGATGTCTACTTTTGACAGCAACATTTTGAATTGTGAGTTAATTTAATAAAAAAACTTAGAGTAAATACTTAATACTTTTGAATAGTCTGGACAGTAATTATTTACAAACAGCTCTTCCCCTCCAAATCAGATATCCCTCCCTCCTTATTTAACAACCTGGCAACATAGGTTGGGTATGAAAACTGAAGACAGAGAATATGACACTGCCCAACTATTTCATGCAGATGAGCTGTTTCTGCACAATGCTTCAACCATAGCTTTTGGCAACACTGCATCTTTAGGAAACAAAACAAACAAACAAAAAAAGGAATTTTGGAACACTTGTAAAAATCCCAGAGGGAGATTTCAGCTTGATCACAGCAACTCTGTCATTTGTTTTGCACCACCAATTTACTCCACTTGAAAATTATTTTTATGTTGAATTCAATGTATCAATTCTTTAAATTTTCTAATACAAGCAAGCTCTTATAGAATGATTTTAGTAAAGCATCAATAAAGAGTAAAAATTAAACATGAAAAATGCATTAAAAGCTACTTTGAAACAACTTTATATTATTTCAATTTAATTGAATTTAGTATTACTTCAAAGGACCATCTATTACCATTTATGGGGCTTCCTTATCAATTTAATTTAAGGATAAGGACTTTAGGTTAGTATGTGAGAAATTTTACATAGATGTATTGGTGTTACTTTCCTTTGAAATTTTAATATTCTTAACATTATATAAGGACTGGTTTGGAGGCTGGACAATAAATGTTATAGAGTGTCTCTCTAATTCTTACAGGTTATGGAAGAACTTCAGTACTAGGGTATAAACTTTATGGGAAAGTGATGGCATAAACCCAGCAGTTTATATTAGAAAAAAGAACTGAAAAGGTTTGGGAAAAATGTTGTCCGAACTGAGGTTCTTTTGGAGATGTAATTAACAAAACTCATTTTTTTCTAACAACAATTCTATAATAAGTTACAGTGAATTTACCTTCCAGTGAAATGGCTATTGAAAATTCCTTTAAATACTTTAATAATACAAAAACTTTAATATGGATACTTCTGGTTAAATATGCAAGTCTTTTATTAATGAGGAAATGGCTCTTGCTTAATCTCAGATCTATAACAGTAGATATTTGTAACAGTAGTAATTTCATATCTGTAACAGTAGAGCTTTCTTAAATATGCAACTATTCTAACACTTCTTTTTATGCTAAATGTGCTAAACGTAAAATATAAGAAACAAAGAAATCTGAAAAGTATTTATTACAGTACTTGTTAATACAGGCTTTTATTTAAACATTTAACTAGATTCTGGACAAAATATAGAAAGAGGTTATAGTAATTAAACTACCATCACAGTATAATTAAAAACCAGATTAACACTTGAGCTCTGCAGTGGCCTCGGTAGTGTTTGTAAATGGAAAAAAAAAAAATCCCTCTGAAACAAAGTACAAAACACTGATTATGTAGTTCATTACTGTGAAATGTTGATGCTTGAAGGACCTCTTCTTCATGAATGTGAGTATGGCTAATTGCAGAAAAAATATTGAAAGCTTTTATATATGGCGTCAGCTTAGTTGGTGTACTATGAAGAAACATTGCTAGTAATATAAATGTAGGGTTTTAAACATTAACTAACTTGTAATGTTAGTAAAAGATTAGATTATTTTGGTATTGGAAAATTTCACCCTGGATGAATTAAATTCTTTAATATTTCAGAACAGTTTGGGTTGTTTGTTTTTTTTTTTTAAATCTTCAATCTAGTAGCTTGATAAAAATTATATCAGCTTTGTTGCTAGGGATTTTTATCTCTCAAATGCATTTGAAAACTAAATATTCCTTATTGTTGTGAGCAAAACCTCCAAGCCTCAGTATTTAGAGGATTATTTCAAATGGTAAAAGAATATCAACATTGTAAAATCCTATTCCTTGCAAATGTTATTTGAAATTTAGCTCTCATGTATGATAGATAATGTACAAATCTAAATGGATAAGCTGGAGTTATACTCTGTCAGAGGAATTGTGTTTTAAATAGTTAAAGCAGTGTCTTGGCCAAACCATAGACTGTCCAGTGATATAAATCTATTAGGATGCAGTGTTATTTCTCATTTCATAGAAAGGTGATTTGTGTCTAAGGTTTTTTCTTTAAAGCATCAATTTTAAAGATAGACAATGATCAATCAGTTGCATATAATTTAGTCACATAATTTTCCTGTTTTTTAATAAAAACTGAGACTAGCTATTGAGTCATGGTTAGAGTCAGATTATAATAATACATACGGCATTATGTGTTATAGCTCTACCATATGAAAGATGCCTTTTCTCCAAATAGTTTTATAAATTCTCGCGTCGTTTATAAGCATTTGTCTCTGTCACACTTCACCTAAATCCCATATACCCATTCAATATTTTCCTTGCTTGAGTGTTTTGCTCCGTTCTCTGCGATCTTCCGGTATTGCTCTTTGTATCTGTTAGTATTGTCTGGTTGTTAATTGCCTGTCATGGAGATCTCGGATCCCTGGAGCCTCTTAGGTGAGGTCAGAGTAGGTAATTCAATCACACGCGAGCTGCTGGGTTTCCCAGGCTGGGATCTCGGCTCACTGATGTTGGAGCAAGAACCATTCTGACAACGTCACCAAGCCCAAGTCCAGTGCTTTGTGTCTAATGCATGAGAGATTTGGCATTTAACCCAAACACTTTCACCCAAATAAAAGTTAGATATCTATCTAACTTAGCAAAAACTTGGAAGTTCAAAGTTTGGCAGTGTTTATTTGTTCGTGCCTTGGCTTGTAGCTCTTATCACGTGCCATACCTATCATACGGCTATTTCACACAGCTTGATTATTGCGGTTTCAGTCATCCTTTAGCCTCTTAAATATAGAGGCTCACTTTTTCTGTGTGAGAACCCTTATTTTCTTCAGAGGCAGTTGAGTCACTTGGTAGTTTTAGATAAAGTCTGAGCTTAGTGCTGTATTCTTTCAAAAGGCAGGAATGGAGGTATAAAAAGTGACTTTGTCCATTTTAGAATGGTGTCTTAAATCTGAGTTTGTGTTGTCTGACCTTTTTTCAGCATTACGTTACACTATTACATGCATAACATCCTGTTTGTAATATTGAGGAGAAAAAGATCTTCTGGAAAGGGTATGAACACTGACAAATAGACATGGTATTTAAATCTGAATAAATGCTTCTGCTGACTGAGACCATTTTTTAAATTTACCTGTAAGCCTGGAGCAGCTGATCTGTGTCTCAGGTAGCAGTGCTCTGTGTGTGTGTGTGTGTGTGTGTGTGTGTGTGTGTGTGTGTGAGTGCTCCAGTCAGAAGGCAGCGATGAAGAAGTGGGAGCAGTGTCGCATGTTCCTCAAGGAAGTACTTGTGCCACCTGTTCTGAACTACTGATTTTGCTAATTTTTTTTTAAAGTTGAATTTTTACTTTCTCTGCATATGATGCTTTTTATTCAGGTAAGATGTTCTTCTCAACAAATGTTGCGTGTACAGCTTACCCACTTTGAGTATGTGATCTGGCTGCTAGCCCACATCACAGGATTTTTATTTTGTCTTCACGGCTATAAAAGTATGTGTTGAACACCTGTCTTTGCCTTTCTCTAAGGCTTTACCTGAAGTTTTCTCAAAACTTTAAAGTAACACGTTGTCTTGGAAGGAGGACATCATTTAGACTTTAAACTCTCAAATCTCTAGTCTCTGCTTAACCACTCACCAGGGTGCTGTACAGAAGCAAAGAAATAGAATTTCCGTCTTTACCCATGGAGAAATAAATGGGGAGGTGAAGGGTCTCAAAAACAGTCATGCCTAATTTTAAGACAACTAACAGTTCTTTTGAGAAGAAACTCTCATGCTTAGAGTTAAACACCGATGTGAATGTTTTGGTGTGACAGATACCAGGAAACATAAGCTCTGTTACAAAGAAGCATTAAATCTGTGGACGTCACCCAGAGACTCTGTAGATTTAGTTTACGGGGCACACAGAATCAGGGTGTATCTCTAATGAATATTTTCCCCATTTACTGACTATCCCGCTAAGTGCTTGTTTTCCGGGCATCTAGAAGTTTCCCTTGCTGTTGTCTTGTGGATCAATCACACGGACTAAACTTGGTTGTTAGCATTAGCGTGACTGGACCTATAGAAATATGATTAAGATTGTCATTATGCTTTTTCAACAAAAGCCAGTCTATGAGAGTAGCATTTTTTAAAAAACCCAACACACCGCATATGAAGCCCTTTAATCAGAAGACTTTGTGACTAGCACACTGGGTTTATTTGCTTATTTTAGTGTATTTGGCAGAAAAATCAATATTATAGTATAACTCAAATAAAAATAGGAAATATATAGTACTTCCTGTAGAAGAGACGTGATTCTCAAGTTGCGCCTGCTTTCTCTTCATCGTGCTAGCCTGTGCCAACTTTATGCTTAATAAAGCCAACTGAAGTGTAAAGTACTTAGTCATGCAACCAGCATTATATTTAACTCATTTTAAGTTTATTCTTCCTGAAATGCACCGTCCTTGCTGTTTGAGCAACAAATTTTTAACAACCCACACAATTAAACAGGGATCTCGGGGAAAGGCACTCAGCAGCCGCGGGTCCTCCCAGCAGTCAAAAATATATAGTTTTTAGCAACTTCGCTAGGTGGTGGGAGTAACGGAGAGAACATAAATAAATATGTATGTATATACTTATATACATATGTATATATACTATGCACCAACTCTTATGGTACAGAAAAATCCATTTTGGGTGATTGTACATCCTGGTATCTGTCAGTATGGGAGACATCGCTGAAGTCTTGCCAAATTCAGCATGTTCTCCAAAGGTACAAGAGCTATGAGAAACCTTAGCTGGGCTTTACGCTTGCTAAGTTTTTTAGTAGACCTTATAGCATGCCTGGTTTTTCATGCACTGTAAATCATAAAAAACACGATGTTCATCAAGACCAGACTACATTACAAATGTTAAGTTTCCCGTAGTCTTCAAATATACACATATTCAAGATGCTCCATATTAGTAGATCAAACTCAGTATTTAAAGGGGTGCATAAAGGTTTTATTTGCTCTGTCTGTACTTTATTGTTGTATAATAAGAAAGCTATGACAAATGTCTAATTAGACCAAAAACTAAGTACAGCAAATAGTTGAAGTTGGTAAAACTATACAAATATATTATACATATATATATATAGTAATATATTTGCTATCTCTGCGTATATATTTATTATTTTTTAATAGCAACCAGAAACTGCGAGGCAATCTTGGTATATTTGTTCATGATACTTTACACACACAGAACAAATGGTCCCTGCCTCACCAAATCTAAAGTTTATGCTGGGCAAAGGACAGTATAATATAGTCAGGAGCCTGCATCTATTTTTTTACGAAATGCAGATATTGTACTTACACGTGGGCAGGTACATAATTTTATTTAAGGGATCAGATGTCAGAAAATGTAATCACTGAATTTTAAATTACAACTTACAACTTTAATTTTCTAAGGAAAAGAGACAGATGTAGCTGTACTGCTATATCCACATATATATTCTAAAATATATTTAAATCATACGTATGCAGGGAGACAAATGAGAGAACTCCACCGTCCAAATATTAAATTACGCATTTTGAAGCAAAATAGTGTTTTAAGTGTATGTGTGTATAATGCTTTCTGTCACTGGATTGCTCTCCCTGATGCAGTTAGACAGAATCTGTATTTAGTCAGAAATCTTTCAATAGAATGGGCTACCAGATGGGACCAGTAACAATGCAGAGAGGCATCGAACCACCACAGACATTTGGTGCTTAGAATAATAAAAAGACTATAAAATTAGATTAGTTGAGTCTAATTTGGAATTGGTATATTCCCTATGCACTCTCACAGCTCTTGGGCAGATAAAGCCTGGAGATTTAGTACTGTCAGGACAGAGGACTCCAACTTCCAGTAAAAGAAAAAAGGCATTCTGGGAGGTCACGGAGGGCAGCACAGTGACCTCCAATGATTTACAGGCCTTTAGCTTAATGAAATTGTTTCAGTGACATGACGGTAAAAGCTCATAATGGATTGGATGCCCTAATGTAATGAAATTACTCCCTTCTGCCTTTAAAAAAAAAAAAAAAAAAAAAAGGCGCAATTAATATTTACTGAGACCTGACAGGCTTCAGTGTGCGGTAGCGTGCAGCGCTGTCAGACAGCAGCGAGCAGAGCCAGAGCAGCGTGGCAGCCGAGCAGCCCTGCGCCGGGTGGCGAGCAGGCGCTGCGAGGGGGTGGAGGGACACCTCGGTGACGGGGAAGCCCCCAACCTGGCGCTCCGAGGCGGTTCTGCCCGTACCAGCCAGCCTTCATCCTCTCCCTTCCTTTCTGCAGGCAACTGGACAACAACCAGATCAGCTGCATCGAAGATGGAGCCTTCCGAGCCCTGCGCGACCTGGAGATCCTGTGAGTTGACTTGGTGCTGTGCTGGGGCGGCGGGGGGGTGGCTCTCCCCGTGCTGCAGTGCTGGGCGAAGCTGGGGGCTCGATCTCCTTCCTTCCCACCTCGGAGCGGTGGTGTAGGTAGCAAAGTGAAATCTCACGCTTCCCCCGGGCTGGGGTTACTGCTAATTAAACCACAATAGACGACTTCTCTGCTGCCGCTCCTGAGGAGCAGGGATATTGCCGTGCTCGCTGCCGTGTGGAACAGATGGGGTTCAGCAGTATTCAAAGTGCGTCCGATGCATGCTCTGCGGCCAGAAACCTGGCCAGGTCTGCGTAATGTCGAGTGGCGGATAGGTAACAGGTTCGTGGGGAACAATATTATGAGATATCTGACAATTGCCCTAGACAAAAAGCTGTTTAAAAGGTGTTTGGTATGTAAGAGGGAGGAGAGACGGGCGTTTGGCAGGCTTGTTCAGTGCAGTCATTGGCTTTTGGGGAGGATCCTTCTCTGAGGGCTGAAATAACACCACGTTGTGCTCTTCATGTACCACAAACTTTACACATCGGCTGTTAAAGCTGCAGCACAGACCAAAAAAAGAAAAAAAGGATTTGACAATGAAAGCTGACTCTAGCAGAGAAAAAGCACATTAGATTTAGAGCACCGTCATTGTAATGTAAAATCCAATATTACCTAGAGCTCAGTATCTGAGCAGATAATTTGCTTATTACTAATAGTTACTTGTTCACTTAGAGACCTTTTCTGGAATAGGTTTTGACTATATGAACTGATCTAAAGCTTTCCGTGTTACCTGAAAGTTAATACTGCAAAGCTGAAAGTGTTAATACTTGTGAAAGCACACAGTCCTAAGCCAAAATGGAGAGGGAGCAGGGAGGGGGAGACAAGACCACTCCAAAATTCAAACCCTCAGCATCTGAACTGGAGTTAATACTGGTCCAGCACTGAAACAGTATACACTTGAACACAGCAGGGAAGGCCTGCTCAGACTGCTGAAAAGCTTGCCCTTAAATAACATGGCATGAAACAGCAAATGGTAGATGGTTGAAGTAAGCACCTGCCTCACAGTCCTGTCACCTGGAGGTTCAGCAGACTTAAGACACTGTCTTTGGCTTCTGAGAACAGGCAAAACAACAGGCTTTATAGACGGTTGCTGTGCCACGCATCACAGTGGTTTTGAATACATGTGTGATAATATAGGGAATTCTTCCCCAAGGGCTCTACCCACCTTGTAGTGATGCTCAAAGGAGTTTTGCCATCAGTGTCAGCAGAAGCAAGTTCAGCTTTCTGAGGGACCTGGGAGTGGTGGCTGTGCATGTTTGTCTGTCACCGTCAGCTGAGATACCTTTGGCCCCTCGCTCTCCCAGGCTGGGATATTGATATTGATCAGATAGCGTGTGTTGCTTATATTGAGCTAACAGGAGGTATCTGCAGAGTTTCTTATCTGGGAACTTATGCTATCAAGAGTATTGTTTGAATTCTATATTAATGGCACTTTTCAGGAAAAGTCATGTGTTACCACTATAAAGTTTTACTTGTCTGTCAGATTGAAAAGTCTACTGTGTGGTGAAAGAAAGGAAGAAAAAAACCCCATGAACTCCTACAAAATTGACTTTTTTTTTTTTTTTTTTTTTGATGGACTGATTTTCCATATCTGTGGAGAGTGAATCAGTCTTCCACTGACAGTAGACTGTGCTATAACTTTCACTAAAATAGGCTGGACAATAAATAGAGCCTTTTTTGTAATATACCGAGTTCTGCAGGCTCTGAAAAAGTTGCTGGGAATGCATGCCCTCTCCCCAGGATGTAGTAAAAGTTGAATTAGTTTATTTACCTCTCTGAGTTTAATTGATTAATTCTATGCCAGTTATTTGTGGGTGGGAGAAGAGGAGGATATATAAAATACATCATAATCAGTTCTGTAATGCATTTTTAATTTTCAGCACAGACATACTACTACAGGAAAAATCAATCTTAATTCTAACAGATGAGAAAATATCTTGATAGTATCTATTTCTAAAGGTATTTTTCTTGCAGTCGCAAAATGTGAGTTTTATACTTCCAACTTAATCTGAATTTTTTCCCAAGTTTTTCTTCAAAGAAAGTTTGAGCATTTAATCTATCAAAATAAATTTGCTCATGCCCCAGAGAATATCATATCCTCAGGTGTAAAAGTCATAAATGTTAAAAAATTAAAGCGATTTGAACCATCAAAGAATATTAACAAGTGAAACCAAATTTCATCCTTTCACACCCACTATGTATTTTATGCAGATATGTTTTAACCTGTAATGCAATATGTAGAAAATATTTAATGATTCTGACAAAAATTAATCTAATTATCTCTTTGAACAGTTCGCAAGGGTACCAAATAGTGTATTTCTTCTTTATCTTACTGAAATCTTGTGACCTTTCTGATATCAAATGTTTACATTTCTGCACCTTTTCTCTGCACTCCCGCACGTCTACAGAATTCTAAATTCTGTAGATAAACTCGGGGCAGATACAAAATGCTTAGCACTACTCAAAAAAATAAATTAAGAACACTTTCTTTAAAAGCACTTTGGTTTCTGGATTGCAGTTTTCATTCACCTTGAATTCCTCAAAAGACATGAGTGCAAGGAGCTTGGTGATTTGGTAGATGTAGGAAGAGAAGGAAGTTGTGCAGTTATCCTTCAAAATGAAGAGCACTCCATGGACCATGTTACTTATTTCTGCTTATCAACAAGCTGTTTTCATTTACTACTTTTATTTTCTTTTTCTGTGTTATGAATACGTTCCTGTACCAACAAATAGCACAGAGGCAGAGACGAAAACAAGACTGAAATTTGTGACTAATTTCAATACTTGACATGGTGCAATGAGTTGCTAACTTCAGCTGAAGCTTGGATCAGACCAAGGCACTGACAGCGGCTCCCAATACAAACAGTCTTTTGATCACTTCTTTTATGAGCTTCCATGTTTCAAATGTCCCAAAAGATGTCCCTGATCCTATGATCTGACCTATGTAGACCATAATGCAGTGCCAAGTGCTACTGGTGACTGAATTTTGCGTTAAAAAGCTGCAAAAATGTTGAGTTTAAAGTGCTTTGGTGCCTTATGCTGGTTGTCTTTGCCCCTGCGGCAAGGAGAAAATAATGTCTGAGAAATTACATGCAGAACTGACACGCTTACTTAAACATTGTTTCTTGGTAGTTTTGCACTGGGGCTGCTTTTGTTCAATTTCGTGTCAGATTTTTTGTATGGCTTCCCATAAAGGTTGTAGTTTTAATTTGTTGATAAAATAGGGATTTTTCTTGTTGACATACTGCCTTTCCCCCTTTTTGCAAGATGATAAAGCATATTTCAGTGGGTTTGTTCTTGCGTTCCAAGACAGAAAGGTGTGTGCAACCACTGAAAGAGCAATAAAATGTAAAAGAGGCATGTATTTGTAAAGGGGTGGCAAAAGTTATTAACTAACTTATGACCTGTTGGAATAGGAATGCACAGGAAAGTTGAAGAAAATTGGTGTGAAACTTTCACTAACTAACGCGTCATTTTTAGTAGGAGAAGGTTTTCTGCTCTGCTTAATTTTTAGTTATGTCCTGTAGCAATATCTGGCAATAACAGTTATTATTTAGAAATATGATTAGTGTAGCTGTAAGCACGTTTAAAAATTATTAAAAAAACCTCACAAAACAAAACCAAAAAAAACCCCAAAGAAGTCTTCAAAATAATTGTCTAGTGTTCCTTATGGTGTGTGGCAATACAACGTTCATATCCTTTGTAGATTAGAAATTAGTCCATAGCTTCATTTCCAAATGTCCAAAATTATGAAGCATGGGATTTAAAACTCTTTCAGGGCTCAGAATTTCACCTTCAGTCTCTAAGGATACATGAATAAAAGGAATTAATTTCAAGGTGGTTCAACAAGCTCAGTCAAACTGGTTATACTAGTAATATTGAGTGAATGAACATGCTATTGTCATTAGACTGGAAGTGCTGAACAATACTTGCGGTTTTAGGATCCATTTCTCAGTAAGATACAGAACTCAATTTAGCAAAAAATCCTTTTAATTTATTTATTATTGTTTTGCCTCACTAGGGTAGCTTGAAAACTCTGTGGTGACATGGCAGTTGTGCCATGTGGACAGGACAGAAAGAATTACGAGTCACTGTTGGCAACTTAGGTGGAGCATTTTCCTTGTTTTATATTGTAAAAGCTGTTTTTCCTCCTACTTTATAATGATAGCCAGAGGGACTGGAGCTTGAACACATTTTGTTCATTGCAGATTTTCTGTAAAAAAAATTCCCAAACCCCAAAGATTTTATCATACCCAGAGCTAATCCTAGGAGGTCTGCGGATAGTATTCTATTACAGAAAGCAAATGAGTTCGTGCTGTACAGAGCTACGGAATGATTTTGGGTTTTATTTGTTGTTAGTCATGTTAATTGCTGTAGGTCCTTCATAAAATATCTCTGAGCCTGAAAATCCTCTTTCCTGAGTTTCACCTGCTTTTTTAAATGAATGAGCAGTGACTCTGTCATTGAGTCTGCAGCAACAAACTATGCACGGAGGAATCCGCCATTCAACTCTGGGCACTTTAGTGTGAAAAATCATGATAATTCACTCACAAGTAATACTGAAGAAGTGCAAGTACAGTCACCCAAATATTCACAGCAATTTTAAGTTGTAACTTTCATTCCAAATGAGCCCTAAATATTTGATCTTAAAAAAAAAAAAAGTTAATTTTTCAGATTGTAAAGTGTAAACATAAGTTAAGACACACCACCCTTCCATCCCTGAAATCTTAAAATGAAAATAATAGGAGTCTTAGAAATTGAAATTCTTCTGTCAGTGTTTGTATATATAGCCTTTTCTCTCCAAATGTTTGTGCCTCCCTCTTCTTCCTGCTCCACAACAAAAGCCCAGAAAAGCACACAGCTACAAGTGCCACGCGCTGGTTTCTTTCGAACTCTCATTCGGTGCTGAGTCGTGTTCAGTGGGACACAGCACGATCTGTCAGACCAGTTGCGGTCCACATCCCCTGTTCTTCTGTACGTTGTCTGACACATCCAGTCATTGCAAGCATTTTACAAGTGGAATAGGGTTATTCATGCTTTCCTCTTTCAATCCAATGCGTTCCTTTTATAAAGGATTCTGTTTCATAAAAAAATTAGTAATCTGCAATTTCTGATAGAGATGTCATGGATGATTGTGCTTATAATACACACTACCTTTTGTCCTAGCAAACTTTTAAGAACTTTTCTGAACATGAATCATTATTTTTTGCTACAGCCAGGTTTTAATCGTTCCTAGGGTTGTCTTCTGTATGCTGAACACTCAGTTATATAGTCAGCTTTACTTATTTGCAAAATGCTATTCTGGGCATATCTTAACTAGATAGAAGATTTTTATTTGCTTTCCCAACCTGGAGAGTCAGGGAGCGAAAGTCATGACATAATTCTAAATATATGAGATGTCATTGCTTAATGAAAGCTTGAAAATGCCACATAAATATGATTTCCTCCTCTGTCTTGCTGGAAATTATGATCGGTTGAGGCAATCAGGATAAAATTTGAACTCTGTAAATTGTGTTCCTATAACTGATACCAAAATACCTAAATGCAATAATGAAAATGAGATTTCTATTTAAAATGTGCATAGCTGTTTTAGTACAGTAGAATTAAAATGATTGGGGGTTTTTTGTGTGTTTTGTTTTGTTTTCTTTTTTTACCCAAGGGTATATGTTAGCTCAAATGTATGTAAATGAATAAAATGAATTTATAATCGTTAGTTATTTCATCAGTCTGCATGTACATAATACGTGTCATAAGAACAAAACTGAAGGGAGTAACCATTGGCAGTATATGAGTAAATGAAGTATCTACCAGTTAGGTGAAATTAGGTGAAAAACAAGGAGTTTGGCTTTTCTAAGAGTATCCTCAGTTTTCCACGTTGAGCTTCTATCACGGGCAATCAAGTTATGCCAGAGGAAGAGCAAAAGTCAGTTTGGCAATTGAGAAGCAGTGCACCCAGAGTATAGAGGTATCAGTGGACAAATGATAATTTCTATTTTTCTTTACTCCATTACTTACTAGACTGTCCTGTAGTTTATACCCATCCCATTCTTCCTGCCTCCTGTATCGCTGTAGGTCTTTAAGGGAAGGAGGAATGCTGCTGAAGAACCTGGCTGCTGTTATTAGAAGGTTTCTGTTATATAAATCAGTTGGAGATAAGATTAACTACAGAAATGCCTTTTTCTGGAGAACTTTTAGAAAAATACTGCACCCCCAATGGACCGTAGTGAAATAAGGTGCATAATTACCATAAAGAATTGATGGAGGAAAGATGAGGTGCTTACATGATTGCTCGATAAGAAATGTCATTATTTGCTGATACACGTCGGTGGGAGATCTGGTGTCATTGCTCAAGATATGGAGATGAAATCTGAGGTAACCTCTGTTCTATAACATACTACAAAATGTGAGGTTGGAAGTACAGCATAGTGAAAGGAACACTATCCAGATGGCACTGTGGTGACAGGCCTTATATCAAAGACCAGCTGAGATAAAATAAGAGCGGGCAAGAGAGGGCCTCTGAAAATCACTGATGCCTGTTACAGATGTAATGTAACTCTCTCTTTATGGGGAGAATATATTTGCATAAATTCATTGATCAATGATTTTGCTAATCCTGCAGTATTCCAGGCACGTCCCAGCAAATTGATGAACATTTCTATCAATCCTCAGTGTGGATGCCTAATTATATTACATATTTAGAAAAGATGGATTTTCCCCCTCCTGGAGCATATGTAGTAGTTGAATGCTGTGCTCATTCTCCTTTCCTACTCCCGTTAGGTTGGAGGGTTTTTTTCCCTTTCAGAATAGCCTGGAGCCGTGCGGGCTGCAGAACTTATCAAGATAAGAGCAGTGCCAGGTTAGAATTATTAGTTTCATGAATCACTGACCAATATGCTTTTTGAGGAAGCCCAGTTTTATGGCTTGTGTAGTGTAAGCCCTTTTTTGGTGCTGCAGTCACTTCTCTGAGAGACTCCAAAGTCAAAACTCCAGGAGACATTCCGGCAAACCTTCTCTCCCATGATATTGTTTCATTTGCATGCTCTGCTCTGCTCATCTTGTGACCTGCCCTCCCTCCCCTTTGACTAATATAGTTTCCTCGTCAGTAATATAAAAGATGTAGAACAAGCATTTTGACTGTTGAAAGTCAAATGAATGTGAACGACTTAATCCAGAGGACACTCAACTGTGTATGTAACGCAGACGCGCGGCTCAACACCTTAACCAAAAGCTGAGCTGAAGACTATGATGGGAATAAAAGATAAAGTTGAGGTGATGACAGAGTTCTTGAGGGAAAGTAACAAGTTCAAGGTAGATCAGTAGTCATTTTATGCCATAATTTGCAATTCATTGTTTATATGACTCCCCAAAGCAGCTGGATGATGATACTACAATAGCTGGATGTATTGGTGGTGAATGCGGGAACTCCTGCTTGCTGTGGGGTCAATCACCACAACAGCAAAATATGTTGATTTAAAAAATGTTTCAAAACACATAATGATTACCTTCTTTTTTTTCTGTGTGCAATTAAAGGTATTGTTTATGACCTGTAGTGGTATAAATGATTTGTCTTTTTCAGAGGTAGCTTTTGTCCCTCTGCTGTGCTGGTAGAACAATATAGACAAAGGCTCTGCGCTGTAGCCAGTCTTTATAAAAGAGAGGACTCAAAAGCCTGGTTTCTCTGCAAAGAGAGAGTGAAATTATGATGGGAGCTCTGTATAGCAGAATTGTTGGTCTACCACTTCAAGCACTGTGTCAGATATTTAACCTTAAACTGTAGCTGCTGGGATCAGGGTACTATGCATTACTTGTTATTAGCATTATCCAATGTTTTTAGCTGCGACAATAATATTGTATCTATAGTAAATTAGAAATCAAAACAGTAATATGTAGACAGTTAGCTTGTAACTGAAGTAGATAATTACATCTGCACCTGAAAAAAATGCTTGGGTAGATGCTTCTGATCTAAAAATCAAATAGTGTCTTTTTTTCCTGCTGTTGACAAAGTTATGTATATAATGTAAGTATATATGATGAAAAGAGCATGTATGTTATGGTTAAATCAGGAAAAATAATTTTTAAAACTTTAAAAAACAAGGCATATGATTGGTGTAAATTAGACTTTCTTTATGCAGCATATCCAGTTCTCTGTTTAAGAAAAAAGAAAATTTAAGGGCTGCATTAAGGGCGGAAGTATGAAACAATTTTAAAGTAATTTGAAGCCAAATAATCACAATTTCTATGTTAATTTAGTTATCATAAATGAAGCAATTTCATGTTAACTGGTTCAATACTTCTGAAGGGGAATTACATTTCTTAAGTTTCTGTTTGGGGTGAATAATCCAAATGCATTGTTTTAGTATGTACGAGTGATGGATAGCCACACTTAGGACATCTGCAGAGCCTTAGAAACAAATTTTAAAACACTGTAAGGTCATCCAGAAACCTTTGTTGTGATATACCATGTTGCTCTTGAGTATTTTAGAGATACCCCAGAAAATAGCTTGGTCGGTTGAAAGAGCATCAAATGAGGTGGCTACATAAAGCCATTGAGGGAAACAACGAACAGTAGTGCCATTAATTTTTAAAAATTGCATGCATCCCTCTTGTCTTCATGGTGCTAGGTGGCATGAGATGTCTGTGGCTTGAAAGTGCCAGACTATGGCTGAGACTGGGATTTATTTGAGGGTAAAATAGAAGAGAACATTGTGGAAGACAGGGTGATGGCTGTGTTAAAAGGATGTAGGAGCATATACTGAACAACGTCTTTGTTCGCCAGATTGGTAATTTAGATTTGCTTTTGCATCTTTTGCCATTAGAATCTTAGATGGTGTCTTTCACCAAAAATGCTTCGTTGGGCGAAGGGAGGGTGGGAAAGCAGATCTTGTTCATGGCTTTCAGCTTTGGACTTGGCTACCGTGATCGATAAATTGCCGCAATGCAGCATCTCTGCGACGATGCTTGAAGGCCGCTGAGAAGCCCCCGTTGGTGCAAGAGGAGGTTGCGGGCTGGGCGGGCTCTGGGGAGGGGGGTAGTCCACTCCGCAAGCACCCAAGCTTCTTACTGGCTCCTTGGGCAATTTCAATGATGTCTTAAAAGGGTTGGGTCCATTTTATCTGCAAGACACCCTGTCTTCCCGTCCACGGCTAGGGCGTTAGAGATCAGGTGAGGCACTTCAGCTAATACTTAGGCTGAAACAGTTAGGATAGACCATCCACAATGGCAGTTATATTTTATTTTGTATGCATGCAGATATTACAGAGAAACAGCTGTATATGGAGAACAACTGACTCCTTTTATTTAGCTACTTCTAGCGCTTGTAGAATATTCCTGAACAGATCATGAGTGCTTCGAATTTTTTCCTGTGTGTATTTTATTTTGCACTTTTTCACTCTTTGGACTGAACGCAAATGAAACACTGTGAGTATTTGCTATTCAAATTGTTACGGTTTCGTAGCTGTATTGCATACGCATGCATGAATATAAGCAGGTATTGCTGCTTCTCATGGGCAGGTGGTGTTTGGGAGAAATTTAAAAATTGGAAAGATAGGTGTTTTTAAACATATTGACCTTTTTCTTGTGTGATGCACACAAGTGCTGTCTAATGTATTACTAAAAGAAAATCCTGATGGAAAGCAGATCCCTTTCCAGCTTCACCAAGAAACATGCAATTGCCCTTGTCTAGGAACTACGTGTTTTCTTTGTTCTTTCAAAACATTTATTTCCTCTATAGATGTAACTTTTCCTTAACAACTGTTCATACATGCAAGTCTAAATTCACAGAATGTGTATATCACACATTCCCTATTTCATTCATGTGCATTTATACAAGCCTATATATTAGTCTTAATTTCTAGCATGTATGAATTGCAGGTAGGGGCATCACATACTGTAGAATATAAAATTATTCCACAGATATGGTCTGCGTCTCTTGCATTTTGAGGGTGCACTTTTGGCAGTAAAGGTGAAGCTCCCTCTTTAAAAGATTTGCTTCTTTTCCTTCCTCTGCTGTCAAACATTGAGAATTGCCTTTGCGGTTCTGTGCCACACCATGCCCGTTGTCGTGTTGCTGGAACTATGAAAGATCTCTTCCCGCTGCCTTCTCCCAGTGGCAATGCCAATGGCCTTGGGAGCCAAGGGGCAGCTGAGACACCAGGCTCCTGAAATCAGGGGGGGTCCTCTGGCAAGAGGAATAAGGGGCATTATTTTGCCTGCAGGACCTGGTAGGTCTGCCATTGGAGGGAAATGGAAACCAGTGGTTCTGGCAGCCCACTCTCCATGGACGCCAGTTGCCTGCCTCCTAAAAAGCTTTTGTAGAACCTTTTGCACTGACACACAGAAGCCCCGGCTAAACTGTGGCCACTGTCACTTCTATTCGTTGTTATATTTATACTTCTCAAGCAGCTGCCTGCTGCATACATGGGATTTGCCAGCTCATCCCTCCTTTGGTCCTAGTGGTCAGCATGGGACTTGCAGGAATCCGCAGTCCCGCAGGCAGTGCCGCATTGCGGCAGTTGATGAAGTGGCATCAGGCTGGCACAATGACTGTCCCAAAGAGACTGAATATTGTCACTTAGCCCCTTACAATGGATGTAGAAGTCCATTTTTTGTCACTTTCTCTAGCTCTGAAAAGACGACTAATTTCTATCTGCCACTTGGAATAGCTTTTCTGTTCCTGGGTGTGTTACACTGACAAGTACGAAAAGGATATGTTCATTATGGTAGGGAAGTCTATCAAAATAGAGGCTTTTACCATAAGGTTATAGCATTAAGGTTGCAGTGTACTCGGGATGGGGCAAATTAAAACACAGTTTTGAAGAATGATACTGTTCCTTTCTGATCCAATTTTAATCAGTTTCTTTAGAATTTCTTTTGGTGGAGTCCTGTAAGAAAACCACAGCACTCAACTGACTGGATGCTGACACCTTTTACCTTGGAAATCTCCTTCATTAAATGCCTTCAGCCTGAACAAATGGCAAAAGTTTCTTGCTCCTTTCAAGTTATAGAGTTGGACTGCAATAGTTTGGATTATGTTTATAAGACTGCTTTAGCTTCAGAAAGGACTAAACAGAAACAACCGTTCAGGCAGGAACCTGAGAAACTGTTTTATTTTGCTGAAGTACTGATGCATCAAACTTACGATTCGTATGATCTGACTCTGTCTTGTTGATTCTTTTTCATCCTTTTCATAAAGACAGTTCAGCAGGCTTTCAGACCTCTGTATGCAGCGAGAACTCAATCCAGTTTCCACTGATTTTGGCAGGAGTAACACAGAATCCATAAACTGAAGTAATTGACATACATGCAGTTGGATAACACCAAGAGCCATATTTAGTAAGAGATATCTCTGTCTAACCTTAAAAAAAAAAAAAAGTATCTATTTAACAATTAATTTATATTAAAGTAATATAATTCTATTAGTAATTTCATTATATTAATTCATTAAACAAGAGATTTTCAAATGAATCTATAAAACAAAATTTAGGTGAGTTGAAATTGAATACAATTATATTTTCATTCGCTATGGCTCTTGTGAAAATCTGCACCTAAATAAATAGATTGCAGGGACTAGATTCACACTCTGCTGAAGTCAGCAACAGGACTTGCACTGATTTCAGTGGGCATTGGTTTGGGTATTATGATAATTGGACTTGTTCCCAGTGGTTCTAGGCAATAATATCAGCCCTGGAAATTAGATACCATAGAGAAACATCAAAACCACCCTGATGATGTAAAACATTTATTCAGTATTTGCAGAAATACTTTTCTTTTTCTGAGTCCAAATACTTACAGAAAATCATGGATGTAATTGGGACTTAGAGCCACAGCAGTCATTCCCAATACAGTAAACTGAAAAATATGTAGCCTTTGGGGAAAGACTTGAGAAAATTTCTTGATTCAAAAAAAAAGTGAAGGCAGTGTTTCGTGTGCCATTTTTGAGTCTAGAAATATAACTCATTGGAGAATCCTTAATTTAAAAATAAAGCAGTGGCAGAATAATTTCAGCTTGCATTCTTTTGTCTTTGCACCAATGCTTTTATAACTAAAATTTCCGTTCAGGCTGAACTGAATTTGTATTTTCTGCGTAGAATTAGAATGTCATGCAGGAGATTGAACAGCTGATTGAAATTTCTCTAAAAAGCTTTTTCAACTCTCACTGGGCATAGGCGTTAGAAAGAATTGGGGGTTGCAACTGGTACCTGTATTTTGTACAGTTAATAGAGGTGATTTGATTGTGTGCAAAAATAGATATGGTTTTCTGTATATAGAAAGAGCAGTCTTCCTTAAGGGCAAGTGGTAAAACGTTTCATGTAAGACCATGCGAATGACGTTCTTGACATAACATCTAACAAAAGTCCACAACCTAGATGAATTGTGTACCCTCATTCTCTGTATAACCTTTATTATATGTTATTTTACCTTATCTTGGCTTATTTTATTCTATTCTATTCTTCTATTTTCTACTTTATCTTGTTTTAGCATGTTTTATTTATTTGCGTGTTGGTGTAAGTAAGTAAATTCAGGCATAACGATACATATGTGCACATACAACATAAACGCAGGGCTAAAGATAACACTAGAAAGGTTTGAGCATCAGTCACCAAACATCAGTCACCAGCATCCTTAATTTTGCTCCTGCTTGTATACATACAACAATACAATCTTCGATTGTACAGGCCTGTATGATATTTTTCAGCCTCTTTTACCCATTTGCACTGATTCCTAGTCCCAATCTCTTTACCCAGATAGCTTGCCCAACCATGTTCTTAGCTGCTGGTCCTGTCTTTCCCTCTCCTCTGCTCTTAGCCTCAGCTCCTGACCTCGCCAGTCTCAGAGACTCCAGCTAAGGCACAGCCAGTCTCTAGGGAAAGTTAATGCAGCAATTACAGGACTTAAGGTAATATGCCCTAAAGTTATTGCTGTAGGCAAATGTGATCACCCTGGTTCTTGCTGGGTGACAACACAGGCATTTTAAACAAAGAATTTTTTATTGTAATAACCCAATTTCCCCAAAGCCTGATGTTTTTGAAAGTAATCTCACTCCTTCAAGGGGAAAAAAAAATCTGCCGTAAACATCTGGCCTTTATAATAATTTTAATAGTTAAAATCTGACAGTTATATGCAAATTAGAATCAGCCACAGAATGGGAAGAATCAGGCAATTGTAGCAGTAAACACTGCTGGCACTTTTGTGCATAATTCCATCTAAGCTTATTTATTTTATTTTTTCATACAGTTATAAAAAGAACATTTTCTTTTCTCTGTATCCTTGAGACTAGTCATATTTCTGATGTCAGCCTCCCAAGTTAACAATGCTAGAGCCTCTCATGTTGCTGTGATGAGAACATTTGTGAACACATCAGCAAAAGACTAATACTAGAACAGAAACCACAAACTGGCAACTAGTTATTTTTATTTATTTCAGTGGATTTTACGTGTCACCTGGAGACTATTTAGAAGATTATTTGCCTGGGCTAACATTGTGTTTAAAAATAGCACTCGTATAGTGCCAACTCATTTTAGAGTTGGGTACAAATATTGAGACAAAAACCCAGCTGTTATTGCTTTTGCTGCTAATTTGAGGTGTCAGATCAGAGCTCTACTGCTGTATGTCAGTGAATAAGGCCCCTTGTGAGATCATTATGTTTTCTAACAGTTGAGAGTAATGGATTAATCAGTGCAGCATCAGTTGCTTTCATTATATGCCCACATGGTAGTTGTGGGCTTTAACTTAAACAGTCTGTGGGGAGATCAAAGGATTGAGTACAAGAGGCACTCAGGACTCACCAAAACTCTGAAGAGATCCAGTTGAGTGTTGGACCTTGCCTAAAGAGCAAATTTTGGATGCCTTGAAAGTCGAGGGTGAGGACTGTGCTCAGTGTTGAGGGATAGAGTGCCAAAGCCATTTTGCTTTTTCATCAGCGGCCATGAGAAACAGTAAATATTTAATTTAATGCAAATTCCTTCTGACCTGTGTGAAAAATAGCTCTTTACAGCAATTGAAAATAGAGCTCCTTTTACCCCACAATCTCAGTTAATTACAAACATTAATTATGGCAGTGTATAAAATTCAAGGCCTGGTTTTATTACTAAAAATAGATTTAGATTTACTTTTTGGAATTGGTAAAATGCCCCTGCTGTTAGTTATATTAGGGGGTACGTAAGGGCTGGAGGGCGTCTGAAGTTGTCATCTATTGTCCCACCTTAGGGCAGGACCATCGAGTCCCATGCCATTCCTGCTAGGGATTCATTTAGTCTTTTATTACACGCTTCTGCTGCTGATGGCTGCACACTCTGTAACAGCTCTTTTCTGTATTTTTTCTGTTCTTATTGTAAGAACCATTTCCCCTATATCTAATCAAAATTCCCCTTTCTGAAATTTAAACCTGTTACTGTTTTGCTTAACCCTTGTTGAATACAAGGAACAGAGAATTTCTTTTCCCTTTGCGATGGCTTTTTCTGTAGTTGGAGAGAGGTTTAAGGGTAAGTGATATGAATCTGCTAACGCAGAGGTCTAAGGTTCTGTTAGTGTTAAATTTTGCTGCTAATGCAGTCACCCAAATTCATGTTTCAACTCTAGTATTTCAGACAGACCCCAAGATCCTCTTCTTTATGGGTATAAATACTGATGGAGATGTCTAATCTTGCATCGATTCAACTGTTTCAGTCCACATGTACACTGTGAAAAGATTCCTTCACATACTGTTATTTACTTGCTCCACTCCCTCCGCAAAGCTTTGGGGTCTTGGAGAAGTTGTCTTTCTGTCACTGCCAGGGCCAGACTGTTGTGTTCCTTTCTGAGCTCCACTGGCAACTTGGGGTGAGCCGCTCAGTCTTTTTTTGCATCAGTTCACCCACTTCTGAACAGAAATAACATTATCAAGAAAACTATTTACATGAGAGGCCTAATTATGTTTAGAGATGCCTTGGTTAAGTCTTAATAAATTTTCCGGTCTCATTTACTGGATGTATAGTTGCACTGGGGATAGGAAGCCTGGAAACCATGGCAGTTGTGGGAGAAGCAGTAATCGGGGAGTATGACAGTAATTCACTCTTGGGAATGTTACAAGCCTGCAGATGCACCATTTGTAGCTATCCATTGCATGCACATAGATAATAATCTTGCATTAGGCCCAATTACATGGTGTTACGGACACACAACACATGGATTACATACACAGCCAACGAGCATACTGTGATAAAGCAGTGGTGTAATTGAAGGAGACAGAAGGAAATGTTAGACTTGTTAGTGCTACCAGTGCTGCAGTGCCTGATACGGCTGTTCCCCACCAGGCTTGCCCGTTTGCTTTTCTGCTCCGTTTCAAAGTCTCACTTTCAAAATACAGGTTTATCACAGTGTGAGGTAACAGCACCTTGTTCTTTCCAGAGTGTGTTGAGAGAGTTTTGAGCAGGAAAAGGAAATTAACATCATTGTTTAGCTTAGAGTGAAGCCCATAGACACATAGAAGTATGTGCTGCCAAATGAGGACTGTTGTTTGCAGGATTCCTGCCATCAAATCGTGTATGTTAGAAGCCTCTAAAGAATCTTTAGTGCCCAAATGTAAAAGGCATTCAAAACTAGAAATATAATAAATGAGCTGGTGCCTTTTCAGATTTCTTTCTTCATTTACCTATCAGTAAATGGGTCTGAATATTTCTTTCTAACAGAGAATTTTGCAAATGCTGCAATGTCCCGTTATCAGCCAAATGTGACACAAAAGCAGCCTGGCACGTATCAAAAACCTGAATGGCCAGCACAGCAGACCTCTAGTAACTATGGTAGATGCTTATTAAGGCTTGGGGAAAAGTGTTAATCAAAAATTTAATCTACCATATAATTTCTCAATTTGATTAGCTGTTTGTGCTAATCAGCTGCAGAAATGGAATGTGAAAAGAAATCAGTCTCTGTAACCGTCAAAAAACAAAGGACGTCTTCAGCATATGACATGTTCTCCCCTTCCGCTTTCATTTTAATCCATTCAGATTGTAAATAAGAAGCATCACTGTGTGTATCGTACTGATGCACAGCTAGTCATCTATGTACATTATGACAATGCCTCATAGTTAGAAAAATGGATGTTTGCATAGTGGATTTTCCTTTTGCCAATGATAAAATAGGATACCATAACTTTTTTTAAGCTGGGATCTAGCAGGTGATATTGTCATCAAACAGCCTCGTGTATTTAACAAAAAACCCAACCCTCCTGTGTATTTTCCCACTTGAAATGTGACTGGAAAACATTAAGACAGTTACTATTTTACAATGTAGTTATTGAAGTACTGACTGAAGAAATTAAATAGTTAATATTTCAGATAATTTTGTTATGTTGTATAACTTTTTCTGACATCATTGCCAGAATATCCTTTTGGTTCATGCCTAGTACTTAACTGGAACAGAGCAGGTAGATATATTGTAATGAAAGTATTATTACCAGATGAATAAGTCACCAGGCATTCTAATATTCGTTATACTCTCTTAATTATATCATTAACTGAACACCAAGTAAGAGAAACAAAATCTCTGTGTACTCTGTAATTTGAGAGTGTTTGACTATTGATCTGACAGCCTGGGATTTCTACTCTCTGAATTAGTCCAAGGAACATGAAAGGATGCTTAGAGTTCCTGACTTTTTAAAGTAAAATACTTGTATTATTATTAGGGTTCAAAATCTAAATCCTTTCCTTTTTTTCCAAAGTATCTTACTTAAAAATTGTGTGATTTCTTCTAGCATTAGAGTATAATTTTTTTCTGACTCTCACCTAGTCCTGAACACCTGTATTCCTATTCAAGAGGGTGGAGAAGGGATAAAGAATAATGCATAAATATTATTTAAAAAAACACACACAGGACAGTCATTTTTACAGGTTAATGATTTTAAAGTAATTACATTGAGCCTGGAATTAACAACTTTTTGTCAGGGAACTACAGTGGTGTACATGAATTTGGAGCAAGTCAGAAGAGAACAGAAATGCAACTGCATGTAGTTAAATTTGCACAAAAAGTTTGAAGAAGGAGATAGGTAATTGTTTTCAAATCGTGACAGGATTGCAGAGTGAGCGTTCTTTCCTTTAAAATAATTCTGATTAGTAGGGACTATAAATCAGCTTTATTCTTCAGAAGGAAGAAAGCAGCTCCATGCGTGCCTCTAACCAGTTTGGGCAACTGGCAGAGGAGTGAGTTAGTAGAGCAGTTCCTCTGGGGTTGTAAATTGAAGTCAATGGGAATATGACAGTTCATACCGATGGAGGATGTACCACCTCGAAGACTGCTGATCCCACGTTATGCGTCTTCCAAGTAGTCCTTGGAGGATCCTTAGGACTGCTGCAGTCTGCTTCTGCTTAGCTTGCAAGATCTGACAAGGATCACGGCCCAAGGTGGGAAGTTTGCTGGCATAAATAATATTGTCTATAACCTCAGTTTCCTGATTCAGCATTTTGGATGTGAACAGTTTTACAGGGAGAGGACTTCTAAATGAGAGGACAGTGCTTTTTCAAGGGACAAGGGTATATCGGGTTCTAGAAGAGGTGGGAGGTATAAGGTTGGGGAAAACCCAGCTGAATACAAGTTTCCCCATATGATGTTGTAAGAGTCAGAAGATTCTGGAAGTTTTCTGTTTATTACAGCTTCCTTGTGTTTGTGCATCTGTTTCTATGGATCTGAATCTTAGCTGGATCAAAATGAGACTGGGGCCTTGGAGCAGCTAGCAGATGACTGAAGCAGAATTTATTTTTTCCCTTCATGTGTTAAAAATGCCACTGTATTGTGTGCTTACCCCTGTCAGGACACATACTCTTAAAAATCATTGCTGGGAAGGCTTCATGTGCATGACAGAAAGCTTTGCAGAATGCCTTTAGAGCATACCTCTACCTGAAAATGTCCCTATTCGAAAGCCAAATAGTTCCTATGGCGGTGGGAGCTGTGTGCTCTGCACAACCAGAGCAGCAGGGTTAAATTCCTGCAGCTACAACTGGGCTGTAATGCAGACAGTTCACTGTCAATTAGTGGCCTTTGCAGTGTTTGGCCTTCTTTCTTCTGAAATAATTGCTGTTATCATAGATGTTTTATTGCCTTCATTATGGTTAACATTTAAATATCAATGAAATAGTATGCTACTAAGTCATCTGCACAATAGCTATCTGCTAGAGTTATCCCTGAAATTTGTGTTTAAGGAGTATATTAATTCAGCACTGAGGATTCTTAGAAGGAGGGTTATATATTTGTTGATGAATTATGGGAAACCTTTGCTTATTAGGGGCAAAACCTGAGCCACTCTCATCTGATACTTTGTGAGTAGAAATACTATGTGATTGGAATAATGCTTTGTCTTAAACAGAAATATTTTAAGAAATCAAAAAATATTTTTGAATCATCAAATCAGAAGTAAAGGCTGACCTTTCTGCATCCAGATGAAGAATTGCACTGGGAGACAGGGATGTGTTCTCTACCCTCAGTTAGCGTAGAAGGAAGCTCGCTGTCACGTCCTGTTCTGCCTGAATCCAATCCATGTCCTTTTGCAATCAATAGAAAGTCTCCCTTGAATTCCTATGGCTTCCATTGACTTCTATAGTGCCATGTGTGACCTATTCAGACATCAGCTATGTATGTGATTTAATTTTTGTGAGTTGACTTTACATGTGGCTTTTATTTATCAGTGTATACCTAAAATCTTCCAACCAAGCACATAGCTCATTTTTATGTATCAGGCAACTGAGGCAAAGGGTGAATTATATTTTCATGTTTATGGAAAATAATGGTGGTGCAAGTAGAAATTCCATCTGTGAGTCCTGTTTGAACTTCCCAACATGCATGTGCAAATGCAAATAGCAAATAAATATAGATATTGAGAGGTGGCTGTGTTGATGTATATATGTATACACCCTTCTAAGAGGTTTTCTTCACTTTCTGAAATTGTTGTACATACTTGTTTTGGCTAACTGTCCACAAAAGACTTTGGTTTGTATCACTGGCTAAATAAGGTAATCAAGTAGTAGCAATTACATAACAGAGAGGTTCATTTTGCACCATATAAACTGCCACAGTGGGACATTCATGTTGTCATCATGACGTTAGCAGGAATCCAAAGGTAGAGCTTTTCAGCCCTGCAGAAGTACACTGATACTCGTGTTCACTTCCACTGCTGAAGCCACAGTAAGGTAGTGCATGTGCAGACTGTGATGCACAGCTGATGAAATGACATGGCTGATAGCTGTAAGAGCTTACTTTCAGGTTTACTTCTGAAGTTGACAGTATTTCCTTCTTCATCTTATCCAGTAAATTTATAATAGACTGTGTTTGAGTACTGAGAAATTGCATACACAAACCCATAATTTTGTATACCCATTGATCCCAATACTTAGCTATGTGTTTCTTGTCCGATTTTTGGCAGCATCAAATTTTCCAGAGGATCTGGAATGAATACTATATATTTTACTATAAGACATGATGCACTAAGGCTTACAGCTCTTATCAGCCTGGTGTGTGAACATGTGTGACTTGACTGACACAGATCTCTGGCAACAGATTTCGCATGCAGATTCCAGATTTCCAAAACTTTGCTTTTACTGACATGACTCACTTTGCTCACAGATTTGGAAAGGAAGGGTAATTTTGCTCTGTTGGTGCAGTTCGCTGCCATGGGTATGTCAGCCCCAAGCTGGCTCCAGATCAGTAGTGTATCCATCTGGTGCAGCACTATGCTGAAATACCAGCTACGATCCTACTAACAAAGTGGTCATGTTCTGTCCTGTCTGTTCTGCAGTGCAGCAGTAACACAAACACGCTGCTGCCAGCGTCAGAGCCTGCTCACGCACCTCTCCTGAGTGTGCCTGCGCATAGCCGTGTTACCCTGCAACCTTCTGGCTTTGCCAGTATGCCTGTGTGTCTTCCTGTGTACCAGAAAAACAGTCTTAATAGGGTATAATCTAATTTAGCTTTAACCTGCTGATGTTGTAGATGATGGTTTTGCCAAAGGATTTCTAGCCAGAATTGTAAAAAAGTTTTTAAATTGGCAGGTGACCAAGAGGGCTAGTTAACTTCTGTAAAACTCTTCAAGATCTTTTGATTAAATGTCCTATGTATATACATAACATTGGAACAACTAAATAGTTCAGGGAAGGGTAGTGTGCCTTTAGGTTGCTTCAGCAGGTATTTTCTTCAACACATAAACAAATGTACAAAAGCACTATCTTCTACCAACGTGACCCTGTGGAGTGCTGTGCCCTTGTATAAAGCAGAGGTCGCTCCATGCCGTAGTGCTGTGGACACCACATGTTTCAAATAGGCAGCTGCTACCAGCAGCAGGACTGGCCACGCTGGGAAATGGAGTCATCGCCGGTCCCATCAAATCTTGTGACAAACTGGGCTACTGTATTTGCAGATTTGGTGCACTTGGAGCACGGCACTTATGCCCTGTTGGAGTGCTTTCCATTTCCTGTGCCATCTTGATAATCTTTATAGCTTCTAATTTGCTAGAGAGTCATTGATATAATTAGGAGCTACATAAATGGGAGCAGCAGACTCAGCTGATGATAATCGAGTCAGTTCATTTTTCATAAGAAGTACTAAGGGGGTCCCTACCAGCAGCTGAGATCATTTTCTCTTTAAGCTCTGCTTTGATAGAGCAGCAGAAATCCTTACATGCCTGGGTCATGACATGTTTTATTACAGTCCGTTCCACTACCCATATATTTTTTCATAAGGAAACCAAAGAAAGGGTACCCATCCATCTGTATGTTTTCAAAAGGGCAATTTGAGCTGTCTGTCCATGTAAGCTGGCTGTGTTAACAAGCCCGTGAGAGTCAACAGCTCTCTTTTTGTGTGAGAGTGAGCGCTTTAAGCGCAAAGATTTCCTATTGCAGTATGCGAGCTTGATGTTCCTCCACTCAAGTTGCACCAGGTTTTCAAGCAAGTGGCGGCTTAACCAAAAAGTCGGGGTCCGTTCCAGTTGTCGATAAAAACTCATCTCCTGTACTCCTTGGTACTCAGACATGGTAAATAGTAACCTTCATCCATTCTTGTGCAGCTGTTGGTTGCTTTGCCCTGACAGTATCTTTCATGATATGTCACAAATTGTCTGAGGTATGGGTCAGCGTGTCTTACTGTTTGCAGCCTGGCAGATTTGTTAAGAAGAGTTTTAGCAGCCTGTTTCTGTAAATAGTGTGTTGGTAAAGAACTGTAAATAACTGACCAATCTGTTATTCTCTTTTGTCTCTTTTTTTTTTTCTCCTAACAGTACTCTCAACAATAACAACATCACCCGCATTCCTGTTACCAGTTTCAATCACATGCCAAAGATCAGGACTCTGTGAGTAACGTATTCGAATATAATAATAATAATAATAATAATAATAGTGATGATGATGACGGTGTCAGCCATCTCTTTGGATATTTGTCGCCTTGTGGTAGTCTTATTTCAGGCTCTTCCCAAGGTGAACAATTCACCCTGCTCCCCTGAGGAAGACGGTCACCGAACAGGGCTGACCCTGCGAGGGCCGTGGCGTGCAGGGCCGGGCTGCGCCTGTCCCGCAGGGACCCCCTCGGCGGGGGCAGCCTCGGGCCCATCCGTGGGGATGGGGACAGCTGAGGACCGGCCGGGACACGGGTGGGGACCAGCTCCAGCGGGGCCCACGGCCGGGCAGGGTGGTCTGGGGCAGGGCTTGGCATGGCCGGGGCAGGGCCTGAGAGCCCCCGGCCGGGCCGTGCGGGGCTCCTGGGCCCTGGCGGGGCTGGGGGAGCCCGGGGAGCCCCCGGTGAGGCCGAGCAGGGTTGTGAAGGCGGCTGGTGCCCTCGGGGCCCTGGATTTACCCCGGGTTAGGGAAGAGTCAGGATTTTGAATTTAGCCGGAAGAGAAACTAGCATTTTTTTCCCCATGGGAAAATCCGTAATGTGAAAAGTGTTCCAAGCTGGAGCATCATCAAAATTATGAAAACTGCTCAGATGGATCAAGTTATTTAACTTTTTTAATGTCCTGTGTTGAAATCCTATTTCTTCTTTTCAAATTCAGAATACTAATTTCTGAAACAAGAAATTTTTTAAAGAACTTGAAAAAAGCTTCTTTTCCAGATACTTTCTGAAACAAAATGTCACTGATTCTGATGCATTTTTTATAAAAGCTTCTTTTACATCAAATTCTGTTTTCTGTAGCTGGGCACCATTCCACTGGAAAAGCTCTGATCGGCTTTAGTAGACCGAAATACAAAGACCGTGAAATTAGACTGTGTGCATTTGTATAATTTAGCCATGCCTACCAAAAACATTTTCTTTAAATAAATTATTCCTTTAAATTCCTTTAGGATATACACACAACTTCAGGAAAAGTCATGTTTAAACAAAGTCTCTCTGTTTTTCCTCCAAAATCTCAAACTCAACCAAAATGTATTTAGTCCTAAAAGCAAAGAAAGGGAAATAGTAGCTAACCTGAAAATTGTCTATGGCACTGAAAAGATAAAATGCTTCAAGGACGCTCCATATTTATGTGTAAATTCATATTAAATAAGTTAACAAAACTGAAGAAAAATGGCTCTCACTCACGTCAATCTATATAAGATAACCTCTGATTTAAATTTACATTCTTCATTAAATGGTGACATTCATAGATCTTAATGGAAGTAATTAAATTGAAATTAGATGTTTGTCTTTTAGAAAAGAATGGATAAAGAAGATAAAGGTATAGGGTTAAGGTTTCTGGAGTTTTGCCTTTTCTCATTCAGTCACAGTGGTCCAGAAAATTTGCCTGGCTTCTTCAGATTAGTCAGTCTCGTCTGTTACCAGAGCTCAATGCCTTCTGTCATTTTTCTTTTAGTTTAATTTTGGAGATGGCTTTGTATATAGCTCCCTGGAGACTTACACTGACTAATCCCCCTCTGCTGTAATTAAGGAAAAAAAAAAAAAAAGAAAAAAAAAAAAAGGGAAGGAAGTCATAAATAGGATTTATAAAGGGAAGCTTTTATATTGAATTCTGAGAGCCACATTTTATAGAACATGAATGCTGACCCACTCTAAAAGGATTTGCTGGAAATTTAATTTAGGGTTTATGGTTAAAAGGGCACCTTTGCAAACTTGCATTCTTATTCATTCATCTCATGTTCTGTAAAGGTAGTTTCATCAATATCAGGTGGCATGTTTCAGTCTCCAAAGACTGCCAAATAACACACAGTACCCTTCTTAGCTGTTCAATATAGGAATTGAAAAATCCTACATAGACAGGTGGAAATACAGTAAAATAGTTTAGTTTTCTATGTTTCCTTCCATCTGTTTCAACAGAGGCAGAAAAGTCATCAAAACAGTAATTAATATAAGATAAATACAGGAATCAAATAGCATTTCATAATTTCTTCTGCTGCTCCTTCATATTAAAAATTCTTCCTCTATCCCCAAGTCATCTTAGCACTTTTCACAATTAATACTTTATTAATTATAATTATTAACAAAACAAGTTTGCATAGCTACATATTACTCAATATTTTCTGAATATCTTTATTCAGAATTTAGGCTAATACTGTTTTGATTTAACCAAGTTTTGTGTAAAGGGATAGTAATACCCTAACAACTAACATACACCTGAGCACGTGTAAAACTGATTAGTTTTTGTTCACCTATGTAAAATATTTCTGTAAAGATATTATTTGGGGGGAAATGTTAATATTCTCTCTAGTTTCCTGAGCTTTATTTCACTTGATAACCTGTTCCTCCTGCGTTAATATACAACCTCAATGAACAGTTTGCTCAAAAGGAGAAAGCTGTCTGAAGCATAATGGCTGAATAAGATCTGCTATTTATTTAATCTCTTGGTTGTTGATGCAAATTCAGTTCAAATGGAGAGTGAATGATGTTCATTACAGTTTGGTGACTCTACTGTTTTCTTAAAAAATGATCATCAGTTTGTACACCTTCTCGAATAGCTTCACACTTAGACATGCTTTTTTTCAGAAGCTCTTGCAGGGAATCCCTGGTCTGAAAATTACTTTAAGTAGGGACAAGCCCTTTTTTCCATCCAGCTGAGGCCTAGTGTGGTGTGGATAGTGTTTTTCCTATGTGTCTCTTTTTACACACTAGTAAGATCCATTACCAGGACATTTGGGGCTGCTTGTGCTGCAGGTGCATCTGCTGTGATAGCTTTGTGGATAAATAGCTTTATCTTCATGAGCCTCAAAACAATCTGCTCATTTAAGAACAGAGAAGGAAAAATAAAGGGGATATTCAACTTGAACATGACCTCTCAGGGGAATAAAGAAAAAAAAGGAGAGAAAATTGCTAGTAAGATTTGGAGCACTTGAAGAATTCTTTTAAAAAATCAGCTCTTCTGTGCTAACCTTTTTTATTTAACTGTCTTTTCCATTGCTAAGTTTCATTGATCTGTTAGCCTTGATTGGAAGTGACAGGAATTAGTTTTTATTGATCTGCTTTCCTTTGCTTGAAACAGCTTTATTTATGTTAGAACATGTCCCCCATACCTATTTGCTTAATGGTAAGTGTCCTGTTGTCTCTGCAGGTGTGAGTGACTGCTGAGATAGGTAATTGCATAATTTCTTTTAATTTTTTTATTTAAGGGTAAACTGAAAATGTACCAAATCACTTCAGTGCTTTTCATGTTCACAGGGAATTGGTGTATTATGCTTCTGAAGTACTGTGAAAGGTCTTTTTGTGGCTGTATTCGTTAATATAATTATCAAAAATATATTCTAACAAGCTGATAAGCTTGATAGGCTCTCTAAATGGTGTCCTCTCAAAAGCAAACTGTAGAATATCTACGCAAAAAACTTTAACGAGGTAGGGCTCTGCTGAGGCAGGTGAGCTGGCAAAGAGGTGACAGTTTGCACTACTAAAATGGGAAAACCCAGAAACCAGCTATACAAATTTAGTGAGGAAAAAAAACAACTCAGAGAACTGGAAAGCTACCCCTTTTTGTGAAATTGCGGTTTTATTACTTCCGCCTACCTGCATCCATACAGGGGATGCAGGGCATGACATGGGATGAGCTCTGTTTCAGTTCCTGAAGGAAGATGATTCTAAGCATCATTGTTGACTGCTGTGGTGGTGGGAAGGGATAAGACTTGGAGGATTTAAACGCAATGCTTACTCTCTAAGTTAGAACAAAGTCTTACTTAGGATGATTTCTGGCTAGATGATATTTGTTCCCTTTTCTTTGCAAATATATTTTTTTGTTCTTTCAATCAACAAAAAGTGTTCCAGGCAGATTAATGGTTCATAATAAGAAAACATTTTACTAGAAATCTAACTTACTGTAGTGTCAATTAAATAGCTTCATAATCCCTATACACAAGGTCTTCTAGCCATCCTTCTAAAACAATTAAATTTTACAGTGCTCGCAGGAGACTAGCATCTTCCATCTCCACAGGATAAACTCTCAGTTCCAGATTTGTAGTCTTTTACTGTGACTGCCCACCCCAGACATACAAATCTGGGGACTGTCAGCCGGGGCGCCACTGCTGACCTGCACTGCCGCTGCGCAATATGAAGATCTCACAGACAGTTAATTTCTTTGGTGGATGGACAGGGCTAAATCCTGTGCACACCAGTTGTGTGGGTTTTTTTAAATGTAATGCCTGTAATATTAGTGAATAATGCTTTGTCTAACCATTTCTGACAGGACTTTCAATCTGTTTTATGATTTCAGCTTTGGTATAACACTGCAAATGTATGACTCATTACAAGGAATGAAATAATTAATGTCCTGGGCTTTTGTTTTGACCTAAAGTTTGGTAGCTATTAAAATTACCAGATTTGCTCCCTGAACGCATCGTCATTTTGCAGACTTCCCCCCACAATGTGACAATGCTTCTGCAAGTCTCTAGTGCCAGGCATGAAGCAGGCTGAGAAGGGAGCTGTGTGGCTAGATCTTCCATTACAAAGAATGGCCCCTGCATTGCTGTGTGGCATGACCCTGTCGTGGTCGCCACCTTCATCATTACTTGAAAATTCCTGTCTAGAACCTGCATACTTGCATTAAATTGCCACAGTAAAGAGCATTGATGAATTTGTTCAGGCAATACAGGAACATACAAGGTATCAATAGCCTCTGGTGTGTGGGTTTTCTCTCTCTCTCACTTACTCTCTGTCCCTCCTTCCTTCCCACAAAGGAGAGAGAAGAGGGAAGAATCACCTATCATCCTGTTTTTCAGCCTGGTCCTCATGTTTATACAAGCCATCCTTTGAATTCACTCAAAGATATCACATTCACACAGTTATTTCTGATACGAAATCACAGGCAAAGTAATTACTTGGAGGAATCTTAAATTCTTCATGTTCTTTTCTCTAGAATGGCCAGCTCATGATTACCTGTAGGCAGGTAGTTATTTAACTTCATTCTTCCAAGACATTATAAATAATAGCACTAATTTATATGCAGGCACATATATTATATGGCAATGTAGACGATCAAGACCTGACTCAGCTGTAACCGATAACCTGCAGTGATCCTACTTACACTGTAGTGAAGAGCCAGACAGACTTGTACTTGATTGCTCTGGTTTGTGTCTTCTGTTTAAAAAACTACTAACAACTTTAGGGTTGTTCTGTCTTTTGTAGGCGGCTTCACTCCAACTTCCTGCACTGCGACTGCCACCTGGCTTGGCTGTCTGACTGGCTGCGGCAGAGGCGCACTATCGGGCAGTTCACCTTCTGTTTGGCACCTGTAAACCTGCGCGGTTTTCTTGTGGCGGAGGTTCAGAAGAAGGACTTTGTCTGCTCTGGTAATGATGCCAGTTACTCATTTGTCTAACAGCTGATGGTTTTATATTGATATTCACATAAAAACAGTGAGTGGAAAATTACTATGTTGTGTTTGAATGCCATTCTGTAGCAGTCCTATTTGTTTCTGTCATTACTAAACTGTATGGGAGTAGATCAAACTATTAATTTTTTCAGCTTTATAAGAATTATTGGATTCCAGTTAACATTTCAGTTCTCAAATTATTTTTTCTACTTTAGCATTGCCAATGATATCAACATAAGAAATCAATTAAGTGTGGATAATTCTGTATTTCTCAAGGGAAGAGCTCTACAGCTGACTGGAATACAAAAGAAAGGAAATAGAAAATGCTAATCTGAGTCTGTTGATAAATGATTGGACTATAGAACACGAGGAGCAGATTTTATCCCAGGGACTGAAACAGGATTCGTAAGGAGCCAATGCACTTTGCTGTTCTACAAGTTTCCACACTGATAAATGAGGCTGATGATACATGGCCAACTCACAAACCATGTGTATATATGTTGGGCCTATTCATCAAGTCTCTGGAACTACACTTGGCTCTTTTGTGATAGAAACACATTTTCTTAAAAGAAGAAAAAGAAAGAAAGAAAAGAGAGAGAGAAAAAAATAGAAAAAATAGAAAAAGAAATGTCTGAATTTGGCTGAAAGGAAGAGATCTGGCAGAGGAGATGCATGGCAGTGTGTATGCTGTGGAAAAAAAAAAGAAAGATACAAGACACAAGTTTGGAGAGAGCTTTGCAAGCCAAATGGTAACACAGGGAGCTTGTTATGAAGCCAATGTGAGTCCTAATCTTGATAGACTGAGTCTTGTATTGTGTTCTTTATCTCTCACAGCTTGTGAGCCCTAAAGCTTTATTCTCTTTCTTTGTACATGAGTTGACTGATGGAAATACAGTGCAAGTGCTTGTGCTAGAAATGTTTTTAGGAATGCCTTTTTTCTATAGTTTCTTTTACATGTGACAAAGAAAGAGAGAAATGGTTGTACTTAGAGAAGAAGCGTTTGATCCCCTTAGCTGTATCATGGATGGTAAATTAATGCCCAGCCCTAGAGGTATGCAGGAAGTGTTATGGACACACGGAAAATGAAGTTGTGCACCAGTGCCTTTTGTGACATGATTTTCAAGAGTGCTGAGCAGCTTCTATGCAGTTGTGGAGATTTGATGATGCCCAGAATATCTGATAAATTACATCAAAAGTTTAACTAAAAGAAAAGTTTAGAAATCTAACAGTCTTGGGAGAGGAAGGATAAAAGAAATGGATAAATTATTTAAACTATTAGCAGAATCTAATTTTACCAAAGAGGTAACTACAGAATTTTTTCTTTTTATGAAATGAAGTTTCAGATGGGGTGTGAGTTCAGCTATTTGGATTTATGATATAGTGAAGTGAAGGAAGAAGAGTTGTTTAAATCAGGAGAAGAGATAATAATTGCTGAATGAGGAATGTGACGTGGACAGAACTCATCTAAACGGAATTTTCTGTGCAGACTATGACTTCCAAAAGAGAAAAGGTTTTTAACAGTTGCCTGTTGGACCAAGAACATATAAGAGAACTCTCAAGATTGGCCTGCTTTTTTTTTTAGACATAAGTTAATAAAAATTAAAGGAAAGAAGCTTCCAGTGAGAGAGTCCATCAGCTGTATCCCCTAATCCTCATTTGGGAAATGAAATATACTGAAAAAGAAATGCATTTGAAGTGCTCATTTTAGTGGAGGATTTAGCAGAGAACTCAACTTAGTACGTGCTAGTTCGACAAAAACCTACATGGACAGCTAGTTTAAAGAGGATATAAATCTTCCCTGCTCCTTATTACAGTTCTTATTCCTGATTTTACAGCATAATTTGTTGGTGTTTGACTATGAAGTCAAACTAGGACAGCAGGTGAATAGTGAACTGAACTGGTCCCTCTGCAATGGAATTTTATACAATTTAAGCTTATATGAATCACTGTAACTAGCCTCAAGCTGGCAGTGAAAGCCACCTTTGCATCATAGTTATGAAGAGCTGAAATACAATGTAGTGAACTACCCTGTTTAAGTATAGGCTCAGCATTTCAAGCACTTGTGTTTTTATGGCAGTGGGAATATCATCACAGCAAAAGAAAACTCAGCTTTTCCTCCACTGTAAAATGGACTTCAGCAGAGCATTCCAGTTCAAAGCTTGTGCTGTTGCATGCTTCAAAGCAGAAAGAGTAGAATCAAATAATTTGGGGAAAGAAGAAAAGCATCCTTGAAAACTTCTGGTTATTCTTTGAACCCTATGCAAAATTATTTTTTTAAAATAATTTTATGACAAATGTTCCTTTGGAAACAAGTTTTGCATGCTACATACCAAGGAATAGCATAAGTTGGAAAAGAAAAAGTGAAACACTGATAGAGATGTGCCATAACTGGAACCCAAATTGCTTGATTCCTTCTGGACACTCTGCTACCAGTCCTATAACATGATGTTTAGAAGCATTAGGTGCAAAGTCTCTCAAGATAATGTTGCTGAAGTCAGAGTTCTATGCAGATTATATCTGTGTAAACTGAGTCATACCTGTGTAAACTGAGAGTCAGACTTTCAAAAAATGTTGTTCAGCTTCTGCACATAAATCATAAAAATGATAATTCAAATGGCACTTGTAGGCAAATTGTGAGCAGAAGAAAAGCTTTTCCAGGTTTCACTTGTTCATGCCCATGAGCATTTGGCTCAGAACTGTAGGTAAATGTGTAGGATCAAATAGTGTGCAGTTGCCTGGAGATAGGTTTGCAAATATGTCTCATTGGATTTGTGTTACTGAGGAGGCAGAGGAAAGGTCATTAACAGAAATGAGCAGGGTTGGGACTAGATGGCCCCTCACCATCAGGGGAGAGCGCTGAGTACTGCTGGCAGTCCTGTCACCCACCAGAGCCTTCTGGCTGGCTGCTTCAGCAAACTGTCCCCTTCTCATAGCAGAGTCTCTCCTCCAGAGCCACCCCTGACAGAGCAGCCTTCCTGGGCCTTTGCCTTAAAGCCATCTGTTCCCAAAGAAATCTCCAAACAGACTCTTCCTCCTGCACAGCCGTTTATTGAGCTCTGGGATGCGTTTGGTGAGGTAGTCTCCTACAAAACAGTATGTTGTAGAAGGGGAAATTGTGTGGCACCAGAGGATGAGTGCCCCTGTTAATGTGCTGCACATAGATAGCATGATGTCTTTCTCCTCTCTCTCCACCATAACCTTGCAATTCACTGCCACATTGCCGGGACAAGAGAAAACAGTACGCTAAGCAAAGACTTAATGTCAGTTGAAATACTACCTGCACTCTGATCCTTGAGAACTGTTTATTTTTATATTCCCTTAGCTAACAAAGAAGCATCTGTGGGTGCTGGCTTATGCTCAGTACCTCCTAGAGCCTTCCAGTCTTTGCTTGGATCAAACCCAGCTTCCTTCCCATGTTCAGACATTTCACTTTTGAACTGGCTTCTCTTTCTCTAACTCTGTCCCCCCACCCCTCATCCTCCTCTGACCTCCTTAGGATAGTAATTTTATTTCATTTTCCTCTCATATAAGTTTTATTATGGTCCTTTGATTTTTCTTCTACCTGCTCTTTAGTTACTGAAGTTGAAATTACTCTACATATTGATCAGTTATGTCAAGTCATAATGTGTTTTCTCACCTGCATTAGTGTGGCTGTAAAGCTTTGCAAACTGCAGCACTGGGTTCATGAAGTTATACCATCAGCAACACCTTGGTCTTTTCAATGCTCTGTGCAGAACCCACTGAGTGACCCCATTTGGATTTTTTTACAATAATGAATCATTCTGGGTTTTTTAAGTATATACATGAGAAAATAAATATGCATCTGAACAGCATATCTAAGAATAAAGCAGATGCATTCAGGAGCACTGTATCTCATACTGTGGTGTGTAGCATACTTCAGCCACTGCTGTCCTCAGCTAGCTGCTGTCAGAACAGCTCAAATGTCATCAGTTCTCAACTGGTTGCTTGCAGAGGAGACTATCTGGTAGATAAGCAGGCAGAGACTGTGGGTTGATTTCAGTGGGTGGTGGGAGGAAGTTGATTTTTCTCTTGTACTGTTGCTGCCAATTCTGAGGCAGTATGTTAGTCCTTGGTGTTGACTCTGAAGGTGCAGGTTGACACAGATTTGTTACAGTTTTGGCCAGTAGCTTGAGGTATTTTACAGTGGACAGCATTTACAATGGTGTATGAAGATTGGATGAGATTCCTTAGCATAGACCAGAGATTGATATTTCTAACAGTTAATGGATTCATGCTTTTCTTATGTATGAAGCACCAGATTCTAAAATCTTGACATTAATTTGGAGCTGATTTGTCCTCTATGTCTTGTGATATGAAATTTAGCAAAGCATAAGTGTAACAGATGTGATTTTTAAGTACTTTCTTAAGATAGTTTTCTTTAATAATGAAACAAGCATTGTAGAGAAGGAAGTTGGATCCATATATCATTCTCTTTTTCATTAGAAACCGTTTTCTCAGATTCCTGATCCTTAGTTCCCATTTGAAGGGTCTATAAGAACCTAAAGAAAATCAAGATGCATAATTTGGATTAAATATGTTAAAATTTAGTCTGAAATTGATGCAAGAGAGAAATCATTACCAGACCCAGTTGTCTAGTGATTTCTGGCTAAATAAACTGATACTGATTTTAAGAAAATAGTGGATTGATCCCAATCTCGGTTGAAGACCTAGAGTTTCTGATCCATACAGTGAGACTGCAGCTGAGGTGTAATAAAGAGGAAAATATGTTAGCTTCCCGCTGCTTAATGCAGACTGGAAGCCCTAATGAGGAAGCAGATTTATTTGTTTAGTTGAGGTCAAATGGTCTTAAAACATAGCTGTTACTCTCTGGCCCAGACCACAAAACTCAGTAGATTGTCTTGCTCCTTTTTTCTCCTAATAACTTCCTAGCATATTGTTGAGGAGACAACCAACAATGAGTAACTAATAAAACAGCACTCCTCAGGCTTAGTATCTTAATGAGAACATTCAGAAGATGCCAAAGGAAAAGTGTGTGGGGAGAGGAACTCCCCCCCATCTGCTCCTTTAAGAGACTCTGTGCAATAGTATATCTGCATAACTAGCAGCAGGTCTGCTGCTTTCAACATGGGATGTGAAGGTACTGCTAGCATGGAAGATTGGTGCTCCCTGGAAACTCAAGAGGGACAAGGACTATTTGCTAATGATGCAAATTTTGCTAGTGCCGGGCAGTAGCAATTGCTCCTGACAGTACAGAGCGGTTTCTCTCCATGCAGTCCATCCCTGTTCATGCAGAGAAGGGCTGCTAATGGCCCTCAGTTTTAATGGTCACAAGAAGCTGGATAAACAAAGTGGGAGGAGGCGGCCTTTTTCTCTGTGTGTGTGTGTGTGTGAATCGTCACTTTCTGCTGTGCAGGATATCCTCATTGTACAGCTGGTTTATTGCTTTTAGAAGTGAGCTTAATCATTTCTTCTAACTTTGACTTCTTTCCAAAAGAGTAACCTGTGAGTCATATTTGAGAAATAACATCTTTTTTCTCACTGTTAAGTTGGTTCATGCTTTTTGTTACCATCAACAGACCCAGTAAGTGCTCTTACAATGGAGTCTATTCAGGACTTTCAGTGTTGTATGACTTTAAAACCTTTTGGTAAAAATTGTGTTTTAAATTTGGCCTTAGAAAATTTTTGTGGAACTCCTATAGTATTTTTACCTCCTGTTGTAATTTGCTACCACAAACTAACATTGACGTCTAGTCTGAATAAACATTTCAATACTGAGCATTTGTTAGTTGCTTCTCAAATGAAATCCTATAGGAGGTGTAGAGAGATACTAATTGCTATTTATCACTTTGCTTTCTGTTTCCATTAAGTTACTTATTACAAATTTAAATTTACTCTAGCACTAGCAGTTATGTTGTTTCATACTGTAAGAATTTATTTCTTGAATTGCTTCGTATGTAAGGTGCCACATACGGTGTTTTTTTATTTGGGAGACCATCTTGCAAATCTGAGGGATAAATATGTATTTATTAAGGCACTTAATATTTCTTTGAAGACCAAAGCTGAAAATTGGCTTTAAATTACAGTATATTTAGTTTTACTGTTCAAAAATGATGTCTTACCTTCTCAGTATAATTACCTTTTTTCTGGAATTCTCTTTTCTCCAAAGCAGTATGTGTAGCTCCTTAATGCTTATTTAATGGTGGCAGGTTGGGATATAATTATTCAGACATTGAGCTTTTGAACCGTTGCTGTAAGAATAATAACATGATTAGTTTTTACGTTAATGTCCAAAACCAGTGGCTTGTTTTATTACTAGTATGTTGGTAGTATTTTGGTATACAATGGCAATGCATCATGGTGGTCTGTCCTGCCACAGATCAGTAGCCTTGTTCCGAACTAGTTCACAGAGAGCAGTGATGTTAAATATGAAGGAACAGGGTTGACTCTGAGTATGTGGCCAAACCTTTGTATGAAATCTGTAGACTTTTTCTGTTTGATACCTGTATGTGATTAGCAACACATTTGTGGGTACTCAAGCATAGAGCTGCTTATAAAAAGACTGCAGAATTCCATAGGTGGCAAATACAAAGTTGCATACAGTCAATATCAGGTTCATGTGAATTTCTGTTTTATTGACCGTGAAATTTAGTGATGTTACATAGTTGCATTAAAACCGTGGTGGGTTGACCATGGCCAGCTCCAGATGCCCACCCAGCTGCTCTCACTCCCCCTCCTCAACAGGACTGGGGAGAGAACAAGATCTGCTCCAGCACCTCCTCCCCCCCTTACTCTCTGACTTTGCTGCTGGCAGCGCTGTTTCTCACACTTTTTTCCTCACTCCTTAGTGCCTGGCACCGTTTTGCACTCTCTCAAATGCACTTTCACAGAGGCACTACCAGCTCCTCCGAGGGGCTCAGCCGCGTCCTGCGGCGGGGCCGCTGTGGAGCTGGCGGGAACCGGCCGGAACCGGCGGGAACCGGCCGTGCCCGGCACGAGGCAGCCCCGGCCTCTCCTCACAGAGGCCCCTGCAGGCTCCCTGCCAGCGCCGGGGCACTGACACCCCGTACCAATACTGAAGGGATTTCCTGGCTCATTGAATTAATTCCTTGTAATCGCAGACGAACGTGTTTAGGTCAGAAGATCCGTAAGAATGTTATTCTGTAGGTTTCATATACGAGAAAGAGCTTGAATAGATCAGAGGTCACTTGCAAAAGACCAAAGGCAGTAACCTCAGCCTGTCCCAGGAGGAAGGCAAGAAAAGTCGCCATTTCCCTGCGTTCCTTAGCGAGTCCCAAATGCCAAAGAATTTGGTCCAAGAAACTCTGAGGTGGCTCTGGGAAGGGGATGATGCCTCGCTCTTCAGTCCCTGCCCACTTATCTGGAAAAAACTGTCTCCTCGCTCCAGATCTGGCCATTGGGTGAGCTTGTGACCAGGCTGGACCCCTCAGGTGTCATTGTCAGGACAAATGTCACATTCTGCCCAACATCCTCTGAATACCTGTGTCAATCTGTAATGCTTCTGACTGAAGTGAGTCCCGTCGTCCTCCTCTTCCCGCAGAGAGCAGCTTTTGTGCTGAGGCAGGGAAAGTCCTGTGTTAGCTGTGGCGGGACGTGGGGGCGTGGGCGGGCAGAAGCGAGGACAAACGTGTAATCCAACAACATCAAGTCATGTTTAAAACTCCTTTTCAAATACCAGCAAATCAAACCCCAGGGACTCAAAGCATAATCTTAAACTATTCCTATCCCTTCCATAACTTTGTGAAACTTCATCGTGAAACAGTTCAGGTTCTTTAATGGATAACCTGTTTAGAAGGCCATTCCAGAACTATACTCCCTTCATAGGCTTACAATTGATCATGACCATTATCTATCATTTACCCTTGTACAGGTGGTATCCTTTCACTTAAATAATTTATCTTCCTCTTCATTTTTATGCTTGAATATATTTATAAGTTCAGTGTATTATTTCTGGACCTATTTTTAAATGTCACTTCGTATGCACCTTCCAGACTGCCGATACAAATTGTGAAATTGCCGTTAATGAGATTACTGTACATAGATGTCATTTGAACTGCAGAAACACTACATCTTTTAAGACTTTCTAGTAGCATTATTTTTTTAGTCTTTAGCCTGTTTTAGAAGAGCAAATAGTATACAAACCCAGAGAACCAAATACATGCTAGCAGCCTTCCTTATGGTATAATAGTCAGAAATTTAAGTTCTGGCTGCTTTTAGGAGAAAATGCCTCTGTTGACAGGGCTGGAGAAAGACCTTCAAAGAAAGGCTCAGAGTGGGTACAGGGCATAGGAGACATTCAAACGCTGACTTTTCAATCCCTCCTATGGAAGACTTAGATGGAATAAATTTACCTGAGAGAAAAACAACTTTGTCAAAATTTTGAGAGGACTCAAGTTGTCTCACAGATTCTGTTTTATTAATCCTTCAGAAGAACAAATCTACCTATTAAACCTCAGTTATTAAAGGTGAGCCTGCTTCTTTGTTCTACTTTCTTCCATTTTGTTTAGAAGTAATCCATACAATTTTGTGCTATTATTGTTAATTAAATAATTGCAATATTAGTGCTTTTAGGATAAGACAATGTGAAGTAAGGTCGGATTTTCGATGGTGTTACTTTACTGATATGTTTTGAAACATGCAAAGTAGGTTTTTGTAGAATAAAGTTCATTATGTCGGACCTTCCTTTCACTGCAATTAGATATTTCCTTTTTTATTCCTCCATATTTGTTTGTAAACCAATTGGTGTTGACTTTGCCTACAGAACAGTTGTGTTCATGTGCCATGAATTGTTAACAGATAAATTTACTGTTTGGGAATGTTCAGCAAAACAGTGAACTTGAATCAAATAATGAATATTCATGACTAGCAAATTTTTGCATACCATGAACTTGATGGTATTAACATCATCAATCGGGGGCTCAAGTCACTAATCATCAGTTCTTAATGCTGTGCTCAGCAAAAAGCTGTTGAACAACCATAGATGAAAATATTTGCATAAACCATTTACTGCACATTCCTGTAGAATAAACACATTTGTACAAATTTTTCTCCATTAGTGGAATATTTGCCATCAATGAGGAATGTTAACTTTGCAGATAGTTAGTTGTGATTGACTTGCCCATATCTCTCTGCAGGATTATGCACACTCAAGTGTATTTTAATGCTGGCATGCAAACACCAGTCAGGAGCAATACATCTGCTTTAGGTATCTTTTTGAGATTGTATTACTGGGAGTCTAGTGAAAACTGTAGCTCATGTAGTAGTAATTGATTTCAGATGTCCCAGCACTGTAAGAAGTTCCAATGGGTTATCTAATTAAACCACAAAAGGTCGTAATATATCCACAGATCTGCAATACTTATAGTGTTTTGTTTATTGATCAATAATTTCATGTGTGTTATACTTAAAATGATTTAAAGGCACCACAGATTTTTAACTGGTAAATCCTGTCAGATTTATCTTAAAATCCATTAATATTTTTTACAGGTAACTAACATTTTGCTGGTGGAAAATAACTGCTGCAAAGGCAATTGGATAGGTGAGGAGGTAATAAAGCACACTACTTAGTGTGCTGTAATTGGGTGTCAGTGCAAATGAGATTATTTAGTTTATTTAGTCATTGCAAAATTTATTTAAATGCCTGTGACATTTAAACTGTTCATTTATACACCATAACCATTCTATTCTAATTGTAATATCAGTCTATTTGCTGCTCTTAAAAGGCTAGAGGCCAATGAGATGCTTATTTGAAAAAACACTTAATTTCTCTGTAAACTGCTGGGTCCTAAGGCTCTCCCCTCCCTCCTCTCTTCCCCTAACCCATAGTCTGAGACTGTAAAATAAAGTGGTGCAGGCTAATGGCATGCCAGATATTAACTACCATAATCACTGAGGCTGTCATTCCATTACATCAGGCACAAAAAGCACGGTAATTTTTGTTAATCATGTTCCTATCCTAGCTTCCACATTTTGTTAGTGTTGGTTTTTTTTACAGCAAAATGTATAATTGAGTTGATGATTTTTATCTCTTATAGAAAAATATAATTAACATGGTGAACTAGTGCTGCTGTGTAACAGAAAAAATCTGAAATGACAAGATGACAGATAATAAGAACAACTTCAGAAGGGAAAGAATGTAAATGCAGCTGGCTTGTCTATGGCCATTTCCTTTTGTGGCATCCACGACGTAAAGAGTTTACTGCACTTGTGAAGGACACAAACAGGAATCCTGAAATATTTTTGCTTTTCCTGTGTCTTTTCTTTTGAAGAAGTATTGGCATCAAAGAAAAATTCATTTTTAGATTTCAAATATCCTTCTTTAGAGGGTGTATTACCTGGGGTTCTTGATCTATCTGTATGCTTATACTTTGCATACCTATGAAAATTATACCTAAATTTTAATTTTAAGAACTTTAAATTCCATAGCCTACCTAGACTTGTTTTCTTGACCAGTCCTTTTTTTACCAGCTCTCCACAACTATACAAACATCTAAGTGATTAAACTCTCTTGGATTTTTTTGTGCTTTAATTCTATAGATTTGTTATGGAGCTAACAATAGATCCTTATTTAATTGAAGCAGTTAAATCCAAATCAGATTTGAAATTCCGTTTATAGCATTGTTCAAGAGAACTTCACCTTAACAGATGACTGTTTGTCAAAGAGCTGATGATGGAATATGTGCTAGATGCCTGTAGAGTGTGCATGTGTAATACAGTATTTTGTTCTTTGCAAAGGAAAAACATAAGCAAAAGCTTTTGATAATAATGATAGCAATTTGTGCACAAGGTCTTTTTATTTCATTAAAATTCTTGGAAATCTACAGTCTAGATCTACTTTTGCTCATGAAGAAGAAGGAAATTCACCAAACATAAAGGGCTGTATTCAGCGTGGAATCAAAAGTATTTTTACTCTAAGCACAAAATGTCAGTCAAAAGTGGCAGGAGTACCGGGTATTTTGGGACACTCAGAGAATTCAAGCTTATAATGAGAAATTAAGTTTATAAAAATACTCCTTTTTCCATCCTATTTTGAGTGAAATGAGAAAACTGATCACTCATTATATGTGGAAAATAAAGAGTCTGCACAAAGACAGCCTCTTTCTTTACTTTTTATTTTACTTTACTTTCTTTCAGCACAAGCTGTTATTTTTTCATCCCATTTCGCTTGCATCTGTGCTAAGAATAAAGACATAATATTGCTTTTTCTCTCTATTTTGACATCATGTACCTCCCTGGTTAACTAATTGGTTATTTGTTTTACTCACTAGCCATAAATCAAAACTCTGTTCACATAAAAGTTCCTCCTTCATAGTGGAAAATCACAGGTAAATGGGTTTTGGTCCAAATTGAGGGCTTCAGTCAACTATATATCAGGTGTTTGTTTGGAGAGGATCCGAAAGGCTTAGTGGGCATCACAAATAATGTTCTGATTTACCTGTTGGCCTTTCCATTCAAAAAGTTGCTGGCAAGTTCCATGATATTTAACTGAGTATGATATTAATTATCACCTTGTTACTGTTGCTGCCTGCTTTTTGTGCAAGGAAGACTGGTGTTTCTGTCTTTCTTCTCTCTTTTCAGAGTACTTTATATAATAACCTCCTTTCAAACCATTCCTTTAGCATAGAGCACGCTGCAATACTGCGACCCACGAAAAGTGGAGGTGATGAGCTGAGTTCCACTGAATCTTCTACTGTTGATTTAGATGCAGTAGAGTCAGGAACAGACTCTTGAAACTCCAACTGGCAATACGTCAGGTTTTTTGATGTTGTGCCCTAATGAAAAGGGAGTGTATTACTGCTTCTCTAACCCACAGTGGTATGTTGTAGTGTTATAACTGTGCAAAATGCATTTTCCCCTCACTACAAAGCCTCTTCAGAAAGCACATCAGATGTGTGATGATAAAGGGTGTGTGGAAGATTTGACCTTGCTGCCAACTTTCTTTTTGCCTCCCAGAGAGCAAGGATTGCTCTGAAGTGTTTCTTCTCAGTTAGATAATTTCTCCCTATCCCTAAAAGCTTGCAATAGCTCGTTTGCACTTCTCTCATTCCTCATTTTTGTTTTGGGTATTGCACCACAAGGTAGGCAGACAAAGAAAACGTAAAATGTATGTGATCAGGTGTAAGAACACAGTTTTTGTTATGCAAAAGTAACAGAGGCCTGTGTGCATTTTGAGGCAATATAAGCTACTTTTGGAAGTAGTCACGGTTAAAATCTTACAGAAACCTTAGACTTTGTGAAAGGCAGAGCTGGCAGTGCTGTTGGTGATATGCAGCAGAGGTCCATTAATTTTGAAGGAAATCTATTAATTCACAATGATGGTATGTCTGCCCTGCATTTCTATAGCCAGAAGACAGACCCAACAGAGCTGCTTGTGCTGCCTGTTATACATGTACATGTTTAACTAGTGAAGATTTTTTTTTTTTGTTTGTTTAGTTCAAATAGCTACAACTTAAATACTGTATTACACACATGGTCACATATGTAGATTATGTTAAGACAATGTCTAGTAAGATTTTGAAACCAGAACAAGTCAAAGTTCAGGTTGCCTCATAAATATGAATTTGATTCCTTGGGCCATATGCATTAGGATTTAGATTTTAATTACATTATTGAACTATTTTTTTATGGTAGATTTTTGCCCAGTTGTTTCTGTAGGGTGAAGCTGCTCTAGTACTGAAACCAGCTCTGTGTTGAGATAAAAGACTGTTGCTGGTAAAATCCTTATCTGCACTGTCACAGAAGTTGGAAAGTGGGATATAAATGAGACAGGATATTTTAGCAAAGAGAAAGGATCATTAGGATCATCTCATGATGAAACCAGCTGCGCACTCTCATAAAGAATGAATTTGACTCCTACCCATGCCACAAATGTCCTGTGAGACCTGGTTTTTTCAAGATGGTCACTACCTCTGAAAATCTGATTTCTGGATGCCTGAATTGGAGTTCTGAGGTCTGGTCTGCTAAAATACAGTTGCACACAGCTCTGATTAGCATCAATGAAAACTATATTTAAAACACAGTGCTATGAAACCCACATTTTTCTCCTGCTGTCCTGACAGAAAGGACAATAAAAAAATTTCATACCCGATACTTTATTTTGGCAACAATTTGTACACAGTTGAAATGGTGATCTTATCCTGAAACTTGGCAGTATGCTTTAATATAAGCAGCTCTGTCATCCCTGGCTACAAAATAATATTTAAAGGGGATTACTGCTTGCTTGAACTAGGGGAAATTCAGGCAAACAGAAATGAATTCACATTAGAATTCAATACATTTCTAGCGGAAGGCATGATTTTGCAGTAACTGTCTTTTGCTTTCCAGAAGGTCTCCCTCTGCAAGTGTGAAGTCAGTCTGTAGAAGTTTTCAGCTGCCATCTTTTAAAACTGTATCTGCCTTTCAAAATAACGATACTTAGAGGTGCCACTGAATGTCTTTCTGATGGTGACTTCTCATTGCTGTTTACAAGTCTTTGAAAATAGGAACATATGTAGGCTTGCTATACAAGTTGGTGTTGTTGTGCATAGTTAAGGGCTAAACCAGAGGGTATGTAGGCATAAATCAAGAGAGAAAATTTATAAGAATGTTGCATTGTTATAAAATTTTAATTGTCATAATGATATTGGATTGCAAATTGTTGCAAACAAATATTTCTGGACTTCTTGTTACCTGCACTTATAATTTATGAAAGTATCAATCATGGGTCTTTTCCAAGACAAACCCCAAGAATGTACAGCTTTGTGTATAGTTTTCCATGTTTCCACATGTATTTGTGATTTGACAATTATGATGTTTTAATTTTTCCAACCAGTAGACCAAATATGTTTTGTGATTATAATCTACTGTAATCTAGAAAAATACCAGTTTTTCCTGTTTCTATTACGTTTTTGTCACTTCTTACCAACACAAGCCTTCACATTCAGCTCTCTGTGTCTGGTCAAAAAGATACTTGGGGTTTCTTGTGTTACATGTACTTTGGAAACATGATTCACCATAAATTAGTCAATAACTGCTACATCTTGATAACCTCAATTAGTGTAGCAAAACCATTTTATCTATAAGTGTATGTATGTATCAAAATTTTAAATGTAGGAATCATAACCATTTGAGTAAAATTGACATAATTGCTACAGTTTCAAAAAAACTTAATGACACTTAATTAAACCTGAATCTAATGGATTGACTAGAATGTATATAGAGCAACGTGTTCATGCTGAACCTTTGCTCTGTAAGTAGCTTCTTGTCTTTCAGTGGAATTATTAGATTAAGCAAGGATTTGAAGGTTTGAACTCCCATTTTTTCTAAATTCTTTTTGTGTTTCCATTAACTGCATTGTCTAATCTTGAAAAAACTAGCTTTATATTTCCAGTCTTTATGCCATAATATGTAACCTCATTTCAAAAACATAAGTCATCCTTGATGACAGTCTTCTCTCAGTATGTAAAAATACTCAAGGAGTGTTTGTGCAATGGAAACTTCTAGGCAAAGATAACTTTTGGAAATACTACTTGATCTTAAGGCTTATTTTTAAAGTCTTTGAATAAATTGATATGGCTGATCATGGAGGGGACCAAAGAAGTGTTCTTGAGAGAGAGAGATTGATAGAGTGGAGACTGAGGAAGAATAAGAACACAGTAATCTTTTACACATTTTGTCTGCAGTTGATTTGTAGCACAGTATATTCACTGAATCCAAATAAATTATTACTTAATATAGTAAAAGGACCCGGAAAACTCAGATGTATTTTGTTGTTAAAATCTCAGGCGATCATTTTTCAAGACTAACATTTAATGTTTTCATTATGCCTCAGGTCCCCAGTCTGAACCTCCATCATGCAGTGCCAGTTCCATCACTTGCCCGTCTGCCTGCACCTGCAGCAACAATGTAGTGGATTGTCGAGGAAGGGGCTTAACAGAAATTCCAGCTAACCTACCAGAGGACATTTGGGAAATGTAAGTGCCAATGTAATGCACCATTCTTTTCCATGTCTCTCCATTTTTAGTCCATGTCATAGCCCCCTGTGTGGAAGAAAGGCACATGTTTTGAAAACTGTTCTGAGCAGTTACCAGGTATATTGTAGTTGTCCTCTTTGCTTTTGTTCTTTTGATCTAAGGGCTCAAATCATTCTTTAATGTAAATTAAGACATTGTTTGAAGTTGCCCTACCCCAAAACAAGATGAAGTTCTTGGCGTGTTATGTTCAGATTGTGTTTCCATCTGATAAATCTGGGATTACAGTTCTATAGCCAGGAAAAGGAAATACACAGCCCTTTTTTTTAAAATTGAATTGTTTTATTTTTAGTTGGTGAATTGCACAAGAGGTGGAGGGTTTTCTTGTTAGCTTGGCAAGATGTATTTGTGATGAAGTGAAGTATGACATCAGAACACATTGTCCTTGGTGATTTTATCTTCTATTTCTTGTCTCCCAAATTTTGTTACTCCCAATTCTTTAACACTTTTGTGACTTTTTTTGTGTTGTGAAATCAGATACTGGGTTTACGGACTTATTTGTCTTTACTACTTTTAGGAATTGTAATCATCTATTTTTGTGTCCATGACTTCATACTACTGTGGTCCTGAAATACAGTTACATTAAACCAAGTTGCTTTTGGTTAGTCCATAGGGAATGCAGATCAATTCTTTTCCTATTTAGGTGCTTGTCGTACAGAGGTTACTGACATCCAACCAGCTTTTACAGTCTACATAGTATGGATTCAAATATGTGTATAGTCACCAGACTCATTCAGCTTCTTGTTGCTGTAGAAATACTGCTTCATAGCAAAATTCACTAGGATAAAGCATAAGTTGAATTGCTCAAATGTAGCCTGGCTCACTATGTTATGCCAGGAATGTGACAGTTATGGCCAGTGAAGATGCTGTGCTATATTGTTTGCTGGCAATCTGCTCTGCACCACCACTCCTCTAAGTCACTTTGTCGTTTGCTTTTATAATTCAAGATTCATCTCAAATTTGTTTGGATTGCTATCAGTACAACCGTTCAGAGGTAGCTTATGCTTGATTGTGCATCTCCACAGAAAAAATATATTAGAAATGAAAAAATAAGCTCAGTAAGTGCAAAGAATAAACAACATCTGAAAATTAACATTGTTGACAACGTATCTAGAGCATGTAAAAATGTTTACAGGAAATATAAACTCTTATGCAAGCTGTTCTGAATGCCCATTACCTGCTTGCTCACCTCCTGACAAAGTTCAGAATGTATTGGTTGTGTTCATTTCCAGTATATTGTGGCACACAAATTATGCATGTAATACTTGTTTTTCTGTGCATGAAAGTCAGTTAAAATTATCCTGAATATATAAATTGTGTTTGGCATACTAAGAATATTCAATGTTTAGTCCTGTTTCCAATTCTGTCAGATGGAGTACAAATTTTCAAGAGTGGCTGGAATGGTTCAATAATAAGAGACAGAGGATGAAATTGGTCCAGACTTGCTCACAACTTAGGGTTGGGCTAGGAGAACTGTAAAATTTTATTTTGTAGTGTTGAAAATGCCAGCAGAAATCAGGTGATCTTTGTGGTTCCATGCCAGAGTCACATGGAGAGCAGTATCCGCAGGAAGGCTGAGATTGGTGTGCTCCAGCACTATCCTTACAGCAGTGCACCTCAGTGTGAGAAAGCAAGTGAAAATGTTCACCTTTAGTGTGGTTATAATAGCATTGGGTATCCAAGTCCTGTCTCTGGTTTGCTCCAGTCCACAAACGTAGCCCCTGTAACCTGTAGTAAAAGCAACTTAGAAGATCTACTTAGAAGAGCAGAAAGTGAAGACTTGGAGAGCCTTTAAGTTAGATGGTGAGGTAGTGAGTCAAGATGCACATAACATTTTAAGAAACTTTCATAACCTGGAGGTTATAAACCTTCTAGATCTATAGAATACCACAAAAAATCTCTTAGCACACCGTTTAATGATTTAGATGTCAGACTTCTTGCATTTTAGGCAGTACTTATTTGAGTCTTCGTCTGCAGATAAACCTCTTGAATTGTTCTAATCCTGTACATACCCTTTGCAATTCACAGGCACTTCAGGTGGGAGTAGTTCTGCAGAACTTTAGAGTGTAACCCTCAGGAAAACATTTATTGCTTCCTTTCTGTGGGAATCGATCCTGTGAAGGTTTCATTTTTATGGAATATATATATTAAGAAATTTAAGTAGTTCTATCTATTTATGCTGAGGGTGGTGAAACACTGGAACAGGTTGCCCAGAGAGGTGGTAGATGCCCCATCCCTGGAAACATTTAAGGTCAGGTTGGACGGGGCTCTGAGCAACCTGATCTAGTTGAAGATGTCCCTGCTCATTGCAGGGGGGTTGGACTGGATGACCTTTAAAGGTCCTTCCAACCCAAACTATTCGATGATTCTATGATTCTTTCTGAATAAGTCTTAACAAGTGACATCGCTTCTATATGGTTTTTCCTATTGGTAAAATGGTGTTTTCGTTTTGTAAAAGTACTAGTAAAAAAGAGCAATTAACCTTATATCCAAGGGCATATTATTACACAGAGTAAAGGATATAGTCATATAGAAAAATGTTTCTGGAAAGATGGAAGAAACTGCCATAGTGTTTTCCCAGAAAAATCCTGACATAAATTCTTTTGACCATGATAGCCATTCTGGTTTATGCAGAAGTCTGTCATACTGCTCACAAATTCAGTTTGTCTGAGGCTGCTCTGGGCTTATTCAACATAAAATCCATCCAGAGGTCTAGTTCCAGCTACATGTGGAATAATGACTGTCTTTTGATTTGCTGCGATAGACAGAATAATACTCTTTTGCTGTAATGTTATAGCAATGGGGCCAAGTAAATTCTCTCTATGTGCTGCAACCCACATTTCTTGCTCTCACACAGCAGTGCTGTTGGGTTTTTTCCACTTGCCCCCATGGTTGGCATTTAGTCAGACCCTTTTTATAAAAGGTGGCTACGTAGTGGTGCTGCCTGAACACTTCTTTCTGGACTCTGTAATCCTATGATCTGATCCTTGTAATCTTTGAGAGATCTAACTCTTACTAGAGATGAGATTCCTCCTATGGAATATGGGGTAGGGACAAACTACATGGCTGGGTTGCTATTACATAGATCCTAAGGGATATTACTTGAGATGATGTATTTTTCATTCAACTGTTTCTTTTCTATCTAGCATTGTAAGTACTCATTTCACTAAAATACATTTCCCCGTATAGACTGTAGTCCATTCATAAAATTTATATGATAGTATTAAAATGCTGTGCCTACCTCAGTTCCACTTGGGACATTTCCAAGTTCCTTTGCTTGGTTATTAGTTGTATTCAGTTACAGCTTTCTAGTTTTTGTATTTCCCCTTAACTCAGTATGTCTTTGTAAGCCAAATTGTATCCGATAAGAACCCTTGACTGACAAACTGTTCTACAAGAATGAAACACACAGCTGTTACTCTAACATGGTTATTAAAGGTGACCTACATTTCACTCTGTGTTTCAGTATTAATTAAAGATCTTTTACTCAGCCTTCCTGCCTTTCTTCATTAACACAGGCAGGCAGAACCTTCTCTGACAAAGCTGCCAACAAGGCCTAAATTTGTTTTGTTGATAAAAACCTGTCACGAAACAGGCAACTCGCTTGTCACGGAACATAAAACAAGCATCATACGCCACTAATTTTCCCTTGCTGCTGACCTCTGCCACATGTGACTTAGAAGTCTGTTGTGTTACTCTATTACAAATCTCCCTGAGGTACATTATCCTGCAGGCCCTTATTGCAAGAATGTTTATTATTAAATAAAGGAATTTAGGAAAGCTAGAAATCTGTATCCCAGCCTTGCTTTTTCATAATTTCATAAACTAGGTAGCTAGAATGTACAGAATGCAATTCATTTTTTTTGAAAGCTTCTTGTTCAGTGGGGATCTGACATCAGCAGCCAAATTGACTGAGGAAAAATGAGTTACAAGAAACTGAAGCTGAGGACTACAGACTGTGTGTTGAATGTTATAAAAGATTCTCTGCTTACAAAGTGGTTCTCTTGTGTTTTTCAGAGGAGAAATGAACAGTGTATGTTATAGAGAAACACATGAGAATAGGTACAGAAGAGTTTTGCATGAACACTTGGATGAAAACAAAAGTCATTAAGCACCTGGAGGCATTTACTGAAAAAGAAATACCAGAACAAATATGGCTTGGTGGTTTGCTGGTAAATGAACAATATAGTCATTTCACTACATTGGAACAGCATCTACAATAAAAGGAGAAGTTTGCATTTATTTGGAAAGGGTGAGAGAAAATGCATGCAAGATAAATAGGGAACATAGTGTGAAAGCAGGATAGACTTCACCTTGGAGGGATATAGGGTGGGAGGGATGACCTACCAACTAGTAGGAGACAGTCTCCAAAGAATGTGTTTTTCTGATCGGACTTGGTCGCAACCTCGCAACCAGTGCCTGTCAGACTGAATGACAGCTCAGCCAGGATAAAGACATAAAGACAGCAAAGCCAGGATATAGTAGAGACCTGTTAAATCCAAAGCTAACAGCTGTGCTTGCAAGAGTCACTACCCTGCAGCTTGTGGGAGCTTGGAAGTGTGTTGTGAGAAACACGCTTGCCACAACAGCGGATTTCACTCAGCATGTGGTTTGGGCTGTTGTTGGTTCAGGACATTGGGCTGCATGGATCTAAGCTCCGGTGCTGTCTGCCCATTCTCAGTCATTAGTGTTTGGCTGGTTTATGCCAGGGAAAGGACAGCTTTCCTGCACTTGCAGATGTGGGACACTGGGAGTAATGGCGTTGCTAGCCCTGTCTGTAGTGTTTCAACCAGTATTTGCTTCAACATGCTGCCTGCCAGGTTCGTTTGTGCCTTCCAGTACTGGAGAGTGATCAGTAACTCTGTATTCATCTTTTCCACACCTCACTACACTTTTCCTCTGTCCCTTCTTTAGAATGAAGTTTTCATACTGTTTGTCTATCTCAGACTGATCTACTTCATTTTTTTATTTATCGCTGCCAACAAGGCTGTATTTTAGGATATTAATTCTGGACAGCTTTTGTCTGAGAATTTGGTACACCTTAAAACAGTAGTGCAGGGACTACTACTTCTGCCTTTGTGTTTCATAAAAGTTTGTGTAAGATCTTTCTGAGTGAAAGCAGGGAACAGCCCCCCAAAGGCTGGCCCTCCTGCTGCTGTCTGGTCTGGAGTGCATGGTGGAGGGTCCTCACACTGTGGTGCCCAGAGGCAGGCAGGCTCCTGGGCTGCCAGAGCAGCAACCACTGGCACCAGCGCTGGCACTGGGCGCTGCTTCTCTGAAGGATCTTCAAATTGTGTAAAAGAAGGATTTGATTAATTGCTAGTGCTAAGGGCAGGATTGTGGGTTGGGACAGACACTTGAATAAAGACTAGCTGGGCCCAGTACGGAAATTGTTGGGAAAAGAAGGCTGAACTCAAATGAGGAAACAACAAAACATGTGCTGAGAAAGATTGGGAAGAAAGGAAATCAAGACAAGTTGATAAAAGTGCTGAGTCTGAGAAAGTGAGGAATATCTGGTGATAAGACCTGAGATTGCTGGGAGTGAGCCTGGGACACAAGCTCTGCAGGGTGGGCCTTGGGATGTGGCAGGAGGGCTGGGACACTGGGTGGCATGGATGGGGGCTGGGCAGGCTGTGGGGCCAGGACAGATTGGCGCGGGTGAAGATGGAGCTGAGGAGTCTCTTCCCACCAGAAAATACATGTATCTTGCAGAGCCTTCCTGCCTTGTCACTGTGTACTTGAGAAACCCAAGAACACTTTATGTATCTTTGTCCCTGTGCGCTAGTGACCATCTACGCAGAGATAAGCTATTAGACTACCTAGGGATTTACTGGTTTAACTGCTGCTCTTCCACTTAGACATCAATGCAGAGGTCTGGGTGGTGTACTTCTGTTACATGTGAGTTTACCTGTGATGGAATTAGTTATTTCAGCTTTTGTTTTTGAATCCACTAAATTAAATATATTATTAAAAAAGTAAAAAAAAAAAAAAAAAAAGAAAATGCCAAATTTAATGTTTGTAGCTGCAATCTTCATTCAGTGTTTTTGTATATATTTGTTGTGGTATGCACTTTAATTACAGCATAGTCTCATGTTGCTGTTAAAAGACCGGATTCGTTTCTTGTTGTCTAGGGATGCATCTGGCTTCTGTAGTGAGGGAGCCTGTGTATACAGGATTTGTTTATTTGTTGCAGAAACAGGAAAATTCTCAAATGGGGACTTTGGGGAAGACAATCTCATGAATGCTGTTCAGAGAATTGGGTTACATCTCTTCTTGCCAGTGGTTTTATTAATTGATTCTGGGCAAGTGACTTGCACAAACTTTTCATGGGTGGTCACTAATGATGTAATCCTCAGTTTCTGGCTGACTCAGCTGAGATATTCAGAAGTGCTGAGGACTCACAGCTGCAGCAAAAGTCAATAGGAGCTGCGCTTTGAACACGTTGTGCTGTGCGACGCTAATTACTTTGAAAAGCCAAGTCCCAATCATCTGCAGGCTTATAAATCAAACTCCAGAATCTGAAGTATATCCTTAGATCTTGAAACTGCTCTTAGATTTCAAACCTGTGCTTTTTCATATCAAGCTTGCTTTATCACTGTTACTTAACCTTTACAATACTCTCCATCTGGTGAGATTAAGAGAAATATAATCGTATAAACCAAGAGTAATGCTGGATAGGATGTATATAAATCAGAAACGAGGACTTTTTGTTTAAATGCTAATGTAATTGCTCCAGACAGAGTAAAGAGGCTGACAGTCCCTCAAGGAAAAGTGCTGCTTAGGCACCCGTATCTGGTGAGATAATAACCACAGCTTCCCGTCTGGCTTCTGAGCAGAGTAAAATAGGATGGCAGCCGTTCTACCAGCATCTAGGTTTGGCTTAAGGTCAGTTTTGAGTCACTTGTTCTACATTGGTTTAGTTTATCATTCTCAATATTGATAGCTGAATTGGTGACTGATATTTTCGTAGGTATGAGTAGTGCTTGATTTTGGTGCTTAATTTCTACTCTTAGGAAAAATGCTGGAGTTTGAGCACTAAGGAAAAATCTAATACACTTAACTGTTGGTTTTCTCATGGTTCTGTCAAAATGAAAACGAACCTACTTTTCTGCAAGAGAATCACTTTGAAATGTGATGTTCTACTTGTTCCACCCTTAATTAATGCTTTTCTGACAAATTTAATATTTAGAGAATTGCTGTCATGAAGGTACGAAGGTACCACTGTGTTGGGCAGTGTTGCGGACAGACCTGTAGATAGAGATGTTTGTTGCTTTTGTTGCTTCAGTGATTCTCTTGGGAAGAAATTACCTTCTCTGTTCTTCAGTACCTGTAGGAGTGTGTATTATAGGAGAGCTGGGACTTCCTGTTATGAATCTTGATGAAGCTTTTGTGATTTGAGGAAGGTGATCAACAAATTCTGGGCATTTAAATTACTGGTATGTTCAAAATCAATTTTCCACTGATTAAAATAAAGTCAGAAAAGCTATTATAAAAAGATTGATCACTGGTAACTATTTATTGTAATACAATTAATTCTTTCTTATATAAATTATAAATTAACTGCACCATAACAATTTCATATATGTTAACAATTGGCTTTGAAGTTCTTGGCTTCTTAAAGGCAAGAGTTTTTCTTTTTTCAAGAATATAAGTGTGTAGAAACTATAAACTTTGGGGATAGAGGAATGACAGTTCTGCATTTAACATTGTTCTTCCTCCTAAAAGAAAATTATAATAATTTTCCCAGGCTTCCAGTAAATACTGTAGCTGAAGCCAGCACAGTATTTTTGAACACTGTAATAAATGTTCCATAACTGCCTCTGGTGGCAAGTTCTTTGGCTAGGGAATCAGGTTGGCTCCTGTAGTTGAATCATATAATATGATTTTCATTCACTGCTGTAAATTGGCTCTGGACAGCTTCACATGTCAAATTTGACTACTATTTTCTGGATCTCACTAGGCAAACTGTCATTCAATCCTTGCATTCAATATAAAAAAGAAGTTTCTATTGTAAGGCCAAAAATATGTAGAAAATCTTCTATTCTATGAGGGCAAGACACAAAAATAATAAAGAAATAATAAAGAAAATATTTTAGATTGAGAACCAGTAGAGAAAATATAAATATATGGGAAATGTTAAGAATAAAGGTGTTTTCTGTGCTGAGACAGATTAAGGAAAACAAGAAGCTATGTTTCACAGTTTTAGAAACAAGCAGTAACGTCAGGGAATTTCTGCTGTAAGCTCAAGGCAGGGTTTATTTCTTATGTCTTTACTTTTATTTGTAAAATTAAGTGTAACTAATGTAATCTATAGGCATAAGAAGATGTTTTCATTTTGACAAATCTAGATTTCATACACATGATAACTTTCATTCTGGCTGCATAATTTTTTACCACCTTCTTTCCTCTTTGTAGTAGTGAGATTTCTTTAATTAAAAAAAAGTAAAAGTTATGTGCAGGTGAATTTTACTCAGGCAAGCTGTGTAGGAGTTAGTAACCTTACAAGGTTTGGGGTTGTTGGTTTTTTTGGTTTGGGTTTTTTTGTGTGTGTTCTTTTTTTTCCAGAGATATCACTTCAGTCCAGTAGGAACATAAATTTAGCCTTACTAATAAGAGTGAATGGTATGAACAGAGGCATATATCTTTTTTTATCCAATACAAATGTCACTCAAAAGCTCCTGTTTTGCCAAGCAAAATGAGGCGATTGTAATGTGTAATGAGTATATACATCCTGAAAGCTGATTATGAAAGTGTAGAAGAAATCACAGAAAATAAAATAGGGAGCATAAAATCATATCTTTGAAATAAAATATACTAATCAGGTTTTTTACTGCATGAAACACTGATTGTCTTTTGGCTTACATGTGTTCTGTTTATTTTGCTAAAAAAAAATAGGTAACGAACAAAGGATCTGATGAATGTTTATATTCAAATGACAGAATCTGTTTTGTTGACAAAATATTACAGGTGGCAGAACTTCGACTACCAGAAAGCTATTTAATTTCCCTACTTATTTCTTGTGTGTTGCCTTTTCCTTGTCAGTATTTGTAAATGTGTACTAAAAATAGATGTTACAGAATGTACAGGGCTCTTAACTGTAAGTTAGATTATAGGTTAAACAATTACTTTTTTTCCCTTTCTCTCAGTTTACTGCTTCCATTTCCACTAAGTCTAAAAATATATTTTTGTGTTACAACTTGACAAATATAATGCAAACTAACTTGAAATCCTCAGATCCCTGAGCTAGTTATTGCATTGTTAGAAAATTTGGAAAGCGATCTGGGCTGGAACTGTCCTGAAGTAACTGGAAGTTAATAGAGGGTGGGCAGGACTTACCTACTAAAGTAATAATGAAATAGCAATGTGACTTGTTAAGGGGCTAGTCTTTCTGGGACCTAATGGAACAAAAGCTTATTCTCAGTAAAGCAAACATTCTGAGTCTGGTTTGTTAAAAACCTTTCCTACTTGTTTACATTTATGAAGCCAACTATTGCTTTCCAGTAAGCAGTGTAGAAACTCTGTGTCTCCCAAGTATAGACTTCAAGTTTCAGATACAAAAAACCAAAAACCCTAAACAAACAAAAAACAAACTCCCCAAAACCCAATCAAAAATTAACAACAAAAAGTGCTCAGCAAAGGTCTAAGGTTGAGTCAGCCTCAGAGCAGATGCTGTGCTGTTGAAGTGAATGCAAGAACCTCGTCGTCTATGTAGCACCCTCCAGGCTGGTCTCCTTGGAGCCTTCTGAACTGGAATCACTGGGTGTCACAAAAGTTCAGGAGTGGGATCCATGTTTCTGCTGTGTTTGCTATGCCACAACGTCTCGGAAACACAAACGCGCATGAACACATGCATGCTGGTTGAATGAAGTATGCAATCAGGCTGCATTTGCACAGCAGGGAGTTGGAAATTGCCAAATCTCTCCAACCTAATGACTCTTTCTTTCCTGGATTTGTGTTCACAACCACATGCCTGTATACAGGTGAAATTCTTCCTGCAAACCCAAGTCCATGTGACCCAATAAAGTCTTCTGAAAAGGGAAATTATCTCTGTCTAGTCTAGAATAAGAGTAGGGAGAAATTGTTTTGTATTCTACCCTGAAACAGCTTCTCTTTAACTTTTAACATCCTCACTGATTGTACCCACTGATGATGGCTCACAGGGGAGCACGCCTGAAGTCCCTGCTTTTACATCTGGGCACAATCCATGGACAATTCATGCAATTGTGGCATTGCAGTGAGAGGGAGCTCAGGCACCGGCAGCGTGCTTGGTGGGTGCCTGCACCCTCACTCCAAGGATGAAGCAAGGAAAATAAATGAATGAGACTGGCAGGAGCAATAACAATGAAAAGTGATGATGAAGGGCCAAAAATTCTACTCAGGAATGTGGAGTATCACAGTGATAGATGGAGAAGCCTTGAGGTTTGACAGTGTATTACTGTATTCTGGCTGTTTATTTTGATAAAGGCATTGGTGTTATGTTAAAAACTGTCTTGCAAAATACCAGTCTACAGATTTCTCTGGTGTATTCCTGTTTGTACCGCATTTGAGCAAAATTAACATATCACAACAGAGCTGGTGGATTCATAATGTGACTGCCATTACAAATTCAGCATTTACCAGCAGATACCTGACCAACTGCTCAACTACAGAGTTGTGTCAGCTTAAACTAAATTCACTGTGGTATGTCAGAAGATCCAATATCACTAGCACTACTTTTAGATGAACACCATGGTAGGATAGAACATATCAAAACATCTAGTTTCATTCTGAAAGATGTCTTTTGGTGAGTAGAATTATCTATGGAGCTTCCTAGGTAGATTTATATTGAAAAGTCACTTCATTCTTGATAAGATTTTGTCTGTTAAAGATCTGCCCTTAGGTGAATAGTTAAGAAACAGTCCTTTTTAAAACTATAGCAGGAGCTCGACAGCTAGATCCTGAAAATCAACACCAAACGTCAGAATATGAAGGGAAACTCTAGTTGTCACCTTGCATTAATATAGGCGGACAGTTTACTGGCTCTGAGCTCTCCAGTTCCTAAGGTAGGCTCCATGAGAGGGATTTATAATACATATTATTAATTTTATTTGGAAGTCATTCAGGTACTGTGTTGAAAGGCGGCAGTATAAAAGTCTTGGAGAACTGTATGTGTTTAGCGTTTTTATAGTGGTGGTAGTGTCTTTGGCTGAGGTAGAGATTGAAGGCTTTAACTGTCTGTTAAAACAAGCAGTAAGCACAGATATTTAAAATGCTGAATGTCCTGCCATCCCAATGCACTTTCTTTTCTACCCATCAGAGAACTGAGGGTTGAGAGACAGAGCCACAAAAAGGCTGTTCCTTGGTAATGTAGGTCCATAAACACTTTCTGAAGCAACAGGACCGCAGGTTTTTTACCTTGCACTTTGCGGAGAAGTGCCCTGTGCAGTACTGCAGTGCTCTGGTGTAAAGGGTGATGACTGAGGCTTCTGCGTTTTTCACTGCAGAATAAGGCGCAAGTTCTGACTGCGTAACTGCAGGGCAGGATTCCTTCCATCTCAAAAAGGGTGCCTCCTGCCCAGGGCTGTCTTTGGGTAAATACTTCAGTGCAGCTACCTGAATCTGTTGTGCATGGTAGGAATAAAGCTTATATTTTATATGAAGAGGCAAGAAAAGGGTCAGGACAGGGATCAGATCTAGCCCATATTTGTAATAAGAAGACCAGATTTTAACTATGATTTATTCCTCTTAAATACTGAAAATAAATCTGTGGACTTTTCTTCATCGGAGTCCAAAATGTACGATAACATATGCAAGTCCAAAATATGAGATAAATGTAAGATAATGGTCCAAGCAGCTTTTATAATCCAGTTGTTCTCACTCCTTAGCAAGGAGGAACTCCTTAGCAAGTGTCTCTCTTGATTGTTATGGGCTTTAGAAGTTTCCTCCTTCCTAATATAAATGGTTCTCCCGAGCCCTGGGCTTTGTCACTGTGGGGGATGCACATGCTGCTCATTTCCCCCAAACAGTCCTTAACCAACTCCCTGCAAATCCCTGCTTATAGGGCAGGAGAAAAGCGAGGGTTTTGCCCTTTCCAACAACCTTCACGCAGGTTGTGAGCATCCTGCCAGGTGCGAGTGTGCTACAGGTTACTGCTGCACACTAATCTGATTTTACGCTTTCTCTCTCTTGGAGATTGCTTTTGGTCATTGGCTGCCTGAGTGATGCAAGCCCAAAGAGCCCCGGCGCTGGGAGCAGAGCGACGCAATCCAGGGAGCAATCTGGCTCATTCACTCGCTTTCTCTCTCTCCCAGCAGGGAAGTTCATGACTGCCCAATGCAGAGAGACGTTTCTGACACGTCTCAGGCAAGAGCTCAGTGGCACTGTTAATAGAGCATGGCCGTCTCATTTGTAGGCTCTATTCATCTGACAGCTAAGAATTATCAGTACTGATGCTTCACTACCTCTCTTTTTCTCCAAGCTAGTGATTTGTCTATGTTATGGGTAGGTAAGCTTGACAAAACATTACACATTAGCAGCTGAGACGGTGTTTGAAATGGGAAAATTGCTAGCAAACTGCTCCATTAGAGACCCAAATAACAAATTCTTTCTTTCCCTCAATGGAAGAGAGATAGTTAAGGCCCAAATTAATACGTCTGTCTCCCTGACTCTGCAGGGGGAATCACTCTTAAAGACAAATGGCTTCATCACTCCTGAGAGTGTGAGCTGGCTCTACAAAGGCTGCATTAGGCAGAGTTTTTATCCTTTGTGTTTTGCCATCCTGGGTGTGAGCAGTGCAAGCACCAGATGAGGAGGTGATGAAAAGATTTGCACCTCAGTGAACTTTGAGATGGATTAGCATGGGAATTTGAGTGCTTATTCTTTACTCTGGGATAGTTATTCATATTTAACTGCATAGTTTCCCCCTGTTTGTTTGGTTTTTTTTCCTTCATGTTTACTTTTTGCTCTCATTGCTGCAAAGTCATTTGAAAAGTGAGAAGAAGGAGGACTTTATCCTGTCTGGCATCATGTTATTACAAGAAAAATGCATCTGAATCCTTTGGGCCCTCATACTTTCCAATCTCTAACAATATATTAGAGAAGAGAAAGGAAATTGTTCTTGTCCTTTGATGCCGTTCTCAAAGACTCTAAAATAAAGCTTCAAGAGGCAGACAGAGAATTGCTGCGTGTCAGAAGGGAGGGAGATATGCTTCAATTCATCTAAGCAATACAGCTGGCAGCAGGCGACATGGCACAGTGAAATGGGTAACTGAAAGGAGGAACAAAAGCCCCTGAGAGGTTTGAACATGGCCAATTTATTTTATCAATTTCGTGAATTCTGTTTGTGGAGTCTTTTAAATAGATCTTGTTATGAAATACCAGATGAAAATCGAGGAAAATTTTATTGAGTTGTAAGCAGTCTTAAATGTGGGGGATAGTAGTTCAAATGATCAAAATTTAGCCTTTTAGGACTGTGTCTCTTGTACAGAGTTCTCAAATGTGTTGTAAAATTATTTTATAGTGTATTCTGGTGATACACACAAAAAAAATGAACTCACTGATGTTGCTTTGCACTAGCACAGGTCGTTTTATAGTGTATGACAGCACTTCATAGTACGCAGGGATAGACCATGAAAAATACAGGTTTCTAGAGGTCATGTTCTAGGTAAACTAGGTAATTTTCTCTGAAATAAAATGTGGCTGTAAAATTCAGATTACTCTTTCACTTTTTAGAGAAAAAAATGACAACACTAGGCGAGAACTCTGTTTTTCACTTTATTTGAAAGATGGCACCTCTAGCAGCAGTTTCCCATTATATCATGAATAACACTGGTTTATAATTAAGCCTTCATTGCCTTGAAATTGCCAACACCCCTTCTGGAAAAACCTAGTGTTTCCTAGAGATTTTTAATTCTGTACTGTCCTTCACATGTCATTTATGAGCTCAGATGAGGTGAAAGCACAAAGTATTAATACAAATAATTTGTTTTCTACTATTTTAGTTGTGTAACTGCATTGTGATTTTCAGCCTATGCCTGACAATCTATAATATGCATTTATGAAAAAAATAAATGGAAGTCAGATTAGTACTTCATACTTTTAAAATACTTGCTTATTTAACGCTCCACTTTATTTAATGCTCCAAGATCAGTTGCATTTTGTGCCCAACTTGGAATCCACCAGCAAACACACCCTGATGAGAACACACGGTACTGCTTGTTGCTTCTCTGGTAGCATCTGCAAAATGTAGTGCACTAAGCATAATGTGTTATGTGCAGTCTTTAGTCCTTCATTTACAAAGAGCTTCATACAACAAAAAAACATGTAAGGTGCTAAGGTGAAAATATAGCAGCAGATGACAACAGCCTTGTCCTTCTATTTCTGTACAGGCCATCTGCTGCAAATTTTGTAGGAAAGGGTGAAGAATCAGTACTGCTTGAGAAGGTAGCTCTCTGAAACAACTCTTTTTCTGTATTCCTCTCCACCTTTTCCAGAAATTTCATTTTTTCTTATTACTCGGGATCTGTGGCTATTCCAAATTTGGCCTTTTTTGCCCTTTAGGGGCAAAATTTCTCTGTATATTTCCACCCTTGAGTCACTAAAATTTCCTTGGAATTTTAAGTGATTATAAAAAGGGGCTATGTTTTCCCCCCATCGCTGTATTTGAGTTTCCCTGTAAGGACTGCTATGCTGCACCTATGTGCAGCATGTGTGAACCCCCCAATTTCCATCCATAAGACAAGGGAATTGGAGAGCCGTGCCTTCTTTTGTTCCTAGAAGTGTCTTGCATAGAAATACTTGGGAGAAGTTAAACACCAAACTGGCAAGCTGACAAAAATCCTTTATGGGAAGAATATGTGTACTGCTAATTCTGGTGACAAACACCCAACAATAGTAGCATGCTGAAGCTTACAGCAATTTACATTTCACTGTGTACTTGCCAGAAGTGAAGCATGTTATATTTAGACCAACTGGAAGGGAAATCTCAGACACTAACTCAAATCACAAAACAAGGAGTAGAATTAACTCTGATTGCAACCTTTAAAATAGATTGCTACAGAAATAAGAGTGCACACACATTGACTGTTGTCCTGGTTTCGGCTGGGATAGAGTTAATTTTCTTTCTAGTAGCTGGTATAGTGTTATGTTTCGGATTCAGTATGAGAAGAATGTTGATAACACACTGATGTGTTTAGTTGTTGCTAAGTAGTGTTTATACCAAGTCAAGGATTTTTCAGCTTCTGATGCTCAGCCAACAAGAAGGCTGGAGGGGCACAAGAAGTTGGGAGGGGACACAGCCAGGACAGCTGACCCAAACTGGCCAAAGGGATATTCCACACCATGTGATGTCATGCCCAGTATATAAACTGGGGGGAGTTGCCCTAGGGGGATCGCTGCTCTGGAACTAACTGAGCGTCGGTTGGCAAGTGGTGAGCATTTGCATTATGCGTCACTTGTTTTGTATATTCCAGTCCTTTTATTAGTATTGTCATTTTACTATTATTATTATCATTATTAGTTTCTTCCTTTCTGTCCTATTAAACTGTTCTTATATCACTCAACCCATGAGTTTTACCTTTTTCCTTCCAATTCTCTTCCCCATCCCACTGTGTGGGGGGAGCGAGTGAGCGGCTGCGTGGTGCTTAGTGCTCGCCAGGGTTAAACCACAACTGTACAAGTTGACTGTGCAAGTATCACAATATTCATGACTTAAATAGCTTCTTAGAATATGACTGAGCTGGCAAAATATCTTATTTTCAAGGGGATTTTTCTTTTGTCTGTTGAAAGCACAGATCAACAGAAGGATATGCTGTGCAATAGAGGGATGATGGGCCTTACACATTTTCTCTACATTATTCCCAAGTCCTTTAAAAAACATGATTTACTTCTCCCTGCATCTCAGTTTATCGCCATTCCTGGTTTTAAAATGTTTTCTCCCCTCTGCATTGCTGCAGCAGCTCTAAATGACTGGAGTGATTCATTCCATCATTCTAGTATGGTTTTGTATTTCAATTCTAAACCATTTCCAACCACAGATTTTTGCTATTGAAACTGTTTCTTTTTATGATGTTTTTGGAAAAAATACACAACGTTTGAATAATAAGAGCTAGGTAAAATCGAATTTTGCTTTCAGTTCCAACTCTTTCGAATTTTAGCTGCTGTGGTCATTTGATTTTGTTGTATGGGGGCCACTTTTACATTCCTAATTGAGATGAATATTTAGGGGTCATCTGAGGAGAAGACAGTCCTTTTAGCATGAATTTGGGAAACTTGCTGACAAAGACTTGAAAATACGTCTGGTAAGGAACAGAAATCAATCTTAGTGGTTACTATATGCAGTATCTTAAAGCTGCTTACATTTTAGTGATAATGTGCTTTTATGATGCTTCATAAAGAATACTTCTTTCAAACCAAATCTCAGAAATTGAAACAACAGCATTTTCATGCAGTCTGGACCACATTTTAGAATACCTTCAGTATTTGGTAGTTAAAATAGGAAGATACAGTCCTCTTTTTGCTCTGCTTTAACATAGACTCTACCTCTCCCTTAAAAATCTGGATTCATCTTGCAGTGAATTCCACTTTGGTTTTCAGCATGTTCACACGGATTGTTGCTCCTGAGTCACTCTGATAGTATTATTAATCTACTTATTAAGCTGTCACAACATAGCATAGCTTTTAGTTTAGATAGCTACGTTCTATTTACAACTGCTAGTCAAGGAAAGCATCTGTATTTTCTACCTTAACTTTGATTAAGTAGTAATAGAATATGCCTACTATTTTTTATTAATTCCATGAGCTTTAAAGGTGCAATTTCTATAGCCTGTGACTTTTTTCTATACAGATTTAGCGTAATCAATGAGATTATTTTATTTTCTAAGTTATTTTCTCAGTATTTTCTACATTTAGTGGCTTTCAAAAGAAAAATCTGATGCGCATAAAAGTTCTATAAAATTATTTTATGTTTATATAAAAATTTGCTTTCATGTTTAATGTTATTCCTGTCCTATATTTCTGTAGTTAACATGTATATTACTTTGTTTGTTTTCAGACGTTTGGAACAAAACCTCATCAAAATCATTCCCCCTGGAGCTTTTACCCAGTACAAGAAGCTTAAGAGAATGTAAGTTTTAATAAGACCAACATGCAAGAGCAATCATGAATCTTCCAGCTTCAATTTCAGTATCTGTATTTTAGAAACATATTGGCAATTTCTATGTTGAAATCACTGGGGATTGCACAAATAATCTCTTCAAAGTGTAAGCAACAATGGAATTTGGTTCAGGATGCCTAACAGTGCGTGAAATCCTTACTAATGCTTAATTTCACTTCCTATTATAAACAATGTGAGCTAATTAGTTGTTAGTCTGTTCAAACTTCAAATCTGCTTCCTCAGAAAATATTTTAAGTTCAATTTTTTTTTCTCATTAATTCTGGTATCTGTTTGCACCACTTCAATTTAGTCGACCCCAGTTATAGCAGGAGTGCATGTTCTTGCAGAGTAGTTAAGATTTTTTTGTAGTGCATTCAATGTCCCGATGTTGAAATGGTTTGACTGTTTACAAGAAAACAAAGAAACCTGCTGGAGCTTGTTTTCTCGGTTTCTTAATCACCAGTAGATACCCAGACAATTCTTTTCTTAATAGCTCTTGTTTTCTCTTTGGATTTAAAAAAAAAAAAAAAAAAAAAAAAAAAAAAAAAAAAAATCCTGATTTGTAGCAGTGCTGTCATGCAGATAACCTGGGCATTCCCCCTGGTCAGTCTTTCTCTTCATTTTTAAGTGATACATGAGAGATGTTGTGACAGTAGTACAATGACACAGACAATGGTAAAACAAGTTACTCCTGCTTCACCATAGTACCAAGAATGTTGATGGGTGCCACTGGACCAGTAACTTCCAGAAGTCATTCAGGCTTTGTAGCTCAGTACTAAGGCTGCTAAAAAGGTGCCTTTACAGTTCTTGTTTTCTGATGTGAACAATACTTACTGGAATTAAGAAACTGTCAGCTCATTTCACAGAAGACACTGGATTATCAGATAGTTAATGCTTTGGGAAACTGAAATGATCTTGTGCTGTACCTTTGGATTTAAGGGTAAAATTCCTGTGTTTGCCAGGCCAAACTTCTCAACTTCCTAGAGCTGAAGAGCTGTAAATATGTATCTTAATATTTAACAGGTCAAATCATCAATCTTATAGAGTCTCTATTCTCCTGTCTCACTTTCAATATAGCTGTATGTATTTTTAAAGAAGTACTGTATTAGATAGCAAGATGGTAATTTCAGTGAAAAATGATGGATCCCTTTTCAGTGACCTAACTTGTAACTTTTTCATTATTAAAGTCACTACTTAGTTCTTTCTGAGGTATGACTAATTTTAGATTTTGGCAATGTTTTACTGTCCTTTCATTTTTCATGACTGGTGAACTCTAGTTTTATGGGAGTTGACCAAAATAATGTTCTTTAACTTGACTAGCTGCTCAACCCAATGCGGCACTTAGTATGTGAAATGATTAATGTTAGAATTTCACAGCAGAATTCCATTAGCAAGTTGTGTTAAGAGCTTTCTGGAGTATAATTGGCATACTCATTGAGATCTGAATTCATAGTTAAGTAATAAGTTATTGTGCCAGATGATCTGTATCAAAGCTTAGTTAGTGTGACAGCATGTTGTGGAAAAACTTGGGATAGATAGTTAGGCTGCAGAATGTCCCATAACAAACATGGTGTTTTGCTATTTGGTTATTGACCTGTCTCCTTGTTAGTTTTATTCCTGCTGGACAGTGAGGCTCTAAATTGGGCATCACTGCTGTTACATAAAGTTTAATTGAGGATATTTGTTCCACTATTTGAAGAGATTATTGACATCATCTTTTCAGTGTGAAAGATTCCCAGTATTGTTAACACAAAAATATACTTTGGTCAAAAGACTACCTCTTAAAACAAAAGAATTATCCATCCTTTTCCTTATAGAGGAAGGACATGTTTGGTATCACTGAAGTCATCAGCCTTTCTTAATTTCTGTCACTTTGATTTCAATGAGCAGTGATAGCATGATGTAATTAATTGATGCCCTACCCAGGGTACAAATAAAGAATGTTATTATTATTGTTGTTGTTACTATTACTATTAACTATTATTTATAATAAATCTTTTATATAATTCAGAGGATAGTATTATCATAACATTGTGAATTGTGTTGTATTTTTCTCCTTCTGGTGAATAAATATGCAAGAATGTTAGGGATCTTAGACTGCTCACTTGTAGTTCTCTCAGTATTTTGATTGTTTACTGAGTATTTCCTGCAAGATTATGCAGTTTCCTTTTCTTAAATAATTGGATAACTGAGATTAATTTTTAGGTAAGAGCCAGTTGTCCAAGATAATCTTTATATGACTTGATATTAATAGGTCAAGATGATAGCAGAAGGTGCATGTATATTAATTCAAGTGTTACATTTGCATCTAGCAGAAGTTTGATGTTTAGATGGTCTCTTCAATAGCTTGCAAGATGGGAGAGTTATTATGGTGACTGGGTTTTGGCAAAGGAGCTGAAATCTTTTGTCTTAGACTTCATAATTGCTCACATCTTTTCACACAATTAATTACATGAAGCTAAATGTATCTGTCTCAGAAGGAAGATTTGGCACCTGTAGGATTCAAATATGCAGTTGAATGATATAATTTGGGATGATGGTTCCCCTGATTTTGGGGTGAATATAACAGGTCCTAGCTCTGTGCTCAATTATTCAAGGGTTTTAGAAGATGTTTGAGGGACTTGGAGGAGATACATCGCATCTCCAGAGTCAGAAGTTGTTGTCATTATTACAAGAAGTATCCAGGCCCAGACATGTCATTTTAAATTCATTTACATAGCAGTTGAGCTTGTACCATAGGTCTGTAACTTCTAGCCTATGAGTTCCAAAGTTTATGGCATTACCTCCCATTTTGTCTTTGCTTTTTCTGAGGCTTTTCACTAACAAGTTTGCAGCACAAGACTAAGAGCCAAGTACGTAGATCCACTTTGAAAGATGTGGTTGTACCTCTGTAGCTCTGATGCTTGCAGGGAATTTCATGTTGTCAAATCAATTTTACCATATATTAGCAGAAAACACGAGATTTCACAATCTCCTCAGTAGCTCTGTGGCGTTGCTACTTTTGTTAAGCAGATTCTAAAAACTAAACCATATATGACATGGATTTTTGCTGAGTACTCTTGTCAAAAGAGAACAGTCCATTTTACATGTTAGAGATAATCAAGTAATCTGTTTCTAATATTATTAGTTGACAAAGAGAATATTCATCCAATGCTATTAATAGTTTTGCATTTGGCTACGTCTAAAAATAAATCTGTTTTGTTTCAAAACCTTTTACAGTAAAGACATTTAAGCCATACAGTCATGTGTTATACAGTGACTCACGGGGTATCCTTGCTCCCCTGGTGCAAAGTCAAAAACAGTTTATGTCCCTAACTGGTAACTGAGCAGAGCCACCCTCCAAGGTGTCTTCAACAACCTTTTGAAAGAAGATCTCTACCGTGCTGTCAGAGGTGCAGGGAGACTAGTATGAGATGACTAATGTATTCCCTGCCTGGGTGGAATCCTGATAAGTTTATTACGTTTCCAGATAAAGAGCTACATTTCCACTGAGTGATTCAGAGATACCCCAAACTATGAAAATGAGCCTTATGTGATCTAAATTGACTTAGCTGTCGTGCAGGTTAGAAAAACCCGTATCTCTGTCCTGATGTAAATCAAACACAGAATAGGATGATCTTACCAAAGCAGACCAAAGGAAGGGAACAGAAGTACAAGGACATAATCGAATCCCTTTGCCTCAGTCAAGTCAGAAGGAGATGGAGCCTCCTTATCCAACAGCAGTGGAGCTTGGACTCTAATGGAAAGGAAATAATGTGTCTAATTATCTTCTAATGCTGATTGTAGTGCATCTGCATGAAGTGAGTGAGTGTCATCACCCAGCATGGCATTTATGCCTGTTCAGGCACCATTAGTTATACATTCATTAGCATCCGGACATGGGGAGAGAGAAAGGATGGAAATGTTGAAATGTAGCAAATCAATAAAATAGTGCTGAAATACTTGTTTCAAAAACTAGATGCCCCTTTTCAGATGCTCGCTGTTGTTCAGAAAACTCACGATTTCATGTCATTGTAATAGGTTTTAATATGTTCCTCAATAAATAGATAGCATAGATTCACATCAGAATTCTGCTTACATAAGAATTACTAGACAAAAAGCAGCAAATGCTACCAGGCAGTCTAAACAAGTTTCACAAAAACCTGTATAAAAAATAAATATTCCTACTTTCATTGTCACAAATTTGGCTGCTGTGAGTTGAGCTGAAGAAACCTTCACTGAACGCTGTCCTTGTAAGCAGGATGTTGTAATAGAAAACATCAGTAGGTTGCAGACCAGTTGTTTCATGAGCCTTACAAAAGAACTGAGCCTCATAAAAGAACCAAAGAATGTCCTATTTTATGTGGCTAGATTTGAAAACAGTTAGAGGACTTAATTAAAATTTTAACCAACAGAATTTGTAGCTCGAAACATGTACAGAATGGAAAACTCTCCTACTTTCTGATTCCTAACTTCTTGTTCAAGTGATGTTTAGAATCTGACTGGGTTCCTTAGCATGTGCCCCAGTGGAAATAACAGTGAAGATGTACATGAAATACTGCATTACTCCAACTATCACTGAAAAGATTTGATACTACTGATACAAGCTGATACCAACTGTCAGTGAATGCAACAAGGTGGCTGAAAGTTATGCCTGTAGCTAAGCACCTGGTTGAACTGATTGACAGAAAGATTGGATTGCAGCGACAGTCATGATAAGGAACCCAGTTCTGATCATCTGGGTCCCAAGTGTAGTAATTTTGGCTCCATGTATAAAGAAATTGTGGCATAGTCTATGTTTATCTTTGTGTACTTGGTTGGTTGTGATTAAAATTGAAAGGTATTTTCCAAACCAGGAACACATTTCCCCCTGAAAATGACAGCAGACTATAACTGAATTCCACTCACATCATAACTGAAAGGGTGGAACTTGCTTGGGCTCTCTGACAGGGTCTGCAGCACGCTGGGTGTTCCCCACAGTGCTGCTGGTTTCAAAGATCCACGATTTCCATTCAGATGCTCAAAGGCTTTCCTTAGTGTCTGAAAAGTCTAGGCAGACCTGCCAGTGCTGTGTCAACCCTCTTCTCGCCTGCTTCACCAGATCAAGGTCGTTGTAGAATTTTGTACTACTTGTTTTCTCTAGGCCATTAAAAACCAAACATCACCGGTAGAGTGCCAAACTCCTCAGTGACACTGGTGCCTGCTTTGGGATCAGGGGCTGGGTAGTCTGTTTCCCATGCCTTTTCCCATTGATATTAAACATAGATGGTGTGGGAAAAGTCTTAGCTCAGAAGAATTTTATCATCCGAAGAATTACTGATACTGTTTCATATAAATTGAGACAAGCCCTCAGTGGAATTTCCTGGGGTTTTGATGGGAATTTTGTTTGACTATACTACATGTTTCTGGTATTTATGAATATGTTCATCTTTACATCTCATTTACCACAAGGTTTCTTCTCTTAGACAAACACAGTCTTGCTGCCACCCCAGAAGCCATTCCCCTGGTGCCTACACCATGCTGACACCATTAATCCCACCGTCTTCCTTAATGCATGTCCAGCTACCTTAGAAAACCTCTCCTCATCTTATCTATGATTTCACTTCTAATCAAAATATGATCTTCTGTATTGTTATAGAGTTAGCTTTCCATGCCTGCATTTAAACATTCAGACAACTTTTATGCCTTGTCACAGGCTGCTCCTCATGCTTGAGGGCCACCCCACAGAGTCACAATGCGATCTCCTTTATTAATACTTCTTAAGATGGTTTTATCAACCATTTTTTTTCAATGGCCTACCTCACTGTTGTTCTTCAAAGCTCTTCATAAAACTCTTCATTGCAATATCCATAAAATGAAAGGCCTTATTAACAGGGGAGCTGCCAATTTATTGAGGCTATGGCCTGTCGTGCCGACTGATGTTTTCTGATCATTCCTGGAATTTGCCTATCTGTGTCCTTACATAGCTCATAATTTCTCTGAGGTAATATGATCTTTTAGTTCTGTGTTTGTATCAAGTATATTCTTCCAATAAACTACAGCTAAAATATTTTCATCAAATTCCTTTTTATGAATATTTTTTTAATCCTCTCTTCTCTTTGCAGAGATATCAGCAAGAATCAGATATCTGACATTGCGCCTGACGCATTCAAAGGCTTGAAATCTCTCATTTCATTGTAAGTAGAAAATAGAACTGAATGGGCATTTGGGGAGAGCTTGCATGTAAGAGAAATAAAAATGATAATGTGCTGTCTGGGACAACTTATGTTTCTGTGTGCAATTGCCAGCTTGTGTGAAGCATCTGAACTTTTGTAAATGAAAAATTGGTCATGAAGGTTAGAAGAAGGAACTGTTTACACATCTCTAGTAAGTTCTTTTATAGATGAACACTCCCAAGGTTACTGACTTTTTCATTTCTTTAAATCAGTGCACTAGTTGATCTACTGTACCTGCAGGCTAATCCATGCCCCCTAACTCATCATGGCTCACAAAAACCTCATCATAGCTCAGACACTGTTTGGTGGTGCTAATCAGGGAGCAGTTAAGAGGAAATACTTCCATACTGAATTTTTCTTCTCTATTAAAGAACTGAGATTGCACTCACTTGTGAGTTTTTTGGTTTATTTGGTTTTGGGGTGGTTTTTTTCAAACTAGGTAAGGAAGAACCTGAGCTCTTAAGAAAATGTTTATATTTCTCAGCTGTAATTACTACTTTATTAAGCTGGAAGGGGACTAAAATATGACTTCATACAGAAGATAAAAGGAAGGTAGGATCTCTTGACAACCATTTGTTTCTCTTTATAGAACACAGAAACTGTTTTAGCACCAAGTTGAATTAAAATGCAGCTATATTTCAATCTAGCTACCCGCAGCACTATTAAAACAGTGGAGCTTTTAATTGGTAAAAGGAGCAATACAAGGTCAGAAGCTGCATATGGAGAATGAACTGGAATAGAGTGTTAGAAAGAGCCCCAGGTTGAGAGAAGAGGGGAAGCTGAACTGGAATGATATTTACCTGCATTAATTTTAAAGACAGTTTTAAAACATTTAGCTCATTAATATTCATATAACACAGTTTGATTTTTAAGAGTGTACTTTATTTCTAAAAGCTGCCATAATTTTATTCCCTGAATACCGGATAATTCTAACAACCTATATAACTTGTTGACTAGTACTAATATTAGAAGGTTATTCAGTACTAAACTTATATGTTGCAGTAAACTTCTGAGCCAGAATGCAGAAGGATGGGCCTTTTTTTGTGCCCTGAATCCAGCTGGGAGAATGCCAGAAATACATATTAAGTGTTGTTAGCCTTTGTTGAATAGTTAGAGTGGTGTTATTCAACATGCTGTGGAAATGGTCAAATCCCTCAATGCTGTCTGGAAACGATTCAGTAAGAGAATGACATTTACTGAACACTACAGTTTTGGCTTAGTATGAAACTACTGCTGATACTGCAATGCTACAGCTTTCTGGTCTTGGCAAACCTCCTGGCTATGAGCAAGCTGGACAGGCAAGACATTTCTACTGGGGTTGACTTCCCAACTCAGAATTTATTCAGCTTTAGCTATTAGCTACTTCAGATGCCCCCAAGTGGCCTCAGGAGTGGGACAGAACACATCAGAGTGGACAGAGAGGAAATGAGAATATAAACTGGGCAGGAATTTATAGTGTTTTGACTTGCACACAGAAGCAAGTGAAATGCCTGTTTAAATATGTTTGTATCCAAGTGGGTAAAATAGTGCTTAAGTTAATGGTAGGAGGTTACAAGGGGAAAGAGAGAGGGCAGAGAGATGAGATGCAGCACCAAAAGGGCTATAGTAAGGGAACTGCCTCTGAGCAGTCTTTCCTTTGTTCAGCATTTGTCTCTGCCTCAGTTTCCTTCTACTGCAGCCACACAAAGCTGTTGTAACGCACAGTCTGTTTCTCCTTTCTTTGGCAGACTGGTATCTAGGACAGTATCAACTCCAGCCTTGAAATTGTCAGCCGCCTCCTCTAAGTTCAGTTGTCCATTGTGCTTGCCATTGGCTTTTACTTTCTTTTGAAAGGTTTTATTCTTGCTGTTCACTGCAGGTAGGTCTTACAAATGTTTTCCCCATGGCTGATAGGCAAGAGTTAGTTTCCTGATCTTTCATGACCTGTCACCTAGACCTCTGGCTGGTTCTTCTCTGCTGGTCACTTCTGTAGTTGTTTTAGTTTCTGAGCCCTAGATATCTTTATGGAGCAAGATTATCTGCTGTTCTGCAGAATCTGGGTTTCTCTGAAGAAACCTCCCCCAGGCTTCTACTTCTGAGAAGCAGAGGATCTTCTTTCATCTGATCTCTGCTAGAGCCACCAGTACAGTTCTGTCAACTGCAGAAAGACAAGTAAGTGCAAGAGAAGAAACTTCCTTTGAAGTTTGCCAGGCCTCCCAATGAAACTGCCAAAGGGGAGAGAACAAGGAGGTAGAAATGAAGTAAAACAGTTTGCTTACTAGTGTTTTCCCTTTTAGGCGGCTCAGTCTTTTTGGTGCCTGAGGCCCCAAAAACTTTAGTCAGCTGCATACCCTGAAGAAATACTGCTCTGCATACAATGCTTCAGCTCAGCTGAGAGTAACTTTTATTTTTCATATACGTAACTCAAATGTGATTGGTGGCATACATTTTAATGAGACACCATCGAGGTTTAATCTGTGCACAGAGCAGCTGGACTTTTCAGCTGGCTGAGTTAAACAACAATAAAGGAGGGGAAAATATTAATGCACAAATGAAAGTAAGCAACTTTGTTTCCATTAAAAATGGAGCTTTGCTGCACTGCCTAAAATCCTTGCTTTTTTTTTCCTCTGCATTATTCCCACTTTCTGCTCCTCCCTTTACTCCCTGCTTCCATGCAATTGCAGTGCTCTCTATGGGTCTAAGAGAGTGAAAGTGCTTATCTGGAAGACAGCCAACATTGTTAGTCTAGCTGGCTAATGGAAGCCTATATATAGTGGGTTGCTACTCTACTTTCTTCTGAAGTTAACTTAGGTTAGTGTTTCCAGGCAGAACTGTTTCTCAGAGTACTCTGCCTATTGTACCTATGTAGAGATGGAAAAAAAATAATGGTGTATTATAGTTTTCAAAACACAGGAATGTTTATTACAGAAGCAGTTTCCCCTAAAATGTATAAAACAAATCTTTTAAAAGAGCTGATTGATCCATATGCTAGCAGGTCATAGGTTTTTATTTTAAATCTATATATTTTCTCTCACAAGAAATCCACCTATGGGAGTCAAACAGGTCACAAAGTCTTAACACTTTAAATAAGCCATTTCTACCTTAGGTTTTCTCTGCATTTAACAAGAGAAAGGCAAGCTTGTTCTTGTAAGGACTCAAGACTTCTCCATTCCCCACACACAGGAAGAAAAAAAATTGTTTTCTCCATGCCCATTTTTCAGTGGGATTTTGTCCCTTTTCATAGAATGACTCTGTGGAACAAGGAATTTCTACTCCGTTTTTCTTAGAAATATTTGGGCATGTACATAAATTTTTTTCTTCTTCGCAGAGTTTTCTGGCTTTTCCTTTTCCCCTTGTTGTGTCACATGCAGGTGGCACTGTGAATCACTGGTCACCTCTGGGTCTGTATGTTCTGTGGATTTAATCCTGTTACAGTGTCTGAAGTTCCCTTTCAAAATTTAGGCACTAGGGCTTAGATCCTTAGCATATTTTGGTATGAACCAAACTTCAAACCTGTTTATGGACAAAACTGAAGATACAGTAAGATCCACCCTCTGTTTTTGAGAGAACAGAGCTGTGGAGAGATTGCTATAAAGCCATTGTGGAGAATGGAGGGTGTTGTGAATCAAGGCTTGAGAAAAAGGATCTTTAGTCTTAAAGATGCTACTGTGAGTTCTGGGAGGAAGAAGTTATGTTGCATAATTTCAGTGACAGCTGTTGGACACATAAACTGCTTGTCTCTACCAAAGTCTCCCCTCTTGAAAAAGTGGAAGTATTTCTCTGTCTCAAAGAGATGATATAAGGGTGTATACATTGAAGGCTGTGAGATGTAGTGATACTGCAGTACTTGGGACCATATGAAATATCCAAGATGAGAAACAAATAATTAGAAGATTTGACTCTCAAAAAACAGTAAGCAGCACAGATGTAAGTGAGCCATGATAAGATAGCCATGGCTTTTGTGTTGGAAGAATTAGATTTGCCATCCAGTACTTCTTTCCATATAAACATGAGAGCAAGTAGTATCCTTGCATTGAGAAGTGTGGCAAAATTGATTGCTGCAAAAGAATGTGTTATCTTGATTTTAAGCAAAAGTTTGAGGAATGCTCTATTTGTAGTACACTGTGTTTGTGTTACATACTTAGAGTTGCACTTAGCTGGAGTTGGAGTGGTTAATAACTCAGTGCAGAACATGGGGCCTAAGTTATGAATAGTTTCATGTTTCAAGATTGCTGCATGCACTTTCTGAAGTAAATTAATTTTTCATTTAATCAACTCAAAACCTGTCTAATATCAGTGAGAGGATTGTATCAGCATTTGGTTATTGTTAAAAGTATCGAAGATAAATGTTATTCTTGGGGTCAGTAAACTTCCCACAAATGTAGGTTTGGAAGGCCATATCCAGACTGTCTGGGGACATTTTATGAGATATGACAAAATAGTCTAAGCCTTCAGTGTGTTAAACTGAATGAATAAATTTTAGACCACTGCAGAGGGAGAATTCCTTTGCTTTTGTTCATATACTGAATTAAGCTAGTGAACAATTTAAAAGCTTAGATCAGCCTGGGCACAAAGACAAGAGACAGCTTAGATTTTGACATAGCAGTCCCATTTAGACCATCATCTCCCGGGTGATGATGTATGTGGTGTCATTCATGGTGATTTGAAATCTGCAATAAAATACTGTCTATTGCAATAACTGCCAAACTTATTTTAAGGTAACAAATTGCTTTGGATAGTTTTACTGTGATTTATTTAGCCTAACTTGTTCTGAAGAAGTATGAAATAGTGCAGGGGAAAAAAATTACATGTCTAAGTGTCTTTCAGATATTAGAAATTTATTGCTGTTTTTACCCCTATCAATTCCCCCTCTTTTGAGAACTTGAATTCTTATTGAGCCTGTGCCATTGTATGCAGCTTGGGAAATATAATTCTTCCTAGCAAGAATTGTTTTCACAGTCTGAAGGCAAGTTAAAAGCATTCTGAGGACTGAAAAAGACATTGCATAAAGTCAAAATCTGACACTTCAGTAAGAATGTTTCAGCCAAGCCAAAATAAAGGAACGCTTAGCTGGAAACCATATGGTCTACAGTAGGGGATTCTGTGCTAGCCTTTCATACCCCCAAAAAGTTCTGTGTCACCTTCCAGGGAAAAAATCTCTATATTCTGTGATCTGACTTAACAAAGCAGCTAAATTGCAACTACATTTGCAAGTAAGGTAGGCCGACGAACTGTAAAATAAAGGCAACACAGCAATTATTGTTTCACACCCTTAGAAGGTGGTATGCTAAACTTCAGTGCATATGAAAGGCCATGTGTTGGTAAAGTCTTTGCAAATTCCTTAATTTTAAAATTGTCTAAGAGGTTAGAATGTCTAGAGACTATGAAGAATCAGTGAGACTTTTATGTTTCAAGACCCTGCCGCTGAAGCCGTACGGGCCACCGTAGGGGTGGAATGTATTGGGTTTGTGTGGCACAGTTTTGGTAGTGGGGGGGTTACAGGGGTGGCTTCTGTGAGAAGCTGCTGGAAGCTTCCCCTGTGTCCGACAGAGCCAATGCCAGCCGGCTCTAAGACGGACCCACCGCCAGCCAAGGCTGAGCCAATTGGCGATGGTGGTAGCGCCTCTGTGATAACATATTTAAGAAGGAAAAAAAGTTGCGGGACACACAGAAACAGCAGCCGGAGAGAGGAGTGACAACATGTAAGAGAAACAGCCCTGCAGACCCCCAGGTCAGTGCAGAAGGAGGGGAGGAGATGCTCCAGGCGCCGGAGCAGAGATTCCCCTGCAGCCCGTGGGGAAGACCATGGAGAGGCAGGCTGTCCCCCTGCAGCCCAGGGAGGTCCACGGGGGAGCAGATCTCCACCTGCAGCCCGGGGAGGACCCCACACCGGAGCAGGTGGGTTCCCGAAGGAGGCTGTGACCCCATGGGAAGCCCACGCTGGAGCAGGCTCCTGGCAGGACCTGTGTCCCCGTGGAGAGAGGAGCCCACGCTGGAGCAGGTTTTCTGTCAGGATTTGTGACCCCACGGGAGACCCACACTGGAGCAGTGCTCCTGAAGGACTGCATGCCGTGGAAAGGACCCACGCTGGAGCAGCTCGTGAAGAACTGCAGCCCGTGGGAAGGGCCCACGTTGGAGAAGTTCATGGAGGACTGTCTCCCATGGGAGGGACCCCACGTGGGAGCAGGGGAAGAGTGTGAGGAGTCCTGCCCCTGAGGAGGATGAAGCAGCAGAAATAACGTGTGATGAACTGACTGTAAACCCCATTCCCTGTCCCCCTGCGCTGCTGGGGGGGTTGGTAGAGAATCCGGGAGTGAAGTTGTGCCTGGGAGGAAGGAGGTGTGGAGGGAAGGTGTTCTGAGATTTGGTTTTATTTCTCATTACTCTACTCTGGTTGACTGGTAATAAATTGAGTTAATTTTCCCCAAGGTGAGTCTGTTTTGCCTGTGATGGTAATTGGTGAGTGATCTCTCCTGTCCTTATCTCGACCCACAAGCCCTTTGTTATATTTTCTCTCCCCTGTCCAGCTGAGGAGGGAGTGATAGAACAGCTTTGGTGGGCACCTGACATCCAGCCAGGGTCAACCCACCACAGTTTGTTACGTGCTTATTTACATTCTCACCCAAGATAACATACTTGTTGCTATGTGTGCTTCCAACGCTTTCTTTGTCTAGTATGTCCCAAGCATTTAGATGAATCTATTCAGGGACTATTTTCACTGTTTAATCTTTATTTTTAACTACTTAGAACATCAGTTGGATTAATCTGCAAAACTTTAAGTTTAGTAGTAACAATAATTGTTTAACTGGAAATTTAATATTTAATTGTGTCTTGGAATAGATACATTTTGGGGGGAATATTAAAATATGATGCCAGAATCAGGCTGAAGAAACATAACGCCTCATTATGACTTTCATATATTTGTATAATTTCTTATTGCAGATCCATAATAACTCTTCAGCTGAATAGGGTGCTGCTTCCAGGGATCTCCTCCAATGCTTGCAGTGCAGCCAGGGGTCTGTGCTTTATGTGTTTTGTCCTTCCCATTGTTTGGAAGGTTGATGGCAGCCTGAAAACTGCTGCAAGTTGTGAGCCAATCTGCCAGGTACTTTTGAAGAACTGTAGCTTGTGGTTTGTGGCCATGCTGAAAGCATTTAGCTGTGAACTGGCAAGCTGATGGCTCTACGTGCCTCTAAGAATATAGCCCTCAGATGGTTCAGCTGCACCTGTGTCATAACAGCAACTTGCTGATGTTAGAAAGCCACCTGCAAAAAATTTGAGAAAAATTTGCTTGAGTTAAAAATACAGCGAATGATTCTTCACACTGGTCATTCTGGTATTAGATACACCTGCCTTGTGGAAAAGACAAGAATAAAATTCATGCACTGGCAAGTCTGATGTGTTTGCACGTCTTTGTGACTGTTTTCTCCATTCAGACTGGTTTCCATCTTTGTAAAAGAGACTCCCATGTGTGGTGAGAAGAGAAAGAAAGGAACAATAAGAAAACGGATACTTATTTGTCTCTCAGTCAGTTTTGACTTAGTCTCTAGTTGCCACTTTTAAGATTAGCGTTGTGAATATAGAATTAAGCTATAGCTCACTTTTCTCTTTCTCCCCAAATGTACATCATGTTTAGGGTGATATCTTCTCCACCTGACAGTAAATGGTATTCGTCAGACCTGTGGCTAACTCGGTCTCCCAGCAGAGTTGAGAAGCAAATGAACAATCAGGAGCACACAATAAAAATTTTAATAATTTTTTTGTGTTCTAATAAATGTCATTCTGATTCACTGAGTCACTGTCTATTGGCAGGAATTACTGAACCGATTTTATTTTTATTACATATTAACTTTGTTAGTGTATTTTTAACAAAAAATATTTTGGGTCTAAATTCCAGGTGCTAGGTGATAAAAGGAGGGTTGTATTCCTGTGCCAAGCTTGCACAGGAGCCAGGACACGTGCATGTCCTGCAACATGTGAGGGATGCAAGTGAACATACATTTTTAGAACTCGTAATGCCATAGGCAAATCTCCTAAAACTTATCTCTGTTTGTAAAAGCATGGGAGGTTTAAATTAAGTTCTTGAATTGACTTGGCTGAGTTTCCTGTTATATGGCCTTTTGAAGTTTTGTTGTTGTTGTTGTTTGGGGTTTTTGTTTCGTTTCATTTTTTCCCAAAGCTGCTATTCTGGAAACACTGTGGTGCATGCTAGTGAGATGTGCAGAACAAGAAGACGTAGAGGAAAGTGGCTGCAATAATGGAGTGTACATAACCTGGCCAGTCTTTTCCGCAGGCTGACTCATTCTTAGTACTATTAGGAGTGCAGCAGTTGATACATTCAGAACAAAAGCATCTTGGATCAAGAACCTGAACAATATTCATATTTGTTGGTATGAGTATGCTTTCCTGTCTTAGAAAAAATGAGAACTCTGAGGAAAGCAAAAGTTTCTGTGGTTTTTATTAGAGTAAACGGAAATAAGGAACTCAAGAAATGAGATGCAATGCCTTACTTATCTCCTCTTCCCTCCTCTTTGCTTCTTTCTGTAAGACCATTTGACTTCAGCTCTGGCGTGGCATACAGACAATGGCATTAGCTAATTTGGCTCTGTAGTGCTGAACATGAATATGAATTAGAGACAAGTGCTTGAGCTCTCATACTGACTTTTGTTTAGCTGTTAATTTGTTCAAATGTTAATGTGCCACATGCACATAAGCCCAATTAGGTTTGAAAATGCTTATTTTCTTTTCATGGCTTCTAAAAATTGAAGTTTTGTTTTATTTTATAAGTTATTTTAATCTTTTTTATTTGTCTCAAGATAATAAAGAGGATGTATAAACACATCCAAGGTTTAAAATTCAGTGGAACACTGCACTATGACTTTCTGACTCTTAAATTAAAAGTAAATGAAAAATTACTCTAATAAGAGTCTTATTTGATATTTGCATTTAGCAGTACCATAACTAACAACTGCACTGGGTGGGAGTGTTGAGATTTCTTTAAGGTTTTACTTTACATAAGTGTTTTTACCTCTACAGCCAGAATAACCCTTAGTCTGGAGTGGGGATTTTTTTACTTCTTTCTGTGGGCATTTTGTAAAGCTTAGCTTCTGAACTCTTTCTTATATACTATAGTATTATGCATTATTGATCAGCTTTGATGATCCTGCTACTTCACAAAACTAAGGAAGATGTTCATCTAACATCACAGAGCTTATAATCTAAACTTTGTATAGAGATGATGCACTTGCTAAAGAAATGTTGTTCAGAAAGAGTGGAAACTGAAACGGAAATATACTGGATTCTGTGGGCATTAACTTAATATTTTAAACTTTTATAAATATTTTATTTGCAGAGGGTTTGCTTTTGCTTCCTGATACAGGTGCTTAGATCAGTTACTTTATTCAGAAAGAAGTCTGAGAATCAGCCATTTGGATGTTGTTTTAGAGCCCAGTGAAATTCAGTGACTTGAATATTATCTCATATTTTGAAACTGCTATCTAGAAGGACCTGCTAGACCTTTCAAAGTTCAGCCATCATTTTTCTGTCTAGTTTAGAGTATAAAAAACTATGTACAATACATGAAGTTTTGTTGAAGTAGGAAATTGTGTGTGTCTTCTGAAGCTGAAATTAGGAAACAATTAGAAAAATTTACTGGTACTAGCATTCATTATGCACAAAAACCACTAACTGTAACAGCACATTGAAAGCCAGCCTCCTGACTCTGCAGTAGATAAAGAGAAATTATGTTACATTTGTTTAGAGAAAATATGATGCTAGATAATCATTAGTTTCTTGGGTAGCAGTTCAGTTCCTGCTAAACTACAAAAGTAATGAAAAATGAAGTTTCAAGTTTAGATTTTCATATCTAAGTGATGTTATTTTATTTAGATTCATTTTATGTAGGCTCAGAAATGAGCTGATCTGGGAACTCTCCCACAGAGGTGATATACTTCCAATGACCGATGAAGAGTAAACTGAAGTGGCGATACTCTAGGAAGGCCAGAGGGTATTGTAAATGGTCCGTCATGCTAAGTGTTTGTTTTTCAGTATGTTCAACTCACCATAATATTTTAAATGTTGAAAGACAGGGTAAGCCAGAATTTCAGCCAGCATCCAAGCCTCACATTGCTATTTGATTCATTGCTAGCATATTATTCCACATTAAAAAGTTAGGGAATTAACCAGTTTAGTGACACATAAGGAACAAAGTTTTGGCATGCGCTGGTTTATAACCATTTACAATGTTCTATGTAGACCACAGAAATTACATAAACACTGTTTTTCACAATTTGAAGTCTACTAAAATGTTTAGGTAAGACATAGAAGTTGCAGAGGGAGCCTAATCTTCTACTCTTTTACCAGGACCCATATAAGCTCCTAACTCACTTTCTGGTTTTGACAGATTTTATCAGCTTGCAGAAATGACATGAGCAAATACTTTAGTGGTGATTGAAATTCAGGTGTTCCTGTCATATATGATTTTGCTCTGATCCCTAGGTAACACATCTTAGCATAATGGTGGGTTTGTCTGTTTTTCCCTTTAGTTAAATTTCTGAGGATAATATATGTGCATTTTTCCATTAAAAAAGGAAATATTTTTAATATTAAAACTGAATCATGGATATCAGGTTGTATATATTTATGGCTGAATAAATATATCATGACTTTCATTTGTGTTATTAAATCTTTACTGATTTTTATAACTAAACTATACCTAAATTATTTTTTAGTTTCTGAAATATATGTCTATTTCCAGTTCAGGCTAAATTTCTTTATATTAGCTAGCTGAAATGGTAACAGCAGCTGGTGAAGCCATAATATTTTATCCAATGATGCCTGTGTCACATTTCATGCCAATTATTATATCTTAAGAGATTCAGTTATATGAAATTTTATCTACAACCAGCTTGTGCTCCCTGGCTTTTAAATTCAGTATCACTGAGCACAAGTCTATGTTTTTGCATCACACTATGTGCCTTTCAATGGTTAAAATATTTCTAAAAAGGGTGGAAAAAATCCCTCAACAGAATGAAAAATATTTCAGATACAGTTTTTGGATGATGTCCAGATTCTACATTAAAAATGCTTTCCAACACCAGACGAAGCCTGAATCATAACGACTCATTTAATACCATGTGCTCTGTGAAAAGAAAATGAGATCAGTAGTTAAATGAAATGCCCACAGATCCTGGGCATGGTGCACAAGATCAATAAAGATGATAATACAGAGATGTGGGAGGACACTAAACTGGTCTGTTACTTAAGATTTATTTTGTCTTCCTGAATCTTTCAGAGTGCTCTATGGAAACAAGATCACAGAGATTCCCCAGGGCCTTTTTGATGATCTTGTGTCTCTGCAGCTGCTGTGAGTATGATCCCTTCCTCTTCTTTATTTTACAGACTAGCTAGATTTACTGTTTTTTCAGCTTCTGACATTAATCTGATCACCTTTTCCACTGAAAACTCACTGGCCGTGCTAGTCTGTTGTTTCTGTGTCAGGCAAGAGGGAGGCAAGGGCTGAAAAAAAAAAAAAAAAAAAAAGGAAGGTGCCAACAGTTTTATAGCACCATGTGTATAATGGATAATAAACACAGAGGATTTAAGTGTGGGGAGGAAATGAGGGACTCAGTGAAGTCCAGGAAAGGAAATTTGGTCACCGGCTGATGTCCGAGTGGGGATGCCATCTGATTGTTTTTACACATTTAGCATTTGTGGTTGAATAGCTAGATCCTTGAGGGCTACTGCGTTGCAAGTACCTGCACATGCAAGCAAAATGGCATTATGAAAGATCTTATTGTTGAGAGCCATGCTCAGTTCCGTATTTTTATTATGCCAAATGTGGCTTAGTTGCAAGAGAAATGTTTTCAGAATATATTGTGTATTGACTATTTTATGCCATGTGTGATTTAACATACAGTCATGATCAGGGGTAAGATACATACCATACCCTCTTCAGTATTTATTAATATAGCATAAAAAATTTCCTAAGCCAAATGTGAAATTGCAAATTTCACTCACTCTTGTCTCCATAATCTCATTGAGAACCAGTAACTCCTTCAAAGAGAAGGAAATCAGCTACTGTTTCAGCCAGTCAGTAGAGGGAGTGGACGTGAAGTGAGTTTAATGTGTATTCCTAACGTTCTGATTACCATCATGGAAGATGAACTCAGAAAGTAAAGGTGATATATGACAAATTAATCAGTTCTGGTTTATATCACACACAACCCTCTACCCCGAACAATAAATTATATAAAATATGAAATAAAACATAGCTTTTAGACATGGTGTTTTAAGCTTTTCTGACTGTCTTGACATAACCAGAAATGAATATCCAAAAGTTCATTATTACCATTGAATGTGTCACTCTACGATTGCAGTCTTTATAAAAACAAGCATAGATTCAAATAGAAATCCATGAGCAAAGCCAAAGAACTGAAATATGAAAGAGTTGAAATTGCTCTATATGTTAAGCGAAGGACTACTCGGACGTGTAATTTATCCCTAAGATCTTAATTGCAAACATGGACCACCCTATTCTAGAGAAGGACAAGCAAGAGCACATGTGGTTTGGTTATGACAATTCTTGAGCTGCGATGGTGGGAAGATGTTCATCTCCTCCTGCACACAGCCGATTATATTGTCTTCACCTTTTGTACATACTTCTCTCCTGTCCCATACCTCACAAGTTTGTTAGTACTTCCATGTCTTCATGGCCAGCCTGTGCAGTAAGAGAAGACTGTGTATTTAGGGGGGACATAGTTTGCCATGTGTGAGAACAATAAGCATGAAAGTGCTTAGAAGCTGGGACTCAGTACATGTTGATATAACTGGCATGTTAGTCATTGTCAGACTTAGGTTGTGTTGAGTACAATGAAGACGCTGCAAGCAAAAGGAGAGCTAAAACGTAACTTGTTACTTCGACTTCTGAGAAAGAAACTATATTAAAAAAATCTGAGCTTTATCATAGTCCTTCCTCCCCAAATATTTTATGGTTACAAGTCCAAAGTGATACGCAGTTGCTCTAACCCAGGACACTTTACAGATAGGATCTTTCCCAGTAGGAAAAAAAAAAAAAAAATCACTCAACACATGGCTCACAGTGTCCTATAAAAATGTGTGTCTAGAACTTTTGCATAAAGCATTAAGCAGGTTTCAATACCTTTATATTGTAGTCCTTGTGTGCACGTAGTGTGGGCTTTCAGCGAATTACGTATTTAAGCCTGGATGCAGTAATTTTCCAGTCTGAATTAGCTCAAGTGATGCCTTTTTGTTAAGGGCACAAAATCTATACACCAGAGAACCATTAAAAGGTGTTGTACTTCAACCATTTAAACATTCTCAAGCTGAGAAGATGTAAGTATTTTGCCCTGTTATGGGATTCCTAGAGTATTGTGGCTGTGGACCTTTCAGGGTCTTCTTGAATGTAAAGTAGCTTTTGGCAAGGAGAACATTGAATGATCATGCTTTAAATGCAAACAAACATCTGCACACTTTTCTGATCGTGGCTTTGAAGCAGCTATTATGGAATTGCTTGCAGTATTTTAATGGATACCAAAAAAATAAATGGCATTCGTTGGTTTTAGACCTGCTGTTGAATAGTTGGAAGAGTGCCCTATGATTAGATCTGATTTAGTGTTCAGTGGGCTCTAGATTGGATTTCTTCCTATTAGTCTGGAGACATACTGATAAGAACGCTCTGATTAAGGTATTCTGGTAGCCAGTATAATTTCCTAAGCTTGAGCTGGAGCATTTTTGAAAATACACTGGCATTATGGTAAAGCAGGACACAGTCAGGAAAAAAAGGAGTCACTGTGGGTCCTGTATAAAATTGTTGAGATTGTATTTAGAAGGAAAAAATAATCACTGTGAAATTGCAGAGCAGATAATATTGTTATTTACTGTTTTGGATAAAACTCAACAGAGTTTATCAGAAATGTCATTATCCTTCTGTTTAAATATACTGTCACTGTATAGGCCCAATTTATTCCACTTTTATTTTGGCAGAATTGTTTTGTGTAAGTGCCTTACATCTGCAGACAGTACCACTGATGTCAGAAACACTGTAGCTGGGTAAAGTAATGCTCAGCTCAGGCATGACAGCATCTTAAACTGCCCCATTTGACTTTGGTCTATAGGAAATTAAGAACAAGTTTTAGACCACCTGGCTAGCATTAGAATTCTGTATTTCTGTCATATAAGACAGAGGTGGTTAAGCCAATATTATATTATATTTGGCAAGAAAATAATAAGGCATGGTTAGATAATAAGGTTTTTTTGTTGGGGGTGGAGTGTGGTGTTGGTTTTGTTAGGGTCTTTTTTAACCCTATTGGTTTAATTTAAAATGTTGCTTCTGAAGTCTTCATTATAATTAGCTATCTTAAGTAGTCAACATTCCCCACATAAATAATCACAATTGGATTTCTGTTAAATTGCTGATTTCACAAATCTTATGTCTTCCTAAATATGCAACTGCAACCAACACAGCAGCAAACATTATGACAGAAGTCCGACTACACATCTGTTCTGTGGAACAGAAGCTTTTCTTGGACTGTGTTATTTTCCTTATCCTGTTTGAAGTTGCCAGGAGAGATGATGCTAGAAAGCTACTGTAGCTACTGTACCCTATCCTCATACATTCTTCTTTTCAGCAGTCTGGATCAAGCGTCTCTGAGAATTTTAGGTCAATTTGGATTTTAGAGAGCTATACTGTTTTCCAGAATGGGATAACTGGAGTCAGATCTTTTTTTTTTAATTTTTTTTTTTTTTTTTTTTTTACAGTAAACTGAAACTTTCATTTCATTGGGGCAACAATCCATCCAAGGTGTGAAATAGTGTTTGATTAATTATCATTGTTTGTGCAACTTGCATTTGAATATCAAAAGAATAGAAAAGGTTTCAGTTCAAGGTGAAAGTTTTCAAGTAATCATTCGCTGTGGCCAGTTTGAACTCCTGTCCAGGAGGCCCTAGACTAACCTTGGTCTGCCAGTCACTGCATGGGGAGTGCAACATAACACTGCGCAGTTCTCTCTTTTTCGGCAGCCCTGTGACAGATAAACCTGATGGTTGCTCTGCTTGCTCCCAAATGAGCAAATGTGCAGAGCCAGTCTGCAGTGAAACAGTGAGTGAAGTGGCTCAAGACAGTGAGCTGTGGATAATGGGCACCAAGTTTGTTAACCAGTATTTTTCATATCTAAGTAATACACTTTCCTCTCTGCAACCTTATTAAAACAAACATTCTGGGAGCCTTTTTATTACAGTTATACACTGAGTGCTTTACAGTGCTCTATTTCCTGGAACAAGAAGGTATCATAAAATCTCTACTGTTTAAAAAGATTGTATAGCAAAATAATACAGGGGGATGAAATATCATTTTTCAAATTTCTGGCAAGTATCAGTTTTCAATAAATCCTTTTCCTTGAGGAAATTTACTTTGCATAGTTACTAATCATACAAGTGCTTACGTGTGTTGATCCTAAATCTTATGGTTTAGATCCCCATGGCTTGCTGGGCAAGAAAGAATCCATATAGTGGACTCTGTTTTGATGTTGCTAGAAGTAGGTATACTCCTGGGGTACATACATATTGAAATCAGAGGTTTGTTGTAGTCCTCTTTCATAAAATGAAGTCAAAAGCTTACAGTCTTTTCCTCCTTCTCCTAATGTCTGATCATAAGGGAAAATTCAACATTGTAGTTGGAAAAGACCAATAATCATATTGGTGCCTGGAGTTTGACATGCTGACAAATAAAGTAACTTCAGAAGTGTTGAAAAATTGGACTTCCAGATCCAATCATCTAACCTAGCTTAAAATTGGAACTAGATCTGATATTTACAACTTCAACTGACCTTTATTTAAAATAGACTCGTATGAAGTGACAAGTCCTGTGTGTACTTTCAGAAACTGCTATTACCAGTCTTCCCAAAATTCAACCAGTCAAATTTTACTTTGAGTGGTTCTCCTTTTTAACCTGCTTTTTATGCTGTTTGCCCTTGGATGAATAGTTGAGATACTTGGTACTCCCATAGCTCTTCTGGTGAGGTTGCTTGGAAAACATCTCCATGGCAAATTTGCCAAGTTTGAAGTGCTTGTGTTGATTTGTAATTGTAAATTGAATCCCACTACCTAAGGGCTTAAAATAGGCTCTACCAATTATTTATTTTATACTTTTGGAGCTTGTTAGAAGCTCAAAGAAAATCCAGTGAAGCACAAACTCACAGAAAGTATTTAAAAAAAAAAGAAATACAGAATTACTCTAAAGAATGTACATCAATTCCAATATTTTGTATTGTATACATTACACTGTTATATACGTAAGTATCATTAAACAGTGATGCAAACAGTATATAAATGCCAGAATAAAGAAATTAGTTTTCCATTTCGAAGTCCTTTATAGCACAGTAGTCTCTCCTCCTCCCCATAGCCATCTTCTGGGCTCTAAGTGATGTACAAAATCTTCTTGTTCTATGGAGTTGTTCATTTTTTTCATGGAGAAGAGACAAGAGGCATTAAAAAAAGAGACCTTCTGACTAGATATAAGGGGAAATATTTTCATGACGACAAGTCAAGCAGTGGAGCAGGCTGCCCAGAAAGTTGTGCATTCTCTGTCCTTGAAGATTTTAAAGACCAGACTGGATAAAACTCTAAGCAACCTGGTCTGACCTTATAGCTCACCCTGTTTGAGGCAGTCTAACAGGACAAGAAACCTCTCAAGCTTCCTGCCATTCTGAATTATCCTGTGATCTGATGAAATAATTATTTCTCAGATAAAGCAAATACCTGCATTAAGTATCTAAAATTGGTCATGCTTTGAGTCGGGTTCAGACCAGATGACATCTGGAGGTCCTGTGCAACCTATGTCATTTCTGGGTTCTGTGATTCTCAATTCTTAGCAAAATGACATATGAACTTTTCCCTTGGTTACTCAAAGTATTTCTGGCTACAGCAGAGATACTATGCAACCCTTGTCCTTCTAGTCCAGGACAGAATACTCTCTGCACAGACCTGTTTAATAGCTTTAGAATTGTTTTCAAGCCATTTGCCTCGAGCTTTTTTCCTTCAGATTTCTGCATTTAGGCTGCTATTGTGATAATGTTACTAAACTCAATAACTGCTGTTAAAGTGAGGGAGCAGCATCTGCCAGACACAGAAATACAATTACAGTCAAGCATCAATGAAAGACTGCAACAGCATCTGCCTTTCCTGTGTCACTTCTGTAGCCTGTCTGCATGCAGCTTTCCAAAACAACAGTTAGTTTGTACGTCAGTGTGCAATTCATTAGCTCTTCTGACGCCATTGCTCCAAGCTGGACTCACCTGACAGAAACTCTGCTAGTTATTATTACACAAGAAACTAGCTTTCTGATAGCACAGGAAGTTGAGAAAATGTGTTTATTCTGTTATGCATATGAATTATCATGTGGTTATCTAAAATCAGCTATGACCTTATCTGCAGGCGTAAGTTAGACAATATTGAATTCTGAATAACAGAATTCCAGATGCTGTGACAACACGTGCTTATAATTCTCCAGGTAGTAACACGAGTTCCACAGGATTGTTTCATGGATGGTGTTCAACTGGAGTTGCAGTCTTTTGGATCAGAAATTAAAGGAGGCCTTTAAAATCTCTCCAAAACAGGCTGTCAGACTGTGCTCTGTGCTTCCTTCTTCACTTACTATCAGGTCGTGACTTTTTCATTTTAATTTACATTGAATAAATTTGTCATCATCATCATCCGGTTTCCTGAACATGGGGAAATACTTGAAGCTGGTTCAAACAAGCACGATGATGATTTCACACTGGTTATTATCAGTTGAAGCACTGACAGACTCTTCAGTGGTCAGTCATCACATTAGAAAATGTAAATTTTAGTAGACACCTAAATAACTTGACACAGTGAGAGTCAGATTGCTCCCCTACACTCCAGGCCATTTTAAAACATTCCGGAACCTAATATAATTATTTTGCCAATAAGTAAGCAGGGGCACACACAATTCTGTCATTAGACGTTGCTTGTCATTGACTGCTGGGAAGACAGTGTAGTTGACTAGATACTTCCATATTGGCACTTCAACTGTTCTTCTGTGATAAGCTGTGTTAAATCAAAGATGATGCTTGATTCCCTATAAATTTCAAGAGAAAATGCTGAAAAAAACATGCCAAAAAGTTTTTTGACTTTTTACCACAGGTATTGTATATGCTAAGGAATGCTTTCTGCCAAGAGTCCTTTCTTTGCCTCCCTATAGTGCCTTTGAATGTAGGTGAAGCCTTTGGCTATTGATATTCTATAAAAGTCATGTATATTCAATTTGTATTCTGCTGTTACCCATGCAAAACTGTTAGCCAGTTCTCCTCTTCCATACAAGTCTCCTATGCATTTTGCATCTGCCTTTTTCTGGTGAGTTCTCATTTTCCCCAGTGGAGTCTGGCATGTGGGATGTGCCAGCCGGTTCATGGGATGCCGAACATTTTCATTCTCATCATGTTGTCGTTGCTGTCAAAACACAAAGCTAGTGAAAAAGGAAGAGAAGTTTTCCAGTGGCTCTGTGCAGCTTTTCTCCCTGACACTTTACTCTTGGCTTATTAATGCACCTAGGATGATTTCTGGTCCATCCTGTAGCAGCAGAAACCAACCTGCAGTCTCCAGCATGTGTTAAGGTTGCTAGGCTGCTGTTTCATTCTCTGAGTTACGTAGTTATTTGCTGATAGTTCGATTACTTGATTTCACTGAGCTGAAAATACAAACATTGCTAAGGATAAAAGCCATATAAACATCCCCATTTGCTCTTAAAAAAACAATTTTTTTCAATCATTTTGGGTTTGCAGTTCAAAATGTTATTTAAATGTTAATCACTTGAAACTATGGTTGGGCATATAATTCAATTACGGGACCATCTTAATTATGCAGATGGTGCTTATGAGCATCTGATACAATTACAGTGCCAATTCAGTACACATTCGTTCAGAGGGCTTAGCTGAAACACATTATTTCAATGTGTGTGGACAAATTCACTTTTTCAGGAAATGGGTTCATGGAATTGTAATACTGCTCTGCTCTGCTCATTGCTTTCAATGGTGTGTAAACCACAAAGTCTTTAACCATTCTGCTGTGTTCTGTGGTGGTCCTAGGCTTGCAAGAGTTTTCTTCATGTTTTTAACATATCCAGAGGGATGAAAATGGAGACTTGAGTTAATAATCCATCATCCCTCTGGGTAGCCGGCGGTTTTATTTCTACTTGAATTTTTAACCTCCTTCTGAACGCTGCACCACATCTGGAGGCCATGCATAAATCTCATCCAATCAAGCTGATAACAAAATAGGAAAATTAGTGGAATTTACTTTCACCATATATTGGTGCAAAATAAATACAATGTAATTCTTGCTAAAATAAGACTCAACTTTTAATATTGTCCCTCCTTTTGGTGTGAGTCCAGTAAAAGAAACCCTTATATGTTTTACAGCATGGTTCAGTGTTTAAGGAAGATCAGTGTTTCTGCTTCCTAGAATATGTTTTTTTCATCTGCCTTTGTGTTAGTTTAAAAAAAAATAATAATCTTATAAGCACTCCATGTGAGGCCAGCCTTGTATACCTAATTAATAATTAGATGCCATTAGGGGGGCTGTGATAGTGAAGAAAGATTAAGCAAAGAATTGGAATTTACATAGGGGAATATTCATAGAGGGGATATTTTAAAATGACTGAGGGTTTTGAAAGGAATATAAACCTTAATGGTTCTGGCCAAAAGTCATCCTCTAACTCATAGTAAGTAGGAGGAAAAAATTTTTAGGGATGACTTATTCTGCTTTCTCACAGTTTTTCACTTCCACTCCACCTCCTTTCTCACTGATTCTGATCAGAAATAGGTCATTAATCTATCTCATGATCCACTGAGTATGGCCACATCTGTATTACCATTGAGCACATTATCTGTCCTCTTTAGATTTAGGTACTGCACGTATATTGCATAGATGATATACAGAATAGGTGTTGTCACTTCAGAAAAGCTGTGTAGTACGTGAATTCCCACTTCTAAACAGTCTGCACAGGCACTTTCCTGTTCCAAATTACTTGCTCTGATAGTTAAAGGAGAGAGTGTGCCTCTGTATTTGTTGCTATGTATAGGATCAGTTTCTCTCATTTTTGGTATTTTGCTCTTACAGAAATGTCATAGATTATATCACCATGAATCTAGTCATTGAAAATTCATGCCAGAATGAAATGGTAATTGTAAATTCTAATTTCCAGCATTGGGTTTATTCATGTTTTGTTGAAACTAATCAGAGAATGGATTCAAATCCTGTGTATTCAGTGCAGTTCTAGGTCAGAATTGCTCTGAGAGTTTTTTAAGTGGGATCAATGATGGTTAGACTTCAAGCCCACTCTTCGCACAGGAGCGAATAGAATCTGCACAGTGCAGCTCTGCTGTGTGTGCACTTCTTAAGCATCACAAAAAGACATGCTCGTTGTCCACACATACAAATACAACTGTAGTTCAGTTGTAAATTCTCTTATTACTGAGATTATTTTCATTTTTGCTTTATGCTTTGTTACAAGTACTGCTTGCAACATAAAATATTACTATAATATTAGTTAAAAATTAACATCTAGCAAAGTAAATCAAAGTACATACTTGCTTTCAGTTTTCTTCCTGTGTAAGTTAGGTACCAAGCCTCTGTGATGGAAGGACCAATCTAAGCTAATGCGTGTTACCTAAAAACAATGTGGGACCCCAGTGCAGAAGGGCAGAGGGTAGAAACCAAAGGATTTGTAATGGCTAAATGCATGTCTTGGGATATAGTTGAAAACTCAGTAGCTGATTCTGCCTTCTAATAACTTGTTAACCTGTTCTTTATGGAAAAGATAATGTACAAGCTTGAAAGAGAAATGCATAATGCACAAGACCCAGGCAAGAATGAAGATTGTTTTGGCTTAGACATATGGATGGCTGTAAGAAGCAAATAGTAAGAAATGACATTGATGTTTACTTTTGGAACAAAATCTCAGAAGTTGAATGCATCAGAGGAACTGTTCCTGTAGCCTAATATGAAAATTACCCTGTTACTTCTGGTGGAGTCAACAAGGGTGTGGATTAGGTGCCACATAATTATCAGTCACAGAAATACAGATTCCAGAGGGGTCATACTAGTGCTGCTTATGATTTCATAACATTTTTTTAGCTATTAATTCATGCAAAAATGTCACCTCATTTATCCATCATTGCCTTCTATGGGACTTTCTCTTATCTAATGTCAAACTTCATTTTCCACAACACGTAAAGAAGAAAATTCAGGTAAATTGATATTGACTTTTCTGTAGGCTAGAAAGGTGCGTTCTGCTCTGGCACTCTGTCATTCCAAAGCACTGCATTCCTGTCCTCCTTGAGAAAAGGGCTCTACTCAAATATGCATCCATCTTTTATGTATCACTGTAGCCATTTACAGCAGTAATGAGACTCTGCCAAAATGACAGTAGGAGCAGAGAGGTGTAATGAGTGTACAATGTTCCAAAGGTTTCAGCAATGCAAAGGCAGGGTGCTATGCAGAGGAAACACCTTCTGAAGTTATTTTTTGGAGCAAAAGAAAAGCATCATGTGCAGCTAACAAGCATGCATTTCTTCCCTGATAGGTTGCCCTGCTGTCCATAGTGATGTATGTGCAGTTTGTTGAAAATGGAAGTTCCTTGAGCTGTTAGACGTGTATTTAAGATGGTATATTTTCTTGCTGAGGGATGGACGATGTCTTTTCCTTTTTACCTATAAACACATTTGTTTTGTGATTTAGTATTAGTGTGGTGCCTCATAGAGAGCCACAATGTTGCAATATTAAGACCTTCAAACTCATGGACAAAGTAGCAAGAATTTTGAGACCGAGAGAACTGAGTTAACAGCATATACTGTTTGCAATGTACCATTTTTCTCAGGCTGGTAATAGTCAAAAGATGTGGATTTTGGCTTTTGTAAGAGCAATAGGTCGTTTCCTGCCTATTTTCCTTCTAAGTGTAAAATACCACATATGCAGATGGCAATGACAATTTAAGTGTATTGGTGTTTGATTGTCTCAGAGATCCAGCTTGTTGTTGGGATTGTATATACTTGTTATGTGTGACAGAACTCTGGCTGCATAATCTAAGAGAACTTGCACAAGTACTGTCCAAGATTTTCTGGCTGAACTGATTAGTTCTGCCAACTGGCTGCTGTGTAGATGTGCAAAATATATATTTAAAAAAAAAAAAAAATGTAAATTGCCTTTGTGCTGCTTTTCCACAACTGCACAGGAATCTCGTGTAGCTGGAATGGAGTAGGTTCATAGAATTGTAGGACAGTGGAGGTTGGAAGGGACCCCAGGTGGTCATTAGCCAATGAGACTGGACAACCCTTCCTCAAAGCAGAGCCACCTTATTAGGTCAGAGAAGGATCCTCATGGCTTTATTCGGTATCATCCTGAAAACCTCCAAGAATGGAGGCTGCACAACTCCTCTGAGCAACCTAGTTCACTGCTTGACTGTCTTCAGGTATGATGTGAGCTTGGCTTTCCAGAAGTTTTAGTCCAGACCTTCCACTTCTCTCTTCTTGTCTCTGAGGAGAATCATGTTTTCTTTCCTTCCATGATCAAATTAACCCTGCACTCCTTATCAAAACATGTCAAACTTCCAGAATTTCAGTTAGACTTAAGACAGCTGCTGGTAGAGAAAATTGGAAAAAAAGGTTCTTCTCATTGTGGACTATGTTTATGAGTGTGTGCATGGAATAGCAAGGTGGGGAGTATTTGCCATTTCCATGTATATTAAGCTGAAGACTTCTTTCAATATTTGTGTAGAATTTTGAACAAATGGGGGGGGCATAAAAAAACCCCAATCTTTTAACTATTTTAAGATAGGTAGCACTGTTATATGTCTGTATACTCCCCAGCTATGAGTGTACTAACGTTCACTGTGTTTTTTTCACCTTTTTAATGTAACAGGTAAATGAAGACCTTTAAATGTGGGTTGGCTTTGGTGACTAAGTTAATATTTTTTTAGATTTAAACCCAAAGTTCAGTCTTATCTTTATTTGATTATTACAAGATTAATGAATTATAAACCTTTCCTCTGTTTTCAGGCTTCTCAATGCCAATAAGATCAACTGCCTGAGGGTAAACACGTTCCAAGGTCTGCATAATCTCAAACTGCTATCTCTTTATGACAACAAACTGCAGACCATCAGCAAGGGGCTCTTTGCACCTCTCCGATCGATCCAGACTCTGTGAGTATGCAGTTGTATCATAAATGACAGCTCTCTTGTTTTCCCCTAAAGGTGTTGCCTGTCTTTGCAAAGGCTTTGCATCTGACATTAAGACAATTTGGAAGAGACCCCAAGGTAGTAGTCCCTCCATTTCTTACAGAAATAAAAGGAGCAAGAAAAAGAAGTATTGCATAAATTCAGCATAGCCAGCGATCGGTACAGCCTGCCCATAATGACATAAATGTCATAAGTGTATTAAGCTCCCAGAGTAATTAATTCATACTGTTTGTTGGGAAGATAATACGTAAATTTGACTCTGTACAATATATGAAGAGCAGATGCTATTAAAACCATTGCCTAATAGTTTTCAATGAGCTAGTGAGTTGGCATCTCTCCTTACTGGCTCTTAGTCCTGCTGCACAGTTCGTGACTTCTGCAACTGTGTTTCAGCTGACATTCCGCTTGAGGGAAATGATACATTGTATTGTTTGATCCCTTAAGAAAATCCACTAAACATTTTCTGAGAGTCTTTGTATTGGAGCTATTAGGAGAAGACAGGTCAGAAGCAAAATTGGAAGCAAAAGTATAGAAATGACTCAATATTTTTACAGAAGGAGGTTTCATGCTAAAGCTGTGAGTAATAAGGTAAACAGTACTCTTTCAGAGCTGGAGTTGGCAGTCTGATACAAATGAAAAACAAGGAAGACCCCCCCCTCACCCAATATTGTTTGTGTGTGTTTATATATATTTGTGTGTGCATATATAGATATAAGGCTCTGTGTGTTTATGTAATATGCAAGTATATCCATTTCCAGTATTAAAATATATATGTGTATGTATATATATATGTACTGGAATATATATGCACATTATATATGTATATACATACACATACGATAGTACTGGAAATATATATATATACACACATGCACATATATATTTGAATACTGGAAATGTATTGGCCAAATTAGTTTTATAAATGTTTTAATTCATATAAAAGTGAACTAATAGGGATGGTTTCTAGCAGCAGGGTACCTGCTACTCCTCAGGCAGCCACATGCACAATCTTAATTTCCAACAGATATCTGGCCAGTATGTGTTGCTGCAAACCATTAAGGCATTAGAATAATCATGTACAAACCCCCCCAGTCCTGCCCGTCCCCCCCCCACCACCACCACGTGCTTTCTTCTGCTGCAACATGCTATGTATGTACGTAGAGAAGGTTCATTTACAGAGGTATATAAGATTTATCAAGTTCAACAACAGGCAACACCCTTAAGGCATAAAAATGTCTCCTTGGTTTCCATGGGGTTTTATTGGCACTCCTGGCATCCGTTACTTAGAATGGACTTGTTGCTTCACACCAAGATGGCTTTTCATTAAATGTTTTGATTCATTCTCCATTTGTAGTACTCCAAGTGATTGCCATTTTCTGCCTTTTTTCTAGCGCTACAAAACCAGTCCCATATCCTGTCTTTATATGCTTGCTTGTTCTTTGGACCTTTCACACCAGGATTGGCTCTACTACAACAGTAATCTTTAGCTTCTTTGGGCAATTTCTGCTATGTATACTTTCACTTCCCACTCTTTGACAGCCCTTGCCCCGATGTATTTTATACTTATTAAGTGACAGTTCATAAATATAACTGCAAACAGAAAAGAAGAGATGTTTCTACAGGTGGAAAAAACAGACTAACAGTAACAGAGCAGAGTTCTTGTGAGGCTATAACTTTACACCTCTGTCCAAACCAAATTTAAACATCTTTCTTTTTTTAAACTGTCTTTGCAGTTATTGGAGAGCTGTGTCCTGCTCACTTGGAAGTTAGAGGGACTGGTGCAAGTTAACTTAACTGAGATCAGAATCAAACTCTGAGAAAGACCTGACAAACTCTCCTGATAGAGTGCTCAACTTTGTCAAGCAGAATGAATCATAACAGCAGCAGAGAAATGCTGTTTCTCTCTAAGATGCTCCAGCAGATTTCTATTAACAAAGTCTAAATATCCAGTTAAAATCAATGCCTAATAGTACCTATCTCCAATTGTGTGGGAAATATGTTGTGCAAATTTTGCTGAAGGATAGAGTCAAGTTCTATCTTGCATAAACAGTTCAGTCTCAAATGTAAAAATTTTTGCTCCAGGAAAAAATACATATAAGGGAAATACTATTACGCATGGTGAATATATGCAAATATCAATTCCACTCTTGAGAAAAGAGCTCTGGATCACTTCTGGCTTTGCCCACAGATCCAAGGCACTTTACTAATTTGCATTTTGATCCCTAGGAAACTGAGCTTGCCAATAAAATTTCTTTTAAACCAGGATACAAAATGATCATCAGGTCAGGTGCACCTAAAAAGGTGCATTTCTCTCAAAAGGCAGCATATCAAGCTCTTGGGAGAAAACATGCGACTTTGTAGACAAGAGGTCTGTGTCCTTTAAAGCAGGCTTTGCTATCTTAATTTTTGTTTCCTCTGTGAAAGGACTTGCAGCAGGCTTAATGAGCTACGAAATGTGATAGCTCACAGAATTCTCCCATTCATGTGCAGCTCTGTGTGGTTTCCGCCAGGCCTGGGTTTTTGGAAGCTTATTCAATTACTCTACTCTTCAGGTTTGCGTTTGTGAAAAACAGTGATGGAGTACAGTGTCACAGGTCACTTCTGATTAAACATCCCATCCTTCTTGCAGACATTTAGCTCAGAATCCATTTGTGTGCGACTGCCATTTGAAGTGGCTGGCTGATTACCTGCAGGATAATCCGATAGAAACCAGCGGCGCTCGATGCAGCAATCCGCGTCGCCTTGCCAACAAACGAATCAGCCAGATCAAGAGCAAGAAGTTCCGCTGCTCAGGTAATTAATTTATCCAGGCTGTACTGCACTTTCAATTCAGAAATAAGCAGGTCCAGAGAGCCTACTAATCGAATCTGCAGGACAGTGTTTGCTATAATGGATATTATGGAGCATCTTTTAAAATTAAATTTGGAAAATTCAGTTAGTTCTCCAGAAAGCCAATTACCTTATGGATTAAAAAAAAAAGAAAAAAAAAGGCGGGGGGGGGGGGGGGGGGGGCGGTCTATAGCTGTCTTCTGTGTGTCTCTTAGAAACAAAGAAAAGATAAAAGAGAAAAGCTTGTGACATTTAATTTTAAAGAATTACTAGGTTATAAAATGTCTAAGGAAAACAATGAAGATGTATATGAATCCATGTGGCAAATATCATATTTTGAAGGGGTGGAAGGTGGATGGATCGTCATTTGCATTTGGGCAAGAACTCTTATTGACCTTAATGAGAGCTGAGCTCAAGTAAGTTCTCAGACATAAAAGACTGAGAACAGTATGAGTGACATTTTTACACAACTGGCAATGGGCATTTCTGACCTAGGATGTGAGTGAAGCTGAGGGTGAGGGGATGGCATTGATTCACATACTTTCATAGATTTTTTTTTTTTTTTACATCCACAAGTAACATGCAGTAATTCAAGTAAAACTGCCATCGAAGTTGGTAAGATTTTTGGTTTTAGTAAGTTTTGAATCAAAACTTGCATCATAGTTTAGGCAAAGATTTTGTGCTGTGAACTAGATGGAAAAATGTTTCCACCCAAAAAAACCCTCCCAAGTAACATAAACACCTTTTTTCTCAACCCTATCCATTCTTTATTTATGGTCCAGCTATCAGTAAAAGGACCTTTATTGCCTTATACAGCGCAACTAAGTAGACTGCTTCTTCATGTGTTTTTTCTATTGGTTATATGTATTTTAGTTTACTGATTTTTGTATACTGTAAAGACAAACAGGTTTCAGTGAGCAAATCTATTAGTGTGTACTAAGAAGAAAGATGACTGTTATCGATGGAGTACCTTGCAGTGTTTTCTATAAAAATTACTATGATTTTTGTCTTTCCTCTGAAAAAAAACCCCACACCATGATAAATTGTGTTCTTGGTGGTAAAAGATTAATGACTCTAGATGGGGATGCAGCATGAAACTGAATGGCAGCAGCCCAAAACAAGCTGTTGTTCTTTGTGTGTCTCTGCAAGCAATATGCTGAGCTAAACCTTCTCTTTATGGGGAAAATAAAATAAAGATAACTTCATTTGCAGTCAGGTTTTCTTGGGCATGCTTGTTAAAGTCTTCAGTCACTTATGACTCAAGCCACAAAATTTATAACCAGAACTGAAATTATGACATACTTTTATCTAAGCTTTTGGACTGTGTCCGTCATAGTAACAAGATAATTAGTCAGTAATATTCATATTTAAAGAAACTCGAAATGAAAACGCATAAATATAATTTAAAAAGAAAAGTAGACTGCAGAAACAGATCACTATAAATCTGTACCCAATTTGCCGTTATTTTCTTCTGCTTTTATTAATAGGCTAGAGAAATTAATGTTATGTATGTGCATGCATGCCTTGAACAATGGTACAGGCTATTGGATGAAGCAAAAACCATCTGATGTAATTTATGAAAGGTCGTAGCTAAGAAGAGCAACAATGGAGAACACAGTACCTGGTGATGTTGAGAATAATATTTTGTGTGAGTTCTTATCTTGGGGGTCCTTTCCTTGAGGCATTAGGCTGTTTTTTCCTTGGTCTCCAGTTCTACGAGTATATCAAAACCACATGGAAAAGACATAAACCTGACTTATGAAGGAGGAGAGCAGGGATTGTACAGCTTCAGAACAAGGATTTCAGCTGGATGAAAGCTAATTCTATTCAAAAGCTCAATAGAGAAGATATCCTTTCCTGTAGAGTTTCCAGATGGCGATGAGATACATTGAACTCGACTCACTGTCTGCTCACATGAGACAGGGGGAATGTCTAATGGTTTAGAAGAATCTTAGTTTGTAAATCAATCCAGAGAACAGACATCCTTGGCACCTGTTCTGCTCAAGTTGTCCCTTTGAATCACGGCTGCTTCAGACTTGGCATTTAGCAGGAATTTTCATGTTTGCATTTTGAGGAATATGTTTCATGCCAGGATTTAATGCAGCACGTTTCTGTGCAGAAAGGTCCATGGGGTATGAATCTTCATCATTCAAAGTCAGACTATTGAGCAGTGCTTTGTGTTATCCAGGGATGAGCCTGCACAATCCCACTGGGATGGCAATGCTTAGTAACTTGTCAGTGTCCTTGCTGGCTGTGGGATTCTCCCTGTCTAGTTTTTACATCTTTTGCTCAGTGTATGAGAAAAGAAATTTTATTTTAAATCCTTTTGTAAGTGTGCATCTTTTTTCTCAAAGGGTTCTTGTTTCAGGATCCTGATACTTTCATGCAGTTTGTTTAATATATTTAGTATATGTCAATGGTCAGAAAGATGGTTTTGTGGGAGAAAGCGCAGTGAATGAGGGGTTTGTTAAGGAAGCAATGTGAGAGATTTTATCCAGACCTGGTCTTTGACCTTTGAGAAGTGACAAGGATGCACAGAAAGTGTGAGCTCTGTGGGAGTAGAGGTACTCAGCCAGTGTCAGTATCATACCCATGAGCAGTTAAACTTAGGTGGGCTTAGTACTTTGACATGAAGGAAAGGACCAGTTCTGAAGTCATAAAATTCTGAGGTTGTCCTGAAACAATCTTTGTGTTTTCCACATTCATTTGGATTCTACAAAGTATCAGAAAGGGGACTTTCAGGATGGACCTGGCATGAGAAAAAATGTGATTGTTCAGTAAATTAAGAGAAGAAAGGGAAGTGCTTTTTGTATGAGGGTAGGAGAGAGGAGTGGTTAGCAGGAATGGGGAAGAAAAGCTGAGATGTTTGAAGTTTCATCAGTCTTAAATGGTAGAGGAACGTCAAGAAGGTAATGTCAAGAGGACACATTCAGAGATGCAGATGGGCTAAATAGAACTGTATTTGATTAATTAAATAAAACCGTGAAGACAAAACTATGCAGCATAGTAAAAATAAAAAACAATTTAAAAAAAGCAAACCTAGAAAACTTCATTCTGCATATTGTTTCCTTCAGTTTTTATTTCAGCTCCCCACCATCTTTTTAGATAGTATTTAGCAAGGAGAACTTGCCTTCTTTTTTTAATTCGTCATCAAGGCACTTTTCCCAGATGCTATTTCCTCCCTGTACCAAATGACTCAAGCTTTTACTGATAATGACGGAGCAACATCTGCAAAGGTTATGAGTGGTCATAGGAAGGAGATTCTGTGCAACAGGTAGATAATGTGCATAATTCTTTTCAAAAGGAGAATTGGAAGCATTATAGCATGAAATGAAGGAACAGCAGGGAAAGGGGCATGTTTTTGCCTGGGGCTGTGAGACAGGCAAAGTTGTTGAATATACTATCAAATATGTTTAAGCCTCAGATTGCAATAGAAACTATTTCCCCTGTATTTCTGCCTTCCATTTAATGTGATGCACCAAAATAATAATAAACCTCCCCCTTGCCCAACTCTCTCCCCACAGCTATAGCATCTGAGACTAAAAAAGGTTTTTCTTGAGAGAGAAATTGGAGGAACAGGCTGTGACTAATTCTCTCTCTCTTATGTTTAGAAAAGGAAAATAGTGTCATTTTCAGTGGCAACAGTGAAATTCTGATGACCATTTTTCTTCTTGGCTGCATCTGCCCACTATGGCCACCTAAGGATCCAATGGTACTTGCCAGCCTTAGGTTACTGGAGGCTCCCATTCTTAGTAGGAATGGGGGGGGGGAAAGAACAACAAAAATCTTCTGCCCAGTAACATTTGATCAAGTTCACTACACAGCAGTTTTGTTTTCTAAAGCAGCACTGGGCTTTAGGAGGAAGGGAAATGAATCTATGAGCAGATTGTGTTGTCTCTGCGGTAGCTTATTGTCACTTCAAGAGTTGGCAGGATCCTTGATTGCTGTGTGACACTGTGTATGAAATGGCTTTTGCAGAGAGCTGCCCTTGTATTCAGCTGTATATCTTTTTTTTTCCCTGTGATGTGTTTGCATTTTTCAGTATATTGTATATTTCAAAAGCTGTGAAAGTTCTAACTACCATACTATTTCTGATGATGATCAAAGTGTATGTATATCTACGAGCATGACATCATGAAAGCTTTTTATCTTCTAATTCTTAGAAATAAGAATCTTATTTATAAGGTTGCTATTTGAAATACTGTGAAGTAAACCTGTCTTCCTGCTTCCTTTTGCGTTGGGGCATACATGTATCTAACTGACTTTAGTAACTTCAGTTCCAGATAGTGCTGTACAAATCAAAAGCACGTGGAATAATAGGAGGAGGACAATGAACCATCTGCTAGCACAATTCTCTCCTTTTTGGACACTGCTTCTTGTTAACCCAACCCAAACCAAAGTCAGCCTCTGTGGTACATATGGATCCAGAGCTTGCATATTTAGGGCTAGTGTCATATCTCTTGTGTTATCCCCTGTTATTAGATAGTAATGTAGTTGCTGTTTGTTCACTCATAATTTTTGAAGGCATTTGATAAAACGTCTTCTTACTAATTGCAGTTTTCCTCCTAATTCTTTGTGTGTCTTTTCCAGTCTCTTTCTTCATACATATTCACCTTTCTTGGATTACCTGTCTACTTTGGAACAGAGCTCATATTACTTGTGATCACCTGTAATTTCCTTCTCTCTTCTCTGCCTTGTTTCAGTCTTAGAAGCATAGAACTGCAGTGGATGGAGTGTTCCCAGTCAGAACGCAGGCTGCGTATTAGGGCTTTTCGTCCAGTCCCTACAGTAGTTCATACGTTTCCTGTCCCTTGGTTTCCCTAGGTTATCCCCTTCTCTGCTCTTAGTGACACGTAAACACTATTTAAGCTCCTTGAGCTCTCAAAATGAAAGATGCAATGTACTGTTACTCCTCAACCAGCACTTAAAAGTCATGAAAGGCAAGTGAATTTAATCCCGATCTTATATAATTTATCTGATTGAAATACTCTCCAGTTGTTCCCGTAATTTGCCAGTCACTCTGATGACAACTTTGCAAATTCCTTCAATATTTGTAAGGAAATAGTCATTTACAGACTGTGTATTCATATTCCTGCCCTTAGCATTTTCTGTCTGATGAAAAGCACTGATATCCACCTGCTCTTGTCTGCCTTGTTACAGTGCTGCAGCGACGTGCTCGGGCATTCGCGATTATGCCTTGCCCTTAGCGTACTGGTCTCCAGCAGCTCCTGCCTGAGCAGGCACCAAGCCCTAACAGCTCGTAGGTTTGTCCATGCTGGAGGTGACAGTGGTGGGGATTGGCAGTCCTGCACAGGATGCGCTAGGCCTGGTCACGTTTGTGGGAAATCTTGTCTGAGGCCAAGCTCCAGCACTTTTGCCCACCAGGGCTTTTGCTTGAGCAATGAGGGAAAGGAATATGAAGCATTGCCTATGATCTGGACAACTGGAAAATTAACCCCATTCAAGACTTCTTTCTGCGGATTTTTTGTGTGTGTTTTGCTTTGGTTTTATTCAGTTAAATGCTGCGTGTTCTACTTTTTTTCCCCTGAAAGACACAAAGACACAGCAAAAGTACGTTCAGAAACTCTCTGGAAATAGTGAAACAGAGGATACGCATTTTTTGTGCATAAGAATAATTCTATCTGAATGGAAGTTTGTTTAACAGCAACAAATCACCTGCAGATTAAATCCTAGACTGAATTCATAATTATGAACCTGAAGTCTTCACCGTACACTGTAAATGAGTGTATTTGAGCTTTGGTTTGCATGAAGTTTTTCTGAAGTTGAAGTCATTAGAGAACACAACACGACTGCTATGACTAATAGTAATGGAGCTTAATTCCCTTGTACTGTAGAAATGTTCCTGTTGAAAAAGTAATTTGGCTGTACTATATACTGATTATAGCCCTCCCTTTTCTGTAAATCTTTGATAGTAATTCAGATTTATGTTAATATTTGTGTCAGTTACTCTAACCCTTCACTAGCTCGTGATGAACACTGTGGTGAAGTTTTCTTGCACTGCAGTAGGGGGAAAGTAGGCAGAATGGAAACCAATTTACTCAAGGAAGCATAAGCTTAACATAGAGCAGGTGGTTCTGTTTGGCAGAGAGTATGGTTCTTAATTGGAAAGTAAATTGACGTGTCCCCATTAAAAAGTTTATTTTAAGGCTGTGTCTCATTTTATTTTTAAGTTGAAGTAGTCTTCAGAAAAACTAAATCTGAACTGCTTTGTTACCAGCCAACATCCTTATCTGCAATTATAGTAAAGAGGCAATGAAAAGAGGGAGAATTAATGTTTAGTCACAGATGCATCCATATCACTTAGGCATCCAAATAACATAGCTGTGCTAGATTCTCCATGTAGGCAGAGTACAGAGCTATATAGTTTCCTCACTTGAGATCTGAGTTGTCCTCTGGAGGTGTCTTCATTAGCTATGGCAGAAAGCTGAGTGATTACTCTTGTAACTCAGATACCTCAAAAACTAAGGTAGGGCAAAGTTTGTTCTCTTCTCTCACATTGCCATTGCGTGTGTTGAGATTAAACTGAACAACACTTACCAGAGATGCAAAGTTAGCACTTTTTTGTGTGTACAGCGGTCACTTGAATAGGATAAAGAAAATAATTGGAGAGGCATTGGCATGAAGAGAGCTAGTCAGCTAAAACCAGTGCAAGAATGTTTGAGCCTGCAATTGGACAATAAATTTTCGTCTGACTATTCTGAGACTGCAGCAGCCTCCTGAGGTGTTACAGCTTGATGGGACAGTTAAAAATAGGGTCCTATATACAGATTCTTAGCAAACTGTGGATTCAGTGACTGATACACAAACAGGTCTTGGATTACCACAGGTGAAATAACACTAAGAGCAAACCATACAATGCTGCTTGGATGTAGAGTATATCTAAAGGGTAGGGTTTTTCATGAAAACTGGCAAATATCTGGAGATACGATCATTTCTTTTTCAACTTTTTTTTTTAAATGTAATTTACAAAATAGTGTGCTTCCCTCTTTTTTTCTATTCTATTTTTCAAAAAAAAAAAAAGGGGGGGGGGGGGGGGAGGCTATATTCCTGCATATTTTTGTAATAATGTGCAACAATCAGAAAGGCCAGGATGTGCCTGTGGAGTGTTTTAGCTCTCATGTATTCTGGGGACATAAATTAAGGTTTTGGCAGACTTTGCATGCTGGTACCTCTTGTTCATTGTAGTTGATCATTAGCTTAGGCAGTTATTGTAAGTGGTGTTTAATTAGTGCAGCAGAGGAATAGAGACTTGTTCAAAATATTCTCTAGGGGTTTCTCAGGAAGACATTTGCAGGGCTCTGACTGCATTTGTTTCCAGTAGGATTGAAAGAGTTCATTGACACTGAAATTACTGAGTTTATTACAGATATTCCATTTAATACTGAAAATCAGTATATAATATAAAAGCCTTTGGAAGATATGAACCATTACCTTTCACTGCTGAACAGAGTACTGTGGATGAATTTACTTGACGAGCCAATGCCAGAATTGCTGCATTATTAAACCAGTGTAGGAAGAAGGATACGGAACTCTGCATTCTTCTTCACTAGTACCATACAAAATTATTGGCAGGAATGCTAGTTATAGGTATAATTTCTAAATAAATGAGGTGGATTCTAGGGTTGTGCATACTTTGAATGAATCATGGAAGAAAATTAATGCCTCTTTGTGCCATGTTGCATGAGTCACAAAAGAAAATTAATAATCTAATTTTTGTATCAGTTAGGACTCTGGCTAGTTTGGCAGCTTGTAGGGATTGAAGGTTTATTGTGTTAGGTTCCCCTAAAAAGCTGCTTTAGTTTCTTTCTTAGATTGTAAAGATAGACAGTAAATCAAATTGTCTTACTTTCATTGCTGCATGCAAACTCACAGTATGACGTGACTAAGTTAACACTGTACTTATTTTCTGGAGTTCTCGAGTAATTGTGTGTTGACTTTCTGCATAATAATGCTGGTTCCTAGCAAAATGGTGAAGAAGAGGCCCTTGCTGTATTATGTGTCATCTCTGCTCAAGTACTTGCATTGTTCTCCATGTAGGCAATGAATAATCTGCTTGATGCTGACTTTGTTCTTTGGGCAATGCAAACCCCTTACTAAGGAAAGTGGTATTTTTTTAAAAAGCACAAGCATTGACCTTCACTGAAGTCCAGCAAAATGTTCTGAGCAGTTGCAGAGGACAGTCACTTCCTCTCTCATTCGTGAAGCCTGCGAGAACATTGGAGATGTGACTTTCAAAAGCACTCTTCACTGGCATAGCTCTGCAGACATTAAAGTCAATGGGAGTTTTATTTCAGTAGGAGCAGTCAAGCCAGAACTGAATGCCCTACATTATATGTCAAAGTTGCAGGAATGAGTTACAAGAAGTAAAGCTGTTTGAAATAATCTAGGATGTTGGAAAGAGAGAATGCTTCCACCAGCAAATTATTTACAAAACCCAATAAATATTATGCCAAGAAACAGAACAACAAAATACTTCTGTTTGCCTTAACATGTCTGTAGTAGCATGTGTGTGCTACCTTGCTGTAAAGTGCAGTTGAAATCAAAAAAAAAGCAGCGGTAATTACAGATTGTCAGTGTAAGTGCCACCAGCATGAAAGGCCACTGGGAGCTGAAAGCAGGCTCAAAAGGAGCTTGGGGAGCATTTAATGCCAGAGCTTGGCCATCAGCTCAGAATCTACTATTGTTAATATGAGCTGCGGTATTTCAAAACTGCATTTAAATAAATGCAATTTGGACCAAACCAAAATGGCATTTGTACTGAAAGGAGACACTGGGAGAGAGTGAGTAGCTAATAAAGAGCAGTGTAGATCGGGCATTCAGTAAGTGGTGGAAGTTGTACATCCTTCCTGGAAGGAGCTGTTTGCAGTCCTTTGGTAGTATTTTCTATCATATTAGTTCTGTCTCTGAATTCGCCTGGGCTCTGTTCTTGTACACTAACCCCAATTGTGCTCCAGGGTGTTCCTGCAGTTGTAGCGTAAAGGATGACCTCTTGTATCCAGCACCTTTTTGCATGGGTGGAGTGGAGAGCAGCTCTCCGTGAACCTTCAGCTTGTGCTTCTCCATGCTGCTTCCTCTCAACGCTCTCCTCTCTTTGGCGCTGCCTAACTCTGACTCTGGCTGTTCATGGGGTTTTCCTTTGTGCTTGATCTAACCATGTGGTAGAACAATACAAATTGAACATGGTTCTGTCAAGCACCATGGAAGGCTGCATACTCCCTGCCGCATGGCATGCTGGGATACTTCTGCTGTTTTCAGAAGCACCAAAAGGTGAGAGATTCCCCCTTTTCTCACAGGAAAAATGAAAAAGGTGAAGTGTTGCTTAACCAGTCTCCCGGGCACTGCAGAGGGGAGCCCTAGTGATGTTTTCGACAGACTTTCCAGAGGGCTTGCATGCAGAATAACCATTTCTAAGTCATTAATCTGTTTAATTGCTCTTAGAATGAAGAAGTTAGGCATCCTGTTGATTAATATGATTCAAGGGTGATTCCAGCCGTACCTACAGAGATGAAAAATCATTTTTGACTTCTTACCTTATAAATAATATAAGCTACATCTCTCTATTCAAGCTGTCCAGTGAGCCCTTCTACTTGAGGTACACTTTGGATGCTGTTTCTGTAACAAGATGCCTGCTACTTAATGTAACTTTGGACCTGATCTGAGCAATCTTAATGTGCTGGCATTTTATTATGAAGGTCTATACTGCAAAAGAACTTCAGAAGAGTCTGCAAAGCATTATCTTTTATCTCTCAAAATGATATGGGTAACATGGCCTGTATGAAAACAGTCTTATCCAATAGTTACATAGCACAAAGCTGAGTCAGCATACCCAAATGGGCCATTTTAGCTTTGACAGCTTAGATAAGATCTTTATCATATTTCTGCCTAACTTCCCACCGCCCCCTGCCCCAACCCCGATGTAAAGTAGAGATAATTACACCTATTCATAAGTGACTTTGAGAGCCTCATATAGAAGTTTCCTTATATAGAAATACTGCCTCATCTTGCAGATTTGTTACATATCTGTTGTGGAGACATCAGAAGGACATCTGAGATTCTTAGATTTTACCTGTAATTAGTGATAAGAATTAATACTAGTGACGTGAAATCATGGCAAACAATGTACCTCCTTTTTTTCCTGAAAACCTATGAGAATTTTGATCTAGTGGTTACATGAAGAAGTGATTGTCGGGATTCCTGGGTTTTTGTCCAAGTTTTAGACCAAGTGATCTCTGTGATCATATTTTTGTTGCCAAATTTGAGGATGCATCTTTTCTAGAATGAATGTATCAGCTCAGTATTCAAGCCCCTCTTGAGACAGCTTGATTTTTCCAGAACAGTTCATCCAGCACTCCTTTTAAGTCCTTTGGGCAAAGCTAAGTTTTAAAAACTGAAATCAGGTTTGCCAAACAATGCTTAAAAAGAAGAATAGGACAAAAAGGTATTTGTCTCAGTTGCTTAATTTCTCCATGTGGGTGTTAGAAAGGCACCTAAAATTTTTGAGCACTTGGAAATGTGGTGTTTCTTTATCTCAATATTGCTGTTTTGTAGAATTACATAAGTGTTTGTTTTATGATACTGAGGAATTGTAATATCCTGGTACCTAATAGTGGTATCACATAGGTTGTGAAATGAAAATGTTATCAGAGTAACTAACAATTCAGATAAACAGAGTTGCCCTCAGTTAAACACAGACCTTGCTGTTGCCTTGGCTCCTCATTTTATAGCAAACTTAATTCTTTTTAATTTTGGAAATTACTAGAAACTCCTAAGTAATGTTTTACATTCAGCCAAGCTTCACAGATTTGTCAGCTACAGTGCACACATGCTTTCAGGTATAATAATATGACCAAATGGCTGGTCTGGAATAGTAAAATGAAGCCAAGTGTTTCTTCTGTGCCTGTCCTGCATTTCTTTTCCATGGCTTTCCACAGGTTATTTTATAGTGTGCCAGAAGTACTGCATGCATGTGATGGTTAATTGTACTTCCTGAATCCTGTCATGTTCGCTCAGAGCCCTGCAGTAGTACACTGATAAAGCCCTGTGTGTAGAAACAGATATACGCACTTAAATAGTTCTGCAAGCAGATGGCTGAATTTCACATTAGTATCCCAGATGGGCATATCTTAATAGAGCAGCCACCTGTCCAAGTGATCTCAAGGCTCAGGTCAAAATAGTAAATTTTATCTAGTCTTTGGCAGGTGATTCCTGCTCTCTCACAGTCTAATGGATGACCAAGTACTTGCTGAGCATATACATGCTATTGATTACTTTTGACTCAGTGCTTACTTGGGTAACTCTTATTTAAACTCATTTAGAAGGAAAAAAAATGGAAGAGGAAAAAAAGAGAGAGAAAGAAAGAAAGAAAAGTACTAAGGTGATGTTTGCTCCCTTCCTCTCCTGTTGAGCTGAGAGGGCTTCCCCCTGTTGCAAGCGTGGAGGCAGTGGACTGATGCCCAGGCAAGATCAACTTCTTATAGCTGATGCAGTGTGGAAAGTTGTATGCCATCAAGAGAGTGAGACTGCTAAATCAAAATGTGGTAAATATTCTTTCTTTATTTTGCCAGAAAGCTCGAGAGAACACTGAAAACTGATTTTCACCCTCTAACGTTACACACCCCTTTTTCTCCTTCATAAAGCATTCCACTTACTTTCCCATCCTTCTTTTTTCCCATAGGAAGATGAATCTCTTGTATCCACCAGTAGACTAAAAATTATGCTTAATAAATTTTTACCCTGTGTAACTTCATGACATTTGTGATTATTCTTTCAAAGAAAGCTTTTACAATGAAAATTAGAAGTGCTTCTTCAAGGGTTAATTTGGGGATTTCCAAGACACTTTCTGATCAGTGAAAAATTTCAGTGGGTTTTTCAAGGCGTACTGTAATTGTAGAAGTTTTAATAAACTCTGGTCCTGATAACTGTTCATCTTTGGCATTATTTCCAAGGAATCATAAACAACCAAATGTGCTGTCTCATAGACCTAAGAAAGAATAGCTGTATGTTCTTGTAATCAAACCATAATACGCTCATCACTTGACATTTTAGTCTGACTACCAAGCCTGCAATTTTTAGGACTGGAAATCAGATGGGGTTTTTTGAAAGGATACGAGTTTAAATGATGGTCATGTGGGGAAAGGCTTAGACTGTATTTTTATAATATTTTAAAATGTGCAGTGGTCCTAATATTTTAAGTGCTGTAGTGTCAAGCTAAAATACGGAAGCAAAGTCTCACCTTAAAGGTACAATTTACAATAATCATGATAACAAATTATTTAGCACCACAGAAGTGGTAATGTACAAAGCTGCATGTGATGTTTCTCATAATCTAGTTTGGAATTACAAAACTAAACCGAAGTGTGTCTGTGGAATCGAAATGTTAGATTGCCTGCAGAATTGCTTGCTTTCACTGCATCACCCTGTGGAGGTAATGTGTAACATAAATTAAAATAATAGTGGATTTAGGTGACTTCTTTTTTCTTCCAGAAAATAGCATGCAGTCATAAAATGAGCAGTGGTGTATTTATCAGTCTGGGAAGGGGAAGCAGGTGATGAATGTCATCAAGTCTCTAAAAACAAATTTCAGCTCAGGTTTAAGTTTTTATTGACGTTTTCAGGTTCTTAAAAGCTGTACTTGCTCAGATCATTCCTGAGAAAGACTTGCAATTGACTTTTAAAACTCTGGAAAAGTTAAAAAATACTTTTTGGTAGTTATGATCACATAGCATTACACAAGGTTCCTGAGACAATTCTGGTGCTTCCATTATGAAATATGAAGTGAGTGGGCAGGTATTGCATGGTGGGGTCTTGGCAACACTTTGCTTACATACACATTTATTAATACTCCTGGTTCCTTGAAGCACAGAGATCAAGTTTCCAACCTGCTGTTATTAAAAGAGAAAAAACAAACCTGAAAAGGACAGATTAGTTCACTGAGCCTAATTGGAAAAGCATTTCATTAGAACGGGTCAAAAACCTAGTCAAAGAGGTCTGTTAATCATGGTATAATGGTACATTAGGGAGTGCTTCTCACCAAGTATGGTCTACCCGTTCCTTAATTAAAATGAAAATGATTTAAACTGCTATTACTTTCCTTTGCTGTTTGTTTAACATAGTTAATAAAGGTATCTAGTTGTTGGAAAATTGACAAGGTTCTTTCATAAAAGATTGCTCTCAAAAATAGTTCTAATAGCTGAGATCTGAAAATTTCAGGCTTTTTAATGACATCTTTAAAAATCCTTTGTCATTTGAATGCACCAAGATAGCTCCTGCTTTCATGAGATCCCCTTTCCCTGTTGCTGGACTAAGTTCCAAATGGGAAGAAGTGACTTTGCTGGAGCTCATTTGAAGCAGACTCCAACAGCTAACTAGACGTGCTTCAAAAAATACCTTTAACAGGTAGGCTTGTTAGACAAGGAATTAATCTATCAAGGGAAGAGTGGAAAAACAGAGGCTAGTCTTGGGAGTAATTTGAAAAATTGCTGAACAAAAATCTTTGGCAGGTATTAAAATTGTGTGCAGGAGCTGGGAGCTGACAGGAGGCGGTGTTGAGAATAGATTCCATAAAATCTCTGATTGCTGCAGTTATCAGGAACTGTTTGATGGAATATATTTTCCTTTTATTGCAGGGTCAGAGGATTACAGAAGTAAATTCACCGGGAAGTGTTTCATGGACCTTGTCTGTCCCGAGAAGTGTCGCTGCGAGGGAACAATTGTAGACTGCTCTAACCAAAAACTCATCCGATTACCCAGTCACCTTCCTGAATATACTACTGATCTGTAAGTGCTGGCTCTCCAAGATGTGCTCAGCGGGGCATGTTGGTTTTCCTAGTTTTTAAAGGCTGTAAAAGGGACTCAGACCAATTCAAGGCACCTTCTACTTTAATCCCTGTGTGAAAAAGGGGAAGTTAATTTTATTTCAAAGGAGCACCACAACTCTCTTATTTCCTTAGCATTCATGCCAACTGTGGGGATGAGAAAGGAGCCATGGCCCTGTGCATCAGCTGCCTGTGTGTGTCTTCTTGAAGTGTTGACCTGTTATGTGGCCCAAGCTGCATGGTTCCTTTCCATTCTACCTTTGAGTCCTTTGTCTTTGCATCTGGTCATTTTCATTTAAGAAATGGATTAACCCTTTTTGAGTTAAATCTGTGATCAGGAGCTCATTCCATCTCAGCAGTGCCTGCTATTTGGATGAAGTGGCTCTCACTAAAACTAATGTATTGTTAAGCTATAAGTGATTTTATGACATTTATTTGCTTTTAGAGATTCTTCAGAATTATAAACATAATATACTGCTAAAGAGAGTATGAGAAAACACGTTTATTACTTAGTAACTGAAGAATCTGGTTCTTTTGTTATATTAGTAGCCCCTTCAAACACAATTCTCTTTTTGCGTTAGTATTCTATTTGCGGTACGTCAGGTACTCTGTTTAAATCCCCATAAAAATTGTTGATCTGAAGTTAAGATAGAAAAATATGAAAGCGTGATATCCAGGAACACAGCAAAGTTTCTACATAGAATAATGGAGCTACATGTAATCAGAGAAACAATTTTGCATCCAAGCCTGCCAAGGCAGTGGCCTTTGCATTAATTTTGAAGACCAGTAGACTTTGATGGGAAAGGACCTGAAACCAGGTCCCTTCTGTTTACATGGACCACATCTCCAATTGCATGTCTTCTGTAGCAGAATGCGTGAGGGAGGTTTAGTTACACAAACAAGGCTGTGTAATGGTTAAGGTTAATAATCCCTTATCCTGTGCACTGGAAGAAGGCAGCATTCTGACACTGTCCTTTGGCATTATGCTCTTAAAGGCATCCTAAGCTTTTACTGTAGATACTCTTCTATGTTCCTTTTCCTTCAAAGCTAAACTCTTTTCACTCCAGGAGTCTGCGAGAGATGGCAGATAGTGTCTTGCTTAACAAAGGTCATAGTTCTCTGTGTGGCAGCCCTGTATGTCACAGACATATATCTATAGACATCTGTGAAGTATTAAATGCCTCTTTGTTTGTTCCTATCAGGCGTTTGAATGACAATGATATTTCTGTTTTGGAAGCTATCGGACTCTTCAAGAAATTGCCCAACCTCAGAAAAATGTAAGTTTGCGTTACTTGCTTGTTAGAATACATGCTGCCTTGGATTATAAAGAAGGAGGAAGGGATTATTTTTTTATAGTTTAGTACTGCAGTAGCAGAAATTGCTTTTTTAATGTGAATTTAAGGAAACTGAATGAGTTGCCTGTTAAGTGGACAGGCCCAGTTAAACCACAGTGACAGATGGAGATCCCTAGGCTGACATTTCAGTATTCTTTAGGCTGTATTTCTTAAAGTCTTCAACTCATGGAGACTGAACGGAATTCTGTCCTGGAATTTATTCAGATGTATGCTTATTGTTAGAGATGGCTACAAAGTTTAGCATTTTGGTTTTGTCTTTTGAATGTATTGTGCAATTCCAACTAGTGTGATTGTTTCAAATAGTCAAGGGAAAAAAATATTACAAGATATAGATGATGGCAGCTTCTTTTGATTATTACTGTTTTAGAGAGGAGAATCAATTAGCTAATTTAGAGATCAGTCATTCAAATATATCTGTATAATTCTGTTAACAGCCTGAGTGCTGGCACTGTACAAAGTATACATTTAATAAGAGCTGTGTTTTGGAAAGAGGATAACATGTTAGATACCTCCTGATAGTATTCTAAATGGATCTTTCTGAAGTTATTAAAAGTTTTAATAATTGGCCCCCCTTGCTAATGTCTCATCTAACTGTTTATTTTCAGTAAGATTTTATTGCTAGAGTCAAGGTAATTTAGGGAAACCAACCAACCAGGCTTTTTGTTCTGCATTCATTTCACATGGTTTCTGCCATCTGGATCTTCCTAGCCATTTGAATCCGTGTAAGATCTCAGGGGCTTTGGAGACAACTGTGGTGGGATTCTTACGTCAGTTATATTTCTGCAAGAGTTTCAGATGCAGCACTGCAGGTTTGGGAGCGGGGGTTGTATTTGTGCAAGTACAGGCCACCAGGTTTGGGGAATCAATCATATACATTAGCCTCGTATTTTATGAATGCTCCGTAAGTTGTAGCTACAGTGCACTTAGAAAAAGTCATTGACATTGTTGAAGTGCTCTGTTGGCTATGTAAGTAGATAGTAAATGGGAATGAAAAATGCATAGTATATAAAAGTACAAACAAATTGAAAAGCTTGTGTCCTCATCAAACCTTCAGGATTTATGTTTCGAAAACTGGAGAGTTGTGATAGCTGGAATAATGTCTTTCATTTTATTTAAAACTTATTCTAGGCAAGTTATGGTGCTGTCCTTCCTGTTCCCATTAATCACTCAGGTGGGAGGGATGCCTCGAAAGGGCTGTATTGTTATGCATAAATGCAGCATGAAACAGTTACGAGAGGGTTTTTTAAGCATTTGTTTCCTGTGAAACAAAAAATCTTTCTGCTCTGTTCTTGGTAGACAATGAGAACTGAGGTGAACAGGTGCAGTTCAAACAGATGGCAAAAAGAAGTTGTGCCTACACCTCTTAAAAAGTGTCTTTCATATGGATTTTTAGTGGCAGCCTACAAGCAGAGGCTCTTTAGGTAATCTTTGTAGTTGAGCTAATTTCTTTTGTTCTACCTGAGGTTGTAAAGAAGTATCTCAATTTGAGTAAAGGAATTGTCTGAAAAGGGTGGGGTTTTGTATAAGCAGAGCAACATTTCAACCATAACCTTAGTATCTTGATCCTTTAAAAGCCAGATTAGACTTCTTTTTTTCTAATTCTCCTAGGCCCATTTTGTGAAGGGAAGGGGTTACCAGGAAAAAACAAACAAGCAAGCAAACAATCCTTTCCTTCTATGTTATTATTTGGCCTTTACTACATATCCTTCTGCTAATAATAGACACCTCTCCATCATGCAAGAAGGGAAATGTAGGTAAATACCAGTGGATGGGATTGCTGCTGCTAATGGTCCTAATGCAGCAGCTGTGTGTGTGTGGCAGGAATGTGGTGCATGTGCTCTTCATTAAGTCTTACTGCTGCTATTAAAATAAGGAGGAATAATATTGATCAAACCCCCATTTTTCAGTGCGTGTAAGGGACAAGAACTTTTACTGTTATTTGTTTGGCAACATTGACTCTGTCTCATCATACTCCTTGTCTGTTCAAGTGTTAAAGGAAAACAGCAGGTGGAAAAATCTGTCTGGAAATTGCATTGCTTCCTAGGCTTAAGAAAACAGTTCAGAGCTTTGCAGTGGCAGACCATTAGCCTAAATCACCTTTTTTTTCTTTTTTTCTTTATTTAATCTCTGTAATTCTTTTTCTTCTGAAATGAATCTGAATATCTGGAATCTGGATATCTGAATGGGCATTTGAATCATTGCCCTCTGATTGTCCTTCACTTCAGTTTAAGACTAGTGACGGATCTGTGTCAAGGAAATTTGCAAAGAAACTACTTTAAGAGTACTGCGGTTCCACTGTGGCTAGTAAAGCTCCAGCATAATTCCAGAGAGAGAGGAATTAGCTCTTCCTTCCTTTTGATGGGTGTTTCATCTTGGTGCCTCCTCGTCTAACATTATGCTTAAGTGTAGCTTTGCTTTATAACATAAACACTCTGAGGTGGTCTGTAAATTGGACCTTAAGGAGGATTCAGATTTTACTTGCATTCTAGGTGTACGCTCACATTTTCTCTTTTGTCACTCAAACTCCGTCAGTTGTCTGTGTCTGTGTGTGTGTTGTGGTGTATCACAGCCTCTTGGGTTTTCTAATAAGATTCCAAAGGGAAGTAGTCATAGATTTGGCATTGACATAGTAGGGTTACTCCAGTGTGTATATGTGAAAATAGTCTTTAATTATGTATTCACATAATAATTTTCAGTTGCACGATTGTCCCAATCCCTTGCTATGTTCCTCGTCTCCTGACTCAGTGCGGTTTCTGTTCTCACCATGTTTTGCTTCAGTGTAAGGCCAGTGTCCTGTCCGTCTTCTCTCTACCTCTCTCTAGCCACTGACAAAACTCCTACTCTTCTCACTCAGGCTCCCTTCCTAGCCCTCACGCACAGTTACTCCGCCGCATTGCCTTGAGCTGTTTTTATAGCCTTCACAGATCTCTCTGGGGCCCCCTTTCTATCCAGCCAAGGACATTACTTCTTAATACTACCTGGGATTGGTAGAATAGATACTTGGATAAAGAAATGTGCCCAGTCCCAAACTTTGCACAGTCTGTAGCTCAGTGTTGTGCACTGTCTTGAGAGACATTGGAAGGTGTCATGTGAAAAAGAATCTGAAGTCAAAAAAATCTCTGGAAAATTAGCTCCTAAAATTCACATTTTCCAAAAAATTTGTCTTGCAGTCTCCTCGGACTGCGGCAGGAATCTTAAATCTCTTTGTTAAAGACTAAGAATTCAGCCAAATCCTAACAGATTCTCACAGGAAGATGTATCCTTTGAATAAAACACCTACATCGTAGTTACCAATTAACAAATTTGAAATCAGAATTTGAGTGCTTTGAGCTTTTCACAAAAAGATTATCAGAGTTTTGAGATACATTTTATTTTTATTTTTATTTTTCTTGTATCTACCTCTAAACATGAAAAGGACATCTGACAGTTCATTCTTTTCAATCTTACCAATGTTATAAAGTAAACATAAAAAAAAAAAAGAGAGAAGTGTCAGACACCCTTTGCAATAGGTGGTACTGCCAACCTCACCTCTAATATAAAATTAGCTTTTGGGGTGTAATTTGTCTGTAAATATTCCTTCCAGGCTGAATCTTATTGTATGATGTGTCAGCCCAGGATTTAATACATTTTAATGCACAACAAAATTGAAATCTTGATATAGAAATTTAAAGGTCACAGATCCATATGCAAAGTTATGCCACATTTTATTTAGGAATTAAATTGCTAAGATTACCCTGCTGGTTTTGAAAAGGTTAACATGTCTGCATATGCCTTTTTTTTTTTTTTTTTAAATCAACTTCAATAATTAGCTGCAAGATCCCATATATGTAATGCTGTTTTCATAACCTGCATTTTAATCCATCTTTATGTTTAATGCTTTTTACAGTAGAATAAAAAGGTTGATGTAGATTCCTGTAGACAGATCTAACCAGGTCCAGAAGTAATTTACTGGGTTCTCCAGTGGGTTTTGCAAAATGCCCAGAACTCTGTGATGCTTTCATTGCATTCTTACCATATTACCTCACCTGATCTTGCAAGTGTAAAGGGATGACTTGTCTGTGAAAACTAAAGTCACATTACAGTGACTTCCAGGCTCCAAGAACTGTGTTGCTAGTATTTTGCAGGGTGGTTACAAAAGAGCAATTTGAATCTGCTTGAAGTGCAGGAGAAATACAAGGGTGTGTTTCTGAGCTCCACAAGAGTGGGAGCAGCTCCATGACTTGGGTTTGGGGGAATATCCTGTCCCTGCGAGATAGAAAGGCTCCACGTCCTACTGCCCTCCAGCCCTGGGAGCTGGAAGCTTCTGCCTTTCACAGAGGAGTATGTTGCCAGTGGGAGATGATCTCACTCAACACAGCAAGATCTCGCATCAGGCTGGGGTGAGAGGCAACATTACCATTCACAGAGGTAAGGTTTTGACTTTTGTGGAAGGGAGCAGTTCTTTGCTCTCAGCAACTACCAAATTCAGCGTGAAGCAAACACTGGGGATCCCACAACTCCCTGGGACTACCTCAAGTTGTTAATCAGTGAAAAAACCCTCCAGTGCTTGGGGACTCCCAGGGCAGTGGGAGCCTGGAGGGGTCTTCTGGCCATGGCAGACAGGTTCAAGCTCCAAAATCCCCTGGGTACTTAACTCAGCGGGAGCACGGAGATATACTTGCTTGCTGAAAATGGGATGCTGACCCACAGGGAGAAGCTGCAGCTCCCAGATGTCAGCTCCAGAGCCTGCCCACTCCCCGGTGCCTACAGGAAATCAGTGGGAATGGCCATTCCTACTGAGGTCCCGACAGCTGTTTCTGCAGAGAAAAAATTGGCAATGAGCTCACATTCAAAATAAAAAGGTGAACTGCCATACTTTATGCACTGCTGGGGAGAAAGGGGACTGACTTTTTTTCTCAGAAAACAAGAACAGTAAAAAATACTTGCCTCAAAACCTGAAAGGGACATCTAACAGTTCATTCTGTTAAATCTTGCCAAAGTTACAAAGTGAACATAAAATATGGTCTTATAATAGGAAGTGTCAGGCTGTCTCAGCAATAGCTGGTACTGCCGACCCCACCTCTAGTATATAATTGCCTTTGGAGGCTTAATTTGTCTGTAAATATTTCACCTACATTGAATTGTATGGAGTGTTAGCCCAGGATTTAACACATTTTACATGCAAAATGAAACTGAATCATGATAAAGTTTGCAGACCAGAAGTCAGTTTCAAAACAAAATCTCAAGTTTCTTGGGGACGTAGAAGTAGTTTGTGTCCTTGGAAACAGCTGTTACCTGCTGTTCTTTTCCCTAAGCATAAATTTTGCCATGGCAATTGAGGTTGCAGTCATCTGTTACTTGTTATACAGAAATGGACTTTATTTTCTGGAAATAATATTGTAGACAGTGTTGTGGTACATGGCATTTGGGCTCGTCATCTGCCTCCCTTTTTCTCCAGTGAGGCCATCCGTCTGCTCTGCTGAATGAATGTAGGAGTGTCACTGGGTGTACTTCATTGTCTGTCTGTAGTATTTAAGACTTTCAGTGCCATCCTGCTGCTGAGAACAAGATACTCTATAAAAGCCAGACAGACTGCTGGTAAAAGCTGTAAAACCTTCTCAGCCTCCTCCAGAAGAATGCAAACAGCATTGGGATTTTCCTCCTAACATATACTTAAAAATTCCAAACATGTCACCAACCGACGGAAATATTTTTAGGGAAACCCCCACTCAGAACAGGCTGTTTGTATGATAAAACTACAAGGTTCAAGGTGAGACCAAGCAGAGCCTTTGCAGTTGGACTGCACTCTGGTGGTTGTTCTTGTGGGAAGGTGTGTCAGTAATGCAGCGATGAATAGCATGCTGGAATGTTAAAATTGACCCAGCAGGTATAGCAGGATGAGTGGTTCTGTTAAGCCTGAATAGAATCCAGCTTGTTCTGTGTTGAAGTTATAAGATCAACAGAAATAATATTATTATAAACTTTAGCCATAAAGTAAGTAAAATGTGACTGAAAAGTGAGCTGTGTGAACAATGTCACCTTGATAGCTTCTTAGATCTGTTAATTTCCTATTCACGGTCCCACATAAAGTAAACCCAGGCTTTCTGAAAATTTCTTTTGACCTCTTGCCCAACATAAAAGTCTGGAAATAGGATTAAACATTATCACCAGGGTAAATCACGGAGTCCTTATGGAAACAATAACGTTTCTTGAGTGACCAGGTTGACTATAGTTTCCCATTTGGGTCTTGCCAGAGGGCATAAGTATCTTGGGAAATAGTCAAGACTCATTTTCTTTTCCACCATCTTTCAGTATTTCAAGAAGAATTCCTTACAGAAGCTCAGCGTTGCAAGAGGATGGGGCTTTTCTATAATGGGAGTTTGCTATAAAGGCTGTCAGAAGTTTTTTTCTGATTAAAAAAAAAATAATTCCTTGTCAAGTGCTATGATCATATATGAAAGATTCTTTTAGTGCTGGGAAGGATGGAGTAGAGCTCTCTGAGTTGCAGAGCAGGCAAATGTTTCACTGCTTTCATTTTTCAAGGCTTATATCAGCTGATTATTTTTGCTGGTAATTCTAGACTAAAAAGTATGTAATTTCTCATGTTTATTTTTCTAGCAGGTCAGACTTTTAGGAGGATACATTTTTCTTTTTTTTAGTGAATGAGTGCTGTCATCTACAATTTTTGTTTGTTTGTTTCATTCTGATATGGGAAGCTTTAATTCAGGAAGACAAATAAAGAAATCCAGGTTGGCAGAACATCTACTTTAACAATACTCCAAGTGGGATTGCAGGGCAGTGTCGTCTTTACCTATTTATTATTGTAACGTTTGTCTTTTCTCTGCCTTGCAACTTTGATTCCACCAGAGCATTTAATCTTGGATTTTCAAATCTTTTGCATGGGAAAGTTATATATAAGAGGCTTCTTCTGAAACTGCTAGTATATTTTTGGATAATTTTGTGTTGTTGAAATGATCAGGCATTATTAACTCAAATGAGTGCGGTTCCCTATCTGCAGAAGTTCTTTGGCAGCAGTTAAAATTTAGATGGTCTGGATTGTATAAGGGTCCCAACTCCTTTGCAAATTATGGCCAGCCTTTTTCTCCAATATTTGCTCTTTTTTGCCTTAAGCATCCAGTAATCCCTTAAAATTGCACCCATGTTTTAATATATGTGACTAAATATCTTTTAGATGATAAACACTTAAAAAAACTTTGTAACTACAAATATAGGTCAGTTTGCAATCTGTGAATTGAAAGTCAACCTCTTTGTGTATTATAGTAACTCACCCTCCCTTCCCACAAACATTTACTTATTTATTCATTTATTTTTGTGCAAATATGCATCACGGCATGATCTTTACCAGGAAAGGGATCATTGAGAGCATTTATTTATGCCAGCATTCAAAAGAGATGCTGAGCTATAAACATTTCCACTAGAGAAATAGCTGAGCCCCAAAATTAAATGCATATGTCAGAATATCCTTCCTTGACTTGCTTTGACACTGAACATAAACTCTTCATGTGAGTGTTAGCACAAAGCACTAAACTTCTGGAAAGCAAAATCTGCGTATAAGTATTTCTATATGTTTTTATGTTATTTTTGGCTGATTGCTAGCATACTCCTTTTCTTTCTGATCACAGAATGCACAAGAGGTGATGGGCCACATGCTGTAGGGCCCGCTATCTGACAGTTGTTCAGCGGACATAAACCAGCATACTCAAGTTTCCCACATGAAACATGTCTCCAAGACTCAACTTTTTTTTTTTTTTTTTTTTTTTTAATTATGTGATGACTTCTGCAAAGAGCAAGACCCACATTATTTCTATCTGAGGCCAAGCTGTCCTGTTGCCATGTCTTCTGTCAACTTTTATCCCAACAAGATTGCCTGTTCTTCTGAGCAGAGTAGCCCAGGTGTTAATCTGATACCTTGTCATTTGTTTTATATCACCTGGAATTGGATTTTGAAACTATTACTCATGCTGTGTGTGTACCGGGATCATTTCTGGAATAATGTGCTATTCAGTATGAGTAATAGTGTTGGAATTTGGTGTCTTCTTGGTAGCAAGAGCATATCTTTTACTTTCCCTTTTTAGTTGTAGACAGTAAAACAAAGAATAGTGTTTCCTGTCATAAACCTAAACAAATGGGATTACCCATCATAATCTATACAGGGCATCATAGAAGATACTTGAAGGACTGAGGCCCAAGGTTTTAATGTGCTTAAGGCCTTTTATATAAATGTTTTAAATAATTAAATGCCATTTATTTTTATGCATCTCTAATGGCATTTTATCATTCAGAAGTTTTCACTGGGTTTTTCACAAATATGAAATATTCACAAGATTAATTTTGCATTTCATCAGAACTTCATTTGACTTTGTAGATTGAAGTTTTCCAATGTTGATCTATAAGCAAACCTCTTGAGACTGTATAGGCAGAGTAAATATTTAGAAAATAATGCTGTATATTGCAGTAGCTGTGAATTGAGAATTAAGTGATACTCATTTCATTTTGAGTGGTGGTGTTAAATTTAAGTGCCTGGAAGTTCATGAGTGCACATATTAAAATTTGTATTAGTTATATGCAGTCACACAATTTTGTATGTTATTCCACTGTTGAGTTTAAAGAGAGTAAAGGTCCTGGTACACTATAAAAAAGTGGTCCATATTTCAATGTGTGGTACCTATTTCAATAACAGTAACATTAACCGATTCTTGCCAGATGAGCACCCAGTCCCAAGCATGGTCCATAACTTCATGGATATAAATCAGATGTTAGAAACCCCTACTTATTGTATCCCTGAGACCCTTATAAGCAAGAAAGACATGAGGTGTAAGAGCTGGTAATTCTGTTAATTTAAATACTCTTGATATATCTGATATAATTGTGGTTTTGATGAGTGAAGGGGAGCTATTTGTAAGTACAGTAGGTATACTTTTGCAATTCTGTATGCTCTCCTTGCTGAATGAATGTCTCTCTAGATAACCACTAAAAGGCACATATTCTTCCTATCTTCCTCCTTCCAGTGTGATGACGTATGTTTGGAATAAAACGCTAATAATTTTCTTATTGTGACTGGTTGTGTTCTTCCAGAAATCTAAGCAACAATAAGATCAAGGAGATCCGAGAAGGCACATTTGATGGAGCTTCAGGAGTGCAGGAACTGATTCTGACAGAGAATCAACTGGAATCAGTGCATGGACGAATGTTTAGAGGCCTCACAGGGCTAAAGACATTGTAAGTGCAAAGACCTGTCTTTCTCTGTTCCTCTCTAAGTTGAGTGGGAGTGGTCAAGTTGAGCAATGCCTGCTAAAATATCTCTTACTAGACAACGAGCTTTAAGGCAGGGTCTTGTATCACTGTCATGAAGTCTTCAATATATTTCTAGTCCTGGGTAAGTTTGAGATTTATCTGCTATTTCTGTGAAAAAACAGATTTTCAAGAATTTCAGGAGTAACATGATGGTGAACCTGTCATGGGTCAAATTTGGGCACTTTTAATCATTTAATGCTTTTGTTATTTCCTATGGAAACAAGGCATTTAGAAACATGTTTGCTATCTATTAGTCCATCCTCCCGCTCTGCCTCCACCTAAATTAGAATTGTTGGTCTGCTCAAACCAAGCCTCAGAGTAGGCTATGAGCCTAAAAGATTTTTAATATCCTACGAACTATATGAAATCAATAGGTAGGGAGAGGAGAATGACTCAAGTTACTGCTGCCACCAAAACAGGCATAGCTAAGCAACTTCGAGGTAGGCATAACCAAGCTGCCACAGGTCCTGCTGACAGAAGGTAGCTGGCCACTTACTCTGCACCAGGTGTAGTTGCTCATGAGCACAGGCATGGCTTTGGACTAGCCACAGCATACTCTTTCTTGCCTGCACTGAGTACCATAAAAATTACGTGTGGGTATACTATTAATGTGGTCATGTTTGGGGAGAGTGTGAAGGAGATGTAGAGTCCACATGCATAAGAAATCAGTTTGGAATTACTTCTGTGCTTAGACAACCGTTGTAATTTATTTCTGAGAACTAACACTTAAACTCATAGTACCTAACAGGGATTTATTTTTGTGTTAAAAGTTATACTGGAAGAAGGCTCACAGACAAGATTTCAAGATGGTGTCTAATCCACCCCATCCACCATCCTGAGAAGCAGTCAGGGACTAGGTTTCTGGTGTCAGCAAAGACTCACGCCAGATGATATGTATGATCTATATATGAAAAACACCTCTCTTGCCTAGTCTTCCCTGCTGTAGAAAGCAAGCACTTGACTAGGTGGATGTTGTCAGTCCATAGACTCTAGGAATCAAAATGCAATTTAAAATCTGCAATTTATTAATTAGCAGCAGATACTTCTTATGTTGCAAAGTATCATGGCACAATTACTTCAGTCCTTACTCAAGTGTAAAAAGAAAATCAAGTTTCACTTCAAGGACTTTGGCCTGTAATGATGAATAGGGAACTTTTCTTTTGCTATTCCTTTAACATTTTTTCTTCTGTGGTTACAGCCATCTGTTCCTTAATTTCACGTATGCACTTTACTAAGGGATTTGAAAATACTGTCCATAGATACTAAATTAATTTTATACTGCAAAGCAGCCTGTGGCAGTACTCCTAAACAGAATTCAGCATTTTTTAATAAAAAGATGCTTAACATTCAAGCTATCCCGCTGACCTGACCTACATTTCCCCCTAGCTGATAAAGCAGTCTAAATATACACAGCATGATATGAGGATCTGTAAGTATAAGTTTTCCTTCAGGAAGGGTACACAGTGCATGGTGAACCATGATACAAAACCAAAGGTTTTGGCTTGAGGGACATATATTTCTGTCCATTAATTGACTTTCTTCGAGCATCAAAATTGTGATCTTTTACAAAGAGGCCACATTGTCATGTCATGACCCATGACAGGGTCGTGGTCCATTTTTTAAAATACTGTATGTTTCCTGAAATGTAATAAATTGCTGTGCAAAATATATTGGCATCCAAATTCGGTCATCACATCTTACAGTACAACTGCCTGATACTTTACATACAGAATTGAGAAAATGTTTTTTACTGCTACTAAGCCACTAAGGGCCTTACTTCTCTTATTTACTGCCCTATTCATTTTACAGCTTGTGGTCTTGATGTGGCTTTCAGGCAGCTTAGTACTCCATGTGTAAGGTGTGTGTCTCTGTGCCCTGTGACTCTTTTCTGATGCAGTTTCACCCCAGTTGCAATACCAAAACTCTTGAGACCATAATGCCTGTGATGGTAACTATACATAGAGAACAGTAATGCAAAAGCAATGTAATGTTCAGATCTTAAACACTGAGTGTTCATGATTACACTGTCAATTTCTTCCCAGACATATCTAATCTCTCTGTGGTGTTTCTCAAGTATCTACTGATGTAGCATCTAAATGCCCAACTGGCGGATACAAATCTGAGGTTTAAATCCAGACTTCTAAGGGAGTCTGAATTTTCATTGTTCATTGCATGAATTTGATACCAAGGGATTAACCCTCCTTGATTTGGAGAATCAATTCACTGGACAGCAGCGTGAGCTGCGTATATTTTGTGGATTTTTGGTAGTATGCTTTAATTACTGAATAATTTTTCACCTAAGTAGGAATATCACAACTGTGTAGTGATGTTTACAGACCCAGATGTTGACTGGCATGCAGTGTAACAAATACACATGAGCCTTTTTTGCTATGGAGTGAAACAAGATACTACAGTCTTTCAGATTAATTGGGCTTTATCATTGAGTTCATTGTTACCATAACAACTCAGAGATCTATCTTCCAAAACACAGCACTGATTCATCTGGTACAAGCATGGAGCAAAGACCATTTTATAGGATGGTTACTGCTTTCTGTCTTGTAAATTAATTATTATAATGACATTTCAGAGCTTGTGTTTGGTCTGGAAATCTTTCCTAAGCTATTCCTTGATTTCTGCTGAGGATGATTTTTCCTTCCATACTTTTGCAGTGTGAGTTACAAAAACCATCCATGATAGGAGTAGAAGTAATGCAGATAGTATTGTTAGTGTCACACATTTCTGGCAGCCTTTCTCAGTTGATCTCTGAAATACATCTTCACTTACTCTCAGATATTTACTAAATTAAGATTTTAGTTTTTATTTCAGATTTGCTACTAGTCATAATTTTAATTTCATACTACTTTCAGGTGTGGCGCTCCCATCAGCCTCTAATGTTGTGTGGAAGAAATGCATTTTAAATTCATGAGGCAATGTTTACATGACTCTAGCCCTCCTTTAGCTGTGCTGTGCTTCAGCAATCAATAAAAATAGAGCACAGTGCTTGCCAAAGCATCTGTTGATGCCCTAGGTAAAGGACCTCCTATCCTGAAGTTATACCCCCTCCCAGTAGTTCCTAATTCCCTGTTTTAAACCTTGCAGGATGCTGAGGAGCAACTCTATCAGCTGTATAAACAATGACACCTTTGCTGGACTGAGCTCAGTGAGGCTTCTTTCTCTGTATGACAATCACATCAGCACTATCACCCCTGGAGCCTTCAGCACTTTAGTCTCTTTGTCTACAATGTAAGTTATCTTTTTATGGTATGAACATGTCGTGATGCTGTTATTCCATGCTTTCCTTTTAAGAAGATAACATTTGAGTTTCAAAATTAAACTACTTATTGTTCATATATGGAAAGCATCATTTAGGGAAAGAAAACCCCATCGTACTGAAATCGCGGGTTTGGAGGATTCAGGGAGTGATTTAGAAAAACATTTGAATTGCTTCAGCTAGAGTGCCTGAAAAAACTTTGAGGTTGCCAGCCTCAGGCAGGATGACTGTATGTTTTGCCATGTCATAGCCTAGTGCAGTGCACAGGAGAAGTTCACATAAAACAATCTCTGCAGATTCGGAAGTGTATAGCTTATCAACTTTAGCTCCCTGAAGCTGCTTTAGATTCAGTAGATTCTAATTTTGTAAGAACAGCTTTCTTGGATTTCAGTTAAATTAGTTAAATATCAGAAGAAATCTACTAGCTAATAGATTTTCAGAATAGCCTAAGAGGACAAAATATTCAAGTCCTACGGAATGTGAATTTGAAAATTCCAACCTAAGCTTCTCTGATAATTCTCTTATATTTCTCAGTCCTTCTTTGAAGTATTTCCCTTGCTTCTTAAATATGTTTACATACTTTTTGTAGTGTATCCTTTTTAATAAAGTACAGACTGATAAATATGGGAAAAAAGTCTGCTCCTTGTTTCCAGCTGTGAATGGGGACCCTGATGTTGCTGTTAATGGAAGTTGTCTGGTTAATTCCCTTCACACTGCCCTGTCCAGTCAAAATAAACTATTGGTGCTATTGCATTTCAGGTTTTGAAAGCATTCTCCATCGTGTCTGGGGGAAGAAAGAAGTGTTGAATCTCAGCTGTTTTGTTGCTCACGCTTTCATTTTATTGTTACAACTTTTCACCAGCAAATCAGTTATCATTTTGGCATTAGCTCCACGCAGCACAAAGAACCCAGATTTTTCTTCCATTCACTTTCTGTAGTCCCAGAAGCCTCCTTGAAATTGATGGGCAAAGAGAGAAGCACAACCAGCTTATTTTCATTGACTCTTTTCAAGTCACTGGTCAAAGCGAGTGGTGCTTGCTGAAAGCTTGTTGTCACTGTGCTGCAAGCAATGCCTGCCTGCTTCTCGCGCAGTTGTCTCCGAGCTTCCTTCCGTGGATCCCTTAATAGCTGTGACTCTGAATCAGCCTATAAAGTCCCCACCTTGTTTGCCTAGAAGCGTCTTTGTCCTGTTTTGTTAGAAGATAGCCCATTTTCTTCTTTTTTCAGCTGTGGATAAAGATTGTTACAATTTCTAGCAACAGCAATTAAAGCTGCTGCTAATTAGAATGCATTGCTTTGGCACTGACTTATAATGATGTTGGTCATAGGAGGTTCCTACCTGTGTCTTGATGAAAAAGTTTGTTCTTTGACACATTTTCACTCTATACTTCTTTTACAGACAGGAGAAAGTGTGCTTTTGACTTCTTTATACACTGGTTTAAGGTCACAGTGATATTTCACATATAAATGCAAAATTCAGATGTGTTCATTTCCTAGCAGTGCTCCACTGTAGGTGGATATATTAGATGACAACACTACTGAAGATAGATAGTATGAGTGCTTTTCCTGTTCAACCCACACTTTGTAAGTTAATCAGATATTATAATGACTTATTTTTGCATCTATTAATGTGAGCCAGAATTTCATACAAAGTTTAACATTTCCATTTTTATCTTGGCATATTTACAGCACTAAAAAATATTGCTCCTTTTGTTATTACTCTTTGTGAATCAGCCTCATTGATATTACCAAAACATGGACAGCTCTGAAAATAATGCCCTGACTAATGGTTTTCAACAGAGGAAGAACTATTTTGCAAGTTCTTCATAAAAAAAGCAGTATTTTATTTGTTACTACTCAAACTAGGTACTGTAGCATCCTAATTTGAAGTGTGCTTGCACTTCTGCATACGGGGAATTCAGTCATGTCTTTCAGTCCTTACACAGTCAAGTGGGCATATTTGCAAGCAGAACTGGTTTTCCATGAACTATTACTATAATAGCTGCATGGAGCTAATGCCAGTAGGATAACTGGTTCATCAGAATGACATGCAAACTATTCTAGTATAAACTTATCCTAAATTCCAGGATATATTTGCAACCTAATTTCAACAATATCCAGATGGGTTTCAGCATGTTTTTCTAACAGGTCACTGGAATCCTTTTAAACAGTTAATATTCTATGGCTTCTTTGCAATTTTTAAGAGACACTTGTAGTAGGATATGCATATTTCATTCCTCAAGACTTCTGTTCCCCCTTGATTTTAAAAATGTGTCTATGTCCTTGAGTAAACACTTCTGATTTTAATGTTAGTATGACATCTTTGCTAAAAGCTTGATTGCTTTGTTTCTGTTTGAGTGGTTAAATCACTGTCTTACGTGTTGGAACTCTGATTACTAATTATGAATTTTTATAACAATTTGTCTGCCCAACATTGCTGTTTGTGATTTGAGAACTCCACTTGAATAACCAGATTCCAAAATAAAGCTTTTGCAAATAAGTGGCCTTTCCAGACTTTCAGTTGCTTTTCCAGTGAAGTAGGGAATCTCTTGTCTCATGTGATACTTATAGAGAGCCTTGATATTAATTTTTTCCCAAAAGTTGCATCACAGTCTTGCCATGGAAAGAGCATGTATGTAGGGACATGTATGAACTTAATACTACATTAAAGCAAAAAATCACTGCTCTGCAGTTGGACAAAGGACAAAATTCAGGTGTTGCTAAAGTGGCAGGAGCATGTGTGTAATGTGTGACAAGATAAATTTGTCCTTTTTTACCTAGAGCTATTTGAATTTCAAAACAGTATATTTGTTTATTTATTAATATGTAACAACTTCTTTCTTAGTTCCTAAGAAAAGCATAATCCAAATTCTAATCCGAGGATTTAATAAATTTTAGGTCATACATTAACCTGTGTTTGCCAAGAAGAAAATGAGGTTTGTGGATAGTTACTGCTGCTCAGCTAGTGAGCAGTAACACATTAAGTCAAAGCAACCTCTCCTCTGTAGAAAGGGATAATTACTATTTTGATGGGAGCATTTTGTAGATTGAACATTTGAATGTTTCTGAAAGTTTTTGATATGTGCCGGTAAGATGCTCTCTAGACGTGCAAAATATTCTTTACATTCAGAGCTGCTGGCTTTCCAGAAACCTGATTATATACACCTGCTGTTTGTTTCCAATTGTGGATTATTTAATTCTAAGGGTTTGTGTCACGGAAGTTGTTCTGTGAATATGATCTCACTCTTCCATCAGTGGAACAAATGGCCTTTGAAGCATTGGTTCACTTAGCGTTGGAGGTTTAAATGTTTGGTTTGAACACTCTGTTCATGCCAAAGTATGTCAGTATGGAAAATATACAAGGCATCCTGCATGTGGTCCCATTATGGATTAAAGAAAATGGAAAACAATTCAGAAGGAAAGTAACTAGAATTAGAGTAATGCTTTCAGTGCTTTTCTGTACATTCTGTCTGAAAGCTCATATGTAACCTGTTTGTTTTCTCACCTTTATACAGCAAGTTAGCCTTGCCTTTGAATCCCAGTCAGCATGAAGTGGGTTGAGTATTTTTATTATTGAATATTATGCTGAGTTTTCTCCTCCCCCCCAGTTCTCCCTTCACACAATGTAGAATAGTCTGTGCTAGATCCACATGTAATTACACACCCAGAGCTCCAGGCTGCACAGTGATTGAAGTATGCTTTTTTTACAATGCAGAGAGCAGCTGTAAATCATATTGTTGGTATGTGATGTTGGCCTAGAACCTATATAATTCAGGAGTTGGTTTGGGGTTGTTTTCTTGCTGCCACACCTCAACTGTGCCATATGTTTTTGTCTTCAGCACTATTGTTTTCGAAGGAATTGGTTGGCTGAAAACCTAATGTGATTTTGACTACATGTTTAGGTTTGTAAGAGTATGTTGCAAGTGAAGACTTACAAGGTTTTCAGCTACTACACCTGCATTTGAAGTGCCTGTTTCTTTAAGGCCTTAAATTTTTTTGTCTTTAAGCTATGGTATGCTTTAGAGAAATTTCATTATCTTTTATTTTTCTGTACTACCAAAATAATAACTCTTGGACATATTCACATATGATGTAAGAATTCCATCAGTGTTAGTTTAGATACTTCATTTTCCATACATGGGGCTCTGACAGCTCATTTTTCTTCGATAAGGCAACCTCAGACTGAGGCTACTGATTCTCCCTGTGCTTGTACATAAGATAGTCAGCCTTCTTGTTTTACCAGGGATATCAGCCTCTTTCCTTCATCTGAAATTTAGTTATGAAAAAGCTTACACACAAATTATGGATAGGCATTTCAGTACAGGACTCCAGAAAAAGTTTTTTTTCCATGATTCTCAGCACTAATTCTAGTTAGCTTAGAAAGATGGTTGCTTAAAATAACTGTCACCTTACACTCCTTTCATTCAAAGGATCACAACCTATTAAGAAATAGAAATGAATAATATCTTTTCTATATTGACTATCTATGTTACAGGTGCTCCACTGAGAAATTGCTATGTATCTATGTTTTCAAGTCTTGACAACAGGATGGATAGGGCTTTTCTTTTTTAAACACTGCTAACCCAAGCTACATTAAGAATACATCCTTCTGATGGAGGCTGTCAAATGGTTGCTTTGGGTACTGTACAGCACAGTACCGCAGCTAGGCTGCAACTGTATTTGAAAGATATTTCGGGAGCTGTAGCAAGATTTGATGCAAACCTCACAAATTTCACAAGGCAGTAGAGCAGATGCTTTTCACTACAAATACACTGACCTTAGAAAGCTTCATAAGAAGTGGCTCAAGCTGACAGTGCTGCTTTATATATGTACATAGAGAGCGCTATCCTTACTATTTCAGTAGGAAACCCAAATTCAGGTTGCCAGTGGCTCCCACCTGGCACTGGTTTGTGTGGGCCGTAACACAGGCGAGTGGAAAGCATGAGCATACTGGGGCAAGGAACGGTGTGCTAAGCCAGCTTGGCTGTACACATAGGGAGTGGTACCTGCAGGTCTGTGCTAAGGCCTAGCAGTGCTAAACTTTTGCATGGCATTACCCGAAATAATGACATTGAAGATCATGCACGTGTGGGTAGAGTGTGTGAGGTGAGTTTAGACTTGGGTGTGAGCTGTAGCGTGGGTTGAAATCCACTATGAATATAGCCCTGGTAGTGATGTAAGTATGTCTAAATAATAGTTGTAGCAGTAAGTATTTTGGTTTATAAACATATATATCTATATAGATACGCATATACATATATTTTAATTACAACCCTAGTCCTAGTATAAAACCTGCATAGAACTTTCCCAATCTGTAGAACAGAGGAGAATCTCACAGAAACAGATGGCAGGAAAGAGCTTGGACTTGGAACCCATCATCTTCCTGTAGTTATTTCAGTATTTCTGTATGTTCATATTTGATGCGATTATCTCTTGTTCTGTTTCAGTAATTTGCTGGCTAACTCCTTTAATTGTAACTGCCATTTGGCCTGGCTGGGAAAATGGTTGAGGAAGAAGAGAATTGTCAGTGGAAATCCACGCTGCTTGAAACCCTTTTTCTTAAAGGATATTCCAATCCAAGATGTAGATGTCCAGGACTTCACCTGCGATGGTAAGAAAATCCAATTCGATTTGGCATTTATGATAATGTTGGCACCTCTGTGAGGACCTCCCTTCCTATCAAGCAATACTGCATGGTAAACATTGCAGTTTAGTGATGAGGAAGACAGCTGTTTAGAGCTGAAGTTCATTGTTCCCTATCAGGAGTTTGTTTTTATTCTTGATTTCCAGTTTCTGAATTTCTACTATCTACATCTAAATATAAGAATGAATTTATTATAGACAAATGCTCTGCTTTGTATAATGCTAGTATAATCCTGGCCCTTGCTCCCACTCCTTTATTCATACACTCAGATAACACTCTGGGGGAATGGTGCTTGCTTGGAAAGTCTTTTAGTTTTGGATACTGTTCAGTTTCACAAATACCAGGTATGAATAAAGGGAAATAAAAACACTTAGATATCTGAAGTGACCCAGTGATGCTTAATGCTTTGCTGGGTCCATATAGGTTTAAAAAAAAAACTTCCTGACATTTCATTCATTCTCCAGGTAGTTCTTTGCTTTCTGATCAAGCAGATTTTAGAGAAAATAGTAAGGAGAAAAATTGACTGATGAATGCACTGCTAACTTGACTTGTAGGCTGCTGTTGCCTGTTAAGACCAGATATGCTGGAGCTGCAGTTAGTCATACCTCTAAAGAGACCATAAGAGTGATAGAAGTTTCCTACTTAGAGTAGAAATTAATTCCTGTCCTAGTTGAGCAATCTGGCAACAGGCCCAGGTGCTTGGGCTCAGAGCTCAAGGGACCCAAGTTTAGTCATTAAAGAATAATTTGCTTTTAGTTTGGGAGAAAAAAAAAAAAACAAAACAAACGGTCTGCAAAATGGCATTGCATACTTGGGAGCTTTCTCTATCATACAGTCACTCAGACAGCTGTGGTGAATGGAAGGTAGATGGTGGCAGGGTGTAAAACACAAAACATAGGGGAAAATTGAATATGCTGAAGAAACATGCTCTTTCTGCAGGTTTATGAAAGACTTTGAATTTTGTTTCCAGTCATTAAGCCAGCTGGGGAGAGAAAGAAAAAAAAAATCTTCCCTGTTCTTCTGTAGGCTGGTCATCCTTCTCCATCCCTCTGAATACAAATTATTCCCTACCCATACATTTATGGGTAATTTTGTTATCTTGTATCAGGATTTCCACTCTTATTCTTTAATCTCAATGCTCATGGGTACATCCAGCAGAGAGAAGAAAGAAACAGATCTCTCTCAATTAGTCCTTGCATCAGTTTAAAAAAAAAAAGGCAGCACGTAATGACAGCTGGCTGTGCGCTCTTGGATTGCAGTACTGTGTCTCCGTGCTGGTCAGCTCAGGCTGCCTGTACTCACAAACAGTTGCGTGGTTCCTCTCACTGTCATCTAGAGAATGTGCCACTAAGTGTTTCCTTTCATATACATCCTGATACTGTAGCATGCATTTGCCTCATATTCCGCAAAGCCTGTTGCTTTGGGGGGAAATCTATCCTTTAATGTTCTTAACTTCAAAGAGTTGGTTTCTTCTGCAGAAATCCTATTGTTCTTCAATTACAAGATTTAATCTGCTGTTTATGGGCTTTTGAAACCATTTTTGGAGAAAGTAGATATTTTTATGTGTGCACAGATAGATCACCAGCAGTTGGAAGTATGCTGCTCAGTTTCTTCTTTGCCTGGTTATCCTTGTCAAAAACAATGAGGTATTACAATTCAGATGATAAATGAAGTGCCAGGCTGACTTTAAAAAGTAAAAAATGAACATCTAAAAGCCGAATTTAAAAAAAAAAAAGTTCCTAAAACAGAGTAGATAGTGAATATCATATGTCTAGATGAATTTAAGGGCAATGTTCTGGTCAAGTTCTCTATTTCAGCTAGTACATTGTGGGTGGGGGAAGGATTTGGGATTCACATAACTGATTTTACTGTAATTTGCAAAGTTACAGAGAAGTAGATACTCCTTAGAAAAAAATATTTATTTAAAAATATTGCTATTCAGTTTTTGCGCTGTTTTTCATGTTCCCTAAAGAACCTGTGTGAAGGCAGGTTGATCCAAAGCATAGGATCCACTTTAAAATATTGTGATGGTTGCCATGGATTCAGGGATGTCCCTCCTTGGTCCTTGTAAGCAGTTATCTTCAAAGTGCATGACTTTGGGCTCTAAAGCTGACTTCCTAACACCCCAGTTCTCTCCCTCTGCAGGTAATGATGAAAGCAGCTGCTTGCTTTCACCTCCTTGTCCTTCCCAGTGTACCTGTGTGGACTCGGTGGTACGCTGCAGCAACAAAGGGCTGCGGATATTGCCCAAAGGAATTCCCAAAGACGTGACTGAGCTGTAAGTTACCTTTTACATAGCTTCTTTCATGAGAAATTCATGAAATTACATCATAGTGAGGCTTTGTAGGTCCTTGGGGGTTTTGCCTTTGACTTCAGTGACTGGTGTTTTGTGCTTTGGTGCTTTCCATATGTTTTGACTGTTATTTTTATACTTATTTGTCCCTTGACTGAATACATTGCTCTCTAATGGGAACACAGTTTATCTGTCCTTGTAGCCATTAATTCTGTGTGTAGGGAACAAATGCATATAGTAGTACCAAATAATCCTGTAGTGCTTCTGAGAAGCCTGAGCTCACAACAGGCAATTTGAAAGGATGATGAAAATATGACTTATGCAGCTGTGAGCTAATTATCCTCTGAGGAGATTAAAAAAAAAGATAAAGAAGGCCAGTGGTGGAAAGAAACAATGAATTCTTTTCTCCAAACCTCATGAAATGGCTAAAATAACAGATAATTTGATTAAATTGTAAAGTAAATTCATCCTAGTTGAGAACCATCTTTCCAGTCATCTTTTCACGTACCCCTCGCTATGATTTTACACTGGATTTTGGTTCTTTCCATGGAAAGAAAATACACTGGTGGAACTGCTTGGCTTAAACGGTTGGCAATAGAAATACTGAGCTTTTCCCCTTTAGGTCCTTATTCAAATCTACCCCAGGTGAGTCATTACTGAAACTTGTTACAATCTCATCAACATTTCTATGCGGAAGGAATTGGCAGAGTTAGTTGGTATGTTCAGTGAATTTTGTAATGAATTAAAATGTGGTTTGCACTGTTTTTACCAGTGTTGTAGTCAAATACAAGACTTTGTTACTGAGTGAGGAGTGTACTGAAAGTGTATGTGGTAATTCAAATTAACATGGAAATTTTGCATTAATGAATGCATCCTTGGAACACTGTTAACCAGGGGATGGTTAAATAGTGGTTTGAATTAAAAGCGAAGTCTTGGCCTGTATTCCCTTATATATTGCCATCAGTGATAAAAAGTCTGCAAGGTGGTTTCTGCTCTATTCTTGTTCAGGTTTCATTGCATTGAAATATGACTTGCCAACAATAAGATATCACAGATGTTACTTTGATTTCCACTGCCACACTGAGGAATTTTATTTTGCATATTGAGTTTTACTGATACTATCTGATACACTGACGACATAACTTTCACAAAAAGAGTGAAATTAATCTCACATTCTTGAAAACTGCTATATTTCTTAGGCTGTTACTTGGCAAATGAGGCAATAGCCTGGAACCGAGCAGTTTGAGTTCATAGGAGTTTACGTGACTGTCTTCTTCAGTAGGAGCCTCTTGGCTGTGCAAGCCTCTAGTTTGGCTTTCTGCTTTCAATCCAGAAATGTGTCAGCAGAACACAGTCAGCCACGGACTGGCTGGCTCTGAATATTTCATGTTCTTGAAATATAACCTTGAATCTGTCCCAGCTGCCTCAAAATTCAATCCTGATCTTACTCTCCTCTCAACCAACACAAACTGAGCTCCTTATCTGTATCTATACCAAAAGATGAGCTGCAGGTACTGAAGCTAAAAATTTCATGTAGTTGTGGAAACCATGAGAAGAATGAAATAAATAATTTTTTGAAAAAAATCAATCTTACTTGCCTTCCTTCTGTTTCCAGATTGAGATGAAGATTTTGCCCATAATCTAGAAGGGACTATATCATCTAGGTCCCAAGTTGCAGGCGTGAATTTAAGTATTTTTATTGTTCTGTGAGAATTGTCATTGCTGCTGTGCTAGACAGCATCTCCTGTGGAACCCCACGTCTTGCCTCATTTTGAGGACAGTGAAAACTTGGCAGAGAGAACCCAATGGCTTTCTGGGCACAGGATGAAAGAGATTTATCTTGTTCAATCTATTTATGCTTCTCACACCAGAATACCCCCATTTCCCTAGGGCAGTCCTAGATCCCTTGAACTGTGTCCTAAGGCTGGAGTATCTTCTTAAAGCTGTTTTGTTTCTGTGGTAGCAGTGGATATCAAGCACTAGAAACCAGAAACTGCAGAAGTTACCTGCTGCAGAAGATATCATGGTTTTTGCATGGCTAGAGAGAGACACAGCGGTCTCCAGGGCAGGGATGCCTTCACCTTTCTCACTGGTACAGCGGGCACAGGTGCTGAGGTAGATTAAAAAAATCCTTGCCCCGTGTTACCGCAACCCACGCTGCCTTTCTCCCCTTCCACGCTCTCATGTCAGAGACCTCTGGGCAGGGTGCTGGGGTCTCTGTGCTCCCACCAGGCACTTGCACAAAGCCGCGGTCGCTATGGACAGAGGTCATGCCAAGGAGAGGACAAGGGTGTAAAGAGCCGCTTGGCCACAGCTCCCTCCCTGCGGGAGGCCTGAACAGTGATATGACGCAGGGGAGCGTTTTAGTGGAATTGTTATGAATGCACCAGTCCGACTTTTATAAACTTCCATTATTGATGTATGGATTTACAAGGCGCGTTAGCTGCAGTGCTTTTTATTAAACTGCAGTGTGGTTTTATACAACATGGTTTAAGAAAAAGAACTACCACATATCTAGATAAACCAGTCTGTTACGGCTGAATATAGCCTTCTCAGAAGTTCTTTTCAATTCTTTTAGAGGTCTTACAATGGTCTTAAAGCAGGAATTTTTTCATTGTAACAGGTATTAAACAGCAGTGTGCAAATATGAACATACCTCTCGCACAGGCACATAGGGAAAATGTTACCCTTTGCTGGGTCAAATTTCACTGTACCTAAGCTCAGCAAAAAAGATCACCAGCAATGTTTTATTACATGGTGGACTGGAGACACAGGCTCTCTCCTTCCAACTTTCTTCTTGAGTTTCTGTTTTGAATGTGTATATAGACAAAACATGTGAAAACCATTATCTCCTTCATATTTAGAGCTTGGAATGACAGGAGACATCCCTGTGTTTGCTTTGTACCACCCTTGGGAGGAGGGATTACCTTGGCAGGGAAGGCTTCCATCTAGAATAGAGTTGAAAAGATCACTAAGTCTCCTGGCTTTTTAGAGGCATGATGATGCAAGCAATTTCTATTTCCCAGCTATTCCTTCACAAAACCCCGTCATCATGGGCAAGTCTTCTTTCAGTTTCTCGGGAATAGGGAAATATTATGTTGTTTCTTGCAAATTCCTTTGCTGTCTATTTATGTACTGCCTACATTTTTTCCCACTGTTTGCTTGTTCTGAAGAGAAGCCTTGGGTTTTTTGAATGTACTCAGTTTTCTAGTCCAGATGTTCAGAAGTAAAATGTTCATGTAAATAGCTAGTTTGGAACTCAGCCTCGCTGATGCTTAGTGGTTTAGGCTTTCCTTTTCTTCTTTTTTTTTTTTTCCCAAATCTGTTTGAACTAAGTTTCCCATGCTCTTTTTCCTTTTACATATTACCTCAGTGCGTGAACACTAGGGTTTTTTCTTTTTTTTTCTTTTTTTTTTCTTTTTTTTTCTTTTTTTTTTTTTCCACAAGAACGTAGTCTATTTCTAATAAAGTCTTATCTGACAGTATCCAGCTGCTTTTATGGACCTACAGCAAATAATATTTTGCACTGGAGAAAAACATTGGAGGCAATTATATGGATGGCGTGTGCATAAGCTGTAACATAATGAGCATGGTGTATTTTAGAATAAATATGTACTAATCATGTCATCTCTAGACTCCAAATGTTGTCATGACACTGAGCTATATGATAGCACTGATGGGATTGTTAGGAAAATCTGCATCCATACATCATTGTGAGTGATTGTTTTTCTTTCCATTTATATTAATACATATTAATATTTGCATTACTTTTGCCATTTCTCTTTCTCTCCTCACAAACCTTCTCTCTCCTGTTCTTGTCTTTTGTTCTGCTTGTTAGGTTCATTTAGCCTGCAACTTCATTCAGTACTTGGCACAACAGTTTTCACAAGTGGCTGACCTGCTTACTAGCAGAGGGATCCCACTGCACTGTCTTTTAGCTCTTTATTCCCCACCTCTAGTTTGCTGCCTGTTGCTGCCTCAGCCTTAGCATGGCACCTTTATTCACCTGCCTCTCCAGTTGCCAAGATGATTTTGACAATTGCTGCCAATACATTTGTTGCCACTTCTACTTGGAGGTATTTACCACCAATCTCAACCCTCCTTTCCATCTTCTGAGGCACTTGTGATTTCTTTTGACTTGTGACTAAAAATAATGGCTCGTACACGTGCCATGCAAATTGTTGCAATAAATATTCTCTAAGCAGGTAGTTATGATACATGTAGAATATCGTAACAATTTAGTGCCATTTTTCAGTATGCCTATATTGCTGTTGATCAAAGGGATGACTCTGAAGTGAGATATCTGATGAAAATCATCTGCTTGAGAATGCAAATGCTTTTGCTTGTCTGGCAATCTGCACTACTTTATACACTGACCCTTAAACACAGACTTCGGTGAATTTTCCTTTGATAATAAAGGAGAGAAACAGTTTGGATCAAAGCTTGGGCTTACATGGTCCTGTATCATAAAAGGTTTTACAGCCTGCTTAATTCACTGCGGAGGAAAATTCTCCCATTGAGAGAATGGATAGTTCTGTAGAAGGATATTTTAGTTACAGCTGAAATAGAGGACTTAAATCTGCATTTCAAATCTGGCATTTAGAAAAAGTTAATAGTATTGATACTATCAAATAATGTGTTCAATGACTGATGAAATTTGAGTACATATCAGAAAGGGAACGTTAGCACTAATAGAGACTAAAGGTGAGTTTAACTTAAGGGCCTTCACTTTTCTCTCAAACACAGCCATGTTTCTGTGTGTCAGCCCTGTAAGCTGTGGTCTGACATACAAATGCAGCAAAATCCAGAGTCCAAACTTGCCAAAACGTAAGAAAGTCCAAGATCCAGATTTATACCTAGATCCATACTTGAATTTTGTTTCTTCTCAAGAAAGTGTAATTGAAGCTCTTAAAGTTTGTGCCTTGCAGATCTTTCATCTTTCACAGCCCAATTCTCTTTCAGAACACCATTTTTAGGAAATGAAACTTGCCTCAAAATTTTAGGATATTGGGTATCTGCATTAAAAAGTTTAGATTATAACTTAATTTTAGAGCTGCATAAAATTGTCAAATATCATCTTTTTTTTGTACTGTAGCATTCTATATGAAATATTTAAAGAAATTAAAGGAGGGGCTTTGTGCCTTTTCAGTTACTGCCTGAGAACCGATTTCTCTCTCCAGTTTCTTCTCTTAGCACAGATTGCCGCTGTGAGCTTGACTTTATGGCTGAAGAGACATGTCAGTACAAAAAAGGTTCCAAGTGATTCAAATTGTTACATGATGCTTTGGCACCTTGTGCTGGTTATATCACCTCCAATCCAAGTGGTTTCAGTATAAAAATAGACAAGTTGGAAAAAGAACAGCTGTCATCTTTTATGCATAGTTTTAAATTTTTTATGTGTGATGTTAGTGTGTGTGGAAGGTGCTGGATGAGCCCCGGGGCTGCTGCAGGCACTGGGCTCCAAGAGCCGGCGCGGTTGGTGCAGGCATGGAGCGAGGCGTGACGTGCCCCACAGTGCCAGCCATCCTGGCCGAACGGTTACCTGTCTCCAGCACTCGGTCATGTTTTAGAAGAAGCCTTTCCCGATAGGTAGTTGGTGGCATTTTATGAGAACATGAACTCATGTTTTTAGTTTTTCAGTTTTGTCTCTGGTAATTGCTTGTTGGTTACAAGTCATTATTGAGATTTCAAGATTCCCAGCAGCATTCATGGGGTAAAAAACAATTTCCAATCTGATATTTAAACTACAGCGTCTAGAGACTTTAGGAAGCAAATGAGGTTGTTTTGGATACCAGTCAGTGTGTCTATATTAAGGCAGCTGACACCCACTGTGGACTGTGACTATATATTAATAACTTGACTCTGAGCATTAAAATTAGACGTATATTTTTTTATTCATGCCAGAATTTCTCTGCATACCAGATGCAAAAAAAAATCTTCCTTTGGCTAAGGATTCAAAATAATTAAAAATACGATCTTCCCTCCACATCATTCTGTTAGGGCTTGTTTTGTTTTGTTTGCACAGGGAGTCTGTAGCTTCATCTATGGTTTTTTATTTATACATACGTATACATAAATACTCAGAGCTTTGTAACCGGGCTCTGCCCCTTCACCCTCAGGAATAATTCTGTTATTCACTGTGTCCAACTTCCAGCCCTCTTGTAGCCCCCACACATCACCTTCAGCCCAGCAAGGTGCAGAGCTGCTGGCCCTGCATCCCCTCCCTGCTCTGGTGGAGGCCTGGCCCACGGTGGGCAACAGCTCATCTGCAGCACTTGGTTTCTTCAAATGTTGCATCTCACATTCCCCTGATTCTTGGCATGCCTTTATGCCCTAAAAGCTGTGGTTACTTCAAATTCATTGCACTTTCAAAATGAATGAATTTTTGCTTAGAAAATACTGCCATTCTTTGTATAATGTGGTGAAAGGTTTAACAGTGGCGAATTGTTCTTACGCATGCATGAAAAGTATATTATCAGTAATTTTTCAGTGTAAAATTGTGTTTGTTCAGAAATTATACCACTGGTATAAGTATTGCAGCTTTCTGCTAGCACATTTATATAACCATCAAATTGCTTGCAGTACAAATCCAAAGCTATTGAAAGCAGATCTTCTGTAGGAGTTTAACTCCAGGGGTCTGCGTGTCTATGTTAGTCTGAATAATGAAGCACTGGATTAAAATGTGCACCCTCAACTTCTGATTGCACCAGAAAGCAAAACATGGGGGAAGAAACTTTGGCTAGCCATCATCAGTTTCTTCAGATTGCAGGCTGTTTCATATTGGGATCAACAAGAGAACATCCTGAAAATATATTTCTGAAGATTTCAACACATTGCTAGAGTTGAGTCTCCTTTCCTAAAGGAAAATCGTGTATAGCTTCCAAATACATAATACATGACCTGCTTTTGATTTCTTTTGGAAATCCTTTGGATTTTACATGGGGAATAAAGACTGGAACCTTAAACTACTGTCATGCATGGGTTTAAGATTTGCCGCTTTCTGGGATGAAAGAGAAGGTGCAGAGTCCCAGCAGCTTGCTGCATCCATAGCAGACCATGACTGGAGAAATGAGACATGATTTCCCTGTTTAATAGTAACACATGTGGTTGAATTCTGAGGATCTTCTATATAACAATTTATGGTGTGAATTCACCAAGGAACTCCATTTTCAAAATAATTTATAAAAAAAATTGTCAAAATGAAGCAAGGGACTTAACACTTGCTAAATACAAATATCCATGGAAGGTGTAAATGTGGCATAACTAACCCATACTCCGGTTTGTGATAATTTGCATCAGCAGAGCGGCTGTCACTACTTTGCAAGGGCTAACTTTACTGTGCAACACCATCACTTGATGATTGTGATCTTTGTGAATGGAGAGATTAATTGGTTCAATAGATTTTTTTTCATTAAGGAAGGATTTTGCTTTTGGTTAAAATTCAAAAGCCCGTAGTCCTGCTTGTCTAGCCTAAGCCTAGCACGAGCTAGGTCAGGTCCACTGCATGCTCTAAAGTAATTCTGCCTTGATGGGATCCTATGCACAGGCAGACTGGATAACCAGGAGGCTGGGGTAGTTTAGTTGGAGTAGTTTAGTCGAAAAGAGAGCTGAAGCAGCAGAAGATGGTGAGAAGGCATTATGCTGGAATAGAAGAGGCCGGGGGGCAGAAATGTGACAGTTATAAAATGTATTATGTAAGAAATTCTGTTAGTGTTTATAGATTTTATTTTTAAATTATGTAAAAATAAAGTTTGTGGGAAAATTTTCTTGGATTTAGTTTACACAAATATCTCTGCTGTTACAGTTAACGTAGAGAGGGAACATAGAGCACAGTAATAATCTATTATTGTTGTTTGCTATAGTAAATGCAGAATAAGGAGGTCTGTTGCCAAAGAAAAGGAAATTGTATGTGTGGGATAAAAATTCTTAACATGATTATTGGATTATATTTTCAGCAGTAGAGGCAGCACATTAAGTGTTCTGGTGTCTGTGAGCTGCATTTCCTGGCTACGCTTGATTATCTTTCAAAACATACCACATCAATTGCATTGCCCCATGTCTACCTTAGGAAAAATCCCCTGAAGTGTCTTGTAAGGAAGGGAAATATTATTTCATCTTTTATCCTCACCTGTGGAGGGAGAAATGCCCTCCTCCTACACAGTACTTTCTGAGAAGGTTGGATTTATTTCCCAGGTAGATATGGCTTCTCGCAGATGTCTGGAGGATCACCTTGAGAGTGTCATGGCACCACAGCAGTCAATTTCCATTGGAGCCTTATTACTTTGGTATCTTCCAGGGATGCAGTTTCACCCAAAAGCCAAGGTTAAGGAAAAGAACTCCAGTTCTGTCTCTATTATTTTGTAATAAACAGGAAAAGCTCCACATCCCATTGCTACCACAGGTCAGCTGTGGAGTCTTGAGTACCCATGCTCTCTTCTGGGCAAACTGGGCAAACTTTTGGAAAGTATTTGTTCAGGGTTTTTCCCTTAGTTACTGAATGTTCATGTTTCTTCAGTGGAGAAAAACTTCAAAATACTGGTACTATATGCCTGTATGAGGACATAGGATTACCCAAAAGGCTCTAGCCCTACTGTGCATGTGTCTGAATAGAGACACATTCAGTGGTGTCTCAAACAACTTCCACCCCTGGAAACACAAGCTATTCTATTAAATACACTTAGTGCTTATAGGAGGAGCCTGTATTCAGAGAGAACTTGGTCTTTGGTCTTCAATTTGTACCAAGTTTTCACCCTGCACCAGCGTACTTTGAAGAGGAAAGGTAAGCATGTGGCATCAAACTCTGGATGTTTGTGTTGACACTAGAATAATTGAGACTTTTTGCAACACAGACCTGCCAGTGCAGCTCCTCTTCCAGTTCTGGCTGTACAAGGAACTTACATGCACAAGATAAAAACCTTCCTAACAGGATCAGTCAGCACTCAGAGTTCTTACAGAAACTTGTTAAAGATAACTTTAAGTTCAGGGGACAAGCCATATAATTTTTCTCCTTTTTTTCAGTTGCTCTCACAGAAGCACCAACTGGTCATTTCTGTTTGCTGTAGGCCAGAGATCCTTTATTCACTTCCAAGTCTTAAAAAAAGAAATTTAAAAAAATCAATAAGCTACTGTCATGCTTTGCATGCGGGATAATTCACTTATAAAGGAGAAACTGTTACGGTTTCAAAGCAATGAATCAAAGATAATTTCCTTAGTGACTGACTTTTTATTTTCCTCTTTCATGGTGCAAATTGAGTGACAGGAGTGCTTGTTAACATGTTTGTGTAATTGTCAAATCTGACTTTTTTTCAGTTACCTGGAAGGAAACCATCTGACTGCTGTGCCGAAGGGGCTCTCCACTTTCAGACACCTGACACTGATGTAAGAAACACGTGGTTTCAATGTCAAGAAAATTACATGGCTCTTTCTGCACTATGTTGTAGGTGGAACATAAATAATTAGTATTTGGAGGAAAAAAAACCCACAAGACCCAAAAACCTTCTGTAATTTGAATTTGGAGAGAATTTCACAGTGGTCACTGCTGCCAATAAGTGTTCATAAAGAGTGGAGAAAGAGTGAGGTGACTGAGAGCACCAGAGACCCTTCCTCTGCAGGAGCTTCCAGGCTCTGCGAGAGGACTAAACTCTCACACAGGCTGCTACAGTTTCACTTGGCAGATTTATCTGTGCAAAGCTGTAAAGGTCATTAACAGAGGAGATGGCATTAATTTGTTCTAGGTGAGGCAGTATTTATAATGCTAAGGCAATGAAAATTTGCATAGCTGTTTCTGCTATGAACAGTCATACAGATAGAGACACAACTAGCCTTTGTTCAGTAAATTGCTGCCTGAAATACACAGGAGTGAAATTTCTTGGCTGAGCTATTTATCAGAAATTTTCAAATGCTGTTGGAATCAGCCGTGTAGATACTCAAGTCAAATGGGCAGAACAAACTCAGACAAAGCAACATGGAGGGAAAACTGCAATCCTCTGTTTTAAAAGAGTGTTTTATTTGGAAACATCTCTAATTTTGTTTTTCAAGGGAGAACAACAACAAAACAAAATGTTCTGTTTGAGCCTAAAAGACTTGTTTGAAAATGAAAAATGTAATTTCTTTCTAGTAGCTGTCAATGTGAAGAGCATATGGAAATGGTATGCCTGTAATACATTGCAAAGCAAGTTGGTTCAGTAAATATTCACCCGTGCTTGTATCATTTATTAATTTATCCTCCTTCAAAACTTTTGGTTGTATTCACTGATTTTTTTTTTTTCCAATGCTATATGCTGGAGATATGCCTTAATATTTCTGAGTCTGAGGCTTTTTAGGGGAGTCTGATGTGCTTTGCTTCTAGAGTTGGTTAGAAAAATATATCAATTGATAATATGTGACTTCTTAATTGCTTCAAGCACTTTGCTCTGCCGATATTATGTAATCTTTAAAGAAAGACTTATTTCACAGTTCATACATATAAATGATATTTTCTCTGTGTGTTTCTTCAGTGATTTGAGCAACAACAGCATAAGCGTATTGGCCAATTACACCTTCAGCAACATGACTCAATTATCAACACTGTAAGTAGTCCAAAGTTTTGATAACAGTTTTAATTGCTTTTCAGACACCATCTTAGGTGTTGAACAATTAGTGTATATCTTGTTACTTAGGCATGTGGATTTCCATGCTGCTTTGTGGTTGAATTAGTAGTGAAATAATCAAAGAAAATACAATGATGTAACTCTTTTCTCTCATTCTCCCAGCATCCTGAGTTACAATAGACTTCGGTGCATTCCAGTCCACGCGTTCAATGGGCTCAGGTCTCTTCGAGTGCTGTAAGTACCACTTCTTCGATGCAGCCAAGTTGCAGCTTATTAGAATGCTGTTGATGGCAGAGAGGTTTTTAATGAGCAGATGGCTTTCACTTGATCCAGTAGTCATAAATATTTTCACACAATTAGCTTCAATGTACTTGTACTTAGGTGCAATATGTCCGGTAATGACTAGAGCAGGTGAATGCTAAACTTTGAAAAGAAGCAATTACATATTTGCAGGATGAATGACTTTCCTCTGATAGTTCAGGGACAAGAACTCTCATGAAAACGGGCCTCCGAGAGACTACATAGAATCTGTTTGTCTCTTCTACTTGAACAATGTTTGGGTGCCCCACAGGAAAGGACTTTTCTCTTTGTCTGTGAAAACTTGATCGTATTTTAGAGTGTAAGTTTCCACTGGATGCTTCAGCAAGAGCATCTTTACTGAAAACTTGTGCATTTTTAGAATATTGTCTATTAATTTAGATTTCTGCAGGCAAGTTTTTACATAAAAGAATGCAATCTGAAGGGAAGTTAGAAGTCCCCACACTAAAACAATGAGTAAGTCAAGCCAGTGGCTGGGTGCCAGTAATGCTGAGATGCCTGTCTCAAATGTCTTTAAGTCGTGAATGAAATTTCACCTCATGTTGACTGGTGGCACACTCAAGAGATGTCCATGTGTGGTTTCTTTCTTTGGAGATCCTTTTCTGCACTCTTTCTTTCTAGTGTAGCTGCTTTCAGCAGCTTTCTGGATTGAACAATTTGCTTACAATCTCTTCTGAAGGTCATCTTCTTTATATTGTCTCAGAGTGTGGGCTGTGGGCCTGTTCCTTGCAGCAAGCAGCCCCCCCAGCTTTTCTTAGGCATCTGCTAGACTGACTCCTGCTTCAGCCTCATATTTACTGTCTCTCACTCCCCATCTGCCCCATCAGAAACAAAACCTGAGTTAGGTTTGCTCAGTTGTTTGTGTGGACACGTGACCCCATGTGCAGCAGTCAGGACAAAGTGGAGAAGCCACCTTTCTCCCCATGGCCCAGCAACACAGGTGGCTCATCATTACTTGCACAGTAAACTGAAAGCAAATAAATTAAATAGCTTATCTGTGATGAGATTATTCAGTGTGCTGAAGAAGAAAGAGCTTTGAACACTAAAAGGCCAAGACAGAGCAGTTGAAGAATATGTCCTGAGTGCTTTGAAACTTCGCATTAGCATTTTCTATTTTTTTAAAAAAGTTAGATGTCATTCACATGCAGAAGTTTCTGTGAATTTAAAGAGCAATGGTTGCTGTGCACTGACTCCATAATTGAGGTGTCGACATGGACACTACTGCAACTGTGGAAGCAATAAGGCAATGGTGTTTGGCTGAGCTCTTTCACTGTGGTCTGAGTGGTAAAATAGATAGACATCTAGGTTTCAACCTCCTAACTTGAGACAGCTTTAGCATCCCAGTTTTCATTAGTAAAACCAAGAAAGATACGTGATTTGGATTTGTTGTTTTATGTTTGGATTGGGACTCTGTTTTCTAGCGCACTAGGATGGTCACATTTGAGCTGTTACGTGAGTCCTGAAATTCAGCCACAGACGAATATATTCTGTTTCATGGCCAAATAAATTATTCCATATGGAGCTGTCTTCTGGCCTGCTTCTGATATGCAAGCTAGCTTGATTAAAGCTAGTTTGGGACTCTCTACCCTGAATTACAGTGCAGAGTAAGAGAGTGTACGATGCCTCACTCTTTCCACTAGCTACAATTTGTCTTTTTACTTCTGTTCTTGCAGGCCACGTATAGACAGAAACAAAGGGCAATATTTTAATAACAACTGATGTCTTTGGGCTTTTTTAAATGATCTGCTAATCAAATTGAAAAAATATCTTCCTCCTTCAAGGGAGAAGCCCTCCCTGTCTTGCACAGAGCAGCACGAGTGAAGTGAAGCCTAAATGGGAATCTCTGCCTCTGCTCCATGCATTTGGAAGCCTCCAGATTGATTTGATTTATTATGGCCCACAAAACTCTGGTATCAGCTACAACTTTTGCTACGTGTCATCTATGTTGTTATTAAAAATCAATTCTCCAGAGGGAAAATGGCTTCCGAGTGACAGTGTGCAATCTGTTATTGTCAGTTATTTATTATCCATATTCTCAGGGGAATTTAAAAGAGAAAACATCAGCAAAACAATTTCCACATTTTTTTTTTAATAAAAAGAATATAGTGATCTCATTACCTTTGACTGTGCATGCCTTTGAAGGTAGAAGACCCTTCTCATACAAGCTTCTGTGTCTTCCAAATTCCTTATGTTTTCTTTACTTTTTGCCTCTTTATAGTAAATAAAGAAAACATGTATTTGAAAATCAGAAAAATCATAGATGTATGAAGTTGATCTTTGACAGATATCTGGTTCTGTCCTCTGTCTCTTACACTTTTTCAGCACAAGCCCAATTGAGAAAACTGCAGAGTCAACATATTTATACTGAAGCCTGAATATATATCAGTGTTTACACAATCAGGCCTTTAATCTTCAGTCTTCACATGGCTTATCCATAATGGCAGCCAAAGTGTGCTGGGGAGCAATTTCAACATCAAGTATTAAGAATTTTTTTAATAAGCAAAAGTTGATATCAGTAGGTTTTTGCACCAAAGCTATTGCAGTGAAAAATTGTGGGTTTGTTTTTTGGTTTTGATTTGGGTTTTTTTGTCCAAAGCTAGTCTTTTTAGAAGCTAAATGTAAACAGAGTAAAAAAGCTGAGATTGAGACAAAGTAATTATAAATATTAGAGCTCTCTGGTAGGCCTGAACTGATTATTTTAGAGATTATTTTTATTGTGTGACAATGTTGTAACTTCTGACATTTCATCCTGATTTAATTAAGAAATAAAAATACTCTCTCAGATCACTAAACCATTTTCCATGTTATATTTATGAAAAAAATTATAAAATGAGCTACAGAATATTCTACTAACATGATATATTTTAGTTTTACTGAAAACTGATGGATATTTACTGCAGTTCAAAGCTCACACATAGTAATATGTGTGATGGTAAAGCTACCACTAATACTCTTCAGGCACAACCTTGGAACCAATTCTTGCAATATGCTTTTATTGTTGGATGCTGCACTGATTTGACCTGACAGAAATATTATTTGCCTTTGTTTCTTTGGTTTGTTGGGGTTGTTTGTAGCACAGAATGACTACTTGTACTTATCCAGTAAATCTGTAAAAGGCGCTGTTGTTACGAGCATTGAGCAATGCCACTGTGGCTTCCCACTTCCTCTGACATCTGAGTTGTGTTGGTTCCTGCAGGGTTTGGCATCCTTCAGGGTTCGTTGTAGGTGTTTGCCCTTGATGGGATGTGGCTCTGTTAGCTCAGCCAAGCTTTTAGCCACATTTTGTCATTACAGGGTAGATCATTGTTTACTGAAAAAGCATCCCCTTTGTGTCTATAGTAACTTAATGTTATGAGACAATGGGCTAGGAGACTTGGGAACAGCTAGTAAAAGAAAAAACAACCAAAAAAACCCCCAACCCAGAAGGATATATTTAGTTCATTTCCTTATCTGAAGACAAGGTAATAAGTTAGTGAGATTACATGTAAAAGAAAGTTTTTGTTTCAAGAATTCAAGTGTTTTGTTACTCTGTGCTCTGAGAAGAGATCCTCATCACCTTAAATTCATAGCCCAGCTGTTTACCAACATTTAGACAAGAGGATACCTAGCAGTTGTGCTTTGGAGGGAGAACACACACATCAATGTGTGTGTTTTAACTGTCCAAATGTTTAAGATTTTATTTGACCATTTGCTTAGAAGGTTTTTTGATATAAAAATGTGTTTCTGTTGTTGATCCAAGAGGAAACAGATTTTATTGCACCATTGAATTCTCTTGCCTCTATTTATTATTGTGGGTTTCAAGTTTTTTAGCATTTATCATTACATTTTAGCTGCACGCTGATGATGTTGCTGACACGATTTTTTTATTAAAATGCAGGCATTTGCATCCATGAAACATACCTCAATGTTTGAGATATGTAGTCAAGCCATTCATTCCAAATGTTTTTATATTTTTGATGGTTTTACCTTCTTACAGGTAAATGGCTTTGTCATTCTTCAGCTTCTCTTGGAAGAAGTTTCCACACCCCTTCACGGAATAAACACAACTGATAGGACATATAGATAAATACAAGTTCTGTTGTCTGTTCAGAGAGAATTGTCTTGCACATCTTTAAGTGATTTAAAAGATCAGAATATAAGCTCATTATGAGTGGCTGCTTATTTAAATATGCTCATTGAAGGAGGGAACATTTTGATGACAACTTGTTGACCAGGCCCGACCTTGCATCCACATACCAACAAAAATACTCCTTATTTAATAGCTGTGGGGTATGTCTCAGTGAGTTGGTCATTCTGTATAGAATTAGTGAGTGTGCTTTATCTGGAGTTACTGTGTGGGAGCTCATATCCTTTCTGTTCCTGTTCGGATTAATTGCTTGGAGATCCATCCTTATATACGCCAACTATTATTATTATTATTAATAGGCAAAACCTAGGTATGCTTCAAAGAAAATTTCAGAATCAGGATGTTTGAAGGGCAAGGTTTTGGTGTACTGGCATCAAGAACTGGAGAGAGAGGCCAGCAGGATAACTCTGCTGTAGTTTTTGTGGTTTCACGCTCTGTAGAAAAACTTTGCAGTACAATAAGACAGAAACTGCAGCTGCAATGAGCAGCTGTGAAACGTGATCATGGTAACATTGCTTATGCTCACATAGTTCACAGCCCCATGGTAGGGCCCAGCCCCATCGGAGAGAGGACAAGGTGTATCTTCCCCTCACAACTTTGACTTTCCTTGCTGGCGTAAGGCACTGTGTAAAGGTGGAATTCATAAGAGTTATAAGGCACCATGTAGATCCTGGTGAAGCTTATAGTGGTATTAGGGAAGGAAGGATGCAAAAAGAGAGGCATTTGTTTCATCTGGGGCTATTGTGTATTTCCATGGGCCCAGATGTTTGGTTTGTTCTAAATAAACTCAGTGTGCACCATTTTAAGGATCTGTACAGTCACAGAATAAAAAATAAGGTATGATTGCTGTGTTCTGCAAATCACAAGGTAAATTAGAAAATAAATGACTCGAGGGAAAGAGCTGCTACAAAACTGACACAGCAGGTTTCTGTTTTCCACCCTCCTTTGCCACGTCTGGAGCATTGACAGTAATTTCTAGACCTGGGAAAGAGGACATAAAGAATACAGCAGTTTGTTATAACTGAACCAGCTCAGGGGAGAACTGCAAAAGAAAATATAATTTTAAAATATTGATGTCTTTCTCCTTTGCAAGATTTCTACCAACTTCTGTTTAAGAAACAGCTAGTGAGATCTAGCAGAATCGAGTCCTATTGGCTCCTTACGAGTTCTTACTGTCTGTTACTACGTGAAGGAGTAAACTCATATTCAGTGACATGCAAACTAGAAAAGTTAGAATAAACTATAAATATTTTTCTCTATGCTATTTTTTGCCAGATAATTATCTAGTGAGGCAGAGGATGCAGCAGCTGAGTAGCTGATTTTATTTATAAAAAAAAACTTACATGATTGTGTATCTACTCTGGTGCATTTTCTGGATAGTTTTTATGCAATTGTCACCCCCGGCATCCTGTGCCCTCCCGCACACTCATTTGTTGCTGGATGTTTTCCTGTCTGATCATAGCCTTGATGCTGCAAGAAGTGCTCTGCCTCTCTATTTGTCTGTCACAACCTCTAGTGGCAGTGCCTTACTTTGTAGCAGGGTCTTCAGTTGTAATTGCAATGAAAACCACAAGTAATCACAAATAATGATTTTTACTCTTGTGTCTGCTACTTTCAATGCAAGTATTGTGCTCTACAAACTGCAAGAAAAATCTTTTCATTTATGCTTGCCTATGTAACACACACATAAATGTATTTCTTAGAAAAGAGATAAAGTGGCTGCCTAAATTGTCTTGGAAACAGTGGAGAACCCTTTCGAAAGGATCCTGAAAAGCCTGCTAGAAAAATGTTAGTTTCTTTGCGCAGGGCGAATAATGGCCTAAAACAACTAATTTCAAGTATTTTCCTTGGAAGCATAAATGTATTTGTCAAACAGATTTTAAAAATACTGCACAAAGAGGTATTTCCTACTGTAAGAATGCGAAACTAGAATGTGAAAGTGCAGCTATATTTGCCCTCATGGGCCCTTGTTCTCTCCTAGGATCTCTCTGAAGTCAATATTTAATTTAACTTTCACAGTTCCTATTCTCCCTCTTCTGTTTTTCCTGTGTTTCCAGCTAATGGGATTCTATAAAAGAATACAGGTCTGTATGTGAGGGTCTGCTTGTCATCAATACCCTTTTAATAGCATAAATAGTATGTCACCTTTTTAATTTAAAACATTGGTCACCAACAATTCCAATTGTATCATTACTTTAAATGCCAACATCTAGAAATAGAAGTAATAAAGCATGGAAGCTCATGAGTTGTGAAGCTTATAGCAACTCTCAAAGAAACAAAATTAAATATCCTTCTTAAGCACCAATTCCTTCACCTGTAGGGAGCAGATAAAATACTGGTTTGATACCTTCCTGCTTCTCCCCTCTTCTAGGACACTCCATGGAAACGATATTTCCAGTGTTCCCGAAGGTTCTTTCAATGACCTGGTATCCCTGTCCCATCTGTAAGTACTTCTGTCTGGGTTCATCTGTTTGATTGACGGTTTCAGATTTATAAAACAGTACATCTTATTACAAATTTAAGATTGTATAGCTTTTCTGTTTTTCCTGATCACTTTCCATATTCTACTCTGGATATTCATAGTGCATCCTTCAAAGGAAATAAAAAGATACTAGACCTGTTGTTATTAGTTACCAAAATATTTTCTTAAGGGAAACCAAATGAGCAAACATGACAGTTTCCTCTTCTGTGGAGTTTGTGTTTAAGGCTTTCTTTCAGCATTGTCTGTTTGAAATGCAGAGTGTGTTATGGTCTAGGGTGAGACAGGAAACCTCCCACAAAGAGCAAATATTAAGCAAATGTGAATTCTTTGCTTAATAAGTGTCATATGTTTTGCATACTGAAATGTTGTCAGTATATGAACTTGTTGATGAATCAGTACTTCAGAGATATATATTTAATCACATGGGAATTGGTCATTTCACAGCACTAATACTTCATTCCATAATTTGCAAAAATTATTAGACGTTGCAGATATTTCCAGAAATTACTCTTGTATTGCTGGATGTCCAGGATATTTTTAAAAGCAGTTCAGTTCATGAAAGAACTGTAAAGACAAATAGCTGCAAATGTTACAAAATAAACCTGAAGTATAACAGTTGGTGCTTGTTGTGGTTTAACCCCAGCCTGCAACTAAGCTCCACACAGCCGCTCAATCACTCCCCCCACCCAGTAGGATGTGGGAGAGAATCGGAAAAAAAAAACAAAACAACTTGTGGCTTGAAATAAAGGCAATTTAATAGGTCAGAAAAGGAAGAAAATAATAATAATGGTGGTAATAATAATAATTTAAAAATGATAATAACAAAAGAATTAGAATATATAAAACAAGTGATGCACAATGCAATTGCTCACCACTCGCCAACCGATGCCCAGTCAGCTCCTGAGCAGCGGTCCACGGCCAGCTTTCCCCCCAGTTTATATACTGGGCATGACATCACATGGTCTGGAATACCCCTTTGGCCAGTTTGGGTCAGCTGTCCTGGCTGTGTCCCCTCCCAACTTCTTGTGCCCCTCCAGCCTTCATGCTGGCTGGGCATGAGAAGCTGAAAAATCCTTGACTTGGTATAAACACTACTTAGTGACAACTGAAAACGTCAGTGTGTTATCAACAGTCTTCTCATACTAAATCCAAAATACAGTACTATACCAGCTACTAGGAAGAAAATTAACTCTATCCCAGCCGAAACCAGGGCAGTGCCAAAAGAGTGAACAGAAAATGTTTTTTCACTGAGATAATGTGTGGTACTTCACATTATTAGACAATAGACGTAAAGGAAAAGTAATTTGGTGTAGCATGTTTCTTGATTGCTGTCCTCAAGTAATCAGAGGGTTGGTCTTGGTCATTTTGTGAAGTGACTAGTTTCACAAGCTGACACAAATATTTTTGGTTCTGATACTGCCCTAATGCATGTGACTTGATGTTGATGTATGCAGGTGTCAAGATATACAATTATGTGTGCATTTAACATAGGTTTTATATATCTATTTCTCTCTTTGCAACCTTAAATGTGCCCTCCAGAACACTTACCTGAACACAAAGTTCAGTTCATATTTACATATTTTCTGGATAGCAAATATGTCCTTGGACTGTTTATTTCTGTGTAACAGCTTTCTGTCTCGGTTTCTCTCTGGACAATAAAAAATAAAGATATATCTACCAATATAAAGATATATTGGTAGGGACAGAAATCATATGTGAGCAACTTAGGCAATTTCACCTTCAGCTGAGAAATAACCTCTCTTTCAAGCTTACACCTTGGTATCTAAGTCAGAGAAAATATTCGTTTCGCACAAAATGTATGTCTTCTTCATGTTCCCAGTATAGTCAAGTCATTTGGTATGTTATTTTGGAATGAAAGTCTGACTGAGCTGAAGCCATGTACCTCCTTTTGGAAGCGCAGTGACACCTCCCATACTGGGAATCTGGCTTCTGAGGGTATTTTTAGAACTCAAGAGATAAACATATCATGCCCCATTTGTTTGGATTTTCCTCGGGGTTTACTTTAAATGAAGTGCAGATACAATTTTTCTGGGTAAACTGTTCACCTTAGGGAGTGATAAAAACCCCTTTGGCCCAATACAGTTACTGCAGTCTATCTGTTTAGATGTATGTGCTGCCAGAAATGTAAAATACACAAAGCTCAAATGAACAGTAATAAATAGGATCCATAAAATAAATAAGACCTGTCTGGGGTGTAATTTGCACAGTTGAACAATTGAATTTTACAGTGCTGTTGTGCGCTCCAATTTCTTAAAGAGGATTCTGAAACTTTTAGCAACCACAATGATTTTGCTCTTCACATGCCAGAAAAAGCTGTGCTTATTCAAACGAAGTCATACATAATTTAAAATAAATTCATTTTGAGCTCTTCCTGATATATAGATCTTCAAGGAGAAAGCATGCACTTGGAATAAGTTTGAAAAATGATACAAGGGGTTGCTACTCATCAAACTCATAATGCATGGGAGAACCAAATTTTATGTTAAATTTACAACCTGTGTGACTAAGAGTAGGATAGATATTATGGCTGGAGAAAGCTGCCTACCAAGGTGCTGAGCAGGATGTTCAGCCTGGGCCTTCTGCATCAGTTTGGCAGGGTGTGGGGGGGTGTGTGTGTATAAAATTAACCTTTAGAATTGCAAAGATATGTTTTTGTAGCATAGACAAAACTATTGATTTTAGTTAGTCTTTTGTAATAGCTTTAAATTGGTCTGTAATTGGAAGAATAAAACTGAGATTTAGAAACTTCCACTACTTTTTTCATAGCTGTTTAAAGCCTACAAGAAAATGTTCACCAAATTTCCTTTACATTGTAAACATATTGTTGTAACGTAACTGTTACAACAAACTATGTAGCTAATATACCTCACTAAAGACAGAGGAAGGTTTGTGTATGGTATACACACACAGGTTTTGTTTACTGTTTATTACTTTACTTGAATCATATAAACATCTATTTAAGCCATGACTCTACTAAATTGTTTAGTCCAGGGCAATGACAAAAATGCTACAGTACTACTGAAGGATCACATATATTAATACCTAAAAAGAACCCAAAATCCGTTGGGGTAGAACTGAGACCATCGCAGTTAGGTCGGTTCCTGCATTTGCTGTCCTTACTGTTCACTGACACACAAGTCTGTAACTGATTCCATTTCCCAAATACTGCCCACACATAAACTGACCCCTCGGCACTCCAGGGACTCCACAAAGAAACCCCTGGTGATGGATGCTGTGTACAGCAGGTATTTCTGTCAGACATGTTTCCAATAAACAGCTCAGATTCCTAATCCTGGTGAATCACCTCATCTTTACTCAAATTTATGTTAGTTACCTATAAAAATAAGCTGTCCCCTCCTCTGTTTCACTACATTATCATGGCTAGAGTCATTTTAATTGACTTTATTCTAAGGTGCCTCAAAAAAAAAGTGTCTGAACAGAAATATCTGCACAACATTTCAAAAATGCTGCTGGTGGTATTTCATTACAGCACTAGATATTTTTACCTTCTGGAAATATTTTGCTATAACAAAAAGACTATGTTAGAACTCATGAATGAAAATACAAGAATTCACTATAGTTCTTAGAAATGAAGAAAAAAAACCCCAACTAAAACCACAAACAAAAGAACGGAAAGATACATGTGATAATTTCTGCAGTTGTACAACAACGTTATTGGTAATCATTTCTAGTGTCTATAGAGCAGCTTTACATCTAATGTGGTTTATAAAGATTAATTAACATGGTAACTAGCTTTCCGTTGTCCTCCCACTCCCACTTTATATATTGCAATTGCTCAATGCTAAAGTTAATTTCTCGGTCCAACTTTCACTGCTGCATTTCGTTTGACCTTGGACAAGTGAGCCAGTTGATCACAGTTACAGGGTCAAAAAGTCAACCCAGTAGTTTTTTTTCCATTGTGAGCAATGGATTTACAGAAGGAATGGATGGATATTTTTTAATACTGCGCTGCAGTACACATTTAATTTTGATGAATGAGCCCTAGACAGGGTTTGAACCTATGAACTCTCATTATGAATCTGTCTAGGGCACAGTGGGTTCATTAGTCACTCCAATAGAAATGTATCAACAAATTTACTGAGGTTTCTATCTTAATATCCTGTCTGATATGTTTTTATTTGAAAGAAGCTTGAGTTTAAAATACCATCTTAAAAATAGTTTATAACATATGCAGAAATAGTAAAGTCTAAAACCCAATTTGAATTATTGGTTTCTTTAGTATGTCTTCCCTATGCTAATCTTTATTTAGTTAATTTTCTTCCCGTGGCAATTCAGGTGTTGTACAGCAAAAGCCTTACATTTACTTTCAGCAAAATAAATTCAGACTTCCAATTTCTTCACACTCTCAAAAATTAATTATTTTTAAACTGACTTTTCTGAAGCCTGGACTTTGTTTGTAATTGACTGATTGCCTGAAAAGACACTTTCTTTAAGAGAAAAAATAGTATAAATTAGTCAAGGAAGCACCTAAATTTAAGGTAAAAAGGTTTGTTTTCTTTTGGATAGCTCTCCATGAATAATGAAAAAGTTCTGTGAATTATAATTGCACTATGTGAATGCATCTACTTCAACCATATGACCTAACTCAAGCGATGGGTTAACCAAATTTGTTATCCAAATGTATTTTCAAAGCCATGAACAAATCTAGCAGACGTCAGGTTACAGTTTTGAAAACAGGGGTATCCTCTGTGTGTATGTTTGATCTAGTGAGAAGACATTGACATGAGTCATCAGATCCAAACTAAATTACACAATTCACTGTTAGAATATGCTCATGAAGGCCAAAGACTTAAATGACAGAAACCAATGTGATAAGTTTGATGAAAGCAATATGTCTGGCGACATTGCTCAAGCACAATTGTTTGGAAAAGTGATTTGTTGTTAGGTATTTATACAATCTCCCTAGCTAATGATGGGAAGAAAGAAAGAGAGTGGGAATACTGGAGGAGATAAATCTAAAAGCCGTCCCAAATACTCAGAAGATCTTTCCCACATTTTGAAGTACAGCATTCCTGTAAAACGTGCCTCGATGAGATCAGGGATGTTATCTTTGCTTGCAAGCCAAAATAACTGCTGTTAATTGTTTTACACCACCAGGGCTCTAGGTACCAACCCTTTGCATTGTGATTGCAACCTCCGTTGGCTTTCCGAGTGGGTGAAGGCAGGGTACAAAGAGCCAGGGATAGCCCGCTGCAGCGGGCCTGACGCCATGGTGGACAGGCTGCTGCTCACAACGCCGACTCACCACTTCCAGTGCAAAGGTAGGAGCAAGCTGGGAGGCTTTCTGTTCAGTCCTGTTGCTTTTCCTCATATACAGTGCTTTATTTTTATACTCTTGGAAGCTGTTCGGTTTTGAAGTGAGTTTGGGGGGGAGTTGGGTTTGGCTTTGGCTTTCGTTTTCTGAACCATCACATTACATTCAAGTTGCATTTTCAAGTGTTCTTCCACAAAGTGCAGTTAACTGCACCACTGGAAGGAAAACCAGCAAACCTCAGAAGAGTTAGTATTCCTGTTGCTCGCACCAGATTATATAATGGCAGGTTACCATATAGGATGTTGGTAGAACTTATTGAGCAAATAAATTGGGCTTGGCCTTCTACCTACCCCAGAAAACTGGTAAAATAAGGGTTATTTTAAAAATATAGAGCACTAGTTATTAGGTACATTTACTTGAAAACTGAGAAACAGGATTCTTCTGGAAAGCAAATATTTATCAAAAGTACATTTTCATTTGAAGATCTGCAAACTGTCCTCATCAGGTCTGTATCAGAACTGTAGATTATGGAAAATGTTTCTTGTCTGAATACAGTGTACATTCATTCAGGGGAGGGTTGAGGTGCAGCTATTAACAATTAGGGCTAGTCAGTGATAGGAGTATGCTGCATTAGAGAGCAGTTAGACACATGACAAGGGGCACACTGTGGATAAAGTAAGTAGCTTATTACTGACTGTAGATTAGGATATACTTGTATGTTCTTATTGTAAAACAGGTTTTGGAGGTTTGCTTAGGTTACCAGTAAGTATGTGAAGATGGAGCTATATTTGTAGTGGAAAAGATGGGTCAGTAGCCTCTCTTAGAAATGGAAATAAGGGGATAAAGCCTGTTTTTGTGTCTCTCAGAGTGCCATGCACATTTACGGTACTGCTTGGCAGCATGATTTTATAGAGGCTGGGATTAAACTGCTGAACAAACAAATGATGGTGTTGAGGTGGGTTTAGAAAACAGGTTCCCAAGCCTGAGCTGATTTTTATGTCCTTTCAAATATATTTTAATAACTATAACCTTATAATTTAATTACTTTGAAATGTCAGTCTCAAAACTATCAGAACTTTGACTATAATTGTCAGAACTACAGACTTTGTAATAGTCTCTCAAATGCGAAGTACAAATATACCCTAAATATCAAATAATGTACTTGTTCACATAAGGTGAAACAAAGAAAATGATCGTATTTACGTATTAAACAGGGTCTGAAAATTAATCCAGAAAGAGAAGCTAGATGATGCCTTAATTCTGAAACTGTGATATATCAATAGTTACACTCACTCTCTCTCTAAACTAAGCAAGCAACTCTTAGGCAAGAGACAAGTAAACCTCTGATCCAGACTATTAAAAACAGCTGTATGGTTTTTATGTAAATACTAGTTTGGTCCACTAGAAAGCTGATGGGCTTTCTGCTATCCCAACTGTCTCCATGGCTTACTTTATCTGAATAGAAAAAGAGAAAAAAAGTGTTGATTCGGAGGTGGTCTTTGGACAAGCAGAAACTGTGGCTGGTCTGGACGAGTGGCAGTATACTCCAAGAAGCTCCAGGCCCTAGAAGAATTCACCTTTTCTCATCACAGTACATATGTTTTGAAAAAGAATGCATGATTTGGTAGTCTAACTGAACCCATTTCCCATGTGCATGTTTAAGATCCAATGCCTTGTGCTATTCTGTCTGGACATCGATGATGCTCTTTTATGGTAGAGCAACAGGATTTATTACAAGGTCAAATGCAGGTTTACCCTTGGGCTGGAGCCATGTGCGTGGCCTGTGGCAGGGTACGGTGTGGCTTCAGTTTGTCCTGCAGCTGCATCACCTTCTCATCGCTAAGCTGTAGCTGTGACATGTGCCTGTCAGCAGAAGAACGAGACTGGGATGACACAGTGTCCAAGGATATGTCTGTACTTCTTGCCTGCGTAGATTCAGTCCTAGCTCAAGTACTGCTAGCACGGAACTCAGGGTGGGCTGAACCCTCTGTCCCCCTAAAACCCTGAATTATTGCTGCAGAAGTCAGCCCATGCTGAGCTTGGTACTTTGAGATGCTTGTATAAAGGTAGTGCATAGATGTCCTCTGTGACCTCCAGTAACTTTTACATTTAAAAAAAAGTAGAGTTTAACTTATTCTTGTTAAAATTATGGTTTTAGCCTGTGACTGAGCAGAAGGTTATGTCTCAGCAGAGCCAAGAAAATAAAAGTATGTAATGTGCAAGTCATGCAAACTCAGCTCTGCTTTTTATTAAATTGCCCTCCTAGTTATGCAGTAGAGGAAAGGAATGTGCTGGGCTGAGGGCATTTTGCTATGAGAATTTATAAATCAAATCCACAAGGGCAAACTGATGAACTACTTAACTGCTAGGAACTAACACTGTTCTTATTAGATCCTACATTGATTAGCGTTGATCTATGCCATAGGAATAAATGGAAAATGTACGCATGTGTATTATGATATAAATAAATAATACAACAAATTCTGGCTTAGTGACCTCTAAATCTAGAAGAGCAGCACCGCAGCCTGTCTCATGAGCTCTCCGAGGAGCTACCTTCCTATATTCTCCATATATTCTACCTTCGAGACAAAAGTAGCTCAGATGTGTCACATTCCACCCCCTGTCAGTGCCAGAAATTTAGAAGTTATTTCTTCTTGCTGTCCTAACTCCATGTATGGCATCTAGTTAGACATAAACACAAAGATAGAAGAGGACGACAACAATCTTTTATTTCATTTTTTGGATTTGTTACTTCTCGTGTACTTTCTCCTCGTTATCGCATGTTGCACTCTGCAATCAGCTGTGCCCTGTTAACAGACCATTGCATGTTGCACTCCGCAGTCAGTGGCCCTGATAACACCACCATCAGTATGGGATCAGGATATAGCCTTTACATTGCAGGTGCTTTTCAGCTGAGAGTCCTTGGCACACATTTCTGTAGTGTTCTTACCCACTGTTGGTGCTGTGCAAGTATTCAAAGTTAATAATGAAGGTTTTTGTATCTCATACAGGACAGTCCAAAGCACGTCCTTGACTGGAAGGGATTTATTCATCCCTAGTTTTGGTAGCCTCCTAGAGCTCCACCTGTTCTCTAGCATCAAGTATAAGCTTCTTTTCTTCACTTTTGGATGTTTCACAATTTACTCCTCCTTATCATTTGTCATGCAATAACAGAAGTTCTGTGCCCACTTCTGATTAGCACAGGACCATTTTTAAGTTCTTTTAAAATGTATTTCCTTAAAAATGAAATAAAATTATTTTGGGGTCTTTACTGCCTGATATAATTTAAGCCCTTTTAAAATGTTAGGGTTTATTTTTTACATGTAAAAGCTGTCAACTTATTAATATTCAACATGTAGCCATTTCAAAATCACTGTTTCTTTAACTGTAAATATAACTGTCTAAATTAGCTTTCTGTAAAATCTCAACAATAAAATATTGATTGACTTGGAAACCCAAATGTACTTAGTATTGTTTTGGTCTGTGTTCGTTTTCCTGCTCACCCACAAACATCACTACTTCTCTGTAAGAGTTCTGTTAAAAAATGTGGTTTATTAAATGGCTTAAATACAGCCACGTGTATTCACCTGCATACGTTTACATCTTTGCATATTTGTCTTTGTTGCATTTTGCCAAGATCGCTGAATGTTGATAATCATTCTTCTGGGCAGAACAGGAAGAAAATAAGTTTTAAACTCTGTTAAAATTAAGGATGGTAGAACACTTTGCACCTAAATATTCCCATAAGCCTCTAACTAAATCTTTCTTATGCATGTTTTTTATTTCTGCTGTTGCATCTGCACTTTCATTCTTGTTACCAGCCACAGAAATGTCATGTTATAGTTCCCTAGGGGTTGCTATTGCAGAATTTCCAGCACTGAGAGAAGGGAAAATTGCTGAAAGCCATATATATATATATATATATATATATATATATATATATATATATATATATATATAAGCCCACTCTCTGGAGATTCCCAACATGTTTTTTCAGAGCTGATGTTTGCATGTCCAGGAGAATATAAGCATCATTGAGACTTGCCTAGCACTTGATTTAAGTACTTAAATCCTCTCTGATCCCTGGGAATCCCATGGTGTTGTGTAAAGTTGCATCTGCAGCATGTGCATTTGTGCCAATGCAGGGTGAATACTGCGTTAGGGAAAAATGTATGTGTGAGTACAGGAAGTATTAATTTTGTAATCCAGTTCTCTATTAATACACTGTGTTTTGCCTTTCCAGAGCCGGTAGATATCAGTGTTGTGTCCAAGTGTAACCCCTGCCTCTCCAATCCATGTAAGAACAATGGGACATGCAACAATGATCCAGTGGAGTTTTATCAGTGCACTTGCCATTTTGGCTTCAAGGTATGACTACAAATGAACTACATGAAAAGCAATAAAGCGTTCCCCATGTCTTCTGTTTTCTTAATTGTTGTACCATGAGAAGTCAATTTTACAGGGAACTGAGCTCAAAAGATCCCTTACTCAAGCAGATTGTAGGTGACCTTTCAACTGTACCCTGCGACAAATTTTATCCTGTGCAATGGGAAAGGCATTTCTTTCTCTCTGTGCTGTGGCTATACAGATCATCCTGAGCAACTTGCTGTAGTTGACCCTGCTTTGAACAGGGTGGTTGGACTAGACGATCTCCAGAGGTCACTTCCAACCTTGGGCATTCTCGGATGCTCTGATGTAGACATCCATATGAAATGGCAAGTTGCTTTTATCTTCCTTTTCATTTCTTTTCTTTTGCCAGCAACATGATAACCATTTCATAGACTGCCAGGCCAAAGAGGAGGCAATTCAGATGAGAATTAAGGGCCAGTTTAGTCCACAGTGACAGAATGTTGATACCTGCTAGTTTACATCCATCTTACACAGACTGATTAGCAGAAAGGTGATAACTGATCAGACACAACCACTAGCTCAGCTGTCTCTGCCTTCTGAGCCCTAATGTCCATAGAGGGATCTGCAAATGTGGAATCCTGTAGAAGCCAAGCATTGTGAGCATGCAGTGTCAGTTTCTTGATAACACCTTTGAAAATCGGAAAATCATGTCATTGAGCAATGCAGTTTCTTCGGTAGTGATGTATAACTCCCATTGTTAACACTGCATCATGAGAGCTTAAAGCTACCAAGACTTTGTTTCGGAGTTGATATAACTGGAATCCTAGCTCAGTAGTCAGTAGCTGAAGGATTAAGTTTAAGTGATAAGTGAGGCATATGATCTGTTCACAGCCTGGGGGGGATCGGATGTTACAGCCAAAGAAGTAGGTTGTATCCTGTAGACTGTGATTTTATTTGCCTCATTGGATATTTCTTACAGAGTCTTGGTCAGTTGAAGCAGATGCTCATAAAACACAGAGTAATAAGAACTATAGGGAAAAAAAAGAAGGGCAAAACCAGACATACGTGTGGGAAGTAAGCACAAGTATCCATGTCTTACATTTCAGGTAAGATTTAGGAATTAGTTGGTTCTGATATCACCATTTCCCTTCTCTGTTTGCCTAGGATACATCCCAGGTGGTGACAGAGTAATGGTGGTAGATCCCTGAAACATTGTAAAAGGGAAGATGTAAAGCTCATTTCTTCTATTTCACCACAGTGCCCCCACGCCTAGTACTCAAGTGTAATAACAATTCTCCTAAATAATTGAAAAAAAAAATTGGAAATTTCCTCTCATTAAAAATCCTTCTACCCATTAGCACATCAACCAGCAGCTTTTCTAGGACCACATTGTCAAAAATTCATTTAACCAAAACTAACTACTTGGTAACAATTGATTTGTCTTTGCAATGAGGGAAACTGTGGCTGTTTATCTCCTCAGGTTAATAGAAGAACGGTCATTTTAATTTGATGTTTAACATAAACTAGGTTGAATTCTTCAGAAGGGACTAGGTGACCGTTAGGATAACTTGAAAATTAAACACTTTCAAAACTAGCAGGAGAATACATAAATCTTTGTATATGTCTTACTGTATAAGGCATATATCGTGGAACAGGTATCAAGGTTATTCAAAGCAGAAATTTGTTCGTTATGAGCATATCTTTTTTTTGCCCTTAGGTTTTTGTTTGTTGGGTTGGCTGGTTTTTACATTATTTCTGTATTAGCAAATAGACTAGTATACATGTATTTATATGGCTAGAAGACATGTTTACGAAGGGAGGATTTATTAACAAGAATAATCAAGAATAATCCTCTAGTTATATTAGCAATCACTTTCTAGTGTGCGTTAGACCTCATTATGCATTGTTTTACTTAGAAAGGTTTTGATAAACTCTTGAAGTGACTCAGTTTAAACATCTTACAGAGCATCCAGCTTTTCTCCTCTCTCACACACTTTCTCAGGTAACATTCAGTGTGTGAAGGCAAAACCTAAAACCACTTGTGAGCTTGTAAGCACCAAGATGTCATCCAAGCATGGCAAAGAGCAAACAGACCCAGGCATGGCACTTAGAGCAGAGTTTAAAAATACTGACTGGATAACAGTACAGGGAGAATTGGTGGAAATTTAATAAGCCAAAAAGAACTGTGTGTCTTTACCACAGGTTTTTGAGTAAAAATGAAATATGACAGGTCCAAATGCAAACCATATGAAAGGAGCACTCTATCTACCATGCAGTTCTCCACCAGAGATTCATGCTAATTCAATAACAATACCTTGCTTCCTTCTCACCAGCCAGCACCAAACAGCTCTATCCATCTGGAAGCTATTTCCCAGACCTTGATAAATTGTCCTAAATCTGCCCTCTCAGCATTTGTTTTTCCTTGTTTGATGTAGGTTTGAAAAAATCCTGTGTGGAAGAGTGCATCAATAAAGTGAAAAACCCACTCTTTTTTCAAATGTAAGCTCATTCAAATAAGCTGACGACTTTATAATCTTCCCTGGAAAGGGACAGTTACAGACCACTTTCTGGGGTTCCTATGCTCATGCTAGCCTTTGGGAAAAAAAACAGTAAGCCAACTAGCAGAAAGCCACCTAAGTTACCAGTTGCCAAACTGGTGTCTGATAGAATCAGGAACTTCTACCAGTTAACTCTAGTTGCAAAAGCCTATAGCCTTATTTTTCATTACCACACTGATGATGACTCAATCTCTTATTTTTCATTATCACAAAAATGTTTTTGCTCTTGAATGTATACCTTATGAGGCTTTTAGCAACGTGTAATGCTGCCCATGATGGGTTCGAGTAAACTTAAAAGTGAGATAACTCATGGACCACCTGAGCTGAGAGGCCAGTGGGCCAAGCAGTTGTATTTGATGAGGACAGAAATACAGATTGCTCACTTAGGAATGGAGGCGGCTATGTGCTGATAGCTATCTTTGCTGCAGCTCTTTCCTTAAAATGGGTGATGAATGTGTTTGCTATAGATAAGCCATGGTTGAAACAGTGCTTTTGTGGTTGTTCTTTGGGGACAAAGCCCCAAAGACGGTGGGAGATGGTGTGAGAGTGCCACCCGCGGCAACTGGCGGGCTGCAGAAGCCTGAGCTCCAGGGTGCCACCAGTGCTGGCAGGAAATGTCTCTTAATGTTATGAAACTTGTGTTTTCATATTAAACACAGACATAGGTGTAATTATCCAGCGGGGGTTTTTTTTTCTCTTCTCCATAACATTCTTTGAAAGATTATTTAAATATGTGTGGTTTAGATTGTGAAGTATGATTACAAGTAGAGAAACGAAGCTTTCTTCTGCTTTAAATGCTGCTGGCCACCTGCAGCGCAAGTGTGTGTGAGTGCAGCCGGTGGCTGGTAAATAGATAACAGTACCGTACTAATTCATTTATCCTGCAGAGCGTGTGGCTTTTATGTATTCCCACTGATATTATAAAATCGAGTCTATGGATGTTAGAATTCAAGAGAATAATCAAACTTGCAATCAATAAGCCATTGAGAAAGGATTTACTTGAATAGCTGTAGTAAAAACTAAGGTGAGTGAAACAAACACTAAGCGTATTTTGTTGTTGCTGTATTCTGAAAATGCCCTTTTGGATTTTTTGGCTGATTTTTGTGTCTTTCATACTTTTTTGCTTTCTGTATTCTGAAAATGCCCTTTTGGATTTTTTGGCTGATTTTTGTGTCTTTCATACTTTTTTGCTTAAAACTGAGGTAACAACAAATGAAGGAGAACAGTTATCTTTTTTCCAAATAGAGTTATTTGTAGAACTGGGGAGAGAGCGTTTAAAATAAATCTGTGTTTTATCTAAAATGGAAGAACATTGCCAACCTGGAATATGAAATGCAGTACCTGCCTAGGCATCGCCGCAGCCTCTTTGGGTGCTCAGATAAATGGGAGCCTGAGCTGTTGGGATGCGGGATGTTTGTCAGCTCTGGGTTCTGCTGTTACCAAAAGCTGTCTGAAATGGGAAGTGAAGATAGGTAAAATTAATACAGCACGTATCCCACACTTCAGGCAGCAGATGCTGATGTGTGTCTGTGGTCGAGTTCCTCTAAATTTTATCCAACTCTATTCACCTCCCTGTTGAGTTCAGCCAGTGCCCTGACTTTTCTAGCAGCACTGCAGTATCTTGAGGGTTCAAGCAATTTCACCAGTCATCCAGAATGACAGATACAATTGGAAAAATCCTGGGTAAAGCTCTTGGGCTTTCGAGAGACAGTATTATTTGCAGCCAGACTCTTGTGGTGGGAGGCATTATAGTGAAGCCAGAATGATATTTAGTGAGGAAGCTGGCTCCAAAGTTCTACTAGAAATTTGGCTCTTCCTCCTCCCTGCCCCCCGTGCCAGGTTTTTGTCCCTGGAAACAGGGTTAGAAATTGAGAATCTCAGAGCAGAGTGTCTGTGGGATATGTGGGATTTGTGTCTATCATGCTGTACGGAGATATAACTAATGTGCCAGCACCTAAGCGGATAGATGTAGCTGAGCAGAAGCTGTGACTGCTCAGCACAGGGCTAATAAGCAGGTTATACCAGTACAGACCCCATACCATTGGCAGGGACTCAGTGCTTCACTGACTGTATCGTTGCCTCACGCACATGGCCTTGCATTTGCTTGGAGCACAGGCAAATGGAGTTTGCTGTATTTGCACTTCGCCATGTAGATCTACTTCTGTAGCGTTACATGAATAATCTGTCAGAGTCCTAGTATAATGGCTGTTTTGAGGAGTATTCAACACAGAACTGATCCTAAAATGTAGATATGGTAGTGTTTGCTCATGTACGGATATTCTGGCCAGCTCTTACAGCTCAAGGCTGAGACAGTGCAAGTTTGTTCCAATGGGCCAGTTTCACAGTTACGCTGATTTGGGTGGGGTTATATGAATGTAACCAAGTGTAGAGTTTGGCTGCTGATGCATGCCAGCTGTGTGAGAGTCCGTGCCTAGTTTGTTAGGCTAATACTGGTTGGAAATGTAACTCCGTGCTTTTGTTTCTTTGGATCTATTAACATATGCATATAAGTCCCCATATACATAATTCAGTGCACAAATAAATCCCTGAGCTGGAATTGCAAAAGGAGGAGAAATTGGAAGGAACTCTTAAACCAGCCTGCCCTCTTCCATGTGAGACAGGAGAGCAAACATCTCTGCCTTCACGTGTTACTCTGTCTTGGCCTCTTTCCTCTCCCAGTGTCAGGGTCGGGGGGACAGGCAGTGGAATGTAAGCTCAATGCCAAGTTTTCATATAAAGAAATCAGTGCAGCAAAATACTGTTTGTGTGAGGTGGTTCTGCCTTGAACTTTCATTCTAATAAATTTTCCTGGAGCGTGTGTTTATGTGATCTGGGGTGTTTTATTTTTTGTTTGTTTGTTTTAACCATACTGAAAATACTTATTAATGGATGTTGAAGAAGAATTTTCCACTCTTAGTAAAGCAGAAAGCCTTTAGGGATGAGAGGTAATGGGTGGCCACGTAAAATGAGTAGACCTATATTTATGTATGGATTTTTAGGGCAAACACCACTGTCAGCAGTAGGTAGTTATAATTTCATATAATGCTCCTAGGGCAGAAAAAACTGCAGAAATCACAATATTTTCCTGTGTATGCTTATTCCATAAAATTTACCATGCGTCAGTCAGACTTGTGTTTCTTTCTTTTTGCCCTTTCTATTATAGTAGGTCTAAAGAAAATGGAGATTTACATCTAGAAGAGCATTAAAATGAAAGGCTTAAGGAGGGATTACCGCCACAGTTGCTGGCTGAAGGTAGTGAGGCATGCATACACCCACCACAAGCCCTGTAAAAAACGTAGTAATGTATTGTGGCATGCCCTAATGAGGGCTTTTAACAATAAAGCCAACTCTGAAGAAGTATTTCCATTTTTGTTAGGCCAACTAGGAAGCAGATGTTGAGCAGCTTTAGGCATTTGCTGTGTTTGTTCAGTGCTGCATCAGGAGAAGGAGCTGAGCGGTTAAGGTGAATAGTAAGCCATACCCACAGGTGGGCACCGCCATATTCATTCTTTTGTCAATGTGAATTATTACCCCCCACTTTGTTTTTACTGCTGTTTTTCTAGTCTAGTTCTAAATGCCTTAAGAGACCAGACTTCCAATCTTTCTTTTCCCAGGGTAAAGAAGAAGTTTTTATTGGCATTTAGTCTGAATTTCAGGCTCTTGTTCTTATGTTTGCCTGGTCCTATTACACTAAATAATAATTTTTCTTCCTCTGTGGTTTGTCTGTCTTTCAGGTGATTGCTGGTTGCTATTACTCTGCTTAATCAAGTTCTGTTTAACCAGCTCTTAATTTTTTACATCCCACCATTTCCGCATAATTGAATCAGTTGAAGTAGTTGGTCACAGCTGAAAATCCTTATTGTTACATTTTCTTGTGATTGTCATCTATTATCCTTGAGGCTTTCTTGGCATTGACTGTACTTGATGATATGGCTTCTGGGTTTCTTTTGTTGTCCAAGAACAGGAACAGAGATTGTCCTAGGAGGTTAATTGCCTTATTTCCCCCTTTCCTTTGGGGATGATGGAATTGGTGAAGTTGCTGTAAGCAGGCTAAGCTGAAAAGAAAACTTTCTCATGTGCGAGTAAACTCTCGCCTGTTAACAGAAGTGATATAATGCCAGACTAGCTTGAGAATTAGTAGATTACTGCGTAGGGGTAAGTGCACATACACCGCAGGGAAAGTTGTACCAAAGCTCTCTGCGCTCCGTTGCTGACAGTGTCAGGCTCCAACGCTGAGGTGCCGGGCAGACGCCTGTCTCCGTGGCCCCCTGCGGGTCCCCTCCTCGTACTTCTGAGCGCTTCTGAAATTAATGTTGTGCTCTTGCTCATTATCGTAGTGGGCGTGTTTGATTTCTTTAGTAGTCTGAAGAATTCATTTGCATGTTTGATTCTGAAAACATTGCTGCCTGCCTGGGTTACCTGTCCCAGTTCAACCCCCTATCAAATTGCAGTCTTGGTTTGTGCCAGGAAGGATTGCTGGTATCTCTGAACTGGCAGCTCTTGTAGGGGAAGTGTTACAGAGCTTCCACAAGCAAAACAGATTATACTGGCGTTTTTGCTGATACGACATGTATTTCACTGTGAGACCTTTTATCAGTACAGAGCTGTTCCAAATCGAAAGCCTGCATTCTTAATAGACATGGATACACCAGGAAAAGTTTCTTCAAAGGGACTGTGACTCTTCCAGCATCTTTCGCTCTCTTTATTTAAGAAATCTAATGAGTTCTTTGGAGGGACTTTTTAATCGCATAAGCCCTGCCTCACGTTAGGTTTCGCTGGGTTCCTGCATATAGTTTGTCCCTCCCGTCTCGTGCAGACTGCGTTCAATAGCTTAAGTGTTAGGCATAGGTTAATTGCCTTGAGCAGTAAGTTTAAAATACAGCAGTTATATTTCTTTTATTTCTTATTAATAAGAAGAATTGTGTTTTCTATACAAATACCCAGTCTTTAGAACTTTCTCTACAGTTTTCACATTAAGGAGGAGGCACTGGCTTTTGATAGCCTGAGAGGGAAAGTTTTGTTGTCACTGCAACATGTATTTTAAAATAAATAGTCCCTTAAGTGTTTTGAAGGTACTGAAAACATTATTCTCATTCATGAATATTGGTTGAATTAGAGACTACATATAAAATATTCAATTTTATTCAATTTTCACATCAAATATTTGGGGTTGGATTTTATGTACAGAGGCAACCCTGGGCAAAATCAACTATTTTCAGTGTCCCTAATTTTCTTCTACATCTCCCAAAATATTCACACAGTGATCTGTATCAGCCAGTTGATCAGGTAACCTTGGAAGCTCTAGAACACCTGCCCCATCCAGTTTGGCACCTCTGGACTCAGTTCAGATATGTGCTACGTGAATTGACTCCGTGATGGATTAATGACATATCTTCTGTCATTGATTAAAAGCCCAAAAGACCATTGAAACCCAAAGTGCTTATGTAAGGAGAGGTTTAGAAGGACAATCAGGATTTACGTGGTAATGAATATAATTGCAAAATAAACCTCAGATGTCCACTGAGAATTAAATTTCATACTTGTGGGAGAAGAACCAGAGTTTTTAAAAAATAATATGATGAATCCTTACACTTTGACTTTGACGGGCATATTCTTGATTACTAGCTACAGAGGTAATGGAAGGTGTATTATACACTGGAGGATCATAAATCTTTCTGATTTAAATAAAATGAGGCTTAAGAGAGCAGAGTTCGCCTAATTTGGTATAAATTGACAATTGTGATTTATTAACAAGGACAAGGAAGTCACTAAGAAGTGCTGCTGCCATGCCCAATTATTGTTTAATCAGGTGCCAAATGAAGCTAGACTGGCATAGAAGATAACTATACAGTGCTGAAGATGATGAAGTATAAATAACTATTATCTGTATTTTTACTTCAGACACTAACACTGTGAAAGTTTTCAGAGGGAGTTAAATCAGACAAATGGCAGTGGAGGGCAGCAACAAAAACAATATCAATGTATCTTTTCATAATCTAGCTTCTATGCCATTTAGCAAATAGTATTTCTCATGATGCTTGTGAGCAGCGGGCAACTTTTTTTTTATTGTTTTGTCGATGTAAGTATAGCTGTATAAACAACGATATTGACCTAAAAAAAGAAATCAGAATTGTCTAGGTAAATTCAAATTTATTTTAAAACTTTTTTCAAAACTAGAAATGGATGAAATTAATTACTTTTTCATGTTAAATTAATTGGCTTGTAAACAGCAATCCTCAGAAAGTACATTTTTGTTACCCCATTGGGACAGATGACTAAAGAGAAATAGTTAATTCATCACCACTGTGAGTACCCTAACCTAGAGGCATCCAAGGCATGGATGTCTGTAGCAAGGTCTGCATTCAGAAGGAGGAGTCACAGCATTTTTGTGAACAACAGATGATCAAAATCTTTCGACTTCCACCTGGCAATCTAAAAGCAATCTGATCCAAAATTACTGTGATATCATCCATGCCTTGCCAAATAATTTGTATATATGCCTAAGCAGATGGATCTAACATACACCCTGCCAGCTCTTGTAGTTGTTTGACCTTGCCAATGAGCGTCATCTACATCTTTTCCAGATTGAGGCTTAGCCATTATGTCCATGGCCAGAAAGAGCATAAACAAGGAAACAGTATCACCTGGATCTGCTGAAGAGCTTCAGACTACTGTATATAGATATCAGTGTGTAAGCGGGCTACATATATCTTAATATCAGTGCAGTCAATTAGGAAATCAGTTTCAAATGGTTCTGTTGGTAAAATAACAGAGTCATTCCCAACGCTGTATTTTTTAGCCCTTCCTGCAAAAGAATTTAGATTAATTTTATATTTTAAAGCTAGTTTCGTTCTTCACCCAGTTTGCAGCATCTTTAATTATTTGATAAGTAAGTATTCCCTTCACAAAGCTGAGTCGCTATGTTTGTAGCGATCGCGGAGGTGTTCATCAAGTCCTTCATGCTGCAATTAGCATAAGATGGCATGCTAACTTTCATAACTTGCTTTAAGATTTGCAGTACATGTAAAACTTTTCCTTTTCATGATCTCTTTATAGCAAATAGTGGTTTTCTTTGCAATGAAAGGCTCTGAAATACACAATCCTGCATAGAACTTGAGAGAATTTTTCCTACCAAACTTGTAACTGGGTGTGTTGGCTGTGTAGCTGAATTCATGGCATAGTGTTTCCTTGGTCAATTATGCAAAATTCTTCTTGTTTCTCCCTTGTATTTATGGCTGCTAAATATATTTATTCCAGGGAAACTGCTGAATACCTCATTCTTATTTCCTAGCTTAATTTTCTAGTGGAATTGAGGTTTATGTGATAAAACATTGTTCATGAGACATCTCTTTCCCTTCCTGGCCTGGGAATAGTTCAATTTACTCTCCTATTTTGACTATTTATAACCAGAGGGGTAAAGGTTTCAAATGATGAACGAAGACACTGGTAAAGAGGCCACTAAGTAAAAGACTGTAGCATCAGTTCATACCTTATCGGATAGCTGTATGCCATAACTTCAGGAAAACTTTTGATTGGAGTTCTCACTTTACTAAGCAGGAAAGAAGAAAAACTCAAGTAAAAAATCCCTTCAAGAGTTCAGACTGTGCTGAGTGTCTGTGTTTTCTATTTTTTCTGGATGTTTTTTCCTCCTCTCCTCTCCTCTCATCCCATCTCATCTCATTCTTTTATATGAAGCATCAGAAATCATGACTTGTTTACACACCACATTTAGCCCTTCACTGTATTAGACCTTTGCAGGTCTGAATACATGAACGAGTCCCAGTGGCACATGCAGATGTAGTTTTTACACACAAGCAATCAGCATACGTCAGAATTGTTCAGAAAACTGTGTTTCATAAAATACTTCCCAAGCTGTGTGGAAGCAGAGCAAAGCTACACACAGTGGCTGTAAGTGTCCATTTTTTCTTAATTTCACAACATTAGGAGGTTAAAAATTTAAAGCTGGCAGATACTTGTAAGTTTGAATAACATTCCCGAACACACTCATAAAACACAGTGCACTTCTCAGTTTCTCTTTCTGTGAATTTTCCTTCAAGCCTATCATGAACTGGAAGATTTAGTTAGCCTTTTCCCTTGATGTAGTGATTGCTTATTAACTTCTGACCAGGACACCTGTGAGGCAAGTGCATTAATGTTTGTGAGACAGAGTTGGATGTGGATGCATTACTTCCACTATTAGCAATGTAAAGGACTAGGTTTGCAGTACAGTATCTTTGTAGCTGATAATTTTGTCTGTTTTCCCTAAAAGTTTTAGCTGTATTTAGAACTTGATAATTAAGTTATGAAAACTTCCTAGTTCTTAATTTAAAGTCTCTATCAACTATATTTGTCTTCGTCTAGTATTTTTACTAAACACATGAACGCTACCATCTGTTCTCTACATATACCATCTAAATAAAATTTATTATGAACATGTTGTTTATTGTTAACAACTCGAATAAACTTTGGTATTCCTTTTGTATAGTTCATTTTCCAGCATACTTTAAAACATTCTAGTCGTTGAACAAGGCTGTAATTAGCTGAACAGAGGTCTCCCTATTCACAAACCATTGAAGTTGGATAGACTTCTGCCTGTCTGCAGGTGTCTTCATCACTGGCCGGATCCTGTTTCTACTGCAGTCAGCAATGATGGTTTTATACACCAAGAGGTTTTTACCTTGTGCCTGTGGCAAGCTCCATGCTGCCAGCTCTTATCTGTGCCCGCTGCTGTTAGAAACGGGTGAAGGATCACACTAAAATGGACAGAGGTCAAATCTCAGCCATGCGATCTTGAATGAAGCTTTCAGTCTCCATAGCCAATACTAATTTGTGAAAATTAATTAAAAAAAAAAAAATTGCAGTGGTTGAAACGGTGTCAAAGCAAGTGAGTGCTTTTTTTGTTGTATTATCTTTTGTTCTTCCTGCTGAGGTCCTTATTAGTTTTTGCTACTTGTTCTTGGGTGTTTTACTAATCATGATGTAATGTTTTCCAGCATTGGATACTTGTAAAGGCTAGAATTTGGCACAGCAGTACTGAGGAACAGCTTGTATATACACTAATGCCCAATACAGTTAATTACTGTTGAGTATGAAATGAAGAACTGACACTTTCTAAGTATGGTGGATAGTTTCTGTTCTCATTCACTGAAATATGGAGCTGGAGCAGCCAAGATAAAATCTGGACCAGCTGAGGTACTTCAGATTTAAAAAGGCAGCTGGACTCTGAACATATATGTCTTCTGATTAGTTGCAGAAATTTTATGTTTCAACACCTAATCCTTTCCTCTTCTACAGAAAATGAGAGAAATTACACAAACATGTTTTGGATCTGATGCTTTCCTATCAGACTAGACAAAAATTTATTGCAGCTTAAAAAAGCTCTAGAAATAAAATATTACACACAGAGGGACCTTCATCCTCTTTCTGTGAATTGCTGAGAGAGTCATATCTTCTTGCCCATCCTTGAAACAAAGTCTGCACCGCTTTTTCTGATTCAGACTTCATTAAAAGGCTCTTTAGTCTTGAAGCAAATATACAATATTCTCCTTTGTAACAATAGTTCTTTCCAGGGAATGTAATTCAAAGAGTTTTTCCCCAATTCACAGATAAATTAATTTTAGTGATGCTTGACAGCAATTCCATTTTTTCCAGTAAGAACAGTCTTACTGTAAATTGAGACTAGAGAATTGCATTATTCATTTGAAAGATGTTTCTAGAATGTCTTTAGGCTCTTCTGGGTAGTGACAGTCTTATACAGAAATAAAATGGCCTTGCTTTGCTGTAGATTTATTAGTACCAATATTTCCTGCAGCTTCCCTCCTTTCAGAATTCTTTGTTTTTCATAGTCTTCTGTGTTAGAGAAATTGTACTTGTTTTGTGGGCTCTCAATGTGCTATTGATAAAGTCAACTCAGAGAAGATAATCCTCAGAGAAGGATTAAGTGCTGTTTGCCCATTTATTACAATGAGTAAACTGAGTCAGAGAGACTCTAATTTTCCTAAAGCCACATAGCAACTTAGTGTTGTAATTAAGTCTGATTCAGCAGCACATACTAAGCGGTTTCCATGGTGCCTGAGGCCCAAGAAGCCAATAAGTCAGCCATGTTCAGTACGGAAATGAGAGCTGAGTCTAAGTCATGAGAAATTTCATGTGCCAATGAGAGAGACTGAAAATGCCTTGCTCTCATTTTAACATTTATCTTTATTAAATTTTTACAAGAACATCTAAAATAATCTGAGTAATTACTGTAGAAGTGATGGGACTGTTTTACACGGTGTTCAACTGTGACGAAAACCTTCAGAAAAACAGATGCTGTGGTTTCTGCTTTACTTCTCGCTGTGCTTAGCTGCAAAAGGTTTAGTATTTTAGTGATACAGGGATGAAGAGTTCATGTGAAACAGAAGTAACTGACATTAGTGAACTATCTATAAAATAGTCCATTCTTCAGGGACACAGGAAAAGTATTTGTGATCTTAGAAATATAAAAAATGGCATCTTCCAGCTTCACTAGGATAATGTGGTAAACACACGGCATTCACAACACAGATGGACAAAGCACAGGCAACGTTGCAGAAGGGTGGCAGCGGATTAGTGTTAATGCTGCATGGCTCGCATCCGTGAAGCGCTGCAGACCACATGGTGCCAAAATAAAACCTGCATGAGCTTCCCTCGGCGCTTTCCCAGTTCTTCCCTGAGACATTTGAGGGCTCAGGATTTCAAATGGAGAAGGACAGGCTGTTTGGCAAATGCAGCAGGATGAAGCAGAAACCCTCTCTGCCAGGTCTTGGGTGAGGTCTTCGCATGCTGCCTGCACTGCTGTCTTGGGGGAATGAACTCACAGAGAGGCAGGGGGTTGGCCAGGTCTTCCTGTTGTTCTTTGGAAATATTTCTCTCCTGATTCAACCAAGGAAATGGATGTCCCTGTTCCCTTGTTTTTGCACAAATTTTAAAATGCAAAGCTGCTTCTCCTTTCTCTGGGGAACGCTGGGGACAGAGCCTCAAGAAATACAGCTTTGTCTCCCATTTTTGTAACAAAGCTCCTCTGTGGTGTTGGACAAAAGTATAATTACTGTGTGTCTCGTTCTTCTCACAGCACAATGGCAGTATGTCCTACCTGAAAAAATGCTGAAGATTTCAGTAGTATTTGGAGGACTGAACTGTATGACATGTGAATGGGAGAGCCTAGCACCGTGAATGGACAGACAAGAGCAAACGAACTCTGTAGAAAAGTTCACACTTATAAATTGGTTTGGGTTTTTTAATGCCTTCATTAGGCTTAATTGAGACTGCACCAATTTCAGGATAAGCACTCCAGAGACAGATTAAGATTGCTACTATTATTTATGCAGTACTTAAAGCATGAATGGAGCTTGAGCTGTCACAGAACCAGCACAGTCCTTGTCCTGCTGGCTTGTCACCTCCAGGCTGGGCACATTGCTGGAAATGGGCACACCAGTCATGAGCTGTGCATAAACTTCTGATCAATGTAGGATGTAAGAGAGAGGTGGGCAATGATGAAAAAGGGTTAGAAAGATGTGACTAGCCTATTTGTTCTTCACTCAAGAGTGAGATTTCCCAAGCAGATATGCAGCCAGAGACAAACTGATCAAACCCATCCTGGTGTGGTTCTCCTGAGAAATCTGTTCCTTTATAATGCACAAAACCATGTAGTCTTGATTCAGGGAGCAGATAGGTTCTTTTGAAAAAAAGGTAGGGAATGTTTTCCTTGTTGAGAGCTAAATAAGCCTTTCAAACAACTTTGATATAAGAACATGAGAAATGCCATAATGGGTCTGTAGTGCATTTACTGCAGCATTCTGTCTCTCAGGGTGGCAGCAGCAAATCTTTACTGTTTGAGAAGAGTACACAAGCCTGCCACCACTCCTCCAGTTCTCCCAGTGCCCACCAGCATCCAACTAGGGATGCTGATGTCTGCCTATTGCCTTTCATATCTGGTTTGGATCTATTGTACGTTAATCTCTCTAATGACTTTTATACTATCTGACTTCATAGAATCATAGAATCATTTAGGTTGGAAAAGACCTTCAAGATCATCGAGTCCAACCATCAACGATGCCACAACTTGAGGCCATTTCCTCTCATCCTGTCTCCAGCCACCTGACAGAAGAGACCAGCAACCCACCTCGCTACAACCCCCATTCAGGCAGTTGTAGAGAGCGATGAGGTCTCCCCTCAGCCTCCTCTTCTCCAGACTAAACAACCCCCGTTTCCTCAGCCGCTCCTCACAAGACTTGTGTTCCAGGCCCCTCACCAGCTCGGTTGCCCTTCTCTGGACACGCTCCAGCACCTCAATGTCTTTCCTGTAGTGAGAGGCCCAAAACTGAACACAGGACTCGAGGGGCGGCCTCACCAGTGTCTCACAACCTCCTGTGGCAAAAACATCCCAGAAGCTCATACTTTGGAAGAAGTATTTTCTTTTATCTGTATTAAGCTCATCTTCTAACGTCAGTTAAGTGTTCCTCTACCGCTGAGGAATTTAGTGTGTGACAAATTCTGCATTCATCACCTCCATGAGTTTGTAAACCTCAGTCAGGCCACCCCCATCAGTTTTCTTTTCTCCAGACTAAAGACTTCTAGGCTTTGTATTGTCTTCTTCTAAAATAGTTGCTCATCTCCTTGAACATTTTGGTAGTCCTTTTCTATGCCTCTTCTAACCCCACTGTATTCGTCCCGAGGCAAGCAAATCATTGGCAGGTATCTGCCAAGTACTGTGTCAGGCTTCTCAAAGTCCATTCTTAATTCTAATGTAATAGTATATCTTAAGATACAACAACAAACAAAGTCTCAAAGCTAGGTGGAAGAACAACTAACAGTTGATGCTCTCATGTGCAGTACATGGCTGAAGCATCAAGATGCTTCATTTTGACAACATGGCCATCATAAAAACATGAGACGATAGAAACTATCTGAGTGTCCCTCACTCCAGTACATCATACCAGGTATGTGAAGTCTGAAAAGGGTTGGAAGCTGTTGCAAATTCAGTGGAGAAAGGAATGACTTCTGATGAGTGTTGTCAGCAAGGGAAGTTGGCAGTGGTAGGCTAGTGTTGAGTACTAATACACAAAAGTTACAGCTGTCACTACTGATGTCACCGGCTGACATCTGCTCTCTTTGTTTAGAAACTTACAAATGGATATACCATTGTTATTCCTCTAAAGTGCAATGTAAATAATGGTTTTTAAACCAAGGCAAAAAAAAACCCCAGCAACCTTGACTGAATTAATGTATCTCCTGAGATATTTTTCTCATCTTGATTGCAGTCGTGTATCAGCTTTCCGGTAGATGAGCTGGCAGAGGGCCACTGCTAACGGGATCTTCAGTAGGAAGAGTAGAGCGATCTCTTGAACTTCTTATGGTTGCACAGATCCTTTGAGTATTGAGGCTTTCAGGTGTCTTTATTCCACCCCACTGTGTGAGTAACTGAAAAGCAAGACCAAACTCTTTAATGTATTTGCCCATTTTACAAATAGCTTGTTCTAATCAGCAGGATATGATGATCAGAGAAATACGTCTATGCCTTGAAGAGCCAATAAAAAGTCAGTTGGTAACAGTGGAGGTTGTTCAAGGTAGTGAAGTTCAGTTGTAACTGATGTATATTTAAAGGCAATCTTTAAGAAGGGAACTGATTCAACGGTGATGTCTCAAACAGGATTCAGTGTGTTCTGTACTGAAATTCAAACTCAGCTCCCTCGATAAAAATGAATTTTCCCCTTTAGGTTTTGACAACGCGTAGTAATGAGTATGGTGTACTGTTGCAGTGTTTAACTGAGCACTTGGTAAATGCAGTTGAATGAGTACCAACTCTATGTGGTCTTGTGCTGACTGTGTGTGTGGCCTTCTGCTTACCTTTGGCCATGATTAATTCTTTTCATTGTAACTAACATTAGAGATTAAAGTGGATTAGAGTAATGATGAAACCAGCTGTTTCCTTAAAACAGTCAAATGAAGAGTTAACTAAAATCTTGAAACTGAAATGATACCAAGATACCCGCCAGTCCTGTTGGTCAGAACAGTTGCCCTGCCAAAATTCTTACTTAAGTGATGAATATATCTGACCATCAATAAAGAACATTAGGTGATGTGATGGGTCTGAAGACCACAGGCCTCCTGTAAATGGTGCCACATGTAGGGTGGGGGAGCAAGAGACATCGATTCAGATGGCATGAGTCTTACTAACCTTGTTTCTTTTGAATTTTCCCAAATAGGGTCGAGACTGCAGTGTGCCCATTAATTCTTGCATTCAAAATCCGTGTCAGAATGGAGGGACCTGCCACCTCACCGAGGCAAATAAAGATGGATTCAGGTAATAACACAAAGTTCATAGAAAATGAGATGATAAAATTAAATGTGTTTCTATCTTGCATTAATGAACTATAATGGCTACTTTATAAAAGCTGCTGCATGTGACACATCTATTTGCCATGCAAAATAATTAATCTGGTTTCATTGGTGTGACATTGTTTCCTCTGAAACAGGCCTCCTTATTTTCTCATAATGGAATATACTCTTAAGGGCTATTTTGAGCGGTCTCCCTGATATGCATTGTGTTATCTGTATGCTAATTTTCCTTGGGGCATTTCAAACTCACATATACCTTTTTTGTATTTGTAAAGTAAGCATCTGTTGCTTGACAACCAGATGCAAAATATTTTCATACTGAAGAATCTTGTAGACAAGCACGCTTTAAAGAAACAGTTAAAAAACATGGAGAGATTGCCACATCTTGAGCACTGTGCCTGCAAAAGAGTAACCTTTACAGCTGGACATTACGAATTCAGTTCTGCCATATAAGAAAGATGTAGCATAGGTGGGGATACACCAAGAGAAGTCCAGAAATTTTCATGAGGTAGGTGGGAGATTTGTGCTGCTACAGGCACTACTTTACAGCTAAGAAAATACAAGTTTGAGGCTTTGGCCACTAGTTGTCATTAAAGTTGATAGTATTTTTTTTTTTTTTTTTTAGAAACAAGTTGCTGAAATTTTCATAGATTTGGTCCTCAGTGTTCGTGCTATTTCTTGCACAAAATATGTACAAAAGTACACCGTGCTGTTGTTTCAATTGCATATATGAAACCCTCGCTTCTAAAAGCTTTTATACATTACTGAAGCTGCTGCTTTGTCTTCTATATATAGCTTCCTATCAGTGACAGCTGGAGGGAGACACAGAATTGCAAGGTTTATAAGTGGTGTGAGCAGGGAGTCAAACCAGTACATTTTTTCAGTTTGATTCCAGTTTGGTTTCCGATGTGATTAAGACTGTTCCAGCTGAGGTTAACTCTTTGTTAACTAAGTCAGCAAATCCATATCATCTTATGTCAGAAAATAGGATTTTTTTTCAAAATAGAAAGGGCCAGGTAAAAGTCTGGGTGACTGGCAGGACTTTAGGTGCAGTGGGGAGTTAGCACCCCCCTCCTGTTCCCCTACCAATGGTAGGATGCCTTTTATATTTCCAGAAAAGTATTGTGGCTTCTTTTTGACTCCCCAAATCCCTCATGTGGCAATGAGGCACAGAAATGCTTCCATTTTGCCCTGTGGGTGGGATGAATGGGGAAGCAGAACACAGAAGAAATGCCCCAGAGCTTCTCTGTGTCTCTGTGCCTGCCCACCTTCAAGAATTCCCCCCTTACAGGAACAGATCCAGCACATGCTGGACACAGGACACTGATGACATTATAATGGTAAAGTGCAGGTTGATGGGGATGAAGGGACACTGTACAAAGAACAGCCTGAGGCTTTCCAACATGGGAGAAGAGGAGTAGAACACATGGCCACATCTCCATGAGGGTCAGTTTAGATGTCAGCTTGAGCACCTGTGACAAGGCCCTGAGCAGGGCGGAAAGCGCATCTCCTGGGTAGAGATGCATCTGTAGGGTCATACTGGTGCATGGTGGTGGGAGAGGATGAGGCGGCTCTGCAGATCATAGCATGTGCAAATGGTCGTGCTGCTTGACAGACCCCCTAGATTTTGGTGAAACCACTGCTCTGATCTGATATACCTCCTCTTGATCCAGGTTTTAGCAGGCCCGGCAATTTTTGGAGTAAAAGTTCAGGTTCAGTTTCTGCTTGAGAGAAATAAAGGTCTGGTGGTCTTTGGTTTGGTTCCCTTCTGGTCGCCCTCATGTGATACTGTTTAGATAGCTTTTTCCAGCCTGTGCCAAAGCAAAATTGTACCATATTAGATGATCTGTTTTCTGTCACTCAGTACTCATTTTTCGAAAATCTAGCTGATGCTAAAAATGTGCTAGTAAAACATTTTATAATATCCATAATACTAGAATGAAAGGCTTCAGCTTATATTTTGGATCAGGTTTTTCTTTAGCATTTTTGTTTTGTTCTATGGTAGAAAGTAAAAAGTTTTGAATGACCTGAAATGAAAACTACTTCTGAATTTTTCTCATGAAGAATTTTACAATTTCAGAGGCTTTGCTTCAGTTCCAAATGAAAGTCATTTCTGAGATCCTTTATAAAATTGCAGGGGTGGTTTTGTTGATTAACCACATTTGAGGCTTTTTAGGGACGGTTTCTGCTTTTATAGTTATTTATACAGTTTCAGTTGATCTAATAAAAGACACATAAAACCATATCTCGTCAAAAACTTGCTTCATAAAATTGAATGTTCAGCTTATACATTGCTCTATTTTCTCTCCATGTTTTTAATTCAGTCGGTCCATAGCCCCAGCTACTCTGGAGAAGAGGAGTGTAGAGCTTTACCATGTCGTAGACAAATATGGTGTGGGGATGGAACATTCAGTGATGGGGAAGATAAAGAAACATTTTGAGATTGAATTTGGTTGGTTGGGTTGGGTTTTTTTGGTGGGAAATCTCCTCTCCAGTGGATGGCAGCAGTCAGAGTTATGTGCATATAAATTGTGTTCATCAAGATGGGAAAACGTTGCCTTAGATTATATGCTCTGAGGAAGCGGATGTCAAAAACATTTTCATGAGAGGCCTCCTTGGATTTTTCTGTTGTGTGGCCTGTAAAAGAAATTATATCTTCTGTATATTCTCTTCCCTAGGGAAATATATTCATACACAAGCTCTGCTGCCAAACTTGTCAAATCTTTACTCTTGTAAAAAGGAAACTTAAGCCAAAGCTCTCTCCCTATGAAATGCCAAGCAGTTTAACTCTCAAGTTTCTGTAGCCTTAGACAAGAAAATTACCTTTTAAATAATGCCAAGGTGGTGATGTTCCCCAGGCAAAGACAGGAAATTCATAGTTATGACTGAGATTCCAGCCTGACTCGCCCACTGTGCCTGGTACCCACAAGGGCTCGCAGCAGCAGGGGACTGAGATGCTCAGACTTGTTGTAATAGCAGGTCCTGGTGGGGCAGCTGAAGGGCAAAGGTTCAGCCGGAGTTCTTCAGTCCTTCTTGGCATCTTTTATTCTTGCACTTTTTCAATTCCGAGTAATTTTCACATTCTGCTTTTTCAGGTAGGGCCGACTTCTGTATTAAAGAATAGTCAAGTGACATTGTGTGGCTCAGGGGATTAGAAACATGAAGTTCTTCCTCCCTTTGAATTGCTCATTCTAATCTAACCTAATCTAATCTATGTCTTCTTTGACAAAGGGTTGCCAAAAAAAAGGTGCTTATTGAGACTGATAAAAGATGGTCAATCAGACATGTCCTGGTCATTTAGCGTGCCTGTAAGTGAGACTTTGACAAAGGAGTCAGAGCTGTCAGCTCTGCTTCAGTTAGCCACAGGCAACCAGCTGATCATTGGTAACCTACAGTGTTGGGAAACAAGGTCTCTGGATTATTTTAACTTTTCTCCATATAAAACCTCCTCCATTTTCCAGAGCATTTTCTTTAGCATTTTCCACAAACTTTAAGTTTCCTCATAACTGTAAAATCCTGGAACTGATTAACTCCCTAGTGTTAATTCTGCCTAGCTCAAGGAAAAACACTGTACTTCCAGATTTACAGGCTACTCCATTGGGATGTAGATGTAAAAAGCTCCTTTACCAAGAAACTGTAATATTAGTGAAAGAATTTACTATCTCTATTAAAAAGTTGATTTTTTTGAAATGTGATACTCTGTATGTATGCCTATTTTAATAAACAGATGCTAAACTGCTTCATTACAGTTTATGAAAAAAAAATTGAATATAGTAAACTTACAAAATTGTTAGTATTCTTCAGCTCCAAAAGTTTACCCCCAAAATGTTGTCATTAAGCTCTGTGTTCCCTTGCGTCTTCATGACAATAATGGGCTTTTATTTAGTTCTTTATTTTTAGGAAAACACAACACTAACAGAAAATCCCTAAACTGGAGGAATATGGAATTTGGACCCTTCTGATCACAGCATCTTAGAAAATAGTTCTTTCCTGCATGGCCCCATTGTTTCCGAGGTCCAAATGAAATGCTGTCTCACACTGCTTCACTATTTAGTCAGTACAAAGTTTTCATCGTTGTCTCTGGAATTAATTTTCTCTCTCAGTCAGCTGGAACCCAAGTTTGATGACCTTCCAGTCACTCTGCAAACTTCATTTTTCTTCTAAGCTTTTTCTGGGAAAATACATACAAACAGTCCCAAGATGCAACTTTTTCAACATATGGTTCAATCCAGGTCCCAAATTGTATGTTTTATCTTTTAATTTCAGTCCTCATATTTGGCACATTTGAATGCAAATCAAAATAAAGTGTCATACGTAAGCAATAATGTAAAGACTCCCTATAATACATAGGGACCAGTAGCCAAATGTCATTAATTATGCTGACATTTCCTTCAGTATGGAATGTGTCCTAATACTGAGCAATTGTATGTTAACAATCCCATATGCATTGTTACTAATGGTAACTCTACTGAGTTGAACCATTACAGTGATAGTATTTAATAATGTCATTTTTAATTGCATACATCCAAGCTGTCCCAATCCTTTTGTGGAAGGAAAATGGTGTTACATATAAAAATAACCAGCACAAAGCCACTCTTGTTGCTTTTCTTTAAATGGAGAGAAAAATTTGTGCTCCCAAACTGAGACCTTGGATGCCAAGTTGCAGCCTGGAGCATATTTTTATGGCTGAGTTATAAACCCCTGAAAATGGGGTTTTGTAATTGAGAAGGGAGACATGATGAATGTGTCACTGTATTTAATTGGATGTCTTTAACCCCCTCCCCAACGCTTGCATTGCCACAAAAGATGGTGGGCCAGCTCTTCTTTCTTATCTGCCTCCTGTGATCCTCTGGATCATTGCAGGGTCAGCAAGAGGACATATTTTATTAGCAATAATGAGCTTGAGACAGGAAAATAAAATATTTCTTATTGATTTATTGTGTCCTAAATTGGATTTATTTGAGCAGTTTGGTTTTGGTTATTCATGGTGAAGGTTTTCTAACTCTCATGACCTGTGAATGGTCCCTGCAGAACTGAATGAAGATGACTGTTAGCATGTAACCTATATGCCTGTTCTGTACCCATCTAGAAGATCTTACTGTTGTGGTAGCTCAAGACACAGTCCCTACCCTTTTTTCTTCCTCTTTGTTATTCCCTTAGTTTCTGAGGTTGCACATATCATGAAGAATCTTACTTTATCCTCAGGGTCCAACACAGGACCTACCAAAGGTGGATGCAGCGCTCTGTGCCATCCCTCCCTTGGGAGTCCCTGCACTCTGCTCAGCCTGTGGCACACAGGAGGAAGACAAGCAAATGTCATGCTGAGAGCAACCAGCCCAAAAGTGCTTCAGTTTTCTTCACAGATTCTGATGATCTCCTATTTCTCTGGGGCATTCCCCACCACAACCCCATGACACCTATATAAAGCAGGATAACCACCCCATGTCCACTTTGTCCATCTGAGCTGGAAGAAAGTACCCTGCAGCTATCTCTGCACTGGAAATTCTCCTGGTTTCAGAAAGCTGTGGATGGCGATTAGTGTGACTGCTCTGGTGCTTTCTGTTTTTCATTCTCATCAATCAGTAGTGCTTTACATTTGTTCAGTTCCTTTTCTGCCACCAGAACTTGCATGGGAAAGGAAATGAACAGCTGAGTGAATGTGTAGTTTGGACTGGGACTCGAAACAACCCTTCCCTTCCCACACACACTTTCCGTGACTAGTGAACAGCAATATTGACACTTCAAAACTGACTCTTCAAATATCATTGCTGGCTTCTTAGAAGCCACTGAAATGACTGGAGTGCTTAACACATGTTTTTAGACTCTCTTTTAGGAAACTGTGGTCTCCACCTCTTCATCGCTTACAGCTAGTTTAAAATATAAAGGTTCTGTTAGCAACCATAACTTCTAGATCTGGAGAGGAAACAGAGATTGAAAAAAATATTAAAGTCATTCTTCAACCGCTTAGTTTCTCACACTCCCTCTAGGGACCATACATCACAGTGTTGTGAGATAAAATATTTAGTGCAATTATTCTTCAATAGTGTCCACATCCTCACAGAACCATTACTAGCTCTGCCATTGTTTGTTTGTGTTTTAGTTGAATTATCTAGACATCATCAGCTCTTCTACAAATAGATGTTGGAGGAGCTGCAGAAGCACTGAAACCTTACTGCACTTGTAAAAGCAATCATTCCCAAACATTTCTTGTTTGGACAAGTGACAAAGTGGTAATGAGAAGAAAATGTTCATGTCTGTAAACTCAATTCAAGCCGTTCCTCTTTAAAGAGATCGAGCTATCTAAAAGCTGCCAAGTTGCCCTGTAATTGTGCAGCCCTCACTAGGCAAGTGTCCACATACTCACAAAATCATTAACAGAGAAGCCAAGGGTTTGAATATTGTGATGAGTGTTTACTCTCCTCCCCTGGAGTTGCTTGCTTCAATACAGGGCTAGGGTTATCAACAAAGAAAGCAAAGGGAAGCGTGAGAGAGGCTGTCTCCTGCTGATGCTTTTATGTCTCGTGTAAATAATTACATGACCCCACGAACCATCAGACTGCATCCTTCACCAAACACATAGGGTTAAAGTACTCTGTACTTCACAGCAGCAGTGAATTTGGCTCCAGAAACTCACTTTTATATGTTTTAATTTCAGTTTTGTACATCAAACCTCCTGCCCCTTCAGATCCATGCTAACTTTTATTAATTTTTTTTCTTTCTCCAAAGCTGTTCTTGTCTCCTTGGGTATGAGGGGGAGAGGTGTGAAATAAACCCAGATGACTGTGAAGATAATGACTGCGAGAATAACTCTACATGTGTGGATGGGATCAACAACTATGTCTGTCTCTGCCCTCCTAATTACACAGGTAAGAAAGGGCCACAACCGAAGGACAGGAATCCATGAAGAGTCCCTTCAGTGCCCGAAGGGAAGGGTCCAAATACATGTTTACTTTGTCCGTGAGTGTAATTAACCAAGAATCTAGTCCCATTTTAAAGCAACCTGGATGTCTTACTAGAGAGATGTTAGTTCTACCAATATTGCAATACACTTGCTCACAAACATGGCCGCCTTTCTGAGTCGAAATACTGACGGCTCATTGTAAAATGCATTAAAAAATAGTGAAGTTTAAATTGTCAGAGAAATCTGTACTTTTGCACGCACATTCTCTAAATGTATTTCAGAAATACTCCCAGTACTGAGCTGAGTCTGATATACACATCTGTTCTGAATCTTGCAAAATAAAAACAGTTCCTGTTTAAATTATGGTAGGAAAATAGCTTTTGGGGCACGGCTTTCACCTGAGATCTCAGAGGTCTGCATTTATTAAATAAAATGAGCTTGACAATGTGCTGTTTAAATTCATTATCTCCATTTCACAAGCGGAGAAGCAAAGGCTCTGTAAGAAACTGTAGGCTCAGTTGTAGTCTTCAGTGTGCGCCCATGGCAGTTAGCCCAGCTCAGCAGATGTGCAGTCACCTGCTAAGTCCACAGTGACAGAAGTTGGTAACTGAGTTAGAAATGGAATTAGTATCTCCAGCGCCCATCCTGCATTTCAGATAAATTCCTTCCTAAACCTTGTGCAAGAGCAGAAACCTGGAATCTAAAAATGGTTTTTCTCAAGTCATTACTGGAGCATACTGTTGACTCATTCAAACTGTGTTAGCATGGCCTTCCTGGCTCAGCATGGAGTGTAAGGAAACACCTGCAATAGTTCCTACTTCCATCCTTTGAAATGGGTTTATTACCTTCTAAGCATGGAGAAGTAATGAAGGGCTTCTTGTACACTGGAATATATTACATGTCAGGGGATTTAATGAGGATCAAGCTTGAGTGGCTGAGTAAGGCAGGAGGAAAGCTTCTAGAATTTCCAAACTCTTAAAATACTTTTGTGGCTGATACAAAGGAGGCCCATGTAAATCTTTAGCTGAGAAAAGCCTTATGACTTGAATGTACATTTATTGGAGTTCTAAAATGATCTTTCTGCCAAAAACTGAAAAACTTCAGCTTAGCAAAGAGTTTTGCTTATAGGATGTTGAGCCCATTGTGCTTACTTATGCACTGATTATGTGAGCTATTCTTGGGTGGTTTCAAACAAAACTCTATACAAGGAGGCAGAGTCTTTACATTTACAAGAGGAAATATATTTGCCCAGCCAAGAAAAGACATCTCTAGTAAGGAACTGAATCCAGTATATATGCAAATGCGCTTTCCTTTTCACAGGCATATCGCAGATTTTTTTTTTTTTTTTCCCAAGACAAAACAGGTAGGAAAGAACTAGATTGGGATTTCTTCTCAAATGACAATCTGGATAGGGGCCAGAGCATTCATATGATACTTCAGAATCAGTTCTGAAATAATTTTAATCGACTTCGAGCTTTTTTTTTTTACGTGAATACTGTCTGTGCTGGTCTTATGCTTATTAGCAGGAGTTTGCCAAATACTAGACCCCAGTCTTGCAATGTGGAATACACACAATTGTATATACCACACAATAAGCATTTGATGTCACAATGCAGGCAATAGCTTTGACTACAGCTGCAACAAACTGAATTTTTGAAGAGCAGGAAATACTTCTGGAAAAAATAATATGAATCATAAGTGAAAAAGGTTGCAAAAATAGGGGTGTTGTTTAAATCAGAAAGCTGAAGAGTTAAAATAGTTCATGTTGCTTAAAAATAGGAAGAGTTTAGTGAACTGTGATAAAAGAATTGCCTTAACCTGCTGTACCTCCATTTTGGAGGGGGATATTTCATCAAACCTGATCAGTCACCTGGAAGGACTCACTACAGTGCAGCTGGCTGGGCTGAAATGTCCCTCCGAGGTACACCTGGCCCTCAGAGCAGAAAGGCAGGGAACAGCATAAAATGGCTGGAAGAATTGAAGCCATCAGCCAAAGAAGTTACATACAAGCCAAGTAAATCTGAGCCATGTTTTTGAGGGTCCTCTAAGAGTTGAATCCGAACACAAGAAATTGGACATCATCTGAAGTTGCTTGACTGAATGAACAGCAGCTAAGGAAATGCCATGGAAGCACATAGGCAAGTCATGAAGAAGCACCTTGAAAGGATTTGTGTGCCTGACCTGAAAAGAGAGGGATCTGTTAACCAAAGAGTTTGACTGAAGTCTCCTGTGACATCCAGGGCATCTCTGTGTATATTCTTTTTAAATAAGCCTTTGTATACTGAAGCAATACCTGAAGCTACTATGGCAGTATCTATTAAAAAAAAAAAAAAAAAGTAGGTGCAGATGACTTTAATATTGTGTTGAATATGCTAAGAATAGTGAATGCTAACATTTCAGAGAGAAAGCGGGTCACTGGAGGAGTCAGGAATAGTTATTCCTGTGCTCAGAATTGTGCATTAAGGTACCTCTCTCCGTCTCAGGTGCTGACTGTGCTTAACATTGTGTAGCAAACTGTGTGTGCTTCAGAGTTGCCAGGTGTATGGATTTTATCTATATTTATATGAACAAAGAATGGATGACAGGGTACTTTCCTGGGAAGCAGTTTTTCTGTGCAGTAGTCTGGGGGACAAAGAGGTCTCAGTGCAGTACTTTGCCTAAAAGGGCAGTGATATCCATAGGCAGGGTGTATCTAATAGGACAGAAAATGGGGGTAATACCTCTTCGTGTTGTGCCCGAATATTATACTTAGTTCTTTTGTTCAGAATTCAAGGAGCAAGTTGAGATGTGAGAAAGAGGATTAGAAGTGAAACACAAAAAAAACATTGGGGGATTGAGAATAGGTCTGGAAGATCTCAAGAAAAATCTTATTGGGCTTAACAAAGAGTAGGCAGACAGAGCAAGGTTGGGGTTTTTTTTGCACACCACCCCCCCCCCCCCCCCCCCCAAACACTTGTATGGAGAATAGAAATTTCTTTAAAAGGTTCATTGGCTGACCTTAGTTGCTGAACAAATCCAGACCATACATTTTTATCAGTGTAATTATGCAAGAGTTGTTCTTTCTAGCTACAAACTGTATTTCTCAGCAGATGCTGTAGCTGAAACAAATTAATTTGAGAGAGGTCTATGTTACACTGGAGATCAGAATAGATGTTTCTGTAGTGATAATCTGTGATGTTTTGAGTAACATTCGGGCTGTTGGTTATAGATGCCCAGGTCAGCTATTGCAGATTCCATCTTTTCTCGACTGTAGAGGCAGGCAGGCTCTGGTAGCACTACGAAGTAGGTAGTCTGAATCCCTCATCACACTTGTGCTCTATGAAGTAAATGTACATTGTAATAAAAGCATAGCCTGAATACAGGGAGGAAGAAGATCCAAGAACATGGATGTGTGTTGTTCTGCAAGAAATATTTAGGATCCCCCTTGGTTTAGTTAACTAATGGTTAAATCATGATAGTAAATCTTATGTGCCTAAATGAAATGCAAATCAAAAATGCATGTGTTGGAAATGTGGACTATTGACAGAGTTGCAATATCTAGGGTTTGTTTTTTTCCACACCTTAGTATTTTCCTACTTTATCTTCTGTCTGTCTAGTTTTACTTGTTATAGCCTTTTTAGGAAACAATATCCCAAATAATGATGCATAAATTTTGCTTTCATTGGTTGGAATAATGAAGGCCAAAGATCTTTCTTCAATTAATAACTTTTTGCAGTGTTTTCCTTTAAAATTCTTTTGACAGTCTTTTCCCCCACTCAAAATAGATGAAAAATGGCCAATTTGTTAAGTGACTGCTGAGGGAAGGAATTTCCCACACTCCAGCCCCATTTCACTTTCATTTGGAAAAAAAAAAAAACACCACACCAAAAAACAACCCACACTCACACAATAACACCCTTCCTAGTTCCTTTCCATCTAATAACTTTAAAACAATATACAAATACAAATAGATTCTATGGAATAGGTAAACATAAGTTAAAGAAGACAAAACTGAGAGGGAGGGTAGGCAGAGAGCTGATTGCCATAAAAAAGATTCAAGCCCTTACCTGCACCACCAGGTTTCCTCTGCATTCTTAAAGTTAATATTTTCAATATTTGTTGCCTGTATGTACATAACCAAACCAATACTCGTGCTGTGTAGCAGAGTCCTGATGGCTTTTATTGTCAGCTGATGTCTTATTTTTCCTTTCTCCAACTGGTTATTTTAATCCTGAAGCTAAATTATAAGCATGTATTTTCTCCAGGATAATCGTGTACCCCAAGTCAGCCAGCTCTAAAGCCTGAAGTCTGTGGGCTGGTTTACAACCTGGTTGGATCCCTTGATGGATTACAGCTTCTCCTTACAGTTTTGTAGGCTTTCCTCCTCTTCAAAAAGAAACATATATAGGAACATCGAAAGAGGAAGTCATGAATTAGATCAGTCACCCCAGTTCTTTTCCTTTTTGTATTTTCCTAATTTTTGTCTTTTTGGCTTTAACATGGCCTATCTCCAGCTATCGATATAAACATTCTGCTGTCTCCCTGACTTTGTGGTTTAGAAATGTAGGACAAAATTAATACAATTTTTCCCTTCCATTCCTTTTTTCTATTCACTGTTGTCACAGACTTTCTTGAGAGCCATCACTGTTTTGCTTATAGTTCTAGATTCAGCTGTAGAATTTCATACCTCCAAAAAGAGATCCTCTCCTCAGTCTCACTGTCCTTTGTGCTTTCACTTGAAGAGGTGTCCAAACATATGTAAAGGACCAAATTCGCTGTACCAAACATGTACTATGTACTTTGAATGGTTTTATGCTTTACTTGCTAGTTTATTTTATTTTGTTTGTTTGCTGTAACTTTTGCTTCCTCCTATCTGTTTGATTTTAGCCAGAAGCAGAAATTTGTAGTGCTTACACACAAAAAAAATCAGGAAATATTTCAGTTTTTGCTAAGGATCCTAAAAAGCCTCAGCAAATAGCCACACCTCTTTGTTCTGAAACCTAAAAAAAAAAAAAAATTAGTGGCTTCTACTACTGAAAATAGGTCTTTTCTAAAATACATGGCATCCCATGGTGGGGAGAGAGGGGGACCAAGTGTTTTAAAATAGTTCGTTTCCCTGGGAAAAAGCTGCAAGCAGTTTGTATCACAGAAAAAAAAAATATCTCTCTCAAAAAAAAAAAAAAATCCAACTAGAAACTATTTCTGGTTGTATGTGTTTGGAAGAGAAGGCTAAGATCTATTTTACCTTAGGGGACCTTGTGGTGTCCTGTGGTAGATGGTATCTGAGATTTTTGCAGTTACGCTGCTTTTAGACAGAACCCTATTCACTGTTAGTGATTATGGTCCCTTTTTCTGGCGTATCTGATTGTGGTAATGTTGCATGGCCAAAGCCAAGCACTTAGTCAAGCCAAACAACTCTGGAAGAAAGAAGTTGTGTGGTGACTTGTGGCTGACACTCTTTACTGGAGCTCTCCAGCCCGTTTCCCGTCACTAACCGTTGCGAGGCTGATTTGCAACAATCCCTGACATGGGCACCAGTGACAGCTGAATGAAGCCGAATTGGATCATTGCACTATAGGTTGTTGTTTTTTCCCCCTTGCAAGTTTTTAACTACGTGTTTGATATAGGAACAGGAAGTTTTTAGGTAACGTGGTTCAGCCTTGTGGTTCCACAAGAATCTGGACTGCCTAATAAACACTGAAGGCTTAAACAAGTACTTAACTATCAGCCTCTTTTAAAACCTTGGAATTTTAGCATAATTTCCCTGAGGCAAATGGAGAAAATTGTGGTCAAAGTTTGGTGTAGTTTCTTCCTTTTATTTGAAGGAGTTCTGCCTTACATGGAAGTTTCTCAGTTTTAGTTACTTGGCAAATGTGAGGTGTGGGTGCGTTTTTATTTTTTGCACAGAAAGCAAACACATTTCCCACTTGTATAACTATGAATGAGAAGTGCTGGAAGAGCTGGAAGTTTTTAGCTTTGTTCAAGAGCCTAAGCCCACCAGCCCTGTTTTATTAAGAGAGAACCACGTCATTGCTATCAGATTGGACTCTTATCTCATTGTACTGGGACTGAAGAAGGAAACAGCACAGTAACTGGCAGTTCTGCAGCCTGTCTTTAGTCTCAGTATGGATGTTGTGTCATGTTGGAGCTCTCAGCTCCAGGATTTCTTCTGGTCAGATTCCCGTTTGTAAAATGTAATGCGTCACATTTGGGGAACCAGATATACTGGAGAATTTCTGCTTGTTCATCACAGTGTATCTCTAAGAAAATGTAATCTCAGCTACTACTGTCTAAAAGTACGGGTGGAGTGAATATCATCCACAAAGGGGATTCATGATTCGTTAAATCCAATCTGTGAAGAAACACGTCAAAGGATTAGAAGTTAACCACAAGCCCATTTTTTAGCTGCTTACTGGCAGGTGGTGCATACTGCACAGTTAATAAAGCTGAGAGAGGCAGAGTCCACCTATGGACAGTCAGCGTATTCAGCTCTCCGACACCACAGTGGTGGCCATGGTAGAACTGCCAGCAGGAAATAAGTAAATCTTTCTGCATGGCAAGTATTCTTCAAAGACCCCTATTGGTTCAAAGACTATATTGGGTTTACGTGGCAAGGTTTTGGTAGCAGGGGAGGAGGGGTCCGTAGGGGTGGCTTCTGTGAGAAGAGATCAAGAGCTGCTCCCCTGTCAGACCTGCCACTGCCCCAAGCTGAGCCCACCAGCAATGCTGATGAAAAAATATGAGAGAAGCAACCATGCAAACGCCAAGTGAAGTGAAGAAGAAGGGGGAAGAGGTACTCCTGGTGCTGGAGCAGAAATTCCCCTGCAGCCCATGGAGAAGACCACAGTGAAGCAGCTTGTCCCCCTACAGCCCACGAAGGACCATGTCAGAGCAGATATCCACGCTGCAGCCTGGGGGGGACCCCATGCCGGAGCAGGTGGATGCGTCTTGAAAGAAGCTGCAGCCCATGGAGAGCCCACACAAGGAGCAGGCTCCTGGCAGGAGCTGCAGCCCACGGAGAGGAGCACATATAGGAGCAGGTTTCCTGGCAGGACCTGTGTCCCAGTCTGTTCCTGAAGAACTATATCCCATGGAAAGGACCCACGCTGGAGCGGTTCTTGAAGAACTGCAGCCCGTGGGAAGGACCCGCGTTGAAGAAGTTCATGAAGGGCTATATCCCATGCGAGAGAGCCCACGCTGGAGCAGGGGAACAGAGTGACGAGGAAGAAGTGGCAGAGACAAAGCGTTATGAACGGACTGCGACCCCCATTCCCCATCCCCCCAATCAGACTGGCATGAGTCTACAACGTGTCTGGTGTCCTATCTGCCAGCCCGAAAAGGACGTCTCAGAAAATGTATGGCATCCCAGATGTGACTGGATGCACTAGATTGCGTGAATAACTGAATTGATCCCTAATAGACTGCAGACAAATCACATAATTGGAAAACACCCATGTGAAGTAATACGGCTCAAAAATGTAGGGCGTCCAGCAAAATTAGGATCTATTCCAGACACAGTGGTTCTGAGGGATAATACTATATGCAGATTACCACCTGGTAAGAACACTGGAAATTGTCTGGTTTAGTTAATGTTTTACATACTGTGTTGTTGTGGCATTTGTGATGTTGAATATGACTTTTTGTACTTTAGCAGTGCCTCAAACTGGAACATATTCCTTCTTCAAGATTCAGAAATAGTGAAAGGATCATTATTTCTGTACCCAGATCTTGTTTTTTAATCAGTTATCCCTTTGTTTAACCTCAAGATTAGAGATAATTGCTCCTTAATTCTGAAAAACTTAATAGGCCAAAACCTGATAGGTGAAAACTCAGATATGAGGTTTTAAAGCATTAACACAGAACAAAAAGCATAAAGTAACTTCTAGTTCTTTGCCTACTAAGTATTGTGGGCAGTGTTCATCAAGCAAGAGCAAACTTCATTAATAGTGCAGAAAGAGAATTCTGCTACAGTGCATTCCAGGTAATTTCTTTTTTGTCTTGGTATCTAACATGGGAGCTGAGTGCATTTGCTGCTGAAGGATTTTCACCAAGTTTCTCTTTCCTTCTTTGCAAGTTGAAACAGTTTGGAAGTAAAGAATTCATTTTTTTATTTTCTAAGATGAGCCTCAATTCTTTTTCATCAAACGTCAACAACATTCCAAACTGAATTATTTTCTTGGAGGAACATCCTATGTCTGTTCCACCCAACCATTTTTACGTTCTGTGTTCTCCTGAAATTTCCAATTGGCACTGACTTCTTTTTAATAACTGAAGAGAGAGAAGGGGAAAACAAAACACAAAAAAACATTTCTTCCGATACAAGTTATTAGATACAAAATGAGTAATCTCTTATGAGAAAAACAGTACGGTATTTTTTATTAGCAGTAAAGAGAAGAGTTCCATTCTGACTTACCTGGCAAAGTTCAGAAAATCCCAACATACTATTTAACCACTCAGATATATATCTTCTCCCTGTGCAGCCCGTAAAAGTTTTCTCTGTGGATAAAGGCCAAGCTTTCTTCATCCTTTCTTCACTGTAAGCACTTTCCTTTTCTCAAGTAATATTGTGAAATTCTTGACAGCATTTTTGCTTGTAGTCTTCCAGGCCCTACAAAAGTTTCTCCTACATTAAGGATGAGAATATTTTCTATGTTGCATTATCAATTATTACATGAATACTCTGAATGAGAGAACAAAGTATCACCCAACTGACATATGAAACAAAAGAAAAATCATCGAACTCATTGGTTGCAAATTGGTGGTCTAGATTGTCTTTTCGGAACTGCAGTTTTACTTACAGATAAATAAGTAAAATACTATTACTGCATCCAATCTCTCTTTTACTGATTAAGGAGAAATAGTGTAACTTGGATCCTGGTTTTAAAAGTCTAATGTGGTATGAAATAAATAGCTCTCATGACAGCACAGAACGGAAAAAAGAAAGATTATTATTAAACTGTGTGTAAGAGTCATCTTTATTGCTCTATTGTTGTTTTGGCTTCGCCCTGAGATGTGTGGAAGGCTACAGAAAAGCCTAAGCATGTTTCTTGGCAGCTCTTCATAAGCAGTGAGCCCTGTGAAAAGGGAATGTGGAAAGCCCCATGAAATTCATGATTTTGCTGAAAAAATAAGACCAGGAAAATGTTGCATGAGACAAAAAAAAAATGTTTTGCTGGGTTTTTTTAAAAATAACAACCAATGCTGGTGAAGGGGACAAGGGAAGCAGTTTCAAAGGGGCAGAATACCTTTTCTATTGTTTTGGGATTTTTTTTCCCTCTCTCTCTCTTTTTTTTTTTTAAATGCATGAGACAGCACCAATGGCAGATCCACCTGTTAGTGTTCTACGTGTCAGTACAACGTGGTTCTAATCTGAAAGTTGTGGGGTTTTGTGGCAGATCAGACTGCCTCCTTCATCTGTCTAATGCTTCCTTCTGCTAAACAAGTACTAGTTACCAGCACATTACCACTGGCCTTAAGAAGTTTGAAATGCTGTCCCCACACAGCTGAGGATGTGCCTGTCTTGATAAAGGTACCCTCTTCATATCATACCACAGTTCCACAGACCACAGACCATTATTGACCTAATACCTCCGACTACTACGAAAAGTAAAATCTGATGGCGTAAGTGGTTTTTCTCTTGTAAATCTGACATAGTCTTAACCTGTTCTTCATTGGGGTACATTGTATGTTGATCTATTCTCTTTGGCTTTGATGAGAGAGAGTTAAGTGTGCCTTGATGAAACAAAAAATGTTATTTGGGATAAAAAAAAAGCCGAACTGATTAGAAAAAAAAATATAGTTGTTGTTTTCCTGTCTTATAGAAAAGCACTTCAGAAACCCTTGTGTACCCAAATTGGACCTCTGATTTGAGAATATATAAGAAAGAGGAAAATGGGGAGGTTGGATTGTTTTCTACGTTTGGGAAAGCACTACACTGAAGTTTTCTGTTGTTTTGGCATGATCAAATATCTTCCACAAAGAGAATCAGTGCTGCTAGAAGTTGGCCTAAGATTAATGTCCGGTTTGTTTTTAGGTTCACATAGCTATCCAATGAGAAATTTGGACTAGACCTTTAATTGCTGCACAGAGAAGCAGCCCTGTGTCACTCCACAAAAAAGAGGATCAGATTTTTCCTCTGATACTGACATTAAAGCAGCCAATGAATATTGCACTCTCAGGTCTGAGGGCAGATTTTTTGGCCCAGATATTTTCTGAGTGGATAAAATATGAGCAAGTCTTTCTGTAGCTGGTGCCTTGAGTTTGCTTTTCAGAAAGTGTTTTATTTCCCTGGCATGCTTTCTGCAACATCTAGTGAACATTGGTGGAGCCTGAAATAATGTATCAAGAAGAATTTTCTTCCTGAGATGAGGCTGCTCTAGTTGCAAGGCATTCCCCAGTGAGCTCCCTAATGAGTGATAGATGGGAAAAATAACAGGAAGGATCCTTAAATGTTCCAAGTTTTGCATGAAAAATGAGAAATTTTTTTGGATCCTATGTTTGGTACCTAGCCTAGAATTCTCCTACATTTTGATAGTGGTGCCTTCAGAATGACACAGTGAGTCATAATATTTGACATTTGGGGAGATTTTTACTGGATCTCTAAGCACTTGTCAAGAAGAAGTGTGGAGAAGAATACTTTAAGAAGAATTATGATTTCCTTTGAGAGTTTATGAAACTGTTTTTATTTTTTTAAAACCTGTTTCCTCTTCTTCAAAACAAACAAACAAAAAAATACATAGAAACTTCAAAGGTATGTATTGACCATTTTTAGTGAAATTATAGTTGAAGGCATCCATCCACAATGTATTCTGTTATTAAATGGTCTTCCAAAAATATTTCCAGCTTTAGATCATTGAGTTCTTTTAATGCCACCAGCCAGTTAGTTACTTTTTTTTCATGTCTATTTTCACATAAGATTTGTAGCACACAAGGGACATGAGGAATACCAAGACGATGAACTGGCGGCTGTCCAGGCATCGTAGCAAGTTCAGACCTACTCATGTTCACGTCTGCCCAAAGGCCAAGGGAGTCACTTTGCTTGTTGGTATTTGGGAAGGTTGGTGGGCTGTGGATTTAGGGATTGCTTAGTAAGCAGAGCTATCTCCAGTTCTGCCACCTCAAAAATGTGTTAATAGCTGTCCCCAATGACAACTGTGTTCATATTTGTAAGACTTGAAGGTCTCTAGTTGCTTTTGAGGAATAACAAAGTACTATGGCAAACCTCAAGTCCAGTGAATGATCGGTTTCCCTGGTTCCCATGGATTTGCAGCATTCAATTTCATTGGCAGTCCCCCTTCCTGAGCCGGATACATTCATTACTTTTGCCCAAGATTTGTCCAGGGCTGTAAAAAGACTTGGTAGTATTTAATAGTGGCGGCTTCTTGGGATTCCTTGGCTCCAGATGGAATTGGTTGTCTTTTAACTGATACTATGAACAATAAACTGTCCACCACAGATTGCCATACCAGACTTGTCCGTTATTGCCAAACCCAGCCCACTAAAAGCCATGAGGGTATGTATGGCACATGAATGCAGAGTGTATGCTGATAGTACCCTCTCTCATGCCTCCAGGGCTTGTATTCTTGCTCCACTTTCTCAGGCTTGACAACTCTCAAAAGTAGATATATTAGACATTCCATGTTTGAAAAAAAAATCGCTTAATTTTTGCAAATACTTATTATACTTCCATTCCAATATGAAGAATCAAATAAAGAGCTATGCAGCTTGTACTGTAGGGAGGCTGGAGATGTGGGAGAAATAACCTGAAGGAGTGAGCTGGGGGTGTTAACAGCTTAAACCAGGCTTGTCACCACCAAAGTCATCCTCAAAATTGTGCTCTCAGTCATCCCTGCCAGGTCACAAGTCTGATAAATGATGGATGGTTCTGATTTGCGGTTTCCATCTGAATTTTGATCTTTGTGATTTGCTTGGCTTGTGTTTGCAAGTGTTTCTCTGTAGCCACTAGAGTCAGAAGTGTAAGGATTTTTGAAAATGGAGTTTCTACTGAGACAGGTGGAGCTGCAGCTTCATGAAAATACTGCTAAAACATTGCCAGCCCACCAGTGCCTTCCACATTGTCCTTTTTCCCCACACTATCCACATGGCTTGTTGTTCATGTGACGGTACGTATCGTGTATAGGCACACAAAGTATGCAAAACCTTGAAACCCTGCAGATGTGGTCTTCTGATATAGCTGCACAGGGGACTTTGGGACTGTAGCTTTTGGGGGTTTCTGTGTTGAGAGTACCTGACCTTTGCTTTTCCTGCAAGGGTTTGGGAGGTTCAGGGTAGGTTTCTGTTGGTTTCTTGGGAAGGGAAAGATTTCTGTGGTCTTTGGCTGGATCTCAAATCCTGGGGTACTGAAGTGTGACCTAATAATTTAGGACTCAGAGAAGAGTGGTATTTAAATAAACTATCTGGGTTTGAACATTCTAGAACTATTAATTATTAAAATTTATACAAATCCAGGGAGGTGCATGGCATGTAACACACCATACCTAGAAACAGCTGAGCTGAGCTTACATGTGATGGATTTTTTTCTGAAAAGACATCATCTCCTGTGAGCACAATAGAGCTAGTACTTTTCTTATAAATAGTGAATGTTTTATAATTGCATGCAGTCCTAAAGCTGGTTCCTATTATTGAGAGTCGCAGAGGTTTGGGGGGGAGGGTTTGTGGGTTGTTGTTCTTTTCCAGAATGATGTCCAATCAGCTTCTTTGGCAGAGTATTAACTACAGCTAAAATATATTTCAGTGTGAAAATGTTACGGTCTAATGAGCGACTTTGCTTTTGTGTCACTTTCTTGCTTTGATATAAGAGGTTCTGGGTCAGGAACTGCCCATTTGATCCTTAGTCTGTCTCTAGGTGGAGTTTATATGTCAGTACTTTTTATACCAGCCTTTCAAATTCATATGATAGAAACAGTTCAGTCACTGTAGGTCAAAGGAGCCCGATCTAATGAAGTCTCACGTGCCCTCACAAGCAATATTGTCGCTTCCTGCTGAACTACTGAGCTGTCTCCATTTAGGGAGATTTGCCATCCCTGAACATCATGGTTGGAGCTGCTTCAGGATTGTCCAAGCTGTGTTACAGCTTTATCGCTTTTCTTTTGCCTCAGGTGAACTGTGTGATGAGGTGATTAACCACTGTGTTCCTGATCTAAATCCATGCCAACATGAGTCCAAATGTGTTCCCCTTGACAAAGGAACCAGGTAAGTGTGTGTGCATGTTGGTCTCCACACACTGGGCGGATCCATCCATTGGCTTGACTAGGGTTGAACTGGCAACGAGTTTGGGGTAAAAATCATCAAAATTAATGCAATAGCGCAAGACTATATGTACTTCAGACCATACTTTTCTAGCTTTCTGTGTTTTCCTTGAAAATAATGGATGTACCCCCAGAGCAGAAAAATTAATCTGGAATAGAGCATGGCAAAAGGAGTACTTCTGGAAGAGTTACTGCAAAGTATCTTATCCTGCATTCAGAAACTAAGGACAGTTTCCTTATGTGTTCCTTAGGGCATCCATCAATTCAAGCAGCATAACAGGAGCCTTAACAGATGTAACTCAGCTCTCCTCAGCCCATGCTGGCTCAGTGTTTAAAATCCAGTCTCCATTCTAACTACCGAGAAGGGAAAGATAAACTTGTGGCTAGAGCATAAAGCTGCAGATCAGGAGTTTTCCGTTGTATTCCCACTTTAGCTGTTGTCTTCCAGGACGGCTGGCAGTCTTGGGGTGCACTGGCAAAGGCCGGCCTTGACCGCAGTGGGGCTCCTCTCCCCGCACGTCCTTCCCTGGGCAGCAGCAGCAAACAGCGGAACTGGATGGCTCTCACTCGGGAGCTGCCTTCTTCCCTTGGCTACAGAGGCGAGCCTTGCTCCGCTCATGATAGATTTTGTGAAGTCTGTGTTTGCATTTGCATATTGGGAATGACACTGACTGTTTCACAGGGGCAAAATAAAGCCTTGTGTTTTAAATGGCAGTAAAGCATCTGGAGATTTGGTGGTTGGGGTGTTTTGAGAGGTGCATAGTAGCAGTGTTCATCACTTGTCTGAAGAGGGAATCTCAGAGCAATTTAGCAAATAGAGACAGTCAATTGCAAAGTCAAGCTCTATGGAAAGCTTGTCAAGAAAAGATCTTTGAATCAAAGAAGTGAGGAAGACAAATTAAGAGAGTTCAGTGCAATGTGAGCTGCGTTCTGCACTTTCCCCTTACGCTGTTTTCACAGCCGCAATGCAATCCTGGGTGCTCACTGATTCCCTCCTGGGAGGGAGGGCTGGGATTTCGGCAAGGGACGCCCTGGCCCAGCACACCCAGCGTGTCGCAGGGGAGAGACGGTAGCACTCTTTGGTCTACCTGGTAACTTGCAGGTGGGGTCAGATTGTGTCCTGCGACGCAACCGGCACGTCAGAATAGTCTAAACTAATACACAGAGCATTTCAGGATAGTTAAAAGGAAGTGAACCAAAATTTTAGGGATGCTGGCTATCTCAAGGGCAGCTCAATCTGTGCTAGACAGTCAATCTGTACAACTCAAGCCTTTCTTTTGGGTGAAAAATCTCCAGCCAGAAATGTTTCCAACTCTTCAGGAAGATGAAACTATTAAATGATTAGGACAGTTCCTGAAATGGTACACAGGGGCTGGATAAGGAGGTGTGTACCAGTACATAAATAGTCTCTGATGTTCTTTCCAGCTTTCACTCCTAGTTAATCCATCATTCAGCTAATCCAGTAGCTACATCGTGTTACGAGGCAAAGGCTTGTAACTCAAATTACCTTATGTTGCTAGATGTATGAAGGGATAGAGACAGCTGTGATCCTGAATGGTTTTACTCTTGCTGGAAGCATTTTCATACCTGCCACCCAAATAATTTGAGTAAATAAGACACTTTTTCTTGGTTGCTTGCTAGAAAAGTGTTCTTCACGGTGAGGCCATTAACCCTTGAGGGGAGCCTAAATAACTACTTGTAAGTATTTTCTACTACTGTTTGTTGCGTTATTCTTCCCACTATTCATAGAATTCTACACAAAAATCCAGAATTTCTTTAATTCTGTCCCATTTTGCTTTCTAACAGGCCAGGCATGAGAGGTGAAGGAGCCTGCCAAGCCTTGAACATAGATTTGTCCGAGTATTGCTTTTTCTTTCATACTTTAGTTGCACCAAACCATTCAGAAATGGGCTGAGAGCCCTCAGCAGCTTTTGCAGTGGTGTGTGGTTACTGCTGGGTCTCACTGAAAACAACCACCTCTGGTCCTGTGCTGTTGCTGATCCCTTGAGCAGTTTGATCTCCTGACCGGTGACGTACCATACATTTAGCACATAATGGTGCAGTATAATGCCACGTGCAGAATGAGCCAGGCTCATGCACCAGTCCTCCGCTCTGCTTCCAGAAGCGGGGAATATTAATGGCAGGGTTCAGGCTCGTTCCTGAGCTGACCATCCACTTGTCAGGTTTGTGCCCTGGGCATGGGAGTAGGACACACCAGTGAAGAATATCATAGTAGCAAGGACACCACTTGATCTGTCTGTCCTGCCTTCAGCTCTAGTTGGTCTGCAACTCTGCAGAGGGAGGAAAAGATGACAAAGATAGGAAAAAAAATAGGAAGCCAAGTTATTTATTGATATGGGGAGGGAAATTCCATTCTGGCCCTGCAATAGAAGCCATGATTCACGGCTTTAATACAATAGACATTGAGAGCATGCAGATGCAAATCCCCTCGGATAGGCCAACATTTTAAATACCACTAGACATGTTTTTAGGCTCTCTCTGATACTGGGAATGTTGCCATCACTACAAGGCTGTAGCAGAAAACAAGATTTCAACTGTACTGGTGTCAGATGGTCACTGGGAAATGAGATAACTGATCTAATCATGTAAATTACTCTCTTACCAGGATTTGAATATGAAAGTTTCTTTGCCGCCTTCTTTACTGCATCATACTTCTACTGATACTCAGTCACTTGCTGGCACTATGCAGGACGGGGATGGAACTAACAAGCCATCATTCCCTGGTGGGGGAGACCTTGGGTTTCTAGGAGGAGGCTGGGTGAGGCACTCATGTGGCTGAGTTTCTCACCTGCTATGCTCCAGGCATGCATTTTTTGGTAGCTTCAGCCTAGATGTGACACACTAAGAGCTCAGAGATGACTGACCCAAAAGGAATTCCATGTTTCTAAGGGGAAAGCCAAGCTTGGAAGCAAACGAGACAATTTCAGTGTGTGTTTGGCTGCACAGAGCTCTTTGCTTTCTAAGCTAAAATTGCAGGTGGCTTTCCTCGTTTCCAGCCTCCACATCTTTACTGTGCTGTTACTGTAGTAGATGAGTAGCTTTCTGTATGCCAGAAAACAAAACAAAACAAAAATCAAAAAAATACCATTTAACACAATGAAATGACTTCTAAAAAAACAACTTCAGGAAAGGAGCATGTTTTTCCATTCACTGTATTGATCTTGGAGCATGGTATAAATATACTTTATTATTCTAAAGCTTGGAATTATTACCTGACAGCTTAAAATGCTGATTTAATGCAGCCCTGCAGAGAAAAGTGGTGGTTCTGTCATTACTGAGATAGCCAATACACATCATAAAATTGATGCATGGCAGCCCTGAATAAGGAACTGCACATCGTTCATTATTACATCACTTTATATTAGGACTGCAGGGATCAATAAAAAGCAACAGGATTAAATGCTGCCAATTCCCCCCACAAAGTCTTTTGATTGACATTATTTGCTTGCAGGTGTGACTAAAATGTTGCCAAAAACCGTTGCCCGCTTCTTATGGTTTGGGGAAGGAACACTTTTTGCTTTTTACTCTGTTTTGTCATCTCCGTTATGTTAATCGCAGTATTCCCTGAGCGGCCAAGGTGAAAAAAAGCAATTCAGGCATGCAGAGCTGGAACATCAACCATCCTGTGGCTGTGGAGGGTCATGATGGGGGCCTCTCCTGTAGGGAGGATGGAAAAAGAAATTATATGCATCTACATAATGTTATCCATCCTACAGCCCACAGATTAATAGGCTTTGCCCTATTTCCTCCTTTTCCAGCCAGTCACAAGCCATGTTTTGAAATGGAGACTGAAGGTCACGTTCTTCTCGGTGCTTGAGCTAGGCGGTTGCTGAAGCCCCGGTGCTGTGGCAGCCTTTCACTGCTCATTAGCACACACAGGACCTGCTGGTGCACTCTGGCAAGTGTCACACAACTCGCTGCCTTGCCCTGACGAGCTGGGGAGTGGCCAGGAGCCAAAACACACTGTCACTCGGCACCAAATTCAGCACAATGACTGCTGCCTGGAAAGTGGAAATATCTTTCCTCATCAGCTCCCATGCATCCAGTTCCTCTGAAGAGATTTTCCACAAGGAGCCTCCTCCTGCACTTACCCCGCCAGGCTGCCGGCGGGGAGGAGGAGGAGCCCAGCAGAATGGGTCGGTGGAGCAGTAGTTTCTCTCCTGATGCCGCCTCCCTCAGCTTTATAATGTTTCTCCTCTTCCAGCTCTCGGTGGCAAGCATGCTGGGTCCAAACAAGGGCCTCTAGCAAGAGCACAGACCTGTTTTTTATTGCTGAAGTTAACTGTAGCTCTTCCCTTGTTTTGGTTGAAGTGATATGCCTTTTGTTTTCCAGATGTGCAGTAACATCCAGCTGGGAGGAGTAAAACGTGTTTTATGGACTAAAGCGTGTTCATGACTAAACATTGTCTACACTATAGATTCAAAAAGAGACTGTTCGCCATTCCCAAAAGATCAGTTCCAAGTCAGAGACTTTGGGATGTATTTTCTCTTGTCAGGTTATAAACTTCTGCAAGGCTTATAATAGTAATGCTGATGCAGCCCTTGTACGACAAACTTGAGAATTGTCTAAAGTAAAATAAAAAGCCAATGTCTGCAAGTTTGGGTGCATCCCATTGTGCTGCTCCTATGAATGGCATTACCCCATAGCAGCAGGTACACGCTTCGCATGAGCGTCACCACGGGAAAGGACAGGCTTCAAAGACAACTTTCTGTGGTTGCAGCAACATTAGCTATGCCTTGCAAATGAACGGCAAACAGGTGGTCATCTCAAAACTGATGGTCTTTTTCTTTAAATTTGCTGACTTTTATGGGTTGCTTGCAGATTGCTTCCATTTGGAATGTGGAACCTTACTGCGCTCCGTGTAGCTGCGCAGGGCCAACCTCAGACACTCAGCAGTGTGCAGATATTGGCAAAATCATAGTCTGAGACATCAGAGCACCTGCCCTTGCAGAATATTGCCCTTTGCGTCTGCAAGGTTAGGGAAGACGTTGTCATCGTTAGCATAACTGAGAGACCACTATATGAGTACCTTGCTGCACAGACTCGGCTGAGGAAAAGCAGTAGTATGGTATCGCTTTGCTCAGCTTGAATTTAAGCAGATTGCAGAACCTCAGCTGCAGACAGAGAGGAGGGACTTGAGCACTTCTGATGGCAGGAACTGTGCTTGATATTTCCAGGAATAATTGCTAACACCTTTCCATCTCAAATCAGATTGGTGCTAAGCTGCCTGTGTGTGCTATTGTTGTGAATGTTGAAACAAGCTATTAACAGCAATCTTGTATTTCAGATGTGAGTGCTTGCCGGGTTACAGCGGAAAACACTGTGAAATTGATGATGACGACTGTGTGGGCCATAAGTGTCGCCATGGAGCTGTCTGCGTAGATGCAGTCAATGGCTACACCTGCGTCTGTCCTCAGGGTTTCAGGTACGTGAGAGTCAACTCTTCCCCCAGACTGTCTTCTCTACATAGTGTTGGGGCACTTTCTTTAATTGCTTTCATCCTTAGAGCTAATCAGCCTCTAGATACGGTATCGATCTGTCTTTCCTATGTGAATGGATGGCTCAGTACTTCAAATCTTGTAGCTGAAGTAGGTCTTACTGAGTTAACTGAATACAGGGTGTTGACAATTCTTGCTTTGAAAACAGCAATTTGCCTTTTGTGCAGTGCTGCGTTAGTTTGCCTGCTTGCCCGCCCCGGCCTTTCCTGATAAAATACTAGGTAATACACTCACATAAATTATATGGAGATAAACTCTGCATGTGCGAGAGTGAGCAAAGGATAATAAAATTACATATAGGAACCCTCAGGCCTGGCTGCAAGAAAACATGAGTCTGAAGATTTTGTGCCAGTGTCTCTGTACCTGTTGGTGGATGGGCTCAGTACAATTTGGGCTGTAAATTTCCAGTCTCTGATTCTGACAGTGGCCAATATATCTGACTCCTGGAAATCTCTCTGTCTGTCAAAGATAAGTGTGCTGCTCCAAATGGATTCACTAATCATTGCCTGAGGCTGGATACTGGCTTCCTTCCAGCTAAACCTTTTCTGTGTTTGAAATACACACATGAGACAAAGAAGGAGTACCTGAAAAGATCAGTCTTGACAAAGCAGAAATTGCAGGAACACTTATAAATCATTTTCTCTGCTTTCTATCTGCAACAGTTTTCATTCTTCTTGCTTTCATCCTTGCTGGTTTTGGGGGTTTTTTCCCTCTCAACACACATTTTTATTGCAAAGCAGACAGCCTTCCCTGAATAGGCATTGATATATAACATGATGTCAGCCCGCGGTTTCTCAGAATCAGACTTGTTATTTACAGGATATCAGATATCCACTGAATTTCAAATTCATAACCTTTTCTCCATGTTTCATTCTCCACTTCAATCCCTTTGATGGCCTTAGGGATCTTGCGAATTGGTGACTGGTAAGAATAACAAGTGGCTGTCCCACAGTGGAATTGTAAATGCTCAGTGTTATCTAATTGTTCAAGTTGAGGAATGGGATTGCAAAGCCGTATCTGGAGTCGAGGGTAACTCGAGCCTGTCATCAGATGGTAGTGACTGGGAGACTTCTGCTGCAGGTCCCCTGATTTTTAAGGCATGTCAGTACTAGGCAGTGATGAATGTGAGGGGTTTTTTCCCAGAAGGCAGGGTCACAGTGTTTGGCAGATGTTTTGAGTTGTGACACAGTTGAGCGGAGCAGCAGGGGTAGGTGGGAGACTGGTCTGGGTCCCTTCCTTGTGTACCAAGCAGCTCTACTGGCAATTTAGGCAGTGCCCTGGGTTGGCTGATCTCACACCAAGGACTTCAAAAGCAGAACCTGGAACAGCCCAGCCTGCTCCCCCGCTTAAATGAGGGGCTTTCATTCCAATAAAAGTCCTCCAAGAGAGGAAACATCTTTCTACACAAAGCTCCGAAACTCAACTACTGGCTTAGACAGCACTTCATAGCCCAAGGTAGACTTGGGCAAGCAAAGTAATCCCGCTGCCTGTCAACAGCAGAGCCAGGATTAACTTGAGGTCTCCTGTTTGCTTTCTTTTTTTCGCACTAGTCCGTAGCAGCTCCCTAAATTTCCTGTGCAAGATGCAAGGGAGCAAGGGTCTTTTAGGAGAAAAACATCACAGTGGGCACTAACAGGCTCACCGTGCCAAGGCAGAGAGCAAGCTGAAGCCCCTTGTGTTCTCCATGCTGAATAGTCCCTGATCTTGTTTGATTTCAGGATTAAAATTCTGCTAACAAAATATGATCTGCTCATTATTCTTTTAATGACTCCAGCCTTCTGTAGTTTAAAGGCCTGCTGCTCTGAAGGGGGTTCTGATTTTTTTTTTCCCCTGTTAAGATTGCAATTGCAAAGATTGTGATTGATCGAGTTCAGCCTTCTGATGTTCAGGATTATAGACTCAACTGTTCAGAAAGCGTGCCTCAGGTGCTGGGCTGTGCGGCAAGGAGATAACTTTGCAAGTATTTGAAGGCTGCAAGTGTTGATGAAAAGGAGAGAACACAAGGGGTGGTCTGACAACGGTAACTAGGAGACCTAAGATGATGATTAATAAAGTTTTTTGGCTAAGTATCAGGAATTATTTCCCAGCAGTGAGTTTGCCGAGTGACCTCCCAGTTATCTGGAGCTCATGCTGTTGTAATAAATGCATAGACCTATAACAACTTTATGGTTGTCACTATGCTGTATGTCAGAGCCACTTGGAGTCACACATTAATAAGGATGTTAAAACTTACATCCTTGCACAGTTGAACAAATGGTACTGCAGTAGTTCTTAACAATTTAGGGCCTCGTATGCACAATGACACACCTGTGATGACAGCACCAATAAGCAATAGCACCAACATGCCCACACCTGTTTTCCCATCTTAGCACCTCCTATTCACCGTTCATGTGTAGTTGGGCTCCATGCAGCACCTCTCCTTATCACTCATACTTTCTTCCTGAAAAGTTTTCAGTGTTTTCTTCGCAAAATAACACTTTTTTACCCCCTGCAGTTGAAAACATTTTTGAGAATTTGTGAGCACCATTGGAAAAAACCTAACTTATCAAACCTTCCCTCTAGCAATCAGCCTCACAGTGGTGGTGTCCTGATAAATGTTGCTCTAGTGGGGACGGACAGATTAAGGCTGCTGAGCTCGATAGAAAGCACTGTTCCTCCATTGTGTAGATGCTTCAGTGTTCCCCACTGGGAGAGTTTGCTGCAAGAAACTCAGCAGTGATTATTTAAATAAATGAGATCGTACCAGGCAGAATGGTCTTGGCCAAGCTATGCAAGTCAGGCTGTGCTCCACATTCCACTGCCAGGAAAATAAATAGTATTAATTATTTCTAAAAATATATTTTAAAATAAAAAAAGAAAAGGCCTTGACAGACACTGTTGCTAATGTAACTTCTAGATGCCAGTAGCAGAACAGCTGCACTTGTAAAGCCACCCACTGAAGGGGTTTCACAGCAAGGAAGGGTTGTGCAGGAGCTGTACTAGGAGCTGAGGGGATCTTTCAGAGCAGCACCAAGCACAGACACACTGGCTTCTTGCAACATTTGCTTTCCGTTAGTGGAAGCTGTGGTGGGTCACATGGATTTATTATTATTATTATTATTTTTAACTTTCATGAAATGAGAATTATATACACTGACTTTCCTTCTGCTTTCTACTTGTTGCTCACAGACAAAACAAAATGATTGGCATTAGGTAGAACAAAGCTAATGGGCTGGGTTAGCAGTGCTCCTTTCTGCTAGTCGCCTCCGGAAAACAATTACACCTGACGTCAGGCCAGGGGTGACGGCCGTCTGTGGGGCCGACCCTCGTTTGATCCCATTGCTGCCTCTCCTGACGTGTTTGCCAGCCAGCCACAAAGCCGTGCGTTGGAGAGAGAGATCACACGCTTCATGAAACAAGGCTTTGAACAGGAAAGTGCTTCAATCGGACAGCCCACTTTAGTGCCTGGCTAGCAATGGGGACGTGGCGCTGGTGTGTCCTCAGCTCATCAGCTCTGGCTGGGTCTGACTGCTGTGCTGATAGGCAGCTACTACAGTAACTACCTTAAATTGGCAAGAATTGCTTTCTGTGTGTCTGTCTTCCCATGAGGTTGTTGCTATTTTTTTTAATATTCTCTTGTTTTCTTGGAAAGGGGAATCCAAAACATCTTTTGCTGAGTGGTGCCATGCCCCCTGAGGTGCTGCGCTCACCCTCCAGGAACGGGGTGGCCTGTGGGGGTTTGTCAAGTAGCTTCAGCAAAGGGTCTCACTCAGGAAGGAAAAGCCTCTTAGTCTATAACTAATTCATAGTTTAGGTTTGTTCACAAAGAAATGTTCCCAAGAACAAATTTACTTTGAGAAACATATCAGACTGAGCAAAGACAACCATTTCCCATTGTCGTGGGTTGACCCTGGCTGGACGCCAGGCGCCCCCCAAAGCCGGTCTATCACTGCCCACCTCAGCTGGACAGGGGAGAGAAGATATAACGAAAGGCTCGTGGGTCGACATAAGGACAGGGAGAGGTCACTCACCAACTACTGTCACAGGCAAAACAGACTTGACTTGGGGAAACTATTTTAATTTATTACCAATCGAATCAGAGCAGGATAATGAGAAATAAAAATGAATCTTAAAACACCTTTCCCCCACCCCTCCCTTCTTCCCAGGCTTAACTTTCCTCCTGATTTTCTCTACCTCCTCCCCCCAGCAGCGCAGGGGGATGGGGAATGGGGGTTACAGTCAGTTCATCACACATTGTCTCTGCCGCTCCTTCCTCCTCAGGGGCAGGACTCCTCACACTCTTCCCCTGCTCCCACGTGGGGTCCCTCCCATGGGAGACAGTCCTCCATGAACTTCTCCAACGTGGGTCCTTCCCACGGGCTGCAGTTCTTCATTAACTGCTCCAGCGTGGGTCCTTTCCACGGGCCGCAGTCCTTCAGGCACAGACTGCTCCAGCGTGCGTTCTCCGTGGGGTCACAAGTCCTGACAGAAAACCTGCTCCAGCGTGGGCTCCTCTCCACAGATCCACAGGTCCTGCCAGGAGCCTGCTCCAGCGTGGGCTTCCCACGGGGTCCCAGCCTCCTTCGGGCATCCCCCTGCTCCGGCGTGGGGTCCTCCCCGGGCTGCAGGTGGAGATCTGCTCCCCCGTGGACCTCCCTGGGCTGCAGGGGGACAGCCTGCCTCACCATGGTCTTCCTCACACGCTGCAGGGGAACCTCTGCTCCGGCGCCTGGAGCATCTCCTCCCCTCCTTCTGCACTGACCTGGGGGTCTGCAGGGCTGTTTCTCTCACATATTCTCGTTCTTCTTTTCCGCTGCACTTTCTGTTGTGCAGTTTTTTTCTCCCTTCTTAAATCTGTTATCCCAGAGGCACTACCACCGTTGCTGATGGGCTCGGCCTTGGCCAGCGGCAGGTCTGTCTCGGAGCCAGCTGGCACTGGCTCCGTCAGCCATAGGGGAAGCTTCTAGCAGCTTCTCACAGAAGCCACCCCTGTGGCCCCCCCCCGCTACCAACCTGGCCACACAAACCCAATACACCCATTTGCAGTTAATCCCCCACACTGTACTGCCTGCTGTGCTTCCCTTTCCACTCCTGCCCACTCTGCTGACCCTGTACATCTCCAAATACTCCTTGGAGCAAAGTAAATGGGGTTTATTGATTGCCAGCAATATTGCCTGCCAGATTACACTTTTGAGATACATTTGTCTAAATGAATGGATTGGCTTGTCCCTATGCAAGATTATGCTCTTCTGGTAGAGGATATTTGCCACTTGGCTGACAAGGGGTGGTTTGCTCCCCCACCCCGAACCCCAAATGCTGATAGTATTAGCAGCCTGTGACTGTGCCCACTTACGGCACTACGTGTCACCCGGGCAGTGGGGGGAGATAAGGGCACCCTGGTAACCACAGCTCCCTGCCCCTTACAGCGGTGGGGTAGCGATGGGATGGGCATGGGGAGGCTGGCCGGGAAACATCGCTCCGTCCTTGTGGTGAATAAAGGAAGTTTAGGGCAATGCAATGAGAAAAGCGTTGAAAAGCAATTTATCCGGAAAAGTACCAAGAGGCGGTTCTGGCTGAGAAGGAAACATCTGTGTGTTTGTGTCCAGGAGCCCAGCCAAGCCTGCGTGACACCAGGGCTGGAGCGGGACAGTCCCTGCTGGGTGTGCGCACAGGGCAGCGGCGAGAGGCCAGCACAGCGCTCTGCTTAGGCCTTGGAAATCCCCAGCAGTGGTTTTCACCCTCCTTGTGCTTATTCCCGTGGAACGGATTTTTGTTTGCCATACCCACGTCACCACGTACAAGGCCAACATACAGATTTGGGCAAAGTTAGGAAGCTGGTTAGGGTATTCCGTGCTGGATAGCAGCTGTGGGTAAAGGAGAGCTTTTCTGGCCTTATCCCAGGTGCAAATCCCAAATGTTTGCATCTTTCAAGGCATTCTTCAAGTTTGCCTTTTGTAAAAGTAGTAATGTAAAGCCCCGTGTCTCTTCTCTCAGACATGATAGAAAAGCAGAGCAAGTCCATTGCTTTTGGTGCAGTTCAGGATTTAGCCCATACATATTTTGTTGTGTATTTCTCTCTCTTTCATGTTTCCCAGAGGCAGACTAGAGAGTGGTGTGTGTTGGGAGAACAGGGACAGGGCGAGGTTTGGGCTCTCATTCCACACAGCGCTAAAGATAGAGCTGTGGTACTCTGTGCAAAATTTCACGTGAGAAAATGTAGAAAGGAAAGCAGTCATCTCCATTTCCTCCTGTTAAAGAGGCAACAGGTTCTGGTCTCTGTGGCTAAGCAAGATTGGTCTTGAGTATGTTGTGGCTTTTTTATTTGCTGTTCTTGCACGTGTTGTATTGGTACTATTTACTGCAAGGGTAATGGCTTGGGTTTCTATTCTAATTGTATCTAGGAAGGTTGCCTAGAAATTCACAAAGCTTCCAAGTCTCACCTGCTTTACTGAGAGGAGTGAGGGTTTTGGCTTTTTTTTTCCTCTTTGCTTTTATAAGAGTGCTATTATTCCACAAAGTGCTCCCTGAATGGCTGGAAATTCCTGGTGAGACAAGAGGAATTTCACTGTTCCAGGACTGTGCTGATGGGTTATTCACTGCATGAATGGGTCTGCCACAGTCCTCTCCTGGAAAGCCCTCTGCCACCGCGCTGACAATGCTGTGTAGCACAGAGAGGTGGTGCAGGAGCCTGAGCCCACTGCCCTCGCTGCCGCTATCCCCACGGCGTTCCCCGCAGCACAGCCTGACGCACCCTCCCTACTCACTAACTACCCTTTTTTCATCATTTTACTGTCTACACATTTTCAAGCAGTCACAGAACTCAACACAAAGAGTTTACGTTCTCTCATCAGTACAGGAAGGGTTTGTTGGGTTTGGGCAGTGGCTGTAATGAGAAATTTGGGGTATAGGTGCAGGGGCATACCGCGTGCAGCCAGCCAGCGAGCCCGGTCCAGTCCCTTTGCTGTACCCATTGATTGCACAGGCCCAGTGGGTGTACTGGGCAGGGGTTTTTCGTTTACTTTTTGCAGTTTAGTCCGACACGTGACATCACTTGAAAGATGACGGCAGCTTTTTGCACTTTCTCCATTTTCTCTGCTCCTTCTATGCTGGTGTTGGCATTTCAGCGTAGCTGAGTCATTCCAGCAAATAACCCGTGAAGTGTGCAGCCATGCTGAATCCAGGAAGGCAGCCTGGGGACTGAGCTGTTGCTGCTTCTGGGCGATGTGGCCCAAGCCTCAGAGGTCAGAGTTTCCTACATGTGGGTTTTGGTCAGCCTCTCATATAGTTAAATTGAACCACAGCACTTTCCTCCAGATCTGAATATGATTCGAGTTTACCAGTACTCAGATCTGGTATTTGGTTTTCAGCTACCTCTGATTCTGGGGAAGCTTCGTTTCCTTTGCATTTTTCTGATCCAGGACATTGCCAACCACAAACTCAGCTAAAATAAAGTTAATGATCCTGATGCTGTTGGAAACAACCAATTCAGGGAAGCTGCCCAGTAAATAGTGTGATATCAGTGCATTGCTTCTGAGTCTTTTAGCAGTTGCCCATCTGTTGGTGATGCACTCTCTGACATACAGTAAACCAAACGAGGAGGCTGTAAAGAACACTAAAAATAGAGGATTTTCCGCTTGCTTGCCACTTACAACAGCATAGGTGACTCAAATCACAAAGCCTAGGATGGGGAAATCTCCAGTTTGGGCTTAAATGGCTCCCAGTTTTTGCTGGGAACCTCTGCATGGCACAGCGTGGGATGGAAGCTGTTTTAGACAGACTGCTGTCCTTTCCAGAGCTAGATAACCAGTGCAAAGTGCAGTACAAATTGCTTTCAGTATTTGAACTGGCTCGTTCAGACCCAGCATGGGGATTTCTGTACAGCACTATGCTGTACAGCTTTCACACAGTAAAGCAGGCACATGATAGCTGAATCTCAGAGCAGCTATACCACCGCAGTAGTATAATGTCAGCATCTGAAAATGTTTCCTTCCTTAAAAAAATGGTGATAATTGAGGGTGCTTTTTCTTTCCTTTGCCTTCTCCAGTGGACTTTTCTGTGAAACTCCTCCACCAATGGTTCTTCTCCAGACGAGCCCATGTGATAACTACGAGTGCCAGAATGGGGCCCAGTGCATCGTCGTGCACCACGAGCCCGTCTGCCGCTGCCTTGCTGGCTTTGCTGGGCAGAAATGCGAGAAGCTCATCACAGTCAACTTTGTTGGGAAGGATTCCTACGTGGAGCTGCCATCAGCCAAAATTCGCCCTCAGGCAAACATCTCCCTCCAGGTATGTCACACAGAACATCAGTTGCCAGCCCAGTGCTCTTCTAAGCAATAATATATATATGTGTATATATTTTTTCATTCTGAAGGAACAGGGTCTATTGGCCAAGATGCTGACAAAGTTAGAGTCAACTTGTGAGCCAGCTGTCTGCTCTAAAATTACTGAAGCGTTAAGGAGCAGCTAAGGCATCGCTTTACCTTTGTGGGTGCATATCCTACCTCCAGAATCTCACCGCTCTCTTATTCCCAGACTGGCAACGTAACTAGAGATGGTTCAGGAAACCTCCCTGTCGTCTTACAGATTTACAGCATTGCGTTTCATCCTGTAGTAACTAGTGCTTCATATTAGAACGCTTATTAAAAGAGGCTGCTCTAAATGGCCTTTCCAGACAATATTTTGCTTACTCTTTTACTGTGCACATTCAGTAGATAAAAGGCCTGGGATTTTGTTACAGTCCTGTAGTTACACCTAAATTTGTTTTGAGGTCTAAGGTTCAGAAGACAATGGAAAATAGATACCAAGGGTGCCATGCCACTACTGTCATCTTTGTGGTTGTGAATCAAAGGTATTTTGGATACTTAGTCCAATATGATATTTAAGTGATTTGGAAGTTATTTGCGAACACAATCTAGTAAGCATTAAACTGTTCTTTTTTTTCCCCCTAATATCCCAAAGTAAATGAGGGAATCATTTCTCACTGTATGTGTTTTCTAATAAACGGGGTGTGTGGAGCACATACATAACGTGATACATCTCTTTCTTAGGCCACTGATTGTTAATCTGGACTATTTCTACGCTAGATTCACCCTGCAAATGAAGCATAACATTTCAAAAGATGTGAGAAGAAAAATCATCCCTGCATGTTTATTTTATTGCATTTATTTTCTCAGTTTGAAAAGATTATATTCCACAGTTGGAAATCATATTGTAGACTTACTTGATGTAGTTTGGTTGTAATTAAAATACCAATGTCAAGACATGGGAAAGAGGACTGAGTTTCCACATTAGGAATAGATTTTTGAAGGGTGGTTCCTGCAAAGTTTATTCTAATGAAAAAATTCCATAATTAATATTTATCTTTTCTTTAATAGCTTGAGTATACAGTTCATATGAAAATGAAGCTGATTCATTTATACTTGAAATTCCATTTTTTCTTCAAAATCCCCTTTTATTTAATATCACAAAAGAGATTCTAAAATATGGGCACTCTAGAGTATGGCTCCCCGAAGGCTCCAAATGCTATAGGTCAACTTTAAAGCTGAAAATCTGGACATTGTCTTCTTAAGTGTACAAAACACATTACATCAGCCATAGCTTGAAGAATAAAACTGATTATCACGGAAAGCACATGCAGATGACGTTCTCACTGCTTGTTTCCCAGGCTGAATATTATTCTTGCATCCAGTAATTAATCACTAGTGAATTAAAATTAGAATATAACATTGATTATTAAGAACAGATAGAGGAAATCTTATTAAAAAGTGCTCAAGAAAAAAAATCTTTTAGGGGCAAAAGGGTAGTATTTAAATATATATAAATGCAAACAGATTTTTAAATTTACTGTTTAGTTTTGGCATTTAACAGCCATTATAAAAAAATAAGCAAGAAATCTCAAGAAATATGCACTGTGAAAATAACAGGCAGGTTGTATCCAAAAATCCCATTTTGACTCTTTTTTTTCTTTTTCTTTTGTACCATAGGGATATTTGAGAGCTGGAGACCGGGAAAGCAGAGTCCTTGCTTTTTGATTCAGTGTTCAAATTTTTGTTTCTTGATGTGCATCAAAGCTAGAGGAATGAGGGCTACTTTATTCTTCCTGACTTTCTAAATGTCCCATTTGAAATCAGCATGACTCGCTAGCAACTTGGATTCAGTGAATAACTCATGGTTATGCTAGATGTGGGGACAGGTCCTTCTTTGCTTCTTTGTGTTCATAGAAAGTCTGTGAACAGATCAGCGCCTGCTGAAATTTGTTTGCTTGTGATTGTGACACACTCCTCCTACTGCCAGAGCTGATTTTCTAAACCTCCACTTCAAGCTGGGGTAGTCGCTGAGAAATAAATTCATGTGTGGCCAAAAATACAGCAACAGTCTATTGACAGGGATCAAATAAATTGCAGCTCTCACCTCCTGAAAACTAGTTCTCATTTGAAACAAAGGAGCCATCCCTTAGAGGGAGGCCAACCTGTTTGTGTATGAGCCCACTCAATGTCACCGAGACCTTTTTGTGTCTCATGTCTCTTGCTCTCTTTGTTGCTAATATATATGATTTATTAAATCATATTTGAATTGCATATATGATTTTGGTATGATTTTTAATATAAGTTTGTATCTTTTTTAATCATTCTTAAGCAGCCTCACGTGGTTATTCGTGTTTCACAGGTAGCAACGGACAAGGACAATGGCATCTTATTATACAAAGGAGACAATGATCCTCTGGCTCTGGAGTTGTACCAAGGACACGTGAGGCTCATCTATGACACACTGAATTCTCCCCCCACCACAGTATACAGGTAAATAGCTAAGCTTTACCAAGACAGTTGATTTCAGAAAGAGGTGGAGAGGTAGGATTTTTCTAAGAAATGTGCATGGGAGAAAGACCTTTTTATTTTACTTCACTGTATCTCTTTTATGTATGTAATTAGATAAAAAAATCAGAATAAAGACTTTGCTAGAGGCTGCGTGGTCAAAAACTGGCATTTATTGGCAATACCAGTGATACTGTGTCCTACTGTGATTGCAGAAAAATGTTGTGTTTTGTCATCTACTGTAAAGATGTAGTTTCTGGTGAATGTTGTCCTTGAAATAGTTCCAAATACTCAGTTTCTCTGATGTTGATATTTAGCATTAATTTACTGTACTAAGACAGAACAGTGACTGTGCAACTGCAGGATTAGACTGTGTCAAATAGAAGGGCTGAATTCCTCTACAGGGTGAATATTTTTAGGACTCTTACCTATATCAGTAGTAACTACACAAACCATGAAAAAGCACAAATTACAGAGGTAAAGTGTAGGACAATTTGACCTTCAGACACTTGACTTTTCAGGATACCAAACCCACAAGTTTTGTTCATTAGTCACAAGAAAGAAAAGCAAATGTAAAAGTGAAACCCATGCTCAGAGGTGTTTCCCTAGGAAAGAGAGATGTGCTGCTCCTGTCTTCCACTGTTCCTTTAGCAGCCCTTTCCCTGGGATTAACTCCCTTCTGATTATTTTTAAGCCCTGTTGCTCCGGTTTGTTCTGTGTAAACATGCAGTTGTGACCACATAGAGCCCTTTCGGGTTCAGTCCAGTTTAATGGCATTGTGTGTGCAGAAGAGCTGGATTTCCCAGCCCACCTCGCTCTTTAAGGAAGAGCATCCTATTAGAGCAAGTGAAAGGATGCCACCAAGTATCACTAGCCAGGACGGGTCTTGTACTTCTCTGGCAAGTTTTCTCAGCACTTGATAAAACTTGAGTCTTCAGGAGCAGGGGAGCTGTGCAGAGCTTTCTTTGGGGGGAATGCCAACTTGTTTAAGAAAATGAGAAAATTCTTTCTGTATAAAAGCAGGTTGGCTACTACCACTGCAGGGATGTCAACAGGAAGAGCAAAGGCTTGTCCACTGTAGGAACGAAGAAAGTAGTTTGTTAGTGATTTTCACCAGCTGGATAGGTGTGAAAAATTTCTCTGTGTGTGGCTGCTAATCCTAATTGATTTCACGTTAGAGCAAAGCTGAAGCTGTTAAACAGTTTTATGCCACTAATTAGAACATAGGGAAAAGCTCATTACGTGTGGGCAGCACGGGGGGGGGGTGGCAGATCGGTGTGGATGCTTGCTCTCTGTTGTCAAGGGCAGAGCGGTGTGGTGACAAGAGCTGTTGCCACCATCACAACAACACTTTATGGATCTGCTGCCTTCTGGCAAAGTTGCCAGAGATGGCGAGCAGCAGTGCCCTCGTTATTCCTGCGCCCTTCATATTGATCAAGAAGGAGGTCTCCATTCAGACTGACACCTCATTACCATAAGATTAATGGCCTGTTCACTACATTTTGTACTGTGTGATCTGTTGAGATGGGAAAGAAGCTGCTTAATACGATGCCCTTTCTGAAATGTCACTCTAATCTTTTATTAGTTTAAGGAGTGGAGCAAAATGGGATTAGCATGGAGCTTGATGGGAAAAGATTAGGTTGATTGAGAAAAACTGCAGCTAAAGAATGTCAAAAAGGGCCTCTAAATAGATTAAAAGACTTGTTTTGCTTAAGGGCTGAGGAAGGGGGAGGAAACCTGCTTCTCTCCTTACAATCATAGGATTTAAGGGTAGAAGGCATGAGTGGATCTGGTTTGACCTCCCTGTATAGCCTGTTTGACTTTTAGCTAAGGCGTAAGCTCTGTTTGGCTAACACATGACTTCCAGCTTGGCACCAAGTTTTGACAGGAAAACACCAAATAACGGCAAATCCTGCATTTCCTTTAGTAGCTTGGACAATGGTCAATCGTTTCCATTATTCGGGCATTGGCCATAATTTCTACGTTGTGTTGCTAATACCTTCTGGATGTTTTAGAGGCTTTCTCCAGGGAAATGAAAGTCCTTTTATACCTGGTACTGGCTCCCATGAGTTTATCTGTACTTTTAATCACGTTGTCTCCTAACTTGCATTTTGATGAAATGAATGGCTGATTCGGTGTGATGAATTTTACTTAAACCTTAAGAATTTGGGGAACTCTTTTCTGCAACGTCTACAATTTTTCATTTTTCAGTAAAAATAAGGTTACTAGGAGAACCTGAAACATTAAAATCTTAGCATTACCATTGGTAAAACAGTTTGCCTCCTCTGTTGCCTACTCCTTGCTGTGTTGTTTAGATGCCTCATTTAAAACTCAGTCTCAGCAAAAGTGGACTGTTTGCCTTTGAGAAGCTCTGTTGAAAGACTATTAGATTAATCTTCACGGACAATATCAGGTGCTGCTATCCTCCAAAGGGGTGCACTTCTCGGAAGAGATGAGCACTGCTTTGGCTCTTGTTTTTCCTCAGAAGAGTCTGCCAAAAGAGGAGGAGGCCTTAAAATACTGACTGGTGGGAACTGTGCCAGCTACAGCTGCAGGAAATCTATAACTGACCTGGTCCTGTGCTGTAACTGAGATGTTTTGCTGGCTATTTCAGGTACTCCTGTGATGGGGTGTGGGAAGTCATTGGCAAGCCACATTATCTGTAATTCTTCGTGAGACTCTCCATGATAAGATTTATTAATAGTACTTAAGAACAGTAAAATTAGTGAAGTACTTGGCTAATACAGGTAATATCCTGTAGGGATAAGATAAAACCTGTTGTCAGACAGCTTGGGAAGCCAGCAGCGAGTAAGGCATACTTCATGGTAGTGTTCAGTAGTATTCAGCAGAAGGGTGCTGGAAGGATGTACGCAGCGTGTTGCATTGCAAAACTCTCCCCAGGCTCCTTAGTATACAGCCAGGATGAAGGTTTTTACCAGACACGTGGTGTGTGTGCTCTGAACTTGCTGTTTTAGTGTTTTCTGTGGGTGGCCTCACTTTGCAAAATTGTGCTAGGAGATTGAGGGCAGGGCTGTGGCGTAATAACGGATTGCAGGCATGCCAGGAAAGAGCAATTCATTTTATCTACTCTGTGAAGGCAGGTTGTCTCTGGCTATTGGAGTGGACCTGTTCCTGTATCTTAGTTGCTACTTTGGGCAGATTTAAGTAGAGCTGCAGTACAAAGTTAGTCTGGAAAAGCCCAAGATTAACTCGCTGTACATTCAGATTTGCTTTACGTGTATTCGTTCCTATGGTATGTTTGGATAGAAAGGTTAAAGTTGACATTAGACTTTTCTTTCATTCTAGTCACATAAAGGTCAACAAATGTCCAATGGAAAAGACGACCTAAAATACATTGTCATTTATCATTAGGTTAGAAAGAAATACAAGTTAATGCATGAATATGCAATGGTTGAACTCGCCCTTTAAAAAGAAAAGCTGACTGGTCTGTTATTGGAACTCCTCACTTGTAAGCTGCAAAATAATGGTTTCCTGGACGTCACAGTAAACATCTTACAGAAGATCCATTTTTGAAGCGGGATTCCTATTTGTTGTTTCTTTTATTCTATTTAATTATTCCATAGATGCACAAGTGAGAACAGAAATCTGTTCCTGAGTGCTTTATTGACCTCCTGGTTTCTGCACCGGTGAGAGTTACTCTTCCATGCCATGACAGGACTTAGTACTGAGCCAACAGTGAGTTCTTCAAAGTAAATCTTTTACACAGATACCCTACCTTAATTTAAAGATACCAACTGATGAGGAATGTGCTGCTTTTATTTACCACCATGCTCCAACTGTTAAAAGTTTGAATTAACAAAGAGCATGTAATTCTGTAGTTTCAGCATTCAGCCATTGATACTGGTGTCTGTTTAACTGTATTCTATAGGGAGAGTTTCCTATTTTCAGTCTTTTTTCCTGCATGTGTTCTTTGAACCAGACATAAGACCTTACTTGTACTTTTTTTTTCTGATGGGTTTTATGCTATTACACAGTCATATTGATTCCGATGCTAAATTAATCCTTCCCAATAAAAATGGAAAATAGCAATGTGACACAAACTGCTGATGTAATTACCCCCGGAGTTCCCAGATTGCCATGTTGCATACAGACTGTCATATCTGGTAAAGAGCAAAATGCAGACATCATTGGTGTAAAATCGTATATTTTCATGCAGGCTTCCTGACAGCAGTGAAAAAGGAGGCAGTTAGGAAAACATGAGAATTAATTGTATTTGTCTTTCTGCAGAGCCTACACTCAAATTACATTATATTTCCTTTTAAAAGTATCCTTGCATAATCTGTTTTCAAAAATGCTACATCATTAAAAATAATTCTTATAGATTGTGTCATGCAGTTCTCATGCTCTGGCTAATTCTTACATAGCATAGATGGATGTTCTTGTGGTTAAAGCAAAAGGCCTGAAATAAGGGAGCTTAAATTCTTACTGTATCTGCCTCATATGTGATGACTGTGCGATGACAAATTAAATCTGGTTCTCTGTGCACAAAATTACAGAAACGCACAAAAAATAGAAAAAGTGTTTCAGAAATGTGCTGTGGGTCGCCAGAGGGCGAGGTTCCTTCTCCCTTCTCCCTCCAGGCTGTGGAGCAGCACCAGGCTCTTACCCCAGCAGCATCTGCAAACTGCCCGTGCCATTCCACGTCACTCAGCCTCTGTCCGTGGCTGCTGGAGCCCAGGGAGCAGCCCACGTGGCTACCGGTACTCGTTATCCAACAACGGGTCCTTGGCCATGCCACTCCTTAACGGAACTTGGTAGTACTCAAGGACTTTGGTCCTCTACTCAGATTTCATAGACTTTTCCTCCACTCTTCTGGTGCTGAGGTTGAACAGTTGCTTTGATGACGGAAACACTTCCACATCTTCCAAAGATACAGGAGACGGGATTTTTGTGTAATTGCCTCTCTTTAGCTGCAATTGCTTATCTGCAAAAAAAGCCTAGAAGGCTTCACCGTTAATTCACTGCCTTCTAGGGAGGAATGTGCTGGAGGAGTGAAAGCATTAATTATTCTGAGGATCATTATTAGAGCTTGTCAAACGCAGTTTTTACCAAAAGTCTCTTTGCAGAGCTCATTGCATGACTGGTCCTTTTCTTCCTAATACTTTCACAGTCTGCAGCTTGCGCTGTGCCTGTCCCTGGTGGGATTCCCGTTTGATACTTCTGGATGGTCTCTAAATAGACTGTTTTTCAGAGATTTCTATGAGACGTCACTGAGCTCAACAATTCTGCATATTTGCAATTCATTTTATTCTCTCTATCACGCACACTTATTTTTTCAGGTACTCCTTCGGGATTTTGCATCAAATATAATGAAAGAAACCAGTATTAATCTCTGACCTGCACAGTAAAAGTTGTAAAATTTGAATGTACTTATACATCTTGCATGAGCCAAGACAAAGGACAGATGAATTATTTTTTGCCTTTATAAGGGGCTCTGGTGTATTTAAAGGGGACAAAAAAGACAAGTGAGTGAGTTCTTGCCAAACTACAAACATTGCATTTCCCTAGTTTTTTCTTGGATTTTCGCGTAATAGGACAGTGAAAATGTAAGGCCAAGACCTTAAAATACCATCTAACTTTTATCATTAGGTTCAGAATCAAATATTTGCTTTCATGAAATTCATAAACTTTATTCTGCTGAGATGAAGCTTAAGAAGGGTAAAGTTTTGTCCTTCAGGCTGCCTGAGGACTTAGCAGGCAAAATCTTGTTAAGCCAATTTACTTTTTTTCTCTGTAAATCTCTTCAATGTCTCTTGCAAGAGCGATAGTTTCTCATCTTTCCTCTCTCTCCTCACCTCCACCCAGCTCATTCTCTTCAGTGTAATATCTGAGTACCCAGAAACACTGTGCTGCAGACCCACAGCTTTATTTCTAACCTTACACATACGTGTAAGGTGTTTCAGAGTGGGATGTTTTATCAGAAGGCGAAACTTTTCACAAAGCAAGTTGGCGCTGGCGTGTCTGTGTACCAGGTATGGGAAGTTAGGAATAGATCATCTAAAGCCACTTGCCCTGTGGTAGTGACAGAAATAGAAGTTACATTCTCTGCATCCCAGGTCACCTTCTTCAGGGCCCAAAATCTGGGGCTATCAGTCTAAGTTACACTCAGATGTCCCCTGTCAACAGAGGCTGGGCTGCACCAGTACACACAGGTGCTGCCAACATGCATGAGCTGCCAACTTGCCCAAAGACCCATGACCGAGGCAGGCACATGCTTGGTTTTGTCTTCCCCTCAGCGCTCACCATTGAACTTTGGAGAATTTAGGCCACAGTCTGTGAAAGCAATAAACTCAGTAGCTGCTCCTCTGCCACAAAGGGTTTCATGCCATTTTAACTCATTCTTTGAATTAATTTGTATTATGACCACTTGAACTCAAAGCAGAGATGTTATTTGTATCCTTTTGATTAGGAATGTGGCCATCGACACCATCACTGTCACCTTTATCATTGCTTTTTTTAAAAAAATCAGAATGCTGCTGCAGACCCAAATCAACTTCAAGCAGGTGGCAGAAGACAGTCCTCCTCCTCCCAAATCACCTTTTAAGCAGACTGTGCTGGCTTTAACGCATAGACAACTTACAAGCAAATTGTCAGTAGTCTGCGTATTATGTAAGCAAATTGATTTGATGTTGTTTTCTAAACCAGACACCCATAAGCTGGTCTGTACCTTGTTACTTTAGTCACTGCGTACCTGTCCTCTGCACGGCTCCACCTCTACCTCCCGGCAGCTTTCTCCCAGCTGAAGGGGACAGGAGGGAACCCAGAGCAGATACGCTGTGTCCATCCCTGCTAGTTTCTTTGTTGATCAGCAGCCTTTTAGGAAGAATTATGCAAAACAGCGGAGTGCAGAGCACACATGTACATATAACTTTAGTACAATAACATTATAATGCTGATTTCTTTCAGCACAGAATAATAAAAATGTAGTGAAGTCAGCAAGATGCCAGTATTAATCCCAAGAAGAAATGAGAGGTGATGAGATAGAGATAGTTCATAACTAAACAAAAGTTGGGGGGAGGGGGAAACACCCAAAATGAATCAATGTGTTAAAATTCTCTGAGTTTGGCCTCTAGTCAGAGACTAACTTCACAGCATACTGACCCCATACAGCTCCTCTTTCTGCTGACTGCATTGGACGCTTCAGAGGATTATGCCTAAAGGTGGAAAGCAAATCCTTCCCAGTTATGACATTTTACTTTGCAGTGGAGAGTGTTAACCATTCAGTTAATACCGTTAAGTATTGTCAAGAGCATCAAGAAGGAAGATGTTTGCTCTTGGAAGTTTGCTGAACTCTGGACATGGCTCAGCGCCTTGCAGGTACTTGCTGGTTTTCATGTTCAAAGTAGCCTTGGGTTTATGTAAAAATGAATGGTGAAGCCAAAAGTTGTTCTCTACAGTGATTTGACTATGACTAAAAATAATATAGCTCTATCATCAAAAGCAAATTGCTGTTGAAAATGCAGAAACTCACATTATAAATGAAGGTTTTCCCATGTCTGTTAAAGTCCGTAGCTGGATTGAGTTTTAGCCAGTTCAGTTCAAGCCTTAAAACTGCCCAGCCAAACCAAAAGTAATTGTGAAATAAGAACCATTTCTTCCACCCAAGCAGATAACCTGATTTAGTCATTAGTCTGTCTGTAACATGGCCTCACTGCTTCTTCTAGTGAGAGCATCAGTGAAACCACGAGAGTGGTCCTGGCAGCTCCTGAGCCCTCATAAATTAGTGCTGATGTTAGTCCACATTCTGAGCAGTCAGTTTGGTTTCTGCGTGTTGGAAACATGCTCTTGAGCTGAACTCTGTTTCCACTGAGTAACTAGGAGAAAGGTGTGCAAACGTATTTTAAAAGGTATTTTCTTGCTATATCGCAGGTTGTTAGTCCCGTAGTATATTGCCAAAGTTCGTTAATACTGATTATATCAGAGGAAGATTGAAGTATTCTTGTAATAGACAATGGTGGAATAAGCTTAATCATAGTCAAAATGACTTTATAAACTTCCTATGCACTAATGACTGGCTCATGTCTTGAATTGTGAGGTTTTTGCCTTACAACAACATGTAGCAAGCTAATATAACATGTTTATTTTTTTCTGCCTGTAAATTTCTTGTAAACATGATGACTAACATAAAGTTTAGATGTATACCATGTGTGATAGATTTATATCCCATTTATACCAAGCGCCAGGCTCTGGATTCAATAGATACAGTCTCTGTTAGAAGTGCATGCAGAACTGGCACTGAGGGTGATCACGGAGGTGCAGCATGGTTCTGTGCACAATTATTTCGGTGCTTCTTCCCAGTATAGAAATGTGACCCACAGCTCTGCATTTGCCAGCATGTCCCAGTGCTGCTGGAAATGGTGGGTATGGCAGCTGCTATTCTGGTTGTCAAGTAGCAATGGATTTTGTTTATTTTTGTGGAAGGAGAGCCATACAGCTGTAGGTACGCTGCCACAGATGAGTTGGAAACAATTTCATTTCCTGACCATGCATCAGGTTTCTAAATAAATACAGCTTTTGTTTGTTTGTTTGGGCTTAGCCTCCAATTTCAGATAAACCCCATCATTCTCTGTCATTCTAATTGGAAGCCCTTTTAATTGTGTTCTGTAGTGGCCCCGCTCCCTCCTGCTAAATGGCAGATACCTTCGTATTTTCCAGACCTGAAAAGGGGATAGAAGGTGTAAAATATTCCCCCTGATGAAATGACTCTGTGAAGACACCTGATGGATTTCCTCATCAGAACCTGAGATTTGATAGCCACTTGAATGGCAGAGCTGTTTTCAGTAGCATTTGATAGTGGTGCTGTGCCGCAGCACGTCCTGGTGTGTGCCACACAACCGGACACGCACAGCGCCGGCTCTGCGCTGGGGGGGACGTGGCACTCAGTGCTGTCGCTGGCCCTGCTGCTGTGCCGGGGTCTGCCGCCTTCTCTGCTGTTTGCAGTGTCTTTATTTTTTTAAGGATAACTGATTTAATGAGTCCCAATAGCGTTGCAGAATCTGTATGTGATTGTTTTTACGCTCTGTATGTACTGGATTTGTTATTTTATATGATGCATGTTACAGTAAAGACACCGAGATGCAATAGCTCATTGCACCGCAATACGCTGTGTGCCGTGATGTGCAAACTCGTTCTGGTAGAGTAAGATGGGAAGGCAGTAACACTGCAATCTGTCATTCAGGAGAGGCCTTGGACTTGAAGAGTTCATTCAAGCTATTTTTACTGCTATTACGCTTGCGTTTAACAAATTCTCAGTTAGCAGAATGAAGTATTCAGCTCTGCAGAGACGTGGTGATACTGCGGGAGATCAGCGCAGCTTCGGCTCCCCAACAGTGGGGTTGGAGGGAGGTATCAGACCTCTTGTCCGTGTCAGGGACACTGTGAGAATTCACTGCAAACGAGGAGTGTTTACCCTGGCCGTGGATCTGACCTTTTTATGAATAATCTAGGGAAAGGGGTCAGGATTGTGTTAATTGCATGTTGCAGGGGTATAAAAAAAGCTCCTTGCTTTTCCCTTAGAAGGTCTGTAATACAATAACTTTCACTGTTGGCAGGGGTGCTGCAGGAATTGAATTATGACTGGAAATTAGATATGCATAGCCTGGCCAAACGATCATTAAGGGAGATACAGTAATCAGCTGCCAGTGTTTAAGGGCTGTAAACACCAAGAAGAGAAAGATGGGGGTTTTGGGTGGTCTACAGAGTTGTAAGTAGGAGAAAAGGTATAAAACCAAGCAAATGAAAACAGAGGTATCAAGGAAAAAAATCTTAATGTCGAGTGCCGTCAGCCTAGGAGACCTAATGCTTGAGTCATGTAAAACGGGACTGAACATAACAAAAGAGAGTATATTTTAAGCTGAAAATGAACTTGAGTGCTACAGTATATGTCTTTCACCTCTTACTTCCCTAGTCTTGCGTTCCATTAGCATTTTTCATACTTTTTTCTCAACATGTGGTTTTTATTTGGCTTCTGAAGATGATAGTGCCTGAAGTGATGTGTTATTGTAGAGGTAGCACAAACACTACTCCAATTATGATTTTGCCTTTGTTGCCATGGAGAAGTTTAAATCTATTTTAGGCCAAGGACTGATTATAACTGGAACGAAGGGCAGGAGGTAACTGTAGCTTGGAAAGGTGAAAAACCATCACCACTGATACCTGAAGTCAGCCTGGCACAGTATGAGTTTCACAGCTCCCAAATTGCTAACGTCTCAATGCGGTTCACTGCAGCTCTCACCTTGTGTTTCTTGATTTTGGTACCTCTTCCCTGGTGCCTGCTCTTCCCATGTGTTGTAAGCTCCTTAAGCTCTTTTGGACATGTATTTCTGCTTATTCCTTTCTACTTCAAATGTTTTCAAAGATTATCTAAGTTCAGCGTTCCCCGTGGCCTTCACTCCCCAGTCACTTACCAACCTTGTGTTTGCTTTGTTCTGCGCTTCAAATGAGGCATGTCCCCATTAAGACAGAGGTCAGGAAAATCTGGAGACTGTAGCTAATGACTTGATGTCACCATTTGCATAATTGATGGTTATACATTTCCTCAGTGACATGGTTTGCTGTGATACTTAAAGCTATTTTTGTTTTTGACTTCTCTGCCCTGCTGTTCTCTGCTGTCTACACTAAAGGTATATTACATGTCAGTGAAAAAAACTAACCCCAAAGCCCAAATTTTACAAGTTCAAATTGAATGCTTTAATCCTTTAATGCATTTCTGTTCACTGGCATATTTGTAGTGGCTCAGCTCTAAATCTCTCATGGGTATTAGAGCAAGGGGAGTCAGTGTTTATAACATCTGTGTGTGCTTGGGACTGGAGTAGAGGGGAAAGAAAATACAGGAGGGAGAAGAGAAATAGATAAAAAACGAGGGGAAATCAGTTCTTTTATATATTCCCTGGGGGTTTATGTTTAATACACATCCCTTTCCTTTAATTTCTTTGTGTTCTGGAGTCTGAGACCCCAGCAGAGGCTGTGTCCAGGGCCTGTGTGCAGGGCCCTGCACAATGGGTCCATCGGCTCATCTTGCTGGAATTGCTCTGACAGATGAGGCCAGCTCCCTGCGATATGAAATTTCAATGACACTTTCACGGAGCCCTCTCTAGTGGCCTCCCTTCCCTGTGAGGGCAGGTCTGAGCTTCCCACCTGGGCACAGAGGGAACAGAAGGTGCTGGACCCAGGGCCTTCTCATGAGCTTTGGAAGCTGGCCTCTCCTCACATGCCCAGTATTTTCCTCTTTCTTTTTTTTTTGCCAAATCGGATCAGATGCCCTGGCCAGCTCTCAGTGGGGGTAACCTTGATGAAAGCAATGTAATAGATTGTGCAGGACGTGTAACCTGGGCTATGAAAAGGCGAGTGTAATGGAGAAGAGAAAGGTAAGGGGTGCTGCTGGTTAAGGAGCAGCAAGCGTGTCCCCTTTGCTGGGGAGGCAGGGCACTGCGGGACAGCAGCTACCCCTCGTCAGCACCTGGGGGGCTCCCGGGGCAGCCAGCTCCGACTGGCATCGGTTCACGGCACTGCTATCTGGAGGAATCCTCCTGCCAACGCTCTGCATTTGGCTGTGCATTACTTCCTTTCCCTCAAGATGAATACTTTAAGGGACCTGAAGTGATTACACTCAGAAGGGAACTGAAACGGTTTCTCAGCATCAAGTTTGTAACGAGACTCAAGTGAAGGTCCTATAGAGACTGTGAATACAGTCCATGAAACGTCTGACGAGATGGGCCCTCACCGGACTGCTGCTTGCAGTACAAGAAACAGTTCCTGGGTCCTGAAGAATCTCTCTCTGTTACATAAAGCCAGTCTTTTGATTCCTTTTACTGCTTACTTTTTAGCAAGTTTAATTATTAAATTCCTGAAAATCCTTGCTTACACTTCAAATGTTTACACTTCAAACATAATTCCTCCCTTTTTTTCCAACAAGAATGTATTGCAAACTACATAACATCCAATGGTGCTGGAAGTCGGAAGTTGGCTAAAAACTCATGATGGTCTTTTTTAATAGCTTGGAAAAATCTCAGGAGCCAGGACTTGGTTTGCTAGCGCCCCCGAGAAAGGCAGCTGGCTCAAATCTAGCAGCCCCTTGGCTTCTTCCGTCAGTTCCTTTCCCCTCTCCCTGGCTTTGCTCAGACGTATTACCTTGATTTAACCATAAAGCATGAAAACCTTTGCAAAAAGGAAGGAGTTGGGTAACGTCAAGTCAGCTGCCGGCTGCGTGACACGGCGAGATCTGCAGCAGTAAAGCAATTCCGAGCAGCCAGCCAAAAAAAACCTGCCCGATCAGCTTACAAAAGCTCCTGCGGGTCCCTGTCCCGAGCGAGCGGGTGCAAGGCTGGGTAGCGGACGGGGCGGTGAGCATCCCTCCCCGGCGGCGGCGGCGGGAGAGGCGGAGGAGGAGGAGGAGGAGGAAGGCGGGAGGAAGGCGCGGGCCCGGCCGCGCCGTCCCCGGGCGCCGCCGTCCGCTCCGCGGTGCTCCGGCGCCCTCTGCCGCCCGCCGCCGCCGCTCCCGCCGCCCCGGCCCCCGCCGCGGGGCTCGGCGGAGCCCCGCCGGGTTCGCACCCCGGTGTCCCGCTCCGAGTGCCGCGGCTGGCGTTCGGCACAGCGCCGGCGGTGTCAGCCCGGCGGGTCTAAAGCCCGCAGCCCCGCGCCCTCCGGCACCGGGCGCGGTGGGGCCGCGGCGCGGGATTGCTGCCCGAAGGCGGTGATCCCCGACTCCGAGGCGGGTATTGACGTACCGCAGGCTGTTTCGGGAGGAAGAGCTCGGTAAGACCACCTGATCCCCAGTAAGAATTCGATTAAGATTTTAATGAAACCCTTGCAGAGAGCTGGGTCAGGGAGAGGCCCCTTGAAAAAAAGCCGAGCGCAGCAAGTTTGTGCCGCGAGCCGCGTTGCGATGCGCTGCTCGGCGTCTGTGGCTTTCTTCCCTTCATCTCCAGCCAAGCCACTGTCTCCAGCTGCCTCAGACGATTGCTGAGTCTCCTAAAGGCCCAGCTACACAAGAGGCTCTGAGGAGAGTTCATACGGCTTTTCTCTCACCGCTGGTTTCTCCCCCGATGTTGTCTCCGTCTCTCTCAAAATCCAAGGGCATCTTAATGTCTTTCTGTCGGCAACAGCAATAAGTGCTTTAACACAAGTATCTCCTGGCTGGGGATTTTCTGCTGTCCTGGCCGTCCACATTCAGCTTTTCTATCATGTGTCTGCGTCTTCTCAAAAAGCAAACGAGTGCTTTGCCTGTTTTGACTTTATCTGCTTTACAAAACTGCCCTGGCGGGCGATGGCTGCAAGTTACTTTGTTTCTCAAAGTCCAGGCACAGTTTATTTTAATTCGGAGTTAAAAAGTGAAATAGTCGGAACTGAGTAATATTCATCCACAGGTACCTACGGACAGGGACCTCTCACTCCCTTTCCGGCAAAACTACCAGCCCTGGGTACGCTGAAAGGTGTGAGCACCACGTGGGGTGGCTGCTTCCATCGCCAGGACACACAGACTTTTGTTTGCCTGTTAGCTAAGGCATAATCTGGAAAAAGCACATGCTGTGGAGGAGTAGGTGATTAATGCCTGTGAAATCCTGGCCCAGGGAAGAGCCAACCCTGCCAGACATGATAATGTTGTCCTCCGACAAATGGTCATAGCTTGGCCTTCTTCAGATAACGATGTGGTTTTATGCGTTAGCTTCAGATACTGATCCCACCGGGGAAGGGTTCCCTGTCATACAGCCATCCATCCCACCTCCTCAATGCTCAGCTCTCAGAGCTGATGAGTTTTGGCTATACTTGTTCCTTTCATTGGCACTTCTGCATAGACTAACAATTACAAATATGCATTTCCATTTATCTCGCACCTTTCAGCTGGAAGTCAAAGTAGTTTGCCCATATGAACTAAGCATTGCAACACAACAGTTAGATATGCAGGGAGTACGTAGGGATCACCCGGTCAGCACATTGCTGTAACACAGCTGTTTCTTGTAATGTGGCAGATACTTAGCAGAATTCAAGAATATCTAAACAGAAACTTTGGACCAGCTGTTTTCAGACTTATTTGAGTTGTCAATCCATAAAGTAGCCTGCTAGAGGTGCGGGCCCCAACACAGCGGACTCAGGAACGGTGATGATAGGCTTGGTTTTCCGAGTTGCAGGCGCTACATCACCTTTGGCAATGAGTCTAGCATAAGTCCTCAGCCTCTTATCCCAGCCCACGCAACTCACTGCCCTTGCAGTGGCCCTGATATGACTGTATTTTGAGCCAGACTGTCTACTGGATCAACTGGATCTGGATTTTTGTACAATGTTAAACCTTTTTTTTTTTTTTTTTTTTTTTTTCTTAAGAACCCTTCAGTCAGTACCATCAGCTCCAGGTTCTTGGGACCCAGCTCCCCGGAGCTCTCTTGCCATCCTGAGGACGGGCAGGAACCGCAGCCCAGCTGCTTTCCTGCAGGTCAAGGATGAGCAGTTCAGCCAGCAGAGCTTTCCCGGGAGCTGTTCTGTGGCAGAATTAACTTACCTCATGTTTATGTAAAGCTATACCATAAAGGTGCTCATATACTGCTGTCATCTTATAACCTCTGTAATCTTACGTAAACTTTTAAAGGCATATGTGTTTGTGATTCATCCCAGAAACCTGTGGGGACAGCAGCACTGTAGAGGCACACTAGCTCAGTTCTGAAACAGCTGTGCACTCTTCTTAAACAAGCACATCCTCAGAAACGCCTGCAGTGCTGAATTTCTGCCTGACATTGCTCAGGCATAATTGGTTATGTCAGGTCTACTGTAAAAACCATAAAAATGGAACTTCTTCCAGGAACAACTGAATTCTGGTAATTTCAAAGTCATGTACTTTGTTTCTGAAGTTGAGGTCCTATTTCCATGCTACACTGCCCTTAGACATCAGTTTTGCAGGACTGGGCACTAAAGATGGGCAGCATGTCATCTAGGTTGAGAGGTGGACACATCTAAAAGGTGATTCATCCTCAGAGATGAGTCACTCTGTAAGTGTGCCGGTTTCTCTCCACTGATAGTAAAGAAAATCTGGGTAAATAGAGACATCTACATTGCAACTTTACAGAACCCCTGAAAGAAATCTGACCCATGACTTTGTAACTTACTGAGAGAGGATACTGAGCTTACGGGCCGTTTGAATGAGCAGAAACCCATTCTTAAAACTAACCTTTTACATTTTAATATGGTATTTACCACTTGTGCAGCAATCCCAAATCCAGATTTGGCTAAGCAGTATCTCAGGATGCCTAAAACCCACAGTTGGCGTTTTCTGTCTTTATCCTTACGTAAGAGAACCACCACCCAGCTAGCAAGCCTGCTGGGAGGAATTTGGAAAAGGGTGCTCACAGGCCAAGCTTAAGATGTGTTGGCAACACTGTGCATGTGGGCAGTTTACGTAGCCCACAGTCTAATTTTGGCTGTAACCGCTACTGCTATTAGATTCTCATTATGCACTGGTGTTTGCATGCATATGGAACAGAGGCTGTACCATTTAATTGCATCTACAGCAGGGGAAATGTCCCATCACATCTATAACTACCAGCCTAATTTGAAACCCTCTTTGCTCAAGAGCAGGCAATCCCACCCTTGCCCCTCCCTGCTTTTGGGAGTGCATGAAGTTATCAAGTTGTTTTAGAGAATTTCAACAGGCAGCATAAAGGCTTGAGAGCTGAAGCTGCCCTGAAAATAAAAAATGATAGTGTGATGCAAATTGAATTGTACCACTGCATCTTTTAATTTCTGGGAGACTGAACTGAACATGAAGGTGAAGATGGTATGTGGTGCAGACTAGCAAAGAGCTGTTATCTGACTCACTGCAGGCTTCATGCATTTGAAAAATCAGTGTTAAAAATACATGAGCAATAAATACACGGTGCCTTTAATACCTTGTCTGCTCAGATGGCTACCTGCTCCCTGTCATCCCCCCCAAATTCCTGCTGTCTTGTTCTCAGACCTCAATCTACACCTAAATGTTTCTCAAAGAGGAATAGCACTTTGTCAGTTTTCCTTGCATTCAGGTACGACTGTATTGTATTGTGCTGTGTTGTATTGTATTGTGTTGTGTTGTATTGTATTGAACAAAGTACCCCAGTCATTTATAAACCAAAATCTCCCGAGTTCCTTCTGGGGCTTTAAGAAACCCAGCCTGTCCTTATGCCTTAGCATGTAGTTACAAGAGACTTCTGCTGTGAGGAAGTGCTGGTTTCAGAGGCCCCTGCTGTCTCTTGCCCCAAACTGCAGTCCCTCCCTGCCCCTGTGAAATAATTTGCGTTTAAGCTAACCATACAAGAAGAAATCGTTTCAGTGATACAGCTTGTAAATGGGCACCAAGCAGTGTGACAGAGGGGAGCAAGCTGCGGCTGAGAGCACATAATAGGGGATTTTAGGTAATTTTGCCACCAAAGCCAATATATCATGTAGCTACACCCTTGCTTTTCTGCCTGGGGAAACACAACTACAGTAGCTACTATTCTGACTACCTGTCCTCTCAAGTGTTATATATCTGTAGGTACTGCCTGCGCAGGCATCAGCAATGTTTAAATTTGTACCTTGGAGGCTCATGCTAGAAGAAATGTCAAGAATACGGTGACCGTAAAGGAGCATGGAATGGGAGCCATGCCTTGCAAGGTGTAATACTGGGACACAGGATGTCACAGAAGCAGACGCAGTTCATTGTTAACGTCATCTTCTAATTCTCTTTTTTTCTTTTACTTTTAGTGTGGAAACAGTAAATGATGGGCAGTTTCATAGCGTGGAACTCATGATGCTGAATCAAACTCTGAACCTGGTGGTGGACAAGGGGACGCCCAAGAGTCTAGGAAAACTCCAGAAACAGTCTCCTGTCAGCCTCAACACACCCCTCTACATTGGAGGTATAGTGAGTTGCTCTGGACTTTGAGATTTTAGCATGTCTTCTCAGAAGCAAATCATCTTCCATCCTCTGGAGAGGACTCTCCAGGGGCAGGGTGCAGAAATGAGCAGTTTGCCTTTCCTCTCTGCCAGAGGTTGCTTCCCTGAACAGAGAGCCTGGAAACCACACCTCTGCTGTTCTGCTTCGTACTCCATAGTCCGCTAGCACCCCACCGCACGGCCAGCACAAGCTCACACGCCAGACCAGGGAAGTTAACCCCAGCACAGCGCAGGCAGTTTCTATGTTATACAGCCACGGCAAGAGCAATCAGTTTGTCATTTCTAAAGCTTTCAGAACTGGCTGGCACCAAGATGTCGTGGTTGAAGAATACAATGGAAGTGTCACAAAAAGTCACGGCAAAAAAGCAAATCAATAGTCAGTAGGTTTAAATATACCGTAAATGAGAGGTCTTTCCACTGGAAATTTTATAAAGGTCTACAATTTTTGGGGGGGGGGGGAAGAGTAAAACCTCCAAACCATGTTAACACACAAGCTGACAATGAACTTCTTGGCTAATAGTTTTCTCACTAGAAACTGAAGCCAGAGCTTCAGTATTAGAAAGATACTAGAATTGACCAAACTTCAGTTAAGAAGTTTTTTCACATTCGGTACTGATTTTGGGGGGAAGGAGGGGCCAAGTGGGGTGGGGAACAGATGCCCAGAATAATGAGTATCCCGCTGATTAGGTGTCTGGATATGAGAGACAGCATAAAGGCTGTGCTCTGCCCAATTGATTTGTTTTTGCCAGAACCCCCCACTAGGTCTATTCTGGACTGAATGTTGAAATCTCTCCCTTTGGGTAACACGGAGTTCTTGAATTTTTTAGTCAGCCTGTTCTAAATACAAAAGTCAGCAGAACAATAATAGCCTGAGAAAGTCTTCAGGCTTTTTCTAATGAGATCATTGAAGCCAATAGTAGAAACTCTCACCAACCTCACTTAGTGTTGGTCAAGCCTTTTGTAAATAATTCCCTTTAATAACAGTTTCCTAAAAGAACCCTGAATGTTGCACTTGTAAATCAGAAAACTGTCTAATCTTGCTTTGTACAGAGCTGAACTTTTATAATTGGCTTCTATTAAGAATGTCACAGGCTATTGAAGAGCATTATGAATCAAAGCTAATCTGCTGTTGTAGCCATCACAATTTCTCCCTCCAGCGCAGCATAAAAGATACCAACTCTGCAGCAATTTATACACAGGGAACTTGGGAAGTAAACACATGGAAAAGTTTTGTTAATGGATGAGCATTGTGGATCAATACTAATTCTCAAAAGTTACCTACAATAATGCATTCACAGGACAAACCTGAGACCTGAAATAAAGGACTATTGGATACCAGAAGTCATGGGCTCAGTGGAGACTTTTTTTATTGCCCATTAAACCCTCACTGTTCTGCATGTGTCACCTCTCTGTGTGTAGCATTCCCATGGATGCCAGCTGCCCTTCCACTGCAGACTGTTTAATTAAAGTAATTGATTAAATTTTCCCAGAGCAATTGTTCCTAACCTACGCTAAGCTTTAAGACAGACACGATTTTGTCCATCTCTCCAACTACATCACCTGGTACAGCAACTTTCCTTCTAACACAGGTTTAAACAAAGATGCTGGTTTTGGTTTAAGACCATCTTTAACAGTGGAGTTACTTACGGATAGCAAATTCAGAGGCCTTACACGGTTGAAAATGGAAGCACTTTCCTATGCTAATGCATCTATACAGCCCAAGAGGATGTCAGTGGGGAGGGCATAACACAACATCCAAAAGAACCTGCTGGCCATCTGAGCATATGAACTCTTCCAGGTGCTTTAGCAAAATGGAGGGTACTCACCACAAAGACTTGGCCTGACCCCCCGAAGTGCTGTTCCCTGTCTCTAGTGTTCACCTGCACTAGTTTCGATGGGGTGCACTCTTACCACTCCTCATCTTAATGCTGTGATCTTGTAATGCCTAACTATCTTGCTGTATCCCAGAGGTGGTGGCTACCTGCTGTCAAGTAAATACATTCTCAAACCTTTCGGAAGGATAATTGCTATTAAACTATAGACAGAAGGAGCATTATCTAAGGACAAGAACACATGGCCATTGGCCAAAAAAAGGGGGCTTTTTCTCTTTCTTGTCCTATACTTCCTACATAAGCTTGGGCAAGTGATTTTATTTTTGTTTCTTTCCATTTCCAGAATGAGGACAACGAGACTGTGCTACCTTATGAAGGTCCTATGCAAATTAGTTCTTTAAAGAGTATAAGGGGCTGTGACAAAAGAAACATTAGCAATTATAATTTATGTACTATCATTGTAACTGTGAGTAAACCTTCCCTTTTTGTTTTTATCTGAAGGGATCCCAACCTCTACTGGATTATCTTCACTGCGCCAGGGTGCAGATAAGACACCAAATGGTTTTCACGGATGTATTCATGATGTCCGCATCAATAACGAGCTGCAGGATTTCAAGGATTTACCACAGCAGTCACTAGGAGTCCTTCCTGGCTGCAAATCCTGTAACATCTGCAAGCACGGTATTTGCCGGTCCCTAGAGAAAACAAGTGTGATTTGTGAGTGTCACCCAGGCTGGACAGGCCCCCTGTGTGACCAGGAAATTGGAGACCCATGTCTTAACCACAAGTAAGCTTGAATGAATGCTGATGGTGGGGGCGGAAGCTTTACAGCTAATGCATATTTCACATTTCATCTTGTAAAACCACATCTGACTATTTTTGGAGGTGCTGGGTTCCCACATGAAATTATTGACAGTTGTGAGTCAGCATCCATGGCAACTCTCAATTTCCACGTCTTGTTCTGATGTTGCTTACTCTCCAGATGAGCTCTTTGTCCTAGAGGAGCTAAGGTGTTAATACCGCAGGTCATACTTTCAGATGTGATTCTAGGCATTAAAATATGAAAACTCCTGTTAATGGGTATGGCTTACCTCTGAGGCGGTGAGTGCCTGCACTTATTCAGAGCAGAGCTACCTGTGAGCAGGAGGTACGCTTTTTAGGGATATGCTCCCAGCAGCATTGGACCCAGTATTCAAACTAACTCCCTGAAGACCATTATGCACTCCAATGTGAACAGTTTTAAATTTCCCAAATAGCTGACTTAAATATTACGGTATGAAACACCCCTTTAAAGTGCAAGTTTAAAGGATAGCATGGAGTTGCATGCGAAGGGAGCATGAGTGTAAAGCATTCACAGTTCAAAGGCTCGATAACCACATCTCCATCAGAAACACTGGATGAATAGCTTGCTTATGGCAAGTACACAAGGAAACAGTCCAACGCAGACCAGCAGTCTGCTTAGTTCAGTGCTGTTTTGTAAGCAGATGGAAGTACTTTTGGTTTAGAAGCTACTTTGGTTGCACTACCTGTGGAAGGGGCTTTTCACAAGCACATACTTTTGACAGGTAAATTGACACAGTGAATAATCACTCTCAAGGGCAGAAATTTAACTTGGCACAGGTACCAGTTTAGACTTGCTTCTGGGTCTAATTCTGCAAAGTACTGAACCCTGGAAGGTGGTGAGAAGCACCTGAGAGTTTACAGACCAGAGGTATGAAGACCTAAGTGAAGAAACACTCAAAGACCCAAATGTATCCTTGAATTTGCAACATCAGCATGAAGCTGTTGTGGTTGGACAGAGAAAAATAGGGGAGTTGCAGACGTTTACATGATGAGGGATTGTTTCTCTCATAATCCAAGGAGAGTGATGCAATCATGAACGTAGCCCCCATGCTAAGGAAAGTAGCTGCGCGTATTTTTAATGCTCGCATACTGGCCCCCCTTTCATTAAATTACTTTAGCCTTTTGGAGTTGGCTCCTTAAACCCAAGCCCTTTGTGTCCAAGGGAGTACGGTGCCTTGCAGGTAGGTGCCTGCTCCAACACTCACAAATTAATCTCAGTGAGGAAATGCAACTGTAAAGAACAGGTAGTTGATGATAACAAGAGTTACTATCCAAGAACACCTTTGGTTAGTGGGGCAAAAAAATACTGCTTTGTATAGACTGTGACTCCCTTTATTACAGTATTTTGCATGTCTTGACGTGACTGAAACTGCTTTTATTATTTGTGCTTTTTAGTTCAAATCTTAAAAATGAAGTGCACAAGGATTCAACATAAGCAGGGAACAATTTTAATGTACCAGAAAGAAAATAAATAAAAATAAGACATGGGTTTATGTCAAGTAGGACCTGATATAGCAAAGGTTTATAAGCCCTGAGCAGTTTTTCCTTGGCTGGACAGTGTTGCTTTCTTCCCTATCCTCAGTCCATTTCAAGTCTGTCCCTATCGCAGAAGTGGGGATGGTGTCAACCTGCTAAGGATCAACACCCCTCCCTGTGGTATTCCTCAGAAATACCAAAGCTCACCGCACACCACAGCAGCCAGGGAACCCTTGAACTACAACTGGCCATCAATAAGTCTATGCGTAGCTTTTCCACAAGCACCTTCATTTATCACACTGTTTTTCATCACCTGATACTATTTGTAGAGTAATTCTGCTAAGGAAGCCTGAGCATGCAGCTGGATTGTTGGCACTTAGTTCCACATGCTGATGCTGTAAATGTGAGCTGTCTTGTGTCGATGCCAAACGTTGGTCCACGCTCATGGAGGAGCCTAATGTTTTTCAAAGAGATCGCTTAGGATCACAAATTCTAAATGTATTCTCTGAACGTTATCCAGTATTCACTGAAAGCTCACAGTGTCTTCAGAGTGTTTGACACTGAACTTCTGTTTTTGGATTAGTATCCTGGAATTAAATGGGCAGAAATGTCAAAACCAAACAACCCTGAGAAAAGGAACTTTCACGTCTAACACAGACCAGCTCTAAATGTTTCTCTTTCTCCAGGTGTCTGCATGGTAAGTGCATGGTGGCCAGTGTTGCTTACACCTGTAAGTGCATGGAGGGCTACACAGGCATGTACTGTGACAAGAAGAACAATTCCTCAAATCCCTGCAGGATTTTGAAATGCAACCATGGGCAGTGTAAAATTTCCGAGCACGGGGGAACCCTACTGCGAATGCGATCCTAACTATAGTGGAGAACATTGTGACAGAGGTACGCTTGGCCACAGGGCCCAGGATGCTGGTCTGCTGCATTTCTGGTTTACACCTTTGTTTTTACCTCTCTTCCATGTGACTTGTATTTGGGGGTAAATGGCAAAGAGTAGAAGATAAAGCTAAGTCAGCCTCTGCAGAGCAATACAGGGAGGAGAAAAGAACCACACAACAGCTAGCTAGCTACTATCCAAACATATGGAAAGGGGGACATCTGTAGTGAAGAGTTTTGTTCTGTCTCCTGAATCCTCAAGGTTTGCTGCTCCCAGGATTCTGGTGGGATGTTTGAAGGAGAGGTTGTTGTGAGGTTTACCCTCAGCAAGCAGTGATCAGTTAATTGCAGTGCTGGGAAAGGAGGTCGCACCCTGCATACCAAGGGCTTTGGTAGATGACATGAGCAGGAACTGGAAGGCAGGAGCTACTGCTCATCTGAAGTGGCAGTGAAAGTCCTCAGCTTGCTCCCTCTGATGCAGCTGGGCGGGTTTCCTGGGGAATCCCACAGATCATGCTGGACTCTCCTACTCGGGCGGCAGCCCAACTCTTCTGCCCTGACCTGAAAACACTCACTGGAAACTCAGTGAGTTCTAACTTCATCCCTTCTGCCTCTTTTTGTTCCTGTACAGAAGAAAGGAGCTGGCTTGTATTATTTTTATTTAGGTTGTGCCTTTCCTGTGAATGAACCACAGACTTTCCAAATTATACACATATACAGCCTCACCAAAATGTATCTGGCTGCTGCAAAGTGACTGCAGAACAGCACAGACATTTTCAGGTATCCCAGATTGCTAATGTCAAGCAGAGCAGGCTGACCTTTGATCCTGAGAAGCAGAGGTAGTAAAACTAATTCATATTTTGCAAGAGTGTTGCAGGATTCAGCACTCAGCATTCATTAAAGCACTTCCAGAACTGCTGATCAAAGCCAGCAGGCCTCCTTGGCCTCTGCCTTGTGCCGGATATTACACATTTGTGTAACACAAGCTCTGTTTTGATGGCAGGTACAAAGCAGTGAAAGATTAAGGTCCTTCTCATGCCATCTGTTTGGCTTGAATCTCTTTACAAGTAGAGGGCTGTTTGCTGATGTTTGGGGAATATCTGGCAAAATAGTTACCACATTTATTCTTTTTCCTTTACATCTCTGTTGTCTTACCAGAGAATCTCTGCCAAGGAGAGATAATTCGAGAAGTAGTCCGTAAGCAGCAGGGCTATACATCGTGTGCCACTGCCTCCAAAGTACCCCGCCTGGAATGCCGCGGCAGCTGCGGCAACGGGCAGTGCTGCGTTCCTCTCCGGAGCAAAAGGCGGAAATACTTCTTCCAGTGCGTGGATGGCTCCACCTTCACGGAAGAACTGGAGAGACATGTGGAATGTGGCTGCTCAAAATGCTTATAAGCCATTCTCCAGTCTCTTGCCACTTTAATCGACTCAGAAGCGCTATCAAAACGGGACCTATTTACTTTCAGAGTGAAGAAGAAGAAAAGAATTATTAAGTATATTGTAAAATAAACAAAAAATAGAACTTATTTTTATTATGGAAAGTGACTATTTTCATCTTTTATTATATAAAGTATCGCACCACTTTGGGTATATGTATCATATAGTGAGTTATTTTTACCATGAAACTTTTTTAACAGTTGTAAGAAAAAAAAATTCAAAAGTTAAAAGTTAAAAAAAAAAATATAAAGAAAACATAGCCTAACAGGAGAAATCCGGGGGTGACTTTATAGGTATGCACAATGAACAAATGTAAAGGTGTTCCAAGGACCTGCCATAGAACTGATACGGGCTGAAGAAATCTCCGAGGCTCTGGGTGGGTCTCCTAAGAGAGAGGATCCCCATGACTGACAGCCATCTCGCCTGCTCAGGCACCCTGAGAAAGCCTCCCCCTCGGTCCCTTGCTCTGCCTAACACTGCCGACGCTGTTTTGTTCCTGTACAGTGGCCCCGCTTGCTATTCTTGAACTGGTTCCCTATAGCACGTAGGCACTGCCATAGCTTGAGGCTAACTACATTATTTGACTATTGTAATACTATAATACATTTTTTGCTGTGTATGTTGTATTTATCTGTGTTCACATTATATTCTTCAGCAAATGTATCTATAGAGCACAGGCAGCTCTATCCAAAAGAAGGGGACGAAGGGAAAGGAAATGGGGAAATATATGTTGCTTTGGGAAATTTGGGGGCAAAATGTGAAATAAGTGCTAAGTAATGCCTAATAAATGACATAGTACTTTTGTGTAAACTCCTCAGCTATGTTATTTCCCAAGTTTGTGCCTTCTTGCTCCCAGCCTTGAGCCCTTTTCTGTATATGAAATATAAGGAATGCACTGCTACATAGTTTCTCATGCCTTGACACTTTAACTTGCGAAGGTTGTAAAGAGCATGAAAGTATTGCAGGTGCCAGAGCATACCTGCAACGGAATGGCTTTTACTCCCACTGTCACTTGAGCCATGGGTGTAAGCTGGGCGGTAGCTGCCTGTTCATCCACAGTCTGGTACTGAGCAGTTAGCTACTTTTCCACAGCTTTTTAAACGAGCAGAAGTTGCACTATATCCATGTGAAGGTATTCAGCCGACATTTGTCCACCTTAGAAGCACTCTCTTCTCTGCACGAGGAGAGACGTCACAGCTCCATCCTGTCCTGTTCTCGCATTTGGTGCAGATTGACCAATTCAGCCAAAGCTCTTCCATCTGCACTGCTTCATATCCTGCACTTGTGCCTCCCAAAGGACTCCCATTAACTTTAGCTGTGTTCAGAGCCAACACTGAATAGGAAATGGAAATCAATGCAGGGATAAATTCTTACTGTGAATGTGAGGCAACAATTGACTCTGGGAGTGAGTTTGATTTTTGGAGCGTTTTTGGCAGGGCTACCTTTCAGGGTCAGTAAGTACGTGCAAAGATTACCATGGATACCTTGAAGTTTTTCTTAGGTTCAAACATCCCCATCAACAACTGTTCCATTATCAGTGTAATTTCTTTCTTTCCCTAATATAGCAAGTATTATGGTCCTTTCTTCAATTTCTCTTTCTCTAAGAGAGGTTAAGTCAGTGATGATTCCTAGCAGCCATAAACTCCTTTTGGGAACGCTCACCGGTCTCACCAAAAGATCTCAGATAAGGGGCTTCAGCAAAGGATGAGTAGGAAAGCTGAATCAAGAAAAGGGGGCTTTTGTTTGACTGGGGCTTTGGAAAGATGCACAGAATGCAACCCTGCCGTGACAAGTATAAGTGTTTATTTCCCATTAAAGTGTCCATCTAGTTATCATGCAACCAGAAAGCTCTAACATGCTTAGCGGTTTTCTGCCATGTCACATCTCTCCTTAACTGCAGCAGTTTATTCATATTTGTTTGTTACTACCAGAGCAACTTGAGCAGAAGGGACATAACCAATACAATAGCCATCTCACAAAATAAGTATCAGTATGTGGAGCCTGCAATCAGTGAAACATGAAACAATCATTAGTTAATGTGCTAAACTCTCATTGAAACCATACAGCTCAAGAGCCAGGGAAAAACTAACCCTGGTTGCAAGTACTGTGGGCTGCTTTTTATTTTGAATATAACATCAGAAGCTCATAGCAGCTGGAGTTTGTGGTGTACAACAAAAACCACCCAAACCCACAACCTACACATTTTAAAAATTTGTGCAAGTAACTGCAGGCACTTGGGCAAATATGTGCCTGGCACACCACTACCATTAGTGTTTCATTCCAGCTTAAAACACTTTAATTTCTAAAGAAGCAGCTGCTATGGTGCCAGGCAGAAAAAATCCAGACTGAGCAGTGGCTTACAAGCTTTCTGTGTGCTCTACTGCACTATTTGTAGCCACTAAACTGCCAAGGCCTGCAGAAACACGGCCCCTCTTGAACATCACCCAAAACGGCGTTCACGTTGCCCCTTGAGCAGCAACACGTATGAGTAGGAAGGTGACATTTACTCGTGGCCTCGCACCTGCTGGAGGGTGCTTTAAAAGGAATGACCTTGACTGGCAAGGCAAAAGCCATCAACATCTTGTTAACACATCACTCTGGGATTTATTTAAGCAAAGCCTTGCAGCAAAGTGACCAGCAACAACTCAGCAAGGCTGGCCCTGTTCCTGGCCCTTTTCTGTCATGGCACTTCAATGTTAAGCGTTGGGATAAAGAACTAAGAATATCTATTTTGTAACCAAATTATGCAAATTTTGTATGCTTTTAGGCAGCACTTGCCATTCGATAGTGATGCTTTATGTCAATGATTCTCTGACTTGCTATAGAATTATTTTATGTTAAGAAGAAAATAAAAAGCATTCAGATGTGCCAAAAATGTGAGGTTAACTGAAGTGTAATTAGCTCTGAAAGTTCCTCTGTAACCTGCCTAATGTTACAATAGATTTCAACAACTGCGAGTACAATGCAGTAGTTTTTACCTCTATAAAGTTTTAATATAAAGTGAAGAAAGATGCTTACCCTTAAAAAATGGCAATGCAGACTGGTGTGAACTGATGTATTTTATTAATAGATTCTCATTGTGATGTAAGTTTAAATAAATTGTTGGGTTATGGAAGATTGTAACACACCTTGTGATGCAGATTATTTCTATGTGTATTTGAGTTGTTGAGTCTGACCTTATAGAGTTTGTGAGGTAGCTCACGCAAAATGATGGGGGAACTACACACGTTCCTCTTGGACAAATCCAGTCAGAGAATGGCTGTAGTTAAATGTAGTATGAACAGTGGTTACATATTCTTATGGCATCACAACCTCGTCTTCTAGGAGTCTTACACGCACAGATGAATTCAGCCACATAGTTTTTGAGCCTGGGCATTTTCTTCCGTGAAATACTTTATTTGCTGGGGGTTTTTTTTCAACTGTTTGAGAAAGGCTTGCAGCAAAATACACTCATTAACTAACAATAGAATAAATGAAGAAATATTGGGAATTGGGGTCAGAGAAGGTCTGACTGAGGAAATGGAAGTCACACAGCCAACAGTGGATGACAGGGATCTCGTGATGTCCTGACACACATATATTCCAAATTTGCTGCCACACCTCTGTAGCTGATCATTATTGGCGACCCAGATGTAATAGACCTCTTGTGTTCATTGCGTTCCAGCCTTAGCATACAACAAAGTGAAGCTCGCACCTAGTCCTCAGCCTTCCCTCACCCATGCCCCTGTGTAACGCTCACATATTGCTAATTATGCTTCAAACTACAGCCCTTACAGTTGCCTTTGCCATTCCATGCAAAACTGGTGACAGCACTCAGCCAATAAAAACACTCAGCCATAATAAGCATCATTAAGCCTGAACTATGAAGGTTAATTATGTAATTGTAGCAGATGGTAGCATTTTCACCTAAAGCAAACCCAGCTGAGCCCACTAAAAAAGCTAGCAGGAACTGTTCAAAAATTTCTAGGTACTGGCTGAAGTAACTGGTTTGCACAACAGTTATTTAGTATTGCTTGTGGATTTGCAGCGCATGGGTTCCTCAGTGAGCATTCAAGCAATCGCAGCCCAAGGGTAAAATGCTCTTGTTTGTGCTTCTGCTTGCAGTGCTGTAGGAATTGCTTTTTAGCCATTAGTCTGAGGCAAACAATGCAGAGAAACTGTCTATTCCGTGTTCCTTTATCTTTGTTTTTTTACAGTCAGTGGGGAATAGTTAGATGGTGTTGCTGTTTGCAGGGTGTTTGGCTGTGGGTTTTGCGTTGCTCTCTGGGGGTCCTGTCACTTCTGGTCTCTGTGACCTCATTTACAAATCACCTCCCAGTTCCTACTTCAGCTTACACAAGACAGCCTCACAGTTCAGTGGGCTAGACAGGCAGAACTGGCTTGGTTTTGCCAAGCCCATGGTGCTCTGGAGTAATCCCTTCGGCTTAAGGCCCAGCGAGATATCAGACTGGATCACTAGGTGGCAAGTCTAGTATCGTTCTGTGTGTGAGCTGAGCCAGAATGTTTTCCCAGGATGTGCCCTATAGCTTTCGAGGACAGCTGAGGCGCACGTCAAATGAGTCACCCCAAACTGGCCCTTGGGCCCCACCGCTGAAGCAGGACGGGAGCCCAGAGGCAGTACTGCCAGCCACGGGTAGCAGCCTTCAGGTTCTACGGCGCACATCTGCATCCTTCAGCTCTGCTAGCCGAGACCCAGCGCTGATCCGCCCTCGCGCTGCCACCGCACGTGTCTGCCCCACGCCGGGGCCAGACCCTGACGCCCTGGCACTGCCGCGGGCCCTGCTGGCGTGGCCACCGCCACCCGTGTCGGGGTCCCCAGGCGAGTCGCTTCCCCCGGCCGAGGCCGCTCTGTCCCCCTCCCGCTCCCTGGCTTGCGGTCGTTCGTTTCCTCACTTGTAGGTACGGTTATTCGAAATACAACGAGAGCGCGGACAAACGCCACGACCAGGGCAGCCCCCCCCCCGCCCCCCAACCCGCTCCGGCGCGGGGCGCGGCGCGGGGTCCGCCAGCAGGTGGCGCCGCAGGGCGCGGCCCGTCCCGCTCCGCTCGGCGGGGTGTCTGGGAGCGGAGCAGAACAGAACAGAATAGAATAGAATAGAATAGAATAGAACAGAACAGAACAGAACAGAATAGAATAGAATAGAATAGAATAGAACAGACTATTTCAGTTGGAAGGGACCTACAACGATCATCCAGTCCAACTGCCTGAGAAATGCAGGGCTGACCAAGTTAAACCATGTTATTAAGGGCATTGTCCAAATGCCTCTTAAACACGCACAGGCTTGAGGCATCGAACACCTCTGTAGGAAGCCTGTTCCAGTGTTTGATCGCCATCTCGGTAAAGAAATGCTTCCCAATGCCTAGTGTAAACCTCCCCTGGCACAGCTTTGAACCATTCCCACACGTCCTATCACTGGATACCAGGGAGAAGAGATCACCCTCTCCACTTCCCCTCGTCAGGAGGCTGCAGAGAGCAAGGAGGTCGCCCCTCAGCCTCCTTCTCCCCAGACTAGACAAGCCCTAAGTCTTCAGCCGCTCCTTATAGGAGCATATGTGATACACGGATTTTCTGGGAAGTTTCAATTAATAATTCCTCAGGTTTTATTGATCCTGTGCCATCAACTTCCTAGCATTGTTCACATTGGTCCAGTGAGGAAAGGAGCCCCTGCTGTCCCCATGACCTGCAACTTGGCACAGGGTCACTGTGGTCAGGAGCCCGCAGTTTACCCCAGGAATCTGCAGGAACTGGCAGCAGGAGTATGACCCTGCTGAGCCCCAGGACGGCGTGTGTGAGACCTGAGGGTGTCCAACACTTCTTCAGCACCAGCCCTCCGCAGCAGGACGATGGCTCCCTGGGCTGGCAGACAGGGCAGCCGGTGCCTGTGCACTGCAGCGGCCTCAGGACAGTGTCATAGCAGCATCACGAGACTGCTGTTGATAGTACCACCATTACTTCGGTGCTAGCACCTTATGGAATAACCACTGATTCTGCTATTTCTACCCTAATTCTGCTGCTGTTTGCTCACATGTGCTGAAGCATAAGCACTGCATGCCTGCAGAGTTTATTACCCAGCAGGGTTCTACTCCGAGCTGGTAGGTGCACACCCCTGCAGCCTGTGATACCTCTTGTCTAGGCAAGAAAGCACAGCTGTTCCTCTGAGCACCTGCAGCCCTCAGAGAGCCCTGCAGGCAGCAAGAAACCCCTCGGGCATGTAATGCAGTGCACACACAGTACAAGCACTACTTATTAGTATGAGGAAGCTTAAACTTATACCATGACACATAGGGGCATCCCATAGTCTCACAAGCAGGAGGAACAGAAGTTGCTGCGAGACTTGCATAACTTTGCATCTTGTTCCTACATGATCTCTTGACCTTCTCCTTTCCCAGGGCTTTTGTGCTTTTAAAGTGAAGTGATGCTCCAGATGATAGTCTGGAGATGACACTGCCTTCTCCTACTGTCTATGACTCCTGTCCCCGTGGCACAAGGATCACTCCTTCTCCATAAAAATAATCTTTTACAACTGTTGTGTCTTACCTGGGAATGAAGAGTACACACCCTACCTGAGAGAGGTGTGGAAGGGAGGAAAGAGGGTCGAATGAGTCCCACAGGAACAATGGCTTTTGTGCTCAGGGGATAGCTCAAAACTCACCAGGAATCAGTCCATTACATTTTCAGTGGTCCAGTCTTCCAGCGAACCTGGACCCTGCACCACTCCAGGCTGCCGGCCGTGCACTGCTATCCCATGCTCCTGCACTGACACCTTTATCCTGCCCCACCACCTTGTCTCCAGTGCTGAGACTGAGATCCTGCACTAGGGCAGGGGATGAATTTCTGCAAAGACAGAAAAAGCCAGAACTTAGGTACAGATTTCCCCACCCTGGCAAAATGGCAAGAGGCTTTGGTCCAGCGCAGGGCTATTCCGTAGTATCATCCTTGGAAACTTAAAAAAATGGCAGAAGAAATAGCACAAGGCAGACAATAAACATGAAATTTTCACTTGAGGAAACTGAATTTTTGTGAAGTGACAAGCAACTGAAGCCGCAGTCCTGCACGGACAAGGGTTGTTAATGACAGGCAAATGACTCAGCCCTGCCTTAGACACTTTGCATGCAGAGGAAGGTTACAGGAACCAAATACCACAAGGTAATTTACGTTGGGCCTTTGCAGCACACGAGATGCTATCATGCTTTTACCTAGCATGTGATAAAAGCATGCACAACAGGCAGTTACTCTAGAGGAACTTAAAATTCCTTACTTATATGCCAGCATATTTTGCATCTATTAAACTGCCCTAGTTTCTTCTGGGTAAAGCACTCATTGAATTGTTGGGGTGTGGGTTTTTTTTTTTTTAATATTTTTTTTTCTTTTTTTACTATGTTGAGTTAAATACAAAAGTATGGTTTAAGGCACTAAGATCCAGATAGATCAACTTGGTCATACCAATAAATAAATGAGATTCTAATATAGCAACAAAATAATTTTTGTCTCACCCCAAAACATCTTTGTAAGTAATACTGGTTTTAAAAAAAAAAAAGTCCTTGCCTTCAGGTATATTGTTCATGTAGAATCCTCTCATGTGGTTTCATACCACACAGACACGGTATAGTACTTTAGGATAGTCATTAACAGCTATCGCTTGGAATTGGTTATATAAATACATATACACACATTTATATAGCCAATCATACATTCACCTTCAGATTTATTTATTCTTATGGGATATTCAAAGCAGCGTGCTGGCTGATATACAAACAACTCCAATCTAGAAGTGCTCATAACCTATAAATCAACTTGATCTGCAAATTAAGGAATGTTCTGAGCCTCTCACAGAGGCTCAGTTTTAACCTGTGTTAAAACTTTTAGTTTGAGCTTAAAACCTCTACTCTGAGATGGAATAAAGATAGCTAGGAGTTGAACCTGGCTTCTTTTTTCATATAGTCCATCTTAGCTGATGATGTTCAGCTAAAGCATTTCACCTTCTTGTGAAGCAGTACTTAAACTGAACTTTCAGATTTGCTGATCTTGGGTTTAATTGAACAGCCCTCAGTTCATTAATTATCAGAGGGCCCTTTATTTATTCCTATTTTTCACATGGGGAGATGAATTAAGATGGTTTTCTAGATAAAATAGCTTAAAGTGGGCATCCAGCGTATTCAAATTCAGAACTTGCTCTTAAGAAACCCATGCACAAAGTATCTATTTTTGTCCTTGACAGAAGTCAGAGGCTAGGAAAGTAATCACCAAATCTGCATTGCTGGAAAGGGAGAATCATAATTTCCTCAGTGAAAGGCTGAGTCAGGAAGTTTTCTGCCTGTTTCAAGTCGGCAGGAATTGGACAGCTGTCAGGCTGTAGACTACGTTTTTCTTGTTTTTCTGGGTTGCATGTGTATGTTTATTACTGGCATTTCCCAGGGATGGTATTTCATTTTCTCTAGAGTTAGAAGGTGTGTAGGAAACATAGTCAGAGTGCAGGCGCTGGAAAAAAATGCCTCAGGATTAAGGTACTGGAAAAAAAATCTCACTGCAGATCTGTTTTCCCCAACCCCAGCAGAGATGTCTGTGCGACACGGGATAGCTCATTTTACACAAAACATTCCACACTGCATAGTCTGGTGACAGGCAGGAAATTAAAGATTCTATCTTACAATCACAATGCGTATTTATGAATGGGCACAAGTTAACTTCCAGGTAGCAGCTAAATTTCTGTATTCCCTAACATGTATGTAAATGCTTGTGTTTAAAATTTCAATAGTAAACTACATTGCAGTGAAAAACCGCAAAGCCACACCAAAATTTCCTCTCTCTGAGAATAACATATGGGAATTTCCACAACTACATGCAGCTTACAGGAAGAGAGCAGTTCTGCAGCCTTGTTAATACACTCTTAACTTCCTTTAAAGGACAAGAAGTAAACATTAAGAAGATTTCAGAGTAAGTTTTCCAAATACAGACATTTCAGAAAGCAAATGATAAATGGGAGATAGCAGCCACATGAGAATTTTGCTTTTTTTAATGTAAGACTCTGGACGAAAATAAAGAAGAAATCCTTTTATGACAGGTTTTAGAATGACACCCAACAAAATACCAGGGCTCAAAGCAGACGCCGAACCCTAAATGAGGCATCTGGGCTCACTTGTTGCGCACAAGGTGGCCAGCGTGGGGAGCAAAGCTCTGCTGGACCTACTGAGCAGGAACTGAGGACAGGGCTACATCTGAATTCTTTCCCTGTAGTAGGGCTGTAAGCAAACACTGTCCTCTTCTGGGGTCCAACATCCAAAATCCTTTGCTGAAGGAAGGTAGTGACCAGGACTAAGCAAAGGTCACTTGGTATGGAGTAAAAAGGTTTTCGGTATATGTTTAGGGGCAGCAGGGGAATGGAGGATGAAGAGATGGCAGTTCCTGTTTCTACACAATAGGTTTCTGAGTAAACCACTTGCCCAGGAAGTTGAGGATTTGGTCCTTCCTTGGTTTGTGAAGGGTGGCTTCAAAGGAGACTTTTGCCAAAGCAAAACTCCAGACACATGAGGAAACTTCAGCTTCCAAGACAGAGCTGATGCCCAAATCTTCCTTCTGGACCATAGCTTTTAGATCCATCCTCGATCACAGTAATTGATCTAGAATTACATGCCACTTTATCACAAAGGAGGGGTGGGGAAAAAAAATGGCTGCCTGCTCTATTACGAGTTCTTGCTGGGAAACTCAGAGCTGCGAGCAGCAGGTTAGAGACCTCGTCATGTCCTGCCACGGTCAGTGAGCTTCCCTCCAGCTGTCCACAGAAAGGAGAGACTCTCCACAACTCTCGTGACAGGGCACTAAATATCAGCCTGTCCTTGTACTATGTGAGGAAAAACTTCCTGCGGACTGGAATTACTCGTGCAGTTATGGGAGTCCAGGCACCGGCTAATGAAAGGAGCAATTTCCTGAACTGCTGCTGGCGTGTGGTTGTGTGAGCACTTCCAGTCGCAGTCAGGGAAAAATGAAAAACCAACTTCAGCTTCCTTCTTTATTTACTGTCAAAGAGCGTTCATGTGGTACTCAGACCTCAGGAGCCGCGCAGAGGGGGAACTCCGGGGCAGCACCAGCGCAGTCTGGCACCCCGCCTCCACAGCGGCAGCTGCCATGCCAGAGCAGGCCCCTCTTGCCTCTTTGGGGGGGGGGGGGGGGGCCCTCGGGCGTGCCCCGCTTCCACACGACGGACGCAGCCGCCGCGGCCCCGTGGCAGCGCCCTGCCCGCCGGAGAGGCGGCAGAGGGGCCGGGGCGGCGGCAGGCCGCCGCCGCCGCCTCAGGGCTGACTGACAGCAACCGCCCGCCCGCCGCCGCCGCTGCCTCAGGGCTGACTGACAGGAACCAACCGCCCGCCGCCGCCTCAGGGGTGACTGACAGGAATCGCCCGCCGCCTCCGCCTCAAGGCTGAGAGGAACCGCCCGCCCGCCTTCGCTCGGCCCGCGCGAGCCGCCCGGGCCCCGCCCCGCCCGCGCCCCGCCCCCTCCAGGCGGCGGCGCCTCCCGATTGGTCGGCAGGGCCGTGGGGTGACCGGGGGGCGGAGGGCGCCGCGCGGCGCGCCGGGAGCTGTAGGCCGAGCGCGGCGGGGCGGGCTGGGCCGGACTGCGGCTCCCGGCGCGCCTCGCGCCGCCCCGTGACGGGGCGGAGGGGGGGGGGGGGGGGCAGCGCTGCGGCAGCGGCGGAGCGGGCGCGCAGGCAGGAGCCGCTGCGCTGCCTCGGCCCCATTGTGTGGCGCGGCCGCGGCTCCCCGGTGCCGGCCGCCATCTTGTGCCGGAGGGGGTGCGCGCCGGGCCGCCGCGTCCGTCTCGGCCGGGGGCCTCCGCAGGGGGCCGGGGCCGCCCTCCTGCCGAGAGGGGGCCCGCGGGCGGCGGCGGCGGCGGTCGGCAGCCCCTGCGCGCCGGCCGCGCCCGAGCGGGGCCTCTCCCGCGTCCTCCGCCCGCAGGGGCCGCCCCGGGCCGCTCTCCCCGGCCGCCGCCGTGCCCCGAGGCGGCGGGAAGGGCTGCCCTCCGCGGCGCCACGCGGCGGTCCCCGGGGCTGATGCTCGGCGCGTCGCGGCGGGACGCGGCCGCCGCGCCGGGCCGGGCGTGAGGGCCGCTCCGCGCCGCCTCCCGCCCCGTCTCCCCCGCCCCAGCCCGAACGCCGATGCCGCCGCTGGACGAGCGCCTGCCCGGGCCGCGGGCGTAGCGGTGGGCGCTGCCAGCGCCGCTCCCGAGGAGGCGGGCGCCCGCCGCCCACCGCCCGCGGATCAGGAGACCGAGGGCCGGCCCCGAGGAGCCGCCGCCGCCGCTTCCCGCCCCATCAGGCGAGGGGCCGGAGACCCACCCCGAGCGCGGCGCCGCGCCCCGCCCGCCCCAGCCGGCCGGCGAACCGGGCCGCCGCCGCCGCCGCACCATGAAGATCAAGGATGCCAAGAAGCCGTGTAAGGCCGCGGGCTGCCGCGGCGCGTTCCGCCGCGCCGGGCGGGGGGAGGCGGCGGTCGTTCCGCCATGGCGGGGCGCGGGGGCACGGGGGCCGCTCCGGCGGGGCGCTCCGCTCTCCGAATTGGGAAGCCGCCGGCCGAGACTCTCTGCTGGCTCCCGCGCGTCCCTTTTCCGTGGGGCTGCAGGGCTCGGGTGGTCTTGCAGACCTGCGCTCGCGTTGGGAGGGCTTCTCTTTGAATAGAAAGTAACGTAACCGGGGCTTGGGGGATGGGCGCTGTTTTTAATGGAGACGGCACTTAATCGGTGTCCTGAACACCTGCGCAGGCGGCTGCAGTTGCTACGGTTTTGCTTTTTAAGGGCTAATCAGCTTCGGATTTTTTTGAGAGAGAATATTTGTTAATACTTGTGTACACGTCTTTCATTAAAATACGCTGAACGCTCCCCTTTAGTAAGCACAGCTGTAATAACATTTCTTACTATTCGGGAGTGCCGTATTTGTTTTGGAGGGCACAAACATGGTTCAGACCCAGGTGAATGCAGACAAAACGTCTCGGACTACCCATGCGTTTTTGTGGGAACAGAGAACTGGATTGGGTAAAGTTAGCCTACCTACAAGCAGTGTTTTCCCAGTGTAACAGATGCACAGCTGTGCAAGTCAGCACAGCTGTAAAACTTACACGGGTGTACCTGAGCTGAAAGGGGTGCACGTATCACTCCACTGATTAAGGCTTTTTTATCTTTGTCATCATACTTAAAGACTTATTTTCAGGGTGAGTTACTGTATGGAAAAGATGTCTAGTCCTAAAGAGCTAGGCCTACTGTTATTCTCAGTCATATGACATGCCTGTCTAATGACGAGCGTGCAACTTGAGAGAGTATATTGAAAGTGTGTATTTTAAATATATTGTTTGACCAGCCCAACAAGAAGAAAATCACCAAACGTTTTTAACACAGGAAGTGTTAGTGTAGCTCTAGAAATAGCTATAGACATGCAGTTGAGTTTGGCTGTGAAAGTACTTTGTTTCTTGTGATGTGTTAAGGAAACCCTAAATGTGCATCACACATTTGTGAATGTGAAGCACACAATTGGCCATCACCTCTTATTAGTGCCAGTGTGTGTAAATCGCTGAATTGACTGTAAGCACGTTTATGAAGAGTACAGTTCAGACAGCATTTTTTTCCCTGGTGTAATATTTAAGGAATGATATCAAGACTCTGAAGCAGTAATTGGCTGTAAGACATTATAGTGGCTTGGTAATTTAAAATGGTAAGAGTGTGGCTGCTTCTACTGCAGAAACCTGCTAATTTCAGAACTGTCTCTGTTGGGCCTCAAAGACTTGTTTTCTGTAGTGGTGGATTTAAACCTCATGTTTAAATAATAATGCCAAATGTTACCAAGAAGTTTTAACTGCTTAAATATGCTAGATTTGTAGTTACACTCTTCCAGTTCTTGAACCTGAACTTCGATGTTGGTTTTATGATGGGAATCAGAAACAATTGGAGCTGCATAAGCAGTGGAAGGGAAGAATACAGTGTCAAACGGCATTGTTTGTTTCATCTTGACTCTTTAACATATTTTGAAGCCAGTGGCTTTTTTAAAGATAATAGCACTTAGTTTCATAGGCAGAGAACTCTAGGCTCATTCTGCAGATCTCTGCTCCTGGTTAGTCACACTGGCTGAAGTGGGAGAGCAGCTGAATGTTCGAAGAGGAGCAGATCCACAAAAGCACTGAAGATGGAAAAGTCCATTGATGTTTGGGGGCTTTGGTGCCCAGCTACTGCTGTCCATTTGGCTTATATGCTCAAACTGACCTGCAAGCTGAGTTGGGCTCACAATACCACTTTTAGACTGTCTAGTTACAAATTATTTAGTGAAGACAGTTGTAGACACTTTTCAGTACAGTTGCTGAGTGCGTATATGTTTCTTAGGTGAAGTGAGTATTTAATCATCTGTGCTGGAGCCAGATTTGGTGCAGGGGAAAAATGGTTAATCGTTACTTAATAAGAGGTCATTAGTCTGTTGTGAGAGCCTGCAAAGTGGAATTGAAAAGATTGCTTTAGGCTACCTGTACTTTTATCTGTGATGTTTAGAATGAAAGAAAGCATGATTGCACTGGCTTAAGTGTCATGTCTGTCATAAGAGAGGTGAGGGTAAAATGGAGACAAGTATACTTTGTTGTTGTAAAACTGTGAGAAACACAGCTGAATTTGTGGAACGTGGCTTCTGAGATTGGCTGTCTTGAAAGAGGCCAGTAAAGGGCCATTTAAATTTCTTTTGCAGGTGATGGGAGGTGATAGGCATTTTAAAGGAGGATAACAGAAATTCAAATTAGGAAAACCTTGTACTAAGTAGTTAGTGTAGCAGTGGAAGCTGGAGAGGTTGTGGAGCCTCTATCCTTGGCGGATTCTTGCAGAACTTCAGAGGTCTTCAAGTCTCGGCTGGTCAAAGCCGTAGTTGACCTCATCTAGTGTTGGCAATTTTCCTGCTAGTGTGACTGAGAGGTTGGAGTAGATGACCTACAGGGGACCCTTCCAACCAGCAGTTGCATGATGGCTCTTCTGAGGAAATGCCTATGGGGAAGAATGGCTGGCTCTCGTAAGAGAAATTTCCAAAGGTTATTTGGGGATGGAGATGATAAATGTGAGAGCCAAGAGTCTTGCAGAACCGCTGCTGTGTGAGATCTGTCTAAAGGGAAGAGAGGAGCCACTCAGAATGAGAGCGCTTCATGTTGGCAGGGGAAGGCGAGGCAATCAAGAGGAGGGAAGTGCCAGCTAGCTGTGCTCTTCAGGGGAGGTGGAGTTCTTCATCTTGGCTCTGGAGTCTAATGGACTGCTGAAGGAAAGGCAAAAACTTCTAATATTTAGTACGCAGTGTATGTTACTTCTTACAGTTTGCTTCTTTTAATTGTTTATTAAAAATAGTTCGAGAGCAAATGCCTGCATTTCCATTCAGGCGAGTTGAGACACATTAACTTATGAAAGTACATAGCAGAGATTCACAAAACGCTGTATCAATATAAAGAAAAGATGAAAATCTTAAGTTTATTTTCTCTAACGTGATTCTACGGACACATGTAGTCATTGTGGACACAGTGATCCCGTGCAGGATTTGTGTAGTAAAATTGATGAAAAATCCATTTAAGTTGCTGGAGAATATCTCTTAAAGGGATTTTTCTGTTCATAGAACTTGCTGCTTAGTCTTGTGGTATCCTAGCATTTTCTTACTAGTCCTCGAAAGCTGATTAGTAGCCCATAGTAGATGTTACAGGCTCTCATTCACTGCAGTTGAAAAATGTACTTCTAATAATGGGTTAATACTGCCAGGCACAGTTTATACTGTGTTTGCATCTGTAAGTGTTAGATTATGCCTCTGCATGCTGTATCTCTCTATAATAAAAGCAGCGATCCCCAAAGAGGCTGCTGCTGAAATGTCAACAAAATTAACAGAATGAGCAAGGAGGGAGAAGATGAAAGCAACAATATTTTGGCTTGTGTTAGCTTTACATGGTATCCACTTGTAGATGTGGTAAACCTAATGAAGAGCAGTTGCAGTAATTGCTGATTACCACCTGTCCTCCCACTGGTAAATGTGGCCTTTTTGTAGTGTGATTAGAGGTGGCTGAGTGGGAAAGTGTGGTGAGTTTAGAGAGTTTGATGGAGAAATTTTCCCATGAGGGAAATGGGAGGATGTGACAGCCATGTCAGATACATTTAATTCAGGTGTTAATTCTGTCCAGCCCAAATCTATTTTGAGCTGGACTTGGTATATTTGAACCAAAAGCCTGTTAGAAAACTAGTTAAGCAGAGAAACTCTCTGGTTTCTCAAGGGCTAAGGACGGTTGATGTGCAGTTCTGCTCTGTAGAGGCTCATAGGCACACATTCATGTAACATGGGTACCGCAAAGGCACTTTGCTGCCTAGCCATCAGGCTAATCCCACTTGATTTAGCAGTTCAACAACCTTCAATGTGTTTTCTCTTAACTTGTCCCATTGGACATGTTAGCTACCTTAGACTGCTAGCTGATGTAGGTGTTAGAGTTTACCATTAATTTTTACTCTGCTGTATGCAGATGTTTTAGGGAGATACTGGAAGCATAAGAGTGTATACATGTATGTAGAGGAAAATGCATTTGGAGAAACTGCAAGATACATTTAGTTTAAGTTTCTGTGTTTATGAACACTAACTGTGTAGTAGTTCAGTATAACTTTTATATAGTTAACTTGTTTGTCTTGTCAGTAATCAGATAAGAATGGGATCAAGGTTAGTTCTGTTATCAAAGGCTACATACTGAGCTGAATTAGAAGATGAGTTTTGTGTATCAGAACTGATAATCTGCATACTTTCATAACAAACTGTTGCAGTGCTGGCAGAAGTAAACTTAAGTTTCCATGTGATTCCATGATCATTTTCCTTTCTTGTATTTTAAGCCAATATAGAATCACGAACTGCAGCACGCTTCGGCAGTTGTTCCCCAAGCTGTGGTTGTACTTGAAGTGCAACAGTCCTATATCTTGATAATATGTAAACTTTCTTACAAAGATGACACAAAATCTGGTAGCCTGTTCTCTGCTGTCACTGACAGCTGTGAATTTTTTTTTTTATGGTGCAAAGCTCCCTGCTTGAATTAGGAGGTAGCTACTCTTCTTGTTGTTAATTTAATGCAGCATTGACCCGGACTGTTATTTTATCTTACAGTGAGAAGGAAGTATTTTAAAGGTGTTTGTGTTTCTAATGTGTCATTACGTTCATAGAAAAGAGTTTACCAGTAACCTGTTTCTCAGTCTTTAAAAGGTAAATACAAATAGAGTGTTAAACTGAAGAACCTTATGCTTGACTGAATAAGGGGTAAGTAGCTAAGTCTTTGAGTGTGTAGTTCCTGCAGCTTTGGATCCAAAATGGGTGTACAAAGTCAAAATACTAGTATGTGGTTTGGGTGGAGAACTTCGAAGGTCCTCTGCTCTGCTGAAGCAGAACCCGCAGAAAAGGAGAACACTTCAACCTTTGTGCTTGTGCTGGCATGAGAGGCTTTTTACTGTAATTACTTCCTTTTGGCATATAAAGACCTTATATGATAAGATATAAGTAACCTTAAGATTGCTGCCAGAAGCTATGTACACCAAGAACTTGAAAAGCGCAAACACAAGAGATTGAGGCCTCCCTGTGTAGCTCTAAAGAATAATTTAAAAAAGGACCAACAGCCATCAGCATGGGTTTTCTTACTAGGCAGAACTGCTGAATCGTTACTTGACCGCAGCACCTTGTGACAGCCCTCTTCCCATGCAGGAAGTGCCTTTCTACATTGCAGGAAGCAGTTCTAGGGAATCCTCGTAAAGATCATGTTTTCAACTCTGAGCAGGTTACCTCTCAAAGCTATTTTCACAGCATGTATGGAACAGTCTGTTGCTTTATAGCAAAGGTTCCTGGTTGCTGTGTCTATGTAGGGGCCACAGTGGCTGCTGGCAGAGCTGGGGAGTGAAAGAAATTCTGGATTTGGAATTGGGGAGGTTGGATATTGTGATACTCCTTTTGCTGTCCTGTTGGAGACAGTTCAATTTGGTGTGACGGATCATATTAAACCTTATGGGTGTTGACTTCCCAGTTTGTGTTCTACTTTGCATATTTGTCTCTTCTCAGATAGTAAAAATACGTATTTTATGTATTCTTAAATAGAGCCTGGCTTGACTTACTAAAAGCAGAATGCATGTTTTTGAAGCGGTTTTAGATAGTCTATCCAAGACAATTTGGCTTGTTGAGTAAAAAGCTCGGTTCCTGCTTTTCTTTTTTCAAATTGCAGCTGACCTCTGCAGAGAGGAACTGAACTTTGAAAAGACAGGACGCTGGATTTGTTCTGTGAATAGCAGTTAAATTCTCAGCAAGGAATATTTCTGAGCTGTGCATCACTTTTTGTGGAGTCTTCCCAGGAATAGGAACAGTTATAAAGAGGAAGAGCCGAGAGAAATCTTTTAATGACCAAATCCCTATACAGCTGGAGAAAAAGCCCAGTTTTAATGCAGGTGCATTGACTCTCCACATGAATTGAAGCTGTGGAATGATGGCTACAGTTGCACAGGTCCTCAAACCTGGTATCCGCAGAGCTATAAGCTTGGAACGAAGTTGTGCAATTGGTACTGGTCTCAGCCAGGCATGTTTCTTTAACTATGACTGCCGTAAGGATCAAGCTGATGTCTGGGGATATGTTTTCAAAAGATTGTGCTGCCGTCATTCTGCTCTTAAATCTCTCACTCAAAGAAGCATGACCCACAGATACAAGTATAAAAATACTTTTTATAGAATCATTTATATATTCTCAGCCCAAGGTACGTGCCATGCTATTTTTGTCTTGTTCCAAGACAACTTTCAAATACAAGACTGATAGAATTAAATTTTTCATGGATTTGAGAGACCGTACCAGCTACAGATGCTGGTATATATGCTGTAGATACCATATGTAAGGGTGACAACTCTTGTGCTTCAAACACGCCTCAGAGTAGCAACATCACCTTAAGCAGAGTGCTCATATATGTAGTGTAAAGTAATGCACAGGTTCCCTGTATGTATGGCATGACTTAAAGTAGGTATGTCATCTTTAGCCATTGCCACGATTAGCCTGGCTGCCCTTTGAAGGGCAAGTCTTGTAGGAAACTGGAGCATGCTCTCCATAGTATATTTTCTGAGTAGTCCTCCATCCTGAATCTCTCTGTGGCCTTATTTTAATCCAGCAAATGAAATCACTTTTTCAGTAATTGGAAGAGGAACTGGTGTTTTCACATGGGTTCCTGTTTTCTCCATTTCCCCTGCATCCAGATAGGATGTATCCTGAGCCAAGATCCACCCAAAGCAAACTGATTTGAAGGCTGCAGCAATGGGAGGAGAGTTCACAACGTTTCCATGTTGTGTCCATGTACAATTACATTCTAACTCTGTAGAATTGGTGTATTTCTGATATTTAAAGGTAGCTCAAGCATGGATAAATCTTGTATCCCTGCAGTCCCAAAATTGCAGCTACAGTTCAACTGATTGTGCGCTTGCCATATATACATATGTGTATGTGTATCCCCTTCTGTGTTTGGAAAACGAAATGGCTTTAATTTTCCTGGCTAGACCTGTATATAAATCAATCAAGAGTGGCTTACATACACAAGAATCTTTGTGTAGTATCTTCTGGGTTGCTGGTACAAGGAGTAAGTTGACAGTACATGGGCCCAGTTGCTTGTCAGAACTCTTCCACCTTGCAAATGAAATTTGAGCAATGTACTTACTAGCCAAATCTTGACAAATTTTCAACAGAAAAGTGTGAAACTTCTTGGGGTTTGTTGCAGAGGTGAAAACTGAAAACTCAGTCTCAAAATCTTTAAATGGCTGTTAAGATCACTCAGTTAACCCAGAAAACTGGTACTGTACAGCATGATCCCATTTTTCAGCATAAAATATGTTCTCACTTGAATTATGGAATAAACTTCCTTACAGTTCAACTGTTCTTCTTTTTACTTGGTATACAAGATTCATAAACTTTAAGATTTTTAGAGATGTGACTAATGCTATATTTGCAAAAGCCTTTTGGATCATTTAACATGGGATGTGGTGGATCTTCTGACAAACAGGCATGACTTGCACCAAATCTTCCTTAAGTTCATCACTTGAACTTTCAGCTGTTCCCCTCTCTTTCTTCTTGTGGAAGATTAGGTCCTAGTTATTCAGTAGGCCCACTGAGTAGGAAGAATCCAAAGTATTTTAGGTAGTACTTGGCTTGCAGCATCCTATTTAAATTCTGAGTGGGTTGGACTGACTCCTACAAACACTTTCTGGTCTGCTGGGTTAGTCAACTTCCCTTCTTCGGTATTGGTCTTGTGACATTGTATATGACAAGAGGCTGAAACTTAGTGAGGTCACTTAAATCGTCAATTAATTGTGGTCAAACAGTAAGATGACAAACTTTTGTATGTCCAGAGTTATGCAGTTGTAAAGTCAATTCATATGTGAATTTATACTTAGCCTTATGCTTAGATCTCAACTTTATAGAACAGATATCAGGTTTATAGAACTTCCGTATTCCTACTTGGAGCTAGATTTTGCTCACAGAATTTAACCTTGTATTTAAATTTTGTTTTTCAAGAAGAGTAAGGTTACTGACTCAATCTTTTTTGTTAATATCTGACAACATTTTCCAGACATCTGTTCCTGAAAGTTGAGGCAACTTTTAAGTTGGGTGGTTTTTTGTGGGTTTTTTTTTGTTTTGTTTGGTTGGTTTTGGTTTTTTTTTTTTTTTTAACTTTTGCACTCATGTTATACATGAACTGGCATGCAGGCAGCCTTGACTAAATAGATTAAAAAATTTTGGTAGGCCGTTCTGCTCAAGGATAGATCCCACTGGTAATGTAAGTCCAACGTAATTACATCTTACGATGAACATGTTAGCATCTTTCGGTTTTGTTCCTGAGTTTCATGCTTCTGTAATATGAATTGCATCTGAAGAAATAAATTGGAACTCTACAGAATATTAAAAAAATCAAACAAACAAAAAAAAAAGAAAAAAAAAAAAACCAAAAAAAACCCCCCAAAAAAAAAACCAGCAAAAAAACCCTACCCCCAAAAACCCCAAACAGTTCAGCAAGTTGTAGTGTCAATTGGGAAATAAAAATACAAGCTTCCCAGCTTGATGTTCAGGATCTTTCTTAATCTTACAAATTAAGTTTTAAACACTGTTTCTGGGATATGACAGTGGGGAAACTCTCAGATGAAGATGTTGTCTTTGCTGTAGGGTTGCTGAGTATCTGTTTCTCCACACACAGTTAGGAAGATTTATTGACACAGGCATATTCAAATCATGGTCCTAGATGACATAAACCATGGAATCCCTGTTAGGAATTGCAGTCATCCCACAGAAGTGACAAAGACAAAATACTTGTGTTTTAGTGTTGTTGTTTTGTAGTACAGAAATTTCTCCTTCCTATCCAAGATACAAAAAAAGAAAAATGGAACATAGGTTCAGTAATATTAATTTTCTATCTTCCATATACTTCTTAATAGTACTTTGTGTTAGCCCGTTGTAACTTTAAGGGATATATGAACAGTTTTCTTCAGCTCCAGAAATTGGTCATCTTAACTGTGTCAATTTTTAAAATGCATGGAAATAAATTAATGTTTCCCTCTCAAACAAAACATGTTACGTGAGCAAAAGATAACTGTTAGAGGAGAAACACCTGTCCTGCTGCTGTTGTCAACTATAATGCGTAACCTGCTTTCTCATGAGTGTGCATTGCAGTCTTTGTGTTAAACTATGTCAAAACTATTATTTTAGGAGTGAAGGTTATTTTAATCCTTTGTTCCCTCCCCCCCTGCCCCTGCCCAAAAAAAAGTGGTTGAATTTTGTTTATGAGTCGGTATGAAAGATGTAGTATGGTTTGGGGAGTTTTTAGTTGGGCTTTCTGAGCATGTGTGACAGCATTATAAATATGTAAATAGAGTTGCTCATTTTTCCATTTTTGCCTGCAGCCAGAGGGATGTTTAAGATCATGTAGTGGAAATGAGTACTAATTCTTTGTTCCTGTGAGGATTTTTCTTAATGTCTGTCTTGTTGAAAAGTATAGCATTGGTTTAGTCTTAAGTTACATGTATTGCTTTTGCTCTTTAAGCAAGCTAGTTGATCAATTCTTGTATCTTCACAGCTTTTCCATGGTTTGGCATGGACATTGGGGGAACTTTGGTGAAACTTGCATATTTTGAACCTATTGATATCACTGCAGAGGAGGAACAGGAGGAAGTTGAAAGCTTGAAGAGCATCCGGAAATATCTGACTTCCAATGTAGCCTATGGATCCACTGGCATTCGAGATGTCCACCTTGAGCTGAAAGACTTAACGATTTTTGCTCGAAGAGGAAACTTGCACTTTATTCGATTCCCAACTCATGATTTGCCTACTTTTATCCAAATGGGAAGAAATAAAAACTTTTCAACACTACATACGGTGCTCTGTGCCACCGGCGGTGGTGCTTACAAGTTTGAAGAAGATTTTCGCACAGTAGGTAGCCTATCTTTCCTTGTACTGAAGCTGATGCTAAAAGCATTGCTGATGATGGCTTAAAAAAAGCAGTATTTTGAAAAACTGTGGAATGCTCAGAGATTATTAATTATTCATTTCTTTTTCAGTCTTAAGTATGATAATCTAGAAATATGCTTTCTGACATCGTCATAATAAACACGGAGATCTAATGCTAACAGCTAATTAGAAACTTCCATTAATGCAGTGAAAGGCAGGACAGCTTTGTGGAAGTTAACCATTTTCTAATCTGTGTTTTCTCTGATGGGAAATGTGCTTAAACTGCTGAGGCGCTTGAGTCACTTTGGATTTTCTTTCCTAAGCAGTCTTTGATGATAGGTTTTCAATGTTTGTGGGTGGACTTATCCTCACTAATTTAGTCCAGTGTATTGTTTAGAGATCTGTGACAAAATGTGTATCTCAAAGACAGTCTTTTTTTCAACTGCAGAGCAGTTTGGGGTTTTCCTGAGGTGTTTTGGCTCTTCCCTTGATGATCAAAATTGATCATTTGTTTAGATGCAGTTTCTGTCTGAAGATAGTTGTTACTAACTAAGAATATTATCACAGTATATGGTGTGCAGATGTCCTAGTTTTAAAGTGGCTGCATACCTCTTGTGCTTCGAGAGACAAGACGACTTTCAATAGCACAAAATGTTCAGTTTCAAAAATCTGCTTGTATTTCCATTCCTCTGCCAGTCTTGTGTTGAGCTGGTACAACTGTTTGTGGGGTAGGGTCACAATTTGTACAACAGAACTAATTCATTATCTAAAACCCCACAGAAATATTTTATGTTGGAACAGTGCCCTGATCTGCTCAACAGTGAAGTTTCACAGTTGTGCCATGGCAAGAAATGCTGAAGGGATCTGGGGGAAGAGGAGGGGACTGGCAGTGCTGTGGTCTGGTACTGACGTCAGTCAGCAGTGTGCAGCCTGGTCTGGTTGTGCAGCTTCCTAATCTAACTGTGGGTTGCTTTCTAAATGCCAGCTCACCTGATTCAGAGATAGACTTTATGGGTGTTTTTTCTTGGATTAGCTGCCTAATCGGACTCTCTAACTGTTGGAACTCCCTGCTGCAGTAAGGGAGAGAGCGTGATCACTCTTTTTGTGAAAGCCTAGAGTTAAATTGGATTAAGTATGGTGTGAAATTACAGCCTTCCTGGAATCCACAGCACCTGTTAAATTGTGTTTCTGCTTTGTGAGAGAATGGCAGCTTAAATGTATGTGCAAAAGTGAGGAAGAACTGTAACGAGCCTAAAGTCCCATAGAATTTCTGACCTGTGGTTTTGTTATGGTCCTTGGAGTGTTAATAAAGTTGCAAGGATAGTTAGTACGGTGCCATTGAGGTTTTTATCTTACGTTTTTATCTGCTGACATCTTAGAAATGACTGACTTCTAAGATGGGGGAGGAAACCCACAGGTGTGTGATTTTCACCAAGATGACACTCAGTGGGGTCTCTAGGGTATTTGGTGACTCTTTATTTAGATTGATGAAAAATGTTGCTAATTTTTCAATGGATTAATGTCCGAGTATCTCAAAAGTTACCTTTGGGCTTACCAAAGCAGGTATTTATACTGCCTGTCTGTTCTTGATTCAAGTCTGAGGTCTAGATTTATAGTCAGAGTAATTTTGCTAATTGATGTATTCAGAATTTACCTTTGAATTCTTCTTTGGCTTTATAGTGGGGTTGAAGTTCTTGAATTAGTCGCTTGAGAGAGCTTCTTAAAGTTAGGCAGTACAAATGTACTTACAAATTTGCAGCATGTATAGGCAATGTTAGAACACGTTGACACTGTCTTTTTTCTTTTTTAACACAGATTGGAAACCTCCAGCTGCACAAACTGGATGAGCTTGACTGCCTTGTCAAAGGCTTATTGTATATAGACTCTGTCAGCTTCAACGGCCAGGCAGAGTGCTATTATTTTGAAAATGCCTCAGATCCTGAGAGATGCCAAAAGATGCCTTTTAACCTGGATGATCCATATCCATTGCTGGTTGTTAACATTGGTTCAGGAGTCAGTATTTTATCAGTCCATTCCAAAGACAATTATAAAAGAGTAACTGGAACAAGGTAACTCAAAAACCTAAGCTGGGGTTGTTACTCTATGGAACAATGAGCCTTCTGTTTTCAGAGTGGTTCCTCTCCCTGACTCCCTCCCCATCTATTCCTTCCCTCACTCTGTAGTATGGAAAAATATTTTATCTTTAATTTACAGCTGCATTCATTGAAGCCCATTCTGATAGTTCTGGTATTGAGGAGACTTAGCTAGTATCTTATTTATCAATCAGTGAGTGCTAGAAGTGCTCCATAGTGAGAGTTTTATAGGTTTAGTCTTAAATTTTGATAATGTGTCCAGTGAACCTGTGTTTCTTTTGCTCCATAAGAATAAATAGTGCCCCCACATATTTTACAGTAAATGATCAAGGATCACTCAGTTGCATGATGTGGGTATTCAGGGAGTTTGTCTCTGATTAAGTTTTCCAGCTTACATTTTGAGAGTTTATAACTATTTGTTAGCTCTTACTGTATGGTTAGCTTCTTGTAAGTGACTTATATAAATGTTAAATTGATTGACAGCTGTTTGTGTAGTGAACCTTAAGCAAGAAAGCAGACAGCTTGGTTTCTAAGTTGGAGGGCTTTGTTTGTTTATTTTATTAGTCAAACACAAGAATCTTTGATGTGAGGAAATATCTAAAGCAACTAGTTTTCTTTCTTCTTAGTCTAGGTGGAGGGACCTTTCTTGGTTTATGCAGTTTGTTGACAGGCTGTGAGAGTTTTGAAGAAGCTCTGGAAATGGCATCCAAAGGAGACAGCACACACGCTGACAAGCTGGTTCGAGACATTTATGGAGGAGACTATGAAAGATTTGGCTTGCCAGGATGGGCTGTAGCATCCAGGTAAGCAAGAGATCTTTTTGTTGGTTCTTTTGCTGGTTTGAGGGGCTTCAAAAGCAAGACTTGAACTATTAATACAGAGAAAACTGCTTTTTGCAAACTTTTATTGTAGTCAAGTTGTGTTTTTATCCTAAAAGTATATATACTCAGTTTTCCTGAAGATTTAAAGCCACATGCAACCATAGGTGCCTGCTAGCTAGGTATTGAAGAAACCTCGTGTGGTATGTCATATACAGCTTTACGTGAGTCAGAGAACGTGAGGTGATCACAGGAGTGGCAAGAACAAAGTGCAGAGGAAAAACAAAGCTGATTACTTTTTGACTTCCTAGAATCTTTTAGTAGGGTTGTTGTCCAGAGGGAAGGTGAGTGGTAGATGGCATTTGTGTTGCTCTTACAGTAGTATCTCTTCATTTTTTTTGAAAGACTGTGTTTTTTTGGTACATGATTGTCAGTACAGGCACCTGGCATAATGTTTTAACTACTTCTTTCACTTATAAAGGCTGTTGAACATAAACAGTTTGCACCATGAGAATGAATGTATTTTACTGCCAGTGACAAAGGATTTTTGTCATAGCTGCAAGTTTTATTTCCATTGGGGAGGATTATTGGTGATGTTACAGTTTCTCTACCCTTAAGAAATGTAAGCAGAATAAACTTTGGGAGTGAAACTAATATGTACATAAGTGAGTCCTTGCTCTTGTTCAGTAGTAAGAGGTCTTAATTCACAGTAACTTTATTCTTCTCCCTCTCCAGCCAGCTGAGTCAAAGTCTGTTGAGAGAGCATATGCTGAGAGGTTTTAATATGTGCAAACTTTACACTTTTAGTCAATACATCTTAACTCAGTCTGTATATGGGTATTTTTTGTTCTCATTTACTTTTTAAGACCCTTAGGATCTTTAATGACTATTTGAGTTTTAGAATATTCAGGATTCTGGCTCTCCGAACTGACTTAGATATGGCAGAGTCCTTGGTGGTAAAATACCATGCATAGCTATGGATTCTTGTCTTGTTTGGTTTTTTTTTTTTATAATTTGTAAGAAATTACCTACTGTGTACAGTAATAGAAATGCCCTTCTAATCTAGAACTCTTCATTTATACAACCTAAATTGCGGTCTGTCAGCTGTTTATTTTCTGTTTCAGAGGATTGTGTTCCATCATAAAACCATTGATCTCCTCTCTAGTTTACTTCTACTTTGAGAATAGAGGGTTGGATAGATTCTGTGAGTGAGGAAGCAAGCATGAGGACTTGGAGGATTCGCCAGTCAGACTTAGGAATTAACGTAATTTACAGTGACTACATTTGCAGAGTCGTCTTGCCTAAGAATAAGACTACTTTTTGCTGTAGATGCTTCTTCATGGAAGTCAACAATCCAAACAAAAATATTTTGTTGGGGGTCATTATTGTGACAAGATTGACTGTTTCCCGTGAAGGAATAAATACACACGTTGTAGTATCAGTTGTCAAATTGCTATACTTAATATAGACTTAAAATGGGAGCTCCGTAAGAGCAAACATGCGACTTAAGTTTTGTTATAGCATAAAAATTACATTCCGAAATTACTTCAAATGCACATGAATCACTTTGTACTTAATGGGATTTTTTCCTGTTCTAGTTTTGGAAATATGATCTACAAAGAGAAGAGAGAGTCTGTTAGTAAAGAAGATCTTGCAAGAGCCATATTGGTCACCATCACCAATAACATTGGATCTATTGCCCGGATGTGTGCAGTAAATGAGGTAAAAACTTCTGACAAGGAAATGGATCTATCTATAGGTCTATTATTTGGTTTCAGATTAAATGACTGCTAAAATGACGTATTGTTTTAAACCTTTTAGTACATTCTCAAATGAAATTAAGAAATTCATGTAGTATTAAAGAACTAGGAATTGGTTCAGAATGCTTTGGCTGTCTTTGGAGCAGTGGGACAAGGATATCTTTGCCAATGGGGCGGATAACCTAATGAGGAGGGCTTCAAACTAGCTTTGTTAGGGAATGGAGCCCAAAGCCTGCAGACAAGTGAGGGAGAAGGGGAACACAGGATGTTGTGATGAAAGGTCCTGAAGTCCACTTGCAAAACCAGGATGATTGTGGGCCCAACTTAAGTCTCTGTATACAAACATGTGCAGCATGGGATACAAGAGGACTTGTAAGTCCTGCTTCTCATGAGGGACTATCCCAACCTCTATTGGAAGCGTAACAAGGCACATCATAAGCAATCCATACTTCTCAGTGTGCTGGGGATGATATTCTGACACAAGTGCTAGGCAGGCTGAGTAGGCAAGCATGGTGCTGGACCTGCTGTTCATGAGTGAAGAACTGGTCAGGGATTCCAGTGACAGCCTTGAAATAGTAGAGTTTAAGATCCTGAGGAAAGTGAAGAAGGCAAGTAGGAGAATGGAGACTCTAGATGGACTTGAGTAGAACAGGATTCTGGTTTTGAGGGGGGATTTAGGAAGCAAGATTTTGTGGGAGGTTGTCCCAATGGTGTAAGGAGCTCAGAATAGCTTGTTGATCTTCTAGGGTAGCATCCTCACGGCAAAAGCAAAAGGTGGGATACAGACTGTCTAGGGAGTAGCATTGCAGAAGAGAGGAGGGTGCTGACAGGCAAGTTGAACTGAACACGTATCAGTAGTGTACACATGCAATGGTGAAGGCTGACCTTGTGCTGAGATGCGTTAGCAAGGACATAGCCAGCAGTTCAGAGGAGGTGATGACTTTGGGCATGACCTCTTTCCCCCTGCTCCCCGACCACCACCATCACCAAAAGAGAAGCACTGTCAAACTAGAACAAGTGTAACAGACAGGTTACCAAGACAGGGCCTTGACGTATGAGCAAACACTGAGGGATCCGGGTTAAGCCTGAAGAAGAAGCTGAAGCCTGGAATGGTGGTCACTATCTAGAGAGGGTTACCGAGAAGACACTGCCAGATACAGCTGTGCATAGCAGAAGGACGGGAAGCAATGGACGCAACTTGTAGCAAAGGGAACTCTGATTGGTATAAGGGAAAAAATGCTCACAATGAGAGTGATTAAGCCCTGAAACATGGACTCGGAGAGAGACTGTGAGCTCTGTGTCCTTGGAGAGTTTTAAAACGTGACTTGAGCAACTTCAACATTTAAGTTGCTGAAAGACCTGCTTTGAGCAATGCATAGGACCTAATGGCCTCCAGCAGTTTCTTCAAGCTGAAATTATTCTCTGATTAAAGCTTGTAGAAAGCCTTGCTTCTAGTTAAGCATTATTTTTAATTTTTACCAACTCTTGAGACTTCACATTGTTTTGACACCTGTCTTCATACTGGTTAATGCAGAGACGGTTTCCTGCCATCTTCTGTTTCTCAAAACTATGCTGAACAGAACCAGTATGCATTCAGTTGCACTATGATTAGCGTGGACAGTCAGGAACCTGTGGAAGAATAATGAATTTAGGCATAGAAGATACGGGTGTCAGCACCAGGGATTTCCTCATTCATTATCAACAAGCTTTGGATAAAGTGAGGTTTAGTAACAGCTTTCTTAGAGAAGACTTAAGGGTAAGTGTATTTAGAGCTCTGCTTGAAATCTATGGACATGATAGTCTCAGAAATATCAACAACCTTGTCAGCTGCAGTAATCCTCCTTTTGCTTAGGAGCCAGACTAATATATTTTTCTGTTTTTAATGTTGCAAGTTCTCCCTCAGTTTCCTTCTCTTTCTCACATGTCTGTCTTGGAGAAGAAAGTTAATTTTGTGGGTATTAAGTTAATTTTGGCTTTTTTGCTTTATGGCAAAGCTTGATAACAGAAGAGTTAAAATGAGGGTGAAGTTGAAGGTACATACTAATAGTCTGAGTCTGAGGCAAATGTATGCAATTTATATTTAAGGCTGGGGATAAATGAGTACAAATCAGAACTCGTAAACTGCACAAATTAGCTTTATTCCAATTTTTTTTGGTCTAATTCCAACTATGTCACAGAGCTACAAATCATAAGAAATAATTAATGGGGATACACAAACTAATACCTTGAACTGCTGTATAAAGATAAAATGGATTTAATTATTTTGGCTTCCTGCTTTAGAGCAGAATTATGTTTGGGTGCCTTAACAGTGTGTTTACTTTGTCTTCACTATGAACTAATCAAGATGGTGAAACACAGTTGCATGTTAGTCATTTGACTACAGGTTGAATTGTCATACTAGTTTTTGTAACAACTTGGATATGCGTATTCATCTAATGTAATTAAGCACTTATTTAAGCACTATGTTAAGCACTAACACAATGAAATTTTCTTTGGTTTTTGCTCTCATATCATTAAGCCAGTGTTAAATGTTGTTTCCACTTAATGTTGGATTTATTTCAGTGAAGGGGGAAAGTCAAATGATTTTCACTTTTTTACATTTGACTTGATTAAAATTCACAGCTCACTTCTAGTATTTAAGTCTTAATCTAATGTTATGCTGAGGTATATTGAGGTCTGAAGATGAAAGGAACATCTGTTACGTCTTACTGTCTTCGGCTTCTTTACAGTGCTGCCTTGTTGCATATGGATCAAGCAGCATTGTACAGGGCTATGAAGGCATTGAGTCTTCTCTACCAAATATAAGTATTTTTCATTTAATTTCACATTTAGTTTGGCTGTTTCTTTGGCTTAATTACTGAAAATGCTCATTTAATTTGAAACACAAATGCTACTTCACTGTAAATTAAGTCCTTTAATTCTTCAGGGTTGCAGAGTTTTTCCTTTTCGCCAAGTATGCTGTGTTTTAAATTTTGGAACCATGTTTTAATTGTGGATTGTTTGGGTTTTGGTTGGTTGTTTGTTTGTTTTTTGGTTTTTTTTTTCCTTGCCCGAGACAGTCTGTTCTTTCATAGCTTAATTTTTGAAAGCTGTATTAAACAGTGAAAAGACTTAATTCTTTGCTGTTCTTCTCTTCTTTTTAGAAAATAAACAGAGTTGTATTTGTTGGCAATTTTTTACGTGTGAATACTTTGTCAATGAAGCTTCTTGCATATGCACTGGATTACTGGTCAAAAGGCCAGCTGAAGGCCTTGTTCCTAGAACATGAGGTATGCTGCGGTTCACTTTTCTGTATGTATTGTTTTACCATAAATCAAAAATGCATGTATTGAGTAGCTCTCATGTGTGTGATATCCTGAGACACCCAAGTACTCAGTAAGCACTGAAAATAAAAAGAGGTTTGTCATACTGTATTCGTTCTCTCGGGACAGCTTTCTCTGCCAGGGAAGTACTTTGGTTGCTTTGGAGTATCTCAGTTCATGCTATAGATCTGTGGAGAGGGACAAGAAAATGTTAAGCTCTGCACTAAGGTTCAGCAGTCTCTCCTTGGTTTTGGAGGGAAACAATAGTAAGTATTGTATTTCAAAAGATTACAGAGAGATCTAAAGCATGGGCCTTTGAAATACTTACATTGTTCTCAACTGAGCTTGAGCAACGACCTGAAAGTTGAGACTGCTTTTAACAAGGACTGCCTTCATGCAACCACAGGTAACACCTTAAAGTTAAAGTCGTAGTGATTTTATGCTCTGAGACTACCCTGCTTTTGGGCAGCTTCTGCAATCTAGATCAGTATGTAATGCTGAGAGAGTTGACTTGTTTTGGTTAAAATATAGGCAACCAGTATTAATTACAGGTGCAGCAGTTGGGAGACTTGTAGCTTCTTGGCAGTGGGCTGGCAAATTTTGTCCTCAGTTTGTTGGTCTGCAAATGTTACAGCATTTCATTTCCACTTCAGTTGATTCTCACAACTTTTTTCCTTTATTGCTTATCCTGAGACTGACAGTAGTCTGTCTTGGTGCTAGTGTCTGCAGTAGTAGCAGAATGGTTCCTTGTTAGTTCTACGCCCCTTCAGATTTTTCTTGGATAAATTTTAAATTCTTGCATTTGGAATCAAGTGCAGATTCCAAACACTTCTATATTTCATAGTTTTAGGGAGGGGGAACATCTTGCTTCCCCAGAGGGGAAAAGTAATCCAACAGGAGAACATGGTTCTTTGTATGCAGGTGAGTATACAGTCCAAAAAATGGTGTTGAAGCTTGGACATAATTCTTTAAGAATGTGAGGTGCAGCTAGTTTAAGAAGTTTTTGACTTACACCTTAGGAACAGTGTTGGCATGGATATCGAAGATCCTTTGACAACCAAGATATGCAGCTCCTCTAGGAAAAACAAACCAAACCCGATTTCTGTGTTTTAGGAGTCACTGATACATGTCTTAGAAGTCCTGCAGTGTATGGGGAGGCTTGGGGTGAAATCTAAAGTTAAGCTAGATGAGAAGGATAAAATGTTTGTTTTGCAAAGCTTTAAAAAAATTATTATGAAAGACTATATATTGAAAATTTGTGGCGGTCTTTCTGTAGCATTGGTCCACCAGATGCTTTGTTGTCATTGAAATGTGAATAGTGCAGAATTTAATACCCTACTTGAACCTGAAATACTTTTTTCTTTGTTTTGAACAGGGATACTTTGGAGCTGTTGGTGCTCTTCTTGGGCTGCCAAATTTCAGTTGAGGTACCAGATGTCACTACACTGAAGTATTTTCCACCTGAATGACACTTACGGCAATGGGAACTAAATCTGGGGAGGGGAGAAAAAAAATAGCAGGTTTTTCTGTAACTGTTTTTAAGAAGTGATTAGCTACTGAATATTGCCATTATAAGGAAGGGGGTTTTCACTCTGTTGGGCCTTGAAAAGTGAACTGTTTGGGGATATCGTATATGTTCCTTGGTACATGTAGCCAGTATTGAACTTTTAATATGCAATACATCCTCTGAAAACAAGCTTCCAGAAGAAGGAATGCCAAACCTTTAAGTGCACAGCATGAAAATATTGCAAGTTTACTCCTGAGGCTTTAGGCCCATCAGTTTTGTATATAATTGATGAATGAAAAATTATTTTCATTAGTTATACTATATTATGAGCACAATTTCCAATGTGTACTTACAGAAAACAACTTTAAAAACAGTAAGGTACTATCTACAAGATGAGGAAACAGTAAACAATTGCTTCCCACAGTAAGAATAGTAATTATTTTATTTTTATGTGTAATGGAAGTAATATGAATGCTTTGATTTTCAGTGGGAAGAATAGAAACACAAAAAATCAGTCAAAGCAGCAGATTAAGCAGTTGATGTTTTGAAGGTTTTGTGAAGATACTCACTTGCCCTCTTCATTTATTTGAAGATGCAGCTGTTATTTTGGGAAGATCCCCTCTGTCTTTGGTTGGATTCGGAAAAGAATTTAATGATAAATGAAGGCAGGTTGGGGAGGGGGGGTTGGTTTGTTTTTTTTCAGGACATGACTTCCAAAATGCCTTCTGGTTTGTTTTTGTTTGTTTGTTTCTCTTATAAATTCTGACATCATGCATCATTATTTGTAAAGGTACTACAAAGCCTTAGAGAATTGAAGAAATCCTTATAAAATAGACTAAATATGGGACCTCCTAATTGTGATGCTTTGGCTCATTTCTGTGGAGGTTTGGAAAATTTCTGCCCCATCCTAGTAATTTGAAAATGTGATTTCCCCTTAATTTTATAAGAGTTGATCAGAATCTAATTAGATATGTTGAAAATGAAAGGTTGTTAGCTTCCTTTTGGATTTGGAAGTTTGTTTTTGAAAGTTGAGGACAGCATCAGAGTTTGTATTGCAGCACCAAACGGACCAATATTTAGTGCACTTGCAATATGGAATCATTAATCAAATTGTGGCCTTGGGATAAAATCCATACTCTGGAACTGATCTTTTGGGTTTTCTGTATACTTTTAAAATTTACGGTTGTGATTATTGTAATAAGTTTAGTCCTGAAGCCAGGGCATGAGATCTTAAACTTCTAAGAATATTATACAGTCATTAGCTACATGACTCTTTGTGGACTCAAGAGCTACCCAATTTTATGATATCATTTTAATGTTAAATTTTTCCTATAAGTGCATGAGGAGCAACCAGACTAGAACACATTCATATCTGGGGTTTTAAGGTATTTTTAAAACTGCTCAAGTATTCCACAGCATGGCTGTGTTGTATTCACAGACACATCCACCTACTGTGTTAGAAACCTCTGTGTGTTATTTCCAGTCTTCTCTTTCTTTTCTTAAAATTCGAAGCCCCATACTAACATCATATGTTGTTTTTTTAATTTTCTGTGGTCCTTTAAGAGTGCAGTAACTTAGAGTAGCCAATTCATTAAGCCCAATGCCAATCACAAATGCCGTTCCATTTAGTGTTGCTTTTCCTGGTACTCGTACTACATTTCCATTGTGCTTGCTTTGATGTTTCATTTTAGACATTAAAAAAACAAACAAAAATTACACTCACAGTTCAACTGATCTAATGCTAAATCAGAGCACTTCAGAAAATAAGCGAGCATGGTTTTTATAGAATGTCTTTATAAATGCTGTATACCGTTCCTTTTAAGTTACGATTGACTATAGAAAGTAACCTTTATTTGGTTATAAAACTTTGTAAAAACTTAATTTTCTGAATGTTTTGACAGCCTTCTGAAAATTTTGCAAACCAACGGCGTATTTTCCTTGCAAAGTGAGGTACTTTAAGACACATACTACAGCTTGATTAGAAAGAGTTCTTTTAGACCATATTTATTGCTACTTCACTTCTCATTTTGTGATACGGAAAGAGAGCTGCTCCTGAAGCAGTGATTAGAAGTTACTTGTATATTTAACCAGAAGCACATGTAGAAGATGATTACATAATGACCATGGTTAATTTAAACCATTTGAAGTTGAAATGACCTAAGATACATTTTTAAAGTAAATTGTACAGAGTTACAGATAAATTAATGGAGTAATTCTTGAATAGCTGTACTGTATAGAAACTACTGTGAGAATCAAAAAGTATGCCCTACCTCTGTTTTACTTCCCTTGAGCTTCTAAAAAATTGGCTTCCTTTTGCTGGTTTTATCAGCACAATTGTTACTTATTACAAGAGCAACCGGGGAAGTTTTCAAGCCCTACTGTAAAGCCCAGGGGTCCCGTATTTAAGCCACATCTTTGGTTTTCATCTCATTTTCTCTCAACTTAGAACTTGTTACTAGAGTCTCCAAAGATTGACTCTACCACCACATAAAATGCTAGGCATCACAAATAGTTGCAAGATAAGCCTTAAAGTCTTTTCATATAAATTCTGTTTTAAATAGGTTGAAAAGGCTTGTTTCTTTTATACAAATCACTGAAGTAACTTGCTTTTTCCTGATCTTCTCTGTTTTCACTTTTACCCTTGCCATTTCGTTTCCTTTTCCTCAAAGCTAACTGGTTGAAGCAGCTTTAGAGTGAATTGATTCAGTGTGATGTACTGCAGTAGAGAAAATTTGGGGATTTCTCAGGGCTACTTCTGTCTTCTCAAGTAGAACCACTTCTCTAGAGGAAAGTTGTGTGCTATTTCCTCTTCTAAAGTAAAACATAAAGCTCATTTTGAATGTGTAATCATTTTCAGCTCAATCAGCCATGTGAGTGCCTTTTTAATTTTTTCATATAATGCCAATTTTGCTGGTACTGGGACTTTATCCATGAGGTTTCCTAACCAGTGTTGCATACCAGAGAAATGGCAGATAATTTTATTGGCCATGGAGATGATCTCTTCAATCCAGCGTAGCTAGAGATGCCAGGAAAACAGCATCAGGTTTCTGGCTTCCTATCCTTTTAGCCCTTATCTTGGGGTAATGTTTCTGCATTTCTTGGTCTTGTCCCTCCTGCTTGATCTTTTTAAGTATTATGCACAGTTTTATTCTATCAGTATCTCCCTAAAAATCATGCGGTTTTAGTCAGATAAGTACAGATTATTTCTGGCCAAGAAAGTTCATTTTTAGATGAAGCTATTCCAGGTTGGTATGGCTATTAAACTTAACCACTTTCACCTTTCTAGTTCTACGTAGGGTAACTGCAATTTGAACAAGAAGGGAACTTCTTCTACAATACGTTTTGAGTATTTAGCAAGCTGGAGTGAACACATCCTCAACGTTCTTTACTAAAGCTAGCAGAGGTTTAAGTATAAACACTTTCATTCTTTTTAGTAAAGCCTCAATAAATTTAACAGTTTGGAGAGAAGCAGCACTGGTACACTGTCTTATAGTCCGAGATTTTCAAAGGGTGTTCAGATGTCTGACCTGCCTTTTGAAGATCTTTCCCTCTCTCTAGTGTTCTGCAACAAGCACCTGTGTGATTCTGCCAACACCTCTGTTCATAATTAAAGAGTTACGACGTGGAAAGAATATGAGACCATGCTGTCCCACTTAATCTCAGCCTGTATATTAAGAACAAAAGTTCCTTTCTGGCTTCTCATAACACATTAAATATTCCTTCAGTAGTACGGAGATTACTACTTGCATTTGAGTTGTTGGCAGTATACATGCAAGGTGATTATATTTCCTTTAAGGGTTGTAATACTAACTCTATGTCTCTATCCAGTATAGGTCTTCAGGAAGTACCTACTTTCAGATATGTTGCAATAACTTCTCATTTTTAAACGTTTCAGAATAACAATGGGATTTTAACATTTGGAACTAATTAAAGTGTCTTATCTAGAGCAAATCTGTGCTTCTTAAAGACTAGATGGTGTCTAATGCCTTCAGTCATTAACTTATGTTAATGCCTAAATTTATATTCAACCTGTTTTTAAATATCACTTTCACTATTCATGTTCTGGATAGTAGGTGGCTATAATCCCAAGGAAACAGTTTAGTTCAGAACAGAGATGAAGGTCAGTGCAGTTCTGTTGAGCTGGTTGTGGTCAGCTTTTTATCCTGAGTCCATCTGCACACCTATGGAGACTAGTTCTTTCCCTTGTCAGTGTTTTCCTAGTGACACGGCTTTCTACATCCTTTTTTTGGATTATGTAGGCTTAAGAAAACCTGTAATATGTAACAGAGCTTTGCTTATGTTAAAAAGTGAACAAAAATCTGTGGGTCAGATTAAAAGTATTTGAGCAAGACCTGTAGGTCACAGTGCAGAGCTAGGAACATGCTTGACACATACAGTTACTGTTTTTAATTTTTCCATTTCCTGTTAACGCACAGTGATAGGGGGCAGGCTTACAATCATTGTGGGTAAAATGGGTGAATTAAGTCCTCAGACATGGCCATGGGAGTTTAAAGAAGTATCACAGTATAGAGGGATCATTCCCTGCTTACATTCTTTAAGTTTTACTGATATATTCCAAAGTACATCACCAGTATTATCATCTGTTGATAAAATTACTAATTCTCCGAGTTTAAAAAAAGTCTGAAGAAGCCTGTTTTATTAGTTTTGTTTACTTCACACATGTAAAGCATATTAAGTATTCTTAAAAACACACTTTCTGAAAACATCTCAAAAGATGCTGTAATATATATGTAATTATTAATGTGCTAATGGAATATGTTTGAGCAGTCTAGGTTTGCATAACTGAGTGCCAAATCCTGCTCACTTCAGTTACTTGAGTAGATGATTTTCTTAAACGGGGACTGTTTTAAACTAATGAGCAAGATTTGGCCTTGAGGTCTTCTGCCTGGTAATGCTACTTTGCATATTCCTGCTGGTGCTAAATCATTTGTTGAGAATAAAGATTCTAAATAGAAACTGTAAATAAAATATTTATGGCCTGGTCCTTTTGACAGACTTAAAAGTTATCGTTTGCAAATATTTTTTGGCCTTATTTCAAATTTCCCTTTTGGTTTTTTTTAGAGTATGTGGACTGTGTTTGTTAATGTGGCAAGTCATTGGCAGGTTTGGCTTCCTGTGCTGCTTTCTGTAAGGCCCATAACTTTCCTGTTGCACATTATGATACAGATGACTTTTCATTGCTGGATTTCAGTGTTATCCTTCATATTGTTTTGTCATTGTAGCTGTTTAAGCAAATAGTATCAAGTAGAACACGATTGGCATTTGTTCTCTGCTAAAACTTCAAGAGAATCAGCTGTTACTGTAAGCATTTGAGGAAGTTGTTGAAAATGCAAAAATACCCATTTAAAAGAATATTAAAAGCTAAATGTGTTAATTAGTCTTGCCTATAAAATAAACTGGAATATGGTGTGTCAGTTGCTAATCTTCGCTATAAATTGCTAGCATTTCACAATTCTTCTAGCATCAATTTAAGAAGATTGTAAATACAAGCTTTGGAGGAGGTATATTAGTTTCAGATTGTGCATTACAAAAGAATTTAATTATAAGACTAGTGAATTAGTATTTTGAGATGTATTAAATTACAACATCTAGAACATGAAAATTAGTGTGTTGATGTTATAGAGATAGGACATAGAGGGCTTTTGATAATCTGCACTTTTTTACATTCCTGAGTGCTGGCATTTTAACAAACAAGTATTTAATTTTCCATCTACTGTCTCATCATATGCAGGCCTTCTAATCACCAACTGCTGTCTTCAAATACTTGTTTTAGTTAGTAAAATGGACAGCCAAATTTATAAATTGTAAACTCTTGTAGGATGGAAGTTCTCTGAGGAGCCATTTGGTTAAGTTGCCTTATTCTATTACATTGCACTCATGTTATGTCTCCACTTTCTTGTTTACTGTTCAGACACTGAAGATGTGATGTAAAAATATGTGCTACAAATTTTTATTCATAAATTACTGATTAATACCTTTGTGTCACCTGTTAATACAGCTCTTGTAAATGATACCTTTATGCCATCTGTAATACAGCTCTTGTAAATTGTTTAAATTATTTTTCTTTTTATAGATTCTCATTATTGAATGTACAGATTAGATCCCTTTAATATGTCACTGAGTCATTTGACTGGGGCGCAAATATGGCCAATGCTGTAATTCATCCCATCAAAACTGTAAATAATTCTTTACTGCTTGTTTGCATGAATGAAGTTTGGATTTCATTTACTTTGTCATAACCCAAATCTTCTGTGATGGGCCTACTTTTTACAGTTTATTTTCCTGGTTTTATTACCATTTGTTCTGTATGAATGTTGAAACAGTACTTTGTCTTTTCCTAATAAATAATTTGAGATTGTTCATTGTTTGCCTACATTTGTGGGTTTTGGGGGAGGGATTTCTGGGTGTGGTTTTTTCTTTCAGCATCATAAGTTGCTGTGATACTTGATACTGGGGGTGGCTGTGTAGCATTTTATCCTAAGGAAACATGACTGGTATGGTTTTCATGCTCTTTTCTTCCTCCCCTTTAATAAAAGCCTATATTTCACGGTTCTTAGATTCAGGTCCTCTTTTTAAAAACATTTGATGTCTTAAAGAATGTTAGTTTTGGAGTCTTGAAGTAGAAAGCATGATGTGAAGCTACTGTAAGTTTTTGCCTTCTGAATTAACTTGAGAGCACATGCTGATTCATGCACACAGGTGACTCAGAGTGATATTTTCCTGTTGAATAAAATACTTCATGTATAAACTGCACATTATATATAAACTGCAGTTACTCCTCTGTTGGAGTTGTTCTTTGCTCATGTTTTGGAAAAGCCAAATTACGTTTTCCTGAAGTTGTTCTGACTGGATGCCTGATGGGCAAGAAGCTGTTGGGAATGAAGTCTGTGCCGCAACAGCATGCTGGCAATGCATCTTGTGACAAGCTTGCTGTGTCAGAAACTGTTCTTCAGGATTCACTGTACAAATATTTTACCCATCCAAACTACAAATCTTTGCTTTAAACTGTTAAAAATGAAACCCTGAAAATTCCATTCTGTATTGTATCTCCATCGAGTCTGGCAAAGAGGAGCTCTGCACCACAGTGACTCTTCTTACCTAGGTGAAATGAGTTTGTAAGAAATACAAGTTCCTTTACAAGTTTATGGGGTGTTGATTTGTTCGGTTTGTCTTTTTTTTTTTTTTAAATGTAGAAATCTCTTCTTTCTTTGAGTGCACTGCAGTAGCCTTTTGTGGAAGCTGGTTTGCATTGCAGCTGGGGTCCTTAACTGCTTTCTGGTGCAGTCTGTGTGCAAGCTCAGGGGATGGGGTAAGCTGTGTGAGCTTCATTTAGTTCTGTCTTATCTGTGGATCTCATTTAAAAAACAAGTTTGTATGAAACAAGTGACTTCTTACTGTAAGACTATTCAGCCAGCTGTATTTGAATTTTTATTGGACTCAGAAATACAAACCTCTAATTTAATAATCCTTGTAATTTCCCTCTTTTTAGAACTATAGATTAAAAATGAAGTTTGCCTTTTGTCCCAGAGTGAACCCCCCCTGCTCCAAAGGCATTTCTGTCCAACAGGTGTTCAAAAAGTATATCCACTTTCTGCCATTTCAGGCTACAGTATGAAAAAGCGGTAGCAGTCGCCTTGTGCGCAGCACACGGGAGGTACCGGGGTGGTTGACCCCCTTCTCCTGTTTCCAGTCTGGAGGGAGCCGACCGCACCGTGGACTCAGCATGGCGTCTGCTGCACCACGAGCATCTCTCTGCCCCGGGGAGGTGCGTCTCCGTGTCCGCAGGCAGGAGGGGCAGGGAACTTTTATGCAACCTCTAAAAGTATGTAGTTGAGAGAGTTAATTTGGCAATGGTGGCTCCGTTGCAGCCTTACAGGGTCACGGGGCAAATTGCCTCCGGGAGGCTGCAGTAACTCTGTGGCTGGCCCAGACTCCTGGGGTGGGCCCTGGAAGCTGGGTGGAGGAAGGGAAATGATGGGAGTAGCTCTGTTACGGCAGGGTCATAAGCAGTTATAGAAGAAGCAGTATCAACTTTCTGTAGGTAAAAATTTCTCTTCCAAGGACACAGCAAAGCTCTTCAGTTCCTGAAGGTGCCTTTTTGGGGAAGGACATAAAGCTATGCCATACAGAAAGGAAATGTGTGCGCTGAGAGTGCTTAAGGTCTCAGAAACATGTTTGAGTTGATGAGCAAATGGCAAATGTTTAATGGGACAGATACCTCTGTGGTGTATGAACACTTTATCCTCTCAACCTTTTAGATTCTGAGCAGTGTTGACTGAGAGAAGCTTTTGGCCATGGTTCATTGCAGCATTCTGCATTGGTTTCCTTTGCGTAATTATAAAGGAGATGTATGTATTTCTTTGCCCTAAAACAGCTTACGCATTGAGCAATGACTAGAGGAAGTGTTCTAACAGATTTTTGCATGATGAAACCTGAAAGAAAGAGGGATCCAAAATGACAGTGTATTTCAAGCAGATGATAAAATACGTTCATCAACTGAGGGGGAAGAAATACAAAGACAGTGAAGATTCATAGCCAAACTCCAGACTGTGCAAGGCTTGAAAGGTAAAGGGCCTGCAGCCCGTGTGATTTTAAGACAGAGTAAGCACCTAAGAAATTACTTGCAAATTAAATTTTGAGTAGTTTCTGTACTGCTCGTCAAAGCCCTTTGAGTCTGGCTGTTCAGCCAATTTTACATCTACCCTATTGTCCATCTATTCACTCTGTATTTCACTAGTTTGGCTCTCAGTTAACTATGAGAGATGATGTCAAAGGCCTTGCTAAAGTCGGGATAAACAAGATCTGATTAGCTACAGAGCCAGTCATCACAGAAAGCTATTGGGTTGGTCAGGCACACTTTGCCCTTGGTAAAGCCATGCTGTTCCTAATCGCTGCCTTGCGCTTTGTGTGTCTGGATGTGTCTTCCAGTAAGACTTGGTCCATAGCCTTCCCAGGCACTGGGGTGAGGCTGACCAGCCTGTAGTACCCCACGTACACCTTCCTGAGGGTGGGTGCGACATTTGCCTTTCTTCCGCCATCAGGAACCTTCCTTGGTGGCCATGATCTGCCAGTGGTCAGCTCCATCCTCGCCCTTGGGCAGAGCCTGTCTGGTCCCACAGCATCACGTGTGCCCAGCCAGCTCCAGGGCTCCCTGTTTTCTCCCACTGGAGTGGTGTATTGGGTTCGTGTGGCAAGGTTTTGGTAGCAGGGGGGCTATAGGGGTGGCTTCTGTGAGAAGCTGCTGGAAGCTTCCCCTGTGTCCGACAGAGCCAATACCAGCCGGCTCCGAGACGGACCCGCCACTGGCCAGGCTGAGCCAATCGGCAACAGTACTAGCGGTTCTGTGATAACATATTTAAGAAGGAAAAAATGTTGCGGGACAGACAGAAACGGCAGCCAGAGAGAGGGGTGAGAACATGTAAGAGAAACAGCCCTGCAGACCCCCAGGTCAGTGCAGAAGGAGGGGGAGGAGATGCTCCAGGCGCCGGAGCAGAGATTCCCCTGCAGCCCGTGGGGAAGACCACGGTGAGGCAGGCTGTCCCCCTGCAGCCCAGGGAGGTCCACGGTGGAGCAGATCTCCACCTGCAACCCAGGGAGGACCCCACGCCGGAGCAGGGGGATGCCCGAAGGAGGCTGGGACCCCGTGGGAAGCCCGCGCTGGAGCAGGCTCCTGGCAGGACCTGTGGCCCCGTGGAGAGAGGAGCCCACGCTGGAGCAGGTTTTCTGGCAGGACTTGTGACCCCGTGGGGGACCACACTGGAGCAGTGTGCTCCTGAAGGACTGCAGCCCATGGGAGGGACCCACGCTGGAGCAGCTCGTGAAGAACTGCAGCCCGTGGGAAGGGCCCACGTTGGAGAAGTTCATGGAGGACTGTCTCCCATGGGAGGGACCCCACACTGGAGCAGGGGAAGAGTGTGAGGAGTCCTGCCCCTGAGGAGGAAGGAGCGGCAGAAATAACGTGTGATGAACTGATTGTAAACCCCATTCCCTGTCCCCCTGTGCTGCTGGGTGGGGGGGTGGGTAGGCAGAGAATTTGGGAGTGAAGCCATGCCCAGGAAGAAGGGAGGGGTGGGGGGAAGGTGTTTTAAGATTCGGTTTTATTTCTCATTATCCTGCTCTGATTCAATTGGTAATAAATTAAACTAGTTTCTGCAAGTCAAGCCTGTTTTGCCTGTGATGGTAACTGGTGAGTGATCTCTCCCCGTCCTTATCTCTACTCATGAGCCTTTTGTTATATCTTCTCTCCCCTGTCCAGCTGAGGAGGGCAGTGGTAGAGCAGCTTTGGTGGGCACCTGGTGTCCAGCCAGGGTCAACCCACCACCAAGTGGGGAATGCCTCGCTCCCACCACTTCTGCTCCTGGGCTCGAGGAGCTGAAAGCCTGAAGACAGACCTTAGAAGTGAGAACCTGGGGCAAAGAAGGTACTGACTACCATAGCCTTTTCTGTGTCCTTTGTTACTAGGCTTCACAGGGTGGTTCTGTTGAAGGAGACCAGTATATTGGGGTGAGGTGTATCCAGGCAAAAGGCCCTGAGTTTTGGCCAGGGACTGGTTTTCAGAGACTGGTGGCAGCGGAGGAATGCAAGCCTGGAAGCAGGAAGGGAGCAGGTGTTGCTAGCAAGGGAACATAAGAAGAGGGGCTCTGCACCGTAAATGTGAAGGGCTAATACCCAAATCAGTGGCATTAGAGATGCAGGGGAGAGAGGTGTCACTGGAGGAACTGACCGCAGCAAATTAAGTTTGCTGCTTCTAAAAAGTACTCTAAGTCAGTGTCATCGACCTGGAAGCCGTGCTAGCTGTTAACTCCAGTCATCTGCAGTATTTGACTTTGCTTTGAGTTTACAGCCCCTTATCACGTTTCTGTTACAATCAATTTATTATAGCTTATCACTTCATTTGAATTCCCTGGCAAGTTCCTGCCAGAGGCCATGCATCCCTACAGTTTGCTCAGGACAACAGGAACCAGAGCATTCTGCGTTTTCTTGTTTTGGGTAGACCGACCTCTTTCCAGGACAATCGCTAGCAGTCCTATCACCTACCTGTCTAACTTTTCTTACTAGAAAGGATGTTTTGTTTCAGCATTTCAGGCTGATGGGTACATTGGAGAAGTGTAACCTCTGCTAGGGGGAAGTTGAGAGGCTTTGCTCAGTTCTGTGTTTAATTTCCATGGAGTTATGTTTCATTTAAGGAACACCCTACAATGGGAGAATCTGATTTAAAATCTTAACCAAGACCTACAGGTTTATGGCTGCTTATTAGCTTGGAGATCAGCCTGCCATCTGTAATACAGTGTTCTCACTTTTCTGAAGGGGCTGTACTAAACGTATAAAAGGTTGTGAGTCTTTCATAACCCACGTGTCCAGATATGCAAATTACTGAGTTGTCTCTGATGTAATCTGTTTATGTACTTTTTATATCACAGGCTTTTGCTGGTTTGCTACCCGTGGAGAGTTATTGATGTCGTTTGACAGTAGACAATAAGATTTCCCAGGGAACGTGTAGGAAGTGCAAGGATTTACATCAGTAATTTAAAACTAAGAGGAAAAGGCATTACTTAGGAAAGACTTTTCAGGTCACTGTTGGAGAGCTGCTCGCAGGGCATGGGGAATGCTGAATTGCTGTTCTGAAGCCAGCTCTGGGACTTGTGACAAGGTTAGTGCTGGACAACACCGACCTACTCATGGATTCCGCTTTTCCTTCTTCCCACCAAGTACGTTGCTGTTAGTTGTTTGTCCCTGGTGAAGCAGAGGTTTTAGAAAAGGATTTACCTTCATGAAGGTAAAACACATTGCTGAGCTAATGGTGTGCACAACTACCCCAAGAGTAGAGCACACCTGTTCTTACCCCAGAGGATAAGGAGGGGAAAAGCCACAACCCAAACAAACAAACAAAAAACCCCATCGTCGCTAAGACTCTGTAAGTTGGTACCAGGGGAATTGCAAGTGTTCAAAATCTAATAACCTCATCTCTTTTCTGGCCATTAAATTTACTTATTTTTAAATTGCAATTGAGTCATCTTTCAGTTTGGGGTATTTAATGGCAGCCAGTTTTTAAGAGAGCCACCATTCCCCATCCTCTGGAAACCAGTCTGCTTTATGTTACCCACCTACCCTTCCCAAATTCTTTCTCTCACAGGTGTTGGTGTGAGTGACTTGCAGGCAGGGCATTCTGGCCAGAGGTCCTGCACTAGGCTGAGGCTTAATATTGGTTTCTGATCTACCAGGAAAGGTGATGAATTTCAACAGCATGAGACCTTTTGTTTGTAAACTTATAAATGGGATCAGTTCAGAAGCCTTCCAGGCTCTTTAGCCATCATTTGCACAAGGTGTAGAGCTGACAGCTGGAGGCCATAGCTGTTTCAGCTTTTCTCAATTAATCCGTTGCTACCTCTAAGTTAACACCCCAGCTGTCTGGCACTTTATGGGCATTTGTTTGTCAGCTCAAACTGAGACCTACGTGAGACAGGAAAACACTTCAGTCCTGCAGTTCTCATGTCCTTTGAGGATTAACGTTTGATTCTGCTACCACAGGAAAACTGATGACATGGAGAAGGATGGAGTAAAGAAACCTTCAGACAAACAGATATTAGTTCTGCTATGGGACAGTTTTAAAAAATCAGTTTCAGCTTCTACTGGGAATGTATTGTAGAGGTTATAAACGTCTTTCACACCAAATACTGCTGCTCTTTGCTCTGATGGGGTGAGAATGGGACCTCTGGGGATCTCATAAAAGGTGTGCGATTTCAAGTTCTCCATTTTCAGCTGCTCTTCTCTCGCACTGGGATCTTGCACGGGGAAGGAGGGCAGAGAGTTGCCAACGCAAACAGCTTCGCTGCCAGACCGAGAGGAGCTTTAGGCAAACATTGCAGTATGCGGGAGGCTCCCTTAGCACACAGATAAGGTTACAAAACACTCCACAGCATGTTCCAGCCTGGGAAATTAATGTAGTATTAATTTTAAGCTGTTTGGTGACAGTTCACTAGCTGTGGTTGCGCTTTGGCTCTATGTCCATTTCCTCTGTATCAACTAACAAACCCCAAATTAATCTTGACACAAAAATAACAGCTCATTTCCCACCCACAGCTCTATAGGCACTGCCTCAGCGTGGTGATTTCCCCTGCCTACAGCTGGATACGACTGATCGGGATGGGTGGGAGTCCCCTCTTGCCTGTAGCCCATGACAGTGGCACTAGGTGCTCACCCCGTGTGGCTTTTAATCACGTAGACGTGGCGCTTGGGGACATGGTTTAGTGGTGGACCTGGCAGTGTTAGGTTTACAGGTGGACTCGATGATCTTAAAGGCCTTTTCCAACCTCTATGATTCTATGTTTTCCTTTAACTTCTTCAGCTCTTGTGAAATCTGGAAGTGAAGTCTCTTCTATTGAGTTTCCCCTGTATTCTCAGTGTGTATTTCCTAGTTTTCTGGAATTGGCAGCAGTTTGGATGGGGAGAGAAATGTTTCTGAATCTTCACCACAAAAACCCCCTATTTTCTAACTTTTTGCTGTTAGAGATGGATCTTAACTCAGACTCTGACATGCTGCTTCCATGGAAGTGGATGCAATGCAGCATTACGTTCTTACATACATAAATGCAATCTCCTGACTTGCTTTGATACCAACAGAGCAGTGATTGTGGACTCAGACTGCTGCAGTAAGTATTGGAGTTGAGCTTACGTGCGCTTTAAAGTGTATATCCTATAGCCATAGTATGGATGTATATGTACGTGCGTGTGTACATTTGCAAGGTAAATATTGAAGCCCGAGCTCGGCCCTTACGCGGGAAGCTTTGTGGTGAGCACCTCTTCAGCTGACATAGCACAGACGGTCTCAGCCCTCGGCAGAGCGGGAGCGAGCAGACCTTGCGCACCGCAGAGAGGCCGAGGCAGGGCGAAGAGTCGCTCCCCCGGTATTCCGAGCGGCCTCTCTGTGCTGCCAAGGTTGGATTGTTGCAGCCGGAGCAACCGCGGTGACCTGCGGCAAGAGAAGTAGAGGGGCAGGAGAGAAACCTGCCGCCCCCCCCCCGGGGGCATCAGCGAAGGGGGGCGGCGGGGCGCGCCCGCGGCGCCGCCGCAGCCGCTCAAGTAAGGCGCTTGGGCGGGGGGCTCCCGCTCCTCGTTAGTATAGTGGTGAGTATCCCCGCCTGTCACGCGGGAGACCGGGGTTCGATTCCCCGACGGGGAGGCACCGTCGCCTTTTCCTCTCCCGCCCCGCGCCCCCCCCCCCCCCCCCCGCCGCTCTGCCATCGGTTTTTATTTGTCCTTCTGTCCGTCCGGTAACGGATCCCGTGCGTGGGAAAGAGGAGAGCCGGGCGGCGGCGGCGGGGGGTGCCCGGGGAGAAGGGCGGCCCCTCGGGGGGGACCCGCGCTCTGCCCCACGCGTGCGGGGCGGAGGGACGCCGGGGGCCCGAAGGCGCGGAGCGGTTACTGCGTGGGGAAGCGAATCGCGCCGTGGGCGGTGGGAAGGGCTCGGGCGGTGCGGCTGAGGTGGGCCGGGCGCCGAGGGGCCCCCCCGCTGCTAGAGCAGAGCCAGCGCTCCCCGCCTCCTCCTCCTCCTCCTCGGGGCAGGGGGCTCGGTTAGGTGCGGAGCAGAAACCTTCGTGGTGCTACAGGAGGAACGCTGCCTAACACGGGCGGCAATGCTCCCCGAAATGCATTTCCAGTTGAGCTGACTCTAGCGCCTGCTCCAGACGAAATCTAACCTTAATTTTTAAAAATATCCGGTGATCTATGACGACCCTTGATAATTTGTGTGAGACCTAAATTGCCCTTCTTGTTACAATTTGGTACCTTATTTCCAGTCTGCATCTCCTTATCGTCGCCTCCACTATTAAATTTATATGCCAGCCATCGGAGGCCTTTAAACATTGACCAAAACACTTTTTTGAAAGCAAACTTCCACATGAAAACCGTGATGGGTTTTTTAACCAGCCTGGTAAACATATATGACTCCTCATAGTTCAAAGAGGTTCTCCTTAAAAAAAAAAAAAAAAAAAAAGCTACTCCACTCAGTAGCTTAGCTGTTGTCAGAAGCGAGCTGCCTGTTGCGAAACCTGCGTGGCTGCCTCTGCCTTTGGAGCAAACCCTGGCCCGTGGTACGTTGGCTTCTGGCAGCTGCAGAAGTTGCTACTGCGGGCCCAGCGCTGACGTTTGTTCCCAGCTGGATCCTAGGGATATAAACTTGGTAAACCAGGGGTCGGCTCTGCTGCGAAGCCCGGACCGTGCTGCATGCAAAACGTTTGGTGCCAGTCTGAAGGAGCGTGGCGTGGATCTCGGCAGGCTCCTGGGGCCGGGCCCGGGGGTACCACGGCGGGGATGACGGTGCCGGGCTGTGCGTTTGGTGGCTGCCGGCATCCGTGTGCCTGAGCTAATCCCACTGCCTCTTTTAGAGTTTTCTCGCTTTTTCTTCTAGAGTTTTCATCACCTTTGCAGGTGGTGATGAATACTAGGACGTGGGGCTGAAAATGTGAGATGCTGGAACTGAAACTGTGAATCCAGGCTGGGTCAGCTGCAGGTCCCGCTTGGGGGGTCTCAGCAGCACACACCCGTTGAGTCACAGGCTTCTTGGCAAATGTCTTTGGTAATTTTCAGGGAGAGTTATTAAACATCTTGTGCAGAAGGAATGCTTACATTCAAGTTTCTTGATGAGCAAGGGTTTGTTGGATTGATTGTTTTACTGCAAGCAATGTGTTTGCAATGGGAGTCACAGCTATAAGCCCAGTTCTAGAGCTTCTCCCTAAAAATTTGCATGTCCCTCACCTGTACTTGCAGAGGTTGATCTAGCTCTTCCGGAGCAAGGAAATCCAAACCTGCTTCGATCACCACATTACTGATCATCTGTTAGTTTGTGCTGGCTTCTGCAACTCTTTCTCCTAGAAGTGGTGGTTGGCTCCAGGTGGGCTTCACTGGGAGGCTGAACCCACTAAAGTAGTGGACCTGTCTCAGCTTAGCTCTGAGGTTATTTTCAAATATATTTGCTAAGTTTTGTTAAACTATGTTTTATCCAACCTAGACAGTATCCTGGGACACCTGCTCGATCTGGGAGCGTTTGCACGGACGCCGGGGTTTGGGGCTGTGCCCCCACCCCGCAGCCCACCCCCACAGGCGAGGACACGGGGTGCTGCGCCCCTGAGCCGGGCCCGGGGAACCGCTACCGCCGCCTCGGGGAGAGCAGCAGCGGTCGGCGGCAGCACCTGCTCATTAATGATCCTGCTCGTCAGCATATATGATCTGAAACCTGAAGCGACTTAAAGAAATGTGTTTGATTTCTCTCAGAGCAGGCTCGTGCAGCTGCTGCAGGACGTGCCGGCGCGCGGTGCGCGGTGCTGCTCGTGCTCCCGCTGTCAGCACGTTCTGCGTGACGTGAGTATAAACCGATGGGGCGGCTCTGGAGGAAAGGTTAAGCCTTTGCTTCTTGAAAGGTGAAGCACTGGCGTAGAGATTACCTTTCATGAGCAGATGCAATGTTGATGGTCAAGGTAGGTTTCACACTTCGTGGGCTCTCACGTTTAGTACATGCAGTTTAACATAAAAAGCCATGTTACGACGCGATTTGATGGCACAATAAGGCTTTTGGTCACTCCTGGCAATATTTGATTAACGCATCGCTGGTCTCTAGTCACTTTAGTTGCTGGATTGTAGGATTTGGAAGGGATTTTTCCAAACCAAAAGGTGTCAACAAAATACTAAAAGAAATGTCACACTTAAAAGCCTCCTGCCCTGTCACCGCAGCTCATGCCGATGGAAAGTGTTGCTGGAGCAAAAAAATTCTGGCGCTTTTAGAGAGGCTTCTTAACAGCTCTTTCAACAGATAAGAAACTAGACGTGTTGAAATAACACTTGTCACTTACATGTTTATTTGAAATATGATTCTAGTTTATAGTATCATTGCCGATTTCATTCAAATGCCTGTGTTCTCTGAAGAAATACACAACTCCTCTCGTACCCCCCCCTCCTCCCACGCGTACAACAACAGTATTTTACTTGAAGGGAGTATCTTTTTCAGGCTCTAATAACTTGCTTCTCAGCTCTTCATTCTCTGTCTTCAGAAACATGGTGATTCTCTTGAGCTGTCAATTTTTATCCTGGTATAGGCTTATGTATGTATCACTCTGAGCCTATGAAAACTAAAGCTGGGAGGGTTTTGGCACAATATTGTCCTTTTAGAGAATTTCCTAGGAAACTGAGGGCATCTTATTTTAAAAAGAAATTGAATAAATCATTCCTTCAGCTCTGGACTCTGCTTTCCCTGCTACTTGGCTATGGATACTCTTTGGGTAAATTGCTGGAAAACATGCCTTCTTTTTTTTAAACATTATTCTCCAATCCCTATTTTTTAAAAAAGGTGTTGGGTTTTTTTACCAGGTGACTCCATCGCACCCCGCCAGAGCAGCTCTGCAGGGCACAGCCTCTCCCCAGCGCGTCGCTAGTCACTCCTCAGCGTGCAGAATTGCCGGTGTAGGTCTGGTGAGCGCTGCATCCGTTCCAGTTTCTTATCTCTGTCTGTAGATACTCCTGAAAGCCTGCAAAGGCTGAGCGCCTGCAGCGCTGCGTTTCTCAGGTTGGCCCCGGCAGCGCACACAGTCGGTGCTCATCAGGCCCGTAAGCGTTTCGCTGAATTCCGACCTGGCCCGGCTGGAGCCCGGCGCTCCTCGCAGCACGGGCAGCGGTGCCTGCGGCGCCGGGCTGCAGCCGAGCCCGAGCGTGGGCTGGGATGGCGTGAGCATGGTTTGTAGGTGGGTGAGATGGTCCAGCCGGGACTAAATGCCCGCCGTGCTTGGTACGGCCGAGTTTCTACCACATACAAATGAATTATTTGACCGGTGGTGCCAGTAAAAGCACTTGCGAGCCTGACGTGAGGTGCGTAAATAGGCCGAAAGAGCAGGGGGAGGTGTCGCGGATGTGTGACGAGCTCTTCTGTAACCCTGGGCAATATGTACCTCTTCTCCCCACAAACCCTGTCCTTGGCAGGGTGATGAAGTGAAACTGCTCAAACAAGTTTTCTTTAATGACTTAGGCTTAATAAAATCTTCTTTAAGCCTCTCAATTGTTTCCGCAAAACCTGCCATTGGTCCTTTTAAGCCATCTGTTGTCACCTTCAGCCCTGGTGCTATTATTAAAGCGGATCTGTGTTCCTTCACCGTAACAGCACCCTGGCTGTAGCTAATGCCTTTCCTTCTAGGGCAGCGGCTCCCGGGTCTCGCCTTCGCGCACATCCAGCGGTTCTGGTTAACGCCAGGTTAATGCCTCGTGGCGGCAGCCGAAGGAAATGCCTCCAGCTGGTGCTTACATTTAAATGTTTGCACTAGCATGTTCCCACTAGGCTAGCTGAATAGCAAAATATTGAGTTCAGTGCACTCTCACTACTTGATGTTTTTATCGTTTAAGGCTTGAGACAACTTGTAAATGCTTAAAATAGCGTGAAAATCCCTGCGCTGGCACAGACTCCGAGCCTTATTGGAAAGCTGTCTGCTGTTCTCCTGGTGTAGAAGTTTCATATGTTCCACAGAACAATTATGGCAAAGCAAAATTTTAAATAACCAAACCTATATGACAGTTATTTAAAAGGAAATCCATAACTTAAGGGTGCCAGAATAACAAGTTGATTGACAAATAAGAATTGATGAGCAACCAGCTGTCCATCATGTGAGAGTACCCTGGCTTCAGTGGGCTCCACTGATTTCCACAATTTTTCCACAAAGGTATTAAATGAAATTTTGTGTTTATAAACTACAAATAACTACACTATTTCCAGGTTCTGTATGTTGGGAATGTACTGTGTAACACAAGCTTTTCCAAGCGAAGGACGTGGGGAGAAGGGTTATGGGAAGGAGGTGAGCGTTAGCTGCGGGAGCAACAGCTCGTCCTGCAGCAGGGAGACAAACCTTTGCAAGTTCATCATGCCGGCAGGTCTTTTCACATGGACGGGCTGAGCCCGCTCCTCATTTTAGCAGCTCTGGCCCTGGGCCGTTTCAGGACTCTGTTTTTTCAGCCGTCGACGCTCCAGGCTATGTGCTCCCTAGAGTAAAGCTAATGCAGGTCTGCCCTTCCCCTGCTGTGAAACGTCTCGTCCCTGCAGAGGTACCAGAACTGGGAGGGCTGCGACTGCTGCGGTCGGTACCTTGGCTCTCGCTCGTTGCTCCCTGAAGGTCTCTCGCCTTTGCCATCAGGGAAGCGTGCGTTTGCCTGGGAAGGAACGGGAACGTTAGCCTGGGTGTGACCACTTGCCCGTTTTTGCCCTTTCTGTGACGCTGACTTTAGGTCCTGCAGCTCTCCGCAGGCTCTCTGCTGATGCCTGCCGCCCCACCTGGTTTGGCGTACAGGTGACAGCATGTGCTGCCTTGTGTTTTCTGGAGGCAACGAATCCGAAAGAGGAGACGCCGACTTGAGCAATCGGGTGGGTGCAGCACCGCAGCCCCCACCCCACCGTGCGGAGGGTCTGTCCGGAGGGTGGTGAGTTCCAGCGCCCGTGGGAGAGCCGGCGGCTGGCTGATCGGGGTCAGTTTATTATCGATCGGGGACGTTTATTCGTTTCACTGTAATAAGCTTACAACAGGTGACCAAAGCCTTCCTATGGATGTTTCAGACTGATTTAACTAAATGCAATTGCTACTTTAATTTCTCTGTAAAGGCAGTCCTCGGAAGTGACAGCTGACTTGCCCAAGAACACACAACTGCCAATGTATCTGTCTCCGTTCTGTAACACAGTGCTGTTTGTTCCTGCCTTATATAATTAATCCTAAAATCTTGGTTGAACACTCCTCTCAAGGAGGAAAGAAGCGACCTTCCGTGTTGCTCTTTGTAACAGAGGAATATGACTGGGGGTAAGAGAGATATAGGCTGCTTTTACCACCATGGTATTTGTAAATAATGTCATGTTCGACAGATAGCAGGTTTGCTCTTTGCTCTGAGTGTGAACATTAACTAGGGTTATCTGATCTAATTATAACCTCCCTCTGCTAGTGAAACCTCTCCCTTGGCGTGGTCTGCTTTGGGAAATGACAGCTTTAGCTGTTAGACTAGAGATGGGAGGGAAATCTCTTATGTTGGTATCTAGCAGTTAAGGTGGCCAAATTTTGCATGTAAGGAAAAATCAGACATCCTTCTTACTCGAGACTTTCAGCATGTTTTGATGCCGATGCCCAGCCCTGCCACTCAGTGCCTGCCCGCTGCAGACAGACGCAGGACATTTCTTGGCTCGCTCTGACAGCATGCCTTGAGTGCTGTAAGAGGCCTTTGGCTAAATCATAAGCCAGTTATCTTCAAACTTTATATTTTTTATGTAACTGTGAATAAATACTCCTCTGTGCTGGCTAATAAAGCTGTCTCTTTGGGCAAAAGAATGACTCAAGTTTAACCTTAGCTCTTAAGTCATTAATTATCTTTTTAAACAGTTATGCACATGCTCACACACCCCTTTAAATATTTCTGAGAGAGAGTGGCAGTATCCGAACACATGGTTACCAGCTGCAGCCAGCTCAAGCTAAAACATCACACCCGCGGTCTCATTCGGGTGCAGATGAAATCCAGATGCACAAACGCTCGAGTTCTCCACAAGGGAGATGCTAAATGGTACATAAAAATAATTGTATCTTGGCCTTTAATACTATGGACAGGTTCAGATTATTTTTGCAGCAACTCTAATGATTAGTTGTTGGCTTTTTTTTTGCTCAAATATGTTGTTTTACCATTCTGGGTAATTTAAAAACGCCAGCGTTACCTGAATGCATCTGCTGAGTGAGGGTGTTTGCTTCATCTCGAAATGGCCTGATGTTTTGGGAAATGTTTCAGCCCTTGCAGGAGTCCCAAGGTGGAGTTGTGAATGTGAGAAGCTTCTAGGAATGTGGAGCAACTTTGCTGCTTTTTCCTAGCCAGAGCTTTATTTTTAGCGTGCCTCATGTTTAAGGGTCGTGCCTGGGAGACAACGGGAGGTACTTTAGTTCCTTTATGTGAATAGCCTGACTGTTCGTTCTTGATTTTTTGGCTTTATGAAACAGATTTTTCTTCTTTACAGCTGCGATATCTCCATGAAATTGTAGGTGACCGCCACAGGCTCATTAGGCATCAAGTTAAAAATGACACGAAGCAAACCAAGTTTGTGCGGTGTGCCGGGAGCACGCCAGCGCCGCTGTGGCTGGGATTGCTTACCGGCACCAAACCCGAAGGTCGTTCTGCGCTCTCGGGAGGACCGCGTGCTGTCTCCACGCAGGGAAGGTCAGCCGTCCGTGGGCGACGTGCGAGCCGCTCGCCGCCCTCGGAGCGGGCAGCGCCCACGGCCAGCGCCTGCCCAGTGCTGCCCAGTGCTGCCCAGTGCTGCCCGGTGCTGCCCGGTGCTGCCCGCGGCACTGCCCGCACCAGAGGGGCTGCACAGAGCTGCCGCCGGCGGTTCGCGGCACGTTACGGGTCTGGGAGAAAAGCTGCCGTGGGGAGGAGGCACGTCGGCGATGACCAGTGTTCCTCTTGCTGGCTTGTTCCTGCCCTTTTAAAACTCGCATGACCTTTTCTCTTCGGCAGAAGGAAAACCACACTTCCCCAGGATCAGGCCTGAAGCAGAGCTCTGCAGGTGGCACAAAATGCATCCAAGAGCTTTTTAATATTAAAGACCTCTGGGTTTAGTTAGAAGCATTGCCAGCATAACTACAGTGGGAGGTGACATTAAATGTATCAAGCAAACCGAAATGAACATAATTCTGTTACTTTGCTGTCTCTGTCCCAGCTGCTCGTGATGCTTTTTCCTTCCCCTGAGCAGCAGCCGTGTCTAAGGGCTGTGCGATGCCCCCAGCTGCTGTGGGTCCGGCGGCCCTCGGAGGACTCAGGGTGTCCCTGTGTCCCCGCACGCAGCTCACCGGGCACCGGGATGGGAACCGGCCTCTTGCACAAGTTGCGGTACGTGTGTCTGCCTTCACTCTTCGGGTGGCTGCTTACGTCGGTCAGTTTTAAACCTAAATGCCTTCATCACGTTCAGTCTCATCTTCGTGGAAGAGTAATTCCCTGTAGTGCATCCTGACCGCGGCCAGGGAGGTGTCTGCAAGCCGTCCTGGGCAGGATGAGCTCGCCGCTCCAAGCATTTCCCTGCCAGGGAGGAGTGGGGAACGGCTACTTGCGTGGCCCAGATACACCTGCAATTATATCTGGGGATTGCGTTTGTCCAAAACCAAAAAACTTTTTGAAATGGAAGCACACACTGAGTGCTTTCTCTTCATCATGATACTAACTCCAAGTATCTTAGAAATAGAGGCCAAAAAACCAGCCATGCATAGAAGTTTGTTGTATCATCAAATGCGCTACATGTGGCTGAGAACTCCCCGGTCTGCTCTGCAGGCCTGAAGCACGTGGCGGCTCTGAGGAGGGGATGTTAATGCCGCAGTTCACAGCCTCAGAGCAGCCGTTGTGCCTGTCACCAGCTGCGTCTCAGTCCTTGGATTTCCTTCCGCTAAGGGACATTAATTAAGTTGTCTTAATCAGGACGCATGTTTGCAGCATCAGTCCACAACATAAGGAACCAGCTTTAAAGACTCCCGTGGTGCTCTCAGACCTCCCCTGGATGCGGTTGTGTGCTCGGTGAGGAGCATCCAGCCGTGGGGGTTTGGTGATTTATCAGCTGAGGTACAGACGAGCGCGTGTGTCGGCGATGCGCGCGCTGGAGCAGCCCGGTAAGTGTTGCTGTGCGCTGAACTCCCTTCAACAAATACCATCAAAACTCATTCCTGTGAGATATCAGACCCAAACCTGCTGCCAGAAATAGAAATGGTGGATGTGTGAAGCCTGTCCAGCAGTCATTCATAGTCACCTTCCATTCAGGTTATCTCCCCATTAATTGCTCTTCTTTTCCAGGACTGACTTTGCCAAGGAGCTTCGTCAGTGCTGAGCTACGTGTCAGGTATTTGCTTTTTGTACGTACGCCGCAGCTTCCATTGTAAATCTATTCCATTCTCACGTCCCAAATGGGGAGGAAACCTAAATTTAACGATTGGGTGTGCCTCTACTTCTCCTAGCATGCTCTTATTAAGAACATACTTACGTGGGTGCTATTTCCAGGCATGTAACTGAACGGGTATGTGGCAGAGGATTTTTGTACATCCCTGTCACTGCTTAGAGAGCAGATAACGCAGGAGAGAAGTGCCTTTGGAGCAGGGTTTCTCTGAGGACGTTCCTCAGGTAACTGACTAATCTGAGTCCTGGAGACCTCTTTTGTTTGAATGGTCTCTGCACAAAACCTTCGCTCAGGTTAATCCCGTAACACAGGAGAAACATCCCATGCCGCTTCTAGACCAGGCTGCTCTCTTCAAAATAAATATTAAAAAAAACCAAACCCCAAACCCAACAAAAACCATCCCCAAAACCCGCAGACTAGTGGAGGAGACGGCAGGCACGCGACCTACCGCGCAGGCAGTGTAAATCAGCAAGCCCCGAAAGGAGGCGGCAGGCGTTACGCAGGCGGCTAACGCAGCGCGGTTGGGAACGCACCGCTACGGCGCTCCCAGAGATGCGCGTAGCCTCGCTCTTCATTTATTACCCGGCGCGGTAGGGAACGGCTGTGTTTATACGAGGTGGGAGCCGAGCCTCGGCGCTGGGCCGAGCTCCGTGGTGGGGACCCCGGCGGGGGCCGCTGCCCTGGGCTCTGCTCCCCCCGCTCGCCAGAGGGGTGTTCACCAGCTACCTGCGGACTTCTCCTCGGCAGAAACTTTGCCGGTCCAGCTTCAGAGGCAAAAGCTGGGAGAATGGATTTGCCGCGGTCCTAACGCGCCGCAGTTTCTCTCCGAGACGCTGAGGCGAGGATGGAGGTGCCGGGGAAGCCCCCCCTGAGGCGATGCCTCAGCCACCACCCCTGGGGCTCCACCAGCAAGGCATGGGACGGCTTCTGGAGGAGCGCAAGGGAAAAACGCCTCGCAGGTCAGTCCAAAGGCATATTTAATCCCGTGCCAGGGTGAACTGAGCATCAGGGCTACGGCCTTGATCGAGGAATGAAAATACCTCTGCTTTTTTGGCAAGCGTGCCCCTTTTAATGCGGCTGCACTGCGTGTCGTGCTGGTGTGTCGCACCAGAGGACTTGCCTTCGCCTGGGCTGCTTTTTTCACTCGTGGGACCAAGTGGGTTTTTTGAACTGCTGGTTTCTATATAGAGCTGCAAATTGGCAGATTTATCTAGAATTTGATTTCTAGCTTTCAGTAGCTCTACTTGTTTTGGCTGGAGTTTTGTAGACATTTTAAATTATGACAGTGTCGGTCCAGTTGGGCACTGTGACTGAAGACGCAGTGCCTGACAGCCTCTTCTCAAGGCGCACGAGTAATGCTTAGAGCTGTGCGATCACAAGCAGTTGTGAGGCCAAGCCCAGAAATAAGCCTGAAGGAGTAAACGAAGAAATACTTCCTTACATACCAGCTTTTGGGTAATGATGCATAAAGAACTCAGGAGAATATAGCAAAAAATTCATGTTCTGAGAAACTAGTTAGTGCACAGACTATAACACGCTGCTGGCCTGTTGCTTGGGGGGGGAGAGGTAAGCTTTGCATGGCAGGATGAAATCTGTGCTTATGAAACGCATGCTAAATAAAACCTCCTTCCAGAACAGCAGTGTTGCTGGAAGGAGCTTTGGGGGCTTTAAGCCTGGTATATTGTGGTAAAAATACATATGCTCTTGGGAGCAGCGAGGAATACTTGGTGGGTGAATACAAGGAGTTTCTTCCAGGGCTTTGATTTCAGATCTGGCAGATTTTCAGAGTGAAGTCAATACAGAAGTTCTGGATAAACCCAGGTGTGATGGAGCGAAACTTTTCCAGAGCATCTCTGAGTGCACATAGTACTGTCATGTCCTGTTAAGAACTATTGTGGGGAGCACAGCACTGGAAGGCAGTGCTGAGGTTATTTTTAAGGCGAACTCCAAAGCTTTTAGAGGACAGGTGGTAAAAGAAAAAAATCCATTACTCAGCTTTTGCCTGCACTGACTGCAGTAGGAGCTAATTTGATTGAAGGCTGAATAGGGAATTCCTGTTCCAGTTCATATTTTCTTCCTTCTGCCATTTGTTGCCGTTATGCTCTTGGGTGTTGCTGATGTTCAAAAGGACGCTAATGAACAACTTGGGCAAAAATAAGAGAGTAGGTAGTGGGGAGTAGCTTGAGTTAAACAAGTGAAACATGAAAACTCCAGTTTGATCCTTTCAGTCTGGAAACCTGTGCCTGTCAGAGCAATACCGAGGTTAAGGACAGACGTCCCGAGGACCCGTGTGAAGGCAGAGCAAAGATCTGACCAGGCGTGTTCTGTTGGTACTCCACAACGGATATTACACTGTTAGGGCCACGAGGCTAAACCAAAGCCTGGGGCAAGCCAGCCCCTAGCACGTGGCGAAGGTCAGCTTTCGACTTTAGATCTCAGCTGCCCAACTGTTCTGCATATTTGCACAAAATCGGAGGCTGTTCCGATCATACCATGAGGAGTTTAGATCAAGAACTAACCTTTGTTACTCCAAGGTCCCTGGATTTCGTGCCGTTTAATGCCTGCCGGAGCTTGTGCCGCAGCCCTGCTTGGTCAGCGCTGCCGGGAAGCGGGCAAGTCCTAGGAGGAGCAGGCAGGTGGGTTTGGTGCCAGGTATTACCTGGGAACATGCGTGGTTACACCCCCTGAGAGGCTTGTCTAGTGCCTGTGCTTTGCAGGAAGGTTTCTGGTATACTGCATAGTGAGAGCATGTGGAAACAGCCACTTGCAACTGTTGGACAAAAAATTTATATAATGTTTCCTTTGGCTGGAACGGAGAACTTCTTGATCTTGACAGATGCAAATGCGCGGCAGAAATGCTCAAAAATAGTTTGTTTCCCTGGCTAAATCCAGATTTTTATGTTCATGTTGTCTTGTCCTTAAAAACAGATAAATAAATAACACCAGATTGTTCTTACTGACTTTAACATTGACTTGTCTTTAAAAAATTAAAACAACAACACTAGATTGGTGCAATAGGGTGTCTGGGATCCGAGAGCCTGACCCCACCATCAGGGGGCTGACCCTCCAACTTTCCCACTTCACTTCTTAACATCAGCACCTCTGGTATCTCCTTGGTGTTTCTCGAAGTGTAATTGGTATCTAAAAGCCAAAGCATAACTGGAAAGCTCTTAAGAACGACTGCCACAAAGCCCATTTTCTAAAGGTTTCTTGTCATCTCCTTCTTCTCCCTGATGTTATTGGGAAGTCTGGAGCTGGCGGGGTTGGGGCAATGTGGGATTCGGGGGTGGCTGCCGCTCAGGGAATCCGCCCGAGCTGACAAGGCTGAGGGTCAGTTCTGGGCTCCTCTTGAGTTTTGGTGTTTACAGGAAGATGTGAACTTGAACCTGCATGGTTCTTCAGGCAGCCGTTGTAGGATGTCAGAAATAACACCTCGATGTGCCCAGCCGCCCATCCACAAGCGCTGCACTCCGAGCTCCCAGGCTGTGCGTTCGCAGGAGCCCCGGGCAGCCGGCCCACGTGCGGGGCTCGGGGGCTGCGCTGGGACCCCGCGCTGCGCGCCACGGAGGCAACGCTGGGCTCACGAACAGAGCGCCCGTGGTGCTCCTCTTCTCTGACGCGTGGTCCCAGTCCCCAGCAGGGAGCTGGCAGCATCCCAGGCAGGACAAGAGTCATGAATTTTCTAGTTACTGAAAAATGGCTTTCTAGATTATTTTTTTAGAAGTTCGGTGGGTTGCGCAGAGCTCTTTCCACCTGTGGCTTGCATTCGTCTTGCAGAGACAGGAGATTTTGTAGCGGTTTTCCACCTGGCAACCTGCCATTCTCTTGCCAGCGGTGCATCCCTCTCTCTGGCCCCAAGACTGTGTTCAAAATAAGTCGAAGCAGCAACCACCAAACTGAGATATTTCTTTTTTCCCTTGAGCCTAAAGGCACTTCACGCTTTATAAGAAGACCTTTCAGAGGTGCCAAGGGGCTTAACTGTTATTGCAAACATCCCCGTTCCTCTTTCAAAACAAGCAGCAAGTTATTCTTTGGGCTGAACTTAAGTTTTAGTTTGGAAGTGTATTGATGCTGCGAGTGAGGTGCCAGATGCTCCTCCTGTAGGATGGAGGCAAAGAGGCTGTCAGATTAATTGGGGACTTTCAGTGGAGGAATAGGACATTGGAAATTGTATTTGCGTGTAAGATCTATGATTCAGGGGCTGCCGAGGTCCTCAAGCCGCTTTGAAAATCCTAGCTTTAATTTGTGTGGGCTGGTCATGACTCTGGCGTGAGAGCAGCAAGGCGTTTGAGCTGGACTGAACGGTAGCACCAAACCATAGTCACTGCTCGCGGTTGTGGAGCCCGTCACTCCAGGCTAGCGTTAAAGTCCATTGGAAGCGGCGAGGAGTTTATCACGGGTACATACTAGATGTGTTGGTCAGTAGGAGTATGGAGCATGACTGTTACCGAGGAGCAGAAGTAACACAAATTCTGCCAGATGGATGGTCTCTTTCTTCTCCAAAACAATAGCCAGAACTTAAATTACAACTCTTCTAGACAGTACGACTAAGGTTCAGCACGATTAAGAAGCCTTTTGGGGAGCTCAGAGTTCAGGCATTTGCTGTTTCTCAGGGAGGTTTGTGTTATCCCTTCTGCCCTCGGGTGGTGGAAAGGCACGAACTCCCACTTCTGGTCCCGGAGCATATCACAAAGGTCAGCCTTCAGGACTACAGTTTATTGCAATTCTGGGTTTCTCAGAAAAAAGTTGCAAAATAGTAGTCCTGATATTAAGTGGAAAATATTTACACACACATGCACACACAGATATTGAGAGAAATGGCATATCAAAATATTTTTTACTTTAGAAAATATCACTTCAACAAATAGAGACTCTTTCAATAGTTTCCTATGAAAAAGTGCATACCTCTGATTGAACTCAGCCTATCCCTTCCCAGGGTAACACAATTTAGGTGGTACTTAAAAACCCAAGCTATAATAGCTATCTCAAAACCCCATAGAGATCATCTCTTATTCCAAATACAAGCTAATGGGCTTTTGGCAATCTGGACCTCTGCTCTTTAGGGTATTTTAATGCTATTGGGCCCTTGACGACAGCAGTTCTGGCACTTCCTTCGGCCAAAGCTGTTCCCCGCTGCTGTTGCACGTGCCCCAGCAGCACGGGCCTTCGCCCCGAGGGCTGTGCTGGTACGCATGCTGTTGTTGGTGATAGGGGTTAGAGCTGAAGTTTCTGTAGATATTAAATATGATCTGTTATTTATCAGAGGAGAAAAATTATTTTTAATACAGTGTGTTTGATAGACTTACATTACAGAAAGGTGGGGGGGAAATTAGGCATGACAAACTGCTTGCTTTGTCAAAGTAATTCTTCATACCCTAATTGTATTGTTTTCTGTACAAAAAGAGGCATTATAAGTTATTGTGACCGAGTTCAATCATGCCTGAGATATCGTTAGTTCTTCTACTTAATGGTGTTAAAACCAAAGCTTAACACCAAGAAAGCAACTGTATTCAGTAGAGCAAAAGATATATTTTCTTCTGCCTAATATTATCGCATCTATTCTCTAAAAACAATGTTGTGATAAGTCTTTCCAACGAAGAAATCAGCCTACTCTTCAGTGCACTTGTATTTCGGAGTCAATGCAGAGGAGAAGAAGAAAATAAAGCCCCAAGGATGGTATATCAGACCTGCTCTCAGCTGGGTCCCTGCACAGGGAGCTGTGCAAGCCCTTCCCAGTGGCTGCATCCCCCAGCACCCCCAGGCTCGGGGTGTTACAGCGAGCACGGCCGTGGGGGTCCCCCAGCAAGAGTGAGAGCCCAGCGGGATTCCAAGCGCTGCAGTCACTCGGTGCACCGAGTGACACCTCCTTCAGAGCCACCTTTGGTCCTGGCATCCCGCCGCTGCACCTCGAGGTCTGGGCTGCCTTTGGAAAGGGAAGAAACTCTTGCAGTGAACCGCACTGTCAACTATTTGTTTCTATTTTGGGACATAATATAAACCACACCGAGAGCTTTCGAGGGGGAAACAAGCCAGAGCCTTTTGAAACAAATCACTTCGTGCCAGTCCAACTGCTGCATCGTACGAAGGGCTGGGAAGTAAAGATTGAGCAGCCTGTTTGGGGCCGGCCCCTCTCTTTTTCCCTGGATGGCAGGTTGTGCTCCATGCCCGGGGTCTCCCGGGCAGCTCCCCCGGGGCTGACAGGAGCAGAGGGACCGGGACACCCACCCGCCACGCTGGAAAGGGGGTAGGGAGGGGGGGCAGGTGCACCCCTTGTCTCTCCTCCCCTGGTCTGTCGGGGGCTTCTTCCAGAACGCCAGTTGCCTCAACCGTTATTTTGCAGTGTTGTCACAACACCCAGGGAGACAGCGATCCCTCCCCTTCTGCCCAACGACCAGCAAAGCCGTACGTAATCCAGAAAAAATGAAGCATGCCATAGCCCCTGCTACATCCCTGCCCGCTGGTGGCTGGTGACCGGGAGGCAGCACGGGCTGGAGGGGAGGGCTCCCTCCGCTTTGTGCCCTGCTGCCTCCCTTTCCAGCAGCCGTACCTGGCCCAGCCCTGTCCCCCGGTTGCTTTGTCTTCAAGGGAGGTCACCGCAGGCTTTCGGTTTACATTGGGACCTGGCGCTCTCTTCTCCTGCCTCGCCTGTGCCAAACCGAGCGGGTAAGAACAGTGTTTTTCGCTGTGCCAGCGGCTCGGCAGGCAGCGGGGCACGCCGCCGAAGAGCCCTGCGGCGGAGTCCTGAACGTGCGTGGTGGGAGCAGCAGGGAGGTGAGACCCGGCCTGGGCTGGAGATGCGCGGGGGGCCGCGGGAGGCAGCCAGCCATCCGCGGGGAGGGGACAAGGCTGTCCCCCTGCTCAGCCAGGCCGCTGCCCCCCTCCCACCGGCATCTGTCTTGCTGGAGCCGCTCCTGGGGCTCTCGCCGAGCAGCGCAGAGCTCTGCCGTGGGCGGCTGAGCAAGTGGGGGGAGACGCTGCCCCCCGGGCTGAGCCCACGCGGCTCCCGCTCGCCTCAGCGCAGCACCAAGCGCCTGTGACCTGCTCAGCTCTCCCTGCAAAAGCGTTAGGGCCGGGCCCTCCAAACGTTTTTTTGTTTAGGGATCATTTGGCCCCATACGGGTTGAGATTTTCCCCCCTTTCTAGTCTTGCAGTCACCGCCAGAGACTCGCGTTGGCTCAAGCCTCCTTCCGAGATATCCTCTCCCCACCCGTACGTACCGGCCGCCCATAGCCCGGGCCCTGCTGGGCTCGTGTCTGAGCACACAGCCCCGCGCTGAGATGAAACATCTTGTGTTGACTCGTTTTGAGCGGGGCGACCTTCCAGAACAGACAGTTGCATGCGAGTTACGCTGGGCTGTGAGAAAGCAGCACGGACATGTTTTATCGCAGTACAAGGGACAGAGCCCTGGGTAGTATTTACTACCCTGCTCCAGATGCAAGAGGAGCTCCAATACAAACTGCTTCTCTGCTTGACCACCTTCTGCTGTGAAGAAGAGCGAGCGATGGCTAACTGGGCTGAGTCTCCTCCTGGCCGCAGGGCAGAGCCGGTCTGGTGTGTGCCTGGCTGGAAGCCCGGAGACACCCTTCATTACCAGTCTGAGGCCAGGGGCAGCAGGGAAGCGTGACGAACATCAGCCCGTGCTTTGCCACGCGCAATCCCGATGCCTTGTGACACGGGCAGATGTTACGGGGCTGAAGGGGCATTTAGTGAAGCAACTATAACATTGTCCACACCAAAACCTCCTAACTGGAACAAAAACTTAACACTTACAAGTGTTGGGAGAAGAGCAAATGGCATTCGCTGGTGTTGAATGTAAAGCATGAGCTTTAGTACATTTGTACTGAACCAGACCAGGAGGCACCTACCTGGTGCAGATACACTGGCCAGATGCAGAGGCACGGGGACTCCAAGACTACAGAAGCACACCTGTGTGCAAACAACATATGTGACAATACTGCTCCAATTAAAAAGTATTTAAGATGTAAGGATATGGGCATCAGTGACCCTGAAAATATCTGCAAAGAAAGGGGAAGATGATATCTGCTCCGCATGTGACAGGGTGGCCAGAACGCTAACGTGACTTGTGTGCACAAACTCCAGGCGACTTTAACGAGGAGCCGAAGAAGGCTGTCTGACAACTGTTCCTATTGCTCCTGGGCTGCTGTGCTTAGCCCAAGCATTGCAGTTCAAGAAAGAAATTGGTAAGGTGGGTAACGCTCTCGCCGGAGACCATGTAAAAGATCCAGCGACTGGATCCCTGAGGTTCCTCCTGGCCTCCCGGTCTCCAGCAATGGCAGAGGGGCGCAGCAGGAGCCCGTGGTGCTCCCGCGCTGCTGCTCCTGCAGAGCCGGGTCGCTGGTGGGGGGAGGCTGAAACTCTCGGCGCTCGGAGGAGCCTCAGAAGAAGCAAAGTTTATTAAAGGAAAGGCAAAACGGCCATGTTCTCCAGGTGCTCTTTCTGGTTCTCTTTCCTGCTCCGATGCCAGCATCTACCCTGGCAAACCACCTCCACGTTGCTGCCCAGATGGCTGCCAGCCGACCCACCGACTACACAACTTGTGCTCGCTCGCTGCAAGCCGCGCAGAAATGTACTGCTTTGTCTTTGTAAACAGGCTAAAAATATCGCTGTGCTGTTCCTCCGAGGGCCCGGGAGTTCAGAGAGGCTGGGAAGGAAGCCGGGGTCAGGCCGCCTCCGGGGAGCAGGCGCAGGCGTCGCACGTAGGCGCGGGTCCCCTCCGGCTCTGCAGGAACCGGGGGCTGGCCAGAAGAGACCCAACGCGTCAGACACGGTGCCGGTGTCCTGCCGCCCCGGCCCCGGCGGGTCAGCGGTGCCAGGTCTCCTCCGGTTAGTGCTAATTGTGCGGGAGATGTGACTTGGAAAGCCCCAGAGCTGTGGGAGATGCCCAGTGTGGCAGCAGGGAGCAGCCTGGGGCTCTGGGGCAAAGCTCGGCTTTGGTTCTGCTCCTCTTCTGAAGAGGAATTATTCGCTTTTCTGTATCACTGCATGTATTGGGTTCAGTGGTGCAGTTACCCGCGTCCTGCCGAACGCTGCCTTCTCCAGGCAGTGCCACCCCCAGTCAACTGGGGTAACAGGGTCTTGTGGGCCCCTTTCCTGAAGGGAGCCCTGTCTGAGGCGTGTGTCTCCATTTCCTCTGATTTCTGGAGTCAGAAAAGACTGTTCTTTCAGCCATCCTATTTCAGAAACATTTAAAAGCTAATTTCTGTTCTCATCACGCCAGCGTACCTTCTTAAAGTATGTGGCTATCCTAACCACATCCCGGTCAGGGTAACCAGGACCTAAGTCTGGATGTCTCCCTCCACAAATGATGCAGAAGCGTGTTCCAGCTAGAAACCTCATCAGGAGTTATTTCAGTTTGCTATACATGTCTGGCAGCCACGAGGACCTGGAACATTTTTGCATTTTCCTTCATTAGTGCTTAACCTCGTTACCTGGTGCGAGACTGCGTGGCACAGAGTTAATCAGTAATGAGCGCTGGTGCCCAGCCAGGCGTCCGTTGTGTGCTGTGAGCAGCTGAAAACGGAGACCAGGGATCAGCTCTGGTCTCCTAGCAATAACGGCAGTGATCTCTGCTGTTGTATGCTACCTGGTTTCTCCATCTCTCTACTGTACTTGTAAATTTAAATTTCCCCTACGTGAGCTGTGGCAGTGGGAGCCAGGGATCGGCTGCTCTCCCTGGGTCTGTGGGAACTGCCTGGTGCTGGGCAGTTCAGTCTCAAATGAGGAGGGAACGGGTCCAAAACTGAATAAATGCACATGGTGGGCAATAAACACATTAAAGCCCAAATAGGCTACTAGCATCCTCTAGTCTCTACCTGCCTGAAAACCCAAGGGAACCCCAAACCGCGCAGCACTCAGGTGGGTTGGCGTGGAGGTGGGTGCTGCCCTCTCACCCGCTTGCATCTGCCTTCCTGCAGCCCACCCCGCCGTGAGCCCCCTGCCCGTGTCCAGCGGCGCCTGGCCACCCTCACCGTACGGACCGGTCGCCGCGGAATAAATTCAAACCGTGATCAGCTGGCTCTTCTCCAGCCAGAAAGAATTCGATGGAGAGATTGTTTTAAAGAAAATAACCTTCGCTGTGTGAAAGAGTTTCAGCGTAAAAGCACTAGATTTAGCATGCTTTTCCCATCGCCTCTGGCAAAACTAGAGCAGAGTGTCAGGGGTGGTGTCCGCATAATAGCGCTCAGCAATGTGCTTTGCGCTGAGCTCACTCAGCTGGGCCACGCTCCAGTTTATCGAGGATTTCTCACTGTCGTAACTGTAGCGCTTCGAGTACCTCTAGCGTGTTTCTTTCGTCTCCGTCCTGCAGCTGATTTAAACTATATGTATCCTGCATTTATGTCCTGACGGTATTTCTTGCCACCCACACCTTTGGCACTGTCAAACTCAATCCCCGTTGCAAACTCGGTTGTAGATGCTGATGTGAGACGGCAGTGGAAGGGGCTGCTGCTGAATACCAAGGGCAAGAGAAAGGAAACGGCATGTCAGAGCCCTGCCGAGATGCGAAGAGCGGCTGGAGGGAGCTGTGACCGAGCTGCTCTTTCCCAGGGAGGATTCTCCACCCCGTCCTGGGTGGGATCTCGGCGGTCCTGCTTAAAGCCGAGCAGACGGGGTTGGAGTTCAGTTGCCCCGGGCAGGACTTGCTCGCTTGCAGGGACACAGGAATAACTTCTGCACAGGGCAGTGATACGTCGCAGTTTGCTCTCCCCATGGAAGGTAGGAGAAGGTTTATTTTCTTTCCTGGATTATTCTATTTCTTTAATGTTATTACCAGGAAACGGGGCGTGAGCTGTTTTGGGGGATGGAATGGCAAAGGTGTGGGTCTGGCTGTTCCCTCCTGGGATGTGCTGCTTCTGTTTGGGCTCGTTTAGACAGAAAACAGTTTTACAGTGATAGATTTTGTTAGGGATTTGGGGGGGGGGAAGAAAGTAGGTGTCAGAAATTTTGAAATCTAATGCTTTACCATCTGAAAGTCACACACGGGGCATTTAACGCCCCGGCAAAGCCCGATCTCTCTCGGAAGGGTTTCGTGCTGGGCAGAGCTTTCTCCTCTAGAGGGTAGCAGCTACCTGCGCTGCTGCAGCCGGGCGGGGAGCGCAGGGCACCGGTCGGGCACGGGTCGGGCACGGGTCGGGCACGGGTCGGGCACGGGTCGCAGCGGTCTTGGGGACACGGCTGCGGCAACCCGGCCTCCTGCTGGGTTTGGGCGGACTGCAAAGTCGTTCTGGGGGGTATGCGTGACTATAAGTACGTGGGTGTGGTTTGTTTTGCTATAGGTCTCACACGTGGTTAGTCATGAAATTCCACGTGCTGGCCAAGGGATGGAGGGTTTAGTTTGTTAGATTAAAAAAATCCTGCGTCTCACCCTGAGTGTCAGCCCAGGGCAGGTAGGGCAGCAGGAGAGGGCACCGGCGGCTCCTCGCAGGGACCGCCAGGACCCTTAGTGCTTGCCACTGGGGTCTGGTCCCTGCCCGCGCGCGTACAGCCGGGGCCGGGGAAGGCTTTCCACGGGGGACGGAGTGGGGCGGTGGGCAGCACGGGAGCCGGGAAAGCGGCAGCGGTGCGTGGTTGGTGGGGAAAGCGTGTCAGCCCTTGGGAAAACATCAGCATCGGAGGAGAAGTCACCCTGAGCGCTGATGCCTCTTCGTGAAAAGTAATGGCAGAAGCGATCTGTTTAGCGGGGAAGGAAGCCCTTCGGCGTGGGTGCCATGAGCCGGCGGCAGCGGGGTGGCTGTCCCGGCGCGAGCAGGGGCTGGAGAGGGGCAGCGGGTGCTGCTCCAGGCTTCGGCGCTCAGCTGCGCTTCTGGGTCCTCCCCAGAGCGGGAGGAGGTTTTTGGGTACGGGTCGAGCATGTTTGCTGTCTCAACCCGCTCGGTTGCTCTCCCGCCTCGCTCCTGCTGCGCCCAGGTAACTTTGGCAGGGCTGGAGCCCCTCGGCAGCACCCCCAGCCTGAGGGAGCTGGTGCCCCTGTGCTGGGGCAATCCCGGCATTGCTCTGGCCATCAGCTGGGCCAGCTTTAGCTCCTGCCTTTGCCAGAGGCTTGCTTTGTAATGCTGAAAAAATCCTACAGTAACTCTGACGGATCTGTAGGAGGGTATTAAGTGTCTACATGTCAGATGGTGGCTTTTATTTTATTGCTCCGTGTAAAACATTTTGTATTCTCTGGGCAGGAGATGGAAGTGTTACAGTGACTGTTTTTCAGAAAATGAATTAGTGTCATGTCGTCCCTTCCCAGCAACGCTCCCCTGACAGACGGCTGCCGGGGCCACGGCTGCCCAGCCTCGCCGGCAGCTCTGCTCTCGCATGGGCTTTGAGGACTGTTTGCCAGGACCACAACTGGGAATAACACTGCATTTCTTGTCCTTTGCCTCTCTATAAAATAAATCAAGCTGAGTTTTCAACCCTCTGTTTGCTGATGCTCTCCGGCCAAGTTTTGAGTCAATTTATTTCTCATTGCTTTGCGTCACCCTGGCAATGTGCCGAGCACAAGAGCTGAGAAGAAACACAATTAGTTTGCTGCATTTGAGGCCAGGGCTGAGCATCCATCCATTGGTACACACGGGTCTTGAAGGCGGTGGAAGAGGTGTATTTTCTTAAGGTGGAAAATTGCTTGCCTTTTGGAAATGAATAAATTGTTGACATAAGCTAAAAGTCATAAGAGGAGAATGGGTTACGTTGCCAGATACTCACCAGAAGAACATTATGCACTTGAGTGCTGATACAACAAATGCGGTGGGAAGCGACCCAGAGGGATGCCGGCTGGAGGGCAGGAGGGGCCGAGCCGCTGGCCCTGCCATGCCCTGCGGCAGGGAAGGACCCCCCTTGGCCCCACGGCCGTTGTGCCGCAGGGGCACCGGGCAGGGCGAAGCCACCCTCTCTCTGCTCTCCTGTGACTTGCACTCACTGGCGAGAGCTGCTTGTAAGGCCAGTAGAAGTGCTCGGCACGAAGCACAAGCCTGAGGCGGGCAGCAGGGTGACCCAGGTGCTGGCAGTACCCGTTCGGGGTGTGCGGCGGTGGGGAAACCTGCCGGGGTGCTGCGAAGGCCCCCCCGAGCGATCGTGAGGCTGCTGGGGTCAGTGCTGCCGGCCAGGAGCAGGGGTACCCCCCGGTCCCCAGCACTCGTCCCGTGGTCAGAGAGCTATCAAGAGACAGGGAGGTTGTTTTGGAAGCATTTTCGTGTGGATGGCTGTTCTTTTTGGTATAAATTTGCCATTCCGGCTTCTGAAGTCCACCTTTTAGAAACGCTTCCAGGGTAGGCATTATCTGATATCTGCCAAAAACCTGGCTTTCGTGGTCTGGCAAGACCCGTGCAACAGGGGCTGCGCGCACACACTGCCCGCTGTACCCATCCCTCCTCCCGTTTGCCTCAATGCTCCTGGGAAGAGGCAGGACCTGGAGCTCTTGGAAGGCATGCTGGTGTGGGAAGGGAACTTGGCATCTCTGGTGAATAAATAATATCAAATACGTAGCTGTTTTATGCATTAAAACAAAGCTTTATGAAAGGCAAAAGACAAAGGAAAGGCCCTGCTGACAGCTCGGTAGGATTTTACTGTGGTGCCTGACATCTTCTGGCTGCTGGAGCCTGGGGACCACTTGTGGGTCTCAGCTTGGTTCAGCGACCTTAAGCATCTGAAGTAGCCTTGATGCTGGCCACCCTGGTTTCAGCTTCCCGGGGCTGTGGTACTGCAGACCTTGCTGCTGCTTCCCTTGTCTTCCAGAAACGGGGCATGAGCGGGGCGTTTGCAGGGATAGAGGTTTGTGGTGGGTGCACAGAGGGTGGTTATGTGAAGAGGTAAGTACTCATGTGCTGCACAGCAGCTTCCCGCTTCCTTCCCAGCTCCGAACTCTCACACAAGAGCAAGGATCCTCTTGAAATTTGACCTTTTTCCTCAGTTTTACTCCTTGTATTTGGTAATTGCTCCTCCCTTCTTTCACAAAGCCGCACAGTAATCGGGTGACATCCCTGACTCATGCTATTTGGCCTTGTATGATGGGGCCTTTCTATTTGTTAGGCAAAGCCTATTGATTTAATTTCTGTATCATTATTCAAGCTAATATGGAATATGTCACTGATGATGGTGCATGAAATCGAACAAAGCCTGAAAAACAGGGTGAAATATTAAATAAACCTTGCCAAAGGACGGGAAGGAGGTGGAGGTGAATGTGCAATAAGGTTACATGGTGCCGTGGCTGCTGCTCCGCCTCTCCGGCTGCACGCAGGCTGTTAGTGCCTTCGGCTTCTGGGAAATGTTGGTAGGGCCACCTGAGCTGGTCAAACACCACCACTGGTCGCTGCTGGGGGACACGGATTGGAAACCATATCAAATAGCAAATGGCCGAGCTTGTATCCAACCCCATCTAGCTCCTGTGCCACGGTGCAGCTGCAGCCGTGGCTCTGGAGGTGACGCCGGCAGAGCGGTTCGCTCCATGGCTGCCTGGGGTGGGAGGAGGACAGGACCTTTCCACCTAGTGCCAGGAAGATGAGAGCTGTCTGCCGAGGTGGATATACTGTCCCTTTCACCAGCGCTTCTTGGCCTAAGCAGAAATAGCCGTCATACTCGCCGTTACACATAAATATATAATTATGCATAAAGATGAGTCTGAAGAGCGTGTACGAAAGCAGACATGTCTGTGGCCGGTTGTCCAGGCACTGTGGGAAGACCTATCAAAAGCAGCTTTCTCTGGGCTCTCGGGGTAACTTGCCACTAGATGTCACAGCGTGCTTGGGTTTGCAGCGGGGGACCAGGAGTGCCACTGGTGCTGGGGACCCCCACCCAATCCACTCACAGCGGGGGAGAAGCTGTCCCCTAACGTCCCGCTGTTGGACCGAAACAAGTAAATAGCATCTTTATGTCTGTGCTTTTCTTTTAGAGCATTTTGGAAATATTCCTCGATTTCATATGTCATTCAGCAAAGTCAGAGAGAGCAATAGGTGAATAAAGAGGTTCACCTGCTGCCGGCCCGCGGGGGTGACCCCGATGGGACCCCTCCTCTGGCAGGTATCCAGTGGCCCTTCTCCCACTGCAGCAAATGGCAAACCCTCGTTAGCGTCAGTTAATTTAGCAGGAGCACACTATCTGTGTTTCAAAAGCTTTTGCTCCAAGGGGGACACGTTTTGCCATCAGTCCCATTCTCACCAGCACGAGGCAAACGGAGGCCAGAGCTCGTGCAGCCGGCTGGTACCGACCTCTGCCTAAACCATATCAAACAGCTATTTATAGGTGCACAGGAAACCATGCTGGGCCCTGGGCTTTCTCTCTCATCTAGGTTGAATCTTTAATCAGCTCAGCAGCGCAGGGAACGTTAATTTTGTGTGCTTTTTCATTGAACATTGCGCTGAGCAGTGGTGGAATATGTACGTGGTCGGGTTTGGGCAGGCTGGTGATGAGATAGGCAAGTCATCTTCTAAACTTGTTACAGCTTTATAAAAAAATGGGTATATCGTTAAAAGACTAGGAGAAGATTAGAGTGAGATGCATTTGCTGAATACATAAATGAATGACAGCATTTAAGACCTCCTGGTGGAAGTGATTTATGTACAGACTCAGACTGGCGAGGCCATGCCACCACCCGTACCCAGGCAGGTCTTCGGTGAAGTGCAGCTGTTGAAGTAACGATGGCATCACTCTGCTGCATTCATTCGCCATCACAAATGAGCTTGTTTTTGACAATCTCAGGCTGAACAGATGACACATGAGGTGTTACCTGGGATGGAGGGTGGTAGTCTTTCCTGGTGTTCAGTAGCATCACTTCCCTTGAGACCCGGATCTGCCCAGCCTGAGCGGGGATCTCGTGCTCTGATCGCTGGTCTTCAACCTGGAGAGCAGCTCCCCGGCCAGGACCCTGCTCGCCCCTCGCACGCAGGGACGCGGCGGGGGGTGCAGGCACGCTGCGAGGGGAGGCAGGACCGGTGCACCGCGTGCGCGGGGAAGGCAGCCGCTGCCCGTGCCCCCCCCGGATCGCAGGCTGCGTCCGCCCTCGGTCTCCTCCCGGCAGGACAGATCCCGGCACCTTCACACATCGTGGAGCGCTCACTCGTCCGGATGCCCCAGAGTCTGCGGGGAGCAACCTAACCTAAGGTGGTATGTGCGTATGAGTAGGAGAGTTCTATTTCCGAACAGCAGCTGCACACCAGCCGCGGCTCACACGGTTCTGTGCCGCAGGAGATCCCCCGCAAGTGACCTTCAAAGACCAAGAGCCCGCTCCCAGGCTGGCCATGATGAGCAGTTCCCTGTCAGATAGATACCACTGCCAAAGAGGGGAAAAGGCAAAGCAACATTTTAACTTTATAAACCACACTTTTTTTCAAGTGTACCTATGAATCCGATTCTTTTTTTCTCCCCATCTCCAGAAAACAGGGCTGTTCCCTTTGTGGCTCTACCTGCTATGTCAGCACGTGAAGATACTCTTATAGGATGTAAGGGTTTTTCAAAAGGGTCCATAAATTAATAAAACATTCCTAAAAAGCCTGTGGTTTTCAAAAGTCATCTAGAAAGAAAACTCATTTTGAACCTCATTGCCTTTCAATCTGTAGCAGATCTGCTCTTGCAGTCACCACTGAGGCTGTGGACGCAGCGTGTCTCATCAGACCACCATAGCGGAGGGCTCGAATATGTTCAATGCTTTAACTGATTAGGCTACTAATTAGAGAAGCTAGGGAGTTGTTTAAAGCAGCTAGAAGGACAAATAGCAGGGATTTTTCCTTGAACTGCTTCCAAACTGATAGCACATTAAACAAAGAAGAACTTGGAGAAATTTAAATTACAGCTTGTGACCTGAATGTCAGATATGGTGCTGCACATACACCGAGGAGCGTGTTCTCTGCAGCAGACGAGATGGATGGGGTATAGCTGCAAACCACTCGCTACTATTAATTTTCACCACATGAATCTTCCTGACCAATAACACATTATTATTTTGTTTCGTCTGGGATTGCCTTCCCCCCACCCTGCATGGCACCAGTCCAGAATATGTACAGATCTTACTTAGTCACGGTTAGTGACTGTGCCTTAATATTAGGAGTCTCCCAAAATACTTACTGTGCTGCTTTCTCCTTAGAGAACGAGGCTTGAGCCACCCCATCATTCCCATCCACCACCTGCAATAACTATCACAGCAAAAGGTGCTTTGAGCAGAGCAGGTTGCTCCTCCGGAGGAGAAGAAGGGTTTCTTGGTTGGGGGCCACCCTTCCGCGCTGGGGGGTCAGAGTCCGGTTTCAGCTCTGGGCAAATGGCAGAGCCTCACCGCGTTTCAGAAACCCATCGCTTCCCTGTTCTGGTGGGGGCGGGAGGACGGACGCTCGGGATACAGGGAGAGAAGAGAAAAGGTGGGATGCATACAACCACCAAGAAAACCGGCAAAAGCTTCTTCTCCGGGCTGCCCCAGCCTGTCTTAAGGCTGAGCGAGGTCCTCGCAGAGGAGGCAGCGCTGCATCTCCTGTGGCTTGTCGGGGGCTCCCGGGGGCTGGCCGGGGCCGTAGTCCCCCCGCCGGGGAGGAAGACCCCGGTCCGGTGAACACAGCATCCCCGCAGCGGGCGGGAGCAACCCAGCGCCGGCTCCCCGTGCTCAGCCGGGGCCGGGACACGGGCAGAGGTGGGAGCTGGCAGCTGGGGAATCAGCGTCACCCCCGGGGGCGACGGCCACAGCCTGGCTTCTGCTCCGAGCAGCCAACGCCACGTGAGGCTGCCGGCCCGAGCCTCAACTGCTGCCGGAGCGCGAGGAAGGAAGCCTTCTCCTGCGTGGCGTGGGAGGCTGGCGTTGTCTAACAAACAGGTTTACTCTTGTAGGATGGGGCTGGGGCTTAGAACAGCAACTCTTTGGAAAAAAAAAACCAACACTTAAAAAATTAACATAAATCCAATTTTCTGCAGTTATCACCAATCTCAGATTAATTCCGCAGCATGACCAAACTGCTGCAAGGCCCTCACACTAGTATGTTTAATATATACTGGTGTATATATTAAATGTGATTTCCGGACACATTAGGGTTTCTCAAGGAGAGTGCAGATAAGGCGCGGGCTGGGAGGCAGCTGGAACCAAGTGCTCTGCAGGAGGAGTGTGTGCGCACAGAAACATACAGGGCCCTGAGTTTCCTTTCACTTTTTTTTTTTCTGCACCCCTGTGCTGTTCTGTCACCCTCAGATGTGTCAGCATTTGATCTGCACCAGCGAAAGAGCTGAATCCGGAGCCTGGCAATTCAAACTCGCCAAGGAAAGCCTAGGGTACGTCGAAGGGCAGCGTGGTTAGCCCGGCTCCAGAGCAGCCGCTGGGAGGAGGGCGGTGAGGGGAAGATGCGGCACTGGGGGCTGCAAGGCAGGTAACTGGCTGTCCTAGCAGCTTGCCCTGAGCTGTCATCTGCACAGCCAGGTGGTTTGACGGAGGCTTTAGCGTTGCTTCACTCCTTTCCTAAGGCTAAGTGAAAACTCCTGGAAGGGAAGTGCGTTAGCTTCTCCTCCTCCTGAAGTCAGAAGAAGACTTCTTCCCATTTATCCCGCTGCCATGTCGGCTGGATTCGTACAGACTCATGCCGGTTTCCCCGTGGCTGAGCGCAGTGCCCCTGAAGCTGTGATCTGCTGGTGCCACGACAGTCTGCACTTGCTAGTTGTAGGCAAGCTGCCTCTTCAGCTTGCTTCTAGGCTCTACCTTCAGAGCTGCCTAACTTTTTAACGTTTTAATGCAATGTGCTAGGGAGTTTGCCTAATCTAAAGCACCTGGTGTGCGGCACCTGCCGAGGGCAGCACTGCCCTTCCCAGAAAAGGGTCGCCCCTCCTGGCACCCCCCCACACCCCCGTGGGTCCTGCAGCCTGGCTGGGGCTGGCCTTGGTGCGCGCACAGCTAACAAGGTTTCTGCTGCATCCCTCGTCTCAACAGCAAGGGACTTCAGGCACAGGTCGGGCTCCTGAGGTGTGGAGCTTGTCCATCTCTGGGAAAGAGAAATTCCTCCCTGGGGCCTTTACTGGAAGCGGTTGGATGGCAGGGAACGCCATGGCTCTGCTTCAGGGGCCGTACCTTTCCGGATGAGGAGGCAGCGATGATGCCCCAGAGCCAGCAGGTCTCCAAGTGGAAACAGACCCCAAAACCTTTCTGTGCCCAGTGAAAGCACACAGGAGAGGAGCTGCCCAGTATCTACCTGAATTAAGTATCTGGCTCAACATCAGACCAACTGAGTCAGTGGGCATTTTTCCTTTGGTTTCAGAGCTGTGGGGTGGTTCCTCCATGACCTGCCAACCATAGCCCCGGATCCGTCTGCGCGGTCAGGCATGGCAGCGAGCTGGAATGAGGGGGGCATGCTGGGCACGAATAGGAAGGACTTTGACTGAAGTCCTAAGACCACTGAACACTTTGAGACCAGCCGTGCACACTCTTCAGCGCACACAAGCAGAGCCCCCGTGCAGTCGGTCCCAAGGTACGGGATCCACCCCTCAGTTTGTCCTGGAGTCACCACGGCCGTTGGCACAGGAGTGATCTTCTGTGGCCAGGAGAAGAGAGCACACGATGTTCGGGGAGGAGAGGTCAGGTCTCTTCCTGTTTAGATGTTTTCAAAAAATGCTTGAGCATTTTAGTGGAAAAATGACTGAGGGAACCATCCAAATTAGGAAATGGGAAACACTGCGGTAGCATAAATAGAATTTTGACAGCTGAAGTGAGAGGCAAGTGTTGTCAGGCAGGGCTGGTAAGCAGGCTGCTGGGCCAGCAGCTCTTGCTGAAGCTCCACAGCCAAGGGGCACGTTCTCACTGCCACGCACAGGGACGTCCCTACTCAGCAGTCGTTACTAGTGTTTTGCCAGCTTGGATGTCGGAGCCAAGTCACTGAGTGTTTTTCATCTCGGGTTCTCCCAACACAGTGCCAACAGTCAGTAAGATGTGTCCTTCAAGTGGGTGACTCTTAGTATTTCCAGCGGTGGATACTGAAAACTATGACACTAAAGGTTTTATGGTGTATAAATTAGTAGGAGACTTTCCAGTGCCAGGTTACCTGTGCAATGAAATTAGCCGTTCATATATAATGTCAGCCCTGCTCTTGACTCTTTCTCCCCTTCAGCAAATCACTGAACCTCCCCAAGCCCCTTTCTAGCCATATGTTAAGTTGATGTAATGCTGCTTTTAAGTCTGTACAATTGCTCAATTACTCCTGCATCTGATTGCAAGTAATACGCCCTTAGGGCTATGATTCAGTTTTGCCCATTCATTTGCTGTGTGACCTTGAGCACCACATTAAATATACTTTTAATATTCAAAGGAAATGTGCTCATTTATGCTCATGATCATGCTATCCAAACTCCTACTCTATACCTAACTTTCCAAGCAGGGTCTGCCTGTTATTTATTGCAAAATTTAAAGACAGAAGCTAACCCCTTCTAAAACACAAAAGAGATTTGGGAGCCTAAGTTCCATTCAAATTCACCTCAAGCGAGTTTCAATGGAGCTTGAAGAGTCTAAGAAATTTAGATACTTCTGAAAATGTCACCCTAGCTGTACCTCCAGGGTCTGACATTACACAGACACCTGAATTACTAAGGCAAGTTCCCTTTGCTGATCCAACCTGATTGCTGCGGAGCTTGCAAAGCATTAAGTATGCACATATTTAATGTCTGCTAATGCTGGAGGGGGAGGACGCCTCAATGTGAAAACTATTGTGCATTTAAATGTGTTCTTCTTCAAAGCTCATCTCAACCCCAAGCCGAGTAATAACAGCTTCCTCCAGCTCCTGGGCAGCTATTTTAGAGGGGCTGCCTGGTGCCGCTTGCTTTCTTATTTTAGTCACCTGTATGTTCTGTGCATTGGAGAGATGAACTATTGAATCAAGGAGTGGTGTCTGTTTGAAGAGAAGTCTTCTGGAAGAATGAGTGGCCAAGGGAGAAGTGTGGGTAGAGCTTGTCCTGTCACTAGGATTGGCCCCTGCCTGTGATCATACAAGGTTTTTGAGACTGTCTTCTCTTGTGCATGTTTGCATAAGGATCTACTGTGGTCTTCTTTAACTTTGTTGTAAGATCGCTGTGAAATAACACAGACAAGAAGCAAACCTGTTTTCTGAATATTTTAAGAACTTGTACCTTAGGTTTTTGTGTATGTTAATTGAAAGTAAATGAGGCTTGGAAGAGCAGCCAGTATGGGTTTGACCCTGGGACCATTCTGGGAATAAGCAAACATAAATAACCCTTTCCTAAAAATGTCTTTTGCAACCCCACCCTTCAGGAGCGATCGTCTCTGCAACGATGTAAGCCTGGACAACATTGGCAGCCAAGGGCTGAACTTCAGCTCTCGTTCAGGCTCAGCAGTTACAAATAGCATCCTGGAACCAAGAGGCGAATTGCTGAGAAACCACGTACCACGTAGAGGGAGTGAGGATTGCAGAGTCTGGCTGCTTGTCGTCCCAACCCAATGAAAAGCCATGGGCTGGGGGACAAGAGGTTGGAGTGGGACCTCAGTGATGGCGGCAGCAGGATTTCATCCCCACTCAGTGTTCCTCCCCGTACCTGTATTGCAAAGGATTTAAACTACAAAATCTGTGCACTGCTATTAATGCATTAGCGTTATGAGCAGCTAGTGTCGGCACACCTGTAAACAGGAGCTCTGCTGTGCAAGTTAGTTCTTTGAATCTGTACAGTGCTTCGTGCTCCTTGCCTGTGAAACAACATAGAAATAAGTGTGATGTGTAATTTCTACAAATACCCCAGCTTCTACATAGGAAGCCCTCAAACCGCTGAAATAGTTATAAGACATCAGCGAAGACGAGGGCAGTGATAGACTTGAATGGTTTAAAAAAGTGAAGCTACCAGACCTCAGCTGTGTTCTGATTATTTTCTTAGAATTTGCTTCCTTTTCATTGCTTTTTTTATACTGAGACATAAATAATGTTAAATTCCAGATCACCCATGGGTCTGAAGTTTAGCTGTAACAAGGACTTCTGCCAACTTTTACAAAAGGATTTTGCTAACATGAAAGAAAAATAGCTCATACATAATAAACACTCCTCCTGACCCATGTTATCCTTTTGCATTTAAGGTCAAACATTTCTGAAAGGGAAAAAAAAAAAAAAGATAAAGGGGATGCAGAGAGTCAGCTGCAACAACAACCCAAACCTCTGTGTGAAGGTCCTCCCATCAGGGTTTTGATTTTCAGACTGTTCACAGCTGCCACTACATTTTTTCCTTGGCCTGAATAATGTAAATACTGGGCTGGTAGGGCTTTTCTTTACACTGGTGTAAATCTAGGTTGGAGCTCAAACCTTGACTTGACCATGCACACACTTTATCCCTGAGATCTCAGCAGGACAGCATGTGGTATAAAATTAATCACGGGTGTAAATCTATGCAGGACTTTTGCCCAGTTCTGCGAATTTCACTTCGGACGACCTCAGAGCAGTTCCTCTGGACTTTAGCTGGTGCAACACAGGCCGAATTTGGTTTAGTACATTCTGCTGTACCCACCATGGAGGTTCTAGCCAAGAACAGCTATTTGGTAATAAACAGATAATTCTGAAATTCTTCCAGTTTTCTTTTTCTTAGTAATAAGTCTCTCTGTCCTGCCAGAGAAAATACCTACAGGTTTCATAATCAGCTTATTCTGCTGCTGAACTGATTATCTATTTTGAATAGCTAAAGTAGATGTTCTTTTCGCAGATAATGAGTAGAATACTTATCTCCTTTTATATTAACTCCTTTCTCCAAGCCCATGCCCTCACGATTCACAGAAGACTAGTGAATATTTAAGATGTGGTGGGAGCATGCTGGAGATGAGGTGTTATCATACAGTGGCCAATTTCAAATTCTACTGACGGTTAAGCGAAGATGCTAAAAATGCACTTGAAAGAGGACTGGCTGGTTTAGAAGACTGGCAGCAGGAGAGAGCTTCTGGGCAGTTGGGGGCTGCTCTGAGGTCCGTGTGCTGGGTCGGAGCGTGGCCGGGCTGGGGAGGCCAGGCTGCCTTCCTCCTGCCGCCCTGAGAGCTGCCTGCCGTGCCAGGGCCAGGATGCGCTGTGCCGACCATGACACGAAGCTGGCCTTGTGGGGCTGCTGTTCTGGCAGCCCACCAGGCTTTCCCCCAGGTGCAGTCAGGGGAAACACCAGTTTTCAGAGCTTTTTCTGATGCGACACACTCTCTTTTGCCCACTTTCTAGAGTTTGGGCAAGCCTGACTCTGCTTTTAGAAAGTCATCTCTTCAATCTGTTTTGATGCAAAAAAAAAAAAAGTAAGCAAAATAATAAAAGCTCTACATAGAAAACCATAAAGTGACCAGGCCCTGCAGTACAGCCCACTCACTCATATATGCTGGCTTCACCCTGTGCCTGGAAAATTCCACGCTATAAAGAGTGAGTGCTCGAGTTTGCGGTGAACTGGGGGGAGGCTGTACTCACGTGAACGTATGGCGATCTCCACAAGTTGTGGCATGCCCCGACGCTGGTTGTCACATGGAGACATTGCTTTCCACATTTCCTACAGTTGGTGCTTACTGTACCGGTCCTTTTAGACTCTGCTGCTGCCTAGCTGAGCTTTGAGCCATAGCAAGGGCCCTCGGGGAGCATGCAATGCATGTCCCAGGAACCACCAGCCGTGGTCTGAAGACTATCACGACAGCAGCGGCTCCTGCTCTCAACTCCTGGGAGCCGGGGTGAAAACTAGTTACTTCTACGTGCCAGGTTGATTGACACAATCCCGTGTTCTCCTGAGTAGACAAAGAGCGCAACCCTCCAGCCGGGCAGCTGAGATGCTTGGGTTCCCCGCTGGTCATCGCCCCAGAAGAAGGGGTGTTCGTACCCTCGACAGTCCTCACCCCAGTTTCCCTGGGCTTTCTCCAGTCACCCTCTGGTAAGGGGAGCTGCTTCCCCCGAGGAGCATGCCACCTTTTGATGCTCTGTCGTGTTGACAAAAGGGCTGAATTCCTCTTGTTTCTTGAAATAAACTTACAAAACCCTTGACCTTCCTGAGCTGGAGGAATATGTTTACAGATTGTTTAATTCCATTTGTCTTCCTGAGTGTGTGAGAGAGACGAGTGTGTCGTTAAGGGAAGGGGAGCCGGAGAGCGGTGTGACCAGCCCATTGCGAGATCATAGACAAGACACTGCTGAATCCCATCCACTTTGCAGTGTACAGCCATTCCCATTAAATTTTGGAGGGGCAAGGAAAGGCATTATTTAATGGAATCCCCTGTAATTTTTCCTTTATATAAAGCTCACGACCACAGCAGTATGCCAGAAAAAAATAATATCTTGTGTATTATGTTACCTATACTTGCAATGTCTTCCAGGACACCGGTGCTTGTAGACCTCTAGAAAAATATCAGGAGATAATTCTGCAGCAGGTCTTCTCTAGTGTTATACCATCTAAACTCATCTTTAGATGGTGTATCTGAAGTCAGGGTAACCAGAAGAAATGAAGCTTATCAGAGGACAAAAGAGGCAAAACACAGGGAGGGGAGGTTACTGGTATACCTAAATTAATGTTTATGGCTTTATTTAAAGGCCTTAGAAGCTGGAAGAAGCTCTTTAAGACAGAAACCATCTTTGCTCTGAGGCTGTAGTGCTGGGAGGTCTCATGGGTGTTATCACCAGGTACTTGTAATAATGTCACCATTTCCAGGACTCTTAGCACAAGCAGCATGGCAGAAGAGGAATTGCTAAGGGTAGCTGACTGAGGATAATGGATAGCAGGATGAAATTGAGGGGAAAAACTTAATTGGAATTAACTAGCTGAGAAAAGCCTCTTGATCTGTCAGACAGTGAAATTGCCTCCCAAGAGCAATGGTATAGTCCCAACCACATGGGCATTTAAAGCCAGTCTAATGCCTATGATTCCCTGAGTTAACTGGAGTATCTCAATAATTGGAACTGACACAAAGATTTATCTTCTTTGATTGACTAGCTTTCATAGAGGCTCATCTCTTTGTGGTACTGCACAGAGCTTTCAGGGCAGCTGTTTGCACTTAAACTGCCAGAAGCTGACAATATGTACCCATTTCAGCTCTTCAAATGTGTTCTTTGAAAAAACACTTAAATCACTGGAATAGACAGTACTAATCAGTCTGCAGGAAAATGGAGCATCCTTACCTGGGGCTCACTGCTATAAATCTTTCTGTGCCAATGCTCAGTTATCATACAGCAGTAGAAAGCCGTTTAGGTGCATTACTGCCAAATGCCCAATCAAGCTGAAAAATTGGGCTGATTTTGGCCAAGACAATAAAAGGAAAAGGTGTGTTGCCAAACGTATAAAAACAAATGATTGGTATTTCAGCAGAAGCTCCCATTTACAACAGAGAAGGATTAATCCCACTAAGATGATGGAAATGATATCCCATGCTGATTTCAGAAAAGACAGTGTGCGGCAGCAAGCTGGCTCTAAAGGGTGAGGTTTGTAAGGAGGTTTTGTTTTCAGCATTGCCCATTCGCCTGCTGTGTGATCCTGTGCAATGGCAGCATATGTCCTGTGTCACTCTGCCTTCTCCAGTTCAGCATAGCTCTTCCGAACACCACCTTCCCCCCATATTTTGGTCCTTTTTACAGTATGGAGATAGGACCTGGGGAACTGAGATGCCTCTTTTGCTATGGTGAAGCACAACACTTTGGAAATCAGACTTTACAGAAATACTAGCTCTCAAGCTGATTAGTGTATGCGATTTACGAGATACACCTAAATGCATCAGGTTGGAAGCAGATAGAGGAATAAGCTGTTGCTACCAAATGAGATCCACTTGGCGTGTTCGCTAATTGCAGCACCTGACAAGCTGCAGGTAATAGCTTGTGGCTGTTCATGCTTGCAAGGTTGCAGGAGGACTGACTCACAGCCTGGCTTCTCAGCCTAGTGACACAGCCTCTCAAAAGCACAGCAGCCTGTAAGCATACATTTCCACGGAGAAAAGTCGTGCAACCTCAGCCTACAGGGAGAGAAGCCGGAGCAGTTCTGCTGACTCTCTTGCAGGTTTCCTTTGAGAAGTCACTTCATCTCCGGCTGTTTCCTCAGACTTGTCCGTTTGCCGGTCCAAAGGGCAGCTTCGCCGTCCTTCCAGCGTCTGCCCCACCTGGAAAAAGGAAGCTTCATGCTCTGACGACTTCTCTGATGCTTCAAGCTGGCTGAAGTCTTGCTCTCCCATTGTACCCTTAAGGTCACTAACGGGTAGACGTGCACGCTCTCGCTCCTCCGCAGGCTCCTCCACCAGCCACAGCCGCCGCTTGCCTGCAGGCTGACACGGACGGTGTGGGGGTGCGAGACAGTTCCTCTGCACCAGGCTCTGTGTGTGTGTGTGAGTGTGAGCGTGAGAAAGAGTTTGTTTTCTTGCTTGCCCGCCCTACTGCTTCTTGGCCTTGCATGGTGAGACACAGGAGCAAGCGAGCAAAGCAGAGGGGAACGCAGGAGGACCCTCCCTCGGGGACGCCCAGGAGGGACATGGGTGCCAAGGGGGGCTGCGGATTCGGGCGGTGGGACACTACGGCACTGCCCGGCAGAGAGGCACTGCTCTTACCTAGCGGGCCGAGAGACGCTGGCTCGCAAGCACGCCGAAGCCGTGGGGAAACCACTCATCTCGTTGTGCCGGATACGTCCCAGTCACCGGTGCCTGTGGTTTCTGGAAGGTGCTGAGCTCCTCTCTGGTTCAAAGCATTTCTTTTCCCAAGGTTTCAAGGTCTTCAAGTGCAGAGAGCCGGTTTGCATTTGCTGTTCTGTATGATTGGTTGTGCTGGTATGACTCTGCTGTTCACTGCCTAAATGAGACCTAGTTAGGGAAATGAATGTAAATTAAATATGCTAATGTTTTGCCTGGAATGTTGTCAGGTATTATATTCCTCATATTCCTCATAGTGGAATATTATCCACTATGAGGATAATATTCTGATTTACTTTTGAAGAGTAAATGGTTATAAGGGAGTTTGCATCTCACTGGAGCATTCTTTTTCAAACTGCTCTTTCTTCTGCTATGAGAAGGTTGGGTTAAATATATCTATACAGATACAGGGAGAAAAAGTTGAAAATTTAAAGTGACAATTAAGGAGAGAGTTGGTAGAAAATGGTTATTTAAAGATTAAAAAAAAGGGCAAAAAAGAAAATGCTGAACATGCACTTTGAGAAATTTAGGCTTTGGGTAATATCTGCAAAGCTGGAGCCAATTGGTATAACAAGGAATTTTACACAGATGTATATTACTTATTACACTCTTCTATTAAGTTTCTTCATTCATTCTATTCTTTGTAAAGTCTTCTCAGTAGATCCTGTGTTCTGCTGAGCCTGATTGTCTCTGCATGTGGGCTCTAGGGTTATCAAGTAAATCCTTTTTTTCAGAAGAAAAAAACCTTTCAGTCCGAAATGAACCAGCTGGATGTGGGCCGGGCAGGGTCTAATGGAGAGCCCTTTAGCTGATGGACATGGACCAACTCCAGCCAGTGATGGCCACCAAAGCATCCCACAAAAAGAACTTCTTGTAAGAAGGCCCTGCTGCCATTTCCAACAGCCTGCAGCAGGAGCAGCAAGCAGCCTCTGTATTTACTCTCCACTTGGCTTGGGAGGGTTTTGCTTCTGGCCCACCATTCCCAGGCTGGTTTCCCACACCTCTTCTCCGTCAAAAAGTCCTTGAAGAGTGCTGGCCTGAAACTGTCAGCTCGTGTTACAAGCCACAAATCCTGCTTCTTCCCATGTTGTGCAAGAGTGCAAATAAATAAATATTGGTTGTAAAATGATTCGGTCTTTATGAAATCCAGCTAGACTGCTTGGCTTTTAATAGCTTCAGCCCTGAATTACACGTCTGGACTAGACACAGTGCAGAGATGAATTTCCTTTAATTTGTTCCAGAGTAACTCACCATTTAATTTAACTGAGCAGTTCCTTGTTCTCCTATTCTGGAATGATGGATTGTGAAATGCACTCCTTTAAATTAATCCAGACGCTTGATTTCTGTCAGCAGAGTAATCTTTCTCAGTGGTATGCTAAGTATGCTTTTAAAAGGTATGGTGAATATGAATGCTATGCACTTGGTTGATGATTTAAGTGTTTACACTTTCCAAACATTGCAGAAAAAACAAATACAGCTTAGCTGCATTTTTTATAACCTTTCAGAAGTGATCACTCAAATAACATCAAAAGGACTTAAATGGATTTCTAAATTTGATGGTACAAGTGAGGGCAACTCCCCTCTCATCAGAGAACCATCAATTTGAAATGGGGCTGAGCAAAGCTTATAATATTTCTGATTGCAGGGCTTCCATAGATCATCCAGAAAGCCTTCTATTGGAGCCATTAATGGTAAAATATTTCATGTGGGTGCTGTCACTGCTTGTGCTGGCTTGATATTGCAAGGGAGCGGTGCCTTTTTTTTTCTTCGTTTGCTGTTTTTACTTCTTAAAGATGAAGTGGGGCAATTCTGGAGAGGAGAAAAGAGGCAGCGTATGAATACTTGCTATTTCTATAGCGTCTCCTTTACAAGAACTGCAAAAAGTTATAGTGAAGTTGAGTAAGTGATATTGATGTAAACCAACCCATCAGGTCCTATCAGCCCAGACACTCCCTCACTCTGCGTTATCAGAGGTAAGGACTAGCTGAATGCCACAGCTAGAAATTGCACAGCATTCCCTGGGTCCAGCTGGAACCTGACAGCAATAGTTATTCTTAAATGTGGGAAGACAAGACAAATCCTCCTGTCACTGAAATATGTGGCAGTGCTTTTTAGGAAAAGGTAAATGTCCCTGAACTTGTAGCAACACATGAACTGCAGTACACACTTGCCTACCCATTCATTCTTGGCAGGTTTACACCTGCAGAAAATGGCACATCTAACAACTGACCTTGGCTGAAATCTGGGTTCCTACTTCATATGTAGGGTGTCCTGATTTTGGCTTTTCTTGCAATGTGTTGGAAAGGGCAAGTGGCTGGAATCAGGCCGCTTGAATAGAGATGGTATCTTCTCTGCAAAACAGATTTAAATCTTACTGAGAAATATCTAAAAGACTTGTATTATCCAAAATATTAGGTCAAGATGTTTTGCAGAAAGTGAGAAACTGAGCTCTTCTGCAGGGCACAACTTACAAGGTGATTGCATGTGCTGACATCCTAGTATTGACAGGATAACGTACTTTTTTCTTGATCCTTCTAAAGCCTTGTACATATGGAATGCATACTTGACTTGTTACCTTACCTAGGTAGCTAACGTGTACCTTATACCTTCCAAATCTAACTCTGCACCAGCCTATGACATTTGGCGCAAATAATTTTGTGGATATTTAGCAAGCAGAGGAAATGGCACGTGTATTTTCTACTATTCTGAATTAGCCACCTTTATCTGCCTCATTGCTTAAAAAAGAAAGTGAAGAATTGAAGTCTGCTTCATATGTCTTGCCAGCCCTCTCTCAGGACAACACATACTGTTGTGACCTGCCAACTCCATGTCCTATAATAGCCTACACAGCCAAGCCATCTAAGGAAAAATTGTTTGGCTCCGTAAGGTAGGAGCTGTGTTGTGCCTGGATACAAACAAGAATGTGGGCAGCCTCCCATCAGAAGCAGGCTGTCACCAAACTTCACTTCAGGCTTAGGCAAGGACTGGATACTGCTGAAATCTGAAGTAAGCTAAAGTAAATCACGATCTTTTTATCTGAAGTGCTTTTATTAATGGGTTTTAGTGGTTTGGGTGGTTTAGTGTCAGTATTTCTTTTTCTAACACCTTAACAGCAATCTTCTTCACATTCAAAATGTGTAAAATACTCTTCTTTTGAGTTTTGAAAGTCTGCTATAGCAAAGTAGTTCAATAACCAACCCAAAGGCTTTAAGGTCTTAAACCCAAGCTTTACTGGCCTTGCTACGTTTCCAAGACAGAAACCGATTATAAAATTGGTTTGCAGTAGTGCCTGGATAGTGGATGCCTTCTACACCCATCCCGTGGTAGTGGAGACCTTGTGGTCCACTGGAGATGTTATGGAAGATACAGCCATGTATCTTAAATGTATACTAAATTAGAATTAAAATCCAACTGGGCTTTTGTCTTCGCTTCACGCTGTTGTGCGATAGGACCATTGGCTCAGTTTGTCTTCAGATCTAGGCTTAGAGTCTTTCTTAGAACTGGCAAAGGTTCGTTAGCCAAAATGGGTGCTTTCAGCTCCGCTGGGAGAGGAGCTGGGAGAGGTTGAAGGACCTGACAGAGATCACAGAACCAAAGTTGGGTGTTGATGTCTTCGGTAGTGACCTTGGGTTCTTTGTTATCCCCTAAAACGCAAATCATGACTAAACCACGATTAAGGCTCGGTGTCTCAAGGCAGTTGCACTGTGAGTACCCAGCTTGTCTCACAAAGGACTTTTTGCCAGGGTGCTGAGAGCCTCCCAGGTGCTTGCCAGGGGCTTTGTATAAGCTGGTGTGAGTCGCAGGCCACTCCATAAGCTGCTGCAGTGCTGCGCTCGCTTTGGGCCAACCAGCTTGGGTACTCTTGACATTTCTGGATGTCTTTAAACATGTAATGCCGATAGAAATGTTGTTTAAATATTTGTGAGTTATTTAAAAATAGTGCGTCAAATAAGCAGCCTTGTGACGCCCGACAGATATCTGGCTCGGACGAGTGCTTTGGTGAAGAAGGAAGAGGTCAGCATGAGTTATGTACACAACTTAAACTCTGACGAGAGACACGCTGGGTCCATAAAACACAGAGCAAAACTAGTCCCCCGTTGGAAAGCCCCCGAGCACGCAGGGCGCCGAGGCGAGGGAGTTCGGTGGCGCGGAGCAGCCGCAGCTGCCCTGGAGCCTGGCTGGAGGGATGCTCGGCCGCCCTCCGGCAGGTCCGCCGCCGGGGCGGGAGGCGGCTGCCCGGGATTTCGGCGTGCCCCGGTGCGCGGGAGCTGGGGGAGCGTGGGTGTGCAAGCAGAAATGCTCTCTGAATGGAGACCTGGAGGACAGGCAAACTGTGCTGGGGCCGCTAGGCATCCCTGCTCCAGTTTTGGGCTATTTAGGCTCTCTTAATATTTCCCCTGCTTGGTGCCCATCTGCATTTTTAGAAAACTAAGTTTTAGGAGGCTCAAGGGAATGAATTTGCGTCCAACCATGCCTTTCAGCAGTTTCTTCTCGGTATTATTAGATAGAGCATTTTAGGTCAGGACAGGTGGGTGCTGGACAGAGGGGAAATGGGATTCCTGTGATAGATGTGAGCGCTGGACATTATCTATTAATTATATTAAATATTTATTTTACGAGCTTTAAAATATTCATAAAATGTTTTAAAAGTCGCTTTCGTATGTGAAGTGCATTCTCTTCTTTCAGTAAACAGTTATCATGTAGAGATTAAAATAAGCTACGAGGCATTGCTGAGATACATTATAATCTGTTAAAGAGGCTGAGCCTACTATAACATTTGAATCCAGTTTTATGTTGCCTTTAAATTGACTTGACACCAATTCCAGACCTATTGTAAAAATGAGATACATGATTAGAGCACCACTGTCATCTTTCCAAGGTTTTTGCTCTTTTTAGAATTGCTGCAAAGGAAATTATTTTTAAAGCATTCAGAATATTGACCTGTTTCTTGGCTCCTGTCACAATCCATATAATGGCTGCGACGGGAGATCCTCTGTAGTTACCTGTCTAGACAGCACATTTTGTACATTTGGAAAATGGATTTACAAGTTACGACTTTACTATTGCAATTTTACACTTTGCCTTACAGATTCTGATCTGTAGTTTCTTTTTTTTTTCTCATTTGTTGCTTTGTTCTTGTTCTTTTTGACACCTTCTTCTCATTTAAAGTGCCGAAGTGAAAAGCCAAAATGAGTCTCAGCTTCTCTGAGGTCCAGATACAAGCTGTTCTGCTTTTCAGATGAAAATGCTACATCTACTTATGGAATTTATTAAGGCTATTTATTGAAATCTTTTGGCTATTATTTCCCCCAAAGGGCAATTGCATTTTCATAAGTTTACTACAGGCCTAACTGGTGATTCAAATGAAAAGTTTAAGCATATGTCATAGAAAAGAGTGCATAGGAAAAAAAAACACAGAAAAAGAATAGCAGTGTTTTCTGGAAAGGTCTCAAAGATGTCAAAGAATTATCTGTTGATGATAAACTTGAGCCAGGAAAATAGCAAATGACATTAATTGTATCATAAAATCAGTCCACAATCCATAATGATAGATTTGGCTCAAATTAACCACCACAATTTTTTCCTTCTCTCTTGTTGACACATTCCTGGAAATAGATTGGTAAACACTCGTCAAATAGCTTTGAAAATAGTTTCAGCCTATGGGGGGAATGCAAACTGATCAAAGTTGCTGTGATATCAGTTGTTCATACTGAACAGCAGATTTGCTAGCTGTAGGTAAGATCTATTGGTCCCCAGTTATTCATCTGAACAAATTATGGTTTCACAAATACTTGCAAATAATGAAACAAGGATGTGAACATGGCCAGACTGAACTATTGTGGACAATTCAAGCAAGCATTTTTTAAATCTGTTTAATTGTATTCTATCAAAACCTCATTACCTTTCAGATTTTACTATCCTAGTAAGCAATTTCACCAATAAATTATCAAGATTTCCAAAGTTTATATATTCTAGTGCTTCTTATTCATGTGAGCTATTATACCTAGCTCTCCTGTAATAAAATACTACATGTTCCTTTGCATCGCATTGCTCACGTTGATGGCAATACCACATTAATGGTAATAACACTGGACCACCAGTTCCAAAATACTGAAATTCAGATGTCTTTTTAATTCTGTGACATTTATTTAGCTCAAGAAGTTCTTGGAAAAACTCACAAGCAAACCTGTCTCAGGAGATTTCCAACCAAGCAGATCTGACTGCATGTAGGGATAAGCTTGGGACAGTCTTTGATCTAGTATGGCACTTGCCTGTTGCTGCTTGCTGCGCTGTTAAGACATATAGTTAGAAACAGCAACTGTCTTTTCATGTGTAAAATCAATCTGCTAAAATTAGGAGGTACTGGCTTTGGCTGATTGGCAAAAAATTGACCTGTCTAGCTGCTTTGATTTGGTGCTGGAACGAGCATCCACTGGATCTTTGCGGAATCCTCTGTCCAGCCACTTTGTTCAACAGCCGAGATATAATGAAGCTAGGAAGAAAAATAAGCGCAAGGTACTATTCTGCTTTTCTGGTCAGGCAAGAAACAGCTGTTTTTCAAGAATGATGACAGAAAGAGGATCCAGAGTTTGGATACAGATCCTATTTAACTTGGTCTTGGTTCACAGCAGTATCACAGCAACGTCTGAAGTCCAGAGGGAAAAAGACTTGGCTGTCTGTCAGTCTGTATGTTGCATGGCCTGCTTGACAAGGGATGGTGACACGCTGCAATGTCTTGAGGAACTTTCATCTGGGACACTGTTTCCATGCGTACTGAGCCCAAACGTGGGTGCAGTGGCTGTGCTGCCATGTGAAGGGTTAGTGTCTGCACGCAAGCTCTGCTGCATCAGTGCTGGAGGCACACAGCTCGCCCTGCCTCTGGGTTGGGAAAGGAACAGTTTAGAATGGATTGTTGAACAACCATACACCTTCAGGCCTGGTCTATGTGTCAGAGGGACACAGTGGCGTAGAAGTGATTCTTGTTAGTTATTTTATACAAAATGTTGTGTTTCCCAAGTGTCAAAGTGTCCTTTCTAGAATGGATCATCCATTCTTGCTTAAGGCTCAGCTGTTCGGAGGAATGTTGGTAACACATAATAGCGGGCAGTCTGGTTTTATATTTAAATACCTGAAAATGTGCTGGTGAGTTTGTTCTCTTTATGTGCTGCTGAACTGACAGTCACTCCAAGTTGAAAAAAAGTGCTGTTGACTGGGTGCCCCTGGGAAGAGCTGGTGGGTGGATAGATTTCAGAATCACTTCAGAAGACACGAGACATCGCTGACTATAGACTGCATCTCAGATTTGAGAGAAAGGTGAGCTGTTTCTTTCCTGAACTTCTTCCTCCATGTAAAATTTAAATGTTGAACAGTGACAGACGAGTGCTGTGTTGAACTCCATCTAATTCACCAGAAGCTCTGATTTTTTTTTATTATTCCCCCCCTCAGTCAAGTACCATTTATGCCAGTGTGTGTATATTAGGTAACCAAAGGGAATTTGGTAATCTGGGCAGGAATGACCACTTGCTGCCGGATTTCCTTCCCCCCTTTTTTTTTAAACTTGTGTCTGGTGGACTCAAAGTCATAACCAGCAGAACCAATTTTCACAAGTAGTGGGGCATTATATTGAAAACCTGAGCAGTCATGTCAGGGAAATACAACAGTCCCCATCTCTGTTCAGAGCGGGCATGCCCAGGTATCTGGCAAACCGCTCATCACCACTTCCATGTCAGAGTGCCCTCGGGCTTACCTGCCAGCAGCAGATGCTGTATCCAAGGAGGGAGGTAGCAGTGGGCAGAGGGGGTGTGCAACAAGGCTTTGTGAATCGAAGCTAATTACAATCTGTTGGCTTCTTACGTGGGAAGAGTTGAAAGAAGATACTTTTCCGTACAATTCCACGCATATTAAGTAGAGGAGCTTCATATAATTCTTGATGTTCTGTCTCCTCCCGTGCGATCGTCTGGCTCTCCCATTTTACGTAATGTCTTTGGCAACGATCGCCACTGTCCGAGGCAGGACACTGTGTTCGCTAATGCCTGAACAGGGCCTGGCACACATCTCCAAGGCTATGCCGTGGCTTGCTCTTTTGGATTTGTTTCTCACATGAAACCCCTCTTGGGTTCCCTTCTAAGGAACATGTTATGGCTTCAAAAATTTACTCCTGAGAGTAGCAGATCCCAGCCTGATTGCTTTGCTGGGAAAAGCATTTTGTCATTTGTGAAATAATACTACTTTGAATAAAAAACAAGCATTAATGACAGGGAATCTGTAAGGGCCCATGTGTGGTGCATGTGAAAAGAGTTAAGAGTCATATTTTCCCAAATATCGCAGGTCCAAATATAAATAGGTGTGATCTAAAAGCTTCCTCAGGACCATTTCAGCAGCTTATTCATTCCACTATGCAGGCCTCCTCTAGCTGTAGTGTAAATAAACCAAGCACAAGTATGCTTATGATTCTGGAAATGCACTTTAATAATGGGTAAGGCAAAACCTATCAGAGAGGATCCTTTGCTGGGAGTAACAAAAGTAAGAAATTAGAAGCAACAACTGTATTTTTTTCTGCAACCTATGCAAAAGGATTTTTTTTAAGCTTCAAGAGTTAGACACTGGTGTTAATTTGAATTTTTGCAGTATGCTTTCAATCCAGTTCTCTTTATCCAAAACATTGACTACATTTTGGTGGAAAGAACTGAAATGAAGCCTTCAAGGTTGCGTTATCAATTGAGTGCTTTCCTTCTTCAGATAATCCTGTTTGTGAAGATGGATTTTTTGGAGCTGTGTTCCTCAGGCATCCGGGCCAATACTCTGTCTGTAGTGTTAATGCTTTTATGTCGAGACTCCAAAAGTGTTGGTGGCTCTGCCTTTAGTGTCACCTTTGCCTTTGCAATTGGCTCCTGAGATAGGAGAAAAAGATAAGTGATTGAGAAAATCAAAGTGTTTAATCTGCTCATTTTTCTCAGTTGGCAGGGGGTCAGAGCTGTGATTTTGCTCTGGGTACCCTGTTCTCCGCACCAGGCAGTTAAACTCTTCCGTGCACTGCTCCCAGGCAGGAAGGTTTGACATGGATATACATCCCTGGAGGGCAGACTCCTCAGAGAAGTCCATGCACTATTTCTCCTGAGCTTTTTCAAGTTAAATGTTCTTGGTGAATCTATGAAACACGATGTTATGTTCTTTGTTGCTACATTCTCTCACCCACATTTTAGGAACTTTTTAGGAACTAGTTCTGGAAGAATTCTTCTATTTGTTTAGTCTAACCATAAAAGTTCCTTGAGAAAATGCCTGGAATTCATTTTGATAGCATAGTGTTTTCCTCTTTAAAAAATGCTTGACTTTTAACAACAGAAGACAAAAGCTAAGTTCCAGCTTGAGATTTGACCTGCTCTAATGAGAAGCAGATTGCACAATTTTCATGGAAATAGGGGCATAGGGATTTGAAGGAGTGAAGAACAAACCAAGTCATTGTCACCTACTGGATGAGGCAACAGTCCATGCTGTTTTCCAGGATCTGCAATTCCACAGTATTTCCTTTCATAACAACATAAGAGTAGTTGTGATTATTGTAGCAGCAGGTAAACAGCCATATAAAAAGACAAACTTCTTCTAAGGGATACAGGAATAACAAGGATGCTTTACCTTTCCCTTTAAAAAAAGGGTTTGTGTTTTATTCTTAGTTCCGGTATCTGGTATTAGAAAGGGAATTCTCCCTGGTTTTTATTTTGCAAGGATTTCTAGAAGAGGTAAGGGGTACATTTCCTACCATTGTGGGTTGTTGTGACCTAATTGTTGAAGGCTGGGTTTGGAAAGAGAGACATAAAAATGAGAATTAATGATTACCTGACCTTGTCAGGGACCAAAATCCATAGCAGGAGTATCTCTAGATTTCAGGTCTGTGTTTCCTAGGTGAGCTTGGAAATAAGAGCTTTATCTGCTGCAGGTTTCACTGGAAGGTCCCACTGAAAGCAGCCAAGCAAAGTTCATTGGGAGATGGAGAAAATATGATGAAAACTATTTAAAAGATTTTAATCATGTTTTAAGGTTTTGATGGTGAAGACTGTAAAAATCGGGTCTGAGTGGTTTTAATGACTACAGCCTGGACAAACCATGAGGATATGTTTGCTGTAATCCAACAGCTTTTTGACTGACTTGGAGCCACGCCATTTTATCTTGATTTTCAGGGGGAAAATCTGCTGTTAATTTCAGGCGGCCGTTGAATGTGCTTATTTTCTCATACATCTGTTTTCACATAGATGCTTTCTGACAGAAAGACCAGAATGATAACTAGATGCTACTTTTATAATATGATGGGCTAATGTTTTGTCTTCGACACCACATCACTTTAGTGTATCCAACAATCTATTTTTAAGAATATTATTTTCCTCTTTTTAAGCAAGGTTAAAGACTTTATTCAGCTTACTCTTGTCACAAGAGAAGAAAAATAGTCACATAGTCCGGGTTTTCGCTCATACATCTTGCTCCCTGAAATGCACTTACTAGCAGTTTGTCTAATCTGCCTTGCTTCATAGATGATAAAGTTTCAGTCTTTGTCCTTGGGAAAATGCTTTTCAATCAATGGATTTCCTTGTCAGGATGTTTTTGGTTTTGTTAACCTGTTTTTTTCTTAATTTTATCTGATTATTTCCTATTTTAAATCCTTTTCTATTGAGCTTTTTAATTTTCTTCTTTGTAACTGACAGTTCTTCCCCACTACTTTTAATATTCATCTCTTTTAACTCTGTCTTAATATATTGCCTGTGTTTTGTTCTGCATTTTTCCTCCCAGTTGGTCTAACTCCTTAATTAATCATGCAGCTCTTCTCTGAACAACTTGTTTCCATAGAAATATCTTTCCTGATGTCTACTAGTATAGTCACAGCTCAAGTTAGATTTCTTGATCTCCTATGTTAAGTCAAGATCATCAGCAAGGAAAATGGAAAACAATTACCTTGGGATCTTACTAAGAGAAAGTCAGAAATGAAATTCCATTCAGCTTTGATTCCTGAAAGGTGTTTGTTGTGGCAGGCAGTAAATGGGAGTGATGGGAAGAAAGGAGTGATCTCTGTTAAATGTATTTGCATGGGAAATATTCCAGTGACATCAGAATGAAAATATGCAAGAAGCTTGGCTTTAACGAGACGTGCCTCCATTTCCTGGCACAGTGCCTGTCTAAAATAACTTCAGTAACTTGGGGCTTTTGTACAGTTTTAGTGAAGTATGAGGGAGGGATTTAGAAGCAGCAGGCTCATTTATAAAAATGATTAATTTTCTTCATGCAGTATTTTTTGAAGTTGTTTAAAATGACCCGCTCTGGGATTGTCTTTCACCATATTTGAGCAAGGTGGAATGTAACTGGTTTGGAGACACTGTGTACAGAATCCCTACATGTGCTGACCTACAGTAGGCTGATGGCTGCATTTTTTGGTCAAGTTAAGAGTCAGCTTGTAATGCAACCCATCAGAAAGGTTCTGGAGAGTCTTCAGCAAGGGTAAGCGGTTTCAGAAAAGAGGAAATCAAGCACTAATGACCATTTGGGGAAAAGATCTCGTTCTCCAGGCTTCGGTCCCAAACAATGGCGCAAGTTTTGAGGCTTTAGTAATATTGTTGGGTGGTCCTTGGCGAGCTGCAGAGCTGGGAATGGAAAAGCCCAGGTGAGCAGGAAATAGATTTTCTTGTCATCTTTCCCTCTGGCACAGGAACCTCCATCAGCCACCCCACAAGTCTGCGGCCAGGCAGCTGGGTGTGGAGGGTTTGACACTCTGTGAAAATACCCAGATGCCTCTTCTGAAACGGAGACATCATTATTCCAGACATTCTTGTGAAAACAGTAATTCCTACTTCAGATATAGGTGCTAAGGACCAGCCTCTGTAGAGTGTAAACTTGCTGCGTATGGGCTGAACCTCCTCTAGTCAGAGGCCGATGCAAGGATCCCCCAGGTTCATTGCACTACAGGATGAGGAAAATGATCAAGAGAGGGGAATGCGATTCCTTCCTGAAAAGCCTTCAGAAATTCTTCACTTAGTGCTATGTCATACTGAAGTGGTCCCCCCATAAGATTTTCTGTAGGCCTTTTCTTGATCAGTTACCCATACAACACTAGGAAGCGTGCCATAAGGTTATTGTTAAAGTAACTTAGGTACCTAAAAGAGAGAGAAAATGAGCATTGTAGGGCTATGCATTGTCATGTCATGGCAAATGCCCAAAGGAAAATGAGTGGGGAAGAGAAACTGCATGGCCTATTTGGAGCATTTCTGTCATATGGAAGCAGTCTACTGACGTTATCCCCAGATTTAAATTATACATTCTGACTCCCTAACCCAAGCCCATAGTGGAGAATTTAATCAGTGCAGGGTGTGTACTTTTTATATTGCTTTGGGTGGGGCTGGCCAAAAGCATTTTCTTAGCTAATCATAGCTAGATGCCATATATCACACTATCTTAATTTCTTTTGTATTGTGTAGCCCAGTGTCAATATCAAACATCTTTTTTATTGTGCCACACAAATTGCCAGTTTAGGAACCAATTGCATGAAAAATAAATCATAAGTCTGTGCAAATTTTGTATACAGAAAACAAATCTAATGATAATGAAACACACCCATAAATTGCAACTTCATGAGGGTGTGATGATCCTAAATGAGATTGGGGTAAATGACATGAACCAAAAAATGCATTACTTCACATCTTAAATATTCATTTAGGGAAAAAAAAAACCCAGCCACATCCAGAATTCTTGTTTTAAATAGAAAATTTCTGCTTGTCCACTGCATTCAATCTCTTTTTTTTGTTCTGCTGTGTTTTAAGCTCCAAACTGTAAGAGCTTAATAATTACAAGAAGATGTCCTACAGAAATTTAGAGCCTGATCTGGTTATCTGGAGTGGTTCACAGAGTTTGAATTACCTTTCAACCTCTGTAAATTAACACAGCATCCCACCCTTATGTCTACGCTATAGAACTGTAATGCCTAACAGTCCAGCAGATAGAAAATTGTTAGTGATTTAAAGTTAACTTCCAGGGAAATAATTTTAAATGGATTGATACTTCTGATACGTTCTTCTGAGACCAGCCTACATGACACTCTGTACCTTGTTGAGTAGCCCCCGCAAAATGGTTGTTCAGGTTGCAAAGGCTGATCATGTATTTTTATTAGAAATCTACCATTTCGTATTGCTCATCTTGGCTTAAAAAGCAGCTCGGAAGTTTTTCCTTTTTTTAAAAAATAAATTTAATGTGACAAAATAGACCACCTACATTTAGAGCTTGCGGGGAGGGGCCTGTATTAGTTTAGGTCAGTAAAACAGCGCCATTAAAAGGAGAAAATAAAATCGTAGCAGCAATGAACTACAGCAAACGCAAGGAAATCTAGTTAGTTGCAAAGGTCACAAAGAGCGCTAACACTTTTAGCACACAGATTCATTGCTCAACCGCAAATGAATTTTTCAGACCACAAACTATTTTTTGTCTAGACTAAGTCTATATAAGCAAAATAAAAGTAAAGGTTCTGTCTGTTCCCCGAAGACGGTGGTGGCGAGGGACCTAACGGCAACACAAGGGCCGCACGGCGTGGCCGGGTCACTCCGACGCGGGTGTCAATGGCGGAGCCCGGCCCCTCCGCCGCTCCCTCTGAAGTCGGGGTGTCTGCTGCCGGGCACAGCACCTCCTCTGCACTCTCCGTTTTGCGTGAGCAGGGTAGAGGCAACGTCGTTCTAGGTATCTGTCAGGAAGGAAGGAATGGAAGAGTAGCCAGTTTTGCGAAAACGCGAGTCATCGGTCAAAATGGCAATGTTAAAACATCGCGGTAAGCCAGCAACTTGGCCGTGAAGTGCCTGTGGGTTCGCCGGGGGTCACCCCTCCGCTCCGCTCCGAACGGGTGCGGGGAGCGGGGACGGTTCCCTGCGGCCGGACTCCCCACGCAGGCAGGCTGCTATCTGCCAGGTCCCGCGGGTCGGGCAGCCGCAGAGCCGGGAGCTGAGCGCGGGCGGCAGCGGCGGCTCGGGCCGGGCCGGGCGTGGGGCCGGGCCCGGGGCCGGCACCTGCGCCTCGGCGCCCTTCAGGAGGCCGCGCCGGACCCCGCGCCCTCACGGCCCCGCAGCCGGGGGCGGCTCGCAGCGCCGGGCGGTGGAGCGGAGCGAGGGCGGGCGGGCCGGGCCTCGGGGCGCGGGCCGGGCCGGACCGGCGAGGCACGAAATGGCGGGGCAGGGCGCGGGCAGAGGCGGGAGCGGCGCGGAGCTGCCGGCGGGGCGGGGCGGGGCGGGGCGGGGCGGGCGTGTGAGGGGGGCGGCGGGAAGCGGCGCGCTGGGCCGGAGGGTCCGGCCGCCGGGGCCGGTCGGGTAGCTGAGAGGAGAGGGCCGCGGCGGTGGGCTCGGGCGGCTGTGCCGAGGTGGATGACATCCGTGGGGGAGAGCTCAGGTGGGTGCTGCAGAGACCTCCCGTTCCTCGCCAGTACTGCTGCTTTGGTAGGGTGACCGTACGGTGCTGCCTGCGCCGCGGACCGTGCTCCTCTGGCTGCCGCTTTTGCTGCGTAGTTGGATGCACTCAGGAGCCGGGCGGCAGGTTTTCCGACTTTGCTGCATGTCTTTGAATGGCAACAAATATTGACCACGTAAAAGGCTGTCCATTGACCTGGACTCGGCAGCTGCAGGCAGGCTCAGCGCAGCGCACCCACAGCAGGGCTGATAAACTGCCTTTGTTTTTAATATAATCACATGCTGGCCAGCCTCTGTTGGGTAAATAGTTCCTGATGTGCAGGTTGAACCCGTGTCACACACTGCAGTAGTATTGGCATTTTGTAGAACTAAGGAAAACTTAGTGCTACATGATGAAAGAGCACGGAGAATATGCTTGTTTTGGTTTTTGTTACTTCTGTGCTATAGGTTTATTGATATTGGTTCTATTGGAAGCAAGCAGTTACCCTTCCTGTTACAGTTCCTCCTAGGAATTTTACATCAATATTTCTCAGTCACGTACAAGGGTCCTGTAAGAAGACCCAGCCGTAAGGAGCTTCTGCGTCAGAGAAATGTTGTATCTGTTCCTGTTTTACAGCCAGGAGGACCAAAGCATGGAGAAGCAACATATCTGGGATTAGACTGCAGGGAGTTAAATCCCCTGTCTCTTGCCCCGTTTACTTGGATAAGAATTTTCAAGTGTGGATTTGGAAATTAGAGAGTTAACACTCTCATTTCTCCTAAAGTCGATGTGAATTAGATACCTAATTCCCTTGAGCCCTGTGAAATTCTTGTTGAGCAAACACTACCTTCTCTAACTTATGTGGAAGCAATTAAAAGATCGGCCAACACTGACAAGCTAGTTAATGTGATCTGCAAAGAAAATGCCTTTAAACTTGTCTAGGTCCCAGTAACTGACATGGGAGGCTAATGACAAGGACCTGAGTAAAGATCCTAATGTCAGCATGGGAGTCCTAGTAATCAGCCTGGGAAGCTGATGCCAAGGAGCTGGATAAAGATGCAATTAAGGTTGCCACAAAATACTGGGATACGTTGCAGTTCCCAGCTGTGATAGCCGAAGAGTTGGCTGCAGTTCCAAAACACCAGCATGATAGTAAAGTAGGAATGAAAGGACAAATATCTTGGCCTTTTCATTTTCCAGGCATTTATATTCACTATCTGCATGGAGCCTAAATTATCTTGGCAAAATTCCAAGCAATAATCCATTTTTTTCCCCCTCTACCTCGAGTGGGTTAACAAAGTATAATTAGGCTTTGCTATTTTGCATTGCACAAGGGACAACAGAATAAACTTTTCCACTTTTTATGATCCACCTCAGCTTTTGGAGAGTGTGACAGTTTTACAAGTCCCTGACTGCTTACCCTGGTCAGTGCAAACACCCTGCTTTGAAAGCATGGCGTTTGAGCCTTCAACATTGAGTAGACAACATGTTCAGACTCCCTCCCTAGGTAAGAGGAGATAACTTAAGAAAAAAACAGTTCTTGAAAATCCTGTCACAGGTATAATGCAGTTCTGATCATCCTCAGGAAATCATAATTCTAGCACAGCAAATGCATGTGTGTACAAAATGAAATACCTTATTAGCAGCTGTCATAGGGAAGTAATAAAAATTTTTATAGCCCCAGGGAAGATACACGGACCAGAAAGATGCAATGGGAAACTCATAATTTTATCATCAAGTGGACCCTGAAAAAGCCTTGGCGTTTCCACCACTGCCAACACAACCGATGATGACAGGATCTAAGTCACTGCGTAAAGGACCTGCCAGCTTACAGCCGACGGCTTGTGAGCTATGGGAAAAATGCATTGCAGAGTTTGACATGTGGCTGCCAAGCATGTCCGGTGCTTGTTCTGGAGGAGGCTGAGGGGGACGAGAGTTTGGGATTGTCGGTGCGGAGAGGAGGCAGCAGCATCTTGCTGTGCTGGAACAGTTGGCTGTGCTGTGCCAAATCCAGCAGGTTTTGAGGCGGGGGCTCTGGGTGTCTGCTTGTCTGTTGCTGTTGTAGTAGGATTACTGCCATGTGGAGAAAAAAAGTCTTCCTATATAATGACAGAGATTGGGAAAGAACACAGTTCTTGTGATTTTTTTTCTGTTTCATTCCAGATTGGTGTAACATGTAGTCAAAGTCAAGAGTCAGTCCTACCCTCTTTTCTGTTCTCCTGTCTGTACTCGCATGGCATGGGGAGGAGAGGCCATGTGGGTGCCTCCTGGCTGGGCATGTTGAGAAAATCTGTTCCTTTTTGCAAGCACTGCGCTTGCGTACTACAGAAAAGGGGACAAGTAGGGTCCTGGAGTAACTACTGTAGAGGTGCTGCAAACAGCAAGAAAACCTCTCAAACTGTTTGCTCACTGGCATGGTTTTGGAAGATGTTCCGACTTAAAGACAAATCCCTTTAATTAATTAAGACCTGATCACCATGTGATTCTTACCTGTCAAAACTGGAAAACTCTTTTGGATGAAGATAGAAGTAAAAGTAATGCATCTACCGTGGTTTTTAAAAATACACTAAAAAATTACTCTGAGATAGGAGAGCTACAATGAGACACCTCTGTGAGAAACGATACGTTTAGGCTAAGGTTTCATACTACGCTGAGCTGCCCTAAGGGCTGCTGGCCACCCGTGTGCCCCTGACTCTTCCCGCCCGTGCCCACCACCGCCCTCGTCTTGTCACTGCTGCTCGTCGGAACGGCTGGTAGCCGGTGCAGAAAGCTAACGCATCACAAATCTGATCTTGCCAAAAAAAGTGAATCGTTTCCTGCTGGTTTGGCTGGCCGGGCCTGCTCGCACAGGCTCAGCGGTGAGGAGCGTGCAGTGCGGTCGGGGAAAGGAAAGAAGCGGGACTCCTGCTTTGGCAGCAGATCGGTGCAACTGAGAAGTCATGCTGCATCCTGAGAAGAAGGTTCATTGTTCTTTCAAATAGAAATTTGTATGCTCCCATTTTATTTAGAGCAAGTATTTTTAAAAATTTGAAGTACAGTTTGGCACCCTTTCTTCTTTAGTTGAAGTTTGTGATCATCGTGTAGTAAGACTGACTGGCCTGTTTCATATACAGCTTTCTCATTGTTTCAGTTGCTGCCTCTCCCTTGTTGTTAGAGAAGTGCTGCTTCTTGTGAGGAAAACATCTCAGAGAGAATGCCTAAATCTCAGCACAGCTGTCTTTTCACTATTGCTTAAACTAAGTATGCAAGCATTCCTGTTAACATCGGTGTTCATTCAGATAGGAATTTAATACACGTCCTAGCATCTGGTTTCTAAGTACCTGATGAGTCGGGGTTTGCTCTCTAGTCTGCAAACAGGATAGTGCTCAGATGGGGGAACGCAGTTTTTCAGGTCTTCAGCCCAAGTGGATGAAGGAGAGGAGGTGTCAGCCAAGCTGGTGTAGGTACTGGGGCTCCAGAGAGAAGGAGGCGGTGGAGCACAGAATGGCTCCGCAGTGGAGAAGAAGGGGCAGCAGCCGTGGAGGGCTGCAGGGGGTCATTGGGACCGGCAGGCTGAGGCACAGCCATCATTTTGAAGGCTGTTTTCAGTGGGACTGGACTGAATCATTTTCAGCACAGAATGGACCTGTGTGACATAGTACAGCCAAAGGATGTCACAGGTCATGTCCTTGCGTATTGTTCCTCATGAACATTTGGTAGTAGCCTATCACCCATAGCCCATCGGGAGACTGCTGGCTTGGCATGGAAATTTTGCTGGCAGCCTCTAATCTAAGGTAGAATATTAAGCTTTGGAGGAATTTTTTTTTTTCATCTGCTTAATTATGAAATCAGTTCATGAGAAGGAGGTGACATGTTTGGGTTGCTCTGCTATTTCAGTTGTGCAGATAGCACCCAAAAACATCTGTTAAAAAATTGTCATTCTCTTGTATGACATCTAGCTCACAGGCAGATATGTTGCAATTGCAATGGTATTTGGGGGTGCTGCTCCATGCCGGCTTTCTGAAGACTCCACCAGTTCCAGTTTCTATTCAGGAAGAGCTAAGTTCTGCCCAACAAGCATCTGAGCAGCTATTCTAACATCAAGAAGAACTAAGCAATTGCTATCAGCTTGTGTTTATTAGTACATCTATTTTAAAAGTTGGTCAGTAAACCTGAAGATTCTTTTGTAGTGACTCTATGACTATAGAAATGGGAAAGCAAATTCTAACCAGTCAGTGAGGCTGGCTGGGATGGTACATGTCATCATTGCATGGCGAGGTGGAGTAGACAGGCTGTGAAGCCAAGCTAGGATCAGAAGCTAGGAATGGGTCTTCTGCACAAATGGCTCATCTGTACTATTTGTCTTGCCAAAAAAATAGTGTGAGGATCCTTTCAATAGCTGCTAAGAGTCTTCAAGAAGATTGCGTCTGCTTTTTATGAAGGAATCTTACATAGGAAACTGAGCTTTGGCAGCTTTTAAATACATGCTTTAAAGCATCATGCAAGTTGCCAGGAGCGTGATCATTACTTTAGCACCTCCATTAGGGCAGGATTTATAAGTATCTGTTGCATGTTTATAACAGCTGCTGCCCCAGGTGGGTATGTTAGTGTTAGCCATTAATGCCACTCATGATTATTGCTCTTCTTTTACGTCTCTGTGACTTTTATTCCCAGAGCTTGAGAACTCTCTGGGGTCCCTGACGGAGAGCATTGCTGGGGTGCTTCATCTGTATTCTGCCACTACTACCTAATGAGTTTTCACTTGTCCTTCAGGCTGCACATGCCATAAAAGCCAAGCAGTCTTGCATGTCAGTACTGAGTGCAGCCCTATGGAGAGCAGTTATTTCCTTTCGAGCTATTATTTCTTATTTCCTTTTTATTTCCTCCTCTCATATTGGTCATTATAATAGTAATACAGGCTCGTCTGGGAATTTCCTTTCATCAGAGAAAAATTCCTGATCATCCATTATCCCTGCATGATTTCAATTTCCAGTAGGATTGAGAGGAGGCAGTGTAGACATCCCTGAAATAGAGAGGTATCAGTAGGACCCTTTCGGTAGTTATTTTAGCAGTGAAATAATTGCAGCAAATCTAATGGAAAATAATTGTAGACATGCAGGCCAGGAACTTATTAGTGCTTCATGTGTTGTCTCCTAGCACAGCAGTGGCATTGCAGCATGGGACCGTGCAAAGGTATGTTAAAAGGCCTGAAGATTTACATTAGCAAAGAAAATTCCCCCAGCTCCTGTTCTTGTCTTATGGAAGAAACACCTCTATGCCATTGTATTTTCAGTCATATACACTGAAAATGTCATCACTAGTTGCAAAATATTTTCTAGCCTGTTCTTATTTGCATCACTGTTCATGGCTTGGTTAGCTCTAAAAATAAAGTTGTACTTTTAATGTGTTGGGAACTGGGGAAGCTTCAACCCCTACACGGTCACTCTCCTGCCTGAGCTCAGGGAAGCTGTGCACAGGCTCAGGTTGGCTAGTTTGAAGTGAGGTCTGGAATGAGGACAGCTATAGTTCCTCCACAGCTGAGCTGGTTGAATGAGTCTATTGGGTTTTTCTAAGTGAAAATCACTTTGTCTTTGTGAAGACTTTTAGTGTTAGACCGGTCATCCTCCTGGCTCTTTTCTACAGATTTTTTTCATTCCTATTTTGCTCTGTGAGTACAATGCTTGTGTTTTATCAGTCCCCTGTCTTGGTATTCAGTAAATGCTGTGTTACGATAAAGATTATGATAAATTGTGGCACTAAGTATAGTAATAAATGTAGGCATAGTGTATACAGGCTATTGTGGAAGAAATTAGTTTCTGTTCTGCAGTTTGAAAAAAAAAAAAAGAGTCCTGCATCTGTTTTATGTAGAAGTATCCTTATCATCCTGTGGTATCGCTTTATTCTCAGATGAAAAAGCCACAGAGTTTTGTGCAGGAAAGCATTTGTTATGGATGGCATTGTCCAAATTAATCAAGTGATAATGGAAATAATTTAAAGTTTAGAAGTAGAGTAATAAAATCATGGAAGTTCTGTAAGATTTTTGATGAGTTTCTTCAGTCTGTTGCACTGATGACTTACAACTGAGAAGTTAGAGCAAAGCAACCAGTGAATTTGAATAGGTATGTATGTGAAGTGCCTTGGAATCCTAATCTTTGAGTGTACGTGTAAAGAAAATAGTTTTAAGAAACAGGTCTGTTCCTCCAGCCTAGCTACATTTTAAGGTGCTTTAAAAACATTTCTCTCTACTGAGCATGCTTCATTTTAAGGTAGTTTAAAAACATTTCTTTCAAAGGAGTCTTTGCATTTTGGTTGGTGTATGTGTTAACGTGTGCTGGAGTACATGCAGACATACAAAATGTGTAGTATGGCAATCCTCTTCTCTTCAATAGACCCAGTAATTTCTAGTATTTGCAGAGTTTAGAGCCTGCTAGGATGTACTCACGCTAAACATGTTTATGTTTTTGAGGAATCTGGTGAGTGTTCTGTGATTCTGTGAAGTTATATTCTGCTCTTGCTCCTATGGGAATGTTACAGTATTGGCCATAGGGCTTTATGAATTGTCACAAAATGAGCAGTTAATTCTTGACATCTGCTGTGCTGAAGTGACTGCCAAGTTGCGTGGGTAGTTGGCAAGGAAATAAATATTGATAGACCCTAGCAATAGGTACTCCTGAGAACTCTTGTTCTGGGAATGCTTAGGCTGTGTCCAGTGTTACTAATGTCATGATAGCATTTTAAGTTTATTTATAGGATTTGTTTGTGTCTTATCACCATCTCTCAGAACTGGAATGCATGAATGGGCTTCGCTGTGCAAGGGCATAGACATGTGTATCATATACGCTTTTCTGGTGACTTATTTCGACATATAACAGATGCTTCACTGTCCAAATCTCAGGGGTAGTTGATGTACACCAATGTATGACATCTCAAGTATGTGCTTATATCTAGACTCTCGTATGTTTGCTGTCTATCCTATGTTGGAATGACTACTCCAGATCTATGTACGCATAAGTGCGTTGGATACAAGAATTTCTTTCTTTTTAGTAATATATCAACAAAACATTCATATACAAGATCCTCTGAGAATCCACCAGATAATATTAGCTTGCTTATATTGTGAAAGCACTAATGCTTGTGAGTGCTGTAAGTGAACAATTTTATGTTCTCATTGCAGAAATTGAAGCCAGAGAAGCCTGTGACTGGCTGAGAGCTGCCGGTTTTCCCCAGTATGCTCAGCTATTTGAAGGTATGATCCCAAAGACTTGTCAAGCAGCTGACACTGAATTCAAGTAGAATTCTTTACATAAATATTTGAGAACCCGACACTTTTGATGGAAGCACTTCCAAATTCTGTAATATCTTCATGCAAACCTGTAGAAAAATACTAACATGGAGCGTGTCCTTGCAGAAGTGACATCGTAATTAGGTTAGCATGGACTCAGTAGAATTCTGTAAAGGACCAAATCTTTCCTGGTTATTGTTAGACTGTAACTCAGTCAAATTTCTGCTTTTGCAATTTTTAGTTGCTTATAATTTTCTCAGGCTCTTTTCCTTGGCGTGTTGGGGTTTTTTTTCCGACTCACTGGTTGCAACCAAAACTCATCTAAGGCTCTCCAGCCTGTGCTCTTGAGCAAGATTGTTTTATTGGTGTTTTGAAAAAGAGCGTTGGAAAAATCATCTTGCAATCATAAGTTTTTAAAACATATACTCAGAAGCAGCCAGCTAGTCAAACAGTGCAATTTCAGCATGTTTTCATGTTGTTAAAGCTACAAAGAGTGCTTATTACCTGGGGGGGAGATACGTATTTGTTGAGAACTTGTATAATTTTCAGACAACACTTGTGCTTCTTTAAAATATGTTTATTGTTACAAACATTGAATGTAACAAAAGCTAGTCTATTTTAAAGAGAGATTTTATCAAAGAACTACAGTTAAAAGAACTAACGGTAACTTCTGCCTCCTCTCATTCCCACCTCCCCTGTTCATTGCAAAATTAAAAATTGGAAGTCAAGCAATAGAGCCAAATTTGAAAGCTGTATACTGTGAAACATGATGTCTCATGGAAATGCTTCCTGTTTGACTACAGTAGATTTTATTATATAAGCTGTCAATCTTACAGTTTGTTGGAAATGTACATTATCATGCTTCTGGAAAAATTACCTTGCTGTTTATGCAGTGTCTTGACTAGGTAAATTAAGCTTAAAAAGTAAGCCAAGAAAATACTGATAGGTCTCACTGGTTTCCTCACCTGCAAGGCTAAATCTCTAAAGCTGAAACATTGAACTCTTCAGCTGGTGTGTTGATTAGCTTCAAGCACAGCATGATGTGTCACGCTCACTACACCTCGAAGACCATATGTCGCATGCTGCATAGTACCTTACCTTCAGCAAAAGCTCATGTAAAATACTCCTAGTTTTATACTGTACTTGAAGGCAGAAGGTGCAGAGAACCTAACCAAAGCAAAACTTCAATTTTGCATTTCTTGGCTATAGTACTTAGCCACTGCAAGCTCCCAAAATGCAGCAAATGCTTGTCTACCTGTAACTAATAACAGCAAGCAGATACCTACATTTATTCTGCCACTTGACCTAAGGAACTGATCCTCACTTACTTGAAGGACATTTGTGTGATGATGTAGTTGTAGAAATAGATTTAGATTTATTTCACCTATGATAAATATGTTGCAAAATTCAAAGTCTTTGCAATTATAACTCAGATTTCAGATTCAGCTTCTTTCTTTACAGATATGCAGTTTCCTATTGATGTAAAAACTGTAAGGAAAGATCATGAATTCTTAGATGGAGATGCGATTGAATCACTATTCAGGTAAACATTTATTATGTATCATCTTTAATACCTCCAGGCTCCATAGTTATTTGTCATTCATCTTTTCATGCCTTAGTTTTTGTCAGAGACTAACAAAGTCACCGATGCTGTGACTTAAGGAAATCACTTAAGCACATACTTTAGTACCACTGAGGTTGGTTGTTTTAAGAATTTAAAAGGTAAAGTAAGCATGTGTCTGCATGTCTTCTTCAGCCAAGGTCTCAGTGACGTTACACTAAGCATCAAATCTGTCTTTTCTGTAATGTGAAATGTCTGCAGGCTGAGAAAGAATAATCAGTTCCCTGCAAGCATATGGTAGCATGACAGTTTGCTCTTTAGAATTGCATATTACAGAGTGCAGGGATTTCCTCCGACTAGTGATCTTCCCCAGAGCTGTTCCAGGAGATAAACAGCAAAACCAATCTGCACAAGAGATACGTTTTCTGTTTTGTTCTCCTGAATATTTTTTTGAGTGAGAAGCAAAGGTATTGATTTGAAATTATAGTTTTGCCACAGCTGTTCACAGTACACAAGTGAAATTGCATCGTAGGTGCAAAGTCAAACTCATTGCTCTTTGGACTTTTCCCCATGTAATAGTGCAAGGATAGCGTAGAGGCATTCTACTTTACTACTTACTGCAGCTATTGAAGCCTTCTCACTATGAGAATGTTTAGCAGCTGAAGTGAACTCCAGACCATCCATGCCACACTGCTCGTCCGATCCGAGGGACGCAATAAGAACGTCTAACTCTTAAGGGACTGGAAAGTTCCTCTTCTGGCAAAGTGGTTTGGTCCTTTTCTGTATTGTTAGGTCACCTGAATTCAAATTCTGCTTGTTACAGGAGCACCAACAGGAGTTGTTTGCATATACATCTCTAATGCACAGCAGGTATTAGAGAACTTTGGATATATTTTGTTTCTTGATATGACTTCTATCCTGAGTGTTCCTTGAAGGCTGTCAGTGTGCCTCCCTGTTGATGCCACATATTTGTTTCACAGTTAAAAGTGACTGACAAGTTTTGAGCCTTATTGATTCCGCAAGTTTTAATTAAAATGATAGATAATAAAGTCCTTCTAAGGACACAGGGTAATGTCTTTTATATATTTTTTTTATTCTTTTAAGAAGGCCACTTAGGGTTTCTTTCATTTTCAAAATCTTACATCAATGTACAGTTTTTCACAATCGTTAAAGCTCATCATATGATTTTAAATCAACTGATTAATTATGGTCCTCTTCTCTAATTTTAAGATGGCAGAACTGGAACTGTGAACATCATGGGGTTGTTAGTTGGCGCTGGTTTTGGGAAAATGTATGGAGAACCTCTAACAGAATGTCAGTCTTTGATACCAATAATGAAGACTCCATGGTAGAAGTTCACAACTAATTTGGTGCATGTTAGCAAGAAATAAAATAGTTTAAATTTAAAACTTCTGTCTTTTTTCTTATACCCTAGACGGTTGAACACATTGAACAAGTGTGCATCAATGAAAGTGGAAATAAGCCGTCAGAGGAAACGGGTATGTTTGTAAAATATAGTTAATTTTCTCATTAAAAATGTGCTTAGCTATTATATCAAAACCCTATTTTTAAAAGGTGTATGAGGGATTAGCAATTTCTGAACTTTTCTTTGTATTCTCTTCCATCCTGTAAAGCTCTTCCATTTGCATTTTCTGCTGAAAAACATAGTGATGGAGATTGAAATTACGTAATGTTCATTTTGTAACTCTGTACGGTAGGTTAGGGATGGGTTTTGAAATGGTTTTTAAAAATAATTTGACACACATTACTGTCCAATTGTTGCACCAAGGCCCTACCTCAGTGTGTCTTTCCTAAGTAGTTTCACATCTTATTTAAGGCCTGAAAGTGAAATTTCACTCTTATTAACTAAATGAAGGATAAGAAATTAAAATGGACAATCCAAATAGTGTTAGCTAATGTCAAATGTCCAGCCAATAGAAGCTGGATAGGTTTTAGCTGTGATAGCTTTGTCCTCTCCTGCAAAAAAGTACAGTAGCTGACACAGAGTTATAGCCACACCTTGGCTAGTTAACATCAGGATTGTAAAGCCTCTTAGGTACCATGGATTAACTGCAGGACTAGCCAAAAAATAATGTCATCTTTTGGAAAAATGTCTACATTTTTGGAAAGGTCATTTCCATCTCTCTAACAGTTTGCTGGCCGGGCACTCACTTGGCATGGGGACAGTACAGCAAATGGAGCACCTGGGGCAAATGGGTGGTGAGGCTGAGGTCTCCAGGAGGGTACACCAGATATTGATGCTGCCAGTCCCACAGCCAAATACTTCTTTACCTGAAAATGGATGAATTTGGTCACAGAAGCGTGAAAGAGTGTTTGATCTGTTTGGCTTTAGGAAAGGCCATGTAAAACCGATACAATTATCTTTCAGAACCTTTGGATTTGCTGCAAACCAGAATTTTTCATCCTCAGATCAAATCTATCATCTTTTCCTATGGTAAACTTACCAGATTTGTCAGCATGCTTGGGAGTAATTTGTCAGCTTGTTTTTCAACAAACAGAACAGAGCTCAGGGCAGACCGTCAGTAACTGAACGGTTACATTTCCATTTGTTGGTCTTGGGGGTTTTGGAGGAAGGCAGAAAATTTAAGTTTCCTTTTTTGTTACATTTTTTCATAATTTAAAGTTTGCCAGACTTTGCCCTTGAACTGTACTTTTTTTTTTTTCCTTCTAAGAGTGATGACTCTGAAGATGATGAACCTTGTGCCATAAGTAACAAATGGGCTTATGAGAGGTGCAGTCAGAGATGGTCTCGTATCGAGAGCCTAGAAGGTTTTCCAGGAGAGGAAGGTGCTAGTGCATCAGTCCCAGGCAGTCCAATACTGAAGAGCGTCATCAACGAGGATGCTATCTTTCTGGATCATGGCGAGAAACATGATGTGTCCTCAATTCACAGTGCTAGCAGTGGTGACAGTGACATTGTTAGCTTCCCAAAACCTTTTGAAGATGTGGAAACCAGCACAAGTTCCTCAAGATGTTCCTCAATTAAGGTGGCTTCACTGGACTCTACATTTAGTTGTTCTCCTCCCTGCAGTGAATCTTTAAATATCACCAGTGAAGAGAAGCTTTTGGATAAGTCACCATATAAAAAGAGGAAGAGCCTTCTAAAGAAAATGGAGAAGTTGCACTTAAGGAGCTGCAACTTAAGGAGTGGTCAGTCAAAGGCCAAACCCATAATAAGTGAACCTGTTCTTCTAGAAGGACTTAATGAAGAAAAGATGAAGATGCTGAACTGTGTAAATATTTCTGACCTCTCTAGCACCCAAACAAAGAACAATTCTTCCTTTTCTCCCCAGAGTTGCAATAGCAGCAATCAGTCTGAAAATAGCAGCTCAGTGAGCACTCCAAGTCCTGTTATAAAACCACGAAGCCACTGTGAAGGAAGGGGGGTGTATGCAGAGGACTTCGATTCTAGCAAGCTCTTGCTGTGGGATGATCTATCTCAGCAAAACCTAAAAAATGACATGACGTTACGAATGAACCAGATGTTTCAAATACCACAAGGCCATAAACCTGGCACTTTCCCCAAAGCACTTACAAACAGCTCCCTGTCTCCAGTAGACAACTCTTCCATCAACTGGAGAACTGGGAGTTTTCATGGGTGCAGGAGGAGCCAGAGCAGAAGCAGTTCCAAGGACTCCAAAGCCCCCAGGAATCCCCTTTCATGCACAGATAACAGGCTAAGTGTATATGACAACATGCCCAGTATTGAACTTGATAATTTGGAGGCAGCACAAGTTGGTGATGATGATGTTTTTTCAGAACTGAACAATGTCATAGAAGATGTCAACGGTCTCAAAAAGTTGGTTGATCAGTGGACAAAGAAGTTCTCTGATGATGGAGATTTGGACTTTGCCAGTGACTTGACCTCTTTGTATCCATCCTCACCTAAAGAAATCTGTCTTGAAACAGAGGGCTCAGAAGATAAGAGAGCAGACCTCCCAGCCACTGAGGGAGAGAGCAGCTGTGAACTGGGCAAGGAGATCAGTTCTGCAGACCTGGCATATGTGACAGACTCTAAGAAGATCAACAGGTCAGCCATCCTTGGGTTTCCCTAGTTGACTGCCCCTTGGGAACCTTTCCCCATTGATTCTCTCCACTCAAAATGTAATTTCTTTTCCAGAACAAAGTATCCTTAAGTAAGTCTGTTCGGGGTAGCAGGGTCTGCAGTGCTGGTGCCAGGTATTGCTGGTTTGTAGGCATTCTGGTATCTACATCTGCTCTGACCTCTGTTGAAAGTAGGGCACTCATGATCTGCATGAGCACTTAGACATTTGGAATCAGACTTTATGGCTAGCTTGCTGTATTTCTTACTGAATTATTTTGTATTGCCAGAGTACCTCCTGGATGAGAAGTACCTTGTTTAAATGCAGCTAACCGTATGGTGTTCAGGAACTGCACGTCATTTAGAGTCTTAGGTGCTTCACAGATGCAGACAGAAGACTAACAGGGGCAATGGAAATAGTCCTAAGCTTAAACAGTATTTATCCCATAGGCATGGGAAGCAACACTGGTCTGTGGAAGAGAGTGTGAACTTGGAAAGCCTTTCCATCCAGACTGATAGCCAGTCAGCTGCCCAGCTAGCCCGGACACAAAAGCTGGCTTTGTTGAAACTCACTGCTTTAATGGACAGATACTCCCCTTCCAGTAAGCAGGGCTGGAACTGGTAAGTTGTCTAATATTAAAGCAACTTGTGTTGGAGAGAGAGGATTTGATGTAAGCAGGGGAATTTCCTTGTCTGCCTAGATTACACATGTCCAAGATGAGGAATTTCATCCTGTTAAATCGCTGGCAGTTTCACAGTTATTTCAATGGCTCCAGGATTTCCTCTGCTATGGACTGCACTTCTGCTCCTCACTGGTGGTCATGTTACTGATTTCAAAGCACGTTATAGTTTCTCTCTGAGTTTGCCCATTTGCAGGGCTTTGTCAGAGGTCCTTCACAGAGATTGCAGGACCTGAGGGGAGAGCTGGCTGGGCTGAGAATCCATCTCTTCAGCATCAAGTCCCTGTTTGAACTAAAACAATGACAAAAAGTCAGTCACTCAGAGGACTTAGAAGTATCAGTTTAGCACCTTAATGATTTTCTCTCTATCTTATGATGCTATGTGTACAGGTATGTGGCAGAATTTGGGGTTGTGGCAAGTATAGCTAAATCCTTTCCTGTGCCTGTAACTAAAGTAGCAGGTAGAACTGTGCTGGAGAGCTAATAAGTTGCATGCACTGGTTTTTGTTTTCAGGACTATACCAAAGTTCATTAAAAAAATAAAAGCCTCTGACTACAAGGACAAAAATGTGTTTGGGGTTCCTTTACTTCTGAATGTTCAGCGAACAAGCCACCCACTGCCTAACGGCATACTGCAAGCACTGGACTATTTAAGAAGCCACTTTCTTGACCAGGTATGAACTTGAGGCAGCCCAGAGCAGCTCTGTTCCATAAACAGATCTGCTCCAGGGAACCAGTCTCCGCTTCCAGCTTTTGTGAGGGACTTTCTTACCTCCTAAGGCTCTGAATAGGCAGAAGGGTGTAGGTCTGAGCGGGTGGCCTGCAAAGAAATGCCAATGCTGTTTCCTTCCGGGAATATCTTTCATCCTGTGTTGTATTTTTGTGCCTTGCTTCACTGAAAGCATCTGCAGTCAGTTCTCTTGGTGCAGGCAGTCAAGCTGTCTTCTCCTGGTGAGGCAGCATGTCTCTGCTCCCTTAGGAAGTAAATCTACCACACAGTGTCGTTATTCCTTCTGTTCTGTGGTTGCTGCTAAGTATCAGAGCTAATGTGATAATTAATCTTGTTTCAGCTGAAATGTACCACTAAGCAGAGGTAAAACATATTAGAGCAGTTCCTGTAACATCTTTTTCTGGAGCTCAAATCTGTATTTATCCACTAAGTGGAGATGTGTGCATGGCAGTGAAAGTGTGTGTTGCATATGCTATTTCTGTAGGATAGTTGCAGAAATGGGAGACCCTGTGACATAAGACATGGTAAAGAAAGGACTTTTTTTTTCTGTGCTTTGCAATTGTATAGGTGTGTAATGTCATGCTGCAGTACAAAAATGTGTGTGCCCTGTGAAGTTACAGTGCAGTTTGGTGGCACATACTTGAGTGTGAGCAGTCAGTTTCTTCTGAAGGCAGTGTGTTTCATTTTGAGGTTGTGGTATCAGTTAATACAAATAAACTGATGAATGTAAATACTCGCTCAGTGGCACACAGTGAAACTTTCAGCAGAAGCTTTGTTGAGGTTGAGTTCATGGGCAACTTCTAAATCTACGTTTTGTCTGAAGCTTGATTGACATTCACCTTAAAGATAAAATCATAATTTCCCTCAGAATGGCAGTTGCCCTTTGCCAACCTGCAGATGTATTAGATGTGTCAGACATGACAGATGTTAAACCTGAACCATGTGGATCTCACAGTCTGAGTTTCTTTGCTCCAGTATGGGCATTGATGTACACCTGCTTTTGGATGAACTCATGTTGGTGTATTAGCAACTTGCAGTTCTAATGTGTGAACATAGCCTGCTCACACAAACTTCCAGATGTCAATAATAATGATTTTAAAAGTCGAAAAGAGTAATTTTGCATCAACTAAAAAGCAAGCAAACAAACATGAAAATTGGTATGTCTTTCACAGCTGGTTCTGTTGGCATCACTCATGGTTTGCCTGGGAGGAATATCTGTCCTGCTTCTAATGATACCAAAATATTTTGGTGTTAGATCCCACTACCACAGGGTCTTAGCCAACAAAAGGAAAGTGAAGGATCAATTATTTGTCAGAGGTTTGATTCCTGATGGGTCCTTTTTTTGTCTTTCTTTAATATTTTCTTATACCCGCAGGTTGGCCTGTTCCGAAAATCTGGTGTTAAATCCAGGATTCTGTCTTTAAGAGAAATGAATGAAACCAACCCAAACAACGTATGTTACGAAGGGCAGTCAGCATTTGATGTGGCAGATATGGTGAAGCAGTATTTCCGAGACCTTCCTGAGCCTATATTTACTAGCAGGCTCTGTGAATCCTTCCTCCACATCTACCAATGTAGGTAGCAAAAGCTATAGTTTTCCAGTTCCTTGAATATCTTAATGTTCAACTGTACAAGGCAGTGGCCAGGCTAGAACTAGTGCCATGTCCCCTTGTAGTCAGAGGAGACAAGGCAGGCAGGATGTTTCTGAAGAGAGGAGTTCACTGTGGCTCTGGACTTAAGGACTTCACCATCTGCATCCTATGGGCCAGCTATTTTCTAACATTGTGTCTTTTCTGTTCTTTGAAGGATGAGTGTAATAACCTATGTTATAGCAGCCCTCCTAAAATGTGTTTTTAAATGGTCATTTCCTTATGCAAAATTAAGAAAGAATCTAGTTCCCTTGTTCATGGTATGAAGTAGCTCCTTGTGCAAAAAGTCATGTTATATTGATGACATTTCTTTATTAAGGTGCCCAAGCATAGTTGCTGTAAAACTTGCCAGCAACTTTCTGCCTGTGCTCTCACTGTTACTATCCTTGAGACTCAACCTGAAAAAGAAGGAAACGTGAAGCTGACATCTAGCATTGAATATAGTTTTAAACATGTTCCATCTCCAGTACTTCGTTGTTAAGGAATTCGCTTTCAAAAAGCAGTTGGGTTGGGGAAGGAGCTTGCTGTAGGGGCTTATGATGACGTTGCTACAGACAAGTTTCTTCCTTTTGAGAAAAAGTTTTGAAAGTCAAAGTATGAGATTTCTGAGTGGACTGGTTTTCAGCGTGTTTTATGTGACTTTTATCGACACGAGTAAATGAGCGGCTGCTGTCCCGTGTATGGTGTAGGTTTGTGAAAGTTTCGTTGGGTTTTTTTTAACCTGTCAGGCTTTTAGAAATATTTCTGAAAATGGTTTGTTTATGTGTTTGAAGCAAGTTTTCTTTTTGCATCCACAAATCCTTTTTGTAAGGAGGTCCACAATTCCTATGTCCAATGGATGTGGAACCGTTTTCTTCCATTTGTTATAACCTGGCCACTGTCCATCTCCTGTCTCTTGTTATGGGACAGAAACAGCAAATGACTGAATTCTACTCACTGATCTTCTGGCACATGTGACTTGAGCAAGTGCCCAGATTAAATTACTAACTTTCGGAGGTAAGAAGTGTGCTGCTTTCACCAAGAAGCATGTTTTGTGTGTTCTACGTATGTGCTTCTACTTGAAGGGAGAGAGAAGTGATCTTCTACCCTTTGTAGTGGTGTAAATTGGAGAAATACTCATGATAGGGGGATGCATGGCAGGATGAACCATACCTACTCTCCTGCAGGAGCTGTTTGGGCACACAGGCTCACTGGGTTTTAGTGTGAATTAAAATCTGTTGGCAAAACATTGTTCTCTGAATTGAGTTATCATCTGAGAGCATCTGTTGTCTTCATGCCTGAAGCTGAAAGGAAAAGACAGTAAAGTAGCTATCTGCTCCAAAGTATCATTCCAGAGTAATATTTTATGGGGAGACAAGCCCTTATTTGGACTGTAACCAGAGCTGGTTCAGGATAAGTTCATTAGCATGGTGTTCAAGGTAAATTGCAAGTCAAGCACCAGCATCACTGAGTGTGAATTGTGCATCTTGACAGGCAGCAGGAGAAAACTGTACTTGAGTGATGTGACTGTGATAATGGCTTTTGTGTTGTCTGTTGTGAGCTAGAGTCACAGGAAAATGGATGAACCTACAGTTTCAATGTCCTGCTTGGGATTCTGTTGATGGATGCTTCCTCTGCAAGTCATATGTGATGCTCATCATTTTTTTCTGTTTTCAGACGTGCCAAAGGATCAGCAGTTTCAGGCTGTCCAGGCTGCTATTCTCCTTCTCCCAAAGGAAAACCGAGAAGCTCTGAAAATCCTCCTGTTCTTTCTACGAGATGTGGTTGCTTTTGTTGAGGAAAACCAGATGACCCCAACCAACATTGCTGTCTGTCTTGCACCTTCTTTGTTTCACCTCAACACCTTGAGAAGGGATAGTTCCTCCTCCTCCGTGAGGTATTAGCATCTTAATGCTGGCATTGCTGCTGTCCGTACTGTTCTTTGCTGGAACAGTGTGTTCTGTAGCTGGCCTAGGATCAGTGTCTGCTTTTAAGGGGGAAATAGCGTATGCGTCTTGGGGTTTGTCTCAAATACTGTTGTTCAGGTCCAGCAGGAGCTGACCACAGGGCATGCAACGATCCAGCAGCTCATTGTCCAGTGTAGAGAACAGTGGTAAGGCCCTATTGTCACGCTCCTGACTAGTCTGCATGCGAGCCAGCCTGCCTCCCTCACGACTGCTGTATTCTTTGCGGTTGTCCACAGGTCCAGCTGCCCAGGAACCCGGCATGTGGCCCACAGTTTGCATTGAGGTGGTGCTGGCCATTGAAACTGTAGCTCTTGCACTGGCAACCTAAACCCAGGTGCAGCTTTAAGTCCCTGCAGATATCTGGCAGATTGTAGCAGTTGCTGGCACTAGGTCTGCTGGGTGATAAGGGGATGGTTCCTGCCAAACCAAGCCACAGGGATTCTGTAAATTTATCTTAATAAGTATCTGGGTTGCATAACATCCCCTGTTTGTACGTGCAGGGAGGAAGGTGCCCTTGGGCCAAAGTAGACAAATAATCTCTGAGAGCATTCATGCCTTATCTGGTCTCCTGAGGCAGGGCTGTTTGCTTTACTCCATGCTCCTGCTATGGACAGACACGTATCAGGGTAGAAGAGGACAGCTGACTTTTTGATGGAAACATGCACCCATCAGAGTAGCGAGTTCATCACCTCGCATGTGGATCTAAAGATGAGGACTAGTTCCAAAGCAGAAGCTGTCAGATGTGCTATTGGCATCTTTCAGGATAATAATGCAGGCTGTGATTAGCACAGAGAGGGGAAAGAAAACACTAAGGACTTTTCTTTTGAATGGCACAAAACATCTGAAAAAGCCTAAGCGTAACTAGAGCCTAGGGCTGCCCAGCTGTCCCTGGGCTGAGCCAGCATGTGGCCAGGGAGCCGTGTGGTCATTGCAAGGGCAGGTGGGGATGCGATGGAGCTGTAGTGGCAGCAGGTCCTTCCTGGATTGCACTTGTGTCTGAGCTCCTGGGAGTCATACTTTGAGCGTTGTACCTCTTTGGTTTACATAATCATTACTCTGAAATTCTAGGACCAAGAATAGAAACTGAGTTTTCTCTTTGTTGTCACTGTTTAAAAGCCGGGATGCTTTGAAGCTTTAGCTTTTTTGTAACTGGGCATTAATGCCATAGTGCAGGGTTCCAACTTCAAAGAGTAGGAGCTGACAGGTCTGACTTTGAGGAGCAGGGCTGAGGACTCTTATCTTCCACCCAATTTTCAAGCCATTTGGCAGGAATGCACATAGATAAAAGTATCAGAAGCAAGGATTAATGATGTCATATGATGATTATGAATTAAAAGCAGGGACTGTTTTTGAAACGTTTGGTGTGATTTGGGCCAAAGGATTTAAAAGGTTCTGCATGGGCTTTGCAGGGTATCAAGGGAGCTTGATATTTGAAGGCTACACACAAATCAGTTTGGGGTCATTGCTGTCTTTGGCTAAGTGTGTGATGATGTGTTTGGGGAATAAAAAGCCTTGACTTGCCTTTCTTGGGCATATGTTAGCACTGGTCAGTACTGCCCCAGGCACTTTCAGGATGTGCTGGGAGGGAATGCTGTCTATGGACCTTGCTGCAATAATGTAATGTAACATGAGCTCCTACATGGCACATAAGGGTCCTTCAACACAGTGTGTTTTTGCTGAAGCTGCTGGTTTCCAGCCCCCAGGCAGGCCAGCCGAGTGGGCACGTTGTACTTGTGGTTCACAGCATCTTGCTCGCACAGCCTTCCTTTTGCCTTTTCCTCTCCATAGATCTAGTCAGAGGAAGTGCAGCTTGGGGAAGCCAGACCAGAGGGAGCTGAGTGAGAACCTGGCAGCAACACAGGGCTTGGCCCACATGATAATGGAGTGCAACAGACTCTTCCAGGTATGTATGTCACTTGCTGTAGCAAAGCAAAAGCATGGAGCGGGGTAAGGGGTGTTCCCACACTGGCCAAGGCCCTGAGCAGCCTGATGGAGATGGCCTGCTTTGAGCAGCAGTTTGGGCCAGAGCCCTGCAGAGGTCCCTGCCAGCCCAGCTGTTTCTCTGAGCCTGTAATAGGTGTGAGTCCTGCTGACTCCAGTACAGAGAAAATTAATGTCATTGCAGATTTTACTGCAACTATTTGTAAGAGCTGTGAGAGCATTCCTCCACTCTGGGAATGGGGGTTTGACTCCCTGGGCTTAGGGCCAACTTAGAGAGTACCTGTGGGGCAGAGGCTGCCGTACGCTCTTGCAGGGAGGCCCCGGCCAGGGCTGACCGTCCCTTCTTGTAGGAGCGGGTTGAAGTTGAGGTTTTGCTGCTGGGGCCTGGCCGGCATGACAGCCATGCCTGTGCATAGCCATGGACCCCAGTAATCTGGACCTGGACCTTGACCCACAGACTGACTTCCCGGCTTGACCTCGGCCTTTCCTCATCCTTATGGACTTGCCTGGCGATCACTAGACTGTGGCTGACCCTGGTTGCTGTCACTGGACCTGATCCTGACCTCCCTTGCTGACTCACCTTCCTGGCACAACCTCAGACCGCATCACCATGGATGTGTCTGATGATCTGGACTCTTGGCTGACCCTGGCTGCCACCTCTGGCCCGGCTCAGGTACTGTGGGACTGGGTGGCTGCCGTGCCAGCCCTGTTATCCCACTTGACTCCTGGCCCCTCTCCCTTGGGAGCCGCCAGCCCTTGGTGCACCCCGACAGTCAGCTCGCGCCTTCCCACGCTCCACTCGAGCACCACGGCTGGGCCGGGGCCGCTGTCCCATGGCTCCCCTGCACCGACACACGGCCCTGCCCCAGGGCTCTCCCCAGCACTGACCCCCCCAGCCAGTCCCTTGCTCCTGAGTGACACCCGCTGCCCCCCCCCCCAGCCCAGCCCAGCCTGGGGTCCGATCTCTCCATGGCATCAGTCCCCAACCTGGCCAGGGCTCCTAAGTGACCCCCTCCACCCCCAGTCCGACCATGGGTCCCCATTTCGTCAACAGTGGCCTGAACCCCTCTGCCTGGCCCTGAGGTCCCTTGGGGTGCCCTGATGCCTGCCCCGCACCCTGCAGTCCGCCCTGGCAACATGGGAGCTGGTCCCGTCCCTGGCTGCGTGGCCCCCCCCCCCCCCAAAATAGCCCCGCAGGGACTCTGATCTGCCCTCGGACCCACCGCCATCCTGCACACTCCTGCTACGACCAGGGCGCTTCGCAAGACGTGCTGCTGATGCCAGGGCTGCGAGCTGTGGGGCTGCCCCTCAGCGAGGGGTGCCAGGGCCCTGGCTCGCGTGCCCCCTGCCCTGCCAGGGCAAGGATTTGGTGCCGAGACTCGGGGACCGCCCGGAGAGGGCCGTCCCCCTTCTGCTGGTGACCTTGAGGAGGGGCCGCAGGCAGCTCCGCGGGGCGGCCTGCCTCAGCCATGCCTGCGCCTGGACACGCACCCGCTGCTCTGGACCCAGACCTGGACTCTGACGCTTGGCCCTGCCTGGTCTCCGTGGCCGTCGCTGGACTGCAGCTGACGCTGTTACCACCGCCGACCCTGACCCTGCCTGGCTTGGCCTCGGCCCCTGCGACTGGGACTCTCGGTCGGTCGCCACTGCCATTCCCGGGCCCGCCCGGCGTCTCCCTCAGGTACGGTGGGACAGGGCTCTGGCTGCTGCGGCCCGGCCGTGGTACTGTGCTCAGCCCCCCCCGGAGCAGCCGGCCCCTGCTGCTCCCTGACCCCACGGTGGGGCGCTCCGGGGGGGCCTGGCCTCCTGCCTGCGCCTGGCCCAGCCCTGGGAGGAGGGAGGGCATGGCCACGGCACCGGGGATGATGGACAGGTAGCACAGGACGTGGTTTGGGCAGTTGGTGAAGCCCCCAGCGCACAGGGCCGTCACGCTGCTAGCGTGGCACCAGAGCTAGGCCTGGTTTTGTTCGTGGGCATTGTTCAGCCAGCGCTCAGGAGCGCGTGTTTGCACGGGCGCGTGCTTGTTTAAGTGCCAGATCCGTGCACACGAGGTGCTAGGCACTGTCTAGCTGTCATAGCCGGGCCCTCCCCCCCAGCTGTCTATATGGGAAAGAACCTGGGACATCAGGTAAATAGATACACGTATCTTTTGTATCGCTACATATCTATGCACACACATGCACGCATATGTCAGCGAGCACCTAAATCAAGTGTAACACCTACTCTCTAATGGTAGCAAAGCCTCATTTCTATGCTGCTTTACCTTGCACAGCAGAGCTTCCAGCAAATCCCAAAGCAAAGGCAGGAGCCATGGCCCACTGCCTTGTAGTTGGCCTCGCGGTTACTTGAGATCAATATGCACCCTGCAAAGAGGTTTGCCGACTCTGTAGGGATTCAAACATTGCTGCTGCAGGGAAAGGCATTTCCCTTGTGTCTTCCTCTGAGGGAACGTAGTTAATTGAGCTGCTCCTCCCCTGGGCTTCCTGTGCCTCCAGCTAAAACTGCTGCCTGCCTGCCTACACCAGCACTGCTGGCAGCTGATGGTGCTGCTCCCCCCGCATGCGGCCTAACACTGCTGTCCCTGAGAGGCGCTCGGGAAGCCACCCCTTTTCTGAGGGCTGGTACAAGCCACCTGCACAGGGCACTGATGTGGATGTGTGTGTTTGCTTGTAGGTGGTACACCCCACAGCCTGTACTCCACTGTCCTGGGAAGCGTGTGTTGTTTCACACCTCCCTGGTGTGTTACATTAAGGTTCAGTCCTTGAGTGTGATGTTCAATCTCTTTTGCAGGTACTTGACTGTTGCCTTGGTCACTGCTGACTTCATGAAACAAGCATCCTGAGCGCCAGGGCCTTGCACTGCTGGGCTGGGATGAGACTGCTTGGCTCCCTTGAGAGCTCTGTGCTCTGCTGAGGGATGCCAGAGACGACATCAAAAGCTGGGTGACCTGTTCACACCTGGCAAATAAGGTAAAAAAGATGGCAGGAGTCATGAGAGTAAGGTTGGCTCTGGGAGTGTGGGTGACTGTGCTGCGCTTGGAGGGTTTCCTGGAGGTGCTCTTGGATGTTCTGAGTTCAGTCCTTAAACTCTGCAGACTGAAGCAGAGCAGCCCTGGGCATGGGCCTATGGGGTTTGGTTCCTGCACAGAGCATTGCGCTGAGCTGTGCCCATGACCCCTCTTGTCTGCCTCTGTAGCTGCAGCTTCTGAAGCCATGCTCCTGTTCTCTCCTTCTCTTACTTTCCTTCCTCCCTGCCCCCCTCCTTTCCTTCCTTCTTCCCTTTCATTCCTTCCTTCCTTGCTCTCCTAAGGAGGTGCTGCTCCCCTAGAGCATCTTCCCCTACCACAACCCCACCCCAACAGACACAGACACATCCAATTGTTTCGTCCCTTTATTGTCACTCCACAGAGAACAGCTACATCCTCTGCACAGGCTTAATCCCCAGGATGTCGAATCCTTTGGCCATGACGGTGGCAGTGGCTTCGCACAGCAGCAGCCTCCACATGTTCACCTTCACAATCTGGCCTGCAAAACACCAACACAGGAGCTGGAGCAGCTGCTCAGAACAACTAACACCGCCTTCCCCAGGGGAACCCCATCCACCCACAACCTGGCCCTGGGGCTGAGCTCCTTCCTCTTCTCCCCAAGCCAGGCAGACTGACCAGCCCTTGCATTTTCAGGTACCTGGCTGCTCACAACTCTCTACGCAGCCTTCCTGCTCACATGCAGATGACGACACAGGCTGTGCCAGCCGCCTTCGGTCCTCCCCCATGGACAACTCTTGTTCTGCAGCAGCAAGTAGTGTGACAACGGCCTTCCCAGCACAGGGAAACCCCCTGCACATTGCCTGTACCATGGTATGTGACACAGGCACATGCAGCACCCCTACGCCAACACTCACCACTCTGCCTGTCCTTCTCAACACAGTAGCAGTTGTCGTAGAACTCGGTGAAGGTGGTGGCCAGCTCGTAAAGGTAGTCACAGAGCGTGTGCAATAACAAGTCCTCCAGGATTTTCTGCAGGATCTCAGGGAACCTCAGGATGCACTTGCCCAGTTTCCACTCCTTCTCATGGTCAAGGATGAGCACCTCCTCCCTAGCTGCCTTCCGCAGCATCTGCTCGTCAATATTGGCCAGGCGAGCAATAGCCCTGAAATGGTCCAAAACACAGTCTGCTTGTGAGGGTCCCACTGCTCAACCTGCCCGAGGGCCAGCCTGCAAGTTGGTCACGTGTCTGGCTTGTCTCAGGGCTAGCACTGGCCACCCGCTGACCTCCTCACTTGCCCGGTCCTGGGTTACCAGGCCAGAAGACAGCAACGAGCCCTGGGAATGCATGGGGAGACACTGCCCTCAGAGCGATCCAACAGGGCACTGCAGGGGAACAGGGAGGGATGTGCTCTGGGCACATGTGTTGGCAAGGACAGCTGATGCTGCCAAGCAAACCAGGGCTCAGGGTGCCAGAAAAACTGTGTGGGGCATGGCGACACCCAAGGTGAGCAGCTGCTGGAACGCAGGCTCACCCCTCTCTGACCACCTAAGTCCTCTAATGGAATTACCAGAAACTCCCACAGTTCCCACCCCGCTAGCTAAAGGGCTGGGGTGCATGTCACACCGAGGAGCCCTGTTTCAGATAGCAGAGGACACCATTTCCAATGACAAATAAAATCTTGCCTAAGGTACATAGCAGTGTAGCTGCCTTCTCTTACCAACTACACCCAACAGCACTGACGCAACTAAGTCACCCCTTTCCCCACATCTCCCTTTGTGACAAAGATGCAGAGAGCATCACAGACCAGCTCCAAGCAACTCCCTGCACGCTCAACCTACCTGATCCGTGTGAAAGCATACAGCAAATACGCAGCTGTGTTTCCTCGGTCATCCAGCATCTTGTCAAAGGAGAATACGTAATCGTTCAGTCTGTTGTGGGAGAGATCTGCATATTTAATACACCCAAAAGCGACTGATGTCTGGGCAGCTTTCAGCTCTTCTGCCGTGAGGACCTGTTGCAATTTCAAAACGGGTAACAGTCAAGAGGAAGAATGCTACATTGGCATTACAAACTGCAACACGCAGCCTTGGCCACTCAGTAGCCTCAAGGGGAAAGCGTGGTGCTCAGTGAAAGGCTCACACCCACTTTTCCACCTCAAGACACCAGATAACCCCATATCCACCCCTCACTTCTCCTGCCATCAAATGGCACTGCAGCCCTGCCAGGGTTAAGGCTGACTCCCTCTACTCCTGAAGGCCTGCAGGACTTCTGTGCCCCATGATGCCATAGAGGTTTGACGACCATACTGTGCTCCTGCTTCTTACAAATTGCACATACACATAACAAACACTTGGCCCTCCTACCCTTATAGAGCATTTTGGGCAGTCCAAACACTCACAAAACCCCTCTCTGGTGGAACAGCGCCCCGTCAGCGTGGCAAAGCACTTTGTGTCTGACTCACATGAGCCCTTGGGAGATTTGCAAGGTGTTTCTTTTCTGTACTTCCTTGTGTTCCTGTTTAAAAAGAGACCTTTCACCCTACACTGCACAGCACCAAGGAGCTGCACTTCCCAATTCCACTGCCTCACACAGCGCTTGGGCAGAGTTTGGTCCGTCTGTTCCATTCCATGTTCTCTCCAGGCCATCATGATCCAAGGCAGACAGAAATCTCATTAAGCAAAGGGCTTCCAGCAAACTCAGCCTCCAAGGGAAAGGGTGAAGCCTGATGCCAAAGCCCCCTGCAGATCCCCAGCCGTCCATCACCAGAAGTCACTGCTAGCCCAGCAGGCCAAGGCTGCAACTTTATATTCTGCCACCACCTCCTGCATCCTGGGGCAGTCACCACTGTTGCCATCACACCAGTGAGACCTGATGGTACCTGCAAGGCCAGCTACCCTGCCAGGCCCAGTTCTCCTCCCCCGTCCTCAAAAAGCTCTGCAGTACGAGCCAGAGGCCAGCATGCTGCCCGCAGCTCACATTTTCTCACTGCTGTGTACTCAGGGATGCTCTTCTTTCCCCGTGACATGCTACCAAATAACCACACTGATTGTGTACACAACCCGCGGCATCCCCTGGGCAGTTTGGCAGTGTCCATATTCTCGGGTCACATCCAGAATGTGGAAACCACAAGTCTGTGAACAAATCTGGGAAGTTCTCAGGAAAGATAAGCAATTTGTCACAACTACCTTGTCCCGTTCCTTGTCTTTCAGCTTGTCCATGGCTCTTTTCAGCCCTTCTTCCAGCAGGTCTATAAGACGTACTGTATCCCCTGAACGAGTTTTGAACTTCTTCCTGAAACAACACAGCCAAAATGACCACCTGCCTAAGAGGCAAAATACTCCCACAAAACTTGGGAACCTTGGGCAACACCCATCGGGTGGCCGGGAGGCGTGATCAGAAAGGGTCCAACAGTTAGAACCGTCCCAGTTCCAGACATAAGGCAGGACACAATACCAGTGCCAGACCCCTGCCCAGCCCAGCAAGTCACCTTTACTTTTATAACAAAGCTACAGCAAGACCACCCAGACTGTAACGGCACGTGACCCTCAGAGCACATTGGTTTAGTCACACCTTCACAGAGACACAAGAGCAACTCTGGAGCACAAGGACCTGGCTTGCAGACCAGGACACAGAGGTTCTCTTCCCAAATATTCATTTCATCCACCCCGAGGCAGGTAGACAATAATGGAAATCATGGCCTTTACCGTTGCCATCTCCCAGTATTCACATCAGCTTCTGCTGCACATTCTACCGGTGCCCCTCCCCAAATGCCAGGCAGCAGAAGCCAGGCCCAGGAGGGAACCTGACCACAGCACCACTGACTATGTGGATCAAGGACCCATGACACACAATGAAACGACACAGTTGTGAATAACAGCATGGGATGCAGTGCTTTGGGTTGGTTTTTTTTGTTTGTTTTGGCATACCACATACATACTTGTCAACAAACAAGAGCAAGTCTTCTGCATTCACTCAAACATCCTCTTCAGAGCACGTACAGAGGAAAATCTACATCCAAAGACTTACTTGTCTTCTCCCAGCACCACTCCAAATGCGGCATGGGCCACTCTGGTTACTTTGGGATCGTACCAGCCGATCATCTGTCCAGCTGCAAACACTGTTTGTAAATGCACCGACTGCAAGGAACAAATACCAACAGCTGGTTCTTAACCCACTCCTCCAGGTACAAATTTTCTTCCCAGCTTTATCACCTTCACAGTGCTGCTTTCACAATGAGACTTAAAATGTTTCTAGCTCCACAAACAAATTACACTTCAGAAAGGTCAACCTTTCAAAGAGTTTTCCTGGCTTACAGAAGCAGCAATTGGCAAATTCCCATCACTGCTCAGATACGGAGCTGACAACCTTGCATTTCCTCAGGTAAGGACAGACCCAACTATAAGCAGTACAAATCTCATTCCAGACTCATCTGTTGAGATCTAGGCTTCACCCACCTCCAGTGGTAACTGGGTCTCTCCCTAATCAATCGGTTCTAGGGGCGCTTCATGGAGACTGCCAGCCACCAAACTAGATTCACCATTACACCAATAAGGACAAGAGTAAATAATACCAACCACGCTGAAAACCCTATAGCATTCTGCCTATGTTACTGTTGCATCTGTCATTTAACACACTTTCTGATGATCTGTATCAGCAGCAAGAGCAGAGGTTGGCTTACTCACCTGGCCGCTATCGACAACATAAATAAGGATATCAGCTTTCTCTTCGCACAGCCTGTGTTTAAGAGCAGCTAGGTCAGATGTGTCGTACGTGTAACCTCCATCTGATTTCATGATCGTCAATGGGACAGGGAAACCTGGGACAAACACGATCTTGCGGCCATCATCAACCTGGACAAATCCTAGAAAAGCAATGGAAAACATTCTGTGTCGTATTGCACAGGGAGATTTGTGGGCCAGCACAGGCAGAAACACTTCCCTTCCCAGATGCTACCAGAAAGAAAAGGCCATGCACTCACATTATCAAATAATTAATGGCTCAAAATACAAAAAAACCTAAATGAGAACTCCTTTGCCATCCGAGTCACATTCTGTACTGCGCTTCCAGAACTCAAGATTATGCACAAGGAAGCAGATCTATACAGATCTGGCCTTACCAGAAAAGACCTATTGGATTTAAAAACTCCTGTCGCTAGCATCCAGCTCCACCTTTACAGCCACAAAAACAGCATCACAAAATATGGCATTAAAGGCAACAGAAACTCTGCAGAGATGCAGCGAAGACTTAGCACAAAGTCTTTCAGAGATAAGACTAGTCAGAACACTTCAGATGGTGAGACTCAAGAACTGCCAAATCCAGACAGGAACACATAAAAGCAGAGACTTGTTATGCTCCATTTGGCTTCTTGCCAGTCTCAAAGTCAACATGATCCAAAAATGCCACTGTCTTCAGAGAGATTTCTCAAAGTTCTCATACAGTCACAACACTAAGACCATGAAGTCTGTCATATATCACTCCTTGACTATTTACTAAGGATACAATAAATTTCAGTAGCTCCTCATGCTATTGCCTACAAATATCACCAACAAACTGCTTTTGGTGTCAGCAAGAAAGATTCAAGCTTTCTGGAATGATACATGTAAAAATCAATTCTGCTAATGCTTCTCTGTGAGGAAGTAACACAGAAGATCCACTCAGGAAATATGGCTGAGAAAAAGAGCAAGGGTGGGGAACATGCAACTTGAAAAACATCAGTCCTAAGCCTCGCTGAATAGGAGTGAGGTTACGTCGCTCATCCTGACAGCTGCAGAATTTCTGACTCTGAGACCAAAAGCCTCACCTTTATCTTCAAATTCTTTCACGATGTCTTTCATCATCTCGTGGTAGAATGATTCCCCTCTCTCTATGAGTGTGATGTCCAAGCAGCTGTAGATTTTCTGGAACTCTTGAGGAGGGAAATGCAACAAAATACTTCCATTAAGTGCACACAGTGAGAATTAGTGGCATATGTTTACCAATGGGCATAGCAAGTCCCTAAAGACATTTTCCATCTCTTGGTCAAGCCATCAGACTAGGAATCAGACTGGACTCGGGAGACAAAAGATTTTGCTGAAAGCCTCCACAGATAGGCCAGTACTTTGGCTGTATTGGCTGTTTTCTTTAAGCTTCTCATAGCAGTGCAGCAGTGATTTTAAAAAGAAAACTAGAGGATGGACTCGGACATAAAGGTGAGGAAAGCTACACTGTTCTACTGCTGAGACATGTTTCCGAATCTGGCAAAGTCACCTTTCCGTGACACGTCACAGATCAGCTCCCACGCTTTAATGAAGTCTGGGTTTTTGCTCTGCAGCAGCACCACACATTGGTAGGCACGTTTCTTAAATTCCTCCTCTGTGTCAAACCTCCTCTTGGATTCCTATGGTAAAACACACCACATGAAACAGCACCACTTTCTCCCCTGAAACATGCTAATATTCATGACAGGCTGTCCAAGCGTACTCATCTCAAAAGACAGAGAGGCAGCATGCTTACAAAGTCCTTTGATCGTGCCCCACGCAGACAACTCAATACCAAATACGCAATTCATACCCAGTGGCAGGTTATTGCAATAATCTATTAACAGTGATTCAGTTCTTTTGTTTCTCCAAAACTACACTGCAATTTGTAAAGCTCCTCAATCTGCTTTTCAGATGTTGACATAAATATCACATTTATTTGCTACAAATACCTTGTAAAAAGCTTGGAGATCCCCAATGGGAGGAGAAACAGTTAAGTAGTCCGGAAATTTGTCTTGGAGGTGAGCAATGAGCATTCCAAACTGGGTGCCCCAATCTCCTAAATGGTTTAACCTTGAAGCAATCAAAGAGCACGATAATAATGATTTCTCAAACATATGCTTTCAAATACACACATTTAAAAATATATATATTCTAAAAGAAGAAACACACATAATATCAGAAACCAAAACCAGGCAAGCCCCCCCAGTTTCACTGCAATGAAGCTGGTGCCCATCTTGATTCCTAACCCTGCTACACTTGCTCGGGTTAGTATCTTACTACACAAAGGATTATTTGTTATGTGCTTATAAACAAAGACCAATACAGACCAAAGCACAGAGACAGGTATTGCGTAAATTTAGCCAAACAAGCCCACCACACCCAAAAATCAACACTCACCTCAAAACATCATAACCTGCAAATTCGAACAGTCGGCACATACTTTCTCCAATGATGGTAGACCGCAGGTGGCCAACGTGCATCTCCTTTGCAATGTTAGGGGATGAAAAATCCACCACCACCTTAGACACAGTACCAAAGGAAGAAATGGATAAAAGGCAGCAGCCATGACCACACCCCATGTTTAATCTGTGTTTTGTTGGGGTGGGGACAGGGGGGAACAAGGCTCCCCTCCGCGGACCCTCACACCCTGTGCTGCCGACAGCACACAGCAACAGAGAAGGCCCAGCGGGGGACATCAGAGCAGGCTTCCAGCCGGGGGCTCTGCCGCACCCGCCCCGCAGAGGGTCAGGGATCGCTCCCAGGCTGACCTCGGCACAACACGCTGTCCCCGGGGAGCCCCGTTCCTCACCCACCAGAGACACACCGGGTACGGGCAGTCTATCCCATGGCCCCCATCCCTAAGTCACATCCCGTTGACTCTCCTCTAACAACCAGCTGACGTGGCCACTGCTCAACAAATCGCTTCGGGGGGAATTTCAAAGCTACCTGCAGTCCAGCACGTTTCATCTATACGGGAGCAGGATGCCTATGTGCTTACTGCCGTACCTTTTTCCTTTTGCCAACAGCTGGTGGTTGAACTCCGTTCATCAATAAACTGCTCAGCTGCTTCGACACAAAATCCTTTCTCAAGTGGACATTGATAAAACCTTTAGAGGAGAAAACCAGCAATGAGTGCTGGGGTTGCAGAAGTGCCTCAAACCACTTTTTGTCTCCTTCCCCCTTGGATTTCTGTTTCCACGCATCAAAGACAAGAGCATATGAACTTAGCTTGACAAAATAAATTTTTCAGGGACAGGACAACAAAGCTGTCACTAGAAGACAATTTCTGTTCCCAGATTACAGGAGTCTGTTTCACACCACTATGGCCTTTACTGCAGGACTTAGATGCTGCAAGCTAGTCCACTGACGTAACTACTTTTTGCACACTGTCACTCAAAGGTGAATTTATAAAAACACTTTTTTATGAGAAAATAAACAAACTTGCCAGGGTTTGCAGAATGCAAAACCAAATCCTGCTTTGTCTCCTTTTTTTTAAATTAATATCCTAAAACATATAGTTTCACCTGGGATAATCCATGCTTGTGGGACGACACTGTTTTACTTCTCCTGCTTCACAGAGCTAATGAACAAGCTTCTGCCCAAGCACTCGAAGGGCTGTGCCATGTGATTTTTGTGTTTATGCTGAAGCCCTAAGGAATATGAGCCCTTGTATTTCTTCCTGGGTCACAGGGACAAAACAGATGCAGCAATTAATAACCTCCATGCTACTCCAGCACCTCAGTGCTGAGAGGACAAGGTCTCCTCATCATGCAAGCAACAGTGAGAAGGGCATATTGATTTTTGCTGTGATTTCATGATCGTGGCCTGATACCCATCACCAATATTTGAAGGGGAAAAGCTGGTCCCTTAAGGATCAGTGGAAAAATTGCTAATTAAAGGGCTCAGGATTGCACTTGCCAATTCTAATACAGAGGTAGATTTGCTGCTGCTGCACAAGTCTGAGGGCTGCAAAGCTCACCAAGACAGAAGCGGCTAATTCTCCTTGTAATTGCAGTTTTAAATCACAAATTAGTTGAACTCAACTCAGCTTCCCTGATCACCATCCAGTATAAAATCACCCCATCAGCATTAAAACATACAAAGGGTGTAACATGAAACTATCTTACCAGGACCGGCAATTTCAACCTTCTCAATGCATTCGTTGGCAGGAATATTTTTTGATATTTTCTCAGCGATTTCTCTTGGGCTAACCTTCTGTTCCTTGGTTTTGAGCAGTATCTGAAACACAACAAGACGACCAAGTAAAATTCAATCATCCAAAACATTCTACAGAGTGAAACAGAAAGCATAGATACTGCGACATTAAAAAATCCTCATGATCCTTTAGCTTCATAATGCAGAGACACACAAACAAAAATATCTCTAGCAAATTTTACAGATTACATCAGCTCTCTCCACACAGCAGAAGTCTTAACTAGACCCAACACGTTCACTCCTTTCTGCTAAGGGCAATTAAAGGGTAGTTCTTATGTCAGAAGAAAATCTTCCCAGCTATTTTTCAAAACCTGTTAAGTGGTTTGCAAATTTGTATTTCCCTAAGCTAGTAAAAGGGACAAACTCTTTAAAGATCAACATAGCTGGCACAATCCTTCACATTGCTTCAAAATCTTGTTCATCAGTCTCACGGGTATCCTCAGCTCTACCAGCATTCATATTTGAAGTTTTGAACTGTTCCTACTGTAGATGCTGAGTGTGGTTTCAAAACAAGTCTGCTGATTTATGATTAAAAGCATCCAAAGCAAACTGCCTTCAGTCCCACCTTAGACTCAAACTTAATAAATAAATAAAATCCAACAACCCAAGCAACCAAAGATAATCCTAACACTGCCCAATCTTCTTCAAAGAGCATCAGAAAAACTGCTGGTAAAGTAGCTCTCCTTCTCCCTCCAGACATAAACAGCCCACTGTGAGGAACTCAAGTAGCACGATGCAAGTTCACATACACTGATAGCATCAGAATGGTTTGGGCTGGAAAGGACCTTCAAAGATTGTCTAGTCCAACTCCACAATTTCTTTGTCCATTCCCAAAGCATCTTCTCACATAGCTTTTTGCAAGTCTTACAAAAACACCCTTTAGGAGGGTTCTATGAGCTAGCCCAACCTGTGCCTTGCAAAACACTACATTCACACTGCATAAAATTACCACACCTATTTGTTTCCCAGCACATGATTTTCCATTCTTACTGTGAAGTGTTTGAAAATAATCTATCACCTCACTCCCATCAGGCCCACAAAGAGCACGTACCTCTCTGTCAACTCAGAACTCATACTCACTACTGCTTGTATTTGCTCACTTGCAGTCTGCTGCAAAACGTGACTTCTACTTAAGTTTCAGCTTCCTGTTTAACCTGCCATACAGTTGATCATAACAGGATCCTTACAAGATGGTAAAGGCTTAAAATGGGCAAGAAAAGAAAACCTCCTTAGCCTTTAATGCTACTCAAAGTGCAAACTACAGGAAAAATAAACGCAAAACCAGATTACGGGCATGTCATACCAGATTACAGGCATGCTACCTGAATCATTCCAGAAACAGTGACCTACTCCTGTTACTCTAAGGAGCAAGCAGAGCTCCTGGCTCAAACCCCAGGCATTAATATGCTAACGAGCTCCCAGGGAAACAATATGCATTTGTGAGGGCTGTTTCCACATCGGGGCACTGCAGGGAGAGGTTGCTGCCTGGCACGTACCAGTGCTGCCTGCGAGTCAGGGCACCTCCTGCTCCTCTGGCAGTCAGGGTGACCGGTGTTTCAGCTCTGCACAGGGGACACCCCGGGGGAGCCAGGCTCTACGGGGAGACGCGCACCACGGTCAAGTCCCTAAAACTCAGGCTGACGGAAAGTACATAACCTGCTGCTCTCAGAGGGAAATGACTGAACCGCATCCCCTGGCTCCGCTGATACGCTGATACGCTCCGAGTATGCTGCATGTGCGAGTATTGCCAAGCTCAGGCCCAGCTCACATGGCGTGCCTTTCCAGGGAACAAACTCTACAGGCAAGCCCAATACTAGGAACCCTTATTCACCAGTACAGCTGACAATCTGGAACTTGAAACCCTGGCTTGAAGGGGACCGTTCAGACACTGAGTTATGTGAACAACGTCAACACTGAGAAGCCAGGACTGCTCGAGAATCCCAACCGCGACTTAATTGGGGTAAAGCAGCGGTCAAAAAAATGGCAAAGCTCTGAAAGCCCATGTCAGCGCAGTCACCCAGGGTGCTCCTCTGGCTGGAGCCCAGTCACAATATGCTAACGAGACCAAGGGAAGACGACGCATATTTGTGAGGGCTGTTTCCGCCTTGGCACTTCAGACCAAGAGCCTGCTGGCTGGCACGTATCGATGCTGCCCGGGAGTCAAACTCATTGTAGCAGGACAACAGACACAGCGGCTGCAGGTGACAACCTGGGAGAGTAGAATTTCATGGGTGTTGGTGCAAGCTTGATGTCAAAATTACCAGTCTAATAGATTAATAAAGGTGAATTGACAACAGAACACTTAAAAAATGCCCTCAAAACAACAAAAACAAAACAAGTTGCTTCTGTTGAGATTGCAAAATAAAAGATCTGTAATTACAAAGAGTCTACCTATTCACTCAAAGGCATCAGTGCATTGAAAGCTTGGGTGCTTTAGCACCTAAGCTAGAACGCACTACCTTCTTTCTCCCCCACCTCCCGGTTTTACTTCAGCACAGTCCCAGCCCACTGAGCAACTCCTGAAGTGTCTCTCATTCTGTTTGGGTCCTCTTTGGCCAAATACCTTCCAGAAAGCAAGGGTGCCAGAATTTTCACAGTAACTGTTGATACTAGCCAGGTTAAAAAAAGCCCTCACTCCTTCCTTTGCACACACTTAACAGGTGTTCTGTAAAGTGGAACCATTCCTACAGTTGCCTGAAAACCTCCAAGATCAGAACATCGTAATAAAAGCCCCATGTTTCCTGCCTTTTGCTCAATTAAAAGAAAGTAGAGATGCCACCAACCATAGATGTAGGATTGCCCACACAGCCAACCCTCAGCAAATGCTTGGATAACAACAGCCAATAAGATAGGAACACGAGCACAAAAAGTGTGCGGAATGGTGCACTCAAATCCGTCTGAAAGAGCATTTGTCACAAAACTGAAAATGCTTAAAGGAACACAACAACAATCAGCCAAATTTGGCTGTAACCAGGGAATTAACAAGACACTGTCGTGGTTTAACCCCAGCCAGCAACTAAGCACCACGCAGCCGCTCACTCACTCCCCCCACACCCAGTGGGATGGGGGAGAAAATTGGGAAAAGAAGTAAAACTTGTGGGTTGAGATAAGAATGGTTTAATAGAACAGAAAAGAAGAAACTAATAATGATAATGATAACACTAATAAAATGACAACAGTAATAATAAAAGGATTGGAATGTACAAATGATGCACAGTGCAATGGCTCACCACCCGCCGATCGACGCCCAGTTAGTCCCCTGCTCCCACTCCCCCAGTTTCTATGCTAGACGTGACGTCACATGGTATGGAATACCCCTTTGGCCAGTTTGGGTCAGCTGTCCTGGCTGTGTCCCCTCCCAACTCCTTGTGCCCCTCCAGCTTTCTCGCTGGCTGGGCACAAGAAGCTGAAAAATCCTTGACTTTAGACTAAACACTACTTAGCAACAACTGAAAAAATCAGTGTTATCAACTTTCTTTGCATACTGAACTCAAAACATAGCACTGTGCCAGCCACCGGGAAGACAATTAACTCTATCCCAGCTGAAACCAGGACACACTTTTGAAACAAAGGAGTCGGAGCAGCAAGAAGGACAGTGCTTGAGCAGTCGTCTACACCTGGCTGGACACTGTGAGAAGGTGCGCAGGCCCCACAATGACCCCCGCTGCCAGCTGCCGCCAGTGGCCCGCGCCGGAGCTCGCAGAGGGCAGTTCAGGATGCAGCACGCAGGGACCCGCGCCCCGGCCGGGCGCAGAGGGGAGCGCCTGGGCCCCTTCTCACTGCCGTGTGCATCAGTGGTGGCAAGAAGCTGCAGCACCCACCCCAACAGAAGGTGTGGGCAACGAGGGGAACCTGCACTCCTGCGTGTTTGTAACCCACCTGCCCTGCGAGAAAGGGGGGGCGCGCACAGAACTCTGTGCAAATGTGTGTGGGGACATTATACTTTTCTGTCATTACAGAAGAGTATTTAGAGATCTGTAGGTGTTTATCAACATTTTGTAACTGTCCAGAATTGTGATTTATTGTTTTGCTGATATTAGTTCCAAACATATAGCTCACTAATTGGTAGTTACTTGCACATCATTAGTAAATCAATGCAGCACTGAAATCCTGATTTGATTTAGATGCCATGAAACGAGCAGTTTTTCTGTGTGACACACACGTAACTCTCTCATACCAGCCATCTAAACAGAGGTTTAAAGGTCTACTCTGTGAAGGCCAATGCTTCCCTTAAAATGCTGTTAGATACTCACTGAATTCTCAGCCCAGAGGCCTGCAACAAGCCTGAAACAGGTCCAATATTGCAACTCTCACTGTGTTGACAGTTGTGTATCACTTAGCTTCCAACAGACAACATCCCCATTTTTTTTTTTCTCTTTTTAAGATTATTTGGATTTACCTGTGTTATGCCCATGGCGCTGTTACACTGGTAATCCCCAAATTTGGGCTGCTGACTTGGCGTCACCACTAATGGAGGGTTTTCTAAATCTGGGTAGGCAGCCTGAATAGCAGTTCCAAAGATCTCCTGAAGACAGCTGTTGATATTAATCATGCTTTTTGCTGTTTTACTTCTTTCCTCCTGAAGGCTCTGAAAAAACAAAATCCAGAAGGCTAAATTCACAACATCTGAGGAGCCGTTACATCCTCCTTTTTTTCCTTGGCTGCCTGGCAAAGCATGGCTGACAGATTGGGCTGACACCTCTAGGCACAGGAGCAACATATGCAACATAAAAATCAAGTGATTCAAGAGCTGCTTTTCCCTTTGAACCTCACAGCACAAACACTTCCCCTGAATGCAGGGCTGCATTACTTCCCACACCTTTGTCAGTGATCCTGGTAGAGACCTCGGCTGGGCTGCCCGTTACAAGACTAGCCAAGACTTGGTGGTGTGGGCTTATTAACCTACGGACATTGTTCATAAAGTAGGTTTCTGTTTAAGGAACCAAGAAATATCTGATGTGCCACCAACAATTAAGGCGTCAGAATGCAGAGTGAGCATGCTGTCACACATCACTAGCTGTAACAAACTGACATCATTTATTTAGCTTGTCTTAATGAGAACAAAACCCACACGCTACAGCATTAATTCTTTATTCCCTTACCTTTTGAAGGAAATTTAACCGATACTTAAGTTTTGCGTTTTCGTCTCGCAACCCTTCCAGACTCGGGGAGACTCCCAAGCATCCAAAGTTCTTCAGACGCTCAATTTCTGCAGTTAACAACTTGATCTCGTTTTCCTGAAAAGCAAATTAAATTGTCACACAGTAATTCTTGGACTGGGAGGACAGAAGGTGAGGAGCTACAAGATCTTGGATACAGTTCTAGTTTTGCCTCATAAAGGTAACAGCAATGACATGTAAGTTGAATAATTCCAAACAATTAATGTTTAAAGGTGGTTTCTATTTGTGTCAAAACCAGGGATCCTGAAACATTCTTAGTAAGTCAATGAGATAATAATCTCACTAATATCAAGACAGAAGTGCAAGACAGACAACAGGTCACGCTAATAAAATATATTCCCAAAATAAGCACTTTCTCCAGCTTTTTTAATCTAATAAAGATGTCAAATGATTTGACTCAAAATTCCCTAAAGCCTCCTTCAGCCAGTTTCACCATCTCACAGGCCACAGTTTCTCTTCCAGAGGATGAAACCACAATCACTCATGCAATTCCAGCAAGCTCAAACACCAACTGGAGACAGAAATGCCACTAAGTACAGTGTGCTGCTTCGTAGGGGAAGCGATAGGGCCTTTTCTGCGTCGTGCGCTCACTTCCACCTTGCCACACAACCTTTCCTTCCCTACCTCCAGTGTGGCTTCTCCCTTAAAACTGACGTAAGGCATTCAGGAGCAATCAGGAATTTCAGGTGGACCTCTGTGCTCCAAATAAACAAACTTCCCTACGCTTCCCCGTGCCCCTCCAGACTTCGCAGCCTGGGACACAGGCAAATGCTTCACCAGGCAGTCTTAGCCCAATGGCTGGAGGCTGCTACAAGGAGCAGTAATTTTCCTCATCCCACCCCCTGAAGTATCTGAAACTTCATCTCTGTTGTCCATCTCTTGTCCTCTCCTGTAATAGGCTTTGTGCCCATCAGCTACAAACCTGGCTCACAAACAGAAGTTTGGAAGCTACTGAAAATTTAAACGACTCAAATGCTGCTATGGAGGGAGAGGCAGCTGGAAGAGGCAGTGAGCACTCCCCACCCTGGCTCGCCAGCCCCTCATCACACTCATTTAGGCTCTCCTCTACTAGAACTCCCACAGCAGGAGGCAGCTCAGGCCACTAAACCTTATCAAAAAGGGCTCATTTACTTTGCTGCTCTTGAAACAATCAGAATATTTAATTAAGGAAAAAAATGGGCCATCAAATTTCCTGGTTTTATATGGCCACCTGAATAACAGCTCCCACAAGTGCCACTATAACTAACTGCAGATGTTCAAAAAACCTAAGCTCAGCCAAAACAATCTTAAGATCGGCCTGTTTGTGGACCAAGCTGAAAATCAGTACTTTTGAGGTCATTCTTCATTTGTGCTTCGGCTTCCAGCACACTTTTTTTACAGCCTCACTGTCTCCTCTGCTGCAGGAGAAGAGGATGCTTCCTGCAGGTTCAGATGTGAAGAAACATGACTTTGAGAAAAAATACCTTTATCAAAATCTCTGGTTTGGCACTTAGCCAACTAAAATCATTGAACGGCACAGCTGTAGCTCAAAAATGACTCACTTCAAATAGTCCATTGCAGCTTTTCCTTTTGCAGCCTATTACTTCTTTTTTTAACCCAAGGCAGATCACCCCTCCAAATCAGGCTGGTTTTTTCTCACATACGTATACATACCTTCTCCCATATAACCAACAGAAAATATATATTTTTTTTTATTTTCAACTTTTTTACTGGCCTGACTTGGTAGCATTTCATATAACTTACAGACCCATTTGAAATACTTTCAGACTGAACTTCAAGTTTAAAATAGCGCAAGAGAGATTTCACTGCATTGTTTTACAGTTGTTTCACTGTAAGTTTAAGGAATCGTTATTGCTATAAACTGACTTAAAGGAATGTTGGAGCAGTGACGTATGCTTTAAGAAAGCACAAAGATATCTTCTACTCTTAATATCACATTATCTGTAAATTCTGTGTCCAACCAGTATCACCTTCTCTCTAGCAAAGCCACCAGCTTCAGGACAGGTTAGCAAGACCCTTAGGAGAGTATTGCATTGAGGACGAACATTGTCCACATCCAGAAATTTGCATTCTGCTTTTGAAATTAAAATCACTACATATCCGAGCCAACAAGCAGCTCACACGTGTTCCTCCTGCGTTAAAAGAATCCCCCAAAGCTATAGCCACCGAGATATTTCAGTACCATTGGCAAACTTTACAGAACAGAAATTGGATTTGGATTTTTCTCCATAATCACAGATACCTCTTGCCACCCAAGTTAAGACTTGCAGGAGGCGAGATGACCAGTATCTTACTGGAGCTTCTTTCCATATCGGTAAACTACAAGAGAGGATGAGGAAAGGGGTTTATCCACGTGCATGGCCAGAACCCAGAACAAGGGTTCCTGGGAATCACCGACCCCTGGGGCAGACATCTGGCCCAAACAGTTTTTCCCACACAAAACCAGGGTGACAATTAGTATCCTAATTGCTTGGATTTAGCCAGGAGGTAAAAAGCTCTAAAGCAATGACATAGTTCATTAAGTCTCATCTACTTCTTTCCCATGACTGCACCAAACCAGCCAATTCACAGCACAAACACCTGCCAATAGGAGGCATTCAGGCTGGCCCCATTCCAGATTTGACCAAGCCCAACGTGTCAGCCCAGACTGTCACGTTTTCCTATCATGTTTTGTGCTCCTCTCCTTCAGAGAGTTTCAGTAGCAGTCCCTATGTTAACTTGAGTGTGAACTGAAAGCAAAAGGTTTCACCATGGTGGCCTAGCTGCCTACCCCAATATTGCTGCTGCCATTTAAATCTCCCTTTTTGTGCTCATCAACAGCTAACACAGATGATGAAATGAACTCTTCATTCAAAACCACCTAGCAGAAAAGCCTGAACTCAGCAATGATTACACTGAGTTCCAGAATCGATGGGGTTAAGATCACAACAGCTGGGCTGGGACAGCCGCACGGCTGAGTACAGCTAACAGCTCCAGAACTGGCAACAAGGGCATGCTGGTTCATGGGCCAGTCAGGAGGGGAACGCCACTCGTGACCCCCCTCTCTGGTGACCAGCAATAGGACACCAGGAAACGGAATGAAGCTGCATCAGGGGAAGTTCAGGTGGGACATAAGGAAAAGGTTCTTCACCGAGAGGGTGGTGTGTCACTGGAACAGGCTCCCCAAGGAAGCGGACACGGCACCAGGCCTCTCAGAGTTCAAGGGGTGTCTGGATGACACTCTTAGTCATATGGTTTAGTTTTAGGTAGCCCTGCGAGGAGCAGGGAGTTGCACTCAATGATCCTTATGGGTCTTGTTGCCAAGCTCGCCTGGAAAAAGGTCTTTAGACGTTTGCATGTTATAAATGCCCCTTATCACAGCAACCTGTGATAAAGCTAATTCTCTAGCAAATCATCTATGAATGCTGGATGTTATTAAAGGGTTACTATAAATTCTAAATTCTTTCTGAAAAACAAACTACTACGTTAAACTACAGACACCCCTTGTAACTCCTCTCTCACAGTACCATCCAAGTGAGGAAAGGAGACACCACCGATACACCTCTGATCTACAAAACATGTGACTGCGAAAAGGAAGGAAAAAGCTGCTGTTCAGGACATAAAGTGTCACCCCCTGGATTATTCTGCCTGCACAGCCCTGGACATATCACAACTTGTCAGTAAAGGGTCATACCTGATGACCACCTCACGAGAAGCTGCGGGAATTACATGAGGCCATGCTGACATCTCCAAGGGCTCTTTCGTCAGCTGAGTGCTAGAAATCTTCCCCTCACCTGCGAATACAAGAAAACTATAGCTTTTTCAATAGGACCAAAATAATCCCTACATTTTCCCTTAGCACGTAAGAATGTCTTCCAAGGACCCCACTGAATTAACATGAAACTCGCATAAGCCTCTGTCTCTGGACTTTAAATTGGTAGTGCTTTTCTCCATCACATTTAAACAAAATAAAGAGAGAAAATGGCCTGAGAAAGCATGGCAAAGGGGTTACAGCACGTCTCTTCCTTCCCCTCCTTCTTGCTTCCTGCATAGTTTATATCTCTGCTACTACTCTGCCACTACTCTGCCAAGCCTTTGCTGAGCCAGCTCAGTGCAATAACTCAGCACGCACTCTTTGTTCTTTGTTGGGTTATTTTCCCGAAAAGCTAATGATTCCTGTCAGCCAGCTCACAACGGGCTCCAGGGCGTGCTGGAGCTGGCACCAGGGAGCACATGGCTGGGAGTGAGGTGACAGGTAGATTCAGGCTCAGTAATCCCACATGGCCTCCTTTAGCCTCCTGGAGTTAAAGAGCTGAACACTGTCCCTCTTGCTTTGCTTCAGAGTGACTGGAATTTGTTTATGGACTAAAGACCAGACAGCAGTGACAGCAAAGGGAGAACCAGCTTGCCACAATACCTGAGATGCCCTTCCTCTCCTGAGCAGCTACAAAGGAGAAACGCAAAAACAAAGGCAAAAAGGAGTTGCAGAGATTCAACAGCCAGATTTATTATCTCAGTGTTTTATGGTGGTGCCTACTGTATGTTTGAATTCTGAGTAGAAAACGTACTGAAAAGTTGCTCCAGAACACATGTGTATGGTAGCCAAAAAAACCACAAGCCACATGTCCAGAATCTCTCAGTAACATGTTCTTGGGGCAACATAGGAGAAGTTAACCTGTAGGATTCAGAGTTTTCCTAGAGCTACCTCTATGCTCTACTGTCGATACCACTCATTAGGTAGGATAGACTTGGCAGTCCAATTTATTTATTATTACTACAGCCACTGCAAAGGGAAAGGGTTGTCACCGTCTTTTTTCCGAACCCAAAGCACCTTATGGTTGCAGTAACGCTGTGTGAGAAAGCCAGGACTGCCATTAGCGTACCTGCCCTCCAAGAGGTCCTCTGAAAGCGCGTCCCTGGCTGCTCTGGGCTCCCAGGACCCGCCGGGCTCAGGGCTCCCCTTCCGAGCGCAGGAGACCCTCCTGCCCGTCGCCTCGCCTGGCCGCAGGGCGATCCTTGCACGGCCGCCACAGCGAGCGGCCAGCGAAAGGACCAGCACGAGGAACGAGGGTGGTAACACACCAAGCCGTGTTTGACAGCTCCCTGCTGCTTTTTTTCCAGAAGTTTTTTGCAGAATTTCACCTTGACCCCTCACCCTCGCTGAATAGCGCTAAGAGCTGAACCACGCGCCCTGACCTCAAGACACAGGGTCTCAGGGACGAGAGCGTGCTTTTGCTCGACGTTTTGCCTCAAGAGAAACGAAAGAAGCCGAGGAAGGCGCTTCAGCCCCCGCCCGCTTTCTGCCTTTCCGTCCGACACGGGCCCAGCCCCGCCGACACCCGCCCCGGCCGCCAGGCTCCGGTGAGTTTCCACCGGGGGAGCCCCCCCCCGGCCGCAGCCCCCTGCCCGGCGGGCTCAGCCGCCACCTGCGGCCCCCCCCGCGATCCCCGGGACCTCCAACGCCTCCCCCCCGCGGGAGGCCGCCGCGGACGCGCCCGCCGGGCCCCGCTCCGTCCCCGGCCGAGGCGGCCTGCGCGGAGCCGGTCCCGCCAGGGAGCCGGCGGGGCAGGGGCCGACCCCGGGCTGGCCCCGGCCGTGCCGTGCCGTGCCGTGCCGCGCCGCGCCGCGCTCCCCCGTCCCCGTCCCCGCACCTGCCGCGCCAGCCGAGCTGCGGACTGCGCCACCCGCGCCTCCATCCTCCACCGGCCGGAAGCGGAAGTAGCGGAAGCGGAAAGCGCGTGGGGAGGGGGGGGAAAGAGGTTCGAAGGCGGCGGCAGCGCCCCCGGGCGACGGGGAGGGCGCGGGCAGCGTCCTGCGTCTGACGTCAGCCCCGCCACGGGCGGCAGCGAGGCCCGCGCGCCCCGGGGGGGGGGGGGCGTGGCTGGCGGCGAGGGGGCCGTGGCCGACGGGGGCGTGGCCGGCGGCGGGGGGGCGTGGCCGGCGGCGAGGCGCGGTACCGGGGCCCGTGGCGGCAGCGGGCGCCGCTGCGGACGGCATGGGCGGGGAGGCAGCGGTGCGCGGTTCGTTACAGCTCTTCGGCTGGGAAGGGCTGACCCGAACCACCCACCGACCCCAGCCCCGCGCCGGGTGTGACCAGAACGCGCCCGAGAAAGTTCCAGGCCCCGCGTAGGAAGCGGAGGCCCGGCGTTGGCTCGCGCCTCCCGCGAGCGCTCGGGCCGGCGGTCCGCAGCGGCCCAAAGCGCAGCGACGGCCGCCGGTAGCAGCGGCACAGCGAACTCCCGGGAAAAGGCAGAAAACGGGCAGAGACGAGCCGGCGATCGCGCGCGTTGAGGGCTGGCGGCGAGGAAGGTTCCTCGGGAGAGCCGCGAGCGCAGGAGAGGCTCGGCGCGAAGGTGCTGGGGCTGGGGCTGGGACGCGTCAATAGCTCCTGCCCGGCTGTGTGCAAAATCACATTGTTCCGTAACGACCCAGGGAGCGGGGGAGCTCCGTCTCCAGCGTCTTTAGTAAAACCTGTATTTCGAAGAAAAAAGAAAATCCCAGGAGCACCCACGTTACTCCAGTTATGTCCTCTAGCTGCGTCTCAAAAATGCCTGGTCTGAAGGACTTGCAGAGCAAGACACGCTAAAAGCTATGTAATTGCAGCTAGTGACAGGAAAAAAAACCCCAACAATTTAGGTGCCAGTTGATGAGAAGATTCACGCAAGACAAAAAGCGAGAAAGCAGGTTTGTCCAGAAAGGTCACTTTATTGGAAAAACCTAAAATGGACTTAAAACCTGCAGCCCTCCTCCCACAGCAGTGGTTTCAATGGGCTCCCCAAGTTACCTTAACAGACCCATTACAGACATGAGCTGCAGTACAAATGTTAAAAGTGCAAGTATTCTGAACTTCACACCCACTTTTATGACCTGGCAGGAAACACAAAAGCTTCACAGCTCACAGAGAATTCGTTCACAGCACTTGGCAGTCAAAACTGGCTCCCTGCATTCCCCACAGGGTACAAAAAACATCACTCAGAGGAGAGTCCGATGCAGAACATCATACAAGGTAGGGGTGAGGTTCCTTCAGATTTATTTTATTGCAGTAAAACCTCTAAAAGGTAGAGCTGTACAAAAAGTCTAAACAGCATTATTTAAGAATAACAGCACCTTACGCTGCATTTGTTCTTATTTAAAATTCTATTTCCCAAAAATACATTCCTAAATATACAAACTATACAATCTTGTCACTTTAATGCTGGTTTCTGTGATGATATAACTTTAACCTAAAAATCTTCAAAACATCCACATACTGACAAAAGCTCTAATATACAAATGCCTTGGTACCTTCATAATACCACATAAATAACTTCAAAACCCAAACTGCATTTGTAGAATTGTCCAGAAAGCAAATACTTTATGGCGATCACACATCGTCTGCAGAGAGCGTTGGAATGTTTATCCTCGGCCGTGTGAAAAATGCCATTTTCTCTCTAAAAAAGGATGATCAGTTGTTAATGCAACGGAAGTCTTGCCAGAAATGTCCATCATCCACATTAAAATTTATCCCACCAGCTGTCACCACAAGGAGCAGCAGCACGTCCTCTCACAACCTACACCTCTTATTTACATATAAGACATGAGGCACCCTTGCAGTTAAACTCACAACACTGACCTTATCAAAAAGCCGTTTCGGAAAGGCTCAGTTTTTTGGCTTTCTAGGCATGTTACTTAGGGAAGCAAAGGGCTGCTTCTGTATGAAACAAAGGATTTGTGAATTTGTTGCCAGGTGGGGAATGATTTGGAGTACTGCCGGTTGCTTTGAGATCACATGCAGAGCTGCAGCTAGTTTCCCCAACTCTCAGACCTTATACTTTGATATAAAAATACGGAAGTTTTTGTTTAAGCAGAACAGTTAACTACTTCTACAAAGATTAGCTTTCCTCATCAGCATCTCAGTCATCCGCAGAAAAATCATGGTAGCAGTCAATTTTTCCTCCCCTTTACCAGTGACCTGTAATTACCTGAATGACTGTACTTCCAGAGGCTCCTTCCGACTCTGCCCTCGCAGCCTGTGGACATCCTTGGCAGCAGCTCTCATCATTTTATCGGCCTTGAGCTCACACTTGTGTTCTGTTTTTTCCACCTAAACAAATAATCAAAAAGAGCTGTTTGTGTTTCCAGGGGGAATCATTTTATCCCAACTAATCTCCAAATACAGCAGTATTTCAGCTGCAGGTCTAAGGGGTTTGGAAGCTGCTGACTCTGGAAATCACAAGCCACAGAAGCTAAAGTGAAGGCTTGTTAGCTAACCATTGTAATGGAGAGAGCTTTTTGTAAGGTCGTCTTCCAGCCCTTTGATAAAAATTATGGGTGCTATCTGCACCTTCTTTCTATCTTCTTGATCTATTTTTTAAGCCAGCTCATGCAGGAACGTGGCAACCCATGTTCCAGCTGTGCCCCAAAGAGCACCTTGTACCAACTCACTCCTACACCCGGTGCCATCATAACTTAGTTTCTGCCTGGTGTCAGCAGAGGTGCCATGATAAATCACCGAAGTTGAGAAGGAGGCCTGTACATGAGGGAGAGCATGATGTAGACAGAGTAAGGTAAGTGCTAACCATGACACACCACACCTACTACAGACTGGGAGGCTGCACTTGACAAAACAGATGGCATTTGTGACTTCTTGTATTTGCACCCGGCTCTAAGGGACAGAAATCTTTGTGCTGGCAAATGCATGGGTTTGGGACTAACAGAACTCTAGAGGAAGCTAAAGAGAGGACAAGCTCCTGCAAAGAACAAAAACTGCAGCATCTGAGGGATGAAGGTAATCAGCGATGGAATAACACTTTTTTTTTTTTTTAAAAAAAGAACAAATGTGACAGAAGGCTGCCCACCTTGCTCATCAACTCCCCAGGCTTATTCAGACATTTCTGAAGCTGTACCTACCCTATCTGTAAATACATTCCTTTTGAAGCTAATGATTTGTATTTAAACGTTCTCCAGAAAAGTGATAATGCAATGAAAGACAACTTTCATAAAAGCAAACAAAATTGTTTAATGAACTGTTTGTTGAAATCCTTGGCAATTAGTTCCATCTCCCTTCCATCCCTGCCCTGCAGTCCACCCTTCATAAGCAGAAAGATAGATACTATTAAGCTCTTAAAGCCAGAAAGTCTGGCTCAGTATCATCTGACTTATATTATCACTTCATATGCATAAGGATCCTATTCTAAAGCCAAGTGTCATCCATGCACAAGTTTTATGCAGCCATTATTTCTCTTAGAAGAAGCAAAAGACATAACTGCTACCTTCCTAACCCTTGTATCTGTGGGAAGGCAGGCACAGACTCTGCAGTTTGTAAATACCACACCTGAGAATAGCCAGACACTCGAGGACTGCAGCTTCCATTATCAATCACTTGCTTGATGGAGCCCTAAGCGGAAGACACGAGTGACTGTAGTGCTAAGGCTTCATTTCCTGACTGTCTGAAGTCCCCTGCTTCTCAAATCACGTTTCTCAAACATGTTGAGTAAAATCCAAAGGCAGGTATTACTCACTCGTTTTTCCACTAGCCTCAGCAGCAGTCGGAATCTCTCATCATCCTTCACCCACTGCGGCAACTCTTTTTCACCCTGACTTTGAGCTTGTTCCAACTGTTCCTTCAGTTCCCTCAGCACCGAGATCTCCTGAACCAGCCGATCGTGCCAGGTTTTCGAAGCTTGCAGGTCCAGCTCCAGGTCTAGTGAAGTGCGGATTAGGCGCTCTGTACCGAAGGACTTGATTGAAGGCTAGAAAAGAAGGGGTGTAGGAACACAGTGATGAGAACTGTCCCAACCACTCCCCCATGAAGGGCCAAATGCATCATGAGCCCCATTTTTCCAGTACTTCTCTTTGCACAAAACTTCTCTATTGAACCTGCTTTCCAATCCTTCTCAAGACAGAAAACACAAACTCAAACAAGTCTTATAGATAGGCCTTTTGATTTCAGTGTTTCCACTAAATATCTTCCTTGGCAGCTTCTCCAAATCAAACCAAGTCTTGCTTGCACACCTTGCTCCTGTGTTTAATGTCTCATCTTCAGATGAATCCACCTGTGTGTGTTTTTTCCAGTAACGTTATGTTGCCTTCAGCTAGTTTCAAACACAAGCTGCCTCAAGAAAACCATCTCCTTCAGAACTCAGCATCAGTATCCCGGGGGAATTTCAGTGATTGCCATCACAACGGGCACAGGTGTGCACTGTGTGCCACGGAGTCACTACAACAGGGTCACTTGAGCATCTGAGACATCGTTCTCCTCACCCTCTACCCCAGCTCCTCACATTTATTGTAAGTACTTATGAATCTCACAACAATAAACACAGCAAAACTGTTTGTGCTACTTCTGCTGTGACAAGACGGAAAATACCAGGAACCTTCTTCCTAAATTGATTGTTCTAAATGAGTTCCAACTTAAGCATTCCTGTCATATTCTGATATATCAAAGAAAAGTAGCCTTGAGAGACTTCTCACACACAAAGAAAAGGTTGTGAATGAAAGCACGTGGCAACTGATTTATGTTTGCAAATTCTTCCTTTAAAACAGTTTTCCGGTGTTTGCAAGTGTCTACGCTAGAGAAAAAAAAAAAAAGTGGTGATGTTTTTACCCGTTTCACTCTGACACTTCGTCTCTCCATTGCATTTCGTATGAAGGGAGGCTTTTTGGATAGCGTTGAACTGTCACTATCACTGCGATTCAGCTGAAAATGAAAACAAAACCTGTATTTTTCATGAAAGAAATACAAGCAGTGGATACACACATTATTAGCAAGATCAGAGGGTTCTGTAAGTGATTATAAGCAGTGATGTAAGCAGAAATATGAAGTTTTGTGAAAGACTACAGCGGACAGCTGCCACCCCAATCTGAGTGCACAACATGCAATCCATTTGGCACAGCCAGATCCTGCCACAAGCCTTGAACTCTGTCCCTTTTTGGGAATAGACTGCATGGAAAGAGAGACACTAAGTTTGGGTATAATACGGGACTCTACCCCACTGGCCGCCTTCTGTGCAAGTAACTAGGCTGGGCAAAACAGCCTAGAAAAATAAGCTCTAAGTAATAAAAAAACCTACTCTTTTCTAGTGTCTGTAAAACATGGGACTACTTTATTAGAGATTTCTCTTTTCTCCAGTCACCTGTATTTTAAGCTAGTGGTGCAAGAGGTAGGTTTAACACCTGTAAGCTATTCACCTGGGTTTTTCAACTTAAAGAGTTGTCATGTTACACACATACAGTCTGCCTTCTTTTGTGATTGCCTCTAGACTCTTAAAAAGAGCTCAACTCAGGTAGGGTTTAATTCCCTTCTCATGTTCCTTCTCACAGTTGCAGGCAAGGGGGAACAGGAGTGTGGGATCTGCATGTGCTGGGACACAGTACCTCTACCACCCAAGCACAGTCCACTGCTGCAAATTAAATAAGGTTTGTTTCTATGGAAGCACCTGCTTCTGAATCAGAGAAAACCTGCACATCAAATCCAGCGCAGCTGTATTAAGAGCATGCCCGCTTAGGACAGGTCATCCATGATAAAACGCAGTGCTTGCTTGTTTGCCAATTCAATTTAAAAGACGAGTTATTTATAGTTTAGGCTGACCCTCAATCCAGGAAATAATTGTGAACAAACATTTCAAAGCAGTGGAAGTGACATCCTGACCCAGTACGTGGCTTGTTCAGTTACCTTCAGACAAAGCACGCTGGAGGCTTTCAAGCTTTCACAAATTTTGCTGACATTGTCAGGTACTTGCCTTTCCATTTCTATCAAGCTTGCATGTTCACCTCATCTAAAGTCAGGTGGACACAGCTAACTCAGTTCAAGTTAGCGCAGAACAGTCTTAAAAAAGCAGGAAACGGTTTCACATGCAGCTTATTCATCACTGTCTTACAGCAGCCCTTCCAGGTTAGTTTGAGCATGTCAACATGCTGCACGTACCACAAACATACATGCACATACATATTTTATAAATTTGTGCTTAATACTATTAGTTCCAAGGAAAGATACTGTCTAGGAGGTGAGGAGAGAGCAACTTCTTAAGTCAAAGGGGGAGAGAAGAAAGCACTGTCAGGTCTCTGTGAAAAATTCAGACTAAGTGAACACTGATATCATGCATTCATTAGTGAAACACAGCATTTATAACCTAAGGATCGTATTTGCCTTACCCGACACACATATTGACTTTGTGGTCCTGGTGAAAAAGTTTTTGAGCGGATGATAGTGCTACCTCTGACAAACTGAGTTTGGGGTGGATTTGCTGCTCTTTTGTCCTTTGGACGAACTACGGTAGAAGACTGTGCAAGGCTCTCCGTGTTTGTCTCTTTATCCACCTAAAAGACAGATACTCCAGTGTAAATGCCACCTTGCCATCTTACCGATGACACGTACCCAGGGCTGTCTGACAGCCACCTGTGATACATCTCCGCTTTCAGTCCCAAAGGCATCACATTCAAAAACAGATATTCTTTAGCCCTTTTCACGCAGGGTGTCCTGACACTTCACTCCTTGAACTCAGTAGCTGCTACGTTAACTGTATCGCTCCCTAAGGGCTCCACATGCATTGATCGCTGTACAACACAATTGATTCCAACAAGCTTTGCCTGTTGATCCAGTACATCAATGTGACCTGGCAATCTCACACAGAACAGAGGTATGATTATAAAGACCATTTCCTTACTTGTGCATCTGCAGCAACGATCCAAATCGCTGCATGTGCATGCACAGAGAGCACGTGTACAGCACACGTTTGTTAGACTACAACTGCATTCAGAATTAAACAAGGTCAAAACCACTGTCACATTAATGAAAACAGTTTTCATGACCAGCAAAAAGAAGGCACGAAATGATGCTATATTAACTGTGGGACAAAATATAGAGTTATTTTAAAAGATTTCAGGTAAATAAACTTTTAAACATCAATGATGAACTTTCAAACAACTGCTGTAGCCTTGCTCAGCTCAACAGCAACCCAGTCAGCTGAGCAATGGGAAGCTTAACTCATCTTTCTGTTCAAAAGGTCCTTGACATTACCTTCACTGCTATTTCCATGTGCAGCTGGGAATTCAGACTTTCTTCTGTTTCCCACAGCGATTTTCCGGCACAGAATTCTTCTTCCTCCTCTGCTTCATTTTCACTGACCTCGTCCTGTTCTTCCTGATCAGGAACCTCTTCATCTTGCCTGTTAAGAACAGCTTTGTTACTGAACTGGCCCATTGTGGACAATACTCTGGTGCTGCAGCAGGAGTTACCTCCTGTAAGCTGCTGGACAGAAACACGTCCCCAAGGCAGCCAGTTGTACCTGGCAGATCCTGTAGCCACTGAGATTACACAAACACAGGCTTATAAGAGAATAACTGAAACTGGAGTAAAGCTGCACCAGAAGGCAACCATTACAGCCAAAAACTTCATACTGATCTTGCTTCAAAAGCAGCAAGCTAAGGGTTCAGCCATATGGTCTGAGCTCAAGATGAGTGCATCTTAAGAGGAGCTCTCAGGATGCCATTAATTAATCTTAGTTTAAAAAGTGATGCTGGACAAAATTGAAGAATTGTTTTAACATCCTTCTCATCTCCTTTGAACTCACAGCTGGCTTCCCCATCAAACCCATTGGACAGGCTTGCTTTTTGTTTCAAATGTCGGGCTTCGTTAATAAAATCTGAATCTGAATACGTAAACAGCAGCCTAAACTAATATTCAAGCAAAGCCTTGCACCATACAGTGGAGCTTTTATGGACGTCCATAGAACACTGTACAAATCACACAATTAGCATAGTGCTATTAACTATTTTCAACGTTTATCAGCTTTGTTCTCATTTCCCAAGCACAACCTCCAGAACAGAAGAAACAGGATTTTTCACCAAAGCAGAAGGGGACAGAAGAAGCCTCCCACAGCTCTGTATCATCTGCTTTTTTTCTCTGCACATGAATCCCCAAATGGTCTGATCATCCCACAATGCTGATGGTGGGATGCTACCTACCAGCTCTCTCCACTAGTTAAAGTGCTTCTGCTTTCCTCCAATTTCTTCTCCACAGCTTCCAGTTCAACAGCTGTCTGCTCTAAGAGTGCTGAGACAGAGTCCTGAGGAGAGCAAGAGGCTTCTTGTGAAGATACGACTCTCACAAACTGCAAAGCGCCCAGCCTTTCTCGTCAGAACGGCCCCAACCAGCTTTCCTCTGGTGGCAGGAAAGAGTCGTAGTCTCTACACCTGTGTTGTTCAAGCAGCCTATTGCACATACAGTGCTCAGTCAAGCCTGTGTCAGCATACCTGGCCCACCTCCCCCAGTTACACTGGCATACGCACGTGTGCAGCTATAGGCTGAGCATATTGCATGCCATGCACGTGCAAAGGTAAGTCTGTATCTTGACTCGCTCAGCAAGGTCATTGCAGCAAGGTGAACTGTCTAGTGGGAAGAAAGGCAAAAGCTCACACATCACTTACACCAGACCACATACCACATCCCTCAGCTTCGTGAGGAGCAGATTTCAGTAAGTATTTAGCCCAGGACAAGGGCGTATCTGTAATCGACATGTTAATTATTTTGCTGCACTTAATGACATTTTCAAGTTCTAAATATAAACACACCAGCCTTCACTTCTCGTCTATTGTGACAGTCCTCCAGCCACACAAACCCTCTCATTAGTACTGTTTAGAAGAGATTTGTTTGATTTAAGCAGTTGTTCTTACTGTTTTTTCAGTGCAGGGTACTTCAGAGTGAATGTTTCCTTGTTTACTTTTCCTGTTTTGCTTCTGCAGATACTTATAACTAAGTAGGTTATACCAACGGGTTGATTTCTCTCCGGATCTACATATTTCAGCAAGGCTAATTTGTGCTCCACCCTATTGAGAACAAAACCACAGTTTTAGTGTAATACTAAAAGGAACAACTACCACACCAGTCAGAAGAAACGAGAGTGAAAATCCAGGACTACCTGACTTTGGCAAGTTTGACAAAAAGAAAAATTGCCCTGTTTATCCCCATTTCAACAGCACTAGTAATGCTCTATGTCTAATTATTTTAACATTGTCTAGGGCTTCCAATCTAAGTAGCAAGTGTATCACTGCAGCTCCTGTGTACAAGAATCCAGAAGTATGAACAGTGCTACTGCAGCTAGGATAAATTACAGCCAGAGCTTCAAAGAAAAAGAGAAAGGAACAGGAGATGAAGACTCCCTTCCAAGAAATTTGCAAGGCTGACAAAAATCACTGCCTCAGACTGAGATGCTTTAGCTTTGTATAAGCCATTCCACTTCATCTGCCTTGTCATTTTTTACTGCGTTACATTTAGTACACATCCTGACATATTCAAAACCAAAGTAAAACTTTGATTCGCAATTTATTTAATCCATGTCGAGTGGACTCCATTGCACCAGCCCAGTCCAGCAGACTGCATGCTGAGCATACCTCCTGCAAGTTAGCATGCTCCCACCTGGAGCTCATGCTGCCAAAAGAGAAAAACCCCATTTGGAAAACAGATGCTTTCCTGAACCAAAGCGTGCTTTGCAAAGCAAGCGAAGGAAGAAATGTAGAAGCACCATAAAACATGTATCCCTCCAGTCAAGGGAGATGCTACAGAACACGTGCAGGACAGAACATCAACTTTTCTGTAACTTAATGGCTGCTTATGTCCCAGCTCAACACACCCTACTCATGTTCTGGAGTACAATACTCCAGAAATAGTTCTATTAAAATAAACTTGCTCAGGTAACACTGAGCAACAAAAAAGCTCTTCTAACAACAGAAGGCAGCTGGCTATGGCAATGCTAGCACTGAAAAAACTATACTCATACGGATTTTAATAGTGTAGAGTAATAGCAGTTTTTAAAAAAATCCTTCAGAGATCTTTAATATTCTACAGTAGCTTCCAAATTCCCGTAAGTCCATTCTCAATTACATTACAACAAATGTTTCCAAAAGGAAGAAAAACAGGTAGTGTTTCACATTAAATCATAGGAGAAGGGAAATCTAATAGTCTGACAAAGTCACCAGTAGTTCTGTAACAGAACTTTTATCCAATAGATTTTTTTTTCCTGATCAAAACTGTCATTGCAAAGAACACTATCTGGGAGAGATATATAGCTAAGGATTATCAAGAAAACTTCCAGTGAAATTGCCATACTTCAGAGTTTAAAATTTTGTCTAATTAAAAAGAGGAAACAAACACAAGGATATTAAAATAGAGATTAATACTAACCAAACATTCTTCAAGGTGAGACTTATCTACAGTGCAAACATCGACTCTTAAAGTCTTCTGGCGTAAAGCCGGGTAAGAGATAGAAACCCAAAATACTTCATTGTACACAAGATTGTCTGAAGCTTCCACTGGTCTTGTGCGAAACAAGCAGCTTGTGCTTTCTGAACAGGGCAGGACAGCCACGCGAATGTTCCTATTGAAAAAAGCGTTGCAATCAGTACTACCATACAGGTTTGCAGTTCCCTCCATTGCAACAGCTCCATGAATCTGTAAGTGAAATTCACCTAAGCACCGTGGACATTACTGTCCTATCCTGGTCTTTGGAATATCAGTCAGCTGAGAAAAAAGGAACATCTCGTCACAACATCAGAGACATGAAGTGGCATGAGTTGCCATAGACTTCATCCTTCTGAATCTTGTAATCGAACACCATGGGATTATGTTTTACATGGTTGTTTACGTCTGTGCAACTTGTCACGCTGCTAACATACCCTTTTGTAAGTAGAAACAGCTATGCAAAAATGAATCAAATTTTTGTCGGCTTATTCAGCACACAGCTGAATTTAAAAAACTTGTGCCTAGAATGAGTCTAGTAGAAGCTGTACATTTCCCCACACATGCACCTGTGCAGCTGTCCAAGGATGGGTTCTGTAGCAGAACGAACACCCCCACTCCACTCGATGCCGCTGCTCTGGGCATTGCTAAGTTAAGAACCTTGCTGGCTAGTGCTAATTCCAGGCAAGTCTTTTCCTAGCAAATACAGACCTTTGAGGAAAAAAATGCACCTTGTTTCAGTCTGCAGGTTTATTATTATCTGTTTAATTCCCACTAGAATCTAATAAAAATACTTCAAGCATGTTTATTTCACCCACTTACACTTTTTGATCTTGTTGTAACAGCAGTGCTGGAACATTACTCAGCTGGATGACCAGTATCGCAAATTGTTTATTTTTGTCATCATATCTGAATTGGAAAGACAGAAAAAAGCATTATTATTAGAGAAGCCTGCCTTGGACTCCACTAATTTCATTAACACAAACAAACAACATTAAAAATTTACAAACAAGACAAAACTATAATGGGACCATGGCTTGCCTATAGATTAAAACAAAACCAGTTTCATACTACATGAAGTTTTGCTGCCAGAACATCCAGAATTTAGAACAGTCCAGAACACCCAGAACTTAGGAATTCAGATACAATGGACTACAAATTAGACCTAACACACATTGCTTTTCCTGAGGTCTAGCTAAATTGCTATACTGCAACTAAAACCTTTTGAAAGGCCTTATATAATGACTGCAATATAAAGAAGTTACAAGTAGAAATACTTCAAGTACAACAGCGAAGATGTTGGGATAACCATTGTTTTACTGTTGATGGCCATGACAAGAGAGTTTTGTGCTACTTATTTTTCCTCAAATCATAAATAACCTTCCACTAAGTCATTTAAAGAAGATGCCTCTGTGCCTACCTTCCTATACCTTACCCACTACTTGTGGGTTTCAGGTGCGGTCAATGATTATGATTACCATTTACTCTCAGCAGTTTTTCCCCCACAAGCTGCACACTAAAAGAGACTGCAAGCCAGCAAAAGGCTTTCTCCAGCCCAGGGCTGTCAGTGCTCCCATTGCTGGTTTGCACCCTCATACCACACTATCACCAGTTGATTTCCACTGACATAAAAGAGGATAACTGGGCCAAGGACCTCCTGGAGTCAAGTGTAATTCTCAATTACACTTCAAAGAGGGCATTAGTTAGTTAATACTAACAGGGCAGGATAAACAGGGTAAGAAAACAGAACAGAAAGCACTACCTTCTAAATCCCATATATCATTCTTTCCATTGGAAGGAAAATCCAATAAAAATGTGTAGCGCTTACCTCATTGCAATTTGCACTTTAGCTGTCCCAACTGCTTCTGTATCATCACTGTCAAACACCATCACTTCTGACAGACATGGTCTGAAAGAAATCAAAGACAATTAAGGACTTGATTTCCTCTTATTGAAGTGCTAGCATTCAGGTGATATAAGATCTTTTCCCTTCCATTCAGGGGTTGGGTATATGGATTTTATAAAACTAGCAGCTAAAAGAAAGCCCATTTAAGAAGTAAGTGCAACCATCCTTAGAGGTATGTATTACAGTGCTTATCAGCAGAAAGTCATATGCCTTCCCCCTTCACTGCCAAAAAAAGCCACACAAAAGACTGCAAAAATAAGGCAGTGGGGGATTTTTAAAGGGTTCCCTTGACTGGATTTTAGTAAAGCCAGCTGACTGCCCAGCAACAGAAATAAAACTTAACAACTGCAATCCTGTCCTGCATCATGACAGCAAAAATTCTCAAGTTTGATTAGATTTAAGTCATTCCTTTGTTTCTTTAAGAAATCAAAGTTCCCTAAGCACATTAAAAGTGACAGAGTACGCTGACTGGTCTTCCTTGAAACAGCTACCTGCATCGTTTCCCTCCCAATGTACTCCTCCTCCAAAGTTTTATGCACTGAAAGTCCCCCAAAATACATTCATTGTCTGACTCAGGGACTATGCTGTAGCACATGAAAACAGGATTAGCATTCTTCTCTTCTAAGTATTTTCCATATTACTTAGCACTTTCTTGCATTTCATTACATTTCAGCTACAGAGCACAAATGTATTGCTCATTCTACCCTCACCATTTATTATAGGCATCAGAATGATACTGTAGTCATTACAAAGGTTGGTAAGTCAACAACCCAAACAACACTAAGTAACATCAGACACTGAGTGTGCATGGGATGCCTTCCGTAATTGTCACACATTATCCCTCCTCCCCTCTCCGCAAAGCCCCCTATCCCACTGACGGGACACAGGCGTCCTAAGACACCCAGCTGTCTGACTGCTTGGCTTAAGCCCATGAAGTCTAATTTACAGAAGCATTGCACTTTCTTGTCAAAGCGAATTGTGCTGTAAACAAAAAATTACTCATTTATGTGGAGAGTTAATGAAGATAATGAATGAATGAATGGGGGGAATATGAGATGAGCAATTTTTCACCCCTACAGTCGTGTCTTGCAAAAAATGACCCCATAATTCATCTCGATGCCAATAAAAACAGCAGGAAACCCCCTGTTAGATGCAGGGAAACCAGGTATCAATAAGATCAGTACTTTCCAGTGATCTTTCTGTCAAACCACCCCAGACAGCTTTAGCAAGCAGTAAGGGAGATCCAGAAACCCAGCAAGAGCAGTGATGCCCAGCTCCAGCTATAAGCTATGCACTTAGGGGGAGAAGTCCTGCAGAAATCACATACAGGATCCAAGCACTCGGGAACTGCATTGCAGCACATACACATCCATGAGGCAGTTCAAGGTGCTTCTGCTGTCTTCCTTAAACATCCCAAAGTCCTCTCATGCTGACTGAGGGCTGCCATTGACACCAGAATGGCTGACTGACAGGAGGGGAACTTTACACCTGCCAGATGGCTCCATCAAGGCAGCAGTCATAGCTTACCAGCACCTTCACAAACAGACCAGCTGTTCAAACAGCTCTCTGTGAGCTTGCTTTCAGCTCCTTCTATTATGGGAAGCATGGGTCATTTTGATAATCAAATTCAACATGCTTATAGTTTTTTCAGAAGTATTAAGAAATCTGAGATTGAGAACTTTAGCCACCAAATTACAAAAAAGATCACAACAAGCAGTATTCCAGCTGACTCCTGTGTGCAACGCTGAGTCATTGGCTTCTTCCTAGAGAGAGATCTGATGTCTACCTTTGTACAGACGCCTCATATACCCCGCTATCTCCAGCAACAGATTCATCAGACACTGCAGCTGACACACACGCCACCTTCAGTGCCGTCCCTCCAGCTGTATTTATACCTATCAGAAAAGCACAGAGGAAAATCAAAAAGAGGTGTTAACGCAAACAAACTGTCTGGATCAGGAGTAGCTTTTTTCTTATCCCCTTGAATTGCATTTTTTCTCCGCCCAAGTACTGTTAAGCAACACCACGTTTCTGAAGACAGAGAGGACACAGGTAGGGCGGGCTGTGCTCCACAGCCACCGTGAGGTTAGTGCTTCAGGAAGGAACGTGCCTGACTGCCCTGGAGAGCAAAAAGCCCCTGGACAACCAGAGGAACAGCCTATGTGGTGGAGGTGAGAGCAGGGCTTTATTGCACAGTCAATGCCCATTTACTACCCGAGTCCTGCAGTAGCATACCCAGGGGCTGAGGTTACACGCCGGCTGTGCTGAGTGCATTACAGCTGGCTACCCGGCACCTCCATGGGTGCAGGTCCTCGCAGGTAACATGAGGAGAGGCTTTCAAAGCACTGGAAAGGCAGGAAGGTACCCACGACAAGATGGGCAACGTGCAGAAGCAGCAGAACTTCTAAATTCTAGTGAAGTTATAAATATGAACCAATAAAACAGCTCCCTGCTGCAAGTCACCCTTCAGCAGGTAGTAGGCCTTCTGGTCCTAGCTACCCAGCGAGCAGCGGCTGGGCAAACGCTACTGACCAAGCTCTGGCCAAGTATGGATTACGTGGAAAGCTTATGCCAAGTTTAGCTTCAAGAAGAGGGAACAGCAAAAAACCACCACCCGCCTACGCCTGAACCCAAAAGGTTTGTGTGCACAGGACAGAAGATAGGTCCAGAAAGACCAGGTTAACTAGCTAAACACGGAGAGAAAGAGAGATTATAGGATTTAAAGTAGCAGCACCATGCAGGAATACAGGGAAAAGGAGATAGGGAAGAGAAACTGAGGAAGTTGAAGCAAGCAGTTTTGCACAGACGTGTTGTCTCATGTGGATTTCTTGTGCTACAGAACAGGGAAAGATACGCCCTGGAAACTTCTGCAAATTCTGCACCTTTTCACTTAAACCATCACATTTCTGCAGAGATATGCTTCAGCCGAGAATCTGGAGAACTCTGTCTGCCAAGGTGGCTAACGAGTGCTGGAACATACCCAGCTTTTAGCTCTCCCTCACTGTCAGGGCTTTGGGAGACCTGCTCCAAGAGCAAGGAGGTGCCACGTTGTCACACCGGGAGCAGCTGCAACCCCATAGCAGAAGTGCGGCAATGCACTCCTCTCCAAGGGGCTTCCATCTTTCAGAAGTGGTCTCTCTTTCCCGTAGCCTTAGGAAAGCACATGTCCCCAAACCAATATATGGTTTCCATCCCATATTTTCTTTACTACAGAGCAAGTTTGGAGTGGTTTTTGGCACAGTCTCACAAAACCACTTAAAGAATTAAAAACAGCTTTGAAAAAACATTGGTGCAAAAAGCGTGCAAGCTCAACGTAGGGTTATGGAATAATATAAGGACTTGTACAATCAACAGTAGAGGGTGCTACAGGTAACACCAATATATTGAGTGCACGTGTGCAACTTGTGCCCATTTATCCATGTAATTTTTTGACACCACCACTGAATGGTATTTTTCATCTTGATATTCCCATGGAACCGTTGGACAGAAATAAACCTCCAGACCTTTTCCCCGTAGGCCAAACCACATGAATGAAAGTTAGCATCTGCAACACAATATATCAGACATTAACTGAAACAAGTGGATCCATTTAATACTGGCATTCATTTAATACTGGCATTCACAGTTTAATCCATCCTCCCTCCTGCCGCGTGCAAGGGCCTGGCCCCTGCTGCGCTCTTGATCATAGGCTATGCTGGGGGGATGTGGGCAGGGTCAAAACAATGTTTCTTCTTTCCTCAATGCTACTTGTACCTCCTATTCCATGGTTTTAATATGAAAATAATTTCTTCCCTGCTGGCTGCCTTTCTAGATCAAGTTATTTGAGTTTTACACACCGCTCCCTGAAATGCCACTCCGGGAATCCCTTTGCGTGAGGTTTGCTTACTGGGAAGGACACAGCGGGTTGGTCTCCACATGCTTAACCTCTTTTTCTCCTTCAATTACTAATGCCATCTAGTCATTTCCACCCAGAAAGCCTTTGTTTTTGACCACTTCACCTGAGCACCTTGCGGCCAAAGGCGGGGGGGGGCGGTGAATACAGAAGGTGCACAAAACCCAGCAGTGAAGTGGCTGTCTGTTTGTACAGCAGAATGCTAAGTGTAAACCTGAATAAAGATGAATGGTTCCCTGAAAAGGATTCATCATGCAGCCATCCTTTTCCTCAGTTTTTTTGCAAAGCACTTGGAAGCTCAGCCCTGTAAGTCTTACAGACACACTGGACCTGTAACTTTTTCATATGGCTAATTAACACAAAATCTGGATTTTCTGTTTTATGCCTTAAGTCTCTAAAGAGGTATCACACTAAAAAGAAAGTTCATGGAAGAGTTCAGAACTGGCTAAACTCTCTTCTGTATTTCCAAGCAGGCAGATAATGCTTCCTATGTTTTTTCATCATTTTTTTCACTCATACCAAGAATTTAAAGTTTGGTCTTCCCTTCTATGGGCTCTCCTGGACACACCATGACAAGGCCTTGAAAAGCCACGTCATGCACTGTCCTCAGATCCGCGCCATTTCCTCGGAGAATGCCAGACTTTGCCAGATTCCAGGCTTTGCTATTAGTTTCACCTAAATTGCTCAGGTATCAGTCAGGTGAGAGAGGAAACCTTATTTCAGCCTCAAAGGTAGCAGATGTTCTGTTCTAACAGAAAGAAAAAGCAAATCCCTCAGGTACATACTTTTCAGCTCTACTTACAGGAACATGTGAGCATGCTTTGCCCATGAGGGTGGTACTGACCACCCCAGATCCAGCCACTGTGTTTTGGGTGTTACACTGGACCCCCCCCCCTCCAAAATGCCTGAGGAGTAAAATTTCATCTCCTTATTGCCCTGAAATAAACTACTTATGGTGATTATTTTGTCTGCTGACTGGCTAACAGCAATAATCACTTAATCTGCTTAACACCTGAGCTTTCACTTTAACAGCCTTGACAAATCTTGAAGAGCTAAAAAGGTTAAAACTAATCAGCACCCAGTTCTAATAAAAATAATTAGCGTTTCCTACTCAAATGCATAATACTTCTTGCTTGTAGGAAAATGGTAGCTCAAAGGGTAAGATCTGCACTCGTGTCTTTTATTGTATTGTAAATAGCGTCAGCCTTCTTACTGCAGAAGGCAGTGATAACATGGTGCTAGTTCCCTTTATTCACATAGGCTGTTTTATAATCCTATGAAAAACAGAAACAAACTGCACTGCTGGTTCATACAACTATAGCTTGCAAGTTTGTATTGCCTTTAAGGCTCTTTGCTGCAGTTACAAATCCAGTCATTTCACTCATCTCCGTTGGATTTAACCCAACTACAGTCACAAGGGCTTCAGACAGGCCCCAGCATGAGTGCCCTGACTGCTGCCTACTGCTTTCCATCCACTTCAAGCCCAGCCGTCATTCTAAAAAAGGATGAACCCTTCCTACCCACCAATAAGCCATATGCATGTACGAGAACATCCACTATCTCTAAATGTCTTATTTTATCATGCTCACAATCTAAACACGTTTTTGTTGCTAAGAGACCATCCCCCTCAAAACAGCAGAAATTCAAGCACAGCCTTGACATGTCTGCTCAGCTGAAGTTAATAAATTCATTGCCACTGATTTACTGTGAACCAGAGCAAGTCATTGTGCATGCTGAGGTGGCAGGGAAGGATTTTTATTATCATTTGTTAACTATTAAGCTAAATGGCTTTCCCAGCCTTCCTCAAAAGCTTAGCCAAAAAGTTTGTGTCAATATGGCATTATGTGCCTCCCAGACCCAAAACACTAGATCACATTCTGAATAGTTTCGTGCCAAATTAAACCAGGAATCCCACCACAACCATTTATATTTGCACATTAAATCCCTGCAATTTGTATACATGCATATAAGTACACTAAAAACACACCTAGATAGTCTTCTGCAAGACTCCTAAGATCAGCAGTATTTTTTGTGTACAAATTAAAATACCAACCCTTTCTCCCAAGCAAAATAGAACACAGTTGAATATACTTTTCAACATAAAGATATCAAGATGAAAGACAGCTTTTGAAATATTTGCTTCTCAATGCTTTATAAACTACATTAAATATAAATGCATGCATGTGCATGCAAATTGTTACCATACCTTGACCTAGATGTTTATCTCCTGCTCTAGGCTCTTCCAGTCTACAGTTGCCACTCCCAGTGTTTAGGGCGAGTTCTGAGAGATTTGTACTTATCTCTGCATCATCAAAATCCATATGGCTTGAAAAGGCATCACCAGTTAGGAGTGGGTCTATCACCAGCGGTGAGCAAGGTGGAGATGGAGAAGAGAGAGATGACCTTGGAGATAGCGATGTCATGGATTTTGGAGTACCAGACAATGATCTCAGAGCCTGTATGCGACTGGTGGTATCTGCTTTGTGAGGTTTTGCTACTTCGTTTTCGTGAATAGTGGTGATACAACCTGACGGTCTAAATCCAGTGGCTCCTTCTAAGAGCAAGTCAAGCTTGCTTTGGTAGTCCGAGTCCAACTGCTCCAACTGCTCCAGGTGCTCGTAGTAGAGATCAGTGAAACTGGCTGAGGTGGACGAATCCTGGCTGGAGGTGGCAAGAGATCCTCTGCTAGATGCAAGAGAACCAGGGCTGCTGCTCGAGGAGAGGGAAAGCATGCTGGTGGAGAGACTGAAGGAAACAAGTCAGAAAACCATTACACTGTATCTCCTGATTTCTCAGCAAAACACTGCAATGTCACCAAATCTCTAAGCCCACATGGCACATTTTGCTTTGTTAGCTCAGGCCATACGCATTAGTCCCCACAACAATCCAGAACCACAGTCTACCCAGCAGAACAGTTGGTTCACTTTTCAATAAAAATAATATAGTTCATACACATTTTTCTACTCACCATATCAACCTCTTAAGAGGCCTTGTTTAGGCAAAACAACTCTAATGAATAGTTTCAAATCAGTTAAAATTAGCGATAACTAATTCTTCCTCCCACATCTGTCTGGAAAAAAAATCTATGGTTCCTGTTAATCTCCAAAGCAGACCACAAAACCCAGCAAGGTCCGTGCAAGCAGATGAAGTTACTGCAGCAAACTGTCTCACCATATGGAAATTTTCTTCCATTTGCCTCAATCTTGTACCCACAGCCAAAAGGCAATATCACAGCTGCCTGGAACTGGCCCTCAGAGATCACAGCAGCCAGCAGTTACCTGAAAACTGGCAGGATTTACTTATGTGAAAGACTGCTACATGGAATCCAGGGCCAGGAGAGCAAGGGAAAGAGTTGGGGCTGGTCTGTGAAATCAGTTCACACAAATTATTTATCCCTAGAGATGTAGGTTCAGAACATAACTGACAGCAAAATTAATTTTAAGCAGATGCTGAATAGAAGTGTGTTCAGATGAGAAAGCCCAGACACCACTGCACACTGTTTTCTGCTCAGAAGACCCAACAAATCCTCCTGTACTGACTACATTTACCATTCCCTAGAAATTCCATTTAAACCAACACTCCTGCTGCGAATATTAAATACCTTGCTTGTTACTGACTGTTTAAAGACCCTTAACCCTCACTTCAGATATGGATTAGCTATTGAAAAATTTCTGCATATGTATAAGTGGCTTAAGTTGCCCCACTGAAAAACAGTGAGGATGTTAATAAGCCTAATAATCCCTTATTTATTATTTATGGGGTAAAAGCTGGAAGCTGCGTTTGTATAATTATGCCCATGACCTTATGAGAAAAAGGCAAGTATGCAGAATTTAGTATCATTTTGGCACAAAATGTCTTCTGCATTTGTATGACAGATGTGCACTGCATCACGTTTGTTCAAAAAAGCTTTTGGGCAAAACATAACTGAAACATGATAGAGTTTTTGCATTGTGACAGTATATATAGATCTGGTGAGGACTAATAAATTTACAGCTTTTCAGTGTATTTCACTATGAAAAGGGAGGGTTTTTTAATTAATCTTTTCCCTATCAACAAACTGGGCTTAACTTCATTTTGTGCATACCTTTGAATGCCAGACATTTTGCATTATGGGGTTAATAACAAATGCTTATTCTTATGAAGGAGCATGCCAAGAACACTGGGCACATAGTTAGGAAGAAATTAGTTTCACATGCTTCTTGGTCACCTCAAAAGATCCCTAATCAGCTAGATGAAATGAAAATACGATGCATTTCCACTGCATAAGAGCATCACAGATAGCTATTCTCCATGGTGGCTTATTTACATGCCAGTCTTGCACTATGATTTCTTTCCAGTCTTTTCGGTGTCATCTTCACAAAACGAAACAGAATCCAAGTGGAGCAGAAGCTACAAACAGAGTAAATTCAGTACACACTGATAGGAAAAACCTCAACCAAACAAAAACCCCACCAAACTCTCTTCCTAATAAAAAAGATAAAACCGTAGTTTTAGCTAATGATGATTTGGCCTTACTGCCTGCAGTCATGCATTTGTTTGGAAATAGTAATCCTATGCTCTTCCAAAACTACAGCCTGAACAACCAGACCACATTACAACTGCAGAAATGTTTCTATATACCGTATGAACCACAACAGATTCAGGCATATCTCAATACATCGTCTACATTGCAAGCAACAGCACACTTGGAATTAATTTAGAGAAATATAATCATGACATTCATACGTTAATGTGTAGTTGCATTACTAAGATTCACTTCACTTGCTGTGTGAGCGTTAAGCTGTCTTTAACATACTTTATTAATATAATACTTCAGTAATTCAAACATTAGTAGAAAAATCTCAACTATCCGTAGTCACCTAAATGTTACATGTCCAAAATAAAAGGGATTGCACAAACTCCTTCTGTTGTCAGACAGAGGCACCACCACAAGGTTACTTATCCCATTCTAAAGCATCCATCTAAACTGAGCAGGATGTATAATCCTCAAGGCTTCTCTTTCCATTGACTACACAGGGGTGTTAGGTCACTATTATAACTGAAAGGCCTTTTAGATCTCTCAGTTGGGAGGTGAAATTGTTAGCAGAGAAAGGCAGTTACACCATGTGCAGTTAAAACGCCTACAACTTTTGTAAAAGGCTACATACCTTTTCAGCTGGGTGTGCAACATTGCAACTAATCGTGTTGTTTCTTCCAGTTCTCGGACTAGCTGATTTCTTCTGCTATTCAACTTCAATCTAAGAGAAGATAGAAGAAAAAGATGAGCTAAAGCAGCATTTACTATTTAAAATGAGTAAAGGAAAATTCTATTTTTTCTATGAAATCCTACAAAAGTTAATATGAATACACAATATAAATTGGGACAGAATTTGGTCAAGATGTGTAGGTGTTTACCAACTTCCAATATTCGTAAACATTCACAACAGGGAAAATAATTACAGCTAGTTCTATGAAAGTTTCTAGTATCAGGCCTCAAAAAAAGTCCGGCAGATTTTGCTCACTATACAGGATTGTATTCTTATACTTACTGTGCTAATAAAGGTGTAAATGCTTTCATTTGCTTTCAGTAAGGTCTATGGATGACCAAGGTTTACACGATTTAGTTATTAACCATCTCATTATGGGTTTACACAAATTACGGACTTTAGCAACATCTCAGTTTTATTTCACACCTGAAATGGTTTGAGACACAAATGTGCACTTGGGTGCTCATACCCTAACTTAAGAGGCCTCCGGTCAAGAAATCCTTCTCCAGAAACATGTTATTTCTCTGGCACACTAGAACAGGACCATATTCCTAAAAATCACAAACTAAAGTGTTCATCTTACAGCAAGACCAGAAACATCTGTTGAACCACAGATATTTCAGGCTGGTAGAAGTCATGCAGCTGAAACATCTGAGATGCCTACATTTTTTCCAGTGTGATAAAACAGTGAAAAGACTCTGTAGAAAATTGGTGTAGTCTGGACACTGAGCACGTAGAAGAAATGAAAATATAGAGCCACAGAGAGAGTGAATGCAACAGGCCTATTCCACATATATTCAAGGGACTGCAGCTAAAAGTAACACTGCCATAGCCACCCACATCAATACATCCAGATTGTAAAGCGCTTGTAGGCAATGCCTAATGCAGTATTCATCCTCACTGTACATTCCCATGAGATCTCCTCCTGCAACACAAGTAAAATTAGGGAGGATAGTTGGCATTTTTTTCAGCTAGTTTAGATTCACAGGATATTCCATGCAACTCCCACAGCCCTGTCAAATACCAGTTCCTACAGGAATCACATACAAGGATGCTCAGAACAAACAAATTTTAAAAATTTAAAATTCCATCTGTTGACATTTACCAAGCTCCAGACTGCACAGCAACTGTAGAAGCTGCTGCAAGGTGCTGGCTGCATACAGATACATTACAGTACACTACCACTATACCAGGCTATTTTGAGCACTTCTTACGTTCTCAAAGAGGATCCATTTGCAGGAACAACAACCTTTCCCCACTTGGGGAGTAAGAAGACTTCCAGGCGGTTTCTTTTGGGAGATGATTTCAGAAACCTTGTAAGTAGGATCAGTCTCCTGGAAATCTGAGGGCACACTGCTATCAGCATTCAGCTAGGGGATGTTGCTGCTTGCTCCCAATTACCTCTTGTCCAACAAGGCAAGCTCTGCCCTATGCCCAGTAACCTACCTCTCAGTTAGAGCTTTGCTCTGAGTGTCTCTAGCAGCCTGAAGGTCTTCCTCCAGGCGCCTTCTCTCCGTCTCCAGTCTCTCCACCTCTCCTCGAGTCCATTTTCTGGGGCTAATAAATCGCATTTCTTTTAAGAGCTCCTCCTTCTCATTAATTAATATTAGACGATCCCGCTCAGAGTCCAGCACGCCAGGCCAGGCCTCGCTGTCAAGCTTAGCCAGTTGTATTTTCAGGTTTGCTATTCTGCAGCAAAAAAAAAAAAAAGCCATTATTCCATGAGGAGTGTCTGAGCTACTGCTCCAGACACACAAAGGTACACCATGACCAACCACATCTTCCATTGCCCTGAAGAAGGCTCTCCAGGGACAACTACCCTCACCCTCATGCCTTCCTCACCAGGGCGCTGCCAAGTGACGGCACCGCTGGGAGGCTGACACGCAGAATGGGATTTTAACTCGGGTTTGCTCCCAATGGTAAGCTAAGTCTCTAGCTAACCTGCAGTGTCCACCAGTCAGGGAACAGTGTAACTGAAAATCTGGATCTTGAAAAAAGCTGTCAGATTTACTATAGGGCGTTTCATATGCCTTACAGCTAATGACCTCACAATACTTGGAGTGGAGAGCATCATGTGGTAAATATCTGATCTTTAATCAGTTTTATGGAAAAGAACTGTATCTTTTCCATATGCAATTCAGATAGGCTGATAAAGATCAGTGGTTACTCAAAAGTTTAGAAACCATTTTTGTCTTTACAATGAGGAAGTTAATCATATGCATGCTGCTACTGGACGAATCCAACTATTGACTCAACACCAAGCATTTTGGACACATTAAAGAGCTACGCTACTTCTGGTACAACGTGGACCTGAGGATGCAAAGAGTCGAAGAGGCAATACGATCCTACCTAAATCCAGAGCCACTTATTTGCATGAAATTTAAAGTCTATTTTCATTAGAGGTATCATTCCGGATTTCAGTTTAAAGTCTGTATCGCTAATCCGTCAGCACCATACCACATTATCTCAGGCAGAAAGATGATTACTAAAAGCAACAGCAATACAGATCTATAATTTAGCAAGAGCTTTGACTGACAGCAGGGGAGAGCACAGCTCGTGGCAGGTAAGGAGGCTGCTCACTCCAACTATGTGCCCATTCCTAATTTCCCAAGTATCTGAACTGCTCATTTAGCTCCACAAGTAGTCAGCTTTGCAATGCAACATACAGAGAAAAGCAAAAATCAGCAGCAGGCCAGGATACAGAACCAAGGGCAGTAATGTCAGTCTTCCCAAAGGAATCTGTCTCCTTTGGACTCACTGACCTACAACTCTTCATGATCTGACAGGGTGATTATGGTAGTTTGGTGAGAAACAAGCATACAGATAAAGTTGAATAGGAGTTACTAAGGACTTGCATTTCTGGAACTCGCACAATTGAAAATGATCAAGTGGGGAGCAGGGAATGGGGAGGGCAGAATGGGCTGGGGTGGAGAAATTACAAAAGCTTAGAAGGCAAACAAGGAGGAAAAGTATCTTGCAATATAAGGCAAGGTATTTCCAAAAATAATTCACCTGACTGAAGACCAGAGAGTCAAGGCATCCATGCCCTTTCACGTCATTAACTCAGGTTAATCTCTCACTCAGGTTTAGTAAATACATAAGAAATAGAAGTGAAATGCTGTACGTGTAAAATGAAAGTCCAATATTAATCTCCCTTTGAAAAGGGCTTTGTGATCTGGTGACAGAATTACTGGACTTAAATTTGGCACAACAAATAGTTGCGGCCACTAATCTGGATTCATTTCTTTCTAGACCTTGGTTTATGCTACAGAAGCACACAGGATGGTGCACACTTCCTCCAGCAAACCAGCACACATGCAGGGACAGAGCAAATTCAACGCCAACTAGCAAAATCAAAGTGTGCAGAGTAAGTACTAAGATGCAGATCTGGGCAGCAGCGGCTACACAACTGCTGAATGGCCTTGAAGAATAAAGCTTTGTCTTCCAAGCTCTGGAGGCCAAGAGGAACTCGAGCCCCGAGAGAGCCTCTGAATGATTAGGCTCACACAGACTGACCTGCCTCCTCCATCACAGCAGATAGACTAGAGATCACCTTTCTGAAGAGAAGCCTCACTTTCTGTAAACCTATTTCCCACAGCAGGTTGCTTACTCTAATTAAAGTTCCATAATTGATAGATATTCAGCTCAACTATTTTTAGGTCTTCTTAGGAGCTGTTTTGTTTTTGAGTGCCTGATTAAGTGCAATACTGTGCTCCAACGAAGAATTAACAGTGGCATTAATTCATAATCCAAGAATTCCTCTGTGCATTTTGAAAGGATATGAGTTTAAGAGGATTGGTTGGCATTAATCTGATCACTTTTGGCATACATTTGCATGGATATGGCTTTTCCACTGGAATTTGTTCTCTATGCATTTCCGAGTCTAACGGCTTTGTTAAACTAACCTCAAGTTTTACCCGTTGTAAATGATCATTCTTTTTCCCCTTCTCAGTTAAAAGGAGCTTTATGTATTCTATTTTTCCAATAAAACAGCATCATCACAAAAGAAATGCTTTGCAGACTGTCTGGCATTTGGCTGAAAACTCCAGCCCTTCAGCATTCACTGACCGAGTCTGAACTACATCATTGCCAAGCCATGCTAGGTTTGCATTGCAAAGAAACCAGCAATACTGGGCTCAGGTCATACCATCTTTCTGAATAGCCACTAGCTTGCAAGACTGAACAACACATAGAACAGGAAGCTCAAGTTTTATTTAACTTTTTACCTAGAAAAAGTAGGTAGATGGTTTATTCATTGTCATATCAAGTCTCTTTTTTTTTTTTTTCTAGGGAAATCTGGTACTTATCTGTGACATAGGCATAACACGTAAAATTTTTAGTCTCTTTGGACATCATTCAAAGCACATGCATCTCTGCAGAAGCGTACATTAAGACATGTATCCTCAAACAGTGATTAGCAATCCTGTATCAGATCAGCCTCTATTCTTCAGGGAAAAAAAAAAAAAAAAAAAAAAAAAAAATCAAAGTGGGACGTGTGGTCTAAAAATTGACCAAATACCCACCGTTGTTGGAATGCTGCTAAATGCAACGTTAAAATATTTCATTTTAGGAGATTATAAAACATACTTTTAAAATCCCAGAGTTATCATCAGTCACACAAAACCCAAGCTGAAAGTTTAACTGTTGAAGGAACTAAAACAGTGCACAGAGTGGAACTGCTACACAACTGAGTTACTACTATATGTCTGAAACTGTACAACATAATTTAGTTGCATCTCTGACTACATTTATGCTGCAGTAGCTATCTCCTTGTTGAGATGTAGCACTGGCATCTCTTTTGACATGATACCCATTATCAGTTTCCAATCCAATTAAGCTAAAGGTTTGTCACTGTGGTTACCCTTTGTTCTTTTTTTGCAGGTTTAACATTATCTGCTCTAGGGCTCTCTTTGCCTCACTGAGCCGTGAAAGGAAAGGACTTAGTGGCGGGTAAGGGAACACGCAGAATTGTACCCTGACAGTTCTGGTGTGGTGAAGTTCAGCAAGATATTCACCTACATCTATGCCTTTAGTCCGGTCCACAGTGACAGTGTAAACAGTGTCTGCTACAGTCCACTTTCAAAAACATCAGCCCCTTATAAGTCTAGTAGTTCTAACCTAATTAACATGGGATCATCTTGTTTTCAAGCCTTAAGTTTTACCTTTCCAGATAATGCAGAGCTAATAAGACAGATGTACTTCCACCATTTGGCTCCCTTCATAATATGTGCGTGGGCAAAGTACTTGCTCTTCTATTGTGTTTTTGGAACATTTTAATATGCTGCTGTGGGGCAGGAAACACTTTTAACATCACAAGGAGGAATTTTCACAGGAGCAGAAGGTTCCTTGTGAGTCACTATATCCATAGTATTGTTCCAGCTTAAAACCAGTTAAGGTATTTGTTTCTGCAGCTCCTACTAAAGACCATGCCAAAACCACAATGCTCTGATAGCTACAGATCTTTTCATTTTACCATCAATTATTCATGCCCATTCAGGCCCATCTTTCCTCATGATAATGTTTTTTAAACTCTGAGAAAATCTATAGATAACCTAAGACAGACATGAGGTATCAAACTTCTTCAACTGCAAGATTGTGTTGTACGCCCTTCATCATTACTTCAAATGAACTATTGTGCTGCCTTTACAAAGTTCTGTCTCCTTTTAAAGAGCATATTAATTATCTTCTCAGGTTTGTCATTATTCACTCGCCCCTCCTTGGAAAAGATACAGGCTAAAGTAAGAGTATTCTACTTCAATCTGAAGATGTAAAGTCAGTGTGAGTTAAATTGCAATCTTCAGCAAAGCTTAAAAGTAAAAAGCAATTTTAACACTGAAAAAGTAACCACTGCATCTGGAGGATTAATAATTTTAATGTTGTTTTAAAAAGTCACAGAATGATTTGAATGTCAAGGTAGTTTGACAAATCTTGGATTGGCAAAATAGGCAGTTCTGAAAAAATTGCTCCACCTAGGAAGAGAAGTGTAAGTTCATGTCAAAAGCAGCTGGGCACACAGAGTCTTTGACAACTGCCACAGATACAGATTAGATTTTATGCCACTGAGAAACATGGCCCTATTGACCATGCCAGTATATTCAAATGAGAACATTATGAGTAATCTCAGCCTTAAAGCTCTTATCTCTAACCAGAGACTGGAGAAAAATCCTTCTCTTTGCATATATCCCAAGTACAGATTGTACCATACATCTGAAGTTTGTTATTCTGGAATTGCAAAGTCCCTTTAGAGCAGTTAAAACTGAAGTCACCACCACCGATGGTTACATCGCTGAACAAGGACTAGGCCAGCCAAAGTCTAAATAATAATGCTTGGTGGTTTTTCGTTTAACTAAACAGTTGAGTTAGCTATTATCTATTAAAACAAGTAAATCCCAGAAAACTTTTGCTTAAATTGGCCTGTTAAGTAGATATGAATTTTTAAAATCTATACTTCATCCCAGATCAGAAGGCAAGAGTGAAAACTTAGGTTCTTACAGATAAGCTCTGTATTGTAGCCATTGACTATATTTTGATATGTTAGGTGTTAACACAATATACATTTCTCCTTATCAGACTTACAGCCATGCAAACATTCATTTCATTTTGAATAAGGTAAGGAGATGCTTTGCAGTACAGTCTCCTTATTAGGAATGGGGAAGCACTGGCAACAGGCAGCAAAACCACTTATGTCCCCACAGGTGTGGCCAGAGTGAATTCTTCATGTATTAGTCACTCCTTAGTAATTTCTAGGATGGTTATTTATTTCTTGAATGATAACATTGGCCCAGAAAGCCTATTGCCTCACTGGCTCAAAAATTACCACGTTTATTTAGCAGTAACACTGGGTTTCAATCCAAGTGGCACCTTTTCTAGTGAAACGTATCTTCAGAATAAGCTGTGTGACAGCCAAAAGGTACAACGGTCCAAAGAATTACCTTCTCTTTGCTTCTTCATATTGAAGGCGTAATCTCACTTTCTCAGCCAACTGGTTATTGCTGCTGGTAATAAACTGAGACACAAAATATAAAATCAGCAACTTAGTAACCACTTCTCTTTTGATATTCCCTATTGAAATTGATGATGTTACAAGTTATACTTGCTCTTGTCAAACTCATTTACTAGTTAAACCAATCACAGAATAGGAAAATATTGCTTTTGATTAAATTTTTCACAATTTCTTCAAATACTTAAAAGCCCACAAGATTCAGAGGCTCTTTGTGGTCTAGTTTGTCAGAAAAAGAAAATCTACCACATCTATCTCAGGCTTTTATTTTCATGCACACACAAACAGCTTTGTAAACTTTCTTCTTGAATGTTGTTTGCAATCTTTAAGTGCTGTGTTGCATTTTGTGTTGGATGACATCTTGCTTTGGCTGTAAAGTCTTAATGACAAGGGACACCCCATCATGCCCAAATCTGCAGATCTTTAGTCACATGTGTGGCTGGGACTGAAAGTGGCTGCAAATGTTTAAGTAAAGGTTCACAGGAGAGGCTTCTATGATGTCCTGTGAGACATACTATGTACCCACAGTGCTGATTGAGTCCTTGCTGAAGCTGGCACCAACCTGACGGTTATGATCTTGTTGCACAAGTGGGACTGAAGTTTTATGAGTACTACACATGTTTGATGGCATCAAAATATCTGCACATATGCTATCATTCTCACTCATAACACGCTAAAAGCCAAATGTACTCTTAAGGGAGGAGTCTTCATCAGAGCTTAGCCCACACGTAGCTGCTGAACGTTTCTTGTCTAGTAGCATATCAATGCTATAAAGAGCTAAGGGAATATTTGTATCACAAGAAGCTACACCTACAGGCAAAATAAAACCTCCTTCCCTTTTATTCCCACCTGGGTTGTTCTAATAGAGACAGTGTAGGGAAACAGCAGCTTGCCTTTAGAGATACATTAACACTGCACACAGAAATGAAGGTCACGCTGAAGTTTAAACCAGGAGAAGGTATCATTTCATAGATACTTGCCCATGCTCAGAAACTCGTACTAAGGCAGCACTACACATAGTTCAGAGGAATGTCTCCACATGCACTTGGTTTCTCATGCATTACTCACATTTCCTGAAACATCCGTCTGGGAGCTGACATCCAGGTACTGCCGGGGTAACAAAGGGCTGGAGCTTTCCACAGACACGCTGCTGGCCCACAGGTCTGACTGCGATCCTCTGTCATTCACAAAGCTGTCTTTTAACCTGGCTAAGCTCTAAAACCATAAAAAGTCATGAGGTGAGCTCCCTTCTGCTCAAACCACCTCAGCAGCTACATAGCTTCAGCCTAAACTACATGACAAAGATCTGACCATGTTTACTGCGTGCACTCAGACTCTGCAGACATGAGGTCAGGCATGACTGGACTGCACCTCCCACAGCAGAAAGCAGCCCACGGCATTACAGACAGGCTCTCCGCTGGAGGTGGCAGACCAAGTGGGCCTCATGGCTTCTCCAGGTCTGGTCTTTGACAGCAGTACAGTCACACTGGTTCATTCTTGACCAATAAACCCTGAGACAAACACCCATCTCTAAGCAAGTGCTTACTACTCTTAGTTGCTGTATTTTATACTTCTTATTTCGAGGATCCGAACAACAAAAAGGCTGCAGTCCAACCACAACACAGGCTGCAGTCCAACCACAATACAGAACTAATTTATGCTAATAAAAATCTTGATTACATATCTGAAGTAGAAAATACTTAAATGACTTCTCAGAAATTCAATCTGATAGCAATGGCGACACAAAATACTATAAAGTCATCCTGTTTCAATACCTGAATGAGGTCTTGTTTTTCCTTCTCCCCTGATGTGATGGCCTTCTTGAGAGCTTTCATTTCACTTAAAATGGCTTGTGCCTCATCAAGTTTGTAGCCACCTTGAGTATCAGACATTTTCATGTCAATTCTGCATGGAAAATTAAAAAAAATACAGTAAGCTAACACTTTATAAAGTCCAGTTAATTTAATCATCCCAGATGTATGCATCTCGACGTCAATTTTTAAGAAAAACACACTCTGAAGTATAACAAAGACAACAGAAGGAACAAAGAACCCCACTCATAACCACCTAAGTTACTCCACTCAGAAATACATTAAGCTTCAGAACTCTGATTTTAGCTATATCATCTCTTTGACTCCTTAGGGACGACAAAGATGTACGCAAAACCCCCAAAACAGTATGTTTGGGCAGATTGCTGCTTGCTTCTAACCTAGAGAGGATCAACTTAGCCATCTATGAAAATTACCTTATTTTCAGTCATGATTCTGAAAACCAGCCACAGATCTCACATGCATGGATGTATTTGCTTGCACAACCTAATTACAAGCTGCTTCATCCTTCCCTTTTCCCAAAGGAATTCTACTGCAGCTGACATTTATAATAAATAAGATATTAACCAGGGACATTATTTAAAACATGTCAGATATCTAGTCATACAAAGGTAAGTACCTGAAACTTTTCCTCTCCTTCCACTCCACCCCAAATTTTTCTTCAGTGCCCTAAACCAATGGCTCTTATAATTAAGATAATAGGCTGTAATGTGTCATCCGTATTGAACAACACTGAGTAAAACGGAATACCATTTAACTGACGAGATCCTGGTTCAAAATCTTTTTACCATGAAGTCAGTTCTGATGTGGTCAATCACATACAGGCATTGATTTGAGAGAACTACCCTCATGGCTGTGTACTGCTTTCAGTTGCATATGCCTAAAGATATCAGCAGCAACATATTTCAGCTTAAGTTATTTAGGCAGCTATTTATAAATGTAGAGGGGGATGTATTACAAGCCAGAGATGTTCTACACTGAAAATAAGATCTTGAGAACAAACTTACTTCTTCAGTGTTTGAAATCCATGCTCTTTGTACTGGAGCTCTTGCTTCATGTGAGCTACTTCTCTCTTGAGTTTATTAACCTGCAGCAAGGTGTCACATTTTTAGAATGATATTTTATATGAATATTTAGGTACAGCACTACCCATTCAATTCAAAACTTACTCAGGGTAGATAGTACTCTAAACAAAGTTTCCAGATAATCAGTTCATCTCAACAGCAGCTAACAGCCCTGACTGCATCCTCATCAGGACACTATCACTGGCTAAGGCTTTATCCAGTACTCGGGTATTACACCACGTAATAAGGGGTTCAAGGGAAGTTCCAACCTCATAATCAGAAAAGCTAAGAAAAAATCAAGAGAGACAGGAACGAAACACATGTTGATTTTACTCAGAAATGTTTAAAACCTTCCCAATCATTAAAAAAACCCATTAAGCATCAGGACAGGAGTTACACTGCAGCGATAGAAGCCATCCTCCAATACACCAAACTAAAAGGCTCCACTGCATGAGTAACACAGCAGGATGATAATACATATTATAAACCCACTGACCCTACAGCTTGCTGTTTTATATTCCTCCACAGAGGCTAGACTGACCTACTTTACTTTAGTCCTTTCTTCTTCCCAAACTGAGCTCTGCATGAGAGCACACACTGCCGCTGCTAACAACCCGCACTAAGCCCAGGACAAAACAGCTGCCAGTCTCTGGAGAGAACTCACAGCTCTCCAGCACTGCAGCACACCGAAGAGCCAGCACACAGCTAAATACCCCACAGCGTATCTGTACAGCAGTATGTACTGCCAGCTTCCAAGGAAGTCTAAAGTCTAAGGGGAAAAAAAAAAAGTGTTTCAAACTCTTAAGACGGCAACGTTTGAGAATTCTGATAAATTATCTCCTAGATTAAGAAGGGCAACATTAGCTCTTTCAACTGCTTTGGCATTTCCTTTTAGTATTTGCCACGAGGTTTGGAAATATCTGAAGATTACTCGTGGCAAGCAAAGGTCTGTTCGTACTACTTACCCTGGATTTTGTAGTAGCAATCTCTGCTTTGAGGATCTCCGGGTCATACTTGGAACTTGACGATGAGCCAGAGAGCACTAGAACAATACAACACCCAGTTTAGCAGTTCTACCTTCCTCCCTACTCTTCCACCAGCCCCACCACAAATCAAGACCTCCCATCACTCCTGCACACCCAGATCGCCACACATTGCTGGTGTAGGCCTTTTATCCATTTTCCAGATCTCTTCTCACACTTCAAAGGCAAGGAAAGGCAATAGTGCAGTCAAGTACTCCACAAAAAGTGTATACTAAAGAGGCCAGAGCATGTCCTGCATCTCCAAAGTCTTGATTTGTTCCAGGTTAACACACTTAACTCAGACTCCCAAACACGTTCACTCCATTCAATAGTGTGGCTTCCTGCATTTCCAAAGGCATTTAACAGAACTGAAGGGACAGGCATTGCATAAAGGTTTACTTTATTTTTTTTTTTAGACTTTCTCATTGAGTAAACAATCCACTGAATGTTTAAAAACAAAGAAAAGCAAAGAACGAGAAGAAACTGAAAAATGAGATGCAAGCCTTCTCACAGCCTCGAGGACACGACCACTCATACAATGTGTCACACCGGATTAAATCAATGTCCCATTAAGAGGAGAGTTCTCTTCTCAGCAGTGGTTAAACCTTTCTGCTTCAGAAGGTACAGAAGCTCCCCAATGTACAATGTTGTTAGAGGTAGCTGTAGGCAAGGGAGATATTTTGATCCTTGCAGCCATCAGTTTATGCCCTATAAAACATGGGAAAGCATTTCCAGTTCTTTCTGTTTGCTTGTATTTTTAAAGACAGATCTCATCACACCAATGTAATTCACGTTCACAACATTCTTAGTGTACTGCTCTGGTATACCAGTACTTAGAGTGCTCTTAAGAAAAGACCAAAAACTGTACTTCAGAGATGATGGACAAGACCCTAGTCAAGTAAGAATGCTTCAGCTGACAGAAAACTACTTAAAAAATTTTTAACATCAGGCACAGGATTAGCCAGTGGAATTCACCAACATAAGACATAACTCAGCAAGAGTGAAGCAGGGGGAGTTCAGTCCACTGTTGTGGCTAGCAAGAACGTAAAAAGTCTGCAACACTAAGGATTGTAAAAAAAAAAAATTCTGGAAGACTTGCAGGAAATAAATCCTCCTCTGGACATTCTCCAGCTCCTAACTAGTAACAGTAAGGAGGAAATTTGGCCTTCTACAAACATTTCTGTACCAACTCTTGAAGCAACAAGTATCAGTGTTTAGTGTGTGACAACGAATATGGAGCACAAAACAATGTTCTTCATATGCAGACAGATAATCCACCAATGTTAGCTTTTGCATGGCATAAAATACAGACCCTTAGTTCCCCGAGACAGTCACTCAACTACCTAGGATGTTAAACTCCAAAAAGGCCTGGGAATGCTATCTGAGATGAGCCTTCTTGCCTCGTTTCTACACTTTGGACACAGAAATCAAGGAAAATACCATATAACTTCATTTTTTCACATTGAGCCAACCACCACATTTTTTCACATTTGTTGAAGCCCATGCTGAAAATCTGCACACTGACTCCAGTGACGGAGCCAACCGCGATAGATTCATAACAATTCTCCTTTACCAAACAGGTGCGAGGCAGCTATTGCTTTTGAGACAAAACGAGCAAACATGGAGACTGACAGGGCATAACACATCCCAGCATTATGGATGGAAGCAGAGGATCAGCTTCAAGCATTTTCCTGTCCTAGTGGGTTCATGACTGAGACAGTCACTGAGTAAGAGTTCACTAACTACTCACAGCTGGTCTGAGAGCCCAGTTTGTGCTCCCAAACATCATGCAGCTGTCGATATTCTTGCTGGGCCAATTCAAGCCTCTGCTGTTTCACTTGATAGATCTCCTTCTGTGCAGCAATCGCCTCCTGGGCCAGGACAAGATAGTCTTTCAGCATATGCTCCTGCTCTCGCCGCCATTGCACACGAGGGTCTTCTATCTGTGTAGTTTCTTAGAGAGAAAACAGGAGACAAGGTCAATGGAATGCAGGTTTGTACTGCTGCCTGGAGAAGCTCCACCATTTATGGCAATATTTTAAAATAGCCCCTTGCCCAATCCCATAATAAAAAAGTGAAATAGGGACATTTTCCTTTTTCCTTAGGATGTGACCATGGATCCACAATGAACTCCAATGAGCTCTGCCACGCTGAATCACTGTATAGAACAATTCATGATGAAATCATTGTACAACTCTCCAACTCCTCTGCTGCTGAAGCCGTTCTGGTTCTGCCTCTTACAACATCCACGCGAGCATATGCACACACGAGCTCTAAGATACTGACATTGACTGTTAGACTTATCTTTATTGCAACTGCTTTATAACATTACTAATAAAATACCTCTACTATTTCACTGATAAAAAAAACTTTCAGAAATCACTGCCACATGACTGCATTATACTGCATCTGACAACATGCAAGCAATTACAACTCTGCCCATCCTCTCTGGCTGCCAAGTGGCTTTTATTAAAAAGGAGAAGGAAAACCTTCTCGCTCAGATTGCATAGGTAAGTAAAAATAAAGACTCATTAAATCACAGAATGTATTCATGAAAGCATCTCAGATGACGTTATATAAACAGCATCTCAGAAGGGGAGTAAACATTTCCTTCACTGAAAGCAGGCACAGCAGTAAATCACTGCAGAATACAGGAGGCGGAGTTTAAGAAAAATATTTTTTGGTAACATAGGCAACGCAGTCATGAACAGCTACACCACTTCCATCTCCATTACCTCAACACAACCAATACATTGCTTTTCAGGTTTCTAACCATGAAAAAGGCACAAGGTCACAGACACGCAGCTAGTCCTAATACTAATTAGGCAAATTTATTGTCAGCATTTGTCTTGGTTTTGTGAAGAAGCGTCCAAAATATTTTTCATTTCTCTTTCAAGGCTATTATACGTTCTTGCTTGGAACAGGTTCCAATAGTCAGTTGACTAAGTGCTCTAAACTGTCTAAACTACCGCGCTTGAATAAGGATGCCTAGTTACCACATAATGAATAATTAATAAAAAGAAGCTGCTTGAAACTATCAGTAGGACTCTAATCTGCATATCTTAAGAGCCTCTTTAAATATTTAGTAAAAGCTGCCACAGTGGAAGGTATGAGCAGCTCTTAAGCAAGTCAGGCATAAGACTGACACCACAATACACACGATGTAGGGAAGAGAACAATTTGACAATAATCCTAGGAGCAGAATTAGAAATAAAGGATTTTACCCAAGGGATGGACACTCAACCATTTTCACAAGCTGTCCATGATCATGCTGAGGAGAAAATTAACAGGATATTCCAGCAATAACTTGTTTTAACAGTATCTCAAGACCCGAAAGAACACATGGCATTTCAAGTTACATAGCAAAACTCAGAGAAGCTGCAAAAGATGATTAACCCCCCACACACTTTTAAGACAGTATAGGTGTCTTAAACTTAAGACACTAAGTATAGTTTGTAGAAGCATTTCAACAAAAAGTCCTTTATAGGTCCTGCTAGCAGAAGCAACGTTTCAGCTGATGTAAAATTAAAGCTAAGCCTGGACCTGAAAAACTGCCCCAGAATAACTTGAGGAAAAAGCAGGTACTTGTGCCAACTGTAGGTGCTGGTGCCCTCCCAGACAGCACTATGGCCTCTCTTAGAGGGAGCAAAAGAAAAGTCAGGAAGACACAGCAGCGTATCAACTGCAAGAGTCTGAAAACCTCAGACTCCTGTCTCTATTCTTGCCCACAAATCCCATTTCCCAGATAACCATTACCCACACCCAGACAGAGTAACTCCCTTTACTCCATAGTTAAACCAGAAGGGGAAAGTCTGCTGCAGGTTACCCAGACAGCTGCCCCCCATATTCCCAGACATGCAGCTTCCCTGGATGAGACTGTATGAACAAGCACCAGCAACCATGACTCAGGACTCCTAATTTCAAGCTTAGTGAGTACGTTAGCAAAGTACCCATGACTCTTGAAGTCTAATTCAGGACACTGGGTCATAAGTCTACCTGTACCTATGGCTTCTTCAAGCTTGGTTAGTTCCAGTTTTCCCTTAAACTAGCAGCCCATTCTTCCTATAATCACAAGAAGCATGGTGGAAGCTGCTGCAGGGAAATCCCTCCATTATAAGCAACCATGAGGAAGACTATAAAAATCAACAATCCTGAACATCTCTGTTAGGTGGTGAAACACTGACACTGCCCCAAGCGCACACGCCACCTGACAAAGTCAACGGTTGGCAGTCAGCTCATGGAGAGGATGGACAACGCACATAAGTACTGAAACTGCTTTGTTCCCATTTTTCTAAATATTCACCTCAACCTTTTCAGTAATCACAGCATTAACTGTATCCCCTTGATTGCAGCTTTGAGCTTTGATTTTCAAACATGTAATAACAATCTACAAAAATGTTGGCCAAGGGCTCTCGATCTGCCCCAAGCTACTGAGAAATGCAAAATACGTTCAAAAGTCAGATGAAAGGACTACAGAAATGCAGGCTATTACATTATTTGTTGTCTTGTGAATTTTTAATTTAATGTTGAGCTTGTCATAAATAAATCTGATTGTTTCATGTTTGAAGAATGTTGTCTTACTATGCTTGCATCAGCATCTGGCAAGAAAATCATCATTTCTTTGTGCAAATCAAATTCCAAAGAAGTTCTCCCAGAAAGAGACACTCAGGGCTATGCATTAATACTGTATTAGGAATATTCGCAGTACTCAATTCAATTTAATTGTATTTATTTTGCCTCAGAGAGAAGGTTAGAAGTGTTCTCCATCTCACTTTTTTTAATGGCTCCTGGCTTTAGATTTAATTTAGGTCTGTCCTTGGGCTTGTTTCTGATAATTAGTCTCAAATACTTCAAGGGTGCAGCAAGAACCAACCTGCCTCCATCCCCTTCACATCCTCTGATGATGGTTCCTTCCTGCACAGGGAATCTGCAAGAGACCTTGGAGAGGAAGAAGGTTTTGGACATTCTCCAGAGGATACTTCAACATAAACCACAAAGATGAGCTCTTGATTAGCTGAAGGTAAGTGGATAGGGTTTGCTTTATCATGATTTGGATTAGAGCTGGCATAAGAAATAGGGTCATGATTTTGTTTCTCTTCTTTTTAACCTTTTAATTGAAATTCTAGGTCAAATCTTGTAGCCCCTCGCATCCCATAGAAGTGAAACTTTTTAAGAGCAACTGCTATTAAGCAGGTGTCAGCACGGTTTGAAGCCTTCTCTGCATACCCTTGAAGCCTGTGGTGCTTTTGAGTGTCACAGACCAGGGGTAACTGCCCCAGACCTGCAACCAGATCTTTGCACATTCACCCTGGGGCCAACTCAAATGTACAACTAAGACCATGTTTGGCTTGTCCCACCTACATGCTGTACTTTCTGCTAGCTGGAACACTCAGAAGGTCTGACAAGCTTCCATGTCCCACAGCAGGCTGCAGATCAAGGTTATTTTCCTGTACCTGAACTGTGTTCCCCCAGGACCACAGCTAGCCATCCTTGCTTAGGCAAATGCCAGCAGAGTAAGTTAATGCCCCAGTTTTGGCTAGGATGGGCCACAGTGACAACAAGCACTCGGCTTCCTCCAGTGTGGATAAGAAAGGAAGACAAGTAAGATAAAAATACATCTCAAAGTGAAGACAAAGTTCAGAGGGGACAAGGAAAAGGTTCTTGGAAACATCCCCTCATTTTACGTGAGCCAAGTTTTTCCTGTGGTCAGAGGTGACCCTGATGTTCACTTCAGAAGGTGGGCTGAATATTATTTCTTTTGGGGACAATGCCAGCTCCCACAGCACCTGCAGAAGCTTACATCTACTGCAACAGTCCATGTCACTGCCTGATAAACCAGAGGAAGGAACTGATTCAAGGGAGAAACCACTAAGCCCCACAGATGTTTCGCTGGGAGGGGACAGGGAACAAACAGCTTCCCCAAAAGCATTGTAGAGGTAAAACTGAATTGGCAGGAACCTCCTAATCCAACACTGCTGCCTAACACAGCAAAGCCCTTCAGAGTCACTGGAAGGTGGCATGTCCCTGTCTCTGGGCGGCTCTTGGCCTGGAGCACTCTGGTAGGCACCTCCTACATCTCAGCACCTGATACAGCAAACCTCCAACCACCAGAGAAGGGAAGAGAAGTCCAACCACATTTTTGACTCCTCTGGAGAACTTGCCCATGCTCTTCTCTCCTCCTGGCTGCACACAGTCATGAAAACATTAAATCATTCAGAAGGAGGTAAAAAGAAGTCTTAACAAGACTTCTAAACTCAGTTTTTACTCCTTTTGTAAGTGAGGTCAGCACAGGAATAACCCAGACCCAAGTGAGACTGGAAAAAGCATTAAGATTCAGACTGTCTTTAAAGAGCAACTTCACTGTTAACTCACCAGAGTACTTTCTTGTGGAAGTGAAATGGACACAAGACATGGCCTTACAGACCTATAGGAGACCCCAATTTGTATCCTGCAATTTAGCACCTTCTCAAGTGAAGTTTGTCCAGTCCTCTCCCCGCAGATCTCCTTTGTGTGATCCTGTAGGCTTGTCTACCCTTTCTTTCCCACTATTCTTTCCTTTAAAAGGAAATTCAACATCCCCTGCCTCAAAGAAAAATGATTAGGATAAAGCTATTTAAAGATATGTAAATACTCTAATACTGGGATGACATAAGTTTTAAATGAAAATATTTGTGTCACCCTCACATCTGGAAACATTTGATCTTTGTATTGCAGAGGGCAGTTACTGCTTTTTGAGAATGGGCTTTTTTCATTCTCCGTTTTTACTGCCTAGGAGGAATTGCTAAAACCTGGAAGGTGCAGTCTCAGGCCAGGTGAAAATGTGGCTTTTCTGAAAAAGGGAAGGCTGTAAAGGTTGCCAATTAAAAAATACAAAGACAAAAAACAAAAAACAGACTTTCACATTTTTATTTAAAAAAGATCTTGTAACTTGCTGAAAAAAGAAAAAAATTGCTGAAGTTCTCAGTTGAAGTCCTAGAAGCAGATTAAAAGCAGCACCGCCCCCCCCCCCCAAACCAAACCACAACTTCAAGGCAGTTTTGTCTTTTAAAAGTTTTTCTCTTTGCATGAGTTACAAGCACCCCCAAAAGGGCCTGGGCATGGTTCTGCTGTGAACTCCTGGACTGCAATTGGAGCTGTTCTGTAAAGAGAACCAAAGTCACTGATTTATTTTGTATAATACTTTTTTCAGGGGATTTGCTCTAGCACAACCCAATCCACATTTCCTAACAATGTCTGTAATGATATACCAAATTCTGTATTTTCTTATTCAAATGAACTTATAAAGCTTAACACTTCCAGTCTATCAATCTAACAAAGAGAGTAAGCAGGGGCTTAGTTTGAAGATAGAGAATAAAAATGCCACAAGCCTGAACTTTACTCTTTCCCAACTTGCACACCCCTCAGGATATCCCAAGCCTACTTGAGAGTTTCCTCTCCAGTGTAAAGGCAGTGTGAATTCCTGCAGCAAAGGGAGCTCATGCAGTCATTCAGTTTATCCCTGCCAGAGGAATCAACACCAGACCTTTGCACTGTTTCTGATGGTCTTGCCACAAGGACAAATTCCAGCCTAAGAACAAACTCCAGATCATTGTTACCTAGTCAGACTCCTCAGTAGAGCCGAATTTACAGAGGTGTGTCCATAGTATTAGCTTGAACGTGACTGCTGAAGACTGCAAACCAAAAGGTCTCAAATTCTTGTTTTAGAGAGGGAAGTAACTTGTACGATGGAGAAGGACAGGATTTGATTTCACGAGCTGCAGATCTCATCTACTCTAAAACATGCTGTTAGCGATTTTGTGGGTTTGTGTTCACTATATTTTAACACAGGCACAAAACAATCACTCTGCAAAAATACAATAACATGTCACTTACTGGTGTTGTGGTCTATGTAATAAACTCCAACCTGAGGGTCATAAGCTTCTTCCCATCCTAACGGCAATTCATCACTAATGCAGTCTGCAAAGGTTAGTGGTTTAGTATACCTGAAATGCAAAATAATATTTAGGATGAATAAAAGAACACTCTCACATGTCTATTCCAAACAACTGACCAGAAAACAAGTACCACAAGGGCTTCAGTATAGAAAACAAAGAAAGTTGAAAACTATTTTAAAGCTTTTGTTCTTATCAAATAATACTCCACAAACACTTCCCTTTCTTCATCTGAAGTTACAGCAAGATGAATTCATTCTGACACAGCTCCGGAGCCTTGCCTGGCTCAGCCAGTACTCGCTCAACAAAAGAACATTAAGAACTTTGCCAGAAACAATCCTCGTCTCTCAAGTGAAAGAACAAGACTGTTTGCAGGCAAGTCCTGTATCAAAAATATGTAGACAAGAAGGAGCAAGATGAGAAATGCAATTTGCATAGCATGAATAATTAAGACTGCACAATCAATAGCAAGTGCTGAGGACTGTGGGACCACTTGTCATGCAACTCCCCTCATTTGCATTGCAATATGTTCCGTTTCATTAATGACAAACTAGATTAGTTTCTCAGTATCATGAAAATGTGTAACGCACTCCGTCCAAATGAGGAAGTATTTCCGCAATACTGCTCTGATGAGTTTTTCTATTAGAGACCACATCCAGCAACAGTCTGAAGACTTGCATGGCTAAAACCAAAGCTTAGCGTACCCAATGCTTGAGTGACCCCACAGATTTTAGTCACTGAAATGATGCCCCTTTCCTCCCTTTGACTCTGACCTAACAAGGTTCAGCTTGCACCAACAAAACTACTGACCAAACACATCACTGCAGGGAGGCACAAGCCAGGAAGAATTAAGCTTGCAGGTATCTCCTACCCAGCTGCCAAAAGCACAATATGCCACAGGCCCATAGATCCATCACACAACCCCAACACGCTGCACGTAGCGTATCTGGAAGGAAGGCCATGACTTCATTTTGGGACCTGTGAGTGTGATATATCAGAAGAGCCCTTTGGGCAGAAAGCACAGGACACAACGTAAACCAACACAGCCCCTCTCTAGCAGTTACGCTGCATGTACTAAGAGCAACTGGGTCAAAAAGCAGCCACGGAGCTGTACAGAACTCTGCCACATACAAGTGGCATGCCACAGGAAGGTAAGGTGGTTAAGAGAGCAAGTTTCAAACCCACTGTAAAGACTGGCCAGGTTTGCAGAAAGTCTTTCATATCCAAAGGTAATTCAGCAGGGCTGGCAGTTAGATAAAGAGTTTTATTAAGTTCTGAGCACACTTGAGAATACTTCATCTGGAGGCACTGAACAACCAGCTGGTAGCCCCATATTAACATCTTACAGTCACTCATCAGTGTAAAGGGGAGTTTTAGGAAAAAGCCTCCAACCATAAGAGGTTCAACATAAAATCAACATTTAATGACTAACATAATTCCCCCCAACACATGACCTGAAGTCTGGTACATGGTAAGAATGAGGTGGGAACATTTCTGTAAAAGCTACGTAAGCCACTAAGATCTCTACTTACCTGCTGTTGCATTTCACTTTCAACACATTGCCTTTGCCATCTGAAGCAGTGCTTGAATCACTATTTTCTCAGAAAATTTCAATTTATTTTAAAGCTCTGCAGTGCAAAAAAGAACTCAGAGCTTCACAATGTAGAACTGTGAAACTTTCTCAATAAAGTGTCACTGAAAGGTTTATTTTTACTGTTCTTAATCTAGACTGTGTACCAAAAGCACGTTTGTATAGAAAATAGAGACTACCCCAAAAGAAAATAGAATCTCAATACTTCTGATTGCTGTCCCTTATCCCATGTTTTTCCCCATGAATCAAGCTGTTTCCTCAGCCCGAGTACCCAGTATGTGCTGCTCTGAGTTGATGAAGTCAAAGGCGCACAAGGGTAAAAATGCAGAGCAAGGTCAGATACAAGCAACTCTCTGGAGAGAACACAGATGAAAGTGCTGTTGCAAACGTGTCAGCAATTTTAACTTAAACACTGGGGTTCACCGCTTTGAAAACGGCATCTGCTTTTAACGTCAGTGGTTCACGTGGAAGCAGGACAGGTAGCGAAGCGGGAAGGAGCAGTGCTGAACGCTGAGCTACGGAGGACCTGCTCCCATCCCTTAGCGGGGCACAGGCATACTGGGATGACACGACAGGTAATGACGAACACAGCTCGCCCTGCCCTGGCTGTCCCGGCCGCAGGCGAGCTGCCCTGGGCACGGCACGGTGCTCAGACCACTGCCTGCCGCCCGAGCCAGCGCTCGCCGCCGACCCGCCCCAGGAGCCTCGCTGTCCTCCTGGCACTCAGACACAGGGGTGCTCCTGAGGGTGCCTTCTCCTGCAAGCCCATCAAAACCAATGCAGAAGAATCTCAGTGTCTTCAGGATGGTCGTGCATTTGCAGGAAACCAAAACAAAAGACAACCACAAGAACTGGTCTCTGCTTATTTTCTTATGACTTAAGAATCAAGCTGATTTTTAAAAGCTAAGGGCTGGTCTCAACTTCACACACGTCAGGAAAACCAGCATGATGATACTTCAGTGTAACTGCTGAGGACTTGTGTTGTAGTAATTATTTGATTGCCCTGATAAGCATGACATTGTTCTTCCATGGACCAATATTTTATAAAAAAAAATTCAGTCAAAAATTTTCACCTATAGTCCAGGTAGAGCTTAAATTTAATGCTTATTAGATGTTATTTGGAACATGGGAAAGGAAGAAAAGTTAGTATTTATTTATTTGTAAAAATACATTTAAAGTCAGCAGGGGTAGAGTGTGCCATCTAGGCCATGCAAAGTCCAAGTGGTCTTTTCCAGTGCATCATTTGATTAGTAACACTCAAAATATTGCTGTCAATTGGATTTATGATTGCTGTTTTGCTCCTTCTATGGAGAGCTTTGTAAGAAGAGGTGTCATTTCATCCTGGGTTTGCACAGCCTCTAACCTTGCACACCAGCTTCCATTCAGCCCAACGGATTGATTAAACCAGAAATCACACATTTCCCATGCCCCAGCTACAGTGCTCAACATTTTTGGCAAGTGATCCAAGCAAATATCCCGCAACGTGGAGCAGTAATTAAACCCATACTTAAAGTATACTAGGCGAGGGTGTGCTACATGTATAAAACATACCTCAGTAGCTTAATTTGTATTACACACTGAGCAGAGTTTTCTGCAGAATTCTGCTCAAGAATCACATCCAAGATTCAAATAAAACTTTAAAAAAAAAAAAAACAAACGAAAAACCACCAAAAACCAGCATTGAGCTGCACTATCAGCCCCAGGACTTGGGACTACTTTCATCAGGGAATGACACTGTAGTGCCAACTTTGATGCTCATAAAGCTTCTCCTCAGCTTTTGTCCAGTCCTATTTTGCTAGAAGCAGCTGAATTCCTTCTAGATGTGCTCAGGAACTGTCAGGCTCGATAGGAAGCCAGGACCAAGCAACTGAAGGATGCTTATTCCTATTTTCCATATGAAGTGCAATGCATGAACTACATCCAGTCAGCTCTTTCAGTTGGAGTTTTGGAAAAAGGGGAGAAAAAGCAAGGCAGGATCAGTCTGCTATAGCAATGACACAAGCCAACTGCAGACTTGCCAGTTACTAGGGCTCAGAAACAGACAATAATTTCACCTCTGAGATTCATAGTTTCAGCATCTCTCACAAGAAGCACCCACCACCAGGCATAGACTAATGCTGTCCTCCCTGGCTGACCGCAAGCTTGCAACTATCCCATTTGTACAGAAGAGTAAGTATTCATTAAAACAGAGATCCGTCATTCAACTAGCAAACAGAAGAGTAATTAGTTTTAGAATTAAGGGAGTAATTCCATTTATTACAGACAACATATGTCATATAGCTATTTCCCCAAATAACTGCAGCTTCATAACCAAATTACTTACTCTTCTAAACTTCTTTCCCTTGCTGGTGTGGAAAAAACTGGCACAAATCAAAGAAGCAATACTACAATTACAGATGAAAGACATGCAGTATGTTGTGTAGCCGGACTATGAATAAAGCATAAAAAGAGAAAGGAGATTATTTCCTTGTTTTAAGATATGATTTTAGGCGTTATGAAGACTGAAATAAACCAATTTTCCAGCAGGGGTCCAAAATCAAGCATCTCCCTAAGCACACTCACAATGTAGCATGACGGATTAAATGAGCAAAAGGTAAAGTTTCTTTCTCACAGCAAGACATGGTTCAGTTAGTGTATTATATTGCATAAAACAGGACTGTTTCTGCATTTGGGAAGTTAAAGCTAGGGCACATCTGCAGAACTATTTCTTTTCAAGTATCTCCTTTGCAATTCACAAAGTTTCCTAGCAGCCATGGAAAAATCTCATCAACTCAGTCAAACCATGTTATCATATAATAGGTCCTCTCTGTAGCTAGAGTCAAAGCAGCAATCTAGAAATATGGAACCCCTTCCACCCACTGTGCTTATAACTAAGGAAGGATACCTACAAAATGGTTTATGCATTCCTTGCCCTCCTCTGTTAGGGAAACCTCCAGATACATTCACTCTGCTTTCAAAAGAAAGCAATGCGCCCAGAAGTTCAGAAAATTCTGACTTTGAGTTCTGATCTCCAGTCACAAAGTGGGAACCAAGGGAGAAAACTTAAAAGTCTGTAGGTATAGCATTTTTTATTAAACCCAAACTGGTCTAGTTAAAAAAGACGACACTTTCAGACATGAGTTTGTCAGCATCTTCCAGCCATGCTCGCTTTGCTCTAACGTCCTTTAGAGCATCAGTTAGACTGGAACTACTCCTGAAGTGCTTCACCTGCTCCTAAACTGGAGGCTAAACTTGGTGTGGAGTTCTTGCAAGAGAAACCAGCCTGAGCTAGAGAAGATACATTGTAAATTATAGCCTAACTCTGGCCTTCTAGCTCACCAAAAAGTAACCCACATGTTCATCGCTTATCAACTCACCTGTATCTCATGTTCATCCCACCTGCGACTGCCCTGCCCCCATTAGCTAAGTTTTAATCAGTGTCATTTTACGAACATTTAGTATTTTGAAAAAGACACATCAACCTAGATTTATCAATTTCCATCATATTTTCTTAGTTTTCGATATGTTACTTTTTCATTTGATTTCATTCTAGAAATTAAAATTTACTTAAGCAAGTGCAATTGCTCATTAGGACACCTGGAAACCAGGTACCCTCAGCAACCACCACACACAGCAAGTCAAGGACACCATTTTGGAAACTAATCCTGATAACAGAGGTAAAAGGTAACAGCATCACCTAAAATCCTAACCTGAGGAGTACCTTACGGTCTTCAGGCACAAGCAGGCTGAGGGGAAAGCCACTGCCCACCCACCAGCCAGTGAACGTACCGAGACACTTCCATCTTCGCGAAACATTTGCCCCCGATAGCTCAAGTATTTGTACAGCAAATGATGTTCAAATCCCACTCCCACAGTAGGAAATAGAAAGTTAGTTTCCTAGCTCTAGTTTATAAGTCACATCATTTTTAAATGAGAAGCGTTTCTATATTTCTTATTTTTGATCTATCACCTTCAGCTTCTTTCACAGATAAAACTGGAAGCCAATGTTATCATGTGCAAACACTATTAAATGGAAACTTGCTCATCTCAGATTCAGAAAGCCTTTCTATAGTCTTTAACTCCACTGTTGTCAATCAAAAACCTCATTACACAGGAAACTGGAGGCAAATAATCCTTGTATAACAAGTTTTTGATTGACAGAAGGTTTGTTAAACATGGCTGTAAGATCGCAGAGGTTCCTGACAGGAGTAGGAGATGGGTGAACTGTGCCACTTACACATCTGGACTTAATACTACAAAGGAAACAGAAATCAATTCTGAACTTCTTAAACCAGGAAATGTTGTTTTTGTAATTATTGGATTTCAGTGCCAATTGGTGGGCTACAGCAATCTAGCAAACCCACATGCAGCTTTTTAGTTAGGCTCATGGCATTGAGTACGTATGTGCACGTACGTATATGTGCAGACAGCAAACAGTGCGCTTGGGTCACCAAGTCGTTAAGCATTTATAAACGGACACTCGATTGCCAAGTTTCTACGCCATACGTAAACCCACTTAATCCCGATGTTTGCAGGGTTCCTCAAACGCCCATAACACAGTAAAGCCAGTTAAACACTAGAGCCTTATTTTCATCAGCTCAGTACAGATCACATGGCCTTATACGAAATCCTTCATGACTCTATATTGGTGAAACTACAGACCACGGGATTTCCTACAGTTTACTGTACCGATAGCAATGGCTTACTGCATAAGGAACAAAGGTAGCACCTGGATCACTCAGGACCTTCATGTCAGCTCCTCCTACAGCTGCAGCATTAGCCACCAAAACCTAACAGCTTAACAGCTCCGTTCATTTCTCCCCTTCCCTCCTGCGCTCACAGGTACACAGCGAGTGTATGAGGCATACAGGTTTCATGGGAAAGAAGTCAAGCAAGATAACGAAATTATGAGTTCTGGCAGATACTTCCACACATACCATTTCTCTTACAAAACCAAATAGTTTCTAAACCCAGCATTTTGTGGGAGAAGCTTGGAGTCAGGTTTTATTTTCCATGGCTTCTACTTTTTTTTTTTTTAACACAGTATTTCTTCATTTCTCATTTGAGTAAAACTCACTGCTCATTATGGGCCAGGATGCACTACACAGACCAGGATAGAGAACGGGCTAAAAGCACCTCAATTCCAGCTGTGACACCAGGGTAGCTGTACACAAGATCCCCGTGGGCCTGAGTTTTGAGGAACCTGTTAATAGGTAGAGCTCCTACTGTAACTCAGAAGGCTGCTGCAAGAATCACTGCCAGGAGGCTCAACACGATGACATACAAGCTGCTTTGTTTTTATTGAGGTCATCCCATTCTCAAGACAGACGATGATTATTTTTAAACTTCAGCATAGAAAAACCTATCACTTTGCAGACAAATTTTCTAGGACTACAGCGATCTCCTCCTCACAAAAGCTTTTAAAAATAGACTCCTACACACTTATTACTCAACTTGGTGATCCAGCCCTCAAACACACCAGGGCTATTCGTCACTATAGTAACTATTTTCCCTGGGAGCATCTTCTCTCACTGCAGGGAGAATTGCCTTTGGAGGCTGGAGGTGTGGCAGTGAAGAGGCCCTGTTTTACTATGTTGCTGGCAAAGCTTTCCTCACCCTGTCACCACACACCCGGGCACGATGAAACGCTGCCTTGGATTCCTACTCCAACTGCAATTTAGGGAAAAGGTGATGAGAACAGCTCATCCCTAACAGCCAGTATCCTCAGCAGTGACACAACAGGCAGCCCTGGGCCAAACGGCACCCTCAGTTGCACCAAAACCTCAGCAACTGCAGTGGGTTTAGAACGGGAGACCACACCAAGGGGAGCAGAAAGGAGTAATTCAGGACTACCGTAAGCAGATAAGAACTATGAATGGGAAAGTACTTCCCAGGTAACAAGAAGCAGCCTTTAAGAAGTGATCACAAATATGAGGAGCTTCTTAACTATGCTCCAAGGAGTCTGATGAGAGATCAAAGATGACATTTCAAAGTTTTGGAAGCCAGACATTATTGCAAGACCCCCACAAAGGCAGTCACCCTAAACTTCTAGTTACCCCAAACCGATGTCATTTTGATGACTGTCAGTGTGTACAGCACTGCAGCCTGGTCCGGTCTTGCTGTGATAAAGGATAACTAGAAACAGAACTACACCCTTTACAGTAAAAATGGGGTCAAGTCTGAGAAAAACAGTTTATTTCAAGTTGTTGCTGTAAACCAAAACAATTTGCTTAAACTACAATGTAAACATCACCAATAGCAATGCCCTAAGAAAACAACACATCTCAAACAACTCAGACTGCAGAGCTGTTTTCTTTTCAGAAGTGCATTCCTTCGTTGCCATGGTTATTGAGCATCATCTCAGCCTCCCAAAGATTTCTTCCATCTTGCCTCTCCTCCTGGCCCCTGATGCTCCATCCATTGGGCCACCTCTGGGATAAGCAAGCCCAACATCTATCCTCAGAGCTTATTTTCCAAGCTATCGTAATTTTAAACAGTTGTATTGATGCTCGAGAACTCAGTGATGTCCTCTACTGTTCTTTGGCCAGGACATGAGAATAACCCCTGCACCTCATTAAGGTGATCTTGAGTTGCATGTAATTTGCCAATTTAGACCCCCCTACTACTTTTGCATGAGTGGCTAACATCCAAATTCTTCTTTTTCTACATAAATTAGTCAGATGCTGCCCAAGTAGATTCTACACAAAGCAGATAAGGAGACACCAAAGACACCTGAAGTCAGGCAACAACCTGTATTTTGAGCAGTCCAAACACAAATACATTTATAACTTTAATAGTAATACATTTCCATTACTCAAGCAGATTCATGCAAGCATTGAGCCATATAATACACAATTTACCACCCCACCAGCCACAACGAGCATGCCTAGTACATATCAGTCTAACAGTTAGCTGCTTGCTTGTTCTATCCACTTCTGAAAACTCTTGCATGTTTACAAGCTCTACTTTGCACACAATGACAGTCTGTTTCCCTATGAATTTCTTTTCAGTACAGATCATTTACCCCTGGAAGCAAAGAACTACTCAGTTGTTTGCAAGGAGAAAACTATCAAAAACCACTTACAGATTTTATATCATTCCCGGAGATTAACAAACTGGTTCTGCTAGCAGGAGAAAGGCAGGAGGTCAGTCATACCTTCTTAATCACTCAAATGCAAAATTCCTGGGATAGTTCAAGGTTAAAGAGTCAGTAAATGGGAGTTGAGGCTTCTCACAACATTAACTTGCCTGCCAGCCTGTATATCCTGCATGCTTTCCTGAACCAATTAAGCAGAAAAGATATAAAAGAGTAAGGTACAACTTGATGAGAACAGTGCAACACTACTAAACCAAAAGCATGCAAGAGTCGGAATTTAACCATGCAAGTAATTCAAATGTCTTTAGTTTTAAATAGTTGAGGTTGTTTTTTAAGTTTGCCTTCAGTTCTTCTAGGATGACAAGCAGCCTGGCCACCTGCACAGCCTGAATAGATTAACTAAAAGCAAGTCAGTACTCTCTTCCTCAGAGGTTTGACTGTTCGGGAAGAAGGGGACTGGTCACTTCACAGTAAGGGGTAAATTGTCTACCAGACATCCAGACAGAGTAGTTAGACTAGTTTCTTGACATATTTGGGAGATTATGAACTGGAAGGCTTGTCTCTGTTCTTACAGCCTGCACTCCTACTTCTCTGAAAGGCTGCCTGTAGTGTGGGTGGCAGCAGTTTACATTGGCAAGATGCCTCAAGATAAAGAGGTGTATAGGACAGACTCCCCCACACAATACAGCTCCTATAGCAGGGAACCAATAGCTACTGTCAGAAAAAGATAAATATTTGAGATTTTGGCAATGAGGTAGGTATTAAACAACTGCTGTACCTCAGCATTCAGGAACACGTTATCCCATGGACAGCGGCATGCAGAGGCAGACAATGGCAGCAGAGCGAGCATAGGGCCGACTGTCTAGATGTCTGTGAAGGGGAACAGATTTGTGGTTCACCCCACAGTCGGACTTCATCAGGCACTGAATTTTCACTTCATGTGTGGTGATTAAAAACCTTAATTCTTTGAGAAGCAATGCACGTTGCTATATTTCTTACCAGCATGTTCTGTCTCTACTGTGAAAAAGAGCAGCATGACAGCGAATACCTCCTGCAACACTACCAGCTCCTGTGCCCTTTATTCACGTCACATTTGAAGTGGGAAAATACACAACTCTAGGATGGCATCACTGGACTCACCTAGGCTCGCTAGTCTACCCAATGTAGAAACCAAGCATTGCTAGTTTGGAAGCATATTTAGAGAGCGGCAAGGGAAGCACAGGAGGCTGGTTTTACATGCACCTAGTTTGTATGCTGCTCCCTGGTTCGCCTCCTACTATCACTGGGCTAATTGCTAACTCCAGTACAGCAGCTTTAGCAGGACTGCCTGCTTGCTATTTCTGCATTATAAACATTCTTATTGAGTTATATAGCTATTTGATGTTCCTGATCCCAGACAGCAACATTAGCAGGCTCTTTGTTCTGCATCATTTGCAGAACATAGTCTAGGCAAGCAGCAGGGCATCACCAAAGCCTCTTCTGCTCTTTGCCCTAAGACAGATCAGCTGCATCCACTCAGCTTTTATGCCATGCTTAGATCAGTTCTGGAAACATTACTTCACTGCTCTCTGATCCGACAGTAGCCTGTCAACTTGGAAATCTTGTCCAGATAGAGCTGAATCCAGCTACGCATAGGAAGCTACCAAGTCAAGCGAACCCCAAAGAAGCCTAAGTGCAGTCATAGGAGGACATGGGCCCCTCCAATGCTGTTGTAAACTCAGCAGTACCAGGTACGAACAGGAATATTTCTGGCTGCCTGTAAGAATCAGAGGAGATGCCTGGTCAAGATGATCTTGGAGCAGTGGAGAACACAGAACAAAAATCCTTCTAGTTGCAAAGCAATTGTGAATTCAAGATACTGAACATGTACTTAAGTATAGGCATTGCCCTGCAAACTGTAATCTGTGCCATATCCTTCAAGAGGGGCAAACCAAAACTATTTCAACAGGCTCAGCCTTGCGGGTTAGCACTGAAGTCAGCCTTTGGAAATGAAGGCATGGCACCTCAATTCTGCTCCAAAGAGGAGAAAGCCCAGGTTACACAGCACTCAGATCACGGATGCAGTGACTGCCGAAGCACATAAGCAGCTGGAATTCACAGTATCAGCTTTACTACCTACTACTGTTGCTATTAGTGTTGATGCAATGCCTTCTCAGTTCCTGAAAAGTCATACTGTATAAAAATAAACAGAAATGTCAAAACAAGAACAGATGTCTAGAACCTCGGGAGAGTAAAGCTTTAGGAGATGTAAAGAGTTAGAAGCATCAGATAAGAGCATAAAGCTAATAAGTTTAGTACCTTTTTCATCCAAAGTAACAAAGCCTTGATTTACTATGTAGTTAAGCCACAAAAAATTATTCCAAACTGCGTTTATAGACAGAACCGTACAAAGCACAAAACATAGCTCAGTACTTCACACATTGCAAGGGAGTCAATGCAAATCAACAACTATTGAAGTTTGCTTGCTTATTTGAAGACAGCAAAAATGAGATTTGCATCACCAAGTGAGTTTAATTGATTTACTCTTACAAACATCATTTATTTTGAATGATCCACTATCAATATATTTTGCCAACAGATTAAATCTGTGTTAACATAGAAGTTATAATGCCACTTACTCTTTGCATTCCCCTTCCTCACCTAGCTCGCACAGCTTAAAGCCCACTTGCAGTCCTTCTGCCAGCTCAAAAGTGGCATGAGCAGCCTGCTGAAGATCTGCATGCCCAGCACTCAGCTCAGGAAGAAAGAAAATAGTCCATCTGCAGAGAGGCACAGGCCAGAGACTCAGGGAGCACAGCTCAGATCAAACTGGGAGAAGGACAATGGTTTTGGTACTGTCTACTTTCAAGACTCTGGAACAGTGCCACTAAGGTGAAAGCCTTCTTCGCATTCAGGACAAACACGTATTTCATCACAGGCAAAGCCAAACGTATCAGCACATGGTGTCTTGAAACTGGGATACTGTTCGTAGCACCCCTTGCAATTCCCAGCTGCCGGGTCTGGGGGCGGTGAAGGAGACCCCCTGTGCACAGGGAGTCTCCACAGCTGGAGTGTGTGTGACACCAGGAGAGCTGCCCCTTCCCTCCCGAAACACCAGCCCACAGCCAACTGTCTCCTCCAGGGACACTGGGGTTGTGAGGGACCCTTTCCCTCTTCTTTACACAGAATTTACAAAGCCACAGGAAAAATAAATGAGTTTTCCTAAAGCATTCTAGATTGGTGTATGAGACTGAGGAAGGGGACAGTAACTCTTGAATTCAGCACGAGTTTCATTATACTGAGTTGCCTTGTGTCCTGACCAGGATGAGCATTTTAGTCTTACTCAAAATTTAAAAAAATTGAGACAAAGCCCAGAAACAACATGTCATTTTTCAGGATGCAAGGGAAAACTCCTTATGACGAATTCATTTCCCAAGACTGTTTACAACTCAAGTATTATTACAGGGATTCTCATCTGAGGATCTACATGAACACAAGCTCAGGGATGCAATTGTTGTCAACTGTTGAAAGAGGATATAAGCAGAAGGGCTCAGCAGTTAAGTACGAGGAATAAACCATACCCTGATCACAAATTATAACTGGTTGCCAAAAAAGCAAGGTGGCATCTTTAAATGTGAGTGTGCATGTGTGTGAAAGTGTCATCTTTTACCATGGGGTAACTGACAGTTATTTTGCTGTGAAGGCCTTGTGGAGAAGAGACTGCTGTATGTTTTGGCCTGAGGCAGTTAACCATATTTCTACCTAATGCAGTTTATCATATTTTTTTTTTTAAAGTGTCCAATAGACCTTTACAGAGGTACCAGGTATTTTTTATGTAAAAGTTTTTTAGTTATTCCTCAGTTCAAAAGGCACAGCAATGCTTTCCACTAAGAAAAGACTCAGCACGGGTACCACTTCATCGCTGCTGCTCACACTTCATGGTCTAGGTATGTGTCAGAGACACACCTTACATAGTCTTACTATTAATATTTAGCTACTATTTTACTTTAGCGTATGAGAAAAGAGCACAGGAACCTCCTTCCAAAGGAACAATCTTCCTCTTTCCAACATACTCTGGTGAAGGTGACTAAAAACACCTTACATTGTATCTTTTTGGTATTGCTGTATTCCTACTTCTCCCATCCCCACTTCTTGCTCATACAACAGATGTGCAAAACTCATTGGGACCTTGAAAGATTATCAACTCCTGATGGCAAAGTTAAGTCAACTACTCTAAATCTCTTTGGAAGCAATAAAACATACTTTGAAATATTTCTCATAAGAGAAATATTCTAGACAAAAGAAATCAACTGTCAACGGTCTTAGCATATTATCTTTGCTTTGGTGTGCTGAAGCTTCTCACTGTTACCAAATTCATCTTTCTCCAGAGTCAGTCTCTTGCTCTTCCAGAGATTCAACTCTGCTAGCAATGCCTCCAAACTTTGGGAAAAACTAGCAACCTTCTTCCGCATTTTAAAAAAAGGCCAAATTTACAGCACTCCCTCTCAGGAAAGAGCAAAAGATTGCAACTTTTTATAAAACAAAATAAAATAAAATCAGAGTAACCCCTGAGGACTAAATTCTGGTTTTGGTGACGACATTATAACCTTACTGGCATTGATGCAACAGTACAGGAAAGAGTTTCACCTCAACAACACTGGCCATTCACCACTGGAAGTCACAGAGTTAATGAGAACATACAAGACCTCCTACACCCATGTTAAGTGACTGAGATTCAGGTCCTTCTGAGAAGACAAACAGAATTCTGCTAAGTCAAGCTGGGAGCAAGCCGGTGGTGGTCCTGCAGGCAATTCACTCAGAAACCCACGTCACAAACTCTGTACTGGAAGGATGTAGGTGGGTCAGCATTTAACGATCCGCTCCCCTCAATCTTCCTCGTAACCAAATGCTTGGTGGTTATTGTTTCGTTACTAGTGGTTTCAAGGTTTATAATGATAGTCTGCCAAAAAAGTTATCTTCAAGTCTCAAAGGTTCTGTACCTCATTCAAGCTCCTGGCTTGCATGACAGCAGACACCAGCTTCAGTACCCCCATACTTATTGCTCCACGTTAAGAAGTGAAGGAGGTGAATCACAACAGAACAGGCTACATTTCACCCTGGCCTTACCAGCTGAATAACTTCAAAGAAAAAACCAAAGATGCTACATTGGTCTTAATCAAGCATCACAGCAAACAAAAGCTGGGGTTATGGCATCAAGCTTGGACCAACAAAGAAGCTGGCTAGCAAGTCCACCAGTTTTGAGAGAAATGGTGTGTTCACACCGTCCCATGCTTTTCCCAGGCACAGGCTGTGGACACGCAGCATCTTCTCTGTAACCCAGCTAGATAGAGCACATGCCAGCCTATCAACCCTGACAACTCTGCCACGCAACAGGACCAAATACTACTTCTGTGAGAGCATCAGAGGTGATGGCAAGAGTACTCATCGCACTCCTCAGTGAGTCGATTCAGCTCATTTAACTGGGAGACAACTCTTCACATACTAGAGCAAATGGACTGCCCCAGCCAGCAGGAGCGAGCAAAGCTCCGTCTCCCTAAGCAGAGACCACACCATTCCACAGTAGCTAAGAACAGACTTCCCAAGATCATTTGCACACATCCAAATTCCTAGCACACATCTAGATCCTCTAAAACTGAGAAGGATCTGAATTGGATAAGCGAGACAAGATTTTTGCCCAAATGCTCTAAGCTAAGCATTTAGAAAGGAATTATCTAAAAGATGCTGGCAAACACCTGAATTCTTCTAACAAAAAACACATAGCACACAAGAGTAAGTTCATGTAGCCATGGAGAAAGACAGGTTTTTACTGTATTCTTGTCAAGAGAAAAAAGAAAAACACCAACGAATTTTAAGTATCTGCTCCCAAAGTTGCAGCAGTCTCAGCAATAAAAGTGCCACAGTCAAGCTGTAATGATACTTAGATTTCTTCAGGAATGTAGCATTTATCATTTTGCAGCGCACATTCATAGTCATAGTAGTAAGTGTTGATTTCTTTTTTGAACTACAAGGGTTGCTTTATCTGCACCATTACACTTTCCTGGGACATGCTTCAGGATTAAATGCACCCAAAAAAAGCATTTTAAAAAAGGATCAATTTCTAGGCAATGCAGTTTCTTAACCTGAATCAGCATGTGACCGTACAAGGACGTGTAGTACAGGGGAGGGAAGGAGAATTGTGTCAGATCCACGGCACAAAGACATCAGCAACTGAGCCAGGCTAATGGTTTGTCGATCCCATAAAAAGCATCTCTCCCACCTTCTACCCTCCGCACCCTTTCCCTGCTCCTCTTCCCAGTCCAGCAGCTCTGCTCTCCCCTATCGCACCCTCCAAGCCCTCCCACAAACTGCTTCCATTCAGGTAGAGAAGAGTACCCAGACTTTTCTGCTGAGGGAATTTACAGTTGGGTTAGCGGGACTTGGCAGTCGATAGCATGCCAGTGACAGAGTGTCAGGAACAGAAGCAGCATTGGGGAAAACCGCACCCCCCCTCGTTGGTTGTGATGAGCTGTCTGGCTGCTCACCAGATTTCTGGGCACCAAACTCGTCGATGAGCTTCATCTGCCATGGAATCATAATTAAAACTGGTCCTCTCGAGTGGCCCATCTCCTCCAGCTGCCAGACTTTGCCTTGCTACTGCCTTCAGACTCATTATTACTTATAAATGAAGTGCATAGAAACGGTCAGCTTTAGAAGCAGGTCCCTTAGATTGACACACACCCTTAGATCACGCCAGCCCCGCCGGGGGACCGACAGACACCCCGCCGCCGGCCGCGGGCAGCGATCTCCTGAAGACATGACAAGGAGCTGTTTGTTGGAGCTCTGTGCGGCCGCAGCGCTCGCTGTCAGCCCGGCCAGGCAGCACACTGTGCACAGCGTGGCCGGCGGAGGAATGTGCTCGCTGACTGCACCTTTTCATCTCGATAAGGATTTTCAAGGTCATGTTCGCTTCCCTGTCGGCTCCTCCCCAGCTCCAGTGAAATCCCAAGCACGCAGCCCTGGGCCCTGGTGCGCGTTCCCACCCTCCACGTCTCCGGGACACCGGCACAACCTGTCGCATTCCTCTGCGGCAGAAAACCCCAGCCTTCCCGCTTGCTCGCAGCCGGCTCCCTGGGGTTGGCAACACCTCTCTCCCAGGAGCCAGCAGGCCCAGCGCTGCAGCAGCAGCTGCTTCGCCAGCAGGGCCGGCAGCTCCTGTGCTGCGGGGTCAGGATAACTCTGCAACCAGGCTCGTGAACTCCAGGATTAACACTTCTGAATTAAATATTTCATATAAAAACAGGCTGCGGCCTGGGCCACAGCCTAATCAAACTCACAGTCCAGGAGAAGGGCTCTAGGCGTGACTCGTGCTGTGCACGCTAAAGCACACGGCTACACGATCTGGTGAGCCTGTCTTCGAGGGTGCTGCGCGGAGGCTGCCTTTGGGGACGGCCCCTCTCGCCCTGTCCCCACACCCCCAGAGCGGCCAGCCAAACCAGCCCGGCATCGGTAGCCAAGGGGGAAGAGCCGCCTGCCAGCCCAGGGCTCGGGGGAAAGGCAGAGGTGATGGCACTGGGCCTGGGAAGCCCCTCTCCGCCAGGCACATGGGATGCAGCCTCCCCTGCTCTGCCCAGCAGTCATCCCTGCATGGATACAACGAGCTTAAGGACCTGCATGTGCTCCCTACACCACATAAGATTTCTAGGTAACTACTGAAGAATCATACATGCTGCCTGCTTACAAAGCCAGCTAATTATACAATCTGTTAAGCATGTATGCGCACACAACAGTGCTTTGAGTCATTAGAGGACGGGATTTATACTTCACTGCACGCATCTTGCTCTTTGTGAGTGCGTGCCTGGATACAGCCAAAACGAACACAAGTATCTGGAATGTCTGCAGCTCGCAGGCCAGCGCATCTGAATACAAAGCTGAGCCCTGCAAAAGTCTGACTGGCTGCCTGTGACCCCCAGTTGCACATATTGCTCCCCCAGCAATGCTTAAAATCCTTATTCCCTTTTTTACCACTGCGAGCATCTGAAAGCAGAGCACAGCGTAATGTTCAAGCCCTATTCTGAAGCTGTAAGAGTGATGTTAGCGATGAAAAAGCAGCAGTGCAGGTGATGGGTTGCGAAGACAAAGAACTCAACGTGGGAGCCAGCGGCTCTGCCTGCCATAATGCGGCTGTCCGGGTTTAATCCCAGCAGAAGGGCCCTGGCACTCCGGCAGGCAGGGACCTCGGTTCCTATGGCAGCAGCCACTCCTCGACGGCCAAGCCCACGCCAGATGGAGATCCCTGTCCTAGGTGTTTGCCAGACAGATAATGCTGCGGCGCGTCAGAGATGCCGTCTCTTCCCTTCAGTCATTTTACCTTCATTTATTAGCGCCCGATGTTGCCCCCGCTGAATTCAGGCAGATCAACTGCAAGGCAACAGCTCTCTGCAGAGCAGCCCAGGCGAGGTGCCCCGCAGCCCCGGGACCCCAGCTCAGGCCAGGGCTCCCCTCCGCACGTCCTCGGGCAGCAGCGGCTGGCGAGGCTAATGGCAAGTGGCACAGCACAAAACCACGGGGCTGCAGGCAGAGGGGATCTACCTGCGCTCAGCACTTCAGTGAGCTTCTCCTTTTACGCCTGTACCCATTAACAAAGCGTTTGGGTGCTTATTCTGTACAAACTGAGAGCAATAGCACTGTTTTTCGTGGATTATATGATGTTTCTGGCATTTCTTATTTTTAAAAGAATTTTGTCTGCTGAGGATTTCACTTCAGCTTCCCAGAACTCCAAATAGCCAACATTATCTGCAGGTGAGCTCTGCCCTCCCTAATTCAATTGGCTTCATCCCCATAGCATGACTCCATGCTATGGAAAGCCCTATCCTAAGGAATCATATAGCTATACCTTATGCTATACTTTCAAAGGGATGTACTCCACACTGCATCTTCCATTTTCACCTTCTATGCATTGCCATTTAGCCTGATTATTTAACGTGAACTCCAAAATAGAAGGATTTTAAGCATTTGGTGCATAAGGCACAAAATATTATCTAGGGGCTTTGTAATGAGTCAGGTCAAACCACCTCCATTTTCACACATTTTTCTTCCCTGCAAGTCAGTGGAAGCAGCAGAAGGCACCAACTCTGTAAGAGTTTCAGGTTTGTCTTGGAAAATATGAGTTGGTCAAAGTAAGCTCTTAAAATCAGGTAGAGACCACACAAACCTAGCAAGGTACAGTAGGAAATCACATCTTTCTTTATGCCATATCAAGCCCCAGCACCTGCTCATCTGTAACAGGCTATTTTCCCTCTTTCAGTTTTCAATGCAGGGGATGTAACCAGGAAAAGAAGATGGTGTAGATATTCCTATGCTCTCCTCACAAAATAAACCCACCTTGTACAGGAACCTAGCAAACAAGTCACAGGATCTGCAGGTGCTTTAAAGCACAAGACATTTCACTCCTGAGATTTTCTTGTGGGGCATGAAATGCCCAGGGTCACCAGGGACATCAGCCGGAGTACACCCTGCCTTTCCAAAAAGCCACGCTTAAGAGCCAAGTTAATTAGCAACTCAATTGCTATGTACAACTCTTTTATACATCTACCTTGCTCACAGAAGAAATTACTAACAAATGTGACTATTTAAATCACCACCACGGGACTTCCAAGCTAACACCTCCAGAAGGAGATCCTCACATGTCAAGAGATGTCAAATGCCAGAACAGGGTGCCTCTCTACATTTAGCTTGTTCTCATCTCCAGTTACCTTAAACAGTACCTTTCCTTGGAATTTAGAGAGCAAGGTTCTGAAAAACAAATTATTTCAAAGCCAGTCTTCTCTATGCACAATCTAAATCCTGTATAACTCACATTGTTAGAAAGACATCCTTGTCCAGCTTACCTCAGTCATGTTTTCCATTCTTCCACTCATCCAAAAAAAAAGGAAAAACCTGGGGTTTTTTTCAGACAGTGAAAAATACTGTTTTGTTCCAAGATCCCTCAATAACATTTTTTCTTCGTAACTATCAGTTTTCATAGCCTTTATAGCTGCCAAAGGATAAGAAGCAGCTGAATGAGTAAAACTGCATTTTAAGTCTTACTCAGTGAAAACCAGTATTTGTAGCAAGATACTTCAGGTAAAACTAAAGCAGCTGGGGAGGTGGGAAGTGTTACTGGAACCAGACCTCTGTGGGTACACACACACACCCTGTAAGGGAGCTCAGGGCAGATACCAAGGAGTAGAGCCTGCACACACCATGTGTGCTGCTCTTCAACCAAATTATGCCAGGAACTGTGCAAATTATCAGTTGCCTGATCTGGTCTCAGCTGCAGCCTGCTTATAACTTACTGAAGCTGTTACAATACAACCATCCCTGTTGCTCAAGGCAATTACCTAAAATATCTCAGCTATTCATTTCCATCCTTCTTTTTAAGTTAAAGTTGTGTTTAATGGATCTGACATTGTGCCTTATAGCCCTGTACATCTGGTCTTAAGTAAGCCATCACGAAAGCTTACAGGTTTGAAATTTGCTGCTTAACTAAGTACTACTTCACCATCAGCACCTGAATGAAATGCGACTCCCATGCCAGTAATTTTTTCAGCAAACAGTTTCACTGTATTATCCATTTTATTCATTTCTACCCAAACGCTGATCTACACCATCAATGCAGATTTCTCAACATGCATATTAACTTAGTCCTATCAGCTCAGCTAAATAAATCATTATCCATAATTCAGCTCACCTGCAAAGGCCAAGCTGCAATTCTCAGGCAAACAAAATACTTTGTTGCCTTTGGCTAGTATCTTTAAGCTAACCTATAGACTGATTCAGGCTATCAACTTCCAAAATCAGTGATCAATCTGCAGAACTATTAAAAACACAGACCTTACTGGCAGAAGTCTTTGAACACTCCTCCCTTCCACTAACACCCTTTATTCAATGTCCTTCTAGTAATTGCCAAATCAATGGCATAAACAGATGCCTCTACTGTTCCAGACCAGAGAAGACAAAGGACATCGATATTGCAGAAACTGCAGTGATTGGGATGAATGAAATAGGACATTGAAATTCTCTCTAACAGCATTTCAGAGAAAAACATCGAGTGTTTTGCTAGGCTCCCGAGCAACCACATGCTGAGCAAGGCCAACACGCAGGTAAAACGGTACCTCCAGTTACACATGCAGAAGATAGAGGGGGGACATCCAGAAAGAAGCACATACCTTTTTAGGTGTCACCTTCACAGTGTCGCAGCAGATGGAATTACAGCCCACAGCGCAGCACTGAGAAAGCATCAATCTGATATTTAAGCTGTCTGCTTTGAAAGACAAACTACAAGTGACACGGCTGCCTCGCTGAACCCATGCTCACCACCCGCAGTGCCAAGCAAGCACAGTGCGACCGCACCGACCGCAGCTCAGGAGCAAGCCATGACTTCCAGGGGAACCGTGTTCTGCAGGAAGGTTACTCCCACCCAGGAGGTCACTTCTGCAAAAGACAGTCCTTGGGCCATTTCAACCTCCTGGTGCCCAGAAAGAGAGGGAGCAGTTTTCTGTGTGCCAGCTAGTTTAGTGAGGAGACGGATAGGCACCGGGGCTGAAGGAGCAGCCACCTCCCGTGGCAGGAAGGCTCAGCTGCTCCTCAGCCTGTCCCAGCCCTGCCGGTGGGACTTGCACTCAGGCCCACAGCCAGACCTCCAGCAGCACGAGAGGGCAAGATTACATGATGCACTCCAGCCACAACCAGGTTCTATGGCAAAGCTTTGTACCTTTTCCACCAGCAAATGTACAAGTGATTACAATACTGTAAGCAATGGTTCACTGCACTCTTTTGAGATGACGGATCCAGAGGCAATCACTTATGGCTACTGAAATGGGGCGGAGGGGGGGGGCATCAAATTCACATCCCATCCAGCCTCTACCTGAGCAGCACTCATTTAAAAAGTGAGGTTTGTTAGTAAATTAATCCCTCCTATTTTTCCTCATTAACATATAATACGAAATACTGGCATAAAACCAGCTCATACAGCCCCACAGTAATCAGAAACCTCATACTTCACACATCAGTCATTCCCCTGTCTGCACCTCAACTGCTTGATGGGCGAAGTGTCCACCATGTAAAGCCAAGAAGTCACCCACTGAGGGCTCAGTTTAAGGAGGACTGGGTTTGCTTACCCCAATTTTGTCCTTGCTACGGAACTAAATCAATTCATATTCTTCAAGTACCCAGAGCTGCATTTTCATCCCCTTATGTGACTAGCCACCAGCTTAGACACACTGATGCTCTGACATGGCAGACGATAACAAATTCTCAGTGCTCATTGCAAAAGCAACAACTTCTCACAGTTACCTGGAAACACTACTTCAAATCAACCAAAGTACAGCTTTGTACAGCAGAGCCCCCAAAGCACCAAAGGGACATCACCTCTGCTACATGCCTCCCTGATCACAACACAAGACAGGAATAGGGAATCCAGGGCTCTTCTCTGATCACCAAGGAGCAGAACCTACCTGTGACCAAACGAGAAAAACAAGTAAACAGGACTAAAAGGGCAATTTGTTACACCTGTGCCAGCCAGAAAAATGCATATATCATCCTTGGTGAATTGAGTGCATTGCCCTGTTTTCTTGTTCAGTTGAATCAAAGCATCCCAGAAGCAGGCTGTTACAAAACGGGAGCAGGAAAGCTAAATCAGACAACACAGCTTTCAAAAAGGGACTAACCTCAGTGGGGAGAAAAGAACACGAGAACTTTGCTGGCTTTTCCCATCCAGCGTGGATGTACTTTATGTTCTTCCCAACGCAAAACTGATGTACAAAGGAAAAAGGGCTCATAAAGCTACAAAAAGGGGCAATTCCAAAATGAGCCATCAGGAACACCAGGAGAGAGCACAGTAAGCAACACTTTGTGATGGTCCAGATACAAGAATAAACCACAGCTTTCCCAAAGGGCAAACAGAGAATTTAAGTTGATGTAACTGAACATGCAGTCCAGTTTTAAGAACTGAGCAGAACTTTAAGCCCCCAAAAATGTGGTTCTTTAATAACTGACCGTAGCAATACAGAAATAGAGAGGACACGGGCCTGCTACTTCCAACTGCGAAAGGATCCCGAGGAAGGTGAGGGCAGGCACAGAGCATATAACACAATCGCATGACAAGTCCCAACCTTATCTTATCAGGGTAGTATTAGAGGCATACGCTGAACTCTCTTTTTTCAGCAGGATGCCTGTCAGTTGCTGTCCCATTTGCAGAGTATCATTTAGTCCGATGACTGAAGGGCAAGATAAACCAGTCATATCACCCCAGCCTACCCAGAAACTGCATTGTCACGGAGCACTCAGCAGCCGTAACAACCCAAGCTGCAGGAAACAGTTATTCTGTAGCAGTATTTTTCCCCATTCATGATACTGGAAGGTCTATAGTTTGTCTACAATACTTTAAAGCTTTTGAAAACCAAAAGCATCAGCAACAGTGCATTCACACTCATTCTTTTAGTGTTATATGAAGAACTGAGGCTACATCCTTTAAAGGCGATTCACTCCACTTGTACAAAGGCTACTTCTTTTGGACATCAGCACTCCAAGCTCTAATACTCATCTGCCTCCTTCCTTACCTACAGGATATGAAAGTTTAGACAAAGGTATTTGACATTAAAATCAGTTGAGAAAAACATCCTAACAAGTTTCCAAGTCTGTTTGCTTTTCTTAGCATGAAAAGCTTTATGATATTTCTTGCAAGTCTCTGCTTCACATGTTTTGTTCAAGACTTACTGATTACCCTAATAAAATAATGCCCAAAGCACACCAAAAGTCTTTCAATAGAGTGAAAATTAGAATATCAGATCTATTACACCAGCCAGCCTTTCCCCTCCACTGGAGAAGCATTAGAGCCTTTGGACATCTCATTTCAACAAGAAGGTTATTTAGTTCTAGAGTTTGGAGTAAAGTATTTAATCGCTAAAGGATTTGCAAATTACACATGAATATGCATGTAGCACTTCTCACCATGACATAAATCCTATTGTATATTTATGAATGGATTGCTTTGCCTCCAGCTTCTACATGTATATAAACACAGGTTTTAATCTTCAATTCCTTCCTCCCTCCCTTCTTTTTAAGGAGTTGCTTAAACAAATTTGCATTTTTGGAATCTATTATCTACAGTGTATTTCTTGCCTTTTTTTTTTTTTTTTTTTTTTTTTTAAACTCTGTAAACCTCCTTCTCCCATCAGGCAAAATGCTTACTTTATGAAAAACTTTAAAGACCCTGTAAGCATGGCCATAAGAGAACCAACCAACAGTGTTACACAGCTTGTGAGAAAGAAAGTAGAAGCAACAATCACTGGAAAAAGGAGTGCTCTGAGCGTCAGAGCTGGGAACACAAAAACATGAAATGACAGGTCAACGGCTTGCCTTTGACTGCAAAGACACTACCTAAAGAGAAATAAACCCTCCATAAACATCTAGGAGTAACATAAATAATAAAACTGTTATTGTAAAATCCTTAATTCATACTGACATAACTCCATTAATCCCTACACCTTTCATGAGGCATCCAGGCTGGACACAAAGTAGCTGGATCAAAGACGCATTTCAGCCTAGATTCAACAATATATTTAGTGAGAGGCACTATTGTCATTCAGAGAGGTGTTGCCACACATCTGCCCAACTACTCCAGGGAAGTAATTCAAACAATAATGCCTTTAAAGGTAATTGTTAAAATTATTTAATTTAGGTTTTGTCACTGCAAATCTATTCTGTAATAAATCTGATCGTGAAGAAACACTTACCAACATGCAGCGCTCCATCAGAAGCAAGTGTCACAAGCAGATTTCCAAGCAGAATGATTACGGGTGTGAATTACCACTTGGACTGTTCTCATTTCTGTTACTACACAGCAAAACCCTAAACACCAAGGAGTTAACTGCACCAGCTGCCTTTCTCTTTCAAGGACCTGGTGTCACTTGGCTCTGTTCAGAAAACTGGAGCAGCCCTCGAGTTCCAGCCCACGTCTTGCTGCCTTGCAGAAGAGAACACAAGGGCTCTGGCAGCAGCCACAGAGACATGATAGGACATGGCCTGAAAGAAGACCAAGTCCTCCCACCCCCAAATAGTCACTGTCTGTTCACACGTCTAAACTGGGCTGTGAACTGCGGCATGTTCAGCTGCAGTCATGTCCTCCTCCAATAATCGAGGGGTCTTTTCCCAAAGGGAAGGAGGAACCACCACAGCACCTGACTCAAAACCCATAGTGACCACACTAGAAAGGAACACCAACCCTTCTAAGCTACTGAAGATGCAACACAACTTGTCAGAACTACCATCCAAAACTGCAGGAGCCTGTATCTGGGAAGCAGACAGAAAATAAACCAGGAAGCAAGAAAATAAACCAGGAAGCACTATGGGGTATTAGCAACACACTACTAGACAAATAGAGAATAAAGATGAGAAAATGCAACACAGAACATTTGCTTTAGGGATAAGAGTGGCATTTACAAAGAATGTGTGAAAACAAGTCTGAGTGGAGGACTCTGTGTGACCAGTTCAGTTGCAAATTTGTCTTTGCAAACTGAGATTTTTATCCATGCAACCCTTTTGCAAATGACCAAGCCAGGTTCCTCAGCCACATACCCCTCCCTTTCCACCCACATATTCTTCTCCTAAAAAGAAATCTTAAAAAGGAAGCGAGAGTAGTGCCCAAGGAGTACAAGAGATCAGGCAAGCGAACAACATGTGCTTTAAGGAAGTATTTACATTCAGGTTATGCTTCTCTTAGCATCAAGCAGATACTATGATGGCAGATAGCTCCTAAATTAAATTACTAGTGAGCCAGTTGCATGCCTAGCAATGCCATACAATAGTCTATGAATAATTAACAGATGACATATGACAGTATATCTACCTTTATTCAGAATTACAGACCATCTCAACTGAAAAGATATCACATTGATATTTGACAGACTGGATTTAAGTTAAATATGGAAGTTTCTATGTTCAAATTTAAAAAGCAAAAAATAGGAAAAGTAGGGAGTCTAAGATACCTTGCAAAACCTTGGTGCCACAGAAAGCCATGGGATGTGGTAGCAGCCATGAAATTTCACTTTACTGCATATATAGATTAAAAACTGACAGACAAACACTCACTGAGGACTGTAAGGAGATCTCTTTACCAGACAAATCTGCCTATGTCTAGAATATTGGAAAACTTCCTTTTTGAGAACTAGCTGTTAAACAGCCTAAAGCCTTCTATGTATGTGTCCACATAATAATTAGTCAGTGTCCCATCAAGGCAACAGATTGTTTAACTTTGATGCTTAGATCTTGTGGTGTGGAGTACTTACTAGTGACATAAGAAAAGACAAATTACAAGTCTGGCTTACTGCCTTGATGGCTGACAAGGTATTTAGGTTAGCTGGATGTAGAGATAACTTCAAGGAATTTCAGAAAAATCTAAACAAGTGGGTGAACTGACAACTGAAGTGGAGAGAGGTGAGATGTTGAGAAATGTTGAATAATATATTGAACAGAAGAGTTTGACCTCCTTATTCTCTGCAGGGTTAACACATCACTAATCAAATACACCCGAGCATCACCACATACATGCTTCAACAAAAAAGTCTGCTCAAAGTGCTGACTTGATTTCAGGTTTAACCATGCCAAAACTCTGCAATATAAAAATGTTAAGGATTTTTTTTTTAACACAATTCAATATGAAAAGCTCATTTGGAACACTACACACAGTACAAGTCATCCTAATTTAGATAAGCCTTACCATTTTATCTTAAAAATACTTCCTTTTCATACCAAGTTCTCCCCTGAGAAAAGTTTTCATCCCTGCCATACAGGAACTCATTCAGAACAACAGCAGTCAATGAAGCTGCATCATTAGCATCACTCCACTAGTCATAGAGAGCATCTGGAAAAATCCTGAAAAGAACACAAAAGCTGCTGCAGCAGCAGAGACCTTCCAAAGAAGGAAGGTCTCTGGCTAGCTGAGCCCCTCTCTTCCCATCAAAACAGCAAGTCATAAGCAGCAACCAGAATACCGAACCCAAGTCACATCAGATGCTAAGGAACAGAAGTGGCACCGTTCTGAACAAAGGTCAGGTCTGAACAGCAAAAGCCTACCTAAAGAGCACTGCAACAATCTAACAGCTGTTAAAAACTAGAGCGGCATCGCTAATTGAGCAGGGACCTCACCCTGTGTGCACTGTTGCAGTAGAACTGTCACATCTCCTACATCAGTGACACAAAATGCAGAAACACAGCACACATATGCTGCCTCAGAAATCCTAATAAACCCGTAGTGAACCACAGGAGCCTATGGAGCAGGCAGTAGGAAGACTGAAGATTTCCCCTCGGGGAAAGCAGCATTCGGGTGAGCAGAGTTTTCCCCTTCAGAGCACTATGAAACACTCAGGTGCACTACTGCAATGCCGGCAACAAGGAGCCCACCCTCACCCGCCCGCCCAGTCCCTGCCAGCCAGGACAGCCGCTGCCCCATTCCTGGGGTGCTGCCTGCCTCCCCGCTCCCACCCACACACCTCCTCCTTGCATTTCAGCAGCTGCAGAGCAAGCCACTTCTACCAACTGAGTACGATAAACTCCACCTCCCAAAGGGGTTCCTACGAACCTCTCTGTAGCCTGAATCAGGCGGACTGACCCAGCACCACCCAAGACAGGCCACCAGCCCGAGATACTTCACAGGAAACAGACTGGATAATTTGCAGAGCTGCATCACATGTGACAGTCAAATACTTTCCATTATCATCCCCACCCAAGTTCCCTTTGAGATAATTTGGATAAGCAGCTAAAAACCATACTCAATCTTTCAAACAGTCCAACAATGAGAACTTCAGGTGTCCAGGATGAAGCTGTCAACGAGATGACTCTTCCCACTCGCTCAGGGGTTAGGTGCCACGGTCCAACAGACTGCTGCTGCCAACCCGTGGAGCCAACCTGCCTGAACCCGTCGAAGGACGTGCCGCAGGATTCGTGCACTGGATGGCTTGGAGGCTGCGTGGGCAAGGGGACAGCCTGCGCAGCTGGGCCACCAGCATGTCTTCTAGGAGCTGCGGAGGCTCAGCTGGCTCAGATGCCACAGATGCCTGGCACAAGCAAAATTAACTGCAAAGTTATCTACAGCACAGCTTTATAGGACAGCTTTGGGCTACCTACGTTTTCCTATGCTGCTCTAAGGGTCCCGAAGATTATTTTGGCCACTCTGCAGGCCATTCTCCCTGTGGTAGGGTTGTGAGGGATGAAATAGCAGAGAGCCCTCTCCTTAGCAGGGGACTGCCCTTGTTCTGAGTACAAGGCAGTATTAAGGCAGTTGTAAGTCACATATGAGAAATTTGCAAGTTGCTGCAGGGTCATTTAAGCAATAGTTTCACTTACATTTTAGTTCAAAATAGTTATGTGACCACCTACATCTCAGCTCTGCATAGAGCAGATATGAATGACTGCCTCTTGCAAATCAATACTGTTTATTGTGTGCTTTAAATCAATAAAGCTTTCCTCCACAGAGTAAATTCTTCTAAAACAGTGATTAGGCATTTGAGGAGAATTAAATAGTTTCATTGAACAATACCATTAGTCCTGAAACATCAGCTTGACATCCCAGCCAGAAAGCACTTTGTCAGAACTAATTAATCCCCACAGCACCTCTATAAGATTGAGAAAGCAATTCATCTGGTTTTTAAATGTGTTGGGTACTTATGTTGCAGAACATTGTGGCTGGGGTGGAAGCCGTAAGTACCAGTATAAACAGAGAACAAACCAAGCCAGCAGAACCCATCCAAAAGCATGAAAAACCAGAGAACACTGACAGCTGTAGGATTTGGCTTCTTTGCATCTTCCTGTTACGCACCAAACCTCCTGTGACTATCCAGAGAGTCTTCCAGATGTCACTTGACTGGATGAGTGGCAGTGAAAAGCAGTTATTATTCTATTGGGAGCAGTTTTGTCTGTTGTTTGTTCAGCCAATTATCTATGCATGTAGCTTAAAAGGGAGGGGGGAGCAGTAACCTTAGGCTCTGTGAACAAGAACTCTGGGTTTTATTTGAGCAGTTAAAACTAAGTCTTCATTACCACAAGCAAAGCACATAACCTTACTAAACAGGTCTCACGAATGGCAACCAGCCAGCGTAAAAAGTATTTCTCTCCAAGGAAGTGGTCGATCTACATAGCTCTCATATATTTGTATGTAGTAGCACTAGTCTACATACCTCCACCTGACTTTGCCTAACTGCTGCCACCCCCCCTTTATTCATTTATTTTTTTCAGCTAACACTTGCCCTGCTGGTGTGGCACTCAAGGCCACCAGGTTCAGGCAGCCAACCCCTGCACAGGGAGAACATCAGCAAGGCTTTCCTAAGCCAGCTGTATGGTCTCTCCCCCTCTTTGAGAAAGACCTGAAGTTCTCCCGTACTTGACACAACCGAGTGTCAAGTCAAGCCCAGAACATTTCAATCCTGGAAGACAGCAAGATCAGCAGAGTCTCCATAAAGCGTGCAGGAACGCATTGTGGGGCGGTGACGCTCCTCGGCATGCTGAGCAGAGTGCAAGGCTAGCCTTGGCAGTGCGCAGTCACCTTCAGGAGCACAGAATATGAATCAATCATTTACTAATAGATTCCTCCAGTAACTGAGATAAGAGCCCCGTCTGAAAAGGCAGTGTTGCAGTCCAGTGACGGGACCACCCTCAGCCACCTAGCACACATCACTTCTTTACGTACAAGTTATTTTGTTAAACTTTTTTGGACAAGTCTTCCAATAAATTTTCTGGCACAAACTAGAGGAATTTAAATCAGATTCAGACATGGAAAAGTTTGCTGCAAACTCATCTTCCCATAACTGTGCTAGCTATGAAGACACCAGTACGAATTACACATTTAGGAGACGCTCTACCCCACTGCTGGTTTCGCCTGGGCTCCAGCAAGTGAAAATCCACTCTCCCTGTAAAACTTGGTCAGAAATCACAGGGCAAAGCTAAGCACCTCCAGCCCTGGGAACACCTACTCGGTTGGGCTGGCAGAGAGCCTGACCATGTCAAGTGCCTGGGGACAGTTTCACAAGTGCACCCTCAGCAGCATTCCCGGGTTGCCACCAGAGCCAGCCCCACTCCCACACCTCCTAGCCTCCAGCTCAGCCCCAGCTGCGCCATCACAAGTTTCATGCATAAGCATACACAACCGGGATCAACTGTTTCTGTAAAATAAACCCAGACAGTAAAGTAACATTTTTCAGCCAGACCAGCTTCTGGACCTCTCTCCCTGCACTGATACAGGATTTTACTCTGGCAGCAGCAGCCGCTTAAGGTGCCCCATCAGCAACAGCGCTGAGCACCTGCCCCAGGTGACCAACACAGCAGCCAGCTCTCACCTGCCATATCCACGCTGTCTGAGATTTACTAGCCAATTTTCAGCCATTCCACTGGATGGAGATCAAGATAACTACTTCAGTGTGAAAATACATGACCTACATAGGGATGAAATTGTTGATCCCCTTGCCAAGTAAGTTTCCAGTCTGTGGCGGTGTCACTAACTTCACAAGCCATCAGTCTTTGAGGCAAAATTAAAGGACTGATCTCGTGAGCAAGATGACCTTGCCAGAGCAGAAGATGAAGCTCAACCTACATATTTCTAAACAATGTGATTTACAGAGATTCCTTCAAAAGCAATTCTGATCTTTTAAGACTCAGAATTCCCCAAGATGCATTAAAAAGCTGCTGAGCTGAACAAAGCTTCACATTTTTCATTTTTTTCACGTTCCATAGGGAAGTAAGATAAAATAATGTTTTTAGTAGTTCTAAAGTCACTGCCAACATCCTCTGTCACTACACACGTGTGCGTACCACACCTTTAGCAGCGATGCCCTTGTTAAAAAGCATCGTACCTGTTGTTTCCAGCTACCCTCCCCAATTTAAAGTGAGTTTACACAGGTGAGGAAGCACACTGGCTCTGAAGGCAGTCCCTGCAGTCTCCAAAGCGATCGATACATCCTACCACAGAGTTTGTCTGGGGAGTCTCAGGGAAGAAAAAAACAACCCAGCAACAAAACAATAAAGTTTGATTTTTCATAACTGAAGAGGTCTGATTATTTCAGCTCCAATCCACTTTTTCCAATTACAGGGTGCAGCCTGAGTTAATTCATCTTGGAAGACTCTTGATATTAATAAATTAAAAAAATTTCAAGTGTCACCATAATCTTACCTGCTGTCCTTGTCTCCCTATATATTAGCACTTATATAAACCAACTAATTTTCATCTACTGTGGAAAAAAAATTGTAAGAACAGCACAAGTCCTACACATTAAGCCACCTGTTCCCAGAGATGGCACTTAGATGACTATGAAGACTGCATTTCTGTCACTCACTTCTGTACCCATGGAAAATGGTTATCAACAGCTTTATGGGCACACACTGAACTGCCTGTTCTTTATAAAACAATCAGCTATTTCGGGGAACGTAAACATGAGAAAGCAGCAGATTCACATACATATGACAGGGTGTTTGGCTAGCTGTCGGTAAAGAAAGGCAAGAGCAGGCATCAAACTAGCAGCCTTCAGCTGCATGACCTACACTGCTGCCAGTGATGAAGAAAAACCTAGGGAAATGCTCCATCTTTGAGAATTTTTCTGTCTTCTCTTTATGCTTACTGATTTTCATCTACAGAAAAGCACAGCTCTTTTTATTCTTGCTGCTTTTCATTGCCCTCCCTTCTTCTAGCCCTTTTATTCTGGAGAACTCCCACATTTAAGTTAGCTATATTTAGCTTTATTCCAGTGACTGTAATTATGCTGTAGGCAAATAATCCAAGTAGTGGACAGTTACATATGAACTTTTAGCATGATGTTCACATTTCTAAATCTTTAATACAGGAAGTTTGGAGACAAAGTGTGCAGAGCAGACTGGGGATGAAAAACTTCAAGATCAGAAAAATGCAGAGGAGAGAAAATACTCTGCAGTATTTCACATCAAGTCTAGAAGGCAGACCTAGAGGGGCATGGCTAGATGATTGCGCTCTCTATATGACATGCCTAGCTTTTCTTCAGCAAGATCCTCAGGATCAGCAAACCTGAATCTTCCCGAATAAACAGGTGGCCCTAACTATTTTAAATGCACAAGGTCTTCTACACGTGACAACAGATACATTGGCACATATTGGCCCTGAACCTTGGCAAACCTCTTCCTTAATTCTCTTTACCACAGCTCTACTTTGGAGGTTCAGACTGGAAAAACTTCCATATGGAGTAGGAAGGGATTTCAGGGAGCAACTGCAGAACCTGGGCTTTCATACAGTAAACGTCTCCAACCCTTTACACCAATAACAGCCTTCAAGAAATGAAGGGCTATCAACTGAGGCACTGCTGCCTCCCAAAACTGAAAACATCTGCTGCTGTTAAGTAGCTTCACCAAACTGAAGCTAGAAGTACTCCTGTTTCACTAGCTTTCACTCTCAACAGGAGGCCAGTGATTGGGGTAAAATGAGAAGTTCAACCAGCTCCATCTAAAATAACCTAGAAAAAACTGCTTACACCACCATGCCAGTAGGAAGAGTACAAGAACACAAATACTGGAGAGTGGAACAGGGTGTCAGGCATTTCCAAATCCTCAGTGCAATCAGGAAGCTTCTGGGTTGAAAGGCAAAGAGAAGTGAAGAAAACTATCTTCTTCCAAGATGGTTTGAGAGAGAGCAGAGGTTCCCCTAAACCTGGTGTAAAGCACCCAAGGACAGCACACCCACCGGAACCCAGATACCCACCTCTAACCCTCACATCTGATGAAAGCAGAAACCTCATTCGGAGCACTCTGTTGGTGCAATTCCTGATTCACACTGATGTTTAAGAAGGGGCAGCAGCTGGTGCTAATGTTTTGAGACACCATTCTTATTTTCTGTTTGGTCATCGGCACAGCAGCTTACAGCGCAGATGCACCCTCTGTGTTAAAGCAAGCAACCGGGACAACTCTCTGGTATGTTTTACCAAACAGTATGTACTGGTGCATACCTGAAAGATCATGCTTGCTTTTAAAACTAGCAGTGACAAATTTCTTCTTCCCCTAGCTCAGTAAGGTTTGATCTCCCATTACACTGTACCCAAGTCCTGAATTATCTAATTTTAGACAGATCTATAAAAAAGTGAGCTACGTGAGCTTCCTTTTACACAAGGAAAAACACAGGAGGGTTGTGGCTTTTTTCCCACCTGGTCACTAGAACTGCCTTACAGCTTTTTTTACCCAAAATTCTTGCTTACAAAGTACCTTGCTTCTTTTCTGTTACACCATACCACAGGTACAGTAATGGTTAAGTCACAATATTCTTCAGATTATTTAACCTTAGATGATTTCCCCAAATGCTCTAACACCCACAGGCTTCCCAGGACTGCCCTGAAGTCTAGTATACCCTTAAAAAGTACAAGGTAGAAGTGCTCTGACATGCAGTTGCTTCAATCAAGATTTGAGTCATCTGAGCATCACTCAAGTCAGCTTTACAGGAGAATGAGATGCCACTGGGTGCCAGTGACTTCCTACTGGCAAAGTCTAATGGCCTCTCTTAGCAATAGCCCATCTGCAGGACTGGTGTCATGCGTTACACGAGAGCTAGAAAACCACCAGCCCAGCTTTTGATTTCGTACAGTCCAAGGCCCTCTGAGGTCCCACCGTACAGCCCCTGCCTGCCCTTCCCTGCTCCCGACACCCCCCTGTGTGCCCACAGCCAGGCCTGCTTCCCTAGCAGCCTATTAAACCAACCTCAGCACGACTATAAACCTGACACCAACTGTTGTCACAAAAACAATGGGCAAGCCCGTGCCCTGAAGCTAGATGGTATCCCTGCTCATGTTTATTTCCACTAAATTAAGCTAGAATGAAAGATTTAGGGAAGGTTTAAAAACCTGTGCGTCCTATCTTTAGCTACCAGTTGTTGCTCCCTGAATAAACTGATCAGGTATTACAAAGGTACAGTACCACTGACAAGCAACTGGGTTGCCCCAACACATACATCTTTCTCCACATCCCTCGAACTTGCGGTTTTACAGCCATGTTTCCTAATACCTATTGCTTCTCGCTGGGTAAAAGACAGCATGTGTAAGCACAGCACACAGAAGGAACTGTAGCGAATACGCAAACCAACCTCTCAGCTGCAGCAATGTTGAAGATGACTTGTAAAAAGCCACACTTACAAATATTCAAACATAAAATACACTGGCAAAGTTCAAGGATCAGTGTGCAAATCAAGTTCACTACCACAGAGAGTAGTTATCTTATGACAAGGTGATCAGAAATTCCCCATCAGCTGGTTTTCACAGACAGTGTTAATCAATTGGAAGAGAAACTTCTTTCCTGTGTGTCAGAGCAGGGTTTCAAACAATACAAGCATGTGGTCCCCCAGGTGATGGGTTAAGTGTCATGTCACATATTTGTTCTAGTGGTGGACCAATAAACCCTTCAAAACCTTGAGGATTTTCAGGGGGAGTGTCCAATGCAGCTTGTTTTCTTGGTAGCGCTACTGGAAGGTGAATCAGATGCAAAGCTCGTCAGGGCCGTGTATATTCAGGTGTATGTATTTCTATGTGCACGACAAATATGTCATGTGATACAAGTTATCAGTATGTGTTTGAATATCCTCCTTTAACAGTGGTGAGGAGGTAATGGTTCTGCGACAGCTCAGTACACATGCATAAAGGAGGCACTCATTTAGTAACTTCTGTCATTTTTGAGTCACTAACCCAGGACATATGAGAATTTTTATAAGCCAGTATTAAGCCTATTAGATTTTTCACTTGTCTTCGTTCTCTGTAACAAAATAAAGATGCCAGGAAAGCGTTCCTAATTTAATCTTGTATTGACTTTTATTTAAAAACACATCTTGAAACTACTGTGTTACTAGCCCTTCTCAACCACATTGCTGAACCAGAAGCCCCCAAATGAGTTCCAAACTCCTGGCTGGCAGCAGGTTACATTTGTGTACAGTACACACAAGGATTATTCCTGGAATGCAGAACACTCCTTGAAGTCTTGTAAAATGGGACAATCATTCACTTTCATGCTTAACAAAAAACATCTAAGTAGAACTGGAGAGAAGGCAAAGTACTGACATCCCACCAACAATGGAAGCCCCTTCAAGGAACTTATTGCTGGGGCAAGGGGAAGAAAGGAAAACAAATTCAGGAGTTACACTAGGTGCCCCAGAACAAGGAGAACACTCACTGTCAGGTGGGGGAAGCGCATAAAACTTATCAACGACAAACCGCATATTCAGACTGTTGGAACTTCCAGCTCATCAAGATGGATTTTTGAGTTGCTGTGTCTGGGAACTTCAGCTAACAGAGCATTACGTGTGAAATTTAGAAACTTCTGATTTCAACAGAAGTAGTTGAGCCTCCCGCATGCTCAAGCTACCGTACCCCGGCTTACCATAACTGCCTCGAGCACAGAACTAGAACGCACTAGGACAGAATGTTGCTTAGAAAATCACTCGGGTCTCGAACAGTAGACTCTTCCCTGTTTCTCTTACTTTTTAAAGTGAGCAACATAGGGAAAGAGCTCCTCGGAGCAAGTAGGAGCGAGAGGGGACTGCTGGGAGGCAGGAGGCAGACGGGGGCAATCGGAAACACACCCCGAAGTCAGCGACCTCCGTAATCGCCACGCTCACCGAGGCCGCAGAGCTGCCTGCAGAGGTGGGCCGCGATGCAGGATAGGACCCACCGGCGCCCCTCTGACCCTGCGCTGCCAGCCCCCCCCGGCTCCACCGAGCCACCGCTGCCCGGGGCGGGGGGGGGGGGGGGGGGGATGCAGGCGGGCTGCCCACCCCCGCCGCGGTTCGGATGGCAGCGCTGGTGCCAGCTGCCCTACACTCACGCCCTGCGGGCAGCGGGCAACGCAGATCCGCGAGATGTCTGGAGACGGGAGAGGAGGTGGGTCGGAACGGGAGGACAAAACGGCCGCCACGAAACTCACCGACCTCCCGCCATCCCTCGCCTCCCGAGCTGCAGGCAGGCGCCCAGCCGGGGCCGCGGGTAACGAAACGACCGTCCCGTCCCTTCCCTTCCCTTCCCCGCCCTGCCCTCCCGCGGAGCCAAACCGGAGCCCGGCCGGCCGGCAGCAGGTACCGACCGGGCAACTTGGGAGCGAGGAGAGGACGCGCCGAGGAGCCGCGCCGGCCGGCGGCAGGCACACCGCCGCCCGCGGGTCCCCCCCGGGAAGGGGAGAAGAGGGACCCGGAGGGTCCCCCCGCCCTGCCCGCCCCCCCCCGGCCCCGCCGCCGCCGCCGCCCACCTGTCGCGGGGGTCGACCCAGCTGGTGGTGCGGCTGCCGTGGTCGATGTAGTACACCTTCCCGTCGTAGTCCCGCGCCTCCTCCCAGCCCTCGGGCAGCGGCAGCTCCTTCCGCGGCATCGTCCCCACCAACGGCCGCGCTGCCCCATCCACCGCTCCGGGACGGGACGGGACGGTGGGGGGGGGGGGGGTGAGGGGGGGACGGCCCCGGGGCAGGGCCGGGCCGGGCCGGGCCTCCCCTCCCGCGGGCGGCGAGGAGCGGTGCGGGGGCCGCACCGGCCCAGCCGCGCAGGGAGGCGCCGCCGCCGGGCAGCCTCACATGCCGGCCCCGCGGCGGAGGCGGGGCGCGGAGCCGGCCGAGGCGGGCCGGGCCGGGCCGAGGCGCCCGGCCCCGCACCGCGGCGCGGCGGGGGCGGTCCGGGGAGGGCGGCGGGCGAGCCCACGGTCAGCCCTGCGGCGCGGGAAGCCGCGGCCCGCCCGGCCCCTCACGCCTCCATTTCCTGCTCCGCCAAGCGGCGGCGGCCCGGCGAGTCCCGGGGCGGCTCCGCCCCGCCCACCCCCGGCGCCCCGGGCGGGGGATGCCGGTTCTGAGAGGCTCCGCCCCGCCCCGCCGCCGCACGCACCAGGGCGCCCCCTGCCGGCGGGGAGGGGGGGGCGCCTGCGGCGGGTGCCGCTCCCCGCGCGGTCGGCGGCCCGGCGGGGGGGGGGGGGGGGGGGCCGTGGGACGGACACCCGTGTTCGGGGGCCAGCGCAGGGCGGGAGCTACGAGGCCGAGCCCGGAGGGCTGCCGTTATAACCGCTCTCTCGCCCGTAGGGGCCTGCGGCTCGGCCCGGCCCCTCTGAGGAGAAGCCCGGGAGGTGGAGGATGGGGGGTGCCGAAAACGCGGATCGGGGTCCGCTCGGTGCCCCCCCGCGGAGACGCGGGGCGTGGGGGGCTGGCCCTCGCAGGGACAAGCGCGGAAGCTCTTCCCCGACCTGGGGGACGTCCCTCGGGCCGTGGGGGTGTCCCCGGGCCGCCGCTGGCCCCCCCGGCAGGGCTGGGCCCCCCGCCGCCCGCTGGGCTCCCCGCCGGGCCCGGTCGGCCGGCGGGAAGCGAACAGCCAGCGGAGCCGCCCGCGCGGGTCTCGGCGCGGGTGACGGCGGCGGCTTTCCCGCTCCTGCGGCTTCGAGGGCGAGAGCTCTTCGCGGCTGGCCGTGTAGGTGCGGCAAGGCCGTCGGCAGAAGGCAGGGTTCTAAAAACGAGCTCGATAAAGTCCCGGGTGCGAGGCCGTGGGCCGGAGGGTGGGTGGTGGTGCCCACGCTGCGCGGCGCGGCACCCCTTCCGCGGCCGGCACCCGAGCGTGCCTCTGCCGTGGCCGCGGCGCAGGGTGGAAGGAGCTTCGGGGACGTGCCCTCCGCAGTCCTCTCTCCACGGATTTCAGTGGTTTAGGCTTGGAACAGACTGCCCGTGGCAAAATGTCCCAACGAAAGCTCACGCGACGGCGTGCGATCGGGCCGCGAGCTAAGGCGGGCGACCCGCGCGGCGTGGCGATGAGGGGAGTCTCGCGTGAGGTAGCGTTTTCCCCAGGGAGCGCCAGCCAGCGCTGGTTTCCTACCGTCACGGGTGGGGGGAAAGCAAGAAGTTTTGCAGAGCTCCAGCTATTGAAACAGCAGAATGGAGCGGGGATCCCTGCCAAGCACAGGGTGGAAAAGGAAACTGGAGGATGGGAAGAGGGGAGCCCCAAAGGGCCGGGGAGGAAAAGTAAAAGCAAGAAAGACAATAGAAATAACATCTCATTTTTCTGCCAGATTTTGAGGGTAAGATAACTTCTTTCAGGCTTTCTGACAACCTGCTGGGAGTCAGAACTGCTAATTCTCCGGAGGCCAAAGCAGAATGCAGTAGCAGTTGGCTGATGAAGTGGTTGAGCAGGGAAGAAAATGAAGACAAGTAAAACTGAAAGTGAGGCATTTGGAAAATAGCCTGATTTAACCCCACTTTATCTGACACCAAACTTGGAGGGGGCCACTAAATGTGTTGCTTTTATGAACAGGACCATACACAAGGCTTTTAAATTAATAATAAAGCAAGAATAAGGGAACGAACACTCTATCTGTCCACAACTCTAAACGAAGCTTGCGGTTTCTTTTGGAAGCAAAGACTCGGAGCACTGGGAGCAGTGCCGCTCCAGCGAGCAGACACCAGGACCGCCGGGAGTCCTGGGCTGACGCCAGCGGTGTGCAATGGATTTGTGCGGGGCACTGGGCTAGTCTCTGTGGCTGTCATTTTCTCTTTGCTGCTTTTAATCTCATGGATAATGGTGTTTCTCTCTTTGTAAAACACTCAGCAAAGTACTTAAGACATTTAAAAGGGGGAACTGTAACAATAGAAGAAAAATCAGCAACAACTAATGTGTTTAAATATTATAAGACAAGAAACGAATAACAAAGTGAGAACAAATTATTATGTATTTTCATGTTCCTGTATTTGTGGTCTTATGTTCAAGCACAGAGGTACTTCCAAAGGCATGTCTTGTTTTAAAGTGGTTTTTCAAATTTTCAGAACACGTATAGATCATCTAGAGAAAGGCTATATGTAAAGAAGCCGAACAAATACCTTTTCTTTTCCAGATGTCATCAACTGTGTTTATGAAGAAAGTAATTGTGTAATTTTTTTTAAAGATAATTGCTTTTGAAATAAATATCTCAGAAAATATTTGCAGGTAGTTCTGACTCAAGTCAAAAGATCTTATTTTTCCACTCCTCTGTATTTTTTAACTCAGAAAAAAAATGCCTCTCATTGAACCGTATGAATTTATGAATGTAATCAGGAATGTGCGTGTGGTAACTTACTCCCTTTTACCACTTACACTCACAACAAAAGAATTCAGCGTTATCAGAGTCTGTTTGAACTGTAAAGCAATAAACAAACAGGTGATTGTTTTCACATGAGCAAAGAAAGGGAAGGTTTGGTTCATAGGTAAGCTCTTACCTATGTGAAAAGGAAGAACAGAGCAGAGAACAAAGTCTGTAGAAGGCTCATTTTTTTTTGCTGTGGGGGTCAATGTCTCCAGCATGACCTCATGTGCGGCACACCGCAGTCCCGTCCAGCAGAGTCCACAACGGGCCGGGTAACAAATTATTCAGTAACAAGAGCAGCCATTTTCTGTTGCTGATTTGTTTTGGAGCAGCTGGTTGCTTGCTGCTTGGGGTTTTTTTTCCTAATACATTCAAAAGTCTGTATTTTTGTACTCAACACTTAAAGCTCTATTCTTAATTGACTGCGAATAACAAAAACACAAATGTCAAAAGCTACTAGAGCACAATATTGCTCTCTTAGCCAATATCTTCAGGTGTCTGAACTGAAATAGGAGGAAAAATGGGTTTAAATTCAATTGCCAGGAAACAATTGCATCTACCCGAAATACCACATTTTTGGTTAAAATCTCCAGCATTGTTCAACTTGAATCAATCATATTGTTTCTGTGGAGGGTTACCTTGTCCTTCTAGAAAGCCTCTTCCCCACCCTGCCCACTCCCAAACTGTATGTCAATTTTTTTCAGTTTCCAGATGGCATTTTGGTTTTTAAAAAAAGTCAAAATCAGGTGTGGAAATATGGAACATTTCATTTTGGAAGTAACCCAAAGCCCTCCTGCTTTCAGAAGCTGTTTCCAGCCTGGCGAGAAGACAGAGGTGCCCACGAGGCGGGGAAGAGCACACACAACCTGCTGTACTTTCCAGTCCCAACATGAAAGGAACCTTCTGTAAACATTGGCAAACCTGCTTCATTGTTTTCTTTCAAACTACTCCTTAAAAGATCCATTGGTTGAGGCCTTAAAAAAAAACCCCAAAAAGCAGCTGACATCCGCAAAGCCGTCCTGTTGCTCTGGCAGGTACTGGCTGGGTCTTGCCTGATGTCCTCCCGGTCCCTGCACCCCTTGTTCCAGACGAAGCAGTCGGTTTGTTCTGTACACACGCAGCTCTGGTACAATGCTCCCTCACACGCAGTGTCCTGTAGCCTGGGTGAGATGTGGGGAATGGTGAGAGTTTCAGGCTCGTCTAGCAAGGTGAGTATTAAATAGGACCCGTGCAGCAGGCTGCGTTTCCCACTACCCTGGGAAGTCTGCTGGCTGGATTTCTGCTGGTTTGGCCTCTCGCAAGAGGGTTGTAAGAGATCCCCGACTAGTTTGTTTGTGAAACAAGATGCTGTAGAATCATAGAATCGTTCAGGTTGGAAAAGACCTTTAAGATCATCAAGTACAACTGTTAACCTAGCACTGCGAGGCCACCACCACGTCCCTGTTTAACTATGCCCTAACTGGGACTTGCTCTTTAGGAAATGTGCTGATCACTCTTCCACAAAGTGCATCCACGCAGGGAGATGCTACTCTGGTCAGGTTTGCTACATGGGCACATCCTTAGTGATCCAACAAGGCTGCTTAACTCTTTGACTTTTTGTTGTACAGAAAGCAAAGCTCTGGGATATTTTGTCCCTTCAGGCTATAGTTAAGGATTTGCTTTCTGACAATTTTGGTTTTTCTCCTGTTTCCCACCTCCCATATTACTGAGGGGCAGAGCTGGGAGCACTGATCAAACCCCAGGGGATGTCAGTAGTCCCCCAAAAAGTGTATTGGGAGAGCATACAACTATCCTGCTGTATTAAAAACAAACCTGCTTTTTATTTTTTATTATGTTTTCTGATTTATGGTTTCATACATTCTTAGGTGTCTATGCAGGAAATAAAATGCTGGGGTAGGTGTTAGCAAATATCCTTGAACGTACCCAAGGTCCTGTAGTGTAAAAAGGCTCTTGTAGCTGACTCCCAAGCTCACCGTAGAAGGAGAAGCCTGAAGTTCACAGAGGCACTGGTTGCACCAGGCGTCAGGAAACCAGACTCACAAGGCTTTGTGGTTCCCAGGTGAGGAGTTCACAGTCCCGTGGGTGGCTGGCTTTGGTGTCAGCACCTTAACGCAGGGTTAAGAAGCTCTTATCCCTCCAACTTTTGTTTCTGTTCTCACCCTGACTGACAGCTCCGGCCTCCCGAGCACAGCTGTGTGTAGGAAATATCACTGCTCCCCTAGACAAACCACCCGGTCCCTCATCTCTTCTTCAGGAGTTGCTTATTTTTTCTTTTATCCCATCATCCCGGGTTGCAGCGTGACCCACCAGACACCTGCACTTGCACAGTGAAGCAGCCAACAAATGGACTTAAACCACACAGGCTTCTTCAATGGCCTTGTGTCAAAGCTAGCAGAGTGGAAGAGAAAGGGCAATCAATACAGAAATTTTGAAACCTAAGTAAAATAAAAAGGCCAGCTGGAAAATAAATGTGGAAAGGTTTAAGACCTACTTGTCATAAGCCAATCAAACTAAATAAATGTTTCTGACAAAGAGAAAGGTTTAATTCAGCCTTCTTTTATCAAAGCCTCAGGCAGTGGGTTCTGTATTTCTACTGTTAAATTTCCAGCTACCTTTGTTGTGCTGTTTGTCATGAACAGCATTAGTAAACATAATGCAGTTCTTTATGCTACCCTAAGCATTGAAAAAATTGAGCAGAATCCCCCACATTTGGTTATTAAGTAGTAAATATATTACTTGCTTTTGTGAGTGCATAGGATAAAAATGTGTAGCTAAGGGAAAAGTCAAGAACATGTCACATGGCAGCTAAAACAAGATTGAAAAGTAAAGGCAAGAGACCTAGGGGTGAGTTGGAAAGCTACAGCCTTAAGAAGCCTCAGCCCCTGCAAGTCTTGTGAAAATACAAGTGCATTTGCAGTACCAAGCCTGTAGGACTCTGTCCAAATCGACCCTTCCCCAACCTTCAAGCCTTGACCACCTCGTGTGTCATGGGAGGACTCAGGAGTTCTCAGGCTTGCACTGACCAAGTGCTCTTTGAGTTACAGCTGCATCACTGCACACTTGAACAACAACCTGCCAGGTCTGAAATAATTTTCTTCCAGCCCTTTGCTCTGGGTATTTTTGTTGGTTACTCTGTTTAGAAGTAGCTTGCCGTAATTCGGAGCTGTGAGTGTGTGGCAGGGCCATTATACAGGGCTGCTTATGAAAGAGGGCGCGATACTGCGGTCTGTAGGACAGTCCCCAGCCACTGCTGAATCAGGGTTCTCCCAAGCCACGGGTCAATATTTGCAGCAGCGCAAATGTTCAGGCCGTCCCCTGCCACAGGCAAGGCTGGCTCTAACACGGCAACATCATTAACCTCCAGAGGCAGGAAAACCATCCGTCAGCTGAGCGCTGCCTTGGAAGAACGGGATATGTCGCAGGACACCTGTGATAGGGACAGTCCTCATGATTCCTGGGGCTGCTGAGGCTGCCACGAGCACATCACTCAGCCACGGGTTTACTCTGTGTCGCCTTCACCATCCTTGGCACTTTGTACACCTGCACCAAAGATCTTTATCTTTCAGCAAACAAGCCTGCAGCGAGGGAATAAATTCCTAACTATGACCTTTGGTGCTCTGAGATTTTTTTTCACCTACAAACAAAACAGGATTTTTTTTTTTTTCCCCGCAAACAACCCTTATCTCTGTTGTTTTATTAGACCCTTGTATGCCCACTGGAAGCACCGCACTGCAATCTTTCCTTGACATTGCTGGGAAGATCGGGCCTCTGTCTTCCCTGAGTGTGTGGACATCCCTTGCAACGTACACTAGGAGCCAAATGTGTGTTTTCTACTTTGCAATAACCGAGAGCTGCTTAACCTAAATGGGAGACCGCTCCACCGAAGCTGGAGCCGCTCTCATAGCGGTGAGAGTCTCTGATCCCAGTGTGAGCCCCTGTGCCAATCCCCAGGTGCTTGGCTGCCACCCATGGCTCATCAGCAGCTCTTGGCAGCTGCCACCCAGCCGCCCACCCAGCCGCTCGGCGCGGGGCTCTGCTGAGCTCGGCAGGAGCCGGGGCCATAGCACCAGCACCGAGCTCCTCAGCAAAGGCAGGGGCAGGTCTGCCCTCGGCAGCCAGCCCTGGTGCTGCAGGTGGGAGTTAGGAATGGGGCCAAACACTCAGTCACTCTCAGTTATAAAAAAAAAAAGTTTAAAAGTTTCCATCAACCTGTCGTGGAGAACACACATGACAGAAAAATCAATTGGTTTGGTATCAATTGCTATTTTTACTGGCCCGTTATTTGTTCAGAAGTTAGGGAGACCTCCTCCCATAAGCAGGTTTCTCTTGGTCAATTGTCAGCTCGCCAGCCACAGAGCTGCCACAGCACTCCACCTTTCTGGCCTGAAAATATGAACTTCTGCATTACTGCCAGTGTGGCTTGTGAGTCTCAAACCCAGAGTCGCCTACAGCCCTGTGCGGGTGTCCCTCGCCGGCAGAGTGGGGCGGTGGGACGTGCACAGGACGCAGCACGGCTGGAGCTCGTCCTTATTAAGTGTGACAAGTGCCTTTGGCTGCACGCAAGGAGGGAAAAACCCGCACGTGCGCAGGCTTGTAAAAGGAAATGTGGCTATGTGCACTGATACCGGTAATCGTTTTTGAGCTGGAAAAACACCGCAGTGCCGTTGCCATGTCACGTCACGACGAGCTGGCCAAGGACCACCGCGGACCGGAGCTACACAGGCACCACTGGGACGGCAACATGCGCCTGACCCAGGGCAAGGGAAGCAAAACATATTTAGTTTTGCCAGCGTGCATTATGTTTCTAACCCTACGGATGTGACTTTTCTGTTGGGGCTCATTTTACACTCGGATAGCGACAACAGGGCACTGCAGGTGGGATTTCTGTTGTCTAGCATGAGGCGCTGCGTTAGCATTAACAAACAGTTTCAGCAGTGGAGTTGGGGGCAGAAGCTGGTGGCAACGAATGGTGAAGGGACAGGTGCCATCGCCTCGCAAAGCGGGAAGCAGCCGGGCAAGGGATGCCAAGGCCGCTCTTGTGAGCCGGCTGCTGCTGAGCGAGGCGGCAGTGGGATGGGAGCCCGGTGCCTCGGCAGTCTGTCGTGCCGCCTCGGCAGTCCGTCCGGTGGCACGTCTGCAGCTGCCAAGCGCGGGAGCAGCGCAGGGATGTGCCCACCGCAGGGTGCCATTGCTGTCTGTGGCACGGCAGGTCCCAAAGGGGACAAAACTACTTGGCCCAGCGAAGGGCAAAGTGCCATGAAGGCAGAAGCAAGTTCTCCGAGGCTTTGCCTTCCCACCTATGTGCATCTCGCTTGCTCACCAGCATGCTGTTTCGGTCAGTCGTGAGCTTGAATTTGACACCCAGAGGCTGGCGAGGGGGTGCTGATGCCTGCGGCGCAGCAGGGGTTTATCCCCCGTGCTACACGGGGCGAGAGGCTGACCGGCCGTGTGGCAGCGCAGCAGCGATGGTGTCGCAGGATGGACGCGTGTCCACAGCCCTGCAGAGTCAGAGCACCGCTCCTGTCCAGCGCACAGCGGCCTTACAGCTGCAGCAGCAAAGAAAGAAAAAAAACCAAACAAACCAACAAACCCCACCTGGTTACTTCACTACATAAATCAGAGGCACTAAAGAAACAACTGTCCTTTTAAAGCAGCTTAGTTTCACTTCGAAAATACTTAACCAGTGGCTAGGACTCTAAGGACCACTTATTCCACGCTTTAGTAATCCAAACGCTGCTTTATAGCTGCTGCTCACGCCCCAGCCGACCAGTAAGGCAGCGCTGAGCTTTACCGGCCGCGTGGCTATCGATCCACCTTTCCTCTCAGGACCCCCTGCGGCGCTGAGCAGGGGACCTCCTGCCAAGCCAGGTGAGGCCCGCGACCCCAGGGACAGCAGAGCAGCATTTGCCTCCTGCCGGGGCAAGAGGGCGGCTGCCTGGACCCGTCACACCTCAGACCGGGTTCTGGTGGCCGAACCGAGGTGGACGCAGCTGCCGAAAAATGTGCCCAGCTGCTGCTGCGGGGGGCAGCGGGCGGGAGGGGAGGTGGAGGCAGTCAGCGGGGCCGGTGGAAGCACAAACGACAAACCTGACAAACGAGACCCGCTTCCTCGGGCAAACAGGCATAAGTTTCAAATGACGGCGAGTTTTGCGGTTACGTCACCTGATGTCGAACACGACCGAGAACAATATTCTTCCTTTACCTGTGACACATCTTACGGAGGGCAACGGGGCTGTAGAACGCAGAGCGGTGCAGTGGCCCCGTGTCCTGCCAAGCGGGCAGCACTCCCTGGGCAGGGGCCGGTGAGAGCGGCCGTGCTGCCCGGTGCCGCCCGGTGCTGCCCGGTGCCACCCGGTGCTGCCCAGCGCTGCCCGGCGCTGCCCAGCGCTGCCCGGCGCTGCCCGGCGCTGCCCGGCGTCTCCGGCCTGTGCCCAGCCGGGAGGAGCGAATGCGGGCACAGCCGCAGCTGGGCTGAGCACTCGGGTGCTGAGCTGGGGTTCCCGGGCACCCCCCGCAGCTGGAGGTGCTTTGCGTGATTTGCCGTGAGGCTCGGCGCAGGGCAACGCGGACGCTTCGTGTTTCTGTAAAGATCGGCGTGACAGCGTGAGCTCCGTGCCCCGCCGCAGCGGGGCTCTTGGTGACCCAGAGGGGGCTGAGAGGACGCTCGATGCCTTCGTGGCCTCTGGTCTGTCCTGGGACGATCTGCCTTCAGCTTGCCCAGGGAGAAAGTCTGGAGCAAGGAAGATTTCCCCTGCGTGGAGCGGGATCAGGTAAGGGAGCAACAAATGGGACGTGGACGAGTCTCCGGGACTTGCTGACGCGCGCCCGGGAGAGCTGAGGGAGCTGGCCGATGGCGCTGCCGGGCCATCCCCGGCTGTCGGGGAAGGTCGTGGCAATTGAGGGAGGCTCTGGGCAGAGCGGCTGATGAACCAGAGGGTCTGCTGCCATCCAGGGGGACAGGCTGGAGAAGGGGCCCGGCGGGAACCTCGTGAAGTTCAGGAACGGGAAGCGCGGAGTCCTGCGCCTGGGGAGGAACAGCCCCAAGCACCGGTACGAGCTGGGGCCACCAGGAAAGCAGCTTTCCAGAAAAGGACCTGGGGGACGAGTTGGCCGTGAGCCAGCAACGTGCTTTTGTGGCAAAGCAGGCCAACAGCGGCTTGGGTTGCGCTAGGCGGAGCATCACCAGCGGGCTGAGGAGGTGATCCTTCCCCTCCGCTCAGCGCCAGCGAGACGCCTCGGGAGTACCGGGGCTGGTTCTGGGTGACCCAGTACAAGACAGACGTGGACATACTGGGGAGAGTCCAGCAAAGGGCCACGAAGATGGTGAAGGGACTGGAGGTTCTGACGTAGGGGGAGAGGCTGGGCGAGCTGGGGCTCTTCAGCCTGGAAAGGAGGTGGCTGGGGGGGATTTTATCAGTGTGTATGAACATCTCAAGGGAGGAGTAACGACGAAGAAGCCAGGGTTGTCTCAGTGGTGCCCGGTGACAGGACAAGGGGCAACAGGCACAGATAGAAATACAGAAAATTCTGGTTAAACGTAAGAAACACCAGTTTTACTGTGGGGGTGACTGAGCAGTGGAACAGGTTGCCCAGAGGGGCTGTAGTCTCCATTGTTGGAGATATTAAAAACCCAGCTGGACATGATTCTGAGCCCCTGCTCTTAACTGCAGGTTAGCCTCACCCGTCCTGTGACTCTGTGAAACCTAAAGGAGCTGGACTCCAATCCCTCCACCCACACCACTGCCGCCTTTTTAATAAGGGCCCTGTCCTGTGTCAGGTGTGAAAACTCTCTTAGATGCTTTGTCACAGACTTTTTAATGGTCTGCGTTCCCCACCTGGGCAGAGACCAAGGCATTAAGATAGGGATGTCTTCAAAAAGATCACTGCAGCCCACAGAGGCAAACAGGAATCTGATTTTTATCTCTAGGAAGAACCCTTGACAGATGAAAAAGTGTGATTTATCAAGGAGAGCCTATTGAGTCACTGACTATTGCTGACCACTAGAAACGAGACAGTTGGATTACTGATTTATAGCACTGAGTAATGTTGCTTAATATTTTACTTTAATTTACATGATTGCTTCAGTTAATGAAGTTTGGGGAGTGAGGGGTATTTGAAACAGTCACAAGGCCTGGGCTTTAGCAGGGTAGGGAGTAGTACAGCCAACACAATGCTGCTGGCAGATTTTCTTTTTATATGCAACCACAAAATTAGACTAAAGCCTGCCAGAAGCTGTCATCTAAAGATGTAAAACTTCTGTAAATATAATTTCTCCAATAGCAATGCTGTTGAGCTGCTGTAACACAGCATGGACAGCGTTACAGTATACTGCCTGCCACCTTCTGTACTCATAATGGCTTAACTGCCGCTTCCATTGTAAATCCTATTTGTTAAGGATTTATAAATTGGCTGCATTCACTTGCTTCTCTCTGAAAGTTGGCACACGGCTCTCTCCCATGGTGTTTTTACCGCATTTTGCTTTATTACTTGCTTTTTTCTCCTCGGCTCAGAAGCACCACAGAAGTATCCTGACTGTAACCCCAGAACCATTAAATCCTTGGTAGAGGCTAAGATGCTACACAAATATTTTAACGAACAAGGAAATAAGGGAAAGCCTAACCTGTTACATTAGATAGATATATATTTTGAAGAGCTGCTGCAGAACTTCTACAAAGAGGAATGTCCCACTCCTGCCACAGGAGATGCGGGGAAATCTGGGCAGAGCTGGTGGCACCTGCTGAGCTGCAGGTGAACTGAAGTACCCGGGTGGGCGCAAGGCATCTGCTGGGGCACCGACTCTTGCCTTGATGCAAACCTCACGTTCCCCAGGTTAAGAAGTGGCTCTTGGGGCCAGTGGCTGCAGAGGGTGACCGGCCTGCAGCATGCAGGGTGCTCACAGGCAGCCACCCAAACCGTGTGGGGAGAGGCTGGCAGGGTCGAGTCCCTGCCTTCTCTGCCAAGCTCTTTCCTTGCCTGGGTCATTTGGCTGAATGCCTGGCTTGGGTACCTGAGCACATCACGCCAGTGCTTCCACCTCTTGGCTTTTATTTACTTGTGGTGGTGGGGAGTCTGAGCTGACATAGTGAGCTCTTGGTCAGCTGAGCTTAAAATTACCAATTTAGCCCATTAGTGTGACGGGTCCAGCTGTGAGGGTGCTGCAAATCATGTTGTGATGTTGACTGTTGCGTGACCCAGTCTTGGTTATGTCTTGGTTAACTGCTTGTTAAATACCACTTGCTCTTCCTAGTAGCTCAGCTAATCACCCATCAGATGCTGCTGCAGACACACACAGTTCATGTCGGTGAATCTAGATCTGCCCAGCACTGCTGCATTGGGTTAGGCAGAAGCAGAAAAGGCTTTATCAACATGGGGTGTTTGTGCTTTGACACTGGCAGTAGTATTTGCCTTTCTAGAGCTCTTGGTCATGTTCAAGCATTGCATAAAACTATGTTAATTAGGGAGATGACAGACATACATGGCAAGGGAGAGAGACGTTTTTAGATCTTATGGACTTAAAACAAGCAGTTACAGCATGTAATGTATGTATACAGGTACCTACCACCACCAGGAGCCTCCTGTGACAGCCCCTGCCCAGTGGAGCCACCTGCTAGAGCCAGCACTCCTTCACTATGTTCCATGGGCTGAAAGTGACTGTGAGGCTGTAAATTCTCTGCTAATTCAGAGATCTGGCGAGTAAAATGTCTTTTGCAGCTGCTTCAGCAACTGTACTGGGGTGTGCGATGACCCCACCTTAAACTCTTCTGCGAGCATGCAGCCGTCGGCACTCGGTGCCGCTGAGGTGAAGTGAGTTTGGTTCCAGAGGAGTAGCAGGTTTCAAATGCAGCGAGTAAGGTTTAAACAAATTAATCCTTGTAAATAAGAAACCTTTATGCTGCAGGCTCTACCTGAAGAGGTTAGGAAGGAACTTTCCTTGTTGGCAGAAAAGCTCAGAGAGAGCTCAGAGGCAGAGCGGTCCCGGTACCTCTTCGTTACCCAGCTTAGCTGAAGCCAGGGAGCCTGTTACACTCTACATCTGGCTAGTAGAGCCCCATTCCCCATTCCCACATTCAAAATTGCCCAGGGACATCTAATCTTAGTTCCTCTTTGGAGAAAAAATTATAGCTATAGAAGGTCTTGTCTTCAAGACAAAATCTGTATTTTCTGAGATTAAGGGCCTTGTGCTTAACATTTGGGTGGTGTAGGACTTGTAAAGGCCTTCCCACCTTAGTTTGTAAGGTAAGATCTCACCTTTGAACTGCTGCACAGTTAAAACAGAGGCCAACAGAGTATGTGACTGACCAACAGGAGAAGGGCAAACTTACGTTCGTAGCTCTTGGGCTGGCCTGGGCTCAGGCACTGTGCCTTCCCACGTGTGGTTCTCGTGCAAGAGCACCAGATGAACACAGGACAGTATGATAGGGTGACAGAAACTTTACCTTTTGAGTTTCCTAGGGATGTAGCCTCAAAGCTGACTGTCAAACATATTCCCATGTTTGATCATCACTGAGTGCTTTAGAAGGGTTTGCAAGACTGTCGGCAAAAGGATCAACCTGACAGAAATTATAGCACAAAGCAGTTAATACAAATTATTCAATGGCACTCAGTTCTGATGTGGTTTTCTTGGGTTCCCGGGGAAGGCTAATGCTTGTTTGCACAGGAAACTCTTGACCACCAAAGATGAGAGAGCCTTGGGAGGAGGTGCTACGGTCATGTCCAGGGCAGATGAGGGATATCTAGTTCTTCTGCTCTTACAGCAATGATGAGCCTGGGCTACATGAAGATCAGGTGCTTACAGGGTAATATTACAGAGGCAGAATGCTGTTGGCACAATCATTTCTGGCAGGAAAATTCCAAGAGGCTACGTTACCCAAGGGATGGAAGGTGAAAACTAACAATACCAGAGCCAGGTTCCCATGCAGGTTTCAGACTGGCTCTGCACATTCTCAGAGCCCAGCATGTGTCTGTGTGTCAGCCCTTGCACTCCAGGTAGCAAAGAAAAAAAACAAAGGGTCTAAATGCTTCCTTCCCCACATTTGTTCCCATGAGAGTGTTGTGGATCCCTTGGTCTGGCCCAGCTTTAGGAGGAGCTTCTGTTGGTGCCTTTATCTGGGACACACCGAAGCCCCTAAGGCTAACACGGCGCTGCTGGGGGACTGGCGTGGGCAAGGCGGTGCAAGGAGGCAAAGGCCGGGAACTCTGAGAGTCTCGTGGGCAGCCAGAATGCCACGGAGTGCAACCTCGAGAGGCAAAACGCCAGTGGTGGTGAGCAGCAGGGTGTGCTGAGACAGGCGCCTACACTGACAGCAAAGTCCCAGGCTTTGGGCTAAGTCAGGCGGCAAAACCGTTTTTTTCAAGCTGAAATGCAAGGTTATAAATACCAAACTCCTTCAGTTACAGCAATCCAATAGGAGAAAAGGAAACGTACTCTAATGCTGATTCTCCATCTGGTTTTAGCTTCAAATAGAAGCCTGTTCTTGGATTTGTGTTCGCTCTGCAGACAGCTCAGCTTACGCTCGAGTGAGTTAGAAGGGCAAACTTACGTTCGCAGCTCTTGGGCTGGCCTGGGCTCAGGCACGGTGCCTTCCCACAGCGAGGAGTGCTTCTGACACGGCTGCCTTCAGCCTGACCTGGTCGCAATGCTGTTGGGGACACAGCCACGATGTCACTGTTAAAGCACCGCTTAACTACTCTCCCATAAAAAGGATCCCAGTTCACGTCTCTTTGGCGTTGCTTTAGGTTCATCACCTATTCCAAACGGAAAAGCGTAGCAAGGAGGACAGAGGAAAAGCAAGGGCTTTGAGAGGCACAGAGGTACCAATTTGCTGGGGCTGAGGAAAGGGGGGGTTGTAGAAAGGAAAAGGGAGAAAAAGATATCTCAAGAAACAGGGGAAACTCAGATGGGACCACAGGAGAGGAGGCAATAAGTGGTTGGCCATGGCCACATCAGTCCAGTTATCTCCCCCATTTGTTAAGTGAAAAGCTCTTTAGTATAGCCTCCAAAAGTCAGCTATTTTTCCAGACGTGAGAGCATCTAGCTCTTTGTCATAATTACAAAATACAGTAATTCTTCCAATCTCTTTGATGCACCACACAAGGGCTTCCTAAGTAACTGGACATACTGCGGTTTACTTGCCAAAAGGACAGGCTGGGCGAATTTGCCCATGTAGATACACTGTTGTTAAATGCGGCAGGGAATCTGCGTGGAAACACAAAAAAAGCATAGTGGCAGAGCCAAGAGGTAGGGTTGGGAATGACCTCGGTCAGGACCAGCACAATAGTTAGTTGGATCCAAGAGCTCAAGTGTATTGCTGGGGCTTTCCCCGGGACTTGTGCTAAGTTGCACACAGGCTTTAGAAACCATAGATAGCCCTGGATAAATGGTCTCTGGTGAGTATTTAGCTAGCATGACTGGACCACTTTCAAAAGTTGTGTTTAAGAAGGTCCTGATGATGTATATGTTATTTGCAAAGGAGCTGGGTAGGGAGTGCATCCCCTGCAAATCTGTTGCATCTCCTTCCATAGTAATTAATATTAAAAAGGGTACTTCACTTTAACAAAGTTTCCTTTTGAAATAGCAGAATCTCTAATTCTGAAGAGTTTCAGCTTTAGGAGAATGGTGACAGAATAAAGGACATTGGGGACTGTGCAACAGGTTCTCATTTCAACCCTCCCAACTGCAAGAAAAATTCCATTCCAAAAAATAGCCTAAGAAGCTTACCAGTACAGGGCAAGGGTAATCCAGAAAAGCTGTGATAATGAAAAGTGCCTCCACCTTGTGATTTCATGCTCTATGCCTCCATTTAAAAAAAGTAACAATACTTCTTAAGAGGCTTCACTTATAAAGAAGTCTGATAACGTAACAGCACTTCAAGTCCATCAGCACAGAAAAACATCTGCAGTGATGGACATACAGGATTTCATCTGAAAATGTACCCAGCCTCATGCTTCAGAGGCTGAGAAACAGGGCTTGGCGTTCCCGTGCGTGCGCTGCATAGGGCAAACACACAGGTGTAACGTTCCAGTCAGAACAGGATGGCTCTTGTTTGCACAGCAAAAATTGGATGCACTTTCTGAGTGCTATAGGTGTTGTACAACAGAGCCAGTGAACTGTTCTGCTTTAAAAATGACCTGGAGAGAATTAATGCCCATAATCAACTCAAGCATCTCTGTCGATATCACGAATTATTAAAAACCTCATTTGCAATCCCCAAAGCGAAACTGTTCTCGAAATTAAGTAGAGCTCCCTAGCTACATACTTAAATGAGATAAAAGCAGCAGGGCTCTGGTTGATGGATGGTTCCCTTTTAACATCAGCAGGAGTGACTGTTTGCTTAGGGTCTTTGATCTTACCTCCAATTTTTAAATGTGGTAGAAATAAGCGATCTCCCAAAGAAGACAGATTTCATGGAGACTTCCTGGCTCACGGCACGGCCTTCCATGTTCCTCTTAATATTATGTTACTGCATTTTCAAACTGTTTGGATGTTACTCTAGCGCAATTAAAACTAATTCCAGGATTGAAACGTGGCAGTTTGAGGGTTGCTAGTTGTGAGGCTCAGAAAGGGAATTTCTAAAGCATTTACCAATTTTCTGCTGTGTCCTAAACAGAGTTCTAGGCGATGTGTATGTAGGACTTTGCTTACCCAGAGATCAAAGGACCAGCCCTCTGTAGAATCCACGCTACAACAACAGCAAGTCATTTTGACATCTAAGATGCTGTGTGCATTAGGTGACAGTGAGACACTAATACTTTTTCATTTTTAAAAGATTTCACAATGGAAGACAAGTAATTCACAGGAGTTTTAGAGACTTTATTTATGTATAAACAATTTAAACACTTTGCCATAAATTATCTTTGCCTGTCTCTAGTCTTTGCTTAGCAGCAAATTAAAATTAATATAAAAACTCAATGAACAATTCATACATGTATATTACAAAAAAGTTCTTGTACCAAAGTTCTTATTAGACTTTTTTTTTTTTTCTTTTTTTTTTTTGTGGTGACTGTAATGTGATTGTCTCAGTTTCTCGACCAAACAAACACACTAATAATTTTTAAATCTGAAACAGTGATTGTGCCTTCTGGCTGATGTATGTACAGGGTGATCTGACGTGGTGCCCATTTGCAATAGTGTAACACAATGCCCACAGCTCTACTGGAACTGATACCAACAAACTACTGAATCTAAACAGACTACACCCTGTAACTGTGTTATACTGTCCACAATGGAAATCTTCAAAGACAAACAGAGTATGAAATTTATTTGTAGTGATTTATAGCCACCATTTTGAATGTAACTTTACACTCTGCCCTCTTTGAATAAGTTAAGATTCAGGCCAGACAAGTGGAGGGTCAGAGTGCAAGTGTGGTTTTGTTACTTTTAAATATATTTTTCTTTACTATTTCCAGTGCGCTCTCACTTGCATTCTCATTGTCCTCCAGTTGCTACACACAAATCACCCCAAAGTCATGTTTTAAATGCACCTGTATTTTGCTTTAAATGAAAACCTCTTGGATATTTATCAAACAAGCAGTCTGAATCATCTGTGTTTCATCAGCTGGTTAGTGAAAGTGGCCCACTTGGATTTCTTAGTTTGCTCACGTGTGAATGGAGTGAGGTAATACAATACGAGGCCTTCTTTTTGTTTTTCTTTAGACCCAGAACAAGTGGGTAATATTTCAGGGGTACTTTTTAATTTGTACGGTTAGAGTTTTCAGTCTGGCTTTAGTCCACTTCAGGATGTGGTTTTTAATCACTTGAACAGTAGCATTTAACTCAAAAAATATGAGCTTTTTTGCCACTTACTATCCCAGAGTAGCTCAGCCTAGTGCCCCCATTTAGGTCTTCATCTCCTTAGGAGAGGAGATAACAGTTATGACTACTGATTCATCCAGCAAAGGATGACAGCAGGTTAATTTGTTACCTCTTTCCCATTTCATTCTGTCTTAAAAACTGGATGTTGCTGCTACTGTCTGCTAGCTCTGGGTACTGCTCCACAGGCAGGACATAATATCCCTCGTAACCTTGAACCCTTCCCGTGTTCAGAAGCTGCTGCTTCTCTCCGTCTGTCCATACGCGGCTGCCCTCTCGGCCGTCCCGTGCCTTCTGCTGCTCTTTGGCCCAGGCTGATCCCAGGGCTCGCTGCCGAGCCTGGTCTAACACTCTCGCCTTTTCCTCGTCCAGCGCGTCGGGGGTCAGTCCGTAGCGGATGTTGATCAGCAGGGTGGAATACTGAAACTCAATATTCGTAAACCTTCGAGTCCTCCCATTGACGAGGAGAGTGGGCTGGGAGACGGTGACGTTGACCCCGCTGTCCAGGACCTTCCGCCCGCTGGTCATCGCGAGGGTGACGAGGTCGCTGTCAGCCGAGCCTATCTTGACAAAGTAGTGGGTATCCTTCCCCTCGATGCTGTAGTGCATTTTTTCCAGGTAGTGAGCACTGTTAAGGACAGAGGCAATCTTTCTGCTATCGTCTGTGGCTATGCTGGAAATGCCAGTGGTTACACGGCCTTCCTTCACAGCAAACATGATTCCTTTCCCAATGATAGGAGTGGTTGTTGCGAACCAGTGACCTGCTTTTTCTCTAATATTGGCATGTAATCTTTTAGATATGACCTGTCCCTCAAGAGCCATGAAAGCTTGGTTGTGTCTTTCTGTTGTCTGCTGAACTCCTGTAATTAGCTGGGGAAAGCAAAACAAAACAAAAAAACACCGAAGAAGATATAGATCTGAAAATACTCATTTAGGAGACCGATACTAATCTTTGCTTTGCTTTTTGAAAGGAAAGCCATGCAGTGAAAAATGCTACACTACGAGAAGACCACTCTCAGTTACCCGTCCATGTACATATCCTGTTTTAGAATTAGGTAACTACTCATTTGGCAAATTATTTTGCTATCAGTAATACCAAATAAAATATTTCTCATTAATCACCCTTTGTAGCATATATGTACTACAAATCTCAATTTTGGCAAATTATATAATGTCCGTTACAAGAATAAGTAAGACTCAAGTCTAGCACTATTTTAATCAGAGCTAAAAACACAGCATCCATCTATTAAAAGGTGGCACTTAACTTCTGGACACTTTTGCCCAGAGATTTCAACCAGTATATATGACTAAAATGCTTATGAATGTAAGCCTTTTTGAAAATAGATGAGATTTGGGCTCCAAAATACCAAAGCAATTCCTGAAGAGGGGATTTGGACTCTAAAATGACTTAGAAGCCTGTGAAAGCAGTATGTTTAGGTTTACATGATCGTTTCTGTTGTATTACCACAAATGTGAAGTAAGCCTAGCAAAGACTAAGTTTGGAATTGGCCTAGTACTCTTTTTAAGTTTATTAAATGGGTTGGAATTTATTATGAAGGTCGAAAGCATATACCATTTTCCACGCTTAACCTGACAAGTAAGTCTGAATGCTGTAACTGGTCAACTGTAGTAATTGAAGTAGCAAACCAAAGCCTCTAACTATGAAAAGCATCAGACAAAAAATGACAAGAAATCCTATTACAGAGTGAGAAGTAGAACCATTTCTTAGCAGTACAGCAAGTACCAGTCTAAGTTTACTGCAACGCATATGTTATTAGGATGGTTTTACCAAAGGTACAACAGATGATGAATTACTCTGACAAAGTCTCCCTTTGTCATTGCTAATCAAGTTAATCGAGTTACAACTTGTTAATCAAGGAAGAACTCAATAAAAGACAAACTAATGACACTGTAATTATGATAACAATGAAGCTGGCAAGAAAGGCATATGTTCATTAGTATAAAATCTAGCTATACTCACTTCATTTTACACTGAAATAAATACTTGGCCTTCTGCTATAACTACAGAAGAGCCAGCAATTCTATTCGTAGAGTGGGGCAAATTTATCAAGAAAAATAACTTCATATTTCTGCCTACCTGTCCATTTTCACACGCTTGACTCTCAGACAACTCGTATGGCGGTGACACAAAGTACATTTTTGCTCTAGGGAAACCAGGAATAATGTTGCTAAGCTGAAATCCAAACATCACCAACCAGCTTTTGACATCTAAAAATCAAAAGTAAGCAGGCAAGTGAGAAATAAACGTGTGTAATAAATACAAGAAATAAAAAAATTTAGGAAATCCATCCTTGACCTCCTTAATTTCAAGTAGCAGTGGAACTCATAATTTACAATACAGCATGGCACTTTACAGAATTGTAGTAATCCACCATGAACAGGCACAGGACATACTGCTTTAAATTTACCCTAAATAGTTCATCAGGGATATACCGCCTATTTCATTCTTTTTCCATTACAGCACATGGATTATCCAAACATCCACATATGCAATACTTGTTTCATCTCTGACACCTTCTGATGTGGCTAATGTAACCTATAAGCTGTATTGTAAAATTGTGTTTTATTAGGTTAGTACTCCTAAAAACATCTGCAAAGTCCTTTGGGAAAATACATGGCTTCTCTTCTATGTCCTACTTCTATTAGCTGTTATCAGGTCTCAGGAGGCTCCATTAAATGCAGTGAGAAGCTAGACTTGTAATTCAGATGTCTAAATTTAGGCACCATGAATATCCTCCCCATCCCTGCAGGCACAGTACAGAAAAGTAGGAGCTGCCTGGGAGGGTTACAGCTCAGCTCTGGGGTGAGCTTCGGGAAGTTCCAGCTCTGGGTTTGACCAGTAAAACTCTGTCTTCATATCCAGTTGAAAAAGCTAAGTAACTAAATAAATAACGGTAATTCTCACTCAGCAGGTATTAAGAACTAACGATGTATTTTAGTTACCAAAATGATGTTTTAAACCCCGCAAAAAGCCCAAGACCCTGCTTTACATTTCTGTTTCCTGCTTCTCTTTTCTGGCTGTCACGGAGATAAGGAGCAGTGTGGGAGCACGGGTACTTCTCAGCTGATTTGGACCTATGTTCATGACCATTTTTGTTGAAAAATCTCTCCTGTCTTTTCCAGTGGCCTCCTCTCCTCGCTGTTCCTACAACGACTCCTGATGCTGCCATCGCCGCTTTGTTGTGTGAGCCAAACTCCAGGTTTGAAAAGAGACATGACTGTGGCAAGACACTCTCGATGCAAGGGTCGCTGGCTGAATTTAGACCACTCCGCGCACGGTGTCTGCAGCAGGTAGGTGCACAGCCGGCTCTGCCGGCTGCCACAGCACGCAGAGTGTGCAGAGCACCCGCCTGTGCGTACAGACCGCCGGGACATGCTCCGCCACAGCACGGCACCTTGCTTGCTGTTGCAAAGCCTGTTTTCCCAAAGCTTTTAGCAGAGGTAATGTTACGTCATAAAAAGTGGAATACTTCTTGGCTGTGGACATTTGACAACAAAAGTCTTCGTTCCTTAGCCGTTCTGACGCTAAAATAAGTAGTAGAATACTTTGCTTCTACAAAGATATTTGTACATATCTCCCATCGCACAGTGCCTACCAACCTACCATATTTTTCCTCTAGCTTTGGACAGCACAGTCTTACTGCTCCTTTTTAAGGCTTCAGTTTATTTTACGGTATAATGGTATCTCCTGAACAATTCACTTCTGCTGCCCTAATTCTGAAAAAGAAGAGGAGGACCTATATACAAAGTAGTTACTATTTTGCTTAGCTAATCTGCTTTGCAGCACTGCACTTGCTACAGGAATTCTTTTCAGCAAAACCTGTGAATAAAGCAGTGTCAGGGGTTACGAGTAAGAATGGATTGGGGTGGGGAAGTATTTTTGTTTGTTTGTTTTCTGTTTGGGTTTGTTTTAAACTATGACAACCAGGGTGCCACCATAATCACTTCTTGTGCAAGATAATCTGTTTAGTCCCTACAGCAACAAATGTTTTTATGACCAATGAAGTATTTTTACAGACTACAAGGTTATACCAAAGTGCAATGTATCTTCCTAGATTTCATCCAGTGGATAGGTAAGTGAAATGAATGCAATTTCAGAACATAGCAAAATTTCATAAGATGACACTGAAAATCTAAATCAAAAAGTGGTTGACGAAAATAGGAATTCCGTTGAATTTAGGACAACAGAATTTGACCCAAGGTAATTTTAGTCACCGATGTTTTCACACTATCAGATACAAATTGCAAAGTAGCTACAGTAGAACCTATGGTGTGTTACACATACGATTAGGTCCCAACGTACTAATGAAACTTGCTATGAATTTCTTTGAGGAAATGCACACTTTTCGTGAAATTCAAATTACTGCTAAAATTAAGAGAGTTCCTTTTTAAAAAATGATATCGCTGCTGTAATTATTGTAAACTGCACATTCAATTCTGAAAAAAAGCTTTTCCTGAAGACATATGAATTACCTTTCTTTTTAGAAATTGCCATCAGCTAGTTCAAGTACTGTGTGATGTTACTAAGTGAAAAATTATTACTAATTAAGAAGAGGTTACAAGTTTTACCCAATTCTAACATACACAGTCAAAACTACTTTATTATTTCTCTTTCTCAGCTCTACACATTCCATAAAATTCTTAGTCTTTCAGGAGGAAATAATTTTTTAAAAAAATCAAGATTTTTGTTTTAAAGACTAAAGACTGTTTGCATATTAAAAGTTAAATGGGAAAAAGAGGTTTAATTAAATCCATTCTTGGTGCTAATTCATAATGTGCCCATGGGCTCAGTCGGCAGTTAATTTTGAAAGTAGCCCTGAAGGAAGAGATGCCGAGTGGTTCTGGTTCCCGATTCTGCAACTAACCTGCCAGTGATTCTGGTAGGTGACTTCACTTTTCTTTATATAAAATTAGAATGAACACATCTTCATACAGTACTAGGTCAATAGGAAGAGCACTATGGCTGTGCTGAAATTGAATATTTAGGCAATTTTTTTTTTTTTCCCCTCCATAATTCATTGTGGCTTCTCATTTAGCACCCTTCATTCAGGGAGGAGCAGTATGGAAGAAACAGGACTAGCCAGCCCTTTTCATAGCACAAAAAGGAAAATGGCCCAACCTTGATGGGAAGATTCAGCAAATAGCTAGTAAGGAGAAGTCTGATTTCTTTCCCAAATCAACTTCCAAACTGTAGTGTTATTTATAAGACATGTAATGAAGTCTCACCTGTTACATAATTCTTTAGATCCAGTTCATTGCTGAGAGGGTTGTTACTCTTGAACATGTACAGATTGAAAGGAGCTGGTTCTCTACCAATGTTTTTCCACATGGTGTAATCAGGAGATGTCCAGCGCCCAGCCAGGACATCATAGTCCCTTTGGGTAAAATGGACGAGTTTGGTTAAAGGATCATACAGCCCTCCGTGGAACCCAATAACCAGCTGGAAATCAGGGTTAGAGTCGTAATAAATCTCCCCATATGCCGTGTACTGAAGCTGTTTGATCATGAGGCCGTTGATGCTGAACACTGCTAATGGAGTGCCTGTGTTATCAGAGGCAACATAATACTCTTCCCCACTGCTACTCTCCATTGCAAAGAGGTGGCCTTGCAGATCATAGTACAAAGAGGTAATTTCTGAATTGGAATGATTATAGACATGAGTTACCCTTGTTGGATTGTGAAGATCAGCATAAAAGTACTGTAGATGATGCCCCAGGTTAGTCTTACATGAAGCCCTTCGGCCGAGTCCATCATAACGGTACTGAACGCTCCACCCATTTGCTTTGTTGTAAGCTCTTGTTAAGAGTCCTTTGGAGTTGTACTCAAACACGTCTGAGCCTCGCTGACACAGGAATCCATCATCGTCAATTTTGTACGGTATGTCACCTAAGCGCGTAATCCTGTCTCTTAGGTCATAGCGCAGAGGCATCAATCGGACGCTGTTTCCAGGATTCAAGAGATGAAGGTTTCCATTCAGATCATAACTGTAACGCCAGGTTGGCCTATCATTTACTGCTACGCTTTGCAGTTGCCCATCTCCATCGTAATCATAGGTATACTTGGTTGTGTTGGCATACGGACCAAGTTTCAGTTCTCTTTTAGTTACCCTTCCCATGCTGTCATATTGTACAGTCATCCAGTACATCAGGGATCTGAACATTTCATACTGAACTTCTTTAATGCGTCCATGGGTATCAAAGTGCTTACTCAGTGTCATAACTGCTGTAGTAATAATTTGATTTATATCATAATAAATAACTCCAAATTTGCCAAAATGCTCTACTTTGCCGGAAATCTCATCGTAACGGTAAAGATCAACTGGAAGAGGCGTCTCACTTATTATAGGTTTGATGCTTGCAATTCGAAAGCTATTATCATGATATGTATAATCGAACCTTGCATTGACCATACCTTCTTCAGAGAATCTGTAGATTTGTTTGTCAACGAGAGGACCAATTTTACGATAGCGGATTGTACAAGAAAATCCTCCACTTTGCAAATTCACCATTTTTAGGACACCTGTAGTTTCATCATATCCAAAAGTAACTGCAGTGCTGTCATAAACAATTTCAGATAATTTGGATAGCTTTCCGTACTTGTAGAAGACTTGTCGGCCAGTACCTAAAAACGATGTTTTCAAAATCCTCCCATCATCACTGTAATCAAAAATCACTGATGCATTGCTTTCAGGAGGATTATAAATATTTCTAATGTAGCCAATAGAGGTGTGAGTTGACATGCTGTGCCGAGCAACGCTAGGCATGGTAACAGCATGAAGTCGGTCTGAAGAATCATACTCGAAGATGTACTGTCGTTGACTCTGAAGCAGTAGTACCATTGACTATAGGGAAAAAAATTATACACAGTTACTAGCTTTCAGCATGTGACCTCTGAGAGGGCATTAAAGAAAAGAAAAGTTTACTGAAGAGGCACTATTGTTAAATGAATAAAACCAGAATTAGATACATTAGTTAGGGGCACAAAGCTGCTCAGGAATATTGTCAGATTGCCAGAGGAGAGGATCTGCTGCTTGGAAATCAATATCCTGACACTCCAGAGAAACTGTAGGTTAGCAGCCTATTAGCTACCCTCCCTTTAGTAGGACTATTTTTTATTTTCTTTTTTACTGAGGGATGCAGAGGAGTTAGAGAAATGACTTGATTTATCTTTCTGCTTGCAGTTGCAATTCACAACTATTACTGTGAAACAGGTGAGAAACTAAGCAGAGAACATCAGCTCTGGTTTGCTTAAAAGAACAGATTTGAAGAAGGAAAAGGGAAAATAATATGCAATTTTGAAGTATTTAAGACACTTATGATTGAATTGTCTTAATTAGGCTAAGTAAAAATGCATTATCGTATTTTCATTTAATAAACAATGATTAGAGATGAATTACCTGTTTCTACCTGAACCTTTTTTCAGGTTTAGTCATGCATTTTTGGTCTTAATTAAGCACAATTCATTGTGTTAGTTTATGCTGTTATATAGCAGCCTAACCGCTTTCAGGGAAACATCAAAAGACACGAACTGTGAACAAAGTAAAGTACTTCCCATTAAAAATTAGTCAAAATCAGTTGACTAACTGAAAAATAAGGAATTCTGAGACCAGGTACAAAGGGATTCTTAACAGCTGGAATACATCAAATTTTAGACAATTTGTGTGTGTGTGTGTGTGTATGTTATGTACAGAGCTTAAAATGAAGCCGAATAGTACTTGGTCTCTTTGTAGCTAATGTCAGAAGGTAAAACAACATCACCTACTTTTTCTAGATAGGTGTAGCTCCAAACTTTCCCATCTGCAAACATGCGCGATATGATCCTGCCTTGCTTATCAATATCTGTTCTTTCACTCATGGCACCGCGCTGAAGCCCAGCCAGGCGCCCATTGAAGAAATAAGACACGTTGACAGCAGCCAGGCCACTGCTAGGTAGCCAAAGGAAAGGCCGTCCCAGCTGATCGTAAATTATCCTCAGTGTAAATTTCCGGTGATCATCATAGATTTTTTCTGTGCGTATGTTCCGGTCATAATCAATGGACAGTAAATTCCTTCCGTGCACCTATGGAATGAAAGAAGGCTGCATTCAGTGAGCAGCGGGCACTATGCCTCTATGGATTTTCAGCGTGAAAATAGCATGCACAACGGAGAACTCAATTTCCCCACATTTTTTAAAAGGGTAGGACATCCTCCCGTTAACTGGCTTTTGCTTCCCACTTCTCGGTGTATTCAAATGTGTAACTTTGAGTGTTTTACTGGGATATTTCCCTTCTCCCTGCAACATGAGACCTGTAATCTTACAGAGAAAGGCTTCCCTTGTTGTCAGAACAGACAGACATACTGCACACCTAGGTCTTAAAGTGCAGAGTGTTAGCACGTAGCAGAGAAATGAATTATTTTGCATGGAAGTGATTTTTCTACTTCTGCCGTCAGTAGTTCTTAGCCGTTTTCCCTACAATGACTCCAAGAACAATAGAAGAAATTATAATTTTGTGTCTTCATTGAGATTTAGCCACTTAGGTTCTGTAGCTGCAACACCCTGCTTATGAATTCATTAATTTAATGTTTTCTTCATTTATTTTCCAAATATTCAATAGATCCATCAGCAACCCGATCACTTGGGATGGGTTTCATTTCTTCTGCTTAAAATCTTGATCATATAGGCTGGGAAAGATGGACTTCCATTTTTGAGAAACAAAAGTGCTAAATAATTAGGTTAAATGTTTTTCTTTTTTTTTTCATTTTTTTCAGTTACGATTTTCAAATCAAAGTACAGCATGAAGTGTTTCAGTCCCAGATTTTCTTTTTTGTTTAGTAAAAGAGCAAAACATAAACAAAAGAGCATAAGAATGCCAAATGGAGAGGCTTCCAGTGAGAGTGCTATAATGAGAGATACATAAATATATTCACTGGAGGCTAAGCCACAGAATTCAGGCTAATGCTGTCATCTGATAAAGCTTCTTAAGTCATTTAATTGTAGATGCATCATTAATAAAGTAGAAGTCTTTAAATTAGATATAATTTGAGAGCAATGACTACTTAAAAAGTATTCATCGGTTTCTGGGAATTTGTTCTTCAGCTTATATTTTACAGTAGCTTTGATTAAGCAACGTTTTCTCTTATCCAAAATTAAACTGCACATCAAACAATATGTAAATTAACCCTGAGCCTTTCTCGAGGACATAAAAGTTGTTCTGAGATATTTTCACTGGCAGGGGTAAACCCAATTCCCATCCCAACCAACTCTGTAGGAATTCAGTTATACAGAAAGCAAATTTAAAATTAATACAATCTTGTGTTTGTAAAGAAATAATTATTTGAAATTATCGCTCATTATCCTAATTTTTTCCATTAATAAAATTTAGCTCTTTAACAGTTTGCATTTCCTCAGTGGGCAATTACTAGAAAAAGCTTTTTTCTGTAGGTTTTCCCGAAGGTTATCCCAGCAACAACAACTCCTGTGATTCAATGAAAAGATAGGGTATTTTTTTAAAAACACCTTGGTAAAATAAATCAGATTCTGCTCTCCCACTGTAACGGAAACAAAGCCAGGGAAGCCAAACTCAACATCAGTACTTTCTCGACTAGTTTTGTAAGTGTAAGATCAATCCTGATGACAGAGACATATCAAAACCCTTTCCTTCACAGAGCTCTTGGGGAAGCAGAAGAGAGCTTTCACTTCTCAAAAACATTTAGCTATAACATTAAAGGGTGTCTGACTGAAAGATCCCAATTTCTTAAGGACAGGCAGATTTTCTAAAAAGAAAAAAAAAAAAAACCCAAACAAAAAAAAAAGTCTTTCAGAAAGATTACAAACTGATTTTTAGCTTTTGGATTTTTGGTTTTGTTTTGTTTTTTTTTTTTTAAATTTCTGAAGCTTCATAAAGCAGTTGGGATTTCTGGGGTTTCTTCCCTCCATTACAGTAACTGCAGCTGTAATCTGCATGTAGGAAAGTCTGACTCCAGATATCCTTCCTTTTCTCAGAAACATTATAAAGGTTATTAGTTTGTTTGCCATAGAAAACTAAAGTATTAGGGGTTTTTTAATGATTACACAGACAAGAGCTATGCACACACAAACATCACTTGGAGAATAAAGAAGCACATGCTTGGATAATTCAGTAACTTCATTTTCATTTGTAAAATAAGTAAAACCAGAGAGTGTAATTGTAGTGTCATATTAATTACATAGAAACCCAAACAGAATGACTAACACCCACGCTACCTGGGAACACTAATAACACTATTACAAGTATCATGACTGAAGATTACCTAACAAGCTCTTTCTCTTTTGTTCCACTACCTACATGTACATCTGGTTTTCCCTTGGCTGCTGCTGAACAAGCGGCCGTAGGGATGGGCCCTTTGTGCCTTGGGTAAACGTCTTGCAACAAAAATCACTTACATGATGCTGCACCGTAACAAAAACTCTTCAGAAGGGAATCTTATGGAGACTTTATCTGAAACTACTGCAAGACACTGAACGTGTGGCGCATAAAATAGTAGCGGACAGTAAGTGGGATAACATAAAGGTGAAGTGCAGGTCTTCCTTTCTTGGCTTAATGAAGTCTGCCCAGGCATGTTTGCAGAGGCCGACACGTACAGCTGCAACGTGCCTACAGCACGGATGAGCAGAGCTGGGGGGCACAGGTAGCAGCACTACCTGAAGAATCGTTGAATAGTTTGGGTTGGAAGAGACCTTTAAAGGTCATCTATTTCAAGCCCGCCTGCAATGAGCACGGACATCTTCAACTAGACCAACTCAGAGCCCCGTCCAACCTGGCCTTGAATGCTTCCAGGGATGGGGCATCTACCACCTCTCTGGGCAACCTGTTCCAGTGCCTCACCACCCTCGTCGTAAAAAATTTCTTCCTTCTATGTAGTCTAAATCTACCCTCTTTTAGTTTAAAACCATTACCCCTTGTCCTGTCGCAACAGGCCTGACTAAAAAGTCTGTCCCCACCTTTCTTATAAGCCCCCTTTAAGTACTGAAGAAAAGGGGTATGGGCTCCAGTAAGTACTCGTAAGAGGTGAATCCCATATAATAACAATGCCTTTCAGTAACACTTGATCGTGAATTGGGGATCCAGGAGCTGGCTCTGCACGCTCTCTCACCGGTGGTCCCGGCACCGTGTTAGTTCTGCAGCAGTGCCCCCCATCTGTACCACTACAGCTGTCCCAGCTGCTGTAGCCTACCCTGCCTGCCACCTGCTCCCCCCAACGTTCCGAGACACTTGCTCTATTTCATTCACTAAACGATTTATAAAGATGAATTAGAATAAATGAGATGCAAATAAATTCTATGCTTTCTCCCTCATTTTCAAATTTCATTTTCAGTCCACTCAACCTGTTATAATCTCATAGTGATTTTCATTTAAAAGAGCTAAATGGATATGTGATTATTGTTACAGGAACTAACACCAGACAATTAAATGTTGAGGTGTTGCTAGATAAAGCAGTGTTTTGATTTGCATAAACATGATGCAGGAAAACCCATCTCAGGCAAGGTTTCAGCTGTAAGACGTGTTTAACTTCAGCTAATTACCACAAGTACCTCTACTAAATTTTTAGTATTGAGAGTTAGGATTACAGCAATTTCATTTCAGGGTCCTATTTATTTTTATTTTGAACACCTAGTCAAAAATGCAGAGCTGATCTATTTTCTACTTATAATCAACTTCTGCAGGTCAACACATCAAAAATCAATTACACAGCCATGAAATGTAGTCATTAAGGATTAGCTGCTAATCTCATTCCATTTTTTGTCTAACCTTCCCTCTCTCCCCGATAGGTGCCTTCTCAGCATTTGTGAGAATAAGGAAAGACTTGTTAATTCAACACTGTTAATTAGATAGGAAAATACCAAAATGTAACATCTAAGTCTTATTATTTTATTGTAAATTACTACATAATTGTTTACATATATTGATTTAATGTATCATCTTGAACACATAGAACTGCATCTCATGTCCAATGACACTGAAAGAATTATTAAAAGAACCAGGACTTGATCAGCACTACATTTCTTTTCTGCCCAGTATCTCAAATCCCTTCCAAAACTGTATACACTGAAGCAGCCAGTGAAAGTTTAGGCACTTAAGGGGTGAAAAACAGGCCAGCTAAGCACAGAATGGGATTAATCCAGCTGCAGCAGATCTTTAATTTGGCAGGGGATGGATTACATGACCTGAGTGTCTTTCTTATCCTATGCTTATGACTTTGTAATTATGGCAATTATTTTCCAATCGTGCCATTTGGGAAAGAGAATAAACACAATATGCCTGTCTCAATGAATCTGTAGGGGGATTTTACAGAAGCAGAAGGTAACTGCTCAAGCTGTAATTGTGTTTACTCCCCAGGACTAACTGTGGTAAGTGTGCCATAGCATTTTTACAAATGGTGAGTGGTCGGATTTTTTTTTCCCCCACCTTCAGAAGCGGAGTGACTTGCGGCAATATTCTGGGTATTTTTACCAACCTCTTTTGGAATACTTTTAGTAATGAAGCTTCTATAGCTGATTGCAGCAGATGATCCCATGCAGTTAACTGACCTCTCAAATAAAGAACAGATTGTCATAGCAAAGACAATCCCAGAGTTGTACGTTTTTAACAAGTAAAAATAGGAAAGACATGTCCTTCAAAATAGAAAATTAATTTTCTGCCCACAGAAGAAAAGATCATTATTATAATGACAGATTCTACTTACCCTGAGCTTTCTTCCAAACACAGTCACTTTGCCTTTAATCTGTTCCTTCCTCAGACGCCATTCAATTGAGTTTAAACCGTTTTCCATTGGTAGAGAAATATTACATCGTCCTATGGTGGGAGTCACAGTCCCAGCCAGGACATGAGGTTCGCTGTGAAAGCTAATGCTCATGCCATTGGCATACATCACTCTCAAAGTACCATTATTACAGAGCTGGTAGCTGTTCCTCACTTGATCTACAGCAATAATGAAAAGAAAATAATTTAGCTACTCCAGTCATAAAGAAAACATATAGCTTAATTTGATTGGTTTTTTATTGCACTCCTGTTGATGTTAAATGAAGTCAGCCTGCAATTACCATTTATGTGGTACTATGGTGGAAATTACAGATGTTACTGATTCATGTAAAGAACAGGAGTGTAACAGTGAGCCTGCAGAAAGATACTGTGTTTATTTCATTATGTTTTCCCTTTAGTCTTAATTGTGAATCAAAATGCACAGTGACATGTGTTCAACCGCATAATTCATTTCTAATATGAACAAAAAACTCCTGGAAACTGAACTGCTGGATAAAAAACAAACCATTAAGTTCCAGGACAAAAAGGAAAAAAAAAAAAAAAAAAAAAAGACTGCTGGACTCCTTATGAGTGGGAAGAAGTAAGCACCTCTTCTTTTTCTTTCCCTTTTTTTAAAAACTGTCTCCAAGCAGAGGCTTTGTACAGAATTACAGTTTGGCATTAAATCCTCAAGGTGTGAGGCTCCAGCAATGCAAGCTGGCAGCCACAGTCCTTCACTTGCCTGCCTTTCGGCCACCCTACCAGCAGTGCGCGAGCCTGATGTGCACACCTGGCCTTTTGGCTGTCGGAGAAGAGTTACAAAAATAATCCCGTACTTTTCTGGCCGTGCAGTTCTGCAGCTGTTTGACACAGCCAAGTCTGCTCTCAGCCAGGATGGAGCGCTACAGTGTGTAACTGTCACCAAAGCATCAATATTTGTTGACAGAAGGACAGCATCTACGTAATTAATCATCTGGTATAAGAGAAATAAAGTCTTTGTGACCAGACGTGTCATGGTATAACAGTCTATAAATGTTGACGTTTATGCCAGGAGGAGGCTATTGTTTGATGATGATGTTCTTATTCCGGTGACATCATATCTTAACTAAAACAAACCCCATCACTCACCAAATTCCTTTCAGTCTATCTTTGATGACTGACTGTTTTTGCTTCATCAGATACAATGCCTGGGCATTGCTGGAAAGCTCTATGCAAACATTTAACCACTTCGTTGCTGATCTCTCCTGCCATACTTGGGCTGTAACGCTGTTCTCGGAAGTGCTAACTGTGGCAAAAGATCATCCATTGCCCTGATTGTTCTACCTTTTATTTAATGGTAGTGTATACATGTGGAAGATTTCATTTCTAATAGCAGGAGAATACCTGAGCCTTCTCTCCCCACAAGGATCTCTACCCAGGCAGCCAACATTCAGCAGTCAGACTGCAGCTCTGCGGCACTGAAGCCAGAACAAATTTTGCAGTGAAATAGAAAGAAATATGTGAGTGGGTAAAGTGAACCTGACCCAAGAGGTAGCGGCAGGACTAACTGACACAAGCAGATAATGACCATACATATTTGACACAAAGCATGATTGTGAAATGTCTCTTACCTGTCCTGAAGACCTGCCATTTTAGGAATGAGCTTTATGGGAGTTTTTCTTGAAAACTTTATACATTTTTCCCCTGCTCATAAGTGTACTAATGACACGAATCTTTTGCAAATTGCTTTCTCAAGTTGTGTGTGTGGTTAGGAGGTGTGCTAAGAAGTGTGCTTTGGTACCTTGAACAACTGTATAGGAAGCCTCCACAGAGGAGAGATTTGTGATGACCGTGACATCGTCATCCCGATTAGAATTCTCAATGTCGATGGTAATAGACTTTTCCATTTCTCGATGAAGGCTAGTTACCACTCCAGTGGGACGTGTTACATTGGTCAGACGCCCTTCATGATCATAGCTAATAGAAAAGTTAGTGAGAGCAAAAAAGCATGAGGATATATGTTCATTTCAATACCCAATATATTAATAATGCACCACATTTGTGCAAAAAACCCAGAATGAAACAGATTTTCAAGAACATCCTGGCCATACCTATTTCTCTGTTCTTGAAAGAGTCTATAATGATGAAATAATAATTTTTAGAGACACTGATCTCAACTACATGAGTGTAAATCCAGGCTAGGATCTTTTAAATTATTAAATGAATTAATTATATTATTACAGATATACAGAGTGATATTTAGCTCAAACAATTATATTAGTAAATTCATCTGTATTTTACTAGTTGCATTTCACTCTAAGGAAGTAGACTTATGATGGATACTACAATATACAATTGCATACACTGCTCATTTGCAATTGAATAGTTAGTGGAAGCTATTAAATATGGTCTTAAGTGACATATCAAGGAACAAACTTGCCATAAGAGATTAAAAAAGACATCAGCTTGAGAACATAATAATTTCATTTAGATCTTTCTTATCTGTGGTATTGTACTGCATTTGGGGGTCAGTATTTTGGCTCATAAAGATGGATGATGAGAAGTTAAAGCACAGGATAGGTTGGAGTTGCACAAAGGGCAGCAGTCAGCACTCAGAATATACCTTAGAGGATGAATTAAGTGCTCCAGAGGCATAAAGATAAAAAAAAAAGAGAAAAAGGGCTCTCCATGAGTTTATTAAGTTAAATTTATTTAGAGGTATAAAGCCTGAGGATGGGGGAAAGAAGGAACGCTGGCTGAAATCAAATCATAGTGTTTCTCCCTTTCCTTTAGTATGCTATATTTGTGTGCATACGTATGCTAAAGAAGCAATCCCTTGGATCTTAAGGGCAAGAAATGGGGACCTGAAACAAAATCAGTATTCAAGTCTGACACTCTGCTTGCTGCAATTCTCTACTTGTGCAAGAGTCTCTCACCCAGCCGCTACCAAAGCGCACATACTTCTAAACGGCAGAAAGGCAAGAAAAAATGTCCTGTGTAGATAAAGGGAAAAGTTTAGGTAGAGATTGAAACCAACTGGTCATCCTTCGAACGTAGAAATCCAGGGAGCGGGAAGCCTGGAAGAGAACTGGTAAATCCATTGCACTGCCTGAGAGTAACAGAAGAGAAGAGGAGCACATTTAGTATCATGGAGCTAGCTGAGTTCTTTGTACATCGTGGTTAGCTGTAAAGATGAAAAAAAATCAGTGCTTTCAACATGACTTTTTATAATTAAATCATTCAGAAACCTCAAAGTAGGCCACCTGAACTGTATAGCATATCTCCAAAATTAATACACAAATTGGCTCCTCAGTTAATACAAATATAAATTATGCCTTTCAAATCCATTGCAAATGGTTGCACCCAGTCAACTGAATATTGGGGAGGAAGGAAAAAAAATCACCTGTGGAGCAACAAGCCTTACCAGAACCAATGGAAGTATTAGGCAAAGATGGAAATCAATAAAAGAAAGAATCGTGCAATCTAAAAGGGACCGATAATGTATTGTGTTCATTTAAGCAGTTCAGCATCAAATAAAGATTAAGCAGCATGATTTTTCTTAATAAAAATCCCAGATTTCTACCCATATATATATATATATATATATATAGTTATACAATTTTTTTTTTACCATACCAACAAGATACTGGATAAAAGATAGTAAGTTGAGATAATCTATGAAAGGGGGTTTGGTTAAGTCTATATAAAGGTCTTCACAAAAAAAAAAAAGAAAAAAAGAAAAAAAGAAAAGTACTTGTAAAATATAGATGAAGGAAGAACTTTGTCCAGTCAAGCATCCATCTAGCAAGGAAAAAAAAAAGTACAAAAAATGGACAATTTCAAAAAATCTCAAAGGTTAATAATGAGATACGCCCTAAGACTCTGTATGTGGACTACTTTGGTATGCTTAGTGATTAGCAGAGTGATGAGGAGAATGCTTAGGTGTCAAATATTACAGAAGAGACAATGTTATTTAGGACAAACTAGAAAAGTCTATGAGTGGCTTCAGCGTCACTATGCAGAGCTTGGTGAACATCCAGAAAAATGGTTGGCGAAATTCCCCATCAGCAAATATATTTTAGGCAATGCAAATGAGACATTAATTTAAACTCTACATTCACATTGCTGGGTTTTTAATTAACCCAGGAAAAATTCCTGGGGATTGCTGTGGGCTACTCACTGAAAATCTCTGTTCAAAGTGCAAGGGCAGTCTAAAAAGTAAATACGGATGAGGACATACAGAGACTGAAACAGAAAAATGAAAATATTCTAGTTCTATTTCTAGAAATCAGTGGTTTGCCCCCTGCCATGGGGCATGTTTCCCAGTGCTGGTCACAATTCTTGAAATCAGCAGTGGCAGAGATTAAAAGAGTTTATAAGCAAGTGATGGACACACTCAAAGTGATACATACGGAAGTACTCTCTATGAAGATCTGCAGACCATTTAGTTTACAAGCTAGACATATAAAAAAAATCACTACTTAAATGATATATACGCCCTGCAATACCAATGTATAAAGAAGGCATTTCTACTTTATCCATTGCATCAGTAAAATCCTATTGAAAAAAAATACCTTAAAGGTAAAAAAATTAAAATTAATAAAACAGAAACCTTTTATATACTACAAAATTTAGAAATGACATATTATTGAGAGGTTCCTTTTAATTTATGTATTCTGTGAGAGCAGGTGCATGGTAGAATACAACACCCATTTATCTGAGTAATAAGAATAAAGCTATATAGGAATTAAATGGTTATATACCTTTCTTCCTCATGACATGAACCCGGGTCTAACGAAGTAAAAAGAAGAAGATTTTGCAATGGAAAACATACTGATCGACCCGGGACTTCTTAGTATCTTCTTCAGAAGCAGCCACTACGTATCACAGTCGATGACACAGCATCAGGCTAGCTCAATCAGATCTGATAAGGCAATCTTTATATCTTCAAATGAGGTGGGTTCTGGATACACTGAAATTCCTGAGCTTTTGTTACTGACTTCAGTTAGAGTAAGGTTTCATCTTACTACTACCAAGTTTTCTACTAATAAAATTACAAGGGCAGAGATCCTTTCTTAATCCCAGTATCTTAAAAAACCCAGCGTGTCCCTGTACCCACTACTAACTCGCTAACACACTGCTCGTTGTGACCAAGTCTGCCCGAGCAGGCAAGGGTTTCCCAGACCGCGGTTCCCAGGACAGCTCTGGGTAGCACCGGCCACCGGCGCCGCGGGCAGACACGAAGGCCCTTGCCCGATCCTGCCTGCAGCCGGGAGACGGTGCCTGGCACGCCGGTGGCTCTGAGCCGGCCACAGCCAGCTGGCACCCGCTGGGCCACCGAGCACAGCGCTAGCTCGGCCGTGAGACACAGCGGAGCGCTTGTTCGTCACCTTCTCGGGTAGCTACGACTATCTGACCTGTGCATCCCTCCAGCGGGCTTGTGATAATGCACTGCAGGCTGTTCTCCCATGTCCAGTATAGGTACCTCTACATCTTCCGCAATTTTTATTGCTAGTGTTCTGGTCTTTGAGGTCTGAGACGTGTGCTGCTCGACAGCTTGTAGGTGGGAGTAGCTAGGACAGCGCTATATGCAGCACTGCACAAAGGAGTAACAGCAGCTTTTGGCTTAGCATAGAGCAGGGCAAGGTGCAGATCCACATACATTTACATATATCCCTATTTTCTCTCCCTTACAAAACCCAAGCTGATTCAAGAAGAAAACTGCAGCATTCTCTTAGGATGCTCCCAAGACCAAGTGGAATACCACTGAGGACCACTTCAAAGATCTGTGCTTCATGCCCAAAACCAAGCTTAAATTACCTCGCATGAGTCTGCTGGTAGCTGTTATATTATTTAAGAGCCTTGCCTGTTCCTACTGCAAACGGACTGCATGCATATACACGTGCGCTATAGTATAATATAGGTATGGAGTGTGTCTGCACACACACACACACATAAAAATAGTCTGTGTATTCATTTCTCTGCATATACACATGCATACCTGAATATACTGCACAAATTTAATTCTGTGAGCATTTTCAGGGTACAGTTCCAGATAAAAGAAAGGAATATACCCGATAGGATAGCATGGCACTTCAATGTCTGGTTGATATAAATGCACTAAAATAAATTTTTCATAAGAACTTCAGTTCATGTAGTATTTTACTACTTAAAAGACATTTGTTCTTTTCCAGTTCTGCTGCCATATTAACAATTTTGGGTATGGGTTATCTCTGTATGAATGCATGAATGTAATGGCACAGAAAACTATTTTGTTGTCCTTATAAACTCTCATTGGCTATTTCTTTCATCTTCAATTTATATTAACTTATAGCTACCAAAATAAATTGCATAATGATGACTACAGAACTTTCCCCTTGGAGCTGCTTTGAAGAACAAATAGAAACCAGGAGCCAGTATTGAGTGACTGTGGACTGTGATTGTTTAGGTTTGTAAATTTGATTTAAATAATTTGCATATTCTTATTAATAAACCCCTCAGCTGTGGGGGTACATGAGAGGAGAAAGCATATTAAGGAGTTACTGTAAGTCAGCTGCTTAGGATCAGCCTAAAGGGGATGCCTCTGTTTTCCTGGTATTTTGTAATGAGTATCTCCAGTGCATATAGCTAACTTCTAGTCTTCACGTAGGGTTTTCCATGCACATATAGAGACACATATTTTCTTTTAACATCTTTGTGAATGGCATTTTATGGCTTTTTTTCTAACCTAGATAACAGTCACCACGTATAGTTTATTTTATGCAGGCACTATAAAGTGTATGCATTTTTAATGCAAAAAATGTCTATACTATTCTCTCATCTAGGGGCTCTATGCTTATGAGAATGTATGTACAAATCTGGGAGAAAGCAAGTTATTTCAGCTGCCTCATCAAAGTTACTAATCATCTAAGACAGTACCTCAGGTTGTACTATTTAGACCTAAATGTGGTACTTAACTTCCACTGACCTGAGGCAGGGGTTGCACATCTTCTCTTATTTGATCTTGGAAAAAAATCTAGTCAACATGTCAGCACTATCTACACGTTAAATTATATTTTCAGATGCATCTCAGTAAGACATCAAAGCACCTGCCTTCTATATTTACTTAGGAATCATTGTACAATTTTTCTAATAAATCATGCTAACTTAGTACTTCATGTGATTCTCAGCTACCGGTTATACCAGTTTTGTAACTTGTAACTATATGACCTTTTCTAATGTTTCATTGATTTTCATGTAGAGTTTTAAATTACTTTGCTTTTTAATTTTCTACAATTAATTGCTGGTGTTTTGAGAAATAACTAGTTTATATGACTTCTGATCTGAAACCTGAGCTAGCTAGTGAGGAAAAAACCAACAAAAAAACCTACCTAGAAGGGCATCCACATCTCATCAGCAATCAGGTGAGATTTTACTACCCTCTAGCACAGTGAGCTTTTACTTGATCTTGTAATCAGCAGGTAATACCTTCATGCGTTCACATAACTGGATTATTTTTGTTACTAATGTGTGGTAAAGAAATACTCTTCGCAAAATATTAAGGAGAAAAAACCTCCTCATCTCTACCCGCAGTGGTTCAATTTCCAGGGCCACATCAGAAGGGGACCACAAGAGGGCACTGCTTTCCTTTTTACGGGAACAAAACACAGTGGACAAAATACTGATGTGCAATGCTGATTTAGGTATATTTTTGAGCAGACCAAACACAGTTCTTTTTATTCCTGCATTACTTATGTTTTCTCTAAAAAGAAAGAAGGTGGTGGCCAAGACGAAGGCATTAATAAACTAAAATAGGTGTGCGTCATTGCTGGTCTGTATCCTTAAAAATAACCCTACAATTTAAAATTAAATATAAAGCCCTATTCATCCTTTCTACCCACTGATTTGAGAAACGGTATTTAGTAATCATTAATTTAACTATTTCGAACAAAATATATAGCATCAGACTTGCCATACTTATATATATTTTCAATATAGCATTTAGCTTCTATTTTTAAAATTGTTTTGATCAATAAATGGCAATAAGACTACTAAGAATAGGATAAGTATAAATAAAAATTGGACTAGTTTTTTCTAGATTTTTAATATACTTTTGAACTTCATGTCTGATGAATTTCATTTAAAGAGGAAGTTCTGCCTTTCTAATCTATATGCTCATGAACACCGGTGTGCTTTTGGGTTACCTACAAATTATGGAAGTTACACCAGGGGTCTGACAGATAGCTGGGGATCTAATTTCCTCACTTGTCTCAAGAAGGAACAATCAGTGAAGTTAATCAACATTTTAACAACCATGAGTAATATATGAGCCTGAACAGAAAGATACATAATTTGAGTTCCGAAAGAAACTGCAGCACTAGGGCTCCTAGAGAGAGGCAGCTCGGTAGGAGCCGTAGATGGCTGGGGGCTGGGCTGGATGTGAATTACCTGCGGTCTTGCTGACAACTAAGAGCAGGGACCCACTCTGGTAAATCAAACACGCGTTTCTGAATGTGGTACACAGTCCTTCATGCTGGAGGTGGGTGAGCTTCCCCACTGGCCTCACACTGCGGGCGGGAATTTAGGTGGTTTGGTACCCACCTAAAGGACCCGGCAAAACCGATGAAATCAAGAAGCCACTTAATCATTTCCAGTATCATACTAGAGTGAGATGTAACGGCCTTATTCGGTATCAGTGAAAAGCCTACAACAGATTTCAGTAGGGTCAGTTTAGGGCCTACTCGCTACCATGTGAAAAATAAATGTATGCTTAATATATCCAAAAACATTCTTACTCATAAAATGTTGTCCATCCTGTTTCATCACTCTTCGTTGCTAAGAGACCACTGTTTCCGTTATATGTCATTAATCCGAGCTCCAGGGTCTGTGTTGAGACTAGCTTGAGTCCACCATTAGTGCCAACAGCCAGCGTGACAATCTGATTATCCGGCATCAGTAAATGGCGGGGCATCCCACTGGCATCCCGACGGACCTTCAAGGAGTTGCCATTGTTGTCCATCACCTCCGTGACATCGTTATCGCTGCTATAGGTGAAATTGTACAAGTACTCCCCGGTAACGAGGCTGAGAGTGTACTGGTGAATCCCATCAGCATTGAAGACATACAGCTCCTGTTCTCCTGGAGATGCAGCTTCATATTGGTTAAAAGAATTAAGAATGGGCCTGTTTTTACTGACAGCCCTAATGCGGATATTTCCAAGATCAGCTATGTAGATGGTACCGTCTGGGGCCACAGCTAAGGAAGATGGTGAATTTAAGATGGCATCAGTGGCATACCCATCATCCCCAGAATAGCAATTACAGTTGACATCATTTTTGCAATCACAGTCTGAAGCTGCCCCTGCAAGAAGGCATATTTCTCCATTGGTAGTTACCTGGCGTAGCCGATTAATTTTTTTTTCATCTGTCTCACTGATGTAAAGAACTCCTGTGTGTGAGATGGCAATGGCACTGGCTGATTCAAGTGCAGAATGAATAGCCAGTTTGCTAAGAGAGTAGTCTATACCAGGAACCTGGCAGTGCATGGGGCGTCCAGCAATAATGCTAACTTGATGATTTTCTGTGATCCGTAAAATAACATTGTTCTCTAGGACATAAAGTGAGTTGTCCATGGGATTGACAGCGAGATCAGTAGGCCACTCCAGCCGTACCTATGAGTTGCACAAATTATTACTGTAAAACTCATAACTGAAAAGTACACTTCTAGTGTTTAAAATTCCATGTGTAACAACAGCAAATTAGTGAGGGGTTTATCAGCGTAAATCATGAAACCAAGTCATGAACGGCAACTATTTCAAACAATGATTTTGTTTTTCGGAAATATTAAAGCTATGTGCAGTGGTAACTTTGGCTAATTGTGTTTCTGTGCAAAGAACGAATGCTACATTGTGGAAGCTCTACAATAATTACAGAAAAACAGGCAATTAAGACAATAACTCCCATTATCTCAACATTATTTCTCTATAGTTGCATAAATAACCTGTGTTAGCCACAGTAAAAGGATGGTTCACTCATTTCAGTAACAAATCAAATATGCTATCATCTTGTGCTGCATAATGTATTTCTTAAGTGGCCAGGCAGTCATCCAAAATAGATGCCCATCTCTTCTAAGGCAGAGAAGAAAATAAATGCAGTAAGAGGCTACCTGGGTGACATCCATGCTGGAATCACAGCTGAGAGGTCGAACAGCAGTTAGGTCATTGGAGCCCAGCAGGGTTGATATAATTCCATTCTGATCCACTTTTCTAATCATAGTGGCATCAACAAAATACATGAGTCCATACTTATCCACTGCAATTCCTGCAAATATAAAAACCAGGCATCAGTGAAGCAGTGAGGCTCCTAGCTTCAAGGCAGGCTTCATCCTATTAACAAGTTTACAAGATGGTGATGTTTGTTCACTTCCCTTGTTCTTTCCTCCCTTCCAACCTGAGCACAGGTCCTGGAACCCTCCAAGTACCTGTAGTTCTGCTGAATAAATGGCATCAAGCAGGTTTATCCTTTGGGGCTTTAAAGAAAAGAAAACCACAGAAATCCCCAAAATATGCCAAAGAGCCAGCAGAATGCATCAGCTTTTTTGTAAATTCAAACTCTCTATGATATGTTACATAACCCGATTAAAAAAAAATTCACCTCCTAAGTTTTAATCTGAGAAATCTGAGGTGTTGCTTTCTTCATCTGAAGGATCTAATGAGGATGAAGAATGTTTAGAAATCTTTTGAAATTGCTTTAAAAATTTTGAAAAATTAAGAGGACATTATATTCTTTCAGGATGTTTTTTAATTCTTTGACCTGTTGCAGTAAGGAATATGGGAAGAACATCTGGTGTTTCCAGATGAAGACACAGGGGTTTCCACCCTAGAAGAAAATGAAAGGTTCAATGCCTGTCGTATCGGGAGTCCTTGGAGAGGAAAGGCACAGAATGAAAGGGTGCTCCCTTGGAGGAACAGAAGGATGCTGCTGCCTGTTGTGAAGGAGGGCAGACCTTTTCTCACTTGCCTTTCCTGCTTTGATTTGGCACACTGCCTTGCCCGTTTCTTGGGCTGAAAATAAAATATTGATCTAAAAATTTTGTCTTCAAATGGTTGCAGTGCTCATCCTATTGGGCAGTGAGAGAAGATTCAGCTTTATCTTCTTAACTTCTATGTAGAGGCTTAACTTAAAACATGCAAGCAGCTCTGTCCTGTTAATATACTCTGTATGTATTAACTATCACCTATACAAAGAAACAGGACCTTTCATTTTTATTCACTTTTAGGATTATCTAGTTATTTTCAAATATTGAAATAAAACCCAAAGATGTTTGAAACACCTGGCAATACACCTGATTAATCCATCCTTACAATTAAGATGAAACAATGGAACAAAAAAAAAAAATCTTAAAAAGAAACACATCCCCAAATCTCTACATCCTCTTGAAAACTTTTTGTTAAAAATTAGAACTGGATAGGGCAAAAATCCTTTTATTTTTCCTCCACCTCTGAAGAAAGGCTTACATAGAATAAAAACTCAGAAAAAACCTACAGCAGGCAGTTTTTCTCCCCTAAGACTGTATCTCAAACAGTAATTTTTTTCCCAGTTTACATGCTTGCTTCTTCGAGTGAGTGGTACCCTGCTAATTTGCGTTCTGTTCTCCTTTTGCAGCATTCAGTGCTGGGGTAATAAAGTTTGCTTTAACTAAACAAGGCACGAACACTTGCCAATCCACTGTAATTAAAGCCCAGAATAAAAATTACCAAGCAAGGAGTGATTTAATTGCCAGATAATTATTTTCACATCCAGCCTAGCCTCACGCAGTCATTTTCTCCAGCTTCTTTTCCTGCTTTACCTCGAGGGCTCATTAGGGTTGCGTCCACTGCCTTCCCTCCATCCCCACATCTGGCTTCGTCAAAGGGCAGGCATTGCTCTCCAGTCCCTGCTACCACTTCAGAGTTACCAGCTAGGTCTTTCGTGCCAGTGAGCGACTTGACTTTGTATATCCGTCGACTATTGGTGTCCGATACGTACAGTGAGCCTGAAACAGGGTCCACGGCCAGATAGTATTTATGAGCGGGATTGTTGCTTTAGAGAAAAAGAAAGCATAAAACAGAAACAGCTGAGCGGTCTAGAAACTTCGCAGACTTTCAGAGCTTGGATACTCATCAGGCACAGAGAGATCTGGAAAGAAAGTCTGACACCTTCATACAGAGGTGGGGTCTGAAGGACTACCATCTGAGGACCTAACTTGATTAGGGCCTGGTCGGTGTTTCAGAAGGATCGTCATGTTAAATCTCATTCGTCCTGCTACACCAAACCTTGCGCAGCAGAGCCCAATAAGCCAAAGCTGCACAGGAGACTTTCTTCTTGATCTCTTTAGCCCTTTCGATCTGCTCCAGGTCAATTCTCTTTAGCTCATCTCTACCTGTTGCCCTCCCTCCCCGCCACCTTGTTTAACTTCCCTTGAAAGCAGAAGTCACAGGAGTAAGATCAAAGAATCAGCTTCTGAGTTACTTATATTATGCCACAAGATTTGTGAGGTCTTGTATAAATGGGAGGCAGAGGCATAACAAATTTATTCCTAAAGCAAATTTGTTCTAATTCATTCTTCTTAAGAATCTCATTTATGGCAGGTAAAGTTGGTTATATGACTAAAACCAGAGACCCCAAGTGTCTGACTTTAACTCCAAACCTTCTGTTATTGAAAAACTGGTCCTCAGTTTGTGATTAGAATGGGTGCTCATATGGAAAGCTACTTCTCTTCTGAAATATATGTTTTTTGACAGCTTGTCACATTTTGGAACTACTTTAGCAAATCATCTGCAAATTGAGAAATGTCAATCTTTGCGATATATATACATTCACACACATAGAACTGCAGTGCAGAAATATTTTCAAAATCTTGCCTGGCTAGTTTAACTCAATTTAGTTGGATTTTAAGCATGATGTGAATTTTCCAGCCTTTGGAGCCTATGGGTGAGCGTAAATAAGGTCAATGGTGGTTTCAAAGCATAGAAGACAAATGAAGACAGGAAGAAAAAAAATGAAGGTTACTTACCAGTAACCAGAGAGATTTGCCTCCAAATATCCACACTCCTAGTTTCATGTGGCAAAAGTGCCCAACTCCAAGAGTGCGGATACACAGAGGTAAGTTATGATGGACATAAGACATTTCTTGATCAGACTTGCTGAAACTATAATAAGGCCACTTTCGGCAGATGGATTATCGGCAGCACAAAGACAACTGCGTTCATGTGGTCATGACCAGATTTGGAGGAATGAGGAGGCCCCAAAATACCACTTTCTACAGTTATCTTCCTCTACGCCAGTCTTTGACATGCCGTGATTTTAGGTCAGTAACAGTTTGTTCTAAAACTGTAGAAAGTAGGAAGGAGATTGGTTTGATCAAAATTCAGTAGGCAGAGGTAATACCATCTGCTGAAGTCTAGGAGTGTAGAAATTAGAGATGAAAAAATACAATAAACAAAAAATACTTGGCAGGTTTATTTCATGCATGGATCTCAAAGTACTTTAAAAAGATGGGTATTACACCCATTTTACAGAGGAGGAAACTGAGGCACAGAGAGGTTAAGTGGTGTAGACAAAGTTATGCAGGGAGGCTAGTGACATGCTTGAGATTAGAGCACAATCTTTTTATTCCCCAAGTTCCTCTCCTTATCTTCAGCAGCAGACTGCACCTCTTCGCTAGACCCTTATCACATTCCTTCTCATCCCTCCAAAACAAAGCTCAACCTTTGCTGCATAGAAAAATATTTATTTCCACTTACGAGATTTCACCAGTCTCTCGAGTATCTGAGCCATGTAAGCACCCGCACGTTTGTCATTGTTTTGAAATTCTGCTCTCTTCCTCCACCACGCTTGCCCCTTACGCTGAAGAACAAACTTTGCTGCGACACTAGCGTTGCGCCATACTTCACAAATAGACCCAGACTTAGCTCAAGGCTTTGCAGCAGCAGCAGACGAGCCACCAGCCGAGTGCTGCGGCTGCAGGCTCGCCGGCGCTGCCTCTCTGCATCTCCGGCCCAGAGCGCCTTTCGCCTGGTCCTTCTAAAATGTGCGGCACCCCCACCTCGGCCGAGCAGGGAGACCAGCGGCAGGTACAAACTGGAGCTGGGCACGGCCATAGCTGCTCGCTGCCGGAGGCGGGGGCCTTGCTGGGTCTCCGTGGTGGGAGCTGCTCCCAAGACTGGAAGGGTCTCTCTTCTTTTCCGACATGATTTTGCCAGCCTGCGCCTGCCTTCCTGAGCGAGCACACCCCTGCTTCCCTTCTGCCCACAGCGAGCCTCAGGCGTGTCCCACTGCTACCGGGATGGCGGAAGGGATGAGTCAGGGTAAAGAGCAATGGCAGAACACAGGCTGATTTCCCTCTCCTCTCCTGCCGCCAGTGGCGTGTCCATGGAGCTCACCCTGCCTTTCTCCTCTGGAACCTCCCTCAGGGCGGTTTTGCCGGGGAGTCAGTCATGAGCCTTTGTTCCAGATCAGAGAGCAACTCGCCGGAGCTGCAGACCTAGCGCGTGCCCCTTCGCTCTCTCCTGAGGCTCCGGAAGGGGTCGGATAGTGGAAGACTCTCCACGTAAAATATTTGAGGGACTTTGGCAGAAAATGACCGGTGAAAAGTGACATGCGCTCACTGTGTCCCCAGAGAAACTGAACTATGAGATTATTACCTCAAACAGGGATGTATTTTATAAACGAGTAGTAAATATTTCTCAAACTGGCATCTGAGCAATGAAAGACCTCTGCCTCTCTTTTCTCCATGCCACTGTAATCTTTTATTTGAATTATAGGAAGCCAAGGAATGTACCTTGTTTTAAAAGATTTTCCATAACATTCAGCATTGCTCAGAGGCCTCTGTCAATAACGTCTCTGCCTCTAGCCCTCCCCGATGAATGCAGCGGTTACCACCGTGTGGTGATTTGGCCAAAAAGAGAAGCTGCCCAGAGCAAATCTCTAACCACCTGAAAAATTAACTAAGCTTAGTTAATGCAAACGAGGAGCCTCCGGCATCACCAAGACTTATTAGCAAATTACGAATTAATTAATCCAGGTAAGAAAATTTAGTGGTGTAACACTTGCTATACCAAAATATATTGTAAAGGGGAAATTTTACTGTTTAGTCCAGACCATCTTCTGCATCTAACTTGCATTACATAAACGGAAAGTATGGTTTTAAAAGGGCGGTGCACAGGACACTATGGAATAGTTTACAACAGCTCTTCTTGTTTGTGCCCTTGATATTCTCCAGGGTGAACATCCTCCCCGTCCCAGGTGTGGCACGGAAGAAGGTACAAGCGTTTCCTATGCTGCTGCAATCCAGAAGGCCTAGTGCTCACGTGAGACGATGAAAAATCTTTTCTGCTAACGTCCAGAAAGGTTATGCCTCCCTCATGAATCTTACAGTGACTGCATCTAGCGGTTGCATACAACCAGCCCCACAGGTTGACTGACTGTTAAATGTATTTGATGAAAGAAAATAGAAACTAAATTATGAAAAAGGACAGAGGGTTCAGAAAATCATTAATGACCGGAAAATGAGTTTTTGACCTATTTGCAGTCATTAGTGCTTTTGTGAACCTTTCTGGCATTTGTAAAACTGCTGTTGCAGTTTACCTCAACCATTTAGACCAATTATAGACAGCAGGGAGAAGTGTTTATATAGAAGTTAGCTTGGGTTCATTATACTTGCATTCTACTAGAAATTTCTAATTACTGTCAGAACTTATTTGGTTGCTTTTTGACTGCATTTCATAATTGCTAACGCTTATCATATTCATAACACACAATTAGCACATAAAAATGTTTCTATATATGGTACATGAAGAACATAACATTACACAAGAAGCACAACACAAAAAGCAAACACAATGAAGCAAACAAACCATATCAAATTATATGGGAAAGAGCTCGTGTCTTACCTATGTTTAAACTCTTTATTTCTTTATAGAAAGGGAACAGAAGAAAAAAGAACAAACAGTTAGCTGAAGAATAGATGGTAAAGCAAACATAGTATTTGTTTTATTTTACAAAAGGACACAGGAGAAGATATCTCTTTTCAGCACTAGCCTTAGATTCTTTTACGGATGAAGAGCGACTGGGAGCGATAGAGTTGCAAGCTAGTTCCCTAGTAGGATACCCCTGCCCCCACCCCCCACCCCCCATATATTTTGCAGGAAACTTTCTGGACCATTGGAAGAGTTTTCACATGGAAATATGTGTAGCCTGTGGGCTAGGAGCAAGAGAAACTGGCAGTTTTCTGAATACAGAACTGGGAAGGGGGAAGCACTGGGCTTAGGATATTGTCCACCAGTTGGAGGCAACCTCTTTAATCAAAGGCTATTTCTAAACAAATTTCTACTGCACAGTTTATTTCCTCTCCTCCCAGTCTCTAAAATAATTGCTTAAAGCAAGTTTGGATGCTACTTGGTATCTATTTAAGCCTATCAAAGCAAATCTTAGGGTAAAAAAAAAACCTTCTAAGTGAGCAGTAAGATACTGTACAGTGGGAGATATAGAGCATCAATTGATCCCTAGTTTACTGTCTAGACACAAAGGCAAAGGAAAAGTATCCTCTACTCCCCAGATGTAAATGAATATGTTCTCCACACCACAGTGTTTCACTGTGTTTAAGTCATTGCCATTTAGGAATAGTCACTGAATTAAACAAAGAGGTGCATGACTCCTGAGCTGCAGCACTCAATGCACAGCCCCAAACTTGCAATACCAACGTTAAGCGTGACATGCAACACTCTTGAGTCAAAATTCCTATTAGTCACTCAGATCAGGCACCTTCATAAAGGACAGTGCGAAGCAAATATGCACACTGGGATATTCTGACTTATAAAGTTACTCAAGATTTATATTGGCTTATGTAAAACCAAAATTACATCCATTGTGAAATCTAAATACAGTGATGTATTTGGTTTGTAACACTTATGGACATACTGTTTGCAATGCTATTCAAGCTACCTGATAATAGCTGAAGACTCTGCTCTCATTCATACTTAAATAGCTCAAATCTTCAAACTCTTACCCATGTAACTCACACAGATTTTAAGATGACCACTGAATGACAATTACTGCTATAGATGATGTTTGCAGGAATGGACCTTAATTCCCTTTAGAGGAACAGGGGGCAAAAGACATCACTGCAAATCCTAAAAATCTGTGTGTCAAGTCATTTGCAGCTGTCCAACAGCACTCAAAATACAATAGCTTTATTGTTCATTGCTAATAGTTATAACAGAAGCTAAAGAAACTATGCTATGGAAAACAGACTTTCACAAAAGAAAAGAGAAAGTAGACAAAAGCAGATTAAGTACTTCTTCTGTCTCTTTACTGATGTCCTTTCCCATTTTCCCTCACACGTGCTGAAAAGCCCAAGTTCTCTCTTGCATAGAGAGAAAGCAAAGTACTCAGACTACTTGGAGACAACATTTCAAATACCAGATGCGCTAGGAAACTTTGTCACTGGCTGATATTAGGAAGTGAGGTCCATATAAATGCCTTATATTAAGTATCCTAATTTGAAAATGTTTCTCTTCACCTATGAAGCTGTAGTCCTATTTACTAGGAAGCTAAACAGAACTGAACAAATCAGAAAAAAAAAATCAACATATTCTATATAAAGCAGAGTTATACTGTATATTGATATAAATATTTATAGCAGGTCACACTTCCATACCAGCTACCTTCTGTGGTTTATACTGAGCTGCTAGCAGAAAGCACTGGATGATCTATTACTTTTTTTTTCTTTTTAAATATAATGAGGCAGCCTGGTGGTGTATGAGGTAGGTGTCAGAGAGTGATTTCAGAGTAGAATTGGCCTGAATAGGATCTCTTTTCTCTTATATAAAATCAGAATTCACAATAGTGACATCAACAGAATGACATGAATGGAAGAGAGGTGTAAAATAGAGCTAGGCCTCCTATTCTCTAACAGTCCAATCATTTTGCACTTTTTCCCACTAATTAAAAACTAAAAGTACAGTGAAAGCAGAGAAACTGGTTATTGGCCATAGCATTAAAAAAAAGGCTAATGACCTAAATTCACTCAATGTACTTTGCAGCTCTATCCAATTTACAAGAGCACTAATACTGTTGCCTGAGTGGGCTGTAGAAGTATCGGAAGACAGCCCATACAAGCTATTTTTCCTCATTTTTCTGCAAATACTCAACAGTGCTGTAACTATAAGGTCCAGTTACAAGAGTTACAGTTTGAAGCAATAGCTCTTGCCTCTCCTAGAAGAACGAAAAAAGAAGATGGAACAGAAATGGGTGAAGTGGTACACTCTGCACTCATGCCTTCCCTATTAAATGACCAAATCTTAATGTTGTGGGCAGGGGGGTGGTGTGCAGGTACAGAAATACAATCTTAAAAAGAGTTCTGATAATGCAAAGCGACTCTGTATGTCAATCTTAACTGCACTTGTCAACCTACAGAAATGGACATACGAGTGTGGGAAAGAAGTGGGGAAGTGGCTCTCAAAACCATTGATAGGAAATTCTTCCTTCTAACCTCGTAAGACTGTTGTTATACCTTTGCTTATCACTGTGGCTCAATACCAAAGGGCAGTCAATGCTGTAGTTTTCAAACAAAACTAAATGATGTATAGTACTGCGGGGAGATTGTATCAAATGATCACCAACAAGACAGAAGAAGATTGCTTGTACTTCTTGTACAAGTTGGTTTGTACTCTTTAGTCCTTCTCTAGAGGCGTTGCTCTGATAAGCTACAGACTTTGAACTATGCATTTCTGTGCCCCATTTCTCCACTGGAATTTAAATAGGTTGAAAGTGACAATGTTTTACAAAATTATAAAAAGTAATGGTAAAGGCTGATTTGAGCACAGGCTACAGAAATGAAGTGCTAAGATTAACACCTTACCTCAGCTCCAATATACTGGTAACATTCCTGGATGGGAAGATACGCCGAATATAGTTAAAATCTCCAACAAAGAGACTTCCATCAATACCCACTGCCAGTGCTACAGGGGCCAAAAGCTTATTTCCTTCTGCCAGACCATTGCAGCTAGGACAAGATATGCTTCTTCGGCGCCCATTCCCCATAATGCTGGTTATCACAGCCGGCTGCTGAGTTAGAAACTGATTTTCTCCATTGCCTTTGTGCAATATACCTAATAATGAAGAGGAGAAGAAGTGGTTATTACCGTCATTCATTGCAGGGGACTTCAGGTAGCTCTCTTTTCAACAGCTGCTGTTAAGGACTGTACACCGAAATGACTCCAGCATTTGGCTCTTCAACGGTGCAAAAAGAGTGGAAGAGCTTTGCAGTAGTAAAAATAAAGGTGTAATGAAGATTTTCTGTTAAAAACCACACAAATACACAACCGCAGACCCAAACCTAAACCCAGAGTCCTTTGCTATTCATTATGAAAGAAAACACTGCCATACAGCTCTCTGGCCTGGCACAATGGTTTAGACTGTCTTATTAACTGGGAAGTGAGAAGGCAAACAGTGGAGAAGACGTGTTCCTTATTTCTGTCCCTGGATCTTCTCACTCCAGTTTCCTATGTTATGTTTTCTTTGGAATTTTATGCCAACCTTACTGTTCTCTTTCCACCTCTCAGTCTTTCATGCTTTTTTCATGGAAAATGTAAAATGAAAAACGGAGGTGCCAGAGAAGACGACAGCACAGAAAATGAAAAGATACGAGAAAGATGAAACTCCTAGAAGGGCTGCTAAGGATCAATGATAAAAGGCAAGCGGAAAGCTAGTAGTAAGGATCTTTATAAGGCTTCATGAAATGCCTTTAAGATAGCATTTCTTTTCAAAATATTGGTTCAAAGAGCAGACCCGTGCTCCAAGAAGGGAGTGGATTCTCTGACAGAGTGACCATTTTCAATGTCATCAAAGATTGTAGAAATCTGGCTGGAAACTTTTAGCCTCATGTTCTTTTGGAAATGCAGTTGTATGATCTTAATGTAACTGGCTCCTCACTGGTGACAACAGTGAATATCATGCACTATCCAAATGGCTATCTCAACAACGCTTGATCCACTGCACAGCACTTTAAGTGTGTTCAAATAGCGTGATCTTGCCTATTCTGAACACTACTTTAGATTTCTTGAGCAACAATATACTTTGCAATTTGTTAATGTGGGGATCAGCAGGAAGGCTGTAGAAAACACTTTACAGGGAAATATATGCTAAGCATTCAGCTCCCTGAGAGTCTCTGGTAAAATATGAGGACTAGGAACATTAGCTTAGGATATGTAAAGACAAAGAGAAGAGAGGAAAAAACCAAACCAGTGACAAAGGAAAAAGACAAATGTGACTCAGTATCTCGTCACAGACTCATACACCTTTTAAGCCCTATCTCAGATTAGAGGGAAAAAGGTCAAACAAAAGGAACCAAAAATGGGTGTGGTTAACATCAGAAAAACAGGGAAGCAAGACAGAAAGACATTACAGGGGAATAAACGAACAACAGAATAGAAGATAAAGATTTGGACTTTAAGAAAGTCATGCTGTGCAGAGCAATAAAAAATTTATGCAAATTCCACAAAAATTCTCTGACAACTGAAACATGTCCCACACCTTACTGAGGTAAAGATAAAAAAAAGAGTGGAGAAATTGCATTTTTTAAAGTGTAAATACAATGCAAATAAAAAGTGTTCACAGACAAAGCTCCATACAACACAGAAAACATGTGGAATTAGCTAACTCACCACTCTTGACATTAAGTACATGATGTTTATCCAAAGACCATCCTCCTAAATTTGAAGGATCTAGTTCAAATCCTTGCAGCAGTGCTGTCCTCTTCTCCCATAAAATGAGACTGGGGCAAGTCTCATATTCAAAACCCACAGAAACTGAAATAAAATAAAACAAAATAAAATCTAATATACTTGCTGAACAAATACTGAATTAAATCCAGAGCACATTCAAATTATTCAGCATTCTAGTTCCCCAGCCCCCTCAAGAAGATGGAGTGATTATATTCCTCTCTTTTATTCTACAATATTAAATTCAGATCTTTGACTAGACACAAATTTGAAACTTCATTCACATGTACTCTGCAGGGATCTGATCACTTCTTGTTGAATAGCTGGCATTGGGAAGTGACTGGTTTGGTGAGAGGAGAGTGAGAAATATAATTTTCAAAATATAATAAAATTATTCTATCAGATAACAGGACAAGATCAAACTCTTAATTTGCCAGATGTTCACAGCATTTATTTAGTGTGTTCGTTTACATACCATATACCAAGGAGCAGTGAAAACTTTGTGTGCTTTTAAGCACACATGCACTGTAAGCATTACCCAGGAAAGCAATATCCTATGCAATAATGTAAGAAAGAAAAGCTACAGCAAAGAAAACATAGTAAAGAAAAAAGATTTTTAAAGTAATTCTTTCTTTCCACACCGGCACAGCTCTGATACCCATTTTTAGCACTGTTGTATCAAAATTATTCTGATACTCAAATGGAAATGAAAACTTAAAAATATTATGATGATCACTCTTCTTCCCACCCACTAGAACCAAGTGAACTAAAAATAGCTATAGAACTACAAGACTGAACAGCATCAGAAAAACACCATTTTCATTTCAAATGTATTATACCACAAGAGGCTATAACAACGGCATGCATGAAAATCCAAAGGCACTGAAGTATGGCAGAGAGTCGAGCATGAGGTTCATTTGTTAACTGAAAGCAAATAAAAACATAGTGATGGACTAGGTTTCACCTAAGTTCCTGTGGCCAGTTTTTTCCCATTGTCTGGTCTAAACCTTCTAAGTCAGGAAACACAGGCATGTTGATGGAGTTTAGACCCTCTGAATGTGATCTTTAATGTGTAAAGGAAACATAATACAAAGATAAATTGTGTCAGGAAGACAAGAACTGCTTAGTCTATATTTGCTTCTCCGTAAGAAATCTTTGCAGTTTTGTTATTAAGAATTACAGGTGTTATTTGGAAAGTTTTGGAGCTTGTATATGCTGACTTACCTACAGCATCTGACAACCCATAAACCTTCTGACCATATGCATCTGTTTTGTCCCAGATAAATGTATATGCCAAGTTGGGAGATGCCTGAAATGATTTTTGAAACAAATGCCCTTCTACTGCTACCATTAAATGGACTTTGATTAGATTCAGCGGCACAAGTGACTGAGTCATGGTGATCTTAAGTAAGGATTTGTATCCAGCAGTACGGGAACTCAGGTAGCTGAGCTTTATACTAGAGCCAGGGATCTCAATTTCTTCATGAAGAACCTGAATAGGAAAAAGATCAAACATTTTACATTAGTGCTTTGTTGTTTTTTAGAATAATATCGCTTTGCATATTCTTATGAATTTGTGACTTTCTTCTACTGGGAATGGTTATTCTCAAATCAGTGCAGTGATGCAGTTCAGCTGACATTTCTGGACAAACAGTTACTTGGCATCTGTGTACACTTCTTTTTAAGAGCACACTGCTGGCAAAAGTGCAAATAAGTACAAGTAGTTTTACTGCAAGTTATATGCAAGGGGAGCATAAGAAATACAGTCATATGAACCTGCAACTTCCATTAACAGTTAGTATAAAGCAACGATTAACTGAATAAAGTAGTGAAACAATAGTGCCAGTGGAGTTTTCCTTTGTCCTAAATAACATACAAGAAAACAGCCTGTGGTTAGCACCACACACCAAGCTTTTGCAATATTCTCTTGAAACACGTAAGCTGTCAACTGAAATAGAGATATATTTGATATATTGTATGATAATGAGAAGGTGCAAGGTAGTCAAAGATAAATGTGTCTGGGTGACATGAACCTAGGATATCTCCTGCAGACCTCATTAGAAAACCTGGTATCTGTCAGAATGAATGCAACTCTACAGAGGCATTTGCTACAGCAATTCCAGGGGACAAATGGTGACTCTGTGGTGAGTGCTCAGGTCAGCACTAGCATCTGACCACTGATTTCTATATCCTTTTCACTCACACTGTTCTTACCTGGGTTTCTGGTACAATGGGATTCCGGCCAGGAGCATCACTGAAGAAAGTTGAAAGTGGTGATGAAATGATGACTGGGTCAGGACGGACAAAACCACTTAGATCACAGCTGGGAATGGAGTTCTCCTCTGTCTTCATCACAAGTGTGTCCATGGCATAGAAACTATTCCATGGCAACCATACTGTCCTTTCCTGACTCATAAATGGGGCCCGTTCAAAGTGCAAGGTTAGGGATGCTCCGCCATTTGCAACCAAGTCAAACCTAGAAAAATGTGAGCTTTAGAAGTGACAAGACTGAATAATTCCAGTAATAGCATTCCTGGCTAATGAAATAGGTATATAGGTATACTTACAGCAATAGGTATATAGGTATACCTATAGCAATAGGTGTATGTCCTGGTTTTGGCTGGGATAGAGTTAATTTTCTTCCTAGTGGCTGGTATAGTACTGTGGTTTGGATTTAGGATGAGAATACTATTGATAACTTACTGATGTTTTAGTTGTTGCAGAGCAGTGCTTACCCTAAGTCAAGGACTTTTCAGCTTCGCATGATGCCCCACCAGCGAGCAGGCTGGGGGGGGCACAAGAAGTTGGGGGGACACACAGCCGGGACAGCTGACCCCCACTGACCCAAGGGATATTCCAGACCATATGACGTCAGGCTCAGCATATAAACTAGGTGGAAAGCTGGCCAGGCGGCCGCTGCTTCGGAACAGGCTGGGCATCAGCTGGTTGGTGGTGAGCAATTGTTTTTAATTTGCATCACTTGTTTTCTTGGGTTTTATTTCTCTTTTTGTTATTTTCCTTTTCATTACAATTTTTTTTCCTAATTATTAAACTGTCTTTATCTCAACCTATAAGTTTTCTTACTTTTACGCTTCCGATACTGTCCCCCATCCCACCAGGAGGGAGTGAGTGAGTGGCTGTGTGGAGCTTAGTTGCCAGCTGGGGTTAAGCCACGACAGTATATTTTAAGTGTCATGCTTCAAATGATCAGGAATGGGATGTGAACCTCTGGCAACAACTGAAATCCAGCCAAGACAAGCAATGATTTGAAGTCACCCTGACAAATCTTGTTCCTGGGTATTATAAAATCTGCATTAAATAATTAAAAAATACCCAACTAACAAACACCCCATTTAGTATTACAAGTCACCTTTATATACAGAATCAGCAGAGAAGCCAAGTTCATATTGAGCTGGACACTGAATTATCCCTTTCCTAAAAGATGCTGTCCATCAAGCTCAGAATGAGACAAGTGGCAGTAAGAGGATAGTAATGAGATGTTTTGCTGTTTGTGTTCTACAAATAAGATAAGAATTCCTGTCCCCAGGACAATTGATCTGTCATTTTTCAGAGAGATTAGGTATTTACTCCCAACCCCCTACATAGTCACAGCAGTAATGTGGAGCTGTGCAGGCATTTTGAAGTCTGGCCTAAGTGAGTAAAATACTTCCAGGTTGTTCCGACAACAGAGGTAGATATCAGTTGTTTCATGTAAATGCTGGCAACATAATAAATTACTCAATGATTTCAATAATCTGTTCAGATCTAAATATAGTTCAGCTCACCATTTACTGTAGTATTAAACCACTGAAATCAACAACATTATACTTTTATTATAACAGAAAAATATTCTGGGAAATGTGGAAATTAAATACTCCCTATAGTTCAGTTGACTCATATTAATTATTTCAACTCAATTGTTTGCATGCAAGATCAAGATAAAATGGCAAATGTTTACAATGCATGTGTCACAGATACACTGTTTTAGTTACCACAGCCAGTAAACTGGATAAACCATGACACATTGATTTTTGTTTATCCAAATTTGTATGCATTTCAAATCAGCTGATACAAGGGGGAAAAAGCACTTTTTTTGCACAGCAGGAAATTGTCTAAATATATTCAATTAGAATCTTTTGATTACATTCTACCCTGAAGAAACTCAAAAGATAGCGGATCTTCAAAAGGAAAGAGAGGCAGAAGGGAACTTTTAACAAAATATACTATCTATAATGATGCTACGTTCTTCTTTTTTTTTTCTTTTTTTTTTTTTTTCCCCAGCACTGTCAGCCTGCCTTGCATTTTAAAATAAAATATTTCTGGTCTCAGCTGGATATTACTGTAGTCCACAAATGTTTTCATAGATACAGAGCAATTTATTTGAAAGGAGTCTGCCTGCTAACACGTTATTATCAGAAGTCAGCCTTTTCATATTTACTTGCAGTTAGTATTCAAAATGCCATGTGAAAAATTACTTTTGTGTTTACTTAATAGCTCTTTGCCCTGGGAGGAATGCAATGCGTGATACCACATGGTTCCATTAGATTGCACCATCTGTTAATCAGCAAAGATACTACATACGAAATAGGGGCTCAATGAAGCAAGCAAACTCACGTGCCATCCTGACGAGTGATGGTATAGCCATACTTTGGATACTTGACAAATGACACATTGACCCCAACTAGAGGAGTTCCATCTGTAGTCACCACTTGGCCTCTTATGAGAGACACAAGACTGAAAAAGAAAGATAATTAAAGGTATTAAAGTTAGTTACAAAAGCAAAATTACGTTGTTTATAAACTGAGTAGTGGAACACTTGTGCCTCTTTACTCTCAATCCAATTTACTCCAAAGATTTTTAGACTACTGAAGATACCACAATATTGCCCAGCTCCCTCTATATACTTAAATCAAGAAACTGCTTATCTATGCAGTGAGGTCTGTGTACCCAGAATGGGAGTTAGCGCGTTCCTTGTCTAATGAGGCTTTGTCTCACTGTCTAACAAGGCTTTGCACAGTAGAAAGCTACCCCACATTCAGCCAAGCCAGAACCGTCACCCTGAAGTCCCACTGAAATGACGATTGGGCACTTCTCAAAAACCTCCCTGGGTACCATAGCGTGTCTTTGGATGCCTAATACACTTGGAAAATATGGTGTAATCCATACCTCTTTTTTATACAACCAATTTTCCAAATTAAGGTTCACGTTCCTTCATCTTAGGGAGTGACTGATGTTTGTACGCTGCATTTGGTCCCGATTTGTAACCCTTGCTTTTCACCGTGTCAGCAGGAGAAAGGATTTGGTTTTAAGGCTAGCTTTATGCACAGGCAAAATAAAGAGTTTTCTTAGCCAACAGGTTAAGCAACTTTGCTTAACCTGAAGGAGATGAAGATGGGTTATTCCTGTAAGAGGCACAGTCAGTCTTTTTCTCCTTTGAGAGTGCTTTGCCGCTGCTGCGTGCAGAGCCCGCAGACATTGCTGCTGCCCGCCTGGCTGCGTTCTCCGCCTCCTGAGCGCTGGAAGAAGCAAGCCCCGCTTCTCCCTGCTCTTCTGCTCTCCGGCATGGCCAGTCCGTTCCTGCCCCCTCCTCTCCTCTCCCAGCCGGAGAGGAGTCGTCGTCCCCTGGCTCCTTTGCCCTCCACCTTCCCCGTACCCCGAGAGAAGCAGAATGGCGAGTAGGGGAAGCTGCACGGTAAAAGGGAGATGGAAAAGCAGAAGCTCCTTGTAGATGGCTTCCATTTCTACATTGGAAATGTGAAAAAAGGAGAAGGCGATCCTGGGAGACAGGGAGAGAGTTAAATCCTGCTGCAACCCATAATCTCAGGGATTGCAAAATTGCATTTTGCTGTAGTCCTAGGTGAACAGATTTCTATTTCAGCAGTACGTCCTTCCAGCGCGAGCCACCAGCTCTCATGTGTAGCTCTAGAGAGTGCCAGAAAATGAAAAGCCCCGTTTCTGAACTGGCTCTGTACTGGCAGGACTGGAGCTGCCCCTGAACCTTAGCTGGCTTCAGGCACACCGACATGCACAGCACCCTGACACCGCAGAGTTCTGGACCCAGCCTGAGCTGCAGGACAAGCGGGTTAAACCGAGCTGTGTTTTGCTGGAAACTGACGAAATGCAGCTGAATTCTGGGACGGCTGTAACACCTGCATCATCCCCAAATCAGAGAACATCAATTCTCATTAGTAATATCAGGGATTGTTTCTAGGTCTTTCCTATTAACTCTGAAATGTTCAAGGTGCTGTGATGTAAATTTCTAACTGTATTATACTGGCTATTTAACAACTACTGCCTCATATTTTTATTCCAAACAAGGTGTAATATTTTCTTCAATATTAGATAAAAGAAACTAATTAATGAAAATAAGCCATTTCTGTTACTTTTCTTTTAGAACTTTCAACCATTTCTTGAGCCTCCAGGTCAAGTTTTTTCAAGCAGATTTAGAAAGAAATCATTATATGGCAGAAAAGAACTAGTAATGCTCATGACATTTTTTTCTACCTTCAATTTTAATATTTCAGGACATAATTTGAATAAGAACATTTTGGCCAATAATCTTCCTTTTTATTTCTAAAATGCCAAAATACGCAACACAATGCGTATTAAAATTTGTAGCTAAAATCTGGATTTATAAGAAGTAATATGTTGACTAATAGTCACACATAGGACAACTTTTTTGGTAATCTTTTAACAGTGTAACTGACAAATTAAGCTGATACATCAAGTCTTTTTTTTTTTTTTAACACAGAAGTTAAAAGTGTAAAAACACATAGCTATTTTTTTTTCCTGAAAACTTCATTTCACATTGTTTCTGCATGGAAATGATCAGCAGGATCTAAATAATTTTGCAATCAATACATTTTGTTATTTATTGCTTTAGCATGGTAGGAAATAACTTCTTTTTCTTATACTAGTACTGGAAAAAAGTCATAACCACTATTTTGCCCTATGTTTTCATCTCTCTCAATGGAATGAGAGGTTGAGCTAAGAAAAGAGAGAAGCCATTATCTTTCATGGTAGCTATTTCTTGAGACTATGGCAGCTTCAGTAAATGTGAAACTTGGAGTCTAACCCTGTGGCATTTTTTAAAAGTCAAACCCCTTAGTTTTAAAACTTTCAATTTGACACTATGCATTAGATTTGCCTAAAATTGGTACCAAAAATAACAGCCGAGCTGTAGAATTCTCAAAAGCACCTTCACAACTTAGAGGCTAAGGCCAATTTTAAAATGTCATTAATATGCCATTTCAAAGTTGTATTAAAATATGTGACGTACTTCAGATGAATAAAACAGAACTAAGACTCCTGACACCAGGAACCCTAGAAAAACACTAAAAAAAATTTGAAAATTTAAAATGAGATTTTTTCAAAGGAGCCTCAGGATTGAACTGCCCAGCTCCCGCTTAGTCTGGAGCTCTAATTCTTAGACTGTTTTGAAGACCACAACCCATGTCTATACATAAACAGCTTGATTATTTCTTGGATGGTGCAAGAATGTCTGCATATCACTATCCTTGTCTAGAAATTTGGAATGATAATCATCTGCTTTTGTAAAATACTTCAAGATCTGGCAATAAAGTGTTGGATCATGTTAATAACACAACTAAATGTTATCAGATGATAGCAGAACACAGATAGAGGGAATATACTAATTTTCATTCTGGGTGGCTTAATGGGGCAACAGCTCAAGCACTGGTTAGCATACAATATGTAACAGGAAACTGCCAGCTCGTCTTTACTTAAGAAAATTTTGCTGACAGTAACATATATAGAGCAGCATGTACCAACCAGCCTGTGGACTATATGCTTTTTATGCTGTAGCCTCTATTCCTTTTTGGACAAATTATTCAGCCTCATGAATTAGTAAGCTTCTCTCTTGTCTTGTTCCCCTTTTCATGCAACATTGCAGAAAATTTCAAGAATTCCTCCATTTTATTTTTACTGAGCTGATGAGGAAAAAAAAAAATCACAACAAATTTAGATGAAAACAGAACAATTTTCTTCCATTTTTTCCAAACAACTCCATGTGTGTACACATAGGGTATTTATAGAATAAAGTGAAGTCTATATTATATAGAGTAGGATCCAACAGGGCTTTTCTGATAGAATATAGAAATCATTGTGCTATTTGAGCATTGTAAGGATGAATACAATAGGGACCTGCCTGGTGTATCCAGAAACATTATGATCCTCATTTTACAGACAAATATTTAGTGACTTGCTCTACATCACCCAGTAAGCCTATAATGAAATCCTGACTTAAAAAAACAGTTTCCTGTAATGAAGTCCAATCTTTTGGGCATTATCTCAAATGAACTTCTTTCTTCAGTTTTAACTTTGGCAATATGAACATAATTCACATATTTATAAATTTATTAGCATCTTTCCATGGAGAAATATTTAAATACTATTGATAATTAGGAACACCACTCTTCTTGTAAGCATAAAATGGCATCAAATATCAATTAATGATATGCTGGCTTTTAGATTCATTATAAATATATATATAATTAAGAATCATAGGAAGAACAGACATAGAAAAAGAAAACCAAGAAGAAAACAAAAACCTAGTCAGATGTATTGATGATGCAAGTAAAACAGTTTTATGTGAGGAATAAATAATAAAACCTCCTAAGTTAATGTGTCTTTAAATTAATGTGAAATGTTATTCCATTATTGAAACTTGTGTTAATGGCGCTAAATAAAATGCAATCTCTTTCTAACTGGAAACCAGCTTGCATTTTCCCTTGTTCTAGATTGCAGTCTTCATAAAATAGAAACCTCAGAAGGTCCTACTCAGTGGAAGGAACCTTCTTCTAGGTGTTGCCAATATGTTAAGATGCTAATAAAACTCAGTGTTATAAAATAAAGGCCACATCATAAATGGCAACAGAGTGCCCTCAGTGGGAACGATGCCTGAGATGCAAACACATGAAGCACCTGAAAGCAGCATCTCATGTTAAAACATGAATAAAATCTCTGGTAGAAATTTTCCCATACAATGCAACTGCACAGATACAGCATCATATTTATAGCTGCTACCTGCTGTTGAAGGGATTTTCTCCTGGGATGATATGAGTGCTGTCCTTCCCCACTAAGAGCTTGATGCGATCGTAGAATGACTTCACAGTTGGTGAACCGGAATGGCTCTGTTGTATGATGTCAAGAGGATCACGTGAACCCCGGCACAGCAGGCTATTTTGGCAAGTAGACTGGAGGCAGCAGTCTGGGTCTAGGCAGTCAACCAAGCCATCTGAAAGGTAAGAATCATCAAGACTCAGCCGGCTGCACAGTGCTATCAAGCAGTAATATCTAATCGACACCTGAAGGCACTGGGAAAAAATGTTAATGCTTACTCTTCATAACATTTTTACGCCATAAAACTGGTAATTGAACCAATAATGCAATAAGGATGAGACTTTCTCAAGTACACTGGTTAAATACCATTACTGATACAAGTAATTTAAACCAGTGTTAGATGAGAATCAATCCCAAAGAAATCTGTTAAGAGTTGAAAATAGGAAGAAGGAATAGTGGAAGGAGTAGAGGATTTTTTGTTTAGTTTTTTTGTTTATTTGTTTTGTGTGTGGTTTTTTTTTTTTCTCTTTTCAACTGTTTGCTTTACCAAGTTTTTTGATTTCCTTGCTGGGCTATAAGAGTCTTGAGAACTATGCTGTTTAATTTCATTTGTTCTGTTTGAGGAGATGAGGGAAGGAGATGGGGGTGACAGAGTCAGTTATCATTACCTAAGTAAAGTAAAAATTACATTGTACCCATTTTGGCAGTTCATAGGGAATTGCTGCTGGAATCCATTTCCCACAGATATCTGAATCAGAACTTGTTAGCATGCTTGGGTAAGGAAGGATCAGTCACAAAGCTGGTGGGTTCAGTCATTATATTACATGTTAGGTTGTACACCAAGAATGTTTCTTAAGAAGTATTTTTAAGAAAAATTAGAATTTAAACACCAGAAATTAAAATGGAATCCTCAATGGGGAGATCGATCTATATACTTAGATAAATCACAACTGACTATTTTTAGCACATACAGTAACAACTTCTAGCATCATCCTTTCCTTTGATATCATCATTTAACTGAAATATGTTCTCTCAATGGAGTTCTACTGTAATTTAGAAATTAATAGCCATTTACTTTAAAATATTATAATCTTTAACAATTTAGAAACATTTGTTCATCTACTCTGGCAAGAATCAGGCATTCAATCTGCAATCTACTTAGGTCTGTAAACTTTCAGAGACTCCCCAAGGCACATGCATCTGATTTCTGAATACAAATACAGCCTGGGCACATACTGAATATCATACACAAGAGAGAACATTCCAGTAGGTTAGTTGACAAAACTACTTTAGAATAGTATCATGACTCATGTATTTTCAAGATTTTCAAATGCACAACAGACCAACATTACCCCACACAGTGATAATTGGAACAATAACAACAACAGAAGAAAAACCAACCCAACCCCAAACCTATAAAACGCTTTCTTATTTTACAATTAGCCTTGTATTTCCACCAGATTCTATGTGCCTGAAATGACTGTTTCTGCTTTAAAAACAAAATTGCCAAGGTATGCTGACAATGTTCCGTTCAGCCCTCTAAGGAAATTTGACAAACTTGTTGTGAGAGCTATACATTGCTTTAAGGTCAGTCACCTATTCACATTAAGAGCTCCATATATCTTGAAATCTTTTGCAATGTGGTGATAGGAATTTTCTTTTTTGCTACAGTCCCTTTTCCACCCACTTTATATAATCATTGTAAGGACATCATTAGCTTCAGATTATAACTCAAGGCAGTTTTCCTATTAAGCTCTGAGAACTTTTTCTTAGCATCCTACATCCTTTCTGTTTGTGACACCTCTACAACTATGAACTTAAAGCTGCCCACTCTTTAGTCAGCTCAGTTCTTTTATTCAGACGACCACCAGTCAAGAGAATCCAATCAACACATTAGAAGTAACAGCAGCAAAACACTGGATATAAATCACTCCCTTTGACAAATTTACATTTACCTGTTCAAGCTGCATCATATTTTTGCTATACCTGTTATTAGAGGCGAGCATACGTTATGTCTGTAATGACCTCATCATGCAGCAGGTTATGGGACGCTGTGACCGAACACTTCTGATGACTCCATGAACTTTCAATTGGCATATCAATCTCTCAGCGTCCTGTCAGTCATGCGAATCACATCTTCATGCTCGCAAGCCCCCTTGGATATAGTCTGACATTACAATCTTCAGTAAATTACCCTGTCACTGCCAATCTCACCGTTATCTCACAAACAATCAAGCAGGCAATCAAACTGCTCTGAATTGCCAGTTCAGGACCTGGGAGGCTAGAAACATCTCCATTCAATACCAGGGAGAAACCTGTGTATGATTCTTTTCATGTAGGAAGGTTTTTATGCAGTTATGTGAATTCAGACTTGCATGCTTTCAGATGCTTACAAGAATATTTAGAAAAGACAGGCATATACCATAACATAAATATACATGATTTACTTGTTTGGAACATTATTACTTATAATATATGGCTATATTTCCCCATACTAATTTATTCCCAGATGGCAGGATTCGGGAGTTAGGATATTTTTGCCTTATGCCAACTAGTTGATCCAGCTTGTTGCAACGGCAGAGCTGAGGTATGGATCTGTTCAGCATACGCAGCCAGAACCTGGGCACTGCTGTTTGGTGTCAAAGGCTTGTACACCGCTATACTGTTTGCATTCATAGTTGCATTGCTGCTACTGTTTACTTTGTTCCTCTGAAATCTGTGACTCTATGTATGAAAGAGCATTCATTACTGGCAGAATCTATGTGTTTCTAGTCCATGTTTGCCTAATTTGCTATCCAGACATATTATCACAGAATGGCTGAGGTTGGCAGGGATCTCTGGAGGTCATCTGGTCCAACCCCCCTGCTCAAGCAAGACTACCAAAAGCCGATTGCCCAGGACCATGCCCAGACAGCTTGTGAATATCTCCAAGGATGGAGACTCCACAACCTCTCTGGGCAACCTGTGCTCAGTACCCCTCACGATAAAGAAGTGTTTCCCAGCATGTGTTGTGCCTGGGGTTGTTCTCCACCAGGTACAGGACCTTGCACTTCATGAGGTTCCTATCAGCCCATTTCTCCAGCCATATTGTACCATTACATATGAAGTGAAGTAAATCGTTACAGAATCATTCAGTTGCATTAGACTCAGTTGATTAAAACAAGGGCTAGAAAAAATGTAGCTTCTGTAAGAGAAAACTCTGCCATAAGCATGAATTTTAATTAGAATTCAGTACTTTGTTTTTTAATATATATTTCAGAGCTTGTCGTCTTCCAGATTTCCTCAGGCACACTGAATTATTTATATGGTTAATTCAATGACAAACCCCTCACCATTAGCCTCACCAAGATATTGCTGCTTTTCATAGCGTACACATCTGAGTTTAAAGTGGCCAGTTAGCAGCTCTGTGAAACTCTGTATGCTAAAGGAAAGAGACTGTAGAGGGAGTTAAGATGGTGCTGAACATCCTCCAACAATTTGAGACCAAAAGAAGTCCTGACTTGGCCTTAACTGAGAAGAAAGAAATAGGAAATGTTGATCTGATTTAAACTGGCAGCACAGTATTAGCTCTCCATTGCTGTTTGTGGTTCTTCTGAAATCCCAAATCTTTTCAGAAACAAAGCAAGTGACCTGGTATTCTTCTTGAAGACTTCACTTCTGCTAACGGATACACACATTTCTTGACTTTCCATGAACTCTTCCACATGAGTCTGCTTTTTGGCAGACTTAACTATACAGCAAAAAGAAAATTTTCAAGTATTACATGTAAGTAGAATAATCCACTCGTGCACACCATATTTTAAGATGGCCTTATTATTGTGCTCATCTTGAACATCATTACAAGGCCTAAAAAGCTTTCAGTAGAAACAGTGATATATATTACTGCTAATGTATTTAGAACCTCTTATCATCAATTTTCTATAACCACTGAATATATTCTCATCACGTTCAGGTCACTGGATTCCAGAATTGTGCTACACCTTTCCTTGGAAAGCTGATGCTTGAGCTATTGTGGTTTGGGTTTTTTTTCTTTAACTCCTTCACGTAAATCATCTTTAGTTTCCACTCTTCATCAAACACTTGCAGGTTGTGCTTCAGGTTCAATTCATGATGCACGTTAGAATGAGGCAACTTTGACCTGACATCCAGCTGCCTGAGAAAATGCTTTCGGTACCCAGCAGGGGTCAATTTTGTTTCCAACCCCAAATTTCTGAGCACAAGCTCAGCAGAGGGCATCCTTACACTTCACTAGCTTTGGAAGCTGGTGACTTTCGGAGCCTAATTCCTGGAAATTTTTCTTTTTCCCATAAACATTTCAGACTGATGATTAAAATAGAGGCAGGGGCGGAGGGGGAGGGGGAACAGCAGCTACTACGAACCCTGAGGGCAAAAGGGCCTTTGATCACTCTAAGGGCAAATTAGTTAATTTATCATGATCCGATTTTAATTATGTGTAGTATTAATATACCCAAGGTGAAAGAATTAGAGATGCTCTCTCAGACTATCAAAAGAGTAGGCCTCCTCTCTGCCAACACAGAAATATTTTAATTGAGCTCCAAAACCGCAGAACTGTTTCTACAGACAGGCTATTCCACAGCCCAGTATATCTTATTACCATTAAGTTTTATCTAATTTTTAACCCAAATGTTCATTTTTGTAGCTTGATCTAATTACTGTTAGCTATATTGGCATACATCATTCAAAACAATTCCTCAGAAGCTGCTAGTGCTAAAAAGAAAGGAAGTGCTTCTAATCCTGTTCCAGCCCTGTTCCTCAATTAGCCAAACTGGAAAGCCTCTCTGTAAACTGTCAGGATAGCCATCGTACCACTGGCTTTTATAACAAACTGTGAGCATGAGTATTTTCAGAACCATAAAGCTAAACCACAGCTGTCCTTCAGGAAAAGCTGGTTTGTAAACCCCAAATTGTGGCAAAGTAGAATAAACCTGACTTCTGTGTAAGCTGGGTGTGCCTCTGAATGCCCCAAATCCTCCCTAATGAGGTTTTAAAGTACCCTGGAACATGACATTGGTAGAGCAACAGCCCCGCTTCCCTCATCCACTCAGGATCCCTGTGCCGCCCAGAGCTCCAGCAGTCGGGAAAACCCTCATCCCTAAGAGCATCAGCTGGAGGAAACTCCTGCAGGTGTAGCTCCAGCTACGCCCTGAGCGCTTGGTGGTCCTTCGGAACCTGTGAATACTGGTGGATTATTGATGCTCCAACTTCAAACCACACTTCGCTTAGAGCAGAGTTGACCTAGAGGGCTCCCGGATGAAAACAATCTTGAAAAAAATGTTTATGGAGTTCTAGTGTACATATGGATACCTATGCAGCAACTGGTGGCTTCTTAAACCGTGGAATTTGCAGTCACTAAGTTTCTTGCTTTCGCTTCTCCATGGGTTATAAGAGCATGTTATTGTAGTAACATCTCCCGTGAGGGACAGCGTTAGGATAAGCTGGCTAATGTGTGTAAAGGCGATTAGAGGCTGACATGAAGTTTTAACAAAATCACATACAAGCACACTCATTAGCTCTTGTCAAACTTACATAATGTCTAGTTTTGATACAGATTTTATACTTGAGCCTACATGACTCACTCTGGCCCCCATCCACAATAGATTTCAACTACTCATTACATTTAATGTTCTAAAACTGACTATTGTACAGGCTCTGAGAAGGTATTTTCTGTGCCAAGAGTATTCTGGGTATTTATATTGAGAACTTCATAAAATCTTTTGTCTGTGCTGAATTAGGGACCCCTGCTGAGGCAATGCTTGTTGAGGCAAGCTAAATTACATGATTTGCTTTTGTGCTGTGAAATACTTGTATTATCTTAAATGTCACGAGCCTGATGCAGTATCAAGCCACAGGATTTGTAATTTTCTAAAAGCAATTTTTTTCTAAATGTTTATTGCAGGAAGACACTTCTCTTTTCTTTCTATTTTCTTTCTGTCTAATTTCAGAGATGAGTTTTCTAAGACAACTCAAATAAACAGCCTTTCAATCAGTCAAGTGCACTGTCCTGACAGTGAACTTCTCTAGAAATGTATTTTTCTCGTGAATTGAAGAGAATTCATACCAGAGCAGATAGCTGGCTTTATCTCATTCATTATCTTTAATGTATTGTGCCAAACAGAATTACCGCCAACTGTACTTCTTGGTGGGGTTACAGCTATATAGTAACAAACTGAAGGGCAAAATTTGCCTTCTGAGATATGCACAACTCTCTTTGGAAAGCCGAGTGGAAATAAATTAAAACCTATTTTAAAAAGAATGTCCCACTTTAAATAACAAAAAGGAATTCCTCATTCTATTATTTAGCTTAGTATTCTATACTGCTATGGGTTGCTTCCTTTCCTTCCCCACCCAATTTTAGTCCAGATAATTACATTTTGAGGAGAAATATGATCTGTGAAGTGATATAAGCAGTGATTGCATTTAAGTTTGGGTTTTTTTGGTTGTTTTTTTTTTTAATCTGCCTGCATCTGTCCTCTCCATCCTGATCAAATCTGAAACAAAACAATTTAGCAAAATTCTGGGTATTTTCTGTTTTTCCTATCTCTGACACTACATAATTTAACTGTCTTGTCAATAGAAATTATAAACAGGAGTACAGTAATTTTGAACAGATGCAAAAGGTGAGAGAAGAGAAAAAAAATGGAAAAGAAAAGCCTAGAAAGACCAATCCCAGTGGGCAATACGGGCTCCTGCCAGGGCTGCTTCTGCAGAGGCCAGAGTTTCTTCCTAAATATCTCTCCCAAATTATCCCATCGAGTTCAGGACAAAGGCCCCTCAAACATGAGCTCCTGCATCGAACATCTAGTGAAACTATTCTTTAGAAAAGAAATATGATTTTTGCTATGCATTACATTGTCCATTTTACTTGGAGGCACTGTAAGGTCTAAGGTGAAATCTAGTTAAACATACACAATTTATGAAGACTGTTCCGAGATACTAAAAACATTTTTTCAATTTAGGAACAAGCAAATTATTATAAAATATTTATTGTAAAAAGATGGTTATAAATAGCCACTGTAGTGATTTCCTTATGCAATATGTCAAAAGAAATATGAACTTAAAAAGTAATGTAACTTCTCCCATTCCTCAAAATAACATTTCTAACCCCTTAATTTCCTAAAATAAATCCACAGTGAATTAAATGGGTTATATATGTCTATTGGGGGGATTATACATTGTAATCACAATTATAGGTCTTAAAATAAAGCTATTTCTAATCCCTCCAAAAGATGCTTAATAACTATTAGACTACTGAGGGACTGATTAAGGAAAGGGATTAGATTTAAAAGTGGCCACAGTGGGTAAATTACATAATCCAAACATGTTTTGGAAAACAGAAGCATCTTCCAATTTAAAAAGATCTTAAAAGTGAGTCAATGCCAAAACCCCCTTACCTTTCAGTTAGGCTTCCTCTTTAAAGACAAATAAATAAACAAACAGATAAATAAAAGATTTTCAAGTCCTTTCAGCAAAGTAGCCTATGCACCACAGCAACCCTAAACAGGTTCATAATGAAGACCCAGTTAAGCCCATATCTAGATTTGACAAGTGATGGTAAGGACAAATACAGGTGAATTTCCCAGTGCTACCTTGGATCGTGCACAGCTCTACCTGAGCAGCCCTAAGAGGAGAAAACAGCTTTGGACACTCTCTCCTCTCTCTGCTCTGGAATCCCGTTTTACGTGAGTAATACACACTGACATCTCATTTAAAATGAAGATTTGTAAGTCTCAACAAGTCAGGGACACATCTGCCTCTTCTAGGAATAAACCAACTAAAGGGCATTAATCTAAAATTGAAAGAAAATATTAAGTATAATCTTTCATTTTTCTCTTTTTGAACTATGGTATAGAGTTTGCATTGTGGCAGATAATAAGACAAAACAGGACAAATGGGAATCCCTTTGGAGTCAGTGGCAATGCTCTTCTTGACATCCATGAAATGAAGACTTGGCCCAAGGCCTTTGAATCTGATTGTGAGATACAATTGCAATAAGAATGGCTGAACAGTGAAAGAGCTCCAAAATATGCTAAATCTGTTGCCTCATGGGGAAGAATGGAAGACAGAAAATGATAGTTCCACTTCAGTGACACACTGAAGCAACTATATTTTAACAACATGAATAGATGGACAGAAAGGAAGGAGGTTCAGCTGTCCAGGTAAAGACCTTATTTAGGCAAAAAATTGTATTTTTAGCTACCCTACTGCCTTTTGAAAGAACAGCTTCCATCTTCAGTACTACTCCAGAACTACTTGCTTATGTTAACAGAGCAATGTTGGTAATGGAGCAGCAAATGAGTTCAACATTTTGTTGCAAATAAACTCAGTTGAGTTTCAAATGAAAAGAGGCCATTTCTTTAACTTCCAATAATCTTGCACTTCATGTGAAACTTGGGGTTCTGGTAACTAGCTGAATCTTTGACATTGATTCCCATAGTACAGTTTTCAGCTTCGTCTAATCAGAAAACTTAATTTTATCTGTTCCTTTATATACACAGTCACAATTACCTAAAGATGCAGCCTGAAGCACAGAGCACACATCCCTTCCTTCCGCTCCGTTCCTGCACACTCCTGTGGTCTCCCCTGCGTTAGCACTGATAAACATACAGGTCGCAGGACGTGTTCCTGGCCAGATGTGTAGTGACCAGACACATCAAGAGCAGTACAGCTTAAGGCAAAGGCAGAGCTGCACTCTGAGATACTAAGTATTAAGTGATTAACATTATATTCAGTTGTGAGTTTTGTTGTAGCTCTAGTAACCGACAATTTGACAAACTGATGGGAATGACAATGACTCTTGTCCTTACAGTGCATATTGGAAAGGATCCCACGCCATCTCAAAGAAATCTGGAACTCCAGATATAATCAAGCAAAACCAGCAGAAATCACCAAGGCGTGACAGAGACCGAAGAATACTGCAGTGCCACGCAGCCCGTGGGTAACTCTCAGCCTGCACCGTGTACAGAACACAGCATGGCTGAATCAAAGGATTTGTCCGTTCGGTTTTTCAGGTATACCTTGCAAGTATGTGGAGAAAGCGCTAGCTGAACAGGTGTTGAACACCACCTAAGCTCCCCTACAGAAAAACTCTGCAGAAACGTAGTAAGGATGAGACTGTTGGAAAGCAGTAATGATGTCGGATTCAAGTACTGAGCTAAGGGTCAGAAGACAAGAGATTCATTTCTGCCTTCATCATAAAATCCCCATGTGAAAATGTGTGGGTCAAATGGACTTTTCAGGTTGTTTGGACCTTGGAAAAGGCATAGATTTTTAAACTCTCCACACTCCCACAAGAAGCAATAAGCAGTAACCTCTCTAGCCTCTAGAAAAAAAACGAATTCAACCTACAAGCGTTGAGAACTTCTGAAGAGTTCTCCCCTTAATCTTTCTAGCCTTCAGCTAGACCAAACACTTTTCGTTCAGGTGCAACTATGGTAGGCCAGAAACCACGCACCTTGTACAGTAATGCTGGTTAATATTATATGTGTTGTATGGCTTATTTATTCTATGTATTCTTTGACTTCTGTGAACTACTATTTGCCTTCCATGAACTCAGTTTTAGAATTCTGCAATTTTAAATTGGGATGAACAGCTGAATGGTCTCACTGGTCATTTTTTTTCCTGTTTGCCTATCTATTTTACAAGCGCAGAATATTATCTTGGATAGGTAAGTAAACATCTTATTTCAGTATTTCTAATAATGTTTTCCAAACTCATTCCTTGTTTTGAGGAAAATCTGATGATACATCCGTTTTCAAATTTTCCTTTATAATCTTCAAAGCCTATAAAAATTGCAAACCTAAGCAGTTCACCTTTTAGTGTCTTACACTGCATATTAACACAAGTTTAGTGGGTTTTGTTGTATAGTTAAATGCCAACTATGTAATTTGGCAGCTAGATTTTGCTCTTTACAGTTCAGTAACAGCTATAAAGCAGGTTCCAGTTTTCTGAAATTGAATCAGCTCTAGCACTTTTAAAGTATTTCTGTAAGCACTGATCACATCTGAAACCAAGGAACTAACAGAGGATTTACAGATTAAAACTAGCAGATGATATTCAGATGTGGTTAATATCTTGTAATCAAACCCAAATATACCTGTTCCTCAGTTTGGGACTTACAAACAATTTCTGCACCCTGAAATCTTTTATAAAATTAAAGCACCCACCTCAATGACAATTTTACCCTAGAAGCAGCCATTCAAATAAGCCAAATGTTTCTCTGCAGTTTTAGGAAATACTGTAAAACATTTATTAATCAGCAAAACCCAGATGTGCTCTTTAGATCAATTATTGGCCAAAGAAAAGCAAAGGAGTCTTAAGGAAGAAAGCTGCGTCTGATGTTTGATTTTTAACGAAGAGCAGAAGCACGTGAAAAAGAATCTACGTGACTTACTAAAGACATTGTAATGAAAGGAATAAGAAAGCTACTTCAAATGAAGTAGATGGATTAAGCAATCTTGTTCAGATGGCACAACTCAGAACTGCTTTCAGCCCACCATAGGCTAATACACCATGGAAGGCTCTACAAAACGAGAGAAACTAAAGCCATCTTTGAAGGTAAACACAAAACACAAATTCTATATTGCATAGGGATATGCCTGATAAAAGAGCGGGAAAATTGAACAGGGGTGTCAAAGCCTTACCGTATACGACTGTTCAGTGCAGCTCACTCAGCCCTTTAAAATCTGGCACGTGAACTGTGCAATAGGACAGCGAGCTACAACCACTTACACAGGTTGCGGACATGAGAACACGACGCGGGCCTCTAGCACCGAGCTGAAAAACTATTGCTAAATGTCCTGCTCGGTCAGCTGCCATGCGTGTGCACACGGGCACAGTGAGTTGTTTTGCGCCAAGCGCCCGCAGGAGAACGTTGTGGTCTGCTGGGCCACGCTCTCCACCGTGGGCTTCGGTGGGATGCGGGGTGGGACCGAGCGCGCCGCCCGCTCCCGAGCCAGGCGTCGCGGGTCACCGCGTCTCTCCCCAAGGCCACAGCTCGCTCAGTCTCATCCGTTTCAAAAGAAAAGCACCACCACCACTTGACAGCGATGGCAGGCGAAGCCTTCCCAAGCTAACGTGACTCAGGAAGGCGGCGCGTATAACGCTCTGCTCTTTAGGGACTGGGAATTGAAAGACTCGTGCTCACCTCCCTCGTTATCCTTGTTATCGGCACAGGCGGTTTCCATGGCAACGTTGCATCCAGGCCCCCTCCAGCCGGTCTGGCAGACACACTGCCAGCTGTTCTGACCCAGCGTGCATCTCCCGTTGCCATTGCACAGATCAGGGCAGCCATCTGGTCGAAGAAATGGAGAAGGTAAGTACAAGACACGCTCGTTCGCACAGCCGCTCAGACTTCTGACAATATTACTGTGCAGACAAAAAAGCTCGTTTCTGCTGGCGGGACAAACGCTTTCCTGGCCCAGAGCCACAGCCCTGGGCTGGAGAGGCAGGGTAAGGAAAGGGGATACCTCAGAGAAACGGGGATTTAACTCAGGCCAAAAGGCAGGAGGAGTCCTACCAACAGCCGTCATACATGTTTTAAGAACCCTGTAAAGGCTCAGACTTTGAGTTGATAGAAATTACAGTCTGCTGACAGAAGATCACAGCCTCTTATTTCTCCCACCGTATGTGTGCGTGCGTACACGTATACGTGGGAGAACGTCGTCTTCAACAAGCATGTCAATGTTCAGAGTGCCTTTTATACTGTGCACTGCATAATTCTCCAGAGCTTCTCTAAACACAAAGTTTAAATAAATAGTTTTGAAAATATTTTCCTTTAATAGTCATTTTAAAAGATGTACTCATTTAATACTAAGTTTACTTATATTATAATGTAGCATTTTGTGCTTTCTGAAAGACACGTTAGAAGAGCTTTCCCACAAAAGATGTATGTTTTGAATTGACTATGGGTATGATGTGACATTGTATAGCAAGAGCTGAATTAGGAACAAAAATATTAATTAGCTAAGGTGCTTACATGTTCTAACAAAATGTCCATAGGTAATAGAATACCTTGACTGCTTTTTCCTGAAACTAAATGAGTCTCAGGAGGCACTACTGTATCTTACTGAATATTCATTATGAAAAAGGGTAAGAAAACCAAATTTAAGCCTTGGTATATACAATCAAATCCATCAACACCCAATCCACACAAGCATGCGTATTTGTCTGTGGAGGTGATGATAGAAGATTTGAGAGTCCTGCAGCAGACCTCTCATAGCACCTTTTCATTAGTCTGAGCAGGAGGAGAAGGCTGTGTTGCCATACTGACAACAGATGTTGGATCCCAATCATTCACAAGCTCTCTCGTTTGGGTTGGAAATACAGTCTAATCCTGCCATCTCTACAACCACCAGAGATCATGGAATAATTAATTTCATTGCTGTTGGTCTTGGGCAGAAAATTTAATCTCAAAACAGCTCACAAAGCTTCACGCTCTCTCATTTTCCCCTCCACCAGCAGCGACGGGTCACTGTTGGCATCAAGATCTGCAGGAACCTCCCGCAGCCTCTCGGGTCTCACCGATTAGCTGGGTTAGTCCTTTGCATTTGCCACCGTGACCCCAAGCTGTGACTATTAATTAATAGTACTCCACTCCTTTCCCCAGGCATTTTAAGAGCACCAAGGAACTAATGGGCACCCTACCAGAGTGTGGATACTCTTTTCACCAACTGTGAGTGAGGAAGGCGACACTGGGAAATATCCTGAAAGCAAATAAATATGTTTTCTTTGAGCAGCACCACTCAGATGTGCAGCACTGGAGAAAGACTAAGATGACAGTGTGTCACCTTTGTGCCCCTTGGCCTCTGCAGGTTACGGGGAATAGGAGCAACTGTCAAACTAGCACAGCTTTCCTGCCAGTGCTGAGAGGTTGAGTAGCCTTCCAGAAGTCACTAATTTACACTGCCTCTGTGTTTCTAGAAACCTGTTCAGAAAGCCACAGCTCTGAGTTCATGTCTCTTCCTACTCCTCCCAGCTGCCTTTGCTGGAGCCAAGTGATGTTACAGAGAAGTTCCTCTGGCCCCATGCTGGTTTTCTCACTGCTGCAGGAGTTGCTCATGCAGGAAAGTGGGCTGCCTTGTATCCCTGGTACTCACACAACTGGTATCACAATATGTAAGCATTCACTTTTACTATTCCTCATTGGGCTGTTGCCTGATACATTCATAGTCCTATTAAAATTTAATTAATCACTAAGTAGTCCACAGCCACGTTAATTTTCAATGTAATTCCAAAAGTTTTCTTTACTATTTTTTTTTTTTAAATGAATGCTGGGCCTGTAGAAGGTGCTGGACTGAGACCTCTGAGACCTCAGCTGTCCCACAGAAAAGGTTCTTTATAGATAACAGCAATCAAAGTTGCTGTGCATTGTCCTACCAAGGTGCCTGAACCCGCACCATTTCTAGCAGTGGCACAACAGCTTGATCTCCACCAAAGCTCTGTGGAGTGAGACACCAGACCCCTGTGAACAGAGCCAAGACCATTCAGTTAATTTTACACAGAAAGCTATCAGCAGATAGAGACAAGTCCTAGAAGTTTTATTTCAATGCTGTTCTGTATTAAAAAAATACAGTGCCCCTTTCTCTTAAATGTAAGGTTATTTTGGCATTACATATCTTAGCTATAAAAAAAATTGCACTTACTTTTGCAGCACAGGTAATACATTTTCAAGGCATTTATTTTATCTTTTTCGTCAGGTTGTTTGAATGACTAAAATGATAATGTTTGAAGGGAGGCATCATACTGAAGGACAAATTATTTGTTTTAAATGAAAAACAAATAGTAATTGTGAATATATACACACGGTTGGCTTTATACTGAGGCACTGAAGAGAATTAAATCACTGAAGCAGTTTGCTTTGCAGCATATGAGCAAGATGAAAACATGAACAGTAGGGAGCTAGCAAAATCTCTGAAAAGTTTTACGTTCAGCTGGGGATTAATGGACGTGACTTTGCGTTTAGCTTAAAGAGAGAAGCAAGCATCACTGGTATAGACATGATGTTGCTAGGAAACACCTGTTGCTACCTCTATACAGTTTATTTAACTGTGGCCTTCCAAAGACAGACTTTGTGTTTCAATAACATAAATATCAGAAGGAAGGGGAAAAACCAGCAGTAGACTACAATAAGACCCAAGTACTTGGACAATAATGTCTTCCTTAAAAAATCTATTAAATTAATGATGTATTAATTTTCAAAACAGCTTTAAGTAATGGACAACTATTTAGATATTTTGCATGGTTATGTGTGTTTCTGTACATGCGTGTGTGCATATATGCATTTCTGTTTATGCCTATCTTTCTTCAAGCAAACATTTACATAGCATTATAGTCTGTTAGACCAAACTTTGTTCTAACAGCCTGTTGACCAGCTAGACAACAGAGCTCCATTGTGAGCTATTAATAACAAGTTTTCTTCTAAAAAAGTTTATATTTAGGCAGTGCACTGAATATCTCTTTTTAAATCTTCCTACACTGCATGTGCATAATGACGAGTACCGATGAACGCCCTCTGCGCACAGAGCATTCGGACGTGGCTAATGGGCCTTGGTGCCCTTCGATGGGTTTTGACAGTGGACAAGGTCGCAAAATGCCTAACCGAGGAGCCCTCAGAGTCTCAGCAAATGCTGCTCAGTGCTCACAGCTGGACATACGATCTTTGCTGGAAACGCACACTGTGCAAAGCATATCCTAACACTAAGTGCTTTGTTAAAGCTTGCTTTCATTCTGCAGTCCTAGCTCACACTGAGCAGTGCATTACCTCCTGGCTGTCTTACGAATTCACTCACAGAGTAAGGTAGTCAAGGAGAGAGTAAGGTAGTCAACATCTAACCTTAAGAAGTAATCTGCCATGGTATGAAGCTCTCAGTCACAGCACAGAAGAGGGCCCTTCACGCTAAGCAGACAGGTTGCTATTCCTGGTGTGCAGAGAAATTCTACTCATCTTTTCTATTACAGTATGCTTAATGGAAAATGTCAAAAAGCTAGGTTAAAAAAGAAGAAAGTGCTTGTTTAAAGTGCTAGATTGACAACCTATTTATTTACAGAGCAGGCAGAGTACAGGCAACAGCATTTCAAGCGTCTTACACTTTTCTAGCAAAGTCTCAGCACAGGTTGCTGCTGCTGCTAGACGTGAAACACTAATGCAGCCTCCCTTCTTTTTCAGTCTCCAACTTGCCTGTGGGACTGGTAACTGGGAGCTTTAATACAGCTACATATGCATTTACAATTAAAACAGCAAGAAAGATTTCAATACTTTTTTGTAATGTAGTGTCAGGAATCTGTGACTGGCATTGTGAGGGCTCATCAGAGTCAGAGAAGGTTTAAAAATCAAAATACTAAAATTCATTCCTCTCTATACCACAGACAGACAAAATGCCCAGCACTCATGTAAAGTGAAAGCTGGAAGGCAGTGGTAAAGAAAAAGGAGAAAATAAAGGCATTCTATCTCTGGATCTAACAGCAAATGATGTAAACTGGTGTTTGTATATATGAGATCCCAAAACACTTTTTAGCATTCTCACTGAACAGAACAATCTCTATTATCTTGCAGTTCTGGAACACTAGGGCTAGTGTTTAATGCCTGAATTTATTTCCTCTCTTAGTTTTTTTTTTTTCCAACTACCCAACTAAATTGGAGTAACAGGACAAATTCATTAAATGGATTTCATTGTATTTCTTGCTTCTCTTTGTTCAAACAGGCTGTTACATTCTTAACTTGCTCATAGTTTAAAAAGCCCATTTCTCGGCACGTTAATATCATACCACAACTACAGTGGTAAGTAGCACAAGAATGCTGACTCTCATGGATCACAACATGGGCTTGAAGACAACCCTGGAACTCTACAATTTGGTAAGCAAAGATTCAGCAAATTTATCTGTTTCAGTGCACGGGGACACTTGCCCCCTATATACCTACGTTGTTTCTCAGTATGTGAAAGCCCTTCACTTACATTTCCTCAGCTTATCCATTCCAATGCACAAATGATGACAGTACATTAACATGAAAGGAACTCTGGTGATACATAGTACAAATGAATACTCAATAGCAACATGAGAAGACTGTGGCTTAAGAAAAAAAAAAGTGTGGTATATTTGCCATAAAATAGTTGAGTTCCTTCTTCTAGGAATGAATTAGATTTCTGTCTCTTGATGGTGCCTATTACCAAGAAGAAGAGGATCTACCATGGATGCTAAGTAAATAGTGTAATCAGAAGAACAGGGCACTATTTAACAAAACACTATGAGAAGTGAGAACATGTCAATATGATGAAGAGTATTTAGTCAACTACTACTATATATATACACTTATTACGTTCATCTTATTTCACGTTATTAATATTCATGGAGAAAAGGGATTAAAAAGGTTTGAGACCTTTGGTTAGACACAATAGGAAAAGCAAGTTCCTGTCTGAAAGCCCTTACAATCCAAAAGACAAAATGAGCTTAAAATAATAGATTTTGTTATTTGTTTGTAAAGGTCCACATTGCCACAGTCCATGATGGGGCCTAGAAGATGCTATAACAATACAAATTAAAGTGTTTTTCATAACAACAACAGAAAAATAAATAGTGAGTCTAGAAAACAACAAACATTGCTGTTACCGAGGTCATTGTGAGCAAAATTAAGTCTACTGCTTCCTCAAGGCCTATGTAAGCTTTTTCTGTAATCTATTTCTGCAGCTTCATATTTTCAAAACTTACAAGAGATTTATGAAAAGCTGAATTTAACAAGAAAGTCTGCAGAAACATTATGAATAGTAAACGAAATCAATATGGACAGTGCTTGTTTCTAAGAAAGTGATAGTGCCAGATATATTTATGAGAGAATACTCATAGGTTTCATCTACAATGAAATTATTCTGAGACTAAATTGTAATGATTAATTCATTTTTGAACTCAGCAAATTAATTTCCAGTGTCTAGGCAGTACATCAAAAATTCCAGTCAATTTTGGGTAAATTCTGCACAGAGTTCCTTTTCATTCCACTGATACTCACAAACTCCAAGTGTACAAAGACACATGTACCCAGCTACCCAGGCATATATAGATTTTTCCTTTGCATAAACTACTTTAAAACTCCAAAGCAAACATTTTAAGTAAATCAGAATATAAAGACACGCTGTCCAATTAATTTGTGGTTCCAGTCTAGACCGTCATAATCATCAGAACTCCCACTTATGGTGGGGCCAATCATTCTGAAAAGAAGGAAGGGAAAGGGCAGCCAGGGAAAGAGAAGTTAGAGAAATCTTGTTCTTTTTAAAGTTTTCAAACTTTGAAGGAATAGGTAGCCTCTTAGTATAATTAAAGGAAAAAGGGGAATAGGAGAGATGGCGGAAAAAAAGTAAAATCTCCCTAGGTGATATCTCGTAACCACTTAGAGAAGCAGACAATGTTTTTAGCCTCTACTCTGTTTCTACATGGAAAACTAGATGTAAATTTAGAGGTTACATTTTCTGTCTTCTTCTGATCCAAAACTGTCTGTCAGCCATGTATCCTCCAAACTCCTCCAAACAATGTCTCCAAGCAGATAGAATGGGTTCCCAGCACCTCTCTCCATTTAGTGCACATGTAGTGCAGCTATAGTCTGGAATATACTATCTCCTGTTTATATTTCCGCCTAACCTCATTTCACACAGCCTTATCCAAAGCCCGCTGGCAGTCCGTGGAGTCTTTTCTTTCACTTGAATTGACATTGGACCAGCTGGTCCTATGGGTGAAGATGCCCTGCAGTACAGACTATGTTGTACAGCACGGTGTTTTCTCGCTCACAGGATACACATGTGTTTCAAGGGGAACATTTAAATTACATTTAAATCCTCCTCTTCTCATTACAGCTGTTAACTACAGAACTGTAGCAAATAAAAGTATTCTGGGATATGATGGTACCTACAGAATATAGAGAAATGACATAAAAGCAGTAATGATAATAGCCTGTTTAATTTGGATTTTAGAGGATAATCACTGTTTTCATATTTTCTGTTCATCCCTTCAGTGAGTTGCTGGTGTGCCTATAGCTATCTAGCAAATAATAAATGAGGTACACAGAATGAGGTACCTAGCAACATTGAAAATAAAATTATGCTTTTTATTTGCTATTGTTATTTTTTAATCCTTCAATTCCAAAGCCTGCAGGGCTTAGTTAAAGCCAAAGAAAGGGCATACAAATAAAAAGGACACATAGTATTATGGTAGGCACACGCAAGTTATTTTCTACAGAGCAATATTTCAACTAAAATAAACCCAAACCCCAAACATGTAACTAAATATATGTCAATGCAATACAGTATTGGTTGAGTGAGAGTTTGGACAGTTCCAGAACAGGCTAGAGAGCCATGCAGAAGCACTAGCACAGGTCTTCTAAGGAGGATAATCACACAGAGTGACAAATTGCTAAGAATTAACCCAGCTTTTCATTGTAATAAAAGGCCCGGTTTCACCGCTCCTGTACCACAGCAGTCCTGCTTGCGTTTCCAGAGAGTGCTCACGCAGAGCCGGAGCTTCTCTCTGGCGCTGAAGCATTTGTCACCAAGATGCTCTGACTGGCTTCCTTGCTTCTTTTTTTTTCCTTTTTATTTTTTAGAGAAAACATTTCTTTTTAAATTACCCAATAGCCTAAATATTTCTTTAAGCTATTTATCAAACAAAGGAATGTATGGAATAAATAACTGCTTGTAGATGGGTAGGGGGAGACGAACACATGCCTGAGTTAAAACTAACGAATGGGCCAGCTGCAATTTTATTTATTGAACAGGCTGAAAAAAATGGAAAAGCCGAGAAGTAAGTTTTAAGAATCCTGAATCCCTCCACTGTAGTACCTTCTGTGAAGGCAGATAATTATGAATGTTAAGTAAGGTTCCTTAAATTGCCTGGGATATATATGCCATAGAATTTAGAAGGAAATTCTGCTATCTACTACATAGCTATGCAATTTCTGTCTTTCACATGTAAAGGCAGGAATTCAGAGAACTTCCAGCTTTCCAAACAAAATAGGAAAATGTGAGAAAAACATGTGTGTGACTGTTTAGAAGAAGAGAATTAAACCTCACACAAAGGTGAACTGTTGGTATTAACAAGGAAGTCTCAAGAAAAGTCACTTATATCTTTCTGAAAAAAAACCCTACAGAAAAGATACAGACACAAAAACCAACCAACCAACCAAACAAACCACCCCCTGCCAAAACCAGAGGAAAGCTCATGTTGCAATATAGGTCACAAAAATTTGAGATTGAAAAAACCCCCATGGGTGTGAGAGCATCACGCCTTGTTAACAAAGGATTGTTCCCAGCAGTACAGTCCATTTTATCCAACTTCATTTTAAGCGACTCAAGCAGATGGGCTCCCATTACTTTCATCGGGGGAGACACCCTCGAGGTCTCCCTCTTGTGCACAACCAACAGAGTTCTCTAACTGTCACCAGCTTTTGGTGTGACCCCCCTTCAAGCTGCTAACAGCTGGGCAGGGAAAAGAGGGTGACAGTTTGTGCTACACTGTCCTGAGACTTGAGGAAACCAAACAGATCAATAATCACAAAATCCTTGTCTGCTCAGAAGCTTGTGCAAACACAAAGAGCTGAGCCCAAGAATTTGGGCTATTTATAGATATAAAAGACAGTTTCAAGAAGGAAGGGAGACTGCATTGATGGGAAGTTTAGTCGTAAGACTGAGAAGCTTCTGCAATGGTACGAGTCCCAGTGCTCCGCTGTAGGCAGGAGGCCAGATCCAGCCCTGCAAATGTGGGATGTCCACAATATCCCGCCACCACACAGCCCCCACATCTCCCACTGACTGCAGGCAGGGGTAGGGGATGGTACGAGGGCAGCGTGCTGTCTGCGTGCCCCGATACTGCTAACCTTAACGTGAAGATGCATCACATCCTGCACAGAAACCAAATCTCTGCACGGTGGCTTTATCAATGATCAGGTGACGATAGTTTGGGATGTGCACCAGCATAAGCAAAGTAGTCACACGAAATATATGGACATAAGTAAAGACACTGCTGCAGCCCAAAAGCTACAGCATAGCTGCGTAGTTTCTTCTATAGGCTAAGCAGATTATTTGCTGAGATTTTGAGCAAGAGCTAAAATTCAACCCTAGCAGCACATTCAGGTTACACAGTGTATTCTTTTCAAATAAGACTCATATTCAACTCATATTCATATACCCAATAAAAAAATACATAAAAGATGCAGTAAAATTTGTATTTAAGATAGCTGGTTCTTTCAAATTAATCTTACTGTAACAAAATCCATTTAGAATATAATTCTGGGTGAAATTGCATTCATAAAACCAGTACCACAACCATAATCTTTTATTGTATTAATGTTTCTGATATCGGATACAAGGACTGGCATTATCCTTTGTAATATTTAATATCGTTTCTGAGAAAGAAGCCTTCTCAAGTTGGATTTATCTCTAAAATAACGTCTATATAACTAGTTTAGTGGCAGTGTAATGATAAAGTGACCTATCAGACAGGATGTGTAAATTCAGTCAATTGAAGAGTAACAAGCAAAACATTGACCTCATATTTAAAAGAATATATAACCCAATTACAATGTAGTAACTAAAATCCCTACATTAATCACAGCGTTATGGCAGGCAGTTTCAGTCATTCGTTCATAAAAATTAGGATTCACACAGTAATTGCTACTCAACCTCCTTGCACACAATGCAATTTGCTTTTTTATTATTTGAAATATGCGGCAGTCATAGCTTTTCAAAAATGTGCATTTGAACTTTTTTGAATAAATGTTTTGGTAAAGTGTTGGTATACCTTTAGATGTACTTATTAACTACAAAGCTTCAAGAATCTCATATACACTGATGCACAAAGTTGTGTCACATTTCCATACTCCTTACCCATTCTACCCTCTTCGTGTCATAGGGAGAGACAAAGAGGAAAAAATACGACATAATTCTTATGTTAAGTGATATCTGTATCTGGCAAAAGGATATTTGATATTATGCTGTCAAATCCCAGACATTAGAAGTCAAAAGCTCAGTTTCATTTGGCTAACTGAAATTTATCAAATTCAACATAAATGACCTAATTTTTCCTTGTTTCAGGCAGAAAACAATCCAAAGCCCTAATTTTACTATTGTTAACAGCTAAGACAATGTATGAACTCAGAATCATACCCAACTTACTGAAGTACCTGGAGTATTCTATTCTAACTTTGGAGGAAAGCATGAAGTCATGTGGTTTTACAGGTTTTTCTAGTTTCATGTTCCTTTATGCAATTTTGACACCGAGCCCAGATAACAAAGGATGCTGCTACTCCATCCCGCACTCCCAGGCAGACTACGCTTGCTGGTGGAGATGGCGTGGTGCCATGCTTACCCAAAGTTGAACCCAATTTAATGATGCTGTGAATGCAGCCTGCGTAAAATTAGAGATAAGCCCTATCCTTCACCTGCTCAGATCTGAACTTCTAAAATCCCAGTATACGTCAAGATGCCATAAAGGTAGGCCTTAATTTCAAATATTTATGATCTAAGACCCTGCTGATATAAAAAGTACAAGATCAGGCTTGGAAAGGGCAGAATCGCTTATTGCTACCAAGGCTTTGTCTGGTAGTACAGAGTACTCCCAGACCTCTCATTTGATTGAAAACCCTCCAGTGAGGCAGATGTACTTCTTCTCTATGAATGCTCCGAGGGGTCAGCAGAGGAGACTACATTGTCACTGGCTAGCTTTTCTTAAGACACAAATGCCACCCAGCATTTAGTCTACTTCCTTAAATTTTAAAGGAAAATCACAATCACTAGCTTTACTGCTCAGAAAATATTTTTAAGCAACATTATTTGTTGCAACAAAGTTGCAGTGCAGAGGCAGAGAAGGTAAACACCAAGCCAAGTTAAATCAGATATTTTCTGGTAAGCTCAGTGTGTAGGTACATTAAACATAACCAGGTTAAAATAATTCTTTAGGATTTACGTAGACCTATTTTACAAACACGATATTTGTAATTAAGCGTGAAATATTGTCCTCTGCTGTGCTCACACATTTACATGTGAATCTAGGTTTCTAAATCAGATTTGGTAACAAAATTGTTTCTAGCACTCTGCAAACGATGGCCTAACACACAATGATCATAAGGCAAGCTTTCGAGCTCTGGTCTCTGCAGAAGCAAGACACAGACAGAAAGAGGGAGCACAACAAAGCCACCAACAGGTATGCTGTGCCGAACACGAAAGCTGACACTACAGACAAGGCCTTGGCATTAGCCCTGTTAAACACAAGGTATATTGCAAATATTGAAAAGTTTATCTGTGTGAGAAAAACTGACACATTGTAATGTAAAATTAACTGTTAAATCTGAAGTGGCTAGACTTCTTGGGATCACATCCTTCTCCACTGACCAGACTGACTCTTCATCCTTCTCGGTTGTATCAGCTGACAGCCAGGACACAAGCTGGTCCACATTGGCAAAACTCAGCCAAATTCAACAGAATTACATGAATTTCAATCAGCTACTGTACAGCCTCAAGGTTCGTGGTAGTTTGCTGTACCTGGGCCCTTTATATAATAGTTAAAATTAACATAGTGGTTGTTCAGAAAAACATGGGGTTTCTCTGGTTTCTATGCGTTAACTGACTACCAAGCATGGTGAAACCCCTTGGTGTATAGACTGCTGCTGGTGGTTTTACAGCCCTTCCTGACTCCTGAAAGGGTCATGGATAACTAATGCTTCTCCTGTCTGAAAAGCGATCAATCACTTGGAAACGGAAAGTTCCTTTCATCAGACTGGCATGAGCCTAAACATTCCGCAAAGAGGCAATCCTCGGTTGTATCCATTCTAGCCAAATATCACTAGCATCAGGCTTTCCATTTCCAAACACTTTTATAAAGTCCTACTAAAACTAAACTAACATTCTAGACCTAATGCAATTTGGGATTTTCGGGGAAGACACTCACCGTTCTCAGTTCAGTCATTGACTTTGGAATACTTTTATTCACTTCACAAATCCTCCACATAGGGCATACAGGAGGAATGAATTCCTTCACTCTATAAATAAGAACTCACATTTATATATATATCTATCTATATTTATATAAATAACTAAATAAATGGAATCACATATTATCCACTTTTGCTCCAAATACAAATTGCATTTCTTTGACCGTAACTCCTTTAATATACAAATAGCTTACAAAGCAGAGGAGTTGAAGTCGACCAAACTGCTCTAGTAAGCTAAGCCAGCATTTACAGCGACCAAACAGAACTGGTTCCCTTATACCAGTACTACTTAACAGTAGTTGGCACCAGTATTTCTAACCCCGTTTGAATTCAGGGACGGGAGGGAACGGGATGTGCACACACACACATGCATACACAAGCAGGGCACTGTAGTGAGAACAAGCAGATATTATATACTACTTACGTTGCTCAATAGGCTGTAGAAGATGCTTAGCTAGGGCACTGAGTGGTGAGTAACAGCCTATCCAATGTACAATAAAGAGGGCTGTAGGAAGTCTGCCTTAAAAACTATGGGCCTGAGTCTAATATCTGACCTCATATCTAACCCTGCTTTGAGGAAGAGGTTGGACTAGATGACCTCCTGACATTCCTTCCAAACTGAATTATCTATGATCCCTCCAGTTTTAGAGCTTTATAATTCATAATTCTCAGGGCAGGGAATCCCAGTTTTCTCAGGCATTATTAAAATATAATTACTTGCTATTCATCAGATATTAATGCCTGCACAGAATTTATAATTTAGCAATTAACTTTCAGGTATGCAAATGCAGATCCTGTATAAGTGTGCAGGGTTATCTCTAGCAGAAGAATAAATATGAGCCTTAACATAAGTACACATTTTCCTCCATTACTGTGTAACAGATTAGTATGCTCTACGAGCATCTATCCCTTAAATTTGGTTCAGAACTTTGGAATCCCTTCAGGATGAAAAGTACTATATGGACAGATATAATATTTTGCAGCTGGTCTTCTTAAAGTAATCATTACATGGATTCCAATAAATGGCTGCAGACTGTATGGTTACAGACTATAGAGTCCAAACATTTCAGCTGTTCCAAAGGAAAATCAAAAGAAAGCACCGAAGAAAAAAAAGAAGCTTTTAAGAATCATTGTGGGATAGTTTGGAATGAAAAAAGCCTTGATAACATACGCTAAATGCTTCTTGTACCCCTTCTGGCTTGCAGTAATCCTAAATCTTCGTGACAGTAAAATCTGATCAGAAGTGACAAAAAAAATGGATATATGAATATTAAAATACATACATCTCATGTGTTTGTTAAAGCTAGAATTTATGGAGTTTAAATATGTACAAATGTAAAGGATGAAATAATGCCCATGACAGGAGCAGTATTCTGCCACATAGGCAATGTATGTAAAAGAAATTAAAATACATAAACAATGCATTCTGAGTTATGTGAGTATTTGTGTATGCTGAGCTGTTTGGCAGATGTAGGATAGAAGATGAATATTTCACTACATAAAATATATTTTATAAACATGCCTTTAATTCTTAAGTGCTAGGCATCCATTCTGCATCCCTTTTCACTATACATAAGCCTCATGAATGTCATGCAATTTTCCAATTTTTGTATCTACCAACTGCACAAATAACTAATAAAAGCTATAGAAATAAAAATATTGTTTTGACAAATAAACAGTTTTTAATCCTGCACGCACAGACAAAGCGTAGGATAGCTCTCTTTTTGTTCCTTATCTGCCTAAGTGGCAAAGGAAAAAACTTCATAATTCTTCAAGTGCAGCCAGTTGCCTTGATATTTAAATACTAAATAAATCTGGGAAACTGGTTTTGATCTACGAAGGAGGTCATCTTCACCATTTCACCCCCGAGAAAGCCAAGAGTATTTAATCTGCACTTGGAAGAAACTTGGAAGAGGAAGGACTCTTTAAGCTCTGCTTGCTTTACATTAAAAATATTTACTATCAGGCAACTGATAGCTCTGCTCCTCCCCTAGCCTCACTAGAAGTGACCTTAAGTCTCTGGAGCAAATACTTAAGTCTTTCTTCTTATAGACAGAGTACTTCTTTTCCATTTCTCTGTTGAAGCCTTCAGAAGCACCAACTAGGCTTTTAACTTGGTTGCCTTGCATCTGTATTTGACAGTTTTTAAGCCATGCTGGGACAAGCAGGATGTTATTAGTTATAATGGGACTGTTTGCTAGGAGCACTTCTCTTGGGAACAGAAACTAAGTGAGTTGGAGAGGCAGCCAAGAAATCTAGAGATCGCTCCACCTCGGCTGCAATAGGATTGTATGATCAATACTTTGGATTAATACCCTTTATTCACTGATTTATGTCAGGCGAAAAGTTGCACAACTATGTATTGTCATGATATTTGCTTTAGTTTAAAAAAAAAACAAAACAGGGAAAAGCAGACTTAAAATTATTAGAAACAAAGACCAGTCAAAAGGAATTTCCAATAACAAAACAAAAAAAACAAAAAGAAAGAAAAAACCCTAAGATCTGTGCATGGGACATCTAAAGGACAATTTGTTACAGTTTTGTGCAATTTGCTCTTTCTTTGCGACACTGAAAATACAGCATAAGTAGCTAATAGTATCTCTAAACATACCAAACAGATGTCAAAGAAATTTGACTTTTCTGTTTTCTATCCAGGTTATTAATTATCGTAGAAAAATTCAAGGGAAAATTACCAGAACATGAGATTGCTCTGAAGACTAGCATTATTTACCATCAGCGTTCCAATAGAATTCCAACTTAGGCTACCGTACTCTGTCTGTTTCCTATAATTTCAATGTGGTGTAGTATCATTTTTCATTTCTTATATGTAGCTGAACTGTTACCACATTCTAAGGAACATGTTAGAAACACAGATTAATTAGGCTTTCCTTTAGACAATAATGATTTGTTCAAAGCTGTGAAACCAAGCAGTAGATAGCAGCCTTTTCCCACTGCATAGCAATATTTCATCAGTTCAGAGCAGAAAGTGAGAAGTACTGCCCTAACTCAAACTGCCAACGACTTCCATAATACTCCACTCTATATTCCATGATAGCTAACAAAAGAACCCCTTGCAACATCAAAATGTTAGTTGAAGGTCTCTCACCTGAGGATTGATGCAGTTTAACTCTATTGAGTTTATGAGATCTCCACGGCTCTTAATCAAGCAAAGTGAACTTTGGAACGGCTTTAGGTTTCAGAGTGAATACATATGTGGGAATACGTTTAATCAGCATAGTGTATATCCAATTTACTGTAATAACTTCTGTAAGTGGTTAGGAAGTTTTTGCAAAAATTCTTTTTAACTGGGTATCGCTCACTGGAAAAACTACCCTGCGGTTTAATGACACTGCCCTTCTCCTCAAGGTACAAATCAGTAAACTGAAGACCTTTAAGTGCATTTTCCAGCACACGTATCTGCTTCTCATGCTGAATGAAACAACTTACTAATTTTAATTATTTCCTAAGCTGGAATGAAGTTACCTAATTCAAGTAAGGGATCAGTAGCAGTAGCCCTGTGAAAGTTTATCTTTAATAAACCTGTAATTTTTAGTCATAGAACAAAATAGTAGAAGCAATGCTGAAAAGAACAGACATCTTCCTTTTCACTTCACTGTCATTTGTTCACATTTGAGTGACACCTCTCCTCGCATTTTATGACATCTTTATCTCAAGCAATAAAATACAGAAAATAAAATAAATAATTAAGATCCAGGGCCATATTCTGCAAATAACTTTTAAGAAAGCTCCCATTTAATATCAGCAGGAACATTCACCTGAAGAAATCACATACATTATATACACCTTGCCAGAAATTTTTAAAAATACAGTGTTTTATCTCAGAAATGCTGACAAAAATCCTTAGTATAGTAGGGGAAACTGTAACTATAAAGGTTAAATAAACAGATACAGTCTTAAATGGAAGGCAAATATGTTAAATTACCCCAATTCTGCTGAATAAATATTTCCCTTTACAAAGCATCTTAAACTTTCCATGCAGTAACACTTTTAAATTAGGTAATAAGCATTTTAGGAATTTCACGGTAACTAGAAATACAAATACTGGTCAAAGAAGACAGACTTTACTTATCAAATTCTCTATGTATGGAAGATTGAAAGATCAAAGGAATGGGGAAATCATTAGGTTTTAATAAGCACCGTCTGAATTTTATTTTAATAAAATTTCATGTGGTATGAAAATATTAACAATTTCAGGAGACACTTCAGTGTATCCACAAAGTTTGCTATCTGAGTGATATTTCATATGTAATTAAGTCTTTTGATAAAGTATATGAACTACTGTTTGAAACTAAGGGAGGGCCTGACCAATTTTGATTCACTTTTTTCTTCAGCATATAAGCAATTAAAGTTGTTATAGAATATATAACAAAAGATTCCAATGAACAATCATAAAACTGATAACCTCTACAGGTCCCTCTGGATCTGAATTAAGGAACGGTGCAACTGCAAGCTAATGCTTAGGTGTCTGTATAGATTTTTTTCATTTCTCCTTCAGCCTTCTAGCTACATATGCAAGAGTAACACAGTATATACATTGTTTAGGGTTCTGGTTCATAACCATCTCTGTAGAGGAATGATGCAGAAACAATGAGTGCAGACCTGTTTACACAAGCGTAACATTTTCTATAGTGTTAACACTCACCTAGTATTTCCTTCAAGCAACTGTTGCCCTCTCAGCCTTCACAAACAAAGTGACCTTGACTCTAATAACCCGTTCTCTAAATATGGAAGGCTTTCTCCATTCTAAATCAATATTTCTGACTTATTTTGGAAAAAAAAAAAGGTTCAAACATTCACAGGACACAATGAAGATATATATGGATTGGCTTCATGATAAAGAATCAATTAATAACGATCCAAGGGAGGCAGTAACAAAAAGCAATTTTACCCCTAGTTTCCAAAGAATCCAACAAAAAGATGAATTGGATCTAAAAATCGGTGTCACTATACGTCCCCCCGCACTCCCCCCCCCCAATTCATCTATCTATTAACAATGCAGCACGGTGAGCAATGTCAACCTTCATTTCATATTCCTAACAAACTCCTATGCAGTGATTTTCTGTGTTAAGTCTAAAACATCTTTTCAATTTTTTTTTTGAAACAAGAAAAGGCACATTGCCATTACTTTTCCTGTACTGTTATCAAATTACTCTGGGGGGAAAAAAAGAAAAAATGTAAGGAGTAGAATTAATCAGAATCTGTTAACATTTTAACACATTCATATTGTGCTTTTACTTTTCAGCAGTAAATAATCATCCATGGCTTCCTGCTTTCAGTAATACTTTTCTTGTTCAAATGTAAGTGATTCTGCAATTTAAAAATAAAAGACAATAGGGAAGAGGGAGAGAGACACCCAACTTCTTTTTCTATAACCACTTTATTCTGGATATACTATCATCCATTGTAAAACTGTATGCCATATTGCTAATTTCTCTGCTAATTTCAGAGAGAAGTGATCTGTAACCCAGCATATACACATTTTGCCTTGCTTTATTAAATGGAAAGCAAAGAAGTCAGATCAGTTTATATTTAAAATCTGCTGAAAAGTGGATGGCAACATGCTACATTAGGAACTGAGTTCTACTCTCTGGTATTCCCAGTGGTTAAAAAAAAAAGTCAGTTCTCTCATCTGTACTAATGTACCTCTGGTTTTAGGAGAATCAGTGTCTTCTGGGACATTGAGGGTTTTGTGTTTGTGCATGCTGAATTTACAAAAATAACTGCAGTGCTATTCTTGAGGAACTCATTCCACAGGAAGCTCAGCAATCCCTCTTGATTCCTAACAATTGGAAAATCACAGTATTTGAAGCAGTACTGCTTTGAAGATCAATAAACCACCATGTTCTAGGTAAACATGTTATTTCTAAACTGATCTTTTCTTTTGTTAATTTGTTCTTTTGGATAATTGTCCTCTTAGTATCTTTACTAGCCTAAAATGACAACCTAGTAATATTTTTCACTACCAAGAGATTTAGTTTTTAATTAAAAAGAATGGGGTCTAATCATGATTACACTGTTGTATTTATTTCTTAAATAACAAAGCTCTTATCACTACTATTTCTCTTTAGAACAGGGACTGCATCTTGACGCACTGTGGTTCTTTAGCTCAGTTGTTCGGTGCTCTGAAAAACTGGCTATTTGAAGGCAAATTAAAACATATGTGGTCTAGATGCATTATGAATCTTACTCATTTGTCACACTCATGAATAACTTTACTCTTTCAACATCTACCTAAAAGCATTTCATCTGAAATTTTACAATTAACTCGAATGAATACAGAAGAGATTCATCTTTACTTTACATGGGTTTCTGTAAAAATATACTAAAATGTTAAAAGTGTATATACTTTTTAATTATATGAAAGATTAACTATGAGCTCATGTAGTTCTGTCTACCCTAAACACTCCAGAACATTTAAGAAGAAATACTTAAACCTTTCCTTGCAGCTATTTTGTATGGTATCTTATTTTACAGCATTTTAAAAGCAGGCCACAGTCTATTGATGCTGCATCGATCAACCTGCTCCACGCTGGACTGTTAAAAACTGCGAATAGAAACTAAAAATACAATGGGATTAGGAAAAAGCACTAAAACCTGACATTGACTGGCAGTTTGTCAAAATTATGGCTCCCTATTTACAGAATCCAGGAAACTCACAGCCTTTCAAAAGGCATTGTACAACAGAGAAAATACAAATGAGTTGGGTAGGACTTAGGTGCCATTATGCAAACCATGTTTGAGAGAATGCAGAAATTGTTTTACACTTGAACATCTGGGACTCACTGCATGGCTCCCAATAACCAGTGAGACAGCACAAGAAAAGGCAACGAATCCCAGATGTTAGACATCGGTCATGGGCCATAGAACTGGCAGATTACAGTAAGACTGGAGTAAAAGTATCTTTTAAGTTTAGTAGAATGAGAGGGAGAAAAGCTTTACATGGATAACCAGACAGCTGTGTCTCCTCTGCCTAAATTTTCATTAGGGATAATATTATGATCCATGTCACACTGAAGTCTTTGTGAAAGCAAAAGTTACTACTTTTCCATGAAAACTGCTTAACTGTTTAAGAGAGGTACTTGTTTGGAGTGAAATATTTAAGTTAGGCGTGTAGCACCCAGTGCTAAGGGTCAGCTCTCAGATTTGAAAATCTTCAAGGAACAGCTGGACCATGAATCCTTTCTGCTCTAATCCTGTTACTGAATGAAGAGAGAATGAGGATAAATACAGTAACCTTAATTTCTCATGTCCCACTTTTCCTTTGGCTCTTAGTACTATGACTGTGAACTGCTGCTAGACTAATGAGACACCAGTATTGCTTTGTCTCTTATCTATCCCAGCATGGATGTGTTTTGAATACAACGGACAGAATGAGATGGAGACTTATATGTCAATCAATACTATATCACTGAAAACGCTACAGTAGTATGTACTGGAAATTGTAGAAATCTACACACTTAGTTACAATTTTCATGGCAGCTATAAATCAGGTAATAATGATCCCAATATTACTCCAACTATCTGCACATTCAACATACAGAGATGAACATGGACCATAACCTCAGACCCGAACACCTTCAAGAACACTCAAGTTTGTATTTAGTTCTTACATTTCAGTTATCCAACTGATGTTTGTAATTTCTTTGGGCAAACAAAATATACTACATTATATGATGATTTCTGTTGTACAGAAAACTTTGCTTCTTTTTATATATACAGAAAAACTGTATCGAAAATGAAATAGACTGAGGCTACCTACAGGAATAATCTCCAGAAGCGAGGTTATCCTAATAAGCATTTCATAAGCAGGTCAGAATAGGGATGGAAAGAAAGAACAAGAGAAAGGAGCCGAATAACATAAATTTTGTAAAAACTTTGTTCAGTAAGAATGGCTCACGGTACCTCATAACTGGTACCCTGAACAAGTCCCCATATTCAATCCTTAAGATCTTTTAAAAAAATTGTCTAAGTAAGGGCTTTTAGTGAAAGGAGGATATATCAATATTCAACATCAGTGTGTATTTCATCCTTGGTGAGTATTACTGCATAAGAGATAACTGACAGTTTAAAGAGAAAGCTTTCAATAGTTTCATTTTTCCCCCAAAGCCCTAAATAGATCACACAGCAAAATCCTGAACTGACACTTCACAGATGCTATGGAGACCATTTTTTTTCCTCTTTCTTTCTGACATTAATATTTTTAATACAACATTAAACTATGAAAATATTAAGTAGAGAATTTCAAAAGCATCAAATATCTTAGGAAGACAAGCCTCTAACTTCTAATGGATCCTACTGTTAATTTGATACTAAATTGACAAGAAGCTGAAAAGTTAAAGCCTTGTGTCTGAATTGTTATTCCATAGAGTTTGCTGCAGTCAGGCAAAACACATTTGGCTTTATTTGCATCTTCAAGCATGAAAGAGTATGTGAAACTGATGTTGAAGATACAGGAATTATATCTTGAGAATGTATGAGCAAGAATGCAAGTGATTAAGGAAAAGATACCTTTAACAAGAACACTAACAGGAGGCCTGAAAAGGATGGGCAGATACTGCTCTTTTTTGTATTTGTTTCTTAGTAAGTATTATATATACATATATATGTTTCTCAACATCTGGTACTACCTTCCTATCTCTATATAATCTATGTCACTGACCTCTCACAAGCATTCCCATGTCTTTGTTGTTTTGTATCCAGCAACACCATGCAATTCACTCACTTGCTGAAGCTGCGCTTGACACCACAGGGTACACAATAACAGAGAAAACATTATCTGTCCAAGAAGAGAAGATTGCCTGATGCTGGGAATACTCCTATGAACAGTAAAATCAGCTTTACCCTTTCAAAAGTTAGATCAGCTGCCTGATTGATTGCCCTCCCCCTCTTTTTGTGGTCTTTCAAGAGTTCAAGTATTGGTCAGAAAATCAATATAACTCATGTAGAAGCCCCTCCAAAAGGAGAAAAAAGAAATGTGATTTCAGTTTGGGAAACTATTCACCAGTATCTGCTGGGTGCATCTTTGAAGTACCAGACAAAATGCAGGAAGCTTTGCTGAAAACACGCTCATTAATTTTTGGGGGATAGAAAGCGAAGAAGTAAGGTCATGTTCTGCAAATATCCTATATAAAGAGAAAGAAAAAAGCCACTCAAGTGTTCCAACACTGTGCTGTGACATATTTCAATCATTTACAGGAAGCCCGCAGCAAAGAATGCAAACAGGAAAGTTCTTCCTCATGAATAAGCTTGCCTTTTAGCCAAAAAAGATCCCCAGCTGCCCTGTGTAAATTCCGCAGATGAAAAGGAATTCTGTTTCTAAACTCCCTGAAAGTCAAACCACTCTCACTGTATACAGATCTCTACACAGAATACTTCCTTCCAAATATATATAATCGGCTATCTTGCTCAGTTCTGATAAGGTAAGAGGATGCATATGGTAGTTCTGGATTCCTTAGTGCTACAGAAATTGTTTAGAAAGTTTACTCATCCCTGATACACAAAAGTAGCGAAGTATATTTTAGTTATTGGGATAGGAATTTAGAAAGTTACAAATCAGAAACAAAAATCCCAAACAAGAGCTATTTACACAGCGTATAATCTGGGCAGTCTACAGCCAAGAGATTTTATTCAGAAGTTTTTGAGGTGAAATAAAAGATGACATGTTTACAAAACCAACAAAACACCCAATAGCAGATGTAGCTGGAAAAGATAAAAAGCATCATCTTCCCAGGAAGAAATTTCTAATTGCTTATTTATCGGGAGCTTGCATCTTTACTGAAGCACGGTCATGTTGGACTAGATGACCACTTGTCTAATTGACTAGTACATTTACTTGGGTTTGGTTATAAAATGTAACATGATATAATGTGACATACGTGACCAAAACATCACTTTATAAGGAAAGCTACCTTATGAGTCTGTCTGTGCCTGCCTGACAGAAATGAAAATGTAAATTATGGGCAAAGAATGACAGAAATCATTGAGAATCTTTCAGATTACTTCATGAGGTATCTGCTACTCTTCCGTTTTGCTGAAGAGATGCGTGGAGGGGAAACCACCCTGTCACACTCCAAATGAAAGCTTGACAACATGTACCTAAAAGACTGCATCATAGATGTGCTTATCAAGATATGTGCCACCAGGTGTAAAGACAATAGGATGACTGTATTATACAGATGATGAACCTGAATCTGCAGATACAGAAACAGCCGATGTCTCTAACATTTTTGGTCACGCCATCATATATATTCCCAACATATTTCTGTATCATCAGTAATGAAAAGTGGTCATGACCCAAATATTCTATGCATTTTTCAAATAAAATGAAAAAATGTGTTCCTCCCTCTATAGAGCCAACATAGGCCATTATGAAATAAAGTACTTAGAAGGTTTTTTTTGTGCCTTGATAGGTTATAAACTGTTACAGATTAATTTTAAGTTAGAGTGCATCAGAGAAGTCTAATATATCTAGCTCCTTCTAAATTGCTCTTTGTCAGATACGATGGCTTTCCACTGTCTCCTCCCACACACTTTCCATCTCTCCTGAAAATTGCCTCATCTTTGAATCATTACCGTTGTAATTACAACAAGAAAAATCAGCAGTAGAAGAAAAAAAATCTTTGACGCAAAGAGCATTATCATGGGACAAAAATATCCTGCTGTATCCAGAGATAACACAATGCTGCATTATTAATGTTTCTATTGAATATTGACTTCATGATAAGGTAAAAATCATAATCTTTACACTTTATATGTGGTATTCCTTCCGGCTGACAAAAAATATAAACATATCTAAAAGCTGAGAAGGGCATGGTCATCCCAAAACAATTGGGGAAAAAAAAAATTTTAGTAAACATTTTTTTTTTGTAAAAACAGAGGTAGAATACTATTCATCTAATGTTCAGTTGGGTGAGTCTTGGTGCTTTAAAGGGAGAGGATTTGAACTATTTACCTACTGGGTGTAATATTTGCTCTTTGTTTGGATGTTTCAGAGTGGCTCAATATATACATTGACAACCCATTGTTCTGCAAATACAGAACACACAGATTAGTCTCCTTGGTTGGATAAATGATCAATTCTACTTCTAAGAGCAGCATTAGATTCTTAAAGGGGATGACAGTGCAAATCTTAACATAGGCCATTATAAAATAACGTACTTAGAAGGAATGCTTCCTTTTAAGCTCATTTAAAATCAGACTGGAAGAGAGCTCATATGGTTCAATGACTTTCTAGTCAGCTTGCTCCCCCATGGCAGGATGAATTGCCTCTCTGATATTCCTGACAGACGTTTGTCTAAATTGTTGTTAAAAGCTCCACTGATGAGGACTCCACAACCTGCTTAGACAACCTACTTCAGTTTTTCATTTATTGTTACAAGGTTTTTCCTAACACCTAACCCAAATCTCCCATACTGTAACTGAAACTTCTGATCTTAATCATCCCGGACACAGAAAGTCCTCCCTTTTCCTGCACATTTTTATGTATCTGAAAATTTTAGGTTATTTCCCACCACGTAGGTGACAGGATCCTGATTCTTACAAATCTTTCTTCTTTATTCAAGGCCCTGAAAACATAGAAGATAAGGCATAGGGCTAATACAGATTTCCAAATCCCTTATTTACTAAAGAACATGTCCTACCATTTGACAGTTTCAGTACAGATGCCAAGGACTCAGTGGGGGAAAGAGAGTGGCAGATCCCCACCTCTGGAGTTAGATTCCGAAAAGCAGTACCAAGCCAGGAAGCAGTGTAGGTTAACGGTTGGACTCGATGATCTTAAGGGTCTTGTCCAACCTAGCAGGTAGATAGTTGGAGGTTCAGCTTCTATGGCTGTCAAAGCAGGTATAGCTCATTTGCATTGAAAAATAAAAAAAAAAAAAAGGAACACAAAAGAATTGTCCTGATCGTAATCTGCAGCAGAGTATCCATATTATCAAATAGCCTTGACTACAATCTTTTGCCACTTTCTGTCTGAAAGCAGAAGTGCTTAACCTACATCTAATGTAGAATGTGAGCAGATAAAAGCAAGGCTTTGGCAATATGACAGGCGGCCGCAAAGAAAACCTCATATATCGTCTTCTGGTGAGAGCTCACCTTACAAGATACGTTTGCAGACTTTCAAATTTTACTTGTAAATATTTAGGATTAAATCCTGGATCAGTGGTCTCACAGTGAGATTTTTACCAATGACTTAATAACAGTCGTATTTCATGCTGCAGGGATATGAATTACAGACAGAATTACACTTTTAAAATGGTGTTTTGACTGTTTCTTAAGATCTCCGCATATATCACACTGTCCTTAGTATGCTATCCTGACAGTTTATATGGAGAACACCCTCCACAACAGTTTAAAAACAACAGTTTTAAACATCCAAATATTATTTTCAGGGAAAGTAACAGATCTGTTTTGTAACAGCATGCTTTAACAACACTCAGATGATTCAAGGAAAAGCTAAATCCTCCATCTTAAAATTCTGGCATGAAATTGGTTCAAGATTTAGCAACTGCTATATCTTAGTGTTTCGCTTTGTTATTAGTTTTCCAATATTTTTTTTTCATCTAGATTACCCTCTATTATTTAGTTATAACTTCCTCCATAATTGCAATCAATGAATAGTAATCACTTAATAAACATATCCTGACAGGTCTATTTTTGCACTGGGAAAAGATTAATTTTCTTTATCATCACTCCAGTAAGCAATTTTTCTTCTTACCTGAAGTAACAAAGTGAAATGTAGTGCCCAATGTGGAGTTCTGCTTTGCTGCGTACAGCGTTTGAGCTAGACCAGACACCACTCCTTTCATTTTTATATTTTTGGATATAGATTCATTAAAATCTCTGTAACCTGGACTTTGCGTTCACTGATTTTTATATGTAATTCTATTGCTGCACATAGGTAAAAGCTGCTTTGCACAAACAGCTTGTTAACACCGAGCTAATAGTGACATTCTGGGAGACTTTTCAGAGTGCTTTTCTTAAAATGGAGGTAATGCAGAGAGAAACTGTATTTTTGTTAAATTTTTTGAGCTTAAATACTCAACATCAAAATGCCAAAGGGTATGCATTCTGTCAAATATCTATAAAGGCCTAATTTGATATTAAATAGAACAAAATACGCTGAATGAACTTGGATACCTGCAGGTTGCTATAATGATTTCTTTTTCCACAGCCATGTGAATCTAGCACATGAAACTGGTAAAGAAACACAAATAAAAGAAAATATATTTTGCTTTGTATATAGAAACCTGTTTCTTTTCTCACGAATTAGATCGATTTGTTCTAAGTGGGCTTGGCCTAAAGTCACTGGAATCAAAGCAAGTTTTTCTACTGACTTCAGACTAGGTGTATCAATAAATGGAAATTCAGAGTAAATAAACTCTCCTATGTGATTCATATTTTTCTGCTTGAAGTCCACATGGAGAAATTCTCAAATGTCTTGTGAGGTAAGCCTGGCCATTCATTGCTCCTGAAGACCTAACATGGGTATTCAAAAATTCAAACTATGTAGAGGGAAGGGAGAGATTCAACGTCTGCTCATATGCTATTTTACTCTAGTCTGGCCTGGCTTTGCCTTAGGACAAACAGACTGTGCAGTTTGCCAGGTACCTTTCAAACAGGACTAAAACAATGGCTTTGGATTAAATAAAATAAAATAAAATAATTATAAAAAAATTACAAAATCAAGGTTTGAATACATCAAATTTGCATTCCTGAATATTATCTTTTTAGGTGGACACTCCTCAGTGAGTAATTCTGACATTAAATGGTCTTTCAACCTTTCAGTTGAAAGTGAAACCATAAAGGGAGTACTCTAAATTAAAATTTGTTTCTGTAAAATGTAAGTACACTTTAGTTCTTCACACCAAAGTTTAAAACATCTTGAGGAACTCATCCTTGTTCCCAGGTATCAAGTCACTCTAAGGACAAATTTTCCAGTGGTAACTTCTAGCATTGTTTGTACCAATACCGACAAAAATTAGTTTTACCATCCTTATCCTCCAAACTCTCTCTCTGTTTCAGCCCCATGTAACATGAACCAGTGGGATCAAGCCGACTGTCCCTCTGAACTGAATTCCATTTCTGGCATCATGCTTTGTGCTTTTGTAAATGGCCTCACAACCAGGCCTCATGATATAAGCATATGAAAATTATTACTAATACAGGTCTGTCACAAAAATACATATCTGCCTACATACAACAGGCAACTTATGACTGCACAAATTTAATATACGATAACTAGAAGGGCAAACCTAAATTTTTTGCCCTAGTCTCATCTTTGCCACAGGCAGACACACATTAAGTTTCAAGGAAATCTTTCTAATACATACCAAACAAAAAAAGCTTACGGGTATTTTAATCACTTTAGCAGTATCACCCTTATTCTGAAAAGAAGAATTGATTATATACATCAATAATAAGGAAAATACTTATTTCACAGCTCTGAAAATTAGACTAAAAATATCTCACTTCAGAGTTCACTAGTTTTGCTTGTAATTTTCAGAATTCTTTTAACATATCAGTACAAGGCAGCTTTTTGTGTGCACAGTAATGAAGACTTTAAATACACTAATTACCTGTAAACATATGCATAGTACTAAAAGATCATAAAGCAAAACAAATTTTGCGCAAAGCAGCAACTTTTAAATTAAGCAACTATTACACAATTCAATGCAAAAAATTTATATACTAGGCATTTTGAAAAGATCTGGGAAGTATTTAATATGAAAACAAAATGCCTGGATTAATCTAGCAGAGATATGTTGATAAGATGGAAGTCAGAAAGCAATTGTGAGAAAACACTCTGCATCTATGCTGGTCACAAAGTGTTCAGTCATAAAAGCTTTGATTTAAATCATATTAGCATAGTGTGGTGGAAGCATGCAGCACCACAACATCAAAGGATATGCCCCCAAAATATGTATTTATTTTTCTTTTTTTTTTTTTCTTCTCTCCAATAAGAGTATACTTTTAGTTTCCAACTCATGTGTGTATCAGAAATGGCTTGTATATCCAGGAAGAAATCAGAGGGGAATGAAAAAGAAAACCAGCTTGCGGGATGCAAGAATCTCACCATACTTTTAAGTAAAGAAATAGCAATTCACTTGTAATAGGACTGTTCCATTAGGGTCCCTGATTGCCATAGAAATCTCAGTTGATCTACTCCTTTGCTTTGTTAAATTTACCACTTCAAGATAATTAAAACAATATGACCTTGGATTTGGACTCACTAGGTTTCTTTTAAGGTATACCTCACAGTCCTCCAAAAAATCTTTGGAGAAAAGTACATTTGCCTGAATCTCACATTGCCTCGGAAGTTGGATACTTTTGTTCCAGACAATTTTGCTCAGACTTTTCAGAAGAGATGTGATCACTCAGAACTTCCCATTTTTGATTACAGCATAGGGGAAATAACAATTTTTCCCTTTGTTTTCAGTAACTTTACAAAGTAATCCAAATGCACTACCTGACTGCTTGTAAATAAAGAACTTTATTTAGGAGCAATTAGTTCCTCTTCAGAATAAATGTTCAAGCACGGTAATTGAGAGGATAGAACATCATTGCTTTGTGTAAGTATAACCTTTTTGAACTTCCCAGGCTGACACATCACAGCTGAGCTGCAATCGTGTTAGTCACAGCACTCTGCGTGATGCCAATGCTGTACTGAGCAGCACGCTATTAGGAAAGGGTACAGCAGCATGCTGCACTACCGGCAGGGCCCTCCCATGCTGGGATTGCCTATATGCAAACACCATGCCCACTGTCACAGCACAACGCAGGAGAATGCTAGGGAGCTATTTCTGTAACACCAGGACCACTTATTCCTCCACAACTTGACCCCCGCTTTGTGTGGTGATGGTGGCGATGTGTTTCAGATGTGATGTATAATAGCCGGAGAGCACTGATGCATCAGACCAGGAAATTAAAAAAGATGCCATTCACACAAAGGAATGTTTAGTTAAGTTTGAAAATCTTGGCTCAGATGATACCGTGATGGACCATTTGTTACATCTTTACTTACTAATGTTCATTTGCTGTGGAATTCGTTGGTGGTTTTTTTTTTTTTTTTTCCTCTACAAATCAGTTTGTTACTGATTTTAAATGATTCCGAGAGCACATCTGCATTTCGCCCAACACACTTTGAGTCAGAGATAATATTGAAAGCACTAGGGTCCTTAAAGGAACAGCCTATCACAATACACAACAGTAACTATGTTTCTACGATTTATGAAAAGAAAGCAATATGTGCCTGTTTCGGTGCCTGTCGTTTGCCTACCAATGGTGCAGTGCTCCCCATTCCAGCCCTCTCTGCATTCACATTTCCCATCTTTACAAGTTCCGTGCTCCGTACAACGGGGATGACACACACGCTGGTCACACGCCACTCCTGTCCACCCTTCTTCGCAGCGACATGCTCCGCCAATGCACACCCCGTGAGTGCCGCAGTCTACGGAGCACACTTCTAGGAGAAGAAAAGAAGAAAGATTATAGCTAGCTATAATAGCTATAGCTTATGGCAGCGGCAATGGGGCAGAAGCAGCAACCTAGTCACGAAGGGAAAAGTGAGTAGAACAGGTATGCTTTTGCTGAAAACTATATGCTGTCAAAAGCTTGCCTGTTCATCGTCTGATCAAAACCGGCATTTAACTTGTGCTTAAAACCAAACTAAACTATATTAAAAAGCTGTTTTAAAAAAATCTGCTAATTTATGCTGGACAGACTGCTGTAGAGCTGCATCCTCTATTGAGATACAAACAAATTTCAGAGGTAGCTTCCTCCACACCTGTCAGCAGCGAAGAAGGGGAGCATGTAGCTCTGTTTTACTCAAACCTGGACCCCTGGTGATTTTGATACAGACATCGATTTGCTAAGAATGAGACTGAAACTCACCTAAAACTCATTCAGCAGGCAATAGTGACAATTCAGGGTCACTTAGACTCTGGGAGTGATGGGTAAAAGACACTTTCAAGGGAGAGATTTTGGAATCCTATTACTAACATGGTCAGTTATCCGGTGTCTCACTCCAAAAATTCTTCTGCTCTCTGCCAGCTGAAGTTGTAGAAAAGCAGAGGGGTCTTTTGCCTCATGCATCATCAAAGAAATTGAGAGTGAAACTCTCATTCATAAATTTTTCTGGCTGCTAATGCATGAAGCAGAAAAAACACATCTTGATACTCATTTTACTGGTGGGGTATTCTAAGACATTAATCTTAAGAAATAACTGAATAAGTGTGAAAAGTGTAAATTTTATTCTGAGAGAGTTGCTTATGGCCAACAGCTCGGTCTCAAGGTTCAGCTTACAACATAAATGCAAAATTTCCCCACAAATAGAACATTTGCTGTCTTGTCAAAACTGTTTTTTTTCTCTTTAGCTCCTTCTGTTAGGATAATCAAGTTTTACCACTGTAGCTTTGGAGAGGATGAAATTTTTTAGCCTACACTTTTATGCCTGCAATTTAGTGTCTCTTCCACTAAATTTTTTTTTTTTTTTTATATTCCATGTACAATTGAAAAGGGAAAAATACCCTCCATTTGAAAAGAGATTTTTCTGTTTTGTGATGTTTTTATAAATAAGTAGCATTTTGATGCACAGTAAAGCAACCCCCCCCAAATTTACTTAACTGGAGTGTTTTCCATTCCTCAAATGTTATAAACATATTTATAAATTATGGAAGTTTTCATCTACAGTTGGGAAACAGGTGTGAAGCACTGAAGTAACTTTTTCAGTCAAAATGAGGGTCAACATTAGAACAAAATACAAACTCCTAACCTGCATCCCCCCTGCCCCCCAGCTGACAGTCCCAAATTAAGAATGTCACAAAAAATAGTATCTAAGATATACACACACTTCTTCCCAACATAACTAAAGAGGACCAAACACGTTCCAAAGACAATTTTCTAAACTATTTGAATTTCAAACTTGTCACAGATGCTAACATTTTAACAAAATAGGAACATTACTGCAAAATCAGGAAAAAAATATTTTTCTTACCAACGGAGCAGTCAGGACCCATCCAGTTGGGATCACAGCTACAAAGACCTGTGTCAGACAGGTAGGTACCGTGCCCGCTACACTGGTCTGGACACTGGGCTCTGGGAAGCTCACAATTTATTCCACCCCACCCTGGGCTGCAGAGACATTCTCCATTCACACAGACTCCGTGGTTGGAGCACGTTGGATCTAAGCAATCAACTACAGAAGAAAAAAACAATGTAGAGAAAGGTCAGTTCACACAATGTGATGTATGGAAAACATGGAGATGTGTGCTCTAAAAAGTTGATATCACGGTGATAAATAAAGCAAATTGATGTAGATCTTCAAGTCATATTAATACCCGGTCCGAGAATGGGAAAGTGCAAAGTAATTTGTGTTTTATATTGGCTCCAAATAAAACAGTATGTGACTGAACAATGAAAGTTTACTGCAGGAATGCTGTAGTGAAGAAGCACAAACACTTAAAAATAACACCTAAATTTATATAATAAGAGTTCCACACATAAGCCTTTGCCTACGGACATTTCTTCTGAAATACACTGAAGCTCCAATGACTCATGTACTATATTTAAATAACAAAATAAAAAAACCCCTGAATAAATTGCACTTTTAAAAGGATATTTTTCTTCGGAGTATCTTCATCAATACTGCTATTATTACTATTGAAATGCTAGAGGATTTTGTGAATCACATTATGATATCCACTTTAAATACCTAGAAGTCAAAATATCAGTGGCTTTCAGCCTCATTTAGACTCCTAAATTATTCAGGCACTTCTGAACATTTGATTCATGGTCCATTAGTAGCTGAGCTGTGAAATTGAGAGTCTTAGTTACTTCAACCCATATTCTAACCAGCAGATAATTCCTCTTAAAGAAATAAAGGAAAACAGATATAGGTATGGATTTCATCTTTTCTCAATCCAGAAACAACAGAATAAGAAAGTGAAAAAACTTATGATGGAAAATCATCCAATGAAATTTCAGTTGCTATTTCAATCCTGATAAATAAAGGAATGTTATGAGCTGTCTTTCAAATAAACTCTATCAGTAACATGATGGTTTTCCAAATTTTTATCTTATATCATGAATTTATACAAGTATACTATGCTCTACTGCAAATACCAACATAGAGGCTTTACCAACTGCCTTTTGCTGTGGAATTGAGGGCCAAGGTCAAATTCATGTCCTAAATAAAATGAATTCTTCTCATGACTGGTATATATTAGCTCACAACAGAAGGACCAAGAATGATTGGCATTCTCTCTTGCAGCTCCAGGAAGATCTGAGTTTATAATGAAAGTGATTTATCTCTCATCTTTTCCAAATTGATCCTTCTAAATTAAGGCAGAGACATTTTCACTCTACCTTATGTGAACAATACTCGATCTTTCAAATCTCAACTTTTCTATAAACATAGAGTCTTGTCAAATTATTTTATGTAGTTGCAGAACATTTAAAGTAAGTATATAGATTAGATACAACACAGAGGATTGAGGCAGGCACATTTAGAGATGCAATAACATGAGTTATCAGAATACTTTTGATTTTAATTCAGATTACTGTAGTACAGGAATAAATTACTATAAAATTTCTTATAAGATTTTCATTTTAATGACAACACTGGTTATAGGGTGGGGGTTTTTTTTCCTTTTTTTTTTTAAGATGTAATGCTTACTTAATTGGACATGAAAATACTATAATGCAATTTTGTATTTATAGGTAAACAAAGACCGTTTTGTGGTTCAGCTCAGATAAGATTTGATAAATTCATAAATTGTTTTAAAATTATCCAGAATGTTTATCCTGTACTGTTACTCTTTCTTGGTGCTTAATAAAATTAGACACTGTCCAAAGGTTAGAATGTATCTTTCATACTATTTCTGTTGAACCCGATAGACACAGAGCTGTGAGGAAATAATCTGATTGAATAAAGAAATAAAGAACACAAAGATTTAGGTCAATTTAATTTTAGGATGAAGGTTACTTTTTTCCCCTAAATTTAGTCTATTCTATTTTTTTCAGATGATGATATTTTAATGGAAAATTTAAAAGGGTAATATGTGTATAACATTGTATGTGGCAGGACAGCTAACTTTAGGAGACATTGATGAGTCCTAATGTACTCTCCATGTCAGAAATGTATCATCTTCCTTCTCAAATGAAAGTACTAATGAAAGCAATGTGGAGCATGTGAAAAACACCACCTTCTGCTACATAAATTAAATGTCCTTCCTCTATCCTGAATTACAGTATTTGTGCAGCTAAGACTTATTTCCACAGAATAAGCCTACCAATACCCCTAAGTCCCCAATCTCCCTTGGTTTATAGAATAACACACGAACTACCTTTGTCTTTTGTTCTAGACAAATATACTTTATAGCTGTTTTGTTCTATCCTATGGGTAAGTAATAGCTTTCAAAGTTTAAATTGAAGAGAGTTTTTACTTTGAACTCAAATCTTGTTCTATTTTAATACATGTTCTTAGAGTTATCATCTTGGGCCAGATCCTCAGCTGCTAAAATAGCATAACGTGATTACCTGCAATAGAACTACACTGACTTATGCCGCAAAAGTTCTGGCCCCGAGTCTTTAGAAGGGTTTACAATGACATTTAATAAGGATTTATAAGTGGAGCTTCTTTGGTGTTTAAACAAAGGAGAATGCGCCTCAGCAAGTAAGTACATTAGACTTAGAACTCATAGCCCCTTGGCAGCTCAGATCATTAGAGCTCATTTAGTATTGGGCCCTCTGTAGACTTGACAAAAAGGGTACTGAAAGCAATTTATATCCCTAAGGACAAAAAAGGAGGTCAAGGAGTTTTCTGAACAATATGTACCATAAAGCCCCCAAAGAGCCATGAATTACACTTACGAAGTTAAATGTCATTGAAAAATGACTCGACCAGGAAACTGACAAGAAAACCACCCTGAACTTAACCTAATTTGGCAATTTCACTTGTCTCCCCCCAAACCAGATTGAATGAAACCTGACAAATATGCCACTTCATCTTGTGTGCAAATTTGTTAATAGGACAACAGTGTTTATGCTGCAAAAATTGTGCATCACAAATATTGATTTTGGTGCCACTTTCATTTCAGGTAAATTGTTTGAACAATATGACCGTGATGAGTATCAGAAAGAAAAAGCTAACGGGAAGAAAAAAATGCTGACCCACTTGTTCTAATACAACATCTTACTTGGAAAATGGTGAATGAATCAACCTTTGCCATTCCTCTTGGAAGCCAAAAATCAATAGAGGAGATTTCATATATTCATATATAAATGAAGATGTATTTATTTGTATCATTCTACCGTTAGAATTGTAGGATTTTAATTCATGCAAAAACTTTAAATAAGATCAGATGATTACCTGCAACTGGAGAGACTCCACTTCATATTATGCCCTTTTTCCCATAGCTCTTGAATTAATGTGAGAAATATGTACAGAAGAAATGGAATTTTAGAGTAGAAACATGATGCCTGGTTTTTATTTATTTGTAAATTAATTTATTGACTTATTTATTGCCCAATGATGTATGCAAAAGGTTATTTTAACCTTTCTTGTCATGTTATTGGCCCCTTCCAATTTTGCAGTCAATATCTCCTGCCTTTGTAATCCATTTATCTTTTTAAGAAAAAACTTAACCTTTCAAGCACCGTGTTGATTAAATAATGTATATCCTTTCACCTCACATAGTAATTCACCTCCCCCAAAACTTTGTTGACTGACAATGTTTTGTTGTGTTTCCAACTTCGAGTGGTGTTAACATGAACACCTGTACAAAAAGAAACGCACTAGTTTGTTCTATAAACTCTGGAGTTGGTGATGTGTTTGTTTCACCCATTTCAAACATTCACCTTAGGATAAGCTGAATTAAGCACTACAAGTGCCTATTTCTCTTACAAGAGTGCTAGGGGATTCAAGAGGTCTAGCCCAGATATACCACAGCCATTCTAGACAACTGAAAGTAGAGAGAGAATTCCATGCAAGTAGCTGGAAATTACAATCAAGATGAGGGAGGAACTGCTTACAAGGTAAAATTTACAGAATCAAATGAAAGAAAGATAATTTTAGGCCATCTACCATAGTCTCTCTAATAATACAAGCATTTATACGACAACACAAAATGTGACAAAATTTATATAACTTGATTAGACTAAGCAAACAATTGCAGTTAGTACCAGAAAGAGAGCTTCTGCATTCCTGGGGTATAGACTGGATATTGTAGAGCATGCTAAAGACAGTCTTCTTCATCTTTGATTTCGATGAGAATGCTAGCTATAGCAAGGCATTTCAGATAATTTTTGAATATTTCCTATAATCACACACTCAGGGTGAACTGACAACTATCAATCCTAGCAGACAGAAAGGACATTACAGAATTTTCCAGATATAGCTTAAAATGCAACCCATTAAAAACAACGGAAAAACTCTACTGACTTCAACTGAGTTCTCGGTTAGAGCTTTAATAACCAGTGTTGTGAAGCTTTCCTGGAAGGAGATGACAGGAATGAATTGAACAAACAGTTGCAGTGTTGGCAGTCCCACTAGGGAGGATCCTTGCTTTTTTTTTGCTTTTAGCAAAATAAGTTCACTCAGACTAATGGGAGAACTTGTCTTAAAGGTGATGACTGCAGTCCACGCCCAAAGAATAAAACCCTTAGTGGTTTAGGTCCCTCTAGTTTTCTTCCCTTTGTTTTCCGGTGGGAGTAAGAGCTGTTTACTATAGGGTAAGATAAAAATCAATACACATGGTGGACAGCTCTGCATTCCACTCAGAATACTCTATAGAGAGACTCTTCAGTCCTAAAACCATGCAAGCTCCAGTCCTACCACTTCAGTCCTCAGACTGCTCCCCCTTTTGGAAGATTAATAAGCTCTGGAATGTCATCAGAATGTAGCTTGAACTACTACTGCTCTGAGGATGTGTCAAGGTATGCTAAACTGTCTATTTAGCAATTTTCTGGCGAGTTAAATTCCCTTTTAAAACCATACTAATATATTTTAAAAAACAAAGCAGTCCAATTTATGTTGTGCATTCTAACAGAAAACACTGTGAATAAAATCAATATTGAGCTTAATCTATGACCACATTTTGCATGGGTTGTTTTGTTAAATTTGCTCATTCTATGTACACAAGGAATTGGACACTTTCAACATGAAGAGTTTTTCTGCATTTAAAGGACAGTTATCATTTGTGTGTGCCATCTACCTTTCTTTAATCCCATATGATTGCAGATAACAGGAGTAATTTCCCTACATTAAGTCTGTAAGTAACATGGATACCTGTCTTTCAAATTTGTTTCATCAACTTCTGTCTTAATAGTGACTGATATGTTTGCTTTGTGTGGAGCTGCAGCTATACAATTTTGCCTACCGCTGCTCCTTTTTCCTCTGCATTTCACATCTAAATTGTTCAATAAAGATAATCCATAAGAAGAGATTCATCTTCACTCTTCAACAAAGGAATTATTCAGGTTTACTTGTGGCAGACATACTTAATACTGCAAAACAATGTATATGGAAGGCCAGAAGTTTTGTCTGAACTTTGATACATCAATAAAATTGTGAGGCATGACATTTTTACCCCTCTTTTACAATACCCTGCTCCAGTAGTTTTACATTTAAATTTTTATTCTGTTCTTTCCTTTTTTTCTACCCATTAAATAACTCCAAAACCCAGCAAACAAACTCACAACATAGAAAGAAAATGTCCTACCTTCTTCACAGTTTTCTCCTTTATAGCCAACAGAACAGACACAGTTCCCTTCGATGCAGGAACCATGACCTCCACAGGAAGGATCAATACACTGGCTGATGGGTACATCACATTCTGGACCTTTCCAGCCACTGTAGCATAAGCAGGTGCCTTTAGAGTACTGACCATTGCCACTGCACAGAACCGGGCAGGCAGCTGGAAAATTGAATGAAAGAAAAACAGCATACAGGGTCATACATGTAGTCATGTAAAAGTGCACTAAAAATCCACTACCAAATACTTATACATATATTCAAAGATGTTAATTTTCTTGGGAAAAAAAACTAAGATAATTTGTAGTAGTTCAGTTCTTCATTTCCAAAGAAATTATCTGATTACTATTTAATAAAGCACGCATGTGTTGCGCATTCTGAGAATACAGCTACTATTCTTTACAGACTGTTGATGATGTTTGGGATAACTAATGAGGTAATTTGAACAGATTTGAGTCTGACATTACTCTGCTTTGTTCCACTAGGTAACATCCAATTTTCACAGATAGCAGAACACAAAACATTCAGTCCCCAGAACATTTTATTATACAGCATCTTTCTTATTCCATAACACTTTTTTAATGTAATGTCCCCAAAATATTTTAGACCCTTTGACTTGTTTTTTTTCAGTGTAAGAATCTTGAACACAGGAATAACACAAGCTTTCATCTACAACAAATGCACCTTGCCACCAATATCCCTGCTGAACCTTGTTTTCCCAAATCCCACAGTGACTGCTTTTACCCTGTGTGTATTGACAAGAAAGCAGCATTAACCCTTATCCCTCCCTCTTGTATTATTAAGGGGCAAGACACATTCTGAGCAAATATTCATTTATGCAAATGAAGTGAAGCCTGTGAATAATAAAGGTAGTCAGCAGGTCTTGGATGCCAGGAATCAGATGTTGTACATATGCAGAGCAATGGAAAGAAACAAGTGTTTTATTAAAAGCCAGTTGCACATAAATGTTGCACTAAGGCATATTCACACTCCTATATGGCCACGTCTCCCCTTTGAACATGGCGATCTGTGAACTCACATGCCCACCAAAGACTGAATGTATGGTCACCAGCCAGAGAAATGGAAAAAATAACAGAGGAATAACAGAAAATGGGATTAATGAAGTGAATCTTTGAGAAAAGGTACCCTTTTGTGCTCTTCTCTCTGATGCAGTTTGATAAAGACAGAAAAGTATTTCCCTGTCTTTTCACCCTTCAAAGTAATTAGAAACTAACAGCTAGTTTTACAGTGCCAAAAATATACTCAAAAGCTACTATTAATCATTAAAAGGTTCTAATGCTTTCTTGCTTCTATTGTTCCTTTAACCTGAATGATCAAGAAGAACCCAAGTAATTGATTTCCTACAAAGAAATGTGTAAGTGTCCAGTTATACAACTTCTCCTCTGTTCAGTCTTGTAACCCTTATTAATCTTAGCCGTCCAACTGATCTGCTGCAAAAACACATTCCAGGATAGATTTTTTCAAGAATTTTCTTATTTGAACTGGGAAAAAATTGATCAGAAAAAATATATTCAGATTTTTAACCTGATACGTTAGCTAAAATTTAGAGTGCTGAGAATTATTTCAATTAAGACTACAGGCTGATGGGCCACATGTCACATGTATAATCTTTTTTAGCCTATTTTTTCTGCAGTAGAATAAGCACAAAATCGGTATGCTGAAGTTTGGGGGTTTTTTGCCACCCCTCCTCTGCCTTAGGGACATATCACCCATCCTTTGGTAGCAATAGAACTTCATTCTACTTCATCCCTGGTGTTCTCTCTCCCTACAAGTGCTGTTCAATCTTTTTCTTCCTCACTCCAAAAATGAATACAAATCTGAATAAAATATAATTTCCAGCAGCAACTTCCTGACTTCAGATGTGACATATGTTCACAAGTGCTTTACTGAGTTCAGTGAAAAAGTTTCTGCTAAAGTTCTACTGGTTTTGCTTTTTGTAGCTGGTTTCAGGATTAAGTTTACTGAACCAGCTGGGTTGAATTACAATACAGACAAATATCCATTATGTCCATACTGCACTCTAGGACAGCCTATTTTACATCTTTCTGCATGTCATCCTCAAACACCCTTCCATGATATACAACGTGCTGAACTAGTAGCAACTTCAATGCCATATGACTAACTTTTCCTTCTGTGTGCATGCATTACATCATGGAGTCTATCTCAGTTCCTCAGCATGCACTGCTTTTCACTGCCTAGATATGCTAACTGCTGCTACTGCAAGTCATATAGGTGAGCCATAAAGGAAGGGATCAAACAAGGACCACTTCCACTCTTCAGGTATGAAGACCTGGGGGGACAAAAAATTCCTTTTTCCATAACTCTCCATTTTACTGCAATTAAAAGTCTTGTTTGGGCTGACATTGATACATTTTCCCAAATCACTGTAAAAAAGGTAATAACTTCAGTCCTCCTCTCTTTACTTGCCATGGTGTAGAGGATCTGGAGATGAGTGATCAGAAGGCAGCTTGTGCTGAAGACCTGGAGTAATCATGAGTGGCAAGTTTCTTGGTGCCACCTTCCACACCCTGACACATTGTAGAGATGCTGTCCCTTTATTTGGGCCTCATCTTAACACAAAAATATCTCTCTCTAGAACAAGGCGCCTCTCAGCTCCTGTATGTGGTGGTTAAGCTTGCAGTCCCTTTCTTCAAGTCCACCACAGAAGGAAGTAATATTGTTAGATGCAAATTCCCTACATGCTTACGAGCCACTGCAGAGACTTGATGTTATCATTATTAATGGTTGCTCAGTGTGGATTCTCCAGCTGCACTGGGACATGCCAGCATATGGCTTGCTTTTGCCCATCAACCTCCTCACCATGCTGTGATAAAGCTGCATAGAAAGAAAAGGTCCCAGCAAAGCTAAATGAATCAGTAGGCAGTAGACAGTTTCTTCAGACAAACCACATTTGTTCAAGTAGTTATAAAGACAAAAAGTTAGACCTGACTTACAAGCTGGATACAAGTGAGGAATAGCTTTTTTTGTTTTGTTGTTTTACAGGCCAACATGGCACTCAACACCTGAAAGCACTTCTGTTCTGCAAATCTCTCCTCTGGAGTCAAAACTCAAATAAAGGCAATAATTCTATTTGAACAGCACAGCCTCCTGCAAGAGGGACTGAGCAGAAATAAATCCATTATTAAAATAAATAAAAAAACAAAACCAAAAAACCACAAGCAATTTAGATGTCACCACTCTAGACCTAGCTAGATAATACTGTGCCAGCCACCTGCTGTAGAATTGCTTCTCTCCTCACCTTGCCCCTAAGTCTCATTAAGCAATGGGCAGCTGTGGTCCAGCTAAAAGAGATGTATATCTGCTATTTAGAACTTGTCTATGGGGAGGCCATTCTTAGCTCTGACTTTTGATCTGAATTCGCAGGGTTCAACTTCTGGGACACCAGAGACTGGCAGAGCAGAAGAAAGATTACTAGATGGTGCTGGGTCTTGGGCTAAAGAGCTCCCACAGTAGTTTTTCAGTGTTCCCTTATTCTGCTATGGTGCTTCAAGAATGTAAGTAAAGCTGAAAGCCATGTCACAGCTTTTCATTCCTCTCTTCATGCTTCTACCAGGTCAGAGGTCTTGCTGTGGTTCATAAATCTATTCAGTCCTTGTGAAGCTTATATAAAGTTGAACAGTAATCTGCTTTCAGTGGTCTGCCACTGCAGTATGCATTGCCAAGATGTTAGTGACACCAGAACTGACTTTGGACAAATGAGGGAATCTGTCATTTAACCTTAGGGATGAAATGAGTACAGTTAAGATTAAGACACTTGCAACCTAAAGCCACAAAGTTTAATCTACAACCCTCTGCTGGGGCTATTCTACAAACTATATAACAGGAGTATCAGTTTGAGAATAAGAAAAGTGACAGAGGTTCTTGGTCAGATTTTGGCATTTCCAAGACTGCCATGTTACTCAGACATGTAAGCAAGAATGCAAGCAAGTGTAGGTTATAAGAAGCTGGCTTTTCACTGCTGTAATAAATAGCTCTTCATTAATGTTTCTGCTATGGGTTTATGGGCTGTCCTAAATGAGGAATTGAGAGAGAATCAAGCTGCTCTTCCATAGAAAACAGAAGCAAGCGCTCTAGAAAGAGGTCTGCTATGCTTATTTGCTAGATCATATTGCTGCAGGGCGAGACCAAAACAGTCCGCTCTAATTTTACATCCAGGTGGCTTCAATTAATGTGCGATCAACTCAAGAGTCATCTGGAGTTCTTGTTATCTGGGACTGCTTATTTTCCCTGTGTGAAGTGGATGGCCCCTATTCCAGGATAGAATTGACTGTTCAAAGTCTGTTGAAGGAGTGTGAAGGAAGGTTGGTTTATGTAATGGAACAATCAAGTTCCATCTCATTTCTGTGGACAGATAGGTTGCATAAAGACAACTGCGTATCACACACCAGCACTGTCAAAAAGTGGACAGAGGTCTTCAGGAGCAGTTATGGCAATACTCAAGTATGTTAAGCACAAGGGTATATCTCCTGAGTGAAGTTTGAATAAGCACAACAGGTATTAACCCTAAATGTGTTTTTGATGATGTGATTCTGCCCTTTACAAGCATTCAAACAAAAGCAGACTAAGTTCGTAACATGGGTCTCAGTCGGTCAATGGATACTACACACCCTTGAGTCCTGTAGGCTGCACATGTTTAAGAGCATGAACTGAGCAGGAAAGACATCCAAACATCCCTCAAAGTTCTCTCTCTAAAGGTTATCTTTGCATAGGTATTCTGGAGTAATGTTAACATTCCCTGATGCATGAGGAAAGGTGATTTGATAACAGCCTGTTACACATGGACTAGGAGGGGAGATGGTAAGGGATAATGCCCAAATGGTCTGGCATCAAAAGCCACCATTTTGTCCAGTGACACTTAACACACAGGTATGCCAGCTGCAGTCTGTGCACACACTCCTTTCACCCACCCTTATGGTATTCACACGTACATACTCACCAGAGGTGTTCTTCTAGAGCATGGCAAGAAACCAGTAAAGGATATCTGAGGAGTCAAACTCTTGGAGGCTGCTGCAGACCTTGGTTTAGTTACACAGCTGCTTTGTTGAGAGGCCTTCTCCTGCTACTTGAGGTTCCAAACAGGATTTGAAGGCAGAGTTCTGGCTGGTTCCTCTTGCTGTAGAGCAAACATTACCCTAGTGCAGAGAGAGTCCTGTACCACTAGGATCTAGGCTGTCAGTTCTCTACTGCAGACTTTTTTCATTTCCTCCTCATAAAAGAGACAAATTGGTATACTTCTCTTGAAAGTTATTGGAGTTTCTGGGCACAAAAATACGCAGACTTGAAAGGTTTTTGAACTTGCACCTGCAATGCTTCCCTGTCCTGGACCAGGTCACAAGCAGTGCCCTTATATTGCTCTTATTTTGCAAGCAGCTCAGTTTTACATCCAAATGTAAATTTTCAAACAGGGCCTAAGAAGGTTAGCTTCCTTTGTGCCACCTACAGGCTTATTCAGAGCCCGGACAAGTTGTCAGGAGTCACCCCATATCAAGTCAAAATTTTTCCACATATGTACCACAGAATTTTGTGGTGAGATGCTCGTGACAGGTTGGTGAGGGGAGTCACTGGTCTGGATGGACAAAATTGCATCAAGCCTGTTAGGGTACTGTTTGAGTAAGGACCAGAATGGTTGTATCCATAATGCTTGTAAGCCCTAATCTTGCGTATAAACCAGATTCTTCTCATCACAAGCTGGTGCGCATAAAAGATGAGCTTGACTGCCTATTCACAATGAAAGCTGTAAGGAAAATTAGGACTGACTGTTGAAGTGTAAGTTTAAGGCTGCACGAACAGAGCACTTAGACACCATCTAAAGTGCCCTTACATCCTAAGTACTGCTAACTGTTCCATCAACCAATTTTAACAAGATTATCTGAAAAGTTAAAACTCATGGAAGAATGTTCCCTGATTGAACACATAATTAGACAAATTCGTGGAATGAAAATCTACAAGGCTACTATACACAAAGAGACATCGTCTACTGTAGGAAGTCCTAACACAAGTTATCTCTAGAACTAAAAGAATTTACTGGAGAAGCATCAAAGACAGGTACATTTTTTACTCTTCCTCAACTATCTGCTGTATGCCACCATCAGAGCTGAAATCCTGGGTAAAATGGAATTTTCGTCTGAGCCATTACAGCTTTACTTCTGTAATATAACCTCTATACAAACACATACATTCAGAAAAAAACATTCTGAAGGGACACTATTTATACTCTTATAAGAGTAAGATATGTTCACCCTTGTTGAACTGTACAGAACTTTGGCAGACCTAAGAGAAATAAAGATTATTTTTATCTGTAGATGTTCCTGTTTAGGAGGAGGAAGTGAGTTTCAGTCCCAAAACTTTTGCTAAAGAACACAAATTAAAAAAAAAAAAGTGCCTGAGAGCATACCCACTTACAAAACTGCGTAAGGATCACCTTTTCTGTATATGTGGTCACGTACTTGTACATCTTATTGGTCTACAGTAACTAGTATGGTTCAACAGTGGAGGGTATGGACTAATATTAGCATGCAGAGCACTTGTTGAGGTTTACACAAAGTTCGCTTGGGGTCAGACAAAAACTTGGTTCTATGTCCAAACATACGGACACATTTTGAGTCTTCTCATCAAGAAGAATTTCCAAATTTTTTGAGTCTGATTTTGACCAAACAATTCTTCCCTATACTCACTACTGCAAGTCAGCGCAGTGTCCCTAAGCTTGGGGAAGTCATTACGTATGACGAAACAGAGTAAATGTTTTTCAAGTCTTTAATACAACCATATTAACATTCCATAGCTGTCTCAAAAATAATCTGAACGCACAGACTGGGCAGTTTTGATACACTCTTTGGACAGAATCGCACAAATTCCTAGTTATATAAAAAAATGAAATACACACTAGCACAATAGAAATCAAGTTGTTCTTTGTTTTACTGACCACAAGAAATTGTACTGAAGGCAGATGTAGGTCAAATTTTTTGCCGATGAACCTTACCAGTGAATCTTCTGGGTGCAGTTCCTCTAGGGGATAATTAGTTCAGACTCTGTAATAGCTCACACTTGGACTTCCTTTTAGCAGAGATTAAGCTGCTACTGCTGAGAGATTATGCATGATTTTGCCAGTATTAAAGAAGACGGATTACTGTTTATGACAGCCTAATCTGAAACCAATAAATGCATTCCAGGTCAGCTCCAAACTGGAGTAGAAATACAGGAAAGATCCAAAACCATTGTTATTTATAACCACCTGGTTCCAAATACCTAAAAATTATGAATAGGGTCATATCGTACTGGCATTTTTCTCTTTTTCATCTTTATCTTGGTGATGCGTATCTAGCATTTAGTTTAAAAATGCTAATTTTTCTTCAATGGACAAATTAGATTAAGATCTGAGCAGGTGAAGATGTATTTTACTGATGCTAGAGCTGAATCCTACTACAATTGTATACCAAAGCCCTGAATCATTTTAGATTCACTCCAAAAGCTACAACCAAGCTCTTGCCTACAGTCAACCTCCTGAAGTGAAGTTATACCTATTTAGATATAAACAATCTTAATTTCTAAATGGCTTAAAATCCACAAACCCACTAACACCAGACTTGCAAACGTTTGCATTTTAGAAAATCAGCCCAGTTATTTAAGAAGTTAACTTCTGACAACCTGATTCAAAGTGTTGGCTGTTGACTTTACATTATTATTACTTTAAACAAAACAGTACTGAAACATAACAAATTATCACATCTCTTGTTACACCAAGTGTTTGCCCATAAGATATTTCTGAAAATTAGGAGACGTTAAATATATGAGTATTCTTATTTGTAGCTTCAAAATACAATTGTTTTGTTTGACAACACTTTACTTCATATTTTATGTTTAAACCTATTTTAATCAGTTGGGTGCACATTTCACTACTTGTCTGCATGCTTATTAGTTTTAACTGGAGTTCATTTATGGATATGAAAATCTGAAATAACTTCTAAGACCACTCCATGGTTTACACTGTTTCACTTTCCCTAGTTTATGCTATTTTTATGCTGCTTTTCTGGCAAGAAGCTTCCCCACCCCTAGCAAACTTAGCCCTAAGACAATCATCCTGGAATGGGAGATTGAATGAATCCAGGACCATTTTCTCTCATCTGTTCTTTGTGCCTCACAAACCTGATATTTGCATGGTCAGGAAGAATGGTGTTTGACTAGACTGCCTGCTCTTCAGAGGTCACTAACTTCCATCAGGCTGAAATGTTCTTAAGAACAGTGACAATTAGGAAGATCTAGAACACCTTTTAGGTTGCTCTAAGACCTTGTGCTCTTCCAAGCAGAAGTCATCTTGTAGAAATTCACCCAAAAGCAGAAGAATGAACAACTATGAATAACTGTTACTGACATTATATGCTTTATTAGTTACCTCATGAAACTGTTTACTTTGACGACAGAACACACAAATAATTTAAATGATTTAATAGTAGTGTTACTCTATGCTTGCAGGCATTAGGTCAGTATTAAGAAGAAATGTACAGCCCTTCATAGTAGTCATGCTCTACAATCCTTACTTCAGTTGCCCAAACCCAAGCCTTACCAAGCTCCCTTGTCTAGCTCTGTCAAACTGCACATTAGTAAGCAAGAAAGAGATTCGCAGAAGAATTTCTAGAAGGACAAAAAACCCATCAGGTGTGTCAAATCTCTGACATTCAGAAACCATTTGGGGAAAGCAGCACACGCTGACTTAAGCACTAAAGTATGGCTGCTTTAATTAATCCAGGGTGAATTTAATTGCTTTAGTTAAGTGGAAATCGGGTTAAAAATGATGCAGAGCATGCTGGGGTGTGTTAAAAACATGACATATGAGTTGGATGAATCGATAAATTAAAAGCGCACAGATGTTTTAATTAAACCCAGGAAAGTTAACGAAGATCACTAGAGACTTTTAAGCCTATGATTAATTCAATTCATTTAAAATACCTGTAGAGATATGGGGATGCCTCCATTTGGGGAGTTATAGAAGTTCTCAATCAATAAGTACTTAAGCTGTTCTACAAAAAAAATGGCAGGATTTTTATAGAAATGACTGAACAGCATTAATTGCACAATGAATATTTACATTCTTCTGAACACTCAGCAAACTTTTGCTTTGGCCAAAATTTATCAGAAAGGTCATAGTTTTTCTCATTGCCTTCAGTGTGACCTTACCTGTCAAAAAGACAACACTTGCTGTTCCCTGCTCTACCATTCTACAAAGTATCTATTTCCATTAGATAACTGCTTTGGTTACAACTATTACAAAAAAATCTATGTATGAAATATGAATATGTCTTCCCACACTATCTAGCAGCAATTTCCAGAACCACAGCAAATTTTTAAAATTATGTCTTTGGGGTTAGTCACTTGGTACAAGAAAATTTTGCTTCATGAATAGACCCTTATAATATTCTTGATAACAATAACAATGCAGTCTGTAAGAATAGGGAAAACAAAAATTAAGCAGGTGTCAGATATATTGGAACTAATTTAGTGGTGGATTGAAAGGGCTGAAGTCCCATTACTGCTAGCATGAAGATGAGCTAAGACAATCTAGCCAACCATCAACAAAGATCTAAGTCTTAGTTCTCTAAAGATATTGGAGTCCTGAGGGGGGAGACGAAAAGGCCATTGTACTGTCTCATTGGAAAAGCCACAGCTGAACATAAAAAAGATTTTCAAGTGGTATAAAACAAACTGGAGATAGAAAAGAGGACATCTGAGTTCAGCTAGACACCTGAAAAATCAGCTAGCTGTGCCAGGGTTCAAATGTCATGAGGACTTTCTCTTGCCAGTACATTCTGGATTCAACACTTTGTCAGCCTCTTTGTGCCCCCTCCACTACTGAAGAAGCTCTGCAACTATCACTACCTATATTAAAGGAAAGATTGCAGTTCTCCATGCAGTACAGTAAGATGATTCACAAAATGGTAGATTGATTTGCAGCCAATCCAGTTAGGGTCCTCCCTGTTTACTACATTGTTAAAGAGCAGCATGGTCCAATTTCTTTTTCATATGCATCAATGCATTCAAGGAAATGGAAGTTACCCTGCACTGGTTCTGGTTTACCACAGGAGAATGTGACTGATCAGTTTGCCGTATATTTTTGTGCCTTTGAAAAAAAAGGGAAAAAAAAAAAAAGAGGGAAGACTTCTTTTCAACTCTCTGCATGATACCTGGGATTGGAGGAAAATGTAGATGGTGGATATGCATGTCCTGAAAACACTGCCTTGCAATCTAAAACTCTTTTTCTGTGGGAACTAGTTACACAGAATCAGAGCTGTGAAATTCCTGCTTTAGATATAAGCAGTGAAGCTGATACAACTACAAGAACGTGCAGACAAATAAATTTTACTTTCTACCCACAGATGGAAATAAACAGATGTTGAAATACACTACTGTCACAGACACATATGTAGATCTTCATTTGTATGTCTTGATAACTTGATCACTAGAAAAAACTGAGGAAGAAGGGAAAACTAAACTATTTCAGAGGTTTCAGTAGCTATCTCAGTGGAAAGAGCCAGTGAGGAAGCAAAGAGATGGTGCTTCAAGCTCACAAAAAGCAGCAGTAAGGACAAACACCAAATACCAGAATTATCCTTCCAAACATCTGTGTTGTGATTCATAACAGCAAAGCACTAACACCATGAAGTCATTTATGCATCTAGAAAAAGAAATAAAAACCTGAAATATTTCTTCAAATATTTTTGGTAAGATTTTACACCATTCCCAATGAATGGTGTAAAAACTATTACTTCTCTGGTAATGGTTTAGCTGTGGCTAAATAGCAGTACAGCAGATGTAGGATTGCATCCATAGGCTACAGTATTCAGGGTATTTAGAACCCAGACTGCTTTGGTCTCATTTTAGTTAGTACTATTTGCCTTATTAAATTTACCAGAAAAGATTTGAATCATAACATGATTAATTGCACAGTTCCACATTAGCTGCAGATATTTAAACATTTTTCTACATTCAAATTAGAAAATTTTTTGTTTGTTTGAGAAAGCGAAAGGGGATGACAGCTAACTGAATTTAATCTCACCCAAAGAGGGTCTAAATATAGGAAAAGATCTAAATTACAGGCTCAAATCTAGACAGAATGTTCATATGAAAAAAGTCATGCACGTTGAAATCTGAAGCTGTGATTCAGGGCTGTTTCTGTTATTCAGGGATGTCAAATGTCTAAGGATCTCTTAACAGCTGTATTTCTATATTGTGATTTACAATACTACTTAATCATAGTTGCTTCAATTACATTTACCACCACCGCAAGGACTCCAGGATGATCCCAACACAACTGTCAAAGACAAACTCTTAGAACTTAATGAAATAAACAAATACCAGTACCAAGTCCATGGAAACAATGCAATCTAAAAACAAAATGTAGATTGCAACACAATTAAATAAGCTAACCAATTAAACACAAAAACAAATTACAAAGCATACATCACAGTGAGCACAATTCAGCTACAGAGTACAGTTAGAGCAGTGAGATTCTTAGCCACCAACGGAATATTATAAGATTGGAAGAAAGATTTTTGGCTTGCCAGGAACTAAGCTGCACAATGGTTTGTGTCCTGCATGTATTTGTATGCATGTCCACCTCCTTGCTGCACTGGGAACATTTTGAAATATTCCATTTATTGGAATCCCATTGAAACAGAAAATATTTGTGCAAATAGATGTGCTGTTGCTGCACATGTATAAGAAGGGAAGAAAGATAAAGTGAAGTAACTGATAATAGAGTGGGCTTTGAAAGCAGCTGAGAGAGATCAAATGAATGTACCCAGCTTTTAATAAGTATGAACATATTACTATAATACTGTTGAAGAAAAATCCATTAATAAGATTTTACTGTGTTTCCATATGCTTTCCATCTTGGACACTTCCTTATCATACTAAGCCAATAAAACTTGGCTCCAGTTTGTAGGCCTCAGCTACAGCACTGCCTGTGGCTCCGTCTTTGGTCTCTGAATTTCTACAGGTTGGGTAATGAGTGATCAGATAAAGATGCACTAGTGCTCACTGAAATCAGAGACTCACAATTACTTACATGCCCTCTTCTTTTTACCTATCATGTTTTGTCCAGCAGTGGCATTAGCAACTTTTCTCATTTTTTGCCTTCCTCCTTCATTACTTAATTCCTCAGCATTACCCATTTTTTCCTTAATCCTTTTAGCTTTGTCTTCGAAATTTTCTCCTACAGAAATAAGTCTACCTTCTTAGCTGCACCACTATCCTGCAAGCTCTTTGGGAAAAGAAGTCATACAAAATTTCAAGTACATATGCTGCAACATGAATTTAGAAACATATAAAAGGGCAATGCAATCCACAGGCACAAATTTGGCTGTATGTTTACTGGTGGTTTAATATAGAAAACAAATGCTAATTAAGTTGCTATACTACATGTAAGTATTTGGTATATTTAACAACATTAAATAAATATCTTTAAAATTTTAAAGCATTTTTGCTGCCCTGTAAAGGCACAACTATAACAGACAGAAGGAAGGATGTGCTTCTAAACAACAGGAGCATCCCCACTTGAAATTATTCAGGACAAGCTCTTCTACAGATAAATTGTTTATAACCCTGAATGCAATGCTGGAATCAGCTTTAAGAACAACAAGAAGTTAATAGTTTGCTTGTTGAAATTCATATTTTTAAAGTCCGTTTTCTCAAATATTCACAATGCTAGAAGTAGCTCTGGGTCCTATTTCAGCTTTGTAAATATTCCCTTACAAATAATGAAAGGATACAAAGCACTAATTCTAGCCCGGCGCAGGCTAGGGAGTAATCTGAGTACTCTTATATCACCATCCTGTTACTAATAGTGCATGCCTTACAAACATCTGCTAATCCTCACATTTAATCTACAATGTACTATAGGGACAGGTACTTATTTTTAAGAGTAATGAAATGTTAGGATGCTAAATGACTTGTGTTGTAACAGAAATTTAACAAGGTATCTGTTGTAGAATTCTGGAGTCCAGACTCTCCAGTCCCCTGTTTTTACCTCTAATCTCCAACAGAGTTCATGAGGATTGATGAGGGAAGCTGCAGACTAGAAATGATGGCTCCTGTATTCTATTCCTTGTCGCACTACTGGCTGGATGCCTTGAGCCCCTTTTGGAGCCATGACCACTAACAATCAGAGAGAATTCAGCCTGTGACCCCTTCAGTTCTTGGCTCCTGTTTAAATTGCCAATTAGAAAGAGTTAGAGTGGTGGATTTTGTGTTGGCTCTACTTGTCTACCTGACACTGGATCAAAGCTACTATCTCATTTCATGCAGGCAAGCTAGCAGCTGATGGACAGCAATGACTGTCAATCATTGTCAAAATAGGTTACATGTCCATTTATTTATTCTGTAATTACTTTAGGCACAGTTGATGGCACAAAACCCTTTTCAGAGTGTACTGCAGTTCCATAAAACTAAGAAACTGAGGGCAGGCAGGCAAGCACTGGCCTGTGCATAGAACTCATTGGAAGGCAAGCAAGGACATGATCAGTTTGCCAGAAATGAAAAACGTCTGCTAATAAAGTATGAGACTGGGAAAACGAGAAGAAAATTTATAACAAAGGCATTTTAAGGTACTGAGTCACAGAGGAGGGAACTGCTGGAGAGGAATATTGCCAAAGACAGCCTTGTTTGTTCAAGTATCAAAATCATGCTTCCACCCACTGTGAGAGAAGATTTGAGTGACAAGCCTGGGCTGTGCTGCTGCTGCAGCACATACATAAGTTGGCACACATACACACATAAACACACAAAACCCCAAAACAAACCCACCCAGAAAGAGATACTAAGAGAGAAGCTGAACACGTTGAATGTTGTCAACTACAAGAAAGGATGTGAGATATGTGTGGGTGACAACTCATGAATGCAGTATTTCCAAAGAAAAGCACACTTTTTTTTCTTTCATGAGTGCTATGTAAGTGATGATACATGCTATGATTATGAACAAATAAAATGCTTACCAATAAAGTTGTTATTTCTCTAATTTCTCTCCTCTCTCTAACCCACTACTTCTCAGACCTCCCTTGCATCCTTGCTCTATCACAGTGGACAATACCATCATTCTACCTGTCATTAACGTTCCTAATCTGGACGTTATGTTTGACTCATCCATCTCCTCACCTCACATTCAGGCTTTGACAAAGTCCTACAGATTTATTCTGCATTGCATCTCTTTGTCAGAATTCTTGCCCTAGCTTTCAGCAAATAAAATCTACATTAAATCAACACCTTTTTCCTCCAGCATCGATAAACTCAGCCTTCTTCAGTTATGTCTGTGTGCAACAGTGATGCAAAAATCACGTTGTTAATCTGTTAATCTAACCTTCAGCTATGTGACTTTTCTTTCCCAGTCCTTTTTCAGGTCCTTTCCTCCTGTCACATGGAACAAGAACTCCATGCTTCAACTTCATTTACAGACCCACTTCACCCCAGACGGCTCACTGCTAGAAATCGGACTTCAGCCTCTCTGTAACTTACAATGCTTTTGAAAGTCAAATTTAAAAAGACCTTTTTTGAGCTCTTTCCTATGCTCTGTCTCCTTTGGAGGGCCCATTTGCACTCCATTATCCACATGATGTTATCTATCTGCCCCACTATTCCTCTTTAAAACTGCCTTTTACCACTGTTCCCCAAAACTGACAAAAGTCACACTGCTGGTGTGCTTATAACACTGCGTATCACATTTTTCCCTTGCATCTCCACATCTTTCAATTGGTTCCCATTCATTCCGTTTCAACTTGTACTGACATGGTAAATTCCTGGAGGTAGGTGCTGTTTTTACCTATTTGTTTTGCTTGTAAAGCACTAACCACAATAGATTACCTTTAACAAGTACTATTGCTCATGACAATCTCTTTATAATGCCATAAAAATGGTGTTTTTCCTATAGTATTGTTCCTCTCCTGCTCATTTCTCTGCCAAAAAACCAATCTGCTTTGGGTACCATCATGTTTAATCCACTCTACTTCACTTGTCTGATCTATAATCTGTTATTGCATAAATTTGCAGTGAGTCACTCGAATAGTACAAGACACACATTCACCATTTTGACTGTGTCATGGAAGACCTGAAGAGCTGCCTCACCATGGGTCCCATCTCTTCTGTCAGGCTATGAACTTGTGCAGGACAGGCAAAGGAGAAATGCTATTCAGTGTCACCTCTCACCTTTCCCTTCAAAGTCCAGTGAGCTTCTGTCTCCCTGCACTATTTTCAGTTCCTAAAATTTCTAGCCAAGTTATGAAGGCAATATCATTTTCCTTGCTAACATAGAGAGGAAATACTAACTCCTATACATTACCACTATATGCCAAACACCATTCAGTCATGTGGGTCACGTGCTCTACAGCAATGAACCAAGTACTGAATTATTCAGCAAGATGCACTCCAAAATTCATGTTTTCCCCACTGCACTCACTCCCAAACCTCTTATGCCACTGGGAGCATTCTGGACATGGCACTAAGAGAATAGTTTCAAGCAGAGTATTCAATGGACAAAACCCCATTACTTTATGCACTATTGCTCAAGCAATAAGCCTCTGAATAACCTCAGAGCAAGAAGAGTCCCAGACAACTGAAATTTGAATAACAACTGAGAAAAAGCAAGAGTTGCTACTTCTAGAAATTATACCTTACTTACCTAATAATTGACAGCTTTTTACATTTTTATACAGAGATTAACAGTACACACATAACAAAGAAAATGGCAGCGGTAGGAACTCTTATTGTGGTGCAGGCAATCATCAGAAACAGCAAATCCATTAGAATAAATTTAAAAAGAGATAGACTACACTTTACAGCTTAGTAACTATTTCAAACTAAATAGATGTTGCAAAAGAAATAAAAAGAAATTTTAAAAAACCTACCCTTCTTTTTATACTTATTAAAGTGGCGCCGTCCTTTGCCAGTAAGCCAAAAACAAACAGAATGAAAATAAAATAATGAAAAACCCACACAAGGAGAACAGGAAAAGAAACTGTGAATAACATAAATCTGAATCATTAGAGTTCTTAAAATCAGATTAAAAAGTCAACTGATCAAACATGGTACAAATTTCTGGTTTAAAAAATCCAAAATCCTTCAATCCATTTAGATTAAAATATTAAACATGTTTCTCATTACATTGCATAATCAACTAAAAGTATCTGCTAAATGGCAACTTCATGGCAGCTGACATGAGCTACTTGACTCAATTTTTTTCCTTCTTTCATAAATTGGACACCATCTCTTAACAGGCTATGCTCATCATGTCAATGTAGAAATCCCATGTGATGGTACATTGTTTCACCTTTTCAGATTAGCTAAATATGCTTATGATGCAAATCCTAGTATTTTAAAATGGAGGATTAAAGAAGGCTCTAAGCACATTTGCAAAACAGTATATGACAGTGTCTTTGGAAGTATTTTTGTTAAAGGAGTGGAAGAGTTGCATGCCCTTCAAATATATTATGAGACAAAACGAAATTATAGCCAACTCTGAGTCACTTCTAGAAACCCAACTCATTGTAACACTGAACTCTACAAATGGTGAAAAGCAGGACACAATGAAGGATGCCTGCTTGCAGATTTACCACAGAACTTGGCAGCTGAAAGACCAAACTATTATCAGACATTAACAGTGGGAACACTAAGTAAAAAAGACATCTTGATATACTTGGGTGGTTATGTCATAGAGGTTACAGAAAAATAGAGATGAATATAAAAAAGTGACAACACACCAAAATAACATAATCAGAGCTGCATGTCTGATTCTTTAATCGATCCTTGGCCATAGCATTGCTTCTTATCAATAACTCCTAGAGATAATTGTGGACAGGCGGTTACTCACAGTGCAGTTCAATTTACAGCAAATCTTCCACTGGCTTTAACTATACACATTTTCTTTATCAGGATACATCTCCACCCACTGAATTATCTTTTGATTATCAGACTTTCTTTGTCTTTATATGCCACATTTTATCCAGATGAGATTAAAATGTATCATTACCTTTTTCATGTGTTAGATGGAATTCTTAATTAGGTTAAACTCCAGATGATTTCAAATCCTTGCCTGGGCAAGGATGGAGTAAATCTGTTTATACTGGCTACCTGAGAATAAGTTATTTCCACAGGTAAGAGTGAGAAATAACCCCCCCCCCCCCAAGTATTCAGCAAGAGTGCTTGAGAAGGTGAAATTTCCTCCACTTCACTCAGGGCATGACAGTGTACTTCAGCCTGTAGGTTGGGCCAAAAGTTCATCTCTTTCTAATAATTTTCATGGTATTTTCCTGGAGCTAATGGATCTGAAGTCAAATCTGTGCTGTCTCTCACAGATTTCCTTCATTTTTATCTTTTAGGACTACATGGGTGGAGTAAAGTAACAGAGGGAGTACCTGTGCACTGTCTGCAAATAGTTTGCAGATAACTCCTCTCAGGATTCATTCCCTCTAATGCCCTTAAGATCAGCCCTGTAACAGGGGATTCACTGGTATAATGGATCACGCTTCATATCTATCAGACTTGGGTTTCACCTAATGTGAAGCTCTTAGACTGCTGTGTTATTGCATGAATCAAGTTCTAAAAGCCAGCTGAGGAGCTTGTTCACATTTTCTCCACATTTTTCTATTTGAGTCTTGCCTCAAACTGTTTTACAGTGGAGAACTGAGACATTGAAATATGTGTTGCTAGGGAAATAATAATAATGAAAAAATCAAATGGAAAGAAAATCATTATCCTTCCATACTTGTGACAGCTTAAATATAAATTTAACATTACGGTAAATATATATAAAACATGTGTCCATACATACAATATGCTGGAAAAGATTTAATTCTCTATCTTATTCTACTGTGTTTTACCATGCATACAATCCCAGTTTTGATTTCTGTCTTCTGAAACTGCTCTCACATATAATCAGCATTCAAGTAAGCAGAAAAATCTGTGGACATGAGAGCAGGCATGACAGTGCCCGTGAAATGGGTGAGGCATACAGCTCTGACACCCTAACTCAGCCACACACTTCTGGGTATGTCTCATACTATAAAGATGTGCAGCCGTGTGCTTGCACAGAAACACGAGAATTCTGTCAACACACCTATTTTGTCATTTTATGTCGTTTTTCAAGCTTCTTTGTTCTTTAGAAATACCATGATGTCTGACAAGAAAACAGTAGAAGAGTTGAAAGAAGCTTCCAAGAAACTGTTTCTGCTTTTGAGGGGAGAGAGACAACACAGAAAGGACAAAGCAGGAAGCAGAGCGAATGTACTGAGGGGTAGGAGAAGCCTGACAGATACAGTTTGACAAGTACCCTATAAAAAAGCGATTTATCTGACATAGCCTGAATGAAGTATTTTATAGCATTAACACAGAATACAGTGGTACACAGAGGTTCAGTACACAGTGCAGGATTGCTCCACAACTCAAAATGCAAATGAGTTGATTTAATGGCCATGTATGTGTGAAGAGTGGCAGTGAAGCACACAGTCACTGCATGCATACTTTCACAGGTTAACACCACAGAAATGCATATAGCTGTCAGTGTGTATTTATAGCACACATTATCCCACCATTTACTTTGTAATATACAGATATCTCCTCTATATATTTGCCAAGTGTCTTAATTTCTCAGGTAATCAAACAACATGCATGCTGTATTTGAAACATTCTTTAAAATGAGTAGGGTTAGCACTGAAATATCATCAAGGCCCTTGGGGTCTTTTTTTTTTTTTTTTTTTTTTTTTTTTTGTACTGGGGTACCTTCAAGAGCCAAATACAGAGACACAAAATGGAAATTACTTGCTCCAGTACAACTATAATAGCTATTCAAGGAGTATTTCATAGACACGCACGGGTATGCTGGATGCCACCCTGCTACACCAGTGACAGAGGTGGGGTACAACAAACTGTCCTCAGGACTGGATCAGGAATCTAAGAAGAAATAAGCACATTCCTAAGGCCCTTCAAGGCGTTTCAAAAAGCTTTCAAACACCAAGTTTTCCCCCTTTGAACACTAACAACCCTATCCCTGTGGAAAACCATTGTAAGCATATGATATTGACAGTGTGCCTAAATCTCACACAAACTAAGAACGAAGCAAACTGTAAAATGTTATGACTGTGCTCAGGAACAGCAGGGAATACAACCAAGTCATTTAATTTAGACAACATATGTGCTACTAGCTGTATAAACTAAAGAGGTCCTTCTTTATGAATCTTTTCCCTATGACAGCTATCCCAGACTCTCAGAAAAACTTTGTAAACACATACTGCCAATCCACAGATGTCTTTTAGATTTCTGTTTAATCCTTGATAATCATGCATCTCCCAGTTTTAGTTGTAAAAATTTACAATCGACATTTAAGAAAAGGTTTATTTTAAGACTTTATCAAGTCCTACTTATTTTCCTAAAAAAGGCGAATTTCCTTTGGTCAAAGAGTAATTGTATATGCAAGAAAGATGCTATGTACTAGAAGTAAGGCTCAGCCAAGCCAGAATATACATTACATGCTATCAATGAAGTTAATCAGTCTTCTGTTGCAGACAAGTTAATGATTATCAGAAAGCATTGATGATAATTCATCCACTTTTACAGAAAATAAATCTTTTCTGCCATTTCTGCCTACTACCTTTGACACAAAAAAAGTTGTAGTTATGCAAGCTCATCAGCAATGTAGGAATACTTCCACTTGATCATATTTAACTAAGAGATCTAAGAAAAAAAATGTATATTGATCTATTTGAATCTAGCTTGGACCCATGCTAACTAGCAGGCACTGTAGATCCATACATCACAAACACACACTGTGGTTATTTGTAAACACAGGAAAAATGATACCTTTAGCACAATCTGCTCCATGAAATCCTGGAAAACAGTGGCAGACACCTGATACACACTCGCCATTCCCATGACAATTACGTGGGCAGTCTTGCACTGAATCTGAAATATAAGCATCACAGGAACATTAGTTGGTTCCTAATTAGGCTACAAATTCTTTGCTTAATTTTTCTTCAGTTTATTTTGTCTTCAATACTTAGAAGAACAATCCCTGATAATAGTAACACCACAAAGTTCAGGTGAAGCAGAAAGGTACCAAGATTTATGGCAGCATGAGTAGATGTAGAGACCTAATGATTGACTAAAGTTACATATTAAGTCTATGGGCACCATTAGAACTCAAAGTCTTCTGACAGTGCTCAAGACCTCTGTTCCAACAGGTAGACAGGACTGCCTGTTAAGACCTCTACAGCTTACATTTGAATTTGTATTATGTAGCAAACATAATGCTTCATCAGGAAAGCTGACAATCTCCCTTTTGCAATGAGACTTTGATCTTGCACAACCACCCTTCCATGTGAAACTGATTATCCCAGGGAGTGTATCTTCTTTCCCTTCTACAGACATTTAAAGCCTCATTAATTAAGCTGACCCAAATATCTGCTGAACTTGACAAAGAGGAGCTCTTTTGCTCCAGCACATATTCTTTATCCTAAAATAAAGATGAATTAAAAAGGTGCAAGTAGCTACGTGAGAGGATGAAGAAGAGGTCTGTAAAAACAGAGGACAAGGTTTAACACTAGAGTTTAAGTGACTGACTGAAGTGTTGATGACTTCAATAATCTGAGAAGAGTAAGCACACCAGCGTGATGACAACATTTCAGCTGTACTTATTTTCCACAATTTATGTTATTATTTGGATAATATATACACTACTTTGCATAATAACAACCTAGAAATAAAATTCCAATTTTGCAATTAATTCTTAAAATCACTTTCGTTTGAAAGCTGTTGGATTTCAGTGGAACATATTTTCAGTACTGAATTATTGGAACAAAAATCTAATTAGAATGTTGTTACTTTTCACTATTACTCCCTGTTGTTGTGAGACCTATGGTCCCAAACGAAATGGCTCTGTCAGTCCCAGACACCAAACAAATAGCAGCTGTACAAGACAGAAAATGAATTTTCGATTTGGAACTAGCAGAACCATACAGAGCTTTTTTCTGTCAAATTAAACTGAAAAGAGGAAAAAGATTCAAGCACAACTTTAAGTCTAATTTCACAGTTGCAGGACACTAAATAAAAAAACCTCTAAAGCAAATTTTCAAAGACACGTCATTAACTTGGCCTCTTGAAATGATTCATGTAAACAATGAAAAGAAAAATTGAAACGTAATGCTCAAAGATATCAATTTGTCTCATGAAGAAGCTTGTCTATAGATTTATTCATTATTTTGCTTCATGGCACACAAAAGCATTTTCTATGTATTCAAAATCATGGTAAATTTAGTATTGTCTGGAGTTAACATCATTTGTTATTCTTTCTCCTCTTTCACATCAAAGAAACTTTCAGCTGTCTCAGATCCTTTGATTATGAAATGTCTGATACTAGGTGTGTGTAGAAGAACCTCTGAACTGGATAAAACACTATACTTTTCTCTACGTTTCAGTCCAATTACTATTATTGCACTATCAAGTAGTCTACCTGTCTATTAGACCTTTCATGCTCTTGAAAGCTGTAGCCTAGACCAGGCAACTCTTTTAAGGGCAGCTTATCATATCTGAAGATTTTCTAAGCACAATAGGGGCATAACAAGGTATAAGCACAAATGTTCTTGTTGGTTTTGGAGAAGTAGAAAAAGGCTTCTATGAGCAAATATGCAAATATATATATATTTATATGAACATGCATAGCACCTAGTAACTCTTACAAAACCACATATAAACTATGGATGGAAGATCATTTTTTCATCTTAACTAAGGTTAACAGAAACAATTATATTAATACTTAATGACACAGTATTGGCTACCCTCCTACACCCTTTGGGACTTAAGCCAACAAACTGAATTTTATACTCATGTAAAAGGAAAAAATTAAGCTTCATATCATTAATCAGGCAAGACTGGAAAAGACCTCCAACTATTTTTCATCAAGCCTAAAAACTCACTTGGACTTTTTTTGCAGTTTCTCTTCCCTAAACTAACAGGAAATACAGATTTATACAATATAGTGCCATTTAACACTTCACCAGCCAGGAATACCACATACGCTATGTCAAAATTTTTTATGCCACTGTGACAAGATATTCAGCAAAGTTCATCAAGTGCTTCAAAGTTCAGCAGATCTTCTAATAAAGCTTGGAGAATTTAGACTCAGTTTGATTTTCAACTAAATGTGACCCTGTTCTCCTAACAAAACCGCAGGCTTCTCAGATCATAGGCTAGATGTTCTTCTGCTCTTGATGCCACCATGTTGAGGAGATGAACCACTATTAGGTGAGTAGTAAGCCGTAAAACAGCATATGGCTAATTAACTGACTCAGTTAATCTCTGGGGTGACTGCAAACAATAACCTCATTCGCAGGTGTCAGGTTCTTGTGCTGTCTTTCTACTAAGATTAAACAGTTCTCCTGTTGGATACTGTTCCACCTGGGTGTAAAGAAGCTTCTCCAGAGAAGCAAATAAGAAGTATAAAAATGACAGAGATAAGGGAGAGGAATATTAACTGGGGAATGCTTCAACCCAGACTGAACTTACGTAAGTCTTGTTTTCCAGAACTAAACTCAAGATCTATGGGAATGCTAAAATCTTAAAAGAGAAATCAGCAAATTAAAATCAGCACCCCATTACACGCTTTTTGACATAGTGTTGGAGAAAAAAAATGCACAACTTAACATAAGGATAAACAGGCCGAATACTGAAGGCTGCAAAAGTATTATGACTTCAAGTAAGCGAAGGTGTAACCAGAGAGGAAAAATGCTCGGCTTATGGAGATACCTACCCAAAATAACTGTACTGAAAGAGACCACTTCTTTGTCCTTCCCATCATTGTAAAATGCCAGGTGCCACAAACCCACATCCAAGTATTGAACAAACACAGCCTCATTCTGAACAAGGGTCTGAATACTTCGACGTTCCCGTGGCGACTCCACCACACTCCATTTCTCTTTGCCATCCAAGCGTTCCATGAAATCATACTGCAGGGTAAAAAAAACAGGAAAAAAAAAAAAAAAAAAAAAAAAAGAAAAGAAAAAGAACACAAACAAACAAAACCCCAAACAGACAGACCTGAATACAGAATGGTATTTCAGCTCAAAATCTGACACCATATTTTCTATTCTACCTTGTCATAAAATGGTATTTTTAGAAGATATGTCAATGTGAAACTAATATTTACTAGTCGACCATGGAACACGCAGAGATTTTGTGACTTATCCTTTCTTAAACAGTGACATAGAATTATGCATCTTTGCTCTGCATAGGTGATCAAAAATGTACAAACGGTATTTCTTGACAGGCTGAGTTTTGAGAAAGAAGTTGAAATCAATGATTTGACCCATCAAATTTAAGGTTCCTACACAGCTTTCAAAGCCAGAAACCTTCAACCTATGAGAGACACACCCTTTTCTAAGCAATTGCCTACAATAAATTCTTGCTGCAAGAGGAACAGAAGTCTCAGATGTAGCTCCAGACATATAATTGAATGGAAGCCCCCAGAACATGAAAACAAACAGGAACAGCACAAACAGGAAATGTGTTTGTCTAATGTTAGGTAACTCGGCACCCAATAAAAATACACTGTACAAGTTTTACATCACAGAGTAAGAGTTGCTTACCTGAGTTTGTATGTGGAACAATTAGGGGCAAGTAGCATACAAAAACCAGAGGGAGCATGGAAAGGAATAACACAAATCAAGTGGCTGAAGGAATTGAACTTATATTAAGGAAAACCGAGACTTTCTGGTTGGATGGTTTCCAGTAAGGTAGAACATTACATTAATCTTTGGAAAAGGGATCAAACAGAGCAAGTGATTATTTAGAGTATAAGAGGGATGGCACCATTAATGGCATGAAACTAAAAAAAGAAAGAAAGAAATTTAAGATGAATGTCAGATAAGCTTCCCATCTATTAAGCTCAGTAATAGCCTCCCAATGGAGATGCCACTGCATCACACAATTAAACAGGACTGGAAGAAATATTGGTTAATCTACAACAGCGAATAACTCTGCATAACAAAGCAGCTGGACTAGCTGTCCTAATAAGCTTTTTTTCTGTCTTTAATGTCTGTGATTCTGGAGCTCTCAAGCTGATGCTATGCTCAACTTACTAGCTCTCATAGTCCCTATCTAAGGGAAGCCCTTAAGAAACAACAAAAACAATACATCTAATCTTTTGATAGTTGTATAACAAGTCTCCTATGAAAACACATCTTGTTTTAGACACATTTATCTATGTAGGAGTAGATAGAGATAGATGGACATGTCTAAAGAAAGATGTATGTGTTCAATAAAATACAGTAATAGTATGTGCTTGCTCGCCAGTAGTTTCATTGCATTTCCCCTGTTATCTCCAGCACATACAGTCTGTGCTTGCGACAGCTATGAGAAAACATACACCTTCACTTGCTTTCAGTTTAAATAGAAAACTGTAATCTCGCATCCTAAACAGACTAAACATCCACAGAGGGCTGTCTTGTACACTGTATTCCACTCATTAACAGTGAGTTCTAGCAAATAATACACAATATACAATAAAATAATGAAGATTCTCGCTTCTAGTCGAAGAGACAGACAGATGAACCTATTTAACACTTTAGTGCCATGCTACACATCTATCTAAAACTGAGGTATAAAAGATGACCTTTCTATTTGAAATTTTTTAAGTTACATATGAGCAATATAGAGTCCTTGATACACTTAACCTTACAACAAAGGGGAAAGTATGGAAGTACTACTACCTGCCTGTTAAACATGTGGAACTGACATCAATATGCAGCCACAAAGGAAATCCATGGCAGGGTAGGAATTTGAGCCCAGGTCTACTAATGTTGAAAGCTATTGTCACAGTAAGTGCATTATCCACTCTTTCCTATGCTTTTAATTGTGGGAAAGAGTAGGAGAAGTGGAATAAAAAGTTTCACTGAACTGTTAATATCAGAAAGCGATCCACTTGAGCCTTTTTTCACACAGGATTTTTGCAGAAGAAGGTAAATCAGGTAAATTAGTACATTTAAGCCAATGCATGCCAGAGATTTAGAGATTCTGGCATGTCAGTAACTTTCAGAGTATCAGAGGTGCCAAACACACATATATCTCTCTTTTAAATCAATGACATTTGGAAATATTGCTAAAACCTATTGTCTAACAGTCAGAGGTTAAGGAGAGACTCATCACCTCCTTGGGAAATGTTATTACTCGGGCAACATCTTGGGAAAAAGAAATCTTGCTCTTCGGAACAATTGTTCACAAAGGGTCAACTAAGGAAGTAGCAATAAAAGCTGACATTTCTCACTGGCAACATGCTGTTCATCTCTGCTTGTGCTGGCAGGTTCCTCTGCCTCCCCTCTGTTTGATGCTGATTCTACCTCATATAGTAGAGAAGGCTCAGCAGTTGGCAAGATCGAAGGGGAAGAGTATTCAGGCTGAAACTGCTTTAAGTAGTTTTACCTGCAGAATCTCTTTTCACAATGATGGGGTGTGACCTAGTGAGAGCAGGTCCCTTGACATGACTCCCCATAAGGCTATAATTTTAACTTTGGTAAAGTTAAGACTGGTATTGCACCTCTTTAATCAAACTACGAAGAACTATTCCATGCTTAGGCAAAAGCAAAATGACTAAATAATGACTGAATAACTTTATGAATGGTGAAGTACCAGTGCAGACTGATACAGAATATAACAATATATTTTTATCCCTCTCTGGATTCCTCAGGACTGAGGAAAAAAGAAAGAAGATAATGTATCTGCTGGTGGTTCCCTGGCTATACAAGTCTTAACGTGTCAGCAAGTACTATGTATATGTACCCCAAAATCTAAAATCCCTGACTGAAGGGTCACCGAGATGGTATTGTGAATTCATAATCGGATAAGATTTCTTCACATGGTTGGCTGAATCATCATATTGCTTCTTGTGGCCCTGTTGATTTTCTGATTTACCACACTTGCATGATTAATTACTTTTATATAATATTGTGCTGAAGATATCACTCTTGCTTTAAAGCTACTTATTGACAAATACGCACGGATTGGAAGACCCATCTAGGAAAAGAATGAAAGTACTTTCATGATCATTAAGAAGCAACTGTGGAATTTTTAATCTGACACACACAACTGCTAAGGAACAGAGAACTAAATCACATGAATTAGGGGATGGATTTGTCAAACCAAACTAAATCTCTGAAGTAATTTGGAAGTTTCATTGAATTTATTTTTTTTTTTAAATGATCCTTTATATTTCATGGCTTCATACCAAAAGTCACACAAAAATGGCAAAAACTGCTCAGAAACAAAATGCACCAGAAATCCCAAATGACTACATCTTCAGAGTTCAATTTTGCAGGGGTAGTACTTACTATGATTAAAGCTCCATACAAGCAAGTGACTTGCCAGCCTACTCTAAACAAATTCCAAATTCACATTCTCAGTGAGTTTGTTTATTTTTACTACACAGCATACCAAAACCCTACTGCATACTTTTATTTACAAACCTAAATCTCATACTAAGTTCTTTCTGGGCAATTTGTTTTTATAATTTCTCCATTCAGTGCTTTCTACCCCCCAAAGCATTTTATTCATAGGCTAATAAGGACTTTCTTTTTCCAGTAACCATGGGGAGTCAGCAAAGCAGTTTTGGAACTTTACATATACAGTAGTGACTACACTGCACAATGCCATCTATACAGTACAGATCGACTGAGTCCAGTTGCATACAGGAAGTGAACTAGTTGTGAAAGCACAGCAAAGCAAAGAGAGCTTGCAGGGGTCAAGACTGAAAACGCAGAAAGGCTGCATAATCTTTGGTTATTTCTTAGATTTGAAACTATTTGCATGCCTCCACAAAATCTCTAACAGTGTCTGAAATTAGGAATTGAAAAGAAAGATTTCTTAGAGCTCCTGTCTTAAAAATGGATGCACATTCAAATGGCAGGGGCTGGGGGAGGAAGGAAAAAACACGTTTGGTGTTGTGGCTAGCATTCGTCTTTATGCCAAAGCCCTGTAAGACCTAAGCAGCCAAGAAAACATATGTCAGGAAAACTTGCTTGCAAAGTGCTTTCAAATTAGTTCTTCATAAAATCCAGTTGGTAATTATTCATTAAAATACACCCATGAAACATCTGATACCCACAGTGACAGCCAACCGATTTGTTTCAACATTTGAATGTGACACAACACAACAAGTACAATGCAGCACAGCATTCAGTAATAACAGCACAGTTGCCATCAGATAACTTTAAGGTGGTCAGAACACCTAAGCGCGTTTTAGCACTGGCTAAAAACCAAGGAAATGCTGAAGTTCCCCAGCTATTCAAGTTGTTTCAAATAAAGCCATTTCCTGTTCTAAATGAAAACAGTTTTCATTTTGACATGAAAAATTTGTAAGTATAAAACACTCTGCTGGAAATGAAAACAATACAACTCCATGCACTGCCTTCTCCAGGCATTACAGCGATGTTTCTGTAAGGTTACCTTATTTCATGCGTCATTTGGAATGTTCTACCAATGTGTAGTAACATCATAATTGCTGTAATCTCTGTAGAGTCACTTCATGCATTATTTGACATTTACAGTTAATTTTCTATACATTATCAATTTTATTAATATGACTATCTTCTACTAATTTCCTACTGATCATTCAAGCCCGCAATGTGCCTTTTGTTATTTCTATGTAGTACTACACAGGTTGGAATAATTTTGCTTGAAAGCAATGCAGTCCAGTTTGTAGTCTGCTTGCCACTCAAAACTGCATTTTTACGTTTCCTGTAAAGCTCCACTCCCTATGCACATGGCACACAAGGCTGCTTCTGGACAAGTTTACAGCTACATCAGTTTGACTGACTAAACCAGGCATTTGGAATATTTGCTAAACAGTAATACTGAGAAGGTTAAATCTCAGCAGGGCTCTCAGACAGGAACTGCATCTTGTTGTCTCAGGTTAATCATGTACCTAATTTGCTGATTATCGACTTGCTCCCACAAAGGATTTTACTTGGCTTGACATACCAGCACTGATCAGTGATGAACTGTCAAGTGTAGTTGTTCACTGCTTTACAGCTCATGTCCCTAACCTGCAGAAACAAGGATTTTAAATTTCAATTTTAAAATATCGTCTGGTGTCAACTTCAGACTCTTTTCGTTAATACAAAGCCATTCTGCTCCTTTCTGTCAGAACAAGGCTTCTTTTCACTAACTCAGGTCTGTAACAGCTTGCCTTTCTTTTTCCAAAATTATTTCTCTTGGTAGCAGCTTGGCTGATTTTTGATTGCTGGGCAGAAATGCCAAGCAATCTTTTGCTGTTGACAAGCACCAGGACCCTGCATGAATATGGGAAAGTAATTCTGCAGATTATACTGGTGGATTTGATTAACCCCAGTTATGAAAGAGGGTTCGAATTGCTTCCTCAAGACTGGAAAACCGGTTCTCTGAGGAGGAATCTGGCTCAGTAGGAAACACAGTTGATATTTCTCATTATTTAATTTAACAGAAAGGTCACGCAATTTATATCCTCTCCACATAATGTGGAGAGAAAGAAGAGAAACTTTGCCTGATCATAGATGAGATGTAGATGAGATCTCTCAGATGAGAACATCATAATGAAACCTAGAACAAATACATTTGATCGCAGTGCAATAGAAATCAAAGTTCAGCTTGAATTAAAAAAAATATTTTGTACTGCCAGTTACATCCAACTGGATTTCTTGTAAAAGATACAGGCATACCTCCATCACGTCTTAGTCAGAGAATTATAATTAACTTGTATTTATAGCTAACCTTGATGATTGCTTAGGAGCTTTCGTTGCCCTAAGTCATTTTCACTTCATGATTTATACTTTTGTTTGTTTTCCTCAACTAAATTGCTGTTTTTTTCATAGTGGAATGATAGAAGTGAGTGCCAAAATTCTGAACTAAATGAGACATACTCAATGAATTATGCCATTACCTCATTGCAACATTTAAAGATCCATAGACATAATTTCACCCTCAAGACAACATATTGAAGCATTACAGCCAAAATCAAAACATTCTTAAGAAGGGCTCCCACCCTGGAACATATTCTCTGTGGATATCTTCTGTGTTGCATGGATGTCTGGAAATGGCTGAAAATTAGTCAGTAGCCCTCTACAATTTCCCCAATTTATCTAGTCTGTATAGAACTTCATATGCTGTATGCTAACCTCTAGCTATATGTAAAACTGACCACTTGCCCTCCCCTCCTTGGGTTGTGGACTGCTGATCCTTATTTCTTACCAGTCAGATATATCCATTCAATAACTCACAGAACATTTTAAAACAGCACAGTACAGGAAGCTGATGGAGTTCGGATAGTCAGTTCTTAGAAGTAGAGGTCATAAACCCATGTACACCTTTTCTCTCCTCCCAACTCTATTTAAAAATTTTGGTTCTCAGTTCAGCCGACAGGCAAGAATAAACACCAAGGAACAAGAGGCAGTGCAGAATAGTTCCATAAATTTGCTTCACGTTGGGAAGCAAATCCAAAATTCAGTTAACGTAGGTGTAGTTTTCTCCAGAAAATTAATTGGTTCATTGTTTATACCATGAGTTTGTGCATGCACATGGACACAGTTCACTTAGTATCGATATCTCCTTGCAGGCAATATGAACATACCTTCCCGGCAATATGAACATACCTTCCCTATATGGCAATATGTAGCAATGCAATTATGTTAAAGCCTCTGGGCTTTTAGCTTAGATCATGCATTTTAACCATTTATGTAATTGCAGTTTGCTTTGCCAAATGAAAAAAAAAAAAAAAAAGCAGTAGCATTTTTTTTTAAATCGGAGCAAGGCATCTAGAAATATGAAATGAGGCTTTCCCAAAAGGGATCATGGAGTTCTACATTTGATTTTTGAAATCATATACTAAATAAAGCATTTTAAGTTTAAGTGGTAATTTCTGAATGAAGAACCGATTATTAGCAGCAAGAAAGGGGTCCCTTCCAAAAGCTGGTTGCTATTTCTGCTTCTCTTGCACTCTAAAGAACGGAGGCTCTTTCCTTTTAGTATGTGTAACGGCAAATGTATTATTTCTCATTACAGTTCTAATCTAAGTAAATGGGAATCCTTCCATTCACATTAATGAGTTTTCAATATAATAAAAAAATTTCCTTCTGTAACAGAAAATATAGCTATATCTTCTCACAGCAAAGAAATTAAAACACCCACTGAACAATGTAGAAGAAAAAGATACTTAAGTTTTGTCTCACTAACTTTAAAACTATGTTTACCTACAGCCCTTAGCTCTGTACTACAGGGTCACTGTAAAAATGCAGTGTTACTGAGTTTGCATCTTTGAAGTTGTTTAGAAATCAAGAAGAATTAGGTTTCCCAGCTGCAAGACTTGCCCCATGTCTGAATCAGATATTATACCTAAATACTGTCCTTGAGAAAAAAGTAGTAAAATTAAAGCTCTCAAACACATGGCCACTGCATTATGTTCTCTAATATGGCTGGGTAGCAGCGATGCCAAAGTCCGTTGGATACCCCAGCAATGGCATTCCAACAGTCTGTGAAGATTAAAACTTCTATGAAGATAGAAAATTATACGTTAACACATCTAGCTGTACATGCATTCCAACTGTATACAGTGCTTTGATACTGTGAGTTTGACCAACACCACTCATCATTTTTGACTGGTATATAACTGGATAGGTTTATCCCAATTGGTGCCAAGATTCTGTCAAAAGATTTAAAACCTTGAGTGCCAAACTGCAAGTTATCTTAAAAACCTGAATGGCAAGAACATCACTGATTCTTTCTTTTATCAATGTACTATTGCTGTATGTAGTAACCTAGAAATCTTAGTATCAGGGTGTTCAGTCAAATATCACAAATTAAGTAATTCCCAGGAATCCCTAAACTTGAGCTCCATAAGCTCCAACATAAATCTAGCATAGATGCTCTATACTTTTGCATTTTGACATTTAAAGCCAACAAATACATTGATAAAGTACCTGGGCATGTGATGGTGGGAGTCCTCTTCTTATATAAACACCAAAAAGAGCATCCTTCCCTAAGGATATGTTGAACTTCAGGAACTGTGGCTGGCTGATATGGATCTGAGACCGCCAAAAAACTCCAGGGGGTACTTCCTGGGTGACCCTGCGGCCAACTTCTGTTTCTCCGCTATCTATGCTGCTATTCCTAGTGACCCATGGTCCTATAAAATAAAACCAAATATAAATCAAATGAGATAACTTCTTTTAATACAGGTATTTTTATTCATTCAAGATGAACCTCTGTGGCAATGCCACCTTTTAAATCAAACTGTAAGTTTTCTTTCTTATTCTGATGCAATGTGCCTGCTGTTTCAATCAGTATGTGAGAATTTGGCCCGTATATTTGAAGTACAAAGACTGTGAACCTTTTTCTGTGGAACACCTGCAATCTTCTAACCCCTCCAACCCTTTAAGTCTGTGATTGCTCTTTACTGATCAAATACAGTAGACAGTCAATTAAGCACATACAAATCTCCCTGTGCTCTTTTCAGTTGCATCTTGTATGTAACAAGGTTATAAAAAAATTATCGGAAAGGTGAACTGCAGAAGTAACTTCAATCTAAATGAACTGATTGCAAATTTTTATTATCATTGTTTTATATAGTAAACTAGTCCAATAAACTCCAGATCAGAGACAAGAGTGTTGACAGAAGAAATGACATGCACAGAAAAGGATTTAGAGGACAGTTTCTGTACCCTAACAAGCATCTTCTCCTTCCTGAAAGAAAGTTAGTACAACTCAATGTGCTGCTTTTTAAGTTCTCTCTACCTGAAGCAGGGACTATCTACAAGTCTTTTTCCCTTGTGCTGTGATTAGTTAAAATCCATCATTTGATGGTTCTTCAGCATGCATTACTGAAGACAAGATACAAGACCTTTCTGGCTGAGTGCTCTGGCTTCCAGCCCATGAAATAGTCAACTTTTAAAACATGGTGGAAATTCTTTCTGTTCTCAGCTGAATGAGGCTACACATATTTTAAACACGGAGCGTCATATGTGAAGAGTTAGCAGTGCTTTCAAGCTACAGTATGTAGCAATGTTTGATTTTGTGTTCCACATTCCCAAACAACATGGTGAGTAATCCATTTTAAAATTATTACAACAGACACTGTAAAGACCAGAAAACCACAGAAAATATCTGTTAACAATCACAGAAACGGAAAGGTATCATTAATATCACTATTAAATACACACTGGATGGCAGTGATACCTCTGATACAACCTGGCAGTATTTGTTAAAAGCTCAATGTTTACTTCATGTTTTTTTCATGGTGTGATGCTATTTTCAATAAATGGCAAGTTACTTTTGAAATATATTCCAGCACTGTATGAATGTAACAGGGTGGCACAGAATGACATATAATTCCAGCAGGTAAGTACATAACAGCTTTTCTGTCTTGACTATCTTTAATTGAGAGAGCTGCAATAGCATGGTTTCAATTATAGATTCCAAATTATCTATGTTAGCAGCACTTACACTTGTACATAATGAAACAGATATTATGTTGGCAGTGTTTTGAAATGGTAAAAGAATGCTCTGAATACCAACTGCTATACAGTTTTTGGCAACTTGTTTGTTTTTTTCATTTTCTATGTTGATGGGTCTACAATAATATCACAGCACTAGGAAAAAAAAAAAGCAGAAGACGCTGCAAAGAAAGGAAAAATGGCTGAGAAGGTCAAGCAATGTGCCTTCAGAGCCGCACAAGAACACAGGTATCAACCAGATTCAAACATGTCATGTTTTGTAAAAACTATATTATTTCATTTCTAATGGATTACTGCAACAGAGGATGTCTCAAAGTTCCTACCTCAATGAAGTCAGGCACCATCTCACTAGATTTTAAATTCATCCTTACCCACAGGGATAGGAAAACCAGGTACAGAGCACATAAAATCACCTGTTGAATACTATACTGGAATCACTGGCAGAGCCAGGAAGTCAGTGTAAGGCTGAGGGCTCCTTCATCTCCTTTGAGTACAACATTACACTTATTTCATTTCACAATTCCAAGTTATGGTAATAAATGGTGATTTTTTTTCCCAACATTCTTAAAAATTGTGCTGTAAATTATTTCTTTGGAAGCAGACTGTGCATACTTAAATGAACATCATCTGTATCTACCCTGAGAACAGACTCCTTGACACACTCTAAAGAACCTTGCTCTTCAGGATCAGTATATCCAGAGTCAAAGTGAAGCAGTCAAAGAAAAAGCTATTTCCAGGCATTATTATTATGATAGAAGCTGTGTAAGTAATAAAGATGCAAAGATTAATAGTCCAGTGCCTCTTCCAGTATTCTCTGTCCACAGACTCCTTATACTCAATAAATTATCTGAATTACATATTTTTTCAATTTGGTTAATTTCATGTCTACAACAAAGCTGCTCCAGTCCACGGAAGCTAGTGCAAACCTTTGACATACAGAATACAAAAGTCAGCAAGTGTAATCTATTTCTGAAATCCACAAGTAAAATGGGTGGGAATCTGGAGCTTAGATCTGTTTGAAATCATTAGCCTTCCCCCATGTTGGAATCTGCTTCTCACTTAGTTCCTTTTTAAGCAAAACTTTATCTTTATCCTTTTTAATACAGTATATATATAATACTTTATACTTTTTAATACAGTTCTAGAATTCAGTGGAACAATGGTCATGTATATTCAGAGATATGGCTTGTATTAGCAGCACAAATCTAATATTCCAATAGTTAAAAAATAAGCAGTTTATAGTCACTTACCTCATGTCATAAACTTATATATAAAACCATATATATATCAGGGTTATTAAATACTGAAACGGCTACTAACACACATAAATAGCCTATGGCACAGAATAAGTTTCAGAAAAACGAATCCTTGTCAGAGCACTTTAAGAAGTGATGTGGTGTTAGAATGCCTGCATGCATACATCTGCTTTACAAATTACTGAGTCACGTGTTTTTCATCTGATACATCAAATAAATAGAGATTATATTGAATATTGCATCAGCCATTGTACCTCACTTTTATCCAGTGCAGCAAGCTTACTGAGCATGCAAATGGTAAGACCACCATAGTCTCTGTTGGAGATTATGGTTTCATTGGCTATTAAAGCAGCTCCAAACCACCACCGTCAATGACTTTTGCTAATTACGTTGCTTCCAGGTCTGCTGAGTATATATTCCCTAGAATTATAATTTTGCAAATAAATTTAATTCTTATGGAGGCTCAAGTTTTAGTATTTCTTGTTGAATTTAGCCTTAGCCTCCTTTGGTTTTCCAAAATTCTGTTTTGTATTTCTATCTGGGAAAGGGCATTTTTCAGGAGTCAAGAATCCTCAAATACATCAATAAAGCTAAAAAGAGAATATTCCAGTCATCAGAACAACCAGAGTTACATTCACACTACTTCAGCATGCACCTCACAGGTAAACAAATATATTGGATGCCACACTTTCCCAACAAAAAGTTATTAGAAAAAGACCATTCCTTTATATTTCTCATGAAAATTTTGAAGTTGTTAGCTTAAAAATTGGTGAAAACTGCAGGTAAACGAACTGAATTTTTAATTCTCAATCAGCCTAGAGACATGATTCAGGTTCCCAAAACTGAAATGATGCAGTTCAGTTTGGCATTATCTTTGGAAACATCTCCCCATAGGTGCTCATTTTTTTTTGCTCTACAACACGAATGACCTGGTTTCTAGTTGTCCAAACCACTCCTTCTGGAACATTTCAGTGTCTCAGGAAAATCTACCCAGGAGGAGAACTGTGACAGCTGTAGGGGTTCGACACAGCAGAGGATTTTAAGAGCAGGTTAGATGAGCAACTATCACAAGTGATCAAGATATACTTAACCTACAACAAAGAACAGATGGATGACCCCTTATTTTCAAGTCTGTATTTTTGTAGTATGGCATGCCTCTGCTTTATATCCAGCCTGTGCCATGTCTGTGAGAAACAGCTGCTGCCTCACCTCTGGCATGCTGAAAGGGAGCCTTATTTTTGCTTTTAAGAACTTAATACATGACATCCTGTTTTTATGGCTCTACATTACAATGCTGAAATAACACAATTTAGAGATGATTGAAGTTGTACTAAAATATAAGTTTTATATTTGCAAGTTTAACTAACAATTTATAAAGTTTTAAGTCCAGCAAGCTACCAGAGCGCTAAAGATTATGCATTATTGAATCATACACTCATAAATTCCTGCTGAGTTACTCTTGCTGGTAGGAGACACAAAACTAGCGAGAGCATCTTGGTTCTACTCCTTGCTTTGACACAGCCAGTGCACCTGAGTTGGTCATGATCTTGATGTCCTCAGATGACTACTTGTAAAACAGAAATATTAACAATGACCTCTTAAAAATTCTTACCTTGAAGATGAGTAATGCAGAGCAGTCACATAAAAATACTACAGGAGGTGTCTCAACATTGGCCTCTTCATGTTCCTTCCTCCCCAAGTTAGAAATACAGAAATGAAATGCAAAGTAGATATGACCACTGAACCTCTTTTCTTAGTTAACAGGCTTAAGTTTATTTTTTTAAACCTGAAAGGAGAACATCATCCTAGCTTTATATTTGCAATGCCTTTTTCTGCACTAACAGCTTCACTTATAAACTCTGTCTCTAGAGACTCTTAAAGTAAGCTTTTTTTTATAGCTCACTTCAGTCTTCATCTCCTAATGTAGAGAATGTACCTTGCCACCTGACTCACTCCCCTCCAGCTATTTTTAGAAGCTTTTCCATTTTGATGGACCACTGCAGATCACATTGAAAGAACATCAACCGTCTTTAAGTGAACTTACAGATGTGACAAAGTGACAAATCTGGGAAGAAAGACTAACCCAAACAACTCATACTATTGTGAACAAATAAATCCCAACATCATTATCTCTGCTGTCGGTGACTGTTTTAGAGTTTCATCTGTTTATCTCATAACCCCATGGATACTTTTTTTTTTTCCTGTGATTTCCTCTCTAAAAACATCTACAAAAGAGAGTTTTAAAAGCGTACTTCTTCATCTTACCCAGGGGAGCCATTTCAATCACTCAGTCAAACATATATTTATCAACTAAATAACACTTATTCATTTAAACTGCTGTGTTATTTACCCAGTTGAATTACTATTTTGGCATATACATTTGAAAAGACTGTTTTAGCACTCAAGTATATTTGCCTTTGAAGCTATCAAACAGGCAATACATGACAACAGCAATGTAAACTCCCCCTGCTAACTTGTCAGCAGGCCTCATCTTTGAGCTGGAGGTCGGTTTCAAGGTGGCAGCTGATAGGACATGCCCAGTCAGCCTTTAATTTAACTGATGGCAAGCAGTGTCAGCTATGGAGGCAGATCTGTATCTACACTGAAACCAGATATACTTCAGTATTTATTATGGGCTCCTCTCCCATACTGTAGTTAAAATTAAAAAATAAAAATGAAATCTGGCGACCAGCAGTGTCACGCTACAGACATCACATTTAAATAGCAATTAACTCCAGAGCTTTGACTGTGTGCCTTTATAACGGTGATGACTGTAAATTGCGTCTTGATAACACTCTTGAAAAAAAAACCTAGCAGAATAACCGTTCCAACAGATCCATAATGAACTACCAAGATAATTTGGACAATTTCAAATCAAATACAAGGAATAAATATCACCAATGTTGGTTCAAGAGAATTCTCTTTCCTGTACCTCTTCTCTTCCTGTACCTCTGCATTTCTTACAAATCACTGCTGCAGACGTAGCTTTCCTTATCGTTTTATCTAACTTATTTTTCTGTTGTTGTTTGTTATATAGTTAGGGATTTTCACAGATGACTCAGAATTCCAGAGAAATTCATGGTACCGCTGTGTAAAGGAAACTATTCAATATAAAAATACACTCCACTGACTTTTTGCCAAAAAAAAAATACATGGGAATTACTATGTTTTTCAATGATAGCTTGATTTTTTCCTCAGGTAAATCTGCTACTTACATGACCAGACATTCCTTATTGTTTCAGAAAGGCAAACAAAAAAAGTAGAAAATGTCTTTTTTATACAAATTCCTTCAGTGGAAAAATCAGTGCTATGCACTATTACCACACTGATCACTTCCTGTATGAATTTAGGCTTCAAAATATCTCCTACTAATACCTAAGTGCCCTAGGACCCAAGGGAAAACAAGATTCTTTTTAAAATGTGTACAATAGATTGGCTGCGGATGCAAAACAAACTCCCACAGCTACAATAAAGTAAAAAGCCAAGAAATGAGAGTTTGTCTGGAGAAGCTGCTATGACACATCTTGAACTTCAGTTGTGCTGAAGATGCTGAGGTACTAATGAGCTCTATTTTGTAAAGTGAGGAGGAAAGAAGCTTCTGAATTTATATGAGCTTTCAGGAGTCCGGTAAAACAGCTTCTGAAACAAAATCAAAATCTCAGATTTTCTGGTCAGTATCCCATATTTCTGATGTGGTGAAAGGAAAGAAATTCTGCAAAGAGAGGATCTGCTTAAGACCACTGCTCTGGCTCAGCTGAAGTCAAACAATCTGACCCTGCAGGTGGAATTAAGAAACATGCCTTAATACCCTGATACACCTAAAACTTTAGGCACACCTTCACGTTCATGTGGGCATGGCTTCACAAGATTCATTGTTTTCAGAATCAAAAGCAAATTATAACTGAAATAAAAGTAAGATCTGTTAGTTCACTGCATTTCACAAAGAACAAATATATACTAGCATGAATTTCTACATCAACATAACAATAATCTCTGATGGTATATAATACACTTCATCACCTAACTTTAAAAACAGCAACTCATAATATCACCATCAACACAATCACAAAAACAAACTTCCTCTCCTGATCTGTTGAACTTAGTCAAATGCTTTGCTTTTGCTAAAACAGCCCTAGAGCCTGGTATATTGTCAGAAGACCACATCTGCAAGCCTTCATAGCGTCCATATTAATATTTCTGCTTGCTAACATGTTAATTAAGAACTACATTACACTAGCCACGTAACTACTTAATAAGATTAATCCACCTGGAAAATGATGCCATGTCTTGATTAAATTGAATGAGGGTAACAGAAGTGACATTTAAAATACATTGATTATTCTTACATTTTGATCATCTGTTTCAAAGCATCTGAAAGGAAATAGTAGAAACCAAAAGATTCATGTTGTTTACATTGTTAATGAGGTATGAGTTTTTAATCTTTTTACCTTTTGCAACATGACAAAGAGGTCCCTCCAGTTGTTCCTGGGTCCTTATACTGTCCGATGAGTAGGATTAGGTTTCAGCAGAAACACAGTTGGGGGCAGTACCAGTGTCTCAGACGGTCAAGTCAGGGCCTATTCTATTCGCATCTGAACCCCAGCTCATCAATACGCAAGGGTGGCAAATCTTCCCATTTAATAATTTTGTTATTCCTTTAACCTTGCCTGTCTGCTGCATTGCTAATAAAATATCTTAACTATTAGAAAATAATAATTTCTGTGTGCAAACCAAAATGTGTCTTGAAGCTGCAGCATCTGGCAGAGGTCTCAACATCATTTGGAGAGAGCTGAAGACAACCTATACAGCTTCACAACGAGTGCTGAGTTTATCTTTCCATATCTATTCAAGGTAATTTTCTGCTAGATTAGTAGAAATCTGTTATTCCCCTCTCTCATCTCAAGCAAGAAAGATGGTGTCAAATTTAACAGCAAATTTAACTTCATTTCATTATTGCCATTATATTTACAATGCTGAATTTGATAACTGGAAGCAAGCTGATTTTGATAACTGGAAACAAGTATTTTTCATGACACTTCAATACTTTACCATTTAATTAACTGTAATTGTCTTTTTGAAATCCACACACTGTGGTAGACCTAGTGAAATATCTCATGAACTGAGCATGAACCTGAATGCAGCTGGTTGGTCCAAGGAGATGCAAACCCTGGATTACGTGAGTATCAGAACACAAATTCAAATCTAACTTTTCCAGTTAGTCAGTATATGGTAACTGAAGTGATCTTTCAGGTCCACAATCCTTGCCCATAATTATCTTTGGTGTCTTTTAAAATGTGGGTTTCTAGGATCAGAGAACACAATCTCTTACTGTGTTTCTCAGCTTTATAGAATCTATAGCAAATAATCAAGATAAAAAATACTAAGTAAATTTTGAGTTAGTAGAAAATCTGCTAAATTTGTAAGCACACCAAAGACAATATGTCATAAACAAAAAACTCTACACCAAAGCATTCTTTACTTGGATTTGCAGCTGGAGTTAGTTTGGATATTTCCACATAAATGGTAGTTTATTTTCGGTGTCCTCTGAAATGATTAAAGTTGACTTTTATAGTATATTCTGTCAATTAGAAAGGAAACAGCACATAGATAGTCACAGATTTTATGGAAATGTGTGTCTAGCCCCCCACATAATTTTAAATGTAGAATATCTTTTTGGCATAGATTAACAGAATCCAGGCACAAAAAAATCCCATAAGGTCATCTAATTCACTTCTTTGTGAAGAAGCAATTATTCCCAAACATGCTTGCTTTTTTTTTTTTCTTTTTCCCCTAATTTAGATTTATTACACCAATATTCTAACATTATCCTTATGCAACTGTAACAGACAAATGGGTTTCACTCTCAGAAAGTTTTTTTTACTGTCATTACTACCTATCTCATGCCTGTAGCAATTCCATGGCAGTGCCAACTTTTTGGTTTTTATGTACTATGAAGGGATAGTACCTTATCGTTCGTATTAAGAAAGGAATTTTTCTTTACTTTTGTCTCATAATCTAAACCCCTAGTTCAGCACAATTTCCAGAGCCTAAAGGCAAACCCAAAAAGCTATCTGGTGCTTTGTTTACAGTCAGAGCATGGTGGACTTCACTTGCAGTTTTACAGCAGCGCTGAGGATTTTTCTACCCACTGCACTTGCCTACTCTTCTCAAACATCCCCAGTATTAGTGAGATGTAATTACAAAAAACCCGCAACTGTGTTATCTTAATAGTGAATTTTGTTTTCATTCAGATAGGAAAATGCAGTAATAAGGTAATTTACATCCCTCTTAAATTGCAGTTTATTGTTTCATACCAGAATTTAGTCTCTTAATAAGGAACAAGCAGATCAAATTGAAATATCTGGGGTTTTTTTTCCTTTCAAATTGCTCTACTTTAAAATGCCTTGCTTGCTGAGTAGGCACAGCTTGCGTTTAAGTGGCCGTTCTCAGTCTAGGGGTTAAAGGTTTCTTTGGGAGACCCATGTTTTGAAAAGAATGGCTTCATCCTGAGTTGTGTCAATTATAGAAAGGTCACTCTCCACAGCCAGAGCCCTGAGCCCTGAAATGGTTGTTGTGTTAAAAGCTGTCAGAAGCTTTCCCAAAAACTGCTGGGATAGCAATATTAACTTGGACATAATAAAAGGAAAGGTGAGGTAGAAAAACTTTTCACCCTTCCCTGCTATAAGAATTTGTCTTTTAGATAATCCTTGTGTTTACCCAAACCTGTCATTCATATTATTCCACTGTGGAAGATTACTTGCCTAAATATTGTTCTTCCCCCCTTTCCCCAGATTATCAACATTTCAGCAATCTTCTACGAAATGTCAGAAGAACAAGTAAACTTTTCCAACATGCTCTGAGGAAAGCTAACTGCAGCAATTTAAGACACAACTAGCAGTTCCCTCTCCTTGTCTCCTCTACAGGAGGTTACCACTCCCCAAACAGCCGGCATCTCAGCCTCTTCAAATGTGCAAAGCTAATTAGAGTGGGGCTGGGATAAACTGCCAGAATTTGCACTGAAGTGCCCCAGGCAGATGAGCAGATTCCAATTCAACAATCCTGCTGCCCTATATTTGCACAGAGATGGCAACAAAAAGCTGCAGGGGAGGGAATTTGGAAACGTGTTAAACACTGCAGTTGTCTGCTAAGTGACCATAATTGCAGACCTGAGCTCTTCAGGTTCCTGCCTAAAACCGCCGGGTCTCTCACCTGTGCACAATCTGGAAGAAGTTCAGCAGTAATATAAACATTCTGCCTTGTACTTAGGGATGCACTGTTCGTCCAGTTTGACCTACAGTCAGTCAGAAATGAAAGCCAAGCGAACAAAGAGCTGTCTAAAAATCTACAGGTTTTTGCCACCACTAGGATGTAGGATTTCATGAAAAGAAGGAAGCCAAAATTAGTCCCTCCACAGAAAATGTGAAGAAGCTGAGGTGCAGCAGCATCATTTATTGAAAACAGAAGCAAATCCATGAAATGATTGGGCACACCAAAGAACAACTCAGCTTCCTTTCCCAGCTCCGTTTTACCTGAATTTTTTCCAATACATCCAATGCAAGTATCTTGAGTTAGCATTTGTTTCTAACACTTGCTTTGGCAATCAGCAAGTTTAACGCGAGCCGCAGGTCCTGAGAGCCAGACGATGCTCAGCTCTGAACAAAACTCTTCTGTTGACCAATAGCAAGTGCTCTTACTTTTGTTTCGGTCGCCCCATCCACCTCCACAGTACACTATGGCTCGTGAGGTCCTTTGACTAACTGAAACGTTCTGTTCTGTCTTCTTATCATGGTTTTTGTAATAACCAGGAAAAGCCTTATCGCGATGTAGCAAAGAAAACACCTGAACCTCACCAGTAAAAAGCATTCAATTTAAATGATGAAAGTGCTTTTCATGACATGTAATTTCTCTGTATTTTTATATATATGTATATATAATTTTCTCAGTTTGAGAAAGTATTTCTGTTTCTGGGTTTTCCCTCGTTCTTCTCACTGCCCTGTCTCCACCATCCTCCGCTGAAACACCGTTTTTCTTCAGGAGAAAAAGGCTCCATTTGTTGCCCGCATTGCTCGTACTAACACCACAGGACAGATTATTTACTGTGGGTCAAATTCTGCTGTCCCTGATGTTTTCTCTTAGAGTTACATCTGAGAAAGAACAAACCCGGGGAAGCGGTCCTGGCTGGAAGCCAGAGCTCCTGACTTCTCCCGAGCAGTACTGCGTCCTTCTCCCACTAAGTCAAGCTTTTTCTTCTTCTTTGCGCTCTCTAAGCTCTACCCGGAAAGGGGACATCTGGCCAGTCGAGCGCACGTCTTTTTGACGGAGCGCTGCTTCGCCAGAGTCCGAGGGAGCACCCCTTCGCTGGCGGACGAGGTTCGAGTGCTTTTGCGCACTAACGCGCAGAGGGCCAGCGCAAGACCAGCCGTACCCGGGCGGGGATCCGGCGGCGGAAGGCGGGAAACGCCAGCGACGCCGGCACCGGCCTTCGGCGCGGGTTCCGCCCACGCGTGACAACACCCGCGCGGAGCGCCGGCGGCCGCAGCCTCACCTCTGCCTCCAGATGGCGCCGTCGGCACGTCCTCCGCGCCCGCCGCGACCGAGCCGGAGCCGGAGCCGGAGCCGGAGCCGGAGCCGGAGCCGGCGCCCGCCCTCAGGCCGTTGTTGAAGGTGTGTCCGTCCGCCGGCTGGAGCTGCCAGTTGAGCCCCAGGAGGTGCATCGCTGCCGGAGACACAAAGTCGGGAAACGTCAATACACCGCGCACCGCCGGGAACGCTGCGGGGGAGGCTCCGGCTCAGTTCAGCCGAGCGGCTTTTGGAAAGCGCCCTAAAGCGACTTGTTTCGGGGGGGGGGGTGTCCGCACGCTAAAAACACGGGCAACAGCAGCAGCGAGAAATAAAACCCCAACGAAAGCCCCGATGACTCTCGTAAATCTGTCTCATTTTTGTTCGGTTATCAGGTCTTCGAAATGACTGAGACACAGAAGGAAAAATGCTTACAGTCCAGTGTATCAGAACAGAGGCAAGCCATTTGTTCAGACTTTGGCATCCCGCACCACCTTCCCCATTCACACGTTGCAGGGGGATACGTTCTCGGAAACAAAGCACTGCTCGAAATACTAGCTCCGAGTTTAAATTAGGTGTGATTAATTTATACGTTGATTATAAAATTAGCTTTAGCCCTATGTATACTAATGACATTGTAATGCAATTATTTTGTGTTTATTACAACTTATTTAATTCAACAGATTTAACAGCCTCTGTCTTCATTTTGTAGATTAAACTTTCCTGACAAACCCAGGCCTTCGCCAATCCCTTGACCTCGCAGTTTTTTCTAATCCAGTGCATGAAACCGGGCCGCACAACAGCGACCCACGTGCTAGCACAGCTTCCTGGTGGCAGCGCAGCGCCGCGGCCTCTCCGCGGGGCCGTCCCCACGCCGGAGGCAGGCCCGCGGGGCCGTCCCCACGCCGGAGGCAGGCCCCACGCCGGAGGCAGGCCCGCGGGGCCGTCCCCACGCCGGAGGCAGGCCCCACGCCGGAGGCAGGCCCGCGGGGCCGTCCCCACGCCGGAGGCAGGCCCCACGCCGGAGGCAGGCCCGCGGGGCCGTCCCCACGCCGGAGGCAGGCCCCACGCCGGAGGCAGGCCCGCGGGGCCGTCCCCACGCCGGAGGCAGGCCCGCAGGGCCCGCAGGTACGGCGGAGGCCACGCAGCTGCGCCTGACACGCAAGAGATGGAGCGGGAGAAAGGCCACGACGCCACCTCCACAAGTGCATGAGTTATAGGCACCGTGGTAGGGGCTAATTGAATAAGTCCTGTGCATAATGCATGAGACTTGACAGGTCTGAATCATTCAGCTAGTGGATTTATGTGCATCTTCACCTTGTATAAACAGAAGCTACCTGAATACATCTCCATACTTTCATCATATTCTCTCTATGGCATCCTCCCAATACAGAGGAGTGGTGAGGATAGGAGAGCCCACAAAGCCGTTTTTAGTCACGTTCTTCACATCCACCATCAGCGTTCTTCCTGTTTACGGGGGTTGTATGTAAACCTACATACCACTGAGAACAGCATTTACAGTTATATACTAAAATGGTGTTTGAGAGGATTCACTGTCAGTTTAGGGGCAGAAAATATATATGATCATGGGCACCCTTATAATTGTTCACTTCTGCAGTGGCAGATCCACATAAAATTAGCAGATATTTTGCGTCCAATTACAAGCAATTGTAGAATAACTGGTGTGGTCACAAATGGACCAGCGGTGGCCGCACAGCTAAGCATTCAGAGATTAAATGTTAGGGCTAGGTAAGGCAAAAGACTTATCACAGGAACTGCAATTTGCAATGCTTGAGACATCACTCAGATAATCTCTGAATTCAGGGAATCTATTTAGGTGTGACCGACTCCTATACATATTCCTAAAACCCAAGAAAACAAAACAAAACAAAACACACCCCACACCCAGAATCCATCTATCCCAAATCCCGGAAATCTCTCAGCACACAATCTATGCAGAGTTTAACCTTCAAGTGTTTGACAAAAGCAGCTGCTGAGAAGTAAGACAGCTTTCATAACATCACCTTCCCCTAGACATACCTATGGACCAAGCAGATGTCTAAGAATAGTAACTAAAATCAGGAGACATTTTGTGTGAAGAGGGTAGTTGCCAGATTTTGCCTTCATCCTGAATTTGCAGAATTTTTTTTCTATTAGGAAAAAAAAATTGAAAATATATTAAAGCATCTGGTATTTTAAAAAAAATACCAAGTATGAACCTGGAAAGGATGTTTTGCTGAGAAACTACTCAAAATTTATTTCTAGGGAATGTTCAAGAATTCCTGGAGAACATACAAAAATTTTACGTGGGATCAAATGTTTTATTCAATTACAACTTTTTTGTTTTGCCAAAAAACCCCCATTGTAAAAGGCTTTTCAGTCTAATCTCGAGCAACTAATTTTCTTTTCAGTATGGCAACAAAACTGAAAAATTGTCCATAAAGCTCAAACAACAAACAAGTCGCTAGCTGACACAGACTCTCCCCATCGAGTGAGAGACATCATCTGTGCTGTAGACGTGAGAGGGCTGGGGAGCGCCAGGTAGCAGAGCAGCTTGTGGCATGTTTGTGCTGTCAGCAATTCCCACGCGATGCGCACACACCAGGGCTCCAAAGACAGAGTTCAGCTGGACCACCCCCGTAAGCAAAGAGTGCATAAAGATTAAGTGAATTTCAGAGCTCCCAAATGAAAACAAGTCACAGAGGAGAATTAGACTTTTGTGGTTTATACTCTCAGTGTGTCTATTCAAAGTTGCATTTTTTTTTTTATTTTATTGCAAGCGTAACCATAAATGTAGGTCACTCGCAGAGATGAAAGTCTGCTGCTTCAAGTGTGAACCATTCCTTACAACAAAGAGATAAAGAAATCATAACTAATAGTCTGTCCAAGAGAATTATAGTTGCTAACTTATAATTACCAGGTAAATTCAGACAAGGAATTATAAAAGATCTTATTAACATGGTATTAAGAAAGACTTTGATCCATCTGCTTCCAAGTATGCCATGATTTCATTAATAACTCCATTGCTCTGTTTTAATCATAGATGCACATTAGGTAGGAGCAATTAAAGCTCCTTCCTAACGGGGCAGGGATTTGCACGTCCGCTGTAAGTCCCTTACAGAGACAGAGAAAAGATGACAATCTCCTGCACAGCTCATGTAACCATTACGTGATCTACAAACTTCCACTAAGACAGCTGAAGTCACAAACACGAGGAACGTTCCCCTTCTACCAAGAATACGTCAAGAAAAGTATGTCACAGGGGCCTCAGGGGAAAGCTCTGTGTTTGCATTGCATATAGCAAACCTGACTGGCAGCCGAGCAGGGAGAACAAGGAGCCACCTATTCTCTCCTGCTTCAGAACGCTACGAGATGGCAAATTTATATGATTAACCTTTTGTTCTGTTAATCAAACAAAAATGCCTCCAGCAAAGGAATAAGTAGAAGCCCGTTTAATTAGAAATACAGGGATCCACTCAAAAGTTAAGTGCATGTGTGTCAGAAGAGAAATTTGGGCTAGTGAATTTGTGCCTGTTTCCTATTGTTTTCTATTGTGGGTTGGTTTGTTTTGTTTTTTTTTTTTTTGAAACTACAACTAAATAATCTGTGATGCTGTGGCTTTGCCGTCTTCCCCAATGACACACGTTCATCAAATATTACAGTACTGGCCACATTTTCTCCAAAGGATAGTCACCAGACAGCTGAGTTCGGATACTCAGCTAGATCCAAAGCTGATCATCAAGATAAGCACTGATTTTCCAAAACAGCCCACTTAACTGAACACATTTCCAGAGCTCCACATTTAGCTTATAGATTAACCTTCAGGGACAAACATATCCCTGAAGATTTAAAACACAAAAAAGTGCCATTTTATCTGTTACACTTATGGTGTATTCATAAATTCTAATTCACAGAGCACTTACATATGTTTTGTAGGTATTATTTGGGTTGGTTTGGCTTTTTTCCCCCTCAATGTTTAAGCATATTTTCTAAGTTCTTGTCTCTGATACCCGATTTTCAAACATTTCTCTGGTTCATTTAACACTAACATCTAGTAGCTCAGGATAGTGAATTGTGTATTTATATTGTCTAAAAATAAGAATATAGAAACAACAAATTTTGAAGTAAAACCTTTGAGGTTTACGTAAAAAGTAACAATAAACCTCTCACTCCCACCCCAGCAACACACATACACACAGAGCAAAAGCACCTGGAAGCTAAACCTGCGTGCCCACCAAGAACAAAAGCAGAGAACTAGTTCATCACTCCAGGTGGTAGAGCTGTCAAGGATCAATCTAATACTTACATAAGATAAAGGCTGCTAGAGTGAATCACATATTATTTTAAGAAATCCCAAAAGGTATACAAATCCACAGAAAAAAAGACAAAACTTACATGCAAAACTTTCTTGAATGTTCTCTAAGACTCAGTAGTGTCCCCACACCCCACATTCCTCTTTCGTTCAGTCTTCTCTCGTTCTGGCCATAAACCCAATGCTCACTCCATTCAGAGTTTAGTCTAATGGGCAATGGTTTCCAAGCTGAGAAAGCTCTCTGTCTTCCCTTTGTGCTCTCCTGTCACTCTTGATCATGTATTTTTAAAATGAGACACCTCTGGTCTCTTCATGTGCTAGAGATCTCCCTGTAGTACAATGCGGTGTCTGCCAATAGGCAGGGTAGAATCAGGTTTTGAACTCATCCCTTTATGATATTCCTTCTTAAAGGCAGAAATATGCAGATTAATGATCCACCATTTTCCCCATTTCTACTGCACCTTCCCAGTTGAGGTCTGGAAGATACGCACTGCTTGCTTGTTAGAAAATTCAGTATTCCCTAAGCAACTCAAAAAGATGGGAAGATTATAAAAGTGAACAGAATTCAGAATGTTTCCATACATTAATTTTCCAAGCTGTCATGCTTACTAAACCCTAAATTATTGTCATCCAAAATGAACCCATCAAACTGTGATCTTTGTCAGGATATATCTAGTCATATTATGTTTAACTGTAGCAGGCCTGCCTCTTTCCACGTGAAAAAGAAATTGGTCCACTATATCATGAACAATATTAGCAAATAAACACTAAAAGCACATTTGCTATACGTAGGCTATTGTACTGTAGGGGAGTGGAAACACTGTGTGTTTCCTTTCCATCCACTCATGAGGTGAACAATGATGTAACTCTTGTTATTCCAGTATACTTAGTCTTGAGCAACATCAGTGTGATTTCCAAGTCAGGGCTAATGATTCACAGACATGATGAAACAAAACCTACCTAATAAATCTTAGCAGCGTGTAATTTAATACTATATGTATTCAAAGAACTATCTGCACATCTATTTTTTATTTCATGTGGTCTGCATATTGTTTTAATGCACGAGAATATTTGTATGTAGCGTTTTACACTTCTGGGCGCATATAGATGGGTAACTCATCTAACTTGAAAAGAAGAAACGTATCCCAAAAAATTAAAAATAATTAAACATTATTGCATGCTTACTTTGTATTAAATGTTATTCAGCTGAGACTCGTGGTTCTTTACTAGCTACTGCTTCTTGATCTTGCAACAGAAATCCAGGAATACCAGAAATTTATCTTACTGATCTCAATTATTATTCATAAAGTAACAGTTAATTAAAAGACTAGAAACATAGTAGTTTCATGTTCTACTACTATTCTGTTGGAGAAATAGGTTCAAGTTCAACCCAAGTCACAAGTGAGACGAGTGTGTTAGGCCTCTTCCCCAGTGACTACTTGCCCCCATTACAAAATGAATGCACAATTCATCACAACTGACAAGCTCTCCTCAAGGGATGCCTGAGACAGGAATAGCAGGGGTCTGAAAGTCAGAAAAGAGCAATGGAGGAGCTGCATGGGAAAAACTTGCATGGTGCCTGAAAACACTACACTTGATTCTAACTAGTGCTTTCAGGCCTCTATCTGAGGAGCATGGATTATTGGGTAGCTACAACAAGAAAAGTAAGAAGCCTTCCCTAGCTCCTCTCACATCTGAAGAGGTTATAAGACAGTTCACAAACACACACACAATCAGAATTTGCTGAACTAAATCTCAGTTGAGATCCATATTATGCTAACATATCGTATGATTAACAGCAACGGAGCACAGAGGACAGCTAGGCTTTTTTGGATGGGCAATTCTGCAAGTGTTATTTATGTACAAGGTATCTCATCATTGTGGACAATCAGTACGAGTCCTCTCCCACAAAATTTGGACTTGGCAACAATATGCCTGACAAAGTCAGTTTCAGCAAGTCACAGATGTTTTACAGAGGCTGACACCATCCTTTGCTCAATAATTTCGTTGGCCAGCCATCAGCCACATTTGCAGCAGGAGGAAAACAAGCACTGTCAGTATGCAGCTAGAATGGACTATACGACTCCTTGTATTAAACGATGGCTGAGCCAGTTGTCTCAAAGAAAGCTGCTGCATCCAAGGACCTGGACTCAGAATTATACTAAAGCCCTTTCATATTCTGTTACCAGCAGAAAGTGACAGTGTCTCTAGGTAGTTCTAATATGTGATTCCTCCACTTCAACATATATTAAAGTGCTTGGAGAAGCATTACCAAAAAATATGTCTTTGTTACTTAAAGAAGCAGTCCTAAAATAAACAACGGGTACAAGTAGCACCTTTCCTTGCTAGAGGAAAAAATGATGTCTCTCCCAAAATTCAGGACTAACTGCCAGAACTTTCCATTCTTCTTTGAATACCTAGTGTGACTGTGACAAGGACACCAGAGTCCTCCTGAGGGTATCCAAGAGATCTCACAAAAATTCATCACATTCCCAGGCCTTTTTCTAAAAGCAAATCAAAAGCCACACGGCTTGCTAGGTGGAAATCTGCCATTTTTGATATATTATCTACAGGAAAGTTTAAAAGTAGTATGTAAAAAAATCCAAACCTATCATATATGGTATGATAGAATTCCAAATGGAGCTGATACTGCATTATGTAGGAAGGGGGCTGAGTGAGAACTGCCTAAGGACATAACGCAACTGAGCAACTGGTCCATAAAATGGCAGACGAAATTCAAACCCGGTTAAGATAAAATAACATAAGCTGGAGAGGAGCAAGATGAACTCCACGTATAAAATAATGAGCTATGAGCTGACCATTACAAAACTGAAGGGAAATAGGCTAGATGATAAAGTTCCCTGCAAATTTCAAGTAAGTCAAACATTGAATCATTATGGGAAGAGCAAACCAAGCAAGGAATATTGTTATGCCACCTTCCCTCACCTCAGAAAAGACCTAGAGGAACCAGAGGTTGGAAGATCAGTAGGGAAAAGTACATATATGATTTGCCCGTTCTTACAGGACAACCACTTTTGGATGCTGGAGATAAGTTAATGGATTATTTGACTTTTATCTGACCCAACACAGCTGCTCCTACATGTTCACAACACTCCTTTGTGTACCCATTAGTCCCAATGTTTCTTGAAGTGTTTGATGCATTTTTACCCCCTATACTGTACCACAGTATGTCCCTACCTACCCACCAGCCCAGACAATCTAAGAAATATTTAGATCAACGCATCACAGGCAAACCCTTGAATTTTTATGCCAGAAAGCATTTTCTAGAAGCAGTATGATTTTTAGGTCCCCTAGGGCATAAGCTTCAGTACATCTAAATAGGCTGAGAATGTAGTATATAAAATGGCAATTGCTCACATGCCACAAAGTTTGTGCAGGTGTCTCAACCTAGTGTAGTTATTCACCAGCACAATAGTAAATACTATTAATTATTAATTAAATTATTAATTAAATAATTAATAGCAAAGCAGACTCAGCTATGATTATGAGAGACATATATTTTCAAAATATCTTGTTGGAGATCTCAGGGACACAGGAGATAAGAATTTAACTTTTACATTTGATACCAGAGATTAAAGATCAGGTAAAAAAAAAAAAAAAAAATTCTCTGGACTACCAGTACTTAGCGAATTTATGAACTCATGTTGTAACGTTAATGACTAAGAATCCTACAGACCTAATGTAAAACATCTGGATGTACTCCTGATCATATTGTCTCCTCTACTTGTGAGCATTCAACTGTTTGCAGGAAAGGTTAAAGTAGTATTTCAAAAATAGATCACTTGATCTAAATTTAATGTTACTGTTGTAGAATGTATGCAAAAAATACTGGTTCTTGACTGTGATCATTGAAGCTCAACAACGAATAGATGGCTTACTTTCAAGGTCATTCATTCTCAGTAAATCATCTTAATCATCAGTATGCTATTTGGTATGCACTATGTTTTCTTAATAAATTAAAATTAAAAGTTCATTTGGGAACTCCATTTAAAGCATTCCAAAATACACAACTTTAAGAATTAACAGATCACACTATTTTCACTAAAACAATAGATTTGTCTGTATTATGGCTAGAGAGCACAATAAAGAACCATTTTTCTGCCTTCTTTATCCTACACATAACATTGAACAAGACCTCTCACTTCTCGGACTCGCTTTTTTTTTAGCTTACAATGTTGAAAATGGAGAATTCCATTAACTACAATGGCACCGCTGCATATTTTTATATCTTGTAACATGGTTTTTTTCCACCTCTCCATCAGTTGAATTAAGCTGATATTGTTACCCACATACAAGCTTCTATATGTTACCCATCTACAAGTTTATACTCTTGTTAACTGTGCCTGAGCTCTTCAATAGTTTTACTTAAAATAATAACAACAACTTCTTGAAACTTTCCAAAGAGAAAGACAGAGTGTATTTTCTGACTACATGAGGAAAGCTGTGAGGGCTCATTACCCAGTAAGTTTATGAAACAATGAATGTAATAAATATCTATTTCCACTAGCCTTCTCACAGCTGCAGAGAGAATACAGCTCTTCTTCTCTAATCCAAGAGTGATCCTATAAACACAGTCACAGTAAAACTTGAATTTCAGCACCTCGCTTTCTGGGACATAAGGCGAGGGAAACAGAGGCAGACCCTTATCTTTGCTTCTGCATTCTTTGTAAGGACAATGCTTGCTGTGTAAGAGGGGAAAGCATGGTGCCTCCCCTCTACAGCAGAAATGTCAGGCATGCTCTTTCCACTCACCAGGGAGACACAGGAGATATTGTGCCTTTTTGAAAACACAATGGAAAGGAAAGTTGACTTCACACAATCTTAAATATAAGAAAGCAATCCTTAGGCATAATTTCACCCTCAGTATGTAAACTCTTTTAGACAATAAACTGTTTAGAACAGGGCTTTTGCTTTAAAGCATCCAGCCCAAGAAGCATTTTATAGAAATACCATAAAGGATCTATGAATGAGTGTATTGTTATAATCAGCAGCAAAACTTCTGCCTGGAATTATTAATTGCTCTCTTTTGAATAAGTGTTATTGAAGATGAAAAAGGAGAGGGAAGGAGAGCTATAAGATGGTTCATTATCACTGTGTTCATATAGAAGAAATAGGGGGACCCAAAAAAAGCAATTTTTTTTTTTTTTAATTGGTCACACACCCCCTCCAAGCTGACTGATTTCTTTCCCTGCGCACGTCAATAAACCGAATGGAATAAATTTTCAAAGCGCAGCATGAAAGATATACCCACAAATCCCATTAGTAGTAATGTGATTTGTGTGCTTATCTGCCATGCAATGCTTTGAAAGTTCATTCCTCTATGTCCAACTTCAGTCCTTCTACTTCCAAAAATACTTGAAAAGCTTACACACACTTGCAGTTACTTTTGGGGGTGGGGAAAATTGGAGGATATGAAGACCTGGCTCCCAATTCCAAGGATAACAACAGGCAAGCAGAGCTTCAACCTGCAGGAGCAAGAGTTGTGCCTTGGGTGGTTGTTAGTTCCCCAGTCACCAGTCTGGCTGGGACTGAAAAAGATTCTCTGGTTTAGACTGCTCAACTTCTCTCGTATCAGTCCTCTTTAGTGAAATGTTTTGATTTTGTGCCACTTTGAGCAATCTTTTTGTCACAAGAAGGGTAACAGCATTGCATGCTACCTTCAGAATCTGGAATCTCATGAAAAAGACCTTAAAAGAGAAGCAGAATACAGTGCACTATTCATTTATTCTCGTGACAGGCCCTAGATTGTACAGAGCATAGAAAAACTGGCACAAGATTAATCAGTTCCTGAGACTGTATAAAATGAACTCTCTTCTTACGGCAATTTTAAGAGTCAAGGCTGCAATCTTTTTGGTCTTGCACCTAAACTAGATGGCTCTAACTAGTAAGAAACAAGTTTATATTTTTATTTATCTAATATAGCATCTTTCAGCCTGGAAGATCCCAAATCACATTATACACTACCCACTTTACCAGCCTTGCCAAAATACTGCCACTTTTGAAATAGCCTTAGAGTAGCAGAAAGGGATGCTCTTGACTAAAACACAATAGAAAACCTCGTTTTTTTGGAGCAATTGTGAGCGTTTAATGTTAATACAAAGCAAATTGAATCCAATTTTAATTTCACACCTAAAAGACACCATTATCATGAACAAAGTACCCAGCTCATCTTTATTCTGTTTGCAAGAGGAGGAAGAACCTAGCTGGGCCTTGAAATGGATGTTTCAAGGAATATAGACACAAATATACTCTCTTAAATCACTGATGCCTGAACTTACAAGAATTAGAATAACTGCTTTACTTTTAATACTGATTGTAACCCTAAGGGATATCATGTCAAACATTTATTCAACTACGTTCATCTTCCAAAAATGCAACTGCCCTAATCTCTACAAACATGTGGAACAAGATTTTCATAATCTAACTGTTTCAAAGCATTCAGACCTTGACTCAACCTCTGATTGTTGGCCATATTGATAAGAAAATAGTTTTCACCTTTATTACTCCTTTGTGTATGCTAAATGAAGTGGAACTGCATGATGATGAATGGCCAAATTTCTGTCCACACTGCAAAAAGTATAATTTCTAATCACAGAGTATATTCTTCCCTTAATAGAATTGATACAGAATAGTTTAATTTAATCACCTGACTGTAAAACCTTGCATGAATGATAAAATTTAAGGTTTTACTCTCTACACAAAGTAATTATTGGAGTTAAAAGTTCATTACAAAGAGGAAATAAATCTGAAGATGAAAAGTAAATAAGATTTTTTCTTCTCCCAAACATTCTCATTAATTTTCAACACTATAAACTATTTATACTTCTTTCACGATATGCTTCAAAAGGTATATACAAACATAGCCTAAATCATATCTTGATATTGAGATAAAGGTATAGATGATATTTAGCATCTAGGCAGATTTAGACCTTCTATATGCACTGCAAAGCTGACATGATTAATGTATTCTGAATTAGATGTCCTGCTGATCCAGAACAGAAACATATATGAAAATCAAACATACAGATTTTATTTGATAAATATCTTATACAACTAGTCAGTTACAGCCTTCTAACTCATATTCCTTTGTGGTTTTTTTTAACGGTGACTTTTTAAAAAATAAACAGCTATCAAACTGGACTCTAGTTATGTTTTTGAGAATTTTTTTTTCCATTGTCCTTACTTGATTTCTATTAAGCATTTCCCATAATGGGCTTATTATAACTGGGATATATTCTATTTTTAATCTTATACCTGTCTTATTCTTGGCAGGTTTCCAAGTCTGAAGTTTGCTTATCTTGCCTTCACAGGAAAAATAATTTTTCTAACAAAGCAGAGACTGAAAGCTTGCCCTCCTGCATCCATGCCTTCTCACCTTCCCGTCTAGAATTCTGGAGCTGGTAAGGAAGTACAAGCTGCAAGTGAGGACATGATTTCAGTGTGATCACACCAATATGGAAGTGCATTAGAAAACAGAGAAATCAATGAAGGGTTTACATGGTGCCAGGATTTTAGTTTTGGATCACTGCTTTACTTTGAAGTGGTGAGGCTGCAAGTTTTCAGACTGCAGCAATATACATTTTACAAGGAATTTCTGTGTGTGTGTGTGTGTTCATATATGATTATCAGTTGCATCACCTAAACATCCTGTTATACAATTTCATCAGCCAATATAGGAATGAACAAAAGCTTGCATATGCATTTTAAGTCCCAAGAAACATCACGATAGCACACCAGTCTACATAAGTGCATTTCAAGCACTGTGCACCACGCATAATGGAAGACAATTAGATCTAATTTGGATACCTACATCCCCATTCATCTAAGGAACATCATCATATATACACACTTAATTAAATATTAATATTTGTATTACTTTTCTTTATCTATTATGTCTTAAATTGCCTTTTATAATATGGGTTTTTAAGACTAGCTCAATTTGATCATCTTCTTGATATAACAAAAATCACAGCTGAGATAGATAGTAGAAATCACGGTTACAGATGGAGCTGTTGTCCACAACAGAAAAATGAAGCCAGCTTATTGTACAGAGCATCTGATACCTGATCATTTTAATGAAGCTTTCTGTCTTGAATACAAAATGGTGCAGAAGCCAATTCCACTGTCTAAGGTCAGCAATGCAGAATGCTCATCATCAGTCAGTTTAGAGCTGTTTAAAATCAAGGCCCATTGTAATCAAGGTCAAAATTGTCACTGACTTCAGTGGAGAGAGCTTCACTTCAGAACTCGTCTATTTATTTTAAGTATTTGAGACTGCGAATATCATAACAATGCCTGAAAAAACAGTGTTTTCTATAGGCAACAGCAATGCAACCCATAAAAAACTTTACCCTCCAAAGTCAACAGTTTAAATTGCAGGGTGAATTGGACACGAGTGATAATGCATTAGCATATACATCACTGTATACAATTAATTATTTAATTAATTAATCATAGAATAAAATATGAGCTAGATTACATAACCTCAAAAACCTTTGGCTTTAATTGCATACACTTTGTAAACTGAAATTATGTTAAATTATTAATACAGTAAATTTTAACATATGTAACAACATTACTTAATAATACCAATAAAATAACCAGGAATTATCCTTCACAGATAAGACAACTTACACGACAAGGGGCAAAAAGCAATATATGGTAGCTAGAAGTACACATTAGCACTTCATAGCTAATGCTCAAGTTCTACTTCTTCATGTCTGTAACACCCAGTTGGCCAGCAACCAAACCAGGATTATATACCTTTTTTTCTTTGACAGATGAAACAGTAAATACTATATTTAAAAAAAAAAAAAACAACAAACCCTGAACTATATTGAAAATCCATCTAGCATTTCAGCCTCACTCTTCACTATGAAATTTATTTTCCTTTTTTTTTTCCTTTCAAGAATTTGCTTCATCTTGGAAGCTGGTATGAAAGCTGCTCCTTGATAACTTAAAAGAAAGATTACTAGAAACTCCTCAGTGTCACTACATCTGACGAGTTTCTGCAATGTATTTACCACCTTCTTTCACAACATTACTAACATTTAAATACCCAGAAAGTGCTACAGCTGAGATTTTTTTCCATCCATTTCAATTTGAGAAAGGTGCATTTGATTGTATGGTCTAATAGAGAAAATCTGCTCTGTCTACTGGAAGTGGCTGTCCAAGCTAGTTGTGAGAAATAAAATACACACAACCTTTATTTTTCTAGGATATGAACAGAAATTAAAATGAAGACACTACCAAACCTATTCATAAATCTTTACAAATCTCACCTTCTAGGACAGGTTTAAAAAAAAAAAACCAAACCACCCTGTGATAACACCTACAGAGTTATTTCACCAGTTTTTCCATTTAAATGTGATTTTGACAATTTAATGAGTACATTCTTTCAAAAATAACAATGGTATTGTATGACTGTCATGTAAATGTAACTCAGGATTGCCATCAGTTCATAAAATTGTTTCAGAAATCTGTCCACATTCCATGTTTTTGCAGAGTTTACATAAACTGCAGCTCTCACTTCATTCTTGAAAAATATTTTAACATTTGCATTCAAGTCCTCGGAGGTAAATTTTCAGTTCAGATGCAGGATAAACAAATCTCCATCCCTATACTACATTATGGAATTTTATGCAAAAGCAGTTCTCTTTTTATAGAGGACCACAGGCCTTTGGGACGAAACAGCCTCTGGAGCATTGCATTGTTAGCACTCAGGTTGCAGAAAGCACCGTGAAAAAAAACTGCTTTCACACTGCGATTTCCAAAATGTAATATTACCCAATGCAAAAAGTAATGAAGCTGAAATGATCAGATATTGTTCTGAACAATGTTACTGACTGCACAGTACCAGTGAGGTCTGAGGAAGGAATGTATTATATTCTGCTGTATATTTCTGAGTCAGACCAATGAAGTTCTCTGAAGCTTTACTAAACCAATTTTGAATTTGAAATATTTTCAGAACTTATCTGCTCCATTTTAGCAAGCTAGACACAACACACTCACTGACTCCTGTCAGGGAACAATGGGAGGGACTGAGCATGCAGTGGCTAAGCACTCTCATTGAAAAAACCAGAGGATGCTGCAATAATTGTCCTGAGAGGCTAGAAAGGAAACAAGACTCTATGCTGACAGCTTAGCTCAGCATGAACTCTCATTTTTCACACGGAGCTAATTAAAAACTGAAATTAGTTAAATATGGAAATGACACTTGCAAGCACTTTAGCTGAATTCTGGCAAAATCCCTCTAGAGTGCTGCGACACTACCTGCTGCTTCAAAACTCCCCAATTGAATTTCACAGTTAAAAGGCTGAGCAAAGGGAAAGTTATTACAGAGATTTCCAATACAAAATGTGTCTGTAAAATTCTAAATTAAATTTCATGGTAGCCCTTTCAGTAACTAGGGACACACTGTGCAGTCCAACGATATGGTGCTCAAATAACATCCCTGCATGTATTCTCTGATTATCTCACCTTTAGGCACTGTGCTGGTTGTGCCAGAACTGTGAAGCTCACAAGGATACCAGCACTACAATGCTACAAAGATAAGCCATGTACTGCTACTGAAGTAGTTATTTGGAAAGCATGGATGCACGGCGCATAAAGGAATTACTTCCACAGTTTAACAGCAGAAATCTCAGAAAATCAGAACCCAGCAACCAAAATATTTTATGCCTCATGATTTTAATTTGTATTTGTAAGTGGTGAATACATATACAGAGAAGGGTCTATACTGCAATAAATTACATGGCCTATATATATATATATCAGTGCTTTACAGGCAAGGTAATAATAAAAAGCACTTCTGCATATTTAAATGGGCATAAAGAACCAAGGGACTGGATATGCATAAAAGGTATGATGACTGACATTAGCTTTTTGACTAAAGCACCATGTGAATTCCATTTTGCTGCACGTGACTTGCCTAGTATGCATAAAAGCAAGGGTATTTGCCCAAGGGCAAATATGATTTCTGAATGCAATTTAACGATACCCGCCCACAGAGCAGATCATTTTGGATCCATACCAGGGCATTCGGGATAGCCAATCACTTTCAAAACAACTGGAGCGTTTTGATTTTATTGTTTTTCCTACATTCCATCCCTTTACCCTTGAGGCAATCCCCTCCCACTGGCCTGCAGCCACTATTGCACCAACAAATTTCTGTCTAGGAAAGCCAGCAAAAGATGCCACATAGCATAAAAGCCACTGTTACTCCCAAGTCTGCTGGCAGGGGGTATTGCTGCACCCAGCCTGCCAAAACCTCTTCCCTGGCAGCTATCTGTATAATCTGTGTATCACACCCAGGCTTTGCTAGTCCAGGGCCTTGAAACATCTCAGCTTACCCAGCTGGAGGGGATATGCTGCAGCTGCACCATCAGACCCTCTTATTTTATTGAATTTTGAATATGCAGTTTCAAAGCAATTCAAATGAATTTGCCCAAGGCCTCAGATCAGTAAAACTACTGATACCATCTGCAGCAGGCTTCCTAAATTTGAAGCATTTAAAAACAGGTGACAGGATAGGAGCTTTCAATGTAAGGACTGACACTCATGAAAAGCCTGCTAAACAAACTTGGTTATGCCCCTTTTTGGCAAGGAAGGAACTGTATGGCTTTCAGCCCAATTCTCACAATAGCACTGGTAATAATGGGAAGTTCCATTTTAAATTATTTTTTAAATCATGGATATTTTTCCAGGTTAAAAAGGAAGCATTTATTTGATCACTGAGCTTCATCTATTTTAAAGCATCTATATGAGTGGAAATAAAGAGCAGACTATGATGAACATGAACTCTTAACAAGAGGGTGTATTAAGAAATCTAGAAGCCAATATCTAGCAGGTCGAGGCCTCTTTCAAGTTTATGAAACTCCAATGAGGTCATTAAAACACAGGTTGCCCTAAAGGAGGAAATCCAAAGGCATGATTATAACACTCTTCCCTTCAAGTAATATTTTTAATAATGCCCATTGCTTAATCATATTCAATACACTTAAACATCCCAGATGATGTTGAAATATATGTACACACAGCATCGTTTAAGTCCTGCAGGGACACAGAGACTAACAGCAAGACTACAGTAAACGGATACTACATTTTGACCAAGGTCCCTTGTTTAGAGCTCTGCTTTTACAAAACGGCAGAACTGTAAATATCCAGAAAGGACAGAATAATAATTAAAAAAACAACAAAAAAAAGATACCTTGATGCCCAGGGACATATGAGCTGAGTCTCCTACAGATTCTGCATTGCCAGCATAACCCAGATCTGCCAGCTAGGAAACCACTAATGTTTCCCTGCTCATAATGCCATCCAATTCTTCTTCCAGCAAGCAGATGCAAAAGATTAAATTCCCTATCTAGCAGTTGTTCACGCCTATGGTCCATTTAGAATATGCCTGACTGACAGGTACAAGCTTAAAAACTACTGGGACATATACCTGGCTAGCTATCAAACCAGGAGCCAGAGCCTCAGCCAGAGGAAGCAGAGTGTGTCAGCCAAAGTCCTTTGCAAGAACTGGGTCGAGGTGGTTGTGGTCCCAGCCTGGTGCCTTGCACTTAATCGCTTCACACTGAACAGGGAGTCAGTGAGCTGCATACCGGTTTCTGTTGTTTCATTGCCCTGACTGCGTCTGTATACACTAGCCTGTCTGGAGCAATGATACAGCAAATAACTAGTACCTACTTCTCTTGTCTGTGGGTTTTAAGAGCACCCATATTATCTGTATGCATAACTACCCTATTTGGGGATCAGTACTCTTAAAGAGAGAAATTATTTTTATCATCCTCTTCACCCTCTTCTGTCGTCCTACCTCAGTATACTCACAGGAAGATACAGCTTGGGGAGGGAGCTAGAGGCAGAAAAGGGGAATCTGGGGAAGGGTGCTGTCAGATACAGCCAGGCAGCTTACTTTGAAGAGCAATCATAAGCCAATGACTTACGCCTTTTAAAAGATCCCTAAAGAATAAACTATAAAGAACTTGCTAGAAAGAACAGCATATATTCCAATCAACTTGTGATTGTACTTCAAATCTGCAATGAACATTCACTCTGCAAAGTGCTTTATGCTATACTCAGCACATGACGCAAATCTGGGTAAGCACCACTGGGATAAAACCTAAGACATTCTTACAAGGGGGACATCCATGCAGACAACTGCTTTTGTCACTAATGCTTCTGGGAAAGTATTTACTCATGAAGAAAATGAATAGTGGCTTGAAGGTGAGAAATTAAGACTGAGGATTTTCATCTACAGGCACTTAAAGGTATGTAATAGTTCTCTTGTTCTTTTCCCTCCTCTTGCACTCAGAAATATCCAATAAAGTTTAAAAACCTGAATCAAGGAAAAAACCTGAGCCTGAAGCCTCCCTTTGGGGAGGGAGAAGAGAGGAGGGAGCAAAGGGGGCTGACAGACAGAAATACATTATTTATTCTTTCCATAACCAATATAGCATAGCAGTGTGAGCCAGGGAATTACATCCACCAAGCACACATGCTACAGCCATCTTTGCCCTTGTAGGAACTACTTCAGTGCTCGGAAGATGCAGCATGCACAACCCAGCGATGTCATCCTCGTGACATAAACCAGCCTCCATATGCAGAAAGCAATGGAGCGAAGATTATTCCCAAAGCTGAGGCCAATAAAGGGCTACTGGTTCCAGGAGACTGGCGAGCCAGGTACCGCCAGAGAGTTTACAAGCTGGTTCTTCAAGCCATAGGAGAGAACAAGACTGCTAAGATCATTCAGCCTCACTCTGAACTGCTTCCTCATACTGATTTTCTTTGTAAACAGAGCCTAACTCATCCCATAAGAGGCAGAAAGATTCACTTTGTGGCTTTGCCAAATACAGCGTCCTCAGTGGGAGCGACACAGGTTTTGCCCTGTAAAGTCATTCTGGCAATCTAGACAGTCTAATTCATTAAATGAATTCTTTGAATTGTAAAACTTTAGTCAAGGTCATTTGCAAATGCAAACCTTGAGTTCAATTATGTTTTACCAGTGGATGGCACAATTAAAAGAAAAAAACTGTTTTTATAACTCATCACTCCTTTCCCCTTGGTTATCAATTTTTAAATACAGGGCAAGAAAAAAAGTGTGGTTTTGAGAAAATTCTGAACACATAAATGTTTCAGATCACTTCTACTGTACGGAACAAGAAAATGTTTCTTTTAATAGTGTGATTTGATGTAATTTGCCTTATGATTTTTCTTAAGGTACAGCAAATGTTGAACAGAAAATGGCACATATTTCATTTCAAGATACGGAGCCAAATTCATCCCTGCATCTTTTTCATGCCCCATTGGTCTAAGCCAATTATTTTCAATGGAGCTATATCAGTGTGAAAAAGGAATAATGCAATCATGAATCAAGTTCATACTATTTTTCATGACAATTCCACTTCAGCAAAGCCTCAGATATAACCTAGTGAACCACAGATCACAGTAATATTTCATAAAATTTGTTCAACAAAATGTATTAAATAAACTTAGCTTTCCACCTGTTTCTTAGCAACTTAGCAACCCTTAAAATATCAGAACACTGGGAACAAGCCTTCAAAATCTTACCTACAAATGCAGGCTTTACTTTTGAGAATAGCTGCGCCAGCATTGATGGCCATAATTGAGAGAATAAATTTTGCAGAATGGGGCCATAACGCATACATTTTACCTGTATCTGCACCCAGTCCTTAAGGTATCTCTTAATTAGTGGTATCATTTGCTAGGCTATTCACTAGATCTGTCATGTAAATTCAATAGCAAGGATATTAAGGTTTCGTTACAGGAGATATCAAAATAAAAGTATCCCTAAATAGCTTAAGTGTCCCACGACCAATTGTTGCACGTTTTATGGTTTCCAGTGATTTCGGTAACAGCCCCGAAAGTGAGCTGGAGGAACGAACGTGCCCTGCGGCACTGCATCTTGGGCTCGGGCATCCTCCACAGCACCAGTTTTATGCTCTGTGACCAACTATGGCCAACGAAGTACCACATTCGTGCTGTACCTTAATGTGAACCCATCACTAGAGAGCCAAGAACAGGGCTGTCTAACTGAAGTTCAACAGCTGCATCAGAACAGGGAAATGAAATTTAATTCCTCATGGAAAAATGCAATGGGACTGTATGAAAACTGCAGGAGAGGGTCCACAGCAGTTTTAGTCATATCTTTAGACAGATGGCAATAAATCCTTAGTATTTGTAAGGAAAACTTGTTTACACTACAGCACCCTGAAGTCTTCCCTTGTAAGAGCCAAGAAGCAACTTAACTCTGCGCATGAAGGGTACAACCACTGTCAGCTTTGTGAAACGAGGGAGAATGCGGTGTCAGTAGGACCCTGTCTAATTGATCGTTAGACCAAGTAAGAAATCTGGGGTTAGACCCTGTAGTCTTAACTGAAGATTGTTTCCCGCAATACCTTTTCATCAGCTTCTGCATGATTTAGAGTTTAAAATAAAGCTTCTAGCCCCGAGCTCAGTCTTGTGAAAAGAAACACAGCTCAGGAAAGCCTGGATCTTCACTCGGCTACGAAAAGGGCCAGATTCTCTCTGCGTGAGCCTCTGGGGCTCCTTATCTGTTGTAGGCAAAACAAACGTTCTGTGAGCTGGGAAACGAATTTCTGTCTTTATTAGGGCCAGGCTGACGTCACAGGTGCTCCTAGCCGCCCCCGAGCTCCTCACGCCCCACGGCTCCTCGCCAGCACCGCGAGGCCTGCCGTGGCCTGCAGCCGGGCCGGGGCCCGTCCCTCCCGCCCGCCGGCCCGCGCCCCACGCCGGCGCTGCACGGGCTTTGTCTGCGCTGCCTGAAGCAGGGCCGAGGGCTCCGCGTTCCCCACGAGAAACGGCAGAAACGGGGCCCTTGCCACTTCGGAAACGCTGTAACCAAAATCACAGACGATAAATGCGGGAAGGAGCGCAAGTGACTCAGTAAACGTAAATATCGATGCAGCAGACACGTACGAAACAACTTTAGCAACATCTCCTGTTAAATATCCTCGCATTGGATTTGTCAGAAGTACTGTCAAATGCTGTAACTAAAAATCTGAACAGTTCGCAAGTGGCCACAGCAACATTACTCTGGTGTACCTAAGGCACTGGCATCCCGGAGACTGGGTTGGCAAACAGTTAGAAGATAAAGCATAACACTGCCGGTTTCCCTCCTTTTTTCCTAAAAGACAAATATGAATTTATCATCACTAAAGAGCATTCTTGACACAAGCACTGCAAAGGACGACTAGCTGTGACAGGGACACAAAACCGACTTGCGAACGCCTGCCCAGGAGCGGCTGGAGGGCGGCTGGGCGGGAGGCGCGTGCTCCTGGACCCCATCCCCGTGACTAACCCTGACGCAGAAACAGGCTCCGCGCCGTTACCCTTCTTTGACACCTTCCAGCTGCTAGCCATGGCGTGCTGCTTAGATTAGTTCACCTTAAAATTTCCTCGTGGATGGCTGTAGCATGCATTTGTGTAGGCTGATGATTTAGCGGTTGCCTGCTGGTATCAGAGAGGGGAGCATTTTTCCCTCCAAGTGTCTGCTTTGTAAATCAATCGCTAAATTATCTGCTACTTCATTCACATTTTTTTGGGCCTCTATCTGACGTAAGGCACCTGCTGTGGTGATAACTGACAAAATATATGGAACCTGGGGAGAGGATGAGGAAAAGACAGGAAAGAGGAGGACTCTGACTATCTTTGCACATGCGACCTATTGGCAGAAATGCTCAGGCAGTGGCATATAAATGCTGTAGATCGAAACTGCTGAATTTTTTAGTAGCACAATACGCTGCATACCATTGCTGTTGCACCAGAATACAAGCACATAAAGAGCAATCTTCAAAGCAGTAAAATAAGACGTACCCAGCTGTGTTTCAATTCATATATATCAACAAGAAGCTTGTACTTTTCTATACTAATTCCACAGAAAAAGCAAAGAACACAAAGCTACCAAAACACTGAACAAAATTCTACAGAGTCAAACTTTAACGATCAAGAAAAATAAATTTAGTTTTATTAATCTCGATCATGGAAACACAAGACATTTAAAGCAGCTTTGCAACATCTCTCTTAATTAACCTGTATCAGGTTATTTGGATGAAATCACAGTCTTACTGCCAAGATCAAAATATTCACTGTCTTCTCCATAAAACAACCATTAAAATTTTTAAAAGCAATTTGGGAACATTGGCAGAGTTGTCAACATTACAAATAGGTACTGCTAACATTCACATCTCCTTATATTTTACTTTTCTTTTGCAAGGCCTTATAATTTTTTTTCAGTAGTAACATAGAAATTACTTTCCTTGGAATCAGACCGAAGATTCCTGCAGATTCGTAAATGAGAAAACACGTTATCGCCACTAACAGTAACACAAAGAAAATAGAACTACTCCTACACGTGATAGCATTGAAAGAAGGAGTGTGTAGTATCAGCATTAGAAAATGGATGAGTAAACCAGAGGTGGGAAAAGGCAGATTACTGTGCAAGCAGAGTAATTTTGAAAGCTTCACTAGGGAATTGGGATCTGCTTCCTCCAAAAGAGAATCAACCAGAAAGCAGAAGTAACGCACTGCTTTTCCTTGTTCAGTGCAGTGCTTTTCATCAAGTTGTATGGGAAACAGAATAAAACTTGTCATCTTCCCTTCAGAACAGAGCATTAATGTAAAATGTTTGATTATTATTGTTACAGCTTCTGCCACATTAGATTGTACTTTAACTCATTTTATTTTTTAAGGTGATTATCCTGCTAATAAAAGACACTAGACTGATAGCCCCAGAAGCCGATATTTGCCATTTATTCTCAGAATAGGAGTAGCACTGAAAGATTCCCCAAGTGGTCCAGCTTCCCTCCTACTCTGAAGAAATTGCTCCTTTATCATTGTCTGTTCTGGAAAAAGAATATACCTCAGCTAAAATAATGGTAAAAAGTGACTTAGCACTGTGTGTGGGCAAAGGGTGTCATACCTGATATCCTTGCAACAACCAGTGGATGCACTTCATGTCATGGGCTTGGTTCCGCTCAACAGAGCCTTCTCAGAGCTGGGCAGTGCTGGTTTCTATTTGCCCTCTGCTCAGCTTACAGGAGGAAAAAAAGTGCAGAAATAGCTGCACTTCCCCAAGGAGCAGTGTTTGCCCAGCAAACAGCCTGAAAAGCAATACTTTGCTCCACAGGGACAATAATGTGGGGTCCCAAAATAAAAACGGATAGATAAGGTTTGCTGGGAGAGCAAGTCCTACAACCTAAAAGACCAGAGGAAGGGTTTAATTGCTTTGGTAGCACCCAAGACTACAGCCCCTCTCCCTGCATAAAGTTACCTGGGAAAACCAAACTAGCTGGGGAACAAGCGGTTACGTGGAGCAGGACAGTGAGAAAAACACCCTGACGCACAGATCCCAAAGCTCAGCTGACCCTCGTATTAAGTTTTAATAGAATATCAGAACTCATCTTAAATAGTGTACCGATATTCTTCATTAAAATAACTAACAAAATGTTAGTTATTCACAAATAAAAGTGTTGAGATGTTAGCTGGAACAATTACTTTGCCTACTGGAAGGGAAAACAACGTTAAAACATTGTCCCAAATGTGATGTGAACATTTAGGATTCTTTGGAAAGTGGGCGTAGTGAATCTCATGTTATCATTCCAGCACTTCGTGAAGAAGTCACTTCGTTATCAATAGACACAAACATTGACACACAGAGATCTCTCCTCCTGGACTACCTGAAAATAGGCATGAATTGTCTATAGTACTTTACCACCCTGTGCTATGATTTCTTTCTGAAACACAACACTCTTTATTAGATCTAGTTATTACATTACTTTTAAATACCAGAATATAGAGCCTGATACTACTCAAAACAGATACTCAAAACCAGCAGACCTAAGATGCATTTTTTACAGTAATGTAAAATATATACATTACTCAAACTCAATTTAGTCATCTGAAATGTAGAAATAATAACATTTACTTTCCCCACAGTAAAGTGCTTATAAGCTAAATTAGCATTAACTATTATTCATCTCATTTCTAGAAAACAGTGAATCATAGCCTTAACTTCAAGCATTATTTTTAAAAAATGAATAAGTAATTTCATTGAGCAGGAAATAAAACTTTTGTCTTTCTTTTCAATTCCTCCAACTACATTATTTACCAGAAGCTAATTTAGCCTATTCACAGAAAAATCAAGTCCTTTTTTTTGGCTCCTCTGTGCTAGAATTAATCAGAAGCAGCATGATTCCATGTTTAATTTCAATCACAGCAGCTATTGCTTTACAAATAAATAAAACTTACAAAATTTTTACTGCTCCTAAATAAGATGCTCACTTTTTCTTAAGGAAAATAAAATTTAGAATACTGGATTCTACACAAACTTTTGTTTAATTATGAGAGGACCACAGAATATATGTTTTCGCTTAATAAAATCCAAGTGCATAATTAAAACTGCATTTTCTTGAAAGACATCAGCAGTATCTGGGTCATCTAGAAGATGTCCAGACCATCAAGAATTAAAATGCCCATAAGGAAATACAATTGGGGGGGGGGGGGGGGAAGGGGGGGGCGGAAAAAGTTGTTACTAAAAGAAATCTACCAACCCTAACTTCAAACACAGAGGCAAGTGCTATGAGGTGGTACATGGAATTCCTTTTGTAGACCTGAGACTTAGCTTTTTCAATTTAAGTTGCAAAAGCTGGTTATCAATTTTCTAGCTAGATTTACTAAGAGGATAGCAGAATTTAGCCCCATCTGTTAGTTCTTGGCTAGGAAACTAGTGCTATTTGTTTTCCTAGTATGGCATCCCAGCCCGTTTCTGACTTGCAAGCTCATACAACAGATTGATGGTGCCAGAGAGACACTGTGAAGTGGTGCCTGCTCCACTGCCAAGGGCAGGGAAGAAACTGATGGTCAAATCCAGATGAACTTACATTAAGAGAGGAGGAAGTGAAAAAGCTGCACTGCCCCCCCCCGCTCCCTCACCCCATGCTCGCAGGAGATTGCATCTAGCCTTCAGCCAGCGAAACAGAGAAAATTTTGCTTTAAAGCTTTAGAGGTGCCTAAGAATACTTTCAGCTTGAGTTTTGCCCAACCATGGGCTGGTTTTAAATCCATACTGTCAAAATGAGAGTTAGAGGGATTTTCCCCAACTTCATAACCGGGATGAACTGCTTCGTCCTGAATGGCTTTTGTCTAAAGACTTTCTCTAGTGCCCTCTTTCACAAAAACGTACGTGGGAATGGCAGTTTTCTGCAGACCCAGCTGATCTGTAAATCTGTTGGGAGAGTCTAGATTTAGTGTTCAGTGAACCTTACGTATACTTTACTAAAACTTATATAAAACATTGCTCCGAAACTACAGCCAATCCTGTAGCAACGATGGGTCTCAGTCACATTTCTCATTATAAAAGAGTACAATTTTATAATTCAGTATCAGTAAGTATTGGTGGCCAATATGTACTAGATTACTCCAAAATATTAAACACTTTGAGATACTGTGAATTTCACCAAAGAAAATAAAAGCATTGTCTCAGCTATTTTTGTAAACTTCTCCCCTGATGCAGAAAAGCCTACACAAACTATGACTAATTTTCCCATTCCTGACTTTACTTACATGTGAATTTCTAACAAACTTCAAAAAGGTACGTGTGGAATATTTTCAAGAATGGGCGTAGGGTAAAATTCTGACAAATACAAAAAATAAGCAAGCTAAAAAAGAGGGGAAATATTTTCATCATTTCTGTCAATTTATAGTAATATTAGTTATTTTTAGAACAGCACAAAAGATTATCTACATATGACTTAAGTGCATCTAGTAACACACAATAAAAAGCAGGTGAATGAAACCAGTAAAATATATATATAAATCAGTTCAATTTGTAGATATCTGTACACATAAACACAAACAATGAGCAAACTCCATACATGTATAATATAATTGTCTACTACAAATTTGGCCTTTTCATAATCTGCAGCCCAAACTCTATTATAAGCTTGCCATTTCAATCCAGACCTTTGACTTCTAAGAAAAGGCTCTAGGGAAAAACTCTGTTTATATTTAGGAAAAGCTTTAAAAGGTAAACCTATCATAGAATAATATTATCTTTATCTTACCAGATTAGTCAAAGAGTTCAAAGTGAAATGGCATTTTATACTAAGGAATACTGTCTCCGTTTGTAAATGGCATGCAGGGCATCTATATTATTGAAAACCAGGGATAATGACAGCAGGATTTCCAGTTCCGGAGTTGAGAAAGGTGATATTTTCATGAAGGTGACACACATGGGTTTCAAAGACCTCCCCCAGTCCACAGCTGGCACTGATAAGTAGCATGACTTACTAAAGACCGAACACATGTTGCATAGTGCACATGCACGTTGACGAAAATCGTATTTAACAAAAGATATCCCAGCAAAAGAGGGCAGGAAGAAGGCCCACAGCCCTACAGACACTTCAAGTGAGGAGAAAGCATCTAGGATTTTGTATTTTCCTTCAGCCAAGAAAGGACATGATTGTGTTTAAATTTCCAGTCGAGGGAAACAAAGATTCACTGTTATCTTCAACACAATTGTACGCCTTCATCTTTATCTACAAGTAGCCATGTGCCTAACCATTATGATTGAGACCAGCTAAACAGTGACGGTTTAAAAGAATCAACTTACTTTCAAAGCCTTTCTCCTGCCCTCTGATCAAATCAGTAAATCTTTCATCTGAAGATTTTCATGAGCAACCTTACTGAGCAAAGTAAAAGACTGAATTACTGCCACCTCCAAACTCCCATATTTTACCCTTGGTATTTGAGGCCTGTTTTGCCTTGTGAGAAATACAAAAGTCTGTCTGAAAACAGAAAGACGTGGGGTCACACAGTAAAACTGAGTAAGAAAACTTGCAAATTTTGGCTAAAATCATCCACACAGAAACTTACTGGTGATCCGCTGTGTTCAGTAATTTACCCATGTGTCAAACCCTGAATACTGAACTTAGGAAACTCCTTTGTACAACTATAAAAAAATATGTACGATTCCAGTGTCGTGACTATACTAAAGAAAAAGCAAAGTATGCAGTATATGCAACCATTACCTCTTTTGCAAAGTACTCTGGAACTGCCAGAGTATACAAGTTGTAGCACGCAGCAGAAGCCGTTAATGGAGAGCATTTAAAACAAAATCTGCCGAAAGTACGTGAAGGATAGTTGACAGCTGAAAAAAAATTAATCTACGCCTTAAGAGAACTAGAATTCCTAAGTTTTGGACCCTGAGCTTTGTTTTTTTCCTTTCTATTAGGAAACGCCAAGATCTGTACTCAGGATAAGGCTCCATACTCAAAATGTAAAAAATGGGATGGATTTTATGAATTCAGTCCAAGGCCATGTGCTGCCCCTTCCCTGGGAAATGACTGAGTGCACACCGGTCACAGGTACAGGACAAAGGCATCCGCCATGTGAACTGACAGCCCAAGGTCCTGGCCATAGCGCCGCCAGCGCTTGGCAGAGGAGGATTTATAGCACAGTCCACAACCTGCAGTTCAGTCTTTTCCCGTTTTTCTGGGGCCCTTGAAAAAGACAGTGCCAGAAAGAGCCCAGGGACCGCACGGGTTGTTCTAGCAGGCGACACCTGCCCAATGACCTAAACCACTCACCTGGGCTGTATTGAGGACTACTCATCAGCAAAACACCACTCTACTGAAAGGTCTCCTACTTCACACTCGGGTTGAAATGCAGGTTGGGATATGTGGATAGCTTTGAAACTGGTCTCCAGGAATTCTGAAATGGTGAATTCCATACTAAATGTCTGTTCTTCAAATCATGGAAACCACAGTCAAGACTGTACATTTTCCCACGCACACACAGTTGAAGCAAAGAAAATTCCCACTCTTTCAATTTACCTGTCGCGTGTCTAGTATTCCAGGAGTTTCAAATCAATGTTAAGCAAATTGCACTGTGTTTAAAAGCCTTTTTCTGTTCTAGCTGTTTACAGTTTTCTACTGGTAAATATGGGAGAAAAGATGAGTGATTTATGAATTCTCACTTTAAAAAGTCAAACAACATATTAAAACAATTCTTCATAGCATGGTGAAATAGAGTTAAGCAGACCGTTTTCACAGTGATTTTTATAGAAAGAACTTGCAGAGATTTTTGACAGAAAAAAATAAAAAATCTAAAGATGAAGAGAACTGCGTGTATTAGATGTTGTTAAACCTTTATTTGTCCTAAAGCAAAAGATAAAATTCGCTTTGTCAGAGATCTATATAAGATCTAAAAGAAGTGATGAAAATCACAGCTTTTCAACCTCAGTAATTTCCCTTTACAAATATTCTAAGCTGAGATTGAGTGAAACCCTTCACCAAACTACATCCTGACAACCAATGCTATTTCCAGTCTCTCTGTTAATATGAGAGTAGGTAGTGCTGATCAAATGACAGAAAACCAATCAAGTAGCAAAGAAACATCTTGCTGTTTTCTTGAATGTCTATAAATTCACTGCTTTCAGTAACACACTTCCTTAGCCGCAGGCCTAATTGGCAGCACTTGCCGATGGCTGCTTAGGCAATTGCAATGACCCAGGTTGTGCAAGCAAATAACGAGTTCCTGAATTGACTAAGGAGTGTCAGAACGACAGAAGAAAAAATTGGCTAAGGGAGCACACCAGCAGCTGTATGTGCATCCTCAGGTGGTGCTCAAGGAGAATGTATATTTTAATTTGTAGCCCATTTGCCGCAAAAGGATAGAAGTTTAAGATATGCCATGGCATACAATGTGGCAATCCAAGCAAAGAAAAGGAAAACAACTTTTCTGTATTTCTGAGAACAAATAGCTGTCTCTACCATCACATTATTGTTTTACTATTACCAGCTAATACAACAGCAGACAGAAACTGCAGCTGCGGTCCACGGAATATTTGGCATTTCTGGCCCAAGCATAATCCCTCATGTAATGAAAAACCTATTTCTATTTCTGCATCCTCGCTACTCTTCATACTGAAGAGGCCTGCGTCTGTCTCCCATTTATTGAAGCTTATTCTTCATCTAGACAGCCAGGTCTGGTTTGTATTAGAAATTAGGTTTTAAATCACTATTTTTCTATTATTTATTTTAGGATTTTCAGGATGCCTCCAGAGGTGCAGAAAAATTCTTCTTGTTGAAAAAGACCCTAATACTCTTAATGAACCAAGCCCCAAATCCCCGACCCATGTTAAAGAACTTTGATGTTTTTAAGGTTCAAAATAAACTCTGGCTATAAAGACAGTAACATTTTTTAAACAGTTAAAAAGACATAAAAATTTTTGGAAAAAAAAGTTAAAACTCCCCATGCAAAAGTAAGACCAATCAGATCCCTGAGCTTTTCTTAATGAACAGGCTCCATTATGGGCTGCTCTTTCTCTTTTCTCACGTGGTTGGAGTTTTGCAATTCAGTGATTAATGGAATCTCAAGTTGTAGAAGGGGATATATATGAAGAAAGAAACAACAGGTGAAATAAACTTTTGGCTCAATAAATCTTACGTGCCTAAATTGCATCTCTTTTCTCTTTATGCTTTCTGCTGCCTTGTGGGCAGTTTTAACAAGATTCTCTATTTTTATGTCCCAGCTCTGCACTACATTCTTATAAACACGCACAGTTCTCTCCTCGGAAAAGACCATATAGGATACAGGCATACTGACCCATTACTGCGAGGTAAACGGGACTACGATGTTGCATTGTCTTTCTCTGGTAACTGTTAGTATGCCTGCTGTGAAATTTTTTAACTTCTATTTCACTTTAAAGTATTTTGCATTTACCACAGACCAGCAAAGATCTCGCAAGTTCATATCTACCCTTATATTACCTTGGGATACCTGTTGCGTACTCCTGACATTTGTCCAGCATCTATTAATTTTCTCAGTATATCAAGCACTATTTTCCTCTCTTTTAAAGTCTTTTAATAACTGAACACAGAAACCCTTTAGCAACAGTACATTCTCACAGAAGAAGCATGTCTTTTCTTCCACAAAAGAAAACATTACCCTCACAACTCCCTATTCAGTTAAGACCCATTCCAACTGTCAGGAGTAAACCCTGAGTTTGCTGATAAAACACATGTGTTGGATCAAACTAGCTCCCCTAGAATTACACAGGGGTTTCATGGTTTCCATATTTAGGAGACATAGCTGTAGCACAAAATTCCTGATTTAAAACCGAAAATTTGTACTTTTTGTTCTTCTGACTACACAGAATTATTGCAGCTACATTGCCAAATCTTTTGATAGTAGCAGGTTGGCTTTGTACTTGCTGTTGGTACAATTGCATTAACGTTTTTTTACACAGCCAAATTGGGATACTGAGAACCAGCAGTTCAAGCCTTGCCTCCTGCTGAAGGAGACATGGACAGGGCCTTCTGATAATCTCCTGCCTTCCTCATACAGTTCTTCAGCCTCTGAAGAGGCTATATGCTATGTATATGAGGTTTAGCTATACACTAGCTATATGCAGTCATCTGCACCGCACAGAAGGTAGGAAGTCTCTTGCAGGAGAAATGAGTAAATTGAAAGGAGAAGATGCAAATATACAAAATATAAATGTTAATTTCAAAAATAGTGCAGTACACTCAGATTTAAACAAAACAACTGTTAACATACAGGTACAAGTAGCATATATGCAATAGACTGACTGACCTTTCAAAGAGTCTTATCTAATCCAGGTCAATTCCTGCAAAGGCAAATAAAGTACCGCAGAAACAGAGTACGCCTTCTCATCCAGCAATGGTGAACCTATTCTGCCTCACTGGCATTAGTATATGAAAACATCTTCTATTCTGTGGCTTTACTCTGTAAGTATTTAGTAAGAAAAATGTTGGAAGAAATCAGCTGATCAACCAACCAGCAAATTAAAAAAAGCTTAACATTAAATTAACTGCAGCACTGTTATGCATTATGTATATTACCTTTAAAAAATTAAATACGACACAGGGGGATAAATCTGGACATCCCAGAGAAGAAAACAAACTAAACCCAGCGCATATTTAAAGTTTTAGGTAAGGTTCTGTAAGATCAACATAAGAAAATGAAATTCTTTTTCCATTCAGGAACTATATTAATGCAAATGCTTGTCTTTTCTAGTAATTATTTAGTAATAGCCAAGATAAAGACATTAATAGTGTCTAATAATCACAGACTGGGGCTCAACAGTGATTCTCTCATTATCAAATCTGCTCAATATACAAGTCAAAACATGATTTTTCTAACCAACTACGTTCTTCATTTTGGCATTGTAATTCAAGCTTCTGATGTCAGAAACAATTATGAGAAAAGAAGCAGGACAGAATTCCCTGAATATTAAAAAAGTATACACACACCCCAGTCAAAAAAGTAGCCTCTCCTTCCTACACCCCTTACTCTATTAAATAAAATAGGCTTTGGCTCACCTATACTCATCATGGTCAAATTCTGTTGTGGAAAACAAACATTCATTCATACTCAGTGAAAGGACTACATGTCTTAGAGCTTAGCGCTCATCATTATTCAGGCAAAAGTGCCTCAAATCACTAGAAATAGGAATAACTCTCTGCAGTGGTACAAACTGGGGACTGACTGGCTGGGGAGCAGCTTTTTGCGAAAGGCCCTGGGGTCCCGGTGGACAGAGCGCTGAACATGAGCCAGGAACATGCTCTGGCAGCAAAGGCGGCCAGCAGTACCCTGGGCCATAGGAACACAAGCACGGCCAGGAGACGGGGGGAGACGATTATCCCCATCTGCTCTGCACTCATTAGTCTGCTTCTAAGATACCAGTTTTGGGCCTTCCAATACAACAAAGACATCAATAAACTGGAGCAAGTCCAAGGGATGCCACCAGGATGATTGGGGGCTGGAGCACTTGCCCTGGGAAGAGGGGCTGAGGGAGCTGGGTTTATCTAGCCTGAGGAAGAGATGGCTATGGGGGCTTAAAAGCAAGCCTGCTGGTACCTACAGGTCATCAAGAAGACAAAGCCAGGCTCTTCACACTGGTACATGGCAAGAGGATGAGAGACAAAGGGCGTACATTGAAGCAAGGTTCAAGCTGGATATAAGGAAATACTTTTTCCCCATGACAGTCAAGCAGTGGAACAGGTTGACCAAGAAAGTGGTGCCTTCTCTGTCCTTGGAGGTCTTCAAGACCAGACCTGACTTCAGAGACGACCCAGGTTTGAGCAGAAGATTGGACTGGAGACCTCCAGAGGTCCTTTCCAACTTGAATTATCCTATAACCTTGTAAACCTAAATCTGGAGTGCAAAATTTGTCCCAGGGATCAGATAGGTTGTCATGGAAGATGCTGTTTTTCCTGATTATAGCTACAAGGCTATCATATAAAGAATTAATAACAAGGCACAACATAACGTGAATATGGCGTGCTAGGTATTCAAACTCACTGACCTTGGCAAGTCAATGACTTTATTACTGGACACATATAATATATAAGATGGCTGGGATTTTTTATATCTGAGTAGTGACATGAGCAGGCAGCTCAAAGTATGATGTAGCAAGACTACATAGAATTAACGCCTGAATAAGCAAAAGCTGAAAGAAGCCTGAAAACTGTTTCTTAGATAGTTTTTTAAATTACTGAAAGGAGCTAATTTCACCACATTATATTATATGTTGAGTAACGTTTTCTGTCATTTCATAGTGATGTGTCATTTCTCTAACCACCGTTCAACTTCTTTTGCTCCATAATTTCTGTAGTCTGTTACCCTGTGTACTGGTTTTGGCTGGGACAGAGTTAATTTTCTTCACAGTTACTAGTATAGGGCTATGTTTTGGATTTGTGCTGAAAACAGTGTTGATAAGACAGAGATGTTTTTGTTACTGCTGAGCAGTGCTCACACAGAGCCAAGGCCTTTTCTGCTTCTCCCCCCAACCCACCAGCGAGCAGGCTGGGGGGGCACAAGAAGTTGGGGGGACACACAGCCGGGACAGCTGACCCCCACTGACCCAAGGGATATTCCAGACCATATGACGTCATGCTCAGCACATAAAGCTGGGGAAGAAGAAGGAAGGGGGGACGTTCGGAGTTACGGCGTTTCTCTTCCCAAGTAACCATTAACACGTGCTGGAGCCCTGCTGTCCTGGAGATGGCTGAACACCTGCCTGCCCATGGGAAGTGGGGAATGAAGTCCTTGGTTTGCTTTGCTTGTGTGCACAGCTTCTGCTTTACCTATTAAACTGTCTTTATCCCAGCCCACAAGTTTTCTCACTTTTACTCTTCGATTCTCTCCCCCATCCCACTGAGGGGGGAGTGAGCAAGTGGCTGTGTGGGGCTTAGTTGCCGGCTGGGGTTACACCATGACACCCTGTCTTATTATTTTCACAGCTTGAATTAAGTCCTATTTTTATATTTTGTCTTCCTGCAAGTTCCTTGAATATTCCTTAAATATTGTCTCTTTAGCACAGTTAAGTATTTTTTTATTTGTGGTTTTTTTTCATGGCTTTCATAATAGTGTTGCAAGAGCTACATTAGCCACACTTACAAAATCCATGTCACATCCTTCAATCTGCTATTACCCCATTGAGCAACAGATATATTCCTAAAGGCAAACATATACTTCTACACTTAAATGAATAAAATCCAGAAGCATGCTATGTGCAAAATAACACCATGAGTTAACACAGCAGCACAGCAGCACAGCAACAAATAATCAATATAAATGAATCCATAAATGATCAACTGGTGATCTCAATGTAAATAGCTGCTATCAGAGCAATGTTTCCCTAGGAAGAAATGAGACATTTTACACTGATATTGAACATTGACTTTTCAGAAAGAATCACCACAGGTTTATTTGATAGGTATCTCTGACTTAGCATTATATTAGCAAAATTTAATCTTCAATATCCCTTATGCTAAACCTTCCCTTGAAAAATGGTCTCATCTCAGTATGTTGGGCTAGGTCATAAAGCATGTCTCACTGAAGTATCTCAAAGCTTTTTCATCTTTTTCCCCCTGACTTCCTGCAAGACTTGTTTTGCATCTACTTATCTCTGCTATCTCTTTGCCCTGAGAAGATTTCATACCTGTGATTCTGGGATTAAATCCTAGACTACTAAAAAAATTCATAATATTCAGTATTTGCACTGATGAAAGTGAGAATAGGCTCTGTTACATAGCCATTATGAAACCCAGGATATTTTCTAGTTTGTGCATAGTAGGACAATGACAGTGCATGTGAAGCACAGCATGTACGTCACAATTTAAAAAAAACCAAAACCAACCAAAAAACCCAAGCATCTCTGAGGAAGCCATTCCTTGAGGAAGCCATTCTTGCAGCTTTGAGTAGAAAAAGCCAAAACCTGTACTGTATAAAGAATAATTGTACTACTAAACTACTAATTTTAAACATTATCTCTCTAAAATTTCCAGGGTAGCCATTGCTATCCTATGGCATCACATTGCTCATTTTTGTGATACTAACCTCTACCACACCACATATTTTGAGTAGTGCAGCATCACCTACTATAGCTAGCATCAGCTAGGCAGTTACATTACTTTACTCAAGTTCACAGCAATATGTTTTAACAGCTTCTGGGGAGCACTGCCAGCATCTATGAAAAATGTGTTCTCAGACCCATCCTAGATTGTGTTGTGCAATATGCATTAAAAAAAAACAAAGAAAAATGTGCCCCCCAAAACACAACCCCAATAACACACAAAAGAGAACATCCTCTTGGTCTCGGGTTTCTTGCCGAGGTTTTAGAGTATGTTTGTTCGACTTGGTAGCCAAGCAGAAAAGGTTTTCAATTTCAAATGCTAAGTTACAGAAAGGTTTAGTCTCACTCTAGTTTCAAGTGCTGAGGTTTACTGTATGAAAATCCTCAACAAAGACAAAAAGAATTGAACAGGCTGATAAGATTGCCCCTTCACACTGAAAGGTAGCTACTTCCATTACCGCCGAGATCTCTGCTAGGCAAAACAATAGGTACATTGGCTTTTCTTGGAACAAATCTGTAGATCAAGCTTTTATTTTTGACTCAGGAAGAGCACAGGCAAACTATACCGGAGTAATTTCACATAAATATCCTCCTGTTCTTTGTGGCATTATGCATATGCAGCAACTGGAACATTTTGTCTCTAGGAAAATTGTCTCCTTCACCTAATGAATCTCTCACACCTTTGGACTGTGAAATAGGCCACTTGCTAGGCTAGAAAGCCACATCTAAAGCTCCTGGAGCCAGGCTCCATGATTCCCAGCACTAGTGCATAGTTTTCTTACGGAATGGGGCCACGTGCTTTTCTCTGAAAGGCTCAAAGTCTCTCTTCCCAGACGTAGCATCAGACCAGCTTACCGAGCTACTATTACTCTTTTCTCTCTCAGATTGGATGATATCAGTCAATAAGAATCACTGAACGTGTGACATTCAGAATATGACAGGCATATTCTAAAATTTAATTCTTGCCCCTTAACTGACACCTATTTTCAATGCAAATTTAAGAACAGAACCTTCTGTCATCAGCTAATCTTGCAAGATGCAGAGCTCCCTTGGTTTACATTGATTTCAAGCAAATCTGATAGCAGTGATTGGCAGCCAGATGACCTCTGCCTCTCAGAGGTTCCATCTTTGCATGATTTTCTCTTTTTTCAGTCTTGGTTTCCAAAATGTCTAGCATATTTGATTTCAGCAAAGTCTGGACAAGACAAAGTCAGTGGTTTTCTGACTCTACAAGTAAAAAATAACAAATGCAACATAAGAAATCAAGTGAAATGTAGGTTGCCATTCACCAAAAACAACTCGGAGAGATAAAAAAAAAAATCAATTGATACATAAGATAGCCACTTGAGCAAACTGTTTTGATCAATCCTGATCTGTGGAATCAGGGTCAAAAAGACACTTGGACTTATGAGTGGAAGAAATTACAAATATGAATGAACAAGAAACTTCACACGGGCACTCACGTCAGCAAATATCTGACTCATCTGTGGGAATAAAATAATTCAAGTTGATATCAACACCTGAAGAATACAATTTTATGCAAACTGTGGTATGTACACATATTTGATACAGAGTAAAGATAAGACTTCTACTTCCAAGTCTAATTTTTAAAGAAAGTCCATAAATTCTGACTCTGACTGTCACAGAAACAAATGAATACTTTTGTGGGTAAAAGTGGGATAGCCAAATTAATTAACCATTTATTTGCCTATACATCTTTTATCCTTAAAACACCTACTATGATGCTTTCTAATAGCAAGAAATTTACCAAAACATTTGTTCTGTGCACAGCTATTTTTCAGGCTCTAATTTTAAATACCTATAGGGCATAAAAAAAAAAAAAGAGGACATTTTCATTTGCTTAATTAACTTCCAGACCCTTTGGCAATTCAGCCCTTTCTATAGCACAGAAGTGAATATATTATTTTAAGTTTATGCAGAAAACTGAAATTTATCTTAAACCTCATATATCTTTAAGGCCAAACAACACTGAAGAATAAATGAGTAATAACATTTTCATATGCAATATATACATTAAAGATGTAGTGCAAGCATGCCGTTCTTATAATTTCTTTCTGTCATTTTCCTTTTATTTTTCCTGTATCTTCTTGCACGATAGGAGTAGATAAGATAGCATCAATGCTCTAAAAGTTATCAGTATGATTCTCAAGATACTATTTTCAAGTGGAGTATCTTTAAACCCATTGTAGCTTTTAATTTCTGCAGGAAATAACAGTTCTATTTTTATTTTTTTATCAAAGAAAAGTCTAAATACTTTAAATTACCACATTTGTAATGTACTGACATATTAATGGTCAGATGTTCTTTGATGCTCAGAGTGAGATTGGCAGAAATCAGAGCAGTGTAGGGGCTTACAAAAATGTGGTATTTATGTTTGGCAGCAATTACTTTGTGAAAAACACAAGGCGACTCTCTTTTTCCTCTCCTTTTTTCCCCTCCAAGTTTGGCATGCATCTAAAGAGCTAAAAACTAATTTAACATGACAAATGCTTTCATCACTCCCTTAACCTCTGAAGTGAACACTGACAAAGACAATATGTGTGGTATATGCTTTCCTTTTGACACTTTATAAATTACTTTCTTGTAACTGGGTTTTACCACCAGTCCAATACCTTCAGGATGTCCTAATTTGAATGGCTAGTTCTACATTCTTCATATGTCACCCCAGCATAATAGCAATAACTCCTGGGCTTTGTGAAATGACGTATGTCTCAGACAGGATTGTAGGACAATTTTATTTACGTACTGCATGCTGGAAGTTACCAAAACGTTGTGCAATACTACCAACCTATACTCTGCACATTTACATCTGGCTACTGAAGAAACAGGGAGAAGTGATAAACCTGGCTTTCAATAAGCAGAGAACATTTTGTATACCATGTAGAGCAAAAAGTTAACAGAAGTGAATTTTTCCTATTCTCTGCTATTAAAAATAGTATAACACTCAGCCATAGAAACATCTTAAAATGCTTTTTTTCATGGAAACAATATGAAAATTTTTTGCCTCTGTGTATTCCTTTAAAACAAAACCAAAACCAAAAAACCCAACAACAAACCAAAGTTGCTTGATTTATTTTCAACCTGGTGAATCTGATGGGTGTCAAAGTTTCAGCAGAAATTCTGTCAGGGTAAAGGAATTCAGGTATAGAACAGTATGTCTAAGATGGCAAACTGTACACATACAAAAGCAAGCATATTTTGCACGTACACATGCCATGTCACAGTAGACCAGTGGCACACAAACCTGCAGGAATTTTTCACAGACATTAGTCAGGATAAGTTTCAGAGGAAGATTTAGGAAAACTCAGATAATGATGGTACTGACTGGCCCATAAAGGAAGATTCTATCTAAATAGCCAAACTTCAATAGCATTTTATGATCTAAAGCATCAATCTACATGTATCTTAAAAAGAAAATAAAAACCGAAGTTTCCTTCTGACAAGACACATTGTCATTATTTTGACAAATGTTTAACTTCTTAAAATCTCAGTAGTATCTTTATTTAGCATCAATTATGTAGTGTGGCAAAAAGTTCCAGATGTTATTATGCACTATGAATTTATTTTTAAAGCTTTAAACATACTGCCTTTTCATTTTATTAACTGCATTTTTATTTGTGTGCTATCGGAAAGGCAATAGGAATGCCTAAATAATTTTTTAAGTATTTATTCTTTTCTATCTGTTATGATACTTTTTTTGCTTGTCTCTTTATATCACTCCTCATTAGAAATTTTTTTTATGCCACCCATAATCTTTGGCAGTCCTCTGAAAGTCCCATGTTTAAATGTGTAGACAGCATGTTTTCAATGATCTATCCATATCAATTCCCCCATCTCTTTTATTATAGGACTATTCATTTAGAAATCCTGAAGACTATGAGAACTTCAAAGCATTCCTTCAATATAATATACCTCATATTTGCCAGCATTGCCTTTTTCATTTAGTCCTGATTAGCATTGATATGATTATCTTCACACAGCCTAGATATATTGACAAACCTAAGCAGCAGAACCATTTGCTGCAAATTTGGATGACTTTTCCCATAACTATTACTTTTAGCTAATGTAACCCCAGTGATATAACCTCTGCTATGGTTAGAGAGCAAGAAATTTTCTTTGCCGAGATGTATGGCAGAAAAACTTTATCAGCACATTTAAAGCCTCTCCTATGCTTGTAGTTCTGACAGCAAAATACGTCAAGAGGAGTTACTGCAATATGGAGTATTGCCCTTCATCCCGTGTGTCTTGGGGAACTTCACATCTTTCTTCCTCCTGAGACTGACAGCTCTCCTGGTAGATTAACAGCTCTCGTTTTCTCACTGTCTCAATGATTAGGACAGAATTGTGATTTTGGCCTGATCTGAACATTGTTCTGGTCACCCGTTTTGAAAACAGAAAAACATTTTTCCTCCTGACAGAGCAAGACAGAATTATTTTGTCTTCACAGCAGCTCAGGGATTAGTAGGTCAGGAGCTCCAAAAGAGCTGCAGAAGAGCAGGACAGTTGGTATTTTGCACTGCTGCTCTTTCCCCAGGAGAGAGGACATTTAGTTTCCCCAGGACTCAAGTTCTGCACATACCCAGGAGAAGGTAACCCTCCATAGAACTGCAGAACAAGGAAACATTCTTAAGTTGGTTTTTTGTTTTTGTTTTGTTTGTTTGTTTGTTTGTTTGTTTTTTTAAATAAGGAGATGATTTAGCACCTTAAGTACCAATCACCTTAAGTCATACTACTGGAGGACAGCAAGTCCCAGCAATCTGATGGGTGGATTAGCTCATAGCTGATGGTCTTACGCCTGCTCTTTGTCATGTAGAATGAATTGTATGAGTTTTTGCTAAGAGTGAGAATTAAATTAATGAATGGCCTAACTAAAGCAGCCTCCTTTTACCTTTCTGTTGTTCACAAGCACCTAAGGCAATGCAACTTCTTTGTTGTTTTCTTTTCTTTTCTCTCTTTTCCGTCGCTTTAAATTATGATCACAGTGGAGCCATCAAATTTACCCACAGGATTAATTGCAGCTATTTTCTGGTTTTGACAGCTGCTCTTCAATATACTTATTCTTTACTGTGTGTGGCATGAAGCTTGTCAGGTAACTTCTCTTTATTTAATCCTTGAGCCAACACTCTTTTCCTAGAACCTGCTTTCTTGTGTTCACTAGCCAACTCTATCGCGCTCATCATTCTTTAGTCAGGAAAGAAGACCTCAAAAACTTCTGTCAAAATGGATCACTTATGTCATTACTTGAAACGATAGCTCATTCATCAATTATTAAGAGTCAATGCATTGCCTTACATTCTCTCTTTAGTATATGAAAGTGTAGAAAGCAATAACCATGTTGCAAAGCTTTGCTTTAGATTACAGTAACCTAAATACCAAGAAAAAATACATTTCATAATCCATCACTTCAAAGTTATGCACATGATTAAAATATTCAACTTGCAGTATATCATTTCCCATGTGCATAATCACTCAGAGAGCTGTTGTATGATAACTGTCAAGTTCAATAAATCACGTGCTTTCCAATCTTTTTATTTATGTATCAAACTAAGCCTATTATTCTTCTGAGGTTTTCAACAGAAGAAATACAGAAAGATGGTTAGCTCTGTAGTATTGAATATGCTGGGATGTAGGCCTGGCCTAAAGAGACAGCAGCAATAAAGTAGCCAGTCAGCTCTCTCTTACTACTGAATACATTAACTACATATGGAAGTTAATTAGTATGAAAAATGGGGTTTCCTTAGAAAACAATGTCTATCCTGTTGAGTCAGATTATATGGGATCCAAAAAAAGAAAATAATTCTCTTCAAATGGAGAGAATAAGGACAAAATTCAGTACATCTTTATAGGTCTTTTGAGCACTATATATGAGAATAGTTTCAGAGCTGAACTAAAAACCACATAGAATAGGTCTGGAAAATATTAACAGAAAATATCGACAAGCTACCCTAATTTTGCCATTTACTCAGAGGAGCTAGAGAGTTTGTGCAGGACGTCATTGTCACCAAGGTGTTGTTGAAGGCACTGCAAAAGGTACAAAACACACTGCTAGTGCGTGTAGACACTTAGAAAAACCTCCAAAACAACAGACAATGAGGGGAATACGGGGCGGGGGGGGGGGGGGAGGGAGGCGGACACAACAGAATCAGAAATTAGTTAAATTAAGAAAGACAAAATAACAGAAGCATGTTAAAAAAATCTCAACAGACCACAGAAGGAATTAGTACATCATGTGGTCAGCATTAATATATTAATCACAGGAAATAAGCATAACATTTAGAGTTTCCTTTCTATATTTTTGCTTACAAAATACTAAGGATGTGTGGAATGTGGAAAATAACAGCACACAAAATGGAACTACCTATTTAGATCTAACATCACCAGGAATTTAGGCATACAGATATAGATCAAGACTTATTCATCAAAATGATTTTGTGAGGTTTTTTTATCTAAAACAGCAGCATGTGACGGTAATACTGAGTTGCTGGAGCGTGTCCAGAGAAGGGCAACCGAGCTGGTGAGGGGCCTGGAGCACCAGTCTTATGAGGAGCGGCTGAGGGAGCTGGGACTGTTCAGCCTGGAGAAGAGGAGGCTGAGGGGAGACCTCATCGCTCTCTACAACTGCCTGGGAAGGGGTTGTAGCGAGGTGGGTGCTGGTCTCTTCTGTCAGGTGGCTGGAGATAGGATGAGAGGAAATGGCCTCAAGTTGTGGCAGGGGAGGTTTAGGTTGGATATTAGGAAAAATTTTTTTACTGAAAGGGTTGTCAGGTATTGGAACAGGCTGCCCAGGGAAGTGGTTGAGTCACCGTCCCTGGAGGTATTAAAAAAGCGCGTAGACAAGGCACTTCAGGACATGGTTTAGTGGGCATCGTTGATGGTTGGACTCGATGATCTTGAAGGTCTTTTCCAACCTAAATGATTCTATTATTCTATGATTCTATATTTGAATTCAAATGATAGTAGCTTCTGTTACTTATATGGATTCACCACCTAGCACCATTTTTTCCAAATATTTTTAAACATATGGTAGTACATCAAAAAATTATTATGTCGCCGTCTGTTTGGACCATCTATGAGAGATGCACATCTGACACCTAAAGTTAACACTGCACATTGAGAATCCTGAATCGATTTCTTGCTTCTACTGCTCTTATGACAGTGAGCAGGACTTCAGCATTTTATTTTTCCTCATTAATCAGTATAAGGAATAATAATTTTCTTTGCTCATTAAGAACATGAATTTGTGAAACAGATTGACCATCCTTTTATCTGCTGAATTTTCATTTGCCGACATAGCTATGTGATTTGACAGAGAAAACACAGCCTTACCTATGAAATATGCTAGCAGGATGGCAAGCAGGACTGCAGCAGCAATTGCAGATAAAGCAGCACATTTCCAGCTACAATACTTGGAGGGTTTTTTCAGCTTGAATGCATTCCTGGAGAACGTATTTCTAGGTAACAGTCTGGGAGGTGGAGTATAAACTGTTCCTGAGGTCAACGGGTAACCAGGGGAAGAACTACTGAACAGCGGAGTAGTTCCAGAAGATGTCTTAAACAAGAAATGCCTGAAAAACATAAAATGGAACATAGTTGAAAATGGCAAGTCCTGTAGTTAAGAAAGAATATTTCCTATTCCATTCCAGCTGCCACAATGTGTTAAACTCAACTAAAAAGAAAAAGGATTTTGTATGAAGAAGTAAGGAGGTGAAAATTCTCAGTCTTTTTGCGACCAGAGCTTAACAATTGTCACTAGAACACAGTGTCAGGATATCTGCATAATCCTTTCTATAATTAGATGCAACTTGACCAGATACCAGGTAAAACACCAGCATGACCGATGATGTGTCTTTGAGTACCAGTTGAGATTGCACCTGTAAGAAGTGTGAGCAGTCTAGTAACAAAGCTCGTATTCAGAAGTGATGTCACTATCAATTCCTATTGGCCTGTGTTTGCTTAGGAAAAAGCAAATAATTCCACTACAAAATACCTGTAACATTTATTAGTATAACAGAACACTTTATGAGAAAACATCCTTTCTGAGTTCACAGGTTTACATGATTTCCCTGTGGAAGCTACTACCCAACAAATATTCTAAGACAAAAAAATTATGAGTCTCATTAACACTCTCGGCAAAAGCTGCCAGCAAAAAACTTTAAGAACATATTGAGCAAAAACCATAGTCCTGTAAGAAAAGATCCTACCAGAATTAGAATTAACCATATTTTTTTTAACGGTACACAGGTTTGGTTTGAACAACTAAGACAATCACCAAAAGCACACAACTCAGCAGAAAAAAAGAGGACTTAAGTGCCCATACATAAGTTAAGAAGAAATTAAGGGACAAAATATACTACCTAACGAAATCTCAGAAAATGCTGCCAACACATTCCAGAGAGAGGAAATGGAGAAAGCAAACTAGAAGACTGGCTTCTCTAGATTAACTTCTCACAGTCAGGAAGAACTGACCACAAGCATGTTCTCAGTAAATGATAAAAGCAGCAGCACAGATTACAGGCGGTGCTCTTCAAGTAGGCCACTTGTTTGGATACAAAAGAGCTGTGAAGATTCCTTCCATACCCTATCCCTTCACAGCACTGAAAAACAAGTGCTTCTTGGAATCAATTAGAACGAAGATACTCAGTAATCTCCAAAATCAAAACCACAGCCTAAAATAACCCAAGTCTTACTTCAAATGTAAAAATGTTTAATATTTTTATTCAGATCAGAATCTAGTATGTCACTCTCAAACCACCTGTTAGAACTTCAAAATCAGTTTCAGTCACTGCTTACTACAACAATGATTTGGAAGTTTGCAATGGAAATGTGTTTCCTAAGTGCATCTTCCAGCCCATCATCATGCATGTGCATACTTCCAAGCATAGACTTTACTGTATACTTATTATACAGAATAATCAAAGTGATTTCAAAGAATATTAAAATATTTGTTTTGAAATGAAACCCAGTGCATCATAAATTGCATAGAATTTGCATACAGGTAGAAGACAGTAAAAGGAAAGTTGGCTAGGTTTCCCAGTTTTATGGCTAAACATTCACATTTGAAGACAGTCTCTGAAAATATGGTCTTTTTTTTAATGACGTCATTAATAAACTCTATTAATGAACATGAAAGATCACTTAGTTTGACACTGTCTTTGGTTTGGTTTTTTGTTGTTGTTTGTTTGTTCTTTTAAACACCAAATGACCTTGTACATCCCTTATACCAGTGATAAAAATTTAGCTTGTTTCAGAAAATATTTCAGTCACCTAAGTTAGTGGTAGTATTGGTAGCATTCACTGTCATAAGTGGTTTTTTGTGCTTTGGAGACACCGCAGAAGAAACTTCAGACACACAAGTACACAATCAGAAGTGGCTTTCAAAGCCTAACTATCTTAAGCAGATTAATTCTGTGGGGGGCTTTTGGCGGTTTTTTGTTTGTTTGGTTGGGTTTTTTTATGCAGTATTTGTAAAACAAAGAAAGAAGCAGAATAAAAAGGGAATATTCTAACCAGCTACTTAACAGAAACATTCTATCATTTTTTTCAAATAAAGTTGCCCTTCTTTTTTTCCTTATCAGTGAGGCTCATTGGCTGTTAGAATTGTTTCTTTTCTGCACATTGTACAAGATCTATGAGAAAACACAGTAAAGGCAAATGCTAAAAGGGTTTCCCCCTCAAAATTACCTAGCCTTTTAAAGAAAAAAACACACCTTCCAGTTACAAGAAAGCAAGAAATAATGGAAGTCTGATTTCCTGAACACTTCATTTTAAATGTTTCTTTACTTTGCAACAATTCAATTAGAATAACTGTTGGGAAAAGGATGTTATCAGGCTGGTTGTGTTACACTACATCTATTGACACTTCTATTCCTTTTCTCTGGTTAAGACCTGACTACCACTTGTTAGCAGAAGCAGTTTTAGTCCTTTCTTCTTGCTCGCCAGTGCTGGAAACACAATACAACTTCCAGGATAGGAACTAGGGATTGAAGTGACGTGGAGCATGAGGAAAGAAGGAAGGACAGAAGGAAGACAGACCTAGTGAGACCAAGGCAGGTAGGAAGGCTCATCTCTCTCATTCAGGCTGACTCTGCATCTGCCTCAGCCCAGGACCTCCTTCTCCTCCTAAATCCTCATGGCATGAGCGGCCCTTTCAGCTTTGGACCTAAGGGTCTACAACAAAGAGTTCTAACAGTTCTTTTCTTTTTCCTGCCTAAAAGCAGATCTCACAGAATCAAACTGGAAATTGCAGTCCTTGGCATTGCCCTTATCTGAAATGTCAAGGTTTTTAAACCAGGGAATTTTATGTCCTCTTTAGCTGAGAAGGCAGCTACAGTACCAACAGAAATTTTAATATAAAGCATTGTTAAAGTAAACACAGATATATAATGAAACTCTGCTCCCATTAAAATTGAATTAATGAATATCTAGATATGTTTTAATAGAACATGTCAATCATATACTGTTTCATGTAAGAAGAAAAAAAAAGTAGAAGAAAAAAATAGTTCCACTGTGATCCACTTTGAGATACATAAAGTATATAAAGAAAACCAAAATACTTTTCCATGCAAACATGATCTTTATTATATCATTAAAACTGCTCAGAACTTGATCGAAGCAAAAAAGGCCGATTGAAATAGATATGTGGAACGCTGTCATTCTCAAAGCAAAAAAGAAAAAATATCACTGGATAAACTCTGAATTCTGTTACACCTGCGGGTCCTACCCACGTATTTTGAAAGCTGAAAGCTTATTGTCACCATATGAGGATTTCTGACAAAGTGGCAAGAATAAGAAGACAGCACACCATCTTAGAGTACAGAAATTCTGCCTTCAAAACTTTTAAAAGACATTTAACTAAAGATATGTTAAATATCCACCAAGCCATTTTGGAAAATGGGCACTGCATTCAGAAGCTGGAGACCTGATTAGCAGAGATAACTTAAGTTATAGTAAAGCACACCAGAAAGACTGAGAACATAATGGACAAAATACTAGGACCCCCAGAGTTTTAAGTCTGGATTCAGCTACTAATGGAAATAAATTGACTTGTCTCAACTCTGTCCCTAAACCCAATGATCTATGGCTATATTTTTATGTGGGATTTGACATGCTCTGGTACAACCAATTGTCTGTGGGCCCAAGCTGCACAGAGAGAACATGAGCATTTATCAACATTAATTACAGTCTCACAGCGGTAAGACTGGGAGGTATGTACAATCAGGCGTTATGAAAAGAAATAATCTTATTTGTACCCGTTCCCTTACATTCAAATACATTCCATATTAGAATTAAAAAACCTGTATATTCTCTGTCTTACCTGTTCACCTATCAAACATATTAAGAAAAACACATTTTCTACCTCACAATTAGCATTAGTAATTTGATTTAGATTGGGACGAAATTTCTATTTTGAAAACATGGGAGTAAATTTGCTAAGTCTCAGCCCAGTCTCCCTAATTTCTGTGCATCATGAAGACATTCCTATACTGGAAAACTACAAAATACAATTGTCAGTATACAACGATTCAGTAATTTAGGCAACCATGAAAGCTATTGAAGGAGCTCGCATGCTGCTTACAGAAAAAAAGTTAACCCTGTAGCTCGGTCAGTGCTCTCCTCTACCACTGTGCAGCTTTCTGGGCTGTAAAATGCCCCCCTCTTTGTTTTAAGCAGCGTGTGCTGCTGATGCGTTGGATCACAGATGGGGACCTCATCACTGACGCCAGGAGAAAGGTGACATTTATGAAAGTTGTGCTTGCAAGGGGACATTTGTCTACAGTTCTGTGGACTAATGGTAAATGGAAAAAGCTATATTTTGCTTTCTTCATTAATTCAGAGCTCTCTATAGCATTTATTTTCCCACAGGTCAAAAGGACCTCTGGTGTTCAGGGAATAGTGGTCTGACAGAGACTGTATTAACTTTCGTATTCTTTGAGAGAACGATCTTTTTTTTTTTTCCCTCCTTTCTGGCCAGATTGTCATAGCAGCACACTGCAAGAACCAGTTGAGAAAAAAAAAAAAAGGGGGGGTTTGCAATGAAAAACTGTAATAGAAAGGAAGAACGAGATACTTTCTAACATAAATTGCTTCTTTCCCTCATACTATCCTAAGCTTATTCTGTATGAAAAAAGAAATAGAGAGCTGTAATGCTTAGATTGTCTTTTTCCCATGGGTTTTAAATAGCAATTAATAAATAGAAAAAATACATACCAAGAAAACAGTAATGGCTCAATTTTGTGGTTCTAGGGTCTTCAAAAATATCTTCAAGCTATGGTAAAAATCATACCTGTCCATAATTTTGTTGGACATTTATTCTTAGCAGAAAAAAACAATGAAATATAGAATGTAACATGCTGTCTTTCATCAGAGAAAAAAACCCTAATCTTCTGTAGTCTTCTAAGTCCTCCAAAAAAGTAGCCATGAGTCATTTTATGTCAGTGGAAGCCTCAAAGTGGCTGCCAAATTCATACAGTGAAGTTTTATGGCAGTTTTCTAACTTCCATACAAAAAGAAACCAAGACTGAAGAAAACTACAAGCTGTTCTTATGCCTTTTATGCTACAATGAACTCTGAGTGTTAGACTGGTGCAAGCTTTGGTCACCTGTGAAAGGGTCTCTCAGTCTTTCTCCAGATGAGATTTTATTGCATGTTCTTGCTCTCTGGTTCTTGCAGAGAAACACAGGATTATCAACCAGGTTTACACAGCTGAGGGCTCTCTGATGTAAAACTGCACACAAGTTTCTACTCTTTTTAGTGTCTAGAACACAGGGACTTAGGTATTCTCCAAATGCACTAAAGTTAGCAATAAAGGTTTAAAATGTCATCTATATGTGTTTAAATTGTATAGTTACAAGAAATTGTCTCAATCACGTCAAATCTACAGACTAAACTCAGTAAGACAGATTTTTTTCAGTGAAAAGCTATTTAAAATACACACTTACATATACGAACCTGCCATTTTACACACGTGTGCCTATGGGCACCCTCACACCCAAACGCCTGTTGCCACGACAGGACAGCCCTCACGACAACGCACTATTTCAGTGGTTTTCAGCCTGCTGCAGATAGTCAATTTGTAACTAAGTGTGCACGGTGCAGGAACTAAGGACACTCTATCAGGCATGGAAACTAATTCAGAATGAACACATCAATAGCAATGGGACACTTCTATCCACTGTAACGTAACTCTGAGCCTTGCAGCAGCCACTCAGCTTCCAGCGCAGCTCTAATACCAGCTTTCCAGCTCTTGAAAGGTTCATGATTCCTTAAAGGCTGGTTTCTTCATATCCCCGGGCAAAGTCTTCTAAAAAATGCAAAGTGTAAAGCAGAGTGTCGGGGATGTTGCCTTAAGTACCAGACTAGCTCGTCACTGCCATCTTCACATTCTTAACAAAGACGCAGTTGGACACACAAAAGCAGAGTAATTGAAACCTGTCTGGCAGGAGGGTAGGATGTTGTACAAAAAGGCAGGTGCCAGCCTTTGGGCACCCCGATCTGTCATACTATTAAACAAAAACAAATAGGCAATGTTCACAAAGCCGCAATTCAAAGCAGAGTAGGTCAAAAAAGGCAAAACTTCTGTATTGTACCACAGCTGCTGCCTTAGCTCTCTACTGATACCTTCTTACAGGACCACCTGCTTTTTATCTGGGAGATGTTGATTGAGATACTGTTGGATAAACTTTTACAACCCTCTCTCTCTCTAATCCGGAGTGCTCTCCTGGGGCTCTCGCTGCTGTGTTCCAGGCCTAGCTCTGACACCTCCCAATGGCATAGCCTTGGCTCAGGCTGCTCAGAGAGCTGTGACAAAGAGCTGCGAGAGAGTCTGTAGAAAGATAAGGTGAAAAATATGGAGAGAGGAAGGATTGCTGAGATGGGGATCATTGGTAGCTCAAGAATTTGAGGGGGAGAACACCGACATGGAAAGGCATAAAATCTGAAAGGGGAAAACCCGGGAAGGCTAGCAAGGATTCATTGGGTCGAATGGCTGGTGTTGGTGGAGCTGGTGGCACAAGGCAGCCTGGCAGCCCCGGGGAGCTACAGGGGCCAGCCCTTACCTTCCTGACCGGTGCCTGCGCGGCCAAAAGAGGTTCTAGGTGCCCTGCAACAGGTGGTGAGCACACTCACTCACCCTGTCAGCTGAAATCCTGGTTAGCTTTTGTGAGAGTTAGCCAGTAAATAACTGCTTTGCCTTTTAAATTTATGCCTATCTTTCTCACACTGTTGTTTATTCTCCGGGAAGGCAGCAATGAAACTGCTAGTTAACGCCTAGTAAAGAGTAACATGAATAGCTACAGACATAAAATCATATCACAAAAAATCAGTTACTTTGCATATGTACTTACATTAAATGGGAGCAGGATGAATAATGCAGATACAGGAAGATTTAAGCACCTCTGAATCAGCTCAAACTATAGGACCTTTCCCTTCTTACATGGAAAAACTTGTGTCTTTTCTGCTGTAAAGTTCTGAGTAGTATGTTGCATAGTGCAGTCAAAGCAATGACATCCAATAATGCCTACATTTGTTTTTCTGTTAATGATGATAATGACAACAGTGTTCTGCATTTCAATAGGTCCGTTCATTTTTAGCTTTCTACATCGATTAATGAACATAATTTCAAAACACTTCTATTTTAAAAAGCATACATGTAAGGTCTTCACTATCTCTTAATTCAACTGCTCACTTAACAAGAAAAAAAGTACTAACAGCAGTGCTATTTCAAGTCTATAAATAGCAGACTACAAATAATAGAATAGAATAACAGCATAGAACAATAAACTCAAATCTCTTAAATAATTTTATCAGTCTACATGTAAACTTAAAAAATAGAAACCTAAATCACATCATTTGAGATTAATTTTTTTTTAAATAAAACATTAACACCCTAAACATACCTGCCTCTTCCCGTACAGTCACTCATGCTGCCTGTTCACTCTGCACAACCCCAAACTTAAAAATGCAAACCAACAAGATCGTAAAAACATGCAATTATCTGCAATCTGTAAAAACTTCTTTGAGCTTATGTGTATGTGAGTGGGAGTATATCTAGATTGATTTTCTGAACCATCATTCATTACATAACCTGCTTTTGTAGTGTTTTCCTTCACCCTTTTTTCTCTCCTATCAGAGTCTACATTTGTTATGAAAACAATATTACAGTAGCCTGCTAAAAATGACCTTTCTACAATGTTTTTGGAATTCATCCAAGTACGTGGCCCAAATGTGTGCGAAGTCCTTGGGGATGCTTTTGACTGTGCTTTACTTGACTCTTTAAAATGCTTTTGATTTTTAAATAGGTCCAGCCTCTATCTATGCAGATCCCATTTATTTGGAAAGTCCACAACCTTCCCGCAACCTTCACATGCAGGAACAAGAGAACAGAGGAGTCAGTTCTTGCCCCAGCCCTCAAACTCAGAGGACTAAACTGCTCTAGCATATATGTCTGTAGCCATATAGTTTAAGTGGTAAGAGAAAGCCACGTAAGACAAAGCAAAATTAGAGTGAAGAGTTATTTTACTGTTCCAAGTAGTTGTGTTATGCTGAATATATCCTAGAAATTTGCATTAACAAAAGGAAAAGAAATTTCATTTCACTATTCTGTTCCAGAACATTTTGCATTATGTATAAAGATATCAAAATATTGAGACATCATTGAAAATAGGCAGACAATTGTGGAGAGCGGCTGTAACTTGGAACTTCTACACATTCAGAAACTTCAAGTTTACATACTCAGTTCAGAAGTTCTGCAGCTGATCTTGACACCCTAGCGTGGTACAGCATCTGAATGCAGTATTAACAACATGTCAGATATTTAATTTCTTTCTTCAAAACAAAACAAACACTTAGCACTAAATCCCGCTCTTCATGTACTCTTTTCTTGGCTTTTTTGCCAGGACTGCCATAGCCTATGCATAGCCACCGCGTACCGCATTCATTCCTTCACTGCCCGGAAGGCTGCAGCTACAAAAATGCTGAGCGCAGATGTTTCCCTCCTATGATGCCCCATGATTTTGAGTTCATGCACTGCATTGGTGCAGACGAGGATATAACTTACGTTGCTACTCCATCCATCAATCTCCCCTTTCTGTCCTAGCTCTCTCTCCTCAGGCTCACTCAGAATGACTGTGTAGGAATTGGACTGGCAAAGTAAGAAATATAGCTTGAACCCCAGGAGCAGGCAAATATTTTGAAGAGCAGCATGGGGGTTGTTTTAAGGCTAATTCTCAGATTGCTCAGTCTTTAAATTGAACTTTGCTTAAATGACCCCAGATTTGGACCACTGCTTTTATACTAGAGCTCACAAGATCTAAAGTAACTGATTTTGTAATCAGCAGAAGAGTGACCATGATCCTTTCTCCTGAAATACAGGAGAAACATTAGTACATTACAGTCTTCCTTGAAGCCTGGCAACAGTTCCTTGTGAGCAAGCTCAAAGAAATTATAGACATCCATACAAAATTATCTTTACAAGTAAAAGATCTGGACTGAAAATAATTCAGAGTAAGAGACCAAGTAGGGGACTAAAGGGGACTAAAACACTAATTTCTATTTCATTTTGTCTTTTTTCTCTTGGGTTAAGTATTATTAATTATAATGGTACCAACTAAATTAACATCAATATAAAGTACCGGAACAGGCATTAGCACATTAGGCAATCTTAGTCAAACACCCATGCATGAAAGCTCTTCTGTTATCCCCACTTACGAGTCATTCCATTTTTGACCGGTGCCTGCAGATGGCCCTGTGTGAGGTTCCCGTACCAGGGAGGACTCTTAAAGTGCAAAGAGTGATGCAAACCTTCCTTGCAAAGCCATACTTTTCTCCCTGTGCCCTCAAAGCATTTCAAGCTTTAAAGCAGAGCACTGCCTCTCTAGCTGTCTGGAAGTAATGAGACCTACACCGGGATGTTCAAAGGTAGTATTTTCATCATTCATCCTCTTCGAAAGCAATGATTAAAGAAGCAATAAAGGAACACCTCTTAACTGGAAAACGTAGAAACCAGCACTTTGGAAAGGAGGAGGAGGAGATGGTTTGAAACAGACTGCAAGAGGACAATAAAAGTTAAAGAGCATTAAACAGCAGCTCCGAGCCTAAAGGTAAAGCATCTAAGTACTGCAGAAATGAACCATAAAAATAGCACCATAAAAATGCTACGGCGATGCATTACGGCATCCTTAGTTAAAGATATTTCAACCCTTCCATTACGGACCCTTATTTCAAAGAAAACAGAACAATTATGAAGCCAGCCTGGGGGCCTGTTGCAGTCATAAAGAAGCAGCAGACTAGGGAAGATACAGTCCGAATTTGTTTGCCTTGAACCAGAAACAAGCACACTAAAATCAAGCGCACATCATTGGAAGTGTTCAAGGTCAGGTTGGTCGGAGCTTTGAGCAACCTTATCGAGTGAAAGATGTCCCTGCCCATGGCAGAGGTGTTAGACTAGATGATCTTTACAGTTCCCTTCCAACGCAAACCATTCTATGATTCTAAAAAAGCACAATTAGCAACTCTGTATAAGCATTTTGCAATCTTGTAACTCCACTAAAAGCAACAAGCTACTGCAACACAGCTAAGCATAATTAGGTAAAAAATACACAACCACAAAGGGTACATGGAGACTTGGGGTATAATTGCCTGAAGAGGGTACATGAAAACATGTGCAAGCAGTAAAAGCTTACTTTACATCACAAAGAAACTAAACCAAATGCGATTACTCCCCGCCCTGCCCCGCCCCCCCCATCAATATTGAAACAAGAGGTGGACAAGGCTATATGTGGAAAATGTGCTGTCTCCAAACAGTCTGAATTTAGCCCAAACTGCCTAAGATGGCAAGCGAAAGAAGGGAAGGGAAAAACATTCTTACCAGAAAAAAAAAAAAAACAACCCCAACATGCAGACGCACATTGTATTATTCAATGATTTCAGCGCTCGGTACTGTTAGATAAAGAGACGTCTGGAATCTAAGTTGTGATCTGAGTTTTGTAGTGCTGACATAAAGCATTCCCTTCAGACAGTTCAGGTACAGCTTTTTGTTTCATAATCAGCAATGTGACCACTTGCACATTATTTTCAGTTGAGAGCAGAATCTACTGAAGGTAATTGAAAGGTGAAAACTAAAAGTTGTGAAACTTTTTCCTGATAAAGCAGGTGCTGTCAAGTGCTGGCTTTGCCTCCTGAGCACTCCACTAGTGAGATTAATAAACTGACGACAAGAAAAAAAAATTATGCAGTAGTGCACTGTGAAGAGGCAGCGTAAGAGGGATCAGCGTTTCACAAGCTAAAGCTGTAAAGTAAAGGCTGAACTAAAAAGTTACCAAGTGTCCTTTTTTTTTCTGTGGCTACTGCTATGAATGTACATGAAATACCAGTTTTAAAGTGAAAGAATTACAGGCTAATTCTGAAAGTCCCCAATGAATCTGCAGGCATCAATTTCAGCAAAACTCACTGCAAACCAGAAAAAAAAACCAACAAAAAACCCCCCCATCATCTTCTGAGTTAATATTCTTGTGATGAAACTTGTCACCAAGTCCTGTCAGGTGTGTAATTTCAGAAAAGAAGAAAAATCGATCCTGAAGCAATTCTGGAATAGTCTTAGAACACAGCAATCCTGTCAGGATGTTTTCTAATATCTTAATGCTTGCCTATGACAAACCTATCTACGGAAAAGCTCCAATTAACTGCCAGGTATCTTGCAGCCTCCAAAAATAACAGTATTCACAAAGTAACCTTTTGTTATCAACATGAATACATATATATTCCTGGAGGTTTTATGATGAAAAAAAAGAAGAAAATGAGAAGAACCAAAGTCAGTAATGGAATTGATAGTCTCCGCTGAGAGGGAATAGGCACAAAATCAGACAGTAAAAGAAAAAGAGCCAGACAAATGCCCACTTCTGTTTCTCAGGGATGCCAGTATTATGACAAAGAATCCTTTTGTGAATATCCCAAGGAATTCCCTCCATATAAAGTGTTTGGTAAATTGGGACAATCTTAAGCCATCAGAAATGACATATTTCACGTACTATTGTACCCAAGAACAATTTCATATGAAAACAGATGGACAAGGAACAGTAAGGGGTCACTCTACACTAGAATTAAAGGTATGTTATAATCCTGGGCAACGAACCACACAGCAACAATTGCTGAATAGGACCAATACTTTTATCTTGTAGTTCTTAGCAATAAATACCAAATTCAGGATGGCAAAATTAAGTTCTAAATAGTAGCAGATGCTCTCACAGAAGCAGCAGTTAAGAGCCGAGCTTCACTCCATATTTTTTTTTTTTTTTTTTTTTTTTTTTTTTGGCCAAAGTTAGCTCCAAACCTTCAGTAAGTAAGAATCCCTTTCCTTTCTTTTTTTGGACACCTCAGGCTTTAGGATAAGTTGCATTTGCTTTTCAGCACCCTCTCCCCCCCTTCTTCATGGCACCCATGTTACCATTTTAGTAAAGTAGGGCAATGCGAATGAAGCTCCTTGTGCGTGTTCCAACATGGCACAGGAGCACAGACTGGGCACAGACTCCCTGCTCTTTTCAGTCTCATTTGCTCCCCATGGTGCTACAACCACTGATTAACCACTGAATAACAATGGCCTGGGTGCTGTAAGCCTCAATCCAGCTATACCAACTTCTCCCAGAGCTCCAAACCAGAAGGCAATATTTAATGAAAATCTGGGAGGGACTGGGCTGGGACTGCACAGCAGCGTAACTATACCGTACCTAGCTACTCTGGGTGTAATTCAGCAGAGCGGCATTAAATTCCCGGAAGGTTGCAGACCAAACCTCTCAGAAGCTGCGGCACCCAAGCAGCTGAAGCCACGGTACGAGCAGCGTTATAAACAGTCCAGCTCCTCTACCTGTACGCTGTGTTCAGAGCTCTCTGGGCAAGCAAGAACACCCGACTATTCCAATGGCTTTTTTCAGCACCACAATGGCTGATTTTAAATTCTGGGAGATCAGCTCTGCCAGCTCCGCTATTTAAAGCGCAAGTTAAATATGTTTGACATTCCATACCCCAAATGACAACAAACCGGAATATTTAGAACGGCAGCATGTCAGGCATTTATTTATTTATTTATCTGGCAGGCCTAAGTGCTGCACCTTTTCATTTATATGCAACTGTTTGCCCCACGGGCATCAAGCTGTTAACACGTACAGAAGAGATTAAAATGAGCTTGCATACTGGATGAAATATAAATTAAAATTATAGTACTGTCAGTCTTGAATCTGGGATTGTATCTCAAGGTCTTCCAAAATGCATAATTTCAAATGAGCCTCTGTTTGTTACTGCAGGGAAGGCAAAATGTATAATTTTTCAGCAACACAGTCAATATGAATTATAAAGTAAGTCGTCCCTGAGCCTGTGAGTAAAATATGCTGTGCTAATACCATGAGTTTTGTACGCAGGGCTGGTCCAAGTGAATAAAAGGCTTTAAAATGAACAGAGAGATGGTCACCTATCTACCTTCCGACGCAAAGCAAATCAGAGGCTGGCAGGTATTCTAACGTCACTAACTCCCAACGCTGTGTCAGCCAAAACCATCGCTGACAGAAAGTGAACTAAACCCCATCTCCTAAGGAGCCAAACCGTTTTCTCCGCGCACGTCAGAGAACCGTGCGCTGGCATCCCCCGGGGGTGTCCGTCCACGCGACCCACCTGGTCTCGAGCGGGACGTTGCTGTTGAGCACCCAGCTGTCCTGGAGCTGCACGGACTCGGGGGTGGTGGCCAGGTCGTTGGGCGCCGGAGCGGGCGCGTGGATCTGGTTCCGGCGATTTGTGAGCGAGTTCCTGTTGAGGGAGTTGGCAGAGGAATGATGATGGGACAGTGAATGGTTGTGAGGAGGAGGGAGAGGTGGCCTCAGCGTTGACTGGCTGTGATGATTTGAAGGGCCTAAAATAGAAAAGAAAAATAAATCACAAATGTGTGTTGATGATACTATTCTCCTTGGCATTTTCAAGGGACCGCTGCCTGGAAAAAAAGCCAAACCCCACAAGCAGGAAGCTAAACCTGCATGCCTTTTGGACCTGTAGGCATTAAAACATGGTTAAATCAGATCAGTGATTATTAGAGATCAGAGATATAAACCAGAGTTTTGAGGTTGCACAGTTGGGACTTTCACGAAGACTATACTTAGATTTAAAAATACTTCTTTATGGATTCTCCCTGGAGAAAGGCTCCTCTGTGGAGGAGCCAGCGCAGCAGTCTAGCTTAACCATTCTGTATATCCACCCAGAAGAACTTTTTCCTCCCTGTTTGTATCAGGGACTTTAAGGAGATGAACCTTAAGGGATTAAAAACAGCTTTGGAGAATACCATCTTTAGTCTTCTATAAAACTTAATCAGAGATCTCAATCTTCTCTCATTCACTGTTATTTTACCAGCTTCAAATGAACAGTGTTTGTGCCAGTGAAAGATTAAACTCCAAATATGAAAAGAGAGCAACAATGCAATGACGATATCTTTCATGTTCTTCCATGTGATCAGGATTTGGCCTGTATTTTTCTATTTAGTAATGCCACAAACACACACCAAGATCTGAAAATTATGCTACTCTTTCAGCTTCTTTCACTGAAAAATGACAGATGATGTTTTTTAGATATAAAGAAGGATATAAACTTTTCTCATTCTTTGAATACTGACATGTTCGCATTGATAATGAAAATAAATTTTTCTAATCAATGAGGCCAGTGGATTAAAAAAAGCACATGAAAAGAAAACAGAATAAGAAGGTGTCATTCTAGCATAGTCACTTTTCTAAACATAAATGCAGAATGGTAAATAAGTTTAAGTGCAATTCCACATGTTGCAAGGGTTTACTTCTAAGAAAAACAGCGAAAGAGATTAAAGAAAACAAACACTGTGTGTTATGAACCGCATGCTTTAGTCATTATGTCAAGTTGTAGTTTTCTAGTGAACAATAATCAGAAAAAGTAATATTAGTGAAATGATAATTATAATGATGTATAGTTTTTTTTAGAAACTGAAGCACATTCTGTACTTAATGAATCAAGCGATAAAAGAAAACATCACAAGGGGAAACCATTTGCAGCTAGACATCTATTTTTATATGAAACAATGAAGTATAGAAAAACTGCTGAACTGATTAATTAACTGTAAGTTAATTAAGGTCAATATTTAAAAAAAGAACACCCCCCCCCAAAAAAAAAAAAAAACACCAAACCCAAAACCCAACCACCAAACCCCAAACCATTCAAGGGGGATTAATCCCCATTGAGAATCAGGCCACACAGCCAGGAACTGAAATCGGTGCATCATTTCAGGCTTCTGAATGCTAAAGTTCTGGTGAAAGCACCTTCCATAACCAGGGAGATATTTTAGACTCTCATGTTAAGCCATCCAAGAAAGGAGAAGTAACCAGTCTCTTGTCTTTTGTGTAGGGAAAACCACATGATATTGCAGCTCAAACACCGGCAATCAGAGGGGCAAACCGGCACGGCACCCCGCGCCGCAGCAGTGGCTGTGTCCTGCCTGGTCCTGAGCGCCCGCCTGGGCTCTGCCTACGTGGGTAGATGTGGCGCTCAGGGACGCGGTTTCGCGGTGGACTAGGCAGTGTTAGGGTCACGGTTGGACTCGATGATCTTAAAGGTGTTTTGCAACCTAATTGATTCTATGACTCTATTCAACACCCCTGGGACCAGCTCCTCTCCTGGCACTGCTCTGCCGACTGCCCGCCCCAGGGAAAAGCTAGTGAGAACACCTACTCCTAACAGCAATACAACCAGGGAACAGAAAGAGAACAGAGGTTTTTTGGAGAGAGATCATTAATTTTCTTAAGCGTTACTGTGGGCCTGGGGAAGCACAGGCCAATAAAGAAGAGACAGACAGGTTTACTGGGACTTGCGCAAGGCAAGTAGAAGTCCTGTGACAAGAAACTTTAAGAAGTGAATTATAATAAATTCTGCATACTTCACATGTTGTTTTAAATTTGCACAGAAGTTTGTTTATCTTTTTAAAATGTCTCTTGCCTGAATGCTCAGCCTATGGTAGCGTCAACTGCTTTAAATACAAAGTCACCTTTCATGAACGCACCCTAAATTTTAGGGCCATCATACGTGCTGCTCTCCTCACTATCCTTGCCTCGGCTGTGTCTTACCTAAGCTTGAAAGAGACTGTTTAGCCCAGAAAATTTTATGTTTAACACCCCCATTTGGACCCCTAGAACATCAAATGTCTAATCTACACTAGGTCCTCTGCCATTCCCCAACAGCATGTGGAGTAAGACGCAGCAGGAAGAAAATGTGTTTGGACAATATCCACACGCATAGCAGCTTAAGTGGAATTACTCTCCTGGTCTGTGTTCTGGCTTTAAACAAAGCGTGCTTGGATTTCAGTAAGTGGATATTTATGAATGATAAAATACAAATGTGTGCCCTTGTGTTAAAAATTACTTCTGAAGATTCATGTGCTTCATATTTTCTTAACTTACTTTGGATGCGGCTTTTCCTTTCGGAGGATAAATATAGAAAAGTCATACCCACAGAAACAAAAAAGTTTTGCTCCAAGAGACACAGTAGTGCCAGCTAAATAAAGACTCTGAATCTTGGAACCACAAAATCATAGAGGCTGTTCTTAAAAGTGAGCCAACTGCACATCAATAAGAATAAACAGAATTTCTGAAAGATTAAGGAAGCAAGAACTGAATTCAAGTTACCACAAATTAATTTAATCTGCCTCAAGACTCAGTTCCCACACAGTAAATAAAATGTAGTGCGCAAAATAAGCTCTGCGGAAGTAACTCAACATATACTGCAGCTGCAAAACCTCACAAATCTGGTGTAAGATGAATGTAGCATTTAATATAGAATAATAAAACAAATACCAATATCAACATTATATAGATATTATATAGTTTATATTAAAACATATAAAAGCTTATATATATATAAAGTACTAACTAGGGAGCATGCACACACACTTGTGTATATATGAGAGAGATAAAAGCTTAATATGCTGCTTCTTCATAAACCTGTTTAAATGAATCAAAAGCAGAAGCTGAAGACTATTGAACTTGCCAGGGATATAAAATTGGATTCACATCTGAACATCTGAGCACTTCTTTATGAGCATCTTTGCCGAAATTAAAACTTCAACAGCAGTACCTGCAAATCTGCTGAGCTCTGAAGTTCAGAAAAGTAAATCACTTGCCCCGTAATAAAAGATCAGCAGCCTAAAGGACTGGCACAATGTATCTTATGACATGATATGCTCTGCGGCCTCTTGCAAATTGCTTTATTAGTTGGAAGCTTAAACACAATAAGTGTCTTGATGGAGTACCTCTGGCTTTTTACATCAGGAAAGAGTTTTTTGGGTTTTGGGTTTTTTTTATATATAGCAGTTGCCAGTATATGTCTGGGGAAAGATACAGAGGAAATTACACCTTTTCTCAATTATTACATGAATTAGGGGTTTCACCAGAATACACTACACAATATCTCAAAACATTTAGGTTTTAAGGAGAAGTCTCTTAAAACCACAATGAAAATCAGATAACTGGAAATCTGAAATACCGGTACCCTCCATATCTTGGCTTTTTTTATTTTTTAATTTCTGATTTAAATTCACAAATAGACAAACATACCTAATTCTAATTAATTTTAGTACACCTTGATTGTGTTGAGCACTTCTGAAAAATCAGGGCCCGATGACCATATAATCAACATGAGATTCTTCAAGAGATCTTACTGTGGTCAAGAACATCAACACTCCTCATTGCAAATTAGAAGTTGAGTGAGGATAAATCGTGTTCTAATTAAGTAATCTAAGAATACAAAGTCTGATCTACATATCTTTGAGGTAGTCATAAGCTATCCAATTGACTTATTTGGGTTTAATCAGAACTGAAATGCTAAAAAAGAAAAAAAAAAAAAAGAAAAAGTTTTGTTCTGTCCATTCTTTTATCCAGTGAAACAATTAAACAACTCAGGCTAGCACAGAGGTAAAATTCAGCTAAACCAAGATGCAAAATAGCACTTGTCTCCTTGAAAACAAGCAAACCCAAACCACCAAAAAACCAACCCCGAGCAAAATTCTGTCACTATGATCTTCCCTTCTTTTGCATACACAAGAAAGAGCAAAGGATCTGCAGCCCCAAGTCCAGCCCGTGGTTACTGCCGTGCCGCGCACAGCGCAGGGCTGCCACGGGAAGCGCTGTGTGACGGGCGGCTGGCGCAGGTCCTTCGGGAGCCTGCGCTGCTGCGTCCTACCCGGCGTCTTCTGGCACGAGCCTGGCAACCTCAGGGACCAGGGAAAGCCACTGGACGTCACGGCGTTACAGGTACAACAGCGACGGCTGCGTGCTCCCGAGTACGCACTCCCAAACATCACTTCTCAGCTATTTTTGCTGTTCAAATGTTGCCTAGAATACAAAGTGAAATTCAGATCTGCTTTAACATGGTCAAACTATTTTTCAAAGTTCTTTCGAGGCTTTGGTACACCCACTTAACACACGTGCTAAATCCAAGCAACACAATGATCTGAAGAGAACAGGCTAATCTCCCGCCTCAGAGATTAAATTCAAAGCAGAATCAGAAGCATCCCTAATCTAAGCAAAGCAATCGCCTCCCTGCGTCCCAGTTCTTTGTCAATACTACCTCAAAAAAATAATGTAGATGTTATCTTAGTTGTGCTGAATTATCCCCTGTGCCATGATTAAATGCTAGAGACACATACAAACACCTCCTCATCAATCCTTTTCACAAAAGAACTAAAAGAAAAAACCCAAACATATATTATTTTTCTGAAATGAAAATGATGCGGCTATTTCCTTATTCTTCTAAACAATACGAATACTGAACACAAAAAGATAACGAAGGTGATGCACTGAAAGAAGAAATGAATTAAGTAAACCCACAGAAAATCCTTGTTAGCCAGCATTAGAAACCCAGTCTTCAGTATTCCTAGTTCTTTATTCAGATAACTCCAGCACACTGTTTTCTCAAGGAAACCACATCATCTGCTATCACAATGAGTAACAGTTTTTTCACAGAACCACAGGGCCACCTTCCAAGCTAAATTCATCTTCAAAGGCAGATCACATTACTCAGAGTCAGGAAGAAAAGAAAGCGTTTGAACACCCAGGAATAGAACGCAGTATCACAAGGAGCTGCCGTCTCCGTGGCCAGCTTTCACCCTGGGGTTTCGGCCTTCACTGGAGTTTGGCGGGGTGGGACCAGGGGTCCTTCCCAGCAATACAGACTCTCTTCTGTGCTACGTCTGCTTCAGTTCTTCTGTTCGTTTGCTTTAATTCTCTACATTATTTTGTGCAAGGCCACAGTTAAATGGAATCTAAATGTTCTGAAAATGTTTTCAACATACGCTGTAAAAGCAGCAAGTTATCTCGCGCATAACCATGGATATCATTAACTCTCTCTCTTGTTGTTGTAAACCCAAAACACTTGCCAGGGTGTTCCTTCTTTTGTCCGCGTGTTTTTACAGTGTTTGAGGCAAGAATAGGTTGAATGACTGGCTGTCATCCCAGACTGTACATTTCAAACTGAAAATTCAGTAAACGTGTGGTATAAAATTGTAAGTCACTTATCAGCCTCTGCCAGTGCACTGCAGCCATCTCCTCAGCACAATATTAGAGTAGAAAATTAAATGTTGCTGCGGCAAAAAAGAAACAACAAAAAAACCAAACAAAAAATACCCCCTTGCTTACCCACAATATCCAGATAATCACAGAAAAGGGGAAAGGTGGTTTAATGGATAAAGTCTAGGACTCTGTCATAGTTTCTATATCCTACTCTGACTGAGCCAACCCTTGAGCGATTGTGGACGAATCACTTGTTATCTATAAGCGTCTTTATCCATATCCTTCGCAGGAGTGCTGAAGGTAAATTACCTTACCACTTACAAGGCAATCAGATACTACTGCAGTAGGAGCCAGTCAAACGCTCTGTGTCTGCGGCTCCCAGCCTGCCGGGCACGAGTTCATCGCACGGGAGGCAGAAGCAGCAGCAACCAAATTAACTCTGCCAGACCCGAGTTGTTGCCGCGTACACAGAGTGCAACTGCGACCCCGTCGCGCTCCCGAAACCAGAGGCGCTGAGTCGGTCTGTGCAGATACCCAAGTGCATCTAGACAGAATCCGCCTGCTCGGAGCAGGAATATTAGCTTGTTCTCAGCATTGCTGGAGCCAAAGAAATGGCAGATTTGGTCTTTGTGCCGCGTGCGTTGGTTGGTTGGTTGTGAAAAAGTGGTGTGCACACTCATGCAAGCAAAGGCAAAGTACTAGGACCATTCACCGGGAGTCTAACTTGAGGGATTACAGTCCTATAAACAATTTTCTCAAGTGAGAGTCACCTACAAAAAAGGTTAAATACCACTGCCCTACAAAATAGTATTATCTGAGATACCATGTACTAATTATATTTGCTGAAATACATCATTGAAGTATTCATTATCACACTGCACGAGGTGCATCAGCTGCATAAAAGAATGGCTAGTCAATGACAAAGCACATTGCTTTAATAATAATGCTTTATGTGGACTCCGTGTCCTGTGATACTTTTATATATGTATCTATGTGTATATATATATAAAGGTAGGCATACTATTTCTATTTTTACATATCATAAAAATGAGTCACAGAGAGGTTAAAAAAAAGTCGTCTTTCCAATTAAAAAAACAATCCATGCATTGCACATCTTTCCCAATCAACCTTCTCATCTAGTTTTCCAATAATGAAATAGATATAAAACATATTTCAGAGAGACTAAGGGTGTATTTATCTTCTTTAGCTTAGATATATGACTTCTGTCTGAAGAAGGCACTGATGTAAGAAGATCTAAAAAGAAAAGTGTACATATATATTTCTAAGCAATAAAGTTCATCATTACTGTCATAATTACCATGGAACATTTTACTGCAGAATGCTAAATGTTGCTCTATATAGCTGTTTCTACAGAATGGGAAAGAGTTGAACACTATCTAGAGACTTACACAAACCCTCTCTAAAGCTTACACAATTTGATACACCGAGAATCACACCAAAGAGAAAATGAAGACTTACATTTTTCTGAACAACATACGGAAACTTATGAACAGAAATATTTAGGCCAGCAGTGTAAGCCTGGTGACATTTTCCTGATTGGAGTACAGCTTGAAAACTGCTGTATCCCTGGATAGTCCAAGGGGGAGCCTGAAAATTTGCATAGTGAAATAAGAATAATTGTACTGTAATTTCCAATTCATTGTGAGTCTGGAGTCAGGTGCAATAGAAAGTCATCCCCAAAGCTATTACAGCAGTACTTTGGATTTTACATAACCCAGTCAGCTAGCACACAAAGCTGTTTTCCAAGGGGGCAAAAGAAATGCTAGTCACAGGTGTTTTAATGCAATACATTATCTTGATTATTTCGGAAACATCACAAAACATATTACACATTGTCCAAAATAAATTTTTTTTTTTAAACCTAACCTCATAAAAAAATTATACAAGAAAGACTCTCTCAAAATAAATTACTGAAAGTAACTGTGTCAGAGAGATGATCTAATAGGAGACTGAGACCTCAGCAATGCCTAGGCAAGCTTTTTAATAAATCAGCCTTCCAGGTACTGCAGATCCTTTAAGAAGGAAAGGTCTATCAGCAGAGTAACAATTTTGAATCCTTCTGTTGTTCTAAGAGTCTGTAATGTCAAGTTTCACCACTGAGAAGTTTGGCAGCTGAACTCTTAATGAAACTGAATATATTGAACATGGCTTTCAGCATCAAGTAATTTCTGTTTCTCAGGCAGTACTATCATCACTTCCTAGCAACACTAACTTTTGTCAACTGCTGAAATTTTTTCATATTCCATCTTACACTACTGCCTTGGGATGATTCGCCATAATGCATACTGCACACAAATCTAGAATTTTTTTCAGTTCAACAGCAGTATCAACAAAAATAGACCAGTTTTCTTGTTAAAAAAAACCCCAAACACATTCTATCTTACTACAATGCTCTTCCATGGGTTTTCAGCTTTTTTTTTTTTTCCCTGAGCTTTTTTTTTTTTCCCCCAGAAATATTTACAATATTACCCCTTCAGCCCAAAGAAAGCATGAAAATAATAAACCAGTTTTTCCTTTAGGCTGAACCACCTGATGATCAAATGGTGGAAATAAACACTGATACATAAGAATTGTTAACATGAAGACTTACTGACATCGACCAGTAAATCCAAGGTTCCTGGAGGAGCTTCCTGGGACAATTCCATTTCACAGCTCCTGGAAAGCCAGTTTACTTTACCCAACATGTAGAACAGGTAAAAATAATTTGTGTAGACTGTATGGAAAAAGTAAGAGGACTGTTGCATAATGCTGTAGTAAAGAAAAGCAAATATAATGCAATGTATATGTTGCATTGAACCAGACTTTTCAATAGGTTATTTCTCTTTTTAAAACCAGGCAAGACACGAATAAGTGTAAGAAAGAAACAAGTACTTGTCTGCCTCCAGGGTATCGCAAGGGGCAATACTACATGACCGGCATTTCTTCCATAGGCAGTAGAATTTGGTTTGAATTCTTTATTGGTTGGTATTGGACAAAAAAGAAAATCACAAACCATTCAAATAACAAGTCCTGTTGAAGTTGCCTGACTTTTCAGCGTACCAGAGAGGTTAACTTCAGCTACCACAAACAACAGTTTCTGTTAGTCGGAAGATGAAACCATGGGTTAATGAGTAAAAATACAGGGTATTGTAAGGTGGTGTATGAACGCCCTCACACAGTTTATCACTCGGCAGCAAACGAGCCAACAATAAGCCAGCATTTCTAACAAAAGTTTTTAATTAAGAGTTTTTAGTGTATGAAGGGAAAAAAACCCCAAACTAAAAACCAACCACACACCCCACAATCACACATGATAAAACAGAAGAATGAATACAGGAGAATTTCAGTCACAAAAACAATCGGTCTTTGTCACTGGGTGCTGCAGCCGGGCTAGAACTCCTCAAAATACGATGTCTGAGGTGACTGGCTTCCAGGGGCTGATCCCAGTCCCCATCACGGACGGCCTCGGCGCCGTGCGGGCGCCTGGCAAACTACCGTCCCGTTCCCTCAGCGGGGCCGAGCGAAGGCAAAGCCAAGCCCCCGCAGGTGCCAGCAGGCGCTGCCCAGGGATCAACGGACTCCAAGTGCGGGGCCGAGCCGCGGCCAGCCCAGCGCGGGGAAGGTCAGCGCCGGTCTGGTCTGGGAACCACCACCTCCCCGCGCTGACCCCGCGCTGCGTTCCGCTTCGCGCCCGAGGGGCAAGGTGTGCTGCTTCGGGCACAGCTCCACGCCAACAGCGAAACAGCTTTCAGGCTGCAGCTGGCTTTTGGTCAGCTGGGAGAGCAGGAAAATTAACTGCCTAACACCATCGTGATGAGGCACCCGCTGAGCTTATGCTGTCCAGCCATCCTCTCAATAGTACCGCATCAAATACTTAACTGCTGCTGCATTTACCGTGAACAAATTTACTGCAAGCTAGAAAAACACTCTCTAGCGAAGAAGAAATGAAACAGCCCACTGAAGACTTTGATTAGCTGGAGAAGACCAAGCGTTGTCTTATCTAAACAGCGTCACCCGCATCTTGCAGAAACTTAGTCCTCATCAGGACATTAAACCTCAGTGCAACTCTCTATTATGTGAGCTCGAAGAGGCTCTCGGAACAAGGCTATGGGTCTGTCTTCTTTTTTTTTTTACTTTGTTTTTTTTTTATAAAATACACCTGTCTCATCACCTACAATCAGTGAAAAAGAAAACACCGTCACTACTCATTCCCTGGGACCCGCTCGCTTATCTGACATCCCTCTGCCCTGTTTACCCAGCCTGCCTCTGATACCATAATTACAATGCAACTATAAGCTTTCGGCTGCCACTTTGAATATGCACTGTTCTCGCTTCTCCAGCATGGAGAAGGCCATCGCATTTACAGCCTGAAGAGACTGTGTAATCATACTGGCAGACACCAAACACTGAAGTGCTCCCACATTACCAGAACAAACAGAATGCAGGGAACTGTAATGTCTTTTGGCAATGCTTCTTGTTCCCAGTGTCAAAGGAAGAGCGAACAGCACAGTCCTACCCCTTATCTAGAAGGCATACATTTTTGAAAACACAGCTGCATCCCAGGTACTCAGATCAACACATCATCTTTACCTGTCCTTCTTTGTCTCAAGGCCGTGATTCCATTTTTCTGAGAAGACCAGCAATGCAAAGACACTCAAGTAAAGAGCCATAGAAATATGGTATTAATTGAGTAATGAGGGAACAGATTCCATTTTCTATGCAAGGTATAAAAGTAGCTATGATAAGTGAAGTACATAGTGTTTCTTTCTTCAGAATGTCCAAGACCACTGCAGTACGAAGTGGAGTTTAGTACCATGAAAAGAAAGAGAGAAAAGAGCTCTCAGGTGCAATGCTGTATTCACAATAATGATAGTGGCAATATTAAAGAAGAATTTAAAATAGGAAAAGAGGATGACCCCAACATTTTACCCAACTAAAGTCATAGGAGACTGGAGAGTAGTTAAATACCAAGACTGCAGTTTGGCTAAAACCTCTGGATAAACATCTGCGACCTTGCAAAAATTGCTAACAGCTTTTTCTAATGATGAGAAGTAATCAAAACCTATCTTTGAAATCTCTGCTTTAAAATGTGTGAGGATTGCTGGAATCCCTTGGACAGAAAAGGTTCATGGCAGTTAAAGCCCTAATGCGACAGATGAATTTCAGAAAACCCACAGACCAAGGTGCAAAGCTTTTTGACACTGAAGTTGACTTGTGAAATCAGGACAGAAGAAAAGGAGGTAAAAGGATTCTGAAGTCAGTCAAAGAATTCTGCTTCTTTAAGACATGGGGGCAAGGAAAGAGTCAGCAGAAACGAAGGGAAAAAGATGCTAAATAAAAATGTCCTATAAGCTCTTAAACTAGTGTGATAGTAGTCTTCTACATACAAAGGAAGCTTCTTGATGATTATGCATGTTATATGTATAGGTTATATGGAGATCAGCAAGTCATCTGGCACAATACAAACAGATCAGTAGTGAGAACAGAAGGTCCTAGACCCCCTCTTCTACACTATATGCTCTTTGGATAGTGTAGGGTGGTAAATTTGGACTAGATTTAGTCTGACACACCTGGTTCAAGAGTCCCCACCATCCATGTGCTTTGAAGCAGTTTCATGGACTGGTCAGTGTTTCCACCTCTCATGTCCCCACTAGAAGAGGGAGCCCATTTGCATCAATTTGGCAAGACACTAATAATTTAGTAGATATTAAGCTGCAATTCTGTATTTTTAAAATCCAATAAGACTAGTTTGGTTTGTTATCACAACTATGATACAGAATGACAGCACACAATATTCCTATTTCTAAATTAACATGCAAGAAAAATCTGTGTTAAGTCTTCATAGCTATCTATAGAGACACGCTCAACACATCAAAGCTTTTCTGCAAGGACCTTTTATCAACCACATTTTCCAAGGAACATTCAGAAAAAGAGGAGTCAAGCTTAAGAAATTCCAAAGTCAAAAGGATATTTTTTTCCCCAAATATCTCCAGTATTTTAAGTGAAAGTTATTTTCTTTATACTATTACCAGTAAATTACAGCTATCTATAGTTTTAGGTAGTGGGTTACTTATTAGGTGTCCCTACTTAACATGGAATGAACCAAAATCAAATTACTTTGAAAAACAAACCTTATCTAGCTAAACTGTTGCTATTAGGTAGCTATGCTTCTCCAAGCCAATAACAGTTTCTTACAAATTAAAAGAAAAATTAAATTATGATATCCATTCATTTTTAGTAATTTTCTTGCTACTAGTATGTGTGAAAGATTTTCATTTACACTCATTTATCAACTCAGACAACTTCACTAATGGGGAAATTTATTCTGATAACAAAAAAAATCAAACTGCACCTTCAGAAGGTATCACAGGTGGGTACATGCATATGGCACCTGGATCAGCAATAAGTATGATGTTTTATCAAACACAACTCTCAAAAATTATGGTTATCTTTGACATAGTCACAAAGGCACATGGATGCCCAGATAGCAAAGACTTTATTTTAGGTGTTTCTGAAAGAAATATTTACAAACATGGGAAGGAAGAAGAGATGCTAAACTGAAGAGTAAAACATGGTACAGAAAGGGATCATAAAACTCAGTAACCTGGTACTCTGGCAACGCAGACTATGGAGTTTTTCTCTCTCAAAACTGTTCGTAGTTAATGTTACATATGCTGAATTGATCAATGCCAACAACCACAATGTAATAATAACAATAATACTTAGTGTTCTCTAAAATATTTGCCGTGTGTTCTTTTTAAGGTGCTTCATAAATGAAGCCTCATAAGGTAAGGATGTTATCAGAATTTTACAGGCATGTAAACTGAAACACAGAGAGCAATGAATTAATATTGAATTGTGTCACCGAACCCTAGTCCCCTAGTTTCACCCTTCACCTGGTATTCTTCCAACAAGCTTTCCTCATCTGGTACATATGTTTCTCCAGTCATAACAAATTAAAACACATGAAAACTAATTCCAGTGAGTGCTAACAGAAAGTAACCCATGTTTAAGTTTAACTATTATTTCAAACAAGTTTGTTTGTTTTGTTTTGTTTTTTTTCATGCAGGGTATTTGAATAATGTATTTCAGTAAACAGAAACAAATGGGGCAACTTCTACATCGGATAAAGATCTAGAAATGCAATATCATTCTGCCTGACCTTTTAGCTAGCTGTTAAAAAAAACCACCACCAAAAAACCCCAAACAAAAGCCCCACAGCTGATCATAGATCTTCCAAATGATACATAACACAAGTTCTACCCATTGGAGAGGATTACATTTTTAAGCTAATGTCTAATTAGTACATTTTAACAGAAATGTAAGAGGAAAAGCTACCCTCTACAGGGCATGCAAGTCAATCATCGTTAAAGCTTAAAGACTGTTCCATGCATATTTTCTACATCATAAAAAAGAAGTCTGGAATAAAACCCAAACTACACATCTGTGTAGGATGCTGACAGACATCTTGATACGGTTTCACTATTTCAATTTACTTGCATATTGTTTGATACAAGCTTAGGGAAATACGGCAAGCTGTGCCACGAACGGAGGGGAAGAGAACTAACTCTGTTGTTGTATGTTGTCTTTTTATTAACTGAGACTCCACAAAACTCTAAATTTATGAAATACTCAAGAAAAAATTATTAAATTATTCATCAGTGATAAGACAATTAAGAAGCAAACTAAGGAGCAAGTGGAAGCTTGGTCCTGAGGGAGAACAGCTGGTCCTCTCATTAAAAGTATGTTTTGGCAGCAAAATACCCTCTGAACAGAGGAAACCTGCTGCTAAAGCAGCCTCAGAGTCAAATTCAGGCACAAGCGACAGACTCATGTGAAGAGTAAGGTAGGTATACGTTGGGTATCACTGTGTGGCTGTTGCAAGCTGCCTACCCCCTGCTTTTGGCAAAAAGGTGCCGTGACTTTATGGCACTTTGGAGCCACAACATTAGATGGTAGCCGCCTCAGCCACTGGGCACCTCTGTGCTGCTGTGCCAAACTACAATGAAATTGGCTTAAAACTCAAGGAAAGATGCTATTTGTACCAAAGAAGCCCTTAGCTGAGCATGGAACCTAGTGATGAGGATGGTGTCCGAGCCACTGAATCCCCCCGAGCCCCTGCTTCAGACTCCTTGTTGATGAAATAGAAAAGCACACCGCAGACTCGAAGGGGCATTGGGTTGGTATATACAGGAAAGTTGCACGAGCAGCCTGAGATCTTCTCAGGAGCACATTCTGTGGACGTGCTGAACAAGAGCTTTGTCCATCTGCACAGTGGGCAACCCACTCATGGGCAGGAAGGGATATTCCACCTTTGCGGTTGCAATGGTGCAGGTGTTACTGGAAAGAAAAAGGAACTGTACGATGTTAGTGACATGGAAAGCCTTTCAGAGGCGGAAAAGAGAAGGAAAAGGAATAAGAAAGGGAAGAGGAAGATAGCACTTTGGTGCAATGCCTTTTATGGAGTGAAACACCACGCGCAAATACAGCACCACCCTGCTCTAACAGACTGGTTCATAGTGCCAGAGCTCTGAGGGTGTCTGAAAAACTCATCATTAAATACCATCGCTCCATTCCTTCTCAGCCCTCTCTTTCTGCCACCTACTATCTTTAGCTTGTGGGTTTTTTTCATACTTTCCTTTTGTAGTTTTTATTTCTTTTCCTGTTCTGCCATCTCTGCAATAGTTCAGGAGATTCACCCCTCGGCTCATCATCTCTTACAATCTACCCTCCAAGATTATCCATCTTAAACTCCTAGTAAAAAAAAAAAACAAACAACAAAACAACAAATCATCTCTCACTCACAGCATCACAAAGGACTTATTAACTTGTATAATTCCACTGCTGAAATATATAAGTATGACAAGTATGATTTGTGTTAAAGACAATATCCTTAAATATGTCTACAGCAAAAAAACCTTTCTGTAGCATCCACTGAAATATGAAATTCCCACTCACCTACACACCTTGTTCTATATGTTTGAGATATTTTTTCAAATAACATAAAGGTCCATAATCTTTTGGTGACATAGAAATGCAAAATCAGGTACTTCATCTTAATTCCGTACAATCTCACTTCCTAGTCAGATAAAACACTGCTACGAATTTTCCTCCCTAAATGCCATCCTCCTTTCCCATATTTCCCCATGTGTGTGGAGTATCTTTACAGCTGAAAGTAGAAACACACAACAGCTTTTTTCCTAGTCAAATAATTCTGCTTAAAACTGTTACTGCGATTCTTGCATAAGAGTCAAACATCTTCCGTAACTGGCAGGAATTCTGACAGCCCTGCACAGCACCAAATTAGTCTCAGCCCGTTTCAAGACCTGATTCATCACATAAAATGTAACAATTCCCACTCCAATCTTTCTGTACCTATTTGTTCACGTGGGTCAGCTGGCAAAATAAACATTTTAGCCTTTCCTACCGCTCCAGATATGTCATAGCAAAGTGGGTTTTGCATAAAAAGAAGTGGCACGCTACTACCTTTGTAACAGTTTTAGGGCCTTAGTTACAAATACTTCAGATGATGCTCTAGACAGGAATTCAATTGATGCAGATTTCAGCTCTTCACGTGAACAGCAGGGAGAGTTAGAGATTCAGTTTGAATCAGTCCTATACTAATTTACCCTAGATGATAAATGAAAAAGGAAGCATATACACAGTAGAATTTCTGAAGTGATGGAATTTATCCATATCATGTTAACAATTTATTAGGCACAGCCTGCTATCTGGGCATATACAGGTGCTGGGTATTCAGGAATACGCAGGCCAGCACCCTCCCCGACACACAAAACGGATCCCTACCTGCCGGGGAACAACCCCGCTGGCCCCGAGCCGAGCTCCCGGCCGAGCCGCCGTGCCGAGCAGGAGGAGCTGGGCTGCCGGGGCGGGGGGCAGGCGTACCCCCCCGGCCCTGGGACACGGCCGGGCTCTGCCTGCCCAGAGCCACAGAGCCAACGGGGCAGGGAAGAGGAGTTGGAAGAACATCGCCGGGAGGAGGAGGGGAGGAGCAGGAGCCGGGTAGCAAAGGCAGTGGAGGAACCACCTCCCCGCGGTGCTGGGTGCTGCACCGTTCTGAGCGGGGAACCGCGAGAGCGGAGCAGGCAAGGTGAAAAAGGAGGACAAGAAAAAGGTGCGGAGCTCCGCCAGGACGGTTTGTGTTTCTTTTCAGGCAAGATTCAGGGTAAATTAAGAGAGAGGGAAACAACCAGGAGAGCTGTCAAGGACGGGACAAGGGAATTGCGTAGGCAGGAGGAATGCAGCATTGAATAGGGTAAACCGTACTACGTACTTTAGGCTTATCTGTATAGCTATATCACATATAGCCATATGTCTACTATAGACATATCTATACCTGTAATTACTTATAAATACACACCTGCCTTTTTTTGATTAGTGTTACAAATGTGCAGCAGTTTGTGTAATGTACACCTTTCCCCTTAGTCCTAGTAATACTGTCTTGTTTCCAAATTCAGAGATGTTACTGGGAAGTCCTATGACATATACTTCTTAAACCTCAAGTACTATTTCAGAGGGTTTTAAAAACAGGGAGCCACTACCTATACACCTCTAAACCAGTAAATTAAAAAGATACTTTCATGGACACATCATTATTCTTGCAACACTGTAGCTTTTGCAAAACTAAATTATTTTTCTTTCTCAAGAAGGAGCAGTTTTGGCAAAAAATGCTTGTGCTAAAGAAAAAAAACAAACCCATGATCTTAAGCCACCTTCAAGACATTATTTTAATCCTGCCACTTAGACATACTGTTTGAAGGGCCAACCTCACCCAGAGCAAAGACTGATAAAGGAATTATTTTAATGTCAATACTTCAAGATACCATCTTTGGAGTCAATCCTATTTAAAGCAAGCAATGACAAGACAAAATTGATACTTCTTTATATTCTACACTCTTCAAAAAAATAGATTGTTGTTTCCTAAGCTAACATAATCAAATCTTCTCTTCTTTACACATTAACAATTAATATGGATCCTGCTTATAGACATCTGTAATGCTTTGGGCTGTATTTATGGTGTGATAACTGTGTCATTTTGAGACACAGTGCACCAAGACGATAGAAAGACATAGCTGAACTGTTCACTCATGCTCCTGTCTAAGGGACAACACTGTTATCTTGTTACAAAATACTGCCCCAAGCAATGAAAAGTTTCATAAATCTTTTTCTACCAGTGTTGTCAACTTCTATTTTTGCCTGTGGCTGAATGTGATTATAATCTGTTTTCACTGTACAAGAAAACAAAGTGATCTAGAAAATAATGACTGGGGAACATTTTGGAGCCCTCCTGAGCTGCAGGATATTTCCAGCTGCTAGCATAGCTGATAACGGACTTAATAGAGCTAATGATTTCTAATACCACTAACACGAGGCTATTTTCACAGTGGGTAAATAATGACTCTTTTGTTTTGGAAATAGTTAAGGAGTCATATAGATGTTTGATAAGTACATGATACAGTGTAAATGCAGCAATATTTGGGTGACTAATGGTAGATTACACCATAGCTAGAAGATAATATACTTTTTTGTTTCCTTTTAAGAACTTAAAAGTTTATAACCCCGTTAACACCACTGTGACAGCAAGGAGATTTCACTGTAAACAATTACAAGTAATGTTTTAATCTAAGCATAAAAATGCATCCATTTGTTTCAGTGCACTGCATCTTTGTTTTTATGTTGGTAATTAATATTACGAATCTTCACTAGAAATAAAATAAAAACTAATTGGATAGTAAAAGAAATTTTCTTGAGGGTTGAATGGAAAAACTGCATCAATGGGGCAAACTATGAATACCATATATGCCTACAATATTTTACTTGATCATGACTGTATGCTTCTGATGAGGATTAACAACATTTCCTTCGTTCCTCCTTTCCCGGTGTGTAATCTGTGTTCACCATTCAAAGGCACGAGTTCCCACCAGGGAGAAGTCCTCCCTGCAGGCTGGAAGAGTCCTTCCAGTTTTTTGTTTGTACGACATTATATACAAAAATTTCCTGTGGTAAAACTGTATTTCTCCTTCCCTCTTCTTCTTTCCGGAAGTTACATACCTATATACGTTGCACATATGAATCTTCTATTTTTCCTTAAAGACATTTGAACGTTATTTCACACTAAGTTCATGGTAGTTATAAGGACTGTTTGGGACTTCTATGCTCCGTGCTCCGTGAAGGGGGCACGGTGCAAGGGGCAGGCGGGTCAGGGAGGAAGCAGCACTGGTTTGAAAGCAAAACTTACTGTGAAATTCTGCACTGTTGAAAGTGCGGCCGTTAGCAGAGAGTTCTACTGCCACTTGAGTTTTCTGAGCTGTATTCAACAGCAAACGGGATTCCCTAAATGGGATTGCGTTCCTGCATGCTCTGTGTTCCTGTATCACCCAAGATGGGTGGCATCAAGTTGCTTACAATCCAAACTTCTCAAGAAGCGGACAGAAGATTAATTATGATTCTGATGAAGGAAACAATGTAAGGTTTAAATAAAATAATTCAAGCTAGACAGAACTCCTAAAGTCAAACTGAAAGAAATAAAAGGACTTACGGCACCAACAGAGGATAATAAATGGTGTAACGCAACAAAGCAATATCTACCCTTTATAACCTTTATAGATTTTTAGGAAAGCATATGATAACTCCCATTGTGATTCATTTTCACATATCTTGAAATATTACGGGAATCAAGCAAAAATAATTAAGCTTACCAAACTGTATTTCAAGGTACATCTTCTACAGTTAAACGAAATGCAAACTTAAGCAGAGAGTCTAATACAGCTGCCGGTGTCAAACTGAGAATGCAATCTCTTCTCTTGTTTGTCACTGCCATTGTTTCATTATGAGAAAAAATTGTAGACTGGAACAACAGAAATATTTCATGGTCTAAGAGTTAATAGCAGATTTTGTTTGTGCTGGTGATACAGCAGTTCTAAATGACAGGTCAAACATGCAAGGAACACCATGAGATTGTTCCACATCACAAATAAATCAGGTTAAATATTATGAAAAATAAACCTAGCAGGAACTCCGGGTTCCAAATCAGGTTTTGTATTAGAAGGCCGAGAAATACAGGGTTCGTAAATTCATATACTTGACAGACATGAGCAAGCCAGTGGATGTAATCATAAGGCAACACTACCACGATCAAGTAATGCGACAGCTGCATTCACTAGCTTCAATGACTTGCTCAAATGTTACTTCTCCCTTAACATACAGAGAGGGAAATAGGGAAGCCACTAGATGCAGTTATTTATGCATTCTGAATGCTAATGCTTTCAGAACATATTAGGTATTAAATTAATTTAATTCCTAAATACTAAGATTCAGAGTTCCACAATTTTAATTTTTTTTAAAAATAGCACTCAATATAAGACAGAAATTAAAGATACATTAGAAAAGAAGCTAGAGCACACAACATAGCTGGCATGCCATTGACAATCTGAGAAGCATGTCAAAGGGCCTACACATTCTTAAAACCGAGAATATTGAGCAAGTTTGAGAACAAGATGGCTAAGCTGCTCAAAGAATAAGAATTAAGGATTGCATAATTAAAATCAGCTATAATATCATAGGGCAGAGATATATTACACGCATTAGCATATAAAAAATGAAAAAGCAGGAATTTTGGAGATCAAGGAGCTCTTCTATATCAATACAGGAGTTGTAATGCCAACTAAAATTAGATTTAAACATGTAGATCAGGAATTTATGATAGGAATAGATGGTTGTTAAAGAAAAAGGCAATAATCAGGCAGTGAATTAAATATTTTCATTTGGAAAACGTTTATGGAATGGAAATAGTCTACCAGAGAGTGCTTAACAAAGGTCTTGAAAATTGAGAAGATATATAGGGAACAAATCTTGCTAAGTCTAAAAGTTATAGTATTTCGTTAAAAATCATTAACTACAATATACCAGGCGGTCCTTCAAAAGGAAGCAAAGCTATGTAACAGGTGGTGGGATAGGAGATGCAATTCAGTGTTGACAAATGCAACAGCAACTTGAAATTCTATTAACTATTGATTATAAACTACCTAAATGAACTCCAAGAAGAAAAAGGTGTGGAGGGATGAATTTTTGTAAACAGACCAATGAAAATAACTGTAATATAGCAGATATTCCAGAATAACATTCTAAATGCATAACAATGGAAGAAAATAAAAATGCAGCATATCTGCTCAGCTCTGACATCAAGTTATTGCATGCTGCATCCTTTTTACAGAAGTGAAAGACAATTATCGGCTGACTTACGACATACCTTGCGTTAACATGCACGAATATGCCAAGTCAGGAAATGCCGCATCATTCGCTCACGTGTGGAAGGTGTTATGTGTTATCCTACACCCATCCTGCCTCATTCATGCTTAGTGTTGTGAAAAACAAATTCTGTTACAAGCACCGAATTTAGCTTGGTGAGATGATACGTCTTGGACTAATAAAGGAAAGAAACTTACCCAAAAGCTCAAGTAGCCAAAAGATGGCTTGTGATTGACTCCCCGGACACAGCAGGAAGCCATGAATACAATCATTTGGTTTCAGAGCTGACAATCAGGTGCACTGCTATTGCTCAGAAGGACAGGCATTCTTTTAGCTGTCATGACCCAGCATTTCTGTTGTGAGATCACCTACATTGCCAAAACAGATGCAGCAACATATTTCTCCACTGGCATATATTAACCAATCACATGGGAAACCCAAATACCAGCTTACAGTAACAGTCAGATCTGTTGATCAAGCCCAAGATATTTTATAAGTGTGCAGAGCTGTTTAAAAATGTTGCATACACATCTACTGTGCAGAGATCAGATTCCTGGCTGGATGATACCGAACTGAATGTCTCTGCAGATGGTTCAGCAGCAACTTCTCTTTGACAGTGTGGCTGTGCAGCACCTATCACTCCTGGGGCTTTTCCAGTGTGGGCAGTATGGTCAAGAAGCAGTGCCCAGCAGCGAGGTCAGAGCCCAGGCTGGGGCACTCCGAGCTATACAACGAGTGGCAGGCATCTGGTCCACCCCAAAATATCCCTGACTTGTCAAAGGGACTGAGGTATCCCCAACTCCAAACGGAGGAGTCCTGTGCCCATATTATAAGCACAGTTTACGGCTCGACATAAACTGCATAAATGAGGTTAGAGCTTCCTGTTCAATCCAACTGCTTTGCATTATATATATATTATTCTTTCCACTTGTGAGTCAAGCCAGTTATTGGTATATGTTGCTCAAATGAACTGCAGCATCAACAGAGCAAAATAAAAACAAAGGCATTACTTAGGCACAGCGTAAGTACTTATATTACTGTCGTAAATGATACACAATAATATATTGTCTTCAATTTTCTAACACTTCATAATTCTTCACTGAAAGAGGCAATACTCTTCTGCTGTCATTTTTTGGTAATTCACAAGACTCATACTAACCAGTTCAGGTGCAACTGTAACACATTGGTTCTTCTGGTATCATTAGGTTACACATGTGATTTTCTAACTCCAAGCAATTAGAGGCCCAGTGCAACCGCAAACAAAGCTGTTGGTCAAGGAGACGTTGCATAGTAAAAACAGAATAAGGTTTCTCTAGATCATAAATTAAAGAGCTACAGTGCTACAGGCATTGTTTATTCACATTTGATACGACTGTAAGAGACAGGCATGCTGTCTGCCTCAGTTTTTATGGGGGATGTGGAAAAAAAAAATAGAATCTCACGATTCATAAAAGCTAGAAATAACTCATCGTTTATTTGTGGTCCCTGAATTATCTATCTGGCACCGTCACTGTCAGGCTTGTGCAGGCATGCTGCTGGGCTGCTTTCACTCCCATCCCACAGAACAGGAGACCTCTGAAAAAGGAAAATCTATTTCCTTTTTATTTTTCCTTCTAAACGTCACGTACTCTCCAAAACGGTATTTATTTTCTTGAAGTAAAATTAACAATAACCATTACATAAGAAAAGAAAAAAATAAGGGAAGGAAGTAAAAGTGGGAAATGCTGTCAGTGACAAGGACACTGCTGGAGGAAATACACAAAACGGATTCACTTGCTTTGATGTTTCACGAAGGTAGAGCTTCCGGACTTGAACGAGGCAGGTGAATATTATCTTTGTTTGTCTTTACGTATATGTAGTTACATATATATTGCTGCTATTACCAAGTCACTCAATAAACAGTTTAAATGCTCATTGCACTTCCTTATGACATTTCTCTTTCAAATTTTGACACAGAGGTTTTCTCTCCGAAATGTATCCATTAGTACAGTTCCCTACCAAGCTGGCGATTATCGTTTACAAATCAGTCGGTATTTATCCCGGGATGTACATGAATGCAAACAACCTTTTCCTTCCAGACCGTGCTCTTCTGTACGGTGCAGCATGTTTTCCTCCTGAGAAGGCATTGTGCGCCACCATGATAGTTTGTAACAAATGGTGAACTCATGGTGCATGAAATTTACCCCAAGCAAAACAGAAGGGTCACCGAGGCACTGGAAGGCTGCACAGCGAGCCACGGCCGTTGGTCTATAGACATGAAAACAGGAACAGGCATGTGCCCTAGCTCTCTCACTTCTATATCCCTGCTCACCTCTGATTATTTTATTAGGTTCCCATTATCAGCCTTCATACCTAAATTGATCTATCGAGTGTTGCAGAACCCTCTTTCCACGCCTGCTCTCCGCTAGGCTATTCTGATTGCTCTCATTATTCCTTCTTTCCAACAGAGAGATACTCATTACTCAGTATGTAAATCTGACTCGTTTCAACCCTTTGCTTACAGCTCCAAATCTGTCACTACACACAGACTATGCTAGTATTTCTCACCTACTAAACTATTTCACATCACAGCTTTTAACTGAACAGATTTAGGGAAGGAATTGAACACAAACTGTTACAATGATTATTAGGAAGCAAAAAAATCCACAGGAAGCATAACGGCTTCCTGAGACCTCTGGAAATTCACGCATTTCTTGTTTAAGTCTCATTTATACCTCAAATTTTTCCAGCCAGTCATTTTAGAAAATTAGAACAAAAAATATTGTTTACAAAGACAGCCATACCTGTAAAGCAAAGTACCACGGAAAGCTCTACAGCACTCTGGACTTTACTCAGCTCCCTGCTAAGAATGAGGAATAATGTCTTTAAACCATCATTTGCTTCCATTCTTTGACTTCCTTTCTATTGCCACAGTATTCCTCTATGTAAATCAGATTTATTTATTCATAGGCACTGGCATACCATTACTTTTGTCAAAACTGGTCTCGCACATACTGTTGTCTCTGCATGCTTATAAACGAACTGGAAAAGCAATTAAGATTCCCCGGCATTTCAGAGAGGGGAGGGGGCAGCCACCGCACTGTTGCTAACACAATCTCCGTAGGCGTACGCTAGTGCAAAATGACTGCATCTCTGTGTAGAGGGAGATAAGAGAAGTGACATAGATTAAAACAAATTGTTGATCCATACCAGAGAGGAGCTAGGCAAACAATAGCAGTAAAAGCATAAATGTCAATTTGGGATGATAAAAGATACAATCTAAATGTAATATGAGAGGCCTCCAGACAAAAGGAAGAAATAGAAATTACACATTACTGAAGTACCAGATGTAATAAACAAACAAATATGTAAACACACACATGAATATGCATATGGAAAAATTCAGATCACAGGGTTGATTGCTCAAGAAGCTAGATGTCAAAGTAAAATACCGAACAATTTCAAAAAAGTTTGACTGCTAGATTTGAAGGAAAAATCTTATTTATACTCTTGGTAATTTTGTTTGAATTTTGAATAATCGGCAAGCATCTCAGTACACCTTCCCCTTCATCCTGCGTTTCATGTTGAAGGCACAATTGTCCATAAGACACTGAAACCAATGCCAGGAGATTCTTTCTCACAAGAAGCTGGCTTTTTATCTGCTGAAAAGAGCTCTCAAAAGGTTTCTCTAATTGCTTTCAGAATTTCCTCTCCTCTTCCCCTTAACGTTTCCTAGTATGCTACATCAGTTTGCCAGACGAATTAAGGTTTCAAAGCTCATTTAAATAATCTTATGCCTAGTCTAGCTTTGGTGAAAAAATAAAATAGTTTCATCCAAACTATGACCTAACAATTAGTCACATAGATCTGGTAAAAGACCTATCCAAAATTCACTTATCACAGTCATCCTTGGCAGTAATATTGCTACATTCTACCTGATACCATTGGATGATCCAAAACTTTATTTTGTTATGAGAACATAAGACACTTAAGAAGGTTAAATTTAACTTAATACAAAAAAGTTCACAAATACTAATGAAATTATCAAAAGGTACACATTAGTAACCAGTTTCTAAAGCACAGTACTGCAACAAAAATTTCTGCAGTACCACTAAACTGGGAGATATCCCATTTACGATTTTGACCTATATTTGGCGTTGCCTGCAGACACACATCAACCTGTCAAGATCAATTTTTTGATGTGAACAAAAATCAACACAAAACCAAATTAACCAAAAAAATGTGCATATATAGACATACACAGCTACACACAAACACATTCAGTCAGTGTAATTACACATGATAGCTATAACACAATCGCCACTATTATCAAGTTATGCATTTAAATGATCATATATTCCAGGTGCCTGGAGATAGTGTCATGCTACAGACCGCAATAACAAATGGTAACATGGCCATCTCTACAGTTCCCTGTTGACTCCTCTCCTTAGTTTAACATTTCAAACTCATACCTTCAAACATGTAGAGAGGAGAGGTGGTGGGAAAGAATGAAAACTTACAGGCAGACATTTTATTTCTCCAAATCTGAAATGCAACTCCTATTTGAAATATAGTCTCTAAATATTTGGTGAAAAATTTTAGAATAATGTAATATGGCACTACTGCTGTTGCATTTGAGTCTTTCAGAAGGCTCTCTAAAACCACTGGAAGTTACCGTTTCAAAACTCTGCTATTAGGCAATTATATTGCCTAACATCTGACATCTTACAAACCAAACTCACTTTTAGTTATTAAGAATTAGCTGTGTTAATCTCATACTATGAAAGATGTAACATTGTTCTTTCGGGTGTTCTTTTTAGTAATGTGAGCTTCTGCTGAATCCACCTTACAGTGTAAGGTTCCATTCACAACTATTCTGTATTCTAGTAATGTAAACTTCCTTTTTGTTTACAGCCAAACAGCATTGATACTTTGTATTTTCAGTAGTTTAATTTTTGCTTGTATCCTAGAGATATATTAAAAGGAAATCTCAATATGCAATACAGCTGTTTCAAATACTGCATCTATTAATCATCATTCCAAGCAAAAATGTATATTTATTTTGTAAACATACTATTATTTTCTGCATAGCGATTTTAAAATATTTTTCTTATTCTTAAAGATGTAAAAAAGATTAATTTCAATGTAGCTGCTCCTATGCCATTTTTCTAAAGATTAATAAAATTGATAAAACAATTTGAATGAAAAAAGAAATACATAAGTTTACGTGTCTACAACATTTCTGACAATTTTCCATCTGTACATACATTCCTTGCACTACAAACTCCACCAATTATTAATCTTGTCCTGTGTTGCCTACTTGAATAATCTGTTTTTCTTCCTTAGAACACCCCCAAACTGCCTGGTCACCATTCTACAAAAAACATATTAGCCTAGTCTTGTTTTGGAATACATCAGGCAAAAGGCTTACACTTTTTCTGGAAGACAGACAGCAGGAATATTTTGGGTTGCTCGTATTAAAGAAAACAGAGGAATGTTTGAACAGCTAGAATACCCTGTGCTCCGCAGCAGAGATAAGGCATGTGGAAGTGCGATGACTCAGTATCAGGAAAATGCTTCTTGCCATCCCTGTGTCCATGTACACAACAGCTTTATTTCGCTTTGAAAATTTCACATTTTCAAAGACTCTGCAGTCGGTTGCCTGCCTGGATCAGAGGAGGGCTTTCCTCTCTCCCCTGCAACTGGGACTCCAGGCTACTGTAAGCCATACGTTTATGACAGACAATACAACAATACCATACTAATATCACATTTTTCAATTTACATGTCCTGGTTTCAGCTGGGATAGAATCAATTTTCTTCCTAGCACCTGGTATAGTGTTGTGTTTTGGATTTAGTATGAGAACAATGTCAGTAACACACTGATGGTTTTCGTTGTTGCCAAGTAGTCCTTATCCCGAGTTAAAGATTTTTCAGCTTCCCATGCTCGGCCAGCAAGCAAATGCACAAGAAGTTGGGGGGACACACAGCTGGGACAGCTGACCCCCACTGACCCAAGGGATATTCCAGACTATATGATGTCAGGCTCAGTATATAAAGCTGGGGAAGAAGGAGGAAGGGGGGACGTTCGGAGTTACGGCGTTTCTCTTCCCAAGTAACCATTAACACGTGCTGGAGCCCTGCTGTCCTGGAGATGGCTGAACACCTGCCTGCCCATGGGAAGTGGGGAATGAAGTCCTTGGTTTGCTTTGCTTGCGCATGTGGCTTTTGCTTTACCTATTAAACTGTCTTTATCTCAGCCCACAAGTTTTCTCACTTTTACCCTTCTAATTCTCTCCCCCATCCCATCAGGGAGGAGTGAGCGAGCGGCTGCGTGGGGCTTAGTTACCAGCTGGGGTTAACCCATGACGGTACATGACAACGAACACTATGAAAACCATTAGGAACCGGTAGTAGTAGCCTCACACTCTCCTCTGCACTGTCTTGACTTACAGTGTCTCTGCTCACATGGACTGGTGGAGAAATTACCGGCAAAGCATCTCTGCAGCAGTGACGGCATAGTTAGGAAAGACCAGAAGCGGCTAACATTTTGCTACTACGTGCTCAAAGAGCAGCACTCCTTTTTCTCCAGCCATCAACTGTGGCAGGTAAGAGCACCTGAATGTGTGGAATCCACAGAGTCTGAGGGTCTTGGCCAGGGTGATGCTGGAGTAGAGATACGGCCATCTCCCGGAGGGGTATATGGCCATCTCCTGGAGGGCTGTATGGCCATCTCCCGGAGGGGTATATGGCCATCTCCCGGAGGGGTGTATGGCCATCTCCCGGAGGGGTGTATGGCCATCTCCCGGAGGGGTATATGGCCATCTCCCGGAGGGCTGTATGGCCATCTCCCGGAGGGGTATATGGCCATCTCCCGGAGGGGTGTATGGCCATCTCCTGGAGGGCTGTATGGCCATCTCCTGGAGGGGTGACATTAGTGCTTCCCGCTTGTATCTTACACTGCAGTCTCCGCCATGGAGTGAAGACCTCTGTGTTCAAGTCCTGCTACACCTCCACCTACAGAAGAGATCGGGAGGACCAGGGATTATGGAAAGGAGAGCAAAAGTTAGAGAAAGGGGTTTCCACTCACAATGAGCTGTTGTCCAAGAAGTCTGATGGTGTCATGAGGCTTGGTGGTGATGCAAAACTTTTCCTGATGTCAGTGCTGTAGAAGACACTGCTGCACACTGTGCACTCTCCAAAGCATTTCACGCTGGGCAGAGACGAAGGATCCTACTGTGCAAATGCAACACAGGCAAGAACCAGACCTGCAGAAGAAGCCACCAAGGGATGCCAGGCTGCAGGGACAGGACACAAACTAGCCTGAACAGGGGCTGGGACTTTTATCTGACTGGTTAGTCAGAGAATAGGAAGCCTAGGACTGAGGGCTAGAAAAGGTTGAGGTGGGATGAGGAGCTGGGAAATGTAAACTTGTCAGTCAGGGTGATGGAGGCAAGAGAATAACACATTGAGGTGCTGGTAGAAACAAGACAGAAAGACAGACCTAACAAAGAGAGTGGAGAAAGGGAGAGACATTTGAAGATCCCAGTAAAGGAAAGAGGGACTGAAAACTATTGAGAAAGGAGGGAAAAAACAAAACTACAAGGAAAAACCCCACACAGAGCTGGACAAAGAAAAGAGTGGAAGTCAGTTCATAAGAAACACTATAAGATGAGCAAGGAAAATGAAAATTAGGACTGGATAAAGAAGCAGACTGTGTACTGAATAAATAGGAAAGCTGGAAAAAGACCACCACAACGGTGGGAAGAGATCCCTGCTACCCTGGGGCACGTGCCAGGCCTGGATGCAAAGCTGCTGGCGCTGAGGGGACGAGAATAGCACTCCAGCTTTCTGTACGCTGCGTTATAGCGTAAAAGACTGGGCAAATTCAGATTGCATAGATAGCCTTATTTCTGACAATTAGCAAGCTTCTACATGCTTGATTTTGCAACCTTAAGCTTAAGATCTTTTTAAGTTCTGTGTGTTTCATTTTTGTTGGCCATTTTGTTGTAAAATAGAAAATTACTAACAGTGAACAGAGCACTGCAGCTTCAGCTGGTGAGCAGGAGCTGTGGCTGCTACCAACCACCACACAGCTATTAATTTATTTGAGGGTTATCCTTATTATTTCTCATCACAATAATATTAAATGAGCTATGTACATACACTGATGGAAAACAGACTTCACAGCTTCTGTCAGCAGTGCTGTATGTTATAAGTTTGCATTTTTATTTGAAGTTTCCTGAGCTTCTTTGTTAGCTGACGAGTTGATCTCAATTTTACGCTGACACCAAAGCAGAGCAGATTAACTTGGAAACGATGCCCAAAGCTTGAAGTGCTGCTGGATCATTTGTCCTTATTGAATGAAGGCAGATTTCTGCATTGTATTACACACTGCTACTGGTGCCACGGTTTTAAATATTGTTCTTTTCATCACTCTTTGTCAATTATCCTACATGCAGAGGATTTTTTAACTAAATAAATATTCCTGCATGGTGAATGTCAGAATTAGGAGAAAAGTCCCGAAAAGCCAGCTTATAAATGAAATTCTGATTTCAGTAAATTCATTCTTCTCAGATAGCTACATTTCCAGAATAAATTATCATCTCTAATATCATTACCTGAATATAGCAAACCTGTATTGTAAAGGGTCTTGGCACTGAATGATGATAGGCATCAGAGGCTTAATGTTTAATTACTGAACAGAGTTTTCTGGAGAGTTAAGAGCTAATATCATTCACTTGCTGCTGTTGGCTATGTGGCAGAATATTGTGGTTGTTACAAGCTGTCAAGGAGAAGTGATTCATAAACTTTGCTGTGTGCTACTCAAATGCACAGCTGGTGGGAATAAAAAATGGACAGCTATTTATGGCAGTAAATCCCAACAGGAAATGTCTGACTTTAAACATACATGAAAAATAAGTAGAAAGTCTTAATGAGAAGAGGAACATGCATTCCTGTACATTGTGAAGCACAGAACATAAATTAGTTACTGGTATTCCCCTTATATTTGTATGTTTTAGGGGCTAAGAGTAATCTCTGAATCACAAGTGTCACTATGACTAAACTAATTCTCATGTTAATTAATGAAGGTACCCTTCCTGCTCAACAAAGAGAGCGAAGCAAGCTGGGCTTGGCATCTTATTTTAATACCCTCTCAATGTAAACTGTGCAGCAAAGGGACAAAAGAAGGGGGAGATCGAATAAGATTCAGATGTCTAATTTTTTGTTTGCCACAAATAGTGGGGACACACCTTTAGTTCATCAGGGAACTGAAGACAAGAACATCCCCAGTGACCCACTGGCAAAGGTTTCGTGGGGAACAGCAGGTGTAGGTGACTGACTCACAAATCTAATGTGATTTTTTTTTCCCCAGCCTGTTCTTTTGTTCCAAACCATTGAGCAAGCTGAAATATAGCGAGTTAAAAATCCATAACCTGCCCTCAATATATCAAGAACAAAATATACATCCGAGCATTTTTTTCACTTTGTCCAGAAATGCTACCGATAGAGAATTCAAGAAGGCGGCAACAGTGCTGCGAGCATTTCTGCAGGCACTGCATCTATCAGGGCTGCTGCTCCCCACCAAAGCAATCTTTTTGCAAATACAAGCTCTTAGCACCACAACTGATAATGTTCACTTTCAAAGACAATTTCTAAAGGCAAGAAGACGTAAGTCTCATTTCTAGATATGCTGAACTGTAGTAAGAAAAATGTTTGTCATGGTAGTAATGAGAGGCCCAATTTCTATGCTAGATACAGTCTATTTTTAAAAAAATCTACACCTTCCAGTATTGACATGATTATTTGTATGCATGAGTAGTTGCATACATGTTTAAGAGCAAAGGAAAAAAGAAAGAAATCCTTCTTTTTCATATAGGAGCCTAAATGGAGATTCATTCCTGAAAATCTAAAGCTTTATTTTGGATATTGAATACAAATTTAAATTTGCCTGTCAGAGCTCTGTTCTCCACTCTCATCTGTTTCAATCTAGTTAATAAAATAATGATCTATACAATAAATAACAGGAGAATTAAGCTAGAGAGTTAACAGTAAGCGTTAAATAATGAATCAATGCAAGTCTTGCAAAACACATAGCTTAAAGTTGTTTGCAAAAGAACAGATACATTAGATTTGATCTTTAAAAATGAAGCAGAACCCTAAGTTGTCTGGGAAAGATGATCACTCCTATTTTGTACCTGCTGGCAGAAGGCCCTCTGATTCTGCAGTGGCTGCAGTAAGGAAGAACTGAACTGTTTACTGATAACTAGAAGAAGGAAGAATAAGAGGAGGCGGGAAGAAAGAACAAACAAAAATGGTGCAGAAAGGCAAAAAATAGGAGATAGAATAGAGAGTCCTTTATCAGAGAAAGAACTAGCAAGAGGCATGGCATGTTTCTGACATGTGGTCCAGAGAGCTCAGCAATGAGAATGAGTTCAGACTACACACGAAAAGACAAATACGGAGCAGCACCCCTCAGCACGGTAGGACATACTCCAAAGGAGACATTGACAGTGGACCCAAAGCAGAGGTAATTACAAGCTCATCTTTGCACAAATATCTGCAAGAGTGCAGTCTTCCAGCTGGTTTTGACAAAGTCCAGACTGCTGCCAAAAGAGGCAGTTTAGTCCCAGCCCTCCCACTCCAGCCTCTTTCCTTTCTGTTGGCAACTGCTACCACCAGCGTGCTTTGAGTCAAACCAGCCTGATAATCCAGCTGAGAACAAATCTTGCTCTCCGGACTGGCCTAGCTGTCAGTCAGACCACTTTGATGATCCAACTAACTAGACAGTTTCTAGAGCTGGCGCAAAGGAAGGGAGAGCGGCAGCAGTGTGAAGCCAGAAGCCAGGGAAAACAGGGCTGAGGCTTTCACAAGCAGCACAGTCTTCAGCTGGTGGTAACCAACGATGAAAATGTACCCCAAGGTGTGGATGAGCAACAGGATTCCCCAGCCAACAGCTGATTAACTTTGGAATGCTACCAAACTCCACCTTCTCCTGCACCACGCTTAACGTTTGTGCAACTGTGTGGGAAACTGGTGCCAGGAGCTATCGGTTTGTGAACTGAGCACTGTTTATTTCCCTGGGGGTAAGATTAATTTTCCTATCATTTGCACGGGTCAGCCCTTTCTTGGGAGTACTGGTGATGTTACAAGGTGGGGATGGTGCAGGACTGCACAGCCCACGGGCAAACACATGCACTGACCTAAGCAGCAAAGATGCAGCTCCCTGAGCTGCTGTCAAACCACATCCTGACACCCTGCCAAAGCCAGAGGAAATGGACTAGAGAGTTCTCGAGCCACGTGGAGGTGCATGGAAAAATCCATAGCACGAGAGATTACGTATAACTCATTACATATACTGTTATTTCACCTGCTCTGTTAAGTACTATTTACAGAAGACCTAGGCTTTTATGTAAATCTTTAACAAGAAAAAAGTTTTCTGCAGCCCTCCCAAAAAAATTCTAACTCGTTGTAATTGTAGTGTTAGGGAGTGGAAAGAAGAAAAAAATAGTCTAATAAACATTACAGTAAATCCATTTAACACATTTTGAAGGATAAATATTTTGCTGGTGGTCTTATGACTGAAGCACGCATATTCATAAATTCCATTGAGCTAAGGCATTTGTACAAGTGGACAAAAAATTTCTGGCACAATGGTGTATGCAGACACAAGTGTGTGCACACACTCAGACTGTTCTATAGTTTTACTAATTCCTGAGTAGCTTAGTTTGCTAAAAAAAGGTCATATTTTAATTCTGAATTAATATCAGAGATTATTTCACTGTGAGGATGAGTCCCTATTTAGTAATAGGATACTGATAATTAAAATTTATGGCATCTGTATAGTACCTATTTTAGTAGTAAAAGAGTTGGATAATAACGCATGTTTTTGTAAGACATTAAACTAAGACTGAAATAACCTTTATATATGAACTCTTTCACAGCTGGCTATGGCACTCTCTTTAAGTCATTATAAAGACTGTCTTAACTTTATCAAACATGATATTTGGCCAATATTGTACTGCACTTTAACAGGAGACACACGCAGGCTGCACTTACAGATATAATACCATGAAGCTGTATATCACTTCTATGAAAATGAGGGACTTTAGAAACATTAATGCATTTTAAGAAAAAGGTGTCAGTCTTCTGTAGAAGTGACATCAGTCAACTCCTTTTCTAGATGGGCAGGGAAGTTCAGCCCTGTATGTTCGGCTATGGCCGTTCAGAGCGATCAGCTCCGTTTGAGCCAAGACCAGAGCTGACTTGTGCTGCCAAATGAAGGCAATATTTTGCCCATAAGTCTCAGCACTGGTGAATAATCGAAAGAAAAGGCTCTCAATATAGGCATCATTACTGAGACATTACTTGGAAACGGAGGCCTGGATCTGAGGCTTGCTGCTTGTCAGCACCTGGAGAGGCTTGTCAGCAACGCTGATTAACCTGTACGTATCTTCATGCTGCAGTACCATAGCTCCTGGTCAGGTAGGAGCACGGGCAGAGCAGGACGGCAAGGAACTGTGCAGACCTACCCTTCAAGTTGGGTTTGTATTTCTGCATGCTGAGGGAAACAGTGTAAGGGTCAGGCTCATAAAATAAACCGGGGATATATCCAATAAAACAAAGGAATAAAGGTATTCCAGCCCTATGCATTAAAGCTCATGTTCTTCAGTTTAGCTAAGGTAAGCATACTCTTCTGTAGATCAGGTATAATGTTTTTTACTACAAATTAATAATTAGGGTAGCTAAGTTTCTTTAAACAAAATACTGAACAGACTGCAATCTCTTCTCTTTATGTAAGCGTAATGGACATAAGTGAGAACACAATATGATTCCTAACATTATCTAATCTTAATTTTTCTGTGGGCTGGCCACTGGTTCGGAGTGTTAGATCACACTCTCCCGCATCTCTTTCTGATCCTGCCCCCCGGGTTTGACAGCTCTGCCGTGCTGTTTCCTAACTGGAAGTATTCTAGTAAGACTTGGTAACTTACAGAACATATATACCAAATGGCTGTTCAGACATATCTGCAAATGTTTCCAGTAACTGTAACACTTCAAAACATAACGGAAATGCCCATGCAAGTACCCAGAAAGATTATCTAAAGGGATTTCCATGCCCACAGTTTAACAGAACTTAAAAAAACCCACCTCACCCCTTCCAGAATTGCAATTTATTGAAAATGGTCTTAGGCTGAATAAATGAATCAGTTTACCTTTTGAAAGAAAGAACAGGTTCCTGTTCTTCCTACTTGCTTTCAAATGGCTGACTTCCACAATGCACAGCATAAACATTGTTTGGATTTCCATACCTTAACGTCTTTCCTCAGTTTTAAACTTTCTATTCCCTCTGCGGAAGCAAGCTCTGTCCTGGGCTTGAATTAAATTAGAATTACTTTTGAGGGAGAAAAACAAGAACCTTTCTTACAAGTTTCCATAAGATCCTAAATTGTCCTAGCAGCAATGTTAGAGCACTCGCTGTTGATGGACAGACACCAGATAGATTAAAAATCACAGGATTTAAACTGAAAACAAAACATTTCCATAAATTACACTTCTGAAAATTAGCATCAGATGCCTTTTTTTTCCTGACATCGTTCTAGGGAAAAATAAGTTGCACCAGCCAATCCAAAATTTTATCTAATATATGACTTAATTTCCTTCCAAAAAGAAATCTGTTACACATCTGCAGTAACAGCATATATAGATGATAAAAAGTAGCCTCAGTGGTTAATAGTAATTTAAGACCACGCAATACAAACGTTTCTTAAAACTGTGTCCACTCCCAACACTTAAATTAATGGTGTTCCTACATATATTTTTGTTTGGATATAGCTTATTCCAAAACACATTTCAATAATTTTGAAACACAGTAAAAACAGAAAAACTTTAGTTTCTACCTGCAAAATGTTACCAAAAAACCACAGGAAAATCTCTTGGATGTTTCTTATTGAAAATTTGATCTTATAGAAAATCAGCACTACTTCTTATGGTTTGGATCCTATCCCCTGCTGTATGAGCACAGAAACATTTCTAGTATACAAGTGGTTGCGATATATTGGGGGTTTTTACTTCAAAAAATAAATTCTAATCATATCAGTGAACTTTCGTGCTCTATGTGAAAGTATGTAGTTGCTCTGTAAAAAAAATAGATAATTAATATACCATATATTTTTTCAGAACATGGTTATGATGTGTAATGAATGCTTTAAGTGCTTCATAATAGCACTTTTGTATATCTTTTTGCAGAAATTTCTTAAAACAGTGCAATTTGCGCAGTGCAGCATGACTGACTGTTTAAAAAAAAAAACAACCAAAACCAACCCCCCACCAACAAAACCAAAACCAACCCCCAAAAACCAACCAACCCACACCTAAATCTCACCCACTGCTGTCTCCCAGGAAATTGTTACAGATTCTGTGAGAAACCTGGGACCTGTGCACATTAGAAATTCTTTCCTGCAGGGTTAGCAGGTGTGGGTTATGTCAAATAAATTTATTGCAGTCTGTGCTAATAACGAAAATTATAGAAAACCTAGATGAAAGTGCTCTGCATCCAGCTAATTTGAAGCTACCTTATGAGACAATAACAAGCTTCTAACAGTTTTTCCCTTTTTTAAAATACACTAATTATGCTTAATGTTCCCTGTCGCATTAGCTTTCATGGTAATTATATTTCAAAACTTTTGCAATTAGGGTACAGTTAATATTGTGGAATATTGCAATTATTTTTCATTGTGACACCTCTATTGAAAACTGGTGGCATAATGATCACATTGTTCAACTAAATCGGAACTGTAGAAATATGGCAAATACATTATTATTTCTAATTGCAGATAATGCCCTTTTCCTTGCTTTTGTCCAGAAGAATTTCTCAAATACCCAGGCTCTATGTAATTTAAAAAAAAACACAAGAAAACCCAACTAATTTCTCCACCTTCTTTCCTTTTTTCATACACATACTAATATATATGTATAGTATGTTTATGTATACTGCACATTATATATTTATAACACATGTGAGCACGGACATGTGTGTATAGGTATATCAACATATACAGAGATAATTTACAGCTGATACAGGCTCAGTCAATGCTAGCTATAAAAGTAAATACCACTAAGTTGTACTCACTCTGTGTAAGGATTTTACTCACTGACTGATCCTCGGAGGTAACTTCAAATGCATTACAAATGCACTCTACACCTTTTCTAATTCAGCCCCATATTGCCCCAAACAACATTCCCTTATTTCTGCTCAACGTTCCTCTTTAATAAATTCTTTCCTTAAGCCTCTAGCTCTCCTTTCCATCATTAAACATAAATATCGCATCCCCCAAATTTACAGCGTTGATTCTGTGTTTATTGATGCTGAACAAGCTCAAGCACTTGATAAATGACAACAGCAGAAAATTCTAAGAACTAATAAATATAATTGTTAAAATTTGAGGTTCACTCCTGGGTTTTGAAGAGGCTGTTTGTAATTAAGCCATTCTATAATCTGGTAAGACAGATCACTATTACACAAAAGTACACTCTGAGAAATGCAGTGGAAGAGTTGAAAAGGAATTGCTAAAACAAAGCAGCCAGACAGGTAATAGGAAACATTCTAAGCATTTTCAATACTTTAGCAATTCTGAGACTAATTATCATTTACCAACGTTTATATTCTTCATATGGAATTTTAATCAAAGCTCACTTAATTAAGTTTTCATTTAAATTACAATAAACCAGTGATAAATAAATCAACGATCAAATCACTGACTTCAAACAGAGAAGACCTTTACCAAAAACACTGGCTTGCCAAACCCCACCATCTGTACATTTCCCAGCTACCAGCCTAATGAATTTCAAGGTTATATTACCAAGTGTAAGATATAATTTCTAGCCAACACCAGACAACAGAAATAAAACTTGTATAAGATGTCACACCATTTCTGGCACATAAAAAGCTGGAAACAAGTGTACACGACTACTTATTCCCCTCAATAAAGAAGAATATAAGATTAAAGCAAAACTCCTCCAAAGATTATTTCCAGCAGAAATCTGAAAACTGCAAATCTCAGTTTATTCAATCTTGCGAAATAAGGTTTTTTAAGAGTAAAGCCTCTTTTGGTAACCTGAACAATGAGCACATTTTCAAAATGAACTCTATCTCCTCTGACTCTCTGAAACTCTAAAAGCTGATTTGAGTGATTAAATGACAGCTGGAAGTTCTGAGGTATCTGGCACAGAATATAATTTTTAAGAATGCCTCAAAGTCCTGCCATTGCTAGTGTCTCAGTCATCACCCACTTTTCCATCATTTTTGGCTTCTCTTAATGGATTTTTTTTTTTTTTTTTAAGTTTATGTGATTTTATTTTTCTGGACATAGTATTTTTCGTGCAATTTTTGTTTCCATTAACTTAGACATACAGTCTCCACCATCTGCTGAGCATTGACAAAATACAGGACAAGTAAACTGAGCAGTAGAGCGTGTTTCTCCCACTTCGGGTAACACCCCTTAAGTACCTGTATAAATGTGAAGGAGAGCGTGACTCACAGGGGCTATGTGCATGTATATATGCATGTTCAATATGAGAGTCACCTATAAGCTATATAGTTCTCCAGGCTGGATATGAGCAATAACCAAACACATCTAGCAATATAAATATCTATTAAATAATATCTGCTGAATATTACTAATAGCAAAATATTATAATAGCCTCAAAATAGTTTAACAATGGGGTTATAAATAGTGGTTAGTGGTTTAAAAACAGAGATCGAATTATTTTCCTGATGAAAAAAGAAGTATTTGAAATAAATTTTTTTTTTTCCCTAAGCTAATGGCCACATACAAGATCAGTGCTATAAAGTCCATTATATTTGAGAATAAACTCATTTTTCAAAGACTCCTCAAACATATTCTTAACTGGCAAATTCAACAGTGAAAACGTTTTAACACAATAACCATTCTACAGGATGCTCGTAAATTTTTTTCTTTTCTATGGAATAATTCTGTCCCATTCTTTCAAAATTTTCTATCACATTACAGGTAAAAGTTTTAAGGTAATGATCACCTTAAAAAGTAAGGGCTGTAAGATTTTGAACATTTATGAAATAAAGACAATACTTACGTGTACCTATTTAATTACTAGCTCATCCTCTGCATATGTGTCATGTCTACTGGATCAATTTTCTGGAGCAGTGAAGCATGTAAGCATAGGTGTTAATCACCCTGTTTTTTGTAATGATTATTTTTTCTACCGGACAATAATATTTGTTTTACTGACAGCTGTCAGAATATTCCATTAAGATCTCCAGAGGATACAAAATGTACACTTCATCATGTGACATGCTGGGTAATGTAATATTTGAGCATAGTGATGCCTATCCAAAATGTGTGAGTAAATTTCACTTGTGCAATTCCATTACTTTTGTGGAAGAAACTTGGATATTCCAAGTTCAATTAGAAAACCACTGTTATTTTAATTTGCTTCATTACACAACTATTTTTTTATTTTTTTTAAATCAGATGTGTGTTGTGTTTATAAGTGGATATGCAATTTTATTTCCCGAAAACTTTACTATGCAGTTTTAATTCTATGCAAATTCCTTGATGAATTGATTGGCCCAATAATGCCTATGTGAGGCATAACAATTCTCTATAATGACATAGCAGAGCTATATGTTGCTCTGAGCCACTGATATTTAAGTACTCCCAAAGTGAGTACCAATGGCTTTTTTGGAGCTCTTCCAGTACTCAAAAAAGCAACCTAACTTTATTATCATTAAAAGCAATAGCATTATATTTCTTTTACTTGTCTCATCTTTGTGAAAATGTAACTCTTTTTTTCTCCTGGTGATTTAATTTTTATCAATATTGAATCTTAAACATCTCATGAAAAGGATTCAACAGTGATAAATGGAAGTGCAGGACTGTGAGGTTTGATTCTAAATTCAAAAACTTCTTCACAGTACTGTCTCTCTGTCTTGACTAAATATATAATGTTTGCAGCAGACCAGCCAATAAATCACTTTTATTTTAAGCTTAATTATCTATCCTTTTTTAAATCCTGTAAGCAAGCTTTTAACACTTTCAGCTAAAGAACTGTGGCATAAAAATTTCTGTAAAAATCCTAAGTTTTACATCAAGACAGCATAAAAACTATCCATATTCTGATATGGATCACTTGTAAAGTATAAGTGGTTTTAATATCCTTACTTCAAATTGCTTAGCAATGAAAATTCAGCTATAGAGCACATTCTTCTGTTGGTTTACATTTTGTAGTTGTGAAACAGAGATTGCCACATGAAAAAGTGCTAAAAGTAGCACTAGGCATCGAGTCAGTGGCTCAAACAAGATTTAAGAACAAATAAAAGCAGGAAAACAGTTTAATTGCCTGAATTTTGATGAAGAGGGTACAAACAAGGAACCATTAGAGAGCCTTTAGCCATCATCTAATAACAGAGATTAATAAAAAGCAGCTGGGAGAGCAGTAAGAAAATACGTTATCTTTAATTTTATGAAGCCTGTTAGAGCAGGCAGATTTGTGCCACAGGTTGTCCCGTATTTGAGCAATTTGCTGCATGTCTGCTCTAAACATTCCCCATTGCTGTGAATTTTACTCATGGGAATATTTAGCAACGTTCACACTTGTTATTTTACTATCAAATTAACAATGTCTCATATCTTCAACAGATTTCAAAATGCAAATTGAAGGTGGAGAAAGCATCAAATCTTATGCAAACATGTGTGTAGTTTCATACGGAGCTTGGCAATTTCTATAGGAACACGGTGGCGTGGCGAGCTGAGAATCCTGCTCTCATGGTTGGGTTGCTTTGGGAAGTACTAACTCCTTCCCATCTACGACATTTGCTCTCTGTTTGCTTTGCAGTGAGAAAATAAAAGCTTTTATCTGAAAAAAGGAACAGAAGTTACTCAGACTGAAGACTAGTGGGGGAGATACAGAGAGTTTTGGTGTTGGGAAGCATATTGGGGGGTTAGAAAAACTATAGAGAAGAAAGCTTTCTTTTTTCTTTTCTGTTAACTTATTTTTTTATTTTTATTTTTATTTTATTTTTCTGTTCTTTGATAACACTACACTTAAACCAAAATCTGAAATGATATAATTTCACTACAGTTTTCTCAAACTTTTTAGATGCTTTCTCATAAAACCACCTGAGAGCATTTTCTGGGAATTAGAAATAATTAAACAACAGAATTTTTGCACAGACTGAAACCTAATGGTCATATTTCTGTAGATCCTTTTAATATAACTCAGCAGGATAGAGCATTAATTCCTGAAAAGAACCAACTGCAATGTACTTTTTTGTTAATCAAATGAACATAACAGATTGGTTATTAAAAAGCAGTTCAAAATTAAGATTCCCAGAAAGATGTCAAAGTATTTAATGTATACATTTAAACACCTGGCTAAAAAAAACAAACCAAAACAAACCTCCAAACCAAACCACATGCATCCTCCCCTCCCCCTCAAAACCAAATGAACCCCAACCACCTAGAGAGAACAAACATCAAACCAGCTATCCAGAAACTGAATTTGGGTCTGCAGCCCCCTTAGGAATTTGGAAATTTGAATTGAATCTGCCTAATATATGAAGAAAATACTATTCTATAAAGCAACCTATACTATCCTATGAAGAAGCCACTGAATGGAAAGGCTGCTGATCCAGCAGGATCCATCAGTACTAATTTCCTCAAATAAATATAGATGTTAAAGATTAAGAAGCTGCTATCATCTGAAACAAACTTGACTGAAGTTTAACTTCCATGTTACCCAAAGCCAGCTATGCTGCTGTGGTTCTGCGTCTCAAGGAGCAATCTCTGTAGCTCCCCAGAATAAAACTGCCATGATAAAGAGCTGTGAAACAGTACCAGTTGCTTTGTGACAGCAGGATGTTAATGGAAATTGTTCCAAAAAAAGAAAATGAAACAAGACTCTCTAATGCATTTGTGTTTCTGATATGATCTCAGAGGAACTGAAGAATGAAGAATGTGGAATCTTTCCAGCTGTCTACAATAAAAAAAAGAAAAGAAAGAAGAAAGATATTTAGAACAACTGCTCTGTGGATGGAAAACAAGTGAACAAATAAGTTTTGTGGCCATCTATATACTTCTGGATGATGATTTCTAGTGATTTCTATTACATAACTTCTTTTTCTGTAAATGATTTGGAAGAAACAGCTGTGCTACGTGTGTGGATGAACTGGGCTTTAGTTGCTGACAGTACACTTTTGAAAGTTTGGTTTCTAGCCAGTCTCTTGAGTCTTTTCCTCAGATTCGTTTTATAAGTACAGTCCCTCACCAGCCTTTCTGCATTACCAGAACCACCAATTCTCAGTCTGTTCATACACATTGCTCTCCATAATCTCATCATGCTTTCAAGTCAGTCTCAAATCAGAAACTCAGTCTTGGAAATTCCTCCTTTTCTTCAAGGTGGTCTGGTTTTGTCTGCACCCTCTTCTCCAGCTGCGTAGAGCACTCGCAAGTATAACTGACTGGCCTTACTATGTCTACTAAGTTCAAGGATTTTAGAAGAAAAAGCTATTCTTTAACTGGTTTCTGCCTAGTGCCTGCTTCAGACCACAAGGAGACAAACTATTCATGAATATATAATTAAATTTTGCTACATTTTTAGCTGAAAAAGATAGAGGAGAAAGACAGAAGAGATTTGGAAAATGCAGAAACAGTAATTATTTCATTTTTGAAATGCTGAACCATTTCATTTGGAAGATTTTTTTGCATTTTTCATTTTGAGGATTTGCATCTGTTGGTGTTTGGGGTTTTTTTTCCACACTGAAAAAAAGTTAAACAAAAAGGTTGAAACTTAAAATGGAAAAAAACCCAACCCACATTTTGCTTTAGATTGAAGTAATTCATACTGCTCTTCCTAACCAAATTTGCAAATTGAAAAAGTCCAAATTTCTTCTTTCATTCCACATAAGCCTTACCAATTGCCTCTTTTGTTAGTTTGTTTGTTTGTTTTGTTTGGCCTCCATGTTACTCCCTTTTGGTTTTGTAGCAAGTTTTCAGCTACACTGGAGGTGAAGGTGCCAGGAGTTGATGAAACTTGTATCACAGGGTCACTAAGGATTTATATGCACTCCCAAACCATCCCAGTCCCAATCCTCATTCTCAGCACTTGATAGAATAATTCAAAGCCATCGTTTACCACTTGAGTCCTAACTCCCCAAACTCCCTTCTCTTGACTTTGTAAATTATGTTTTCAGAAACCCGGAGTGCACAAACTTACAAAGATTTTACACCTTTTCATGTTTGCTAGTCCCTATAACTGACAGATTTGTGTCAAGTGAAACAATTATCTACCTGTTTGTGGGAACAAATATTAACAAACATGCTCAAACACTGTGTTTTGTTAGGCAGAACATTTCACACTTCATTACATAACTGAGGAGTTAGCCTGGTGTTTGGTGTGCAAAATTCCCACTGATTCCAGTAGAAGCAGCGATCTGTGAAACCCCAAATAATTACCATGGCCTATACATTACAGACTTACTTAATTCAGTGTGCAATATTGAAGTCCAGATTTCTGAGGTCTCCCCAAATCATGTAAATTTGCAGTTGGGACTTCCCATTTCATTACATACTAACAACTGTCCCCCAGGTTTGTAGATTCAAGACCAAGAAGGATCTTTCAAAATAACAAGGTCATAAATCTTTTTCTTAGGGAGTACTAAGACAATACTGAACTTTCCTGTTATTACAAATGGAATTTTGGGGGCATGGTAGTTCACAGTAAGCCAGTCCCTTCTTTGGCAGATTTTGAAAGATCTAGCAGCACAGTAAGAGTCCCTAGCTTTTAGGGTTTTGGTATATATAGGCTTCTATACCCACACATTGCCTTTTATCATTTATAAAAGGTCATTCTCATTTTCCACAGTGTTCTAGTTACTGCTCCTAAATTAACAGAGCACCAAGGACAAGAAGCCTTCTCAAAACAATACAACTTCCGCACTATGTTGCCAATTCTCTTTCCTTTTGATTTACTAGGGGTTTTTTTCAGATACAGGATACGCAAGATAAGCACCAGCTATCACTACAATCATAAAGATGCTGTTATGCTTCTGCTTGTATGTATGCATTTATTTATTTATTTCACAAATCGTTAGACCTGACCTGAATAAAAGGAGAGAAAAGCTCAATTACTGAAAATCACACTGTTACAGCCCTATGATATCCAACACAAATGCATTAAATGGAAAGGAACTATTGTAAAGGAGCGACATGTCAGGCAATACCTTGGTGGGGCGAGGCAGGGACCGAAGAAGAGCTGAATGACAAATAGCACCCTACATAGATGAAAAAGGTCACCACAATAAAAGCAACCTAGGGAACTGGGAGCAAGTACGGCATTGCTACAGACTGGAAGAAAACACAGAATCCAAACAAACGGAACAGAGCGAGAGATGAAATTTCATTCACATGTGAATGCCAGAGATTGAGCTGTGGAAACATTTGGGGAGCTGACAAAATGGAACAGGATTCCCTCTATGCCTTGATGTCAAGTTATCTGAAAAAGTAAGCATTTACTCAGGCCAGTAATTAACTTTTACAAACATTCAAAGCCCTCAGCTTTTCTGTGTAAGAATCTGGCAGAAAAATAAATTACGTATATTTGTAATGTAATAAAGAAGGCAATATTGTTTTGTTGGTTAGCTTATGTGAGAAAAAATAACCTCTCATCTGTAGTTTTAGTAGGTAATTATTACAAACAATAGGATTACAAACAACAAAAGAACTGGTCAGTTCAAGACTTGCACTCAAACTCCTTCGGTTCCTGAATCTTTAGAGCGGCGTAGTACCAGCTCTACACAGGCAATATCAGAGCAGACATGATGCAAGTGAACAGCATCACCACAGACAGTACCAAGCTGAAATGCCATGCTCAGCTCTGAACGCATCCCACAACACCAAAGCCTCTGAACATTTGCTTGGCCTCCCAACATAAACCCCACGGTGTGCACCTCTATCATGCTCCCTCTATGGGAAATATTTGCAAACCTGCATCAAAATAAAGCAGCTGTTTAATGGAGGAACCATATACTTCTGTTACATTTCCACTGTAACAGTGGCTGCACAAGGTTACTAAAGTTGAAATTGTAATAAAGACAAAATCCTGGTCCACAAAAGCATGCATCAGCAAAACCCAGCAGAAGATGCAGTGATGCAAGCCAAGGAGTCCTCTTTACAATAGGCCTTAATGTGTTTGAGGAATTGGATTAGGAAGTAACAGGAGAGCATATTTTGCATGGATGAGCTGTATTTTCAGTGGACGGCTTCATCTGTAAAGCTATATGTGCAAACCCTCTTTGTGTACATACTCCGAGGGCAACAGGGCTGTTGAAGGTAAACAGAAAGGGAAAAATATTCAGAGTAAAATGACAGAGTTCAGGTTTCTTTCTGCTTATGCTGAAGGGATATAAAAGACATGCATGAGAGAACTCTCAGGCAGAGTCATGCACGAATGGTGAAAAAAAATATAGCAGTGAGAATAATTAATAACCACTGAGCGGTTTCTCCAGCAATGTGGTGAGTTCTCCATCTCCTGTACTTTTTAGAACAAGATTGAACATATTCTAAAGGAAAAAAAGTCCTAATTTCTATTGATTGAATCATGCTTTATATGAAGATAAACTCAGTTTCTAGAGATGATAATGTGATCAATAGATCTCATATATTTACAGATTTGCCTGATAAGATGCTAGTATTTATAAGCATATTAGAAATAGTTATTATTATATATGTAACACTATTCAAGTAATTCTATAACCAGGAATAATAATTAAGTGGTAGATAAACACACAATTTATCATTTAAATAAAGCAGGAGTGTATGGTTTTGTTCTATCAAAATCAGAAAATCCATAAGACAAGATATTGACTCAGAGGAAAAGTATCTCCTTGCCTTCAAGTGTTCATAACAGCACTTATTTGGATTTATAGGGAGAAAGAATGAAGCTATTAAACTTTTTGTTATTACAAAAGCAAGCAACCAAACAACCCAAAGAACTTCTTGTGTACAAATACTGCAAAGAATTCTGAAAAAATTAAAATCCTAAATTTTAGGTTCTCGATTTTATAGTCCATGAAGCACACATGGCTTACATATGCTTGTCTCCTCACTTTGAATTAGCTACCAAATTCTGTTGGTGACAGTTAAAAAACATGAAATGTTTTCTGAATGTTGCCTTTCCGCATAAACAGCAGCAGAATCCACTACGGAAGTTGTTAGGACTACATCAGTGCCAATGAAAAAGGAGATGTAGTTCAGAAGATTAAAAACTCTGTATCAAAAGACAAAATTATTAGAAAGCCTGAGAAATTCTTTCCACACAGCACAACTTACAGCTGAGACCATTAGCAAGAACAATTTTAGGCTTTTCTACACACAAAGGAAAAACACACAAACAGCATCTGGACTTAGCATATGAAAGGAGAAAAAAAAAAGCAAGCAAGCAAGCATTTTTCTGCTTATAATTGTAATGTCCACAGCGCCTTTCAGTTTTCGAGCAAGGTACCAAGCCTGGGCACCCATTTTCTTGGCACAACAGCATAGAGCAACAATATCTAGTCTTTAAGTTTCAAAAGCGTGACATTTATTGGTGATCCTCAACTAGCTCCTAGGAGATAAAACAAGGATCGGTAATGAGAAAAAACAAGGCCTGACTGGCCATAGTAACTAAGTTGTTTCACAACCATTATGGTAGATATCGGAAAACAGCAGAGTAACATGCTGGAGAAACGGAACCTTGGAAAGTTAGCACCCGCAGCTACTATGCTGTGCTGCTTTTATTGCTATAGAGGCTTCCAGTTCAACACATTTACAAGCCTTGAACTAAAATGATGTAAAAGCAGCTAAGAAAAACCTCTCCAGGTCTCAAAACCATGTGAGCTTAAGAAAAATACTGAAACAACAGAATTAGAATCTGTTCTCAATTCTATAGTTTTTTGTAATGCATTATTGTTTTTATTACCATAGAACCTTCTGTTTGAGATTTGTTTGTCTGTTACGATTATGAATTTATAAATTAATAAATACAATGTTTCTGCAACGTCTTAATATCTGGAATCACATCTTCTGGCTGAAATTCAGACATCTGCTGGCATCATCAACATATGCTACACAGATTAGCAGCAGCAATAATATCAGTAATAGTTGCAGCAACATGGAACTAATACTTAAGAAAAAGTACACCCTTCAGTTTCAATGGGAAAACATAGTCCATGCTGTTCCCTCAACTTCTAATTCCAGTCCAAAGCTCTAAAATTAGACCTAGTGCTCAAGAGATGTGACTGGCCATTAGAGAGATGCTCAAGAATGTGACTGGCCATTAAGGATTTAGAGAATTTAAGTATTAAAAACAAATTGGGGAAAAAAAAAAATCTATTCAAAGACCTTGCTGCTAAATAGGTGCACTGTTTAAAACAATATGTGTGGAAAGAGACTATTGCTTAAAACCTCAAAGCTAGGCCAGTCTTCATAGCATAAACACTAGAAACCAACAGGTTTTAGTTTCTATTCAATCTTATCTACTGTAATGGAGGAATCTTCATTGGACTTTGTCATCTGCTGAAGAGAAGTCTTTAAGAAATATAGGGTGGTTTATGCTCTTCAGCTACATTAAGTATTAAGGATAGAATACTTCAAATTAGCGTTGCTTTCTTCTACTTCTGGGGCAACCATGGGTGCCAAGGTAGATAAAGCCTGTAGCACTGAAATTCTCAATAATAATAACAACAACAACAGACCCAGAAACAAACATACATAATTTACTCTTAATTTTGAAATAAAAATTAAAATTATCAATCCACACTCTTTTGCACTGTTGTAAAATGCCATCAGAAAAAAGTTGCTTATGGTATTTCCCTGTGAACATATTAAATAGGAAGTACTGCTCCTCACCAAAATTGTATATACAGATGTAATACAGCGCTGCCTTTCAGAGGCAGATATTAGAAAGTACATAAAATAATTTAGAAAAACCAACCCTGGAACCTTAACTGATTTTAACTGTCGCTGATCCAAGCATAACCTAGCAAAGTCTAAAATGAAACATTCTGAAAGAGGTTTCAGAAAGAGATGCCACTGAAATCTTAACAAATGTATACAGCAGTTAGGACAGAAAAGTAAAGGTGTAGAAGGCCAAAACTTTTCTTTCGGATTACTATTCCTCCCTACGTAATCTCAGAAGTCGTGCACAGAGACCAAAATAAACAAAACCCAAAGTAAACAAACACCAGAGCAACAACAAAAGTAAACCAACACCCCTTCTCCCTGCCCCAATTGCAATATTGACAAGGAGAGGAAGATTTCAATTCCAATGAAACAGTTTAGAACAAGGACTTCCAAATGCAGGGGGGAATAAATCTTTCTGCAAAATAAAAAATAAATATTGATCAAGCATTCTATGCTCATTTTCTGTGTAATTGTGTGGGCAAGATCTCTACCACCTGCAATGACAGTATATGAGCAAGACAAGTTTGATGGCACCATACTGTGGGGATTGAGAAAGAATGCCCACGGACTTCGAGTCACCATGAGAAAGTTACTTTGAATCTGAGCAGAATTAAATCTCACCATTTTAATAGTCAACACTGGGAAACTACAAAACTCTGAGAGTGTAGAGTGCGGACTGGAGTGATCTGTACCTTCTGTTGGGGCTGCACAAGGAGCTAACACAAACCTACTCACTAAGTCCTGGCCAGCCTGGTGCCATATAAAGAACCTGTAGGTCTTCCACACCTCTAAAACCTACTAACTGCTGAAGCTGTTACAGTGGAGGGTTTTGAGTATTTCCAAGGATGCCGACTTTACGGCCTTTCTAGGCAAACTGTTCCAGTGCTTGATCTCCTCCACGGTAAAAAAAAGTTTCTTCTTATGTTTAAACTGAATTTTCTATACTTCGACTTACGGCCATTGCCTCTTTTCTGTCAGTGGGCACCACTGAGAAGAGCCTGTCTCCCTTGTCATTACTCTGCCCCATCGGGATAAGATCCCCCTGAGCCTCTTCTTCTCCAGGTATATATCCTCTATACCTATATCTCCTCTATACCTCTCCTGGTATATTAGATGTGGCCTTTCACTGGACATGCTCCAGTAAGTCCATGTCTCTCTTGCACTGGGGAGCCCAGCACTGCACCCAGCACTCCCAATGTGCCTCACCAGTGCCGAGCAGAGGAGAAGGATCACCTCCCTTGACCCGATGGCAGTGCTTGCCTACTGCAGCCCAGGGTGCTGCTGGCCACCTTTGCCCCAGGGCACATTGCTGGCTCATGGTCAACCCGTCGTCCCCCCGGATCCCCAGGTGCACTTCTGCATAGCTGGTTCCCAGCTGGTCAGCCCCAGCACATACTGGTACAGGGGGTTATTCCTCCCCGGGTGCAGGAATTTGTATTTCCCTTGGTCGAAGTCCATGAGATTGCTGTCAGAATGTGTAATGCTCTGCATCGAGCCTGGTTAATTGTGGAACAGTTCATCCAGCAACCCAGCAACTGGATATCATGCTGGGACAGTTATGCATGCCTAGGTTTCTTATCTACAGTTTAAACCCATGTCTTTCTGGCAATAAGATGAAGGTGCTACCTGCTGAGATACCCAAACTCTTTTATTTAGTCTCTTAAAGAAGCCAAAGTCAATCCTTTATGAAGAAGAAAAAAAAAAAAAAAAGGAAAAAAAAAAAAGGAAAAAAAGAAAAAGAAAAAAAAAGAAAAAAAAAAAAAAAAGAGCTATGGATCCTAGATTTTTGTTGTTGCTACTTTATTTTCTACCATGTAAGTTGGCAGATACAGAAACTACTTTCTCCATTCAGTAGGGAGTAATACTTAATCATCTGAAGGAGATGTAATTATTTTTCCATAGGATTCATTTATTTCTTAAAGATTACTATCTTCTATATAGGTTTGCATTACAGACTAGAAACTGGAAATATGTTTACTTGATGCCAGACTGTAGAGGGTTATAAACCATACACTTCCAAGCACTCCCAGTAGAAGATCTCAAATAAGGCTTCTAGCTACAGTGCATTAATGAAAGTTCTGGCTGCTTTCAGAAAAAAAGATTTTTACATACTGGATTAAACTGCTTTAGGTAGTGGTAGTAATTATACATTAATAATAATTAAATCCTATAGACAGGTAATATACGTTGAATGGAGGAGATCCTTCTAGATATTTATACTGGATATAATGAATATTGATATTTTACATATTACCACCACATAATTACCACAAACTAAGGTCATAAGCATAAGGAGTCTTATTCTTTTTTTCAACTCTAACTCACAGACAACATTAAACAACAAGAATTATTTCATTCAAGACACCCTATTTCTCCATTCCTCTCTCCCTGCTGCCAGTAACTGCTTGTGAAAAAAATCAAAGCAAACCCTGTCTTCTAAGCAGCATCCAAACTACTCTGTGGGCAAATATTGTTACATTGAGCCAAATACTTTGTTATTACTGTCTCTGAGCCAAGAAGACATGTTAAGGCTGAAAAAACAAGCATGACCTCCCTTCCAGTTAAACTTCAGTAACTTCCTGGGCATCATGACAATATCTAATCCACAGTTTAGAATTTTCCCAAGATCGAAATATTCCAAAAATCATTCTGAATCTACTTTCTCATTGTTAGAATGGTTGAAGATGATGAATGTATCCAATTAAGGATCTGTTATATCAAAAACAATTGTGTGAGTAGGTATATCCTAGGTGTTTCACTCATGTTGAAAAACAAACAAACAGGTTTTTTTGTTGGGATGCCAGAGTTTGGTTTAATAGGACTAAATCTTACATAAAAAAGTAAAAGCAAAGGTGCTGGCAACAAAAACCCCCAAACCCTTATCTTTTTTTTCCATGTAAGCCTGGAAAACAGCCTGTTATATTGTATTATGATTGAAGCCATTAAAGTGGCATTCCAACAAGATGAGTCACTTTATATTACCAGAAAGAAAATACATACAATGTATACAGGAAGAAGAAATGAGCCTATTCCTCCTGTTAGCTGTAAGAAACCATCCTGGAAAATGGTGTGGCAGGAACTGACCTTCTTTTAAAAGGTGTGTGTGTGGGGGGGGGGGAATCCACTAACTTTTCATGGATAAAAGGTCTCATTTCCTTCTATAATATTTGTGTTTTTCAAAATACTATCAGCAGGTGCACCGGTTTTCAAAAACCTCTTGTCCTTCATCACATATAATTGTGCTGCATATTATATTAAGAAGTACAAGCAGAGGAATGTAAGTGATGGGAGTTCAATTAAAAACAGCATAATATCTGTTGCATAGAAAATGATTCTGCAACTGAAATCAGGTTCTAATGAAAGAAAAAAGGAATACATTTTCACATATTTTTAATTACATAGAATTTCCTCAAACATGATTTTTAATAATATATTCCATTAGGTTAACATCATATTTAAAGAAAGTGCATTTTCTGATTTCATTTTAAGTCTGATTTTGAGCAATTATTGTGTCATTGTTCTGCAGCAGAAAGGTTGAATTCATTTACTGTGTGGTTATGCTAGTTATGATTGATGTCGCTTCTCCAAATGATAAACCAATCACCCCGATGATGTAATGTCATTTTAAGAGTGCTATAATCACATTTCTCTCAAACTGGAAGCTCTGATGAGTTCTAACAAAGATTTATTGTAGATTAAAGGCCTTCATAATATCAACAATAGATTGCTCATTTGATGGAAGATTTGATTAGGTAATTTTTTTAGGCAAATGAGTTTTCCAGATATATCAAGAATGGCTATTGTGAAGGGCACAGGGCAGTACATGTGGATGACTATCACCTCATATCCAAGAAGACTCATCTTAAACTTGTTGAGGAGCTATTCTGTAATTGTAGAGGTTGAAGCAAGCATAAGTGTACAATCAGGCAAACAAGAGGACACTCATATAATGTAATCAGTACGAGATTTCTCCAAATATTTCATCTTCAGCATGTACTTTGAAGACTGTGATAGAAATGTTTAAAGAACCACCTAGAAAGTGCTAGCAAATATTTATTAATGATCAAAGATTACCTGGAAACTAAGTCTTAAATCTAAGTATCTTCAAATCTTCCTTTTTAACGCAATCCCAAATTTAAACAAATATTTAAATTTGTTTACTCTCTCCAAAATGTCTGGATCTATATTCCTAAGTTTCCATAGGAACTAAAATAGATTTTTTAAAATATTTAAAAAAAAAAAAAAAATCAAAGCATGGTCTATGTTTCCGTATCATGTAGATGGTAAAAGCTACCCTAAAAATCTTTCAAGAAAAAGGATGAGCCACAAAAAAACAGGCAAGCTTTTCCAATTCAAGGTATATGTCACTATCTGTGGTATTTTCTTATTAACTCTCTAAAGGAAGCATTGTGAGAACAACAGAAAAAAACTACATCACTAGAAAATGCTTATTAGTTTCCAGAGGATGTATTAAGTCCAGAAGAGCTCAGTGGTGATCAAACAATTATGCATGTGTCTATGGTAAAAAAAAAAATCCAAACCAAAACAAACAAGGACCGCTGTTTCTTATATGCCGAAAATTAAAAGTCATTATATATTTTATGACTGTACATTAAAGAAGGAAATGGAATATTTGGGGGAAAAAATATTAAAACTTAGAATGAACAAATCAGCCATTCATAAACAAATCAAAGCATATCTGAGCATGCCAAAAAGGTTCCTTGGGTCAGTCCCCAGTCACAAGTGTAAAACACAAAGCTTTTAAGGATATAAAGAAACAATTATTATTATTTAAAATGAAACATAAAGAGCTAGAGCTCTTCCATCAAATTTTCAGATGTTGTTTTACTGCACCTTCCTTCACTTGGCTTCGTAAGAAAAGCCATGCTCGTTCACTCAGTCTCCAACAGCGGCTATAAATACCAAGTACCAAGTATTCAAGTATCCTCCAAGTCTCTTTTTTTTAGTTTACATCCCCTGACCTTGATTTTCTTCAACTTAGCAACCTGCATTGCATCTCTCTTCCATTTACTTTTCCCGTTCCCCTTTAAACCCTCATAAATTGTTTGATCCACCACTTCCTTTAGACAATGTTATCTCTTTTGTTCTTTATTCCTTTCTTCAGGTGTCAACATTCACCTGTTCCTGAGCTCTGAGATGAAGCTTGCACGCCCCCAACAACCCACTCCTGATTGGTAATGGTCCATAACCAGTGTACCAGAGCTGCTTTTTCTATGAATATCACTTTATGTTTCTCTGCCCTGAATTTCCTCTGTCATTTTATTGCCCTCTTAATTGGTCTCACAAGGTCCTTTTGTGATTCTTCGCAGCCCAATCTTGTCCTTAGCACCCTGCCATCAGCTACCTTTCTTACCCCACAGCTCACCGTCTTCTCCAAGTATCTTCATGTCCCATGAAAATTCACTGGGGAGCTCCAACTTCTGCTTACCGTCTTTCAAATAACTACTTACCATGCAGGGACCTTCCCTCTTACCCTGTGTTAGTTTAGTTTCCTTAAAAGCATCTAGTGACAAATTTTGCTGAGACCCTTTTGAAAATACAAAGACCCTTCATCAACTAGATCACCCTTATTCAGAAATGGCTGACTCCTTCAAAGAACTCTTAAATGTTTCTAAGGCAGGACTACCCTTTACAGAAGTATACTGACTCATCAAAGACAGATCACATCCACTTTTTTTTTTTTTTTTTAATTTCGATGGTTTCCACTGAGTTGCCCATTACAGATTTTGAGGTGTGCTGCTCCCCAGATGTCCCTGAATATCTTAAAAAAAAAAACAAACCACCAACAAAAAACCAACGTAAAAACTGGTATCATTTTCCACCCTCAAACCTCAAGTAGCAAGGAAGCATGCTCAATCTCTGAATTATTATTTCTTTGTGTAATTATATTTTAACGTAACTGAATGGATCAAAGGGTTAAAGGATAATTCAGGACAGAAGGAACCCCAGGAGGTCCCTAGTCCAGCCTCCTGCCAAGCAAGGGCAGCTCTGAGGTCAGACCAAGTGGCTCAGGAATTTAACCAACCTGTTCTTGAAAAGCACCGAGGACAGAGACTGCACAGGCTCTCTGGGCAACCTGTTCTAATCCAATGCTGAGGGCAAAAGTTTCACCTTATAGCCACTTGAATCTTATGTTTCAACTTCTGTTCATTGTCTCATCCTCCCCCCATGCACCACCAGCCACTATGTAAAGGGCATCGTTCAAGTGTACTCTATGCACCCACAAAAGCCAAAAGTTCTACACCACCTCGTATCTCCAATACTGTTCAGATCTGTATTGTTACAGAGAAGAGCGACTTTGAACAGATCGGAAACTGCATATAAGATATAAACTTATAGTGTTTAGTTAAATAGACAGGAACTGCACAACAGATATCTATGTTAACAAAAAAAAAAAAAAAAGGAAAAGAAATAAGGAGCTATAACAGCCTTCTTTTGTTTTGCCTGTATTTCTAAAAAAGGATTGCATCTTCATTCCTCAATTTTTGGCTGTCAAAATGAAAAGTCAGCATCTGTTAATAAAAAAAAAAAAAAAGAAAAAAGAAAAGAAAGAAAATGCTAAGCACTACAGATTATATGACTGATAGCAGAGCTGCAAATGTTTTAAAACAGTGGCCTGAAAGACAAGAATTAATTTGCTGAAAAATAGCAGTATCTTAGTTAAAAGTGACATTGGGAGTATAGAATCAGACAGATTCTGAAACAAGAACAGACACAGAATGGCAGAAGCAACACACGTTTTTAGATACAGAACCTCATCACCTACATGAGGTATTGGACTAGCGTATGCGGAAAAAAGAACCATTGTGCATACCCCTCTCTCTTACGAGATCCATCAAGGAGCAGGAAACCTACTTCGAAAAATAAAACTCTCTGATGACAAGAATTCAATAATATTTTTTACAGTACTTATAACACTCCTAAAACTAGAAAGCTCTCTGTAGTAAGATGAAGGAAAAACATATATGATGTATGGTGTTTCCAGAAAAGCTTCCATGAAATAAAACCGTAAGATTTTTGTTTGCCTCATTTCCATAGACGCTCTCAATTTTGTGGTGATGCAAGAACACATTTGCAAAAAAAAAAAAAAAAAAAAGCATAAAACCGGCACAAACATGTCACAAACAAACTCCATATGTTTGCAATTTTCTTACCACTGCTGGAAGCCTGCTGTGGCCCTGAACACGCTCTTAGCAGATATGAATTAGGAGAGAACTCCTCATCAGGATTGGTGTCCATGATTTGATGGGACGTATTGCTGTCTAGCAATGGCATCTGGCAGCTAACTGGTGGAGGATTATGAGAACTGGGCAGCTGAGCAGATGGGAGAAGGCTAGACGAGGATGTAGGTGGAATGGGACGACCTGGGAAAGAGGACACAGGGATCAAAGATCAGCAATGAATGTAACGAAAAAACCAAACAGCCAAGTAATTGCAGTGTAACTGTCCATCGTTACATATGGTTACCGCTGCGCAGAGCCACAAGATCTCTCCACTAGTACGAACTTGTCCCTTTGTATCATATTCAAGGCATTGTGAGCAGCTATGTTGTGAACTCATTCCAAAAATCTCTCCGCAGCATCAGCTTGTAACTCATCAGATGAACAGACGCTGGGGGAATGAGAGGAACCGCACACCACCGGACCGGCAGCACTCCGTTCTGCGTGGGCACTGACACACACAGCAGCCAAACGCTGCAAGGCCCCAAGCTGCATTCTCAGATGCTGCAAAATGCAAGTGCATCAGCTATGTATTTTACCAGAACAATTTTCACAGAAATAGTTTTTTTGGCTAAATAAGACCAATGAGAAAGGGGGCTATAATGAATTGATTCCTGGGATTACAACACATGTCTGTAATCATCTCTTAAAATAATGGTGGTGGTCTGATTTTTTCTTTCTTTCTTTCTTTCTTTCTTTATTTATTTTAACCAGGGAAATTGCTCCACTACAGGAATCTATTAGAGGCATGTAACAAGAACCATATGAAGGCGATCTCCAAGCTAAGGTTCCTCCTGTATTGTTGCAGATCTTTCCAAAACCCACAGACAGATGTGGCAGGAAGCACAGGGGACAGCAGGACTGAAAGGGAATTACGCCATTTGTAGGGACGGGCTAACCTGGAATATGGGTTGGAAACTCTTAAGCTTTTCTGTCCTTTCACTCTCATTTCTTTTGGCACTGGTGCTGTAGGGGGAGAGTTTCCCACCTAGCTCACCAGACAGATTAATTTCAACTCTGAAACCCGATCCTTAATGTGTAGGATATACCTCAGCCCACTGTAACAATGTATTTTTGGTCAGCTAAACCACTGGCACTAAGTCAACAAAAAAACCCATTCATACTTATTTATTCTTTGCTTTTGTGAACTTTCCTCTCATAACTTTATATCAATCCATTCCATCAAATGCACACAGATGAAGACAGGTTTTGGCGGTTTTTTTGCATTGCCCATTAGAATATGACCAGTTATAGGGATGAGTGGAAGAAGAGAAACATGCATTCTGATCTCTGCAAGTTTATCTAGTGCATTGGAGAAATTGTTCATGAATAATTTATACATAGGAAAATATGACCTCTGTGATACTGCCAAAGTCTGTGAGGCACAGAGAGATCTGCTGCGTGCTAGCTACAAATGTTAAAACGCAGCAAAACTACACAAAATGGCGATCCTTATTTCCATTGTTCTTAATGGAAGAGTAGCAGAGCAAATACACACTGGCTTTCTCATTAGTTACATCTTCATTTTGGGGCTCAAGAACCCCCCACTTTATACAAATTATGTTAAGATTTATACCATTAGCTAATATTCTGGAGTCACACATCAAATTCCAACAGAGGAAAAAAAAAAAAGAAAATCAAGAAAATGAAAAAATTCAGGCCATCACATCTAAATTAGATTTGGGGAACAGCAATCAACCAAAGATACCCATAGATACTAAAAAAAACCCCAAAACCAAAGCTCCCCACCTTTCACTGCATGGTACCAGCAAGTAGCATGAGCTACTTTCTTACCTTCAAAAAGTTGGGAACAAAATAAGTACCTGGAGATAGGCAAGTAACTATTATGCTTATTTTTTATTATATTTTTAGCACTGGATAAATTGATGATAAGACTAAATGACCAAGTTATATGATAGAAATGGGTTTAAGCTACTCCATAGGAACCCCATTTGCCGTCTTTTATGCTAAAGAAAATTCAATGTGCATTGAATATTTTCATTGTGGACTTGCATTTATGAGGAAATAATTCTAATATTGATGATAGGAATAATTACCGTTATTATTCATGATTATGCTATTCTTATGAAATACTACAGTGAATATCCTAGACATTCAAGGGAAGTGATTGAGCAAAACCAGTTTCTAATTATTTCTTTGCAATGTGTTGGAAACAAGCAGAGAGGCTGAGGTTTGACACACCTCAGACAGGAATGTGACACTGTGCCCATTGTGTCCATTCAATTTTCACAAATTCTGGCTCTGCTTCAACATTATGAAGTTAAAAGAAGCAGCTTTATAAATTCAAAATCTGCATTTGTTGTATCACATGGAAATATATTAGTGTATTATAAAAATGTTGGACGTGTGAGGTTATGAGATGAAGGGAAAAAGATGTTTCCTTCTGTGTAAATTGCATATGGTATTTCAGAGAAATGTAAGTACCTTTTTGCAGAATACATCGAGAGAAACAAAAACCCAAGAATTATTTTGCCAGGAAAGCTAATCACATTGTTACCTTCATGAAATAATACAGCCCAAGTCCCTGAAGACAAGGTAAAATGTCTAATTACTACAGCTCTGTTTGTAGCTTAGAGGAAACAGAAGGTATCAGGTTGTTAAAACGTTGCATTATTTTGGTGGGAAGTTGGCTCCTGAGGAAGATTTGTTCATAAGCACATGTTAATTGAAAAACATAGATGTCTGTGAGCCACAGAACCTATTGCCAATCCGTCCTGTGGTTAAATTTCCTAATAAGCTGCCAAATTTGATTAAAACTTTTCTTGTGGTTGGGGCATTCCTGATCTTTCTGTCAAGTTGATTTTTGGCATCTACTAAACACTAAACTCCCACTACAACCTTTCCCTCTACAGCAGTGGGGCTCTAGTAGAGTGTCTTCTCTCTATGTGGCTCTCCACCCCCAGCCCCTGAAACACACAGAATATCTTAAGACACCCAACCTTTTGTAAAATTTGGTGGGAAGTGAGTTGAAAAATTACTGAAGAGGAACAGAAAGAGACACTATTAAGCTTTGTTGCCTTAGGATATGAATCTAAAGGGTAACTGTCTGCAGCACCACAGTCAAGAGAATGGTTGTGAAACTACTGAAGAGAATTGAATGTATGCAGTTAGGCTATAAAGAATATGATAAATGCAATTTATTTGTTACTATATACTTTTAAGTTAGAAATAACGGGTTAGAAATAAAGCTTCTGTGAATAAGTTTTTTATCTAGTTGTGCATTGACAGAAACCCTATGTAATGGATACTTACTTCTATTGACAGCAATAATATAATTGTGTAACATACCCAAAGAAACATAAGATGGATACAAATGCTAGAAAGGGAAACCAAAGTCTTAAAGCTGATATATTACAATTTCAATAGTAAAAGTTAATAGTAGTTCTTCTTCCAATATCTGTTCATATGCATGTTCCTACTGCATATACTCATGCATGGCAAAGACTTATACAGATACTGAACAGTATTTGTAAGGCATTTTTCAAAAAAAGCAAGCAGTCAAGAACAAAAAAACCTTCCCCCCTCATTACTTTCTCCTGTCATTTGACTTATCTTACTCCTTAGAATGAAGGAAGAAACTTAGTAACTTTCCTTCTGGAGGGCATTCTGATTTGGGATAGCTTTGGGCTTCCATGCCACACAGCACCTCATTCTGCAAGGGCCTTTTTTACTCTCTTATCACTTATATTCCTTTTTTCCCCCTAAGTTTATATAGCAGACAGCACAGACTTATTATTTCTTTTTTTTCTTTCCTTTATTTTTTTTTTCCTCCCAGCTTCACATCTTTCATCATCATCCCAGGAACTTCTATGAAACTATTCCTCAATTACTGTTATACTTTAAGTCCCTAAGGCTTAAAATCTGCTGTAGAATCTACATTCAAAAATTGGGCCACACGTGTAGCCGGTAATGATGCCACAGCTCTGCAACCATCCTCAGGAAGACATCCACAAAAGCTGAGGATGCAGATCAGACATTGGTGTGAGGAAATCCTTTAATCTCCTTGTTAAGGACAGCTTCGCAGCCAGACAGAGATTGAACAAGGCACAAGCTTATCAGCGTGAGCCTGCCACGTGTGGTCATGGTATAACATGGCAATGGGGTGACGGAGAAGACTGTCTCAAGCCCAGACACTTACAAGATAGCTAAGAAGAGTTATGTTCATCTTACTCACAATAACACATTTGGGAAAGAGGCACTCTGGTTGCTCTTAGCCTAAAAGACCAAAACCCAACACCAGGGGAAAAAGGGGAAGGAAGAAGGAAAAAAAAAAACCAAAACAAAACAAACACTGCCTGCAATTGCTAATTGCTCTAGCATTAATATACATAAATAAGAGACACAATCAAGAGGAGAAGCAAGCTGCTTATTAGTTACTGAAGGATTTTTGAGATGCACTTTCCATACTCTCCCTTCTCGCCGCTCCTGCAAAGGACCTATGGAATTTTGTGGCTGAATAAAGCCCCTATGTGTGTGAAACCCTGGCCTCTATATTCCACCATGGTGCATAATAGGAAGCAGGGAACAACCATGAAAACCCCCACCCCAGAATTTAAGAATTTTGACACGTGAGCAGGGACTGTGTAAATATGCATTACAAAAATACATCTTGAAGAGCTGTTAAGTAACCTTTCAGCTAACTGTAATATAGTATAGTATTACTACCTAACAACATGTAAAAACATAATTGTATATTTATTTACAGAAATATTTATATATTTCAATATATTTACCCACACACGTTTAGACAGATATACATAATATCCAGAAAATAACATTATTTTAAGAGGTCTAAAGGATCAATCCAGGCTCCTTAAGTAGCCATTTTGCCATTAACTTTGTTGGGGAAGATCACAACCTGTACGTTGCCATCCCCAACTCCTAAGTTACCCATTTCAATGTAAAACTTATGTCATTAGAAAATAGCTGAATCCCAGGGGCAATAAATACAGATCTCAAAGCTTATTGTACCTGCAAAAGAATTCTCAAGCTTTTCCCATCATGAGAGTCTCACTTCTAAGTTTAGCACATGTAGCAAAAATCTGTGTAGATTGTTCAACTCCATGCATTTTCAGCATGTCACACTGAGAATTTCACATACCTAAACAGCATATCTTCATTGTTAAGTTGCATTTATGAAGGCATCTTCCTATGTGTAGAGGCTTTTATAAGCAAAATCAAGTTTCAATAGCTTTAAACACCCCGCAATCTTCATAATCAAGGTTATGATATAACTATTTTGTACTTCTCTAAGTTGGCTACCTGCTATTCATGAAGAAAATGAACATAAACGATCTATAATAACTACAGTTAGTCACACAATACCAATAAAGCCACTTCAGTCTTTGTTCTATGGCTCTGGTCATAAGGACCAGGACTCACATAGAAAAGATACACACAAGCAAAAACTCACTGTGCAATCCTCAACACATTAGATTGCAGAAAGAAGGGAAACTTTAAGATAACTGGTTTTTTGGGGGGGTTGTTGTTGTTTTTCTTTAAACAATGGTTTGGAAGATTTAGTAACATTCACTTTAAGATAACTGTTTTGTTCTTTTTTTAAACAACTGTTTGGAAGATGTAGTAATATTCAAGTATTAATGCAGGAAGCTAGGGAAGTAAAAAGTGAAAGGAGATGAGTTGTTTCTCCATAACTGATGCCATCGGAACAGAAACTGTGAAACACTTAATTGGCAATTAAGATTTTGACATTTACTGATTGAAGCTGATATTCATGTTACACCAATACAAAGTATAGTACCCTATATAAAGTAATCCCATAAAATTATGTTAGTGACTTAAATGACGGACAGTATCATTAACAGCAGTTGCTGTGTTGCTCATATTTACTAAAATTGTAGAAGGAAGGCTATCTAGTAATGGCATTGGCTGGACATTAACTAGAGATGATAAAAGAGAAGGATCAGATATCCTCCTCCTTTGCTTTCTTACTTCGGGAAACAGCTGGAAAGCCGAACGGGATCTATACAAGGAACATAGGCAGGACCCTGCTGTCAGGGGTAACACTCCCCTCGCCCCCCCCAGCACACAACACATTCTCACTACATTTCCAAGCCAGCCTGACTGAAGCACCTACATTGTCAGCAATGTTAAGTTCACTTTAAAGAGTGAGAAATGTTGCTAAATGTGTCAGAAAACAACTAGATAAAGTAAGATGCATGTTTTTGCAGTGCAAAGCACCATAAATTAAGCAGGCAGCTGATGAAGGTGAAACTTGCCAGAGGTATAGCACATTCAGCAGACTCTCCTATTCCTCCCCAGAATAATTGCTTTCTGCAAAAAAAACCCTGTCCTTCAAATATGTGTGCAAAGCACATCTTGCCAATGGGCTGGGCACTCTCAAGCCGAGTCATGTTAATAAATTAAATATATATTGTCATAACTGGCATAAGGAATAGAAATATTTTGTATTTGATGAAATTACTACAGTTCACTGGCAACAGGAAAAAATCACCCGTTTTCTGTATAGTAACAGCACCTATTATTATTATAGCTAAAATGGCATTTGTACTTCGGCCCACTGGAGGCCAGCGTGAAGCCCCAGCAGGCAAAGCTTTTCTCAGGGGAGAAAGTAATTTTCCCCCAGAGCTAAGCGGCCCTTAGTACCAGCTCTCAGGAGAAAGACAAGACACACCACCTAACAGTTACCTCATCTGGCAAGTAACCGTGCTAATTTATCTGTAAAGAGGACTCAGTTAACCCTTTATTCATCAGACTGCATTTCAAGTTGACAAGACAAAACAAAAGCCCAAAGTGAAGTACGCAAGAAAAAGAGGGAAAGAAATCTAACAATTTGTGATCATTTTCTTCAGCATCTTTCTTCAGAAAGTTGCTTTCTGTTGCCTGAACTCCTGTTGCATTTTTTCTCTAAGGCAAACAAGCTTCAAAACAGCAAAAAAGAAAGATATGAATCAGGATTGGGATGACAGAGTTATCACTGCAGAAAGGTACTTCCAGTGCTTCTGAAGCTCCTATCTCTCCAAAAGCAGCAAATGAACAAAACAAGCCAAGCTAAGAAAAAGGTTTTCACAGAGTCTATTTCACAAGAGCGAAAGGAGAAAACAAGGTCCTTCTAAAAGCATGGGGCCGATATACCCACACAGACCTGTTTATTGATGTTTTTAGGTATTTCTCTGCATCAGAACGGATAGTCAGGGCAACTAAGGATGAAGTTGATACCATCATGTCATACCAGGCAAAGAGAGAAGGTGGCTTTGAAACAATCAAAAGAGAATGCCAAAACAAGAGATCTAGACACAGTAGGTCATCACCTGTGATTTACATAACAATGAACCAGCAAAGACAAATCAGTACTATGGGTTCCTATCTTTCCCATTTAACAAAATGAATAACACCCCCCATGTCTCGCTCAGTTTTTTTCAAAATTTTTGTTATGTAAAAAAGCACAAAATCCAAGCAAGAGCATGAACAGAGTGAAGATAATAAATAAATAAAAAAAAAAGTATGTAACTACAGTATAGGCAAGAATATGCCCTAAAAGGCAATTTCTATCAATGTATGAAGAAAGATTTGTATCTTTTGTCAGTAGCTCCCCTGAGAGCAGAGCTGCAGAGCCCTGCATGGCACACAGTGAGCCTGGTTATGCCATTTTCACCGACACACCGTAGATTCTGCTCTGCCAAATAAGAAATGGTGGCACCGTTTGTGGAGTCCGATAGCTATGTCTACAGCTACGTCTTTGTGGACTGCCTGTATGACGGGTTGGCTACTGTCCACTCTGCTCCCTGGGACTCCCTGAAGCTACATTCTTTCAGATGGACTTCACTTGGGCCCCTGAAGCCCTAAGACCTGTCGTCTTTTTTTTTTTTTTTTTTTGGTGGGATTTTCATTTCAAGGTGGCTGAAACATTGAAAGGCTTGTGTTGCAGTTCCCCAGAGCAGCAGGAACTGAGCGTCAGTGCTGCTGAGGCACAGCTCCATCACATCACCAATACACGAACTCCTGTTGCATTGAGGGGGAGTGAAAGCATTTATGTTGGCAAGATCTCCAAAGATCATACTGAAGCCAAACTTGGCGCAAGCACATCCAGTCCCTCTCCTCTCAAGCAAGGAAAGGAACTAACTCTTCTCTCAACCACACCCAGGTTTCCTACAGCCTTTCTGTGAAACATCAAAAAAGCAAAATCAACTCTAAGGGGACCAAAGCCCTCAGGAAAAGGGCACTGAAGAATTTACACATACCTGCCAAAATCTCTTACCTCCTTTATGAAAATATGAAAGACAGTAACATAGGATGATCTGACGCAGCATAAAATATAGTTTTGAAAGATTCTTAAATTCACATTGTACAAGCAAAATAGAGCAATTGTCTAGAAAACATAATTCTAGAAATCATGATCTTACCTGTGTATGTAGGTATGGCATTTTAATAGTCTAGAAGTTAAAACATTGGTTAAATAAAATTATCCTAAAACTCAGGGCTATTTCTTCTTAGATACATGTTATAGTTTATATTTATATTTCCAAGCAATCCTATGGGGCAGGGTAGGGGGATGGTATGTGTGCAGATAAATCAAGATAATCCAAAGCAAAACAAAATAATCCTAGATTCTTTGTGACAGTAATGCATAAAGTCTCATTGGTTTAGCATTGTTGTAGTTCTAGTTAAATTTTGCCGGCAGGACAAGAAATTGTTTATAAGGTATTATATGTGATAGAAAAACAGAAAAAAAAAATTAAAATGGCAAACAGTTTCTGCTACAAAAAACCAAAACAAAACAAAACAAAAATTCAGTGTTAACACATATTCATATTTAGTATGTTCCTCTTCCCTGTCCTCTGAAGTAGAACCATTTACTGCACACCCAGGAATACAGTTTGAGAACTGCAGCTAATATTAAAGGGACGAATGAAAAAGAACCAGCAAGTCCTGGTCTCTATTTTTTTTTTTATTATGGATCCATTCTACAAGCTTGTTCAAGTTTTGTAATCTTCCTTAAACCATTTGACCTCTGTATGTGGCTAATATTTCCTGAAGTACTGCACATGTGTAATCCTTGAATATGAAAACCACTGTACCAAGGCAAGAAACTATCATTACTAAAATCTATGCAGAAGAATAAGACTAACTTGGAAATCAATAGTTCTGACTTTCAGGGTTAAAGTTAAATTAATTCTCCTAAGCAATCCATCTACAAAATATATGTTTTATGGAATTTGGATATTAAAAATAAGTAGACAGTCATGACTTAAAAATTATCTAAACCAATTCAGTATTTAAAGGAATAATTTGCTGCTGTCAAAAGCTAATGTCACTTAATTCTTGTCTTGTTAAATCATCTGATGCCCCTTTCTTTTTTTAGTTAAACAAAGATAAATAATAAAAACAATTTACAGCTAGATGATGTTATGGTTTTGCAGCTGTTCAATGTCTTTTGGGCAGATTAGATTCTGTAATGAGAAGTTATAAGCCTCATTTTATAAAAGCTGTTGCTGTCTTGGGAAAAAAATCAGTGAATAAGATTAGAAAACTCTTTTCCTTCATGAACCTATTACACTAGCAAGCTGATTACTTGGCATATGTTTGATACCTTCATAGCTGGAAAACAGTAATTTGTTTCAACGATTTTTTCCCATCACTCATAAAGTCAAAATGTCTTCTCTAATACTACTGTACCTCTGATTTAGCCAGTAAAATCAGAGCAAGAAGAAACAGACAAATCCACATGAGCATAACTCACATGAACTTGCATTAACTTAATTTCCCTAAAAAAGGTTCTACTGAACTAAGTATAACTAACATTAAATCATAACAACTCATCAACTGCCTGTTCCTTGTGGGACAAAAATAATATTCTAAGATTAGGAACATATTTAGAAGAAACTCATTGGAAGCTACACAACCATCATCATATGTGACTGAATTTCCATCTTTATAGTAAATTAATAATATGTGCAGCTTTTAAAAATTGAGAAGAAAGAGAATTTCCTATTTATCAATCTTATCAGCTAAGCATTCATGCCAGAGAATTCCACTAATGAAAGGGTTTTAATTAGGCCCTAGGTAGGTAATTACCAGGCACCCTATGAAATCTACACCTCCTTAGATAAATCTACAAGTACTTGATTTGATCTTTATTCTAGTGACACAGAGAGTTCAGACTATGATGTGCTACAAACTTGTTTCCACTATCCAAACACCTCCTGATTACCTTCACCTTATTTTATTGAAATTCTAAATACTGTTAAACAACTACTCATGCTGTCTCCACTACATATCCTCCTGAATGTTGTTGGCTTTATTTCTATTAGAGAAATTTATTTCCAGGAACGTTGCAACACTTAGTGATTCAAGTGCCTGGAGTCACTAATAGGTGGGAAAAATAACACTATCTTGAACAAAAATGAGAAAACTCCAACCTGTAATTATTTAAAAAACTCCGTGAAAATCATACATAGATAATACTAACTGGTGGGAGTTGGATAATGATTAGAGAGTTTGTGTTAACTCTTTGCAACCTACTAAAAAAGCATCTCTAATTTCTGGTGAACAAATGTGAAATAAACACAAGGCTTCACATGATCAGTATTACGTAAATGGCTAAATAATTTAAAAAATATGCTTAAAATCTGTTCTATCATATAGTGCAGTGCCAGTGCTATATTCTGGCTAATTCTGGTTCAGGTTATTAAAGTCTACTTTTCTTAGTTCATCTAGAGTTTGAATACAGTGTTCCTATTTGCTTTCTAGATGTGTGTAGAATGTACTTCTGAATTAGTGCTAAACATCTGCTGTGATACACTCTAGAGATGTTTGTATTTTAGTGCTGGGAGATACTAAGGTGCAATAAGAAAAGTATGAAAAGTATGATGGGAATTAATCTTCCATTACTCTTGATACTGATACTTACATTTACATATTATCTTGATACTTACACTTTTTCTGCTTCACCTGGTTTCTCCTCTCAGGATCCAATCTCACATTTCTTACACAACCCATATTGACATGAGCAGAAGTTTTGGGGTGTACAAGGAAACCAAAGGCTTGACTTTTCAGTCACGTATGTCACTGGCGGGATTTTCCAAAGCACAAAAGCGTGTAAGCATTTAAATTGCCTGTGTCTTACTGTGTCTTCAGGCAGCTAAACATCTTTTTTTCTTAAACATTTAATGGGTGCTACAAATGTTTAGGACTGTTACGATTTTTCACACTGAACATTTGTGTGCTCTGACAAGAAGTTATCAGGCCCCATAACAGATCCTGCTTCAAGAATGAACATTCCACCATTTAATAGCAAACCACAGTGAAATCTTAGCTCCATGTAAGTCGATACAAATTGTATTTTTGCCTTCAGCACAGCCAGGATTTCACCCTAGAGTCCTAAAAAGCTTTTGCACAGAGAGAAGCTCCCCAGCAGCAGTCTTTTCCTGACTGGAATATGAGGCTGCTGCTGTTCAGTCAATTCAGGATGCTCCACTGCGCTCAGATCTAGGAATACAGCTTGGAGCTAAACCGCAGTTAAAAATCAAAGGGGGAAGGGAAATACCATCACTAATAAGGAGCTAGGCCTATTTAGCCCTTTAAAATCTTTCTAATGTCTTCTGGTAGAGCTGACTATTCCCTGAAGAAGACATGTAATACAGAAAATATCCAAATACGGGGTTATGGACAACCTACTAAACCACTTACAAATGAGCAATTTAAGTGCAGATAAAATTTTGTTCACTCCCAGTATTGAATAAAGTTTGAAATATTCCATCTTTGTAAAGTTGATTTCCGGTTCAGAGTTTGGGAAGTAGACTCAAATAAAGAAACAGAACGTAAATTATGGAAGAAAGGAAAATATCATTTATTGTTTGAGGGCCACACCTTAAATGAATACTGGAATATACTCACTTTCCTTACATGAAAGCTGAAAATGTTGATTAAGTGAGGAGGTTTATGTCAAATTTCACTTTAAGTGAAAAGATTTAGCCAAAATAAAACCTGAGTGGCAGATTGCAACGCAACAGCTGTCAGACCATTAACTATTTTACCATTGCTATGTATCACCATAATTAATGGCACTCTGGGAGAACAGTACAGGAAATTAAAAAGATAAAATTTCCTTTTAATGAAAAGAAATCACAGACATGAAAGACTACTATATGGAAAAGGGAGCTTCACTCTGCAGTACTAAGAAAACCTGTAACCTGATTAAAAGGCACTTGCAAGCACAAAATTAGATATGTTAAAAAGGTAAGAAATCTTTTCATTATAGTTACAGTTAAAGTTGCCAGAACAAAGGAATAAAGATACATGTTCTTCCCCTAAAACAAATGGGCTCTGTTCCATGCCTTTTGGTAAAGCAACCCCCCCCCGAAAATCAAACAGGCTACAGAATAGCTTGAATGTACTATTTGTACTTCAGCATGAACTGTATCTTTAAAATAATGACAGTTTCTCTCATCTTTTCAATCTTAAAGCACTTTATAACTACAGCTCAGAAATATACGGACAGAGAAGAATTAAAGCAACTGAAGCTGAAATATGCTACTTAAGAATCCAAAGTTTGTTTACACCATTAGAAGGCACTCAAATATATATCCCCATAAATGACAAGGTCCCAGCAGCAAATTAACAGGAACAATTTTCCCATCTCAGGAGCTGTCAAGATGGGCTCTGTTAGCCAATTTATCTTACTCTAGCACATCTCTGGTGCTTGTCAATCAATATGTGAAACATTTGGTGCTGATTGCCATTTTTCTATCCACTTCCTTTTGCCTCTCCTACCAGGCAATTTACTGCAAGTCAATCAAGGTTGAAGCAGACCTTGTTTAAATAAAACACTGTTGAGTTCTTTTCACACCAACATTTTCAAAAACAGAATGAGCTGTAGCTTTTCACATTTACATTTATACTACTTTTTCTGTTTTTCCCAAATGCCATACTCAAGCTATAAGTCATAACTAAACTCAGCCGAAGGCTTATGGAGAAAACAGTCAGGGAAGTTGAACTGAATATAACTGTATATGCTTTCACTGTAAAAAATTCAGTCTATCGATGGAGGCAGAGAACATTAAGAAGTACTTAAGTAATCTGGGATTATTTCTTTTTTACCCTTGCTTGAAGTCAGGTATCTATACCATAAAAGCAACTTCTAACTTGTCTGAACTTCTTAACTCAGGATAATTGTTTCAAATATTCATTTACACTGCAATTTTAAGGTAAGAAGATCAACTACTGTACTTACAACTGCATGTCACAAATAAAAGTATGAAGAAAATCAATTTTCCCAACTAAAAACTTGGTCCTATGTTAAATACACTGACAGTTTCCCTCTCACATCCAGACAAAACAATCCCACAGCAAGCCCAGGTCACATCACATCTAACTTTGGCACTACCTTGGCATCACCTGTAAGCAGAGAGGTAAAGAAATATGGCAGAAACAGTTTCCTTTGCAATACATAATATTCTCTGATGTCCAACTGAAACAATATACACTTACAGTACATAACACTTAGCAAATAAAATTTTAAAACTTTTACTTGTTTCTGCACAGTAAGACTTGGTTTTACGAACAATACCTATGTAACTTTTCTACTGTGCACAACGCTATTTCAGTTTTTAGGTTCACCGTGGATTGCAAGATTAACCACGTGATCACTCACAACAATGGAACATAAAACTACCGTCTTCCGAGTTAGAATGGCAATTAAATACCTGAAGCACGCATATATGTGCTACAACTATATGGACTGACAACAATTTATTTGGTTTAATCCCATTATTTATTAGATCCACATACACTAAATTCAATGACATACAACAGCAACCAAAGAAAATGCAAGTCAGATCAACCCCTAAGATGCCACAAGTAATAATCTTGTAAGAGTAGCAGAGGACATATTCCTTTAATAACAAAAAGAGACAAAGAAAGTGGCTATGTTACTGTTCTTATTAATAAGATTATCCATTCCTCCCCTTTTTAATTTTAAATGATGCAAAGGTGTCAGACATCCCCCCCACAAACTCAACAGCGTATACATATGCTAGCATATATATAATATATATTATTTTAGATATATTTTATACATATTATTTTCTAGCACATATATATAAGATAGAAAATAAATCACTATATATATACTAAAAATGAATGGCTTTTGAAAGAGACAAAAAATTATCAGTTCCTTCTCTGGTCAACAATTGACAGCTATCATAAAAGTACAAAAAGAGCTTAGATTATTAAAAAAGATGCCTTATGTAAGAGTCCCAAATTTGCCTGTAGTTAACACCTTGTAAAATTTCATGACAGGAACGTCCCTGCTCATTTGCTAGTACTTTACTATGAGACCTAATATCTTCTCAATCTATAGCACATATGATAAAATAAATAAAACATCTATAATGGAGTCAAAGACTAACTGAAAAATAAAGCAAGCCTATTATAAGGCATATACAATCACCAGTCCTATCCTGCACAGTATTTAAAAATCCTTACATTATGCCAGCATAATGCATGACACAACTCTAATGGGTTGTATTTCACTATCTTTTGGATAAAGAATGCACTAGTTTAATTATAAAAGAAATGTGAAACATTTTAGAACATTAGTCTCATAAGAAGCAAGACGTTTTGCTGTTTATCCTTACTAGGGGGGTTACTGCAGATAACCCTTCTGAGGCAGTCTCCAATTTAAGGATCTCCCTTTACCTTGCTGCAAGTAATAGGAAAAAAAATCCACGTAATATATGAGTTAGGCATATACCACAGATGTGGATATTATATAAACACATACAAATATATACATATACACACAAGTATATGTGTACACATACTAGGATATGTGGTGTCCTAACCCTACCAAGAGCTGACCTTTGAGTTATTATCAGAAAAAAATTCTCATTACTCATGGGAAGGAAGATGTATGATTTACTTTATATTGATGTCACTAAGAAAAAAACCCCAAAGAACAAAACAGCAAGCTAGAGATAGGAAAAAGTATTTCCTGCAAGGCAAAACCAGTTAGCCTGATTGATGCAAATATGATGTAAGTATATGCTTCAGTAACAATAGGCATTAGCCCACAAAAAAATTTATCATAAAGGTAGTATAACAATTCCAGATTCCTAGTTTAGGCTTAACAAATGACAAAAGATAGTGGGTGATTTTCTTGCCTAGTCTTCAAAAAGATGCCTCCTACACTAAAGCACGAAGAATCACACTTATATAACATTTATTTTATCATTTTCAATGATAGCAGAACACTTACGTATTAAGAAATTTTCCATTCATTCCACCTCACATATCTAAAACATCCCTGAAGAAAAAAATTGCTATTTTAATCCTCAGAAAGCTCTAGGCTTATTCAAATCTAAACTTTGCCACTGGCCAACGCATGCATGGTATTTTTACAGTCCTCTCAGCTCTGTGGAAGTTACTCAGAGCTTGCGGAAAGCTCATGTCTGGAATGTAGGTTTACAGCTGGGTTCTGTCAATTTATTCGAAAGGCATTTTCTCCAAAATAAAAACACACACAGCAAACAAAAAACCCTACACTCACTGGCTTGTGACCTGTTTCTCTTTGCTCATAGCAAAGATTGTCTTTTCATCACTAACATACTTTTCCCAGCAGTTATACCGATTTCTTGGTATACGCTTTCTGATTACGAATGTAAAAGGGAATGTAAATGTTTCTGCCATAGAAAGAAGCAATAAATGATGGGTCAAGTTACTTGATAGCTGAATGCCCTAAATAAACAATTGGCTTAGGTCAAGACAGTTAGAAGACTGTCCCCTTTCTGCCTGCCCCCATCCCCAGGTCCTCTGTCCCCCAAATCTTCTCGGACTTTCCATTAGGGCCCTACGAAGACTGAACACAACATTTGATGGATTTTAGGGCAATGTAGATGAAGTTAGTAGGACAGAGGGGATCGATATAGAGGGAAGCAGTGTACACAGCCTAACATATCATCTGCCAGAAGTGAATCTACAAAGGAAGAGTTAGTTACAATTCTCTCTTAAAAGTCGATCACATATTTCACTATCCTTACCATTAACCAAAAGTCCAGGATTTCTATCTGTTCCTATCCCCTTTCTTTTTCCCCTGATACCAGATTGTTTAAAACCTTAATTTTAACCTGAACCTGCCATTTTAGCTGCTAAGAGAATTGCACTTTCCTGTCTCTCTACAGCCCCAGGGACTAATTGAGAAGATTACCTGAAGGCTTGAGGTCTCAATGCTCAAGGAAGAAAACCCTGCTGAAAATGATTTCTACAAAGAAGAATGACAGAAAGAGGAACGACTACGAGATCGTTCTGTCACTGGAGATTCTTATATTACAAATGATGGTATGCTGTATGTGATCACGTGCTGGGAAAACCAGTTATGACACAGTGAGTTTCATTGATTTCTTTTATTGTAGTACATAGAAATCTAAGTGATAGGTAAGGAGCTTGTTTTCACTACAAATCACAGAACTAAAAAGGAGTCTTGATCTAAAAATATTATAATCTAAGCAGGGGTCAAGTTTCTTCTGTCTTTGCTAACTTGCCTTGGTGAACAGATGAAATTTATTGAATTTATAAGGCTGAAATAGTGCTTCTCTCCAGCTACCATGGAAAACGTGTAAAAGTGGTATTGAGGACTCAGTGGAGTAGATATATAAGAAAGAGCCAAAGACAATTTTAAAAGATGCTATTTTACCTACACTTAATGAAATGAAAACTAGAAAATCCACACTACTCTTCTATCAGAAGTCATGACCCCATCAAAAACTGATGCACAAAACTGTTCCAGCAAGGTCGGTTAATAGAAATAATACATCACAATCCAGTCCATTTGGGGCTTTTGTTCTTAAACACTTCAGTAAATGGGCCTGTTTGTTAACTCCAACAGATAATTATGAAGTGCAATAAAAAATTCAAATTATGTTAATAGGCCAGAGAACAACGGCTGTCTCTGAAATCACTGTCAATTACTAGACATAATGGTTCTCAATTAAGCTGGAGGGTATTTTCAATCATTCATAATTCACTATTTTAAAAGTATCATAAAAAGATATAAATGTGAGCTGTTAATAAAACTTTCAGACCAACAATGTAGCTGTTTGTCACAGAAAGTAATACCTTTTTTATTTTTATAGTGTTTTTTCTCTTGTGAATGATATGTGAAGTTATTGTTAGTGAAAGGAAGGTAACTACATGGGATTTATTTCTCATAGTGCTCCTAAGTGCAAGAGGAGCTATATTCCTTTCTTAAGCAACTTCAGTTTCCCTTAGGAATACAGTCAGCAATCATGCATGTCTTTACCAATTCTATTTTTAGATACTGCTGCTCACTATACAAACTTTAATGCATATGTGGATATGAACCAGGGGACTCGCTGTTTGTCCACCTTCAGATTTTTACTGCAGATATTTTTCAAGAGAATGAAATGGACCAAAAGAAAAAATGGAAAAATTAAGGCCTAAAATAAGACCAAGAAATCCTAGGGATCATCTTTCAATTATAAGCTTGATGCATCGTAGACTTCCACCAAACCAAATAAAACAAACATAAATGAAGCCATTAAGGACAGATCAATACGCAATAATTACTATCCACACTTCCACTAAAACTACCACTTACTTATCCACCACATGTGTAACCTTGCATTAGGAAAATGGCCCATTTAGCAATTGCTAAATTATCATTATAACTTTACTACATATGATTAATGATCAAATTACTGGAGACATGCCTGAATACCCTAAGCAGATACATTTAAACACATATATGTACACGTGGGGTTATTTATTTATTTATTTCAAAAATCAACCACACCTTAAAAACACATTCTCTAATCCAACCACTTCAATCTTCCTCCTGCCAAGAAGCAAAACTTCTTTCATTTTTATTCAAATACCTTTGCATACATATTCCTGAGAAAGAGTAAATCATTCAAGAATAGTTCCTAACTGCAGAAATTTATATTTTCATATTTAAACAGCAACTCAAAGACTTGAGCACAACACTGTGAATCAGCAGTGGAAGACAGTCATTCATCATCCAGACCTGAGGATCTGTTGAGAGTCTTTATTGCTTTGACCTCATTAAAATGTGCAAACCATGAGCTAACATAAATCTGTCTCTCTAAATACTTTCCCCTTTAATTTTTTAATGGTTCCACACAAAAGGAAAGGTTAAAGCTAATTAAAAGAGATACAAATACCATTATTATTGCCCTGACAAACTGCTAGTTACTAGATTTGGTCATTTCACTTTAGAAAACCATCACTCCCATTTCTGAATGAATTAGTAATTACACTGTTTGTTGACATTCCTTGGGGTTTTTTGTTTTGTTGGGGGGTGTGGTATGTTGGTATTCCTTTTTAATCCCTTAATTTTTATTTCATTTTCTCTTTCACTACTTATTTTTAGTCTCAAACTTAAAGCTAAAGTAAATCTCAAGTGTCACAGCTGGACAAGGATATCTACATAAGGACTACATTGTAATTCTAACTTCATTCCAAATGGGACAAAAAGATTCTGAATTCATTTCTATGCAGTAAAAACTTGTTTTCCTATCTCATTAAGATCATCATACAATACCAACAGATGCTTAAAAGCATCTAGTGCTGAAGGAACTGTTAAGAAAATTGAAACAAAAGTACTGATGAACGATAATCTAATGATGCTGCAAAGATTTTGCTTGCCTGTACTATGTCTAGCAACACACACATATCCCAACGCCCACCCCACCCCCAAAAGCCAAACAAAAAACCTCATTAAATAGCTACCATTCTTTATGTTACTTCATACTGTTTGGCACTGTAAGCAGCAGTCATCATTCTACTTTAAAAAAAAAAAAGAAAAAGAAAAAAAAATAAGGTAGAGGTTAAAGTCTCCCAGAATTCCCAATGACCTCAGTAGCTGCTATGCACACAGAACTGTGAACAGAATATTACCATTAACATTATAATCATAGTAAACAAGCATCTGGCTGTCATTTAAAATACAGCTTTTCTCTACTGATAATAAGAAGCATTTTCTGTTAATTTCTGTTATCTGTAAATCTCTCTTGGCATTCTAACTCTGCACTTAATGTGCTGTACACGCTTCACTTTATGCAGAATGAACACTCGCATCAAATGTCAGCTTGTCGTCTTGTTATCTTAAAGATAGGGATTCATTCAATAAAACAGCTAAAGGATAAGAAGAAAAGGAACAAGGAGTTATTTAGTTATTATGCCACAGATATTCAACAGAAACATATATATTTATTTTCTCTTACATTGGGGAAATAATCATAACCTTTTGCAAAAAAAGCCCTTTTAATTCTTGGCTAGCTCCATTAATTTACTTGCAGAATGGGAGCTGAAATCAAGTTTAGATCAGTTACTTATTTATCCGTGTATCGCATCTCTAAATGAGCAAAGTACTACAGTACATCAGCCCCAAGTTAATCATACCTGCTCATTTTCAGGTGCCACTGACTTGCTCTCTGCTAGCCTATTCCTACAAGATGCCTACATAGGTGTAAACCAGAAACTGAGTTGCAAGCAGCTGCCATATTTTTGTTTTTCATACTTCCTGTTCTGTTCGACTAGTATAAAATTAATCTGCAAGTGACCCTTAAAAAAAAATACAAACACAGTGCACAGGTAAGAAGCAGCAGCCTTGAAAAATTAAACTTGCGTAACAAATTTCTCTCCTTGATTTACTGGTGTAAATCACAAGCAACCCTGTTGACTGAATTCACCAATATGAAATCAGTACAAGGAATGTCACAATTCTGCCATAGGTTTTGAACTTTAAAATGGACAAAGTATTTCATATGCATCAGAAGTAGCAATATACTCATTAAATACAAGGAAATTTAAAAAAAATCTAAATTGACTTCAATTGAGTGCCTTTTTAATTTTTATTAAACTTTGTTTCTCATTCTCCCCCTCATTTAGATGCTTGCAAAATAAATATAATTATATCCAACTTTAATAACTTTGGTACCTTGAGCTGCAGGTGCTAGTATGCTGTATCTATTACCATATTTTAAGCCCTTTTAAGAAGATTGCATTAATTTCTATGATAATTTAGAGCCCATAATGCATTCCAAGATACGAATAGATGTTAATCACCACAGAATGATTTTCCTGTATACTAACGAAGTCATGCTGTAACCAGTAACTACTAACTTTTAAAATTCAATATTGCCACTGAAAGACTTGATTAAAAATTTGTTAGAGTAACGATATCCCTGAAAATGGTTTAAAAAAACCCAAACTAATCAACAGCTACATGAATTGCTATATCCTTCCTATAGAAATTATTAGGACTGAAAATGTTTACAGTATCTATTCCATTCTTTGCCCAGTATTAACGGAAGTTATCCATGCATATTTGTCTTCTGCCAGTACCACAGAATTCATACAACAGCTAGCTCAAAGACAGCAGGCAGAAAAGAATCTTCCTTATTAAAATGATATTATGTTCAATATTGCAGGTACATCACTGAGGAAAAGCTGACATCAGTGATTGCGTAACTATTCTGATATTAGAATATTTAGATTGATAAAATAAGGCAAGAGTTTGCCTCTATGATTTAAGTCAAAGCTCGGTTTGTTTCATCAACTTGAACACCCTCTAGCAGAGGAACATTCAAATTTAAATATATATACAAAAAAGTTAAAATTGGCAACATTTTTCCAGAGCAAGCCCATTTACAGCTTTTCTGCAAGCTAAAAGTAACTAAGGGATGCCTTTTCTGCATTAGCCAGTTCACTGTTGCTTCTTGACAGTTACGTAAAACATAATGTCTTAAAGGTAAGTACATTGCTTTGTCACTATCAGAAAGGTGACCCAAATGAAGGAGTACTCCCACCTGCTCCAAAGGTGTTGCTAAGTGACCCATTACACAGGCTGAGAACAGCTTTCAGCTCTGCTACAGTTTAGCCTCCGGACACACAGGGACACTGCTTTCCTGTTTCATTGCTGTGTCAATACGTGTGGTACCGACGATATTAAACCTCAAACCTGCCTTCAGCAGAAATTATTGCTGTGCGCCACAAATTCAACAGTTTCCCTTAGCAATGGATGGCTTCAGCCACTTTATTGCATATTAAGATTATAGTTCCATCGTCCCAGATCTGGAGCACTAATTTCTTGAGGACTGTGGTCAAAGAACAAGCTTTTGGGGAGTCTACCACAAAGTCTGGGGTTTGGTTTTAGAGTTAGAATAGAATAGACCAGACTATTTCAGTTGGAAGGGACCTACAACGATCATCCAGTGCAACTGCCTGAGCAATGCAGGGCTGACCAAGTTAAGGCATGATATTGAGGGCTTTGTCCGCATGCCTCAAACACTGACAGGCTTGGGGCATGGACCACTTCTCTAGGAAGCCTGTTCCAGTGTTTGACCACCATCTCAGTAAAGAATGCAGTTAGAACGCAGAGTAACACCACCATCTTTGTGTCTGCCTGGTTCCCAAGCAATCTAAACAACAGAATGAAGTTGACATTTCAAACTTTCTATGTGGTTAAAAATTTATACGTTGAATTTTCATAAAGGAAAACTACTGTTTTAATGGTTTTTTGCTTGTAGACAACAAGCAGGTTCAGGTGAGGAGCTGAAAGCCATTATGACATTGCAATAATTCAAATTGGTGCTCCCTCTGTTAAAAATTAACCTATGTGCAGAGGTTTAACTGGGTGCTGGGATGCAGCAGCGTGAGGAGGACTGCATGTACCGCGTTCTCATTAGAATGAGTATTTTTCCCCAAAGTGTCTTCTTACTTCTTCAAAGATTTTAAAACTAGCGATCACTTCAGTGCCATGCTCTAAGGTGGACTTCAATTGCTGGGGTCTCTACGATGCTGTCAGCACAATCCTTGAGATACATTATGATGTGCCAGAAGATCAGCTCCTATGTGAAATACGCCTCAGAAAAAAATAATGAAAAACCTGGGAGGCTTCTAGACCAACTTTTGTTACGATCACTTAGACTTTGCACTCTTTCTGTCATTATGCTTGATACTGTTGAACACTTTCAAATTCCGCTGCCTTCAACAGTTCATTATGCCTTCCCAAAACGTGTCAAAAGGTAGAAGAAAAATTTTAAAAGACAGCTTAAAAGGTCCCAAATCCTCTGAAACCCACAAATGTAACAGTATTCCAGATGAAATTTGAGTTTTGAGACATACATTGAAGGATTCTGTAAAGAATAGTTTGTTTACTCTTTTTTTTTTACATTTAGGCACTTCACTTTACAAGATTAATACCTAATTGAGAAATGAAGTATTTAAAGCTGGTTTACTTTTTTTTTTAAATAACAATCTGGGGTTTATTTCATGGTTGTGTATTTTTGTAGCAGCAGTCAATGACATTTGAGCAGTGATAGGATTTAAGCTGCCACCAATACAAATTAAATCATTAGCTGCTGTGTGTAGAAAAATTCAGAATCTTGAATTTAAGTCTCAACAGACAAGCAGAGGAAGAATTTATCATCACACATCTTATATAAATAATCACTTAGTCTGTACATGTTCAGTACAAAATATGCGTTAGTATAACAAAGTATCCGGTTCATACAAATGTGATTCTTGCGTTCCTCATTGAAAGAGAAGAAATTATTAAAAAAAAAAAAAAAGTTATAGTATAAAACAAAGCAGCTGCTTGAGGAATTAAATAACAAACTAGTGCAGTGTATTTACTGAAAAAAATCTTAGAAGGGCGACAGGAATTTTATACCTTGAAGCCCTACAGAATTTTAGTAACAAAGAAGAAAGTTAAAAAAGGTGAATAAACACCTAATCAAGGGGCTCATCTGGAGAAGCCTCAGAGGAAAGAAGATGAAGGGAGTGCCTGGTCCCTCACTTCAGCTCGGAAACTCTCCAATTCCTCATCTCTTCCTCTAGCTGTCAAACCCACTGTATTCTTCAGTGGCTCCAGGAAACTTGAGACCAAGGAGGGCTCACAAGCACACCTCTGAGTTTCTGCCCCCGTTTCCCCGGTGTGAGTACCACCTCCTCCTTCTCGCAGCCGGATTGCCGAGCTGACGCTCCATGGGTGTGAGAAAGGACCAAGCAGCCAAGGCTTGGGGGGGACGCAGTGACAGAGACCCAAACAGGTTTCACCTTTCCTGGCCACAGGCCATTCCAGGTCACAGCTCTTGAGATGTGGCTTACCTTAAATTTTAAAACTTTCCTTGGGGATGGAAGGATGCAAGGGGCACTGGGTGGGGGGGTGTGGGAAAGACTTGCAAAACGCAATGGAAAGTTGAAAAGGACAGAACAACAGCATAGAGTTGTAAAATTGGTCAAAACCCATGGCTTTCTACTGTGACAGATCTTAGACATTCTAACAGCATAACCCTACAACAAAAAGTGCTTCTAAACCAACATAATAAAAACCTGGATGAGACGTAGTATTTCATTTACTGTAACTCCACTGATTCAATATGATTGCACTCAATATACAGTACTGAAATGAAGACGAAAATCAGGACTACCCACGTACTGGAGTAGGAGACAGAGAAAAATAGTAAAAGTTAATACAGACAACTCTCAATATAGAAAAAGGATTAATGCTACACAGTGTCAGAAATCTTTTCTCCACACACTAATGCTTTACATAGCTGAAAAAAACAAAAGGGCCTGAACAGGCAACAAGCATTATGAATGTCTCTGGGAGCTCTGGGGTCTCCAAAGGACCAAGAGGCCACAATAAATTAACACCATTTAGAGGAACTGAGGAGAGGACCAAGCAGAGCAGGTAACAGGAGTATCTATAATAATTAAGTACCCATAGGGACTCTTCTATTTTGGTTCACAAATCCTCCTTCCTGATATCAAGTTGCAAATTGGGTAGCTCAAAGAACAAGATAACCAATAAAACACAAACTGAAGTTTTTTAAAATAGAAACAGTTGAATAATGATGATTTGTTTGGTTTCTTTTTTAAACAGGCAACCCCTGTAATATCAGGTGGTAAATTTATAAGGACTATACAGCCAGACATTCAAAAAATGTTGATCCCTTGAGTAAAATGTACACGGTAAACTTCAGTGCTTCAAAAAATAATCACAATAGTTAGAATCCATGACAGCTTTTTTTCAAAATATTTTACTTTAATTATGAAGTTGAAGGTGAATTTTCTATCGTGTAATTTATGATGTCAGTCAACCCACAAAAAACCTAAGCTAGAGTTAGGAAGAATTTTCCCATTTACAGCATCACATTACAATATCGATATTTTATGACTTATAATAAAGCATTTGCCCTTTGTCACTGTCAAAAATAAGACAATTACTGTAGCTACCCCTTCAGCCTGTTCTGCTGCGGAGTTGTCTGGTATATCTTAGAAGATGTGAAATATTTTTTTAAATATTTTTAACTTGAAATGTACAATGGATGCACCTCAAAAAGACTACTTTGTATACATTTTTCAAAACGTATTCCCAGATTCCAAGAATAAAATAATGAACAGTTACAGATAAAAGTGTGTTAAAAGCTTAAGACTTGTTTAAAAATTAAAATCAGTGGTGATGCACAGAAAATGCCAACTAAACACTTAATCAGCATTATTCTTTAAGAAATCTGGCTCCCTTTTTAAGTACCATTTTTTGAGTCAAGTTTCTTTTTCAATTTAACAATTTCCCTAAAACTTCTTTACCCATTTAGGCTGTACTACCTAACAAATGGCTTCAATGTCCTTTTCCTCCCTTGAATGGCCATGCATATTTTCCCAGAAACATGAAAAGCAGGAATGCAATTGCATTTGTGCTGATGCTAAATGTTAATAGATTTGCCTAAATGTCTGCTAATAGCACCCCTAGAATTAGCTAGACTAGTAGTGCATGCCTAATGTGTTGTTTTTGTTGTTGCTGCCTTAGCTGTTTTCTCCTTTTTTTCTCAATAACAAAAAGAAAGGCATTTTTAGTAAAATGTTTCTATACATCTGCAGCCTGTACAGCAGGCATGCCACTAACATCATGTAGCACTGACAAAGCATCATTAGGGTTATAAATCCCAACATTCTACTGTTTCCTTAAATTAAACATGAAAAGTTTAATGTTTTTTTAAATTAAACATGAAGGCCTGACTTTGCCAGCCAAACTATGTCCTTCTATCACCTCTCCTAATTCCTCCAGGTCACTTCTTTTGTTAGAGAACTTAGCTCCATGCAGTCAGAGGATGATGCTCTTAATTGGCATGTAGTTTCTGAATGTTGTGGGTGAACAAAGCTTTGAAAAACATTTTCTACAGGCCAAACCATTTATTAAAAAGTGCTTTACACTCCCAGAGCTCCAATTTGCTTAGAATCACAAAGGAGTTTACAAATGTAAAAGATTTTTAAAATAAACAGTTACAAGTGGCTTCACTGAACAACCATATTTTTAAAACTAAATAATCTGTGAAAATCAGATAACACTGTATTATGAAAAAAAATCTGTTTTACTAATTTGTGTTTGCAGTAGCTGTACAAATGCATAATGTTCTCAAGTCTTCTACTGTTTCAAAATATAATAAACGTAAAAATATTTTGGAAGACAACACCTTTCTTTTTAATAAGGACTGCTAACTTCTAGCTGTCAGTTGACTAAGCCACCTTGAAATACTTTATTATTATTGTAGTGCAGGACAGATACTTAGTCCTTCTATTTCTGTTAAAAGTCTGTAAAAAGGCTGTATTCTAACTTGAGTCTGCAGATAGCCACTGCAGACAGAACATTTACTACTAAGGGAAAAAAATGCATTGAAGAGAAAAAAAGCCAATAGTTGCTCCAGGTCCAAGAAACCAACTTTCAAATCTCTAATTAGAAATTCTGGTCCCTACTCTAACTATGATTATATAAAAATCCCCCAAACCTACAAGTATTTTCATTTATGTCAATGGAAACACACCACTGTAAAGGGTATGAAAAATAAGAATCAAGTCTCTGATTATATTACCTTTCAGAAAATTTGTTAGCATGTTATTAGCAAAATGTTTATTTGTTAATTATAGTTTTAATTAAGATACAACAATAAATTATCTTTGCAACATTTCTGCAGCTATTTACAACCCCTGAGACTTAGATACCTCATTCTATATCTGTAAGGCTGACTGAAGTAAATGAAACTTATACCACGATGATCACACTTTGCTAACCCAAAATTCCTCCTGAAACTTGAAAAGAGGAACACAGTGTTCCTCCAGATGCCTCTGCAAACCACCACTGCATAAACATAACGACCGTTATTCTTATAAAGAATGCCTCAAACCTAGTTTTCAATAAGGAAAATCCTCATTTTTAAATTTTTTTTTTTTTAAACTGATTGCTATGCTGTTTGCATAATCTAGAATCTTGCTAATGCCAGTCAAAATTAAAGAGAGATGGCATGACTGGGAAAGAAAAGCCTGTATGTAATGGATCCATTTGCTACCTTACTTTGGTGTCACCTGTTTCCCTCATCTCAATAACTTAAGATTATGATTTACAATAAGCTTCCGTTAAGGATATCATGTGCGGCTTTCTGCACAGTTAAGCATATTCTGCCTGTACCAATAAGGCAGGAATATCTAAAAAGTCCAGGCATAGGAAGATTCTTCCAAGGTGGACTGCAATGAAACCTGGCTTATCTATGAGCCATATATTTATGGCGTAACTCCTGACTTAAGTTTGGTAGCACTGTCTTCATTACCTATCACAGAAGAATACCTCCATTTGATTTCACATGAACTTAGAGAATACTAGACCACTATGTAGAGCGGGGTACGTGATAAGGAGCACATCAGATAGAAAATACACCCCAAATGTCAACACGTTCTAGGTTCAGCAGGAGATGCAGGAGCCACCTGCTCCAAGTCTCAGCAATATCAATTTTTCAGAATTCTGCAGGTCAGGTGCATTTTTCCAATTACAATTATCAGGCAAAACCCCCCAAACCTCTCTCCAGTATACACACTGCCATGATTTGAAAAGTAAGGTATGCCAGATTCAAAAGCAGTTTTTTTTTTTCTTCCTGGAAGCAACAGAGCTTGATATGCCCTTTGAAGAAACATGGACATTAAATTTCATCTTTCAGTGACAAGTATATACATATAAGGCACAACTTTCAATATGGTTCCTACCCAAAATGGCAGTGAGCTCCCTGCACAATATGGGACAGTGGGGGTTCCCTCTTCACCCCAAGTCCAACCCAGAGTAGTTCTGTCATCCTATAAACATGTCACTTCAGTTGAAAGAAGAATGATGAGTTACTTTCATAGGTATTCCACTGTTTCTGTAACAGGAAAACAGAGATTTATTCATTTATTTTTCTTCTTTTTTCCGCCTGCCTCCCAGTCTTAATTGATAAGAAAGAAGAGCCACATGGGTACCTTTCCATATCACACCTATACATACCACCTTCTTTTCCATGAGTCAGAAAAGCACAAAGAAATGCAAAACTAAAACATGAATATTTGAAAGACAAGTATTTGTTGCATGATGAAAGCTAAGTGGCAATTCAAAGTCGAATGCATGAGATCTGTTTTCTGTGGTTCTGATCCGTGGTTCAAGGACAAAGCAGTACAATAGCACTAATACAACTCTATTACAACAGTTGCTTTTTTTGCATTTTTTTTTTCCCCATTACTTGTACTTTTCTCATTGCCTATCAATTATCTGGGTTTTTATGGTCAAAATGTAACAAGGCCAATATATATCTGCCAGAAAATCTGCAAACAGAAACAGGTTTTATAAACAAAACCAACAATTATTCAGTTTCACACCACTGACGAGGTTGCTGCTATGCTGACATGAGCAGTACTTTCTCACGCTGTGCATCACAAGTCTTTAAAAAATTACTAAGGGATACGTGTGTGTGTGTAAAATAAAAATTAAACTCTGTATTTAATTAGTATTTCCACACAATTACTAACAACTTAGTTAATATTAGATAGAAGTACCAATTTTGTTCTTTAGTAGCAGCTCTTGGAAATAAATGGGAATAAAGAAATTGTACAGGATTATTCAAAAGCATAAAGTGCATCTAACTGATGAGGTTTCATAATTTTCCAGCCAACTCTACTCAGAAAGGAGAATTGCTCTTCTTCCCCCCTTTAAAGAAGAAAAATGTTTTTCCTCTCTTCAGACAAAGTATTGGAGTAGAATGGTACTTTAGTTTAAAAGGTACTGAAGCTGTTTCCATTATTCTGCTTTAAAAAGTCTTTCAAGTGCTGCTATTCCTGTATCCCTCTGGTAAGTATATTTTGCTACCTTAGTTTTGCGTAAAAAGGAACAAGATTAGGTCAAGGATGCAAAACAACCCTGTGGCATAATGAAGAGAAGACCTAACCAGCCCTATCTTTCTAATGCTGTGTTGCTTATTAACATCTTAATATTTTCTAATAATATTTTGGTATTAATGTCACACTGCATTTCATAATGACAACTTTTGCTTCATAAATATATATACAGACACTAGAAAAAAATAACTGAAAAATATCCAGGAAGAAATGTATTTTCCTACAGCAATAGCAACTGACAGCAAATAACTGTTAGCCTGTTACCTCAAATTTTCAAAGAATGGATTTAACATCATTATGTCTGCATCCATGTTATTTGATTTCATTACACAGCTGAGCAAAATCTTGCATTTGCAATGTCTTACACTCAAAAAGTGACTCTTAGCTGGTAAGAGGTATATCGAAAACAAGCAAGTTCAAAGCCGGAAACTAGGGAAAGATATGGTCACAGCCACACGACGCTTACGCTGAAAAGACAACATGGAGAACCAGGTATTGCACTGGATATACTCTAAAGTGTTACAGCCTTGTTGTGGCTCCTTCTTATTTTTCCCATGTTAAGGAGCAGCACAAGAGGTGAGACTACTTGATTTGAATATCAGCTCTATTACATAATTACCATATATGGCAAGGACTTGTTAGAAACATAATAAAAGGTAAGTGAATTGATACTGGAACGTCTCCCCCAGGAATAAAGTCCCCTTTAAAGTACTAAATCTAATATTTTCATTAGGGATGTATTAATGATAAAGTGCTATTACTGTCACAGCCAGGAAAAAAAAAAACAAAAACACATGAAGTTTTATTTATTTCACCCTGTGTATTCTAGGAGAAGCAGAGAAACATGTCTGGATTTGGATTAGATGGTTTTAACCATCAAAGTTCAACCTTTTGACAATAAGCTGTTTGACAAGCCCTACTTAGCACTGCAGTCACTTGAAGCCTATACTATATAGAGACATCTCTAGTAGAAAGACAGGAAGGTAACAGAAAGTAGAGTTACCCATTTCTTCAAAGATACTGGCATAAAGTCCTAATAAAAACACAGGGCATACTTACCTCTACAAGGCTTTACACTGAAATGTGATCATCAGAAATATGCACATATTTTACCCTGCCAACCTCCACAAAATTGTTCAGAATCATAGTCAATTTCTTTAGTGGCACTGTCAATATAGGTATGAGGAAGTATAAAAGATTTGCTGTACTTACAGTGTATCACCTTCACTTTTTAAATTTCAATTCCTTAATCTCCTGGAGTAGTTAGTGATAGAAAAGTGGACTACAGTTGGCCATCGGAAGTCACCTAGTCCATCCCCTCCCTACCCAACCACTTCTAGTAACCCCTTGTCTTGCTTTCCCTTCCCTTTCCCCATCAATCAGCGAACAATTCTCCAAACTAAGACACTTAAACCTTTGGGAGACTGTAAAAGTATTTTGGGAACATGTAAAACCATCCTGAAATAAAGACAGCTTAAGCAAGTTTTGGTCACCATTACAGAGAGCTTCCCTATCACACCTACATCTTGAGGCAGTTCAAATGCAACTCAAAGCTAAAGCAAAAGCTTTAGTGGATTCCAAGAAGCAGTAATCTGTGGCATCTAAAAATGCAGTCTTTGCATCATTTGAGACTTAATCTACAGAGCGTGTTATAAGCCATCATTATAGTGCTTTCTACCTGCACAGAAGTCTCTGATCTTCCTTGACATTTAGCAGTCAATCCTCATCCTAGTCAGATGGTCAAAAGTACAGCCTTCCTACTGTGTTCTTCCAACTTCAGCAAGGAATTTCAAACCACAAAGATTTGGTGACACAAACTGGACTTCTTTACCTGGTTACATGCTTTGTTTGCCTTATAGTGCTTTACAGAGCTGCTCTCCCTTTCATACGATGCTTTCTTGTTACTCTATTTATCCCCTGACATTGCAGCATACTGCTGATTACTTTCCACCAAGTTTCCAGGATGCCTACTGACAATGACAAGCAAAAGCACGAGAAGGCCACTGCTTTTGATTTGGATTACAGGATGTAACCTCCATGCAACTGTTGTTTTTCAAGCATACACTGATTCCAGTATTGGAGATACCAAAATACTTTAAACCAGTCACAGACTGGATTCCAGTTCTTTGAACCAGTCATAGACCGGATTAGGTAGGAGATTCGGCTTCATTAACATCTTAGCTATCTGTGTCCCCCCCCTTAAAAAAGAAAAAAAAAAGTGCCTTATTTTCTATTCAGGCCTTACTCTATGTCTACTAGCATGCTACTCATTTCCTGCTCAAAACTAGATCTTGAATATAATTGACTGTGCTATACATTGATGTTGCAGAAGATTTGCATAGATGAATACACTAGTTCTCCATCTCCCTTAAGGTGAAACCATGATAAAGACCAAAAGAACCTCCTGGTTGTCACAGCCCTATCATGACCTGAAACTGTAAGTCAGAAAATTGCATCTCCAGTAACATGCAGCACATCCCTAACTTTACTTTGAGAGGCAGGCTTACTGTTTGCTGGGATCCAGAAGGAACTAGCCTTCTAGTTCTTGAGTCTTTTAGGTCCTTTGTTCCAATCACAGTGTGCACAGATGGTCCTTCCCAAGTCTGGCCTTTTATGACTCATCTGGAAAGCCCCCTACTCCCTTCCTTTACATCATGCCAGTTTCTTATCTGTTACAAAGAGGCTGATACTGTCATTTCAAAAAAATGTTCTCGGTGTTCTCAATGTAGGCCTCTAAGATTTATACAAAGATACTTACACACTTCCTCCTGATCTCACTATTAATGTGTATGTACCTTTGTAATTTGGGCTTCATTTGTTTTGCTTATCCATGCCATTTCCTGTCTTCATGCTGTCAACTTATGTTTCATTCTTTTAATAGAAAATAATTTATGATTGAACGCCTGGAGGAATGAATCCTGAATGATGTGTGCTTTTGCACTTGTCAATCTTTTTCAGTCTTTAGCTTAAGATCTTTTGATAATCTTTACATTTTAAATGCCAGCAGCATGTAGTTTAGTACCATTTTGGTTTAGATGAACAATACGGTTTAGAGAAGAGTGACAGAGAGGATTACTGGTTCCTTAGAGCTACTGTCTGCCGGAGATCTGACCTGCATGCCTATATCCACTACTCACATACGGGAGAGGAATGTGTAAACGTGGCACTCAGCATAATTAATTTAGTAATTCCCAACCTTCTCCAATCTGCATTTTATTTTGCTTCTAAGGACTTCCTTTCTTCTTTTGCATCTTTCTCAGCTTATGTCCGAGAACATTTACTGCCTCCATATTGCAATCTCTCCCTACCAACTAAAAATTTAGTCTCAAAATCTTCCTTACGTGTTTGATTTCATATGCACTATAAATTTCCTGCTGAAGTACAAGTGTCTTGCTCTAGTCATAAATTTTTATTTTTGCATAGGACTAACATCACTTTCCCTGAACAGTTCACAGCTTGCTTCTACATGTGTACACCTTTGAGCATAACATCATAGTCTGTGTGAAAGTGTGTGACTAAGATATACTAACCTATACTAGTGTCTTGCAGTCCCGGGAAGATACAGAACTTTATTGTTATGTCTGTGGTTGGCTATATTCCTGTATTTTAAATATGGGGATTAATTTTATTTCTGGTTTGACTTAATTAAATAAATTTACTGTTCTAGGCTTAAAATTTAATAATTAAGATATCATTTTATTTTAGTACTAATAAAATCTTACTTGAAACTTATTACCAGTAGCAAATGCTAAGTGGAATTCATCTGCCTCTCTCAAAACCCTGAAAACATAAACCATTACTATAACTTTGAATCAGTCCAACTCAAGGAGTTCAATATTCAAGTGTTGGAACTATTGTAATATTCATAAGAGACTGTTTCAAATGAGGAATACAACTCCACGTTCTTTGTCAATATTATAACTGCAGCTTATGTTTAAAAAATTGGTATTACTCTGCTTTGTAGAAAGCAACTCGTATTTTGGCAGAAAACTGAATAGTCATTTCTTCCATTGGATCTTAACCATTTGCAACAACTGCTTTTTTTAAAAAAAAATAATCTTTCATTCTATTCTTCCATTTCTCTTCTCTTCCACTCCCACACAAACCAAGTTATCCCTTATGTTTGGAATGTTGTCTTGTTTGTGCTGTTCAGACATTTGTCTGTTTGGTAGGTCCAAAGTGAGACTGTCTAGTTTGCACAGGCTTTAGTATGCATAACTCTTGTTGTACGCTGCTTAACAGCACAGAGGTGAAAAAAAAAACCCGGGCACCTTTATGAAATAAAAAAGCCGCATCTTAAACCTTTGTGTCTGACTTCTACTGCCAGACACTAACACAACTGTTTCCAAAAACCACCCATCAAAAACAAAGAAATGGAGAAACAAATAAAACTACTCCTGGGAACCTTCTGTTATGAAATTGAAAATCAATTATATGTGCTCCTAGGCAGTTTGGGAACCTGCCCTCTTCCCTGCTGTCCCTATGTCTAACATAGCCCACAAGCTCATCAGGGCAGGGATCAGACACTGAAAAGCACTTAATACTGTATACATGATGAATAAATAATGCAACAACTCTCAAGGTCATAAGGTGAAAACAAGACATACCTGGGAACATTAACATGAACTTGTACCCTAGTTGCCTTTATGAAGTAGAGGTGATGAAAAAATAGCATGTCAAGATGGAAGCTGTGTGAGTACTGACACCTTTCAGGAGTAATGGTTTAAAAAAAAAAAATAAAAAAATCAATATTTACACTAATTTTTATCCCTTAGCTCTTGAGTGAGGCATTGTAACGGTTCCATTATTCACTAAGGCCTTTCTGAGCTACTTCACAAATATACCTTATTCCCCTGACTGCTTTTTCCTTCAAGTAAGTGTCTATCCTCATAATGTGTCTATCTTCGTAATGTATTTCTCAGCATAAATTGTATGCCGACACTGTTCTCCACAACGGCCATCAGCACTTCACTGGATCAACAAGTAAACCAATACACTTGTTCACATATACTTAGTTCAGGAAGGTTGAAGATGCTCTTCAGAACCTGAGGAAGTAAGATTTCTGGACTTCTTTTGTGCTATCACACGTGTAAGATCATACATACTTTAGAAAGGTAAGTAGGAATTTTCCATTAGTGTTCTGCCATTTGGAAGTTCAAGTGTGTGAAGATGCAAGAAAAATGAGAAGCAGAAATGAATCAACTGATTTCATGAACTGACCTACAGAATATAATCCAAGCCCAAACGTTAAGTCACAGAGTGACTTGAAGTGTTACAATAAATGTTAATCATTATGCATTACTTCAAAAGTCTCCTATTTTTCACTTGTAGAGCTGATGAAAAATGCTTATAACGTATTTGAAAGCTAGTATGTACAACTGTTCTTCTCATGTCTGAGAATACAGGTGACAGGCAAGCACCTTGTTCACATACCACTAGTTGCACTAGAACACACCAACACTTATTCAGAGAGACCCAAGCTTAATACCAAGCTCACAGGCAACACAGAGGAGATTCTCTGGCTGATCAGTGCATGGAGCAGAAAAACATTTCTTTACTGAATTCCATTAAGTCAAATGCTGCCCACTCAAAATCAGTAGGTCGTATTTAAGGATTAACACCATCACATTCCAATACAGAGGTAAGTTTAAACTGACCAAAGCAAAAAGAAAACATCGCTTTGTTGTTACAAGAGTCTGTTTCATAGACCAATTAGTTTTTAATGAAATTTATAAGGCTTCTGTAACATAAAGTTGAAAGCATGCAGTGGAGATGCTCTCGTTTGCTAAACGTTTACCAAGACAGTCAATAAAACCCAGAAGTAATACAGAAAGCATGAGAAAAATGAAAGAAGTGAACCTGAAGTTAAAATGGGGCTTAAAATGAAAGTAAGACCTGAAAGCAACACAAGAAGGTAACCATCACTGTCTCAGCTGGTTAGAGGAACCTACACAGGGTTTTAGGAAAGCTCACAGCAAATCAAGCTATTGGCGGCTGAACTTTACAATGCACTTCTCACTGGTGGTGTAGAAGAACTGTGCATGCTGGAGTATCAGTTCAAGTATTCAACAAAACAATGTATTTGGCAAGTAATGTACTACTATCCCACAACTACATGTTAGGATTTAAACTTGCTGCAAAAGCTGCTGTAAGGTCAAAGTTACTAGTCATCTTTTGAGTACGTTTTCTGTATTAGAAACACAAAGCAATGCACTGGAGAAATCAACCATTTCTTAAAATGTGTTTAAATATACCCAATGAGAAAAATATTTTAAAAATTCCCAATTTGATGGGGATTAATCAATGAATGAGATGATCAAGTAGAACATGTTTCAGATGCAAATGCAGAGACCAGAAAACTACTGGAAAGCCCTCCTAACAGAATTCAGAGTATTCTTAATACTCTCCATCAGTTCTGACAGCTAGGGCTGACTGGTTTCTCTGTAAGGTAGGAAATATTACTGCATTTCTCCTAACGAAGTGCTATATTAAGAACGTGAACACAGTCTTTCTTCTCTGTTTCAGAAAGAAGAAGAAAGTCTCAAGCAATAAATGTAATCCTACAACCTGTACCTAGGACACAAGAAACTTCTGCAGTGCCTTACGAATAGCAGGCATGGCAAGGACCAAAACACTGGAGACTAAATCTCCTAGAAATGAAACATTTTTGGCCACAACCACAAACCCCCATGACCTGGAGCAACTTGTTGGGGACTGCCCATATACAGATACATTAAAAGGCATTGAGCTTTTTAGACTATGTTTGGTCTAGAGATTCTTTCATTGAGGACCTTTTCTTTTTTCTCAGGCTTCAGTACGCTTATCTCAGTAAAAACTGTACTTAACCACACACTGTTCCATTATTTAGGAACCAGCTCAGAAAAAAAATAGCATTTAGGATGTGAATGGGCATACAGCTAAAGCCTGCATAACGCAAACTAATCATGTTCAGGTATGTGCCCTAATGTATATGTAAAACATGCTTTTCATAGACAACACTATATATATATACACACACATATATATAAGCATATTAGATATACGTGTGTACTATGTAAACATATGTTTTATATATGAAAAGCATTTATATATGCATGTGAAGCATATTGTACTATAGTATTGTATAGAGAAATACATATTATATAAATTTTATATAAAACCCACTAACTGGATATTTAATTGTAAACCAGCCACTAATAATTTTGGACAAAAACTGCATTTCCTCATAGCTTTTTCTGTCTTCTGCTGGAGATTGCACAGGTATAGAAGAACTTAGGGCATCTCAAATGAAAACAGCAGGTGAGAAATTGAAAACAAATAAAATAAGGAGTTCCCTGCAGTACATATAGCTGAAGTAGTAGAATTCCTTCCTAAAAGATGTTGTAAATGCCAGAGTTTACCTGTGGTCAAAAAGTGACTAGATAAAAGAAAAACACCTCAATGGCTAGTAAATATAAAAAGACTAATCCTGGATGATCAAAAGCAAAGTGTAAACCACTTTTCTCATTTTATGATAAATGTGTGGAAAAAAAAAAAATCTCAAGTTGTATGTACACCTGTTCTGGTTGTAAGATCTGCCTTTGGCTGGATGGTAGAATCTGTTTTCTTCTCAGGAACTTACTGCTAATTTTTTTATCTCTATCTCCACATACACATACATTTGTTTTTCTAGGTGCTAATAGAGCAATAGTTCTTCTTGTTTAAACTCTGGAATTGACAAATTTTTCCACCTATGCTTATCATGGTCTCTTTTAGCTAAATGAAACGGTAGAATTAGGTCTAACAGTAACATATTTCTCATGCTATACTTGCAATAGTCAATGGTTGTCTATGGAATTACTGTTTCCTACATGCTTACTCCAAAAATTACAAAGCACTCCACATTTTGCAAGTATGATTGGATAATGGTGCTCCTTTCTGATTTTAAGGTATATTCCTCTAGTTTTACATTTATTGGCCAATTGGTTTCTTTGCAGTCTTTTCCACGCTTGTTTAAGATTATTTAAATGTTTAAATAATCCATCCTTTACTCTCAATATACCTTTTGCTTTTGGCTTATATAATATTTTACAACACTAACTCAATGCAACCCTATGGGCTGGCCTAAATCCATCAATATCTGCCTTTCACATCCCCAGAGAAAACTGATGATAAGAGGTGTCTTGTTTACAAGAAACTTTCTTTGGTAACCACTAGACAAACTTTTCTGACAGGTACCCATTACGTGTAATATAATAATGGGCTTAATTTGAGAGTAATACCCATTTAGTATACATATGTTTATATGGAAGGTAATGTGGTAAGTAGAAAGACAGCAATTTGACAGAAGAATATGCTTATGTCCCTCTAAGAATATCAGCCTTCAGCAAAAAAAGTATACTGTGCTGGTATTCTAACTGTACCAAACCTAAGCTGAACTGCAATCCAATTGAAATGTAATATCTGATATTCTGACTTTAAAAACTCATCACCAACTTCTCCAATGAACGTACAAAAACTACAAGATGTGTTTGTTCTCCTACTACTCTTCAAATGTCTCAGTTGAGTACTGAAGTGCTTATGTCCCCTTTTTACAATAACATGTGAGTGATAACATGCAATAAAAAACATAGCGAGCGGCCAACCCAAGTGCCAGAAAAGGCACTTGTTCTTCAGCTGTCTGCAGGACATTCACAGAGGCATTCGTAACACCAGCAATCCTTGGCTGACCCTACAAAGACCCGACCTGAAAAACTCCCTTCTTCATGCACTTACAAAATGCTGTTGAGAGCCTTGTAGAGCCTGTGAAGAAGTGTTTTGTACAATGGTGCTAAGCACCGTGACTGTCAAGTCTCCACATGTATCATGCCATTAGTGATAAAGATTAATACACGTAGGCAGATGTGGGTAGAAAATTCTGTCTTTAGACTCCCAGACAAATATCTTAATCTTTGGACATCTTACCCTCTTCATTGTACTGTATTAGATAGTAATAATTTATTTTCTATTTAAGACCTTTTTTTTTAAAAAAAAATTAGATTTCTATCAGGCTCATTTGTCTTTGATAGTTTCAAAGCTTTACTTTTAGATGAAAAAAAAAAAAGAACTTATTTTGATACAGCACAAAAAACAGGCTAAAGGTAAAAAAACCTCAAAAGACAAAGAAGGAAAAGAAATAGAGTTCAGTTCTTGGGAGTTCAGGATGAGTTTTTTTTCCTTCTTAAGTATTAAATTCATGAACAAGTGTAGCTTTCAGTCATATTCAGCAAGAATATAAGCATTTGTTAAACTTTTGGAATATATTTAAATTATGTTTAAATGTTTCAGTGAATGAGGGCAACAGTGGCACTAATCAAAATATAACATAAACTGTAGGCAATTTCAAAATTAATGTTTATAAGCACTGAGATGACAAACTTCTTTAGAATGAAACCAACAAAATGGTATTTCATCTCTTACAGTGACTAGTAGTTTCATAACAAAAATACACTAAAGAAAACTAGAAAATTGGACTGAATATTGAAAAAAATCACAAAATTAATTTTATCATTTCAGTTACCTTTTTGATTTACAGTGTTTTCCACTAGATCATTTCTTTCTCTCTCTTTTCAGTCTGTGGAGAGTTAAGGCCTAACATACAATGGTGACACCATAAATCTAAAACTTAAAGCAAGAATAACAGAACTAAAATCTCTTACCTTGTTTCAGGTAACAAATAGATTGCACTGGACAGAATAATTTTTACCCAACTGATCAATAACTGCATTTTATCAATTTCTGCTATCAATTTAACAAACTCATTTTTTCCTGTTTTTTTAATAGGAGCAGTCCATTTTGATATGGCATCAGTTCTAGTTCACCAGAACAAGATCAAAACCCAGTAACACCAAGTTAATCAGAATCATTTGATGTTCAATCTGAGACTAAAAAATTTCAAATGCATTCATTCATGCTAAAGGAATGTCCATATATTTTAAATTTTTTTTTTTTTTTTAAACACAACTACTACCGAAATATTTTAAATTATCCTAGTGCATCAACAATTTGCAGTTAATCTGCTGGCTTCCAGCTATTACATAATGGGTAATTAGATGCTGAAACTTCTAGTGACTTAGAAAAATAGTCCACATGTTAATTGCTTTTATGAGTCCTTTAATGTAATCTGGGGACAGAAAGAATTTTTGACTGTCTCTGAATAACAACATTACTGGCAGCAAGCTTAATTTCTTTCCCTTTTTCCCCAGACATTTTCTAGAGGTTTTGATAGATTTCCTTCCCTCCTCCCTGTACACTATATATAAATATATATTTACCACCACACTATTAGATTTCTGTTTAATTGCAACCAATGGTTACTGATCATTTCCAATGTAGGGTCCTAGCTACCACTAGATTTCCACCCCCCCCATGAAGAGACAACTGTATTTTCAATTGGTTATTTGTTTCTAGTAAAAACCCCTTTGTCTATTCTTTCTTGTTTAGCATCTTTTTATGTGAAATTATAATTGAAAAAGTAACATTTGTTTCCTTTCTCTTTTCAAATCTCCCCAGTGATCTTTGACTTTCCTACAGACAGGGAACCATGACCAATCTCATCTCGCTCTCGATAGGCTGACAGTGGTGAATCTTTTGGCAATAAAGCTACTACTGCCACAACACAGACTGCTAGAGGCTTGTCTTAGAATGTTGCCCATAAACACCTCAAGAAATGAGGTGAATGTCTAGTGCTGAACTGTCAAAAGCAGAATGTGTGATTTAGTTGAGAAAACACTCAGCGAATTTGAGGAAATAAAAACCAAAAAACCCACAAAAAATGAAAACCCAGAATATTCAAAAGTAGCATGGGAATACACAAACACAGGAACTTCCAGAACACAACATCAACACTGTATTTTGTCCTCAACAGCAACAAGTATGTCTAGAAAAAAGTTTATCAATAGGACAAGTATATACTTAGGCTTCTCAAAACAATTTCACCAGTCTTCACCAACTTAAGCCTCTTGAAGGAGTAAGACATAATTTTGTAGTCAGAAAAGGGAAAAAAAGCATAGCAAGAGAAAGAATTTAAACAAGGAAATAAATCACATGACTTAGGGAAAAGAGTAAATAATGGAAATTCATATATAGGCTGCTACAAGAATGTAACCTTTTTGTGATGCTTTCCCCTTTGGCCCCCAAAATAAACAGAAGAATTCCAGTTCAAAATTTTTATCTCAATTATACACATGTATCAACTACAGGATAATCCAGAAGGTTCACAAGTTCCTATAAATTTATGATCTCCCTTAACCACTTGCTGTAATAACAATGCTGCTAATCAATGGCAGGAGAGTGGGGTACAAGAGGCAGAAGTTTCAGACCAGATCAGCCTAAACACCAAAACTCATCAGCACAAGACAGAAGAAAAATACTCATTAACAAAAAGAAATCACAAGTGTTGACATTACCTGTAAAGGTTCTTTTTTTCTCTGTTTTGTTATGCTTCTGGGGATGTAACATGGAGGCATGCAGTAAATGACAATTTTTCTGAAACCTGTGCATTCTCCAGTTATTAAAGTTTAGAAACCCCTCTTTGAAAGCCCTGTGCAAATCTGAGGATATTAAGTGCCACGCGTATCAAGTCTTCCTAAAGAATTATCTTTAATCACAGAATTCTTGAAGGGAAGAAAAACTACCAAGAAGCACTCTGTGCTGCTGTGAACAACAGGCTTCTGGGTTGTTCAAGCCTTTGCTCTCAGAAAACCGTATAAAACCAGAAACTCCTTCCAGAATATACCTAAAGAGCCCAGTTGTGTTGATGCACAATTCCCGACTCAAGTCCAGCACTCACTGGAATGACAAAACTTCAGTCCTACCAGTGTTTATTCCATCCCATCCCAAAATGGTTTGAGTAAAGCACAGACTAACCTCTACCAAACTCAGTCACAAAGACGAGAATTACTAGCCTCAGGGCTATGTAGAAACCAGTGGAAATGAGTGCTTTCCTTGGAGAGTATAGAGGAATGATTAATCAACACAGCTCTTCAATATAAGAGAAGATGCAAGAAAGTAGATGCTGGTTGGCACGAGGAAGGAGAACACTTCTGCCCTCAAGAACTCTAAAAATGGAGGAAGCAGCCTGCACTCTGGTTCCTGCCCCTAGATTCAACAGGATGAGGACTGCAGTCATGACAGTCCTCTTGCTTTTTCCCTTTTAAAATTCAGTTTAGTCTCATTTTCTCAAGGTTTCCTGCTCATGATCCCACCACCACTCAGGCGCACCTATGTTCTAAGTAAAATAGCGTTGTTATTCCAGAGATACTTAAGTAACAATAAGAAAAACAGAAAGAGCAGATTACCAACATATGTAATTGTCCAAAACAGGCAGACCAATCTTTTTGCAAAAGTGGTTATCAAAATTTAGAGTACAATATATTACTGTATTGCATATACTACTGGTGAGCTGCAATCAGGCTGTGTGCAAGTTAGCAAAAATCAGAACAAGAAAGATTTATAATTAAACTAATCAAAATCTTACAGGTGGTATAATAAGTACTTCTGAATTTTTGATGTGCCATGCTGATTCTTAAATTTTGAGAACTACTGCTCTACATGATACAAGCACCCTATTGGGCTCCATCAAATAAAAGTCTACGTCGTAGAAATCTCAATTCCTTAACACAAATCCGGATGTCAGACTATAGAGACTGATGTGTAGTGCTGAATGAAAAACTGACCTTTGTGAAAAGAACTTAAGGGCTCTAAGAATGTATTACAGTGTGCAGAGTCCTTTGAAACTACAATAATCCATGTGCTTACCCTCCAGTGCTTAAGAACACTTTTTTTCTAAACACCCCCCCCCCCGCAAGTAAATGGCTCCCACAAAATTTCTATCAAAATAATTTCTTAAAAAAAAAACCACCACAAACTTTTCTTTTTGTAGCTTCATAATGGGATGCCACATCAGTGTGCTTACTTTTATAGGGTTGAATATACATTCTATAACCTGCCAACACAAATTAAATAATTTGATAGTTATAGTTTTAGCTCTACAATTTTGACTTAATTTGGTGGAATTGAGATGTTCTATCCATTTTAATGTGTACCTGACCTAAGATTCTGACATGTAAATTATTTAGAAGTTAGTATTATCTTCTAAGAAAGACAGTGCTTCAAACTAGCCAACATACACTCCGTGGCATACACAGAATTCAACTGCATATACACAAAAATTAAACTTTTCTATAAATACCTAAGTATTTTTTAATTACCTTAGATCTAAAAGCTACAGTCCCTCTTCACACAGAAGCACCACCAACTTTGCTTTATCAAACAAGTCTGGGAATAGAGCAGGAAAGAAGGCTGCGCCAACTCTATTGAGGTCAAGTGGATTGAAGTCTGCTTGTGCTATCTGAATCACACATTGGCAGATGAAAAGACATGCCTTTTACCATCTGTAAATTTTAATGTGCCAGATTTTGGCTGCCATGCAACCTGAAGTATTTACTTCACTGAGGTACACAGAAAGAAAAAAGGACACTAGAAGTTTTTATTTAGATTTAGCTGACAGCACTAGATAAAACCAGTTTATGCTACAGTTTAACCGTTTAAACTTAAGCACTGAAGTAAATTTCTCACCCATATAGAGATGTTCTGATAAAAAAAAAAATAAAAAAAAATACTGATTGTCTCTGGATGTCTCCATGGCTTGCTTTCTGCATTTTAGAAGAAAACAAATATGTGGATTTTTACAATGGCCTTGAAAATGCCGTTTCACTAAAACTGAAGGTACATAGAAATGTTTGATCCTTTCAGGGCTTGTAGTCTCAAAAGACCATTGCAAATGCAAATAGCTATAGTTGTTACTGAGGAAACAGAAACAATGAGAAGAATAATGGCAGTGGAGGTGAGGACAAGAAACAAGATACGTGACAGAAATGATCTTCTTTGCAGCAGGAAAGCCGGAATCCAGTTCTATTTCACAATAATAACTCATGTGGTAGACTGAGACTAACTTTAATCAGCTCGATAAACTTCATAATCTGTTTTAAATAACCATGATTTATGCTTTATCCAGAAATAGTAACCAGTGGTGCAGCAAACCACCTTTGGTGTATTAACACATTTGCCCCATTGCTCCCCGTTTTAGTCTTTAATCCCCTTCATATTAACCCCTTATTTCTCCAAAATCTGCACTGAGTAAACTGATATTATATTTTCCCCATATCTATCAATTATTGTTAAGGATTTTTTTTTTTTTTTTGTCAATTGGATGTCTACTGAAGCCAGAAGGGTACAACAGTATTCACACTTTTGCATTGTTGCTTTTCTCTTGGCACTAGCACAAACGAGAAGGTAGTTTAAAACTGAAAGTTGAACACCACCCCCCACACACAATTTGAGTGAAAAAGTACGCCAAAGGCAGGTGTGGAGACATGTCGTCTCTCTTATTGCTCTCATTTCCATTTGACTGCTCTTTTGTAATTTTTCCTTGTTTTCACACGTTTAGCTTCAAGAGCCATAAACTTCTATCTGAAGAATTTACATTAAGTAGGATGAAGAATGTCAAATTTAAGCAAAATGTAAGACAACTAGAGAAATTCTGCAGATTAGCTGAAATTTTTATCAGTTGTACTCTAAAATGGAGAAACTTCCTTCACAGATATGTCAGAAGCAAAATTCACCATTTCTGGAACAGAAAGAGGAAAAGCAACAAAGCATGCCACAGAGAAGGAAAAGCCTTTAAGCAAACGCAAATCTGGCAGAATGGAACTATCTAAATATAGGGAAGAAAGAACAAAACATGAGATACACAGATCAGATTTAAAAATCATGCTTTTTATCTAGCTAAAGTCACTTTAATACCTACTGAAAAGAGAAATTCCAAACTGCAAGGATTCTTCTTCATTCTGTTCTCTGAGTACCTGATGCTGTAAAGCAGGATCAAAAATACTGAACATCTAGAAACTTAAGAAATCCCAACATCTTCCAAAACTAGAAAGATTTGAATTGTGAGCACTGTGGCCACCGAAAAGCACAAGGCTCCTTCCCACGAGACCATCCGCATTGAATGACGTTAACTTTTCTGTTCCAAAAACTGTTTTGATGTTGCAATTTATCCTTACCCTAGAGAAAGTGAAAACACAGGTGCAAACTCAGCCTTCAAAGCCTCTGCTGCAGCTCTCCTGGACCACTGCTGACCACTTCCCTCGCTCAGACCTATTCACTTTTGTTGTTACCAGAGGCAATGACAAAAACCCAGAATTGTCATACCTGCACAGAATATAGGAATTTGCAAACGACTTTCGCGTGTCAGAGATCCAAATATTTTACAAGATAGACACTTAAAGGTACCACACACATGCATAGTATCTCACTGTACTTCTTGTACTCGCTGCAAATCTTCCCTAGCAGTGACCATTACAGTGCGCTCTCGCAGACACTACAAGTCCACTATGGTAGAGGGAATGGACTAAACATCCCAGCTCTGATTTCTACAATTTTCAATTAAACTTCCTTTTCTGTTGGAACATGGATCACCTGCTCCACCATGCATACTTCTGTATTATTAATTTGTTAGCTTGCTTGAATCACAGTTGAAAACCTTTCAGCCTTGGTTTGCAGCAATAAATTCAACTGACAGCTGAAATTTGGAACGCTCACTTAATATTGATTCTGAATGTAATAACAAGCGACATGACCTTTTGGAGGGTGTAAAATATGGCTCCCACAACATCTGTGCCACATTTCTTGCTGTTTAGTAATATGCTTTAACAGCATGGAGCTGGCATTGAAGTTAAGCTTTATTATCAAGCAGATCACTCCATCTCTCTGGCTTCATTAAAAAAACCCCACAAAACCTTACTCCTTACCCCACCCCCAGAATGCTTACCACATCTAGAACTTGTGCACACATCACTGTTTCGAAGACCTAATTTATTCTACAGTAAGAAAAGAGATAATAGACTACTAAAAGAGACCCTCTCTGTCAGACATGGCAATTCCAGCAGACTGAAAAGGAGTACATGTCTTTAGTTAGTGAGGAGAAGGGATTTTACATCAAGTATCCTAACCAAATATCTATCAAGTTATACTGTTTACAGTTATCCTCCTATGTATGAGAAAATAACTTTACATCTTTCCTTCCAGTCCGGCAGAAGAAAGAACACATTAATACAATTTTTGTGTGCTGTGACATCACGAACACCATTTTAATTTAGCAGTACCCCAGGATACCTTGAACTAATTTTGCTAGGCTGGGTACAGGTTGGTTCCTTTCAGTAATTTCCTTTGAAGTGCTGGTATCTTTAAAATATAGTCCAAGTAGGCAGAATATCAATTTCTGTATTTTTTAAAATCCAATTTAAATAACTTCAAACTATCCAAGCAGGCTAACCAAGTCTCAAAACCAGAATTCTGCTATGGAAAACACACCCCCCCCGCCCCAACACATTATAAAGAAGGCAGAACAAGTAAACTGAAACAATGAATCTCTTTATCCTTATGAACAACTCCTCTTTAATCTCTTAATGAACAATAAACACAATGAAGCAGGTCTTTACCATGACATTTTAATTTTGTAGTTTGTGATTTTAGTTTCTACAGTGCCAAACACTTGGTAGCAGCTGAAATTTTAAATGCTTTAAAACTTACTGTTCAAGAAAAATTAAAAACCTTCACAGTTTACAGTTAAATAAAGCTTATAAATAAAAGACCTGTTGGCACGCTAACAAATAGGTATAATATAAAGAATATAAAAATATTTGCTTTTTAAAAATCTTAATAGACCATATACTGCAAGCTTTGCTAGTATATACACCCGTACTGGCCTTGTAGCCAGTACAGGTGTAACCTGTATCAAGCTGATTATGAATATCTCACAGTTACACACTGAGAACCAGAGCACTATTCTTTTCGTATATGTTTTATAAAAAGTTACAAAGACAAAGAACTGAAGTTTATAAACAGATACCAAATATATAACAATATTCCTTGCGAAGTAACCCTGGGAGAGTGGGAACAGATTCCCAATATGTAAGTTTCAAAAGGCATTAAACATCATTGTATACCTGTGCTGACACATACTAATTCACACATATTACATTTAATAAATATATGTATATTTGATTATTACTGAAGGCAGAATCTTTAATGATTACTACATACTTAGAATTTGAAATTCATTTAGATCTATTATATATACACACTATCATATAGCCATTTTATATGTATGCTCTGAACATAATTTAATTTAATTATAAGATCAGCACCTGAACCAATCACCTCTCCCACTGTGCTACAATAGATGAAGCTGAGACTATAACAAAACATGATGAAAGACTGCTTGGGCAAGATGCGAGAGAATGACTAAAATAAAGAACTCTTAAATTGTTTCAACTACAATGAAGTCTGGGACTCGTTTGAAGGAGTCGGAGAATAAAATAAAATACTTTAAAAGCTGTAACTGACCTTTGAGTTCCCTGCAATCTCATAATTAGCTATTATCATAGAGGAATAAATCCCATGAAAGGTGAAAGTAGTAGAAAAAAAGTGTTATTGAAAGACCCAGAGAACCCATGGGTTTGGTCTTTACCCAAGCTTCTATGTTACACACAGAGTGTCCAGAAACTCCAGTAGTTTAATCTCTGCCTAAGAGTATTTGAAATCCACACACTTCAACTGCATGACAGTTGTTCTCTTGAAGAGCAGTATTTAGAAGTCCTACGTGATGGAATCAATTGAAGTATCAGAGATAGCCATACACTTACAGCTTTGGAAAAGATTTCTCACTATGTAATGGTATTAGACTTGAGAGTTTAACTGCACAACCAGGCTTTCGAGTTTTAAGTAGTATATACCAAAACCACCATGATTAGTTTCAACAGTTTCAAATATGTCTTCCTTAGAGGCTTAAATCTACTGCTTCTCTGCACCATGAAACTAGCTGCCCTCCTTACTGAGATGCTGATGTGGCCTTGCTTGCTTGCACCCTTTGAAGCATCAGAAAAAGCAGAGGTAAACAACAACGAATTGGATTCCTCCTACATTCTCAGCTGGGAGAGAATTCAAAACTAATCTGATTATATGTATATTACGAGCCACTAAGAATCTTTCTGCAGCAATTACCAAGCTTCCACACATAAAAAAGGACATTTTATTTAGCACTGGGCTAATCTATCAAGTAGCAAGCTTCAAAGGGAATGTTGGGGAAAAAAAAAACCCAAACAACCCCCCCCTGAAGTAGGTTTATAAAGCAGGGATATTTCTTTTTTATTGAACTGCAAAGAATTATTTCAGACTCTTAAATGCACTGACAGACTTTCAAATAAAACACAATTTCTCCTTTGGACTTTCAAAGGTTAATTCCCAGTGATATAACTTCTTTCTTTAAGTTCTAAAAGGCTCCAGAGCAGCAGTTGGAAATGCTGTCACTGTTTCTGATACACATCTCAAAACCAAGACCTGTGGCTGGTTAGGGCGGACAGAAGGCACGTAACTAGCAGTGGCTGACACCTGCCTTAAAAATTCATAGCCAAGGTTATATGCCGATTACATTTATGCTTTCTAATTGCAACTAAAATTTGTCAGACAACCAAATATGAGCTATATGTTTGTTTACAGGTAAAACAAGGCTGAAAATGAAAAACTGAAGTAATACAGTATAATGTTATGCATGCATATATGCTCATGCACATCTGTAAAACTAGATTTTTACCAAAGCTGTCAGTGAATATATTAACATAGCTGTAGGAGTACAAGCACGCAACACAGAGTGAAACTCAAAAGTAAAGGAGAAGGAGCTGTAAGTGGAGGAGGGATGCAAGAGGGAGAAAAACAAGAGGCACTTTCCACATTCCTGCTCAGAAGTGAGGGCATTCAGACACTACACTACTGTGCAGAGTTTGGGCAACGATCAGGAAGAAATTCAAGTTCACTCAGGAATCCATGACACGATCATGATCATGGAGACATAGTAGAAGAACATGCATGACTGGAAAAAGGCTGTTGATTTTCAGAGGACAAGCAAGGATGAGAAAGAGAGGGATTACTACTTGACTGCACACAGTACAAGTTTGAAGAGATCATGAAATAACTGAGTTTGGGATCCTGAGAAAGCTGGGAAGGCAACTAGCAAAAGTTTGCACTCTCAACTTGCGAGTAGGCTTCAGTGTAGTCAAGGAATTGCTAGACAGAACCTCCGGGGGCACAGCCATGAAGGTTATGCCCAGGAGGTGTGGCACACCATGAGGGGGCAGTGAGTCAGGGATGGATGCACAGGATTGAATAGGGCTTGCCAAGAGTGCTGAAAAAAATGATGGATATTGTCATAAGGTGGCATTCACGTGTGAAAAAGCATTGCCATGGGGGCATGGCCTTGCTAACGTTATGCTCATCTAAGAAAGGCAAGAGAGAACCTGGGGAACTATAGGCTGATCAGTCTCACCTAGAATGATGTCTAGAAAGAATGTGAACTACTTCTCTTTGGAAAACTTTTCCAAGAACTTCAATGACATGAAGATAATCAGGAATAATTAACCCAGATTTACCAGAGGGCAAATCACGCTTGACCAAAATAATTACATTATACGACGAAATGACTGGCTATGGAGGTGAGGAGAAAGCAACTGATGTTGCACTTAGTTTTTAGTGAACTTTTTGACGCCCTCTCCCACACCATTCTCAACTGCGAGTTGAAAAAATATTGTTTGGACAAATGGACTTTTTGGTGAGACAAAAACTGGCTGAATTGCTGGACTCAAAGGGCAGGAATTAACGACTCACTATCCAGCTGGCACCCAATAGCAAGCAAAATACTGCAGAGGTACTAGAGTCTGTGTCATTCAATATCTTCATCAGAGACCTGGACAATAAGACAGAGTACACTGTCACAATATTTTTGGTTGGTGTTAAACTGGGGGAGTGGCTGACACAACAAATTGCAGCATTTCAATCCAGAGGATCCTTTAAACTCAAGGAATGACCCACAGAGGCCTCATGACGTTTTGCAGGGAAATACAGAGTTCTCCAAACGTGGTGGAATAATCCCAAGCACGAGTACAAGCTGGGAAGTGAACAGCTGAGTGGCAGCCTTGCTAAAGTCTACTTTCTTTAGCTCTATGAAATTCACAAAACTACTCTGTGACCTGAGCCTTCACAGCCAAGTGAGAATCCTCTTTGTTGCTCTCAGTAAGCAAGGAAAAAATAAATGAACTACAGTTTTCAAATATCATAACGTATTAGGAATACAATGGTGTGCTGGTTGGTTAAAAAAAATAAAAATCATTAAGTCTATTTAATTCTTGCCCTTTATTCCAATCAATTAGTAAACACCACTTTCAGCAATATCTGGCAGTTGTCATTTTTAAATTGACTCTAAACACTGGACGATTGCCTTATTAGCTATTTAGAACTAAATGCAATAAAAGACAAAAGGTCTTGCAGTTAAGCACTGTAGCACTTCCTTCCAGTTAGGCATCTGCAAATCTCCATAGATAATATGGCAATTAGGTAACTCGGAAGTGTGAGTAGAAACAGTAACAAAAACTCTAGAGGCTTCTCATAGAACTGTCTTGAGTTAGTCAACAGGAAGCATGGACCATACTAAAGCATCCAAATCCCATCCTACCCTCTTCTTCCCTGCAAAGCACAGGCACACAAGTCAGCGTGGCAGGATGCACGTCTGTTCATCTAGGATCTAGACTTTTGAATGTTTACATTTACAAGCCTGGAATAGTTAATCCAAAACACTACCTACAAAAATGGGATGTTTTTTAAAACAAAATAAAAAGTGCAAATAGGCAGCTAAAGCATAATCATAAATAAAATGTACTAATAATGGAGACTGAGATGAATACTAATCATACAAGATATAAAACTACATGTATTTTATAAAAACAAGTAAACCTGGCTCTAAAGAATAATCTTTATATTTTTCTCAAAACATTAAGTGTATATGAATCTAAAATTAACTATACATAATGACAAAATAAAGTTAAATTCCATGGATGCCATCAATTCAAATTCATCATAGTATGCATAGTCCTACTTTGTTAGAAAAAGTTTTAAGTTCATCATAAAATGGGAGTAAATTATAAAGTAGCATAAGTGCCACTAACACGGAAACCAGTGGTGGTACACACCAAGCAATGTACTTCTTAACACAATACTATGGGTGCTGTGCCATAAACATAAGAATGCATGATCTCTAAAACTGATTCCAGTGTGCACCTAGGACAGACAGACATTTACTTCAAGTGCTGTATTCCCTAAACTGACATCTGTTTTACTGAGATGTCAGGTACAGACTCTGTCACTTACAGACTCTGTCACAAGGCTTTCTTAAGTGACACAGAAAAATCAACAAACTCAACACATATAAGAAGTTCATAACTACAATTTGACTTCCAGACTCAAAAGGGAAACACCTGAAAAACAAAGCAAAAGCAAACCACTGCAAGTACTTCTTTGAAGAATTCCCAGCTAAACTTAAGGAGAGTCATTTTCAGGTAAACTCAAGAATGTTTATTTGCCTCTCTGTTGTCTTCAAGCTGCAAGAAATTCCTTCAAAAGAACTTACCTGCATTAGCTTCAGTGCTCTTTTGAGAAGCCTAACTGTGGAGACTGTGCCCCAGCACAGTTCTTTTTGAAGTACTACCAAGATAGCCACTTCTGTGGTTAAGATTTGTTTCAAAAAAACCTTTGAATGACAACCATGATACATGCTGTTGTCCGGAAGTATTTTAATAACATGTTTTAATTCCTCACTTTTATAACTTCATTTCTAGGTTAGCAATGCTGTTGCTTTGGGAATTGTTTTTTTTTGCCTGTGTCAAAGTTATCTAACCTAAATGCTAAGTCAAGTCAAGATTACAAATAGGGTTAACCATTTCTTTTCACTTTCTTTGGAATACTTGCAAACTGAGACAAGTCTTGGGAATATCCAAATTTGGGCTATGCGTCCAAAGAGCCTACAAGTGACAGCAGCTAAAAATTAGCACCGCTGGTCTCCCAGGGCTCTCCATGGAGAAGCAGGTGACAGCAAGAAAACTGATGCCAAAAGACAGAGCAGAGCAATTAACTAGTGAGAGAATTTCAAATGAAAACACTCTTCTATCTTAACGTAGATGTTTAGGACGGGCTTCAACTAATTCTAACAATTTAAAAATAGTTATCTAACCATAACTAGTCAAGTAGTTACCTCTGCAGTTAATGAGCAGAGATACACCCCATAACAGGGAAATTTCTCCCATGCCATCCTAAGATGAAGCATGCAGGAGGGATCACTCTGTAACTGCCTGTCTTATTTTACTGATGATTAACTTTGATTAATAGCGTATCTTTTATATTAGTGCAAATTAACAAGACGAATTCTATCTTTGTTTTCTTATTTTTGAGTAGTAAAAATCTTAAGCCCTCAGGCCAGAGGTTATTTGGAGCCTATAGAATGGTAGAACAATGTAATTTGCCTTAGCATGTCACTTGTGCCACCTCCTTTTAATCTCTAACATATTAGCATATGCTACTCTTTATTACCTTGTTAAATGTGGCGCTCTTTATGTCTACAGAGTCACGTATGTTCTATTCTGTTAATGTGACTAACCTCCTTATTTGGTATTTTGCTTCTAGGTCCCACTCCTAGAAGGAGCTGATTATTTGAAAGCCTCAGCATTACAATCCTCCTAGCTTCAGGAAAAGACTTTTTAAAAAAGGATGTGGGCGTAGCCTAAGGACTTAAAATAAGAAGGTCTCTAAAAATAATCCATTTATGGAAAATAAGCTCATGACATTGTTAGACTTAGCCCATAACCCGCACTTCAAAATTCTCCTTATTTTTAGACCAGTTATTTAACTATACATGTATTTTAACCTTATTGATGGAAAGAAAGATGACAGCCATGGAATCATCTAGACAAGACACCAACACCTAATTTACATGTTTACTAGTACTATACACTGAAAGACGAGGGCTTGTTCTCCCCAGTAACCTCCCTGCTAGAATGATATCGTATTAGTGACTTCTCTGTATATTTTTAGGTCATTTTTTCATTCAATTGCTTTCCTGTGTGGGGAAGCTTCTAATAGGCACAGTTCCATCCACTTGCCTAACTTTACTGTAGTACTGAAGGCATATTGGCTGCACATAAAGGCTGATCTGCTAAAACAGCAAATACAAACCCAGCTCCTTTCATCATCATCTTTAGAGTTTGGGCATACACATGACATTGCACAAGGGCCAAGATGTTAATCTCAGGCTGTGGGTAAAGTTTATCTCTCAAAGCTTTATCATTCTATGTCTGTACTAGATAAACCTCACTGTAGATGTTTACTGTGAGAGCTGAAGAGTTCATCTACATATCTATTTGCATGCACATATCAGTCAGTTGCAGAAAAAATAGAAGAGAATAAGATTGGTAGAGCTCTCCATTGACACACCGAGCATGAACATTTATCCAGGAATCATAAATATGTATTCTGACAACGTTCTTCCATCCCAGTATGCAAGTGGAGACCAGAATAGAAAAGAATAGTGAAACACCCTCAGAAACCCATGGTTTCCAAGTATCTTCCTGGAATATGATATCACTAAGAACAGACAAACACAGGACATTCTCTGGAACCTCTGTAACAATGCTTTTTTTGTACAGGTGAAAACATATTCACACAGTCAAGTGCAAAAATATTCCAAGAGCTTATTAATCACAAATACAGAACAAACATATCAGTGCAACTGAAAATCATCAATGCTAATGCAGAAGGCATCTCTGATTAGAAAATGCTCAAAAATGATTATACAGATGAGCAAGCCTGATTTTTGGGATCATCTTTCTGCATCTGACATGTAAATGTAAATATTCTGATAAATCAGAGTACGAAGCAGCACAGTATAATACCAAAAGTTGTATTTTAGCTTAAATTGATTTGACCAACTTTTTAGTAAGCTGTGATTACCTGTATGTTTATCTGTCGCTCTGCAGACAGGTTGCAAAGTGGAGATGTAAAACATGTAAGCCATGTTTTGCAGAGTGGGTCAAAAACTCTTCTCTTTATACTAAAACTTCCTAGGACTAGTATGTTTGTGACCTTGGGGAAAGCAAAATTATATACGTAATTTAAAAGAGAAAGAAGAATTGGGAGAGCCAGGGGAGAGCAAAAGGAGTTAAATCTTGAAATTACTCTAGAAAAAAAACCCAGAAGCCATTTGCCTTTAATTCAAAGGACATTATATGTAAAGAATAGTAAACGCCATCCCTTTCTTGTCCCTGTTTCTCTGCTGAGTCATAATTACATCACATTTCACAGAACTGGAAAGTGGGTTGACCCACAGGACACATCTCTTGGCTGGGCAGAGCTGATGGCTTGCCATCTACTGGCTGGAACACACAAGTACCCTACATTCAATACTATGCTGCTTGACAGTTGGCCTATCAAAAAAATACATGCAGATTGGCAAGAGGAAGAAAATATGGCCCAAATAGCACATGCAATACTTCTCAGCCCAACAGACAAGCAAAGAGGTAGCAGCCGTCACCAAGATGAAGGGGTAAAGAAATGCAGAAGACGGAAAAGCAGGGGACAACTTGTGACACCTTATGCTTGTAGCTTAGAGCCTGCAACATGCCCCTGCTCTTTCCGAAGGATGCACACTACTCAGCTACATGTCTTCCCCTCTCTTTTAGGATATGCTAATTCCTAGCAAAACTAAAATTATACTACATGTTAACAGTTCCTAGGGTGATTATATATATAAGCATAAGCAGGTGCTCACACCTGCCCAAGGTAAGGAGGGCACAGATAAGTACATGGAGAACAAAACCTGGAATGCTGAGGCCCTGTTTCTGTGAATCCCTGATGCTCATGCATTAGCACTTTCTATGTCAACCTCTCAGGAATCAATTAAAAAAAGTCACATTCAGAATGCAGCACTTCAATAGCTCTGCTGGCAGAAACACTTTGATTTGTTTGACATTTACTGATCATCTGGTAAGCTGAATGCTGCAAATTCTAAGTTGCAGAAAGACAAAGCTAAAGAAGGAAAAAACAAATACCAGCACCATGAGGCTGGAGGAACAGAGAAGCCAGGCTAGCGTTCTATTAAATAACTTGAGACAACTCTACACATAAGCATGAGAATGTGAAGGATCAAGCACTAGGGATAAATTGTACTCACTGAAGTTCTTTCCTCCAACACCGAATGTCTTAAATGGTAATGTTTCCACTAAAAAAACCTCCATAAACTCTTCAGTGTAAACAATAATCCTCTCTCTCTTTTTTTACTTAGGCCCCTCTTCCTGCCACACTTAAGAGTACCTTATCAGGCTTTTAACAACAATGCCATTAATAAAACATTGTCTGAAAATCAGGATTAAAGTAATTAGAGCACCATGCAATCCCATCTTCAAATCCCATTAACGCAGACTCAGACCATCATTCAGAAACGGTTACAGAAAGCTTCATGAAAATAACGCTATTTTTAAACATTAAAGGATTCTGTTGTGATTTAACTCCAGCCAGCAACTAAGCACCACGCAGCCGCTTGCTCACTTCCCCCCACCTCAGTGGGATGGGGGGAGAGAATCGGAAGGAAAAAGGTAAAACTCATGGGCTGAGATAAGAACAGTTTAATAGGACAGAAAGGAAGAAACCAATAATGATAATAATAACAATAATATAATGACAATACTAATAAAAGGATTGGAATATACAAAACAAGTGATGCACAATGGAATTGCTCACCACTCGCCGACTGATGCCCTGTTAGTTCCCGAGCAGTGATCCCCCCCCAGCCCCACTCCCCCCAGTTTATCTACTGGGCATGACATCACATGGTATGGAATACCCCTTTGGCCAGTTTGGGTCAGCTGTCCTGGCTGTGTCCCCTCCCAACTCCTTGTGCCCCTCCAGCCTTCTTGCTGGCTGGGCATCAGAAGCTGAAAAATCCTTGACTTAGTCTAAACATTACTTAGCAACAACTAAAACATCAGTGTGTTATCAAGGGTCTTCTCATACTGAATCCAAAACATAACACTATACCAGCTACTAGAAAGAAAATTAACTCTATCCCAGCTGAAACCAGGACAGATTCAAAATACTATTCCATTTGTTCCTTCTCTTCATTGGTGCTCAGTTTCCATTACTAGCATGTGGCCACAGGTGCGTTTCAGTACTGATACATCAGTATGGGAGTTAAAAAATGGTATTCTGGAACTTTAGCAGCTTTGCATAGCTTTCTAAGCTATGCCCTATTCCATGTTTAAATATCTCAGCTTTGGGACTACCATTTTATTAATCAAACTACAGAAGAGGAAAAAACACTGAAGTGAAAGTAGATTTCTTCTTAAGCCAAGATATTTTAATAATTTCTTGTAAAAGGAAAACAAATAGAACCATATAACAACTTGAGCTTTTATGATACTGAGTTTTAATCAGTAGTTGTGACATTCCATAACTTTGCCTATGTATGCTAATGGTTCTTTAAAGAGAATGATAAGGGCTTTACAGTGGTTTAATAAAACACTTGGCAATGAATATGAAAAATATGGACAGCCATGTAGTATCACTGATGCTTTATTAACCACCATTATCAAATGTTTCAAACTTTGGTCAAAAGTGAAAACTTAATGCAGATACGCCTGGTACCACAGAGGCATAAAGTTCCATCAGGAATGTTGAAATATTTCTGTTGAGGAAAATACAAAGAGAATAAAAGCAGCAGACATTGGTTTTTTTGTGGGTTTTTTTTTTTTTTTTTTATATATCATCTACTACGTGAGATTATGGGAGAAATGTACCTCCAAGCCACTCCAACTACAAACCGGTACAGCCTTTTGCCTTCAAATGGAGTGATAGATAACTTTTCTCAAAAAAAAGAAACCAAAACAACTAGAACCAATTATTGAAATAGTAAAGTCTAGTCCTATACATTACCATTTTTTTCTTAATATCACTCTGACCATATATACGTGTTGTAGCAAATATTAAGATTCCAATGAAAAATTTCAACACCAAGATAAAAAACGTTAAAGGATCTAGAGGTGTTGCTGAAATTCTCCGCAAGCATCCCCAAACTACCAAATTCTCTTCCTTCTTTTATGACACCAAAGAATAAAGACTTTTCTCTATCCAGAAGTTTAAATGGTCAAAATGACTTTGATTTCCCAGCCCAACAAATAGAGTGGGAATCAAAGTATGGTTCAGAGGAACAGTAAGATCCTCAGGCTAGCCCTAAGCACACCGAAGAACTACCTACAGCTGCTGAATTTTTTTTCCTGATAAATGCACTAGTTACAGTTGTGCTTAGGTTTCATTTGAGAAAGACTGTAAACCAAAGTAAAATTGTGCAGTTTCAGTTTTTTTAAAAAATAAAAACATGTTTCCAGGAAACTACAATTTTATAAATAAAATGCGATTACTACATCTTTTCCCCACATCCTCTTATATGTCACTGTATACCCTTCTCTGCTCAGATGCAGTGAAAAAGTTTACAGTCAGAATCTTTAGCTTTACATTTAATCAAGTGTTTACACAATTGAGCCTGAATCACGTGACATCTTCATGTGACAAAAGTGTGAGAGGTATTAATAATTATTACTGGTTTCCATTTAAGAAAACTTAAATGGAAAGGATATTTGAGATATTTTTCAAGCTATTTTTCTAATTCATTTAATCTATTCCTCAGCAAGGCTACAAATAATTTTTGGATTATATAGAAAGTGTGGTTTGTTTTCAGTTAATAACACAGAGACGTTAAGTGTGTTTTTCCTATTAAAAAAAAAAAAAAAGGTTATTTTTCCTCCAAGTTGAGTGACACCAGTTAGTCCTTACAAAACAAAAATCCCATATGTCTCCCTGATAGGAAATGGACAGTAACATTTCACCATAATTTTAATGTTGGGGTTTATCATCAGCTATTTCACTGTCCTGCACTTTTCTTTGCTCAGTTTCATGCAATGCATAATGATACAAAACTCCCAGTTGTTCAGAAATCTATGACTGCAACATACTACGTAAAAATTAAGTACATCATTACTTGAGTCACCTTTGCCTTAGAAGGCATACTCACTATGCAGCCACGTTTGTACGTAAGATGGTAGCAAGAACATGGAGTTACAAATCTGGGAAGAAGTGCTGCACAGGCTGTACAAAATACAGTAACATCCTAGGAAGGGGTGGTTTTGATGGGTGAATGCTGACATGCACTCATCTTAGATACTCAAACAGTGGAATGACAGAGTAGGTTTCACAGGGAGAAGCTGATTTAGCAGCCCAATAAGCCATCACAATCCATGTTATTTTCCACATATGCTGGTGTAGCAGAGATGGGATCAGGAATATGGGTGTATGGGACCAGAAGCACTTACTGAAAAGGATTTCAGCTGAAGAAAACATAACAAACTTCAGTGCTTGACAACACACTGGTGACTTCATAAAGAATGACGAACATTTTTACTAATGTGGACCAACTATGCTGTCTCAATTGAAAGACAGGGATAATTCAGCTTTTATACCCTTTTGGACAATAATATGTAGTCCACTAAGTTAAATATCTTTGAATATATGCTTTGGAAACCTCTGAAAAAAGGCTTAATCTACTAATAAACTATTTCTCAAGATTAAAAAATAGCTTCACTATCTCCTAATTGTATTTTCCCTATGTAGTTAACTACAGCTAAGAACACAGAAAAAGAAATAGTCTTGCTGCATATCATTTAAAGTCAAATAATGATTATTCCTAGAGATTAAATGTGGTTCAGCATTTGCATCTATTTGCTGTCAGTGAAGCTGCAATGCACAGTAATCAGAATTTTGGCCTAATCCTGAAAAAAATTAATGGAACAATTGTCCATAAGGGAAAGCTATACATTTTAAATAGAAATTTAAGGGTCTTAATATACTTTTTAAAGAAATTTAAGGATCTTAAGTTCCAGAAATAATTTTTGCTATTTAAAAAAAACACCCTATGATTCTGCAAAGGTTTGTGAAGAAATTTTGTGACTTCTTCCTAGAGGAATGAGACAGAATTTTTTTATTTAGATGGAACCAAAAAGTCTTTTTTTTTCTTTCCATTTCTGTCTTCTCTGGATTGATAACAACAAGATACACTCAATTACTGCAGTTTATTCACATAAGAAAACCTTGTCTTAATGAGAACAAAATTAATAATGGTAAAATTTAAAACCACATCTACCTGAACCAAAGGCATACTTAAAGTGCCAAATATAATTTTTCTTAACATAAAGTAGGTCTGTTATTTTTTCACTGCATTCTGACCATATTATAAAAAAGTGCATCTATCAGTGGTAACCAAGACTATATCAAATAACCACAATAAACATTAAAAATTTGAAAAAAATGCAGTAAGGAGAGGAAACTATTTGCTATGAATCTGACTTTCCATTCAGTGTTGCACCTCTATTTAATACTACTGTTGAATCTGGATAATATTGATTCCAACATTTAGAGTTTATAGTCTAAAAGAGGTTAAAAATCATAATGCTTTGTATTTATGGTGTACCTATGAAGCTTCCTATGGGAAACACTGGTGTATGAACTTAAACTATAACTACCCACTATATTCTGTGTATTCATTAATGTATTGATTTTATGTGATACTATCCTGCAGGAGATTTGGTTCTGAGTTTACAATGATACTTAAATTCCATTTCCATATCATGCTCTTAAGCCTACATACTAAACCAATAGTGTCAAATTAAACATTTGTAGCTGAAATAAACAACCGTAACACGGCCAGTAGTACTACTGGGATAGTGGATATTATGGGGGCCAACATTTCCATTTAAATTCAATAGTAGAGCAAACAAGTTTTTTTATTAGTTGGCAGAACTGAGGGGAGAGGAAGGAAAGTAACAAAAATGGCTAAACCAGGGAATCAACACCCCCCCCCCCCCCCCTTTTCTTATGTCTGAAAAGAGGCCCCAATAAAACAATGCTATACAGGTCCCCCTACAACAGTCATAATTCAAAAGCAGGTAATATTTATTAAACACATGTGATTTGCAAGAGAAGAGATTTTTAACCAATTTTATATGGAGGATACTAGTATTTGCCTATTTGTACCTCTAAGACTAGTGAGCTGCACAATTTGATTGATGTTTTGCATAAACCACAGATTTTACTCTAACTACAGAAAATTATCATACAGCATGACTGACACAACTCATGGTCTTACCTTAAAGAGAAAAAAATCCTGTAATACACCTCCACAAAATAAACAATATATGCTTCCACCCCTAGCCCTTCTTCCGCCCTGCAGACAGACTCAGCGTGTGGTTCCTGAGGAATTAGTTGTAGAAGAACTCCCCTGCTGACAGCAAAATGCCAAATGCACGTCCTGCACATGTAATGTGTCTGACATTTCCACATCTCACCAGGTTAACGTTTCTGACAAGTACTTAAAAATATATGTCTTTAAAAATGTGTGTTTACTGCTGCCTTCCTAACTCCACTTTATAACGTTTTAAAATGCTATTACCACCTCCACTTTTGTCTTCTGATTTAGGTAGAAGTAATTGCTTTTTGAGGGTCAAATACCTTTTTGGAATCAATGGGTACATTTCAGTTGATGGACAGTACAAAATGTTCAAATATTACCTTCTTCATATACAACAGAACTGTTAAAACTGAAAAGAATCAACATGATTGACAGATTTAACAGGGGCAGCACTGAAAATGTTTTAACACCCTACCTTCTTTAGTGTTGTTGTTATTTGCAGTAGGAGACCTTGGGAAAATCTGCAAAATTTTCAAATGTAAAAGCAATTTCTTCCCTACTTCTATTTTTTGCCATGCAAGTACAAATTCCCAGTTGGGACCTTTTACAAACCAAAGAGGGATCTGGCACAGACACAGGATCAGTGCATCAACTATTGTAGTTGAGTCATTACAACAGTTTTTCTTAAGGAGCAGCATATAGTATTTGCAGAAGTGCAGTACTAAAACTCTATCTAACAGATTTTGTGCACACCTTCCAAAAATTCTTATGGCATTACACAAATGGACATTATATTAATTTTTCTTAGGACTTCTAAACTGTTTCTGGACAGTAGGTCAGTCCAACTTTAAAATGTGAATTATGGAAAGTGTTTTTATCTAACCCACCCAAGGAGACCCTTGGTTGTAGATCTGACTTCATATAAAATAATTCTAGTGCACATATACATATCTACACACATTTACATATGTTTTATATATGCTTTTGAATTCATATTTGAAATATTTTCTCCTCATTAAGTATATGGGTTTTTTCTCAATACTAATGGTATTGCCAATGACAGTAAGAGTCACTAACGCTAATTAAACTTTATGATTTTGCAGTGGGATTCATAAATTACTATAATTTCTTTTAGACATTGAATTGAATAATAAAGCATTCTTCAGTAACATGCTGCACACCATGAAAATGATGAAGCCAAAAAACCCAGAGGCATTTCTAAACTCTGCTACAAAGTATCTGCACCACTCAGTAAAGGCATTTTTTCCTTTCTGTACTGTCAGTCTTGTACTTTTTAACTTTGCCTGCCCCTGATAACGATAAAAATAGATTTCAAGGAAAATTAGAGGTTTTTGAACTTCCTTGGTATTCAGTCAGAGAGGTCATCCCTGTTTCAAAGGAAGGCAGACTTTGTTGGATGCAACAGAGAACACCAAGTTCTCCGTAAATTCCTGCTATCTGACCCAGCCACAACTACTCATTTTTCCTTCTAACTCACAATATATACTGACAAAGTTATAAGGAGGATGGCAAACGTTGTCATCAAAATACTTTTTGCTTGAACTGAAATCACAATATTTCAAAATATTTCTCATGAATCAACAAAGGAAATGAAGCTTATCATTCTACTTAACAGAGGATAATCAAGCTCAATACCCTTATGCAGAAAAGCTCTACCTCTGGTGCATGAGAATGGCTGCTGGTACAGCGCAAGCTTGAGAAAAAGAACTATGACATATTTAGATGCAAGATAGCCATGTCATATGATTTGCTGAAATACATTAAAAAAAATAGAGTATTTACAAATGAGGGTTTTTTTAAATCTGGTTTCACCTGAGTTAACCTCGTCAAACATTTATAGAAATAAATCTGGAGTACTCATACGCTTCCTCAGTGCCGCACGCATGATGTAGCAGTGGCCTCCTGGCAAGGGCTAAGGTATAACTGAAGCCATACCTTCTTAAACTGCTCCAATCGGATTGACAAAAAAAAAAGTGTATTTATTCCCTAAATCTGGCATCCAGTGCTCCCCTGCATCTCCCTGCAATTCCCTGTATGTTCTCTGGAAAGACAAAATTCTCCAACAGTCCACTGGAAAGGAATCCCAGAACAGCTCATTTTATTATGCTGGACATACTAGGCATATATAGTGGTGAGGGGAACATGAGAAAGGATAGAGTAACTTCAGACTGGCCTCACGTTCATGACCAAGATAGCGTTACATTGAAGACATGCACTTCAGGAGTTGAACTCTTTTTTTTTTTCCTCTGTCAGGATCAAACATTTGGTACTCTCTTCTGAACTGCACACCTTCCAGACTACCACTTCAATCCACAAGCTAAACTTCATCAATTGCTCTTGGCGAAAGATAAGACAACTTGGCCTTCATTATTGTTGTGGTTTAAGCCCAGGAGGTAACAAAGCACCACGCAGCCGCTCGCTCACTACCCCCCCGGCCCCGGTGGGATGAGGAGAAAATATAAAGGCAGGCTCGTGGGTCGAGATAAGGACTGGGAGGGATCACTCCCCACTCACAGTCACGGGCAAAAGACAGGCTCAACTTGGGGAAGAAACAAAATCAATTTAATTTGCTACCACTCAAACCCAAACAAGGCTATTAGGAAGTAAACCCAAACGTCAGAACACCTTCCCCCAGCCCTCGCGCCTTCCCGGTCCTCTCCCCCTCCTCCCCTGGCGGCGCAGGGCAGCAGGGGCCGGGGCCGGGGTCGGCTCCTCACCCCTCGTCTCTGCCGCTCCGTCCTCCTCAGGGGAGGAGGACTCCGCGCTCGGCCCCCGCTCCGCCGTGGGGTCCCTCCCGCGGCAGACAGCCCTTCACCCGCTTCTCCAGCGTGGGTCCTTCCCGCGGGCTGCGGTTCCTCACCAACTCCCCTGGCGTGGGTCCCTTCCGCAGGGTGCAGTCCTGCAGTCACAGACTGCTCCGGCGCGGGCTTTCCCTCGGAGTCCCGGCCATCTTGGGGAGCCTCCGCTCCCCTCCACGGGCTGGGGGGACAGCCTGCCGCCTCACCGCGGGGGCATCCCCTCCGCCCCGCTCCTCCTCCCCGCCTTCTGCACGGACCTCGGTGTCCGCAGAGGGGTTCCTCTCACTTTCCAATCTCCTCTCCACTGCAGGTTCCCTTCTTAAATCTGTTCTCCCAGCGGCGCTACCACCCTCACTGACGGGCTCGGCCCGGGCCAGCAGCGGGTCCATCTTGGAGCCGGGGAAGCTTCGAGCAGCTTCTCGCAGGAGCCGCCCCTGCGGCCCTTCCCCTGCTACCAAAAAAACCCGCACCATACAAACCCATAACAATTATAGTTATATTCTGTTCCTGCTTTCTTTCATCAGAAATACATTCTGGATTCACCTGTTTTAGAAGTTTTTAGTGTAATTTTTAAAACTTTGATAACTGACTGATTCCAGGCTCTCTGTCTCATCGGGGACCGAGAGTACCCCTGGCTCTGAGACAAGGTTAATAAATTTATTTATCTAAATACGTACTTGGTTCTGTCTTGTCAATCTGTTCATGTACTAGGGACAATGTAACCAACTAATTCTTAAGATATCAAAATGGTCAAATGTTAATCTCTTAACACACACTTAAGACATTCAAATACTATCATTATGTGAACTGTATTCTATACTTGCAGAAGATGAAAAGTAAAGTTATTTTAGAGACTTTTTCTGATAGTTTGGCTTCATTAGTCTCCTACTGTGCTTAATACTCCCAAAACAACAACTTACTGGTTTTTGTAATTAAAAAACAACAACAAAAACCCCACCACTAAAAAATAAAATAAGTCAGTTATATCATTCCTAACAGTCACAATGTAGTCTCAGACCAGGTAGTAGATCCTATGCTAGCACTATAAATATTTGTGAACAGGTGCCATTTTTGCCTTATTTTGCACAGTCCAGTCCTACTGCATGCGGCATGATATTGCAGCACCTGGTAGTATAATGTTACAACAGGTATCACAGCTACAGAAAAGTGATTTTGCACATCACAGGATTCTCAGGAGCTAAAAGAACGAACTTCTCTTCCTACATTCCCCTCTGCTTTTTAATATTAAGGCACATGTTTCTTATAAGGCTTAGCTATAACTCTGTGTTTTTGCAATTTCTAAGTTTTATCTTTGGGTCCTTTAAATTATCATCTCAGTTTCAGTAATATCTTTCCTTGGCATATAATCACTTTTTTATTAAAACATTACTGCAAATATTATACTGTATTGTTAACTGCATATTAAATTGCTTCATTTTGTTACAAAGTTCTTAAAGCCTAAAAAATTTCTTAAACTCTTATCTAGTTAACAGATTGAATCGTGATTGTGTAACAGATTGAAATCTCCATAATGGAAGTTCATATCAAAATTCCTCTGGAAGTCTGCTAGTTCTTAAATGAACTATTTAAGATGCAGGGGAATACAATTGTGGGGGAGCGGGAGAAAGAAGAAAGTGAATTAGTGGATTCAGTGAAAGAAAGGAACACAGCACATAAGATAACCGGACTTGTTGACAAGGGAGCTCAAAAGCACGGTGACGAAAAAGCTGTTACTGATTTATTTATTTTAACCACAGGATGGTAAAGAGTACCTGTCTGCTTGATTTAGGGATCAATGTGAAAAACACAAGCCTATCTGCCTGAGAAATTCTGTCTTACATCAGACGCAGCAAACCTGTCTTGCTGTGCCCCTACAAATACCTAACAGCATTCATAGACCTGTTGAAGGGAACGAGACAAAAAGAAGACACAGAAGCTTCTTCTATATTTTCATTTTATTATTTCTTTCCCCTGTTTTATTTACTAACATCCAGATAACCAACAGTATAGACTTAGCGTCAGTAGAAATTCAGATGCTAACCTCTAAATGGGCTTTTTCGTGCTTTGTGTTAAAAGTGCCACTTAAAGAATGCTCTGGGCACGCATATTCCCTGTGGAGTGTATATATATTATGTAGTGAAGTGCCATCAGTCAGGCACAGAAATATGAGTTTCAACGAGAAGAACAGCTGATACATTTCGACATACAGGTTACCAACATCTCCAAGCTACTGTAACTAAAAAGCAGAGCAAGTAAGATGGCCGAATGCCTGCAGTTCATCAATTAAATCTAGGCATTTAGCCTGGGGAATCAGGACCAAAGATTATATAAAAGTTTAAGCAGCCAACATGTTTAAAAAAAGGAAAAGAAAAGCAAATTCATGAGAGGAACAAAAGGAACATTACACTCAATGCTAAGGGTTTCTTCTCAATATTCTGTGTGACAGCACTGTCTATGGAACCAACACTGTCCAAACTGCACAGAATCATAGCACCAAACAAATGGGAAAGAGCTTTCTAGCACTGAAACACTGAAAAATAAACAAAACTTTATTATGCTTCTAACAGACGCAATCCTTTTCTTTTTCTTGTTTTTCCACATAGAGCAAGACTGACTATTGTACTCTCTGTCTTTGCCTAAACTCCACCAGTGTGATAATGTGATGTTGCTCTAACTTAACCCCATTAGTCTTTTGTCTCTCCCAAAGCGAAATGCCACTTCTCTTCTTCCCTTTGAGGTTCATCAAACAACCGTCTTTTTTCTTAATGAGACCGATCCATGTTTGCTCCTGCATATTGTGTTCAGTTAATGGGAAGATTTTCTAACACTATAAAAACCCTTCTATTATTTGTTCCAGTCAGCTTTGTATTCTTTTCAATAGCTGTTTTAACTGTTACCTTTGATAAAATGTTCCACATCCAACATGTTCTACTTCTCAATAGTCATCCCTCCCATGAACTCAACCTTATTTATGTCCCTTCATCATATGTATATCTCCTTTCCTCAATTTCTTCCTTTCTCATTGTATTGTACATGTTTAAAAAACCAAACCCAGAATGTACGGTGAAGGCACTGATCAGGCAGCCTGCAGCAAAGCACTACACATGAACTGATGCATCAAAACTATAATTTAGGTTATTTGTCAACAATTATACTTTTAAATATTTGCTTTGCTGATTACCAATAAATCAACAAATGGCCATTATCAGAAAGAAGCAAGTTAATCTTGTTGTTTACTTTTGCTGGTTTTTAGCTACTTATCAATGAACAAGAATGAAATTATGTTTACTAACTACTCAGGTGGGTTTTTTTCAATAAATATCAGGAATATGTATAAAAATAATATCAAAGTAACTAGATTAGTGAGAGTTTTATATAAGCGTACATGCACAGTGTGAAAATATTATAAAATTCACTAAAATTACTAGCTTCTCTTCTAATGTGAAATAGCTTAATGACTTACTTAATTTAAATGTAGACTCCTGTGGCTCAAACAAGTTGCTCTGGCAGCCAGACATTAACATGATAGTGTCAAGTCTCAGATAAATCCTGTTTCCATGCCATGCCACCTTACGCCAGAAGCAACAGCGGCACAGAACAGTGTGGCACAGAATGGTAGCCTTACACTCACCATGAGAGAACATGACTAATCCTGGAAAATATCCAATGTTATCAGGCACCCCATATGGATGCTAGACGTTTGCTGCTGCTTTGCTCACAAAGCAATGCTAAGGAGCCCTAGTGGTTTAAGTAATATTCCTGATTTTCTTTTAAAATAGATCTCATGGCTCCGTAAACAAAATATAAGACAGGATACAGGAGCTCACACAATTGATTCCAACCCCTTTGTATATAGCATGCAAAAGTTGTTTTGCTTCAGATTACGGTGTACATGAGTCCAACAGTTTATGTCTGATTTTATCTTGGTGAATACCTAGTAAACTTACCCAGCACTGAGAAATGTCTCATGGGTATTGTTACTTCAGTTCTCTTACGTCCTTTCCCCATCAGATATCATCTGAGTTCTCCCAAATATGCTGGCCTGCTGTAGTCTAACCACTACAGCATTTACCTTGAGCAAGTTTTCAGTTTTTCAAAGTAACCTGTAACTATGACAGGATTTACTAAAACAGTTTATCTCTCCATATTCTATGCCCTTGACAAGAAGAATACATGCCTCTTCACAAAAGGCTTAACATCATTATTCAAACATCACCTTTTACCAAATTCCCTTGTTTCAGGCAGTCTTATGGAACTTCTCTGATAAAATTTTATTTTCCCAAGAAATAGGAGTTAGGGCTGGAAGCTGAAGAATTCCTACTACAGTCTGAAAACATATATCATACAACAATTAAAAACCCTCACAATCTCACTGCATGGGACTGCAGAAACCAAACAGTAACCATAGCTACTCATTTCAATGAAAATGAAAAGAAATAGCAATGAATAACAATGAAAGCATAAAATAAATTATGAAGAACCACACCAAATCCTGAAAGCTAAGAAAACCTTCTTAATGTAAGGGTAAAGAACATGTGCAAAAGAGCCAGCTTTTTGGTTTGATTTCCCATGGGCATATTTATCTCTTCAATAACATATTCCAAAAGTATATGTAGGCATCCATTTCAACATTTTTGGACAGGACACAAACAGGAGAATTTACCAGCTGTGTATTGTTGTCTGATAAATAACAAGAAATGCTCAATTCTTGTCATAACCCCGTTACATTCAGGTATGTATAGTAACAACTCTAGCAGAGAACTTAATGTGAAGAGAATGAAGAAAATAGTTTGTTACAGTCTTGTGAAACCTAACACAGCACCAGATTCTCCATGACAAACTTACACAAACCATTCCGAGACTAAAATTTTGATCCAGTGCTGGCAGTCTGCCAGTTTGTAAAGCAATTGTTACTGCTGACCTTCCCTCCCACCTTGTAGATTTACTAAATATATGCCATGCAGAAAAAGGTCAGCCAATTCTCTCAAATAAAACATGGGAGGTACAGGAGGATTTAGATCTTGTTAATTACCTCTTTACAGGGTAATTTCTAGTATTTTAATTCTTATTTATGTATGGAACCAACATCATGTTATGAGGCAATGAACCTTTTGTTACAAATAGCAACAGGGCTCCATAACAGGCCTGCCTTTAAAGTCTGCGAGTCTAGGGAAATGCAGTTGTTTATCATCTGGCATCCTGATACAATTTAATGTTTAACTAATGCAGAAGTTGAAGTACTGCTGTCTCATGTGCAACAGAGAACTTTGTGATATGATAACATTTTTTGATGATATTTTATAACATCAATTCTGGGAAATACCGGAAATTTGGTATACAGGTGTCATTTATTTCAGAATGGTGTGTCATTACTCCTTTGCTATTTGTGCTGCTGGAATAACCCACAGGGATACAGTGGACCAAGCAACGATCTGGGTTCTGAATAGATGGGAAGTTCCAGAAATGATGTCAAAAGGCTCAGTAGCATAAGTGCCTATACTTAGGTCAAGATTATTATGATTTCAGGAAACAAATTACAGGGCTCACACAAATTAATTATCTTCTTTCTGTGCCACCTAGAAATATAGGGAGATATTACTACAGACTCGTAGAACAATTAAGGTTAAAAGGGACCTCTTGAGGTTATCCAGTTCAACACACCAACCTCAAGAGCCAATCTCAAAGTTCGATAAGGTTAACTTCTCACTCATTTTCATTCTTGATAGAAATACCCACATTTTGTAACTTCAGATACTTATTTTTGGTACGTCAAATAGGAGCAGAAAGAGGAAGAGATGAGCTTAGAGCCCTTACCTTTGTTACTGACTACATAAGGGGTCTAAATTTTGTTGGCACAAGCATATCAGATCCTTTCACACATGCAGACTTAAACAATAAGCAGTGTTCTACTCTTTCCGTGTACAGTATGTTTCTATGTTTAGAAAAATTATGCAGTGTGCTTTTACATGAATAATAGAGATTTTTTCTAGAACTTAAAAATTTGTTATTTACTGAAACCTATATGAAATAGATGACAGCAAGACACAATGTTCAAGTGACTCCAGTGTCAGAGCTTCAGGCATTAGAGTAAATGTTTCTCTTTGTCAGATCTGGGACATTCATAACTTATTTGTAAATCGGGAAGACTGTTTCAAAGCTCCCCCATTCAATGATGAAATCACATTTTCCTGGTAACCCCAAGCACGTCATTTATCTCCATCAGAAGAAAGCCTTCAATGAACAATAAAGCAAGTGTTACCACTTTTCATTAACAAGAAATCTGCTAGTAATCATGACTCTCCCAATCTACAAGGGATACGGATGGGAGGGGAGGGATGGGGGAAGAAATGTGAACATATATGAACATGAACAAATACTAAAGAAATAGTTGTCATTTTCATATAACAAAATAACTTCGAAAACTGTGATTTAAAAATAAGGACCTGCCTTCTCCGTTTCTTCTTATGTTTTTAGCAACTCTTGTATGTTAACTAATATTCTGTCTCCAATTTTTTATTGGTATCTAAATGCAAATCTTGCATTTTTTCAAGATGAGTTATGAATAGCAAGTTACATTTACAGGAAATACTGACATTTCCTTGAAGTCAGATTTTTTTTTTCTTTAGAAAGAAATGATGAAACAATAATAAAGTCATTTGTCACATCACTTCACTGAAATATGTGCCACTTACACCAACACGGATCAGCAGGTGCAGTGCTGCTACTAGGGATACTGCTATACTCCCTCCTGCTATTACTTGCAAGGTAAAATTTATAATACATCAAGATGAAAATTAGAAGTGGGATTGAACAACCTTACCAAGCTATGGAACTCCAGGGTTGCAGATGTTTAAGTACAGACAAATTTAGAAGAAAGATGATTAAAGTTGCATTTGTACAAAACATATTAATCTGTCAAAAAACAACTGATACAACCTCATAGGAATATTTTAAATAGCAACATCCTAAGGAAAGAATTATTCAAAACTCTGCCTAGGATATGTGAAAGCTCGAAGTATTGTACACAAAGCCACCAACATAACTGAGTGCATGAATATCTCAGTGCTACATAGGAAATCCCAGCTGGGAGCAAATCAACAATTTGAAGAAGTATAAACTAATGTCTGAGCTGAATTTAAGAAAAAGATTTCAGGTTAAAATCCAAATATAATTAGTATCACATTATACACATACACAAAATCTCCTTTATTGAAACTTCAGTAGCATTTATTTCAGATGTATAAGAAAAGTGAAGGTCATGCTGCATATAAAATAATACTTTAATCCAGGGACTAAGTTACAGAACTTACATCTACACAAATAAGAGAAAGTTCAAAATCACCCCTACATTTTCTTCTGTATGTACCTGCTATGACACAAATACCTGAATGGCTAATGCCTTCTTCCACTTTAAGAACAGCTGGGATCTCTCTCAAAAAACCCCAGTCAAGCTGTTAGGGGTTACCATGGTGCTGACTGGGCCTAAGCTTCTTGTGGAAAAAAGAAAAAAAACCCCAAAACCCCATGCAGACAGAAAAATAAAATAACCCACCCCAAAATGTAAATCTACAGAATAAATCATTCTTACCATCAGGAAATGCAGGTCTTAAATTCAGAGTCTTGCTTTTGAGCAAGCAAGTATGACATCCTCTGATTTTACCATACAAACAAGAATAGGATATTTGTATTTTAATTAAGTACCTTTTAGCTTTTAACCACTGATTAAACAGTTTCCACGCCTTACAAAGATACACTTAAAATTCTTTCAAAGATATCTCTAGCTGTCAAAGCTTAACTGGTTTATGAAATAAAATAATAATAATAAAAAAAAATTTGCCAAGGAAAAACATATCCTGACCCAGCTGCGGAAACAGGACACCTTGGGATAACTTAAGATCTGCCAGATACTTAAGACTCATGGGAACCAAGTATCATATGCTTTGGAGGCTTCTGGAACACCAGAAAAAGAGTGCAGATAAAACTATATTAGGCAGCATTATACAGGAAAGGCAGATGCTGTTCTTAAATGCATCCAGGAGAATCCTACTGATTTATGTACTTTGCTTTTACACTGAACTAAAAGAACCATGTATATTATATTCCCAGCTAACCGCCCCCCCCCCCCCCCCCCCAGTACTGTTTCAATCAATGTATAAATTGCTTGCTTTCACCACAGTTCTGTTAGCTTTTGATTAATTTTCACCTCTAGTGTACTAATTGTTGAGTCCCTTAGCTGGCTGATTAGAATCCAATACAAAGTGTATGCTGGGCTTCTTTTCAACAAATTCTTCAGCTTATTGAAAAAGAAATTATGTTGAAACAGCTGTTAGAGTATGTTTAGTAGTTAGTTTACTCAACTACATCTTGTGCATGTTTAGCATAGATTAATTACATCCTATGCCTCTTAGCATGGTCACTCAGGAAAGCACAACCTGTGTTGCAGTCCAAATTTACAGTCCTTTGTCTTCACTTGCACATGCATTTTGGCACAATAAACATCTGCTCACACTACCACTCATGAACTTTTGCGTAGTATGAACCATACATAGCAACGACAATGACAAAACACTATGAAGGCAGTGAGGTATACATAAACAATTCATAAAGTACATGGACATCTTTATTATTTAAAAAACTAAATTCACTAGAAACACAACTTAGTTTTCCTTTAATGGAATTTATTTTTCATGTCAGGGTGCTTACGACCCTTTGGATACCAAGTTGATTAGGTTTTCAACTAACAAAAAAGTGCCCACATATGACAGGCATTCTAGTAAAGACAGGGTGAGCTTACCAGAGATTTTGTTCTTCTCCAACCTCCAACAAAGTACTCGTTGAACAGTGTAATTTACTTGAAAACTTAATTTTTATAATATTCATCAAAGAACTCAAAGAGCACATCAGGAATGTTAAGATCTTGAAATACGATCTTTTTCAAATACTCTGCCCTCTTTAGGAAGCATACTCGGCTTATGTCCTTGCTTCTCTAGGTTCTCAGTAGCCAAAGTCCCCATCCGGATCTGTTACTATATAGAAGATGTATATATACATGTAAAGTGTGTCAATCCTAGTGCTACAGTGTAACACTTCAGTGTATTTTTCCCCCAGTTTCTGGACATGGAACCTTTTTCCATAATAGAAGAAAAACTTTGGGTTTGTATCTCTAAGTTATAATAAACAACAGTTTAAAACCAATACAATTTTACTACCTCTTTAATCACACCTTCTGATGTAACATGCTTAAGAAGTGATCTACCTTTAAGCTGATAGGTTCAAACATTACTTCAGCAAATTAATGATTAAGAATTAACCATGCAGTGAACCACAGCTGTGCATGTGCTGACACTAGTGTTTGCTTCTGAGATGCACTGCCTGGAAAGGAGTAGACAGCTGAGCTTTGCGAGAGAACACCCAGCTATAAGATGACACAGGGGAATCTAAAAATGCAAGGTGAAATAGAAAAAAAATTAACCTTGACTTTTGACAACTGGAGCTTACCAAGATGTGGATTATGAAATCAAATTGGTTTTTATTTTTAGCCAATATCCCTCAACATGAAATGTAACTTAATTACCATATCCTGTCACAGACAGTAATAGTTGCCACATACGAGGCACAGAGGAAAAAGAGACATACTGTTACTTTGGGCTAAAGAGAAAAAGCTGACAGAGATTAAGTTCAAAAGTTAACATCGTTCTCGGAATTCATAAAGTTAAATTCTGTATGTTTTTCTATCAGAAATAACAGAAGAATGGAATTCATTAAATATGTATCTATAAAACAAAATTGAAATTATATTACAGACTCCCCTCCAACTAAAATAAGCAGTCATCTGCCACTTTTATTAAGTGATACCACTTCGAGAGTAGTACCTGCATTTTCTACGCTAAGCAGGTAAGGCAAAGAGAGTTGTTCTAGCCACAGGTTCACACAGTACATCTGAATACCAATCAGACTAGTGTTTAAAAAAACAACCAAACAACCAACAAACAAAAAAACCCCGAAACAAAACACAACAACTTATGCTGTTTGTACAATCTGACTTTCCTGTGAATGTGAAGAAGGCTTAGAAAGAGTTGTGCCACAGTGCAAAGGATGATAGATGGATATCAAGATAAGGACAAAAGCCTATTCAAGTCCTGTACATTACAGTAAGCAAGACAAAAAGATCTTCTATACATGACACTTCAGAAAATGAATGGATTGAGATGTTACTCTGAAAAGATTCATTTTATTAAGCACAAATTATTAAATTTTGCATTTCAATAAGCTTTGTCTCCTATCATTATATGACCTGTAATCTTTCAACTGCACAAAACATTCATTGGCTATGCTCCTTTAGCTTAATAATGGTTGTAATTTAAGTAGCCTAAGAACAGAAAGGTTTAAAGAAATAATTTTGTCTACTACAGAATAAGAAACTGTGTATCATTTGTTAGAGGTCTCTTGACTGTGCCTGGAATCTTCTTAGACAAGTACCTCTTTAACCATTGTCCTGCAGCCAGGTGGGAAATACTGCTCCGCAGTCAATTCCCACCTTCTACATATACTAGCTGAAGGGCAGGCCCTGCTGAAGGCAACAGGAACTGTGCCACAGAGTTCAGGGACACAGACACATACGTATTATTCCACTGTATTTCCAGATTTGGGTATAAATATAATTCAAGGATATATTTCTGTATATGTAATAATACGTATTACACAAAACCACAGCTATGCATGTCACCTTGACACACTACAAATACACACGCTCCTGTAATTTGCACAAAGAGAATTCTTTTCATCTATAAATTAAAGAAATTCAACTGGGAGGTCTAACTAAGCAAATGGGAAACTACAGAGAAAGTATACAAAGTTAAAGTTGGGTAGGAAAAGTTATCCAGACTGAACTTCTCTCATATTTTGCTGTTACAAGTTTAAAAGGCTCATATGTGGTTACCTGAACTGTTCAAAGTTTTCTAATTTTATGTAGTAGGAACCTTGTAAAAAATATGTTTGGTTGGTTGGGTTTTTTTTAAAGACAGACTCAATAGCTAATTAAAATCTTATCCAAGAACAGCTTTTTGGAAACACCCGTATGTAAACAGTTAAAGAAAGCCAAGTAGGTATTTTAATAAATTCTAGGATTTCCAGATTAATTTTAGAAATTACATATCTTTAAAGAGATCAGGTAAATGTAATTCTTTTTAATTTTCTGGAATAGATCATATTCTAGGTTTGCCTCAGTTGAGCTCCAAAGCATCAAACAGTGAAATTAAATGGACTTCCTCCTCCCTATATATGAAATGGGTTTCTACACAGCCCAAACAAACCAAAACCAAATACTAAAATGAACTCTAGGGGTTTAGTGAAATATTGGTTCTACTCTATCTTCGTTTTCAAAAATGTCTTCATGTAACTGAAAAAGACAAAAATATCTATGACTGATAGAAGTATATCATTGCAAATATCAGTTGACAGTAACACCAGAAAGAGTGCTTGTAGGAATAAACAGTTTTTGAACACATATCTATAGTCCTGATGGTACAGGCTAAACCTCACACGCTGCACTATTCATCTTACTTTGGGAATCAGGTTTAAACATATTTCTAGCCTGCTTATGTTAATGCCAAGAGACTTAAACTTGAGCAGTATAAATTTATGGCAGATATGGGAAAAATAAAAGGAGAGTAGGTCACTATGTCAGGAAAAGCACACAGTGGTCTGCCCTGTATTACTCTCTTGGGGGATTCCTGGTATATTGGGTAGGGCACTTCTGAAAGTAACAGCACCTTAACGATGACAGTTTCATAGAAGCCCTTATAACTCCAGAAAACAGCTAACTGCAAAGGACTTACATGTAGGGAAAAAACCTATAATGTATCTTTTAAGCCTACAGAATATGTAAAAATAATAACTTTCCATAGAATCCTGTGCTTACATGCCTCCTCAACAAGGAGGCTGAATAAATCTTCATATCAACAGGGCTTGGAATAAACAACCCCTACCTTTATTTAGTTTATTTTTGGCAGTTTTAGTGGAAACGCATTAAAAACATGTTCTTAGACACACAGCACAGTTTTCCAGGGGTTAAACACATTCTAAATTCCAGCAGTGTGTCTAGCAAAAGGTTATAAACTTAAAGTTAGGTAAGTAGGGTAGGTAACTAATCTTAGCTGGCTAACTCATTGCAAATGAGAAGTCAAGTCTTTGCAACACACTCTAGGGTGAAAGAGAAAAGGCACATTTCAGAAATGACATTTTCTCTAGATCCACAATGTAACAGAAAGTGAACGATAAGAGACAACATTTCAAAGGGATCTTGAAAAAGTCTGAGTACATAATACCATCCAGTTCTTCTGGAAAACCTGTAGTTAACAGGAATTCCAGGAACTCTAACCTGGAATTCCTACCTCAGGTTGAGGTTAGAAAAAAGTATGAATATTGAAGTAGATATTTCTATAATGAGAACAATGAAGGTGAAGGAAAGGGAATTTCTAAATGCTGATTTGATTGTCATGTAAAATAATGCTCAGAAGCATGACCTGGTCAAGGAACCAAATTTAGAACTGCATTTAAATTAATTAAAAGCAGACTAGGGAATGAGCTAAGTACACATATTCAGCCTACAAATTTTAAAAATACATTTTTTTCTATATTAATTTGACAAGGAAAACAGAGGTAGAAGCATTTGATAATTACGCTGCCTCCATCTTGTTAACATAAATTCTCTAAATTTTCTAAGAAAACAGTTTAAAATTTACTTAGAAGCCACAATACCTCAAATTCAGACCTTTTATATTGTTACAATAAAGCTAAATCATGGAGGAACGATAACTTCAGGGATGTTTGAGGCTATAGTAATTTCTGTACTCCAACAACCTACTCCAACAAACTGATCACAGAACTGCTCTAGTGCTTTACCAATCCAAATACTTTTTCCTACCCCAACTTCTCACTCTAGAGAGCTAATCCACCATAAAGTCTCAGTGAACTGTTGAATGTCGTAACTTAAATGCAAAACCAAAATATCCCCAATCAAACCAGCTACAACCCAAATGCTCGTGCTCAGGAATGATTTCACTTAAAAACCCTGAAGGTGAACAACAGCAGCTGTTTTTTATATAACATTTCTTAATTCATATAAAGCAGCTCAGCTGCTTAGATTTTGTCGATTTCAAATTTTGTCTGTATGAATCTCCACATGTATTTAGTGTATCTGTGTACTCACACTTAAGAGATATTTCTGTCCTTTCCCATTACTTCACATTTAACTTTGAGACCGTTTGATTTCTACTACCACCACAGATTTAGAAGGACGTATCTGAAAAGGCATGGTAAAGGAAAGCAAATAACATTTAAATTTTTTGTAATAATTAACATTTGCAGTACTTTTCATATTACTACTACATTACTCAACTAGCAGCATTAACCACTCTGACAACTACACATGCCTGAAATGACATCACTTCCTAACACCGCAGACTTGACCAACTCTGAGCCACCTTAAAAGGAATGTCAATAATACATATCACAGAAGTGACTTAGAAAATTAAGAAATCAATACATGTCAATCCTGTCTATCTTCCTTAGATTCACCTAAACCTAGCTGAAACATACTTTCCTTATTTCAATTCTGCCTCTGCCGAATTTACATCTTTTAGCCTTTATTACATGTAGCAGTACGGTACAGTCGTGGAAGTTGTGGTCTTAATTTCCTGTTTTAGTCTTAATTTCTTCCTGTATTCAAGAGATTGTTGATATAAATCCTAAATTTAAGCTACAAAAATGCAGGTGTATTGAATATTGCCTTTAAGATATGGAACTGAAAATTTTTTACAGAAGTAACTTTTAATCAGACATAATGTTCAGAAACCAACCTACGATGAAGCTAGTTCTGAGTTAGATCTATGAAATGAAGGATCTGAACCTTACCGTTAAGAATAGAAGACAATGAAAAGTTTGACTGCAAGTGCAGTTCTGATACTTCTGACAAGGCTTTCTATAAAGAGAAGGTGGCCTGACAGTGGCTAAAAGAAGAGATGCCTTTTATTACTCTGAATACATCAATTCTAGTGACTAAGCCAGGCACTCAGTAAATTTGAACATGTGGCTGTTCAGTCTGTACTGTGTAATAAGCTGTCAGGGAGGCTGCACAACCTGGTTTTACTATTGAAAAGAAGCACCAATATACGTTCCCCAAACTGATGATGATATCACATGATACACAAAGTCAAATTTCAGAATCAAAACTCAGGGGCAACTAATCTTGAGAATCGCCAAGTATCCTTTGAGTGGAAAGAGGAGGGAGGGCAGCAGTACAGTTTTGCCCTAACAATGAATATATTACAGGGCTCAAAGAAAGCTGAAGATTTTGCAAGCTAGATAGGTAAGTGATGAAGATTTCTGGTATCTAAAGAGAAGAAGGCCACCTGATTTTTTTTCCTAGTTGCAGATCATTTAGTTTTCCAAAATGCACTTTCCCACTTCCACATCCTATTTAATCAAATAAAAATCATGCTTTGTTAAAAAAAAAAAAAAAAAAAAGGATTATGTCAGTGAGTTTCACTAAGTCCTTTCAGGGGCCTCCTAGAATTAACACCACATTCAATATTTTCATTAATAAGGACCAAATAGTTCAAGCCATGTGGGATGAGGCACATGTTTTTTCCTACCCCAGACTTTGACTGAGAAAACAAAGCTTTCATTCTAAATAAAAAAAAAATGAACCAACTATAATCAAGTATGGCCAGATTCTGAGCATATACACTACAGAAAAACCTGTCTCTGAAGCACATTCACTCTACTGACCCATCATTCAAAATCTAAACAATTATATTGGGATCAAATACTAACTCCTATCCATCCTGTTTAAGGAAATAAATTTTGAAGCAGCATGAAAACGTATTACCAGATATGGCTGTAAGTCTTACTGGCAGGAAAAATACTGTGAAGTTGGTTGAAAATACTGAACTCACTTTTGCTAGTAAGGAAATGGATATCAAGAAGCGTGCTGTGTAAGACTCAGCTTTTCAGCTCTGCTTATTATCCCAAGCAGATTTAATTGTTCAGATACAATAAGCCCATCCACTATCTACATTTCTGTCAAAATGCTTGGCCTTCCACTGACAACCTCTGAATGTAATTATGCATCGTCAATGTAAAAATCTTTAACATGGGGAAGAGTTCACAAGTAACATAGTTTAAAATAATTTACTGTCATCATTTCCTCATTGCTTCTCCATATTAAAGAAATACAATGTAATCAGTTTTGGTTTACTTACTACTATGGCATTAGAGACTATAAATATTTTGCCCCAGATGCAGATCCAGTTTGGAATAAAGCACATTATATTTCCAGTTGATAATCCAAACAAAAGAAAGTGCTTATAAAAGCAAGATACGGAAATTCACAAAGAAAGCACTGGTCAAGCTCCCTCCACTTTTACCCTAGCAGTGGATATAAGTAAACCTAATCTAAGGAATTATGGCACTGATATAAAAAATATCTGTATAATTTTTTTTTTTTACATCAATTTTTCTTGTCTCCCTCCTTATTCAAGTTTCACAGCATACATATGGGTATGAATAAGCAAGGGATTCTTCACCCTAACTTCATGCACAGCAGCTTGAGAAATGTTTCAGATTAACATAAATGATAATACACATACATAAGGCTGTCTTTCAAAGAGGTTTGATAATTCATAAATGCAATGTTTACACCAAATCAGGTCAAGTCAAAAGGTTTGTAATATAAGTATTTAACTTATGTAAATCTGTTTATCACTGCTAAGGAACATGGGATGACTTCAGCTGCTCACTATCTAATATACGCAGTACACATTTAGTGCAACTCGCATGAATTCTCATTCCAATTTTTAATTACTATGCAGTCTGTAAAGACAAAAATCCACTAAGTCAGATTGCTCTTTTTTTTCTTTTATCAGAACAATTAATATTAATCGCATATTACTTCACAGGCACTGCTTTTCTACACATTCATTATGAAAATAATAAACTGAATGAAATTTGAATAAAAGTATTAAAATAACTGTAAGTACAGACATTTATCCTTAAACATATTTCTATCAATATTTCCTTAGCCAGTGTTCATAAGGAGGTAATGCAAAGCTTCATTTATACTCACTATATGTTTCAGGACTCCCAACTAAAAAAGAAATGGTAATTCCTTTTAAAATTGTTTATATTATGTTTTTTCCAGACATAATTTTCTTTTTATACTGTATACAGTTTTACTTGCACAACTTGTCAAAACACTTTGTGAAACCATAGAAGAAGGACAAGGATTTCATACCATTAAACAGACCTTGGTGGCAGGAAGGGAAGACATTGAATTTGTTTTTACTTGAGATTTTTAAATTTTTAGACAAAGAATCTGAATTCATCTCTCTGTGTAGTCGATCCTGGTTTTTTACCTACTAGAGAATATAGTAGACAAAGGTTCTTTTTTCTAAGGTTTCCAATCCATGGCTTTAATTTCTATCTCAAAATCTTAAAATTAAATATCCACCCATCCATATGGAGATCCAGGCATTTAGTTTTTTGGATTTATTAAAATCTACTTATACTGATAACAGCATAGAGACATATGATTTGGCAGAGTAAGCACAGGTTTAACAGCCTAATTGCTTGGGTTTTGTATAGTGGATCATTATGTTAATGCCTCTGCAGTAAAGTGCTAAATAGGAATTCCCACAAGAAAGACTTCTCATTGCTGACTGAGAAGGAAAAGGTAGGACATACTGGGGTAATTTGGGAAGAGACTGCTCTTCAGGGACCCAGGAGAGGAATCTTCAAACCAACAGGACTACCAAGCTCTACCAAAGGGAAGAAAGCATGCCACAATACAAAACACCATGGATTCTGACTTTGTCTGAATAACCCAGGGACACCAGATGATTACATCTTGGCTTACAACCTGGCTTGGAGGAAAGATAGCTTCACAGAGCTTTGCAGGATAAAGACGTACTCTATAAAAGTAAACAACTCCGCATGAATGTAGAATTTCTTATTGTACAGTATTCAGCTGGATCTTGAGATAAACCTCATTATTTTGTTCTGCAGTTGCAATGATGGCCCTGTACGTTATGTTCCCTTAAATACTTTCTCCCATCTGTCACTGATCCCACACGACACCTGAACCTGCTCTGCCTTCACAGCCACAGATTCATGGACGTGACAGAAAACTAGGCTTGCTTAGACGTCTAAGAATGTCATTGTGGCAAGATTTTTGCTTTGATAAAAGAAAGACTACATGAGAAGTTTTCCATGATAACCAGGTATTCTGAAAGAATAAATATAAGCTTAACATTTTTGATCCAATAATAAATTGGATAAAAATAAAAAAATAAATAAAAGGCATCAATATAGCTATCTGTTTTGTAAGTTCCTTTTAGTAGTTTAGTATTTCCTTCAGTTTCCTGAAAAAGTTTCATTATTGTTTTCCCAAAACTTATGCCCACATTTAATCACCAGAAATGCACCTCCACCACACAGCAGATGTGTCATTAACTATTTCTGAAAAAAAGTGAAATAAAATCACCCAGCATGAGAATACTATGGAATAAGTCAACACTAGCAGATGGTGTTTATTTTGTCACTGCTTGTGTTAAAAATTACCACCTATTTCATCAGTTTCTTTAAGGTAGAAGCTTCATGTAAAAAGTGGAAAAGCTATTTTTTATAAGCTGTCACAGAACTCCTTAAAATATAAGTTCTTGTTTTCATGGCTTCCAGTTTTCTAGGACATGGTGCAATACACAGGAGATCGGTTTGTATAAATCTGACACGATCGAGTATTTTGCTAGCAGCTCAGTCTTTCAACACACAATCTGTTTTGTTTCTCAAGCAAATTTGCAAATTCTTTAGTTCAAATACTGGTGTTTTCAAGACAAATTCTGTAACAAGTGTTAAGTCTGCTCCTAGGAGAGGCACCTGGTAGAACTGTCAGCTTGTTTTCTTCTAGGAACCAATATGCAAGAGAGTTTTACTTCCCCCTCAGAATTTCCTACATTCTCATTATTTTATTTTATCGCACACTTTTGGCTTTGCGGTTTACATTCTTTGGTTGATTGTTTCTTAACAAAACAGCATGTTGCATGAAGAGCAATTGTACGACCTGGACTTGGCTACTTAAAGAAATCATTGCTAAAATCCCATGATAAAACCAGGTTTTGCTCGTGTATTTTTGAAAGAATTTCCATTAAAATGGAAACCCCCCAAAACCTCCCAGAAATGCAAACCCATATAATCCTCAGTAAAGCAAATCCACATTGAAAGCATCAAGGTGAACTAAATTCCTCACTACTGTGATTTAAACAGAATTATGCTATCCACAATATCCATACACAGTATTTCAATACAATTTGCAACAAAGTAAAAGAACTTATTTATATCTGAAGGTTGCTGGACACCAGTCTACCATTCTCACTGATGATTTTAAATGTCGTGCCATAGAGACATCCTTCTCCTAAATCAAAACCCCATACAACCAGTTGCATTTTGTTTCTAAATGTCATAAGCACAGGATAAAATCCAATCCATTTTCTTCCCCCAGAAAAGGCATAATCCCTATCTTCATTAAATTATTTAATTGATAACATCCCAAAATTAAGAACTTGGACTTAATTGGACTCCACTACAATGTCCAGATTTTTGTGCTCCCAGTTTACTCAAGATCATCATGTTGAAACAAACAGCAAAGATGCTTAAACTGCACTATGATGACTGCAAAGTGAACCAATAGATAGGAAATGGTAGAAAAAAGGCTGCCTGGATAACCACTGTTAGTGCACTGCAATATGTTTTTTTAATTACTTGACTCGCTCCTTTCTCCCTCCCTGTTAAGTCTTCTATTGCCCTTAGTGTTTAGGTTGGCTTGCACACACTATACAAGGAACTGATCCTTTTATCTTTATTACTTAATGAGAAGCACAGGCCTCTCAGCATCCTTTTCAAATCATACTCTAAGCAGAGCACTATTAAATTTCTTCCTTTGCTTTTATATATTGCTCAACATTACTATCTGAATGCTTTAAAAGCATTAATTAATGATTTTGATAAATCTCTGAGCTTTTGTTACATTATTTTACAGCTATAAAAAGAAACCCAGGGTGGTTTTGTTCATTTGTTTGTTTGTTTTTATTTTTAATTCTGGATGTATGAGATAGATTTAAGATATTTTGGGGTTTCTTTTGTTTTGTTTGTTTGGTTTTTAATCTAATAAGAATTCCTCTCCCAGAAAAGGAGAAGTCAGAAAAGGTGAGATTTAGGTCTACTCAAAATACTAGGTAGGGGAGATATTGAGATATTTTCCTATAGGATGCTTTGTATTCTTTTTCCTGCCAAAGCCTGAACATGGATCTGACAACAATCCTTCTGCCTGTATTTCTGAAGCACTGACCACTATAATACCCATGTTCAGCACTTAACCTCCTTTTTTTCCCATTAACTCTTGGTCTGCACAAGCGGCATCTTTCTCCTTAGCAAAGCAAAGGCTGAATAGATCAAGAAACCTAACATTTTATTAGAACACAGCAAAGCAATCCACCCAGTAAATGAGCACACTCGATAACTGGGTAGCTTTAAAATGAAAAGTCTGAGGGCTCTACTTATGGTGATACAAAGAGTCCTCTTCTGTTGACACAACATGCACACTGAAAGCTTTGCAACACTGTTTGGATGCATTCTCAGCCAGCTGAGGCTTTAAACCAAGGTTACTGCCATCTGTCTGGTTTTGGCAGCATCCAGATTGAGGTAAAAAATCCTATGGCACTTTTTAAAAGGAAGAGAGATAAAGCTTGGTTTTAGTCAGTTCCCTTGAATTATTAACATAATAGATTTGGCTGACATCAATGCCGGTCAGCACATCTGGATCTATAAGCTCACTGCATCTTTCTTACCACATTTAGAGCATGCAACAAACTATTTTACTAGTCATATCAGATTTAGTATGTCCAAGTAATCAGGGTCATAAAAGTAATAAAAAGTACTAAGTTTTCCTATTACTTGTCCCAGTTCAATTATTTTCTTAAATGCATGTTACTGTCAAGCCAGAGGTGAGAATTAATACTACTGTCAAATATTTTTGAGTTGCTATATAGTTATTAATACATTCTCATGTTGTTCTTAATTTCTAGAGCTCTGAACAAACACAATACCAAAAATTAAATGCAATATATAAATCAAATTTGTTTGAATTGGGAAGACTATCAGGTTGTCAGAGAAAAGAACTAAACCAAAGAGAAACAACATTTGACGAAAAGTCTCAAAGCTTCAAATAAGAGAAGACATTGTTCAGATGGATGCAATTTGTAGGGCAAAACATTTCCATGATCCTGGAAAATGCAATCAAGTATTATTCTTTGAGATTTAGTATGGTCTAAATAGCATAACCCATTCATTTCACCTGTGCCAAAATCCCTTCTGCAATGCCAATAATCATGAATGCTTCAGAAATACAGAGATATATACAAGATCATTTCCATTCTTCATCTTTATTACCAACCATACACATGCCACCTTGGACAGTTTTTAGTATTATATACCAGCATTATGGAAATTTAATTGCTCTACCAAATGCTCTGGCTCCCACTCTTCTAAGAAGCATGGAAACACAAAAAACCAGTCCTTATCTCCAGTTTGAAAACACACAGAGCATTCTCGGGCTGCATTAACAACAAAATGGTCACAGATGCTTGGTACTTTCCAGAATTTGATGTAAGAAACTGTCCCAGTATTTGCTCAGATGCTGTTTGAGATTCAAAGCATAATGTCATTCACTAGTTTTTACCAACAATCAAGCAATTATGGAAAGAAGTATATCAGAAAATCAAATTGGGGGTGACAAGAAAACCTTGGTTTATGTCTCATTTAAATATTAACCAAGCAGAATATTATTCCTGGTTAGGGCCCTGATTTTGCAAAGCGTTTACTTAAGTGCTTGAATGAAAAGTCCAAATGGAAAGGTATCTTTCATGTATGTACTAGGTCACGGTTGCAATGGAAGAAAAAAATGAAATATCAAAATATATCTTTCATCTCATTAGGCACTCAAATACAAAGCAAAAATTGCAGTGTTGAAGACAAAAGACTTTATAAAAAATGGCCCCTGCTAAATTAGTAAGGGCACATACTGATACTACAGTTAGTGTAAGTGTACATATCCAATGAATGAAAACCATTTTTTAAATTCAAGAAACATCAAGAGGAAGATGTCACTGAATCATTATCTTTGTACTAAAATTCCTTAAGAGTCTTTGGATTTATATTACTACATCTTGTTAATTTTTTCTTTTGCTAAACAGTACATTGCAAGCTTTTTTCCAAACATCCTCCTCCTCTCAAAGGAGTTTTACTCTCACAGAAACAAAAGGTATGTGTGTGCATGTGGAGTAGTGGTACTTCAAAAAAAAAAAATTGTCTATCAATGAGGTCATTCCTTAAAAAACAAAAAAACCCAACAAACAAAACCCCCGATAGTTTTGCACTGCCCCTAAGATACAAAAACTTCAGTGACACACCAAGTGTGACTGTCTGAATCTGAAACTTTTAGATAAAAAAAATTGAAATCAAAACTAAAGATGAACAGAGCTATCACTAAATCTTTCATTAGAAAGTCGGATTCGAGAATCACTGAAGAAACTTGTATCACATGCAAGCTTTTAGCAATGGGATAAAACATATGTAATTGCCTTTGTGAAATACTGCTAGATATAGGTACCATATTGTTTTTAAATTACGCCTGTGTGTACCCAGATCTGGCATCTCTTACATGTCTCAGCTCTCTTTCTCTCCATGTAATGAGCCCCGTCCCATGAAGCAACATCAGCTCAGGGAAAATGCAGCTCCTTCACCACCCAGTGAAGACTCACAATAAAAACCCCACCCTTAGTTCAATCAAATCAGGAAAGTAATATTCAACAATGAAATAGAAGTAAGTAGTAAAGAGATTAGGTATATTCCACAGAATATAAATACCCAGGAGGAAAAAAACCCCAAACAAACAAAAAATCCCACAATACATAATAAGCAGAACATAAACAGAACGAGATCAATCAGAGCAAAACCCACAAATTCTAAACTAGGTTCTAAGTTTACAAGGAATAGTTTAAGCAAGATAAAAACCTTACGTATTAGAGAGTTCTTTGTCTCAGCCAGCTGCTGCCAGCTTGTCTGTCTGTCTTTCAATTTCTCAGAAAGGTGTGTGTGAAAATCTAAATGAAATAAAACAAATACATTTTAGAGATGGCTCTTTCCCTCCTTTTCTCCCATTCCATTCACCTTTGGTGCAATGCAGCCAATAGAATGTTTCACCTCCTCCCACCCAAAGCATTCCTGAATAATAAAAAAATACATTACTCATTATTATCTAGAGATTGAGAATTCTTTTATCTTGTTATCAATGACATATAAAAAGGCATATTGAGTAGCAGTAATACTGGTGAAATCTTGCTTTGCAGGAGGTACATATAACCACTGTCAGTATCATTAACCACAAAAAGGACAGAGTGCATAAAATCTGGCTATATGTGCATTACAATTTAACCTGAAGTCCATAAGAGTTTCCATACATGCTGTTCAGTAGGTATTTAAGATCTTACTAACTTATTTTCAGTGTATTATCTTTTACTCATATAACCAAGTATGTATCATTACATCCTTCTAAAAGATAATTTTTATTATCTAAAAACAGACTCTTAAGATACATTTGGAAAATGGACACTTTCAGCTGCAATAAATCACTTCTTACATGTTTATTGCAGCAGCATGATGACTTTTACATTGACTATCAACATAATCAGGCTCATTCTGCTGCATCTCAACTAGACATGAACCAGTGAAACTGCACTGTTGCAAGGAGTTTCTTTTTTGCCTCATAAAAACTCTCCAGCTTTAGGAAGACAGATTTTAATATATACACCTCCCCCCCTCCCCTCCCCCCTTTAGTTTTGAATAGTCTTTCTCTTTGACTAAAAAGAGAACAGGTTTCTTTTGGTTGTACAACTAATTCAAATATACCTGGGTTTTGAAAACATGAAGTGATTAGGGAGTCCTCTTACATTTGAAAACCACAAAATCAATTGAAAATTCTTACTGAATTTCATAATAATGACGGGAGAGTTTTCAGATGTTGTAAACAGGAAACATAAAACCTATTTTTATTTATTTACATGAATTTCCTTGCACACACCAGTAAAATAAAAAGCTTTAATTATTAATGTACGGTCACTTCAATTCTTGTTCTTCACTGCCTTTAAGGCTTCACTGGGAAATTATTTTACTTGGTACATCTCAGGTTCAAATCCTTAACAATTTTTATAAGATAATAATTTAATCTTGCACCCAAGACTCACCAGAATCAAGAATGAAAATGTGTTCTGTATAGCACAGTAATTTATTATATGCAAAGGAAAAAAGGCAAAGCATAGACACTTAAAGATATTAAAACAGCTGACCAAAACAATAGAAAATAAACCACTTTGCATGTTAAAGATGCAAGACAACAAATTAGCTATTTTTTAGGAGCACAAATATTTTGGACCTAAAATGCATGCAATAGAAATAATGTGAAAGAATGGCAGCTCCTCAGTTTTACATTGCTGGCTTTGGGGGTGAAAAGTAATTTTAAGGGGCAGGTTTCACTTTTACAAACAATAAAAACCAGTTTACTGAACTGGCTAAACGTCTCCTTGCCACACATGAAATTCCAGTTCGATGTGGTATGACTACAAGTCATTTTCAGGTATTTTGGCTCATGTCTAATTAGTTCAGCTTTACTTTTGATGATACAGACTTTTGATTTAAAGCAAGGAAGGAAAACAAGAGATTTTCAGGACTGTTCCACTGCAAGATGATTCTAAGAACAATAATGCAAGTAAAGCAAAGATACGTGAAGTACGGAACACAATGACTATGAATATAAACACTTCGGTAAATTAAAAAAAAGAAATCATTGCAAATTTCTTCATTTTGTTGTTACCAGCAATTTTCCCAAAAATATAATACTAAAGGTCGATGAGATTATTTTCATACTTTTCATATTTTAAAAATAGGAGAAATTAAATATAAGTAAACAGATGCATACTCAGGAATATATAAAAAAAAAAAAAGTCATGGAATTGTTTCCCTAAGCTTTTTTTTTTAATCTTTTTTTTTATGTGAAAATGGGACCGAATGCTTAAATGCAGTGCAATTCTTCTGTGGTACTTACAATTAAATGAAACAATTTTAGTAGTTTGAAATGTTACAGTTTCTGTTATATCACACCCTATAATATGCAAATTTTTGAAATCTTTACTGTCTCTGTTTTTGTTTTAATAGAAGTTTTGCTTTCATTTCTCTCTCAAGAGGAAAAAATCAGAATTAATCCATCAACAGTTTATCTATTGACATTTTATCACATTACGCTTTAAGCTTGTGTATGTTACTGAATCTGCTATTTTCTCTTTTTACTTGTCTGTGGCCACCTTGGGATATTCGATCCTTACAATTAGAAAGGGTACAGATGAGGACAACAAACTGTTCCCCCACAGAAACTGAGCCATCTAAAACTAGTGGCTAAAACATAAGTTTCCAAGCTCTGTTTCTCCAACAATTAAAAAAAAAAGTTTGTTACTGATGCCCAAAGGAAAGAATAATTTAAATGTTGAGACACTTTAAAAATAGTGTCATCTGAAGGGAAGTTTCGCTGGGTATTACCTTCCTTTGACACTCACAGGGAGTTAAACCTAATTGCATTTAGGGTTATCTCTAGCAGCTACACTCAGAATCAAACATCCTCATGAGGACTATTGTTCTAACTAATCTACTTATTAGGCTTTTATTCAGATTTAATACAGGCTTTTATAAAAAACATCTCAAAGGGATAGTAATGGATTTTGCAATTATCAGACAGGAAAGAATAGACTATGACCTACAATCTTTGGCCTTGCCAAAAATTAGGAAAAAAATTTTTTTAAGTAAATCTTTAGATTATTACATTAATTTTAGTCCCTATCAGACACCACACTTTACATCAGGAAAAAGTAAAAACTGTGTGAATTTACTATGCTTTCCTCTTATACATTCCTCCAAAACACAAACACCCCAATGTCCACAGGTCTGTTTGCTCCTACAGTAACTGACAGAGAGAAAGAAATCTGCTTTCTCCACATTACTTTCAAAGATGAATTAGTGGCAGTTTTCAGCTTGCTGTCTCAAGTCCCAGTTTAAGTTAAAAAACAATGCTGATAGAGCTAATTTTAAATAACAGTATGAATACTAGCAATACTTTTTGAAAATTGAGAAAACAAATACTACAATTCCTAAACTGGAATTCCAGTTTACTACAATTCCTAAACTCACTCCTGTGAGGTATATGATGTTGAGACTAGCTGCTTATGTTCTACATGTTATTCAGCAAACTTATTTTCTTCCCCTTTCCTCACAGCAGCCTATTCAGAAACTGATACTCTGCTTCCACCATTCTATTACTTTTTAACATTTATCTAGTTTCTCTCACACCCCAACAGTCTCCATGAGGCCTGGCACTCTCACGAGACCTACACAACGTCTTCTTGCTGTCCCTCAGAAAGGCTGACAAGGAAAGGTTGTAATTACTCTCCTCATTTTCATTCCCTCTCTATCGCTATGCTGTGTAACCAGCAATCAGGAGGCACCTCTGAACACCACGCAGTCGGAGGCCCCACTCATCAGGATCCCAACACAGAGCATTCCTGGGTCCCGCAGGACACATCTTTCTCACAGCAAAGAGGCTGATCGCCAAATGTCCTGTTGTTCTTAATTTATGGTTCCTCTTTTGAGCTGGCCTGACAATGGCTCATAACTATTACCTATCCAGGAACAAGTATCACTCCTCTCTCTTCTTTCTCTCTCCCCCGCCCCCCATCCCCAGTTGTTTTCTTCCTTCAGAATTTTCCCCTTCATAGTCCTGTATGAATGGATGCTTCCAACCATGCACTATGAATTTTCAACCTTATTAGTTTAGTCAGGTATTCTGAAATTCCACTTTTTACCATTTCCCAATAGGCATCACTAAAAGCTTGGCTACCAATCATATAGTATATGCTCCTCCCTTTAAGATGATAGCACATTGTTTATGTTTTGGTGGGTTTTTTTTGTTTTGGTTTGGTTTTTTTTACAGTACGAAAACTTTTTGCATTTTATAAGGCTTGCTTCCTCCACCCATAATTCTTACACCTCTCTGTCAATATTCATCTAGAAAATAACTGTGGAGCTTTAAATATGACCAGAGCCTAAATAGGCTCCTAAGCTCTGATAAACAGAAGGGGGAAAATGAGAACAAAGTGGCATAACCCAATTTTTACTGGTAATAAACAATAAAAAGATGGTTTATTTTTATAAACTAGCACTTCAGAAGCATTAAAAAAGGTCTTACAAATAAATACCCTTAATTTCTCGGGCTGCTTCCCCTCCCTCCCAATATTCACATAAAAACATCCAGTAACAAACAGTTGCCTCATTTCTGTCACACCTACATGGCTGAGGCTTGTCCCAATTGTCTCTGATTTCCTCTCTATTGAACACTTTCAATGAGCAGAAGTTGCTCCTCTGTTAGTACCTTGGTACATTTTCGTTGCTATTTGCTCAACATTTATTACTGATCATTATGGTTTTTGACGAGTAGGACAAAAACCGTAACAACTGACAGAACACTCTCCCAGTACTGAGCAGGTCAAAGCTCTACGTTTACCTCAAATAACCCTTTTTAGTTTTGTTTTTTTCATCACATTCTCCCCTAACATTTTGGATCAAGCATACTGGACAGATGTAACAAATGTGGTACTCTTAACCTATAAACATACCATTTCTGGAGGCAAATAATGATTAAGACAAAATTAGAAAAAAGTCAGTGATATAAAAATCATGCACAAAAGTATGGGAATATGTACTGTTCTGCAATAAAAGGGCCACACGAATTTTCTTTTCCTATGTTATCTTGACAGAATTACTATCTGCTGTCTTATTCTATTATGTTCTATTGCACATTTTACATCCAATGTTTTGTTTGATCTTTTACAAAAGTTGTATTCATTTTTCTCTCCTCAGAAGCACATTCACCAAGCCAATTAAAGTTAAAAATGCTTTACCTGAATAGCATACTAGCAGCTCTCAAGCAGAATTATTCTCCAGTATAAAACATCCACAAGACATTTTATTTTTTGAAAGTATACACTTAAATATGTTAACACACCACCAAATATTCATGCAAGAATGACAAACACTACAAAGGAAAATGTTCTAATATTAGTTCAAGTACATTGGGAAGCTTATTATAAGTTCAGTGAACTCAACAGCACATACATCATTTTCCCTCTCCTCAGTCTACCAAAGGTAAGGTTACAAAATGGAGGTCGGAAGAATTTTTTACTCAGATTGCTATTTATGATGTCTTAAACATTAGCAAACATGACCAGCAACAGATCTACTGCACCAGGAACTGAATTTTCCCAGCTCATTGCCCATGTCTTTTATACAGAATCAACTACGCAATTAGCTACATTAGAGACAACAGTACAGGCCTTAAAATGACAAATACCTTCATTTTGTATTTTCATTTCCTACGGACTAATAAAAGCATTAGGATGTACTAGTACCATAAGAATCACAGGAACATGCATAATTCAGATCAGCACTTAGTAGAGCGCATAGACATGTCTATTTCTTTGTGCAGAAGTCTGCTTACACTCATGAACTTAAAGTGAACTGAAACTAAATTTCAAATGGATTTATTTAGGTCAAATTAAATGGTTTCTACTTGTGTTATTTCCAAAAAGAATTAAGTACAGGCCCTCTTAAGTCCAAACAAATATGTCTACATAGGAATTTCAATCAATTTCACAATACCACTTTAAAATCATGCCACTAAATCACTGGTAGTTTGGATAAATCTTCTTAAATGCCCCTGAACAGTCAAGCCCTAACATCTAAAATATTCATAATTGCCTCTTAATTCGACATGGTCATTGACTCACATAAAAAGAAAAACTCTAAGTGAAACTTCATAACATTTTTGCTCTTCCTCAAGCCGTTTCCTTCTGGGTTTGTTTTGCTTTGCTTTTTAAAGTAAGGGTCAATTTAACAACTATTACTTCATGCTGTTAGGAATGGGTTAGTATACCCATACAGGTCAATGACTCAGCTACAGGTCAATATCCCCATAATTTATAAAACCATAAGCCACAATTCTCATGGGAATAATTTATTAAAAACTAAGAAAAGCTGCAGTCTCAAGTAGCAACTACAGGTACTCTAAGGTTGCTTTCTCTTCCTTTAATACCTCTTCCATGCAAGTGTTTCTCTGAAATAACACTTTACTATTAGTTCAGCCTCTGTTCCAATGACTATGTTATTAGGCTAATGGGGAGAATTTAAATTACCGAAGTACAAACTAAACCGTTCCTGGTGAAAGTATCACTTTTTCAAATCCAGCTATCTGGGGAAATAAAAAAAAAAAAAAAAAAAAAAAATCACTACACCCAGTATCATAACATAAATATGGTGACAAAATTCACATTACACAAGTTTTACAACAAAAGTGGTCAGGTACAAAGTTTAAATTTAGAGGGGACTATATGCATTGTACACAACCAATCAACACTTCAATTAAAAGCACCCACTGCTGTTCTTCGTCACTTTTGGCAGCACACAAAACTGCATAAATAACAACTGCATGGAAAAGGCTAAAAAGAATTTAAATTCTAAAAAGAATTCCTTAAAAAGAATTTTTCTCCTTATTGTGGGATACATGTTGATATCCTGTACTTTTTCAGCTTGAAAGTGTAAAGAACAAATAAGTCAAGCAAAATGCTACAGTAAAAATTATCTGCCACATACCACTTTGCTGCTGCTTTTGTGAGTAAGGAAATAAACCAAAGTTAGCTGCTCTTGATAAGATTGCACTTGTTTTAATTTATTAACTAATGTCAGCAGAAGGGAGCACTGTGACAGCTGTGAAATAAACATTACGGGATTCATAGAACAATGGAAAGAAGGTTTTCCAGTACAAGCATGCAATTCTAATAGAGCTAAATTATTATAACCACGCTGGGTGTTGTGTCACCTTGTTCCTCCTCTAAAACAAACAAACAAAACCCCAAACCACTGAAATGTGATTTTTTTCTGTCAAAAGAACAGTGTAAAGTTAAGATATATGGACAAAAAAAGGTAAGAAGGACCAAAGCGCTAGCACATTAGTATTACTGACAATATTGGGCATTTTTTTCAATGACCTGAATATTCCATAGGCCCTACAACATCCTGTATGCTTCTAACACTATAGCCCATTGCCCATTTAAAACCAAGCAAGCCCCTAAAAATATAACGAAACACTATAAAAAATACATACAGTTGTGTTCCTCAGGAGCTGGTGATCGAGATCGATGTCCTAGCAATAATAATGCCTTACAAAACAAAACAAAGCAAAGCAGCTCTTAATGTAATAACTTCAGCATCTGATTTCCTCATTATACACTTATGTTCTTTGCTGTTAAGAATTATTTTTTGTTTTTAAATTGTTACAGCAAGTTAATTAATTTATGAGTCTCAACCACCTTTAGACCTACTTTTACTTACTGATCTCTCTTCTCTTTCTACAGCAAGTTCTATTAGTGGAAAAAAAAAAATCAAATTGCAGTTTTCAAGTAATTTAGCTGGTAAAATCTAATTTTTCATCTATGCCTGTAAACAGTTTTGAAGAACTAAGAACTGACACGCAATTCACAAGAAAACACGTAGACAAACTTATTGTCTTACTGTGTTATTTGTTGGGAAAAAAAATTACAAAGGACAAGATTTCAATCTCAAATTTTACCAGCTATGTCTTCAGCCTCTATAATGAGATCACCTATAGCTTTGAAACAAAATTATTCTCCGTGCTCTTCGACAAAGAATCTACGTACAACCTGTAGCGAGTCAGATCACAGATCTTTTATCACATTTCTAGTCTAAGGAAAAGTATAAAACTAGAGTAAACATATGAAGATAATCCTTCAGCATAGCTTCTGAAACTGCAGGAGTCTGTCAGATTTCCTAAAATTTTTATTCAACTGCCCCTGTTGGATTTTTCTTCCATCAATTTCTCAAGTCTGGCTTTGAACCAGTGTAAATTGTTAGTATTTACAAAGTCCAGGGATTAGAACTCCAACAAATTCCCTGAATGTTATATAAAGTAGATTGTTGTTCATTTTGGATCTGCCATTTGCTAATTTGATGTTGTATAGTTCCCATATGGGGAATAAGCAGTGAACAATCATTGCTTATTCACGTTCTCTATGTCACTCACCACTGCGCAGACTCCAATCATGTCACCAGTCGCTGGTTTTTTTACACTAAAGAATATTAAACTATTAAAGTCATTCTTCACAAGGAAACTATGCCATACTTTGTGTAACCCATCTCACTGGCTCTTACGTTTTGCAGTTCTACTATATCATTCTTCAAACAGAAGAATGAGAATTTAACATATTGTTCAAGGTATGGACATCCCATACCTTTATACAATGGCAGCGATGATATTTTCTGTTTTGTTCTTTATATAAACTTTCCACTGGTTCCTCTTGTTTGTTGTAAGAAGGGAGTTGTTTGCATTATTGTAATATTCTATGGATATCCTTTCATAGGATTGTCCACTGTCACACTAAAATGACTTTTCTGAATAATAACAGACAATTTGGAGCCCATCATACTTCCTCAACAATTATCAATTTCACCTGCTGTTTTCTCTCCCACCCATTTAGCATCATGAGATTCTTCAGGAAATTTTTCACTGTCTTTTATCTTCACTACCCTGGATAACACTTGGCATACTGAAAACGATCACCTCAGTACATATCTGTTTTCCCAGCTCATTTAAAAAAACACCAAAATTAAGTTTGCCCTATGAATGGAACAACAAAATGCAGGCGGAGGCTGTAACACATTCAAAAAAGCAGACAAATTCAGCTCTTTCATGCTACAACGTACGTTTACCTTACACATCATGGTAGCTGCTTCCCTCTGCATACAACGTAGGCTAGTAATAAATATACTCATCTGTTTCCTGATAGATGGGATCTATCTAAGGACTCTGCCCAGTTGCTACAAACCAAGCAGTTTATAGAAGAGCCAGAAGAATTGTCTGGACAAGACAGAGATACATAAACATATTACAAGTTCATGCTGTGCAGTGTTAGAGAGAAAGCATTAGACACAATGACTCAAAAGGGATAACATATTAGAGTAAGTAAATGTAGACAATACTTTCTACATGTACCAGAAGGATATTTATGATGTGAAAAACACTGCAATATACTCTCTGTCTAAGCTACAAATACTGAGTCATGTGGTGAGTGACCTAGTTTCCTCTTCATTTTAAGTGTATTTTTAGTTATTCCCTGTTGATTTATGTTTTCATTAAAACCTCAGGGATATGTCCTTTTGAAGTCTGCTGGAGACTGACTGGACATATGATGCTTTGTAAAGAATACCTAGGGATTTTCCCCCAATGTTCTCTCTCTCTTAAAGTCATACATCTAATAGGATGTCCCAACTGAAGAGCAAATAAGCATCATTTGTTTACTTCTATCTTATTTTTCCTTCACAGGAATTTACATGCAAATGTAAAGTACAATGAACACCAAAACATGTATCAACTAGTAGTGCAGACTAATGACTACATTCAACAAAGGAAAGGAGACTACTGTGCTCTCTGCTTACTGCCACAGCATTCTGCAGTTGGCAATACTAGCAGTGTTCTGTATATCTTATTTTTGCAACTGAATTTATATAGAAGGACTTTGAAAATCACCCCAGTATTTATACAAAAGTGGTGTAATTAATTTCCATAACCTTGTGGAATGGCATATAACATTTTATGTAGACAATTAAGGACACTACATCGATTTGAAATACAAAAGACAACCCACCTAAGAAAAAAGCCCTCTCTGAGTGCCTCCAATTGTGCAGAAGATGCATTAGAATGGTTTCCTTTTTGGAGAATTCTGAGCTTAATTTGCAATAAGTGGAAAATTCTAATTGTTCTCAAACCAGAAATGTAAAGTCAGTGAAATGAGGTCCATTGTTGTTAATGGTTTTTTTAGTATCAAAATGGACCATAAAACTTCAAAATTTATGCATGGTCTCCAAAAGTTCAGAGCAACTAGTAGCTGAAATTTTTTTTTTTTTTTTAGCAACTAGTAGCTGAAAGTTTGCCCCTTCTCTACTGCTGAATTAAGTTACAAGATTAGATTTTATATAATAAACAAGCACAAAATATTGCATAATGACCTAGCTTCAAATGAAGGCTCAATTACAGTAATGATCTTGATAATTACATTAGGACAGTCAACGTTTCCCTACAGCTCTCTATTTTTCAAATTTAAAGAGAGTTATGTGTGTGATGACAGCTCTGTGTGCTCATAAGACTATTCTTACTTTATCCTGTCTACTTCCGCATGCTCCACAAATTCAGTTTTAAGCTGCAGTTTTCAAGTATTTTGTCAATCACAGTTTATCAAATGCATTCTGCTAAGGCAGCTGTCAGGACAAGATTCAGCAATGACAAGCTGTCTCAGCTCCTGTTCATTCTATCCTTAAGTCACCAACTCTTATTTTTATCACTGAGGAGGAGAAATACTCTGGCTAGAAAAGGCTCTACCTGTTCACTAAACAGGTAGTTGAGTCACTGCGTTCGCAAGGCTCCTGATCAACAGAACTAGGAGTACCAATAAATTCTCAGCAGCCCATTTATACCTACTTTTTCCTTATCATAAGTGCTATTCTGAAAATACTACTGGCACTCTGCACATAGAAGTGATTGAGTAAAAAGATACAGTGCAGTTTGTCAATTTATCCTGAAATAGCCTCTAGTGGATAGATAAAAGCCATCCAAACCATAGCAGAAGACAGTGCTATTACACAGAATTGCCAAATTCCCCACAAAACATTCCAGACAAAATTCTGGCCTCTGTTACACACACACACAAAACAATGACAGCATACATCACTATTTGTGTAAATAGTGAAAGATCAGTACATACTGAAGTATTTTCTTATAAATCCTGGCAATTAAGAACTTCATGGCATGTTACTCTCTATAGATGTTGTAAGTGATATTTCATAAAGGCTAAAACTGGGATTATGCCAAACTTGCCTTTTAGCATTTTGTTATCGACTATATTGCCTAAAAGAATGTTCACTTATAATGACAAATCACTGCTGGGAAAAAAGGATAAATCTGATTTTCCCCCCCTCCACAGTTATTATCATGGAAATGCCATAAGCATAAGACAGTACACAGACAGCTTATCTCCAAATATTTCAGTTGATCAAAATGAGTGCTATTTAATCCTATACATGGTCTGTTGTGGGATGAAGGAGGGAGTTTGAAAAGTAGATCCAGTGTTAGTCTACATCAAACCCCTCTGCTTTAAAGGGAACAGAATTTTCCCTTTAAATAAGAAAGTTTCTGTCTTCATTAAAAAGGAAGCCAGGAAAAGGCCAAGTAGTAACTTGAATTTTAGAAGTGCTGAATATTTCCTGCACCAGTTGAGGTTAACAGAAAATGGTATTTGAAACAGGCTGGCATTTGAAAACAGACCTTATATGAACTTATGACAAAATTTTCAATTCTTGTCCATCTTTTAAGTGTCCATCATTGTCCATTTATGCCATATAAAAGGGCTTTTGCAGAAACTCAGTATTGCCTTTATCATCTGTGACATATTATAGCTAAAAATCCTTAGTTCATTTTTTGATTTTGTTTCATTTTTTACAGATTCACAAGTCTATGTTCAACATGTCTTGTTTTCAATACTAAGCCAAAGTTAACTCTTCCTTCTTTTCATTGTTCTAACAGTCTTTGTCTGACATATTTAGAAAATATGATTGTGGATGGAGTCCAAATTCATTATCTTATCAATGTCCATATCAGAGCAATCTATAGGAAGAGGCAAGGTTGGTAAAGATATCAGGAGACACACAATTAGACTTCATTAACCCAGAAGAAAATCTGTTCTCAGGTAGATACTGGTAAGGGGCAAGACTGGAAAGATTACAAACACAGACCTAACACAGATTAAAAAAATATGTAGTTACTATTTCTGATAACAATACTTCAAAAATTAACAAAGATATTGGACAAACAGCTCCTCTGGATTTCTTACTGTAGTGCAAGCAGCACAAAATGTAACTACAGTTAAATAGCTTTCTGAGAACGTAGAAAAAAAAAAATCCATCTATGTGCCTCAAATCCCTATTTTTAGGACACCCATATCAGCTGTAGCTTGAGTGGCAGAGGAAATAGTTAAGGAAAAAAAAGCAACCAGAATGCTACTCCAATTCTTCAATCTGCTGCAACTGCTTTGGGGGCTCAGGGGCAGTAGGGTGTAAAAAAAGCTAAGCTGAATAAGCCATAAGAGGTCTGCTGGCAGAGGGGGTGTTGATGTGGGGGGTTTTTTTGTCTCTGATGTTTTGCATCAGGAACAGCTCATCCAAAACCGAAAGCCTATATCTATAAAACTAAACATTCCTATGAATCTATTTATTTAAGATTCAAACCATTTCCTTAGAGTAATTACTGTTATTTTTATAAGTGAGAAACTGAGGGCACATAATATTACACTGGCTTGACACCCCAGTACATCGCCACAACAAAAGACAGCTAAATCTGTCTAAAACTAGTGGTAGAATGGGTGCTCCTAAGTTAGCTAGTCTGCCTAGAAGGAAAAGGAAGAAGAAAGCTAATTAGATCTTGAGTACACAAGGTAGAGTATGGAGAAAGTAGTAAGGTCCAGTATTGCACAGAAAGAACTTTGGCCTCTCCAGTAGCTTGTGTAGGCACTGAACAGACAGATGAAGTCCAAGTATTTAAAACTAACACGGGAGCGAAGCTATGTCAATGGGAACAAAAAAATTGGACTGTCAAGAAGTCATCCCAGTGATGGAGTGACTCTGCCTCTTTCAAGTAAACTTGGCTAGTCACCTAATATGAAAAGATTTCACCTTCTCCCACTCATGACTCACTGAGACCTTGGTATCAATGTGAGACTCATTAAAGTAACCATTATATGTTCCATATCTAACTCATTATTGTGTGTCCTAGAGTGCCATTTTGGACACCTAAAAAAGAGTGAAAGAGCAATAGAAGCATTTTGTGATACCTCCTAGCTATAAATCCTTCCCCCTCTCAAAAATCTTCCATAATAACATGTATAATACTCCATAAAAGAAAACCAGGATTTACATCTTTGCTCTATTACATTACAAATTGAATAAATAGTCTGAGGTAAGATACAATTCAGTTAAAAAAAATTCTAGATTGGAGGGTAAGGCAGAAGAGATCTAATGTTCAGCTATGTAAAGGAAAGTAATTAGTCTGATGTGTACTGCAGAAACAGATGAAGGTGTAAAGATAAAGCCACAAATTGAACACGAAGTAACATTCCAAGGAAAGTACTGTTGGATTTATTAGCAAAAGGTTGTACATAACAACAAAAGTAAAAAGGTTTTGGCTGAAGAATGTATATCAAACTTGAAGTTTAATGATGTAGATAATTTAGAAGACACAGAAGAAAATAACTTGAACATCAAGGTGTTTATAAAACAAGACTTGCAAAAGAGTTGTTCAGTCTAGAGAAGCCAACTGTAGGTTAGAAAAATGAGTTGCATTAGTGATCAATCACTCAACATGCCCATTAACAGTAAGAGAAATAATGACTTAAATTTTAGCAAGACAGATTGATATTGAATGTTCCAAAATATCTTCTAACCAGGACATTATTAACAAATGAAAGCGATTACCAAGACATTTGTAGAGCCATTGTCACTGAATGCTTCCAAGAATAGGTCAGGGAAATATCCAAGGGATAGCACCCTTGGATGGAGGATGATCGGTCTAAAAAATAAATAAATAAATAAATAAAAATACAAATACAGACAGGGATGACCTTAGGTGTAAAGGCCCCAAGTTTTTCTACTTATTGAGCAAGCTCTTGCTCAGTATTGTGGCCCTCGCAATTTTTTAATCACCTGACTTTTGTTTGTCTGCTGTATAAAGAATTTAAGCACTTTACTTGAGGTTACAAATCCTACACCAGAAGCAAGGAATATTCGAAACAGCACTCAGCACAGGATGTGTATACAAGTTCTTTTGTGAATTTGAGCCAGTCTGCCCCTTCCAAATATGCTTTTAGGACTGAATGTAAAAACCAGGGTTTTGTTTCTTTGTTTTAAAGTGCAACAGTTTAATTCTTTAGCCATCACAGTGACTGACAGAAGTTCAGCAAATCCTTCAAAGACAGATCCTGTTCCTTGTTCTCCTTTTCACTCTCTCTATATACCAAATTAATTTAGATATTCATACAAAAACTGTACCTCATTTTCACAGCTAGTTTTCCTGGTGAAAAACTGCTAAAAAAGAAGCTACATAGGTAGTTTCTGCCTGTTCATTGCATACTCCATGCTGGCATATAAAGGAGCAACAAATTAAAAAAACCTGCAGGAAATCTTGGAGTAAGAGTCAGCATACCTGAAAAAACAGCTAAGTAGGTGAGCAACATAATTGGTTACAATTATGTTAGACCTAGGAAAAAAAAAAACCAACTCAAAAGATCCAAGGACCAAGATTCAGAGAGGACTGTACTGAAGAAATATGTTCAGATTGTAATAGGTGTAGCCGAGCATTTTATTCCTCCAAGGCAAATAAACTTAACACCTCACACATCCTTTCAGATAAAGCATTGGATAACCGTCCAAACACTAAGACTCCATTTAGAATGAGGCAGGGGCGGGGGGTTGGTCCCAAATTTCCTCTCCTTGACACTCCTGGCATGGCACTCTTGGTATAAGCTTCTACCTTCTTTTTGTGCTGGGCACAAAACGTGTGTGAACACACAACTATTTTTCAGCAGATCCAAAGAGTGCATTAGGATGGAAAGCATGCTTTATGTATAAAATACTACATGGCACTCCTAGTTCACCAGCTACTGTAAAAATGTGCCAAGAGTTGGTTTTTTTTTTTAGATTTTCTTTTTAGTACTAGCCATTGGACCAATTTACATCAGCCTGAAAAAAGGAAGAGTTGCTTTAAAAAATAATTTTCCACTTTCAATCTATGTAATATCTCCCAAATAAGAGAAGATGACACATTATCTCCTCTCAGAAGCAGGCATACTAAAACATATTTTCTAGATAAGGTGCAGTAAAATGAACAAGGGATTAATGTGCACAGTATGACATTTTTATGTAATTGTCAAGAAAGCAGAATGAAGAGATGCAGTAACAGGACTCTTCCAAAGAGAGAAGTTACTTAAGCAATGCCAGCAAGCTGACCACTGATTCCTGTTAAGTTTTCAGGAAAGACAAGAGAAAGGTAGTAGAAATGTATTCCAAACTTCCTAGAAGGCTGTATGGAGATACAAGAACAGAGGCAGGACAAGACAATTCAAGTGAGTGAACGGGTCACTAGAAACCTGTTTTCTCAACAGTGGACAGACTGTGCTTCATCCCAGTAGTAATCCCCCAATTGTCATTTCTTCATTTATTTTACCACAGTACCTCTGATGTGGCTAGCTAGGGACTGAGTGGTCAATAAACTGGGATGTTACATATTTCACCAGTCACCCGTGGTCCGTGAGCTGTACAATGAGTTCGGCTATTGTGTGGTGCAGTAAAGGTATTCAATCATCTGGGAGTAAAGGCATGTATTAGAAAACAGGATTTAAAACCAAACCTTTACTATATGCAATGATGTTTATTGTTCATAAAGTCTATACAGCTGCTGACCATGTTCCAACACAGATAAACTTACAGTTGTAAAACCAGCACCCTTCTGAAGTAGTGAGTGAACAGAGTTTGGCAATTATGACAAAGTAGAACCTTTACTTTATAGAGGAAGTTGCCAATGCACTAATTCACCTCTGGACATAAGAATTTTACAAAGTAGCATAGCATGATACATGCATTGACGAAGCAACCAATGGCACTCAGACACTTAACTAGTCTTTCACAACTGAAAGGCCTTTTCTGTCTTAGCTTTTTTAGAATTACCTAGTCTTATTAATTCATCACAAGCATTTGCAACTATTTAAATTTCCACATATCAAATCCTATTTTTCAGTAGTGATAGACCCTAGATAATCATCTGGTACATAAAGACCATTAGGAAAATCACACCTATAATAACAATACTTCACAAAAGGTACAACTACAAGGTGGAATGTACTACTTCGGAAAGGTGCAAGCAAGCAATGTCACAGCTGAAGTAGCCTTTTCAAAAACAAATATGTCAAAGTTTATCTTTATGACCTTTCTTTTTACAAGCTGACACTGACAAAACCCTTTTAAGTTATTACTTACTGATCAACATCCCCAACATGCATTAAAAAAAAAAATACAGTTAGGATCTTGTTTACCTGACTTAGACACTTAGACTGTGCCCAAATTCTTGCCAGTGAAGCCAAACCTCCTATTCTCTACAGTCAGTGGAGAGAAATAAGCACTCCAGAGATGTCTTCAGAGGGAGATCCTGTCTATCTAACTTAAATGAGTGAACTCAAGACAGAATGGTCTTTCTCTGGCAAGCATCCAAGAGCGTCTACCACTCTATACTGACTCTATAAGGAAATCAAGTGCTTTAGTTGCAAAATTGCTGCATTAAGCACAAGCTAGGTGCAGAATTACACGAACTAAACCTGTGCTTTAGACACTTCACTCTTTTAAGCCACAGAACAGAGTGTAAAAACAGTCTTGCTAAAAAAAAACGTTCTTGCATGACTGGGTAATATAAATTGATACAGCAAGGAAAAATGTTAAATTTAAATGTCACTAAGCATGAGCAACCCTTGGCTGCGTCAAGGTATGAGTTGTTCAGCTCAGGCAACAATTCACTTTGAAGAGAACTCAAGGCCTGTGATTAAGCCTATATCTCCACTATGTCAGAAAATTCTAGACAACCACTTCCACTACTTTTCACCAAATTCCTATTGCTTTGTTCCTGGATTCTGAATGTCCAGGGAAGTCCACTCATTGCACAGGTATTCAGATTACTTCAAACCAGTGATGTGTTATGGAAGAAGTGTATAAAGGGCCACAAAATTTTAAATTCATACCTGAAAAATCATACCTAATGACTCTTTAAAGGGAGAAGTGGAACCTTCTTGATATTGAAGTAACACACTGACTTTTTGAGTAATTGTGACAACTTATACACAGGATTTGCCGTATATCCCACCACAGAGAGAATATACTGAGACCACTTACTACAATCCCAGTAGATAAATAATAGTAACTAACAGTAGCAGTAACTAATAGAACATTCAGGTGCTAGACTACATATGTATACGTACTGATTCAATGCAGTATTATATATTATCATATCAGTTCTATTTATTTACACAATTTATTTAGACTGCCCAATTTTATTTCAAGGTATGCACAGGAAGTTTTTTAATGTAATTTCTGAGGACTTAAGTTGTGGATTTTCCCAGAACATCTATGGTGTTCCATGAGTCTTCACCTAAAAATATGAGATTAATGTATCTAAGTGGGAAATTTAGGACAGTAACTACATTGCATATAGCAAATACAGTATGTAAATATTGCCACAGTCTTCCTTACATGAAATTAGGGTACAAAGGAAGATTATATCAACAGAACGATGAGATACTGAATTAATTTACCTTCAAATATTAGAAGTAGTAGATTTTCTGCTCATTTCCAGCTTTCTAAGAATCATTTTAATACTAAATATGTTAATGTATCTGTACTAGTGAATGCATTTTTATACTACAGTGTTCTTCATGGGACCTTGTGGTTAATAAACATTATGTATCCTATGTTTATTCAGTTTTAGATTTTAATTATCTTGGCTTTCAGAAAAAGAAGGAAAATATTCTCATTGAATGTCACTTAGTCTAAAAATGATGTAAGTGAGGAATGCTAAAGTACCACTGTTGTAAACTCTCCTTGTTTTCTTTTTGTTTGGTTCACCTAAGACAGCTGGATATATAAAAAAACAGGGTGATTAAAAAGAATATTTAGGACTCGTTATTCAGATGTACCTGCCAGAGCTGCATAATCAAGACGGATGACATCTGTCCTACAGCAGAAGCATTTCTCCTTTTTACAACCACCTTTATAATTTAACTAGCCTGAAGATTCTGTTGAACTGCAAGAACTAAAGATTATTTTAATGTTACTGTGAATCAGTTAATTTCTGGTTCTACTTTTCATCATCAAACAATTATATCTACAGCACTCCTTACCCACCCACCCCAATTCTAATCTGTGCTAACTGCATGCACAAAACAAAAAGATGGGAGAGAACTGTATCGCTAGCTATGGCAGCATACCTTTCACCGACAGTGACATACTTTACTATTTGAAGACTAAATAAATTGGTTTTCTACATTAGGATTATTCATCTCTCACAACTCCACAACACTACTTTAGAACTGGGCTGTAAAACAAAATAAATTATTCTGTTATTGTATCATTAAACTTAGTAAGCATTTTTTTACATCCCATTTTTCCTCAGTAATTCTCCTGTATAGGTCCAAACCCCTACATAACCAAACATTTATACTTTTTTCTCCTTGATGTTTTTTGTGTCAGACCATAATCTTCTTCAATTAAATGTAGATATGGACTCTGAAGACAGCTACTTAAGGTCATGCCAGCAGGAAATTACAAGTTATCAACTCCCCAACTATACTAAAGGTCTGTAGGAATTTTAATACTCCAGCAAGTTAATACTTAATTTATCTTGCTTTGCTTATTTTACAACCAGAGGTTTTTTCTCCACTGTTGAGAGCACCTTCTTCTTTAATGATATCAATACTATCTAACAATCTATGCGATGTTCACTCTTCCATAGATCCAATGTTTAATTGCTTTAGCATGTCCCTGACCTTACTATTTTGGGGAACAGAAATACAGCAAGAAAGGACAAACTGAGGTGATCAGATAAATGAGTTTCCCAAATCATTAACACCATGAAGAGCAAGGATTCAGTGCGTTACTTCAGCTTCATAGGATATAATTACATGTTTTGATTAGCAGATATATTTTCCCAGCCTCAGGTGTCAACAAGGGTTCAAGTGTATAACATGTATAAATGGGTGCTAATTTTACTAGTCATGAAAGTGTGTTTCGCTAATTACATTTATATCCTCTTAGACAATTTTCATTCGATATTGCTTCTCTGTAGTACATCTTCCTGTTTATTTCCTTACAATGACATTTGAGCTCTTCCAAATGACACAGTGATTCTAAAAATTCAGTAGGCATGACAAGTTATTTCCCCACTGAACATCTGTCATAGTCATGAAAAAGTAACAAGATTTACAGAAGTCTATACAATTTTGTGGTCATTTCTGTACCTCTGTGAATTGTATCCTATTACGGATGTTATCATCTGGGATTAAAATCTTACAGCAAAAGTGGTGTTCTTCTTTCACCCAGTTGATTCTTGCTAGGAATGTAAGAATTTCTGATTTTTGACAGAAAAAAATAAGGGAGCAAGCCAGTTTTAAGAGAGTGAAGCTTTTTTCCCTGCCCTGCAGTTTCCTGACAAAGTCCTTCATGTTTTGCTAACAGAAATGAGATGAGGATTGACAACTGAAAGAACCTCTTTTCAGACAACTAGTCATAGAATGGTTTGGGTTGGAAGAGACCTTTAAATATCATCTACTTCCACGCCCTAATCAAAACCATTATGGAAAATATTTCAGGCTTTGGATAGGAACATGGGATAAAACTATTAACCACAAGCTGCTGGAAATTGGAATGTCTAAATAAGTGCATGCTTCTACAATTCAGACTGCAAAACAAGAGAATGACCCCAAAGGTTTCTAACAGTGATATTGTTGTCTATATGTCATGACCTCTTGGAGTATTTTTCCAAGAGCAATCTGGTGCACGAATGGCATATAGACCAGATTGCACTCTCTTCCCCACACCATCAGTGTTACTCAACGTTACGAAGGAAATAAAGTGGTATGAAGTGCATCCACTACCTCTTCTGCTGCTTACGCTTCTCAGTATACTGAAAAATTCATCATGATGCTGAGCTGCTACTACCTACAGGCACATACGGCAGCACAAGGAAAGTAAGCACCTTTATAACCAAAATCTTACTCTCTAGGCATCTTTCTTGTATATTTAAATGTGAGGCAATTCCTTAAAAAGTTATGAAACAACTTTTTAGCATGAGATTAATGTTCTCGAACTAGTGCCAGGATCTCTTACCTACCTCACATAATTAAATGGTTAATATGAAGCCACAATTCACTAGAGAACTTGCCAATTTTAGCAAGCAGCTAAAGACCTCAAGAGTTCAGTCCTTCATCTTACAGTGTGGCCCCATGCAGTGTTGTTGGCATGGTTGAGGCAAAACTTTGGACTAAGTAAGAACAATAGGCGAAGAACAGAAAATTCCACAGTATGGCTTAAGGAGTTGCATGAATGCATTTGATAAAATATTGGTTTAATCTACTCAGAGTCTGCTTTTGCCACTGATATTTCAAGACCCTTACTAATTATTATAAACAAGACTAACTCCAAAAAATAAAGGGGAAAATCACATGGAAATTACTAACATATTCAGACTGTGTTAAGTTATTGCAGAAGAGTGCTAGTGTAGGGACTGGACTGATAAGCTTGTATATGGATTGATATAATTACTAACAACTGACAGACTTTCAAAACCATATTAAGAACATAATGCAAAAACTTCCATAGTGAACGGATTTAAAAAAAAGCCTAACCATGCTGCCAAAAAAGAATATAGGTGATTTACATGTCCCTTGTAAATATTCTGAAAGATTATTTACAGAATAAATATTACATATTCTTCTGATAAGACCTGATGACAATTTATGCTTATTCAGTATGTTACAAAAATACTGTCTCGAAGCCTAACTGGCACTCGACAAGCACTTGAGCACTGTTGAGAATGTTTTTGAAGAATACAGTGCCAATACCCTTACAAAAAAGGTAAAGAAAGATTAAAACTTTCAACTTGTACTAGGTACAGTATGACAGATAACTGAGCCATGCAACACCTCACTGAAGCTGCATGCAAAGCTTATTACAAAATGCAAACTTTAAAAAGAAGTAGACATCTGTAAAATATGACATTAAAAATACTATCATATGGCTGGCACAACAGACCAAGTGTGATTTTTATTTATTTTTTTTTTCCTTCTGCTCCTTGGAATGAGATATATTATGTGTCTTCAGAATTATCTAGTTGGATGGAAAAATACAATTGAAGTAATCATATTTATGATGGGAGGCTTCTTTTGCTTTATTCTACAGGCTGCAGATAGCTTTGCCTTTGTTTTAATATTTTAAATTTGAAAAATGGGAGCAATAAGGACATAAATTCAAAGATATTGTATGCATGTTCATTTTAATGGAGTCATCAGTACTATTTAGTTATCAATGGACAAAACCTCTCCTTTCATATGGTCTTGCTAAAGGTTTTAAGCATAAGCAGCCTCGTTTCAGAGAATGACATGAGACTCACACGTGAAGACAAGTGCATGTTTAAGTGTTTTAATCACACAGGGATTAAATGCACATGTTCTGTACTTGGCTAAAAAAAAAATTTAAAATATAATTTTCTGGGTTTTATTTCTTTCCATTAAGGTTATTCTTGCTATATATGAGAGTTTTTAGCGAGTACAAACAAAAGCACTGTGGATAGCACAGTATTTCACATATGTGAAGAATGTTTAAAAATTAATTTTTCAGGGTTTTAATTATATATACATCAAATCAAGTCAGCTGCCATAACAGAACAATTGATACATTCATGCTGTGTGTTATGAACTCTAATTATCGGAATCCCTCTTCAATCTTGACAACTTATACATTAATTTGTTTCTTTGAGGCTTTTTATGCTATTTCTGTTAATAACAGAGTAAGGTTGTGCATTGTACTTTTATTCCTGATCATTAGAAATGTAAAGCACAACATGAGCCAGAAACTGTAAGAGAGGGAAAAAAACCTTTAAATATAAGGGGGGGGGGGGAGCAAAGTTGTGCTAAAACTGCATTAATTATTAAATAGCAATTTTGCTTTTATCTTCAAAAATGCAATGCATTACGATTAAAACTTGCAATTCAAATAACAATTCTGAATTTTTTTTTTAAATCAGTGAATTAAAGAATATTTCAGTATCACAGACATTTACATCAAGAATAACAAAAGTTGAGCCTACAGCTTTCAATGAAATTCTTGAGAAAAAAAAAGAAAGAAATCTCTAACCAATTAGTGATCATCTCAGAACACTCAGAGAGGACAAAGTGTCCCAGAGGAACAGAAAGCAATATCTGCCTTTACAAAGTGAGGGGTAAGGGAGGAAAAGGAAATTAATAGACCTGTCGGCTTAACTCTGATATCAAATGACATGGAACCAATTGCTAAACATGAATTTTGTGAAGGTAAGAAATGAAGATAAGGAACAGTCAACAGAGATTTGTAATGAGTGAATTAAGAACCAATTCAAAGTTGTTTCTTTAGCTAAAAGGGATATGGTACTCTTGGAAAGGATTTCAACATAGTGCACCAGATGATACGTTTTATAGCAATTTAATCTTCACCATGAGAAGACAATGAAAAGATGCCTGGCCCAAGGCAGGACTAACAAGTCATTCCTGAAAGATACTGTAGAGTCTGTCTATCCTTAAGGACTACAAACTTTAGAGCTGGTTATCCTAAGAGACTGTGGTATGCAGATTTTATTTTACATTTTTTAAAAAATTGACAATAAGTCTTTCAGAAATCACCCAGTAAATCAACAAGTAAACATCTGACCCAACTCAAAGAAAGAGAATAAAATCCAGGCGTACATTTCAATCATGCATACTGCAAACAGACACTACATTAAAAATATTCTATGAATATTATATTATGATATAAATATTATTTATGACAGTTCTTACAGTGGAGATTTTCAAGTGAAAAGAAGAAAAAAGTGTTTCAGGAAAACATGAAGAAAAATGAGACTTGCTAGAGAAACTGTAGAAAGAAAGCAATCCCCACTCCCCTGCATCTCTCAAACTTATTTTGAAGTGACAGGGAAACAGATGATGCGCCACGTTTTTTAAATTGTTACTGAACAGACCAAGCAAAGAGGAATGCATCCTTCCAAAAGCCATAGACAGCAACTATTTCAGGAATATGCTAAAAAAGCTTCCCTCCACATCTGTAAGTACACTCAGAGAACAGTATTAAGGATTTTCTATTTTGTATTATGCTATTGGTCACAGATGTGGGGAGTCCTTGTTGTGATGGTAAAATAACAACTTTGGCCTGGATGGGAAATCCCAGAAACTGAACTGTCAGGTGCGGAACAGAACGGAGATACTCTGACGTTCCACATGCATTACCTTCCCCATTTTCTCAGGAAGTGATGAAGGGATTGCCTGAAAAGTAAGCCAGTTCTTAACATATAAATAAGCAATGCTATACAGTTTTTACAAGCCATGTTACCCCAAAGCCTAGTCCAGGCTTTAAACACTCAGTGGTGTTTACCATATATTGTAACTAACTTGGCTCTTTGTTAATATCTTCTGGACATACAAAAACATGTCGGTCTCCATTTGCAGTTTAGCACTGTGCAAATAACGCTGTCTGATTACACACAAAAAAATTAGGTACTTGATTACACTTATTTTTCACCTATAGAAGCCTAATATGGAGAGCTCTTTTCAAAGATAAAGACTTGACACTTTCTCTGAAGCACAAGAACTCCATTTCTTTATTGCATTGAAAAGATCGCTAGCAGATGTAAAGCACATTTCTCCTACTGAGCTGTACATCCAGTCTGCATATTAGAAACTCGCATAACTCCTGCTATAAAACATCCTAGCTACTATTTATTTGCTTAGTTCACAAACTAAAATTTTCAAGCAAAATATAAAGACACCATTACCTTGCTCAACCTAAGCACACTTTTGATATACTTTCAGGCTATTATTAGTTCATCTAGTTATTCAGAAAAAACAAGACATAAAAAGTGAATTTCTAGGTTAGAACAGCATGCCTTTGGGTAGCATTATATAGCCTGGGAAGTGAAATAATCATCATAAAAATACATGGCCTGCCGTGCAGATGTTAATTCAACAAAATGAACTCTGTATTTAAAAATCAGGAAAAAAACCCCAAACCCCACAATATTTGAGTATACATGCAATGACATCACTACCACAGCTTTAATAGCCCTCAAATCTCAAATACATTTTAGTGCTAAATTAGCTTATAAGCCCTTTCTATTTTCCTACTGTGAAAATAATTGTCAGCTTTTGTCATGAATTACACTGTATTTTTAGGACTTCTGTCAGGGGAAATGTTATTTACAAACACCTATGTATTATTTAGGATGCCTAAAGTAAAAACAAAATCCCCTCCCAAATCCAAAACAAAACAAACCCAAACAACAATCATTACAAAACCCACCCCTTTAACTCTTCCATATTTAATACATGTAGCAACTATCTGTGGTGTACATGTCTGAAATGCAAAAAGCCTCAAGCTTATTTTCTCCTTTTCAAAGAGAAAGAAAAAGTATTGAGGAGAGAAATAAAATTAACAGAAATGATACTGTCCCATTTTCATATACCTTTATTTCATAGCAATGTTATACAGAACATAGAACTGTCTTTACTGTTGTTAGTAGTATTTACATAGCAAGTGTATTACCTAACATATTTTCCATAATTAATTCACAGTGTTACATGTGGTTTGTTGCTTAACTATTGATGAAAACATTTAATTTAATAAAATTCAGCCTTTTCCTCTGTATTCCCTCTCCACATTCTATTGTCACTAATTACAGCACCTTCTCTCTCTCTCCCTCTTTCTCTCTCTCTCTCTCACACACACACACAGGGAAAGCTGCCAAGCAAGTCCCTCCGGAGTCAATGTCATGGCTACTTTTCAGATTACTAGGAGGGAATATGCAAACTGTACTGCCGAGTACCCTATCCATAGGGATTAAGACTGTCATTTCAGAAAACGTAGTCTCAGATGAGTCAATCTGAAGTCCTCTTGTCCCACTCTGACACCTCAGCCGAGTCACCCCTGCCGGCAGCTAGTCACCTTATACTCTACTGTTGCCAAACTTAAACTGTGAATGCTTATGTTTAAATTGAGCACCAAAATATTTTATTACCAAAGCTCCTCATTCATAACCAAGGTATTATCTAATTAATATTTAAATTAGATATTGCAGTTTTCAACAAGGTTTCAGAAAAACTGTACTTTGATATGGTTACAGATAGATGTTTGTTAACCTAATGAAATATGCTGCATCTGTAAAACTTCTATCACCCTGTTTTATTAATGCTTATTTAGAGACACACTTGTGCTGAACTATTTCATTCATTATTCCTTATTTCTCATTAGTTTATCAAATATCAAGCAAAACCAAAGCCAAACAATCCCCTCACTTTCATGTTTTAAACATCTGTCATTTCTTGAGATGAAAATTTGTGGAATTAAAAAAAAAAAAAAAAAAAAAGAGGCATTTATTGTAAGTCATCTTTGGTCATAGTTTCCTCGTCCAGATACAAATGACTCCCTTAACTCAACTGGGATGCCTCGGTTAGAATGACATTTGCTATTACAGGTAAAGCAGGAGCAAAGTATTTTGTTGGTCAGTTGCATTCACAGAGAAATCTCCAGAGCAGGCACGTGCAGCAGAAAGGGCTACAGTGACCTTTGCAAAAATATATTCCTTTATTAAAGAGAATTTTTCATTTAGCAAGTTTTCAAAGGCAATATCACATGGAGAGTGAAAAAATCCCAGCCATGATTTCACATTAATAGCAATGCCACCTTGTAGTTGCATCACTACTTTCACAAATGAAGTAACTCTTATGGTACCTGTCCCTTTATATACGCTTTACAGTTCTACCAAAATGTGCAGGCATCAGCGCTCTCAATTTTGAACAGCCTTCTGTTTGGCATTACTCATGAAGAATAACCTCAATTCATATGCCACATTTCCAGGCTATTCCATTACTCCATATTGCACACCAGTACCTTTCCACTACAACCACACTCTGCCAGCTGAGAGAGTTTGCCCACTAGGAATTATTTTGAAGCATTGGCAAAGAGCAGACTTCCACAATGATATCTATGATTCACTGACTGCAAAGTTTTTATCTGCTGAAGTAAAAGTTTGTCATTTAATTCAGTGGAAAGATGACTTCACGCGCCAGATTCCTGCTGTTATTGTACAGACTCAGAAAGCTCTGTAACTAAGGACCACTACTGCTGTGTATCTGTAGCAGAGAGAAATATAGGTATCTTTTTTCTTCCACATATACTTATAACACAATCAGGAAAAGAACTAGTAGAGATTAAGGAATGGATGGGAAGAGAAACCAGCACAGAGCTAATTCTGCATCCTTAACAGATTATTACCCTATTGAGCTAACAATCACATTTTATTTCCTTATGGTTTCCAGAAAAATAACTTTAAATTTAGCAGTCTTAGACCCCACTGCAGGATGAATATAAACTAGACAGACTAAAGACAAATACAGGCTCTTTTGTGATGGGCAAATGTGTGTAACTTCACTAGAATAGAGGTAATTGTAACAAAAAACCCCACCACGACAGCAAAAAACCTATCTGACCAGGAAGGAGGAGGAAATGGTGGGTTTTTATTATGTAGAAGGATATTCTTTGCACCAAAGAGTTCTTGTAAATTTAATAACAGACAGCTTATCAAAATAATATTCCCATATTAAATATAAGAGTCTCTCTTTTTTGGAATTATTGCATGAAACTTGTTTCAGAATATTTTGCATAGAATCTCCAATTTTCTCAGTAGAAATTCAGTAAGGACAAATGTTTATGATGCAGTATCTCATCACAGCAATGTACCTCTTATCAAATATGCAAAAGTCCATCAAATTCATATCAGAGAAATGATGAGCAAAATAATAATTCTGAATATTTAAGAAGTTAGTATTCAAATGAGATTTAATATTACTTTGTCTAGAATATTCTCTTTTATCTTGTGGGGAAGAAAAAAAATCCATTCTATCTCATTAAAAAAAAAAAACACCAAAAAACCAAAACCAAAAAGCAAAATCCTAGCAAGTTAGCAGCAGTTTCAAAATACAGAGATAAATAAAAGACAAAACAATCATCAACAAAAGTGATGATTCCCAACTCAAGCTCCTCTCCAGCTGTTCAGATGTGTACATACAGAGAATAAAATAACTGTAAGGCTGCTTTTCCTTCCTTGGGGAACTGCTGTCTTTTCCATCATTGCAAACACCACTTGAAGCCATTTTCATATCTGAAGATCTCTTTGCCTCTCCCCTACACTTTTTTTAACAAAATGTACTATAATGCTTGAGCTAGAACAGTATAAAATAGAGCAAAATTGTCACCAAATCTTATATTTATTTACAATTCCTTCATATACATACATTTTAAAATACAGATAAACAAAGCATTTATCTTTTTTACCCCCTTGAAGTAATATCTTACTATTATCTAATCAGGTAGGTCAACCTTTACAAGAAAAAAAAAAATCATTATCAACTTCCTTAACTCACCATGTTCATAAAATATCAACACTGTTGTAAGAAATGGCAAACTAATATAATGTGACTAAGGACAAGTATGTAAATAGGTTAGGGAATACATTTGTTGGTTGGAATGTCTCATGAATTTTCTCTATCCACTTCAATAGTCCTTTATGGAATATTTTGAACACAGCATGAAATTCTGTACATAAGCAAGCAGTATTTTTCATCAAAACCTAAAGAGGAGTTGAACTCATAAAGTTACAGAGACTATTGTTTCACTATTTTCAGGCAGCCTATTACAAAAAGAGAAGTACACTAGCAAGGTAAAGGACAAGTGAATTTTCCAAACTAAATAATGAGATCTCCAAGAAAGGGACCTTCCTTTCAAGGAAACAACAAAGTTATGTACAAACAGAAGTGTGCAAATTTTTATGATTCTACTAGTGTTTGTTCAAAACATAGTATATTGAAAAAAGGGCTTCTCCTCTACAAAATATCGATTTTTAGCAGTGAACTCTGACACATTCAATATCTTCCAGTCTCCTTGAAATTTTAATATAAATAGAAAAGTCTGAAAAAGCAGACACATGTATGGATTTAGAGTAAGGAGGATCAGCTAAGGCCTTATTCTCCAGTTTTGACATTTGAATGAACATAGTCTCTCACGTTTTAGCACACTACCGCTGGTTGTGCCAGAGATAGAATCTTAATGAAAGAACACATTTATCCATATAAACCATGTGCAAATGGATGATCCTACACACAAAACTGGGATGAAGTATGAAAGTGACAATATCCATAAACTACGTATTAAGAAAATAATCAATAATAAGATGAAGTACAACTTCATTAACACAAAGGTTTGTACCTGAAAAGATTCCTCCCACTACTGTAGCAGAAATGTTCTAAGCACCCCACTATTTTACGTAGCATTCCCCTTTACCAGTTTCATACAGCTCTACTCCTATTCTGCCATATGAATACTTGACATTAACAAAATTCAAAGTGTAGTCTATCATCCTGTTTCCTTGCTGCACTAGTGAACTTACTTTAAAAGCCTTTGAAATGGTCTATTGACCACACCCCTCCCTTATTAACTTCTGAGACATAACGATGCTATAATCTATAAACCTCAGAGCTTCTTTAATGATTGTTCTGTGGACTGTTAAGTTAGCCGTTCCTCATATATCCCTGTAATTGTATTCCAATATGCAGTGGAATGCAGTAAAAACATTGTTAGAGGAGTTCACTGGTGAAGATCAGAGTTAGTTGGAAAACCCAGCTGTCATGGTTCATTATTTTCAACAGATTCCATGACAGCCTGCCAGAATTTGCCTTACAAATTGTTCCATGCTGCCTTAAGAGAGAAAACCTCCAGAAAATGCCTACAGGTTGCAAACTCCACCTTACCATCATAAGGCACCAGCTGATCTGAGAACCTGACAGACTGTTCAGGGTTTATGCTGATTAGTCATGAAACTGTTGGGGATTTCCGTTTTTTACCCACACTGGTGTGTTTTGGGCAGAGAAATGTTATGGAAATTTCCATTTTCCAGAAAATTTAAAAACAACGTGACTTTTCACTCTGTTTTGGAAGAGGATCAAATTCAAAGAGCTAGCTGCAGATTTTGATTAGCTCAGTGACCATTATATGTCATATGTTCTTGGTTGTGTGCAAATTCCAATAATATATAACATTTGGAGGCATTCTTTATCAAGCTTGGTAAACTAAACATAGCCTACATTTGTCAATGCAAATACAGATACAACTGATTACATGTACTCAGAAAAAAAAAAAAAAAAAAGAGAATGGCAGAGGAATAAAGCCATGATAATGGAAAGTATGTTTACTTCTTCAAGCCACTGTTTTATCAATACAAAAAGCACAGAAAGTGACAGTTTAATGCATAGCAGGATATAATAAAGTGAGAAATACATAATATCTAGATAATCCTTCACTTAATTTCATAGGTTCAAAATAATCTTAAGTAATCACTTTTCACCAGTAAGATCTAATTTTAATGTGATCTTTATAGTAAAACACACACGCAAAAAAGCTGTTTGGAGGTTTTGGTACAGAATTACTACCACACATTTGCGGATGTAAGAAGGGCTTGCAACACTGTGTTTCAATTGGATCTCAGTAGCTAAAAACAAAGTTAGTGTTACATTTTGAAACACGCTGCAATTACCTTCTTAAGATTTGATTCTAGTAATCCATTCTTAATTTCATTAAGACAGTGAAAATAAACATGCTAATACTTCCCAAAGCAGGAATATTATAAAGAAATAAAGCAATGATGTGCCCATGTAACACACCTGACACATTTACTAATAATCCAGGAGGTGTTTGGGTTCTACTTAAATAGAGATCCCAAAAAAGAATGCCCCCATTTCAAACTCATCTCCCCATTGTTTCAACTTGGAAGCAAATGCTGCGCTGCATCAAATGCTCTAAATGTAATTTAAAGTACTGGAGGAAGGGTGAGATATCTCCCAGTTTATTGTGCAATGTAAGAAACTGATAATTTCCATTCAGCAGAAGAGAAGTTTAAACTCAAAACAGAGAGCATACACAACAATCAATTACGTGTGAATATTCATTCAAAGATGTCAGTTGGCTGGACCAACGTATATAATGACTTCTGCATACTGAGCTTCTAATCCACAATACAAAGTCAAAAGTACCTCAAGGAGACCCACAGAAATACTAATGTCTTTCTGACTTCAGACGAATTTCCTTTTCTCTTTCCTGATGAATGCAAGTTTAACCATCCACAAAAAGTAAACTAATACCTAAGAAAGTTTTCCCCACAAGAACCTATGTGCAACTGAAAAAGCAAATGCAGCTTTCCCCCAGCCTAACTTTTTCTTAGCATCTACAGTGTTCGAAAAAGGCTTTGTTGTTTAAATGGGTAATAATTAGGGTAGGACACCTGTGAGGTGAAACTTCTAAAAAAACCAAAACAACCCCCCCCCAAAAACCCCAGGTCACAAAAACTCCACATGGGCAAATAAACTAGCAATTGATGGCTTTTGAGATTTCTTAGTTGCAATATTATTTTATTCATTCACTGTGAGGTATTCCCTATCACATATTTTGCATTCTTTTTCAAGTCAAGATGAAGGTTTGAAATACAAAGTAGAAATTCTTCTACAGAAAAAGCTGTGTTGAAAACAGTATTGGCATTACCAAAAATATAAAGTACTGATTCCCCCAAACAGTTCAAATGTGAACACATTTGAACTTAAATGACTCACTCTTTCTGGAGTAATTATTTGGAGGTTTATTAAATCTATTAGTCACTGAATACTGACTAATGAGTGAGTGAAAAGCAGAATAATTCTGTTTCTAATAAGCTCTTAGGAATAGCAGTTTTACAATATAGAAGTCATAGCAGAGTCCTGCTGTTTCTGTATCAGATAGTCCTACTCTCTTCAATAAGGATAAAATCAGATGTTCTGTATAGAAACCACTATTTACAGTGATTTAATTTACTATAAAATGATGATCTTTCTGTAGAATTCCTTAACTATGATACAGAAATCTTCAGGGGCTTTATCCTTTATGAATTATATAGCATAGTAAAACCAAATAAAAGCAAACCACAGCCACATCAACCACCACAGAAAATTGTTCTACTTCATATGATAGAAGAAATTTTCAGTAACTGTTCTAGACTACTCTACAGACTAGGAACCATGCATATGACCAAGATATGAAGAAATCACTATACTGCTTATCTGGTTTAAAGGTATTCATAAACTTACTTATGGATTATAGACATTCTTATAGTCAAGACACAGAGAATCCTTCTGAAAAGTGAATCATTGTTCACTGATGTTTCTACTGTCTTACAGACAGAATGGATGTACTAACTCTCAAACTGCATCTGAAGTTTGACATATCCAACTATACTGGATAGGGTTCAGGTTTACATGCATTTATTTTTGCTAAGGTTTATTCCCCCTGTGTTGAAGAAGGATAACTTAGTTTTTGAGGAAGACTAAAGGTGAAAAAAGAATCAGCTCAGGCTCATATCTGAAGTTGAATTATGTAAATAAGTATCCATAACACCTTTCTTGACAACATTAAACAAGCACTATAAGTTAAGGTACACCTATTTTCCAATGAAATAAATCAGTTCCATATTTACTTTGTCTTTTATGATAAAGAAATCTGCCTTTTATGATCAAGTTTCTAACTTTCCAATGCTTGGATGTGCATGTACAAGCCTCAAGAAAGACGGGTGAAAGATGCAAGAATAAGTAGTTATGATTGAAAATACCAATCCATATCCAATTCTTCAATTACTTATATTTTTGAATGATTTCCTATTCTATAGTTTCTCAATTAGCATAAAAGCCCCCACAAACCACCTGAATTAGGCATTTCAGAGAATTTTTACAGTATGCATTTTGCTTCTGTACTACATTAAGCATTTTATAGAATACAGTCTCTCAAATATGCTTCAGGTAGCCAAAGCACTCAAGAAACTTTTCAATCATTCATATCCAAAGTTTGTAATTCTCTCTGTTTAATTATCTCATTGCACTCTGCAAACAGAAAGTGGTTTCTCAAAGTACTGGTCAAGACATTTTGCAAATCTGCTGGCTCCTGCAAGTCAGAACGTAGCAAGCTTTAGTCCATTAGTATGACAGGTAGTGCTCTTACTAACAACTGCTTTTTACTCCCTCTGACAAATGTGCTCTGTGCCATGGCTGACGTTTGTGTAGTAATCAGGACTGATGGATAGGGACGCCAGTGCTGCCGAAAGTGCCCCCCATTTTAATGTGAGTGATTTGTCAAATGTGCTGCTATCGCACTGCTGTCAGGCACAGCCAGGAAAGCACTTTGTCATCTTTCCACCAACCAAGGTCACTTTGGCAGGGACAGGAGAACTCTCCAATGAAATTTTCATCTTTACTGGCTACGTGAAGAGCCTGGTCTTCACGGCATTCAGTTTATTTTAAGCAGTCCTTAGAAGTTCTTGCAAAATGTCCTTATTACCAAATACTAAATTAAAATATAAAAATAAAAGCACATTGAAGCAAAAGTTGCATAGCTAGCTAACAATACCAGTTTTGAGTTTCAGAAATGCAGACTTATTGTAAATCCCTTCTTGTCAGGTTCTCACAAGACAGACTTAATTTAAGAATTATTTAACAATCAAAAGACTTTTGCCACCAGAACACCTTAAAATACAAAGAAAACACAGTATGGAACAATGGTTAAAAGATCTAAGTGACAAATCTACAAAATATGTCTGTGTATCATCATGAAATTTTGAGTAAACTGGAGTGTCTGAAAACAAAAGATACAGAAATACGGAGAAAACTAGAACCTTTACTCTCTACCATATAAAATGTAGAGAATGGGTAACTGTTTCTGCACTAATTGTCATCGACGAGCACCTTACAAGCTTTTTTGCAGTATAGCAGCCTCCAATTCTTAAGTATGCTTTTTTTTTTTTAATATTTTTTTCCATTTTTTTGTGACAACGCTCAAAAATATAAACACAGCAATGAGATTTAGATGCTTATGCATTTTACAAAACAAGTTATCTGTATCTTCAGTCACTTATATAAAAACCTGGTCTTCAGTGACTAAGGAATTTAAAGAAATTAGTTGGGGACCTTAATGCAAAATGTGAAAGCAAAGTTATTCCAAAGGCATTTGTGAAGTAACAGCCCACTGGAAAAAAAAAAAAAAAAAAAAGTCTTTTACAGATCAACCCAGAATGCAATAGGTAAATCATACCATTCCTAACATTTAAAGAAACATAATACAAGTTTGTCCATGAGGCAGAATACAATTCAGCTCACACAGATGCTAGCTTACAACTCCATCCTAAATCTTGAGCATTTACTGACAAAACCCAAAGCCTGTAAGAAAATTTCATTCAAGGTGAAACTCCATAACATACACATGCAGGAAGTAGCTGTAATAACAGAAAATGAGCTAAAACAAACCACACTAATCTTTCTCCTAGTACAAAAAACCCGAATGGTGTGAGCAGCCCTGTGCAAAGTTACTCTTACAGCTACATCCACCCCAATCCTACTGGCAATTACTTTTGTTTTCAAGGATTGTAAAGATGAAATAGAGAGAGACCTAGTTCAGAAACATTGATGTTACATCTGTTTTTTGCTGTGCATTCCTCCAGAGCCCCAGATGAACTGACAACAGCTGAGCAAACCTCTACTACTGCAAAGTCACTCTCAACGCTCCTACTCACATCCTAAACTGCAAGCACCACCGAGTTGTTCGATAAAACCTTCACATACTGTAAATGCATTATCTCTAACTTGAGTGAACATTCATTCTATGACTGTAAAGTAAATACACATTTACTGTTTCAGTGTCCACAGAAGAACTACTCTCTCCCTTTTTCTATGGCATATCATCACTTCACATCAAGAGAGACTTAAGGATTAAGGAAAAGGGATGTTGGAAAGTCAAGAAACCAAAAAAGGTAGACATCATTTATATTTTATTTAGAAATTGATCTAGCCCAAGAATGGCTGCCTCATATGAAACATGTTAAAAACCCACCAGGACATTTGACTAGTCTCTCTTTAAAGGTCTTCTGATTTTCTTCTGAACTTTTCTTTAATAAAAATTTGGATCAGGTAGTGATCTCGGCTTGCTGCGAAAAATGTAAACATGCCTTCCGTGCCAGAAGGCCTTTGGCTGCAGACTGTGGCTTGGCATTACTATAAGCATAGAAGGTAAATAATGACTAAATATCTACATAGTTAAGATCATCAAAAACATTCTATTCTAGGTCAAATTTCTGGGAGGCTTCAGAAAAATGTGACAGCAGCATCTAGGAATATAGTTAAGGGAAAATACAATTTCTTGTGAAGGAAGAACTCATGCTGTTTCTTGCATTGAAATCTTGAATACCTCTACGTTAGACAAAGAGAGAGTCATCCTGCAATCGTGGGTGAAACTGCTGCTGTTATAAAAGTTCATACCAAAATAGCCAATGTATGTATGAGACTCCAAAAATTACCACTTCTGCAGGTACAGTAGAGATGTACAAAAGAATAGCAGAAAGATATCCCCAAACCTTGTGTTCCTTTAGAAATCTGTATCACCACATAAAAGTCAGCCAAACCTTTATGAAACTACAGTAACAAAAGGCATGCGACAGAAAGGAATAATATCTGTTCTGCTGTACTTTAAGTCCTGGATGCCCAGAAAATAAAAAAATAAAGAAAGCACCTGAGCTTGATTGAAAAGACCTGAGAAGCAGCATTGGGGAAAAAAAAAATGAAAACAAGAAAATAAAAACATAGACAGGTGGAAACTGCAAAAATCTAACTGCAGCAAAGATTAATGAAAGTGCACATTCAGGATGTAGGTATGACGAGGTAAATACACCTCCCTAATTTATAGAAATATATATATGCAAACCCTATCATAAAAACATTTCAAGTTGATCAACCACAATGATGGAAAGCTTTTGCCAGTCTCCGTTTAATCTGTCCAGATCTCTCCTCATGTAAAAATAAGGGTATCATAACCAGTTCTCAAACATAAGCACTTGCACAGATTACATTTGGACAACTGTATATAAACATATACGTTATTAACACAAATAAATGCACATGGAAAAAAACCATACAGACAGATTCCTTTGGGGAGGGGAGGACATTGGAGACTGAACAGCAGCAATTTAAGGTCTAAAAGTTAAACTGTTGAAACTGTACTTGAGAAAAATCCTAAAAGAATTTAAGATTCATGGTTGCATACAATATCAAACAGCAAAATTAATACCTAATCACACTAAGTAATAAAGAATGTGGGAGCTTTAAAAAAAAAAAATTACCACACAAACAAAAATTATCATCATCAAAACAAAAACAACAACAACAAAAAAACCAAACCAATTTCTAATCTACTCTTACACTGATATCAAGGAAACTCAGCATTCCTTATCAAGGAGATCTTATTCATAGTCTCATTCTCACAGATTCCTCGCTAATGCTCTTCCCTGTACAGGAAGTGATAAACTGAACCCATGTAAATCTTCAATTTCCTCAGCTAAATGCTTCATACTGCCTATTAGATATTTGAAGACTAGGAACTACCAAATTATTTGAAAAAACTCAAGCTGAAACAAACAAAAAAACTACTTTCTTAAAAGTGAGCATAAACCAAAACTAAAAATACTGAATTGTAACTCTGTACAAAATGAAGATTTGAGATATAGTTATATCTCAGTTCAGTCTATATTTTAGGAGGAACTAGAAAATTACTCAACAGACAAAGAAGAGTTATTAAGCACGCTAAATAATAGTAAAATGATAATTACACTGGAGATTTGTCTTAATAAATGAGATGCAAAGGGTCCTTTATTATCCACCCATGTGCATGTAGAATTTAATTAGTTATCACCTATAAATGCTAATAGCAGAGCTGCCAATCAATCTCCTACACAGTAATTGAGGAAACTCCCCAAAATATCAGAAGTCAACGCTGAAGAACTCTTTGGTTAGAAAATAGTTAACCCAACAGCAATATGGAGAGAAGGAATTCCTCAGAGAGCCTAAAGAAAGAGATGTTTTCATCTCATTACATCTACTTTCATAATTATAACAAACTCATCAGCCTCTAGATGAATACCATGTATAATCATTTTCCTGCATATTTTCCAAAGCAGGAAACTTAACAAGATATAAATGCTACAGACTAATTTAGGCTATTTACAGTTCTCATCTCATCTTGAACTGAAATAATAAGAAAAGAAGTATAGTTAAGCTAAAAATAACTAGATAGAGACTTCTGCTTATTTATTTACTGTAATCCTTCCTCAGAGCCAGGTAAGTAACAGGTTTATCCTTTTTAAAGGAAGGTAAATTTAGAGCATGGTTATACTATGGTCTGTAAATAATTAAAAACTAATGCAAATAACTAGAGAAGCTGGCATGCTTCTAATCTACCTAAATGGCTGCTTTGATTGAAACATTTTAAAATACATAAAAACAGAAGAAAAAAAAACAACGCCAAAACCAAAAACCTCAAACAAATCTGAAAAGATTACCCCACCAAAGATTAATGTCACTTACACTAATATGAAAAAACAAGCAAACTAGAGGATTACAATCAGTTGAACAAAATCAATCACATATGAAGTACAGTAATAATAATCAGGAAAATCCTGACCCACCCAGTGAAAGTGGAGCTCTGCCAGAACTACATTTCTTGGCAAGGCTCTGTGCCCACTAATTAGAGACTGAACCATTTGGGGAAAGTTACTCTGTGTCCTCAGGAATTGATACAGAGCTGTCCAAATCCACCTACCTCTCCAAAAGTGAAATTGTGTTGTTACACATATTGGCACAGAATAGGATCAAGCAATAGTGTCCAATGTGAATCAGGAGGATTACAGATGAACTGGGGGATAAAGGGTGGGTGTAGGTACACATGCACAACACCTGCTTTGTATTCCCCCCAGAAAGGCAATGTTTTTCTTCATTAGCTGACTGTGCTGGAGAGCATGCAAAGCTGCCAAACCTTTGCTTCCACAGTAGCGATGCTGTTCCATAGCTCCCGTATGAAGATCACTGAAGGAAGTAATAGTCTATCCCCTGAATACAGCTATTTTTATTGACACATACAGAAAAGGAAACCAGTAAATATCCACGTACCCATTTGACACAAACCACAAATTTCCTGTTTAATCCCCAAACTTTCAAATCTGTTTTTTCACAATCTACCTCACAGTATCAATATGGAACTGCAGGGAGGACAGACACTAGAGTTATCTCAAAGAATGGTCCCAGCAATGACTTGCTCAAACATGTCTCTATGTTCCCTGCTTCACATGCTCAAAAAGGAATTTCCTTCTAGAGAGTCAGTGTGCACCACTCCAGTTGGGATCACCTGAAGTTTTTAAACTAACTACTATGAAAAGTGGTATGCACACTGATCCCATTTTGAAGTAACTGCATTTATACGTTTCTAAAGTCACCAGAGCAGTGGGAGCTCTGCTTCAGCAAGCCTTAAAATCTGGCCTGAAAAGGAAATTGGTTTTTAACATACAAAATAGACTGAAATCTCTTTTAACACTTAATAAGCTTAATGGGGGTCTTTCAGATGCGACATGATTAAACTATACACTGAATGAGAATCCCGTTTTCTTTTTCTACTTTGCAACTTAAACTAAAATTTCATATATTATGAAAGAAGTATTTAAAAATGCCCCCTACCCCCAAATCGCAAGCAGTATTAACAAATAACTTATGACAGGTAACAATGAGCAAATACATATGGATAGAGGCAATTAAAAAGAACTGACACAATCATTTGCAATTTTTGACAAAATATGCCAGAAGTTTAACACAAAACAATTTAATTTTCATTTTAAATGCTTATTTGCTTGCCAAAAGCATACTTTACACAAATGTTAAAGATGATACACAGCTTTGCAAAAATAGCTACTATGCCTGAAGGGCTAAATTTGACCTGAAATAACAGGTTGAAATCATGCGAGTAAAGACTTCATAACTTTTCTTTTTTAAACCCAAACATATTAGCATATAGCAGGTGTCTCACTATCCTTCCTGTCAGCATGCTTTACACTGTATTTGTGCACTGATTGGTATGCTTGAAAAGGTAATAAAAGAGAAAGGACAAAAAAAAAAAAAAAAAGCAGAGGCAATATCCAAGAATATCATAAAACAACCTGAAGTGCTGACTCATGCTGTAACCATACAAAGCTGAAAACTAGGCCACCGCAGAGAAAATGATGGAAAGTCTGAAAAATTCACTGCCTTCAGTAACGTGTAAAATTTGTATTTGATAAAGCAGCATACAAAGGAGGAGCCCAACTTTCAAGCAACAGCCTTATTTGGAAAATCTTCTGGAGTGTATTCCTGTCCTTAATTCCTCGTGCAGACGACAGACAAGAGGAGCAGGGCGGCAGCCCTCTTGCCAGTCACCCTCCAACAAAGGGGAGCGTTGTTTCTATGCAGGCAGGCACAGCTGCTCCCCGGCACTCTTGCAGGGAAAATTTCTGAAGATCTCAGTTCAGAGACTCTCTGAACACTGATGGTACACTGGAGATACTACCTGCCCCCCCGCTCTGACTCTGAGTCTTTTTAGCTGACTATTATTCTGTACTAATAAAGTAAAGCAGACTAATAACTTTCCTATTCAGACATAATTCATTATCCTTATTTACCCAAGCTGGCAAAATTTAGAAAGATTATTCCTTCCAGCCTTTTTAATTACCAAAATTCTACTTGCTTTAAAATACCATAGTCTCCCTTGAGTATTCAGCAGAGCTGAAGATCACCATGGCAATAAGAAAATGGTGCCAATGTTATCTTGGCACTGACTGTCTACAGATCTCAGGAGACTTAGCACAGGAGAAAATTGAGCTCACGTAAAAGCAGGAACTCACTATCTCTAATGATTTTAATATACCTTTTATTTTTGCTAATTTGATGTTAAAGAAGTTGAATTAAAAAAAACCTTAGAAGCATACACTTTCCTAAACAGACAAATAAAAGAGCTAATACATTTACTATTTCAAGGTGAAATCCACTTTACTTACACAAAATAAGCAAGGTCCTACAGTTAGTAGCTGCATACCTGTGAAAGTATTGCCAAAGCACTGGAAAAAAGAAACACCACCCACATGAAAACAAAGTTTGAGAAAAAAAAAATCTGGAGTTCTTCAGATCCCTTTAGAGCTTAGATTCAGGCATGCGGTGAAGCTTTTCTGTACAGCCACAACATGCAGAAACCTGTAGTTCTGCTGCCCAGCATAACATTGCCTATGTTTGGGGTTTGTTTGCTTTTTCCTTTTTTTTTTTTTTCCCCTTCCCTAAACTGTGTCAGGGAGACAAGGGATACTTTTTATCAGGATTATATCAGCAATCTAATACGCAACATAATCACACAAAAACTAGCAGCAATACAAATGAAAAGGAAATGTACTGCAGTATTGCTCCAAACTTTTAAACTACCCTTTCTGTAAAAAGCCAGTGCAGCATGGGAGTATCTCCTGAAAGCCAAGTACCATACAGACAACAGTGACAACATACATATACCAGAAGAAACTACTACTAAGCCATGTAGGTCAAGATATAAACAAAGAGCACACTCCCTTCAAATTTACTGTAGCGCCAGTACAACTGCAGGTTTTCTTTTTTATGGTATCAAACCAGCCACTGATAGGTTATGTCCTTTTGTAGTCAGCAAACAGAACAGCGGGGGAAAATAGACTATATATCATCCCAATGCCTATAAACACAAAAAGACAAACTAATTCTGTACTAGTTCAAAGAGCATTTGAAATTTCAATGAAGAATGAAAATGCTACATTGTAAACACCAAAAGAGGGATTTAACTCCATATAGTGCTGAGTGGGATAATAATTCTGAATTAGCAGACTTCAGTGTGAAAAGAAAATGCCAATTCCCTCAATTCTCATTTTATAAATCTGGTTTCTAATTTGTATGTACCACACTCTCCATATACACACAAAACAATTTTGTAAGTGGTTAATATAAACTTGGGCTGACATTTTTGTTAAGGAAGTAAATGGAACATACTGGAATATTGTTTTACAATGATGTATTAGTTGCAGCAGTACTTCTGCTTAAGATATATTTTGGAGGAACAAGGAGAAAGATTATAGTGGGGGGTGGGGGAACCAACACCGACCTCCTGCATTCCGATGGTCAGAACATTGATTGGCATCAAGCATATAAAAGCCATATGCAATGCTTGGCTTTTACAGAGTCAGAAGTGTCTAGGATATTCTAATCTTCAATTTGAATCAGATATTTGCTTCAATCAGTGTCACCTGTGTCTCTCACAAATGCCAGAGCTACCAGGGTACAAATTCATTCACAATTTAAACTGAATGTTTTAATTAAAAAAGCAGACATTCTGATGCAGATAGGCTTTTTGTTAATGTAGATGAAAGGTTCTTTTCATTAGAAGGCAGGGAAGGAATAAATATTAAAAAACTCTACATGTGCCACCACACAAAATTATTGATACCTGGATAGCTCTAGTTTAATATACAGGTATTGCAAGCACATTGGATAAAAACTGCTGTTTAGTACGGGTTTGAAATACAATGCCAAGATTGCAAAGAAAGCATTTCTACTTTGCAAAAAGGGTATTGCATTTCATAACATTAAATGAATTCAGATTGTCACAAGTAATACCAATTCTACTAGTGAGGTCAAAAAAGGCTCACTGCTTATGCAAGCTCTTGAGAACTTTTTAGCAAGAAATATAACAAGTTGCACTTGGGCTAAGTATGGCTGGTAAAGGCAACAATCCTAAAGATCCCGTAATGAAAAATGTGATATCCTGTTGAAAATTATTGGAGTTTGACATGGAAAAACATGAACAGAGACTGTTGTCCTTTGCCATGCCAGCCTTAATTATCTAAAAGGTCCAGTCGCACTGTTCAGCTAACTTGAAATCAGCAGGACTACGATTTGCACATCACTGTGAAAGGATGTGAAAGGATGGTCACCAACACAAAAAAATCTCAAGAACTACTCACCACTCCTTATTTAATAACAGAATGATAGATGGACGGGTTATTTTCCGCCCTCAAAACATATGCATTTCAAATAAATGTCCCTGGAAGAAGATCTCTTGAACTTTTCAGGATGGACTTTTCAACTGATCAATTTGAAACTGCAGTTCCTGCTGTTTAAAACAATGGGGGGTGGGAGGTAGGAGGAAAATGACACCTTTCAAACTGCTAGGCCTCCTGATATTTGCTTAGCAGACATTTTCTGAAAATAACAGAAATATCTGCTGGATTACAGTTAGAACAAAGCTAATCCTGACTCAATTAGCTTCTTGGCTTTTCCCCCATGTGGTATGCCAGTATCAGAAAATTGCAAGAAAGAATTAATTAATTTACAGTTATTTTTAGATATTAAGCTCAACCTTTCAGGTTACTTGCCTTCCCATAATAGGGCTCTATCCTTCCCAGATTAGTTCTTCTAAGGAAGTTATTTCAGACATGACCAAGACAAAATCTGTGATCCAAACAAGAACAGATCATCTTGCTTATCTTAAATGTCCTATGCAGACAAAACTATTCAACCAAGTACACACAAAAGGGCATAATCTAGCTCTTTAAATATAAATGGATGCTGCAGGTTATAGTCCTCTGTGCATAGCATTCATGCATTTTAGTTCTCGATTCTTCATTCAAACCTGCACAACTGAAACCATATTTGGAAAGACATTTTTGGCCATTCAAAATAAAGAACTGTTTAGTAACAGAAGTATACAGAAAAATAACATTAGCTGTAGAAAGCTCCTTCCAGCAGTCAAAATTTATTTTGGTTTGAAAGGACGAGACTACTTCTTTAGACTTCAATCTTCCTTTTGAGTCAAATACAAACAAAATAAAAGTGTTACTGAGTCCAGAGAGGATCAAATTTCAATTCAAAAGAACAATTACTAAGTAGAATCAATGATCTTCAATAGTCAGATACACTACTCTACTACATTGTAGAAACTAGACTGCAACCTTTCTCCTAAGTTATTAGACCAGGGTTTAACAACTGACCTGCGTGAAAGTTATTTCATTCATGACTATGCAATTCTTTACCTATATGTTTAGCTACTTCCACCTTCCCTGAGCATTTCCCCTAAGCATTGCATTTTTGTTTTACAGATTAAAATGAAAATACTGCATGCTTTATTAGGTTCAGCTCTCTTATAATTACATTTGGGCTAAGAGACCAATGTTGTTTGTCAATGTAAAATGCAGCTCTTTGGCACAAACGTTTTATTTGCTTGTTGTTTCCCCCTCCACCTCTCTGGCATGTGTCAAATGTTTAAACAATATGATCTTGATGGCAGATTAATGTTAGTACTTAGTGTACAAGGTCAACTTCCCAATGCAAAAAGCAAACTGAGAAAATGTAATTGTTTTAAAGCTTTTTTTAGAAATTAGTTTAAGTTTAATCACAATGTTTTTAAATGAAAATAAAACTCACACTTGGAAAAAAAAAAAAACAAACCCAAAACATAAATCCATGCCAGCACTTTCCAGTTTATAGTACATTCTAAAACAGCAGTTTAGAAGCACATAAACAAAAATATAGTAGTGTAGGTTTGAAACAAAAAAGTTGTAATGATAAGCCTCCTGTAAAAAGGCCTTCTACTAGCTATGTTCCTAACAAGCTGTAGCACTACAAAACATAATCCAGTATGAAATAAGGGTTTCAGATTAAAACTTGGTTGTATCATACAAAGTAATCAAGCCATATTAGTCTACTGATACATCACAAGTGAGCATAGTGGCTGAACCACACTGTTGTATACACAAATTAGCACTAATCAAATGGAGTAGGGCTAAAGGGTTCAAAGATAATAGCAGTTAGATAATTCATGTATTTACTGGTCATTACATCCCTGAAAAAAATTTAGTCTTCAGTTATGTTTCACTCCACTTATTCTCTTGTGCGTGCACTACGCTTTGCACCCACACAACGCAGAATCAAACCCTTCTCACTCTTGTCATGGTCACCATGCACATCTTCGTTCACACAAAAGTGTGAGCCAAAGTCCTGTAACATTGCCCTTCGTTAAAATTTCGTGATTAAAGTGGATTTTTTTTTTTTTTGCAACACCTGTGTTGACAAAACTTGTTTATTGATGTCCATTATTTGTATACTTGAGAGTATACAAATTAATTAAGAACTGTACCAGTACTGCTACTTACTGAATTTTTGTTTTACTAAGTATGTTCTGGAAGGATGTAGCAAAATTCTGAAATTAATACAAATTCAAATAAAGAAATATAATATATACTCCCTCATTCTATCGTTATCATCTAGGTCCTACTGATTAGAACAAAGATTAATTCTGAGAGTTAGTAGAACAAAGTCAACTTCTAAAGCAAGCACATTTCTCTTAGTAGCCTCTTATTTCAAATTGCTCACAAGCAAGAAGAAAACCCTTAAAATATTCAGATGCTACATCTTTATGTAAGTAGGTTATAATTAGATAATTAACTCAACAATGCATGGATCATACCTTCCCACATATTTGTTCAGCACTTAACACAACTAGACTTTGACCTACTGAGACATACGGACTCTACCCAACGTAGATCAAGAGGGTGGTTTCAGCAGGGAAAATAGTTTGCTGACAAAGTTGATTTGGTTCCAGCTATAACACTGACCTACTTGTACAACATATCGTAAAGCATTTAAATTTCACTACTTCTTGTAAGAGAGAAGACAACCTATCTGTTTCACAATGAAGAAACTGGGTTACTGATTCCTGATTTTATATTTTAAGTGAGCAGATTATCTAGGTGCAATTCTTACAGCATATGAATTCAGGCTTTCTCTTTCCAACATTCATAGGAAGGATGAGCAATTGTGATATTCCATTCTGGGAAGTAAAGAATGCAGAAAGACAAGGAGCTACCCAATCCCTTTTCTCCAAGACCCAGTACTACCAGTGACAGAAAACAGATCTAAGTGCCTGTCCACATGTGAACAAGCATGTGTGTGTAACAACTGCAAGGCTCCACAAACTTAACCGAGGGAATACTGCAAAGATAAATTAATTAATATTTATAGAGCACTCAATCTCAAGTGCTTCTGTAAAGATCTCTTTCTTTTGCTTTCTTGGGTTCTGTTATCAAACATGCTGGAGGCATAAATAAATACAGGTAGGATGTAAAAAGCTACTCACATGACTATTACTGATTGGGCTTTAAGAAAAAGTAGTCCATTTCTGGTCTATCAGATCCTTCTCTGGCCCTTCTTACTACTTGCACACAAGATCCTAGCTATTCATAATAAAGCAAACCTTTATATTTATAGGCAACACTATGGTAGAACCAAACTTTGAAGAAAACAAAGAAAAAACAGTTATGAAGACTCCAATCCTTACAAGTATTTTCTGATTTCTTAAACAAACAAACAAATAAATAAATAATGGTAAAGTAACTGCCTTGAATAATAATCCCTTTTGTCTTTATTTGAAAAGAAAAGTATTAGCTAGAAGCATTTAATGAATCAAACTAATTCCAACTCAATATGGCATGCACATCAGTATATCAGATATTGTTTATCTGAAAAGTTACACTGACAAGTCCCTCTTAAATTATCTTGCAATGTCTATTCGAAATCTTCTCCTTTTTGATCCTGTTCTGAAATCAGAAGCAAGTTGCCTCTAGCATTTGGAATTTAGCTGTCAAATAAATCTCCATGAAACACTTTAAAAAAAAAAAAAAATCATACCAAGTGTTGAAAAAGTTACATTCTGGCCTCATTCACTACTGAAGGCAGACATAACCTCTATACGTGACTTTTTCTGCCCCTACCTAATAACAATTAATGCTTCACATTCCTTTCTACCATGAACTTTTAAGAAATTATTCCTCTAGTAAGATGTACTATCACTGAAGGTAGTTTATACAGATCAAAATAAGCAACTATCATTCCACGTACAAAAGTTTCACTCTTACCACTTACACCACCTGTTTTCCTCGTTTGGTTTACATTTTGTTTTAGACTTTTCACACTGTACATCTATAAGGAAAGGAATAACGTGCTTTCATGTTTTTGGAAACCAATCAGAATATTAAGGTATCAATGCAATTAAATAATTAAAAATATAATGATCTTGACTGAAGAGATATTTCAATATACCTCTTGGCATAATGATAGCAATTGAAAACCCTTCTAGACTGCAGCCTACTTGGCACTTGCTTATTTATCAACTTATTAATTTCTATTCTGTTTACAAAGTGGAGGTAATGAAGTAAATCTCAAAGGGGTTTTGGTGGTTTTTTGGGGGGGTGGGGGGTAGTTCTGGTTGAAGCCACTCTCCCCGCATTAAGGGAAAGACTCCCATTGAATGATAAAGGACTCACTGTTACACTATTACAGGAGATGAATTGCATTAACCCCTGCCCTTCCCCATTGTACTAGCTGCCCACTGGAAACAACAACAGAATTACTAAAATCCCACACTCTCTAATGGGATGGTAATAGGATTCAGAGGCCATTAGGGTAAAGGCAATCCATATTTTACAGTTTAATAAGCTCTTGCTGAAGATGCTGGATCCCTCTTCAAAGCCAACAATTACTGATTTAGTAACAAATCCACAACAACTGTCAAGACTGCAGAATGCATTTGAGATGAAGTCAGCAGCTTATGGTGACAGACTTTAAAATGTGCATAGAAAAATGAAACCACTTAAATTGAAATAATTTGTAATTTTACAGTGATACTGGTTATTACTGTCATTTCAGATTTCTTTACATCTAAATGTCATGGTTACTCAAGTTTGCACATAATTCTCTCAGAGTTCTGTGGTATTTGTTTTAGAAGGTAAGCACTTTTGTCCTGTTTTCTAAGCATACACTTCTTGTCACAAGGAAATAAAACAGTGAATGCAGAACTATAAGAGACCAACTGAGTAACGAAATTGTTCTCCACAATCATAGATAATCACACAATTTATTAATATTATGATCACCTATAAATGGATTGTCTACTAGGCTGTAGATTCAAAAGAGCCCATCATTCTCCAATAGCATGCCTTGAAGTGTAGGGTGTAAAATACATACTTACTCTGCCCACTTATCTTAACTGTTCTTTAAAAACACCTTTTAAGATATTTGTGAAAGGTGGACGTGCTAAATATTTTCTTAGGTCCTTTTAAGGTAGAATCTTATTATCTATATTCTGCTGTATCCAGTTATTCTTCACTCTCTTGTGTAACTGACTGGGGACATAAGGAACAGTCCACAGAAGATCCAAGACACTCCTTACATTCCTGAAACCAAAAATATGTCTCACCTAGAAACCCACCATAACTGCTGCTGGATCTAAACCACCCCTTTCCACTATAAATTTTTTTTACATTTCTGATGGGGAAAAAAAAAAATCCTAATCAAAACAGATGCACTTTTAGAAGTGATAATTCTGAGACTCATTTTTACCCCACAAACATTCATACAGTTCTCAGTGAGGTAGACATGAGCCACTGTAGCTAAAAATATGGACCACTGCTATTATAGTATAATCATTTTGTGCCTGAGAGCTCATAATCACATAAGCACAACAACAGGTAAGCAAAATAAAATATTCGGACATATATCAACTAAACCCAAAAGCCTGCAGTCATTTCAAACCAAGGAAACCAATTCTTCACCATTTGTTTTCAATAGCTCTGACAACTTTGCCATATTTTTGAACTTCAATAAATATCCATTTACAGAGGTAATATTTCTCTTTTGCTTATATCAACTTCAGTTGCTCTTCCGTGTTATACAGATAAACTGTGACATCAGGCTCTTCAGCATTAATTCCAGCACATGAAATAACTCTATATTAAAGGCCACAATATAAAATTCTGAGGGGCCATACTAGTTTCTTTGTGCTTAAAATAGAAAACAAGTAGGTTTTCCCCAAGAGAGTGGTTCTCCAGATATTAATTGCCTAGTACGTCCCCCTCTCAGAATACAGCAGAGTGTCCAAGGGAAACCAAGTTTAGCCTAGCTTTCTTTCTAAAAATGTCATCTTGTCCCATAGTTCAGTGAGGTACTTTGAGTGGGAACTCACCAGCTTACAAAAAAAATCCCCTCACCAACTCCCTGAAAAATAGTAAGGAGGTACAAATAGGAACGCCAAATTGACTGTACATTTCTCTGCAATGGATTGAAAACCCAGGCTTTTCCACAAGTCTCCTGCCTTCTCAGCAGCATCCCATCTCAGCATGTCTATTGCTGGGAACGCAAGCAATGGAGAATCAGAAACAGTTATGTTTAGCTGTGTGAAGGCATGGCACCTAGACCTCTTTCATGCAGACACATTATCCAATCTTCTTTTCTGAGGTGACGTTTTCATATATTCAGATACTGCAACTTCACATACCAGGACCAGGCTGATCTTCAAACTTTTCTGTACTGTTTATGAGGAGAGCCACCAGACTTCAATAAGGACCATGCATATTCAGTATTTATCAGAACATATTAATAATGAATGTAAGTACGTCTTTCATTACCTCCACAGTTTATGTTAAAACATACATTCAATGAAAATTTAGAGTTGATAGTGTTCTCGCTCCTCCAAAAGTAGATACACTGAAGTTTGAGCTCCACTGCTACATCTTCTTTGCTTTGTCACATCTCATGCTTAAAGAAAGTTTTCAGCACACTCAAAGAACAGTGGGGGAAGAAAAACAGAATTATTCCTGCAACAATTAACATTGTTTAGCTCACTATTTTAAAAAGTTTCATACACTATTTTGAAACATACCTTCCAGAGTATCTAGGGACATCATAGAGATTTTTGAAGCATAACTTCCAGGCAAACTAACAGAAATAACTAGAAGCCAAATAAAAAGGGAATTGATGACCTTACTAATTCTAGCACAGGAACTGTCTTATCAATATTTTACAATATAAAACATAACTACAACATGAACAGAAGAAAGGTATGAAATGCCACACAAATAGCCTCTTTGAAGAGAAAAACAGCATACAAACCAATAATTTCTAAGGACCTGTATATATAGATAAATTTAACAGCCTAACTATATTGTTTATGCAACAATATATATGTGTCACTGTAACGCAGCCTGACTCTAGAATCAGATTTTTTTTCGAGTTCAGGTAGTGTGGTGAGGCAGCAACTGCAAGCATCTTCAAATACAAAAAGCCATGTGTAACCATAGTGGTATAAAGAGAGTGCTAAAGCTACATTAGTACATTTTCCTATGCAAGTATGCCTTAAGAGGACCTATGTTGCAACACAATCATTTATCAAATTGAACAGTAATTTTTGTGCTATGGATACATACTACCCAGTTCCACTTTTTAAGAATTATTGTGTTTTCTTTTTGGACTAAAGGTGGAAAACATTTGATCAGTGGTTGGTGAATTAATGCTTGGTGAGTATGAATGAGTAAGTTTTAGAAGTGTTTTGTTTTCTTTTGAGATGTTTCTTACAAAGATAAGGAAAAATGTGATGTTAGTAAAAACAAAGAAATAAAAACCCGCAATCTAGACAGTACTGAAAGCAAACATGCCCAGCAGGTGCCATCATGGAATCATCTCTATGAATCAACACATAACTGAATTGTTGCTAGCAGAATGCCATCAGATTAATAAACTTCTTATTTCTGTGTTCACCACAGTGGACTTAGATTCCAGTATCTTTTTGGTCTGATACTGACTAAAAAAAATCAGTTCCATAATGTAATGAACCAGTTTATCATTCTCCTCCAGAAAGGATGGAAACATAAAACAATGCACTCACGTATGTTCCAGAATCAGTAAACCTATTAAAACATCTACTTTTTCATTCAGCTAGCTCACATACTTTTATTGTTCAGAACAGTTTAAGTTGATTTTTTCAATATATAATTCAAAATTCTGCACCAAAACCATGATAATTGTGAATCAAACAAATAAAGACTATATTAAAATCCCCACACACCCTGCTTGCCTGCTCTAATGAAGATCTCCTTGAAAGAACCATACCGGTGTTAACTCACATTTCTTCTATAACACCCCTTCCTACCTTTCTCAACTATTCTTTAGCACAGAATTATAGTTGTTTTAAATTTTGATGTTAGATCTATAAAATACCACTAGAAACACAAAACTCCTTTTCACTTGCAGCATAAATTAGAATTTGTATCAACTCCTTCAGAGATAAAAGCTCTACATCTGCTTAGTTTCCCAGAAAACCAAACCAAACAAAATCAAGTCATGGAATAAAAATTTTAAAAAACCACCACCAAAAGTGCAGGTTGCAATAAGAAACTATCAAAACAGTTTTTAAAAAGAAAATAGAACCTTCAACCATAAGTGATCAGTTCATTCAGAAGATTTCATTTTAGAAGGTGGTGAACAAGGATAAAACAATTAATTTAATGCTCGCCAAGGCTAACTGGGTAAACATGAAAAGAAAATGTGTTGCCTGCACTGTAGTCCCAATTTGCTTAGCATTTGACATATGCTGTCTCAAAAGACCATTTTAATTTTTATTTCAGTCATTCTAAAAAATCCTCTCAAAAAAGGCAGTAAGGAGATGCAATATAATGAACTATAATACAATAATCATGTTTTGGATTTCTGTCAAGTTTCTTAGAACGTAAATGAGCATTTATCAGGAATTTGCCCAAAACAAATAATTTACACTCATTTCCACAACAAGACAGACATGATTCTCTTTCATTCAGCTCTTTCTTAACTCTGATTAATTACTTCACTTCCAAATTTCATTAGAAACATATTCATCTTTTCAAGGTAGCAACAACTGATATGCTGCATCTCAAAGTCTCATATTAGAAAACTGAACATCTGCCCATTCCTTACATTCTACTGACCTCTAGAGACTGTATGTATATATGTATAGCACATATACATTATTTATGTGCATGTACACATACTAGAGCAATGTCACAATAGATTGACTTTAGAGAAATCTGTATGCAGTATCTGATATTACAGTTTTTACTCTAATCACAAATTGTTCTTAGAAACATTTTCTTTCCTGTGTTTTCTAGACATGAAGAATCTCTTGCTATTTTTTCCCTTTTCCTCTCTGTGTCCTTCCAACCCAAACACACCATAGCCTTCTTTATCTGTTACATACAGAATTAAGCTACAAGTATGAATATCAATATGAATATTGAGATAATCCAGGTTTCATTTAAGCATGAATACCTGCCAGGGAGGGAGCACCACAAAGCCAGAAGATCCTAGTTACTGAAAAATAGGCATTATTGCATGTAGGGAGAGAAGACAAGTTTCTCACAACTCAGTATTGAGACTTCTTCCCCCCGCCAAATGATAACATCTTGCAGCAGCTTCCTTGTCTCCATTTTGCTGCCAGGGAAAAAACTGTACAAAAGCCTGTGTTGGGTTTGACATTTAGACCAAACAGAAAGAGCTGAAGGAGTTGAATTTGTCAACTGAAACCTATTCAAAATAGACATTAATCCAATAATAAAGAGAAATGAGGAGAACAGAAAAGACTATGTTCCTCCATAACAATGTTAGCATAACTGGCATTGTTATGACACATTACTTGGTAATACTGTGTGGTCAAGTATAGCAAAAAACATTACCACAAATATATACAAAATTAACATGTGAAATTTTAAAGGCATGTTTTCCAACTGAAAGTACTTTGCATTAAGTTTCATATCAAAAAGCTCAGAAAATATACAAGGGGTTTTCTAATAGTGCTAATGTTTTACAGAGAAGGTCTATTCATAAGATGAGTCGTCATGACTTTATCCTCCAGAACCTCATAGAAAAAGGTAAGTTTAGGAGAATGATCTGAAAAAAGAGTCCTAATGCAAAAAGCTTTAGCTAAAAAGCTTTTTAGCCTTTTTTTAATTTTTTTTTTTTTTTTTTTTTACTTTGGGGGTGGAGAGATAAGACTTTTTAATGCAACATTTTACACTGTTATATCATATTGCACATGATAACAGAACACACATTTTATTTGATTTAGAATCAGCTATGAGCTACAGGTTGAATTTTATGAAATCAATATAAGCTATAGATAGCAACTGAACTCTGTATCTTTCAAAAATTGCATGCATGAAGATAGAATAAGAACGGCGTTAGCTAAATATATTTTACACAATACAGCTAAAAGAGAACTTATATCCACTACTTCAAGTTACTCAGGAGTTACTTCAGCATAAATGAGGAAAAATATACATCCATGTCTTTTCCTTTAGAAATAACATCCTTAAGATAACTTAATTGCCAAATCCTATTTCTATTTCTTTTAATTATTTTATTCACCTTATATCACATTTTAATGAAACGATCACAGTGATGGAACAAATTATATAGATGCATTTGAAACAATCTTCCCAAATAAATAATTAAATTACTATTATCTGCAGTACATTTTCCTATGTACACATCACAGCTTTATTGTTCAATAACTTACTGCAAACTCCTAGACATCCATTCCTCCTGTATTTCAATAATGTGAGACTGGGTTTGTATTTTTAGATTTGAAATGAGCTTAAATTAAAATACATAGATTGAGATTTGTGTGTTTGCTTATACGTACATAAGTATCCATAGACAAACCTAGAAACACAATATTGCTGCTACTGAGAAATGTGGCACCAGACTCAATTGCAGCCAGAATTATTTACCCTATTCAGCTATTTTGAGCTTTTCATAGTGTACTCATAAACAGAATTCCACTATACAATATGCTTGCTTTTCTCTTCATGACTTTGAGAACAGAGAAATACAAAGATAAAAGTTTATTCCTTAGGGCTATATTGTGTCATAATCCCTTAAACTAAATTTGCCAATGTTTTCAACAGGGAATTCTCTTTAGAAACTGATGACATATTACGATCTTTTAAACTAAATTACGTACCATTTCATTGAACTCACAAGTCTGAAAGTAAACTGAAGTAGGGAAGGTACAAGGACATAGTTCTGGTAATATTCTCTCACTGGTAACAGTCAGGCTTATTTTTCTGAATGACATAGAATGGTAAAAGTGCTCAGGAACTTTTGAACATGCCCAGCTGAGATGCATAATGTTCAATATCAACCACCAATCGTCTCTAAAGGTCTAGGAACTTCTAAGTTTGACCAAAAAACCCTGCAAAACACTACACATGACCATTCAATAAATATATATAGCATTGATGTTTTCTAAACCATACTCGTGTAACACAGGAAGATTTCACTTCTTCCGCATATAAAGTACGCAGTTTTCTGAAGGTTAAGGAATCACCTGAGTATGTACACAGTTGTACGCATGCACAGATTCAACAATAAATTAAAGAAGCAGAACGTTAAGGAAAACCCCTACTGGCAATAGCAAATCTGCATGGGAAAAAACCCATCAACCTAAAGCTTGTCAGATTAAAGAAATTTTGGCGCACACATTTGCAAAACCCCATAAAAATACTAAAAACCAAACTACAATAAATAATCTACAATGCAAATGACATGGGAGATGACTGTAGAGATCTGCCACACGTTTTTCTATCTGCATTTTTTTCCAGTTACAAGAAGAAGCTGAAATGTTCTTACACAGTAAGTAGCAAACTAAATAAAGCCATGCTGGTATGTATTACAAAATTTTAATCCTACAAACTGAAATCTCTTCTCTAAGAAGTCTTCAACTAATTCTTGTTTTTCCTTTTTTATTTAAGGTACAAATAGGTACAAACCAGCTGAATGCAGAGAGATCACATTTTTATTATGACTAGTCTAGTTTTGCATGTTTATCCTACTTTACATGAAAAGCTAGGATTAAAAAACCAACACAACACACATTACTGTTTTGAGTTTGAAATCAGTTACAGTTGATGATCATCTCCAAAAATAAATATTCCCACAGATAGAGGTCAGTGGTTGCCTGAAATTGCATCAGTTAGCGCCTGTATACTAGAAACCTCCACTCCTTTGAGACTGCTCTATCATTTTATAAGATTAATTAATAAAACAGTAGTTTTAGCATAGGACATCACAGTTTTCTATCCACACACTTGTCATTAGCTACTCTACAATTTATTGATCTGAGACTCATCATAGGATTTCTCTCAGAATTTAAGCATGTAAGAAGATGGTAACTCACAATTGTTCATAGTAAAAAAAAAAAAAATGTACAAATAAAAAAATAACATGCAGTTAAGAAAGAGGGTCGGGTTTTGCTTTTAATTATGTTATGTGTTGATCTGGTAAGCTCTCACTGTTCTCAAAGGAAAGCAACTTCACTGCATTGGAATTCTAATTTTGAGGTTGCATGCATTTCATTTCTTAATTTATAATTAAACATTTGTATTTTGTGAATGTATTTAAAAAAACAAACCCAAACCAAACTTTTAGGGATACTCTTTCAGCCCTTCCTCTGAGAGCACACACATGTGAAACAATGTTAATACTAGTGATAAAATGTTAAAAGTGGCAAGTGAAAACTAAAAACCTTAAAAAAAGACAGTTGTCTCTACATGTGGCTCATTTCAGCACATGTACCTCTTCAGATTTTCAGATTGAATAGAACCTAGGATGATGATGTAAAAAATTATTGACCTGATATTATTAAACTACCAACAGCCTGTATAACCATTCGCCTTGAGATTTTTTCTTTGGCTTTTGTAATCTCACTGCATTTCTTTTCCTCTATGAAGTAATCCTTACTTTGCTCTCCAGCAACATCTACTGGAACATCAGTAAAATGCTGCTATTTCTATTAATCACCCACTTAACATCTAGTAGGGCAGAGTTAGCAAATGCCAAAAGGAGAGATAAATGATCTGCAATTCAGATCCTGCATTCTGGGCTCAAACAGATCAAGTCAGCTCGTCTTCAACCTTCTAGTTTTCTGCCATTTCATAAGGAACAAATTCTCTATGACTAATTCATATCAAAAGTCACCTACCATTTACACTTAGACGCACTTTAAGTCACAAAATATCATTTAAAATACCACATTACATCCACGACTTCCATTTTTATCAGACAAGTTACTCTTAATTTCAGTTTGATCCAACATGCACTTAAACAGATCTGAAACGTAAAAAGAGCTTGAAAGAATGTATAGAAACATTTTGAAACGTGAAAGAGAGGTGTAATGGCAATTCCAATGCCAAATAATAAACAATAACAAGTTCAACAAAACTATAGTTAAAAAGTAAAAATGTCCACTACAAATCAGTGAAACATTTAAAAGTTCTTTTGTCTCAGAAGAAAATCTGTCCCTTTATATGAGGTTGAATATGTATGATTAACTACCACTGAAGATAAGTAGTAATGCATGAAGTCCCTCTACACTGATGGGAGACTAGGCTTCCCTGGGGGCTTGATCCCATTCAGCTGTGTGGTGGCTTGTCACTGCCTGTCTTGTAAAATCAGCTACTGCAAATGCACACAGAAAGCACTGCCACTGAATTTTGCAAGGTACATAGCACTGCGCATTTGTATGTCTGCATGCAGGATTGAGTCATTAGGGTAAACTTGCATAAAGACAAAAGTTCTCAAGTAAACATATTAATTTCTATCTGCAGTATCCACATTTGTAGGTCTGCAACACTAAAATCTACCTATCAAACAATGTTTACTCTATGACAGCTTATAAAGTTAGTTTTTCATAGCTCTGTTTTCAGAGCCAGTTAATTAGTACTCTACTTCTACAAATAACTCTGATCACTGCAATATTATGTGCTTTCCTTTAAATCCTCAATAATGGTCTAACTATCCTTGACTGCTCGTTCACTTTTCAGTATGACAATGAAATTCAGAACATCACTCCTGCTCAGAATCCCTTCCTTCTATTTAGAGTCTTAGTTTGCTCATACAGAAAGCAACTGTAAAATGTAAGTGCAGAAATGTAGGGAGAGAAAAAAAGGCATCAAAGCCAGTGAAGACCAGAAACAGAAGTCCCAATAGCTAAATATTCCAGTTGTGAATAAAAAGAAGTTATCGGCATGTAACATTTTAAAAGTAATTAAAATTATTTTTGCTTTTGGAATCCCTATAGAGCCTCGAGGTATTTTTTTAAAGAATAAAAGGGCATGTTTCCCAAAACCACAAACACTTTAACCTATGTAATTTTATGTTATCACAAGACTTAAGTTCATAGGCTTTGCCTGACAAATTAGCTCCTCTCAATAACTGTTAAACAGAAAGCCCTTTATTGTAATGCAAGTGCACTTGTGGACAGCACTTTCAGAGTTAACTCCATTTGACAACTGACATAAATCCATTATTCTAATTTGGTGATTGCTTTACTAAACACAGATGCAGTTTATGAGTTTTAGTCACGTATTTCATTCAGGATGCTACTTAATCTCAATTTACAAAACATAAACACGAAATAGGTTTTACAGTATGTCTAAAAGGGTATAGCTATTCATCCGATGAAATGCCAGGCAAACAAACCATATTCACCTAGACCTAAACTCAATGCTAGATTTTACCTTACTAAATAAATAGTAAATAAGTACAATTAATTTTTATTTCAGCTGTTGCAACCAAATTGCTGAATGCCAAGCTCCTCGAGGGTTGTAAGACTCAAAAGCTTTTCTTATACCGAGATTTAAGCAGTGAATTTAACCTTACGCAAAGTCCAGGTTTCACAAAAGCTGGTTCTCTGATTTATTTTGATACACAGAGAAAAGGGGGAAAGACAATCATTCAGTGTGAATACAGCATCTTCACAAACCCATTTCTAATTCAATTTATAGCACATACTTTACATCTTAAACAAAAGGAATCTGATACAACACCGATGCTGCCTCTTGCTGCAGTTGCTTGCCTCAGTTACAAAACGCTGAAAATCTACCGCTCTGACCAAGCCACTCCATAAAACATTCGGATTCAGGCACTTCTTACCTGCCTCAGTTGAAGGCTTCCTTCCCTTGTTAGCAGTATGAAGCATCCTCTAGCTTTCCCAATCCTCACCACCAGCCTCAAATTGCACAGCTAAGTCCTCTTTTTGCAAGAAAATGCTTATTGAAAGTGATTAGTTTTTGTTGTCCCTTTAAAGTCCCTCCTGCGGGAAAGAGCAGGGGAGCGATGTGACGCCACCTTTTAATCTTTTGCAAGAGTGAAAAGGCAGAAAAGGAGCGCTCGATCAAACTGAGCTTCACACATGACTAAAACTCGCCTGAGAGGCTGCAAGCTCTGGCTAAAGCACCACTAGGCGTAAGTGTAAGAACAGAGAAGAGGGGAGAGTCAATGAAATGTGACAACGTATGTGCATCAAAGACAGGAAAAGAGGGAGAGAACAATAAGAGAGAGATCGAGACAGCAATGAGAGAAAAAGAAAGAATGAGAATGTGAGGGGGAATAAGCATGAAGAAAAGATAGGAGAGTTTTGAAGCAAAGAATTTGCAGAATAAAGCCAAAGTGTCTGGCAGCTTCTGTTTTTATCTCAGTGAGCATGACATACTGCCTCTCTCATTTAGCAACACATTCTTGTCTCTTCCAGGTTTGAAAACTGAGATAATCACAATGTGTGCCTGTTTTTGCCTGATTGGCATACTTGTGTGCAGTATACCTGAGATTCCCCTCAACCATCTTCTAGAGATGCATTTATGTGCAATTAAGTTCATATATTCATTAGGAAAGACACCTCCCCTCACCCCCCAAAACCAGGAGCTGCTAATTTCTACATCAATTTACAATATAGTTTAACTGGCAGATGGAATTCTAGTTATAACTACTAACAAACTGCCACTGATAAACAAATGACTGAACAAATGTTTAATGTTGATAACTGAGTTTTCATAGCAACAAAACACATTAGCATTGATAAATCTGTGCTTAAAAAAAGAGGTATTACAGACACTGTCTTCTATTTATCTTGTTATTTCTATATGAGGTTGCACTAGGTAGTAGGAGAAGAAAAAACGGGACCCAGAACTAACATTTTTAAAGGAATCCATCAGAGCTACGATCAGATCTCAAATTTTTTAAAAAGCAATTACAAGCTAAAAACTAAATTTAAAATTTCAGATTTAATTATGAATTCTTACTCATTTAGAAAAAGTCCGCACACTAAGTCCTCATACAAGTAGGGTTCATTTTCATGCAAGATGGGGGTGGTGCCTGTGGGGGAGTTGTTTGGTTTTTCGTTTGGTTGGTGGTTTTTTCTAACTATATATACCATTTGTAACATTAGGACAGCTTCTGTAATTTGGTTTCTTTATACCTTTTACCTTTTTAAAGTAAAGGCAAATAGGCTTTTAGCCAACTGACAATTGTCTGCAGAACCAACACAAGTCCACAATCAGACTTGGCTATTACATGGAGATGTAAGATTAAGAGGGCAGCAGAAATGTAAACAAACCTGGAAAAGAACATATATATTCTCTTTGCTGCAGCATCCTATTTGGGCCTCCTCTTGGATCTTAGCATCTCAACTCTATCAGGGAAAAGGAAGGACTATGTCAGTGACATAAGATTCTGGAAATCTGGATCTAGATCTCAACTGTATAGCATACTTCTTTGTTAGCTTATGCACGTCACAGTGCTACGTTCAGGCATCTGTGTCTTAAGGTACCTAGCTAGTTTAAAAAACAATGTTTTAACAGCTCTACACAACTCGGTATCCTCTTTTGTAAGGATTTCCCAGTTCCACAGATAAGGTTATGAAGATGAGTTCATGAATTATTATCAGGGAATCAGTGGCCAATTTCAATACTCAGTATTTAAATATCATTATCATACCACAAATCTTACAAGAATTGATGTTTTTCTCTGAATGTTAACCTCCAGAATCTCACCACAAACCATCATATTAAGGTCTGGGCAGATGGAATCCAGTTTTCATATTTGTAAAGTAAAACTTGAAAAACAACTCTTTAAGCTTGCAAACTGTCCCAAACCTCACACTTACTGCTAAATTTGTGAGTGCTTCAGTGTTTCACTTATTTTTTTGTCCCCCGAGGACTGGCAATACACTTACATAAATACAGATCCATTAAAATCAGATTCTCACTAATCTTGAGCGACCTGCATTACGACCTTAGAGTAAAATTTACTATAAGGAGAAAAATATTCATAAGAACACCGGGCTTTTAAACCTCTCTCCATATGTGTATCAATACAGCATTTGCCTGACCTAGCAAAGAAGAATTTTGTGTGATGGTTTACATCAAGTATTTCTCCTTGCTCTGTTGGTCTAAAGAATCTAATCCAAGCAGTGCAGCTGCTTTAAAGGCCTCCTGTTTTCTCTTCCAGACATGAAGGAAATAAACACAACCCGAAGATTCGGGGGGACAGAAGGAGGAAGGAGAAATAGAGATCCATGTGTTCAGTTATTGCAAGTTTTTCCAGACTATTATTAGTAAATACTCTAATGGAAGTCCGTAGCTACCTTTTAAAGAAAAAAAAAAAAAAAAAAAAAGGAAGTACCAAGTTCCTATAAGAAGCTCACTCTGCCTATGCAGCGAGCATAAATATTTAACTTAAAATTAGTAACAGTAACAATTAGGAAAGAGATTTTTCCTGTCTATTTCCCATTTCATTTTGTATTTTCTCACCCTTATTGGTAAATTGCTTGTCTCGTGGAAGTCTTGATAAGCAGTTTCCACATATCTTGAAATGTACTAGATTATATTCATGACAACAATTTTCAAAAACCACAAACATATATACATACCTCTATAAGTATTTATCCATTCTTACAGGCTTATCTACAAATTCACAATGCAATCCAAACCCTGTATTTACATCCAAGGTCAACAAAACACTTGAAAACATGCATGCAGTTTGTTTTTCATGAAAGATACAAGATTGTGTTGCTAAAACTAAGCATAAGCTTACACATACTATGCTAACTAAATTCTTTTCTACAAGAACTGACCTTGTGTTTGAACTAGAAATGTTTGGACACTGAACTGCTTGAGTCCTGACAGCTCCAGTGAGCAAAGCAAGTTATTCTCCTATGGAAGTAAGTTATTCTATAAATCAGCCACATTTCCATAAGACAGGCTAGGTCTTTGACTAACATCAATGCAAAACCTGTATTTTACTGCTGTTAAATGTGCTTCCACTTAAGCGTCCTCAAGCAGTACTCCAGTAGCGTATGGGAACCACACCATAGAACATTACAAAATAACTACACAATGAAATGTACTAGTAATGTCATTTTGTGCAGAGGTATAAATAACTGATTCCCAGCCCATTTTTTGTACTTTTACCATTACAGAGAAAACAACTAATCAGAGCTTTCCTTCAATCTTACCTGAGGAAGCCAAGTCAAGTTTAATCACAGAAAACCTCTTGATCCCTTACTTCTCTACTCTACGAGCAATCTGGATCATTCTTCTGTTTGTTTTAGGTCTAGGATTTCATTAGCCTGCACGCAAATGCATACTCTATGTCTGTGACTTAAAACTTGCATAGTAATAGAATAGTGAAGAACATTCAACACATTGCATTGTTTCTATGATGCTGAGTCCCCCTCCCCAGAACCCCCTACTGGGAAAACAAATCGACAGTATTATCTAGAAGATGGAGCATCACGACAGCAAATTATGGGGCAATAAAGTGGCAAAAGGCTACAAAAGTACTCCTGCCTATTAAAGGGACTACTGGCCAGAAACACTCATTGACTACATATCCTTTGGAGCTAAATCAAAGCCTCTGGCTATGCAAAAGAGCTAATGACCACATTCTCTTATGAATATCCTTCTGTATTTTACATCTAGGAAAGACTTTTTCTTTGCCAATTATCTAGTTGAATGGCATGAACACAGAACTAATTTTTCCAACCTTTTGTTTTTGTTTCTTCTGTTTCAGACCTGAAAAAAGACTGTGTCTGAAAGCATCTTTTTTTTTTTTTTTCAGTTATACCAGTTGGTTTAATAAAACATACCACCTTGTTCCCCACAAACCTTGTTTCAATAATACCTTTGGATCTTTCTCTCATGCCATGCCTGTAAAAGTAGAACGGCACTGTGAGGCCCTTCATCCCTCCCCAACCACCATTCCCTAGACTGCGGTCTGTTCACTGCTCAGAGGAAATACAAGAGTAGGACAAGGGCTAGAACAGAGGCAGAGCATACAAAAAAATCCCTTCTGTCTTATATTGTCTACACTTAACTTCCCAGTGTCCAATTTATGACAAGAAGTGAAATTGGTGTGGTAAAAGAAGTGTCACATTCAGACATAATTTTAATGGGGAGAGGCCCAAGATAAAGACCTTGCACAAGCATAAGCTACATGTAACACCCTGGCAGGGTGGAGGAAAACATGTGATGCTATTGCTGGTATGAATTATAAAACCAACCTAAATACTGCTTTTTGAGCATAACTGAATACATGTGAAAGCATCATTATAAATCGTAATTGTTTATGACCTCCATTTGGTCCAAACACTACAACCTTACTCGCTATATGCATGGTTGAACAAATTTGTCTATGAGTGCTGGTGTTACACGATAGAAGAAATAGCCAAGTGTCATGCAAAGGAAACAAAGAAAAAATACCAGCAGAAGCAGCTTGTAATTTGGCTCTGAGTCATATGGATTTCTTAATGGCTACTGAAAATAATCTTTGATTCTTGTAATTGTCAACTCAGTAAGTGATAATAACTAATACCTAAGTTGTTATTTGTTTATATAGTTAATTTTTAGTTTTCTCTATTTCATAAAATAAGTGTTAATGTATTATGAAATCAGTCATTTCATGAATGAATGGAAATCAGTACTTTTGTAAATTTTGCTTGACAGACAAACTAAAAAAGGAGATAATCAGTATGTTCCTGGTTATTTGGGAATACTAATTTCAAAGGACATATAATTCCCCCCCTCCCCTCATTGTATTTACTTGTAAAACCATACAGGAATATGCATTAAAATGACATTTCAAAATTCAGACTTCTGTGGCACCAACTTGTACTACTGTCTGCTTGGTACATTTCTGTTTAGAATTTTTGCTCCAACTGTAGCTCCGAATACAGTCACACAAGCTAAAGCCTTTTAAGACTGTCATCAGACGTCAAACAATTCCTGAAGTATCTCCCAGAGAAGATTTAATTTTTTTAAAACAGCAGTAAACTTATTTACCTTCATCTGTGCCTAAACGGTAGCCAGGTCATGTGAACTTCGTGTGCCTCAATTAACATTAGGGATTGAAAGAATAACTTACCTACAAGGTACACGTTTGCCTGCCATGATTTCTTCCTATAACATGGGCTGAGAGCTCCTTCACACTGTATAGGTATGTTCTGCTTGCAAAGACAAAGGCCAGCTTCCAGGAGAGTGCTGTATGGCTTGTAAAAGATTTTCTTCACTACTAGATAATTTAAGTTCACTACATGAAGTACAAATCTACACCAAGTCAATAGAGTACATAGCTTCACAGAGCGTACAATTTATTTTAGAGTACTGGGCAACACGCTTAAAAACTGAACAAAGCCTAGTTTTACTGCCCTGTCCTCTGAATTAATATGCAACATTTATGCCTTAAGTATACCCTTGAGCATTCAGTACTTCTCTGAGCCACAGCTTTGAAGATGTGTTGGTTTCCTATGCACTAACTTGACCTATATTCAGGCTGACTTCTATTCTGAGATTATTTCTGCTGTGAGTTCAATTCCAGATGCTATATACATTGCTTTGCTACCCCTATGATACAGATGCCAAAAAGCAGAGGGATGTCAACAAATTAAAAGGCCACTGCTGTCGTTCCCTAATAACCAGAACTCATCAAAAAAACGTCCTTTTTTGTAAGCTAATCTTGGCACAAGCATATTTCCTTGATAATGTAGAAGCACAGAACCAAATCTAGAAACCTCCTTAAATTATCTGTTGTTATGCCAGGGTCCAAAGACCTGCTGACTTGCCTGGAGCTGAGCTCGATCTGTGACATGTGCCAAGGATGCCTAAAACTCTTTCAAATGGGGAAGGCTTCCCTAAGAAGGGAGAATAAGCCTGCAAGAGACAACCAAAAAATGAAGGGAAAAGAAAAGAAGTTATTAAAGAACAAAGTTCCAAGATGAAAACAGAAAAATGGCGCTCCATCTCTAACACAGGGCATGGTAGAGGAAATGGAAAACTGGGACAAAGGTCTTACTTTCTAACACTTGCTCCTGTTTACTCATGTCCTGATCCACAATTTTTGCACCAAAACTCCAGTTTTCACATTTATAGTGCAAAGGTCTTACAGGATTAGGTCTTACCCTACTAGTAACAGCTGAAAATTCATTAAATGCTTCAAACCATTTCATGTAATGGTCAAGTGGAATAGTCATATACTATACTGGAACACCTAAAATTCCACTTATCTCGTGAAACAAAACTGTAAAGCCCTCTAAGTCTTCTAGGTCAGCTGAAAGACCCCTAGAGAATTCTGAAGACTTCCATTTCTGCACATTTATAACAGACCCATGATGAACAGTTAACTTTACACCAACAGTTACCACAGCAGTGATGATGCAAGAAACACTGAACTGCTGTACAAGCAATACCATAACAACAGTATATAAAAACAACTGCACAATCCCTACTTGCTGCCTGCATATGTGCGAAGTCCTACTTATAACATGAGTCAAGATGGTTTTTTATTAAACTGTTTCATGCTGTATCTATCCTATGACTCAAGCAAATGAGTAGATAAGAAAAAGGGTGGGTAGTTTCAAGAAAGTCTGGTTTACTATCCGTCTGTTGTTGTTTAGAATATAGAGTAAAATTCTACCAAGAAGGCATATAAAAGCACCCTTAAAACACTTTTCTTGGCATGCCATCAGCTCTCATCAGACATTGGATATCGGTTTTGATGAACCTTTGGTATGAACCAGAGCAGCTGTTCCTGTCTTTATCCCTGTCACACCACTAACAGAAAATGCATAGTGAAGCAAAAGACTAAAAAAAATTTGGTAAAAGTAAAGTACTGATTAGAATGTTGAGAACAGCAAGAACTTGACATGATTGACTCTTGAGAACTTTAAGACATAGTATTTTAAGTAAATTGTTAAAAAGTGACAGAAATGTTCAAAAAAGCATATGTATATTAAAAGTTCTATAAAAAGCGAAGATGACATTACATTAGAAATGACTAAAACTTAAAAAAAAAATTAAACGCACATTTTAGTTTTGGTTTTAAGACAACTGTTTCACAGTTCTGAAAGGCAACCAGATCACATTATAAATACCAAGATGTGGCTTTTTAGGTATGTTAATTCTCTTAAAAATATCCATAAGTAACTTGCTGTATTTAAAAATAAACAAAATTTAATAGTAACTTCCAATATTTTTTTTCTATATCTTTTTATCTTTAGAATATACAGATTTTGATTCCATGGAAACTCAATTGAGACTGTGTCATTTCTTCCACTCAGCTGACTAAAAGCACTGGTGAACTATCTGGCTGTTATTTGAAATGTTCTTCAACTTTATGAAGTCAGACACATTAGAGCAAAAGCTTTCCAGTAAACAGTTTCTGACAAAGTGAAAAAAGTAGGCAACAAAAAAAGAAGTGTTAACTATTTTTACTTTTAATATTTTTCAGCCATCCAGTTTATTTCAGCCACTGTCATTTTTTGACATTGTCTCTCCTGTGACAATCACAGAAGCAATTCAAAACTTTACTTATCAGCCAACTCTCTTTGACAATAATCTGATTCTTACTTGTGAAATCTGGAATAAACCAGTACAATTTCAGATGCTGAATACCTAAAAAAACCTCTGGCAGTCACCAGGAATAGATATGAACTAGGCTACACAATATGACGGAGTCACCACACGTATTTCCTGGAAAGTGCTCATCTTAATGCACAACACCAAAAGCATGATATTTAAGGGGTCCAATCTTGGAAAAAACCCAGACAGACTATCTTATAAATGCTCAAATTGTTCAATAACCTCCATTTCCTCTTTCCGTGAACCTCCTAGTTTCTTTTTTTAGGGCTTTTTGAAATACACTTCCTCTCTCTGTGACTCAGTACCCCTATCTATGAAGAGAATATAGAGGCAACAGCTGGTGTGTAAGGGTACTTTGAAAACTACCGTTGAAGAGATCAGGGAGGGGTATCAACACATAAAAAAAAGAAACACCACCACCCCCCAACCCACCAACCAGAACTTTTAAGCTTCCCCCCCCACCCCAATACCCCATTTTTCTCCATTAAAACTGTGCTTATTGACCTCAATGGGAAAATGTTTGGATCCCTGGTGGAATTTTATATAACCTTACTCCTTATTCATGATAGATTTTCTGCTGATTAAGGTTTCAAAGTAATTATAATAATGCAAAGCAATGCTACGCTGTTGTGATTTTTTTTTTTCAATATAAAGGATATGACTGCAGTCATGCAATGCATAAGTCATAGAGGATGTTTTAAACATTCCGTTGCCCTGCTTATCTCTATCACCTAGTTTTTGTCTCAACTCTAACAGATTTTCTGTTAACCAAATTTACAGAGCATTAATTGACATCAACCGATACTTGTTCGCGACAAAGAAAAAAAAAGCGTGAAGAAACATATAGTACTGTGAATTTCATTTTAAAAATGCTTCTCAGTTCGGTAAGAACTAGCCAAACCCATCCTATCTTCATACGTAATGTCTGATTCAAGGCCTAAGTAGTTCCAACATGTTTTCTGGTGTTCACCAAAATGGAAACATCTCTTTATGCTTGTCAAGAAGTCCTTTAAGAGCAATGAAAGGGTGCTATTGAAATACTTTCAACATCTGCTGATGTTTAAAGCTCAGAAGACATAATAAATGTTTACCCTAAAGGTGGCAGGAGGAAAATGTTAGTCCAGGATAAGCCACCTGACACTAGGCACACATGCATTTCTCTTACAGACGCTACTGAAATAATGTCCACGTAAAATCAATTCGCAGCCCTGCATTCCTGGAGCCAAGTGCCACCCTCAGGTAGCTCTAAATGCGACGGACTCACCGGTGCGTGGACCGCAGGGAGCGCCTTCAGGCGGCTGCCAAACTCGGGGGGCAGCACGTCGTGACGCCTGCCCCACCGCCCGCCCGCCCGCCCGCTCTCCCGCTCTCCCGCCCTCGGCAGTGCAAGGGCCCGGTCCCGAGCGAGACCGACCACCGCCCTCCATCGCGGAGACGCCTGCCCCGCGGAAACCGCCGCCCGCTCCGAAAAGTGCTGCCCGTGAGGAGGCTGCGCGCACCCAACCGCCGCCCGCGCGCCCAACCGCCACCCAGGCCGGGCCCCGCATGGGCGGGCAGGCGGAGAACTACCCCCCCTTGCCGAAGGGTCTCGAAGCGACTCGTGAAATTAGGCAAGCCCCGAAGTGCTGTGTCGTAACGAGCAACCTCTGCTTGCCGAGATGGCGTGGAGTGACTTACCTCTACAGGATGACCGAGCCTGCCAAACTAGAGTTGCGTTAATCACCGAGTCCGAAATGCATTTACGAGTTTTATTATGACACCCGACATTTACTAAAACGGCAAGCGAGGAGGACGCGAGCGCTCGAGCTGTCCAGCCATGAACACGGTGCTTTGCCCCCCAAACCATTAAAACTGAATTTAACGTAGCTGTACGGGTGGCATCCATAGAGGGGGCTGGGAGGCTGGAGGTTTCGCTCTGGGTACGTTCACCTCCACCACGGCTCTCACTGCAACACTGAAACGCTTTTAAGACGGCGTCTCTCTGGGTGAAGGTGCTCAGGCCGAGGGAAACCAAAGCTCGCTTTCTTCCCACCCAGCCCCAGCCCCGCCACCACCTCTCCTCCCCCGGCCTGGCGCGCTTCAGCATTGACCCGAATCCAGTGTCTCTTTGAACAGGGAGAAAAGAAAGGATAAAGGAAGAATAAATAAATCAATGAATGCCGAGTTTTGCTTTGGCCGGGGTTGGGTATTTGGGGGGTTTTTTTGGTCGGGTTTTTTGGTGGTTTGATGGGTTTTTGGTTACTTTTTTTCTTTGGGAGGGGGAGGCGCGTGTTGTTGCGATTGTTTTTAACTCGGACTCGGACACAGAAGCGGCAGGAACAGCCTGGCTCCCGCGGAAATCCCCAACCCTCAGCGAGGCGTGAGCCGCCAGCCGCGGCCACCGCCCGGCCGGAGAGCGGCCGCCCTCCGCCCCCCGCCCAGCAGAGCGCCGGCCCGGCCCCTCCCGCGCTCACCCTCCCCGCTCCGACGACACCGAGGAAAAGCCCCACGGGGGACCGCGGCACCGTCCCTGTTGCGGCCGCCGACCGGCCCCCCCCCCGCCTCGCCTCGCCTCGCCCCGCCGAGAAGCCGCGGCCGGCCCGCGCCCACCCTGTCAGCCGAAGCACACACCTGCGGGCGGGGCGGGAGCCTCCCCCCCCCCGCCCCGTGCGCTGCCTTCCCCTTCGCTCGGCGCCGGCTGCCGCCCCGCCCCGCCGCGGAGTCCGCGCTGGGCGGCGGTTGGGCTCGCGGGCGGCCGTTGGGCGCGCGCCGAGGGGCGGCGGTTGGGCTCGCGGGCGGCGGTTGGGCGCGCGCCGAGGGGCGGCGGTTGGGCGCGCGCAGCCTCCTCACGGGCGGCAGCTGCGGAGCGGGCGGCGGTTTCCTCGGGGCAGGCGTCCCCGCGATGGAGGGCGGCGGTCGCTCTCGCTCGGGACCGGGCCCTCGCACCGCCGAGGGCGGGAGAGCGGGCGGGCGGGCTGGAGAGCGGTGGGGCAGGCGTCACGACGCGCTGCCCCCGAGTTTGACAGCCGCCCGAAGGGGGTTTCCAGCACCGAGGTTTTCTTTGGAACGAGAGGAAAGGGGACATGCTGTGCCACGAGGAGGTGGCACGAAGAAGCCCGGGAACCCGGGCGGGCGACTGTCTGGCACACACCGGTTAGTCGGATGAACTCAAGGAACGTTCGGGCACCGGGAAGCGCGTCACGCAGCCGCGCGACGCTGGAGCTGAAGGGCAGTGGAACAGTGCGCGCCTCCCAGGGCCGCCCTTCTGAGGAAAGGTTAGGAGAGAGAAGAGCACTATTTGATATAAACCAGAACTGACAACGTCTGAATGGAGAAAGAGCTCCAGAAAGGAGAGAGCAGAGAGAGATCCTTTGGACACCAGTTGCGGCCGTGATGTGCGATGAATAGCTGAACAGCTCGGCAGGGCTCACTGATCAAAAAGAGATGCCAAAGGGCTAACACTAATGGCAATTCTGTCTCGCCACAGTCATCAGCATGACAAGGCTGATGCTGTAGGTGCCTGAAGAAACAGATCTTTTATTTTCTTAGAGAGCCAGGTATAGACTGTGCATAGCTTTGCTCATGCATAAAACCCCAAATTAGCACAACCGATAGCTGCTGGTAATGTGAACAATTAAGGTGTATAGTTTTCACTTTAGATTAACAATTTTAAACACAGGATTCCAGTGAATTTTTAACTACACCGCTTCTGAATGAAAAAAAAAAAGTAGGTTTTGCGTGAGTCCAATCAAAACCGAAAGCTTTCAATTAAGTTACAGTCAAATAAAACCTTATTAAAATTTAGTTGCCCTGTTAGCCGCTGGATTACAATTCAGCAAGACCAAAAAAAAACCCATTAAAAAGCACACACACAAAAAAGAGTAGGAAGTTGAACAACAGAGGGAGACAGGGACACGCAGAATCAGTACGTATTCCAAAGAACAATATGCAAACATGGAAATGTTTGTGCTCTGGCTACAAAGACCTCACTCAATATTTTTGTGTGTTTCAGTCTTTAAGCAAAGCACACACTTGGAATCTCACCTCAGCTAGTTCCCTTATGGCCTCAAAGAACACTGAACTTATTTCCTCAGTTGTATCTTTCATACTTTCACATACGCATCTCCCAGATTCTAAACGTGCTACATACCATCCATTGTAAGCTGATGAACCTTATGTATATGGGCCATAAGGGACAGAAGTGTGCTCTCTTTACCAGTGGAAACAGCCATTGCTATTGCATCATCTACACATTCGTAGGGAAGGATCATTATTCTAGGTAGTAAAATAAAAAAAAAACAAACCAACCCAAACAACCCTTCTTGCAACAGGCAGAAATGAGAGCCCCGACTGAACTTCCACCTCTCAGTCTGTCTGCACAGGTGACAGATGCTACCTACTCCCATACCAACACTCACCGAGTGGAAAGGGAGGTTGCATCTATTTTGTTTATTAAGTGGATAATGACTCCATATGCTGTCCTGCAGCCAAACAACAGATAAAAATTATAATGTACAGGCCAAATAACTTCCTTGGAATCTAGACACAGTACTATGCATAATTCCCTTCTTAATGGTTATAAACAGACCAGAGCAATATACAAAAATAACATTCTACACAGAAGCATGATTATAATCAACTATGTATGACATTTCTGTGCCATTTGGGTTAACTTTCAACAGCATTCTAACATAGCTTCTCATTTGTCAGGTAATATCTTGCTTCAGTTATTTTATTTCAAAGTAGAAAACAACACCTAAGGTTACAACTACTAATACAGTTATGGCAGTCACCCCAAATACAAAAAAATATTTTTTTATTTGCAATAGGGAGCCCCCCAAAACCACAGGGCTAGTACTGACAACTTATTTCTTGTGTCATGACTAGAAAATAGAATGTAAACAATAATATTTTTATTGTTCAGACAAGTGACATTGAACCCTGGGGAGTTAGTATGTTAAAGCATGCAAAATCCATGATTGAAACAGAGCTTTGGAGATCAAATCGCATCTCAGTTTGTGATTCACTGCTGGAACTTGGGAAAGACAATTACCTTTGATGTGGTCAATTTTTTCTGTTTATATAATGGTGGTAATGATACCTCATAGGACCCATTTAAGGGTTTAATAACTAATGTTTACGCAAAATTTTCAAGATGCTAATTATGATTATTTAGCTAAGTGTTAACCTAATACATATGTAAGAAAACAATATTAATGTATTCCCAAAGATGATTATGATCATAATTATTATTAATGCCACATGCACAAGTGCAATTGTTCCTCACCCGCCAAGGCATGATGTTTGTATGACATTATGGGTACCTGATAGGAAAGGCATGGCACGGTGCCTTAAAAGTCATAATGCATGGAAACTATGCTAGAAAAGGAAATGCTGGAAGGAAAATGTGCTAGCAAGCACAGTTCTGAAATGCCTCAAAAAGCCCCATTTCGAGTCAGCCTGAATCATTCAGACAGCATTGTGACTTACTAGCTCTGCTGTTGGGCAGCAAGCAGAGCTGGTGAGGTCAAGGAGAAAGCAGCAGGAGTCCCAACACAGACAACCAAGAGAGCAGCTGCAGCAATCCTGAGACAGAGGAAGAAGTGAGGAAGTAGCAGGAGTCCTGGTGAGAACGGGAGGACACAGAGATATCTGGGGAAAGAAATGCCGTTGCCAGCTTTCTCAGGTTATGTTTCACCCAGAAAAGACTGGGAACCACTGCACTTGGTACTGTCCTTCTCAAAATAGAGCAAGGTTTTATTCTAGCAAATATGAATACATTAGGGAAGCAAATAATTGAGAAGACTTTAGAAGGCTCTGGGAAAAGAAAAATCCTGTAAACAAGATTGAGCAACAAGTCTTTGAAAGAATCCTTTTGTTCCCAGCACAATGCTCCCAAAATCTGCTTCTTCAGAACAGTATTAATTTAAGAAAAAAAAAAAAAAAAAAAAAAAAGAAAAAAAAAAAAAAGGAATGGATAGATAAAGGGAAAGCCAAGAACCCGTTTTAAGGAAAAAGCACTTTAAAATAATTTTGTTACTCTTCAGATTTTTTGTACCTATGCCTGGAGATACATTGCCCACACTCCTAAACACTGGAGGTTCTTGGGCTTTACTGTTTGCCCTAGTTGAAACAGCATTTCCTAAGAGGGCCAGCACAATTTTCTAGTCGGCAAAAACCATTTCATTGATTGGCCTGCCAGTGGCTAAAGGAAAACACATCCTATATGGTCTGTCCTGGTGCTTATGGGCAGCCAACCAGTGAAAATATATATATACCTCTCAGGTGCAGCTCGCTGCTCAGAACACACATAATTCCAGCTGTAGGTACCAGTGAGTGTTCAGCTGCAGTTAGGAACGGTATGTTCTCAGTTTCAAGCTGGGCAAAACCCCACACCATCCATTCCCCAGAGGAGTTTTCAGAAAAGCCAGCTACAGCCTTTGGCCAGTGGTACCTTCTGCAGAGGTGGGAGGAATGTGGAGAGGAAGCTACAGACTAAGGCTTATGAGTGGTGGGTAAGAGAAAGACAGAATGACAGCAGCAGCCCGGGATAGGAGCTTGTATGGCTCGGCACTGGTAAGCTGGAGACTTTCAGTGACCCTTCGCTCTTACAGGGACTGACTGGCGGTGCTTGCATCATGGGATATTAGGATCAACTTTCCATTGATTAGCTCATGGCCCTGTCAGATCAGAATGAAGCGTCAACATAATAAGGACTTCCCTAACAAACAAAAAGGGACTGCTATTAGCATATCAAACAAAAGGACAGGTTTCATTTTATTAAGCAGTGTAGATAAAAACCTGCTAATACCTACACTTCTTGCTCCTACAGCGGACTTTCAGTATAGCCCTGAGGCTGTAACGATTATTGTCCCCTTTACTAAAGTTTATACACAGTCTACCTCTGCCCAGAAAAGGCAAGGCTCATGCTTCAGCCTGTCACAGCCCATTGCACCTTAAAAATATCAACACTTTAAAACTATCATACATTCAAAGTATTTTATGACTCTTAAAGAACAGACACAATAGCAGTAACAAAGAGGAAAAAGGAAATCTTAGTTTCTACGATGAAGACTAATGGCTTTAGAAATCAAATATTAACCTTGTTACATTTTTACTCTGTCTCTCTGATAAAACCTGCTTCTTTGTCAGTCCTCCCCTGAAGTATTTAGTCAGCTAGGTACAAACAAATTTGTGTGAATCCCAAAGGGCTGAAATTCCTAAAAGTTTCACAGAACCCATAAGACGAGTACAGAACAGGTACCAAAGTTGTCCCTACTGACAGAAGAGTTTTGACACAACCCAAGAACTGCCTGTTCCATTAGACCAGGCACACGGACGTGCACGTACCGACCCGCGTACAACCTGCTCCAAAGCTGACAGCCTGCCGGCGCCCTGCTAACGGACTGCAGGTAAGAAGAGAGAGGCGGACGGGAGGACTGCTGTGAACGGGTGCGGGGGAACGGAGGGTGCTGCTGGCTGGTGATGCTCAGGTGTGGGTTGTGGGGGTTTTTTATTCTTATGTGCCAAAATCCTAAAACGCTCTATGCTCCACTGAAGTCCATAGGGCTCTAGCAATGTACACTAGTTTACAATGTGATCTTAAAAGTTTTCATTTTTCTTTCTCTGATACTAGCATCATTTATCTCACTGTAATTAAGTCTTTACTATAGTAAACTTGTTTCTAAACTCTCCCCCAAACCCTAAAACAGCTTCTGCAGCCTGTTATACACATAACGTATTTCTCAAAGCAAAAATAAAATGACTAGCTTTAAAAAAAACCCAAATTATAATTAACATGTATGTATTTTGGCTGCAGTCAGTAGTAAGAAATACAACTTACTGTAAAGCAAACTACAATTAAACATATTCATGGCATTCAAATATTAAAATTAGACGACAAATCTAAGATAAAAGTGACATTTAAGTGAATGATTTCCATAGTCTATGTCCCCATACATTCTCAATGTTCAAATGCTGTCTCTCTGAAAATATCATACTGACATGGAAGCCCACAGAGATTCCTTCCGGGGCACTTAAAAGTTTTCTATTAATAACTAATGAAATACAATGACTTATTGCAATACTTTTATACAACGTTCTTTCTGCTTGAAAACTACATCCAAAACTACACCATGAATGAGCAACATGAGATGCTCCCTGAAGGGCTGTAGTGGCGTGGGTGACACATTTCTTGTCTCCCCAGAGGTGAGGTATGTCACATCCTCAGTACTTCCAATCTCACCCGTCTACAAAGCTACTATTCCCAGAGCAAAACATCTCATATTCACACATGCTTTTTATGTGCTATGGGACTAACAAAAGCAAAGCAAAACAAAACCCCCTTCATTTTTCAAGCATACATAAATCTAAACCTAAAAGTAGAAGAAATATATACAAATAAATTCATCTGAAAGAAATAATTTAAACAGCTCTAACATCGGACTTCCAGTGTGTCTATCTATTAGAAAATACAGTGAAGCAAGCAGTCAATTTAGGTTTCGCTGACTTCGAGGTAGCAGGGCCATTGACTTTAATGAGGCCAGGATTTCACTATGAATTTAATCTGGAAAAATTGCAGTAGTATTCTTGCAGGATAGGGCAGGGCAGACTGCTACATGATTGAAAGGGGCACATAAAAGTGTATTGAGTATGTCACCAAGATACACAAGCCATATTTTGATGGAATGAGAATCCAGCACAATGCAGCGCTATATATTGCATTGAAGGCTTTTTTGCTTTGGTCATTATTACGATCTATCATTACAGGTTTTTATTAAAATTATACATAATTGTAATTGATAATGTGTTATTATATCCTCCTCTGTGAGAAGTAATGAATGTCCTAAATTAAGCAAAGAAACAAACTTGTAGGTGAATGCAGGTGTGTTCACACTGTGATTTATTGCAGGGAAGTATTTATCATCCTATGGACTGTTTTAAGACAAAAAGGCAGGGTGACATTTACTAAGTTTTTCACCAAAATTAACATTAGAAGTTTGGTTTTTGTTTTTGTTTGAAACACAAATTAGAAAGGGATCCAATACGTTAAAAAGTATAGAGTTCTACTTTATTTATTTAAATTTTCAAAAGTAATCATGTAAGTATGTACATTTTCCAGTAGTTCATAGGTAGTACAGATCTGGGAAAGCTGCAGCATAGGTGCAGCTCACTCAGCCATATGCTGCTTTCCTTAAGTAACCCATTATACAAAAAAATAAATATCTTGTGACAGATTGTTTTGACAGCTAAAAAAGATTTAAATTTTTTGAATGCATTTGACTGAAAGGCAAAAATGTTAGATAGATGTTAATTTAACAGATGTCTAGCTTTGCATCATCAGCCTGAAACAGGCAATTTCTAGCAAGTCTCCTTGCTATATCACAACATGAAATCCTATGAATTCCGTACAGATATGCCTTTCACAAACTTCAAATAAGCCATTCTCATTCAAAGGGAAATAAAATTGTTGTGAGAAGATGGTACCACACGGTTTTACTTCTGATCAAGCAAGTAAACACATCCAGGGACAATAATACTGATACAGTATCATTTATGTTACAGTCTGGAATAAAAGAACATTATTTGAGACTGTAAGTTAAAAGCATTAATTTACATGAGAGAAATAAATTAGATGGCCTCCTAAACACCATACAGATTCTCGTAAATCTAATTATCATATGGTTAAATATGAACCTAGGATTTTTTTTTTAATTTTGTTTTGCATATCTTAAATAAAAGTCTTTGTATGTTGAGTATATTGTCATGCTCCATATATATTTCTGCAAAAGAGTTTAATCCTGGTTTTGTACTGGTTGTAGAAGAAACTGAAATAACTATAGCTTAACTAAAGCTGTTGTTGTTAGCACAGTTACCTACAATCTTAGGAAGCTCAGCATCATAAAAAACTATTTTGATGGTTTCATGACTTCAGTGGGCTATACTGCATAAAAGAAGTTTAACATAGTGAGAAAATTTCCTATAAACAGTACAACACAGTTGGCTATATCCACTTTGGATCTCACAAGTGGCAAAAACTGTTCTGTGCATTTTTATATTGAATTTGCATATAGTATTATTGTTCCCATTTTACAGAAGAGGAAACAGAAAATAGATTAAATTACGTGGGAGATAAGGAACTACTTACTACTGATTCAGCAAAGATCCTAACATTCAAATGACAAGCTTGAAAATCTTTTGCTGAAATATAATGTGTGTTTGCTAATGCTACCTGATCTCTAAATAATGAGGATCAATGATATTTACCTACTTAATAGGAATATTATGAGACAAATCTAATTCATGAAAGGGTACTTGAAATGACACCCTTTGATTTATATGCTTATATAAATTGCATTTACCTGTTCTAGTTGTGATCTACATATTGTGGCAAGCAAATGTATTTATGAAATTCAATCCAGGCTTAAAATCCACAGTTTTGAAAATGGTAAACATGCTTCCCCAGGAACAACATTCAGCTGCTCCAGATTCTTTATCAAGTTTGTCACCTTATACTAAGTAGACACCTGTTATTTCATGACCCTGACTCAGTTTTAACTCTTTTTTAAGGAAGCATTTGGGTTGGATCTTTTCAGTTTTCTGTTAATTGGGAATATGTCCCATTTTTTGATTAAAAAATAATATGGCAACACATAATTTCTACAAGCTGAATAATATTAATGATAACTCAAAGAATTCTGGAAGACAAAGTAAAATAGTCTATTTCTAAGATTTTTTTTTTCCTTTGTTTTAACAGAAAAATTCTAAGTACATTCAGACTATCCAAAACCAACTTTCTCAAAAATCAAAACTGAAAAGTCGAGTTAAGGGAATGAAGTTTCTTTCCCTGGTGAAGCCACACCCCAAAGTGACTTAAAAAAGGTTTTGAAATTTATGGAAATGCTTTTAAAGAGTCCTTTTTTACAACAGAGAAAGGTTAAAAACACAAGGAGACTATAAGCTAAAAAGTAGGAAATACAGTAAATAAAGAACCCAGAAGATTTTGCCTACATATCTTAAATCCATTATGTCACTACATCAAGCACAAAATATCTTTTTTTTAGTATATCCTTACAACAGGAAGGAGAAAAATGAAATAAAACATGGAGATGAAGTTTTCCCACAAGTAGTAAATCATCATGGCATATCGAGAATCTGTTTACGATTCATACTTACGATCTGGTCATTGTTGCTTTATATAGACAGCTTTGATTTTTGACCTTGCTAATTAGGCTGGGTGGAAATACCATCAAATGTTTGAGACAGGTGTGACACACCTGCAAAACCTACCATAAGTTGGATGTTTACAAGCTTGATTCCATCTGCTTAACTTAGAAATCTTACAAATACTGAAAAATGTTACTAATGAAGGTATTCTTTATTATTATTTTTGGTTTGACTAGTATAATGATTCAACAATACCGACTATTATCATTTTGCTTACTATTGTGCTATATAAAATCAATACAGAACAATAAATCTTTATATTTGTAGAACATCTCACGATGATCACAAAAAAACCCTGGGCTTAAATTAAAACAACCCCCACCTTGCTCCTGGATTGACACAAACTAAAAGATGGCATACAGGAATGGATCAATTGAAGGCATTTCTAGAGATCCTTTGAAGAGAAGATAACAGCAGTGTCTCAGTATCCCTATTACCCATGGGGGGGTTGCTCTTGCATTTTCATTGACATGTCAATTACTTGGAAGGGGAGCAGGAATAAAGCCTACGGGTGTGGAGTTATAAATTAGGACACTCAAGTTGACAGAGAGATTAGCTCAGTCTTTGAGGAAAGAAGAAAGACAGAGTCCTATAGAATCAACTGATTCTTCTTTCGCCTCTGAGTGGTGTTTTAAGAAAGACAGGCATTCTCCAAAAGTATGATAAAATTCTTGTCCTGACAAACACGCCCTGCTCTGACAAACATGAGGAATTCAAGAGAAATAAAAGACTCCCCCCAAGTTTAAACAAACACAAAAATAAAACCCACAACCCAACAAAAAAATTATTATTCAATACAACAAAACCCTCCTGTGTGGAATTTTTCCATACATCTACTAAATTTAAACTACACACACTTATATTAAAAAAAAAATATTCAAAATGAAAACATGCATTATGTATTCTATCTATTGTGTAGCAATTCCTGACCAACTACAGCCTTAAAAACAAGTAAAAACCTGTAAAGCAAGATTGTTTACCTAAACCCAACATTATAGGCTTTAATATTTTAGTAAGGTTCAGAAACTCTTATTTTTAGTACAGGTAATACGGTAGTGAGGACAAGTGACTAGAGAAACAAACTGGAGTTTGGAAAAGCAGGTTGTATTCTCAAAGTTGCTTCAGGTCATTTGCCCTCCCTCTTCCTCAACGTTCTCATCTGTAAATTGAGATAATGACACTAACCTTTTCTATAGAAACACTTTGCAACCGACTGATTACAAGCTGCATGCAACAGCTAAGTATCATTATTGTAAACAGTAGTTGAAATTAGAAAAGTCACAATATATGGAAAACTGCCATTATGCAAACTATTTGTGCAGCATTTTGATGATGAAAAAGATGTGCTGATATGCCCCCTTAAGTTCTAAGGAACATCAGCAGACCATACCAGTGTAAATCAGTCCATTTCCAATAATGCTGTTAAGCCATGCATGGAAGCTTCCCTAAAACACACTCATTTTTCCATTTTCATGGATTCAATGCAGAGAAATACCATCTCCTAAATGCGCTTCATTTTCCAGAGGTCTCCTTCTAAACTTTCAATTTTTTCCCAACGTTTTTATTAAGCCCTCACACAGTCTTTATAATCTAAGCACCATTTTTCACACTTACATTTTCATTCACATGTTTAAAAATTTCAGCTGTACTCAGTGACCCACAATTTCGGAATATGCAGTGCTTTTAAAAAGCGGCTAAGACAGAAAGCAACATAAAATAAAAAACTGAAATTAAGAGTTCACTGGGATTGAATACAAGGAATAAATACTTCGCTCAGCAGTATAATGGATAAGATTTTAAAAAAGCTGACACTTGATCAAACAGTTGATAGCCACTTCTCCTGTTGCATGGTAGGTGTTGTTGACCTATTGATGGCTTTATTAATATATTTCGGATAGAGGTGTAAACCCCATGCAGATCTGGCTGCCTGAACAGAAAAAAAAAAATTAAGCATATCCAGCCTTTATGCTATTACATCTGTTTTCCATTCAGTTCCTTCAACAAAATAGACTACTCAATTTCTCTAATATCTAGGAACCAGATTCTGGATAGTATGACAAGTTGATATTGTGCAAATATTGCATCATTTGGAGGAAACATTCTGCTGAGGACAGTTGAAACTTCACTACAAGCCATTTCCACTGAAATGGAAATCAATTTAGTGGAGATCACAGATGAATTGCTTTTTTCTCTATCCATCTAAAAGCTACATTTTGAACCCACATTATCTTTAAAATTAAACTGATAGTAAACAGTTATTGAAAAATGTTTATGAATATGAATTAGAAGGCACCCAGTTTTGATAGAAGGACATTTCATTTTCAGAAAGTTGAGCAAAAAGGGGTTGCATTATCAAATTCAATAGAATCAAAAAAGACTAATCCTTCAGTCCTCCAGCACTTTTTAATATTTTGTTGCATATTTAAACAGTATACAAGTATTTTATCATTAACATTATTTTCATATATTTCCTACAGTATGATTATTTTCAAAATTGGGGTCCTGCTTATATTATTTTAGAGTGAACTTAGAAATGTTGCCAACATCAGGAATGAAAACAAGGAATGAAAAATAGATGGTTTTACTTCCTCCTTCACATTTGTAATTTTGATGCTAACAGAAGTACAACGCTACATACTGAGCACTGTCTATGTTTCTAGCTAAAATGCATTTATCTGCTCTGTGACAAAATTACTAGTAAGGTAGATTTTGTTTATATAGAATTCATGTCTCTCCTAAAAGAAAAATGCAAAATAAACCCCACATAACTTAATAATTAACTATCATAACAAGAAACTTATCAACATGACATACTTGAACTATAAAACTTCAAAATGGTAGAATTCCTACAGCATTTTGATTATTCCATCCTTAGCTGCATTGTGTGTTCAACTAATTTAGGGTATATACAGTTATCTATTTTGTAAATAGGAACATTACAGATAGTTTTTCACCTGGAAAGTAACAACAAATCAAATTAATATTATATCCTTTTCTGTCTAGTGAATTTACCAGCAGCTGCAGAAGTTTCAAAATACCTACATTTTAAGTTTTCTGGATCTTGCCTCAATCTTTATCAATACAGTCATTTTCCCACCCCCAATTATTGGAGCTTAATTTTGCTTTTTATTTTAATTCACGCAGTTCAGAGAAAAATAAAAGTTAAAGTTACTGTACCTTAACAAATGTACCTAAAGTGGCACTATTTTTGCATGCATGAAAGCTCAAAGCCTCAACAACTCCCATGAGCGATTACTCTTCTAACACTAATTAGATATTTGCTAATTAGTGTCTGATGTGTGAAATGAAAAACATTTTGAAGCTGAAATGGATAGGGTCTATAAAGATAGCAGTGCTATCCCAATTCCCTTTTTTCTGTTATCATATTTCATAAATATTAATAAGATCACATGATACTATCCCTTCTATAAAATTATCTTTCTGAAAGAAGTCTATTGTTTGGTATAATAGGGCTGTGTCAATATTTTGCATTCAGTGTAAAGCACTCAATGAAGGGAAGTGTTTTCTCTCAATGTTAAAGAGATGTCACATTTCATGCATCATTTTTATGCTGCATTAACTGGTCCCTCTTTTTAATAGTTTAATCTTTATTGCACTGAAACTAAGAATGCAAAACAGTATTGAATAATCCTTTACATTTCTGAATAATCTTGCTAAATTTATCTCATTTTAAATGTATCTGGAATAAAATATAAATGATGAAATTATTTTTTTTCTTAAGCAGATACTGAGAACATCAAATTAGTGTTTGTGCTGGTCATTTCCAGGAAAGGTTTTGGAATGTTAGAATAGTTAAAATATAATAGTGTCTTGAAAAGTAACTTATAAATTTATACTACAGATGTTTGAACAATATCTATCTTTGATCATGCATAGAAAATGGTTCCAAACTACCAGGGAGAGTTACTGGTGTCATTTAATGATACAAAACTATTTACGTATCAGAATATTAATATTTAGATCCAACAATGAGTTTCAAAGAAAAAAAAATCATTAAGGTGACACAGGTGAATAACTTCAGATGAGGAAGTTAATTCCGAACAGGAATACTGAAGTGCTGTTTTATTGTAACTGCTCACCTGTAAATACTGGCCATATCACAAATGCTATCTAATCACAGGATTGATATCAAATTTTTAAATGGTAGCTAAGCATGAATTGACAAAGGTGACATTGAAACATAATAATGACTAGATTATCACTTTCCTCAGGCTGACATTTTGTGATTATAATAATACCGATCAAGATGATTAAAACGATAATAAAAGGCAAGTTCTAAGAACCAGAATAAAACAGACACAGGCAAGATAATATATAGCAAGTGAAGCTACAATTTTGCATTACACCTTTTCAATGAAATTTCTTCATTTTTAGCTTGAAGTTAGGCAGTTTTTTAATCCCAAAGGTGTTTCTGAAATAGATACTGCCTTTTCTACATATACAATATGCTTTTCATTTTTCACAGATTCAACAGAAGAATAAGTTCTTCAATATCTATTTATCCTGAGACAGTAATTTATACTTCACATTAGTTTGATACCTTCATCTAACTTTTATAATTAAAACATTACAATATTATTCACACTGATATGCAGGGGCAAATTCTGATTTTACTTACATTTGTTTGCTTGTTGATGTAAACATATTAATGCCAACTACAATAGCTATGCCCTCAACCTTTAATTACTGTTCATTCCTTAACAAACATTATGGGTTATCTTCTAGAACATATGAAATATTTTGACATTTACAACCCTAAAGATCGCTTCTGTAACAGACAGCGATACGGATACAAAGGAAATCAATACAGTTCTGATTAAACCTACATACAAGTGGTCCACTGAGGCAGACAGAAGTCTAAGATGGAAGATGACTACTTTTTCTGTGATTACACAGATAAGCAAGAACCAATTGAGGCAGATGTATATGACATGATTCAGTACATCCATATACTTTTTTTTTTTTTTTTTCATTTTGGTACACCAAACTCAAGAGTTTCAGGGTTCCTATTACACACTCCCTTACGCAGGGCAAACCATACTCGGCTTTGCCTTAGGAATCATTCTCCTTCCAAGTCCATGACTGACAGAAGTCACCAAAGGCAACTCCACTGTAAAGAGCATTGAATTCTCTCCTTTGCTGATGAACGCAATCCCCATTAGTTACTTCACTTCTAGATTCAAGACTTGTTTGGCTGGGGAAGACAGGGTTTGCACTCTCAGCTGCCAATTAACATGAGCTAAAATGCTTGCAAATAATTAAACTTTACATTTGTGAGTTCTGCACATATTAATCTAGTTGTCCTCTGCTGATATTGTGAAGGAGTGAAAAAGCCACTGCTTGTTTGTTTCTTTGATCTGAAAAAATGAATGACTGGTTAGAGCCAAATGTCTCCCAACTACAGTATTTACGGTGCATCTTGTAGGAAGAAAAAAGGCAAGAAAATTTAGGTACTTAGACAAATGTTTGAATTGTTAGGAAAAAAAGAGTGTAAGAAAGAGCCACTCAGGTATAACAAGCTGCTGTGTTCAGGGAAGTACAAACTGATACCAAACACGCCTATAATCCAGTTTTTCACTGTTCTGGATATAATGAGGATATCTTTCCAACAAAATACAGAAACTGATTCTGGTTCAAACACATCACTTCCAAAACTGAAAGGAATCACTGGGCATTTTGAAGTATTATATAAAAGTAATATAAAGAAGTAATATAAATATAAATATAAAGAAGTAATATAAAAAGTCTGTGCTAGCATATTTTTAATGAAAATTTTGCCAATACATTTAGAGTTCAGTTAGGTTATGCAGCTGCCTCAGTGAGAAGTGAAGTCAAGAAAGTGTGCAAACAGAGGTAAGCACAAGTTGCTATTTCTTGCAGAAATCATTATGGTCCTAAAAAGATTGATCATATGCTCATTGCTAAAATTTGCCTACTGTATCATCAATAGAGTAGTAGCAACTGCTGTCCTAAAGCAGTCCATAAGAAACATTTTTACCAGGGATGATCAAGGGACAAATCAGATTTTCCTTCAAGCTACTTTTACTTATGTAAAAATAGAAGAAGTCTTGGAAGGGCAGGAATGTATCTATTTTCAGAGAACATGTAGTTCAAGCAACAAGCTCTATTTTTTTTAATAGGTAACTTCAAAGCAAACCTACATCATTGATGTGTAGAATACTAATATCTGCACCTTTGTGCTCTTCTGTTTTTCATCAGTCTTACAACCTGTTAAAGATATCTCATTACTATATTAAAAATATTTAATATTCAGTACCTAATTCTTTTGATTTCAACTGCTTTCTTGACACTTACAGCGCAAATGTATGGGATTGCAGTGCAGAGCTAATCAACCTCACTCTATGGCTTAAAAAAATTCCACTATTTAAAATGAATCTTTGGTAAGACTTGTTTTGTGAGCCATGATCTATATGCTTAGGAAAAGGCCTGTCTAGTAACTCATAGCAGCTCACCACTTGCTGTGCTATTTCTGCCATTTCCTTGCAAAATACTGAATTAACTGAATCCCTAGAAAGGCCAATTTCTTATGCTTCACTTATCTAGCGGGGAAATTTTTCCTAAAGAACATAGAGAAAATCACAGCAGAAAAAAATTCCAGCCTTTACTTAAAAACAAATTTTTAAAATTGTTTCTGTTATGACCAAACATTTATTCATTTAAATGTCTGGAGAAAGAGTAATAGCTTAAGTTTTAAGATAATGAAACTCACCTTCTATGAAAATGAAATGGAATTATATTGTGTAATAACTGATTGTTTCTGCATTTTCTCTCTCTTTCACTAACTAAAATTTGACTTTCATTGGCAAAGTTTAATTATTGAACTTTTTATCTAAATAAAAAATGGAGAAGAATTTGTCAGAAGACTGATTTTATACAGCTGTCAAAGAATAACAGAAACACATTCTTAGTAGGTATTGAAAGTATTTAATAGCCTTGGATTCACGTAGCTGCAGATCTTTCTACACCTTGGTGGAAAGCCTGAAAACCCAATTGCATTTGCATGCTCTCCTAATGTTTCCTGGCACATGGAACCTGCTATTTTTTATCAAATGGATTTTGGTCTTTCACACAATGCCATTGTACTTTGGAGCTGTTCAAGTTTCTACATTCTCATTTTTTTTTCAAATATTTCGAAGTGCATAAGCCTTTATTCCAAGAATTAAAGTCTTGCATGACTGAAACTTAATGAGCCGAACATTCTGCTTTAATGTTCCTCCTAATGGATCAAATGGAGAATGTGTTAAAAAATAAACAAACAAAAAAAACAAACAAAAAAATCCCCCTATCCCCCAACAAAACCGAGCCAAACGTAAACCCAAAAAGGCTCCGCAAATGACAGGGAAGAGCTGGTTGATAAGCTGTACAGTAGTATCATCACCAAACCCCAGAGAGCCAATACCCACATGCTCTCCTCCACTGGTCCTAAGAAAGTTTGTTGCAAAAAGGTTCTGTGCCCAGGAAATTAAACAAATTTCTGTGTCCCGATTATGGTTTCTAAGACTGATCTCATGTAGTTTAACTCCATGGACCTCTGAGACTGTTCTATCCTATCATACTCAGGTGGAAGTGTCAGTGGTAGGAAATGTTCTGGAGAAAAAGAGAAACTGAATAAAAATCACATACATTCACATCATATTTATACATGAGTGTACAGAGCATAAAAATGATAAAATATCTCAATGTCATTCATTAGGTAATAGATATTGCTATAAGGAGTTCAGAAGTTTTATTAAATAGGTTCTTTTAAGTACATATAAGATTCATGGTTTTCATATTTATTTTCACTTTTTTTGTTCTTTGGTTGTCCTTTTATGTACAGTAATATTTGCTAGATAATATTAATCTACTGTGGAAGATTGAACTCCTGGGGAGGAGGGCGGGGGGTTAGCAGTATGAAAAAGTCCTATACAACCCATTGCATAGATGTGCTGTCAGAGTGCCCAGGCAATAGTACAGTTCTATACGTGCTCAGTAAAAGGAAATACAACAGCAAAGGAGACGGGAAGTTCAGCTGCATACTCCTGGTTACACATTTACCCAGCCCAACAAACTGGGACACTTGACTAAACTGTAAGGTAGCTCTAATGTTAATGACTGTTACCCTGTGGAACTCGTTGCCACACTATCACTAGGATAAAACACCCGAACGCTGAAATTCACTTGATACGGAAACACCAAACAGAAACAATCACAATCATCGTAATATTACAAAGAATAAAAATGGTAAACTGTATAAATCCTCATGCTACCACCAATAAATCTCTAAGGTTTAGATTTTTTTCACTTAATAATTTACATATTTGTAGTTTATATATATATTTCATAATTTGTTAAATATTCATATCACATAATTGCTATCATGACTAGTAGAAAGAGAAGCTTGACCGGTTGCACCAAACTCCTAATCTAACGGTAAAATTCCCATGGTAATAAATTGCAAGACAAAGATTGGCCCCTAAACCAGCTGTGTAGACGTGGCTATAGATACTAGCTTCAAATGGCACAAAGGAGTTATGGCAGCACTAGGATTATAAAATACAACCACATTGACATAATGTTTCTTGTAACATGACTGATTTTCCTTTGGTAACTTCAATGTGATAGATATTGAAAGAGCCACTCAGATGATCAATAGCAATTTTTCATGGCGTTTTTGCTATTTCAAACTTATTTTTCCTTTACTGTTTTTACATTCACTACACCCAAAGGATTAACTTCAGCCTCCATTCACAAATTGAGTTTAAGAAAACATACACATTCACTTTCCATCTCTGCAAAAATCTGTGAAAAATATTCTTATCACATTGTTATTATTCATACTATCATCAGTGTAAATAAATGCATATAGGGAAGACAGAAGCAATGGACAATCCTATCAAAATCAGAGAGCAGAGCTCTTGCTGACTTGTTTAATAGTGTAGTGGCAGATGCCAGTAAGAGAGGTGCTGACAGTGCCTGGGAAGGCACCAGGCTTTGTACTAACCAACAGCACGGGCCTCTGGCCGTGCCAGCCTTAGTCTGGACTTGTCCTGGCCTCGCTGGAGCTTTGCTTTTAGCTCTAACAATGATTTTTCTAATAACCAAGTGGCTACTGACCGATTTGTTTTACTTTTCCTTAGCTTTGTATACTCGTGTGAAATAACCATAATTTTTAAAGAAATTGTAATGACAAGTGGTTAGTCTGGGCAGCATTTAGCATTTAGCATTTCTGACCCTAGACTAACGACATAGCATGTGGCAGCGCAGGCATGACTGCAAAGAGAGGGGCACAGGGTAACATGGGAAAGCCCAGCCCTATAAAAGCTCCAGGGGTCAGTTAAAGAAAAAAAGGCCTGGGTGGCGGGCAAAACTGTTTTTAAAGCTAACGAAGAAATCAAAGAACTGCCTATACCACATACGAGACACTGCATATATAGTAAATTCAGAAGTTACACAGAGCTGCAGATCAGTGAAGAAGGAGCAAGGTGCAAAAACATGTCAGAAAATTAAGAGGAGCCCCAAGCGTTCCCTAGAGCGAGGAGGATGACAAGCCATTGACAGCAATATCCTGCTCTTCCCAGCAAAAGAGAAAGACGAACTCCTCACCCGCAGTGCCATACCCCTCCTGCAACACGAATGACTCACCCAAACCTCCCTCCCAAGACTGAAGTCTGCAGCCTTGGGACCCAGGGGCAGTGGAAGTGTTGCATAACGTGAGACAGGAAGGGGTAGATGCTAGGTAGTGCGTGCAACAATTTTAACTGTACTGAGACTTGTATTATTTAATGGGTTATTTTTGTTGCGATTTTTCCTGTAATAGCTTTCTCCCCTCTCCCTTCCCTTCTTTTTCTGTAATAGCTACATCTGGCCTAACAGTAATTTTTTTATTAGCCTGTTACGATTGCAATTACATTTACAATAAATTCTTGACTTTACATATGGTTGTGTTTCTTTTTTGTCCCTAACAAAGACTTGGGTGATAAAAATAAGGAGCTAACCTGCAGTTAAGGTTAGGTCCCCAGTTCCCCAGTGGAACTGTGAGCTTCAACAAAAACAGAAGATCCAAATCATCTCATGCTTCTATAAGAGAAGGAGACAAAAGCAGAATGTATTCTTTTAATTATTCATGTTCAAAATCCATATAGATTTTGTTTTGAAAGGCTAACAGTGTGATTAAAGAACAGAAGGAAAACATATGTCTAAAGAAGCACTGTTAAAAAAATACTTTAGAAAAATGTTTCATTGCATAAAAAAAATCTCTAACTTCAGGAGCTATTTAGCTAGATATTTGCGCACAACCAACAGGAAAAAATGACTGAGTCACTCCAAATGAGTGCGAATTGGCAGGTCTGCAGAGCTCAGCACTATCTCTGTTGCCAAGTGTCATGCTTCATACAGAAGACTCACGCATCAGGTGTCCATGTCACACTTTTATTTCACTCTGCATAAATCTCACACAGAGATATCTTGACAAGGTTTGTTTTATGCCAACACAAGTACTCCATAAGCATTGCTCTGATGGAACTGGGAAGACCAAGAGCTGGCAGCTAGATCAGCTGAGGTGCAGTTTTGATTCCTACATCAGATACAGAAGTTACCCAGCAAACTATTGTGCCAGTCATTGCTGGAGCCTCAGCACTTACCCAGTAACATGGGTGTGATGTCCCGAGGGCTTCAACAACCGCAGCGGTCATGGCTATGCTCTGCTGCACTAGCAAATCTAATACACGTTGACCTTGGTAATAGTTCTGCTTTTAGGCTCTGGAGAAAACTTCTTTGTTTTTGTCAAATGAATGATATAATGAAACCTGTCATGTGGCAAACCACATTCAAACAGATTTTAGAATGCCATGTAACTACTATTTTATGTTTTATTCTATTTAGCGTTTTAAGTTCACTCTTTTCTACAACACTCACGTTTTGTTTAATTCTGTCTATATTTTATTCTATTTTGTCACATCTGATTAACTTCTATTTGAAACTCTTACTTTGCATTAGCACACTGGCTCTATTCATATCTGTTTTGAGCTACATGGATAAATCATGTGCTTGGAGCACTGCCTCAGTAATCAAATTGTCTGCTGAGAGTGCAGTTTCATGCTGTAATTTTTGCTGGTGGTGAACCCAGTGTAAATAGATCCTGCCCTCCTCCTCTCGCACCCACTCATCCCTGCCCATCCTGCCAGCTCTCCCCCGCTCAGCACACTCAGCTATTTATGCCGATGAAAGTGGCAGGAGAAGGGGAGACAACTGCAAACATATTAGCTGAGGATCCGACTTAAACAGAGCAACTGCTCTGTCCTCAAAGAACCCCCCAAACCAACCAAACAAACAAACACCCAAACAAAAAAAAACCACCACCCCCCCAAACTGAGTGTCATTTATGAACTGATCTGGAAATTTTTCCTGTGCAATTTCAGCTGCGCAACTACAGGAACTGTCATAGGGGGCAGAAGTGAGAAGCTGAGCAGAAACTAGGCAGGTGGCTCTTAAATGAGCCTTGCTGGAAGAGATCGTTAGTGTAGACCTCTGCCGGGAGGGCATGAAGGTGATGGGGGACAACATGCATCTTAGAAGTGAAAGGTCATGAACCTGCACATTCCCCAAAGAAGATCATTATGCTAAAGATTTCTTCCTCTATAGAGAGGCAACTTCAACTTTGAGCTCAGTTTCCTTTGTGTACTTTGTTCAGTACACATCACATCCATCCGTTATTTTACATTGTGTTTGAAAAAATATGGGTATACACTCTGCAGATTATGGAATCTTTGAAATATTCCACAGCAATTTTGCATTTTGATCATGTTTTTTTCTCTGTATTGTCCATGAATATTACCCATTTATTTCTAAAGTAATTTTTAGCTATATATGCCATATAGGGAAGAAATCCATTCTAAGAATTACTAGAAGCTAAGAACTCCACAGCCATCTAAGAGAACGGTTCTTCTGTTTATAAAATCCCCGCAGTATCTACCGGGTGATTTAGACCACAGAGCTAAACTGACATTTGCTTTACAAGACTCAGGAACCCTCTGCATGAGGCACCTCCAGGTCTTTTACTTTAATGTGATACTGGTTCTCCCTTTGCATTTGCTGCCACCCTTGATCTTCCCAGTGCTCTGCTGCCACACACAATTTGGCTGCTGGCTTACCAAGAACAGTTCTTGTAATAAAATGTGCCCTGCAATCATTTCATTCAGAGAAGGAGGTTTCATCCTGGGAGTAGCAGTTCTCAAAAAGAACAACATTTAGCAGGAAAAGAGAAATTGCTATTCCTTTATGTTGTATTTTATGAAAATTCCCTTGAAGAGTATGTGGGGTAAGCAACTAAAGCACAACGCCTTTTTAAGCACAGCATTCCTTGGAAATTTTGTTCTCCAACAGACAGAATGTTAAATCTGCCTATGTTACATATCTCCTCCACTTGCACACTTATTTCCTTACCTTTTCAACTTACTCCTTTAAACTACTTTGAAACATCCCTGATTCTTGGACCAACTCAGACAGCGAACTCATCTCCCTGTTAAAAATGACATGCAATATCCCGCACCTGAAACTTTACTAACCTGAAACAAGGCGAGTTAATTTAATTAGAGAGGAATGCAAGCTTCTTCATTAAGTATAATAATTCCTTTTTCCTTTTTAGTGACAATTTCTTGACTTTAGTTTCAGCATGCATTCTATTTTATGACAGTGAAAAGCTGAAAGAAGAATCACTGGTACATTACTATAGTTTTGTTTACCATGTGCAGTAAAACATTCTTAGATAACACCTCTATTTGTCTGTGACACAGCAGGGAGTAAATGAAAATGTTTATTCTGACCCCTCAGCAGAGAGAACTCCCTTAATCCACTCACTGATGAGATAACACTGTAGGATTACAATAATCAACTTGCAGTATGTCCTCTATTAGGGCACTAAAGATACAGCATTTCATATCCACTGGGAAATGATTCTTCACTTACATAACAGTGACAGGCTTTCGCCCTTTGAGATCACATTTTTCACCCCATGCTGAGCCCTCAAACTGCTTCTGTATCAAATGGCTAATATTAAGCTAAATACTACAATTCTAAAAGCCTGCAACTAAAAGAAAAATTGTTTGCAATGCCCACTATTGATTTAAGTAATGGAATGATAGAGACAGATGTTAACAATATACTTAAGCTTCTAAGCATCCTCATAGGGGTAGAGTTACAATGAACTGCTTGTGAAGGGCTCTTATTTAAATGTAGATACAAATCTCAATCACTTCCTGCCCTAACAAATTTAAAAATTGCTAATACTAAGGGTAAAGCAATTGCTATGTGGATTCTACCACAGTTCAAGTCATGACCATTGCCTAATGTCATGCAGGAATGCTCCATTTGCTACAGAGTTACTGAGTTTTGTCAAAATTCAAATAATGAAACAGGGGGAGGAGGGGAGGACGAGAGAATTCAGATAATTCATTCAAACCTGGATTTTTTCCATACACTTTTCTAAAGGAAATTTTAAGTGTCAAAAAATACATATCTTGTGCTCATTATTAAATGCTAAATACCACAGTGTTTTGAGCTGCCTTGTGGCCATTGTAAAGAAAACAGGTGTTCTGATAGATTATAAAGTGTGAGTCAGAGGATGTGCAGAACAGAATTTTAATGAGGCTGTGAGCACAGAAGTCTGACTAGCCTTTTGAACATGATGCTAAAACACTGAAAGTAGTCTTAAAAGAGACAAATAGCAGGAACACAACTAAAAAATCCTCATTAATGTACACCAAGTGAATGTGATATAGAAAGTCATTAAGTCAGGTTTTGTAAAGCGCCGGTGGAGCTGATTACCGCAAGGTCTGCGGAAGAGGAATCAGATGCTCCGGACAAGCCCCTCAGAGGTGGGGTTGGCTGGTTCAAAGGGGGATTCGTCATTTTCGCCTCTGGTCTGCCTGACTCCTGCTGCTAAAACATGCAAATTTCTTAATGATTTGCTTGGCTATGTGAAGGTCCAGTCTGCAATAGCAGAAAAATCCTCACTGAGCACCTAAGCCAGCCTCCAGTCTCCCTTCTCTCCTGTACTAGCAGCAGATGGCACAGAGCCTGTGTGTGGGCTTGCTGACGCTAGCTCCGAGACCTTCCCAAAACAGGAGCTAAAAGCATCCTTATCACATCAGATAACCATTGAAATCCCTCCTATCATTACATTCACACAGAGCCTCTCCAACAGTTTTAAAAGATTATAAACAAAGACGTTCTGTGATTGACATTTAGGAATAAAGTACTTTTGAAAAAATTAAATAATTCTTGCAAGCCTGGTATCTCGGGAAAGTTTTTTCTGACGATGACAAAATTGCTGGCTGAAAACCAAACACAGGCCTTACTAAAAGGAGTACATCTGGGTGGGTGTGAATGAGAAGGACTGAAAGTGGTCTTCCAAACTGACACCACACCAATTGCCCTTTAGATAGTTTTGCTCACGTGATTAAGCCAAAGGAAAGGATGGAAGAAAAGAATTGCATCTCTGTGCACAGTTCAAATGAGCACTTGCACATATACTCATCTTGTGAAAGCATTTGCTTTGGGATCTGTGAGCTTGCAGTTAAGCATGAATGTAAATACAGGAGTGGATCTTTTAGTAGTAGTAAGAGGACTGCATCAGATACAAATCCATGTGCAAAATATAGAGAAAAAAATATTTTGAGCAAAAATATGACATTCACTTTATATGAATTAACTATTTTAGTATACTTCCATTAGGCTGTTAATTAACCACACACTTTGTTAAGGTTATTCTCTTCTTACAAATTTCTGTCAAGCACATACTATCAGTATCAGTACTGTGTTTCTGCAGCTATCTAGTCCATGCTTTGTGAAGCACACAAGTTGTTAAGTGTATGCATTTTTTGCCTCCCACACACCCTTGGACATATGCTGTTTACTTTTTAAACTCAAAAAGTGAGCATAGAAAATTACTTCTACACAGAGACGATTTCTTTAGCTCAGCCTTAGAAGCAACATCCACTTGGGCTTCTGACGCTGGAAGCTGATGAGAAATGACATAGCATTAACAGTAGAGGGAGGGAGCTATTCATTACTGCAAGACCTACATTAAAAAATTCAGGTATAGAAGTCAGAACAAGAAAAAGAGCAGCAGTCTCCCTTCATAAAGTTCAGTACACCACCAGTGGACAATCTCTTCTGACAATGCTGGATTCATGATGTGTAACAGAATGAGGATCCGCAGTCTCGAATACAAATGCAGAACAGCCAGATCAACTGAGCTGTACTAGTTTTCAATAGAGAGGGACAAGGTTTGGACTGTTTTCCTGAGGCAGAGAAGGTAAAATGGCCAAAGGATGGGAATATATATCCTATGTATGTGAGAATATATATCCTATGGATATATAAATGACAGCTTCAGCTTCCACCTAAAATAACCTCTAGCAGGGGTAAACCTGGAGTGCATCTCTCAACAGCAGAACTCGTAAAACATAGGGCAGGTGCATACAGAATACTCCTAGGAGTGGTTTAATCCTTTCATTAAGCCTTTAACCTTCATACTGTATACTTTGTGTTATTTTCTGTCAGAGTTGTTTTAGTTCTGTTGTTCTTCTGGATAGATTTACATATTTTTAGAAGTATGTCAAATTCAATTTCTCCATATTTAGATAATCTTATAAAAACTTTAAGGATGTTTCCAGTTCACTTTCATTCTTCTCCCTGCTATTACAGCTTTTTAAAAAATAGATGGAAATAAACTTGGTAAAGCCTAATTAAGAAAATTTGGAAGTGGAAAAAAGCGCATTAAAGAAAGAAAACAAGTAATTGAAAGAGAACGTATGTTGAAATTCCAGTTTGTATCCTAGTAGGCAGAGGAAGGACCTACAACTAAAATGTACGCACCAACACCTTAGTAAGTACAAATATAATGAAACTACACAGACTTATACTGAAGTGCCAGCCCACACATAAAATGCCTCCATTATTAGAGCTTAAAGCATACATGTAGGTGGTGGGAAAGGTGGCTGTGAGTTTCATTTTCCTTGGCCATGTACTCTGGTCTTTCTTTAAAAGAAAAAAAACACAGCAACAAGAAACTGGAAAAACAAGAGTACATTGGGATGAATACCTCTAAATTATACCACACACCCACCTCCCCCAATCACATTCGAAACAATTCATGACGCGGAAAACCTGTGACCTGAACACACTTTCTGCACTAAAAATACAATTTATATGACTTCTTTGCAATGCTCATGAACAATACAACACATACAGTGGGCACATCTGTATCACAAGTATTCAGTCTATAAACTGCCAAGCACCTTTAGCTAATTCTTTAGTGCTCCTGATTTCCCCCTTCAGTCAACGGAAGATCAGTGGTGCCAAGGATATTCATTCAGCCATGAACGCGAGATCATCTCTGAGCACTTTACAGAATTTTTCTGTTAAGAAGCTTTTCAATGCATAGTTAGGGATTCTGCACCAAGTGGGTACTTGTTAGCACTTTACAATCTCGTGCAAAATGTGTGTTCTAAAAAGATATTAAAGAATAGCCTGAATGGGTATTTTGGTCATCCCAACAACAGTTCCTATCTGGATATTCCTGTGGATACTGGACATTTTCAAGGCATCTATTTACATACACCCAGCCAGAAAACATGAGCATTAGAATTGTATCTTATTTTGATGAAAATAAAAGAAGCTTCATAGATATCTTTGTATCACGGGCTTTATTTTCATTAGGATTTTTTATTTCAATTTGTAAAATGAATTATATAAATTGAGATTTTACAAGCTTTCTTTAGAAGAATAAATGCATCTGCTTCTAAACCTGTTCCACCTAATTCCCTGTTCTCTCAAAATCTGTATTAGTATAATCCAGCTAAAGTGTGTGGCCATTGCTATTAAGAATAGGTGTTGTTGTTTCAATTATCAACAGAGGGATTTCATGCATACTTTCTTTCAGTCTCACATTCAAATGCAAACCTGCTCTAACAACTTCTTCCATGTTTCTGTTTTTTAGAGTCAAGCTGAATCTAAAGGAAAGGAAGCCCTAACACCAGCTTAATGGAAAACGGGTACTTGATTGTATTCTTACTGATTTCGGCAACAAAAGTTGGCAGTGTAAAGCCCAGGCTCAGAGCAAGTAAACGTTCTAAAGTTTTAGCATTAGTGTGCTATAGATACCATTTAAGTTACCTTTTAAAATAACTCTATTGTAAACGTTGCATATTAATCACTTGCCTGCAGAGAGTAGGTAGGAGTTTGACAGTGTTGCCAAAGAAATGTCAGTAAATGAAAACTAAGTGCCTAAATTTTTGGTTGGAGAACAATAACCCTTCTAATTATTGCACACAAGTTATAGCTTTTGTGTGGTAAACACCTAATAATCAGTAACTGAAAGTTAACCCTTCAGGTTTGAGAGCAAAACATTTAAAATATTTAAATGACAATACTACTGCAATGGCCCTTTAAAATTAAAATGCATGAGGTTTAATAGTTTACACTCTGCCAATTCCCTAATTCAGTTCAGAATGCTCAGATCTTCAAGGAAATAATCTTGTTACAGCATTTCCATTTCATTCCATAATGTCTTCCACAGCGTGCAAAAGAATAATCAAAGCAAAAGGACCATATACATTTGATTTTTAATTTATGTTTTGGTTTTTTTAAAGTTGATTCCTTGGCAATAACCAATGCATGAGCATGTCTATAAATCAACTGCTTCAAAGACTTATTCCAGGCAACTAACTGAAGAGAAATGTTTAATTGTCCCAAAGGAATTTTTAGCTTTTCTTCCCTTCCTCACTATAATAAAACTGGAAATTCACAAATACACACCTAATTTCCAATGCTAAATTTATCAATCGCTGGTCTCGTAAAAAATGGCATACCCCAAGCCAGAGAGATCAATTTACAATTGACATCAGAACTGTATTGTCTTTCCTTCATCCACATAAAATAATTTCCTTCCAAGCCAGCTCCCAGAGCTCCAGGAGGGAGCTGTACAGCTCAGCTGGGAAACGGGAACCCCACAAATCTCCCCTTGGACAACAGAGCGGCACAGCACAGCATCACTTGCCCATGCAGGGCATTTTGTCTGGATTTCAGTGACTTAGAAAAAGAGGTAGAAGCAACAGAGCCATTGACATTGCTGTAATAATGGCTACAGACTACTAAGAATACGAAGTTCCCTATTCTAGTCACTAATGCACTAAATGGTCCACCAAAGTTTGTCCTTAAATGAAGGAAAATATACAGTAAGATGTAAAAAAAACACCCCTCATTTTTTTTGCAGAGATTTCATTTACAAGCACAAATAACTTCCAGAGGATTTCCATATTTGAAGTACAGCCAAAAATGGTACAGTAGGAAACAGCTGTAACACAGCCTGTGAGATGTATTCATTTTTGTTTTCTGAGCATCATTCCAGTGGCACAAATGATATTTCCCACATGTCCTCGGTCTACCAAAATGGTGATGGAAGCTTCATAAATTACTGATGCATTGCTTAGACATACTTTATAAAATTAATAAATTCTTCATGAAGCAATGGAATGACGTGAAAGCTTCCAATAGAGATTGTATGTAGATCTTCCCTGGGTAGCTGTTAAAAAGAAAAGCCCCTTTAGAATTGAGATTAAGATGGACCAGCTTCAAGATTAGACAGAGCACTCACACAGCAATGAAATTGGGAACATCTTCATTATCTTCCAGCACTCTAAAACAAAGCATGCACAAAAGACTAATAAAAATTACACAGCAAGAATGTAAAAGAAAGAGGAGAATCAAGACTGCAATAGGTAGAGACAGGACTTGGCTGTGAATGCTGGTGTACAGTAGCACAGACTGCTGTGTACAACTAATATCTAGCAAAAATAGGCCCCTCTACCTTCAATCATCTCTCCTGGAAAACTGTCAATTGAGAAAGTAACTGACTTTACAGTACATTAATTAGTGCATGTTGCGTATTTAGCGACAACTTCAAGTTCTCACTTGGGTTACAAAAAAATCCACAAGGTCTGTAAAGCATATACAAACATGTGCTCTAATCTATTTCCATTGAATGTAGAGTTTTTCAGCTGTAGAAAACTCAGAAAAGCAGCACACGAGAACAAACTCAGAGAGATACATATTAAGTAAATATTAAAATGTTTTCAAATTATTTATAGAAAGATCAGCTCTGCCTTCTCTCAGTGGATGCTAGCATTTAAGAAGTTTGTATTTTCTTTTCTTCTTCTAAATGTCAGATGTTTCCTACTTCTTATTTTCACCTGAATATGCAGGACAAACCTTAACCTGCAGCTCAGATAATCCTGCATGGCTAATAAGCACAAACAAACTGAAAACAGTATATGCTTTTCTAGAGTGGGTTTAGAAACAAAATGCCATTTTCAAATGAGAATCGTACAGCGAGCTTTTCTTATGCCAGGGCAAAATAGGAAATGAAGCGGCAGCCAAGGTAACTATATCCAAATACCCCTAAACTATAGCATGAAAGCGGATGTTCTTCAGCTTTAACATTAGGCAGTCAAGATTGCTGTGCGCTGAAGACTACAGCTGAGACAACACCTTCCGGATAAACGCTAGGCAGTTTGCATGGAGACATGTAGCTAGAAAATTCCTTGGGACAACAGGACGGAGAGAGAATAAGACCGAGATACCGAGCGCTTTGATCCAGCAAGGTGTATAAGCGTGTGCTTAACTTTCAGGGTGTACAATGGACTACACAGGGACTGTAGAAATGCTTGAATAAAATGTATGCTTAATTGCTTTGCTAGACTTGAGGCCTGATTATTAAAGCATCTGGCAACCCTACTGCAAACTAGTTTTCTATGTGACTACACTCAATGGAGCTAAGCAAGTCTGCTGAAGAATGTAAATGTTTTCAGGGTAAGGGCCTCATTTGTTTGTCACAGTCTTTTCCTTGCTACTTGCTTATATTAGCATCAGTCAGAAAATCTTAAAAATCAAACAGAAACATGGTGCTTTGTTTCCAAAAGTATCATCATCCACATTACCATCACTTGTGCTGCAACTGGCTTATATCCATGATAGGCTCTATTATTTTTCTTTGCCGGAATTATTGTCATCATTCCTGCAATGCCATAAACGGGCCTTGCACTTAAAATACTAGCTTCTTTCTCAGGTTTCTTGGATGTACAATTGCAATATTGAGCTGTTTATGGTTACTAGATGCTATGAATTCCTCTGTCATTTCTAGGAAGCATTTCTTTTAACTACATATCCAGCTCTACCTTAAAAAGAACAGATCCACATAGGAGGATTTAATTCCTTAAAATATGCAGTGGGTAGCAGAGATTGTTTAGAATATGAGGGAGATCATATCTGTAAACCCACCCGTAAGCTTGGGATAAATGCATATTTTAAAAGACTACTGAAATGGAAGTACTTTATATGATGGGATTGAGGAATGAATCCATTGAGGAAGCAGAGATGCTTACGATAGAAAAAAAAAAAAAAGTTGTTTGAAAGTTTGCAGGCTGGAAAAAAGCATTAAACCCAACACTTCTCATAAACAACCAAGTACTTTTTATTTATAGAAGTATTTGGAGTTCATTATTTCTGAACTACTTCTTTCACAAGTAAATTAATACATCATTCAAGCCACTACAAATAAAAATCATGAGCAGAACATATGCTTGGCATATCAAAGTTATTTAGGAAAGTGACAAAGTACAATTTTTTATTATTGTTGGCGGGCTAAAGCTAGAGAAGCCTTGTGCAACTTCCTTTGATCAATATTCTGAGTTGACACAAAGATCAGGGTTAAAATGTGGTCATCACATCTTAATGAGGACCTTGCTTGCAGAAGAACCCCATATGAACCGATCCCTGAGTGTAGCTGCTTATTATCAACATTTTTCTCTAAGAAGGAAACCTGGAGTTCAAACGCTTTTGCAACCATATCAAGGATTGGTACTAGTCTCAAGCCGAAGGACACTAGAAATGGATTTAATGAAGGAATCAGCTAATTTTCTTTTAAGTGATTCTCCACCAACCTCAATGACAAACACCGATGAACTAAAAGTTTGGTGTCAGCAAAGACATAGGTCTGAGAAAGACAGACAGGAGGGGAGGAGCTCACTCTGCCCATGTGAGTCACCAGATAACACTAGTGGTACAAGGCTTTGCCAACACCTTGCTTCTTTTCAAAGAAATGACTAATATGTGAAATCCCATATTGTCTCTACAGAGCCAGTATGTTGTCCATACGTCGCAGGCAACACCTGTCCCCAGTATAATCCCACACAACCAAGGATCTCACAATAGTTCTGAAACTAGGCGCCGCAGAAACCTGACCTCACCATCCTTACAGTGAAACGACCCTACCCATAGAGGAGTCTGGGCAACAGTGACAGACAGATGATTTCCTTAGCAAACTGAAATTAGTGAAAGACTTTCTGACTGAACAAGAGACTATACTTCCACGGATTGTTAGGATTAACAGTCTGTTTTATTGCTTTGTTTTGCAGAAGGAGCTCTGTAGGTTTTCTAATAGTCATGTGCCCTGAATACTTACAAACTTGTACATCCTTATGGATGTGTAATATGCCCTTGGAGCCACTCAGGGGAACCTGTTCAGTAATGGTTATTGGAATATGTTGATGGCAAAGCCAGCACCACTCTGTAGCACTAACATTTAAAAAAAACACATATGAAAAAAATCTGAGAATGGCCTGGCCAGTCCTACTGGGTATAAGATACTAGGGTACCTGTCAGAACTTCATGCTCCTGTGCCACAGAAAGACCTGATGCTGACCAATGTGAAGTTTGGAGACATCCCAAATGGCTCATTATTTGTGTCAATTTGAGAAAGTCATATCCAGACTCGTAAGAAAACACATAGCACAATTCCATGCAGACAGAAAAAATGAGACAGTCTACTTGCTTGAAGGTTCCAGTATATCACATCCTATGCAACACAGAATTCTTTTTTCCTGCTGCAAATACTCAATCCAATAGCATGTTTTGGTTTAAAGATAAAAAAGCACAGCCAACAAAATCATCTTGAACTGTTTGACAGTGTTTTTTCCCTTCTGAAAGCCTCAGATTGTAAACATCTATCAAGCCATCCTTTCTAATTTAATTGGGTTGTAGTTTACACTCACAACCAAACAATAAAGTTAGAGTAATGAGTTTCAGTCACAGGACTCTAGCAAAGAGTTTAATTTATACAGATAATTAAAATCACCATCTTACTGTCCTTTCCTTGTTCTTGGTACTGTACTAGAAATTGTAAATAGTGGAACATTATCACCAGTGATCTTCCCATAGTATTAGAAACTTCTTCACAGATGAGTAGCAATTTTCCTACTTGAAAGCAGTATCAGGCTTCACTACGCTGACATGAAATGCGCAGAGCACAATCCCGACTTCTTTTACTTATCCCATTTTTAAAAGATCCAATAATACCTTTTGAAAGGGCTTCTAGCAACTTGCTATGTTTTAATAGCATTTTAGTAGTATTAATATTTAAGTTGTGAGCTTAAATGTAACAAAAACCATATACACCTTCTGACTGAATGATTAAACAGGTGCAGGCCCAAACTTAAACAAATTTAATTTGGCATTAATTATTTTACTTAATTTAGAATCAAGAGCATGTATAACTTTCAAAATGCTAATTAGAAATGTGAAAATAAAATCTTAAAATGGTTTCAAAGAGTAACATTTTGCACGATTTCTGAATTAACCTAAGCCAATCGCTTCTTCCTCCTAGGAATTAAACAAGAATTCAATTAGACAAAACCATTAAACTGGCAGCTTTAAGAGCAACTCTTCTTTTTGCATTCAAATATAAACACTTATCTTAATACCAAGCTAGGCACTGTTAAAATCCCTTGTATTCAAGAGAATCCTTGACTCTTGTTATATGAAGCAATTTTGATATCAGAAAATCAGTTGCTTGATTATTTTTGTTTATTTATTTATTTTCCAAACTAAATTAGTATTTGCCAAAACACTTCAGATTAGAAAACAGCTTTATTATGAAATTAAAGCTAGTCGGTTCAGGCTTCTTACAATCCCCAGTTCATGTAAAATGTCAGGTTTACATACTTAGAAGTAATCTGAGCAACCAGTACTAGAAGAACCTGGACAGAGGATCCACGTTTATTTCCATGGGATCAGTAAAGACTTTCCAAAATAAAACACTTCCAAAAACTGCATTCAAATAAGGACTGGGAGACACTGACTGCCCATATTATTCTGGGATCCCAGAAGGGAAATCTTTTCCCACACTCTCACAAAGCTTTGCACATACCGTACTTCATGTCATCATGTGTATGAGAGCCGCACTGGAAAAATGCTAACTTGAATCTCTAGGTAGTGTGTGAGGATGAGAGGAATTACAGGCACTATTCTGCTTTACATGTCAATAAAAATTCCAAATAATTAATACATTATCAGTTGCTTCAACTGCTATTCATGTTCATCAGGGTATTTTCTTAGGACCAAGCAACATTAGAACCCGCTCACTACACAAAGGAGAGACACCTTTAAAAGAAAAAGCAAATAACCATCCGTTGCCCCTTCTTTGCTAAGTGATACTTCAGAAGAACACCCGACATTTGTACGTACAGAAAATGAAATTAAAAAGCAGCATAACAAGCAACCGCTGGTACCTCCCTGTACCAGGACACCTACATGTCCATCACAGCACTGCTGGAGTCACGCTGCGACTGGGGGAAGAAGCACAGCCCGTGAGAGGAGGAAGAGCCAGACACAGCACTGGTCTCCACGCTCCTCTCTGACCTCCTTTTCTGAGAAAGGGCAGAGGTTTATTTAAGAGGGAAATAGCCATGAAAAGTCAAAGGAGAGACACCCTGAAAAGCAGCAGCATTAATAGGCCAAGGCAAGGCTAGAAGGAAGCCAAGATAATGAGGGCAGGAAAGGAGCCAGCTAGAACTGACAGTCAATTAGCTGCAGGGCAGAGAGAGCCCCATCAAAACCTCAGAAACACTCTTTCAACGGCAAAAGCTCCCTGGTTTGGCTATGTTTTCAGCTCCTCCAAACAACGGGGTTTCCTCATGCTCCATGGGAAAGGGAAGCAAGAAGGTGTCACATTGGCCTGGCAATTCTTCCTTCTAGGAAGAATCTTTGCACGTTAATAGATAATTAACACCACCTGCTTATTCCCCTCAAGGCAAGGGAAAGGAGCGCCTTGCAGATGAGACTGCTCATTGCTCTTCTCCTCTCCCCTGTGCATGCACAATTCTCGAACATGACCTCTCGTACCACTCACTCGTGAAGAAAAGTAAAATACTTATGCCGCCCAATTTCCCTACCTGAGCAAGTATGGTCGCTGCATTTCCCTGGGTAAGCAGAGGGTTGTTTTTCTCACTCTTGCATTGTTTTGTGTTACAGTGTTTTGCTTTTCAATAAGGCCAGATACCAGCATTGTTGCAACAGGTTAATTATATTCTATTTTAATAAGCATCTTGGTTTAACCTCTGCTTGTATGAGATTAAACTCTCAACCTCACCTCCACACTTTTTTTTTCAACAGGGAAATTCCAGACCGTCTGAGGTAGTCACGAATTTTGCTTAACCTTTGTGATAGTTTTTCCAATACATCTTAATTTATTATTAACTATCGGAGCAAGTGTTCCGCATGCAGTATCTGCAATGGTCTTAGTGATTATCCCAGCCCTCAAAAGTTTGGTGTGAGGACTTCCCCTTGCACAGACCGCTAGTCAGAAACCTGGTTCTGTACAAAGCACACTGAAGTAACCAGGAGACGACAGTGAGGTGTGTCGAGATCCCATCGTCTCTTATGGAAGAGCTTGTGGAGCTCTGCTCCTCCCTCACGGTGCTGAAAGCATGTGATGAAGGTGCCCGTGCTGAGGTTACAGCACTGATGCATTTCTGCCACACGGCAGTCTTTGTGTAAATGAAGAGTTGGCGACAGCCTCTCCAACCCAGGAGGGGTCCCCCTTTGGGGATGAGAGCATTGGGGAGGGGACATGGGTGGCACTGTTCAGCCCGGAGGGACAGATATGCCTCTTGGCCCAGAGGTTCTTCACCACTCTTTGATCTTGCAAAACCAAAGCATCTTGTTCAATAGGAATGCAGAAAATAAACCAATTGTAAGTAAGGGTTGAGAAGTCTACAGATTTATCTAAATCGTAATTTCAGCTACTCTTAGCAGACCAGGCCAGGCAGAGTTTTTTCAGACAAGTAGCTGATGCCTCCTCAGACAGCTCAGCCATGTAGCCAAGGCAGCCACCAAACTCAGAGGTGGGTGTTAGCCTGCGCCTACCTGTACGCCTTCCCCACCCGCTGGTCAAGCAGGAGATGAGAAAAACTACATTGCCTTTTCCTCTTTGCTCTTCAACCTTACATTTTCATATCAGCAGTTCAACGACTCTTCCCAGGGGAAACTATCGGTCAAATGACAAGTAAAACTGTCCAGCAAAGAGAGCGCACACTTGTGTTTAAAAACTTTTCTCTATGTTGTGACTTGCTTAGGATTTGCTGGCCCAGTCATCGTCTCCCCCACAGCCACAGGGTTTTGGTTACTGGTTAAACCACAACCATATGAACATAGAAATGACCATACCATATCCAACCCCATACTTCGGTACATGCTTGGTTTTCCAACCCACACAGCCGTGGGAAGAAATAAGAAAGTGGGATTCAGTTCAACAAAACAACCAAGGGGAAAGGAAACCCAAAGGCAATTCTTCCTGATCAAAAGCATGGCCATGGAAAAAAAATAAAATCTTGATTTTAACCAGAGACTGCAGGACGGGGTGGGGGGGGGGGGGGGGGCTGTCCCAGGTTCGTCTTAACTTCAGTGTTTCTACAATCCTATGCTGTATGGGAGCCTTTAGTCACTGCTTCTCACTGGCAGGTTAAAGAAGTATTTCTCCTGCAGGATGCACATGGGTTTTCATACTCTGGTTTTCAGACAGGCTTCATATTCAGGAAACAAAAAAAAGAAAAATCAATGTTGTGTAGTATTTAGATTCTGCATATCTAAGTAGCCCTGATGAATTAATTACAGCAACAACGAACTGCAGGAAAAAAAATCAAGGAATACATTGAACTATCACATTTTTCACTGAAGCAAAATAAACCCCTCAAGTTATACAGTACAATTACCGTAACACTGGTTTGGCTGTGCACAGTCAGTTAAATAAGATTAATTTAGCAACTTTTAAATATCAATAACTAATAAACATCTTCATGTATAGGCCATGCTCGCTCATTCATGTGCTCTGGAGTGTATTCAAAAATTATTTCTTCAATTAGCTAGACATAGTGTCTAACGAAGGACCTACTTCTCATTAAGGATTATTTAATCACATGTAGAGATTGGAAGGCATTTTCATCAGCTATTTTTGAGTTCTTGATTAATTTAAGAGATGCTTAAAATGTTTTTCAAATATATTTTCACCCTATACTAATCCCAAAGAATTTGCTCTATCCCAATTCATTTTTCTACTACCATCAAGCATAGGAAACATGCAAACATTGTCAAAGATGTGCCAACAGACCTCCACCTATAGCATTCACTACTCCGAAGCCTGCAACAGGAAAAGGGAAAAAATAACAGTCCTTACAAAATTATAGAAAAAAAGGGCAAGATACAATCCTGCTGCACAATTCCACTTTTTCTTATAATAGCTTGTTGGGATTTTTTAAATCTGTAAAGCTCTAATAGTATTATGCTTTATTAGGATTTTGCAATTTAAATCAACACCTTCTAGAAACTAGAACAGTAGCAATATTTTTAGATTTACTTGCAACTCATTATTACCTTGGTTCCCACCTCTGAAAGATCATATTACAGTAGGTAAGCTGATACTTTTTCAATGATCTGTCCTGAAATCCATACAGAAATGCATTACACAACAAAAAGGTCTCATAAAATACTGTTTTCACTCTAGACAACACAGACAATGAAGGAGAGATGAAATTTGTAGCTTAAGTACTGGACTAAAGTAAATAAAGCAGTAGATGTCAACATATTAACAACAACTTAATCTCATGAAAATGAGAAGCAGAAATGAAGTCAGAAAAAATATTCCTGCCAGCTATGGTTACAAGTGACACACACAAATCTTGTTTATTGTTCTCTTCCCTTGTGAGCTGCGTATTTTATGAATTCCACTACTTGGGAGTTGATTGTGAAAGCAATGCTGGGGTCAAAGATTTTCTTACAGCTATTCCTCTGGTTTAATTCCCACAAGAAATGCAGAAATAGGTCACACCAGCTCGCATATCCCTCTGTCTAGATAATTTAGTATGCTAACTTCTATTAGCAGCACACTAAATTTGCCTATAGTACATCACAAGCTGCTGACACTTTCATACATACAAATAATTGCTTTTAAAGAAAGCATTACTTCATCAGTACTAAGTTATGGAGTACTAAGTAATTTGTGAGAAGCTCATCTGAAAAGTCTACCACATGGCAGGGTTTCCCATTCATTTAAATAAAAACAGCTGAAAGGAAAAGTATCACACTCTAAGTATGCCTCTTCCCTCTACTATTATTTCCATATATCATCATGAATACTGAATGAGCTTTAGCAAATACAGAGACTGACAAACAGCATTGCTTTTGGTGAGATAAATCCTTCCCTGAACAGCCTCATAACCACGTTCCTTCCCTGCCTTATCTCCTAGCTCTATTCTGCGCCTGTTCAGACCACTATTTTCTCTGCCAGTCTTCTAAATCCTTTGCCTTTCTCATGTTCTTCATTTTCACTTTACTCCCGTTACCACTTCTGCTTGTCCATATTTTAGCTCTATTTCTTAAGATAGGTGAGCGTGTTACAACACGTAAGAAAAGGGTAACTGTTACAAACAAATACTAGAAATCAGTACTCCGTACCTGATGCTCCATTTCTAACATAAAAAAGAAACTTTCTGTCATACACATATCATTTCAGACCTTGGGCACGAGGCACTAAAGTAAATTCACCAACATCAGTGATTTTCCAGGTTCCACGCTTCCCATAACTAGACAGCAATGTCATTAACAATAGCGCATTTTCTGTGACATTTTTTTGCCTGAGCCCTTTTTCCCTGAACTGATAACAAGAATAGAAAACAAATTATATGGTCTATACACTCAAGTGATTTGTAATGGAGTTATTTCACACCAGCGTGGTGAGTAACAGCATCCAGCACGTGAAGGCAGTATCGCAGAGTTTGTGACTAAATGTGAACAATAACTGTACAAAATGCAGGTAAGATATCCAGGAAAACTGGCTGAGCTCTCCCGGTGCCCCTCTGTGACAGCCCACACTGAACAGCTTCTGTAACGGCCCAGAGCAGCAAAAACCCAAGGACACTTAGTTACAAAGGCGTGGCTGTGAGATGGTTAAACTATCCCAATTCCTCCTGGGGAGTAAAGAATCCATCTTCAAAAGCATGGCCTTGGGCAGGCCAGAGGGACTGGGAAAACTTGGGGGACGGTTGCAGTGGCTGTAATATACTCAGTGTACTCAAAACTAAAAAAAAAAACCCAACCCCAAACCCAACCAGTTGTTTCTAAAAGGAGATCTTACTCCACTTTGTTCTGAAATTTGTTTCTTTGATTTCTCTTGGTAAAGGAAATTAAGTTGTCTCAAATTGGGAAGAGAGTGTACAGGATTAAGTCCCATGCAAATCTATTTTCTTTGCCTCTGAAATCTTGCAGAGTCTAAAGAGACAGAAAGTTACTTCAGGATCTCTAGTGATATGATTCCCCAGCTCAGTCTTTACAGATGACAGGAATACCCAGCATTGTTATTTTTATATGATGAAATAGCCTTTTAAAAGGTAAAATTAAGACACATGACTAGGAATTGCAAAGCAATATTATTCATGCTACAAAAAGCCTTACGGTGTAGAGAAAAAGAAAAAAAAAATACAGAACAAGGAAGGTATCTGCAAGTATAACAAAAATCTGAACTAAAAAAAATACAGAACTAGCACCCATAAAAAGACTAGTAGAAATGCAGAGGTCACCGATTTCAAAGAAAAAGTTTTGCTCATCAAGATGATGGAGAAGCACCTAGAAAAAAAATGACTTTAAAATCGATAGAATAGGGCAGATCTCACTAGGTACACACCAATTAGCATATTATAACAGTAATGTAAAAGAACTGAAATGTTTCCATTTGATTTGGGTTCTGATTTATTTTATTGTTGATTATTTAATCCTCCTTTTTCTTGCTTTCCCATTGACAAAACTGAGGTAAGAGAATGCCTCTTCTGGGCAACCTTTCCCTGGATCTTTTCAACAAAGGAGAAAATCCTAACCAAATCTAAAGATAAAACGGTTTTAATGTTCACAGATTGTGAAGAGTTGGAGCAGAAGTTGTGAGGCTTATAAGTGTATTTTCAATCCGGTTTATGTAAGACTATCTACATACAGCAAGTAAGTATGCCAGTGTATGCAGCCTCGTGTCCCCTACCTAAAGAGCTACCTGAGCTCAAGCATTCTGCAGTCAGGATTTCTCAATGGGATTTTTTACTTTATTTAAGAGGAAAAAGTGAGCAAACAGAATTTTAGGAAAAGAAAAACCAAGTGCAAAATTTATAGTTTTTCGTTGCCTAGACTTTTTCAGTCCCCAATTATGATGACTAATAGAAATGGTACATGCATGAAATTGATACCATTCCTTAAACTGATTCAAGATGACTGCCTCAGTATATCTCTCTGAAAATTGTGCATAATCCTTGGCCTAAAAAATATACAGTCTGAAATAAAAAACATAACACTGAAATCAAATGACTTACCTTGCTTGTGCCTCCTTTGACCAGACTCAGCAGTTACAACAAACATTACAAAGTTTTTATACTTACTGTAACATTAGGAAGGAAGCAACATAAATATTTGACGTATCTCAAATGTTGACACTTGAGAAACACACTGCATAGGTGCACAGGATATAGTTATACGTGACACTGGCCTGCTTAATTTCTCAACCCTAAAACTGCATTAATCTTAGGGTAGCTTCTGCACTTAGTGTAAGACGTTTTGATTTTGTAAAGCTTTGTATCCCAAGGGAAGTCAAAGGACTTACAGCACTTTACAGATAGAGAACATCTCCACCCAGGTTTGGGACAGGGCATTTTTTTAGGGGCAGGACTGATAACCCGCCCCATATATTATAATAGAAATCTTCCTCCTTACATGAAGAAGAGAGAACATTGGTTACGTAAGTCTTTACCTAATCTTCAAATCACCATGAAAAAAAAGAAAGAAAACAACACACCAAGATTCAGTTTTAAAGATCACAGTTATGGTCTATTACATTGACTAGTATTTTTACCAGGTGGTTACCTTTGATTTGTTTTTGAAACTGCATTGCTTGAAGAATCAAGCAAAATTTAATCCTGGTATTATGTTTCTTATTAAAATCCTAGACGGTTCTACACTCGTGGATTACTATGATTTTGAGAAGTACAGCTACATTGTAGAAGAAGCTTCACAAACTCCTCAGCAGACAAATACCTACTTCTAAATATTATACTAACTCCTGCTCAGGAAATCTTATCACACTGAACCCTCTTTTATTAGAAACTTTATGATTATCAACCTCAGCATAGTTTAAACTGTCTGAATACTTTTGCCGCATAAATATATTAGCTATATTTTACAGTAGCATACTGCATGGGCTTAGCTTCAAATCCTACTCATAACAGTTATATTGGCAATAATACAAATGACACATAATTGGATTTTTTTTTTCAAACTGCTAGTCTTCCCCCCCCTCCTGACTAGCAGAGTGCACAGAAACCTTTTCATTATTAAAACCTTTCAGTTTTTTACTTTTTTTTTCATTCCTCTTATCAAATTCCAATAGACACAAGATACAATATAGCACATTTACTATATAGCAAATTAGTGAATCTTTACAGAACTTCTAGTAATGCTAGAACAGAAATGGTATACATTTAGGTGTGGTCTATCTTACAACATTCACTGTATTTGAGAATGTGTTGTAAGAGAATGATGTACTGAATATGTAATTACATTATTTCACTTTGAACATACAGATGGTACTAACAAGTTTTTTACTATGGATAATTAGCTCATGAAATTTTTAAGTCATGGAAAAATGTAATATCTTAAGATTCCTTTTGAGTATGATTTATAATAATAAGTTAAAATTTCAGGTTTTCTGCACAGATTAAAATATAACAAAGATATTTTCTAAAGATATTGCAATGCCTTTTTCATAAGAATGTTTACTTTGAATAATCGTGATTACTTGTCATGTACTATCTACTCATCCACTTGTGAATTAAGCTATATTACAAAATCTGTATCAAAATGAGAAACTCAAAATAAAATGCACTTTTTACTTTTGAATGAATTCCATGAAATAGCTTGTCAAAAGTATTCATATCTTGACATTTCTATTTCTGTCTATGTAACAGAAAACTGAGTCATCAAACCTGATATAAACAGCTCTAATTTTACCTAGCCTTACAGTCTACTTAAAAGGCTATAAAAAGATTAGTTGTAAAAAGCAGGAATGATCTTCCAAAAACAATCATGGGAACGGAAGCTGTCTCCTATGGCTGGTCATAACCATCAGCAGAACATCTTTACATTATAGCATTGGGCAGACAGAATCATCCAAGCAGAAAACTTGTGTAAAAGAACTGTTTTGGAAAAGGAAGGACATACTCTATCTTTAAGGCAACTTGTTTTAATGAAGTAAAGAGAATTAGTAGTATATCTCTTTGAATTCTTTGCAGTTTCTAAAAGATATTGAATTGCCTGATACAAAGAATCATCTTAGGTGAGATTCCCTTGCTATACTGCAAACCCAAATGTAGTATCATTCTGGTAGCTCAAGGAAATTAAAAATAAGTCATAAAAACCAAATTGATCTTCACTTAAAACACAAAGAGAGTGAAATGCAAAATGCAAACAAAAATCACGTACAGGAAAAAGAAAATTAATCACCTAAAAATCCAAGTATTAATCACAAATAACTGAATTTTGTTAATAGTTGGCAGGTTTAGGTGTTGTGGGTTTTTTTTTCCCGAAAAAAAACCCAAGACAGCATGAGGTACTTCAGGAACATCAACATTCTTAAAACTAAGGTCATTTGCTCCAGTTGTATAAGCTGTTTTTTTTCTCTGCTCCATTAACAGTATAATTATTTGTGGAAACTAATCATTAACTTTGTGTATTTGTCACAGCAAGAATCTGAGTCCATTATTCTTAAGGTTTTTTTGAAAGCTCCCCATGATTTTTGACATTTTGGAATGAAATGAGTGAGTGGGAGGGTTAATGTGCACGTGAACCAGCTGTACTAACTTTGCTGAGAGCTTTAAAATAATAGTCCCTAGCACTGCATATGTGGCTGGCAAGGAGCAAGACTGCAGAGCTGTGCTGCAAGGGGCAAGAGCATCAGTCCAGCAGACTTGAAAAACGAGCTCAAACACCTGAACTGGCCAAAGGCAATCAAAATTAAAGAAAAAAAAAATCTTTAAACTTAAAGAATCTTTCAGATCTTCAAACTGAAGAAAAAGTCTCAGGCTTTCAGCAAAGAAAGGGATCCAATCTTCCATCTACCTCTAGAATCTTGGGCAGAAAAACAAAATACATGCAAATTTCAACATGTCTCAGGGCTTCTGAACAGCCTTTTAACATAGACGACAGACCTACTGCAGGACCAAGGAGTTAAAGCAAACTCTCAGGGGCAGCACATGAGTACCTATGAGAAGTAAGATTTTATAAAAGTGAAATTAAAAAAAAAGATCTATTGATTAATGCAGTACTAAAAAATGTACATGTGTAGTTTAACACAAAATCAGTGGGGCATTTATTATCGTGGCAGTTTCCAAAGTTCATTCCATTTGGTTCCTCTCCCATTATTTACATTTAAGAAACCTACAATAGTATTTGTAAACAAGAAAAAGACCACAAAAATATCCTGAAAATACCTCTTTGAGGAGAAACTGGGGAAACTGGAAGAAAACACCTTGGGAAACAAGTTTCATATTTACAACATAATGTAACATCTTTATATTAAAGATACGTTGGAAAGACTCAAATGACAGTACCTGAAAGCAAAATAACTGAAAGTTTTAACCACAGCTACAGTTTCCCTGAAATTAAATTCTGATTATTTTTTTTATAAATCAGTTTGTTTTGACATGTCAAATATAATAGATAATTTCTAAGTTGTCATGGAAGTGAAAGAATATTTAATGTTTGTACTGCAAAAACAATAGCTACAAGAATGAATCACTTGTTCACAATCATGAACTGCTAAATAGAACAGTCTGTGAGATATTTGATAAGATTCTCACATGCCTATTTGCCAGAGCCAAAAGCAACACTTGTCATAGTTTTTCTTTCTTCATTTGTACGTGTAATTTATTCAAGAGACAAGTAGGTGATAAATTATCCATAAACTTAATTTTAGCAACAGAGCATAGAAGGGTTTTGCAGATTACCTGCAGGTGATTTGCTATGGGTAGTTCTCTGTATATCTAACATGCTATCACACGCACTGCTGGCACATCTCCTTGATGAACAGCGTCGGTGACGAGCAGCTAAAATTCACTGACAGCATGAACTCAGAAGAGCAACCTATTTGTGCCACCCTGTTCTATATACTCGTACGTAGCAAAGGGCTAAGAGAACTCGTAACGCAGTTGACGCCACGTGAGTTGTAGCTAACTGTCCGACTTCTCTTTTTATCGTATGGCGCCTTTAGAGAAGTTTTCTTTTGCATCTTTGAGCAAGACTGGTCAAAGGTGTGCTGATAAATACTATGATAATCAGCGTATGTGTGTTATACAAAGCAAGAACTAAAGGAGAACTTTTAGTGATTTTTTGTAATGAGGCCGTTAACACTTTGTACCCGAGAACCTGACGGTGCGTATGGAACGACACCCGGTTCCACCGTCTTCAACGGGAGACTCTCCGACCCCAACAGCTGCCAAACATGCTTTAAGCACATCCCCATTCCCCGTGACTCTACCTACGAGCAAGTAGCTAGAAATTAGCTGCTACTATTGAGTCTCTGATCATCAAGCAGATTTTCAGCTCTATGACTTGCGTCCGGGTAAAAGTAATGCTCCTATTGAGTTCTTGTAATACCTGCCTTTTGCAATTCCTGAGTAGTTAAAAAAAAACCCAAACCCCAGGATGACTTTATTGAAGATTTTTATTGTAGCTAATGATTTGTATCATCAAAACAGTTTTCTCACATAGATTTTTTTTTCAAAACAAGACAATATGTATTGTGAAATCAAACAAAAACTAAGTTCACTTTAAGAATAGGGCAATTCAAAGCAGTTGTTTGCTTGTCACTTAGGAATGCGATATTCAATGGTATGTATATTAAAGTGCTTGAAAAAATACATTTGGTTTATTTTCCTCCCATTGTTCCCATACTCAGAGGCATAGAGAGTCTCACTGACTACAGAAAAAAAACTCTCTGAGCTTTGATTTACAGACTTTTCCCTACCAGGGTGACTGATACTGTTTTTATAATCGTATACATCTATTTCAAATACTGCACTTTAGATCATGAGTTTCATAAATATTTTCTATGCCTATAGCACTGATAGGTATAAATCAAATGGCTCTAATGGATTAGCCTTACAAAGCCAGAACTTTCATCACGATATATATGAAGGACTGGTACAGTAAGAGAAATGGACCAACTCCACAGCTGGCATGGAGCAAAACCATTCCTTTCCAAAGTCAGAAGTTTTACTGCTGGAGCCTGGACTTCATTCACTGACTTCAATTTGCATAGACAAAGGAAATAGATCACTATTAAAAATGTAATTTAAATCAAATAATTTAAATAAATCCTCCATTTACCTTTTAATGGCCTGATATTTCTATTCTTACCTTATTGTGGATTATGCATTATTAAGGAGGCTTGCCTGGCACTTACTTGAAACTGTGAGTTATGCATACATAGCGCTGCTTTTATGAATAAAGTTTACACTTGCCCTAACAGCCTGTCTGGTAACTATTAGTCATGAATAGCAGCATTCAGGTAGGTGGGACATCTTCTGGGAATAGGGTCTGAAGCCCTTAGTTTTACTTCTCGAGATTGCTGTATTCACTGGATGGCAATTGAATAAAAATAACACTCTGAAAACCTCATACAACTGCCTGGAAACATACTGTTCCTACGAGGCTGACAGATTTGGTTAATTGTGAGGAACTCCTTCACTCATAAAATGAAATGGTTTCATGTCATTTCAACAAGTGTATACCTGGGAACTACAATATGAATTAGTCTTAATTTATCTGCAGTACTGCCTGCATGCTTTATGAAAAGTATATGTGTATATATAAACAGCGCAGAAATTAACTTCCGCCTAAGGCTACCACCAAATGTCAATTAAGCTGCCAGACTTTCAGGGGTTGGTATTCTGTCTCTCTGCCTGGGGGAAGCTTTGTATTCAATTTATTGTTGAATAAGACAACCAGTTTGGCAGTGAAAACAGATTAACAAATTATACAGTATTTTTTTAAAAGGTGAACATAACTTACTGAAAAAAAAAATTAAGGAAGCTTTCTTATTATTGTTGTGACTATTTTTCAATGTATAAAGATGGAGAGGGAAAAATCCATTAACTGTCTGTAAGCAGCATCTAATATGAGCAATATAAGTTAAAAATGCACTCTTGGCTTTGTTTTATTATTTCAATATTTTATTATCATATAAATATTGGTGGGAAAAGCTGCTGCCATGCCCAGCCAGAGGATGTAAAAAACAGTTGTGTTCTAAACAAGATACTAATTCACTGACTGTTAAAAATGCTTTGTTCTTTCTATTAAACAAACGTATAAACGATCCCTTAGTCCGTCTTTCTCTTTGCAAAGAAATACTACTTACCATTTCAAGCTTAGGTCTGTCTCAATATAGCCATACCTTTAGAGATGCTCAAATAGCTGGGTGCCAATTGGTATCCCAACTCTATCCAAACACAGCCATTCAAGCCCAAATTAATTCATTACACTAAAATTCACAGAGTGCTACTGTAGATAGAACGGGTACGTGTTTGGGCTCACCCCACAAAATGCCTACACTGGCATTATTTCCACACGCGGACTTTGTGATGTGAAGGTCCTCCTCCCGTCCCTCAACTCCCAGAAAGGAGGAAGTTTCAATGCCAAGCGGAAGGTCAAATGCCCAGCACGCTTTCCGCCGGGTTCTCCGCAGGCTGGTGCTCTTCCTCAGGTTGGGAGTTCCCATTTCAAATGGCCTATTTGGGGCATTGATTCTGCTGAGATAAGACCTAGTCTGTTTACTCACATCATTATACATGTGATCAAATTCTTGCCCTGGGGTGCAAACCCAGCCATTCTGAGGCAAAATCTCCTGTGCAGCCAAATGTATGGAGGAGACCTACACCAGATAGCTGTTTTCACTGCCAATTTGTTCACTAACACGGCCAGGTGTCGCAAAGGGAATGTGGTCTTTACTCGGGATTTTTTTCCTAATTTGGAGTAGAACTCTGTTTTCTCTCATCTTGCGATCTGAAGAAAAACAGTGTTTACAGAAATTATTTATGACTGCAGGGATAGAAGGACTTCTGTCTCCTTAACATGTAATTAATTCAGTGTTCTGAGAGGCTGAAGAGAAGAGAGAGCTATAAAAGTCACCAGGTAAACGCACATTTTGTTTGTTTGGAGAGCACAATGAGAACATGTTCCTATGACTGCTGGGGCTCCCTGAATATATATATATATATATATATATATATATATATATCTCTATACTGTGTCACACCGGAGAAAAACTGAAGCCAGAGAAGAGAGCGACTAGTCTGCTGGATGGAGCACGTGTCCAGGTACTGCTGCAGCAGTGCTCACGCAACGCGAAAGTCTCTTTCATCAGTCTGGCAAATAGTGCACCGGGGGCATTTCTTGTACGAGAGCCGAGTTTCTTCCGCGCACCCCGAGTGACAGTTTTTCTGCATTTAACTCTCATTACGACAATAACATAGGGACTAGAAAATGCCATCACTGTAGGTGTCCTGCAGCTCAGATGCTTGGAGTGCATGCTTTCGCACTTTCTCTCCATACCCCCAGTATATTACACAGTGTCTTTGCCGTTCAGTGTACGCTCAGCTCATGCTTTTCCAGGTTCCATCAAAGGTTACCGACATGCTCACCATCAGCTCTCGGTGTTTGGCAACAAATATTAGCTAAAGGTTTCTTTGCTTCAACGGAATGATTTACAAAAAGTTACCAGTTTACAAACACAAAACATCAGAAATAAAAAGGCCCGAGAGAGTGCTGTGGCAAACAAGAAAATCCTCACAGATGGAGCATCTACTCTCTCATTTTCTCTCCAGGAGTATTCTATGCCATTTAGATTCTTCCCACATTTAGTTGTACAGTAAAAATATCTTTTGCTGTCTTTCCTCAAGCCATCATTTAGTAAAGCGTGGAAAGGGATTGAAAAAAAGTATAAAAATTACTGAAAAAAGAATAAAAATTATTGTGTAGGACTACTATATTTTCCTTTAGAATCTTTTGCCTGTCACCGCTATTCTAACTTTCAGTCTCTTTTTCCACAGGGCCAGATGGGCCTTAACCTCTGCATGCTAAGGGTCTTCCTTCTGCAATTCTGGAGCTGCCCGGTGCCTTCGCCCCTCAGCTGCGGGGCAGAGGTTTCCCCCTGCTCCCGTGCCCCTGTTCCTGTCTTGTTATTCTCATGACTCTGCAGCTGCAAATCCTGATATCGTTATGTTGGGTGCCTCACGGCATGAAAATCACTACTTCTTTCCTCCTCTTTTTCCTACCCCTGGTTTTGTAGGTTCTCCTTTCTTCAGAGGAAAACAAGACTTTATGAGTAATGAGGTAGATAATAGTCATTTAAGTAGGCGATAAGCATGACACATAAATATGCCTGCAGAAAGCCTAACAGCCAGCGGGAGCGCGACACCCGCCCTGGTCACGTCACCCACTGCAGCTGATGAGGACATCTGAAGCAGGAGGGAGCACAGGGATGCCTGAGCAGGTCCTGGCCAGAATTACATAGTCCCTGCGGGACAGGTCTGTGGAGAAGGCACTCGTCTGGGAGACCCGGCTTTCCTCCGCCCAGCTGACCACCGAGAAGTTTTCCTTTTTTTCGGTCTCTCGCCCCTTTTCTTTTTTACTACTTACACCCTTAGAGTTGACACATGCCATTAGCTATGCCCCCCCCAAGTAAATCTTGCAGCATGTAAGCCTGTCTCATCGTCCTTTCCGCAACGCTCAGCCGTTACATTCATAACCTATGCCAGACTAAACCTCAGAATAACTCCTGACACCATTTTCTTATGCTGTGGAAGACAAAGGTAATTTCAACAAGAAACTGAGTTATCACATTAGCAAATTTTCTGGATCACTATCACTTTCAGACAAAGGGGCAAATAGGGATGTACAGCAAAACAATCTAGTTCCAAAGGAAAAAAAAATTCTATCAAGGCAACCGTACTTGTTATCAAAATATTGTATTTTTGATTGTATTTTGATTGTATTTTTGCCAAAAATGCTAAGTATTCATTCTCATGGCAGCTTTTTTTTTTTTTTTTTTAATTAGGTACAAGTATACTATTTACCATGGCAGCCGTGCTCAAATGAATGGACATCATTAGAGCGAGCAGAGCTCAGAAAGGTTATTAGAGCCTCATCTGAACTATGAAAATGTCAAGTCAAGTGGGAATGGTGAATGGTGATATGAAACTTATTCCAGTTATTTTACGTTAATGAGAAGAAACAATGCAGAGTTTTCAACAAAAACAAAACAAAGCAAGGAAAACAGCAACATGAGATGCACTTGTGACCAGAGCCGACAATATATTCAGTTTTATATATTCCCAACATCATTAAAATATGTCCATCTTACCATTAGCTGATCACTGCTTTTACCTCCAATCCACCAAGTCAGCTTCAGTATGCTAGAGGTTGCTAGTTACAACATTGACAAAAAATAGCTGTATATATAGGCAAGTAAAAAACAGCAAAAAGCCTCTGTGAAAACAATGATTTATAATTGCTCTTTTCTCACTAGTAAAATTCATATGTCACATCACTTCTTTTTTCATAAGCTTTTCTTTTCTCCAGGACATGTCTCTCCATTTATTTGATGAAGTCAGAGAGGTCTGACAAGATTTTAGAAAAAACAAATACACATTAATTCAACACATTTAAAAAAATATTAGTCATGTTCAAAATCCCTGTTTTTTCCTTGTTACACACCTTTACTGTTTCAGAGTGAAGATGTCTTAATAGGACTGTCAAATAAACATGTGACTATGAAGATGCACTTTTTACATTACTTTTGGAAAAACATGTTGTAATCCAAATTAAATTAACTGGGAATTTTTTTTTTTTTTTAATACAGAATATATCCTTCCTGTTTTTCAGACGTATCTTTTATACATGTAGGAAACTCACTAACTCAAGAGTGTTACATGTAAAACACATATTGCCAAATACCCCAGACAGAGCCTTATGAAAAAATACTACCTCACCATAACAACTCACATACATTGCCCACACTGTGTGTATTGAGGTTAATGTGCACAAAAAAGTTTTTTTTTCAAGACCAGTAAAGGAAAAGTATTGGTTATGATCTTTTTTCTTCTTTAGTGTACATCTAAGTGTTGTTTTTCTTTCACATTCTGTTCTACAAAAGATCTTTAGCACCTATTTTGGCAGAAAGCTTAAAATACTATGGCAATCAGAGAAGAACTAACAGTGACTTCACAGAAAATTGAAGCTGGGCAACAACGAGGAAAAAGGATCTTCAGTAATCCATATAGGGCATCTGTTTGTTGTTTTGCTTACACCTCTTTGGTATATATTAATACCAAAATTTTGGACACTTTTTTAAAAAAAAAACCTCTTCAGTTTTTCAAGAGCTACACTTAGAAGGTAAGCCTATCTGCAATCCCATCAGTGGCCATCCAGATAAACCAAAATCTACAGAGCAAACCTGAATTGGAAGACTTGATTCTTGGCCAGAAAAAATCAAACATTAGTAAAAGATAATAATTAAAAGCTTACACTGTAGTCCTCCTATATATTTCACACTAAAAATGGTATGATAAAATAACATTAAAAAAAACCTGACAGATGACCTTCAGAAATTAGTAGGTAAGAATTGGTGTATTATAACAAAAGTTTCACATTCTTATTTTCCTTATTTCTGCTTATTTAAGACCCTGTCACATTGATTTGTTGTGTGGGAGGACTCCAGTATCGCTGTCTTTGATGGGACTGCAGTAAACTCGAGTCTGCAGAGCAGATTTCCAACCATAAACCTGCACATATTTATACACGTGTTACAGTAAAGTCAATTGGACTGTTCCTGTGCTCAGTTAACTAAACTGAAATTTGAAAATAAGTTTCTGGAGGCCCGATTGGGCCATCACGTCACTGTAACATAAACCTCCAATACAGAGAGACTTTCAAACTCAGGCCTAAATATACAGAGACAGTACAACAGTTCAGAGCAAACGGAGTCAAGGCAGCAAGGGCACAGGCACCACACAAGAAGGGAGAGGCAGAAAAAAAGCCAGAATAAAGCAGCAGATAGAACTTGTGCTCTAGGTCTCCTAAAGTCATGGTTGCATAGTTCATAAGGTTTGAAATTTGAAAGGCTATGTTGCCTTATTAAGAAATGTTATCTTGATCTATAATTACATCTGGACCATATAAAATAAGCAATTAATTTTTATCAATACAGATTAATACAATTTATGTATTTAAGATCCAAGGAACTGATCTATGTGTTTGTAATCTTTGCTCATTTCATTTTGTGAGGCTGCCTATTACTGGCTTATTAAAGCCTCATTATATTATTAAGCCCAAATGTCAATCTTGGTTCCAGTCCAGGCGCCTCTCTCTGTATTCAGTAATTACCAACAGAAGTAATTTCCAACAGCAATGAGTTTGACACTTGCTGACCAATACAGTGTTTACAGTAACATTCTGAGACTTCATTTCTTTAGCTAAAAGGATATATTTACTCGAGACTAATTTGCAGTATTGGGAAATGTGGAGCAAGGAAGATCTTTATATCATCTGTCTTTATATGCAAATGATATATATATATGCGCGTATATTTTACATGGGGAAAACTCTCAGCAGAGCTACCCAGTTTAGACAACCATCTGTCTAACCCATGACAAAAACAAGCCACATATCCTATGCATGTTTATTAGAAATGGACAGTAGAATCTGCTCCAGCTCAAATCTCCAGTTTTCATGCCATCTAGAAGGTAGAAGCAATTATTTGTTTTCTAGCACAAGTTAAGCTTGTCATATTTCATATTATTTTGCATATCCAGGAAAACTCACCTCAGGAGCTATGACCATAAACCAACTAAGATTAGCTCATTCCTCCGATAGGCAGTATTTTGTTGTTGTTTGAAAGGTATTATGGCATGAAATTGTAATTAAAACAAATGAGTACAAAATGAAAATTGTCTTTCAGAATTTCAGTAATCAAGGAAATAATGGCTTCACAGATAACCATCCTGCAGTTAAGAGGACTGTCTAAGAGATCTATAAGTAAATAATTAGATATATTACTATAAGCCTAAGAAGCATTTATTAATTACCCCAAATTACACAGAATTAGCAATTTAAAAAATATTCTCCATATTAAAACAGGAAGACCTAATCTACCAGGAACAGCTTCCAGGATTCTGTCTAATGTGTTGTCAGTATATTTCAAATTCAGAAATTTGATTTTAAAAAGCAACAGATTTTTCAAAGATTATTCTCACACTGGCTATATATGATACCCATCTGTGAATTAAAATAAATACATATAGGAAACTATCAAAATGTTCCTTAAAATCAAACATATGGTAAGTGTTCACTATGTCAGGCTCGAGCTCATTTTTCCAGTAGCTGGGCCTCTCCACATCTGACCAATTTCAAGTTTCCGTTTTTGTTTTCTTAATTTTAATCTGTTGCAAAGGTTTAACGAGTTCAACAGGAATATGTGTAAGAGCTGAATGAACAATTTAAGAATGTTTCATTTTAAATGCAGCTCAGAAAAAGTATGGTTTTATTTTTATTTTCAGTTAAAAAAAACAAACACCATACTGATAAAGGATTGCTTACGATAAGGAGAAAAAGGACGTTTTAAAGGTTTTATGGAAGAAGAGCCAAACTAAAGGCCCAGCTACTCAGCTTGCTCAACAATATTTTGCTGTGCTATGTTCTGAACCAATTCCAAATGATAAACTTAGAACACAGCAGGAAATAGAAAAGAGGGGTCTCAATCCTTTTGAGAATCTCTCCATAGGCCCTGAGCCCAGTACCTCTGATAACAATGTGGAGAAAAGAAAAAAAACTAGCGGGAAGTTTCCCGGAAAAAAAAAAAAATCTCATGTATTATGGGCAAGACTGAGACAGAGAGACCGAGCATGCACTTCCTCTGCCTGAATGCAGGCAGCCTCCAGTTTCCTTCCCATTTCTACCTCCAGTGGAGGCATCACCTGGACCAGAAGCTCCGATAAAGATGTCCTCAGCGAGGCAATGTGCCGGCACCGCTGCCGGCACTGCACTGGGAGGCTGTGGGTCGTGCCGGTGCCCAAGCTGCTTGTCAGCTCCGCTCCCAAGAACAGTGTGTCTCTCGGAGAGCGGCACCAGCAAAAAGCATCTTCCCTCTAAAACATACATGCACCCACCTGGGAAAGGAGAGTCTGTTTTGGGACAGAGAGCTTTGATAATTCTGAATATTAAAAATATAAGGTTTTTAAAAATGAAACTTGGGGCTTTTCAAAAAAAAATGGGAAAAAAATATGAATATACCATTTCACCAGGTCAATAGAAGAGACAGGGAACAGAAAAGGAAAGCAAAATATAGTAGATTATGATGATAAAAATTGAAGAACACAATTTCCAAAGTTAGAAGCCTACTTGAACTTAAACCAGAAACTCCCACCATCATTTCCCTTTCTTGGTTTATGTATCTATTTATTACTTACATTTTAATACGTTATTTTAAGGACTCAAACCTGTACTGTTTGGGGACACCTGTTTCTCTCTGAAACGCTGTTGGGAGATAGATTCTAAGGGGCAATTTATTTATTCCAGTTGTCGGGCTTAGAACAAGACATCGGAAGCCTTCTCCAAGGCCGCAGGCATAGAGATGAGTGTAGTTTCCCAGCAGCAGCTGGAGAGGGGCTCGAACACAGAGCACATGAGTTCTGACAATTGTTAACTGACAGCTCTGGACACCTCACTTGCCAATGGCTAAAACTCCCTGCAACTGGGTTATCTCAAATTGAGGTTTTTGCACTCCCAAGTTCCTCAGCCTGTCCTGGATAGGTTTCTTACAAAAAAAAAAAAAAAAAAAAAAAGAAAAATCAGATGAAGCTGATCCAGTCCATTATTTTTAGGCAGCTACCTTTGGAGGCCAGCAGATGACAACAGAATGGAAAATTCCTTTCCTTCTGCAGCTCTGCAGGTGCACTTGCATCATGAAGGAGCTTCTGAATAAAGCAAATTGTACATATTACTACTGTCTTCAAAATAGCTTATGAACTTTTCAGTCCATTGTGATCACAGTTCCCTGTATTAGAAGGGAGCCTATGCCCTTAAATCTTAACTCTGTGAAGTCTTTCCTTTAAAGTACCCAACATGAGAACTTTTTCAGGAATGGGTAATTCTGAACTCTGATGAGATCCCCTCTGACAACTGTAGAATAAAACCTTCTATTATACATACTACAGAGACTGGAAACACATTTGCTATACCTCTCATTTTTCTTTACGATCCTCTCAGTCCCTTAACTAGAGTACAATGTCCCTGACCTGAATTTATATCATGCTTTTCAAGATGCAATAAGCAGCAGATTGCAGAACCTAATCGCTTAAGGAAAGATAACTTCGTGGAGTGACAGACTATTGTGAACTAGACTAAACAAAGCAATATATTAACGCCTGCAGTAATAAATAAATAAATATGGACAAAGTGACACTTCTTCATACTCTCGCTTCTTTGAAAATCAACCAATTGACTGACTGAGCAGCAAACAACAACAAAAAATCATTCTGGAGTATCCAGCATTAAGCAGATTTTCTGCTGTGTAGCAAATGACTGAAGGTTAAACTTATTCCAGAAGGTAGGATCTAAGTATGTGAGTCTCTATGTGTAGGAGAGAGAGCAAGGGAGGCAATGCACAACAGCACGACCCAAATCTTGCTATCTTGACTGTATATCCTCTGCTACCCTGCACAACAAATTTAAGCGTAAGGTACCAGGAATAAAACATGGGGCCTAAACTTGGAAGCCTACCTAAGGAGATCAGTGCAACAGGGTTCAGGGTTCGACAGTTCCCTAAAGCTCTGCTAATGCCAGAAAGGAAGTAAAATTTCCATTCCCAAATGGATGGGATATCAGCTGTTGCTATTTCAGAACCATGGAAATAGCTTTATTGATTTTAATTCTAAAGCTTAGAAACTCTGGCCTTCATAAACACATAAACATTAAGTTCAAGCAAAGAACTATATCAAGATCCTAAGGCAGAGTACAAGCTGGTAAGACTTGTCTTCACACGTACTGTGAATTGTGGCCAGAAATTAAGGCTAAATTTTGAAAGCAAGACAATGCCAGTGTTGTGGGTTGGTTGGTTGGGTTTTGGTTGGTTGGTTGGTTGGTTTGGTTTGGTTTTCCCTCAGAGGACAAGAGGAACAGCTGCTGAAATATGTCTCTCAGCTATGTGTCACATCATACTACTCACTCTCTTCCTGACTGCACCACCTCTCTGTTTAGATCGAGCTATCTGGCCAAGCAACTTGGAGCCTCATTAAAACTCAATTTCTGCTGAAAGCGGAGCACAGGTAAGATTACTGGTACATTATCAAATGTCCCCACCTCTTTATTTGGATAGTGTCATCAATGTTTGAAGTGAAGATGAAGTAATCTTAACTACTGACAAAGGTGAACTGAAGATTTAGTTACAATATCATGGAGAACTACTACAGGCTTATGAGTGGAACCAGCGCATCAGCCCCATTGGCAAATGGCGTTTGAAGCCCTTTAGCTAGGTCCAGTAACAATAATATTGTGGAGATACATAGTACACTCCATTCAAGGACACTGAACAAATTTACACACAAATGTCTTACGGCTCAAAGCATTCTTGTGGTTAGCAGATATTACTGCTATTCCTGCCGTCCTACAATTCAGACATGGGAAAAAAAGAAATAAAATGACTAAAAAATATCTCCAATGCCACAACAGTCACAAAACAAGGAACGGCATTCAAGTCATCCTCTTCTTCTTTGGCCATCATAATTTCTTGCAACAGCACCCTGTGAGACAATGCTTCCTTCTACCCTTCGCTACTGCATGCATCACTTCAAAGTTTTTTTCTTTCAGAAGAGAGAATTCTGGTTTCATCACAATATTTTGTTTTGTAATATTGGAAATATATCTCAAAACAACTGAGTCTTCAGCAGGCCTATCTTAGATTGTGTCTACAGCATTCCATGCTCTACATGAGGATTTCCAGAATGGCAAAAGGATTCACTATTAGATTTTTAATTTTTAATTTTTAATTTTATTTTTTTTTTTTTACTATTACATGTCCTCCTAAGCTCATTGCATGCTTTCATCACACCTGACCTAGGCAGGTTAAGCACTTGAATACAAAAGCACAGTGTAACCAAGAGGTATATTCTCTCAAAATGCTCCTCTAAACAATCACAGTATTTTTATTTATTTATTTTTTAATAAATATTCTAACTCCCTTTATTTTTGCTTTCTTGTAGGGAAAGCCATTTGATGAAAAAACTTCATGTGCCATACAATATCTCCTAAAACTAAATTTTAATGACTGTATTAAATAATGGCTACAGGCCAACAGGAAAAGGGCTTGCAAGGCAGTTTAATTGACAGAGTATCTGAAGTGCCCTTGAAAATTATTTAAAAGTTTATTACAGTCCTGGAGGTCAAGAATGAAAGGCTTCAAACAGCAGTTCTGCTGAGGTCCTTCTCTGACCCAGATGCTGTATCTTTGATGTTCCTATTAATTCAAAAATTTAACTTAACACACAGACACCTTCAAAAACTCTCCTCTTTTGAAAATTTGCAATCGTTCATATACTGTAGAGCTCAATAGTGTTTGAATCTCTGACTGGAGCATAAATCTGTGATGAAGCATAATTACTTTAAACCAAATAACCTACAAGATGCCACAAGCTATGGGAGAACACACTTTAAATGTCACTAATTTAATATTCAAGCTGTAAAGAAGTTAAATATGTTGAAAACAAGTACAAAGTGACACAAGTATTTTATATATTTATGAAATACCTCACAATGTACTTGCGGCATTTCTTTCTCATGAACATTGTCACTGTAATGAATTTTGCGTGATAATATCTGCTAAATAAATAGTTTTTGCTTTACTTGGTAATAAAGTTTGCAAAAATTAAATCACTTGTGAGAAACAGAGTATGCTTTCTACATTGGCATTGCCTCCATCAGACGTCTTGGGGTACAGTTTATACATTAGAAGCATGCTAGCATACATATTTCTGTAGAAAATAAAAAATGTCTTCATACTGAATGGGAAACCTAAATTTTCATTCTGCCAGAGGACAGAGAATACCTTAATGACTCTACCATACACACAAAATTATCAGCGTGGCAGGCTGACAAAAAAGAGGTTAACTGACAGATACAATAGCTTCACCTTAACCCAGATGTCAGGAAACACGTCATTACTGATATTGAAAGCTGGAACAGAACAGTTAAGTGAGTCACGTAAAGCTGAATAGGCAGGTATTTAAAATATCATGCGCGTAAGAATAAATTCATAGCTCTCCTTATCTTAGAAAAAATGAGGTCTTTTTTGGTTTGTTTTTATTTCAGAGCTTATCATTCTGTTAAATATCTTCTCTATATGGCTTTGGACGATTCTACGATATCCACATGTGGTCTAACGTAAACTGACGAATTTTTCTCTGAGTTTTCTGCATTAAATCAACAGAATTCTTCAAAGTCTTAAGAAAATCTGAGCTCAGAATTCAGCCTAACTGATCTCACTGTTATGTATGAATATAATCTCCAATTCAATCCAACATGAAGCGCAGTTTAAACATGTTGATGACAGTTGGTCAGAAAATGTACATGGTGAAAAACAAATCTGCATGCTTCGCTTGCTTGATTTTCAAGAATGCAGAGCATTTAACTCATGTTTTAATTATGACAAAATAGGATAAACGTTTCAAGGGAAATGAAGGACAACACATACGAACTCTGGTTTTAATTCATTTCTCCTCTTCTACACAGATACCAGATATTCTTAAAAGGGCTTATGAACTGTCAAAATAAGGCTCATCCTCTTATTACTTTCACAGCACATATTTTTATATCTACTTAAAAACCCAGAAAGGTACATGATCACCGTTACATATGAGAACCATAAAGGCATGCCGTTGCAGAGGATCATGTTATGGATCACAGGACCTGCTCACACATACAGAGTATCCATAATGATTTTCTTATTACATTTAACTAGTTTTTCATGTTTCCAGCAAAAGTAGAGTTACAGACATTCTAGGAGAATTTACTTTGAAAAAAAAATTAGTCTCTTGCTAATAACAGTGAAAGGAATATGAATGGTGAAAGGATATCTAGCCTTAGTCTGAAAACAGCTATTGGCCGTAAACTCCACATACTGAAATGATGATACGAATTAGTACCTTCAAGACATGTTAGAAACCTTTCTTGACTTTCCTTAGAACAGATTTATAAATCTGGTGTCCTCAGTGGAGGTGAATAATTTACAGTTCCCCACCCCTAACTTGATAATGAAAATGAGTCCAATTTGAACTTTTAGCTCTTTGACATTGGAGAATATATAATGCAGAATTAGAATGTAATATAAATGCAGGCTGGATCAACCTATTAATCATTTTGTGATCTTAGTTAAAAAAAAAAAACTATAAAGAAAATTGGTCATTCAAATGAATCATTACATTTCAACAAATGTTAGCTTTTGTATTCTTCATTTAAGAGGAATCCCTACTTTTATCAGAAGTATTTGTCCAGTCACCTTTTTTCTAAAACAATAGACTGCAGTTACCCCTGAAACAAATTTGGTCCCACAAACTTAAATAACAAAGATAATTTTTAACTCAGAAAGGAAAGTTTCAAGCATTTCTTCTAAAAAAAATAAAATCCTTAAAATTCTCTTCCACTTTGTGCCCATTTTTGTAACCGCATGTATCTTTATTACAATTGCATATAAAACTTTATAGAAGGGCAACAATGCAATAACAGCAAGTTTATCATAGCTAATACTCAGGTAGCAAGATGACTTGATACATAGATTAAAATGACGAATTATGACGCTTTCATCCCTTGGTAATGGCACAGAATGATTTCTACTGTCAAGATCACGAGATTCATCGCAATCTTCACTACAGTTCATATCCCAGTTGAATTTGAATTCATAATAAAAGGGATAAGAAGGTCAATGTACCAAGCTAGACAAAAAAGATGCCTGAACAGACATTGAATATTCTATTTCAAGCACCCATCCTTGACAAGTAAGCTGCAATGAAGATAAGATTTACTTTTATGCATCAAGTCCTTTAGTTTGATCTGTGTAGCTGCACACACTTTCCCCTATTGTTTGAAGCATCATTTCAGAATGTTCAGCACAAAAATACGTAAAACACTATCAGAAAATACAGTTGTTTCATTCTGTCACAGAGCTGGTCTGAACCAAGGACGGAGAGGATGGTCTGAGCAGCAGTACACTCAGACAGACTTCAAGACTCCCAGCTTTATTTCTCAACTCAATGACAGCCTTACACAGCCTTGGACAAATCTCTTACCATATCTCTGTCACCCTCTCCAGTCTATAATGCAAGTGTTCATAACAATGGCATCAAAGTGATACTAAAGGAAGAAAATTCATTCATTAATTTTGATGCTATTTAACTACCACACAATGGGAAGTACTATCACCCAACGTATGGGCATTTCTTATGCAATCCCCAGTATTCCAGTAGAGCTAGTTACTCAGCAAGTGCCCCATCTCGTTTCTAACCCTACTGAGAAACCAATGAATTTGTATTATAGCTGCCCACTGAGCTTTCCTGTGTCATTGTAATGGAAGAAAATCACACAGCATGAGTTCAAATATAGGCTTAAAAAACCTAACCCAAAGCAGCAAAAGATCACACTGCCTAGTATAAGTAAATCTAGACTTTAACCTTCCTTGAATACATGGATATACCAAAGATTCATAGCATCCTGTAGATTGGAAAAGAACTCCAGAGGTCATCTAGTCCAACCTGCTGCTCAGAGCAGGTCCAAATACAGCAGGATGCTCAGGACACCTTCCAGTGGAGCTCTGAGTTTCTTCAAGGATGGATAATGAGGTACCTCTCTGGGCTACCTGTTCCAGTACTTGACCACTCTCATGGTAAAAACTTCTCCCTTGTATTGAATTGGAATTTCCCGTGTTGCAGTTTGTATCTATTGCCTCCTGTCCTACGGCTGTACACCTCTGAGAAGAGGTTTGTCCCCCTCGCTCTTCCGTTAGGTTGTTGTGAACAGAAATAATGTCTTCTATTAGGGGAGAACAAATCCAGTTCTCACAGTCTCTCTTCTAATGTCATGTGCTCCAGACATGCACTAAATGGAGCTACTGTGTGCACATCTGCCTTGGTTATAGAAAGCATCTCAGTTACATGAATAGTGATCAGATCTGTGAGATGTCTCCCGTCTGTCCTTTGTCTTTTGCCTTAAACAGAGTCTGACTGAAGTTAGAGCTTCAGCTGAATGATATGTCACTCTGTCACTGAGTCACATTAATTGCTACAAGGCCTGCTAACAAAAAGGATTATGTATCTTTAAAAGTGATGGCTCTCGCTCCCACATCTCTGATACTAATTTTCTCCTTCATGTGTCAGATTTGTCACAGCCATGTGTCAGGTAAGTCATTGGTTGATGTACTCTCAAATATCCACTAGTTATGATAGGAACTCAACATGGTACAAAAATATATTATCTTTATAAAACAAGAAAAAGGCAGAAATTGGCAGAACATGGAAGACTAGGAACACTTTCTGTGCTATACCACCTGATAATAGGGCAGAAAATAAGGCTCGAAGCCATTATTCAACTTCTGTAACACACGAGTACGGCTCAAGGAACACCTCATGAGATAGCGATAAGTATCAAGGTAACTTAACTGTTGTATCGCTGTCCAGCATTGTATGCATTACTGATCGTTTCTGTCTTGAAAAACACCAGCATGACTGAAATCTAGCAACTTTGCCTTCCTCCTCCTCCTCCTCTTCGTTATCTGAATGCTGTGCCATCAGACCAGTAGCAGCAAACAGGTATTCTGATATGTAAGAGGCCAGAAAGGAGAACAACAGATTCCCAAAAGGGTTCACAGAATAGCGACCCAATAACCACATAAATGATTAAGGGGATTGAACTGAAAACCATCACCTAGAAATTGCAAATCTGTGAAGCCTGGCAAGTTGTAAGAGAAAACGGTGTCCTCTGTGTGTGATGTGAACAAACATCACATGCATGTATGAAATGAGCATCAGTAATAAAGAACAACCTTTCAGGAATGATAAAACCAAGAACTTAAAGAATATAACTAGCTAATAATGGTCATGGTTTAAAATACGTATTTTTCCTTTGCTATCTGAATAGCCTCTACTTCCTTTAAAGGGGTATTTTTTTGTTTCATTTTGGGTTTTTGGGAGTGGGGGTTTGGTTGGTTTTTTTTTCCCCAGTTTCTACATTAAAAACTCTTTAGCCCATTGCTGCTTAAGTTAGGTAAGAACAAGACATAGTAATCAGATAAAGATCTAGCACTCAGATTTTTAACAGCCTAAAAATGTTCAGAGATGCCGGATATTTTTACACAGACCCATTCTCTCTTGTATATTACAACTGAGAGCATAAGAAAGAACAACCATTTAGGTCATTAGAGCAACATTTTCTACTCACCTAACTGTCTTCCGAGCCTAAGTTTCATTGATTTTCCATGGGACTTATCTTCCTCAGTCACTCCAGGGCTTTTGAAGACGTCATCATTAAGCAGTAATCTAATCTTTTTTTTCATCAATTGTTACCAGCCCTGACTAGTGGAAGTCAAAACCATCCCACTTGCTGGCTTAAAATAAATACTTGAAACTAAACCATACAATAAAATTTTGATTTGCTTTAAACAATATTGACAGAAGACCACAAAAACCCACCTTGGAAAGCTGATGGGTGTTCCTCAGTGAAGAGAAACAGATTAAAATAGTCAGAAAGGTGGATCCCCGTTAGTCATCCAGCCTGTGAACAACACATAAAGCTCCATTTTGCCATACTTTTTTCTTTTACTGAACTACTAACTTCAAGTATTAAGGTGGTTCGGGACAATTAAACTGCCATCTCAGATAGGCTAACTTGGCACAAAACTTTAGTCATGCGGCTAGATCTGATCTATTCCGATCTATTACAGTCTGATGAACTGTGTGTAATATGACAGTGAGTTAAGATCCCGTTACTATGCTGCTAAAAATACCAGTACCATGTTAGAGATGATAAGCATTTAAGCCACACAAAGCAACAAAAAAAGAGAAAGTTAACACAATGTGTATTTCTCTATTTCTTGTGTTTTGAGAAAAATTTGCAGCAGCCCAAATTCTTTTTTATGTCCATCTATTTCAGACATTACAGGACAACTTATTCTTGGAAGACATTCTCTACATTTGAATAAAACCAGCAGACAAATGCGACTGAGAACTTACTCCCAATATAATCAGTAAGATACAGAAATAAGGACAAATGCCAGAATTTTTCAATACTCAACTCTAATTTTCATCTCCATAAATTGCAGACCAAGTCCCTGCTTGTGTGGGCTGGTAATGGTTCTCCCTTGGGTTATTATACGCTCACTTAATGCTTCTGAGGCCAGACGTGCCCTAGCCGTACCTCCTCTCTTATGATTGCCCCCTGTCAGGAAGAGGGAGGTAGTCAGTATGTACCAGCAACATGTTCACCAGAAATTTTGAAGGAATTTTTTTTTCCTGGAGGACCTTTCAGCCCTGTCCACACTCCTGCATTTTGCGAAAACATTTTTTGTTTTATTTTGGCTTGGGTATTTTGACAATCTTGGAAAACAAAAACAGCACTGCATTTTTTAAAAGTGGACTTGAATTAACATGTTTGCAGTATAGAATTAATTCCAGTGATTATTCCTTGAATATCATGTTTAAGGTCATCCCCAAAAAGGGGGAAGCGTATGACTGCACAGCATAAATGTTGCAATTTCTCAGAGACCTCCAGTTGCAAGATAAGCTTATATGCCTTGTATTTCTGCAACATATTGCTCTCTTGTAGGTCAGTATAAGGGGATAAGGAGGTAATTATCCTGCATCCTTCTCACCCACTTGGTAATCATTTCTCCTCTTTATCCCCTTTCTACACTTGTCAGCGTATCTAGTGATAGACAAATGCTACTTCCTAGTGAATACTGAATATTATTCCTACCTATTTTACAAAAGCATAATAACAATATTATGAGGAACATTACGAGCAATATTATTAGGTGGTTTAAGACCTCCACATTTGGCCAGATTTCAGCTATGAAATGAATTAAACTGGAGAGAGTGTCCATTTGACATTTATACAGAAGCTTTTGTGATGAGTCTGTCTCAGAAAATCAGGCATGTAGAATTACTCTTTCAAATTTGCTTTCGCAAGAAAGTTGTTTGATATGTATTTCAAGCTGATGAGACCCAAAACCAATTGCCAGTTGCTAGTTGATTTTTGGAGCTTCATTTTTAGCTGTGTTAGCTCCTGTTTATTAAATTTAAGATATGTATTTTTTATTTTTAAACAGCACTTTGTAGTTTTTTCCATTGCTGGCAATTAATTTGTTCAGTGAAGAAAAAAAGAATACTTTCATGTATTGCTATGTTTTTTAATTCTCTGCTGATGTGTGATTAAGTATTCTCTTTCACACAGAACAAAGAGACTTGTTTCTCTGTTATTTTCTTCTCTTTTGTTTTAGGAAGTACAGATGAATCCACTTTATCTTAATTTGATATTTCTAGTAAAAATTAAACTGATGATTTACTTTATAAACTTTTTTAAAGTGTAATTTTTTTCCCAAAGTTATAGATAAGCTGAGAGTTATGTATTTTATGTAGAACTTTTTTGCCTGACTATGATAAATACTGTGAAAGGAGGGTTACTGTAAAAAGTATAGACATAAGTTTGATACGAAGGCTTAAGTCTTAAGTCCAAAAGCACTTCATATTCCACAAGGACCTGCCAGTCAGTTCACCTTACATATTTTCACTCTCAACCTTTTCCAGAAGTCAAAACTAATTTACAGAAAAGAAGGAACTACAGAGTTAAATGGCTTATTTTATGTTTAACATAGCAGAACAAGAAAAAAGTAGTTGGATTTAGTTTAAATTAGCAAAGACGAAACAGAGTTCTCATCCTGATCCCGCATTTCAAGAAATGAAAATTCATATAAAATTGAAGTTACAGTACTTAAAAATGATAGCTGTCAATTTAAGAAACAGGCTGAATAAGCTCAAGGAACTGATTGTCATGATATGAAGCAACTAAAAAATAATTGTGATAACACACACAGAGGAACAGAAGAAATCAAGACTGAAAAAATGTAGATGTCAGGTTATGGTCTGGTCTTACAAAAAGAAAAAGAAAACGGAAGGCAATATTAAAGAGAAGGCATACTGTTGCAAGGTTAATAAAATGGAAATCAGATATTGAAAAGACTAGATTATTTTTGGCAGCATTAACATTTACAATAGACTGCATCCCCAAACCCATATTTATCCAGGCATTTATGATATTTTACTCCGGGGGGGGGAGGGGGGGGAGTATTTTAAGGAACAAAGACTTTCTGGGAGCAAGAGAAGAACCATTTTATATGGAGTTAAGATGCATATTGGCCAAAAAAAGGCTGGCTGAAAAATGTCAAATGCTTATGCTAGATAGGTTATGTATGGCAGACAAATATTCCAGGATGAGAAGACAAGTGTAATAGTGGTAATAGAACGTATGTTGAGAATGGCTTTGGAAATATTGCAAAACCATGATTGATTCCTATAAAATCCTTAAGATGCAGTCCTTTATAGTGGTAGCAATTAAACCGAAGCAACTGTAAGTGACTGAAAAAATGAGTTTGATGAAATACAATCTAATATAACTTTTTAAAAGCAAGTATGTATCACTGGATTTAATAAGCATCAACATAGCTTATTTTATAAAGCAAAATGCTGCAAAATGCTAATACAGATAGACAAGTAGGGAATTACCTTTTCAGTATTTTTTTATTCATTTGCTCCAACTGTACAAAGAAAATAAGCTTTACGTAAAGAAAAATCTAGCAACCTACACATCAAGGCATACCTTCCACTCACATCTGCATACCTTCAATTATGTTAGATGGTCTCATTTTAAGAAACGTACTAAATACCCTACAATTCCTACTTTGGTTAATCATTGCAACAATAATTCAGTTGAGTTGCAATTGGAAATCTGACTATATTATTCTTCCATTTTAATAAGCTTTACAAATGAAAATCTATTATGCCTAAACAGCCCGTATTAAAAAAAAAAAAAAAAAAAAAGAAGAAAAATCTGGGGATATTAGAAAGCATCGCTTCCTTTAAAAGTGTGCTCAAAGGCTTTAGAAAACATTTAATAGTGCTTGATAAAGTGATTCATTCTCTTTCCCCATTCCTCAGCCATTGGCTCTGTAATAGAGATGCTTCCCTATAGAAGAGGTCGGTCGGATGGGTCTGCATACCCTGAATGCCACGCTGTCCCTCTTTGTTGGGCATCCTAGGACAGATGGCTCTGCACACAGTCTCTTTCATAAAGTGTATGGCAATGCCAAAAAATCAGTTGCTATGCAACCTCAGTATCCCTTCACACCAGCAGAAGTAGGTGATGTATAAGCTTGAAAAAGCTAGTTGTTTAGGGCAAAGAGCCTGCAAAGATGTTCCAGTTCCAGGCGCTCTCCTAAGTCATCATCAAAATAATCCGCGGTAGCTGAAATGGAGCGCTATACGGCAGCTTGCTACGACTCCTGCGGACCTGAACCGAGGCGAGCCCAACGCCGGTGTGTCAGCCGGCAGTCTGACAAGCGGGCGGCAAGGAATCCTGCGCCAAGCGGTTGGTCAGTGGATCTCCACACGCTAAAACAATGATTATTTTTATTTCTCAGAGGAGCACCAGACAGTGAGACATCTTCAACAAGAGGAACAGGGACTACAGTATCCTACAAAGTGACACAAGTGTTTGCCTCCCTCTCTCCCTCAGGCTGTGGAGGTGGTGAAGAGATGACACCACTGGAGGTGTAAATGATTTAACTGCTAAGTAATTATATGAAGAGGGGACTACAACCCTTATTTTGCTAACTGTCTATTAGAAGAACTTCTCTAATTCTGACTGGGACAAATTAGACAATTTCCAGAAATAGTTCTTGACCTTGAGCACATAAACCTTGAAGGCAACTATCGCACAGCAAATAATTAACTAAGTGATATATTACCAGATCATACTATAGCATCCCTTAACAAGATGACATTCTACATATTCAAGCAGCGAATTCCTATTTTCCAAGTCTGAGTTCTGCACAGATAAAAGTGAACATTAATAAGGGAACAGAAACCAGAGGCTCAAGTATCTGAACCATGAAGAAGAGAATCATTTAAATTGTTTCAATCTTTTGTTTCTGGCACCATGCCGTCTAGTCATATAAAGCTGTAATTGAAACCATGCGGTGTGTGTAGTGGGTTCATTACTGGCTCTGAGTCATCTCATGTGCTAACCATGTACTGATTTTTTGCATCCTTAGGGTCAAGAACTCTTCACCTATGTATTTTTTAGCAAATAGGGGTTTGTATTCCTTCTAGGAAATTAAAGCTATCTAATATTTAAGAGCCACAAATTGATTTCTGAGTCCAACTCCCATGTGATACTGAATGGCATGTCTAAGCATCTGTAAAATAAATCATCTGTGAAGATATTATATTCATAGACTTAAAATATAACAACAGTTTAAATAATTGATTTGTAATACTTTGCTATATGATAAATACTCAGTTTACTGCAAATCCTGATTTGCTGAGTAATAGCTTTCCACTGCTAAAAAGAATGCATCCATTTTAGAATGAAGTACCTTGCCTAGAAATAATTAATATATGATTTTAATATTAAGTATAATTTTAATTACATCTGGAGGAGATAACATCTAACTATCTCCTCCAATATGGCCTGAAACGAAACCCATATATTTTACACAACATATAAAATTAAAGTCTGATAATGATACCTTTGTAGAATTTAACACAATTCTATCTATTTCATTAGACTTTACTCATTAGCTTAGAACTGTTACAGGATTAAACTTCCATTCAGGAAACACAGGTGAAAAGTCTGTTACTGTTCAAAATACTCCTTGTCCTCTAAAGTAAGGCACTGCCAAGTACGCGGAAGCAACAGAAAAATACAAAGATACAGCGCTCTGCAGTGCAAGCAAGCTGTAAATTTTGACCTGAGAACAGCAATAGGTTTTCAGAACAACTATTATACTTTCAGACTCAAATCCTGCTTTTTTTTTCAGAAATATAAATGACAAAAATATTTCACACAACTGATGCATTTACTACTACTCTTAAACATTAGGCATTTAAACTTGTTTTGCTATCATATGACAAATTCTGCTATCTATAGTAAGATTTTGTAATGTTTTTTATAAATGGTTCAAAGCAAGAGGATTAAGTAAAACCATATCATCAAAGGTCTGTCCTTCCTTATTCCCTCCCTAAAACATTTTTAATCTTTAACATCAAACGGGCTTGTGTTATCATGCAAATAAACTAAATCTATGGTGAATGCAAGAATAAAAATCCAAAGAAAATCAAGCCCTGCTTTTAAGTTTTACAAAGTATTACGAGATATTGGGGGGGGGGGGGGGGGGGGGGCGGGAGATATATAGGGAAAGAAGAATTCATAGATTGCTTCTATTCCATCCCCGAGGTCAAGATTTCACCTTTCTTCTTTTGAACAGTGTTAGCCATTTCATCAGCCTATGAAACCATAAGCACTTAACTTTTATATTTCAAGCTCTAATAATCCATGGCTGCCCTGGGAATTCATGGGAGGAATAAGTTAAGCACTTCAACTTAGGAAGCAATATTATTAATATGAGGTATTTCAGCTTGTATTTATTTGTGGGTACGACCCTGGGCTGTGTTGTCTGTGAAACTACTTTTTTTTAGATATAAATGGAAGTAATTGCAACTCTTAAATAAAAATGTGTTGTTCTTTCGCACTATACAGGAGTTGATCATATTCACGTCTGTACATGTCTGTCCAAGAAGGTTCTTTGACGAAGAAGCTGATCTAAGCATAGCTCTTTTGCTATTTATAGGTGCAAGTATTCTCATAACAAGTAAAGACAGGAGTATTTTAAAACTAAGATGGTGGCTTTTAAAAAGTACCCATTTTATTTACACTAAATAAAAGCTAAGCTATAGCACATGATTAGTGTAACATTTAAAAAGATTCTGTGCAAACAGTCAGCAACTTGTAGATTTCCTCAGCGTGATCCACTTCCTTCTGTAGCTTAGCAACATTAAGACTATAACAAACAAAAATTAATTGTGCCAATGCTAATTTCCATATGTGATGCTCATCCAAGTGCACTGGTACCATTTACATTTTAACCTCCAACATACCCTACATCACATGCATACAATAATAAATTATTACAATGCAGCTCAGGGAGGCGTAGTGTTGTGTTGCATGTAAGTAGGAATTTCACCGTATCAGTAATGTTGACTGTCAGTGGGAGCCAGTGCAGCTGAAGCAGATGTTTCATGTTGATAAGCAGACACTGGGAAAGAAATTTCTAAGCCACTTTTTCTGTTTTCTTTATTTTTCTCTACCATACTTGGCAATAACTGATCTAGTACATTTGCCATGTGCAGCCACTCTGCTTAGTGTAGACTTCCTCATCTCTTTCCATAAATCCAAATTAGCATTAGTCATGCTGAATCACAAACCTCCTCCTTTAAAGCTCCTTCTCACTCCTCCAGTTGGGAACTCTCTCTTGCTATCAGATAGGGGTATTTAACTTTCTTTTGGTTATCCTTTCTTAGGGATTTAAGAGGGAAAGACTCAGCCTATGTCAACACTATTTATCAACACGGCTATAAAAATTCACGTACAATGGGAATCTACGATCTAAGGCATACATTATCTTATTGTTAAGACATCTGAATTACAAAATGCAAATTTCAGTACAATTCTATAAAATTGTAATTATACCCTGCCATATTCACAGTATTTGTTAAATCCACCACGGCATGAATAGTCAAAACTAAAGACTAGCATTACAAGCCAGAACTAAAGTAATTGAAACCTCATTCTGAAACTAAGCAAAACAGGTAGGTTGGTACAAAAGCTACCCTAGATTTATAGAATCGTTTATATTGGATAACATGTCTGGAGGTCATCTAGTCCAACCCCCCAGGTCAAAGTAGATCCAGTAAGACCTGGCTGCTCAGCACCCTGCCCAGTCAAGTTCTCAATGTCTGCAAGGATGGAGACTCCATATCCTCTCTGGGCCCTTATTCCAGCAGTTGACCACGTAGAACAAAATGTATCCTCTATCAGTTGAAATGTCTTGCGTTTCAACCTGTGTCTGTTGGAGCTCGTCCTTGTCTTCTCTACACCCTTCCACTTGACGGCTGTGGACAGCAACAGATGTCAGAGAGGCATGGGAAGGGTATCCGTGCCCGCCCCGTGTGTACTTGCCTGGTGTTTCGTCATTTGAGAGCAGGAGGGGATGGAAAAAGTTTAATCACTTATCCACCACCATCTCTGAAGAAATAATGCAGTCTATGCTGAAATGGTCTCAGATTTCACCCCTGCACGTGGAGTCTCTTCTATAAAGCAGTAACTTTCCTTACTGCCCTTACGGCATGGCTTTGGATATCCACACAGGTTCCAGTTGTCCTGGACAATGTAGTTCCAACACTTCCCTCCACTTTTCTCTGACCATTCTTTAGATTTGGGAATAAACGCCTCCTTGTATGTGACATCCCAAACATCAACCTAAAGGACAAATTATTTTTTGAGTATCTCTGCAGTTTTCCTCTCCTTCCCCACAAGGAAGGGCCACGTTAGCTGTACATCCCAGACTTTTGGAAGCCAGCTGAACTATGTGGAGCTTTAGGAACTCTGTATCAGCCTGAATTTCAAGGGAAGACAAGCTTTTCCCTTACAGATTAGTTTATAAATTAGATAACAGTTTACAAATACAGAACTACATTGGAACGCCTTCTGGAAGATGTGAACACACCACTCAATCTCAATGTAACCTGAGTTAGAATAAAAAAAAAGCATGGAAGTCTAACAATAAGATAAATTATACCTTCCTCAGTGGTTAAAATATTTGAAGTAGAAAAAAAAAAAAAAAAATCTATAAAACACTCTGGAATTTATTGTCCTTTAAAAGCTCTATAATATTCGTTGCAATCACATCCCTACTAATTAAATATATATTAGGCTACAGAAATCAATGTAGTTAGAGAAAGTAAATCAAAGGCAGAATGTAGCTTACCGATTATAGTGAAAACAGTTCGCTAAAAATGTAAGGACTCCTAAATACTGTGAAGCTTTTAAAGATATTTCCTTATCATTAGCCTACTAGTTTTGTGAAGTCAGAAAATATATAACATTTATTAAAATTTAGTTGCAGAGGAATGTTAATATGTAAAATTTTATTTTACGAAGTACCAATTATTTAATTAATTGAATTACTAGGATAAAAATGACAGATGTTAGAGGACATCAGGGACAAATTTTTAACACTAAGCTAAACACTAGAAAAAAAATCTCCTGCAAGCCATTACTTAATCGCATAATCTACATTGCCAAAATCTTCAAGAGTAAGGCAGGTAAAAGGCAGCTGTTGTTTTAAATTTCCAGAAGTCTTCAGCACCGTCACTGTAATTGCGCGGCCTTTTCTCAATCATTGATCACCGTAATATCTGCCCACCCTAAAATGGCAATGAGTAAAGACTAGTTATTCCAAAACTCCGCCTACGAGTTCCCGTCCTATGAGGTTTGCTGTGGAGATCTACATGCAGTGCCTCCTTCTCCTCCACTGTGAGACAAGTCCAGCCGGTTTGATCCACTAGCTGAGGGGAGATGCCACCCCGAGAGGCAAGTCAGGGGTTGTGATGCTTCAGGGGCTCCCCGCGATCCGTCGACCGCTGCCAACAGGTCAGCTGCAGAACCACGGGGCCAGCTCAGCCTCCCCTGGTGAAAGAGTGGGAGCTGAGTGCATGTGTGCAGAGGAGAAAAATAAATGAGGAGCGCTGGCTGTGCCCCGTCGGAGAGCTGGGTAAAAAAGGGCAGGCTTACACAGGGAAGAAGGGCTGCTCCTATAGATCCAAACGGCTTTGGGTCCAGGGTTTGGGGGAGATATGCTCTGTTTATGCCATGCAGGCAAGAGGGAAGCTGCTCTGGAATAACGGTACTGGACAAGAGACAGCCCCCTGACAGAGATCTTTCTGGAAAAAAGGAGAATTCACACAAGTAGATTTATTCAGGCAAGTCACTGCACACGAACAATTGAAGTACGGGAAGGAACACGGTAAAATACTCTGAAGCACCTACATGACTTGGCAATCTTCATTTGGAAACAGATCAATTTTAGTGGGAGTCTGAAATTCCTGTCTGCGTCTGATGGTATGTAAAAATCTCATTTAAGTCCTGTGAAAATTTTACCTTGATGTAAACCATTAAATCTGAACCAGAAGGTGAGCTTGATTTCAGATCTTCCGGTAGAGTATATTTAAATATATATATATTTAGCTTACTATGCAAGTAACAAAAAGAACATAACCGGATTTCTTAATTCTTGGATTAAAAACCGTTGCATTGTTCAGACACCCTAGTCACTGATAGAATTCTGTACATATTATTTGTATTTTAAGTGAAAAAAATGCATACCCAAATCAAACAGACCCCTAGCAATGAAAAACACCATGAACCTGGTGCTGCCTGTCAGACCTGTGCCTCCAGGTATAAATTGATGTGTTGCAATAACTTTATAATCATGCATAAAAAAGAAGTATCTTTCCATCTGGATGTAAATGAATCATTTAAATACCATTAAGATTCTAAACTTGGTGATTTCTATATACACATAAAGCTTCTACTCTCCCTTCCTTTCTTTTCACCCGTTCAACCTTTGTGGTATTTATGACTGGTCAAACATTTATGTTTGTTTGAATTAACTAATGGCTTAGGGTTTTGTGAAGGTCATCATCCTGGTTTACACACATGGCTGAATTACACATCTCCAAAGCTAAAAGCATCAGGTATTAAATTTTGAGTTAAGTATTCTTCCTAGCAGGGACCGCAAATCACCATCTGCAGCAGTGCCTTCCTTCAACCTTGACGTCGTCCTAAACGTCAGCCACCGCCACCCAGCCGCCCACCCCGTGCACCCTTCTGAAGGTCGCCGCTTCCACACCGGCCAGCCTCAGCTCAGTCACTCAGCACGGCCTTCTGGCGCCAGCAAAGCCCCGTCCCCAGCGGCATCCTGCGGCAAGCTGGGCTACTCCTGCAGCCCTTCAGCACGGCCACACTCGCCCCTGACTCCCTCTCCTTCCACGGAATGAAGCACCCTGTGAAGAAAGGAGCCGGCAAAACATGCTAATCTGACAGGTCCGTTGTTTTGCATCCACTATGGGGCATCTAGGCCTACCCACAGAAAGCCGAGAATATAAAAAAGACTCTGAGCAACCGTTCAAAGCCACAAATATTTCTAAAACTGCAGGACAGATCTAACGTGTGGAATGCTCACTTACTGTCAAAAAGAAGTACATCAGTATTAACTATACAATACTCAGTAGCGGCACCTTCTGCCTATTCCCCTATAGCAGCTTTGCTATAGCTACTGCTCCCACAGCACACTGCCAAAAAGACAAGAGAGGAGAGAATGACAAGGAAAGAGAAAGAAGAAGAGCAAAAACTTAGCCAAACTTGCTTGGCTTAGACACTTACAAAGGGAAGCAGCCATCTCCCCTAACTACACTTGACTGCAACCCATCACAGAAGGAAAACACAACAGGCAAAGAAGCTGCAGCTGTTACTGGAAAAGATGTACGAAGAAATGCTGCCAAATTTATTTCCAAAAGTATCACAAACCTGAACATCCCAGGAACACTGAGTGTCTGCAATACGGCTGTATGTAAAGGAGATAAGAAATGCCACTATATATGTTTATCTGCCTGCATGAAATAAAGGAAAGTGTAAATATTCATTCTCTCTTTCACAAAAACTAAACAAACAAAGATCCCACAACTTTTTAGTAACTACTGTGAGGCCAAAGGAAGATGTAGCAACAGACCTCGCCTGGGCAGGCTGGCTCTCTTTAGGGAATCTTGTAGGGTGCTGGAAGTTATGCTAACCTTTTATTTCAGAGCCCTTTCCAATGCATTATTTAGGTGTAACATATTAAATGTATAATGGAAACACAGAGTCATATAAACATAGGCAAAAAGCAACAAAAAATGCATACATATAAATTGTACAAGCTAATGCTATTGGATCGCTAATATTTTAATTATATCTAATAAAAATGAAACAGAAGTTTCTCAGAGGATGGGGTCACCAATGTACTGTGGGCAGAAGCAGATGCCTGTTACAATGTATCTGACCATTTAAAAAATTTCCTGCATAATTGTGCTACAAAGTATAAGTTTAAAAAATTCTTTTCCAACCAGAAGGGCTAACCTTTCACGCATTATCCAGATGCAAGAACATTTTGTTGAATACAGAGTCACCCAGAATGACAGCACTTAAAGATGTAAAACACTACTGTTCATCACGGCACAGCATTAAATCTGAACCTTTCAATCATGACTATTTAGCTCTCGACTTTGTTAGCCACCTCATATAGCCTCTTAGCTGGTTCAACGAGCTGATGTTGGTAACACTAACCCATCTATCCATGCGTAGTCAGCTACTGAGGTGACTGCAACACTGAGGCAGGGCGATAGGTTCAATCATTTGCAGAAAAAGAACAAATTTTAAGTCACATTGCTCTCCTTTCCCTCTTCTGAAAAGAACAGTAAGGAGGGTGATGAGTTATTTCACCTGTACCAGAAGCCTTAACCACCCTCTAATACTAAAAGTGTATCTTGGAGTCTGAGCAGCTGAAGAAAAAAATATATTCACATTATGCTGAATTCTCAAGGAACAAACAATGACATTCATTTTGAGTCATTATTAACCTAACAGACCATCAAATGAAGATACTCTAAAGTATGATTCAATTAACGTTTTAACAATTACAGCTTTTCTTCATAAACACATCCATGCCTTCTACGGATTATTAAAAAAAAAAAAAAAAAAGAAGAAGAAAAAGCAGCTCAGTTCCATCTTAACAAACTTACTGGTTTTTAATAAAGTATAACATAGCCAAAACAGTGTTTCAAATGAGGATACGTTTGCACAAAGCTTGAAGAAGCAAAGACACATAGTCTACGTAACCAGGATCATTAACCAGCCTTAATAGAATTTCCTCATAGAATTTCAGCTCAATCTAGTTTATCATACTTCTTATTAAGATCAATCCCCATCGATACTTAAATGCAGCATGCTTTTATTTCTTAACAGCTCAAGAGAAGGTCTCCAGTTTCTAGATTACCAACTGTGTTGTCTGGCTATGCAGCGTGGAGACTAAGTCTCACCTTTTTGGCATTGTAGGCTTTACTGCTTTGGGAGGTACAACGGCAAAGTTAGTTTCAACTTTGTTAATTGATACAACTTGCCTGAAGTTGGCAGCTGTGCATCTGTGTGGATGTATCACATATGTACGTATGTAGATACCTTCTCTTTTCTCTCTTTGTTCCCAAAGAGTGACTAGAAGGCTGCATCTGGAAATTCAATAAATAATCTGAGAAATAAAATAAGATTTATTTTTGCTATCTAATGAGTTAGTTGCACATAGACTAGTGATGCTAGCAAAACAGGCTATACAGCTGAGTGAGGGATAATAAAACTCAGAGACCAGCATTCTCTGAAACATTTCAGCTCTGTCACTCAGGAGAGTGACACACTAACTGATGATAAACCAACTCCAGAAAATTTCAGTTTATGGAAGTCAATTTAAAATCCTGAAATGTACAACATTTTTTGAGCCTTGAGAAAATTAAACTTTGCTTTGGTTTCAAAAGATTTGGCTTTGGTACCAGCAAAAGGTAATATGGTAAATAAATGGAAATATATGGAGCTATTTTAAGTGCAGCAGCTTCTAGAAGGGGAAATCTTAGCATAATTGCTATCTCTGGTTGGAAGGCATCAGCCACGGGCTAAGGCGGCAACAATATTTTACAAGCAAGAAGGAAAAGTCATTGCAAACAGACTGCCTTTTCTCACTGCACCTATCTTATCGTGAACTTAACTTCTAAAATTAATCGAACCCAATTACCCAGGTTTCCATATGAGAAAAAAAAAAGAAAAAAAAGAAAAAAAAAGCTAGCGGGGGGTTGAAATGAAGCTGTAATATTTAATTGGTATTAAAACTGAGTTGGGAGCCAATCAATACTCAATAAATTCATTTTGGTGGCAAACTATTTAAGTTACAGGCTATTAAAGGATTTCTCCCCTCTAACGAATTGATGTCTCACTGCTGTAGAAAATTTCTGCAGTGTTTATTTAAAAATTCAATTAACCCTTTGATGAATGAAACAGTAATTTGTTGTACTGTTCTGACAGACAAAGGTGTTACAGACTTAACTAACATATATAACAGATCTATTTTTAAATTATAAAGAACTTTCCTTTTGGTGTTGAGAATCAATCACTTTTTTTTCCCCATTTTGCCTGATATCACATCAATGGTGCTGACGAGGTGGCATTAACTTCAAGTAAAGTGAATTAATATCCCTCAGACCCTTGTAAGATTAGCCTTCTCAGCACCAATTCCAGAGACCCTTACTTCTCGAATCTGCTTGCTCTGTGTAAACAACCCCACTGACACACAGCACAACTTGTGTGGGTAGAGCAGATCTGCAGGAATTCAGATTGCTTTCCTGATCCAGAAATTATAAAAACAATTGCTCTTCTCCAAAACACACTGATACAATTGGTGTTGGATCTACATCAAAAGATAAAATTTCATGCAATCATTGATCAGTACCGTCTGCATAATTGTTGCTAAAACCTCGGGAGCTTCACCAAATTTTATATTCAGTAGAGGCACTTTATCCTGTACCACTGCATTTTTGTTATGATAATTGAAAATTGACAACATTATTCTTCATGACAGAAACAGTTCATGATACTACATGAATAGTAACATTGCAATAAAATACCTGCATTTTGACAAAATACAAAATTTAAAAAGTTATTAAAATAACCTGAATTAGGTTTTTTTCTTAAACTACATAGTACAAAGTTCCCAATATATTTTAAGTTGTTCTTTTAAAATGTATGTTGTTTCCTTATCCTTCCTTTTCCCACATCCTAAAAATAACAACCCTTGCATGTTGGGGGGTGTGTGTGTGTAAGAACATCATTGTAAGACTTAACAGAATCAGAGGGAGAAGAATTTTGTCACATATGAAAAACAGCACCAATAATTATTCAATGAATTTAGAAATCAGCTCCAGCAGCGAAGTATATGAGATTCCTGCTGATATTGGTCATCTGAGAAATAACGATTTATTGCTGTTCAGTGCATACTTACTTATGTGGATACAATTTTCCACTAAGAAATCAAAACAAAATAAGAAGCCCAAATATTTGCATGGTTCCTTCAAAGGGACTGAGAAATAAATTGAATACTAATAAGTATGTTTAGCACAGCTGATTTAGTCCATGTCCATGAAGTGTAAAACATGTAAAAACCCCAATGTAGTCAACTTAACTTTACATGTTTTTTTGTAAATGGGTTAAGAAATAAGTACTCTTCTGCACAAAATTAGAGGAAGACTCTATAACATTCATTTTTTGAGAACATTCTTAATGCTTGCTATTACTTATTTTAACCTCCATTCACAATTTCATTCATTTGAATGCAGCTACTTTTGATTTACAGCAAGTTAATCAGACTCCACACACAAAATTTTAAATCAACTCTGATGGCTTAACAGGAGGAAAAAAAAAAAGTCAAACTTTCAAATCCAGCCTTCCAATTTGTGCCTTCAACTATATACATATTTGATGGCTGGATCTGGTAATGGGTGTTAGCATATGCATGAAAAGCAGCCAGGTACCACAGGAATAAAGAACATAAGAATATGCAGCACTATACCCCATAGACTCATCACAAACAGTATTGGGAGACTGGATTCCTCACAAGAGAAGTGGAATCCCCCCCCCAAAGTATTATTTGATCTTTTTTTTTGTAGAGTACTACCAGACCTACCCAGTCATACACTTAATTCCAGTTTGTCATGCATTATGTACAGTTCTAAGTCATTAGTAGGGTCAGAAATCTTTGCACCAGCACCCTGAAAACCAAACAAACAATTCCCCCCCCCCCCAGTAGTAATAACTGAAAAAAGCCTTTCAATATATCAAGTGAACGTTAAACCACTTAACATTAAATGCACCCCTATTGTGAGCAAGACTTCTGCAGTACTATGAGAAAAAGGTAAAGCGTTGCCACTGATGTCCTGCACCAGTTCTCTGGAACTACATCCATGAGGGAGGAGAAGAGACACATAATTCCTGCTGCTTTTTTCTACACATGAGCAATACTATCACCATATCTGGTTCTCTTCAGTTACCCCAAAACATATAATCAGTAACTCTAAGGTTCCTGTTTTAACTACAAAATGCACATCTGAACCAATAAAAATAAAGTAAAGTTTTCAAGAAAAAAGAAAAGCAATGAGAAGCTGTATTGTTTTCAGTCCGTAATGCTATTTCTATAATTTTCTGTGGTTAACCTACATGGTAATAAAATAACCTTAACTTTTTTTTTCCTTTGAAGCAGATCTGCCTGTTCTTCACTTTGTTTTACAGAAAAAGAAATCCAAAAGCATTGTCTTAATGGCAATACTTGGATTAAAGAGATTTTTTAAAAATAAAACAAAATCCTCTAAACCTTTGCCTGTAGATGTGATTGAACATTCCCAAAGTTGGTAGAATTAACAATTCTAAAAATGTACAGTAATGCCAGATGCTGCAGCCAGTTGTTGTTGACTATTTAAAAAAAAATGTAAATTTGAGAGAGAGCGCAGTATGATGCTCTTACAACTCTTATGTTTCTTACAGAGTTCCAGCTGGGAAATTATAACTGGAAGACATCTGTCCTTATATCTTATATTCCACAAATCTGTAAAGGACAAGCTTTTTATCAGACTGGTGAGAGCTTTTTGTTGAAAATATAATTTCTCAGATAATCAATTATCTATCCAATTAGATAGCTTTTTGAATAAATCCATCTTTTCAGAAAAGGGAATGACAACTCCTCAGCCTCCCACTAATATCCTACAAATATCCTAATCAGCTTCCTACAGCCATACATGCTCTGTGAAGCAAAAGCCTGATTGGGTCTCCTTGTAATTGTGAGCCTAACTTCATCTAATAGCTCTTGCTAAGTAATAAGCTTACCAGATATCACACGAAAATTATGGCACCAAGTTGAATACATACTTTGTACTGCTCCTGAATGAATATGAATGCCTGTTTAACTTTACTTAGCACTTGATCCTGATTCCATTCAGCTCCCAGAAGAAAAACAGTCCTTGATATTAATGCAGCAGAATCAAGTTGGTAGGCATGTAACTCAGTTGCTGCAGAATACTCAGTTATGAGTATTTAACTCTAGTTAAATAGATGCCTATGCACTCCTAAAATTGCGTTTAAATATTTGAAATTCACGAGCCAAACATTACATGGTGAAAGATCACTTCCTTCTGATCCAGCTGTCAGACAACTGTTGACAGGCTTGAGTCAAGGAAATTGGATCGTTCTACTTACTGAGGTGTCTAGGACCTTCCTCTGCAATCACCACACTGAAGACAGTAGACAGTCTGTACAGTGCTAGGGAACACAAGGTAGGATGAATAAAGCACTTTATGAGCAAGACAGGGACGTCTAGATGATCTCCAGCCATTCCTCCCAACCTAAAACATTCGATGGTTCCCTAACACAGACTCAAGCCCAGGACACAAATTGTCTTTTTAAAACATAAATAAAGAAAAAGATCTAGATAGCTCCTAGTATGAGCCCACAAAGGAGAACTGGTTGTTCAAGAGAATCTTACAAAGCTAGAATTGAACTGTGCATTTTGAAATCTGATTTGTTTTATTTATGCAGAACCCCATAAAACATAATTCTTTGTGAAGTCCCAGGTGCATAACATTTTTACCCTTCCAACTGAGAAGCGAACAATCAGGAATGGACTTAATTCTGCTCACAGTTGTATCACAGGTTACCTACCTTTTCCCCTCCTCAGTTAAAATTGCATACATACTTAAGTGGAACTCACAAGTTAAAAGGCTTTTGATGGTCATTTTAGCTTTAAAATTCACCAGAAAAGTAGCTTTTCTTCTACACGACTCCCTTCAAAATCTTCCAGACAGACATTTTTACTAAATAGAAATCTTGCTAAACAACACAGTCAGATGTTAGATACTTGTACTCCATCAGTAATCTCACTTTCAACGGTCAAACAGCAAAGTCAACCGATTGCTACTTTGTCCCACTTCCTCAAAACAGATGAAAAAAATACTGCAGTGGTAAGCACAAAAAAGAAGCATTTGAATTTTAACTGTAACTAGTAAGGTCAAAATGATCTCTGCTTACGCAGCCAAGTCTAGTAACACTGGGTATGAAATGACATTGGGTGAGTATTCCAAGAGTTAATGAATACCAAGGGGGACACAAATAAATTTATGTTGATATGTTGATGGAGAATTTGAAAGAGATTAGGTTCATGGCATGGTCCTGAGGGAACCATGACTAAGATAAGAAGTACGGGCTATGAGACTTCATTTCTGAGAATTACTTAGAAAATAAATAAATAAGCAGCCACAGAAGTTTTGATGACTGGTGCACGGAGACTTATACCTGGCTTGCAACCCTTGGGGAAGAGTTAAAAAAGAGAGTCCAAGAAATAATGGATTTCCAAGCAAAAATAAGATATATCAAACCCAAGTGAACAGAAAATACAAATGGGGTGGTGGAAATGAAAACAAGATGATTCCAGTGAACTACGGAAAACCAGCAAATTGTAAATAACACATTTAAACCACCATGAAGATAGATTCATTGAAGTCCTTGGTATCTAAATGTCATTGTTCTATTTTTAGGTGCCTGGTATTTAACACAAAATAACCTGTACTAATTGATATTTAACTACTGTATTAAATTTGTAAACATGATATAAAGGAAAAGACAAGATGAATGCTTTATAGACATTAAGAAGACGACGTCGGCAAGGGCAGTGGTGAAAACTGGAAGGGTTTAGTTTACATCCTCTCAGCATACTGTACACATCAGTCCCTCCCTGTTTTGCTAATTTTCATGAGCACTATAATGGCCAGCTTGTTAACAGCTTATTAGGGACTCTGAAACCCTGTAACAAACGCCACACACAACAACAGAGTGGACAGAGACTCAGGTCGTAAGTTCTATTTCAACAATCCCAACTGAAACCCACAGGTCAAAAACTGCATCTTTATTGCATAACAAATAATTATGATTGGGGTGGGGCTAGGAGTAAAAATAGAACAACAGGCACACCCGGTCAGACAAATGGTCCATCCATCCAGCTCAGTTCCTTGCCTCCAGCAGCAGCAGCAAGCACCGCACGCTCTCTCGGCCTCAAGCAATCTGCAGCTCTGGGACTGCCTAAGCCAGGAGTGGTGTTTCATGTTTAATAGCCACTGATGGATTTTTCTTCTGCTATGAATCTCTCTAAATGTATTTTGAACCTCTGTAAAGTTTGAGCACAATTAAATGGTTTAAAATATCTTGCTATTGCTTTCTGTAGATATAATCCTCACGCTCATTTTTGGGGGGGGTTAAGATAAATAAACAAACAAATTAAAATGTAAGCTGCAACTCGTATTTTTCTGCATTTCTAAATATAATGTAGTTACAACATGGCCTAACCGCAGTCTACGATGGAAAATGTCTATTAGCATGAATTGCAACATATCACATGAAAGACAATAACAGCATCATAACACATAGAGAAAGCTATTTGTATTTTCTGGTGAGGGAGTACAGAGCTACTGAATGTTGTCCTTACTTATCTTAGGATGAAAGCCTTATTATAAGCTCATTTCAGTTGAACAAATCTCTCTGGGCTCCCTGCTGAGCAAGGCATTTAAACTTTAAAGCTAAAGGCATTCATTTTCCTTTGCTGACAGTGAAAACCTTACTGCACAAGCTCCACGATGCACATGGAAGCTTTTAGATCGCTCAGTGGCAGAATGCATTAAGGCATTTAGCTGCTTACTGCGTTTCTCTGCAGTGAACGGACATCAAAGGCATTCATTTCCACGGGTAGCAAGAGTGGACTCTTCAGTGCAACTACCGTTATCCCGCTCAGGTTTAAGTGCTCTTTAGATTCCACATACAGAATACAGCGAGGAAATATTCTGGGCAATATTTTTCAGATCATTCCGACTTGCTGTTACTTCTGAGGAGTATTTAACATAGTGGTCCAGGCACTGGAGAGTTGAGAGGCCCTTCTCTGGGTCAAGGCACATAATATCCATCCATATGGAAAAGATGCATGTTACAGAACCACAGCTTCCTATTTTTCACTGCCCGTGTTCCTAACAGCTTCTACTAACAAAGCTTTTTTTGTTTTCTTTTTAAACAAAATAATCTTTTGCTTATTCCAGCTGGTGATCTCTGTCTACGAAAAGTTACTGTCAAACACAAATATTCAAAAGCCTGACTACACACTACAAAAGGGACCAAGCACTTCTGTATACACATTTACAAGCAAGATCTTAAGTGCTTATCTTCTTAGGTATTGGGTGACTCAGAGATCAGAGCTGAAGTTTAATCACTCCAGTTTACCCAAGTGTAATGTGTCCCCAAATCAAACACCCAAATCATAAAAACTGCCTGCCAGATACAGCAAGGCAAATGAAAAATAAAATTATTTTCATTTCATGTCTCTCTTCAATTTTACTTAGCTTAAATCTTGGATCTAGTCCTACACTCACTGATACTCACTGAAATCAACAGAAGTTTGCTTTATTTCACAAGGACAGCTTTGGATCAACTATTCTCAGAAGGAACTGCTTCTAGTGTAATACCAAAAAAAGACATTTTAAAAATAATGATGCTGTAAATATGGCAAAAAGAACAACTCAAAGGAAATATTATGTTGTCTTATAATTTATGCATGGGGCTTTTTTGTTGTTTATTTAGTTAGGTTTTTTTAAAACATATTCATATTTTACTGTTGCAAATAAGCATGAGAGCAACTTCATACTAATTGTTTTCAGTACATAGATCAGGAAGATTAGGAAATTACCGTGTGACTGTAGTGTTCATTACCTAGACTGCATGCAGGTAGCAATACAGAGTTGACAATCCTGCAAGAATAAAGCATGAGACCAAGCCAAAATCTCACTAAAACACAGACTGACTGACATCCGAAGAGCTAAGTAGATGCAATAATTATGGAAACACTAGCTTACCAGACTATATTTTTTGATATATCTATGACAAGGTAACGGTAAAACACAAAACAAAACCAAAACACCAGCAACCATCATCATCATCATCAAGTCACAACTTCAGGGAAGATTCTGTCCAGGTCAGTCCAAAAAAATACATAGCCCTAAGAACTCATTTTGTTAGTTGACAAATACTTTATCTTAGACTACAAAAATACATCTGTATGCTACTAACTTCTAAATGTATGAGTATTTGAGCTATTTTACATTGAAGTTAAGGGACTATTTGCTTAAACTAGAGAATTGTATAAACAGTTTTCTTAATTAACACCAGTATTAACAGTAGTATTTAGCACTTTACTAATATTAAGATTTCTACCAGTAAAATAATAAAACTGTTGCCAGTTCATGTTACTGAAATCTGTGGTAGGGACATTATTTTTATGACTACATTATACTACATATTTTGCTTAATGTATTAACCCTAAAAAATTAATATATATGACTCAAACACAAGATTTGAAATGAACCTAATAATTAAATGAAGCCAGAAAATCTTAAGCAGAAGGAACAATCCATTCTTCATTAAAAACCAAACAACCAAGAGTGGCCTTCAACTGTGGTAAAAAAGACTCAAATTAAACATTAAGAAAAACTTTCTAATGACAAAGATAGCAAAACAGAGGAACAGATGACTAGAAGTGGTTAGGTCTTCATCATGTGTATAAACCGATATGCCTTGCCTATGGACTAAATAATCTTTAGAGGTCTACTTCAGACTACAGCTATGAAAATGTTTCTCTGACGTTAAAATTAGAATGTGAAATTGTTTTATGAAAATGAAAAATTTTGTTTGTTCTTAAAGCCGTCCAGTAACGTGCATAAAAAAAAAAATCTGCTGGAGCAGACAAGAAGACAAAAGCAGTTTTGCTCTCTGGGCACCAGGTAGCAAATACAGAAGTCTGAAGAATCATCTCCAGCACCTATGTACCAGGAAGAGATCCCAGGAGGCATCAAAAATTATGTAGTGGTTACCTATAAATTTAAGAATTCCTTTTACAGCTCATCACACAACTACTAAAAATATAACAGAGTATTTCATGCTTTTCCTTTTCTTTACAAGAGTTGTAACTGACGTAACCAGTATTAACAAAAATGACTCTACGCTCCACTTTATAAAGCTCAACAAGAATTTTAGTCTGATGTTCAGCAAAGATTATATATCCATAGTACAACTGATGTACCATTTATTAGGCTCACAAAAAGAAGGAGTTAACTATACAATCTGTTGTCTTTTGGTGTAGTCTGCTTGCTTTTCTATTCAGGCTCTGCCTGTTACTACTTTGAAAATATATTTGTAGAACTGGCTTTAATGATTAAGAATGTTACAGAGAGAGCCAACTCACAATATGGTAGATGTTAAAGTGGCAAGATTTTAAATTTAAATTCCAAGAGTCCAGCAACTAAGCAGGGCAAGCTGAAAAGAGTGGGAATTGCTACAACGTTGGCCGTGAGTCAATTTTTACATGCTGATTACCTACTGCAACTACCAGCAATTTTGATGGCGTTTGGCAATCTTTATTTTACTTACAAATATTTGCATAAAGGCAAAATAAGACATTTTAAATAGCCTCAAATCAGTTGTAAGAATAAAAACCAGCTGTATTTACTGTCCTCCTAAAAAGGCCCTGCTGCTGTACCAAAATTTGTGGTGCTCTATAACTATTGAAATTGTGATACAAGATTGCATTCACTTTTATCTTACCCTAAGTAATACTATTTTCTACAACTGTAAAGGAACTGCACTATCATATACTATGCACTATCATATCATAATCTATTTAAAAGAACTGGCACAGCTACAATAAAAGTCATCCTTTTCTGTAGCTTGTTCTTTGCAAATCACCCAAATGCTAGCAGTTGAAGAGAGCCTTTGATTTCTTTTCATGTTGGCACTGTAAACTCCCTCTTGTTCGATACACACATATCCCTCAACTTCTGTCAAAAGCAAGAACAAATTTCCTAACCAAAACTGAAAAGTCCTTGGCTTTTCAAATGACTATAAATTGCATGGCTAAGTGCATATGGCCACAGGGCTGTCACAGTTACTTTTCTTGACAATTCATCATAGCATACTAATTCTGTAATATCATTACTGTGTCTCTTCTCACTGTACTGATCCAGCCAGTTAATTTAATCAACTAATAATAGATTCAGAAATGGATGCAAAGGGCCCTAGCACTTCAAATTATATTACTAGAGATGCACAGCAGTGAAAGCAACGTATTCTGTACTTGCCATTAAATATAACCCCAGTAAGTCATATTCTTCTAGTAAGTTGGAGATTTTCCTTTAAAAGGAAAAGAGAAAATATTTGCAGAAGTTTAGAAAAGGTCTTTTTCAACAAGATTAAAAAAGCAGTTTGTTTCACACTAAGCATAATTTACAATTACACTGCATTAATTTGAAGAAAAAATTATAACCAGTTAATCAATTATCATAATTACTGCAGGTAAGTTTCAAGGTAAAAAAAAACACTGCAGGAAAGAAATATGTATCTGTAGTGGAAGCTAAAGGTGTATGATTAACTGCAAAGTGAGCCATTCAAAAATGGACAATTAATTTTATTAAATATTAATCTTCTCTGAAAATGTCAATGATGATTAAAAACATTATTCTCTAACATCTCAGTCCATTTTGCATGTCATGAAGACTAATACTTAAACTTCGTAAGATAAAAAAAAAGTAACCCAAAACGTAGGCAAAACTGAAAAGCAGACTGCATCCAATTTTTGCTTCTAAAACACTGACAATCAAAGTAGCGCCCCGTGAAATTTTCGAGTATGCAACGCAGACTCTGATCTGGTATCTGCTCACTTCAGCTACGAAATGTACACGATCCAAAGGGCGCGTCCTGCAAGATGCCACAGACCTAAAGCGGGGGTAGGCGTACTTCACAGAACAAGTCTGAGGTACATATATACGTGCGTGTGCGTGTATCTAATATAAATACGTGTATGTTCAAAGTCGCTCTATCCTCCATCACCAACATATTTTTGCTTCACCGCTCTCGCTCGCTGAGGAGCGGAGCTCTCGCGCACGACCGCAGGGAGGGCAGCAGGAACCGCGCGGGCGGCCGTTCCCCGCTCCCGGCAGCGACCGGGAACCGCGCTCACCTGAAGCCGCTGACTGAGCTGCTTCAAGTCCCGTTTGCGCTATCGGAGCGTTAAAAAGGACAAGGATGCCTCTCTGGATATGGTGTACTGTGAGGAAATCATGTTCAACAGACCCAATTTCAACCCCCACGTAGAATTTTCTACTTAAGATTAAATCTAGATGAATTGCCAATGTCAATGCAATTAATCTTTTGGGGAGCTTAGACTGAAGTCAATGAATCTCTTCACTTGCTAAGGCATTTTGTGTATTGGGGCCTAAAACAAGGCAAAAGCGTGTTTCCTGATGTAAACAGAGTTAATTTTGGCAAAACTCAGTGAGCAAGGGTGATAGAGATTTATAGACTTACTCTCTGGCCACGATTCAGGAAGGCAAATGTTTAACATTTTAAAAGCGATTAGAGGCCTCCGAAATGCAGTGAATCTTCCGTACCTGCCAAAGCACTCACCCTGATATGAGGGTGCCTGTATTCAGACTTACATTAAGGCTAGACTAAATACATATTTCTTAAAACACATTATGTAGAGATCCCTGGGTACTCACTCTTTAAGGTGTCCAACGTCACTTGTTACTAAGCGCGATTCAAATTATGCCTACCTAGTCTGAAAGCAAGGCATCTGCCTGAGTACCATAATCTAACAAAACAAATAATTTTCCTTTCATCAATATACAACAGCTTTGTTCATTACTGGGAAACATTAGGTGGTGAAGTATTGAGTGCTATGCATTTTACGCTTAAATCAATGTACTGTCTTGCAGTTATGCCACCTAATGTGTTTTTAAGCCATGCGCTACAGAAATCAATGTGGTTCTTATTTGATATTCAGTGTTAAGTTCAGCCTCATAAATTTAGAATTGCACTCTGTTATTTTGATGGTTATGTATTAACCATGTCCTGTAAGTTTTATGATTTTATATTCAGACGTGCAGTAAATCATGCCAGTTATACACAAATCGCATACGGTGGCTTTATTTTTACTGTCCATTCTGGAAGAGAAAGAAAAGGATGATTCATTTGACCTATCAGGGAAGAAAAATACAGTATATCAGATAAATTTCAGAAGGTGTATCAGTAACAAAATTAGGCTCCATAAAATTTAACTGAGTCTTTTCTGAGACAAACTGATTTGCAGCAGATAAATGTGTTTGATATACTTCATCTTACCAATATTTTACACTGGAACAGGCACACAACAGTTGATCATTCTTTGTAACACATCTAGCAGGTGCTCTCCTATTGTTGAGAAATTACACTGTAAATATTTTTTCTAAAAAATTGATATTGGTATACAGAATAGAAACCAAGCCCTTTCCCAGCAACTTCTAAGATGTTTTAATAATGGAAAAGCTTTTCTTACTTTTTTTTTGAAGTATCTAAATAAACTTTCTCTTGCACAAGAAGCCAGAAAACCAGTGCTCTGCAAGGTAGGCTTTTTTTTTCTAAGTGGAAATTTTCTTTTTCTTCCAATTTGCAATTTAATTTCTTGCCATGAAACAAACCACAGGTTCCTAGACCACATGGCAATATAAAGATTTTTTGCTCGCTTCATTAAACACGGCTTCTCTTCAGCACTTTAGACCACATTTTTTCATACAATAGTAAAGTCACTGCTTATTCAATTTATTTCAAAACAATTGTCATCCGTAGTTGATTTAATAATTGTTTTTCCCTTCATCATTGTACTGGTTTTGGCTGGGACGGAGTTAATTTTCTTCATAACAGCTCATATGGTACTGTGTTTTGGATCTGTGGCCTAAACAGTGTTGATAACACAACCAGGACAATAACACAGGGAGGTTTTCATTCCTGCTGAGCAGTGCTCACACAGAGTCAAGGGCTTTTCTGCTCCTCACCCCACCCCACCAGCGAGCAGGCTGGGGGGGCACAAGAAGTTGGGGGGACACACAGCCGGGACAGCTGACCCCCACTGACCCAAGGGATATTCCAGACCATATGACGTCAGGCTCAGCACATAAAGCTGGGGAAGGAGAAGGAAGGGGGGACGTTCGGAGTTACGGCGTTTCTCTTCCCAAGTAACCATTAACACGTGCTGGAGCCCTGCTGTCCTGGAGATGGCTGAACACCTGCCTGCCCATGGGAAGTCGTGAATGAATTTCTTGGTTTGCTTTGCTTGTGTGCGCGGCTTTTGCTTTACCTATTAAACTGTCTTTATCTCAGCCCACGAGTTTTGTCACTCTTCCCCTTCCGACTCTCTCCCCATCGCACTGCGGGGCGGGGGGGGTGAGCAGCTCATTCCCCAGATACAAACCAGCCTTGCATACTGCTGAACTGACCAGCACCACTAGATTTTCCGAGTCTGGCAAATTTCCAGATCAAATGATGAGCCAGCAGTGAGACAGTGTAATGCCCTTAGTGACAGATGACACTACGGTTACACCAGACTTCCTCTATTGTCTTCTACTTTCTCAGGTAAAAATCCTGAAACCAAAATCCTCTTTCATTTTCCAAGAGCTGTTAAAGACTGAAAAGGCCATTTAAAATCATGGTGTGCAGCACTGTAATCTTTTTTTTAATGTCACTATAGCTTAAAAACTAAATGGATAAGAATCACAGGAAAGACTGTGTTTCTCCTGATAGCAATTCAAACCACAGAAAACAATCTGACAGAATCTACAGTGTAATCCAGGAGAAAAACAAGAAAGCTTCTCTTTAAAGTAGCAATGTATACACTGGGCATTTGCATGGATCGTTATCGAATCATACCTCAACAGCTCACTGCTATAGCAGAATAAAAAGGTGTTAATTTATGTCATCCAAATGGGCTGGAGTGTCCTGACTTGGGGCGAGGAGGCACTGTACTCATCTGCTCACAGTTTACCCTGTCAAAGTTTCTTGGATTTAAACCCTACGTTTTCTGAATTACATGGTAGATCTATATTCCAGTGTATGCTGCACTTTACAGTTCAGAATTAGCCCCGTCACTACAGTAGTAAAACCAAAACTTAAATGGACCATGAAATGTATTAAACGAGGCACTGCCAAACAACTGCATTTGCTTTTGTAAGACTTAAAATAGTCAAGTAAGCTTGGTTTATCAGGCCTCACATTTTATACCGACTCGGTTTCATTTTTGAACTTATTTTCATTAGTTGCTTTTGTTAATAAATACAGAATGACTGCACAGGTCTAATTTGGGTGAGTTAAGAATCACAAATAAAGCCACTTTTCTGTGGCCTTGTTAGAGGAAGGCAATGAAAATTTATTCTGTTTCTGCCTATGAGCCTTTGCCTATGCACTGGGATAACTACTACATACGAGTCCTGATGCAATGAATTCTTTCAGTACAACTTCTACCGACTAGAATTGCCATCCTATGCTATGAGATTTATTATTAAGGCTATTCTGAATTTATACAGTTTATGCTATGCATTATCGAAATGTGTTATGGCATTTGATTTTCATGCTTCTGCTAGCAAACTATCATCATCTGGTGCTAGGAATTAAAAACAAGTTCTCCTGGGGGCAGGATCTATCTGTTCTAGAAGATGCATCAGTGCAGAGAGCTCTGTAATTTTGGAGGGCCATAGGTCCTTCTTTTCCTCTTGGAACAGTCATCAAAGACTATCAAGTGTACTGTCCACACAGAGAAACAAAACCAACAATTGTTAAGAAATTCCAAATGACTGTTAAGAAATATAGTCATACTCAAATTAGCTGTTGTACAGTGGCACTTGTATTCTTTTACAGTGCTTTTTTTCTAAAAGACAACGACATGCTGGCAAGCAAAATTAGATACTCTTATCTTCCAATTTTTACTATAATCCTGAGTCCTGATTTTCTCTGCACAAACCACATATAGATTTATATTTTGACAGTGCAAAGTGGGAAATATTTATAGTTAAAGAGAACGAAAAAGGGGAGAGCGCTACGAAGTATGTTACATAATAATTATCTCTCTCTAAATGAGAAATGTTTTTATTCATCGTATCTGGTAAGTCGAGGGAGTTCACTGCCACAGTAATTTATGGAAAGGATTCCGTAGAATTGAAGCAACTTGTTGGTTGACTAAAGCCCACAGAACAGCATCACGAGGACTGTAACAATTTTCCCTTGAAGAAAAACTTCATTTTATGTTAACAGCTAAGGTGAATGTCCAGCTAAAAGTCATTTCATAGAGACACAGAAACAAGAGAGAGGGCAAGGAGGGGAAAGAGAGACCATAATATGGTAACGCAACTTTATTAAAAACATTAACCTGCAGGGTCCATTTCTCCCCGATTCCTTCAGCAAAAAAGTTTCTGGGCAAGTTTCACCGATGCACCAATAGCTGATGTTTTAACAACCCAAAGGGAGATATAAAGGCAGCAGACTCTTGAAGGATAAAAAGAAAATCTCTTCAGCATGTTTCCAATTTTGCTATACTTGGCAGGGGAAAAAATCCCAACAAAACAAACAGCAGCAGCAACAACAAAAAAAAACCTCTTTCCAAACCACAAACTTTGCTGAACGTCCTAGCCCTTGGCAACCCAAGAAACCAAACTCTGTAGGAAAGGGTAGGGCTAGAACAGATCAACACGGTGACTTTCATGCAGCAAGGGACTATAGGTCAGACTGCATGGAAAAGTCAAGCGGAATGACTCCTCCGCACACCCGCTCTGGCTCACACCTGCCCAGTGGCTGGCAGCAAGGACCAGCTTTTAAGGAATCATCAGGTGACACAGACTTTGCACCTGAGAAGGAGAGGTGGGAAAAATGCAATCGAGGAACACACTCTGTTTGCTAGAATGAGAGAGCAGGAAGACGCTCACAAAACCTTGTTCCAGGTATTCTCTTATCATTTTCTTTGAAGGAAGAAGGGAAAAAACCCCTTCCGCTACCACCAGACCCTTCACACCGCATCTACGCCTCGGTATTAGCACCACAGTGCCAAGGAGCCCTGGCTTACGCCAGTATCCTTGCACCTACAAAAGGATGCCGTCTCAACGCTTGGGCACTTGTATATGATGTTCATTTATATATCCGAGGTCATTAAAACTTGCTTCTGCTATACATACCAATGCATTACATCCATCTTTTTAATCTTTGTTTCTCACTGGGAGAGCACTGTGCTTTAAAATCTGCAGTGTATTTTTTCTGAAATGTTCTTCCTGCCTACCATGGGAAAAGATTTTCCAGCAGCCATTAGCTATAGCCCTTTTCACATCTCATTTTAACAAGCTATAAAAGCAGAACAACATGCCAATTACATGAAATAAATAAAATGAACGGGTACAAGATGGCTAAGAAAACCTCTTGCACTGCATATATTTGTTAGAGAGTGTATTAGGGTTTCACTAATGCATTTATAATCCTGCAGAACAGTCTGGCACATCTGCATCTTCAGTACAACAGAACAGCAAAGATGATACAATCCTCAGAGAATTTCTATTTGAAATAATTTTAGATCTGTTTTATGTATACCAAGGAAGCTGCCAGTCAATTTGATCTTCAAACACGCTGAACTCCACAGAGGGAACTCTGGTAAACTGCAGACTGTTCACCTAAATGCATTTATTTTAGCAACATGAAAACTAGTTGCTGTATTTGGCTAATAATACGTTGCACATTTGGAACTTTGTTAAATACCTTAATTGTGTAGCAGAGAATAAGGCAGTTAATTTACACAAAAGGACACAGAGGTGAATTTTATGTCTACATCTCAGAACAAAATAAGTAAATTCACTGAACATATGGCTTATTAAATTTAATAGTTCCTTTCCAAGATGATTCTGATTGCCATGTTTTGAAAGATAGGATTTTAAAAAAATTTCTTTTGGATATTTGCCGTTAAGCAGATATGCCATCTGTCTCCCCAAACGAAAAGAAACTCAAGACTTTGATTACTATTTTCCTAACCAAGACTCAGGGTAATGTATTTCTAGTACACTGATTAACTAGATCTGACATCACATCTTGGACCTGTTTATTATTCTTTTTCAAAGAACTACCCACATACATGCACAAATGTACTACACGATATACGATGAGAGAACCATAAGGAGCACCATCACCTCTAGCATCACTTTCAAGCACTGTTGGTGACACTGTGTTATTCAAATAGGCATCTTGTATTTTCACTCAAGTTTTACAGAGGCAGATGTCTAAAGCATAACACTCCAAACTGGACTTAGAATTTCTGTCATAAAATGCTCACATTAAAAAAGAAAATAAAAAAGGAAGCCACTCACAAATTTCATTGTAAAAACATATATCACAAATAAGATGCTGGACCGAGCAGATCACACAAATTCCATGTATCAAGGGAAAAAGCGTAAGCCTAACAGTATGCCAAATTCTTGTAATTTGCATATTTTATACTTCAAATCCTCAGAAGTCCAACTCATTTTTCCTGTCTAGTTATTTTCTAGGGAAATCCTTTTCGCTAGTAGCCTTCGAGCCAACAAAAGCACTAACTCACCTGTGTCTGAACCAAAACGATTCTTTCATTCCGAGTGATAAATGCACAGATTATGCACCTACTTCTTAAGTCACCGAGTAGCTCTTTCAAATCCAGCGTGAAGTGGGAGAGAAGCCGAGGAACAGCGATCAATGGACTATTGGCCCCTAATCAGTCATAGGGCCCAACAAGATAACGCAGCCATCGCTGCCGCAGAAATACTGTACGGTTTGGTCCTGACTCAGAAGGTGAATGCCACTGTTCATTTAAATCACATGAAGCTTCAGTTGGGACTCAGGGGCATATTATGTTCAGCACTTTGCAACAGAGCTGAACAAAAATAAATCCTATATATAGTCAAAGGCATGGCAGAAACCCACAAGTGGCAAAAACCCCAAAATAAATAAAAACCAGGTTTCACCACCGAAGTCCTATGTATACTACGGAACCGATTTATTGCTACAAGACTTTTCTGCTGTTTTAATAGCTGTATTAATCAAAGCAGCTTTTGAACCAGAGCTTGACTCCTCACCCACGCCCCCTCCAACAGCGACAGGTCCACGTGGTGCTGCCCTCCGTGTCCCCGCTCACCGCCGCCTGGCAGGACAGGGCAAGGCAGCCGCAACGGCCCCCTTTTCTGTGCACTATGGACAGAAATGGGTTATATGAAGGTTGTAACGACATGAAAAAAAAAATTGTTTTACAAGTTGCATTTTAAGCTAATCTTTTTTTAAATTTTCTTTTGTCCTGGGATGCACAGCCAAAGCAGCGGCTGCCGTATCCCCGAGGCAGGGTGTCTGCCTTCCACCCGGACAGAAGGGCTCTGGATAAAACCTGTACCACTCGCGACAGCGGATGGACATTTTTTAACACTGTAACACTGCAAGAAGCACAACCAGCAACAGCGCAGACGCATCTCGTAATACTGTTAAATTAAGTACATACATAATATATAACCACACAGGGGCAGAATGAGAGTTGCAATATAGTTGGACAAACGGGGCACAGAATAAAATGCGCGAGACGTAAAATCCGCAAGATAAGAACAAGGGCAGTAGAACAAGCAAGAAAGATGTCCAGAGGAACAGGGTCCGAAGAATAAGATACGCTATGCAGGGAGCAAACGAGATCCTTGCTTTTGGGGGAGGAGGACAAGAAGCATAAAAACACTGAGGAAGAGCGAGGAAGAATGGGGAAGATAAAGTTAATCCCTTTGGTTCCAGCTGCCCACTCAGCAGATGTTGCAGCCGGTGGCCTGCCCTCGGCCACCAGCTCAGCCCCGGGTGCTACGCGTGCGCGGAGGGCTCGGCGTGAGACTGGTGAGCACTGGCTCTTCAGGTATGTCGTGGATCATGACCAAGAACTACAGGTTTACTGTTATTGAGTATCGATCTAGCAGAGACTTGTTTGGAACTTTCAAACTGGCTGGTCTTTCAAACACTCCCCTAACTGGTAAATAAACATACTTCGGCTGACAGTGAGTTTCAACACAGAAGCCTCTTCGCACCGGGAGTTCGGCCGTCGCAGGTGGGAAGCGATGGTCACCACAGACTAACGCGAGGCGGCTCAGCTCACACCGGTACCGACCGCGCACGTTCCTCTCTTCTAACGCAGAACAAGATAAAAAGAGACAAGGTGCAGTGCGAGACTGGGAGAGCCTCAGCCGGGGGGCTGTGCAATACCGTCACCCCATCAAAGGGCATCCTTAATCGGGATATAAGAAGCAGGAATGCTCGGAGGCTCGCTGGACACCGCTTTAGGTTTGAATCAAGCGCGTGGTGTGAACGCAGCTCATGCGCTGCCTGCTGTGGTCCCATGTGACAGTATGCCTGGGTGACAGATAATAATCCTTAGGTAACGAAATTACTATGAGATAATTTTTCTTCCAAATATTTGATTTAGAGTATGAACCAGTACTCAAGCACATGCTCAACCTGCATGATGATCTTGCTATTGCTAAATAAAGGCTGCTTGGCAAGGGCTTTATATTATCTCTTTAATAATAGCAGTTGAAATGAAACTACCTAATGGGATGGATCTTTCATAGAAATTCTTGTACAAAATTATTAGAATTCCCTTACTGAACTTTGTGTTTCAATAGCATAAGAAAAGGTCTGTAAAAAACATTGCCTCTCTCCTTTTAATTCCTCAGACTTCGGAAACTCTCTAAAAGATGAGGCAAGTAGTTTGAGACCACGAGCATACAGAACTAATTTCATCAGGTTTGCAACCATTTCCCAGACTGATGAATACTTTTTTATGCACAAATAGACGGAGCATGGGCTACATGTTAGCACACCCAGCACTGCTAGAACTGTGCATTTGTATTATAGGTTCCATATCTACAACCATCACATTTTTATAGCATTGCCATAAATTCACAATTTGTGTGCATGCAACCCAGAACTTTCCTTCGTTATTATTGATAAATCATAATAATGAAAGTACTCTAATTATTGCTCAGAATCCTTCTTAAAATACTATTAGTAGTATTTAATTAAAACTTAAATGGACTTGCAGAACCAAGCTTTTTGTTTCTAATTCTTGCAAAATTCCTTTGAATGTTAAGATTTACTAAACTTGTTTACAACACATGGTGCTTACATAAGCATCGTAACAGCTCACAAAGTTGTGGAATTTACCTTGCCTTCCATAAGTAAGTAAAATAGATCTTGAAAAATTAGATAAACTGCAATGAAGACTGTAAATTTAATTACAGTGTATCTTTCTTTTGGGGGGACGGGCAGGTAAGACTTATCTGTGAACCTCATATGGAAAGCTACAATACAAACTCTCCTCTCCTGCTGCTGGCTTTTGTCGCAGCTGATCTGTTAGAACAGGTTTCGCTATATTTGTATTCTGAAGCAAAAATTATTACCTAACCAAATTCATCCATTCACAAATGTATTTTAAGCATGAATGAGTCATATACGTGCTCACATAAGAAATGTGAAACAAATTATCATAGTATTAGGTGTTTTGGTTCAGCATCTGCCTTTGGATACATAGGTCTCATTGCTATGAAAGTCTGTTGGGCTTTTATTAAATTGCAGAATTTTTTCATAATTACAGAGTCAAGTCTGTTGGTTATAATTCCTGTCAGAAATATGCAACTTATGGCCACACTGATATATGTTAGCTAATTACTTTCAGTTTTAAAAATCAGGGTTTTTTTTCTCTTTAAAGACATTACAAGAAGGTATAATTTTATTCACCCTGCTTGGTATACAGCTTATACTGCATGGGAAGACTTGAGTGACACCAAAGGCTAATGCTGGGCTTCTGAACAGTCATTGCATTACTCCTGATTATTTTATGTCTGAGCATTCTAGCATCTCTGTAAATACAATAAAATATCTGATAAAATAAGGTATTTGTGATCATATCAGTAATTTTTCTCATCATGCTTACCCTGACACAGTTCAGATTTCTAACAAGTGCGTATGCTACTTGTCTGTTGGTTTATAACAAACTTCTGGAAGTATGTCTTTAGGTCTATGTCTATACTAATTTCAAAGTCACTGTCTACTTTCTCTTCTCTCTCCTTGTGCAAGTTTGTACATCTTTATAATACCTTCTGATTAATTTATCACATAGTAAAGATTTTAAAAAATCATTATCCTTTTGATCTAAAAATCCTTATATTTCATCTTTAATATGTTCTTTTGAGAGGATCTTTCTGGAGAAGTTGCCACGTATGTTCTACTCCTCTGAGACATAACAGCAGAGCTCAAGTAAGGCTTTAGGAGCTTCAAATCACATTTAAAATTATTTGAAAAGTTTTTGTTTGTTAAAAAAGCCCATTTCTTTCATGCTAAGAAAAATGAGAGTACTATTGCAGTACATATGGCACAAGAAGACTAACAAAAAGGAAATACATAAAACCAATATTTGAGAAAGCATCAAAATTTATCACCACAGAAGTGATTTGAAGCATTTCTAACATGCAGTTATTACGTGAACTAGACTCAAATAAGGAGGGACAAAAGTAGAGAAAAGAAAAATATTGATTTCTTCAGATCATTTTTCTAAGATGATCATTATTTCTGTAAGATGAGCTGTTCCTCCATTTTTTTTTAAGCCATGCAAAGAATTCATCATACGTAGGAAAAAAATAACCCTCACTTTGCACAGTCATTCTGCTTTATAATGAATGCTTTTAAGCCATCACGTGTCAAACAAAACTAGGAGATTATCTGGAACCACATTAAAGTCTTAAGCTCAAGGCACTATGTTATATTAAAAATGAAATGCAGAAAGGGCAAATAAATGGTGTTTCAGGCAAAGACTAGCCAATGCCATAATATTTTTAGCAAGAGAGAAAATGATGGGAGAAAAATATGGTAAAAAATACCAGTAAAAAAATGAAATACCTAAAAAAAAAAGGTTAATAAAAATTATCAGGGGATTGACCAAAGCTGTAGAAAGCGTACAGCTACCTGGTCTACCTCTACATTTCACCATGTACAATTATTTTTCTTAATGATGCTGACTGTGAAGTCCTCAGAATTATAGTGCTGCAGTACTGATTGCTCCTGGAATGTCTTAGAATCATAGAATCATAGACTCATTTAGGCTGGAAAAGATCTTCAAGATCATCAAGTCCAACCATCAACCATGGCCACTAAACCATGTCCTGAAATGCCTTGTCTACGTGCTTTTTGAATACCTCCGGAGATGGTGACTCAACCACTTCCCTGGGCAGCCTGTTCCAATGCCTGACAGCCCTTTCAGTAAAGAAATTTTTCCTAATATCCAACCTAAACCTCCCCTGCCACAGCTTGAGGCCATTTCCTCTCATCCTATCTCCAGCCACCTGACAGAAGAGACCAGCACCCACCTCACTACAACCCCCTCCCAGGCAGTTGTAGAGAGCGATAAGGTCTCCCCTCAGCCTCCTCTTCTCCAGACTAAACAGCCCCAGCTCCCTCAGTCGCTCCTCATAAGACTGGTGCTCCAGGCCCCTCACCAGCTTCGTTGCCCTTCTCTGGACACGCTCCAGCACCTCCATGTCTTTCCTGTAGCGAGGGGCCCAAAACTGAACACAGTGTTTGAGGTGCGGCCTCACCAGTGCCGAGTACAGGGGGACAACCACCTCCCTGCTCCTGCTGGCCACACTATTTCTGATACAGGCCAGGATGCCGTTGGCCTTCTTGGCCACCTGGGCACACTGCTGGCTCGTATTCAGCCGGCTGTCAGCCAGCACTTCTCAGGATCTTTAGCAAAACAGCTAATAGAAAACACCAATTATTAATGTCTGCCTGTTGTGGTTATAGGTCAGTCTTCTAACATTTATCATAAGACTCTTATTTATCTTTGCATCTTAAAAAAAAAAAAGCGTCACACAAAATATTATAATTGTAATCACAGGCTGCCTTCATCTGTCCTGATATCCATGGAAGTAAAATGTAAGGCATTAATTCCAACCACCCAAAATTCTGAAAACATAGGAGAAAGTCTGCTTTTAAATTAATAAAAACGTTCATTTGAAAAGATTAGATGGCATTCTGTCACCTAAGAGAGCCAATACAGTGCTCCATTATGTATAGCATGTCCTTACTTCTGCGTAAGGACATTAAGTGCACAAATAGAGAGTCCACAGAGGAGAGGACAATGAGTCCTGATTGAGACAGACAGAGGACAGGCTTGGAGTGTGAGCCAATCCCAAAATTTAGGATTAAACTGAATATGGATACCTGTCTTCAGATGCTCTTAGGGAAGTCAAATTATAGGTCAAGAAATAAAGTATCTCAAAGAGCAAAAACTGGGTAAGTATCACAATAGAAGTAGTCTTGAATTATGCAGTAATTATCCAGAAAATTAGAGCTGGGAAATTAATCTAGACGATCAAAACTCAAGGAGTCTTTGAGCAGCTACCCAGGGATATATTGACAGGACTGGGCAGATAAGGTTTATTATTTCACTATTTAACACTGAAAATGTAGAGAACTCTGCAAAGGAAGGAAACAAACTGAATTATTTACATATATTGTTAGCTTTAGAAATAACTATGAAATGCATAAAAATGAGAAGGAAACTAAAACTCCAAATATTTTTATCTCATTCACAAGCATGTAACACAAATACAATTATTCAGTTCCTAGCAATCTTGTGGCATTCACTGACACATTAACCCTTCAAGGTCAACAGCTCAGAACATTTGCTATAGTAAAAGAGGTTATTAGAGTGAACATCAGCATTTATATACAGATGAAACCCATCAAAACTTATTCTCTGTATTGCTATAGCATGCTTTTGAAAAACAGCATACACATATAGTAAAAACATTTTTGAAGGCAGATTACTACTTCCTTGCACAGGTCTGTTGTTTCCCTGGCTGTCCTAAACCTAAGCATTTGATGAGTTCTCTGCAGCCTCCTCGGACTCCTCTTTCCTTTGCACTTCATGTCCCACTACTCGTTCTCACCCACTTGTCTTTTCACACTGCAGGTCACAGTCTTAGCCTTTACCTAATCCTTCCTACCCCATGCCTTCTTTCTACGCATTGTACAAAACTCTTCAACACAAGCGTTAGTGATGTTGTGTTTTACTTAGCAAAAAGAAGTTTAAACAGGAAAAAAAAAAGAGCGAGCTACAAAAGACAAACTCCACTCTGCTAAGCAACTATATCCATTCCTTTGTTTTGTCCTTATTCACACTGTGTAATATAGCTTAAAGCTACAGCATTATGTGGGAGATACAAAAAATAGCATACAAATCCTTAAAAATAATTCCCCTCTTTTGAAAGAAAACTGGAAAGAGGAGTAACTTCACTGTAATTCATCTTATTTCAAGTTTACTAAATAGAAGCGTTCTATGGAAAACTGATAAACCCATTTCTTATCTAGTACCACTCAAGTTTTTTTAAAAAAAAATAAAAAGAAATTTTCCCCCAGGAATCATGATTACTCATTCTTACAGCTCAGCATCTGAGGAAACAGAAGCTATATTCTCACTCTTGAATGCTAATTTGATGTTGAGAAAAGTCCCTTAACCATTTGTGTGAAAAAAATCCAACTGCTACCTTTCAATATTTCTGAATGACAGTCATGGCTCTAAGCAAACAAATGATGTTCACATATTGTGCCTTGCCTACAGGCATGTTGTTGTAATTGAATGATATTATGCCTTCTTACAAGATGGTATCTCAGTATCAATAGGGCAAACATGGCAAGGAAGTATCAGCTTCCATAGGCGTCTTGAACTTCCTGGCAAATACAATTTCATGAACTGAACGGTCTTCCTCTCCATATCAGCAACGTGCTACTGGAAAACCTTAGAATGACTTGAACAGTCAGCAGCTTCTGAGATATTTATAACAACTCCAGAAATCACAAAAGCCAGCCTTTCCACTGAATTGTTGCTCAGCCGTAAAATCTGCCCCAAAGAGACGTTATCTGAAGGCCCTTAATAATACCAGCACGGTTCTAAGTAATTAAAAAGTAAAAAACCTACCAAAACTTCCTCTTCTATCTTAGCCTAAAAAGCTTGATAAGTTCATACTTTTATTTCATTTACCTCGATAGATGCATTGTGTATTTGGGAGCACAGAGGAAAAATACCAAAGGACAGAAGGTATAAATATGAGTTCATATTGCACCTAAATACAGTCTGATATACTCTGTGAATGAACAGTACCTGTGATATATTCCATGAATCAACTAAGCTTCTTCGAGTCCAGCTTGTGTAAATCTCTCTGTCAGACCCCATCACCTGACCACAGATGGATAATCACTGGGCAACCACAGACTTAGGGGGACAGAGAGGACAGGTAGTACATACAAACAAGCCTAAGCCTCTTCCACATTTTTAGTATTAGGAAAGGGACCTTGAACTGGATGCCTTGAGTAGCCAGCACAAAGTATATCAGCAACTTATTTTGTAGTAACTATACCTCTTTCTGTGACTTCATTCACAAATAAAACTACCTCTTCTTCTGACACCAGTGTTCTGCTGCACAGTACTAAGTATCTGGAAACTCAAGGTGATTTTCTCGGTAAGAAATGAGTGATGTAGAGTTTGTACAACTACAGTGTAAGTGGTTTTATTTAAATGTATTTACATAACAAACCCAAGTCCATAACCAGGAAACAGCCCCTTTTTAGGACTTGGTTGTTCCGGCTACTGCTTGATTTCCTGAGATCAACAGCACCTGAAGAATTAAATCTACACACAGCTCTGCTGCCAGGTGTGCAAATTATTCTCCATAAGGACATTTTTTCTTGCCATTGCTTTACACAACTAAAGGAAAAGGTACCGTTCAGAAGCAGTACCTCTTCCAAAATTCAGTGGGTTTTAGCACAAGAATGTGCAAGATCACAGCAATGGCACCCTCTGGTGACAAACAGTAACACATTATAATGAGATAAATTATTCAGCCTGGAAAAAACATTTAAAGCTACTACTTCACGTAAACTTATTACACAGAAAACATTCCTACAGCAACTTGCAAAATGTAGGTGGACATTTTTAGGAACAATGATAACTAGCCTTCAACAGCAAGCAAATTTTCTGAAAAAGGGAAGTTCTTCAAAATACTTCCATCTCTCTGATATGACCGTATCTTCCTTTTATGGGTTCTAGTCTAATCTAATGTTCTTTAAGCATCAGATAGACAAAATATAAATTGAAAAAATCGTCCTCTATTTCTATCATAGATAGTATTTCAAGTTCACATATGGTTAAGATTTCAGCTTGGTCTCTGTAGTGCTACCAACAGCTTTTGAGATGTTGAAGAACATTGATGAGAGGTCTGTGAGCCAAAGACTTAACAGGCGAGTGTTTTGGAAGTGGACAAAGAGCTGCTCACAAGAAATCTTTCACTTGATTTGAAAGGCTGAACTTCAGCCTTTCTGAAGCATTGCCAATCATCCCCATGCTTCTTAAAGCAAGAATGTCAGAGTCAGCAATTTCAAATGCTACAGAAAGACTGAATGAATATATAAAAGTATTTCCCTTATCAATGTCAAGGAAGGAGACTGTCACAGAATGTGTAAAAGCTTAAATTAAGCAGAAAGTTGTCTTTAATCCATGTGAAATATAGTGAAATTAAAAGTAAAGAAAACAGTTGATTTCCAGATTTCTCCTATAGTACCTGACAGAAGTCCAGTTCTGCCAGGAGCTTCTGCAAAAAGTTGAGTCACAAAAAGCCTTTATGGGTAAAACCATAAAACTTGGGCTCATGAATGAGATTTCCTCTCATCTGATCTAAGGAACAGAACTTGCAGCACATCTTTATCATTTAGTACTTAAGAACTAGATAAAAAAAGGGTTTTTAATAAAAGAGAGTAAAGTAATAGTAATCTCCCCTGAAACTCAGTAATTACGGGATTATTTAGTTTTCAACAAGTTCTGTTGATTCTAATAAATCCATATTAAAACTTTGGCACTAAAAGAGCTAAGGTATAGTTTCCTATCCATTTTCTAACTGAAGATGAATTCTATTCTACCTGAATAGAACGTTACATTTCAACAACACATTAACAGTCAATTCAAATACATTGTCTTCGACAAGCTGCCAGATTACTTGAAAAGAACAGCGTGCAGAGTGTAAACACAAAGCATACCAAATGAAATATTTAGAAACAGTAATAATACTGAAACAGCCACATACGCGTGTAGTTTTACACGTATGGCAAATAGGCATTCACTGTACTGTCAAAAACAGTTCCTTGGTCAGACTCAGGCCAAGCTTCGTAAATGAAAAAACAGTATGTACCTTGACCTAGTTATGCACAATTCAGTGAAATATGCAAGTCTTTGTACTTAGGAAGATTATTAATAGTGGGATATGCTATATGAGGAAAGGTGCTAGTATCTGGCCTGACAAATTTAGAGTAGGCTTTTGGTAAAATTTCACAGTCTTTTGAAAGGCAAGACAGAAAATAAATTCAGTATATGGTTTCGTGTGATGTGTGCTTTGGTTTACAAGGGAAATGTGAAACACATTTTTTTTGTTTCACTATGATAAATTTTGTTAAATGCCACGTATAGGCAAAGCTTCTGCGAAGGTTTTATCACTCATCAGCCACTCACAATGCATTTATTACCAAGCTGGATTAACTTTATCAGATACACATCTCTGTTATAGGAAAGTACAAAAAGGCATTATTCTAACTCAGTTGTACTTTGAACAAAGGCGCTGCCGCTTGCTTACCTAGGTGACCTATATCATCTAAGTTTTCTTTACTAAAACTAATAATTGACAAACTGAATGATGTGCTGTAATGGAGTTCTTGTTAAACATAGTTTCATCATTTCTCTCTAGTAGAGGGAAAGGCTCATAATTAAAATACTAATTGAAAAATCTCATGGTTATTTTGAGAGTTTATTTAAAAAGCTCTCCATGTTGTGACCTTCACACAATGATGTAGATACAACTGCACGCAAAAGCTCTTTCCCTCTGAATTCGGGAAAAAGGAAGACCACAGCTAGCCTCAGCAGTTTATGAACCCAGCTGCTGCAGTATTTTCCAGGTAGCCTTAATTCACCAGCCTATATTTCTGTCTTCCTCAGTTTCCTGGCTAAATACTGGATTTCATTTCCCGTGTCACAATTCCTGGTTGCCTTGGTTCATGCAATTATGTAGGGGGCATTCAAATAATCCAAAAAAGTCACTCTGAAGCGAGAGACTGCACAACAGGACACAGCTTCAGCCAGGTCCTCATGGTATATGGACAAAAGGCACAATGGTCAAGGCCCAGCAACCAGAGCGTGGCATAGACTGTGGCAGAGGTACTGAAATCACTGACAACTCAGAGAAAAGACAATTTACAATTTTTACAGACACTGAAGCCCTGACTCAAATGAATGGGCAAGAAGATTACAGACACCCATGGTATAAGACCTCACCACACCATGCATAAGAGATTTTTTCTTCTTACAATCCATCCATTTCTTCTATGATCATGAGGGCTAAAAATTAATCTATCTCTGGGAGAATAAAACCTGAGATCCTGGTGTACCTCTCTCTGGTCAACACCGAACTGAATGGAAAAATCTAATGGCTGCCAAACTGCTGAATTCCAGCTGCAAGCAACTGAATGTGAAGATGGCAATTTTTTATCCTTTTTAGGCCACCTAAGCAGAGCTGTCACTGTTGCCACATGTGCATCCTTACTCTCTAGAATATCACCAAACACTGTGTTCCAGATAGTATTTATTTAGCTCTGTCAATATACCTGTATGTTTAGCACTACTTCCATCGCATCATCCTGCCAACCCACACTACAGTGTTATTGGGTTATATTAAAATTGTAACAAATGTTTAAGATTTTATATACTGTCATTTCATATTCATGTCTTCCACGAGGCTTTAAAGTTTACCAGTACTACATATCCATTTTTTGTCCTTAACCCCATCATCTAGCCTCCTTCTGCACTGAACGCATAAGCCATTTACCTGGACAAAATTGTAGTTGATGTGTAGTTAAGTCTTTAAAAGTCGTTCCTGCTAGTCAATTCCCTCATTAGGAAACCACTTCCTATTAGAAGTGCCCTCAAGTTTTGAGAGCACATCAAAATTGGATCCACTTAAGCAACCGAGCTTTGATACTGTGCTTAATGACTTGCTAAATTTGTCATTTACAAAGTACTTTACAAGCCTTCCTAAAGAAGACATGAAGTATGCCCATGCATGAGCTAACCTCCCCAGCACTCCTTCTTAAGAAGTCTAGTTGATATATGACGTACGTGATTCCATTTTCTGAGTCTATGACATTTCATTTAAATCTCATCGTTTCCTTAGGACCATCTGGACACTTTCTCAGCTATGAACAGATCGTACAACTGTGGCAGCTCCTCTTCTCTTCTCTTTCATGTCTGTCCCTCCTGCTGTTTCCAAGCTACCTGGGTTGATCTGGGAGGGAAATGGGCACAACATTCCTATACAGTACTAACAGCTGAAATTAGCACTCTGCTATGCAATATACAGTAAGTCTACAGCTTCCCTGCTTCTTCTTGTACACAAAATATAGATATACTACCTCAAAATTATAAGGGCCTATTATCTTTCCCCCGCTTCAATTAAAGACTACACAGATCTGTTCCAACTGCATCACCACTGTTTAAACACCCCATTTTAACAAGGAAAGTCTTTCCCGTAGGCAAAAGTGAATATTTCTTAGTGGGAATATTTAGGAAGCAAACTTAATCTCCCAACGTTTTAACCCAAATAGAATTCCGACACCAGGAACGTTAAAACCTTCTACTTCCAAACTGGTCTTACCACTCAGAGACATTAGCACGCATACAACACAACCAAAATCTTCTCAAAAGTAGAATCACAGTTTCACCATAACCTTTTCTGCAAATTATGAAGTGTGAAATAGAAAGCTGAATAAAAATTAAAGTAATGAAATATTGAGAACAACATGCCAAAATTAAAACAGTAAAAATAAGAAAATAAACTCCTTGCTGTCATCTGTCTGGTGCCTCTTTGTAAACTCCTCTGATGCAATAATATCTTTTCTTTTCTATTGTCAGTCTAAGTCCGTTATTCAACAACATCCCAGGATAAGCCCAGATTATACTGCTCATAAAATTGAAGCAACAATAAAATACAAGGTCAGTTTGAGTTATGGGGTGGGGTTTTTTGGGGTTTTTTTTTGGTTTTTTTTTTTTTAAGATTTACTTTACGTATGCATTTGAGAAATCACTATATGAAATTACCACTGAAAACTTCATAGCAGGGAAAAAAAGAAAGGAAAATATAATTTTCCTGTTTTTTTCATACGATTCAATCAGAAGTACAACACATAAATACAATTTCTCACATTTTATCTTACAATTTTCCCAAATTCATTTAACTTTATTCATGGTATTCTTTTTTTTTTTAATAAGTGATATGCACACATGGCATTGTCTGGTATTCAAACTTTCAATTACTATGATAAAAACACCACCAAAATAATGCGGAAAAAATTATAGAATTCATTGTCACCGATATGTCTAGCATAGCAAATATTGATGGATATTGAACCTGAAAATACTTGCGAAGCATCCTACAACACCTTTCCATATGACTTGAATCCTCACACCTGATGCTAGAGACAGGCTGGCTCCAGTGGAGTAGGGAAGATCTTCTCCAGGAAGAAAAGGGGATGAAGTGAGGAAAGGGAAAGTGCATGGCACTACCAGATTCAACGTCAGGACTCTCCAGGTTCATTCCAATAATGCACCACATTTCCACACCTCACAAGGTACAGCTAGGCTATCAATACAGAAATGGTTCCGTACATTCAAAATTATTTGCTTTTCATAGGCATTATCTACAAAAAGCTACCAAAATCACTGTGTTTTATTGCAGATTTCTTTAAAGCACACACACAGATTACCACAGTATGACCTTGAACTATTTCTCTTGTTTTGCTGAAGTTTGAGATTGCTTTATTTCTTCCCATTCATTCTTGTCTTGCTGCTCAGTTCAGAATCACTACTAGGTAAGATAAAAGCATTCCTTGATCATCTTTTTTGGTCTGACATTATTTTAATAACATGGTTTCAGTCCTGGAATTTCTCCTCCTCCCCCAAGACAAGCTTTTCTTCTTTTCTGACACACAAATCTAAACCAGAAACATCTCAAGTGTTTGGTATTATAATATCAGTGTAGAAATCTCATGATAAACATTTTATATTATGTTCCATTCTACCAGTGATATTATCCATTATATACAATAAAGGCACTATACAAAAAGTATCAAGGTAACAACTTTCTACCCCCAAAAAGGTCTCCAACATGATTCCAGATGTTTTCTTTTTTACAACAGGAGAATCAAAATGATCTAGATTCACATCAAACTGAAAGCCCTCCTTGTGGATTCTCTTTGGGTCTCTAAGTTCATTTCAGCACTCTGAAATATTACCGAGATCTGCTCTGAGTTTATATGCTATTTTTCTGTTCTCCTTTCTTCTACCTAGGATTATGTTTTCTCTTCTGTATTACTGGTTTGTTCAGCTTTTCACTCTCATCTGCCTAATGATGGCTGAATTTAATCACCTCCCTAACAGCCTGTAACTGGTCATTCAATAACAGTGAAGCCAGGGAGACAATTGCAGATTTGTTGCAAAAGCATTCTGTACAGCAATCCTCCTTAATTATGACAGTTCGGTTTACATGGATTTTTATATTGAAAATTACTTTATTTTACAACAGGTTTTGTAGTTTTGAGAAGAATATAATTTTCAACTCAACTTATAAAAAAAGAACAACTGCTCGCCTTTTAAAAAAGTAAACAAAATATAGCCCTGGAAGAGTACTTGCTTCAAGGCCACTACCTAAACATAATCGGCACCTAAGCTTTACTCTGGAAATAGGAATACTGTAGGCTTAGGAAAGAACACATGACAACTGATGACAAGCGCTACTTTTGAAAAGACTTCCATGATGTTTTGGAATAAACAGTTACAGGATTTAATAAAAGGAACGAAAAAAATAAGCACTCGGGAACTCTGGTATATCCCCTATACTCTGTACCTGTGGGTCCCCACGAAGAATTCTCTCTACAAAGCTGGCACATGACATCAGAGATGAGCTATATATCTAATTGACTTTTTACATTTGTATATATCACAAAAAGATTAATTTACTTAAATCTCACAACTCAATACATCATGTTGATTAACAATTTGGTGACAGATTTGCTGTTATATATTCACATTGCCATGCCTAAAGAAGAGATGGCCAGATCGAGACAGAAGTAAAAGCTGTGAGATATAAGAAGAATTTAGAGCCTAATCAGACTTGTGAAAATAAAAGTGTTGCTTTTCAAATTGGATCATCAATAAGGCGTTTTGTTAGGAAGAATTTTAGTATACCAAGTAAAAAATTGAATTTAAATGAGTTTCCATTATTTCAATTTATCTATAAGCATTTCAAACCTGCTAATATTTCAAGGTTCACAGAATTCTAATTTATGATAAAATTAAATCATACTAAATCTAGAAGTGCAGAAAATGGTCATAAGCTTTGTGAATGGATTTGAATGGGAAACAAATCATATTGTTAGAGCAATTTTTAGAAATTAAGCCTCCTCTGTGCTACTTAGAGATGTACTAAAAGTGACAAAATAGATTTAATATTACAAGAAAAGTGAGAGGTATAGTTTGTTGTTTTGGGCTTTTTTTTTTTTTTTTTTTTTTAAGTGCAATGATATAAATTGATAGCATCTCAATATTAAAAAAAAAAATCACCTTTTGGAGTTGAACTACTGTTTTGTAACACAACAGTTGAACTGTATCAGGGGAAAAAGCTTCAACGGTACGTTAAATAAATTCAGTAGTCCTTGCATCATGAGTTCACTCTAATATTGCTAGGCATAAATGGATAAAATCTCATACCAAGAAATGTCTTGTTTTATGCTAGTAACCTGCAAATCTGAAACGATATCAGAGAGCAAATTTCTCTTGAAGTATAGATTCTTGTTACTTCCTCTTGAAGACGAATACCTAGCAGGTTATTGATCTGCTTCTGAAGGACATAGTGTTTATTATGTAGGAAACCACTGCTGGGCACAAGCGTAAGAAATTAATGATGGTTTTGTAAGTGTCCACACTGTGGTGCTGAACCAGTGGGGCAACTGTCAATCTATATGATAATGCATCTCAAAACTTCATAAAATCAGTGATGTGAAGAAGCATTGATTTTTGAGCTAACCAGAATTTGTAAGAGAGTAAGACTAAAAAGTTTACTGAAGTTAACACCTCTGTGTATATAATAGTTGCTTCAAACTTGCATGATTTTTTTTTAAACACCCAAACATACAGAAACCCTTATCACAAAAACCTTTCCAAGTAAAAATGAATTCCATATACCGGTTTGTTTCTTGTGTGCTATTTGATCATGTCCTTCTTTCTCTTATTAACATCATTGTTAGAAAAATTACCTATTCAAAATGGATTCACTGCACTGTATTTCCAATTACTTAATAATTCACTTAGTATAAGGAAGAAACTGAAATGCAAGCAAACAGACTCATTCTTTTATCAATGTCTGTGACAGTATGTATGAAAGTAGGTCCTGAGATTAAATTTTCTCAGACAAAAGGTGTGGCACAGTGCTTCCACTGAAATGGAGACAGTCGCCTTCAGTGAAGTGAATTCATGCTACAGAAATGAATCCCAATTGTTCCATAATGCCAGAATTTCATTAGTCAGGTTTTTTTATTTGAAATTATGCAGAGTAGCCTTATCAAAACTATACTAAAGTCATGGAAGCTGTCACGTTTTCCGTGAATGGTTTTATTTAAAAAAAAAAAAAAAATAAAAAATCAATTAATCAGTCGCTGATTCTTTTTAAAATACTGACTTCCTTGTACACACCATTATTAGTAAATATACATTTCCTCTCTGGTTTTGACAAAGAAATGTATCCTGCTATGCCTATGGAGAGGGGATACTACTTGAAGATTCAATTTAAATCAACAAAAAAAGACTGCTGTTACAAACAAAATCAATTGCACTTTTCTGAGCTTTTTTTCTATCAATATAAAACCTGTAATTCAGTTTTGCCTTGTTTGCTTTGACAAGCAGTTGCTTGTGTTTCTAGTGGCCTGGCACACCGGCTTTGTTGAAACCGAGACAACAGTCAGTACGTATGGGGAGGAGCCTAAAATAAACATCTAAAAGAAATCCTCTTCTGAGAGGCATCCAACATGTAACAAATTAAATTTTATCACGAGTAATATGCGTAGCAGAGAGCTGGTTTCATTAGCTAGTATCAGCTGCCTGAATAGTTGCTCTGAGGGTACAACATCAGGGAGATTCCTTTTCACCTTCTGGGCTGGTTTTGGCTGGGGCAGAGTCAATTTTCTTCACAGTAGCTAGTATGGGGCTATGTTCTGGATTTGTGCTGAAAGCAGTGTTGATAAGACAGAGATGTTTTTGTTACTGCTGAGCAGTGCTCACACAGAGCCAAGGCCTTTTCTGCTTCTCCCCCCAACCCACCAGCGAGCAGGCTGGGGGGGCACAAGAAGTTGGGGGGACACACAGCCGGGACAGCTGACCCCCACTGACCCAAGGGATATTCCAGACCATATGACGTCAGGCTCAGCACATAAAGCTGGGGAAGGAGAAGGAAGGGGGGACGTTCGGAGTTACGGCGTTTCTCTTCCCAAGTAACCATTAACACGTGCTGGAGCCCTGCTGTCCTGGAGATGGCTGAACACCTGCCTGCCCATGGGAAGTGGGGAATGAAGTCCTGTGGTGGTGAATTTCTTTCCCCCTCTCCGGGCTGATTTTCGAACTCGGGAAGGCTCGCTAGGCCTTAGCATAAGTGTCACGAGTCGGGCAGTGAAGCGACCCTTGGCTGTGCCAGGAACTCTTCCGCAGCGAAGACAGGGAGATACGCTGGGCGTCTCCAGGACTCCTGCTGCCCGGCGGAGGCGGGGGGACGGGAGCAGGGACAGCCAGTTCTCATAACGATCCGCGGCCAGTTCTCTCGCATAACGACCTTCAGACATTACGGTCCTCCCCTGACAATCTTGGAGCATCCCGTATCTGTGTTTTGAGTTGTTCTCAGTCTCGGAATTTTCCAGCGCAGCTGGGATTCTAGCAATTTGTTGATGACAAAAGTCAATCGTCTCCCGATCCCAAACCCATAAAGAGCGGAACTGAGTGAGGCCCTTTGAGCTCTCCTGGACGGCAGCGGGCTGCAGCCAGCATCTCCCTCTGAGCGGGACGCCTCTCGGAGCTCGCAAGCTCTCCTGTTTGCAAAAATCGGAGGTCTGTCGCCGAAAGCCAACGTGACCTGGGCTGATTCTCTTCGCTCCTTGAGGATCGACCCTTTGCCCGTTGAGACGAATGCCACAGCATTCGACATGAATATTTCCACTGACCTCAAGGGGAATTTTTAACAGATAGACCTCCTTTTCTCTCTTATTCTCTATATGTATTTCTCTTAGCGTCTTTATGCACGCGTGTGTACTAACCTGACAAGTCTATAATAAGTAAGTGATAGCAAGTATATATTATGTTATAGCAAGTATATTATAAGATGTTAAGTAAGTTATAGAAGATACAAGTTAATACTTTAAAATTTATACTTAAATTACTGTCATGATTTTTATTCAACTGTGAAAGAATTTTAGGCTGCAATTATACTGACAATCCCTTTAGATATAAACTGTTGACCAAGTCTGGGACTAGGAGTCAATCTAGCTGCACCTAGACTCCGGCAGGAGTTTAGAAAGCAAGGGGGTCTTCTCTGAACCTCGTGACTCAACAGGAGGGTTTCTCTTACTGTTTCCCACATTCCCTTTTACCCTATTACATTTTCAGTCCCCACATACATAAGTTTAGTTTGATTCTAATTTAATTTTCCTGTATGCATTTCATCCATGTACTAAGTAATAGAGTGAACCTTGGCATTGAATTCTGTGAAGTCGCACTGTTATACAAATTTGTATTAAATAATTTTTCTGTTGCTAATACAATTGGAGGTGATTCTTTAAGTGATCCGAACCCCTCTCTCTCATTTTTAATCCCCCCCGCGACAAGTCCTTGTTTTGCTTTGCTTGGGCATGTGCAGCTTTTGCTTTACCTATTAAACTGTCTTTATCTCAGCCCACGAGTTTTCTCACTTTTACCCTTCTAATTCTCTCCCCCATCCCACCGCGGCGGGGGGGGTGAGCAAGCGGCTGTGTGGGGCTTAGTTGCCGGCTGGGGTTAAACTGCGACACCTTCTCAGAATGGCAAGTATCAAAACATCTAGTTCATATTTTAACTAAGCTGAGTTTGCACCTTCATCACCCTACAGGATGGAGGACAAATTCCTGCAAATCCACTTTTACTATTTTTCCTCTAGTTTAATTTAAAAACATGGGAGCACAGAAAATTCCCTAGGTAAAAATTTTTAGCTGATAGGTATGAAGAACATGAATCTGGGTTATAGGAATTTGAAAGGACAGCTGGCTTAATGCAGTTTACTTTGAGAATCAACCAATGTCTAGGCGTTTTGTCACAAATGATTGTTACACTGTCTAAAGTCTCATTTCTATGAACTTAATGACTATAGTAAACAGAAGTGCTTTGCCTCAGTCTGATGCATAGGTTTGCTTTCTAAAAGTCCCCAATACTTACCAATAAGCAAACAGCAAATTAATTGTATTTTTTTATAACTTCAAAAACGTGAAAAAACACACAAAATTAAATCTGATTGTTACAAATTAGCACCATTGCCACAGCTAGTAGTGTATTGTAGGTTATCAATATTACCTCAAGCTGTGTATAAAAATCACATACAAGAAACTATTTCTCTTAAGAAATTTCTTTCTGCTTCTCATCATTAAGATTAATTTAATGTACTCTGAGCACAAACTTCTGTGAAAGATTATTGCGTGGAAAGTAAATTGTAAGATAAAACACAAAATAGATCATATTATATGATATACATGTCATAGAGTTTCTTGATATTGATGCTAAAACAACCCCAACATTAAAAAGCAGCTTTAGTCAAACTGAGAAAGAAAAGTGAAAAATTAACCTTTAAAAGAATACTCATGTATTTTTAAGTATGATCACGTTCTCATACATGTGCATTAAGAATATATTGAACAAAAAGGCCTACCATTTTCCTCATCTGACTTATTTTCATTGTCGGAGTCGGTAAGCGTGAGAGCTGAGTTTTCACGACTTGACAGACCGGAACTTCGCCTGGATTTGATCCCTCTTCCCCACAGCCTGATGGCATGCTCCGGAGACATTCCTCCCTCCGTGTCTGAGTCAGCATCAGAGCCGGTGCTCAAGGAATAGCCTTGATGGAGTATTCCTATGTCTGAGCAGTAGCCGCTTCGATGGGGAGAGGGCTCACAGATTCCTAGTTCTGCAAGGGTGAAGTTTGTTCCTAGAAGGGGAATTAAAAAAAAAAAAAAAAAAAGAAAAAAAAAAGAAATTTAAAAGCTAGGGGATTTATTTTAAGTTGGAAAATATCAGACTTTTTTTATTTCTGTTAACTATGCTGCATAAGCCTCTGTAATGAATTACATACAGAAATCTCTGGTGCTCAGATCTAGCAACTTAACTAAAACATATTGAATATAGTTAAAATGGATGAAATACAGAAAACAAAGGTAGGAAAGGTCTTTAAATTTTAGGTTACTATTTTGGCCCCAAATAATTAATCACTTAGGTATGTGATTAACATAAAGCTCATGACAAGAGCTAATGACATGACCTGCTTTATTATGTACCTAACCTTATATTTATAGGACCAGAGCATGAGCTTTGAAGTTGAGCATTTGATTACTCAAAAAGAGAAATTTTTTCTTATGAAGCTAATTTTCTCATACACAAGTCTTCCATAGAGATAGGATTTTTAATTCTAATTTTCATATAGTTTCCTATTTCATAGAAAATAAACATTTCTTTGGGAAAACAGAGTTTACAGATCAGGATCACTTGAAAGAATGCAAATTTATCAGCAGTGTAACATGAAAGCTTGTCACCAGCTTTGCACTTTTACATTTGGTGAGATTGATAGTTTAATATCTGCTATAGAAATCAAGATAGACCTTATAATCATTGTAATGGTTTTCTACCTTTTTTCACCATATTCAAGAATAAAGTGTGCATTGATACCAAAATCAGGAGGACATTGGGTTTAAAGGCAAAACTTTCAGGAACAATGTCAAAACATGTGACCTTTAGCAGTTAATAACGAGTCAGTGGATAAAGTCTCATACATTTTTAAAGCACATGGAGTCCCCCAGGGTTCGCGGAAAGTATAGACTTGCTGGCTGAATTCTGCTTATGTATTTGTTTCCTACAGTAATGAACAGGATGGTAAAAAAATATAGGGAAATATTCACTGGTCTTGAAGGCTTTCAAAGGTTTTGAAAAGCAGTCATTTTAGCTTCATTACATTGGGCTCAAAATGAAGAACAAAGACAGACTGAAGTCACTGGCAGTATAACTGCCAACTATTTAATTAATTTCTTAATTCAGAGGGAAACTAGATCTCTGGTCTGTTTTTCTAAAAACGTAGTTTTATTTTTTCCAGAAGTAGTTTATATTTTCTCCTCTTCCTCTATATATTTATCAGAATGAAGCTATACAATGGATGTTCATACACTAAATAAAAAGCACACTTAAGTGTCTTCTATTAACAAAGACAGTAACTTTTTTTTTTTTTTTTTTAAGTGTTAGAATTTCTTTCACAGATTAGCCAGGAAAGATCATACAGTATTAAATCTATCTATCTGGTTCATCTATCTGTATCAGCCCTCTCTAGTTTCACACCTAGCTGTTAAAGTATTTTTTGGATATGGGATGTATGCACACATCTGCAGAAAGTAAAACTGGGCCCTACTTAACTTTTATTCCTAGATCTCATCAATTAAAGGAAGGTAATGGATTTCTTCTGGAAGACTGAGCTACATCTTCATCCAGCAACAGCTAGACAGCAATATTGAGCATGACAGGAGGGAGAAGACATGCTCTCTTTCACCCCTAGGTTAACCCGTAAACAGGCCAGCAGCAAGAGAGTGGCCAACAGCTTCAGGTAAAGAAGTATCACTGCCTGGATGCTTCTAAAGAAACGAAGCATTTAGTGGCAATGTTTAAAAAGATTATAAAAAGGCTGACATTAAAAAAGTCAGCTCTTTTTCATCAACACCAAATTAACCTGAACCCTCCTAGTTAGGAGTATATTTTAACCTGCCTTCTAATATTTATTCTAGTAATCAGAAATTTTGTGGTTTAGTCAAAAGCAGTGAACTGAACAGTCCTAAAAATGAGCTTCTCAAGTGCACTTCAGTCTAGACATTTTTTGCCTTTTTTTTTTTTTTTTTTTTTAGTAAGTAAAGAGCTCTGGCATGACAGATGAAACAAAGCTACTTTTAAAGAAAATGTAAATTTTAATCAGGTCCAATTTCAGTAGAAGACATTTAACAAAAGCAGCTTGATTGATTAGAGTTTTGTTTTAGCCACATGAGCAAACTAACCTTAGACTCATAAAAAAAAAAGGTCAAAACCAACCCAAAATATAAAACATATATAAAAAATTGAGTGAACTAAAGCCTACTAGCCCCAAGCTTTCTGACCTACACAGGCAGAGTGCATCTTGACATTAAATACATGTTAAAATTACCAAACTCATCATGAAAGTGAAGTTTTTCAAGTTTTCTTGTTTGCTGTTGGCATAAATGTCTACAAATACACACCAATTATGAATATATTAGCTTAATTAAGCTGGTTTACATACACGGTATAGCTTTTTAATGATATTCTGTGGATTTTAACAGCCATTACAAGCCCAAATGATTTTACTCTGATTAGCATCCTGTATTGACGTCAGAATCTGACTATAACATCTGATGCAAAAAGCAATCTGCAAAGAAATTCTTACTTTATTTGTCTGAGGAAAATGGTAAAGGCATTGAAAGTGTAAGGAAAATACAGTATTGACAGAAATCATTCATCCATTTCAGTTTTATTCTCTGGGAACTTGGCATCATCCAGAAACATGGAGAAAAAGATTTGAAAACTGACCAAATTCAAAAAATTTGAGAAGTGGATCAGATCAACTCAAGAACACAAATGGAATCAGCCTCTGGGAAAGCATTTTCTATCCTGCTTCTCAGAAATCTCCTTACAGTCTTACAACAGAAAATCTCCAGCATCCTGATGATAGACATGAAATATTCTAGAGATTTCCTTCTCCAGCAAAAACATGTTCTTCTCTGGTAGAGTCTAAGTTAGTTTTATTTATTAATTTTCAGTGTTTGCTTCTGCAAAATATGTGAGACTGTTCTGTAAGACAGCATACAATGGCCGAATAACTTGTCCTTGGATACCAATAGGTAACCACATAAGAACATATTTTGGAGACATTTTTCGCATCTATATACATACGTAGATTTTATATATACATACATATATAAACCCATTTTTCAGAGAAATATTTTATATTTAAATATATAAAAATGTATCTATATATATTATACTTCTTGATACCTTCATAGCCCTTAAGTTATTGTAAAATCTGAGGAAAAGGAGATAGAAACACTACAGTTACGTTCTCTAGACCTATTCTTGATCTGGATCATATTCTCCTACATGCCTCATTTCTCTAAAATGAAACTGTCCACTTCTCTTGAATAACGTATGAACTGCTTTCACTAATATAATATTCTCTTATTTGCTCAGCCATTATTGCACATTAAGGTATTAATGGCATTAGTAGACTACCCTTGTAAATTCAGATAATGGATAAATACAGTTCTGCATGCACAGAAATCATTTGTTCAATAATTCATAGCAGAAAGAACCCTACTATTACTTTGCAAATAAAGTATAGTCTCACAAATAATGAGAAAATATCTAACCCATTTCATATCCGCTCAGTATCCTGGCAGGATACTCCCTGTGGGATCCTGATGACGGCAGGGTTACCAAGAACACTGCAGCCCTCGTCGTCCCCACTGCCAGTAGAAACTGCAGCACCTATGGGCTGGAGTGAGGAAACGGACACAGCCTGGCCTGGGGTTAAGGTTTAGCGTCTCCTTCAAGAAGTACTTTTCTTACAGCTCTTTAAGTGATTAGGAGATCAAGCAAACCAAGACCTCCCAGAAGAAAAGCGAAGGAAGGGGGGCAGCAGTACCTGTTGCTTGCCATGCCCTGGGAATTCAAATTGTACCGCTGCGTATTCACAGAGAAAAATCTGCTCCATGAGCTAAAGTGCACTACGAGCACTAGCAGTCAAAGCACATGGATGCCTTCTGACGGTGTTACACAGCATGCTCTACCTCTAGGGCTTGCATGGAGTTGGGAGTAACTGCATTTTACTGAAACTTCACTTGCAAAGTAGGACTGAAATGTGCAGGCAGAATCCGTTCTTGCCCATTCAAAACTTAAGGGTGTTTTCTTTCAGATTCTTGTAGTATCTACTACATTGCTGGTGATACTAAATGAAAAGAGATAAATAACATCCGATCTTTATTGGTGGAAAAGAAAAAACCTCTTTCTCATGAAGAACACACCACACAGAAAAAAAAAACCCTCACAAGGTTTTTTGCTTTTTCATGTGTAAAAGAGCTTACTAGCCTCCATCCTCAGTCCCTTCATCTCCACCTGCAGAAATCACTAGACCATTTTCATTAAAGAAGTTAATACGAGCTGTTCCCTTAAGGTGTATGCAATCTTTCATACAGAAATAGACCAATAGCATACTAGTTTTGAAGTGTAGTATGTTATGTACTTGATCATCATTGCCCATAATCTACATGCTGTGAATAGTCCCTCAATGGAGTAGAAAAGAAGATGTTTTCCTTTTAATTAGTACATTACTTCTATTATCTTTTGAGCACATCTCCTTTTACAGAAATTTACTACTGAAGTTATTTAGTATATAATACTTACTAAAAGTGTGTTTAATTCAATGATGTACAATTCTACTCATCATCTCAGTGAAGACTAGAAAGCATTACCATATAAGCAAAGGTTATTTTCACCTAACCTCTCGGCAGAGGTCTTATTTGGGTCATTACAAATTGCATGAATTGCCCTTCTGAAGATTAATCTAATCCAGCTGTGATCGCTACAAGATGCCTCAGAGGAAGATATCTGAAACCAGTAATGCACAGATATGATAAATTTGCCTTCAACACTAGATCAGCAGTTCAAAACTGGGCTAAGTCTAAAATCAAAAGGATAAATATCACTTAGATTCTTTGCTACTATAATCAATTACAAGAAGTAAGGATAACAAGAATACATTCATTTAAGATATTTCATCCTTTCTCAAAATTTTGTTATGTTCATAGCTATAATGATTTTTGCTGGCACAAGTACCACAATTTAGCTCCAATCTGCAGTATATGAAGAGGTCGTTCCTCTTAACAAACTCTGATGCACACTTAATTTTTCTCAATTCTTTATGCATTCATTTATTATAATGACAGGGACAACAGATGATTACAATCTCATTTTTTAATCTACTTACTGTAGCCATTTTTAACATTTACCCTTTTTACTCATCTTCCTTATCCGATAAACAACTGCCATCTTTTTAATCTGCTGTATTTCACCTGTTTCAATACTATTCTTTTTCCCATGGTTAAAGATCCTGTTCTACAAAATGTTTTACTTAATTTTGTTTCTAATTCTACACTATCAGATACTCCAAACTGAGACTTCAAACCTATGCTGAGGGATACACTACTGCCTTCCTGCATTTTTATAGCTTTTCTACTATTTTATTTAGGAATTTTGAAAAAAATTGTATTAATATAAGTCCTTTATTTTATAAATGTCCCTCTCCCCTCCCCCACCTCCCTCTTTGATGCATCATTATAAAATATACTGCATCTTTCTGGTGGTTTAAATATACTTACATCAGAAGTATCTTTTCTGTGTAACATACAGGAATTTTAACCACGTAATCACAATGAATAGCCTCTGTGTCAAATCTAATACTAGCATGAAACATGCCTGGAAAATTCTCTCTCTTAACATCATTGATCTCACAATGACTGCAATATTCCATTTCTGAAGAAAGCACAAATCCAAAAAGAAAAGCACAAAGAAAAGATAAGCTCTTCTTTCACTGTGATCCCTCCAAGTAGAGGAAACAGCCCCCGGCTTGGGAGGCCAGGTAAGAGCGAGCAGATACTAGCCACCCTAGCCACGACACTCATCAGCGTACAGCAGGTTTATGGGCTAGCTCTTCCTCCCCGTTGTAATATTCGCAAACGTGATTACATAAACTGAACTGTTTACCTGAACTCTCCTAACACTCCTCTTTCCTAACTCTCTATCCATTTTCCCCTGATAATAGTCCTTTGGTAGCGTGGGGAAGGGGCAGCGTAAGCTCCTGTGGAATGAACTCTCCACTGATCAAACACTAAAAATACCTGAGAATGGATTCCTTAGAAACTAGAAAGCAACAATAATAAACAAGCTATACCTTGTTCTAGGTTTTAAAATCTATTGCTGGGGTTTAACAATAGCAGGACGTCCTACATGTTTCTGTTACTGCCTACTAAGAAGATTCGCAGATGACATATTTTCATGTAAGATTATTAAATTCTAGGTATTGCTAGTCAGGAAAGTGAAACATTTTATAGCTAAGTGAATGTGAACTTTCACCACTTAATGATGATAAATCTTACTTTCATAGAGCACATTTGTGACAAAGCCATCAGGAAATGCTTTACAGATGTTACTGAGAAGTATGAGAATACCACAGAGGTCTTGATGCCCATCTCCAATGTGCTGTCACCCAGCCCGCACGTGCATATGTACATACACACGCCACTCTGGTAACACTTGCTACAATTTAGAATATACATGTACATTGCAAAATTTTGTTACAAATACTAACACAGTAGTATGCAGACAACATTTTTTAAAATTCAATAGAAACACAATGGTTTTCCTCAATGTGAAACTCCGGCAGCCCCGGTCCCTTCTGCAGCAAACTGACTAGAAGCAGTAAACAGAAATCCATACGCACATTACAACACGTGGTTTGAATTTGAAATATATTTTCTAGCTTCTCTCATCAATGACAGCAAAATCCTTTAATTGTCTTTTTTATAATCCTCTTTCTGCCTTGCTTCTTTCTGACTCGGAGATTCCCAAGCCTAATACCAGGATACAGATGTTTCTCTTTTTGACAATAAGGCTGTTGACAGTATTAATACAGTAGATTCATATCCACTTAAAAAAATTATAAGGTTTATAAAACCAGGCATCTAATGAGATTTCACTCTAGCTCACAATATTACATAACCTTCAGTTATGTGATCATATTCTGTTTTTTCAGTAAAATTTCCTCCTTTGGTGAAATGACTGTGGAGCTACTCTCATTTTTTTTTTACCTTCCTCATTCAGTCTTTATATACCAAATAGAGAATACAGTATTTTTAATTACTTCATACACATTTTCTGCGGTTGTGCTGAATGTAGTCTCTGAGAACGCCTCAAACACTACTTTCTTTATCTTCACCTCCTTATGAGGTGAGCTTTTATCATCCCCATTTTATAGCTTTTAAACTAAGGAAAGGGAGAATAGAACAGCCTCTTTCCAGAGCACAAACTAATTTTGGCAGAACAAATACCATCTAAAAATTGTATTTCTGGTATCACCTTATGGTGATGAACTTCTTTTTAATGATATGCTGGTTTAGGGCAAACTATGCATTTATCGTTTTCTCCTCAAATGCTGATGTTGATTAAGGACAAAATTAGATTTGGGAGGACAAGAGGATGGAGCTAGGTGGCAAGTATTTATTATCTACCCAACGCAGCCCAGGTTAAAATGTAATTCTTCAGGCTAACGTTTTACTTTCTTAGGCAGTCTTTCATTTATTGTAAGCTTTCCAACTTTTCCAAGCTCTGAGGAATGGTAAAAGGAGAACAGCTTCATTTATTACAAAGGGATGTGTTATTCCTACAGATCTGTCCGTTCTGAAACCTGAAGGAGACAGGAAAAAAACTACGCACTTCTGTAAGCAATCGCTCTGCTCTCCTCTGCTGCTTTGCCCTTCTGCGTTCTGCCTAGGCGCACTTCTCCTCCTCCTCCTCCTCGCTGATTAAGTGCCAGCAGAAAGCAAATTCAGGGCTGAGCCCGCCCTGTTACTGCCCGTGCGGTGCCGGCAGCGGTGCAGGAAGAGCAGCTATGGGAAGGTGCTGCTCAGACCCGACCCGCGGGCGGGCAGCAGCTCCCCGGCACACGTGCAAGCTTTCATCAGTTCTGCAGGCAAACTCCAGCAAATCTATCATATTTCTGCAGAGACGCGGAGACAGAGAGCAGGGAAAGGTTTTCCAAACTTGGAATCTCCGATTCAAAGGATGGAGATACTTCAGTTTAATGAACACAACGGTCACGTGATGTTTCCGCTGCAAGCAAAATAACGTATTTTCTCTACCATCGTTCTCAGAACCAGTCAGGTACTCCCTCCTGTCCGGTCTCCAAACAAATCAACCCAAAGTAGACAGAATTAATGGCAAATTTCAACCTAAATACTTCGATCTATTGAAGTTTTGAGGTGTTACTATAAGAAATGTATGTAAACTCAAGTATACGCAACGCATTAACACGTAAATAAGAACTTCCTTTCTCAAAGCAACTTTAGGCCTCTCCATGTATCTACTTATCTCCAGTAGTATCATCTACCATTTAAAAGGCAATGACTGTTTTGTGATCAAAATCAAATTAAAAATCCATGGGGTTGTGTGTGCTAAACGTGCACAATGTATACCTGTATTTCCATAAGCATGTGCCGTGTCAAAGATGGCATCCTGGGCAACCTCCAGCAGGAGGGGAAAAAAAAAAAATCTGCTCTTTTTAGGGCTACTTAGTGTGTAATAAGACAATGAGTATGACCAGTAATCTAAAACAACTCTAATCCTATTTTCTACACTTTTTGTTAAAGTGACAAGAAAACGGGAGTAAAGTTTTATGTTTAAAACTACAACAATACACTTTTTTCCTATGTGAACGAGACTCGAAATGCTTCCACAGATGTGATAGTAGACATTTTAGCATTCCAAAATTAGTTGTGTCACATTACTCATGTCCCAATACGTTCACAAAATTACAAAGTTAACAATTGGGCTGTTGTGCAGCATTGGGGACTAGCAGAAACTAACTTCCACATACTAAAAAGAGAGACTGAAAGCAACCCACAAAAACAGTAACTGGGGGAAAACCAGCACAGATTCTGTTCTTTTCATCTGTGAAGTGTAGGCAACAACATTGTGCTAACACAACTGTCCAAACGATATAACGTACCTCTGCAGTGACAAATACTGCATTTTGGGGATAAAATCTGTACCAATTCACAGCTATGTTCTGTTATACATTCCAACAAGAATGTGGTTATCAATGACTAAAATTCTGTTCCTATTATTTTTTCTTTTACAAGCAGCAGAGAAAGAACAGAATATGAAGCTTCGTGGCAAGTAATGTTGTTCTTGCTGTAAACTTCCCAGCTCCTGTCCCAACATCATCAAAGTAACAGTGGTTTTTGGAGGGGGTTTGTGTTGGTTTTGGTTTTTTTTTTAATAGAAATTTATGAAAAGGAGTTAAAGTGCATATTTTCTATTCCCAGTCGAAAATGACGCAAACTAGGGAATAATTTTGTTATATGCCTGTTTCTTCTTTAGAGAACATAAATTTCTAAATCAAATTCACCACAGAAGCACAAAAAAGATAAAGAATATACTGCATTTGTGTACATAAAGTGATTGCTACCATAAAAAAAAACACAGAAAGAATTATTTTCAAATTGCTTTTTCATGTTAAACAACCTGTTTAACACCTGATAATATCTCCTGTCACACTAGCATAGTATTTTACTATGAAGGAATAACAACAACAGCTCCATGGAAAATGCAAACTTCAAAGAGGAGTCAGTTTTAAAGATAGTACAAGGAAAGAATGAAGTGCTATCCCAACAGAGAAGAGCTAGCATTTACTATCTGTACTGTCTATCCATGTTCGCAATGCACAGTTAGGCTCATTTGGCACAAAGTAGTACAATAATTAGACCATGGTACCCACAGAATCTAAAATCTCAGTTTCCACCACTAAAAAATGGTATGAGTCATTTGCATTCTAGTCTAGCTCATGAAGATGCTGGTCTTCTGGTGTAAAAGCATTTTAGTCATGTCAGAAAAGGACAGTGAGTTCTCCTTGGTCTCCAGGAAAAAACCCAACAACTCAGTTGACCATAAATATACAGATATGAGTACTTTTGGATAAAATCACTATACAGCTACTAATCTTCATTGATACACGAATCTGAGTTCAATTATTAAGAAAGATTTCTATGAAAATCTGTAGGAAACTACCAGAGGATAAATTAGCTGGTGATAATTTGCTGAATTCATCAAAAGCCTTTTCTTATTTTTATACTGTTAAATCAAGATTTGAAAAGCAGTAAAAAATAAACCACTGTTCATGACTTGATAAATAAGCTGTGCTCTCAAGAAACAGTAAAAGTCACAGGTAATAAGCTTTCATACTTTCATAACTGTTTAATTGGGAACTCTTGAAAAACCTGAATCAGCTGTCATCACAGATGAAACCTTAATTGTTTTCTTTTATACCTTGCTTCACAAGTTAGGAACATGGGTAGTCTATATTTTATGAAGGTCCCCAGGCACACATAAAGATTCCTTAGCTCTAGCAGCTGTCAGCTGTTTAGTCACAAGGTGCTTCTTCACTGTAAACATCATGTCACCTAGAAATAATGGTAATGTAAATTGTATCCTGTACAGTAGAATAAAAGAAGTTTAAACCATTATTCAACTCGCAACTTTTGTGTTTACATTCTGAATGATGTTGCTCATAACAGGTTTTAGAAATGCCAGAGATGCCAGCCTTTAACTCTGCATTTCTAATCCTGCTAGGAGGACAACCAACAGATCAATGTGGATGACTTTGAGGACTGATAAAGGAATTCATCTAAAATGGAAAGAAGAGCTTCCCCCAAAATTCAAACAATTTAAATGGAGCATCATATGAATTAAAAAAGCATACTGAACAAATCCATATAAATTTTATGCCAAACTTAAAGAATAATGAAATTAAAATCATTTGAGCATTATAATTTTGAAGAAAAGAAAATATTATAATCAGGTATCAAGGAAAACAGATTAAGGTCTTTGAGACAGTATACCTACTAGGAAACAGACACAGCCACATTTTCTTTTATTCATCATTTGTGTTCATTTTATGAAGAGATCAGGAAACGTCTTTATTTATTTGATTGAATTATAAATTGCTTTCAGCTTTTCATTTTTAATCCTAGTAAAATAATTAGTTATTTTCATGGCCAGTCAGTTGTGGTATTATAAATGGAACAGCTGGCACCAATTCAGATTACTATTGGTCCTGAACTTTGCTACAGATGAAATACACACCCTTAATACAGGATTTCTTTTATCTACCAATAGACTATAATTTGTAGACTGCACATACAATCGCGAACACAGAAACTGAGTGCATCCTGGCCTTTCTGGCTGTACAAGAGCTGCAATGTTATAGGCAACAGAGCAGCAGATCCATCAGTTCCATTGCTGGAACTGACTGGTCTTACCAGGCTTCTGCAGCACTACGGAAGGAAGAAATATAACCTCCTTCCACGCACCTCTTTTCCTTCCCCACAGTGGCATTTTCCGCACACAGAGAACACACTGCTATCCTGACTTTTTTTTGCTAGTCACTGTAAATCCAAGTGCAACATCTTCATTTTAGCCTGTTGCACTTGGGCCACTGCGCTGGCAGGCGCACGCTGTTCTAACATTCTCTTCCTACCTCAGAAGCACAGCTCTGCTTGGTTAATGCGATCTGTTTCTCTATTTTATCTAAAGTTTTGTCTGTTCCAGTGGTTTAGAATTTCAGTTCCCGTATTTAAATTTTAATTTAGATTACTTTTCCCTTCTTCTTCTTCAATGAACAGAAGTGAAGATTTGTAGTATGTGCCAATGAAGAGCTTATAGATGATGTGTATTCTAACTTTCTGCTGTTTGAAACTATGTCTTTGTTTTTATAAAACTCTATTTTAATAATAAGGCCAGTTGTTGCCCTTCTGTTGTCCTTTCCCTTCCATTTTTGTCTAAGATTCGAAGGACTGCTGGCACTGACTTTAATTTGGTTAATAACAGAATGGAGATGCAAATGTGCCAAGCAGTAAGTTGAGCTCCAACCACCACTTCAGCACTGAGTTTAACAGGTAGCAGTGTGTGATCTTCTGAAGAGGCAATGTCAAGATACCTCAACTAAAACTACGATTCTGTCAAATCTTCTTTTATGTGTGGGAAAATGTTGACCCTGATTTTTAAAAACTTTTTTTAAAAAACACATTTTCCCCCACTAGGTCAACTATTCTACATAAGAACCAGTTGTAATAAAAAACACTTTACTACCTAGCCCTTCTCTATTGCTTAGTTCTACACTAAATATCTTCAGCCTAAAACCAAAAATCTTAGTGAGGTGTTATTATTAGGAGATAACACAGTAAATACTACAAAGAGACCCAGACCAAAATTTGGTTCATTTGAAAGAGAGTTACTGTGCAGGCAGTGTTGTCTGACTACTTTTAACACACATGTCATCTTGCTTTGTAAGTGCCTTTACTTGCTTAATAAGTGCCTTGCAGATCAGGTGAAATGATAAATTCACATCTCACTGATAAAAATCAAGTATACCTAGGTATCGGACGATGCCATTAATATTTTTATTAATGTTATTACTACTACTATTATTATTTACTTTGCAGACTCCAATTATAGAATTCTTTGGATTTAACAAGAGGGAGATTAGATTGACTATTCATTAATCCTCACACTAGTTCACACTTTTTAACCTACCAACCATTTTCAAAGCAGCACTTTAGGCTAGTTCACGTATTTCCTTTTCGGCTATATGGGAGTCACAGGCAGTTTTCAACCTCAAGTCAGGTTTGTTTTGAAAGGGAGTATGGAGAAGGTAAGGACAGGACTGAAGACTAGGGATGGAAAAAAATCTCCTCTCTCCTACTGACAGGATACCTTGGATGAGAGAGCTTGCCCCTTCTGCTCCCAGTCTCTTATTTCCATTATGTGAATACTGACAGAAATCCTGTGGCTGTGTGGTACTGTTGTATATCTCTTGCCTGTGGCCTTTCAGTCACTGTCTTATCTGAAAAAATTATTTTCTTAATTACTGGTGTGATAGAGCACACGAGCAAAGCTGGTCAGTAGCTTCTGATGGCTTAAGCTACCATGACAGGCTCTGGATACTTCACAGATTTATCCATCACTTTCAGACTGATGAACCTTTGATTCAGCTAAGCATATTAAAACTTGCCAGCACATCTATTTAAATTTCAGATCTGTGGTTCTGAAAGGCATTTGGTTGCTCTATTTTCTTCTTTGTCATTTTCTTAATGACTTCAGAACAGGGAACAGGCATGCATGTTGGAAAACTACCCTTGATTTAAGTTCCCCTACAACTTACTTTCGTCATGGAAACAGAACACAGCATATGTTTTATAGCGCTTTTTTTTTTGTATACTTTTTTTTTTTTTTTTTTTAAACTGGGAATATGGCAAACAATATGCACGGATATACTATCAAGGAGAAAGCCATTTCACCCTTCAATGGGAAAGCCAAAAGAAAGAACCCTCAACCCAAAATAGTGAACAACCTAAAAGTTTCCAAGGATTTCAGATCTGGAAAGTCAAGAGAGAAATCTATAGCTAGATAATGAGAAATGTACAGTACTGATCAACCGTGGTCCTGTACATCATTTTAGGGATAACTTTAAGAAGTCCAAAATGGGGGACCCACAAATCAAGTCATTCAAAGTCAACTATGTTCTCTGTAGTGTGGAAAAAACCAGGGTTTTTTAAAGCAGAAATAATCTGCACAAAATCATAAAATGGTATGAAAGGTGGCCTGGTAAAAATCAAGCACTGAACTAATCATATTCCTGTTGATTCTTTTTAAAATCACTAATATCTAAGAATATATTTGAAAATGAGCTCTAAAGTGAAGTTGCTTTTAAAATTAAATGCAGGATAACATGCACGGACGCCATGTACCACACGTCCTCAGGAACTACTCGCCCAAATAAATACTGTGCACTGACCACAGACGTATCAGAATTTTCCAGTGTGGTTTTGTGGGCTGGAGTGCTCTTGTTAGCACTGTCTGTCCTCCATCGCATAGGACTGGCTTCACCAGTCACATCTAGCCACAATTAGTAAAGCCTGACTTCAGAGGGCTGGTAGCAGAAAATTTGTGAACAGGGAACTGAAACAATCATCATCAGGCATATGCTCTCTTCTAGCTAACCCACCAGAGCCATATTAAAATGAGAAAAACACTGTCATTTTGTTTCCACTTTGCCTAAAATTGTGGTGTTTTATCTTTGACCTATTTAACAATACTTGCCTCTTCAGAGTTCCACTGCAGGCACAGCACACAGCAAATGGGTAATGCTGCCGAAAATTTGCTTCCATTGCAGGCTAATGCCACTGCTATTCTTTTATCAGCTTTTAACACTTCTGTTATCAGCAAATTGCCCTTTTTGGAGGGGGGGAAAAGAACCCTACAGAAGTCTGCTTTTATGAACGCCTCAAGCCTTCAAAATTAACAGTGAGAATCTTGTGGTCACTGTATACTCCCATCTTAGGAGCAGCTGTGGCACTGTATAGTTTTGGTATTAAGTACCGTCAAGCTTCCTTTCAAGCAAAGAACTATTTATCTACTTAACACAGAACATAACCAACTTTTGTAAGTTTCATATATTACATTTATTTCAAAATGCTTGGCATTATTAATCTTTTTTATATTGCTAATATAAAGATTCTGCTTCAAAACCTAAAAACCCAGAAAGTTTATTTTTTTTCTCTCTTTTTTGCATTGCATGCACTGATGAACTAGCCTGCTCAGCAAGCATTTAACAGATTAGACACTTGAACATGGTTTCAGGCAATGCTCTCTCATGTTTCTGCGTATTGCCTGATAAACACTTCAAAGTAAACCGCTCATAAATATGAAATGAAAAGCCAAGAAGTCGTTATGCACAGCTTTGAGATACAAATCTCTTTATTCCCCTCTGAAGTGGAGTTTGATTGACATAATGAGTCATAGATCCTGTCCAGGGACACACTGCCTTATCCCCTTTTCCTCAGGAGACAGGGAGTCTTTAAAGAAATCCACTTCAGAACTTTCTGATAGACAGCTACAGAAAAGTTGAACACTACACAAATTTATTATTTTGTATTAATACCTACTTTAGCAGCTGTGACATATGTCAAAGATTGATTCCAAAGCCACGAACAGGCCCTAGCACCTAAACCTTTTAAAGGCCGCCAAAGCCAAGATGTATATTTTATCAAGTTATCACCGACACGGCAAGGCAGGCCTTGGATCTGCAAACAAAGGAAGACTTTTGGAGCCGGAGAGGGCCCTTGCTGAGCCAGGTACTGCGCCCTGCTGCTGCAGGGAACTGAATATCCACGGGGCCCCTTTGCCAGCCTGGGGGGTAACAGCTCCGTTCCCACCCGTTCAGGAACAGCTATTACTAACGGCGCGTCGTGAAGACACGGGTGAGCCCTTTTGGCTTGGGCGAGTCCGCTGCCAAGCCTCACACGTTCCCTCTGGTGTTTGCACCAGCAGCTCCGAACTGCAAAACTGCCTCTCGCGTAGTTGCAGCGCAGACCCCTCTACCGCCCGGCTCCACTGGCAGATGTGTCTGCCCTTGGGGCAAGAGGGCAGGGGGGAGGAGGAGAGCAGGGGCGGGCAGAGGAGAGAGGGGGTAGCCGGGGGATGCTATCGCCCCGAGGAAGCCCGTGTTGCTACGGCCTTCATCAGAAGGCATATTTATCAGGTACAGACACCTTATAGTCATTTCCTATACTTCACGGGTCTGTGCCATGAAAGAGGTTAAGACTTCCATGCGAGAAGGCAGTTACAATCATTCAGCCTGAAAAACCTCTGAAATGCTGATTTAGATACTGCTCTTAATAAATGAAACCCATATGAAAATGACAAAAGCTGTGGCACGTCTAATTGTTGGCCACTGCTATTCCACAAAACGTCTATTCCACAAAAAGTTGAGCTTCAAGCCACCACAGTGAAACTGCTAATCAGTAGCACCATAAACAAAATGATGATGTAATAAATTGCTACCCTACAATGTTATATTCACAACCTGCCTTTGTAGTATTTGTGGAGGTTTTTAGAATGAATCCAGCAAATACCTGCCTAAATTGAGATGCAACTTCTGGCACTTTGTTTGCTAGACATACTGTATGCATTAAATTATAAATTGTCACTGGCTTTTGTTAGTCTCTATTCCCTATGAAATAACTGTACATAAAGTATACAAGATCCACCACTCAACTTCGCTTTCTTTTGTTAATGGTAGTGCTATTATTAACATTAGACACAAGCCATTCACATAATTTATACAGTAATACATACATCATTAAGATTTAAAAAGCAACAGTAAAAAATTAGCTTAATTTGTGGTGTTCAAAATGCACTCAAAAATATTTTTATCTTGCCAATAAAAAAGTTACTAGCTATAAAAAAGCATACAGTGAGACAATGAAATGGTAAGAAGACTAAATATTAAAAGAACTGAATTCATATTACGTGTAAATAATGAAACATTCAAGCCTAGTTTTGCAGCAAAAGGCTGAAAGGGAGATTTAGAAGCTTAAGATGATGAAAAAGCCACAATGTGGTATCGCTATCCATCTACAAAGAACATTGCTGCCTTTCCTCAGTCCTCAGTGACTGAGATTACCAAGACATTATTTCTCCCTCTGAAACATTTATTGTTAAAAACTTTTACTATTGTTACTTATTGTTTGCAAATTGCAAACACATTTTGACCCTGGCCTATATATTGTGAGCACGCTTCCTTCTCTGCTGCATAGGATCATTCGCATCTTAAAACTTAACAGTTTGCACTGGCTTTTCTAATCGCTAGTAAGCAAAATATATTTACATCAAAATATAAATACATGAATTGCAGCAAATACTGAGCAAAACGGGGAAGTGCTGAAAAAGCCAAAAACTAAATTAAAGCTTAGGACTATAAACAGGCATTTTTCAATTTTGCAATTTTTTATTATGGATTGCCCTTTCTATGTAAACTAAAAAACTTTTGCCCAAATTGCAACTGTCTGTAACTATTTTGAATATTTGTGAGGAATCATTATCGTACATACAACTAAGGAATTATGGGCATGCATCTTGGCACATAGCTGAAAAAAACTGTATTAATTTTAACGCATGTATTATTCCAGTGTATTGTTGATAGATTGTCACAGTGAAAGGTAAATAAGGCATCTGAAATGTTCTGAATTACTGAAAGTCTTCACAAGATCTTCTGCAGCACTCACAATTCCTATGCAATTTACTTAATATTAGACATAAGATTAAAATTAGATACTTTAAAAAAGAACTAGACCCTAAAATAAACAATCCTTTCTGATGATAACTATGTTAGAAATAAAGTGTGTTTCTGTAAACTAGTGTTATTTTAAGAGATTATACCTCTGTTACTGAGCTTTCATTACAAGATATGAAATATTTCGATAGGGCTTCAAGCAGCATTAAGTATTCTGATGAGGCCCAAAAAGCACAGCTGTCAGTCATACCCTTGGCTCTGTCAGTCACGTCAGCACACTGAAACCAAGTTGTCTCCAGGATAAGTGCTCCTCGGAGATCTGCAGTTGCTGCTTGACCTACGGCTGAAAAGCAAGTGCTTCGCTCACTAGATCTATTAGCCCTTTGACTTCATTCATTCACTAGCTAATATAAATACATTGCTAAAGTGAGTGATTAATTCAATTTCTTTAGAGAGAGTGCTAAATTCTTGAAGCCTCTAGTATGACTATCCACGGAGGCTCCAAAACATTCATATAATTAGTTATTAATTATGGAATTGCAATTAGAAATCTGCTAAAAGCCACTAAGTTTTTAAATTTTTTCTTTTCATCTTCCCTCCAAGCATACCCTTTCCTTACTGCACCGTAGCTTCATTTAACATAGACACTAAATCAACTATCTTCTCTATCTATTTTTATGTAGTTATCTTTGAGCTGGAAGCTTGTTCATCAAGTCATCATCTTCCCATTTCTTGTCCGTGCTTTCCAGGTTTGACATCAACACAACAGCTTAAATGATAGCCTACTGTTGCTCCTAAAGGAACAAGACTTCCATTAAAAACTGCAGGAGTTAGGCAATTTAAAAGAGAGGAAGAAACCCCAGAACATTTATACACGTACTGTTGAATGCAAGCCTTTCCCTCCATTACTGGAGAGAACCAACAAATATTTAAAATTACCTAAGATATCTATGTGTAACAAGGAGTCTGGAAAGCATTCTGACATAAAAATCTGGGAATTTGACCTGACAGTCCATTGCTTGGACATGAAAAAGCCATCCTTTTTTCTTTCTGTATTTAAGATATATCTTGGCATCTTCTGATCCAAGTATGGCACTGTGATGAAAATACCAGACAACGCAAGTGTCCAACTTAGAAGAAGAAGAAGTTCCCTTCCAATCACGTTGACAATTTTTTTCATTTGTAACCAGATAGAGAATAAATATAGTCAGTTTTGATTCCATCTTTTAAGTTTTGTAAATGAGGCTTACGTTATTCAAACAAGTTCCACATAGCTGGACATAATGGGGTAAACAAATCCACAACATATTTTGGAAGCATTTATAGGGACTTCCTTTCCTGCTTAAATCTCATTCTGTGGAGCAAAAAGAAGGAATACTGTTACATGTGTTATAGTCAATTCTAGTTTTACATTCTGGAACAGTTATAACTGTAAGAGAAAGACCATACTTGCTAGTTCACTCATCTGAACTGCCTTAAGCTTCATCAGTTTTCAAAAAAACCCAAACCCAAACCAACCAAACAAAAAAATCATACAGAACAATGACACAAAACCCCACAGAAATCTGCAAAACGTGCGCAGAGGAGCGCTTCATTTTTAAAGCTGCTGGTAATGCAGACATTCATTTTCAGTACACACAGAGCAGTTGCAGCTTAGTCCGGAGAAACAAACAAGAGTATTTTCAACTCATGCATATGATTATATTTACAAAAAATTCTTCCCATTTATGCCGTTAGATAAAAATTATTAAATTAGCTAAAAATTTCTGATAAATAGTCAAACATTCAACAATGTTGTAACTCAGAGCTTACTTGAAAGCTGGCAACCAATTGGAAGAATATGTTTTTGAAGTCAAACTAAAAAAAGTAAAATCTATACAACTATATGCACTTCTTTGGTTGCCATTTGCAGCAAAGTAACATATACCTATTCTAGTACCCTCAACTCAGGAAATAATTATTTCTGGACAAAAAAAGCGTACTTGGATCACCTGCACTGCACAGTTGTCTGTGCAATGGCCAACAATAACCTGAGCTCAACGTAACTTGAAGGATGCCTGAAGGAAGACTGCATTTCAGTGATGGAAAGCATGATCCTTCCTACACAGTATGCACTGCACTATGCATTTAGTCCTTTGAGAGCTTTCAGGATGAAAAGACTATAGTTATTACTACCATCACTATTATTAATGAAAAATACACATGTAAAATTAGGTTTCGAACACAATGTTTTATAGCCCCTATTTGTCTCTGTGGACATACGCCATAATGGCTTTAACAGACCTTTAACACTCACTGACTAATTAATCTTTACACTCAGGACCCAGCACTGAGTTTTATTCAGTAAGGAACAGAAAATAGCATCTGTGGATTGGGCTTGCAAGGTCCACTGCATGAATAAATTGACAGGCTACAGGAAGAGTCGGTATTAAACAGCTTCTCTCCTCCCCTCAGTACTCCTGTAACAGCCTTCACCAGCCACTGAAGCTTCCCTTTGCAAACCTCTTACATACAATTTATTTTTATTTCCTAAAGTGACTCTTTTCAACCTTACAGAGACTCAGTCTTCCAAATACATTGACACTGATAGAAGAAATATTAGAGGGACTAGGTATCACTTTAAACTATAACTGCATTTCTGACACAACCAAAGTATGCACCAGCAAATTCAGCTTTCCTATGGAGAGCACAAACGAACCATACAAATTAATAGACCCCAGCAATTTGTCAGAAAAACCTTTAGGCTTCCATTTCAAACTCAAACAGGTTCTAAATATAAAAAAGCACAGGGAAAATATTCTGCAAAAATAAAGCACAAAGAGAAAATACACCATGCAATTTCTTAATAGAATAAATGCAATCTCTACTCTTCTTAAAAGAATTCTAAAGGTATTGTAAAAGAACAAGCATGTAGGGGTAAATTTCCCTCATCTCATTTGCATGGTATAGTTATAGTCAATATAGCTTACCTGGCACCTTGCCTTACCTTAGCTATACAGCCAGGCAACCAGAACACCATCTTCAGTTACAAAAAATAAAGTGTTACGTGTTTATTAGTCAAGCTTCAGTGGCAGAGATTTCATCAAGATGAAATTATTAAGGATTCTAATTGTTTTTTCTAGAATAACTATAGGTAAACCCTGGTAACACTGTGAAATTTAAGAGCATGATATCTGTTTTATTACATTAAGCTAACTTCAGGAATAGCTTGCTCCATTTCTTTTATAAGTAATATTATATCAGGAAACAAGCCTTTTGAACAGCAGCACAATAAGCAGTAATGATGACAGTACAGCACTCATTTTCAGAGTCAAAAATTAGCTCCCTGGACTGTCGCTTTATCAAGGAAGACCACAAATGAGTTATGGTATACTTCCTACAACAAAGCATTTATTTTTCTGTATGCCTATAGAGATCATACTTGTCAGATTAACTCTTTCTCCTTTGGAGTTGTTAATCACTTGCCTAGCAAGTCTACTTTTCACAGCAAAGAGCTATCAATTAATTAAAGTACAGTAGGACTGAAATCTGCACTTATCAACGGTTGGATGGACCCAAGTAAAGACACGTCTACTCCTACACCTCAGTCTACTCTCCTCACTCCCCTTGTTTTTCCTCACTTGTTGAAGCACATTTTCAGTTTCCCTCCATAAATTCCACAAAATCCTCCCTATCAATGAGCCGTATTCTACTCTCAAGCCACCTCTAACTGATTTCTCAGCCTGAAAAAGGGAAAGGGAGGTGAATCAACTCGGAAACAAAATCCTCATCTGCCATTGCTTGATCAGTTACAGCTTATGGTTTTATCTCCCCAAATGTTTTCCCATTATAAAAAAATGAATGCTAGTAATGTTCTATGCATCAGTATATATAAAAAAAGACTTCAAAATTTAATAGGAGTTTATAAGGACTCAGCTTTGTGAATTACACTCATTAAAAAAAAAAAATCTAAAGTCATTTCTAGTTGATTTGAATCCCATTTATGTACGACAATATCTGCTATGTTAAGAGATCCTGACAGGAACAGTCCAGCTGAAATTGCAAGCACATGAATCTGGCAGCTGGCTCTCTTCCCACTTACCTTCAATCCTCTCAAGCAGGGGAGGAACGTTACCAAGCACTGTGTAAACCTTCACTCCTGCTTTAGAATTAAAATAAACCCTGGCATAAAAAAATAAGGAATCCATTAGATTAGTTTTTACTCAGATTTGCCACTTCAACGGTCACATTTAGGCTAATTTCCTAACTGGCAACACATTATGCATACATTTTAAAAGCAATGTGGTATAGAAATAGTCCTTTTGTGAACAGCTATATCGCATTCATCATTAGGACTGAACTAGTCCTAGCCCTGTCCATCAGAAAACTGTAAGCACAAGGAAAATACAATGCCAGCATAAGAAAGACTGGAAAAAGCAGCTGCACAATTCAGTCCAGTTCATCAGGAAACACAAATATATAACGATGCACAACATACCACTTACATATAACATGAAGGGTATGGCTCAAGACAGAAAAGGAAGGGAACTCAGTATTAAACCAGAAACTTAACTTCTGTACCCTACTACCGCAGCCTCATCTTCACCGTGACGCAGTTTTACGGCTAGGAAAGAGCAGGCTAATGGCTGCTGTGAATTGAAAACTGTATTACACACAAGTCAAAACTAATGTAGGACTGGATCTAGGTGGTATCAGATGTGCCTTGATTCCTTCTGCTTCATGTACATGAACTGAAAAGAGACGGTGACCCTTGGACCTAAATTTGTTAACTGCACCTCCAAACTGAAATAGTAACAAGCTTTTTTTTCAGACTAGAAGAGAAACTACTCGTAAATTGCAATGTAAAGGGCATGACAGAGGATTCTGGTTTAGGTTTCTTGTTTTTGCTGCATCTGTTCTAAACAGAAGAAAAATCATCATCAAGTGTCTCATAAAATAGGTCAGAACATATATTCTTCATAGAACAGTGCAATTAAAGTGCTCATTTATATAGAACATTTAGTTCTACTCGGAACATATCTCATTATTATTTGGAAGCTCCTGAACAAAATATTCACACCCCGCCCCCCCCATTCTGTGATACCAGTTCTGTGGCTGAACATCATTTGCAGCCATGACTGTGACATGGAAACAGGAGCTTGACTTCTGTTGGGATGTCTGCATTGAATCGCTACCTTAAAATGCTTGATAGCCAAAGTCTTTATAAAACTGAATTATCTACATAAATGTGTCTGGGTAAGAAATTAAGTGCACAAGCCCAGAAATGTTAAGAAGAAAATCTGAAGATTAAACTAATAAATATACCTATACAAACTCTGATTTTTAGAATGTAATAGCTTTACTTTGATGTAATGGCTTCCAAGAAAATCAACTAATGAAACTGAAGTAAGGTCACTAAAATTCTGAATAAGAGTGCCACAAAGTCGATTAATGCAGTTTAACTACTATTTTAAACTCCTATGATTATTTTTTTCCTCAGTGTCGTCATTTAGATACACCTATAGTTTCATTTTCTTGGAGGCACTCATAATTACAAGTATTATCTCCATATAAAATATTTTGACTTTTGTGAACAGATTTTTAAATTACTTAGTTTATGTATGTATGGGATTGTTTTGTTTAACCATGTAAATTTAAAATTACCTGGAATTTGAAATACTTCTTGTATGCATTTTTTCTAAAGTTCCATGAATTCTAAAGACTTTATCCTGCACTTTACAGTTACCTGAGGGCAACTCATGTTTTCTTGCTTTCTCAATGTAAGTGGGTGGATAAAGAAACTCCTGTTCTCCATGGACAGATGAGGCTGGCCACCACACATATAATCTATACATGTATATTTAGCACTGCCCATATTTAAGCTACATCATGTTTTGCAACATGTATTTTGCAACAAATATACTTTAGTATGACACAGAGAAGCGACTCATACCATCACCCTCCATGTTACAGATAGGAAAACAGAGCTCTTAAGTGAGTGCTTGGCTGAAGACTTAGAAGGATTATTGGCCAAAGTACAACAACAACAACAACTCAAACCCTGCATTTTAACTTTATGTTTTACATCAAGGTTGGCTAGATAATTCTCTAAAAGGAATATTTATTTTTGACAGTGAGATGTACCCTGAATTTCAGAAAACCAGAAAATCATCTTGATTCAGGTTTTTAATGAATGCCATGCAAGATTTACATTGCTTAGAAGGATGGAATAATCTGAATAAGCCAGTCTGGAAGTCTCAGCTACTTCATTTTTTACTAAACACTGTAAATATTGCATATGGGACTGCAAATTATACTGGCACAAGCAATATAAGTTGTTATCAACACCAGTATTGCAAAGAATCAAGTGACCACAACAGCATGCCTGAAACACAATTTTCCTTCTGCACTTCAACCACAGAAGCACTCATCTGCTAGAATAACGAAAATCCCTCAGATTCAGACCAAGAGGGTGGCTGAAACATTTCTGCTAGGGTGTCCAAATGTGAAAGGGGCCATATGCGTGCCATGTTAAACATCGTCTTTCTTCCTCCCTTGTGATGCAAGAACATCCATGCGCAGCTCAGGGGCTGCATTTTGCCTGCTGCCTTTTCCCAATAGAAAGTTGATTTATGATTAGATCTCCTGCCACCACAGGACACTAATAAGTAAGAGAGTATTACTGTAATGGAGACTGTGGTAAATTTTCCTTCAGAGTACCGCTCAGAGAATCAAGAAAAAACCCTATCTCTGGAAAAGATCCTGCATAGTAAATACTGGGTTTAGCCAGCAAGGCGAAAGTCTTCTTAAAACATGCTCAGTCAAGTAGTATTTACTTTGTGTGAAGAGTCACCTCAGTGAGAAAATGAACTTCGATTCACAATGAAAGACATAGTTATCACTGACTTCTGAGATCTTATTCCCACTTATAAGTCAGAGTTAGACAACTCCTAAAAATTTTGGCAAATTCATCTCATTTTTTTCTTCCCTTCTTCCTTTAAATTTCTTTTCCTTTAATTTTACCATTCATCTCTAAGGTGTGAGAGTCCTCACTCAGCCTCCACTATTGTGTCTCTTGAAGCCTACCTTTCCTATTTCTTTGACTATCTTTTGTTCTCCCCGATCCAGCAGTGTCAGACTTCTTTATTAAATGAATTGTATTAATAAAGCTGTCAAACTGCTTGAACACGAGTAATTCCTACGTTAATAAAACCCAGTAAAAGCATGTCTTTGACTTCACCTTCATATTTTTAAATTCTATTTTGTAACAACAAATAAAGCACTCTAAGCTTTATTTTTGTAAATGATTATTACATTTCTGTGATGGATAAAGGCAATATGTATTTGCCAGAAACATCAGAAAATTAGATGAAGGCAAGACACATGGAATTAACTGAAGTTCTCCCTTGTGATGGATGGCTTGAAGTTTCACTAATCAGAGAAGTTTCCTTAAAATCAAAATAATTTTTGATTAGTTAAGAATACATGCTACATAGACAATAGATAAGGAAGGAAAAAAACAACAGTGAAAATATTAGCTAAAATAAATAAAAATGGATTACTAATCTAAGTGCAAAGATTTTTTTTTCTTTTTCTGTTCACAATGTTATTCATGCCCCTAAGCAACTCACTTAATCTTTTTTCTCACGCACTTTGTCTGTAAAAGGGGAATGAACCAACATAATTTATCCCAATGGTATAATATGTGAGTTAGAGTAAGACAAAAAATAACAAAATCCAAAGATCTCATAATTATTTAAATAGGATTTGGTACATCAGGATGACATATATAATCTTAGCTTTTGTTCTCTTCAGGAAAAAAAACTATGAATTACTTAAAATTTATACATTTTTCACTCTTCAACTGAGTCTTTGTCTTCTTCCATTTTATATCATTTTCAGCTACATAAAAGATGAAGTAGATGCATATCAAGTTGTTTTCCTTAGACTTTAAATCTTGGGTAACTTGTCTCATTTACCACCTTTCACCACAAATTAATATGCACATCAAGACAAGTTCATTATCATTTCGAAGCCTGTTGAAAAGATGAAAAAAGAATTGCACCTTAAAGTGCCGTGGAATATCTACTGCTTAATAAAATAAGTACCTGAATAATTTTATAGTTCATAATAATCAGTTTGCTTTTCTTCCTTTCTAATCAAAAAGCTCTGAAAGTAAAACTTAACATTCTAAGTAAATAAATGCTTATTATTGGAAAGTACCATCATATTTGTTTTCTGAAGGTAAGAATGATGTCTCTATAAAATAAATAAACCCCAATTATATAAATAAAAGTACAATATGAATGCATTTTTGTGCTTCTAAATACTGTACTTTGGGGAACTTTAGTTGAAAAATTACTCTTAGCATGTAACAATCCTAATTCAGAGAAAAATGTCATCTGCATCTTACAGATTTATATAAAAGTTCCATTACTATTAATACATTTCAAATATTTGTATGCTACCTAGGAGAATAATATATTACATTCTTCTGGAACAAATAAAACCAAGTTTAGCATACTATTGTCCTGCTGACATGAAATTTCACTTCACATTAGCAAAGTGACAGCTGCTTTATGTGCAGCCCCAACACGAGAGAACTGTAAAGTGAGTAGAGAATTCAAATACATGAAAAATAGTGGTGGCCAAACAGTCACAAAATCACTGTAAGCAAGCATTAATGATGTCATAATGAAAACTGTAAAAATTAAAATGGCTGCTTTTTACAGTGAACTCACATATACCATGGCTATTAATTATTAAGGGTTAAAAAAAAAAAAAAAAAAGGCAGCATTCTAGCTATAGGCCCTGCGGCAGCAGGGCACTTCAAGCTCTGAAGTAGTCTCACTGAGTTCAGTCACAGACATGACAAATATGGATTGTGGGGAAAGAAAACTTAGGTAGAGGAAGATGATATCACAAGAACAATTCAAAATCCATGGCAGTCTATGCAAACACGGCCTGTTGAGTTCAGCATTGCCTCAGCTTGACAAGACCACCTAATAACACACCACACACTGACTTTGCCTCCAATAAACTCAGGTACCTCAGTATTTTTTTTGGTCTCGGTGCTATATTAATTTAGACCTGCACCAAATTTCTCTTAAAAAAAAGTCTTTAAACATATTCTTCAGAAATTGCTTTTTTTGGGAAAAAACCCTATTTGTCCACCGACCAGTACAATCTTCCACTCCCAACAGCACGCTCATAAAATTAATTTTTATGTTGCTTATCACTATATGTGAATTCATACTGTATTTTTAAACGCACTTGGAACTTTAAACAACAACAAAAAAAACCCTAAACTCTGTAAAGGGTGTCAGGTGATCACAGAAATCCTTATCCTGCTAAAGAACAACGTGCTCTCAGATCATAAAGTGTATTAAAAGAGACTTAACCTTTGAGGCTGATAAAACACAGTGACAAAATATTGATGTAAAAATTTATACACCATTTTGATTACTCATTGTTTTGTGATCTTTTGCTTTATTTCTGCCATTTTTCCTTTTCCACTTTCCAATTTACTTTTTTATCCAAATTGCTTTTGAAAGTCTTACTATGATTTGTTCTGGAAAACAGACAAAAAAATTTCTCCAAATAATATAAACATCATGGCCTTTTCACCTGTCGACAGGATGTGTCGAAACTTCATCTGGCTATGAAAACCTAAAACTTGTCTTCAAATTGATGTTCCCCCAATGGGCAACTTTAGCAGACCACCTTGTACATTCAGAGCATGTTAATGTATTAGTATTTTAGCATGCCACTTACGAGCCTAGCACTCAGCTATATCTATCCTACAGAATAAACATACAATGACCTGGAAGGTGGAATCATCATACCTACTTCATAATATTTTGATATTTTAATTCCTCAATTTTTTGTAATATTAATGCATTGTTGCTTGACAAATACTGGAAAAACACATTGCGCTATTAAAACATTCGATTCTGCTCAACAGCGGAGCATTCCTCCTAAATTCTTATTTAATGATCTAATTAGTTCACAGTTAATAGAGCAAGCTTTTTTTCCTGAACTCTACTTAGGTGGAACTGCTTTCCAAGATGCCAGCAACCACTCACCTGTCCCACAGCCCACGCCAAGGTACCCTGCCATTCACACCTGCAAAACCGGTCTCAGCACGCCACTGCGCAGGTTGCAGATTCTGGGCAAGTCGTTTGCTTGTGCCTCATCCCCCCTCTCTCAGATAATGCTTCCTCTAGTTACCATCTGTTAAAGCACTCTTGCACTTCTAGGCAAAGCCCGCTATGTTGAAAACTATGTTTTATTGTGACGATTGTATGTTTAACATAAGGTTATTTTGAACTGTTGCACATTAGGTATCCAATATAGATATGGACTTGAGTATCGCTGCATTTCAGAGCGAGTCACAGTTACGCCATTGATTTTTCTTTCAGTCAGCCTGTGGTTTTGAAACATTAAACAACTGTATGGCAATATGAATTTAAGAGGCTTTTTCCCTCAAGAGCTGAGATAGTATTTATATTTGTAGCCTAAATACTTCTTAAAGGACACCACTGAACTCAGGAATTACTGAAAAGGCTCCGCACCAGGAAAAAATTCCTTAAGCTTTTAGGAAAGGCATTTTGCGCTATTTTTTTTTTGCAAATTAACACGAAAAGCCAAATGACAATTTAAGAGAGCTGGCAGTAAGATCATTTGAAAAAGCTCATTAGCTCTTGTTAAATTAGTAACTCACAAGCTGAAGAAGAAAGGAAGGAATGCTAAATGCAGCTCAGTCACATCACCTTCAGGTAAATAAAGCCAACCACATAGATTTCAGCAATCCTTAAGCATCAGTTGTGCTATATGCACTAAGTAACAAGAGCAGAAAAAGATTTAGAAGTACGAATGTCCATTATAGTTGGCACTACCACTCATCACTTCTGGGCTTGGTCCATGGAAACCTCTGGGAACATACCTCCCCCCTTCTGTTCTTCTCCTGACATTGTCAGATAACGCTTCCCAGGTTGTAGAACACACGATCTGTTTTCCTGGCTTCCGCTTCCCAAAATGGAAACACAGTGCAGATAACAGAAGAGGAGGATCCAACAGGAGTGTGAAGGTAAGCGGGCTTACAGCAGCGTTTGCCTATGCTGCTGAAAGTATATATGTCGCTGATGAGCTGCAGGGTACTGCCTCTATCTGCAGCCACGCTATTACCTTCCCAGAGATCTATTTTAATGTTGTCCGTAGCAATTCGACTACATAGGCAGGAAGCAAAACCCAATCTTGTATCGTCACCACTAGCTGATGCACCCAAGATGTACAGTGCAATGCCGATTGATACCATCTTACACATGCTTTTCTTTTTATCTCCTTCCAGGTTATTTTGCAAAGCCATATTTCCAGTTCTCTCCATGGTTGGGATGGCAACTTTATGGATAAGACTTTCCAGATAAGAGCCAGTTTCAAAAATTCTGCTAATGCTTTCTCTTCTTGCTGCTTCTGCCTAGAGTTAGCACCTTAGAGCCCATACTGATACCTTTCTTTCTTTATCCCTCTTTCAGCATTGCTCCTGACTAGCCTTATTCATCTTCTCTTTATCTTGGTATCTCTCTTCCGTATCAATCCTCATATCTCAAAATTTACCTTGCCTGTTCAACACTGAAGATACTGCCACTTCATTTAGCTTCATTGGAAATTTTTTTTTCTGAGATTTTAAAAGCCTTTATTTACCAGTACCATTCTGCACAGGTTAGGAGTCCTTAAGAAAGGACAACCAACATGAGAAAACCATGTAATTGATTGGTGAATGCAAATTAAAAAGGAAAAAACACAAATGCATTAAAAATCTTCTGCCAAGAATCTAAAGATTCTTGCAAAGAATTCCTTGAGAGAAAAAAGAGCTAGAAAATTTGACAGACACTCTACCACCTGCATATCCAAAAATATCTACAGATTTCAGCAGAAACATAAAACTTCAAGCATAACAGTCTCCTTGACAGTAAGACAAGAAGCCACTTTCCACAAGTGCCCTCTCTCCCCTCATCTGCATTTCAGATTATGCTGTATGTTAATTTACAACCTCGAGCCATCAGAAATTTAAGATAGTCCACACAAAGATGTTTTTAAGTGGAACAGGAGGAAGTTAAATGATAAGGATACTAACCAACAGGGTCTACTTATTACTTTAGCTGCTCAAACTGCTAACAGATTTCCTTTGGGTTTTTTGGGGGGGAGGTTTGTGGTTGCCAAAGATCATATGCAGAATTAAACCACAATACTCTCTTTCTCAGAGCTGCTGACAACAGAAAAATATCTTTTAATAAAAAGGCTGTAGGAAGGTAAACTTTGTGCAGATATTTAGCTCAACTTCACCCTCCGTCTTGAAAACTGAAGTCATAAAGGCCATTTAGATATGTCATCTCTGTAGGGGAGATTTTCTCTTATATAAGCAAACAATAAATGAAGTACTTATTTTAAACATCTCATTACATATGAACAAGATTAATTTAAACTGAACAATTTGGCATTTTTTCAGGCATATTGTATAAGCACAGCTCTAAGTAAATTATACTGCTGGACTTAATGTAGGCTTTAAACATATCAGGTACAATACTTCTTATTTTAAAAAAAGCATACTTGATATTCACTGATGCTACCAATAACTACGAGTCTGTTTCCTTGCTAAATAGTCATATGACCTCCAGAGACACAGATTTTAATTCCTATTCTGAAAAAACAGTACCGTAAATATGTCCAGGGGCTTCATTTCTTCAATCATTTTGTGGAAATTTACTATGCATTTTGGTAACAGCATTTTTTGATATGCTACCATATCCTCTCTCTTGCAGAACATTATTTAAGTCACATGAAGAGGATCTAGGGTAAATCTATCAATCTGAGCCATTTGTTTAATGTTTGCACGTTCCTGGTGCGAACACAAGTATAGAAGTCTTTCCCATGCCTGACAAATATACTAACTACTGTAATTTCTTTGTAATCTGGAAGATAGAAAGAGGGAGTGACCATGTAATGGTGGAGTTCAAGGTCCTTGGGGCAGCAAGGAGGGCACACAGAAGTTTGCTACCCTGGACTTCAGGAGAGCAGCGAACCTTGTGAAGTTCAACAAGGCCAAGTGCGAGGTCCTGCACATGGGTCAGAGCAATCCCAAGCACAAATACAGGCTGGGCGATGAGTGGATTGAGAGCAGCCCTGCGGAGAGGGACTTGGGGGTACTAATGGATGAAAAACTAAATATGAGCCAGCAGTGTGCGTTTGCAGCCCAGAAAGCCAACAGTATCCTGGGCTGTGTCAGAAGAAGTGTGACCAGTAGGTCAGGGGAGGTGATTCTCCCCCTCTACTCCACTCTTGTGAGACCCCACCTGGAGTACTGTGTTCAGCTGTGGGGGCCCAGCATAAGACAGACGGGGACCTGCTTGAGCGGGTCCAGAGGAGGGCCGCGAGAGTGATCAGGGCGCTGGAGCACCTCCCCTATGAGGACAGGCTGAGAGAGTTGGGGTTGTTCAGCCTGGAGAAGAGAAGGCTCTGGGGAGACCTTATAGCAGCCTGCCAGTACCTAAAAAGGGGCCTACAATAAAGCTGGAGAGGGATTTTTTACAAGGGTTTGTAGTGACAGGAAGGAATAATGGCTTTAAACTGCAAGAGTGTAGATTTAGGTTAGATATAAGTAAGAAGTTCCTTACTGTGAGGGTGGTGAGGCACTGGAACAGGTTGCCCAGGGAGGTTGTGGATGCCCCGTCCCTGGCAGTGTTGCAGGCCAGGTTGGATGGGGCTTTGAGCAACCTGGTCTAGTGGAAGGTGTCCCTGCCCGTGGCAGGGGGGGTGGAACTAGATGAGCTTTAAGGTCCCTTCCAACCCAACCCATTCTAGGATTCTATGATAAAGACTATCAACTTCACCCTCTCCAACTATAGCTTAAACTATGAGGATGCAAAAATAGTGATGCTGGGGTAATTAAAATATTCCTAGAATAGCATTCAAAACCACTGTATGCTAGGAAAATCATAATTTTCAGGAAAACAAATCTGAACCTAAATTAAATTCCTATTCTCCCAATCCACTACTCCACAGCTGAGCAAATTGATACTTTAGATTCAATAACTGAATCAGTACTATTAAACAATATTTATATATTTTACAATAAAATATTACAACTGTGAAAATAACCTCTTAATTTGGGGTTTCTTTGATCTGCCGAGTCATTCTATTTATTCTAAGTTGTTCCTATGCACAGATACCCCATCTTGTTCTACAGATAACCATCACATTTTGAAATGCCAAAGTTTCTGTTTTATAAATAACACATCTGTATGGTAAGAGGATAGGTTGCCACACTTCTGAAATCTTTTGGGTATACATTTTCTAAAACTGGATACTAAGACCCTCAGCAGTAAAAGAGACACTGGAGAAAAACTGAATAAATCCTATCCCATTCTGTATTTGCAAGCTGTAGAAATAATGAGGAAACACACAGATCAACAGAAAATTCACACTAAAACAATACTTCAGAGGAATTTCATTAACAAGGACTGTTCTGCCTAGCATAGTGATGCCACAAAAAACCCCGCCACACAGAAAACCCTCTGTGTGGGATAGATATTCTTGGATCAAGGTATAACATTGTTATGCTGTCAAAAAAATGAAGGAAGAAGATGAATTTAAGAGACTGAATTTAAGATGGAGGAGTCTGTCATGCAATAACAGCTTATAAGAGTTACAAAGCCGACATATAAACATAAAGAGCAAAGCTGACATATTTGATAACCACAAAGCCTGCTTATTCCAAATACACTCTCAATTACAGTCATTCTGGATTACACAAAATGAAAAAACAAGTTCAGGGAAGTGCAGTATTACAATGCTCATCTCAGTTTCTGTGCTGTCAGCCTCTCACAGCTTCCCTACACGTGACGGAGTCTCCCCAGCCTCCTGCCTGGGCAAACCTTGTCGGAAGAGAAGGCAGTTTCGCAGCTTCGGACCGTGTGACACGCATCCCACCCCTGCACTGATACTCGGGGCAACGCGGGAACATGGAAAACAAGTCACGGCAGCTTCTTGTGGTTTGAAGCTGAATGTCATCTTGGAAGTTAGATGTTTTCTTTAAGGGTCAGTTCTAAAAGTCAAGCTAAGCCTTACCTGTGCAATACTGTCTCTCAAAGGCAAACAGTTGTGGGTAGTGGACTTTCTCAAAAAGACCCTAACATATTAAGCCAGCACCTCGTCTGTGTTACACAGTTGCAATTACCCCAGAATAGCCAACGCACAGTAACGAAACCTTTATTACACTTCGTTAATAGTAAAAACAAGCACAAAGGTTCATTTTGCTTAAGAAATAGCAAAGAAACGGGCAAACACAGATGAGAGATTGTTGCACTCAGTCAACAAGAGAGAATCACATAACTGAACTACTGAAGACATCTAAAACCACAATCTGCTGTGTACACAGTGATTTCAGTGAGCAAATAACATTTCATTTTTCTGTGCTGTGTTCTGGTTGAATTGTCCACATTCAAACAATCCTAACCACAAGTACAGGATTTTAGTCCTCTATCAATACTAGGTAACATATATTTCCAAGTCCCTCTAATTTAATGTTCTTTCTTCTAATTACACTGCTGCTAGATCTGTAGGCAGTCTTATAAACCACTTTAACCTTATTTTAATTTTTCATTATGAAAATTGTAACTGTTCATTAACTTTGGAAGACACAGTATTACAGCTGTGATATATCATTCCTCATATTATTAACAATCTACTTTATAAATTCAGTGCTTGAAGCAGATATTGGTAATAATGTCTTACAAGTTTTATTTTTGTATCTGTAAGAATTTAGAAAAAAACTTAATAGAAGCACAGACACTTAGCTGCCTATCCATACACAAAATTTTTTTCACTGTCATGATTTTAAAATTAGTGCCAAAATATAATTGCACCAAATTTAGCAGACTCGTTAGAAACTAAAACACAAACCTCCCAAACAAGAAACTACCTAATACTACCCTCCCCACCTCTCCAACTCTTTGATAAGATTACTTAAGCAAGAATGATCTCCAGATTATCATTTTTTGTGTAGTAAACTTTCAGCATATTGTGAATAATTTTCATCGAAGGTAATAGTTTCCCACAGAGATTAAGCACCATTTTAGCTTTGCTTCAATACTGTTCAAATGCCTATCTTAGGGATAGAAAAACTTCAAGAGACAATTGGATATTGCTATGAAATTGAATGGAATATTACTTATAAAAGGTTTTTTTTTGGTCCTGTAACTACATAATTTGAAATATTAATATTATATTTCTAATATTTAATATGTCATCTTAAACTACCATCTTGAAAACACAGTATTATATTGGAAGTAATTCAGAAAACCTAGAATACTGTGCTAGACCAGTTGCCATAGAATGGGCCATTTGCTTGAGGGAATGAAATTTTTCTTTTTCTTTTTTTTTTTTTTTTTTAAATTATCGGACTTAACATTACCTCTGGCTTAAGTAGCAAAACCTAAAATACTGATAATTTTTACTTCAATACTTATACAAACCGAACTGATTAATGTATTTGAGAAGACAAAGTTGTACTGAACTGAGTCATCCCGCAACTGAGCACTTACTACTTCATATAATCAAAATTTAAACTTGTTTCTAGCCAGCAGTCAGCACACAACTTGCTTATTCCTAGGTAAAAACTGACCAAATGCTGTTCTACCTTTTTCACATAGAATACTGGAAAAAATACTACTGATGTTGGATATTTGTTTAAATTTTCTTAACATTAGACATTTCTTTACATTCTACAACAGGTGGTGGAGCTGCCAAACCAAAAAACCTCTGCTGTAGCTCTCTGTGTAATCTCACCATCCACGAAACTTTCCATGAAGTTTAGGTCACATATGAATACACCGATAAGATACGCTAAGAGAAGAAACACAGTGACAGCAACTACCAAGATTCAGAACTTAAGAGTGGATAAATAAGCTGATAAGGAAAGAAGAAATATGACAGTGATGTGCATGCAGCTAAAAGAAGTTTACAATACTAGGAGTGGCAAGGCATACCTGGACTGATAACTTGGATAAAGGAAGCAATGCAAGGAATAGAACAGGATGGATATTGGTAAGATCTTCCAAGCAAGATTTTTATTAAGCTGAAGAAGCATCTTGCATGGTAATCAACAGAAGACCAAGGTTTGACTTGCAAAATTACACTGGACAAGCTACACTGAAGAGACATTTCAGTACTGATGATCAAACTGTTCTTCTCCTGTAATCTACTTCAAGCAAGTATCTTACTTTGTGAAAATAATGACTGAAAGCATTGGATTGTTGTACGGAAAACAGCTAACTAGCATCATCGAACACAATGGTAGTTACACAGAGCTCAGAGAACAGAATCATAAGCAAGACAACAGGCACTGCTTTTAGTGTTATGTCAAGAACGTTTTTCAAGTGCCAAATTCAGTTTGTAACATCCAGTTTCTGACCAAAGTTTAGAAAATAGCCTAGTTCTTAACTACTCTGTTTTCCATAACATTTCTTTAGGCGGGTAATTCCTCTCTCCATTTTCTGGACTTGCTCAAATTCAGCTAAAATGAAATCTCTTACTTTACTTTTCACGGCATTAAGAAGAAAGAGAAAACTCTTTTGAGTTTTCCTGTGTAAGCTTTCTACATTGATTTTAACAAGGTTCTGTCGCTCTCGCGCGCGCGCGCACACACACGCACATCTGAGACCCATTCTATACCATGTATAAGAAACAGCATTCCTCAGAGAGGCTTTTCTTGAAGCAGTTTTAAAAGATATCTTTTCATTCTGAATTAAACAGGATGTAGGGATTGCCACCAGTGGAGGAGTAGGAATCACAAACAGCTATAACCCAAATATTCTAAGGAAATGTAAGCAAGTAATTACAAATAAAACTGCTTACATTCATGCAACTTGTTTGGCAACAGCAGTATACCATAAGGAAAGCTGCTACAATTCATAACAGCATCTTGTAATAAAACAGCTTTATGCATCCCTCTCAAACTGTTTAGTGCTCAAATCTCATCAGATGGCTGAGTAAGCATTACACTTTGGGACAGTAAATCTCTGTTTCCAATATGGTCTACATTCACAGACATGTACTTTTGCATTCACTGTAAGACACTTCCAGCTAAGCACTCATATAAAAAAATTGCAATATATAAAAATATCTGCATGCTATTTTGTCTAGTCAGCTATCTAGACTCTGAAAAAATTTAGGAACCTTGAAGGACCAGCAGCTCAACAGGAACTGACTGCTACCAGAAAAAGCAAATCTGAAGTTTGGATTTACAAACATGGAAGTAGTATGAAAGGGCTATCTTTATACCTGTCACTGTGTCTTCAACATGTTTTTATCCATGACACTGAGGCATATATGGCATTGCTATGGTACATATTGCTTCCTTTAGAGGAAAACTAAAAGGTAGGAAAGGGTTTAGAAATAAGCAACAAATCTGATTTCACGACAGAAGATGATACTACACAGGCAGATGCTTGAAGAGTTCTAGATAGATAGATAGAGCTCATATAAAAGATGACTGGCTTAACTGCAGCATCTAACAGAACTGTAAAGAGAAAACACTGGGTACTATGGCTGTTCCAATAAAACAGAAAAGGGCATCACCAGACCTAATGGTTAGTAACTGAAGCCACTTTCCAAAATCCAAAGAGAAGCTGGCATCTGCTTTTAACGTGGAGGCTGACTTCCCACAGACGCTGCCTGCCAATGGAAATGATGGATTTTCTGCTGACTGATCTTTTCAAGACTCCAGAATGTGCTTCATTCAAGGACAGATTACTGGGATCAACGTAGAAATAATCTGATGAAAGTTAATGAGCAACTGGATAGCAGGCCAAACAAGATAACTGGAAGGCCTTCTGAACTTAAACTCTGAATCCAGAGACAAATAATATAAAACAAAAAGAACAAATAAAACATGCTGGGCCCTGCTTACCCAATTATACTTGCTTCTTGTTTTCTTTTCTACTAATTTTGATTCCCATTTATAGGCTTTAAGTGAATTGATCATCAGCACTTTGACTCAACTCCAAAACATCCACGGTTCTCTAAGGAAGAAAATGAGTTTTGGGTGGTGTATTTGTTTGTTTGTTTGTTTGAAAGTTTCCTTATGTTTTTCTTACTAAGTAAACTGTGTGTATTTAGGTCCAGTCATAATATTTGAAAAGCTTCTAAAAATCACATAATCCATTTGAGGTATTAGGAGAACAAACAGGGACAAGAAAACAAATATAAACATAGTAATCATCACCACAGAGCAACCAGTTGTCCACTGAGTCTAGAATTTAGTCCCCAACAATAGTAAGATATTTCAAAAGAACATGGGCAAAAAAACAAAACAATAACGTGTAAAAGACAATTACAGAATAAACACAATAAACACCTAAAACCTGTTCCCAATGCATTTGAGCTGAAAACTGACTTGTGCGTTGGAGCACTGCACACACTCTGGTGCTTAACCCATCTTCCACACACTCCAAAAATATACAAATGTCTAATACTTTCCTTATTTTCCTGAAAATATGGACCTTAAAAACTTCTGGTATCAGAAAGTTCAACAATGTATAATCCAAAAGAAATGCCTTTTGTCAGTTTAAAATTTATGGATTTCCATTTTATTTAAATATTTCTTTCTTTCTCTATTATGAGAAAGGAAGAGGAGAAGCAAATGGCCTAATTTTTCTTTACCAGAAAACAAGCTTTAGAGGGGTTCCCAAGTCAACAGCAGAAACAAAACAATATTGACTAATGCAAATTCTGGACTACATGACTTCTAAAGACTAATTTTCTGCTACATGCAGGGGCAAAGATGCCCAATTCAAACCCAGATCAAACGTAAAAGCTTTTTAAATCTGAGATTTTCATGGTAATAGGTGTATTAGAAAAGCATCTGAGTCTCTTCATCAGCTTGGGAACACTCATAAGTAATCAGCCTCCTTTCCAAACTCTTCTTGCTGGAAAATACACCCTAAAAAATACTTATGTTAAACTGCAGATACTTCTGAAGACAAGAACCCAGAGAAGGTGGAATATTTGCAGAATTTGCACAACTTAGCCATTTTTTGTTAGTAGGATTAATCAAGAAATAAGTATTTTCATTTAGAGTATTTTATTTTAAAAAGAAAAATATTATTTCATCTCCTTGGAGTACATTATTTCCCTTTCCAATGGATTTTAAAGTGAGAAAGAGCATCCACATGGATGGGCCTATATATTACAAACTTCTTAGAAGAGTGTGTGCATGTGTGTGTATGAGAAAATGGAGAAGGATTTATAGGATCAAAAATTATTATTTTCAGTGTCCAAAGTCTCAGACTTCTATTTCATAGCCAAGCAAAGGGATGAGGAGAAACAGAAGTAATCAAAGAACAGGTTTTCTTCAACATTCAGTTAGGCCCTAGCATAATAAGGCGAGCAAACAGTACTCCTCTATTTTGAGGCACAAGATCTTTTTGCTTGATACAAATTTGTAACCATAAAGTATAGGAAGTATAATTCCTATTAATTTCAAAGTACTTTTGAAAAGGTATTTGCATTAAAATGGCTACTAAGCCTATTCTAGAGTAGACCTAAGGTTTTTTAAAAATTTCTTTTATTCACAGTGTGTGCTAACTACACGAGTTGATAACATCTACTTTTTAGAAGTTATCCTTTCATATCTAGTGTACATAATGTTCATGTAACTTTGTAAATGGTTAAAAAAAATAGAACCTAGTTTAACTTAATCATCAACTAATGAGGAGTCCAGTACAGCAGCAGTAAAAAAAGCAGAAGCTCTTTTTGAAAACTAAATAACTTTAGAAAAAAAGGAGCATAGGTCTATATACATACCTATATATTTGCATCGGAAATCCCTGCATTCTGATTCTCTAATTTAAACTGTAAACGAATGCTGATTTTCAATAATGATCACTAGAGAGAAACTGCCAAGAATAAAAAATTACTCCCTGGGAGAAACTGTGTGTACACAGAATTCGCCTACTACGTCTGGCTGGTTTTTGTTTATTCTACAAATACATATTAATATTAGAATAGTACTGTGTTTTTCAGCACTGGCCATATTAATTATTACTGGAGTCCTCTGTCAGCATCATAGCTTCTCTATATAAAGCTTCAGAAGATAGTATTTTATTCAACTCCAACTTCATCTTTATCATGTTCATCTAGAATGAGATTCCTGGTAATACTTTAATTGATTACATTGTGTATTTAGCTTGCTAGTTGATTATGTTCTTTCCATAGCAATGACATTTTAAATACTTCAGCATGCTGTATTGCAATGGCCAGCTCTGAACTGCGGGGCTGGAATACCTCTGCTGCCATTCAGTGTCTGCTCTCTCAGAAAAGGACTCCTAATGGCCAAGATGCTCATCTACTAGTCAAATAGGTAAGAGAGCAAGAGTTACACCTTCATTCAACAAGTCCCTGTTAGACAGCCTGACTTCTCAATGGTTAGTTCCAGCAGGCCTGAGCAACCAACCACGCCCAGCAAATTAAGTCACAATGTATGAAGATATAAAATGGTGAAACACCAAGCAAGGAGGATGGAAGGGGAATGTAAGAGATTTTCAGAACAACTGATTTAAACTACTATTTACAAATCAGTGAGCTTGCTGTTCAAAAGGAAAAAAACAAACAAAAAACACCCCCAAAACCCAAACATACACAACACAAAAGAACAAAAGAAAACAATTTATGCATATGTACTTGGAAGTACCCCGAAGACTGAGAGTCTATTCCATGATGCTTCCCTGAAAAGCCACTTCTAAAGAGATTTCCTTCTGATTTTATGTTATTGTCACTCAGATCTAATATATGCAAAGTTTTAGTTTAATTCCTATTTGTCAGCAGATCTTAATATTAAAGCTCAAAAGGCCACTTGACTGATGCTAGAGTATAAATGAGAGGAGGCATGCTGGATTTGGGGTTAGACTTTCTTACATTTTCCTTTCCTAAAAGAATATTTTCCTGTAAAGGTTTGTACTTTCATTTATTTGCTAGTCTAGTAATGCTGCTACATAGGTCCATCATTAACATTATCAACACAGATGAAAGCACAGATGAAAAGTGCTTTCATGTTTTTAAATCACTTAACAAGAACCATATAATCTTTTATGATTTGGGGAGGGAGAAGGTAGGGGAGAGAGTTTTTATTCAACATCTTTGCTTTATTAAATAAGGTATACATACTAAAATATAAATTTTTATTTCTCACTAATGCCATGCTTTCTAGAGAAGAGAAACTGAATGCAGCTGTTGTCTCACCTTAATAAATATTTTACACTGGGATCATGTATCTCTTAGGTAACCGTTAAAAACAAAGTAAATCTTGATTCAACAGCAGTGCAAGTTACCTGTGTGTACCAGTTATAATAGGAAATTTGCCTTGAGGCCTTTTTCCCCACACGAGCTACCCTACATCTGACTCCCTGTTAAGGGCTTCCTCCTTAAGCTTCTGCCACCTGCCTCTACCTCGGATTTTGTTTGATTACGTAAGTGTATGGATATACCAAAAAGCAATGTATTTCAGAATGCTACTCAAAACCTAACATGAGAAAGGAAAAGTAAGAATGTGCTCCCACTCTAGCCAGAATACAAGAAAAAGTTTTCTTTAACATCTTTAATCCAAATCTATATATTGAACATTTAATTTTCAAAAGGTCACATGTTCTGGAAAGAAAACTAAAATTAGTAAAACTCAGTTGGATTTGGAAGGGATACACTAATTTGAGCCTAAAAGTTGAGTACGACTTGTGTTTGATGACAAGATAACCAAAAATCTCATCTTGGTGTTACTGGGAATATAAGCAGCGAGACAAAGTCCAGTTAGCCTAGAACCTGTAACAGCAACTATCCCTCTGTATAGCAGCACATTAGTCACTGCTGAACACAGAATACCTGACCACAATAACTTTAAATCTGAACAAGCTTAATCACTCTCATGAAATGTTCTTACTGCAGTGTGGTTCTTCGAATGTGTCCCAGTAAATTATTTGGTGACAGATTTATGATGTGAAGAACAAGAAGAGAAAACAACATTCGTTTTTCTCAGCAATCAGAGCTGCCTAGAGTAGGCTGTAAAAAATAAAATGTAGATTCATCAAACTGGTTTGGGTTGCTTTGGGTTTGGGTTTTGGGGGAGTTGTTTTATTGATATTTTTCTTTTTTCTTCAAGAAACCTGTTTAATATGTATGGAGAAAAGATGCAGTATGAAATACCCAGGAGATGATGAGTAGTATGCCATAGTAACACAACTTCATGTGAAAGAAAACCGAGTGCACGATATACTTTCCAAGTGCCCCTCTCTGAGAATTCTACTGCAATAACTTAATTTTCTATTTGATGTTAATAAAAATACTGGACAATCTTAAGAGACATTATAAGGGATTTATTATAATCATTGTCACTACTTTTTTCTAACTCCCATTAATGTACCTACAGTGTTAAACAGCATACAAAAAGCATACGGTTTTAAGTATAAAAGAATAAAAAATGGAATTTGAGCTGACATTCAGAAAGGTATTGGCTCTTGTTCTTTACTGAAATTATCTCGCCATACAAAAAGAGATGTTGTGACATATACAAAGAAATTCAACTGTGGTAAAAAAATTCAAAATATTTCAGAAGACTGTTGGGTCCAGTTTAATACGATTGTGGTTTTTAGACTTATTTTTAATAACTTCGATCATATACTCTAGTTGTTCTAACATTTCACAGCAGAGATTTACTGCTAAACTAGATCTGACCTGAGAATGAGAAAGCAGTCAATTCAGTATAACTATTGGCTAATAAATTTTGCATCAGCTGGCATTTGGCCCAGGCAGACACACAAAATCCGTGAGCTATGAATGCCAAGTGAGGAACTCCGGAATAGTAAGGTTGGCAATTGTGCCTTTGAAACCCAGTTTAAAACCCTTAACAACTCAGTAGAGTGCTCTTTTAAGCAAAATTTGGTTACAAAGTATACTTGAAGAAAAGTTGCCTTTCAAAGCAACCTCTTTAAAGAAAGGTTTCCCAAATCCTCATTTTAGCCTTAAAGGACATCTACCTTCACCATGCTGTGTCAGCAGATGAAGTTAGAAAGAAGGTATTTAAAAAAAAAAAAAAAAAAAGTAGTTTGATAATTGGTTCTCTTTGGTGAAAAAATACAGAGCATATAGAGAAATTCATGTATTACCAGAAGATTGTAAAATATTCCAAACATTCAGAGGTCTCAGACCTGTTGTCAAGCTTTTGACATAACCTAGCAGAAAGTATAAAAGTTTCTATTCATCTTAAAATATAGCATTCAAAAAGGACTCCTCAACTTTAAATAAATCTTGTAATGTTTGAATGCTCTCTCAGATCCACTGAAGGACTGTATGTTTCAGATCAATTGACTAATGAATATTCAGTGCAGGTATTGACTTACAAATACGTTTCTACCTATATTAGGGAAAATCTATGACAAATTAATACCTCAAGTATGCATTGGACCTGTCATTTTATCCAAAAACCTGAACACCTGTTTTGAAGATGATCAGAAAATAAGCTTGACACAAAAATACTAAACCTATTCTGAATTACTTTGCACAAATATTATTACTGCTATGTTAAAAACCGACTTTAAAAGGGGAATTTTATTACTTAGAAAAATTACAGGTAAACATCTTAGGAAAAGCACAGTAGAAGTAATGCCAGACTAAGGTGCTTTAGGTAATACACAGTCACGTCACCCTTCATGCCTTTATACCAAAACTTCCAAATACTGCACCAGAAAGTAGCAGCTACAACAAAGAGGAACTTTCTTTGGTAGGCGCATTTGTCAATGATTAGCACAAAAAGCTTATTTCAAAACATGCAAACGATGACAAAGTTTTAAAGTTGTATTCTCAGAGTTACACTTCCACCAACGTTCAATTTTCCTATTAAATGCTTTATTCACACTAGCTTAGAGAGGTATTTATACTTTGGAGATCTGCTTTTTCATGAAGAATGAGACAAACAAGTAAGAACAGAAGGGCAATAAAATACTAAAGCAGACCAAGATGATCTGTTTCAGACTTCTGAGTCCTGAATATAGTTTTTGTTATTAGCATTTCACTGTCTAACCATCACAAACAAAAATAGAAGTAGTACAACTTGGTCTTATGCTTAACAGATTTTCAAAACCAAGTAACGTATGATCAGGCAGCAGCTAAAAACAACTGCTTTGAGCAGATCCAGTGCCATGGTTAAACCAGATAATTTTCAATAAGTCAAATGCATATAGCTTTACTAACAGAACAGACAAAATATTGAGGAAAATATCTACAATTGCTTAAAAACTGTCAAGCTATTTTATAATAGATGAATAAAAAATTCTCTAAAGACTATTTATTTTAAGCATGTTTATTTCCTACAGAATTTAATCCCATCAAAACACCCACTCAAATTTAGAATAAATTTACATGTATAAATTCCTAGATGTTTGCAGCTGGAAACCGCATGCATAAGATGTAATGAACAGTATTTCCTACTATATGAACCACTTTTTTATCCATATAACATTAATATAGAAAGTGAGAACGTGTAGCAAGTCTTAATCTAGATCTACTTGCCACATTTTCTCAAATTTCATGTCAGTAGAGGAACTGTACAATCAGAAAGATACCGAGCTTTCAAACAGGAAAAATCATCATACAGACTTATTTTCTAAAGAAATTTGCTTTGTAAACTTAACAAAAGCAGGAAAATAAGGAGTTACTGCTCGTATTATTTAACAAAAAACTTACTCTGGCCCTCTAAAATAAACTTTATTCATCTGACATAACAACACAGACTAGCAGGAGGAAAAAAAAATAATAAAAAAAAGTAAAAAACCTGAGCGTTTCAATTCAGTTACCAACAATCTGCACTCCCCTTCATAAAGAGGGCAGATAAGAACACATTAAGAGCAGGAGGAGGATGAACAGTTGTCAAATCAGTAATCAAGAGAAAAAGAACACCCTCATGAAATGCCGAATAATGACCTGGAAACTAAAATGAGGCACTTGAGCTGAAGCATCAATCATCCAGATAGGGAAAAGCAATATTTAGATGACTCCTGTACACAAAGGCTGAACAAACCACAGTGAAAATGGCTCCAGTAGCTCGTATGATCTAGCTGCAGTTTGATGCGTTATCTCTAGGTAAATACCTATAAGCAAAGAAAGACTCTACAAGAACAGAGATTACCTCAGAAAATAGAACTGGGTGTTTGATAGACCAAGCACAATGCAAACACTTCCAAATGTCTGTACACAAATGCGAGAGAAACACGGGATTAGACAAGGGTTTAATTAGCGATGCTAATTAATAGATATTTTGATTTAAAGGTGAAGACAGGCACTGACTGTTGGCAGAATGCTTTAAACAAGTTGCATGATATGATATCAAGTATAAAAAATGACCTTTCATTGGATGATCTCTACATAGAAGTGTGATAACTTAGAACTTCATGAGTCACAATATTAAAAATGTATAGTAGAGAACTATCATATGCCATTAACAAGCACACATATAGAATAGTAGAGTTTCAGCAATTAACGATGTACTAGATAATTTACCTTCCATTGAGAGGGATACAAAGGGCTATACATTTATGCCTCAAAACTGCCTATATCTTGCTTGATATATAAACCATATCTGATTCTTCAACTGAAACTAAACCAAGTAATTTATTTTAAAAACCAAATCTAATTGTTGACTAAGTGACAATTTCAGCAGGCTATTTGGTCAAGTTAACCTGATGATTAAACACTGTTCCTATGAAGCAATGTTCACTATCGGTTTCAACACACAGACTTATGATTTACTAAGACAAGTAAATACCTGAATGAGAGTAAAACTACGTGTGTGTACAGTGCAAAGGCATAATCACATTTTTTTCGACTAAAAACATTTAGATTGTTAATTCATTGGACATAACAGGTATTTAAAGCAAGGAACATTTTATAAAAGAAGAGGTTACTTCACCTTGCTTACAAGTTCACACAGGCAGGTTATTTCAAATATTAGTTCTAGGATCTCAATGCTGCGATAACGTATTATAGCCAATTACAAAAGTAATTAGACGGGTTTCCTCCTTCCAGTTTATATGAGGTGAAGGGTAAGCAGTAAGGGTAAGCAGTGACAAAATGAAACCAGAGGAAACAGCATTCCCATTCCCACATTCCAACTACAGAGCAGTCAAGAACAGGAAAGGAATTCCAAGGCACCTGATTAATAATGAATATATGTTGGCCATATGGGGTTTTACTATAACAGTGTTTTAGTTATCTTTTCAGTACAGGCACTCTGTTAAAGACAGAAAAGTTTAGGTGAAAATGCCATTATTATTTCCAAAATGAACCTAGGAAATAGAATAGAAAGTTAGCATATTGGCCAACCCTGAGATCCATGACAAATACAACATTTGGTTAAGGGTCACTAGCATTTGTGTTTATCAGGAAGAGTGGATCCTGGTTTGCCTCATTTACCAATAGTGAATTCCGACAGTATCAGAAATCTGAGAAGAGAAAGAACTTCCTAATTTAACACAAAACAGTTGAAATAATGTTAAAATGGCAACCATTCTCCTACTGTTCTTTCATTAAAACTCCTTATAACACTGGTATACTTCAACAAGCCGCAGAGACTGTCTACCGCGGATTACTGTAAAAGAAACCAGTTCTGACTTTAAACATACCTTGCCTTGGAAACTCATCTGACTCCCTGTGAACCAGGTCAGAAACTCGATTTCCATAGTGCATCCTGGTGTCATGATCATACGCCTTCAGCGTCTCACTTGAGCTGTAAGACTTCTGAGTTGGTACTCTGCAGTCTTCACTGTCCAGTGAAGAACTTGTATAGCGACATTCCTTTCCACAACGGCCCCTTGTCAGAGAACGGTGTCTTCTATCTTTTATATCCATTATTCTGAGTCAGGTAGGACGTTTTCAGAAAAGTCACGCTTATATTTGGGGTCAGTCACTGTCACCTAAAAACAGGAAAGGATAACAAAAGTGTGAGCAATGTTGCTAATACATTTTGTTTTATTCTGCTTTCTGTGACTTATCCTTGAAGAACAATCTGGCACAGATTGAGAAGAAAGAGAAGACCCACATGATGCATCCTTAGAAATTGAAATAATTGACCTGAATGGGTGGGGGGAGAAAATCAAATGCTGTAAGAGAATTGCTTTCTATCTAAATTATCATCTCATTGAAGAGTTTAAAAAATAATGATAAAACAAAAACACTGTTATCTTTTGATTTTTGAATGAGCACTGATAACACAGCACAGAACTGACAGAATAATATTTGTTCCTGTTATGCAACAGTACCAAGAAAAGCAGACTCAAACCAGCTTTAATTATTTCCGTTCTTCCTGCAGGAGGGCTTGCAATTAAGAATGAAGCATGCAGGAAAGTTGCATAGAGGAGATTATTCCTATTCAGCATTAATGCATTACAAAGGTGTACATTATCCTTTAACGATGTGTTCACAAGCAGCAGCAACTGATTTTATTGCCCCTGGATAACATAGTCCAAGGCCCTGTTCTCAACAAAAGCTTGGACCAGGTGTCTCCAGAGGTTCTTTCCAGCCTCAACATTTCTGCATTTTTATGATTCTCTGAATAAACTTTGGGAATTAGCTACTCTTGTGCACCACAGAACATGACTAGATGCTCTTCTTCACAATCCCTCAAGATGACCAGTTTATCCATATCAGCAGTTGGAGCTCTTCAAAATTGTGTAAATACCTTCTTGCTCACTGGACCAGAAAGAGATAGATTCTTACAGTCTACCTAATTAGGACACCCTTACTGTGTCATATATACTTTCATGTATGCACAGTTAGCATGCATAAACTGCAAAATGAAAGATACTGTAGAAAGCAAGAAACACACTAAGCATGAGCACCCTAACCACTGGGGTACTAATTATTTTGAGTTGGTATCCGTATGTCTTTCTCTCATGGCATCCTATGCCCAGGTCTGTAATAGTCCTGAGAAATCCTCATGACAAAACTTTCTGCTGGAAACGGAATCTTCCCACACAAAAAATACCCCCACAAAAATTACCCAGATTTGCTAACAAGCAAAAACTGGAACAAAACCTTTGCTTTTCTATACATGGCTAAGGAGGAGAAGAAACGGTTTTGGCAAATTTAGCTGGGACAGTTGAAGACTTTTTCTTTCTCATTGTCCCCTCCCAGTTCAGGTGGCCTACTCAAAAGCCCACCCAGCAGAACGGGAGCAGGTCCTGCACGCCTGCTACACCCAGTCGCAGGCCAGAGTCTTACTTAAACTACCAAAGCACTTCAGCAGTACAATTCCTTCTGCCACCTCTGCCACTAAGGTAACAAGCTCCAGCGAAAGACGATAAAAAACCCAGAAGGCAGTCATGTCTTTCATTGTTGCAGTTGTTTTCACCCATAGGAGAGGAGGTCATAACATTGGCATAAGTATATTGGCTAAATCATTGCTTTTTGGCTGGAATAGATTATGTCCCTAAGAGAGAATAAAAGTACTTGGCCAGATGAGCTAGTGACTTGAGAAAAGGTTTCTTGGCTTCATTTAGACTCTGACATTTAGACTTGTTGTGTTTTTTTTTTTTTTTTCCTTTTTTCTTTCTATATTTTAAAGAAGAAAGTTAGGTAACCAGGAGAAACAGCTGCTTTAAACCACCCACAGGTACTCTGCAATCTGTGAGCGATAAGAAGTGTAAACATGCTTACTTTTTCCTCCTTTTTCTCTTATTTTTAACGATGATGGTACATTTCAGAGGAGAAAAAAATAAACCACAAAACAACACACACAGAAAAGCCAAAACAGAAGATGTTCAGCACTTAAAACTGGGAGGGTTAGTTTTTGAATTTTAGATTAAAGAGAAAGGAAGACTAAAGGTACACTCCCATTTCTCACCTCTCTGAACGTCTAGTGGTTAAGCTGACTTCTCTGTATCTGAATTATTCAGTTCAATTCTTTGGCCCTGTAATATTTATTAAACTGTAAAGCATGTTAACACTGGTGGCACAAACACTTGCTTGAAGTTTGAGGAGATATATGATCGTTTAGATTAACAATGCCTGGCGCTCTGATTCCAGTTCAATACTATCTCATCAAATTCAGATATCAATATATCACAATTATAAAACACCGAAACAGATGAATACAGTACGGTATTGAGAAAAAACTGCCAATTACTCTCTGGACGTCTTCACGCTACTGTTCAATACAAAAGCCTATTATTCCATATGAAGGTATTGTCTATCAGTTCAGAAAACAAACAGCTTTTTGTTTTTATGATTGCTAAACTTTAAGCTGTCTGGCCTGATTTCTATTGTTTCTGAAAGAACATTTAATTCCTTCTTACTATAGTTGAAAGAGGGATTTACTATGACTGAGATAAAACTTCTGAGTATTTCCATGATATTAGTTTATTAAAGCATCTTCTCAGGCAGACAAGATTTTTTGAAATTGTTCCCTCAGTAAACATTCTTTTGTAGAGTTTGTGCAATTACCCCACAAATACAAAAATAAAAGGAAATGGTAAGACAATGCTCTACTGTTGATAATGCCAAGAAATATTTCTTAGTCACCCTCATGTGCAGAATGCAAGGTGCAACGTCTGCACTGTCATTACCATGACAAGTCCAACACGTTAACACAAGAAAATAAATGTAGAAATATGATAAAAATGTCCCAACAGCTTTACTCTGACCTTTCTTAAGGAAAATCTTGTTACAAGGATCAGATGTCATAATAATTTGGTGAATAACTTGATCTTTATAATACCATACTATTAAAAATTTCTTGAACTTTACTAAATTTTAAGAGATGCTTAAAAATATTATAGATAATTTGAAAAACATTTTTATTGGGGTTTTTATTCAATGACACGTTCATATTTATTACAGTACTTGTAATTTTTTTTCTAATATTTCTATTACTTGAGGACAAATCCCAAGCATCTGAGACTAAATACATCTACCTAAATGCAAAAAAATATTCTCATGGATTCTTCTCCCATCCTCATCTCTGCTTTGGGGATTTCTATGAACAAAACAGTCAGGCAAAAAGCAGTTCCATAGCATCATCAAAAAACACTCTTAAAATTCAGACAACAGTATCACCATACACGGCTTAAAATACGGTGAAATGAAGTTGTAACGCACTCCTAGAAAACTTGTTTCACATTTTTCTCATACTTATCTTAAATAGATGAAATACTGTTTCAATTCAATGCTAAATACCTTCCCTGTTAGTCAAATCTTTATGTAATGTATTCCTGAAAAGGTAAAATGTGATGGCTTTGGTTGAGCAAGAATAATGGCGAGATTCAATTTGAATTTAAAATTCCTTATACTCTTTGACTTGCCTGTCTCAAGGGCACTCTGTGAATGGTTTATTTTGAGTAATTGACCTAAATAGTAACTGATTTAATAATTTCTTTTGTTTCAAAGGATTTCACTAAGACTGCTCATATTGACCCATTTATATTACAGAGTAGTACAACTACTAACAACTGACTTCAAGTGTTTTTCTCATCTAGCATTGTTTTAATTATCTGTGAAGTACTAAGAGGACCCCTTTCTAACCTTCTGAATAAGGTATTTATGCCTTGCAAAAGGGTTGGTCAAGTTTCAAAGATGGATAGTCTCAGCTGATCTAGACTTTCCACAGATGGTAGATCTAAAGCAATAAATGGGATATGCTGTATTTGCTGCTGACATACCACATGTGCCACAAGTTACACGTGTCTAATAACCTTTGGACTCACTATTCACCCAGTATAAGATTTCTTGTGTTCATGCGCAGCAACCATTTACCTGGACATGACTACAGCACTGGTAACAAGAGCGTGAAGTGGTAACTGTGGGGTAGTCCAAGGGCATTAAAACACTGTATGTCCTGGAAAGAGAAGAGAGGAGAGACAACAGAAGACAGAAGAGAGAAGAGAGAAGAGAAGAAAAAGCTAAGGAGCTGAGAAGTAAAAACCAGTTTTTTGTTTAGGGTTTTTTTAAAAAAAATTGACCACTTCTTTGTGTGTTAGCAACGTCAAATCAATAGGAGGCATGGAGGGAGGACTCAAAATGAATTTTAATGGCTTAGTGAAGCCTATGCTAAAGCTCTCTTTAAATTTGAAGTTGATTCGTACACCGATCTTACTTATGTGCTTGTTTCTTGCATTTTCTAATGATCCCTTATACTATTACAGCGTACATGGCCATTAGAACTGCCACTCACAATAGACAGAATGCAGTAATCACTTGGAAGTTCAACAGAAAACAAAGCACTTCACATTTACTTTGTGCCCCTAAATAACCTACCGCAACTAGATCAAAACATTACAATAGGGCATACAATATTAGAAACAGTCTTTTTTTAAAAAAAAAAAAGAAGTAGTACACCATGTACCAAACTGATCATTAAAAAACAGGTCTCTTAAAAGCCTGTACTTCTTTTCATCATCAACAATTGGAAATAAGCTTGTGATTTAGAGAATCAAATGCTGTTCATTACTTTATGCAAAGACTATTTTTGAAATGAGAAAATTCAATAATTCAGCTTTGGCACAGAACAAATTTTCAGGGAATAAATAAAAGGGTTATTTAACTGCTGGATTTTTTGCTGATTTTAATAGTAGTGAAAAAGTATATCTCTACTTCTGGATCACCTCTGCCTTTTTTAAAAGGCAATAAATAAAATGCAATTTTTAAATGAAATACTACTATAGTATGTACACTTTGTCACATGAAATAATGTTGATGACAAGTATGCTAGTATTGATTTGGGCCAAAAATCAAAGTATATTTGGACAGTCTGTTTGGTGTAATAATGTGACCTCATTTGCCATTGATAAGTCTTTCTTCTGATTTTTCATATTCTTTTTTTTTCCCCTCTCCAAATACTGAAATGCGGAGTTTCTTTCTTAAAGGTACTTTATGTCAGTTGAAAAAGCAGCTAGACAAACTCACATACAAATTCCTAAATGTTATTAAATGTGGATTCTGGTGTATGAACCTCATGAGCTGGGGATCACTATAGATTCAGAAACTGTACCAGTAAAATTTCACTATTAGCTAAGCACCTGCCAGTGTTCAAGGTCTGAGGCAGAGTGTGGCACATATGAACCAATCAATTCTTCATTTTCATTTCATCTGCTATGAACTGTGAGCTTTTCCCCCTGTGAGAACAACAGCAGAAATAGCAACTTTCACAAACACTTGTGATAGGTTCCAGAGCAGGAAGAAAACTAGTGGCCTTTAAGACTCCATCACAAAAAAACTTTAGTGCCTCCATTAGCCCACACAGTATATTTACATGATTTTTCTTGAAAAGTTATTTTAAACTTACTAAAATATTACTTGCATCCTATATATTTCAGTAGCTGGTCATCAAAAGAGTATGTCAACTACCATGTTGTTTCCCATCCTAGATGTTACACCACCCATTAGAAATAGATTGCGTCACACTGACTCAGAAAGATGGCCATGTTTTTACAAAACATGTGACACAAGTGATGAAGAAAGTACAGACATTTACAGACAGCAAAAAGTTTAACTCATTTTTCAGAGAAGGGCTTATAAATCCACCCAAATTGGTTAGATAAATGAGGCTGAAATGACATCTACTTTTCTTCCCAGATACACAGAGGTAGAACAGTAGAAACTTTGAAGAAGAAGTAAAGAAAAGAAAGTGACAGAATAAAATTTTTTGTGTATCCTGGAGTTTCTCAGCCGTGTGAAGTTTTCCTCTTGGAGAGTGTTTTTCCTTCTTTTCTGAATGAAGCATTAACATTCCCCCAATTCCAAACACTGCCCAAATAAAAAAAAAAAAAAAATAAATAAATAAAAAAAAAAGAGGTTTTAACCCGGGATAACATATTTCCAATCCTAACTTAAAGTTATTTACAAACATTCATTAGGCTTTAGAACAGCCATGAGAGCTAAATCTGTATCATCCTTATTCTACAGAAGATGTTAAACACCAAAAGGGTAAGTGTCCCACCTGAGGTTATACAACAAGTTTGCTGCAGACTGGGAACCCCAAGCTCCAGTTCTTGGTTTCCTGCTCGCAGTATAATTGTTATCTACATACTTCAATCATTCTATGCAGTCAGACAAAACAAAACAAAAAAATCAAGTCACCACAGAACAACACAACAAGCCAACTTCTCGATTAATATAATTACTTAAAATTAGTATAGCTGAAGAAGTTCAGAAAGTAGATTTAAAGATCAAATACAAACTGGCCACTTCAAAAGACTAAGTTTGCTAAAAATAATTGCCTAAATAACATTATTAGTCTTCTACTGCCTAGGAAGAACAAACAATACTATTATCTACTGCTAAAACGCTGTTAATGAAGAAAAGTAGAATAATTTATCATTGGATAATTAACACAATGCAGTTAAGCATGCTTTAACGATTCTGTATAATAGTTTCCTCTCACTAGAGAATACTTTTGAATCAGGAAATAATTGTCTAAATAATTTTTGATTAATTCTTTGATCAAACTGATCAACATTTATAGAAGTGAGATAGATCTAAATGCCCATGCAATGAATGACAACTTGCTTTATTTAATTGTCCATTGGTGATGTTCTTTTTTCCTTCTAATCCTGGGGTAGAATACTGTCTTTAATTAAGTTAATGGGATTTTTAACCTTACTAGCAATGGAGCCTCAATGGACCATCAAGCTGGCTGGAGCACAAGTTGTGCTCCAGCCATTTCCCCCCTTGTTTGCCTTCACCAGCACTTAGTCATTAGTTTATTTAATTTTTCACCAGCATTTTCCAGTGTTCTGTCCTCTTGTCAGGCTCCTCTGTCTTTCCATTTTCTCAAAAACCTTATTTATCCCCATAGTTTCAGTTATGGATTTGAATGCTATTCGTTTCCACAAGCGTTTTCCTTCACAGCCAGGCTAATCCATCAGCTGTCTCTGAGAACTCCTGGGCACTGTGCTTCCATATTAGACTCAAGGGTTTTGATTTTAAACATACGACCGTGCTATAAAGTTGGAGAAATGTAACTGACATGAAAGGACTCGTACTTTTCTTGCACCCAAGCAGGTCCAATGCCAAGAATTTTAAGACAGTTCCTTCCTAATTCTTCTCCACTTCCTTATGTAAAACATTCTGTAATTCTACACCTGTTGGGCACCTTCGCTCCTGCTGGCAATAGCAGAAGCTGTACCGCTGGGTAAAATATCAGCCAAAAGAAAACCATTAGGAACGCACCTTTCATTTCTTGTTTACTCTTAATAGACGAATACACTGTTAAAGGGGAACTTTTCCAGAATCTGAGATCAAGCAAAGCTCCTGTGTACATCTCATCAGAGGATGCTACTGTTAAGAAGATCAAGTTGCTGAAGAGGTTTCTCAGCAATTTTCAGACCTCTACAATAGTCTTATTGTCAGAACTCATCAAAAGTAGTAATCATGCGAACAGTTATGAGTTTAGGTACTTCACTTATCATTTCAGTTGAGAACACCACCTGCTTTTGACTCTAAATTTACATCATTCTCGCTCATTCTGTCCAAGAAACACTCGCTGCCTTTCTTTAAAGCTTCCATGGAACCTCTCCTACCTCAATTTGATACTAACAGTTCTCATATTCTCATTAACAAGATGCTTTAATATGACACTGCTAGCAGTGTCAACCTACAAAAATATTCTTTGAAGAAGGCTTTACTAGGGACCATTTTTAAGGCTGTATACATTTATGATAATAAAATGCAACAATATTTTAAAATGCCTAATCGTATTTAGTAGAATTTCAATAAAGATAGCTATTCCCAATTACACAAGTAAATAACCCACTCAGCTAAGCCCTGATACTCCCCTCGGGGGGGGGGGGGGGGGGGGGGAAAAAACTGAAAAGAAAAAAAAAGGAAAAAAAGAGTAATTTTGTTTGTGTAAACTATTAGCCTTACTCCTTGGGAGTTCTCTGCTTTTGTAAACGCACAGATTTTATCAGTAATAACAACTTTCTAAAGTGATCCTTTGTTTTAAAGGTTCAAGGTAAGCTAAGAAAAAGTCAAAGGGAAAAGAGAAACATGAATGGAAGACAACAGATGACATCCTATCTCAACAGCTTCCATAAAAGTATTTTCTGAAACATTTTAAATTCTAGACCGCCTCAGACACCAATGAAACTTTGCATAATGAAGTAAGAAGGCTGCTCTATAAGTTTCTCAGCTAACAACTACACCTCAAGTGTTGTTCTATCTTCCAATAAAGGAAAATGAATTGTTTTATAAAAATTAATTAAACCTCGCAGCAACAGATAAAATTAATACAACTATTATATAAAATTACCAACTGTAACTCAAAATCTCTGAAGCGAATTTCCAGTGTCCACACAGCAAGGGGTTGGCAGGAACAGAACTGAGGTCCTATCACCATTAAAGCTGGTCCACTCAAACCTGCAGTGCAAGGTTCGCTTGCATATTATCATAGCAGAAGAGGACAGAAAGGGTTACCTTGATTAATGGAAATATTTTTAATAACTTAAGAAAAATGCACTTCTAGGAAATCAACTGGTCCAAGACCACAGGAAGCAGCAAATACCTCATAATATTGTACAGTCACTGTGCAGACATTACTATACTCTCTGTTGCATCTCCAAATCATGAAGAAAAAGGCCACATCACTCTGGAGAAAAATCACTCTAGAGAAAAGGCCACGTGCTTCATTCAAGTCATTTAGGACAGCACATGTAATCCAATATATACTCTCACGCTGCAACTTCCTTCTGCAGACTTCTTGGATAGGACCATCATTTTGCTTACTATCTGTGGGTGTCTCCAAAGAAAGTCTGGCATTTGCTGGTGGATAAGAGGTTTCCTCTGTGTCACTTTGTCAGCAGGCACGGCTCACGTGGCTGAGTTGTCAGAAGCAAGCCCACCCTGGCTCCTCGGTTGCCACAATTCTCAACCCTGTATGTGATCTTCATCCAACACCTAGCAGGAAGTGCCTGAAGGCACCTGGAGACAGCAAGGTCTTAAGCTGTACCAGCACAGAACATGGGAGCTCCCAGGGGGATATTCTCAGATAAGCTACTGCATGAGAAATGCAAACAGCCATCTCCTGTTCACCATGTGTGGCTGAGCTTTGGAAAGCAAGAACAGTCACAAGGAAGTAACCAGTTAAAAAACACTCTCAAAACTGCAAGGAATCTTTACAAAATTCATTTTGTCCTTTCTTTCCATTGCCATTTCACAGAAAGAACAACAACAAAGCTGCAATGTCTAATTACTTCTCGAAACTAAGCTCACTGCATTAAAGCCAGCCCCCACAATTTTGCCATCTGGTGCCTAGATTGCTGTGTATCCAGAACAGAGATGCCTACATTCTTCAAATGCCATGGTCAAACTTCCCAGGCAAAAGCATCAGCATTTTATGACAAGGATAGAGATCAAACCTAAGGGAACCTGGCAAGAAAAAATTTAAAACAAATTTAAAACTAATGTTGTTTCACCTACCACATTCAGCTGTACCACTGACTCTTGCAAAATAAAATTTATAACTTCAATGAAGACACTTGGTTTCAACTAAGTATCTATTGCATCTGTACAGGTATATAGACACCCTGTTCTACATCCACAGTATATGGAATTAAAAATATTTTTAAATTGCTATTAAAATTACTTATTCTCTAAAGATATTAGAATTGATAAAATTTATAGCTTTGTTTTTCAAAACAGAAAAGTAACTAGAGGTCCAAAACCTAGTTGACTCTTCTACTAAGGATTAGATGGTATATACAGAAAACAAAAATAAATAGTGCAGTTTAACAAAAATGACATTGTGAAACTAGAATTCTCTACAGTCATAACCAACTTCTTAAAAGTTAAACACAAGCCTTAAAATGCTCTCTTTGTTCCAATGCTCTATTATCTACCTAGGTAAATGATTTCGTAATGTTATTATTCTTAGCAGTACTTTACAGATGGCAACAATATTGCATCGAGTTCCGCTCCCTCCAGAAAACGAGAAAGATGTTCATGAACTGGAGCAAGTCCAGGGAAGGACGCCAGCGTCTCAAGGCACTGGAGAATGTGATCTGCGTGGAGAAATGAAGGAACTGGGCTTGTTTAACCTGCCGAAGAGATGGCTAAGCGGGACCTAGCAGGGGCCTTCCTGTACCTAAGAGACTATGGAGAAGAGGGAGCCAGGGTCTTTAGTGAGGGCAACCAAAGACGAGTGAGAAACCATAGGCGCAACTGAAGTACAGGAAGCTCTGATCAGAAATTAGGTGGGTAAAAAACACTATGGGGACAAATATGCACTGGAACGGGTTGCTGCAGAGGCTGGGGAATTTTGCATGTTTTCAGGACTCAACTGCACAAAGCCCTTAGCAATTTGGTCTCAGTTCAGTGTTGAAGCTCGGATTCGGTGAGCTCCAGAGGCCCTTTCCAGCCTCGATGGTCTGTGACTGTGTTATTCTTAATTTAGGAAAAGTTCCATAGTCATTAAAAAAACCCACAACAAACAAACCAAAAAAGTATTTCTTTAGGAAACAAGACTGCAAAGTGAACACATGATGAAAGCTTTGTAAGCTGAGCACACAGGCTTAAAAAGGCAGAGGCTGCATTTTGTCTACACACGCGTGCAGACTGCAGAGGACCAGCAAACACCACTGCAGTGGGGTCCTTGCTACGCAGTCATGCTGGTGACAGAACAAAAGGAAGTCACACGCAAACGGTATGCCAGAGAAAGCAGAATGGGCTTTGTTGCTTCTTCAGTTCCACAATACAGACCCACCTGAGGGAACAGAAAATGCCCAAAATGCAGTTCTAGAGTGAAGAAAATCTACAGGAACTAAAAGCACAGTTAAACAAAAGTAACAAGCACAAGCTCTACCATCATTCCCAAGACACTACTGCAAGCTCATGTGTTTCCAAATATGTCATTTGACAGTGCTGACTTTGAAACGGTCCCTTAAAAATTAAAAAGAAAACAAGTCTGCCATATGTTATAATGACACTACCATAAATCTAAAGAAAACAATGCATGAGAAGGAATTGTAACCTCTAACACCCAAGAGTCCACCTCTCCACCAGCCACAGCCACATTCCCATGTTATGTAAATCAATACAGACATATTCTTTTTCCACTGAGGATTTTGTCTTTTGTTTGGCAGCCCAGCAAGCATGGCATTCGTCTATGCCTATCCTACAGATATGTGGCCAATGACCAACTTTAGCTCTGTGTGTGTGATACTCAGATATATGGTACATTGTTCTGTCTGAAAATCTATAGATTGTCATAAAACAGAAAAAAATATCCAAAGCTGAAGTTGTGATAGTGATTCACCTACCAAATCCTTCCATTTCTATTTCCACTGCAGCGTATTGCGCAGAGAGTAGGTATGAACCCATGACTCCACAGAAGGCAATGGTGGTTTCTCTTCCTCTATAATCCCATCTGCCAAACTGCAAAAGGCTTGTTAATTTTAGCCAATATACTGGGGTGGCGGTGGGCTAACTTTTCCTCTCTGTTGGATTTAATTCAAAGCAGGGGTCATTCTCTGTGCATGGAGAACACAAGCTACTAGGCCAGGGTATACAGACAGAACAGTCATATAACTGCATTCCTGGGATTAGTATAGGAAAGGTTTAGTCCCCCAGCACCACCCAGGCGTCCTGGTGAACCAGGAAGGAGTTTGTCCATTGCTACCAGAGGTAGTTTTTAGTTATTGTCAGAGGAAGAACTGTTGTCGTCCGAGTAGGTCAGAAAACCAATTGAAATTTTCTGGGTTTTTTTGTTTGTTTTATTTTCCCCACAGTACCACACAGTCTTATTATTGAGGAAACCCAACAGAATTGGAACTGACCTCTGGAGAGAGCATCACCTATGGTAACTGCATCAAAGACTTGTGATTGCTTAGTGTAAAAAGCAAACAAACTAACTAAATACTCAACCTTTTCCCCAGCATCTTCTTTTTCCTACAAGTTCTTCAAAGAGCTGCAGACCATCTGTGGAGGATTAGGGACAATTTTTGCCAGCAGAAATGGTGAAGGAAGGAAAACTTAGATACATTCCCTGAACTAGTGTTGGTAGTTCTCGAGATGTGCAGAGTCAATAAAGTGTCCTAATTAACCATGTCCTTCGTAACTTGCCTTTTTTGCAGTTATGTCTGAGATGAGTTGCTGTCAAAGTTGATAGGTCCCGAATTTCAAGCTCTGTATTTCTATGTTCATAAACCTTGATCACCCAGACACACGCTTCTGGCTTAATGGTAGACAAACATGCACCTCAATCCCCTGGACAAAGACTACTGTAAGCAACCTCCTACTACATCTTTCACAAACAATTTTACTAATGCTCCACCCTTTAAAGCATTTCTCCTCTTCACAAAGAAAAGCACTGCAATCCCATATGTTAATACATAAAGTTACTGAGGCAGAGAAGAGCAAAGTCACAGAGCAACCCTGCTATTTAAAGCCTCCCTTAGCTTCAGTAGGTTGTTCTGCCTTACAGGCAGTGGGAAAAACAGTCTCCTATCTCTGTACCTCTCAGAGCAGGAAGGAAACTGGAAAAAAACACTATAAATGCTTTATTATCCTGAACTGAAATCATTAAACTATGAACAGTTTTTACCTAATTTACTAAGAAACATTATTGGAAAGGCATCTGACAAAGCTTTTCCTATACATTAAGAGCCATCAGATTGTAAATTTAGGTCAATACCGAGACACACGATGACCTACAGGTAAAATGATCCATATACCATTACCAATTTACTCAGCTGTCCAAATTATCTCAGTAACTTCTAACTTGCATGAAACCTTTTATGAATTATTAAATTAAAAAATAAAAAGCAAAAAGTAAAGGAGGGAAATCTCTTTCTTGATGCCATTTTCAGTGGTACACCTATGTCACTCTTCAAAAGCAAATTCTGCACAAACAGTGGTTGAGACTGACTACCAACTCCCAGAGGTGCCTGATCTGCGAGCTCAGTCCGTGGCCAGGGAAGGCAGTGGTCCTCAGCTACTGACAAGAGAACTCCAGGTACCTCAGAATTAAAGAGCTTCTTACAAACCTTAGACCTCTCATATTCCCCCAAAACAGAGCCTCCTAACCAAAAAGAGCAGGATTAAAGTGTATGTTTGAGGGTTTTGTAAGTGGCATAGCTAAAGCCACTTAAAGTGACGTCTCTTACAGCACTACCATAAAGATTTCATGCAAGACAGAAATAATTGAAGGACTCTGGACAACTCTAGTTCTCTCTTTCCAGTAACACAGAATAACAGGTGACACAGAAGACTGTATGTGAACGTAGTGCATTAGGCAGCACGAATACATCCTGTATTAGTAATCCATACTGACTTCATTCTAGAAAAAGCTGCTCCCTGAACCATACAGCCAACTTTCTATGGACAAGAGTTTTGTGCTTATACAAGCAGCTAGAATTCAAACCAGAAAAAGAAAACAAATATTTGTTCAATCATATGCAATTAGACTGAAAAAAAAGAAAAAAAAAACCAACGAGATTCTGTGAATAAACCACTAAACTGGTTTCAATTCTAACACCGTTAAAGATACAATGATCAATTTTTTTTTATTTCAGTTACCATAAGAACAAAGGATTTCCATTTAGATCGCTCAGCTATCCCCTGTTTCATTCCCATTTCCCGAGAGGCAAGCTAAAAGAACGACAATCACCAGACTGAGCAAGCACAGTAAAAGTTAACAACTGAGAACAGAAGCAACAGAAATCAAGCTTCAGCAATTTAACAAGACTGTCCAACTCCACAATTTTGACTGAAAAGTAAGTTTTAGTCAAGATCTGATATACATACACAACTTAAAAATTTCCTTGCTTGAATTTTTGCATAGGGTATTCTTACAAATAAATAAACAGGCTATTTATTTACTTTGGCTGTAAGTCCCATTTCTCATTCTCATAAAAATATTGTCAAGGACAAAGCAGTTTGCATGAACCCTTCATTTTTTTTTTAATTATTTAATTTTATTTTTAAGCTTCAGCTCAACATTCAACTCCAATTTTTCTTTCTTTTTTTTTTTTTTTTTTTTAAGCAGTGGAATAGCATGTTCACACACTAAAATAATAAAACGCAAAAAGGGCACAAGAAAAAGAAATACAATTCCTTAAGAGTACCTTGCAGATCAGGTTTATCTCTCTGTAATTTAGAATTTGTGATTACATTTATATATTACAAGATCTGCAGAAGAGACATTCTACAACACACAAATCTCAGTGCCTAAGACTCAAGGCAAGTCCCAAAAGAAAGACCTGTAGTAACCTAAATTGCAACTGAATTTATGTAGATAGAATAACCTTTATTTGAAAATAGTGATTCTAAAGCACAAAATAAAACTAGTTATCTCATCTCCTATAAATACCTTCAAGGAAGTCTATATACTCACAGAATATCTTGATGGAATCCTCAGTTTTCCAGTTGGATTGGCTTAAATTTTCAGAAGTAATATTAGTTCTCAGAAATTCTAGCCTGAACAAGCAAACCTTCCCCTCTGTTTTGCAGAGGTGAAAAAAGTTAGATAGCTGCCTTTCTTTAAGTCATTTAGTCATCTGAAATGTTTTTATATTCACTATAAAAAACTTACATGAGGCTACTGGAACACTTTCCAATAATCAAGACTACAGAATTAGGAAATGTCCCATTTAGAAATTGAGTTTTGAGTGATAAGAATGAAATACAAATTGGTCCGTAGTTCCATGACTCCATTTAGACTGCCCTAATATTAGTTCTGATACAGTGCAAGTGCATCATCAGACAGATGGTCAGATCAGTGCTTCAAATGGGTATGATTTAAAAATTGTAATTCAACGTGAAATTGTGACATATCAGTTAATTAGATTTTTTTTAAATTAAGAATAAAAATGCTTTTAAAAGTTATTTCTTTATATATAGATACTCATCCATACTTCCTAAGAATTCCGGAAATCAGATAAGTCTAAGGGTAAGTCTACTTATCTATGTAGAACCAGGCTAATCCTCGCTTTGCTAAGTAACATCATTTATCAGAAGGACCAAAAGCATGTTTCCTTATCATTCCCAGTAAGAACTTAACTATGGAAAAGCAAGGTGTCATATCATGAAAACCACCTGTAATTTCTACTAGAACATACACACATCAGATTACAATGCTGTGTTCAAGCTCCACAGTCAAACCAAACCTCTCGGACTTACATTAGAGCCCTGCAAAGTAATAAAAGAGAGAGTAACAACAATGGAAAAGTATTCGAGGCAGCAGAGAATTTTGCTCTAGATCAGTGTGTGACAAAAAGCAAAACAAGTAACACTGAAAGTACCCAAAACAGATTTAATGGACAACTAGGTATAAAATTTGCTGTGCAGCAGGTAAAACTAAAAGATAAAAAAAAAAAAAAAAAAAAAGAAAAAAAAAAGAAATAAAAGGAAACCAATAAAAGTCAAAGTATGGTGCATGCATTTCACAGCAGTATACTGACAATACTGTAAGATTTTCTTTTTTGTGTTTATAATCAGAGCTTCATTAACATTCCTTGGGTTTCAGCTACTTGATTTTGACCCATTTTTGTCTCTCAGTTTTTATAAGCTTCTTAATTTTGACTGTTCCCCAAACCCATCTGCATTTCTGGAAATCCTACTCCTTCATTTCTCTTGGTTTCACAAATTCTAGGTGGAGTTGCATTTGAAACAATCTACCACTCTCTTTATAAATGAATCCAGCATGGGGCAACAGCACAGATTTGCAGAATTCAGCCATTCCTCATGTGCATTTCCAAAATTACTGAAAATTAATGAGTTTCTACTGTGTATATTTATATGCAACTCTTTGAAGTAATCATTACTAGCCAGTAAAAGCCACTTGGAGAAATGGGTTGGTAAAAGAAAAATAACTAATACACTATCCCCGTATCTGCAGTACCATTCAGTAATACTTGTAACTGTTGTCCTGGATCCAAAATGCACTAATAGACCAAACTCTATATCTGACAAGTAATGCTGACCAAAATTATGAATTTTTAAGTATGCTGAACATGCCTTAAAAAGTGAAGTCTAAGGACTTTTCCTCCCTGGAAGGTAAGTTTTTTCTACCAAGACTCAATTCCCTTTTGTCCCAAAAATAAATAAGATTTCACGCACAATTGAGTTTATCTGCCTCAAATCGATAAAAGCATTAAAATCAATCTTAAAAAAAAAAGAAGTATAGTTAACCAATCTGATTATTACTGCAAGTCTTGTAGGAACACAGATGTGCTGAATATGAAATTTACTGGTTGAAAGGTACTGTGGAAGGTTTTTAGGCATTACTAGAATGCTTTCAAAACATGTACAGCCGCTTACAAAAAGTATTCAGGTGCTTTACCCAGTTTGAAAAGGAGTGTTTTTTCATGGCATTAGTTTTATAATGAGTTCTTCCAGGCAAATTTCAAAGAATGTATGGTTCACATACTTTAAACTGAATTCACTCACAATTCAGTATTTGACAGAGCTAATGTTTAATTGTTTCTAAGGAGTCTACAAAGGAAAATGATTCTTTTCTTACTCAACAAACATTTAACTGAAATTATGTTTTGTTTTGTTTTCACACTGAGGATTGAATTTGACACTGTAATAGAGAAAAGCAGCCTGTCCTAGGCTAGTTAATGTGATTTTAATTATTGTAGTCACAACTCTCCTTGGTTTGTATTAGAAAGAATTTAAGACCACCTAAATTTTGGAATATTGCATTAATGCTGATAGAAGAGGCTTTCTTCCAACAAATCCTGTTTTACCATCTGAGCAATTCGAAGAATTACTGACACGTGACTTAATGCTAGCAGTGTGCAGGTTTGAATCCAAATATGGACACAACTGCATGTTTTCAAAAGCCTACAAAACCATGGGCATAGCTGTTTTAAGCTATAAGTAAGTTAACGAGAAGGCCAAAGTTACTGTTTCCTTTTCAAGTGTTATAAATCTTACATTTTCTTATAGCAGAGACCAGAAGCTACTTTCTGTTTAACAGTGCAAGGTTAATAAACACTTTTCAAATAATGTTATAATCTACTGTGTAGATCTTCAGAGCCAGTTTTATCTTCTTCACACAAAGATAATGACGATTATCGGCTCTGCAGCTCCTATAAATCACTTCACCTCCACTGAGTTGATGGAGATATGTTGATTTGCATCAGCTGAGAATTCTGCCAGTTTCTGCCCCCAAGCAGGGTTAGCATCATCATTTTGAAAGCTCTTTTTCAGTGAAAACGCAAAGCTGCATACCAGTAAAAGTTTTGGTTTTGTCAAAAATACGTTTACATTAAAATTTAAATACACCATTTAGAATTTCAGTCAACTCATCACACCACTGTTACATATCAGCTGACTCTAAATGTCTGAGCAACAGTAAACAATAAAATCTCAACGCCATTGGACACGTATGCCATGTTCACACTATATCTGGAAGCTCAGGTGTATGCACATCTTAAAATCTAAAAAGTGGAGAGTTGTGAACTGTTACGTTGTGTTACATAACAATCTAAGAAAACATATACTTCTCAGGAAAGAGATCTGAATCACATCCCAGTCTACAACTCTGTAAAAGGCTCCTCCATTTCTTAAACTTCAAATATACTTAAAACACAGCAAAACAATGCTGATATCCTATCACCAGCAATAGAAAGTTTGCCAAATTCTCTCTCTACAGGACACTTCTAGAGCACAGACAATTGAAATTTAAAATTAAGGTATCTGGTAATCCTGTTGAGATGTGAAACCTGCAGTTCTCGCGCATGGGACCTACCTCCCCTTCTCCCCCACATTTACTGTGTCCCAGTAAGTACCTGAGGAGGACAGAAGTGTTCCTGACAATGGGTCCATCGCACCCAGCATCCTGTTTGCAGCAGTGGCAGTAAGTAGAAAACCAGGGAAAAGGAAGAAGAGAGGATGTAGGTCTGACGCTTCCAAACTCATCAGTCTTTTTAGCTCGGGATTTACTCAAACTGATGTGAGGTAACTCAAGCTGAAAGTACTTTTCAGTCTCCTCTGGAGCCTAGGTCAATTTTTTGCAGTCACAGTATGTGTTGGTGTGGAGGCTTACAAGCCCAGGCTACCTGCTGTATGGAGAACCACTTTAATTTGCTCATTTTAACTCCAACTGGAACCCATACTTGGTCATGTGGGGACTGAACATGCTTGAAAACGACATGGACTTTATTTTTTTTAACAGAAAGTCTTCAATAAGAAAAGAAGAAAATTGAGAAGTCTGACATAATCTGGGGGGTTGGGCAAGATGACCTCCAGAGATCCCTTCCAACCTCAACCACTCTGTGATTCTGTGCTTTTTACCTCTAAAATCATAGGTTCTTTTAAAAGACCGTTATGAAGAATTGTCAGCAATTCCCCGGGTACATAGATGATGAAGAGAAAATGAAAAATAAGATGCAAGATTTGGACCCAGATCTTTAAGTGCTTCATTACAAAACTTGAAATTAGTTGCTTTAAGGTACTTGCAGGGAGACAAGGACCAACATGGATACAACTTGGTGAATATTCACATGCAACCTTTAGCTTAGTTTTCTTCCGAATCCAAAGGTTTTGCTCCTCATTTCCCCTTACACATGATATACACAAACATTCAAATGCAGAACACTCTTTTTTTCATTATGGAACATAAGAAGAGGGAGAATAAATTCTGCAGACAGAGCAGATGGAATGGAAAACTATGTAGTAATTTATAATGGACTAATCTAATAGCATGTATCTTGTTCACTTCTGTAACTGCATTTCATGTATGTGGATATTTATATATTTCTACAAGCAAATATTCTGGGTAGTTTTAGTAAAATACCTTCAAGTTTGTTATTACTTGATAGATTTTTAATCTGAACAGATAGAAAATACTCTCTTCAGATTATGTTCAGAATCTATGGGAGGCTTTAAAGCTGCCCATAGACCTCCAAAGGCAATTACAGCAGAGGAGTTTTTCAGATTTACACCTGACTGAGATGGAAAGGTCTGTGTACATCAAATATTAAAAACAAACTCACTATAAATAACCTCTAACTGAAGCACAGCCCCAGTGACAACTAACATTTTTTCTTTTTCTCTCATTTTTGCCCCTTGACATAGCAGTGTGAAAACAGTAAAAGAAAAGATGGAATATGTATCTATAGAATGACCTAAAATTTTCCAGTTCTCATGATGTTACCAGTGAAGGAAATGTACAGGCATGTATGTCGTCATTACCTTCACATTCCAGTTTCTTTATTCCATAAACAAATAAAATTGACCAGAAGACAGAGCACAGTGTTGACTACAATATAATCCTGGTACATAATTTGTAATACAATATTTGATTTTCAATACTTTAAAAAATAAGACTATTCCATATCTCTCTTAAAAGATTTGTAAATTATATCACAGATTAAGAGGTGGCCCAAACTATCTGAGCACCACTTGATATTTGCTTTATGTTAATAGACACTCTCTTGAGTAGCTGTGCTTGAATATGTTAGAAAGAATAAAAGGAAACACTATTTAGCAGTGTTTTTAAAACCCTGAATAATTTCCATAATTTGTGACAGTCGGCAGATTTTGATAGTATCTCACATTGATTTTTGTGTTTCAAGATGACAATCATTACACTATTATCTGCAGTTTGAGCAGTGGAACCTAACCTCCTAATTAGGATGAAAAACTGCTCCAGTTGCAGCCCCAGTAAGTCACAACAAGTCAATAATTTTAATAAGAATTAATTTAAAAAACTCTACAAGGTTGTATTGGAAGTTATTCTGGCATGTCTATTGATTAACACTTGGTATTACATCCTATAAAGGACTCATTAAATACAGCATCAATCTAAAAGTAATATTTTGATACTTTTTTTTTAATGTATTAAAAAGTGAAATAAAATAGAACAAAGCACTAAAAGATTATTAAGGTAAAGTAGCTTTTTGACTGGATGTGTTAACTTCACACTACACTTGAGAGTAATACAATGGAAGACTTCACACTGTGCTATACTAAAAGGATATATGACTAAGTAAGCTGGTACTTCTTTATATGTCAGCATGAAATATCTCAACAAATCTCACAATTTCCAAATATAAAACACCTAGTTGCTGCCACATACAGAATCAGTCATGTCTTTATTACTGTGACGCTGCTTATTACCATTCCACAGGCATTTTTCTTTTTAGGAACATCTAAAACTGGGGTATGTGCAGTAAAAACATGAGGAGATTTCTTCATTTTCCATTTTCTGCTTGATTTTGGAAGGACATCACTAATTGAAAATGCAACATTTTATTTTGAGAGCTGCTAAAATAGTAACATCTATTAGCATGGCATCTACCAGGACAAACTTGGAAACCATTAATATTAGCTATTATATTAGCTATAATATTGTTACCTCTATTTAACAAAAAAGCTTGTACTACTCCTGTTTCAATTTGTCTGAATTGAAAAGCTTTTCACGTTAATATTTGAAGTTTACCATGTAAGAAATGTCTTTTTTCAACATAGACATTTATACTCTTAAAGATCATAACAAGGTTCAACAGAAAAATAAATATAAGTAAAAGCCTGAGAGTGATACAGCTTTAAATCTACAAACACACATACAAATCTGTGAGTTGATGCTAGGTGGCAGTACTGTGTAATTAAACACCAAACATTTCTTCACTGTACCTGATTCACTTCAGGCATTTTTCAAAACAACCAGTTCGAACATTTCGAATAATAATTTAAACAACAAACAGATCTCTTTTTTCCCTTTAGTTTCACCTCCTGAGAACTATGTTCCTTATACATAAAAGGTCTCAAAATTAAATTTCCTATCCATAAACCTGTGTTCTAGCACAGCAGCATTACATGAAACAGCTCACAAAATAGGAGCCAGATTTTGTTTCCATCCTGCAGTATTACATCCCTATTCTTTGGTATTACACAATTTCTAACTTCTACGTAGGTTCTGACCTCACTTTTCTCTGCATCTCAGAGACAGCAGTACCTAGGGTTTGAGGTATGTACTTTTAAAGCCTGTTTTAGTCTCCAGATGTATTTGATTGAAGAGCTCACTTCTGATCATTTGATCCCTTTAAATGCTACTGCTTTTAACAAGTTACATGTTCAGCACAGAGTAGTTATAATTATTTGCAGCTACCACAGATGATCATATTTTCCTATACAGAATTTTGGGAATGGGTCTCACTTTGTACAATGTCTATTTCCAGAAGGAAAACTTGTTCAGTTCACACAGTCACTTCAACTACAACTCAAAAAAGCTTTCCCAAGTAAGGTAAGTCAGCCTATTCAAAAAGCATCAATGACAGAAAGCTGTTAGGAAAAGTTTCAGTATTGTTATAACTACAGTAATGACAATAACATACAACGTCAGTTAAATTCAGCTTATTCAACAGTGAGTACTGCTTATATATTATGCAGTGTATGTAAATAATACAGTGAGGATTTCTTCTTCATTTAAACACACATCCAAATGGGGATAGAGAGGGGCTCTTACTATAATATTAATACAAGAACAACATATTTATTTTTACTGTGGAACAGACTGTTAAGGACCTGAGAATCACTGATTATGTATGAAGAGGTATCAAATCTCTCTTCCCAGATTTTACTAATGATGCACATACATTTACTGTATTCATTACAGAGTATTAACTGAGATGTACAGGGTCCCAACTCAATAAAAAAGCAGAGTAGTCAATTAACAGGCCTCAAAATCACAGCACTGAGACTTGCAGATGAAAGTAGAGGACACGTGGCTGCTCTCTCACTAACTTGTCCAAAAGTTCCTGAGTCTAGTTACAAACACATCTGATGTCATTGCTTCCATTGCCTGCCCACGTAAACACTTTTCTTGTCTAACTGACCTTACCATTTATTCCTAGGAGGTTAATTTAATGTTCTAGTACTCATACCACATTTCTCTTTCTTTCCAGTTTTGACCATCACTTCACATTTTATTATTTGAAAATTCTGTTTACTTTGCAGTTTTCTAGTGCAGAATGTGGACACTCTGGTGTCCAAACGTATCTAATGGATCCTGCTCACAGAGTCTGAGTGTTTCAAATACACATATCTGTTGTTTCTAATTCTACAACACAGAGTGAAGAAACTAATTGTGTTACTGGAACACAGTAAGAACTACTTACCATGACACTACCTATCCATAACAGCAATATAATCTGCAGAAATGTTAAGTAATAGAGGGTGGTTCTATTTTGCTGTATCATATTAACACTTACATATAAGAATGCTAATTTCTGCAACTGTGGTTCATCACTCAGTAACTTTAATGCCTGCCTGAATTCTTCTAAGGCACATGAGGAAAGTTACTCAGAAACAAAAAAAGAGAGTTTTGTAAACAATCCACATCTGCTGAAGAGCTGAGTCAGTCCTGTAATGCCTGGTGTTGTGCCACCCTGCTGAACGAATACTTGAGGAACTAAACTGCAGCTGTGAACATTTTTCTCAAAAAACTCTTTTCCTCTCACTAGTCAAATAGTAATTGTGGCCCCTGTGGCCCTGCAAAGACAAAGGATCTTCATTTCAATCTAGCATCTCAATCTAAATAACCTTAGAAAGAAACGGAACTTGGCTAAGGAATGCTGAAATTTCTAACTCCTATGCAAGTGAAAGCAGCACCACTTTCTTCTTCCCTTTCAGCAGCTTTTCTAGATCTTTCCCACTGAATCATAATCACTTATTTATTTTTTAGTAAAAGGTTAAACCCTTTCTGGAAATGACAGCAAGCCAATGTACTGTGGGTTTTTTCCACAATGCAACGGTTTATAATTGACTGCTTATGTAGTAATTGCTCTATTTATAGTGATTATTAGCATGAGAGAAGTGATTGACATCACCTGGTATTAATGATAGAGAGAGGGTTTATTTCACATTTATGACCTAAAGCTCTTACATAAATGATTTTCCCTTCCTAAGATGCTGATGTTCTACAGTCTTAGGAATATATCTATGAAATGAAATGCCAGCCTTATCTTTTGTACATTAAGTATCTAATACATATTACCATTCTTTAAAAATTACTTTTACAGTCTTCTCCTTCTGTAACTGTCTAAACCAGACTCTTCCTAGTAACTTAGTGCAGCAACACTTAGCAGCTTGGATCTCTGCCTTCTGAGCATCCATGTTTGTAATGCTGTTTTTCCTGTAAGTATTCCAGCACAGCATGTATTACACATCCTTTAATTTTGATGGACAAAAGCTCTGATGTGCTATCATACAATAGTATTTGGCTATCACAGAATAAAAGTAAAACAATTGGCAAAGAAATTAGGGATGGAGAGAAGATCTTGCTTCTCCTAAGTTCTGACTCTCCAGCACTGGAAAATGTAGCCAACAAAAGAAAAAGAAAAGGAAAACCTATAGAAGTATTATAGCCATTTTCAGGAATACGGGTCTGTCCCACAGGAAAAAGTAAAGCCACACAGGAAAAAGTAAAGCTGACAAAATTGATCAAAGACTATTTCAGATTGTAACTAATAATCAGATTCACCTCTCATATAATTTCATTGAGGTCAAGTGAGACTAAACAGTCATTGTGCAAGAAAGCAAAATATTCACAGAAGGCTTATGAGCTAGCAGTGTAATTCAGCTATTCATTAAAAGGATAATAAAGACCACGGCCTTTGAATTATCATGCATTTATATTTCTTTTCCATGCCTGTGTTCTAGAACTGTAGCTTACAGATATTTATACTTTGAATGGTAACACAAAGCCACATTTTATAGGAATGACTGAAAATGCTGTCTGTCCTGGATTCATTTGTCGAATTAATTTTTAAGGGATGAGAGTCTGAATATGATTACAATTAATCCCTGACAACACCTTCTTCTTACTACAGCCTGAGCCTACAAATGAAAGGAAATGCTCTTCTTTATACAACACGCTTGTTCTTCCACACCACAAAAGGCACTTACATTACTGTTAAATAAATTATTAAAAAAAAAAAAAAAAAAACATCAAAGACCGGGATCTGCAGTTGTGTGGCACTATCTTCTTAATGCCATCACAAATCAAAACTTTCCATTTTGGGAAGTTATACTGGGATGTTACAGGAGGGATTGGTAAGAAGACTTGTACAAAGCTTAACATCTTAATTCAAGGCTTAGCTTCACATTTTACAAGCTACTTAGGAAGTACTAACACCTCTGTTGCTCACAGTGAACCTTTGAAATTCATCAAGTAGATAGCCTAAGGGTTAAAGAAAACATGCCTTTTCCCCTTATGAGAGTTTATTTAGTTTCAGCAGAGCTTTACAACAGAATTTTGCTTTCCCTTCTCCGCCCCCTTCTCTTGACTACACAGAAGGTATCGGTATAATAGCAATAATGACAATTTAGGATGGACTTTCTCGAGACGGGTCCCCTCTCTGCCGCTCTAGCTGAGGCCCTGTGAATGCAAAGGGGGCACAAAGAGATAGACGGAAGCAGTAGGAAAAAGCTTCCCGCAGAGCTGCCGCCTTCTCTAAATGTAAAACGTAAGAACTGAACTCACAGCTTTGCACCAGCAGCTGCACCACCCGTTCTTCCTCCGCCTACTCCACACAACACACAAAGCAGAGCACTTTCTGGACTGCAGCGAGGGAACTTAGACCTAGAGGGGCTCTGCCCAATATCCCCTCAACTTGGCGTCTGCACCCCGCTTGCCGTCCAGCTCACTCACCTTCCTTCCACGCCAGCTAGCCTGAGTCCAGCACAACTGCAAAGAAAATTCAGGTTTCAATTTATGATGAGAATCTTGATAGGGTTTAATTACAGATATGTATGATACAATGTGCTATGCTTTTTGGAATTTCTTTGAAACCGAGTTGTAAGCACATCCACATACCGATTCTTATTTACAGGTAGACATACTCAATCCTAACGTAGCAATGCAACTCATTAGTTTTTTGGTTGTGGCTTTAAACACACTGTTAGCATCTTTTCAGACTACACCATAATATTAAAACCCTCTAGTTAGCTGAAATGTATTTTCAAAAACATAAGAATAATGATTAGGTATAAAGTAGAACATCTAAAGAAGTGCTTTAACAAATTAAATATACATCATGACCCTAAGCCAACTGTTAATTCTGTAAAATTAAAAGCAGACAAAAGAATTGTTAAATCATGTTTGCAAGTATTGGCAAGCCATGAAGAAAAACCTTTGCCTCCCTCTCTCTCTACACATTTTTTATTATTTTCTAGAGGCAATTTTCATCTGTTACTCTGTATGGAACCAACATCCATTATATGAAAAGACAGCGTCTTAATCGAAATGACTTCTTATACAGGTCTATTTAATAAAAATTCATTGTTTTAATCTAGTAAGTGTAATATTCATGAAAACTAAATGGTGTCTCTTTATTATTTAGTTACTGATGCTCCTCTGCAGCTTATGGAACTAGTTCTCTTAAAGCTGAATATACTTTAAAACACAATAAAAAACTCAATGGCATTTTCTAATGCAACAAAAAACATTTAGGCCAATACCATCAATAGGCTTTACTGCTATGGGACTTACACACCACTTCTGAGACATCCACATTATCTTATGCAAAAAAAAAAAATCAGGTACAAAAACTACACTCAAATAACTAGGATGCTTAACAGGTATATTACTGTTTAATAAAAATCAATATACCTTGGAGTGAACAAGCAACTTGTATGTTGCAAGGATATACTTTACCCGACATAGTTTTAGAGAACATTTCACTTAATATGTATGTTCTGAAAAGAACTAACAAAAATGGAAATAACCAAGGTCAAAACAGTTGTTGTGATACTGCATGAGGAATTTTTTTTCTTATGTTACACTTCTAAATATGCAACCATGTATCACTTTGGTCAGTAGGACTCCAGCCTCAGTGGACAAGTTCAGAACACAGAAAAGTAGACAATGTAGGTATACTACTGCAGCATACATTCATTTCTTGAAAATGACAGTTTTTAACAAATAGAGTTGAATGCTTGCAGCTGTAAAGAAAAGATTGAAAATGCAATCCAAATTTTTCATAGATCAATTAAAAACTTCACCTGTAATGACACCCACTGAAAAAAAAAATTGCCTCCGTGAGTGGGACCTCTAAGTTTCTCCCCTAACGTAGACTTCTCATTCAGACCAATACCCTCATATGGCAGGAGGAGCATCATTTCTTTAATCTCCCATCTGAACTCTCTTCTTCAGATAAAACCAATTTCTTGGACTTCTTCCAGAACACAATCCTACAGATCTAGCACTACTCAGACTCTCAGCCCCACTACTTGCAAATGCATTGAAGCAACAGACCAAACTCTAATTTGCACCTTTAAGAGCTTCCCCATTGGAAGCCTGTGTCCAGCAGCGTATCTGAGTAACTCAAAGCACATTTTTCCTAACAAATTTATTTATTCAAACAGTCAAAACCACAAAGGATTGCTTTCATTCCTACCAATAGCTCCCAGCGATCATTTAAAGTTAACTGCCTCAGAAATATGCCGTCAAGCCTCATTCTCAGACTCTGCCTGCCCTCATAAGTAGGCCATGCTCCCCATTTAGGAAGAAAGTTTGTTGCTGCTTAACAAATTTATCTTTATCTCTTGGCCTCAACCTCTGTGAACAAAGTGTGTGACACGGGGACACAGAGGAGAAAAGAAGACACAACTAATTAGTGATCTAGTCATGGCCCTAGATACTCCCTTGAAACTTATTTATCCTGAGATTTTATCTCTGGACGTAGTTTCATTCATTAAGAGACTAAAAAATGAAAGCAATTTATTATGAAGCAAAGTTACTGAAACACACTTGATAAAAATAGAAGCGCAGGCCTCTCCCACATCTGTCATAACTAACTACTGCAAAAAAAGGCCAGAGTCTCCAGACAAAAAGCAGCAGGTCTCAGACGAAGTGCAGCGTGCACCTCACAGGCCCGCAGATCCTGCCAGCGCTTCTTCAGTGCTGGTGCTTCCCATCCGCACAAGCGATGTTTTACCTGCTGGTGTACGTAGGAGGTGGCTGAAGTTCTCTTTTAAACATGTTTTTGTAAGGGATTTTCTCATTTCTTTCATCTTTCTCTGCCAAGTCACATTACTGCCAAGTATGGCGGCTGAAGTATGAGAGTGGTGGCGAGATCTTTGGGAGATGACGTCATGGTATAGCTCAGAGCTCAGTTATACTTCTGTTACAGGAGTTTTTTCCCTACCCTCTCTGCCAAGTGATGTAAAGAAAGTAACAGCAATACCTCTACACATTTCAGATGACATACATCAATCTTTTCTAGGTTATGAACAGCATTTTAATACTTACATTTGTTTGGAAGCCTTTCCTCCCCTAACTCCTTCATTTTCTTCGGGTCTGGTACCACCTCCAATTGCCCATTACCTACAAAGCCGCCACCAGATTAGGGCAGCACTCTCAAACTTCTTCTAATGGTTAGCCTTAGATTTCTTAAACTCTAAAGAACCAAACGAAGCCACACTCCTCTGGTGGTATCGAATGCAATAGGGAGAGCTGATTTCGATTCCTTTCACTGAAATCTGAGGGAGGGGAAAGGAGAACTTATTTTCCCTCTGCAGGGAACTGCCATGCTTAAAGGCTGACAGGAATGTCTCAGACCTCTTCAGCTGCCTCCCTCACTAACTGTACTAAGTTGTGGCAGGTAGCTGTGGTGGAGTTGTTATCATCTAAGGATATAAGCAAGACAAGTAACAATAATGGCTGTCATTAGACCAAATTACAGGCTAAAAACCAGCTTTGGCAAACAAGTGATTTTTAACAAATTCCTCATTCCTCTTGCAACTAAGAAGCTGTCACTGAAATTTCAGCCCCCTGTCCCACACAGTAATGTGTAATGCTCTTTCACTTCCCACTATTAACTTATAAGAATGCATATTTTCTTTCATACACAGGCCAAACCCTGACATTTACAAGCATTCAGAATTGAGATCTCCTCAAAATCCAATATGAAAAGCATGTGTGCCCCTCAAGACACATTGCTGGCAGTCAAATCTATGGCTACTGACAGCAGCTCTATGTGACAGAGTAATAACTACAGTGTATGACTACATACATTATCCACACTAAAGTAATATTATCAATTACAATCAAAATTCATGAAGCTCTACAAAACGCCAGCTGAAGATGATTTAAGTGCCATTTTACATTCTAATATTTACAAGCTAATGTTTCACAAAATGAGTAGAATATATTCAGCAGTATCAATGTTTACTTCCTGTGGAGGCACTAGCTAAAGCACTCCGAACTTTTATGTTAAGATAATAGTTGAAGGGTGTTGACAGTTTTAACCTACATCCTTTTATTCAGAAAGACTTCTAATCCCGAATCTTGGTTCTTTGTTTTAAATCAGGGATGTATTGATTAACTGTGAGACTGAACATATCTCAGCGGTGGCTGAGTCGGGTATCCACTATGGAATTAGGACAGTTAAACACTGGAATCGATCCTCTCATTGTAGAGCCATGGCTGCTGTGGCAAGCAGTTTCTCTAAGCTATTAATTTTATTATTAGCACACCTGGAGACATTGTTTCCCTGAGGGAAAAGCAATTCAATTGTGTGTGCTGCCACGTCTAGTGGCATATGATCAATGAGACAGCTGGGACCACAAACTTTCTCTCGGAGCTCGGGGTGGGTATGACAAAGTAGTTTGTAAAACAGTGATGATACAAAGTAATACTGCTTTATGTTTTATGCACCTCATTGTAAGCATATAGAGAGCTTACAGTTTCCAGCGTCTGGCACTTTTAAGCCTTTTTGGAGTAGTTCACCAGTCTCAGTCTTTCAAAAGTATCTTTGCTACGACGACTGCTATCAGTTGATGATCGTCCTTTTCCTGACCACTGACTCCCTCCATCGTTCCACTGTGCCTCCAAGGGAGCAATGTGCCACCCTCCCTTAAAAGGCAACAGCAACACTTGCTTAACACAGAGAAGAAAGACTAATTACAAGTTTCTGAATATCCAGTTTTATTTCATAAGCATGTTAACAATGAAAACACACAAAGCCCGATAGGCCTGGCAGCAAAGCATCAGCTGTAACTGACTTTCTAATCACAAAATAAGTGATGTGTCTCCAAAACTCTGATCGAGTAATACTTGAAATTTACTCAATATTTAAACGTAGGAGTCAGTAGAAATTAGGAGGATAAAACAGGGACCACTCAGGCATTACAGGCATATATAAATGATGCACCAACATTTCCACAGACACACACACACACAAAAAAAAAGACACATTAGAAGAACAAACCAATCAAACCTCTCATAAAAATAAGCTGACGCTAAGACTGCATCTGATAGAAACCGTAATGCTACAACACCCCTTGCAAACCCTTCAGGACCTTCAGATCATTACCCTGTTTCCTTCTGAACTGCCACTGTAGACAAAGCAAGTTCTTTGTTGTGAAACCTTGTAAGAGATGCTGCACATGTTGTAAAGACCACAAATTAACAGAATTATTTAGCATTTAAGACTTCCTGAAAATTATTAGGTCAAACTAGTCCCCGGACTACTGTCCAATTTGTGCTTATTGACCCTGGTTTTCATCTTCTAATATTACATTTCTGAAGACAAATACAGTCCCTACAAATCCATCAGAAGATATGCAACATTTTGGAGAGCAGAAGCAGGAATCAAAACAAGAATTACTTTTGGACAATCCAAAGCTATTACTTTTAAAATACAAACTTGCATGTTTGCTTTCAAGATGCTTCCCCTACCATTTTTAAATGTCATAAACTGTCTTATTTTAACAAGTAAACCATTGTAGAGCAGCAATTTAACAGCAGATTCTATTATTTTTCAAAACACCAGATTATTTTTTCCATAACTTATCATAGTCCTTACATAATTATTGCAAAAACATTACTGTCTGAAATTCCCCTCCTACTCCTTCCCCCAAATCACAGAAACCCTACAGACTTATTTTTATTCCACAGGCATCAAAACTCCAGTTAAAATAAAACCAACTTTCTATTCTAACTACACGTTCTGAACTAGGATTTTATTTCTGCTACACAACCCAGACACATACAGGAAACAATTAGGAACTCCCTCAAACAAGTAATTGTTAGTTTTTAAATTCCATTCCACCCCACCTTTTTCCTCCTCCTGTTTAGTATTTGGCCTAATGTAATCTAAGAGGATGTAGATACAACTACCGAGTCTCTTGTTTTTCTGCCTGCTCGGTTTGGGTTTTGTACATTTGACTGGCAGCCGGTCATCAGCAATCATCTATTAAATTCTTTCTGACATGTTCTGGGGCCTTTTTCAACATTAGGCTAAATGCCAAATATTCATATTCAGGATCTGCTTGTACATACTCCCCAAGAGAAGGGAAAGTAAATTTCTTATCTTTACAATTTATATTGTATATCCATCTCGTTTATATAAGGGATTTTTTGTTTGTTTAAAAAAGAAGAATATACTCAATCAGCATTCATCATTCTGTGTGCTTTTCTGGAAGGGCGAATTGCTTCCCAACTAAGATTATCATCACCATCATCTGATGCAGGCTAAAGCTGTGTAAGCTGCATTATATGTGATGAAACCCCACCGTTTGGTCCAAATCATCATAAGGCAGAGTAGTACAAGGAATAGTATAAAAAAAAACTGTAGTAAAAATCACCAAGTTAATCCTTCTGTCTGCATGCCTCCTTCCACGAGCTTTATAATAAACATTAAGTATTTTATAGACAGAAAAGAAATTTAAAGGTAGGCTTACATAACTTGAGAAAGACCCCCGACAGCAACAGATACAACCCAGCCTGACAAACAGGCAAAGCTCTGCTATCACCTTCCAGACTGCGTAATCACTGACACTCCTTTGTAGGTGGATATCAGTCATTATTAAATCTAAGCTCTTATTAATTCCAAGTGTGACTATGTAAGGTTGAAGGTAAATCAGGCTCCTGGATCAAGCTTGAATGAACATATGACCTGTTAGCAGTGTGCAATGCAGACCTTCAGTGATTGCAACCTAACCCAACCTCAACAGCTCTTTGATCATCATGCCAGCAAAGAAGGCAGTTTGTGTGTATGTTTAGTTTGCCCAGGGGCTTATGAACTACCCTTTGAGCAGGTAAGCAATAAGAAAAGAAAAAAAAAAAGAAAAAAAAAAAGAAAAAAAAAAAGAGAAAAAAAAATCTGGCATCTCTAAGGCCAACAGATGAGCAGAAAGTGTACATGCTGACTGGTTGTTTTCAGCTAGAAGACAGGTACCCCCTGCTTAGTCCCCAAGAGCCGGATAGAAGTTGGTTTGCGCTCTGAAATATATCTTTGTGCAACTTCTGTGAGCACACTAGAAAGACTGTGTGTTATGACAAGGAACAGGGTAAGGTTTTTTGCTTTTCTGAATACAGAAAATAGATATACACCAGCTGTACCCTCTGATCTATAAGCTCCTGTTACAGAAGCGTGCTTGGTTTTGCCAAAGGAAAAAGGCACCCACTCCTCTGGAGGGTGCTCCAGAGCCACGTCTTCTCCTCCCTCTTCGTGTCCAGCACCCAGAAAAATGTAAAGATGTATCCCTCCCTTCTGCTGTCTGCCCATACGCTTTTAACCAAACACAGCATATAGTAATTACTCATGAAATGAAATAGTGCCACCATTTTAGGACACGATCAAAAAGCACCACAGACTTGGGGAGAATGTTGTGGTCAGTTTGCTGTGGAGAGCAGCCGTGTATACTCCTTGCTATCAGTCAATATTATTAGAGGACAGAGGCAGAATCCTGAAGAGGGTAGCAAGGAGGTAAGAGACATGGAAGCAGGAAAGCTTCAGTAACCAGGAGGAGAAGCAGAAAGAGCGGGATGGTGTGCAGCTCCATGCTAACGCACTGCAATAACCTTTAATGCTACACATGGTCCTTGAGGTGGGGTTTTGCAACTCAACCATATTCAAACTCTTCTTGGTCCATCCATTCACAGTGCACAAACCTAGCTACTGTCCTACAGGCTGGCAATCAAGGACAACAACACTCTATCCCATGTAATTTCTATTTCAGGTTTTGATGAGAAAACATTGATTGCAAGCATGATGAAATTCACAGATTTTAATGATTATTTAATACGTTTAAAATTAACCTATCATTATTGCCACTTCTGTGCTAAAATCATTCTGTCGGCCTGCTGTATCCATGTCTAATTTGTGCAATCAAGATATGAAGAGACGGGATTCACTACTCTGATGCTGACAAGCTATTTCACATAATCTAATCTTTGAGCCATATTTCCCAAATCGAAGAATCTCAGTGACTAACCAAGGAACAACAGGTATCCTAGTCAGCAGCTGTTATATCAAAACCAAGACACAAACTTTATCCTTCACTTTCCATTATTTCTAAAAGTGAAATAAAGTAACACCTTTGTAATTCACTATATGAATACATAAAAACTTTGGCAGGGGGAAGGAGATCTATCCAAAACTTCTAGTTACATTAGTTACTTGAACTTTGGGATCTCTGCCTCAATGAGAATTTTTCTGCACAGAAAAAATATGGGAAGCCTTCATTTCAGTAGATTTGAGACTGCACAGTTCTGTAGTCAAATAAAATCTTTAACAGCAAACTTCAGCAGTATAGTCAGTACGATCTCGTATACAGGACAAACAAGACCAAGCATTTAGGCATTTAACTGATTTCATTTACTAACAGAAATGAAGGTCTGAGTTTAGAGTTATTCTGCCTGTACTGCCTGTCTGATACTTTTTACAAAGAGAACATTAAGAGCAGAAATTGCTAACATGGAATACACACTCACAGCAAGGTATGCAACTCAAAGTAATGCAGGCATTGCAAGAATACTAACATCATCAGCACAGAATATCATTAATCTAATGAGATTACCTGTTTATAGACAACAAACACTTCCATTTTCTTACACATTTAACCACAGGTCTGCCTAAGCACTGAATACCAATTATGTTGAATTTGTTATACAGCAGAACCATGAGCAGGTTTAGAGTACAAGCAGGGACACAATACAGACCACCAACGGGATTTGACACATGCAACGGGAATGTGCACATTAACACAAGAGAATGACTGCGAGGAAGGTAAAATAGAAGCCAAATTCCCAGAGATTCAAGCTCTACCAAGTAATCAATTCCTGCCTTGAACACTTACGTAAGAGTTCTTCCAAGCTGTTTATAACCAATATATTCCTCACTCAAAACAAGATTAAAGAACAAAGTCTCAAAAATTACATCCTAATATTTTTCCTTTAATACTTGGTGTACTTAAAGAGAAGGTGTCATAACGTCTCACATAAGTAAGATGTGCTCTAAATCCAAACAAGGAATAAATGAGGAAGCATCAACACATGGTATCTGGTCACTTAAACCAGGATTAAAGGCAGGAGAACGTCCTTTCACAGATGTATTTCACAGGATGCGCTTTTCCTGGTGCCTAGAAAACCTCTTTTCTATTTTGTTTTCTAGCCTACCAATTCTGCCAGCTACGCACTCATGTGAATACACTTGGGAAGGCTTGCCTCTGGTCTCACTTTTCTTCTCATAATTAGTTGGTTCCTAGATTTTCACAAATTTGTTTAGCTATTCAATACCTACATCATTTTAAAATGACAATTTATTGCCAAATTATTTTACTTCTGCCTAGGGATGCTATCACATAAACATTTACATATTTCTTGAAATTTAAATCAATTAATAGTCCCAATTAAGCTAGCAGGACTATTCACCATCTTAAGCATGTGGTCAATTATTTCCTGACCTAGACATTAAATTAAATTTATTAAAATTAATAAAAATGTCTTTCCATCATTTTGTATTGGAAATACTGGAAATATTATTCCTACATTGTAACACTGCCATTTATCATCATCAAACATTTAAATGATGAAAAAATTGTAAAGGCTTTATTATTATGTTTTGGAGGGTATTTTCACTTTAAACCCAGCATACCTTAAACATCCAACATAGCTCCCTGCTTTTACAGGTGCTGGCAATTCATATGTGCAAATCTGTCTACAGCAGTATTTTATTCATAAATTTGGGGAAGGCAATATGATTTCAACTTGTAGCTGGTAGATTAGATAGATTGTAGCTTAAATAAGATTGTTTTGCTAAACAAAGAAAGCCTGGATGTAGTTTGGAATTTTAAATGAAAAAAAAAAAATTTCTTCTTGCAACAGATAATTGGACAAAAATATATCAGGAGACAGTTATTAAAAATCAATCAATCAATAATATATTAAAAAAAAAGTCTCGTTTCCAACAGAGTACCTGAAAAATTATGTGCGAGCATTTTCATTAGCCTGACTGTAGGCAACATGATTTACATCAGTGGTAACACAACAGTTCCTGGAAGCACAGAACCAAATCTCCTTTGGTAAATTTTAAGCTTTTTGAGTTGCAGTCTGAAACCCAGCACAGCCAGTCATAGATGTCGTGAATGAACAGCTGCCTGAGCAAGACAAATTTTCACTGATTTAAATATCCTACAGCTTCCTAAATCTGACACTATATTTGCTATTTTGCTTATCAAATAGGAAAGGGAATGACTAAGAAAATATCTTTTTTCAAACAAGGGACCAGATTTAAATCCAAGAAAATATGGGCGTAATGTCTGAGTTGATCTTATGAGAGAAGACTGCAATTCTCCTCAGAGATCCATCATGATTAATTCCTAACTGGGCAGAGGTTCAGGGGCATATTTTTCACCCCTCAGAAAAGTAAAATTCTCGCTGCATTTAGGGAGACCTGACTGATGTTTTCCTAGTTTTTCTCTGTATCTTTGAGATGCATACCAAGTAGCCAGAAGGCTGTATAATGAAAGTATAGTAATTCTCACTTTTGCTAGTGAGCCAGCTCAGGACCTGTCATGACATGCAGTGTTCACCCATGCCAAGGAAAAAAGGAGCCATTGAACTTTTTTCTTCCCACCCCCAAAGTCCTCAACCGCTTCATTCTCCCCTGTTTGCTTGAAACATTAAATTAAGAGTAAAATTAAAAGGTAACTCAAACTGCAATGCAGAAAGAAGGAAGTAAGCTGACATCCAGAATACAAATCCTTTACAGATTTCACTCCATTTGTAATAACATTAATAAAAAGACATTTGCTAGATTCCTTTCTGTTGGATTTCCATCACCTGTACAATGCTTGAACCAAACTGGCAAGACTTGCACAAACTCAAAAAAAGGAAATAGGTTCTTATTCCATGTGGCTTTCTTTTCAAAGGAACTGGTTACCATTCTACTGAGGTATATCAACACGAGGTAGGTATTACTGGACAATGCATTAATAAGACAAAGTATTAGTTAAATAAGTCACATGCCAAAATAAATATACAAATTGGGCAAATATTTGAGTTACCACATAAAAGCAAAGTACTGAAAGACAGCTTGTTTTGCATTCCCTGGTAGGATTTGAAAGTCCTTTTAAGAGTTCAATAAGTTGTTTTTATACTGTTATCTGCCCCAGTGAGACTAAGAAAGAAACATATATAAGTGCTGAGCCTGCAAACACTGAAACACAGACAAAACTCTACTGACACATAGTTCTCATCTTAAATGGCACTCTTCATCATTCACAATACAGAGCCCTTGTACTACCTTGATCAGCGGAAGACACAAAATATGTGTAGTTTTATAAACTATACATCATCAATGTAAAGATTTGTTCCACTTGATAACTGTAGTATTTGCGTAATTGCAAATGAACTTAAAAACTTCATAAAATAAAAAAACCCATATTTTTATGGCTCTCCTAATAATATTGATTTATTTTTCACCTGCTTTACCATGTTATTAAAATACAAAGAGATGGGGAGAACAATAACCTATTGAAGAAACTAGATGTTCTATATAATGTATGTTTGTAAGTGTGCCTTTTAAGATTAAAGAAGAAAGATTAGGGAGGAAACACACATGAAATTTTGCAAGCATGTGAGAAACAACAGTTTGGATTCCTATGAGTATTGCAAAATGACTACTATTAACAACAAATACTCATACATAATTTTTTACTTATCTAAGTGTTTGCTTCCTGGTTCTATAGCGTATTCTCACTGGATTTCAAAGCACACACTAATGTTCCAGAAATACATCTTTGAGGAAAGGACTTCGAAATGTAATTTCTACTGAAATGTTGTAAGTGCTGCACTGAATGACAAGCTGAGTATGCATAATTCAGAGGCTAGAACTAGCCTAAACTAAAGAGTATTTGGATGGATGTAGAAAATAAGCAGCATGTGAAAAATGAGGATATGGCTGGTTTTTAAAACAAGATTAACCAGAAAAAAAAAAAAACCCAAACCATCTCATATAACTAATGGAAAGGGACACTCAAACTGAGGAAAGTAAATTCTGGTGTAAACACGCTGCATCAGCAGTCTGATATGACTGTGTGACGACTTGTACTCCATAAAGATATAAGGCAGTTTTGCCCATAAGTGACAAAAACATTTGATGTAGTCTAAGAACATGATTAGTCAGTCACCACAGAACAGATGACTTGTGAAAACTGCCTGAGTTTGCAATAACCTGATAATGTGCCCACGTCTGAAATGCTAACTGTGGATATGAAATGCAAGGAGATGCTTAAACACATGGGTCTGGTACATTTCTAAATACTTGAAATGAGATAGCTCTTTCCTTTGATTGCATACATAAGGGGACACAGTTATGCCACTCCCTCGGTCCTGAACACAATAATTCTGCTCTTCCACTTGTAAACCACCATTTCACTATATGTTGCTTCTGGTATTTCCTATAGATCTGACTTATCTGAGGTACAGAAAGAAAGAATAAGCTGAAATCAAGGCATTCTTATTCCCCTAGTCCCCGACAGATGAGAGGGTAAGTCTCCATGTCTTAAATAAGACAGCGTTATCAGTATGTGAAGAGTACACTTACAAAACGAAAGCTGGTGAAGTCCTTAGATATTTGATGAAATGTGAATGCCTGAGCGTAGACTGCACCCTGAGAATTAGTACTTTCCATATACAGTTAACTGCTGTAGGCCAAGGAGTTGAAAGAAGGGAAAAAGATAATTTATGACTGCCTTATTCTGAGGACTGGCAAGATTCTTCAGTGCTACTGTAATCTGGGAGGTTACTGGAAGACACCAAGGCCTGCTGCTACGTCCTCATTCTCCTTCCCAGGGAGAATGCATACATGCCCTCCATGTCTTGGTTAGGTATTGCTGGATCTCTGAGCCCCATGGTACGCTAAATGAGAACGAACACACAGAAGGAAAACTGACAGAGAGAACAAATCGCTGTTAGTATGTAGAGACAAATAGGTGTATCAACAAATACATCTTTAATCTCTACAGACATAGAATTTATACAGGCGCCCCTAAACAGGGATTATAGATGGTTGGAAGCTGCACATGGTTGTAGCGGCCAACGGTTCAGTTCTGCGGGCAGACCCGTAGAGCAGTGCAGGATATGGAAGTGAGCCGGATCAGAAAATGGATGTATTCCTGAGTTACAAGGATCTTTCCATTACACATTTTTACATGCTATGAGACGGAAGGGTGTGTTTTGAGAGTAAGATTGCATTATGTGCCACAGACTGGTTCTGCATCAATCCTACCACAGTGTTAGGATGGCTTGCTACTAACCTGTGGGGTTTGGCTTAAAAATTAAGAGCCAGTAATGAACACAGCATATACATTTTTGGCAATACATGAGCAAAGTGTTGCATGTTAAAGCTTTAACGCTGTAGCTTCCACTTAAGATTGCTTATAACTTTTTTCTATATTACTTCATTAAGGTATAACATACACTATTCCTATCAATGAAAAGCAGACATGCTTAGGATACAAGTGAGCAGCTGTTTAATAACCAAAAGCATTATTACACTGTAGTTAAGAATAAGAAACAAAGAATTAAGTGGTAGTGAATTTAGACCAAATCTAATTTCACAAGTTGGAATTTCTCCAAGACACTGCATTTAACACCTTTACTCCTTTGAACAGTGAGCAACTTAATGACCACAAGTGGTAAAGACCTCAGTTTTAGATCTTACCTGATAGACAGGCTAATGAGATTTCCACTACTACTAGGTTTTGCTCAGATTGACAGCCGCTATTCCATAATATTTCCACATTTGAATCCCTAATGGAACCAAATAGAAAAGCTGTGCAAAAATGATAATACAGAACTTTTTTTTCCCCTCCAAATCTCAAAAGCATTTTCAGTCAGGGTCAGAATGAGCTTTTCAGTGTACGCATGCATCATTTCTTTTACCTTACATATATTTTGCAATCCTTGACATACAAACACATACACATACCTCTCTGAAAGCCACCAAATCAGGAAATGCAAAACGTTCTTTCAATATATCATGACTATAGAATATTCTTTACACAAATTTAAAGGATTATTACTCTATCTATGCCTTTCATACATAAAAGCATAATACATACACAATAGACTGGAATGTGGCAAAAGGATGTGCCTTGTGCTACCTATAAATAGTTCAGATGGAAAATACCGAAGTGGAATTAACCAGAATATCAGAACTGAATAATTATTCTCTGAAACATAAGTACACCGTTTATCCAGTGATTACCACCTCTCAATTTATCCGATGATCATTAATAATTTTTTATGTTATGAGTATTAATTAAAAATAAAGCCCCAAGCCCTAAACATAGCTCCATGTAAACCACTCCACTTCTTAAATACACAGTTGAAGCACTGTTGGTGGCTATGGAACAACTGTTGTAGAGAAGTGCTTAACTTGTAGAACACGTGCTGCCTTCGGTCTGCTGGAATTATTCATCTCAGCCAATGATCTTCACTTGGAAAGCTTTTTTTTGGGGACAGAGAAGGTCAGAAGTACAGATTAATGGACTGGCACCAGTATCTGCCCATTTGCAAGTGACATCTTTCACTGCAGCACCTCCCTTACAAATCTGGGAGGGGGTGGCAATGAGCCCCTGAGAGACAATGTGCCTAGGAATAGGATGGATAAAATTCCTGGTGTCAACTACTTACTCCCAGCTACTGTCTTTCACAAAGCAACTGAAGTACACAAGATGTGCAGTATATTCTACATGCACACGTACAATACACCAAGTACTTTAAAGTGGGGTAATTTCCAGTCACGGACTAGCAAAACTGCTCTTGTGTGTGGCTCTCCTCTAACACTATAAAAAACTAATGGCTTGGTACAAAGCTTCTAAGAGATCAAGAAAAGTACTGCACATTACTGTGCATTACCAAAGGCATACATAATAACACAGTAAAAATTTTTCCCTAAAACCTGAATTCCTGTATTTGAGCAACTGTGCTGCATTGTGACTATGATACATTCTATGACTGTTTCTAATGCAGTGGCATTAATTTAATGGTTTTTGTTAAAATTACCACATAATATTTTTTTATCCAAAGTCTCAATATAGTTTAGTAACTTTGAAAAGCGTGTGGGCTTTTCATTTATTTATTTCTACTTTTCAGGCATAGTCCTATTAACTGGCTTACCCATAACTTTTGATATATTAGTAGCAAAGGTAACAACTGTTTCAGTTGCAATTTACCAATCCAAACATCCTATCACCTTTTTTTCCCTCTGTAAATATTCTTGATTACATTTCACAAGTAGATAAACAAACTTAGAAAGAGAGAACAGACATTCATCATTTATAAACACTGGTAAAAATGAGTACATTCTTAGAAAAATTTTTCACATAAGTACCCATACTTGCTAGTAGTCTGCTCATAAGCAGATTTTTATTTTTGCTATCAACCACCCTCTAAAAAGTTTCAACCATCTAAATTAGCAAGGAACTTATCTGCCAACTACATGTTGTATTTTAAGCCAATATCTCTCCGGTCTGCCCTTCCAGGCCTGGGTTCATCCTCAGACTTTAATTAATTATACTAGAATTTATCAAACCTGCAATCTAGATCATAAAAAAGAGGAGCTTTACTAAGATGCATATGCTTTTTACTTATATACAGAAAAAAAATATTTTTAACATTATTACTTTCATACTATACAACAATAATAATAATCAGCTAGATACTTCAGTACTGATTTAATAATTATGTCATTAGCACCAGAGAATCAGAAGCTTCAAAACAATGAAGCACTTCTTTGTGTTGCTTCAAGATTGTGTTAAAATTACTTAAGGGAATAAAGAATTCTGCTCTTATTTGTCAGATACTTCACAGCACACACTGTATTTTCCAAGCTCTGTGAATTCCATTCATGTGGCATGTGCATACCAGAGATCTTTCTTAATCTATTCACTGTCTAAATAATGGAAAAAATTACAATTACCTGGTTTTTGCCCTCAAAATTGATTTTTGTAACAACTCATTTCATCTTGAATATATTTTTTTCTAAAAATATACCTATACCATATGAAACAAAAAGAACAGAGTATGGTGTTAAGTCTGACTTCAATGACAGTCATTTACCTGTTTGCAGTCCTATTGCTTTGCTAGCAAATAGTAATCTATGTAAACAATGCATTCAGTGGATCGCTGCACTACAATCAATGTACTTCACTATTTTCATTACATCTAAAATTGAATACAAGGGATTTTAAAGTTTATTCATGTTGTTCATTATAACAACTTACAGGTACAAGAGTCTAAGACTGAACCATCCTGAAAAGCAAAGCAAGGGAGGGGGTTATTTGAGATACTGTTTCCTGAGAGGTATTTCCTATTACTCCTGTCTAAAGTTAGCTACTGGCTTCTTCCCAATTCATTGCTGAATTTCTCATCTGGACAAATCATCTATGGGGCAAGCAGTCTTAATCACAAGACAAAGAACTGACTGAGATGATCGGAGTTTTAGTTGCAACTCTGCTATTTCCCAGCAGTCTCTGTATTCTTCCACATCATCAATACAGAAAATCCGTAACTTCCTTAAAATACAGGTCACACAATACTTGTTTGCACATTGTTTGAGAGTGGTAACGTTATTCTAGTAATGGAAGGGGAGAAATAAAGATATGTTGGTATCTAGGATATGGGGTTTGGTGGGCTTTTTTGGTTGTTTTGAGGGGCTTTTTGTTTGATTGTTTTTGTTGTGTTTTTTTTTTATGTTGCTGTTGTTGGTTTTGGTGTGTTTTTTTTTTTTAAAGAGCATTCCCTTCAAGTCAGTCACTGAAATAATTTTAAGATAAATTGAAGTTTAGCACAAGGCACTAAGGCTTGGCTGAACAGTCAAGGCAAAGCTGTAGATGAGCTCCTTCCATAGGTATAAAGGCCTGCAAAGCAGCATACAAGCAAAAGCTGCAACGTAAAACCTACGCATTGCATTCAAGGACAAATGCGCTTCAGTTCTAGAGATAAGGCACTTAGGCTGTGGGGGAGAGGACATGACAAAACACCACTGCTAGCACCTGAACAGAACAGTCTCCCAATTTCCTTTGGTTTTTTCTGACCCCAGCTCTGCCTCAATCATGTGAAGGTAATGTGCAGTCCAGTAAGGCGCAGAATAACAGGTATCAGCATCCTGTCAGATCTAAAGCACTTGACGCTTTTCTGGTGGTTTTCAAAATAGAAATTAAGACCTATCATATTAATGTATTTCTCAGTAAGTACAGGCCAACACTTGAAGCAAGAATCTGCACTACTAAACTGAAAGCCCTTCATCAGTCTTTCGAAAGCCTGGAGTACTAATGCTCTCAGTAAGCAATAGTGAAAAATTTTATAAGCATCTTTTGCAACTACTGCAGCGATGGAATTGCGTATAACAGAGAAGTGGGAATAACACAAAAATATTCATGAAAAGATGTCTGATGGTCTTGTGTTAAATCTTAAGACAATCTTTGTTCACTCCTACAGTACAAATAACAAAATAATGACTAAGTAATATATCACAGAGTATGGGGAGGAATGGGAAGTTGAATTCTCTAGGAAAGCTGCCTGGTTAAAGTTGAAAATACTTCTTTTTTTTCTTTTTTAAGTTGTGCTTTATATAAAGTGAAGTTGGCCCTATCACTTGCGTCCACAGATGTAGGGCTCAAAAATAAATAATTATTCCAATAAATGTGAACTTCCACTCTGCAGATTTTTTATGATTTATATACTAAAATGCCAACAATATGTCATGCCTAAGAAACATCCTTTTATCCTATTTTAAAGCCAGTATTCAACTTAAATGGTAAGGCATATCTCTTGATCTTGTTTTGTAAAGGTTGTACTTGCTACAGGCTTAACACAACTGTGGGAGACGGTATGGAAAGGATCGATAAAGCAGTATTACCCTTTGTGATAGTGAATCTCTGCAGGACATTCCAGCTTAACTCTGTTGCCTGCACTTACGCTTCACACTTTCCCACTGGGAGAATGGGCTAAAACATAGTAATGGACTAACAAGACAAGAAAAGGTGTGTAAAAATTCCCCTCTTGTTCCTGCCCTACAGTTGCTGCCTTCCTGTAAGAGCCATAAAATAAAAAATATTCTGTTAAATTACACGGTTTGTTTATTAAGACAAAAATATACTCACAAGCCCTGCTGAACACAGGTCCTAGCTTCATCACATAGTGTAGATGCAATAGGTTATAATTTTAGTTCTAGCAGCACAATTTAAAAAAAAAAGAAGTATGGTGCCAGAGAGCTATATATTATCACTGTGAATTTTACCAAATGGCAACTCTCTTTGGTATTATAGAAGCATATAACATGATAGAGTTTCTGTTTCAGCACAAACTGGGCTGTCAGAAATCACATGCGGGTGATTTTAGTGAGGCCAGTAAGCTGTATTGATGACAAGTTCTCTATAGGAGAATCTGACTTATAAGTAAAGAGGGTTCTTGCTGTCTGAAAAAAGATCTGAAGAGACGGGTATTTTGCGCAAAAAAGCAAAGTAAACAGCTTCAATTATAAGTAGTAGCATAGAAAAAGTCACAGGCACTTAAGTGGGTCAGATGTAAGATGAAGACGGGAATAAAGTCAGCAGAGAAGAAGAGGAGGTTGCTAAAAACATTAAGTTTTAAATACAGTTTAGAAGAAAAGTTTCAGAAATTAGGACAAGTGTTTTAAATTTGAGTCAGACATGAAGGATGTGACAGGTAGAGGATACAAAGGTGGAGATGACATAGCTACTATAGCAAAAAGCAAACCTTCTAATACGCATACAGATTGCTACAGAATCATATTGCAAAGCATTAAAAAACATTGGTACAAAGACTAACACCAGAGCCAAGAGGCAGTTGTGTAATTGTACTTTATCAAATGTGCTAGAAATATAAATACACACATATAGAAACAAAATCAGCTATCAAAATCTTTGTGCCCTTTAAAACTTAAGCATTCTAGAACAGATTACAGTGAGCCAGTCGTACAATGTGTCCTTGAAAAGTGGCACATAATATGTGTCTTATATTCTTGCTCAGATTATTTGGTGTTTGAGATAAGAAACTTCTTTTGAATTTCTCTAAGATGGTGCAAACTAATAAAGAATGAAACGTAGGAGTGAGGTAGGCATGAAATTGCAAGCAGAAGAGTTAAAAAACAGGTGATAACAGCAGGTGGAAAAAGTAAATGACCCATTTGGAGACAGACAGACAAATGCCAAAGCTCTTTGAGCGAAAGGAGACACGGAAATAACACTGGTTAACTCTAGGCCCTAAACCTACTGAATTTGGGTGGAAAGCTATCATGTAAGTAGGCATCTCTGCTCTTACCAATTGTAGGAGCCATCGTTTCCCTTTTGTATCTTCTTTTTTCCTCCCACATGACCAAAACAATCACCCGCATCTCTTCACCCTTCCCTTTTCCACCTTTACCTGCAACCAGCTAAATCCCATGAGGTTACACTTGAAGCTGTGTCTGGACACATTGGGTATATATCTCAAAGCAGTGACCTGTGGACAATTATGGCAGTCGGTCATTAGGATTTTGGGGGAGAAAGGCAAGCGTGTATGGGGAATGACTATACAGTACTGATTTTTTTTTCAGTGGTCCATTACGATACCTTCTGCAAATGGTTTCTAACAGCAGAATGACAATACTCTGCTTCCTAATGGGAAGTTCTAAAATGTGAAAGTGACAGTGTACAAACAGTGCGATATGAACAGCCTAACAAAGGAACATAAACTGCCTCACCTCTCCAGCAAAGTTTAGTTTTAAGTAGTAATAACAATTAAATCCAAAAAAGGGATTTTTTTTTCCAAATAAACTCTCAAGAACAACTAATTTATTAGAAAGATGTTTCCATAACTTCACACTTTTAAGTATGCATATGTTAATAATTTCGTAAGAGAAACTTCAAATCAAGCTACAGAATATGAACACTTACCTGATGTAAGTACACCACCTGTCTGGACTTCAGATTTGTAACCTTTTTGTGTGCTGTTTTCTTTTGATTGGGAGCAAGCTTTTGTTTGGTTTTGTTGTTTGGTTGGGTTTTGTCCTTTTAAACAGCAATTGGCTATGAGTCTGAGTAGCATGGAAGACAAACTGAGCACATTCTGTCTTGTCAGGGAAAAGCCTTGCTAATGATTAAGCAGATAGAAACACTTCTGAAAGAATCCTATATGATACAGACCTGTCATATTTGTTCATGATACAGATAATGTACACAACTTTTGAAACTGTCTGAAATATTAGTTTGAATGTATTGCTTGCATTTCATTTTAATACTTCAAATATATCCAAATATATTATTTTTCAAGAAACACATTTCATTTGTTTCCATCATTAGTGAAACGGGCACTGTTTTTTACCACAGCTCCATACAGGTACTGCATGGAACCAACAACTGGGGTGCTCACCTGCAATTTCTTCCCCCCAGGCCATAAAATAGACAAACTATTATCTCCAGACAACAAGAGAGAGATGTTTAAAGAGGCCTCAACTGCTCCTGAGCACAGATGATATCTGAGCACATCCCTGCCCCTCTGACTAACCACCCTGCAGGATCTCAGCCCCGATCCAAAAGCCTACAGGAGCCTTTCCATTGGCACCAGTGGGCTGTGAATCAGCCTCCAAGGTCAGGCTGGAAGAGACGAAATTCATCCAGTCCCAGGGGTAGTCACCCAGGGTACAATACCGAATGGTTTCCCAGTGAACTGAAGACTTTCCCCATCTCAGATCTCCTCACCATATCCAGTGCTCCTGCCAACCACTTTGTCATTCCATATGCAAAGCTTTCTGTAAATATGATGAAGAAAAAACCCACCTTGTTTTATACTCAACAATCCTGTAAGACATCTTCATTATCAGGTGTTTCTACTCTAAACGTATTCAGAATTTAGACTTATTAATACAAATTTGTGCTAGTTACACAGAGCAATAGGTTATACTCAACAATCCTGTAAGACATCTTCATTATCAGGTGTTTCTACTCTAAACGTATTCAGAATTTAGACTTATTAATACAAATTTGTGCTAGTTACACAGAGCAATAGGTGAGTAAAGTAACTTGGAAGAATAAGTGTCATTAAATGTAAAAATATTGCATATTGTTAATGATATATCTAAGTGCTTTTATTACACGGGGGTTCATGCTCAAAGTAAGTATTTTTGATATATATATCACATTTACTCATTTTCGGTACATACAAGCCATTGCAATGAAGGAAAGTTATTTTTGATCCCAGCTCTTCTGCAAAGTGTTCTAAAACAGCTACTATATTCCTTCTCTTGCTGCCTTTAGTTGTGGGAAATATATTTAGATATTGCACACATGAAACAATTTTGTCCTTTTTAACCTGCCCTATGGTTTCTTATATGTGCTGTCAGATCACCAGAGAGTATTTTGTCATTTACTGATATGCAGAATTCTCAATTTATGAGCCAATTATTAAACCTCCCATCCAACTAAGTGCAGGTGGCATGAGCTATTGCAAAATTGTATGTTTGATATAGTTTACATATGGAATTGAGTGTCACTGTCTCATGGAGGATAAATTGCGCTGTAGGTAAAACTAACCCAGAAGTACTAGTAAAGCTCTATTCACTGTATCTTGTTACAAAGTGGAACCAATTAAAATAACAAAGTTATCTAAAAACACATTAATGACTGAAATAATTTCATCCTAATGTTAGTTAGCACACAAACAATTAGACTCCAGAATTAATCTGAAGTTTTTCTTATGCTAAACAATGGAGATATATATATAAAACTATATATATTGCTGTGTATTTTATGTATATAAAATATATCTATACATAATAGATATTTATATATAGATGTTTATAAAATAAGGTAAATAAATAAGGATCATTTCTACCTTTACTTGTAAAAAGTGATTCTATTAAAATAATCTTGTCAGTCCTTAATCACTGAAGATTTAAATGAATAATTTCTCATTTCCTAATAAGCCCAGATTGACTGATGAAATTTCAGCAAAAAAGTGGTTAAAATTCATCTTAGCTTTTCAATGCAAAATTGGATTCCACTTTATCAGAAAACTTTCAAATGCAATATTACTTTTCGTTACATAGACAGCCTGCAACTTACCTAGGGCACTATTTATCATTCAGACAACTTAAGTACAACACAAAAAATCACCTTGAGACAAATAAGAAATTCTCTCCTGGGAAACCCAAAACTGTATTAATATGATAAGCAGTAGAGCTTCACTTTTCCTTCATTAACTCTAGCAGACGTTTCTGATATAGCCACGTAAGAAGTTTAAAAAAACCAACAACACAAACTTAAAATAAAACCAAAAAACCCCTCCAAGGTTCAAACATCCTTCTGGTCATATCAATCATTTTCAGCTCAACCAACTTTATTCATTGTTACAAAAGCATTAAAATCAAGATGGAAATCAGCTGAAAAATTCAATGCCCGCAGGGAACCCAATGCTTAGATAATCTAATCCATTTGGGAAATGAAAAGTTCACGTCAGGTATTTAGTAACCAAAGCAATTATCAGAAGCTGACTATTGAAATTGGGCTAAGTAATATTTCATCAGATTTCATCAATCCTGCTGGAACAAAGAAAATTGTGGGGAAAAAAACCCACTCAGTGTTGGTTATGTAGCTGAGATAAATAAACTGAAAAAACATGCAATTATTGCAGTTATCTTTCTGTTAGTATTTCCTAAACACATTGCTCAATATATACTAAAGATAGTATTTTGAAACCACTGAAATATGCATAGCAGAGTAGCCATTTCGATTTCTGTATCTGCAGTTCAATTACGTTATCCGAAGCTTTACATGCATTGCGACTCTCTGTGCACATCCCTTGCTCTTCCCAGTCTCCCCTTAAAAACAGGAGAAAGATCTACCCCTGAGTAAGCAAGAAGTTTAACATCCTAGGATTAATAATATTAAGAACAATTAGTAGAGCCATTTGTAGGAAACTAGTCTATTTCATGTAACCAGGGGATTCCGAAGCAGATGTACACCCACAGCACCTACCAGTGTGCCAGAGATGTTTAAAAAAGTACCTTCACTGAGGGTTCTTTAAGTTAGGACTTCTTTAAGCTAGGATTCTGGAAATAGTTAACATTTCACTGAAAGAAATTATAAAAACTACATTTTTAAAAAACTTCACTGAAAAAAAACAACCATATTTTCAAGCAAACAACGTTAAGTTTTAAAAGAAATTTCTACCTATGAACATAAACTAATATGCACGCAAATGTGTTTTATGCCTGCAGAATCTATCATACCAGGCATTTCAGTCTGAGTAAATGTTTTATGCTCATAGTTTAACATGGCTTTATATTTAGCTCAAAATCAAAACCCCTCATCATTTTAAAAGATCATCAAGTAGGCCTTGAACAGACAGACATTACGCTAGTGCTGGTCAACAGATAGGCCTATATGTGTATATGGGTATTATAAACATCTGCTCTGGAAATTTACTGAGTCATACTTGAAAAAACAGAACAATTCCAACTCAAAAAAAGAAAATTTATTGGTTTACTAAGATCCCATCACCAGAATGTGATTTTTCCCAGGGAGCTGTATGTTGAGGACCAGTGCTTACTCATTTAGCACCAGCTAACCTCACATCTCTGCCTAATTAAAGTGAACAAGAAATTCAGAGTCAGAGGGAAGTCTACCATTGCTACCATGGCCCGCAAACAACCTTATATCTCAGTACAGCAAAATATCTGAGGCACCATTACAGCTTTCCTTACCCAATCGATATTTAAGGTAATACATGGGAGAATCAAGAAGACTGTTTAGCAAACAGCATAACTAGTTAGCTATAAAGATCCAGGAAGAAATGGTAAATATAAACTAACATTTTTGGAGTGGTATTCATTTGGAACAGCTGCTGCTTATCGAACGATTAGTGTCCAAGATGTTGGAAGTATCTTGGATGAACACTAAAGAAAAATACAATGGAAAACCATAAAAGCCTCTCATGAGAAAGAAATTAAGAGCATGGTCTCTACTGCTTGGTTTGTAAGACCAGTTTTGTCTATGTTCACGCTTAATACAAAAACACTGTACCAGTTTTGTCCCTGAGATGTATCTATTTAACTATGTTTCTAATAAAACCTGTTCTTCTCCTAGAGTCACTAACATAGACAAGGATGACCTGTGTAATCCTCTGCCTTTGCACCTTTTCCGGGTTCCAAAGGATTCTACTTCTTAAAGATTTTTCCAGTGTTAACAATTCTGTAGCAGTTCATCATTTTAAACAGTTAGGAAATACAGAATTTATTCTAAGGCAAATTAATCATATTACTGATCTTCACATGGCAAACATCTGCAAAGAGTTTTTGTATAAAGCTGCCATAGTTCAATGAGTCAGTATAGGTATTAGAACATCAAAACATTTTAGGCAAAACGCTAGGTTTAAGATATTTCCAAGGAAAACGATAATCACCTTCAACATATCTAAAACCTTCTTGTAGGCTAATTCTCATCCCATGATTCACAACTGCTCTGAAGAAAATACTGAAACATACAAAATAACCCAAGAACCCAATATCAGGATATTCATGACTTGCTAACAAGCATAGCAGGATGGACGGAAGTAATTTAACTCTGCCCTGCTGAGTCACTTTGGCTGTCCATCTACCTAATTAGCTGGTATCAAAAATGCCACAGCTTGAGCAATGGGCAAAATGTATGAGGGAAATAAACTCAATCAGCATGAGACACCTTCATTTCCATTTACTAAACATTAAGTTCAGTATTTTGTCCCAAATTAACTAACAGCTAATGAAGGCCTTATTTAACAGTATTCTTCTCAAACTCAGAATGGAAGAAAGATTATTTGTGAGTACCCAAGCTTATCAATCCATTTCAAATTCTTCCAGAGTACATAATATCACAGCGTATTTCAACTTGCATTTGTAACAGAACACTCAACCACAGAACACTATATTAAAATAACATTAATGGTCTGTCTTAAACAGATAAAAGTAGGGACAAAAATTCATGCTGACACTTTATTATGGTCTTCTGCTGTGCAACATACACACCCCCCGCCTCCACCAGACACAATAGCTTAAATTAAAACAAGAGTATCTGCCCCTTACCCAAAATGCTTTTGCTGTACTGCATATACACAAGTACCTAACACCTCAACATTTCCTGTAGGTGCCTGTCTGTCTTTGAGGTGCAGATGTGGATTTAAAGATGAGATGCCTAATTTTCTCTTTTTAGCTGCGTTAACCATCACTGTCACGTAACAGCACAACAGCTAGTAAAAATAAAGATACATTTTAGTTTGTGTATATATATATTGTCTCATTGATTAATGCATTCATTCTATCAACATGAGCACTCTACATGCAGTAAGAGGATCTATTTAGCGTACATTTCATTTCACTCTTCTTCAGCTTTTACACAGGTTGTAGCTGACATTTCCACCTAGTCCACACAGCAGCATTTTGACCTTGCTTTTAGAGGCTCTTTAGCATAAAATAATCTTTGTGGTTAGAGCCTGCAACTTATGCTGAATTATGGGTACTTTACAGTAAGGAAATAAAAAAGCATAGTCAAATGCTGACAGTACTCCAATGCTTTTCCCACAAGTCCTCTGAAGAACCAGCCAATTACCCTGCAATTGACACAAGTGACTGAAAAAAGCATCCTCATTTCTAGCATTTCTAAATTTATTTGCAAGTAGCTCATCAAAATTAAATGTATACTTATTACAAACACAAAGGCATGTTTAAATCACATTAAAGGGATAATTTTATGATACTTGTAATTATTTTCAAAAAAAAAAAAAAAAGATTTTTCTATGCTGTTTGTAGTAATCCTTTGCAAGCTTTAAACTTAAATCTGTTTCTTTACTAAACTGTTTTCTTGCAGTGTATGTGAATACCGGTTTGCTATAATAGGATTGCTCATGAGCATCAGGCTTCTGGCATTGATCTTTATAACAGAAAAAGGAACACTGAAACATTTGCTCCTGGGGGTGAAAAAATACACAGCATGGACTGCATAGTGTTTTAGGAAAAATTTATAAAAAAGCAAGCACATCAAAATTGTGACTAAATCAAAGATGGTTGCATTCCTTTTGCAGTCATGACAAACGGTCAAACATTATTGACATTAAAGAGTTTTATCTCGTAATAAATCATTAAGATCTGGTATTAGCTACCAAACATTTCTGGCAGAGGACAGAAAAAGATGTGAAGGGAATAATGGTAGCACTCATGATTGTCTGATTTTAAGCTTTACTTGGAAGTTTATTCACAATGCATGTCACTAGTTTATCTTAGTCTTTCATATATATGTATTTATGGACACATAGACACACCTTTTTCCTCCCTTTCCGTGCAAATGTGAGAAGCCTTTTATTTCTCTAAAAACATGAACTGATGAATACAGAAATTTGTGGCAGAAAACACCCTGGGTAACACCATTTCGATGAGTCTTGCTCCTCTACTCTGTATAATTACTTCAATTATAAGGGTATTATACTTTTTTTTAGACAGAATGTACCTTGCTCTCCAACAAATGAAACTGCATTAGGGACTGAAAGCATAATATAGTTTTAAAAGGCATGTAACTGAACAATAAAGAAAAAAATAAAATCAAGAATTAACATTTAAGTTACAATATGAAATAGCCTGCTTTATCCTTCAAAAAGAAAATCACATTTAAAAGCCAGGAAACAAATAATTTAGTGAAGGACCATATTTAAATATTCTCCAACAGTCTCATAAAACGTTCCAATCATTTTTTCAAACTTGGCTTTACTCTTCCTCAGTAGCAACACATAGATCACAGGTATCAGAGTTTTTAAAGCTCATTTCTAATTAAATGATAGCAAATTTCAAGCTTTAATGTTCAAGACAAAACCCAACCCTGTGCCTGGGTTTTCTGCTTTCTTAACAGTAGCAGCTCCTCAGTGCTTACCATATGTCCCGGGTTTGTGCTTGGGGGCACAGCCAGTATAGCTGACCTGAACTAGCCCAGGGGATATTGGATACGGTATGATGTCATGCTCAGCGTATAACCTGGGGGAGCTGGCCACGGGGGAGGAGGGTTTTGCGGCTCGGGAGCAGGCTGGGCATTGGGTTCTGGGTGGTGAGCAATTGCATTGTGCATCACTCACTTTGTATACTCTTATTAATAGTATTACTGTTATTATTATTATTTCTTCTCTCCTTGTGTTGTCCTATTAAACTGTCCTTATCTCAACCCGTGAGTTTTTTTACCTTTTTCTTCTGATTCTCCTCCCCATCCCACCAGGGTGGGGAGGACTGAGCGAGCAGCCGCGTGGTGCTTAGTTGCCGGCTGGGCCTAAACCACGACACCATAATCCTCACCTTTTAGTTCTCATCCTAGTCATCTTCCAGAGAGTTGACACCTCTTTCTGATTAAGGCTACCTTTCATAAGGCCACACATGTCAAAATTGTCCTGAGCACCAATTCAGACTACATAACATTCTAAACCCTTAAAGTAAGCTTTGAGTTATATTTCCCAGGAAGTGGTTAATTTGCAGTGATCCATTATAGCGAGCTGCTTCAAAGCTCCTAATTCAAAAGTCTCTGTGTTTGAAAATCTGGACGTGAACTGTTCCTAGTGTCCCTTAAAGTGGGAAACAGAAGAAAATACTGCTTTCACAGTTCCTATGCCCAGGAATGAGAAGGTTCTAGTCCTCATGCAACAGGCTCATTTGGGATATTTTTTCTGTCCTCATATATTTAGTTACTCATGTATTTATTTTTGTTTCCATCGTACAAGAAAAATGACGGGATGATGTTTGCTGGTTAAGTACAGAATAATTGTAATCAAGCTTCCAAGCCGTGACATGGCTAAAGTAACTCCTGATTGTTGTGGTTTTCTATATATAAACCATCTCAATTTAATTCTGATCTATTCTTTGTGAATAAATGGTGTCTCTCGCTTGCAAAACAAGACCTCTCAAACATGGAGAAGCAGCCACAGTATGAAGGGCATGTTTCGCATGATGTAACATAGCCACTGGGGCTAGCGCAGAAGATTTTCTCCTGCCACAACAGATTGTCAAATTATCACATTGGGGTAATGATTTCACACTTAACTAAACATTTCTGCAATGTTAGCCCCACAGACATTTGCTGCAAGGGCAGTGACTTCAACTGAGGGGAAAAAGCATGCTGAGGAAAAAGTTGTAAATTACTGACTCCTGCAGAGTTAAAGCTTTGTGGAGAACGAGAACAGATGACACAGGGGTCCACCCTAAAAGTGAGCGCTAGGTGACATGCAAGATCTTATGGGGAAAATGGAAAAGCGTCATCACTAGTCTTACTCTTTGAATCACAGAGGAATTACAGTGCTACTTAGCAGTCCACCTTAATCAGAGGTGAAAAGATAAATACTAACTCTACAAATCTGGTCTAATTCTTCACCCAAAGACTGATTACTTGAGATCTATGCAGAAAAGGGTAAATTTAATCTTTCATCTAAGTTGTAGCAGCTAGATAAATTACAGAAGCCCATATAAAATTGACCTTGAGCTACCACTTTCTGATAACAGAGAGAAGTTTCTCACCTTTTCTTTTTATCAGATCTGTCTCAAAACTTCCTGGAGCAAGATTTCCCTATATTTAGAAACCAATCAGTGCCAGCAGCTGCAAGATTTGCCCTCCAAGCAATCAAGGGTGGGAAATACGTTAAGTCAGGAAATCCAGTGAGGCAGAAATCTGTGACCAGACTTTAGAGGAAGCTCTTAGGAATCTACATTCATCTAGAAATTAAGAGGCAAAACCTTGACTCTTGCAAAGAGTAACACTTTGAGGCACAGTTCTGAGGTTGGGTGTTTTCAGGCTAAATTTCCGAACAACAGTTTGGACAAGTTGCATGAATCTACCAGGACTGCCAAAAACTGCTAAGCAGATAAAGTACATGAACACTATGAACTGCAGAAACAATTAGTACAGCAGGAAATAGGGGAAACATGAGCTGTTCTGAAGCAATGTATCGCAGTCTTAAAGTATAGCCATCTGGATACAAGGTGGTTGATGCAGCAGTGGATCTACACCATTTGGTCACAGGATCTGCAAGCACTTTGTATTTTGAAGACTCCAGAACCTGAATTTTACCATGCATGTGATGCAGAAAGAGATGTTACTAAAAGCAGATAAAGTAATTTTTTATCCAGCATGATTACATCATTTCATGTTCTTCCTCACACTGAAACATGGTACAATGGGAAATACTTCCTCACAAAACAGAAGTTATGGTATTGCCACAAGAATTTAGAATTACCCAATTCATCTTAGGCAAAACTATTGGATTTCAGAATTGCAGTCAGGCCAGAGAAAGGGTAAGACCTAATAAGCAGGGTACATCATAGCAGTCAAGTTAAAGATTGAGTACATTATAAACACTTTCTTATCAGTACAAAGGTACATATTTATCTTGGGTTTTTTTTGGTGACAGCACAATATAAACTAAAGGCATGCCTATCTCTCGCTCTTTTCATCGCTCTAAGCACTTCAGCTTCACCAGTACCTAGATACAATGTACAGCCTCAAACAAAGGCAATTTGCAGTCACCTATGTGCTGCACTTGCACTATGAAAACCCTTAAGAAGCAACAAACCTTTCTCAAGACAGATGCAATCATGTTATTGTTAAAATTTATGTTCTGATATATTGAAATTATGACTCTCGGGGTTCTCCTGTTAAACACAAGTAGAAATAAAGGTAAAAAACATCTTATAATGTATTTCAGAAGAAAACTGTCTTCGAACTCCTAAATGATTTAGAAGGTATGCTTCAAGGCAGACAGGTGTTATCAAAGAGTACGCTACAAAGTTACACAAACTCTACTTGTAACACTGTCTTACAAGACTGCTGTTCTGCTAAATTAGATATTGTTAGCATTTCACACAGACTATTTAAAGATGCAACAAATATTTAGTAACTGCAGCCTGTGACCTACCACTGCCTTTTTGCAAATTCTAAGATTTTTAATTTCCTATTTTTTACAAAACAGGGCATTATACAACAGTTTCATTTGCAAATTGCCTTAAGGAAGCTCTAATCGTGAAAACTGGGCTAATTCACTTGCCTTCTGTAAAACATATACTAATATGAACCTATGCTTGCTTCTCATTAATTACCACTTAGCTTCCAATCACCATTTTGATACTGGCAAGCTGTATCTGGTTTAGACAGAACAAAATCCAAACAATGCTAAGAACTGATCACTGTTCATTCTCACTTAGAGAATTAGAAATTATAAAAGTTGCTTTCTATTGATTTTGTGTTACACTGAATTGAAGTTTCCATATTGTTGTCAGAAATGCAGAACTTCTCCACAGTCAGAAACATTCACCCAAAAATTAACAACAGTTTTTCAATAGAAACACCTTATGAATCTGCTCTTCACAGATTCCCTCGTGCAAATTTCAGACTGTGAACTAGAAAGATCAAACTTCTCTAGAAACTGTAAATAGTTATATTTCACCATAGCTTTTTTATACTGCTGGACACATAAGCAAAGTTCCCTCAACGATAAGGGCTAAGGGGCTAACAAAACAAAAAACCCCAAACAAACAAAAGATAAAACACAGAAAGAAGGCATAATTTCCTACTTCGAAAAATCAGTTAACGTCAAGAGCCTGAAAATATGTAAATCTGTAATCAAATCTTATAAAGGTTTTAATATCTCTCATAGTATCTCTCCTACAGCCAAAGAGAAGAATGGAAATCTTCAGCTCATCAACAAATCCCCACAACAAGTTATTATGGACAACTGATGAAACTTATTTTTATTTGACTTAATTAAAAAAAAAAGGAAACTATGATCTTAGCCATCTTCTACCTTTACACAAACCCCATTTTTTTTACAACTCTACTGCTGTAGTCATATTGCAGATCCTGTTTACATCTAGCAATAAAAATATGTCCTATTCTTAAAACATGTGATAGGTACTAAAGTAATATGGTATTCATTAGTTCTTCCAACTTCAGTAACATATCTTTCCATAAGAAGCATAAGACTGACTACCTCTGATATTTTGGAGATAAAGCCTTGAATCTTGCTCAATAACTTCAAAAACACAGCTCAGTGTGGAATTGCACTTTTACAGGAAGGAGCCAGAACATTCTGTGATTCTTCTTTTTTGACATGTTAATTGTTCTTCCATATACAAGGAGAACAAAAGCAGCAGCATGCCGTATTTATTCAATGAAAGTTGAGCCACAGGGGTTATGGTACATTCTTTCTCCAACATCAGCCAAATTATCTCAGTGCCCAACTTTTAAGAGGCTGCAATAATACTCCATCATTTGAGAATGCTGGTAGGCTTATGCATCATTTTAACAGCATGAAGGCAGATTGAGATCATCTCCCTCTTATAGGAACCTGGAGACAAGCAGCAGCCCTGGTGAATCATTTTCATATGTTCTTACTCTTCACAATAACCTTAAAGAGACACTACCATACAAGTCAATCTTCATTCAGCATATACAGTAACTTTTTTTAGGATTGAAAATGAGTTTATGTTGTGTCTACAATAATACCTCCTCTTTTCTTTTTTTCTATATGTATTTGGAAGGCTCCAAAATAAGGTCATTCTGTCTACTGAGAGAACCCAAGTTCCCTGAAATCAGTTTGGGAAAAAAAAAAGCAGAAATAATCTTTGTAGGTATGAGAAAATGCATGACACACAAACATTAACTTGAGCACATTTGACTGTATCACTCCAGAAAGAATAAAGAAAATTCTCTTGAACATTTCTATGTAAAGTTATTACCAACAAAGTTAGTTGACTACACATACAAAGTAAGTATGCATGCAAACCTTCACATGCAGATATATATTTCTTTAATAAAATGAGAGAATCTTAGGCACAACAGAGTGGTGACTGGTGAAATAAAGGTGATAAATTAATTTAATTCTTAATGAGAAAGCTCATGGCCCTTAGATAATAAGTTTATTTGAATACAAGATGTTAGCCTATCTTCTTCCCAGAAACCTAATCCTTTAAAGCAGCCTTTTTTTTTTTCTTTTTCTTTTTTTAATAGCTATTTTAATTAGAAAGAATGGACCAAACCCTCCCTTTCAAAGAAAAAAAAAAATACATGTAAACATGAGGCCATTGAAATTCAGTTGAAGTTTTGTCTTCCTGTTTGTAGGAAATTTGGGTATTTGTAGGAAAATACCTCAATTTTATTTTCAGTTTGACTTAAAGTAAACCAGACTTAAAATACAGCAACAGAAGGGCTACTGATTTTTATTAGGTAAGCAATACTTACACTTCTCCTTCCAATGTCACAACAGCAAGTATAACTGTATTTCTAATTATGCCACAGAGGTTATTCCTCCACTGTTTCTTGCATTAAAAAAAAAAAAAAAAAAAAATACAATGCATACCTCATTTAAATACTTGGAGAGGGTAAATTGGTCTATCCAAATGGCAGTTTAGGGAAGAATACTATCCTCAGTTTTAAAATTTAACAAGTTTTCCCAGAGCATGAGCAATCAACACTACCTTAACTTACGTCCTCTTTGAATTCACACAGAAAGGGATGGAAGGTTGGGAGGGAAAATGTACCTTGAACACACTAACTGCTTGAGTCAAGAAAAAAGGATAAGGATGCCCCTGAGTGAGTGGCGTTTTAGAGAGTGGGCATCTCCTACTTATTAGTGCTTTAAAAATAATGTTCATTTGTCTTGCGATATGCAACACTGCTCGATAAGCTCTGACAAACACAGCAGCCTATGGAGCACATGGCTGTAGATTTCGAAAGACAGCTGCCTAGGGCAAGTTTGGCAAGTGGAGAATGGCCGGGAGAGCAGGAAGAGCTGGCTGAGCCCAACAGAGAGCCTCACTCTGCTCCGCTGCACCCCAGGAACCAGCTGAAGTGGCGCGGCATTCACGCTGCAGGGTGTCTGAGCTTGGGACACCAATGGCCCAGAGAGACCAGTGAGAATGGCAAGTTGGTTTCAGGCAGTGCCTCAGGGGAAAGCAAACAAAAAAGAGTCATAAAGGAAGACTGGCAATTCAGAGACTAAATCTCCAATAACATTTTGATTTTTTGGTAGAGCTTCATATTCAAAAATTACAGATTAATTCAGGCCATTCTGAAATCTACAGTTGTATGTTAAAGACATTTTTTCATCCAAGTGAGAGATTTGCCTCAATACAGAAACTGAGGCACAAGGTATCACCTGACCCAGACTACGGGATGCCACCAATACACAATGTTGAGTAAACATCAACGACTTTGGCCCCTCTTCCCATCCAGACATTCCCAGACTGTAGCTTTGAGTCACAGGCTCCTATACTGTGTTTTATTACAGAAAATGACAGCAGTGGCACTCAGAGAGCGAGATTACAGCATGTAGCTCATTACCCAACAATATTCTGTTTGCAGGCAAGCGAACTGGCAACCTGACAGTCTCTCAACAGTCTTCAAGGTTGGAAGAGATGCAACAAAAGGTTCATTAATAAAAATACTCAGCAGAAGAACCTATATACTGACTGACTTCAGACTCATGCTAAACTCCAGGCTAAGTACCTTTAGCTTTCTCTCAGGACAACAGAGATGCTCTTTGGATCTTGAGTCATGAGGTAAAAGAAGCTTCAAAAGTCATATTCAAACAAGCACAGAGATTCAGAGCAACTGCCCCAGGTAAATTTTTAATGCTAGCAGGAGCCACTGTTGCCAGGGAGGAAGCATGTCACTATATGAGAATGACTAGCACTGGGAGAAAGGAGGTGTGGGATCCTCTTCATGGCCCACTTTAAAGGGATGTCAGTATGCTCTTCAGATTGTGACAGACAGTAGCATTAAAGGCTTGGCAGGATGTGCCTGAGGGCTTCTACTTGATCCTTCTTTTAAAGAAGTGCCAACAAGCTCAGAATCATGGAAGGAAGCAGGCATTACAAAATACATACCCTTATGAGAATTATTCTCCAACCTGGGAAGAAATATAGTTGGAAGAGTTTCAGAAAAGGTAGGTTAGTTTATAGTGTAACAAGCAGTGTAGTAGTATACACAATCAAAAGCAAAACAGTCAAGTCCCCAGAGGGCCATATGGTCAATGAAGACTTTGTGCTTCCCTGGCCATGATATAATGTTCTGGTTTTTGTGCTGTGCATATGCTTCTCCTGAAAAACAGCAGAGCAGATTATCTGTTCTGCTTTCAGAGAACAGAGTTAGAAATCTGGCACTCATGGGTTCCTGGGAGTCCATGACCATGCATGTCCATCAGTGGAAACTAATATCTTCCTGTAAGGTAGAAAAATGTTTTCATCAAAAAAAAGAAAAAGAAATACTACTCCAAATGCAGGACTTCATGTCATTTTGCTTAGTAATTCACATAGCCATTTTGCATGTGTAAATGGCGCAGATGCCTGATGAGAAGGGTGAGGGTGAATTCTTTTATATGCAGCTCCAGCTGACAAGCTATTTTATTTCATGTAGTCTTCTTGACTTCCTTCTTGAACCTTCCTATGCAAGCACATTTGTCTCAACATGTTCTTTAAAATAAATTCAGCAAGATACATGGATTGGCCAGTTTGTAAAATTTAACAGAAATGATGAAGATTTTGCTCACTTAACTCACTAACCAGTTTCTAGTTGACAGCAAAAGAGTCAGTTTTTCAGATAGTTTTTAGTTTCAATGTCGTCAGTGCTTGACTCTTGCATCATGGGGATTTCTGTTTGCCTTCCTCAGCAGAGATGGGTCAAAAATCACTCAGTTGATCAGACCCTTAAAAACAGCAGCAGCTGCTACTTGATTCAGGTCTGCTACCTAGATGCTTTTTCCTTTATTTAGCCATTCTTTCCATTTGACCATGCACTTAGTGCCGCCTTTGTTGCAGAACTTCATCTATGAGAAATCAATAGTGAGGATATATGAACACTTGCTAATTCAAACTCACAAAATAGCAGAAAGAAGACAGAAGTCAATTATACCTAGGTTCATCAACGGTGTTAAGACATACTGTAGCAGCTCAGCAAAGGCAGGCGTGTTTGAAAACAGTGCATCCTGCTGATTTTCTGTCTATAAAGATACAAGGAGCCAGGAATCACTTGATATTGCTACTCCTTAACTGGGAGAAGACAATCTAAGGACTACTTAAAGGCCAACCCTGACCTAGTTTTAAATATTTATGTATAAAAGACTGAGGTTCATGTGGCCAAACATACACTTTGTTTTCTTGATGAAATGGCTCTATACAAATGAACCTAGTCATATCAAAGCAAAATCACAAACACAATTATAAAGTCAAAAATTGTTCTGTATGCCAACAGTGTGCTATTTAAACAACAGTACTGAACAATATGTTCATTCACAGCTGTTTGGATATCAACTAATGAAGTAAAAGATTCATTATGTGGCTGGATTCAACAGCAGGTACTGACTGAATACTACCTCTTGGACATGTCATACTTAGTGACATCTAACATCTAATTGCAAAAGGCTGAGCACAATCAATTACAACTATGTCCAGGGCTCAGCAAGAAGTGATGCTAAGCAGACTGGGCAAGCTTGATTCAGGGAAAAATACCAACCCGCAGGAGCAACTACCCATCAACATAGGGTCTGGTGGACAAAGAGCACAGACTTCTTTAGGCACAATTTCCTTCCTTCCTTCTATTCAACTTGGACTGAGTGATTTTGGCATTGCCTGAGACATGGATGATATAGTTGAAATGTCAAACTCATAACTGGAATATAATTTATACCCCAAAATACATTTTTAAAAAAATTGTGACCTAGCTTTATACATGTAAATTTTTTGATGCATATAGCTTCCTTTAAACTGCTGTTGGCCATTTGACCTAGAACCCTATGCTAGGGCCAAGCAAATCCTGCTGTGAATACAGAATTGATATTTACAGCCTTCATCCTCTGCCTGCTTAGCTCTAGCAAGGCGGCTTAGGAAAAAATAAGAAAATGTTAAATATTTTGACTCAAACAAACCTCCAAAATTTTTAAAACCAATATACACCATTTCAGATTATTTCCTTTGTTGTAGCACATGAGGAATGAACGACTACCAACCTGCAAAACATTATACACAAAATGAATGTCTCTCTCAACATCATGGCAGGGAGCCTAATCAAATCTATGTGTACTGCTGAAGAAAGTCCATAATTACATATAATAAAGGTATAAGAAGCTCATGAACAAAAAATCAAGTTAGTTTTAGTTTTACTAAATTAGCCGCACTGTTCGTTGTTTCAGCCAATGAAGGACTCAGATGTAGATGCCTCAATGCAAGTTTTTTCAATTGCCATTATCAGTGCAGGGAGAGGCAATACTTTGCCAACAATGTCCCTTCTCAAGTTCTCACAAAATAAATGAGCTCCATTTGGTTCCTTTAACTATGACAGTGACTGCATCCATTGAGGTTGAGACACTATCCTTTCTCAATTTGTTTTCATTATTATTTACGCATATAGCATCAGCCCACTGAAAATCATATATCCATTTGTTACAACTGTAATTACTGCCAGTCCTTACATCAAACTCTATTCAGCATACGAACAACAGTTAACTCACAGAGTAACATCCTGCTGAAAACAAACTTAAGACCATGTTTCAGGGTTTTTCAGAAAACAGGCATCTCCACCAGGTTTAAAGCACCTCCTTGAATACTTTGTTAAATTCAGGCTACAGCTATACCAAAGGCCACAGTGTTTCATACGTCACTGAAGTATGAGAGCCAAAGATAATTACAAATTAAAAAAACATTTATTTTATATTATTTCTCATCTTTGTGCACTTGGCAGCTGGGGGTGAAAACACAGGCCTGGAAAAGGCAACAGTTAAACTACCATCAACCTGTTAAAAGCCCTGATAAAAAGCTTATAAATGTCAAAGATATTGTTGTCTTAAAAAAAAAAAAAAAAACAAACCCACACCCAAACACAGGAATCAAACGAGGCACATACAAAAGCAATGTGTTGTTCAAAGGCTATACCATAAAAATTGGCGAAGAATAATTTTTTTTTTTAAACTGAATTGTAAGTGTCCCTTGACAGAGTGACTTAATGACATTTTGATTTTGATAATTTGTTCAATTCAGCTTGATTATAAGTCTACTACTTTGACATTATCTACTTAGAAGGTACTGAACTAGCATTCAAATGTTTGACATTAGAGTGGCAAATCACTTGACTGACAGACCTTGACCAAAAATATAATTAAATCATTATATAGATAGGTATTCCTATAAAAACAATCATATAAGATATCATTACTGGTCAAGAGAGTTATCAGCTCTGTGAGTCTCACCTATATTCACAGATGTGCATTAATGCAATGAGGTACAAGAGTGCTCTGTAACAGCTGCAGAGTGCATTCATCTTCCATATAAAAAGAGTGACTATATAAACAATGAAACTTTTTCTGAGTAAGTAAGGAGGACTAAATAAATACAAAGACTATTTTAGACACCAGACTGAAATAAAGCATGTGAGTTAAGGAGTATATACAATCAAAGACAGATACTGACACTGTACATGAGATCTGTAAGGAAAAAGCACAGGGATAACAGATGCTGAAGAATTCCATTACTCTCTCACTGTACCAAAGTCCTGCTGTAACAAGCCAAAAGCATAAAAAGCATTTCAAGAACAACAGTAACTTTACCTCAGGTTTTTCTCATCTTTTATCTTCTGACATTATATTTCAAATGTTAAAATTTCTATCAAAAAGCATAGTTTTAACGAGATAGCTACATTGCAACTGAATTCTCTGCAATATAGGAGATATAAATAAATTACAGTGTAGTTTGATTTCTGTCTTTGAAACTTATGCACACTCATGCAGGCGCCTTTTTTGTTCTTTTTATCTTTTTTTTTCTTAAAGGAAATCATTAAGAGAAGCAGACCATTAAGCAAAAATGGTACTGAACACTTCTATAATCACGGATTTTTCCTATGATGTTAATCACATTAGACTTGATTCCTCTTCTCTAGTTAAGAAAAATCAGGCATTTCCTTTGAGAGGGAAACTTTATAAACGCTCCAACCACAAGGGAAAAAAGAAAAAGGGGGGAAAAAATAAATAAAATCCAGCAAGAGCTTGTAATCCAGGAAAACAGGCTTCCATCAAGGGTTCCTGTGGATAAGGGAGAAGGGAGCCTTTCTAGCACAGCATTATCCAAAAGAAATACACACTGCATGTATAGAATGGAGCACAGTCTCAACACTTTTTTTTTTTTTTTTTTTTTTAAAAACTGTTGGTACACATACTTCCAACACCTTAGACATGCTCTTCGTCTGCAAGTCTCTTCATGCAGGTTCCTAAGCGGCTGTGCATACCTGCAGGCTACAGGACGCTGACCTTGGGCAGTCGTGACACAGCGCTGCCACATGTCTGAAACCTCTGCCACAGAAAGGGTGCCTTAAAAGATCCACCCAAACAAAATCCATATTAAGAAAGAGAGAATGTCCAGGAAAGTTCTTATAAACTTTCCATTTTCCAGCAATGGGCAAAATAATGCCAGTCTTCCCTCAAGCTTATAGGATCGTCTGTCCTATAGCCTGGCAGAATTTATCTGTCTTTAGGACATTGACTTTTTTGTCAAATTTGGAAGAAGTCAGTCTAAAGTTTAAAAGTGAGTGAGGACAGGAAGGGAGAGGCAGAAGCAAGGAAAACAGGGATAGACTGACAGCATCATCACATTAAGACCCAAGGATAAACATCCTTAATCAAACAAACATCCCTCACTCTCTGCTGTCAAAAGCTCCCCAGTTACAAGTTTGAGCAAAAGGAATATAAAATTTTCCTAGTGAGTAGATAGTAAATTCATGGTCTTTTGAAGTCAACGTCAATTCTGCCTATTTAACTAGTTATCATTATTTTCAAGAATTCTAGTATATTAGCTTCCTTCAAAGTCAGCTAACCTACCTATGGTGTTTTCTACCATATTCAGAAAATTTTGTTTGCTTGTTTGTTTGTTTTTCTTCCTACTGTTGCAGTTCTTGAAGATGTATCATTTTATCTATGGCCTGAATTTTCTGACCTCTAGTTCCAAAATCTCATCTTCCAGCAGGACATTCCATTCCAAATGTAAAAATTAAACCAAAACAAAAAACCCCACCTCCCAGCTATTCTTAGCAGTCTGTTCTGCTATGCCATCACTACCATAATATTTTTGAATTCCGCGTCTGTACAATACTTGTTATTATGTGCTTTGAAAGCTATACATCTGAAACAAATAAAGGAAGAACATATGGGCCATCAAGGTCACTTATTTAGTGAAAAGTCCTGCTACGAGAAGGGACTGCTGCTTTGAGAATGCTGCTGTGAGGGATGACCTTAGAGATGATAAATACTGCTATTCTTTACTGTGCATGTCACAGATTAATTCACTTGATCTGATCTGATGGTTCCACAGAGTGCTAACAGGAGCTAAGTGCTACTGGCAATAGAACTGATTGGTTCAAGAGATGTCATTATCTCTGAAAAATGCATTGATAAAGAAAATAATTTCAGACTAAGAGCTGACGGAAGTAACTGATCTATCACCATAATTTTTTCCTCATTCATATAATTCCCAATGATGCGCATATTTGAGCATATGTTTCATCACTTGAGTTGCTTCACTTTTCTAAGAACATCCTCTTTTTCTCTTGAATGAATATTTTATTAAAATTCACATATATATACTACTCAAGTAACCACAATTCATTTTACAATAATACGTGTCTCTTGCACTTACATGGGTCAGTTAAAGAAGCGATACCAAAACCCACGCCCCATAGTGGTCTAACCATAGGAGTAAATAAAACTCACTAGCTCTTTCCCACCATTGTGGAGCGGGAAAACTATGATATAGTTGCCACCATGGGAACACGGTGGGATGATTTGCACAACTGGAGTGCTGCAATGGATGGCTATAAACTCTTCAAAAGGCATAGGCAAAGAAGCAGAGGCAGTGGGGTAGCCCTGTACGTTAGGGAGGGTTTGGACTGTCTAGAGCTTGATGATGGTGACAATAAGGTTGAGTGTTTATGGGTAAGAACAGGGGGAAGGCCAACAAGGCAGATGTCACAGTGGGAGTCTGTGATAGACCACCCAACCAGGATGAAGAGACAGATTAAATATTCTATAAGCAGCTGGGAGAAGTCTCACAATCGCTACGCCTTGTTCTCGTGGGGGACTTCAGCTTACCAGATGTCTGCTGGAAATACAATACGGTGGAGAGGAAACAGTCTAGGAGGTTCCTGGAGTGTGTGGAAGAGAACTTCCTGACAGCTGGTAAGTGAGCCAACTAGGGAAGGCACCCTGCTGGACCTGTTGTTTGTGAACAGAGAAGAACTTGTGGATGATGTGATGGTTGGAGGCCGTCCTGGGCATAGCAATCATGAAATGATAGTGGTTTTGATTCTTGGAGAAGTAAGGAAGGGGACAGCAGAACTGCTGCCTTGGACTTCCAGAGGGCAGACCTTGGCCTGTTCAGGAGACTGGGTGACAGAGTCCCTTGGGAGGCAGTTCTGAAGGGCAAAGGAGTCCAGGAAGGCTGTACATTCTTCAAGAAGAAAATCTTAAAGGCGCAGGAGCAGGCCATCCCCACGTGCTGAAAGACAAGCCAGTGGGGAAGAAAACTGGCCTGGTTGAACAGAGAGCTTTGGCTACATCATGGTTTAACCCCAGCTGGCAACTAAGTACCACGCAGACACTCGCTCACTCCCCCCCGCCCCCCCAGTGGGATGGGGGAGAGAATCGGAAGGAAAAAGGTAAAACTCGCAGGTTGAGATAAAGACAGTTTAAAAGACAGAAAGGAAGAAAATACTACTACTAATAATAAAAATGACAATAATAATAAAAAAAGAATTTGAATATACAAAACAAGTGATGCACAATGCAATTGCTCACCACTCGCCGACCAATGACCAGTTAGTTCCTGAGCAGCAATCTGCCCCCCCCATCCCGTCCAACTCCCCCCAGTTTATATACTGCGGATGACATTACATGGTATGGAATATCCCTTTGGCCAGTTTGGGTCAGCTGTCCTGGCTGTGTCCCCACCCAACTCCTTGTGCCCCTCCAGCCTTCTTGCTGGCTGGGCATCAGAAGCTGAAAAATCCTTGACTTAGTCTAAACATTACTTGGCAACAACTGAAAACATCAGCGTGTTATCAACATTCTTCTCTTACTAAATCCAAAACATAACACTATACCAGCTACTAGGAAGAAAATTAATGCTATCCCAGCTGAAACCAGGACAGGCTGGAACTTGGGGGAAACAAAGAGTTTACGACCTTTGGAACAAGGGGCAGGCAACTCCAGAGGACTACAAGGATGTCATGAGGTTATGCAGGGAGAAAATTAGAATGCCCAAAGCTCAGCTAGAACTTAATCTAGCTACTGCTGTAAAAGACAACAAAAAATGTTTCTGTAAATTCATTAGCAACAAAAGGAGCGCTAAGGAGAATTTCCATCCTTTATTGGATGAGGGGGAAAACATAGTGACAGAAGCTGAGGAAAAGGGTGAGGTACTTAATGCCTTCTTTGCTTTAGTCTTTAATAGCAAGACCAGTTGTTCTCAGGGTACCCAGCCCCCTGAGCTGGAAGACAGGGATGGGGAGCAGAATGAAGCCCCCATAATCCAAGGGAAAATGGTTAGCGACCTGCTACACCACTTAGACACACAAAAGTCTATGTGGCCAGATGGGATCCACTCAAGGGTACTGAGTGCTGGTGGAAGTGCTCACCAAGCCCCTTTCAATCATTTATCAGCAGTCCTGGCTAACTGGGGAGGTCCTGGTTGACTGGAGGTTAGCAAATGTGACACCCATCTACAGGAAGGACCAGAAGGAAGATCCAGGGAACTACAGGCCTATCAGTCTGACCTCGGTGCTGGCAAAGTTATGGAGAAGATCATCTTGAGTGCCATCACACAGCACGTACGGGACAACCAGGTGATCAGGCCCAGTCAGGATGGGTTTATGAAAGGCAGGTCCTGCTTGACTAACCTGATCTCCTTCTATGACAAGGTGACCCACTTAGCGGATGAGGGAAAGGCTGTGGATGTTGTCTACCTGGACTTTAGTAAAGCCTTTGACACCATTTCCCACAGCATTCTCCTGGAGAAACTGGCTTCTCATGGCTTGGACAGGTGTATTCTTCACTGGGTAAAAAACTGGCTGGATGGATGAGCCCAGAGGATTGTGGTGAATGGAGTTAAATCCAGTTGGCAGCCGGTCACAAGTGGTGTTCCCCAGGGCTCAGTATTGGGGCCAGTTCTATTTAATATCTTTATCGATAATCTGGACGAGGGGATCGAGTGCACCCTCAGCAAGTTTGCAGACGACACCAAGTTGGGAGGGAGTGTTGATCTGCTTGAGGGTAGGAAGGCTCTACAGAGGGATCTGGACAGGCGGATCGATGGGCTGAGGCCAATTGTATGAGGTTCAACAGTGCCAAGTGCCGGGTCCTGCACTTGGGTCACAACAACCCCATGCAGCGCTACGGGCTTGGGGAAGAGCGGCTGGAAAGCTGCCCGGCGGAAAAGGACCTGGGGGTGTTGGTCAACAGCCAGCTGAATATGAGCCAGCAGTGTGCCCAGGTGGCCAAGAAGGCCAACGGCATCCTGGCCTGTATCAGAAATAGTGTGGCCAGCAGAACTGGGGAAGTTATTGTCCCCCTGTGCTTGGCACTGGTGAGGCCACACCTTGAGTACCATGTTCAGTTTTGGGCCCCTCGCTACAAGAAAGACATTGAGGTGCTGGAGCGTGTCCAGAGAAGGGCAACGAAGCAGGTGAAGGGCCTGGAGCACAAGTCTTGTGAGGAGCGGCTGAGGGAACTGGGGTTGTTCAGCCTGGAGAAAAGAAGGCTGAGGGGAGACCTCATCGCTCTCTACAACTACCTGAAAGAAGGTTGTAGCGAGGTGGGGGTCAGTCTCTCCTCCCAAGTAACAAGTGATAGGACAAGAGGAAATGGCCTCAAGCTGTGCCAGGGGAGGTTTAGATTGGATATTAGGAAAAATTTATTCACCAAAAGGGTTGTCAAGCATTAGAACAGACTGCCCAGGGACGTGGTTGAGTCACCATCCCTTGAAGTATTTAAAAGACGTGCAGATGTGGCACTTAGGGACATGGTTTAGTGGTGGACTTGGCAGTGCTAGGTTAATGGTTGGACTCGATGATCTTAAAGGTCTTTTCCAACCGATTCTATGATTCTGCTGCTCTGCCCAAATGTTTCACGTATGCATGGCAGCCCTTTGTTTATGCCTAAGGTTCACAGTGACTAAGGAATGTGGCAGTAGCACTGCTGCCTACTCCCAGAACATGTGCAGTGCCTCTGTGCAGCAACCAATCCAGCACAAACCAGGCGCCTGTCGTTAATTCTCCTTAAAAAGTCAGACTGAGGAAAGGAGAAAATAATAGTGACAGCAATGCTGATCTTTTGCACAGTAATACGTAACCTTATGAGAGGACTACACTCTTGTTTTTAAGGTCACAGAGGCATCCTGAAGCTTTTATATAGGCTTTGTATATTCTGAAATGTGGCAAGAGTCGAAGGATAATCGTCTGCCCAGCAGTTCTGAAAATGGCAGCTGGCTGGAGAGGCATCAGCTGGCTTTAGGCTCAGCATTGACAGCCCCTAGAAGTACTCAGTATCACTTTATCGGTACAAAAATCCTAGGAATCTAAACTGAAGTATAAAGAGCCCACTCTATAAGTCTTCAACAGTATCTTAATGGTACTTTATCTGCCAGGGGTTCTTACTGGCCTAAGAAATAACTTCAGGTTCACATCCTTCAAAGACTTCTACATACACACTGTGATTACTCCCCATTTACTTCCGAATATTCGCAGAACATATGCAAGTCAGCACAGCAGAAACTCACTGCTTTACGGATCAGAGTTAGAATCATTGAAATAAGAGTCCTCCTAAATGTATCAGCAACCTCTCACACTTCTTGCACACAAATTTCTATATAAAACCCCTAAAACCAGTAAGACTTTCTTAATCCAAATTATAAAGTTCAGTGACACACAAAAATCTTCAGTAACTTTGCCAGCAGAGAATATTTTCATGATTATCAAATATTTTTTTTAAAATAGTATGTATACATACTACCTCCATGCTATTTATTCTTTCTACTATGAACATAAGGTTGGAGCTAAGCTAATTTATTTTTAGCATACTCTACCTCCATAATGGCCACTATTATAACAGAGTGTTACCTGTATCACAGTGATGTTTCTTAATTACATTAAGCCCCAGTGGAGTGCCCCTAAAAGAAACACTCAAAGTTCTCATTTTTCCAAAGCAATAGTTACAAAAAATTATAGTGTGATCACATGCTCACTATTCTATCTTAGAAAAAACACAGTTTAGCTTTGGTTCATTGTGGAAACACACAAAACTTTAATTTCAAGCAAGGAGAAAGCAAGTACAAGCAAGTACTTTGGGGGCATAAAAAATTTTCTAACCACACGGGAGAAAGGATCATCTTAATTAGGACTGCTGTTCTTTTCATTTTGCCATCTATGCACCAATTCTGATGTAACACAGACTCTGTAGTCCTAAAGTTATTCAATAGAGTACTTCATTTTTATAGTAATTCAAATTATATTTGGTTTTAATTTGAACATTCCTTTAATTTATTTTCATTAAAAAATCCAGAAAACAGAAACTTGGTAGAATAGACTAATTTTGTGAACATTTTTAGAATGCATCTTCAGTAGCTGTTAGTAATTACCATGATCAATAAAGGGTTCCTTAGTTACTCAAGTACAATGATTATCACAATTATTACAAGCCATAAAATTATTTCCCCATAGTTAGGGGCTAATCCATGTAGTCTGGTCCTTCACTGAAATTTTTCTGATGTTTTCCTTTAGAATTCTGGGAATAAAGTACATTTTTTAATTGCCCAGGAGAACAGATTACCAAATTACAAGCATATATTAGGCAATTGCAAAAAGCAGTAATTTACGTCTTCTTTTTTCTGCCTTCAATTAGGTATTTTAAAGGTACACCAACAATAATACAAGTGAAACAAAATAATCTGTGAATTTTGTTTGTTGTGGGTTTTTTTATGACCTCTTCCACAGGCACAGTGGGATCTATGCAAGAACTTACCTAGAAGTGGAAATTACATACTGACATTGTTAAATGTGTTAAATCTATTAATTATTTGCAAATCCCACATATCTGGTGTGAGAAAAACAAACAAAAACACAGAACAAAAACATAATAAAAAAATCACAGAACCCAGATGCTTAAACTTCCCAAGAAATTTAGGAATGACATAACGCTTTTATAGAGCTCATTTAAAATAATTAGGATGTAATAACAACGTAGGGCACATGCAAACTCACTGCAAACAAAGGATAATGCCATGTTTTCCTAGCTTCAGTAATTTCCCTCATTTTCTTCCATTGTACATGCTAGACATAATGCTTATAGTCTGAAAAACGACTAGAAAATTGTACCTTTTATCATCTCTTATTGTTTCCCAGTCATTCCATATTGCATTTGTTTATCAAAGCAACTCTCATACCATACTCACACAACTCTAGCATTTCTTTTGTCCCCTTTCTGCCTCATTAGAGGATATTTAACAATATCAACTAGCAATTTCCTTGTCAGGTTTAAATTAGGATAGTTATTACCTGATCGATCAATTACTCATTCACATCAATAACTATTTGACTTATCTCTCGCTTTCAAGAGTTCAAGCTACCTTCTCTTCTATTACACAGGGCAGCCGTTATTTCATTGCTTCCTTTTACTACGGCAATATTTCAAATATGTTTCAAATATATTTCAAATGTCTTGGTTTAGTTGAGTATTTGTCATCTGCAGCCTTAAACTTAATTATCCATATTATAAGGAATTTGATTTTGAGTTGGCAAAATTTCTTTTTAAATTAGGGATGCAAACTGAGATGCTGAAGATGTCATCCATTGGACTATGTAGGAGACACATCTGGACTCTCCCTACACATAATAAACATTGACAAGGTTTATATCTTAAAAAAATGGACCAAAACTGTAAGGGCCAGAACTGCAAGTGTTGTTACATATTTATGTTATTTGCTATGTTTTGATAGGCTGATTATAATACAACATTTGAGAAGTACGAATTGTAACTACTTTATAGGAATCAAAAAAATATTGCATCTCCATAACAAAAGAAATTCCTTCTTGAATAATCACACTGAGTTATTGCATCACTTGATAGCTTTTACCCTCCTGCTCCCCTCTTTGGAAGCGGAACAATCTCACAAGAACTTTTAAGTCCATCACACAGATGAAGAAACCTTTTCTCCTTTGTGATCCAGAGAATCTAGATTTTGATATCATGCATAAAATCTGACCTTACTGACATGCATGAATTCGGCATGACTTTGCTCTAATTTCATCATAAATCCTGAGCATACTTTTAATAAATCTTGCACATAGAACAGAATTCTGCTGCACACTCTGTATTGAAACATGCAGGCTAGGAAGATAAATTCAACGTTTCACTGGCTTAAGAATAAACTAGTACCATGTGCTATGTGCTATGCTAAAATACTTTTCTGTATTTTAAAAATGAACCACTAAAATGTCTTGCTTAGTTTAACAAATTGTTTTCTTGAGAACTTAACTGCAGGCTTGCATCAGACTGCTCGTACATTCTCACATTTAAAGGAATACAACGGGCAATAAATCAGGACATAAGGTCAATGAAACTCCTTCAGATCAGATTTCTTTTTTAAAAATAAATAAGCACATGTACTAATCAGTACCTAATAATCTCATATTCATATAAAACTAATATAATGAGCAACCTCATGTTAGCTGAATTAATTATTTCCATTCCTATGTATTTAAGTTCATCCCTTCTGCTAATCCGTTTATTTTCTGGTTGTTTAATTTTTCTTGTAAGCTTCCTGACTTAATTTTAAGGTTATGTTTTTGTCTTTCTGCAATTATATTCATATTGTCGAAAACTGCATGGAGATTATTGGGTCCTTTTTCCAGGTGATATATTAACTCCTAGATGAAGGCTTGCACATTACTCGATTCAAAAAAGTATTCATAGTGCTCACTTCAAATAATTTGTCAAAACACTTGTTTGCATAAAGCTATTTTACTCTGATAAATTGTACACATTGCTTTTTGAATCCTCCTTAGACAGTTGCTTTTGTTCAATTTATCAATACTGCAATCCTCATTTAGAGCTTAATTTAAAAACCATACTTTTTTAATGTCAATGTTTTTTCCTATATTTTGTTCCTCTGCAAAACTAATTAAATGAACATTTACTATTATTTTCTTTTGCAAATTATTCTTATTTTCATGTTACGGATTAAGACTGCAGTTGCCCTTCCCAAGAACTGAATCCTCCCAGCTCTATCAAGGATCACTTGATTTCCATAAATATTTTACATTTTCTCAACTTTTAACCAACCATTTTACATTAAGGATATTTATATAAAAGAAACAAATCCAATTGCCTCTGAATTTCAGCACTAACATACTGTCTACCAACACACATTCTAAGGTTTATATTAAGAAAACTATCATATAATTTTGCTCCAGTGTAGTCAGAGCCCCATGACTGACAGAAAAAGTTTCATTTTCAATCTATCTCAGTTGCGTTGTCTATAATTCCTGGTTTTGGTAGCTCTTTCCAAATAAACTCTGACAATTAAAGTTGACAAATAGAGGAAGTCAGGGGAATTCACATACATTACGTTCTGAGACACAGCTCCCTCAGCCTGCTTCCTACACGTACACATAGCCACACAGAAAAGACAAAAAAGCAACAGCCATTTGAAAAAAGCAGCCATGTAAGTACTGCACAGAACAATTTTTTTTTTAAAACTGCAGCAACTGAAGCATGACATGTACAATACAGAAAGAGAGAATTTCAAAAGGCATGTATTATCATCGCTGTGCCAGTTTGATGGCATATAATTTCCTGTATCCACAATGGATACTGGAAGCCTGTTCAGACAGAGCAGCAAACCAAAGCACCAAGCTTCATCACTTCAGGGACCACTGGTCCCTGACAACTTTTGTGACAAAAAATGTCACAGTATTAGGAAAGAAGAAAGTTTTAAGTTCACACCAAAAACTACAGTATAAGGCGCTTTCCATATTATGCAATTATTTGCTCACTAGTGTGGAGCAAATATGGGCTTGTACTGCAAAAGCAGCTGTCCATGTCAACACAGTTCATGTCCGAAGAAGCTGTAAAACCATCATAGCGAAAGGCTCAGATTAAAAGAGCTGACTAAAGGCTTTAGGAAGAAGCAATGTAATAAAGCACAGAGAAGCACTACTCAAAACTAAAACTGACAGAATGGTTTAACTGACAGAAGTGACTCTAGCACTTAAGGTAATGAAAAATGCACTAAAAACCAGGTAGAAATATGTATACAGTATCTTTCAAAGCCAAAATCCTTGCAGGATCCTATCCAAGTCTTTGAGAACAGGCCTTCTTTAAGTTAACTGCAAAATTTGATACAAGTCCATATAGAAATGTTATTACTCTTATAGTAATATAAACAAATTCAGAACTAACTAATTATTAATTGAACATAAGGAACTTTTGCTAATCTGTAAGTGGCAGCTCCAAGAAACACCTCCACTTGCTCAACAACCCTGGCTCTTCCACGAAATACCAGAACAACCCAAGTTATGTTTTATCCACAAAACAGTTACATGCTTTGCTAGTAACTAGGAATGTTCATCTCTCTCTCTTTTCCCGTCAGTTAATCTTTGTTAAGTGCAATAAATGGCAAGAGACTTATGTTTAAGCACTTTACGTTACAGATCTACGAACACAAATAAAATAGTATTTAATTCCAGCAATTCCCACATACAGAGGTGGGGTGAAGAAATCGCAGCAATATCTTTACCCTTAAAATTGACTTGTGTAAATTTAATCCAATGTTTGTGCACAAGAGAAATGCAAGCCAAACATGGATGTCTAATTCCATCACTCTAGTGCTCATCTGAATATGCTCATCTGAATCTCAGCTGCATTACTGGCTTACCACATCCTAAACAGTCTTTTAAGATGACAAATGCAAAAGGACATGCAGAACCTGAACTGCAAAGGGAATGGCAACAGTGCATTTGAACCGAGACAGAATAACAAAAGCAGTTTCTGGCCCTCGTAAACAAATGCAAGGTCCTGGTTCACGTGGCAACAAAGATTTATAAGTCAATTTATCCTCTTGTTAGCCAGAAGTGGCATGAAAAGGTTTTGGACTGGCTGGTGATGGTCTACAAGAGCACATGACATGATGCAGGAGATCAAGACTAAACGACACCGACTGCTCCTCGCTTTGCGCTCTCTCTCAGCAGTGATGCTCAGGACCAGCAATTCTTAATACTACAATTCATGGAGTTGTTATCAATGATCAAAAGAAGATATAGCTAGTTATCACTGAGAAATAGGCTGGTTCATTTCCTTCAAAGAAAATAACCTAAGTGTAAGAAACTGTTGCTACAGGGAATCAACTGACAGTAAAAGCCTTGAGACAGCACACTAGCACAGAATGACATCAGGCAAAAAAAAAAAAAAAGGTTTATATCATTTCAGCCAGCTGCTAAAAACCACTAAAGCACTGTATATTAATCTGTTTTAATATTCACCATTTCAAGATTTTAGAAACATATTTTAAAAATTGATGCAGGGCATTTTATTCCTGAAGTGTATTTATTTTTCTGTATGTATTGCCACCTTTTGAATGTACCCAAATGAACACGCACATTTCCTTTCTCTTTGTAAACGATTAGAGTGTTTAAATGGTAAGTAAGTATACAACGTAACCTGGATAAAATTCCAGCATTTTCTATATACTCTGAACACTGGGACTGAAATAGCACTCATTTTTGCCTTCCAAATAATAGGCTTCCTTAAAACTAATTAAACAAAAATATTGTTTATATCTAATCAATGTCAGTACATTGGGAAAGAATGTGATACTTTAGTTCTTCATCTAAGTGCAAATAAAGCCTACAAATACAGCACAGCCTACAAGAAACCGCCTCAGAGACTGGATGTAGAATTATCTGCAGTTACACTACAACCTCGACAAATTTTATCAGGTCCATACACGTTTTCACTTAATTTTCCCAGTATTTATATTAATTTTTCATGAAAACTCAACATAACCATTTTAAGACAGATATTTTCTATAACGATTTCTAGCAATAAGATCTGTAAACTATACCCCTGATGACGAAACCTTGCATTGTTAATTTCTCAACAAAAACTATTAATTCTGTGAGCAATGGAACTAATGAAATCCAGTTGCTGATAAGACCTATATAGTTGTGTGTGTGTGTGTGTGACCTGTGCATGTGTGTGATTGATTGTGGTGCCTTACAAGGTATATTCACTGATGGACACTTTTCTAGAGCTGAGGCATTTTGAAATCTGTTCTCTGAGAGCTCCCCATAATACAAGCATTTAAAAGTTCTCTTTCATCTTGCAGGAAATTAGTTCTCTCTCAGATCTCTTAGCCTTTAAGCAAAGTCAGCGGACATGGGAAAAAGTTCAAAATTTAGATTGAAGAAGTTGACAGAGATGCAGAAAACACCATCTCATAAGCCTTGCTGTCGTACACAGAAGGTAAAAATGCATCAAGAGCAACTTTTCAGTCCTAATCTCTGATAGTACCTCCATCTTCCAAATTCAATATGAATCAGATTATTTAGAACTGTAAAATATATTAAGTGGGAAGCATAATTGTAATCTAACCACTCAAGAATTAGCTTTCTGAAATTACGATTTTTTTCAAAATTGAATGCAAACTCTACACTCAACAAAATAAAAAGGAACATAACTATGACTTGTACACATACATCTAGTGGCTTAATGAGCAAGAGTGAGCCTACTTTGCACATTCTTTAATGATAACTTTCCAAAGGCAAAGTCCAATGGTTGAGTTTTTGTGTCAGTATGAAGGTTTAGCATTAAACTTGAGCAATAGGCTGCAGAAGCTAACTTAGACTATTTCTACTATTATACTTCTACTATTATACTGTTTCATCCAGTTTTACTTTTTTTCTTTATGGCACAGAAAGAACATTTTCCAGCAACTTAAAAAGACTTAACTATTTTCTGCGCATTTCACTTCTTCCTCTCTGCAACCAAACTAGCATTCTACGTAGTAAAAGTATTATCTGCATATTAATCATTAGTTACTCATTTTTACAGTACCTTATTTCTCACATTCATACCTGCAGATGGTCCTCATTCTTCCAGTAGCATTTCCCTGTATCCACAATAGGCTCTGAGTTCTGCCAATGAAGTAGCTGTAATTCTTTAACTTCCCATGCCTGATTTTCAGTCCTTAAGCATCTTCCTTCCTTTGTCTACCACCCCTAAACAGAAACGAGCTACAAAGCATATGTATGACTGAGTCCCCCAAGGACCTTTCCTTTCAAGGAGCATAAAACACTACGTGAATAACCTGGATTCAGATCCATGGCAAGATGTAAATATGAAAATGCAGCATCAGGTTGCGTAAGGGCAATTATAAGAAGTTTGTCTTCAAAGTGCACACAGACACATGCAATAATAGAGATAGATATTCGACCTACGTCTAAAGAAGTATCTTCAACGAAAGCAGCAACATGACAGGACTAACCACAAGTCTAAGCAATGAAGGGAAACCATAATAAATAGGCAACTTTTACACCTCAGGTCTGCAACACCTGGTGTACTAACAAGCTGAAGCAAAAAGAATGGTTTGATGTTCAATAGCTACATATTCAAAAACCAGCTGTTCTTTAAATTGGTATTTCATTAGTTGTGCTATATACAATTATGTAATAAAATATGAAATAATACGTAATTCTAAAACATCATTTAAAGATCTATTACATAGTTTCTTCTACAACAGCTATTAATCTTCAGACAGCTCCTATAAAGATTTACTGCATTAAATCACACGAGGAAAGAGGGAGCAATCCTGATTTACATTAAAATAGAGAAAAATGCAACAGCTCTGACATTTACCCAAGTTATCCTCAGGTACTTGGGCTCATCTCTCATTTCAGCTATGAAGCTGTTCAGAGAAAAACAGCTCCTATACGTCATATATAGATTAGTCTGCTTCTTGCCAAGCGAGCTCTCTGTCAAATCTTTCTGATGTCCCAAGCTAATGTGTATTTTATAATGTATGATTATTGTGTTAGCTCTGAAACATGGCAGCAAAAGGGACAAGAAAAATAATATCCTCCAAATTAAGGTAAAAATATCTGAACAAATATTGCATTAATCATTTCATTCACGTAGACACACTTCATTGAAATAATGTTAACAACAGAAGCATACCGGTTTGAAGGAGAAAGTAAGGAGGCATGCACTTCCTATGACACTACACAATGTTCAGATAATATTAATAGTCCAATTTGCCCATTTCTATATACACATGCATTTTATAGTTATAGAGCCTCTAATTTATTGTACATGAAATAACATTTTAAAACAAAAGTAATTTCTACTTTATTACACATGATAAAAATAAACATAGCTCAACCCACGCAGCTCTTCCTGAAACAACTGGGAAATTATTTTTACAGAAGGTGAAGGAACCAGACCTGCGATGGGTTTTCCACCTGTAGCACTGTATATTTTTGTTTCCACAAGATGCAAAAGCTTAGCATTAATTTCTGTTTAGCCAAACATTTACATTTATACTTAACAGACCTCAACTTTTATTTAAATTTATAAGTAATTCCATTCTCATTCAAAACGCTGTAGTACAAACTTAACTTTTGAGTAGACACTTAAGTTGTTTTGCTGAACTAAAGCCTTTACACTCTTCAGACTTTTTCTTTTAATACTCTTGCAATTGGGAAAGCAAGCAATGACAAGAATGATCTTGTTAACCTCTTCTGAGTAAAGACAACCTTCAATCACTCCAATTCAGGAGATACTTCACCTGGGTTGGAGACTTTTGCTTTGCTTTCACCTTCGGTTCTGTACTTCCAAATTACGACTGAACAATTTGCACATTTACTTGTCACCACAACTAGTACTTCTTAGATTGATACACAGAAAGTCTCAAAGTAACTTAACTTTTATTGCTTTACATGAAAATTTGGAGCCCTCATATGTGATTTTAACTTTAACAAGAACCATGAAATAGGAAACCGTAATCCTTTTTTCTGAACATTGTATTACAAAACTGAACTCTAGACCCTGTAGTACCAACTTCAACATACACTAATGTTCAACAAATCAACAGGAGCCTTGTATTTCTCTACAGAGATTTAAGTTTTTGGCAACCTTTTCCAAAGAAGAATTATGCCTTTCTTAACAGCTACATAAGGGCTAAAGTAGCTTTGCATATACACAATGAAGATCTTTTTACATTTTTGAGATCACTAAGAAATAGTCATTGAAAAAGAAAAATTCATTGTATCTTTAACAGAATTACAATAATGCAAAAAATTCAATTAATTAGAAATTGAAGAGCTTTTCTTCAGCTTAGACATTCCTCCCTCCCATCCTGCAAATTCTTACTCAGATAAGAATCTGGTATGGCTCCATAAAAGTCAGAGAAAGGCTTATCTGAAGACCTATGGTTCACATGTGGATATAGGTAATGCAAGCTATATGACTGACAAAGCATGAAAATTTGAACAAGTACTTAACATTTGCATCAATTGGCCAAACAGTTACGTACTCTGCTTTAGAACAGTGAGCAATTCAAGGAAACTATTTGCCACAGAAAAACTAAACACACTTAAGTCACAGCAACAGTAGCTGAATTAGAAACTACAGAGGCATTACTTTATATGCAGAGTTAGGAAAAGAAATGAGCCTCTCACACCACAAACAGTGCATGTCTGCGGTTTATCATTTCAGCTAAACCAAAACCAGTTTAAGGTGTCCTATCAAATGTCTACCTTCAAATTAAATGTATTTTATCTATATATAATAAAATAAGGTTGATATACAGTGTCTGACAAAAAAACACTTTATCTACAGATTCTGATAGACAGCAAATCAAAATAATTCAAGCAACAAAATGCACTTTGTGGAAGTAGCTTATTTCACTGTGTAGGCTAAATGTATTTTGAGGAAGGATTACATTTTGTTTGGCAATTTATTTTATTGACAAAGCATATTTCATCAGATATTGCTTCGCATTTTGTAGACAAATGCATGTTGTCAAATACCCTATTTCCTTTGGTGGATGAAAAGTATTTTTCCACAGATTCTAAACTTCTCTGGAGAGCACAATGAATTCCACACAACAGTAGGTTCTACAGAGAAGGTGTTTGTATTATAAATTTGTTTAAAATAGTATGATTTTTTAAGAGTACACCTGAAATATATAATAAAAAATGGCTATCAGTATTGATATGTATGTGATTGTGATCTGCCACAATAATGAATAATCATTATAGTAAGGTAATGAAAAAAAATCAATATCTAAGTAACTTTGGGTACTGTAATTCTAATTAATGCATTAGTTTTACTGAAAATTCACCCTCAACTCAAAATAAGCATGAGATCTTGGAGTGGTAACTGCCAAACATATGTATTCCTACTGGTTTTGAAGACAACTACTTTTCATTGCTTCCTTTCTGAAATATTTATTTCTATCACAGGAGTACAGTATCAATTTATCAGACAAAAAACTTGTTCTAACACTGTGACAGAACCCAGATCCAACTTAAGGCAATTACTTCAGATTGTTCTTAGGCTAGTTTTAACAAACGAACAAAACAAAAAAAAAAAACCAACAAAAACCCAAAACAACCCTCCTGGACCCTCAAAACCCACAAACAAACCACAGATGAAACAAACAGTCCTTGCAAGAGTATTAATTAAATGGATTATATTCACATATTTTTCATGCAGTTGCAACAACAGTTCAGAAAAAAACCAGCCAAATTCTGAATATTCAGTCTGGTTAAAGTACACATTTTAACACCTATATGGTAACACTTACTTCAAAAATATTAACTTTACATGTATATTTTCTCCTCTCTGTTATCAACTGCAGCAATTTCAAGTTAAATCAGAATTAAACTTGAAACATAAAAAATTGTGTCTTATTCACATTAGCATTAAACTGACTGGGATTCATTCTTTGAATATCAAAGAAGTATTCTTCATGAGAAGTCTGTCTTTAAAAATAACTTGTGGACAGACATCATGAAGAGCTGCAGATTTATCAGCTATTACCTTTAGGGGTAATTTGCCAAGAAGGTTAAAAAGGCACCCATTTGCTATGCAAGCATTTGAAGAGTTATATACATTAAACATCTGTGGAAGCACTGCTACTGAGAGTGCTATCTTCATCAAGCACCCTGTTTGCTATTTCTTTTTCACCCAGTGTTTCTTTTTTACTCCACTTTAATGGTAAAAGACGCAGTCATTTTCTTCTAAATAAAATCCATCCTAAGCAAGTACCAAACCCACGGACAGTAACAGATAGCTTGCATATGAAACCTAAACACACAGAGAACATGAAAGAAAATGTGCAATTTACTCTGAAATACTCTGCAGAAATCATCTACATTTATTTAGAAAGAGCACCAATACGTAAGTAATGATTTTCCAAAATCCAGGAAACATTGAGACAGCCTGTGCCAAGGGAAATTTTGCTTTTCAGTGGAGGGTAAAGTGGGAAGAAGCAACAAAAAAAATCCCTTTCATTTTTGAAATGGCAGGATGGTCAGCACAGGAGACAACAAGTAACTGAAGTTTCTGCTCTTCTTATCTCAAAGCAACTTATTCTTTTTCCACCTTGCAGTCATAAACTTTCAGGCTTTCCTACAGAACTAGGGCATTTTGCAAAGAACCATACTGATGACTGTATTATTACTCCAAGTGACAAAGTGTTTCCTCAACGATTTGTAGCAATGATTTGCACCTATCCTGAAAGAATTTACACCCTCTCCTGCTTCCAAGAAAAGGCCTCCTATTCCAATCCAACTAGAAGAGAGTCAGAAGCTCACCTAATGAACTGTATGTGCAAGTTCACAGAAAACACCTGACCGGAGATTTCATACACCTGTTCTACTTCCATTTATAGAAGATGACACTGGCAGTAAGATTTCAAGTATTTAGCTGCTTTTATTTTATAGGATCAATATTTTTTTCACCTGGAATAAACCAAATAAACTCAACACCTAGTAGGAATAAGCACCTACTTACTTTAGCAGCCAGCATCAGGGAGAAGACTCTGCCTACGGAGAAGGAGACATCCATTTTGCCAGCCTGTGATGCCTCCCTGCCTCACAGCAAGACACCATGAGAGTTTGGTTCTTTCCTAAGGCTCTTCCCTGCAAAACAGTATCTGTCATTTTTGTAACACTGTCCCTGACCACAACTGATGAAAGCCTTCCCTTCTGAGGTCCTCCTGCAGATACCTTTCCTCCACCCCATCCACAAAAGTTACAACAGAATGGATAGACAACGGTGCCCATCTTCACTAAAACTCTGCCTCTCCCAGCCTTCCCAAAACCATCTTTCTTCACCTGCCTACAGCAACCTCATCCCTGAGGAGGTCTGATAACCAGCTCCACTTCCAGCATACAATGGATACAAAGAATTCACACTTACTTACAAAAGGAGTTAGAGACGTGCACACGCCTGCAGGGCTGTGATCTTATTGGCATCACGGAGGCGTGGTGGGATGGCTTCTATGACTGGAGTGTTGGAATGGAAGGGTACGGGCTCTTTGGGAAGGGCAGGCAGGGGAGACAAAGAGGGGGTGTCACCCTCCATGTCAACGACCAGCTGGAGTGCATGGATCTCCGCCTGGGGATGGATGAGGAGCCGACCGAGCGCCTGTGGGTCAGGATTAAAGGGAGGGCAGGGACAGGTGACATTAGAGTGGGGGTCTGCTACAGGCCACCCAACCAGGAAGACCGAGCGGATAAGGTCCTCTATAGACAGATAGGAGCAGCTTCACGTTCAGAACCCTGGTCCTCATGGGGACTTCAACCACCCTGGTATCTGTTGGAGGGACAACACAGCAGGGCATAAGCAATCCAGGAGGTTCCTGGAATGCATTGATGACAACTTCCTTCTCCAAGTGAGGAGAGAAGCCAACGAGGAGAGGTGCTATGCTGGACCTTGTTCTCACCAACAAGGAGGGGCTGGTGGGGAATCTGAAGCTCAAGGGCAGCCTTGGCTGCAGTGACCATGAAATGGCGGAGTTCAAGGTCCTTAGGGCAGCGAGGAGGGCGTGCAGCAAGCTCGCTACCCTGGACTTCAGGAGAGCAGGCTTTGGCCTCTTCAGGCATCTGCTTGGTAGAGTACCATAGGATACAGCCCTGGAGGGAAGAGGGACCCAAGAAAGCTGGTTGATGTTCAAGGATCACCTCCTCCAAGCTCAGGAGCGATGCATCCCAACAAAGAGGAAGTCAGGCAAAAATGCCAGGAGGCCTGCGTGGATGGCCAAGGAGCTCCTGGACAAACTCAAACACAAAAAGGAAGCCTACAAAGGGTGGAAGCAAGGACAGGTAGCCTGGCAGGAATACAGAGAACTGTCCGAGCAGCCAGGGATCAGGTTAGGAAAGCCAAAGTCCTGACAGAATTAAATCTGGCCAGGGACACCAGGGGCAACAAGAAAAGCTTCTATAGGTACATCAGTGATAAAAGGAAGATTAGGGAAAACGTGGGCCCTCTCCAGAAGGAAACGGGAGACCTGGTTACACAGGACATGGAGAAGGCTGAGGTACTCAATGACTTTTTGCCTCAGTACTCACCGGCAAGTGCTCCAGCCACAGCGCCCAAGACACAGAAGGCAAAGGCAGGGACCGGGAGAATGAAGAACTGCCCACAGTAGGAGAAGATCAGGTTTGAGGCCATCTAAGGAACCTGAAGGTGCACAAGTCCATGGGACCTGATGAGATGCATCTGCAGGTCCTGAGGGAACTTGCAGATGAAGTAGATAAGCCACTCTCCATCATATTTGAGAAGTTGTGGCAGTCTGGGGAAGTTCCCACTAACTGTGAAAGGGGAAGCATAACCCCCATTTTTAAAACGGGAAAAAAGGAAGACCCGAGGAACTACAGGCCAGTCAGCCTCACCTCTGTGCCTGGCAAGATCATGGAGCGGATCCTCCTGGAAACTATGCTGAGGCACATGAAAAACAACAAGGTGATTGGTGACAGCCAACACGGCTTCACTAAGGGCAAACTGTGCCTGACAAATTTGGTGGCCTTCTGTGACGGGGTTACAGTGTTGGTGGATAAGGGCAGAGCAACAGACATCATCTACCTGGACTTGTCCAAGGAATTTGATGCTGTCCGGCATGACATCCTTGTCTCTAAACTGGAGAGACATGAATTTGATGGATGGACCACTTGGTGGATAAGGAATTGGCTGGATGGTCACACTGAAAGAACTGCAGTCAATGGCTTGATGTCCGAGTGGAGACCAGTGTCGAGTGGTGTTCCTCAGGGGTCAGTATTGGGACTGGCGCTATTTAACATCTTTGTCAGTGACATGGACAGTGGGATTGAGTGCATCCTCAGCAGGTTTGCTGATGACACCAAAGCTGTATGGTGCTGTAGACACGCTGGAGCGAAGATATGCCATCCAGAGGGACATTGACAGTCTTGAGAAGTGGGCCTGTGCAAACCTCATGAAGTTCAGCAAGGCCAAGTGCAAGGTCCTGCACATGGGTCGGGGCAATCCCAAGCACAAATACAGGCTGGGCTATGAGTGGAGCCCGCAGCCCTGCGGAGAAGGACTTGGGGGTACTAGTGGATGAAAAACTAAATATGAGCCAGCAATGTGCGTTTGCAGCCCAGAAAGCCAACTGTATCCTGGGCTGCGTCAGAAGAAGTGTGACCAGTAGGTCAGGGGAGGTGATTCTCCCCCTCTACTCCGCTCTTGTGAGACCCGACCTGGAGTACTGTGTTCAGCTCTGGGTCCCCCAACATAAGAAGGACAGGGACCTGTTGGAGCGAGTCCACAGGAGGGCCACAAAGGTGATCAGGGGGCTGAAGCACCTCCCCTATGAGGATAGCCTGAAAGAGTTGGGGTTGTTTAGCCTGGAGAAGGCAAGGCTCTGGGGAGACCTTGTAGTGGCATTCCAATACTTAAAGGGTGCCTACAGGAAAGATGAGGAGGGACTCTTTATCAGGGAGTGTAGTGATAGGATGAGGGGTAATGGCTTTAAACCGAAAGAAGGCAGATTTAGATTAGGTATTAGGAAAAAATTCTTCACTGTATTAGGGTGGTGAGACAGTGGAACAGGTTGCCCAGAGAGGTTGTGGATGGCCCATCCCTGGAAGTGTTCAAGGGCAGGTTGGATGGGGCTTTGAGCAACCTCGTCTAGTGGAAGGTGTCCCAAGAGGTTGGAACTAGATGATCTTTAAGGTCCCTTCCAATCCCAACCATTCCACTCCATTCCATTCTACAGAGGAATCAGGAATGTTTTATTGTTTGTATTTTGGACTACTCTGCACATCTAACTTGAATGCAGATGGCTTCAGCTATTGCTTTAGCACAACCTCAGGGGGAAACCAGAGTATGGCCTGCTATCTAAAACTCCCAGGGAAATGGCATTTGGGTAGCCTGCCCATCTGTCTGATGGGCTGGCCAGTTAAAAGGATTACAGCCATAGTTTACTGCTCGCTGCTCCGCCCAGTTTATCAGTTCTTCCATGGAGGAAGTTCTCAGTGTTCTTGGCCCTCATACAGGCTCCAGATGGTTCTTTGGTAAAGCTTCTCAAAACCATTTTTGCCACCTACGTGTGCCAGAAGTAGTCTTATGCAGAATTATCATTTTCAGGATTGGAGAGAGACAAAGAAAAAGACAGCATCAGGGAAAGTACAAACATGATTAAAGGTTGTAGCATAACAGTAGTCGTCTTCACTTTTTCCTTCTCAAATCTAAAGTTTTGCCGGTCCTTGGAGTAAAATTAAAGTCAGGCTTTATTTTCTTTTTCCTGCTGTACACGTTATAGTCAGAGAGCATTACAAGCAATAAGAGTATACACACCCCCCCAAAAGAAAAACCACAAGATTCGTACTCTGCAGAAGCATCCAAGAAAATCTATTCTGTGGCTTCAGTGTGCAAGTGCACTGAAAGAAGAACTTGGTACTGAAATATGTAAAATGACTGACATTGCTATTCATTTCATCATAAGGTAGGACACTAGCAGCCCTTCAGTAAATCCACACTATTACTGATTACCTTCTCATGCTTGACACGTTTGCAAGTGGATTTCAAATCTACGATCATGGTCTTTCCAGGGACTGAGGTTAGGCTGGCCATCATGTACAAAAGGCATAAAATTAGCCTTTTATGAGTCTGGCTGCACCTCTCCTCCTCAACCCAAGATGGTACACACACAGGTCTAGAATCAGACTTTGCTTGTGAAGACCAAGGCAAAACTGGCATCGGGTACTTAATCATTTTCCACAGTGTCCATCATTAAGTTTTCTCCCCATCCATCAGTGCACCCACGAATACCTAGTAATTCCTTTTGCAATGAGTATACATTCCTGTAAGACCCCTCCTCGTCACTCTTGCTAGCCCTTGCTAGTTTAGCTCCAGTTGACCTTAAGCCTTCCCAGTTTTGCCCATCCGAACATTTTTTTTTCCCCCAACACTGTTACTAATCTCCATGTGATGAGCTAAGTAGGTTCACACTATCAAGAAATAAGTTTCATTTTTTGCATTAGTTTTCAAGCACATATGTAGGTCCATCCATATGCAGTTAGCGCTAAATGACAGTCATTCAAGACTATGGTAGTAGCAAAGGTCCTTCCCTCTCAACACTGAAAAGGTAGGGTGGTTTCATTTGGCTTAGAGAGAGCAGTTCATATCCTGATCCTGCAGTCCTAGCTTATTTCTTTCTAAATCTCACTTACGTATACCAAATTCTCGTGATTTAGGAATGCACTCTTGGCCATACAGATGAAGATTACAGATCAGTAAGCCCTTTTGAAACCAAACAGGAGCTTTAAACTGGGATATACAATCTACAGAAAAATACATATTAATTTGAGAACATATAAAACAAAGTTCGTATTTTGAACTATACTGTTTCAAATTGTAGATTGAGGTATAAAAGTATATATTTGTAGGGCCATGCATATTTAGTCCTCTGTCTTTATGGCAAACTCTTCACCAACTTGCTTTGAAGTTGCAAATTAATAAAACATCAGGTGCAACAACAATCCACACATTGATACTAAGTATCTCCTAAATAAAGCAGAAATAGTCAAGCTCGCTCTTGTCTGCCACATGGAAAATCACACAATAAATGCACTATAAGAGCTGATAGATTATAGCTCACCTAACCAGCACAGGTTAACTAGATAGCTATATTTCAATTAAAGAAAAGAGCCAATTGTTGCATGTCTTATTATCATACTAAAACATCTTGGCAACAATTAATAGCTACCCAATTCATAGAAATTACCTTCATTATTTTTGAAGCAGCTACTTTCTTTGAATGTAATGACTAAGAGAAAAGAAACAGATGTTTCTGTTGCTAAGGAGATTGAATAAAAAAAAAAAGAGAGATAAAACAAATATTTAGAATATTTTTTTTAAAAAGGAAAATTCTTTCCACTTGGATTTAACTACTTGCTTTATAACCAGCAGCACAGCCAGCTATCATATAACAAAACAACAGTGTGTTTCTTTTTTTTGCATTGTGATTGTTCTACTGTAATATATTCTGCATATTTATTCTGGGACAACACAGCATAACAAATGAAGATGCCTAGACACATACACCAACATCTCTATGTCTTGAGTAGCTGCAGATGCTCATTGTCAAAAGTGGATATCTGCATAACGAGCTAAATTTCTGCTAAAGTGAGGGAAACTTCAACTCTCCGTGAAATGTGCCACATCACAGTTAGGACAAAGCTAATATTAAAAAATAAGAAGAAAGATGCAATCTTGTAAAATAACAAATCTCTCTAACAGTAGGCAGATTGTTTTAATGTACATGTTCACATTACTGTAATTAACCTTGCGTTGTACAAGCATGGACCAGATTGCCAGAGGGTATAAAAAGCTAGGTCAGTAAAGACCTGTATGAAATAAAGCTGCTTCTACTGCACATGCTCAAAAAGGCAAGATTATACCCATCTGCCAGTAAAACAGGTAAGCAGGTGCTAGGTTAAAAAAAAAAAAATCCAGTAAAAATCCAGTTATATTGAGTTTATTATACCAAAAATATAATTTTAAATTATTCTGCTGAAACCCATACTTTGAAAGTTAGGTATATTTTGGTTTTCTATAGTAGATCATGTAAGACAATGGTAGTCATATTGGTTTTCCACTTCAAGTCACTGTAAACATACTAACATTACGAGAAATGTTTATGTAAATGACAAACTTGTATAAGGCACAGTGAAACCGAGAATAAATAATAGCTTGAAGACAACTAGCAAACCACAACCTTCCCTGCATACAACTTCAAATTTAAAAGAAGAATAAAAGGGTAGAACAAAAATTATTTCTGCTATGAATCATCTTGCCTCGTCTACTTACTGGAATTGCAACACTGCTACAGTGCAGCATAATCTTGTCACTCTCCAATGCCCTACTGACATGTTTTTCTACTGCATTATTAGCACCCTTGGAGGACTCCCTATTACTCAAAACTGATTTATTCTTGCAAGGTATCTTGCTCACTCTAATATCTCCTTTCCTGCAGTCAATAGCAGCCATCTCCAGGATGACATCTGAGCCTGTTTTCAGGCTTATTGTAACTGATTCATGTCCCAGCTTCAGTGGCAAATATATATAGCTGTCAGATGGAGTACTGATGGTGGTAGCTCTTCCCGATACCAAAACGTCTGTAAGCGTTGAACATTTTGATTTCTCACTGTGATGGCAGTTTAGCTCTATCTACTTCTGTTTTCTTTCTATAAAGCCTGATTTTTTTAAGATCCTTTCCAAGCAGATATAGCTTGCCGACTAAAAGTTAACCTGTGATTTGATTTCAGACTGATTCAGAACTGCGGTATTTTTTATAACAGGCATTCAAAGCCTAATGAACCAGTTTATACCTGCTACTTCTATAAACACAAACAGTGCAATGAAAAGCAAAGGAAAAACCTGAAGAAAATCTCTGTTTACATAAGATTCCCTTCTCTTAAAGATTTTTTTTTTTCCTTTGTCTTCAAATACACAAAAATAAGCTGTTCATGAGGGCAAAGGCACCAGCCTGGACTGGAATGAATGGAACAAAATGCAGCTTAGCCACTCATTCCTCACGTGTGTGCTCTATTCCACCAAAAACATTTATCAGACACTTACACAGCCACACTACCTCAAACTCCAGTCACAAAGTAATTACAAACAGAGGATTCCTTCCAAGAAGGAAGGTTAACCTTTTCCTTTTCACGAGGTAGCTCTAAAATAGTTCAATTCAGGATTCATCATCAAACATGAAGGGCCACATCATTCTCAAGCACACAGAATTTCTTTTGAAATCACACCAAGTTTCCAGTAAGACTTCAGAATCAGTTCCACAAAAATCTAGAATTGCCAGTACTGATTTTTCAGTACAGGAAAGAATGGATAAAACCTTGAATAAAGGACAGATTACCAAGAGCTAGGATTTTACATTTTCCTTCATCTCAGATACCCTTATTCAGTGCTTGTAGCAGGTTACAGAGAAGTATTTCATAGAGCATCACCTGCGCCGAGCTATAACTCTTTTCTTTGGGCTCTCCAAGGACAGCCACAGAATGCCATTTCAGAGTTTCTAGTCAAGATGTGTCTCTTTCAGCCTCATTTCAAGAAGCAGTCGGATAGATATCCTAGCATTTCCCTCAAGCTTGTATTCTAGGTCAGCCTGAATATCTACAGCATTTTCCTGCCACCCTGTGACCCACAGTCCCATACTCCAATAGAAGCAAAAAGACGAGTTGTTTTTTTTTTAAATTATGACATATATTTAAACCTGCCCTTAGTTAGAAAAATCAAAGGTCAAAGCTTAAATGTGTTTTGTTTGGGTGTCGTCCCCCCCCCCCCCGAGCCTTTTTTATACAAAAGCTCATATCCCACTGAAGTATATGAAAAATATATGAATTACACAACTACACGGCACAGAATGCAGATTATTGTTAGTAAAATCTGTACCTTGCTCCAAGAAAATCCTTATAAAATACTGAATACTGTCAGCATCTATTTATCAACACTCAACTTTGTATGCTTCATAGTAATCAGTCAAAAATCCAGGTTTTCAAACATCTAGTTATCTTTGCCAGTGCACTCTTACTTGACATTTAGTGATAATTTTTTATTTTTATATAGTTAGTTTTTCTCATTACAGCCTCTCAGTCTGGATACCCATATCTAGCATCCAGTAAAAATATTTTAAGATACAGTAATCCTCCTTTTTTTTTTTTTTTTTTCTTGGGAAATCATCTTAGACTTACTGTTCTGCTTGAATTATTCCCATCTTCCATACATCTGACAGAGGCCTGAATTTATCCAAAATAGGATTCAATTTCTCATCTACTCATGCAGGACTTGAAAAATGACAGTGTTTCATTTATTTCCTCAAATCAAATCTTGGGTCTTAAGAAATGCTGCTAAATAAATTTCCCTCCCAACGAGTATTTTTGCAGTACTAAGGCCAATGTGTGGGCATATATCCTGATAAATTTAAAGCTGCTCCTAAAACTAAATAGGTTAAACCTCATTAATATTCTACTAAAACTATAACAAAGACAGAAATGTAAAGAAATAGCTTCTCTTCTTCCTTAAAATATGTTTTAGTGAAACAAGTAATTGGTGATGTGGCACAACTTACAAAAGCATGAGTAACATCTTAATTCTACTTCTGTAATCATTCGTATTACAATGATCCATTTTAATTGAATATATATCCTTGTTCTTTCATCATGCTGAACTATTGCTGATAATTCCAGGAAGTGCTCATTTTACTGTATTCATTAAGAAAAAAAATCAAAACAATTTTCCAATGCATTGTTTCTTATTTGGGATGCATATTTTAGGCGAGGGGTGAGGAATGGGAAAAGAACACTGTAGCAATACTGATTTATGGGTTAGTTTATAATTGAGACTAATTTACTGTAAGAAAGTTTTATGCTTACACAGGACAGTATTCAGCCTTTGCTGCCAAAATAGTTACGCAGGAGAAGAATCAATAGCAGAAGTTACATTGGTTTTGTGGTTCCATTTCTGAGTGCAAATATTTTATTTATCAGGTTGTGATTGGGAGTTTGGTGCTTAGGAAATAAAAGACAACTATTCAAAAACACAAGTATATAAAAAAAATCAATTGAAAGGAAATAATTTGCTTTAGGGAAGGATAAGAGCATACTTTAAAATAAAATTGTTTACAAGACTACGTATTTAAGGAATACAGAATTTTTCCTCACATCTATTGACTACTACTTCAGCAAAACGGTATCTTGTATCTTTAAAACCTACAAAGAAGTGCATTTATGCAATTTCATGGAAGTGGAGTTTGGGGGTTTGCAGGAGAGTTGTTTTTTGGTGTTTGTATTTTGGTTTAGTTTTGGGGTGTTTTGGTATTTGGCGGGGGGGGGGGGCAGGTTGTGAGCACAGAACTACAGTAGAAGGGGGAAAGGAGCCAGAAAATTAAACAATTATGAAAAGCAGTAAGTACAAGCACACTAGAATTTACTGTTAACTCTCACTGAAGGTGCCTCTCAGGAGCTGGCCAAAACACATTACGGGATACAAAGGTATGTGCAACTGGCAGAAGTAGCCCTGGAATTTGGCAGAAACCACGCAAACAAGACTTTAATCTATAAGCTCAAACCCTGAGCATTAGTGTTGGTGATGGATGCTGTCACTTAGAAGATCCATGAACACTGGCAACTAACAAACCAAACATGATAAAGAGAGGCACAGTAAAAAGAAGACTACTTCAGCAATTTTCTCAAGTAGTTTTGATTATTCATACCAATATGAGTTTACAGAAGGTTTTCAAACCATACAGAATATGCTTTTTTACACAGAGTGGCAGCCCTTTTTCTTTAAGGTAGTTACTTTCTAAAGGCTTTGATCCACCATGATGGGATGATAGCAGCCTTTGTTGAAAAGAGAACAAATAAAACCCCAAAACAAAAAGCAAACCTAACAAATATGCTGAAACATTGATGTCACAGCAGTGGTCTCTGAATAATACAGAAGATGTTGGAGAAGGACACAACGGAGGGAAATGAGTCTCAGTATTTGTCTAGGAACTGATGGCGAGTCTTTGTCAGTTGTATAAAGAAGAACAACTCAAAAGGCAGGAACAGGCAGTGCTCAGAGGCTGGACAAACAACACAGAAGGGAAGTAATTGAGAAGTTACCAGCACTTCTTCATCACACCAGCAAATCCACAGGAACACAAATTTAATGAGCTAAATAAAGAATGGAGGGTCCTGGTTCAACACTGCAAAGTAAACAGCAGAGCCTACAACAGGCTGAAAACAAGAGATATCACCGGCACCCGGGACAGAACCCAGGACAAATTCCCAACCCCAGACCCGCAGCTAAGGAAAAATCATTGTGGCATGTAAAGACAGATTATGTCCCCAAACCCGAAAGCCCCCCAAATAAAACTCCAAACCAGCTGAAGTAATATACTGTGTGCGATCTTCCTGTGGTTCTTCCCCCGCCCTGGAGGTCTGTGAGGCCTCCTCTCTAAGCTGGAGGAATTGGTGGAAATCCTCTTAAGCAACTACTTCACTGCTAGTGAAGGAAGGTTGTGCTCCTCACAAACATCACAGCATTAAGCTCTCTTGTCCTAGCATGTCTCTCAACTCAAATCAAACCCATAGCAAACTCCCACAGCCATACAACGGGGAGCAGAAGGAAGGAATTTTTTTCCTCAGTACCTGAAAATCCTCGCTGGCCTCAATATTTTCCAGAGGAATGTAAAAAAGCAATATACAGGATCTAGCCACCATTTTGAGAGGTTTAAATGGACACATTCTCAACCTCAATTACTGCAGGGAATTATGAACGCGATTTCACATTCAGCTTTGCTCCTGACCTGCTGTCTGACCTTGGGAGATCACTCAGTGATGTTCAGGTTCCCTCATAAAGAATAGGCAGCAAAAACAAACAAACCAAGACTACAGCAGGGGATTTTTAGATTGAGCTATCAGGTGTTCTGAAATTTTCACTGAGGACCTACTTCTGCAACCTTTTCCTGACAAACTGCAGTGAGATACAGAGCAAAAGTGGGAGCTTCTGGACCAATATCTTTTATCACTTATTGTTTGTTCTCTGGGAATTTGGTATGAGAAGTACTTGTCAATCTGTTCTTTAACTACTTGAAGATGAGCTCTGAAGATCCCTTCAAACAAATATATGAACTTTTCCATAGAGTATATAGATACATTTATAATAGTAAAAAAAATTTTCAGGAATCCCCTATTTAATTTTTCTAATTATACAGAATTGGCAGAAAACTGTCATGAAACTCAGACTGTAAAAAAATAAAAATTGATTAAAAAAACCCCTGCACAATCCCACCAGATTTTCTCTTCCAATATGAAGAATTACTTATACTGAAGCATTTCTGGTTTTCTCATTTTAATTGTCTTATACACTACAAAAATTTTGAAAATTCAAAGATTCAGGCACTTATTCTAAGTGCCTTACTTTATAAGTAGGGAGCATAGATCTTAATGCTCTAGTAACTGAAGAAATACAGAGTCATGGAGTCAGAAAATAACCTTTTAGTAGAAAATATATAATGACAACCAATTGACTCATTGCAAACAATGCAGAAGAATGTCAGTGCGAGTGAAAGAATTCACTTGGAATTTGGTGCTTGCAATATCTAAACACCACAGTATTTCCATGCTTTGAAAGACATACGATACCATTTAAAATGTTATATTAAACCAACTCCAATTATAAGATTTATTTTACAAGAGGCACAATCTAGAACTAGTTTCTTAAGTAGTATTGCCACTGAGTTAAGTGGCTTGAGTAAGAATTCTCAGGTGTATCACAAAAAATTGTATTGGTAAAATTAAAATCCACAAAAAACCTCAACATTTTAAAAAGTTTTAAATTTTTATGGGAGTCAATCAACTGAAGGTTATATTTCCTTTGCTTTTGAGCTACTCCTAAGCAAGATAGCCTACTTCTTCTGCTGGACACATTGGGATAAATGTGTTACTGTATGTAATTACATGAATTCCCAGAGCGTATGTACATTAATTAAATTATAGTGTATCTTGTGAGCATTCTGTCCAGCAGTTAGAGACACCATAAAAGAACAGATAATTTGAAAGGTTCTTCTCTTTGTTTATCTTTTCTTTGCACAGCATATGTTATAGGATACACGGATTTACAACTTTATGATATGGACCCATTCATATAGACTAAATAGTTTTTGTTGTGTTAAGAATCTGAATAAAAGGCTCACTTGAGCGAAGAAAAATTTCTTTTGATGTCCGGAGCAATTAATTCCTAACATCCTCATTTGATCCTGAATTTGTCAGGATGGGCAACTCCAGCAAATGAAAATCCAGGTAGGTAGGAAAAAGGCATATTTCTTTTAATGAAGCATACTGAAGTAATTCAGCTGGGCTGGAAAAGACTGAAGCAGATTCTGTAAAGGAAAGTGCTGAGACAAATTGCTTTCCTCTACAAAAACACTTTCCTGCAGAGATCTTTCTAGGCATTTTTCAAGCATAGATGGAAGCACTTCGGTCAACAATATAAACACATCTCAGAGCAAAACAACATACAAAACTGAAGTTGTGACTACTCACTGAAAGGGGAGGTCAGCAATGCTTTATTTTGCAGTCGTTGTGGCTCGTGTCTTTAGCTCATCAGGTGAGAAAGAATTCTTAATGCATTGGGCAATGAGAAGCAAGAAGGATCTGTCAAGGAAGAAAAGAAAAAAAATAAAACTTTCCGAAAAAATGAACTGTAAAATACTAATAATAAGCAAAGACTTTAAACGTATCTTGGTACTTATCTCTCTCAGATTTTAACTACCAAAAGGGCAACACAGTCTACCCACTCTAGGATGTAAAAAGTAATCTTCTAGATGCATCTTTCCTTATGCCTCTCATTTTCCCTCCTCCCTACCCCGAATGTAGACACGCAAGCAATGAGATTGCTTACTCGTTTTAATTTTTACACTGCTAAAACTAGGAGTAGTAATGGGCCACGTCCTCTCTACTCAATTCCCAAAGAAAGAAAAGACATGATAATCTTGGATAGAATTCCTCAAAACTTTTGAATCAAGACATTTTTTCCTCCAGGTATCTTCACTGCAAAAAGTTTAAATTAAAGTACTCCTAGCTGCCACCACTTTGCAGACCACTTTGTTGCTTCCTCTGTCAATTTATTCTTCTCTTTCTCAGTATGTAATACTTTATACTACCTGTTGGTTCCCACATTTTCTTCAGAATTTTCATTATCCTCAAAAGTAATTTTGGAAAAGAAAAATTACCTAACACGTCCACAGCCTCAGCAATTGATTTATTTTTCACCTGGTCAATTAAATGATCCAGGTAGAGCCACAACTACTTGTAAGGTGACTTGGAAAAAACATAGATTTCACCTTGCGTCATAAAATCGAATGCTAAGAAATAACGGTGGAGAAGTGATTGGTCATGCTGCCAAAGAAATTCCAACAGTTGATACCCACCCACTCAAAAAATACAAAATCACCACAGGCTGGAGGTGGGAACAGACAAGCTAACCATCAACACTAGAGCCACATACTTCATAAATGCATACAAACACCTATAAAGACAAGTTAATGCTTTCCACTGTTACGCATGCAACTTTTAAGCAATTTTCTTTTAACATTGAGGGTATTTAACACTGCCAGCTTTATCTATTGCTTTCACTGAATTTAAATTAATGGTACTTATTTTTGGTTAAAAAAGAAGCTTGATGTACTAGCACTACTTAACTGCTGAGGTCTATCTCCCTGGAAATGAATAGGCATAATTGTATTTCAGGCCAACAGCTTTCCATAAAGCATCAATTATTTAAATAAGACAAAGAATTCAATACACATTGTACATTAGTATCATGTAAAATCTTTAAGGCCAGAATCATGGCATAAGATCTCCTAAGAATATGAATCAATGTGAAAAAACCCCAGTGCTTTTAATTTGCAAATGCGAAAGCTGAAATACAGATAACCTCACTAATTAGGGGTTGGAATGCAGTCTTTACTTTCATAATCTCCTTATTTTCACTATTATGCTTACTTTCTTTTGTGCAATCCTATCAACCTATGCCTCAATGCAAATTACAGTTCTATTACGTACCTCCTGCTTTGGTAATTCTGTGCCATTTACAGTATTTGCTTATAATTGCTAATTCTTTTATACCTTCCCTGTTTGTATATCACTATTTCAGGAACTGCTGAATTTGGAACAGAAACATTCATAAGAGCAGCATCAGGTTACACTGAGATACAAACACCGATAATCTACCAAGAAAAAGAACAATAAGTAATTTGTGAGAGCTAAAATCTGCCTCAAGCCAGACTCATGCAAAAACTGGCAGCCGGATGTGTAGGATCATCTTTTAATCCTCAAAAAAAACCCGTCTTATACAGCCTTTTAAAACTGATTATGGGGAACCGTCGACCAACAGAGACACACGCGTGGCCGCTCCCAGCTAAACTTGAGGAGCGTTTCGACTCCGAAGAACAATCGGAGCGCGCGGCGCTCCCGCCCCGGCCTCCGCCGCAGCACAGTACGCTGCCCAGCTCGCCCGGGAGGTGACGCGTGGTGCTGAGCCCAGCCGGCCAGCGGGAGGTACCTGTCAGCCCGCTAACCTCACCGCGCACCACGCACCGCTCACCACGCACCGCTCACCGCGCACCACGCACCGCTCACCACGCACCGCTCACCGCTCACCACGCCGGCCAACAGGCGACTGCGTGGAGCCCCGCCACGCACGCTGGCCCTTATTTGACTGTCATTGCGCCGCTGGTATCGCGTCTTCTCATCTAGCAATTTGGAGGGAAGGGACAAAAGGTGATGCAGAAATGACTTTAGAAGAAGACTAAAGGAAGGACAGAGCTTTTCAAAGTCAGGGAAGATTTAAAAGCATTTGATTTTCTTTCTCCTCTGACACTGTAAAAAAACACAGCAGTGCTACAGTTACTGTTCTCAGTTTCTCCTTTCGCCTGTTTTACGTGTGAGACGTCCAAAGAAAGATGAAATGGTCTAGCTACAACTGAATAAAAACAACAAAAAAACATCCTAAATCCATGTAGTAAATTAATTAACAAAAATTAAAACAAGTTTCGTCTTTCATCATAGCATTTTTTCAGTAACCTACTTGTTACCAGGACTGGCTAAAAATGCGGTCTGACAAGCTGAAAAGTCTCTCTAAATTCTAACAAATAATTTTTTACCTTGATGTGCCTTTCTGTAAGAGGACAGGTGACAAATATTTGTACACGTCTACCAGCATTTACCAATAAGCAAAACCAAGCAAGAAAAGAAGCAAAAATAGACCAGATGGAGTCGTTCCTTTCAGACTTCTCTTACAATAACAAATTATACCAGATTCTTTAAAAATAATTTCAGTAGATACTACACAACCAGCATAAAAATAAAGTACACTACTTCTCAAAAGAGAAGGCACGTCCCATGTACCAGCCTGTCACTGACACTAAGCATTTCTGGAGTCCGGGACACTCTGTCTCTCTTCTAATTTATCAGCGTCTAAAGATGAGAGTTGATTATTTTCTAAGGAGCAGGAGGAACAGGGGAATACCTTTCTCGTACCTGGAAAAGTATCTATTTGCTTCACAGCCGTACTGCAAGTTTATGACAAAATTGTCATCCAATGGTTAATCAATCAGTGAAGAAGATAAATGAGAATTAAGCTTGTATTGAAAGTAACCTAAAAAAGGGTAATTTTGCCAGTTACATTCTTGTTAATTGTACGGGGTGTCAGTGCCCCGGCGCTGGCAGGGAGCCTGCAGGGGCCTCTGTGAGGAGAGGCCGGGGCTGCCTCGTGCCGGGCACGGCCGGTTCCCGCCGGTTCCGGCCGGTTCCCGCCAGCTCCACAGCGGCCCCGCCGCAGGACCCTCCGCTAGAGCGGAGTTTGCACATTTCCGTAATCCTTTTCAACGTTAGTGAAAAGGGTGCCTATTTTGCACAAATACTTACCACGCTTAGGCCACGGTCTATGTTGCCGTTTAATTTTCAGCTAATACCACAGTAACAGTGCACCTAATAAGAGTACAGAGGCGCTAATCAAATGTAAAGGAGGGTTGTAAATTACTTTGAGTGCCACTGGAGTAATTGATATAGAAATCCATAAATTCAGTGTATGCTCCAAGATCTGGTCCTTACAGAGTAATCTGCCGGTACTATTGAGATGGTATCTACAAGCAGTCAAACACTTAAAAACTTTGAGAAAGGATTTGGCACACTTCCTGCTGTTGCATGTCTTGCCCTTGTTAATGATTAATTAATGAGTCATGTTTCTTGGATGACGGTTATAGACTACACACGCAGTAATGATGGAAATGGAATATCACAGCTGCAAGCATATAAAAGCCACGGAACTGCAAAATCTACATAACACAGACAATTTGTATTTGGTCCTGGTCGGTACATACTTTACGTTGAAGTCTCGTATTAATATTTTTAATTTTTTTTTTTAGCGACTAGGTCATTTAGTGCAAGATACTCGCCTACTGAGTGTCACTAAAACATTTTCCTGCTCATTTTTGAAACTGCTGGCCCCAGGCCAGGCAGCCTCCCCTGACCCATCACTGCAGCCCCCGGTGCCACGCAGCACTAACCACTCGATGTTCATCGCACCCGAGAGGCCACTATTCCCATTTAATTGGCTGGGATCTTGGCACAGGAAGATTGAAGAAGTGTCTACTAACACCATGTGCCCAATTTTCATAGCACTTAGCATTATACAGCACTTTGCGTGCTACAGGATAGCTCTGGGTGCCTTCAGCTGTAAGTTGAGAATGATAAACATTTTTTATAAATTAAGGTATCCAGTAAGTAAGGAACAACTAAGCATTTACCGTCTGTTTCATACAGGTATCTATCACATCACAGAAAGCTATGGGACACAGAGATTCCAGTTCGCCTCTCTCCTCAACACTGCAGCCAGGCGAATACATATGTTAGCAGCAGTCACCGTCTTTGTGTGCAGGCTAAAAGAGGCAATTCTCTCCTTACCTCAGCAACTGGCTTCCTAGTTTTGCAACACCTCCCCTCCTTTGAGCCAGGACAGGAGCGGATGTGGTTACTCAATGAACCTGACTGGGCAACTTTACCAAAATATTCCCTTTTCTTTTGTCTCCTTCTGCCACAGTTTTAGTCTCCGTCAGTTCTTTAATCCAGCTCCGTGTATTGCCATGTAAGTATGTAATGCCAGCACATGGGGCTGGCGGGGAGTGCGCAGGGCAGAAATGAGCACACAGGAATGTCCTGATCAAGTGCTGACAACTGATGGCAGAACTGTAGTGTAAGACAACATGCAACCATGTACATTATAAGATGATCCCCCTCCTGAACTCTTCCTTTCATTGCCTTCACCCCAGCAGAAAAAAAAAAACAACCAAAACCCACAAACCAGTGATCTTACAAATGACACCATACTTGGCTTCACAAGACTAATTTCTTCTTAGACAGCATCTGATCAAAATACTGCATAAAGGAAGCGTTCTGAGGAAAAGACATCATCATGCAACTTCACCCAAAGGCCATGACAAATTCAGGTTAAAGATTTGAGTTTTGGCTATTGAGTGCTTTACTCTTCCTCCCCATCCCCCTTTTTTTGGCAACTTGAATAATTGCACTCTAATATAGCCCATTTTTCAATAAAGACAGGTAGATGCTTGTAGAGGGTGTACTTGTAAGTAAAACTGTACGCAGCATTTAAAAAATTGAGAAATCTAGTACTTTTATGTCAACTCACTTTGAATGTACAGTGCAAACTTTATATTCAATGTATAGCATTATCATCCTGAAGAAACTTATATAAACTAACGCTTTATAAAATACCAAACATTCCAACAAATCAGGGAATATCTAGAATTTGTATACATTTGATATTTCACATAGATGCCAATTACTGAAAGCGATATTGATCAAAACCTAACACCCTTGACAAATGAGAGTAAAACTTTCAAGATATGCTTTTCCTCATCCTGACATCGATACATATAATGGAAATTAGGTTCATGAGCGTTAGGCCAAACTTGAAAGAAAATCTACTATTTCTTCTTCTGTGGCAGTACACTCCCCCCAACAGGAAACGAAACTTCTTGGGGCAGGGAGAAGAGAAAAAAAAAAAACCCAAACCCTGGAGGCCGCAGGCTGAAATTTGAACTGGCCAATCGAGACGTGCCAGGTACGCCGAGGTGACCCTCCTGGCCAACAGGGATTAAATGACCACAGGTCAGATTCGACAGGGCTATAAACGGGGTCCCGCCGGAGGACACGTTGGAATCAGTCCTCCTGGGAGCAGCGGGTCTGCAGTCGGGGACTCCCCCTCGGGTCGGGCACCGCCCCAGGTAACTCCTCGAGGGAGAGAGCCCTCCGCTTTTAGGCGAGTGATATGCGCGTTTTGGAGCCATCACTTTAAATCTTGGGGATTCTTAAGTCGGCCGTGTAGTATTAATTCTCTTCGCATCATTGAGCCTGTGGTTTACAAAATGTTACCGGAGTTCTAACTAACTTTTTACTGAAGAATAAATCTGAGCTTTACCACTTGTTGGATTTGATTGTGCGTGCCTCCGCAACATCTTCCTATTAGCCAGCAAAAGATATGAGAGACAGTGGTAGATTAGTAAATGGAAATTAACTGAATTTTGCGTAATGAATGATAATAATAATACTAATAATATAGTTTTTAACAGCCATGAAATTATAAACACAAGTTTTTCAAAATATTACAGCTGTAGAACAAAAGAAGAAATGAAATTACAAAACAGAAGAAATTATAGATTTTTCAAGTATCTTAAGTTCTGTACCACTTCATAACTGACATCTTTCCAAACTTCTAGCTTAAAAAATTAATCCTTTTTTCTAATGAATATTAGTAATAGTTGAAGACAACAGTTTAAATTTTCAAGAGAAATATTGACCAAAGCCAACAAGAACAAGAATGCAGTCCTTGACAGTAACAGAAAAGATCATGGCAAAAATCTAATAGCACTGCTTGCAAGAGGCAGAGAATGAAAATCGCAGCTGAATCATAGCAGAATACAAAACACAATACAACAGAGAAGTAACTTTGCTCACATCTTCAGAGACACAGCAACCTTAATCCAAATAAAAAGAAAAGCAGTAAAAATGAAAAATATACCAGCCTTTGTGACACATCTACTGAAATATGTATCCAGAAGAGCAGGGAGAAAGAATGCAGAAGCTGAAGTGAAGCAATATGGTCATCCAAAACACGAAGGAGACCGTGATTCCACAAATAAATTAAACATGCTACAATGGAGGAACACTAAAAGTTGGTGCTTAACAAGCAACAGCTGTAGTACCATCCCTGCAGGAAGAAGCCTCTTCTAGCATATGAATCAGGAGAGCTGACACTCATAAAGCAAAATTATGCTCAGTGAAAAAAATCATTCACCACCACTGCTGGGTGTTTTATCCATGGTCTACATCTAGTTAGAAAACAGTGCTTTAGATAGATTACAAACCCCTGGATAACAAACTTCAAAGATTTTGTCCTGTTCCAGGGTATCAGGAGTTCCTAAAACTGCAAGGGGAAGAACCTGAAAGAAAAAGACCCAAAAAACTCTAGAGGACAAATTACTAAACCAAATATTTTCCTGTGAATTTGAAAAGACAAATCTGAAAGGAAAGTTTATTAAATTTTTCAAGAACAGGTACAGTGTGTATTTAACACCTACAAATAATACTTCTTGTTTGCAAATAAAACAAAGCAAAAGACTGGAAAAGTGTCAGGTAAACAGAAAACAGCTATCAATAATTTGGAGAGTGACGAACAGGCCAATTATAAAGAATTCATTAGTTTCTCAAGAGGAGGAAAAAGGAGTTGGAAGGAGAAAGCAAAGCGTCTGAGTAAGATTCGTGAAAGGCACTCCGGTGCTGTGCAGGACGCCAGCAAGAAACACATTCCGGGCTGTGCCCACCACAGCCTGCGACTCAGTAAAGCCTCAATCTGTATGACCAACGAGAAAACCACTCTCTCTTGACATTTAGTTTTGGTTTAGTTTTTCTTTTTAAGTAGCTCAACTAAGCAAAACATTAATCAGTGTCACTGTAGAGTACAGGCTACAGCATAAACCGGAGCAATTACTAAAAGGTGCAAAGTGTTAGTGTATGTACATGCACACACAAACACCACAACTAGCAGTCTGACTCAACCGAGTCCAAGGGATTAATTGAAATGATATAAACAAACAGCCAAGTAGATAATAACCAGAGCAAATGAATCAGGGGCTTCACTTGTAAGCATGAAAATAAATGTAAGACTGTATTTACCATTACTTTAGACTGAGAGTTTCCAATTACAAAGGATAACATAAAATGGAGAAAAGAATAAAACTTACAGTGAAAATGCCAGAATATCATTAACTTTCAGAACTACTGCAAAGCTTCAAAGACGGGCATCACGGTAACCGGATTCAAACAGCAACAGACAGTTACTTAAGTAAGCCGCAATCATGAGGGGAGGGGGAGAGGGAACAGAAGAGGTGGATAATCCTATTAGGCCAAACACAGCTCTCCTAAGGATGAAAGGAACTAGGGCTACCAGAAAGTGAAGGGAACATCAGCAGGGGAGGGAGAAGACCTGTCTCTATCAGCCATTTAGCGCTGCTAGGAGCAGCAGCTGGCACACAGTTACGGCCGGTCAACACCTGAAATGGATCTGCAGCCTTGAATAATAACCCACCTGCCAATAAAGTCCTGGTCTTTCCTTCTTTACTTTGCACCAGCCACTAATGTAGAGCACCCGAAGCAGCTTCGAGCATTCAGAAACATTCTTTTGGTGGGGTGAAGGAAACTACAACCATTCACAGCACCATCACCAGGCACCACTAGAAGTACAAGTGTAATTTGGTCCGGATATAAGCAAAACTTAACATTCCAATAAGTGAAGAACTATTCCAACAGTATTTTATGAAAAAGTAATAGTAATTGCAATTCCAAACACTGTCTTTGGATAAGAGTTATTATTTACATGCATACTGAAGTAGCAAGTATATCTCTTTAAATGGGATGAATAAAGTCAGTCCAGAAGAGTCTCTCTCTCATTCAGAGACGTGTGTGTGTATAAATATATATATAATTTTTTTCAGAGGGATACACATACACCCCTCTCTATATATGAAGAGCAGCTAAACTGAGATGCTGAAGGCACACGCATTTGAAAGCCTGGATGAGAATGCCTCTGTGGTTTACCTAATCTTGCACAGATCTGCATTCCTACAAACTGTCTAGACCACAAGAACCGTACCATGATTCACAGCTCTTTACATTAAATGGTCAAAATCCCAGTCTGCTTTGATCAGCTCTGAAAAGAACGAGCAATACAGCGGCGATCATCTTCCCTTCCCCTGCCTGGGCAGTGAGGATAGGAGGAAGGCTTCCCCTCCCAAAGCCGCCGGGCAGCACCTCCTCCTCCCACCCGGGAACAGCACTGGAAAGAGCAACACAGCAAACTGTGCAATGCACTTCACATCCTCCCCTTTGACAAAATCATACCACTCAGAGGAAAGGAGACCACGGAGAAAGCTGCAAGGTGTGTTATCCTGATCTTCCTGACTCTTTCCGTAGAAGAACCAGGGGACATCAAGTAGAACTAGCAGTAGTCTGGTTCAAAACGCTTTTTTTTTTTTTCCTTCCGTTCTTCCCCCCTCTTTAAAAACGGTGGTTCGTTACACAGCAAATGCACATTTGCTGGAGGATGCTGGGGAGGCTTCAGGTTTACAAGGATTTAAGGAAAGGCAAGAAAGATCCACAGAAGAGAACCCCACTGAGGTTTCCCAAGCAGCCGAGGCCACATCCTGCTCAGGAAGTCCCAGGACCAAAAGGGCTGAAACCCTGGGAAGGAGTAAGTGGCGTTTCAGTTACGATTGCCTCTTTTACTGTCCCCAGGTATCCGCTTATGGCCATCGATCTGAACCAGTATGGCTATAGTCTATTTCTTGTTCCTTCTAGCATCTCTCTACCTCTACACAGAGACAGAAAAGAATTATTTGGCTTGATACCACCAGCTTATCTTGATAATGTCTTTTGCACTGGCAAATGAAGACAAGAAGTCACATTTTCACCTTTCCCCAGACTATTAATCCAATCCCAGAATATTAAGTCAGTGCATCAAACTCTATGTATTACCTTATTTATTTAGGCCCACAAGATGATATGACCTAGAGACACAGAATCAAGCCACAGAACAAAAAAATAGGCATTATGAGATGCTAATCCCCTTCAGCAAACAGCGGATTCAAAAAATCCCCACACAGTTCACAGTTGCTTTTTGTCCTTTCATGATTTTAGTAGATTCTCTTTCTTCAACTGCAGATAGCAGACCCTCTGTTTTACAAAGTGTCACAAACACCATACATTTTCAAGAACTGTTTCACCTGTAAATATATTCTCTACTGTATACAGTATTAGTCATCCATTAACAGCAAGGGCTGCTGAAGAGCAATGTAGCACCTTGATGCTGATACATTGCCGCTAATGAGCATAAACTGTACTTCGCACTGAACAGTGTTGTTAGGAAGTGTGGAAAACTAGGAGGAATTTTTCACTCCTCTATATTTATCCATATTTAAAATATCTAAATATGGCCTGAAACTGCCTTTATTCCCCTCCCTCCCCCCAATGTGAGTTGTGCTCTAACAAAACTACTGTAATGAAATTTCCCCATCTCTAAGTATAGCACTGCTCTAATAAAACAGTGACATAAAAGCACATGGTTGGTTAATTTGTGACACAAAATAAAAGGCCAACTGAGTGGCAAGCCAGAACTGTCATTTGAAATTAGGGCATACGACAACCCTAACGTGATTTGAAATTCAGATTTATATTAGGCCTCATTAAGCAGTTTGGAGAAATTCATACATCTTTTTATTGGGTCATTTTTTTTTTTTTACCTAATTACCTTTACAGAGTGATGTACATAAATACATAAATTAAAAAAAAGTATTTCAAATCATAAAATATTTTAATATTATGTTTTTTTCAAGTCCTATCATCTCTCAGCTATGAAAGTGGAAAAGGCAAGAGAGTCTTCACAGTTCATTAAAAAAGCCAAACAACAAAGCAACAATAAAAAAACCTGGCATATGTATTGGATGTTGCTTCCAAAATAATTTCAAAGTAAGCCGTACCAAATATTTAGAGAATTAAGAAGCAAGCTGCCAGTTGCCTTTTAGGTAAGGGTTATATTTATCATAAGACTGAAGCCAACTTACTTTTACAAATTGTAGTTTAAAGACAGATTTGCTTTTTTTATGTAGGTTCTGTTTATCATTTCTAGTCCTTGCCTTTTACAATACCTGTCAACACCTTAGCTTAGGGCTTAAGCAAGGACCTTGATACAACACAGCAATAAAACATGCATATCTGTAAATGGTTATGGCTTATCAGTAGTCCCTCATTAATGGAAATCATTTCATTTGTTCATTAGTCCTTAAAGAGCCACGTGTACATTCTTCACCAGCATAGGAGTCGCTGACTGTGGTTTATTCATTTGCAAAAAATTTCTGCTCAGTATATTTATATGGTAACCATTACAGTCTAAAAATCTCTTTAAAAAAAAAAAATATGTATTTACTGAGATAAAAAATACTTTTTTTTTTTTTTTTTTTTTTTTTAAATACACCTTTGGGAAAGTAACACATAGAGAAAATAACTTTATATTCACCAGGAGATTTGGTGCTATGAGGTTAAGCAAAAAGCCATCTTGCCAAGCACAGTGCAATTCTTCTGCTCCCAGCTATTTCTATTGTCAGTGCTCTGCGCTGAGCAAACGGGACAATTTTATAACTTGCAGATGTTTTCATTAAATACATATTGATAAAAAATACTGCGCATGCTTTCCTTTTTACAAAAGACAGGAAAGACTCAATGCAACAAACAAGCTTAAAGGCCTCAATTGAGAGTATTGGCATTCGGATACCAAATACTGGATAGCACCTAAGTGAGCATAAATACACTTAGATAGGATTTTCAAGTATTAAAAGGTAAGACAGTGAATCTATACATAGCCACTGATAAAAGTAGAGCTTAAAAGGACAGGGATTGCTCCTGGCTTTGCTAACTTAAAACAATAATAGGTAGGAAGTTCGAATAGTTTCCCCTTTACTATGAAAACAGTAACCTTAAATATCCATCCATACATGGGCAGGCCAACTTTTAGGTAGTAAACCTCTGGAAAACTTAATTAGTATCTGAATTTCAGAGTACAGAATTTCAAATGACCTTTTGAAAAATACTCAGTTTACAAAAGAATACCATGAGTTGCACCTAGGTGTTCAGTAATTCAAAACAAATACTGCTGATGTAAAAAAAAAAAAAAAAGATATACAAAGTACAAAACTTTATAAACATAACGGCTAACCATTCGTAACATGACCAGAAAAAAAAGTAAAAAAAATACCAGCACGGTACCTTATGTAGCTATGGCTAACAAATTCTGTCTGAATGTCTGCTGGGTTTAAGTTTTTAAAATATTTTCTACATTATCATGCTACTTGCAAAGAATCCTCAAGAAACCATCTTGAGGACAGACTGTCATCCAACTTTTATTCTCACATAGTGATGCTCAGCTCTCAGATTTTTACACCTTTTCCTGCTTTAACCAGAACAGCAAATGTTCACATGTAGGCTATTATTCAGAACCGCTCTTTCTCAAGTGAGAATCTTTATTCTGTGACATTTACTCTTTAATACTATGGTGGTCAAATTATATTCAGGACACATCTGTGCATCACACACATCTCTGTGTATTACAACGTCTGAGGAGAGGCTGGGAGAGCTGGGACTGTTCAGCCCGGAGAAGAGGAGGCTCAGGGGAGATCTCCCCCACGTGCGCATGTACCTGAAGGGGGGTGGAACCGAGAAGAGCCCACCGGCAGGACAAGCAGTGGGCACGGACTGAGACACGGGACATTCCGGTTAAACGCTGCTTTCCAGCACAGGGGGTCAAACGCTGAAACAGGCTGCTCAGAGAGGTTGCGGTGTCTCCATCTGTGGAGATGTTCAAAGCCCAACTGGACACAGTCCTGAGAAACCTGCTCTGGTTGACCCTGCTTGAGCAGGGGGTCGTACTAGAACTCCAGAGGGACTCTGGAAGTAGGAGGAACCGGTAGGACTCCAGAAGTTCCTTCCAGCCCCATACATTCCATCATTACTTACAATTCAGTATCATTGCTATGCTGTAATTGTGCGATCTGCTATTTTTTATTTTTTGAAGCTAAAGATTTTTCAGTATTCATCTTCCTCTTTTCTTTTTGGTGTGCTTGAAGGCTATCATTTCATACTGTCCTCAAGTGCAAGATCTATAAGTTGATTAATGGAAGTTGCATACATGCCCTTAAAAATAATAAGAGGCTAAGCACTCCTTTCCTGATCTGTGCTTGCTTTCTATCCAGTTAATAATATCATTACAAGGGTGGTAACCATTGCACTTGATTTGCAAAACAAGAGAGAGCAAGATAGGAGAAAGAGCAGCAGTTTAGCGAAACCAAATCGAAATTAGTCTAACAAAGGCCAATCGCTGGAACAAGGAGGAGGGAATAAAGACACACTTTTAATGTCTGTTGATCCATTTCATGAAATTTAACAGCGGGCAGTTGTCTTGAAGATAATAAATTCCCCTGAGCTCTGAGAAAATCTGACAGATAGTAAAACAAGAGTCTCGAATTAGCATGACCTCTGAGAAGAGAAATCTGAGGCTAATAACTCTTTGCTAGCTGACCAGCTGCCACTCAGCACCCAAGTCAGGCAGGGTCAGGCAGAAGTGCTGCTCATGGTTACGGGGGCAGGAGGAACCTGCGGAAGGTATTCCAGGAAGGTTTAAAGGATGGAGGAAAACAGGAACTGGCACTACTGTAGGCGAAAAAGGACAAGGGGAAGATCATAGGGAATACGAGCGGAGAGAAACTGGTAATCCTTCTGGTGGGAGGGTTGCTGAGGGGATCAGGGATGAAGGACAGAAATCTGCAGGCAGTGAAGCTTCATTAGTTCCACTAATCACAGACCAATTTGTTTACAGGAAAGTATTTTGGTTTGTTTGTTGTTTGCCTTACAAGGATGAACAGGTGTCTTAATATATTCTGTATGTGGAGTAACAGAGGAACAGCCAATACTGAGAGCACTCTGTTCAGGCTCAATTTATAAATGGAAAAGTGATTCTGCATTCAACAGGAAGGATAAAAACGGTATCCTGCTGTTCACAGTGGGAGACAGAATTTAAATATCCTGTAATATAATTTGGTACATCACCACATGTCAGGCTTGACTTTCCTAATTTACACCACTAAGTTCTTACACAAGAATAAATCTTTTCAATTCAATGCCGTAACTTCTGATTTACACCAGGGAAAGTGGAAGAGCATGAGGCCCTTCTTATCTTAATAAAATTTGTCATCTACTGTTAAATGCATTAATGGCAGATATAATCGTATGTTAGTATTGTATTACAAGATAACAATATCGGCACTGGATTGAAAGGGGAAATAGATTACTATTTGGTGTTAAGTCATTTACACCATCATTCACAAAAGTCAGTTAATAGGTTACAGCATTCTCCAATTTCAGTTGCTTTTTAATTAAAAGAATAAATCACAACTAAAAGGAAATCAGAAGCACCCACTTTGGGAGAAAAAGTTTCTAAAGGATGGCTTTAACATATGCTATTATGTTCAATTTTAGATGATACAACGTCACAACAAAGGTATAATTTCTGTCAGTATAGTCACATCTTAAACTATACGGAGAGCGTTTTTTCTCCTTCAGTTCCCAAATTCTTCCATGGTACAATCGTGTTTGGCCACAGATACATAGTTTGCAGAAGAAAATGCCAACAAAGCACCAATCACAATGCAAATATCCCTTGCCTAAATGATTCTCATTAACATTTTTTAAAAAACATTTCATTTTTAAACAAAGACAGCCAATTTAAAGGTAGTTAGACTACAGCTTTCAGCACCATTCTCATTTTCAAGCTGATGTGCCCTCTGCTGGCCACGATTCCAGATGCCTTTGCTCATACATTTTGTATGTAACTTTTCTTAAACACGAAACTTCATTAGAAGAGGACATACGGACTCCTATAAAGACATATTATTTAATTGTTGAAAATTATTTCCCTTTTACATCAACAGGATCTGCATTAGGGAAAATTATAAAGGGGTTTTAATCTTTGCGCCAAGAATTGAAACTTCGTTGGCTTCGCTCAGATGCTCTAATTCTGTGGATAGATGACAGGCAGATGAATGAACCAGGAAACAACAAAACAGGTGGACCAATGCTAATGAACACCAAGAGAGCAGGTAGCTACAAACACAAAACAGAAGATTAAAGGTATAGGAACAGAGATTGTGGAAGAGATTCAGCATGGAGATTCAAGAAGGGAGAGCATACAAAATCCATCCATGAAGTAAACCATTAGGCAGCAACATCCTCCTTCTCCATGCTGCAAAATGTAGTTGCTAAAGGCTTTATGCTGCTTTTGGCTGTCACAGCATTCAGAATGAGAAAGACAGAGGGGCTAAACACAAATATACAGCGAAAAAGAAGATGTTAAAACAGGTTTTGCAAGAGAAAGTATATCCTGGATCAGTGGCAAAAGGGACAAAGAACACAAGTGACCTCAAATTCAGGTCCAAGAGGCAACTAGGAGAAAAGGAAGTTAAACATCATTTGAAGGGGAAAAAAAAAAAAAAAAAAAAATCAATAAAGAAAGACTTTCTATTTGGCTAAATAAGATTTCAGCCCTGAACTTAACTAGGATGATGAAGTCAGATTTCTCCACATCATTTCTTCAGTCAGGAGAATGGGTAGGTCATCCCTTATCTCTCCTTCTGAACCTTCTCTAAATCTACAGATGCCTATATACTCGAGAGCTGCTTCCTTCGATTCCCTTAAGCTTTGCAGCAACCTTCAGAAGCTCAGCAGGGGTAATGAGACTTCTCTATCTTTGAGGAAGGAGGACAGCTTCAGCCAAAGAATATTAGTTATGTGAAGCAGCAATAAACTCGTGAGAGATACCTGCCTGGACCTGAGAATGAACAAATTACTCCCAAGGTGCTCCATCTTTTCCTGTTCTTACCTTGCCATCTAGATCCTTCATGAGGAAAACAATGCAGAGAAGACAGGTTTTCTTTCCCTTAAAGATTACAAGCCAAAAATGTGTATTTTTTTAGGGTAGGGTGTTTCTCTGGTAGAGATGAACAACAGGACTGATGCATTAAGAAGGATCAGTAATGCTAAGAACCACAATTAAAACTTAAAATTGATCTCAGGCTGCCCCTATAAATCTTTCATTATTCTTACCATTAGTATTAGTTAGACTTCTATAATAAAACAAGTATCATCCTTCAAAGGGCAGGTGGAGAAATCAGCTTCCATGCTTGCTAACTAAAAGACCTCATAAAGGATACTCAGTTTTAAGATCTTAATTGTCTTCAAAGAATTTTCATCATTAACCGTTTACTTTTCATAGAATTTTTGGATGGATGTTAAAAAAACGTTTTCTTGTCTTCACATTTAACATAAAACTCAAGCATTTGGAAAAACTAACTTTCAGTTTTTTGCTAAATCTAAAGCAGTTTTAGGATTATTAGGATCAATCTTCTAGTGCATTACATGAACTTTAATGTCCTCAATTAAAGGGCGGGGGTGGGGAATAATCAGGCTTAATAGGTTTAGCCAAAATACAGCCACTGGCATTCAAGCACATACCAATAGTTGCAAGCTTTCTGGATTAGAAGCTTACCACACCATGTCTGATGCTACTGTACGATAAATCCATTTTTTAAAACTATAGTCCATTTCATAGCCATAAAAACAAGGTCAAACTTATATCCACATAGCTAAAATGAACTTGAAATAATTAAAAGATGAACAAGTACCATTCATTTTTTCTGCTCAATTTAGACAAACACATAACAAAAATACTCATTTTAGTTCTGCTTTTCTAGCAATAGGTGGCACTATCAAATGCCACTTTCATAAGTATCCATTGTGCACCATATCGTTCTATGTTCAAGTGGAACATATGCAGAGAAACGTGGCTAAAGTTATTTTCCTATTTGCTTCCACTAAACAGAAAAGAAATTACATCTTGAAGTTGTTTTGTTTTCTGTTTTAAACTGTAATAATGCTCAAACACATTTTTACAAGTTGGAAACTCGAGAGAAGTATGTTGTTATTGTTTTGAAGAGTATGCTACTTTAGACAAGTGGCAAGCAGATAAACATGCTACATGCTCCAGCAATCTGTACGATAATATTAATATTAAAAAAAAAAATAATCACAGTTTTAAAATAAGTATTCTCTCAGCACTTCCAGCTACCTTTTTGTGACCTCTTAAAATACGATAGTAATATTCTTTCCTTTGATTTCCGTATTTTCCCAGATTTGTAGATAATATGCATGGCTGGCAAACAACACATCCTCTTAGCTTGCAAAATAAGCACTTTGCTACTCTCCCCCTTCAACTTGTTGACCACTTTTCTCTTTCCTCCAAATTCACCAGTTTCATTCTCGGTGCAACATTCAATCTACATGCTGCCATCTCTTCTTCTCCCACTAGTGGTATGCTTGCTCTGCAGTCCTGATTTCAGAAAGATGCTTAACAGCTGCAACACAGAGTCAGAATCCTGAGCTCAGTATTTATGAGGCTGATCATGTACATAATATTGTTTTTGAGATTTGCCACTTCTCCAGTGTAATTCTTGAAGTCCCAACTCCAATATAACATGCTTCTCACCTAAGCTGTTTACATAAGGGATATACTTCATAGGAAAGAAAAGTATACCAGACTAAGTCTCTTTTGGATTTTAATTTCTTTTGTTTCAAAGTAAAACGCACTGGAAGCCCAGGAACAACTTCTGTTTGTCTCAAAGCAAGGAAAGAATTAAACACCAAAGCTGTTTTCTTAAGTCTTTTGGTTATTATGGCAAAAGCATTAAATCAGTCTTAAAATTACTACATGCCATTAGGCAACCTTCTACTCTTTCTCCACAGATCAGCCACATCCCTGCAATTTCACAGCACTTTCTAATGCAAAGCATGCACAGACTCCATTGACAGTGCGCTGACACGACATGCTTCACTTTCCATTGTCCACTGTCCTTAGCCGTTCATTATCTTGACTGCTGTTCCTACAGAATAATGATACACTTGGCCTCTGCCTGTGACTAACACATTTTGCTACAGGGCTTCTTTTAATTGAAACACATAGCATATACTTTCTGTTTTGGAGCAACAGCCGAACATTTAGTAGAGAACTTCTATGCTTCCCCAACTGGTAGAAGGCAAAAAGTAAATATGTTTTTAAGCAGGGGGTACACAGCCCAAATAAAATAGCACCTCCCTTGCTGTACCAAACTCGGAGATTCTCACTGTGATCTAAGAAACATTGACTCCAAGTTCTGCTGTGCTGAAAGATGCCTTCTACCAAGAAATCCCCCAAATATAAACAGTTTCAATAATAACGAAACATATATGAAATTACTAGAAAGTTTTCTCACCTTTAAAAAAACCCCCTGCTTTATGACGTGGTACCTATGTAATGATTTCAATTCTTAATAACTAGAATGGATTCTTTTAACTACAGAATGATTTAGAGCTGAGCTTATCCAAAAGCCAGCAATCAGCTCAAAACTACAGCAGATGTTTCTCCAGCTGAAGTCACTCAGTCTAATTCTCTTACCCAATGACAAGAAACTGGACATCTAAGACTCAGGAACTGTCATATTTAGGTTCTCAGTGATAAGGAATTACTACTAGAAAAGTTGTCAGGCGTGAAACTGTCACACACTTAAATGAGATGATGGCTTTGAATAAAAACCGTTCCCCCAAAAAAGGCAGCAGATTTTGTTTTAAAGGCTTCATTAGAAAAAGTCTGAACTGCAGAATTACTCAGTTCTTTCAACTCCCATTGAACAAAGGAAAACAAACAGTCAAGACATCTCACTATCTGCCTAACAAAGTAGCAACAGCCAGTGTGTGCAGAAAAAAACCCCAACAACCCCATATAGTATCTTGATGCACTGGGCAGAAATTGTTATTTTTAATTAAGTTAAAATTACTAACTTCTGACATTAATCACAACAATTTTTGTTTCACTGAGTTCTCAGTTACATTGCCCATATGTCAGCAATAAATCCTACTAATAAATACATTTACCATTAGAGTTCCAGTTCATATTTTCACATTACGGTCCTGTGTATGTTTAATCTGTGTCTTTATAGCATATTCTAACACATTCCGGTTGCCCTGGCCCCAGACGTACCTCAAGACAGCTTCATTTAGTGCCAGAAGTAAAATAACCTTGGCATGGGTGTATAAACACAGGAAACCTATGACAACAGTATCCAGTCTGCAACTACTTAAAGGACTCGGATGACTGGCACTCAGTCCCCAAGCTGGTAATGCTCATCTGCAGCAGGTGGAAGGGACCAACAGTCAGGAGGTCATATCCATCTCAGTGCCAGAACAGACTGATTCTGACCCACCAAAAGAGAAGGGCTGGTCTCGATCTGCAGAAGACGTGTACGCCAAGCAGCGCAGCCTGTGGTAGAGCAATGACACTCGCTTTGGCTCCAGCTTCCTCCAAGAGCTCTTCAGCCTGGACATTTCAAATTCAGCAACCATCGCAGCCAACATGGTATAATATAGCTCAGGCTTGCTTGACTAATATTTATAATTACTGATTGCTTTTCATTGTTATCGGATAGATTGCCTAGTAGCTGTACATAAACACGTGCTTGTTTGAAGTCTGGAAATTTCCCCGGTGTCTCAGTCTCTCAGAAAGCTCCCACCACAGTGACCCCCAGTCCCCTACTAACAACAGCTACCACATCTTCTACCCCACTGACTCACAGTGCTGGACAAAGTTAGATGGTGCCGGGACTCTAAAACTGAGAAAGCCATGTCTCCGAGCAGTGTACTCTCATTTATTATGAGGAACACAGTAGGTTAAGATTGAAAAGGCAGGTTTCTGCTGCGCAAGAGAAGAACTGTTACAGGAAGTACCAACAGGTGTGCTCTATAATAATTTTTAAATTGTCACCTTGATTTATATATAAATGTGTACAGCATTACATGTCCTGAATGATTACATTTGTTTACATGTAGATCATCAGTTTAGCTGCTAAGGGCAGTAAACACTGCATTGATCATTGCTGCCAAGCCAGCTAATCCAGATACCTCCTTCTCAAAAACCCATAAACTAAAAAAAGACATACATTATCTTCACTGAGCAATTAAAATGAAATTTTATTTATGAAAGTTTGGGTTATTCCAATCTGCTTTAAAAAACAACAAGAGTAGACTGCATAAGAAATAGTCTTTTAGAGGACTTTTGAAAATAAGCTACTAGTAAATCTTCCCTGCATGTGGAACAATATTAAATTTCAGCTCTGCCTCTAGCATAATTAAGTATCCACAACAGCATAAAACCTTCATTAAATTATGGTGTTTGGAGTGAAATGTAAATTTGTCTTCAGATATGAGGTTGATATTTCAACCCCTTCACAGCCTGAATATCATTATAGGGGGCGGAGGGGGGGAAGCCACAAAATAAGCAAAACAGAGTTACTGAGCACTCCTCTGCATACTGCATAATCAGTAAAGACAACAATTAAATGTCCATGTCTCTGCCACCTCCCCTCCAAGGGAGAAAAGAAAATTAAAAAAGAAACAAACAAACAAAAAAAGCTAAGGATACTTTTTAACTGCTGCCTCAGTAGAAACAATGATTACTTCATTACTTCTTATGACATTTACATGGGAGTTTGTTTGTTTGGGTTTTTTCCCCATCAACAACAGCTCTCTTTATAGGAAACAAAAACAAAACAAGCTCTTTCCAAAAATCAAAAAGCAACACAAAGGCTCAGTTATGCACCCACTCAAAACCTACAGCACTTCGGTCACTGTTTGCAAGAGCACGGACTGGCTACTAAGACAGCGAAGTACCCTACCGGCTGCACTTCACCAACGCCAACAATTTCTATCGCCTCCTCAATCCAACTACCATGGAGAACATCAGCTGCTCCATGAAGATCCTCCTCATCTGTTCGTGGTGCCTTCAGCGAGCCTCATCTCTGCAGCCCTCCACATCCTCGAGCGGAGACCTGGCTGATGCAGGTATTTATTTAACAGTGGATGATCATCCTGGCCAGCATGTGCCCATGTCTGAAGGCATCACTGAATCTACTTCTGCACCAGGCCACTCGTCCCTAGAGCAAGATGCGGTGTGCTGAACCAAAACATCCAACTTTCTATATGTAATACAAACTTCCTGACCTGAATATCTGGAGGTCACGGTTGGGACCTGCTTAAACGTTTATAAGTGGATGAGTTTGACACCACATAAAGCTACAGGAAACTTGAAACAATGTATCTGATGAATGACCAAACAAGATTAATTCATTTTTTGTAACGACCAGTCAAAACTATCCTTAAGAAAGATCAAGGTGGTTTTATCTTGATCTATACTTTAAATAAATTAATAAAGATGACACTGGACCAGGTTTATACCAAAATTGTCCTTACTCTTAGATTACATTCAAAAACCCTTTCGTTTGCCTGTATATCTCCTGACTATTAGGCAAAATACATAAAATACCTGACATTTAAGTTTGGGGTTTTTTGGAAGGCCAGGTACAGAAAGGAAGCATCAACAATGACATTTTAAGCATAGACTTGGGAGAAGGGGGGGGGGGGGGGGAGAGAAAGCCTTGTACAATGTCACCTCCTAACTATTTTCCTCTTTCAAGTGCTTTACAAATTAATTTATCTGCAGAAATATGAGATACTAAAATGATTTGTCAATATTCCAGGTTTTTTTCAAAACATTAGGATTGAACAAAGTGCTTCTGGAATACACGTAATTCAGTGTATTTTTCATACAACAAAACACTGTCCCTTTAAATATTTCTGTGACTATGTATATTTTACAGAAAACACTTTCATAAAGGTAGTAACAGTATTAGTGATTTTATTTTAAGGGAAAAAAACCCCAACCAATACCCCAAAACACAAAACCTAGGAGCACTGTAGAACTTGTAAAAATGTTTGGCAATTTATGATGACTTCTGGAATACTGCACGCTCTTCTTCCTCAGAATATTCAGAACTGTAACTCAAGTCTCAAATTCTCTTTCAGTTTTAATGGCCAGAAAATGACCTCATGTATTTTTCCAGTCTATTTAAAAAAAAAATCATTAAAATTTATATTTAGAATTTTCTCCTACAGCATGCCTGTATTTCTGAATATGCAGATGTGGGGTAATAAAATACTTCACTTCAGAAAGCCTAATATAAACATTATTGTAAAACAGTTACTGTCACTTTAAGAACTTCAAGATTCCATATATTATAGGAGCTTAGAAAGATAAGAATACGTATGAATCCCCCTTATCACTTCAGCTACTTACAATGTAAGTTAAAACACAATTAGGTCGTTTTCTGGTTTGTCTACATATCATATCGTGTTTGAAGCCTCAAAAGACGATTTACAGCAATCAGCATTTTAGAATATAAATCTTCATCTACTGAAATCTAGAAAGTGTGTACATTAAAAACAAGCTTGTACCGTTAAGTTGGAATAATAATTACTTTCCTGTATTTATCTCCCAATGTTACAATAGCCAAATAAGAAAAAAAGCAAACATTCAAGCACTCATTTATAGACATTCTCTTTATAATGAGAACAACAATAAAAGCTATTAGATGTTACATAGCTAAAGGAAAAAGCTTTTCCTTTAGGTCAAATATATCAGCACTAGCTTGTGATAATCAAAAGAGAAAGATTATTCCTTTAAAATCCTTTAATTCTTGATATCCACAGTTCTAATCCTCAAGTCATTGTTGAAGGCCACTTTAATGTTTGTGTTATACTGTTTAAATTTTGGTGTCAAGACTTTTTTCCCCCAATACTAAACCACTCATGCTTCACTTTCGTAATTTATGTCGTTTTAGAAGCCCTTAATTTAATTAAAACCTTGTAAAACTAAGCAGGTTTGACTTCATTTTCTATATGCAAAGGAAAAGCAGCACATTACTTGGATATTTTGTTTGAACAGCTCATTTCAAAATTTATTATAGGTTACTATCATACTGAGAATAATAGAGATATATTTTTAATTACTTTTGCTCACAAGAACAGGCTAATACATATTCCATCAATATTATGATCCCCTTGGATGGAGAGAAGCTAAATGCTAACCCAAACAGATTTTAAAGCTATAATTACTTGGTAAACAAGGGAATCATACTAAATAATTATACATTGAGTTCATATTAAATTAAACTAAAAGAAGTTTTTAAGATCCTCTGTATTGTATTTTTCTCTTCTCCTCCTGTCTGCTGCAGTGTCATTGAGCATATCATTATCTGAGTGACATTGCTCTCCAAATGTGTTTTACACAAAGCAGGCAGACTTTGTACAGCGTACTGTACTGCCTTACTTCTCTCTCTGGTGATGAAGTATAGATAAAGATACAATACCACTTCACGTAAACCATATTAAACACCAAAATGTTGCTATGATGATGCAGGGCCCAACTAAAAAGCAACAAACCAGGAGGTCACCTGGGCAAGGTCATGCAGAAAGATTATTTCTAATCTGCTTTAAAAATATCATTAGGGCTTTTTGTTATGATGTCTGTAGAAAGGCTCCCCGGTTGGCTGAATGATAAATACTGCTATCTGTAACATAAAAAAAAAAAAAAAAGAAGAAATAAAAATATTTTCCAGCTCTTTTGCTCACTCAGCCATTAAAAAAACCTTTTCCTTTACAAGGACAGATGACCTCCTCCGCGAAATTTAGTATTTCAGTATTAGCAAGAAAGGATCTCCTTAGAAAACCATGCTAGAATAGAGCCCTGCATACACAACACAACCAAGTTTCTCAGAACAGTCTTTCAAAGAAAAATGCAGGCTGTAAAGACTAATAATTTCACTAGAACACTTAGCTTTTCTCTTCTGAGCATTTCTCCCCAACCCCAAAACACATCAATAGTGAGCTTTGCTAAATCTGCAGGTGTTACTGTCAAAGGTCTTGATAGGGCATGCCCCTGTTTCACAGTGAAATCACCTGATAACGTCATAGTTATTCGGAGGCAGCATTTATCACCTTGCATTGGCAAGAATTTACCAAGTTTCCAGAAAAGCAAAACATCCATTTGTTCGGAACACACAGGAACATAAATGATTAAGGGCTGTGCTTTTTGGACCTGACCCAAAACTTCCCAAGATACTTAAAAGCTTTTCCAAGGAGTCCACTGGACTTACCCATAAGGCTAAGGCAGCAATGTTACCAGGGAATTTGGCCTGAAAAAAGCATAAGCACTGCAGGCCATACCATGGGGCAGTACAGGATAATCATACTCATCCAAATACTTTACTTATAGGGTAAAACTGGCAATGATGCTTTTTAAGCTGCTACAAAACTATACAATTGTAGAATGATGTTACAATTTTGTATTCTGTTGCAGATTTTTAATCTTTAATTAGACTAGAGAATAGCAAAGATGAATCACACCTTATTAAAAAAATAAATTAAAAAAAAAAAAAAAAATCAAACCTTGCCAGTAAGCTCCCTTTGCATGCTTAGCACACAGAACATTTTGTACAAAAAAACCCCTACAGCAGTAGACATTGGTTTAATCCATTAAGTAGCTCTAAAACACTTGGTCCATGTTAAGGAAATTTGAAATCCTGATTTTAAATGAGTTTGCTTATCTAGCCCAATACCACCATCAAAACCTGTCCCACAGTCTCCTACAACCTCAGGACCAAATCCTAACACAGGCCCTTACTCAGTCAGTCATAGCACATGTGGCCAAATTTTTTTCTCGAGTCATTAATGATATTTCATAGTTATTCTTGCAGTTATAAAGCTGCATAGCCTCTCCTTGCATCGTTAGCCCGACTGAAACATGCCTAATCACAGCTCTGTGTCCCCCTACCTTCTTTGACATACCTCCTGCAGAACATGGCACCAACCTCTTAAAGGCCAAATTCAGCCAAAGTCATCAGGCAGCTCTCGATTTACCTCTAATAGACATTTGATCAAAATAAGGATTTGCATCTTCTCCCAAACTTAGCTCACCACAGATAGGGATTTATATAGCAACGGTTACTACCAATAATACATTTTTTCCCAACGGCCTTCCTTCTCATGTCAAAACCTGGCATTCTGAAAGGAGCTGGCTTCTCCCAACTTAGTGGGGGATGCAGCTGAAATTGCTTTATGACTCAAAATAATAAGACAAAGCCCTGAGAATATACAACTAAAAACCAGGTACTGCTTCAAGGAAAAGCCAAATTAATAACCTCCACTTATGAACCAATTAATGGTTACATAGACTACCTAAAGCTTTTGTTTAACCCTGAAGTAGTAGTGAGAAACTAAAGAGTTTTTTCTTCTGAAAATCTTACAATTTGACCTCCTATCGGACAATAGAAGAGACAAGCTGACCAAGCTAATGAAGCACAGTCTAGCTAGACAAGTAAGGGGTAAAGGGAGAAAGCCATTTCTAGAATACTGCAACCCAGAATACTCTAAGGGATCACAGTCAAAATACAAGAATGCATAGTGTGGAGCTCTAAGGACGTGTGCTGGATCTAGTGCAACAAACACCTTGACTGAGAAGCTGCAGCAAGGGGTTGGACCAAACGACCACCCAAGGTCCCTTCCAAACTAAATTATTCTATCATTTTACAGATAATATCTGGATTATTTAAATCTAGAAACAACATAAACATGAGAAAGTAGTGCGCTACCGGACAGGTTTCAAATTAAATTTAGCTTGACATATGGGCAAAATGTTTCTGAAAAAAAGAATTCATGACAGTGAGAAGAAGGGCAAGATTTTTCCCTTATGCAAAAATACTCAGCTGCACACAAACAGATGAGAAACAAGTAATTCTGCAGTAAAAAAAGCTGTTGGCTGTGGCAGATCACAAGCTGCACATGAATCAACAATATCTTGCTGTTGCTCACTCTCTAAATATATATTACATTTATATTTATATAGGGCTGTATAAACAAGAAAACAGACTCTGAAATAATCCTTCCAACTCTGCTCAGTCACAGTTCTGCACATAGTTTGCAGCACTGCACTTCAAGAACGAGGAAAGCCAGACAAGGTCCAGAAGAGTGCCACAAGGATAATCAGAGAAAACATGACCTACATAAAACCAGACTGAAAAAATCTAGATTGTTCAGTCTGAAGAACAGTTGACACAGCAGAGGAAGGGGATGGGACAAGATAACACATTCAACTGCATATAATGCAAAAGTAAAAAGGAAAGGAAAAGTTTTATTCATATTCATGTAGTTACTACGTTAGCAACAGTAAGAAATCTAACTACACAAACCAAAGTAAAGGTTGAGATTACGAAATACTTTTTAATAATAAAGAATGACTTGGGTAGGTGGGATAGAGGTTTCATAGATTCACCATCATGGGAGGCCTTTAAAAATGGCTTAGCCAAATACCTGATAAGAATGACATTAAAGCGACTGTATCCTGTCCTCAGGCAAGAAACGAACCAGAGTCCCTCTTACAGTCATCTCCAGTCCTATTTTTATACGATCCTATCATTTCTGCTTGGCTGGAGGTTGCAATGTTATCTAACATTGTATGACTCTGTTATAACTGCAAACATTATTTGGTTTTGCTTGCAACTCACTGCCCTGAAAATCCTTACCTCCAACAGTGGGTCTCGTGCCTTCGGTGTCATTCAAGCATGCCCTGAATCCCAATAAACCAGTGGCGGTCCTCATGCAGAGAGAGGTTAATGGGTAAAGTCCAACGTAAAGCCCACTGAAGCCACATCCGAAAACTCAGAGAATGGGGCTACCTGGTAAAACACACTATTGTGCATTTTTGGATCAGCCCTGATCTGCAGAATAGCCAAATGCTCATGTTCAGCATGAGACTTTTATACCATCTCAAAGTGTTGTACAGGCGCGTGTGTGGCAGGGCGTTGGAAGGTTTATCACACTTATCTCTCAGTTATGAAGGGAATCACACAGAGACTGAATCTTTTATAGTCTTTGTAAAAATATTTCAAAAACTCTGAATATTCTCCTCTTTCCCTTAATTCCTGCAATGATTTGCATTAAAATGGTGGGGATTTTGGTTTTGACAAGATTCATCTCAGACCAAACCAGTTCAGTTATAAGCACACCTGGTTAAGAATTCAGTCTGCTTCAAAGCATCAGACCGCCTCACGTGAGGTCTGGTATTTCACAGAAATCATATTATTCCATTATGAAGTCCTTAGGTTAAGAAACGTTACTATATCAATAAGATCTACATATTGTTTCCCACTGACACTAATTAAGTATTTAGCTGTAATCAGTGGGAAAATGTATGATTTATTAATTCTTTTCAAACCCGTTATAATGGTAACTCAATGGCAGTAATTCAAAGATTCGAGTTAACTTCCCCGCACCCTTGACGAGGGAACAGAGGAAGATGAAGGCAGCTGTGCGCCAGCAGAGCGCTATATAGTCTTCAACATCCAACCACATGTTTTTGCAACACTAAGTACAACAGCACTGGGTATGAATCACTGTTTTGTTTGTTTCTGCTTTACTTCTGATTTTCAAGTAGTCATGAGTGAAATACCATGCTCAGCCTTTCAAGCATTATGTAAACTCCAGAATAAGAGACAGTTCACTGGTTAGGACTGCAACTTGGAACATGTGCTGCAGCAGTACAGCTCTTCCGTGCAAGCTCATTTGCTTTCTTCATCTGGGGTCTCCACATGTAAAATGAAGAACTTCCTCTTTCTTAAGACTCATGCTGTGTGCATTATTTTCAGATGTTCGGGTGTACTTGACCTTCAAACCCCTAGTTTGGGCAGGAATTTCACCAATTTCTCAGACTACACTCCAAACACCTGCATGCTGCTATGTCAGACACAAGCACTCCAAGCAAGATTTACTTTATGCTCTTTAGTGGAATACCATAAAAACCCTCTCCTCAAAGACATCATTACCCGTGGCCTATTTCCAAGATTTTCTCTCTTTTTGCCCTAATTTGTACAAAAGAACCAAGAACATTCTTCTGGCCTCTCCCACCCAATTCTACACCTTCATCCTACAGTCGCTGCTTTGTCGTTACCAACTTCTATGTCCCAAGTTTCCCCTACCTTAAAGAAAAACTCAAATGGTTTTACATGTCTGGGTTAATATTAACAGGCCTCACGTCATAAGACTACCAAGTGAGTCAGCATAATAATCATATGCCTGAGCCTGAATCCAGATAAAAGATCTGTAGAGCCTTATTCAATAAGAGCAGAAAATTCCTACTTGGCTCAGCTTTTTCATGGCTGTATTACAATCTCACACTATGCAACTCCAATTTTCCTGAGGGAATGTATTTTTTTGCTGTTCTTCTAAACATAATACTAATCTCATCATGTATTTGTCATGTCACTCTTATTGCTTCCAATACTTTTTTGTGCACCCATGCATTCAATAGAAAACAAAGCACGTCTTATTACTGTACACTTCACATAAAGGCTACTAAGGTCATGACCTCCACAATATTCCACCTGTGGTTTTCAGCAGCAGGACACCCTTGTTCTGCTAATAGTCTTGCAATACACAGACACCATTTTGTTTTGCGTAACAGCTCAATTCATCACATTTAATGGAAATTTACTTATACCAAAGACTAAAATTAACTCACAAGAAAAACAGAACACATCTCTCCCCACTCTGCCACTCCCTCCTTCCACAAACACCACTGCCACACACAGATACTCTGAAGAGCTGCTATGTAACTAAACCTTTTTTTGGAAGGTGATTTGAAAGAACACTGCAATTTAACTTAAAAAGGAAATTAAAATTTGCCAGGGCTGGAAAACAAAAATCCAGGCCACACTTCAAAAAAACTCACAACAAAACAAAACATGCAGAAAGGTGAATGCAACTGCCTTTATCTTTGCTTTATTCAATGACGATAAAAAAATTTCAAGTCCGAGATGAGATAATTTTATCTTTGTATCTAAAAATATAACCTCTACTTTAATAGAAAACTTTTTATACTGGATGTAATGGTAACACAAGTGTCAGGAGTTTAAAGAAAGACAAGACATAGGCCCTTAAACTCCTGTAAAATTTCTAAAGAATATTTCCTTAACCTACATCCAGGTCTGAATCATTCTTAAAATATTTCACTGACTACAGGAGAAGATGTAACCTCTTAGCAAGGGCACTTAAGTTGGCAGCTTCTTGTTAGGGGACATGAAAGCCCCCCAATACTAGGAATTACTGAGCAACACCAGGGATCATAAGCCTGAAGGGCACCGGGAAAAGTAAGTGGGAAAAGAGGGGAAAGCACGCAGATCCTCTCTCTGTACTCTTCAGAAGGCACTTCTACATTTGCAAAGATAGTGAGCGCTGCTGAGGTTGAGACTTATTTTCCTGGGACTTGTCAGTCCTTCAGCAATGCTGCTGAGTGCTAGGTACTGTGACGGCTCCATATAGGGACTGATGCACAGAAAGTGCAAGGTAAAGACAAAATACTGAAACAGCAGGGACCGTGGAGAATATCCGCCACTGCAAAACACGTCAGAAAAGAGTGGAAAGAGCCTCCACATTTCCAGCACTGCCCCAACAGAATTTCAGTCCCTGCGAACATTAACCAGTTCTTTAAGAACACGAACATCACAACACAGCACTGTGTCACCCTACTTATAAGTTCACAGGTGATTAGTATAAGCCTGACAACAGGTGTTCAGGTTTCAACTCCAAATCTGCTCTTAAAACATTTTGAAATAAATATTCCTACTTTCCATGTCTTGAAAGAAATTCCCTCCCTATGCCAAAAATAAGCTTCATTCTTAGGCCAAAATGTCTTCTTATCGCAAGTCACAAAAGCAGTATGAAAAACATATCTCATTCTGGGAAGCCTTTAATTTATATACACATTTTTGCCTTGAACTTAAAAAGAAAAACAAACAAACAAAAAAAATCTCCAACATTCTAGACTAGCATGTTATTGTGCCAGAAAAATTGACAATTTAATTTGTCTAAATTTAGTATGTGGGAAGAAGCACATTTTAGTGGAGCCTAAAAATATAGCTTCAGCCTTAAATTAAAGGGACAAGAAATTTCCTATAAGAAGTACAACAGCTTCCCCAAAGAAGTCAGTCAATTTTGCAAGTCAACTCAGTACTTTTTATATATACAGTTCAAGGTCAAGGGGCAATCCTAGTTCATATAGCCTGACCTCCTGTACATCAACATGCTGTGACATTACCTTTGATTACTTCTGGTTTGAGCCCAATAATGCATGTTAAACTATGGCAGAACTCCTAGTCTTGATGTAAAGATTCAGGAAGATGGATAATTCACCATTTCCTTTGGTACTTGATCCTAATGCTTACAGATCAGTCCATTATCCACTACTTCTCTGTCTATATAGGTAAGAATTGTTGGGCCTGTTCTTGTATTTGCCGAAAAGTAGTGCTGATTTGTCGGTTTCTGAGTCCTGAAGTTTCTCATTCTTCCGCTCTTCCATTTCTTATTAGCTTCACTTAATATGCCTTTACTTCTTAGCTGTAAGACATAGCATCTGACTGAATCAGAATACATTATGTTTGAATACAGGCAGGATCAGTATAGATAATTCTATATTACTCCCTGCCCTCATTATTTACCGCTTTGGTAATCTTTGTGTCATCTGCAAATTTTATCACAGTTCCATGTACTTCAGATCAATGATGAAACTGTTAAACGGTGTCAAGCACAGTGCTGATCCCTATGGAGCTGCACTCTGTTATTATGACTAATTTTTTAGGTTTGTCAGTTGGCCAGTTCTTAATCCTTTTAACTTGTGCTTCACTGATACAGGGCAGTGCTATTTTTCAAACTGGAATGTCATGCAAGGAGAAGAACTGTCTTCCTAAAAGGGCTGTTACAGCTACACCTTCACCTTTATCAGCCAAACCTTTGAACTTCTTTAAATATTGAAATTAAGCTTGCTCAAGATTCATTTCCTGTAAAGCTACGCATACTGAGAATTACATCCCTATTGCTCAATTCTTTGTAAATCAGTCTCTGGAAAGATTCCCAATATCCTTCCCAGGACTGAAGTCTATATGTTCAACTTGTAGTTAATTCCGAGTCTCTCCGTGTCTGCCTCCAGAACAGAAGATTTCTGAACAGAAACAGACATGGGGAGACTTGGAATAACTATGGACTGAATATCTGATCTTACCACGTTCTTACCATTAACTGTTCTTACCATGTCCTCTCCTGAACAGAAAAAGACAGGGTAAGAACAGCTTATGGTACAAGTGCTGATGCATTAACACAGTTAATGACGTGATTTTTTTTTTTTTGGCAAGGTCTTAGGATATTAGGATACAGCAAAATGCCTTTCAAATTCATGTCCACTGTAGACGAAACAAGTTCCCCTTCTTCTGACCAAACTTTTTGAACCCTATACAGAGGCAACTATAGGATTTTAACATCTTTAGTTTGTCTTCAGAAAGGAGACTGTGGTAACTCGGCAATAAATTCTGTAAGAATCTGAACGCTCCTCACTTTTCTGAACTTCAGATGCCAAATAACATCCGAATACTGCCCTTTAGCATCATTGTCCATTCACTCATTTCTCACCACTGTATTTCATTCTGTACCATTGTGACAATCCCAATGAAGAGAACCGCCAAAGCGAACACCTCAAATTGTGCTAAAGTCAAGAACTCATATAACCTGTTGTTCAGAGAAAGGCCATAGATCAAACACATTGCTTGTGCGTACTGACCATCCAAAGGGTCACGCATATGCCAAAGCTCCAGCAACATGGCTCAAGTAACATTGCACCTAAAAAAAAAAAAAAAAATCCCAGACATACCAGCCCATTTGGCCCTGCTCCTTATCTCTAACTGGAGGTAGTAGCCAAGGTTGGTGGTTGTGATCTTGATGATAGTACGTGGCTATTTGCACCCTCAATCTACAAATCAGACTAAGCTGTGACAGAGCTAAGGCTGTTGTCTCTCAAGCTCCCCCCAGAGAACTATACACACCTCCAGCTTAATAAGAGAACAGCCCAAGGAGTTTTCTGTCAAAACATTAATAAGTATGAAAAGAGAAAATACCATGAAGCTATCCATATTTGATTAGTTTGATTGATCCTAATAGTTACAAACAAGTTTTCATTACCCAGTTCTGTTGAATTTTTAAACAAAGACCCCAAAACATGCCATCCCTCTAGATGCTGCGTTGCACCTTCCTCCCCTATAATCAATCCTAGAGTAGACTGCAACTCAATGTGAGGGAAGGCAGCCGACTGAGCTGTATGTAATTACCCATTTGATCCTATTAAGACACCGAATTCTAAAATTACAAGGCTGAGGACTGTGCATTGGTAGACTGCCATATACATAGGTACTCAAGCAACTTCAGCCTGAAAAGCTACCTACAGTTAGTAGTTCAACTCCTCTAAAACAAACCGATACGTATTACTTAACATAATGCATTACAATAATAGAACTGTTATGCACAACTTAATCGCTTTTAACAAGGTTAATGCAGAGAACAATACAAAGTAAAACTCTAGGAATGTAAAATATCCAAATATATAATTTCTTTTTAATGTCATTAATGAGCACATTAATGCATAGGTATTAATTTGACAGGAATACATAAAATACATGTGTGAATTAAACCTACTTTTGAGGAGGTTCAAGAACTTGATTTTTCATTGTTGAATATCTGAAATCTCTACATAATAATTCATAATGAAAATTATAACAGCTTAACCCATGTTACTGTATTGAAGCTCAGAGAAAAATATTCAGCACCACAGAATTGTACAATAAACCGTCAGAGAAGAATTTGGCACATTGTGTTAACAGAAATAGTAAGATACTTGATTTACAATCCCAAAGAAATCTGGTTATTTATCTCAACTCATGAGGAAAAAAACTTCATTCTGAAAAAAGTACGCACATGTTACCACAGCTTTCAGATAAACATCTCTATCAATCCTTTTATACTCATTTATGTAATTTGCTTCTTTGCTACCTCATTAATAGATGCCAATAGCCTACTATTAACCTGAAGTCCAGAATTATTAATCACAAATAACCTACATTTACTTTTAAAACTTTTTTTTTCCTACTAAATTCAATATATTTGTGCATAAACAGTGTTATATTAAGCATAAAAGGCAAGTAGCTCAGAGTCATCTAAGAGCCAGAAAACATTTTACACCAGGTCTCCAAAATTTGACTGAGTTCCATCCTCCTCCCCAAAGGACAGCCAGCTCCCTCAGGAAGGGGAAAGAAAGAGTTTGCAGCAGACTCTGAACTTTATGCTCTCTTGATCAAAGGACCTTCAAAGAAGTAAAACAAGAGGAAAAACAGGAGAGATGAAGGCATTTGGTTGCCACCAGTTGGAAGTTTTATTAAGAATAACACTTCCGTGGCTGGAGAAACAGACAAAGATCAAGCTATGAGGTAGCTGAGGTACTAACTGTTTACATTAAAGCCAGAGCTACTCTAACATCTTATTCTTCTAGATACTATAAAATGTGATGTCTTGGAAAAACACCCTCCATTAGTTGCTGCCCTGCCTGTAACGGAAGTGAAGAATGACCAACCAAGAAAGAATTTTTTATTTTTTTTTTATTAAAATCAAACTTTCTTGGCAACTGCAAATAACAAACAGTATTCTTGACAACCATAACTACCTGAACAACCAGAGGAGCTCAAAAACTGATACCGTTGCTCTGCTGTCTGAGTACCATAGAGCAGCTAAAGCCTCTTGTGTAGGTCTGTAAGAAAAACACTTTCATGGGGGGTGGGGAGGGATGATGGGGATCAGTGTCTGCATCATAGCGGGAGAGGTTAATCTTGATTCTAACTGCAATTAAGCAGGGGTTTTTTTGCACAAAATGAAGAAGTAAAAATTCATAGTAGCGTGAAATGAATCGAATATCAACTTCAAATTACATTTTTTGCTTCATTTGGAGACCACCTCATCCCTTTTAATAATACCAGGAAAACAGCATTTGAAATCAAGTAGTAAAAAATCTTAATTATGAAACAATTATTTTTTATTAACCACAGAAATAATATTAAAAATCCTATTCTTTCCTCAGAAAGCACTATCCAAACTAATTCAGAAAGATATCTGAATGGAGGGAGGAAGAGTACAAATATACTTTTGACTTAAAAACTGTCCTAGAGGCACCTTTTTGTTTCAGTGGCAAGAATTAAGTTCCATGGGTCTTTGGCATACAATGTTAATAATCAATTAATAAGGATTTTTTGTGAATGTTGTTGGACTGTCACATTACAGTTTCAGTTATACACAAAGACATCAGCAGCTTGGAGTGAGGCAGGAGTACCGAACTTTAAAGCCACTCACACACCAAGCCCCAAACCCTTCTATCATGAGCCATCCTAGAAACCAGCAATGACAGCTTACATCAGATGGTAACACACCGTCAGATGGCAAACCCGCTGTTTGCAGTATTAAGCTAACATTTTAAAATCGCACACAAGAAGTAAGGACATAACACCATCAAGTTGGTATGGTAAAGGTCTATTCTTCTCCAGAAGTTAACAAAAATGACGCCTCAGAAAAACAGTAGTTAAGAAAATGTTTAAAAACTTCTACTACAGTTATGATTTCTTCGTATGATAGCCATATGAAAAAGTATACTTAACATATATATATTATATAGAATATATGTTATAATAATATAACCTTGTAACATATGTAACAAGGTTACACAGAGGTAACGCATACAATCTGATATTAAATGCTTCCTGCTAGTTGACTTAATTGATTTCCAGTATTTCATATTTCCACTGTGTTTATCCCTGCTCATCTCATGAAGGACTTTGAATACTGCCAGTGAATCTGTGATACTACTGAATACAAGATGATACTATTTATGTTTATTACCAGCTTGAAGAAAGTGTGTTGAAAAAGAAAATGGGAACTTGTATTTTCACGGCTTACTGTACTGGGCTAACCTAGCTAGCTTTATATTTATATAACTTTGTATATACTGTTACAGTGCTGCTTGAGCGAAGAAAGGTTTGGTTTAAAATAAACATGAAAAGCTGAATAAGGTGTAAAATAAAGCAACATTAAAATACAAACTTCTCAGTTAATAGAAAGATTAACAGAGAACAAGTCATATTATCACCAAAATTTAAATACAAATATGTAAATATCAGCTAATATGGATCACTGCCAACATTTAGTGAAAGAATATCCAAATAGTCTAGTATGATACTATACTATATATGCAGCCTTTGCAAAAACAAAGAAGTCATAAAGTTAAAGAGGTGAGGAGTACCTTGGTGGAATTTAAATGCTTTGATCTGACAACTAGGTTCAAATTCTAGAAACTGCAACAGGATTTATGACCCATGTAAGACTTCCGCTCTCTTTGTGCCAAGAATAATATTAATTTATTTATTAATGAAAGAGCAGCACAGTACAATTGACAAGCATAAAATTATGCAGAAAACTATTACCGAGACTGCTAAAAGAAGGAAGAAACTGAGAAAAATAAAGCTTTATGTATTATCCTAAACAAGTCCACCACGCTGTACGATCCAGTCTGTAAATGACTTCCAGCCCCAACTCATCTCAGAATCTGTCCTTTTTTCATGGTGGACGGCTAGCTATTTGTAACGGACATTTGTCTGGGACCAGGAATGCAGGAAATAACTTTATCAGTGTTTGCCTACAGTCGAGCGTAGCTAGTACTTAACTTTAAATTATCTAAATTCAGCATTAGTTGCTTCGGAGCACAGCAACACAGCATCCTCCTCAAAGAAATAAGAGGAACTAATCCTCAAGGAGCTCCATACTGCCAGACCACTGCTTCCCCGACCACAGCCAGCAGTCACAGATAACTCTGACATCTCTAATAGCACAAGTCAGTTGACTTTAGCTCTGGCTGTACCAGCCTGGAGCATGTGAAAGCGGCCACCTCCGAGAGCAGCCATAGCCCCAAGCCCAAGGAAGGTGGCACATACACAGTCCTATCAAGACTAAGAAAGTCAAGTGGGATTGACTGTCAAATCCTTGACAGCTTTACATCTCAAGCTTGTGCTTCCACAGCGCAGTTTTCAAAAAAGCTTATTAATACTCCACCAAACACAGACGCATTTTAGATGACCAGAAGCCTATTCCCGACACCATCATATTCACCAGATCTGCCAGTCAATCACCAACCACAGTCAATCAAAAAGCCTTTTTCACAGAACAAAACTCCAACTTTGCAAAGCCAACCCACGCTGCAGCCTGCCCTTGTAGTCACTGAGCAGTCTGGTTGCTCTACAAAGTGCAGGTTCCTTAAAAGATGGGCCTCCACACAAAAAACAGAACGGTGAGCAGGATTGCTCCCTTGTATCCGTGTGCTCTTGCAAATTGAGTCTGTTCCCATCTGCCCAGCAGCCCCAAGGTGAGCATAGCAGGGATAAGAACTAAATAAAATGTCACAGGCAAGACAGACACTACAAATAGCAGTACAGGTTCAGCAAGTAAGCGTAGATCATATGGATTTCAGGTGCACTTCAGTGTGATGCGGTGAGCTTACAGGGGTAAATTGAGCATCTAAACTCTGGTTTCCACAGTTCTCTCTGCTTCAGTAAAAATGGAAAAGTGAATATAGAATTTTAGCCTGACTGTATGTTGAAAGTTTATTCTATAAAAGTGTCTTTAAAATATTAATGTACTCATACTTTTTTGTTTCTTAGGTTTGGGGTTTTTTAAACTAATTCAGACACCTAAATAGAGAATTAAAAATTTGGGCACATGCATTTGAAATACTCTTTGGAGCACCATACACAAACCAGCAGGCAAAACACATTTGTTACTATCTTCGACAGATACTATAATAGATAATAGTTCATTTATTGAGCCAAATATTATTTAACATTATAATAATAGTCTACATTAATGCTGTTCTTCAATTTATTTAACTGTTTATGATGTATAAGCCAGAAGAGCCTGGGATAAAAATTGAGAAATCATTAAAAAGAGAGGAGAGAGTAAAGCAATTTCTTAATAGTTAATTTTATCTTCTGATTTTTGTTTTGCCTGGCAGATGATGGGTTTATACTTCCTCACATCAGAAAATCCTATTACAGGAATTTCTCCAGTGCCCCCATAATTTCTCCTCCTTACAATTTCCCACATTGTCTATCTAAAAGTTAAAATAGTAAAAATAGAAAAGGTAGTCTCTCTGTCCTACAAAACTTCCATCCCGTTATACCCTTACAGCAGAGACCAGAGAAGATGACCTGGAGATCAGTGGAATGGAATGGAGTGATCCTTTCACTAGCTAGGTGGAAAAGATCAAGAACTGCCTTACTTCTTCAAAGATGCTTTTCACCATCTATGCTCATGACAGTTTTATTCTGGGCCAGCAAATAGCCTTTTTTGAAATGTAAAATTAATATGCTCTGTGTTGATAAAGTAGACTGAAGAACAGACACTTCTAACAAAACTATCATCTTAGAATAAGCATTCTTTTTTGCATAATAAATCAATATAGATGGTTGTCACAGAAGTGAAACATCAAGCACTTACAAAAAGACATGTAGATGACCACATAGGGACACAAGTGTGGATAAAGCATTGTATATTTACTGCCAGAAAAATAGTAAAAAAAAAAAAAAAAAAAAAAAAAAAAAGAGGACGATACTTGCACATACATTCACAGATACATTCATATAGAGAAATACAGACGTACCAGTTCAGTGGAGGGGAGGAAATCATAATGTCATTTGTCACATCTCTGTGCTGAAAGATAATCTTTTTCTCAAAAAAGCAAACTTAAACTCTATCTACAACTATCCTGCATATTTATGTACTTTGCAGTCCACTGCATTTTTTTCAGCAGATGTATTTTGCTATGTACTTATTGTTTCATTCTGCAGTTTTCTAATAATGGGACTTGTAATAATTTCCATTTTCAGCAAGTACCAAATAAACCTCCCATTGCTATGTCACTCTACAACGTTGGTTTATAGCCTGTATAATCCAAAACAACCTTCTACTTGTAGAAAAACTGTACTAAATCCTTGTAGAAGAAAAATTTAAAATGAAACCCATATATTTCCAAACAATGTATTTGAAACATTCTTTTTACTTTTATGCGCAGACCTAAGCTCAGAGCATTCTCTCTCTCTAGCAGGAAGAGAGATTATCACTATCACTTAAATCACCACAAGAAATACTGTTCCAATTCTACTTAGGTGTTAGTGATGTTATCAGCTCCTACAAGAGAAAGAAAATTCAGGGGTGGAGTTTGGCAAGCTTTAAAATAAAGGTTTTTACACCTAAATCTTAATATAAAGCTTACAGACTTGATTCATCACTGATTAATGGAACTGACTATGCTCCAACCTTCAGCTAAATCACAGTTAAAAGGCAGAGGAGAAGATATAGTTATGCTTATGTTACAGAAATTGAAGCATTTTTGTCCAATGAATAGCTATCAAACATCTTATTTGAGTTTATCCATCAGATACAGGAAATACTTACGCAAAAGCGAGCTAACAATATGGAATAGGAAGGAAAACAAGTTGAAGGATAAAATGTTACATTTCTGTAACATATGATTGTGTAGCACTATCTTCCAGTAGTTTCATGTCATTAACACAATCTCTTTTTCATCAGAATATGAATTTTTATGATGAAAGTCTTTATGTAACACTAATCTTTCTATTATGACCTGAGGGAATATACTGTAATAATATTAGAAATCTTCATTTGTTTCTTCATTCAGTGATTCAAAGATGATGTCCTGGTTTAAACAGAATTAAATGACTAAAAAAAAAAAAATTATATTTACGGGCATTATGCCATGCCCTTTTAACTTCCCCTACACAGACCAACAGCACAACTCACTTACTGAAGGAAGCTAATACCCTCTGAGACAAACTGTCACAGTATTGTAATCGTTTACCTGATACCCTAAGTTCACAGCAACGGTGTTGCACCATGGAGCAGTAAGTTGGTGGGAGCCCCAGCGCTGAGGGTGTGCTTCTTTCTAAATGCTGGACAGCTAGTAAAAGACTCAAGAGGCAACAGAAGCGCTCTTGTACTAGAAACATTAGGTCAAGAATCTGGAATCGGGCTAAAAATCTGTTAAATAACAGCAACCGCAGCAGGACCCTGTAAAACTCAATTCTTGCCATGTAAGCACTCTTTCTTCTACTCCCTTCAAATGAAACACAAAAACAATCCAAAAGCACACAGACCGATTACTCCACTTTTAGAGCTAGGGTGAAGCCCCTGGCTGCTGCTTAAGGACCTTTGGAGAATTAAAGGGATAAAGAGTATGAATGCCCCTCCCAACTCTTGATAAAATAGGGGGAGGAGGGGGAAGACTATGTGCCCACCTTGTTCTCCCCCTCACTGAGCATTAACCTGGTCTCCTCAAGGACCAGTTAACCCCACCTGCCACCTCTCGTCTAGTTTTTAGAGTCTGATATGCCCCAACTGCACTGTAAATTAGCAAGTCAATTTGGCCCTCAAAAGATATGTATTTGCAAGGGTTAACAGAATTTTAAGGATTTTAAGTCATACTTTCCATTGGCTAATCATTACTCAGCTTGAACTCCTGATGGTGAACTCCTTGACACTAATGAGCCTACATCTGTTCCTCTAACTCAAAATTACTTTGCTCTATGAGCTACTTTTATTAGCAGACCAATGACCATAATGAATTTTTGACAACGGACAGCTATTCAGCACAAATCAACTTAAGCAATTCTTCCATCCAGTTTAACTGTATTGCGTTAGAGGAAGCAATTGATTACTACTGTAAACCTGCGCCTCCCAGGCAAGCTGATTTCTTCTCATGCTCAATTTACATAACCAAAAAAGCAAAGAAACACACATCCCCTACCCCACCCCCACCGGGTATGGATAGCCAGATCTATCTGTTATTAAGTAAGCAAGGAAGAAAGAAAAAAAAAAAAAAAAGAAAAAAAAAGAAAAATCCGTATTTCACTGAAAGTCACAAGGTTAGGTTATAAAGCAGATTAATTAAATGAAACAAAAATATAAATACTAAAAGCGAGCCTGAACTACCTCATCTAAATGACCTACAGACGTAAAGATACTAATTGGTCCCAACCCAAGTTTACTGTAAGTAAAAAGGCGTATAGAAGTCCAAGTGTTGCTTTTTTCCCAGAAGTGTTTAAATGATTTGGCAGCTGGCTGTAGAGGATCTGTTTCTCCCTCTGTGAGCAACTTTTAACAGTAGCAATACTCGTATGAACAAAATGGAGAGACTGGAGCAAAACATTCTGTACTTAAATATATTCAGTCAGGACTTGAGAAAGCTGGTTAACTTCATGATCACTGACAAAGCTCCAGAGCTGATGTCTTCTCTCACTTATTTTGTTCAAGTGACCACAAATGAGGTGGTAACATGTTGTTTCTATCAGTTTCAAGTAGGTTTCAAGTAGGTTTTAACCACTGAAGTTTACAGATATACCTCTTTTTTTATATATACTTAACAGCAAATGGAGTAACAAATAGGTACAGGATAAAAACCAAGCTGTATGTCTTGTGGTATATGAAATATGGTATGCATTATCACCTAACTTCCAAAGAAAAAAAAAAAAAAGCCTCTCTAAATTCACCCGCAGCTTTCAATCTCAAAATAAAACCATCTCCTTCTCATCTTAATAATTTTAGACTCCCTTTTACACCCCAGCTGTAAAGCACAGGGTGGTGATGACACTTCAACTCCAAGGTACATACACAAACTCAGAAGCAGAACACTAGGTGAAATTTATGGGTCAGATATGTCAAAAATACCTTATGAAAAATCATTTCCTCTTACTAATAGTCTCTGAAAGCTCATAGGCATTGTCAGATCTTTTCTAAATTCAAACCACAGTGCTGATCTGGATATTCATTTGCATATACATACATACATATTGCATATTATACGTGCAGATGCTGAAATATGTTTGTGTAAAAGGCAACCTATAAACCCCCAAGACACAGATACTGCTGATGTCTGACACTTGACAATGTCTAAAACAGTCAGAATAAAGGATTCCAAAATTTATTTCAAGAGCATTTCATAAGATGTCTGAATTTAAAAAGTCATGGTTACCAAATAGGCAGCTGACAGTTACTTCTTGTGTAATGTATTTCAGAAATAACCTAACACGATCACAGTATCTCCAAACCTTACATTCTCATTAAGAAGTGAGCAGGTGGGTTTCAGAGTACATGAAAGCATCATGCTCCTAGTAGAGGTAACCTTTTTTGTCCTCATTAGGATGAGTGATGACAGCAGTGAAAAAAATGAAGCATTTTCTCTTTCCTTTTTCCTTCCTTTTCCCAGTATAGTAACAATAACCAGCAGAGAGGATTCTTTGCAGCAGATGAATAGATCCACACTGGTTTCATGGTTTAGTTTATTAGACAAGAAATATCCCAGGTTTTTCTATCTTGTGTTTGACTCAGGATGACATAAAAAGAAAATGCTGCTTGCTATTGCAGCATTTGATCCAAAATTCTTCTTTCATCTTGCTCGTATAACTTTGCATTTTGTCTTTCCTTCTATCATTCTTTCCAGCATCCTGCAGGATACAAATCAAACAGCATACCACCAGAAGGGCAATGATTGCAAGATTAATAGAACACACCAACAATCGTATGGCAAAAGACAGCAACTAAAGATAGGAAAGACCGTCCTTGTGTAAAATCAGCTGGACACTTAATTGAAAGTGAAATTGTAAGGAAATCAGAAAAAATGGGTAATTAAACCAAAAACCCCTAGAATTTTTGCTAGAGTATTTTAACCTTTTCCATGACAACTCATGTTATCAGAAGTAAATACATTTACACACACACACAAATGTGCCCTCCTAATATTTCCATTCTTCTACACTAATCATTACATATAGCTTCACTAACACCCATACCTTCCCAGAGAATGTAGAAACTGGAAGGCATGTGCCCATTGGGCCACTGACAGGCTTACTGGGTCATTCTACTCTGTTAGAAAACATCCAAGAATATTATCTAAAAGTCCACACAAGGAGAAAGAACAATAACTCCATACTGTTTCACAGGTTAAAAAAAAAGTCATACTTCCTAATCTCACTTCAAATTTTTCCTATTCTGATCAATTCCCCGGACAATTCTTCTGCCTGCTCTTCAGGTCCTTACGTAAATGGCAGAACAGACAGAATTTGTGTACCACCCCAGGTCTTTTCATTAACACCACAGCCACAGACTACTGGCTGCAGCAAACCCTTCTGACTTGGAAGCAGTAACAAATGCAAGGACAGGGAGAGCTTTGAGACCTCTCCAGTGTCAGAAACCAGGGGTAGTCACGGCCCATTTTTCATGGCCTGGGGGAGGAAAGTCAAGGGGTCCTCTAGCTTGTTCCAGCCATGGGTACAGCAAGGGAAAGAAGGCGGAAGAGTATAAAGGTGCTGATTCGTTCTCACAAATCCTCCATTTAAGTACAGAAAGGAACAGCCCGTTGCGTTTCCATTCATCATTATTTAATTCAATCTTCCCTCTACCAGTTCTTCTGCAAGCAGCAGGCTGAAAGGTCATGTAAGAATATATGTGCTGCCACAAAACTTGCAGAAAAAAAGGATAGCCAGAATCAAAACAGATGAGCCCAAAAATCAGCAAGAACCAAACTATGTTAAACTGCACCTGATACATAAAGTTAAAATTTTGTTCAGAAATGTTTTTGATTCAAAGATTCACAAATAACATTGCACCTTCAAGAGCTCGAAAGGCAAAAAACCCAGCGCGCTCTAACATGATAATAACAAAAGGTCTAAGATACGCCCGAGAGACTGAGGCTGTAGGCACTGCCATAGTAAAAGTAAACCAAAATGGTTCAAGGTCTTGAAAAAAAAATATAGTTGACATTAAATACTCTGCAGCATATCATAAGCAAGGGAAAAAAAAAAGTTTTATTTTCTTAAGTTTCTTAATGCTGAAATACAGTTCCTGTTCAAAAATTCTCATAAGACTTGTTTTAGTTTTGAAAAAGATATATTTTGTTTTCAATTAAAATAAAAAGCTTTCATTTTCTTTACAAACAGCAGTGACAAAAGCAAATATTTGCAAAATAATTGTGCATAAGAAAACAAAAGAGGTACTAGCATTAATTCCTACTAATACAGAATGCTAATTAGGTTGCCTGAAATTAATTTTAAAATATTAATTAGATTCAGTCACAGGACCATAAAATTAAGCAGTCTAATGTATCAACACTTGAAAAATACACTTGAACATACTTCCCTAGTGAGCAGTGGACTAAGCTATCAGCTTCTGTAATATTCAAACACCAACACCACTATCCACAGAGTTTCAACGATAGCACTTAGTTAACAGTTCAGAGAGTTAACAACTACAACATTGCTTTCCTCAATTTATGGGCAGTTCCAGCACTTCTCCTGTAGCTCTAGATATTGATGAATATTGGAATGAAACAACTGGCAAAGAGTAGTTTCATGGCTCTTGTTCAGAAACATGCAGGAGGTTTTGCAATTTATTTTTTATGCTGCAGCTACTGCTTCAGAAAGTCATAGGGTTGGACTCAAATTTTTCCTTGAGAGAAGCAGAGAATACGAGGAACAGAGAGAATAGCATATCTATATTTTCTTGCCCTCACCTATAGGCAGGAGGCTTTGAAGGAGAGGGTAAAGACATAACAGTAGTTCTGCATCCTCACAGATTTTGAGTTGAAGTAGGAGAGGCCATTATTCTTTTCTTGAACCACCACATTTCTTGAACGCCTACCTGCCTGAAGTGGCTATAAAAGTTGAACTCTTGCCTTTACAGACAGCACAAGATATGTCCAAGCATGTGGTATGGTAGAAACACCACAGCACTCTCTCTTCTGATGGGAGAGGTAAAATTCTTTATAAAGTACTGCTTCTGAACTTAACTTGCTATCCACTTTCACCCTTTTCCTCCCTTTCATCTGTCTTTGGCCAAGTATGTCAATTTTCTATCCCAATAAATTTAGGGTTTAACTAATGTAGTTCCAGGTCTTGAAAACCCAATCAAGCTCTTGGTAACCTTTCCTTTTCTATTTACCACATTATAAAAAGTTCAAAACATTGAATCTGAAGCTTCAAGGTTGCAGCCCATCTTTAATCTTCTATTAATAATTACAGGAGAGCAGCTCTGGAACATTATGATCTTTTAAGTATGAAAATTAGTAATGATTAGCATGGCCATATTTTACAAATAAGACTGTGCTCTTACTTCTGCAAGCATAATCGATAGTGTTCTTGTAAAATTTGGTTTGCTAAATCCACTGAAGTGGAGGGACTCGATAATTCACTTTTAAACCGACTTTTAAAATTTCCCAGCTGTCTAGTTCTCTACATTTGTCATGACAGACAAAGTTAAATTAAAAATTCTAAACTGTCACCCTAGGGCAAAGCTTGATAGAAAAGTGTAGAGCAATACTCTTTAAAACCAGTAACAAAATATATCCCAACACTATAGAGAAAACACGCTGTAATTTTTCTGTGTGCATTTACCTCCCTAGCCCTTTTTAATAGATGCAATTTTCATGAAATCTAATCACAATGCACAACTCAAATGGGTGTCTCACACTATTTTTTTTTTTTGAATAGTCTAATTCAATTGGTCACAGCAATGGAATCTCGTATTCATGAAGGCATGTGTTTAGGCACAGAGGTTAGATGTCACATCTGTGATTGATAATGTTTGTTTTGTGCTCTGCTATTCAATAACTCTTCACTTTAAGCAGCATTTTGCTTCTAAACAGGAGTGGGTGTAAGGACACTCAGCATAATGGAATGGGCCAGGTTTAATTCCCTTAATCACTTGGTCAGGGCAACAGAATTAACTGTCCACATCTGTTCCCTCTGAGTGCACATGCTTAGTTCTCCCTCTTATGCAATAAAGGAGCGCGGGGTCATGACACCACATCTAGCCTGCCTTTTCCTCCAAAACTGAACCCACAGAGAAAACCCACGGACTGACTGTGGATCGACACAGCTTGATTTTGGACCACAAAGTACTTGTGATGTGGCAAAACCAGCCCAACCTTGATCCTCAAGAGTAACTTTTTATATAATATGCTATATGCATCCAAAGGAAAAAGCAGAGCCGTTGTGCTACTTGTGAACAGACAGACAAACAAAAACTACACTAAAACCCTGACAAAAAATGGTTGCTTATTGAAGGTGGTCTTGATAGACCACTGAAAACAGACTATAACTACACTCATAGTTAGGGTGATCTGTTCAAACAGGTTCATAATAACCAATTTAGCCACAATAGTAAAGATGATGTTCAACATCATTAGTCACACTGATAGAGCACTCTGGATAGCTGCTTAACAAAGTCCAGGGAGGGTCAGATTCAAAAGAAAATTTGAAAAGGTATCATTTAAAATGGCAATTAATTCAGACCCATTGGTTCGTGCTTCTGTCTCGCCTCTGAAACCCTGTGTTTCTGTATTGCTGAGAGCAAGACGATGGAGGTCAGTTGCTCCAAGCCCCTGGTGTCCACAAAATGGCGATTACCGTGGTGCTCAGTCTCAACCTGGAGCCAGTAATGAGCCACCTACGCTCATCCACTTTCGACATTTGTATCAACTATGCCTATTTAAGGATGAACAGACACAGAAATATTAAGTTCAGAAAAAAACCAACAGAGTTCATGGTGGGAAACAAACACTGAATCACCAAAAGGGGAAGGGAGGAGTCACCAGCAGCCAGGTAAGTACACAGGGAGGAAAACATGGAGTAACAGACAGGGATCTTCAAGAAAATGACAACCCAAATTAATTTATAGGAAGACCTGCACTATTTTCTGGTGTGAGAAATAAAGTAGTTTTGAAGAGAAAGTAAGCAGCTTTCTCCTTTAAGGCCAAGGACTTCACAACGGGATTGGCAGTAAATGCTATGTTTCACCAAGAAGTTGCTCTCTGCAACAGGCATCTTAAGACATACTAGATGCAAAAGTAGAGACTGCCAGGAAAACCTACAGGACAGCTGACAGTAGGAAGGTGAGGGAGAACTTCCTGAATTTATTTCATTAAAAACCGATTAAGAACCTTTTTCCTCACTTACACCCTTTGCAGCAACATTTATGTTGTTTCGTTCGGATGCCGCGGCCACTTTCAGTTGGCATTTTGTCCTTTACCTGACTTGAGCTAAGGGTGATTTCAAGATAGCGGGTTAAACACAAAATAATCCCCTCTCAAGGCCGCGGCAGTCTATGAAATGAGGCAGGAGGTAAGACACCTCTTAACTCCCTAGCACACGATATTCCCCAGGGTAACCCACGAAACCGGGGGCTGAACGTGCCTGCGCAGCAGCCCCGCGGGCCCGGAGGGGAGCTGGCGTTCCGGGCAGCAGGAGAGCAGCCAGCGCGGTCCGGAGAGCCGGGTGAAGCACCGCGGCGCTGGGGCGTCGAGCGAGGCAGCAGGGAGCACGCCTGAGCCCCAGAGTCCCTCGGGAGTTCGTCGTACCAGCGCTGACACCTCACCTGCCCCGTGACTGCTACCGGTTTCTACACACGCACAACCCAAGACAACGGCACTTCAAAGCTGTCTGTGGACCTCTGATTTTATCACTATGGTAAATAATAAAGAAGTGCAAATGAGGATGATAATATTGCTTGTTTTACATGCAGAAGGTCAGAGAGCATGAATTAGTTACTCTCCCGTGTAGGCCACTGCTGCCTCTCTGACGGGGACGAACAGACTACAAAGGACACCATTTCCTCTCTCAGAGCGAAGGAGACACGTGGTGCTGTGATTCTGCCTCGTCTCGTCCACGAGCACGCTAACAGCCAAGGAATGCGTAGGAGAAAATAATCAGCTACTGTTTGGAGATAAGCAACATATTATTTCTCCAGGGAGCACGTGGGGGAACCAGGATGCAACAGCTGTTTTCAGTCACACTATTTCTGCCTCGGACTGCTCCCACTACGTACGCTGCCTTACTATGGCTTGAAAGGACTAGCCTATATTTATAAATATAGAGAGATAAATAGATATGTCTGTGTGCATGTGTGCATCTGGTTGTAATGTAAAAGTAAGGAGAAAATACCCTTCCCAGACACATTAATGCAAAAGTAAAGAGAAAATATCCTTCCTACATACATTTATTTTAAAGTGTGTGTGCTAGCATATTTTTATTTTAGAAAACTGGCTACTTCATCATTGGATTGTGTCCTTACTGCACTTAGCAGTTTGAAAAAAAGAAATTTATTAATTCAAGTGTAACTCACAGAACAAAAAAGTATTTATTTGAATTTTTAAACAGCCTGGCGATTCTCTTCTCTACTTCCTACTATAATATAATGCATGTTAAATGGAAAAATGTGTTATGAATGCAAATCCTCTCTAAGTGAAAGTGTACAGAAAGAGAATAAAGCTATTGAGCAAAGTCTAAAATAATTTTTCTACCAGAACAAATGAAAAGTAATGTTGCCAAAAAGTAAACATACCAGCAAAACCAGATTTAGGTAATAAGTCAAATCCTCTGACCTGTATATTTTTGTAAATTGATCTGAATTCATCCAGTGAACACCTAAAGACAGTACTTGAAACAATTTTTTTGTAACTGGAACTTTTAGAAACATTTGCTACAATATTGTGATGTGTATCTAAGACAGTGATACGTTTAATAGCATTCAGTCTTCATATATTCACACGCACTGTATACAGCAACCGTTTAACGATGTAGCTAAGCCAATTTAGGACAATATGCTCATTCACTAAGCTATTACAGCTTAGAATGACGTTCTTATCCACTTTGAAGTTCAACTTACCATTAATTGTTTAACACTAATAGAGTTCTGAATAAATAAAGTCAACAAATTAGAATGCTAGCTATAGTTAATTTTAATTAATGTTGCTGTGTGTAAAATCCTACTTTCATAAAGACTAAGATGGCAAAGACGACAGCTTTGCATTTTGCTAATGAATTTTGAATTCTTCTACTGCAAAACAACTACTTACCACTACCATCTTCACCCAAATAAAATATGGTCAGATAAAAATTAAGAATTAACAAAGAAGAACCTACATTTCATAGAAAAAAAAAAATCTTACTGACATTATTGAGTTCACAGCAAGGGCATCTGCATTGTAAGCCTTTCCACATATGTATGTATAGACACATACACAAATATAAATATAGTAAAGGTGACACATCTTCTTCAGAACCCTGATTTATATGGTTTCTAACTGCAATTTACAGTCGTCTTTTCCCAAGTCTGTGTTCTACTTCTTTCTCTCAAGTTTCTATATTCAACTTGAATCTGGGAGGGAAAAACAAAACAAATCAACCCACAACAAAACAAAATCAAAGCCAAATAATACAAAGGATTTTCATCTTTATCTGTCTGCCTGTATCTCTTGGTTATATAATCACAGCTGTAATCTCTAGTAAATGCAGACTCAATCAGATAGCACAATAATGCTGCGGAAGATGTCTCAAAGCTGTGATATGTTGTAGAAGCCAAACCGACTGTTAAAGCTTCAAAAAGTTTCCACCAAATGACCAAATGGGGATGCAATCCTTCAAATATTCTACAACAATAAGTGTAGCGAGACCATAAAACGTTAGCTTCTCCATCATATGTCTCGTAAATACTTGAATGAAATCCGAAAGAGAAATTTTTTCTCACATGTTTCTCCAAAATTATGCATAAGAGACTGTACCAAAACATATCCTCTTTGGTCAAATAACAAGTACTTGGGTTTTTTCTGTGTTGTGAATCAAATAATTTTATATTTACTTTGCTAAAATTAAACTGTTAAGTTTCTTGTATATGGTGAGAGCATACTCATTTGTCTTCCTGAAGACAACACAATCGTCTGTTGACATCTGCAGGTCAAGGAACATTTTATGAGGCTTTAAAGATCACTTTACCCCATATAATATGAAAACTATGGTCAAGATGTGTAATTTTACCTAATTTTCAAATGTTGTAACCTAACAGACTTAAAACTTAAATGTTCCTCCCGAGTTAAAACAGGAGATTATCTCATCCATAGAACTAAATGGTAGAAGTTTGGAGAAGCGTCCTGAGCATGCAAGACTGTGCAACCTAGAATAGAACAGCAAGTGCTACCATCATCTGCTCTGTTTCTATGTACTACTAAGGAGCTGAAGAGAATTAAGTGTTGCCATTAAAGAGAGAAATAAAATGTTATCGTACATAATAAAGTGACTCGAGAACACTAAGGCATTTATACTGTATGAATTCAAGTCACATAAACAAAGATATCCTCCAATTAATGGTGAACTCGGTGGATAAAGTCAGAAGCAGCACATCCCAAATGGAGGGTTACTAATGGATCTCCACAAAGCACAGGCTATAAAAGAAAACACTTCCACATAGTACTCACAATTCCTAGCTACCAAAAGGATGCAAGTTGCCAAGAACTGGTCCAGATGCAGCCTTACCTCTTTTTAACCTATAGACTGGTTAAAAGTGTAATACACTGGTAACACTGCTTGCAAAAAAATGCAAGAGTAACGACTTAGAAGAAAACAATAGAGAACTTACGACGAGGGAGTAGACCCAGCCTTTACTGTTCATACACAAAGAACAGGGAAGTCCGATGTTGTAGAGGTTTATTTAATACTAGATTTAATCCATTTTCCTTGAGTCTGAGGCAGAGCTCTTTGCCACATATTTATATGTAACAGCAGGTGTTTAAACACCACTTGCTAAGCATTCTGAAGACTCCACATTAGGCTGCTCATTTCTATTCAACAGGGCAGGAATCAAAGATGACTTAAAAATCCAATATAGCTATCATAGCTTTTTTTTTTTTTTTTAAGTATTATGAAATACAGTCTCTTTGAGAATATATTTTCTGTGAACTGTGAAAGAATGAAAGAAATCCATAGTACTTGCGGTCTGAATCACACACAGAATTCATATTTCTGGTAACTTCTTTTTTCTGAACCTCTTCACCTTTAACCAAGGTGATAAACCACCCACCTTTTATGACCAAGCTCATCTGAAATGATATGCTTGCTATGCAAATTTTAGATGATACTTGCAAGTGGCCAGGATAAAGAAATACCTCATTTTCTTCTGATCTATCAAAAGAGTTGGCTGCAGGTGAGATTAGATTTTTAAGTCCATTCATGGTATTTGCTACACTTACCACATCCATTGTGTGAGAGAAATCATGGCTACCAGGAAGCTTGCATTTTTGGTTGTGGAAGGGTATCAGAGCACAACTATCTGGGCTTCAATATTTCACTTGTAAGAACATGCAATAAACAAAAAGCCCACGCCCAGAGAATACGGCAATGAGAATATTTGAATAAACCTTGCTTCACCATTCCCATACAGCTTGGAAAGGCCCAGAATTCAAAGTGCCAGTAGATTGAGATCAAGTATGAAAGTTCATAAACTGTTCAGGAAAGACCTGTGACAACACACTTTGGTTTAAAAAGTTCATCCACAATACTCTATACATCTGATTTGGAGAAGCGCAGGCATATCCACGTGTATCTAACCTCCACATGTACTTTTTCCTCACTGGCTGTGGCCATAGACAAGGTACTCGCACCGAGACAGATAGATATGTCTGAAGCAGAAAGGCCATCATGTTTTCTCATGGTCTGCCAGCTTGTCACGGATTACAAAATGAAAAACCTGCTCCCAGGTATTAGGCATCCACTCTTTAATTTCTCATACGGGGTGCCATACCAATAAAACAATGATGGACAGACAGCACTACTGCATCGAGTGAGAGGAGAACACAACTCACCCTGATAACAAATCTAAGAATTCCTACCCTTCTGAATCAGCGTAATTCATTCACTTAGTACTTCATAGCATAGATCCGTTAGAGGGCTAGACCCCCAGCTGCAGCACGGCAGCCCCTTCTCTTATGACGGGCATGCATTATAAAGGCAACAGATACCAAAATAAAGTGAACCCTGCTGTCGCACAGAACTGACCCAAGCAGTTCTGCCAACACGCATGCCTGGCTCATGCTGCACCAGCAAAAGGTAAATATTAGATGATGACACCATGTTATGCAATTGGTTTTGACGTGCCTTGGTTATTAGGAAGCAGTGTGAACTGCTCAACAGACAAAAGTTCTGTAGTTTTCTGCATCACAGAGAAAAAAAAAAATCACAGAGAGTAGGACCATAACCAGTTCAGAGCCAGCAAGACCATTAACTCTGCCCTCTAACCTGCATGCCTGTCATTCTGCATGGCCGCAAGAATCAAACGTACCTACCATCAGCTATGAATTTGTAGCCTTCAGAGCAGCAGCTGAACAACATACAAATTTCCTTCTTAACATCTTACCTCAGAAAGCTCCACGTGCACCATGCTGAACGTATTAACAACACAACAGCTATTCCTTCCCAAACGAGGTGCTAGATAACTTCATTACATTTTTCCCACAACATAATCAAGGATTTAACAGTCATTGCGCAAAAATAATCACTACACTGAAGATGTATGAGAAACCTGTTAGGATAGGTTTTGACCCAAAAATGCATATTGTGGAAGTGTAACAGAGAAGCAAATTAAGAGACAAATGTTTTAGAAAATGCAAAAATAAATTAATAAAGCTTTAAGAGCTTTTTTTTTTAATTCTCTGACACAGTAAATTTATTTAAGACCTGCAGACTGCATCTATTTATTACCCTAGTTTTGTTACAGCAGTTAAATGCAACCTAATGAGGTACACACAGATACATTTTTTTTCCACAGCAGTTCTAACCTACTTTATTTTTAATTTTAAAAAATTGAATATTAAAACAATATTATGCATGTATAGTACAAAGAAGTACCATATTGTACTTTGTACTATACTGTGTTTTGGTTTTAAATTTTGAAATAATACATAACCCCCTTCTCAAATATACTGAATGGAAAAGAAATATTTTCAGATCAGTCATTCATAGCCTTTTAGTAACTGATGAAGATTTAGGGTTTTTAAAAAAAAGCTAGTATCTGCATTCCTTTCCAATGTTCACATACAGATCTTACACTGGCAAACAATTAATATTTTGGTATGAAAAAGCTCAACAGACATGATAGGAATTATTTATTTCAATAATAATTCTATAGTTAAACACCTCCTCTTTAACAAAGAATTTGTGTCAGACTTTCTCTTCCATCTTCATGGAACCAGTAATCAGAAACTTAACTTCCCATACTTACTTTTTTGAAGGAAATTGTATGTATACATGCATATCCTTCCAAAAGTTAAATTTATCTCAACACAGAAAAAAAATAACAGCCTATATGGTGGTGTGCTTTCCCCAGAATAGATTCTGAGCAGCAAGGATTGTCTGCCAATTCTTAACTTGAACTATACTTTTGTAGTATTACCCTCACTTTAAACTACTGATTCACAGGAAAAGGCAGTTTCATAATTTTTCTTTCAAGATTTGAGACAAATTTTTTTTTAGCTTTTATTCTGTATTTACTTTCTATCACTCGGAGAAATAATCACAGTTACCTAATGCTTCATAGATTAATGTTTTGTAGCTAACATAACTAGGCCATAATAAGAATCAGTATGCTATACAAAAAAAAAATTACTTTGTAGGTAGCTAATGGAAATTCACTTACTACAGAAATATCACTGGCTGGTGACAAACAGATGAATGATTCACAAACATAAACGAGAAAAAAAATATTCTACAAAAAGAAAACAAAACATTTGATTTTAGCCACAATTTAGAAATGTGTTTACAAGATGTTCTAAGACATGACACATTCCTCTACCTGTGTAACACGAAAAGCCTCACCCACTAACCCAAATCAACAAAACTACCACTACACCCCGCAGAATACCAGTGCTGCAACAGCTAATGATACTACAAACAAAAAACCTACAAACGTAGAAAAACAAACTCATGTCTAAAAATTCGATATTCTTGCATCACTAAGTTACTGATTTAGTCACCTACAGTAAAGACATCTAGTGGAAAGCGTTTACTAGTTCCAGAGCGATATATTCACTTGCATCGTGCCATCAGGTTATCTGTGATGGGTATTCAACCAGTAAGTAAACCAGCAAAATTAGTCTTCACACAGTTCTGTTTTAACTGTCAGGCTCAACAATGTCATCTCACCTAAGAAGTCTGAAAACCAAATGGGGCTTTGACATCATGCATCAAGCTAAAGCAGCATCAATTCCCTTCTTCAAGAGCCTAATAGACTAGGTCTGTTCTTCCAACAAATTCACTGAAATATCTGTAATGATCACAGCTCTGTCATCAGGGGTGAAAAAGCCTGCTTAACAAAACCTGAAAAAATTATTGCAAAGTTTGACAGATTTCTAAAACTAACGATTCAGTAGCCATTTGCTATCTGACCTTCATTAGAATTTTTTTCATTATCATGTTGCAAAAATCTATTACATTACTGACTGAAGCTATTAGTCACTAGAAAGCCACTACCATGTTCCCCAAAACGGGGAATCATCATTACCATTCATTTCAAAGGATAGCATTAAAAGAGACAATATTCAATATTTTTCTCGCTCATTCCACTGTAATTTATATTATAAAAGCATGCAGGAAGGTTATGTCGGCCTGGATGATCGGTCATTTTTTCTGAACCATTTTGTTTTCTAGGGAAAGCCTCAACAGTATCTAGGGCATCTGGGGATACCTCAGTGGAATTCAGAGTTCAAGTAGCCGTTCTGTAGTACTGATGCAGTTCTAGTCACAGAGGGCACCTATTTCCACATTTTAAAAGACAGTACTGGTGCAATACAGGGAAACAAGGAGAGAGGCAGGGCATTCCCTCACAAAGCTATTATAGCTTAAATCTTTCATCTTACACTATTTCATGTGCATTCTAGGGACTACCATGAAGACTTTGCTCCTATTATCCTCTCCTCACAGTATTTCTGTATGATCTAAAGCATGATCTACTTTTCTGTGCTTTTATTTCTCTCATGTCAGGTTCATTTACCAAATAAGGACACTTTCATTTCCTTTACATGGTATTTGCTGAAATCTCATTAGCTATTTGGCCGCTATTTTTAGGATACATGATGCCAAATGAATTGCCTGAATATACAAATACTCCTTAGTGCAAAATTTTAACTATGGAGTTAGAAGGTTGCTACAGCACTTACAGAACAGCTCAGCAAAACAGCTATCTTACTTATGATCTCAGCCTCTTTCCATCCATTAAGAGCTTCCTCAGGCAGGTGTCGTGGTTGAACCAGCCTGCAGCTCAGCCCCACGCAGCCGCTCGCTCGCTCCCCCCCGATGGGATGGGGGAGACAATCAGAAGTGTCAAAGTGAGAAAACTTGTGGGCTGGGATAAAGACAGTTTAATAGGTAAAGCAGAAGCTGTGCACACAAGCAAAGCAAACCAAGGACTTCATTCCCCACTTCCCATGGGCAGGCAGGTGTTCAGCCATCTCCAGGACAGCAGGGCTCCAGCACGTGTTAATGGTTACTTGGGAAGAGAAACGCCGTAACTCCGAACGTCCCCCCTTCCTTCTCCTTCCCCAGCTTTATGTGCTGAGCCTGACGTCATATGGTCTGGAATATCCCTTGGGTCAGTGGGGGTCAGCTGTCCCGGCTGTGTGTCCCCCCAACTTCTTGTGCCCCCCCAGCCTGCTCGCTGGTGGGTTGGGGGGAGAAGCAGAAAAGGCCTTGGCTCTGTGTGAGCACTGCTCAGCAGTAACAAAAACATCTCTTTCTTATCAACACTGTTTTCACCAGAAATCCAAAACATAGCCCCATACTAGCTACTGTGGAGAAAATTAACTCTATCCCAGCCAAAACAGGTCTATGTCCTTCTTATGTTGGGGGCCCCAGAGCTGAATGCAGTACTGCAGGTGGGGTCTCATCTGCATCATTAACAGGAGAATCCACTCCATGATCTTGCTGGGCACAGAGGTGAGGCTGACTGGCCTGTAGTTCCTCGGGTCTTCCTTTTTTCCCTTTTTAAAAATGGGTGTTATGTTTCCCCTTTTCCAGTCAGTGGGAACCTCCCCGGACTGCCACGACTTCTGAAACACAATGGAGAGTGGCTTAGCCTCTTCATCCACCAGTTGCCTCAGGACCCATGGGTGCATCTCATCAGGTCCCATTGACTTGTGCCACTTCAGGTTCCTTAGATGGTCTCGAACCTGATCTTCTCCTAATGTGGGCAGTTCTTCATTCTCCCGGTCCCTGCCTTTGCCTTCTGCGTCTTGGGTGGTGTGCCTGGAGCACTTGCCGGTGAAGACTGAGGCAAAAAAGTCATTGAGTACCTCAGCCTTCTCCATGTCCTGGGTAACCAGATCTCCCATTTCCTTCTAGCTAGGGCCCACATTTTCCCTAATCTTCCTTTTATCACTGATGTACCTATAGAAGATTTTCTTGTTGCCCTTGAAGTCCCTGACTAGATTTAATTCTATCAGGGCTTTGGCTTTCCTAACCTGATCCCTGGCTGCTCGGACAATTTCTCTGTATTCCTCCCAAGCTACCTGTCCTTGCTTCCACCCTCTGTAGGCTTCCTTTTTGTGTTATATATACATATGTATTTAATCTCAAATAGCACTAACTGCTATAATCCATTGTTACCATTCTCAAATTATCCAAGTTTTCAGTTGTCCTAACTCAAAATTGCAGTTCAGTAACTTGAAAAACACATTAAGTTTCTAAGAAACATACTTTGAAAAAAGTTGGAGGGTTTTTGTAGGCATCTGTTTAGATCAACCTATTTCTATTATAAAGTGCTAGTCCAGTACATTGCAGAAAAGTACAGCTGGGAGAGATGCCCACTACAAAGTTGTCTAGTCTGTCCACTAACTGCAAGACAGTATCAATGGTAATGCTATCAGACTAGATGGATGTTCGTCTAGTCTGTACTGTAATATCAGTAATGGTGAGGATTTCACAGCCTCTGCAGATATACTATTCCAATGCTTTACTATTGTTATTATTTGAAAGGGGATTTGGGGTTTTGTTTGTTTGTTTTCTCTAATTTCTAACCTCAATCTCTCTTGGTGAAAGCGATTCAAGCTTTAAGGAAGTCCTAAGTGGCAGCAGGGTTGTACAAAGGGTACTTGAAGTGAAGCACTGTGGTGACTGTGGAAAAGAACAATGATCTCTCTGGGCTGGAATTCCTGCCAGGAGGTGGGAAAACAAAGATGAGAAGGTCCAAGCGGAAGTCCTGTGGACCTCAAAACTAAGATAAACAGAACTCCAAGGTCGTTGAAGTGGTAGCTAGGAATTGGGGAGCCAGGTTAAGAGTTCCTCTGTGGCTATGTATTATATGTAGGTATAATGTCTTTGCCATTATAAGTCACGGCACTCAGAGCAGATAACAGTGTCCTGGAAGCAAGCTTTAGCTGTAACACACACACGCACACACACACAATGGGGAGTGGGTGGGGGAAGTCTATATAATGGTGAAAGAAGGTACCCTCTGCTAATAAAACTGCACAAATTCATTTTGCAAAGTCTTGAATAACTCATACGCAACAGACTTAGAGACATCTATAAATAAACCACTAAGGAAAAGCAGGTAGCTCCAAGGTATAACTCAGTTTTCCAAAAAACGTGCTTCTCATTGAGACACTCTATTCCGCTGTGAGCCACTATATTCCATTATCCACAGGGATAACGGATTAAGTCACGTGAAAAGACTGAAATAGTCCTTCCCAGGTATGTCCCAGGAGTAAGAGGAGCTCAGCTCGTGTATTCCAGAATTTCAGCTTTTAGTCAACACAGATCTTCAAAGATGGCAAGTGAATGGGGAACAAGATGACAGCAGGATTTTAGTGCTGCCACCCAGTTTTCATGTGGGAGAAGTGCGGGTGTTTCTACACTGTATGACATAGTCACGGTCACCAGTGAGGTACATCTGCCCTGCTCAACAAAGGATTTCAATCTTGTGGGAGTTTGAAGAGAATGGCTAAACCAGGCACTCATTACTCTACTGAACCTGAGCTTCGGTAATTGAAAGAAGAATATGGTCCCATAATGTGCTAAAAGTGAGCAGTGAACAGGCCACCTACCTACCATATATTTCAAATAAAATACAGCCATTTTAGTTAGTTCAGAAGAGTCTTGTCCATGTTCAGACTAATCACAAAGGGAGAATATAGCCTCCATAATGAAGCTGTTTATCTGAAATTAAAAATTGGATTAATTTTTCTTTCCTTCCTACACTACTGGAACCTCATCCAACTTCTATCATCTTCCAGAACACTTTCTAGTTGAAACATTTGCAATAAAAAAAAAAAAAAAAAAAAAAAATCACAACAGCAAAAGGTGTGCAATTAGCAAACCTAAAGACATGCATCTTTCCACAAAACTGATACGTTTCTGGCAGTAAATCCAGTTCCCATATGAATCTACTACGGCAGGTCTGGAAGGAAAGCACAGTTTGTAAGCTAAGTGGGTGAACTGACCAGCAGAATTTTGTCTCCTGTTCAGAGGCAACAGATCCAGACCCTTATCTGCGGGACCACAACAGCCCTTTTTCTAAGTGGAGAAAAAACCTATTTTTCAGTGCATTAGCTTATCCTGCACCACTGCTTCCCTACTAGAGAAGGATTGTTTTCCATAATACAAAAAGCTATTACAGATTTACTACGTGAGCAAACTGATATGTTGAATAACTGTTAAGTAGGAAAGATGAATAATAGCTCTATGGACTTCCAAAGTAATCAAAGTGGAAATAAACATTCATTTATAATATTTAGCATTTAGCTATAATCTACTGGTAATAGACACAAATAAGATTTCAGACACAGCAGAAGAAATGGCACCAAGTATTCATATGAATTCTGGCAATAAGATAATTAGTCAACTACAAACAGTAAACTATACCTGCAAAATCTTCCCCATCAATGTCATGGCTGAGGGGAGCAGGGTAAGGAAACAGGAGGAAGGAAGGTGGAAGGGAGAAAAAGCACCACCATCCAACCAAAGACATTCCTTTTACGGTCATGGCATAAATGTGATAAATTAACCACCCAACCACCTGACACAGAAAGCATTATTTTAAAATACACAGTGATATGCATACCGTGACTTCTGACACGGACAGACCTGTTTGTAGTAAATCTGGGGAATTATACTTCAAAATATTCATGAACTGACTGAACCAAGTCAAATAACCCTTGGTCATGGAGCTTATGTCTTGGAGCTTAAAATACAGCTGTGCCAGAGTTAAGTTTAGAGCAGGTAAGTGAAGTGAGAAGGAAGACAGCAAGAAAGATTTTAATCCACGGTTTTGCTAGCTCAGCACATGGACCCAGGAAACAGCACACCAGCCATAGTCCTTCCAGCTTCCCAATATTCTTTTTTGCAAACAAGGCAAGACACAGATGAGTAACACATAGCTGCTCTTGAATTACCAGTAGAGTCCCTAGTTTTATTTCTGTTTGCACCGCCTAAATGGAGAGCAATCTTAAACCAAGTATTGAGTGCTTTTTCTTTAACCATGGCAATTGTTTGTGTAATGTGTGGTGCCAGGCCCCACCTTTTTTTCTTTTTCTTTAAAGAAAAACACTTAGAAACAAAGACAGCTAGCCTCCCTACCCAGCTAAAAAAGTAGTCTGTATAAGCAAGGTTTGATCCAAAGTCACTATAATCATTGCGAGGCATCCATTAACTTCAACTGCCACAAATTCAAGCTCATATATATTTGTTGCTGCTTATTTTGAAAATAAAACTTGCTAGCTATAAATGATAGGTTCTGCTGTGCCAATATTATGGCCTACTAAGTACTAAACAGCACTTCATTAGCAAAATTAGTGACATCTAACCATCTTTTAAGCGTCCTTTCAAATGCATCAATTAAACTAAACTGCAAATGGACAATAGTGGGAAAAGCACATTCTAGTAGGGCTTGCCTTAAGCAAGTGACCCTTTCTCACACACAGTCTGAACAACAGGACAATAACGACTATTCACAGGATCAGACCCTAATATTCAGACATAGCTAATTCAGGCTTAACTGTCATTATATCTAAGTATTGTTATGTTGCAAATTTAAAGACACTCCTACTCTACAGTTCATAGCGACAAATTATTTGTTTTCATGGAAACTGCTTAAAGATTTTTGCAATACCCACCAGTTTTCAGCCTTACTAGGACTAACCCAATCTGACTATACCTAGGACTTCTAACACTTTGTTCTAGGGGTCAGGAAATTTTCAATAATCAGAGACTCTCTAGTATCCAGGGCTAGATGGAAAACCTTTGGCAAATGGAGGTACCACAAAGCAGCACTCACGGCAGCTTTCCACAGGATCTAAACCCCACACCTCATATTGCTTGCTTCCTTTCTATAACAGCAAGGGAATGAAAAAGTATTGTGGCTGTCTCCTTTGCGTGGCATCACCAGGGGAGAAAGGAACGACCATCTATGTTGGGAATATCAACAGAATCTGAATTCTGACTTTCCCTACGAAGGCGCTGAGGCAAACAGAATGACGCAGCTCTCCCTATTCCAGTACCCTTGTGCAAAGGGGAAAGGCCATCCAGAAGCTGGCCTTTAACAAAGTGGGGTACAATTACAAATCTTAATCTTGTAACAAATACTAAGTTCAAGATCTACAGAACTGACAAGTGACAGGCATTGAGGAAATGCATAAGCTGCTCCATAAAAGAGCAATCTATTAAGGGCTTATATTTTGGATGGTTTGACAAACACAGGGGGAAGTGATTACTGCTCCTTTAAAGGAACAATGCAGGAAAAAGAAAGACAATTTAAGCCTGGAGGTAGCTGATACAGAATGCCAGCTGAACTAGAGGAACCTACAGAGGCCCCTGGGATTGCTGGAGAAATGGAAGAAGAGTTTCAGTTAGGTAATTAGAGCTTCAATAGAAGAATAAATACTCTACAGGCAATCCACAGGTTCTTCTCACCTCTCGCCACTTCTTCTCTCCAGCAGTGACAGCTGCTGCAAAAGCGAAGGGAAAGGTCTCTCTCATTCAACTCATTAGTTAGTAATCCTCACCGGTAATACAAGAAGGAGCACAATACCGGGAGGAGCTGCCAGCCCTTCCCTCCACTGCTCCGAGGCAGAAGGCAGGGCTCAAGGTCTCCTAGGCTCTCACCCCAGGAACAGTGATGTAGTGGTGGAGCCAAAAGCCATAAGTACACTTTTGAAAGAGAAAAGACACACCCCAGGGCAGGTGAAGCAACATTCAGGTCACTTTTTTCCTGCATTATTCTCCTGCTCCCCCCTCTTCATGCCCTGAAGGGAAAGAGACTTCTGTTTGTAGACAGGCTCCCAAAGCAGGAGGTAGCACCTTGTTAGGGAATGATCCTAAAGGAGCAGGAGGAAGAGAGTGATGACAGTGAACCACTGAGGATTCACTGTTTCAGCTTTTTTTCGGTGACGGTAAGATCAGTTACCAACGGAAGGCATGTCGATTATCAATGTCGTGATCTGAAAGAGACTACTTCTCTCCTTTGCCCTGCAATGATGAAACAGTCAAAGTACCGTGAAGGTATTTCCACCTTCCAGAGGGCCTGTTTTAGGACTGCTGAAATAATTGTGACTTTGATTCCCTAGAAAAATGCTGCAGCAAGTTCTGCTGCACAGTGAGCCACTTAGGCATTGGTCCTGACCGCTGACATGATCTTCTGAAAAGATACGTTCTGTGCAGTTCCACTCTCATGTCATCTCTCAACCTCAAGGAGGTACCACAGAAGAAAGGTGACAATGTTCTGGATTTCAGTCAGCATCCCTTAGCAGGTAGGAAAGCTGAAAGAAAGACAGCTGCACAGCTTATTCTTTACTCCGTAGCTGGGGCCACTGGTGTCAGCTAAGATTTGCACTGGAATACCAGGTACTTCGGTAATGGTTAATAAAGCTGTGACCTCCAAATTTAGCACTGCACTAAGAGACTTTTTCTCAGACTGCTCTGTGCCCACAACAAGCAGCTGGAGAGAAAGGGAAAAGGAGAAGATTTAGGTTAGTCTCTATGCAGGGAGACAACTAAAGCCAGCTCACTTCTCAGGAAAAAAAGGAGGTTTAGTTCCTTTTGTGACCAAGGCTATATACAAATCTTTGTTACCATACCTTGCTTTTCAGATTATTAATAATCTACCCGATGGTCTACTTCCTGAAAAGACTTAACCACCAAACATACACATTTATTTCAGGTGTCTTAATTGAAATACCTAGATGCAGGTTTTTTTCTCAAGGATTTTCCACAGCTACAGATGCAAGATAAAGTCCAGAGGGACATTAAGAATTGACCTTAAAGTGAGTAAACCTAATAGGAAGTTTTGATCATCTTATAGGCACCCACTCATCTCTAAACAGTCAACTTTCTTTAAAAATCTGTTCTCTATTGCTTCACTTCCAATAGCGATCTGCACATTTACAGTTTCCTCAACAGCACTTGCCAGTGTTCTTCAGCTGATATTTAGGCCACATGTTCCCAAAAGAGAAGGAACTGATCGAAGCCATTCACCATGGAAATTTTCTGCATCTTCATTGCTAGCAGACCTTCATGTGTCACATGAACGTTTACACAAACTCAATCATGTTTTAGGTAACTGTACACATGTAATATAAACACTCAGACAAATCAAACTGGTACAAGGTTATAAAATTACAGATCCACTTTCACGGCACTGCTGTGTTTACTCACAGCTACAGTTACACGTATAAAGTTTCAACTCATTCAAATATTCTTCTTAAACTAAGGTTTGTCTAAAACTTCCCCATGATTGGAAGGAGTCTCCCAAAACAATTATTTTTTCTGTGACATTCATTAATAATCCTTTTGATTTTAGTGCCCAGTCAGCTATGTTGAAGTGGAAGAGAAAACTATTTCCCTGTCCTTTCAGGGGCTTATGTTTTTGTGGATGTTTACATTTGTATGTTCTCATGCAAAACTAGTATACCAACCGTAGCTCACTCTCTCAAAAACCACAGACAATGATGAAAACATTTTCTCTGTGTCAAAAACATGTAGAGAAAAGTTAGAAGAAATGCCTAGACAAGAAAACATGCCTTAAGAAAAGCTTCTATATTCCAGACCATAACTTTCTGAATGTCCCTAGGCACAAAACCAAAACCAAATGCACCAAGAACCTGCACACATGCATATCCAAACCTAGAATCTATGTATATATGAATTAAGATGAAAAGTTGTTTTCTTTAAATGCCTAATTCTTTGGTAATGGTGAAAGTAGGTATCTACACAGTGACAGCAGAACTAGGCAAACAGCGTGCACTGATATGCATTCTTAATGAAATTTGATTTTTTTAATATTCTTTAAGTGTATTAAGCTGCACATCACTTGTTTTAATTTGGTTCAGAAAACTCATTTAATGTTGCAAGTATGAAGCGCGTAACACTCCTCCCTAGAGAATGTATTTTTATATACTATGATGAATTTAATATTTACCTTTGCTACTTTATTTCAATTCGTGTAAAGCCAAGACCAAGATCCCCCAGATCCGATGCAAACACGGTATCTCCTATAACATTGGCAAGATAAGTGTAGCAAGTAAAATGAACTTTATTTTCAAGATCAAAAATCTTGTCTCTAGTGTCACTGTTATATTTCAACATCAAGTATTCTGCCTTTCTAAATATTCAACTTTTTTTTTTTTCATTGAAAAAAGTGCTTACCATTTTTTTAGTATGCAGTACAATGTTGGAACATGCTATTATGATAACTTATTTCACTGTGGGTAGCTGCGTTTTAAAGAGAGATTAGAAAAGTCACTAGGCAATCTATACTCGCAAAAAGCTTTGGAAAAATCTGTCGTTTACATTTAATAGGACTTTCTATATTTTACTGGTTTTACATGTGTTTACATGTAAGCCCTACACTACTATGTAATAATGGCTTCAGAGCAGAATTTGCGTAGTTTCCACTTACATACATTCATCCATACCTTTTTAAACTTACATTTTCAACAATATGGGTTACACGTAGCACTGTACATAGCCATTCGAAAACACAACAGAACCAACACTCCTAACTTCATTAGTTTAGGAAAAATAACTTTCCTAAACATTCTAATTTTTCTCCCCTAAAAAAATAATTCAAAAAAACCCAGATTTTCATGTTCAGAGTTAAGGGAACACACATAAAACTTCCCAGGACGCATCTAGAACCTTACATAGCTAACCACAGAAATGCACACATGGAGACAGGCTCTGTTTGCTCTTGTTCATATGGACACTGATGTAAAAAGATGACTCGCAATGTTAAGGTGCTACACTAAAATTTGGCAGACCTGGACTCACATTTGCAGTAAAAGCTTCTCTGGGTCTCTCAGACTGTGGTTCAAAAGATTTACACTAGCCACTATCACTGTGCCCACAAAAGCCTTCTATGAACAAGGATAAGCAAGAGAAGGCAGCTTTGTTCCTATCACTTATACTGCTTCCCCCCCACAGGACATCAGCATAAAACTATACGCTGTTCTTGCTCGCAGTGCCCACTCTGCACGCACAGCTACCGTACAGGAACAGCACCGGGCTTCCATTGCTGCCTCTCCACGTACTTCACGTGGTACCTGCCACAAGGACTTTATATAGAAGTTATTTCCACACTCTTGAAGTATTTCACGGATATGTTCATTAATGATTTTGATAGGCTCACATAGCCCTCTGAACGATCCCTGGTGCTTTCCTTGCCCGTGTGGGCTGAAAAACAAGAGATAAATCTGGAGAATTGAGACCAACTGAAAGCTTTAAATGCTCCTACTAAAGACACAAAGGCAGCTATGTTGTGCCCCAAACTAGTATGAAAATCCTTCAAAGGCAGCTACTCATATATTTTATACAACTTTAACACACGTTTATAGTTCTGAAGGGTTACAGTTAGTGTTTTGGCTAAACATACACTTTCATACATCAAAGAAGTCCCTTAAGAAAAAAACTAGAATGAAGACTCTATTATCCAAAACCAAAAAGGGTGATACATTGTTCTTAATTTCCCCATACTACTTGACTGGCATTATACTTAAAAAAAAAAAAAAACAAAAAAAACCAAACAAACAACAAAACAAAACAAACACAAACCAAACAAAAAAACCCTAAACCCCAAAGCCAAACCCGCCTACCTCAGTGCAACTTTGCTTTCCATTCATCAGACAATAAAACATATCTTCTACAAAACCTGTTCCTGAGTTAAAGAAAGAAGTGTGACTTAAGATCGGTTGTTTCCTTAAACGTGTCTGAACACTGCCACTGGTGTAAGGCAATATATGCATCATGTATCCATTTGCAACTTGCTCAGCTAAACATAAGTTTATAATTCAATGTTGTGCAGCTTGTTGCTAAAAATGTTACAATTACATCCCTATTTGGATGACTACTAGGTTATAAATGTTCAGCAATAAACACAAAAGTAGACAATTTATTACTATTTGGCACTGAATGTCAATCAATTCAACCAAAAAGAATCTATTTAAAAAATAATAAAAAATGGATAATATCTAAGCTTAGCACGCTCCTTGCTTATCTGAAAAGCCTATCTGATAACACTGAGTTAGTCAGCAAGGTGGATTTAAAACAATGTATTTGGACTTCAACAGCATTACGAGATCCCAATGCAGACCAGTAATTGTGAGACAAAATTCAGCTAACAGAGAATGCCCCAAAGTATCTTTTAAATCCGTATGGGGATTAGGTGAGACTGTATTGCAGAAAACATTTTACACGTTGCTGTAGCCACTCAGCTAAGTGACTCTGAATAGCGATCAGAACAAGGGGCTCTTCAAGGCTACAGAGACAACCAGGACACAAATTTGGTCCTGTCTGTGGCTAGAACAGTCTGATGCAGCCAGAGTCATCTCATACTCTACTTACTTACCTAAAGTAAAAGTGCACTGTACAGGAGCTGCTTTGTGCAGTAAGAAATTAGAAAAATGAGTCACTATCATCAGTTGGTATGAAGGCTCTGGGATGTGACACCTCAGGTCAGAAAGTATGGACCAGTTCTGCATATGTTTAGTGTCAGCAAAACTATCTTTTCTAATGTAGCAAAGTAAGTATTATATAAAACTATTCTTCCTGATAAAGATCTTGCGAAATTGTAAGTATAGTTAAAAAGAAAAAAAAAAAAGCCTGGAAAAAACTTGCTATTTCCATTAAATACTAACCTTCTGAAAAAGCAAGTCAGGACTAAAACATCTCTTATCTTAATCAGTTTAGTAGAAATGAATTTAATTTATATTCTAAGGTTGTATTTCCTGTTACAGATCCAGGGTGGGGGAGGGCAGACTTTTTAGAACTATCCATTTATATAAAAGAATATTATTACTTAAAGGATCAGTCCAATAATTTTTTGGTCTTATCTTTAGGCATAGACTTCAGCAGTGCTGCTCCTATGTGCGCCTTTTGCCAAAAAACGTTAAGGATTGAGGGATTAAATTCACAGGAAACTGCAAACAAACACAAAACAGCTTTTCAAACATCGGTATATTGACTTGAGTGGTCTTACAGTGCCTTGAGCTTTGTCTCCATCTAATTTGACCTTCAGTTTAGTTTGACCTCTCAGACAAGAAAGTCTAGACATTGACCTTGATTGAACTGAACAAACATTTTCCCTTTTCTGTGTTGTTCTAAATAATTTTAAGCACAAGATCACTAATACAGCTTACACCATTACTTACTCTAACAGTAATACTGTTCACAAGGAATTTTCTTTGACTGCAGAAACAGAAACAACAGTATTTGACAGGAAAATGCCAAACCCATGACCATAATATATCACAAGTTGATATATATATTGCTGGTTTTCCCAGAAATAAAAATATTCTTTAAAAAAGCAAAGAAATTTAACTATTAGCCCCCTCAAATCAATACTCCTACCACTGTTAATCTCTGACCTAACAAGAGAAAGAAGTGCCTCCTCTATTTTCTCATGCAGGTCTTTCTTTGACTTTTAGTACAAAAAACTTAAAATGAAAGTAGAGTTCAATTTAATTAGAGAAAAAGATCACTAGTGATGTTCCCATGTTAATTTTCCCCAAGCTACATAAACAGTTGAAATCTAATGACACAGAAACATGATTATTTTATTTTCATTCTCCACATGAAAAATAAGCATATAGAGAATTAAAAGATTACTGTTTTCATGTAAGCACTGTCTTAGTAAGAAATGTTTAAAAATAAGCAGAATAAAAATTCAAACAGATTCTCCGGATCAAAACTTTTTTTTTTTTTTTAAATATGCTGAATGTGTGTTAAGAATTGAAAAAAATACTTCTGTGAGTTCTCAGATGTTGCCAGGACACTAAGAAACCACAGCTAAAAAAGTTCTCCTCTCGAAAGGAATTAAAGGTCAGACCTCACGGCTGGCTTTTTGAATACCACACAATCTACATCAGTGTAGTATATTAATAGTTTTTATTTATTACTCAGCAACTAGAAACCTCAGCATATGGGCCAAGATAAAATAACCGTCAACCTGGTTACTGATTTGCCAACACACAGGAAAATGATGCCCAAATACGTTGTTTGTATATATTTTAAACCTTGACAACGCAAGAAATGCCACCTATCTTTAGGTTGTCGGCCCCTTGTAAAAATCTACTTTACCTAGCACTTACATAAGCCCCTCAGAAAAATACCTGTCATCATTCTATACGGTGGAGGTTCACCAGTTTCTCAAATCAGTACAAATCGAATGAAAATACAAATATCTTGAAGAAAGAATCACCTCTCTCTAAATTCTTCTGAAGTTTGAAGAAAAACTTTGAGACTGTACAACCAAGGTTAACTATTAAACTTGCATAAAGTAACTGTATTAACAGGTGATAGTACTTTTTCATTAACTCTGCACTTAACAAACAAAGACTACGTTTTTAAATACATCAGATTTCAAACAGCATTCCATAGAAGTGCTGTGTGAGGATATTAGATAACTACACATACTTATTGACAGCTTGCATTCCGTATTGTTTCAGTCAAGTTTCATTTTCATAAATTGCTACAATACTGCTACTTCTAGACTTTACTTCTTTAGAATGCATGCATTTTGAATTTCTTTCATCTTATACAATCTTTTAACTATACAACTAAATATTATAAACAAAGTCTCCTTTAATTCTATGTTCCTGCATTTCAATTCTAATACCTGTTTTCTCCATGTAGTACAAGGTTTGGACACGGTTTGGCAAATTTAAACAAGTACAAGCCAAACATTATATATATAAATATTTATATACACAAACATACACACACAGAAACAATACTTGCCCTTACATTTTGAGCCTTTTAAAAGGACAGAACACTTCAGTATAGAAGTAAAAAAAAAAAAAAGGCATAAAAAGCACATTATAAGACATCAGTAGTATTATTAAATCATCTGAAATTGCTACAGATAAATGTTTACACTAGCATTTACAAGCTTCCTAACAAGAAGTGCTGAAAAAGGAGCCTGGTTCGGAGCTAGAGAGTTAAGAGCTCAATTCGCATCCATTAAGCCACCTTATTTAAATTTCAGTTTGGGTGTATGCAAGAAACAAAATAGGATCTTGTCAAACTGCCACTCCATGTAAGGTCTAACGGGGACTTGGTCTGGTGTTAGCATACGTTGGTACATTGTCTCAGCAATGTATGCGATACATGCCAGCAATCTCTTCCTCCACAGCTATGAATTTATTATTAAGTGCAATTTCAAAACAGCTCAATCGCAGGGCTATACGTGAAACACCAAAGCGCTTCTATGTTTACTATCTTTGCAAACAACATAATATTATTGTCCTTTACTGCTTCCTGCAAATCCGCAGCAATGATGCAAAGCAGCATTTTTTTTTTTTTTTTTAATTCCCTTTCGGAATACAAATGCCTGCCTTCTCTTATTTCTGCCCGTTCCTAACCCAGACGCACTGTGGACAATAGTTTCTGAATCAGCGATACCTTTCCACACTGCTGGCAAAAACTGAAGAAAAAAAAAATAATAAAAATATTGTACTACGATCCCAGAAGAAAGGGGGTAAAGAAGAGAAAAGAAAAAAATGAAGCAGTTTAAAGAACAAAGGCAACATTAAAACACGGTGAAAATAAAAGAAATACCAGCGATCAAGGATGAGAATTAACGGGCAGAGAAGCAGCAGCACTTATTGCAGAGGCACAGAGAATCCTCTTTCCCTGGAACTCAGGCAACTAATGACCTCTCCAACTGCTGAATTAAACGGCTCCAGGAAACAAAACACTCGCTGCCTGGTTTTAAGACACATATCAGAAGTTGTCAACTCCACTAACGCAATTACAGACAAGGGGGGGTGAGGGGGAAGGTAGAAGGGAAGGGAGCGACAGAGACAGAAACGCTGCAGCTTTAGGCGCTGCTGCCGAACGCAAAGCAGCAAGGAGAGCCCTGAGCATGTAGGCGAGTAAGAAGTGAAGAGCATTTACCAGCAGCAGCAGCAGCAGGTTGAGCAGCCCGAGTGCCTCACACCGTCTCTGGGAGATAACTTAAGCACCGGTGCGGATTCCTTCACTGACGAGGGACACCCCTTCCCTTCCCTTCCCCTTCCCTCGCCTTGCTCTGCTCTCCTCTCCCTTCCCTTCCCGTCCCGTCCCTCCCCCGAGGAGCGGAGCAGCGGGAACAGCAGCAGCAGCAGCCTCCCACCGCCCCCGGGGAGCGGAGCGGAGCGGAGCGGGGGAGCAGCAGCAGCAGCAGCAGCCGCCGCCGCGGAGGGCGGGCGGGCGGGCGGGCGGAGGGAGCGCGGGCCCCCGGCAGCCGCGCGCGCCAGCCGCGCTCTGGCTGCAGCCCCGCCGGCCCCCCGGCTGCACGCGCCGCGGCCGGGGCCGCCAGCCAATCCCCGCGCTCGGCGCCCGGCCGCGCGCGCGCGCGCTGCCGGCGCCGGGCGGCGGCGCGGTCTGTGAGGGCCGCCGCGCGGGGACGGGGGCGGCGGCGGCGCCCCGCCGTCAGGCCGCGGGCCCCCGCGGCGCTGCGTGGGTGTCCTTGTTTCCTTGACCGTTAGCCGCGCATAGCGGGCGGCAGCGCTTCGCGCCGCGCCCGGCCCTCGGCGGAGCGGCCGGGCCGCCCCAGCCGAGCGCTGCCGCAGAGGTGCGGGAGCGGGGATGGGGCGGGGGGGGAGGCCCCTCGCCTCCGCCGGGCTAAGGGCCCCCGGGGAGAAGGGAGGGAGGCGAAGCCGGCGTCCCGGATGCCCGTCCCGTCGCCCCGGCGAGGGGACGAGGGTCCGGAGGACGGAGGCCGCCCCCGCGGAGGGCCGCGGCCCCTGCCGGCCCTTTCCCGCCGGAGCCGTGAGGCGGCGGCGGCGGCGCTGAGGTAACAGCGGGCGCGGGCGAGCCGGGCCCGTCTGCCGCCCGCCGCGCCTCACAGCCGCGCCGCCGCCTCAGCGTGCGGGCCGCCGCCGCGGGCAGGCCGGGCCGCGGGGAGCGAACGGGCAGCGCGGGGAAAGGGAACGACGGCGACCGACCAAACCTCGCCGCGGGAAAAAAAAAAAAAAACTGTTAAAAGATCGCTTCCACCTTTTTCGCCGCCGCAAGTTAGAAACGTTTCAACAAGCTGCTCTGCACTTCGTCAGAAAGGAATTACTTTAGCTGTATCTTCCCCTTCTCGGTGAGCTGGCCGTGGGTGAGCCTCAGACACCGTGTTCTCCTTAATGTTACTTCCAAATACTCCGCAGAACACTTCTCTTGTCAAGCCTAATTAAATGCTGACTATTATTTAACCTTAACTCTTCCCCTCCCCCTTTGCTACACATCGGTGAAAGCACCAATGGCGCCAAAAAAAGGAGCACTAAAGCAAGGTAAATGAGGAAACGAGAGAATGGCGAGCTGGTAGACGCACGCTGATGTCAGCCTCTAGAACTTCGTACAGGTTCTTGGCAAGGCCAGGAGGAAAGTAGCAACTTAAATTGACCAGGATATACAGAAACAGCAGTGAAAAGGAGCCTTGGCCATGGGCAATGCACAGCAGCAGGGCTAACAGTGCTGCTAAAACGTAACAAATCTTCGTGTGGGTATTCCATAAAATGGAAAATCTGTCTGGAGAAATTAAGTAAACTAGAGCACATTGGATTACCTGTAGCTGGGAAAAGCAGACTGTATGATTAGAGAGAAACTACAGCAGAGTTAATTTTCCAACTGCAACTGTAGTTTTGTAACTGTCAACAAAGAGCAGGAGTTTTACGGGGCAATCCAGAAATCAGCAGGGAAGTATCTCTCGGCTTTTCAAGGTTAATTGAGAGGAGGGGAGAGCTGAGCATACTAGTAGAGCTTGGTAAATTACATGCAATGCTGTAGCTTGAGGACTGCATCTATTCACAGAGGTGAAGAAGATCCACATAGCCACACCTTCTCCCTGGCCTCATCTTTTTCTATGGCATTTCACAGATTTCAAGATGTGTCCTTGTCTCAAATGCTGTGGTCTAAATTTTAATGTAATATGCATGGTGATGTCTTGATTCTGCAGAGAGGCTTCTGTACAGTGATACTGTGATAGTCATTTTACTGGAAATAATCTCTCTGCCTGAAAATAAACGAGATTGCAAAAATGAATGTTAGAGATGTATTAAAAAGATTGTTGCAGTTAAGTAATGAGTTGTCCCTACCAGGAAGAATGACTGAGAATTACACTCAGATGGGAAACAAATCTTGTCAAACTACATTTTGGTGCAACGCAAGTTTCAGTGAAAAAGGTAATGGAATGTCTGTAATAGCAGTCCATAAAGCACGTGACTTGATGCCTATGACGACTGAACAGAAATTAGCAAAAACCAAAATACGTTTAGCCCATACGATCTAAAGATATTTGTAAATCTTCATCTCATTGGAGTATTTCTAGTAGTGATAATACAGAATATTGCAAAGCTACTTAATATACCAGTGATTTGAGAGAGAACAGACAAATGGCTGATTCGTTGATAGTCAATCGTGATGGATACAGGTTAATGGCATGGACCACTCTAGATGCCCTGGTAAGGTGTCCTCATTTGTTCAACAGAACTGTTGAAGTCAAGGTCAGGTATCTAGTGAAAAAGAACACGGGTGACATTTCAGGTTGGGGGATTGTTTTCTGGAAGGCAGTTTACAGGAAATAGCATTAGTTTGTCCTCGTGAATAACTGAATATATGCTAGCATTGTTATGGGTTAGTAAAGTTGACAGCTGTGAGTGGATGGGTAGCAGAGAGAGTATCAAAGCAAAAATAAACAGAAGTTGCATGTCTAGGCATTATTAGTAAGACCAATGTGGGAATACTGGCTTCGTGTCCACACTTAGGATTAATGATAACTATATAAAAAATAGAATGTCTGAGAGACAATTAATGTATGTTTTAGAAGGATAACCATGTCTTCTCCCTAAAGTAAGAGTCCCAACAGAAGACAGGGAGCCATGCTCTCTCTTCCTCGTGTTCTCTGTTTAAATTGATATTGGATCCTTCTTGATGCGGTGATACAGCTTCAATGGAAGAGAGGTTTGTTCCCATCCCTTTAATCTGGTGGTAAGGGTGTTCTCCTGGGAATGGGAGATGTGAGACTGAATACGCATGAGGCTGCAGAGCGTAAACCAAATACCTCATTTCTTGAGCTAGAACTCTTTAACTACTGGTTTAGTAAGTAAATGGTCACCACAGGCTACTCCTCCTCTAGCATGTTTTAAATCCGTTAGCTCTATATAGTTCTTAAGAGGAAAGAATGTAAGTGCCTACCTTCAAGAACAAGTTCCAAGCAGTGAATCCCAAGTGAATATAAGCGTATTTTTTCAGATTTGGGTAAAGTGCCTGAGGAACAGGACTGCAGATGTATCACTGTCCTGTTTCCTGTTGGCTATATTAGTTACTGCTCTATGCCTGACATGCTTAAAAGGTAGGCCTGTGATACACAACGTAGAACCTGTGTGCTTTATTGGCTTCAGTCCCCAATATCTTTGGAGTCTCTCTCCGTATCACCTTGTCGCTTACAGAAACTGCTGACACGAGAACATCTTGTCCACTTTCAGGAGGGCCGTGGTTCTCTTTCTCACACTTCTTTGAAGAATTCACCTTCAGTGTGATTTGAAAGGAAAGGAAAAAGGAGACAAGAAAAAGATTTGCAGTTTGCTGGAGATAAATGCTGGATGCTTGTCCCCTTGCCTTTTAAGCATGTGTTGGAATTTTCTAACCTGGAACTGCTGATTTTTCAATGTGCCCCTCTATATCGTTACCACTCTATTAGTATGTAGCTGCTCCACCACACACATTGCTATAGCTTGATCAAAACAGGCATAATTAAAGACAGTTTCTGGAAGCTGATGCTAAGTAAATGCATTGTACAATGAAGGTGAAATTTTAATACTGCAGCTAATTAATGACTGGAACATTTTACCTATGGAATGTGAATTCCATGTTGCTTGGAATCTTTAAATAGAACTGAAAATCTTTCTGAAAGATATGTTGCATCTCAAATGTAAGTTATGGGATTGATGAAGTGGTTACTTGGGTGAAGTTCAGGTGGAATTCACTGGCTGGCATTACACAAGAGGTCATACCAGATGATAAGCGTAGTTTTTTCCACCCCTGTAAGCTATAAATCGTGATATGCAATGATCCACCATAACAACATAGGACTCAACTCTTCAGAATAAAGAGAGAGCTTATCTTACTGAACAATGCCTCTCAAATGCTTTAACACGTTGTAAAGAGGATTATTTTAATTAATTGGTACAATTTCCCACATTTATTATATATACTGGAATATCATTAGTTGCACCTGATTTAGATGTCCTATTTTCATTCTTAATCCTATGCCTGCAATTGCATAGTAAGAAATACATCCTCTGAACAGTAGTGTGAATTATAAAAAAATAGAAAAATTAAAAAAAATACACATGGGAGTATCTTTCCCAAGGAAGTAACCACACAGTGGTACAGGAGAAATATCCAAGGATCGTGCAGTGAGCTACCAACAGAGGAGGAGCGGCAAGATACAGAATTTTAACACACTGGAATTACCGTCTTTGGTAATTCAGTAAATGTGCTGCATGTTTGACATTAAAAGAAGGGAGTTTGTGTCACCTCTTAAATATTGCCAGAAGCTGTCCGTAGTTCGCCAAACCAAAAGAAGAGAAAGGTGTTGAAATTGTACTAGTATTTTCAGGTAGTTTCCAGTCCCTTTAGGCTTTTTTTTTTTTTTTTTTTTTTTCCCTTCCCTTCTACAGCCAGCCCATCTACCTTGTAAGAATTATAGCCTGTCTTTGAAATGGCTCAAATGGAAGTACTGAGCAGGTAGAAAGCTACTTGCTATATGCTTGAACGGCTCTGAACAATTCAAAGCCATCAACAAGTTTGCAGTTCTGGAAGAAGGAGGGGAGAAAAAAAAGATGGAAAGTCTTTGTAGGTAATACCTGCTCAGTGGAAAGTAAAGAAAACGTGAAGACTTTTATAGGCACAGAACACTGTTGTACTGAAAGAGGGATCATTTTTCTTTACAGAGATCGCTGTCTGCAAATGAGCATGTTCGGTATGCACAGCCATCCCTAACGAAACTCCCACCCCCCATGCAAAATTCAGTAGAATACCACCTGTCTGTCCTGGTGCATGTCTACAGTGTGTTCGACATACGTGAACCTCTGGACTTACATACCTAAACCCCTTTTGCCCTACAGTGTCTTTGCTGACCACAAATATCTCAAAGGAATTCTGAAGAATATGGCTGCCAACGTATTGTTAAAGTGAACTAGTGCTATCTCTAAGCAAATGATGGGCCTTTGCTCATCTGGCAAATCAAGAGGAGAATTCACTGGGCTCTGAGAAAAAATTTTGTGTTCAAATTGTCCAGCTCTCAGGAGACAACACCTTGTGGGTATTGAAATTAGGTATCACTGTTGAAGGGTTGGTGGGATGCACAATTTCCACCGTAGTTAACTGTGCTAAAAGTGCTTACGTGATAATCCTAAAGCGCTAATAAAAATGTTAAACTAAATACACGAATATCAGGGCAATTCCTACTCGTGCGAATCAGGACCCAGGTCTCTTACCTTCTTCTGGCCCATCCAGTTACTGGAGTCATACTGGTTTCTAATACACATTTTAGATTCCAGTTCCTGAATACTGAAATCTGTGTTCCCATTACTGTTGCAGTGTAAGTGGAAGATACAGCTGTTAACTAGTCCTTAGTTTGGTTTTGCAAACTACTGACTGCTACTGAGTGTAATTGCAAGCTATTACAATGTTAATTCTCTTAGCCATTGTAATGACTCTGACACCACAGAGGATGAACAGTTTCACTTGTCTTCCTGCAGTAATTACTGAGAGGTTGTAACCATTACGTTAAAGAAAAAAGTGTATGCGTTATGTAGTTCTCCGTGTATAGAAATGCCTTTGCATTTTTGGTCTGGAAGAAAATACTACAAGGTGATTATGATAAAAACCACGGAGGTCAGGGACCATTCTGGTTAGTAACACTGAGTTCACTGACAAAGTAAACTAAGGATAAAATCAACATTTATGTCTGATATTAGAAGTATTTTTTCTCAGCTCTGCATGAAGTGGTATTGGTGTGGATGAGGTATACCACAGATACATACTCTGCACAAGAGTAAATGAGACTAAGTTTAGGTAAATAGCAACACACAGGCAATTCTAGTATCTAGTCTAGGTGAAAGGTCAGTTAAATTGTTTTAGCCACAAGAAGTGGTAGAATAATATATCTGAAACAATACATAGAGAAGAGAAAAAGAAACTAGCAAGGTGTAGAGGATACAGTAGCTATTTTGCATAACATTGAAATTAATTCAGTCAGTACAAGATTTAAAGTCTGACTCAAAAGCAATATTAAGTTAGCAGTCTGCTTCAGCAGTAAGCACGTAAAAAGGTGCAGACAAATCATCTACTGGAAGGTACATGTAAAAATGCAAAGAATGATTGGGGAAAGAATGATGAGAACCAAAAAAAAGTAAAAACAGAAGTGTGCAATATATAAAATAGGGCATACAATTTGTGACGGTTTACCTTCTGAGTGATACACTACTAGCCCTACATAAAATGCCAATGCAAACTTCACTAACAGCATTTGTTTCTTTTAAATATGACCACTCTGGAGATTGGGGGAAGAATTAGAGGGGGGGAAAGCTCAATTTCTTACCTAAAAATATAATGATATTTTGGTGAATCTTTTAACTTCCATAGGCTCACTGGGCATTAGAAAACATAATAGAACAATATTTTTTTCATTTTCTTAGTGTGCAAGAATTACCAAGACAATGGGAAATATTAAATCATAATAAACCAATATAAAATTCTCAAGATTGGAATAACTTTTTTCCAGCAGCATAAATTCTGTGTTATTGCGTAGCATTTTTAATAAAATAATGAAATAATAGAGGCTATGTAACTGATGTTTAAGTAAGCTATTAGTTAAACAATTTTATTTTTTATTTGCTTAACTTTAGTTTAGCCCCGTCTTTCACAAGTATAATTTATATGCTCTGTGCCTTCTTCTACCTTCTTTTCTTTTAATGCAAAATGCTTTCCTTGAAAAGAAGTTCTATACAAGCACACAAAAGTATTCACTTGCTTTATTTATCTTCTGACAAAATCCAACAACTCCATTCAGGATCGGGGCGCCATTGTTGCTACTGACTAAACAAGATGACACAGTCCTTTCTCTGTGAAGGTCATGGTTTAAGGGCCTGATTTCCTGAATATTGTATGAAAGAAGGATGATGAACTTCGCTGTTATCAGTTACTTTGTGTGACGAAAGGTGCAAGATAAAGAGGAAGTTTTCATGCCTGATCTCCTTTCGTTATCTGTTGTGTTAAACAGTAAGCAGTCCCTGAGAAGCCCAGTATTTAATGCATTGGCTGTAACAGCACTGGGTGATAGATCTATGAGGTGATATGGTATACACAGTTTATTTGCTGTAAATATGTATAATGCAAAGAAACATGTTCATTTATCACTCCTACCAGTAAGAACTCCTGCAGTGCAAAAAGAAATGAAGGTAGCCATGGAAGAACGGGAAGTTAGAGCAGGAGTTATATTTGCAGGGATGTATGATCTAGAGTGTCTGTTTTAAGATCACAAAAATAATGTATTATAGCAATCACTTACGAAATACCTAGATTCCAAAACATGTTCTTTTAAACTGTAGACAAATAGGGAAGAACACAACAAAACATAGTAATTGTAAGGTTTACTATGTCCAGATGTTTTATGAAGTTGAAATTTAAAGTGCTGAAAAAGGTAGGAGAAGAGAAGTCAAGTAACCCAAGGAACAATGAGAATATATACTCAACTAGATCAGTTTAATGGATGTTTTCTTTTCTGCTGTTTTCTTACTTTAATTTATATATCTCATTTTAAAAAAATGAAGTCATGTTTGCTATATAAAATCTGCCAGATTAGTGAAGTACAATTTCCTTCTAGTTTTAATGTCACTTCATTGTTATTTTTCTGTATTTTCAAACAGTTACTTAGTTTGCCATGCTCATTAAAGACATCATTTCTTTGTACCCAAAGGAACTTGTAATTGTCAGTTAACACACTACTACACCAGGACTTACTAAGCAAGTTATTCTATTATTTCCATTCTCTTCCAAAGACATATAGGTATACTTCAGTTATTTAAAATAATTGTCTCGGTGTTCTCACATTATTCAGTGTAAAATATGAGAATGGCAGAACTTTCACACCGATACATGTTTGCAGAATTGACATTTGTGAAGCTGTATTTATGTGTTCTCTGCATTCTCCTGTCCTATTAGTGCTAGAAAGGTTTGGGGAATCCTTTGTACTTCTCATGTCATAAGCTATTCCCAGGCTAATTTCTTATCTCAGGAAAAAAAGGTGTAAGCTGAGACTGCCAGATCCTCAGTGCCAGTGTATAAATGGGTTATAAAGGTACGTCAAAAATAGAACTTAAAATTCTCCCACTGTTTCCTTAGGAATGTGAAACTTAGCTTACTAATACCAAAATTACTTTTTTTTTTAATTACCGCTATTGAAATAGTAAACTGAAATAGAAACTCCGAAATATCAATGCATTAAATATAAAAACATGTACAAAACAAAAATAAATATATAAAATTGAATTCATTTTTTACATTGCTAATAAGATTCTGCAAGTGGAATTAATTCGAGTTCATCATACACAATTTATCATAAGAATGCTGCAGTTTCTCAGGTCTGATGACCGCTTCACTTATAGGAAGAGTAAACCTGACTTTTCCAGCGTTCCAAAGAAATACAACTCTAAATATAATTAAGAGTATATGCCTGTGATATAAGAAGACACAATTTGTACTAATTCGTTAATGCGTTCATATTCAAACTTCAACACATTTCTAACAATGGGCCATAAAAAACTTAGTGTCTGTCCATGACACCAATTGTTACTACTGGCATAATGAAGCTTGCCTCTCGCAATTAATCACCTTGACTGCCAACAAATAGTATATTTATCTTCATTATCTTCCTACATGTAAGTCTTTCTGCTATACGGCAGAAGCTGATACCACGTTTGGCTACCGAATGGACGGAAATTCAGCTGTAGCATACGTGGAGGAGCAAGCTGCCCGTCACATCAGTTATTCAGAAAGTGAGCTGAAAGAGCAGACCCTAGTTAAGAAACCTGGTTTGTCATTTAGTGGAACTGCACCATTGGCAGAAAACCAGCCAACAAGAACGTATGAAGTAAATTAAAGCGCGCCCATTTGGGCAAGGAACTCTGTGTATTTAAGTATAACTCTACAGCCATATGAAGCCCGAGTATCTTTAAGACTATGATTTTGTATTTTCAGCTTCCTCATGTACTTTTGATTAAAGACAAACGGAATTATGGACAGTACCAAGTCTTTTTCTCAAATCAGAAACAAAAGAGGGGATGCCAGACTAATTTATTTGCTTTTGTTTGCATCTCTTTTCCCATGATTATTTTAACAAATGAGTTTACTAGCAGGAATGTTTGGTAAAATAATGAAGCAAATATTGTTAAATATTGTGATTATTCATAGCAGAACCTATAAGTTATGTTTCTCCAATTGGAAAAGAGAAATGTGTTGTACGACCTACATACCCATTCAAAAAAAGCTTGACTATTCAAAAAGCTCTGCTTATGAATGAATTACAGACAAAAAATTATGCACAGATATTATTCAGCAAACAGTTTGAACATATACATCAGAAAAACTAGTTTGTTTGGAAAACTTGCAAACACAAAATGGAGCAAAGAAATTATTCATTATGAATTATTTGCACAGCATCTGTCTTACTTTCTCATGTTAATTGCCTCTGCTAAACCACATTTTGTCCCCCTCAGTATGTAAATTTAAATGATTTTGCATATTCTCTGAATACCCAGTAAATGCAAGTTTCATTACCTTACCGCTTATATCTTTTTTGTCAGCCTAATTATACTAGAGTTTATATAATTTTAAAATTTGACCTACCAGCTTCCTGTAGATTGCAACCTCTTCGTCTAGATTTTGAGTATTGCCTAGTATTAAAAAAAAAAAAAAAAGATTAAAAATTTGCACATTAACTGCATTTATGAAAGATCTTGTAAGTTATGTGTTAATTCCCACCATCTTTATATATATTGAAAAAGCTAGGGTTTCTTTTTAATCACAATACTTTTAATGCAATTATTATAAATCTAGGACATGACCCACAATCGATTTGAATTAACACAGAGAATTTTACTGACTTCTGAGAGCCTACACCAGACCTTCCCCTACAGTAGCTGGGCAATGTATCACTGTATCCTTTTGTGCTTCCTAGGTGGTACCACTCTAGTTGTATATAATTATTCTTTCCACAAATACGAGCTTATACATCAGGCAGTCTGATTTCCTCTAAAATATCTATCTTTTTTCCACTGAATTTTCTGACTTTTTGATTCTTTGACCACTGACTAACGTTGTCTTTCCAACAAACATCCCGAGGAGAAAAGGTGCACATTACGTCATGCCTTTTCTTTGCAATAACTTCATGCCACCAGTAGAAATAAAAGTGTCTTGTCAAAAAATGTGCTGGCCTTAGAAATTAAATGCAAGTTTAATCCTTCAGGCCTATTAACAGAAATGTCCGTCCCCCCCCAAATCTGTCCCACTGGGTCACTGAGAATGTCACCTAAGTAAAGCCTCAGGATCGGTTCAACATTATCAGCATATATACTTCGTTAAAAAGACAGATCTGCAGAAAGCACTCTTTTTGTAGTGCTATACTTAGAAGCCAAGCACTTTGAGTACTACAAAGATACACTTTTCTAAAGGCATAAAACCTTCTGTTTAGGATTTCATCTTCAATGTACCACAAAATACATAACCCCTGAAATGATTTGGTTTTTTCTATTTTATACTGAGGTTACAAAACAATGTGTTAACATGGGTAGCACAACTGGGTAAAAGCGTATTTATTCATTTATTTCTGCTGTGGGCAGAAACCTGGCTGAATGCTTACAATAAGTGTTTTGCAATAGCCATTAGTACATTGCCAAGGCACAGTAGGTGGATGTTATTGCCTGCACATCTCTACTGAAAACTCAAACTTTCTAGCATCTTAATGGATTACAACAGGGGAAAAGGAATCGTGATACAGTTTTATGATACAGTAGTTTTTGCATCAACACGAAATTTCATTGATTCATGCTCTACGGGTATTTGCAGGTCATAACAGAATTTCTGTCTTAAGACGTTCCCCAGTGCATCACGGAAATCTCACTACTTTTTTTTTTTCTCCTGATCCCTCTACCCTTCTGTTCTGTAATGCACCAGGCCTGTGCTGTCAGATGACTTCTGAAATGAATGGCACCAATAAAATTTTGGGCCTTATCTTCAGCAACTCATTTTTTCGTGATTTTTGGTAATATACCTTTAGGCTACAAAACACATCTATAGGTTTTTCCTCTCTACAGGATGTGTTGTCCTGTATGCTTTAGCAGTTCACTGAGCTGAGCTGATTCAAATGAGCCTTGAAATGTTAAATACAACTTGTAATATCAAAGGTTCTCATATCAAATAATTTTCTTCCTGTGGATCCTAGGGAGATTAAGGACTCGTGCAGGGACTAAAATGTCCACTACTCACATCAAATATCTCAGCATTGGCTATATCATTATCTGTTCATTGAAGGAATGGCTGGAAAATACAGCTGCAGCCCTTCTTAGTTTGTTTGTAAACCAGGTGAAAGGGGCATAGTATTAGGTCCATATAGCAATGAGCGAATGCTTAAACATTGAGTAATTGTGTGACAGTGTGACAGAAGCCTTCATGTACAACCTTGAGATGGTGTATTCTTTGCAACTGGTGTAGAAATTAATTTTGGGGTCAGACAGTAAAGTAAATGCAGTATGGCTGCACTTCGATTTTTCCTCCGGTCTGCTTATCTCAAAGCCCAGAGAAAGAAGTTGTCTCTTTTTCGTTGTTTTTCTGGTTTTGCTTTCATATCTTGCAGCAGTGTCTGTTTATAGCTTGCTTACCTTTCTTTACTTCTGACCTGAATTAAGAGGAAGTATGGTTTGAATTGTCCAAAATACCAGCCCCCCAAACACTCCTGTATTTTCTGAATTGAAGAATAGGAACTGTCAGGAATTTACCTGCTTCTTTCCCCCACTTTGCTTTGCAGATGCAGAAGAGAGACTTGGACAAGAGTCATCTTTAAGTTTTACATCTTGGATCTGGTCTGTTTATCAGTACAGCCCTTGTGTGTTTGCCATCATATGCAGGACAACCACACCAGTGCTGGGAGGCTGAACAGGATCTACAGTCCTAATTCTGGCACGTTCTTTCTGACACACATTTTCGTACTATAATTAACTTTAATTCTCATATCATAAAGCAGGAATAAGACTTCTATCTATGTGCTTCATGATAGTCTTATAGAAAACAAATATTTTGAAAGGTAATTAGTAAGTAACTCAGTGTGAAAAATAGGGAGATTGTGTTTTCCAGGACTGGCATAATTGTAAATGCAGTCACACATGGAATCAAATGTTTCTAAAGATGCTATTTGAATAACTCCAAGAATGACAACAGGGTGTAAATGGCCATTACTCAATATTGCCAACAATTAAAAGAATTATATTAGGATATAAAAAATAACCCTGCATTTATTTCAGGGTCTTTGTTTAAGGAGGAAACGTGGAGTCTTGATACCACTGTGGAACAACTGTTAACTGCATAATGACAATCACAGTATACAGAAATGAGTAGGGAGTGTTTTTATGGAAAGCATATTGCCATTTTCCTTGCATTAAAAGTCGAAGGCAATTAAAACATAATTTAATTAGAGAATATCTTATCAGCTGTAAAAAGTAAAATTGATTGATATGCAGTATAGGGATAACTTGGCTGCTGCTACTTGTAAAGTGATGGTGAAGCTGACAAATTAGTCACTTGATTTTTTTATTTGATAATTTCATATATTTTTATATTTTCTTTCACCACTGAAGGCATTTTAATTAGCTAATGTTTGATTGCTCATTGTTTGGAAATGGAAAATGTTATAAATGTGTTGTGATCTGAAGAGTTGTTGGCATTCAGATTAAGCATCTAGCATAACTATATCCTGCTCTCTCATTACTAAAAATATTTATCTGATAATAGAATTTTCTTATGATTCTTTCTGTCTGTATTACTGTCCAATAAGATGTTTTAGTCTCCAGCTTAAACATCACATGTAGCTGGAAAGAGGTCAGTGTAGCTCACAGCAGCTACAAATCAGTGAGCAATTTCATTTGGAAGAATCCATATCGCTTACCCAAGGGCTGAATTTGGCCATGCAAGGAATAACCAATCAGAAGTGGTGAACGCTGACAAAACAGCAAACCTATTTCTATTTTTAAAAATCCACAAAAAAAGGGATAGCCAAGAAAATTAAAAAAAAAAAATCACTTTTACATTCATTAAATCAGAAATGTGTACTCAATCGTTACTTCAGTAAAAATTTGAAAGGTAGCTTGAGTCGTTAATAAATATTAACAAAATATCTAGGTATCTATTCTTTTCTGTTCATTTTATTCTTTACAAGTGAAAAAGTTGATGACATGGTTTCATCATTTTTAGCTATTCATTTAGTTTTGTACTCATATTTCTCTTCTAATGAGAGAATATCACCAGACTAATGTCTACACGGATTACAAATTCTCAGAATGAGCACTTCCACAAGAAAATCCTAGGACACTCTCAAAGGACTGGTAAATAAATTAATTAATAAATAATTTAAAGTAAATTGGTCTGCAACACTTGACTACAAACCAGATGCCAGTGCTTTAGCGGTAGGATGCCTAAACTTTGTTTATAATCCCTCTGTCCACAGAACTTCTACAGCACTTGTATAGATTAACCGGATAAAGAAAGAGAGAAAAATCTTTTGCTTGACTAAAATAATGTCTTCAAGGATTTTTTTTTTTTTTTTTTTAAGTTTCTGGTGCTTTTTTACAGATAAAAATCCATTCTTCTTGGGTTTATCAAAGTCTTTTCTGACTGCATCGACTGTGGTTTTTCCCTGTCAGGAAAATCTGTATAAATGCACTTCTGTGAAGCTTAGTTTTCTATATGGGCTAGCTTTTTTCAAAGCGGAGATCTGAAACAATAGGATATGATTCATAAGATGATTTCTGTTTTGGTCAAAGAAGAGATCAGTGTACAGGTACACCTTTTTATATTAGAATCCATTTAAGAGGACAGTTTTTCATATTAAATAGATTATGAATAACAATGGTCTCATTTAAAAGCAAGAAAACATATAGAATTCTGTTTAAATATTGGAACAGCCTGAGGAGGGGGAAATAATTCAGAGATGTAACTCAGTAGGTCTCTAACTTCACTGTGATACGTTTAACAAAAAAAAAAAAAAAAAGCTAAGGAATATCAATTAGTTGAGTTTCTCAGATTGTTGGAGACCGACAACTGCCCTCAGGGATATCAGATTATATATCTATCTATATTTATATACTCTTCAATTATGTAGCAAAAGAGAATGAATGTTAGACCCTGCATCCTGGATGGGGTGTTTAACAGCAAGAAAGAAATCTGTATGAAAACAACATCACGGTCTGGTAAGATGATAATACATAACAAGTAGTATTAATACATTGAGATATGGTCCAGAGATTATTTTTCTTTTACTGAATTGTTTGTTTGTACATGGCAAAGACTTGGGTTGCAAGGAGGGGAGGGAAGGAGAGGGGACGGACAGGACCAACGCTGCTCTGCAGTTCTTAATAACGCAAGTGTTTCTGTATGAAGTGGTGCTTAGGACTTGGTTTAAAAAGATTTCATTTGAAAAGTCACACAAAAAGCTGTAAAAAAACAGCAGCACGTTACTAGAGACTCGTAAGTACGCTGTTAGAAAAGTATATTAACTAATAACTAGTCTGACCTAGTCGAAGATGTCCCTGCTGATTGTGGGGGGGCAGGGGGGGACTAGATGACCTTTAAAGGTCCCTTCCAACCCAAACTACTCCATGATTCTATGAACTAATACCAGAGAGTAATTTGTAAGTTTGTGAACAAAACCACTGAGAAAGCCTCTAGCTACATCCAAAGGAGATGTTTCATGAAAACAGTGCAGTTACTAGGTCAAAAGCTTAAAGAGATAAAACAGCAATTTGTTACTTCACCAATTAAAAGTAATTGGCAAGTGGTAGTTATACAGCCTAATAAAATATCTCTTATTTTTACTGCTCATTATAAAATCTTTGTACTTCAGATACTTTGTACTGTGAATTTATTAAAAATATCTGAAAGCACTAGGTTTGCCAAAAAGGTATGATCACCTTTAAATAAGTAACAAAACAAAATCTTAGAAGTCGTGGCTGGCATGAGAAGTGCTCAGAACTGTTAGCTCCCCTCCAATTAATTTTACAAGATGCTTAAACCTTATATGCTAATCTATGAAGATAAAACCTTCCACAGTCTGTGTGTGAAGTTACCGTTGTTTTCCTTATTGCTGTTGAAAATATCATACGACTGTTGAATCAGGGTATAAAGAATTTAGCAAAAGCGCTAGTTCACGGACTTCATTTCGTGCTTTCAGTGTATTTCAGACGGCTGGGTCCGCGTACTATCAGAACACATTCAGAAACCGCCTGCACCTGGGTATTCGCAGCATCAGCCTTGAACTTAAGTATCTATAGGAACATAAGCTATACTGTGAGGAACAGAATAAGGCTCCTAATTTAAATGATCCAACTGTATTTTTGAGTCTTCATTACATTTACAGGGAGTCCTCTTAGAGCTCTAAGACAGCCAGCAAGATAGAAGCCTCCTCTCTTCAGTTACAAGATCTACAAGAGGAATATCTGCTCTTCGCTTTTTTTTTTTGCTCTGAGGGAGTTTTTTTCTTTATTTGTTTGGGGGTTTGTTTATTTGTTCTTTTACGAGGAAGAAAAGGAATACTTTAAGGAACATATTAGAGGAATCAAATTTACAGAAATACTTTAAAGTAGGTTTTTTTATTGATTATCCCAAATAATTTTTTTTTAGCCTAAAAATTCCCCTGAAAAAACCAAAGATTAATCTGTGACTAAAGTAAAGCCATGTCTTTAAATATCTATTAAAAAAATAGTTGACTACAAACAGACAATAAATTCTGGGACTGCAAATCTCTAACAGCCTAGAGGAGATGGATGATTTAAATAAAATACCGTTATTTCAGCATACCAGTTTACATCTGGGAGATTGAAGAATGCTGGCAATGTCCACCTTGGGAGCAACAGCCACACAGTTCAAATGTATGTTTTCCCCAATCTCCCTCTCCTGTTTAAAAATCCTTCTCTAATCATCTGTGCTACAATGCTAGCAGGAACATATCAGATGTTGTTATGAATTATATAGGATAAAAAAAGATTGAGAGGAAGGGTCTGGATGGTGTTAGAATGCATTTTTAGTATATAATGTTTCTTTTGAAAATGGCAGAAACATTGGGTTTTTTACTAACGTAACCAATTTCTTAAAAAATTGTTAAAACTTCCTAGCAAAAAACTATAAATAAGAAAATAGGGCAGGCAGTGGTATATTTCACTCCAAAGAATCCCAAAGCCCGACAGAAACACTACTGATCATGCAAAACTGTAGACTCTAGGATGATCACTGCCATTTAAAGGAACTTAGCACCACGTTCCCAATGTCAGGTTTCTAATATAGTAAAAGAAATTCTCAAAAGTTCTTTTAGGTGATGGTAGACCTGACAAAAATGGTAATGGATTTTTGGCCAAGAAACTTAATATAAAGGCAAATATAGAAGAGATGTGTTAGTCAAACATAAGTTATTGGACTCAGTACAGAGTAAATGGATGAAATTACATGATATGCTATAGAGAAGGTCAGGTTACACAATCTAATGATCCCCTTTGGCCTTAAAGCCTGTGATTCTGTGAAACCCTACGCCTGCTGGAAGTCTGTAATTCATGTACCACTACTGATTTATTTAGAAGAGACCATACACAGTAATAATACCTGTGCATGATTATTCACGGTATTTGTCCATGAATTATGTCAGCAAAAATGTGTTTAAGTAGAATTATGACTTGCATGTTTTTAATTTCATGGTGAGATCAAGGCCTAAGGAGGAGAACAGGCATATCAATTTCTTAAAGGGAAAGCATAAAGTGAATTTTTTTGTTCACTGTTTCCCACCATAGTTGCTACAGAGAATGTGCACTGGTAATAACAAAGAGAGCTGGAACAGAAAAGTCCCAGGTGCTGTCACTGTAACATCCAAAAAATTGTTTTTTTCCAGAGACTTGCACCAAATACTGGCACTTCTCTATGTGTTAACATTCACATAATAGCTCTCACTAGAGATGGATTGGTGATATCACTGGGAATCTTGATAAGAAAAAGTCCATTAATGTGTTGACTCCTAATGATTTACAGATGATCTCCATGCAAATCAAACAAATTTTTACAAAGAAGTCAAGCAGTGTAATTCAGTGTGACCACAGTTCAGAGCTCACACATTTCTGATTCTGACTCCTCATTCTGTAAAATGGACATTTATTTTGTACTTCATAAAATGATGCAGCTCACTTTTTGTTTTCAAGCATCATTAAGAAAACAAGAAAAGTAGTAGATTACTAGATAAATACTGTAGAGCTCTAACCATAAAGTATTATAGCCTAGTAGCGCCAAGTGTTCTACGTTTGTGCATTCCATTTTATATGTACAGATATAAAACTGGTGTCTAAAGAAATCTGTGTGTCACAAACTTATAATATCAAATCTTAATTTTGGATAAGAACAAAAAGCAATTAAGAATCCATTAGAATATATAGAATGGAAAATCATGCATTTATACCATATGTATCATTCTGCTCTTACAAATATTTTGGGTGTTAAGTTTTAACAGCTTTTCCTCATTATCAAATTTTCAAAATAAAATCCTGAAAGATACCTGAAGCTGTTCACCAGGACACAATTGTTACTCGTATAACATTTCCTACTTTTTACTATAACTAATCCAAGTATAGCGATATTTGGGGAAAAAAACCCCTCAGATATATACCGGAAAACATACCATCCACTTACTAAAATAAAATGAGGAAAACTGTTTTTACTTTCTAAATATTTTTTTTATCTTCTACAACAAATTTCCACGTTCAATGGTATTGCTTATTCCTTGTCTATTTGCTATTCATTATTTAAAGCATATAACAAATTGGAGTCATGTGATAATGTCAGAGCTGGCTGACATGATAAGTAAAACTATTTAAATGGCCACTAAAGCATGAATTGCAAATAACTATCTCTCATAAATACACAGTTAGTGTATGAATATGGGTTACATTTGTGTCAAATTACACCAAAACTCACACACACAGTGAAATCAAATAAAAATTTAAATTTTAAAATGTTTACCAATATGTTACCCCAACCAGAGGTACTATTTTAAAACTAGTTATTTTCTGCTGCTGTATTCTGAGTAATGCCATGTTACAGTAAAACCAGTTCATTTTTTTAAATATTCTAACATTTAGTAAATGGACTAAACAGTGTTTCCCAAATGGCTGGTCAATAGCTTGTCATCCTGTTTAGTTGGCATTTCTAAAGGACTGCTTGGATATTTTATTCATATGTCGAGTGTTGCAATTGGTAACCATTTGACTAGATAAAATCCTGTTGTCCTGGTTTCGGCTGGGATAGAGTTAATTTTCTTTCTAGTAGCTGGTATAGTGCTACGTTTTGGATTCAGTATGAGAAGAATGTTGATAACACACTGATGTTTTCAGCTATTGCTAAGCAGTGTTTAGACTAAGTCAAGGATTTTTCAGCTTCTCACACCCAGCCAACAAGAAGGCTGGAGAGGCACAAGAAGTTGGGAGGGGACACAGCCAGGGCAGCTGACCCAAACTGGCCAAACGGGTATTCCAGACCGTGTGATGTCATGCCCAGTATATAAACTGGAGGAAGTTGGCCTGGAAGGGATCGCTGCTCGGGAACTAACGGGGCATCGGTCGGCAAGTGGTGAGCAATTGCATCACTTGTTTTGTATACTCCAATCCTTTTATTATTAATGTCATTTTATTATTGTTGTTATTATCATTATTAGTTTCTTCCTTTCTGTTCTATTAAACTGTTCTTATCTCAACCCATGAGTTTTACCTTTTTTTCCCCCCCAATTCTCTCCCCTACCCCACTGGGGGGGGGGGAAGTGAGTGAGCAGCTGTGTGGTGCTTAGTTACAAGCTGGGGTTAAACCACAACACCTATAGATTAAAAAACATACAGATTAAGCATTTAAATGTTTAGTTTCATAATTTAATACCTCTTTATAATTATACTGGCAATGAAAACAGGCAAGGTAAGGCCTGTTTCTGCAATAGTATTTTCAATTAGACCAGCAAACATTATTTGAAAAAGTTGACAGGCGTATGGACATACAAGTCTTTTTTTCAGATCCTGAACCACCAAAAGCTAACGATGCTAGTTGGCCTAATTAAAGATATTATCCCTCCTTCCACACCATGACAGTCTATAGCTCACTGAGTATGCTTGCCACACATTTCTGAAGGAATTTATGAGCAGATCTTCCTTAAAAACATTTTAGAAATACCGACCTGAGTACAGATGTGTGATAAGCCTGCAGTCATGTCAGAGACTGCGTACAGCAAAACCTGACCAACCCAACCTGTAAGCGTAATGAGGAAGAAACTACTTCATGATCAATTTGCAGTAGAGGGGCTGCAGTCAGGAAGATTCTAGGAAGCAGTGACTGTAAAGTCAAAGTTTCTTAGAGCTTCCTCCATTCCTGTTGTTATCAAAAGCAAGACCGTTGAAATGATCTGAGCCAGAATACAGGCACACACTAAAGTATGTGCGAGTGCTTCTTGAAAGCGGCTTCTTATTTTTTCAAGGATAGGTTATGCCTGTGACATAACATAGACCTATGTATCCTGTCACTTTTTCACCTGAAAAGAAAAACATGACAGCAGGATAATGTTACTGAATTTTTCTATGGGATAATTTATTTTCACTTCTGAAATCTTACCAGATATTCCTGCTTCTCGGAGGTAATTTGTCTAGGTAAATGAAAGGCTAGGAAATAGTGCTGAACAGCATACTAACTCTAGGAGTAACGTAAGATGAGGTATTTAAATCATGTTGAATCAGATACAGTATGCAGACCCTATCCCGCTCTCTCATGTACACACGAACAGTGCAAGGATACTCGCAAAATGCCACTGAGTTCCGCCCTTGCGCTATCTCTGCTATAGGTTTCTCAAGGGGCTAGCAAGAATCTTGGTCCTGGTTGGAATTCCTACTTTCTTCCACCACTTTTAGCTGTGGCTGTATACTTAGTAGTTGGAACATCTGAAAGCGTAGGAAAATAACTAGAGGGAAGGGCATAAATGGAAAGAATATCTAATACCCGGAGGCATTCTTCTCCAATGGACTTCTAGCATACGTTGACCCTTGGTGGTTTATATATGCTATTTCTTGTTGAAGCCAGGAGGATTTTCATTCCAAACCTTTCTGGGAATGTTATTCCAGAGGCTTACTTTACTTCACCATAGATACTTCACGGAATCTCATATTCATAAGCTATGGTGTTAAATAAAGCACCAAAAATCTTAATCAAAGTTATGAGTATCAACAAGAAGGGAAGAAGTAGCTAATAGAAGATTAGCTGCTGAACAAAAGTTTTCTATGATTAATTATATTATAGCGCAGTAATTTAGTTTCTCTCGATCTGTAACTTCAAATATCTATACTAATTAGTTGCCAACCTACAACATAATAAATGAGATAATGAAATAAAGATGTTTTAAATAGCCCTTTCTATTACATGTACGTTTTGCAGCACGTTAACAGACAAGAGGAATTCTGATTTTTTTTAAGGATATACTAGCATATCGTATGTATATATGTATCATATATACATGAATGCCAAATAATAGACTTCTCACAAGAATAAAGTTCAACTACTAAATCCACAGGAATTTGGAAATAAAACAAAATATTGTATATTAGATGAAGGCTGGCACGGGTTAAGCTTACAGCAAACACGGAGACATCACACCTTTCTCCATCACATTTTCACCTGCTCATGTGGTGCACACTTCTGCTTTGATGGAAAATTCCTTTGGGTCTTCTTGGTGTAAAGTTGTTGGTGCTTGCAGCAAAATTTGCAGAGCTAGTGGTGAATAGAGAATGTTTTCATTTGGTTGTTAAGCCAGAGAAATATCTACAGCATTTTTCACAGTTCGTGAAAGAGACCATCACTCTTCTGTTAGCTTTGTTCAATTTGGGAGCAAGTTATACAAGCTTTTTTCTTTTATAGATTTGTTTGGAAAAACATATTTCTTTTTCTGAATTTGTTTTAGAAACTGCAGTTCTTAGATTCCAAATGTATACAAAAGAAATTTGCAGTATTCCCTATGTCAGCTGAAGAAACTCTTAAGGAGCATTGCACAGACCGAGGCAGTATTATTTATTTTGCTGGCAGCAGTGATGACAGTTAAAGCACGAGCTTGTTTTATATATCAACCTTGCATGTTTTGCTGTCAGCTTTGCAGTTTGTCATCCACAGCTTAGCCTCCAAATGGCATGAACTTTGAGGACAGCATGCTGAAATGAAAGACTTGCTGCCTCCTATAGAGAAGAAACAAGGCCACCAAGGAATAGCAGAATATCTGTTTATTCCACTTTATGTAGCTTAAGTTGTGGAAAAATATTCCATTATTAGTAGAAACATAATACAATTCTGTTAACGGCAGTATAATTTGTTGTTACTATTTGGGGTGAATCTGTGAGGAATTTAGCTAGTATAACAGATGATATCATAAAAGAAAATACTAAATGCAAAATCTGATCTACAAAAGCAAAGAATGAGTTGGAGCAGCTGCATTAGCTTATTATAAATACTTATCAGAATTGTTCAGCTAGAGCAGTGTTTGCCAGCTGGAGTGCAGTTGTTCTGAGAGGGAGGTGAGATATCCCTCCTCTCTGTGTGGAGAAACAACGCGGTTAAGTGAGCATAAATGCACAAAATGGTATGGTATTTTATTACTGGAGTGATTCTCAGAGACAGAAACATGTTAGACCACTTTATGGCAGTGCTGCCAGAGAAGTGACTGGCCAGTCTGGAGCACACTGATAAAGTTTAGTCTTCTATCACTGCAATCTTTTTATAAACATTATCAGTTGTTGGCGTTTTTTTATCCCTGTTATGAGTGTCAGTTATGAATGTATGGTCAGTAAACTATCTGGGTATAACCTGCAGAATTTTCTCCTAGTTCTGCCAGGGGATTGAACAGCTGGGAATGGTTCGTGTCCTGAGCAGCTACATTTATGACAAGAAACTTCCCATTATACCACATTTACAATTTACCCTGCCAGGTTATCATGGAGAATATTAGTTTGCAAGGTGATAAAAATTAGTATCATGTGAATTAAAAAAGGAGATCCAAGCATCCATCAATATTTAAAATAAGCACAAGAGGGCTTTTTCATTAATTAAAACTGGCATACACTGAGTTTATTAGACTGAAGGCATACAGCATGTTGGTCATTATGCTATAATCAGTTTGAATATGCTAAAAACACAGCATGAGACTAAGTTCACGCAGGCTTGCTGTTATACTGGTCAAACAGCACTAATCAAACTGTTTTATTTGAGGTTTGATCTAAAGCCCATGAGAGTCTGGCTATTGCATTCAGTGGGCAGGGAGTTCAACCCTTGATGAAACTGAGCACTTTATCCTTGTATAATTCAATTACGTCACTTGCTGAATATATTATTTCTTAGATAATTATTTACATGTAACCACCAATAGGTAGAACATCAAAAAACCTCAGACCATTTATTTTTGTTGTTTTCCTCTCAGCTCCTTCAAATCCTGCTTATTACTGCCTCCTGCTTCTGTTATCACTAGTATCAGCAAAAACCAGTGGTTTTCCTGTAACAAGAAATATTTATGATATCATCGTGAAAGGCTTTCATGTGCTTTTAGTTACAATACACCACATCTCTTATGTTCATTTTAGAAAATGATATTTTAGCAACTGGTATTTTATTAAATTAACTGCTGCAGCGTGGCCATATTTTACTGTGAATTGCAGGTACTCAATATGGTCATGCATGTCCACATAAAGGTGGCACCAGCTCTTTTTATGACATTTGTCCATGTCTGGTGAATTTGACCATCACCATACACAATCACACAGAATCACAGAATGGCTGAGGTTGGCAGGGACCTCTGGGGGTCATCTTGTCCAACCCCCCTGCTCAAGTAAGGCCACCTGGAACTGGTTGTCCAGGACCATGCCCAGACAGCTTTCGAATAGCTCCAAGGATGGAGACTCCACGACGTCTCTGGGCAACTTGTGCTCAGTCACCCTCACAGTAAAGCAACGTTTCTTGATGTTCTGACAGAGCCTTGAGGGTTTCCGTTTGTGCCCACTGCCTCTGGTCCTGTCGCTGGATGCCCCTGAAAACAGCCTGGCTCCATCTTCTTTACACCCTCCCTTCAGGGATTTGTACACATTGATGAGATCCCCCCCCAAGCATTCTCTTCTCTAGGCTGAATAGGCTGAACAGTCCCAGCTCTCTGAGCCTCTCCTCGTCTGTAAGATGCTCCAGTCCCTTCATCATCTTAGCAGCCCTTTGCCAGGCTCTCTCCAGTAGCTCCAGATCTCTTTGTACTGGGGAGCCCAGAAAAGGACACAGTGCTCCAGATACTGCAAGAGTCAAGTCTGGGAAACATTTATTCACAATAATACATAAACTAAAACACAATGTAAATGAATTATGAGAACTTATAGTTTGAAAAAATTTTTTAAAAGTGGAGTCAGAAGTTTCTACATACAGACATCACTAAATGAAGGGAATGCGGTTTCAGGTTCATAACTGAGTAGACAAATAAAGAGAATGTTTTGCACTCTCTAAATAACAGAATAGTAAGCATGTCTGCTGTGGAGAGAATGAAACACAGCAAATCATCCATTAATAAGTATCTATTTTCCTTGACAAATGCCTAATTATTCAGCAGAGTAATTTAATGTTCTGTATTAAGCTAAGAGGCACAAGGATTAAAATACCCACATCAATGGGCTCTGTTCAGTATTCCCTACTCACTCCCACCAAAACATTCACAAACCTCAGCAGGGAATTTTCCTGAGAAGATCAGCTAATAATGTATTGTACCCTGCAAATGAGCCCTTAAATCTCTAAAGTTGATTTTTGTCTACCAAACCACAAAACTGTCTTTCTTTCCTTCTTCTGTTAAGAATCCTCTCTGCCCATGTACTGTACCTCTATATCTATGCCAAGACATAACTCCAGCTATTAAATCTACAGAATGAAAATATCACAGTTTAAGGCAAAGCAAAAAGCTAGTCCTTATTAAAGAGACTTGAATAAAGTCAGTAAGAAGTGCTTATATTTCAGGTGCAATAGAAGACTGAAATTTGGAGGCCTGTGGAAACACTTGAAAAGCAGTTAGTCACAGCCATAAGACAACCCGTAAAAAATGCTTCCAGTGTACCAAGCAGGAAGCCTGTAAGGGAGACAGTGGATCTACTGGACCAACAGGAACTGAAAGGAACCACTATGTAGAAAAGTGGCATTGCAGAGTAGCTAAATGACAAGTCTGTAGAGGTCTTCCCAAAAATATTTGAAAAAAATACCTACTTCGAGGTCTAATGGTCCCAACCTTTTGCTCGATGCCAACAGTAAGAATCAGGATGAAATCAACTAAAGGAAAGGGACTTGCAATACTATGAAACCAGGGTCAATGACAAATTATTTTACAGTATTATTTCCATGAAAAGATGAGGAAGTTTTAGCCATTCTGGAAGTTACTGTACAGGAAATTGGTAATTGCAGTAGCTTGGAAGTTGCCAGCACTGAATAATAGTGAACTTAAAAAGTAAGCAGCTGAACTTCTCACAAGGTATGCTATTTATTATTAAAAATCAGGGAGAAATGGGGGGTAAAAATGTAGCTGTCTTTAAAAGTAAGACAAGCAAAGCCTGCATCAATAACAGATAACTGACTAACACAGCAATTGAAGGGCAGTGTATTCATCAAACACCAAAACTAGTACGGTATGATAGGGTCAAACATCTTTAATCTCCAATTTACTGTATGAAATGAAGAAGCATTCAGTTGGAACATGCAGAGATCACATTCCACATACTCTAGCACATTAAATGTCAGTGGAATTAGCTATGAACCTGACCTAGAAAAAAATAGTATGTGCTTAAAATTACAGAATATCTACATTTATATCCTAATCCTCCCCCCACCCCCGCAATGTCAAGTTCTGCTTAAGTACTGCAGATACTGGATCTTAATGACTATACAATTTTTACCACAACTGGGATTATTAAGCAATGCCACCCCTAGCAGGGGACAAGGAGAAGGTAGGGCTATTAACAGCCACACTTTTCTCTTAAGCCTTTTTCTGGTTTTAGCCAGTATTTTGTGTGAGTCTATAGCAATGTTTTTATGTATTTATACCTATCAAAACAATGCAGCAATAACACCTTTCAGTCACGCAGTTTCTTTCATCCAGGAATCTGAAAATATTTCCCATGCTTTAGTTTAGTCTCACCTCTACAGAAGTATACACAATAGTGCTTTCTGCCTTAAGGCTAGATCCAGTAAAGTACTTACATGCCTAATTTGTAAGGATTTCACTGGACAGGAGTGTAGAGGTTACACTTGGGCCAGGCACGGGCATGAGCGTATTTAGCATGATCGTCAATGTGCTTTTGGCCTAAGTCAGCTAGCGCTTCCCAGACAACTCTTGCATGCTGTTGAGGTGAGAGCATTGGCCAAAGACCACTCCCACCCAGCCTGTTTTGGATATACGAAAATCTAGCTATACGTATGTCCTGGGTTCAGCTGGGATAGAGTTAATTTTTACAGGAACCTGGGAGGTGGGGGGGCATAGCTGGGGCAGCTGCCCTGAACTAGCCAAGGAGCTATTCCATACCATGTGACATCATGCCCTGTATATACATGGGGAGTGGGCCGGGGGGAGGGCGCTCCTGCTCTCTCTCGACTTTCGGTGGGGGAAGTGGCGGAGCGTCGGGTCCCGGGTGGTGAGCAGTTGCACTGAGCATCACTCCTTTTTTTGTATACTCTTTCATTAGTACCATTGTTGTTGTTGTAAATTTTTTTGCGTTGTCCCAGTAAACTGCCCTTATCTCAACCCTCGAGGTTCCAGTTTTTTTCTTTTCTCTCCTCCGCCTCCCCCCTATCCCACCGGAGGGGGGCGGGAGGAGTGAGCGAGCGGCTGCGTGGTCCTTTGTTACCGGCGGGGCTGAAACCACGACAACGTATGAGAATGATGTCATGCCAGATTCTGCCCCATTTTCTTTACTGTATAGAACCCTATCCTCATGTAATGCATTCTTATCCAATAACCATTTAACATAAAATACCAAAACAGTGCAGAGAGATGAAAGTTGAAAGGAAGGACTTTCTGCACTGGAGTCCATGCTACTTCTTGTGCCCTTTCTCATCTGTGGAATAAGGCTCAAACTCCCTTCTGCGTCATAGCAGAACTTCAACTGGAGTGTGAGAAAAACATGAGAGGGAAATCCCCCATTAAAAAAGAAATTGAACTCAGGCCCTCCATTCCCTTGGAGAGAGCCTTCTTTTACAGCAGATAAAGCGATGGTATCATTGTAGTCATGATAACTAAGGGTACAAGCAAAGTTTGAAGGAAAAGTTATTATCTTTCTAAGGCTAACTGATGTAGTGAGACAAAAACCTACCTTTTTTCAGGTCTGGAGGTTTGCTGGCAGGTAGGATGAGCATTGGTACTACTACCACTGCCTTCCAGTGGGCTATGAATGAATATGGAAGGCTGTCAGAGTATCCATCAAGGACAGGGCTAGGAAGCGGGACAGATCAACCCCAAATCATCATTCCTTTCCCCCTTCCAAATGATTATACATCATCATCTCTAATCACCTCCAGGCCAGTGATGAGCATGCATTAAGCCCACTTATGCAGACTGTATTAAGTATGATTACACATTACACTGCAAGGTTATAGGAAATACATGGATCGATGTATGGCAAGGCTCCACATCAAGGCTCAAATATTCTTTTGACAGTTGCAAGGATTTTTTTTTACTTCTTAAATTTTTGAGGTAAGGGTAATTTAAATATAATTGCTTAACATCAGGGCATGCTATCCTAAACGTGGTGGTCTCAAACCTGGGGAAATGTAGTGCTCTCCAAACATCCTCTCCAGCCTATCTAAAGGGTAACACGATACACTTTCATTTAGCTAAAACTGGTCAGTCTGGGAGCTGGGAGGATGAGTCTGCAAGGAGGGAGAGTCTCCCACTGCTCTGTGTTGCCCAGGAAAACTTTGTAGCTGGCAGCAGGACTGTAGGGAATAGACCTGAACTCCCAGGCTCCAGGCAGCTTAGCGCTCGGTCACTGCTACATTTTGTGCAGTTTGCTCCCAGTGGGCATTCAGAGCCCCAGAACCGACACGTTAGAAAGGAGGAGGGGGATAAAAAGAACTGATGCAACCTGCAAAGTTTTGCACAATCTAAGCATGGGTTTTCAGGACAGCATGTTTTGATTTATATTCCTATACTTCTTTTAAGTTCATTAGTGGATTTAGGGATTAGGTTCTATATTTTGTTATGAACAGAAACTTATTTCTTAACCGGTCTCTTTTGCAACCAATAACTATTGTCTCTTTTGTAAACTGCAGTCCCCCTTGTTACCAGTAATATGTGTTTTGGGGGAATGATTCAAACGACAAAATGCTTACTTGTAACAACAAAAGAAATGCTACAATGTAAGCTATATTTTAATAACTGAAAAGATCTTTAATTAAAATTGCTTTCCATTCAGGGGCTGGAGTTTTATTTAACCAGCTGCCCTATGAAAGTTATTACCTAGAGTTTTCATTTTCCCAGTACACAGCTGCAGAAAAGATTTTATTCTGGTGAATGAAGGTCTGTACAACAGCAAGGACAAAGCTCACTTAAACTAACAATGGAGCCATGGCAAAAGTCATAACCTTCTGCTGTCTTAGGGGAAGCACACTTTCTGAATATAATCTCTCTGATTATGCCTAGTATGCAAAATGCAGTTTTATATCTGCAGCTCAAATAGATTTCAGTATTACCACTGAATACTAATCACTGATGCAAAAAACGTACAGCTCCCTCAAGGCATTTCAAAAATCTTGATTATTTAATCAGTGCTCTTGATTTATAAGGCGAGCTGGTTGATGACTACCAAAATGTGACACATTGGACACTATCCAGATGGAATGCCAGTTTTCATTTGAGGTTAAAGAGGTAAAACTCTACAAGAGAGGTTTTCCAGTATCCTGGACTAGAGCTAGAGTTATATCAGATGATAAATAAAACCTGGCAGTTTGGCTTGCACATAATATTAAAACAGAAACTTTGCTGAACTGTCAGTTGTAAAATGAAGTAATCAACTTTTTTTCTGATTATCCTCTGTTTCCACTACGGGCTTTTTATTTACTTCATGTTTTCCGTCTTAATGTTCTCTTATCTTTTTAAAGAGCAGTACTTTACTTTTTTACAAATATGTAAGCAGTGAGTGCTGCCTTTTCATAAGCATTCATTTCCTAACCAGTTGGATGCAAAATTTGAAGAGTTCAGTTTCCTTCCCCCATAACTACAGATTACGTATTTGAAAATAATTTTGTGTTTATATCTCTATATATCTATATATGCTTAAGTATATATGAAAATAATTTTAATTCCTGCTTTAAAGTGCAATGGAACTGTCACAAATTATTTAAGGTACAGATACATGAGTTACATACATTTCTGAACAGGTGTTACTACCTAAGTTTCTTGGACAGTCCCATCTCCATCTTTAATCATCAGCAATGACAGTCTGTTAAAGAAGGCTCCTGTATAAAATTTCCAGCTGTTTTCCTGTTAAGACTTTAAGGAGCAGAATGACTTCAAATTGAGATAGCAAGGAATTAAATTCATATTTAGACACCTAATTCTAGGCCTGACCCCTAGAAGTTAGCCATCCGATCGTTTTATATACATGCCTGTATGGATATATATTGAGGTACTTAATGCCTTCTTTGCTTCAGTCTTTAATACTGAGACCAGTTATCCTCAGGGTACTCTGCCCCCTGAGCTGGAAGGCAAGGACGAAGAGCAGAATATACCCCCCTTAATCCAGGAGGAAAAAGTTAGTGACCTACTACACCGTCTGGACACTCACAAATCTATGGGACCAGATGGGATCCATCCAAGAGTACTGAGGGAGCTGGTGGAGGTACTTGCCAAGACACTCTCCATCATCTATCAGCAATCCTGGTCAACAGGGGAGGTTCCAGATGACTGGAGGCTTGCCAATGTGACGCCCATTTACAAGAAGGGTCGGAGGGAGGATCCGGGGAACTACGGGCCTGTCAGCCTGACCTCGGTACCGGGGAAGATTATAGAACAGTTCGTCTTGAGAGCACTCACGTGGCATGTCCAGGACAACCAGGGGATTGGGCCCAGTGAGCAAGGGTTTACGAAAGGCAGGTCCTGCTTGACCAACCTGATCTCCTTCTATGACCAGGTGACCCACCTAGTGGATGAGGGAAAGGCTGTGGATGTTATCTACCTGGACTTCAGCAAGGCCTTTGACACTGTCTCCCATGGCATACTCCTTGAGAAGCTGGCGTCTCATGGCTTAGACAAGTGTACTCTTCGCTGGGTGAAAAACTGGCTGGATGGACAAGCCCAGAGGGTTGTGGTGAATGGGGTGAAATCCAGCTGGCGGCGGGTCACAAGTGGTGTTCCCTGGGGCTCAGTGTTGGGCCCCGTTCTGTTTAATATCTTTATCAATGATTTGGATGAGGGGATTGAGTGCACCCTCAGCAAGTTTACAGACGACACCAAGTTGGGAGGCAGGGTCGATCTGCTCGAGGCTAGGGAGGCTCTACAGAAGGATCTGGACAGGCTGGATCGAGGGGCTGAGGCCAATCGTATCGAGTTCAATAAGGCCAAGTGCCGGGTCCTGCACTTGGGTCACAGCAACCCCATGCAACGCTACAGGCTTGGGGAAGAGCGGCTGGAAAGCTGCCCGGCAGAGAAAGACCTGGGGGTGCTGGCTGACAGCCGGCTGAATATGAGCCAGCAGTGTGCCCAGGTGGCCAAGAAGGCCAACGGCATCCTGGCCTGTATCAGCAATAGTGTGGCCGGCAGGAGCAGGGAGGTGGTTGTCCCCCTGTACTCGGCACTGGTGAGGCTGCACCTTGAGTCCTGTGTTCAGTTTTGGGCCCCTCGCTACAGGAAAGACATGGAGTTGCTGGAGCGTGTCCAGAGAAGGGCAACGAAGCTGGTGAGGGGCCTGGAGCACCAGTCTTATGAGGAGCGGCTGAGGGAGCTGGGGCTGTTCAGCCTGGAGAAGAGGAGGCTGAGGGGAGACCTTATCGCTCTCTACAACTGCCTGGGAGGGGGTTGTAGTGAGGTGGGTGCTGGTCTCTTCTGTCAGGTGGCTGGAGATAGGACGAGAGAAAATGGCCTCAAGTTGTGGCAGGGAAGGTTTAGGTTGGCTATTAGGAAAAATTTCTTTGCTGAGAGGGTTGTCAGACATTGGAATAGGCTGCCCAGGGAAGTGGTTGAGTCACCATCTCCGGAGGTATTCAAAAAGCACGTAGACAAGGCACTTCAGGACATGGTTTAGTGGCCATGGTTGATGGGTGGACTTGATGATCTTGAAGGTCTTTTCCAACCTAAATGATTCCATGATTCTATAGATGCCTAATGTTTCAAACTAATCTTGAAGTTTGGTCCGTATTAGAAGCAGTGACTGGCACTTAAATATTCAAAGCAACTACAGAGAATTATTTTACCAAATCAGTCCTTTGTCCGTGTTTATGCTGCAAGTGGGCGGCACAAGTGGCGGACCCGGAGGCACCCAGAGCTGGCGGCAGTCTCCCTAACCAGGCGGCAGCGCAGGCTGTGCCAGCACAGCCGGCCTCCTCGCTGCATGCGGGGGGAGCCAGCCTGTGCTGCTGTGTTCGCTCTGTTATTTAAATCTGAGCTATCAGTAATAAAGCTAATATATCGATGCAGATAACCACAGCTCCGTGGCAAGTGGTCAGCCTATCGTTTTGGCAGAACTGACCGTGTACCAACCTATAAGGACAACCCCTGCGAACGTACAAGCAATTTGAAGGTTAAGAGGCACCCTAGAAGGCTGGCTTGGAGGTTAAAAGCATCCTCACATCCCAATGCAATCCTCTCCGGCCTTCTAAAACTGAAGTGACTAAAATTATAATCAAAACATGGGAACTTGATGGAAAGTTTAATTATAAATAAGCATTAAAACTATCAAAAGCCGTCACTCCGACGCACTGTAAAGTTACACCAACCCCAGAAGCGACGACTGAAGTAAAGGACTTGCCATTAACCGTCCCGTGCAGCGAGCAAGAAGCTTTCCCGGGAGTCGATGGTAAGGTGAGGGGCCCATTACCGCGGAAGCGGGAGGTCGGGCGCGGGGGCAAGGGCAGGACCGCCCCGGGACCGCAGGGCTGGGCCGCGGAGCGGGCGCCAGGCTCCCGGCCCTTCCCGCCGCCCCTTCGCGAGGGCGCAGCTCGGGCGGCCGCAGCGCGGCTCTGCAGGCCGATGCCCGCGCAGCGTCCGGCCGCGTCGGAGTCAGCGGTGACGGGGCCCGCGGAGTGCCGGCGCCCTCGGCCCCTCGCCTCGCCGCTAGAGATGATTTCGTGTCACCTTTTCCCATACCTGCGCAGCCCGCGATCCTGCTGGCGCAGAAGCCGGCGGGGCTCGGCTCGAGCTCGCGGGGTGCATCCAAGAGCAGGCGGCAGGGTTAACACAGAGACGCGAAGCTACGCTTTAAACTAGCTCGCTTGGGCACGAGCAGCAGCGCCGGCCGGAGCAACGTGAAGAGCAGCGCGTGCTGATTTACTACACGTGGCAGCCTTGCTGATTGCAGCACAGCCGTACGCTTTCAAACCGCCTCGCGTTCGACTCCTTTGTTACGTTCTTCCTTCGGTACCTGTGTGACTAATACTCATAAAACGTTGTTTTCGTTCCTCATTTTAAAAAGTTTGCTAGAAACGCCAGTAGTCTGTATTGCAATGGCACAACAAAGGGAAACACGGAGAACTGCGGATGGTGACCGGAGCCCACGGGTGCCCTTCCCCACCGTCCGCCGCCATTGCGAAGGAGCCGTGCGCGGGCAGCTCTGGCCACGCCAGCTGGGCGCCGGGCAGGCAGCACCCCACGTGCCAAACTGCTCCCCGAGTTGTAACAAGTGGCAGCGTCACCTCCGCAGAGGCCTCACATCTAGGTTTTGGCAAAACTGCAATTTGTATTCTGTTACGGAGCCAAAACATTTTAATAACTGCAAGAGTTCACTTACAAAATCTGTGTTGTTTGGGCTTGTGCCCTTTATAATTACATCCCTATATCTTTCTCTGTACATGTAGATTTGTATCATCTGAAGCTTTTGAAAGAATATCTTACTTGACTGGACTTGTGGGTAATGCAATCATGGGGCAGTTCAAATAGCTGCATTATTCCATTTTCTGTCAGGAAGCCAAAAATCTGCTTGAAACCCAGATGGCTATTCTTTCCCTGTCATCATCTAGCTCCTCAGCTGATCTCACCATTTCAACTTCATTCTCTGTAACAGTTTTCCCTGAGTAGGGAAGCTTTTGCACCTTCTTCTTTAAGAGAACAGAGCTACAAACTGCAAAGTGAGGATGTTTTGATCGTATATAAGAATGTCTTACTGAAGACCGCACCGCTGGATAACATGCTGGGTGATTGCCTCAGGCTCCGGGTATTGCAAGTAACAATGTCATATATATCACAGGTACCACCAGGCCTTCTGCCATGAGTACAGCATGACAAAAATAGCTTGTAGGGATTATGTCCCCACGTTCCAGTCCTGCACGGCAGTACAGCAGGAAAAACACTGGAGCCAGAACTTGCCTATGCAGGAAAAGAGGGATCTGCTCCCCGGCAGGTTAGAGACTGCACTGCGGGGGAGAATGCTGGGGAAATCATAACCCTGAAAGAGATGGGAACGGGAACTTCTGCTTACACGTAGCAAATGACACCATTGCCCACCTTGCTTTATCCTTCCCCCAAGTCCCACCTAGCCTCCTCACTACCTGTAACCATGTCACGGAGATCAAAAAGCCACATGATTTCATAAAAGGCTCCATAGTTTTTGAACCTAGAAAAGGGAGTCAAGAATACTCTTCTGCTACCATGCCATTCTGTTTCTGCTATTTGAAGTGGGGCATAATTGCAATTCTCCTTCACTGGACCTAACTAGGCAAAGTTAAAGCCAGTTCTCTGGATGCATCTGAACCATCAAGGACTTCCTGAAGAGAAGGACCCTCTGTTACACCTCTGGTAGAAAGCCACCAGGACATTGACTCCTGTCGACTTCTCCACATCCTAGTATAGACACATGTTGTGTCATCACATATTTAATCTTAGCTATGGTCTTAATTCTTCTACATCCCACTTCGTTCCTACATATACCTGTCTCTGCCTCCTTGAACCATTTCAAATTATTTTTTTTTAAATAAAAAGAAACCAAAACAGTCTTGGAAAAGCACCTCATAAGGGTCATCTTGTAGATGGGGCTTGTGGTTAACAGAATATCGCACAATAGGGACGAGAAAATTATCTGAATAATTTCATGTACCTGACACCAGCAGCAGGATATAGATGCGTTAGGTCAGGACAGAGAGCTAACATATTTCAGGAAAATGTTTGGACTACTACTTTTAATGTGTGGGTAAGTGTACATGAAAGTGGAAAACGCCATTATTCTGAACTGCTGTTAAACCAATGACTGTGCAAAAATCTGTCTATGTTCAAAGAAGAACTTTTCTGTTTCTTTGCTGCAACCCCATACTGCTGTACCAGAAACATAATGGATGCAGTGAACTTTTTTTTTTCCAGTTGATGGTGCAACTATGGGAGGAAAGATCATATAGACTTCCCATCCTTCAGAGGGGCTGGGTTTAAATAAATGTTCAGCACTTCTGACTCTTTGAACAAAGGACTTGCTACAGAAGTAGAAAGCAATACCTTAATATTGCCTTGCAAAATTCTGCTTCACAAATTTACCAACAGTAACATCCATACAGATAAAAGCTGTACCTGAAACATTATACACATGTAGAATTATTAGTGAAAACAATATTAAATTCCTGTTTTGAACAGTTATGTTGATTCCAATCTGTGCCCTACACGTGGGGTATGTTATTTCAATACATGTAGTAGGAAAACATACTACTTCCTTCCAGAATTTGTATATGCACCATATATCATTAAAAATAGAAAGTAGCAGTAAATTGACTTTATTAGTGGGAAACCTGCAATTTTGTAGGATTATGAAAGGGCAATAACACCTCAATCACTGGGAAATTCGAATGTTTCTGAAAATATACTGCAATATATGTATTAAATGTAGGGAGAGATAATCTATCTGCTTCCAGACAGATTATTCTGGTTTGCAAGGACACAGAACTGAGAGATTTTATTCCTTCAATTTACACACACCTTTGTCAGAACTAATAACCCAATTCAAAGGCAAGAAGTTTCATAGTACTTAACTATGTGGCCTCTAACATGTCAGGCTGATTGAATTCATATGATCTTATATATTTGGTCACCAAAAGCCCTTTATTTTTCTTAATTAGAAACATAGATTCAATGCAGCTTGCCTAGAAAATAAATTAAATTCATATACATTACCTCTGAGCAATGAGAGAAATAGCACTGATTGAACAGGGCTGTTTAAATCTCTGCAGTTGGCAGCGTTCATCAGTGAATTTGTTTACAAAGTGGAAAGAATGAGATGCTGTCAAAGAATGAAAAATAAAAGCTAGATTTCTTGGGAAGGAGACATCCGTCTTTTTCTATTTGTAAATGCTGACGAGCAGGGTTTAAGGAGGGCTAATGTCATCCATTCATCTTAATTAAAGAGTTAATTGCTCGTGTATCCTGATTTGGTTAGCTGATCTTAGTAGCATGAAAAGCGTTTGCTTCTATGTATTTTATTGACCTTTATAATGACATCATCAGTAAGACTCAGGATTTATTCATGCCTCAGCCTAAACTCATAACTTTAATAGCCTCCTACATGATAAAACTTTCAAGAGGGAAGGAGTTCTTTAGCATGGTGCAGAATACCGAGAGGTCTGTTCAGACCCTGTTCAGAAACTGTTAAAATGTCTCAGTTCAGCTGTCATTGAAGTATTACTTGAAAGTCTAGAGTCATGAAGATAAGTAAAAAGTAATTTTAAAGACTAGTTCTCAGCAAATGTATATATGGAAATAGCACAAAACATCTAAAAATCGCATATCAAATATAAGCAAGAGACTTATTACTATTCAATTTTTCACATCTGTAGTCGTAGTCAAGTAAGCAGTGACACAAAAACAGACAGGCGAGGCTGACAGCATGTTCTGTGGATTAAAGACCAAATTGGTTTAGTCATATGTCTTACAACACAAAGAGGGGAAAGTCAGATCTAAAGAAAGACCAGTTAACTAACTAGGAAGTCTATGAGGTTTTTCTCTACAATGTCTTTTAACATTTACTGCAACTCCTGATGTTATTTCTTAAAGATTCTTCACAAGAATTAAAATAAAATTTACACAGGAGAAAAATGGACAGTACTACTGCTTTTTGATTAATCAGCTATGTGGTACTTAAAAATGAAATAAAAGAATACATTACAAAACATAACACATGATATTCGCTTATCCTGGTAATGAGTCTTCAGAACTGATCTATTTACGTTATGCTACTTTCATGGGATCAATTTCTATTGCTAATAATGCACATAACTTACACGAAGGGTCGAACTGGCCTTTAAGAAGCACCATGCACGAAACGTAACTCATCCTAACACAGTCTCGCATGCTGTGAGCACTTACTTGGGTTTGTAACAGTTACAGGGTAGGTCCTGTGCCCTCTCCTGAAATATCTAGAAGGCACTAAGAATAATGTGATAGGGTGCTACAGCTCATCTAGTTTTACGAACTTCGTGGCGGACTTCACTTTGTGTTTCCTTTATGTAGTTTAAGCTTCTCAGCTGACTGGTTCAGAGGCCGGTACTGGCTCCCATGCTGTCTCTGACAGACAGGAGATTTTCTTTTTAATACTGATCAGGTTTCCGTGTTTTCTTAGAAAACTTCCTGTAAAATATAATAAAAAAATTTCTAACCTCTCCATGATCTGAACACAAAACTACATTGCTCCTCTCATGGAAAAGCAGCGGGCGAGTCCAGGACATACAATAGAGAATGGTGCAGTGGACCATGTTACCCCAGACCAAGGTAGCCAGCCCCAGAACCAGAACCAGTCTGCCTGCGTCAGCTCGATGCTGCCTCCAAACTAATTAGCACTGCTGAGAAACAGTACGTGCGAACCTGGACCCAGGAGCGTGCTTTGGCAGCTGCTCTCCTCTTAGGTCTCTAGTACGATGCCGTGTGCCTCAGACACACGCCTTCAGCCGACTCGTGCATCTCTACAATTATGCAAGAGTGTGCAATGTGTAAAGGGAACAGCACTGGAAAGCAGGAGGTTTGTTGGCTGTCACCAACTCTAGAACTGCCCGGCTTGGTAACCTTTAACAAGTTGCTTCAGCTCACTCTGTCCCAGTTATCCCCCAAATCACCTGTATCTCTTTTTAGAGATACTTTGAGATTCATTCATGGAAAGGTGCTAGTGACAGTTAAGCAGTACTATTATTTCTGAATAGTTCATCACCGGAAAAGGCGGCGTGGTCAATGTATGGGGTTTACAATCAGAGAAGAGGACAAGTGAGGTTGGATGGGGCCTTGGGAAGTCGTCTGTCAACATCTGTCGTCTGTCTCTGAGCTCAACACAGGGTTTTTTCCAGACTTGAAAAACTCAAGGGTGGAGACTCCACAACCTCTCTGGGCAACCCGCTCCAGTGCTGGACCATCCTCAGGGTGAGAAGTTTTTCTTTATGTCAACAAATATCTATGGCTATGGAGAAGGCGGCCACGATAGCAGAATTTCTCAGTAAGGTTTAGATGCTGCTCATCATCTTCTTTTATAGCTCAGCTCTGATTAAAAGATCTTTTTAAATTAAAGATTGTTCCAGTTTTATTTACACTCCAAGCAAACTACTCAGTCAACCTTTCTGTCATATACTTGTCAGTCTGGTTAGTGCAGAATCCTTAAAAAGGCTGAGAAGAATAAAACTAATATACCGCTCTGCCTTTTGGGCCTCTGTGCAACAGTGTTAGCTTACAGAATCTCTGTCACATCAAAGCCGCGGCACGGTGGCACTCGGAGCGCTCTGTACGTAGGCAGCTGTCGCCCTGCCAGGAATCCTGCCCTGCCTCCTGTGCTCACCGACACCCATTCGGTCAGCTCCCAAGTTCTCCGCGCTGCACCGCTCTGCTCTGACCGACCACGTCTGCAGTGCTCTCGTTACCAGGGAACTGTTCAGACCACGTCTGAGCCTTCAAACCGTGCCAATGCCTGCTCTTTCCAGGTCTTAAACATACAGGTCAGTGGCCCTGGAAAGACTTTTGAGCAACTGCAACTTTTTTATTAATTTTAAATCTCTTGTTATCTCCACTTTCTTTGTTTTCTCATGCCTATACTTAAACTACAAAGTTATTTCCTACGCACTTAAGGGAAAAACTAAAAAATTCTTGGGTATAGACTGTGGACTAGGCGCAGTGACTGTCACTTTTGAAAGCTACTTCACATAACATTAAAATAGAATGTGAGTAAAGAGAAAGGCGTAACATGTTGTTGTTCAATGGAAACACTTCGGAAAAAAGCTGAAATAAAATCTCCAGTGGCTTGTGAAGTATTTAGTTCAGTTGTTTAGCAACAACACTTTTTGATTTGTAAAGCTTCTACGATATCTTAAAATAACCTAAAAAAAGAAAGTTTTTAGAGTTTTCTTTAACTAGCTAAAACCACCTGCTGTAGCTCGAATAGAGAGTAGAAGTTCCGAAGCACAACCTTCTTTTGAGATAACACATTTTTGAATTACTATACTGTAATTTTTGTACACTACATCAGGCAATGGCTAGTGCAACTTCTTACAACATTACTAGCTTACTAATAAACATGTGCATGAAGCGGAACGGCGCATACAAGTTATAATTCTGTGGCTGTGCCTAGTAACATAAACAGGTCTGATACCATCAGTTGAAGAACTGAGAAATTAAACCATCCGAAAGACTGATGTAAAGGATTGGACATGCTAAAAGAGATGGTGAAAAGAGGCTGCTAAGAAATGGAATGACATTCAGAAGTGAAGCAATAGACCCACAATAGTTTATGAATGGAAATAAACATAACCATGAGAAAATGCTTCATCAACATAAGAGCCACAACAAAGCTGTGAATCTCAAGATAAGCAAAAATTGTTTTTGAAGAAAAAACCCAGTGTGCTAGGTAGGACTTCAAAGACTAGAAAAGATCTAATAGGCAGAAATGAATAATATAAAAATTACAAAAGAAAAGAGACCAAAAAAATCATGCTAAGCACAAGATCAACTTACTCTGTCTGCCTGGTATTACTCTGTTAACCCTTTGGTGCCAACACTGGGGGACCAGTTTAGTGATCAAAGAGAATGAATATTTCAACGCCACAGCAGTCGGCTGTCTGCAGTCAGCTCCACAGGTCCTCTCCTGAGCCTGCCTCTTCGACCCTCCACCCTCTGTTTTGCCCCACTATACACCTCTAGCAGCACCACCCGCAGCTTACTTCTCGGCTGGAAGGCACAACAGCTACCTTGCCCAGCTCTGTATCACACTGCTCCTATGCCTACCCACAGAATGCACAACTGCCTTTTCTGAAAGAAGCCACACAAATCATTGTGCCCTGGGTGGAAAGCCCACTTGATATTGTATTTCTAATCACAGAGAATAGGAGACAATGCATTCCAAAGAGGTTCATAGAATGGGTAATTAAATGTCATACAGGTTCTAAGGTACAAGATGCTGCTATTACAAGAAATACTGGTTCGCTAAATTCAAAAACACCGACAAAAATTATTTTTAACTGGATTAAAGGAAAACAGGCAGGTGAAGCGATGGCTTTATGCGAAATACACTGCAGCATTCTTTGGTCTTGGTTCTGAATCATTGACACACATTGAGGATTTTTGCCACTGGCTTTAGCAGAACAGAACTAGCTATTAATGACTAAAAAATTAGCTATTTTCTTCCTAGAAATTTCAAAATAATTTTGAATCCAGAGAAGATATATAACACCATTAATCTACAGTAAGATAGGATGGTAGGCAGAAATGGAGTTTAAATGGTGGTGGGGAAGCTGAAAACTAAGCGGCTACCAGACAGAAAACTATGCATAGAAAAAGAGATTTAAGCAAAAAATCGAAGTCTAACACATGTTCAATGCTAGATGAAAACAGAAATGAAATTTTCATGGAATTTACTTTCTAATGACTTTGCATGTGGGCTTCTTTTTTTTGGTTGGTTGGTTGGTTTTGCAAAATTTCATTCTGACAGCTTATTCCACATCTAAGGACAGCAGACTTGTCCTGGTTTCAGCTGGGGTAGAGTTAATTATCTTCCTAGTAGCTGGTATAGTGCTGTGCTTTTGAGCTAGGTATGAGAAGAATGTTGATAACACTGATGTTTTCAGTTGTTGCTAAGTAATGTTTAGTCTAAAGTCAAGGATTTTTCAGCTTCTGATGCCCAGCCAGCAAGAAGGCTGGAGGGGCACAAGGAGTTGGGAGGGGACACAGCCAGGACAGCTGACCCAAACTGGCCAAAGGGGTATTCCAGACCATGTGATGTCATGCCCAGTATATAAACTGGGGGGAGTTGGCCTGGGGGGATCACTGCTCGGGAACTAATGAGGCATTGGTCGGCAAGTGGTGAGCAATTGCACTGTGCATCATTTGTATATTCCAATCCTTTTATTATTACTGTTGTAATTTTATTAGTGTTATCATTATCATTATCAGTTTCTTCTTTTCTGTTCTATTAAACCATTCTTATCTCAACCCACAAGTTTTACTTCTTTTCCCGATTCTCTCCCCCACTGGGTGGGGCGGAAGTGAGTGAGCGGCTGTGTGGTGCTTAGTTGCTGGCTGGGGCTAAACCACAACAAGACTCCAGAAACTTTTCACTGAGAAAATCTTGATCACAATTCATACGTTTCTAAACATCTATTTCAATCCCTTCTTCCAAGTTATTTTGGTAGCCATTGAAAAAGTGTATATTGTTTTGGTTTGGTATATAGTATGCCATGAAAACCAAATTCAGTTTGCAGGAGGGCCAGATTTTCTATAATTTGATTTTAGACAGTCATTTCCACAGAAAAGATCTTTTCTATGTCATTACTAATGACATTACAACCTTCTCTAGTTGCCCTCAAGACCTAGCTGCTTTGTAGCAGGCAATATTTGACATCTTAGTTTGCAATCTCAGAAAAAAACAAGAGAACAGAAACTGTCCTATCATAAAAAATGGCTTCAGAATCTGGTAAATAAATCACATTTCCGTGGTGACGTGATAGAAATTGGTATGTTTGAATCAAGAGTGTACCTGCTTTGTGATTAATTGTAGATGTCAATACCTAGAGGTACCTGCAAGGCAATTAGCACTGTACTTGCCTAAATGTCACCCCATTGTAAATACAGAATGGAAATAAATAGACAGATTGGCCTAGTGCATGTTGTTTGGATTTGGAACAAGAATCTCAAAAATGTGAATCCTAACTGAGCCAATTTTTTATTATATGCTGCTGATAAGCTACAAAAGACTTCTCTCTTTCTCTTTTTCTGGTACACCGTGAGGCTAGTGCCACCCATCTCTCAAAAATGACATGTGGCGATCCCTACTAATCAAAGTCATCATCATATTGATGAATCCTGACAAAAACAAACCTATACAAATGTCTGTATTTACAGCTGTAAATGCTGAGGCTGACTCAGGTAGAATTTTCTTTGTCTTTGGAGCCCAGATTGCTACATTTTATGATACGCTTTACAGTGGCCATTTAATTTGATAATCCTTTTCTGTCCTGTCTTCCCCAATCTTATAGTCACATGAACGACTGAGAACAGAAATACAACTATAGGCTGCGAGTTAAGGAGCTGACAAATAGAGGCTGATGTCACTGCTATACAAGATTGAATATACCTTACCAGAATATCAAACCTGACATTTAATAGTTTAACTTTTATAAAATGTAAACAATATAGTTGACCACCCCCTCACCCCTTTTGGGCATTCGATCACGTTTTTACAGTGGATTAAAATCTTCTGGAAAGTAACTGTATCTAAAGACCGGGGGAAGGGCTTTTCTATTCCATTATATAGCCAAGATTTTATTTTTTCCAGTATTTTTCTCCTTTTAACTATAACATATTAGCTGCTGGTGGCCTTTGGAAAGCTAGCGGATCGTATGATGCTGGCTCTCCTTCTTTCCATCTGCTAGCCTGCATCATAAGAAAACTAAAATATATGTTAAATATTACTTTTTTGTGAAACTAATTAGTACAGATGCTGCAAGAATCTCACATGATCATAAAAGGTTTTGTGACAGAACTTCTCTGTTAAAGTAAAGCTCATCTAGAAAGTTGGAAATCCTTGTCTTTAAGGGTCTTTCATTAGTAGCACACACTAAACAATGATCACTGCTGTACGATGAGAGACAAATTAATGAATCAAACATTACAGATTTCATCACATTGGCTTATTTGCATTTAAGCTGGTTTCCAGCTCTGTCATGCATTTGCTTTTAAACGAGCCCCTGTGGATAGTCCTGCAATGTTTGATTCATTAATTTGTTTCTCAGTGTACAGCAGTGCTCACTGTTCAGTAAACGGTGAAATACTTTGAAAATATTTGTTTTAACAACCTATCTTGTATTTTAACAAAGAAATAATAACCCTGAAGAAGGAAATGCTGGCCATTTTGCGACATAGCCCCAGCCAAATCTCCCAGTTGCTGCCCCAGCCCATCGTTACACCACTGTGATATTATCTGGATTAAGTCTTCACAGCTTGCTTTCACATATTCTACAATTTCATAAAGCTTTGAGCCAGCTCTTTGGGTTAGTATTATGATGCCCAATTCAGCTCCTGGGAAGTTAAAGGTGGCTTTAAGCCTTTACTCTCTGATCCTTGGATCAGTCCCAAAGAGTGACTTAGATCAGCCTCCCAGATGCTCGGTGACATTCTGCCACTACTGTGCCTAGTACACCGGTTCCTCCACATTATAACAGAGTGGGCTGCTTGGCAGAGCCATCTCTGTGAGAGCTGCAAAACTTTGGAATTGCTTTTTGGTTTGTAACAGCTTGAATTTGGTGACCTTACAGTACGCTGAAAGCACCATCTGTTTAAGAAGAAAAAAGAGGCATGTTCCCTAGCCGGTCAGTGCATGGAGACAAGCGTTTTGGTAATTAGCTGTGTAGTTGAGTTCTCAAGTTCCTATCCGAACCTCAGATTTTTAAGTTTTTGTACTCAAATACAACACTAATTGTACATGTGCAGCTTTGTTGTAGGGATCATTGCTCATGTTTAATTCTAAAGAAATAAATACATGTAGCAAATGAAAAAGATGGAAGTTGTTTTAGTACGCTCTAGGAATTGGAGAACAAAATGCTTCTCTAGCTAGAACTTCCCTTCCTCTAACACGGCCATGATGGATTGCAAGGTTATAAAGGCAAGCCCATTTGACAAGAGGATACATTTGGACTATGAGATTCATGGAAATGAGGGCCTAATTAAATGAGTTGTTTTTTTCATGAAGCAGGCAGGTTTTCATATGTTGAGAAATGGAGTTAAGTAGCATCAGCATATTACATTGCACAGCCATTTTCCTCCCACTTTGCTTTTTTTTTTCTTTTTAAAAGACTCTCTCTGAGCACTGTGTTATACGTGTTGAGCAGGAGAAAAAAAATGTAATTGATACCAAACAAAAGAGATGCCATCAAGACAGAAAGGCAACATCCTAAACCTATGTTTCAGAGGTCTTAAATGGAAATTAACATAATTCTCACTTTTGCTTACTCCAAGTAATCCATAAATACAACTATACACTTAAAAAAAATCCCTCAAAGAAACAGATGCCCCTGCCTCACTTTCAAACATAACCAGCGAAGCTACAGCATGCCAAGTGCAACCAACACAAAGGCTACCCTACAGCCAGAATGATATGATACCAGGAGAGCCTAAGTGGGCTGTGTATGAGACATTGCCCTCTGCTGATTAACACATGCAGAGCGAAGTTGTCTCCTGTTTCCATCACATCAGAAAGCCCCCAGGAAAGACTTCATTTTCAGTGTCTGGGTAGAAAGCGGGGATGAAGTTTGTAAGGGACACCCATACCTTTGGAAACACAGATTGGCGTTTTGCCTAAAATGTATGCCAAGTATTTTCTGCTGCAGAAAACTGCTTGGTCTTTCCTTACAAACGCAATAAATGTCATATTTAACCATACCCTTAGTTCTACCTGCAAGGAATTATATAATGCTTGTAAGGTGGGAAATTCTAAAAATTATTTGAAAGGCTGGACTCATTTTAATGTTTATTATGAAAAATGTACCTCATGGAAAAACACTTTTTTTTTTTAAACAATAATCTCCACATTTTTCTTCCTTGAAAGATCGTATTTCAGAAAGACAGATCAAATACTTTCAGAGAAAAGCTAGGCTGTCTTCATATGAACACAAGAATTTATAAATATTCTTGTAGAAGCTTGCACAATCCAATTACAAGACAATTTTATATTAAATGCCCAATTCGGTCGCTCTTGCTCAAGATACAAATCACTTGCTTATACACATAAGTATACTGAGTCAAATAAATACGGCAACAAATACTCTTTAAAAAGAGTGGCAGTAAGATGAAAATGTAGAACTTGGTGTCAAAAGCATGTTAACTATGCTATACTATTTTTTTCTCCCCAACTCTTCCACCGGACTCATATGGAGCTAGAGCAGTAATGATGGAGGAAGAAATAAATCTCTTCATGAACAAATGTGTGTGCTGTCCTACTACTATCTTAATCACAAGAAACTCTTTGGCTGATTGCTTCTCTAACTTATAAAATACCTCCAGTGCACAGCATGGCTTAGTCTCTTAAAATAGCTGACTTCATAACAAAGAGTATGTTGGTCTGCTTTCAGAAGTTAACCATATAAAAGCCCCCCAAAACCCAACCCACGCTTACAATTTCATACCCCTGTTAAGTAAAAAAAGCCACCCCCAAGCCTCCAAACAACCCAACAGTCTTAAATTGCAGCGAGGAACATTCATGTTAAACATTAGGGAGTTAATTTCTCTTGTCTAAATTAAGGCATTTTGAAGCCAGGCTTTTAGCCACCTACAGAAGGTGACTCTTCTCGTTTTAAGGTGGGTTCAACAACACCTCTGACTCTCCACTCACTGGAGTACAAACCCAGTTGACACCTGTATTTTAGATGGCAAAGTTAGGTGCAATTAGTCCCAACCTAATGAAATCACATAAAGTTTATTGAAGCACAACAGATTGCTTATGGGGCCTATGAATTTCCATCACTTTTATTTTTTAATAGAGGCAGCAGGCTAATCTCTGTCGGGTATAGTTGAGGCAAAGTTTTGTATTAGGAGGGGCTATGAAAGTTAGCCATCGTTCTGGTGAAATCTTCCTCAGATCTTTCCAATATTTATATCTTCCATTTTATTTATTCACTGAAGAAAATTGATTCAACAAAAACATCAATGTGCAAATAAAGTAATGGTCTTAAACTGTGAGTATGAAAGAGTCCTCCCATACTTCTCATTGATATCCTTTCCATTTAGAGAAAACTCACATATCAATTAAACTCACCTGTTAATTAAAAGCTTGTCTGGAAAATTCCTTGCTAATTGGAAGCAAAAGAAAGTGTAAAAAATATCTGAATGCTGAAGCTTTGAATTTTAATTACTTACTCCCAGGTTTGTTCGTGATCCCTCAGGTGTTGGCTGGGCAACAGCAAAGAATTGGAAAAAAGAAACAAAATTATTTTGTAATTCCTGCTGTGAGGAAGAAAATGTATTGAGAAGGCTTCCAATTTTCTCTTCTTATCTTGTTTAGATTTATTCTTTATTAATGTACTTATAAGAAAGTATCTACACACAAAGAAAAAAGATTCTGGGAGATTACAGGCAACTACAGTGAATAATTGTTCTACAAATTCGATAGTTTGGGTTTTTTCTAATAATGTGAGAGTTCCTATTGTGTTTCTCTCACAATGGAGAATATCAGTATAATTATAAAAGGGGGAATAATGCATATAAAATTGGCATAAGGGCTACAGTTTTTATCAGATCACTGATTATATATATTAAATTTGATGTGTTGTTTATTTTATAAGCATCTAAATAGAGAAGACATTAGCAGATTTAATAAAAATTCTGGCACTCATGGGAGTTTGATCCCTTCTCCCTAGCTACCCATATAATAATAGCTAGGGTTTTTGACCGTTTTCTTTCTTTCCTACATTTTTCAGACAAATGATCTTTTCTCTTAACAGAGAAGGATACTTTATCTTAAGAAAGCGAGTCTGTAAACTAAATATGGAGGCAGTGGATAGTTTTTCTGCTTTTCCTCATAAGGATAATCACCCTTTCCGCCCCCCGCCCCCCCAAAGTCACAATATTTTATTAACCTGAATTTTTTAGTGTCCTTTTATTAAGGATAAGTATCTGAGATTCTGATTTGGATCAGTAATTTTTTTCCATTAAAAGTATGCATTTGTGACATTTTACAGAGGAACTTGAGGATTTCATGAGGTTTCTCATGAATCTTTGCATGTGAAAAATTGGGCCATCTGAATCAGACAGAAGATTTACACATTCAGTTCTCCAAGAACTGGAATGAGGACTTTCATTTTTTTATGACATACACACAGCATATGTACATCTGTTTAAAAAAGTTCAATTATCAGTTAAACTACTCTTGCAATTTAACTTGCATGCAAGTAGATGACAATAGCACATGCAATTGAATTAACTGTGTTCGTATTATGTAGGTTTTCTTCCTCAACATACTAAAGTATGAGTTTCAAATTGTAAAAAAACAAAAAAACAACCTTCAAAAAGAATATAAATGATAACCAGTTTCTTTACTATATATATAAACCACATTCAAATACACTGAGTGAAAATACTATGCAGAAGTTGAACATACGTGAGTGTGGCTATTCAATTCTGATACAGGTTGTAAGACAGTTAAAGAAGCAGATGCTTCTTTAAAGTGCATTTAAAGGGCTGGTAATGTTAAATAGCTTAGATTCCACTTGTATCAAGTTCATGATGAAGGTTTCCTCATCAGATGACCAAGACTTTATGAACTGTAACAGCACAAGTCATTTTTGGCTATTACACTCATCTGAGTGCTACTGTTTTAGCATTATATATTCAGTTATATATTCAAGCAGAGACTTCTGCTCACTGTATTCAGCTAAAAATTTGGAATATTGTGCAATTCAATATTTTTAGGAGCCTTAAATAAATTAAAATGTTAAAGTACTTTAGGAGTGGATAAAGAATAAGCTATAAGAAATTTTGTCACAGTTAAAAAAAGGAAGAAAATAAAAAGTAAAAGCAAACAGGCCTCTATCATCCATTTTGTTTTAAAGGTGAATGTCTTTCAAATGGAGACAATATCTTGTTTACTGCAGTTTACCAGGGGAGAGGCCTTATAAGCAGAATCTTATTTATAATGGAAAATGCCTTGCACCAGGAGTAGCCATGATACATTCAAATACCCAAGCTACAATTAATGAGACATTTTATGAATCTGTAATTCATAAAAGAATGCCTTATGAAAATTCAAGACATCAGCAGGTCTTATGTAGGTTACTTGTAAATACGACTTTAAAAATTAATACATATTCTTTCTGGAAGAATGAGAATCTTCTCTGAAAAAACAGCAATGCCATATGTGGCTGAACTTCAACATTAAGAGCTGAAGTAATTTTTTAGCCATTTTGTAGCTAACACAAAGTGTAATTTCAAATGTTTTTATTTAAGAATTTATTCAAATGACAGTTATGTCTTCTATTGTTATTTATAAAAGGCCTTCCTTCAACATGGGATGGACCCACCACATTCACTCCAAGGTGACGAAGATGCCTTTTAGAATATTTTACATCCAAACAAAACCTCTATTCCAGTGACAGCAGAATGGACTGTAGACACAGCAGTGTTACAACTAATCCACAAACATCTAAGACAGTAAGGGTGGCAGGATGACTTGTATTATCCAAAGGGATGGATAACATCCATCACTCATGTGAAATCCAGCCATCTCATTCATGACAAGTTATGTACGAAAACACGACGTGAAAATGTAACAGAGAAAAAGTTTGTGATACTACTGAACACAGACAGCTGGGGTCTCTGAGCAAGCCCCAGACCAAGGTGCACTAGGTGAAGCTCATGCTGGACTTGATTTCTTAAGATGTAATGGCAGTTGTCGAGCCAGGTTGGGAATGTCTACACTCGGGTTTTGCCTGATCTGCAAACTACATAATCCTTCCACAAACACCCACTGTTGATAGTGGATATATTAGTCTGAGAAAGAGAGAAATTGTTATGCGCCTGACACTTGACAGTCACTGATGCAATGAGTAAGTCACTGATGCAATGAGTAAGTCACTGACAGTCACACAAGTCTTTTTATTACCAATTATAGTAGCCACTGGATTCTTTTATTTCCTTAGTTTTATTGATCCTCTGGAAACGAGGGTGGAAGACAGAAATTCTTTAAGAGTTTCTCCGATCATCAGTTTTTGCTTGTATCTAAAGTATGAGGAAATGTTATGCATCCTTTTCTGTTTATGACTGAACAACTAAATTAGGAGGAACAAACAGCGGGAAAATACATTGCAAGTTTTCCCAATGTTTTGCATTGTGCAAAGCCTTTAATAAAAACACCAGCTGGAAATAATGGTAAGTTCCTAGGAGAAATGGTAAATGCTAAAGATCATTTTCAGTCTAATTCTCATGAGTTTGTCTCTCTTTAGCACTAGTTTCCTATTTTTTTTCCTTTCTTCTGTACATGAATTCTTGAATTATTCTTCTGTTCATATATACATTCTATCCTTAAAATTCAGACATGTTTAAACAACAACACAAAAACCTTAACAATTTTGACAATTTCCAGGAAGCACTTGTCAGTACACTAACTCAGTTCCAAATTGCTCTACAAGTGTTATTTAAAGAGCAATAAGAAGTTCTTATTCATGCAGTCATGCTTTTTTGTTATTTGTACTTGTTGGCATCCAACATGAACTGCAATATTTTCTGCATATTACTGTTAATTTGTGCTTCATGGGGAGTGGCTGTTCTTTTCCTTTATAGCAGCAATCAATGACTACTTCTCAATAGTTATGAGACAGAATCCTATATAAAAATGGCAAATCATATTAAGCTTCTATATGTTCCTTGATCTTTTGCCAGCATGTCTGATCTATTTCCAGAGTACATAAGTCAGGCTATGTGCCTTGGTTAATAAGTAAACAGTTCCTGTAAAATTTCTCTTTTCTCCTACTGTCTTAACCCTCCATGTTGTTTGAAGAAATCCATGTTGTATTTCAAACAGGATCTCTTCTTTTTTCTTAAGAGAACATTAGTAACGTCTTAGGTCTGAAGCTCTATAAAATGAAGCAAATCTCTTTTTGCTAGTGAAGCTTTTGGCAAAATATTTTTCTGTGTATTGCACAGTATGTTATCATCATGATCAGCACAGATTTTTGTAAGTCCCAACAGCCTGGTCTCTTATGAGTGAGAAATTTCACTTCTCCAAATGAAGTGAAAGGATAATGAATGTGAGTTAGAATGGAAATCATTCTCTCTCTTTGCTGGTTCTATTCTTGGCAAATATGAAAAAATATATGTCATTGTGATTAGTAATATAGACATGTATCGACTGAGACATGGACTATAGCTCCCAAAACAATTTCAAGTTGCCACTAAACATTTCAAGCGCTCAAATTAGAAAATTTTAGCCACTGCCAACTTGGTCTGCATTTGACACAACTTCTGCAAGCAATTAGTAATCGATTTTTTCAATTCAAATATTATTTTGGATTTACTGTTATATTTAACAGTATAACTATTTTAGACATACAAACTGCTGGTTTAATTTCTACATGATCTGCTTTTCTACATTTCTGTCTGGTGCAGAAGAGGGAGGTACAGAGAGCCTTCCTCAGCACAGACCTACCGATGCTGAGCTTAGTGGTAGTACAGCACAGGAGACTCTTGTCAGCTGAACACAGCTAATGTGGGGTAGTATCAGCCCCTCCTATTTCACACCCAGAAGAGAGTGGGATGGAATCGAAAGCTGCATTCTCCAGCACTGTGCGAGACAGCTCCTTCCGAAATCTGGCTATTTTTCCAATCCCGCTAATGAAAGGGGAAAACAAAAATTCAGAATGTGAGCCCGTACTGTAAGCTTGTATACATGGTGCTTCTGTTAAGACTGGGGGGTGGGTCACATTTTTTTGTACTGGCATCATGACTTTTCAGCAATTTGTGAATGTCCAATTTATATCAAAATATTATGGTGATGACTTTTGCTAATTTCAAGGATTTATAAATGAGTACGGAATACTTTGTCAGTAGAAAAGAAAGCACAGATCAATAGATCAGAGAGGGATCTGAGCAGAGCAACAATCATGCTATAAATGTCAGAGCCGAGCAATTTCCACACAAATAAAATAAAGCTGCCATCGGCAAACAGTTTCAGACTTGAAGCGTCAGACTACTGCTGTGTGACTCTGTTACAATCCCAAGGTCACTTACACGGAGAGCAGGTGGCGCGACACTCGGCAAGCCAATATTGCAGCTCTGCCTTTACATATAGTTACTCCCCAGGAAGACAAAGCTTAACACTTCAAAGTGACTTCCACACCCCACACCCCTTTCACAAACTAAAGAGGTCAAGTCAGGAACTTTTACTTAACAAGAAAATGCAGTGGTTCTCTTTCTTCTGTTTAGTTTGTAACTTTGTCTTTCAAGTAGAGAAAGAAGAAATGGGGAAGATGCAACATTCCTATCTTGTAATTTGTTCCAGCCTATGGTTTCATATCCTCTCACCGGAACATCACAGAGGTCTGACAACTGACGTCGGTTTGCCTTCCGATACAGGCAAGTGCCTGAAAGCATCAGGTGGGGTCTTACATGAGAATCTGAAGAGCAAACGTGACTCTCAATCTTACAATCTGAGTGTTGTGCCGTAAGATGAAAGTAAACTATTTTAAGGTAGGAAAGCCAGCTATTATAGCAATGCTGGCTTCCAGTTTTTCACCCCGAAGCTGCTACTTTTTCATGAAAACAGCTCTTCAGTAATAGACTTCTGCATCTCATCTACAACTTGAGATGGCATATCAAAGTCCTATTCCCCTCAGATATGGTTGTAGTTTCTTTATCATCTTATTTACCTAGAGGCTGACCAGTCTAGCTTTCCGTCCTACTGTTCAGGCTACCCATGCATGTTATGTCAAATTAAACATCCCGTTTTAATGGGATCCCAATATTCAATTAGAGTGTCAATCTCTGGAATCTAAAATATTATTCAGCATTTTAAAAGTAGTATAAAATATATTCATTTAAAAATCTATAAGCTAGCTAAATAATGAATATGAGTAACAAAATCGTGTATTTGGGGATTTTTTAAGTTTGATAAGAGTGTAAATGGGAGATTTTCAGAAGAATTCAGCACTCAGGAGCTCCCCTCCTGCCATTTCTCTCCAGACATTCAAAAGTGGTCAATATCTCACATAATGAGAATATTTGAAAGTGTGGCCATTTCTTTCAGTATCTAAATGATGAACAAACTTTTTGAAAACATTGCCCTGCTGGCTCCAGCCACAATGTTCTGGTGCCTTAGGTTAACAATAATTGGATATGAAACTTCAGATGTGATAACTGAACAGCTTTCATGAGGCTTAAATTCATGAAGACAATAACCTCTCCTCCTCAATGAATTCAGTATTTTCTATGTGAAATATTACCATAATTTCAGCTGATCTGTAATCTCTTTCTGAACCATGATGTGCATGCAAGTGTTGTAAGCCTCTACTCTTGTACAGGGTAACCAGAGTTTTTTGACGTTTAAAATATCTAGCGGCATGACAAGAATTTGTATTTGCATATACATAATTCGTGCCAGCAAAACTAGATGAGTGACAAACCATCAACAACAAGCTGCAGCATTGCCTGTGGCTTTCGCATCAAGCATGGCTGCGTATAAAAATGTTACACTGTTGAGAAAAAGTAGCTTGACCACCACAGCCTCTGTTTTATACATACTCTTCTGAAAAAGGAAACGTACCTTTTAAAAATTCCTGTAAAGGAGAAATCTGTTTTTTATATTTGTTTGAAACCTTTTTGTATTGGCAATCCATTGAGGGAAAAAAAAAAAGTTCCATTTCTGATATGATACTTGACATAAACTTCTACATGAGGATTTTCTTTCCCATCTATCCCTGACTACCAGCAATGGTATCTCCTGAGGTTAAACCAGGCTGTATGATGCCTGTGAAAGGTTCGTTATAGCTTACTATTGCATCCCACTGGTGCGGCTTCCTTCCCTCACCTGAAGAAGCAGCTGCACTGTACAACTAAACTTATGGCTAGTGAGGATTAATGTCAGAGAAAAGTAAAACATGATTTTGTTTTCATGTGACTGATAGTGCATATATTCCTCAGAATCACAGCCGAGTCCACAGGGACATTTCATGCAGTTGAAACAAGCAACTCATGCAAACCATCTGCAGCTTAACCACATGACAGACCCAGTGGTGATTTCATAGTTGCCAGTGAAACAAACTCCGATTCCTCCCAGAGAGACAAATGCTGCTGCAAAACAATCCAGAACGTTTCACACCTTGGCGTACGAGTCTTGTGAGAGCTGACCAAAAGAAAAGGAGAATAAAGTAACAAAGAAACTAGAGCTAAAAAGGAAACTAAACTAAACTTTTAAAAAATCCCTAAAGCTAGAAAATAATGCATAAAGTAAAAACACTTTTGTTGCATAACATCCTGCTTTCTTTCCAGCTAGTAAGGTTATGTATTGTATGAGACAGTGCAGTAAGTGCACAAGTGCCAAATTTAGCATTTTGTACTTTCGGCTAAGACATTTGTACAATGCAAGATAAAAATGGAATGTGGAAATAGGTAGGAAATTCCTTTGCTGAAGATTTTTTTATTTTTCTAATGATGTCAATTTTTAGAATTGCTGGTGGGTCCAAACTGGTATCGCAGGGAATAATGAACGTGTAACAGTCAGAACTGTGAAAGGCTCCCAAGCTTCCCTGTTCTTTGGTGAGGAGGGAGTAACTGCTGTCCAGAAAGTGCTCCACTCCAACTGCTGGGAGAGGACAGGTTTATCATTGACCTCTGCATCGCATTTCTAACTCCACAGACTGCGCTTGCCCTGCAATCCCCGAAGACCCATCATAATTAGTTCTTCAGAAAAGTAAAGTAATTTGGGCAAATTCTCACTCCGTCAATTTAGCAACACGAGCTACCCAGGAGGTCCCAGGGGCACACATCGCCTCAACAACAGACACTGCCGAACGCAGAGGGAAGAGTTTTGTGGCACACCCTTCACCGAAACCTGACATTTGTAAATGAAGAGTACAGATGTATTTAGGAGACAAAAGAGTTGTAGTCCCTATCTCTTCTGAAGTGTATGTCTTGAAAGGAGGTATGTTCTTTTGTGAGAAAGGAGAGCTATTATTGATGCATGCTTGGTAGGTCATAGCACTTCTCTTCAGCTGATTCAACAGACATCTGCTACGTATCTATTAATCAATCATCTCTAAGTTGATTTTATGGTTGCAAGTAGCACAGTCACATTTCAAACAATTTCTACAATTATGGAAGTAGCTAATAGCTCTATCCTGAATTTCATTACACAAAAAATTAGTCTGATTCTATATAAAAGACTGAATAATGGAGGCTCTTTTTCTCTGTATCACTACTTTTTAACAAGGTTAAACAAAAGGCAATTTAAGAAAACCACTTTGTTTTATACTGCTGAACTGCTCATTTTGTCACACCACCTGTTTGTTTGACGTGACCTGATACTATGCATCACAAGATGACTTACCAGTTTAAAGAAAGAAAACATCCCCAACAGGCTTTACCAGTTTCAGACCCTCATATATTACACAAACTTGCTTCTAACCTTCTGTTAGGAATTACTACCTGGAAGAGGTTTTAGGCTACATTTTCTGTCTGTAACTTCTTGTGAGTAATTACGGCCTCAGGTACCAAACATACTTTGCCTTCTCGCTGATGTGACACAGTAATATCCGCACTGCATATGAAGCTATGGATCTCAAGAAAGCCAAAAACATAGTCATGCCAACCTGCCAATTAGTGAAAACCAAGTAACTGTTATTACCTCTATGAAATCCCCAATGCTTTGGTTATGTTAAATCTTCAAAAATGCAACCAGGTAACGAGTTTCAGTGATATTTCTGTATAATACAATACATTTGTTTGTTTAAGATACCAGTGAAGACTGCTTTTATATTCTGTAGTTTGGGCTACATAACCTGGGGAAATGAAAAAATGCATCTATCAAGCACTTGACTGACAGCTCCTTACCTGGATGCCTACATAATGGTACCTAGAAAGAAGATCCCTTTACTAGGGTTTCTGCATTTAGAGGTTAGGGGAAAAACTTTCTCTAACTTGCAGTTCTAAATTAAGTTGCATTGTAGTAGCTGACACCTTTGAGGTACAGGCTGTCATCAAACCCAGCAGCCATTTGCCAACTTAAACCAGAGAAACACAATGGTATAATTACACAGAAAATATCTAGGATAATCTGCAATGCTTATTGGCTTTCTTCTGTACTTGGTACTCTGCAAGCTCCTGAAGGCAACAAAAGCTTTAAAGACATGAATTATTACATTACAGCACCCACGATCATGAAGTCTTTGGGGTTTAAGCATTTTCATGCAATGAATTTTCTGTCAAACAAAGGAAGTTCTCATTCACTAACAAACCTCTAAGAGCATCAGTCAAAGATGCTCCAAAAATCAGCTGTTTTAATTGTGCTTCATGGCTAAACTGGAACAAGGGGAGGGAGGAATATTTACACTACCTGGTCTTATATCCAATAGAAATACCTAAATTAACCATTGGGCCCCCTGTACAGCAATAAAAAGGGTGAAAGATCCTTAACTTAGAAATGACTTTACTTAGACTTCCCTGAATTGCTTTGAAAATCGTCTTCCTCTCCTACTCCTGAGTATAGAGATAGCCAATGACACAAGCTGCCTATGTTGGGCATATCAGTTGAATTCCTCCAATTAGACTCTATGATTACCTGCAAAACTCCCATCATATTAACTTTCCTCAGTTTTTATAGTAACTCTAGAAAGAGAGCTTAAGACAGCGTGGCACTCATGCAAAAAGTGCCTTTTAATAGCAAACGCCGCATCCAAATGCCTTTACTTTGTCAAGCTAATTTTTTTAGCAAAGCAGTACAATATATTTCCTTCCTTCTTGGAAGTCTCTGTGTTCTCAGTTGCTATTTCAAATTAACCTAGATATGGAGATTAAACAACCATTTGGGAAAAAGTGCTAATCAGAGGGAAATACCATTGTCTAGTGTTTCTCAGCCAGAGTGGCTTTGGTATGGATTAAGTCTATAGCACAGAAAACGGAGATGACTTAGAAATAAGAAATGAAACCATCTATTTTCTGTGACCTCCTACAATAAACAAGGCTTGAGCACAGCAGCTGTGAGAATCCCCCTGCATATGCTGGCGGATGGCGATCCAGGGCTGACTTGATTTCAGGCCGTATCCCTTGTGAATGACTGAAAAGCTGGCTTATTCATTTTGTGGCCTTATTCCAGTTGCCAAGGTTTATCTCCCCAGTCTTGCAATCCTTTGTGCACACAGCTCTCTGTAGGAAGTCCCAAATAAAATCCCCTTCATCACTATAAAGCTAAGCGCTGGGAGTTGACTTTTGCAACCACCGTCCTTTTTGCGGAGTTTTGGGTTCCCATGACACAGCGTACTTGTGGCGCCGGTAGCAGCTTGCTGGGTCAGGGTGGCTCGCCTCAGGTGCACGTTTAAATGCGGCACTGAGGTGAGGACTCCAGGTGGGCCAGGGTATCAATGTGACTGAGGGGTCATGAAGACGGCTGAATCAGGCTCAAAAGTCTGACGACAAGTCTGCACTGTTAAACTGGCCTTTACAGTCAAAGGAAATAGACTTTACAGTCAAATAGAAATAGATGAGGGAAAACAAACAAAAAAGTCATCTGAGGCTCTAGAAGTTGCCGCTACTTCTGGGAAACAATAGGGATCACAAAGGTCAGAAAGCCATATGAATCTGTCATCTCATGCAACAAGAGGCAGCGGAGGATCGGCTAACACCTTCTCCAAATCTCAGCCACCAGCAAATAATGCAGAGAGGTCGCTCAGCCGCTCTGCAAAGGCTGATGGAGGCTTCCATCTCAGGAAAAGATACCTGCTTCACTTCAATCGCTTTGGGGAGTGCTAAAGTGCCTTACTCATACCTGGAGTAACGCCGCTGTTCATACAAAGCTCAGCTTACTTAAAAAAATAACAACTCTCATATTTAGTAAGCCACATGTCTCCTTCCATGGCTACCTTGATTCCTGCATTACTTACAAGAAACGTTCATAATAATATTTTAAGTTAATTTATAGAGCTTTTTAGCTTTTATTTTTTAAAACTGTGTTTTTTCAAAAGAGCACATGAATAATCAAAGCAGAAATAATGAGTCAAATCAACAAACGTAGTAATTTCTATGTGTAAAATAGTTTCAAATCAGAAATTGAAGTTATATTTATACTAATGACAACCTTAACATCCTAACAGGCTCCAATTTTTGCATAAAAATGATACATTTTAAATATCGAAAAGCTTGATGGGAATTTTATACTCTGTTTATGTTAAACCAAAAAAGTGAACTTAAAGTAATCATGTAAATTGAATGATAATAAGAGTTCTTTTATATTTTTAGACTACTTCAAATGAATAATTTAAAAGGCATCAAGCAAAATATTTTATTAACATAAAGTTAATGGTATATTTTTATAGTATCTGATTTTCAAAAATTTGTACTAAGGCATTATCATAATCAGCTCATGTCAGTAGTATGGCATTTCACATGCTTTTATTTCTGACTAGAGTTAATGTACTCCCTGGCACAGACATTAAGTCTAAACCTTATTCCTGAGCTATCACTACTGCTTTTTTATTAAAATACTTGTAATTTGTTAACTTTTACAGAAATCTAAAATAAAGAGGAGGTTGCTCTGTGAATTGAAATTTCTGCTAGGATGCATTCCAATGACAAAATCAAGGGCTCAACAGCGAGAAATTCCAGCACTCTCAGACAAAGAGAAAGAAAATAAAAAGGATCAGCCAGCGTATGTGTCACAAAGCAGATATTATGTTGTGAAACCAAGACAATTATAGAATATTAAGAGATTTCCTCTTCATTTCCTGGCTAGAAAAAGAAGAAAACCACCTTACTCAGTGTCAGCTTGAGGACAAGGAAAATGATCCCACTAGCATAACATTTGGGTTCTAATTCAAAGTATAATTTTTTTTAAAACAAATATACCCTTATTACCAGTGGTGAAGAATACTTGAAATGTGATTTTTCTCCCACAGTCAAATGTTCATACTAGGTGCAGAAGCTGTCTGCAGGATGGCCACAACTTGCTGTAGGTTTCCAGCTTCAACAGTGGAGACCACGCAAAAGCAAGTATTTATTTGCGTTGGCATTTTCAGGTTCTGTTAGGAGATGAAGGTCATGACACTTACTATGTGGCAGTTATGGGTTTGTAAAACCTTGCAAAACCTACATTTATCTACATTAAAATCCACAAAGTCTACACCACTTTTAATTATTAAAAAAATGTATTATTTCATATAACCCATTAAAATATTTTTTCTGAGAAATAGGGATGCCCTTTTTATTTCTTCTTCTGTCTTCCCAAATAAATGGCACATCTAAAACTCTTGTTCTATCCAGACAACTCTTGTCAATAATCAATGTAAAACTGACATTTATTTCTCTGTGATTGCACTTTCTAACGTCCGTTGTTTTATTATCTATTCCAAAATAATATGTTATCATTAACAGTGATGACAAATATACCACCATTTAGAACTGGATGGAGCACTGCCATTGGCTTTGCTGTAAATAAATAGAGCGAGCTGAAGTAAGTCTTGTAACATAATGAAAGGCTAGGCAATTGCAGACTTAGGGCTATGGAAACAAACTTGGCATGTTTAATTACCCTTATCAAAGGACTCGATACTTTGATAATATACTGTGTAAAAATGCTGTAACATTTGAGAATAGTTTGAATTAAAAATTCCAATTGATGGTTTGTCAAAATAAAATAAAAAAAGGCTATGAGGGTGAATATGTAGCCTCATGAGTCTTCTTCAGTACTTCAGTGTCTTAATAATCACCCAGTAAACATTTGAAGCCCCCAAAAATGTTCAAATGATTAATTTAAAAAAGAAACAAAGCAGGAAGATTTTTGAATGTGGAGTCCTACGACACACTTCAAAGATGCCTTGAAAAGAGAACACTTTGTGATGGAAATATTTTTCCTCAGGGGTTTTCTATCACCATTTGAAATTTTATATGCTTTCCCATAATATTTTGCCCATTATATTACCATCTTCTCTACAGCAGCAAGAAAATTATTAAAAGATGAGAAGATGAAGAAAATCCACAAAATTGCTTGGTCTCACAAGTTTTGAATTGGGGGAATACATGATATTTTTTCATTCAAATGAAAAAATTAACAGTCTAAGGAAGGCATCATCAAATTTAGGCAATAAACTCTTCTGACACTGTAGGGTTTTTTTTCAAATTAGGAATGACACAATAAAGATTTTTTTATTTTATTTATTAAACACTCCTAGATGTACACCGGAGTTCCACCTGGAGTTCCACATCTCTGGCAGTGAAATTTATGTTGTGCAAAGACTTAGCTCAAAACCTAAGCATTACTTGAAACACCCCACTTAGATTTTGAAATCTCTGAGGATTCTGCTCTGCAGAAACTGCAGATTCCTAAATATACATCTTGTGTTGGTGTATATGTGCATCTTTGTATTGAAAACATGTCTACAAGATTGTAAAAAAAATACACAAAACCCCCACAGATATCACTTAGTTCTACCACTCCTGTTACAGAGAACAAAAATTAAAACCCCCAAACCCAGAAATAAAATAACGACAAAAAAAGAATCCACAGCCACCTTGTTCTAATGTTATTTAGATAGTAAACAGAATAGTTAACAGACTTTATTATTCTTTAAATACTTGAGCTATTAGAAGCTATTCCAATTCCTATTCAGTTTATCAGCAAATTTCCAGTAACTCATAAATGAAAGGAAAATTAAATACAATGAAATATCTATCATTTCTGAAGCTGAGAATTTTCCTATTATAGTCATGTCAGAATCTTTTTTCCTTTTTCTAATCCAATGACATGTTACATTAACATTGGAAAGAACTACCGAGTGCATTTGTACATTCTGATTTCCTAGAATCTTTAAACCCAGACTGAACGGATTTCCAAAATATACTATTCATAAAAATGAGTCATTCCTCTTATATGGGAGTGATTAGATAAAGACCTATCTCTGTGCACAGATCTAGATATCAGTTTACATGACCTTTCTGACATAAATTCACGTATCTGGCTCCATCAAAATGATGCACAAAGCATACAGAAGAGTCCAGAGAAAGCCTCATTCCTCACACCCTCTGCATTGCCATGGCACCTACGTTAATTTGTGAAACACAGAGCACTGAATGTGTTGTGAAAGGAGTGTGATGGCTGGGGAAGCATTGCTGAACTGGAGTAAGGCTGGTGAGTACGTTAACTTTCTGGTAATGCTGGTAGACAGCTGTGGAACAAAGAGAAGTCTTTAGCACACTGGAGGTGACTAGTTGTGAACATTTCAAAATGATGCAAGTAGAAAAAACAAATGATCTTTACAGAAAATTTGTTTATATATTAAGAAACGTACCAAGCTTGCACTCTTAAAACTGGGCTTCAATGATGCTTAAGATCCATGCTGAGGGAAAACTTTCATCCATTATTATGAAATTGCTGAAAATTAAACTCCATAGAGAAAAATACCACTTTCATTTTACTGCTGCAAAATGTCAATATTTTAAAAAGTTTAAAAGAGATAGTTTTGCTGTTAGGAATGGTTGAATAGCCGAGAGAAAAAAAGAAATATACCCTCTTACTATGTCTTTACTTTATAAAAACATTAATTATTACAAGCATGGCAACATTTTCATGCAGTTTTATTCTCTTTTCGTTTGTTATATTAACAGCACCTTCACAATAAATATTTAAGTCTAATTCCATTGAAGTGTATCCAAATTTAAACAGTCCAATCACCTAACTGAAAATAATTTTCACTGAAGTTATATCTGACTATTGACACATTGTCTTGTTGCTAACACTTGTTTTATTTTGAGCTAATAGCCACTTCCTGGAAATCAAGGATATGGAACGTCTCCTTTCAGCCCTACTGAGAGACTCTGTAACAGTACGCCTCCTTGATTCACCAGCTGAAGATAATTCTAGAAATACTAATTCCTGAAGGAGAAAGAAAAAAAAGATCAAATAAATAAACTTGCCCTTTTGGCAGTTTAATATTGTCTCTAATCATTATCCCCTTGACCGTGAATGGAGAACAATCAAGATTAGTATCTCCTCTGGAAATTCTGGGGAACTGACCAAATCAAAAGGTATTGGTAAATGTTCCTAGAAATATTTTAAGATTGGCTCAAGGTTCACTGCCCATGACTGCAAGCAAAGCCTTGATAATCTAGAATGGAATTATTTTAAAATGATTGTGACCATCTTGCTTGTGAAAGCAAGGAATTTAAAGCCAGAAGTGCTTTTTTCTTCTTTTTTTTTTTTTTTTTTTCTCTTTCCTTCTAACAGGACAAGCCCCTCACTGGAAGTGATTGTGAAAGACATTCAGTCTGGTTTTGCCTAAGTAATTAGACGAAATATTGTTTTGGAGTGTGGAGATGACCAGCCTTTGTAAGTCAAGTGGAAGGGCTTATTAGAGATAGAAAGCTCAATATCAGGTCTCCAGAGGAGATACACACACAGGTGGATGGAAATGGTTTGGTGGCCTTAGTTCTTTACTGTTTAATGCAAGGAGGCAGGAAACAAGATCCACAATTTTCTGTGGCCTCCATGCTGTGGTTATTTTCTGCTGAATAGCACAGAAATAAAAGCTTTCGTATGTATTTTTGGAAGTAGAATTCTTACAGTGGTAAAATAACTGTAATCAAGAACAAGCTGAATATGGAGTGTAGGAGGATAAGAAAGGTTTTCAGGGCTAGAAGGTCCTGTAGACGAGAAGAAAGTCTGGAGTAAATATAACAGTTTAAATGGAGCTTTACAAGAAACTTCTAGATTCAAAGAATTCTCTTTTGGGGTCCATGTGAGAACATTTCTTGTAAGATGTTTACATGGCTATTTTTGGGGGTATTCTCAGCTGTTCGTGGATTTATACAACCTTCTATGATTGCTTCATTTGTATCAGAAAGCCATAAGCAGTCAGGATAATTCTTCATTGCACCTGCACCTACACAGAGGAATAATTCCTTATCGCTTAATGCCAAGATGGAAAAATATTGGTGGCCCAGATCAAGAATATGTCATGTACTTGAGGAAGTGATTAAAACTATAAAAAAATAACCATCAGACAGCCAGTTAGATAGCTAGGATGTATCTGAATGCTAAAATTCACATCTGTTTCCTAGTCTCATCCAAATATGATGATCAGATTCAGGATTTTGGCTCAGTCTCATAAATAAAAATGAATTAAAAAGTAAAAATGTTGACAGAAATGGTGAGTGTATAGGTTTACTATCCTATAGTAGGTTTTGTACTATTCCTTTACTCCAGCAAACTGTAAACAACTCTTCAAAAATTCTTTGCCTGCGTTGTCGATACAATTTCTCCTTCTGCCATGAATAAGCACACACATAAATACTCTTTAGCTACTGTGTACTTACAGCACTGTGGATGCACCATCCGTGCTAGGGAGACTTGACATAACTACACTCAAGCTACCTGCTAGGGATTTCGTTCTTAGTGTATACATCGTTCTGTAATGACTCAAACAAATTCCTGCCTCTACATTGTTTATTTAAACAACGGCATTTTTTTTCACAGATTGAAATACAATGCTTCAGTCTTATAATAAGAGTTAGTGAGGGAATAATAGCAGTGCACATACAAAAGGAGAACAAAGTACTCAGACATTTCCCTGTATGTTTAATTTTCATCCATCCACGCAATACAGGAAAACACACAACTGTATGTACACACACACACACACTCTAAAGCTTATATGAGGAAATTATTATAAAATACAAACGCACTGCATTATTGTGTGAGTTTTCATTAGTGTCAACTGTACCTTTTTCTACTTAGTACTTCTCTTAGCTCTTAAAGGTGAGAATTTTCATTGGGTGATATTCATCTGGACATCAATGGTAATATCTCTGTCTAGCCCTATCATGTGTTATTATTCAATTCAACAACTATAATCTATACAGAAATTATGCTTCATCTGTTGATTATAGTCCCAGGAAGAATAGCAACAAAAAAGAAAGGGAACCATTAATAATTTTAGAACAAGAACAAATGGTAGTATATTGAAATACTAACACAGAGACATCCATCCATTGCAGGTATAAGAATAACTTTCCATACCAACTGCAGCAGTATATACTCACTGGATGTGAAGTGCATAGCTTGACGGGTAATCCGAAAGAGCTGCTGCTTTGTTTTCTTTTCAATCTTCCCTTAAACTTTGCCCCGCCCCCCCCCTTTTTTTTTAAATATTTATTTTTACAAACAAAGCAACAAGTTGCCATTGCTTAGGCTGCTGATTATGTTGAGACAATGCTGATGGATCGTATCTCATAGTATCCTTGTACCTTTTACTTTGTTTCTTATACATAGTTTTATAGTTAACCTGTAAGATCACTGGGACAAGGACAATCTTTTGTTCTTTGTCTGTACGTACTGAATAATGTAGGGTCCTGATTTGTGACTGGGCTCCCAAGTGCTATGATGCAATACAAATAATGAATGAAAGCACTTAATTTTTAATTTAAAATAAAATTGTCAAAAGTGATTACTAATTTTAGACTTATCAACCAGAAACAGCTGGGATCTCATTTTAGGAGATCCCAAGCATCTACACTCTCAGATAATTCAAGTGCAGCTGGAGTGCTCAGATTGAGCACCCAATATCCTCAGCCCCAAAATTAATTGAGGATTTTGAAAGCGCTGGCTCAAATATTAGCACATTCCATTGATTATCCTTTTGAGGGGCCTGTTTTTTCTGCATTCGCCAGGCAAGGCAAAGGGGCTAACTGTCTTTTCTTCTGTCGTGCTTCATTAATCCCTTTCTTTTTGAAAGGACAGGTGAAAATTAAGTTTCTACTTGAGGATACCCAAAGGCTCAAACAACCTGTACCTCAAAATCGAAATGCATTTCTACCTTTGCCTTATTTTTACCCACGCCATTCTCTGCCCACATACTGGGCTTCTTCCAATAATTTCCTCCAGCAAAGAGAGCTGGGACAAAGCTGCCTTGGATGCCGCCGGTGTTCTTGGATGGTCAACAAAGGGTGCTAATGGACATGGCAGCTGGCTTTCTCCCCCTTGAGGCTAAACATTTTCCCTGCACTAACTCCACACTTGACTGATCCAAAAGCTGACAGCTGTGAGTTTGTCCTGAAACCATGCTGCAGTAACTGCTGCCATTTCACAATATAACTCTACTTTCTCATGTGGATTTAGTGCCAAGCACACAGCAGTTTGTGAGCCACGCAGTATAGAAAAAAGCTGAGAGAAACAAACACATTTCATTTTGGTCTACATTACCAGCACTTTTCCTTCTTTTTTCTGAGGCTATGAGCTAAGGAAGAGTGTAAAATGAACCTGAGGCATTTTAAAAGATATGCCAGTAAAATCTGCTTTTGCATGAATGACAAATAGGTAGAATTACAGAGTCTAATGGAGATTTAACTGGATTAGCTCTTAACACTATACTGTATTTTATTAACATTCACGAGTGTACTTCAAGTAATTTTCATTAGGAATAAGTTTAGAAGAGTTCAGAGAGAAAAAAAATGGAGGATGCCTCTGAAATGGTGCATGTATATGTGATAGCTGGAAGTATCTCAAAAGTTAGTGCAGTATTTCACAACTTGTGATTCTTGTTCCCACTATGTAAAGCTGGATGCTTTACTTCTACTTTTCAGACTAATGAATTAAGGAAACCAAAGTAACTGAAATATGTAACCTAAGTCAGGAAATTCATAGACAGTAAACCTAAAACATGCGGTATGTGTTATGTGTAGTACCGTATAGCAACAGTACCGTATAGCACAGCACTCCCTTATATTTCTGTTTCCATTTGATTTCATTCTCACAGTCTGAAGTACAACCAAATGCTTAAGAGAAAAATTAGCAAACCATTAGTGATTATATTCCATTAAGCCTTTAGAAAACTGGCCAGTCCACTTGATTTTTAGCAAGTAAATAACTGTTTCAGAAGGTAAACAGCTACTAAAGACTATTTTGGTTTTTCTGAGCATGTCAGAAAAGTTTGTATGTCTCACAAAATTCATTAACATTTAGAGGAAATCAAACAACTAAGTTATACATTATTTTCAATAATTAAATAGAATACAAAATATTTTCAAAAGCTATAAATTCAGTCCTAAAATAATCACCAGAAATAAAACGGGCATAATTATCAGAAATGCTAACAACTCTCAGGAATTCCAGCATCTTTGCAAGTCAGGCCCCTTCTCACTTCACGTCTGCACATGACCCTGAAAGCCCAGGGTAACTACGGGTGCCACACCTGACATTTCCAGCTCCTGATCTCAGCAGCCAATTCATTCTGAAAGCTAAAATTATTTGCTCTCTCTGAAGTTCTTATAATAGCTTATTTGTGAAAAATACCAGTCTGAATCGATTCCTTGAAGCCAAAATTCAGGGCTGAAGAAAATACGTATGCATTTATCACAACAATATAGCACTGGAAAAAGCAATATTACTGTAACGGATCTGGAACAAACAATGAGTACTGGGAGAGGTGGAAAACAGACTGCTCCACCAATGCCAGAAAGATTTCATGCTGTAAGACAATGCTGTTTCTATTTTTTTTCTGCCTTTTTTTTCTTTTAAGAGAACCAAAACTAATTTAAATAAGAACTGTGAACATTCCCATGCATTTGATACTTATATGCCACATTTTTATTCTTCTAATAAAAGAAAAATAAAAATGTGGCATAACATTAACATTAGGGAGAGAGTTTTTTTTAGGCTACTGAAAGATTCCACAGTCCCAGTCCCCAAGATCCAGATTATCAGCAGAAGAGCTAAAGCTCAGACAGCAGCAGTGCTGACTTCTCCACACTTCTCTCAGCAAAGTGCCTCAGCCTTGAAGATCTCAGCTGCAACAGAAACAGGGTTTTTTCAACCTCCCCAGCTCAGATGGTCTTTGTACTCCCCCTTCTGAGACTGTCAAAGGGTGTTAATTATATCTGACTGTAGCCTGAGGCTTGGGATGTGAGCACTTGCCTATTAGGAATGAACTTTCACATTGCTGCAAACCTGTACCAGCTTTAAAACAACAATGAAGAAGTAGAAATCCTTACATTTCTACCTGTCACTTGTCACCAAGGTCTCTAAACATTATTACTCTTACTTCATTTTATTTTCAGAATAGGATAAGCGTGGCGAGCATTACCGTCTATATGGGAGATGAGAGACTCTGAGCTGCTCCAGCTGGAGCACCCACAGCGGGCTGTGAAGACGGGACAGCAGAGGCTGGTGTCATTCGGCACCGAAACAAGGCCTCCACGTTCTCTCATTCTTTTTTCTGATGATGTATCTGCGCCGACACTGCGAAAACTGCTCTGAATATGGGCAAAGGGGGATGAAAGGAGCTTAAAATGTTTTAAGTAATTTCTGTGGAAAGAGATATATTTTGATCACCCAACTTCAATGCAAGAGGAGCCAAGCGTTGATGCTCCCAGTGACCTCTGGAGGAACCTACTTCATTCCACTGATTCCTGAGCAGCCTCTGAAGACTCACCAGCTAAGTCCTTACCAGTGGGTGCTGTGAAGGATCCCCAAAAGACCACCCCAACCTCTCGAAAATCTCCCCATGTTCTGGTACTATGGAAAATAGCACAGGGAGAGAGAAGGGAGAGGGCATTCAGGCCGCGCTCATTCTCTCACGCGAGTATTCAAAAAGCCACGTGTGGAAGGCCCCTCGAAGGAAAACCTGGGCCCTCAGCTGTCAGCTTTCTGTTCCTTACGTTTCAAATCCCATCTTTCTTCTCAATAACTTTTTCATCAGTTCTGCTCTCTATGTGTTTAGGAAACTGCTCAGGTTCCATTCCTTCACAATGCATCTTCTAAAAGTCATTCATTAAGTAACAATTCTTACTTGCACTGATTTAGGAGAAAAACCGCAATTTTCATCTCTTATTAAATTATCAAGGTGCCCATTCTGTACTCAGTTTGGAGTGTAGAATCACAATTCCAAAATAAAAATGAAAACATAACATAATGCAATGGTTATTCATCATTCATAACTGCAGTATTTTCTTAAAATTGCCAACTGCTTATTATATAAAACTGTATGTTTAAAGGAAGTGAAAAGGGACTAAAGAGAAAGTAGCATGTTTTTCTCTTTTCCTCCCTTCAGTAAGTCAGAGAAAGGGAGCACAGTCACAGTAAACACCTAGTTCTTCTGGCATTTACTTCATTTTCATAAAGTGCTGTTTTGCTTGTATGCTTAAAAAGTAACCAATAGAGGGATTTGCTGTAAAGCTGAATTAGGAAATTGATGCTTTTTAAATGCTGACTAAACAAAGATATTAATTGTATCATTTCAGATCAAAATAGGGCCACAGCATAAGGAGCTGGATTTTGAATTGAAATGAAAAGTTGTGACTGAAGCTGGTAAAATTATTGAAAATACTGTTTGTTGAGAATGTATTCCTTTTTCTGTTCACAATGCATTTATAAGCGGGCTACTCTATATGAATCAGATCACAATTAGTGGACCCTGGGTGAGAACATATCTCAGCATAAGAGTTGCTGATGAGTTATTCATTTTACTCTGCATTATTCATGATGTGCAATTGGTCAACTAAAATCACAGTATCACTTTTGTTCCTGGTGTAGACAAAACACTTTTAAACTGAAGAATAGAAAATATGTGTACTCATGTGTGAATATCTTTGCTTGTAAATGGTTAGGGCCGTTTTTATACAAAGAACAGTCATTCCACCAACAAATCCAGTTTAAAAATAGCCAATAAGGCAAAGAACAGAAAAGACCTCTCAAATTAAAATAACATTTGTGATTTGTTTTTCAGTATTTGATGAGCCTTGTTTGTGATTTTGTATGTAATTACAAATAATGAGTCCTAAAAAATGGGTAACATCATGTGTGTCATTTAGGTTTTTTGTTAGGTGGATAATGTCGCCACTAAGCCTTGAGAGAAAAATGTATATAGCTAACCTTCCTTTTTACATTCATTTTGCTCTTTTTTATTAACTTGAATTTGATTTTTGAGAACTATGAGTCAGAATTCCCCTTCCACATAAATATTAGCACATGAGGATTAACCATGGCTCTACCAGAATCAGCAGTGATATTGAAGATACCGATCTAGCGAGGCACTTAAACACGTGCTTAATCACTTTGCTGAAAAGATTACTGTTGGCTTCAGTAAAATGCTCTTTTTGCCATATATTGGAACCTAATAATCTTGAAGTGATGGTTAGGCAAGCTGGGAAGTAATGGAGAGCACCAATGTTCAACTACCTCCCTGCTCTGCGCTGGAACTCTGCTGCAGGGCAGAGGGTACGAGCTACCAGGCGGTTCCTTGTAAGAGCCCGCAGAGCAGAGCAGAACGGCTGCACTTAGGCTACGGAGTTGTCGATATTGGCACATGGCAGATTTCTTCAGTAGGCAAATATAAGGAAAATAGATATCTATATGGAATTCCATGTTGCACATGCAATCCTGGATGAATTTATACACCTCGTGCATAAGACAGGATACGTGCACTTCTTATACCTTAAAACCTAGCAACTTAGGAAGTGGCAAATCTTTCGGTAGAAAGTAAAAGGCAGCAGATCAAAAAATAATAAATTGAGCACAAAGTATGTGATTAAGTCTTTGTAATTTCGTATTTCACTCGCAATATGAAAAAACTCATCAATATCAGACTCTCACACTTACTAACACTTTCCACATGTTTATAGAGTGTGCTCCTTAAACACTGTCACGTATCTGGACCTAGCTTATAGAACAGACAAATAGATTGGACAGACTAATATAGGACATAAGCATATTTCTGCTCTATAGGAAAATGCTAGGGGGGAAATCACACATAAAAATCTCGAATTCAGAACCAAATGTCACAAGTAGAACCAAGAGGTATGGAAGTGAGTCTCCTAGCAGTATGGGATGGTAAAAACTTACAGATTAATGAATGTATGTATGTAACTGATACATCATTCTTAATTGATCCTTCCTCATATAAAGGCAAACATGGATATATACGTCAGTGTTCTGCTACTATAGTTAATGCCTCTTCATTAAGGACATACGTGTATACAGTCTCCTACATTTGTGTGCTACTAATTTGTACCATCAGAAAACATATCTTATACTTTGCTTTACTAGTGAAAAATGCCAGTTTAGTACTGAAAAATAAGCCAACATTTAAGCAGATACATTTCTTCAGCAGTTACTTTAAAGTGGATATTTTTTTATTCTGTATTGTTAAAAACAGCCTTGGTCAATCAAACACAGTTTCCTTGTTGCTGAGTCTTGATTGCTTCCATGACAACAATGCTATTTTATAGCACGAATATCCTCATATATAATTAAGATACAGGATGCTATATGCTTGTTTATATTGAATTTAAAAGATAACTTGAAGAACTCATTATGTTTCTTCAGTTGTGGTCTCTGAACAGTACCGTTAAATCATAAATATTAAGAATTAAGGTAACTTAATGTTCTGTTCTGTAATGGAGCTGTTTGCATAACTGCTGTTAAAGCTCTAGACTTTTCCATTTAAACAGCATTTAATATTACTTACTGACACATTAGTTGGAAACTGCAAGTCATGAAAAGCTAATAATCAACAAAAATAAATAAAATAATGGCTAAAAAAAAAAAAAAAAGGAAAAAACCTAATCAATACATGAAAATACAAGCTCTGTCAAAAATGTAGTTTCTACCATGGTATGCACCTGGTATTTCCTACAGCATTGCAGAATACCTTCAAACATGCAGCCCCAGTACAGCCCGCATGTGCTGCATGCAGACTCTGCTGCCAGTAAGTATGTGCAGCAAGATGTGGGTTTCTGCTGAGGCTTCCTGTTCGAAGTTCAGTGTCAGTCCTGACTGCTTTTGAGATTCAATTCATACTAAGAGTAACCATTTATTTTTGTACTTCAGCAGTGATGCAACGATACCAAGGGCTGTGACACAGAAGAATCTGGAGTTCAAAAGTAAAATCATTTAATGAATGCATAGCACATGCCTTATTCATTATGCTGAATCCAGCCCTGGAGTTGGGCGATGCATACACTAATTCTCTATTAGAAATGGGATTCTACATTCCTCATTTAGAAAATAGCATTAAAAAATCAAGATGTTTGGCTAAAAAAGCTTTCATACCGTTTTGAACTTTCCTAGTATGTTTTTAAAAGCACGAGATAATCCTTTTTCTCAGCTATTGTGTTTTATTCTGTTGAGGGTTGCTGGCTGTAAAACATTGTACCTCCCTTTAAACTTTTCCATATAACTTGATTAGACAGCAGTAATCTCTAATGCTTTCATGTGCAAATTTAGGAGTGACCCGGAACAAACGAGTTTCCTTCATCACCATAGCAACCAGGACGATGGAAGAATGCCACTCACCAGGCAATGCAAGGCAAATTTCATCCCTTTGATGTTAATTAACAAATTGCTTTCAGAAAAGTCAATGCATTTTTCTTCTTTAAATGTTTGTGATAAATTTTTAATGTGTCTGAAAATGAAAGAGAAATACAGAAGCATCGGCTACTGACAGGTGAAGTGTGGACAGCTACCTTGGCCGATGACCCACGCACCGGTGCTACAGCAGTGATGCACCCAGGAGAGTGTTTGCATCAACTGGCTGCTCATAAACCACCTTGGGTGAATTTTGGGACTTGGAGTTAAGGACTGATGCCTCCAGCTAGTTCAAACCATTTCTAACGCACACTGTGATGTGGGCCCTGCTATAAGAAAGTGGTCCATCCATTTTGAGTTTCTGGCATGAAAAAATAATAGGATAACACACACACACACACAAAATTTTTAAAGATGAGGTTATAAGCATATCCTAAACAATTTTAATACATTTAGCATGGGAACCACTTCTCACATATACATTTTGTTTGCATATTTCTTAGGCTACTTGTTACTGTTCTTCCTCTTTCCCCTATTGTCCTAATGCTTTACAGCAGTTATCAGTTCTTAGTACAAATTCCTTTAGGGACTACTCAATTGTTCCTAATTTTGCTGATAAGACAAGGCTTCAAAGTTATCAGACAGCCAAAAGCCACCAAGAAACCCCATCAGAGTTCCTGCTATGGAGTACGCCAATTCACTGGTTAAGACACTTAATTCAGACTCTTAACCAGAGAATGCGTTTTCCTTTCTGTCTCTGGATTTTTGGGTCATCCAGGACCAGTCATTTGGACTACAACTTCACTACAGAGGTGATCTGAATAACTCCAGTAGAGTTAAGTTCAAGTGAAACAACCACACTGCAAGCTAATAACCGACACAAATTGATTTGATTGTTATATGGTATGTTCTTCCTGGACTCCGTTAATTTGATCTATGTCTTCTATTTCCTGATACAACTGCTTTCTTAAATAACATTTTTGCTTGCAGAGAAGCTTTCAGTTAGAGGCGACACTGTAACCTGAGTTAACTTCAGCAAAGAAAGCTCAGACTCTCTTCTATTCCCACTTATTCAATAGGGATAGCAGAACCTCACAGGGTCACGGGATGTTCAGGCATTGAACAGGTTGCCCAGAGATGTTGTGCAGTCCTTGTCCTTGGAGCTTTTCAAGACCAGACTGGAGAAAGCCCTGAGCAACCTGGGCTGACCTTAGAGCTGCTCCTGCTCTAACCAGGAGGTTTGGACTTGCAACCTCCCAAGGTCTCTTCCAGCCTAAAATATCCTACGATCCTATTATCTGATGTTGTGAAGATGGACACAAAAAAACCTGCAAGATGCCAGATATTATGGCAAAAGGTAAACGAACAAGAAGCAAGTTTAAGAAATCCATGCTTTTGATGGCACTTAGTGCCCCAAATTATCTTTACCTATAGCTGAACTGAAAACAAGGCTCTGACTGGAGACCAAAATGCAAGTTGCTAATCCCCAGCAGTGATACATTTATACCAGGAAAACCTTCCCTTCCTTGAAACTTACAGATTCCCCTACTCCAGTGCTATTTTGTACCTCCCCATCAGTTACGAATTGTGTCATAAACTCCACAATGTTGTTCTAAAGTGCATTACAGTGAAAGATTCTCCCTACCCATCAATTAAAAAAATTACAGAATAATTTCCACTTGTCCTGTATTTCTGTATGATCTTATTTAACAAGCTTGCTTTTCAGCACAGCAGGAAAAGTCCATTAGAAGAACAACATGCAGGAATCCCACCAGAGTATAATGAAAGACTTTGCAGAAGGTAAAAAGTCACCTCGTTAGTGTTCTTTGCTTTAACTATTGACAACAAAAAAACTACACATAAATCTGCACGGCTGTAATCCCAGAGAAGTAAACCTGGTGTGCTGTCTGGTGCCATCCCTTATATCCCACCCTTACTTATATCCCACCCTAATTCACCCTCACATTAGCTACACTTATTTATACAGAATATCATTTTACAGTCCAAGTCTGTATCTGGTGAATTGCCAGATGTTGGCCCATAACTCTCCCTCAAGCACAGAGATGGTAAGAGTGAATGATGACAAGATAAATATTCCACCTTGTACAAGATAACAGACTGGCAAAAACTGGATATTGGAAGATGCATGAAAACCCTTTGTGCCCAATTCAATGGAAAGAGAAATGTCCAAAGTAAAAAGCTTAAGCCAAATTCTAAAATAATTTTCTAAATCAGAAATTTTAAGATATTAGGAATTAGTTTAAAGAGATGCAGTGTAACTCTGTATCTTGAAAAACAGTTAGATCTGAATTCAGTATCTGAAATTCAAACTGTCTTTGTATACAGTGATATGAAAAGCACTGCTTTCAACAAGACTTACATTATTTCCTAGAGAGAATAGGACAGTTTCAGACTCTAAATGCGTTGATTTCATTTGCTCAAATTTCTCTCTCTTCAATTTTTTTTTTAAGTTACCTTATTAATTTTTTTTTTTTTTTTAATGTACAAACCTGTAACAGAACAATTGTATTTTGACAACATCTCCCGATCAAACAGCTTTAACTGTTTTCTACTAGGCAGGTTTTCAGCATTGTCTTTCCATACTGATTTACATATAGGGACCTATTTTTGAAAAGATACGTAGTTTCAGAAAAATATGTGAAAGTTGGGAGTTTTTTAGCCATCTGAGAAGGTGTCACTCCCATCTGCCAATTAGAGAGCGGGGCAGGGTGGGGCGAGCAATCATGTTTTCCTGGAAGAACATGAAAATATGCATATGCAATACAGCAAATAAAATTAAAATAAACATGAGATTTTGAATTCTATTTACTGGAAGTGGCTGGCTTAACTGTGCAATTGCTCAGCCTTGTATGTGAGTCATGCTAATGTATGAATTCATTCAATACAGTATGATTATTTTGCCAAGCAATATATTAGAAAACTCTTACCAGAACTTCCCAGAGCAGCCAGTCATATAAATTCGTATCTCATAATGAAAAGAGAAAGCAGACTGTAGTCTAATATGGAGCTACATAAGGATCCTTCCCAGTATCCTAAATATAAACTAGTGTGTATAATCTTTGTGTGATTACTTTCTACATTAGCATACTAAACCAAAATTACTATCGGAATTTATTGGGAAAATAACTGGAGTTTGAGAAAAATACAGCACACCAGATGACTCCCTGAGAGTTGAGCTATATGTTTCTTATGTATTTCCAAGATACTTTTGTTACAGGTGTTACAAGAAAAATGTTCAATTTTATATATACTATATACAATATATTACATTTGCTACAGAAGCGAAAGTACATCAGTACTTTTACAAGCATTAAGATGTAATACTTTCTAAAGGGTCTGCCAGCAATGGAGGTGGTGCTTGACTTGCACATTTAAGGAGACATAGAAGCAGATAGTAAGTAAAATACTGGAATACTGATCATGAAACAGCAATGTCGGAACATCGTCTTATTTTCTACATCTACAATTTGCTATCTGTAAGACATAAATTAACCCCAAAGTACTAGGAAAAAAATCAAGTGCCTGAAAGGACCAGATCTTTTTAAGCTGGAGTCACCATTTAAATGAAAGACAAAGTATGTGTATTTGCTGCACACTTCAGTTCACGTATGTAAGCAGCAGAAGTACACGTCTACCACAGAGATCATTGAATGACCACAAAGTCTAAGAGCAAAACTTTTCAAAATAATGGGAAGGCTTCATATTTATTGCAATTTTCATTCTTTGTTACTATAAATGAAACAAAAAAATAGAAAATCATGCTCGAATATTAGTATTTATGTCTACTGATGGCATTTATTACTGCTGGTTTATTATGACTACTGTTATACAAGAAAGATTAAGGTAGTAGCAGTAGTTTAGTAGTGGTTTAGTGACATGTAAGAAACTGAGCCAAATTCATGTTGGCAGACAGAGTAAATTAGTAGACTTAAAGATCAGTAAAGATATTTCCAGCCTAACGAAGGAGGAATTTCCATAGCTATTTTGCGCAAGGATCTGGGTCCTCTCATCTTCAGGGGGAAAAAAGAAAAAAAAAAAAGAAACCAACCAAAAAACCAGCTTGAGCAGATTTTCTTTCTCACACTGAGCAGAAACTTACAGTGTAAGTAGTGAGGTTGACAGTTCTTGGTGGTGGCACTAAAATCAAGCAAACGGGACTTTAAAGCAAAGAATTTTGCTTACACACACACACTTTATTAATTGGTTAGTTCAAAAGCAGCCCCTCAGACTACTCTGTATTTGGGAGGTGCTTTGCAGAGCAGTGCCGTACACCACCTGACCAACAGAAGAGGTACCTGTTACAGCAAAAAAAAAAAAAACCCTACTAAAAAGACAAAGGGGGAAATCTAGGTTGCACATGTACAACTCTCATTAATAAATCTTACAGTAGAGTGTTTGGAGAAAGAAGACGTATCCCAAACATATAAACAGGCCTCTGAAAATCAGGGAGACAATTCTGGCTAACAAAGAAACCCACATACAGCCAAGAGGAGAGGCGCCTTCGTTTGCGATTGGCAACCGAGCTATGCAATTTCATATTTTCCCATTATGCTTCCTATTGAGACTCTCTATATGCTCTCTATAGTTTACAGCAGAAGGCTGAGGAAAAGAGACTCTCTGTTGACAAAAGAGCAAAAAAGAGAAGAAAAGAAGTTGTAATTTTTCCTGCTTGATGGCTGGGCAATCACCAGGACACCTTTCCCTTATTAAACAACAAAAGGGAAATGTGAATATGTAATGTTTATTGGTATTTTCTGTGCTTGGCAAGAAATAGTTTGCTTCTGCAACTGTGATGTGAAAAATCTCTTCATGCTGGATGGCTTTAGTCTATCGGCACCCCGATGAGCACTGAGAAAGAATCACAGAACGACCTGACATCAAATTGGCTGCCAACAACACCCTCACTTTACCGTAGTACAAAAAAGAGGAAAACAAGGATATGCATGAACAGTGTGGGTTTCTTTTTCTGTGCTTGGTATCAAGTAAGTTGCTAATGTGTTTGTGATATGAAAACATTTCACACGTACATCGGTGCTTCCAGGCACCCAATTGAGACCATAGCAACAATAGACTTCACTGCATTACCGCAGGAAAAGACTTTCCTCCTTTGCTTGCTCTAAGTCCTTTTTAAAGCAAAATCAGTGACCACTTATCTATACATCAGGACGCTTGTCTTCTCTCCATGCACACCGTCAGCCCACCTCAGAAATACAGCAGAACTTGCTTATTCTTGACTACATCAGAGAGAACAGGAGGTGTAATATCCTTTTCAGTAATCACTAACGATTAAAATACTTTGTTGTCTTAATTTCATGTCCTTTTAATGTCTTTTTTTCAGCCTGTCATAATGCACAGCATTGTGTCTAATTTACAGCATAGGATAATAGAAAATAAGCATTCTGATGAGGAGATGGTGAGATAAAGACAGCTGCTTGTCATAAAAAGATACAGCATAAATATTATTACTTGTCTGCAATGCCTTACTTTTATAAAGCTTTCTCTATCAGTTTAGCCAGGTAAGTACACTATGTGCTACTTTCACTGCGCTAGCTCTAAATGATTCAATAGGTAATTACTTATCATAGCAGTGCTAGAGAGATGTTCTCATGCATCCAGAGACAAAGCAGTTGAGAAAAAAACATACCTCAGTTACTGATATAAGAGTTGCTCATTCAAAGCTGACTTATGCTGGCTATTTACATTCTTATTTAAAGGATTCATATTTTACGGTGAATCTTTTGACTTCAATATACAGCAAACCATATTCTATTTTAAAAAAACCTTCTATTTAATTAATCAAGAAATAGTTATTTAATAAAAAACATCAGGAACCTAACAGAAATAAAATGTAATAATCTAATTATAACACTAGTCATACTATGTCCATTAATATATTCTGTGCAATGTTTAGTAAATACAATTATGTCCATAAATACATACTTTAGCTCATATTGTCAGTGAGATATATTTTCATTAAACATATTTCTTAAATGTTAAAAAAAGTCAAAACACTAACACTACAATAATTTTAAAATTCTATTTTTTTTTCCCCTCAGATGCACTTCATTTTTGCTTCTAGGTCTGCTCACATTCTACCTACAGTAACAGCACAACATCATGCCGAGCTGCAGACAGTATCAGAAAATACCCCAATATGCTTTTGGTTTTGTTTTTTTCATTTCTTTTTAATTTATTTTTTCTTTTTATTTCAAGATTTGCTCTTAATACTTTGACACTTTCAAAATATAGCACATAGACTGTTTGCTCATCAGTGTCACACTGAGGATAAAGAACAGTTTTGCATATTCATCTATTGAATAATCACAACAAAATATATTTAAGCGCAATAAGCCAAATCATTTAGAATTTAGCAAAGAGCTCTTGTCCTCAGGCAGGCTAACACAAAACTTGTGATAATCTTCCAGTAGCTGTTGAATTATAAGATGTACTGTACAAAGCACTTATCTGTTTTACAAGCAGAGTTTTCCCGAGTGTGTAAATGCATGCCTCCCACGAACTGCATTTCAAACACATATATTTCCCAGGTTCTAAATAACTACATTTTCCTATAATGATAATATGATTCTAGTAACTATTTTCCAACTTATATTTAAGGAACTTTTTTTCAGTAATAATGACATTAGCTTAAGTCGAATTTAGGATACCAAAGAATAGGATTTTCATTTTTTGTCATTATAAAAAATAAATAAAAAAAAAGAGTCGCATTTATTTGGCATACCCTAAGGCTTGTGTGTTTTTAGGTTCTGGTGTATTATCAGCATCAAGTGCTACTTATTCGCTGCTAAGCTGGTATAATAAATCAATTTCTTATTTTATATTTTAGTGGCCAGCAAGGAAACATCAGAGCATTGAGTATTATATGTGACATTCAGCCAGGCAATCCCTATATTGTCTGGTAGATTCGATTCTCTCTTCAAAGCAAAGTGGGGCTACGGATGCTTTTTACACCTCTGCTTACTTATGGGTTGCGTAAGTCCTAAGTGTCCTTAGGATATCCTCTTTTTACTGTCCTAAATAATAATAAAAAATATTAAAAAACAAGAGAAAAAAAGAGGAAAAAAAGATTAAATGAGAGTGATGTCAATGCATTACAATGTCAAAGTCCTGTTTCATGTTGGTCAAGAAGGCTCATCTCACAGTCTTTTCTCACTTTGATGTCAGGGAAGTATGATTGTGCTGTAGTCTCTGAAGTCCTTTCCCTTGTCAAGTATTTTGAATTTTATGATAAGAAAATGAGGAGGGGAGCAATGAGGTTCAAAGACCCAAACAGCATACAGGAATGCTGCTATAAAGCTAAACAAGCTAACTCTAAAGATTATAAGCAGAGCGCTAAACAATAAGAAAGCAGATATTTGATTTCATTTTAAATGTTAAATGAAAATCCTCCATTTCAGCACTTGGACTTCTAAACAAGAAATCTTAAAAGAGAAACACACAATCCAAGTGAAAAAGCCCATATCTGACTACTTTACATAATCAGGGTTTATAATTACAAAGGTTTCTTTTTCTGCTTTTTCTTTAAAGCAACTTCCTAAAAGTGATCTGCCCTCACTGCCGTTGTTCACTGTCAGACTGGAAAAGTTACATGAAGTGCAAGCGCTGACAGGGATATTAATTTGTAAAAGGTTTTGTTTCAATGCAACAAAATCCTTTTAATTCTGCTTTTGAAATAAAGTGGGAAAGCAAAAACGCATTAAATGCTCGCTACTAATATTTCATGCCAAGATAGCAGATAGCCCTTATCTTCAGGCCACCCTTCCCTCACAGTCACCCATTCTGTCTCCAGGGAAATTGCTATCTATACTACAACATGTAACTCACATATCTAATATCACATATATATTGCAGATATATGAGACCTCTTGCTATTACCTCCTTAAAAAAAAGTAAGCATTACTACAGTTACTCCCCAAATATTCAATAACAGTAGTCAAAAAATGGTATATTGCTGGCAGAAAAATTGACAGATATTAAACAGACCAAATTCAAAACCTTCCTGTTCCGGAATCCAACTCCCCTTATGTGACACAAGTGCCATCCAAGAGCCGAATGTCTACAGCCGCAATTTATGGTATCGGCAAACATGAATAACAGATGAATCCAATCGGAGCAACAAATGACGGAACATTCCCCTGCCCCCGTATTTCAGAGACCATTTGCGGGGGATGACAGTTTCTTCATGCACAGCTGAGAGAAAAACGCCACAGGCTTTTTCAGCACCTTCAGCAGAACCACACAAAGAAGCAAGACCGCAGGCGGCTTCCCGACGCCATCTCCACGGACCCACAAGGACCAAACCAAGCGACCCTCCACAGGGCTCCCCGGTGCTCGCTGCGGAGCACATACAGCTCTGCGATCGCTAATGGCCAACGTGGGAGCTATCGGACAAGGGCACAAGGATGGATGAACTCCTGAGGTCATACAAGGCCAGAGCTGGGAATCCTATACATACCAAGGTCAGAGGTATGCCAAAAGTCGTAGAAAAATTAAGGTTAGAAGGTCACCTTGACATCATCTACTAAATTCTCTTTTTAAAAGAAGGGCAAAGTTGTCTCACAGTCAGTTTCCTTTCCACTAGGACCCCCAGATCCTCCTTGGGGGACCTTCCTCCTTGTCTTTTACCAAGTTGGGTGTAACATTTGCTTTTCCCTGCAATGAAGAACCTTCCCCATTCACCACAACCTTTCAAGGACAGTAAGTGGCAACCTCACGGTGGCCTGGGCCAACTCCCTCCGCACCTTTGACTGCATCCAATCCAGTCCCAAGCTGCTGCTGTACAGCTGAAAATCTATTGTGTCACTTACAGAAATATCAGAAAGGATTTGGCACGCGTATAACTGTGTGTTATGTTAACATAACACATAATCCCAGATGGGTTCACAAACAGAATGAGAGGCAGACAGAAATTATTGCTGAGAAGAGGACGCAAGACTGAGATGTCACTAGAGATGGCCTGGAAGGGGGTTTTTTTCCTCCTCTGTTATTTGGGCAGGGAACATAAACTCTCCCATCTACAAGGAGAATCACAACTATGGGATATGGCAATGCGTGGCCTCTACAGTTGGGTGAGATGAATACAAATAGTCTTAGCCAGAGATTTTGAGGGTAGGAAGGAGGAGGAAGACTCTTGTGTGCGATATAGGTGTTTCAACAGAAACTATAAAAGACTGCAGTCATTGATACTGTACAAATATATGGGTAAATATATACCCATATATACCATATATATATGGTAATTGTGTATGTTATGTATATCCTATAAAAACAGGATGTTTGCATCATCTTTTGTAGAAATAGGGTGAAGCAAATTACATTTCATTCCTCTTGTGCTCTGCTGATCAACGGGGGGATTTGCCCACAGTGAGAACCACTCCTGCATGGCAGAATTCCCACAGTGGCCCCAGGGCTGAGGAGTGCCTGGAGAAATTTGTCATTCTCCTGTTATTGAACGTGCTCTTTTATTCTGAGGAGGGCCGGCAACATTTTTGAGCTGCTGCTATGCTTCTGCCATTGCTTGATACTCAGCTGCTTTAGGCTTTGACGGAACGTTTCAACAGAGACAGCCAAAAGGGTCATAAGAATCATGCGCTTGGTTGCATAAGCTTCCCCCAAAGGACGGACAGATTTTAATACCTTCTCCACATCAGGAAAACTGGAAAGGGTGCAAGTAGGTGACTTAACTATCTGGAGGAGTTTTCACAGAGCAAATGACGTAAGTAATATTCTGAAAGGAAAATCCCACCTGCACTCTGCTGCTGTTTGCCTTCCTGTTCTAAAATCAGAACCTGAACTTAACTGAGGACAACTGTTTAACAAACAAAATGTAGCAATATTCTAGATCCAAAAATACCCCATTTGCAGAGATTAAAAAGAAAAAAGAAAGGATAACAACAATAAGAATGTGGGGTTATAAGAGTCCATTGAAATTTCTGTTTTTTCTGCTCTCTTGTTTGAAAAAAACATTATGTATTCCCGGTCATGATTTTTTGATGTTTCCCAATAGAAAGGATTATATAATTGTGTACATGTTATTATCAATGACACCACTATGCTATGGAACCACTAACAGTTTAAACTTAATTACAGATGGCAGCTTATGAAATAATTATAAAGAAAAGATTGGACAGCAACCAAAGTGATTTCATGCTTCCTCTTCATGTGTGTTTAGCACAATATTGTTGAGTCCCTCAACTTTAAAAAATAATGCGAGTTATCAATCAGATAGTACCATCGCAGACTGGGAGGTTGACTTTACTGTTGTAGGAAACGACATCATGTAATGTTTGCCACTCAAAGTCCACGTCTTTGCAGAATGCGTCCCCACAGCCTGCAAGACTGGCTGTTAGCCATATAACGACCACTGCCAAAATAAGTACTAATTAGGTTGACAGGCTGTTCAGTCAGGGCCATATACCATGTTGAACAATGGATTTTCAGAGCAGCAGAATATTCCCTCAGGCCTAAAGATCTGAGTTGAAAAAGCAGAATTTGAACACGAAGATCTTACACCTGCTTGATTTCATTCTCTAACATTCATTTCCAGCCCCAGTGAAATTCCCTCCTCTCCATGAATTCACTAACTAAATTGCCAATGGCTTTGATACTGATGCTACCTCACTCCAGGGGGAATTCTGCCTGGCTCTCCAGAGATTATTTTAATGTGTTCCATCTTAAATCGGTAGGCACTTTTTAACCTGTTCCTTCCTGATTCCATCTCACCTTTATGTTACTACTATTAGTGCATTAAGCCTGTAACTATTATCTTTTTAGTGAAGGGCTAACACAAAGTAGCTATTAAGCTTCTCAGCTTTCTACATACTTTTTTTTTTTTTCCTTCCATCCTCTTAAGCAGAGGATCGACAACTCCTTTTGTTATTCCCTGGCTTCTTATGCATTTTAAAAGCATGCTCTGCCTTTTACATAGTTTGCTAATGGTACCTCATTTGGAGCCTTTACCTTTCTGACTCTTTCTTCAGGTTCATTCCCTCCACCCAATCCTCCCTCCTGTAATTTTACTCTCTTCTTATGCAGGTACGGTTTTATTTTTCCAAAGATGCTGAAGAATTTTTTTGGCGAGGTTTGGTTTTTTATGATGGTTTGTTTTGGGGTCTTTTTTTTGGTAGAGAGAAGAATAAGGAAGGCAGATTAGGAGTATTTACGTACTGTATACTGGTTCTGTGTAACTCTTATCCTAATTATAGCTGCTTTGCTTTTTTTCACCAGAGCTGTCAAAGCTCTTTGTGGTGAACAGCATTAATTACAAATGTATCTTTCTTTTGACTCTCTCTCATAAACTGCTTATGTTTTTCCAAACCATAGGATGCTTGCTGTTTCAATAGCCAGTCACTTTTTTTTTTAACCACGCGATTAAATAATAAATAATCTAACATCAAGGCTGCTGTACACTTTCAGTTTAGTAACTATACTAAAATTTAGGGTGCTTTTAGGATCAGGAGACTTTTTTCATCAAACATGAGAAGTGTTTGGGAACATCTGTACATTAACATCCACACAGCAATATTTTGCAATTTGTATTTCAGACAGAATTTGTGAATTAATCATTAGTTTTTCATTAGGTATTCAGCTCTTCAGTGGGACGTTGCACCTTAATAATTATGTTGCCTGTAGAATTGGGCAACAGAGGCTGATTAACAAGTCTCTGCATCATATTAACATATAGAATAATTCAGACTGGAAAGAACCTCTGGAAATCATCTGGTCCAGACCTTCACTGAAAGCAGGGCTACCCTCGAGGTGAAATCCCAGTTCAACATAAAGTAACCTGATCCTTCAGGACTTCAAGGTCATGTGTGAAAGAAACATCTATGCAAACCCTGCTATGCTATTGAAAAAGGCAAGCTGAATAAAGAAATAACTGGTGATGTCTAATACATGACAGAACTATTCCCACTCTTTAAGCTTTTTGATATGTTGGACAGATATTAATGCATACACAGTTGCTTTAGGGTTTCTTTCCAGACCAATATACCATGGCTGCAGAAGGAGAATTTTCCAACACACTTTCCATGTGCCTACTATTTCTGAGGATTCCTGCAGTAGCTGAAGACCACACCCACTCCTCTAACTATAAACATATTTAGAGTAAAACCTAAGGGAGGGGCATCTGTTTTTTAAGTAAAAGTGTGCAGTGGTTGTTTACTTATTCATCCACAAATGCAATTTTCACATTTTCCACCTATTACAGAATTTTAAGAAAATTTCTCTTTATAATCTGTTCTTGTTTAGAAATCTTTTTTTTGTTTCTGAAAAGCACAGTTCTAATTTATTTAACACTATTTGTATTATATTCTATATTATCAAGTGTATTAGACCACACTTTTTAAAATCCAAAACTCTACTCTCATCAGTCAGAATGCCTGATATATATTGAGAATGAAGTACTTTGCTCCAGGAATATTAAAAAAATATATATATTTAAAATCTCAAGTCTTACAGAAAACAGAAAAGATAAGACCACTATATTTTCAAATTGTATCACACAGAATTCTAAAATATTAAGAAACACCACTGTGTTATGATACATAATATTGTAGTTTACATATAACGTGACAGTGATTTGAAAGATGTGTAGCTTAACATTAAAAACACAAAATATACATTATAGGATGACAAAACACAAAATGAAGCACATGCAGTAGTATAGTTTAAGGGACTGATTTTCCTCTACATTACAGTGATATAAATCAGGAGCAATTCTGTGAAATCAGTGGAGATACAGTGTGTGTGAGGGAAGAATCAAGTCCAACATTTCTTTAATCTACTCAGCATTTCTTTTCCCTTTTAGCAGACTTACCGTCCATTCTACCCAAACAGAAGGGACAGAGCAGAAAATTATCACCTATCGGTGATAATGGTGACTAATAGTATCCCCTATCATACCAATTATTTAAAATGTTTTAATGTGATCCTTCATAAGCCACTACATATAATTAACAGATGGAGAGAAGAAAAATTACAGGCAAAACGCTGAGCAGAAATACATATGCAGACTCACTGCTGAACTTGTTTGACACAATCTGACATTTCTTGGTAAAAGAACAGAGTAAGTCCAGAAAGACTTGGTGAGGAAACTTCTATGAATCCAGGCAAAGTAATCATTCAAGAATATATCAAAAAGAAGAGAAAAACAACATAGAGGTAGATGTTCTTAAAGTAAAGCAAGAATGGGTCCAAGAGATGCCTTAGGACTAAATCATGTGCTTTTTCCCTATTCTGGGAGATTTACTGAGTCCTTAGCCTAGTCACAGCCTCCTCTGCCAAGCTCAAGTACAACTGGATATACAAGATGCATTGTACAAAAACCAGTTAGCAGATTAAGAACTGCACATTTTTTGCAATAATAAAAATGCAAGATTTATCTTTTTTTGTGCTTTCATATCTGCAACATGTAAAACTGGAATAAAAGATACCAATCACGCTTGCAGGGCTGTTAAAGAACTGGAATCTTTGGGCTTAAAATATGGAGACCAATCATTCAGTCTTCCCGCAGACCATTAATGTAAGCTGTGTCAGTGCTTTGTGTCAGTCCAGCTCCTTAGCTGTACAGAGCGAGTTACTGCTCTGGCTTGCTAGGAAAACCTGATTTTTCTTGCCTCAGTTTTTGCTTTAACCAAAGTAACTGTTATCAGAAATTGCTACAGAAATTCAGTGAATAGCATATTTCTCTTGGAAATAACACTGAACTAACATCCTAACAGAGTATTAGACATTTGTCATTACAGATTACATGTTGTGTAGGAGCTGTAAAAAGTGGCAATGTTAACATTGCCGTAATTAAAAAATTCAGCCTCACCTCCTTTGTTTGCCGCAGAAAAGCTAGCTGCTACTCATGGCTTCCAGTTAAATCCTACTGACCTATCCTCCACTTTATTTTTCCTTCTAAATTTCCATATTACTGCTGTTGATAGTAGACAACTTGCCCTCTGCCTTTATTCGAACTTTCTACGGAAGACAATGGAAAATAGTAAAATATTAAAGCTATAGAAATTATTTCTGAAATTTTAATAAATTGCTTTTGTAATATTGTGGTTTAAAAAGTTAAAAATAATATTTCTATTGCTTTTTATAGGACTCAGAAACACTTCTAGAAAACTGTATCAAATGCATTCTATCAAAAGCTATTTGATTAAGAAGTATTAATTTCTATAGGATCGTATCACAGAATTGCAATAAACTGAATTACAGCAACGCTGAGGCCATTGCCGTATGTACTGACAGTACCTGATCTTGTCTGGCAGTCAGGGAAGCTGGAGGACATGCGTAACCTTTTCTGTATATAGACGCATTCAAGTACTTTTTTCAGGGAATGGAAATAATCTCTGTGCCCAAGACTGCATTAGCCTAGCACTGATAATAGTACTAACTTCTCCAGGCTGGTCTCGCCTGTAAAGAAACATATCCTGTACGCTTTTAAAAGGTGCAGTGAGAGCCACACTCCCTACCGCTCCATTTTGAAGCCCACTGAAGCTGCCTCAGGCACCCTGTGCCACAGGAGGCCTCTCTGGCTCAGCAAACCTCGGCTTAGCGTCTCCCAGGGCCACAGGTCAGAGCCCCAACTGAGATCACGTTATTCAAAAGCTGTAAATGGTCCATGGCCAAATTTACGTGTTATTGGTTGTGTTAGGATTGTCAACAAGCAGACAATTATCAAACGTCTGACGTTACTTTCATTTTTTATTCTGAGCTTGCTTTCTTTAAAACAGACGTTCTCCCAACACACAACATCCAAACACCTCTCCTAAACAATAACTTCAGAGTCTTTGAAAGAATAAGCTCATCTGCTGGTATAGCATCCCTTAATCAGGTCCTTCCAGCGCACCTTAACTTACCCATGTGTTGCTAACAAAGTCCCAGCTTGTCGAGTTCAGCTCCTGGGCTGTTTCCAAACCCACGACCTTGCAGTTGGGGTTGTGATACTTCTATACACTGGAAACTAGGGCAGAGCAGTTTGAAGTACCTCACTGCTGACAACTATACACATTAAGCACACATGCGAAAAGTCTTTTTTGTCTCCTTGGATTGGTTTGAACTCTGCTCTCAGAAGTGACAGAAGATGAATTAATCTCTCTCTCTCTCATCCGACTTTGTGCCAGTTTCACTGGCCCATTCTTACACAGTGGGGTTTAATAGAAACCGATTCACTGTACTTTTTAAAGGCATATTCCCATTCTCTGTTCATTTTAGTTACTCCACTTGTGAAAGTGGATTATAAATCTGGAGAGGGAAGAGCGGAAATCAAAAAGGAAAAGAGCTTAATACAGTGCCTTGCCTCTACAGAAGCTCTGCCTTGAAGGTTGCCGCATCCTCATTTCTTGATGTAACATTATAAGATGATTTGACCTAACACACCACATTATTTATAAATTATACTGAATATGCACTATGATACATTTGAAAAGACGCCATTAAAGGAACTTCACGCATGGGGAGGGTGTATAGGCTTTTTGATCAGAAAAAGAGGACATTTGCATTAGAAGAAAAAATGTCTCAAATCTTAGTTGGAGATGTCAAAAAATTTAGTTGACTTATTAATAAGAGAAGTTTCATTTTCGCAAGATTCTTCTTCCAGTATCATGAGCAGAATTTTAAAGGGGGCCTGGACCACATGTTCGCATTTCAGATTGGGTACCCACACTTTTGACAAAGGCAGTTTTCCTTGTGGTCTCTCTGAACTTCCGAATTCTCCGCATCAGAAAATCCAATATAAATACAGAACCTTAATAGTATCAATTTTATTTGTCAGTGATTTTGAAAACACTTTGCATTATACGATGTTTCTCATTCATCAAACTAAAATTATTAAGATGAATAAAACAATAATGTAAGCTTTAAGAGGTTAATGGCATAATAGCAAAAGGAAAGGGAATTCAGTGGAAAAACAATGAAAGTACTTCTACAAAAATAATAAAAATACAAAGCTTCCAGGAGTTTTGCAATATACTGGGGGAGGGAGGAAATGAAGCATTGCCAACAAGTCACAGGTATACAGTATGAGAGAAAGTGAAAATGTTGCCAAGAGGGAGTGATAATGGTTTTGTATCCATAATTCATTCATCTCGAGGGATGCAAGATTACGTAATGTAGTGGCATTGCTGTATCCTGATTCATTAATAAGTCCTACAGAGTATTTTCTGCATTCATAAGTTGGGATAGCGTATGAAATGCGGAGCCACTTTGTAAATTACTGACTCACACTTTCCTGCCAGTGCTGAATGCTCTCACGGTTTGAAGTTCAATTTCATACCAGTGGTAAGACAGGGTGAAAGTCTGAGCGACAGCTCAATCATCATCGCATGGGCCAATCAGAAAGACTAGGATTAATCACACTGGTGTTGAAAGAAGAAAGAATAAAAGAGCAGATACAGTTCCCACTTGATCATTAGTTTGCGGTAACACAAAGGGCGATGGAAGCTTGAAGGAGACACAGATAAAAGTGGCAGTAATAAAAATTGGCACAGATGAAATATGGGACTCAGAATAGGGAGGTGAGAATTGGAAGAGTTCAGAAGAAATAGCAATTAAACAAGGGGGGAGAGAGAAAGAGTGTTTGTGAGCATGAGTAGGTTACAGAACATTTGGCATAGACGTGGCAAGTGAAGGAAAAAAGGATGGTGTGAAACCAAAAATAAGGTCAACAAAGAAACAGTGTTGCATTGTAATGAAAGAAGAAGAAAGAAAAATCAATTTGGAAAATGACAGATTATTGGAGGAGGTGTTATTGTAGAGCAGAGAATGAATCCTAAAATTTTAAACAGGGAAGTTCAACATATAAGTGAGAAAGACAGAGGGAAATGAAGTATGGAGTGGCCAAGAGAAATTACAGTGGTACCTAATCTGAATTAAAAACACATCTTTCATTTCCACTGAGCATAAATTCTTAGAAGATATCGTTCTACATATAATCTCACATTTTCCAATTAGAGGAGAAGTGCAAATGTAATTCATCACAGAAAACACTGTGACTTTCCCTCCCTTCATCCCAAGGATGAGAAAATCTGTGGGATATCCCTGAGGCTTCCAAGATATATCTGTATGATTTTTATGCTGCAACAACAACTCTGAAATGTGCAATCTCTTCTGTGGCTCTGAAAGCTGGGTTGTGTCAAGACTGCGCAATCAGGAGCGCTTCCTGGCACGGCTGCTTTTCGGACCCTTGGGGTGGGACTCCAGGAAGAAGATACATGCATTGTCCCTGTCCTTCCTGCCTTTTGGGATAAACTCCACTGGGTCAGAGAAGGTATAACGGACACGTGCTCTTCCTCAGTCCGGCATCATGACTCTTCTTTTCACTCAATCCCCAATTCACCCAAACCCACAAGTGCAGACATGAGGCTCCATGAGGGCACTCAAGAAGTAGCAGGGCAGGTGGGCTGATGGCCGCAGAAAGCCTCGAGGCCAGCAGGGCGGCCCCGGGGAAGCGCTCAGAGGACAGCTGTGCTGGGGTGCAGTGGCACTGGTGAAGAAGCCAAGCTGAGACCTTTCGTACCAATCTCAACGTTTCACTGCACTACTTTACAAAACAGTGAGCAGATGGCACGCGTTTCACAGCAATGTATTTGGAAATTACCAAAACCCGGGCAATGCTAATATTTTGATAAGATAAACAAATGCATGTAGATGCTTGAAAGCCTTTATTTTTATTCACTTAATTTTTAATAGTGCCCAAAATAGTGACTTTCTTCAAGCTCCACGTACTTTCTAGCAACAAGCGCTACCGAAGTGAGTCTGCACCACACCCACAAATAAGCAGTTAGTAGCTCTCTCCAGGTCTGGAGTAATAAGAGATACAGAAAAAATGTAGTCAGTGCTGTGAAACACAGCCGGAACTGTGAATAACTCATTCCGAATACTCTGTTTTTCCCATCCAAGTATGGCAAGCTATATACATGTACTATATAATCTAGAATTTGGAAAAAATAACAATGTGTCAACCAAGCACCTCATGAGATGGAGGACCTGACACCACGTGATGAACATCTCCAAGAAGCATGGAAAGAAAGTGCATGGTCAAAAACATAAAGCAGGCGCTTGTCTTGCACAGAGTGTTAACATCTCATGGCCAGCCAAAGGTCTCTGAAAGCTGATTGCTCCTTTGCCTATCGATCTGAAACTCTGCCTTCAAATTGCTTCTAGCTTTTCTTAATTGCCATCTTCCTGTAACTGTTTGACAGTTTGACGGAGACTGCATTTCTGAGTAATTTGTCCTTTTTGTTTAGTTAGAATGAGGTTTAGGGTGTGGTTAATAAAGGGAAATTGGGAAGGAATATTTTGCATTGGAACATGGGCACACAGTGACACAGAAGGGGATTATTAATTAGTACAAGTAACTGGCATGAATTCCTAGTGGCAGCACCTTATGGTTGTGCCCATGAAATTGAAATCTTACGATTTAATCTCACAGAAAAAGAACCTGGATTTCACAGTGGTCTTGAATCTAGTGGAAGAAAAAAAGATTTAAATCTACACCACAATCTTCTGTGGTATCATCAGGGCAAGCATAGAAGACAAAAGGGATAGAGAGATTCAAAAGACTGAACTGAAAGCAAAGGATAAAGCACTTGGCTCCCTTTCACTCTCTTTTATTTCACTGCGGGGATCTAGTTATTGTCTCGCTGATCCACTGAAGTGATTGGTATCTTATATTAACAACATTTCAGCCTGCCACTTCCATGTACACCTGTGCCTGTCATTGCGAGCCTGCCATCGTCCAGTCGGGTGTCCTAATCAAAGTAGTATACTCAGCGTTGCTTGTTGTACTCTTCATTTGATTAATGTGTACATCTGGACTGAAAAGTCATGCAGAAATATTGTGCTTAAAGCACAGGAGGCTTAGCAGGCATCGCCACCAGGAGTGAAAGACTGCTAATTGAGCGCTTCCCAGTAACTTATTGATTTTAATCAAGTCGCCCTAAAGAAGCATGCCAGCAGCAACATTGACAGCTATGTACATGAAGAAACAACAATAGGTAATGGAGCAACAGTGTTGGGAGAAATATTAAAGATACTGCTTTTCATAGAATGATCTGAATCCAAATTCTGAACAGTATTTCTCCAAATATATATATGACAAGGAGACACCTTCAGTTAGAAGAAGGAGAATTAGATGTTTCAAACTGCTATCATTTGAAGCATTTTGTTCTGTTAGAAATAAGCAAAGCTCAAGGGAAACCCATTAATAAATGTCCATATATTGGGGTTAAATAAAAAGCTCTCATTGAAAACTAAGCTATCAGTTTTCCTTTAGACAGAGGGCATTAACATAAGAATGCTTAAACAGTGTTTTGATCAAATATATCCCCTCAGATAAGGGAAAGCTACACAGCACCATTATCCTGATTGACATAAGATAATATGTGCTGGTCAAAAATGAACACTTCCTGTTTCATACACGGAAATAAAACGCTATGGCAAGTTTTGGTTGTTGTAGTGTTAAATTGCTATTAATTTTAAATAGATCTTTGTCAACTATTGGAGTATTTTGCTGTGTGTATTTCCAGTATGTGATGAACTAAGGAGCCTTCAGTTTAGATGCTTGATGGCTGGTGGTATAAAAAGAAAAAATATTGTCTGCAAGAGACCCTCTAAGAGCATAGCCTTGAAGCACTACGCTAGATTTTAGAGCTGACACGTCTTTTGCTTTGTACCTGGATCTGACTATGGTATGTTCAAATATGCTCTTTTGTCTCAGATCAAATGATCTGAATTGCCTTCAACTGAGTTACTGGAGAAACTGTCACTGTTGTCTTAGGAATTTTTCCCATCTTGCGATGAAGGACAGGGGTTTTTTAAAGCCACTGCCGTCTTGACTTTTGGGTTGAATTGGTTCTTCCTGGAAATCCCTATGGATTCATTTGAGTATTATAATTCTTTGCTCTCTCTTTTAGAGAGTGGCAATTCAGTTTTTTCCTAGTAGAACTGGGAAACTGACCAAGTCTCTACAGATACTGCTATGCATGTATTGCACACAAAAGCCTATTGGTATTATAAAGTTAGAGATCTTCTTTAAGAGCTGATGGATAGGAAAATCCAAATATTGGAAATGTCAAAGGAATCTTTTTAGTATCTTTATCAGTAGTAGTGACTACACTGTTTTAAAGTGGAATGACTCAGTCTTGTCAGCCTCTGCAAGTTATCTTGAGATCACAGCACTGCCCAGAGCCTTTCCTGTCTGTCATCTCTATCCTTGTCATGTCTCCTATACCAGCAATTGCCTTCCCCAAAATGTCTTCCCGTGAATCAGTGAGGAAACTTGGATCAAGTCTATGGCTACCGAGGTCATTTGTTGGTTTTCATTAAGGTTGTCTTCACTCAAGTAGCAAACCAAAATAACTTTGCAATACAACACAATGGTATAGCTACCCTCTCAGTAACCACTGCAGTCTAAGCGTCCATCAGCTGTAGTCCAAAAATTGTTCATCACGGCTGTCTTCACAGCAAGTCTGTGTTCTAAGCTGCTGCATTATGTATTCAGCGCAAAGCATATTTGTGGTTATCCTGATCATGTGTTTGGATTACAAAGGATGCGCCCTTGCCATGCTTGGATTACTTCAATTTACCAGTGAATTACCTAATTCAAGCTTTTGAATATATAACCTGCACGTATATGACCATAACCTGCAAGAGCAGGCTGCCTGTAGCTGGTCAAGATGACCAACAAATTCAACATTTCCGAGTTGTTACTGCACATAATCTTATGCTCTATTACAACCAGATGCTCAGCAACCTGAAACGCAGGTGCCGGGGCAAAGGCGCAGCCGAGGCTCCTGGTGGGGCTGGAGCTGGGGCGCAGCAGCTGCTCCTGGCTCCCGCTGCACTCCAGACTCAGCCAAGCCAGGGGACAATGCTGATCCACTTACCATCCTAATTCTGTTTCTCATCGCCTGCTAAATTTCTTTACCGGCACGCTTTATGTTTGGGAAAGCAACCCGTGATCTGGCACACTGCCCTTAAAGTGGCTGAAAACCCAGTTTTGCTGCCGTACCTGCCAGGGGTTCCTCAGCAATTCAGGTAATGAGATGGTAGACCCGAAGACCCTATTTACTGGCTCTCTTACCTAATGTGGATAGCCAGGAAGGAGAACGCAGTTGTTCCCTGTCTGTTAAATAGTCTGAGATCAACCAGTTTTGCCACAAAAAGCAAATCTCTCCACCTAGGTCGTTGGGACCAACAAGATAAATGTTTTAAGTCTCAACAGTTATAATAATAACTGGTTATATATTATTTTATGTTAGCATAAATTAATAATACTGGTTATATAGCAGTTTAAACATTTTAGTAAAGCATTACTGCTCTTTGTTACTTTACTGGCTCAGTTTTATCGCTGCTCCAAATTTAATTGTAATACTGAACTAAATTTTAAAAAGCTTTCCATCTGCTAAGAAAACCTGGTGTAGGGGCACATCTCATGACACTCTCGCCTCCTCCTCCTCTCTTCTCCCAAATTCTCAACATCTCCAAATTATCCTAGCCCTTCAGTCTCTGCATTTACTGTCATACCACACAAGCGAAGAAGTGTCAGCGCACAGGTCAGGATATAACCATCATCTTCTGAGTCACTAGCCCAGAAGAACACTCTCTCCTATGAAAGCCGTGCTGATTTGTGTCATGCGACCGCAGTCCCTCACCTCTCATTTCACTGCCACAGGGGCCACATTTACAAAAGTAAAGCAAGTTAGCGTTAGGAAAGATCAGTGTCAAGCAAAGTGTGTGGCTTATCACGTCCACTCGTGCCAGCCAGCAAAACCAGCAGCGGCAGCAGCACCGCAGGCTATAATTGATTCATGAGGTTCAGTCTACGCAGGAGGAAGGTGCTTCCTAAGCAGACACCATTCCCAGACTCACCAAATGAACTTTTTACAGATATAGGCAAATACAGACTGTAATTGAACCAGTACCGAGGAAGGGAAGATATTAAATGAGGCTGTAAGGCTGAAAGAGAATTAGGCAGAACTGTAAAGAATACTTGGGAATTCTTTCTTCCACAAAAAACCCCCATGTTTATGTCATCTAGACACTAAGTAGATTTCTTTGAGAAAAACTGTTACATTATCTGAGTAAACATGCCAGTCAAGAACAACAACCAGCAATTTACAAAAATGATGCTCGATTATTTAACACTGAAAGAGTAAGGTTCCATGGGGAGAAATGTTTTTATTTACACACTGTATCTAGAACAGGTTTAGGCTGAGATGGAATAACCGTAACAAATATTAAGGGTTTTGTTAACTCAGTAAAACTCCCCAGGCATAGTACTGCCTTTTTAAGTATGTTTGGCTGTAGTTTCGCCATGTCACTCATTGACACATTCAACTCCTCACTCCGTGTATCTTCTAAGAGATCTTTTAAAGAGGAAGAAGTCTTCTAAAGAGAAAAAGAGAGATCCCCCCCCCCCTTTTTAGGGATATAAGGCAAATCCTTAAAGTGAACTGGGTTCTAGCGTTACAGACTCTTGAGAACTCCTATTTATTTCACTGTGCTCAGCATATCACCTGATTAGGCTTCGAATTGTTAAATATAGCTGCACGCAAAAGGAAATGATGGAATTACACATTGCTCCCCAGTTATTGAGGTTTTCATTACTGCAGGCTAATTTTCTCATTGTACTTTCGTGGGGTTTCTCCTAACTTAACATTCTTTTAAGGTAGCCTGTGTTGAGGGAATTATCTTGTTTTTCAAAGCAAATTTCAGCTGATTACTAAGTATTTACATACTGTAATTTGAATGTCTAATTATACAATTAGTGTAAATACATGTAATATGGTTTATTTTTCACAAAAGCTGATAAGGTACATTGCTTTTTGCATTCCAGTGTTACAAGATTTTCATTGCTTGTAATGCACAACCCAAAAATTCACATTAAAAGCTTCCGGTAAAGCTGCTTATTTATCAGTTAACACTTTCCAGATGATTTGAAACACACTTCATACCATAAACCCCCCAAAAAAGACAACTGCCTTATAACTAAAGACTAGAGCTCCCAGCAACACCTTCTACTCCTAAATTTAAGAGTCGCCTCAAGCCTCTACATTTTTTTCCTTGCAGGGCTTCACGATACGTTTCCTTCCACCTTAAACTACCCAGCACTGCATGAAAATTCACCTGTTGACTCCATTAATACATCACTGCTGGCCTAAGAGACATTTTCATGTAACTTGTATTGACATTTATGATGATACCCTTGATGAAATAAGGAAAAGAGCACTTGGGAAGATGAACGGAGAAAATGCCCCTCAAGTTTTAGAGCCGCTTCCTTTCTAAGCAGCTATAGATAATAACTTTGTAATTAGAGGGCGGGAAAGTGCCTCTCTAGTCTCAGCTGCTGAACAATAATGCATAGGCACCGAGCTGCAGAAAGCTGCCAGCCACCTTTGCTCCTCCTCAAAAATCTCTAAAATGTTTCTAGAAGCATTTGACTAAATCTGAGGCTTCAAATATAATGACATTTCTGTAAGTTTTATAAAATTTCATCTAGCAGCAGAGAAAGATTTAAATGAGTGCCTTTGTGAGCGGACATTTGCCCTGCGGCAGGCGTGCCCATTGCCCGTGGCGGAGCAGGACCCGCAGCCAGAGGACAGATGCCCCGTGCGGCGAGCGGGGAGGGCTGTGATGCGCGTGGGGACAAATGCGGCGACGGGAGTTCCTGTCACGGAGGGCATGGGGACCCAGAGCAGAAACACAGAAGAAATCCTGTTTCCCTGTTTCAGTGCTCTTGGGGCAACCTGCTCGCAAGTGATCAGGACTCTTTTTTAGAAACATTTTACCCTCCAGACATGCAGCGCCTGACTGATTAAAACGATTATTTATATACCAAATATACAGAACACAGATTAACACCTAATTCTTTTAAATTACCGCACAGGTTATGAAAGACTGAAAAGGCTTCCACAATTTCTGTAAAGCATGGATTTTATTTCTGGTAGAATGTACGTTTATGTCAGAGTGGGTTTATATTTTCAGTTTAAATATGATTTTCTCTCACGCAAGTTAGTGTTGAGCTCACATGTTCCATTTTTTTAATATTTTGTTTTCCAAACTTGACTTTATTTTAACTAAGCATATGGAAATCTTATTTAAACAATGTGGAAAGATCAATTATGTAAGGAACATTTCTGAATTATATGTTATTAAAAAGATTTCTTTATGTATATTTCCTTAACTTAGTATTCACCTCATGGTGGAAAGTTACTTCAGCTGGATATTGGATTTTAGAGCACCTTGGAAAATTGCGTCAACATTTCATGAGACTAAGTCTCATGTTGTCAACATGAAGCTTTAACTTTAGCAGCCACTGCCATTCCCCAAATGTCTTTTATGGAAATGTCCTTCACAGAAATTAATTTTAAAAGGGCAACTGTAAGAAAAGCCAAACTAAAAGGAGGGACCTTGACACCGGTCTCCACAGCACTAAGAGCTACGAGCCTTGTCTTGAGATGGCCACTTGGACTAGCCTATGTTTCTAAGGTACAATAAATGAAACTCTGCAAGCACATGGTATTTTCCTAATGTATACACTAGATTTTGCTGTCCTTGATCAAACTGAGAAATACCTTATTCTGAGAATAAGATAAATTTAATATGGTACTGTGAAGAGTAGGTCACCTTTTGACATGTGAAGATGTCAGATTCTGGCCCAAAAGATAGCACTCCTCTACATTTATTTCCTATTCTTATTGAAAAACAGGACACCATTAAACCACAGTCAAAAGACTTAGCAGTATGAAAGAATAAATCCTGTGAAAGAAGTATATTTGAGAAAAGAGAAGAAAAAGGACGTTTACTTTATAAATACACTGCACCACACCAGAATAATTTCAAAAATACATTTCTTAAAATTCTGGGCCCAGCAATAGCATATAGTCAAGTCATTAAAGATGTTGAACATATACTTAATTTTCAGCTTATTTTTATGCCCCCCTGGCCTCAGTGAGATTTAAGGATGTGTTTAAATTTTCTATTTAATCAAGGCCTCATTTATGAAGATAATAATGCATTTACAGCATATATTTTTCTACTGTAAGATGCAACTTACAAACCAAATGTGAGGAATATCATGTTTGGCAGCATTCCCTAAGGGAGTCTGGATCTACAAACACATGGCTGTAATGCGTTTGTTAATGCAATTCTTCTTCCATTCTCTGACAGTTATAATATAAATAACATTTTCTCCTTAGGAAGCAATCCAAATACAATCAAACCAGTATATTAATATCTGTTAAGGTAATCTTCAACTTTATAACTGTTTTAGAACTCCATTTGGTGAGAGCCTATAAGAAACTGGACACAGACATGAGGCAGCAGCCATACATCACATCCCATTGCACAGATCATGCAACGCTAGGACAGCTCTCTTATACCTGGTGTTACTTTGCCTGGGAAGACAGAGGTATCTCTCTGCCAGCCTACGACGGATGCTTAGATGTATTCTTTAGCTTTAACCTCTTCTTCATTCTTTCAGTTTACTCTCAAACAGCCTTTGTGTGAGCACTCCACAGGTTCGGAGTCTCACCTGAAAGCCTGGACAGATGGGAAGGCAGGATGGGGCTCCTGGTTTGTACTCAGAGCCTTCTGCAGGAAAATGTATTTCTAAGAACGTGGAAGGGGGGCCGTGTCCAGCTCAGATATGAAAGTCACATCTGCTTCTGTGATCTGCCACTTAAAAGCACTTCAATCCCACGGAAAAATCTAAGTCAGGCCATCAGGTCTAGTTAAGTGAGACTGGAAAGATCTCTTGTATATCAGCCAGAATGAATCGATTCAGTCTGTAACAAAATGAAATAACTCACAAATAAACACAGTCATACCAGCCACTCATTTATATGTGTTGGACTAATGAGCAGACATTCAAAAGAGCATGACAAAAAAAGCCAGAAATCAGCCTGGGTTCAGAGGAACACAAGGAATCCCAAAGATGGCTTTTTTCAAGAACTTGCCAGTTAATCAGGAAACACACAGAAGCACAGAATCAACAGATTGGAAAACTCAGCAAAAGATCCAGAAGTTGGAAAAAACGTGGGTTGTGAATATTTTGTTCAAATAAATATTCTGGCAGCTACATTTTGAACAAGCTGTAATTTGTATACGGCACCTTCTGTTAAATTTGTGGCACGGAATTACAAGGACCAATCCAACTTGAAATCAAACCGCGGATTTGCATCAGTACATCTATTTATCCTTACTCATCCAGGCCTAAACTACTGAGAATGAGATATTTAAAATAAGAGAATGCAGATAAACACTTAAAAATAATTTTCCTTCAAAAATGAAATATGCATTTTATCTCTCCAAAGAAACTAAAGTAAAAGGACTTGCATAAGTCTTTGACCAATACTCATGCTCTGACAGCCTTTGTTCTATATATTAATTTTGCACAGCACATAAATTCATAGCTAGCAATGAGGTTTTAGGAACAGAATTAAGAAAAGGGCTAATCTATCAGCTATGTTGTCAACACTATATTTAGAGAGATGAAGGCAGAAGTATTAATCTGTCAAAATCAAAGCCATGGACAATGCTCACTTTTGCGGAGTGGCTGAATCAAAATTTTTCTGCCATGCATTTTATTTTTGAGTGCTTACTAAAAAGGTAAATCACTTCAAGAGGGGTATGTAGCACAACAGTGACAAAATAACCTGGTAGAGAAATACAGTTGACAAATTATAACTTAAAGAAAAATGAATGACTGACTGTTCTTGCTAGGATAATATGGAAACTAACAGGAAAATAGAACAAGCAGCATGAATTTTTAAAACAAAAAAAAACCCCAGCAAAACTATTTTAGCTTTATTGAAACACTTATGCATGCTACAAACATTATTTCAGCTCTGATCCAACTTTTTACGTATCTCAATTTTTTGCTCCTTATGTTACTACTAGTGACATCAGCCATACTGGTTATGCTCAATACAAATAATCAATACCTAGGAACTAAACAGGTACTTTTAGTTTTGCATCAGTGATCAGATGTTGATTTTTCAGAGATATCTTCAACTGTTCTATGGCACAAATATTATTTTCTGAACATCACAAACCAAAATGCTTATTGCAATCACTGATTTAGAGAATAACATTTTAATGTCAGCCAAGCTTTAGAGGCCACTCAGCATTAGGTGGCTTGCACATGCTCTTCAGAATGATACCACTGATTTCAGGTATGCTACCATGCCATTTTATAGGTTGATCATGTGCACAGTTTCCCTAAAGTCATATTTTATGTATTCAGTGAGGCCATACCTTGGCAACTGGATGACACATAGTGGGCATACACCTGATCTATAATTCAGAACAGCAAAGCACATTTCACCTTTGATGCAAAGTGTGCTATATATCTGATTTTTGCTTCTTTTCATTTAATATAAATGGCTTTGATAACCAGTACCAAATTATCATGATCCAACCAGCTTTCATATTTTAATGATCAAAATAAACTGATTATTATAATAAAATTAGAAAGAAAATATTTCCAGGTCACTGCAGACAGTGAATTTGGATAATCGAAAAGATACCCCTGAAAGTTATACCAAAAAGGTGTAACAGTCTGTGTATTAACCTTGAGAAGAGCGTGCTGGAAACCAGCATCATCCAGGCTTTGGCAGAACAGTATTCATCCTCCTCTGTTGCTTATTAGAAATTAAATCATTCTACAAGCAGCAGGAATTATCCAGTCATGGAATAATTTAGGTTGGAAAAGACCAAAGGAGGTCATGAAGTCCAACCTCTCCAAAGTTGGATCCAAGGTGAGCTGGATATAGTGATCTGTTTCTTAAATGAGGTGGACCAACCAGCCAAAATCTAATACAAAATACTGCAGAGGGCATTGATTTTATGAAATCAAGTCACAAAACCTAGAAGCACTTCCACGTAATAGATGTCACAAAAAGGCCTACATAACACCAGAAATAAATGCAAATACTACAGCCACAATCATCAATAGAATACAGTACCAGCAAAACCATCATATCGAAGTCTATGAACTTCTTCAAACCTTATCAAGGACGCACACAGCCTCTACATTTGCAGTAATTTTTCAGTGCATGATATAAACAAATGTCTTGCCTACATTAAGCCCCAGAAAGGTGGGGGTTGTTGTCTTTGCAAAGTTCCTTCAGAATGGAAGCACAACTCCAGCTGGCAAACTAGTTTGCAAATATCCCCACCTCTGGTAAAAGCAAAACATAATCCCCAGACCGGGAAGTTCTGAACTTTTCTCTCTGTGGACCACAACACGGCTCCACAGACAGCCTGTTTCAGGCTCCACAATATTAGAAAAAAAGAGCTGGATTGCAATTCTACAAAATGCAATGAAAGTCTCAAGAGGAGAACAACTGTTCAAGATGTCAGGGGAAAAAAAAAAAAAAAGTAAGGGTATGTGAAGACTGGAACCATGAGGTATACGTGGGTTAAATAGCAGGACAAACTTGTGAACTAGGTTGCCTATCCTATGCACAGGAGTGCCACAGTCCACCTGCAGCGAAAGGCGCATTTCCTAAGGACGTACGTCAGAACAAGCTTGGGACCCTGGTTGGGTTGCAACAGACACAATAACAGACAAACCTCTCGATCTTCCTATGGGTATCTAAACAAAAAAACGTTTGCTGAAGCACCTGTAGTTTCTTCTTACTCTCTTCTTTGGCAATAAATGCTGCAATAAATGCAGCAAATCTCTTACAGCTGCAGATTAATGTAACTCCTGCTTATAGCGATGCTGTCCAGGGAGGAATATTTTAATACAAAGAGCAGGGTCTTCACATGACCTTAAGAGCTGTATTGCCACCCCATATTCAGACTCTGCAGAATTGTGTATTGCATATGCAAGCTCTGCTGGTGGTTGGCAAGACGAAGCACTTGTCAGTTATGAACAGGCGGAGTTCAGTTTAATGGGAAAAAGACTCAGCACTCAAGCCAGTTTGCAAATGGAGAAAAAAGGGCTTACATAAGGGTGTGACCATAACATTTTGTAAGCTACCCGGCTAGCTGAGCAGCCCCCCGAATCACCAAAGAGCAGTTGCTCTTCAGACGTCAGAACTAGCCGCTACACCACCTCCTTGCTGAGGAAAGTCACTGACAGAAAGGGAGCTGCTGTTAGGACGCAGGAAACCTCTGACCTCCTGGTAGACCTATTCCACTTTCCCTCTTTTCTTCTGCACCATCACTAATATGATTGTAAAAAACTTTAAGCAGGGAAAAGGAGCCCAGATCAATTTGATTTTAATTAACTTTATCTAAAAAAACCCGTCAGACTCATTGAATCTGTGTTACAGTAAAACAAGATGTTCCATTTTCCGGAGCATGTGATTTCTTTCTAATACACATGAAACCTTCTTCTATCTCTTCAATGAGCATAAAGCAAAAACCACTTATGTAGGATATTTTGTGAAGGATATGGAGTTGCATAAATGACTTTGGAAAAAATTGCTTTACATTGTTCTGTTTGACATGTAATTCTTTTTCCTCTTCATGGGTAAATTGTAAAAGTATTTCTAAACAAAGTCTTATCATGAACTCATCAGCATGCATATTCTGTGCTCACATTTAGGATCTATTTATAAAATCAATTCTGTTCTGGGCTCTGACAAACAAAACTGAAATGCAGCTGTGTGACATGTTGATAATTTTCATTAGTTCTAAAAAGCCTCAATAGAAATGACAATCTTACTTGTTATAACCAAATAATCCTGGAGAACGCACAGGAAAGGTGACTTTTCTATATTATCTTATTTGTTAATGGAAAGAAAGAAGGGGGAGGGAAGAAGTGGATAAAAATTGAAAGGAAAAAGTAAGATGAAAACTTAAAAATCACAGATGTACATGCTTGAAACCATGCAGACTAGAGAAAGTCTTTAGCATCACCACCAGAGATAAATATATATTGATTTACCTTTGCATTATTTGCACATCCTTTACTACATTGGAGGAGTATTTGCTTCAAGTTTGAATGAGCTTGTTATTTTAAAATCTGAAAACCTCATGGTATTTAATATAAAGAGCCGAAAATCAGCAACTACATCTCTGAATAAATAAACATAGGCATATTTTGTGTGGAAAAAAAAAAAAAAAAAGTAGTAGAATTTACAATGATTCCTTTTTGAGAATTAGGTCATGGAAAAGAAAATCACAAATACTTGAAAACAGTAATGGGAGAAGGCTTCAGAGAAAATTAGATGAATTTCACCATTAAATTGTCTTTAAATAAGAGTCCATAAAGTAATAAAGTAAAATTAATGTTTATTTCCCCTTTTCGTATGTTTGATAAAGAAGGCATATAAGGCTGTTCTATTTTTTCTTGACAAATATTTTGGGGGGGTTAATTTTGTTTCCTTAGAATACAATGCTTTTTAAATTCTGCTGAAGAACTACCTGGATTTCTTTTTTTCTTAGGGATATTTGTTGATTAAAGGGAGATTATTCTGAAGTATTCTTTAGGCACCAGAATTATAGAAGAGTTGCCAAAACATAATAATAAAAAAGAAATGTCCTAATTAAACATTCCTTCTAAATTAAATTATTAAATCTTCAGTCTTTTAGTTTTTTCTGGGGTTTTACTTCATTAATTCTCCTGGCTACATGCGAGTCCCAGAGCCGGCAAATATCAAGTCTTTAAGTGTAAAACAGAAGCAGGGAAAGAGGGAGGAAACACTTTGTCTGACCAAAAGAGTCAGGTTCATCAGCCCAAGCCCAACACCACCCCAGGCAGTTACCACACTGGCCCCGCCACACTCTGCCCCTCTGAGAGGACACGGGAGCTGATCCTCGAACACATACCCTTGTCCGTTCTCATGTGACAAAGTCACTGTAAATTCATCCTTCAACTGAGAAACTAAATTTCACATGGAGAAAAGTTCAAGATATGTCCTTGCTGTCATCCTCACCTTCTGGCTAGTGTAGAAATTCCCATTGACCCCCGTCCCAAGGTGCCCAAATCTCCAGGCACTGACCAGGGAGATTCCTTGCACACCTCGTGGCTATGAATTCTTTAACAGTTGGGAACATAAAAATTAGCAGCTCTACTCCTAGCTATCAGACTTCCCTAACTCCCATCTAGGCTTACACTGTGAAATTTGCTGTGCAACCTGAACACAGTTTCAGAGCAGACAGATCCCAAGCAGCTCGTTTTTAAGAACAAGACTCAAAAAAATGAGGAAAAAAAAATTTCAGAAAAAAACTGTATCACAGACAAACATCTGAGGACTGTACTTATTGACATAGAGAAAGAAATCAAAAGCATTCACTTGACTGAGGAGACAAAGTCTTTCCCTCTTTCCCTCCCAAATGATTTAAGCAGTAGTCTTCTAAATAACCACAGACCAAATCTTTTTAAATATAGTTCTGAAGAAGCAGAGAGGCAATGACAGTGATATTCAGAAGTTCCAGGCTACATTTGTTTCAAAGGAAGTTAGTATATAAGCACTTCTGAGAATCCACTGACCAATCCTTTACACACCGTAGAGATTTTTTTATAAAAGTCACTTTTGAAAATGAAACATACGTTCATAAAAGGAAATAAGTATTTTTCAATTTTCTTCATTTTCTGAATATCACAATATAAAAGGAGTTGGTTGGTTTTTCCCTTTTTGATCTGTTTAAAATGCTACTTAAATTTGTACGTTTTTGTGCAAACTAATATTTCTTTAATTCCATAAGAGAGATAATGAGGACTAGTTTCTTTGTAATTTTAGTGTGCATTTTTGTGGATAGTTTTCAAAGTACACAGTATGTAATTAGGGATAATGCAGACAGTTCCTTTGTTTTCTGGTGGATATTCAATTTTTTTTTTTTTAAATTTGGGGCTTTGGGTTTGGTGTTTAATTTTTTTTTTTTTTTTTTCCTAAGTAAATGCTACTTAATTGGAGATAAAGTGGGGAGTGAATTGATGCTCTTATTCACTTGTGGGTATTTACACTTTAACATGACAATATCAGATTTTAAACCACATGTCCTGCAGAATATTTAAAGAGAAGGAGGATTTCTTCAACCCAGATTCAAATGATTTAGGAAAGAACAGCAATTAGGAAACAGATCACTGCTCAAATCTTCCTGCAGGACAACTGATATAAGCCAGCAAGAGCCACTTGTGAACCAGAGAAAGCAAAATCTGAGTAAAAAGTGCACTATTGTACAGCAATATCATTACACTGTGCATATATGGCCATACTTCTGACAATGATGAGAACAGAGCATTCTCTTCAATTTCACTGAAAAATGTATGTGTTCAGCAGCTCTGAAAATCAGGATAACACTGAATGAATGGTTTGTACGTAATTATTTGGTATAAAACCCTATACTGAATAGCAGAATATGCTTTTATGAAAAAAAGATCACAACACCATGCTCATGTGATTTCTCTTTGTGCAACAGTACGGCAACAAGTGTCTTATGAGCAACTCTATTAAATGTAAAATCAAATATCATGCTGCTAATGATTTCAATGCATTCTTACCAAATAGGTATAATCCTAAAATGTTTGTATTCAAAGATCAGCAGAACGAAGAATACATGATATGTGGAATAATAATGTATTGATTTACAATCATCTTCTATCTATAGCTGTATTTTAAAGCTCTACTGTGAAGAAAAAGTACTAGAAAATTCCAACCACTCTTCAGTTCATCTGTGCAACCGGTTACATGAACACCTAGTAAGACAACATGGGAGAAAACTGGAAATAACTGGTTCTGTTACTGTATAAAACTAACATGTAGTCAGTTACTTGGGAAAGATGCCCCAGATCATTCATCATATAAGGACCTATGGTTCACTCTTTTCACTCTATTTTTATTCCTTTGCCTCTGTTTGTTTTGCTTTGCTTTTTTTGATACATTTTATTTAAACTAAGAAGAAAAGACTAAAGCTCTGCTATCAATATTCTCCAGAGATGTAAAATCCTATTGATGAATATCCCTTTTCAGTCCTGGAGACAACAGGTTTTAACAATTAACCTCAAATACATACAAAACAGTGAGCTCTACAATCCACAGCTTGGATGCGTTTGCATTATAATTTTTTTCCATGACATTTAGTGATTTTAATTTTGTTTGATATCAGCAAAAGAAATATCTAAACGTTGCTCTCATGGAAGCTTGCACAAACACTGAAACAGAAGGACACTACTGTTACCCTTGAGGATAATATAACTTTACCTTGCATGTAATACAAGGAAGGACTCACGCCAGAGAAGTTCATAGAGGACTGTCTCCTGTGGGAGGGATCCCATGCTGGAGCAGGGGAAGAGTGAGGAGTTTGGAATTTGGTTTTATTTCTTATTACACTACTCTGATTTGATTGGTAATAAATTAAATTAATTTTCCCCAAGTCAAGTCTGTTTTGCCCATAACGTACCCAGCGGTAATTGGTGAGTGATCTCTCCCTGTCCTTATCTTGACCCATGAGTCTTTTGTTATATTTTCTCTCCCCTGTCCAGCTGAGGAGGGCAGTGAGAGAACGGCTTTGGTGGGCACCTGGCCTCCAGCCAGGGCCAACCCACCACACTGACTCAAAGTTGTCTTGCATTTGACAGGAGGAAAAAACCACTCTGCCATTAAAGAAGTCATGGAGCCACGTGATTTTTGCCATACAAACCTCCTGTTTGTCATCACATTGTAACAACCTGGCACATGCAGTTTGTACTTATGGTACTTTTTAGATGGGATGTCACTGTCTCAAGAAGAGCTAATCAAGAAATAAAAAAACCCCTACGGTATGCACTTTCAAAACCATGCAGCTATAGCTGGCAAATCCAAAGTCTAAAAAGAAACATCCAAAACCTTGAGAAGTTCCTTAGGCTTACAGGAAACCAATACTAGAAATGTAGCAAGACAAATCTTACTTGTTATTGAGATATCCGTGCAGGATGAAATACAGATTTTAGCATGTGGAAGGAGTTTGATAGTGCTGGTTATGAACAGAAAACATGTATCTCACAAAGCAACAGTCAAAATTCTGTGTGCCTGAATTAATTGCTTTAGGGCCAGGACGTCACCCACAGGTTGAAACGAGTCAGATGATGCATTGAGGATATCAGCAATGGTGAACAGACTCAAACCCCTCAGGAATATATTCATTGAAATACATGGCATTCTATTCCAAAATTCAGGCTAACTTCAAGTCAGTTATTAACAGAGTGCTGTAGGTTAAAAAAAATAGTAAGGTTCTCTTCATTATAAAGAAGGTTGCTTATTTTTTTCCAATCAGTTCATGGTATAGATTCCTGTTCTATGATCACACTTGCCATATTGACAAAGCCAAAAAGGACAGATGTCACATAAACTCAAAGAAAGAAATGGTTTCTGGAATAGCAACAACAGAAATGGAAAAAGAGAAAAAACAAGGGAAAGGAAACAAGGGAAAGGAAACAAGGGAAAGGAAACAAGGGAAAGGAAACAAGGGAAAGGAAACAAGGGAAAGGAAAAAAGGGAAAGGAAAAAAGGGAAAGGAAAAAAGGGAAAGGAAAAAAGGGAAACGGAGAGGGACAGGGAGAGACCCTGGTATCATAAAATCACAAAAGCTTGGTTTAATGTTGGATGCCCTCAACAAATTCACGGTCCTCTCAGAGGTTTGTGATTTAAAGATATATATGCAACAGCCCGAAAGCTCACAGGAAAACAAATCATCATACAAGCAGCAAAGGGCAGAAGTATGCAGTTCTCCCTACTACTGAGAAAGAGAGGGACTAGCCATCAGCGAACGTATTTGGGGTGAAAGAAATAGATACACATGCAGATACTCTGAGCAGAGCAATTAGATAAGGCTCCTACAGATATGAGAGTTGTAAACCACTAGGAAAACACTTTGCTAAGATGAAGTGTCATCACCATACACAGCTCCATGGCTGGCTGATTTTGGAGAGGCTGAATCTTGTTGAGCTGCTACTCTTCTGAACTGTCTATCCATTATACGCCATACAGTGCTGAGGGCTATGAAATTTGCACACCTCAGGGAAAACGGAACAGAGCCAATCACATTAGAAGGTGGAAGTACACATAGGTGGTAAGCCAAAGTGAAGTAATCGATAATACCAAATGTGAAGTGAATGATAATCTATTTACACAATAAACTTCTATTCTGTGATACTGTCACTTGTGCTTATTTACTGTCACTAGAACAATGAGATTCAATAATGAATGTATGGTAGAGGCAAAGTGAGGGGTATAGTATAAAATGAAAATAGAAAAAAGGACCCAAAACTACTTTTCAACGTGTTTGAAGAGCATTGGTTTGATTGGCATTTTTTGTAACTTGGAGAAACATAAATATTGAATTCTTCCCAAATTTTATTTGATTCACAAACTCCAAAGACATTTGTTTGCGTTTTAAGAGATCAGTGTATTTCAATACTATCAGTATGAAAAGATAGCAAACAGAAAGAGCAAATGGTAAAAAATGTACCACCTGGAATACAAACTAGATTTAAAAGGACTTATAAAGAGGCTTAATAGGTATATATAAAACTAGTGAAACAGTTACAGTCCTGGAAGCTATATATACTCTCAGAAAAGATACCATGCCTTCCCTTTCTTCACCCTGCCATATGCCAACACTATCTAAAAGAGCACAGTAAAACTGCTGGATGAGAAGACACCTGGGTTTCCACGCTCGGGTGTTCCTCCGCTGGGCTTCAGCGTGGCCGCGGCGAGCGGCAGCAGGGCCAGCCCACCCTGGCAGCGTGCGCTGCCCCAGAGGAGAGCTGCAAAGTGATCCCCCGGCTCCTGCTGCCGATACCACGGTGTCTCAAGAACTTAAACACCTACTCTGCCTGCGTGGGTACAGAGAACTTGGAACGAGATTAATCGGTTTGAGTTTCAATGCTGTTTACGTTCACACCTGATTTTGAAAAGGAGCACTCCTGATTATGTGAGCCCTGTTCTCTGCCGCTTGCTGAATCAACTCTTTATGACACAATCCAGATTTCACAGAGATCAACAGCGTACTGTGTAGCCTTGTACAAGTCACTCGAGCATCTGTGGGCTTGCATTACATTAGCATGTTTGAAGTTTAAATAAAGTGTATTACTTTGAGAAATCCAACACAAAGGTAAGTTACCATGTTGGGAGAGGCAGCAAACCGTTTGCTGAGAAGGCTTCCCAAAATGGTAACAATATTAGAGATTAACGCAAAAATCTCTTTCTTTAATATTAAATAAAAAGAACATTCTGTATTAAAAAAAAAAAAAAAAAAAAAGATTTTGGGATTTGGACTACATTCCCAAAGTCAGCCAGACTAAGAATCATACAAGGAGAAAAAAATCTTGTGTTTATTCATCTTTAGGAGATGCCAATATATTGACAGAGATATGAATTAACATAAAACTCACCATCCAGTATCAGAATTAGAATACCGAATATTGCTGATGGATTAATTATGTTTTTCCAAGCTATTCAGATAATTAGACATACTAAGTTCAGAGCTATTTTTGCAATGATAATGGACTTGTTTTGTTGTGGTCTATTTAACAAACTGTTGGACGTTTTTTCTAAAGCTTGTTTACATTCCTGTACATCCTAGCTTTATTGATATTCTGTCCTTTGGATTATAGTGTCATCCCAGCAACAGCACTGAAATAGCTCAAGACAATGTAAACCTCACTTTTCAGAGCTTCTACAATAAAACAGACTACAGTAACCCTTTAGATCCTTCCTAAATTGAAATATGGTATATTATGCTAAATAATTTTCTTTTTAATTTTATACACGCGCACACGTGTGAGAGAACCCTAGACATAATGGCTTCCAGTCAGCAAACTGCTTCAGAGCTTGCATTAATTAAATTTGTTCAAAATTATATATAACCTTAAATCATATATAGAACACTCACCAAAGTCACAAAGAAACAGAACAAAATTTACGTATTTTTGGTTTCAATGCTTGTAAGCGTGTCGTGGTTTAACCCCAGCCAGCAACTAAGCACCACGCAGCTGCTCACTCACTTCCCCCCCACCCAGTGGGATGGGGGAGAGAATCAGAAGGAAAAAGGTAAAACTCATGGGTTGAGATAAGAACAGTTTAACAGAACAGAAAGGAAGAAACTAATAATGATGATAATAACAACAATAAGATGACAGTAATAATAATAAAAGAATTAGAATATACAAAACAAGTGATGCACAATGCAGTTGCTCACCACTCGCCAACTGATGCCCAGTTAGTTCCCGAGCAGTGATCCACCCCCAGCCCTGCTCCCCCCAGTTTATATACTGGGCATGACATCACATGGTCTGGGGTCAGCTGCCCTGGCTGTGTCCCCTCCCAACTCCTTGTGCCCCTCCAGCCTTCTTGCTGGCTGGGCATCAGAAGCTGAAAAATCCTTGACATTAAACACTACTGAGCAACAACTGAAAACATCAGCGTGTTATCAACATTCTTCTCATACTGAACTCAAAACAGAGCACCGTACCAGCTACTAGGAAGACAATTAACTCTATCCCAGCTGAAACCAGGACAAAGTGACACATTTAAATTTTGGCACATACATGCATGAATAACCCTAATCATACTAGGCAAATTCTTACCCTTTCACTGAGTCAGCTTTTTAAGACAAAGTGTATATTGGACTGAAGTCCCACTCGTCTCAACAGTCTAGTATCACATCAGTCTTTGCATTTACACTACCAAAGGAGGAGTGTGTGAGGTGCCAGACATCCTCAGCTTCCAGCACAGTCTGAGACAACATTCTCTACCTCGTGCAGTCAAATATTCCAACAAAAGCACATAACCAGCCCTGGCTATTCTGAAATACGGAAAGCTTTAAAGAGAAGCATTTATACAGCTTCACACTTTCTTGTGCTCGTTCAAAATCTGATTAAGCAATTGAAAGAACTATCTACTCCAGCTGTATCAAGAAATCTTACCTGCCACAGAAATCTCATGCATAACAAATATGTATATGCATGCATATGCTTGTTTAAGATATACACGTATATATTTGTAGTTATTCATGTTGTCTGGCTGCAACAAAAATAAACAAGGATTGCACAGCATTTTTGAAAGACTACAAACACTTAACACTACTATTCTTGAAAGCTAAAAACCTCTATTAGACCAAATACGTTTCAAATCATGGCTTTGGTGTTAACATGTTACAAATGAATAGAATCAAAATATGAAAGGTAACAGAAAGAATTGTAGAATTATATAACTAAACACTGCTGCTTTCCTTCTGGGTACCATTTCTCACAATGTGCAAATGTATTATGCAAAATAACATTAAAACAGAATTTGCATTTTACCCTTGGGTTCATTCAATAGTCAAGATGAGTTCTAGAAAAAGTAGTTAATTTAGGATGAAAATAAAGCATTTAAAAATAAGATTTTTTCATATTTTCCTTCAAAGATCAATCCAAACAGAGACTTGAAAAGAACAATATGTCTGTTTCAGTGTAGGTCCATTTAAATCTCCACTTTTCATTTGTATCGCACATCCCAAGAGTCCTGCAAGGACTGTTTTCTTGCTTTGTTTAAAAAAAAAAAAAAGGAAAGAAAAAAAAAAGAGGACTCAACTGTATTCTCAATCAAATGCATTATTGGAACATATATAAGAGCTCTGAATACTAACTTGAATATCTTAGCCTTGTGAGTATTCTATTTCCAAAGTTACAATTATGTGGGTTGGAAAGGATTACACAGTACTGAATCACCTTATGTAAGCAAAATTTTAGATGAATTTCCATTGTGTATTCTATTTTATAATCCTAAGATATAAAATTGCATCTATACCTCATCTTTTTAAAGTTGTTTGTTTGGTGGGGTTTTTTTATTAATCCCTCATGCAAATTAGAAATAAAGAGTTATTTATTTATTTATAACATTCATCCAAATCAGCTTTGCTGGTTTATTCTGATAGCTTACAGTTTAGCTTGAGATTCATTTTCTCAGGGGATTCGTGTTCTCTGTCCATAACAGCTTTGCTTCTTTAAGCAATGCACTGGCTATGTACAAGACTGGGATTGCAGGAGTTCATTTCTGTGTTCTTTATTGAAAAATGTTATTCTGTGGGTGGCAACTAAACATCTTATAGCGTGAAACGATATTCATCTCCTTAAGGGGCAAACCTCAGTTCTGTCCTTGCATTACCCTTGAATGTCCAAGAAAAAATTGAGCTGATGCATATGAGGACTGACATGCTGAGCATGAGATTGCACAGTGGTTTTGGTCAATTTAAGCAAGGATTCCACTGGACAACCCTGCCCTGACTTTTTGTGTCCTTCCCTTGGGCTAGTACTGTGCTTTTACAAACATGTAGTGATCTAGTTCATCCTCCCCATCACCCAGCCTCCCTCCCCAGTAATTTTTCAGTTATACTCGTACCCTAAATTCTCTCCCCACCCAGTCACTAGATTGTCACTACACAGAAAAGGTAAAAACACAGCTTAAGGGCAGAAAAAAGTAAGGCAGGACTGTTCCAGGCCTGGTCACCCAAAGAGTCACTTGGCTTTATCTAAGCTGGTGTGCACTGTATTTACACTTACTTTTCCACCTAGAAGAAATTCAACTGCAGAGAGCAATTAAAAATAGTAAACATTTCCAGTGTCTTTTCTCTCTCCTCCTTAAAGGAATTAAACCACTGCTGACACAGGAGGAAATGAATTGCTCTTGACTGCAGCTCACACTTCATAAGCCCTTTGAATTCTTCTGGTGATCATGACCCTCAGTTTGAGATACAACGTCCAGAGTGAATGAACATCTACTACCCCATGAACAAGCCACAAATAAATTCTTTATTATTTATTAGAATAGAATTCTTCATCACCCTTGGCATCTGGGTTTCTCACCTCAAATGACTTGTTAAAACTCAAAACTGCAGTCAAAAATAATTCATATCACAAAACAGTCTTAACAGATAGCAAGAACATACACAGTTGTTCAAAGTTGCTCAAAAGTCACTGATGTTGGAAAAAAACAAGTAATCTTTATGCTCTGGGTCCCAGTATCTCTAGCTAAAATGCATTAAAAGAAAAAAAAAATAATCAAGTTTATTATCCCTATCTATAACTTGTGGAGTGATATTTTTCTTTATAGCATTCTCAATCTTCTACCTCCCAAGAACAATGAACTCCAGAAAATAATACAAGAGGAAAAATCTCTATTGCTTTCAAGAATATAATTTCAGAAGTGATTCACTGAAATTAGTGCAGAATGAAGAAGAGTTGGGATAAAGATGAAAATGGCTATTCTCTTTGCTTTGTATTGAGTCTGCTTTAATCTCTGCATAAAGACTAAGTATTTCTAGGTGTGGGGCATGGCAAGTAAGTGGAATAAGTGGGACATCAAAATGACATAACAGTACTTAAAGTCTACTGTTCTTTGTTATGTAGACTGTTGTATATATGTCTACGAGATGCTTCTCTGCTCTGCACATCTAATTCCAGGAAAGGAAAAGAGAATACTGCTGCTGTTACTCTTATTTTTCCTTCCAATTTTTTGAAATTGTTTTAATGAAGCAATTTATAAATTTCACAAAATCAAATTCAGATGAATCTTCAATTCATATAAACATCTAACAGAGAACAAACTTGATTAACTGAAGTCTTCTCTGTTCTTGAATTCAAGCAGCAAGCTACATAACTTGAACTGATTTTCTGAGTTTTCCCAATAGCCATTGGAAACTTGAGGGGTTTCCCCCTCTTCTGAGAAGAAAAGCGAACTAAATCAAAATTCAGATGCTTACCTCTCAACACCAAAATGAAACATTGACCTGAACATCAATGCTGGACTGAACTCCTTAGGAACAGAGAGGCTAATAGACTACACAATTACTCCACCGAGGCAACATGCTATTTCCATAAATGGATTATTAAAAGCCTAATAAATGTTTCCATGAGCCTGTCACATTACTTTTAAAGTAAACTGTGTTTCTTCTCCTTTCCTCTCTTCTTGCCTATTCCAATTAATAATGGTTTGATTATAAAATGCTCAAGAATCAAAAAGACAACAGATATCCTATTTGCTTATAAGACATACTGAAAAAATGCAGGGGCAAGAAATGAAAGCCAGTTATTTTAAGGCAGACAAACTGTAGGTATCCTAGGAAAGCAGCACAGTAATAGTCACACTACAGAATACAATGACGAGTCATATACTGAATCAAAAGCCTCAATGAGCCAATAGATAAAATCAGCCTACTGGTCATTGTACAGTTTACAGTTTAGCATGATGCCATTCCTGCTGCGGCTGTGCCTGGACAACGGGACTAACCCAGTACCACCACTAAGAATCTTGTAACTGAGCTTGCCATTTAGTAAAGCTCCTAAGGACATTCTGAACCTCAAGCGCGACTTTGTATGTTTAAACTTTTCTGTGTTCACTGTCACATACTTCTCTTTTGATGACTGGGTTCACATTTATATTTTAAAGACATATACCTAAGTGCTTTGCTACATGGTATGTTCACAAGAGAATCCAAGGAACAACAGAACCAAGTGAGCCCCTGGCTGCCATCATCTTTTTGCAATATCAAACTCACCTGGGAAAGGTAGCCACTTCTAGGGAAATGCATTTAAGATGCTTAAAAACAACTTACGCTTTTAAATTTTGTGGAATGACATTTTCCCTCATATTTTTTTCCCATCTTACATACTTAAGACTCCATTTTATCATATTATGTCAGTGTTCATCCAGAAAAATATTTGTGTTCAATTTTAAGCGCATCTGTAGGCTCATGTCAACGAGATTATTTAGTCAGATAAGAAATCGTTAAATGTTTTTTTGCAGTGAGAGAGCTCAGCACCCTGCGGGACAGGACCCTTTAATAAAGCTAGGATAAACTGGAACCCCAATAAGAAATTACTGTAACTAGTTAGGAAACAGAAAATAGTGCTGCAAAATATATTAGTATCTTCTTCCAGTTTGTAGGAGTTATCTGGACCAATTTCTAGTTCTGAAAAAGGTTTTCACAATACCTTTTATTGCTGTTTAAGCCACTATCAAAATTGTTTAAAAGTAACAGACATGATTTTATGGTAAGAAAATGGATTTCTCGGTAAATATTTTACAGAATAGATTCAAAACACGACTGACGGAGTTCTACTAAAACGTAAGAGGAATGTCAAAAAAGCTCATACTACTTGCAGCAACATTTTCACCACAAACAGTGCTTTTGAGAAAAGATAAAAGGTCTTTACTCATAATGAACAGGAATATGTTCTACAAATAGACCCCACAACATCATTTAATGTAAGGAGTCAATGTTGAGCATGACTTGCTGGATTTGGACTAGAAGAACTGTGGGCTTGATCATGTATAGGTGCTGACTGCTGTGATTCAGCTTATTGAAACCAACAGGACCAGTGTCCAGTCCTAGCTATTCTGCAGTACGTGCCACGCTTGTCTACTCACACCATTCTGTTCTCCATCACGCTACAGAAAGCCTTTCTTCCTACATCCCTCTAGAATTATATAGATAAGAAGCACAGACAGAAGCTGCTCCCCTACTTCTCACTTGGGCTATCCAGTATTGCTTTTTTCTTACCCAGTGGTGGAGCTTAGCCAAGCAATGCAGGAGGGAACACCGCGGGCTACCAGGAAAGAGAAGAACAAGCCCTGTTGGTCTACAAAGCCCTGACACTATGCACCCTGGTAACAAGAGACAGGTGCTCATTGTAAGTCACAGGACTTTGTGATTTATTTTACCTCCATCATCCAATTCAAAGCATGCTTTCTTGGCTAGATGAAGCACTCTGTCCAGCTATGCACGAAGAAATTTTGAGTAATTCCTCCTTCCTAATGTGTTTTGAGAACAGCTGACTGGCGTTATTTGCTGCAGCCATTTGGGATACAGATAGGCCTCTGAAGAAACAGAAGCTGGAGGAAGATGAAAAGATGAGTGAGCCAAGGAGGAGCAAAATTCCTGCAACATTTTTAGCAGTAACTACCACTGCTCTCTACTCTCCAGGGAGCAGAATACAGCTAAGTATTTACTTGGCTTATTTGAAACAGCTTTTCCATGTAATGGTGCATCTAGAGAAAAGACTAGCAAAGAGTGCTGAGTTGGTGTGCATTTTCAGTGATAGAAAAACTTTTTTACTTGGTATGCAAGTTAATCTTTTAATCTGTGAAATCCAGTGCTAAACATGCATTTTTAAGGATGACAACTTCTGCCTCGTCCAACGTGCACTGATAAACAGGGACCTGGCCTGGAATTCAACTACCTGGGCTGGATCAGACAGTAGCCTTTTCAGGAATGTTCCCATTTGACAAGAGATATCAAGCATATGTAACAGTGATGATGACAGACATAGGACTCTGTACTTGAGTAGTCCCTTTAAATCAGGCAGGAAAAATAATACTAAGCATTATACACAATAATACACTGAATTACTTGTTGATCACATAAATGTAAAAGACAGGATGAAAAACTCAGTAGTGTTCATGATGAATAAGTACAAATATTACTGAGTAACAGTGTTACTCCTGAGAGGCCACGTTCCTGAGCATAAAATGTGGTAAGGCAGGTTAACATTAATTTGGGTGCCCAGCAGTACTTAATACTTTTTAAAATTTTCCCACAAAGTAGATTGCTAAGCCTGTCTATACTAGTGTCTATTCAGATTCGTTACGAACTCTAGGCAAGTACCTGAAGGAAGGAAATGTCCCACAAACTTTCGTGAGCTCCTCTTTCACATCAGAATTTTCTGAGTTTTATAATTCCCATTTCCAGTAACTACAAGAGATTAAATACTTTCAACTGATGAAACCCAGGAAGACATTTGCACACAACTCCCTTAGTGTTCTTCTGTTCCATGCATCTTCATGAGCACACAGCCAAGTCCTCAGCTTTGCTGGGCTCTGGGTCAGAAATCAGGGATGGGAGAGGAAACTCTGGACTGTGCACGATCAAGAGGAGGACTGAAAGCTAGTCCAGCCCACACTGCTACATCTGGTACGCAACTGACAGCTGCAAGTAACCATTCTGGCATGGGGCATTATTAAACGGTGTAGTACCTTAATCACTCTTCTATTTGAAGCATGTTTTCTGCTCTGGGGCTTGCAGAGAAGTTTTATAAAGCAAAAAACCCTTCAATTGCTCAACATCCAAAGGACCTTTTTTTGTGTCAGTGAGGCAGCACATTGTACCCAGACAGCATTGAAAAATTGGACTCTACGTGTGTTCTTATAATGCATACATATGAAAAAGATAACCTCTCTTTAGTCAAAGTGTCATCACATAGGCAGTTTAAGTCATGTTAACTGTTCAAATATTTAAAAAGTCAAATGTATTCATTTGTATTTTTTAAACTTCAAAGTCCTCCTGATAAATCTTATTTTGTGAGAAGAGCTGCCTTCTTCCTACTAAGCAAAATAACGGTTACAGAAAGAGATTTAAATATCAAAATCTTTATTTGCTAAAAGTTTGATCCTAAAGACTTTACTCCGGCACACTGTCTTTGAAGTTAATACAGAGTTTTACCTGAAAAAGGACAAAGATTTAGCATTGACTTCTAGCTTCTTAATTGCTTTTAAAGCATGCAGGCAGATTTTTCTTTGCTTTTCATGAAAACTCTCAAACACAGACTTAGGATAGTTGCTACTAAAACTTTGTATAAGTGTTCAAAACAGCCACCATCTGCCAAGAATTGGAGAGAAGAGCCAGTTTCTCTTCTGAAGTCACTATCACAGCACATGACAAACAACCCAGACAGAAAAGAACAGCGATAGCTCCTTCAAACTTTTGTTTTGGTATAAAACACAAGAAGTGAAAACACTATTCAACCTTTACTAGCTTTATAAATAATTTTAGACAAAGGTAGAACTGAGGCCTGCTTTAGTAGATAAAACACTAATCCTTTCACCTCTAGGACAGCTCTTTTGTCTAACACAAGTTCTTAAACAAACAGAATCTGGTGTTCTGCTTTGTGATAGTAGTTCATATCAGAAAACTGATCACCACACACGATTCAGAACAATCAGCAGTCTTTGGCAGAGACACAGCGTTAAGCTATCACAGGCTGTGAATCACCTCTTATCCTAGGAACAGTGTAATTGGGAGAAAGGGGCAGAGGTCAATAGCAATGCAGTGTAATGACAGCGTACATTTTTGACCAGATGCACAGTATCTAGTTATATGAATAAAAAGTCAGAACTCTCCATTTTTGCCATTACTCTGACCTTCACTGTCCCACTCACTCCAGGATTGGAAGGATTAAATGCAAAAAGAAAATTAAAATGTTAAAACAATTACTGTCCCTTATATGAGGTTCAGAAATTTAGATTTGAACTACTGAGCGAGGTTGAATGCATAAAGGTCTGACAGCCATAAAGTTAAACATTTTATATATATCAAAACTGTAATATACCTGTGGAAAGCTTTCCAATGAATTCTTAACCATAAGCAGCCTCTGCAAATTTTGAACTGTCTGTCAGCAACAGGAAATTCAGAGTTTTGATCAATGCTTCGCTTTTTGAAGACATTTACTCTGAAACATTCTCTATTCCATAAAGCTATATGCCTTGTTTGTCAATGACTCAGTTCCTGTTAATAAGTCATGCAAAATGATGCAGATTGAAGTTATGCAAAGAAAATTATCTTTCTTGAAACTACTGTGTTAGCTGATTTGCCTACTTAACATGTTGTGACAGCTTCAGGATCTTGAAACTGTCTAGAGATATACACAAACCATTAAAAACTCCAAGAAAAACTGCATTTGAAATAATAGCAAGTGTCAAAATATCTTGGAAAACGTAGGGCAATAAAATATTAATAACAAAACAGCTGTTTAATGGCAGCCTACCAAACACTTACAACATGTTGATGTTATTTATACAAGAAGAGGGGGTATGTCACATTTGGAAAATGATGTCCTATGGTTCTCCAGGATGCTTTAAGCACATATTAGAAAAAAAGAAAAAAAAAAAACCAAACCAGGAGCTATTTAACTATATTTAAATTTAACCAGTGTAGTAACAAAAATGACAACTTACTTAGCTAAAAAGCTTTCTTTGCACACTGACTTTTGACAGCCTTCAAGAACATAAGAACAAATAACGCCTTATTCTGATGTTAACATTTTTGTTACCTGTCAGTGATTTTTGTTTGTTGGTTGGTTTGTTTTTAAACACCAAACACACAACAGCAGCCAGAAGACCCCTATTATCCACATAGGTTGAATGAGCTTAGGTAGATATACATGACCTCCAGCTCTAAGAGACAAAAAGAAAATAAAAACTTCAGGTGGTACACTGAATAACTAGATTACTCTGCAGGATTAAGAATCATCAGAATAAATGGATACATTTTTCTTTTATGGTCTCTAATTTTGAAAATATTTTAACTATGTAAAATCCTTTTAAAAAACTAGATAGTGACAGGTTTAAGCACTCCAATCTGAACCTGTAGTTGCAAAATTTAAAGAGCATAGAGTAAGTGTCTTTATGAAAAGGGCTACCTCTTCCTGGATTTTACAGTTTGATTTTCTGGACTCTAAAAAAAAAAAAAAAAAAAAAGACAAACCTTTACTTTTTTTTTTTTTTAAATGCCATTTTCTTAATGAGAAATTGATGAATGGTGACATCTGGCAAGAGAAAAAAAGCATATGGTCTAACTAGCTGTTTCTACAGAGGTTAAAATCAGCTTTGCAATTTTCTCTCATTGCCATTATGATTGACAGATCATCAAATAAATCACTCACTCTTCTCCCCCTCTGTGCTGGTCCTCTGTACCATCAAAGACACCAGGGGGTAAATTTGCACTGTAGTGTATGAGGAATTAGACATGCAAGATCCATTAACATAAATGGGATTTTTGCACCTAATTCCCTGCACACCATGCTGAAAAATGTAGCCGTAGGATATAATATTCATGTTTTCTTCTTTATTCTATTTATAATTTTTAATTATTAATTTCTAGCATAATTGGGTTCTTCTAAAGAAAATTAAATGCCTAGTATGTTACCTAAGATATTGTTTAAGACCCCTTGGGCTTGATGTGGAAGATGACAGGGAGTATGTATGTATGCGATCCAAAAAGTTGAAGAAACTAGGGTGAAATAGGATTGTTGATCACACATTCAAATTGGCTCTGCTTCCATCACAGCTATTACCCAAACCTTGCCTGTTTCAGCCCAACCCATCTTATCCTCATCTCTCTCAAAAATTAATCAAAATGGATATACTACTCAAAAATTAGAAGAAAGTAAAGGATGTTTAAAGCAAACTTAGTCACTGAAACATGGGTTTGTTTTTTTTAAAAATTATTATTAGAGCAACTATGAATCAATGGAATGGGATGGAAGGGTGTCGTTTTTGAGGTTTTTCCTTTCATGATACCTCAAATTGTTAGATAAAAGCAGTTTTTCTGAATGATACTTAAATGCAGTCTGCTTCCATTCCTTTGCTTTCATTGAAAAATTCTGAAATTGATTTGATTTATCTAATTTCAATCTGCAGCAATTTTAAGTCTTTCATTTTGATAAGCGTGCAAATAATCAATTTGGCTTGATCTATTTTCTTTTTTCAGGGGCTTAATGGCTATACTGAAAAAAATAATTGTAATTCAGCTGCATTGACATAGAAATGAGATATGAGAAGTTCATGCTCAGGACATGATTTGCTATCCTAAAATGCTTCCAGTTACAGAATATAGAACCTTTCTATAAGCAGACAACATCCTTCTTTGCTTTTCTATCTTAAACTGGCCAAGGCACCAGAAAGAGTTGTTGAGACTAGGCTGTTTGTCTGTGTTAAATCTGTGTGGTATGATCAACATTTTCCAAAGATTCAAAAAGAAGTGGTCCTTCATACGGAAGGGCTCAAAAAGAAAAAACAGACAAAGTTTCAGGAACAAAAAAAACCTAACAAAAAAGAATGTGCCATGAGGGAAGATGGGGCAAGGTTCAAAGAAAAATAAATGAGCTGAATAGCAACATAATGTTGAGAAGGCTGAGTTTGCTATCATACAGCTTAAGATCTGCAGAACTGAGATAACATTAACAAATTACCAGGTCAGACAAATAATTTGTTGTATTTATTAGGGATTGAAGAGAAGCCAAAGCAAAGAATGCTGTATCAGTAAAGAAGTTGACAATGAGGATGAAACAAGCAAGTCTGATATCAGACATTTTGTTGAGGAAGATACTGTGAGATTTTAACATAATGGGCAAAAAGAAGTAATCCAAAATAGCTGCTAGCACACAGATCTGAACAAGAATTGTCTTTTTGAAAGTGGTGAGGAAGGAGGGGGAGGAGTGCCAAGAGATTAAATGCCTCATTCATTTTGGCTAAGATTAATATTGCAAAAAAATGTCAATGGAACATGCCTGAGAGATAGAAAAACACTAGGTGAAAGAAGAAAGGTCAGAATGGGAGTGCTAATTTTGCAACCTATTCAACACATTTACATTTGAAAGATACAGTATAAAACTATAAGCCACTATTTGGACCTGTATTTCCAGTGTTTGCTGCCATGTTTTCTTCTATACTGTCAGAATCCACATTTTAAAAAGCCCGGTAAATTCAAAGTCTAGACAAAGCATGTTCACAGAAGAATGGTATGAACACAAAACTTATTTTCTATCTTGGTCCCTTTCTGATAAAGTCTGACGAACAGTCCCTGTGTTCTTTACATGTCTGTTTTATATAACATAAGCTTATTTTGAACAAGCATTCTAGTAAGCAACAACTATGTCTGAAATTATTTCTATAAAATGTTGCGCTTACGGGTTAATCTAACAGCTTAACACGTCACTTCAGCGAACAGAGAAGGGAAACCTGCACCCGTTTGCTTCTTGTATGACAAGTTTTTATACAAGAATATATTTTCACATAGTATAATGGGGCCTTTCATACTTTCTTTTTCTTAAGATATTTGTTTCTCTTTACTTTTCAGAAGCATTGATAGAGAAAATGCTGCAATCTCTTCAATTTTCAAATAGAAAAATACAGCAAGCCTGTCTGCTTCTGTAGGTATTTTTTAAGTTTATATAGATTTTTTTCCTCTCTTGCTACAGCCAAAACCAGTGGGAGAAATACCTCCTGTTCATATTAATGCTCTTTCAAATGTTAAGGTCTAGTTCATGTTTACAACATCTTATGTATGGTCCCCTCATATCTGATATAACCAATTATCCAAACAATGCTAACACTACCTTCATTTCTGCTGAAGTATATATACTTTTTTCAATCAGTCCTGAAATTACTGAGTAGGAGCTTTTTTGGATGGCTGCTAAAATGGACATGGTCACATTCATCATAATTTCTCGCAGTTTTATTAGTCTGCATTTTTCCGTGATGAACAGAATGTGAACTAATGGCTACGTTTCTAAAGTTTCCAGAACTTCTCTGCTGTTTTCATGTACCTAACAGCTTATGGTACTCCAAGTGAAGCTGAATCCCCTGTGAATATACTTTCTGTTTACTATTGCTAGATTACAATGAACATAATTAATAACACAACACTAGGCAACTCACACACTGTGTGTCAAACATGGGATATGACAAATTGAGAGTCAAATAGATCCAGTTTTATTTCTATTGAAGACATGATGAAATGCCTAGCAAACTACCAGAGATGGTGCCAAGAGATTAAATCTTCTTGTTAATAGCATAGAAAAATCAATGTTACTTTCAAGACATTGCTGATAAAAGATTGTAGAAATATTTTGTCTTTTATAGGTAACAACTACCCCTGTTGCCCTTATCTTTTAAGTTCTTTATTAAGACATTCAAAATACTCCTGGTGACATCCTTATTGTAAATTTTTGCATTTTTATGGATTCAAGTTTAAAAGCTTGTTTGTTTCCATTCCATTGGAGAATATTGTTCTGAAGAATTTGATTTCCAACAAGGGCACAAGATACATATTGCATATAGGAAGAGTGATCACTAGTTTAATTTGCACATAGGTATGTAACATAAATATATGTGTGTGTGTGTGTATAATCTAAGTTGCTTTCATCGTAGTTTTTACTTACCTAGTTTTGTTCAGAAGAAAGTAAGCGGCCTCGATAGTCAACATTACATGCATGCTTTGTCCCTTTTAAAACATGAAAGGAAAACTGTGAAGGTACTCGTGCATGTAACTGCACTCTGTTTGAGGGCACTGTATGAAAATAGTATATATTATGCACCTCATCTTACACATCTGAGAAACTCATTGTCTGCCTAAAGTATTTAAGAACTGTAAAGCTTTAAAAATGTAGCCTTCAGCATCTTCATGCTGTAATAACAAAGCTTGCAGTTTTGCTGCAATGTAGTTGAGTAGATGAACAATATATCCCTTAAAATGTCAGATGAAACTGCTATTTCCCAAGCATTTCTCAAGCATTACTGTTCTTTAAATCTGACTCTAGCTCCCTTATCTATCTGGCTTTTCTCTAAGCAGATTATAATTGATCAGACTTATCAGGTAATGTGGTATCTTGAGTTTATTATTTCATGAGTTTTATTGAAAGGGTCTGTTCTTCCCCTGTCCAAAACTGGGATGACTTTGTATATGCTGCTTATGGTAGTACTGACCACTTTTGCAGATATATAACTGTGCAGATTAACATCTAATTTGTTTTCCCACTATCACCTCGAGGTCTCTCAGTGCTATTTTTTCACAGTTATTTCCTCTCAGTTGTATGAGTTTTCATTGTCCCCTGATGAACTTTTCTATGTTCTTTTTAGTTCAATTTTACTAAGATAACCTATCAATGAGATATACAAGGCAACAAATACTCTTTTTTTTTTTTTTCAGTTCCTGAACAACGATACTGAAAAGAAAGACCCTAAAAATCATCACGTCAATTTCTCTGTAATAATGTTTCTTTCTCTTTATCAGAGGAGGCACATTTTTGCTAAGCTGATTAAGTAGTTTCATAAATATTTTTGTCACAATTTATATTGGTAAATCACTTGAAAAACAGATTTCTTCAAGTGAATTGCAGCCAATGCTGTAATTACAGCCAGTTGGGAGGTGCAAGTAGAATTTATTTTTGTTTTCATTACAGTGACAGGAGAGATACTGTTCCTTCATTGGTCGACATAATTCTGTCTCCATATTTAGCTTTACACTGTAGAATCTTCCTACCTCAGAAGAAAACCTTAAGCCAAATTAATCTATGGAAAAAATAATTTTTTAAAAAACCAATTAAACTAGCTTTCAATATGATTACTATTGAATTTCTGATATCATGTACCTGGTTCTTTATAATACTGATGAAGAGGCTAGATATATCTAATGAATATACCTAAAGATTCAAAATCACCAGAGAAATGAAGTTAATTACACCTCACTAAGGCAAAGGTACTCAAATATAAAGTTATTTTGGAAAATATTGGTAATCCAGATGTTTTCAAGGGTGGTTCCTTGCTTCAGACAAACAGTATCTTGTTTTCAATCATAATTAAAGTATTATTTTATATGTACATATACTCACACACAAAGCTTGTAAATTGAGACCCAGATATCTACATGTATGATCTCTTCAACAAGTATCATATTTATATGATATTTATAAGAAGTTACTTGCTAATGAACATTAATTCACCTATTTCCTACAAACGGTTTACTGACTAATAAATGCAGAAATCTTCCCTCACCCATGGCCAATGATCACAGTAAGAATATTTAGTCCCTCATGTCCTTGATTTGATTGTCTGTAATCTGAAACTGCAATGCTTGCACACAAAGGGGTCATTTTATGGCAATAAAATTCTTCAAAGATGGCACCATCTACTGATCTACCAATTGCAGACCTTAATTATTATGACTGGTTACAGGAAAACTGTGGAAGAAACCTACCATGTAGTTCAGATTATTGGACGAAAGCAGCTTCTCTTTCAGTGGTTTGTTGCTATATTCCACAAAGAAATACATAGAAAACAGTATCATATGTAGTCCTGTGCATAATATTGAGCAGCTTAAAATGGGCAGACTTCTTGTGTGGTTACCAAGAGTGCCAAAACCCAACCAATCAATCAAAAACAAACCCCACCTCAAAAAACCCAAACAGGAGTAACTGACTTTAAATTGATTTTTAAAGGTGAGATAGTTAAGTATCCCATTTAGTTATGGATTATTTCTTTCTAGACCAGTAAACAGAAGAAATATGTTTAAATTGTTTGAAATATTTAGGTTTTGCATAAATGTGTTCCGTAAACCATAAGAATAGTGCTGTGTTTTGAGACTTTATTGTAAACATAATTTCTCTTCATTTTGTTCTTAATTATATTTTTATTTCTGAACTGAATATAAAAACCAGATAATAAAAGAAGTATTATTGTGCTTAATTTGTGAGTAAAAAAAAATAATTAAAAAAAATTGGAAAACTGTCATGAGACATTGATCTAAAGGAGAGGTAAGTGTAGAAAGGATGTAAAAATTTACTCAAGAAACAGACCTGCCTATTTATGTTGCTAATTTTGTAAAACAAATGAACAAAACCCACAACACGAAGACCAGGGCAGAATCTGCTTCCTATCCCATGTAACAATATTGCAAGTTCACCAAACAGATGTTTTTACTTCTTAGTCTTATTTCTACGCATCAGCTGTGCAAGCTAGAAACTTCGAAGTTTTTTTTTTTCTGGTTGTAAAAACAAAATTGGAACTGTGAACACCTAAGTCTCAAACAACAAAAAAGGAAATAAAACCATAATATTTGAATCTTAATTTCAAGCTTGTTATAGTTCATACAGGTTTGTTTCCTGTTTGACTACATAGGATTATCTGTGCTAAGGCAGTACCTGATTTTGTCTCGCTAAACCCTGTACTAACAGCAGAGGAAAGAAGGAAAGATTCTGACCTAAAATATATGGAGGATATTATCTTAAATGTGTTAGTAGTCTCTGACCTTTCAGACTTGGTTAAGGAATGGACAGTGTCTAGCAAAATTTAAAGGAAGCTGAGAACTCCAGACAGGGCAGCTGGCAAGGATAAATCCAACATCAGTGATAAAGACAAAGGTCAGGGGGCAAATATATGAAAATTACTTTGTACAAGTGAGGACAGCAATACTGTCACATCTGTCATTTCTTTAGAGCCTCTGAATAATAATTTCCCTTGGATCAGGACCCAAATGAGCCTTATAATATGAGACTGTAATTCCCCTTTGGGTAAAAACCTCCTTTAAACACAACAATAGTCTAAAAATTCCTGGAACAGGAATAAACAACATCACTTGATCCCACAGAGGAACTGCACTGCAGACAACTCACATTTATGAAAGTTTCCTCATTACCGGAATGCCCACAAAAGAACATAGGCGGCACCGGGAGGAGAGAGAGGAGGAAAGAAAGAGAGGAGGAAAGAAAGAGAGGAGGAAAGAAAGAGAGGAGGAAAGAAAGAGAGGAGGAAAGAAAGAGAGGAGGAAAGAAAGAGAGGAGGAAAGAAAGAGAGGAGGAAAGAAAGAGAGGAGGAAAGAAAGAGAGGAGGAAAGAAAGAGAGGAGGAAAGAGCTTCAGCAGGAAAGGATTCAGTCATCAGAATTGGAAGAATAAAGCAATTCCTTTCAGAATTTGGATATATACAGACAGGTTAAAAAGTTCTTTAAAAAAAGCTAAAAGACGCTTTTAGCCTATGACTAGATGAGGTGTGTATCCCCCTTCTCTGCGGCATGCTGTCCGGCACAAATGGTGGCTTGCACAGAGAAGGGAAAGATGTGTAATCTGCATCTGTACTCAACAGATTAAAAATAGTAGAAGCCTAGAAAGCTTAAAGCAGTACTGTCGTGCAGTTAATGCGAAATCAATGGCAGCAAAATATTTATTAGAGCTTCCAATGACGCATGAACCCAGCTGAGTAAGAGGTCGCCACAGACTGGGGAAAAGAAGCACCTTCTCATATGAGACTTCATCTTGTGAAAACAGACCTGAACCCCTTGTTCCTTTGGAACGGTATCAGGGTCTTCAGCAAAGTGAAGATTAGCATCAAGCTTTAAAAATATGTTATTTGAAAAAGCATACGCATACTGGTCTCAGCACTCAGATGGTAAAATTGGCTACTGACTGAAATGGAAATATATCACACTAAGGACACTAATCTCAGTTATCTTTTTTTTTTTTTTTTTCTGAACTCCTTAGCCAGGTAAAAGCTATACAACTGATACTTTTGCCCTTCTACATTTGTTTTTGCATTTCCCATATCTGATGGAAGAAAGCATACGCATACATGCAATCCGCCACTTTGCAGCAAAACAATCCATATTCATATCTGATAGTGCATTATGTAATCCTGTCTTCAGATAACATAATTGTAATGTGAAGTGATAAATGCTGAATAAATTGCTTATACTGATAAGTGTTTCTGTGCAAATGAAAGTCTAAAGGCACCACAATACTAGGGGAAACATTCCAGCTAAAATAGGAATGGAAATTATACAGAGTATTCTCACTGTCCTCATGACATCCAGCAGGACTGGACAATGTGCAACACACCGTTAATATTCTTTCCAAAAGAAAAAAAAAAATCCAGCTCCATAATCTAGATTCCTGTGTGGCAGTGTACTATTCAGCCAGGATTAATCATGGCCATAATGGATGGTAACATAAACACAATGCCTTTGTTATTAAACTCTAACTTCAAAGTCATAACACTTCCCATGCAGTAGCAGTACAATTCATAAATTAGGTGAAAGCATTTGACATTCATTTGTTAAATAACCTGTTTCTGAAATGGAACAATGGGTCAAGATAAGTCAATTACTATTTACACATTTATCCAGCTGTATGACAGCTGTAGTCATAGGTAAAGCCCACACTCGCATAAGGGAAGAAGGCTGTTGAGAGTGGAAAACTAACCTGATAATTTGCCGCAGCGCTCTCCGTTCCCAGCTTTGCTCTGTGCCACCCTCCACCCCGGTCCCGCAGCCTCCTCCCCACTGCAAAGGATTTCACCAAGGGTGGCAGATTGCTATAATTGCAGAGTAAAACAATGTATTGCTGATCTTACTCTCCCCAGAGCTAGAGCCGCAAAGGCTGAGAAGAGTTTTGAATTTACCGTAACTGCTACATGCTGCTCTCGGCTGGGGCTGTAATGAGCTTCGCCTCTGGAGAAGGGCAAATCCCCGTGTTTGGGGAAGGGAAGAGGGAAGGACATTGCTTCATTTTGCTCCTAGTATTGGCGTGTGTTTTGAGGAGAGGGCTGTAAAATTAAAGAGAATTTGAGAGGTAAAAGCAGACAAATAAGAGAAGGGGGAAGGGAAAAGGCAAAATGTAGAGATAAGTGGCAAGTGATAGGAAAGAAAACCCAGGGAACGAAATACTTGCAGCAGTAAGAAAGCAACAGGATAAGAAAGTTATTCTTCAGTTACTGTTTTATAGGATTCTGTTTACCCAAAGCACAGAGATGAAATGTAAAATGATTAACAGCCGATGGAGTAAGGAGTATTTATAACCATCTATCATTGCAGGAAGTAAATTCAAGTTCATGTAAAAAGAAATATCAAACTTGCTGGCATTTAAAGTAAGACAAGGTTAGATTATTTTAAATTAAATTTTAAATGCAGGTGAAATTTATAATTTGTTGTACAGCTGCTGACATTTTTGTTTTTCCCCAGACTCCTGAAAAGGCTAGAAGGCTTTATCTCAAAGAAGAGAGGGAGGACAGGAATCAAATTCCTGCTGAAAAGATGTATACGTAAAAACATTCAACCTGCTGTATCTCATGGTTCTGATTGCAATCTTAGCTTTTAAATCAGCACACCTCATTGTCAATGAGGAGAAGATGTGGAATGGGGAGAAAAATCACACAGGTATGTATGGGGAAGTAGCAAATCTAGCAAAGTAGGTTTCTACATGAACTAACAACCCTTCGTTAATATTAAAGACCAGGATGCAGCCACCCTACAGTTGATTTCTATCACCAGTTACTCTGTGTAGTCCTTTATATCAACACAAAGTTAATTTTAAATACTTGAACAGACTTTATTCTTTGGTAGTGTTTTATACTCACGTTGCACTGATGCATGATTCTAGTCATACAGGGAAAAGGCCAGTAAAGTCACTGGTCTTTGCCTGCAAAGAGGTCTGGTGGTTTTAAATAACATTTTAATTTGAATTGTAACAAGGTTAAGAGTGGGATTCTGAAAAGTTCATGACAAGCAACTCCATAGACCATTACAGCTGTGATCATTTGAACTTAAGGTCAGGGAGATTTCGTTCTAATGATTCAAATTTAATTTTGCTTTAGCATCTGTATGCTTCTTTAAGTCAAAGCACTGCTCTTAAACACGCCTCTGACACCTGGGGTGAGGCTCTGAAATGTTACCTCAAGATAACAGCAGACAACACATACACAAGCCTGAAGTGTTACCTTTGGAATGTATGAAAAAGTCATTTGACAAATAATCAAAGACAGAATAAAAAAAGGTACATGTGGGCAAGTTTGTCACAGAATTTGAAAGCTGCCTGTTCTTCCATCTTCTGCACCAAGTCATAGCTGTAACTGCAGTCAAGGCTTTATCCTTGTGCTGACATTTTCTTTCTTTTACTTACCCAAATGAACAACTAACTGCCTCACAAAGAACTTGTTCGATAGAGACCCTCAGTCTTCAATTTTGGAGTCAGTCTTTGGAAATAATACCCACAGAATGCAAGTGGATCAGACAACACCAGAAGTTTCATAGAGACTACTGATTAAAGCATGAATCTTACACACGTATTACACCTGAAGCCTGAAGGTAATTTTATCTTTTTTTCCCCCTAATGGGGGCATCCTAAACAGGAAGGTCTGCTTAGGGCAAACTCTTGTTTCAGGCACCAACCCCATCTCAAATGCTGGCAATCCCTGTTAATCACTCTAAGTGCATCGCTGATTTGTTTACTAGCGAAACTGCCACTTGTCAAACCGCTCAGAGTACTGTTGTTTACAAGCTGCAGATGTAAATCATGATATAACGATAGCAAGGTGACAGCAACAAAATGTCCAAGCTCCTTTGAGGAGACAAGATGACAGGGAATAGAACAGACCTGCTCAATTGTTAATTCCCTGACACTGAACATAGGTTGCCAATTTTAGCCAATATTTTTCCAGTTTAAATAAAACATGCATTGTTGATCTATAAATATAATCGATGGATATTGCTGAGGAGAACCCACCTCAATTCACAGAGTTGTGGGTCACACAATAAAAGCTGTCAAAGGAGAGATAAGGTAAGAGGGCATTTGGAGATGAAATTTTGTCCTGTCTGGTGATTTTATCTGAGTCCACCATGCCCTTTGGCAGGGATAAGATGCATTACCATTGCAATAGGGAGTAGGCAAGAAGACAAAGATATCTTTTATTTCTCTTCAGCTATTCTTTGTGAAGAAAAAATGAACTTCATTTAACTGCAAACATATCCACTTGGATATTTTCTCAAACTTGCATGCCACGAACGCTTCAATATTTTGCAAAACCAGAGACTCCTACCTGAACCAGGTCCACTGCAAAATGGGAAAAATAGAGAGATATGCAGAAAAGAAAGTAAAACTGGCATGATTTTTTTTTTTGTCAGGACTACATAATAAATTGGAAAAAAAAGCAATCAATATTCATCTTCACTCAGTAAAATGACCTTCTGTTACGCCTTAAACAGCTTGTTAGTACTTATTAAGGCAACAGTTTGATCCATACCTATTGTTGCAAGTCAAAAAATGTAATAAAATGTTGCTTTGGGGTCACGGGGGCACAGCTGTTTCTGAAACCCCCACTAAACCTGTGGGTTCCAACTTGGCCTTCGCTTAAGATGTACAGCTGGGGAAAAGGGAGAATGAGAGATGATGACATTTTAGTCCCCATTATGAACCAGAACTAAAATCTGCAGAGGTCAACAGAAGGATTCCTGACATTTTACATTCTCCAGCTGTGTTTCAAAGCTTGTTGACTTCTTCTAATTTTTTAAAAAGACATTGCATATATGTGAAATTGAACATACAATGAAGAATGGTAGGAACACGTTTAATGGCTTTTTCCCAACTGCCCGCAGTGTTTCGTTACTAGTTACAAGTTAGTCTAGTTCACCATTCCAACTTCGATTAAAAAAAAAAAAAATAAAGTACACGCTTTAAAAATAGCTTAAAACTTGCAACTAGTATCCATCCAGAAACTTGATGCCCACATCTATAGAAAACACAGTTATGAAGCCATACTATTAGCTTGTTTTATTTCCTTCAGTCCTGTTAAATGTGAGGCTATCAGCAGAAGCAGGCTTACCATAGATGCTTAAACTGCACCTAGGTTGGATTGTGGACTACTAAAATCTCCACCCTACCTTAACTTTCCACTGCTGAGGAGAGGGTCAGGAAAGCTAGAGAGGCTTGAGAATTCATCTGAGGCACCAAAGGCAAGCCCCCAAAAGGTGTTCACTAGTTTTTTGTTGGTTCCCCACCCCCCCATCATAGGCATTTGCTATAAGCGCTCAGCAAGTTTGACCCATTTTATTAGCATGTGTCAAGAGCACAGATATTGGTACATGCGCTCTGTTAGGACATGTTAACATTTTGTGTAGTGGTTATATGCAGACAAAGAACTTGCAAGGGAATTGGACGGCACGTTTGGTTTTCTTCTCTGCTGCTTAAGCTGACCACCAACAAAAAGACCACTGACATAATATCAGAGATGCTAATGTAAATGTTACTACCTGGAGATTCAGATACCTGCTATTAAAATTGTCTGTCCCAGACCAGTTAAAAGTCAAATAGGACGACTGCTTCTCACAGCTTTCTGGTACTGTTAAGATCATGAACTGAATTACTGGGATAAGCATTTGAATCAGGAATAGATATCAAAGAATACATCATTTCATTAAGTCTCACAGGGAGGAATGGCTGCCTTCAGAATGTTTCCTTCCACAAAAAGATGAGTAATGCAGCAGGGAGGAAAAACAAAGAACAGACGGCAACCTCAGTCTCTCTAAATGGGGGCACTGTGTTGTCATTAACAACTAACACCAGAAAGTGTCTAGAAAAACTGCAACAATAAGCATAAGGGAAGCTGAAGCAATAACATCACACTTTCACAGTTATAAAATCTCTCTGACATGCTTGGCAAGGGAGTTTAGTGTGAAGGGACTACTATATGCAGGCTGTAGTAGCAGCAGAAAAAGAATGAAAAAAGCCTCTCCATTCGTTGATTAATCACAAGTGTGTCCTTGAGTTCCCTTCAAATGTTTGACCATGATAAAAAAATGACTATCCAATGAAAGAGAATGACACCATCTTTTGAAAGCAAAAACTCAACAAAGCGCCATCAAATTTGACAAATCTATGGCAATATACTGTATACTAGCCTACATGACCCGATGAAATTAGGGTCTGTCAAAGTCAGTAGATGTCTAGTAGCATTTTGAGACAGATGGAACTTGTAAAGAAATCCTGAGCACTCTTTGCTATACTCTCCCTGTACCCACGAGTTTTTTCCAGCAGTTAGTTTGTTGTAACTGGGAATATAGATCAAAAAATGGAAGAAATTTCCTTTTGAAGAAGCTGGAAGTCTTTGCTAAAAAAATGAGATCTCAAAGGCAACGCTTTTGTGCTTAAAACATGTAACAATTTTGGTACCTATGGATAAATACTGACTTTTTCCATGACCACTGTACTCTTCTTTCATATGGCGTGGCAATTATGTTTCTCTTTGGGATTCAGATTCTCCATCTAAAAGAAAGCCATTCTCCACATAAAGCCATATTTTGTAAAGACTGTGCTTAGGGCCCATAAGGTATCCTTTGTTTGCAGCTGCACAATTTTCCATGAAAAAATAGATATTTTGCTTAACTGATGACTGCATTGAAATGAACCCCAGGACAGACACTCCCTGTACATTGACAGATTGCTGCAGGCAGGGCAACACCTAGTTTCTGTTTCCTTTTGTCAGGTAGGTGACCTGACACAAGGAATTCGGGAAATATTATCAAGAAATTAAGCTTTTTGATAAGACGAGTTTTTTTTTTTTTTCCTCCCCTATTTCTTTTTTGTTTCTTTTCTGTACCGCAGTTTGCTTGGCAAAGCATTTTCTGAGGTATGCCCTAAAATTTCTCTGAGCTATTGGGGAGTAATTTCCTCAGCCTAATCTCCTCCACAAGACTGTAAAAACTGTAGGATAAAAGGGGAACTGTGGCGATTTACCTACTAATTAGTTGCTCTTATTAAGAAGACCGAGATAATTGATTTTAGGATGCACTACCCCTTATTAAGACCTAATTTAACTGTATATCAAAGTCTAATTAAATGGCATTATTCCATCTCACTGATGAGTTTTGATGCTTGGTGAATAGATTTGGGTTGAAGATGAACACACGGTAATAGATTTCTAACTCACACAGATAACTGTAAACTAAGAAGCTGAGCAAAGGGAATTTTGGATTATCTAAAAGTAACACATTTATTGGTATTCCTTCACACTGGTATTTTGAAGTAGAAAAAAAAACCCCAAACCCCAAACATTTAAACACCTGCTGAGCAGTACAGGGAAAGGGAAAGACAATGAAAAGGCTCTCACTGTAAACTGTTTATTTAAACATTTAGGTAATTATCTTAGAGTGAAGAACTGCATTTGTGAAAAGAATATATGCTTTCATAGCATATTTCTCTGTTTATTCTCAAGAGTTGTGTAGCTACAACAAATCAAGGGACCACAAGTAATAGATACTATTTATTTGTGCCATTTTTGAAGAGTGTTTAAAGAAAACAGATAGCATCTCTCTCCACCTTAAGAATTATTTGAATTTCTGATTATTTGGATACCTTGTGGCATTCCAAGTTTATTTAGCTCTGAAAAGGAATAAAGAGACAGGGTTATATGCCTCCAGTTCTTCCAAATAGTCTGCAAGTTAAAATAAACATAAAATAAGAAAATATTATGTTGCTTTTGAGCAAAGGAATGGCAGGGACTGAGTTTACTAATAAATTCTGAGGTTTTTGACCCTTCACTCTTCATTTAAATGAACTCATCTGTCCTAAAATAATTCCCTTAACAATCCAGTGTCTGGTTTAATAAAAAACAACTTACAGTAAATTTGTGTGTAAAGTAAATCAATTTAAAGCTTTAATCCCATCAATCTACCCCCTAAATAAAATGTTTTGTCCTCTAGACAGAATTGCTCTGACAATAAAAACTCATCGCTCTATTTAATCTGTTAGGTCATGGCCTCAGAGATTTTGATGAGCTGTCTCTCAAAGACCCAGTGCACTGCAATACAATGTCTCTTGGATAAATCACAAGATCCTCACAAAATACCTGATGACTTCGCAGCAACTCTGGGGTGTATTTCCTTGTTTCTAATAGTTTCTTTCACCAGCAATTAGATAATCTGCACAAAGGAGCATCAGTCATATGTCACTTTTTCATTCATTTCTGGCTAAGGTGTAACTATCCAGCAGCAATAATCTATAGTTTTAGACACCTAAAATAAACATCACCCTGTACTGACTGTAGAGTATTTATCTGAAACTGAAATTTTGCAGGTATAAAGTTTATTCTGCATTATCAGAAGGATATTTGCGCATTAAATATTCTTTTACTAATGCAAATAGAAATAGTAGTACTGTAAAGGGAACAGATATTTATTTCATTGTTTGCACAAATCATATTTATAAACAGATAAGCGAGCAAACTATTTGTGTAAACAATCCCTAAAGAACACGAGGTACATACAACCAACCTTGCAGCTAAGCTATACGTAGGAGGTTTTGGAGCAAAGAATTACAATGTAGTTTACTCTTCACTTCGTAGAAAGCGATGAGGGTTTGACATATGAAGAGAATTGTATCCAAATACTTAAATATCACTAGAGAAAACTTCCAGCTTTGTAAAAAGAAAGAACTAAAATGCAAATAGTCTTAAATATTACATTAAAATGTAATGCTTTTCCTTCTTATTTAATGCACATGTCCTTTCCTAGTACCAGAAAGGTGATGCCTGGATTTTGAAATGCGTATGTCCATGCCCTTCTGTACACATACATGTTCATGAATGCATGTGCACACTGTATGCAAAAATGCTCACAAATGATGCTGTGCAACTAAGCATCATTTTTATTCATGTTTTTGCCTAGCACTCAGTCTCACTATCACAGATATTTGCTAAAATGGTAGGTGAGCAATGGGTACCTTCTGTAATTTGCAGTCAAAATGCAGATGTTGTACAGCTACTAATCCAACGTAACAGGCAAAACAATGTTGCTCCAAGACCTTTCCTCAAAATCTTCCCCGTCCAGCTTTTCTCATAACTTGGTATTTTGTTAAAAACTAGCAGGTTATCTTCCAAAACAAGTCTCTGCACATAGCTTGGACTTAAAGACTAAAAATTCCAGAATACTCTGGCACTTCTACACAACTCTCTATCTCCCTATTTATTTGCATTTTGCTCTTTCAAGATTTCTGCTGGCATTTTCCGATTAACACCTTAAGAGCTTACAGTACCATCACAGTGCTTTCATATTCTACTTCAGGCCTCTTCTCTTTATACTTAAAACAGAGACTAGTATTAAGTGAATGCAACCTTTGATCTATCCATAAAGTTCCCATACTACTGACATGAAAAGATACCTCACTATTGGACCAGAAAACATTTTAGGGAGAAAAGTAAACAGTTTGGAGCCTCCACATTAATGTGATAGCACTGTCTCTTAATGAAGTACTTGTTATAATAATCATTGCAGACTTTGGTACAGGAGTCACAGAGAGATTCTACTTCTCAACAACTTTTTTTGAAGATGTCCACTGGCAAAATGGAAAAAACTATTATCAGCACTTACTACACAGCTACACTGGCAGCCCCCCTGTCCATTTTGTTGAAGATGTTGGCACAAGGATGGATTTGGCATTAAATACAGGATGTTATACTGGAGAGAAGAACAACTATTTCATTTAGATTTTTACTACACTCATCTGGTGAAAAGGTTAATCATACGGGGAAGTTAAAATATCAGGTTGGATTTTTTGTTGTTTACTCACAGAGCAACAGGAATGTCAGGTGGCTAAATAACTCCCCCCCCGCCTTCCTCCCCCTCCCCTTCAATTAACATTTACAAAAAGGAAAATCTGGCAGTATTCAACAGCCAAACTTTAGGAATTATTAAAAAGCATGACACAAATACATAATCAAGTCATATATGACTAAAGAAAGAATCAATGCTAGAACATGCTAAACAGCAAAACAAGTAAAGCACTAGCTGTCTAATCCGAAAACAGAGATTCAGAAATGATTGATAAGCTTCTCCAAAATGAGAACATTCTATTCTGGCTGCAAGTTACTATTGCATAGACAGTTTGCTTCCTTCTGGGGAGCAGTAACTAAATAACATAGTCAGACTCGTTTCAGGTCTCTTGCCCACCATGCTAGAAATCAATCTTTTCTTCTATGCCTTTCTATCCTCAGTGACAAACCTGCTGTTAATTTACAAGTGTATGCATAATACCAACTTTCTCGTCTATTCTTCACATCACAGTGCTAGAAATGAGGCAAACAGTTTGTACAGAGGAAAGAGATCTATCTAGTTTCCCTTTTTTTTTTTTTTTTTTTACCAGAAATGTAAATAAGAGAAGCTTAGGGATCAAGTGCATTTGAATTTCTCCTGTTCTCAAATGTTCATCCAAACATATTGTAAAATCAGAGCACAGAAGACACTTGGGGGAAAAAAAGAAAAAAGACGAAAAAAAAAGAAAAAAGGAAAACAGAAAAAGAAAAAAAAAGAAATACATAAGAAATAGATGGTGCTGATCACTTGATTCCTCAATTTCAATCTATATTTCTTAATTTTTAAATTTTGATAAAGACTGAATCATACTGACATAAAAAAAATTGTGTCAAATAAAAGATATACAGTATTCTTAATGCATCAAAAATTTTCTTCAAGATTACAGTAGCAAAACGTGTGTCTGGCAAGTGAATTGGATGGACGTCTTTTATATGACAGCTTCACGCTGATACCCTTTTATAACTTTCCTGCCTAATTCAACCAGAGTTTTTTGATATGTTTAGCATCACATGGAAGTGAGGTTACAGAGGTCATGAAACATGACACTGACTCTACATATTCCAAACATTGCTGCTAAAAATTACACCCAGCATGTTTGAGAATTTCAAGGCATATCACAATCGTGAAAGACAAAGAACAAATCCAAAATTTGATCTAACATTCATTATAATATTAAACAAATATCTCAGGATTCATGGGGTTTTGCTCTCTCTTGCATAAGAAAGGAATAGAATTTAGAAAAGTAATCCAAAATTTTCTCATAAATAATACTGTGACTATCTCAGCACTTGTGCAACGGTCTGTGTAAAACTTCAGGAAATTAATCCACTAGTTGATGAATTCTACATAAACGAGTATTCTGGAAGGCCAGCAACAATGTATGGTAACAAGTTAGCTATAATTAGTAACTGAAGCCTTAAAATAACTGCATCCTCCTGAGTTTGCTGTATTCTGGAAATGATAAAATCATTTTATTCCAGTGTAACTAAAATGGTAATTGAAAGCTGATTTAGGATCAAAGACAACTTCAAGGTTATAAATATTTGTAGCTGGCTATGAAGTAGTCTCATCAAAATTTCTTGAAAGTGGATGCCTTGCTCCAATGGTAGTACGCTTGCAGGAGCCAAACAAACAGAAGTAAGATATTTTCTCAAAGACTTATATATAGGAAAAGGAAGGGAGGGGATGGGGGGGGGGGGGGGGGAGAGAGGGAAAAAAAAACGCTTGGGGGGGGAACCCAAACGCTTTACCACAGAATCTAAGTGCTGTTAGCTGAAGATTATTATAAAATGCTCTACTTGACAATGCTGGAAAAAAAACCCCACAGAACAAAAAAAAAAGAACCCCAACACCACTAATGAGTAAATGTCAACTGCCATAGAGAAGTCCAAATTACTCCAGTAATTCTTTATTCTTTCCATCCAGTGTTGTCACAGGACACCAGCCATTACAGCAGCTTTGCTTTTTCCTACATGACTAGCAAAATCCAGGTTTATAATTCCTCCAGGTACTGAATTCAATATTTGCATTCGTATTTAAATTATTGTCTTCCATTGTACAACAGTTTCCAAAACAATATACTTTAAGTTTTTAAAGCAATTCCATAAATATGCAGCTTTTTGAAGTGTTCTTCTATGCATTATACAAGGCAGAAAAGTGAGACAGAAGCAGTGGAAACTTTTAGAGACAAAAGAATCTGTCTACCCAATTCCTTCCTCAATTGCTCTCCAAGGTTGCTTGTGGACCTAAACAATCTACATAACTCTGGGATTGAAATTAAGGCATCAGTTCCAAACTGAGATGATCACATTTAGGGATATTAAAGATGCAAACAAAGAATTCCCATGCAGAAGAAAGGTATGAAGTAACAATTTTGCATAAACCATGAGCTCTTCAACTACCTGAATCTCAAGAAACAAACAGAGAATGTGGCTTTGAATTGCTGAAACTTACCTGACATTTTCCTTAAGTGCAATTACCATCTCATGAGAAACTGTATTAACACACCTAGTCAATAAGCAGTATGCAGAAAAATCTCATGTATCGTTACTATATATTCTCATCCTGTTGTTTGGAGCATATCCTCTGGATTGCATTCACTTCCTTTAACACATTTATGATTTAAAACCTACTAGCAGAACTATTTATTCCAAATTCTTGTCCTCTTGAGCAATCTGACCAATTCATTTAAGGATTTGAAGGAATTAATATAATTAATACAATTTAAGGGATGACCTATGATACAAAATGTCAAATTTCAAGTTGTTTTTCTCCCCTAGTTATCAGTGCTGAATAATTAACGTATGCACAAAACCTGAGTTCATAGCTGAAAAGTGCACTTGAATATTTGAAACCTGCTTAGAGACTGATGACCTTTCAGGTGTTGCTGCTAAGAAAGTGAGAGATCAGATCCAACAACTTGCTCATGGGTTATGGTGGATTAGCATAACACATTCCAGAGGCTTTGGGACTGCAGAGGCTGGCAGTCATCGAGGGAAGGTGACAGGGGGACATACAATGACAAAATGAAAAAAAGGCAGGTGACAGATGAGGATTATGATTTTCCATTGTCAATTAGTATAACTCTATGTTTCTCTAGGTTTCTGACCGAATCTTCCCCCTGACAAGCAGGTTGATTTCCTCTAAGTTGACTACTACTATGTTTTCCAGAATAATCACTGCCTAAATTTTTCAGTCCTCTAACACAACATTTTGCCTGGCTGTACCATGTACAGGCTGCAGATTTTTCATCTGGCAGTTCTACATAACCTGCATGTATGAGCAATCCTGTGATCAACTGTAACTATCAAACTTGTCTCCCCCAAACCAAGCAAACAGTGAAATCATGGAAGTAGCATTCTTAGGTGTTACTATGTTGAATCTCAAACCTCAGAAACAGGTCTTTCAGTAGGTCTGACTTGAAAGTGGAAAGGGAAGCAAGCTATAGACAGATACAACGCCTCACGTCACCAGTTTATGTGTGCCATAATCTTCTGCTGACAAGATTTTTTTTTTTTTTTTTTCTGTGAAAAAGAACCATATTGTAAAACACACCACTAAACACCTAGAGGAAAAAAAAAAAAAAAGTGCTAGGGTAGCACACAGGAACGGAGAGAAACCCTCCTCAGTAATTCTTTACAACAGTGAATACAAAACAGTGACACATGGTTAACAATTTACCATCTTGCTGCTTCCTAATCTAAACAATACAGTAATAGTAATCAATACAAGTACTTGAAAAGACTCATATGTCCGATGTCTTTAATTTTCAACAAGGTGCCAAAGCACTGTGAATAACATACCTGTTTCTATTTTCCCAAATGATAAGACTTCTTCATAAAAGAAGTCCAAGAAGAAGGAAACAGACTGCTGCAAGAGTGTCAGAAGGAATCTAAAAAACCCCATGACTACAGCCTGTGCTATAATACAATAGATGTTATTTATTCTGCAAAGCACAAAACTATCAACACAGCTCAGGAAGAAGATCAATAGATTATAAGGACCTTATAGTCATCAGTGTCCTCTCTTACAAAAGAATCTCACTTAGTGATTTAGGCATACATATATATACAGTTTGTTTTAAGTGTAGTAACAGAAGTGGCAGGTGTATATACATATACACATATATACATACACATGCATATATATTTTTATATACTTATATGTAAATGTGTATTCAGATGCATTTGCATGTATATACACAGGCACAATCTTGAGGATTTGAATATACAAACATTCCACCAGAGAACCCAAAAGTAACCATTATACTAGAAAACCTTTTGAAACTCACACAGACAATGAGCTTATATACAAACTGCACCGGAACTAGACTGAGAGTTATTTCAGAAATAAAGTGCACAAGCTCATTAGCATGACCATACACACAATGAACACCAAAAATATTCTTAACAAAGAAGTAAACTAAATAGTTGAGTAGATGTGGCAAAAAGGTAAGAACAGCTAAAGGCACTAATCAAGGTCACTTCTCAGAGAGGACAGAGAGAAAAATTCAAGCAGGATATTGAGATCAGATGACTGCAAAAAGGGAAAAGATAGCACGAGCAGGGATATGAAACTGCAAAATTTGGACAACAGCATGGAAGTATGACTAAAAAAATTAACTAAAAATAACTGGAACAAAGACTTGTACGGATATTTAACCAGCAAGACTGACAGAGGCTGCTGCTGGTGCTGGGAGGAATAATGCAGGCTACAGAATTCACAAGCTTTTTGGATGAGCAAGAAACGTTTTTCAGAAATTTTGTTTACAATGCGCCTGATGTCATTCGTAACCATTACCTTAGAGGAGACTTTCAGCAGGGGATAAACTCCGAAAACACTTCACAGAGAGGTGTTTGGATTTCTCTGTTGAATCTGAAAACCAGAAAATCACTAGTTAAAGCCATCAGCTTATGACACAGAGGTAGCACTGGCAAAAGTGATAGAAAATATCCATAGAAGAAATCTGCCCACTGAACAGAGAATGTGCCAAGGAGAGAGGTGGATTAGTGGGTTTATCTCAGAAGTGACAGATTTCTGCATTTCAAAAGTGCCATGCTGGAGTGGGTGATGGAGGGACTTACATGATCAAGAAGAACCTGTGGTTCACCAATAGCCAAGGGTTTTGATTTGATCTAAACTCTGTTGTAAAATCCTGAGATTAACCCCATACTGCCACTTTTCCCCTTTGAATATTAGGAAGATTTATTTCAGGGAGGTTGAACAACATTGGAAATATACCCAAATAATGTAACCATATGAGGACAGGTTAGAAAAGAGTGTAACACGGACATTTTTGACCTTCCTTCTACACCTCCCCACCTACCCATGGAATAAAAAGCAGGTTTGGGTGGCAATAAACTTTGTCGTATATGCAGCTGGAAGGCGGCATATTCTTTTCATTTATCATTTAAAGACAGACCATCAGGAAGTCATTACATTGCAAAGATTGGACCTCTGCACAATTGTGGTGTAACTGAGCACTGCAGTATGCAAATATTGTAGATAATAAACCAGAAAATGGTTTGCAGTATTGGACTTGTCCTTTTCCTATGTTATGGTGTCAGGTTTAATCCAGTCAGCAAAAATAAAGAAAAGAAAGTCTTCCCAAAACTCAAACAGACTTTGGTGGATTGGACCCTATTGCATTAACGACTGTTAAGCTTTAAAATTAGATGTTTGGCCCCTAACTATGATTCTAGCTAGCTTGTGGCTATGATCTGAACCCCATCTCTATCTGACTGAGGGTTACAAACATGAAAGGGGACTACTATCAATATAAAGAAGCAGTAGGGAAGGTGGAAAAGCAGGCAGTCTAGCTTAACAGACATGTATCAATTCACAGGTCAGTAGAGGCTATACTGCTTTTAAGTCAGCACCAGTGCTCTGACAATATTTTTAAGCTGCTTCTTGCAACATCAGCTGCAACATCAGGATCACCATGGATGACAGACTTGCTGCAGGCTAAATTCAAGGAATATGCAGAGATCCTGTAACGGTTACAGATACTTCAATATATCGTGTCTGTTTTGGCAGGGGATAGTATTAGCACTATTGAGATAAGGATACAGTAGTGCTGTTTGAAAATATCTGTATCCTGCCTGCTGGGCTGTGATAAACAGCTGTGTGTTTCACACATTAGGTATGAGTATTAACAGTATGCGTGCAGGCACTTAAAAGCAGGAGGAAAACACAAATGAGTCTGCAAGTTTGATCAAGCTCGTGGTATGCTGGTAGTAGGAGCAATCCTGCATAGGTGAACTTGCATTGCGTAATTCTATCTCACTTCATGATCTTAAAAGCCCAACTCAACTGTTACTGGCTTCAGGTTCTGATCAGAATATATGATAAAGATATTAAGAGAATGGGCAGAGAGCAAAAATTCAATACAGAACAGAGCCAAGTGAAGACTGCATATAGATACATATACTCTGTGACAAAAGAGGGCCAGACAGAAATGCTCTATAAAAATATGACTACCACATTTTCATTCTACCTACAGCATCAAAATGACACAGAACCACTTTTAAGAGATGTTTTGGTTTCTAATACACAGCAAAGAATTTTTGTCTCCTACAAAAGGCACTTTTATTTCAGGAACTTCTTAAAGAAAGGATACTCAGCAATTGCTTAAGATCAAAAAAAGAGATAGGAAAAAATATCTGCCATCAGAATGGTTTTGCTGTGCCTACAACTAGTTAAAGAGGTTCACAAAACTCCACCATGCTGTATGCTCCACTCATTTCCACAAAAATTATTGCTTTTCTTTCGCCTTACCACATTTGTTCAGTCTGTCATTGTGATTAAATACTACCTCCAAATTTTCCAAGCATTCTTCTCTGCCTTTTGAAAGGACAGCTTCTTATTTAGAAGTGGCTTTGCCAATCCTAATGTACTGGTCAAATCCAAATGCACAGGTCAAATCACATCAGAGTTCTGAGGCATTAGGATTTGATTCAGACATAGACGGAACATCTGTGAAATTTGCAAAATGAATGAAGGTTCTGGAATTCTTGCTCCCCAATAATCTGGGGCCAAAGAGTTGCAGCTCAAGTGACTTTGGAATTGTAATTTTTAGGAACAGTGATAATAGGTTCTTGTGGATTTGTAGTCATGGGAGAGTTGCTCCCATCACTTCATTTCAGCAGAACTGCTTAAGAATTATTGGAAGAAAATGGAAAGAACGTTTCCTTCAGAATACTCTCTCTACAAACAAAAAGAGTAACCACCTGAAAGCAATTTCCTTTCCTACAGTATGTCTTAATAGTAACATAATCATAAACACTTAAGACAGCATTCCCCTCACATCTCCATTATTAATCTCTTAAAGCTGAGTTATGACAACATAAAACATTAATGCATCATGCCCTAATAATTATCGTCTTATTAGAGCATTTGCCCAATATGGCTTGTTAGATGGTTTGTGTTCATAAGGAAGATAAGTTTCCATTTACCAGAAGATATTAAAAAAAAAAGCAACAACCAAACCAAAACAACACACCCTGTCAATATTATTTCCATCAACAGCATTTTCATAAATTAATAAAAAATTAACGAAGCAGACAAAATGTAATAATCTGGTTAAATATTAATTTTATACTTCCTAAATTTTTTTAAGAGCATGTCTGCTGAACTTTGAGCACTATTTATTGACAGCACCAAAGCCCCCACCCTGCCTTCCTTCTCAGAGCAGCTTCGCAGCTTTCTATACTCACAGAAAAGCAAAGTGGCAAAGTGATCCTGCTCACCCCGGTGTGGAACACCTACGGCCCCAGCCATCGCACTCAACAGCTGGTGACGAGAAAGAGCTAAAGTCACAGCACCAACAATTCCAACATCTGCTCACCAATCCCTGTACTTGCTCCTCACAGACAGCTAAATAGCTGTTCTCATGGCAAACGGTTCCTCAAATGGCAAATACTCCCATGGACATCAAAGAAACGCAAGCCAAGTGCTCGTCAGCCTCAGAGATGGTTAAAAAACACATCCCTGAAGGATATAGGAGAGTCTTCAACCACACCTGAAACCTGCCCTCTGGACTTTTAAAACATAAGCCTTCTAGTGTTTAGTTTGTTTCATTACAGCAACAGGATAAATTAGTGATATTTAACGTTCAATTTTATGGTACTAAGTATATTAATAAACTGGCCACTGCATTCAGACTACAGGAATGAGGCTTGTTTTCCAATTTCTGCTTCTTGCCTAAACATCACGATTGCCTGCTCTTCAATTATGAGGTCTGCAGTTAGTCAACAGTGAACCTACAAGAAAGTTTTATCTTTCAACAAATTTAGTTATACCCTAACTTCCAAAGCCTACCATTTCATAATAATTTTTGGACCACCTATCAAAAATAAACAAACCTCTTGTCTTCATTGCTTTCCTGCTCTAATACAGGTAAAATCTGTGAGATTTATATTTGCTTCATCTTTTGTCCACTGTTACACAATACGTAAGTAATAGACTGTATTTTCAATTTAGTAGAGGAAACCAACCCTGTACAAACATGTGAGGAAGGAGCAGAAACATTTTGAAGTCTCTTTCTGACACCTAAAGTACCTCAAATTTAAGGACTTAAGTTTATCGTTTTATATTCTAAGAGACAGATCTGGAGATCTAAAGATTTTTATGTATTTTGATTTGAGTGTTTAAAGGGGAAAAAAAAAAAAAAAGAATCAGTCATACTAAGGCCTGTATGGCAGCCTGTCATACAGCTTTCTAGGTCTTTCCACATCCTGTAGGCCACACAGCCTGTGCTACTGCACTAGTTTAAATCTCAATGCTCTTTCACACTGCAGAGCAGAGATTTGCCAAGAGGCAAACCCAGATTTTAAAGAAACCGGGCTCCCAGTCTCCTTGTACATCCTCTACCCAACAGAATAAGTTTTACATCAAATGGCAGTTTCTGCTTAAGACAATATATTTTTACTCCGGGTGCCAGCAGCATTAGCCAGTGTGGGAGTTTGACAATTAGAAAATTGGTACTCTTCCACTTTTTAACAAGGACGATTTTCTGTATGGATTTTCCAGGCACACCTGCGCAGTCATCACTACTGTATGCTTTAATTATGCTTTCTGTAATAGTAATTTTTGTGTTCATTGTCAATTGACCTATGCTCAGCATTGCACTTGCTAGTTGCCTTAAAGTTCACGTTGTGATCCTCCTCATTCAGTTTAAGTATCGCTGATATCATTACTCATAAAAATGTGTGAAAAATCACAGATGAAAACCTCCCCTGTTCTCCACTATTGCCTATACACCCAAGCCTTGTCATAAAAGACATGGCTGCCTAGACTCTGTTATATCTAGTGGGCCTTTTCTCAAAGCTCCACAAAAATTGAGTTTTGATAGAACTTGTAGGGGTTACAGAACAGAATTTTCAGCAAAACTTTTTTTTTTTCATGGAGGTATCTATTTTACTGGGAAAAAAACTCCACAGCACATGAGGTTCTGCAGAAAGTTTACGTCATCTGATTTGGAAATACTGTCATAACACTCAACTACAATTTGGGTGCCCCCATTCTTGTCTTTCCTCATGTCATCATCAGGCTGCCTTGTAATGGGGCGCAGTCAGGAGCTCGTCTAATGCATCTGAAGTCCACAAAGAACAGGCCCAGGATACCCAATATGTTAGCCCACTAAGGAATTTACCCCATAGAGAGCAGAATGGAGTTTAACAGTTTTAGTAAACACCTGAAGCACTTTAAAATTAGCTATAGCTGTACCCAAAATAAATTGTTTCTGGTGCAACCCATTCATGGTCGCACTCTGGACCATTCAGGAAAAAGTTGCAGAAGAGGGGTTTAAAAAGATAATTGTCTGTCTGACTACAAACAGATTTCCCATCAAAGCAATTCCTAACACGATTTCATTAACAGAAACTCAGCCCTCAGCCATAGTGAGGGTGCTAATACCTATACGTACATTTGTCAAGAGATGAACGGCATGGTGGTTCAAGCAGAGAACCTGGAAGTACAAGCCTGTGCATTCTAATTCCATCTCTGTCACCAACTGTCCTGGTGATCATGAGCTAGTCAGAAAGTGTTTGCTTCAATTCCTTCATCTGTATAATGGCAATGATATCTAACTCAGAGGGACGCTGTGAGGATTAATTAGTTAATGTTGGTAAGTGCTTTGAAGATGAAAAGAGCTACAGAAGAGATAATCAGTTTTACAGTCTCTAAAAGCTTTTACCATGTCTGCAGGATTATTTTGGAGTACCACATGAATATTATCTGAGAGAATCTGTCATTTATCACCTATATCCAGAACAGCGGGGGGGGGGACGACGACACGGACCAGGAGCAGGTATGCAAATGCTTCACTGTTAAATCATGTATCCTGTTCTAAAATCTGCAGAGATGTTTTAAGAATTCATTTCTGAGCCCGGTCATGTGGTCATGACATAGGGGACGCTGGTTTGGATGTTGACTTTGTCCAGGGGCAAAGAGAGGCAGATGCTGAGAGCCAGTGGATGGAGCCCAGGCGGAGCCCAGGAGCAGAGCCAGGGCCCAGGTTCGAACAGCGCGAAGCTCAGACTTCCTTGATACAAACTACCTGCACATTGCTACCACTTCCTTCAGGAAACAAACACCAAATGGCTTTGTTGACTACACTCTTTTTTTCTTCCTAATTTGAAATTCTGAAATCACAATGATTTTCAGGATTCTTTTAAATGTGTCTGGCTTTTTCTCAGTATATATATTACAAAGGACTAGGAGATGACGTCCCATTCTCTGACGAACTGTCTTCAATGCAGAATATATAGATATTTAGCTTTGGCAGATCTACTTTGAGTTGCCTAGAAAGTGTTCAATATGTACATCACAGCTGCATTTCCTCCCTTAATTGATTTTGATTCCCAATAATCAAAATGGAAGTTTTTAATGAAAGAGTCAGAGTTCTCTCAAACTTTGTTAAGTTACCCAGGATACAGAAGCATAAATGGTTGAAAAATTTCAGAATTTTCAGCCAAAAATATGTCTGTATTAACTCCACCTTACTCGGCTATTTTCATATCCCATCTAAGAACATCCATATCTTCTCTTTCAATTTTAAGTAGAACTGTTTTCATGAATGATTTGAAGCACAGAACACTAAAAGAATGTCAACCTGTGTACATGCAACTACTTCACAGCTTGTGTGTTTTTCTCGACAAATTGCTTCCAAGTATTGTAATTACATACAACATCTTGATTAACAACGTATTCCTGGAGATACATTTTTAAAATGACTGTCAGAAAAAGAAAAAAAAGATTTATTCTGAAAGAAGTTCTCTACATAGAGCACAACATGACTTCAGTACAGATAACTGATGTATTACAGTCCAAAGGTGGTAAGATGTGCACCTGTGCTTTATTACAAGCTAAGTACAATACTGACTGGCACTAGCTACTGTCAGAAAAGAAGAACATGTATGATTTCTACAACACTCAAACTTCAAAACTCAATTACGCCATACCTTTCCTCTTTAAAAATAACATCAAGTGGCAGTCTTAGTGATTCTCCGTAGTTAAAGTACCATTAACATGTTATCAGACAATCCACATTCAACATTATTCTGCAATGAAATACATTTTGCTGTTGCTTATAATCATTACATTTTGCTCATAGCCCTTCTCCTACCTTATGTCAAATGTCAACATTGACAGGTCTGAAGGAAAAAAGTGCAAATATTTCAGGTCACTTCTTTCTTAAGTCCTTTGCGCTTCACATGGCAGTAATGATTATTTATGGCCTCTCTGCTCCCAAAGATGCTACCCACTAATCTCCCACCACATTTAATACTGTAAGGCTACACTTCGGTTTCGTAAAAGGAGGTGGAATGTCTTGACTTTGATGTATCCTTTTATAGAGGAAAAGACACCTCAAGATTTGAAGAAACAGTTACACGTCTGGAAAAGAAATTCTGAGACAATCCTTTGCTATTGCAATTATGCCCATTGTTATAGTCTTTGTAAACTGAAACCACTCTGGCTTAAAATAAGTCAGTTCTGCTGACCCCATTAAACTATGCAAAGGTAACTCAAGATCCTCCAGTAGGTAGGACAGAAACCAGTTTATATCATGGCCAGATGGTACCTTTCGGTTCTTTTACCAACGTTTTCCTTCAGGTTAAACAGTTCTTCTCCCTTTCCCACTATTTATTCTTAATACATTTATAACAAGTAGTTATAAATTCAGATCCTTTCTCATGCAGGCCCAATGATTAAAGGCGTTTTAGGCTCATTTGCATGACAGGTTACCCATTATCTTAATTGTCATTTTACAGCATCTGACCCATCCTTTTTTTCCTCCCATTTATTTAGTATGAAAAACCAGATTTTAAACACTGTACTCCAACGCAATGTCGTTTTAACACTTCCCTGTCTACAGCAAATATTTTACCAATTGCACTCTGTGGGCAAGCTGCACTCGTGGCTAGCAGTCACCCTGGGACCAGCTCATACGCCCAGGTCTCATTTCGTGTGTCCAGCAGATGAGCTTCAAACTCACAGCAGAAATCTTCCGATTCCTTGATTACATGCCCCATACGTCATACTACTGGATTTAAATTCCGTGTCTGTTACTGCTGCCCTCAAAGTCATCCAGCTTTCCTGCACGCTGCGATGACAATGTCTTCTTATTTTTTATCCCAGCAAATGTCACCTACGCTGGTATGTTTTGCACCAGAAGAACTAGAGCAAAACACATTCTTAAACAACTTGCTACTACTGCTTCCAGTATTGTTTTCATTTTCTGTCCTCTAGCCAATTACTATCTCAGTTTACGCTTCCCATTTCAAGATTTTTACCTCCTCAGCCTCATCCCAGACGACACCGCACCGTGTGCGGGGTGTCCGTGCGCCGGGCCTGCCCACGCCTCTGTGGGGAGGGGCTGCTGCCAGCCACTTCCAACCCGCCCCACCACAGCGCACAGCTGAGCCCGTCAGCCGGGCTGGGGGGAACCTCTGGAAAAACGCGTTCAAGAAAGGGCGAAACGCTACCTGGCAGCGAGGAAAAAAGGGCGAGAGGCAGCGCCGCGAACGGCAAGGCCGGAGAAGGAGGAGGGGAGGAGGCAGTGCAGGCGCCGGGGCAGAGACGCTGCCGGAGCGGCCATTTCCCTGCGGCCCGTGGAGAGGAGCCACGCTGCAGCAGGGAAACCGAGTTTTCATTCGGTTACCGCTGGATCGTTTCGCAGGGGACCCTGCCTTTTGTCTTTCATACTACATGTGCAGTCCTCTGGTAGTTGTTGCTAATTTAAGAAATATTTAAACAAATTTTGAGGCCTCCTGTATTTCAAAACCCTAGAGCTTTTCAGTCAAGTTCTGCTTCACAATTTCACACACGTTTCTACATATGCAGGGAGAAATACTTAATACCAGCATTGGTTACGATAGCAACGCCATCAGTATTGACCCGCAAAAAACAGTGTTCGGTTGAAAAGCTAGAAATGTCTTCATTATTATTTATTTATTAAGGGTTGTTTCAAAAAAAGACCAAACAACTTAGAACTACCATATGCATCAAGGCTCAGTGACACCCATGATTTTTCTGTCCCTTTCTCTAAAGTAAACTCCTCAAAAATTTCTCAAAGAGGATCCAAGGCCATTATTTCATACGCTGTACTGCCTCTCACTTACAAATGCATGATTCCTGCTGATTCTCCAAAACCTGCCAAGACAATTTACATCCCTCAAAACCTACCGGAGTTGGTCTACCAACCACACAAACACTAACCATTAATTTCACGTTGCTACATATTAACGGATACTAGAAAAAATATGAAAAACTAAACAGTTGCTAACTGCTAGAAAAACTGCTGCACACCAGTTCCTAGCCCTCAAGGAGCGCTGGTGTGAGCTCGCAGAGCTTCTGCTCATACCTGAATTTTCCATGGAGTAATTAACTCTGAGAGGAAACAGTCTTGATAGAATTAGAAATGCACAGCTTGCCAACACACCTCTATCAGTCACTATGCTACGTACCCCCTAGCAACATTCATGAATCCTACACATAGACACAACAGTAAGCTACATATTTCATCTAACTCATCTGAATTCAGAGAGAGTCAATAAAAGGGCAAATATCATTCTTAAAATAATTGTTCTCTCTGATCTCTCACTCTTGATGATCAAGGAGCAACATGCACTCATTCTGGGGAATGAGCAACAGGTCATCTTTCCCTTTACAGATGTTTCCATTCTGTTCTGCCTGCACCAGCTATGCTTCTTGCACAATCAAGTTTCAGAAATGAAAAAATGTATCTCAGATTGCCTAGCTGATTAACATCGTTAGAGCACATACCAATCATACATAGCAATCTAAGTACAGGTTCAGAAAAATTTCTCTGTGTTTTTGTGTTCATACTGGACTTGATGAACGGTTTGCATGCCATCTTCACTTTGCCTTTCTAAGGCCCAATAAAACATTATAGAATTAATCAGGATAATATCCCTCCTAGACTATCTTCAGGTTTTCATGCTGCAGAAGTGCAGCAGAAGGCTAGGAAGAGACACTGTTATAGGTATTTCTTAATAAAGGTTTCTGCTGCTGCCTTTTTTCCCCTCTTTCTTCTTCAAGGATCAGGTTTTAGTATTATTTTCCTTTGTCGTCTTTAGCTTAAAAACTGGACAATTTATAACACAACTCGTACCATATTGCCTGCGTTCAGATCAGAAAGATTTGATTCAGCTGGATTTGCCTCTTTAAGAGACATCCAGCAACACAGGTGTAAATAGCTATCCAGCTAAATATGGTAGTTTTCCTAAATCAGATTTATATTTTGTCATCTCGATTAGAGAAATAGCAAAGTCCTACGACTAGATTACCTGGCTGCAGACAAGAAAAGAAGAAAGGAAGAAAGCAGACAAAATACCTATTTTTCTGTCTGAACTCCAGAAAGAGCCTACACCCTTTCACACTCCTACCTTTCTGTTTGTCTATTTTCCTTCTCTGGCAGAGTTCACCATTAACATGCAGTGACCAGTCTTTACTAAGAAGCCCTACTCGGTGCTCAGAACCATCTAAGAGTGCCCCTCAGCCCATCATTTTTTCTCTTTATGGACAGCAGAAAGAAATGGGGAGGAAAGAAAGTGAAAGAGAGGGAAAAGTATGGATCGTAAAGCATGGCAAAACACACTAGCACATTCTTCCCACAGCAACTTTTGAAATAAGACAGAATACATTTTGGATTGATTTCCTCTTCCCCTCATCTGTTTAATAAACATATTTCTCAGAATTATACTTATAGCCTTTCTTGCTTTGAGAATGCTCTCAGTGAAGAAGTGTTTACAAGAGATGAGCTAAGAACCAACAGAATTAGCTTTCTCTCTTCTTAATTTCGCATTATTTAGGTTTTTCAGAATATCTTTTAAACCACAGAGAAAATATTTCTTTCTTCTTTACTGAATTCCAGAGAGTAAGAGAAAGTATGTCTGCATTACTGTGACATACAGACACCGCTTCTAAGTAGGCAGCTCAAGTGCTGCTAAAATTAACACAGCAGCTACACAGAAATGCACTTTATCTGTTTAAAAAAAAAAGAAAACAACAACAAAAACCCAGGGCAAATACTCAGCTAGTTGAGTGAAGTGCAGAGTGCAGGGGGTTAGGAATAGTGAACTAGCCAGCCTGTGTAACAACTGTAAGAATTATCATTGCAGCAGTATAGGCATACACTATAATTACCTCAGTTTCACATAATAACAATTAGTGCAGAAAAAAAAAGAGAAAGAAGAAGAAAGAAAATAAGAAGAAAGGAGACACTTTTAATTAATTAAATTTGTTTGTTCTATGTATAAATACTACCTTACCTAATCAGAAAATAGAAATATCCTCCACCTCACTTCAGATCTACTAAGGAAATAACCACCCTCACAGCAACTATCCATTAGCTGCAGCCAGCTCAGCTGTAGCTAATTTAAAGAATCACAAGCACAGCAGTATGAAATCAAGAGAACTTAGGCAACTGAAAGTACTTTAACTGTAGAAGAGTTCAGGTATCTTTAGTTTTATTTCTGTTGTGTGTTCCAACTGTGAGATAGTAGTTAGAAAGACTGTTATAAAGTAGCCCCAAGAAGTTTAATTAGAAACCCCATGTCTTTCCAGAATCTGGGATTTTTTTACTTCATTTTAAAATAGATGTTATTTAACACCTAAAAAAAATCACTTTAGTTCCTTTCAAGTCACTCCGTTTGTGACACAGGAGAAAAAAATTACCGGAGTTTTGATCTCCTGAATCACAATCTACTGAACCACAAGAATAACTTGTTTTCAAACCTTACATAGTTTTCTTTAGGTAATTCAATTCTGAAATTTCATAAAACATATTACCAGATGCTAGAAGTGGAATAGGGAGAATAACTGGGTAAAAATTATGGGAATACAGCTGAGTCTAAAGCTGCACTAACTTTAAACACACTCTGACAGGGCTGTACAACACAGGAAGGCACTTCTGCTCCTTCAGATTAAGCTGAGCTGGGCTATCATCTCTTAATGGTAGGTTGTTGACTTGATGAAATTGTTGCCAACATCCGCAGACTCTCTGCCTGCTTTCTGAAATGCCTCCTTAGTGCTATTTTGTCTACTGACCAGATTCTTCTGGCTCTCTCCCTTCTTACCTACTCTCACAAGCACCATAGAAATGGTCACTAACCTCTTCCCTCCCTGAATGCATTCCTCCTCAAGTCAGAGCTCCTCTCACGATATAAAGATCCAATAGTGCAAAACCTACATTATAATATTTTAAAGCATGCAAAATGCATCCATTACCTGCTGAAATGTAAACTTTGGGCAACAGTTCTTGGGGTGACAACATAAACATATAGGAGAGATTTCAAAAGTAGACTTGCTGGTTTGCAGAAATGATCTGCTAATCAGGTCAACCTGATTTTTCATGCTTGGCACCTGGAATTGAAACAGGGGGCAGAAGGTTTCTGTGAGCGTCTGCGTGCAGCCTTCCTCTGTCACCTGATCTGACATAGAGGGACATGATGTGTCTCAACACACATACATGACTGGATCATCGTCATCCTGCCCATTACAAGATTTTCATCAAATTCTTCCATGAAGGGGATTTAGTTCTGAGGGGAGGGGGCCATTCCCAAAATGCTGCCCTATGAAGAGGGGATGTTTCTCTCAAATATTTCAATCACTGGAGCATTTTCACAAAATAATTAAGTGGGCCTTGAGATTCTATTCCCAGCCATGATCTGCCTAATACGAAGAACAATAATGGCGAAAAGAATATACTGGAAAGGCAGTTCTGCTGCAGCCAAGTTGGAGAATTTTACATGGCTATTGTATCTTCACATTAGACTGAAAATTGGAAAGAATGTAGTTCAGGAGCTAACTGAGTTCAGGGATGGATTGCTCAGACTTGGGTCAAAATACATCTTTCATCGAGGAACTGGTCCTGGACTGCCAGTGCTTTAGCCAATTAACAAAGTTCAAAATGAGCTGAACTTCACTACAAGTATTCTTTTTATCTATTACGTCACATGATAATCCTAGTGGTTTAGAAGCCACAAGTATCAGGCTAATGTGTCAGAAAATCAGGAGCTGCTTTAAGTCTTTATATCAAGGCAAATTTTCACAAATCACTTTGGCACAAACAATCGTATCTCAAATTAAGCAGAAGTGCTTCAGAAAAATGCCCATCATAGGCTGTTGGGTAAAGAGGTTGGAGAATCTCCCTGACAAGCCTTTGAAAGATCACTATGAGACTCTTCTTCGACTCTGGCATAATAAATGTATGCTATCCCAATGAGGTTGTAGAGGTTTATTTGATTTCAAATGTCGTATTGGTTGCGTAGTACTAATACCACAGACTGGAAATGAAAAACATCTAGCACTATCACCACTAAATAATTTATTCAGACCTTAATGTTGTCTGTATAATACATTACTCAAAACAGACTTGTTGCAGTGCCAGCATGTATTGAAATATTCCCAATAGGAACTGATCTTATAAATCTGACCTTGCTTTTTATAACAAGTCAATGTAAAGAGAGGAAGGAGAACAATCTAAATGCTGTTTAACACCTTCAGAATCTGTTTGAAAACAAAAATGAAGAGTAATGTTTTCCTAGATAACTCATTCCATGTTTATCTTAATGAAGGCAAAGTAAGCAACAGAACAACTGTGGAATGGAATTACAATAAAATTTTTTTTTTTCAGACAAAAAGGCACAAAATCAGTTTTCATTTGGCTCAGTGACTATCCTGTATTTGAAAAGAATGTTACATATTCATTTCATTTATCATTTAAAGTCAGATAATCAGGAAGTCATTATGTGGCCTACACTGGGCAGCTATTCGATTAGAGCATAATTGAACACTCCGTAAAGCAGCCAAAGCTGACAGGTTGGGAATGCATAATATCCTTCCCATGATATTTTGAAGCAGGGGAAAACTGTAGGAAAATCATTGTCAATCAAAACCTAACAACCTAGTGAGAGAGGCTGGAATCTCTGCTACTTTGAAAACAGAGAGCCAACTTTATTTTGTAAACTACTGAAACATGTGCTTTCTGTGTTTATCAAATTATAAGACTTTGTTATTAAAATATTATAACTAAAACCAGAAGACTCCATTTGGCCCACCTATCTTTGTCATTTATGTGAGACAAACCAGCGATCAAATACAAAAATAGGAGGAAAGGTTAGATTCACTAGCACAATGTTTTAAACCTGGCTTTGAAATGTGCTGACTGCTGAGAAGAGCTATTAACAATGTGCACACACACAGAGAAAAAACCCACATAGCTTGCAAAAAAATTGGCTGTCCAGTTGTTGAGTATTCAAATTACTGTTCAGTGTTGTAAGAGGCTTGAGATTAAAACGTTATTTTTATTAAGAGACTTGAAACTGTATTTCCAATGAATAGCAATATGTTTTCTAATTAAAAGCCTGTTTGCTTCCCAAAATTATCAGTATATATTTCAGTAGAAACTTACAACTCCTTTGGTAAGCACCTATGCATTTTTCTGAGTATCTAAAATATGCCCACGCACGTAGATCACTAATGTGCACATCACTGTTCTATCAAAGATCAGGGAAAGGCCTTAGAGTTGTAGCTTTTACTTGCATAAATATTCTTGTATCACTAGCAAGCAGAATAATAGGGCTAGCAGATGACATCTAATATCACTGAAATGGATACGTATGTGTTCCAACTATTCGTGGGAGACTAAAAACACTTTTTAGACCCCAGCATCTTTGAGCAGCTGTAGCTGCTATCATGGAAAGCAGATGTCTTAAACTTTCCCGACCGTCCTTGAAGACTGTGCTTCTCAGCCTGTCCGCACAGCACTGCATGTCAGAAGATGTTGGAAGGTGGTCATGAGGTGATAAAAAGAATATATATGCAGTACCTTTCTACATGCGTATGATTAAACAAAATGGAGGAAAATAACAACTGACCACTGAAAGATTACTCTAATTTCTGCTTGGTTGTCACAATGGTTTTCTTTTTTCTTCTTCCCAGAAAGCTAAGTGTATATGCCATATGAGAAAACCACATGAGTGGGAAACACAAGCAGGAAGCTCCTCACGTTATCCACACAACACAATAACCTCTGATAACCACCATCTTAAATCATTCCGCCTACTGCCACTAACGAAGCCTGGGAATATAATGGAGCCTTTCAGCACGAGCTGTAAATCACTTGAGGTAATTCAAAACCCAAGGGGGGTGGTATCCCAGCCTAGGATAAATCCAGGCATTAGATGCCTTCCTTTAAAACAAAGGCGACATCTTGAGCTCTTTTGTGGGTATTGTGTCAGGACCTGGAGGGAAGAAAAGTACTGCTTCAGGCTGTACTCCATTAACTCCCCACAGTTGCCAAACCCCTTGGGGTTTGCAGTGAAATTAGCATGTACACTAAATTCTATCATTTCGCTCCATGGCATTTATCTATTAAATGTATCACTGGCTGTATGTTGGCACAGAGGGTATGCATCAGGGGGGCTGGCATCCTGGGAGAGCACCTTGCCTCAGTGAGGAAAAGGTCTAGTGTGAAACGGAAAGGAAGAAAGAAAGGAAAAGCGAGGAAGGAAATTGCTTGTAATGTATTCTCTCTAATTCTTTAACATTAAAATACTAACAAATACTAACTATAAGTTGTTCATGAGATTCTCTAGAGGTATTTCACAGAAGATCAGCACCTGATTTACAGAAGGAACAGTAAGATACTATATTTAGCCTTCAATATCAGTTTATAATTATTTCCGTATGTGTATTTATGCCAATTAACTTGTAAACTTGCAAATTTTCTAATCCAACATAAAAGTCATAAAATTACTGCAATCTTTCTAAGCATTTACCTTTATTTGACTTTCCTCACACTTTTTTTTCTCCTTGCTGCCTGGCTTTTTGCCTTCTAATGCTAACAAGCACAAACAGGAGTAAATCCAGTGGAGCAGCACTAAATTGCATTATTCTTCCAGAGGTCATCTCTCTTCTCTATTTAAGGAACAGCCTAGGGTTTGCACTCCGCTGCATTATCCCAGCTTTGTTACCTGACACTACAAATCTTCAGAGCTGCTGAGGATTATAGCCAATGAGGAAAGAGTGGAGAAAATTAAACTAAGAAAACAAGAATTACTTGTCAGACATTTCAACTTTTCGTACGTTTTGAGTTCTGCAGCCAAGTTAAAATATTAAATGATGGGAATTTTTTATTTTATTTTATTTTTTGGAGTTGGGGACAGGACTGTACTATAACTAAATTTGAAGGAAACATCATTAACATTCGAAGTAAATGTTTGCACAGAGACATTTCTTTTGCCATCTGACAAACTAATTCAACTGGAAGAATTTACTGACTTCTAAAAAAATCAGTTCTTGATTTTTTTAACAGCTAAAATAAAAGGGGCACAGAATGGTCCTATGATGATGATTAAAATGGTACAAACAGTATGAACAATAGTAAGGTATTTGTGAAAATTATTTCACCAGCAGGTCTTCTCTTATTTAATAGATTCCACAGCTTCCTTTCATGAGGTTATATGATCCACCTGGATTCCTGAGACCAGCCCAGAGCAACTTTGCCCCTTGGTTTAGATTAAACAAATGTATTTGTAACAGTAGAATGTCCCTCTTTCTGTTGACAGCATCTCTCTATCTCATGTTATATTGGCATATTTCTCTGTTTTTTATCAGAAAGCTTATTATTAAATATCTACTCAAAATGAGATCCTGGAGCCTGGGGAGTATAGACGTTTCCAAAGTTCTTAAGGGGCTACAAAACTTTTCAATGCTCCTGCTTCTAGAAAGGGCTGACTCGACCCCAAATACACACCTGAATGCAACAAAATCTTTGGGTAGTTTTCCATTTAGAGATGACACTTGCAACTCAGATTCATTTCCATCTAAAGTTTAATCATAAATTTGTCATAAATCATGAAGCACCAGTAAGTTACATTTCTTTTGATTCCTTCCCTCAAGCTCCCCAAATAGGAGAATATTTGTAAAAACAAATTATTTCAGCTGCTGTACAGCATCAAGTTTTATAAATGAACTGGACATCTTCACAAATTCCATAGGGTTGCCCCTGCCTTTCTTCATTTTCATTCAATATAGGCTTCTGTATTGCAATTGCATTTATTACTCATGTAATGTATAGTCAGAATATGCACACAAGGTTTACAAGCAACAAAATTCATTTGCCCACAGTGTGAGTCAGGTAAAAATAATTTTGTATTAAAAGTAGTACTAGAATGGAGATATCAGGATGCTGATAAACATATCTGGAAACATTGTAAAAGTCTTAAATAAGTTCCATGATGGTATTCTGGAAAAAAATTAGCCCTTCAACTGGTCACAGTGTTGTTGAAAAGATAGAGCTACATTTCCCAGAAAAGCTGCACACCCCTCAAAAGCTTGAAATATTCAACTTAAGGGTGTAAAATGGGAAGCTATAATGTAAGTAAGATTCAAAGAGTGCTCCAACATGTGGCTTTATGGGATTTTCAATTATAACTAAAATAACTGAAGATGTAAACAGAGACAGAAAAGACTGTACCATCAAACATCTGCTTCATAATTATTTGAACAGCAGAATGCTTATGAATCTCCCATCTATTTATAATCCTGGCATATACTGAAATCTCTCATTTTGTTTTAGTCTACTTGGAAGGATACTGTTCAGTTAAAATATTACTCCCCATACTGATATGTTGTGTTTACTCTATGAGATAATAGCCTACTCTTTGAGACTTGGTTACATGCTGTTTAAAGTTGTGATTTTAAGAAATTATGTAAGAAACCACATCTGGTAGTGATCTACATCATTCATTATCTAAGGTTTTACAGATTGGTATCGCACAACATGAACATCTTTATCTTCTTATCTGAAGACAAAATGGAGGCCAGGACTGTTGCTCCCAAACACATCTTTAACAGTAAGCTGTAAAATAGAGTGTTCCACATAGAAATGTATTTTAAAGTGAAACCACGTAGAGCATTTTTTTCCCCATAATTCATAAAATTAAAAAATAAATGAAGTTGGAAGTGACTCATTATCACAGCTCTCTATTATAATCAACTTTAGTCTAAAGAAATGTTATCACATACAAAGTTAACTCAAGCAACTAAGTCTGTCCAACAAAAAAGGAAAAGATGAAATTAATTGAAGAAGTCATTGAATTTTAAATCCTTCCAATGAATTATTGGAGTCTGAAAACATCCGAAATGGTCAGAAAATGCATGGGCACAAGACCACAACTTTGAAGGTGGCATCATTCCACCAGATGGTTTTACAGTGGTTTAAGAAAAGATTTCTACCTTTTTATTTTTGAATGTGAGACAACCCCCTACCCTCTTACCTCATCCCTCTTTCCATAAAGTGTATAGGTAAAATTTTCATTTAGCATCTTTAGCAATCTTACATTTGGTTTGAATAGTACATTTTCATTTCATTCATCATTTAAAGACAGATAATCAGAAAGTCATTACATCGGCTGACACCAGGCCCTCCGCTCGATTGTATTGTAATTGAGCACTGCAGAGCGTGTGCCAGATCTAATGGATAATGAATATATTATGTCAGCAGAACCGCCTCAGCAAAGCTCCTGGGGAATCAGAGGGGGCTACTGCAGTGACATGTAGGGTCACAGATGTTGTGCTGATTTACTGATGGAGTGATTGTGTAATTAGGTAATCAATGGTGGGTAGAGGACTATATGTGGACAGCTTATTTTACACAAATAAAGACCATATGAGTACGAGGCTCATGTTTTGGACAGTGTAAGACTATATTTTGGTTTGGCTTAATTATTTGTAAATTCTTGATGATACATTCCAAAAGTCTGAGGGTGGAAGGCCAGCAGTAGAGGTCTGACTCCAATTCATACACTACAGTGACCTATTTTCAGAAACTTTTTACAATATTACCTTTGTAATTTAGAAATCTCACATTTTCTGCCTCGATTAAAATAAAATTCACCTTGCTTTGGGGTTCAGCTGTACTTGTACTACAGCTTTTAACATTTCATGCAGAGGTAAAAAGCAGTCCTTGCGATAAAAATGTGAAACATCTCTAAGCATTTGCTCTACATTTACTCTGCTCTCACTACAAGCATTTAGTAATGTTTACTTTGTTCTGAATGACAGTACTTTAAAAAAATAAATGTAGAGGGAGAGGGTTCATATCCTAAAATATTGTTATAACCATGATGTATGTTTGTGATAAAAGTGGCTGTTAATAGAAAAACATGTTACTTTTTTTGAAAAGTCAGATGATTGAACTCTTTACTAATGATGATAAATGATTACTAATTCACATTTCTGTCTTTTTCCTAATGTAGACTGACTGTATAACAGCGGCTTCTCTCTAAACCACACCCCTCTCTCTTGTTCCATTGTATGACTGACACTTGGCTTCACGTACCATGCTCAGCAGAGGTCTGTGTAATCCAAGCACTCTCCAATGAGGGAATATGCCTGTCTGGTTCCCAATCACGTTAATGACAGTGTCTCGGTTGGGTTTTCAGCATCCATAGGAACTTCCCTACGGTGTCTGTGACAACAAGTTGGGGTTTGGCATCTGTGAGGGTTTCCGCCCAGGAGTCTGTGACAAGTTTGCAGTGACGTGGCTCTTCAGGGAAAAGCATTATTTACTCATTACTCAAAAATATACAGTAGGGAGAAAAAAGGTATGAACAGGCAAAGGCCAGCAGACACAGTTATCACTTTTACACGAGTTTCTTTCATCCATGGTAAAGAGAAGCAGATGGCTTCTCCTTCATTTTTTACCTTTCTCCCTCTATAAGCCTTTGCCAAACTGTCAGCTTTTCACTGACAGCATGGGCAGTCATTTACTCAGTTCCCCTATCTTTGCTATGGACTTGGGATCTTCTTTGATGCCAGGCTTTAACCCTGGAAAGAATAATCCATTCTAGCCGGAGGGAAGCCAAATAGAGAGCATGCCTTAACAAAGCAGGACAAATCCTTTTTTTCTCTTCCCTACTACATTCCTTTTAGATTTCTTTTTAGGCAATGTAGGTAGTAGGTAGACCGCAATAAAGAAGCAAATGGAAAAGCGAGGCATGTTCATAACAAATAATGCAGATTTTTCTCAGTTTACCACAATCAGAAATTTCATCAAGAATGATATAATTTCAATTCTAACAGATGCTTTTTCCTGTACTCTCTTCGGAGCTATACAAACCTCTGGACTGTGTTGTAACAATTTGGGCATATGCACTGTTATATATCAAGTATTTCTTTCCTATTTAAGGATGCATATATAGAGTATGCTGTGTCTAGATCAACCTAAACTTCATTAAATATTACATGGTTTAACACTTCCTCCCTCTCCCCCAACTCCCGGTCTTGTGCACCCTTCACTAGCAACTACATAGGTTAGTACCTAGAAAAAACCCAAGCTATTACTTTTCCTTACATTTTTCCATCTATTTGCCCACTTCCTACACCCTACTATGAGATGAGTACTCGTAAGACCCTCATGCTGCAAATCCTTCACTGCTATACATTTCAGTAAAGAAGTATATAATATCTTGAAGCTTATTGCTTGGTCATTGATTACTTTCCTTACTTAAGGCTTTACTGGGCTAAATGGTGAATTTTCCTTTTTTCAGCTCCTCCTTTAATAGAAAAGTATTCCCTCCTCCCAAATAATCTCTATTTTTCAAGAGTCCTGAGAAGTAGAACAGGTACACCTGCTATTTAACAGGAACAGAGAGAGATTTGCTAAACCAGGCTTCCAATGCAAGACAGCAGCTCTTCAGTGCTTAACTGTGAAGAGCCTGGACAATACCTGTCAAATATGTATCTGCTTGGATTTTTTTCCAGACTGAATTTCACAGTCCCCAGACTCTACAAAGCCGTCAGTGCCAACCTCTTTCTGAAAGTAGGACTATCCTTCTGTTACAGAGTAGTGACTAATGTAAACAAGATTTATACACTGACTTAAGACACTCAAAATGTCCTTGGTACCATTAAGGAAACACTTTAAATCATGTTGTTTTGGTTTTGTGTGTGGGTTTTTTTGTTTGTTTGTTTTGTTTTTTTTAAATAGCATAGCCCAAACTATCCCTTGCAAGGCCAGAACACGCAGAATCTGTGTTTATATTTAAGGTACTGTAAAATTTAGCCTTTTTGCACATCAAAATACTTACCACTATTGTTTAACTCTGTTCTCAAGTAAGGATATTTCTCTCCATTATCAAACCTTGACAGAGATTCTACTGTAATTTCAGAGGAAAATCTAAGGGAAAGCTTAAGTTTCAAAATAAACTACTTATTTTTATTCACAACATGACTAGGAGATATCAACCATTTTTAAACCAAAAGCCCTGAAATCTCTTCAGGGTTATCCAAGTACTGAGCATGGGCAGGCTAAAAAAAAAAATTCAAAAGTCACCATACACAAAGAGGATTTGCTGGCAAATACAGACCAAACTAAAGCTTTCCTTAGTATTCCGGCACATTCAGGCTGCAAGGAACTCCTCAGGCTATCCTCAGAAGAGGTAATACCATTGTCAAGGGGAGGTAATGGTTTTTGAATGGTGTCGGTAATGTTGCAGGATATATATGATGATAATGAGATAAATCACTCACTTCTAAAAGATACTAGGAAAGGAAAATGTGTATTTATTTAAATAATTAACTTCATTCAAGCAGCGTCTAACTACCTCACAAAACTGCCTATCTTAAGTACTTTACGAGTGCTAAGGGTCAAGTCTGAAATCAAAAGTAAACCACCTCATCCCTACAAATTTCTCCCCCCCGCCACCATGAATTCCATAGATCTTTTTGAGTATCTGCAGAATCTCAGGATTACCCTGGTGCCAGACCCTCCATCTTCATGAGATGGTGAGCAAGCCTGTGCAAGCAAGACACATTCCTCTCTTCAACAATTATCCAGAGTGTACAATGGAAATAAAACCTATCAGAAGCCATTTACCTTGGCACACATGGAATAGTTTTTATTCACAAGGGTTATGCTATTTCAGATCAGTTCTTCAAAAACATGCTTTGATTGTGGGAAATGACAAGTGAAAGCACAATTCCCAGAGCTGATGATTAGGTACACCTCTAACACAAATCAGTAGGATAAGTAAGTTTTAAATATTTTTAAAAGACATACTAAAAATTTCTTATATGGGCTATGTCAAAGCAATAGCAACTTTAAAACTGAAATTTAATCTCACCCTGCTTCAGTTTCCTTATGTGGGAAACTAGGATTTCTTTATTTTTGGAATTAGAATAATGTTACAATGAAATCTTGAATAATGGTTTTATTGATCTTTAATGTTTGCACAGTATTTAGCCCTTTAAAAAGAGCGTAAGAGCAAGAGGGTGAACATTCTTGAAGATATAAAGATATGGCTGGAGCAAAATGTGCTCTGATGCTTTACAAAATCTAGAGGAAAGGCAGCGAAAGATGTTCAGACATGCCAGAGAAGGAGGAGGGGGTAAACAAAAGAAATGTATGGATGAAAGAGAGGAATCTTTCATAACAGTTCCTCAATTCTTAAACAACAGCAGAGAGAACAGTCTTCATGCACTAGAATCTTTTCAAATCACAGAGAAAGAAGGAAGGAAAGGAAAAAAGAGCAGACAAAAGAAATAGATACAAATGAAAAGAAAATGAAACTGAGGTGGATGTGGATAGAATGAGTATAAAAATGTTAACCCTGGCTATTAATATTTCTACCAATGTTTACTGTATTTCAAGTACCTGGAACATACCTTACAAAGCCTTAACTTAAAGGACTCGCAATGTTCTCTGGTAGTTCTTTATTACTATGTTACTTTATTATTTGTAACTTCCGTACTGCTCAGTGTGGATTTTATGATTAAATCATTGACAGTATTTTTGCAAACACCTTAAAAAATCAGGTTTAAAGTGACTTTATCAAAGGACTCAAATGCTAAGCAGAAATAACTTGGAAGTATTATAACATAAAATAGGATACATAATATTAAATAAAGAATTATATTAACAAATGAAACAAAATGTATTAAAATATTACAAGCAAAATAAGATGTTTTAATACTGAAATGAAACGGAATTTAAGTTATTCAGATTAATTGTTCCCTTTCAAAATTTCACCAAAAATTATTCAGTATAAACCACTGAGTTTTCAATAAAACAGCATTTTAAAAGAATATTTTTCCATAAAGATTCTTTGAGCCGATTGTAATTGAAAAACAACTTCTTCTTAAATACTTTTGTATAAACGCAGAGCTTCTACACTTTCAATAATTTCCAATCGTCAATATAGATCTTCTTCCCCTTCCACAAAAATAAAAAGCATTGCTCATTCTTAAATTTAGAGACCTTTTTATATGCAAAAGAAGATATGGCATTTTACTTCTGAAAGAAATACTTGTTCTTGCTAGGCTCTTCTAAGTTTTATTGGATGTATTGATACCTGATGTGTTGAGGCTCACCTTCAGTTTCTATGGTTTCATAAGGGATTATTCCCGATATTGCAGTGTTTGTTGCTGTTTAATAGTAATTTTAATGAGGATGACTGCTCAGTAGTTAATATGTAATGTCCTTAATTCAGCCCTCACGTCACCACATGCTGCCACACCATCCCAAGACTTTTGGATTACCATGCGACTTTATTTGGCAGCTATTTACACTGTGCTGCCAATTCTGTAACATGCTGACTGTCATAAAACACTTCAGTCCTACCTTGTTGCTTCCTTGATGCCATCTATTGTACCCCTTTAGTCCCTGCACAACAGATAAAACTTACCTAGTTCCAGGAAAAAAAATCCAGATCTAAGACATTGTATAATTTGTACATGATAAGGAAATATTTTTTCTCAAGTCTGCCTCTACTGTGTCAGAAATGAAAAATGGATTAATTTACCTCCTACTCATGTCTGAACTTCACCTGAAAAAAAGAGGACATTCTTAATCCTGAAGGATTAATCAGAAGAGAGGAATGGATATTCTACATTTTCTCCCTCCGTTCAGTATCTCTTCTAAGCAACAGCATGCATCGTACATATAAAGTCTTTCCTTCAACTCATATACCCTAAACAGTTTTGTCCTTGCCAGTGAGGAAGAATATACGTTACGACGAAGTGTGCGATAGAGGTGATTTTTAATGGAATTTTTCATTGCTAAGGAAGTAATGATACAGCAGCCTCACAGCACAATGTCTTATTCTAGAGATGAACTGTCATTTCATTCATGTCATTCAAACAGCAAACTTTCCTTCCTTTCTCTATAAAGCCAAACATTCAGCGTTATCATCATCTGAGAACTATAACATTTCCAAAGAGGCCTAAGACAACATTATTGCACACCACAAATCAGTCTTGCAAGTTCAAATGATGAAATGCAAAATGTCAAGCACACTTTTTCTTGTCAAATTGATATTCTTCTACTGTATATTTAATGTACATCTTACGTAACTTCCATCAACTTGCTGGATTTCTTGAAGGCAAAAAGGCAGTTACTGTTAGGCATTTTTTAAAGGCCAAAGAAAGAAATTTTAGAGATATTTCCTTCTGCAAATCCTCCCTGTATAGATTTTGAAAAACAAGCCACCACACAACAATGTCCACAATGTATACCTTCTACAGGACTTACAATTGTATTGGTTTTGGAATAACTTTTCTAAATTTCTGAACATTTTCTCTGAGCAATCTACTTTGAAAAAGCTCTTGTCTTTTTTGCACATTCAAAATCTCATGGCATTCTTGGTGGGGTGTAAGTTGTATTTCATAGAGCTGAAGCATAATGGGGGTACATAACCTATGTTACCCAAGGCTCCACCTCAAGGATCAACTTCACTGTAGATTTCTTGTACTATTTCCATTAAACTGTTAAATATTAAACATAAACAACAAATTCACTATCATCAGAGGTTTTCAACCCACAATTCCAACAAAAATACATTTGGGCAGAACACTACATAGGCACAGAAATGATTTATATTAAATCATTTGCAGGATCTTTGCAATGAGATTCTACTGTTACTTTTAAGATCCAAGGGAGCAAAAGCACTCAAGAACACCTCTGATTTAAGTGGGTACAGTCCCATACACTTGAAGTTAAGGCTGACCATAATTACTTTGCTGAGTTACAAGATAATGATTAAAAATACATTTATACATTGAAACTACTTATAATGCAACCTCAAACAAGCCTCTGCTCCTAAGGCTCCTATATTAACTGTTCCACAAAGACCATTTGCTAAAATTTGTCTCTTTAACTTTTTGTTGGCATAAAAATATAGAATGGTTTGTTGTTTTCTTAATTTCCATCTTAGAGAATGTGGTGAGGACTTAAGAAAATATATTTTTTTTCTGTCTAACCTCCATTAGAATATACATGCTAGATTTGTGCTTTATTTATTTCTTAATTTCTGTTTTACATGGTGGTCTAAAAGCATTTCACAGGTGTTTGCTGGAACTCATTAGACTATTTGGAACTCCTTCATGCTCTCTAAAAGGCAATTAAAATGTGTCTGCAAATTACCTCATGTGGTCTGAAGCACAGCTGCCTCTCATCCCCCTGTTACTACGCGGTGTGTCCAAACAGAATAGAAAAGCTGCTTTGATACCTGCAGTTTACAAAGGCAAATCATGCCTTCACGAGTGACAAAAATCCTCTGCATGTTTCTTAAGTCTTCAATGCAATTGTCTTTGTTGCCACAAAAAAAAAAAAAAAAAAAAAAAAAGTTGATAACCAGTTAAGAGCCACAACTAGTTAATTAAGTAGGTAATACAGGCAATGGGAAAACAGCAAGTACTCAAGTAATTCAAAGAGCAATTGCTGCATACTTAGAAAACCTAGGTATGGGCAGGTAAAGCATATGTGATTCTAAATGGTAAGATGCATGGGATAGTATTTCTATTTCTTGTTTCTGCTTAAAAGGGAGGGGTAAAAAAATCCATTATCCCATCAGGTGTGCTTACAGAACTTATTATCTTTCTGCAAATATCTGGCAATTAAAAACTCAGTTTGAGTTTCTATTTTAGCTACTTTTCAGCGAGATCAAATTCATTAAAATAAAGAAATTTTTTACTTCTCTTTCAATCCTTACTGAACTGCCCGCTTCATTAGAAATTCTGCCTGAATAAAGACTGAATGAAAGAATCTTAAACCTTTTTTGTTTCAATTGTTTTGTCCACTCTATTTTACTTTTTTAAATGAGCTATTTATGACACTGAACGTTTATATTTTCCCATCAGATGCTGACAAATTAAAGTAAAATTCAACAAGTTGTTTAATCACTTGCTTTACTATATGCATTCGGCAGTTCCAGAGGAGCATGGTGTTATTTAAGTCTAAAACAAAAAGGTTCATCTCCAACATTTTTTTCTGGCCAGCTGCAGAAAAGAAAAGGCATGTCTGGCCTTTTTTATACTCTGGGGGTAACACAGAGTCCAGAACAGCTTCCAGGCTATAGCCCCATCCTCATATCTCCCTTCTGTTCCAAATCACTACCATAAACAGCAGCGAGAAGGGCTGCAAATCCTTTAACCTTCCTTGTATCTTCAGTACCCATCACATCAAATGTACTTTGAGCGCGAATGATTGCCTTGGCCCTTTCCAGCTATAGCTGATCCCTCATCCCACCCCCAATATTTTCCCACTTTTTCTCCCCCACTGAGCTGTGATGTCCATTTAAGCCTCTGTAGTCACAATACTCCATTACATCCAGCTGCAAGAATACCGAATGACACATCTGCATTTATTCCAAACAAATTCCATCTTTCCTATTTCTCAGCTTACCCTCTCTCTTTCCTTTCAGTCTTCTCTTAGTCCTTAATACTCATTCCCTTCCTGTTACTTTCTTTCAGTAAACTATAAAAGATGAATAAGTAATTAGCATGCTTTTTAAACAAAGCAACGTCTAGTAGTTAAGAAATAACATACTGTTGCTTAATGGGAGATTTTACATGAGATGTGTCAATTAAATTGTGGGCTCAGTAAGACTCCTGCGAAAGTAGCAGCTGTGGGTCTGAAGGCAACCCTAACTATATTCTACTTTTTAAAATGCAGTCACAGTGAGTGCAGTTCTTAGATTAAACTTCAATTCCTAAGATGTAGAGGAGACTTGCAGATTACAGCAAGATCTATCTTAAGATACAGAAGAATAAAGTATAGTCTAGCATGTAACATACATAGTCATTACACAAAACAGAAAAAATCTTTGGGTGTGATCCCACAAACTCTTATGCGAATCATTTTAGTAGACTCAGTAGGACTATGTACTTAAATATGAACACCCCCACCCCCCACCCGCCATATTTCTGGACCCTGAGTCTTTATAGCACACTTGCAAACAAACAGCACTTTCTTCTCAAAATAGCCTGAAGGATAGCCTTGTCTTTTATGTGAATACAAAGTTATTAGCTTTGTCAGTGTCTTACAAGACATCAAAGTAATTATTTTGGCTCCTGATTTCACATCTGTTTTCAATGATCGGAAAAAGAACTTATTAACACATAACAGTCAACCATCAGATTTACACAATGAAACTTCCGGTAAGCTAAATCATGTACTTGTTTAAAAACTCCTAGAGAGACTCTCTTCTGAATTCCTGCAGCACCTTGTCTAGTCTATATCCATCTTAGCTATTTACTAAATGTATTGTCGTGGCTTATGATGTCATTATGTGAGGTAATTATCATACCTTTACAAACATTTCAGAATCAGAAGAGAAATAAAAAGTTGTATTTCAGTTTTAGAAGGCTGAACGCTTCTTCCCAGTATAAGAATTAAAACTCTAGGAACAGAGAAAGAAATGATTTTCCTACATGATAATTGAGTGCAAAGACATCCCCAAAGCTTTGGAAGACAACTAGTGAAAGCTCTTTTAAAACAGAAGTATCCTGAACCTTCCAGATCTCCTTCTGTGCACAGCTGGAAGGACAGTCAGGCCGAGGCCAAGATGGAAACACACACACTGTTAATTACATTAACTAAACATATTTGTAATTTTGTAAATACAATGCACCCACAGTTAAATCAATGAAATAGTGATATGACACTCACAGTATTATACTCTTCAGAACTGCAGAAATTTTGGGGTGTCATCTTGTAAACTCTTACATGACTTACTCTAGTGGTGATGTCAGTAACATCTCTGAATTTCCTTGCTTTGAATGCATTTTAAGATCCTATCGTTACACTAATAGGAATTTTTTGATTTAATGGTAGCACATGTTATGTCATACAACATTTAATAAAGCATATTTAGTACAGCCAGTACTCAAAATCTTGATACATGTTATATCTGTAGCAAAGCCATGTAGAAGTTTTACTGAGTAAATCTAGAAGTTCTCTACCTATGACTCACTTAATTATCAACTCCATTTGTAGAAGGATGATTCATGTAAATGTCTTGCAGGATCTATTTTTCAATAAAGTAAAATTTACATTTACTTTAGAAACTAAAGATTAAAAAAATGGACAAGAATTCAGGAAAACAGTGTAGATTTTCATTCAGATTTTTTTGTGCTAGAATTTTCAGCAGTGTACTGTGCATATTTTTTCAGACTTGAACAGAATGTGTGTAAGAAAAAACTATTTGCAATGTTCATAACGAGTAAGAAAAAAAAGTTATGACTTCATTATGTTCATCCCTGTCTAGTTACTATTTTAACTTTACCTGCTTTGGGGTATCAGTTAGCACTAGTCTTCTCATCTCAGTTGAACTTTTTGGGAAGTGTGCCATCTTTTACATGTTTGTGTACTAGCTGGAATAGTTGGAGGAACTGTAGCTGCTATGTACCACGAACTCCAGTGAGGCTACTCATCTGCTTTCAATTATGTATTAAGTATGTGTTGAATCATGTCAAAAAGATCTTTTTCTTCATGTAGAATTAAACAACATTTATTCCTCTTCATCCTACAGATGTATCATTTTCATTTCACTACAGACTGTTCCACATATCTCAGATTCTGTTACTGGTGTGTTCTCCCCCGCCCTCTTAAATTGACACCACTTGTCAAACTGATTGACATAACTTAAATAACCTTACCAAATGCAAATTTATAGTGGAAATACTGGAAGAGTTACACATAAGAATTCCAGGTTGAAAAAAAAAAAAAAAAAAAAAAGACCTGATTGCTTCTCCTATGGGGTTCTTTTTTGGTATAAAAAGAGTATATAAACCAAATGTCTGCCACCAATTTTGCACTTTTACAAGCACTAACATTTTAACAGCAGAAATGTTAAATATCAAAGTAATAGATGAGCATTCCACTAGAAGGCAATTTCACTAAATACCACAGGTATTAATCTTTCTGAATCTTAATTATACCCTTTTGACATATTATCCTTATCTGACCTTTCCTCCAGAACTGCATGAATAGATGTGAGATAGGTAGGCAAACTCTGTTACGGTTGCCACCAGACATGTATCAGTTTAATGCAAAGAATGAATGGACATAAAGATGCAGCTCATATGCAGTGCAGGAAGCTATTAAGCCACTATTTTCTGAAAGTTATCATTTAAGTTCTAGCTTTTGTTCCAGGATATTCTATCAGCTTCCCTTTTCTGGCTTTGGTCATGCCACAGAACATAAAGTTTTAATGAATTACTAAAAGTGTAGAACTATAAGATATTGCTGAAGAAGTAAACTTTTTGAACTAGAACCATCCAAGCAACATTTAAAAACAATTAGTAATGGCAGTCCTTAATCGAAGAAACTGAATTTCAGTTGAGAATAGTAAGGGCTGGCAGTTCCAAGATTAAAAAAGTAATGATTCTGCCATTAAGCCACACTTACACCAATCAATACTGAAAAGTATCCAGTTTTTATTAAATCAACTGAATAAGCAAAAGTGGGTAACTTGGGCATATAAGATTTAGGAAATGCTGTGTGAGAAGTATAGCGTAGTGACGATGCACAAGAGATCTGAGTCCTACTCTGACCTTAAGCAAGTTACTTCATCTTCCTTGGTCACAGTTTTCACATCCACATAGATGTTTGAGATATTCTCCCTTAATATCATCCACTTTTGTCTGATGTTCACATTGTTCTTCATGGCATTTACAAATCTAGGGCAACTTTTTATTACATGTTATACAACTTGACACACAAAGTGACGTTTTGCATTATAAATCCTCCGCTGGAAGAATTTGCAGCACTAAACTATGTGTATCTTGCAACAGTTTTATAGCAATCCATGTTCTCCACAAAGTTCCCACCATGACCTGTTATGCAGCGTAAGTACTTGCCTGTACCTCTAATGGCCTTTCATCAGGAAAACACAGCCTCTAAGATATTGTCTGAAGTATCTGAAAGCAGGATGACGTGTTATAAAATAAATAAAATTGTTACAATACTGCATTAAAGCTGCAAGTTAAATATGAATAGTTTCTTAAAACTAACCATCATTAGAAGTAAAGCACGGACAAATTTTTGAGCCAAAATGCTTGCTGACTCAGTCTGAGACTTGTGGTTGATTTTTGAGAATGTTTTCACTTTTTAATTACCTTGTCAGCAGTGTTTCAGATGCATAATCATTCTCATATGTATCATTAAGCTGAACATAGCCTTAAGATGAATTCTTATCAATTTGTGTGCACAATTCTACTTGAGAAATACAGTATCGAGCAACCAAAATAAAAATAGGCTAATTGAAACACAAACGTATCTCCAGAAACACAGACTTTCTGTAAACTGAAGATGTTCTCCTCACTGTTTATTATTTGTATTTTTAACTAGAAATTAACAGAAAGACATGAAATAAAATAAGAAATTACAGTGATGAAAATTATCAACAACTTCTGAGTTGTTACTATATAAATGTGATTTTTTTTAAATACCATACATAAACTGTGTTTTTGCATCGTCATAGATAAGTATGATTATTTATCTGAGACAAATCCATACGTGTCTTTCATAGTCCTTCCAACAATCCCTGTTTCCTGAGTAGAAACCAATTGAATGAATAATATTTGATAAATATTTACTCTGCATACCTGCACTGATTTTTTTTTTTTTAATTTTCTGTTTAAATTTGTATTGCATTAAGAATTGCCATTTTTGCTGGTATTTTGTTCATTCAAAAAGGTCAAACGATTTTTAACTCTGACTAAGTGGCAGGATAAGTGTCCTTGAAATTTGTGATAGTTCGATTGGGGCTGTTGTTCCACTTTGTTCTATTCTTCATTTCCTCTCATGTTTCACTGTTAAAGTGATTTTCATAGTTTATAGCCATGCATACAAGACAATTAAGCAGAGAACTCCAAAGCTCTGCCTGTTTGCAAATGCTAAACAGCTTTAATAAGAGAATATAAAATTGTATCCATACAATCACTGAAGTATTCATAAAAGGCATCTTTTTCAGGATTAAACCTGTTGAATTACATATAATCAGTGCATACGGTGATCCAGTCTTTTTTTCTGAGAAATGTGTGTTTAAATTCCTAATCATGCAATTCTGAGAATGGGGCTTGCTCTTAAAATTTCAAGTGTCCAAAACTGAACTTTCAAATCTGTGAGAAATAGACAGAATGAGGTGGTTGTTTTGCACACATATATGGGAATTATACGGGGGAAGCACATTAAAGACAGTCTTATTTAACTTTAAGGCGCTCCTGAAAGGTATGTTTGTGAAAATGTCTCCCCTAGTATTAACACCAAATGCATGCATATGTAATTATAAATAATTATGTTAATTACTCTAATTAGCTTAATGTGAATTGTGTCTGTACAATTTGGGTTCTATTGATTGTGAAGGTAAGAGGAGATTATCAAAATTGATACAGAGCAATACTTTTTATTGCTCAATGGATTAACTCTCTCTTACATTACTGGTGTCTTACCCAGAGGTATTGTACCTAGTGGATTAGGACTTCAAATACTGCTAGGATACAAAAGCTCTTTACAGTAAAATCCAAGACTCTAGTAATTATTATCCAAGTCTTTCAATGATTTTTTGATGTTTGGGTTGAGCTTTCAGCAAGAAGATTAAAAAAGAGAGAGAAAAAACCCGAAAAAAATATTTTCAGTTGATATAAGAGTCTTCAATGTCTCATCTATTGATTTTCTTCAGATCTTTAAATTCACAGTGTGACTTATATTCCATGAAATAGGGTCATTGACATCTGAAAACGTACTACAAAAAAAATATACACTTCATATCCCATAGACTGAAACGCATAATTGTCTAACGAAAAGGTTATCCAGTGTGTTAAATCCATCACTTACAGAAATTTTTTTCTTGCTTCTAAGTGAACAGATTTTGCTGCATTTTAAGAGAGGAAGAGCTTCATGGTGACTGAAAGAGTCTGTGGGTACTCTACTGTTTGACCATGAGCTTAGAGTGCCTTTGTTCTAATTTTTTTTTTTAATGTAAGATTTTATACAGTGATATCCCTAAATTGACCACCACGGTAACACACTCTGTGGCCTGCAAGTTGCAAGTTTGTATTTCTTGTACTACTGCCTTTCCCATTTCCAACATTTATCAAAACAGGAAATTAAGAAGGTCTAAGATTTAAAGGAAACCCTGAATTATATACTGATGAACAATAGCAGTCAAAAATCATTAGCAAGCTGTTTCACAACCTGATACTGTCTTTACAAAGTGCAAACTCTAAACCAGTACCTTTTGTAATCTTATTTATTTTCCCTCTATAAAATATTTTTTAGTACGTTTTCAAGCTTTTTTTCTTTATGCACATGAAAGCTGTGATGCTCGGTAATCAAATGATCTCTAGAGCAGAGGCTTTAAGAAAAACATGGCATAATGTATGATTAACTTTTCTCCTGCCAGTTGTATTGTAACTGCAAAGTAAATAAAAAATTGCAGGTTTTTATCCAACAAAACCACAAATTAAATAACAGAATATGAAAGGCATTCTAGAAACTATTAAAATAACCAGTTTATTTTAAAGTCATGATCAAACGTATATGCATTTAAGTTTTTATTATTTCCAATGAAGTCAATTAAGTTACTAACATTACTTTAATTTAATCACACATGCATTTTTCAGATTAGACTTTAAATTTCCATTTTTGAAGCAGACTAATTACTGGAAGAGTTTTTTACATTTCCAAGAAATCTTAACTCTTCCTTATTTAATGTAAATTAATAATAAATGAACAATTACTAGACTATTTACAGTAACTTTGACTTGAAGAACGATATTCCAGGTTCTTTATAAGGGTTATCAAAGCTGAGCAGAAGAATGTATTTATTTTGCTTTTTATGTTATAGGTGATCTTAAACTGTGCATTGCAGAATTCATTCATGGCTGGCAATAACCATGTAATCTCACTACTCCCTCACTTTCATGTTAAAGGAGACCTCAACATTGCCTTTACCAAGACATGTAAGCAAATAGTAGATTTAGAGACATGATAAAGAAAAAGGAACCTCCATGTCGGGTATTAACAGTCAGAAATGCAAAAAAAATCAAGTATATTTCATCCATTAAAACCCTGCAGAAACAGAACAATGTATTTTAAAGGCTTTCCTTAAAAAGATCATTTTTATCAAAACACTCATCATTATATTCTACAGGAATTGTCAAAGTATCTTATGCAGTGTAGTTTAATTTAATCCTTTTCAGGAAAGATGGCAATTTTTGGTACTTCACTGTGAGTAAAATGTGATTCCTAAAGGAATAAAATGATGCAATGCAGAGTTTATATTCCTATTCACTCCCTGACTGAAACTCCCAAAAGATGTTAATTTATATCCCTCCAAAAAGAAAACAAAGAACACCCCTTAAAAAAGAAAGAAATGTGGATATCAAAATCCCTTAATAATAGCCTTTCCAACATCCTGAGTTTTAAGTCAGTCAGTATTTAAAAGCAGAGAGCTAGAGAATGGTTTCCATGATGTATCAATTCTATCACAGCCTAATACAGATTTTGCTCAACTTTTGAGGGTTATTTAAAATTTAATAGGGGTGCAAATGTTGACATACCTAACAAGAGGACAACTGGGTTTTTTTCCTGAAAATATTCAGGCTAAACCAATGTTTTCTTCCTACTTTCAGAGGACTCTTGAAGGAAGATTGTCCCTGTACTTCTCAGGAGTACCAAACAGTGAAACTGCCTGAAAATAGTCACCACTGTTAAGCATTATGAGGTAAAATAGAAACAAACATACAAACAAACAGAAAAATCCAGCAACTGCCATCCCAAACACCTTTCCAAACCTTTAGGATCACCATGAAGCCCATACAGCTAAGAAACCACATTCTGGATTGCCTGAATCCTGGAATCTCTCTTCCACTTATTTCAAAATTCAACTTTCTTCCTTGAGTAGATTTACTGCTTTAGAATCTCTCACTTTTTGTGGCCTGAGAGATAAAATACAGTAGTAAAGTAGCTAAAATTACCACTGCAGTACCAACTTCAATATAGATTGTTGCTAGCGATACACAGTTTTTCACTGAGGGATTTTTCATTTTGTCACATGCTTGTGAGGCTCTGACTTGCAGAAAAGGAATGAGACGGCTTTACGCAAGGGCAAACCTCACTGGAACCATTCACATGCTTGGATTTAGTCCTGTGTATACCTCTTGCTGGACATGGCCCATGAAATCTGACTCTAAGTCTCCTGAAGTCTTTGGAACATTTTGTACTGGTTTTAATCGATTTTAGATCACACTTTTATAGACAAGTTGACAGCATCTTAATTCTATACCCCATATATATCTGTGTGTTCATCTATGTCATACAAAGCTTTCATCGAACAGCTTTCTAGTGTCCTGTATCTGAGGAAATGAGTAGTGGAGTCAGTTCAAGGGAAATTATGTTAAAACACAAAAAATTATGTTTTCTCTAAAGGTGATGGAGTTTGACTGTTGGCAGTTAATCTATAATTTATTCAGTAGTACTTTAGCAATAACATTCTGAAGGATCAAATTCTGATCTCTGTAAATAAATACAGTCATTCTGTAAACAGGAGTTAGAATCATACTTTTTACAGATTCCCTGGACTTTTGCTCTGTAAAAGAAAGGAAGACCCAGAGTTCTTCTCTTAAGCAAGACAAACACTATTTTCTGAGTTAAGACAGAAATTAACCTTTGTCTGTTTTGGTTTTGGTCATTTAAAGGGCTTATTAGAAGCCACAACAAAGTAAAATGAAACAAGTTTAAATTAATCAAAGAGAACAATTTATATTGGTTTCAGAGCAGTAATTATTATGCTTCCCCAGTACGGGAAGATGGGCACTTCTGCTGATGCACATGCTGGAAGGACGTATGTCCAGCCAGCTCACATACAGGGTTTGCTGAACACCCCATGAATAAACCCACCTCTAATACCGCTCTTCTTTGTGAGCAATGAGGTTTTTCTAAGCGCAGGCAAGTGAGCTTCAAGTATGGTTGTAACCAGGCACAAAGAAAACAAGGAATGACTGTTCTTATTGATGGGACAATGGGAAATATCCTTTACTACTTTTGGGTAACGATACATTACATTATGGATTGTGTTCAGATTAACACTAGTAGAAAAGCCTGGCAAGAATTTATTAAAAATGGATTTATCAGTGAATAAGAATTCATGACATTTAACTTTAAGGCAAAAGCAACCAGTGCGCTTTGAGTAACAGCTTTAAGTGGATGATTAGCTAAGGGGATTCAACACTTAATAGCCAAAATAAATTACTATAATTATTTTATTACCTATGCTAACTGATTTCATTGTTTTTATCGAAATAACAGCTCCCTAAAGAATAGAATGTTGCTTCAAAGCATCCCAGCTGCAAGCTTCTGTGTTCTCTTGTGGCAATCAAAAACAACAACAAAAATAGCTGTCATTAATAATACTCTTAATAACTATGCTACAGCATCTTAGAAATACATTCCAGATTTGTCTGTACACCTGGACTTGAATATGAAGTTTTCTAGCCACTGGAGGGTTTTAGGTGGAATTAAAATAAATCTGTAAAGCACTTATTAAAATAAACATGAATATTTATGGAGAACAATGGAATGCTTTAAATAGATTTTTAATAAATAAGTGTGTGATTAGTTGAGGAGCCTGAGAAATCTTTTAATTTGACCTTAGAAGAATTATTTAAAAAACTGTATACTTCTGCTTTTGCTTTTACTGTGAAGTGTTAAAAATATATACTATACGCCAGAATGATTTTCAAAGAACCTTACTGAAACATATAGTGAATTTTTATGGAGTTCATCTACATCACTTTTAAGATGCTACCCAGGTCTAACTTTGAGCTAATTTGTATTCATATCAGTCTGCACTGCTGTTCAATACCTGCTGCACACTCCTTTTTCCTAACTTTCCCCCTCTGCAGGCTCCCATCTTACATCCCGCTACAATTTAGAACCTACTGGAAAAACTCCAGTTAGCTACTAGGAACTACAGATGGGACTCATTTTCATCATCTCCTCTTGCACTCTTAAAAAAAATAGTAGCAGTATACAAGAAAGAGTACCGGTGGCTTAATTTGCAGGCAGCATTTTACTGATTTGCACCGGATCTGCTACTCGTGAAATGTGCCCCTTCCTTTCCTATAGTGGTTAACCAGCTAAACTGTGAGGCTGTAAGGCTCTATTATATCAAGGACAAGAGAGCTGAAGTTCTCTATGTTATACAAAACAGAGCCAAAGAATTCTGGGACTGAATCCAGTAGTAAAAATGCGTATGCTAAGAGCACTGATCAACAGCGTATTTTGATTGACCACTCTACGTCCCTCTAATTTCTAATGCCTTAACAAATGCCTAATTCTCCTGCACAGCTGGGGAAACTAATTCACATTATAATTTTTGGTGCTGTTTTTTTGTTATTTTGTGCAATATAATACACTAGTACTATACACATAATTGGACAGTGAGATTTTCTCACTTGTTACTTGTGGGGCTTCAACAAAAGTTTGGGCCTAACAGATGGTACCCTGAGCAGAGCAAACAACTACCTATGGTACAGCTCATCGTCACTTTGTCACAAGAGCTGGGACTTTAAATCAAATCAAGAAATGAAGACTCGCAGAGTCACAGAAGTAACACAAGCTACAGAAAGGCCCACTGAGCCACAACATTTCTACTGGTGAGATGAAATGTGTGAGTCTCAGTCCACATTACGGAAATCCTCTGATTACCTCAACAAAAAATATCGAGTCTAGAATCTAGCCTAAACTCCATTTTGAGAGACAGTTCTCAATGTGCTGATAAGGCATCAACCTGGTATCACAAGCCCAATGAACTGGTTGTAAAAATCAGTACATATCTCCTTACTGTTGTAGAACCAAAAGAAAAGAGATTTATGAACTTTCAGCTAGTGTGCAAAATATTGCAGAATTTCCTCATATTATTTATTAGTGGTACCACTGATCCTAAAAACTGGCAAAAAAGGCTTAGCATGATTCCATTTCTTTGTTTTGTTTTTTTTTGTTTTGTTTTCCAAGGAAAACAACTTTCCTGAAAGGAAAAGTAAAATAATGTATGTAAAAAATTTCTAAATTAAATGACACTGTCATTTGCCAACATTGCTGGCAAAATTGCTGGCAATGCTGTTAAAAAACCCCAGTGTCAATAAAATAAGAACTGGCATTAATGAAGACAAACTTAAAACCCAAACCTTCAAAATCAGGCATTAAACAAGTTATGGGTTCTCAGAATCATTAAATCATATTCACTGTGTGTATCTTCTGACATTTTCAAAGTTAATATTTGGACATCTAACACTGATAAGAATAATATAATCCTCATAGGATTTTAAAAAAATAGTATTTGCATTAGTAGTCATGTCATAACTGAGCATGGAATAGTATGAAGAAAATTGGTTAAATGCTGTTTGGCATATGAAACATTTTTTGCACTGACTTTGGACTATTAAAATGATAATTTCGATGCTGCAGTAATGCAAATGTTTGGGTTTAGTTTCCTTAATTTTGTGCTTTAAAAAAATCTAAAATATCTCTACTGATTACACAGCATATCTACTTGTACTACTGGTATGGGAAACTCCGTGATATCGCAATAGCAGTAAACAAGAGTAAGGAGCACTGATGTTCAAAACCTGATGCTGTACTTTTAGTCATCTCGTACTTTCATTAGACATTGGAAAAGCTGACTTGCTTTCAGGCCTCTAGATCCTTTATCCACTCTAATAAGAAAAAGTGTAGTCCAAGTAAAACAGATTATGCACGACTGTTTAATACAACCTTATAAACTTAGGGCAAAAGAGAGGTTAAGAGGGGGAAGGGGAAAGCAGCCTGGTGGGCGCCAGCCCCCTGCGCCGGCAGGGCTGGCACAGTCACGCTCTTTGGGCAGCTTCCATCACAAGGCCACGCTTCCGCACGGCTTTTTGTGCGACTGCTAAGTGAAATCTGCAAGCGAAACCAATACCCGAACCAGAAACCTTTCCCCAGCAATCAGTTTGAGGTCTCACGGCGGTTCTCTGGGGCCCACGCAAACAGCCATTCTAGCAGAAGTGAGGCAATGGGCAGGCAGCAGCTCTTTGAAGGGCTATTCCCTGGAACCAGCACAGCCGTTGTGGGGCCATTTTGGGAAACAATCTGGATTTAAAAACTCCGGACATTCCTTCTTGCCACCAAAGGCAGTTCTTTTGTTCCTAACTGTAATAATTTCAGTCATTCTGGTTATGATGCAACTCAACAAATACTTGAACCAACGCCGTGGGGAGCAGGGTGAATGGATTAGCAGGGACCCCTGAAACAGAACTGTACCTGAAAATACCACATGATTTTCAGACTCACGCTACTATTTCTTACATTTTAACACTTGGAGTTGGAGTTGCTCTTTCTCAGCACTGGAATTCAATCTCTTTCTTTGAATGCATCTATCAGTCAACAAAATATTCTGTAGTCAAGTTGTCAGCTAATTCAAACTGGATATAAATACGCTTAATCCTACAGCATCTCTTTAGGACAAAATTAACTTCACGTGCCTGAACTGCCTTTTATCTTTCATACAGCATCATCTTCAAATCATTTTTTTCAGTCATCACTTCCAAATCATATCTTTTAATAATTCTATTTAAAATGATTTATTTTTGTGTATTCTCTTCTTCATCTCTGCTGATTTCCAAGACTGTGCATGTGCACATGTACCACAGAAGTAACTTTCCTCCTAATTACAGTCTGTTCCTCTTCTCAGCTAGAGGCACACGGAAGAAAACAATGATTCTGTGACATCAAACTCACTTATGCAGTAATGAACTGTGATGCTACAAATACTTGATTGTAGCAACCTGGAATGAATCACAGCCAGGGAAGGATGACGAGAACAGAAATGCTTTTTCTTATGCACACATCTTGGTAATTAGCCACAGTGGACAAAGGCATGCAACAGCAAACACGATGCTTCTTTAGTTTAAAGGAACTTCATGAATTAAAATCTGTCTGGGAAAGCACATGATCAATAGCACTGCGGTCATTTGCTTGGATGTAACTAAAAACTTTACCCCAAAATTAGGATCCAAGGAGACCGTGGATTTAAAATATCTGTTATATAAACCAGTGTGAAATGGTTGCAATATAAATTGTTTGGCTTGTAAATTTTAAGCCTGGAGGTAAAGACTGAATCATAATGTGATGTAAATCAGTCAAACCCCCAGAACATTAAAGGCTGATTTACACCAGCTGAAGATCTACCTCCATGTATTAAATCAGCCTTTGCACAGAGTGATCTCACATTAGTAATGAACTCACATAGATGAGAGAAACGAGCCCAAGTTAAAGTAAAACAAACCAAGGATGATGCGGGCACATTCAAAAGCTGTTTAATAGCTTTTACAAGAAAGAGGCAACGGGGAATGTCTTGCCTCTGCTGCCATTCATCTTGCAGGAACTAACACTCAAACAGTGTAAAACACAAAGGCAACAAAATCCATCTATTTTTAGTTACTCTTCAGCGCTCTCAGTGACTGCCCAAAGGAAGTCTCCCACTGCCGGCTTGGGTCTGTCCTTCCCAGTGAGATCACTTCGCTTTAGTTACATACCTGTTGTATGAAGAACAGAAGCACACAGGGGAATGCTTCACATCAAGGTTCCTGGCAAACACTTTGTTTAATGTAACTAAACAGTGTCTACTTCAAGGTACAGAGAAATTCCAGTCTTGATCTTACGTAGATATCCAAACCTCAGAAGGAATACAGGTACTTTTTACGTAAACACTTGCCTAACTGATTGCTAAATCCAGTGAGAAGCGGCTCTTTCCATTATTTGTATCAGTTTTAGGTTTACTTCTACTCAGCAACTGAAAAGTATGCATCAAGAAAAATCCAAAATGTGAGGTTAACTGGGATACAAATTACACCAATTATGAATTGGTCAAAAAAGGAGAAGTACTAAATAAGGGAGTAAAAAAAAAGATTAAATAAATAAACCAAACATATAGTTAAGTATTTCTCTAATATTTTTCTTGCCACTTAGTCTTGCCACTTTTTTTATTCTGACAGTCTTACATCCTTCCTCTAATTCTGCCTGAGTGTGAGAACAGATGCAATTCCTTTGCATGGCCATGAAAAAATTATTTCCAATGGTGAACCTTCCTTCCCTCCCCCACCCCCAAAACAGGACAACCATTCGCTCCCCAGGTTTAGATGCAGACACTCAAGTGGTCTTTCTTCTGAGTAACCTTAGATTAATTTCAAAACAGAGGTATGGAAGGTGTCACAGCATCACATTCCCCCTGAGTAACAGCAGGTAGAGATGTGGAGAGTCGGTTTATTTTGCTGCCTTCAGTGACTCCCTCTCTCTGCCCCCACTCCAAACCAAACACCCAGGACTAAAAATCTGAGAAGATATAAACCATTTCAACAGACCTGCTTCTACTAGACATCTGCTACTGCTCTAACTGATTTTAAATTCACCAAAGAGCCTATGTCAAACTATTTATCTTTACACCTTATTTTCAAAGACATGCTCTTACCTAGGTTTCAGTTTAGATCACTGCTGGCTTTAGACATAGCACGCACCTCTGGGAATTACACTAACAATATTGCCGTACTTAAAATTTCATGTGATACCAACATGACTGCATTAGTCTCCAAAAGCAAATGTTTTTAACTAGAGAAATAGAGAAAAAAAGTACAATGCCAAATCCAGAAACTGGGAATGCTGCTATCTGCTAGCAAAATACTAAAGATCCTGCCGTACTGCTTTCTGTATTTCTATAATTTAAGAGTGGTTTAAAAATACAAGAAAAGCAGAAAGGAAACATGAAGAGGCCCAAAGTTTGCATTGGAATAGAAAAATTCAAGTTTCACACCTAACAATAAAAATGAATGTACACACAGGTACACATGTTGCATATATGTATGTACATACTGTTTCTCTAATACAGCTCATGTGCTAACTTGACATGACACTTTTGCTAACTGCTCCGGAAGTACAGCCCAACAGAGCTGTCAGGTACTTTCAGAGTTTCTCCTAGGTTATAACTAGGAGGAATTTAAATGTTTCAGTCTGTAGACCAGACTATTCTATGCCATACAGAGAGACTAAGCTATGGCAGGACACAGTTCTTATGGCAGGACACGTAAGTTCTCATTCCTTTTTATGATCATGATGTATTTCAGGGACACGTAACAAAACACATGGGCTCATTTGGAGCAAGGGAGGGATAGGGACAATGTTTCAGGAAGGAGCTCTGCAAGGAAGCATTGTAAAAAAGAACAAAAGAGGTTGCACTGGTGAAGAGAGACCACCAGCTTTTCTTCTGTTAGCATCCTCTGGGCAGAGTTACAAGACAATGATTCTGTCATTATTGTCACGAGATGGGAAGAGCACAGTACTTACCGACTTGTAGTAATCAACCAGAGTAGCCCGTGTGCCTTTAGAAAGTAGTCAGCCTGTGCTAGCCTGTGAGAGTTTGACTTCACCAGGTAGTTAAGAGGAGAAAGGAAATAATCACCCTACCTTTGCTGTGCTCCATTTGGGAGGGTAGTGCTTGTGTTAGCTTTAGCATGAAGATCATTACTAGATACTTGAGCCACTGCAAAGTCAGCCAAAAAGTCAGCAACTTTTACAAACTAAGCCAGGTAAGTACATTCAAGTACTGTGGTGATGCTATGAGCACGTCAAAGTGACTGAAGTTCAGATCTTTCCCAACTACAATGTGGAAATACATGTGTTATGGAAAAAAAAGAGATTTATAAATGTTTTTGTTGTTAGGAAGAACATATTGAATCCTCTTATGATGTGGCCCATTGCAATTTTACTAGGGACCCTTAGCTCTTTGAAAAAAAGAAACGAAACTCTGGCAATGGATGGTGCACTTCAGAGCAAGAATCTTGACATCATGAATCAAAGTCTAGTTTCAGATAACAGCATTGCTTACGTGTAGTCTGTTCTCATATGACGCACTTTTGCACCTCTTCACATAATGTCTGATAAATAGAGAACTAGTTATAGAATGATTCTGTGAAGGATCTTTGGATTGTGACAGCCAAAGAACAAAGGAATGTGACTGTTGTGAGCAGTTTCAAACATTTAACCTAAAGTAATGGTTATTTATTCTAGGTGAGAAAATGACAGCACACAGAGAGAAACCTAATAAATTATCATATTCTATTTTTATTAACACGGTCACAATTCCCATTAGCATGGAACGCAATTTACTTCAACAGCACAAAGTATTACAATTCTCACTCAAGCCTTGTCTTCAAAGATCTTTTAATCTCATTTAGTGACCTTGCTTTTCTAAGGCTGTAGCCTACTTGGAATTATTTCTTTGCCTGCCCAGAGGTGATATGAACATGCCACAGTATATTCAAGCTACAAAAATTGCCTCCAATAACACAACTAATATATTTGACCCTGCACACCCAAGCACTATAACCAAACAGTATCGTTTTAGCTATACTAGTCAAGAATCTCTGTAGATGAAGCCAAGTACTTTTTACTTTCCTTTTATCTCTTTCAGTGAAGACAGTATCCAGAATTCTTAATTACTTATTGTTTTAGAGCTCCAAATGTATATATTTGGCATTTTGTTTTATGCTGGGCCATGTGCTCAAAAAGTATTCAGTGTTATTTACAAAAGCCCTACCATTCACATTTCTTATTTGTGGCATCACAGCCATCAGCCTCAAGGATGAGGCAATCACTGCAACTGACACAGCAATGCAACCGAGTATTAAATGTTAAAAAGGTTCCTCTAATGGTTTCTAAAATAATAGTGGAAGGCAGAAGATCTTTTCAGAGATAATATATGGTATTTACAGTAAGAAGGCATTTACATTCATTATCTAACATAATAGGAAACTCAGTACTTATGGAGACAAAGAAACACATAGTATTATGTACATCCCATACAGACACGGGGTAATCTTAACTGTCCTTGATGTATGTATCGGTATTCTCCATCTCATAGTTTGCAAATTGGCCTAATTCCAGCAAGTGTTATAAGAATTACAGAATCCAAACAAAGCTTCTTCATCTGAATGGTTACTGAACAGCAAGTAATTGAGGAAGGGTGAAAGCAAGCGTTTGTTTCAATTTTAATGAACATCTACTATGATCAAAATACAGTAAGAACTCAATGCCTTCCAAACAACTCTGAGTGAATCAGGGCCTGAATACCTATTTGTTTATGCATTATTATAGTGCACCAGTATGGGCATTCATAGCTCAAGCGTTGCTTTAACGACTTTTTTTTTGGCATACATATAGATACATATTTCAAATGTAATACCAATAAGATGATACATGGACAACGTTCTAAAACTGACATGCTGTACAAAAAAAACCCAACCCCAAACCAGAAAAGAATGGACCTCTGAAAATGCGGTTATCAATTTTACAGGAAATGCATCAAAATTCAGATCACATGAAGCTTAAAAGTGTGATGTAATACCTGTATACCTAGCATTTATAAGCAGCTTATTATTTTTTTCAGTGTTGCTATCCCAGGTTATCAGATGGTTGACTGCTACTATACAACCTGTCAGGGTATGAGGTCCACTATAACCAGTAAAATAACAGTTTGCAGCCAACTTAAAAAAAATAAATAAAAAAATTAATTTATATCAGACTCCCAACTGTGATTAGAATGTCAGTTACAGCTGCTGCCTTGTTATAACACCCCCACATTTCTTAGCTCACAAGGACAAATTCAATGAGAGAATGCCCTGCATTCATTGTGTAATTATCAACCTCACACACCTTGGAAACAGAGTACAGCTCCAACATGTGTATGACTAAAAACATTACTGTAAGATTATGGTCTGGAACAATAAAACAATTTCCTACTGTAGTTAATAGACTATTATAACAGGAAAACAATGGCAATATAAAACCCTTTCTTTATCTCGACTTTTTATAGAAAGATTTATCATTGGAAAAATGATATGATTCAGATAAGTTGAAAAAACCAAAAAGGAGTCAAATGCTGGAAGAGGAGGGCCAAGAACTTGCTCGTGAATTGGCAGGCTGCCGAAAGCACCTCTGTTGGGGAATATGCAACTTTAATCTTTATTATGGAATGATCACAAATGGACTGTTTCAGAATACCATCTGTTCTCACTGAAGCATTGGATCAGCAGGCTGCATGCTTCAGTCTGTCCTTCACCTTGTGTTTGGGATTTTCAGCAAAGCTCCCATTTTGGAAAGGGAGGGTTTTTTTCAATGGAATGCTAGTGTAGTACCTAATTTTTTTTTTTTTTGTTGTTGTTGTTAATTATTTTTGTGGTGTCTGTATTTTGACTTTCCATATTTCTCTGAGGAAAGCTCCAGATACAATACTTATAGTAAGAGAGCATTTACTTCTGATTTCTATTTTCCCTGTGTGAAAAACTAAGTGTTGTTACCAGCTGTAGTGTCCAGACAAGCTCTTATCAGACTAATGTTCCTCCCAGCAATCCTTCCGGCGTATCGCATTGTTTAGATGGCTGTATCTCTGCATCCACACGGCATGTGTATGGGCAGATCTGAATTTACTATTAACTCCAGATGTTAATGTATAAAACATTATAAAGAAATTATTGGCACAAATGGAATGCAAAAGGACTTGACTCGGTTTAGCACTACCCATCCCTGCGCAGAGGGCACTCTGCTACACAGCTGGCTAAGCCACTGCAAAGCCATTAGCCCATCAGCAATTAATCACTGATCCTGTTTCACATCTGGCTAGATATGCAATATTGCAACTGGACATGCTCATGGGGTATTAGTACTCCCAGGAGGGGAGATACAGATTCAGAATATCTTTGAAGGATTAAAAAATGGGAGAAAAGAGAAAAGATTTATCAGCAAAGTGAAATGTAACAAAGACACTAAGAAATGAAGAGGATGTAAAGGTTAGCGTAGCTTGGCTAACATGTAATTTTCTCCTCTGAACACAACTAGCAGGTATATGGTATGTATGTACCATGACAGAGTCTGACCAAAAGGGTTAAATGTTTGTCTGCAAGTTCCAAACTTGATAGAGAGAGGCATCTTAAATTCAGTCCTTGGATAAACATAGTTTAACTGCATGTCTTGCAAGTTCTAGACAACAGCTTTTTCAAAGATTTAGAGTTTCAAATTTTATAAATAAATACATTTATCTCAGTCAGTAGTAGGAATGATTTATCAGTAGCAGCGACAACAACAGAAAACGAGACATAGTATTCCTACATAAGCAGCAATCCTTAAGAACTGGGTACCCAAACACTTCAGAAGAGTATTTGGGGAAACTCGGCATTGCCAAGGTATTTAGAGAGTAACAGGAAGCTCTCCCCATATAGCTCCACAAGCTCCAATGCAGGTAGGAATACAGGGGATTTGGGAAGAAGTACCTTCTGAGAATCACTGTTAAACCAGCAAGCACCCCAGATGCCAGAAGTTATTAAGAAAAGGGCTTAATCCAAAGCACATTTGAGAGAAGCCTGGGGAAGTTCAGCACACGTTCCATTTTCACTCCTTTCAGTGCAAGCACTGCACTTCAAAAACATCTCTGTTGTGTTACAATCTAGTCTTGCCAACTTCGATCCACACAAATGTGAAGAAAGTTATTGTTCTGGAGAATGATATCAATGTGCAAATCTATCAGTTGATAAATCCTCTTACCTACTATAAGAAACTAGATCTGGCTATGCAACCTAACAGGCAGTTTTCTGAGAAACTTTCGTATTGGAGGGACGAGAAGGAAAAAGAACCTAAAAAGTACACATTATGGGGCATCAATATATTTTTGCACCTAATTTTCAACGTCTGAAGAATGAAGAACACAAAATTATTACTTCCTTCTAAAAATCTTAGCTAAGTTCAAATATCCTGCTAGGGCATTCCTGGCACACACAGGAAGCATAGCCTAATGGGTGGAAGTTTTCTCTAAAAATCATAACCCCTTTAAAAAAATACAGACTCAGTTTTGCTCCCTCTGAAATGAATGTGTTTTCTTCCTTTTTTTCAGTAAGAAGAATAAGCCTTGTATTTTGCCATGAAAAAAAATCGTAACAATTTTATATAAATCATGTACTTGAGAAAACGAATAAACATGAACATTCTCTGTTACATTTCCAGTTTTGCAATTTTATTGAAGATTTAGGGATCGCTAGTCTATCAGCAGACAGAAGAAAATTTTTTTCTGTTCCCTCTTCTCCTACTGCTGCCACCTTCCCCCCACATCAACATCACAGTAAAGGAAATTGGAAATCATTTCAGGAATGGATTGTTGATCCAGTTGATAAGCAAAATTACAGCCTACCTTCACATTTCTTAAGTGCAAAAATCTTTAGAAAAAACATTCTCAACAGAATCACATTTTTATTCTTTTTTTTCCTTGTGACCTCAACATCCAGTGTTTATTTGTAAAAAAAATAATAATTATTATTGTCAACATGCATACTTACTGCTGAGTGTAATTAAATTCTTCTGACAGCATGTCTACCATTTTCTCGTACTGAGATTGGTGTATTCATTAAGACAAACTTTGGAAGAAACAAAAAGCATGCTAACAGAAACCTACTTTGCAAAGGCAATAAGAAATTACTTTACTTTCTTACTAATGTGATTACGAAGGATGATGTTCTACGTACGTTTTTTCCTCAAAGAGAATTTTTAAGCAGATTCTTGTTTAAAGCTGGGAATATTGCTCATCTGAAGCTGTCCTTGTGCAATGCACACAATGACAAACAGAAGGCAGCCTGGGAGGGAGTTGAAATTATCAAGTACGGGGAGTGGAAAAGGATTTCAATAGATTTAAAAAAAAAAAAAAAAAAGTTTTTAATTTACAGTACACATTAAAGGATGCAGATCAAGCAACAAAGCAGATTCAACTGACTGTTCTTTTAAAATTAAAAGAAACACATAAGTTGTATTTCTCGTTACCTACACCAGTTAGAGTTCATCTTAATTTAGTACATGGACTGCAAGATTAGAGGAAAAGTCTTGTCTTTGTTGGTGTAAATGGCCACATTTGCTGTGGCTTTAGTCAGTCAGGGTTATACCTGGCTTCAATGATTTACATAACATCTGACTGAAAATTCTTCCTTCATTGCCATAGCAATTCACCTGTTACAGGTTCTGCAGTTCTGGTGAAGGCGACTACTCAAACACCCACTCAGTTCCCCCAGAGCTCAGCGATGGTGTTCAACGTTTCTGAAATACCTATTAGATGAACCATGACACTCAGTACTTTCCACCAGCAAAAAAAAAAAAATGCAGTGGCTTTCAAAGGACTGCACAAATGGAGAGTGTGAGGAGCAGTCTGCACGGCAGCAGGTCCGATCCATACCAGGTGCTGACATTATCAGGAAGTTTGTACAAAATGTGCCTGAATTTAAAGAGTCTTTTTGTAACACTGCTTTCAACTATAAACTTGTCCCTGCAGCTACAGTACTGGGTGGATTCACATTATGTTACCTTGTTTTCTGGGTGAAATTACTGTAAGGCAGTTGAGAGAATTCAGAATATAATATGAATTAAAACCAGACTAATTCTGTACAAAATCGCATGAGATTATCAGATCTCAGACAGACAGCAAACTGCAGCACAAGTGCTGTGAAGCACACATCCTGTGCAGCGCCGCGGCCACGCGCACACCGACGCAGCACACTTCCTTCTGGAAGGACTCCAGCACAGGCGCCGACGGCAGCGTGCGCTCTCACTCGGTAGCGAAGGAAACCGAGCTGCGTACTATGAAATGTCATTTGGAGCAGTTTGCGGTGTTGATATGTTGAAACTTTCAGAAACTCTGGTAGGAGGAAAAGCCAACCGCTGACAAACTAACATGATATGAAGTAAACTAGGATGGGAAGCCAACCGACGATTTAAACAATAGGTTTTCTAATACAATGTCATAAAAAAGCCCTAGAATATAGAAAAGAATCTGCTTTTCTTTCAGAAAGAGCCAAAATCCAATGCCTTTGGTGTAAGAAGGAGGCAGCATTTAGGTCTAAACTTAGGGGAAGAACATTCTGGCATTTGACAATACCTTTTTAATGTCTTGCTATCATTAAAAAAGATAAAAGAATAAAAGAAAGCTTTCTGACATTAGATGATGCTAGATTATTTTTTACCTAGATTAACTCCCTTCTCCCTTTCATGACACAGCTGCACAAATGCTTGTAGTGGCAGAGAGCAGAAGACTGACATGAAAGGCCAGCTTAGAAAACAGAGAGGAGAGGACAGATACTGCTTTTTTTCAGTAACTGCGTTGTGGCCTAAGACATCTTGCTATCGAAAACATCAAGTCCTTTTACTCTTGTGCAACGTATCTGAAATCAGCCAGAGGTAATGCTGACTATCCTTGAATTCATCCTGCATTATGCTTATGGAAGCTTAATTAAATTAACTGTTTAGTGTGCACATGCTCATTACAACTTACCGTATTCTCTGTTTAAAAAACAAAAAGAATAATTTTCCTTTGGAAACACATGCTTTCATCAGCTGCACAGGTGATCTTCAGAATAAAGGAATTTTTAGCAGATTTTTTACTATGATTTTCTAAGTCAGTCAGTTGTGTAATTTAGAATTCCAAGAACATACATCAGTGTCCTTAAATTAATCACACGGGTCACTGCTGTATATGTTACAGTGCACACTCCCTTTTCTCTGGTATATGCCTCTGCACCTCCATCCTATAAGAGACTGATAGCTTTTCACCTCCATCAGTATAATACACATGCATTGCCGTAATATCAAACCCAAATCCAAGATTTGTTAAATATGCTTCTTTAAAAATTATTCAAACTCTTTCTCATCCCATCTGATCACTGCATTCTTCTTCTCAAAGGATGAATATAACTGTGGAGATATATATATGGAATTAACACTGGACAAGCTTCTAAGTAATTAGCTGGGGAGTAAACTTTCTTTTTCCATTAGCTATGTTAATGAGAAATAAAAGAAAAATCCTGCAGTGCTAGCCTTTATGTACATTTCATGCCTTTTTGTTAGCTGTAATGGTAGAAAAAGCTGAAAAATTGTGGTGAGTGTTTGAATGTCAATTAGAATTAAGAGGAGAAGAAAAACCAGATGATTAGTTATTATTCTTAGTATATGTCTCTGAGATAATCTAAGCAACATAAAATGAGAAATAGAAACAATATGGCTTTAAGCAATACAATCAGTTAGGAACTGCCAGAAGTGTTTTATGTCCCAGTATACCCACTTGCTTATGGATCCTTCAATTTTGCAGGTCAAAGATTCCCAGGACCCTGTAAATTGCACTTATTCTAAGTATTGTACATTCCTAAGTGACTACACATCTACAGCCTCTTTGCATTGTTCACTCTAGCTGGTGCTAAATATTCCACTGATAGGCTAGCAATAAAGGCATATATCTCTGTAGAAACCTGCAGCTTGCTAAAACCTGTTTGCAGGTGACACATAAATATCTACTTCCCAAAGCCACTTAACGAGAACGTTCCTTGCTCAATAATTACATAGAATGTAATTTAATTACATACCACGAAATTTAATAAAAGATTGCAAACTGATAAAATAGAAGGAAGAGTGCTGAATTTCCCTTTCTTTCCTGACGGTTTGCGGGGAGCCCAGCACAGAGTACCAGGTGCTGAACACGTAACCTTCTGGGTGATGCTAGAATTGGTTTCTGCACGTGGGCTCTGGTCTCTGCCATGGGAATATCAATGGCAAGACAAATTGTTTTAACCAGCTGAAATAATCTAAGCTTTAATCAACAGTGCTGAAGGACAGTTATATGCTTTGCTTATCCTCTACATAGTTTCAGGCAGTTTGGAAACAAGTGCTTAATATTAAAGAATTCATTTCTTTAAAAGTGTCACGTAAGAGATATTCCCAGAGTCTTATTACTTGAACTTACAGGCAGCAGTATTGCTGAGGTAAAGGACTTTACTCAGCCCCATGGAGTTACAGATAAGGACAGATGCTGACGATTCATCAAGGGAAGATTTTCCTACCCTGTTTTGAATCACATAAAATACCTGCTGCTGCAAAAGAGCTCTCAAGACATCTTAACTTGTCGGTTTTGCTTACCCACTCACACAGCAGATGCTACTGGTTTCCATTAGGATTGGACAGTGTCTTCTGTCACTAGACAGCAGCCCCTCTGGTTGATTATAAACGAATGGTGCTGATGGGCTCTGAAGGAAGTTTCATTAGTCCTGTCCATACCAGAGGAAAGTTTAATTCTTTTTGAAGAGTGTTTTCTAACATAGCGAACTGTGTTAGCAAAACAAATTAGCTTGTCCTGGGCGCTCCACTAACTGCTTTCAGGGGCACATTCTCTTCCCATTGAAGTCAAAAACAAAACTCTATTGCATTCCAGGGAACAAGATTTAACTCTAAGTGTTTCCAACAGTGTTGTCAAGGAGAAACATCTGAGAAATGTGTTTCACTCCACAACGCCTACTCTGACATCTAAAAGAGCGAACATACCTCTTGATGTATTTGCTGGGTAGCTGCCAATTTATCAGAGGTGCATAAACTTGGTCCCAAACTTCATTCTTAACGTAAATCAAGATCATTTGTATACTACAGCAGTTATGAAGCTGAAATTCAAACCTCAGACCAGGGGTGGGGTTTTATTTCTCTGTTACTGAAGTTGGAGTTTGGAGGCAGTGAGAAACAAGGGAATTTTGTGAACACAAGATTTTGAACCATATTGAGTAATTAGGCAATCAGTTTATTCCTTACATTTCCTTGGCACAATAGTACTATTCCCAGTGCAGGTACCTCCTGGAATGCCTCTAGAACGACCCAAAAGGATAATATCCCAGAGGAACAAACACAAGACAATCCTCAAGAATATTTTTTTTTTTACAAACTGGCCATCGATTTGAGTGTAATGACATTCCAGAAACATTGGTTATTGTGTAGCTGATTTTCAGTCATGTATTTCTATAGGGAATAGGTAACTGGGGGCTTATAAAAAGTAAATACCTTTTTTAAAATAGGGTTTTTAAATAATATACACAATATTTTAGTTAAATTATATAACAATTGACTTTAAGTATAATCATTGGAATAAAATAGTGTTGGCGAGATCATATTTACAGGTTATGCATGTAATCATGACAATCATGTCATTCAGAACTGCTTGTTTATTGGTTATTCCAGAATATCTGCTGGAGAAGGACATTTAGCTCACAAAATGATTTAGGAGGATGGAGATAATTTAGAGAGATAGTTCGTTTGTCAACCCTTTGCCAAAGCTTAGGAAGAGAAATTCTGCAAGACAAAAGCATTCGTGCTATCATCCCTGAAAGACAGGAGACACTATATTAATCTCCACCTTAGTAAGACTGAGCGCTATTAGTGGGCAATTCCATTTTCCGTAATTATAGAAACACTTCATTTTTTTCCAAGACCTGTTTTGTTTCAAGTACAATGACAAAGTACTGGTGCCAAAGATTTACACAGGGTATTCAATTAATATAACATCAAGAAACTAGCAAAAGATTAAGACACTATGTTTTGTATATGTGCCTTTCAAAACATATGCTACACAACAGCAAGGTGAAGATCTTTCAAATCCAAACTTAACTTATTTACTAAAACATAACATACATGTGTGAAGCAATATGCTGATCTCACCAGGATGATTCAGAAAATAGACTTCCTTTATTGGTCGTAAACAATAGGTGTTTCTGGTAAGCATCCACAAAATAAATGAAAGGCACAAATCTCTGGCAAATTTTATGACCAACAAAAGGCTAACACTCAAAATCTAGACTCTAAAATAAATAACAAACTTCCTAATTCCTTCGGCAGGGCTAAGATTTCAGTCTAAAGACTGATTTGTGGATCATCTCTGTTCAGTGAGGTAAAAGGTTGTGTGACAAGAAGAAAAAAGATGAAAAGAAAGAATGGGACACCACCTAAAAACTTTAAGGCCATCTGTGATTTCACAGTAGCATAAAGAGGAATGCAAATATTCCTCCTGAAAGAAGAATAAAGACAGTTAAATCACAACTCAAAGCCCTCTAAGTTATTGCTATTTTAACTTGAACTCTTTGTGAAGATGGATGAAAGAAAAACTCAGTTAACTCATTCTCTTCATTTTGTGGATTCACATTTTCCTAATAAGGCAGAGCTCAAACATGAGGTTCCCAATACTGTGAAAAGAAGAGTATTTTCACAGTAAAGAAGGTATAATTGACAGAAAGCAGGAAGTCTCATTACACAGCCTGTTCTGGGAAGATTTCCAATCCACGTTTTAGAAATGAAAGATATGTACATAATGATTTATTTCAGAATTTGTGGTTACTGACCATAACTAACTTAAGAACATTTGTAAATCACCTGTCTGCAGAGAATACAGGCCTAAGACAAAGCTTTTGGAAAAGCATTGACCTGATACCTCTTCTATTTGAAAAGGCTAACAGGTAGAAAGAATAGAAATCAGCTTTAATGACCAGTTCAGAACTAGGAGGGTACTAATGAGTAAGGTATTCTTATAAATATATATAAACTATATAGACACACACACACATATATATGGGAACTTATATATAATTACTTAACTATATATACTCCTAGAGGAACTACCACTCTGGCTTTTTCTGTAATGATACTAAATTCTCTAACACTGTTTGCACCAGTATTACAAAACATTCAGAATTCATGCTAGGACAAAAACCCAGGACTTAAAAAAACCCCAAAGTTCCTCTTAGCCAGTTGGGCAAAAACTTATAACAATGTGACATTATTATACAACAGTGGGCAACAAAAGCTAGACTGACTCACAGCACTCAGGGGAACTCTCCCAAATTTTACTGTATTTGGTGAATGTTTAGCTTCAGTGCAGAGTTATCCATTCATTCTGGTTAGACAATATCATTAAAAAGTAAAATAACAAAGGTGAAATCCTATGAGAATACAGCATGCATTTGAATGCAAAATAAAAATGCATGTACTACTCCATTCAGATTCGCAGTAGTGGCAAATTGTCCTAATAAATCAGTATTTTGGTTTGAAATATATAAAGCTATACCTATCATGAGGAAATACATTTTTTTAGTTGTGAGAGGTGTCTAGCTATGTGTCTAGCTTCAGTAAACTTTTAACGTGCTTCTGCATATCAACAAGGGATATAGATTACCAGATTTTCATTTGCCAGTTTACTGCAAAGCAGACATATGATTCAATCTTTAGAAGGTGGCTCACTTTAAAATCTAATCTCACATTCATATAGCAAGTCCTAATGAGCCCTCTAGGAGTAAACAAATTAGTCTGCAGGAGGTATTATGCATTAATTAATCAGACTAATAGTATTATGAAATGTGTAATAGATGAAAATTAGTTCCAAGTACAGTACTTGCATTGAAGAATGAACATAGAAGAATTAGAGCATAATAAAGGTATTCTGAAATTTCTACCACTGTCAGCTAAATCAGCTATACTTAATTAATGACATATATTTCTCTTCCATTTAACTGCATGTTTTGGTGAGACAAATTACAATATTTCACACTGTTTTATTCTTGACTGCTATGTTAAATTTACTTTTTGAAAAATCACTGTTGGTGATCATGGTGAGATATCTAACCTTGCACTGACTCGAATATAACAGCTCAGCATGCGGCATATAAAGTCACTTCAGTCCAAAAGGGTGGAAACAAGGGATTACCACTCTCACTGCAGTTCTTTAACAGAAGAGCTTATTTGGCCCTGAGCAGAAAATCTGAAAAGTGTACTTATTCCTAAATGAAACGTACACACTACTGAAAGACCTGGAGTTTCTAACAGAAACTGGAAGCTGGAGAAGCTTGGGACATTAATAGAGAGATGCACTGTATTTGTTCCTCTCTTTTATTCCTTGACTGTGAATGATCTAACTTTTAAAAAGATATTGGAAAAGATCCCACAGGAGAGATAAGATCATTGAACAGATATATTGCATATACTTGCAACTATTTCCATTGACGTGTTGCCACCATCTTTTGCTTGGTATGTTGGTAACACCTAACCGCCCGAGCCTGTAAGGGCCATACTGTGTCAGGTTGTATTCAAATGCATACTCTGCTGGGCACGGCACGTAGACGGACGCAGTTGAGAACAGAACAGTATACAGGCAGAGACATACAGCAGTTTTCCTAATGTGAAAGTGTTGGGGAAAAAGCCAGGAAGCACTAAACTCTGCATATGAAGACAGATAGGCACATCATGTGAATGTTTCACTAAATAAACAGCTGAGTGTGCCAGACAAAATCTCACCCTGAATGGACATGGTGGGAAAAACAGGGTCAAGGCAGTGTACATCTCTAAGATGACAGGTATTATATTCATCAGGTAAATATTTTAAATTGTGTTCAGTTAGTTTTGCAATACTTCTGCTGTCTTTCGGTCTTAACCACGTCTTAAACAAGAGTCTTGTTAACTTGCGTTTTGTTTCTTTCTTTAGTAATACCAGCTAGTGCCTGTAGGAGACAGGATGAAGAGAAACAAATGCTCCAATCATTAATTCTGTCCAGAACTCTCTAAATGTAAATAAGTCCACTTAACTACCAGCCAGCCCCAGACTTCTCATTTCAATAGAACTTGCTCATAGCTATGCCTAAATCTGGCTTACCATTACAAATCAAAAAAGTAAATGAATAAAAGGCCAGCTCCTGTTCTAAGCCATTTCAAAATTATCACTGGTTGCAGAAAGGGATAATTTAAAGCAGAAACGTTAGCTGTGGTTTTATCTTCAGAATAACTTGCAGTAATATGCAGACCAGCTTTCGTACCTGAGCTTCCTGAGGTGCTTTCAATATCCAGCTCACTCAGCATTTTCCCTGCAGGTAGCTGAACTCCAGCTGAATTCCGGTTGCCTACAACCATCATCTCTCTTCACAGCAGATAGCGTAATACCCTTTTAGGAAAGACCTGTTTGTCCAACCACAGTCAAATGATACCATCTTTCCTAAGGATAGGAGAGATGCACAAACCTGTCGGAGTCCTAGAACCTTTCTATACATGGCAGATTTGCGCAAATACAGAGCAAAATCAGGTTTTCCCCCAGGATTTTCTTCCAGACTCAGTTCCCAGCAGTATTCCAGCATTAAAAGCAACTGAAGTGAACGACACCACCACCCTGGCAGAGCAGAGGTGGGGCATCACTGTCCTTCCCCATTCCCCCCCCACCCCATGTCAACACACAACCATGGTAGGAGACAGAATGAGCATCATGCGTTCACCTTCAAGAAAGGAATCTGGCCTCAAAGCTGTTACAGCTGCCAATCTGCATGGACAGTGTTCAGCAACAACGTTAAACAGAACCTTGTCCTAGGCACAAGTAAGTGAAAGTTAAGGAACTCAACTTCCATGCGCTTTCAACAGGAACTGGATGCTTAACTGCCCTTACTGTCTTTGAAAATCTCCTTCTCAGTGACGAAACTTGGCAAAGAATGGCAAGTATTTCAGTTGCTGTTATTGTTGTTTATGATTTTCTATCTTATTAGTCACAAGCCATATACATTAACCTAAATGCAGTAAAAATGTATAGTTGTAAATACAGGCAGACTTTAATGGTAGTACTTCATTCACTCAATGACTAATACGATGTACTATTGAACACTGTCATAAAAACCAAAACATTTTTACATAGTACCCCAATATATGAACTACCGTTATTTCAAAATAAAATCCATGCAATAAAAGGGTCATTTAAACCAATTAACGTTTCACTTCCCCACTTCATTAGAACAGACAGGTGTACTAAGAAGTCAGTTCAAAGAACAAAGAAGCATCTGTGATGCAACTGCAGTGTATGCAAGAGAAGGCTATGGGGTCTATGGACTTAAATCTGTATAACCAACAGCCAAGTGCAGTCTTTTCTTCCTATAATGCAAACTTCTCTTACATTTGTCTAACTCCACTGACTCCAAGGAAATTTCAGCTTTTTTACACCTGAGAAAGGACAGAATCAGACACAGTCACAAACAGAGCTCTGTAAACACAAGTGAGCGTAGGCTTAACCACTAAGCAATGCAGCAGGGCTGACTCCAATAAACAGACAGCAAAATCACAAAGAGCCTGAAAACCTGGTAACCAGATTTTATATGGCACCCTTAATTTCATGGAGAGTATACATTGATTTCAGGACCACAGAGCAACATGGTTTGGAGCAAGAATGAAGCCAGAGCTCAAACCAAAGTTCTGGGAACAGCCTTAGTATTTCAGTGTTACATAGTCAACAGGTAAGCTTAAGTTAAGCTTTAGGGAACAAAAACCTATCAACTTAAATCCCATCTCCTATTGACTTAGGAGGGATGTATATTTGTGGATGCGAGGATTTGTAGTACAGACTGAAATAAGCAGAATAACTCTTACATTAAATCATCCTGTTATTTTAAGAAAAGGTTAATTTGTAAAACAAATTGAGCTTCATTAGGGACTAATTGACTGGAAAATTTTCTTTAAAAATGTCTTCTAATTATACAGGTGAAAAAAAGTCTTTTCAAAGCACTTTTATAATTAAAAATCATCCTTGATCAATTTCTTTTAACATTTAGTCAAGAAAAAAATACTACAGGAAGGTTTTGCCAAGAGTTGAGCGTCATAGTCCACACCACTGCAATAAATACAACGGGATAAATATATCGGTAAGACAATGTCTGTGACTGCGGGGAATAATGTAGAAAGAAATCCATAAGCAAGTTTGAACCATTGAAGGAAAAGACAAGACTGTCTGTGCTGGGGCAGGAGTGATTCAGCTGAGATTGAATTCTCTTTTCACAACTGTAAAATGAATGCCCAAGGCAAGAAGACTTATCTCACGAGGAAATACCCTCCTCCAAAAGGTGCGTTAGACGACTCCTCTTCACCAGGTCTCGCAGTGCCTGTGGCACTGAACAGGAAGACCTTTCCTGCGGCTTAAGTTTGGCTTACCAGATTCAAAGCTGCTGGTCCAGTTTCCGTTTTGGAAGAACTTCCTGAACAAAGCCAGCACGTGAAAACTGACTGCTTTCATTCTCAGAGCTTCAAGCTCTACTCCCACAGCCTGAGTGAGGTCTGCTTCTTCACTGTTTTGCACTTTGCTTAGCCTCTCTCAAGAGTATGCAAAATGTAACGCTCTGAATACTTCAGATGATGAATCCTCTTTTACTTCTTTACCCAGTTAGGACTTCACTTCCTAGAAAATTTTCACTAGTAATTTCACTTGAAATTGCATAACATAGGATAGTAAGGGTTTATTTCTACCACATGACTACAGAAATAATATCCGTAGCTAACCCATGCTGATTGTAAAAATATGCTCCGCTTATTCCTATTTGTTATAGCACTGATAAATTATAGATTCAAAAAGATTTTGTCAATATCTAAGGATCCTGTTTTATACCATCAGTGGTACAATGAATTTTCCTGCCTAAATTTTAAAATTCTTTCAAGCATCATTAGCCTCCATAGTCAAGCAGATTGTCAACAGAGAGATCTATAATCATGGGGAGGTGGCTAGAAGGACACTTCATATTTAGTATCGATTTCAGAATGAACTTGTGGTGTCTTGATAAGAACTGCAGCATGTATTACAGTTAGAGCTTAGAAAGAGGGGAGAAGGGTAAACTCCCCCAGAAATGGACAAAGACGACGACAGTACTATGTAGTAAGTTTCAATAATTGATCTAAGGAATTAATCCTCTCTCAAGGGCTTGTATCAGATTAAGGGGCAGTAGCTTCGGGTAGGCTCATTAAATAGACACACACACCCGCACCCCTATTAAATTAATATTTTTTAAGGCATCAGCTTAAATATCAGGACTGTGCCTTTTCACTGCAACAAGAAGAAACAGGTTGGACTACCAAACTTTCTCATTTGCAAGGAAATCCTCCAGTAATGTGCTAGGAGCGTCATCAGTCTCAAATTCATTTAGTGAACCACTGCAAATTAGTCTCTTTCCTACATAGTGGAATCTCTGATATGGGCAGAGTCCCCTTCATGTATTATAAGAGAAAGGCATGGACGCAAACCCAGGAAAGAACTGTGAATGCTCACCAGCTCTGGAAAATAAAGGGTTGGAGTTCCAGTCTCCAAAAGAGTGGAATGACAAGAGGATGCAATATAAATAGTCTATAAAGTAATATAAGGAAAATAAAGGACAGGAGAAACGGGGAACATGCAAGATTTTGTGTGCAGTGATTAGCAGTAGGTGCTCTTTGTATGGGGGGAAGATCTTTTGAAAAGCTTGGGACCTGCCAGGAAACAGGCAAAGGATTTTTAAAAAGTAAGGCAGACAGAAAAGGTCAGAGATTTATTTTATTTCATTTTTCTGCCACTCCTTTCTCAACATATACTGTATGTTAGACTGTAAATAATCCTGAGAAAGATGTGTTTTCCTTCATACATAAAGAGCCTCAGTTCTCATTTTTGTACTATTAAAAAAAAAAAGTAATAATAATGAGGAATAATGGCTCCAAGCCTACCCGCACGGGTGAATCTATTTTCAGACCTGGAAAGTGATTGTGTGGTTTCAGGCACAGCATGCAGTGCTTATCCACAATGAATCCACCTAGTTTATTTTGGAATGTGACCTCATTCTACTCTAATTAATTAAATCAAAGCCCGTAGGTTAAAGCAGTACCTGCTTGCATCTGAATTTTGAAAAATTTCTAGACCTTTGGAGTTCCTAGTTTGTTGTTGATCATGTAAAGCATATAGTACTTATTTTCACATATTCCATATCTGTTAGCTTTTACATAGGTAGCCTTGTCTGTATCAATTATTTCTGAGATATTTAACTTCTACTGAATACACAATTCTACTGAATCTTTCTACTGAGTTCACAATTATTGTCAAATGAAAAGAAATGTAAGTAGACTCACAAAAATCTGGATCTAATTCTAAAAGTCCAATTTTTCTGACTGAACTTAAAGAAATAACTGAATGGAAAAGATTGGGAAAAAACATGGAAAAAATTAAGCATTAGACACAATATTAGGTAACCACCTTAAACCCTCTCATGATTCATGAGAACAATATTACTTTTGTCTTTTGCTTTTGCAAACCTGAAATGCAATTTGCCTATTAGTCTTTGTTCACCATGTTTCTGGTGTAAGAATTCTAAAGGAAATTCTTTAAGTACAGGATTCTGGTCCCTCTGGTATGCTTTTCTTATAAGGTTTTTCTTATTTGCATTAGCTCCCTGTCTGGGCTTACCTGCTGGGATGCATGAACACTAGTACCAGAACAAAGCACAAACATGACCAGCAGTGAGGGCAAAATCACAGCAGCCTGGACTTAGGTTTGCTTAAGTTGCAATGAATCTTTACCCCAATATAAGACACAAATAATGTAGAAAGAATTTATCCCTGCCATAGTAGTGTGAAGAAAGTCCTTGGATAAAGACATACAAAACTTTCTGGTGTAATTTTAGGATAAGTAAAGTGTGTTTTTAAGTAAAATGATTTTTTGCTTTGCTTGTTCTCATTTTTTCTTTTACATCCTTTACAAACATTTGGGGGGTTTTGGATACTGCGAAAAACTAGTTTTCTTTGCACTTGACTTTAACCTGCCTTGAGCCAAGGGTGATTCCAAAATGATTAGGTAAGAATCAGGTGTTCCTCACCTTGGGGTGTGCAGATCTACAAACTGAGCACCAGGACATCCCAACACCAAGCACCCAGGTGCTGGGGTTCCTAGCCTAGTTTCCAGAGTATTAAAAAGTGCTCTTAAAGATGCCTAACAGAGAATAGACAATAAAATCTAGAGAAGCACCCTAAAGAGCAGGCTAAGACAAAGATAGAGGGAATTTTCTCCAGCTGTCAAGCTGTATCAAAAGAGAGCTTTCTCATAGCAGGATACTGTAGAGAACGCTTGAACACCAAGGGCATTTGGGGGCAAGTAAGACATGATTTTTGGCTGTTATGCATGTAACATAAGGAACCGTTTATCCACAAGAACACTAATACAAGGGACATTGTTCTAAAGAACTAGAAGGCTGTGAATTTGCAGAAGGAAAGTGCTGAATAGGAAAGATTAACGTAGTAAAGGACTGTTACCTAAATGAAGAGCTAGAGTAGTATGAACTGAGAAATGTCTCTGTGAAAGACAGCTGAAACAAGTAGTTGGGCTTACTTAAAAGATATCTGGAATTCAATCAAACAGCCTATAATGAGCAGAGTGCTCCAAAAGGCTAGAAGGCATTTAAAATTATGCTAGATGAGCTGCTGGGAAAGCCTTTGTCCCTGAAAGAATGGCCTCAGGTTGGGACAATGGGGAATGGTATAAATTAGCCCACGATATGGAAACCTGGAAGTCTTGGAAGTTGACTGACCCAGAGGCAAAAGCAAATCATCCAAGAGACCACCCAATTTTGTCAGACTCTATTCATAGTCTAACAAAGGATTACATAAGTGAGGAATAAAAGAAGTTTATTTGAAGAATAAAATAATAGCAGATGATCACAGAGATCCTCCTTTAAATTTGAAGGGGAAATTCTGTTTTCAACCTCTCATTCTTAGGGACTACACTAGCTTTACCACCTGCTTAAAAAAGATTTATTAAGAAAGGGTAGAATCTCCCAGAGCTGTACGCCCAGAAACTCCAGAACTTCAAGAAACGGGACAGATTAATTTCAATATATTATATGCTTTTTAAATATTGGCAGCTGAGGCATGGAATAATGAAGAAACTTATTCATAGTCAGAAATTAAGATACAGAATCAATGTATTATCCCTTTACTACTTAGTCTTCCTCTATTTACACACCCAAGAATTACATATGTCCTTTTTCCCAGGATATTGCAATGGCAGCTGAGATTCAGGTAATTATTCACTGCAATTCCCAAATATTATACAGTTTGCTACTTATCTATCTTGATGGGATGATTTATACTAGGTGGGCCATGGACTACAGATATGGCCATCTGACCAATTTCAGAAATTTCTATCACTTCATTTTCTACTACAGGTATCTCTGAATCTTGGCTGGTATTTGACTTCATTTAAAAAAGGTAGTATTTTAAGTGTATACATTTTTTTAAAAAATTAAACTTGTGAAAAGAACTTAGAAAAATTATTTTGTGTGTATACACGTATCAAAATTACATGTGATGACACATACTAAGAACTTGCGATGTCAATGAACACTTTTCAGTACTTTAAAGGCAGATTCCGCTTTCTCATCTCTTCTTTACAAGTATAATTTCTAAATGATCAAATAAAAGCTCAGCTTGTTGAGCCAACGGTTCAACCTGAATGAAAGGAACAGACTTGTCAGAAGCACTTGTAGTGTGGAAAGTGCTCTGAATAGCATTTGCTCCCTTCTATCTCCACTGCAACTTCACACATGGCATTTTACACTACACTTAAAATGTAGAATTAGAATCACAGGAAAATGATAATAAAACGTGTTGAACTTCTGTGTTAATCTCTAAGCTTTCACCTTCTTTGTCCACAGATTCTCCAAATGACAGATGGACAACTGCCATACGGACATCCTCTTTGTGAAGGTCACAGGTAGCTTTCTTCTCTTAAGTGAGCAGAAAGTGGTTATGTAGTCTCAGAGATCAAGACAATGGTAACTGTTCACAACACAAACCAGGCAGAAGTTATAAATCAATGGCACAAGGCTTATTTTTAGTAAATAGACAATGATGAAGCTAAATTTGCCTAGATAAATAGTGATTATATAGGGTATAAGCCTTTTTTTGATGCATGCATGCAAACTTCATTAATATTAATGAAGCCGCCTATGCCTTGAGAAGACATAATCATTGTTCACTGAACGAAATGCTGTACCTAGTCCTCAAACATAAAGATACAAAGACAGTAATCACTTATTAGCTCATTGCATATAGGCTGGTGGAAATAAAGCACTGCTATTTTAGCAGCCCTTTGATGGAATGCCCTGATTGTAATCTCCTGAAACAGTGTCCCTTGCAACCATTTCAAAGCAGTTAAAATCTTATTGGCATATTCAAAGTACCTACTGCTGACAGAGCTTGCTGTCACCAAGAAAGCAATGAAGTGATTTGCATTTGGAGTGTGATTGTGAAGCAGCAACATAATACACTGTGATTAGGAGACTGAGTGAACCACTTCTAAAAAGAAGAAAGAGCACAGGATTAAAACTTAATATGACATGTATTTTGGGTTCACTTTTTCTACTGCAAACTCTATTGTCCCCAAAAGTCTGGGAGGCCACTACTACATGTCCAGTTCCACTGCACAGCTAAGCTGATGAGAATCTAGACCCTCTGCTGAACTTGATAGATCTATACTGTTTTACATCACTGACAATCTGGATCAAGATTCATAGCTGCTATGTGTTGCGAGCAAAGTAACACAGAAGCTACTTAAATTCTGTTTGACTGTATGATTCAGCTTTAGAAATAATTACTTAGTTTTGGTGCTGATAAGAGCATATCCATGTGAATGAAACTGGTTTTACCCACAAGAACCGTGGTAAAGACTTGACTTTATATGGTCATACTTTTCCCCCGAAGGAACAGTCATCAACCCTCAGATTCATAATGCGTGCTTTGTATTGAATCAAAAAAGCAAAGTGTTACAAAGATTCACCATTATCCTCTTTGTAGATCAGCCCATTGACATGGACAGGACATAAACATTATGATTTATTGTCAACTAGAAACACTTTTAATGTTCCGCCCCTTGATAGATGGCATGAGTTTACTGCTTATTTATAATCTACTGTGCATCATATGTTATCCTCCCTTAAAGAGTGAATGAATGGGTGGTAAAGCAGGGGACCATGTTATGTTTTTCTGGCTGCTGCTTCTGGTGCAGGTGTAACCCAGTGAAAGGAAGAGGGGACTGGATGGTCTTCCTCTGCGGGCAGCTGAGATTGGGGGTGGGCGTGGATGGGTGACCATTTTTGCACTGGGGCAAGTGAGAGATTCAGACTGGTAGAATCTATGGTTCAAGCAGAGAGGAGGAAATTGATAGATAAGCAAGGAACAAAACTAGGTCTCAGAAGTAATAAGGATAAAGACACTTTTTCAAAGAGTCTGAACAGATGTAATGAATTTGTTGCCAGTGAGTTGCTGGACTGAAAGCGTGGAGGAAACAACCACCCCTGCAAGGTCCAATCCTCTGATTGTTATCTTACCAAGCTGATTGCAATTTCATGATTCTAGTGGATGTTTTAGTAGAACTTTGCCTCTGAGATTCAAGGTCCTTTTGGGAACCGCTTGCTTTAAAAGGAGAAGGTGCGGTAAAATCTGTGTCAAATCTTCAGATGAGTTTGGACCCTGACATATCTCTCTTGCTCTAAAAGCAGTCTTCTCTGAAGCAGCATTTATAGACTAAGTGAAACTAACAGTCATGTCTTTACAGCCATATTCACTGAATGATTGAGCTTGAGCCCTGGGACGAAATACCAGTATGTCAACTCCTATGTCAATGTATTCTAGCCCTTATCATATTATGTGTTGACAGCCCACTGCTGCTCCTTCCTCTCCACAGTGAATCACTACTTGTAAACAGTTTCACACTAATGAGGCATCACTGGGAAGTGTTGTAGGACCCAAGATGACAAGGCAGTGCTCCCTGAGTGCCAAAATTCAAGTGCTTCATTGTGTTTTCAGGCATTGACGTATGAGTACAAAGCGGTTTGAAATGTATTTTGGAGTTTGCAACTGTATAAGCTGAAAGGTAGACTTTGCCATTGAGTTCTCGTACTCAAGAATATTGTTGAATTCTGAATCCCCTCTGTAAGCTCACAATTATGCACATATACAAATAAAAATGAGTGTTTTTTCTTTACTACTCTTGCTATTCAAAGTGTTAGCCAGCAACAAAGGTTAAGGAATGCTAACAGCATGGACTAGAATGGCTGCTCATCTCTTCTCTCTCAGCAGCATTTCCCAAGGAGTAAGAAATGTTCCCTTTACCAATATGGCAAGAGCAATAGGTTGGGATATTACACTGCTTTTCAATCTCAGCTTTACTGTTAAAAACTGCATAGGTAATTTCTGAACTCTATGGTTGCACAGAAAATAATCAAAAAGCTCAAAAAGTTACCTGTGTAACCCATGCCTGTTTGTATTTGTAAAGAACCCACAGAAGGAGTCCGGAGATGTGAATTCCCCACTGAGAAGAGTAGGTACTAATTCACATGACAATAATGTAATGATACCCTCTGGGAGTAGTAACATGATATCCTTTCTTTTGGGAAAACCAACAAGAAAAATTTCCATCCTCCTGCTTTTCAATGACTTTTTCTCATGCCTAGGCCAATTTGCTAGTCTTCAGCTATTTGAGGGGATGTTCTAGAAACTGCATCACTGAAATGAGTCTAGAAAACATTAAAAAAGACAGAAGAAAAGAAAAAAAAAAGGTACAGGACCCAACTTAATGAAAAGGCAGCAAAAAGAAAACTTTATATATGCTGGGAGTCAGTGGGAGTCAGCTGCTTCCACTGACAACAACGGAATTCCTACTGAGTGCGCTTTTACATCTTTTCCTGTTTGGTTTTTAGTTTTGTTTGTTTGTTTGTTTGTTTTAAACAGAACTGACAACCAATTTTTCATTTTCAGCTATGTTAATATACTGGAGCATAGACTTAGTGAGCTGATGATGGAATGTGGTGATATTTACCTTGTAGTGCCATGCATGGTGTTGGTTTATAACATGATGATTCTGTGGAGACATGGCAGAGTTGTAAATGGCATTATACTGTACTTGCCAAGCTATATTGCTAAATCCTCCTTCTACAGGGCTTACTAAATTTCTTATTGTTGTAGCAGCTCCAACGAAAACAACCATATTAATTACATTTGTTTGTTGATTTGGGGGGGGGGGGGGGTGGGGGGGTGGGGTTTTTTTAAACATCTGATGTTTTATCCACATGTAACATTGCAGGTGTTGAAAGTCTGGATTGGTCAGACTGGATCAGAAAAACATCCCATGAGGCCTTTTACTAGTCTCTTCAGTGACTTGAAACTTCTTGCATTAAGTTTCTCTATTTACTATGACATTACTGTAATTTTATGGAGGTCTGGAAGATAGGAAGTATGTACAGTGCTTATGCAATGACACACACTATCCCATTACAAATTATATTACAGTTCAAACACGTTGTGTAACACCACCGCAGGAGGAAAGGGAAGGCACGATGACAGATTTTTTAGAACTGACAGAGTATCACTATGTATCAGCTTGTTGTTAAAACAGGAAAGTGTATTTCAGAAATACATAGGCTAAAGCTTTTTATCCTTGTTCTCCGAATAGCAGCAGGCAGCTCTACATCTCAGGCCAACTATCTACCACCACTCTTCAGAAACTGCTAAAAACTGTAATATCAATGTTGATGAAAAGTGTAATTGCATCTGATTTAAAAAATACACAGTTTCTTTACTGTATCATTACAAGATGGTAAATCCCTCATTAAAAGAACACAAATTCTTTCTGTGACAAAAGCAATACCCCGAACAAACAGCCAGTACTTCAGCATCATAGTAACTTTTTCTGTGAATACAATGCAATAACTGTTTAAAAAAAGAGCGTGATTATGGCATTAGTTGGGGAGTAAGTTAAGGTCCTCACCACACAAAAAGGGCATGAGTTTAAGGCCCAAACTGCAAGATGAGTTAGGGAACATGAACTTATTTTTTGCTGTAAACTGCTGGACTTTCCATGCAAAAAATAATAGCCAAAAAAAATCCATGCAACTGTAAAAAACTTCTCATAAATAGCAAACAAGAAGAAATAGTCAGCAAATAAAACACAAAATCATCCTCCATTGCCAAGCCACAGCATAACTCTCTAGATTAATACTTTTTCTGGCCCTTAAAAAGATATAGTCCCGATAGTTATTGGCAGTGGAGAGTTGAAAAAGTCTGGAATAAATTTTTTTAAATGAGCGATTCAGAAAAAAACCCCATCAAAGAATATATCTAGGTTTCAATTATTTTATACATGCAAGAAAGAATAGTATGTACATATATATCTATCCTAAATATATATAAAAAGAAAAATAACAATAACCAAGGAAGAGATTCTGATTAAGATAGACTTTTAAGTTAAACTTTAGTGTTCTTTGAGAGGTAAAGGTGTATCCAATGTGCATCAGGTTTCAGAACTGTTCTTTCAAATGTAAGTTCTTTTACAGGAGTGTTATTGCTATTCGACTTTCAAGAGAAATTAAATACAAACTTATTATAATTATATATTTTAAGGAGGGGGGGAAATATTTGACTTGAGTTTGTTCTACGACTTCCCCCCACAAAAGTAACACCACAGATAAATAAAATAACTTGACTTTTGTAAAAATACTTCAGTTTCACACTTCAACAGAGAATAAGCCCATTGCTCAGAAAGGCAAAGGATTAAAACTAGGGAATCAACATTTTAAAAACTGCTGGTAATTTCAAATTAGTCTGTAGTATTTTTTGACGTGCACTTCTATTTGTTTAAAATTCCCATTAAAAGACTGCTATCACCATCACTTGTAGTTTAGATTACAGGTGTCTCTGGAAGCGAAATGGGAAAGGATAGAAGCTTTTTGCTGTTTTGACACAAAATGTAGCATCTCTCTTAGATCTTAGATCTCTAGATCTGGAAATTTCTGGCCCAGTTCTGTGTGTTTTCCAAACGGCATTTAGTGCTCCAGCAGCTTCTCCTGACAGCACAGACCCCGTCCTGAGGGACTCATTCCTCCACCTCCTCCTCCCTTTCCACCAGTGTTTTATGGAAATTATCTTTTCAGAATATAAAAGTACATTGATAGCCACACTACTTCTGTATCCCTTTATATGATTTATTCTTGCCTCTTTCTCATGATGTCATAATACCAACCATAGTCTACTATTTTCCATTCAGACAGTAAAAGAAAAGAAACAGTGCCCTACTGTATTTTGTGCTCATGCTGGGTTTGAAACTGCTAGTCATGGAATACAGTAGTCTTCTGCATAGACAAGGTTCTCAGGATAGTGACCTTAAAAAAAAAGTTGTAGTAGAGATGGACAACAGTAAGAGCTTCTTGGATCCTGGTTTACTGTAGAAATCATGGACCTGGAAGAATGAGTGCCCTGTTAAACATGAAAATAACACTTGTTTTCTCCCCACTGGATTGGGATCACAAAGCAAAGAATTCATGTAAATACACTGTTTACTGCATGCTGCACACGACCTTGTCATTTCTCCTTTCAACACCTTCTTCCAAAGCTTCCATTATTTTAAATACACAGAAACTCCATCTCAATAACTAACAGTAAACTGGTAATTCAGGGTAAATCTTGATAGACTGCAGGCTAAAGGAAGATGAGTATAAATGAAATACTGTTGGAGTTAGTTAGTTTTTAAGTAGAAGTGATTACAAATATTCTCACAGACTGTTAGAGAAATAGATCACTGGGGATTTTTGAGAAAAAAAGTCTTTGTTCTTTTAAATTGATGGACTTCCTGAGATTGTATCAATTGGAAGGAAGTTCCACTGCAAAGAAATATCAGACTGGAGTGTTCTGCCCTGAGATCGTGGATGGTCCAGAACAATTTCTCAGGTCCCTTCGAAGCCTGTACTCTGATTACTGTCACTCTGAGCAGAAGAAAATATTTCCATTCCGGTTCATAACTAATGTGATTGATAGTAAATTAGTAATTTAATGCAGATAAAATTCTATCTCAATATTTGCTTTTATCTTTGTGGAACTAGATCACATAATGATTCTTAACAGGCCCCTTAACACCTTTGTTTCCTCCATACCAGCATTGTTGATACTGAAATTTGAATTAAGCAATTCTATATTTCCAACAGAGTAGGATTTTTAGCTATTCATTACTCCTAATGTAACAGAGTAGAATTTGATTAATTCTCCTATTTAATTTATTTAAACACATTAGAATCTTAAGTAGTATTGAGGAAATTTTATTGGCAACAAACTGCTTTGGAAAAAGAACGATAGCAGAATGTTATTCATTCCTGTGGCTTTTTGGATTAAATATTTTTTTTCTTGGAATACCTGAGCAAGGAAACACTACCAGAATTTCCAACTGTTATTCTAAAAATGGCTGAGAAAGGAAAGACAATGGTGAGGAAGCAGCACTGGCCTCAGGTGCATTAACACTAGAGTTGTCTGAAACATTTACTATCAAAACTAAAAATATCTAAACTGCATAAAATTAGAAGTCTTACCATTTTTTTTGTAAAGTATCTAGATGGATGCTACTTAATGATATTCTTTGGATATACCAACTACTAAATTCAATCTTCCTCCTATTTCAATGTTGGACTGAATATTTTGTTAGTGTTTGCACAGACATCTGTAAAAGATGCCAATTTGGCAAATTAAATATGGATTATGAAATAAGAAATTACTCTGAACTAAGCCACCTGCCAGGAAATATTCAAAGACCAGCAAAATGGGTCATTTTGACAGATGTGAGGCTTCTTCGAAGCATTTGTGCAATATCTTCTAGCAATTGAAAACATTTCCAAATTTAGGTTTGAAACAGTCTTTTTCATTTTCTTCTTTCTCCTTCAGACTGTCACTTTTGATGAGTAAGTATTTTCCTGCAGAAAAATATTCTCCAGGATATACCAGCCTACCTTTGCTTACTGATATCATGAGGAGGTGCAGAAATCCAAATTTGAGCCTGCTTCACTTAGAATTTTAAAAAAGTTCCAACCAGGCAGAGCATACCCACTGATCTGAAAGTCAGCTCCATTGCAGGAGCCCTATTAGAGTGAAATGCTCTACAAGTCTGTATAAAAATCCTGACTTACAGACACTGCATTTGTGAAACTCTTCCAATTGCATTTGCCCTGTCTGAAATGTAGCTGCTTGCTCTAAGGACAGTTAGCTTTCTATAAATTCATAGCGTCCAATTCTGTTTAGCATGTGGCAACCATTTTAATTCTAAATATAATCTGAACTATTCTTTCTATATAACCTTCTGTAGTTGTTAACTGTATTTAGGAAGCACTGCACTAACCAATCATTTTCAAAATGTTTAAGATGAAGCAGTCCAATTCCTGTGCAGTTCTGACCACAGAAATGTCTTCAGTCTTTTCATCTAGTAACTTTGTTCTGCAAGATGCAGGAGAGCCTGGCACTGATCCAGCAATATACACGAACTCCAGCTTAACTTCTGATAGATGAGTAACTCTATAAAAGCCAAAGACTATTTATATGCTCATAGTTAGGCAGAGTACAAGCTTTTAAAGGTTTCAAAGGCTCTTAATTGAATAGCTGTACTGCTACACATAATACCCTTGAAATGGGAGTATTCATTTTCATGAGGACTCTCCACAGAACTAAAAGTTTACAGAAGTAGGCTGTTTGTTCTCATGAATTTTATTTGTATACTGTGAATAATGCCTATTAATAATATACTTTGCTTAGCGTGACTGATACAGAAATAAGAGCTTCTTGTACGAATCAAGGATTGCAGAATCGGGTCCTTCCTTTTGTTGTGTTGTATTAGCAGATGAACGAGAGAGAAAGAAATAAGTTGTTTTCTAAACCAGTGGGGAATGTGATAGCCTTTCTTTTTAACCTTGGATTTATTCACTTTGATGTTGAGTGTATATAAGATTAAGAAATGCTCAATCTCTTGACTATTAAATTCTCTGCCTACTTGTAGCTGATGATTCATGGCTTATTGTTTCTCTAATAGTTCACAGTTAATTGGTATGGTGAAGAATTAAAGATTAACTGTCAAAATGTAAAAGTGTCAGGACTTTTTTTTTTTTTTAACAGAAAGAACAGAAGATATCTGCAGATGGAGAACCACTATCTAAATAACCTCACACAATATCTACACAGCTACAAAATCAACCTTTATACCATTGCACAAGTGAGAATTCTTTTAAATAAGGCAGTTTCAATTTTATAGCATCCCATAACTTGCAATCAGCAGCTCTTTAATAAAACTGAAATAAGCACCACACAGTCAATGGGTATTTCTTATATTTTTTTGCACAACCAAAAATAGGATTCACATTAAACTGAAAATTGGGTCATGCTTCAGCACACAATAATTTGACCTAAAGATAACATTCCTATCCCACAGTTATAAGATGTGCCTTTCAGACAATGAAAACATTTAAGAACTACAATTTTAGGTAGTTTGTATAATGTAAAAATGTCTGTTATGCTCCTGGAATCCAAAATATAATGAAACCTTTCAGTCTTGGCTGTATGTAGCACCATGTTCCCACAGCACAGACAGCAGTATTGTATCATGGCATAATGTTGGCGTAAGAGAGAGCATACAACAGGATAAATGACATGTCTGATTTCATCTGATGGTTTATTTCTTACTAGTAGTCTGCAGCACAACTGAACTTACAATTCGTAGGAAGTAAGACAAGTGTTTATTGGTGCCTGGTTGCACCACGAGAAAAGTCCTCGATTCTTTGATCATGGCAAACTTTGTAGCACTCTGAAGGCATGTTTCACTCAGCTCAGGTAGATCAGGGAGTATTCAGATCAAGAAACAAAACACAGGTCATTTACCAGGTACCAATTACACTGTGTTGCAAGCCAGCCGCTGACACAGGGAAGAAAAACTTAGGGCAAAACAAAATGAGGAAAAGGGAAAGGAAACAAAAAAATAATCTAAGAATAAAGGTGCAAAGAGAAAAAAAGAAAAAAAAAAGATCATGACTATTACAGACAACAACAATGCTAACATTGTTTGGATATAATTTACTGTTACCTTCAGTTTACCATTTAAATCAAATACCTTGCAACTAGCTCTTCCAGTTGCAAAGTTTAGCAAAACATAGAACCTGCTGTCCATAAATATCAACACAGAGCCATATCTTATGAAAATGATAACTTCCTGACAGCCCAGCCTCCCTCTGCTGCCTAGTAATGAGTGAGTTGGACATCACCTGACAGTTCAACCTCAGATAAATATTTCAAACACATCATGCAAGAGATTCACAGATCAATCCCCACCTCCAAGAAACCAGTGGAGCGAGACAGAAAGCCATTTTGAACTGGTGCATCAGAGCGGAACACAACCAGCAGTTTACGTTGGGTTTTTTGGGGAGAAGGAGGGTGTGTTGTTTTATTTTAACCTGTGCCAGAGTAGAGTGATTAAAGGTAAGACTCTGATCTGTGGATTTCACACCTCAACACTGGAACACATCCTGGCACATAAACAAATATGCACAGTAAACTCCCATTACGTTCCCTCTCTAATGCTCTCAACACAGAATTAACATACTGTACATTGTCTACAAAACCAGTTTGAAATGGCTTCATAAAAAAGTCCCTCAGACAGTAGCATGCCAGACTTCTGAACCTTTCTGCGATCCTCTTCCTTCCATACACAAGATGGTCACATAGTGGAAAAAAAGGAATCAGAAACTAATATAATACGTGTATTTCTCATGAGGTTTGAAGTCCATGAAATAAGCAAGCGAATTGTCTTTTCAACATCTCTCTGAGAAAGGTAATTTTTGTACTGATATGGAAAATGGGTAACTCCATAGTTAAATAATTTGAACCAGTCAGTAACAAGTCTGCCAACAGAGACAGAATTAAAACTATCAGAACATTTTCCAGATATGGTGGAATATGCTTTGCCCAAAATTTACCTTGGACCAATGACTCTTTAGAGCTGAGTAATCAGAGCAAAACTATGCTCAACAAGGCTGAAAATCAAGCTTTCATCCATGATGATAGAAAAAAATGGCTCAGCCACACATATTTGCCCACTTACATAGCTGAATTCATGTGAGTATTTGGCATAATACACCACCTTTTAGGACAGGAAAGAATCATGGACTAAAATAAGTCTGTAGGCCAAAGCACTCTCATGATGGATGACCACGTACTGAATCCCAGGGCCCATCATACAATATTCAGGCATTCTAAATAATGACATCCATCTTGTTGGCTATGCCCAGATAACTGCTCACACCAATCTTCTCCCCATCCCTGCATACAGTGCATACCTGTGAACTATGCCTCTGCAACTGCATACAGACTTCTGCACACCGAATTTATCCTGCTGAAAAGCTCAGGTCAGAGAAGATGTAGCAAATGTGGACCCCAGCAGAAGCTCATACCGGTTAGAGGTTATGGAGGACAACCCAATTCCTGACTTGGCTAGGCTGCTCCTGAGCTAGTATCTCGCCATGATACTGCATATGTCAGCATGCCTGGAGCTACAGTAGGAATCTCTGCACTTCACTCCATTACACTACATAGATAGATGTGAAGGAATTTCCTCCTCCCTTTTAAAACCTGTTTTAAAATATAGATCACCTTATATTCCAAAATAAAAATTAGACATGGTCATTTATACTGCATAAATTAGGAACAGGGTATTGCACCGGCAATTAAACAAACTCTTATTATCAATGAATAGTACAAGAAAGGAAAAAAAAAACCCCATGAGGGTCTAAGTTTAAAAAAAAAAAAAAGAAAGAAAAAGAAGAGAACTGAGACTAATTATCTGTATTTAAACATGTGAAGATCTTACTGAGTCTACAAGGTTGAGATCTTGTTCCCTAATCAAGTGCATCAAAGGCATTCCCCAAGGCTCACAGCAAAACTGCAGAACATCCATACAAATCATTTTTATTCAAGAAAGCCCCTGAAGTGGAGTGAGTTTTCCTCTCCTCTCTGTCGCACTGCTACATAGCACTGTGTTCCTGGAGGTGTACAGCTCTAAACCATAAGGCTTTGCAGATTCACAGTGACATTCTGAATGAGCTCTTTATTTTTGTTCTACTTTAATTATTAAGAGGGCCAGACTCTGCCCTGATTCACAACCTCTTGAACATCATTGACTCCAGAGTGTAAATTAAGTCAGATTTTGGCCATCATTTGGTAAGCACTATATAATTTAATGATCTTCAACCTTCAGAATGATTGAAGGACTTAATTTACTAATAATTAACTGCATGAAGCCTCTTTAAGGGGTGATACTGAGTTTAGTTCTAGTTTAAGGGGCTAATATGTAATACATAAGTAGTTGTATACAAGGCATAGACTTTCAACCCTTTGTTCTGACTGCAGAATGTCAATTGGACTCATTCTGGTTTTGGTTCCGCCCACACTACCCCCATTTATTACTGCCTCAAAAACCATGCTGTGAATTTGTAGCTGCCATAAATGCTTAATGTAAGAGCTAATTGTGCAATGCTGTCAGAATTCTGGTTTTAATAATTTCTAAAGCAACATTTTACTTACACTTTTTCCTTTCTTGCATCAAAAAAGAGTACAGAATTCAATGTCACAATCATAACAAATGCATAGTAACTTGTAGAAAATCATAAGGAGTTATTGTACCCTTACACTTTTTCCTTCGAAAAAGGAAAGATGCATAACATTATTCCCAGTAGGGGAAAAAAACGTTACTATGAGTAGCAGTCACGGCTTCTTAGAAATTTGATTCAGAATCTTCGACCTCTAATTTAATTTTTTCAAAGAGAGAGTCAAATAAATAGGTAAATAAGATTATCATATTTTCTTTCAGTTATCATCATGTTATGGAATAATCACTTAACAAACATAGATTGCTCTTCTAACACATAATAATCAGCTGGCACAATCAATGCTTGATTTTTTTCTTTTAGTCTCTAACTTAATAAGCACAATTTTGCTGTGCCCAATTCTAGAACAATTAATAGCAGTCAGCTTCGTCTAGCAACCTGCAGATCTGGCATTTGAGACAGCAAAGTGCTATCAATTCCACACAGAGCTCAAAACTTGCATAGAATAGCTAAGGCAACTGGGGTATGCAAAAAATTACACCTAAAAATTAGTTATCTGAAACACAGGCTCTACTGGGATGAATTCAAAGTTTCTGTAATTTCTTTATTTCCTTATTTTTCTTTCTTCATGTAAAAGCTACTTTTACTTCTCAGGAATGTAAAACAAGCCTCAGAGCTCTTCCTTAAAACAGAAAATATGAAACCTGCTGCTACTAGGTATCTTGGTATTATATTATGCTATTCTACTAATAGCACTGGAAAAGAAAGTAGGCATTTGTAAGCTGGTCTAACATGTAAGTGTAAGTGAGAAGTCTGAGTTACGTTGCAGAATAAAGCACAGCTAAAACATTCATTTGATTCGAGTTATTCATATATAATAAAATAACAGATAAAGATGTGTACTGGTTTTGGCTGAGATGGAGTTAATTTTCTTCATAACAGCTCATATGGTGCTGTGTTTTGGATCTGTGGCCTAAACAGTGTTGCTAACACAAGGAGGTTTTAGCTTTTGCTGAACAGCACAATAGCACCCCAACCCACCAGCGAGCAGGCTGGGGGGGGCACAAGAAGTTGGGAGGGGACACAGCCGGGACAGCTGACCCCCACTGACCCAAGGGATATTCCAGACCATACGACATTGTGCTCAGCATTAAAAGCTGGGGGAAGAAGAAGGAAGGGGGGGATGTTTCGGCGTTTGTCTTCCCAAGTAACCGTTAGGTGTGATGAAGAGGGAACGGCTAAACATCTGCCTGCCGATGGGAAGTAGTGAATCAATTCCTTGCTTCGCTTTGCTTGCACATGCAGCTTTGCTTTACTTATTAAACTGCCCTTATCTCAACCCACAATCCCCCGTCTTGCTCAGGGGGACTGAGCGAGCATCTGTGTGGGACTTAGCTGCCTACCGGGGTTAATGCGCACCAAGATGTCACAAGGCTTAATTCAATAACCCTTTAACTACCATGAAAATCTTTTAAGTCTATGAGCTGTTCATAAGAGTAAGAGTTTGTGGGTGTAAAGGAACACAACTGCCTCTGAGACTGTCTCTCAGGCTACAGCTAGCACCTCTGCCAACACGCCACAAATGCATACCACAAAAGCAAGTGAAGAGTTGTGCCTGTCACTGGGATGAAACCAGATCACACTCAGTGCGAGCACATTCTATATCCTTCAGAAAATAGTAGTAATGTTAATCAGTGCAGTTGTAAGGCAATCATTATTAAATCATCTGTAATCTAGAGGTAGGTACAAACCCAGTGTTAGTATTTACAAAACTCAGTCAATGTAAACATGCAGTGTTTTGTACGCAGTAAAGAGACTACAGGACTAATGATCTGGAATAATTCAGTGAGGTGCTGTAAAATTTCTTATAAAGGCCTGCTAGATCAGCTCACCTCTGGTCTGCTGTATCCCTCTGCCAGACCGAAAGACAGCATTGTAATATATGTAATGCTATTCTTCTGAAGCCACTATATAGCAGTAGCTGTGGAGGTTCAACAACATTGGCAAGATCGGTTAGCATGAGCTAGCTGTTTACAGCATGTGAAGCAAAAGCTGCTAGAGCTCTGCTGATAAAAATTGAGTTTGGCCTGTCTAAATTTCTTCCTATATATAATTATTGCATGACGGTATAACGTGTAAAAAAACCCAGCTAAAAAACTTAAAATTGATGACATAAGTTTGGATGTGAATTCAGGTCATCAAATCTTGGACTTTAACATTTGCATTTTTAAGTTTACACTGAACAGGTAAGGTTTCTTTATTGCTCTAAGACTCCTCTTTAATGTCTGAATAGTGACACCAGTTGTTTGTCATCTAGGCTTTCAGTAAAGAAAGTAACTTATAAAAAACCCCCATGCTATCAAAGTTCCCAGACACAATGGTAAAGAATGGCACAGAACATACTAACAGGACAAAATGTACGTAATTTTGGGAACCTCTAAAAAGCAGAAGGTCAACTTGGACACTGCCAAAACACAGGGTCCAAAACCATCACAAGCAGCTGGATATTGATACACATCTGCTCCCTCAATCCTATTGTGGGAAAAAAAGTGTTGGGATGTTCTAAAGGTATTATATGGGGAAAATTTAAGGATTTTCAATATATACAACTCCAGGCAGCACCAATACTGTCATAACAGCTCAGACACTTGCCTTAAACCCTGCTCAGTGCCACCCACAGATCAGACTCTTTGTCTCTATCGTCTCCACTCCCTACCTTCTCAGTTTCTCGGCATTAATAAAAGTATCACAGCACCAGAACTGCGGAAGGAATAGGACTAAAAGAATGTCACATTATCCCTTTCCCTGGGCTAACGTTAATTCCTATTCTCCCCAAAGTACTGGAATAGATTTGCTGTCAGTGTGCAGTCAAAGGGAGTCTGTGAGGCCCTGGAGAGATGGAGTTAGGGAGACTGTTATACTTTGCTAAGGAGTCTTTCCCCCCATGAAGGATGAAGGGAACCCACCCACATTATCCGAAAAGGGTGGGAGTCCCATCTCCAAGTGACACTGCAATTTTCATCACAAAGTGAAATCCATGTGGGCTTAGCTCCCCAGTGAGATCAGAGCAAGAGCGGGACTGGGGAAACAGTGAAGTAAGACAGACAAAAACTGAAAGATATCTCAAGTCTCATTAATTCCCTGTCTAAAAGTATCCCGCTTTTTTTGGATTGGTCGTTTGTTGGAGCAGGGGTTGTATTGTGAAAGTTTCAGCTGTTGTAGCCATCGCTGATAGAAGTTCTTTTTAGGACTCAGAAATATGAAATTAATATAGACATGCCCTAAGGAGCTTTAAGGGAGGAGGATCCACATCTTTTCAAGCAGGAGGCAAATCAGTTCTTAACTCACCTACATTTTGAAGGCACCTGAATTCATTGGATATTTAATTTCCATTTCTCTCTCTCTAATCATCTAGCTAACAAGCAGAGACTGAATCTCCCTACTTATTTACAAACGTGATGCAGGGAAGCATGATGCAGACTTCTACATTGTTTGACTACTTTAACAACATGAAGGTGGATCAATGGGAAACGCACTCTTTGATGCCAAGATAATTTGCATTTCAGTCTGATTGTACCTGGCTGAAGCCTGCTCCACTGCGCTATGTCTAACACCACTGGCATTTCAGTTATTCTTTGTGAAATAAACTGAAAGACCAGTCTTGTATCTCTGAGACCTACAAAATCCTTGAACTAATTTGATAATGAAAGCAAATGCCCAAGTTTTCACATACATGGAGATGTACTGTAAACTAAAAACTATCCCTTTCAAGTAGATACTATTGCTAGGTCCTATTCATACCTTCCGAAAGATCTGTGTAAACCAGCATTAATACCATGGAAATAGCAAAGGGTAATACTCTTCGGAAGAATATGTTTAAAAGATGCATAAACACATACATAAAATTCACCTGAAAAACTCTGAAACATTAAAAAACAAGAAAAAGATGTCAATACCTACACACTAAGTCAAATATCCTTAAATACCCAAAGTCATTTTTTCTCTGCAACAATGTATTCTATAATTCTTTTTACTGAGGTATATTTGTTATTTCAATGTGCATGAAAAGCTAGCTGGTTTTCTCTATTCGTTTACAGTAGAAGTATGTACAATGGTTTATAATACAGTATTTTTTAAGAATTTGCTCTCTCTGACATACAGTAGCAAACCAAATTGTTATCAGTACTTCCAAGTTGAAAACATGAGGATGACTATTATTAGTTCATGGAGCTATTTGTTCAGAACCACTGCAAAAAGCCTTGAATAACCTACCTCTAGAAGTACTTAAAAATGCTGAATATAGAATTTAATATCTAAATTCACATTCAGTCTTTAATTTGAAGTAAGATTCATGTAAGTACTTATATAACTGTACAGAAACCATATTAAATGCTTCTGTAGTCCCTCAAGGTAATCTTTAGTGCATTGTGGAAGGAAGAAAAGCTTGTCCATACACACGCACATGCAAGTTGATGGCAGGGATCTACAGAAAAGGTTTACTTTCAGGCACAAAAATACAGCACGCCCAGTTAGTTTAGCAGGATCTGTACCTTTAAACAAGTTTGGAAAATCAGACCACACTTTCCCCAGGAGGTAAACTCTAGAAGTCTGAAGCTGAAAATCAGTACCAAGTACATCGGGTAAGAATGAAGCACATTTGCCTTATGAAACATCTAGTAACTTCAACAATATGGAAAACAAATGCTCAGTTAGGTCCCCCTGCCAGACACACACACATGCGCACAACTTCATGAATGCAAATATTTCACGGAAGCGGCCCAACCTCAGTAACTTGATGCAGAGGCTGTATCAGCCTGCTTTGAAACTTCAGCTGCACTTGGGGATGATTTGTATACAGTTGCATTCCTCTGCTTGAAAAATGATATACACCAAAATTAATATAGGAAAGCTTCCTAGGTCTTTCTCTTTCCTTCTCAGAACTGAATAATTAAGGAAAATGGAAAAAACCCCACCTTACAGTTGTATCCCAAGAATTTGGAACATTGCCAAAGTCATTCTACTGTGGAGAACGCGAAATATGCAGTTTTAAAAAAGCAGCCTACATGCTGGATGAAGAGTTCAGGCACATCAAGTAAATGCATAATCTGTTAATTCCTCTGTAGTTTTTGCAACAAACAGAAAATCTAAATTAATCCATCTAGTGGACAGATCTCACACAAATGAAGGAAAGAAGAAGAGCAGCAATTTACACACCTGAAAAAACCCAATATTCAGCTGCCTGTCTATGCACAATTACATAATTCTCAAAAAGACTTTCTTATTTCCTATTACTTAACCTTATTGCGCAAAACAATTAAATCACTTTAACTACATTGCGAATAGAAATTAACTTTTTTTTTTAGTATTTTTAAAACTTAATCTTTTATACTTCGCACTCCAAAAATGTTTGCAACATCCTACAGACAGCCATCATTCATACTTGATTTTCATCTTTGCCTCCAGCAGTCTCTACAAAAGAGATGCATCCTATTGTACAAATGGAAAAGCTGAGGCAAAGAAATGACAAATAATTTCCATCTTTACAGTAAATCTGTAGGCCAGTTGAATTTTATTTTCTTTTGGGGTAAATTTCAGGACTGCTAACAAATTGAAGTTTGAGCTTAAGTCAATGGGAATTATTGAAGCTCAGCATGTTAAAAAAAAAAAAAAAAAATAGCAGAGAGTTATAAACTGGTCAAAAAGTCCCCCAAACTAATTGTAGTCCAAAGGAAGGCTTAGGGAACTAGTGAAGGTTACACAACTCATCACTGGCAGAGTGAGGATTTTAAATCCTATTCATAAAGTTGTATTGTCTCAAAACCATAATTTTGTGTGTGGGAACACCAAATAAAACCCCTGCCCTATCATTCAGTTTTATTTCACCTCTTCTTCCCATGGAATGGGGAAGGGGTGGACACAAAGAACAGGGATACAATACATTGCCTTGTTTAGTACCTCCAGACAGGTCCTGACTTTTCCTACCCTTTCATATGGAAGGCTCAATCATGGTCATTTCTGTCCCCCATTGTAAAGGAACTAGTGAAAATAAGCTTTGCAAAACCGTAAACAAACCAATACCCCAGTCTCTTGTGGCAGAGTTCTATGCAAGAAACTAAGAAATCATTTTTAAAATATTTTTCTTACTCAGATAAGCTTTGCTGGAGGCACTCAAGTAGAGCCAAACAGGAAAATATCTCCTCATGTAATTATGTGCTAGTCCACTAACAGCCTCTGCAAATGAACACTAAGATATTCAGTATGATCTAATCATAATTGTGGAGCTAATTTTGTGAGTGAAGAACAAGTTATAAATATGCAAGCCCTCTGAAATTTTTCCCCTTACTCATCTATTTCTTATTTGGATTAAGTATAAGATAGTTATTACAGAGAACTGCCTTTGCTCAACTAACAATTTACTCTTTAAAGAATCTTTTTCTGATGAGCAAATATACAATTGTTGAGCACTGGTTTCTTAGCCATAGTTAAATTACTTGATGGATACACACATGTTATGGCTCTATGTTTATAAATTTTTAAATGATTGGTCTTCAGAGAGTGATTACTATCTTGCTGAAGTCCTATAAAAACAGTTAACATTTGAAGCATAAGAAAATACAAAGAGTTAAATCCACTTTAAATATACGGTTGGCCTCATCTTATTTATAAATGTTCTTTAGTAGGGAAGCAGACAGTTTCTATGAGTATTCAAGTGCATTCTCTTTTTACTCTAGTGTAATTTAGCTAAAATATCCCTTGTGTCTTCAAGTAAAATAATACTTTCGCTTCACAGAATTACTCATATGCAAGTGCACACAGCGGTCCTTTCACATATATACCATACTCAATTGAATGAATACTCAGGTGATACAGCAGCAAAAAGCTATTTTACCTTCATAAACAACAGTTATAATTGCATCCTTGCTTTATATTTTCTTACCATTTTTATAATGCACCTACCATAGTTACATTTTTTTATTTAATGCATTATCTAAAAAGTGATTGTTTCCATATGCAAAAACCTAAATGAATGATACAGACATACTGTCTCTCAAGGAGTTTGCCTTATTCTATTAATACAATGTGGATTAGACTTGCTGCTAGCCAATCACAACTACAGAAGCTGTATCCCAGCCAGCTGTAATCCAACCTGCAGCATAGCTTTTGAAAAAAATCGGCTTCTGCATTAGTAGTAGTGTTTCAGCACTGCACATCAGTTAAGGACTGCCCTAATCTGCTGATGGACCGCTAAAGAGAATTACTAGACACCAATATATCAGGCAAGTGGCTATGCTCTCAATTAAGTAAAGAGAAGCTTCCCTGAGGAGGTAAGATCAATTAGATCAGCCAGTCTCACACGAGTACAATCAAAGGCGTTGGGGATTTTTTGGTGGTGGGGTTTTTTTTTTTCCCCCTTTTTAATTTCTAAGACTTGGAGCTCATTGAGGAGGAAGCTACAGCTGAAGCTTTGCATATAGTTTGGGAACTTACACTACTCCTGCAGAAACGTACTGCAGCTTAACTGAATTCTGCCCTGTCTTATTTTCTACTCATTTACTAGGTAAAGTAAAAAAAAACAGGGTATGGTATGTGCTGCATCTTATAGTATGCAACATCGTAGAAGACGGTTGGTGCTGGAGCTTTACCCTAATTGTGGCGTTTCCCAGGCTGCATCCAATTGCTGCTGCAATTCCTGAGTGTTTTGTTGCAAGGCTTAGCAAGCACGCATTAAACTAAAGATAGCAGGATTCTCAGCTCTAAAGAGATGAAAGAGACCTAGGCCAATATAGTTGTCAAGATTTCTAACCAGTGTAATTCCATTGATTTTAGTGGCTGTCTTACTGGGTGTATCTACCCACTACCTATATACCTACTGTGAACATAGCAGTCAGAAGAGAAATATTCAGACCACCGGAATTTGAAACCTGGTGATTACGATGCCATTGTGATTATTTTGATTCATTTATTGCTGATTGACTGTATGCTTTTATTTATAGGTTGGGGTTTTTTAATAATATTTGAATTATTTTCCAACGCTGACTTGATCTTGGTTGGCAAGCAGGCAGGAAGGAAAAGTATGGAAGAGCGGACTTCACCTTCCCCTTAACTCCCTTTCGAATCTGTTCCTGTTTATCATGTGCTATTTCCATGGATCATTTTATGTCAGAAAACAAAATGATACTGTCATTTTAAATATTTGGGGAAAAAAAAATTGTAATAGGAATATGATATACTGTCCTAGTTAAGCACTTTCAGATTGATTTTGACACTTTCAGATTGATTTTGTCATAAATGTGTAAGTCTGATCAGCGGGATTTCTGGGCTTGTGGAATAGGCAAGGTTCAAAACCTTACAACCTGAACATCAGGAGTAAGTGAAAATATCTTCCCTTTCTTTCCATCTCCACTGCCAAAGCCTGCATCACAGCTCCTGCAAGAATAAGTGTCCCTGAAGGTGTTTAATATAAGGACGGGAGAGATTATAAAACACTAACCTCCAGAATTCTGAAATCCATAGAATGAACTATGAAAAATGCTGAAGTATCCTTTATTTCATGTCAAAAGCTTGGCTCAGCAGAGAGGGATCAAGTGACTAATGCTAGTCTCTCTGTGTAACCAAAGAATAGTATATCAATAGTTTCTCTTCATAAGAATGGATATTCCAATCCACAGAATATTCAGAATTAAACTTACAAATTTATAACTGAGTTAACATTTCAATTGGACCTAGCATTTTCCCAAGTAGTAAAAACAAACCCCCAAAATAAAAATGAAATCTAAACGTTGCTTTAGTTACAAAGACAAACAGAACAAAACTGTGCTGAACCAGACTGTGAAACTGATGTTCTGCTGAAAATGTAAATCATTAAATAACCACATTGGAAGAAAAAAAAAAAAAAAAGAAAGAAAGTCTCAGCAGAAGAAGATAAAGCTGTTAAGGCTGATTTTAAAAATCTTTTTGTTTGTAATAAGGTGTTATTAGTCTCCCAGGCAAAACACTTTGAATAACGTGATTTTTATTTTGATAACATCACTTGCTATGTCCATGTAGGAAATACTCGCCAATAGTAATTTGCTAAAGCTATGTGATTTGGGCATAAATAAATACATCATATTGTAAAAGCTGAGATAGTGTCTGTCTGTCCACCTACTATAGAATTCACTTATTGCTTATTCAATATAAAGTCTGCTTCTATGATTTGGCACATCTTTATTCAGAAAGATGGGCTGATTGCTGACAACTTTGATGCAATAAAGACTGCTGCAGCATTACTGGAAGAAAGTCATTTGATAAATGTATATTTTCCATTTTGCTTAAAAGGAATCTATTATGAGTGCAGCTGCTTTCCGAATGAAATTAATGCCGAAGTGAAGCTTCGTATTACAAAGTAAAATGGGACTCGCTCTCTAATATTAGACTGAAAGGCATTGTAATGCAGCAGGAGGATTGAACTTTGACTCCTTCAAGAACACTGATTCATATAATAAAAAGGGGAAAAAAGGCTTTAAAAATGCTAACATCCTCTTTTCAAAGCTTAGCAAAGCTGCTGTCCAGAAAACAGAATAGCAAATACAGGTTGTGCGCATCTCCAAAGAAGATATGCCCTAAGGAATACCATAAGGAATCCACATAACAAAATTCTCAAGATTGTTTTGAAGTTTTTGAAAGATACTGGAACGTACAACTGGGAGGAGAATCTCTCGTACTTTTTCCTGTCAGTGGTGATATATATTGCTTATTTAAATGGGTTTTAACCAAGCTATATACTGTTGGATTACAGCTAAGATTTACCAATTCTTTATGATTACAACTTCATATGTGAGAAGTTCTCCCATCCTTTTCAAGATTTCAAGGATATTCCTTTTCAACGCTGCCTATAAATGAGGGGGTTTTTAAACTTTTATTTAAGGTGTGTTTTTGTCTCTGAAGCAGACAGAAAACAATCTGCTGGGATGTGGGCTTTCAAGGACATTCCTTACCATTCTCTGCACCCATAACTGGTAGGACTGTGCTATGGAGGGGTTCCCTTTCTGACCCAATGACCATTTAATTTGTTACAGAAGCTGGAGTGGCTCTGTGATGAGAGGCCCAGCACAGGTGAGCCAAGGGACTTGTGATCACTGTGTGCACGAAAAACATGCAAAAGGATCATGTCAGATAATGTCAGAACATTTTTAGCTTGGCTACAACCCACACAAGTGGTATTTTTTGTTTGGGGGTTTTCAAGCTTAGAAGCTGAGAGTGCTGTTTCACCTGATGTTTTACCAAAAGTGGGTACATGGCCCACTGAAAAAAATCAGTTGTGAAAAATCTGCTTTTATTAAATTAAAAACTGTACTAATTAAGACAGTTTATTTGTTGATCATGAAGCCTCCTGTCTAAATACATTGTAGAAAAATCAAAAGATTGCAAAGTCAGAACCCAAGTCAGGAATATTTTAAAGTGTAGGGAAGAAAACCAACACTACCACACTTCTTCAACATGCTTTGCATTTTCTTTCAAGTTGAGCTACATTTTTACAGATCCCTATCCCTTTTTTCTTGGCAAGACTCATGCATCATTATGATTCTAATAGTTGAAGAATGAGTTTCCTCTTCTCTGTTTACATGGTTTAATATATGACTGTAAAATGGAACAAGAAGATATCCGTAAATGTTAACTTTAACCCATTGTCTCTCCTGCCCCTTTCTATATTCAACCAAGTGAGAGAGTTCCCAAGAGAGTGATTTTGGCTTTGGCTCTGAATAAAATCTGTGTTTCTCTTTTCGCTGCACTGGAAACCTACAGAGATCAGTCCCTCTGTTCACATTTGTAAATACCCCATAAAAAGTTCTTCTTAAGAGCAGGTCCATCTGCTGCTAGATAGAAGGCAGACAGGTGCTACCCTGTGAGGACCTACAAAAATAGAAAGTCATATACAATGCAGCCATGGCTTAAAAGTTGGAACATTTAAAATATAGTATATTTAGGGCTTTTCTTATTTACTCTGTGAGATTAAGGCCTCTGGTGTTCACACTTTCAATCTTTCTTTCTGCAACCACAGACAAATCTATGTGGTACAATGGTGCGCTGTGTCCAGGTAACTGAAAAGCAAACTGCTGTATTAGTGTCCCAGTCTGCATAGACTCTTTAAATGAGAAGCTGATATAACTTTACAGCACTGTTTCTGATACTTAAATGAATTTATTTAAATAGCTTTAATATATACTTACCTTATTTACATAGCTTGAATACTGGTATCTGACATTCCCTTGGCATCTTCCACAAGCAAGTGCCTTGAAAAACATTACTTGCCATAAGCATTGGCAGTACACTGAAAATTGGTAGGCATTTGCCTCATTCATTCAGATGTTTGTGATGTTACATAAAAGTATTTCTTAGTTTTTCAAACACAAATAGCTTTCACTATGTAATTGAAAAAATAAGGATTAAGATTTCTATACATAAGCATTTTAATTGTTAAAAAAATGTCTTGTTAGATCACCAAAACATTTTAATATCATTTGTTGAAAGTGAGGAAAAGTAACAAATTTCAGGAAGGATTCTTTCTTGATAATTATATGTAAAACTGTTCATTTTGTATATAAAGATCTTGACAACTGTCTTCAAATTACTAAGAAAAATCTCTTAAAATCTTCAGTTACAGATTATTCTTCATATATGAAAAATTCCAATATTCTTTGAACAAGGATTTTGGATTTTTTTCAGCAAATATTTTAATTAAGGCTATTGAAATACTTTGTGGGAAAAAAAAAAATTAGGAAAGTCTCACTGTTTCTAAAGAAAGATGTTTCTTTCCAAGTAACGCTCATGTTCTGGGAGAAAACTTTGTAAGCGAAAAGTAACAACCAGAGGTACTCTGTGGCTGTAGCAATACAAACCCTCAAATTAGAGATGATATTAACACTACATTTTACTCCAGCTTAGAAACAAGAGTAACTTGCATCTTCTGTAAAGAAGAATTTTATACTGACACAGTATAACTAGTGCCTTCAAACCAAGGAATGATGAGGAAGATTTAATATATTTTGTTGAAAATCCAGATCTTATGCAAATTGAAGAAGGCTCTGATCTAAAATATTGTTAAGCTCCTTCTCCAGATTAGTTTTGATTTGCAATTAAAATTACAACTAACTCCTCTTTGGCATCATCGTTCAAACATTGGAATAATTTGCCTAGAGAGACTGTGGTATCTCCATCCTTGGAGATATTCGGAACCAGACTGGACAAGACACTGAAAACCTTAGTTAACTCAGTCCCACTCTGAGGAGCAAGATGGACCATACAACCATCAGAGGCCCTTTCCAATGTGAACTGTTCTATCATTCCAGAAGTAAACCAGTATTCCTTTCCTTAACACAGCAGAAAGGGACAGGACAGTAAAACGTCCACCCAATACATTCTGGAGCACCATATCCTCTTTCATACAAGTCTAACTAATGTGATTATTTCCAGGTTTTAATTAAAACACTCTTTCTTAAAAATAATAAAAGCCTTTCAACTACTCTCTCTTCCTTTCTGGTAAAAAGAAGGCAGGAATAAAAGTCTAGCTCCTATTTTATACATGGATTTCATACTTCCAAATGCTGTGTGTAGATTTGAGGTTCCCATTTCTGCTAAAGACACAAACTCTAAATGTCAAACTGATAGCTGGATTTGGACTCAGAATTTAGACCCTTGTCACAGGCGGAGATGAGAGGTGTTGTTTCAATGGTGAAATAGGAACAAATGTCTGGGGTTTGCCAGTAGTGTTTGCAAGCTCTTCCTCCTTATCTCATTTTTTCTTTAGAGAGATTAAGGCAAGATAATCTGAATCATTTTCTCTGTCTCAATACTAGACTATACTCCAAGTGTTATATTCCAACCCTTTCTTCTCTACTGTCTGTTCTCTCAGTATTTCCTTCTTAAGCCTTCATAAGTAGAAGCAGCATGACTTTTCCTCAGTCTGTTCTATCACAATTTCCTATTTTTCAACATTTTAAACTTTTGAGCAATCTAGACATGATTTTGTTTCTTTGCATGCTTGCTTTTTGTGTCCGTAAAATATTTTGGAAGGAGGGAAAAGTCTTTTTAAGAGAATGCTCAATGTTTTCTCCTTATTTTGCAAGAGAAAAGCTGTCTTATATACCATCAAACAGTCTCTCCTCCTTAACAGACTTGTTTGTAAGATCACAACTCCCAGTGCAGCCACCTCTTTCCAAATGTTATCTTTTGTTTCCCTGCTTTCTTTGTGTTTGTGCTTGCAATAGTCTGTACTTTGCCGCTGGATAGCTGGCTAACTCATTTCTAATATTTAAACGTCTTAGGTTTGCTCTCATCATGACCCTAATACAGTGCATTTACACTACACTCAAAGAAGATGAATAGCAAGCCTACCAGATAAATGGCCACAGACTCACAGCCTTCAAGAGACTTATTCACTGGAGTAACAATATTAGCCCGCAAGGGCACTTTCAAAAAGCTTGTCATGTCTTTCTACATTCCTGCTTCCAATCTCTGTCATTACTGGGTGACGTTACTTTCAGATGGTTAGGGCTTTTGGTCACTGCCAGCTTGGGAAAGATTCATATTTATGACCTTGAACTGAAAAGCTCCCAATTGAACTTCAGCCACTTGCACCATTCCGTCAATCTCGCCACTCACGTAACATTCAAACTAATTTCCTTTCCTCTTCAGCTTAATCACTCTGTGCTCTTACATTTTGGTCCTTGGGGCTGCCTACAAATACAAGGGAGCCACCAGGATTGCAGAAAATATAAGGCTACTGTTGTAGCTGTTGATGGCTGGTTTTAATGGCACCATGTTCCGTGCTGTACAAACCAAAGAAGAGAGTACTCCATCCCACAGACAATTCACAGCCTAGGGGTCAATTTACCCTGTAATTCATAGACCAGTGACTCACACTTACACGCATGCCTGATTCCACTGTTGACCTTAGTCCAACTGCATGTACATATCCAGTATAAAATTTGAGCATTTTATGTTATTGTGCCATGATTTACTCTTTCCTACTAGATGTACACATAAAGCTCACAGTGACATGCAGGGGGGAAAAAAAAGGTTCCATAGTCAAATTAACACTGAGTCTGTATCATTATGCAAGCCTAATTTATCGCAGAAGTGTGCATACACATTTCTGTTGTATCAGCCAGGGTTCACCATACATTCAGATTTATGATTTCCCATTGGCTTTGTTTTGGCTAAGAAAGAACAGATGAAATCTGAATTGATACTAAATTGCTGCTACAACAACAAAAAAATACCTGGCGTGTAAGGACATCTGGCTTGACAGGGTATTCGGTTAAAGGCTATTCAGCATAAAAACAAAGACAAGAGACAGAAAAAGCAATAAATCACACCCAGATACAGAAACCCTAAGAAACAGGAGATAATGAAGACGATACCAAGGATAGAACTCTCAAGTCCCTGAACGATGGGCCATTGAAGGAACCATTCAAAGTCCTGAAGAACTGATAAGAAGGGGTGGAAACAAGATTACTGAGTCTCATAGGAATGACTGATTTTATTGCAGGGGGGTTGTGGGACTGTGAAACATTTATGGGAAGTTTTAAGCAGCCTATTGGAACATGCAAAGGAATGCTTAAGATCAAGGTGGACTGGGGAGAAGCAAGCATGGGAAGATGGAGAGGAAGGTTAATATAAAAAGAAAGAAAGAAAAAAGGCTGGTTACATACAAACAAGCTGTTGTTCAGTATACTTGTCTGGCCAAGCCCTGTGCCTGATAACTGCAGTCTTATGAAATTCCATCCAGCTATTTTCTGTGCAACTTTGCTCTCCGGTGTGTTTGTGTGTGTGTGATTCGCTAGCAAACTTCAGGCTTGACTAGCCAGCAAGTCCTGGAAAGGTGTGAGGCTGGAGACGGAGACAGGATAAACAGGGCTTAGGTTCTGGGCTTGGATTCTGTGTGGACTTACAGTCCAGTGTAGGGCTTAAGACACCTGAGGAAGTGAGAACTTAATTAAGCTGCACTAGCTGGCAAGCAGGAAGAGACTAGAAACTGGAAAAAACCCAGGCTGGAGATGGAGTGGCCAAGAATCAGGACATCAGTTCTGCATGGTTTTATAGCCAAGGTTTGAGGGCTCTGCAAATATTAGAGCGACTGTGAATCGAGAGAGAGAGAGTTTATAAATACATATTTGTATGTATATGTGTATATACACAGGCACGCATTAAATACTCAACTTCCTAATGTTTTGGGGAGGAGGAGCAGGAGTGGGCCATGGTGTTCATGCTCATGTAAGTGCTGTCAGTGCCAGTAAAGGCAATGCTCTGTGTTGATCTATGTATCCCAGCATGTGCATGGTGTGTGTGTGTACATGTGTGTGTGCATCTGTCGGGAATACATACACAGCCTCGCTATTGGCATGACCTGTAAATGGGAACAGCAGGCAACAACCCAGGAAGGAGAAATCCAGGCTCCCCCAAGAGCCTCAGCCAATTTTGGATCTTTGTTACAACAATGTAAACAGACAGTAACTCCTTGGTTTTCTGTGAAAAGGCAAAAGCCTGTTTACACTTGTAGCAGGCCTCAGAATTTTTCCTCATATTCAATTTTTTTCTAACTACACAACTGTAACTTTTAAAGTTCAACCTTTCTTGTTTGTTGATTTGTTCTACACCTTCTATGTTCAGCAACTTTAACAAGATGAAGTGGAAATAAAATAATCGCACTATGAAATTAATCCCTTTGTTCCAAAGCTAGCAATCAAAACACATTCAGTTGATGAGGCTATAACTAGGGAAGTGGAATTACCAACTCTTGGAGTCTGTGCCAGGTATAACATAATACAAAATCATAACAACTACCACAAAGAAATAAAAAAGGAACGAGAACTACCATAGTATCAGTATAACTCAATTACTGCTCCACAGTCCAAGTTGCTGGAATACAACAGGTTATTTTTCACCACTTATCTGAAACTGCAATAGCACTTTGGCAGGTGTTGTCAGGACTGTGGCCCTACTTAGCTGCATCCTATGCTGATATCTGAGAGGACAGGACATAACTTGCCTGGAGCTCCACATCGCTGTCGCGTAGGACTGGGTATTTCTACCACAATTCTGGAGATGAGCGGTTCTTGCATATCTATGTAATCGCAATGGCATTGACTTTCCTAGCCATTTGGTGATAACAATTGCTGATCCCATCCCTCCGTTCGGACAAACAGCGTAAAAGACCAGGTTTCTAGATATGACAGTGTTATAAAGCAGAAGACGTATAGTGTACAGGCAACCCCCCTTTTCCCTTACTGTTGCTTTACCTGGCTTTCTTTTGGAAACCTTGTAACTAAAATAGCTGGTGTCAATGTTACAGCTACATGTTTTGAGTAGCAACTAGACAGAACTCAGATTTTTGAGTAATCCAGTCAGCAAGAGAACGCTAGCACAAATGCTTTTTTTCTTTGCTCGGAAGCTAACAAGGAGTTACCTGGCAGAACCCCCACACAAAACCATAAATCTGGGTCTCATAGGAGCTTCGCTCAGATGCTCAGCTCTTACAGCTTCCCTCTTTATCTACTGTTTTACCACTTCAGCTACCAGCCACACATATATCCCATATAACACCCCATGGAAATCCCTGGCATTCACATTCCAGGAGGGCATTGCATTGCCCTTGTTGCAGCTGAAAACATATGCCAAATTTAATTGCCTTTTACTACTCCTCACACCAAAATAATCTTAATATGTACTAACAGTGTTTAACCCACTCATATTATGTTTGTCCATACTTGTGTGGGCACTTGGCTAAAAGGGCCGTACCTAGCCTCCAAAGGACCACAAAGAACTGAGGATGTCTTTGCTAAAGGGAGGAGAGTGAAGAGAAGACAAAAAAGCAATGGGAAGGTCGACTGCAGTACCTACTACAGCAAGAAATGGGTGGCCAGCCCTGCAACCTTTGTGGTAGTGGTTCTAATGCTGAGATGGAGAGAATTCCCCCTGCTTTTTCTAAATATGATAATGTGAGAGTGCCAAAGGACTAAACACTGTACTCTAGGTAAAGTATTTTTTCCTGCTGAACAGTTTTAATGAAAAATGGCCCGCAAAGTCATTGTCTATTTAAACATCATTACTGTATTTTTCTTCCACCTTACTATGCCTAAGTAAACTTGCTCCCTTTTTCTATCTTATGACAGCATAGCAGACTATGCTAAACCAAAGTAGGTTTTTAAAAGATATTATAATACAAGAGCAAAATGAGAGTGATTAAGATCTCAAACCCCATTCTTCCAGCTCCACCTCCATTTTGAGACAACAGTCATGATGCAACTATGAAGAGGCTACTGTTTAGAGCTTGCAAAATATATCAGAGATTAATTTCCAAACATCATTACTCTAGCCTGTCCAAGACACAAATTAAAAAAAAAAAAAAAAAAAAAAAAAAAAATGATGGAAAGAACAGGAGTAGCAATGAAAATGAAAACATTCTGCAGGAGTTGATATGATACAATTTCAGCCGGACTGCTTCTGCTGTTTTCTTCCAGCTCTTTTTGGGGGTGATAATCAATATCTGTCTTCACCACTTCTGGTATTTTGCCTTACATACAATAGTATCTTTAGGGAATGAATATAGATAGCTATTTGACTCAAAAATAATTCCTTAACAGAATATATTTAGAAATGCCTTTTTTCCTGTGCTTAGAAGGAGAGACTTGAAAAAGATGCAATCAAAGTACAGAGTGATGTGATAAAAAAATGACAACGCAGCAGCTGTATCGTCTTTCTAGCATGAGGAAAACAACATCTGTAAGGAAAAAAGCTGTGTGCGCACATGTGTGCACACATGCTCACACACAGTTTCAGGGCTCAGCAAAGTAGTTGGTTCGGCAGCTTTGTAAGTTCAGTAAAAACATATGTAATAAGAGCGAAAGTATCTTTGCAATTCCCTTCGGTGACAGGCTCTTTAAAACTGCAGTGATGTTTCAAGCCACCAAAACTAATCCTTTTTGGCTTTTCTCTCTGAAGACTGGCAAGACTGAAGAGGAGGGTACGGCGGCGGGGGCCCTGCAAAGGTGCACGCGCAGCTGTGGCAGCCAGCGGGGACTCAGAGCCGCCCCGCACCACTAACACACCCCCTGCACCTTGTCATCGGGTTAGGACTCTCCTAGTCTGGACTGAATTTGAATAAGCAGCCCGCAGGTGAAAGACTGCTGGTTTCATTGCTGTTCCTTTAAGTCAGATTATGTGGCTACATGACTTTAATTTTTTATTTTTTTTTTTTTAAGATGTAAAAAGGCTCGGGAAGTGAGGGAGCCCAAAGTTTCTTGTTCCTTTGTTTGCTTTTAAGATAAGTCATGTCTACAAGGATTATAAGTGTAATACTATTTTTATTGCAAGTTCTGATAAAGGTGCTTGAAAGAAAATATGCGTCTTTCATTAGCTAAAAATCTTTGCTATGACATTCCCTACCTCGATATCAATTATACATGTTCAAAGTAAACATGGAATTGTATATTCAGATTTTTACTAAAATACATAAATAAATAAGATCGTATTCTTAGGTATAAAACAACTATTTAGCATTCTATCTCAGAACTGATCTTTAGAGGTATTAATGAGCATATGAAATTTTTCTCAGCCTGCTCCTAGTATGTACCTTCCCCTTCCATAAATGTACCAATGAAATTTATTATTAATCTAGCCAGTTGGATCATCCCCTTCACACTTAAGGAAAACATTTTGAGGAAGAGTGGCTAAGCCAGGAGTCCCCATACATTGGAAGACATTGGGTTTACTATGGTTTTTCCTTTGGTAAGGATTCTTATGTTATTTATTTATTTATTTAACACAAATTCACAAATTAATTTAGTCACGGTATTATCAGCACTATGCATTAATGACTTAGAGTTTCAATTTCTAGAATAGCTCCAGAGACCGAATCTAAATGACTGGATTAGTCACAGGACAAATGTGCACACGTACGGATTTTTAATAGCTTTTGTACCTAGATGGCCCCTGGCTCCTGAAGAGACTGTGATAGTTCTGGCATCTCTGCGCTGCACCACAGTCACTGCTGAGCCACAACTGACTGTGGGGCAGTTACGCGCTGCAGGGCTCACACACCTGAGAGTGGCCTCAGGTCACGCGAGAACAGAGAGAGAGAAATGAGAAGGCAATCCAGAAATGCCTACATTTTACCTTAGTTCTGTTACTTCTCTTTCCTTTTTTTTGCCTTCTCTTTGATTCTAAGCAGTACATGTTACGAGCTAGCTGCCCACAGGAGAGACCAAAGAGCAGTGTGGAACTACAGGGTGCAGCGTTAGGGTTAGTGAAGATGACAAGCTCAGTAGCTTTCACGGGAGACACTCTTGTGCATCAGCCAGAGCTGTACGAGGAAATTTATGGTGAGAAATGGATGTTGTAGTGCAACATTCCCTACTCTGCTTTTTCTTCCATATGCTAAAGTTAGGGAACAGCAACAAACAGAAGTACCAAATTCTGCAGTCTTTGCTTACTCCTATTTACTAAACAATATTTTCCATGGCTGCTTACTTCTAAGTTCTAAATGAATATGATTTCATTAATCCTCTGTATTTTACATCAAATGAGCTGTAGAGAAATCAAGGGACGGCAAAAGGAACGGACACAACACTTGGGAGACAAAAAGTTACTTATTAAAATTGTTTTAGATGTTTGTCTTTTGGAGATCTTTTCAAAAAAGAAATGAGCCTTCCACAATCTTTATTGAAACCTAATGCAATGTGGGAGATGTGTACTAGCTACTTCTGTGATAATCATGGTATCAATGTGCATAGTAAATTAGCTAACAGAACGAAATCTTTCATGAGAGCCTTAAGAAAACATTCGATTATACTGTCAAATATACCTGGCTAGGTAATTACACTGTAAATGCTTCAGCATTTAGAGACACAATATCAACTGCCAACAGTGCACACAGTTCCCTTTGGAACACTAGGGCTTTTTTTGTGACTACGAAACACTAAGCGGAACTGGATTGCCCAAGGATTTATTGTGTCTGTGACAAGATGTAACTAAAACTGATTGAGAGTTTCCCCATGCTGGGACAGCGTTCTCTGAAGAAGCTGCAAGGCTAGTCTGAGGTGCGCAATGGATAAGCTACATATCCTTACTTCTATTTATTTATTTCATCTGCTAAGCTTCTCAATCTGCATTTTCATGAGTTTTCAGTAGAATGATGGAATCCAAATGGAAATAATATATCTGGCTAACAAGGGCGCACCAACCAGCTAATTGTATAATCTAGTGGAATACAAATGAATAGGAAATGGCTTTGAGCTACAGCACAATTCAAAGTGCAACCGTGAAGGCAGGAAAAACGATAGTTACGGCTGATCATTTATTGCGGTAGCATCTAGGCAGTAAGAACCAAGAGCAGTAGGCAACACACTAATCCCCCAGAATACCTCCTACCAGGTTAGTTTCCCTGTAATATTTTGTTAACAAATCACAATGGTGTTAATAATATTGTGAAAAAAAGCACATGCAGATAATGCAATGTGGTTAAATAATCTCCTTCTGACAATGGTAATTAAAGGGTGATATTCCCATTTTCAACAATCACATTCTATTACTTAGATCTATTCTGCAATAATTATTTTTTTGTCCTGTAAAATGATTTTCAGCGGTAAAAAAATTAAGCAGATTCATGTAGTCTGAAAAGGTCAAAGAGACCTGAATCTGAATGCTCTTATTTTTTATACTGTTGACCTACAGGGTTAAGATAAAAGTCAGTCTCCATGATGATATTCATAGATGACTTTTTAAAGGTAACTTTGTTCATAGTGACAGAAAGATAGAGTAGTTTGAATACAAACTCCAGGAGTGAAGAATGAGGACAAATACCTCCCTGAGGAAAGTGGGCCTAATCCAAGGTCCACTGAATTAATTAGCATCAACATTAGCTTTGCCTAAGGGGCTAAAGCCTCTCCTTTTTTTTTTCTTTTCTTTTTCTTTTTTTTTTTTTGCCAAGCTGTATATCACAATATGTAGGCTGACATCCAAAACCACACTTCAATCATCTCTGTTAGCTAATCCATTTATGTATCTAACACTTAAAAAGAAAAAAAGAAACGGCATTTATAATGCTGGTATATTCTTCTCACATTTGATCTCACTGCCTTCAATTCAACTGTTACCACTTTTAAGGCCAAATAAAAGAGTCCCTTGCAGCAATCTGAAACAGGGAAATATCTGTAGATTATTTTTACTATTAGAAGAAATTTTGTACTTTCACCAATTTAAATGTAACAAACTTAATCCATGCTTGAATGAGAATGTGGTATCACCCATCCAAATAATTTGCATTAGCAACTTCAAAAGTGTTTAAATGATAAAGATGTGAAATAGCAACTGCTCATATAACATGACAACTGACCAACAACTCACTTGTAATTGGGGAAAATACCGACAACGGACCCTGCAAGGTGCCTTGCCAATGGTGTGTAGGGCAGCTAGCAGTGCCACAGTGTTACAGCTGCCACTATCATATTCTGTCACTCCTTTCTGTGTGATTGTTTTCTATCTATGCTACATGAAAGCTGCTCATAAGACGCTTTATCTTCATTCAACTGCAACAGATACAGTGATTAAAAATCAAGTGTGAGGACCAACCTATTATATATCAAAGTATCTCCTCATCTATCAGATAACATTGGTCCACTTTTCCTGCAATGGACATAGGAAGCTGTGCTCCTCCTTCGTCAACTTGATTTCTGCTACGCAAGGAGGGAAAAATAAACCTAACAAGCAGCTATCCAAAACTTTAGGACTTTATTCAACAAAACCAGCACTTAATGGCCTACTGAGGAACATACAGGATATCCTTATATCACAAAGCCTGACTATAACACCCGTAAGACACAGTCCTTTTACGCAATGCTTGGTTGGAAGTTTTCCAAATAATCTTCTAGCACAGAGAATTTCACCATTCTTGGAAACATGCAGAATGGCAATGTCTGAAATAAAATGCCAAACCTTAACAAGATCAATTGAAAATATAAAATAAATTAGCAGTCATTCAGCTACTTCTGAATATACCTATTACCGGTGGTTCAATAGCAGGCCAGCATTGCAAAATTCTATTCACTGAAGACAAAACTGGATGGACAGTGATGATCTAAAAGATCAAAGAAAAATGCTAACTGTTTTAATTGCTTAATAAAACCTCAATGAACTGATCACCTACCATCCTAAATGAAATCTTTACCCTAATTATCTGAAATCCAGTGAACTCCATCAATCTTTTAAGATCAACTATTTAAAAAAATGGATCCTTGCTTGACATGAAGCAACATATAGATCTGAACTTTTATCACTAGTAGTTTGCAGTGATTAGAAAAGGTAACAGATTTGATTTTTAAAGTAATTTATGTGGTTCTATATGGGCATAGATATTTAGCAATTACAAGAACTTAGCCAAATCCTCCTTTAAATTTAAGACTTGCAATCCTTTTTCTTTGAGAAGACTACCAATAGTGGCAAGCCAGAGAACATGCAGGAACAGTAAGACTGTATTGTTCCATCCCCAAATTTGAAATTATTTGGTACAGCACAAAATGGTATGAATTATGGGCACTGGGGCTTTGTGGTAGGACAAACATTTCTTCATTCGGTGACTAAGATATATCACTATTATGCAGGCCATCAGTTAAACCAACAATTCTTGTCCAGAAAGGACACATTCCATTTTAGTTCCCTAACTGTATTGGTTGATTTTGTTTCCCTGTGCCTCTTAGTTATATGGTCATTCACTACCCAGTTTGCAAACCAAGGTTTCATTTGAACAAATAATTGTACAAATTTAGAAACTTTCCCCTAATCTGATTACTGAGCATCACTTTTTTGACTACCCTAATGAAGAGGTAGAGGAAACTACGCAAACAGCAGCTGATGCCTGGAAGTCCCTTTACTGTTCTTGCTACAACAACTTATACCTTTATAGAAGCAAATGTTCCTTTAATCCCCTATAGGGCAAGTATTATCCTCCTTTTAAAGAAAGAAACTAACACTGAATAAATTGCATCTTTTGGTCCAAACAACAAAATCTTGATGGCAGATATAGGACTGAAATTTTTAACTCTCTGTGCACTAACTGGAAATACTTAGCTATTTTATCTTTAATTTTTGGAGGAAAATAGGATTGTTTCAGTAATGATGCAGTCCATTTCTGAGTTTTTATGTTTTACTTACTGTTAATATTTAACATGTCAAACATTTTACACAACTGCAAGAATAAAAATAATTCATTGACTATGACGTTCTACAGCCTGTGACATCTATGAAATTCCTGTATCATCTTGACTGGTTGTAACATAGATACAACATCTGGGGACACAAGAAAGGAAATTCTGTGCTCTCAGTGCTGGAATGCCTGTCTGAAAATTTCAGAGATAATAATTCCTCAATAAGGGCAAGGTGGCCATGAAGCACTACACTATGTCTAAGCAGGACCTGCTAGCTGGTGTCTTAGAGAAATCATATGCATCCTTCTCATAGCTTTGAAAAAGGCTGCTTACATAGGGAGCACTTTTCTTGCTGGACTCAAATATTCTCACTTAACTGTCTCTTGGAGGAAAAGGAAAAACGAATAAGGAGCACCTTGAAGTGACTGATGACAATGTTCAGCGCATTTGTGGGACAGCTCATTAGATACTATAAAAAGGGCCCCTCACAATGTACATTAAAGAATCCAAGGGGAGCACATTCTTGATAAGTTTCAGATCCCAACTCAAAGGCACCACGCCAGCTTCCTAACAATGGGGTGAGGCCAATGTGGAACGCTTCAGAAGGATTTACACGAATAAGGTGTTCAACCATGTATGAGGGATGATCAATGAGGAAGAAGAGAGAAACTTCTCTACTGATGTTACAGACCAGATAGAGAAGACTGCACAATATGATAAAAATAAAATCAACGTTCCAAGTCAGAAGATGATAACTTCTGTAACAGTCACCCCTGCCATCACTGCCTCTTTTTCATGATTTTTCTTTTGATACACAATAATCTTCTATACCATCTGAAAAATAAGTCTGGGTCTGGTTACTAGATCTAGCTTAACAAATGACCCAATTTCTCCAACTGTCATTTCCAATGACAAATCATATTTATACATCATTTTTCATTAGTAGCCCACAAGAGGAATTCAGTTACTCTTAAGAATTTTTATTCATGTCAACATTTAGTTGTACATATACACTTGGAAAGAGACCACATTAAGCATAATTCTTAGTAGGGGATGGAAAAGTAACCAATCTTTGTGGCTGTACTCTGTTTTTAACTTTAGCACTTCCACATGACTGAAATCAGAACAATAAAAAGCTGAATGACACACAGTGTGCAGTGTGAAAAGATGTTAAACAGTAGCAAGACAATTTTTGAAATCTAAATTGTCATTTTTCATTATGAGGTAGCTGCTCATAACTAAATTTTAAGAAGCTGACACTACATCTTACCTACTCGTTTCCATTTACATGTTCTAGTGAAATGAGAAAGGCACCAGGAAAACAGTAATCCTTGAGCACTCCCCCATTGCAGCATGGTTTCCTGTCTAAACACAGAAGACACTTCCACCTCTAAAGCCTACTCTGTCAAACTAATTGTTCCAACTTCTATTTCTTCCAAGACATTTACATTTCCATCAGCACTCATTTCTCTGTCAAGAAAAGTAAAATGTCATACCTGGAGATAGTTCAGTGGAGCTGAAGTAAAGCAGGCCTGCAAGCCCTACAAATCAATCTCCATTTATAAGTTGCCTCATGCTTTTAAGAAACCTTTTCCCCAGAATTAATTTCTCCCTAGTCTGATAGTCCTGACAATTCTGAAGTATCTGTTACCTCCTCTATGTAAAAAAATCTATCAAAACCAACTAAGAATTACATGTTGTACGCTTTTTAATCCTTTTCTGATTTGGTGATGCCAAGAGTAAGTGCTTTTAAGAGAACTGAAATACAGGGTTTTAGGTCTGCTGGGTGCATTAGGAACAGACAACGGGGTCTGGTGTTACACCACGGCAGTCGTGATTAGTATGACTCATTTCATCGCACCCAAAAGGCGGTTATTTACAAAGTACAAGAATATCGGATCCAGATTTTTCCTGTGACTATCACAAATGAACAGCATTAAGCTTCAAAGTTGGCGGCTACAGACAGATGAAAGTTTATGTGGTGACTAATCCACTCACTAAAACTTAGTACTAGTAAGAGTCACAAATAAAGTTATCTCAGGGTTGTTGTGTCCTTCTGAAATGGGGTTGAACAGTATCACTACTATTTTCATAACTTATGGACAGAAATTTCAGTTGTGACATCGCTTTAGGATTTGGGTCCCAATCGTGAACAATGAGATATATACTTTATTTGCCCGCTCTACAATTCAGCTGTGATAATGCTGTTTCAGTGGCTTGATTATAATTTTGATGCAGATAGTAGTGGAATATGATGGGAAGATTTTGTCCTTCCCCATCCATGCCCCGCCCTCTTTTAAGGCAAAGGGAATTTAGGATACTTTTAACATTACAAGACCAAAGAGACTTTTTACATTAGCAGAGAAAAGAGTGCAGTGATTACTATCAGCATAACTTAATGGTTTCATCTGAAAATGGTCTTTCAAAACTGTTTTTATCTATCTGCAGTTTACTTAACATTGCATGATAATAAACATATAGAAAGCTGGTAACCATCACAAGTGGTTTTTGGTGACAAAGTTAAGGAAAAGAAAACCATGCTTGCATATTATACAAAATTGTGTTATTTAATACTGCCATATACTATACTGATTACAACTATTATACACCCTTTTGTTGTTTTTGCGAAACATTATATTCCAAAGACTTTTACGTACTTTGTATACATTTGTTTACAAAATATCTTGAAACTAAATCCATGTTGTATGTTTACATGCCTACATAGTGCTTACATACAGAAATGCATAGTCACAACATGGATAGGCCCACTGAACTAACTTGGACAAAATGTAATGTAAAAATGAATAATATCTGGGAGTGTAAGCCCGTTTTCATCAGCATTTCTTTACTATAACGTAAAAATAATTGATGCAAAGTACTGCAAAAGGTTTATGAAAAAACTAGAAATAAACTATAGATCCTCCAAGTCCTATTCCTCTGATCTTCTTCCATACTACTTTTATTATTAAAAAAAAGAAAAAGAATTAAAAAAAGAAAGAAACCCTGAGGACTGAAATCAGATCCCTTAACTTTGGAGGAGAGTTGATACAAAAAGCAACAAATAAGACTAATTTAGATTTATGGACCATTATGGACTGATCTTCAACTTCTACAACGTGGTGACTGTATTGACAAACAGAACTAACCAGATTTATATCTATGAAGACCTGACCCAAAACTCCAATGGAACTAAAAACATTCTGACACCCCTTACTTGGTTGCTCATTTAAAATACAGGAAAGCAAACCTACAAATAATTTCCCCTGTGTTCCTGTTTGCCCTCTGAGTGCTGGTCTGTGTGAAAGCAGGAGATCACAAGTTTAACAGCCCATACCCAGTCATCCTTGACAGAACACCGAACAAGTATATTAATACTAATTAATCACTGTCACAATCTGACCATGTGTCAGGACGTCCTATTTAAGGTCAGAAAATGAAGTCAGTAATTCAATAGCACAAATGTTAGAGAAGACATGAAAAATGTGATTTTTCATTTGAAGATGTAATATACAATTAGCAGGTGCTTCCCATATTCCAGAAGTTAGCTGTAAAATGTTTCCATTTACTGACTGATTTCAAACAACTGCTGCTAGTAAATGGTAATCCTTTGTGGTACTAACAGATCTGTAAAATATTTTTATCTATCTACAGAGAATTAGCTGACTTTTTTCTCTGTTTTTTTTTAATTCCTTTTGCTTAACTTTCTGATTAACCATTACTATGGTGCAAATTATGGAACAGCAGGTCAAAATTGCTCTAAAGCATGACAAAATTTTAGAGCAAAATATCAGTATGAACAGCTAGCTAGGGTCATATAAAGCACAGAAGTCTCAAAGACTTCTAAAGTCAGATGCTGACCGAAGGTAGCTTGCTGACCTAAGGCCTAACCAATCATCACAGATATTTCATATGCCTCTGAATCATCCGGGACTGGTCAGTTAAAGAAGAAATCTATGTCAATGGATTTCATGGCTTGACCTGTCTTGGCAAGTCATATATTTCAAATAATGTAATGTTAACTTCCTCTGCTTTGGTAGCATGCAATAGTAAAGGAAAAACAACTGAAAACCAAAGTCATGGATGCATCTTGAAGAAACTTAAATATTACAAGTGTTTATAAGAGCCACATAGGAGTCTGTATACGAAGCAGGATCTGAGTGATACAGCAGAATCCTAAAATAAGTTTTTTATGTTTTTATTGTCAGTGAAGTTGGTATGGATTTGATCAGCACTTCGAAGAACACAGCTTGCTTCTGTATGTCCGGTGTACTTGCAACAATTTGGATGTGAAATCAAGAACTCCTTTAGGAGCTCAAAACTTATAAATCAGGTTTCTGGAAACTGTAAGGTTGCTCCTGCTTCTGAATCATGAGAAAACAGAACTATTCTGTGCTTTCATCTGCGTAATTACTCAAAAGCTGCTTTTGCCCTTTTTGCGTCAGTTTTTACACCACAGTTACCTGTTACTCAACTTTCCAGTGTTTCATGAAAGACAAATTTGGGCCTTGAAGTTCTACAAGAATATTCAACCACATCCACCTCCCTATATATTCATCTGTCTACCAGTCTACATCAGCTGAGTCAACTCCAGCAACCTCCAGCTCAGTCGTGTTCTCCCAGTGTTTTATATCAGTTCTATCTCTACACTTCCTCCAACTTCCAAGAAATACAACCAGTATACATTACTCAAAGGATGGGCAGTCAGCAAAAAGAAAAGGCTAAATAAATAAAGAGGAAAATAAAAAAGCTTCACGTGAAAATATAATAAATATGCAATAGGTCAGTTGTCAAAAAGATAGTTTCTTGTATTAGGAAAATATAGTAAGACCATTTCAGCTGAGGAATACACATATATCCATTTCGTGAGTACTTGCTTCAACATTCCTACATATTCAGGATTGATAAAATGAAGTGCCTTCTGTAGTTCTGAAACTATTTTGTCAAGGAAGGGATTCAAAACTTGGCTACATAGCATTTGGTCTTGAAAGCTATCTCATCTATAGCATAGTTCCTTGGAAAATGGATGAACTAAGTTACAATACTGGATAGGAGCAAGTGTTCTCATTTTCCTTGTATTTGCATACAGATGGCAGTTTTTCAAAGTTAAAATTACAAGCTGCTAATACACTGTCAAAGTTCAAACAATTTATGTTTAGTACAAACATTTCTAATAGAGTTACACTGTTGTATTGAAAATAGTTAAGTAGACAATGCACCATTTCTCATCCATTTTGTAGTGCTGTAAGTATTAGGAAGGGTATTTCACAGCCTGGGCACTCATTTTTTTTGGTGGTTTCTCAGTGAGCATCAGTGTTTCAATGGAAACACTGCTCATTGAGCACGGATGCTCACTGAGAAACCACATCAAAAGAATTACTTTTTGAACAGAGTGTCATTCTCATCTGAAATTTAAAGCAGAGTTAATTTATTGTGTGAATACACGAAGCTGCTTTTCCTATGAAGTTTATGATTTTTAACTGTCAATAATGTCCTGAAAAACACAAAATATTATTTAGCTTACTACTGTAATCAAGCAATCTGTATTTGTTCTAACAGGTAAGACTACTGTAGACTTTTGCACGACATTTCTACAGTCTCTGTATAATTCTTCATGTGTTCAGATTTCTTAACAAAGAAAATGTACCAAGAAATTTGTTCTTAGAAAGTACGCTAGAACAGTTTCTAATAATCTGTTCCTTTCTTATGTTGTCAGAACAGTCCCTGCATCTTCTGCATAAAGTAGAGAAAGCTTTATGGCAGTTATTGAGATCTTCACTGCTCCAAGCAAAAATAATTTCTCCACTCATCCTAGAAAGTATAAACCCATCTCTTCTTAAGAGACTATTATCAGTGCTATAATGACTCATGCACAGATATAGCTGGACTAGCTACAGTGCATAATCTAAGACTTCTTTGTAGTTCATACTGACTTAATACTACAGCACTTGTTTATGGAACCTAAGACAAAGTTATTAGGCAAAATATGTATGCTGCAAAGTATTTTCAGAGACTACCTAAATTATGCCACTCTGCGTTTCACTAGCAGTTGAGTTCAATTTGGTGTGAAGTTGATAAGTAAATTAACTCTATGACTTGAAAAAGGCTATCAAAAGGTGAGCGACTGTGCTTTCAGAATACGGGTCTCAAAAAACATTGGGTTTTTTTTTTGTTGAAATGAAATGGCCATCAATATAGATTTAAAAAAATAAGTCCTTCAAGTGTACTGATGGCTTACAGTATTTCTATTTATTTTCTTTGTCTCACACTGGTCATGTTCTTTAATTTCTGAGCACTGAGTCCCAACACAAGGTCTGAGGGAGAGTTTTAACTCTAATTGTGGGAATCTTTAACGCTTTTGGTTGTCTTCTGAAATTTAGTCATCTTTCCTGAGCTCAAAAAGGCCCTGTTTATCTTCCGAATTTGGCAATACGGCTTTGAAGTTCTGCCCAGCAATTTTTCAGCAGCTCAGACGAAGTACAAGCTCAGCAAAGCTGTTGATGGCTGGAAAACTTCCTCTACAAACACATCTGCTGCTGCGCCTGGCACTGGCTGAAAATTTCAAAAGAGCTCTGGTAAGACTGATGCCTAGCAACTTCTAGGAGAAATCTGATTTACTGTCACATCTCAAAACCAAAAGACAGAGGATGCACTGAGCTGTAAAGGATACCAGCGTCCCGATGTAGCAACTGGAAGATGGTTGCTACAATTAACAAAATTTTCCAACTGTTTTATTCTCTGTATACCAGCTTACACGTGCAAACACAGAAACCCTGGTATTGCTTTGAGTCAAGATCTCAAACATCGAATCACCGCTGCACTTCCTAATTTACATTTATACCACAAAAGGTTGCACTTTGGGTTTTTTTTTGTTGTTTTTCTTTGTTTGGCGGGAGTGTGTTGGATTCTTGCAATATTCCAATTAAACCCCAAAATTTTTCCAAGAGAGTTTGGTTTTTTTGCTTGGTTTTGTGTTTTTACTATTGGGAATCCAAGAAAATGTGATTTCTTAATCAGATAAATGATTTTTCTACAAAACAAAACAAAATTTCCCCAAATATTGTTACTTCTTACATTCAGGAAACCGACTCCATCCTTACTGCATTTTCATCATTGACAGTGCATTTGTGACAGTTTAGAAATCCTGATACAAGTTCAAGTCCAAGCTCAAAATTCCTATAAAAACATGACCTTAAGCTGATGAAAATCCATTTCTGTTAACTTCTGTGCACTCTGGCCTTTAATGTTTCACACCATTTCCAGTGAAATTGAGGGTGGTATTGCTGGGCGCATTTGGTAAGAGCAGAATGAAAACTTTAAGATGCCTAGACAGACAAAACACTAACTTACATTAAGGTGCTTATATTACGGTACCATGATTAGGATGCGAGACTTCTAATGCTATGACTTTGTTTTCAAGTAATAGTTGAATCTTCATACAAAACTCTATTATTTATCTTTGTAGAACAGAATTTCCCTTCAACTGATCTTTTCCACGTAAACAGAAACATGCCTTTAGATCATATATTTGAAAGACATGCTCACTGTGACAAGTTTGAATTGACCCTGCTACTGATGTCAGAGACAGGTTATATGTAGCTAATAGCACAGCACAGCCCAGACATTATTAATTCAGGATTTGCTATAGACATTTGGTTTTAAAATTTAAATTAGAAATGCATATTCATACAGTCTGTTCTTTCAAATATATACTCACATAACCTTGTTTACAAGAAAACGCAAGTGAGACCATTTATGATGGATTTAGAAAACTAAGCAAATGCTTAAATTATTTCAAGTCAAAGGGATATAAAAAGCATATTTAAATACTGAACTGAATATCAAATGGAAATGATGGAAGTCACTTATAATTCATAGCTGGACTATACATGCATTCCTGTTTCAGACCTTTAGGACAAACATTGGTACATACAGTCCCTTCCCTTGCAGACTCTTCAAGGCAAAAACTCTGCTTTACTGTGTCTGTATAGCCCTTGGTTGTGTTTTGACTACTGTACTATTATTATAACAAATAATAGGAAAACAGAGAGGAAGTAATAAAACAAAACAAAAAAAAGGTCTCCTAATAGAACCATTTATTGCCTTCATTAATAGCCTAAATGCTTAAAGGTTTTATATTACAAACTATGCAGCACAGAGACATCTACACATATCCTAATTAACAGCAATCACACACACTAATAGTATAACCTACTGCTTAAGTAAATGAACATCCTTGCCCCCTGCTGCCTTGAAGGGGCTGATAGGCATGCGCTTTATTGACAAAGTAAGCTAATTTACAGAGTGATTGTCCAAGAGGGAACTGCTGTTTATTTGTAGAGTTTTTCCCATTGAACTCGCAGGGCAAACAACGCGCTTAAATTGTTAATTAAAATATCAACAGCTAAATGTAAATACTATGGTCTCTGCAAGTACAGGGACACATGTTTATTTAGAAAGAAGGAAATACTCCTGGCAGTTTCCTGTTTTAAAGAAATGCTGTAAATCAAATAATGCTACTACCAGGGGAAGCGGAGGGACCCTTCTCTCTTTGTTTCTCCAGTAATCACTGTCAGTGGTTACATGCCTTAAAGAGCCCAGAGACTTACAGACCCACACAGAGTTTAATACCACTTCACCGTTCATTTGAAGATAGTTTACTGAAAAAATAATGAGGCAGACTGCTTCTGGCAGAAGTAAAGTCTGAATGAGACATGATGGTATAAACTTTTGTGGAGTTTTCAATATACAAACTAAAGGCCCACTTGAGTCTGCGTTTTCTTTGGCTGAGTACTGAACCTTTTCTCCCTAGCTTAGTAGGGTAGTAAACAAGCAAGATCAAATAATATTTAAATGGTGAAGGCATCAAAACCGTCTACTTCATTCTGCAAAGCAAATGAGGTTATGTTTTGGAAATCATGCTGTTTTAGGAAAGAAACTAGTCTGGAGAAGAAAAGGAAAACACAGCCTAATATAAGAAGGTTAATTTATTGATGAAATACCAAGTGAGCACACACTACTCAACTCTTTTAGTGTGTGCTTCTCTCAAATGCCTTTCCTGAAGCTCTTATATTTAGCTAAAAAGCTATCTACTGGAATACTGACTCAAACTTGGGTCCTTCCCTTTTTTCTGATGAGTGTTTTAAATTATACACTGTTAGTCACTTCTCCAGAGAGATAATGACAACATCATTATTTGTAAAAGTGATAGTTTCAGTAGGAGGATTAGAACTTGGACCTCAAAGGCAACACAGGTACCTTCACAACTGGACCAGCAGATACACTGAGAACAATGCCAACTTCCTCATCTTAGATTTCCCCTTCTCAATTTAATAATTTCCAAATTCCTACTTCTGAAGTTATCAAAATAAAACAAATGTTGTGTTTCATGTCAGCTTAAGTGTCTTGTTTTACCAAAGGTAATTTTTACTGGCTGGTCAAAAATAATTTGAATACATGTTTCAGGATGACCAAAACACATTTACAAACAGATACTGTTCAAAATACCTCTACCTGAAGCTAGCAATTACATTACCATAAATCAGGGAGACAATGCTCTCTGCTTACATACTAGATTAATGCCTACAAAGGAAGAAATAATTTGTTAGCTTTCATACAAATTTCTCGACGACACTTACTTTGTCACTTTAGAGTAAGTGTCGCTTTCTCTATGCACTTTAATCTTTAAGTGCATGAAAGACAAATCTCACGTCATGTTATTGCAACGAATTATGATCAGCTGAGGTGGTATTTCCAGAAAAGGCCCTTTAATATGGTTTCTGTGCCAATCCATCAGTCCAGCCTTATTAGACTTCCAGAAAAGTGTAAAGCCTGTAAATCTACAGCCCTAAATTGCAGATTACACAAGCCAAAGAGGGTGCCGTGAGGAGCTTTAGATTAAATTTTCTTTTTCCTGATAAGCAGTGTATATCTTTAGAGAAGAAAAATAAGTATGCTACCCATAAATGGGGAGACATAAAATTACTAAACACCATTTTACTTACATTTGAGTAAAATATCGGAAGATGAAAATTAATGTTGAAAATTATTAAATAAAGTACAAAGCATTAAAAATAACAAAAAAAAAAGCAACAAGACAATACTCTCAGATTATGTACACTAGCTATTACTGCTAAAGAAAATGATTTGTAGTCATTGTAGGCACTGTATTGAAAATGTCAGTTCTGGGCTTGGGGGCAGCCAAAAACAATGTCTGGAACTATTAAGAAACAAATTTGGAACAAACCCTAAATACATCATTACACTGCTGTGTAAATCCACGATTGGTCTATCTCAGATACTGATCCCCCATCTTAAAAAAGAGAATTAGAATGTGTGCCACAGATTTTGTGGGAGAAAAGATGAAATGACTAAAAGTTTTCATCTTGAAAGAGATGACCTAAAGGAAATATGAAACAGGTCTACAAAATTGTGCACAGTAAACAGAATGTAAAGAAAGATTATTCACTATTCCTCATGAAATAGGAACTAGGAGGAAAGGCAAAAAATGCTCACACAGCAAGTTTAAAATGGTAAAACATGGAATTCATATTTGAAACTGTGAAGGTAACTGCCACAGAATGCCATGGGGGCCAAAATACAAAAAAGTGTTTACATGAATGCATGATATATTGATTAGCTATTAAACATGATGGTCTGAATTCAAATTCCAGCTCAGGAAGCTACAGATTACCAGCAACTGGTGAAGTATAACAAAGCAAGCACCATTCCTTCCTCACTCTAGTTTCCCTAGGTATCTGCTACCATCCACCCGCTGGTGGGACAGTGGATACAGAGTTAACTGAACCCTTAGTCTGAATCACTGCTGCCATTCTTGCCTTCCTATATAATTGCATCTCAACACACCCATTTAATTATTCTATGACAATTTGAACAGTCTAGGGCTTCGTATGTGACACATTTGCAAATGAGCTTTGAAAGACTTCATTTTGCAGGGGTGTTCTAAACAAATTTTTGCAAATTTTCATCTAATACTGTTAACTTTTGGAGAAGGGAATGTATGGATTTAAAAAGCAGTACTTGGTTGAAGCCATTGTGGTACAGCTCTGTGAATTATTTCCATTCAGATTACATACCTTTTTATAGCATGACCTAACTTCTGGAAAAAAAACAAAACCAACCCCAAAACCCAGCTATATCTGGATAGGTTTGAGATTTAATGCAAGTTATTGCTCTAACTATGAAGTACAGTTGGACTTCACAGCTTTAATTTGCATCTGGTAACTAGCTAGTACAGTCTCAGAATATTATTTATATGTAACAAATTCCATGTTGATAGGTTACATGCTTCTGAAGAAACAGCTGCATCTCAGACATTTTTTTTTTCCCCATAGGCTAGAAAGTCTTTTGGGGACATGCTAGATTTACCAGTTCTTTAGTACTTAACAGATCAAGTGAACTCCATTTTGAAGACATTTGCATGAGTAATGGTGAGTGACATCTGAATTACAAATAGGTCTGCATTGTAATTGAACCACTGTGCAGGCAGAAGTGGAGTTCCAAGATTTGCACACTTAAGGAAAAGAAAAGGAAGTATTTTTTTTAATCACAAACTTTATTAATCACTTGTCACAGATGCAACCATAGCAGCTATTAATCATTCACATACAAGAGCACTCCTGTTGGTTTGCTAGCCCAGGTATAAATTATCATGTCAAAGATTAACCCATTTTGTTTCATTAATACTTTGGGTTTTTTCCTTCCACCCCCCCATTTTCTCTTGCAGAAAGGGCTTGAATTGTCTTTTTGGACAACTGGTGTCTGAATGATTAATCATAGTGACAGAGGGTTGACCACTGGGTCAACAAACAATGAATAAAAACATAAGACACGGGTTCATTCCAGGTTATACTCATGTTTCATTTCAGAAGTGAGAGAACAGCAGGCTCTTTTCCTCAGAAATTACTGCCTAATAGTCAGAAGGCAACCTTAACACAATGCATGTGTGGTTACTTCCCCACAAAAAAACCCAGAGCCATTTGTTATTAGAGTTGCTATGTAGGCCACCCAATCTGGTGGAACAACACACTTCAGCAATTTCAAAGCACAGTTAAATGCTGACGTCTCCAGGGCTTTGACTACTGCAAACAAAGCCAGCAAACAAGCTACGGAAGCTTTCCCTGAAGTGTGATATAGGATCATAAATACGGCGTGATGGCTATTAAGCTCATAAGTTGTAGTCAGAAGATCTTATAATCAAAAGTCCTCAGGGTTGTACTGCTAGAAAATAAAAGAACTGTGAAAGAAAACAAAATGTACAGAATTGGACATTACTGATTGACTAATTAGGAGTCTTATGAAGACTTCTAGCAATTCTTAGGAAAAAAACCAGGGTGTAAATTACATTGCAGTTGTGAAAAGAATAGTTTTTTATAGTACTTAAGCGAAAGCCATTTTTTGATACATTAGCTTCCAAGACCAAGTATTTAGTGACAGGCAGACTAGAGTCTAGTTCTGGTAAAAAGCAAACAACAAAAAAGGTAACAAAGCTATTCCCTCCTCAGTGCAGTTTAAAAGGAAGTCTTCATTTTGATGGTCATGAGAATGTTTTCTTCTGTTGGACCACAAGTCTAACAACAGTGATATTTTCAGCCCAATGGAACAATCCTATCAAATGACTCAAAATCCCTAGCAAGTTTTCAAGGTCTAATTTGCAAGAGTAAAGATCTAGAGAAGGATGCTCATTCAAAAGTCTCCAAGAGATGAAACTCTGTAAAAAACCCTTTAATTTTTTAACCTGTCATTTCTGTGGTGATGCCTCCCTTTATTTATTTGTTTGTTTGTTTGTTTCTAAATGCTTGCAGAAACTAAATGGTAAAAAATCAAAGAGAAAGTCTTCAGGTGAGAGCGAAAAGAATAGGCACACATTCAGAAAGACGATACGGACTGTTTTTCTATGGCTTACATACATAATCTACACTCTGATGGACAAAATAGCTACCCTGTGACTTATGACAACCATAAGTAATGATTCTTTCTCCAGAGTAATTGTTTTTTTCAACAGACTTAACAACTCATCTGCATATCTAAATTTTCAGAGCTCACTCCGAAAAAAGTGGGGAAATGATTCCTCCACATTTGCCGCCTTTCTAGTTTAAGATGGTCTTTGGAGGTATTTTTTTTAAGATCTTAAAATTATGTGAATAGAAACTCCAGCACATATTTTAACTCCTTTTTTTCCCAATATTTGAGTTGGCCTGAGATGTGGCTAAAAAGATGTAAGTAAACAAACATTTCATTTTGTCAAAATCTTTCAGATATAAACACATTGTAAATTTAGAAATCAGCTAAACTCCTTAATGCAACATTACACTAACCAGAATATTGGTACAAATGTTATTTGTAGTCTGACTTCATTTCTCTAATGCCACTATCAGTGTCCAACCATGCAGTGGAGACCAAAAATATTTATCAAATCTGTCAATCTTTGAACATTACCTATCTCTTGGGTAGCATTTTCTAGCTCTAAATCTTAAAGCACATTACAAATACCAGCATCAGCATTCCTATATTAGAACACGGAAACTCAGGTGAAGAGAATTGCCCAAATAACAGAGCTAGGAACCAAACCAAAGTGATCTAAATGCTGAACTGCATTTTATTCAGTATAGCCCTTTTTCCTAATGATACTAACCACGGACACCTTTGAACTGCAACTTGATTCACTCAACAGTATTCTCAGCAAAGGGGTGCTATGCAAGGACTATAATGGTATAGTTTATACTGTACGCAATACTGACACATCAAATAAAACTACCAGCGTTCTCCATACAGTTAAAGCAGTGCTCGTTCTTTTACATGCCCACTGCAAACAACAGCATTTCTTCAAGAGTGTGTGGGCGTGCCAATATTTCCATATTAAAAAACCAAAACAAAACAGCTGATAACTACTGACATAACTTTACCAATAGAAGTCAGCTGCAATATAAAATATTAAATTGAATATACTTGAGTAAATGACAATTCAAAACACACAACTAAGTTACTGTGAAGATTTGCGTGACTGAACTTAATTTCAATCATCATCTCATTCTTAAGTATTTTTCTAATCACTTCATTTTGCTTTGTTTTATAACTCCTACAATTACCATGAGTCTTTCCAAGAAGGCAATTTTTGCCAACCAGTTAAACGCAGGACTCAGGAAAGATCTCTATATACAATCTGTCTGATCTAGCTCGTCACCTGAGAGGATAAACAGGATTTACACTGGTCCGTAGGCATTAACTCTGTGAGCTTTAAAATCCAACCCGTTCTCAGAGTGATTGCCTGCCCAGCTCCGCTGTATTACACTGAGTTCCTCTGAAATGCCGAGACTTCTGATCACCCCGAGAGCTGCGCAAATAGGACTTTTTCAGGGTTCCATAAAAAGTAGGGGGTTTTGGTTTGGTTTTGTTTTTTTATCAAGACCTGGATAAAACTGAAATTATTTTCCCCACAGTTCTGCCTAGCAAAATTAACATGAAAGTATTTTGCCTTGAAAAGAAGTGGCTAGTTTAAGTCCAGATTAAATGCTTTCATTTTCAAAGTTTTCCTCTTTTAGGTTAAATGTTAAAATTATTATTAAAAAAAAAAACAACTGGCAATAAAAACCTGGAAGTTTTAATCTAGAAAATATTCAAATTAAGTCTTACACTTTTCCAGAGAATTTTGTCTTTCATTTTTCAGACAAAACAATATAATACAGTATATAAAACCCATACTATATAGTCATAGATACTTGAGTAACTTTACCTTTTGGGCAAGTAGCATAATCCCTGGAAAATTTAACTCAGTTTTTACTAATATTTTTTTTTTTGTATCAAAGAATTATTCAGGATGTTATTTTCACTCCTTTTCTCAGAGAAACTTCTACTTTTAAATTCATTCCATGAAATGTGAGGCTTTGATCTCCAACAGGATTACTCTGTGTTAATATTTAGTGTATTTCTTAACTTAATGAGAGATGAATGATGTTTCCGTGAAAAGCTGCATTTTTTAAGCACACATTCAAAGGAAGTGCGAGGTCAATGTTTTCCATTCTTATTTGTCCCTGTTCAACTTTTCCCCAGTTTAAAATAGAACTGCAGAGTGTTTAAGTGTAAGTGAAGTTTAATTCTGACCCTTGAAGTCTAATGAATAATTATTAGCCATTTGCTTAAACTAATTGTTTTGCACACCAGTTGACTGGTGTATTTTATATATTTTTAGACATAAACGGAGAGTTAGGACCCCGGGGAATATCCATTCTCTATAGCAGTTAGGCACCTGTCTTTAAAAATATCCTTTCAAATTATTAATGATGTTAATCTGAATTGAAGAATTAAAGATTTCACAGAGCTTCCATCTGGGGAAGGGAAGGATTTCTAACTTGAGAGCCTTGTATGAAAAGCTTGACTATGCTTTCTCAAATCTGCACTCAGATTTGTGCTCAGAAGCTGCATGAACATTTAGGTAATGTTCATACCCATATCTCACAACCTTCTTGTAAGGTGACAGCAAAAGTCAGCCTTACTCAAGATGTCCTTGCTGGAAGTAAGAGTGCCATTTTCAACACTGCAAGAATCTATTTTGGAAGCCAAAGCATTAGAATATAACCAGCTGCTGTTTGAAGATAAATGTGTTTGCCATTTAGAGGGAAAGGTGGAGAAATGGTGGTCAACAGAAAATATTAGTATGGCCCTCAAGATTGGTGGATTGCGGATAGCTCTTGCTAAAGAGATATAATGCACCTTGTGTACGCCATCAGGGTGAAGCCAGCAAGTTAAAAAATGCTCTGCAAAGGAATCTTCTGCCCCTTGTACACTTCCCACAGTTATTAGTCATGAATGCCCCATGGAGAAAAGATTGCTCTTTTCTTGTTTATCCTGGATAAGGAGTGCAGAAGTGCTGGAATTTATGGTAGATCCAAGGGTGCTCAAATTCAAAAACTACTACAGTGAAAGATCACTCTCTCTGTATATCCTTCGTGATGTTTCAACTATAGATTGATTTGATGTATGACATTACACCATATATTCAGTATCGCTTCATTTACTATTATGTGGGAAAAAAAGTGGAGATGGATGAATTAAAAAAAACCCTAAAAGTAAATTCTGAATAGTTCTGAACAAGCTTCATATAAACATAATAACCTGGGGGGAGACAAAATACATCAGATGAAAAATACGTCTTCAACCCTTAAAAAGCTCTCTTGCAACTAATTCACCAAATCATTCATTATGTTTCTATATCCCATTGATCACTATGGGATATTGAACTTATCTCATTCTAGCAACAAAGGGAATAGGTAAGTATACATCAAAACAGTTGTGAAAACTGGAGCAGTTACACAAACTAAACAAATAAAATTAAACCATTTTAGTTGTCTTGTGCAAGGTTACAAGATGACGAGTATGAGCTATAAAACAAAAGTTGCTCCCAGTGGTAGCTGATACCTGCACGTCAAAAAGCCTGTTCAAATTAAAAACTACAAGACCTGGAGGTTTACCTAGAAACACTGAAATAATTTTCAAGCCTTTTCTTGAAAATCAGCAGTGTTCCATTGGGAGTATCGGTCTTTGGAAGACCTTCTGTCCTATATTAAGCCACAGGTGTAAGCAAAATTGAAGAGGCTGCCTCAGGAGAAGCATGAACATTATGTTACACAGGATGACATTAGTAATTCAGATGATAGCATAAAATCCTAATTTATTCAGAAAATGACATTTTATTTAGCGTAGCTCTGCAATTTGAAAATTTACCAAAGACACATCAATACAAATCTCTTGCTAAGAAAAGGTATAAGCATCTGACATTGCTGTCTGCTGCCAGCAAACCACTTTCAGTATTCACACAGGATTTTGCAAGCAGCAATGTGTTTGAAAACAAGAGGGAAGTCCTTTATAATGAAATGCCCATTCATTTTTCATGTTACACTGTTCTGCCCATTCTTTCCTTCTCTCATACATCATGCTTTTAACAACACAAGTTTTTTGCCACTGCTCCATTAACTTGGTATCCTTTTTCAAACTGTTGTCAACTTGTTATTTTTCAGCGGTTGACAACCTGCCTATGAAGTGCTGTACCTGAAGGAATATTGCTTGCCGTATTCCTACAGAGATTACATAGGAATAATTTTGCAATGTATTATTGAACTATTAGAAATTCTGTATGAATAACAATGAAAACAATGGATTTGTATTTTAATTGTTCTCCTGAATAAAGCCTGTCAGAAAATGACAACAAATTTTCACTGAAAATTCTGGTTCCATCAAAATAAAGACATAGAGTGAGATCATTTCAATTTCATCATAATAGACTTGGAAACACAAAAGAATCTTCCAATACCTTAAACAATGATGAAGGTTTTTTTTATTTCCAATTCAATTATTATTCAATTATTTTATATTATGTATTTACTATAGATAAAGTAGAATTTAGATAAGAAGGACAGAATTCTTATAGAAATAAAAACCTAAAGTCTTAAAAATACATTTCCCCCCCAAGAAATGTCTTTAAAAATTTGTAATATTCTTAAATATTTGACTTTTTTCATACTAGTATTTTAAAAAAATGTTTAATATGATTTTTTTTTTCATATAATTGGAATAGGTATCTTCATCATAAGTCAAAGACTTTGGCTGCACTAAATGGGTAACAGTAAGAAGAATGTCCTACACCACATTGTAAAAAAAAAAAAAAAAGAAAAAAGAAAAAAGAAAGCTACAGTGAAGTGAGCTTAACTATGTTATGTTGCAGATATTGTCAAACAACTGTGTATGAATGACATGTCCACAGTAAAAATATCCAGAATTCACTTCAGTCCTATATTACTGTTAAGATATCCTGGGTGGGAATTTCCCATGGATCAAGAAGTCTGGAGTCCCACATTGTATAGCTGCACAGTCCCACTCTACCTATTACCTGTGCCTACCTATGATTTTTTTTTTTTGTTAAAAGTAAGCATAATTACTTAAACACTATATAGAAGATTGAACTAGAATTGTTCAATAAGAATTAAAACCGAAGCAGATGAAAATTTTAGAACTGTAACAAATTGTAGGAATAATTTACTCCTTCAGCACAAAACATAAATGACTGCACACAATAAAAGTTCCTTACTCTTTACTGACATTAAATTTGAGATTTTATGAGAATGCTCAGTGTATACAGGCTAATTAGAACATTTTGTTGTCTTCCTGTCTACAGCTCTTAATTTTACAATTTTCTACACAACCAGCACTGAGTAGGGATAGACTTTCCGAACATAACATCCTCTCTCTAACCACAATACAACTCCTTTATTTATTCCCCAATGCAAGGTGCAGCTAGAGTTTCTGAAAAAATAGATAAAAGGAATGTATTATATCAACACCGTTAATAGATACGACTATCTCAATTTCTGTTTCTGAAATTACATATAACTATAATTTCTGAAATTATAAGTATTTAGAACTATATGCTGTGTATTTTTTACTCGCCTCCATGAAGAGGGGCTAAAAGAGGGCATGCGATGAAGAGATGCTAGAGAGGGGAGCTGCAGCTGGTGCTTCAGAGAGGATTACTATGGTTGCTGTGAAGCAACCTCTATTAAAAACTTTTAGCAGGGTACAATATGTCTTCCACAAGACCAGAAGAAATGTATTTCCTGTCCTACACTCCTCCCTTCCCTAGTTCATATTTAGATGAAACTGAAATCTCAATTCAGAGTTTCTAGGCAGCAAGGAAGAGAGACACAGACACTCAGGAGTACCAGCAGCAAGACCCTCAGAGTACCCAGGTGGGTCCAAGCTCCAGGGCCTGCTCCAAATCTTCCAAGCAAACAACTGAGCAGAGCGTCCACCTGGCTCTGCTGGTTCAAACGCTTCTTCTGTCACCCATGAACTGACCAGAACTCTACCTGCCAGCAGAAAACCCCTCTTGAAAAGTTTTGGTTTTTTTTTTTGTTTTGTTTTGTTTTTTGTTTGTTTTTTTTTTGTGAAAGCCACACATATTTATGAAAAGGTTTAGAGTCTAAAATGAAAAGCAAAATACTCTCAAGCAAAGCACCTTTTCTGCCAAATTTCCATTTTCCCCTGAGAAACTTACTTCTCTAAAAATTTCTAAGCAGTTATAATGTCTTTTCCAATCACAGTCCTAGTTACTCAAGTGAACTCTGGAGGGCTACTGAAGAAGCACTGTTACTTGGAGCATTTTTTTTTTTCTTTCTTTCTTTCTTTTTTTTTTTTTTTAAGCAATCATACCTGATAAATGCAGGTTTCCCTTGTGGGAAATGTGTTTTCTCTTTTTCCAGAATTCTCTGTTTCCTTTTGTCATTCTCTTTGTTGAATGGTAAAAGAAAAATATTTTTTAAAAGTCCAAGTACTCGATCAGGTCTGGATAGCTGGTGGTGCACTTCCACAGGAACATGACAGGGAAAAGCCAGCTGTACAACTGCCTAAGCTTTCTGCTCTACTTTGCTATTTTAATACCACAACTTATCATCACACTCCAGCAGGGTGACCCAGCTGGGAGATTTCAAGCGACTTACAAGCAAAAGATCATCTTTATTTTGTGTAGTTTCTTTCCGAACTAACTGACTGTAAGACTTCTGAAAATAGAGCTGATTTATTTTTTCAGTTTAGAAACTTTCGTGACTAAAAAAAAAAATCTCTCAAATTTTTGGAGAGAGTAGGACCACATAACCTGGAGGGAGAGGCTGAAGGAAGGGGGCTGGTTTAGCCAGGAGAAGAGGCGGCTTTGGGAAGACGAGAGTGCAGTCCGCCAGCCCCTGCGGGGAGGTCGCAGTGAAGACAGAGCCAGGCTCCTTACTGAGCTGCATGGTGTGAGAATGAGGGACAACAGTCATAACCTGAATCAGGGGAGGTCCAACAGGACATAATAAAAAAAGTTTACTATGAGGGTAATTAAGCATTGGAACAGGTTTAATGCCAAGGTTGTGGAATCACCATCTCTGAAGGTATTGTAAACTTGACAGAGTCCTGAGCAAGCTGGTCTGCATTCAGCGCTGACATTGTTTTGAGCAGAAGATTGGACTAGAGGATCCTTGAGGTCTTTCCAGCCTGAGCGGATCCATGATTCTATGAGTACTAGTATAATAGGAAACAATCTAACTTCCCCATACCTCAGAAAAACAAAAAATTATGTAAGAATTTTTAGTTTGCTTCCTAACCTATCAAAAATGCAATCACTTTGTCCTGAATAAGAAATAGTTAACATGACACAGACTTTTCAAAAGTTTCTACAGATATTTTGAAATGTCATGAATTTTGAAGGAGGCAAGGCTTAAAACTGCATTTATATTGAGTAGCTTGCCTAACAGACTGTTATCGGAACCTACCCCTTAGTTTTTGAGCATCTTGGATTTCATTTTTTCTTAAGAAGTAATTCTTCACCCATCTAATTGTATGAAAAAAACTTGGGAAAGTGAAACTAATGGAATGACCTCTGCTGACTTCAACTTGTGGTTGAAGCCCTAATTAAGGGAATAGTACACAGAAACACACTATTCCTCTTTTCTCCCTATTTCAGCTCTGTTCATTTATAAGAAAAAACTTACTGCTTTATTGTCATGCCCACACATGTAATAAAATATGGTCCCAAGGATCTTACAAGCCAAACATAAGAAGGAATTCAACTGCTCTTACACTGCAGGAAACTAACAGGCATCCTGCATTATAAATTGATAAGAGAGCAGGGCTTCTGTGATGTCCCAGCCCACATTAACTCAAATAAAAGGAATCAAAACCATGAATGCCGGTGAGGTGTGCATATCTGCAGTCATGAGCATAGTATTCTTGTCTTTAAATAATAAAGAAATACAATGAAATATTTTGCTAGAGTCAGTTTCTGCTACTTCATCACAAGAGTGCTCTTTTAGTAAGCACGTTCCGTTCTTCAGAGCCACAGAATATAACCATATGAACTCATTCCTAGACTGAAGCGAAACATACACTAAAAGAAGACTGGTGTTACAAGAAATTTAATATTTTTACTACAAACAAATCCTCTGTGAAAAATTTATTCTACAGCAGTAGCATAAGGAATAAGAAAATAAGAAAATATAGAAATGCATGAAGAAACTAGCCAGTGCTTCAAAATATGTATGCCAGAGGACTCTGTTTGCAGGGAGCCTGCTGGAGGCAAGAACTGACTGGTAGGTGGGGCTGGCAAGTCTAAGCACTTTCATACCGGGTTGCCATAGGGGAAAAAAAAAAAGTATTTTGTCACAATTTTCAGAGGTCTAAATTTAGACAGTTTCTAAAGCTGTCAGTTATCATCCTGTTTTTGATTCAGCATGCTGGGTTCTGGGTTCTTAAATTTATCGCTACTGATTTTACATAAATGCTTTTAAAATAGAAGTTATCAGTGCATGAAGGACACTGAATCCCACTGACTTCTAGTTACCTGGAAGTACAAGGCTGGTTAAGAATAAATTTGGAACTTTCTCAGAATTACAGGAGGCAAGGAAGGAAGAAGCAAGTGAAGTACAGATGTGTTCTCAAAGATATCCACTGAGTCATGAAGAGAATGGAATTTACCTCTTGTAAATATACCACCAAATACAACTACTGTGTAAGAGCACAGTCTCATCACCATTAATGTAAGCTAAGGACTCAGACAGCTATGCTAACAAGCATATTAAAAAAAATAATTTCCCAACCCTCTCACTGGAACGTGCAAGTTCCAAGGAGTAAAAATGATGTGATTTGTAACGCAGACCAGTAATTACAACTCCAGTGGTTTACCACTCTAATAAATACAAAGTGCTAAGCAGTGCTAATCTGGACTTACTCATTCAATTTCTCCCATCACCCCAATCCACTGCAAACAAGTCTGAGATCAATACTAACAAAACTGTCTTTGTGGTATCAGGTTCAGTTCTGCTGATGTACTATTATATCTTAATTTTCCTGGACACAAAATCCAACATAATTAGACATACTCTGGAGAAATTGTTTCATTTATTTCCTTACTGTCATTAGTATTGAGATCATGGGGGGAAAAAAGAACAGTAACCTGCACAGCAGTGCAGTAAACAATTTAGCATGGTTGCCTTCTAGCAATGTCATTTATTATTGTTTGAGAAGGCTCAAGCCAGTTCATACCAGTTAACAAAACATTTCAGCCAACCTAAAAATGATAATCCTCCAGGGCTTTCACTAAAAAAACCAAACCTGTTTGAATTCAACAATTACTATCTGTATTTTCCATATTGCTATACAGAGCTATCTCTTCTTTCATTAAAATGAATCAACCATTAAGCATTTATTATAAAACACTAATCAATAACTATTCTTTCCATTAATAACTCAAAAACGTAATAAAAACTGGCAATAAAATCCCCACCACTTGATATCTGCCTTTTATTTTCTTGTGCTTACCGCTTTAAATAACATGGTTCACATTTTCTAAAATACTTTGTATTACATCAAGAAAAAGTATTTGAAATAATGCATTTGGAAAGAAGTAGCAAAGACGACTTTAATTTATACTGGAGCGGATGCCCATTTTTCAGAAGAAAATGATAGAGCACTTCTAGTGAATCTAATAAAAGATTATTATCAATGACTGGTAGACCAAAAAGCTTGGTTTTAATGCTACAGTCAAAAGGCATGTTTAACCTGATAGTAAAAGAATTTAGTCCCTAATTTTTCTATTATTTCTGAACCCCAGTAAAAGTGCCCCTTCTGTGGGGACAGCTGAACAGCTCGAAAGTAAAAACCTTCCTTCTGCACAGGCCAAAGCAAAGTTTGGCCATCTTCACAACATAATTCCAAAAAACATCAGACAAAGCCCACTTGACTAAAACATTTTGCCCGTTTCATTTTGCTACACATATATGTACACAGACATATATATATTTATGTTTCAGCTTTTTCCCATTCCCTGTTCCTCCACACAAACGTACAGGAAATACCACAAAGATTTTACTCATGATCAATTCTTGTGTGGTTTATGCATGTACGATCTGTAATAGATACGCAATTTTTGGCCTGAATGAGTCAATCTTTTCATTTTATAGAAACTAGAAGTTTCCAGCATACGTTCAGGCTCACTAAGAGAAAAAGAGAGAGAGAGAGAGAGAGAGAGAGGGGGGGGGGGGGGTGTTACAAATGTAAATAGCTTGCCTTTCTCAATCACCTTTTGTAAATTCCCTAGGAGTAGCTCACAAGGCTCCCCTAGGCCACTATAGCACAGCATGTTATGTTCTTGCTTCATTTTGCCTATTAAATGCGAATAAAACTATTGAACTTTCTTTGTACAAGGAAAGTTAAACATGTAAATATTTGAAGGATCGTGGAAACTAAACTCTTATGGTTACCAATAAAACAGACTTTAAAATACATCAGACTGTCCGAGTCATGACAGTACCAGCTCTACCATTCTGATCAGACTTTAAATGGAAAATTCCATTGGACCGAGGAGGGGACTTCACTGTATACACTACACTGTGACCATGTGACAGTAAAATTAAACTAAATGCTAAGCACAGTTCCGTAGACTAAACAGGCAAGATCCTCAAAACCCTAGACTGCCCAAATCTCTAAATGATAAAATACAAGCAGTAGGTTTCAGGCAAAAACCACGATGGCCTGTAAATACTTGGCCCCAATGGCTATCCGCAGCACATCCATACCCACAACTGATACGCTTTGGTCTTCGGTGCCTTCAGTGCTACACAGCAGAAGTAAGGTTTTAGACCTGCACAATTATTAACACCTGACCAAGTTCAGAAGCATTCCTTGACTGGTTTATTGCATTAAAGCCAACAGATTTTTGGAGTGACTTAGGACTAGAGGACTGCTAGTTAGATCACTGTAGACAGACGCAAAAGCCCCATTATTCTAACAGCCTCCCTCATTAAATAAAATCACAGTATTTTGTGACTGAAAAGAATTCTGATAATAAAAATCAATCAACTCCTCCAGGTCTGCATTTGAGTTACTGTCACTCTCAACCTTGCCCTTAATATTTTGAAAGAGCCATTACTCTAGATTTACCTGAACATACTGGTGTTAGAAATTGTGAGCTAAATCATCTACACTGTCTTACTTCTCAAGTGACATTAGCAGTTTTCAGAGTGAGTATATACTTGGAAGAACACAATCTATCAATCACTTTTCTCTAAAAGCATCAATTAACATAAGAAGAATAACATTGCAATATTAGGTGCTACAGTAGGGTTTTTTTTTCCTTGAAAACAGAGAATTGTTAGTAGCAACCTGTTTTTTTCTTACTCTATCTAAACAAATAAACCCAGAATGAAGTAAATTCATGATTTGCATGACAGTGGACTAAGCGAAAAAAATCAATCACTCTCCTGGGATTAAGAAGAGATTCAAGTTGACCAAGGTTGCTTACCTTTGAGAATAAACTATTTTCTAAAAGAGACAATCTCAAAGACTTTGAACAAGCAAGTTGCTTTCAACTAAATGAAAGCAAGGTTTACATTTTATTGGATTTGTGTTTGCTATCTAATGTGGTAACAATGAAGCACAGCTAAACATTTGAATGAAATTAAATAGAAGGCATCTTTGATTTGCAGAAAGTCAAACCAAGTGCAATTTTACTTTGAGCTAGAGGTATAATGTGGAGTGGGTGCCCTCAGAAAGCCTCTTTAAAAGTTTCATATTAGGTTGGTTTTAGTTAACTGTAAGTTTCTGCTTTTGAGTTTTTGTGTTATTCTCTTTTGAGTGTATGACATATTAAAATAACTGAGAGCAACAGCATTTCCCCGCTGCCAGAATTCTTCCACATGTTTGGAACACTAGAAGCACTCCTGCTGAAAACAGCAGCCATGACAAATGCCAAGTGTCAGTGGTACTGCAAAGCATATCATATCCCCACAATTTTCTTAAATATATGCATAGATACAAGTCTATACTTGCTAATATACACCCATGTAAATTAAGAATGTATCTGGGCCAAGAATACCCTAAACCGTTCATTTTATAGTTGATAACATTTTTCAGTTTTATAAAACGTCTTTTGGTTTTTTTAATCTATTTGTAAACTTTAGAAATCACTCATTACAGGATTTTTCTTCTTCACTTTAACATTCTGCAGGTGACAGGACAAACACAGAATATTCCACCAAGTTTTCTCATCAGCTAACATGCACTGCTGTGTATACAATGCTACAAACAGCATTTTACAGCAGCACTGTAGTTATAAACTTATACCTGGACGTTCTTCTCCTCCATTTTAAAACAAGTCATAAATATTTACTTGGAAAATTCAAGCAAATCAGCTTGCACACAATTCACACAGTAGCTCTCATGTCAGTGAAGCACCCTTCTCCTACATAAAATATTTTTTGAGTTTATATAACGCATCTTATACTTAAGATATGCAAATTTCTCTTAAAACCAAAGTTGAACAGACCAGCAGACAAGTTATGTAAGTAAACGCAGTCTACATTATATGCAGGCGTTACACATGGGCTCACATTCACACACGGACTTGCACCTTCCTTTCTGAAATAGGGAAGCTTAAGGGTATTTGATTTTGTTAGGATACTGTAGGATGATGCCAGCAGGAAACTGATAAGGAGTCTTTAACTTGAAGGTGAATGAGTAAATAACCCAATAACGATTTCATATTTATTTAACAGCATAGGTATTTTTACTAGCCAGAGACTGTCTTCAGAGGAATCCTTAGAGGGTTTCTAAACGTTCTTGAATTCATCAGTCTTTATCATCCTAACAAAACCATATTTGATTCATCTCTGATGTTAACCAGGCCAAATCTGATTCATTCACAAACAGCTGGTGCTTCCATGCTTTTCCATTTTCTTTCAATGATCATATGTCCTGGTGGGAATAATGTCTTAGCCAGATTTCTGAAATGAGTACAATCTTTCTCCCTCTCTCTCATGCATATTCAGAATTTGTATTTCTGTGTGAAAATAGTACTTGGATTCATGCACATGAAATTTCTCAGACTCAGACTTTGAACGGAGCTATTTTCTGGAATTGATGCTAATGGTCTGTAGATGCTGGCAAAGCTTCACTGCTGTCCAGCAAGTCTCCAGCTTCTTGCTGGTATGAATCAGAATTACTTTCTCTGTCCAGTTGTCACAAGGATACAAGGATGGACTGAGGAATCATAAAATGGGGACAGTCTTTATTCTCTGCGGGAGAAGAACTCTCATCTTCTTATAAATCTGCACAACAGATTTTGACTGAGAATGAGGGAAAGTCTCGATATTATAAAATAATATAAATAATAAAACTAATCTCTTCATTCTGCTTCCAGTTTAGAATTATTGTAATATTGAATCTAGAAGAGCAGAAGAAAGTATCTTTTGTCTGAGGAAGCCATGATTTGTTCTACAACAGAACAGTGAAAAACCATTACAGAACAGCCAGACTCTACCTTCTCTACTGCTGTAATTAAGTGCTAACATCCTTAACCCAAGTCTGCAAGGCAAATGGTACTCAGCCATCAATGTGATTTGGAATGATGGATTTTTAAATATCTACGGTTGTGAGCACCTAAGGCTTTAATCTATATTAGCAAGTCATTTGGTGCAATCAATGCATTGTACCAGCTAGTAGCTGAGGTTCCTACATGTGTACTGTATGTGCTTCACATGTCTTATTCTGGAATACATTCAGCCTTGTACCCTGTTACCATCCCTAAATAAACTACTGAGAAGTATGCAAGGGGCCAATTATTTGTTTGGACATTTCTTTTATGGGCTGCAGTGCATTTTTTGCACCCATGGAAAGAAGTTTCAAAATTTGTTTCCTTTGAAAAGAATCTACTTTACACTTCTAAATGCTTTATGGATGTGGAGCAGTAAGTGGGGATGATATGGCACAAGTGAGAGCAATCAGGGCATACACTCAAAACCTGCTATCATTCTGAACTAAAACACTAATGAAGACACAGTCGGAGACAATTATTATTGAAGTGCTCTGCCAAATAAATAGCAGCTAAAACTAGGCAGGAAAAAGATGTGGAATTGTTGACAAGAAAAAAAGGTGGAGGAGGCGCAGCCAACAGGACACAGCTTGGGCAGCACAGATCCAAGGAGACACGAAGGCGATGAGAGGGAGCAGAGCACACCAGAGGTTATAACATTTTGTTATAAAATTGGCTGCTATTTTAACAATTGGTTCTACACCTAACTATATTGGTGTAACTCTAGCTACATCATGAAAGTTATGTTTATATGCATTAAATATACTAATATGAAACTACAATTCTCAAAAGTACATTCCTGAAAATATGTTTTGAAAATAAGTTTCCAATCCATTATCTCTAAATGAGTAAAATAGTTATTTAAAAAACCCAAAACCCACAACACAAACAAAATATTTGCTGCAGTATCAACAAAACCCACTGATGCTCCAAAGAGTTTTTTTTAAATTTAAGGTTGAAGTCACAACTTGAAAATTATTTTAAATCCTTTAAAAAGAATGTTGCTCCTAATTCCATGTATCTGTATTCAAGTTTATGAATGTAAGATCAGGACTAGAAGAATGAACACTAGTTCAGTTAATACTCTTTTCATCTGTTAGGAACAAATGAGCTCTAATAGGCTATGACCAATTTAAATGTTACCCTGTACCTACAGCCAGATATTTGTCTTCACATACATTTTTTTTTCTTTTTGAACTAAAAAAATCATGTGGATGAATATATTTTTAATATCTCTAATGATAAATTAACATAAAGGTTTCAAGGCCTGTGATGGCGACCCCATATAACAAAACCAAGAAGACAGCAAACCTACTGGCTCAGAACGGCGTTCCATTTCCTTACAAGCAATCTCCAAAAGCAAATCCTCCCTTAGTTGCTTCGCAACATGATACACTAGTTGCCAATTCCAACTTCATCAGCATGGTACCCCGCAAACCGCCATTATAATAAAATGTGACTGTGCAGCAGTGCTCCTCTGTCTCTATTTTCATGTATTATAAAGACAGGTATGCAGGTAGGGAACTTGACTTTGAAATATCCTCTGAAGTTTCTGATTAGATACTAGCTATTATTTTACAGGAAGTATCAGAACTAAATTGAATGTTGTGAACAGAAACAGTGCAAATATGAAAGTTTGTAGGTAGGATTCCTCCATGTGCATGACACTCTCCTGGCTTGTTTCCTGCAGAACAGCATGGTGCAGTGTTATGACACCGTAGAACAGCGAGACAGTACCTCCTTGAGAGAAACAGTAAACTCACAACAAATGCTAGAGTTGAAGCAGAAAAAAATTGCTATAAATTCTGAATATCATTAAACATGAGAGATACTAAAATCTTGGTTCAGGAAGGGCTATGCACAGGAGGCATTTAGAACATTTAGATGCAAGAATGAGCCTACACTCCTTTAAATTTCATTTAACTCCTTTAAATTTCAAAGGCTGACAATTCTGGAGATTTTTCTTTTTTATCCTTTCACAGGTAGTACTTACAGTTGGTGGTAGTCTAAGGCTTTGTACATAAGAATAAATTAAAAAAATATAGCAGGTCAATGCGTCCAGATGAAAAAGCAATAAATACATGCTACAAGCCCTAACAAGGGTTTAGCTGACCCCCAGGCAGAGGTAAACTTACCGCAGTAAAGCATTGCTACATTTCACATCTGCAAATGCCAATTTTTCAGTCCAGCCTGAGCATTTTTCCCTATTTTCACATGCCCTGCTCATAAGTAACAGCTGCCAGGATGCAGTTTGCATGAGGTTAATGCCTCAAGCTTTGCCTCTACATTTTTGTGTCCAAGCATAGGTAAATGAAGCAGCAGATCATTCAGCTTTCAAAGGTGGTAGCCAAACATGACTTGAATCACACTAGCAGTGTTCACTCAACATCACTGTTGCTCAAATGCTTGTATACCAGATTGTATGAACTGACCAACCCAACATCTTTCATGCCCATCCTTCTGGATCCATTTTCAAAGACCCTATAAGGTGAAACATCGTGATAGACCTCCCTGTTAAGATACAGTCGAGATACCTTTTCTGGAAATAGGTCTGTCATGATTTAAAACGTTTTTCAGAGGCTTTACAGTAACAATGACTATAGTTCGCTTGTTGGCAAATGCCTTCTCTGTTGTTAATCAGTTAGTCATTAACCTTCCTAACATCAAGTGTTGTCACCATGAATTCCAAATATTTGAACAAGCAGTATAAAGTAGACAATAGTGCTTATGCTGCAAGATAATGCTGCATTGTTTGCTATACATACAATGACCCTATATGGACTGTCCTAGATTCTTACTCTTATTTTATTTGCAGTTTTCCACTGTTACTTTATTCAACTTCGTATTTTATTTAGATAATTGGCAGTGCAAAACCTGAGGGACAAATCTGACTTCAGCAGAGAACAGAAATAGTAGTGTGGTAATTACACCAGACATTAGGCACATTTATAATATTTAGTGGTGGTAGTTCAGACTAAGATCACTTCTGTCCTTTGGAATGACCTACGCAACATAATTCATTGTTCATGTACACAAATGAAATAATATGTAGTTTATACTATTATTTCAAAATATAGTAAATTAATAGTGCACTAAGTTAATGCTTACTAATATTCATTTGGTCATATCTGTAACATGCACTGTTCTTCCACAGTTCTGTAGCTGCCATTTCACCGTGCTTTGTATCATTCTAGAACCAAAGTGTACATACCCATGTATCCCCCCTTTCTGCTCTAAGGTCACGTTGGCTGGGCATTGCTTCCTTCTGGCACGTATTTCCTTTTCTAGCTCAATACATTGTTTTCTTGGTAGTAATAATGATAACTTATTACAAATTGAATGTGATGTTTATTTTATTCAGATAAGAATTTGGATGCCGTCACTCTGAGCAGATGTGAGATTGCTAGCCCTCCTTTCTCTTTCCCAGCTACCACTTCTGGCCTTGAATCATGGCAGCCTGACCTTTTTGTTTTGATGTGCTCAAAAAGCAGTCTAGCTGAAAACAGTATCATTGCAATGAAAATTTAATACTTGCCTACACTTGAAAGCATACAAGCCAAACATGCCTTAGGAGACTGACTGATCCTTCTGGCATCACATCACAGTAACATATTTTCCTCTGGGTGTTCATATAGAGGCAATACAGAGGCCAGGTTTAACACAACGCTGTCTCAATGACCGCATCTGCGTTAGTGATTTCGTGTGCAGGAGGGCTTGTCTTCGGTGCAAGCTTGCCTTGCACCTCCATTGTTTGAGAGACATGAGGTATGAGTGGTATGTTCAGAATTGTGTCACTCCACACTGAAGCTGAGCACTTACGACACCATCCATAGCTACTCCTTGCAACACAGACACACCCAGGACTGGTAGCTGAAGTGAAAAGAGACAGTATCGACTTGAAGTGTTGGAACCATAATGGATCATGGCAAATCAAATTCCTGTCCTTCCCCTTTTGCACCGTAGTCAGTAATTCTGACATACTCAGTGAGAACCTAAAGTTTTACCTTTCCATGGTCTACTAACTACAATATTTCTGCTTGCTCTACACGTTCAGAAATTATACTTCTCCATTGCATTCAGCTTAACTAGGTGTTAAACGAAAATATTCATTGGATATAGCGTTAACATGCAACAATGTTAATTTCGATATTTGCTTTGATTTGATCAATGAAATTTGAGAGTACTACTTTCACTGTCTGTACAAGGTACATATCAAAGATTTACAATACCACCAAAAAAAAAAATCTTTCAGAAGTTGAAACCAATGGTTTCCTGTGCTACAATAGCATTTGTCTAGAAAAAAGAAAGCATCCATGTCACAGAAAGGTGAAAATGCTACCAACATGCCAATAAAGCAAAAGAGTGAGAAAATATAATCCCTAGAGAAATGAACAATATTGAACAACTCCGTTTATTTCATTATGAGGTTATAAATTATTTCAGGGAATATCAGCTTTACCATTACAAGACAGAGCTGCTTTGTCATTTCTACAAGAGGTAACTATGTCCTTCCAGTCACGCAGGCATGAGACAAAAACTATCTGATGAATAACACTTAGGGACATTTTTTTGGGCTTCCTTCTGGTTTCCTTTTCTGTCTCTTGGCCCCATTGATCAATGACAAGTTCTCCAACATAAAGGCAGCCTCAGGATGCGCAAATTAAAATGACAATTTGACCTAAGTCATGTTTTCTCTTCTTCTCCCACATTCTGGTAGGCCCGAGCCTTCAATTCACTGCTGTAACATGTAAATCATCTGTATGCTGCTACACAGTCATGAGTAGCAGTCTGCAATAACTACTCATTCTAGAATTTACAGAGTTCAACATGTACTGAGAGACTTATCTTTCTGGCCTCCAAAACTAAGGAGTTCAGATGAACAGAATCTCAAACTTAGGGGCTAAAAATTTGTTGTGTGTCATGAAACTTGGTAGTGAAACTTCAGGCTTGGTAGTGTTAGGTTAATGGTTGGACTCGATGACCTTAAAGGTCTTTTCCAACCTCAATGATTCTATGAAAACCAGACCACACTTGACCGTGTCTTCCTTTACCAAGATCAGTACTCAAGGATAACAAACCATTAAGTCGACAACTTAAGTAGCAAACAGTATCAGGGATATCTGACTGTGAAGAACAGAAGTGTTCCACAAAGACTGAGAAGCCCCCACTGAACAAAAATGCATGGCTTTACCAGGGGTGAATAGTAAAAGAACAGAAACACAAACTGGGACCTGGCAGGGACGGGCCTCTCTGGCTATCTCTGCACTGCAGTTCCTAGAAAGTCCCAGCTCTTAGGCCTGGAATAAGCTCAGTCTACACGCTCCTTCCTTGCTGACAGAGACATTCCTCCACTCACTCTTATGACTCTTTTCCATTAGTTTGGACAGGAATGAAACTTGGGAATGAAATCAAAGTATTGGAGCTAGAAGTGAGCTGTCATCTGCTCCAGTCAGATGCCACCTTGGAAGGATAAAGAACACAGCCTACAAGGCATGCTAATGGTATAGATCAGCCAGTTAACCAAACTATGACAAATTCGTAATGTAAAGGCAGCAGAGGAAGATCATGAACATATGAACAGCTTAGTGAAAAAAAATCCCATGATAGCCCTTTCCCTACTTCTTTCTTTGGCCCAATATAAATTGCCCAGCAAGCTCCGGGGCTGGTCCAGTTTGTTAGAGAGGACTAATTCCCTGAAAGTAGCCAATGCATTCCTGGAAAGGACACAAATTTTTTTCCCTTTCCACTGTTAAAAACACTGCCAGGTATTGAGAGCAACAACGTCTAGAACTCCTAGAAGCCCTCCTTCCTGATAGGGAATGTAAGAGAAAAAGCCTAAAGTTTCCTGGAAGCTAATTGTTTAGAAGCAGATGGTAAGAGGTGCAACCTGTTTCAACTGCCATATAGTACTTCTTCATTCCACATCTTAGCGGTTGACTGACATTGACCCTACTACAGCCCTTAACTTTGCCCTCTGTTTTGCTCAATTATGAGAAATGCATAACTTGGGAGAGTGTTATCTATTAGATGAAAAAAAAGTATTTGAAAGATTAAATTTGGTCAGAATTCCTCACTTTTCACAAAACCTAGAGAGTACCAGCTATCATGAAAAATATTTCAAAGACTGAAATAGAAATGGTTTAGTTTGTGTTATAACATTTCTGTTACATTGTACTGGGAGATTCTCAATTTACAAGGCTTGCCTAAGTTTATAGTTTGAGTTATACGGTATGGCAAATAACATAGACATTTTGCTGTTCACGGAGGAAATATGTCTTCTGAGAATGTGGATATATCCGTTGTTTGGCATCAGTGCTCTTTCCTGATCCCTCTTTTTTGTTTAGAAAGATATGACAGTAGGATGCTTGGGACAGCCTGCAGGAAGGGAAACCTCTCCAGAATTTTAATTAAAAGAAGAAATTAACTGTCTATTCCATGTACCTCTCATCTAATGAACTGTTTGTTAAAGAGTGACTGTCAATTTGAAGAACCTGTATGTACTGAAAATTCAGTTTGTTTCAAGATGATTCCCTCACTTTGGGCCCTTCTTTTTTTTCCCTATCCCACCACTAATAATATAAAGACAGAAGAAAAGGCCCCTGGACAGTCTGCTACCTGACTTCGTCTGTGATGAAAGAGCACACGGAAGTGTATCGTGCCAGGGAAATTCATTGTGTTACCCATTATCAAGACCTACAGCCTGGACACAGTGCAATTTTTTTCTTTCTAGTGCTAAGCATATTTGCGACAAGCAAAATTGCCCAGGAACTGGGTATAGAGGTAATCTACAACTATCTGAAAGATAACTTGAGAGGGACACCAAGTCTTTTAAAGTAGAAAATCCAAACAAAACTGGTACTAAGACAGCTCACATCAAATCACTATGCTAATGGACACACAGTGGTAGGCTGATATGCCTTAGATGAAGTATTTTATTTCATTTAGTTTATTTTCTCTCAGGTTTACACAATCAAGGAAAAAGCTTTTCACTCACTTCATACCAGTTCATTAATGACAAGGGTGGCAGACAAACTTCTCTTGATCAGCCACTGATTTTATTTCTTTCTGTTAACCCTAGTGTCTGGGTAAAATAAAACAAGAAAAAAATCTCTGCATGTGATCAAACGTTTTTGTAGTGAGCTAAGCACTGGCATAGATTAAGATGAACTGGAGACAGAAATTGATTACCTTAAACAGCTTTAGCAGTTAACGCAACAGAGTGTCTTCAGCTGTGATATGCTGCTTTTACAGTTAAAAGTACCACCTAAAATATCCATGTGTTCACTAAAACATGCGAAAAAAGATAATTCAATGAGCCATTGTATTAAGTGTGCCTGTCCTGATGTCTGTGAAAATTCATAATACAAAATTGTGAAACTACCAATGCCGATTACTTTCCTCCACCAAAAAAAAAAGAGGTGGATTTAGTGCTGGCAAAGATGCCAAATTGACAACCAATCACTCTCCTGGCAGCCAGAGCATAAACAGGTGGATGTAGCTGGAACACACTCACCCAGTGACAGCTCAGAGAAAACCTGGCACTCCACCAGTTATAAGGGCTGGCAAATCACAGAAGTCAAAATCATCAGCTTAAGTCTCTTGACTCCGACCAAATAATCCAATGGAATAAGAAAGGTTAACAAAGTAAAATATGTTACAATCTTTCAGAATGATGCCAGTGCTAAAATAATCACTTACTCTTCCTAAGGCAAAGTCAGCAAGGTGGCAATCAAGTCTCTCCAGCATACACATACCCACCACAGAATGCTTCTGTTAACTAAAATACTCTGTCTGAAAACACCCTCTCTCTTTATTGCCTCAGGAAAAAGGGCAATACAAATGAATCCACAGAGATTTTATCAAACCAAGACTGAGGACTTTTCAGGCATCTTCCTAGTTTGTTAGTTATGACTACCAGCTGTCTGTGCTTGATACTGTACAGAACTGACCCAAGACAAAACTCCTCCTTTAATTTTAAGCTAGACACGGTGCTCTCAAAATACATGATTCACATAAAAATCACATGCTGTGCAAAGAAATCTAAATCTACATGTGGAAAGGGATTTATTGCATTAAATAGAGTAATTACTAATTGGATAGATATTTAAATGCCTTAGGGAGGAAGAAGAGGAGTCAAAGTAGTTTTACAATGATTTGGAAAAAAAGTAGCTGGTCAAAATTTTCATCATCTGTTTACCTTCAAGGCATGCTGCAAGGTAGATCTGTTTGGTGTGGCTGCTGCACAGGTTGCTTTGAGACAATGAATCAGGGAAGGATGTTTATGTTCTGACAGATGTTTATTTAAATATGTATCTGGTCACTCTGGCTCTTCGACAAGTACATAACTGCCAAGTTTCATGCAGCTAAACTTTTGATATTTTATGTAAGTTAGCTATGTATAACTAGCACATAATTTGCAAAGTGAGGTTTATAAGAAACTTTAAAATATTATTTTTATACCATACTTCCCTCTCAGGCCTTCTTTTTAAATCAGATGTAGGATTTATTACATATGCACAGCTGAAGGGCCACAGTCAGGTTGGGAGTAGACAGAAGTAATGTGGAGTCTCAGCAGATGTGAATTGCTAAACAGTGTGGAGATTGATGGAATCTAGGGAAACAAGGAGACAGCAACTCAACATTTCACTCATTTTCCCTTCTCCCTCTATTCCTGGTCAGCATATTTCCCGTATGAATAAGAGCTTTCAGGAATTCCTGTTTCTCACGCAGCTTCCTGACTAGGTCTTAATAACCTATCAGTCTAGTTATCTCTTGCTCCATGCAGTCTACAAAATTAACAGCAGAGGGAACGACCATTCAGCACAGAATGCAGGGAAGCAAAGCTACAGTTTTGTGACAGGCAAACTAAAGACATGGGAACAGCTGAGAGAGAATGAGCAAAATAGATGCACAAATACTCCAAAATCATAATCAACATTTGTAAGGTCAGATGCTATTACATACGCAAGGTTTTGACTGAAGGAGCAGCCTGCTCTTGTACAGGATTCCCAGCCAAGGGTCAAGTTTAAAAAAATAAAAAATATATGCAAGGTAGAAAAGTATATTGGTACCTATTGAGTATGGATGACCATTAGCAAAGTTCTTTGCTCAATTTATTCGCCCCATCTGCTAACGAAACACTGACTAGGTATTGAAGAAATTGTTTCCTGTGCAATTCCTAAGCTCCAGACATTTCTCTTTTAGATTTGTTACCCAGTTTTCCATAACTCAAGAGTATTACAGCTGCTTTGTCTTTTCTAACATACACCTTGGTAAGAGATGAGTTCTCATCTCTTCCTCTGTGTGTGTGTGCATATACAGAATTTTGTTTGTATGTAAATGCCTGAAAAATTTGGAACTAAAACCAGTGACATGTAAAACCCTGATGAAAAAGTAGCTGCTTCTGAAAAGTGGGTTTTGATGAATTTTGTATGATCTCTTTAAAGATTCTCTAATGCATATTTCAAAAGATGTTTCAATACTGTAAGTTTTAGATCAGCTCATAACTGATAATTTAGATTTTTCCAGGACTATTCTCCTGTGGTATCTAGCTTCCAAACTGAGATTTAAATGTATAGTAGTTCTGAATGAAATCACAGGCAGAATATTAGATTACAGCATATAAAACATCACAAAATCCTTTGTTAATGCTAAATTAAAACCTCAGCTAAGGCAAACTTACTGAAAGTATCTGGGAATACCAGAAATAGAGGTCTTTTGTGCTTAGCAGTTTTCTTGTATGGCTTGTTTCCACTGTCTCTGTATAAAGAATGATCAAACATTACCAATGACTTTAGATCCTAAGACATCCACAAATTTCAAAGAAATACATTATTTCTAAATAAGGTTATTTCTTGTTAAAATAATCCCAGGCAATAAATAACTACAAAATTTCATCACTGTATGGGTGTGTAGACTTTAACCTTGAAATAGTTACTGGGTATTTTAGATAATTTAACATTGTTAAGTGAGCTCTAGCCATTTTGCTGATGTTAAACTCTGGGCTTTGTACTGCAGCATTTGCTGCCCTGCTTTCCCAGCCTCCAACACTGCGTGTGCTCTGTTGTTCCACCAGCTGAAGTCAGTCAACTCACTTCATCCCAATATCAAAGGGGCAATTTCCTACTCCTCCTGCTAAACTAGCACAAGGGAGCAGGGGCTGGAAGAGGGGTGGGAGCATGAGCTCCCACGTTAGGCAGCAGCGATTAATTAGATTGGCTCAGCTGCCTGCACAATTACAGGGTCCCTTTGCCCCCTGGGATCAAAATGTTGAACTCTTTTGTAAAGTGCTTTGAGGACTTCAGACGGAAAGCATTGACTCAGGCTATGCCTCGGTCTAAGACCCACATTAGGATGCAGTCATAGCGCAATTGCAATAAAAAAATCTAATTAATAAAAAAAAGCATAGGATATAATTATCTTTGTATACAAAGAAGTCAAGGCTCAAATTTCCAAAAGTGCTTAGTTCTCATTCAGGCACCGAAACAAATGGTTTCAGTGGGAGCTGCACTCCCTTGGGAAATCCTGCCACACATGCGGCAAGGCTACCAGCAACTGAAAATCATTCTTGGGCATGTTGAAATCTGTTGCGTCACAGGAATAACTGAAAGTAAAAGGGAAGTTAACAGTACCATTGCTTTTTATCCAACTCTTCTTTTGCCATCTTCCAATATGACAACAAATCAGCTTCAAATTCTAACTAACGTCAAAAATGTAAATTAGTTTTACACTCTCATAATCCCATGTTTATTCACATCACGCTTTCTTTTGCTGTGCCTAAAGCCTGTATTCTCCAAAAGGCTGAAACTTGAGCAGCAAAAATGACATATGGTTGAGGACAGAACTACTTTTGAGGCATCATGGTAAATCTTTCCCACTGTCTGTCTGCACCACAGAGAACAGATCTATGCAGCAGTGCTCTTAGCCATAGCGTATCTACCTATTGCTTAGTCTATACACATCATATCTATTAGCTCCATTTGCTGTGATCACAGGATGAGTGCAGAATATGCAATGGAGAGCTGCACTGCAGACAAGAAGTTTCAGGTCCAAGAGGGTAAGTCTGCTCTAGATCAGAATGAAGCTATTAGTTTCTCAGCTTCATAAGCATCATATCATTCACTATAATTATATATTTAAAAAATAAAAGTGATAGGTCTATTTGCTCCATCCATTAACAAACTGATGTTCAGAGTATTTGTCAACTATTTTAATTCATGCTTTAATACACACAAAATCAAGATGGCAAGTAAATCATAAATGAATGCAGAAATGTGTTTGTAAACCTTAGTTCCCCTGCCATGATAATTGCTTAATATCTGGCATTAATGATGTTCTTTCTAATGCCAGATAACTGACATTTAAACACATTTAAACATTAATGTGCAGGCATTCATGCAGGGACAGGGGATTATTTAACCAGGAAGGAATACAGTTTTAGAGACAAACAAATAAAACATTTGCTGTTCTCCTGCAAAGGACAATCTGACTTAATCAAGGTTACATATGTAATACATTTTCATGCTAGGCTTTACAGCTATAGTAAATATATGTGTATTTATATGTATATTCAAAAGCTGAATAATTTCAAATTTAATTTTGCAAATTTAATCTGCCCATAACAGGCCACCTTTCACATTTTTGTGGAAAATCTAATACAGTTGATTCTAAATTACATTTGTTTAGTTTGAATTCTCAGTTTGTAGCACGTAAGTTGGAAAATACTTGCTCTTTCAAGATACAACTGTGTAAAATTCTTAAAGGTGAAGTGCTGCACTTGCTTATATTGGGACATAATGTATTTTCTTAACCCCTGATCCTGTCATGCCAACATTAAGAAAAGCATTCTCAAACTTTCCTTGTAACTAATAACCAATCTCTTCTGTCCAAATGGCAAGCTATTTTCTGACATAGTGCTTGACCAAGTTTGACTATCTGCTGTATGACAATGCATTGCTTCGTGGTAATGTTAATAAAGACTAAAGGGTTGTGTATGGGGCATTTCAAAGGGCTTGGAAGAAAGACATTCTTAGCTGGAGTTCCCTGATGAAGGAAGATCATGACCTATGCAATTAGTCTCACAAAAACCATACGCACAAGAATAATTTAATTTAATATCATGATCTATAGGGCCATTTATTACAGCAGACACCATGGCTCATACTGCAGGTGCTACAGGTAATGAATGTAGGAGATACGAAAAAAAAAAAGATTAATCAATGATATTGGATTTTACTGAAAAAAAAACCCAAACCCCAAACTAAGAAGGTAAGCCACTGTGATTTTTTTCTGACCTTACCCTGCTATTTCAAGTAATCAGAAACACTTATGTAAAAGCACATAATGAAGTCATAATAGTTTAAACCTTTTAGCTTAAGCATAGGGCAAAATTGCTAAGGGACTTGCATTGGTCTCTGTGAGAGCAATGGAAAAATCCCTAAAATGGAATCAACATAATTATCAAGCATAAATGGAATCAACAGGAATTCTGATCTTTATTTATTTTAGACAAGGACTTGGCCTTTAGCGCACAATATTTCAAAGAAAAGTCACTAATGCTTCTGAAATAGTCTGGAGATTGTATTTGCTACAGAGCTAAAACAAATACCTCATCAGACCAAGGGACCTGATTGTCTAAAAGATTTGGCACAGGCCCTGTCTCTCAGCTAGGGGAGAAAGCCCCAGTGACTTCTATCTCTGAATAATCATAAGGAACTAGACATCAGATTCAATGCATATTGTTTTGAGCTAATTCCACTGGAAGATAAGGTACTCTTAAGACGCAAAGCGTTTTTTCATGCCACAATATGAACATTTAATATCTGAAACTCTTATTTCCTGTGAAAGCATAATACCCAATTGTTACAGCTCTGTGACTCATTTAAATTTCTTAATTATTGCAAGCAACTTTGTCAATAGTATAACATTTTCAAGAGATTAACTTTTTTTTTTTTTTAAACAATAAAAGCTTTTGTGCCAGCCAGCAAATTCTTAAAGGGTTTCATCTATTTTGCATTACTAAGTGGCCAGAGCAACTCAATATTCACAGACAAAAATAAAATGTTTAAATAATGTAATGGTTGTGACACTGGTTGAGGAAATGAGTGAAATTCTACGTTCACTTTCCAAACCACAATGCAAAGATTTGTGTATTATGTGAAGATATCTGCTAGGTTTTTTTTATTCACTGCATGCACAAACTGCTTACTGAAAAACAATAAATTTGAATTTATATTTGAAGTGTAGTAGTTTCTTTTGCACACTGATATACAGATAAGCTACAAAACATAAAGTTCCTCTAAAGTATTTTAACAGCACATAAAAATGGGAAATCTAATGTCTTTAACATTGCCTCTTCCATCAAATTTTCTAAATGTAGCTCTTCAGATATTCAGGAAAAGACAATGCTTTATGGTTGGTAGTAGAGACAGCTTTCCTTTAATTTAAAAATATAAAATTTATGTAGAATTTTGTTTTCAGAAAATAGAATTAAGAGCATTTATGTTTCATCTCTTTCATCCTTGCACCAGTTCTCCAAGGAAGCAGGGGTTTCTCAAGACTGATGTGTGTTTGTTTACCTGCTCACTTCTCTACCTAGATATTCAACATAGCTGAAAGAGCTGAACAGCATCTTGGACCTACACTTCACAGATAACCAGTGAGTTTTGGAATAGCGTGGCTGCCGAGGGACAGCTGGGACCTCTGAAGACTGGGTCCAGCCACCAATTCTACACCCATTTGTGCCTTTTTTTACCAGGCCTTCATGATCTATTTTGGACTTTTGTAGCAATAAGCAGAGTTTTGCATGGTACACACATATTTTGGAAATACATATATGTATTTACTGAGCACACATGATTACAAGTACAAAAATTTCTTTCTTTTGAAGAGAAAATCAGCAGATTTTGACTGTTGTTGAAAAAAAGATCTCTGATGGATGAGACTGATTTTGTATTCCTCTGTCACAAAAAATAAAAAACTTCAGGTTTGGAAAGTTTAAAATGCTGAGGGTAGACTTGACAGACTGTCATCAATTTTCTCCAGACATGAAGGAAGCATGCCATAACTATGTCATTATGTTTCAGGAAGCACATCTAGAAAAGTACATATACATAAGAGAGGAAAAAAGAGACCTCTAAGGAAAATCTCATCTATTTTGCCTACCCTCACAGCAGGCTAAAACTGTAAGCAACATAGGCACACTTACTATATGATACAATATATGCATACACCTATATGGGTATTTCACTACATGTGTACAAAATACTTGGACATATGCCTAGCTAATATACATATATGAGAGATATTTATATATATATACACACACATATACACAGACACACACACACATGTACCTGAAGAGCAATCAGATCAAAGAATTGATTAAAAAGGCCATTTTTAAAGTGTAGAAATTCTAGGTTCCTACCAAAATAACTCTTACAAAGAACTAGTTCAAAGGATGTGAAAGAAATTAAGACTATTGTGTGAGTAAGAATATAAATAGCAAGATCCTTTTTGATTTCAGTACCTTCAGAAAACCTTAACTCTCTACCAGAAAATCTCAGGCAAACAACCTAACAGCACTATATCACAACTTTAAAAAATCCATTCTTAAAAGATTGCATTTGAACTGGTTACAACAGTTTAACAAGCGTCATTAAATTTCTATTACTGCTCATCATTCAATGCCATTCTTGATGACCTTGCTGTTTCCAAATACCTTAGTCTCATGATAATTCTCCAGCTAATTACACCTGATTACCATATGGACTGGTGCTGTATAACCCCATATTACCCAAACTAGAATATAATCTAAATTGTAATGATAGAAAGGTACAGTATCCAAACCAAGCCATTCCATAATCTCCCCTGTGCAGTAGAGACTAGGAAAATTCACAGACTAAAAAGTGAATTAATGACTTTCTGTTCCTTTTTGGCAGAATGCAAATGCCCGTAAGCAGCAAGTTTGTGGAAAAGGAAACAATAGGTTCCTTCTCTCTTGCAAAACAAACAGGTCTAAACAGGCACAGGAATAACATTTCAGGCTGCTGCTTGAAATGATGTCACCATGACAGTTGGTCATTATGATTCATCTCATGAAAAATACTGATTAATATTAAATACATCTATGTATCTGTGCGTTGACGCAACTGCAAGAGTGCCCAACAAAATATGTCTGCACTACACAAGAGTTTGCATCAATACTGTTCTGTGTTCTGCTTTGTGTTTTTTCAGAAATAGCACCACAGTTAGGTAAATGATTTGATACTTGAAACTCTGAGAAGTTTCCTGGATCCCTGACTGACGACTGATTTCAGGGCGGGGAGGCGGGAATATTCTTCATCACTGAAATACTAAAATCTACCAGTGACAAATATAACACAGAAGACCTACTGGGCTTAAAGGCCTGTTTATTACTGTAATTCAGTCTTGAAAATTGCCATCTTATTTGTAGCTTGACTTACTGGTCTGGCAACCAGACTACAAGGTTTCAGTTCAGGCCATGTACATTCTGCAAGGAGAATGTTAATGCCTAATGATTAAATTTCTCGTCTATTCATTGCCACGGAAGGACAAGGAACAAAGGCCAAAGATACATTTCCCCAACAAAGTGACTTCCAAATATTTCTATTCCTATGGACCCCCGTTTAAAAGCAACCTGTTCAGCTTACTGTGTTATGAATCCCTTTTCAGCTGATTGGTATGTCATGAAAAAAACTGTGAATGTGTGATATTTTATGTGACGATATTCACTAGGCTCTGACACTCTCATTTGTGTGGGCTTTAGATCTGATAGACAAAAATAAAATAAGTCTAGCTTGCAGATGGTTAAATAACTGAATTTATAAAGCTGACCGAGCAAACTGGCTCTATTCAGAGGTTTCACTTTTAAATCTTGTTACTGCTCATTGGTGAGGATTTGCAAACACTGTGCCTGTCAAGCTTCCTGATCAGTGATAGCTTTGAAACTGAGCTAAAGCAGCATGGAGAAAAAGCCAAAACTGGATTTAGTCTCATTTCAACAACCATTTTAAACCTGTTCTCACTCAAAGAAATAAAAGTTATGATATTTTCATGCTTTCAGTTTACTGCATATCTTTAGCAATAACCTCTGCCTGAAAAATAAAGTTCCCCAAAACAAGTACAGAAGGGAAATGTCCTGATTTTTTTCCCTGTTAATTTCTGGGGATTGTTTCTGGACCGGATTTTCACTGACAATCAAGAGAGCTGAATCAGGTACCTGAATTTGAGGAATCATTACATACATGATTTTCTATAGCGTGGTCAGCCCTAAAAATTGCTGGTTTCACAGCAAACTGTTTAGACAGGCATTACGGGTTGATTTACCTCTCTCCTCACATCGCCAGAGTAACTGAACATGTCCCTCACACAATTGTTAATACAAAATGACTTTATAGAATTAAATCTAATATCATCAATTCCAAGATAAAAAGTATGGGAGGATACGCGTGAGCAAATGTACATGTTCAAATGCGTGTAATCAGCACGTTTTGCAAAAGTGATAATTAGGATGAAGAATATTACTTTACCTCAGAGAACACTGCCTTATCCTTAGATTTCAGAGATAAACAAAGGAAATAAAAGTTTTGAGCGAACAGCAGAGTTTGAGCGGTACATAATTACTTGCATATCTTAATGAAACAAGAGGATTCTTGACTGCAGGAAATGTCCTATGATATAACCATTAGAGTGAAAGAAATAGTGTAAAGCTGCTTTTTTCTGTGCAAAATTTTACTTATATTTTTCCTGTTCTCTCTCAAAGAAGTGATGGAGACTTATCTTCAACTATAGGCTCATCCTCCTTCGGGGGTACTGGCAGAAGGGTGAGCATTTTGCTTTTCTTTGAAGTGCAAGCACACATTGGAGATGAAAGCAACTGCATTATTGTCTTTGATGTTTTTGATACTGAATTTCTCGTTTGATTTTTCTTTGTAGACGTTCAGAAAGTAGATTTACTTCCTCAATCAACCTTACCCTAAATCCTCGCTAGGTACTTATCCCCTTAAATATCTGAAATTGATATCACTATTTTTAAAAGTTTGAGTTTGGAGTACTTTAATAAATACAATAAATTCTAAGTCATGCCACAACCTCTCTATTTGTACTGAGTCCTTAATCGCACTACGTGCTATAAAAAAAGAAGAGACAAAGGAAATCCTTATAACACGTGAGACACCACAAAGACAACATGCTTGAAGTAAAAAAAGCCTTATTCACAGCAATTCTTTGTGCATAGCTCTTAATATTTGGAAAAGTGTACTCATTAGCAAAACTAAAAAAAACCCTCACAAACCCCAAAAGCTGTTCTTGCCAGCAGTCAAGAATTAAAAGCTAAATCCTTCAAAAATATATTTATGCCTCCAAGTGGATTACTCAGGTGAGTAAGGACTATCTGAATGGTGGGTTCTAGGACACCTTGACAGGAATAACAAGAAACAAAGGACAGCTATAAGGAAACAGATAGCAGACGGGATAAGGATTCATATGATACCAGAATTCACATAGAGATTGCCTGTCTTGTACGTATATCCAGTTAGTTCTTTTAAAAATCAAAATTTTACACTTTGGGAGCCAGGTATAAAAAAAAAGGGAGGGTGTGAGTGTGTGGTGGTTTAACCCCAGCCAGCAACTAAACACCCCGCAGCCGCTCACTCACTCCCCCCCACCCAGTGGGATGGGGGAGAAAATTGGGAAAAGAAGTAAAACTTGTGGGTTGAGATAAGAATGGTTTAATAGAATATAAAAAGAAGAAACTAATAATGATAATGATAACACTAATAAAATGACAACAGTAATAATAAAAGGATTGGAATGTACAAATGATGCACAGTGCAATTGCTCACCACCCGCTGATCGACGCCCAGTTAGTCCCCAAGCAGCGATCCTCCACCCCCACTCCCCCCAGTTCCTACACTAGACGTGACGTCACACGGTCTGGAATACCCAGTTGGCCAGTTTGGGTCAGCTGTCCTGGCTGTGTCCTGTGGCAACTTCTTGTGCCCCTCCAGCTTTCTCGCTGGCTGGGCATGAGAAGCTGAAAAATCCTTGACTTTAGACTAAACACTACTGAGCTACAACTGAAAACATCAGTGTTATCAACATTCTTCTCATACTGAACTCAAAACATAGCACTGTACCAGCCACCGGGAAGACAATTAACTCTATCCCAGCTGAAACCAGGACAGTGTGTATAATAATCATGCATACCAGCCTCACATTTGTTTCCCATAGATAAAGTTCCTTTTACAGGTATTTGGAAAGGTAGTTGAATCTTAAAACTGAGTTGTTATTATTGCTTCTTTCAAAAGGTATTTTATTTTCATCTTGCACACAAATGTATCAAAAGAGAAGTTGCTGAAATATGATTTAGCACCCCCTACTTCAATTTAATATTGGCCAGATACATTCTTCCAGAAAGTAAAGAAAATTTAAATCCACATGTAATCACACCTGGCTGAGAAAAGCCTGCCAAGACAGTTGGCATCATCGCTTTTCCTCTCTGATCAGAACAGAGTATATCCAGCAAGCATAGCAGGAGCAGGAGAACATTTAAAACTCTAGTGTGCTTTACCTTTCTGACTTTAATTTGAAGGTGCAACAGAGAAGCACATTACTTAAAGACCAGTGGGAGAAAGAAAAAATTTTTTAAAAGGTGGAAATATTAACAGCTGTGGCAGGAGCTGGCAAACAGAGAATTTTTGTTATGAAATACCCTACAGGACCGTCTAGTTACCTTATGATATTTCTAAGTAGCAATGCCAGTGCTATATCATTTTTACAAGCTCTTAATATAACTGGGAAATAACATGAAAGTCATAGTTGGGGATGTTTTCATCTTTATGAAAGGGTATCTCCAAATTACAGATTTCTCAGATAAAACTCTGTCTCTAGTGTGATGTACAGGAGTTTTGCTATTGATGAAGAAGCTGGGATTTCATCTTTAGAATGAAAAGCATTACAACAGAGAACTACCAAAACCCCCCTATCTGTTATTTTGTTGAAAATCCTGGTCCTTCCTTTCAGAACTACACAGACCTCCTCACGAGTGCTTAAGCCTAGGTAACAGCTACATTAGCTACTTATACAGAAAGCTAATTGTATCTGAAAGTATTTACAGGCTGTTCTTACATCTCTATTGTGCTTAGTTTGCTTATGCTACATAAAGCTGAGAGAAGTCTCTTTGTACACCTTGTTCCTATCAAGTATGTGTAATTCAAGATGGGTGCTAAAAGAGTGACTCAACATTGAAATCTGTCTACAGCAATTCTCTCCAACGTGCTCTATAACGTCAGTAATGGCTTCACTCTAACTGGATCGGACACATTTGAAGACTACCACCAGTAAGGAAGCCAGTCACCATCATCTCAAAAGCTTCCATCAACTCTGACAGCTGACTCACCCCAGTCCAAACCTCACTTCCCTGGCAGGACAGGAGGGAACAAACAGCCTCTGTAAGGGAGCTGCAGCCTCTTTCCATAGCAGTACGGCCTCCCTCAATCAACTATTCAGACACTGGATTAACTGGGCAATCTCTTCGGATAATTTTGGACATAAAGGAGAAATTATTAGTAATCCCAGAGTACCTGCATACAGGAAACTCTGTGATTCCTTCCACAGTGTGGGAATTCTGTGCCAGAGTACACATGAGGAACTGGCAGCAATCTCTCTGTACTGAACAGCAGCTTATCCAGTGAATGAATAGTTTGTCATCCTGGACTAAATGGAGATAAAGTGGAAACTAATTCTTAAACACAACTAGATAGATGTGTAGAGAGGATAATACTTCCAAAGGAATTGAGACAATACAATTTATCCCAGTAGAAATACAAGTGCTGAATATGTTCTGCAGTAGCATCAGTACAAGGACGTAAATATAAAGCACATATGCTGCTCCACAACATGAATACTCACAAGCAGACTCTGGGTGTACAACAGTGCATTCAATACTGCCACTCATGGCGGTACACTCTGCAACTTGTCTTTGACATGGCACAAAGCTTTCTCTGAGAAGTATTAAGTTCTCAGCCATCTCAGGTTTGGATCAGCAAAAAGGAAGGTTAAACATGTCTTCTACTGCTGCCACCTATAGTCTTTCTACCTCTTCTGGCATGCAAACAGATTATCTGGCCCACAGTACATTTCTAACGCCACTTAGCATGCAAGAGCTAAGGAGAAACATGTAACATACTGAAATCCTCTTCCCTAGATCAGTCCATAGGAAAAAAATATGCTAAACTTAATGCCATAATTCACTACCTTTTCAGGGTCAGATGTAAAATGATGCGGTTTACTGACTGAGGAGCTGTCCCTTGAATGTTCTTACGCAAAACTGTACATTGTACAAACCAGAAAGGTTCCCAGAAAAAACAGGGTAAGGTATGCATTTAACAGGACAAAGTTTTTTGTTTATTTACAGAAGATAAGCACAATTTAGTTTCTTTATCTTCTTTTATTCTTAAAAGCTGCAGCATTTCAGATTGCAGTTGTACACAATATAGCTAAGACAACAGATATGCAATTGTTGGCCCTTTCAAGAACCAAAATGTGATAAATTATTTAAGACATCCTCTTCTGAAGACAAACAAAACTTCCTCTTTTATCTTGAGTCTTCCCTATATAAATAAAGATCTGCCATTTCTGGACCTATTTCTAAACCACCATGTTATAAACACACAGTCATATAAATACACACAAATATATTTCCACCTTTCCCTGCACATACAAATTATAAGGCTAGTTCCTACCATTTCTCATTACACACTCAGTAACCAAAGCATTTTAATAATTTTCAATAATTCACCCTGCATTGTCCTCTATACTGGGTAAACCACTCTGGAGAATTCCTTGCTCTTTGAACTCTGTAATTAAAATTGTTTATATTTGCCAATTATTTGACCTCTAACCGTGAGCCACAATGACGTTAGTTAACTCCATAACTTTATATGAAGTCTGCACCATTTAAAGTGAAAGGGTGTAGAATAAAACTTGTATATCCTGCAGGACATGGGCATTTAAGGGTGTGTGTCCTTGTTTCCTACCTGAAAAAAAAAAAAATCACGTGCTGGTGAACACCCCCATCACCCTAACAATCAGACAGATTATGGGAGAGGTTTTCTTATGCTGGTGGGAAGCGACATATTTAACAGATGCAGAAGAACATGGCTTATGTTTGCAAACAAAGGTTGCCATTCTCTTCTAAAAGAATGAGCAGGCAACTCCCACTTTCCAAATTAAATATGCACCGCAAGGGCAAGGTATCAAGTGCTACAATGAATGAAAGTGGTAATCATCATGTTTAAAAAGAAACTAAAAAAAACCCCAGAAGCAAGAAAACAAGAGATAAAGCAGTACTGTGTAAAAACCCCTTCATATCACACTAATCTTTATTCTGTATTAGAGCTGCACTATGCTTTAAAAGCTGAGCAGCAATTAATTGAGAAAACTGCAACCTAAATGTCTAAGACTTATTGACCACTCCAGTATTCAGCTACAGCCTTCCCACCGAGGACTGCTTACATACTCATTTCAGTTATTGTTTTCTGGCAGCTACTGAAGAAAATAGAACTGCATGACAACTTTTTTTTTCTAAGACATGAAATAGTAAACAAGTATGTTACATGGCATAGTAGCTTAATGTTATTAGTGACAGCAAATCGCCCCAAATCTGGCATAAATAGCCCACAAAGTAGATATTTACTAAGAAATGACAGAAGTCTTCTATTGTTTATTCGAGTTTTTCACTAACTTCAGAAACTGCTTGAATAATGTTCTTGAAATATTTAAGTGTGCAGTGACTTCAGGAAAATTTTCAAACCCTTGCAATTAGAGTTAAAAGAAATTAAGACTACCATGAGATTGATGTGAACGTCATGGTGATAATAACCCAAAAAGCTAAGCGTATATATTGGCAAAACCAATCCATATACGCTTCCTAGCGAACAAAATGAATGAAAGTAAACGAAATGATTGAAAAGAAGGAAAAACAGAGCCAGACAAAAGGGGAGAAAGGGAGAGAGATAAAAAAGGGACAAGCAGAAAAAGATTAAGTGACTACAAAGAAAAATATAAAACTATGGTAGGTGGAAAAAGAAACATAATGAAGGCAGAGTAGAAATTTAAAAACTGAAGACACTCCAGAATACACATGTAAAACCAGAGCTGAATAAACTGCGTTAGTAAAAGAATTAGAAATACAACCAAAGGGGCAAAAAAATACATTCCTTTTATCCTAAATTCATATGAGAAAATGTTTTTAATATGGGAACAACTATTTAATGCCCTGAAGAGTAGCATATGTATGCTATCTGACCAATGGATTAATTGTATTTCCCCAGCTGACAAAAAACTGCTTTCTCTGTATCCGACTATTTCCCCTGCCCTTTTCCCCCCCTTCCCTAATCCTGATAAATCATTCCAAGTTCCTGATTCTTTCTAGACCAATTAAAACTCTTGGCTGGGTGCAGACCTGCAAATAATTGTCTGTCTCTGAAGCAGATCTTCTTCCTAATTAAAATCTGTGTTTACAAAAAAGGGATTTTCCATACTTTATGTGTTATTATAGTTAGGCCAAGCTGCTTTGTTATGCAGCTCCTAGAGAGTTAAATTTCTTTATGAATTTTCTATTATTTTCGTTAAAAAGGGAAATGCGGCAAAAAGGCAAGAGAATTGTACGTTTCACTTCTTTTTCTTCTCCACATTCAGCCTTGAGAGAATACAAGAACTTCCTTGGTTTCTGAAACTTGTCTTTTGGTCCCTCTCCTGGGTGATGATAAGCAGAGTAGACAAACCTCTAAAAGAACAGGTATGTTGCAGGATGCAAGGCTCACAGGTGCCACTCAAACTAAGCTTACAATTACTCTCTGCAGCTCATTAGAAAGAAGTCAGAAAGTTTAAAAGAGGTCCGCAGTCATGTTCCTAATTTCTGTACACGTTTCTTCCACTTCCAGCTAGGTCCTAAGGAACATGGCACTTCAGTCTCTGATCTGCCTGCTACCACCGTGCCCTGAACCTAAGGACACGGGGTCTTTTCTTTCCCCAGAGAAGTGGAGAGTCTGTACTTCAGAAACTGTTCATCCATATGCAGTCTGCCCATAATTACAGCATCTGCTGTACACAGAAGAAAAATCCAGTCATGGTAAACTCTTGCTTATAGTGGAGCTATTCTTTGAAAAATGATGGTTTCAGAGAGCTCAACTGTCCCTAGTTTGAAAATGAAGAAGATATCTAAATGAAAAGAAACCATATACACGTTACTGTTAATTAGTTTATTTTTTTTCTTTGGCAAACATAACTGTGTTTTCCGCAATAAAGCTACCAGAGGGCACAAACAAACTTGTAAAACCCTCTTAAAGTAATAAGCCAATCTGATGTGGTGAAACCATTTGAGTCAGTCATTTTACTAAGACCAAAAACCCACAATAAACAAAAAATTCTTACAGAGCTGCCTGCCTTCAGCTTTGTTAAGCTCAATGAGTTTTGTTTTAAAACTTTTAGCCAAACAAAATTGTTTCTGATTATGTAGGTCCTAATTTTTCCACCTTATCCTAGTAAAAAAAAGGGAGTTATTTCTTGTCTTTTAAAAGCACTAGAGACTGGAACTGGAAGAAGCTATTGCTCACGGCAGGAGCCTGAAATACTCCCTAGGCCCAGTAGAGGTAGGACCTCTAAGAGTCTGAGTGATCTAGAGGCAAATAAGAGCGCTACATCTGGGGAAGAGGTAAGAGAGACAACACAAGAAACTCCTCTGAGAGCACAGGTAAATAAAGCCCTGTGTTTCTATGCACAGATCAACAGAAGTGGATCTCCCATCATTCTATCCATTTCTGGCCGTCTCTCGATGAAATGACCTAATAGTCGCTAAATAGTCACTAAAAGACAGAGGGATACTGATACCAATTGGGCACACTGTTTTGATTCCCAGTTTAGGAATGCTGTTGGTACTACCAACTGCTAGTTAGCACTTCCACGGTTCCCTTTCCTGCAGAGGCCTAAGAGGTTGAGAGGAGCTACTCCCAGTAACTGAATAATTAGAAAAAAATTACCCACCACCATTCACAATGCTCTCTCCCAACTCTTGGAGTCCCAACGAGCCCTATGATAGGCCACAGGGACACACAATTCTCATTTTAAGAAGGCAGGGCTCCATTTGCCTACTTACAATACTTATACTCCAACACGTTACTGTTTTGGACTAAACTCTTAACATCTCAGTAGGATTTAGAGCTCTGTATGGAATGACGTCCACATGCAAAAGAATAGAAATAATCTTTCTTGTTCAAACATACTCCATTTGTGCTTAGCATAAAACAATAAACAGATAGCTGAGCGAGTACTCTAAATAGGTAATGACTAAATCACACTGGCCTTTAGGAAGTTGGCATTAAACACTATTATTATTATAATTGGAACTGAATAAAAGCAATTACTTGATAGAATTGTTTTGTTTCTTTTTTGTTCTCTTTTTTTAAATAGAAAACTGAAAATTAGAAGCAAACAGAATTGTTCATTATGAACGAATCACAAACTTTCCTGCGCTAATATATTACAGCTACTCTGAAATAAACTAAACTATGAAACTTAACATTTAAGGATTATCTCTGTAGCGAGGCATTTATTTTTAATCCATTAAAATAGGCTATTTCTTTTTAACATTTGGTTGCCTTACCAATACTTACATTTGCATTCTGCACAAACTTCCTTTATAGCATATCTAACTATATTTAATTGCTTCAGCTGCTGGACAGTTATACCTAAGATCCTTTTTCATAACACTCTCTCTGCTTTCTAAATAAACAAACAGTCTCTTCCCCCAGAAACTCCTGGATAATTGCCAGCAGAGGTGTTAACAGATGAGCAGCCATGCAAGCAGCTTTTCCAGGGGGACAGGCACTTGCCTTGCCACTCCAGATCAGAGTAACACTCCCTCATATTTGCCAGAGCACTGCTCGTCTGTGTGTTCCATAACCTCTTAATCTGTAACATGCAGGTTATTTTAAGCAGTTTAAAAAGAGCTCACTTTCACTAAACCAGATCTTTGTACTCAAATAGATTAAGGAGAACAAACATAAAAAGCTCTGCTGTCAGCTGTCAGAGTGTGATAACATGTGGCATGTGGGAAAGGTTGCTTCAACCTATTCTGGTAAAGGAGACCTGTCCACAGTTTGAAGTGTTCAGAAGGGAACCCAGCTCTGCAAGGAAATAGAATTTCTTGTTTTCTGGAAAAAATGATGGGTGTGTTGGAAGACACTTGAAGAGTTAATACAAGTAGCCCTAACTGCACCTGGCAGTTGACTGAGTATTAGGAGCTAGTTACCATGTCTGTTTGGGTTTTTTTAAAATTCCTTTTCTTGGCAAGGGATTTTTTAAACAGTTGATTTTTTTAGCACCTTAAAAAACATCATCTATATTTACCTTTTCCAAAAAGTAAGTATAGTTTTATCTGAAGAAAATATTTCTTTTTTTTTTTTTTTTTTTAAAGAAATTCTGGTTCAATTATTTCTAAAATACTTTCTGCCTTTCTAACCTCCCCACTCCTGCCTATGTTGCAGTGTGACAGTATCGAAACTAGCTTAATCTCAGCTCCATGGAGGGGAAGCAAAGCAGAGTTGGAAGTAAATGAAATTTCTAGCTGTGCAAGAGGAGGGCTGGCCTGCTCATGCTTATCATACAAATAAAATTTTGCTTGGACTAAAAGACAGACGTCAAAGAGACAAGCAGGCAGAGACAGAAAAATTCAACTCCATTAAGAGGAATGTGCTGAGATGCTGGGCTTGGAGCCAAAACCAAAGCATCCTGCAGCATGGAAGCCCAGCTCACCTAGACGCAGCGAGAAAGGGAATAATCTCCACAAAAGCAGTGACTGGAAAAAGAGCAAACTTCTTTCTGAAGAAGATTTGCCTTCGAGGTACAGAAGAGCATTGGGGTAAAAAAACAAAACTACAGGTCATCTGATATCACAGAAGCTCTTTCCAAGAGTTATGACAGCATGATTTCCCATGCATCTTCCAAGAGCTCAGCTTGTACTGAATAAGCCGTCATCACCAAACGTCATAGTTTCAGTTGCAGTTTCATACTATCCTGAAAATGGTATTTGTACAACCTTCATGGAAGCTCTGAGCCTCCACAAATGTCAAAGAGAGAGTGAAAAGCATAGGTTAGATGTCAAGTTCCTTTATTCTGCCCGACTCGCAACTTGCTGTGGACAAGATGGATGTCTCCCTTCTCTCTACCTGCCTCCCACCCCCGACCACTGGGATGCTTCTGACTGAAGAAGATCACTCTACCTGAGATCAGAGAGGAGCAGGTACCCTGAATCATGTACAATTTCTGTTTCCCCACTGCAACCACACAGACATATATGAAGTATTAAGCTGTCCTTATACAATCCCACCCTATTAGTGCTTGAGCACCTCACCATTTTTGCACGTTCAAGTTTATGCCAAAGCCACTTGATATGAAAATACTATTATGAGCATAACACAGAGAGTCTAAGTAAGTCCTGGATTTTAGTCTCAGAGAAGGAACTCAGCCTAACACTCAGATCACCCAGCTTCTATATGAGTGTTTCAATTGTTTAATATATCTTCATTCCTATGTATGAGGTGGGAGTAAATCTTTTCTCCTTCACACCACCGTTTTCATTGTTGGAAAACTATTTCCTAGTCATATGACATTTACATGATTCATTAAACCTTTCTACAAGTCGTATTTCAGGAATCAAGTGACTTGAAAGTAAGCAAACTTTACTTTGGCAGAGTTTGTTTCTGTAAGTTCAAAACACTAAAAAAAAATAAAATTGTGTTCAGAGACCTTAAAAGGCGTTTTCCAACTGTGAAGCCTAGTATTGTTGATTAAAATGGTTTCTGGAGCAAAGTTAAATAATACTTCTGGGGTTAAATGCTGCAGTTACTAAGCAGAGAGACCAGGAAGAAAGCCAAGTTTGGCTGATTTCCCCAAATGCATCATTCTGACCATCTGTGAGAGAGGTAATGTTCTCTTAAGAGAAGAAACAATTATCGAAAAATGGGTTGTGGGATTGTCTTGATATGTATTTTGTTGTTGTTCAATTAACTCTTCATTTATAGTCTTCCCAAAGCACCCAAAACCAGATGAACCTAAACACTGTTGGCTCTGCTAATGTGTGAAGTTTTTTTTCTTGACGTCAGTAAGCACACAGTGCAATAGGTGAACCTCCTGTAACTCACCACTGTTACATATTGCAAAACTTTTTACTTTGCAATGTTTATCAGCTTTATAAACAAAACACTGGTTACAGATTTTTTACAAGCAGAGAAGTAGCGCACACCTATCAATATTATCTATGTATACATGCATAACCATGTGTGCCTGCACGCTGCCTAAATTACACAAATCGAAAAAGGAAATTCTACTTTAGAAAAACAAACTCAAAACCTGAGAAGCTGATGATTGTCCATCTGTAAATCTGGTCTTGTGTCTCCTGGAAGGTGTTGCAGATATCAAAAGCACACCTACTGACATTAGGTAAAGTGTCCATTTTATTATTATTATGATATCTAGAAAGGCAGATTTCATTTATCCTTTACATTATTTCTAGGGTCATAAATCATTGATCCTGAATGGTAGAGACTTATTACTTTCCTGACTGCTCTCATCTGCTGGGGTGGCTACTGGGACACACCACAACCCTAAAGCAGTCCTAATTTGCAGGGATTACCGAATGGATTGCTAGCTGCCCTTGCTATAGAGTAGAGAGCTGTAGAAATACACTGCTGAGGCCCTTTTCTATAAAAAGCCATTCAACTATTAGCACGAAAAAGATGTTAAAACAATTTTGAGCAAATCATACCATATTTTTGCTTTTCAACTCAGATTTGAGCTTCCTCCTGCATGTGATCCCATTAACACATTATTTTCAGGGGCAGGCCAGAAATAATTTTCAACTATTAAAAAAAAAAAAAGCCCAAAACATGGTGGCTTTAAAAATTTTCAAAGCTGCATACTGTCCAAAAAAGCTGTGTCCACTCACGCACACTCTGTTGCCCTTTAGCACCAGATACAACGTTCTGATTAGTTTACTCTAAAATAACTTTAGAAAAAATACAAAATAAAACATACTTATTTAAATATATTTTTGCTATGATGCAGAATGTTACAAAGAGAGCAAGGACTATAGAATTAACCACATGAATCTAAGCATTATTTCTAATGCAGACAGCAGAAGATATGATTACCCAGCCTGAGGCTCAGATATTATTATCCACTGAGATATAGACATCAAAAGTAATTGCCAGGAAAAATGTTCTTCATCAATTACTTGAAATACATTTGAGTTGGACACTCCTTATATTTCTTCTTGGGAAAGTACAGAAAGAAAGATATTTTTAGAGTATCTTTGCTTTTTCCTATTCTTGTTCAGTGTTTGGGTTTTATTTGGTTACTCATTGGTAAAATACAATCTGGAGACTAACAATTTGTTAGATTATTTTCAAATACGTTATTTATTTTTCCCTTATCTGTATTTCTCTGTTGCACTATAAATAATCAGAAGTAATTGACCCTATTCATTGATTAGACATAAAAATATCATTGACAAGATAGTCCATAATTACAACAAATTACTATGTTTTGAAGTTTTCATATCTACCAGATTTGAATTATACGTGGTGAATTCTGAGCCATGAATTCCCAAAATTTACATTACTGTGCATGGAAAGATATGTCAGCTATGATGTAGTTGTGACTATTCACTCAACCCATTGATAAAAGTTAGTTATAATGACAGTGGGGAAATTAGATTAACTTGTTTGGTGTATACGAGAGTATTCCAAAAGCTCTAGTTAAATATAGTCTTTACGATATACTCCCTGAATGAAATGGGAAGATACGTAATTCCCATTACCCAATGCAATCTTTTCCTTTTATTACCAATTATTTACACATATCCCTAACTGCCAAGAAATCTGAGAAAATCATTTGGATATTTAGAATCAATAGAGAATTTAGGAATAACAAATAACTTTCAACTAGGGATAGGTTAATTACTTTGTTTTGAGAAAAAAAAAATTCCCACTGAAACATGAAATTGAATCATGTAATGTCCTGGAATTAAAGTTTATTAGGCAAAAAAAAAAAAAAAAAGAAAAAAAAGAAAAAAAGAAAAAAGTAAAAAAAAGAAAGGTTTTCACTCATATTAAAAAGACCCTTTTTTTTCCTTTTTTAGGCACACTTGAGCTGTAGTCTCTTGAGATGCTTGCCTGACCCAAAGCAGAACAACTGCCAAGATAGTGACACAGAAGAGCGTGGATAAAAGGGATAGAACATAAAAGAGTGACTCAAAACAACCATGAAATGGAAGCATTTTTGCTTTTCCTGTCATAAAATAACTCTTATTCCATAAAGCACCTCAAGATATGGTGACAGGAGAGGGTAGCAGGGCAGTAGGCTTACATGCATTTATGCCCCCACCTCCCCAGCAGTGAAGGCAGGCACAGAGACTGTGGCAGTGCCCGATACAGGAGTCACTTTATGAGTTATACATGTTAGAAGCCAAGACTTTCGCAAAACCAAAGTGAAACCAATTAAATGAAATTTCCAAGAAAAAAAAAAATCCTGAAGAATTAAGGAAAGGGTTCAGGTTTTTTTTTCTGCCTTCCTTCCCTCCTTTGTAATTCAGAATAGTCTGCAGATACAAAATTAAGATTCATTGTACTTTTAATTTACCATGATACAAAATCAGAGGAAACCGTTAGAGAAAGCATCTTCTCTGTAACTTAAAATACTTATTGTCCCACAAAGCTTTTCTCACATGTACAGATGCATTTATTACTTCCAGTTTATGCTACCTCTGATTTTGCCTTCTGCATCTAAATTTCTTTCCCTTTCAGCTAGAGTATATTGTCTTTCATATATTACACACATAATGAGGCTCTGTAGGATTGTAGAACGTTATCTTTTGATGAGGACTGGTTTATAAGTTATACAATCGATTGCATGTTGTTCTCACACCTTGAACCCATTTCTTTATTTGTATATTTTTACACAGTAAGTTTCAGCTATTATAAAATTTTTTACTATGAACTTGTTCTAAAAATCTGTTAGCCTGCATGAACACATTTTGTAATATTTTCTTCTTGTATTTATTCTACAAATTCATAAGCTGTATGTTTCCCTCTGCAATAGCATGAAGCTGGCATTTTTAACCAGAGTGGGATTAAATTTTCTGTGTGATCATGAAGCATTAAAGCTTTACCACACAAGACAGTCCTCTGTGACCTCAGCTATAGAAATAGAATAACTTTAAGCATGCTCTTCCTAGGAATACCCCACCGCCCCCGCTCCCCTTCAGGTCCCTCCTCTGTTACTTTTATTAATACTGCCAACTACTTTATACCTTGCTGGATCATTATTTGATTCTCTGAATGTTTATGATGAGCAAAGGTAACCAAACAAATTAAACCAACCTCTAAAAATTGAGAAATTTGATTTGAACCACTGTAGGTAGAACAAAAGCAGCTTCAAGTCAGATCACAGAGCTGGGGAACAACATTAACCTCTTATTATTTTTTGCAGCACTCAGGTAACTCATACATGAAGCATGGAAAAAGTCCAAGCATTTTCCTATCTACATTTCTATCACTCTTTGTCCATATCTAGTATTTCAGTTTTATTTTATCTTTTAAATCAGAGGCACTTTTGTTCATCTTCTTAATCCAAGACATAGAATTTATGCCCCAACTTTCCATCTAATTTAATCTATTACGAGCTAAACTAACTGCAGTCCAGATGCTCTTGCAACATCTGCTGCACTCCAGACCATCCAGTTGTCTTCGAACACTCTCATCTTCCCTAATTATTTTTCTCCCATGATATTGGGGAAATATAAAATTCCTTTGTTTCTAAAACTCTAATATGATAATCTGAGACCAGAATATGCAGCCCAGAATTAGAGGAGGATCACCAGAGAAAAAGTAGATAGTAAGAGGCTGACACTTTTTGCAAAACCTTGGAATTCCAGTGACTGTAAAATTTTAAGTAAGTAATTCTGGTTTGTTTGTAAGGGAGAAAATTACAAGCAGCGTATCCTACTCACAGCTCTGTAAGCTTCACCAGTCTAAACCAGTATAGAATCTCAGCATGTTGTATGGGCATAAATATATGACTACACAATAGCGAAGTCCTGCCTTTCACATAACCACTGTCCTGTTCCAAAATCCGCTGTCTCCCAATCTCGTAACTAAATTCCTATACAGGTCTACTCTTCATGAAACAGAAATGGATGGGATTGCACATCACAATTTTGATGTGCTGTACTTACAGGCATCAATTCTACTAAAGCCACAGCTGAGCAACATAGAAGGCAATTTCTTTTTTGGGAAACACCACCAATGTTTAGTTCTTACAAGTGGAGGGAAGGATGGGAAATACAATTGGATATTTCTGTAGTTGTTCACCAACATTTAATGACTTTCCATGGAAACTTGCATGAGTATTAACAATAACAAACTCAACATATCAAATATTCTCAAGACAGCACATTTTGATCATATGCAAAACTTGGAGGAAAATATGTGATGACCCCACCAGATGATTCCTTCCGTGCAGAGTGTGTGATGCTGAGACGTAGTTTGTGTGGCTTCCAGGGTTGGTTTTGCTTCATATTTTCTCTGTGTGCTATATATTGTGAGAAAGGGCCATTTGAATTTATTATCTGCATTTATAAAGTGCACATAAAATTTAACTCTCAGAGAAAAAAAAAATCTGGCCAAGATATAAAGAAAATAGCTCCCAAATCTTGATAAGGATCCAACCAAGCGATCTACCAACTGAACCAAACAACAAGAGTTTTAGAAGTGCTAAGTAATTAGCATGAAACTGCAATAATTTTTTGTTGTTTCTAGTGTTCAAAGTGTGCTCTCTTAGATATGTGCAGAACATCCTAGTGGTGTTCTGAAAGCAGCAGAGTCCTACTCATCCAGGCACAAGGTCAACTGATGCATTTATACGACTCCTCGGACCTGAGCTATTGTCTGCCACAGTGCCGCAGTGGGACATATGGCCCACTAACTCCAGCATGATGTTGCAGCAGGACCAAAAGCAACATGTACTAATGAATAAAGTACCATATGATAAACCAAACCAACCAACCAAAGAATAGTTTATTCATTACTTTGAGTGACAACTACAGTATATTTGCATCTATAGAAGTAATTTCTATTCAATTTTTTCAATTGAGAATAAGAAGCCCAATTTTAGGCATCATTGACTTTTATGACCTATGTTTCAGGCCTTTAAAATGTTTTCTGTTTTTTAAGAGTTTCAGTCCCACTTACTATAAAAATGTTTAATTAAGCTGTAAAGACAGCACTAAGAAATAGGTGAGAAGTATTCACTTCCACATTATAATTGAGCAGTCAGGCACAGACTAAGTCACAAATAAGCACAAGAAAAGTTAAAGGAGAGTGAGCTATTGAAAGATAAACATCTGATAAATATTTTATTGTCTCTATCCTATTGGAACACATTATTTTTTATATATCTATAAAGCAGTCTTCTGCCCTCTGAACAGCTCCATTATGAGAGATTAGTATCTGTCAACTAAATTTGTACGTTACATATAGTTACAGAACAGACAATGGACAGCTAATAAACCTTGTTTAAAAATGAATACAAAACAATTACTAAATTTAAAAAAACCACCCTAGATATAATTGATGGTCAACTCAAAAGCTTTAAGAAACTTGTTTACCAGAGTAAAAAGGAGATCCCACAGAAACAAGCCCAGTGACTCTATAAGAGCATGACAACAGATAAGAACATGGGGTCTGGATTACTTTTTTTGTTGTTGTTTTAATTGTCACTTTAATGCAAATACTCCACAAATCAACCAATGTACTGAATTATCCGTGTGCTAATATATTCAAACATTTGACATTTACATTAATTGGAGGTAATGAAGAAAATATTCTTGTTGTTTGTTGGGTGAGACTAAATGGGCTGGAATTTCAAATGAATAAAACATCATTACAACATACACCGTACACCTGTTCATAACTCTATTGACAGCTTGATATTTTTATTAGGTGCATGCACAGCAATACAAGAACAAATGACCATTTTCACACTCACAGGATAGAAGTAAGCAACCAGAGCTCAGTGTGTGGGGTCACTTAAACCACAGAGATATGACAAGTGCTTAACTAGCCCCAAAATGCCTCCACTTAGTCATGACTTCTAATTTTATAAATTATTTACAGTTTAGTAGGTGCAAAGCTGGTGGAAAATGCCTTTTCTGGTGGCTTGATAGACAGTATAATTATACTGTGGTTTTGGTTTTAGCACTGTTATGCAGAATCATAATGCCATAAAAACAAAATATGAATGTTATGAGCTTTTAACTTTGACAAGGTCATTCTGAAGCCTACCAAAGAGATGTCATGAAAAGCCGCAGCAGTCATTAGCCATGTCCTGTAAGTACAGCTGTACCTCTAGTTGTATTTTAGCAAGACTAAATACTTATTTCCATATAAATTTTAAGATTGAACTTTTTAAAACCAGAACAATCAGAAGAAACAATCCAGATATGTATCCATTTTAATTAACATTATTTTTTTTAAGGAAGTGCCTAGAACCACTAGTGACAAGTTAGATTACTCTGTGCGAGGCTTTATACTTCAGTTAGTTAATGCCTTGCAGAAGTGTCTATAGACTTTCAGCTGCAAAACAGCACAATTCAATAGAAATGAGACAGCCCAATCAAATTTACCTTTTAAAATACCTTTGATCTATGGTTTATGAAGATTCATGATTATTAGGGACTTCAGAGAGAGAGATGAGTACTCAGATCTTCTGAAAAGATTATACAGATTATTCTAATTTATTTTAATTTTTCCAAATGTGAAAAGAATCTGATTTCAAAACACAAAAGAATTACAGCCTCTAAAATCTAAGGTTTGGCTTTAAATTACACAGAAAGCTCACATATCTAGTTAGGATGTGTAGGACTGCCCACAAAGAAACAATTTTCCAATTTGCAAGGAAAATCCTTCATCCTGTAAAGTGTTAGTATTGAGTTGGCCAGATTTGCCCTGCCTGCCTTGATCTTCAACTGATACAAGAAATCTCACTCCAAACTGTACTGAAAAGGTGCTGATTTCATAGTTTCAGTCAAAGGTTTTGATTCCCTTTGGATTTATTCCACATGGGTGTTCTTAACCAAAGACAAAGCCATCAGGCTGCTCCTTCAAACTCAAAGCAACTAATAGCGCTAAACTAGGAAAGGGACCCACAAAAATTCCACGGAAGAATAAACAAAAATCCTTAAAAGGCACACTTTATTGCTGTCCCATCTTTCTACATATTACAAACTATCGCAAGGGGCTCCATTTCTCATCATGCAGCTCTTAAAGAACAATAGAGCTTCACCTCGTCTCTTAACTTCCTTTTGTCTGCAGTTTTCAGCACCACTCAGTATCGGACTCTTCCATTTCCAAAGGGGAAAGAAAAGCAGCTGGGAGAAAGTCAGCTCAGCTGAGCAAGCTGATAAAGCTGAGCTTACCAATGATAAAACTGTTGCATATCTCTTTCATGCCAGTCAGGCAATCCTAGGGTAGAAGCCAGATTGCTACAGAACTACACAATGTGCCTTACTGTGTGATACAATGGCAAGCAAGGACTTGAATTCCACAATTGCTAATTTCTGAAATAGTTAAAATAATATGCAGAGGATGTTGAGAAAGGCTTACATGCACAGCATTTTATTTGCAGGGTCTGTAACTGATGGCATACATCAACTCTAACAAGAACATTACTTTGGGAGAAAAGAAAAAAAGGCTACAAGAAACATTAACCTCCAATTGGTCTGACACCTTCAGTGGATGTTCATCATCAGCCTCTTCACTGATATTTAGCCTTATACCCAGCAGTGATATTACTGACATCTGTTGTAGTGTTAACCCTGATATCCATATGGCTATGCTGTCACATAATATCAGCATGGAGATATGAAAATTTGTTTTACCACACTCAACCGATGCCCCACCCCTACTTTAGGCAGGGGTAGGACATTGAATGAGAGGCCACCCTGGAAGGCAGACCAGACTGAAATATTCTTACCCTTGTATGCTGGTCACAATATATTGGTCCTTCTGAACAGCGGTCAGGGTTGCATAGTGCTTTAGGTGCCTTAGCGTTCTAATGCTAAGGGTCAGACATTTGAAATCTCTCTGACATGCTTTTACTGACAGCTCTTAAAGTCTGTACCTAGTTCCTGTGTTTTTCCAAAGCCTGTGTGGCAGAGTTTTGTGTTTGCTGTTCTCATACTGTTGTTTTCATGCTGTTATTCTTACAGCCTTGCACTTGCACACACCAGTATTGTTGGGGATGTTATTCTATCTTGTTTGATTGTTCTTGTGGGAAGCAGCAACCATGGCGTGAGAATCACCCTTTCTCTCCTTTCCTTACCCCTAACTTTGTAGGCTTTAGTTTGTATTAGAGAAAATGCAAAACTTAGTGCCTAACAAAGTAGATAATAATTCATCTGATAAGTGGTATCCAATACAACATATGAAAACCAGTCAGCATATAACACACTTAATTAAGCGAACTCCAGTCAATGCTAATATCATCATAAATAGGCATAAACAGTGGGGTTTGAGCAGGTCCTGATGAAAAGTGTACAGTAGTAGGGATAAAGCATGCTGAAAGTCGTTGTCATACATATCATCACCACCTGCTGCACTGGAGAGAACACCCAGACAATTACACTTGTCTGGGGTTGCTTTTATTTCTCTTCCCAGCTAGCCACTGGAGAGTTTTCCCCTTTTTTTTCTCTTGCTCTCCCCTGTGTTTGGGATTTTGGATCCCTGCTCTCCCCCACCCATTAACTCTTACTGTTCATGAATGCCGTCAGCTACAGAAGCTACTAATACAGCCTTTCTCAACATCCTTTGTGCAGCAATATAATGACAAGGTAAATCAATTGGTTTAAATTTCCTGAAAATTGTGTTCTTTCCACAAGACATGAACACGTATTTTCTCACTGTAACACAGCATTTTCTCTTTACCTTCTACTCATTAAAAACATGCATTCAGACTTCAAGTTATCTCAACTTTTTTTCTTTTTTTCGATTTTCAGCATTTTTATTGAAGAGAACGTGAAAGTTGGAAACAATATATGATAGCAACAGTTTTAATGCCCTTTTAAGGGCATGCAGTGCCTTCTTCTTACTCCTATCTATACATGTTCTTACGCACAGTTTCTGTTCATGTGTCACCTATGGGTCATTCTTACATGCATTACTATGGCATGCTTACATTCAGTAGGTGTCTATTTTTGTGCATCTGTATTCTAGGGACACACAGACAGCATCAACATATACTGTAGTCCACCATTATGTTGTTTCCTTTGCTATCTTGTGGTCTCTCCATATATTTTAATTCAACCACTTCTATGATATGTTCCCTTACTCAGTAATTGTGACCTATGCTCCTTTTCCCTAGAAGGAAATATTGCACATTTGGCTGGGTTAACTAAGTTACACTGCAGTTTTGTGTCCATGTCTTTATTCACCCCTGTTGCTATTCACTCCTGCCAACTGCAACCTTGATTAGCAATTAAAAGACTCAGATCATTGGTAAAGATATTGAATAACAAGTTGTAACAAATCTGGCAGAAATTAGTGTCCCCTGAGGCCCAAACCACCCCGAACTGTAAAGCAATAGTGTATACATAACACTCTGGGAGTCAATGAATCTTTTGAAGAACAGGTCTAATTTATTCTTTATTGCAAAGGCTACTAAGAAGTGAATAGATTTCAGTGGCATGTCAATAAAGACAGAATTCCAATAATGGAATCAAGATGTTATAAAAGCATAAAGAACAAGGGCAAGGTCTCAGTGTGTGGTACAGAAAAATGGCTGCAGTTATTAGGTGACCAATAATTTTCTGCCTAACGCATTTTCCTGTCTGCTTATTTAATATTGCAACTTCTACTCATGCTGGCAATCCAGGAGAGGACAACAATGAATGAAGTCAATACACAATACACTGTTGTGCTTTCTGCATGACTCTGGATCTATGCCCGCAAGCATAACTTCTGAGTAAACCCAAACACTCTGCACGGGAACTTACTATTTTAATGCATGACTGAAAGAGCAGAAGACTTACGAAGATACAATACCAAACTGTATAGAGCAACCAGGGTCACTCTTTATTTGTCCCTAAGTACTCTTGCTCGGCTCTTTCTCCTTATTAGGAAAGATTCTCATATCCTATCCTGACTGATGCTTTCACAGAAGCTTTGTATCTGCTCTGTGGCTGTTAGCAACAGAAGGGAGAGAATAGAGGGAAACTCTTTTACATACCTGCCCGCATGCATTATACATAAAACTATGCTCATAATGAAGCCTCTAAAAGAATATCATGTCAGGAGTGTCAGTGAAAAAAGAAACAAATAGATTCTACTTTAAGATACCTTATTTCTCATTATGTCCAAACGGTTAAAAAAAAATGTTCTTCCTATCCACTCCTCCTCATCAACCTAAGCACTATTTTATCTTTCAGAAACACTGCAGGCAAAGTACATGAAGGAATGAATAGACAAGTGATATCGGTAGGACTCAGCTATCAATTTGGGCTTCCCTGTTGTCTTGTTATAGACAAAGAACTGTCTATAACAGGCTTGAATAAATGATGGCTCACCAGTGCTTCTCTTAAACCATTTACTATGAGGTAAGCTGTTCTAAAAAGTGACCTCTTCTATTATCAGGTACCCAGAAAAACACTATTTCAACTTTGCTGTGACAGGAGATCCCACATGTCGGGCTGGTACCGCAGTCCGTTAAAGGTAAGTATGACAGTTTGGTTTGCAGGGAGGCTTCCACAACTGGTCGGCTTCACCCGCTTTGACAGTTCTGCAGAGAAGCCAACTCCAGCAGTAAACACAGAAGAAGCCTCATAGACAGCAGATACACTGTGCCTATGCATAGTATTTTCTGGTAGAACCAAATTTTTGTAAATAGTTCTGATAGATTAAGAAGGAATAATATCTAATATGGGCAGAAATATTATTTCTCATGTTAAAAGCAAATATGGAAGACAAATATGCATAATACTAATATCTTAAAAATTGCATACTTACTGTAATAATTTTAATAATATCCATGAAGAAGAATGGTGCATATAATGTTTGTTGCTGTTATTAAATATTTTATTTAAGACAGACTAGGAAAAAAACCTGCTAGCCACTTTGCCTTCTCTAATTCTCAAGAGCAGATCAAACTCAGGCAGTCACCTTTACTTGGGAAAGCATACACCTACCTTCACTATGAATACACAGTTTAATGATTAATTTAGTATGGCAATGGAGGGACAGGTGTTCTCCCAACATACTGCATTCTTTAGAAGTCTGTCAAGCAAATGTCAGAAAGGCAAAACTGGAATGGTTTTAGTACTGACCCTGAGTTTTACCTGAAATACAAACTGCATAAGCTGTTCTAACTTTCTTGGTACAGTATTACGCTGCTAGCAGGGCACCCATGGACCAAACCTGACTAAGTATAAAGGATCTTTTTGCTCACTTGTGTATGCAGACACATTACAGAAAGAATGTGTGGCCTACGGGCATTACGAAGGAAAGTTTAGATTCATACGATTCAGCTTAGTGGTCTGTGTACCACAGCCTAAGACGTCATGACATCTGCGAAATACGAGGTGGAGGGGAGCTCTCAAACCACCTTTATATATGCCCGTAAGCTATGCACCAGTTCCTACTGGAATAAGCTACATCCCAAATGCTGTCCCTTGCTAAAACCAGGGAAGCATATAGTCACAACTGATCTCTTGGTAGTACCAATCCTGGCAACTTAAATAACTGCAATTACAATGATAAACTGACGATTTCATAAATCAATATATCCTTATTTATGTCTATTACCTTCTTGCTCCTACTAACAGTGATGGTTATTATGGACTTTTTTACAGAGTGACTAGATCACACCTCATCTGAAAACATCGAGTTGCTCTGCCAAGACACACTCAAACTAACAGACTAGTCCGAAGCTGTAAGGACTTTTCCAAATGGCTCTAGTCTGCAACAAAATTCCAGATTCAATGCAAGATAAACTTTGCAGTAAGATGCAAAAACAGTACTCATGGGTAGAGAAAATAACCCCTATCTATCATTGTTATTATGACTGTTGGAATCTCAAACTGGTTTATATGTTATTTAAATTTGAAAGAATAAGTTTGGGGTAAATTTTCAGAATCGTATGTGTTACTCTGGCTGTCCTTACGTAGACCAAAATATGTTGATACATGATTTAAGCAGAACGGGGATATTGCAACTATGCATGCAGAAAATTTTAAATTCTTAATTTTTTATTTTTCCTTCATTATTCCTCACACAGCAATCTAAACTTTTTTCTGTGCAAGATGTAGGTGAATGTAAGGATACCACCGAAACAGCTAACTTTTATATTTGCCATATTTTATACAGTAGGAAAAAACCCTACCATTTCAGCCTGCCCGATTCCTGATGCAATGTCTTGAATCTTGTCTAAAATGAGAAGCAGGCCTTATTTTCCCTTCAGTGTAAGTTGCTTTTAGCTCAGAGAAAATGAAACCTGTGTATCACAATAGAACTGAAGGTCAGAAGGTTATTCAGCTTGCTGTGGCAAGTAGTGTTGATCTAAATCACAACTGCCTGATCAGTGCTACTCACACAACAGGAAGAAGTGGAAGGGAGGTTGCACAAAGCCAGTATCAGGTTATTTCTGTCTCAGTCTTTGAAATAATTTTCTTATCCCTACAGTTTTGTTTGCTTTATAATGTTAATAAACTGAACTGCCAAGGGGAAAAAAAAAAAAAAAGATATAAAGAACGCCAAGAAACGTCTTAGGTGTCTTCCAGTAGGTATGTGGAGGACACCACCTCATTCCAAATAATAAGCTAATCGAAAATGGCTTCCTAAGGCATTCAAGATTTTCTAGCTAACATAACATCTTCGTCCACAATCAGTTTAGTCTGGCAAGCACTGTCAGGGAGAGGAGTGACTCTGCTCTTCTCCTCATCCAAAGGCACTTGGTTCTGTTTCTCCCTTGTGGTGGAAGTGCTCTTGCAGTCCCATGGTGAGGTAGGAAATGTATCTAGCTGAAAATCACAGCAGCAGAAAACAGTTACACTTGGGCTGGATCAGTTCACAGGCTAGGGTTGTCACGTGGCTGTGTGTGAATTTTGTAGCAGAAACACAGGGTGGGAACAACGCCTAGTGACATATGGGACTGCAGTGGTTCCTGCGGAATTGAACTGATGATGGAATTATGGTGTGAAGTATCTCCATCAAGAAAGGCCATAGTTTAGAAACTAAGCATCTTCTCACTAGCCTGAAGCAAAGGCATAGAGGGAAGGGCAACAGAATCACTCTTCTAGTTAACTCATTTAAAAACCATATACATCCCCACCTGCTCCCCAAAACTTCAAACAAATATATATGACTATGTTAAATAACTAAATAAAGAGTGGTGAAGATTGCTCTTATTTGAAAAGTGGAAGACCCTGTGGAGAAGCCTGCCTTGAGAGACAGCAGTTTGTCCTAATGCAGGTAAAGGTCAACAGCTTAGGCAAGTCACATTACATACCATGGCAATCAGCTAGGTGAGAATTGGGGTTTTTGCAGCACATTTATTATCAACTGTTCTCCTGAAGTTTCACCTCTGAAGTAAGACAGTATAATTTACATATGTAGGAGCACACAGATCCAGAGATATCTATCTGCAGTATTTCACAGAGCAATACTAGAACAATTTTGAATGAACTATGGCCTAAATTGGAGGAGGAGGGAAAAGGTCAATAAACAGAATGAAAATCTCCTAATTTGATCCATTTGCTGACAACAAACACAGATTGGGCAAACTACCAGGCAACTCCAAAGAACTAGCAAGGTTAATGGAGCTGCTGCTATAACATATTGTAGATCTAGTAGTGTCAGTGGCGATAGTGGTAATGTTGTAAACACAGTTTGTTTTCCATCTGGTGCATGGTATATGCCCTTGATAAAAGGGTGCTGCATTATGCATTTCTTTTCTCCTAAATTTATTTACTCCTAAAAATGTATAATGATTTTAACAGCCATATACAGAGGCAGAACTTCTGCTTTTAACGTATTCTTATAAAAGATTTCCCTAATGAGGTTAAGGACAGTATTAAACCAAAAATATTCTCATAGTAAGCATGGGATTTTTTTTTTCCCCCTGAAAAAAACCAGTTCAACTACTTCTGCCGTTGAATACCCTCCAAGCAGTCAATGTGAATGCTGCGTAAGTCTCGAATGGAGAATAATAATATTTTACATTTATATTCATCCTGTGCACTTTACAAATTACATAAAACACATTTTTGAAGCTATTAATTAAAACTATAAAAGATCTGTGTTCCAAGGCAAATTAAAATCAATGGAAAGTCTTACCTTCATTGCAATTGACTTTGGATCAGGCCTTGAGAGATCACTAATACAAAAATAAAGTACCTTTCAGTAGCACTTCGTGCTGACATGCAGTGGTTGTGAGTCTCAGATTCAACTTCATCCTGTACTCTTAAAGATACACACTTCTGGGCATGTAGTTTTAATTCTCCTAATCAATGTTTTTAACTAATATTCTGTTGAAGCCTTGATCTGAAATATAATCACTCTTTTCATCAAAATATTTACAAGAGAAAACGTGGAGCCTTGAAGATTCATGTTTGAATTGTGCATGGTATCTATGGTTACAATGTATTATAGATGGTAAGGAGCAGTAATACACTGCATGAAATAGAAAGAACTGCAATCAGAAAGAATGTAAGACAGCCTAAAGGAGATAATACACTGCCTAGAGAAAGGATGTGTATATTGGAGCAAGCTGGTTAGAGGGAATAAAGCGAAGGGGGAGAGAAAGTGGATGCAAATAGTCATATGTTGGCATTAAGTAAATATGAAATAGAACATCTGGGATTGTGAAATGGCCATGGGGACAGGCCTACCCAAAGGTGATGAGCTATTTAGGAAGGCAGGGCAAGGTGGCTTGCCTTTCCCCCATGATCTAGTCTGCTACCTTGTATGTCTGAAATGGCATAGGTCTTCTTCCTTTGCTTCCAATGCTAGCACAGGTACTGGGCCAGGTGCTGTTGGAAAGGAACGGTTTGTCACTGAGGGAACATCTTAGTGAGTTAGTCATGTCTGTTATAAAACTTGTTACCAAAACTATGAAATTGCCAACAGCAGTGGCTAACCAAAATGTCTGAAATTTGCTGTAAAAGTGTTTGCTTGAAGTCTATTCTCTCTTGGAAGCACTCAGGACACAACTGCATGTAAACATCTGTTAAGTCACCAAGCTCTAACTTTTAGCTTGGTTTTAACTTTTCAGAGCAAACACTTAGTTCTGCTGACAACCATTTTGAATAACCTATATTGAAGGACAGTTCAGTAAGCACCTGCATTTCACAGATAATGCCCAATAATGCAAGTGAATACCTGTGTAGGAGTACAACAAATATGTGGATTGTTCACAGGCAAGAGACAGGGACTTTTTGTAAGAAACTATTATAAAATCTTATACTTCTAAGTTTACATAATTCCATATGATACCTGGGTGCTGTACTCCAGTGAAGCTGCAGAAGTTCTACAGTATGTTCTGCTTCAACAACTAATTCTTAAGGAAGACAGATGTGCTGACTATAACCAAAAACTTTGTTCATCAGTCTAGGGCCTGTGATGGGCAAGCAGGAGACTGTCACATACATACTGCTGTTAATGCTACACTGGTCCCTGCTCTAATCCTCAAAGAGCTTCACAAAGATGGCTTTTCTTTACCTTCCTCTGCTTGTTTCCTCTAATTTGGAATGGAAATCACAATCTCTGCTGGCTACTTTGCTCAAAAACACCAGAGAAATGATATGGAGACAAAGAACTGAGGAAAGGTCAAGAGATAACAGGAACAGGCATGGGAAGTAGGAACATGGAGAAGTTTTTCTAGTTATTGCTTCCACTGTTTTTGCAGAGGTGATACTTAGCATGCACAGGATGTTTAGTAGGATCTTTCTGATTAAGCGAGGGAAGATTTCACGTAAAGGACAAAGGGTATCACAGCAGGTGGTGTATTTTATATGTTTTCTCCTTAATCTGAAAAACTATTTCTTCTTCAACTTGAAAACCCATAAAAATAATTTCTTAGTGACAGTAATTAATCTATGCATATACCAATGTATTTGGAGAAGTAGAATCCTGGTTTAAGTTTTAGCATTTATATTGCCAAATTTATTCAATACGAGTGATAGACAAATTAACATAATAAAGGTAAAAAGACATTAGGCAAAGATTAATTCCATCCAATATGAACTACTAGCTGTGGCCTATGTTGCCTTGAAGGTTGCACTGCAGAATCATAATGGACTTTCTTTAAATGCAGAAGTATAAATTCAATTTTAGGAGCTGAGTTTTCACTCTAAAACAATCAAAACATAAGTCCAACCACTTCTTACACACTGGGACCATTGAGACAAACAAATCTTATTATTATTAAATGTTCTCCTCTAAGAAAGAAACAACTGATTTTTTTTCTGAAATAGAGATTTGGTGACAACTTTCTTTTTCATAAAAAGGGAATCTGGATTTCCCCCCACCCCACCCATGCCAAGTATTTTGTTATGTAGTAGTAGTAAAATCCTAACTTTTCCAGTTCTGCATTCTACATTTCCCTTCTCTTACCCCCATCTTAGGTAAACAGCTGAAAGAAAAACAAGTTTCAGAAAGCAAAGATCAGTCTTACTAGCCTATTTTTCCCCACTGGAGAAGGTGAAAAATACAGGTGTGAAATGATATATATAAAATAAGTGAGCACAGCTGGAAAGAAAGGGATAGTTAAAAAGGAGAGAAAAGCTGACATTAAAAAATTATGCAATATTCATATTGAATTGGCAAAAAAGTGAAAACAGAGTCAGTGAAACTGCAAATGAAACATGTTTGTGTCCTCTCAAATGTTCTGAGCATGCACTAACAGAACAAGAGGAAAGTTGAAAAAATTCAGTTCCATTTGACTGTACTTCCTTTGTTTTCTTCAGGTTTAGAGGAGAAAAATTTCAAATATGGCTTGGTTGTTCATTATATTTCTTGCCAGATAGAAAGTATTAGAACTGTTCTGAAGAAGCTTTTGGGAGAAGAATTTTTTTTGAGAGAAACCACTTCCTTAACTGGAGAATCTAGATCTCGTGCTCATACTCCAAATTCTAAAGTAAACTTTAAATTCTTACGGAATATGCTATACAGCCTTGTTTAACTGACGGGTTGAGTTTTCCAGTATTTAACCCACATTTTTAAGAGAATTTTTGAAAATGCTCTATTTTCACTGTCAGACCTAATGTAAAAAGTGCTTTTCTACAGAGAGGTTGGAATAGGAAGAGAATGTCTCAACAAAGCTACTCAGTGTTACCGACACCACCACCCTCACCCCCACCCTTTTCATAAAAAGTTTTAGATTATAGCAAAATAATATGAATACAAATATGGTGTTCAAATGATAGTATAGTTTCAGCAAAACTATTTACAAGGAAAGCACACTATGCATCTCAGACAGATATCAGATATACAGAAGACATAGCTAGGTTATATATACACCAAATTCTATGGCTGTTATTATGTAGTGGTTACACTACAAGTGCCAAAAGTCACCAGCAATGATTAGGAATATATGGCACTGGAGCTATTTAAGCAACTAAGATAAATACACTCATTGTAATAGGTTACTGTTCACACACAATATGCATTAGCTTTTGACCTGGTGAGCATGTAGTTTAAAATAGTTAAGACAGAAAGCCTAAAGGAGAAGATGTATTATTATTATTATTATTACACAGCAAAATGACGCTTACTCAGTTACAGGACCCTGACAAGCACAGGAGACAAACCCGTATTACCTGAATTCATTAGTCCTTTTACTCATTATATTTCTCTAAACATGTGATTACACTAAATTACTCCACTTTTCTCTAACTCCTTGTCATGATGCGCTATAATGCCCTTGTCACGCATGATGCAGTTGACTAGGGTACCACCCTTTTTCCTTTAAAACCGGTTTTGCTTTCTGTCCTCCATTCCCCACTCCTGCTTTTACACAGAAAATCAACTTCTAGCAATAACCAGTTTGTGTGAAAATACCTATTGAAAAACAATTCCTGATATCACAGAATTATTTTTCTTTTTATCAAGAGGGAATACTAAGTTGTTTCAATACCTTAGCAATATAAAATATTCCTGGGTATTTAAAGCCTCCAAATCTGAAGTATATAAGCTTGCTCATTACTTAAAGACTGAGAATCCAGAAGAATAAAACCATTTCATGGCACATATCTTTAAAAACCATGCCACTCTGAAAACTGCCATGGTATTAAACGCGGTAACAGTACAATCTGTTGTCTGTCTACAGATTAAATTCTTCTGGATAGAAAATTTCTATTCTGTGTATATACAGCACCTAATACAATCAGGTTTTTCATATCAAATAGTAATTTCTACTGCTACAGAAATAAAAAAATTTCCATGATGAAATACAAAGGGAGTAGCATAATGAGTGATTAAGTTAGGTTATGTTTCTCACTTCTTATTTAACACTGGATATTTCACACACACAAGATTCTAGATTCATAATACTCAGAAATAGCTATTTGTTTAAAGCTTGAAGTTTAGAAATGGAACAAAAATCTAGGGATATTCAGGAAATCAAGACTTTCATCCTGCAGTATATTCACAGCACTCAATCTTGGGATTTGGCATCTTAAATACGCCTTAATTCAAGTGCATCTGAAACATTCTTTCCAATGTTCCTAGTTATAAAGTCAGAGTGCAGTACTTGTACCTTAAAACATGTCCAAACTACAGCTGCCTATCTCTATTGGATTATTATAAGGTTCCAATACAGCTAACTATAATTTATAAGCTACATATTATTGCACAGAGCTGTGACTTCCAATAGACAGTCGATTACACCTTTGCATTTGAACAGCCTTTTCACTTTGTGTGGAAGAACCACGCATAAGAAAGTCCCCAGATATTTTCAGAAAGCTGATGCAAAGTAAGCATTTCATTATGTAACTTCAGTTGTATCACTTCAGGAAACAAGTAGCAGTCCCTGAACTGCTGCTAAAATAATGTCATTGCAACACTAAGAATTCTTTATTCACAGGTTATCTTAGAATTTCTCCCAAGTGATTTCCAAGAGCAAGGACTGAAAACCAAACGTGAAATATTCTCATGTTTTCATCCCCTTTTTACCAATATATTCTTTTATTTGTTCTGTTTGGTATATACTGATTTCCCTTTCTTCTTCCATTTTCACTTGCCTTCCAACAGCTGCCCAACTTGAACTAAACATGAGTGACATCTCCAAACCAAGTTTATGGAGATCTAAATTACTGCACCTCATGCAAATACACACCACACTCCATCTTCCCCATGAAATTGTAAATCAGTTTCCCATTCCAGGGAAACTCCTTCAGCAGAAGGACAGTGCAACATTTTTTTTGGATATTTAATGTTCTGTAACTCTACTGTAACTAATGGAAATCCTCTTCTCGGAAACTGAATGGGGAAGACATTCCTGTACAGTATGTGATTTCCAGACAATGTTCTGTTAATTTTTTAATGCATCTCTTATTTTGATTTATAATTGTAGTGAAAGATATTTTATTAATCCCTTTTCATTTATGCTCTCTGTTATAAGCAAAATCAGCCATAGCTCTTTAAAAATACTACTTTCCCATGAGTTTATGACTGTGATGCATAACATTACACAATGAAACTGTTCTACCTACATTAATCACAAGTGTTATCTGTGATGTGGGAAGCATTCATTTTACACCTTGTTTAGGTTAGTCCAATACATTCTTTAAGCTGAAATAGTCTTCTCTTCTTTCGCTCTAAAATTTTATCACCAGCATTTTATTGAAACTTGATTGATACACATTGTGAATGATTCAGCTGCAAACAACTGTGGATCTTGTATTTAAAAATTCTTGACAACAGAGCTGCTCATGAGTTTGACGGATCTTACCAACTAATTATTAAAATTAATAAATTGCAGATTAGTAATATGTGCATTTTGCCATTGACTATACTGGAAAAAAGAGCACAGTAAGAGATGAGTGTTCACAAAATAAGATTTTCTTTTAAAATTATTATATTTCTTTCTTTCTTCTTCCTTTAATTTTGGATGAAGTCTTTCCAAGGTAGATAATTCCTGGAATGTTTCTTTTTTAGATTTCTGCTTTTCATGGAATCAAGTAATGGCAAATATTCTGTAATATACATGTATATATATTTACTTCTCATTTTATCTTTGATTCATGGATCAACAGAAGAGTTATTTAATGAAAAACTATCTTAAATAAGAACTATCTGTCACAAACCTGTCTAGGCTCATGTTTAACCATATTTTATTCCTTACATAGATAACGTCATAGAAATGTTGATTTTCCAACAGTCCTAATAATCTTAAAGATAACTCTGAAATTTACTTGCTATCTTTACTGTGATGACCTTGAATAACAGAAATGGTTATGCACATTTTCTGGATTGCAAACTTTTGCCTGCTAGGCACCAAGATTTAAACACTGTGTAGTTTGTAATCATCTGCTTGCTTATTTATTTTTAAATATACAGTTCTTGGAGTTCTGTGCTGCTCCTGGACTTCTTCAGAAAAAGCATTTGTATTAACGTCACAATGACAGTACTAAATTTCCTTATATGCAAATGTATTTAAACATAAGCATCAGCCAAACAAACGTCCAAAGCGCAAGTTGAATTTGAAATGTTAATACAGTATCTGAATGGTACCTTTTTTATTCTGCTTGCAAAACAGTAAATGTGAGGCTTACTAGAAACCTCAAGCCATCTTTATGACACTAATTTGCCTTATTAGGTGATTGATTGGGTGAAATCGCACCTAATGATATCTGCAGTACTTAGTAAGTGCCACTCATCATAGAAAGATCACCATTTATACCAGTTACATCTACTGCTGGACTCTGACTAAAGATAAAACTAAAATTGTATCTTATAGGAAGCTGAATCATAGAGGCTTATGAACTAACATTTATACCGTAATTCAAAGTTTATTCTAACTCATGGAGCAGTTCTCTGGATTTTGTTGGCTGCAGAGCATTTTTGAGAGCTGCTGTTCATCTGTAACTTTGTATCTCTCTCTCTCCCCCTCTTGCACTGGCAACAGTCACTGCAGAATTGCACAGTAACATCAAACTCAAACCTACTCCTAAAGGAAAAATCTGTTCTCACTGTTCCTGAATGACAGAGTTGACTTGGGGCAGGGGGAGCAGCAGTTTGGTTTTTTTGGTGATGGGGTTTTTTTCTTCCTCTGATTGGGCTACTGCACCGTTGCAATTGTCAACGTAAGTAGGGAGAAGGAATATGGGGTCAGAGGTGAGGAAATCAAAGCTGCCATTCTGACTGCAGCACAGGCTTAGAATGGTCCATGCTGATCTTGAAACTGCACCTTAAGATATCTCTGCCAATATATTCATGCTTCATTTCCATATACCTTTTGTGTTGCTTTTCCTTTTAATTAGTTTTTTGATATGATAGATCATAATTTCAACAGCTAACACACTATAATATAAATTTTAGAAATATTAGAAAAAGATAAAATAAAAAAGAACAAAAATATGAACTTCAGGGGTTAGGCATGGAATAATAAACATAGGAAATTATATTCCTACTTTCTTGGTGTTTTAAACATGCTGTTTTCCAAAGGCAAACATGAGAAAGAAAGGTCACAATGTTCTGACCTCAATGGTTTTTCATCTGTTTTCTCACATTCCAGAAGTTTGTGTCCTAACCATCAGAGAGTGGAGTGTCACATTCATTTATTTTCTTCTTATTAGCAAGTATTAAGTATTTTGTACAAATAGCAACCTATCCAACACTAGGATGCACTCATCTCACCTTGTAACACTAAGGGTCAAAAAGCCACTTCTAGGTCATCAGAGAATGAATTTTTAAACTTCTCTCTGCCTACCTGAAGGTAGGGATTTAAAGCCAAATCTGTCATAACTCAACCATTCCGGAATATTCTGCAATACAGCTCCTTATTCCATCTGTTGTGGGAATTCAGAGGGGCTGCATCTGCTCTACTTTATACAAAGCACTTAATTTGGAACAGGAATGAGTATTGCTCCTCAAATCTGTGTGCTGACTTTAGAGCAATTAGATCACACCCAAAGGGAGGTGCAAGAGGTAGGGATTTGCATGGGATCCTAGGACTCCACTATCAAGTCCTATTACTAGGAAATACTCTTAATGGGAGACATCTACAAACAAGAAGCTACTGGATCCCTTGGCTGGCAAGGATGTGTTCTGTGCCAGAAGAACATTCATAACCTCAGCCAATAAATTTAAAATTACAAGTGTCCTTAAATTCTGTTCTCTTTTTTAATTAAGTTTCACCCAAGAGTTTGGAAAAAATCAATAGTGCTACATCTTTATACATGTTGATCCCATTATAAACCAATGTGGTAAGGACTGTTATTACTAAGTGTAAGTGCCTCTCTTCTGCAAAGGCTCAACTTCATAATGCATTTTGCATCTAAAACCAATCTCTACACAGAAAAAATCCCCAACAAAACACATCAAGAATCCTCATGTCTGTATGTGAACTGAGTGCATCACAAAGGCACTATGCTAAGCAGCAAAAATAATTTTTTGCTGAACTGTTTAGACCATCAAATCAAGCAAGTACGACAATTCCAAACATTTTTTCCTTCACAATATATAGTCTGCACTATAGATTAAAAAATAAGTATCTGCTTACCAGTCTTTTCTTCTGCTCTCTTCAAGACTGGCAACTATTCACTCTTCGTAGTTCTAAAAAAGAAGAAAGTAGGAATGCTTATTTCAGGTGTCAAGGTCGCGTTGATATAAATAACCCAAATTCAGCATTTTTCACATGCATTTAAAAGATGACATAGTAAAAAAGTGTTGAACAGTGTTCGACAACTTGCTAAAAGTTTTCCCATAACCAAAGTCACCGCAAGAGATTTGAAAATGTCTATGTAAGAAAACATCTGTTTCTCTAGTCCTCTTTATTAAGTTTCTCCGGTCCTTAAGTACAGATTCATCTAGATGTCTTTTCCTTATGGTCTCAATGCAGGTATGCCTCACAAATTACAACTATCTACAGTTTTGTATTTCCATAATTCCTAATAATGGAAACAAGAGTTCAGAGAACTCAAAAAACAAAGGATCATGACTGCACATACTCAAAATAGTCTTATGCTAGTTATGTTTCTCTGGTGCTTTCTTCACAAATGTAGAAGATGTAGCTCCTGCCTAATTCAAGGAGTTTCTGACAGTAACAGCCAAAAGAAGTTCATCTGAAGATTAAATAAAAAAAAAAAATCTCAGAACATATCCCACAGGAAAAAAAAAAAAAAATCTACATAGCTTTATAGAAAAGTCCAAAATATTTTTTCACAGTTTGTGCCAAAATGTCAAATATATATACACAAATATACATATATGCTGTCCATATATATTTCTTTTACAACTCAATACCTAATTTTTTTTTTTCTATTTTCTTTCATCATACAATTTCATTATGGAATTTCAAGCATAAGTTCATTAACAAAGGCTTCATACACAGCTTAATTTAGCTTGGATTTAGATTGCACTGAGAGCTATCTATTCTAGCTATCATGGGGTCTTAAGGGAATGTTTTGGGTTGCTTTTTAACCTCAGTGCTCCCCCCAAATGGAGAGCTGACAGGAACTGCTTTCAGTGACAAGGAGCCTGGCAAAGCTACTTTTATTTCCTGCAAAACTGTAAAATAGCAACAACAAAGAACAGCACTTAAAGAGTAAAATGAATTTGTATACAATACTCTGTTCTGAGGCAATTAAGAGTTTCATTTACAGCAGATAGTTAACAAAGTAGTGCTAGCAGTGTTTATTAATTAAAGGTGTTTTTTTCATCCTTAGCTCCTTTGTGAAGAAAGCGAGAATTAGCCTACTGTTTCTGGGGAATTACAGTTTTCTAATCATTTAAAAAATGAGGGTGACTAGTTCTGCCACCTATTTGCCCTGAAAAACATTCTGCATCTTACACATGCCAGAAATTCCGACAGCTCTCTTTCAGACTGTCTATACATTACTTTAAATATTTCTGTACAGATTTTGAATTATTTTGTACATCAACTAAAATCTGTGCTGATGTTCTCTTAAAGCAACTCTGTTCTTTGCTTTCAAAAGAACATGTTGTTTCATTCCCCTAAAGAAGCTCGGAACATCAAGGAAAATAACATCAAGTGATAGTGGATTCAAACGTATTTCTAATCTTTACAACCCTTCAGTACTTACATTAAAAAAAGTGAGGCATAATTTATTTCTGATGAAACAGAGTTGCTCAGCTTTCAGCTAATAGGATCCTCAGGGCAAAAGGGGTAGGGAAAGCACTGATAAAAGAAGAGAGCCTCATTTTACTGTTTTTTCCTCGTCTGGAAACAATAAATTAATAATAGTGTTTACTCTGATTATCGTTGATTTAGGATAAATTGTTCTCATTTAGCAAATGGGGAAATGAAATTCAGTCCCCAAGGGACTGAGAATATAAATCTATGCCAAAGGCTACAACTGAAGACACATTTACAGACATTCTGAATTCCTGGATTAATTCCAATCATTGCTGATAGTAGGCAGGCTGATCTTCTAGTTCCATTTACCATTTTAATGATGCAAGTTGGCACTCCTTTCCCCTCCTCTCTCTTTGCTTCCCCTTCTGCTCTCCTCATGCCCCTCGTGAAACTTTTTTTTTTTTTTTTTTTAGATCCTTGAAGGGTCACTAACTTTTAAGTTTCTCCTTTCCCTTTCGGGAAAAGACAGTACAAATCTTTCTCAGCAGTACACACCTATGTTTTGATACTGCTGATTCAAAATTATTCTTCAACTAGCCAATTCTTATTCAATTAGTTACAAGGAAAATGTAAGAACCTTAAAATGGCATACCGTCCTATTTAAAAAAAAAAAAAAAATTAAAAAGTACTTCTCAGAAAAAGCATTATGAAAGCAACAGGAACACCATTACTCAGCAAAGATGATAGCGTGGTCTAAGTATACTATTAAAAGTGTTTTCATTTCTTTAAAACACTGTATTGTCATCATACTTCCTATGCTTGAAAATAATGAAAGAGGATACATAACATGATACTGAAACTGATGGCATATGGCAAAAGCTTCAGGCTAGTATTGCATTTCATCCTATGGAAGTATCACCATTTATTACCACCCATTAAAACTTAATTTTATAGAGCATCTTTAAAAGGTCATTTTTAAAATGGGAGTATTGTAGCCAGTATTACTGACTAGTTAACCACTTTGAACACACAAATCTTCACAGATTTGTTGCTTTGAATTATTAAAGACAAAGCATAAATCTGATTAATTTGGCTTTTTTAAAAAATAAAAAAGTAGTTTATTGGGTTTTTATTTAACTAGCACAGCCATTTGTTTTGTTTTCTCCTGATAAATACCTTGATCTTTAAAATGACACTCTGTTACTACAGTGATGTTTGACTATGTATTCATTACCTCACGTTGCATTTACTGTATTCTGAGATGGCATGTAACTTAATGTTTTAGTCACTATTTTCATAGGTACTACATTTGTCATTTAAACATGGTGTATGGAAGTGATGGACTACATCTGCAAAAACCAAACCAAAGACTAGTTTAGAAAACAAAAAAATGAATAATTAGAGTAGCCTCCAAAGTTCCCAGTAGGCATATTCCAATAGCATACTCAATATTTGAATCTTAATATTCAGTACACCTTGATGGTGTTTAGAAATCCATTCTGACAAGTGTTAGTACCAAAATGGGCTTAGTACACCACTACTTACAAGTGTGCAGGGTATTGCTGCTTCTTACATAAGCTATCAACGCAACTTACAGATATATCCAATCCATTTTTTCCAAGTGAAATTGTATTACAAGTGCATGGAGGATCAGTTTTAACCCTTAAGAAACCGAAATTTAAACCTGAAACTCCATTTCTTTACTGCTAGTCTACAGACACACTTGCTATAACTTGTTCTGACAGCTCCTTCTTGTTGATAAGAAGACTGTGCTGACAATGTTTTCAATGGCTTTTGGCACCCTCGATTACGGTTTTTAAATTATTAAATAATGACACAGTGGGAACAAATTTTATCTACTTTTCAGTGGCTATGTTTTTACTTATAAAATTGCTGACATTCCCTCTTGAATGATCTTCCTTTTCAAACTTGGATGCTTAACAAAACAATGCAACTGTATGCAACAGCAACATTCTTCTCACCCACACTACTAACTTAACCTAAAGAGTGGAATACACGTTGTTACTCTTTAGATGAAGTACTGGCTATGACCTAAACTAAAAAGTATTTGTACTATGCTGCTGGACTGGATAGTAGTAGCCACGAAGCACTTAGTTTCCACAGTGGGAAAAAGGAAAAAAGCTAGAGTAAGAGAGACATACCTGTGTGACAGAACAAACCCATGGCTAGAAGATCTGTAAAATCTAAACTATGACTCCTATTTCTTGTCCCTCCAGTGGCACACACTACCATAGGGAAGTTCTTTTAAATATTTAGCAATCAGCTTCTAAAAATTTCAGGATGACTTTGCAAATACACAAATAAAAGTTTACTCATCCGCCTTTGGCTACAAAGCCTTTTTAGAGTCTCACTGAGCACTAGCTCATATCAGGTAGATTGAAGATAACTTTCTAAGACCATGAGTAAATTGCTTAAGATGTGCCTTCATTACCTTCTTAGCCTCACCACAATTTACATTTCAGAGGGAAAGGGTAATATGACCAAGATTAAAAGAAAAATAAATAAAACTGAAAACGGAAAAGCACTACTATGAAATGGAGGCTTCTTTCTAGGTTACTCAAGTCAGACATATAGAATTGAATGTAATAATAAATAATTATCACACATGGAAACTAAAGTAAAGAACATCAAGATTGCAAAGTGTAGATTTCATCTTCTTCTCTTTAATATGATTGACATATTTACAACACACTGTTCAAAGACCTCTCAAAGCAGAGACACATCTGTAACAGATGTATATTCCTAACTTTCATCTACTAGTCTTGAAAACACCTGCTTAGCTCTAAACTCCATGCATCTTTTATTTTCAAATTTTCCCAAGGTTTTAAGCACATACTTCTGTGCCACTAATTCTTGAGGTTTGGGCAGGACTGTAGAGTTTCAAATCTTATATGGTCTAAACCAAGCAGAAATTAAAGATTCCTTTATCCAAGTATTCTCAGACGGTCAATCCAATAGCTACTTTCAGCATAGGCTTCAGTCAGAGCTCCACACAAAATGTTTTAGCAGTCAACATTTTTTTTAATGCACAGCCAGAGAATACCCTGAGAGTGACACAGCCTAGTTAGCAGTTGGTACACACACACAGGGCATGGGATGCCTGGATCAAGCCATTTGTTTAGGCTGACCAGATTCAAACTCTGGGTATCAAACTGCTCCCAGCAGAATAAACTAATAGGTGTATGAGCTATTCTGATGGTGAACATTTTCAGTCCTTGAAATTGAAGGTATTCCAGACTACTACAAGTAATGCAAGATTCAGTAGGATGTGTGATTTGACTTCTACTCCTCGGACTGCTTGTACATTTTATACTGAAATTACAACGGACTTGTTATGAAGCGAATGCTCGAGACAGGCATATTAAATATAGCCACATCCTGCTGTTAAATGGCATCTGTAGATGCAAAGTTTACCTACTATGATTTCATCTTGTAAGACAGAAGTTCAAAACTTATGAGAAAACCTGCTCTAATAAGAAATCTAGTTCAACAGAAACATCAGATTACATTAAAAAATATAAGATTTTTGTTTTTTAAAAAAATACATTTTTGAGACCACAGACTTTGACTAAACCACAGAGAAACATCCAAGCAATTGTACATTCAGGTATCCAAGTATCATTCTGATCTGCACCAGAAAAAGAGTAAACTTGAAAAAATCATGGTACGTTATTACACAAACCTTTTCCAGTATAGTTGGTTGAACTTTGACATTCTGATAACAAGCAACAGCAACAGCCTTCATATAATGCATCACCAAATTATAAACTACCTCTAAAATTTAGAGTAGAAACAGATGTAAACCTTAATCCAGGGAAAAAAACTGAGATACAATGCTTTCCCTGAGGTGTCCTAATTTTTATTCTATCATTCTAAAGAAAACTCAGGAAGACTGCAGTTCAGAACCAGACTTTTCGGAATTCCTGCCAGAGCATGACCTTTATCTGCAGTGACATCAGTAGCTTCACATAGCAATATGATGAAGGTATTTGAATCTAAACTCATGTCCTCCATAAGGCCTCCAAAGTTCTTTCAAGGTACTTGCTTTCTACTGGTAGTAACTCCTTGACAGTATCAGACTCATGGTAAGATGTGCCCTGCAAAGGCTCTGAAAAAACAATTTCCGCAACAGCCTTTCTACACAGGAAGTACCAAAGCTGCCTGAACACACATCCCCAGAGTTTTTGCTCATGCCATTTTCTGATGACCTTACAGACTATTTTCATAAATTCTTTTACCTATATATTTTAAAAGGTCTTTTTTAACCAGGGCAACTGGTTATGGAGAACATAGGAACAGGAAGCAATAATTTGTGTTAGGAAGCAAAATGTCCTTCCAGATGCAGTTTGCAAACTCACCGTTGTTCGCTACCTACTGCCTATTTTTTAAATAATGCACAAATCATCTCCAGTACCATGGAAATAATCAACAGAGAATCAAAACCTGGAGCTTCTACTAGAGCACAAATCAAAAGCTGCTGGAATCCAACAGCTGGAGCCTGTCTCATTATTTCACCATGCTTTGATGTACTTTTCAGCCAAGTATCTTAGAGAATTACTTGCAGATACATCTATCTACAAATTCTACATTGCTTACACATTATAGCTTCCAACAGAGATAAATACTGTAACTGAGTTCTCATTTAAAAAAAACAACAAAACAAAAAAAACCCCAACAACAAAAAAACTCACAACCTTTTTTCTTATCTTCTATCAAGCACAAAATCCTGTAAATAGAGGAATTGAAAATCAGCTGCATCTAATAAAAGAATCAAGTTTGTTATTGACTTTGAGCTGGTAGTTTCCATTAGATTATCCATCATACTTTTATTATGTGATCAACTGCCTAATTAATTTTGTACTCATGCATTTAGGCAGAATACTGAATGTTTCAATGGGGTTTACTATAATCCTGCACCTGCGGCCTCAGAGATTTAGACAGCTCTCTATCACAAGTTTATACTGTGCCTATAATCACGTCAGCTGGAGTATGGTTCCAGCTATTCAGTCTGTTGAAATATAACAGTACTTAATTTCTGAGGCACTAGAAAATTTGCATCTGTGGTTATGTGTCTTTGGACTTTAATCAGATCAAAGTCACTGAGATATTAAGAGAGTTAGATACAATATTTTGCTCAGAGAGTTTTAGTGGATAAACCAGACACTGTTTTGATTTTCCCTGCTTATCTAGTAATATGAACAGATGCAATCATGCTATTGTATAATGAATGTTGATTGCCAACATTATTTGATTTTGCAACCATTCTGTAGTGATAATTAAAGATAACTTGATATCCTATACAGTGATAGTTAAAGATTGCTTTGTGTGCATTATTGTATAAATAAATGCCATAGAGAATGAATGTATTCTGTATAACTTTTTATCTGGCATAGATTTCAGGGTAGAAAAAAGTCACGAGTCTTGATAACAAAAATATTCAGATGCAAATGAAAGTCTTCATTCCAAAGTTTGTGTTATTTATCCTTGATTTTCTTCTGGTTTGTGGCATTTACATTAAGTGACGGGTTAGCACTTTATGATGCATTAGCTGTAATTTCTAGAAAAAGGACAAGAAATGAAGTAACACGGAAGCTATTATCCACTAATCACACCAGGCCTGCTCTAAAGAGCGCTGTAGCCAATGGTAGTCTCTTCTGTGATTACAATGAGCTTCAGATAAGGCCCACATGTGGTAGACATATATACGTTTATTACACCATTCAGAAACCTTAGGAAGGAAACATCTAAATGTATTTTTTCCACTAATAAACTTTTCCAAAATTCAGAATTTCATACCATTGTAGTTTCGGCCAAATTTGATGTTCAAAGTAAACCATACACAAAATATGAGATAGGAGCTGAGTTGGAGTTGTCCCCTTCTCAGCAGTAGCCCAGGGAAAGCATGGATAGGCTCAGGCTATAGACGTTTAATTTTTATTTTTTTTTTTTTTAATTAGGCATAATGACTCTACAGTTCTTCTCCTGCACAATGGAAGAAATCTGCCACAGCCATGCAACTGTTGCTTTGCTTACATCTAGCACTTGCACTGGGTAGAGTATACGTGAGATGACACAGAAATGCATCTTCAGTCAGGCATGCAAAGCACTGGCACCGTATCCTGTATGCTCAGGAAGACAGAGAAACAGAAATGCCTTCCTTTGTACTCCCACAATCAAGTCCTTTTCTGACTATTTCAATTATGTACAGCCTTTTTCAGAAGCCTGCTTCAGAAGCAGACACAGCCTTAGCCCAATAGCCATCAACGTTACACCCCCCAACCTTGCAAACTGCTATATGCCAATTTGACTAAGTTTGCTTTGGAACAATGAAAGTCATCTGTGTATATAAACATTAGCAGGATCAGGATCATGGTAGAGTACATCACATAACATATTTAATGACTTCCACTTAACAACTCTTTTAGTCCCCAGACATGCAAATATTTTATGTACTCCTTTAGTAACTGCTTCAGGCGGCACTGTTTGAGTGTCATGGTTGCTATACACAGCACTAGGTAACTGACATGCATCTCTAATGCCAATATCATATGTTGCTTTTCATCTCTAGAGTTTTATGTTTCACTTTTAATCATAATTCAACAGACAACACAGCAAGCTGCTTAGTTCACTGGTCAATATAGTTAGCAGGTGAACTCCTTACAAATGACAGAAGCACTTTCATTGCAGCAGTTCTTCCTGTTTTAGAAAGGATGTGTGTCAGGTGTTGAAACTTGCCAATTAAATTATCTTCCTTCTTGATGTGAGCTCTAGTCATTGAGTATGTTGTGAGCTGTATTCTCCCCCTGCTCCCCACCCCATAAGAACTGCAAGACAAAGTTCTATACAGTCTCTCTGGATCACTGATAATTTGAAGCTGATAATTATTTCTGTTTTTCACTAAGAAGCAGAAAGATACCTGTGCCTCTGATGTATTTCCACCGTGTGTCATTGTGTATGTCAGAAAGATATCAGTTTCCTGCGATCTAAGAAAGCATTTCTGCTGACATTCTTCTTATGACTTTTCATTCCAATTTATAAAGTTACCTGTTGAGGAATTTTTATGATACCATCTACTTCCTATAGAGGCTACCACCTAAGCCTTGATTAGTTCACAGGAGATCAAACTCCCTAACAAGTTACTGTCAGTTGCAGTTTTAAGACTAGAACTAGGTCAGGTTTATTACTTACATCAATTCTTTCATGTAGCAAAGCAAAGACAAAAAAAGGATTTTAGAAAAAAATAAAGGAAAACAGGACTGAAAGTCTAACTAACAGATAAAAATGCTTCTCATCTCAAAAGTGAAATTTTTAAATTACCAAACCCCTAAGGCTGAAGCCATATAGTCTCCAGCTTTTTCTAAGAGACCTTACAATATTACAGGAGGTTTTTGTTAGAGATGGCATATGAGCAGAGTCATTTGTAATATGGAATCCCTTAGATATTCATTCAGCAAAGGCTGTGGAAATGATTTGTGTTCTGATGAAGACAGAAATATCTTCTGCACAATATTGATCTTCTCCAAGTGTTGGGATTGTTCTGGGTAGTTTTGGAGGAGCTAGACTCTAATAGAAAAAACAGTAAAAGCTTTATAAAGTTGTTTTGTATCATATTTAGTGACTTTTTTTTTTTGACATCTCATGATAATACATCACTGTGTGGAATACTTGATGCCATTCTACAACTAATGTCTGTTCAGTATTAACCCTTTATTGCAGTGTTTTGTTATTTCAGCTTCTGCTAATCTTCAGATCCAGGAAATGCAAACACCTTGCAAGAGAAGAAAGTATCTTTTTGAGAAGAAGGTACCTTTCCAAAAAGTTAAGGCTTGTGATTAAGTTCCAAGTGGTTTCTTTTTTTTGGACTGAACTGCCAATCTGTATGTGACCACTATGTCCATGGCTAGGAATAGAAGCCATCAAAAGCACAGAGAATCATACTTAAAAAAAAAAAAAACAAAAAAAAACCCCCCAAAACTTTTGTTTCTTTTAGGTGCAGCATCAGTGACGCTCACATTTTCAGGCCATCAGCTACTCACTGCTTAAGCAGATAGAGTAAACCTGCTTTTCCAAAAGCACTGAGGGAATGAAAATGATGGCTATGGTTACAGCATTCATGGTTGTAAGGGAGAATTCTAATGAACCAAAAAGGTACTAAAAGAGAGAGTTTAAAGGAATGAATACAGGAAGTTAAAAAGTAAAGGCTGTTAGGTAACCAGAAATTCCTACTGTCGTGGTGAAATAATCATTATTAATCCTCCTGCTCGAACCCACTGAGTTTGGGGATAAGCCATGGCATTAGACACAGATGTTATTAAGATATACTTTGCAAGAATAGGCATCTCAGGAGAGAACATGACTTAAACACATTTTTGGGTCATGTCTCCTCTCCTGTATCCTCCTTATACCTGCCAGTACTAATTAATGTACAAGCTCACACAAACATTGCCAGCAAGTGTGTGACAAGCAGCCTAAACGGGAAGCTTTTCCAGCATTAATGAAACACGAGGGAAGTGGAATGAGGTGTAGTCAAAGTACCACTATACTGATTTTGCCATATATATAGTTAATGTCAAGTGCAAAACCTGTAAAAGTCAAGAAGGAGGCTAGATTCAGTTTACTGTTGCTACAACTTAGGAAAAACACTTACAACAGTCTAAAGAATGTTTTCCCAATTTTTTAAAAAAAAGAAAGTTGTGTTTACATATCAAAGCCCTTCAAAAGTCAGTCAGAATGCTCAGATCAAACACAGAATGCATGTGTAAGCCCAGTTTACAACTTTGACGGACTAAAGCTGTGCAGCAGTGTCCAATTCCACACATCCCAACAAAACCAGAATATACCCATAGGTGTATTCTCCTCACAGGTCCTTTTCTTTAGCTGCTCCAGGCCTACTATTAATCATCATCTCCTTCCTCTTGTGAAACAGAGCAATATGAAAAGGAGCAAAGCTCACCAGTTGCTTTACTTAGCAACATTTGAGAACAGAACCTTAGATCTTTCCCTTCTCAAATCTCTTCTTGAATAAGCCACCTGCTTACCTTGCAACCCTTGCTAGCTTTTTCTAGAAGTCTGGTTGCAAACTGTTCAGAGTAACAAGACCCCTGAGCTGCCAGTGAAACTTCTCTGAGTTTATACACTCTGTGCCCCCAACCACAATGAGGACATCCTTGAGGTAAGACCTACTTTTCAAAGACTGAATGATCTTTTTGCATTTTAGAACAAAAACAGAAAACAAAATGCAGAAGTCTAAAATGCAGGAGAAACCAGCTGGTGTGATGAGACTGGTAGGTGCCTACCCTGAGGAGGGGAGCCCACACTCCAGAATCTCAACAGAAAAAGGAAATGGGGTGCTCTAACCCATGAAGGATAGCGCCAGACAAGGGGGAGTTCCCCTAACTCTCCTATATATATGGTAGAGTGTTTCTCACAAGAGCGAGGTTTTTGCATTTTTTTTAGGCAGTGGGGCCTAAACAGTGCATCCTGGATTGTTGTGACAGAAACAAGACCTAGTATAAAGATATTGTAGTGACTTTGCTGGAAACAAAAAAAAAAAACAAAACCCAAAACAGGAGGACTCGATATTGTCTACTTCTAACCCATAGCAACATGAACTGAAGAGATGTTTTAACTTCTTCCTTACTAAGATAAAATACCTCATACTTCCAATTTACCAACTTAGAGCCAAAGCTCTTGCGTAGAAAAAAAATTAAAAAAAAAAAAAAAAAAAAAAAATCGATCAATACTCCTAAGCATGGCAGGCCTAAAGATAACAGCAGAAAGAAGCTGTTTAAAAAACAAAAGCAAACCCCCCATATAGTTATAAAGGAGAATTTGTTTAGAAAAGCAAAAAAATATTACCAACCTGCCCATATCCCAAAGAGGGAAAAGAACTAAAAGAACCTTTCAAAAGTCCAAAGATGTTTCTAAACCTACAGACCTTTGCTCTCAGAATGCCTTCTTGTTTGTGTAACATATCTCTGCTATACTTCATGTATACTGCATCTGTACTTACAGTGATGCATTGTTGCACACAAATCACTCCCAGACCCCTCCTCCTCCTATTTTTCATTGAAAGCTTGGAATCCAGCCTTGAATGAGCCTGCAGCACTCCAGATGGGTCAGAGCGCCTTGCCAGCAGCCTTGCTCAATACCACAAGATAATTTTACAGTCTTCTGTTTAAACATTGTGCAGTGAATACGATTTCTGATTCAAAATAATAATGGCATATGGCTCTGCTTTAATAGTGCTGCCATTTTGGGTGGAGTGCAAGAATTTTTTTTTTTTTTATTATAACACAATAGCTGCATTAGCTACTGTAAATAGACAGCAAAGAGTAACAAGGATGACCTATTCAAAATGGAAGTTTTGCAGTAAGGCATTCTGTGCAAGTTGGCTAAATGATGTAATATCAGGCACAGGAGTTCAAAGGTCTGATGAGATGGCAAAACATTATTAACTCAATATCTCTTTAAATGTAAAAAGTATAGCCACAGGGGTTGTCTGACTCCCCTCCTTTCTCTTTTTTTGGCTATCAGAATACCTAATTGGGAATTAATCCTTGTCAACCTCTTAAACCATTAAAATGTTCTGATAAAACTGAAGTACAAAAGGATTGCCAGCTAAGTACCATTTACAACTGCAACTAAAGAAAAAAAAAAAAGGAACCTTTGAGGAAGTTACAAACAATAATTACAGCCCAATAATTTTCCAGTGATATTTAGATTACCAAATAGAAATGAAACAACCGAAATTTTCATGTTTATCTAAGGGGAGAAAGAGGAAGGGCACTAGAATGGCCAGTCTGTCATCTTCAAATCATTTTTCCACTTCTGGAAGAATATGGGACAAATCTGTCATTAAGGAGAAATCATGGCATTTAACAAATACTCTGTAGTAACTAGCTAACTAGAGATACAGAAAATGTAAGCACAGTGTATCTACCAGCAGTATTAAGCATATGACAGACCTCCAACCTCTTGTTCAGGAATCCCTTAGGCCACAAATTGATTGAGACTGGTACAGTTACCTGGAAAATTACCTCTGTAAGCATTTTTAATACTCTCTCCTTAAGCATCCTCTATAAGTTACTATTGAAGAGAAAATATGGTATTAAATGACAGTTTGCAATTAGTGAAAATGGCTGGTCTTTTAATCTATGCACTTACATATATAGAATTTCTATTATTATTATTTTTTAATTATTGTATCACTAACAATAATTTTTCTGTCCCTACATTGGCCTAATTTACCCTATTGGCACCAGTGCTGCTCCTTCCTAACTAGTATTCTATTTAGTCATGCTGTGAAAGTGTCCTTGAGGTTCTAAGCTCTTTTTTAAATTTTCATTCTTAGGTTGTAAGTCTGATCCATTAATCGGTCTTAACAACAACTCTCAATATTCATTATAAATTTACTGAATATTTTTATAAAACCTATTCTACTTAACTTTTGGGTTACCTATGTCAGTCTGGTACTTGTGTGACTTGAAATTATCTATTTACCACAGGTAACATCATCTCAGAGGCACACGTTATGTAAACTTTTTGCCTAATTCTTTATGATAACTGACTTAAATGCAGTAATCATTTAGAAGTTGCTATATCGAGGAACTAGAGTAAAACATAAAAGGTTTCTGAATGCTGAGGATGACTTTCAATCATCATATCCATATCCATGCATATTTTAAGTAAGTTTTATATTTTTTATTCTATCTCCCCTCACTCAGAAGTTGATCCAGACAAAATTATGAAGAATTAAAAACTCAATACTGTTGTATTCATAGTAGTTTTGGTCCCTATCTTCTCTTAGTTCTCAGGCTATTTTCCCTTCATCCTCCAAAATACAGTTGTACTTTGGGCAGGTATCCTACATTTGATTTTAATTCCCTTTCTATAAAACCAATTACTGCACAACTCCTTTTATCATTTAAACAAGAGAAGGAATTCAAGTGCTTGAAAGAGTTATAAGACAGCAGATCAACACATTGACAGTGAGTGACAATTTAAGATCCTCAATTCCACAGGTGAAATTGTATGAAAAAGTATAACTGTATAACACAGAAATATCACTTCATTCTTAGTCTGACAAGGGGCGCCTTCTTCTTTAGCCGCAGTTGTACAACTCTCAAGTTCACACACATACTTTCATTTAGCTCAAGTCTTTTCTGCTCTTACCATTAACCTCCTAGTGTTCTAATTTTTTGCCTTTTCCCTGCCCTGTTCCCAATCCATCTCTCCCAAAATGGAGATTGTTCTAACACAACTTTACCTAGAACCACAGCTATCAGTAAAAGAAAAGCTGACAGTAGTAGTTAAAACAATCAGAAAGTTAATTCAACTATCTTTTTGTTAAAACCCAGAAAAATATTTTGACATATGTGATTGATGGTTAGTGTTAAAAAAAAAAAATAATCAAAAGTATTTTATATAAGTTTTGCCTCCTTTTATTTACCTGAATATTTGCATAATTTCTGTACGTCCCAGCTACAGACATGCTGGTAGAGAAGCTCAGGCAGCCATCTCGTATCTGGGTGCAACTGAACAATGGAATAATATCCTGATATTAAATATGCATACATAATTACTAACACCCATCAATATAGTTTCATCTGCATTCAGTTAGTGTATTTTCTTACAATAACATCTTATTTTAATGAAAAACAGGCTGTATGCAAGTGTTTTAAAGGTTCTTCAACAGAATCTGTTACTACAGCCTGGAATCTGTGGAGAGTGGAAAGACGCTTTCTTAAAACAGATGACCAAAAAATGTAGTCCACATTGCTGACCCTCTCCTTCAGTATGAGGAAGAGCTCCTCGCAATCTTCAGTCTGTCTTAAGCCATTCTTAAAATCCTTACTGCATGAAGAGAAAAAGGAAAAATCTGTCAACTGATAAGGCATAATGGCTGCAGGAAATTCCAGTCTCAAACCAACCCTGAATTTTAAGACAAGTCTGCAAATACACATGTATACTGGTTTTGGCTGGGATAGAGCTAATTTTCTTCACAGTAGCTAGTATGAGGCTATGTTTTAGATTTGTGCTGAAAACAGTCTTGGTGACACAGGGATGTTTTAGATATTGCTGAGCAGTGCTCACACAGAGCCAAGGGCTTTTCTGCTTCTCACCCCACCCCACCAGTGAGCAGGCTGGGGGGGGCACAAGAAGTTGGGAGGGGACACAGCCGGGACAGCTGACCCCCACTGGCCAAAGGGATATTCCAGACCATACGACATTGTGCTCAGCAATAAAAGCTGGAAGAAGAACAAGGAAGGGGAGACACATTCGGAGTTACAGTGTTTGCCTTCCCAAGTAACCATTAACACATGCTGGAGCCCTGCTGTCCTGGAGATGGCTGAACACCTGCCTGCCCATGGGAAGTGGGGAATGAAGTCCTTGTTTTGCTTTGCTTGTGTGCACAGCTTTTGCTTTACCTATTAAACTGTCTTTATCTCAGCCCACAAGTTTTCTCACTTTTACCCTTCCAATTCTTTCCTCCATCGCATTGGGTGGGAGTCAGTGAGCTCAGTTGCCAGCCGGTGTTAAACTACAACATGCTGAAGCCTTATGATATTAGGACATGGGGTTAGCTTAGGTGATGAACCGCTATCAGTTAACTGAGGCAGTAGCTTAAGATGATCAGTAGAGGCTGAAAAGCTTGTGTTGAGATAGCTTTCTAACTGATCAAGGGGCGGGGGGAGATAAAGAAAAACAGAGAAAAGTCAAAAGTATGGTACTAATACAATTTTTACAATTTTTAGTAATTTTCAGGTCCTCATTTTTCTATGAACTTAAAGTGTTTAAATAAGAGCTTAAAGTCATTGAAATGATTTTACATGAACTACACTAAGGATTAGCCATTACCACTAGCTGATATAATAGCAAATACAGTGTTGTTTTTTTAATGCTTGACTTAAAGTCTTAAGATTGTATATCATCACAGCACTTGCCTGTGCCTTACAACAGATTTTGGCAGAAAGGTTTTAAATTTGCCTCCAGATAATGAAGGTCTGATTATGTTGAATCTGAAAGTAGGACAGAATTAAGAACAAACTGTCTAGGAACTGACATAGGGAAGACGATGAAACTTAAAATTATATTGACTGTATTTTACGCTGTCTCATTTTAAAACTATCAAACAAGCACTATTTGTCCTTAGTTGCATGGCACAATACTAAAATTATTATAGAAAATATGGAGTGTAAGAAAATTCTCATTACTGTTAGGTTCATGAAGTCCCTCAATAAATCAACATCTGCCGTTCATGAACTGATAGTGATTGCCTTGCTGTGAATTCTAGCAACAGGAGCAATCACTAGTAGATTGTCAATAGCTCTTATAACTGCAGTATGCAACCAAGTCTGGAAAAAATACATTTTTAAGGGTAATATAAACATATTAGTGCACAGCAGATGTATTTCTGCTACCAGTTTACACAGTAAACTTGACTTATTTCTGTTTGTGTTTGCAAAGAGCTAGTATTTTACACAGCAATCATCTTTTGTTAACTTTAACTGCAGAGCTGAATCACAAACTCTTCTGAGAATGTAGTTTTATTAGGCCAGGCAGCTTTTCCTAACAACATATTTCCAGATAGAAACTTTTTCCTGCTTTTGCCTTATGATGGCTACACCAACATGTCTGCACTGTGGGTACCAATACTTTAGATAATGCACAGATTTAACAGGAGAGGTGAGAAAGACTGCCACCTGAAATGCTGGCTTGCGTCCCAGGATGTTCCAATATCACATGACATAGCCAGAGATATGAACTAATTAAGGGCTATGTAATCGATGGTCATTTGAAAGATGAGATCACTTAAGAGTCTACATTTAAGTATTCTTTAAGTTTTGCTTTTACATAATATATTTCTCGTGTATGAGTATGACAGTAGAAATAATGTTTAAAGACAGTATTTTAATAGAAACACAGATTAAATCGGCTAATGTTACTGCACATTTATCTATTAATACCCAGAACCAGGTTTGCTTGTATTTACCAGCTGCAAGAAAAATCACACCAAAGGATTCTGACTGTAATACTATGATCAGGTTTTAGCATGAAGTATCACATTAGTACAAATGGTTAACTAAGGTGAGGAAAGTTTATGATAACTAATGGCTGAAAACTTCAGTGACTTACTATATTCCAATGAACTCTACAGTTAAAGGCATAATTTCCTTTAGCCATGCCTCAGATTCACTGTGCTTCTTCATAAGAAAGGTAAAAATTACAAATCCAGCACACACAATATCAACTAGTAAAAAAAAATTCAATGTGGAATAAGCTGATCTCTTGTAAGTTATTTGTATATTTACGCAAATAAATAAAATGCTGAAGCAAAAAATAACAGTCTTAATGACCAAGATTAAAAAAAAAGTAAGAAAATATATATTATTACATTTGTTACTTCAACTACAATAGCTAAATAACGCCAGATTACACACACCTTTTAACATTAAGGATAGTAATTCTTCAGATCTGGAAGGACACATACACATTTCCGTCCTCAAATTACATACCAATCCATTCTTTACAACTGATTTAGACAAAACAAACACAGATGCAATTGGGGAGTCTGAGAATGTAAAAGACAACTAGGGAGAGAGAGGGATTTCAAAGGAAAGTCGGGGGGGGGGGGGGGGAGGAAGCATCCCGATGAACTGCAGACAAAACTGCTTTCAGTTCCTGATTATCAGTGCAATCTATTACATACACAGACCTTTCTTCATGCAGTATTCAGTTTTTAGTATTATGGACACAACCCAACTTTTCATTTTCACAGTGAATAGTCTCTTCATTGTAACAGTACATTGTGACCTTATATTGGAAAACAAACCAACGTGATATAAGGGATTCGTCTACAGCACTTAAAAGTTTTGCCCTTGATAGGAAAGGAGAGACCAAAACCAACTTACACGTACCTTTTTTTTAAGGTACTCTATAGGTTTTTTCAAAATGCAGAAGATCTACACACTTCCTGCCCCATTTCTTGAATGTGGATAGTTGCCAGCCTTGACAATGCTGATTGGGAATGATCCTATCCTCCAGAATGCCTTTTTAATTTGCAAATATTTTGACCAAGAACAATGATCACCTTATTTATGCTTGTCAGGGATAAAAGCTGCCCCTTCTCTCTACTCTGTGCTTTTTCAGTGCACTCCATGTGTCTACCAGAGAACACTATTCTGCAATTCTCCCACTTTATCTGAACCTGGTACCGCAAACACTATGTATCAATAAGGCTTCCTCAGGTCTAGACGAATGAAGACTTACACTCTTAGGAGACCATGGTGGATGGTAAACTGTGACAAAACATCACAGATTCAGAGCATTGGCTCTTTCAAGCCCACTCCATCACCTTCCCCATTAGAAACAGAACGTGGAAAAAAGAAATGAGACTAAACCCCATACTTTCCAGTCTGCACTAACCTGCCTCACCTGAAAGGCTTCATTCCCTAATAATAAGCTTCTTGGATTTAAACTTCCTACTGGATCCATACAGTTGACCTCCATACCTCTTTAAAAATATCTCTCCAAGACTGAACTTACCTTTCAAAATCTGTGGGCTCTCTCCCATCTTGATTCTCTCTCTCTCAAACTCTGAACGGTTGTAGAAAAGCAGCTTCTCATAAATCCTCTGCTTTCTTTACTGTCCAATACTGCATCAGTAATCTTTAACAAAGCAGCTTACTGAATAGCATCCACAAACTGTGGGAGAATTTTCAATTCCTGCACAGTCCTATGAGTGATCTTAAAGTAAGAGATGGTGACCTATGAAGTAGAAACCTTTCGGAAATTGTGTTTTCCTGTTTTCCTTCTCTGCAGCTTACACTTGAATGGATTGCTCATTTAGCAGCATAACTGCAGAGTAAACTTGAATATTTTAAAACCTTGTTCTTGAGAACTGGCTTAATATGTATTCTGGAAAATAGCTTCTGCTCTTGTGACTAGTTTGTGCAGAGTACTGTCCACTGAACAATGTTTAACTAAAAAGGGAAATCTTTAGAAACTATTTTGCTTTGTTTCCAGCCTGTAGCATGCCTTGCTTCTGAATTCTACAGAGGGTTGAGAGTAAAGCTATATAATCTAGTGTTATTCTTCAGAAGTATTAAAGCATAAAATTACTATTTATTGTGAGTTGTAAGACAAATTAAATAAGAGATAAAATGGACCTTAATCTAAATAAAACTTTTTATTTTTAGTATAACTTTATCTCTTTAAAGACGCTATATTCAGGTTGGTAATGACTTAGGGAAAGAATTAAAGAGAACACCTAGGATAGTTTGCATCTACTTCAAACAGCTATCACCAACAGGAAAAAAAAAAGTGTTACTATATGCTTTATAAATGTATTGTAATATTACTGGAATCATTCCAATGTCAGGACAACAGCTTAAACTACATGTTCACAGGTGCAGAAATAAATTCATCATTTTTTCTTACTGGATTAGAAGTAGCCTTTTGCTCTGTTTACTTTGATGGAAGAATGGGAGAATATAAAAACCAGAAAGACAGAAGAGTTTTTAGGGAAAGGCTGGTGTTCCTCAGCACTTCGCCTGGCACAGAAACAGTTTGGAATGCAAAGACAAAGTCAGTTAGAAAGAATACATTACACTGGTCACTGGTAATAGACATTGATGACTGGAGACTAAAAGATGGGCTTATATTTAGAATGTATCTTTAACAGTGCATAACAGTATGATTATAGAAACAGAAATCCATTTTCCCCAGGAAATTACCTAATTTTCATAAAAAGGCAAATTTTCTGTCACCTTTTTGCAAAAAACTCAAGTTCCACACTGTTCACCCACGTAACTGTTCTGTAAAACAAGCCTAATGTTCTGCTCATCCTTTAACATCCTTCAACTTTCCCACACTGAGAAGCACTTAATGAATAGTCTCAGGTCTCCTTGTAATGACCAGAAGGACAATCTAAACGCCACCAGATAAAGGCACAGTTATCTGCACTTTGTGGTTCTGACACTCTCACAGATCATGAGGACTAGGAAAACAAAGGAGACAGTTTAAAGATGCAAAATCTAAAATCAAGCATCAAAAGGAGTTTAAAAGTGTCTCTGCAATTTTAATCTGGTAATATTAGAAAAATAAATTAGAAATACAGTCTATTCACTTCATCCGGTGATAGAGGATAAGGGCAAAAAAAAATGTTAAATAAGAACTGCTATGTAACGCATAGCTATAAGGAAGAATCCTCTGGATATCTGACACTGGAATCTTAATGATCTGTATGCTCCTTTAAATCAGTTTTTTTTAATTTCCCCATCCACAGGATTTAGTACAAGCACATCTCCAAATAAAAATAATTCTCTGAAGAATGATATTGATAATTACTTTGGTTCATCAGCAAAGACTGAACAAACCAGTCTAAGAAACAAAATTTCAGCCATCTGCTGTCTTCCCTCTAGGTCTGACATAAGGGTGAAAATGCAATACAAAATGCACTGCTCAACTGAAACCAATGGTTTTGGAAACACAAAAACATTCCTAATAAATGAGTTGGTCTTGTAAGAAACCAAAAGCCTGAAAAGCAAGTCAGCCTGTGCTTTTCTATGTATATTTCCCTTTCTGATTTCCCTTCATTCTTCTTCTCTGAACTCTTTGTCCCTGTTCCCTCAACACATACCCCATTCATTCTCCTGCTCCTCTCAGCTACTCTCCTTGTCTGCTTTTGAATTAAACTGTTCCACCAGTTTTCTATTCTGCTGAAATGCCAGGTGGACAAAGTAAGAGCTGAAGGAGACATTTTTTCATTAGTTCTAGCGACCAGCACACAGAAGCCTTGAATAGACAAGTGGCGCAAAACCAGTCACAATTGTGTTAAGGTTTAATTTACAAAACAAAACCAACAAACACCACACACACACACACACAGGCACACACACACAATCCTCCACTTACTCAGTAAGTTTAGGCTCTCTGAATTCTCAAATTCACGTTCCTATCTAAATTGTATCTTAAAGATAATTTGGAAGCTGTAATGCCCATGGTCATACTGAAGTCATTAGAAGTCATAGTATGTATTTATGGGGTTTCTGTATAACTGGAGGCAAACTGACATATGATCCATGTCCCTACTGCTACATTCATGATTCATAGGGTTTGCACACATCTTCAAAGGGGCAAAGAGGTAGTTCCTTCACAGCAGGACAAACTGGTTCCATAAACATTTCCAATCATACGATACAGTAGCTGCTATGTATACTCACTCCCACTTTTCAACTTCTTAGCTAACAACTCTGTGTTAATGTAGAGTGGAGATGATCTTCCATTTAAAAAAAAAAAAAGTCATTTATTTATTTCAAGAACATTGCCTCTATGGTGAAATTTCTCTATGTAAGCAGAAAACTTCAGGAAAATCTGCTATGTTCTTATTCTAAATTCAAATAGCACAAATTAAAGCCCTTAATCTGCCATTTTTACCTACTGGATAAAGAAGGTGAACACTTTAAAATCCTTGTGGTTTATTATGCATTGAAAGGTTAGCGACAATTTTGGCGTGCATCATCTTATTAATTTCTGAAAGTCTGAAAGACTTTACTACACATTTGCAGTACTTAACACACCTGGGTTCTGGCAAGTCACATCAGTGTGGAGAGCGGCTGGACATGAAAACCATGCTTCCTTCCCAGCCATTACAAGACATTTTTATTCCCACTGAACAGTATGAGAAGAATGAAATCTGCACAAAGTGCATACTACGCACAACACATTCAACCAGCAGCAGACACCATGTCATACCAAGTCCTGTTCGATAAACAAACCTCATTACAAGAAACTGTGTATAAATTAGTTCCAACAATGATATATCCAGTGGCTCAGTTTTATATTTCAAATGTTGTAGGAACTGCTTGAAAGTTATCATGATAATAGGTTTCTACTAGAAAACATCTGGTTCAGCTAATGTGCAGTTTTACAGGTGTTAATGTTTCTATAGGCTTTTTAAAATTCTTCATTTTCAGATGCTTCATTTTAAACAATATGTCCTCTATATATACAGAGGCAGAGATTGCATAAAAGGTCTGATAGAGTTTTGAGAGTTTTTTCCCCCCTTTCTTATTATTTCATTCTGATAGTTTACTACAGTTGAAACCAAGTATTACACTAAACTTTACCTTCCGGCACAACACAAAACTCACTGGCATAATTGTTCATCTTCATACTGCACGACTGAGAAACCTATACCTACTTTTGTGAACAAAAATTTTGCAGCTAAAACTCTTTACTTATGCCACTGTTGAGCTAAGGTTTAGTGAATGAACTTCTATGAATCATTCTTTCATTTCATGAACGAGTATCTACCACTGCAATTTACTGTCTGAAATACTAGCTTGCAACTGAAAGATCAGTGATCGATATTCCTGCTGGAATTAGCTTATCATACTAATTCCTAATTACAAATTTAAGCACTTGCATTATGGACCAGCACCCCTGAAATGAACAAAAGAAGTCCATTAATTTCTGCAGGCACAAAATTCATCTACCAGTTATGCTGTTTCTTTGAGAAGAATGATGATCCACAGGTTAACGCACTAGTGAAGTGTCACGAAGTCTTGAATTCAGTTTCTTGCTTCACCACAGATTGCTGACATAAGCTGGACAAAACAGAAATCATAATTCTGATTTTGGAGGATTTCTTTTCTTAAAAAATGAATGCACTTCACAACAATGTCTGATGCAAAACCCAAATGTACACAAATTAGTTTTCTGCACAAAATTCAGACTTCTGGTCTTTATTTGCACTACCTATGGTGCTGGAGAATGAGAATCTCTTTGGTTTTAACCAGCAAACTGCATAGCACGGAAGGCTGGTGTCTGTCCAGTACTCTACTATGGTCAAATAAGGCTTTGCATGCAGCAGTGTCCCATAACAGAAAATTAAGAAAGATGACACTACTCATTATAGCACTTGCTAAAAAGAAAATTTAAAATAAATCTAAGTCTCTAGTATATGTCCTGTTCTCATCTAACAGCACCTATGCTTTTAATACATGAAACATTTTCCACTACTGTATCAACCCATAATTAAATCTCTACTAACACACAAGTGCACATATGCATTAAAGAAGAATTCCTCAGGATACTGCATAGCACATTTACATGTTTTCTCTGAAGTGAATTACGTATCTCAGCATCTGTGTATTCATAAGACAAACATTTAAAAATATAAGCCTGAGGAAAAACAGGAAGGGGAAAACTAAGGAGAAAGAAAAAGGAAATTAAGGAATATAAACCGCTATCTATTATTTGAGCAAAATGTCCCACTGCACTACTAAATCTCAGTTAGCTTTGTGCAATGTGTAACAGTAAAGAGTGAGATAATAATGGCCCAAAGCAATTTTTATACTTTACAGATACAACTGATAGTATGTCAGGGACTAAACTGTCAAATGTCACTTGTTCATGGTATTTAACAAAAGGAGTTCTAGCATGTGCAAAAAACCCACAATACAGTAATAATCATGTATTTTAGTTTATGAAAGATACCAGAAAGAAGGAAAACTTATGCACTGTGACTTTGGTTTCTTTCCCTCTGACCTTGTTCCCTCAATATATCACATCACCCAAGCATCTGTTGCCTTTACTATGAATCAAGCGGCTTGGTTTTAATGGAACTTAATGTTCATAATTTTCAAGGTAATTTCCAACTTAAGAGAACTGCTATTCTTTTTCCAGTGTGTGACAGTGCACTTACTTGCTTTCAGTATCTTATTTAACCCACCTATAGGTGGCAATATATTTATTCTAGAGTAGAATAGAATAAAATCAAATAGAATAGACCAGACTATTTCAGTTGGAAGGGACCTACAACGATCATCCAGTCCAACTGCCTGAGCAATGCAGGGCTGACCAAGTTAAAGCATGTTATTAAGGGCATTGTCCGCATGCCTCTTAAACACGCACAGGCTTGGGGCATCCACCACCTCTGTAGGAAGCCTGTTCCAGTGTTTGATCGCCATCTCGGTAAAGAAATGCTTCCCAATGTCCAGTGTAAACCTCCCCTGGCACAGCTTTGAACCATTCCCACATGTCCTATCACTGGATACCAGGGAGAAGAGATCACCACCTCCCTCTCTGCTTCCCCTTGTCAGGAAGCTGCAGAGAGCAAGAAGGTCACCCCTCAGCCTCCTTTTCTCAAAACTAGACAAGCCCAAAGTCCTTAGCGACTCCTCACAGGACATTCCTTCCAGCCCTTTCACCACCTTTGTTGGCCTCCTCTGGATGGATTCAAGGGCCTTCACATCCTTCTTAAACTGTGGGGCCCAGAACTGCATACAGTATTCAAGCTGAGGTCACACCAACACTGAATACAGCGGGATAATCACCTCTTTTGACTGGCTGGTTATGCTGTGTTCGATGCACCCCAAGATGTGGTTCACCCTCTTGGCTGCCAGGGCACACTGATGACTCGTATTGAGCCTGCTGTCAACCAGCACCCCCAGATCCCTTTCTGCAGGGCAGCTCTCCAGCCACTCTTCTCCCAGTTTATACTTGTGCCCGGCATTACTCTGACTCAAGTGCAGAATCCAGCATTTTGGCTTGTTAAATTTCACCCCATTAATCATTTCCAAATGCTCCAATCTATCTAGATCCCTCTGCAATGCAACTTGTCCCTCAAGAGAGTCAACAGCACCTCCCAGTTTGGTATCATCCACAAACTTGCTAATGGTATATTCAACTCCTGCCTTCAGACCGTTGATAAATATGTTGAACAGACTGGCCCTAGAATTGAACCCTGAGGAACACCGCTGATGACCAGTCACCAGCCAGATGCAGCCCCATTCACTACAACTCTTTGGGCCCTGCCCTTCAGCCAGGGCTCAAAGCGCACCATGAACCCGCTCATCCTGAACAGTTGGGTGATTTGTCCCTTTTGGACATCCTTTTGATGCTGTGAGGGACAGTATCAAAAGCCCTACCAAAATCCAGAAAAACTACATCCATCACCTTGCTTTCATCCACTAGGTGGGTGACCTTATCATAGAAGGATATCAAATTAGTTAAACAGGACTTTCCCTTTGTGAACCCATGTTGACAGTGCCTGATGATTACGTTATTCTTCAAATGCCTTTCAACAGCACCCAGTATAAACTTCTCCATAATTTGTCCTGGAACTGAGCTTAGCTTAACAAGACTGTGGTTCCCTGGGTCTTCCCTCACACCCTTTTTGTAAATTGCCATAACATTGGCTAGCTAGTTTTTACGATACTAAAACAATACCTATGTACTACAGAGGATTTAAACATAAAGAAATACAAATATTCTTTTGAGAAAGAGCTACTACATATTATATAATTTACATAGTGTCAGCTACATAATAGCTATTTTGTAAAAAAAATATTGGGGGAACAAAGAAATAAATTTGCATACATTTTCTTAAGAGTGGTCCTTCCTCTTCCTTAACCTTGTTTTAAAGTTTCCAGTGTTTGGTCCTCACTGAAAGGTTATATATTAAGCAAGATGACAGATGGGCAGACAGACAGCTAGGCAGATAAATAGCTACTTGAGTCAACAAGTCAGATGACTGGCCATATATTTGTACAAAGCACAGAACTAAAGAACTGCATCTGATATGCCAGTTATTTCGAATGACCTCATGGTGGTGCAAACTGCAAAATTCATCAGATTCAGACTCACTGCGGCAAAACAAGCAAAATGAAGTTCAGTCTGCATCATCCTGTTTCAGACTGAAGAAAAAAGGGCTTCTTTAAATAAGAACCAATTTCTTTGCTACATCCAGTCATTTTAATTTACAACCATAATTCAAATTAGTGAATCAGTACTCAATCAGCCCAATAAAAAGGTTTGTCAAGTATTTGTATTGTGTAGGAGTGCATGGGTCAGGAAGGAAGGGGACAAAAATAAAATGGAAGTGAAAACATCAAGGAGAGAGGGAGTCTGCAGAGGAAGAGAGAGTGCCAAAAGCTCCTATGGAAGTACAAGAAAACAATCAACACTGGACAGGATTTCAGGAGCCAAAGACAACAGCTTAGAAGCAAGACAGGAAGAACTCATTTCCACTCATGCTCTAAAGCGAATAGATAATATCAGTTAAGTACCAAAAACCAGCAAGACTGGGAAGTGAGGTAGAAAGGAAGCTTTAAAAAGTGAGAAAGCTATAGACTGAACTGAATGGATAAGGATCGGCATCTAGACAGAAAAGGTATAGAAATAGAAAAATAAGGTCATTAATAGAGAAGAAAGGGAGAACAGGTAGGAGATAGCCGTATGAATCACTTCTTAAAAAAACCCCACCTTTGCTCCAAAACTTACTTTTTACTACTGAAGAACATGAAAACAGACATGAAACCAAATTCAGTTTAACTTGCAAAGATGGAACTTTCACCTGTATAGCTGAAAGCAAGACTTGATTCCTCACTTAATACTTTTGTCAAAGTTACCTTAATAAAAAACTTTTGTGATAACCACTTTTGAACTCATTAGTTTGTGAAAGTTATATTCTGATTGATCGCTGGATATTCAGCTCACCACTCACTTCACGATCACTGTTTTACCTTACAAGCTCAGTTGTTCATCAATTTACTTCCAAAGTATAAAATGAAGTCCCACATCAATGTTCACCCACTGGACAAGCACGGGTTTTTTTCATGGCAAAACAGGGGGAAAAAAAAAGTCCATTTTAACTCAAAACCCCCAGATTTTTCAAGTGTCAAAGCATTTACCTTGCTTTTACTTTACCTAAACTACTAGAACTCACTCATTTTGGAAATACCTATAAAATTTCAAAATATATTTAAAACATTTCAGAAGACCTAGACCGTCCCCAAACTCTACATTTTCTAGCCTGTATCAGCATTTTCATTACAGATACTATGTATGAGTGCTTGCTGACATACCACCAGGCATCTCTTCCTGTTGACGCTTCTGACCTTTATTAATTCAAGTCTGTGCAATCTTCACCACTGATCTGTCAAAACTGACACCTTGTCACACTAAGATTTTGCAGGGAGCATTCTGAAATAGTTCACAGAGCATTACATTGAATCTACCTGATACCCAGAGAGGAAATTTACGGCTTTTAGCTTTTTCTTTTATATTTCTGTGGTGGGATGGCCACACATATTGTAATAAATAACTGAAGTAGCTCAACACTCCAAAAGATGAAGACCAATCCTAATAAGCGGTCAGCTGAATTATTTTCATTTGTTTTTATAAAATAGTTTTCAAAAGCAGGTTTTGTTTTCCTGCTCAAAATGTTTCCCTAATCGCAGCAATAATATACAAACCAATATGTTTAACATCTTGAAGTTGAAACAGGTACAGTTCAAGGCTTTTATTCGTAGGTTCAGTATATAAATATGCTTCACAGAAAACAAAACAACAGAAAACCAATATAACCTAACACTGGCAAGTACATCTGCTATTAGCATCATCGCTCAGAAAAGAACCAAGTTGTGAGGAAACGATTGCCTCAAATATTCCATCATCTGAGCTATTTTGCAGGCAACAGTAACAATAGTCAGCTGTGAATACATTAGGGAGCTCCAAGACCCTGAAATTTTATAGGTTCTTTGGACGAATTCCAAATAGAGCAGTCGCCATTAAAATTCTTGTGCAGTTATAACATAGGTGTGGTATTTTTAATAACCAACTAAAGCCAGCTTAACACAAAAGCCAATAACCAAGAAAATCTCTTCTGTGCATTACTGGCTTCAGTTCATCATATGAATGTAAGTAAAAAGAGTTTTGTCTGGAAGTTACTGAAACTTTCTATTTCAATGGTGGTGGAGGATGTTTCATTTATCCTGTCTCTCACATCAAAGAAGAATTCACATCTTTTGCAGTACTCCTGGATTGCCTGGGGATAAACATAGCATAAAAATGAAGACATGACCCTTACTACTTTCTGTTAGTTAAAGAACTCTCACTTGTACTCCAGAATGTCCAGTGAGCTGAAATGCGACTTTTGCATTTGTAAAAGACTTGCAGGTACTAAATACATGTGTTACTAGCTTAGTGTATGGTATCACCCTACAGAAATGCCACCTGAATTATTCAAGAGACTTTTAGACAGGAAGCATAGCCTCGGTGGAACAAAGTACTCCCACTTCAACCATTCCTTCATTAGGAGATATTGCTGACCCAGGAAAGGACAGTTTCCTTCCAAGTTTATACTTTCTATTTCAAATTTCTCTTATTACTTTTAAACTTTTTGTGTTGTTCAGAAAAGATAGCAGTATTTCTCTCTCAAAAAAAAAAAAAAAAAAAAAAATCTATCTGCTCATAATGATACACCAGAGTTATATTCCTTGCAATAAACTGGGAATAATCACTCCATAACGTGTTCATTGCCATTACTGATATACCATTTCCATTAACCTTATTTAGACATAAAAGGCATTGTTTATCAGTTTCCAGACACAAGAATCTTTTCTTTTTAGATAAAAAAGCAGTACTGCTTCTGCAAAAGTCCCAAAGTTTACACTTCCTAAGGACAGCAGAACTGAAAGTATCTACTGTTATTTCTCGGTTCATAGTCTCTTTCCTAGCATAGCTTGAACATACCTTCCCCCATAACTAGTTTTCTTCTTTTATCCAAGACATATAGTTACTTTTAAACACATCTGAGTTTGGTAGCAAGGAAATTTTATGCTTTGTAGATTTCCTGGAATTTGGAAATACAGGATTTTCAGTAATCAATACATGTAATTCTGTGTGTTGCGATCAACTGGTGCAAACTGTTACAACTTGATTTGCTTTGAAAAGCTGCTTGCACTGATAAAGCACAGAATTGTTTCTCAGATGAAATAGAAGGAAGAGACATTTAGTGTAAGACATGGATATCAGTGCAAAGATAACTTTGTTTAATTTCTCTTAATATTTCTATTGCTACAAATTCAGCAACTTTCATCTCACTGGCTAATTGCAGCTTTTCAAATAAGCACTAAGATATTTATTTTCCAGATTTTTGCCACATTTTCCCTCTTTATGGCCTTCTTCCCCCTATCAATTTTAGTCTCTTTAGTTCGTATTTTACTTCAGCTTTAAATGTGATTTAATTTCAAGAATCAGAGAACATCCCCAAGGGAACTTGAGATCATCTGCTCTACAGGGGAGAGATCACAGAAGTTTAATACACAGGAAGAAATCAAATACACAATACCACCTACAACAGAGAAAATCCCATATTTCACAATGGCAACAACAGGAGCAGTTGTGCATCTTTTTGAAGCATGTGGAGAAACATACCAAGTAATCCTCTACACAATACTCAAACTCCTTATAATATAATGTAATATAATATAATGGAACATGATTAGGTAATACAGAAGACAACTTTAAGATAAGCACAGCATGAATTTTCCTTCATTCCACAACTAACTTTAAAAGAAACGAGACCTCCCTAAAACTATGCATAGCATAGTCACGGGGTATAATATTTTTCTCTCTGGAATAAGAAAGTGAGGTTTCTAAACCTGGGGTGTGAAACTCTAGCCCCAACATAAGTGATAGAAGTCTGATAGATTCGAAAGAAGGACAGAATGTTACGCATGCGGGTTTCAAAAGATGTCCAACAGGTGATAATCCTACAAATTAATTTTCATAGATTGGAGGCAACATTTCAGTTCTCCTGCTGAAAAGGAACTTGCAGTACACAGGGGCAGAACAAATGCCTCCCTCTCTTCAATGACTCAGTGGAACCTGGAAAATAACCCATGACAAGAATATATCTAATTTTAGGGGACAAAAATTGAGGACATGTACAGACTGTTCCTCCTTATTTCTTTTGGAATTCTTGAAGTTGACATGATTCTCCTGTGACATCTTAAAAACCATTCAAAGGATTATAAGTGCTCTCCTGAATTTCAACCTATAATTAAAATAGAGTCTACTGCTTTTAATTCTCTGACTCTTCCATTTTGTGGAAAATGAATGAAGTATAACACAAATGGCTAGTATCCTTGACTTCATGGTATAGACTGATGCATGGAGAGATGCTGAGCTCTTAGATTTTTACTATACTCCTGTTCAACTGAAGCACCCTTTGAAATCTCAGAACAGGTATTGAGCACAATTTGCCCTTATTTGCTACTTAATCATTTCTGCTAGTTGGCTCTTCTTTCACACAGACATTAGTTTTCAGGAGCAGGCTGATCACCAGAAACAACACACATACATACCTCCCTCTGTCTGGATGATACTGCTGAACATGAACTACACAAGAAATTGTTTAGAACAGTATTATTTATTGCATTCAAGTCTCTTACGGTGCTTGCTCTTATACTGTAAGTCTAATACAGTGTGGAATAGCCTTTGAAGTATGAAAGAATATGAACGCATCCCTACACTAGGGCAGACTGACTTTTTATCTGCTGTAACTTCACTGAAACTAAGCCAAGGAGATATTTAGCTTGCTTGAGCTATGCCAGTGTAAGAATCTGCAGTCCTTTAGTCAGTTCTCTACCTGGAACATCACAGCTCTACATAGTAATTCTTCTCAGTATGGGTATACTCCCATTAATAAGAATATTTAGAGAATTACATTAGTGGCTGCAGAAACTTGCAGGTTGGACTTTCTTCACTGGTGTTCTAGAACTCCTCAGCATTCTACAGTCTTTAACATAATCTTGAGGAAAACACACCTTTTATTAAATGATGTGTTCAGAAGTAACCTTTTTGTGCTAATACACAAGCATTTCTAAAGTGGCAAATGCAACTTGGAAACCAATACTGCCAGGTGTTTATGGTTGTTAAGGGGATATCCTCTCAGTTTTTATTCCTGACAGAAATCACATAGCTAGCATGTTCTTAGGGACCTTCCCTGAGAGACTTTTTAAAAAAAAAAAAAAAAAAAAAAAGAAAGAGATATTGTTTGTCTTTAAAGAGATCAGGGTTTGTGCAAGAAGGCTGGGAAAGCAAAGATGAGTCAGAATTACAGACCGGTCAGTTTTGCTTCAGCCCTGGGCAAACTTGTGGAACAAACACATTAAACTGACTATTTATAAGCACTTGGAGAATAACCATGAGATGAATAACCACCCACATGGGTTTGTCAAGAGCAGATCAATTGTTTGACAGATCAATCTAACTTCCTTCAATACAAACCTGGTAGCTAGGAGGAAAGTGGGAAATGTCATATCTTGACTTTAGTGAACCTCTTGACACTATCTAGCAAGATTGCCTTGCACAAGCTGGAAAAACATGGGCTATATGAAAGCACTGTATCAGTGGTTAAAAACCCATGGGATAACCATCAGGCACATTTATTCATGTCCTGATAATTATGGCCTGTCTTAAATGACAGTAAAAAGATCCCGGTTAAACACTAGTAAGATGTTTCAAATCAAAAGGACTATGAAACAATACTGAATTGCATAGCAAAGTCATGGGGAAATGCCATTAAGAGAAAATGTAAAGAAGGTCAGAATATTTGTTTTTCAGGATTTTTTACATGATCACCAAAATAGCCAGCTTAAGAAAAGTGGTGAATTCACTTCCGGAATGACACATTTTTGTTATCGAAATGCCACATGCATAAATTCAGCAACTGCATTGCTTTGTCAATAAACTCATTTTTTATTTCTTCCTTGTATCAGTCTCATTTGAGCTCTCTCCTAGTCCAACTTCTTCACTCTATTTTCTCAATCCTTTTTCATATCTATAGAAAAAATTGGTGGAAGTCTGGAAAAAATTAAACCAAGATGCAAGCTGAATCCCGTAAGTGGTTACGAATTGCAGGCCCCTTTTAAAGTTATTGCAGTGTTGATGATAAAATGAAAATACACATAAAGCACCACTTCTTTGAAATCACATTTTCCAATGAGAAGTAAAGAGTGTTTGCCACTTGCAACATATATTAATTGAATAAGGGAACCTCTGAATTAAACACCATAGTTTATCCTAAATGCCAATAAATACAATAATCTCAGGAGACAAGGAAACATGCTGGGAATTGTTACCATGGATTGACTTAATTCTTATTTCTGTTATCCAAGTAAAACTCAATGTTGGGAGTGCCAGTCAATTATCAAATTTTCTTGAAGTGTGGTTCTAACCCTTGATACTAGGAGGATCAGATTGACAGCATGACATTACACTGCATGAGAAGACTGTAAATAAGCTGATTTATCTCCAACAGCAGCATTTGGACTACACAGGAAGCAGAAAACTCTCCTCCATAAATCTTAAAAATATGGAAAGATCCACTACAACTAACAAAAAAGCCAGACAAGAATAAACTAAACATTGCTATTGGAGCCACTAAATAAATAACATTATGCTAAATCTGCTGGAAGAAAAAACCACCACCTGTATCCTCAGCATTGCAGTATTATACTACATGATCTAGATTTAAAGTGCAAACCACTATACTATGTGATTACTCATTGTAACGAGTAATGAAAGATACATTTAAGGGTATCTCAATGAGTTGTGCTGACACCTTCATGAAAACACAGTGCATCTCTCATATACAATTTACTTTGTAGATAATTCATCAATACTTTGGGTTAGCGACTTAACCAAGATCCAACTACAGAAAGCAAGTCTCCTGGGCCAAAGGCAACACTAAAGTACTTGCATTTGAGATGTGCCCCACACAGAATCAGGGCTGATTTCTACCAGTGAGAAAATGGCAATTAAAATCATGAGCCTCAACTCTTTTGAAGTAGGCATAAAACCACCCATGGTTCTATCAACTGCAGCTCACAGAATGGGAAGGAGTCTGAAGTTAAACACATGTATTTAAACACCTTCTGTAGTTTCTAGGAAGAAACCTTTTCCTTGATAATTCTTTGTTTCTGGACAAAGAATTTGCCTAGAGAACTGATCAAAGAAATGATCTGTTGGACAAGAAGATGAAACTGCATACCTTCTTTTCTGATATATTATTAAAAAATATCACTGTACCACACGCTTCATGATTCTAAGAAAGAATCTAACTACTCAAGCAGAGATTGTTGTTGGGCTTTTTCCTCCCCTTTTGGAACTGAAAGGGGTGTTACAGGGTCTTTACTACCTGCCTTTTTGTTAAATATGGCTAGCTTTGAAGCAAGTATCTCTGAAATGAGGCAGATGGTGTACCCTTTGAAGTATCAGCTTATTCAAAGCAGAAGCAAAAAAAAAAAAAAAAAAAAAAAAGAAACAGCTCTATAGCCGTTACTTTATTATGCAATGCCCTTTTAATCTCATAGGGATGACCACAGATAATCAGAAGATGAAATCACGATTCCTCTTGCCACAGCTTTGAAAAAAAGAGAAACAGAGAGAACTACAAGGAATTAGTTCAAGCTTCTCAATATGCAGTATAGAAGAAAAGCTTAGTTGTAATGATCCCCTATCTCACAGTGACAGAGAGTATGAATGCAGTAAGGATTTTTAAATCTTCAGGAACTATGCAAGTTCCTGCTTTTCAGTCTAAAGAAAGATGGAACGATGGAAGCTATCCAACAGATGAATCTAAAGAGACCAGACTCTGTGTTCTATCAGGAAGAAAGTAGACCAGCAATATCATGTATTGGACTAGTCAGTATATCCAGATCCAAAAGAAATTACCTGAATTCCACTATTTCATCATTATAAATAAAGAAATAATCAATTACTACATTAAATGTACTGCTCGGTGCATGCTGATAAATTTTTGCTCTTACATGATCTGTCTGTAGGAATACAACCAAAAGGAAATTATCCTCTTTAATGGGAAAGAGTACAATTATTTGAAGACTGTGAAACTATCTGAATTCTCAGTGACGTGTTCAACCAGGGTCTAGGTGTTACCCAGATATTCATTACATAATGCATTTGATTAAAAGTTTGTTCAGAGGACCAGTAGTTCCCCCCCTCAAAGTGATACTTTTAGAGTTAAATTTAAGCTAATCGCTTTTCAATCAGTAACTTATTGTTCCAGGAACAAGGCTGTTTAAGCAACCCATAAGTCTGCATTGGTGGGAAACAAACTGTCCAGCTAGTACTATTTAGTCTGTTTCTTCCAGGGTGTTTAAGGTAATAGTATTTCATGACTGATGCTACTAAACACTAGTGCTAAGTCAAGGAAAAGTATTATTATGGAGATGTGTTCCTGTTCTAAGTCAGTAGGAGAACAGCTCAATATGCCTGATTCATCACTTGCTGCACTCTGGAAACTTGAGGTTTAAAGACAAGTAAGAAGTTTTAGAAAAGACTGCTACAACTTCACAACTATAGCAATTCTTTTGATGCTACTAAATCTCTTGCTAAAACATCTCCAATTAGATGAGACGAAACTAGCTTCTATGGCTTCTAACACCCACAGTGATGCTGTCCTTTGCAGAAACATCTTCTTCCTGGGAAGAACAGAGAGGTTCCAAAACAGAGAAAACAGAGCATTGGGAAGGAAAACTGCTAAAAATCGGATATGTTTCAGTTAATTGGTTCATAAACCAGTGGTCTGTCACAATGGGGTCAAACAGTGGGGAAAAAAAGAAAAGGTAGTTTAATACTGAAACTTTTGAAAATGCTGTTTGAGAAGAGAAGGTAGGTAAAGAACTAGATGCTACTTGAAAGTGCCCGTTTAAGGAAGGCAGGTTCTATTAACTCTAGAAAAGCTGTTGCCCAATGTGAGTTTACAATATAAGGACCATTTCACAAAGGGAAATGGGGAGATCCCCATGGTGGAAAAAGTCTTCAGAAAGTGCAAGTTACATATATTTTGGGAGTAAAATTGTTCTGAGTTTAAGGATATGTCCTTGACTGAGGGTATCCTGCTACCCTTCCCCTGCAGCCTTTAACTCCAGTTTAAAACTACTAAAGAAACGAAAAACTTAGGTTTGTCATCATTACAAAAAGCTGCTCAGCACATGGATAAACTCAATTTTCTCTGTAGTAAGCCTGAATCTCCATGCCAGGAGAAAACTACTTTTATATTTAATTCACAGAAAATTTTCGGATCTTCCTGAGAAAAGAGAGTGAAGTTCATCAACCTTGTTGTTTTTGATCAACAGATCTGAATAACTGTTTTTGTCAAATGCAAAACTGGAAACTACAGTAGCTACATATCTGGAGTAACTACTTAAGTTTGTGAAATGCTGAACTACTCATATCCCAGTTCAAAAAAGTTAAAGTGCCACTACCACAGCATAAAATACTTATACTATAGAAGATTTAAAGGTAAAAGGAAAAAAAACTCCCTCTGCTTCAAATAAGCTGATCCTGCAGCTAACTAGCAAAAACTTGCTGTTCTCATTTGAAATGCCAGAGGAGTTACAAAAAGCAGGAGGGTACATGCACATAAGCAAAACAAACAGATGGATTGTATCACATCATGATAGCAACATACATTGCCCCTGAAAGAATGTTATTCACACACTGTGATATCAGTTCAAACTTCTGAAATATTTTTCTATGATTCTACACCAACTGCCACATTCTGGAAAAAGATGTATTCCACTGTCTTAAAATAAGCCTCAGATCATATACCATTTACAAGTTTCTTTGCAGGGGAAAAACTGTCTCAGTGTTTTGAGGAAATTTCAAGAAGCAAGTTTGTTACCTCCTGAATGAAGTTTGGTGCAGATGGTAATACTACAGAGATGTTAGAATTACTAGAATTTGCAGAAAGATTCCAAATACTGCAGTATTTTTCTAACACTGATTCCAGAGAAGACAAAGATAAATTTGGTTTTAAATGAGCGCCAAATATGGTTTGAAAAAAAAAATATTAAAAATAAAGACAATAGAATATTCCACTTACGAGCCTTACCAAGTTTTCTATTCAAATTAGTCCTGCCTGAAATATTTTCAAGGCCTTCTTCTAGTCATAGAATGAATCATAGAATCCTAGAATAGGTTGGGTTGGAAGGGACTTTAAAGCTCATCTAGTTCCACCCCCCCTTCCACGGGCAGGGACACCTTCCACTAGACCAGGTTGCTCAAAGCCCCATCCAACCTGGCCTGCAACACTGCCAGGGACGGGGCATCCACAACGTCTCTGGGCAACCTGTTCCAGTGTCTCACCACCCTCACAGTAAAGAACTTCTTCCTTACATCTAATCTAAATCTACCCTCTTTCAGTTTAAAGCCATTACCCCTTGGCCTATCACTACATGCCCTTGTAAGAAGTCCCTCTCCAGGTTTTCTGTAGGCCCCCTTTAGGTACTGGAAGGCTGTTGTAAGGTCTCCCCAGAGCCTTCTCTTCTTCAGGCTGAACAACCCCAACTCTCTCAGCCTGTCTTTGTAGGAGAGGTGCTCCAGCCCTCTGATCATCTTCGTGGCCCTCCTGCAGACTCGCTCCAACAGGTCCCTGTCCTTCTTATGTTGGGGGACCCAGAGCTGAACACAGCACTCCAGGTCGGGTCTCACAAGAGTGGAGTAGAGGGGGAGAATCACCTTCCTGACCTACTGGTCACACTTCTTCTGACGCAGCCCAGGATACAGTTGGCTTTCTGGGCTGCAAACGCACATTGCTGGCTCATATTTAGTTTTTCATCCACTAGTACCCCCAAGTCCTTCTCCGCAGGGCTGCGGGCTCCACTCATAGCCCAGCCTGTATTTGTGCTTGGGATTGCCCCGACCCATGTGCAGGACCTTGCACTTGGCCTTGTTGAACTTCACGAGGTTCGCACGGGCCCACCTCTCAAGCCTGTCAAAGTCCCTCTGGATGGCATCCCTTCTCTCCAGCTTGTTGACCGCACCACACAGCTTGGTGTTGTCGGCAAACTGGCTGAGGACGCACTCAATCCCACTGTCTGTGTCGCCAACAAACCTGTTAAACAGTGCCGGTCCCAATACCAACCTCTGAGGAACACCACTCGTCACTGGTTGCCACTCGGACATCAAGCCATTGAATGCAACTCTGTGTGTGACCAGCTGGCCAATTCCTTATCCACCGAGCAGTCCATCCATCAAATCCATGTCTCCAAATTAGGGACAAGAATGTTGTGTGGGACAGTGTCAAATTCTTTGGACAAGTCCAGGTAGATGATATCTGTTGTTCTTCCCTTACCCACCAACGCTGTGACCCCATCATAGAAGGCCACCAAATTTGTCAGGCACGATTTGCCCTTAGTGAAGCCATGTTGGCTGTCACCAATCACCTCCTTATCTTCCATGTGCCTTAGTATAGTTTCCAGGAGGATCCGCTCCATGATCTTGCTGGGCACAGAGGTGAGGCTGACTGGCCTGTAGTTCCCCAGGTCTTCCTTTTTTCCCTTTTTAAAAATGGGGGTTATGTTCTCCCTTTTCCAGTCGGTGGGAACTTCCCCAGACTGCCACGACTTCTCAAATACAATGGAGAGTGACTTAGCCACTTCATCCATCAGTTCCCTCAGGACCTGCAGATGCATCTGTCACTTGGAGGGGGAAATGAGAGAGAGAAGAGTTCAGATCACTTGGACTTGTGCACCTTCAGGTTCCTTAGATGGCCTCAAACCTGATCTTCTCCTACTGTCAGCAGTTCCTCATTCTCCCGGTCCCTGCCTTTGCCTTCTGCGTCTTGGGTGGTGTAGCTGGAGCACTTACCAATGAAGACTGAGGCAAAAAGTCATTGAGTACCTCAGCCTTCTCCATGTCCTGGGTAACCAGGTCCCCTGTTTCCTTCCAGAGAGGGCCCACGTTTTCCCTAATCTTCCTTTTATCACTGATGTGCCTATAGAAGCTTTTCTTGTTGCCCCTGGTGTCCCTGGCCAGATTTAATTCTGTCAGGACTTTGGCTTTCCTAACCTGATCCCTGGCTGCTCGGACAATTTCTCTGTATTCCTGCCAGGCTACCTGTCCTTGCTTCCACCCTTTGTAGGCTTCCTTTTTGTGTTTGAGTTTGTCCAGGAGCTCCTTGGCCATCCACGCAGGCCTCCTGGCATTTTTGCCTGACTTCCTCTTTGTTGGGATGCATCGCTCCTGAGCTTGGAGGAGGTGATCCTTGAACATCAACCAGCTTTCTTGGGTCCCTCTTCCCTCCAGGGCTGTATCCTATGGTACTCTACCAAGCAGATGCCTGAAGAGGCCAAAGCCTGCTCTCCTGAAGTCCAGGGTAGCGAGCTTGCTGCACGCCCTCCTCGCTGCCCTAAGGACCTTGAACTCCGCCATTTCATGGTCACTGCAGCCAAGGCTGCCCTTGAGCTTCGCATTCCCCACCAGCCCCTCCTTGTTGGTGAGAACAAGGTCCAGCATAGCACCTCTCCTCGTTGGCTTCTCTCCTCACTTGGAGAAGGAAGTTGTCATCAATGCATTCCAGGAACCTCCTGGATTGCTTATGCCCTGCTGTGTTGTCCCTCCAACAGATACCAGGGTGGTTGAAGTCCCCATAAGGACCAGGGTTCTGAACGTGAAGCTGCTCCTATCTGTCTATAGAGGACCTTATCCGCTCGGTCTTCCTGGTTGGGTGGCCTGTAGCAGACCCCCACTCTAATGTCACCTGTCCCTGCCCTCCCTTTAATCCTGACCCACAGGCGCTCGGTCGGCTCCTCATCCATCCCCAGGCGGAGATCCATGCACTCCAGCTGGTCGTTGACATAGAGGGTGACACCCCCTCTTTGTCTCCCCTGCCTGCCCTTCCTAAAGAGCCCGTACCCTTCCATTCCAACACTCCAGTCATAGGAGCCATCCCACCACGCCTCCGTGATTTCAATAAGATCATAGCCCTGCAGGCATGTGCACGTCTCTAACTCCTCTTGTTTATTCCCCATGGTACGTGCATTTGCTTAGAGGCATTTAAGCTGGGCGCTGATGAAGCTGACTTACTGGCTGGAGTGGCTGGAATTCCTTTGTGCTGCTCTTCAGGTGCTGTCCTGCTGACCTGTGATTCCTCTCCAGGCTCTGGGCATTTGCTGCTGGCACTCGCATCAAACTTGTAGGAGTGGGATGGTTTGAGGTTCCCCTCCTCTGGCAACTTTAGTTTTAGTCCTCTTAAATAATTTAATTAATGGTGCTTTCATTGCTTTCCTTGAGAAAATATCATGTGTAAAACCACATTGTCATTGTTATTACCTTCCTTGTACAATAAAGACTAAATTAAGAGACGTACGATAAAGATGGTAATGAAGATATGAAATAATACTTTCTCATAATTTTCTCTTCGTGCACTCAGTGTAACTAAGGCATACATTGTCATTTTCGAAATCTGCCATTTCTACCTCAGTTAACCTTTTTTTTTTCAAAAGAAAAAAAAAAGGATAAAAATCAGTCTGGCAGGCATCCCAATAACAGAGAATAATTTGAGTAGTAGAAAAGCAATTCAATTTCCTGACAGTTTTTAGGATAATCAAAAACCCAGGAGAAACTAGTAAATTTGTTTTGTTCATGGTCAATTTGCCATAGCACTTCCTCTTCCCCCTCCCACCTCCCAAACTCTCTACCATCTCAATGTTTTGCTCAACAGGGAAGTATAAGCATCATTATGTAGCAGCTCAACTGGCTCACTGAAACAGGCAAAGATTGTAATTCCTGCAAACAAGTTCACTTATATACTCTGCCCACTGTGCATAGCTTCCGTAAATAAATTGAGCTGAGATTACTATGCAGCCACCCAAGTATACTGTGTTGACATCATAGACAGACATGTTGTAAAAGTTATTTGAGCTCATACTCCAAGGCAGACTCTCTGAACTGATACTGAGCTGATGAAATTTCACTAAAGAGAAATAGGTGTTTGCTCGATGGAGGAGAGGGCTGATACTCAAGGACTGAAAGATGCCAGTCCAAGCAGAAAATACGCACAGTGCATACCACACTGCTTTTCAGAAAGATGGAAAGTGGGGTTGTCCTAAGGATCAGTCACCTCAGATTCTGCAATAAAAAGGAAAGACACAAGGGAAAACCTCTTTTGGTGACAGCAGGTTCCCATGAGCTGAAAGTGGTGCCTGCTGGCAAAAAATGTTAGCTTGGGATCTCAGCAGGAAACATTCAAGAGCTTGCAGTGGCTAAAAGCTTCTGGTTTTGTAAACAAAAAGATATTTTGCCAGCCAGATGGGGTTTTGCAAGTGTTTACAGCTCTAATATAAAGAAATACTCTAAAAAGAGTAAACAGTGGGTAGATGTAAATACCAAAAGCTCATCTTTTTTTGTCACTTAAATAATTAAACCCTATCTTATTGACTAATGAAGTTATTTAAAGACATCAGAGTAACATTCCAGTCAGCATAAGCAACTGTTTTTGCCTGAAGTGACATGTTCACAGCAGTAGATTTTATTATTTCTTCATAAAATTTGTTCTGTCATTTCTGCAAGACAGTTATTTTTAGTTGACAGATAACATGGCAAAAAAATACATACATGCAAAGCTTCAAATGAAATGAATAGTGACTCATCAATCTGAGACTACTCTTATAACAAGCAGAGTCAATAAAATATGGATTGGCCAATGGCATCTTTCCTCAGCAATAAAAATACTCAATTAAGAGTTTTCAATTTATATGCAAAACTGGCAAAAGTAGTACAGTGTCTGTGGCTTACAAGTGTTAGATTGAAATTATCTGGTAGGTAGGAAAACTATTTCCTAAAAAGATTCATAGGGATACATTTGCATATCACCCAAAAATAAAAGACTCAAATTACTGATAGTTGGAAAGAACACTGCATTTTACTTACCAAAATAATCAGATAAGAAAGCTACTTTTAGCTGTGCACCTGAATTAAGAAATTAGCCACTATGTCTCCTAGTATCGGTACATACTCGGTAGACAGACAACAGGAGAGCAGAAAATGCTAGGCTAACTTTCTGTCCATAAAACTCATTTCTTTACTACAGTATTTCACATCTTATCACCACCCTATAGTTATTTTATTACATTATCTTCCTGAAAAAAGTAGAATGACTGATCCTCTATCCAAGCTTTCATTAGGAAGCAACATTACAAAACAAGAAGAAAGAATTGATTAGAGAAAAGATGACATTCAACTTTCTACTTGACAGACTTCTTTTATCAGGCGTTAGGCCATTTATCTTTCTATTTTCTGTAAGTTATAAGATTTTACAAATCCTACAGGAATTTAGAAGGCCACCTTTCTCAAAATCAGTATCTTACCATAGAAGATATACTAGCACTTTGATACAGTCTGGCAAAATATTTTTCATTAGTTCAATCTCAATACAATAATCAGGAGTTGCTGGAAGTCTACTTGGTGATGAATCAAGATCTCTCCAGTTCCACAGTATGATTCCTGCTAACAGAATTGACAAAGAACATTGAAGAAACTTGGACATCCTTGTACTGTTTCCACAATCTTAAAAAAAAAAAAAAAAGAAAAAATTTGGATAGTCTTCATGCTGTTAACCTTTTTTCCATAAGCTCTGCATACTGATTGTATTCATGAAGGAGTACTGGTAGAATTTACAATGCTTCTTCACAGCTTCTTCAGGACTGAATGAATCAATTTGACTACTACTGGAAAATGAACATTTCACAATTTTATTTTCTCTAGTACAAGTTATCCTTTCCCAGTGCACTAGGAAAATTAGGGAGAAGCATGACCTGAGAGAAATTGAAGGCATTTACAGACCCCTTAAAGCTTTTAGGGGAAGACAGAAGTAAGACACAAATTGCTCTAGCATCCCAAGAGTCCAAGATGGGTTTTACCCTCTCCACAAACACACCTGACACAGTGTTCATTAACCTGTTAAGTTAATGAATTGTAAAAAATAAATCAACAAAAGGTTTTAGTTTGGATTTCTATAGAAACAGAATTTGGGGAAGCACTCATATTTTACTTCACATCTTAAAATCACAAGCTCTATTCAGTTCTAGAATACTGGCAATTTTAGATTCCTACCTTGTAGTAGGCTTTGTCGTCCCTGCCAGAAGATCCAAAAAACAGATTACAGAGATCACAAAGACCTACAACACTATTACTGCAGTAAATAAAAGCCTGTTCCCTACTTATGTAGGCTACCTCCTTCCTACTCCAGTTTTCTATCTAAATAGGCTGACACCCACATTCCTTCTCATGATCTGAAGCACTCACAGTTAATATTACAAATATGTAACACAGACTTTTCTGATGCAAGTGTAAGTGAAATCTCTTATATTACCGAGAATTATTATTATTAAGATTTATGTTTAATACTAGGAATTTTCAATTGAATGAGTTGGTTACGAATTTGCATGGAAATTTACAAAGTTTGGTTTGACACACGTACCCCCAAGGTTGGAAAAAGCAGCAAATTTACACACTTATTCTGGTTCCTTATTTTATAAAATAAAATTTGTTTTTCCAGCTAACATACTGTCTTGGTTTTGGCTGGGATAGAGTTATTTTTCTTCCCTGTAGCTGGTATAGTGTTATGTTTTGGATTTAGTATGAGAAGAATGTTGATAACACACTGATGTTTTCAGTTGTTGCTGAGTAGTGTTTAGACTAAGTCAAGGATTTTTCAGCTTCTCATGCCCAGCCAGCAATAAGGCTGGAGAGGCACAAGGAGTTGGGAGGGGACACAGCCAGGACAGCTGACTCAAACTGGCCAAAGGGATATTCCAGACCATGTGTTGTCATGCCCAGTATATAAACTGGGTGGAGTTGCCCTGGGGGGTGATCACTTCGGAACTAAGTGGGTGTCAGTTGGCAGGAGGTGAGCAATTGCATTGTGCATCACTTGTTTTGTATATTCCAATCCTTTTATTATTATTATTGTCATTTTATTATTGTTATTATTATCATTATTAGTTTCTTCCTTTCTGTTCTATTAAACTGTTCTTATCTCAACCCATGAGTTTTACCTTTTTTTCCCTTGATTCTCTCCCCCATCCCACTGGGTGGGTGGGGGGGAAGTGAGTGAGCAGCTGCGTGGTGCCTAGTTGCTGGCTGGGGTTAAACCATAACACCTAAGAAATTCTAAGCTGTTCCTCCCGTCTGTCACAAAAGGCCAAAACAGAAGCTCTAAAGGAGCCAACCCACTTTGCCATCAGATACACAAATACACTTAACACGGGCCTGGAAATACAGCTTTTATAAGTCTTATCTTGTTTCAGATTTCTGCCATATAAGAATATTTTACTACTTCTTGGGGTGGGTTGGTTTGTTTGTTTCTTTAAAGGTACATAGAATTCATTCTTGCAGTTTGTATGTTTGCATAAATCTCAACTTCTTCTTTAATCAAAATGGTTAGGTCATTAGACACAGTCAAGAATACCCATTTCTATTTCTTAAAAAAACCCAAACAAAATACCAACATCAAGACACTCCAATCTGGTAAGAGTTACTCGTCAGTATAGCTCAGACTTAATTTAAAAAGCAAGCCAGTCCATAGAAATGAAGTGACAAAGAAATTTATATTCTACAAAGTCCTTTAACTATAATATAAGCACAATGAGATACAATATGTTATCATAGCAATAAGGCGTGTTTTAAAGGTCGTCTTTCCCATCTGTAAGGAAAAAAAGTGCTATAGTTTAAAAAGATTCAAATTACACTAAAAACTTTTGTAGTGGAAATACTTCCTTTTGTAAGTATTCAAAGTCCTTATTCTAAGATTGATAATTTAGAAATGTTTTGGGGGTGTGGTGGGAGTGGGGTTGTTTTGTTTTGGAGGGGGGATTGTGTTTGGTTTTCTCGTTTGGTTGCGGGTTGTTTTTTTTTTTTTTTCCCAGTTGGTTGGTTGGTTTGCATTTTTGTGGTTTGGTTTTTTTTAAACAAAAGGGCTCCCCCCACCCCTATATAAATCAACGGACCTAGTGCTCAGCCTTTCCTAATCAAACTTACTCCACTATGTCCATGTCTTTCCTGTACTGGGGAACCCCAGACTGGACACAGTACTCCAGATGTAGTCACAGGTCCATTTCCCTGCCCTGCTTGTCTACACTCCATGCTAATACAGCCCAGAATATGGTTGGCCTTCTTTGCCACAAAGGCAGACTGTTGACTCATATTCAATTCACTGTCCAACAAGACACCCTCACATATCCTCTTCTGCAAAGCTGCTTACTAGCCTGTTGGTGCCCAGCCTCAGCTGTTGCATGGGGTTATTCTATCACAGATGCAGGACTCAGCATTTGCGGTTGCTGAATTTCATGAGGTTTCTGTCACACCATGTCTCCAGCTTGCTAATAGTACCATTGCTCTGTAGTGTAACTACTACCCTGGAATTGCTCACTCCCAAACTTGCGGCGAGCATGCCATTCATTCCCATCATCTAAGTTGTTAATAAAGATTTTTAACAGCACTGGCCCTACTGTTGCAAGATGCTGCTGCTAGTAAGCAGCTGTGAACTTTGCATCCACAAGTTCGGCCAATTTTCCATATACCTGGCAGTCACCAATCCAAACCTTACCTAACCACCTTGGCTATAAGGATACAGCTTGTCAAAAGTCTTGGTGAAGTCAAGAAAAACATCACAAGAGCAAATAATCTCATAACAGAAAGGTAACAGGTTGATCAGGCACAAGTTGCCCTTGCTAGCCTGGCTTCTTGCCCCTCCCGTGGGTGGCCTGTATGACCTCAGATCCTCCTCCTTGTCCTTCTAAGAAGAGGCATGTTTTCTTTTTCCCCCCAGTTATTAGGAACCTACCCCAATCACCATAAACTTTCTCCTGTCAAGAAGTACAATAATCATGTATGTAAAATAACCTAAAAATGACATTCTACCTTAAAGAAACTAATTAGTTGCATAACGTGACACCCTATGATCTCAGAATCCAGCTGGTACTCAGAAGACATATATTCTTAGTTTTCTCCAGTTTTTCTTAACTCGATCTGTACTTGCCAGTTCTCAGTGATGCTTTTCTCCAAGCTCCCTCTCTTTTTTCATCATTTTTCTGGAAACCTGGTAAGCAGACAGAAATGCCATTTCAAGTATTTCAGTACTATGTCCAGAGCAAATCTCTCTGTATGCAATGAAATTTCTCCAGGGCTTTGTTTTTAACTGCTTTACAGAACTATAAACTTCACTCCCAAATCTTTCTAATCATTGTTACTTCTTTCTTATATAAACACCTCACATTGAAGACATGCTTTTGAACTACTTTATCAGAGAGGAGAAGACATATTCTGCCAAAAAAGTGCACAACATATTTTGCAGTCCTCAACAGTTTCTCCTTTAATAACCTCTGTGATTTCTTGAACTGCTGGGATTCACTTTGGTCAGACACACAGAAAGAAAAATCAACTTTAAAATAATGAGCTAAAACACTTGGCTGATATCTGTTACTCTGACAGTGAATAGTATTTATTTGTATGTATGCTTATTACAGACCCTCCCATCAAACGTCACTTTTGTCAACTTTTGCAATCCTTTGCATGCCAGGTGACTGAAGATATGAATCAATCCCCTGCTGTCACACCTTTCTTACAAACAGGAAGAGAAGCAGTCTACCAGATACCCATCTATGGCTTTATGAATCAAACCATGTGTAGCTTTATGAATCAAAGCTGACACCTGAAATTGCACCTACAATTACAGAGAAAGACAATGCAGTTGTCAGACAAATGATTTAATACATTACCTGTAGCTCTCACCGTTCAACAGGCGGGCAACCAGCTAACGTGTGCAGATGTACACACTAAACGGTAACTTCTAAACATCCTCTTAAGTAGATGGTTATCTAGAGCACATTACTCCAGTATAATCGAAAAAAGTCCAAAACCCACATTGTCTTAATAGGCTAAGCAAATGTAGCTTGGTTATACTATTCTACATCTTAACATTTAATATAATTTACCAAACTATGTGAAAGACGGGGTGAATTCAGTTAAAGTTATATCCAGTTGATTTCAGATGTAGGGACTACATCTTAAGAAGGCTTTTCAGTCTCTCTGCTAACTTGATTAAGGTAACGCAGTAGCAAGACACAGACATTGTGCTGCTGAGATGTACCCTCCGTGAATTACTATAGTGAGTTCTACATTTGAGATCTCAATGGGAGCGAAAACAAGGAAGAGGATAAAAACCTCTGCATACAAATCATATTTAAAAGCCCCTATACAATACTCATTGCCCCTCAGTGCTCTAGAGATATTTAAGCAAAATATCAACAGGCAAATTATATAGCACAATGGGTTAGTTGTATTTATATAGCAAGATCACAGGTGACATAAGTAAGTATCCAGAAGGATTGCATTGCCCTCCTACTCCCATACACTATAATCTACAAAGTTGCGATCAATTGAGACTTGGAAATAAAAAACCTTTCACCTCTTTTTCAGTGAAAAACAGCTTTTTGAAAGATGATGAACAACATCTCCCTCATTTCTTATTAATGACATGTTTGTAATATGAATTTAGGAAGTTGTGGTATCAGTGACCTCCCACAGGTCATTTGTAACTACGTCGCCTATGAGTTATGAGCTCTTGCCATCCACGGACTAACTTTAATCTGGTGACAGTAATGAGACAAATATGTATTAGCTTCATGCCTCTGAAATTGTAATGCCCCAAGTGAATCCTTGACATTTACTATTTGCAATTTCCCCTCATGTAAAATGCAGCGTAAAAAAACAACTGAAACGCATGAATGTGTTGGCAAGTTATTTCAACTTCATACTGACTCATTAAAGTTAAAACATAGTCTTTTCCAATTCATTCAACGAATAAACTTACCACATATAAAAGGTAATGCCATATCCGGTAATATCATGTTCTGTAACTCTGACACCAATCTTTTGTCAGTTATTCTTAGATTTGCTACAAATTCCTGAAAAACTTTTTCAGTTGACTTTTCTTTTGATCATTGTCAGTCCACAAGCTTAAAGTGGGACATGCTCTGCTCTTCACTTTGAGTCCTTCAGCATAAGGATTATTTGCCTCAGCACAGGGCTTGCACAGGCTCTCTTCTGCCATACAAACCTCTGTAGGATTCTTTTCCAGTATGTGTCCCCATTTCCCCAGGGAAGCAGATGAAAGCACTACGGTTCAACCTCAGGATGGTAGCAGACAGCACAGTACTAGGAGAGGCCAAGACTACCTGAGGCACAAGGTCCCTCACCATTGTTGCAGGGCACAAAGGGTCTGGACCATCCCATCTATAAGCCACCAAGGTTAGTTTACTGCATGAATTACACTATCTGTACCTACATATTTGTAAAACAGTCAAGATTGCTTTGGTTGTAATGTACCACCAGGGTAAATAACCAATAAAGAAAATCAGTATTTGCACAATGCCACTTATGTTGGTGACAAAGCATACATTTGAGAAAATAAAAAGTATTTTGGTGAGGCATTAACTAAGACTTCTGTAGTGCTGGGAAATTAATTCTGCATTCTCTATTAACATTTTCAAAGATGCAGCAAACTTTTAGAAGACCAAATCTCAGAGTCAAAGGACAGATTCTTCATATTTTGATCACTGCAGAATCATTTGCTCATAAAACTCAGTCTTTTTTTCTTTTTAAATACGCTACATCTGAAAATTATTCATTTCTAGTTTGATGTAGGAAAGTTTCTACACATTTTTTTAGAAGTGGGAAATAATTCCTACTTAATTGTCATTGATAATAAATAAATCAACCTAAAACTAGTACAACTATGACTGAAATTGGGTCCAAGAAACTCAAGCCAGAAAAATAAATTTTTGTCCTAACTAGGTATTTAGAACCCTTCCACCACAGAAAGCTTACAAGGTCCAAATTCTAAGACAGACTCTCAAGTATGTCCTGGGGAGGTAGAACTTAGTCCTATTCTGGACTTGCAACTACGGAATACACTCCAGCCATAATTTATTCCACTGTGGTAAGGGTTAAAGTAAGATTATGTACTCACATACTTCCAACAAAAATTCCTCTAATGATGAGCATTAAATATACAAAAACCAGTAAAATTTCAGTGCAAATTCTGGCTTGCAAAAATTAGAAAGCCAGGTATTAATTCCCTTAAGGCACCTGGAAAATACAAACTAATATGTCAGTTACTTCTTTCCCCCAGGGCATAATCTGCTTTAGCATTATTGGTGACACTGAAACAAAAAAAAAAAAGGCTTGCTTTTTACTGAAGGGATTTTGCAAATCATCATTCGTATCAATAGATTATGCATTTATAGTATATTATCAAGAGAAACATTCTTCTGTTAAAAATATTATTGTTTTGAAAATGCAAGGTTTAAGAACTAAGGTACCTAAAATGATAAGACCCTTAATATACCTACAAAAGTATCAACTCATGTACCTCTAAGTAACATGCAGTGTATCTAGCAAGAAGACAACAAATATTATCAAGCTAAGTTTACCACAGGGACACAAATTAGCAGATTGCCCCTACAGTCAAAGCAGAAAGGGAGGTTTCCCCAGGAGGCAACTTAAAACAGGAGTCTGCCTAATTTAGCCATTCTCAACTGCTCAAGAGTGCATACTTGATCTCCAACAACTACCAAAGGTACCCAAACAGCTGCTAGTCTGAGATTTGAAAGTGAGCCTTGAAGGCATTGAGGTTATAGGCCCTGGTCTTTTGTTGGACCTTACTGGTTGCGCCCAACTTTCCGGATGATTCATTCCACTGCATTTAGTGAAATTCTTCACATGCAGGATTGTGATCTCACTGCAGGTGCTCTGTATTTTACATTATTGATATAAATGAAGGTGAATCCTGCATTAACTGAACATTCCCCAACGATATTGCATTTTTGTTACATGGGAACAATTCACTGTAGGTCATAATATGCTATCTCAGAATTCCCTAACCAAGGAGCAGAGTATCTATCTACAGTGATTCCAAAGAAATCTTTACAGTCTATTGGGTAAATAACCCTTATTTTGAAAATCCTTATATTATAATATATAGTTTAAAAAACAGAACTGATATTTTGTCTGATGGACTGTAATGGATCCTCAGGAAATAACAGGTATCTTGTAAAGTCTCTTTATATGTAATTATGTGATGACTAGTGAATTGATGTTAAAATCAAAATGGATACACATAAAATATCATCAATCTACAATTACGTAGGCAATTTCAGTGTCCAATTTTAGACCACCTGTCAGTAATTATGGAGTATTTCTCAGCTCACACTAAATAATATGAAAGTGTTAATGTTTCCAACCATTTCCCAGCACATTCTTGTTGGGCCAGATTCTTTCTTCATAATTCAGGCAAAACTCCCCAACAGGGAGTACAAGATCACAACACTTCTTTATGAAACGTACTTCATGAAGTACCAAACTATTTCCCCCATCTTAATTCCGTATGAAAAGCCACCTAGCTGGAACATTTATTATGTAATACCACTGTATGATACTTGCACACTCACTTGATAATTTTGAACATATATTGGACCTCCTGTACTTTTCAGATCAGTGAATGGTGTAAATAAGGCCATCTAAATTGAACACTACAGACAACCAGTATTTGCAGGCCCATTCCTATCCACTCCTTCTGCATACCACTCCCTCTTTCCAGGCAGTAAATACAAGCCTGGAAGAAAAGTAGTAGTCTGAAGATTACAGACTTCTAGAAATTGGAAAGATTAGTCATATATTTCTATAAATACTCTGCTCTCCAAATAAACTTTAAAAAAGACTGCAAGATATGACACACTACAGAAAAGTAGTTCATAGGGCTTAAGTTAACAGGAGGGCTAACTCAACACAGTCATCCCATATTAAGTACACAAACACTACACAGAACAACTGACAAGAAATCAGATGTCAAATCAAAAAAGCCTACATATGACAAAAGAAATAAAAGGTTGAAATATGAAGAGCAGTTTGACAGGAATGCTCCACAATTAGCAATTAAATGATGTTTGCCACTTTTCTGCAGGTACAATTCTACATGGCACTATTACCAGACATATATAATGATTAGGGGACTATTTAAGCCCTATTTATGATATTCAAAATGCAGCAACTTTCAGTTTTCATTAGTGAGAATAGCTTCACAGAATCATTATGGTTGTGTACTTCAACAGAAATATCTTAGCATAATTTAAATGTGTGACAGGACTTTCGAGTGAGCTTTTTAAGGATCTTACAGGGCAGCTGTAAAACCCTACAGAAACCCCAAAGAAACCTTTGTATAGGATTGTAGAAGTGTAAAAAAAAAAAAACCAAAAAACCAAACCTTTAAGTTAACAGGGGGAATATATAGAAAACAAGGGGATCATCATATAAAACTAAATAGATATAATGCTATCACAAGTGTCCTATTCTTTTAAATATATGATGTTGGAATACAATGACAATGATGGCATGTCACCATTCAGCCCTGGAATTGAAGGATGTTGAGCATCTTTCAGATAAGGGAAGTAAGCAGTGATAGAGGAAGGCCTGTTGACTGTAACAGGTTAGTTCCCCTGGGATCGCATAATTTTTATTGGTGTTACATAAAATGGATTACTATATTAGCTTTCAAAAGAAATTTTTTTTGGACATTTCTATTAAAATCATGATTCTTGAGGGATTTATAAATTAATTCTTTTATTTGCATGAGTTTTAAACCTGACATTAATGTTTTCAGGCCAAATTTGTTGTTAAAAGTTTTCTGTATAGCATACAGGGTTTTTCAGTGGTTTTGGTTTTGTTTGCGTTTTTTTTTTTTTTTTTCTCCCTGCTATTCCGCAGCACAAAAATTGCCCACAGAGTTATATTGTTATGCTCGAACAAAAATATTCACATTAAAGATGTTAAGTATTTGCATGGCCTAAGCTGCATGAAAAATATAAAAAGTATACAGTTACATAGCAATTAATATACATTAGTGATACAAAAATTCTGTGGCAGCTACTTTTTGCACAATAGGCCATGTGACTAATTAAGTCCCAATGTCTTCACTACTTGCTCCATCATACTATAACAACATCGCTTTTTTAATATTTAATTATATGCTTTAATATAGAACTGTGAATAATTTTATATTATCCTTGATTTCTCCATGCTTTTCAGAGACATTCTTTTTCTCCTGCATTTCAAAATACTACATTGTTTCTTGCCTGCTACCACACACGCACACACAAAAAAATCCCACCTCCAGAAAGATAATGTTCTCATATTTGAAAGTTTTACAGGAGCGTTTAGATAATTTGTTGAAGACTATCTTCTCAAAGAAAAACATCCCTCCACTATTCTTTACTTTGGGAGAAAGAATAGAAGACAGCACAAAAAAATAAGGAAAACTGATTTGCTCTAAAATGTTAATTAACATTTGTATGTAAATAAAACTACAGGTCTGTATTTGAGTCATTTGCAAGAGCTCTATTATCAAAGCTAGTATTAGTCACACAGACAGTATTAAATGAACCCAAATAATTTTGGGTCTGCACTCCATTCACTTCAGATAAACATTCCTTCATTTATAAAAAAAGCTACTGCACCTGTTGGGTAAGAAAACACAGAAGACTTCTTGTAAATAGCTGGTACCTCCTGTTAAGCATTCCAAAGCAAGCCTGGCTGAAAGCATGAAGCTATTTTCCAAATACAGATCCTGTCCAGTATTTTGCAATAACTGAATGGAGAAAGCAGTACTGGTCCAAGCTCTGAACAGTACATTTGTTAAAAAAACAAACAAAACCCACAAACACCCCCATGCGCACACACAGCCCCCCCCCACTCATCCTGAATTTTGTTACCTTCATACTGCTTTCAACTTAAACAGGATGCACTCCTATAAGCTTAGCCCAGTGACAAGCTACACTTCTTAAAGAAAGGCTGCCAACCAAAGAAGCAGAATTCTTAAAAGTATAAATATATTTATGACGCTTTGGTTTCCCCTCTATAACAGTAGCTAAGGCATTCCCTAGGTGTTGTATTAGACCAGAAGGATCAGAGAATACAACTTTTGAGTAACATCACATCTCACAGATTAGGAAGCTGATAGTAAGTTTTATGCTTTTGATATCTAAAAAAAATGAAGCTTAATCTTACAGACTCTTCGATTAAGAAAAATTAAAATTATCAGGTTTTCTGTCATTAAAAATGTTTCAAATTACTGGGAAAGACAACTTTGTCACAGCTCTTAGCCTGGGTAGGAAAAAAGATTGGCAGCTTGTAGATAGCCTGCTAACAAGCATGGTGGTGGTTTTTTTTTTTTTTTAAATGGTTAAATAGTTAACAGGGAAGGGAATTTTAACAGAAAAGAAGTTTTGCTTAGGATTCAGTTATTTTATTCAACATTCCATAAAGTGAAAACTTTTATGCTTTTGGTTTTGCTCCATCAAAAATACAATTGTTTTATTCTTTAACAAGAAAATATGTTCTATTTCTGTGGATGAAGTAATTGAATATATTCGGTATCAATTTACAATTTTTTTTGTTGGCCTAAATATATGTTTTGGGGTGTGTGTGTGTGTGTGTGTGTAGGGGAATTTATCTCCCTCTAATTTTGTTACTCTCTAGTTCCTCTCACCTTACACAAAATCCTGCTGATGAGGACTATGATGCTTCTTAAAGCTGGGTGGAGGTGGGAAATTCCCTTCTACCCCCCAGACCCCTCAGGAAAAAAACTCCCACCCAGGTACCAAAGAACAATGAAAGAGGGAGTCCCAGATCAGCATTAGCCCAGCACTAAACTATCCATTCAATGTAGATGAAGTTAAAGCTGTCCAGGAGTGAGAAGGTAAGGCGGGCTCACCTCTTACTCAAGAGGCTGTACATTAGCAGCTAGACTCTATGCCCCGTGCTTCCTCAAGTAACTTGGCTTGACAGTATGTAAACCCAAGTGCTTCTCTGGTTGCCTCAGAGAATAAGATGTATTCCATAACACTTAAGCAATGAGCATGAACTTAGCACTCTGATGCTGCGGTCACCATTGGGCTCCAACTTTCTCCATTCATCAGTCAGAAGTGGGCTGATTTAATACACCTCAAAGAGAAAAAAGGGAAGCCAATCATCTGCAAAGAAGCATGAAGACTGAAATAAAAATACAGAAAAGTAGACATAGAAAAAGTATCCTTCTGCAGCTACCTCAGCTTACTTTAGGTCTTTTCACCAGCGATTTGCAAAGTACAGTGGTATCTAATTGCTATGTCCAGAGCCCCAGTATGGAATAACATGAAAAACTTCTTTGCAGTGCAGGTATTAAGCGGGTTTAACAAACATATCTAATGCATTGCACTATATTATTAATAACTTTCATATAATCAACTGCTACTCTTATGGACATAAAAAAACCCAAAACAACAAAAAACCAGTTGGAGACAGCTGCCACTCCACCTTCCCTGACATCTCAATCAAAATTTGAAGATTCTCTTACACGGTGCTGAGAATAACAGAGCAAGGGAAATATTTTGTAAAGAAGTTTGTAGATCTCACTGCAGCCTACTGACAAAACAGAGTACTAACTATCCCAACTGACAAAACACGTACTGGAGATTCACTGGAGTATTCTACATTTTTCCTCACAGTAGAAGGATCATGTGCTTACAAGTCTTCAAACTTAAATGTTGTGAACTAAAATGCACAATCAGCAACTTTGAAGAAAATATTTTGCATTCTCTGGGATTTAACATAAAAGACTCACAACTAAGCTGGTTGAAAAGTCCAACCCATCTTGTCAATCTCTCCATAAAATTTACCTTTTCAGGATGTGAAAAAGGAATCCATGCTTCACCATCTTACAAGTGTTAACTGGAAATTCTACCCAATGAAAGAGGAGAAAAGGTCTCTGTCTTTTCCCTTAATCTGAATGACCAAGTGGTGTATACTGAAGTAAACACACGCAAAGTTCGCTATACTTAAGATCGGAATCTTTTGGTAAGTATAGGTAATTCAGTGATATTTTGTAAACAGTATTTTGATCCAAAAGTACTTATTTGCTGCAGCTTTCAGAGACAATTACTTCACGAGATTCTCCAGTTAACTTCACTGTGTTATTTTTAAAGCTATTCTTAGATTTAAAACCCAGTTTCTTCCTAACACATAAATCAGTTTAATTATGCTGTAATTACTTCCTTTTCACACTACCCTTTTGTTTTGTCCTGTGGAGGAGGTAACACTGATACAAAATGCCACTATTAATGGAAAAAGAAATTCCTATTGGGTGGCAATCCAGAAATAGCTTTCGCGTTGATGGAGACAATTCCTGTTGCCAGTGGTTTAACTATTACTGTCAGTGGTCTCCCAGGGTCACATATGGAAGCAGCAGCGCAAAAAACATTAACAGAACAATTATATAAAGCGAGAAGTCTACAAAGTATGAGAAGCGCTATTAGGATGTGCAATTGTATATCTACTCCATGGTGACATGCAAAACCCTAATTGGGTCACTGAGTGGGTCTAAATGTTTCAACAACATAGGTTGTCAAAAAAAGGTACAAGGTAGCTTAGAAAAAGAAAGCATTGTTCAATTTGATTACTACAGCTAAGCTGACAAAAAAGAATATAACTCAGTCATGCTTTTCTGTTTAATGCTAGCATATGAATAAACCTTCTTGATATAATCATATACTTTGGGTCAAGGAACAAAAGGACCAGAGTTTAAGAAACTCACCTTTTATGGAAGATGGGGACAATTAAACCTGACACTAACTAAAACCTCAAAGGTATACCAGAAGGACATAACATGACAGATGACTTTTTTTAAAAAATAAGAGGAAAAAAATTTAAAGAAAAAAAATAAATCACAAAACACACTGATAAGTTCTTTAACCACAAACGTAAGACAGCATGGATGTATACTACCATCTTTCCAGATCTCTTCCAACCAAAAAAATATTGCACCTTTAGAATTTATTTTCAATTCTGCATTCCACCTTATATTAAAGGTATTACAGAAAAAAAAAATCTTTACTTATAATATTCTACAATTGTAAAACACTGTCCCCTAACGAACATCCATTACAGAGCTAAGTATTCTTTTTTCCTGACAGAAATAACCCTTGTTGTTTTCTAAGGAAATAAACAAAGGAGTTGTAAGATTCAGACTTATTTTTACAGTTAAATAAAATTTCTTTGACATATGCCCTAAACAGAACAGTAGCTATTGAACGTACATCTTGTATGAAATGAGTGTTAAATTTATATAAAATGAAAATGGGATTACAAAATAGGTGATTTTGTTGACTGAGCTAACTAAAGGTCTTTTATTGCATCTATACATAAAGGGCCAGGTTTTCTAAAAAATAATTATAAAAGCAGTTATAGAAATTAGACATCCACCTGGTGATTTAAGAGAAGAGAAGTATTCATACTAATGCTAAGAAGTGTTTAGACCCTAATATACAACTTTTCACTACAAGGTCAGTTTTTCTTTTTTCTGCTTCTATCAGAACTTGGATTTGTATAGCTAACCTGTTTCACTTCATAACACATCAACTTTTATTTGTCATTCAGCATGCATTTCACTGGCCATCCTATGTGGCATCTTAAGTAGAGCTAAACATAAAAAAAGCCTTTTCTCAGCCCTTTGAAAATAACATTAAGAACTGCAAAGAATTTAAATAAACAATGGGACTTGATATATGACTACCCTTCCATATCTGATGTATACACATATACATACACTAGCAAAAAATACAAAACGTGTGACAGGATTATTTTATTAGCTAAGTCTCTCATCCCCTAAGTGTTCCAGTATTAAGTTGCCAAGCCTTAGGAATCATGGGAAAATAAGAATAAGACATGTCTGTCAACTTTTATTATAGTCTATATTGAAAAAAAATATGCAAAAGACTGTCTTATTTGGATTCAGTTGATCTCAGTCCAGTAGTTTAACTGTCTGGAATTACTCATCTAAAGGAATAAAATTAGCAGGCACTGACCTACCCATATGGATGGTATATGCAAACGAGAACAAAAATACCAGTACAACTTTGTACTCATACTCCCCTCCCATCTTTTTAAACCCAATTACTTCTAACGTTCCACAACAATGTAACAGCTTCCAGCTGAAATAAAATAGATCTCTCTTCCTCCTTACAGATTCCTCCATTCACAATTCCTTGACATAAAATTAGAATTTCCCAGGGTTTTGAACAGTTTTGACTCACTGGCAGTTTTACAGCTCTGTTTGGAGCCTTTTTGGGGAAAGAAACGGTAAATAAATCATCATTAAATAAGCAGGAGTAGCCCTTTTTCTTTGTTTCCCATCCTTAAATGTCTCAATATAATAAGCTTCAAATTCCTAACACTATTGCACTGAAAAAAATAGAGGAAGTAATTTCCGGATTTTTTTCCATACCTCTTCAGGGACCTGTGTACTGAGACAGTTTGCACTGAGATTTAAAACAAAGAAACCAAACAAACTTTAGAAACACACCATAGTTGTTCCTCATAAAGAAAAAGTAAATTCTGGCACATATAGACCATGTGGCATGAAGCTTTCCAGCTTTAGTTTGGGATGCCTCGTTTCTTGCTTCACAATTTAAAAAAATAATAACAATCTACCCTAAACTGAGAACAAAGTTGTCTCCAGTATTTGCCCTTTGCATACTCCATCTTTCACTGAAAGATATTTCACCTTATCTCTATTGTGGTGACAGACAATCTACACTATCAGAACAATGTTATTCCTATATCCCTACTACAAACACATTCTCTTTCATTTTATAACGCAAGTGGAACTATGTCATTAAAAATGAGCTTTATTACAGCTATATATACACATACCCTCAACCAGTGTACTGAACAAACTTTAAGAGAACAAAACCCCTTACAGAATTCAAAGAACACAAAACCCTAATCAATAAAAATTTAAAAAATTAACAAGACTGCATACAAGTGTCGCATCTCCTAACTGTGGTATTCTTTTGGGCTTCAAGAGCTTTTCTCTATTTCTGCTCACCGCTTTCTTTTCTGTATTGGGAACGGATTTCTTACATTTCCAGTGGAAACCACTTTTAACTGGTATCCCTAAGATTTCCTAAGAGAACAGACATCATCAGCTCTACAGCTTATTTTGAAATTATTTTTTCTGATATTCTCTATCATGCAACCTTGTTTCTGGAAGCTAAGTTTCACAGTCTAGGTTGATATTTTCCATGTTAAATTCCTGCATCTGACTCCAATTTTCTTCTAAGTTTATGCAAAAATGTTTTTTAAGCCCTGAAGTAGCTGTTTGAGAAAACAATACTAACAGAGAAACAAGACATTGATCCTTTCAGGAGGGGACTTCAATATTTAAGACAAAAATGACATGCCATTTATACAAGGCAACTTAACTCAAGGCACATATACCATAGTAATTCCAGTATTTATTATCTTCCAGCAGATTTTTGCAGTTTTTGCTCCCCTCTGTACCTTTTCATCTCTAATTCCTGTATTCTTTACAGTCAGTGAGAATAAACTTACAGTAGAAGATATAGCTGTACTTGTTAAGTTTACCTCGTAAATTTTTCTCCTTGTCCTTATATGCAATAATCACAGCTTCTTGCTAGATAGATTACAGTGCTATTTTCTTGGGAAGAACCAAGCTTAACAATGTGATGTTGCTCACGTTTTACTTAAGTTTATTCTTGTTTGACAAAAATCCCATTTTAAGCAGGAATTAAAAAATAATATAAGAACTGAGAAACTCTCAAAAACCCCCCAGCTTTTAAAATATTGTTAGAGAGGTCATATGCATGCACAAATAATACAAGTTACCCTTTTCTTTAATTCCTATCAGAAAAAAAACCATCCAATAAAGTATTAAAAGTGAAAAGTAGTTATTTTCAGACTCAGAGGAAAAACTCCGTCGTAGTGATAAAAGATCAAAAGCTTCTGAGTCACAGTCCTTGGTATCTAGGTAACAACAGATCCTGGCATCTGTCTTTCCTTATTTATTTGCATGATTAACAAATAGATATCCGAGTGCCTTAATCCCTGAGACATCTACCCACCTACCACTACTAATTGACTGATTTTCTACAGCCCACACAGGATATGAATCTGAGGAAAAATAGTGATAACAAATAACACATTTGGAGAACTCAAAAAATCTGCAATACATAACATAACCTGGATTATGAGCTGGAAACTCATTGGGTTATCATCATTTAAGTAACCATTCAAAGATTTCTGTAAAGCATTAATGCTTTTTCTCTTTTGGTTAAAGTCGTACTTTGCTACTGTTCTAAAGCTAGCATTTGCCTTTACTGAAGGACATTCACTCCAGGTCAGAAAATTCCTAGTTTCACAGCACTCTGAAATAGTTATCTACTCATGCCTAAGAAATTTTCTATTATCATTTTCAATTCCCTTTAGGCTTCGAATTCTGAATTCTATCAATATCTAAACACAGCTTCTCAGGTATTTTGAACACAAATCCACAAAACAAAAATCGTCCGTATATTGTCTTAGATGTGGAGTTTTTCAAATGTCTGGCAGTACCCCATTACTAATGTTCTATCCTTAGTACTAAGTGTTCATATAGAGTAAGGCTGTATTTTTCTCCTCCTTCCTTTTTAATGTTTTTCTTAAATAATTTCCTGATTTCAACCTAGAATATGCTACTGAGGACTTCCTGGGTTCCCTCCCCTCCCCCCTTATGTTAAGTTATTTTAGTCCTATCATAAATTAACCCTTAATTCACTTTCATTCACATCAGAAGCAAAACAAAAAGAGAAAAACACCATGTAATAGTATTTATTTAGTAGTTTTCTTTTATCTGTTTCACCTCTGAGTAAAACAACTTGTCCTGGTTTCAGCTAAGATAGAATTAATTTTCTCTCTAGTAGCTGGTATAGTGTTATGTTTTGGATTTAGTATGAGAAGAATGTTGATAACACACTGATGTTTTCAGTTGTTGCTGAGTAGTGTTTAGACTAAGTCAAGGATTTTTCAGCTTCTCATGCCCAGCCAGCAATAAGGCTGGAGGGCACAAGAAGTTGGGAGGGGACACAGCCAGGACAGCTGACCCAAACTAGCCAAAGGGATATTCCAGACCATGTGTTGCCATGCCCAGTATATAAACTGGGCGGAGTTGCACTGGGGGGATCGCTGCTCAGGGACTAACTGGGCATCAGTCAGCAAGTGGTGAGCAATTGCACTATGCATCACTTGTTTTGTATATTCCAATCCTTTTATTATTATTATTGTCATTTTATTATTGTTATTATTATCATTATTAGTTTCTTCCTTTCTGTTCTATGAAACTGTTCTTATCTCAACCCATGAGTTTTACCTTTTTTTCCCTTGATTCTCTCCCCCATCCCACTGGGTGGGTGGGGGGGAAGTGAGTGAGCAGCTGCGTGGTGCCTAGTTGCTGGCTGGGGTTAAACCATGACGCAACTGATACAATTACATGTGATTTTTTTTCCTATGAGACTCCACCAAACAACTTCAGCATTTTAGAAGACCGGTCTTTTTCTCCAAAGACCTGGGAATATGAAACTATTTTACTATACTCTCCAGCATGTAGTGTCCAGCATAAAGGGCTGCTTGGTACAAGAAGGAAAACCGTATGAGAAAGATTTCAAATATGCAAATATGAAAATTAATCTCATAGATCTAGCTAGAGATATGATATCCCATGTATTAACACCTACTGCCTGCAATAACTTTCTTTACCTTGTTTTACAGGGAAAGCTGGAGTCTGCGAAGTTTAGTGTCTAGCTAGGGAGATAGTACCCATCCAGGTTCACGAACTTATGACAAAATATTGCTCTTCTTTCTTGTCCAAGATCATCACTTACCCTATTAACATAATGAGCCCACAAGCATTTTCTTTTTTGTTTGTTTGTTTTTAAATCTGAAACTCAAGAGACTCCATTCAAAGTTTAACAAGTTCATAATTGCCCAGAAAGGGTTTGAATCTAGTCCTCCCTCTCAACAGACAACCTCTTCCTGCTTTCATTACCATTATACAACAGGCTTTCAAAGCAGATTGACACTAAAAAACATTGCTTATCCATGCTTTCTTGCTTTAACTTCCATATCATTCCTACTCAATTTCCCTTATCTATTTAAAAATGCAATTACTAAAACATGTTAAATAACTTGTATATACATTTTTTGCCATGCTTTCTGCTCCGGACTTTTGTACAATTGCAACAGGGTGTTTCCTAGTGAATCTTAGCTCCACCTAGCAACATTACTATTTTATTCAGTATGAAGTGTTGTATGATCTAACTTGTTCCAAGAGTGAATGAATCTATTCATTATCAATCAACAAGTATATGTTCCTCTTGCAATCATTCTCTTATGGCAACGTAACTTTACATAGTCTCTCCCTCATGTTATTTTGGAAATCTCAGAAATGTTGTAGTAAATATGCTGATCATCTATTTTAACTATGAATTTATTGTCTTCAAGGTGACAGTACCTCTCTAGACATCAAATCGAAAAGCTACTTGAAGAGTACTGATCATGTCTCCAGGTTTTAATCCATGTTAAAGATGGTGATATCTCTCTGACCTGTTTCTTATCCTTCCAGTCCCTTGATATTGAATTCCCTATATGGATTAACATAGATTTCTTTCCTAAGGAAGTAGCTATAATCCTGTAAGGGTTGATTTATCACTTCATGTTCACTGCCCTGTAATTTCTCATCTTGAACTTTCCGATCTTCACTTCTTTTTTTCTGCAGTAAGAGACATTGAACTCACCTGCTGTTTCCATTAAGAAATAGAATAATATTTTTTAGATTCTCCTCTAAATTCTATTCTGTTATCAACATCCCCAGTGCAAGTACTTATAAGCCTCTTAATCACTACAATATCTAGATGCTTCATATAGACAGAAACGGGATGAAATTGGAAACATTAATTCTAGATTCAGCAACTGATGGCAGTATTAACTGTACAGAGACAAAATATCTATTACTTTATACAGCACTTTTCTGTGGGACATTTAGCTCGGATACTTGAAAAACTTCTCTTTGCCCCTTCCAGAACACTAGCAGACAAAGATTTTACCTTGTGTATTCCAGCTGTCTCTTTGGAAGGCAGAACAACAGACAACTTCCCTTTGCTATGCTTTCTGTTATAGCAAGATGACTACACCTTACCAGGAGCTTACTTGAGAATGATGAATCATGGCGCTTTAAGAAAACAGTATGAAATGTCACACATGCTCAGGTCAAATCTTAAAAAACAAAACCAGAACCACCCCCGCCCCACACACACACAGACCACATTGAAACACAGATTTTAAAATAATTTTATCTATGGACAAAACCAGATTGTGGATTTTCAGGACAGTTCAGAATACTGAGTGCATACAGACTGGTAACCCTAAAGGTTATCCGTTAGGGTAAATACTAAAGTAAATTTCAAGAACAAAACCTGGATTATTTGCAAACCTAGACTACAGCACTATCAGTCATTTTACAAAAGCACTGAGCACTAGCAAACTGAGCCACTTTACATGTTTTACAAAACTTCTTTCAGCTTCAGTAAGACTGCAGTTGGGCTGCTTTGAGTAATTTTTAAAATGCTACCTTAAAATATTCCAAACCATCATTAAGTGTGGCCTTGTGTATTGCACAGAGTGCCGATACCGCTAAGGAGCAAGTCTGGACAGTAAATATGGACTGCAGAAGCAAACCTACACATTAATTTAATTTCTATTATAAGCATTTTATGTGAGAGGCTATTTCAGGAAAGATTTTTTTTTTTTTTTTTTGCCTCTCACACTTTCATTCACAAATTCTGATGGACTTTCTGTCTCTTCTCTTGTCACCATCTAACTACGCATAGGCTTCAATACATGAGATGGCTTCCACTGATCTTACTGAACTTACACAGTAGGCTCAAAATAGAAAAATCCTAAATAAATCCATGTGAATCTGCAGCAACACCAATGAAACTAAAAAGTGCATCACGAGAAATTGATGCGAAGTATTTACTGCCATTCAGATATTGGAAGGGATTAGTTATGATTACATGTTTTATTAGGCTAAAAGTATTTTCTCATATCTGTGGACTGCACCTGATAAGACGTTATCATTGTACCTCAGGCTACACTGGACTTGATTTTATTATGTACTGATTTAGGTAGTTACTTTATTTCTGTTATACAAGTTGCCTAGCTGATTCATAGAGTTTACAGTTCAAACAGCCCTTGGAAAATAAAAAAGATCAAGAGTGTACTACAGGATATACACTACTGCACCTTAAAAGATATACATTAATTTGAAAAGGGTGCTCCATGACTCAACTGATCTGACAGAACTTTCTACACAAATATTAATTCAGTCCCATTGCCTCGACTCACATTCCCTTCTTGTACTATGACAAAGGAAGCTTTCCATTTCTTGTTTTTAAAATGTTTTTTGCTATTTGAAAAAACGTGGTCATGTTACCACTACCTATTGCCTTGCCCAAAATGTTGCATATACGTTTACCTTTGGTATGTCTGTGTGCTGTATTTTACTTCACAATAGCAATTTATTCAACTTTTCATCCTGTTTCTTGCTTCTGACCTTTACAACATAGTACCAAAAAATTAAGAACAATTATACCCCATTATATTCTGATTGCTGTTTGACATAAAGGAAAGGGTGAGCAAAGGAGGACTGATTTGTGATTAATATTTATTTTTTATTACATAATTTTTTAAATTAATTTGACAGTGTCCCTCTATACTATCCTCTCTTCTTTGCTAGTTAAAACAGCAACAAACTCCTATGTAATCTTGTAAATTAGTGTAAATGATAGTGACTGTCTTGAATAAGTGATTCTGAAAGAAAAGATAGGAAATTACAACTTCCAATGGGAAGGGGAAGGGGAGGAGAAAAGCATCCACTAAGAAAACCAAGGATCTTCTACTTAAAACTCTGAAAGAGAAATTCTAATCCTCACTGCTTGCTGTTGGGACCACAGTGTGACCCAATATAAATACCTCAGACAGATTCTTGAGCACTATCACCTTTCTGCTATATGCAGTTACATTATATCCAACCCCAACCAAAATGAAAGCCAAATAGTTCTTATATTTTACCAGATGTGAATGTTTACAGATCAATTCAGATAAATTATTCTAGAATGACTGGTAAATGAAATAATTATTGGATGAAATATGAATGCTAATTTCTGGTCTTTACGTAGCATAAGTACAACACTGAGCATGAGATGCACTTCAGTAACCCCAGAGGAATCAGGAACGAATGTCAGCCATTTCAAGCTTTGGATCAGTATGCATGTTGCTATTTTGCTCTCTAACAGGAGTTAATTGTATTTAACAATGCATCTATATTATCTCCTAAGTGTACTGTATGTACGTCCTTTCACTCATATTAGCTTTATATCAGCAATTCTCATTTACATTTAAGTAGTTGGACAATCAGACCACATGGTAAGCAAGTGCAGCACTTCCGAAAGTTGCTCAGCAGAAAAAAAAAAGATGCAAGAAACCCTGTTCATACAAAGCAAGTGAAACATCATGGACAGTAGTTAGGATTTTCCCCACACTGTTTACCAAACCACTGTCCCTGACATGCAGTGCAGATTTAGTTAATCTTTTGTGCTTTGGACCATTGTGATTTAATATGTCAAAGGTCTCATACCCAGTTGTCGTGGTTTAACCCCAGCCAGCAACTAAGCACCACACAGCCGCTCACTCCCTCCCCCCCCACCCAGTGGGATGGGGGAGAAAATCAGGAAGAGAAGTAAAACTTGTAGATTGAGATAAGAACTGTTTAACAGAATATAAAAAGAAGAAACTAATAATGATAATGATAACACTAATAAAATGACAACAGTAATAATAAAAGGATTGGAATGTACAAATGATGCGCAGTGCAATTGCTCACCACCCGCTGACCGACACCCAGCTAGTCCCCCAGTGGCGATCCCCCACCCCCACTCCCCCCAGTTCCTATACTGGATGCGACGTCACACGGTCTGGAATACCCCGTTGGCCAGTTTGGGTCAGCTGCCCTGGCTGTGTCCTGTGCCAACTTCTTGTGCCCCTCCAGCTTTCTCGCTGGCTGGGCATGAGAAGCTGAAAAATCCTTGACTTTAGACTAAACACTACTTAGCAACAACTGAAAACATCAGCGTTATTAACATTCTTCTCATACTGAACTCAAAACAGAGCACCGTACCAGCTACTAGGAAGACAGTTAACTCTATCCCAGCTGAAACCAGGACACCAGTTATGAATACTATCTTATTACTTTCAGTCCTTGATTAAATATCTAAGTTTTGCTACTCCTAAACTTCCACAGCAGTACGTAAACTTCTTGGAAACACTTAATAAAACAAAAAACAACAACAAAAAAAACCCAAACCAAAATAACCAACGACAAAAACCCCAAACCAACCAAAACTTGAAAAAGCACATTCCTTGCTGGATTTTAAGTGAGGTTAAACACAAATTCAATTTAAAGTAAAATACAATCAACCTCAGCACACTGTATTTAAAGCTATTGAAAATTGATTTCCATTTATATATCCTTTAATATTAGAAAACTACTTAGTGACTGGACACATCAGTATTTTATCCCTTCTGGATTCAACTCTTTTTAAAATTAGTTATATCACTGAAAATAGCCAATATTAGCAAGATATGAATTGAATTTCTTCTAGTACTAGCAAATAGGAAAGCTAATTAGTGGCAACAATTTACTTCAAAACAGGATTTTTATGATTTGCTGGGTTATGACCTATAATTAAATGTATTTTGTGTGTTTCTTCCACCAAGATAATTGATATAATGCATAATGCAAGATGCTTTAGGGCCACTTCTTTCTTAAAATGCAATTAAAATTAAACAGCACTGTCAAAGACAGAAGTGTTGGACATTTTGAGACTCCAAATCTTTATGTCAGTGTTACATGGTTAATGAAAACAAAAGAAGAGAGAGATTAAGTCAATTTCTTTCAAGTGGCACAGATGAAATCACATGTTCTCCACAGTATCCCATATACTTGTATGTAACCAAGTAAGCCTAAGAACATTAAGAATAATCAACTTGCACAACAGCACTTTCAAAACCCACTAGTGAACTAAATTCTTGTTTTCAAAAAACCTAAGCATATCACCCGGAAAGATTACACCATTCTAAGGGATTTTCATTCAGTATTACGAAATGGTACATTTCAAGTGAAGATGCCTTGGGAACAGACAGAAATGATAGAGAAGATTAAGTCACAAAAAATTCCTTAGAATGATTCAATCTGAAGACTTAATTACATAATTGAGAGCAACAAAAAATTAAGCCTGTTCTAAACTTGTGCGCTGACAGCCTACAAAGATGATGTTTTGGTTTTTTTTTTAAAGCAGCAGAGGAAGATTGTACATTTTATGAAGCTATCACTGTGACAGTCACTAAAACGTGTTATTCTTGCCTTTTGAATCAGTATAAGCTGGTTTAGGTTCTCTGCAATCTGATTTATTTGTTTAAAATACTAGGCCATGCTCTGTTGTCATTTACCAATTAATATTTCCACTAAGTTCAAGAACAATCTAGTTTGTTATTGAAAATAACTGTAACTGGCAGACCAACCTGTGCTACTTCACTAAACTTGAAATAAAATGGGCAACAAAATGAAAAGTGGGAGCCATGGGTTGAGGAAGACACCAAAATGGACACAACTGTGAAAAATTATAAATATTTAAGAAGGCAGTATGGGATAACAGACAAATAGTAGGATGTTTTCATTTGAAGTCCATGTGCACTTCAAACTTTTCAGGTGTTTCAAAATAGCAAAGAACTGGGCAGGTACAGAATCATATCTCCTAACTTTCAATTTTAAAATCACCCATTATTTTCTTGGAATGGACTAGGTTTTCAAAGCTGAGTTAAGATTAGTATTAACTCAGCCAAAAGAGGTTTTAGAAAATGATGTAAAAGAAAAGACTGACTTAAAATTCCCCACCAAAAAACCTCTCCTGCATACTTGATGTAGGTGTCTTAAGAACTGCGGTATGATATTCAGAGCTGCAAAATACCATGAAGGTTGATAACACAGAAAGATTTTAAAGACTAGGTGCCTGTGAGCAACAATAGCACCCAAGTCAGACAGGAAAAAGTCAGTCTTATCAGGCCTTACTGTAAGCACACAAATAGATTTATTACAGAACTAATTTCAGAAAAGCATTCATTTGCAATACAGAAAAACTGTAAAACTGCTGTATTACACAGGCTAAAAACATAAAGGCTTTTTTCTGAAGTGTCCTCATTAGAAGTAAAAGGATACATAATGTGGTTCACCAAGTACTGTGGGTGAAGTGTCCTTGTAACTTGTTCCTGTCCTCTGTAAACAGCACTTCATTAGTTAACACTAGAACAGAAGTGATCACTGCTATGGGCTAATGCTAAGGGTATCTGTACCAGAACTGTTTGGTGTAATTGCACACTGCCAAGCCTACCTTTGAGTGTACCACCACATATAGACAGTATTTAGGAAGTATTCTTGGGTCTTAGAGTCTGGCAATAGCTGAAGCTGCAGACAGTCTCCCAAACATGTCTAAATTCTTGCATTTTGGCAGGAAGAGAGAACAACCATGAATGGAAGGGACAAATACAAATGAAATATTGATGCAACGGAATCCATTTGCAAAGACAAAACAGTAGAGACATTCATATGAATATCCAAGCACAACATCCAGGCGCAGAACAAATAGCCAGTAATCAACCACATTCATCTCTAATAACCTACCTCCCTTTGATCCCATAAACCACTCATCTTCTGATTCTTTGAGCAGTTATTCCTGACGGGCAATTAAGTGCCAACTGAGTAAGCTCAAGGAAGGGTTTTGGGGTTTTTTTGTTGTTTGGTTGTTTTGGTTCCCCTCTCTTCCCCCAGAGACAGCAAGTTAGTATTACCACTTAGTACTATCATCCATGTGGATACAGCAAGCGCTGTATTAGTGTGGGCATCCTTTTGCCTGCTGCCTAACCAATTTCTTAGAATGTCTTGAATTTATTACAGAAATTTTGACTAATCAACCCATTATTTTCTAGTGGGAAATCATCCAAAGCACAAAGTGAAAGGAGCAAATCACTTGAGATACTGTAAAACATTTACAGCCCTCAAACTCATCTCTATTTTAACATTTAAAAAAATTGAATGTACACAAAAAAGTTCCTAAATACATATATATTCTATACTAATTATTTTGGGGGACAAAAATAATGAACAGATTGGTTCTTAGAGGGTACTGCAATACTCTTTACATGCAAATATACTCTTTCTACATCAAACCACCCATCACCTTACTGAAAGAAAAAATATTTGTTACATTTACTGCAAAAATTTTCATGTCATGAGGACCCTGATAGTAAGCTAAGTGATACAATTTCCTATAAGCAACACATAAATAAAATTAGGTTTTAACATGTAGCTATCACATTTCCTGTTTATTTCATTATGCAAGAAGGATAACTAAATAAATACTTTTATTTTGACAAAGAACCTCCTCATCCTCTCTCAGCTTCCTTCTCACTTGTAAAGATGTCTTAGCCCCCCTCTGTCAACTTGGAAGCTCTTACTGTCACCAACCAGAAAGAAAACACCTCACTGTCTATGAGTACTGTCGTATGCCAATAGATTTGGCTGTCAAGCACTGAAAAGTACTGTCACTCAGTGTCAGAGGACTAACAAAGCAATTATCAAAAAACCACATTCATGAAGCTCAAGACATGCAGATTAAAATGAGATTCAGACAAATCTAGCTAGTTAGAAATATCTCTCTAGACTAAAAAGGTGTGACTTCTCCTCAAAGACTCCACAAAGTCTTTCCCCCTGCCCCACCCCTTACGTGAAAATAGAACCCCAAAGACCCTTGTTCATTATTTCGGACTTGGTAAATATTTGAAATGCTGTTTCAAGGGAAATACTATTAAACCAGCCACTATGAAAGTATTATTTTCCTATCACCAGTTAACTCCTAGAAAAGTAATCACTTTGATGGCTTGTCAGGAGGAAAATTGGTCTCAAGAAGCCAAATACATGGAACAAGGTGAATTTTTAAAAGATAGAATTTGGTATGAGAAGAACTCCAGAAAGCTAAGCAGTTGTGTCAAACTCACAGACCAAGTTCTACGATATCAGTGAAAGATAGTTTTAACCTATTGCAAATGGTTGCAAATTCAGAAATAAACTGCATTATGTAGTGTGTTAAGCAGTGTAAGAATGCCAGAGGACATCTTGATTTATACCAAGCATCCCTGGGCCCGTGGAGCTGAACAATTCAGAAGTTTCTTTCAACTCCTTTTTAACTAAGACAGTCACATTACAGAAATTCTTCATCGTGTTGATTCTGTCAAATCTACTTCAGGTAACATGTCTATGTAGCAGAATGCTTATTGGTGTTTTAATAGTCACTAGAATAATTGAAACCTAAATGATTCCTAAATAAAGATTTCTGAGGATCATTCTCCAGCACCTGGCCAAGCATTCAATTCCATTCATCCACCCTCACAGTTCAGCTGCAACAAGCAACCATTTCATTTCCGAAGCAAAGACTTAATTTCAGAGTTCTCAAATGACTAAGCCTACTTAATCTGTTAGGTGCCTAGTAAGCCCACTAAATAATTGCCTTATTTCTAGAAGAAAAACATGTACAGTAATCAAGTATATATTACTTTGGGTTGTTGATCTCATTTGGCACATCCCAAGAGCTAACAGCTCACACAAAATATCTTTGGAAGGCAAACAATTTTTTATGCACGTTTCCAGGCTACTTACTCACTTGTTCTGTGGAAGATCATAACAGATTTAATAGTCTTATGAAAGAAAACCAGCATCCCTTCATGAACACTGAAATGGGAGATAGACATTCCAATTATTTTTGCCTGTAGTCGAAGTGAACCAAACATCTCAAAGCATGACTTTCCAAAGGAACTACGTTCTGCCATTTAGAGATGATGAGGCCATTACATTAAATAAAACCCATTCACAAAGATAAATCAATAAAAAAAATAAAACCACCTTGCATGTTAGCGTAAAATTATGCCAAATATCTACCAAAGAATTTGGACATAATAATCTTCGCATGGAAAGCGGCTAACAGGTGTGTTTGGTTGGTTGGGGTTTTTTAGGGTGGAGTAAAATACAAGTTCCAGTAAACTAGACAGGCTTCAGCTGATGGATTTCTCCTTCTGTTTACAGATTAAACACTAACATGAAAATGGAAACCTCACCTCTATCTCTGCTGACCTTGTTCCATGTGTGTATACGGAGGGGTTAAAAGATGGAATTTTGGTCCGTGGATGAACACTGGGGGAGAAGTAGATAGCCGAGAAAAGCGCACTCAGCACAGAAAATGGATGGTTTGTTGCCCGTTGCTTGAATGCTGACCACGGAGATAAGAAAGCTGAGCAATACTGGGAGAGGATGTGCAGCAGGCTGTTGCACGGTACAGCTGTGAGCATGGTCAGCGCGTGACTGCTGGATTATGACAACATGCCACGTGTACAAAGCCCATGAAGCAATAGACAGGATGGCTATGTCACGTGCAGCACTCCTGGCCAGCGAGCGCATGCGTCATAGACTCCCTATGTTACAACCGAGGCATGTTTTGGCACCCGCTGGCCACGTGTGCCGAAACCTGTTCCTCTGCAAACATATAAATACTGGGATTTCCCGAAAAGCATCGGGCTGGTGTACGGCAAGGCCACCGTTGCCTCCGTAGGGACGCCCAAGTAAAGCTGGCACCTACCGATTGCTGGGCTGAGCTCGTGGTGCAAGACAGCACAAGAATGTATGGGTGGTCCACCTTCCTCACGGTCCTCGGGTCAGTATGTTAATTTGCTTTACAAGATACCCTTAGCATAACGCATGTCTGTAGTTAGTAAATGCTTGCTTTTTCCCTTATAGTCAGTGTGTGTGTGTTCACCTTCTCGGGAATCCTCAAAACCACCCTAAAACAATGAGTCACAATCTATATGCAAATCCAAGACAGAGATACATTGAAGGATGAAGATGCAGAAGATACAGTTCTTGAACCAGTTTTTATCTTAGGAAAAGTGATATCCCCGACATTAATGGGTCAGCTCTGCAGAGCAGACAATTCACCTCAGTTCCTTCAAAACACAACAGGCAATTAAAAATCTGGAGTAAAATAAAGTCAGCAGTGATTCTCCATCTTCCACAAAGATATTTCTCTGGAAGATAACCAATTACAACTTCTGTGCTAACATCAGATGGCTATGGGGATCAAGAGTCCTGAAGCTAAATACTTTTTCTAGCTGGCTTATTTGAATACTTTTAGATACAAACATTCTAATTCAAATATAGCTATGTTTTTATGCATGCAACTCAAGTACCTTCCAAATTTTCATGGGCTATGAGCAACTTGAAACTACAGATTTACAGATTGACAGTATTTAATCAGCACTTTTGAAATTAACCTCAAGGAGCTAGTTGAGGGAGATGTGTTTGGCAAAGCTTCAATATATGGATGTCTACCATGATCCTGCACCAAATGGAAGTTTCCACAACATTATATTAACCTGCTGCTCAGAACAAAATCACTAGCACACAGCCCAGAAAGTGCTGTGACTGATCTGAAAGTGAGTATTCCAAGTCAGAGACCAATTCTGAAAACCTGGACTTTTCTTTCCAACATTTTGTTTCTTTCAGCTATACAAAATAGGTATTTATAAGATATCAGTAAAGAAAATTACTTCTCCCATTTGTATATTATTTCAGAGCTCAACAGAGTGGCTGAAGTATTTTGAACAAAACATTACCTTTACTGAAGAGGAGGGGAGTCCAAAGAACTGCAAATTATATGCCAACTTGACTGAAAAGCTTGCTCCCAAGATGTTTAAGTAAAAATATTTTCCCCTCTTTTTTGATAAATGAAGCATTCTTGTAATGCTTAACCCAGGGATTCAGCTGTCTGCAAATGAAGGCCCAGTTTGGTGCAGCACAGGTATGTGACCTTGGCTCACTTTTGCTAAGAAAACTGTTGTTAAGGTACAAGAGGATGTGTGATCTAAGGAAATGCAAGATAAAAGCACTAAAACCAAACAGAAAAGTGCAGCTACTGAGAACATGTTTAGTTGCTCAAGAAAAATGCTCACAAGGAAAAGTATAAAACTCCTAAGGAAGAAAAGCAGAGAACTGGAAAAGAGCAACTCAACAACATTGACATTCATCTGTTCTAAGGAGCAGTGGAGGCCAATACTTTCACACGTGATCACATAAATGCTCAGCCTACTAGTTTGCCAATACTAGCTTCTTATTGTGTCTCTCAGGCTAAATAACCATTTTGTACTCCAGTGTACCTTTCTTACTCGGTCTTTTCGCACACTTTAAAACCTACCTGAAGAAATCAACTCACAGAGAGGGGTTACTTTCTGACAGGTAAGTCAAGTTAAAAGAAACTGCTTTCTTAGCCTAAAAAACAACCCCCAAACAACTTTTTAATAATTTAATATTTAAAAAAAAAAAACCCTCACAATTTTTACCACATTTTTAGTTTTGATGTTACTCTGAAAAAAAACAAAAGTATTTGCACAACTAAGAATAGTTTATACTTTTAAGATCTATGTTTATTTGATATTGCAAGGTGGAAACAGCAGAAGTGACAGTTTTCTGGATGCTGGATTTGAAACAACTGAGGGCTGGGAGGATAACTGTTCTGCTGAGTTCATGAAGATAACTCATGAACTACAGTCATCCGTTTTGAAAGTACTTTTTTTTTTTTTTTTTTTCCCCTTGCCTGTATTGTATCCTAGATATAGGAAGATTCCATAAATTTCTGAAATGCATTTAGGATTTTCTGCTCCCACTTGCTTATCACTATTTCATTGAAAACTCCTGTTATCATTTTTGAATTGTTTGAAAGTCATCAGATATATATCCAATACATTTGAAAGAGACATCTAAAGCTTAAGTTGCTGCCAGGTGCTCAGTAAGGAAAAAAAGTTTTAAAATTTCACAAATTCCATCGTGACATGTCAGGCTTTTACATTAACCTTTAAAGCTGTAATGCACCATGACTGGGAAAGCAAGTATCAGTGTCTGAAAACTGTTCAGTCTCATTTATGCCAAACCTTTGCTTTTATTAACACTAAAATACTTGAAATATGCAGGTGGAAAAACTGATTTAAAATGTATTGTGAGTTAGATTTTGATAAACGAGACATTGCATTATCATTGGAACAACTACAAATAATCGGTCTGCAGATATATACAGGTGAGTGTCTGTAGGACTTATGAACAAGTGAAAATTCTGAAGACATTCCTCTGCAGCAAGCCATTTTGCTAAAAAATGATCATTCCAAAAGCTCTGTTTAAAAGCATGCCTGTCTCTTAATACACTGTTATGATGCAAAAATTACAATATGTTAACAAGGGTGCTATTCAGAATCAAAATAACTGATAACTTCATTCTTTTTAGCTTATACAAACTAAAGACATATCCCTTCTGGTTTTTCTGTTGTGCCATCTGATCAGAAGCACAAGGGGAAAAAAAAATTAAAAATTTCACAGTGATATCCTAAACTATACAAAAATACATTCAAGATTTTTTTTCATTTTACTGTACTGATTGAAAAAAATCACTAGTACTTGAAAATGTAGTCTTTTAAGATATTCCTAATTACATTATTAGACTCAGAATTATATATAAAAGATAAAATCTCTGTATTATTCCTCTTCCATGTTATGCTATGCTTGTGACATTTACTAGCTGAAGGGTTGCAGAAGAAGAGTTGGTGGATGTGAATATATTATGATTAAGCAGACATGTTCCCATGTATTGTATTCTTTACTGTCCATATCTTTTTTCTCTTATATGACTCACCTTTAACTTACCCGTTTCTAAGTTATAGTGGTTCAGCCTCAGGAAAAAAAACATATACGACACTTCTCCCCAGTGTCTCAAATACTGGCACAGACATTAAGAATGTTAAGTGTTCAGAGAAAGCTAAGAGGGAAATTCAACTTGGGAAAAACTGATTTCAAGAGGTAAAAAAGGCTTTTAGTTCAACTCAGTCACAAGCAAACACAGTTCAGAACTGCATGTTTAGAATGTTTTTTCTGATCTTTGTTGAAATCCTGGCCAAGTTGTGTTTTGCCTAGCTTGGATAATTTCCCAGCAGGCTGCATTTGAAAGTTGTCACCATCTGTGCTGGTTTTGGCTGGGATAGAGTTAATTTTCTTCATAGTAGCTTGTATGGGTTTATGTTTTGTATTTGTGGTGAAAACTGTGTTGATAATACAGAGATGTTTTTGTTACTGCTGAGCAGTGCTCACACAGAGTCAAGGGCTTTTCTGCTTCTCACCCCACCCCACCAGCGAGCAGGCTGGGGGGGCACAAGAAGTTGAGAGGGGACACAGCCGGGACAGCTGACTCCCACTGACCCAAGGGATATTCCAGACCATACGACATTGTGCTCAGCAATAAAAGCTGAAGAAGACAAGGAAGAGGGATGGACGTTCAGAGTGATGGCATTTGTCTTCCCAAGTAACCATTACACATGATGAAGCCCTGTTTCCTGGAGATGGCTGAACACCTGCCTGCTGATGGGAAGTAGTGAATTAATTTCTTGTTTTGCTTTGTTTGCATGCATGGCTTTTGCTTTACCTATTAAACTGTCTGTCTCAGCCCACGAGTTTTCTCATTTTTACCTTTCCGATTCTTTCCCCCATCCCACCAATGGGGAGTGAATGAGCGGCTGTGTGGCGCTTAGTTACCAGCTGGGGTTAAGCCACGACACCATCCAAGTTTTCTCTGTTGACAAATGTTTCCATAAATGCTAACAGACTTCAGTCTTCTCGTTTTTGCCTTTGTGTCCTACTCCAACCACTAAGCCTTCATCAGATGCTTGATAACATGAAATTTATCAGAATAAAAAAGTTACAACCATACATACTCAGATTTGCCTTTTTCTTGAGTATATTGTTAATGCAATGTACTTCATGCTTATGTATACACTGGGGATTGAATTATTACTATGCTCAAAAGAATCTTTTCATCCTTTAGGTAGAGTATTTCAGGAATTGTAATTTTGTTAAAAAAAAAAAAATTGCATTTGTGTTTTCATAGCCATAATTATATTTGGCAAAAATCCGTAGGAAAGGTGTTTGCCCTTTTTAATAAAAACAATTGCTCTGCTTCAGGTTAAATCATTTCACCTACTGTGAAACAATTAAAATCTCTTTTGCTACTAAGCACAGCTAGTTGGCTAATAAAAGGGTGATGGAGACATTAACAAAAACACTCATTTTGCAAAACAGTCAAAGTCTGCCCATAGTAGGTGCATTAAAAAAAAAATAATTTTTTTTTTTTATATTGTCAATAGACTTGCAAACCATTTGTACTGATAAAGGTTGAGGGATACTCAGAACTGCTAGGACGTTCCTGAAAAATAATTTGGCTTACAGGTTTTTAAATACATCATTCATGATATCACGGTTAACAGACGGCTGAAAAAGCTCCGAGTATACAACTCTAACACATGTAAATATATGTCCTTTATGATTGCAATACCATTACTACAGCATGGAGCTTTTTTCTTTGCCTCTACTAGAATATCTCTGATTACAGAGCATTCTCCATAGTTCTACCTCTCACTCATTATCATCTCAGACTGGAAATTACGCAAGCCTTCACTCAAAGGAACAGACAACTTCCTCTACCAGGATGAATCCCCTATATGATACTGCATACACAGAATAATCTCTTGCCCTGGTATGCCTGCAGAAAAGCATATGTCAGGAGCAGGTCTAAAACCTAGGACAGTATCTTAACACTTTGCAAGAAAGAAGGTCCCCAGGTGGGTCCATTTTGGACTGTAATACTTGAAACAGAAAGGTGAGAAATACAAGCTTAGCATGATGGCTGAGGCATTGAGAAGTGAAGACACAGGATGCAGTGTAGAGGACTACAGGCACAGAGTCATAGGAGATGGGGCACAGACTTGGCACTGGAGACTACATGGCTATAAACACCTCACCAATAGTCAGTTAAAGAAATGCAGACCTGAAGCTTGACAAAAGTGGTTTAGGAGTAACAAAGAGAACAAAGAAATAATATCCACCATCTGTAAAAGTAACCGAAACAACACACTGCAATGGACAATATAATAAAAGATACTATTCAAACAGCTTGTTATGCACTGTTTGGATTTGTCACTAGTTGTACTGACTATGCATTAAGTGTTATGCTTGACATCTATTGCATCAGCTATGGTATGAAAGAGCACAATGTGGCAAAGAGCTAATGACTTGGAGCACTTATGATGCAGCTACACTGAAGAGCTGGACTTGTTCACAGTTCTTTCAGTATTGTTTGAGACAATGGTGTAGCAGCCGTACGAATTTCAAGTACAGACAGTGGCAACTTTCACAACACAGCACAGCTCACTTGCTGTTTGGGAGTGTTCTTATTTATCATAACAAGCACAAAATCATTCTAGTTACATAATACCAACTTGCTACAGCTGTACTCCGCTGCTAAGTAATAATGCCAAGTAATTTGGAATTCAGTAGTAACATTACATTCGCCAGCTGACACTTTCACAAGCAGCAGACAGTACAAGTTACATGTTACGTTTCCCCAAGAGTTGGCTCATCTCCAAATAAAGAGCTGCTATTCATAGTCTCCAGTTTATTCCTGAAGCAGCCTCTCTTTTGTATCACCCCAGGCATATTTGTATAGCAAATACTGTTTTATACTCTTACAAGCATGTTTTTATACTGCATGCATGACATTGTCTAAAAAAGTTACTTCTAACTTCTGGAAGTTTTGCATCTGACAGTTCTACATGATGTCTACAACCACCCAAGCCAACTCAAAGGAAAAAAAACACCACAAAATTCTATGGCCTTGCACACACCTCATTAAGTGTGCCTTATGTACATTCTATCAAGGAACTTAAAAAGCTAATTTCAACTTGAATACACATCAAAATTATATATGTAGAACAGGTAATAGAACTTACAATATTTATCTTTTATTCATCATGATAGTGAACATCATTGCTTGATTATATAATTATATCAAAATTAGGAAGTGCTTAAAGAAAGTAGCATGATATACCGGCACTGGGGTTTTTTGATGTATGACACAGAGACCACTGGTTCATTTAATTCATTCATGGCCTCAACTAAAATGAATGGATAGAAGCTAGAGCTATTTTAATTCTTCTGGGGAGTTATTCATTATCTAGTTTGCACAACAACATTTAAAATTAGCATTACATTAGCTCAGATAATTGAAGCTACTTTTTTAAAGTCTTAAAAACAGTTTTGAAGGAAAAAAATATAGGAAGTCTAAAAAGGTACTTCAAAACAGCAGCTGCACAGCCCTTTAATTAAAGTCAAATGTTTCCTATGTAAGTCTTTTATCCCAAATGAATATAGAGTTGGCTACAGGAACGTGTATTTTTCCATCCTGAAGTATGCAGTAACAGGAAAAATGATCATTAATGCTTTGTAACATGTTATTCATAGATAATAAACATACATATTTACTCAAAAAAAAAAAATCCAACCACCTGATTTTACATTTATAAGTATGTTCATATTTGCAGTGCAAGTAGCACCCCTCATACAAATGCTAGGTTATCATAAAGATGGTATCAGCAGTGAATAAAACAGTATTTACATCTCACTAAACACTCACTGCAGGAAAGTATTGTTAACAGCTAAGGAAGGTTTGTAGCATTTAGCAGGTTATCACTTTAACAAAAGGAAGAAAGAGGACGAATCAAAACCTTTTTCAAGAGGACCACCTGTATGATGAATGCATCAAAGATACATACAGTGCTTTAATAAAAATCCATATAGTGTTATTTATTTATTTAAACAGGAATCAAATAAGGTTTTTTCTTCAGAAACTTTCCAAAGTTATAATTTTTATTTTTTTATTTTTTAGTTTCAGAAAGCTCCTATGTGTACCATTTCTTTTGAAAAAAAGAAAGTTTAGGGATATTAAAACTCTAAGAAAAAAAAAATCCCAAACCTAATTTACAGAGGCTCCAAAGAAGGGTAATCTGCAAGACAGACTAATAGGCCATAGAGCTTGATTTCACTATAATTAAACTAAGTGACAGATATTCAAATTAATGTTCAATTGGTCTGATCGTGTTTAAAAAGATTGTCTCTATCCCCAGTTTAAAAGACATGCAGCATCTACTACAAGAAGCTAAATAACACTCCTTTTAGCTCAAAAGTCTGCAGTTAAAAGTGTTAACATGGACCAGAACAGAAAAATTTACAAAATTTGACAAAATAATTACCATCTAAGTCTATAATGATTCACAATTAACAAAATTAAATAGCTACATATCCTGCAAAATCAAAGCAGAATAAATTTTAGGTTTTATTTCCTGAAAGTCTATGTACTTCTTTCTCTGCTTTGTTCCTATTGCAAACAAGGGACTAAAATACCAACATATATAGTTTTCTTATCATTATGTGAGAGCATATTCTTCTCCAGGTCATGTATTTCTAGATATTAGAGGTTTTTTGCAAGTGTTGAAGTTAAAATGGCAGACGTTTACCATTACAACCATTAATTGTCACTCCATATTCATATATAATGTGCCCTGAAGGGGTAATCAATTTTCACTTCTGGAATTTATATGAATGAACCACCAAACAAACAAAAGCAAGAGCTATCTGGCAAGTGAAAACACGGAGACCTTCTGTATCCATTGGGACGTTCCGATTGATCTACACATTAAATCCATTCAGTGAAAGTAATTATTTCAAAAGGCTTTTATGAAAATCTACCTGGAATGAAGGAAAATACAAAGTATTCCATGGAGATCTTCCTTTTTTGTTCATATTAGAAGCAAAGAGTTTTATTAGACAACTGCATTTCCATCCAGGTGTATGAATCTGCAGATAGGGAGATGCCATACATCCAGATCATTCCACAAACTGACCACAGACTAAATCAGTTCTCAAAAGTATGGCCAAACATCCTTCAAATACAGGGGAAAATAGGAAGTTGACAATGGAAGTTGCAACAGGATGTGCTCCAGCTATTCCAAAAGCTATGCCTTTGGGACCTATCTGCAAAAAGTTCAGATTAAAGCAGCTGACAGGCTAACCTGCTAAAAAAAATCCACAAACAAAACAACCCAACCAACCAACCAACCAAAAACCCCTGAACAAAACAACAAGCAAACAAAACCCAACAGCTGGAGATACAGCAAATTTGGTCTAAAGATTATGCTGTATTTGTCAGAATAACACCTTTCTTAGTTGCAATCAGAAGCGAGGCACAGCTGTGAATCTGATTACCTTCCTCACCCATCTCTCCCTCAAAATAAAAAATAAAAGTAATAATAAAATAAATGGGAAGCAGCCAGTGCTGAAGAAACAATATACAGCATCAAGACACTAGCAGATATTGACGTTGGACAAGTAACACCATTCAGAACAAATTTATCAGTCTCAGTTTCTCAATTGCTATCAGCTACCATGCTAACCACTTGAAAACTTCCAGTCCTTCTGTAGTAGCCACAATAAAACACTATGCTACACCCCATCATCACATCTGAGCAAAAAACACCCCAGGAGCGGAAATGTTCATTATAGAATCTCAATGACACCGATTTGGCAAAAATTCAATTAAAGAGAAAAGCTGTTAGTAGAGGATGGCTTACACTCACCAATTAAGATAATTTTTGACAGTGTTACAGGATGATAATCAGTCTAATGGCCTTTATGGATTTCAATCTTCCACAGACTGGCTTAAAAAAATAATTCTGCTTTTAAATACAAGGGCCTGCAAGGGCCTTGTTACACAGACACACAGAACACTCAAATTCTCATTCAGAGTTGTAGTATGGGTAATATGTATAAATAATACATATGCAACACAGAAAGTCTACAATGTCTCTGTGTATTAGATTGAGTTACAAAAGCTGCTCCCTGTAACTACATTAATTAAGGGGTCTCTTCCATGAGTGCTATCCAAACACAAAGTTTTCTGACTCATCTCAAACATTTGAGTTATTCAACATTTAGTTTCAGAAACTGCAATTCATTCAGCTCCGATTATTTCATTTGGCATTCGTCTCACTTGACAAGTGTCAGAATCCCCTTCTCTTGGTTTTCTTCTCAGCTGCCTGGCAGTTTGAGGTACTTAGCTGAAACCAGTTTGGTGGTTTTGTGCCCGCTCTTCCTAAACATTCAGAAACTGGAGACAGATATTCCCCCATGAGATTTTACAGATGTCACCTGCTAATGCTTAAATTTATCAAGGATGTATTCCACAATAGTTTTGAAAAGAAAATGTTTTTGATCCACTCCATCACTATCAACACCTCTCAAAGCTCCAGACATTGCTTGAAGGAGTCCTTTCTGCAGTTTCTCAGGTATCATAGTTTCTGCAGTAAGCAGCAATGTTTCTCATCTCAAGTTCTTGAATTCACTGTTCAAGGTATGCATAGCACAGAAAAACAGACCTGAAACCACCAATTCACATTCTTCTCTGCTGATCACTCTACAGTCTTAGCTCTTTGGCATTTTCTGTTGACCCTGCCACTTGTGAAAACTTCCATGGTAGGACTATTTGATATATTTATAAAGAGAAAGAAAAGCCACGGTTCATTCAGATTCTATGCCCAGCGATATTGTAGCAGCTGCACAGGTATAATTGCTAGTCAATGACAGGGCACAAGCAGGAGGCTAAAGAAGTGCTGATTCAAGCATACCCTTTAACCATTCCTTCATATTACAAGGTATGTCTGACAGTTGTTGGAAGTGTGAAAATACAGCTAAGTTCAAATAATGAAATACTAATAAAATGTCAGGAGGTGAATGTGACTAACTACATAGATAGCACAAAAGAATGCTTACCACAGAAACATTAAAAAACAGCCAACCCCTAAACCACCTAAGAAACAATACATAAAACAAGGAAGTAAACCAAAACAGACCTCAGTAGCTACAGCAATCACAGGACAGGATATAGCCAAAGCCTCTGTTTACAGTTATGTATTTTGGGCTACACTGACACTTTCTGTCCTAATGGACAGACATAGCCAACTATGACAAATGAGAAATTGCTTCTTCCACAGGCTAGACTCAGACAACCTCTTCTGAAGATCAATGTTTTCAGATGCAATAAGGATCAATGTCTCATTACAACATGACCAATAACCTCAAACACTCTGCAGGCCTTCCAAGAAGAGAATGCAGCTAGAGCAAGCCAGATACTAATGGACACCAAAACATCCATCTAATAGCATGATCTGAATATGACACAAAGGTGGTTTACAACATAGTTCAGCTGGATTTAAGCACAGCACTGGTCTCAACAGGACTGACACTGATGCACACTTTACGAGTTACACAGCAATTGTTTTAGGTAAAATTTATGACACCTCAGGATCAGTTAATTTTTTTCTTTTCTTTTTTTTTTTTTTTTTCCCCCAGCAGTGTTTTTCATCTGTTTAGAAAGCCTGTATTTTCAAAATTTTATCTGTTCTGCCCCATCACTACAGACTTGCAGTCTTGGAATGAGCGAAGCTGTACAGAATAGAGTGTTTGGATACCTGGTGTAAGAGGGTATGCATGCTCCCTCATACTATATGTATAGCTAGTCATAAATTCACTATTGTAACATCAACAATGGTTAACAAGAGTACCAAAGTAGGTAAAGCATATTTAAGAAATAATTCCAAATATCTGAAATAGTTGTTTGAAATTATTAAATTGCTGTAATAGTACCCCATCAGAATGATTATGTAACCACTGAAAAGGGAAAACTAAGTTCTAACGTGCATGAAAAAAAGTCTGGCACTACCACAGTCAAGCATTAAAAACTCTAAGAGATACACAGCAGGATCGCAGATTTAAGCAGAACTTGTGAAAAGAAAAGAAATCCTCAGCACTCTTCCATTGCTATAGCCTTCTCTTTGACGTGAGAATTACACGTTTTCCCAAGTACTGCATATAATCCATGTTCAGCCATTATTAAATGTTTGCACTGTCTAAATCAAGCTAATGTTATACTCCTAAACAACATGATTACCTGAATATTTTAATTCAACAAACCTAAGATGAGAAAATAAGCAAATACAGTGCCATACTGTAAATCCCAGAGAAGAGTAAATGTGGTGATAGGGAAGAAGCTTTATGTATTTTGACAAACAGAATAAGCTGCAGGGTACTCAACAGCCACAATGTACAATTTCTCCCCCCCTCTTCTTTTTTTCCTTCTTTCCCCCCTCAGTTCTTGGTTGTGTTAACAGGTTTTGAAACTTGCTTTCCTCTGCTGTAACGTCTCCAGACAATATTAACAGCAGAGAGAGGTCAGATTTCTCCACATTAAATTAGTTACACTATTTTCAAACAAAATGCTAATAGAAAACATAGTTTCTATGATGTTTTCCCCGTATTTTACATGGGAACTTGAATCATATAATTTTTATGCACTGGTATGTTAGACTACAGCTCTGCTTAGTACTCTTCAATTGAAGATCAACAGAGATAATTCTCTGAGTAAATTTCAATTATTAAATTCAGTTACAGAGGTTGTATAAAAACATAGAAACATAAATCTTTAATTTTGCAGTGTTTTACCAAATTTGCAGTAAAATAAGCATTGCGTAAACAAGCACACAATATATGCTTGGACATAGCAAGACAGTGAAACTGCACAGAAAATCCAAAATGATCCTGTGCCAATCCAATGTCCGCTCGATGGCACCTAATCTCTTGCATTAAATTAAGAACTAATACAGGGTATATTTTGCTTAGCTACTGTGTTGTGAACTGCACAAGACAACACATCCACGAAGCCTAATTGCCTATTTTAGTTGCGTCCAACCAAATCCCCCAAAATGACAAAGAACAGGGCCCCATCCTCTCACACGGTATCCTGAAACACAGACTAGCCATGCGGGTTTATATTACTACATTCCCAGTTTCTGACAGTATATTGAGAATCAATCTCATGTGCTATGATTCCCTAGACACTTACCTGACCCCTCAAACACAGGCAGGAAACGTAGAATAGTAACCCAGATTTCATAATGAATTCCCCAGCTGCTGTTTGTTTCAGTCAGACTGGACTATACAATAATGTTCACTATTTTTTAGTTTATTAAAAAATGCAAAATATGATCGTTTTTGGTTTTTTTTTTCCAGTACCTGGAAATCTTAGTGCAAGCAGTCTTACTTGCTTTACTTAGCCCACAAATAAATCAGTTACTTCTGTCCTGATGAGCAATAAAAACTGAAAATTGTTTACAAGTAAAAAGCTAAAAATAGCAATTTTAACCACCTACTTCCACTCTGACATTTCAGCCAGATACACCAGTTCTCTTCAGGGGAGAGAACAGTCAGTAAAATAGGACAACATCTAATGTTATCCATGCTTTTATCCCTCTGTGACCAGCTGACTGGAAACACCAAGGTCACTCAAAGAATCTGATCCTGTTTTTAGGAGGGAGAAAAATTAATTTCCTGAGTGCGTGCATTTTCTGTAAGTGCAACAGCATTTGAGCAGAAAAGAATGATTCCAAGCACATGTTTAGTAAAGTAGTATCTTAAAAGCAGCAGAACAAAAAATGAGTATTAGTAATAATTTTGGCTTTATCTTCAAAATTCAAGAAGGAAAACCAAAACTGAACTCTAGTTCACATCAAATTAACACATCTACAATCTAGTCCTCTTATCAGGCTTTTTTTTTTTTTTTTACTCAAAGTCTAAACTTCACACCTGAAGGAAAAACAAACCAACAAACCACACAACAATAGTTTCACTCAATTTAGAGCTTGTTTCACATAGCATGATTGAGGGAGGGGGGGAACAACTACAATTTTCAAAGAAAAACATTTATTGTTTACTACTACGAGAACAACACATTTTAACAAATTTGCAAACACTGTCTTCTTTTGGAGTTTTTATCGCTGCCTTTGCCTTTTGGAAAATACTTCACACATTATCCTTCAGAGAAGAAGACCTCAATCATAAAAGTGCTACATTTTATTCACAGATTGGTATTTGTTGAACTGGGATAATGTATTGCCAAGTTCTCCAAATCAAGTCCCCGTCTCCATTTTGCTCCATCTTCCAGAGGTCACGGAGGAGCCAAAAATACTTTATCAAAAAAAGGTGAAGTGAAGCAGAGAAATAAAAACTAACCTCATACTGTGCACTTTTAACCATTTTTTGAATCTAAACAAATCAGTTTGGGATTTTTGTTTAATTATATTTGACAGGCCTTGTGGCTGAAAGAAGAGAAATTAATACTAGCAGAAAAGACACAGTGATAGGAAGGCAATGAGAAAGCTTCTGTAAACTGACAAATTGGGATACTTTTCAGACCAAAACAGCAGAGACTAGTCATTTTTCTGTCTTTCCACTCAGCCCAAAATGAATTGGGGAAAAGGCCACACCTCAGCAGTATGCCCAAACTATCAGTCTGTCAGGAGACAGATTGGAAGATTCCCTTTCTTAGTGACACAGGAAATAGTCTTCTGAAAGAATATATCATCAGGAGGGAAACTACATGCAAAGCTGGGTATACTACAGCACAATCATTAAATTTATGCTGTGGATTGGTGAGAGAAGCAAACAGGCAACTCACTTGAGTTTCATAAAAGTGTAGCATCAGAAATACCTATAGGGGATTAAAAAAAAACCCCAACCAATAAACAAACAAACAAAAAACTGACAAGCAGCAAACCTAAATGTCTTAAACAGGCATTTATAAACTAGGAATGTTAGGGCCCTCCACCTTTTTCTGTCTCCCCAGCACCAAGTCATCTTTTGGCAAATGATTTTAACATTCAGTTTTCACCCGATAGATCTTCTTGCTTGTACAATCCATTTTAGAGGCATAACTTGTTTTCTTTGCTAACATTTCATTTCCTCCCATCTCAGAACTTGATGAAATCTATTTCTTAGTTCCTCGTCTCCCAGTGAAAGCTGACAACAAGTATCAGACAAAATGTAGCCGTCCCGTATGAAGTAATTCATTTCTGTCAAAGATTAGACATTTTTTTCCCTTAACATAAGATGACTGATATTGTTCTGCAAGATCCAAAAGGGACAATTTAACCACTTAAGTACTGAGAGAGCTTGAGGATCAGCTTTTCTCCTTAAAGCACATAGCCCACAAGGTGAAAGCGGGTAACTGAGATGGAAGCTACTGGAAGGCCTGGTAATTTCCTTCAATTTGATTTGAGGTTTTGACTCACTACTTTCAGTCCTAACCAAGTATTTGTTACTATACGATATTCTGCAAAATAGAAATATTATAAAACTACACATTTGAACAATTCTAACTAGGTGAAACTTACTTTCTACTCTGTACAGCACAGACAGAAGTCCTGAGGCATATTAAGCTCGCTTTACGTTTGTAGCTTTTCGTGACCTTAACTGTAGTGATTTTTTTTAAATTGAAATACAGTTCTCATGGAACTTTCCATTTATGTTAACAAGGGCAAAGTTCATCCATGTAAACTCAGGCAAACACAAAACATGAGAGTTCAACATCCAATCCCCTCACAATGAAGGGGGGGGGGGGGCAGGGAGAAACGGGCACTTCTGAGGTATAAACTCACCCAAAAGCACACACCTAGAGCAGGGCATGGTGACTCGTGCTCTAGCAGTGCTCATTCCTCAACAGAAGGTGTCCGACAGGGGAACGCGCTTCAGGCGGCGGCTGACAGGACCCCACACCGCCCAGACCTTTCAAAATGAATGCCCCCCAAGAGCTCTTCACTGCACCAGGTGCCCTGGAAAGGCCAAAAGACTAGCCCCAAGCTAGCCGCCGCGGCTGCCTGCCCACCCGCCGCGGCCGGCATTTCCATCTTCCAGAAGGCTCCAGCCCCCGACCCCCCCACCTCAGAGAAGTCGAGGCGGCACCAGCGGGCCGCCTCGCCGCTCACCTCCGTGCCGGTGCCCGAGGTTTGGCTCTTCTCCGCTCGCGTTTGACTGCAAACGCGTAGGAGACCCGCGGGCGCGCAGGGTCAGGGATCGCTCGGCGCGGGCCGACTGGGGGAGCTGAGGTGACGCCTCACCTCAGAGCCGCGGGGGGGGCGCGCTCTGTGGGCGGGAGCGCTGTGGAGAAGCTGTGTGCCCCAGCAGGCCCTGCCCAGGTGGGCCTCGTGAGCCCTAGCGAGCTCGCTCTTACCTCACCAAGGTAAAAAAACCCAATATTTCTGAGAAGAAGGTGGCAAGGATGGAGCAATTAACTGGTCCGCAGAACCACGCTCGTAAAGGACACCTGAGCTCAGGAGGAATTTCATAAATAGTTTACTGACCCACCAAGGAATAGGAAACAACAGGCTAACGTGCAGAGAAAGAAAGAAAAAAAAAAATAAAAAAAGCATCTGTTTTAAATGGCTGAACTCCCTCAGGACTCCTCAGCAACGGGAAAGTCTGGTGATGAAATTTGCTGAGCAGGCCACAAGAGCAAGCATAGCATATTATTTAATTAATACCACTTAACTGAATTGTATTTTACAAAGGGACAGCAAGAATAACATAACAGATATGAGGCAAAGCTGAGCTTAAATTTTTCCCAAAGAAATAGATGAAATAGAGAACAAAACATTTTGGTGCTGGCATCTGATGTTTTCTTCAAGAAATAGAGCTTGATGCCAAAAATACTCAGGAATCAGCGTTTGAAAGGTTAATTAGATTCTCCATGAGTGTTTCAATTACAGGAATGAGACATTATCCCATTTAATATGTACACCGACACATCCTATTTGTTTCAGATTTTCTCTGCCACAAGATTTTTCTTTTGTAGATCAGCGTTATTAATCGTAATGTCCTCTGACAACTTCATGTTTACAACTTAGATCAACTCTGGAGGCAAAGGGCTACTCTAAGCAAGATCTTTAGTTAAAGTTGTTTACCTCTTCCATCGGCAACAGGAAACCTGCTCTGTTCAAGGCACCGCAGTAGCCCGGAAGCGAACTATGTGCTGTGTTTCTCACACCAAAACTTAAATCTGAATTCTGCAAGATGAAGCTGTACTTGAAGACCCAAGATACCCTCTGAGTAGCCATGAATTATACACAGAGCTGCCCAATCTTATTAACGGCAGAGGATTAGTCATGCAGAAATTCTGGTATGTAGTGCACCCTCTGGATTTCATTCTAGTTTCGAATTACATGGAATTAGATGTAGTTAAATAAGCATTTGTGAGATCAGAACTGTTTCACGTTTTGAAAGAACAGTTTTCTTTCTGAAAATGTAGTTTTATCAAGCTCAGAATATTTTGCAAGGATATTCCAATTTTTCCTTACTCTGACTTAGTAAGTATAAGTAAAAATGCTTTGGCAAGATAAAAATATTTAGTTTGAATTTCATTACTTCAATTTCAGTTAAACTTCTATAACAGAAAATAATAAGAGTAGTTAGAGTGGTTTTAATAAGTTCCACTTCAAGTCAAATAAACAGTTCTGAAACATTAAAAATCAGTGACAGATGAGTAAAAGGGAGTAGAAATGACTTTGAGAATAAATGGTGCACCACTTTTTGGCAAAGATACCATGTCATTGAACAGGCTGTGCTAGGGTTTGGGTTTTTTCTTCCATATCCGTAAGATTCATTTATAATTTTGCTGCTGAACTTAATGAGGGCAGAATTCCACCCAGTGTCTGCTGTTCTTGTGGAACATTGTTTGTGAGAGAAGATAAACTGATGCATAAAAATGCATCAGGCTTTCCACAATATCTATCTTCTTGCTTTATGTCTTTTGGGTTTTTTTTTTTTTTTTTGGATGTGTGATTCTGAAAACATTTGATTAACATGGAGGATGATTTTCCTTCAGACTGTTCAAATTAAATCCAAACTAAATTTGCCAATACGGAGCAGACTGACATGATGTCTCTGGGTTTCACGGATCTATAGCAGTGAGCCTAAATTAGTACTCATTCATATAAATGGTGATAGTTCTGTTGTTTTCAACAGAAGTAGGATTAGATCTCTGGTAACAGAATCCAAGGAATCATGTTTTTGGAAAAAAAAAAATTTTTTTTTTTTTTAGAAGTTTGCAGCATTTTTCAAAAGTGACTGGAAGCAGAGACAAGTTTGGTGCAAAACAAATAAAAATGACTAATAAAAATCTATTTCTTTGCTTCCACATAACTAGGAATTTAGTCCACTTATATGTCATCTTAATGGATGAATGAGCAATAGACTCAGTAAGTACATCAGCAAGCAGACACAAGGTGCTTGAATAAGAACCTAAAAGACCTGCTAGAACTATGACACCCGAGGTTTTACTAGCTGACCATTTGTAAATGATCAAAGTATTTCTAAGAAGTTGCAGTTTTGAAATGGAAATAACAGTTTTCCTTTATCTTAAATTTTACCTTTACACAGGATTGGAAAGTTTTGTTTTCTTTCTTAAAACAGGTTATGTCATAATTTTCATCCAATCTAAAACTCTCCCTGTTCTCTTCATTCCCCCATCTCCTAGTGTTAATCCTAATCAAAGCCACAAGTCCCATCCCTGTGGGCATTAAAAGGAAATGTTTCCCAGTTTTCAGGATTTGTAACTTCAATTAGTTTTGCAATTATTTGCTAAATTTCATTTCTGATCTTGTTCTATAATCCCAGTTATAGTTTCTGATCAATTATTTGATGCAACTTCAAAACAACAAATCTTAATTTATGCCTCATGCAACGTTATGTTTTATGAGTGCTCTAAGAGTTGGCTATTGGTACGAATATTTCAGAGAAAACCAGCAAGTCTTCCCTTGGGATTTAAATCACTTGGCAATTTTTGCATAACAATTTAATTAGCAAAATTATCAAGGGAATACTTTGTATTATTGCACTATTTCACTAGTTTTCAGTTTCCTACCAGCAATGCTTCCTCCTCTAGTCCTGAAAGATAGATCTGATTAAGTTATTGAGAAGAACAATGGATCATCCCTTAAGGGACCTAGATAAAGTTGCAGTCATTTTAAAATTTGTAGAGTGCAGAAAGCGCCTAGAGTACATAAGGGTCATTCAAATTAATCAAATATTAACAACTTAATAAGACTGGCTCTGGCAGAGGGGGGTTGTGTATGCATGTGTGTGTATAGTCATTCCATCTTGAAGTTGCAGTTGAGCTGCTTTTTATTGTTACATTCTTATCAGGTCATTTTGCAATCCAAACAGGCAAAAAGAATTTCTTGGTATAATTTTTGCCCCTGTAACACATTTGAGAAATCACATAACGACTCAGTAGCGTAGCAGCTCACATCCAAACAGGTTTGAGAATAGCAAAAACTTATTGCACAATGAGGTGCCTTTATTTCTTGAATTACTACCCTTGTTCTAAAGGAGACCTTGAATGTGAATTCCAAATGAGTAGCAGCAGCTGATAGAAACAACAATCAGAAGTCAATGATACGAGGTGCAAGCTAAGATAGAGGCATAGGGCTTTCATGACCAAATCTATGTTAGAACCTCACATTCACAAAGAGCTTGACTGCAATTGCCACCTGCAAAAAAGCAATTTGGAAAAGACATTGCAAAGATAAGGTTAATGGAATTTTCCTAAAAGCAACTCCTAAGGGATTCTCTGTTAAAGGAACCACTTTCCACTTTGGATCTCAGTTTATTTCAGTTATCAGTCCTACAAATTTAAGCAGGCTTCTGACAATATAAAGTGTATAAATAATATGCAGCCTTCCTTGAACTCTTACAAATTAGCCAGCAGTGAGATTCAAGTGAAAGACCTCAAAATAGCATCATCCAAACAGCAGAACTATTTCTACCCACAAGGAAACTTAAAAGTGAATAGCAATGGACTAACTGTTTATATTAAAGTCAGAACAGAAGCTCTGTTGACTTTCTTATTTCATTCAACTTGAGAACTCTGTCTGAGAAGGAAGGTACCAGCAGAAGAGCCATAGACTGTAGAGCTAAAAATAAGTACAAAGAACTATCAGATACTATGGAAACCGACAAGATTACAGTGAAATTGGTAAAAATTAATAAGGTTGAAGGCAAACTAAAGGGACAACAAATGAATAACCCAGGTCACTTCGATGCTCGTAGATAAGAAATTTCCTAAATTTGGTTCCTTTCTGTATTTTAATACAGGGCTTATAGAATACTTTTAGAGAGGGGAAAAATGAAAATACTTTAAACAAATAGTTTGTCAAGAAAAATCCCTCCATGGAGAAGTGTGATGAAAATATTTTATTTACTTAAGTAGAACGCTCAAGGGAGATGACACTTACTAATTTTAAGGCCTAAAATAGAAAATATGATATAGTGGAACATGATGGAGGTTATGGATAGTTATGTTGAAGTTCTACAGTAGGAAATGCAATAGCATTACAAAAAGGATAACTTTAGACTTGTGGACTGAGGGTAAAGGGTTTTTTTGTACCAAACAGTGCTTTTTGTTTCTGATCCAGATAACAGAAGGCAAGCCATTGATTCTGGAGTGCTCTCATTGTCTCATAGTACTGTGACTCTTTGTGCTCTCACTATCGGTATCAGTCTGCAGACCTTAGTTACAACCCTTGTTTTTATCTGTAAGCTAAACGTGTTAATTCTGCACAAAAACAAGGCACGCATAATTCATCTGCAATTCAGATACAAAACCATGAAGCTCCTTTTCAGTCATACCAGAGACAGGCTATTTTACATCCTGTTCCCATCCTTGTCTGCATTGTTGGGGAAATATTGAAGTAACACTGCTTAGTTATTTGTTACTTTAACTGAGAGAGGTCGTGCCTGGCTGGCATCCCATATATAGAAAAGATCATGAATACGTTAGGACTGGCAGTCATCTCAGTTTTAGCAAGGTCTCCCTATTGGGAGGAAAGAAAGTTTGTTTATGAAAAGGAAATCATCCCAAAATTTTTGGTCATGATGGCTGCTCATAATACTGAACTTTTATTTTACACAACATATCTTCTGTATGATTGGATCCTGTTTACATGGTATTATGTAGGGAGATATGTGTAACTATAGCTATAAATGGCTTGTCCCTCTATATTTCATATAGCTGTAGCCACACATGGACAGAGTGTTATAGAATAGATTGCATTGTGAAAAACAATGCTCCTGTTTCTATTTATTGAAAAAGGACTCTGATCTATTAATTTAGCAGTATAAGATGCAATCGATGATGCTGAGCTTTCTCCCATTCCCTCTGTGAGTTACACAGCTTGCCTTTCCTCTAAGTTATTAAACACGAAGACAAAAAATGATTATTTGATCCATAATTCTATCTATATTGGTATGTGAAATATATAGAGATATCCCAGTTCAGACTACATTTTGAATTTAGGGTTGCATGTGCTGTTTTGCAACAAGAGAAACAGGATTTTTTCTGGCCTGTCTGTGGTAGTTTTTCAGAACTTGAAGGAAAGCTCCATATGAGCAGAACTGTAACGTTAGCCAACCTGCCAATCAAGACACTAATCCTCTACACATCTCTACCGTCAGGAGACAGATACCTGGAAGCTGGTATGCAGGAGATAAAGAGAAAAGTTGGACAGGAACCAGAAGATGTTCAAAATAAAAACTAGATGCATATGTCCAGATATATTTTCCTAAAAAAAAAAAATCTAAAATGAACAATACAAGAGAATTTTGACCTCCACAGATTAAACAAACAAAGCTGCATGCACATACTCATTGCTGTTTGCTGCTTCTAAGTAGCCCTTGGGTTCAAAGTACAGTATTTGTCTTCACTGCATTTCCAAACAATAAAGGCACGGTATTCATGAAAGTGGAAATAAATGCATTGGTTAATTTTGAGTCATGTCAGTGACTATGGAAAGCAAATTTAATTATTCAAAGAAATATGCAATATTTTTATATCCAAGTCTTCACTTTTGGATACAATGAAAACACAGTGAATCAGATAAGCAAGCAAAACTGTATTATAGATCCAAAACTCACTGATCATTGAATATTAAGTATTATTTTCTTCTACCCACTGAGAAAGAAAGAAATTTAAGGATCACTACAACTATTCTGTCCAGTTCTACTGTTTTCTGACACATTAGGTTCAAGCAGATAACTTGAAATCATTTATTCGGTAAATTTTTTCTTGTCAGAAGTTATCTTCAAACAGATATCATTTCTATTAACGTCATTTCTGCCATTAAGTCTTGATCTATAGCATATACACAGGCCATTCATAAAAATAATTTGACATTCAAAGTTTAGTTGTTTTGACCATACACATAAGTTATAAGAAATGTTTGTGCTCAGTGACTCACTGATTACTTTTTTAAGATTAGGTTTATCTTAAAACTATGTATATGAATACTTGTAGTTATGAATGAGAATTTTACTTGTTGTGAATATTCTTGCAATACTTACTTAAAATTGGCTGGTTCACTAAATGTTCCTGCCAGTAAAGTAATTTGCTGGAATACTGTTGGAAAGCAAATACAGAAGGGGTGTGAATACAGTTGAAGAGAATTCATTTGCAAATCAAATGGATGGTGGAGGAGGAGTTTCATTCAATGAATTCAACAAAGACACTGTCACAATAAATACAAAAACATTTGGCAAGAATAACCTTTGCAAGACTTGCAACCTCTGTTCTGCAAAGGTATTCATATACGTAAAGTTCCTACCTCCATGCAGATTTTTATCTGTACTAACAGATGTAGAATTGGCCTACTGAACAGCTTGCAGAGCCAGATCACTAGACTAATATTAACATTTGAAGCTAGAACTGAAATGGCTTTTGTGAAGAGAAATCGTTGTATGAAATGTTAGCCATTGTATGTAGGATGAGGTAAAGTTATGTAATGTTTTATTCTTATTTTATCCTTTATTAAAAAATGCACCACGTACTACCATTGTTGTCATGAAGGTGTGGGAAAGACACCCCCAAAAGTTGTGAATTCTACATTAGCTACAACTTGCTACAGGATATTTATATTACCACTCTCCTATTCAGGACAACACAGGAAAACTGTCTGTGGCATTAAAAACCAGGAAATTATTTTCTCTTAAAAATCACGAAGAAACTGAGAAACAGCCCTGTTTTCCTCATACTTTATGACAGTAGGGAAGTCTACCCCCCCAGTTATAGTCATTTGCCTCAGGAAAAATTCCTTCTTCTCCACAAAGACTGCATCATTGCTATCTGTCACTAGTTGCTCATAGCTGACCCATCCTAACCATATACTGGTGTTATGCTAAAAAAGTGGATTAGATTAACTCATATTTCTGCAAAGAATATGCACAGTTTAGGCCTGCCACACTACTTACCTTTGCAACATGTTACAGTAATTGGAGCAAGGAGCTTTCTCTTTATCCTGGGCTATACGACAATGGTATCAAAACCCTGACAGGAGATTTTAAATTTATCAAAACAATAAAAAATACATTTCTGTTTTCTGAACTTTTATAAGTCAATCCAGCGATGAAATAATATAGTCACATTTCTCTAATCTTTTCTATGCCCTTCCTGGTTATACCGTAATTGATTAAAAGACCACAACTTTACTTGTGACTTGACCTACTGAGATGCAGTATTTGGGAGGGGGGAGGCTCTCTTAACACGGTACCTAACTTCTTGCCAGACCAATGAACTACTGTATAAGTCTTCCAGTTAATGATGCACCCTTCAATAGTAACAGTAATTCTACAGTCACAAATAACAGTAAATATGAAGTCAAAATACTTTCAATAGGTATGTTTGGGCCTTTCTCAACAGTAACTCTAGAGCATGTATACTCACCCCAAGAGAACAGAGATCTCTATTCCTAGGCAATCATTTTATATTCCATAAAGCTTTCATAAGTTCACAGAATTAACAATATTAACAGAAAAGCCCTGTTTAAGTGTTCCTTTACTAACCAGATCTTCAGATAAGAAATGCTTTTATCATAATATATTAAAAAAACTGTAGATGTTGAATTATCTTTGAATGTACTTCGTAACACTTCACTTCCCCCTGAAACCCTATCAGCTTCACCTGTTTACAATCCATGAGAAGCCAAAAATGAAACTATGAAAATATTTCATTAAAGATATAATTGATAAAGAGAGTTAAGTCATACAAAGCAATAACAAAGAGCAAATCACAGCAAAACATACCAGTGGTACAATCCAGCAAAGCACATCTACATCATCAATAGAAACCTTTTCCTTGACATAATGACTTCAGAATAAAGTAAAAAAGGGTGTGTCTGCCTTGGAATAATTAGATCTCCAAAAAAGTAATGAATATATCAGCCAGAGAGAGAAGCAAAGAGTTAGCCTTTTGGAGGGAATGAATACAAGTGTATGTGATTATCTGTTTACGTGTATACACATTCATATATATACATGTACATATGAATAAGAATTTCTGTTAGGTATGCATAATCTTTAAGGGAAGATAGTAAAAGTCTGCATCCTTTTTTGAGGTACTTAATATTGTAAGAACAAAAAGAACATTAAGAACAAAACAGGAGAGCTGGATCTCAGTTATAATGTCAATTGATCAAGGCACTGTCTTCAGAAACAACTACATTGCTATTTTAATTGAAAGTGAATTAGTTTTGAAGTACTATCAGTATGATTTATTGGATAAAATATGATTCATCTACTTAGTAATAGTATTTAATACTGTTAGATGAGAAGTTGGAAGACTGTTAGATCAGATAAGAAGCTGGAAAAAAAGAAAGGATAAAATAAGGTTGAAATAAGAAAGGTTACATTTACAGTGTTACTTTTTAAGCATACCAGGAAGTGAGTCCTGTTTCTGATGGCTACTGTGGATTATGTATTGCCTTTGGGGCATGGATTTTGGCAATCTATTCTGTATTAGCTTTTCCAGCTGCGGCCATTATTTGGTTCATTACAGATCAGAGCAAAGGTATGCTCATCATTTAGGCTGCATAAATGAAAAAGTTAAGTTCAGATGAAAAACCAAAAAATTAAGAAACTTGACAATATAGATGTATTCAGAGGTAATTTCTGATACAAGAGAAATATACAAGAGAAAAATACAGCTCCCAAAATATCACCAAGAGAGATCTAGCTTAATTATATGCTAGTTAGAATATCATTAACAACAATATACATTAGCTTTTTACAAAGTTATTTTTTATGCAATAGAGAAATTTAGCTTAGCTAGTTATAAGATAGCTTTAATTTATAACACCATATAATTAGTCTAGTTCCTTGTGATTTATTATCTAATACTAGTTAAATCTATATTAGGTGTTAACAAATTAGTCTATGAGCAGTGGAAGTCACAACACCTGGATTCTTAAACCTTTGTGTCTAAATACCCAAAACCTGCCCTATTCCCTGTTCTTACCTCCCAGCCCCTGGGAGTGCCTCTAGTGCCCTTCCATGATGCATCCCCACAGAAAGCTGCGGTGGCAATTCTGAGCTTATGTGCAGGCCGATTTCCTGGCTGGTACACCTGGAGACAGATGCAGCTTATAGAACTGTGAGGAAGAAGAGCTAGTTTCCTAACCCCATTTTGTATCTAGTGGTGGTGATATACCTCCATCTTGCTTTAAATGGCAGGGAGCACACAGGACCACCACAGCTCAGTCTATAGCTAACGGTCCCTAGCCCAGCATGATGCTGCAGGTATTTGTTGAGACAAACCCAACTGGTTAATCCACACCTCACATGAAGAACAGCTAGTATACTGGCATGACATAATCTATAAAAGGTCAATTGTTTTTTGAATATCGTCTCTACCTGAGAAAGTATAAAAGATGGATAAACACCTCACATTATAACAGTTGCGTGGGGTTGTCCTGTGAGTTTCCAGAGAGCAAACCTAGAGATTTTGTGATCCTTCTTATTTCTGCTGAATGCTATTCTCAGACTGATCAGAGCTGCAGCAAATCATGCAACATGAAGAGAACAGATATGATACTTGCTGCTCAAAAGTAGGAAATGACTGAAAGAAAGATTGGCATGGGTTTTTTTTCCTTCCCTAAAACCAAAGAACAAATAAAAGCAAGTTAGAATATAAATAATTAACTGAAAAGTACACCTGCTGAGAATGGACAAGCAGATGAATATTTGAATTATTTTTATTATTAATTTTTATATGAGTAGCTATCCCAAAGTGTGCTAACAAGGTCTTAAAAAAAGTTTGGTACTTGGAGAAAGTAAAATCTGAAGGAAAATGAGGTATGTTGTGTGGAGACCAGAAATTAATAGAGAAGCGATGCAATTAGAGTGATGATTGGCTCTCATCTTGCTAACCGTAGTATATCCATATTCTGCCAGCACAATTTACCTTGATCTTATCTTTCTCTCCTGCCAATTTTCAATTTTAATCACTGTCCTTGCTTTCATTCCTCTTCTTGGATGACCAGGTCATTGTATGGGGAGATTAAAAAATTATGTAGGCTGCAATCCATCAAGTGCCTGCATATACAGAAAGAGTCTTTGAAGTAAGTGAAACAACTCATGCATCATGTTAGACACATACATAAACGCATTTTAGACTGAAGCTTTAGAAAGCTAGTTTCCTGTCATCACTGAAGAGAGAAATAATCTTGCAAACTGTTAAAATAGACCAATTTGACAATTTCAGCATGTAAACTTTTTAAAAATTTAACTATATTCATTTTCAAATAGAAAATATATTTTAAAATAGAAAAAAATATAAAATTGAAATCAAGCAAAACCATTCTTTTTGAAATATTTGTTCTGGCTAATATTTCTAATATTTTTGAGTTAATTAGATTTCAAAATCATAAAGTTTTGAAACTGTAAAATTTTTTGCAAATCTGTTAACTTCTGATAGACTATAATTGGTATCTGTAGAGGCAAAGGAAAAACAAATGCATTGCAAAGCTTGTCTGATATCTTTTAATTAAAAAAAAAGTTGTATATCTGAGTTAGGCAATGACACTTACATGGAAGCCAGCTTCCAGTTGAGTTACAGAGGATAATATAGTCTATACTCACTTTTTCAATGAGAATGCCCAAAGAAGGATTATGGTACATTTGCTCAGTACTGAATTTGAACTAGGTTCTAGAGATGAAAACCTATGAACTAACCTGTTGAGCTATGAAGTCCACTGCTGTGCTGTTTTGCAGAAGTTACAGAAATTAGCAGTGTGACTGAGGGGTCAAAAGATAAGATAGCAGACAGCTGGAAATGCTGGATCAGACAAATATTTTAGACAAGAAAGATATTTCTTAGTCATGTTGTGCTTAAACATGTATTGTACGTCTAGGAAGTATTGGTGACCAATGGGTAACAAATTCTTCTTGTATTGCTATTCTTGAATCTTTGGAGTTCTTAAGGTTTTAAAGTGCATCTATGCTACCTGCTGGGCCATCTTATATCATGATGACTTAGCATTCTTTTTATTTTCAGCAAGACATTAGATAACAAACGCATATAGCATATATAATCAGCAAATTTGACAAATAAGGTTTCATACATTTTATACTTTTTACTTCTCATAACCTCTATGTTTTCTATTGAGAGGTTCCTGCTGTCTTGAAATCCACTCAGTATGTGCATTTCCCAGCTGTAGGTAAATGGCCTGGTCCAAAGTCCACTGAAATACCTAGAAAGGTTCCCAATTATGCCACTAAGTTTTAAATTAATCTCCCCTCAGAAATCAGTAATGTATCTGGGATTCAAGTTCTAAAAGAATAACGTAATCAGGTCTTGACATTTCAGACATCAAAAAGTGGAACGGTCTTGTTTCCTATACCATTCTACTGCATTTTTCTTAGTCTTTCAATATACTTAATTTTTTATTATTACAAACAACAAACTTGAAGTTCTAAATATGAGGTAACTCAGTTCATGCTGAATTTCAAGCCAGACACAAATCAATATCAGAAGTCTCCAATTTAAGAGAGTCAAACTACAGAAATTACTAATTGAAGTTGGCTAGATAAGGAGCAAAATGACTTGAGTCTGAAAAATTAATCTTACTCAATTTGAATGCGAACAAATGCAGAATTCCTGTAAGACCAAAGCTCTAATGCTATCTGGAGTTTGCATTCCGAAGAACTGGAAACACAGAAGGTCCACAGTATGCTTTTCAAACAGAATGTTAAGAATAAGCAGTGAATCTACAATGCACTGAAGAAGAAATAATTAAAAAGAATAGGTCAGAAAGCATTGCAGAAAAGTGAAATGAACAAAATACTAATGAACTGGATTTTGCAAAGGAAATGAAACAACATAAATGAAAGGATTTTTTTTTGGTTTATAGAGTGAAGGACAACAGGGAACTAAGTACTCTGAAAACACAGCAGAGGTAACGATAATCTTGGTATGACTTAAATGCAGAGTAATTAAGAACATATAAAGACAGAACCAGAGGGAGCCACCTAAGTTATTGAAATCAGTCCCCTTCGACCACAGTAAAGACAAGTAGTAAATATTTAGTTCAAGATGTTCCACAGAACATATACCTTGCATTCAATAATGCTTTGCAGCTACACATTTTTTCCATACCTTATAACAAAGTTCAGATCAAGTTAAAAACTAACAGCTGAAACTATTATATGGCACAGCAGAAAAAAATAATCAAGAGCATCCCTACCATATTATAGGATTGGGCAAAATCCCAGACAATCATAGAAAATGTAATCCCCACCTAGATAGGAAGACAACATTCCTCCCATTTCCCCGTTCAATCTCTGTGTGTTTTTTATCAGTCTGACCTGGAGAAAATTTTCTACGTGATGTAAAATGCCTAAATCAGTGTAACTCGAGATTTGAGTTTTAGACACACCAACCAGAAACTAGATAAAGCATCTAGATGCAAGAGGAGCATTGATGTACTGCCACATAACACTACTGGAGATAGGGAGGTTAATACAAGAACTGTAAAGTTGATAAGAAGTTATTAAAAATGGAAATAGCTACACTGGATATTGAGGATGGACAGAAGGACCCTCAAAGGTGGAGGTCCTGAAAGATTGATCTTGGGGGACCTAGGCAGAAAAGTAAAAAATGAATGTGTTCATGAAATTCATAGATCATGCAGATTTGGAAGTATTACCAGTACTAATACATCTTAATGTCCTGTCAATTTGCTGTATTCTCAGTGTCACTTTGAGGTCCTGATGCCCTGACTGCCTGCAAGAACATGTGTATTAGTTTGCTTCTGGGCTTCTTTCCCAGAACAAGCTGACTAATCTAGTTTGTGGTAGGTTCTGCTCCAGACACACAGCTTGGATGTGGCTGCACCACATTTGGCCACAGTAAGATCATAGGAGGTCTGTGCTTTCAAATGCTTACAACACAAACCCTTTGACATGTTATTAAAAACACTACATCAGTGGGCTGTGATACAGCCCTCTCATTATTCCAGGCACTTTGCATAGAAAAAAAACATACAAAAATAAGTTGTTTTTTTTTTTTCTCAGGGCTACAGGCATATTAAGCAGACCCATGCTAAGTGTTACATCCATGTAGATGTAACCACTCTGCTTCAAGGGGTGTTAGTTTTTAGAAAGGTGGACACAAGATAGTTTGCACCAACTTGCCCAGAGACCAAACTTCTTTCACTGTGCACAGGGCAAAAATAATATAAAAAACTATGAGATAACTTTTTTTTAATTTGAAGTAAAAGAAAATTGAGGAAGTGTAAGTGTATAATTTTGTAATTTATTTTTTGTTAATTATAAGAAATTCTGCTGGAGTTTGGGATTTATGAGTTGAAAGCTAATGGAGATTAAAAACTGGAGATTAGCTTATTGCAAGATGAATAAAAACTGCCAGTGAGTGACATACTTGCAAGAAAGACTATTGTGACTTCAGGATAAATTGAGTATGGAGCAATACACTAGTAACATCTTATTTGGATTTCAGGATTTAGTCCTGCAGTATTCTTTTGCTGAAATACTTGTAATTAGTGAGAATCACATATTTTTATTATTTCTATTAAAAACAGTAAAAAAAAAAATCCAGTACTTCGACCAACTCTAGAGGCAGTTACCACACAAATTCCCATTAATGCTGACAACACATCAATAGATTAGAATCACAGAATGGTTTGGGTTGGACAGAAACTTTAAAGATCATCTAGTCCAACCGCCCTGCCATGGGCAGGGACACCTTCCACTAGATCAGGTTGCTCAAAGCTCTGTCCAGCCTGACTTTGAACATGTCCAACAAGGGGGCATCCACAACTTCTCTGCACAACCTCTTCCAGTGTCTCACGACTCTCACCATAAAAAAATTATTCCTCATATCCAATCTAAATGTAACATCTCCTTTTCAATATTAGATAATTAGAGAGTACTCCATAAAGTAATGTAAGACTCCTTTTTTGTGTGAACTGCTAAGGATTTTCAGACAAGATACAGCATTAAAAAAATAGAATTTTTAAGTGTCAGATATTACCTGCTTCCATTTTGTTCCCTTCTCTAGTAATAGTACCCCTGGAAACATGACTTCTTTTGATGCCCATAGAGATTGAAAAGATCAGATAAACTCTGCACGCTCTAAATAAAATTCAATTATTTTTATTTGCAGTAAGTGACAAACCATGTTATTGATGCTGGAATCACTGAAGGATTTCCCTTAAGAAATTACGCTTTTTGCCACCCGAGACAAATACACTCTATTTTCTGGAACCATTACTTTAGTATCATACAACCCTAGAATGGTTTCCATTGGAAGGGACCTTAAAGCTCACCTAGTTCCACCCCCCCTGCCACGGGCAGGGACACCTTCCACTAGACCAGGTTGCTCAAAGCCTCATCCAACCTGGCCTGCAACACTGCCAGGGACGGGGCATCCACAACGTCTCTGGGCAACTTGTTCCTGTGTCTCACCACCTTCACAGTAAAGAACTTCTTCCTTACATCTCATCTAAATCTACCCTCTTTCAGTTTAAAGCCATTACCCCTTGGCCTATCACTACATGCCCTTGTAAGAAGTCTCTCTCTGGCTTTCTTGTAAGACCCCGTTTAGCTACGGGAAGGCTGCTATAAGGTCTCCCCGGAGCCTTCTCTTCTTCAGGCTGAACAACCCCAACTCTCTCAGCCTGTCTTTGTGGGAGAGGTGCTCCAGCCCTCTGATCATCTTCGTGGCCCTCCTGCAGACTCGCTCCAACAGGTCCCTGTCCTTATGTTGGGGGACCCAGAGCTGAACACAGCACTCCAGGTGGGGTCTTACAAGAGCGGAGTACAGGGGGAGAATCACCTCCCCTGACCTACTGGTCACACTTCTTCTGACACAGCCCAGGATACAGTTGGCTTTCTGGGCTGCAAACGCACATTGCTGGCTCATATTTAGTTTTTCATTCACTAGTACCCCCAAGTCCTTCTCCGCAGGGCTGCTCTCAATCCACTCATTGCCCAGCCTGTATTTGTGCTTGGATTGCCCCGACCCATGTGCAGGACCTTGCACTTGGCCTTGTTGAACCTCATGAGGTTTGCACGGGCCCACCTCTCAAGCCTGTCAAGGTCCCTCTGGATGACATCCCTTCCCTCCAGCTTGTTGACCGCACCACACAGCTTGGTGTTGTCAGCAAACTGGCTGAGCGTGTACTCAATCCCACTGTCCATGCTGCCGACAAAGACGTTAAAGAGTGCTGGTCCCAATACCGACCCTTGAGGATCACCACTCGTCACTGGTTGCCACTTGGACATCAAGCCATTGAATGCAACTCTTTGAGTGCAACCATCCAGCCAATTCCTTATCCACCGAGCGGTCCATCCATCAAATCCATGTCTCCAATTTAGAGACAAGGATGTTGTGTGGGACAGTGTCAAATTCTTTGGACAAGTCCAGGTAGATGATATCTGTTGTTCTTCCCTTACCCACCAACGCTGTGACCCCATCATAGAAGGCCACCAAATTTGTCAGGCACGATTTGCCCTTAGTGAAGCCGTGTTGGCTGTCACCAATCACCTCCTTATCTTCCATGTGCCTTAGTATAGTTTCCAGGAGGATCCGCTCCATGATCTTGCCAGGCACAGAGGTGAGGCTGACTGGCCTGTAGTTCCCCAGGTCTTCCTTTTTTCCCTTTTTAAAAATGGGGGTTATGTTCTCCCTTTTCCAGTCGGTGGGAACTTCCCCGGACTGCCACAACTTCTCAAATACAATGGAGAGTGGGTTAGCCTCTTCATCCACCAGTTCCCTCAGGACCCGCGGATACATCTCATCAGGTCCCACGGACTTGTGCACCTTCAGGTTCCTTAGATGGTCTCGAACCTGATCTTCTCCTACTGTCAGCAGTTCTTCATTCTCCCAGTCCCTGCCTTTGCCTTCTGCATCTTGGCCTAGCACTTGCTCATGAAGACTGAAGCAAAAAAGTCATTGAGTACCTCAGCCTTCTCCATGTCCTGGGTAACCAGGTCCCCTGTTTCCTTCCGGACCCACATTTTCCCTATTCTTCCTTTTATCACTGATATACCTATAGAAGCTTTTCTTGCTGCTCTTGACATCCTTGGCCAGATTTAATTCTATCAGGGCTTTAGCTTTCCTAATTTGATCCCTGGCTGCTCGGACAATTTCTCTGTATTCCTTCCAGGCTACCTGTGTGAGGGACTGAACTGTCATGTCCAGCCATTTGTCTCAAAGATTGTTTGCTGTGAGAGACTGAACTGTGATCTCGAGCCATTTGTCTCTGGGATGGCTTGCTTAAGCAGGACACTCCTCTGTCTGATAAGGACAATTACCAGGCCAGAGGCATCCGGGGGAGGAGACAGGCTGGAGGTGGCAAAGCAGGCAGGAATGTGGAGACTACCATTGTCATGGAAACTGTAGTCCTTCAGGTAAGGTACTGGTTGCTGGTGTTGATCACATGAAGGTCATGTGATAGATGAAACCTGCAGCGTGTGATCAGTGCATGAACAGTATGTATGTGCATGCATCAGACTATGCCCTATAAAAATCCATGGAGACAAGCTGTGGTGTGCACCCATCACTGAAGGATTGAAGACTGAGGACTAATGGGATGCTACTGAATCCATAGTGGTGACTATTCTTGCAACTCTAACCTGACTGCTTGCTTGATTTCTGCCTTTTCCTTCTATTCTATCCTATCGCTACTATTTGCTACTTTTGATAATAAAAGCTGTCTTGGGTATATGGCATTTGACCTCGTTTGTGTCTTAATCTCGCTCTTGGGATCATATTGAAACCTCCCCCTGTGTTGGATCGGGAAAACCTGTCCTTGCTTCCACCCTCTGTAGGCTTCCTTTTTGTGTTTGAGTTTGTCCAGGAGCTCCTTGGTCATCCACGCAGGCCTCCTGGCTTTTTTGCCTGACTTCCTCTTTGTTGGGATGCATCGCTCCTGAGCTTGGAGCAGGTGATCCTTGAATATTAACCAGCTTTCTTGGGTCCCTCTTCCCTCCAGGGCTGTATCTCATAGCACTCTACCAAGCAGATGCCTGAAGAGGCCAAAGCCTGCTCTCCTGAAGTCCAGGGTAGCGAGTTGCTGCGTGCCCTCCTCGCTGCCCTAAGGACCTTGAACTCCCCCCATTTCATGGAGTGGTTGAAGTCCCCATGAGGACCAGGGCTTGCGAACATGAGGCTGCTCCTATCTGTCTATAGAGGACCTTATCCACTAGGTCTTCCTGGTCGGGTGGCCTGTAGCAGACCCCCACTCTAACATCACCTGTCCCTGCCCTCCCTTTAATCCTGACCCATAAGCTCTCTGTTGGCTCCTCATCCATCCCCAGGCGGAGCTCCATGCACTCCAGCTGATCATTGACATATCCCTCCTTAAAGTCCTTTTAAAGAATTGGAGTGTTACACTGCACATTGAGTCCCTTGCGTGGAAAATGCTTTCAGAGTTGAGACAGTAGATCTTTTAATGTGTATTTTGCTGTCAAAGTTGGAGTAACACTTGGTCCTTGCTATAAAAGACTATCACTATCACTTCGTGTGATACACTCTATGTGTGTGTTATACCTACCCCTCTAGACAGGTACAAATAGTAGAACAGAGAGATAGTGCAATCAACAAGACTATCTTGGCAGCAGAAAATAACTCCATTCTAGATTGTAACATTCCTGGGCACTACTATCACACATCTCTGTTTCCTTACATTATGCTATGTATCCCTAGAAACAACTACAGAAACAATTTATATAGTTCATTAAATATTTTTCAGTATGAATATGTTCTTGCCATTTTTGTTTTGCTCTCAGAAACTGTCCTAGGTTACATCTCCCTTCTCAACTCTATGTGGCTTAAAAGAAATGATACAAAACTGAGTCCTCAGTTAAGAAAGGTAATAGATAGTCCCATGGTTCGCTTCAAGTTGACAAGTCACCTGGGACAACCTGAAGCTGTTTCTAAACAAAAACAGACTTCACAAATTAGTATTAAAAAAATGTGGTATTTGTACCTCAGTCATAATTTTCTCATAGCCTGTGGCTATAGGGTGCCTTCTTTAGAAAATTCTCTACAGAACAGTGGATACTGATGCTGTTTAGAAGAGGCACAACAAAGTCTTCTGTAACCTGAAATACTCGTTTGGGAAACCTCCTACACTAGTAAAATCCTGAAATGTAGTGATATGATACCAGAATGTTTTTTTCTCTTTAACTTACAAGTTTCAGTGACTTTAAAGGTCTGAATAGCATGGCAAGCTTATCTGATGGATAGTACAGCCAGTAGCTTTTTTATGTAATGTGGCAGGTTTGACTCTATATTGATGAATTCAGCTTATACTGCACTTACTTAAAATAGTATCGGTAGAAAACTTTTCCTGTTACCTAACAGTAACTTGCTTTAAATCAGTGTAAACTCATTACTTACAACGCATCGCTGCGCTCCAGTAACTGGAAACTAGACTTCATGTCTGCACAGACAGAAAAACTATTAAAAAAAGGTCCTTCTCCCAAAATAGTCACCAGTTAGGAGTTTTGAGCCTGAGAGAGAAGTCTTCAAAACCGCAGAAAAAATCAACTTACTGGTCAGGAAAATAATCAAATATTAGGAATCTGAATGTAGATAACACAAAATATAAACAGTTGCAGCTACTTGTTTTTATAAAGTACAGATGCCTTGTAGGTATAGAAGACTGAAGTCAAATAATTAATTTGGCCTAATATCTCTTACATGATGTGTTATCCACACGATGTACACTACTGTTTCATGTAGACTATGAATATATGCACATTCTGAAGAATATAAATATACATAAATATATAGACATTCTGACACATGTGCATACCTAGGTGTTCTCTCTCTCCACTTTCATCTCCTTTCATCCATCTCTCTCATCACAAATGCACACACACCTCAGCCCAAATGAAATAATTCTCACTGCTTGAGTTGGCTACAGTCTCGAGTTCAAACTAGTGATTTCTTTTTTCTTCTGTGTTCACATCTATATTTTTTCTCTACAGGATTTAAAGCTTGAGAAGCATGAAAGACAGAATGAAAATAAATTTGAATTCTATATTACAATAAATGTGAATATCAAAAGATTCTTTCACAGCTGTGTGACTGCTGGCATTTGTAAAGAGTCAAAGAATCCTGGAATATAAAAAGGCAGAAACACAGCTGGTTTTTCAATCAAGTGTATGGAGAAAAAGAAAAAGAAAAAATCTATAGGAACAGCAAGAAGGTCTAGGGGTGGGTGACAGGTAAAACCTATTTCCTTAATTCAAACAGTCATTTCTAGAATCACTTGAGCAGGGGGTTGATATGAAAGATTGACATATTCAGTTCTACTCTTTAAACTGTGGTTTGCATTTTACCAGTGGTATAAGGAAGAAGATGAAAGATGTCCTTCCTTATTCCTTACTTAATTGAAGTGTCTATTTAGGATGACATTTAATAAAAAAAAGATAAAATTTTTGTGTAAGTTATTATTTGTGTTACCAGAGTATCTAGGATTTCTAGTCATAAACCAGAACCTCGCTGTGATAGCGATTCAGGTGCTGAGAAATTACTTTCTCTGACTGTAAGCATGTGCCACATTCTGCAATGCTAATAGGCAGAATGGGACAGGACTTCTTCTTTAATCCCCCCAGTAAATTCCTGCCTGTTGTTCAAAAACTGTAGCAAAAAAGGTCATCCATTGCTAGAAAGTTTCTAGCTTAAGAGGAACAACTGAACACAAAGATTTAGTGAGATGATACTGTTTAGTCTGCCCTATCAGCAACCTAATAATAACTAATACTCTCCTGCGAACAAATGTTGAAATTAATATAAAACATAATTTTGGATGCAAAAGGAAGTAAGTTTTCACTATAAGGGAAACTACTCACAAAAGGGCGATGCCTATGGTCTATTTTATAATCTCTCATTATTTCATCCTTTCCATTTCCCTACCTCTTCTAATGCTCGAGTCATCCTCTCTTTTCATGCATTCACCACCTTTCAGGCCTGTACCAATTACAATACCTCGTCTTGCATGTGTTCCTGAGCAAACCTATGCTCAACATCGGCTGTCTTGCCTATGTCAGTAACCAATTTCTACTCTGAAGTTTTCAACAGGACTTGTAGTTACTTAGATATAGATTTACCACAGATTGCAAAAAATTTGGATATCTCCATTTTTGGAGCCTGATCATAGCCATTAGAAAAACTGTTCCCTTTTGATTAAGTCTAGTAATACTAAAAGAAAGATTCTCCTTTCTTAGTCAAGAATAAAGGAGGTACAAGACCGTTTGGATCTCCTATATTAGAGAGGAAACAAGATGCTTGCTGGTTTTTGGAATTAATCCTGAATATAGCTGAAGTATTAGGTTTGTTTCTGTACTCTTACACAAATATGCATACAAAAACATACACACAGTAACAACCACCTCAGTGAGTGGGTTTTCATACTACAGTAGCTGTTAAACAAAGTATAACCACAAATCAGAAACCTTATAAATATGGCATACTGATAGCTGAAGAGCTGAATCTGAAAGCAATGTTGTTTTGTATGGCAGCTGATGACTTAAAATATACAAAAGACCATAAATAATACTGAAGCCTTTCTTAAGATTCTTTTTTATATGTTATAGGCTATCATAGCTGGAGGAAATGCTATTCATTTGAAGCCTGCCAGATATTTGTTAGAACTGTTTATGTTTACTTGTTAGTTTATTTCTATCTTTAAATAGATCATCTATTAAATTTTTTTTATGAATAACTAATTTATTTTTTAATGTTTCCTATTTGCTGCCTCTTAGACAACTACAGAAAGACAGATATGCACACAAACGATTTTATTTTGGGGGGAAAAGATTGGATAAAATTTAGTTATGGATGCAAGTGGTAGAGATCTTCAGATTCTCACAATTCACCCATTTTGGTTCGGTCTCCTCTCTGTTGAAGTGCTTCTAAGCCAGCAGAATGTCGGTAGCTCACAAAAACATATTTTTATTGCGGTGAAGAAATGGTATTTTCTCGTGTGCGTGTCAAATAGAAGTGTATCATATGGAAATAGCATAGTTGCTAGAATATAAAGGTAAATGTCAATTGGAAGAGAGAATATTTGATCTGAATCTTTTGTGGACAGTTTGCCCTTTGGATAAGCAGCGACCATAATTATGAAAAAACGGAGAATGCTTTGCATATACTTTGCTTTTTCCGCATAGACCAGTATAATGTTTTCCAGCAGAGTAAGCTGACTGTGTTTGTCCCTAAAACTAAACAGACTAAATGCAGTTGAGCCATGGGGTGATAGTGTCATTTGAGATTGAGCTTACCTATGGTAAAAGTGTCATTTAAGCAGTTACCTTGGTTTGTTAAATAACCCATCCCAAATATTATACAAGTGTAATTAGAACAGTTATTCTTTGGAAAAGATTTTAAGGAATTTTCTGTCATAGCTGTAACAATCTACAATAAATAAATACATATCTCTAATGAGTTGAAAAAGTGAAAGGTCAGAGGCTGAGCTTTTGAAAGTCTAAGGAACATGTCTAGTTATTGGAATCCCAACCTTTGACATCACATAGTCAGCTGATTTTGTATCTTTAAATAATACTTTAAAAAAGCCAAAAAAAATTGTAGGAGCTTTTCATATGAGAAATAAAATAGGACCATATCCAAAAAATTTCTTTGTAGCAAACCCTCAGAATTGTTATTTATTTTTTATTTTATATTCAATTTTTGAAGTCTTACTTAAAGTCTAAATCCCGAATCAGCTTTTATGAAACTGGCTACAGCAACCTAATCTGCTCTTAGTGGGCACATCATTTGAAGGTAGTAATGCCAGAAGAGAAGCTGCCTTTTTAGAAATGCTTGCATTTTGGCTAACTGCTTTTTTCCCTTGTCCAACTCTAAGTGGTAAACTCTTTAAACTTGCATTCAGCTCTAGAGAAAAAAAATCTTTATTCTTTTGTTTCTGAAATCTTACAAGTTATATAAAACAACACTGACACTTCTATCACAATGTGTTGTCCTCAGTAATGCTTCAGAAGAACGTTAAAATACTGTGAAAATTCACCTGGAATTAATTTCTATACCTTACCTAGGTATCAATTCAGGGCAGGAAAAGTAAAGCTGATTTATTCTCCCCCTCCCATACAAACCACCCTCTCCAGTGAGTGCCTTAGGTGCCTTGTCAATTAAATACCCAAACTTAGCGTGCTCCACAGAAATAGGCATCTCAAGCTCAATATCCCTCTCTTTGTGGGTTTTTATAAAGATAATAAATTTTAAACAGACTAGAAATGTAAAACGTATGTGTGAATAAACCAAGCAGTCATACCACTTCATAACTGTATACAGCACAAATTATCACTAAAGATTCATTTTGTCCACAGAAAAAAAGAAGTAATCTCACTATTCATTAGCAATTCAGTGCTCAGTAAGCAGGCAATAAGAGTTTGCCTTCAGTAGTTCTGCTGTAAGTTTTTATGACCGTCGTCAGCACTATTAGTCTTAGACTGATCCTGCAGTCCATGCATGCCCTGCACTCACACTGAAGTCACCGTGAGCAAGAGGCACAAACACCTCTAGATCAGACTCCTTAGTGCCACATGGATAATGGATAGAATATCCAGGGAAAGTTTCTAATTTTTATGTTTATTACATTATACACAAATCATCACATTTACCCACCTTTGTGAGCAACTGCAAATAAGACAAATATTGCTTTAACACAATGTTTTTAAAAGAGAGTAAGTAGTCCAGGGAGGATATTTAGCTGTGTGCTTCAGTGTTAGCTGTGTTTTACAACACAGCATATTTATGGTGAAAGTACAGTGATATTACTAATGCTTTTCATGCCGATTTAATCCACACTATATTGCATTTGTAACAAGAAGCAGCAGTATTCTTGCCCCACAGAGTTGATAGAGCTGCCTAGTAATTGTGCTATTCTAATGCTGAATAACTGATCTTTAGTATTATCCCTTTAACTAGGGGATAAATTTCATAATACAACTGTGGGGATAGCAATGGACTTAATAGCAGATGAATTAGCCCTCTATAATTTTTTCTATTGTCATTTTCCTTCTATTGGTTAGAAACAACCTAACAGAAATACATTACAAGGCACAAAACATGAGCAGATTGCCCATCTAGCAACTGCTTATGTAACTTGTGAAATATTTATACTGAGATCTTCTCATTCTTCATTTTCACATATTTTGATTTTGCTATTTCTCTATTCCAGAAAAAATGAAAGTGCCATGCTTTGAGTTCAGATTTCTTTTTTCTTTCTTTAAACTTACTTTTGAGTTTTCTGACATTTTCAGGAAACTAGGCTGACAGTTACACATAATCAGTAATTCATTTAAAATAATTGTCTTTAAAATTATCTTCGGTTTCTGTTACGTCTTTTAGTTAAACAAGAATTGTAAATACTATTAATATGATTTTTCAAACTGAGATTTAAACTAACTGATTTGCAATCTCTTTAACTACTGCTCTGTTACATCAAAGGATCATTAAACCTGCCGTCAAAATACAACCACCTCTTGGTGAAACAGAAATAATAAACAACAGATACAACACAAAAAGGAAGAACATAGACAAAACTACAGGAAAGATTTCTATAGGCAATGTAGCCTTAAAGACAGGATCGTAACCAAATTAGCCTGTCTGTGTGAAGCGCCTTAAGAAACAGGTGACAGGAAATATGGGTGTTGTAAGGGCTATATGCCAAGATGCCCTGAGGCAGAACCTTCTAGGAGTAACGGACATGCAAGGTTGAAAAAGATTGTTGTGTTTCATTGGTTTGTTTATAACATATTAATGGATCTAAGGGAATGAGCCTTGTGCAGCTGCAGCTTTGTGTGAACAAAGAACTGCTTCAATTTTGATATTTTGTTTAAATTTCTGAAAAACTAATAGAAAAGAAACTTCAATGTCATAGCTAACTCTCCCTTGGAGTCTGGGAAAACCACTTTGAGAGTGGTGTTGGTCAGAAGTCAAAGTACAAACAGATGGAGACCACCACAAAAAGTGTCATAACACTTAAAATTTCACACTTTTCTTACCAAATGAATACTTACCAGACAACCTTCCTGAATTTAGAGGACATGACATATTCATAGTCCTTGCAGTCATATGCAGCAAAGTTGGGAGTTGTACTTAAGCTATTATGGGTGTACTTAATTACCTTAAATGAAATACTAATCTCTTTAGGAATAATAGGGCTGCACATGGAACAAAACTGGACTGCATAACATTGATGATTAGTCCTCCAGTGATTGACGTGTCATTTGATTGTTTTAACAGCATAAATATTCTCCTATATCCAGTATTGCTTCTTAATACATGAAGTTTGGAATTGTGTGACTAATACTGCCATTAGCTAGATTTAGGATTCCTGATTATTTGGGACTATACACAAATTGCTTTGTAGCAGTTCAGTTGCAATATTAATGCAGCAAATGATCATTGAAATGCAGAGCAGCAGCAAAATGCAAACGCAGCCATTTGTTTTCCAGCCAATATGATATAAGTGTAATTCATAACACTGTAATGAGGTCTGCTTACTTCCTGTCCTTTTTGAAGTCTCTACACCTTCTCAAGGGCAAAATTGTTTTCTAAATAGAATCTACCTGCATTCAGTCTTTTCTGTTGAAGTACTCCATAAGAATGAATTAAAAGAGCTCTTATTCATACATAGACCTCATCTTCATAATATTTTCATGTTATCTAGAAGACTGTAGCCTTCTAAATCCAAAAACATCTCACAAAGTCACGCACTAATTTCTTAAGGGTCAGGAAGTTTCTTAATGTCAGAAAAATTTAAAATGCAATTACCAACAAAAAATAAATAATTAAGATACTGTATGTGAGTATGTATGTGATGGAATAACAGGTTATGCTACTATTTTAGCTTACCTAGCCACATCAGCATTGATGCAGAGAGGAAGGCTAGCACTGAGCAACTGGAGTGTTTGCTGGTTAAAAAACAAACAGAAAAAAAACCCTATCCCCTCCGCCAGCAAAAAAAGACAAGCATCCCAGCTTGTCAAACTACCATCTTTAATGAGTGCTAAAGTAATTTTATGAAATAAATGCAATGAAAGGAAATAAAAAGAAGCCATTTCTGATATTCTAGGTCTCTTATTTGTAATGTCTTCCATTCTAATAATGCTTCTCCTGACAACAAGTGTTACTTAAGCTCTTTTGGTGTCAGCTACTGGCATTCAGGTACCTCTTCTAAGAAAAGTGCTTAGGAAACTAGGTGTACGGCATCCAGAGTACTGAAAAGCTGACTATCCTCTTTAATATGCTGTAGCTTTATCTACTGCTCTCAAATCTATCTGCTGGCTCTTTCTTTGTGTCAGGATATAGATAACAGGCAAAGATGGCCTATGAAGACACGACAGACACATACACACACGCTTGCTGAAAGTGGACTGATTTCAGCCTGGCTTAGGCAAAACCAATTTTTTTATCCCTTACTTATCCTGCATCTTGCCAATTCATTGCTGACCAGTGGCCTTTGATTTTCATAGTTCTACTTTGAGATACAGTGAGTCTCAAAGCTTCTGTACAATGTTGGAATTGTTCATTGCAACACTGAATCCATTGATAGTTCTTGAAAGTAGTCAAAAAGGACTTTTGGTGCCAGAATGAAACTATTATTAGGAATAAATTTTCAGTTAAAATGCAGTACTTCCCTCAAATTTCTGGCACCTGAGTGATCACATGTTTTCAACAGCCAAAAGAAGTCTTCCTCTTATTTTTGTAGTATCTTAAAGGTCTCATATAGTATGATTTTTAAATATAACAACAGGTTTGTCACAATAATTGACAAATGTATTCACATATTCCAATGTATGTTTACATGCCTATTCAAACAAAAGGAAACCAAAGTTTCTCTACTTCTGTAACATGTGCTTTTCTTTAGGATCTGTTATATTCAATATTGGTTAGCTGTTATTAAATAAAGTTAACATTATTTATCATAGAACTATGATTGGTATATTAGATGTATGTAACCAAGTACTGTCTCAGCTATTTTGTTCTTCTCCCCTCTATTGAAATAAGTATGAAACAAGCTATGATTAGGAAAAAAACCCTAGAATCAACATTAGCAAGTAATCATGCAGATTCAAACAAATGCTCTAATTTCCCAGATCATTCATACATATACACTCACCAACACCCAGCTCTTTCTATAGCAAGGAAAGTTTTTCATCAAAGCCTAGAAAAGAAACCTTCAAACTGCCTCTGTCTCTACACTCATTTTCCCTTTTGGAAAGCATTCTATCTTTTCTGTCTGATTCCCCCCCCCCCCCCCCCGCCTTTTTTTCAATTTAATAACATTATTTTACATTTTACATAAACATTGTTCATGCTTATGCAATAAAATTAACTATAAATGAAGAACATTTGGAAAAATAGGTTTTGCTGTGGAATTATAAAATTGTACTAAGCAGTAAATGACAAATGCTGTTTCACCCACACACATGCATGGACATACACATACATATAGGCCATCATAATGACTCAGAAAATTTTGACTTTTGAAGGAGACAGTTCCTTACAAATCCTCCATTTCCATATGTCTGTTTTCACTCCATATTTACCAGATGTCACAACTTCACTTTTATTCATGTATCACAAAACAGATTCAATGCTGTTCTTTTCTATAATCCTAAAACAGATTTAAGGATGACAGGTGGAAAAAATAATTTTAGTAATCCCTTCATTACCTACATTCTTGTCACCTTAGAAAGTGGTAGAGGAATGTTTAAAGTTTTGTCCCAGCTAAACAATCCTTTGGAAAACTTTCATCCCTGCTGCTAATGTATTGGTTTAACCCCTTCTATTTCGATCAAGCTAAATTAAGCCTCCTGTTCTTGAAGTGCAGTAGCACTGCAACAGTTGTCTTAATTTCATTTTTGCTGTCTGAGCGCAACAGAAAGGCCCGTGTAATCCATCCAGAAGGCACCGATTCACTTGTAATGGCAGATGTAGCTGAAAGCAGGAAGAGCCCTTCCACAACTTAGAATTTGCTCTCTGAATTCAACATGTGCTGGATGTGCCAGGAATAGACAAGAAAAACCATGCTGGGCTTATCAACTTTTTTTTTTTTTTTTTCCCCCACACAGGTATACATTATATTAAATGTGAATGTGGCATTTAGTGTTTAACCTACATTTCACATCAAAGATCAAAGGTGAAATGTAAATGTAATGCACAACGTTGTCAAGTGACCTGCCTCATTACAGTGGCAAGTGATCCTCTTTGGAAATTCCCTGGACTGGCAAAATATCCTCCAACCCACAGACAAACATACCTATTTCTTCATGAACCATCAAAAGTAAGTAATGCATGTTTTTTATTCAGAAGTGGCCTGCTTTGACTCGTATTTTATTTTCTTTGCATATCAAAAAGTTCATTCTATCACAATCACTATTAACAGCAGGACTAGTGAGGAAGAATAGACCTTCTTATCTTCTCACCACCAATTTCCTTAATAGAATCAGCAGAATATTAGATCAAATGCTGCCATATCCAGCAGAAAGTATACGTTTCCTGACTTTCCCTTTTGCCTAATTTGAAGAATTTGGGTAGTATTTCCTTTTCTTCTTTCCCCTCTTGCTTACCTTGCTCTCTGCATCCCAAACACCTTTTCTGACATTAACAGAGCAGAGTACTCCTCTATCCAGGTCTTTCCTTTTGTCCCAAGAAGCAAAAACTACTCATTGCTGCTCTGTGCTTTGTGGATTTCTTTACCATGAGTACAGTTGGTTCAGAATACTTTCAAACCTACTTCACAGTAGTATAAATAGTTTCACAGCATAGAGGCAAAACTGAGCTTTGCCCTGTGTCCTGGTTTCAGCTGGGATAGAGTTAACTTTCTTCCCTGTAGCTGCTATAGTGTTATGGTTGGGGTTCAGTATGAGAAGAATGTTGATAACACACTGATGTTTTCAGTTGTTGCTAAGTAGTGTTTAGTCTAAAGTCAAGGATTTTTCAGCTTCTCATGCCCAGCCAGCAATAAGGCTGGAGGGGCAAAAAGAGTTGGGAGGGGACACAGCCAGGGCAGCTGACCCAAACTGGCCAAAGGGGTATTCCAGACCATTTGACATCATGCCCAGTATATAAACTGAGGGAAGTTTGCCTTGGGGGGTGGTCACTGCTTGGCAACTAAGTGGGTGTCGGTTGGCGGGTGGCGAGCAATTGCATTGTGCATCACTTGTTTTGTATATTCCAATCCTTTTATCATTATTACTGTCATTTTATTTATTGTTATTATCATCATTATTAGTTTCTTCCTTTCTGTTCTGTTAAACTGTTCTTATCTCTACCCATGAGTTTTACTTTTATTCCCTGATTCTCTCCCCCATCCCACTGGGTGGGGGGGAAGTGAGTGAGCGGCTGCGTGGTGCCTAGTTGCTGGCTGGGGTTAAAACACGACACCCTGAAAACATAGCCCCTCTCAAAGCCTTCTGCAGGTCCCCATCCACTTGCTGTAAGAAAGTGGCTATGTAGTTAGAAATATATGAAGCCTACTTTTAACTGAAATTGCCCTGTCAAGAAAAGGAATTGCATAGGATGAATTTTAAAATATGAAGCCCAGAATTTTTTTGTTTTATGGAAGATTATTTGTTTAATCCCTATTAAATCCTACAGTGCATTTTTCTAAGGCAGCTAACCAGCATAATAATAGCTAAAGCGAGCATAAATGAACAGAGAAAGAATAAGGTATTATATTCTATTCATTTGCTTTAAGATGGACTACGTTTTTGAGTAGGAGGAAGAACATTTACAGGAAGATGGGCTCACTATCACAGTATATAAATAGCCCTAGCTGAGGATGTAACAATTGCTTTGCCTCTTCCAACACAGAGCAGAGGCAGTAACTAGAATTGAGCTGACTACAGAACTGGAATATTTTGCAGCTTAGATTTCTTCAATAAGGCTAAGCCAGCTCAAAAGATTTCACTGCTGCTCTAACACACAAGCCTTTGATGTTCCCTCATCTTTACATCATAGAAGGAGCTCAAAGGGTTAATTAAAATTTAATGATATCGGCAGTACTTTGAAAAAGTTATGAACTTGGGTGAGATCAATCACTTTCTTGGACTGCCTGACTTCAAAGCAGACATTATGCAAAGGAAAAAAAAAAAATAAAAAATCTCTCATTCTGCATTGAATTCATAAGCAAGGATTTCCTCATTAGCGGTCTGTGCACGAAGGAGATTCCAAGTTCAAACTGGAAAGAGGTGAGGTGCCAAAAAAATGGTTAATCAGAATTTCATGCCTTTGATGCTGATCACATGTTGAATGAATGCATCACTGCAAACCAGGGGACACTTGAACAGTCCCAAAATAGGAAGTCAAGGATTAAGGGATGAACAATTTTTTTCGAATTCACAACTTGTTTGCAGAGATTTAGCTAAAACCTCATTAGCTTGTTTATTCACTCTCAGTGACATTCGGTAAAATGTCAACTGAAATAACAAAAGTAAACTTTTAAAAAATGTACACATTTCTGGTTTGCATCTGTATTTTTATTTGTTTACCATCTACATTTTAGTTGAGCTGACAGCTTTCACTTTCTGCAGTTTGTCTTAATCTGACCCGAAGGTCTTACTAAATTTTCAAAGACAAATACACTTCAGATGACAAAATTATGAAAATCCTCTATAAGAGATCAAAGTTTACCAGTGACTAGTTAGATTTATCATGAAGATTAAGAAAAAATTATTTTAATGCACTCAATATTGACGGGCCATTACTGTCGTCACTCAGAAAAGGCTGTGCTGAGAGCCTGATTCAGCACAATCATCACACCTTCATCTATTTCAATGCAAACCTGCTGTGTAAATGTGGAACTATGCCCTGTGGTATCAATACTCCTGGAGGCTGGTTTGAGACCGTCTTATGAGCACAGCTAAAGCTCTCCTCCCACAAGGAATCTCACCTGGCAATGCTGATTAAGGGTTCCAGAAGTGCTCCACAGAAATCAGATTAAGAAGTAAGGTCATTTAATTGTACTGTCTGGTTTAATACTTATTTATGCTAAAGATATACTGTAAACAGGTTTGTTTTGGGTTGGGTTGGGTTTTTTACTATTGGTTAAAATACCAGATTTTGCATTTTCACTTAATCCAAAAACATGTACACACAAGGCAGACCACGTGAGTTACTTTCAACATACATGCTTTCAGGAAGACCTACTACAATACCATTTTAAATTCTTCATATATCCCCAGTATTTTTCTATGTACAATGACAGATAATTCCTTAATACCTCTTTATCACACCAGCAAGCTTGCAGCATTGTAGTCTTCAAACCTAACCTTATTCATTACAGACAATGATTTTCCATATTCCCATTACTACATGCATTCTAAAGGTACCAGTGTTGTTTGCTCTTAAACTTCTACTACCTGATGGTATAAAATCTCAATTTCTAAGATAACTATGTTAGGCACAAAAGTTTGAAAGAGGATAATCCAGTTCTGGAGATTCAAGTACAGGACTTCCCTATCCCACAGGCTGTTGTAATAATAAATATATTAATTATAGTGCAGAACTAGCGTGCTGCAGTGACGGGTGCCATATGATTGCTTTCATTTCAATCATGTTTACTCAACAGCCTACAGAAATATTGTTTGAGGCAAGAGAGTTTAGCAAACAATTAATGCCAGCTGGTTGGTAATCTTCTTTGTTTCTTGGTCAAGATGTTATGTTTTGTGCTTTCTGTTTTCTGTTGGGGTTTTTTTGTTGTTTTGTTTTGTTTTGGATTATTTGGGTTTTTTTTTTTAAACTTTGGGAGCACATGAAAAACAATAAAGATTTCCTGACAAGGAATACCATTAGGAAGTAACTGATGCTTAGTTAAAAAACAAACAAACAACTACACAAACAAACCCCCAGACCTTTTCTCTGTAAAAATTGACATTAAAAAGTAAATCCTGTTTTTAACTTTTTTTTTTTTTGGGGGGGGGGGGGGGGGAAGCGGCTGGGAGGATGTTAATGTTACCTCAGCAATGGTTAAGAACGTTTAGCATTTAAAACATAGTTTTTAACACTGCATAGAGACTATCCCCTTCTATAAGATACTTTCATTTCCAATGATGTAAGAAGCACAGACTGCAGTTCACCCGTGGCTGTACAAAATTTCCCATATTTCATGTATTAGAAATGTATTGCTGATAAATAGATTCATTCATTTTAATGTATTTTTCCTCTGAGATCCATCCATCCTCATGGAAGAAGAATACATATCCTGACCAGAATCTTCTCCGGTTTCTGAAATACTTTTACATATAGCGTTCAGTGTACTAAACCTGACACAAAAGCCCAGGTCTAAATCTCCCTAGGGCTTATTTAATTGGCCTTCCATAATAACCTATTTTTAGTAAGACAAACAATTTATCAGTTTTCATGTTGTTTCTGCTTGCTTTAGAAATAGAGGAATTGTAATTAATAGGTAAAATCCTGGATCTTTCTCAGGCTGAATATGAATTTGGAATCTTTTCAATACAAAGGTTTGCTATTGTTGTTTTTGTATCACCAAGATCCACAATTTTGAAAATCATCTCACATAGTATTCCAATGGACAATTCATCTGTTAGACAGTAATCAATAAACTTCTCACAGCTCCTTCATAGAAATCACATCTAAAAGGATCTTTATCAGACCAGTCAAATCCTGCCAACTCTTTGAAGAGCACACTGCTCATGTCCTACTTACATTTTAGACACCATCAAAATAAATTAGTTGTTTTCTTTTGAAGCCTTGGTCTTTTGAAGGCTTAGTTCTTGTTCCATCTTGCAGTTCGTAGCAGCAAAAAACTCACGTGATCTTACGATGCCCAGTTATCATGTTCCTGTTTTATATCATTATCCCCTGTCAGTCTTCATTTGTTGTACTTAAGGAAAAGAGCTTGAATTCATCTCCTGCAGTTAAACCTCTCATATTATTAAAGGTTTCATGGTACATGAAATGTATCACATCAAATTATTGATTCTAAGCAGCAATGCATTGCATTTATGAGAGTCATAAAATGGAGGGGGAAAGAGGGGAATCATCAGCTAAACAGATTTAACTCTTGAAACTAATGGCATTACGGTAATGTATCTGCTAAAAATACCTCTGTTAGTATTTTTTAGATTTCCTTATTTCAAGTCTGTTCTGCCCTTGTCTTGAATGTGCACCTAGAAACCAGTAACGTATATCCAAATAGCTTTAAAGTCTGATAATCCCACTAGTCATAAACTGACATTAACTTTTGTTGCTGTCATTCAAATGCCCATTTTCTTAACATGAAAAGCATAGTAATGAGCATCTAAATCTTCATGTAAAGGGGCACATTGGAAACATCTAGTGATGGTGTAAGTGAAATCTTGTTAACGTGTATCTGGTCTGACTACACAGTTCATATTGCAGCAGGTTTTAGGCACTATATGTTTTACCATATATTTATTATCGTTCTCCATTTGCAATCACCGTGCACCATATGCAATCACTGTGATGCTATTCAACACATCCATGTGTTAGAAAGATCTACTGTCCTCAACATAAACTTTCCATGAAACATTTATTACCTCATTCAATGCCTAAAAAAAAAAAATCTGGTTTTAAAGGTGTCCTTTCATTGAATGGCTCCTGTTTGAAAATTCCAGCTGCTTTTTACCAGCTAATCAGGGTAAAGCCCAAACTTCCCCCTTTTTTTGTGCTGGCAGCATTTTAATTCAATTTAAAGGTGCTTTGCCACACCATCCTGCAAATCCACATCTTCTGATTAAGAACTGAAAAACAAGTTGTTCGACAGACAAGTAAATATTTATGTTTTCACCATTTCAGTTGAATTGTATAGGCTTACACTATGCTGATTTTGGTGGAATAGAATGATTAGAGGTATTAACATGATCCTTCTCATTGTATTATAGCAAATATTTCAATAAAGTTTTGGATTTTGAGTTGATAGACCTCAGCTGAAGTAGACCTGTGGGAAACAGTTTCCATTTAAAGCGTATTCAACCTTTTTTAAGGATACAGATGAAAAGGCAGAAGCAGCAGTAGTACTTAAAGAACTAGAGCTACAACAAATTGAGCAGGTCTCATTTTTGGCAGTAAATTTTTTCCCCTGCCCCTTTAATAGAGAGAAGTTCTGTAAAATCTCTTTCTGCTTTTTAGGTAGAAGATAATAATAGCTGTTATTTTTCAGGGGGGGGAAATATTTCCTGAAGGTGGGGTAGAGCTATCTTTCACTGATGTCAAAACCAGAAAAACAATACAATATGGACAAGGAAAGGAATGACAAGACAGCAACTCATATTTTCAGACCTGCCTCTCATTTCCTGACAAACTGTTGGGGAAAGACAAGCAGACCACTAGGTCCTGTCAGCTCCTTGAGAATGGCAAATGCATACTAGCTCGGGACTGTTTGTAACATGGTTTATACATTCCTGCCTGGTCAAAAGAGAGTATGAAAACAAACAGTTTTGACCAGCTAAATCAGACTTTTTTTCTAAAATAGGGTATTAAAGAAAGAGAATCCTAGGAGAGCAGTTATATGAGAGGGAACAGGAAAAGGAACTGTAGGGGAAGGATGACCGAAGCATCACATTCTCAGTGACGCCGGCGGCTATTCTCTTCAGAAAAATGCCTGGGCTTCTCTTGGGATCAAGACAATAGTAATCCAGGGGTGTCACAAAACATTTGTCTATTCCTTGGACATAACTGTTAAAACTCAGCCAATCTATCTCTTTCTGGCCCCTGTTCAAACTGAAATGAATAGGTGGGTGTCCTGGTTTTGGCTGGAATAGAGTTAATTTTCTTCCCTGTAGCTGCTATAGTGTTATGGTTTGGGTTCAGTATGAGAAGAATGTTGATAACACACTGATGTTTTCAGTTGTTGCTGAGTAATGTTTAGTCTAATGTCAAGGATTTTTCAGCTTCTCAAGCCCAGCCAGCAAGAAGGCTGGAGGGGCACAAGAAGTTGGGAGGGGACACAGCCAGGGCAGCTGACCCAAACTGGCCAAAACTGGCCAGAGGGATATTCCAGACCATTTGACATCATACCCAGTATATAAACTGGGGGGAGTTGGCCTGGTGGGGTGCTTGGGAACTAATGGGGTGTCGGTTGGCGAGTGGTACACAATTGCATTGTGCATCACTTGTTTTGTATATTCCAATCCTTTTATTATTATTACTGTCATTTTATTATTGTTATTATCATCATTATTAGTTTCTTCCTTTCTGTTCTGTTAAACTCTTCTTATCTCAACCCACAAGTTTTACCTTTTTTTCCCCCCCGATTCTCTCCCCCATACCCCGGGGATGGGGGGGGAGTGAGTGAGCGGCTGCGTGGTGCTTAGTTGCTGGCTGGGGTTAAACCATGACAGTGGGACAGCCCACTTTGTTTTTCTGGCACAAATTTGGCCTTATTGTTGTCAACTTTATGATTCACAACCTCAACACAATCCATGAATGGTATTTTTATGAGAATATTTAGAATGTATATTCAGGTCTTTATCAATTATTTCAATCCTTTTAACATGATTTTTTAAACACATGTATGCAACTATTCTAAAGTTTGTGTTGGACTTCTGATGCCAAAGACCTTTGTTAACAAGGTCACAAATTAAGAACTCGGTAAGGATAAGTCTATCTATTTTGCAAATATGATACCTATGTAGCATCAAAAAATAAGAAGTTATGACAGAGCATAAAGACAAAGAATTGTCATCATGGTTTTTAAACATTACAGTGCATTTAAGAAGTAGTATAATATTTTAGTCTACCTAAATATTCTAACTTTTGGAAGTGTCCAGATTTCAGATCTATTTGAAGCACCCATCTTATGATTTCTCCACCAAATGCCTTTTGGATTTAATCTTCCCAAGCCTCATTTTGTTTATACATAAGATTTTCTATGACTGATTCTTTCTATAGTAAGAGTTAAAACAGCAATGCAGAGAGATGAAGAACAAAAAAACCTGAGAAATTTTGAATAAAATCTTTCTTTAATTCAAAATTTAGGATGCAATCTCATTTGTCTTTATAGGTACACATAAAATTAAATATCTATGTTTCAGAAAATTGGGTTTTGATTTGACAAAGAGGTATGAAATCGAGAGTTCCCTTTTAAACCAAACAGCAGTGAAAACTATGTGTGATTTACATTTTGGGGAAAAAAAAGTACATCTTGTAAGTACATACCTTAGTTGAATAAGTGTCCAGGGGTATAACTATCAGTAATCACATTTTTCCTTCAGCTTTTTATCTACTTCTCTTTCTTTTCCAGTGTTTTTCTTTATTGTGATTACTAAGACACTGACTAATCATATAAAAGAGAAATTAAATCCAGTTTTTCCAAGTTAAATTCAATACAAAATTTTTATTCTTTGATATTGACCCTCCTCTTTCAATTAATTTATACATTTCCAGAAATCCTGCATATTTTTTTAAATGAACAAAATAATTAATATTTCGAAAATAATATTTTCAATAAACAGTTCGGGAAAGCCAGTATATAAATATATGGAGCTGTAAAACTTCTAAAATAGGCTAATCAAGGGCAAATCCTGAGACTGCTACTAGGTTTTTTTGAGTCACTGGGTTTCAAGTTAGTGATGTCTCTTTAAATTAAACTTTAATGCTGTACCTCAGGCTGTTCTGTTCTTTAGTATCATATTTGTTCATCTGAATTATTTTTGAATTCTACTCTGCTAGATACATACCCTAGCCTAAAAATCACAGGTAATGTTGCTGATGCTATGAAGTTCTCTAGGCAGTTCTGAGTAGATGGGTACTATGATTTCATTTAAGAAATCAAAATAAAATTTGAGCCTGTTTTAGGTGTACTCATAATAAAACTTTAAAGAAACTAAAGGAACTATTATGACAAAAAAGTCTATTATCAATTGCTAGCAATAAACTATTTGCATGATTATGTACAAGTAAACGAGGAGTCCAAAGTATTCAAAATGGATACCATGACAATCAAATTATTTCCATAACAGCTACTCCCTACAACCATTTTTATTACTGATAATTACACTTGACTAATACATCAGAGAAACAAAGAATGCATATGTGTTTTGCTGACAAAGGGAGACAGAGGGTGTTGAAAAGAATGAATATGCAGATTTGGATGGCTGAATATGTACGCTTGAAGGGCTAAATATACTGACAAGAGTAATAATCCATCAGGCATATGGTTTCATTGTTTCCTGAACAGTTTAGGAGAACAGTGAGATGATGTTAGCAGTGACCACGAGATACTGTCAGAGTGAATCCAACACCAGAAAGTTCTATTATACAAGGAAAGGCCTTAAGAGGTTAAAGAAAATTAGCTATGACATTTGGGAATTGAAAAGGAAGTTATGAGAGGAACAGAGCTCTCAGTTCAAGCTCTCAGACCATGGGTCTTCTCAAAGACCATGGGGAGCTGTGACAAGCTACTTATTTTACTGTTATAAAAGGATCACATGTCTGAGAAGACCCGGAGGATGGTGTCAGGCAAAGAAACAAAACCTTTTTTCATGATAGAAGAAACACTTGATTTAATGAAAGCTTTTACCGTTCACTCCACAAAGATTTCCAGGTAACTTTTTTTTTTGTTGTTGTTAAAAAGTATATACCATTGCTAAATGCAATACAAAATGCCTTTGGCTGTTCTCACTCTATCTGTTTCTGTGCTTCATTTTTCCCACAAAACCTCTATGCTGTAAAGGGGAAAACATTTTTAAAAAAACAATTCTTTTTTTTTTTCCTCCTTCACAAAGAGACATTGTAGGAAGACAAACGGGAGAATGAGAAAGGGGGAAGTATACACTGTACCCTTTCCAAAGCATATTTATTCTGCCCTAACATGTGTTTCATTACCTCTCAAGGGTGCAGTTTATCTGCTTTTGTACTTCCAAGTAGATGCAGAGCCTTTATACTCCCTGAACATCTCCTATTACATCAGTGCTGCTCTTAATACCGAAAGGATGACATGGATTCAAAATGTTCAAATGCTGCTGTTCTGTTAAATACTTATTAAGCCACAATGTTCTCATACACTGTTTTAAAGATTCCAGGTTGGAGCCTTATATTCCTTTAGTATATTTTATTCCTGATGATAAGTCTGTTTAGTCTGTGGAGGACATGAATTATTATTTCATTTTGTGGAAGCCTAAAATGGTGAGGAAAAAAAGAACCTGCCTTTATAAACAGCATGATTACATTTTAGTGAGCTATCATTTGTATTGGTAACGTTGATCATATGAAGCATTTACGTTAGGGGTACTTTTGTGGTTGTTATGCCTTCATGATAGTACATTCAAGCAATTCCTCCTCTTAATATAATACTATGAGATAACAGTGTGAGTATCAAGTGACTTTTGATATGACTTTGTAATTGTGGGAAATATAGCTACACTCTGCATCCCATTGTAACGGCAGTCTTCATGCAAAATAATTGAATGTATTTAGACTGTCATGTGAGCTTAATACATGGTTGTTGAACTGCTATTTTTTGTTTATTATGACATTCCTAACAGAGAATCTTGCTCTGGTTAGTATAGATTAAAAAAGAGGCACAATACATTAGTAAGTAACTTTTTTAGCTTGAACTTCGAAGTGCAGGAAAGCACGAAATGCTTAAAGCGCTGTGGTAGGTTGTCCATTAATACAAGAAGAATATGTAGTTAAAATTCAGTGCCTTTGATACAGAGTTGCTTTCTCCACCCTTGACTGTTAAACTTAATAATTTTCTGAGTAATATGAATATAACTATTTCTGCATTGGTCTGAAACAGAAAAAGATAAGAAGCTTACATTTCCTAATTGTAAGGCAGATTTTCAATAAAGCATTGTGACTACATCCTTGCACTAAAGTAACCGTAGTTACTGTGTCATTGTAGCTATGATGGTTTAAGTGCAGAAAGAGTTGTTAAAAGAGGTAACATCTTTCAGTAGACAAACTGATTTCCCTGGAAAAATAAACACCTTTTTATGCACAATACTTTGCTTCTCTTTGGGATCTGAAGAACGGGTATGTGTTAGAGAAACTTAATACTGACTGGGAACAATCAATATAATTAATAACCTAGACATGTGAGAGAAAGGGTGGTGAACACCTTTGGACTCAAGAGGGACGACAATGCCAGTATACGTTCATTAAGGAATAAAATTGCAACTTTTGTTTCAGCAAGTTATTTCTAAGATGAAGGTTATACTTCCCTACAATTAGCTGCAACCATTATGCTTAAGTGTTATCACACGGTGGAGCTAACCACAACATCTCTTGGTTACAAAAATTGCATCCTATATTGCAACTCCAATTTTCAGCTGCTTGCAGCTTAATAGAAAATGTGTTTTCTACTGAAGCTAGGCTTCAGTGCATGGTCTTAAAGGGAGAGAATTCATCAAAAGTAAAGAGATTGTACATCAGTCCCCATAATATGAGTGTCAAGAACAAGCAGTGCATGGGGTTTTGAAAAGATCATTGCACAGGTAGATAAAATTCCTTCTTTACAGATCACCAGAAGGAGACCTAAGCGTCAATGAATCCAATTTTTGAAGCCTTTAGCGGGACTAAAACAGTGGAGAGACTACAGTTGAAGTATTCGGTAGCGTAGTAATAAGAGTATGCCATCCTGCACAAACACTCCTGGCTGGAATTATTATTCTTCAATAAGCCACACTCACTATCAGAAAGTAAAAACATCTCTTTTGGGTGAAATAAACTCTCTTGTATAAAGCTCAGTTTTGCTACTGTAACCATGCACTCAGTGGGGTTTTTGCCAGCACAGCCAGTATAAACCTTTTCACTATACTGATTTGCCTTTTTATGTTAGGAGAAAACCGTAGTTTAGACCTGGCCTAGGATTCTGATTTCACACAGCATTATACATCCGTTGATTTGTGAAATCAGGATTTAAATGAATAGAACACATGTGCAATGCCTATTGCCTTTAAAAGGACTTGAACATAAGCTTAAGTGCTGTGCTGAATTGTTTTTTTTTAATAACAGCTAGAATTGTTCTTATCTGAAAATAATATCAAAATCTCTTCCCATTTTTCTATTTATATATGTCCTTCAATACACAAAATGTTTACATTTCCTCAAACTACAAAAAAAACCCCAAACAAACCAGTAATAACTCATCCTGTATTGCCGGAGCATTTTGACAGTCAAACCCCCCAAAATATAAACAAATGTTTCTAGCTTTCGTCTTCTCAAATAGTAAAATATACAACCGCATCTCCACCAAGATCACAATGATGAACAAATGACACAGCTCTGTAATGAAACAGCTTACATTCACCTGGCCTAAAGTCTACCAGCCTTCCTGGTCTAATGCTGTCTGTTGGCAGGTACAGGCTTTCAGTATTTCAGTGGGATTCAGACCCGTTAAACATGGTCTCTAAAACCGAATTTATCTAGCCATCTAAACCAATTTTTAATGCTCCACTGAAGCAATGTGTGGACCCAGTATTCTAATGACTTGTCTGGCTGCATGTTAACGACTGAAACACCTTGATATGCCAATAGCTTTCTGGACTAAACAATAAAATAAATTGGGAGAGAAATCCCTGTTAGTTGCCCATGAATTATTTAAGCAGAACTCATACCAGTGTAGAAAGTCAGCAGGGGGATATGAGGGTAGCACATTCTCACAGTCGTGCTCTGTGCCATCTGCCAGGAACAGTTCTGTGTTGGTGCTGGGAGCAGATTGACAGGATGAGGTTAGCTAGGCCAGTCAATAAGACATAGCCAAAGCTTGGAATTCACACACAACCAAGGAACACTAATAACCTGTGTGAACAGGAGTGCATTCATGCTATTCTTCCGAACAGAATGGTTTAGCAACCATGAGAAAAGGACAATGAACCCTTGTTTCCCAGCTGCAGTCGTATCGCCACATGAAACTCAAAATTACACGCACTGCGTGATGAAGAGAAACATTTGGAAAAGCAGAGATTTTAAAGAATTTTCTTTCCTGGTAGATTTCTTCTTATAACCAAACGGAGAGAAAATACAAATCTGCACTGAGTATTGGGTGTTGAGCGGAAAGTCTTGTCACCTACTGTATTGCTAAGGTGCAGCCACAGTTCTGGCATAAAACCAGTAGAATGAGGAGAAAAAAGATTCAGTAGTCCCTATAACAGAAAGCAAATCTAATTTTTGTGATGTGTGCAACACCTCTGTTTTGTAAATACCAACAATAAGAATGCGTAAACCAGTCTCTTCCAAATCCTATAAACTCAAAGATTCGCCACAATTTCTCTGTAGCTCAACACACAAGGTAATTCCCTGAAATATGCCTGGCAACAAAACACCTGTGTTGTCCTGTGCTAATGCCAGAAGCTTCTGTAACTGACTTTCCTAGTCACTTGAACATGATAATGAGAATAGAAAGGTTGTAAAGCTGTGAAGGTTAGTGGGATTGCTGGTTTATATCAGACATGCAATCTGGAAATCAATGACTGACAGGGTCTCCGAAGGGGAATGCATAACACAAGCAAGAACCTGCCCCTCAGATTGAAATTTGATGGCTGGTAAAAGATTTTTTAAGATTCACATCAGAATCAAGAATATCACTACAACTGCTTCCATGACAACAAAATATAATATCATAATACATATTACGATTTCATGACAGGATGAAGCATGTTTACCCAGGCAGCCTCTTCAGCAACGAACAGGATTGTAGAAGAAGAGTTCACTTTTGGAACTGGTATACTACTAATAGTTTTAAAAATTAGATTTTTCTTTAATATAGAGATGGAAAAATTGGCTTATTAGGTCCACCTTATTCCCATCTCAAGCAAGATCGATACCGACAGTAACAGTCACTATGTACAACTTGCTTTTGCAAGTTAGACGTAGGCAATGAAATGCCATGATTTTTCTTGGAAGGAAATTGTAAAAATCCAAATCCAAACAGATTTTATTGGTACTTACATAGAAACACAGAATTGGATCACCAAGCACAATAACATATAATCCTGTTCGTAAACATACCAGGTTCCAAAACAGTTAGGTTCTTTGCTTCCATCGACTTTTTTGGATCCTTCAGCAGAATATATTAATCTTAAAAATAGCTCGGCTGTCTTTTCGTGCATGTTATGGCAATGTGTAAGGTTGATAAATCCTTAATGCTTCCATCTCACCTTTTATTTCCATATTCTCTGGGAAGCATATCCTGTTACCTGTATTTCAGCACTATTATTCCACTGGTTTTCTGTCATATAATTAGTATTAAATTTTAAACCATGCATCCACACGGTATGCTACTTTCCTATCTGGATTCATTCCACGTATTAATATACAAACATCTCAGTTATTTTTCTTTGATTTTTCCTAGTTTTGTAGCCTGGATAGTTAGAATTTCTGTACTAAAGATATTGCTCCTATATATAGCTCATAAGGATCCCATCAGTATTACACATAAGCATACTTAAACACCCATGATAAATACCGATCTTTGAGAATGGTTTCTCCGGCAACCCACACCCTCAGATAGCCTGTACAGATGGAAAGAAATCTCATCTCATATGTGCTGATGCAGAGAATGAGGGGGAGACTCATAATTAAGGACTCGATTGAATTACTTGAGTAACAATCCATAGGTCCTATGCAAGTATATACAATACAACTTTACCATACATCCTAATGGAAATACAATGATGCTGGCAGTTAATGACTTGAAAAGTTCCAGCTACCATTCACATTTCTGCACTTGACTGACTGGTACAATACTTAGTGGTCTACTTAAGTACCATCTTCATGACCAGTTTTTAGTAGCAGTCTCAGCTGCATGAGTGGGTGGTTATTATAAGCTTATAATGACTGCTAATGTTGGTATCCAAGCATGTCAATAGTGACAGCTATGAAAATTGTTTCTACTTAAAACCAGTTTAGCAGTCCCCTCTGTCCTCCAGTTATTAACCTAATCTTACAATAACAAAAGCAAAATGAATAACGGGCAAAAATACTTTAAGATGGTGTGGCAGTACATTCCCTGACCCCCCCTCATCCCGCCAGCAGGAAACAAAACTTCTCCAGGAAGGGAGAAGGGGAAGGAAACCCTGGAGGCCGCAGGCTGAAATTTGAACTGGCCAATCGAGACGTGCCAGGTACACCGAGGTGACCCTCCTGGCCAACAGGGATTAAATGACCACAGGTCAGATTCGACAGGGCTATAAACGGGGTCCCGCCGGAGGACACGTTGGAATCAGTCCTCCTGGGAGCAGCGGGTCTGCAGTCGGGGACTCCCCCTCGGGTCGGGCACCGCCCCAGGTAACTCCTCGAGGGAGAGAGCCCTCCGCTTTTAGGCGAGTGATATGCGCGTTTTGGAGCCATCACTTTAAATCTTGGGGATTCTTAAGTCAGCCGTGTAGTATTAATTCTCTTTACATCATTGAGCCTGTGGTTTTACAAAATGTTACCGGAGTTTCAACTAACTTTTACTGAAGAATAAATCTGAGTTTTAACACCTATTGGATTTAGTTAGTCGTGCATCCGTAACATATGGATTTCCTCATTCCTGCCCAGAATCACTTTTTTCTTTTTTTAAACTGTGCCCCATACTGGAAATGAGTAAAGGTACTCACAGGAATAAACATCTAAATGATCATACATAAAAGCAATCGTGACAAGACAATGATAAAGTCACTACAGTTTTATTTTAAATGGTTTTTAATGTCAGGAACATTATGGATTCTTTGTGAAAGAAACACATAAAGCCTTAAGTCTTCTATTTTTCATATTTAGTTTAAGGATTTCACTTCAATCAGCTTTCTCTACTTCCTTTTTAGAACTATCTTTGGCTGAGTGGCTAAGACTGCCAGTGAATACATAACAGTAGTTAAGCAATAATTTCCCCCTAGGAGAAAATTACTTTTTGCATAGGACAAAAAGGAATTAAATTATTTGAGGCTCGAGAAATAAATTTTTCTCGACACAATGAATCTATTTCTTTAATTTATTATTTTTAGTGCAGAGAAATGCTTTTTTCCAAATTATGTGTGTAATATAATAAAGACTGCATGCATAATTTTTAACCTTTCTGAAATAACTATGTAAAAATTATAAAAGCAGTCACAAGAACAATGTTCATGATATGCATGGCCTAATTACATGCTGAGAACATTTGTTCTGATTTTTTTTACAGTCTGAAATTCACCTTTTTTGTTTTCAGCAGCCATAGAAATAGCACAGCACACTTCAGAATAATGCAGCTGTCATAATAGGAATATGCAAATCATTATTATTTAAGATGAACTTTATCTTTTTCTCAAAGAGAGTTTTATCAAATGTGACTCATAGAGAAAGAGGTCCTATTAGAATATGAGAAATATTATTCCCTCCTTTGATATGTAACTCTCAAAATAATGCTACTGGATCAGACAACAATTACCTTACTTGTATCCAGAAGCAGTTTATTTCTTCTAAGTCCTATACTTAGCTACAATTGCTTTCATATTTGCCAAAGGAAAATGTTAAAATATTAATAATCCAGTAACCTATTCCATGACAGTGAGTCACTGGTTTGAACTTTCATTTCAGTCATACATACACAAAGAGCTAAACTTTAATACAAGCACAGAAATGGAAGTAGATATATTATAAAAGTTGTAATATCAGGTCTTAATGTTTCCCACTACCATGAAATAACTAGTAGCACCAGTCACAACAAAGACTTTAGCAGCACAGAAAAAAGGCACATGTGTTTATATATGTGCACTTCTTTTTTGTTGCATTCCATTTGTGAAACAAAAGTTAACGACCGAGAAAATCCTGCCTTGAATGCAGAAGAGCATCAATCCTAGTTTAGAGTTTCTTGCTGTTTTTATGCATGAGTTCCCTTTCCTTTCAAACAACTGAAGAAATATTTGGAAATGTCATTACTGAAAATGCTGTATATGTCTCTCATTATACAAAAGTAACTCATGTCAACTATTCAGACAGCCATCTCAGTGGTGAAACTGCCCATATTACAGAAGAGCTAGATAACCCCCTGTGCACTAGAATAAAAACTATTTAAAAGGACATACATAGTCGTGTTTTATCACTCCTGATTATAGATGAAGTTTCACACTGTACAAGGGTCCAACACTGAAAAGGAAAACTCTTGTTTACAAGGAGTTTAAGGAAGACAAGAGCAACCCTTTTTTGTATTTCTGATTTTGAGGACCTGAACTCCACACTCTGGCCATCATTTTCATTTTTATGAAAGTGTTTTTATATTACAAAAGGAGTATAAAAGAAACTTATATCTGGATTCACTATTAAGCCTAAAATAAATAAATAAATAGATGAGCCACTGTTTTCAATTCATGTTACTCATCACACATGAAGAGATAGCTCTTATAAATTTGTCACTATTTAGTTCCTGGGTAATTAAAAATACTTATTTTAAGAATGAAGATAAGTAAAAGACACAGGAATTTAAATGCATCAAGATTCACTGTGACACATTTTCAGTTGCAAAGATCTAATAGAAACCACCAGTTACAATACTAAATATTAAGTAATATTAATATTACTTTCTAAGGACTTCCTGACAAAGTTACAGGAAGCAATTTCCATATCCAAAAAGTTATTTCAAAAATAAAAAGGTGCTTGTTTTAGAAAGTATTTAAAGAATATTAACAAAAATACTGTAGAAGAGCTATATTTCACATAAAATTGTACTGCAGTTTGTATTACTAGAGGTTTTACTGCATCCTTTCGCACTAGAGGGTGCCGTCATTTTGAACAGAGTACTGTAATTAGCCCGGTTTACAAATAGGGTGAATTATGGAGAAGGAAACCAACCTTCTGACTGGCAAAAAGGTATTTGACAACGCACCCTTCATGGAAACTATTCATCAGTTTAAGTACAGTAAAACCTATCAGCCTGATTCTTTGACTGATTAAAATGATATATAGCAAGTGTCCAAATTAAGATTTGATTTGACTTTCCTTATTAATATGTTTTTCATTTTTGTGCAGGGCATCCAGATTGTCATCTTTCTTCCATAACTGTTCTTGAAATGAGTACAGCCATTTTATATAATTAAACCTCTGCACCATGGTCACAGGTTTAAAAATACTAAGTGTCAGGTTATTAGGAGCTGACGGCCCTCAAATCAATAACCATGTATATATATCTTTGCATATTTGTAAGCACGAAACTGTAAGAACTTGGTAATGAAAAAAATTATTAAAGTGGCAATAATTTATTGTCAGGCCTTTAAACCCAAGCTCTGGAAAAATTTCCCTTCATTGTTTTTTGAAATTTACTACATAGGAACACTAAACCCGAGTAGAATACCCTAAACAAGTACCAGGAAAAATCTACTCAAGTACAAATGCCAGATTTGCTTTGGTGTTTTTCAAAACTATTTCTATTTCTTTTCACGTAAAATTAGTGCTGGTTTTTTTTTTCAAATACAAGAATCTTATTGTAAAGAAAACACTCATAAAAATTACCAAAAATATGTTTTGATTTAAAGGTTTGAGTAGGAATTGGTAGAGAGCCATGCTGATACTGACAGCCAGCCTCGCTGACGTACTTAAACCCAGTTCCTGTTTGTAATCACCCATTCAGAGTGCAAAATGTAGTAGACATCGGGAGATAGCAAGTGACAAGTATGGAATATTGAAAGAAGTAATCTGAATTTCATTTTGAAATTGATTTGCATATGAAATATGTTTTGCAATTTATTTGGTTCATATTCTTTGCAGAGTTCAGTTTTCACCTTGTGCAGCCGAGGCTGGTGATTACTTATGGGCCAAGGTGGGAGCCGGGGCAAGACCCGCACCAGGAGGTACCGCAGCAGCCTGCCCGACGTACCCGCTGCTGACCGCACGCTCCAACACTCCCATTACCCCCTGAAGACAACTGTTCTGCTAGTGAGCTCCTCCTCCTACTTTTGTAACGGTTGAAATTGTCTCAAGGCTGGGAAACGCTCAGCCGAGAAAACCAGGAAGAATCGCCAGATACTTTGATAGCTTAAAGAGAGTAAGAATGACCTTAAAGAGGAAGAAACAATAAAACACAACAATCAAGTTTCTCTGTCCCGCTCATCTTACCTCTATTGCGTTGTCCAAGGTAAGCGATAATCTAACCCAAAACAGTAAAGGAATACACAGAGCTTGGGGGTGGGAAGGCCAAGTGAATTCAGTCCGTGCTTTTGTACTGGGCTATGTTCCCTGTGTATTAATCTTAGATTTACATCAGCACCACGAAAAGGTCAAATTATGGCATGACCTGAAAAGAAGTTTTATTACCATTTCTAAAGAAAGTCTAACCTAGGCTAACCAGCTAATACTTGTCTTTAAAATTCTACTATTCCATTCACTCATTCTCAAATTACTTATTAATTTAGCTGATGATTTCCTGTGGCTAATCTTACAGCCCTAAGTCTGCTTCTGTCTTCATCCTTCAAAGAAGAATTTAAACCTCTCTAATGTAATTCAGAAGTTCAGACTCGTTTTCACATATCCCTCTATCTTTTCTGCTTCAAGTCCATGTCCTGCATTTAAATGAACAATGATACAAAGAACTAATATTTTCCCATATAATTTAAATTATAAAGACTGAAGACTTAGAAAAGAAAAAGAAAAGGTACTGCTATTTAAGTGGGGTTTTAGGCAATAGCAGCTATCTATTGAAAGCGAAGGTTCTTTGCATTAAATCTCTTGCCATTTTACTAGGGGTAGTTCCATGTCCACAATATTTCTTTTGTGCCTCTCTGACATGGAAAAATATACAAATGCCAAGCTGAACATACTCTGATACAGAGTAATCTTAATTCAAGATTTCTTAAGTTGAGAATTGCTTTTCTCTAAGCATGAGAAATCTTAAATGCTGTAAAGACCTGTACTATACCACTAGACATGGACTTCTTTGACTTGAATTAAACCCATTTCACCAAGATTCATTTAAGGGCTAAATTTTGTAACTTGCACATTTTCAATATTAATGAATTGGGATATCTCTCACAGTAAAGAAAGCCAAAGAAGAAATATGGAACAAACTCACATATCTTTGCAAGAATTATGATAATAAATTCATCTTGGCAGATAGGATGACTTTTTCCAGAGGATAACTGTCCTTTCCTGGTTGCCAAGATATGGTATTTTCACTCACAGCGTATTTTGAAAATGGGGAGAATTAGAATTTTTACAGTAATTTTAAGGTGGTCAAAGGGAAGTGGTGAGTAGCTAAACAAAAATATTTTTGTTGGGCACAGAACCTAAACCAGCCAGGAAATATCATGCCAGGAAATATTCTGTGAATTCAACTTACTGAATTCATAGGATTCATACAATTTATAATAGAAAGGGAACATTATTTTTTCCTGCTTTGTTTTAGTTCATGTTCAGTCCTCGTTAACTTACTGTGATAGGCCCCAAACCAAAACAGCATTTAGGTGCTCAGTTGTTATATAAGCATCTAGATCTCACTGATTCCATAATCCTTTCACCAGATATTTCAATGAGATTTTCAAGTTTTGCAGTGAAGTCAAGAAAATGAAACATGTCTACCTCCAAAATTCCACCCATTTTTTAATGGGGGGATACAAATCTGACTACTACCAACGAACAGCCTTCTTAACAAAGAAACCAACTAAACAAAATCATCGAATTCAAAACTTTTGCAGTATAGAAGACTGGTGAATAAATACTTGAAATACAATACTTCGGTAAACACCTGGCAACCCAGAATATGGATCGTGCAGCAAGAGTTTAAGAGTTTACGCAGACCACAACTGTAATAACTGTATTCATTTACCACATCTCTCTGGAAAGTCTCCAGCAATAACTAAGCCTTTTCTTCATTAAAGCTCTGAGCCTAGATTTTAGTGTGCAGTATTGATACAGTGATTTTTCTGCTGAGTTACAGTACCACCGGGAGACCATGCTGAGGCTGGAGCATAGGAGGCATCATGAAAAGGAGGTGGAATATCCTCTTCCCTCCCAACCATACACTAGGACTATCTTCTATTAACTCTCATTCACACTTCATTTTATCAAGCAAACAATTTCCAGACTAAATAGTTACTTTGACATCTGCAAAATACAATGTGTGAACACTTTAAAAAAAGTCATTTCCAACCACCTAATCCACTTTTCCTAATCCACTTAGAGTTCCGGTAGGGCAAGAATTTGACCAGTTTGCTGTGACTTGAAGAGGTACATGATTCTACATGCTGTGTCTCTGCACTTTCACATGACAAAACGATGAGACTAGATGGCACTGAGGATGAAATAACCCTGAGAATAAGTGTAGCCAAAATTTTTCAATGGAACAGTTTTCCACAAAAACTGCATTATTGGAACAAAGTATATTTTAGGAATATAGTGCTAATGTCCAAAACTATCAAAATGAAAAATAATTATTTTTACTACATTAAATCAATATTTTAAAATATAGAATTGTCTTTATACATAGCAATAGTGGTATAGGCTGTATTGCTTGTTTTAATATAGAAGTCTAACTGAAGTGTTTTGATGCTACCAAAATTCAGATAGATTGGAATTTTCCAGACAGTCTTGAAAATATGCCCTTTTATCCTAATTTTGGAACAATTAATTTTTTTATAGGATTGACTTGTCAGACTACTTTGGCAAAATTACAACTGTCAATTTCTGAAATCAGATTACAAGCAATAATTTCAAAATACAAAGTGAAAATAACTTAACTAGTTGTTCTGTTACCTACAACCTTCGGGCCAAACAATCATCTTCAGAAAACCTGGAGCAAGCATACGGTCCATTTCTCAAGTGACCAATGGAGAATTGTTAACCTTTTCATGTGTACACTTAAACATATTTCACTTTCTAACTTGTGCATAAATAACCCAAACTGACGTTCTTATTTTGCTTCTTTAATGTATATGCCTTCCATTTTAGTTTAAACTCCATGAAGCTGACGAGTCATGCATTGCATGGCTGAGCTGTAGGTCACTGCAGCACACTGGCGCATTGCAAACTTTAACACAATATGAACATCAGTTTGCTGATTGTCTCCTATTCTATAATAATGGTCTGTCAGAGGATGCTGAAATGGCAGGATGTTTTGAAATGCTTTTATATTATACAATTAAGATTTTTAAGATATACTTTTCTAAACCTATGGCTCTTGATGGTGCTCTAACTACATTATAATCTTATTTTTTCCCTGCTCCCTTTCCCACCTTTTTCCCCACACAGCTGCCATGTGCCTGAACACTACTTTATGATAATAATAGTGGAGATAATTATAAGGATGATGGTCAAATAAAGGTTGAATTGCCCTTCTTTAAGGCCGTATTTTACTACATTCACTAAAAGGAATAGTTAGTAACAGCTGTAAGTAGACACTCCTGTTTCAAACACAACTGCATGTAGAAAAGTTGGCTTCTCACACATGCTCACAAAAAGGGAAGTCTGCCGAGTTTAATACACAAAGAATCCATTAGCTATATCCTTACAAAAAGAATCGATTTGGACACAGATTAATTAAGAGTTTTGAGTAAAAAATACATTTACCTATTGACTGCAGTTTGCTTTTAAGCATGGCATACCACAACTTTATGAATAATCTGGAAAATCTATTTTGAAGTCACATTACTTGGTGCGCCTCCACAAGAACAGGGGCTGTAATCCACTATACATACAGTTGTACGTGAGATATTTCATCTGGCATATACTCAAACTCATGAATGGGTGAAGCACACCCAATTAATGCTGAAATTTCTTTGAACTTCAAACTGTCAGGAGACCAGGAGTGTCTTACGGCAATTACTGCAGCGGATAGGGTTGAAGGACTTCCCCCCTCATACTGTTCTACTGAAGACAGGAGCTTTATACTTCCACAGAAATTAGCCTGACAGTGCTTGAAGGCTGGGAGTGCTCAACCCAATCAGTAATTCAGCCCCTTGCTGCTGCAGAGAAATACACCTTATAAACACTTTCATAAACATGTATATGCTCAATCTTAAGTGTTATCTACTATGTCAGTCGCAGAGGTTGCTACACAGCTTAATACCACGTACAGTTAGAACTGTTGATTTCCACTAGAAATTTTCATGGGGGGCTTCTAATGTTGTTGTGAGAACAATATCCTTTAACATAAACAGTTCATCATATCTACTGATCATGCTTTTTTTCCTTTTTTTTTTTTTTTTTTTTTTTTTTCTTTGTTTAGTTCATACAGAAATACAGTCTTACTGGGCTGGACTCCCTGTGTAGGGTTTGTAGGCATTTTTTGCAATTGTGTTTGCCTCTTATGCAGGCAATCAACTTCAAAGCTTTGTTCTGGTAGCAAACGAAGCAATGAGCAAACAGGTCCATCTGGTCCAAGGTATACACCCAGTTGAGAAGGTACTGATTTTGCTTTCAGTATAAAGAGGCACTGGTAGTGATTGTGTCAGCTGAGACTTTGTGCTTTAGTCTTGGGCCTCTCCCCAGCCCCACTGGTGGTTAAATAAGAGCCACTGACATTAACATGGCTATATCTTAATGTCTTATTTAGCAACATAAGAATGTGTGGTGTTTTGCAAAGGAACAGAAAATCTTTTCCTCTCCCAGTGACGTTAAAATCTATGGCATGAATATGTGTGCAAATGCAAGGAGAGACAACAACAGATAAGGAAAGTAAGGGTAGAAATTTAAAAATGTGTGTTATGTCATACTAGCTTAAGTTTATCCTCTTCAGACTTTTGTAACAGAATGTCCCTGAGAATCCATTGCTGCTGGAACTGAAGCTGGAAAAGCTAAATCAAATCCAACGATGTCTTTAGTATGTGAATCTTTATTATCTTGGTGGCTACTGCAAGATTTTAAATAGAACTCGGTGACTTCTGATGAATAGCAAATGTTAGCCAGAACACATGGCTTTGGTCATCTTGAAATTCTTCACAAACTTGACATAAAGCTGCTGAAAGTTTTGCCTGAAAAAAAATTAGAGCTAGATTTTTTCTAAATAACCTCCCATAGCTGGTTGTCCCAGTTTTTCAATGGGTGTCACTCTCCTGTAGTTTCCTGCAGTTGGCACTGAGGAAATTACTTCACTACAGATAAGTTAGGCTACTGCTGGAAGGTCTTTCCCTGACTTGGCACATGTATTTGCACCACAAAGTTCCCCTTTCTTGAGATTAAGGCCCACTGTGTCAAGCAGCACTGGAAGACAGAGGAAGAATTCTCCATATGGCACTGACCAACTATATGTGAAGAGGATGATATGTACGAAAATAACAATGCAGGCCAAAGTTAGATAAGCAGGATATTCCTGGCAAGCACCCGGTTCTTCAACTCCAATGCTATTTTCTAAGAAACCATATCACAAAGTATCATCATTTGACAGGGAAGAAACTGCCAGGAGTAGTGAACAGAGAAATAAGAAACCAGACAGAAAAGCAGAGAAAGACAGATGAGTTGGAAAATGGACAGATGAAGCAAATAAGAAACAGCAAAAGCTGTTATGACTGTCTGGAAATCTACTCCAGCCAATAATCAACGGCTCCCAGATCTCCATTCTGCATCCACATTGGGTTGGTCACGGGAGGGAGAAAGCCTGTTAAGCGTTACGTTACGAAGACATTGTACTTCAACAATAAGCACTTCATTTCTAGATAACATTAGCTTTATACATTGTTTAAAACAGAAAGATTTCTAGAAGATTTCTTCGTACTATTTCTACTTCATAATTTAACACATTTGTTTTGCAACAACAAACATTATCTGAATGTCATGAACATGGGTTTTTGGTTTGGTTGGTTGGTTTGTTTAAATGTCAACAAGGTCTTGTCCAAGCTTAAGATTGAAATCAAACATCACCCAAGTTCTCAAGTGTGAAATGACACAGCAATATTTGAAACATAAATAGATTTTTTAACTGACACCACCGTGCTAATACCACTTTGTCATACATCTTACAGACTCCCAAATATTACATACAGGTCAGGGATATTCATCACAGATGACTCAACTGCTCTTTGACCAGCAATGTAGCATATTAACCAATCCTTGTACAGCATAAATCCTTGACCTTTTCCATCAATAGGACAACTGAAAAAGCTAAATACCCCAAATCCCGTTTTTTTTTACAGTACTATTTTTCTTCTGAGTGGAAGAATGTCATAATTCTTTGCATTATGCATTGCTTTTTAGCAAGATTTTTATGATGTATGATACCTTCTTTTCTTTGATGTTCAGTCTTCTGTAGGGGCTAATCTGTGGATGAGCTTTTACAAGCCCCCTACTATGAAAGTCAAATCAAGGGCCCTTATGAATATGCATGAGCAACACAACTAATATAATCATTTTCTATGGTTACTTACTGTGCTGGGTGGCCCTGGAAGCCAGTCCAAATGGTTTTGATTTTGTGATTGAGATTCTTAATGGTAGTAATTATCTGTTGCAGCCATGCAGTACCAAACATGATGGGTGATAGAGATACTTAAAAAAAAAAAAAATTAAAAAAAAAAACCCAAACCCAGCAACCCTGAAGATGCTAATGCTCACATTTTAGTTCCAACAGGGCAATTAGCCCCTACTAATGATGTTTATATTTATATGCAAATGTATAAAAAAGAATCTTAACAGATACTTCATACTTATGCTCCTGGGATATCTGACTATCCCATCTGTCTGTAGAAAATACTTTCCATTAGCTGTGTGTTGCTGATTTGGCAATAAAAACTATTTAATCTCTAGTAATTTCTTTTTGATTTTATGTTTTTCCATTTCCTTCAGCTCTGTCATAAAACCCTCTACTTAAGAATACGAGACTTGCATAGTGTATCAGCAAAGGTTTTAGGTAACTTTCAACAAGTAACGAGTCATGCATTTTTGTTTGAGTTTTAATAATTTATTTTTTTCCTCATTTACCAGTACTGTTTAACTCAATAATTTGGTAGCCTAAACAAGCCTTTTAGAGCCACTCACTAGAGAGTCAATGCTCACTTTCTAGTGATCTCCATCACATGCAAAAGCAAGAGTGACAACAAGGCTGGCAGTATATAACCTGTGAGCCTTCCTCCATTTCCTGTGCTAACCTCCACCAACTGTGCTTGCTTACCCACAACACAGTGTAACCCACACACTTCTTGTTGAACTAATTTTTTTTTATTCATTCATATTTTAGGAAAGCATTAACAACCAGCTCCCAGTATTCCTAGATAATAATAGCAATAATAATATTAAATAGAGAAGAGGGTGCCTCAGCTATGGCTTTGTTACACTGCAATGTAACTGTCTTGTTTTTCTGTTATGAATTCTCTATATACATGTCTACTAATCACTAGAAGATGATTTGTTTCTATTTATTATCCAGACTTTAGGAGCTTAGGAAAAACACTTGCCTTGCAGGTCCCTCATCCAATATCTGAACAATCAGAATGCATGACTAATTCTCATTAAGCTCAATGGCTTTAGCTGCAATTCCCCCACCTGTTCCCAAGTTTAAGATTGAGATTTTTATTAACTCTTCCAGCACAAGAAACAAGAATAGTTGTTTATTTTTTTCTGTATTTTAATTACTGAATTGTAACAAGTCAGACTCTTCAAATGCCACCAAGTCTGTCTTTCTCCCTCCCATCACCCACTGTTCTCCTGACATATTAGAAGAAAAAAAAATAAAATTATTCAAGCAGAAAGATCTTGCATATGAATGTGTCCTCTTATAATGTTTTTATTCAGAGAAGCCATGGTCTAATTTTCATGATCAGACTTCTCAAAGATTTCACCTTCACCCTGAATATAACTGTGACAAGTAAGTCAAGGTCCAATGATTCCAATTAGAGAGGTTTTCTCATGAAGGTAAAGCATATTGCATTTCCTGACAATACTGTATTACAGCAAAATTATTGTGAAAGGGTTTATCTTTAAAGAGGGCAGTAGTAGCTACAATCATCTTATTCAGTGGCTTAAAATTGTGACATAAAGCAATGGATAGCACAAAATATCTGCCAAGCACAATCTTTTCCTCCTATCAGTGTTCCACAGAGCAGAACAATTACTCTCATGTGTTTTTACTCTTAAAGAAGAAAGTGGCAAATGGTGACACATTTTCAGCAACAATTAGAATAATAGTTTCCAATATTGTTTGCAATTCTATATCTAGTTTTACCTTTTCTAAGATAAAAGACCAAATCTCATTTAATAGTCATAAAATATTAATTGATATAATATAGACTGTACATGGAAATATGTCTGTAAAACTGGAAAGGAAGATTAAAATAGGATTATATTTCATAATTAGAATGGAAGGATTAAGGAAAGAGTAAAGTAGCAGATACTGTCTACACAATCATGTTCAGCACTCAGTTTCTTTACAGTACCATCTGTAGGCTCAGGATAACTCTCAAATGACAGGGTTGTTTGAAGATGCATCAACTTTAAGTTACAGAAGTCGGTTTACACTGTGACAAGTCATATGAATATCAGATTCTTCATAACTGGGGGAGGTGGGCAGAAAACTAATCAGTTTTAAGCCGGCGGAACATGTTAAAGAGTGAGAGATTCATGCCGCTTGACCTTAGGTATACAGTCCAGGTCTACATCACAGCCTGAAGTCACTAGTTCTCCCAACAACTCCCAGTGAAGATGTAGTCTGTGTAGTTAATGGACTATCAGTGTCAGTTACCCTATCAGAAGTCCCCATTTTCTTTAGGATGAGATATACAAAGTCCTAGATCAATTCTCAAATGTAAAGACTACATTATTGGCATATAAACCCCATGCTATAAACCACAGTCCCTAGGCTATTTAACCAATATCAGGTTTTCATTTATTAATTTTGTTTTTCCATCTCCAAAACAGAGCACTGATCTCATACTGATCCTTTTAAGCAGATATGCACCTGCCTTTTATTTTGGTAAAACCTCTAAAGCAACGAATCTCAAGAGACACTTCTTTTTAGGAATGTTATTGAGAGAACTAATCCCAAATGGAACAAGTGAGCAAGAAAGAAATTATCATGGCTTGACCATGTCTTAAGAGAAACATCAAGTACAAAGGAAGATTTTCAGTGAGGATTTTCTCTGGCCAGAAAAGGCACTGGAAACACAAATACAAAACTCCCAGGAATAACTAATAGAATTTATAAACTAAAACCAGTTTTAGTGGATACTGGCCCACAAGGGAAGAAAATGTTGCTTTGCCATTTATCCAAGGAATGAAGATTGCCTGTTGAACACTAGGAAAAGTTTGCTTGCACTTTAACTAGTGGCATGAGGCACTGAAGAATTGAACAAAAACCCTGAGAAATGGAAACTAAGGTAAATGAAAGTATTAAAACTGTTCAGTAGAGGGAACACTCCACTGCATAAGAGAACCATTCAGACAGCCATGCCAATGTCACCTTTCTGAATAATGCACCAAATTAATAATGCTGCCATCTGGGGAATAATTTTCTTCATTATTTCACTAGCACTACAGTTCACCGACTAACAGGACCTGAACAACTACAAATAGTTTAGTGATGACAAAACCAGTATTTGACAAACCAACTTCATCTACCATTTGAACAAGTTTATGGATGTCCAAGGACGGGGGTCCTGGGCTGTTTAGTAGCTAATTGTCTTGCTATCAGCATTCCCCAAGCTTCCTACAAGTTATTTGAGATTATGAAGATATATTAACTGAACTACTTGGAAGAGTGCTTACATTGCAAAGTAGCAAATATAGTAGCTTCTGACGTAAGAGATTGAAACTACAGTCAATGACATGCAGCATCAGAACTGTGAACCACTGTCAATTAATAATTAGAAATGAATTTTTTTTCCTATTTTATTATAAATATGAGTGATAAAGCTCAATGGCTATAAGCTGCCTTTAAATGCCTCAGAATAGAAGATTGAGATATCGTACATAGATTTTTCAATGACTTTCCATATACACTAAAGCCACACTAACTGGAAACATAACCTTACATTTCCTAAACAGCTACTTACAATATAGTTAAGACTTCTTTATCCAAGAGGCCTTTTAGCCGTGTATGCATACAGAGGTACCCACAAAAATATTACATGGGCATTTTCTGTAGTGTTTGCTCTGTCAATACTTACCTTTGACAGAAGAAACATAGGAATCAATCCTTTTTGTAAGGTTGCCTAAATCTCTTTTATCTAATAAATGACAAGTGATACTCCTTTCAAAATTATTCTGAATGTCACACGTTACTTAAAGCTTAGCACAGCTTTAAAATGTGATGGTGCTCCACTCTGCTTACAGAAATTTTACTGAATTCACTGGTATGATTACTGCTTTGCTGATATTTAATTTAGAGGCAGATCAAGATTTTCAATTAGATCAGCGTAAGAGTATCTGTATAAGCAGATATGCATATTATGAACTGTTCTCTATTGCAGAGTAGACAAAAAGTATTATTCTCTTGGGCTTTTAGTTGCTGAAATTTCCATACAAGCCCTTTCTTTATGCAAGCCCAATACAGTTAGAAATAAGGAGGCAAAAATCCACAAATTGGAACTAAAAAAACCCCAGAAAATTCCTGTTTTCTATTATTACGCTTCTTACAAGTGTCGCATCTTAACAAATTCTTCAAAGCTTACCAACAGTATATGCTCTATTTCCAGTGGACCTGTGTATAATTTGCTTGCACATTTGTAAACAGAAATAAATGACATAACATTTTTTTTTTTCTTATTAACGTACTACCATTCACTGCTTCTTTTAAGCATCATGGTGAGAGCTGAAGGTGGTATTCTGATGCACATGGATAAGATGTGCTTATTGTAAGGGAGTAAATGGAAGAGTATAAACAGATATGAGGAGAGGGAATAAAACTTTTTTGTTAATGTGGAAGAAGTAGATTGTTAAATTTAAGGTAAGAGCTTACCTGAAGATTATCTAGATCTTCAGTACCTGTTTGGGTTTGGGGGTTTTTTTGTTTGTTTGTTTTGGGTTTTTTTTGTTTTTTTTTTTTTTTTAATCTTTTCAGTCTAAATAACATACTATTTACCACAAAGCGTTACATTACACCTGACCCAAAATAAAAAGCATTCTTTCAGGTAACTTTCCCATGTATGATGAATATGTAATAATTGGTATTTAATAGGAATAATTCATTGTGTGCCTAGTGTACAATTTCTGGAGATGCTAATTATTCATTTCCTTGGTTTAAGTGCTCAGATGTTGTGCATGATGTGACAGGTGAGGAAAGATCCTTACTGGTAGGCAGCAACATTAATTTGCTTTTAAACAATGCTTTCTGAGAAAGTGAAGCTTTCCAGTTTTAAACATTGGCTTTCCTTCACTTTCTCTTCTGTATAAATAAAGGAAAAATTTTGGAAATCTGTAACAGAGGGTATTAAATTCAAGAAGAAATAGTAATGCTGGCTAAACTCATAATCATAGCTGTAGAGCTGCTATTTTGTTCATTCATAACTAAAAAAACTGCACAGCTTCATCACTTAAAATATCTACATATGCTGTCAGGACAGCTCTCCTGCCAGTACAAAACACTCAAAAGCATCAGACTCAAGATGAAAACCCGTATCTTCCAGCTTCATAGTCAATAACTACTCCCTGGGTCACAGCATTTCCCAAATCAATCACTCAAATCTTCCTTCCTACTTACCCCTCAAGGGAAGGAAAAAAAAGACCAGTCTGTCTTTGCTTTGCATTCACATAGTGCTTTTTCATATGTAGACCTCAAAGCACTTTACAAGGGTGGTTAAGCTTTATTAGCTGGATTTTACAGTTGGTCTAGCTAAGTAAAGAGATTTTAAGCAATTTGCACGAGGCAATGTGGTCTACTGGATTAAACATGTGTCATGTACCTCAGTCTTCAAAGTCCTGTTCCCAGCTCTGTATCAGACTTCCTACACAACCTTTTGTAACTTAAGTTTGCTTCCTTTCTTTTACCTTGAAAATGGACTAATCCTTGTTTCTTCTAGGGAAACAGAAGACACTGGTAAGAGGGAAGCTTCAGTTTGATTCGAGGGTTTCATCTCTTTCGGGAAAAAACAGGCTGATGCAGGATGATAGTGACACTACTTTCTCAGTATGATTTCCGTACTTGAGATTTACTGAGAAAATTGCTTAGGACTTTATGAAAAGTTATTATAAAAACTCTTCCATAAACCGATGTTAAAAAATGGATATACTTCAAGTCTTGTAATATGTGATGTGATCCAACAATTCAAGAGATGCATAGAAATATAATGTTCCTGGTTCATCCTACCCCGCATCCCCCTAAAAACCTCCACAAACCAAAATAAAACAAACTAAAATTTATCACAAATTGTTTACTTTGCATATTTGGAAACTACTATAAGAGCTTTGAAACTTGAGTCTAGATGCTTTAGAGGATTAAATAACCAAGTATACTAAAATGGACACCAAAATTCAACCTTGAAATGAATCACTGATTCTGAAAGTGTGTGTTGGCAAACACCTCTGTAAGAAATCACATATTCTTGCTTACTATTCAGTTACAAACACGGAGAATAGATCTCATTTTCTTATTAAAAACACTATAAAGCTATCCAGTAACTACTTGTCAGTCAAGAGAGGAATAGTATATTTTAGTTACTGTGTAGAGAAACATACAGAAATCCCCAAATATATTGGTACCAAAATATGATAACATTTTTAGGAACTGCATTGCACACAGATCTTGTGCTCTTGTGCAGAGTAATGAATTTCAACCAGAAAACTTGCACAGGAATATGAATATAGGAGATTACAACTGGTTTAAAATTTCAGAAAAGCATTCAAAAAACAATTGCATTATTTGCCCAGCTTTTTAACACTCACTGGCAGCTATTTGCTACAATGTAATTCAGTTTTTCAAAGCTAGTATTCAATGAACATTGTATTATAAGCCAAATAAATTCCATGCTCTGTATATCAAAAGGAAACTATTTTGACTGAGTCACAAGATACCTTTAAGCATGCAACTTGATCATAACTATTGGGAAAGACATACCAATATAAATTCAAATATTATTTAATCAAAGTAAAAGCCAAGTTAAAGATTAACAATTTTCATAAACCTAACAAAAATAACATTAAAAAAATTCTTTATTCAGAAATCGAATGTCTTTAAATAATCTTCTGGAAACTTCTCAGTTTGAAAAACTTCAAAGTCCAGTGTTTATAAAGGGCAGTTTTTAAGAGCAAGAATTATTAAAGACTCCCATTGGTGCTGTGTTCCATTCATTTTCTACAGAAGCCATGGGGATCCTGCGCCGATAGTTGCGTGCCAACTCTGACTTAAGGCAGCTGCAGTACTAAAGCTGACCTGAGTATAGCTGGTGAAACAGCTTGTCATACAAACAGCACTTGAACCTTCTTGTGACTTTTCATAGCCTATGTTTAAAAGAAAAAATAAAGAAAGCTTCCAAAGACTGGCTTCTAACTTATTTGCAGAATGGGTTATGCAACATGATGCCACAGTAAACATGTGGCGATGCATCAATAGTAAGCACATTTCCCTTTCAAACTAGCAGATAGTTTGCTTCTTGACACAGGTTGCTCAAATGGTTTCTGAACATAGTTTGACATGAAACCAAACATAAAACTGAACTGAACAGTGGCAATCAAGAGAGGCAGAAAGATAATCTGATACTAAAATAGTTAGTGTAAACCAAACACTTTTCCAGCACATTTGAAAATGCAAGTTGTTTAATTTATCAGAAATAAACAACTCACAGAAAAAACTTGGAGTGTAAATTCTGAGGGCTTTGAGCTGAAAAGCATTGGGACGCTTACCATGATTTCTCAGATCAGATTTAGACTCTATGCCAGACTTTATTCTACCATTGGTTTGCTACTTTCACATTTGACCCTCTGTAACTTGATCATGTTTTGTTATTCTTTTCTTCCACTTTCTCAAAATATAAACGTGATTAGGAACATGAGACTGACTGTATCATATTACCACTAGCAAACCTGCTGTTTGCTGCTCGCACAAAATGGACTTGGTGCTTTTCCTGCTGTTCTCAAACCCTTCCTGTTCCCCCTCCCTGCCTGCACCTAGTGTAAAGCAGCCCCAGGTATGCTGGAACAGCAAACCGAAAGCCCCGACTGTGAGCTGCAGAAGACTCAAAAATGCAGTGTGGTGCTGGAAGACAGTTATGGAAATCAAGTAGACTACCAGCTTCTTAATTGTGCAGAGTGGCCAAATTCTCCCACATAAAAGCTTCTGTAAGACTTCCCAATAGCAGTCCCTGTCAACTTAACATAAGAGAAAATTCACTCCTGACTGGTAAACAGGTTATCCTTGGACATTTGAACACAACATCCCCACCAAACACATGGGAAATTATATGGTGAAAAGCAGTAATATACTCTGCCCACAACCTAGATCAAGTTAGTCTTGAAAGGTCAGAAAAAGACCAAAACCCTCCATAAAATTAACAGAGCACAATGATCAAGATTCTTCTTCTTTTTCTCCTCAAAGAAGCAATTCTTTTCCAAATACATATTGAATGTTCAAAACATTGCATCACAAACTTATACTTCTAAGGCCAGGTTCACTCCCACCCTCTCATACAGTCTCACACAAAATTATCAAATTCTGTTCTGAAACAATTGGGGTTTCTTGTTCCAATTTTGGCTTGGAAGGGTCTTCCAGAATTCTTTTCTTTTAGTGATTAAAACCCCTTTCTAATATCTAGTCCAACTATACATATTACCAAATTAAATTAGACTGTTTTTTTTAAGGAATACTCATATTCTGCTTTCAGCTTTCAATTTACTAGTCTTTTCTCTGAAGAAGTGTTTAAACTGTCATTGGTGTAATCATTGTTGGCAGCCCTTCTTCTCATTTGTTCTGGCTTCTTTTTTCTTTCTCTCTCTCTCTTTTTTTTTTTTTTTTAAATTTTATTATATAAGTGACCAACACTGACAGCTTTTGTTGCTGAAAGCCTTTTTAGGTGTGTGTCATACTTATAACTTACAGTTACCTTTTATAGCCATTGATAACAAACAGCTTCTTAGAAAAGTTCTTATTAGAGATTACTTAAAACATGCCCAAACTCCACTATTTTGTTCCATTCCACTTCTATTACACCCTTCCTTTTAGGCAGCATTTTATATGAACATAATAATTGTTTTTACTTCCTGTTATAATACATACTGAACTCTGAATGTTGCATTTGTGTAGCCTTTGTCTAAAGTTGGTCAAATGATCATGTTGCAAAAAAACATGGAGACATAAAGACTTATGGGAATAGGATTCTTTTGAAAGGATGGCAAGAGAAGAGTTAATGGCAACTTGAGTTTGTGGTCCATGCCAGCAGATAAACAAATCAATTAGCATTAAGTGATGCAGTAATTATGATGCATTAAGTAATGGCAAATGCCTACAGAAGGTAAGAAGAGGCTGTTTACCAGTCATAATAAAGAATTTTGGCCTGGATTAATAATATTGGTAGGAAAACTGGTGGATTTCAGGAAACCTACATCACTGGCAAATCTTACTCTATTTGTGACTACAGTGGAGGAAGATCATTAAATTCATTCGCTAAGTACATTAGTTTTTGATGTTGTAGATTTTTATATTATCCACATCTTAGAAATGCAGACCATTCTACAGTTGTGATAGGTGGCTTAGGACATCTTGACCTAAACTGTTCATCTTGAAAGTTAAGTTTTATCAGTGCTTTTAAGATATTCTTACCAAAACAAAATGGTAATGAATGATCAAGTTGATACAGGATCATACCATAAGAGCAGAGAAGAAATAACTCCAGAATAGGAATTAGGGTTGAAGAACCACCGTTTGAAATCTGTCAGACTGGAAACCACTGCAAGTCCATCAAAATATTAAAGAAAAAAGGAAAAAATATGGCAAAAGAGACAAAACTCTAAGAACTTGATTATCACACTGCTTTGATTTCCCTTATTTTTCTCTTTCTGTAAAGATATGAGAGTCTTGTTATACTTTTAAACAATTGCTGATTGTATTTTTCTTGACGTAAAAAAATATTTTACTTCTGCCCCTTTTGTATCTTCAGGCTAGTCCATTTCTTCACATTCACTCCTATGCAGAAAATCCCATGTATTTTCTGAATTAAGAGATATGATAAAAAGATACTTTGTCTTAGCTATGGGTAGGTGACATTAAAAGGGTAATTAAAGTAAATGAGGCATATAGAAAAAGCCTAGAGACATGTCCATTGGGGAAAGTCTATCAGCATACGGATGTCTAGAATATGATCATCATCTAGGCCTCTAGCACATACTTGGGCTGCCAAACACATCACATGTTTGATGACAAGATAAACACAGCCTCACTAATTAATTGCCTTGATAGTTTCCACAAGAGGAATCTTAGGTCTCTTCTTCATTGCCCTTCTTACACTTGCTCCTAGAGTGTGTATAATCCAGTTCAACTCATGTAAAATATTCACACATCTGGTTACCCTTCTCTCTCAGTAAAATACCCACAGTAGCAGCAAGGTTGTAGTACTCCCCGTAATTACTTGCAACATGTACCTTGTATCACATTTTGAGGAAAAGACCGCTGTCCCATGGTACCCACATCTCCACCACAATCCTATATCCAGTCGTATTTCCCTGACTGGATTATTTGCAAACTTCACATCTACAGGTCACAAGGCGTTGTTTCAGAACATAGATCTGGCAAAAGCCAAATAAGTATTTCATTGCAGTTTTGAGTTCCAACAATTTATCCATTTTTTATTAAACTTGCAAGATTAACATAACTATCATATCGCAAATAAATATTAAGAAGAAAACAGCAACTTGCAGTAATTACAAGATGCCATACTAACTTCTTGTACCTATAAGAGACTAAAACTATGGGGAAAGAACTGAGTAAACCTACATGACTAACCACTATTTCATAATTATCGCCCTCCCTGCTTCACATCTGCCTTTCCAAATTACTGCAGTATCAAAATTGATTGTAAGTATCAGATAGTAAAATCAATGTATTATGCTTTAAATTTTAAGCATAATGTGATGTTTTCTGTCACTTATGTTAAATTTTATTACATTTTATGACATGCGACCTGACACATAAAATTTAAATGAGTATAAACAACTTAGCTGAACTGTCTGAAACATTTAAGGAAGGAAGGGCAGAAACTTGATTATTTTCAAAGCAGATAATACAAGTAAGTCTGAGAAAATAAGCCCAGCTAGCTGGAACTGAGCAAATCATTCACTGTAAGCATGAAACGAGTTTGGACCATATTTTTTGATGCTGAAAGATTCCTTTGCTTACACAACTACTTTTCTTTTGCTATGATTATTCCAAAGTGATTAAATACATTCCACAGAAAAGCCTGCTGTTGCAGTATAGAACTTTGAATCTGCTTGAAAGCAGTAAACAATAGAAATCTCACATGAAAATTTACCTTGTCAGAGACAAACTGAACCTTATATGAACAAGTAGCCAATCCCATACCGAGCTATACATCTATACCAAACTACACAACGGAGACTTCTATACCTGCAGACATTTTAGACTACATAATGGCATTATCAAGCTTATGCACAAAGATTTAATAATTTAATAAATTTAATTGCAACCTTCCTCTCATCTCCATGAGATATATTTGCAATTTCAGAATGAATTTTCTTATAAATCATTGTAATGAAAGATTCTGAATAAACATTATAAGTAAAGCTACTTGGGGGAGCAGTGATAGAAGGGAGGCTCTATTGCCACTTAAGCAGGCTGTATACAAAAAATTGACTATATCTATGTTTCTGCTGAATTTTCCTTTTCATGACAACAGGAACTCCATACTTATTAGCTCAGAGCTACAGGTTTTAGAAGCTGAGTTATAAGATTAGCACATTTTTTAAAATGCTTCTGGCTGGTACAATTAGTCAGAGAAGTGCAAATGCTCTTTTTGAATTGTATATCTGTTTAGTTAGTTACAGTGTTCAGAGAAGAAACTTGTTAATATTCAGTATTGTGTTACTGTTATCACTTCTACCTTACCCCTTCCCAATTTTCCAGTGGCAAAATCACTTAAAATGGTGTGTGTCTCAGAAATGAAATAATTTGACTGCCACTAGATTACTTTCACAATTGTTTGCATAGTACAAACAATCTAGTAATGCCCCAAATTCAGAATGAAGATTACTTTGAGGTACTAAGGTATTAAAAAAAAAAAAAAAATTGTCATGTGGATGCCTACAAAATTAAAATGTAATATTTTGATAAAATTCTCATAATCTCTTGTCACTCTAGACTGTCCAGAAAGCAATGTAATAACAAATTCAAAATTAAATACTATTGCACAAATACTGAAATTTCAGCCTTTTATTCTTAGCATTTTGTAAATAGACTTAGACATATGCTTTACACGCCTCTCCAAAAATCTCTCGCATTCTCACACACACACATTCTCTCTCTACATATATATTTATGCTAAACTGAAATAAAGCTTTAAGTAACTTTTTGCCTTCATCATGATTTATTATTTTCAACACATAGCTGCAGCTTTCCCCTATTCATTTTGCTGCAAACATCATCTAGAAAAACCTTTAAGATAAGAAGTACGTGCACTTACATGCCTTTAAGTTGACTTTGAAGGAGACCTATCTTTTGGCTATCCATGATTCTTTCTGTTCTATTTAAGTTTTCTATTGCTTTAAAGGAAAAGATACTTCATAGCTTGGATAGCAGGAAAATTCAGCACACAAATCTGTGTTTAGTTCATGTGTTTTTACTGTAATTGTTGTGATCACACTTGGATGACATGTGAATGGTAATCATCACCATCTTTCATGCAGTGACCTTATGCATATCAGAAATTTTCAAGTCTCTATATTCCACTACAACAACACTAGCAGCATTGAAAGTACCAGCACAGGATGTCCTCTGGTGTCCCTCTGTTACATATCAATTGCACATCCGGAAAAGATTTCTTCTGTAGCTGCTATTAGTGCTAAAACAATAGAGGGTTTCAGGAAATCTCTTTGCAAGGGCAGCCAAAGTCACAGAGATATACGAATGGTATTGGTCAGTGGCTGTAGCAGAAGGCTGCAAATGAATAAACTTGTCTTCTCTTCAAAACTGCCGCTGAGCTGCTAACTGTAGAATTAGACAATCCACATGACCTCACTGCCTCTTCACCCCGTCCCCATAAAGGGTGAATAGTATTATGACATCTGTAAAATATTTTGAGATAGCTGAACGGAAAGATGCTTTATACCCATGACAAGACAAGACAAACTAAATCCTGTTCTCGCCTTGGGAAGATGGAAGAGAGAGCATGAACCACACGTGGCACATATCAGTCAGGCTGCTGGATGTGTTACTGGAAGGCACTCAGTGCTGAGAGTGATTTAATGATCAATAGCGAAATAACAGAATTGCCCTCTGCCAACACATGACTAACTACGTGATTGCTTAGCTTAGTGCACTGGGCTTAACAGTACCACAGCCGGTATTGAAAAACACTTTTCTTGATCAGCTTGTTTTAGAGCAAGTGAAGACAGAATTAAATCACAATCCATAGACGTCAGCCAGGTGTCACCTACTAGGCAAGATGAAGAGAATCTTCCCCATGAGGAGCTGAAGTACTCTTTCCTTGACTGAAAACCATTTCACAACCATTTTCACATTAAGTTCCCCGTGTTTAAAGAGGTTTCCTTACAGAGTCCAATGGGGATTCTATAGTGTACAATGTTTCATTCTTAATTAATTAACTAACATTAATAGTAAATACAAAGGTAGCCTCTTCCTTTCTCATACATATACTCACATAAATGCCAATTAAAAAGAAATGAAGACATCCAAACTAACTTTTTCACCAAGAGAAAGACCAGAAGATAAAGCATCAGTTCCAGAAACTGAGAATAATTGTAGAATACATTGGTGGCAATGAAGCAGAGTAAAATTTGTCTTAAGAAAAGTTTGAATATGTAACAATCCAAGCTTAGTTCCAATTATCAGAGCTATTTTCATAGATTTTCTAGCCCACTACTCTCATAAAGAAGGTTTGAGAAAGAATATAGTATTTTTCTGTGACTAAGTGGTATTCTGATACCAGGGTGCCAGATGGCAGTTGCCCTTGAAATACTTTATTTTTTTTAAGCTTAGTCATTGATTCTTTTTCCCCTTGCAACTGCACCCAGTAATCATGTTGCAGAACATAGAGCACTTGCCTGGCTATAGTGAGTCATAAATGCTACAGACAGAGCAGTTATTTACTGCTCTCTACTGTACTAGAAGATAGCCACAAAAAGCCTTTTATAATACACCTTACACCTGCAATTCGACACATAAAATTATGTTCCTCTTATTTGCTTTGAAAATGTCCTCAGTGAAGCTGTGAAACTGGCAAACACGAGAACTGCCCTTCCTGTGAAACTTATTTTGCTCATGCAACACAGTTGCATCTCTTTCAAATTGACCTATCTTATGATCTCTAACAAATTCTGATGCATGCTAAGGATTGTGTTTTGCCAGTCCTTTGTGTTACTTTGAGGCATTTTTAAATGCTACTTTTCCAGCTTTTGTCGTATGGGCTGCCTTAACTCTGTTTCTTTTCATATCCGGTACAGTGGCAAGAGGAAACAGAGAGGAGAAGAAAAAGGAATCTACTCCTCACATCTCCTATTTCTAATGGAAGGAAGTCTATGATGCTTGCACTGAGTGTTTCTAGTGCTATATGCATAAAGTCACTGGTGACATTCTTCAGCACTCTGTGGGGCTCCATTTCGATCTCTCTTTGCACACTGTGTAATCATTGTCTTTCACAAAGAACATCTGCTGGTACCTCCACATCAAAAGCTTCTTATCCTCTTGTAGTTCTCTCATTTGAGAGTACCCCATATGATGCTGACACTATAGTTTTTAATGTCGTCTCTGATCTCTTTCCTCAAGGTCTCACGTAACTCATTGTATTCGACCCGCTCCCCTCTTCTGCTGTAATCTTCCTTTATCTGCCCTCTTCAATCATATGTGTTTTGTTTCATTAGAATGTGGCTTTTCTCTGTAGCCTATCTGCTTACCTACAATTTCCTCTTTAGTTTTAAACATTGCTTTCTTTGATTTGTCATTCAACTTTGTGTTCCTTCAGCCAGAGCTTAAAATCTCATCTGGAACTGGAAACTGAGTTCTCTCATCATTGTGGAGACATGTTTTGTTGTTAGGTTTGTGAGGTTTGACACCTTTGCTGTGTAAGTCATTAAAAGGTACACATTGCTCTACTTGCATCATATTCAAAATCTTGGAGGCAGTAAGTACTTCAAAATTCCTCCCCCCCCCAAAACATGTCACAACGCATTAAATGCAAAACAGGTAATCTGTTCATATGTTTGACACCAGTGACAGAAATAACTAATCCATTAACTGAATTATTTAGTTAAATGCTTTGATTCGTGCTGGTATTTTCATTATAAAAAAGCATTAATAATCTGTTGATACTTTCATTTAACAGAAGATTCTGTTGTCATTTTTATTGTAATCCTGTTTCTTCAACAATTCATCCAGTAATTTTAATTTCCTTTGGACTAGTTATTTGCAATTTTCCTGTGATTGTCGCAGACAGGCAGACATTTCTTTTCCCATTTACAACAAAACTTAACTAGGAGATCTTGCTGCGTGGAAGGTGTTGTTTTGACCCTTCAGCATTTAACTATACTTAAGTGTTGGCTCAAAGACAGGTCTGCATTAGCATCACAAACCAGACATAGTTGATTCCACATTTAAATAAAGAAAAACAGCTAGAGGTTGGTCTCTCTGCATATATCACACATGGAGAAATGCACCTTGGAGGACTCGAGTTGAGGTTGTATCACTGACAAATATTTGTTCAAAACTAAGGGACTTCTTTGTCTCAGGACAAATAAACACTTAATCGGATTTCAAGCTGATTTTTTTCACCTGGCAACAAAGCTAAAATCATTTGCATCACTATTATGTTCACTTGAGTTCTATCCAAATTGGGAATGTCAGAATTATGAGAAATGATACACGCGTATTTCTTTTCTTATTTTCATTTACTAATGAGTGCCTTGCCTAGATTGTATGAGAAATTTTGCATGCTCTTTTAAAAAAGAGGTCTTATTAATCATTATTTAAAACAACATCAGGAAAATCCCTGATAAATTCTCAGCATCTTTAAAACAATTCTAATAGGAATTCATCTTCAACAAATTCGTTCAGCGAATTGCTGTAAGGGAAGTTTGCCTGCTGTTTTCAAATCACTTATGCTTACAGCTATCTGTGAATCACCTGCCAGGTATCTGAATTTTCATGAGAGCTGCCCTGCAGTGCAAGTTCTCATCACGCACGTCTAATGATAACTCTATGTAAGTGAGAAAGACTCAAAAATTTAATTCCATTAGACACACTGTCCTGTGGCTGCCTGCTATCCTACAGAGCTACATGATCAACAGGTGTTTTCTCATAATACCAAAAAACCCCACACCCCCCAAAAAACAACCTGTACAGCATATACCTGCTATATAAACCATGAAATAGTTAGGAAAAAAAGTAATTTTCATGGAAGTTGTAATGTTTTCTTAAATGCAAGCTACTCCAATAGCATCTTCTTCAAAAGCTTCTGAGTTGCCAACCATTACACAGTATATACCATGTCTGTACTTAGACTACAGGTCTAAGTCCATGTAAACAGGTATTCAGACACTTTGTAAGTTTTGTTGAGTGTCATTAGTTGTAAAATTTGAAGGAGAAAGCTATTAAACACAGCTGTCACCCTCAAAACATCCTTTTCACCTAGGATTCAAGCTAAATCCTAATAAAGTCAAAGGAAAAGTCCGTGAATTCAGTAGGAATTTGATCTGCATAGTTAGGATTCATAATGAACCATATCTAATACCTTAAGAAATCTCCCTTCAGTTTGTCCAGCTGCCTTATGCCAAGCTGCTGTCTCCTCCACTACATAAGACAGTAGAGGAAGGAGAGCATTGGTAGGTTTCTTGCCCTTACTCAGCAAACCAACAAACTAACCCATGCCGGTGTGAAGGGAAAAGCAAGGCTCAAAATGTTATTTTAGAATTGACAAAAGTGTTCTGTCCTTCTTCTAGTATTCCTAACAGTCCTCCCTTCTTGAGTGACACTCTACATTTACTTAGGGCAGAGAGCACCAACCTTTTGAAGTGAGCAGGCTTACTGTAACTCCACAACAAATCCCTACATTTCCCTCTTTTTAGCTTTATTGTGTAAATTGCATTCTTTGTTTCTGAGTATATACCTAAGTGTGGTTACATATTTTGCAAAAAAATATTGAGAAAACAGCTATATACACTTCTCATTCATATTAATAGTGAATTAATTGTGAAATAGGCCTCTTTACAGATATGTCATGTGCCTTTTTAATTAATGCGTTTGATCTCTCATTTTGCATAGCAACTTTCATTGAGAGGAACAGCCAGTTCCATTGGGTTTGGGAAGCAAGAGTTCAGAGGTCATATACAGTTAATATGTTAGCTATAATTATAAAATATCTCATACTATTAACAGAGAGCTGATTCACTTTGGAAGCCTAATGCTCTTTTTTGTTATTATTCAGCACATAGTATATGAAACAGTACAGTGCCCACAAGATTGCTGGGACAACTGTGGCATGGTGTATTTGAAAGTGGCACAGGACAGAGAAACAACAGGAAGCCGTCAACCTGAGAGAGGAAAAATGTCTTTAAAGACCAGGAGAGTAATCCCTCCCTCCGCTTGTTTTTTTTTTTATTACCCTAGGTCATAAGGAAAATGGACGGGGCGGTGATGATACAGGCACAAATCTAAAATATGGGAGGGGAGCCACAGAACAGGACTCATCTCCTCTCCCTGTTACACATTCAGATCCACACCAGACAGGCTGACATAAAGGAAAATTTCAAACTTTGCAGCGGAATCAATTCCTGCATTTCTGAGAAGTGGCACGCATTTGCCGCGCATTCTCTGGTCTACTCAGCTCTTTTAAGAAGCAGCTGTCTTACATGCACACAGTTTTGCTCCCAAGCATACACCATTGTTTAGTTCACATAGATAGAGTTTCTAAAATAATTTACTGACTGTTATGCTAATTACATAAATGAGCATGCTCTTAACAATGTAGCTGCAAAAGAAAATCAGTTGGCAAAATGAAGCATTTGAGTTTTATGCAGATCAAAATCTGTATCATGTTCAGACTTTATTCGATAAATGTGGGTCTGTGAAACAATCAAGGAAGAAAAAGGAAACAAGGTGGGGGAGAAGACAACTATGAAATCAACCCAGAAACTATACCAATAAATTCCACAAGGGGAGAAAAGAAGTAAGCAGAAATAGACTTTAAATGCAAAAAGGTAGCTGGAAATACATTTTCTTTTGCAAGCAGAGAACATTCAACCCAACAATAGGAGTTAGCCAGAACCCTCATGCCTTTAACAGAAAAGAAGCTCTCATCAAAGGAAACATTTAATGTGTATTCTGAAACTATCTTAAGTGACAGAAATAAAATACTGTAACACTGAAGAAGTTGCCTTAGCTGGTCTTTTATTTATATCCCATTTTTGTCAAAAATTAAATCAAGGAGATAAATCCCGTTGAAGTTAGAAGCACATACAAACCAAAGTATAAAGGAAAAGTGTAAGGGGTTCTTCTGACAAGCCTGTAAAACTGTGCTATTACCTCTTCTTCCTCTCAGTCATGAAATTGCATATGCTTGTTTAATGTTTACGCTTAAGCTTACATTAAATGTAAAACTTCAAAAAAATTATCTACTTCTGAAAGTCAGACATTTGTGTTGCTGAGTCACATAGGTACATTTGAAACATTTGTGAATATTTCACACTTGCATATAAATGCAAGAGATTGACTTCTGATGTGAAACGTGTCTACATTAATTTTGACCTCTGCTTTGGCCCTCCAAGTTCATGAGAGCAGAGTTTCTCTCTACTGTGCCAAGGGAAAGTGTCAAGTAAGATGAAGACAGTAGTTGCCGATATTCCCCTTTTTATAAATTGTTTTGAGGCAGTATGTGCAATACATTGATTTGTATCACTACTATTCCCATCTTCTTACTCCGTTCTTCCTTAGTTGTATACCTAATTTTCATGTCACATATTAAATTTAGGTCTAAAAAAAAGTCTTTGAATATCTCCGTATAAGTACTTGTTTACTTGTAAATAATGGTTTAGTCATGTTTGACTCAATTCTAATTTTTTTTGCTTCAAAAGGACTCTTCAAACAAACAAACAAAAAGTAGCCATTATCTACTCCTAAGCAGCCAAATAATATAGTACTCAAGTTAAAAGAAAAGAAAAACAACCATGTCCATCCCCTTCTCTTCCTCTTCCTCCTCTTCTTCCTCAAAGCCCCACACTTGTAACAAGGCAGTAAATCAACAACAACAGCTGATATTTCACACTGCTGGGTGGATCCAGAAACCCTGCCTGCCGTGAATGACTGTCAACTATCAATTAGGTCTACACAGGAGTTCAGGACCACATGCTACAAGGTTCAGATTCAAAAAATTTAAAACCACCACCTATGTATGAAATTAAATCAGTCCCTTTCCATTTTAACACTTAATCAAAGGCTCAACACAGAAATACCAGTATAAAGCGTGAATAACCAAAACTGAGAAAGCATTGGATGAATCTCTTTCTCCAGCCTATTTCTGACTTTTCTTTTACAAAAGGAATTGGGAAATAAAGAAAAATCAGGGTTATAATTTTCATAGAAAGGAAAGCAGAATAACAGAGAAAAAGGAGCTCAAATCCCTTGACTGCACTTCCAATCTAGCTATTTCTTAATACAGTCAACATGAGTAACTAAAATTTTGCTCTATAGTATGACACACACAAGGGATTCAGATTTATAATTAAGTATCAACAGTATGAATGAAATACATTGCAAATAAAGGTCACTATCTAGGGGAGAAAAAGCAGGTATTATGCGTTCCTGAAAATTGTCCTTCAAAATCTGTTATCATAGACAACAAAAATATGGAACAGCTTGTACAGATAGAACTCAAGAAATGAACCTGCAACCCTCTGGAGTCTTGGTGGTGACACCCTGTGCTTTAAGTGTAACAGGATGTGCAAGTATAGCTATGATCATGAGAAGCTGCAGCGCGGAACTTTACCTTTAGTGCAAAACAGCAAACATTTGGGTGTTCAGGATTAATAACAAAACTATCCCCACCCAGCTGAAAGTGGGCAGAAAGGTGGGCTAATACCACAGCTGGAATGCCAGCTACTGCGAAGGGAAAGAAAAAAGAGTAAGAAAAACAGGACAAGAACTTTCCATTAATTTTATTTTTGTGTTTAAACCCAAAAGGCTTTTCATTTTACACAATACTGATGGGTTACTGTGATTTTGGTTTAGCTAACTTTGCATAAACTCAGAGATAACATTTAAAGGCTACTTTGTCCCTTAGCCAGCTATCTTATCCTTAGCCTGTGCTGCTCTACATATCAGCTGCAAAGCCCATCCGTATCTCCAGACTATTCAGATTCAGTTCTGTCACTACTATTATGTTTTCTGTTCCATATTTATTTTTGTCTTCCAGCAAGGTATATTATTATTTGAATTTGCCCTTTAATTTATATAATGGGCAACCCTATCACAAGAAACAGAGCAAAAATATTTACACTGAACACTTAAAGATGAGAACTTAGCAAAATACCTTTCACTCTCAGCACAAATCTTACTGCTTGAGGGAGGTGGGGTATACTAAGCACTATTTTCATGGATCTTTTTAACCAATATCTGTGTTTATATGCCTTCAGTTTTGCTTTAAGTGATGTCTGTTTTCAGCTAGGCTCATTTATGTTTTCTTATCTTCTAAGCTTAGTCTTTTCTGATTAAAGAGTTTTCTGATTACAACTAGGGAAGTATTTCTTCTGCAACAGTCAAGTGGTAAAGCTATACAAGTATGTTAAAACCATCACTTTCATAAGAAACACAGTGGCAGTCACTATAAACCTTAACTCTCCTGTTAAGGCTCCTATCCTATATGGAAGAATGTATTTTCCATTTGGAAACCTGAGCTACTATTCATTCCCTCTGAACATGAATAACTTGCTATGTTCATAGCCCAAATCTTCCAAATTCAGAACGGTGAAATCTAAATCATATGTCTGGTAGTCCCAGAAAACTGCATGTATACATAGATGTCACTACTGAAATGCATGGTTCCAGAGTTGTACCTTTTATTTGCAGACATTTTTCAAAGTATACATGCTTCTGTATTTCCATGATTAAGATTCATGAGATGATGCACATACTTAAAGAGTTGCAGGTTAATGTTCTAAAGGATCATGTCATTCATGTACGGTATGTCTTCTCATGCAGTAGACACAAAAACTACAATGTTGTGCTGATCAAAAAATGAAGGCTGCTTTTGGGGCTTTAGGACTACGTATGAGAACAGTGATGAGCTATAGCTTTTCATGGTGATTACTTTAAAAACACTCAACAAAAATGCAATAATCCAATATGATACCTTCCAGGATTTCTTCATTTCAGCTTAAGCAGAATATAGCAAGGTATACTGCAGCAGTATTAAATGTTATTAATAACCTTAACTGCATGGATGAACCCTCCTTCAACTGACCACAGCACAGATAAACCTTTGAGACTCTATAGACCTTTAAGGGGATGTAACGGTCTATATATGCAGGCCTTACCGAATAATTTGGGCATACATTTTTGATGAAAACAGAAGTAGAAAGACAAAAGGATGCAAAGAATGGATGCTATAGAGAGGAAGGAAGGAGAATTAATACACTGTTTGTAATAGTGTATGTACACGTAATAGCAGTTTACTTTCAAGTGGACTTCCTTTGCAAAGGATGTTAAGGGAAAAGGAAAGCATCACACGCTTAATGAAGTGCTATTTTGTATCACATCGAACGTGGAATTCTGCAAGTAGACTAGCAAAAACATTTTGTCATACATGTACTTGCTATCAATATGTGCATGACTGTCTCTTAGAAACAGACTAAAGTAATGCAAACACCAGTGAAGGGCGTTGCTTGGGAACAGAGACAGTCATTCAGCATATCTTTATAGAAATGTGGTATTTTTCACAGAATGGTATAGATATTTAACATTTCAGAAAACAAAACAAAACAAAAAAAAAATCACATTTATGCCCAAAAAATGTTTTTTTACTCTTAAAATATTAAAATACTATTTAATAAAATTTTTTAAATATTGATGTCCTAAATTAATACAAAGCTATGACATTTAAAATTTCCTTTTTATACAGAAAAATAAATACCACTGGGTAATCATTAAGTAATTGTCTTCCTGTTGGATGCTGAAATGTACAGAAAGAGCAACACACATTTGAGGACTACAGAATAGCAGAGCGTTTTGAAACATTAGGCTTTACTGAAAAGGATGGTTATAATACCTTAAAACACAACAGCCTTCCATTTTTATTGCTACATGAATCTAAAGTGATTAGTTCACAGTATCACTTTTCTGATTCTACAAATCATCACAAACCAATCACAGATATTATATTCAATAGCAGACAAACAGGGTTTATGAGGTGCATATGCTTATATTTACAAGCATAGTAAGGAGCCATTCAGGTACTCAGCTACTGTTAGAAATTCCTCCCAGAGGGTAGCAAGTTACCCATAAAAAGAAGGGTTGATTTCCTTCGTTATTCTTTGCACTAAAGAATACCTTATACTTGCTGAAAGCATGTCCTATATATGTTGGAGCCTTACTTCTGCTCTCCATTTTACAGTGTATATCAGGAATCGCTCCAGTAAACTTAGAGGAATATCTGCATATATGTACATATTTGCCTTGACTTTGGCTGCTTTCTGACTAGAAAATTGGCTTGGAGAACATAGCTGTAAGCCAGCATAAGAGCTGCCATTTAATGAGAGCTAAGACTAAAAGAAACACCACCTCCCCTGCCCACCCCTAGATTTAACAACAACAAAATCCATTTTTTTCAAAATGCTCATATTTTCAAGAACAGCTTCCAAGACTGACACTAAGGAAAGAGAATATCTTTCATGAGAATAACTGATACTGCCGGAAAAAAAAAAATCAGGAAAGGATGAAAATGGGTCCAAGAATGGGTTGATGGAACTAAGTTGGTTAGAGCCTTTCCATGCTGTTTCAGCACCTTATTCATAGTTTTGCAGAGAGTCACTTCTAAGACAAGGCTTACAAAATAAATAATACTCCATTTGCATCATGTAAATATAATATACTGTGAATGAACTTTGCTTCTGATTACGTTATTTAACTCAACATGGTGATTACAAATGATAGTATATGAAACAGAATATTTTGGAAGATAGTTCCAAAATCCCCATTGAGATCTCAATATGAGAAGAAATCTGCCATTTAAGTATATAACTTTCTCTGTCATGATAGCATCTCTCACTGCAAAATGAGCAAATTAAATCACTTGAGAATGCTACAAAGACAGAAAACTTTAAACTAAACGCCATTCATAATGCTACAAAGCAAAGCAAATGATGTGTTCCCTTTGATATAGGAAAACATATTTACAGCATTATCTATCATTAAATAGAGGAAACTGTCAGATACCTTTTTGTCAGGATGATGGCTCTTTACCAGTGTTAGAATGTGCTGTTCAAATAATAGTACGCATTTATATTGGAAATTTAAAGTTTGTTATACATTTGCGTGTCCTATATTAGCTAGCTAAATGAAGTTCTAGCTTACTATTTTTCAGCAACCACCAAATACAGAGGCTATCACAAGACCCTCAAGCATTTTTGTGGTTACTTTCAGAATAGCTAAGTATTGGTCAACTTTTTTTGAAGAGATTCAGGATTGGTTACCAACCATTTGGGGTAACCAAGCATGCCAGAGATTTCATTTTTTTGTGCCTGGTCTCCAGCTGCTTCTCCAGAAGGTGGTAATCCTGTTTTATATCTGACAGCCTTATGAAGATATCTTGGATAACCTGTGGCATCTCAAGTTGCATGAGGTGTTCAGGGATAAAAATTCCTCCCTTTTTTCTTTCACATAGAAAGTTTCATTCCAACAGGGGTCTCTGATATAGGCAATAAACACAGGTGATAGTAGGTGAACCCAGCCTAAGACTGCAGACTTGCCACTTGTGTGGCATAGACCATCGTTTCTTTGCTAAGCATTTGAAGAGTGGCTTTTATAGCCAGAAACTGCTGTTTTCTCCAAATAGAAAACATACCATCTTTAAAAGCCACGCCTCACTTTTTAAAATATTGCATATAATCAAACAGCTTGTATGACCTAAATTACCTTCTCCGAGTCCTGCCTGGAATCTCTGTATCCCACCTTCCAACCTCCTACCACGTCCATCCATAACACAATACAGCCTATGCCACAACTTATAAAAATTCCTACCAAATGTGAGAGGTTTTTGATGTCTTGGGGTTACTGGTTTGGGGCAGGTGGTGGGGGTGGTTGGTGGTTGTTTTTGGTTTTGGGTGGGGTTTTTGGTTGGTTGGTTGGGTTTTTTTGGCAGGCAGTCTTGTAGCTTTTTCACTGTATACCTGCTAGAGAAATTGTGGCCTAATTAGATTCAGGGCTTTTAGAGCTCTTTGCACTGATGTGCAAAGCAGTCAAAGCTGGAATGAAGTTCTGCTTTTGCACCCTACCCTTGATTTTATCCTCGGTTATTAATTCTAGCAAGTCACTTCACCTCTCTGTTACAGAGCTCTGAGAGCTGCTATAAGGACACATTCACTTTCTCTTTAAAAAAAAAAAAAAAAAAGAAGTTTCAGGTAAAAACATTAAGAAAATAATCAAAACTGGGTAACATTTCATGAAAGATAGTATTGTTGTTAACATGAAATTTCAAGATGAGCAGAACTATTTTACCCTGCTGTATTGGGTTTGTATGGCCAGGTTTTGGTAGGAGGGGGGGTTACAGGGGTGGCTTCAGTGAGAAGCTGCTGGAAGCTTCCCCTGTGTCCGACAGAGCCAATACCAGCCGGCTCTGAGACAGACCTGCCGCTGGCCAAGGCCAAGCCAATCAGCGATAGCGCCTCTGGGATAACAGATTTAAGAAGGGAAAAGAAGTTGCTGGGACACGGAAACGGCAGCCAGAGAGAGGAGTGAGGACATGTGAGAGAAACAACCCTGCAGACCCCCAGGTCAGTGAAGAAGGAGGGGGAGGAGATGCTCCAGGCGCCGGAGCAGAGATTCCCCTGCAGCCCGTGGTGAAGACCACGGTGAGGCAGGCTGTCCCCCTGCAGCACACGGAGGTCCACGGTGGAGCAGATCTCCACCTGCAGCCCGGGGAGGACCCCACACCGGAGCAGGGGGATGCCCGAAGGAGGTTGTGACCCCGTGGGAAGCCCGCGCTGGAGCAGGCTCCTGGCAGGACCTGTGGATCTGTGGAGAGAGGAGCCCACGCTGGAGCAGGTTTTCTGTCAGGACTTGTGAGCCCGCAGGGGACCCACACTGGAGCAGTCTGTGCCTGAAGGACTGCAGCCCGTGGGAAGGACCCATGTTGGAGAAGTTCATGGAGAACTATCTCCCTTGGGATGGACCCCACACTGGAGCAGGGGAAGAGTGTGAGGAGTCCTGTCCCTGAGGAGGATGAAGTGGCAGAGACAACGTGTGATGAACTGACCGTAACCCCCATTCCCCGTCCCCCTGCACCACTGCGGGGGGTAGGTAGAGAATCCATGAATGAAGCTGTGCCTGGGAAGAAGGGAGGGGTGGAGGGAAGGAGTTCTGAGATTTGGTTTTATTTCTCATTACCCTACTCTGGTTGATTGGTAATAAATTGAGTTAATTTTCCCCAAGTTGAGTCTGTTTTGCCCATGACAGTAATTGGTGAGTGATCTCTCCTATCCTTATCTTGACCCACAAGCCCTTTGTTATACTTTCTCTCCCCTGTCCAGCTGAGGAGGGGGGGGAGTGATAGAATGGCTTTGGTGGGTACCTGGCATCCAGCCAGGGTCAACCCACCACACCTGCAAGTCTGGATAAACTCCAATAGCTGATCCTTTCAGCTGAAAAAAATAGGGAGAAATAAGAAGTAACATATGAGAGACATTTTCTGAGCCTGACTTGGTGACCTGACTTCCATTTCAGTCTGTTAAAACAAACTATTTCACCTCCTTTCGTATTTGCTATAAGGAGTATGCTATGTTTTTTTTAAGAAAAAAATAAATTACAACAGTCATTACAAGGTATTTAATTTCTTGGAATATTTAGGGCAGTTGATGAGTGACATCTGGTGATGTCACAGCTATCAAGACAATAATAATATTGAACAGATATGTTGCATTTGTGGTAGATGTGTATTCCTCAGTCAAAAGTCAGTTTTCCCCAATAAATGTTTTCCCCAACATCCAATGTTGGAAATACAATATCTTGTAAAAATACCGATAAAACTTATCTAAAATTTCAAGGCTCTATGAGCCCATATATGTATATATGCCTACTACTAAACTAGACATACATATATCTATTACTGAACTCAGGTGCAAACTGGCTTGTTTAGGATTTTATTTTTATACAAGCATTCTTTGCATTGGTCTTTGTTCTTTGCACTGTATTTTTTTTTTATAAAAAGTAAAATAATTCATGCAATATGGATATAAGTATTAGTGTATGAGAATTGTTTAGCGGTTGATCTAGTGATAAACTTTCCTGGTCCTTTGTATTCCAGATTTTGCTGAGAGTTAGTATAGCTGCAAATCATTATCTGCAAGTGAAGTAATGAATAAAGTAATGACTTATTATTAACTTGACCAATATGAGCTCTTTGGACTGGGCTGCAGTTAAACTGTATCACCACTGAATCTAACTTAATTAACTGTGGTAAACAGAGAAATGGGAATCATTACCGCCTTCAATCTGTGATTGTAGCTCCTTTGAACAGGATGTCTCAAAGACTGCAAATTTAACTCACTATTATTGCCTACTTGTTTGCATAAACAATTCTAATTAATACATAGACCGTGCCCCATCACTATATTATTTTTTTGTTCCCCCAAACAATACTAGGATTTTCAGTATATTGTATTTCCTAGGAGCCTGCAAATGCCCAGAGCCTGTGAAAGCTCCAAGATATCTTTACCCAGTAAAAGGTAGGCTATGCACAAAGTACTTCCTCTATACCTTTTTCTGAAGGTCACTGCTGAGGAAACTCAGATCCTCCAGTTCAACCCAGCCATGCAAATATATGTTTGGTTTTGCTGACCAGGGAGCCAGAAGCATCTTAAAGAGTCTTGACATTTTAGATAAGTTTCATCAATACTTCTACCATATATTGTGTTCCCAATATTGGATGTTGGGAAACCATTTCTTGGGGAAAAGTGCACCTAGGTCACAGATTCTAATATTTAGAGATAAATTTATGCCTTTGGACGTTCGTATACCATACAGCAACATTCAGTTCATATATACTTAGGAGTTACATGTTACTTCTAAGCAGGTGAACCTTGACTGAAACTTTTTAGAGCAATATTTTTCTTAAACACATTCACAGTATTCCTTCACACTGAGTTGCCAAATTATGCATTTACTAAATAAGGATGCAGATGTTTATTTTCTTCGTACAGAAAAAATGGGAGCAGAAATCAGGGGGCAGAAATTTCACTCAGGACCCATGGTCTTGCACAAAGGAGTTTAATTAAATATTCAAATTGGTGCCATGCAAATGTAATTTTTTTAACATGTTATTTTCCTTTCAAAACTTTAAAAAGAATAAGTATATACATGGTCACATATACTAGAAAAGATTGACTAAAACAGAACTACCACTTAGCAATAGATGACAGATTATTTAACAGAACCATATATCAATTTGGTGAAAACCAATTAAGAAAAACTCATTTACAGAATATTTGCTATTCATACATAAATAGGAATTTGATGCCGACTGTATTATATTCAGAACATACTTGCAGACTACATTTTGCCACAATTTTTCAAGTTTCAATTTTGAAACTGAAAAGACAGTTACTGGAAATTAATATAAAATGGGCCCACATAATAAAACATTAGAAGAACACAGTCAGAATTCAAACACATTCTTCATTGAGTAAACAGCCTTTAGATCCACTACCATTTATAAAGTTCTCAAATTTTTAACAGTGCTTTAAGAGAAAAAGCAAACTAATGAGAAAAGCCTATAAAACCAAGACATTGCTAAGTGATGTACTAATCATGTCTTTTTCCAACAATAACACTTTAGAACTTCTCAGCTCCGCGATTCAGTTTTTCCTCCCATAAATAATTTACAATAGCCACAGTGGGCCAACTTCAAGTCTATGTGGGCCAGAGGTAAAATTAGCTCCAATATGAGGGACATCTCTCACAATGAATGACAGTTGAGAATTTGCCCTAAAGTGATTTGGATTTCTAAGCTATCTTCCAGGGGTTAGAGCTTATCTTTTCTAGTTATATGCATGTCTGTTGGGATTTGGCATGGACTATATGTCTTATTCTGCGAGATCCTGGCCCTGAAAGTGTTTGCTTCTAACATCCAATAATGTTCCTGTTACATGTGTACACTGAGCAAGGAGTAAATATCAGCAATAGCAAGACATGTAATTGCTGATTTTTCTCCAGGAATGATGGAAGATCAAGTATGTCACTAACCAAATCTGATGATATGGGGAAGGTCAATAATGGCACACTATCTTATATAGGTATTTTTTTAATTAAAAAAAACCCCAAAACAAAAAACCAACCACCAAAATAGCCCCTCCACTATGAAATATTCAACAGTCATACATATTGGATTTGATCACTACTGCAGTCTGAATAGATCCATGTCTATATTTCAAATGACTAACCTTCTAAGCATTAATGCCTATTACATACCAATATCTATACCCTAAAATAATGGGACGACACTTGTGTGTGGGGAGAAGTGTATCTGTGCTGTTACAAATGCTTTTCAGAATTCTCTTCTGATGCTCAAGGCTAAACTGATACCAACCATGCGCAAAAGATCTCCCTGCAATGTGAGAAGAGGTCAAACTGTAATTGGTCTCCCATATTTTTTTTGTTAGTATTAAAGACAAAAGAGGGGAGAATAACCTTATTAAGTTTTCTGCATGGCTATTGAGCTTTTTTGGAGGTCCTAAGAGTTTCCCACAAAGTAGCATATCACAGTCAGTAAGGAAAAGGAACAAGGAGGAAAAGTAGCCTTGTAGTGTTATCTTTACATCAAAAATGTCACTAAAGAATATGAAGGAAATGAAAATAAAATGCTTCCTTATATAATCATTATGTAACAGTCTCTTTTTTCTAAAAGAGTGACTGCTTCAGGTCAGGGTATTTCCTGTTAATTAAGGGGCCTTACTGTAATTCTTGTATCTCTTTAGTGTACATATTTAAGATCCTCTCAAAATAACTTATCCTTTCACCATTCAAAATCAACAAGATTCTGAGCCTGCTTTCCTTACCCTAGCAAACTCTGAAACAAAGTTACGTATTGTCTTTTAAAGGGCAGATCCTTCAAGGTACAAGATTATGGTCCTTCAAAGGCATAAACTGGACACTGAACCTCAGAAACCCCTAGAAATCCATGTGGTTTTAGCACAAGCCATCAGTTTATTATTCAGGATGTTGCTCATTTCCATAACGTTTTGTTAAACTAAGTGCTAAACACGAAATCACTTTGAATGTATCTAGCTGATGAGTAGGGAAGCTTATAAATTGTTCAAGCATGCATGGTACATGAATGTATTTTCCAATGATTAATTAATGTGAATCGGTTCATAAAGATATTCCGTAATTCAAATCCAAATTTCAGGGCATTGGTACCCTGACAAGTTGTCTTTCACAAAATCTGAGATTCCTTTTTGAAATTACTTTGAATGGTTGACATGAATCTTATTCCAAAAGTATCAAAGCAATTTACACATGAAAGTGTACAACTGCAACAAGGAGAACTTAAAAAATAACAACTAGGATGGAATAAAAGACAAATCTTTCATTTCTAATTGCAGAACTCATTTCTTTAAATTAGTTTTCCCTAAATAATTCATTCTCTTAAACACAAACAACATGCCTGCTGAACTCTACATGCAAAGCTTCTACAAGCTGATAAATTTATTTTTTTCTGCTATCTGGAAAAGAAGAGTAAGAGATTGTACCTGTTATTACTGTTTTAATTATTTGAGAGGTACTTTTACATCATAGCAGAGCTAGCTATATAACCCCAAGACAGTCAGAAGTCTATTTGAAGTGTGAATTGTTAACTGCAACCTTCTTTATAAAGAAAGGACTTTAAACTATGGTTTTGTGACTCAAATCCCTTTTTTTCTTCTTCACATTCTAAGTAGCCAGGCAATTAGGTTAATAGTCAAGCTACCTGGGGATAAGAACATCAGGAAATACCTATGTTCCTGTTGTATATTATCACCAAGTTTGTGATATGTTTGGTAATAAGAAAAATAAATACCACAGGCATGTGATTACTTCTATAATTTAACTTGCATTTTTCTAGAACCACTAATAACTAGGATAATTTAGATCTCATAAAAGAGATAGAGAAGTGCTACTGAGTCTAAAAATCAAAAACCATGAAAGCCTTTTAATACAAGATTTAATCAGACATGTTCAATATAAGCATCTGCCAACTGAATCTTTTTCTTATTCATATTTCCTTTTTGTCCACGTAACATCATTGGATGCAATAATGCAGAGAATGAACCAGCACAAACCAACTCCATTTTGCCAGATGTGTTCTGTGACGCTTGCTCCAAAACAAGAGTTTAGTATAGTTTGCAGTAAAACATAAAACCCAATACAAACAAAAAAATCCCAACCCCAAGTCACAAACAAGCCCCCTCAAAAAGAAAAGAAATTAACAACATCACCACCACTAATTAGCAATAGCACTTTACAAAAGACTAGAACACTTCCACCTGTACCTAGCAAAAGTAAATCCCACATCTGAAGTCATCTTCCAGGTCTTCATCATTTTTAACCTATGTGTCTGTGGATGAATCCAAGCCAAGATGAAAGTCTGTTGGCTCAGAGAGAGAGGCAAGACCAGGAAATTGTAAAATGAAGTACAAGTAGCAGTTATCTCAACTCTCAGCTTATGAAAGTTGGTTTATAGAAGTCAAACTGCAACCATATGAAGGAAATATATCCCATTGTGAAAGCAGTAGCAATCATAGTCCAACAACCTCCAGGTGAAAGGAGTGCAGCACACCAACCAAATTTTTAGATATTTACTTCCCGGTCGAATGCACTGTTTTGTAGTTTAAGGCTGTATGACATCTGCTCTGCACAATGCTCTGATACAAACCTGGTGCCTTCATGTACCCTGGCAGGGGACCCTGTAGTGCCATCACACAGCACAAACCGCACACACCAACTCCAGCACTATGGAAAGACCCTACTCATGTCCCTTCTTTTGGGAGTTGGATTAATTTGTTATGTCATTACATGGTCTTCTTAAAAAAAAAAATAATTATTTAACAGTATAAATAACAGTACAAATAACAGTACAAACAAAAGCATTTCAACAACAGCACGCTTTTCTTAACTCCAAGCCTACTATTCCTCAAAGACACCTTATGCAGGTCTAACACCTCTTCAGACTTGCTAGTAGATGTTTATACCAGAACAGAGTACTGCAAAAGCAGTTCAACTTCTGAAAAAAAGACTTCATTTTCCGAGTAGCTAGTTGCATAGGTAAGAGAAACTGAAGAAAAAACATACTGAGGAAGACCAAGGGTCAATGTAACCCAGTATCCTGGTCACTCGTTATTACCCAAGAAAATTAAGATTAGGACAAAGTACCTCCCCCTTACATGTTCTTCAAGCAGGACTTCCTGAGATGGATGGGCTCTTGTCTATATAGTAATTCTCAATAGATTTCTCTTTCATGTCTTTATCCCAGGTTCCTTCAAGATACTTCTAAAATTTTAGCAAGCGCAACATCCTTTGGCAATGAATTTCTACAGGTCCTATATCCATTACATAAAGAACCTCTCATTTGTTCTGAGGCAGTTTTCTACCTACTCTCTTCTAACAGCTTATTTCGTAGAACAGCACAGATTTTTAGTCAGCTGTTTTCCAAATTGAAGAGTCTCAGCCTAATCAGTTGTCTTCTGTATGGAAACTCTTCCAGACCACGCTTTATTCCTGTTTCTTACCTCTGAAGCATTTTCAACTTCAGTACCCACTTTCTGAGTTCAGAGGACTAAACCTGCATGCAGTAATCAACATGTAGGCAAGTCCTAGATTATTCAGAGGGATACTGATGTTATTTGGTTTATCCTTTATTTCTTTCATAATAATCAACCAACACTTAATTTGATTATTTTTACTCCTATTCAGCTGTGCTGGTTTTGGCTGGGATAGAGTTAATTTTCTTCACAGTAGCTAATATAGGGCTATGTTTTGGATTTGTGCTGAAAACAGTCTTGGTGACACAGGGATGTTTTTGCTACTGCTGAGCAGGGCTTACACAGAGTCAAGACCTTTTCTGCTTCTCACCCCACCCCACCAGTGAGCAGGCTGGGGGGGCACAAGAAGTTGGGAGGGGACACAGCCAGCACAGCTGACCCCCACTGACCCAAGGGATATTCCAGACCATACGACATTGTGCTCAGCATATAAAGCTGGGGGAAGAAGGAAGGGGGGGATGTTCAGAGTGACGGCATTTGTCTTCTGAAGTAATCATTAACACGTGATGGAGCCCTGCTTTCCTGGAGATGGCTGAACCTGGCTTTTCCATGGAACTACCTATTATTATGATTCTGGAGCAAGATACTGGATTTTTTGTCTGCTTGGAGGCCAAGGCTGTATATACAAAAAAATAATTAGAATTTCTTCCTACGTGTACCACTCAAGTTATGCTGTATTTCACCTCCATTTTATTGACCTTCCACTCAAATTCTTCACAGCTACTGCTCACCCTCATTACCCTAAAAGAAGTCAGAAAACTGTTGCCCCACTACAGACCCCCTTCCAGGTCCTTTATGAATGTACATTACAACACAGGTCTCAGTGGATGCCTGCTGGCAAGCTTGACCAATTGTAAGAATAACCTATTGTAAGGACTGCCTCATAAGAAATGTTCATTTCTCCTACTCTGCCTTCCCTATCTTTTAATAGCTATTTATCAAGCTATGATCTTCCATCTACTGCCCTGGCTGCTCAGTTTCCTTACAAAACTTTTGTAAGAAGTTTTGTCAAAGCCTTTCGGAAATTCAAGGAGAATATGGAATCAGAGTGCATTGCTTGGCACCTCCTGAGCCAGAACTAAGAATAGTACCTCGTACACAACATATACCTCACAGAGCAATGCCATATCTAAACTCCTCTGCAATACCTGATTATTGTTCTAGTTTAGCTGACTTGTTGTGGGAAGGAATATCCACAGTGCTTTGAAAGAGAGACTGCGCCAAATTTTTAAGTTATCCAAACCTTCCTGATAAGGCTCTTGTTGTTACTTTCTCACATTTAATTTCTAAAGAAATAAAAGCTGGCTACATGACATACCTGGAAGGGGACAATGTCTTTTTCTGCTTCTAGGAGCAGGACAATCCAAATTTAGTATGGCTACCTAAAAAGGTTCCCCAATTGTTTCACAATTCCTCTGGTCTCTAGAAACAGAGATGGAACTGGGACATAAGTAGAAGGCATCAAACAGTGGTACCTTGTATGTTTATTTAAATATTATAAATATTTGTAATTTCTGTTACTGTATGCATTATCCTTTCACCACTGAAATCAAGAATATAATTTGTAGGTAACAGAGTCTTGTTTTGAACCCACAATGAGAACACCACGTAGTAAGAGTTCCAAATTAGTTCCAAATTCATTCTAGGTCTGTGAAATGGAGGTAATGCATTAAAATGAAGTTATACAACGCAAATTCAGAGTAAGTAAAGTGCTCTCCTTTTTAGTTCCTTTCCATGTTAAGCTAAAGATCTTAACCTGTGTATTATGCATATCTTTATTACATAAAAAATAAGAATCTGAATTTTCAAAAAAATTCCTAAAAAACATTAAAGACATTGAATATTTTTTTTCTGCCGATTTAAACAGAACTCCTTACCTTTCACTTTAATTTGTGATAGCTCTGGAAATTGCTCATTTATGTTCCTAAAAATGCCACTATTTGGGGGGGTGTTTAGACATGTTTATGGAGAAAAAAGCATTATAAGTTATTGTTGGACAAATCTAACAAAGCTTATATTTTTCATATATAACATCAGCACATATATACAAGTTCAATATATCTAACTTAGAGTACTCAAACATCACACCTCAGAAAACGCTTGTCAATGCATGTTCTCAGCTAACCAGCAGCATTTACACAGAGATAGTTAACTTTTCTTACACATTTGAACACAACCAATACAAGTATATGGATCAAGCAGTACATAATTAACTCTGCCTGTTGGAGAAAGCTATTGGGCCTATTCCCAAGAGATTACAGCCATGGTCTGCAAAGCGCTGCTCCCAGACTAACGGGTCAGGACCCCATAACAACATGGAAATCAAACACTCACCCTAGGCTCCAATGGCGTGTTTACATTCAGATACTGCAGCAGCTTCTTACTGCTAAGAAGAACAGCAAGCCCTGCAAGACCAGTAACTGTTGGAAACGTGAAAGTTGAGAGATTTACTCGCACACAGGTTTTGCTGTACAGAGGTTGAGAAGTCTGTGCTTCAGCTAGTAACAGTCTCAGCCCCACAAATATATTAAACACATATCCCTCATGCAATGCAGCTGGAAAAGGCACTAAAGCCTTAACGATCAGCTGGCTCCTTTGAGGATGTCCACAATTAACAAGCCCTTTACAGATGTATTCAATAACTTTTTGGCATGGAGACAGAACTCTTTTAATGATGCCAACCATATGTTCCTGTTAACTACTCTATTTCTTATCTATCAATATGGATTAGTAGTATTAACAGTAAGACAAATTTTCTTACCGGTGCAAGTATAACATCATCCTGAATATTTAGTTCAATTTCATTAGCAGACACTAAATAAGATTGTAATTTTAGAAGTATGATACTAATAGCATGTTTCAGCATCCTTCTACTACCCAGTTTACTCTGAACAGGCAATCACATACAACAATCTCAGAAATATTGTTTCAAATGTTAGTTCAAACCAAATACTAGTTAAAAAAACTACACACCCAATTATTTTTAAATTTTTGTTTAACTGTTTTGCTACATTTTCTATTTTCAGGTATATGCATAATCTGTCACTATCAATAGGTTCTGAAATGATTAATTATCGTGAAAAGGTTATTCAAACTCAAACTCACTAAAAAGAACCCAAACCAAATATAAAAAGAGACATTTCCATGACAATTTCAGCCAAGCTTTGCTGATTTGGCTCACTTACAAACCAGGAGTAGTTTCAATAAATATGCAAGTACTTATTTGGACCTTCATTTAAGTGGGTAAGAAGAAGAGAAGTCTACGGATTTACCTCTGCCTAATTAGCTGTTAGTGGGGCCTTGTGCCTCTGGTTTTGCCTGTGTTTCAGAACTACGCAGTGACAGCTAGTTGGAACAGGATACTAAATCTAAATGGTCATATTAATGTTAACAAAACATCTTTGCTAGCAATACTGAAGAGGACATAGTAAGCATGTGGCTGTAACTTTGCACTTGGTACTTAGAAGCTGGCAGTGTTTTGTAATCCAGGTAGAAGTTCAAAGAATATGCATTAATGTGCATTAACAGTCTTCAGATTTGCACATTCTTAATGAACCCCACGTGTCCCTCCAAAAACAAAGCAAAACAAAACAAACAAAAAAAGTAAAGGAGGTTCTGGAATAAACGAACAGTGCTGAGGAAATTAAAGTAAACCATTATTTTCTTTTTAATAAAAAAAATAAAACAGGAACCATTCTAACATAACTCTAATCCTGCTTCTGGCTGGCAGTTACAATCCTATGACCTTCTTTTTTATTTTAGTCATAAGCTTTTATCTCTTGAAGCAACATGGCAGAAGCTATGGGTACCAGCTTATTAAAGTTCAAGTCATTGTTAAAAGCAAATACCTACTGAGCACAAGCCGATGCAACTAAGAACTCTTTAAATTGTTTACAAAGAGTACTTGTACCTGACCAAAAAAAAAAAAAAAAAAAAAAAAAGACTGGAAATAAAAGACTGCGAGTTTACTTTCAATCATTTCAACTCTCGTTTCTGGGAAACAATTAGTTTCCCAAATTGTTTGAGAACAGAGATTCTGTGGCCACATTCTCTCACATCAATGGAGTTCCACAGTTCCAGGTGTGCAGAACTGGCAGTAGAAATTGCCTTCTAGTATCTGAAGTTATTCCTAGCTACACAAACAAAGCCGCAGGGAGATTTGCCCCTTGTCAATTGTCAACGTATCTGTCCTTCATTTGGGAATAAAAATCCATTAGGTTATGTCTATTGTGGATTCCTTTTATAAGAGGAATGTTTAAGAGACATTCTCGTGCCATGGCGAAATAGCGCTTCTTTGGTTTACAGCCTCCATTCTGGCTGGCTGTTTTCTTGAAAGCATTTCCCTTTTGTGACAATAAAATTTCTGCCAAATTTTAACTCTGTAATTCCTTGTTAACAAGGAGGAAGGTCTTGTACTTTCAACACAGGACAAACTCAGGAATTCAGTGCTCATTTTGAACCTTCCCAGCATCCTAATATGTGGTCAACTGGAAGCAATCTAATTTGTTTTTTATTTGGTGTGTGGTGATGTCAGCATTTTAGTTTGAATCCGTTGCTTTTGAGGCCAGTCTCCAAACTACCCCTGGTTTCATGGTCTGGTTTGCATTGCAGAGAAATTGCAGAATGTGTGGAAACTAAAGCAGACAATGTGCGCTGGGAAAGTACCTGACATGGTGCTGTCAGGCGTTCAGTTCACAGAACCAAACTGGTCTGGAGTTAACCTTCCCTACACAATCTCCAGACTGAATGTTGAGTCCTTTGCATCAACTATTCTCACCCCCATAATGAGGCAAATGTTAACAATGCAAAATTTCTATCATTGGTTAAACTGAAATTAAGAAAAATTGCTGAACTGCTTCAAGTCAAGCAAGGAATGCAGTGGCAATACTCAGAGCAGAATCTGTAAACTTTAACTGTTAACCTGCAGCTTTGGCCAGCTCACAAATGAGAACAGAAATTTACCTTTTTAAAAAGTGATTATTATTAGAGATATGATGAATCATTTAAGAGCAGTATTTCTGTAGCACTTTCAAGTGCTTAATTTTCAAGTACAAATTACAATTCTGTTACATGAGTGCATGCTGAATTTAATCTTACGGTCTTTAGTGTCACAATGCATAAGCATGTGTTACTGAATAATCCAGGTAGTATTAAATTCAAGAACAGGTAGGAATGATTATAAAAGATGGAATATTTTACAAAATCAGTTGGAATAATGATCGGCTAGGATTCTGACACAAATATTCTGTCAGAGTAGTTCTATAGTTTTGATACAGAAGTATCAAAGATTTGAAAGCTATGAAAGGTCAGTTCTGAAAGCAACCTAAAGCATTGACAAAAGAAATTCCTCCACATGGTTGCTCTGCATATCCTGCTTTATAGTCAAACAAAGTAAAAATACCCCCCCAAATTACATTTTTTTTAGACCTACTGCCTCCAAAAAAAAAGAATTATTTAGGAAATCAGTATCTGTAAATTAGGGAACATTGTGTATTTTAATATTTATATTGTCTTCTCATAACAAATATTTTCAGCATATCAAATGTTTCATAATACAAAATGTAGTCTAACAGTGTTAATAATCAAAGTAACTGTACATTCCATTTAGACCTTGGTAAGCAAAATACTTATGGATACATATAACCTATGTTGAGATTGTCCTTGTACATATGTGTGATGCACTGGTCTGACCAAGATCAGTGATCTGATATTCATAATTTAGGTGTGCATTTGGATGAATACATTGCAGGGACACCTAGCCTCACATTGTACACATCGTTATACACATATATTTCCATATGTAGTAGAGGAGAGACATACAAAGTATATGACCATAAGGATATAGGTTATTTTAATGGTGAATGTATTTTAAAGTGAGACATCTATGAACCATTAAAATAGCATGAATTATCTCATCATTTGCTTCAGCTGACAAAGAAGTCTTTAATGTGAAGTCAAACATCCCTATGAAAAAGGCTTTTAAGCAAATCTCTAACTGGCTTTTTCCCACCTGCTGGATAGTAGTCTATAGTGTTGAACACAACTGGCACTTTTACGTAGTTTGTGATGATAACCACTGTGTTTCTCTTGACCTATTTGCAAGATTCTCTTATCATCATGAGCAGTGATAGGGTGTTTCAATTCCTCTTCCCTCTGTATCATCTTTATAAATTATTTTTGAAAAAGGAGAGAGCAATTTTGCTTTCATACTTGCTATTTCTGTTATTTCTTGGCCAGTCAGTTGCCCATGCCCCTCTGCAGCACTGCCAGTGTCCTTCTAAGATAAAAAGCGTATCTCTTCTGCAATGCATCTTTTCTCAAACAGGGTGGTGCCTCAGATTCCAAATCTGTACAGAAAAACCGCAAGTCTCTGTGTAGCAACTTGATACAGCACTGCACAAACCATGCCACAAAGTAGAAGGTATCAGGTTATTTTAGGGTTCCAGTAGATAGTAATATTGAACTGCATCTCCTGGGGCAGCTCCAAAGTAGAACTGAGCCAACACCTCCGAGGAATGTAGGATTTTAATGTAGAATTCCAGTGTCAATCAATCATTCAGCATTAAAGATTAAATACAAGTAGAAAGAAGAAAGTTAACGAAAAGCATTTGAAATACATCATCTTTCCTCAAATACTTTGTGTATTTTTAAAATCAATGGACTTCATAGAAGCAAAACCTGTAATTGTTGAAACAAAATAGAGCACAGACCGTAGAAACCTCGTCCTGCAATCTTTGCTTTCAGTTGTTATCTCAACATAATTTCATCATAATTTTCAGACATAATTTCAGTATAGTTTTTAATGGAACACATATATCTATTTGTCAATAAAGCAACATCTTTAAATGTTTAAAGAAGCCTAATTAAGGAATTACTACTTCCTTGATAATCATATGAAAGGTTTTTGGCATAAAACCCCTCAACTTCTGTGGATCACATATTTTATTTATTACCACTGTGTTTTAAACATTTGAGCTTTAGTTTATAGCATTTAAAAGACTAAAACATGGTTATCAAGTATGACTGTAAGTTAAAAAACAATAGCAGCTTAGCTAATGCTAGTCCCAGATGATAGAACACTTGAATATGATATAAAAATAATCCTTTTCAGAGATTTGAGACTTATTCTTTTCTCATGTAGGACACTGCAATTTGTCAGTGAATCATAGTCAGGTCAGTGTAGTGAGGTTGTGCCAGACAGCTATGAGAAAAATAATTTATTTTTAAAAGCAAATCAGAGATCTCAGTCTTCTCTGAATATGGTGTAAACAAGGTGCATTTGTTTCTTCTAAAACACAATTTCAGTTTTACATTGAATAGTTAAACAATATTGTCCTGGTATCTCCTGTTAGAATCAGTTCAATACCATATAATATGACTTTATTCAGCCATAGTTATTATTTAGTGCCAGTGATTTTAGTTTGCCCTAAATATTTAGGAAATGGTTAGTAAGAACCTTATTTTTTTTAGGTGAAGAGCAAACAAAAGCCACATGATTTTTATTTCCCCTTTTTTTCAGCAATCCATTGAAGAAAGAAGAACTATCATGTGATTTAGGTGAATAATCATGTGTCACAACTAATGACAGTAAATAATCATACTGCAAAATTTGCAAACAGGCCACAAGTGTAAATAATCTGCATAAATCCTTCAGCTAATAAATTGAAACACCTAACAAACAAAACAGCCAAGACTACTCATAAATGATTTGTGAAAATAAAATAATATGATTTGCCATTGATTACTCTTCTCTATTTGCCCACTCCCCTATAGTTTTCTAAACCAGGTCAACAAGCTTCTGCAAAATCTGTGTTAATATTTAAATTATGTAAAGTAATCTTTTCTAAAATAAAATTCTAAATACTTATTCTGTAACTCATTTATAACTCATTTAACAGGCTTTAGTCTTGTTATGATATCATATATACACACCAATGTCCCTTCTGTACTATCTCACCAGATGATCAAGTCACTGAACATCACAAAAGCTGGAAACCATGGAAGACAGCCGAAGAAGAGAAGCAAAGAATCACACAAACACCAGAGAGCTAGGAAATAGCCAATGACAACAATAAAAGATGAAAATGACAACAGAAGAGAACTCAAAGAACATTAGGAAAATCTCTTCATGAAATCAACTTGTCAAAAAAAATAACAACAGTGATCGCTATTTGCTTATGACAGCTACAGTTCCAATTGCTCTGCACTTCTACAATGTATTCCAGAGTATCCTTGAGTTATTCACAGCTAATTTCTTAAAAGTCACAACAGCTTTATGAAAGTCTGCAGCATCACTGGAATACCAATATTTTTGCAAAAGCCTCTAAAATGCAGAATAATAACCATTAATATCAATATGAAAAAGAGATTTTAAAATTGCATATTCCAGCCATAAGCCACTGTATATCCCTTTAGTACAGGTTACCTTTCTTTTCTCTTAGTGAAATATTTTGAAAAAAACCAAGACACAACTGAGCAAAGAACTAATGTATCCTCTCTGCAGGACATTACAACTGCGTGTGTAAAATCTTGTGAGGTACCACGTTTCAAATGGCTAAAACCGCAATGTAAAATGGTTATAGGGGATGGAGACATGATTCATATGTCTCAGCATACGGGTCAAAGAACCTTGGGTAATGATCTCTCACTGATAAAGCATTATTAAGGGGATAAAGTTCCAGCCAATTTTAGATTATTGCAGCACAGATCTCATGGAAAAGTAAATCCCAACAAGAGGGATAGTCTGGCTGGCTGACACTTGTAATTGTTACTCGTGAAAACAACAAATCCATCTGCCTAACAATTTCCTACGCTCCTCCCTGTGCTCAGCCTCCCCTGCTGCCCTTTTGCAAGTAGCTCATTCTTGAATACTGGCAATATGTTAACATGTGAGTTGGTAGGCTCAGCAACTCCCAGGTGATAAGGGGAGAACAGGCAACTTCATAAACAAGGTTCTTTTGCCTGTATAGGGATTTTGAACATGAGTAGTTCTATCTGTAAGCCAAAACTGAAGTGTCAAATCCTAGATGAGGAAAATAGATCCTAAGACACAGATTAATTTTTTTCCATTAGAAATTTTATTTTCCCTTCTAAAGGTCATTTCATGACTACATAACTAATGAGACAGGATACATTCCCTGAGTCGTCTGGGATCTGCCACAGCACATCTGACCAAAGGTGTAGCTACTGAACTATGACATTCCAGACAGATGAGGAGCTGCAGCTGCAGCTCATATCAAAGCTTGTGTGGCAGTTCATATTTGCCAATATATCTTTCAGGCTAAAAAGATGTGATTTCCTCCCTGGTGATTTCACAAGTAACTTTCATCAATAGTTTGTTGTAAATTTAGCATGGCAAGGGTTTGCAAGAACATACTTGCCAAGTCACAGAGGTTTCCTTTATGAGACTATAGATGTTTTAGTCTTCTCTGGATGATAATATGAAGCCTAAGTAAGTATTTCTGAGTTTATTCCTCCAGGTCTCCAGAAAGAATAAAAAGGAAAAGAGGGCATGCATCTCTGACTTGCTTGCTAATGTACACATTTATGATACTGTGCTCCCTTCAGTTGTTTTTGAGTACTTACCCACTTACAAATACATGCATTTGAAATGGAACAAAACACAGAAAAGCTAGAATTTACTATTCTGCTGTGTCATATAAACATTCAATTAAATGCTGCAACTGAGATATGACACTATCTATCACCTTCAGCATTCCCAACATTTGTAACTTGACACTCAGCTGTTATTTAAAGCCTATTCTTTATAAAAAGCAGTAGTTTAAAATTGTGACTCTAAGTTGCCTCCTGCCATACTTTAAAAAAGAGACACTTTCTACTCCTAATCTGTGTTCAGAGTAACCCTCGCTACTCGTTTTCTTCTCCTAGTTTTCTGCTACATTTTCTCATCTGTTTTAGTACATTTTGTTAAGCATGTTGGAACTGTAATGGCTTCTTTTAATTCTACTTAGTATTTTTTCTGTGTTCTATGGCAGTCGCCTTATCCTGTTTGAAAGCTTTTCAAAGAAATATGCACTACATACCTGCAAAAGCTTACCACGTTCTGGTACTGATGAAAAGGAGGCAAGAATGCCGGATTAAAAATCACCCTGTGCTCTCAGGCCTTGAGATTTCCGATTTAGCAAATGTCAGCAGAAGAGTCCTCACTGATTCTAGCAGCCGCAGTGGGCCATACTGAGGGCTGGGGGAGATGCTGCTTACTTGGTTGAACGGTGTTCATTCAACATTCTTTTCTCACCAACTCGGCAAATTTGCCCTTGTCATCTTACGCTAAAGTCTAAGCAAAACAAAAAAGTCTGCTTATGCTTACCAGGCAGGTTTCATCCAAATTTTACAGTTATAATTAAAAGCTACATTTTGATTAAGGAAATTATGAATTACAATAAAGTGCAAGGAACATGCAAAATGAATAATTAACATTGTATAGACTTCAGCATCATAATTAAGATTAAATACTACATATATTCAAACTGGATTAGCACATCCACTGAAAGCTGTTATGTGCTCAGTAGGAGAGTCTATGCATTCACAAAATAATGTTTTATGAGGAATATTCTAGCAACATTAAGCATAAGGTTGTCATATATAAAATGATTAACGTTTTATATAAAAGAAGCTGTAATTCCAGTAAATGAAGTCATTTCATCTCCCTGCTGCTTCTACCTTTAGGAATATACTGTAAATGAAAAGTGGCTCAATGTGAAGTCTAGTTAAATAGAATATGAATCCTCTTGTTTGAAGTTAATGAGACTTGGAAACCTGCATTTAAAAAAATGTTGTGATTTTAAATCACCAATTTCATTAAGATTTGCACGCAGCACGTACATTCTCGTTCTATTAATGCTTCCACATTCTTAGCTACGTAGGACAGGATGTCACCTTGCTTTTCCTGATCTTTGTTTGCAACGCGTCCACCACTTAGAGCTACTTCTCAATACATCTCAAAGGATCTCAGTCCTCCAAGAACACACACATGGCTTCCATGAGCTACAAAGAGAACACTGCTTGAATTTAAGCACACGCTTAAGCAGGTATTGTTGAAAGCTAGGAAGTATTTCTATTGCTTGTAAGACTATTGCTGTTCATCTTCAAGGACTTGTTTCTTTATAATGGGGAGGATTGCTTAAGAGTGAACCTGCAATAATGGGAAGTAGGTGAAGTATGAATCTGTGAAAATGCTCAAATGCAACAGCAGTGAGAAAAGTGACTCCTTGGCTACTGATTACGCAGTCATTTTGTCAAGGCTGAGTACGTGCAGATTGCTGGGGTGTTACTCCCAGCAGTAAAATGTCCATCTGCAGAAGGGGTGCTGACAAGTTGCCAGCTGCTCCAAGCTGACAGATCAAAGGAGAAATGGCCTGTAATTTTCTTCTCAAGAGAACAGAAGATGGCAAGGTTAAATCCTGTCTACGTAGAGGAGTGACAGGAACGTCAGATGTAGATAAGGCAATATATGTATTGGCATTTATTGTTTTAAATCTGCTGCATCTAAAGAAGTAGCTGCTCTTCAGGACACACTGGGAAACCCGGGTGAAACACGGTGGGAAAAAGATTATGCATTATGCTCAATGCCATTACTTTTTGATTAAAGTGATTGTGGTTGTAAAGTCACAGAAAAGGGGATAACTCACTTTCTATCACAAGTTAATAAACTATTTGGCAGACTTGGCCCACTTGCCATTGCTAGACAAATAGGTTGTATGGCTGGGTGGAGGCTCTTCAGAAAGAGATTATGCAGCAGAAGACTGCAGCCTACGGTGCAGCACGCAAGCGATTCTTCAGAAAAAAGCTGCAGTCACTCTTCTATTGTCGGTGTTATCTTCCACATGAGAAGGGCTGGCTGGCATCCTTGCTGGGCCCCTGCCCAAACACAGACAATTAGCATTGCTGTCAGAGATAGCAGACACACTGCCATTACTTAACCTCAGTGGGCCTGACCAAACCACGGCTTTCCTGTGCCATTCCTGGCACGGAAATGAACTTTTTGTAGCTTTTACCCACTTACATTGTCTTCTAAGTGGAGAAAGTATAGCTAGAATTTGATATTAAGAATTTTCAAAGAAAACAGATTTTTTTTTCCCCATGAAAGGGAAACGGAAATGATTTTCAATTTCTATTCTGAATTTACAGCAGTGCCTCAAAAACATTTTTGGAAAACTTCCACACCTGCTTAACCAAATGAGAGGACGCAGTTCCTGAGGAGCTCTTTTCTCATTTACATGCAGCTGGATTTCACAGAAACACAGTTTTATGTCCTTCTGTGGAATAAATCTTTTTCCTCATGGTAGTAAAAAAAAGTCTATGCAAACATAAACTAATAGATTAGAAAGTTGAATTGTACAGTCCCAATTTTTAAAATATCTTCCTAATGTGGTAAAAAATCTAGGCAAGATGCATATTGCTTCTGTCAACAGAAAAAAAAGATTTGCAGCTCCCATGCTTGCTGGAACCCATGTGTTAGTAAATAAGGGTCAATAAGCCACAGACCCAGGAAACAGTTGGTTTTCAGGTTTTTGTTGCACTTACTAAAGAATAAATAAATTACTGTTTATGGTACGGATGACTCTTGTTTCACTATTTCATGTTGTATCTGTCTATATGCTCCTGCTCTCCCCTGCCTTCTAGCTAGCATGCCAGCCTGCTGGAGGACAGACTTCGCGTTTGACCCTTCTGCAGTGCTTAATACAGCTTGAATATTGTCTGTGACGGGGGCCCCTAATACAACATAAACGATAAAGGTATTTCCATGCTAAGGCAGGCCAGGCTCAGAACAGCCTTTTTGATGACGGACGTATGCAGGCACAGGTAACAGGGTGTTACGTGAACTCTTTTACTATATTTCCGTGGAAGTGGGGGAGGCAGGAGCTGCTGTCAGCACACGGGAAGCAAGCAGTGATCCGTGGAAACGTGTCGGTACGCGAGGCAGTGGGTCCCGGCCCGGCCCCCGAGCAGCCAGCCGCATGTTGGCGTGGGTACGCGGTGAGCGCCAGCTCCTGGGCTTTGGCTGCCCGGGAGCGGGGCGAGAGTGGGAGACTGGGATTTGGTTTGGGGTGCTGAAATCTCTGTTCTGTCTCCTTTCACCGGAGCTCATGGGCACTGAAACTGTCAGTGGGAAACAGGCTGACTTCTGAGTCATTTTACGCTGTCTTGTGTCCTACCTGTGTTTAAGTTTAAAGACTGAGTTCAATTGTTTAAAATTGTTTGGTAACTTTGGGATTATAAGGAAATCACAGGTGTAGGCACTGCTTTATAACTTGAAATATTCATACCGGTACAACTAGATCAACCTCATAGATTGCATGATTTTGAGAAGTATTCCTCCAAAACCAACTTGTAAGCCTGGAATGAAAGAAAATGACAAAGTGGAGCTCATGTCTCAGGGGCCAACCACTAGGAAAGCTCAGCGTAGATTGTCTTACAAGATATCAAGCCTTCCTGGAGCTAAGGAGTAGCTTATCAGCTAGGATCAAAAGCACGGAGTATGCCAAAGAGCTTGGTAATTTTTTTTTTTTTTTTCCCACTGGGAATCCCGGATCAGCCCAAAGGTATACGGAAAAGATTCACACAACTGCTGAGAGCCCTTCCTGTGTGAGAGCACACCCCAGAGCTGTCAGGGAGGGCTGTAACAATCGAGAGCATGTGTGCTACTCTGCTACGGCCATCCTACCTCCCGCGGAAACATCACGTTTCAAAGGGCAAAAATGAAGTGACACGTTATCTTTCCACTTTAAAATTATAAAACTCATCTGTGAACTCATACACTGCAAATTTTCATTCATTCTTGTCATTGGCAGAATGAAGTCCATTATTCACCTGTTAACTTTGCTAGGCAAAAAGGGTGTTTTAATATGTACAATTACATACATTCAGGGTAATCCATCTCTTAGAAGAGGGAATGAGTCTGGCTTAGGATGCTGAAAAGTTCTGCTCAAATCACAGTACTCCTGAAATTTAAACCACTTTTGACTGTCAAATCATTTTAGATATTGGAGTGCAGCAGGCTACGAGGAAGATGGTCTCCAGTGACACACGATATAACCAACACTGCATGTGTGAACAGAATGGAAGCTGTTAAAACCAGAATTTAGGATTTATAACAGCGGGGGTGGAAAGATCGTCCACTCATGCAATAACCACACAAATGGCTTTTGTTTTTCTACTTGTATCATAATTTTATGTAGCTATTTCAGAGATGTTGAAGGAAATTTCCAAGACACTTTTCAAAGCACAAAAAAGATTTTGATTTGTATCAAGACTAAAAAGAAGCATTGGATCCCAGATTATTCTTGATCATGCATATTCAATGACCAGTTCCTGACAGAGGAAGTAGTCAGAAATAAAAGGTTCATCCAGTAGCATCAATGGGTGTTAGCATTATATCAGGAATAAATCTCACTTTGCTAAGAAAAAGCTATGAAACATCTCTAAAATAAGAATAAATACCAACTATGGTCCCTTTTTGGAAGTTACTACTGCATTTCTCAGGCTAGTGAATACTTCAACCACATATCTACCCCAGGCAGTATTACCAGGCTATAGCAACAATGAGGGATACAGACAAATCTATGAAAAATGTAATTCCTGCTGGTTCTTCCAAAGGTTCATGAGTGTTTTTATATGCTTCTCTGCAGTTGTTTTAGAAAGCATGGAGAAACTAATTCCATGAGGACTCAGGTAAATAAATAGCAAAATTGAGAAGGGCAGATTGAGAAAATCTTCAACTTGGAATGCAAATTTTTTTTTTATTTCAAAATGCAGAATTTGCATGCAAAAATACTTTATGGATTTATAAATGTGTTTAGATCTCAAGCTGAACGTCAGAGACTACTACCATAACTATAAATTAGTTTTATAGTGATACAATTGCAAGTGCTAATACTACATAGCATTAACAGCCTTATCAATTACAATGCCATAAACATATTTTATAGCATTATAAATTTTTATATTAATACAACCAGGCATCAATAGTAGTAACTCAAAGTTTCCTGTTATATGTTTAACTTCAAATTTGACATGAATGTGAATGTGGATTGCCACACAAAATAATTTTCACATGCCAATTTTAAATACAGTCTGAGACAAATAAGATCTCTTACATGGAAATACTTCAGGTGGAATCTGCCCTCACTAAATTAAGCTATTTTATGCTGAAAATGGTACCAAGGTAAAAATGTTAATTCTTTTTTCATTAAGGCAAATAGTATTGATCCATAAATCACAGAGAAACACAAAATCTTGAACAACACAAGAAAACTACCAGTTCAAGGGCAATAGATTGTGCAGAAAAAGGCATAGAAATGAATGTGCTACATTTACATTTATTTAACAAAATTAGACTCCAATTGGCCCTGCTGAAGAATCCTTCAGTAAGCCTTTTAAGGCTAGCTCTGGTCTTGAATTCACAGACCTCAGCAGATAAAAAGAGTTGGGTTCATATTTCTTGTAGAGTCAATCCCCACTATTCCTGTGTTTCCCTACACAGAGACACAATAGGCTTTGTTGAGGCTAAAGCCAGGGTCAGACATAAAGTACATTTTTTCATGAAAATTTTCACTTATTAATGAAAAGAACATTTTCCACTGGAACATTTCTGGCTTATCTGGTAGACTGTGATCTTCCCACTACACAGTGCCTGCATTTCAGCATGCCACTGCAGTGTTTACATTGCAGGCTGATATTATTCAAGCTCTGCATTCAAACTATTTTTCTGCAAAAAACCCTATAAATACAGTCTTCTGCTAAGTGACTCTAAAATGATACTTTGAGGTTGTCACATTTACTATTTTGTTAGCATAACGTATCAGATATACTTAACATTCAAAATAAAAAATGGCTTAAGGTAAAAAGTGCTACTGTCATATTGCTTAAAGGTTATCAGATTAAAAGTTTCAATTGACTCGAAGCTGATCTAGGTAGTGATCGTACCCAGAATGGAACCATGCAGACTGAGGCAAAATCAGTTGTTTGAGCTACTTCTGTGTTGGCCTCTGGTATTGTACCGCTCACTTAGGACTAACGCTTTTGGTAAATTTACCAAAATGGACTGGTATATTTACACTTAAGGTCTCCTCAGCTTACCTTTAAGGAAGGGACATACTGGCCTGACAAAAATGAAAGGACACAAATGTCCTCACAGGAGACAGACAAAATTCTGCCCTGTGTTGGGTTGTTTAATTAAGGCTTCAACCTAGTTAGAATGAATACTGATTACTACACTGTCAGTGTAGCAGTAGTAAATTGGAGCTGTAAAGCCCAACTGGGCATTTGGGTATATTCCCAGGCAAACTACATGATTTGCACTGACCTCTATGACTACTGAAGTGTTGATTATTTTCTTCTGGTGGATTGGCTACTCACATCAAATTAGATCAGTGACACATTATGGGTGAAATTTGTCAGTTTATACTAGCCAAGAATTTGGCCCCATTTACTTTTTCTCTTTCACATATTCTCACCAATTGAAAAAGATTCTTTTGAAAATGGCCTTCAAGTCACATATGTTGTATTGTTTAAATCTGCTTCAGCATGGAAAGAATGGAAGATAGTAAATATGATATAATTTTTACAAAGTAGGAATTCAGAATTTTATGAAGGGGGAACTCAGAAAAATACAGCAAATAATTTCAAGTAGATTGGCAGGAATGCTTAAAGAGAGTAGAATCGGCAGATGCATGGATATATGATATAATGGGAATAAGTAAGCACCCTTGTGGGGGTAGTGATACTCTACAGAACTAATATGAATTTTCAAACACATCACTAATAGTGAAAGTTTATGATTGGATATCCAAAGAGTTTTCATTACTGTCTTTTATAAAGTACTCTTGAAATTAAGCTGCCACGGTATACAAAATAAAGCTATTGCATGGATTTGTAAGCAAATAAAAGAACAGAAATGACATTTAGGTAATAAATGGCCAGTTTTTACAGTCAAAATCCTGCAGAGAACTATGCTGGGGACCGTGCTATTCAACATGTTCATAGATGACCTGGAGAAGGGATGAAGTATTCTTATGATAGAAATTTATTAACTGTACTAAAAATGAAAGGTGAAAAGACTTACAGAGTATGTAATGATATCTAGTGTCTCAATGATAAAATGGCAGAGGAAAATCAGTGTTGATAAATGCAAAATAATGCTCACAGGGAGAAACAACTATAACTTAACATATGAAATAAAGGGATCTAAACTAGCTATTACCACTGAAGGAACTCTTGAAGTTATAATAGATATTTCAATGAAAATATTTGCTTAATGTTGAGTAGGAATCAAAAAATTGCCTAGAAAGCTACAATTTTTTTTCCCTGGAAGCAGATAGCTGTCACTATAAAACAGAAGTAAGACACAGTCAGGATATCTGCATAGAGGAATATCAGCCCATCTCTGATAATATTTACCCAAATTAAAAATGGATCTCTGAATCTTAGAACTCAGGGGAATTTGCACCTGGGGCTTTGTTACAGACACGGCTCTAGGAGCACAGAAACATGTGGATGGAAGGGGTCCATCAGTCAGAAGTTTTAGCCAGCCAGGAAAAGATGATTTGTCCAGAATGAGCCACAGACCCTCACCCCATATACCACATGTCATGGCACATGCAGTGTTCTTCAACAAGCTTATGACCTTATGGCAGAAGTGTAAGAATCTAAAAATTATGGATGTGCTAAAGGAAAAGTGTGATATTAAAGACATTACTAGCATTCCTTGTCCCTATAACAGTAGAGAAATTCTTAAGGGAAAAACATGCAGATTATCCAGGTAAGTGTTCCCCAGCTACAGAAAAAGGCAGACTTCTTTTTTTCCTGCCCATCCCAAATCCAGCAGACTACCATTTGACATGGGGAAAATTTTCTTCTGGGAAACAAGTCTAGTGACCATTTTAATCCTGAGCAAAGGAGGGTATATGAATTAATCACTTAGGAGATTTCTTAATATCTCTAGGCATGTCAGTGCATCCCTTCAGCATCTCTTTCTAGCCATGTTAAGTCTCCAAGCTGAACCCTTCAAGCACAGATTTAATTAATGTCAATATAAATTCAGTACCAGCAACAATCAACAAATGACAACTAAGAGTCTTAGCAGCCCCCTCTTGAGGATACCAGCAAATTGAACACCCAAAGACAAAGGTCACAAGTTTTAATTTTTAATTAATTAATTTCTTAGTTCTATCATGTTACACTGTCTCCTTCATACTCCACCTTGTCTGGAAATGTTTCAGTACTTCTCTTTTGGCTAGAGCTTAGAAATCTTTTTCTGTTTTCAAATCTATGCTTATTATTAACAAATCTGAATATACATGATCTTATACCACTAATAACCTACTAATAAAATTAATTTTATCTCATCTTCATCAAGCATAGATTTGATCAAGATCCAATGCCACCATCAGGATATTTTAAGTTTAAAATACACTCCAATGATTTCCCTTCAAAAAAAAAAAAAGCACTGGCTATAAAGAAAGCTTAAAAACTCCGCACGCCTTCTGGAAACTAAGTACAGCTTGGTAGTACTGCGCAGTTCATTAAGATGATGTAAGTTGGCTCGGGTGCTTTAATCAACTTTGAAAGCCACTTGTTGATACACTTGCATCCGGAGTCTGCAGAACCCCAATCCCAAATAACTGGTTCCATCAAGAATCGTAATCAGAAGAAATTTGTGTAAGGCAGCATTTTTTCAGTCTATCAGACATGTAGGTCAATCTGCCTTATGATTAAGATTTTTGCCTAATCATGTTAAGGAGCATTAAATTTTAATTACTTGCAAATTAGATGAGAGTTCAGAGAAGCAAAATCTCTATTGACAAGAGAGAGCTGTTTCCAATCTGCTACTGCCCATGTGCCTAGCTTTAACAACATTATATACACTTATTTGTGGCCTTATCATTTGACAGATCTAAACACTGACAGCGAAGCGAGACCCTTTCTTTAGCTGGGGTGAATATAAGGTGACATGGAACAATTACGTGCCTAAATCAAAGGATTTTCTTTTGACACGTCTGGAAACTAATACTTTTATTTACACCTAGTAGGCCTATAATCAACAAGTAAACATATAGATTAATATGAAACCATCTCACAGAGTTTAGCTATACTAAAAGCTCAGCTAGCCATTTCAAATTCTAGTAGTACTTACAGCTTATGCAGATGTATCTGAGCTAGTTATAAATGAGCTTAGCAAAGGTTATTGTAGATGCATAGCTACAGAAGACTCAGGGAAGACTTGCTGCCTGATTATTTGTGTAGGGTTCTGGATGGCTTTTAAAATCTGTGCTAAGCCACGGACCACTGAAGCTACTCTTGTTGTTTGTATCTGAGGTACTTATTTTGGGGCCTGTTTGTGTAATTCAGGAATTTCAGTGTATATGTACTCAGTGTCATACCCACTGAAACTTGATCGTATTCTGATGAGCAGAGTCTTCATAACATTTCACTGACTCCTTACACTTTTTCTACTTAGGACAATTTTTCAAAAAGAATATGCAACCTGCAAGCAAAAATATAGTACACACTTGAATTCCTCCCAAAAAAGAGATTCAGTTAATTCTTTGGTATATATGAATAACGATATAACTGACTTCAAGTGTAAATTTGTCTATGCATAAGTAATTTAAGCAAAGTAACTTTGGTAGAAGAAAATCTGATATCATAGATTGAGAAAACTGGAGACAGAAAGGGATTAGAGATGCAAACCCCATTGAGTCAGGAAAAAAATAAAAAAGAATAAAAAGTTCTTCTTGAAGTAATTCACAGTCTAGGATTAGATGCAACAGCTGTACACAATCAAATCAAGGAGGACTGTGATACGACAGAAAGTTGGACAGCTTTGGCTGAAGTTTAATGATTATATTGAGGGCAATTATTGTCATGATTTTTCTAATGTCTGACTTCCCATCCCTGCATGAACAATTAGAGTTCTTTGTAACATAAAAGCATTTAGGCATGATGCTTGCAATCTATTTGTGTGCTCCCTTCTGAAGACCACTAGCCACTTAATCTTGCTAAAAGTAGAACTGGACCATTATAGCACGCACTCTACTCTTTGCTTCCTGTGGTGTGCACAATTTCAGTCAGCCTTGTATCTCTTCACCACATTTTGTGTGATTACAGTTCAGTTTTTCAGTAAACCAACCAGATGACCAAAACCCAAAATAATACAAAGCAAACACTTGTCAAAGAAAAAAAAATTACAGACATATTAGAAAATTCTTTCTGAATATAAGACACATAGAGCAGAAGATTTCTTAGATTTCTTCTTATCCCAATTGCATGGTTTTTATTGTTTGAATATATATACTCTGCCAATGCCTCATCTTTTGATTTTGTAGCACCTTCAGATTTTGTAGCATTAGAAACATAATTATAACAGGTACGTCAGGTAATTAATGTCACTTTCACTGATAAGGTTAAGTCAGCTTAGTTAGGAAGCTAATGTACTTCTTCACCTTGAAGATTATGATTCATTTCTAACATTATCCTCAAATTAAAAGTTCATAAAAGTTAGCATCAGCTTAGCTCTTTCTTCTTGTAGTTCACATTGTCCTAAAGTGTTCCCTTGGGTCCTTTTGCTTGGGAAGCCATCGACATTATTCTTACTTTTATTTCTCAATAAACCAGCATGGCTGGAAATAGGTTAAAAGAATAAAGAAATCATGATGAAAGCAGGCAATTGAAGATTTCAGGATTACATTAACAAATAAAGACCTGAGAAGAAAATATCAAGCTGGTACTGAAAACATGGAGTGCTATAATAAACATTTATGAACATTTTATGTCTGCATTCGACTAAGCGCAGTTATTTATAACAGGTGCTTACTTGCTATGAACAACAGAAACTCCCATTTGGAAAAATCTACACTGTAATTTACTGGAAAGTTTTAGCCTATGATTAATTAGGCTATACCTAAGGACACTCAGGAAGACAAAGGAAAGTTGAAAAGACCTGTTAAGAGTGCTTCCAGGAGGACTATATACACTAGGTGTCTGGTTCCACCTAAATATTTAAAAGATGAAAAATGTTTAAAACCAAGACCTCAGGTCTTCAGGTGCCACGTTCAAAATGGTGACTTGTTTCCAATGCCAGTAAAGAATCCTAGAAAACAGCCATTCCACATTTTCAAAAGATGTAAAGATTTTATGTCTATCTGCTGCAAAAGTTGCACACATGGGCCACTGAACATAATCACTAAACATGAGTAATCCCTGATAGCGGAAAGACTAGAAATAGCAGTGGGACTGTATTAACTGAAGGTTTATGCTAAAGAACTGTAATCACCGGAAGACTGCATATAGGTAATGATAGGCTTTTGAACCTAGTCTAACTTTATCATAATCAGGGGCTGAAACAGGTTACATTTTACTCATCATGTAATTAGATTTTGTACAAGACACAACTGAGTGAGAAATCAGCCACTTGTTAACTGTGTCATCTTGTAGAGCAGGGAGCACGAACCTCACCCTTCTGCGGCTTGGAAATGCTGCACTGAGGGAGCTGAGACTGCTGGTCCTTTGCAGAAATGTGCATGTTGAGGCACTGCAGAAATCAAAGTGCCCCTTGAGATGGGTTATAACTTCTGGGATTAAGACACAGCGTTATACCTTTTGTTGAGTTGTGGCACTCTGAAAATTTTGATGAGGAGATGGCCAATGGTTCCTGAAGTATGAATCAGATCTTCTCCTACTCTATAAAAGGTAATTGCCATTAAGTAGTACAGAGGTAATTAGCGGATGGTCTAAAGACATTGGCGTTATGACTGCTGGCTACCTGCACTCTAACAACTGGGAGACGTGGACAAAGCTGATTCTGGCTGGGAGAATCCAAAACCTGTCAGAGGTACAGTAATTATGTAGCAGAGACACTGAGAGAGTAACTTAGCGCAGCATGTTACTGTCATGACTTCTAGCAAGTAAGAGGGCTTGTTACTGAAGAGTATCTCATTTCAAATGTTTACAGTCAGTGATAGAATTGCTGTTTGCATTTCAGCTCATCAATGAAACTAAATCTTATTTATATGATTTAATAATTAGATGCATTTAATTATTAATGTAAATATAATACCAGGAAAATCTAAATAATTAATAATATACTTATAAATAATTTCTGTTAGTGAAATAGATTGAGAAAATGATTTGTTCTTAACAGTAGACTTATAAATATTTAAAAACAAGTCCCAACAATGTAGTTTACAGACACTAAGAACCCTAATGCTCCTAAGCCGTTTATACAGTGTAGAATACAGCTATTAAATTTGAAGACAAAAACAACTAAAGATTTGCCTGGCCATAAGCTTTGATTTTAAGCCAGGAAGTTTGAAATTATTTTAAATCTGACTTTCCACATTGCTGAGTGTTTTATAAATAAGATATAATTGATTTCTAAAAAAATCTTTTCCTTGAATCTGAGTATTTGAACACAGATGAACTAGGCAATGCTTGAAGTCATAGCAACTGATTTTGAGTTTTTGTTTGGTAGCTGATATGACATGCAACTGAACCTGAAGCTGGATCGTTATGTTTAGCTACGCTATGATTAATGTAATGTAAATTGGGGAAAACATGACTTTCTGGTATATTATAATCCCCAATCACCTGGGGTAAATGTCACCAGCATAAATTATTACAGCCTTTGGACTGCTCTGATTTATTCTTACCTGTAATGGCCTATAGAGCCCATTCTGACAACCACTATCATTCATATCCAGTGATGCATTTGGGTTTCTGACTTCATATTGACTTAAATGGAAAAATAAATTGGAACCTATGTAGGAGTAAAGAGCACAAATAGCTGTTGGAGCCTGTTGGATCTGGATCCACCAACGTGTTCTAACAACTACAAAGCAATGTGAAACAGTCCTACTGCGGCCAACCAGTGGTCTTCCTGCATCTTTAGGGTTTCATAACTGAAATACATTATTTTAGAGAGGAAATTTATACTTTATCAGAGAAAAGAAATCCTTTCAAGAGAATTCTCCAACAGCCTATTTATTGTAACTCCTCGATTTGGCAAGTTACTCGAAAACATTACAGAAGACTAATATTTTCTATTCAATTCTGCACTCTTGGAATGATTTTTATGTGATACAGTTAAAATTCTATAAAATTCTATTGGATTAATCTCTCTTATTTCTATAGGTCGCTTCCATAATAGATGGGCTTGTTTTAAAATCATCAGGTGGTAAACCAAAATATCACACTGATTACTCTGAATTATTGATGATCCTGAAAAACATGATTGTCATGTTGGTCTAATTAGTCAACTAATCAATTAGAAAAATGTTTTTATTAGAATTCCCATAATTATATCCACAAAGCTATCCTTGATGGTGCCTGGCAGAAACTTCACCCTACGGAAATTTTCTGAGATTCCGTATGAGGCCATTCACTTAACAGTCAAAACCATTACAGGCTACTTCCGTATGTACCCAGTCGTTCAAAGAGATTTCAGTTAGCATAGTTCACAGAGAAAAGAGATCCAAATTATATTTCTTCAGGATTAAATGGCAGTGTTTTCTATTTACTCGGGTATTATTTTGCTAGGAAGGGTGTTAGAAATTTTAATCCCTCCATTTCTCTGCTCCTTTGCCACGGTATCATGTGACTTGACAACAGTAGCCACCTGATGCTGGCAGCTGTGGAGAGCCATGCCATTGTACCACTTTTGGGGACTGTGTACCGCACCAGTACGAACACGTTTGCTCCTTGGGTGACCCTGTAAAGGTCCCTGGCATGGGACATGCATGGACAAAGAATGTGTGTACCCTGTTATACATAGTAAACATTCTTGTCCCATGGCTTCATAGAAGGGAAGGGGTCTGGCTCATTCACATTGGGAGTATATTTCTGTGGTGTTACTCTTATTTTCCATGCAGTAATGATTCAGCCACTGTTACTGGATTAACACTCTGCTAGGCAGAGCAAGGACAGGCCCAACCTTAACTATTAGATGAGACATCAGGTATTTATTTCTTACTAGAAGACCTAAGAAATCCGGGGACAATACCAAGTTATGCTGAACTGCAATTGTATTCAAGTGCATTTAAAGCAGAAAATAGTATCAGCATTTCTTTTTAGGCTGCAAACTTTTCTGAAGCACATAATTGTAAGATAGCGTTATTTGTTTGTGAGAATATATTAAATGAATATCTGTGGCAGAGTTTTCAATAGCTGGATTTATGTATTCTAGCCAGATGTCCTTAGTAGATGCACTAATACCATCGTTTCTTCAAGCAGCAGCATAGAACATACCACCTGAAATAGTTGTGCCTCAGCTGCTCTCTGTACAAAAAAAAGAAACTTTTCCTATTTCACTCTTTGGGCCTCCCTTACCAGTCACTGTGGGCAGATGAGGACTATGGCATTTATGATAAAAAATGAGGTTCATTATACTTATGGATTTTAAATGCACCTGATTTATCCAGCAATACATGCACTGTATTTTGGCACACTATTTACTCAGTACATTATAATAGTTTAAGACCATTGGGCAAATGCTTATTGAGGGACTTTTTGATCTTTAAAAAATGTAATAGCTCTTACAAAGCTCTGAGAGTCTTTTTTTCCTCCTTTATTTTTCCTCTTTTGTTTCTTTTTTCCCTCCTTGGTCAATGACCTGGTACAAATATGAACTTCACTGAAGCCAATATAATCTATCATGTTAACCCTAGTACTATGAAACAAAAATGCAGTGAAAGACTATCAACATACGTGAAAAGAAACATACAACAAAACAAACAGGATCTTTAAACAACATCCATTGTTCCACTTTTCCCTGTCCTGAAAACATACATTAATGTGTTCTAATGTACACATCGAAAAAGCTTAATTAATTTCTCGTTTTCTTCTCTCTTCTTAACCATTTTCAGTTCTACTTTGTTATTAAGCAGCAGAATATTCAGAAATATGCCTTATAACCTGCTATATTTTCCTCATACAAGAGAAGTTCTTTCTGTGTAGTTCAGAAGAAATACTTTATGAGCCACCACGCTGCTGAGGAAGCACTCTATAACAAATAGGTCCTTCTATTCAGAGGTGTGCATCAGTGCAGCAGAAGCACTTGATTTTGTTTCTGTTTTCTTACAAGGCCCATCTCCTTGGATGAGTGTCATCACCTGTAGGACTCCATCACCCCCAGATCTTCTTCCCACCCTACCTTGACTCCCATTCCACCTTTTTAATTCAACAACTCTGTCAAAGACTTGAGAAGAACATTCAAGAGTCATGCTACATAAACGCACAGAAAAACAGGCCTTTGCTTCTTTGAGAAACACACAAATCCCTAGATATTTCAGTGACAGGAAAGCAAACTCTTCAGGATATATCCAGAAAACTTGGACTACAGTGGTAGACAATACAAACCCTGTCGTATTAGTTAACATTATTGTCTAATCCTTACCAAAGTGAATCTTCCTCACCGTTGTGTAAGTACTTGTAGTGGTATTTCCCCCCACGACAGTACTGCACAGGTAAAGAATTCTTGTGAAATCTCTTTTGGAATGAAAAACCAACTAGCAGTGGTAACCAGTGACCATTTAACTGGGCTGGCTTGAATACAATGTTTCACTGAGTTTGAACATCTGGATGCAGCAAAACAGTTGCTTTTAATTTCGAAAGTAGATTTTTACAGTCATTGATATGGCTGCATAACATAATGCCATGGTCTGCAGACATATAAGCACTAGCTGTGAGTAAAGGATTTGGATACCTGCAACAATACAACCACCTTAGTTCTGTGTTTTCATTCATGTAATTAGCCCTGCCAAAAAGCAGACAGTACCCATGCAACCATGCATCACGCTAACACCAACACCACTTCCAGGAGCGGTCCCGGTCAGTTAGTTGTTAGTATGTCAGGTACCTCAGGAAAGCACTGCATCATTCCACATAGTTCTCATTTCAACCTCACAACGAGTCTAAAAGCCAGCTGACAAACCACAGGAGATAAGACTTCTAGCCGCTACTTTAAAATGTTAGCTGAAGTGTTAAGTCCTGGGTTTTGATCTTCATGGGTTTACAGGAGGCAAAAATCACAGTCTGAGTATCTAACTCTTTCTCGAGAGTGTCAATACTGTGGGATCGCTACGTTCTGTGATACATCAGTCCATATTCTGACACGTTCCAAATTTGATGTGAGTTCCTGTTTCACAGCAGAAAATTCTATGTACCCTGACATGTAGGTTTAAATCAATATATTTCCTGCAAACAAGGTTCTGCATTTGCTTTGTGGATTTTTTTTTTTTTTTTTTTTTGGAGTCCTAGGAAAAGCTTTGAGCTAAGCCAAAGAAAAATGCTATTATACCACAGTATGAGTGTTTAAAAGGATGTTGTTGTAGTAGCGACACATGGATATAACTAGTAAAATTCTCCTGGGTAAACAAAATATCTGAAAAATGTCAAAACCTTCTTAGGAATGTTCTTTATGACTTTAATAAAAGAAAAGTATCTGGCCATGTATCATTTTGTTTGCGTATAAAAAGCTCCCATTAAGCCAAAAATAGGAATATAAACTCTTGAAAACTGGAAATCTCTGTCTGGTTTTCAAATTTGCAGTGATTTCTTACATAATCTGGGACACAATTTACAACTGAGAATTGACCTCTTCCGATTGATCCCCATTCCAGCTGCACTGTCTGTGGTCTAAGAATTTTATTGACAACTTTTTCTTCTCTACATATTAACATCTTCAGGACATAATTGTTTTGTGAGGTTTTGAAATTCTTGAAAGCTGTAGGATTACATTTTGAGCCACACTGAATAAAAAGTTACTTTGTATTAATTTTACCAACTGCTGATCAGCTCTGATTAGTGTATTTTAAGAGACCCAAACACAGTGCAGAAGGATTTTTTTTTAAATATCTTCTACTGATGAAATTATGTAAAAATAAAAAGCTTTGAAGTTAAAAGATGGTTAATAAATATATTCCATGCTGTGTGTGCTTCTTTTACATAAATATTTAGGAATGTATTTTAGAAAAGTCTTCTAATTGCTGGGAAAAACACCAAAACTATTTTATTAGGATTGAGCCAAACAGCATGAGCAATATGATTCTCTTTACTAACTTTGTCTTGATTTTCAGTCATTTCAATACTTGAGGAATTTCTTTTTTCTCCCCCCCCCCCCGCCCCACCCTCCCAAGTAAAGAAGCTATTTTCTGTGCATAGCTTTACATTTGAGATAAAAAGGTAAGGATAACACAAAAATGGTATGGCCTCTAAGTCTTGATCCTATACCTTTGAGTTAAATATTGCTCTTGATTTACAAGTGCAGCTGTAAATGATAAGGATCAAAAGATTTTTTTTCACATTACAAAAGAATGCAAAAGGTTTACATTTATTCTGACTTGCAGATGCAACCGGTGCCATTGTAATATTTGAAATGAAGTACAATTACTGTTATCTGCGAAGCTGTACATGTGGGTTAAGGCTTTTGCAAGACTCCTGTTAATAAGAAATGAAGGCCTACTGGTCAGTAGTGATCAAAGGCATCCAATACAAAGGCCATTTGGTAAGTAAGAGTTGTAAACCTTGACTTCCACTTATTTAAAGAATAAGGATTAAGGAATTAGAACAACCTTTATTTATTAAAATGTAGCAATGATAAAAAAAAAAAGTGTGAGAAGGAATCTGTTCATATAAAATAACTAGTAAGACAGAGTCAGAAGAGCATGTAAGCATAAATTAAAGCATATGACAAAATGCTTTGTGAAATAGTCTCAGTTAACGAGGTACCTTGAATATACTATGTGGTATATTTTCCCTGTTGCCCACAGTTCTGTGAGTTGGAATTCTATGAATCTCAGCTTTCTTTCCTCCCCTCAGTTTGTAATTCAAAAATGATGGAGCAGACAAAAAATTTAAATGCAGAACACTAAAGCCATGTGTCATGTGGTTGCTAAAACTGGATGTGTTCTTATTTTGGTGATTTAGGAGTACCACTCATTTGATTTTGGAGCTCCTATGACAAGATGCCTGACTATTAAAAATCAGATACCTACGAAAAACTATAATGTACCATTTATTTATGGTATATTTATGAATTTGTAATCTAGATGCGCCTGTAACAAATTTATTTTTAAAAAGTCAAACTTGTAAAGAGGAAGCTTGTAGATGACGATGAAATGGAACATGCCTGTATTTTCTGATTGTCAGAATTCAGTCACTACTGACAGCAAAAGAGAGTCTTCAAAATTTTAAAAATATGGGTAAAGTTCCCCCATAAATGCTTGTTTACAAAACCTACACATTAGCTAATTAGCTGGGGTAGATATTTGTTTTTAATTCTGGTCAAATTGCAGTTTAGTTGAAATTGTTATTTAGCTCCAAAAGGTATGAATTTAGATTATAGGTATTTCCTTAGAAGTTTGTTCTGCACTAAAAGCTGAATACAACTACTTTTTTAATTCAACAGTATATTTAAAATTGTTTATTGTTCAGTGTATAAAGGGAATAAAAAATAGCACACATCAGTTTTAGAATGACATAAATGTCATTATGACCTTCATGGATTTTCATATAGCCTAAGTAATCCCTATAAACCAAACTGATTCAAATGCACATCTTCAATCATTTCACTGCTGTTTTGCCCTCTGCTGCAGTTTTATAAATCTCTTTCTAATACATCTGTTCAAAAAAAACCAACAACAAACCACCCACAAAAAAACAGTTGATGCTGTTAAAGCTGTAAAGCTAAAAATCAGAGAACTTGTCAAGGAGACCTGCTTAGATACTGACATCCTGGACTTCTGTTGTTTTAATTATATTGTATCCTTGCCTTTTGTGCCACTTTAGTTAAGGTTGTGTCAGCATTTCCATTATAAAACCCTGTTCCTTTGGGTTTTATAACTCACTGTTAAAAATTCCCTAAAGGCTACATCTTGGCATACAAGACTTCATCCTAGAAGTGGAAACTTATCTATACATCTATAGATATATAAATAGGGCTTTGGAGATATACAGAGTTTTCACATGAGGGTTAAATTACACCATTTCAAAAACCAAAGGAAGACAAGAGAAGTTTTGTAGCTTTATATATTTTTCTCTTTTATGGACAGAAAGCCAAAATAGCTTCCTCTTAATTAAAGTTTTGCATCTGCCAATGCTTTTGTTTATCCAAGGGAAAAAATAGAAGTAAACAGGTAAGTTGACTTACAATGCAATTTTCTACACACATGGTCTGTGTTTTGCTATGAAAATGTCGAACACATGTTCTATGTATATTTAGTGCACCACGCTAATAAAAAGAGCTTTTGATTATATTTATAGTGCCAAATTTTGGAGCTGGGAGAAGATATGTGTCAGAGGACAATTAGGATTTTCAGGGTCTTAAGAAATGCTCTGTGTACAATACTAGGTCTTAGCTGGAAAATGAGGAGAAGGAGAGGAAATTTCTAGCACATCTGAAAGTCAAAGTGGTGGTTAAAAAAACAGGATGAAAAGCCCACATATACTAGCTTTAGTCTCAGTACCAATACAGCAGCAAGTGCAGTGGGACTAGATTCTGCAAGTATTGTTGATTACCATCTATATGGAATGTGCTTATGGTGTTTATTGTGCATCACAGATCCTTTCACCATGTATTTTCAGCTACAGGTACTCCTGCTGCCTAGTTTAAAAATTAGGTCAGAAAAGTGATTTAAAAAAATAACCACCATTCACTCAGCTGGGTGATGCAAGCCTAACCTCATGCTACTGTTTAGAACTACAATCGAATGTTACAAAATATATTAGTAATATACAAGCATACAGTAATAAAGTATTTAATGAATACTTACAGCCCCAAATAAATTTAAAATGGCAGTCAAAATATGTTTTATTATTTGCTAAAGCTATCAGCATTTTCTCAGTTTGTGAGCAGACACATAAGAGCCCCATGCTTATATGACATATAGGGAAGGGAAACTCTGGCTCCGATAAAACTTCACAGCCATCTTTAAATCTCTCCTTTCTCTTGCATCGTGCAGTATGATTCTAGAATATTCACGTTTTACAAAGGAAATTAACATTCTTTGGTAACAAAACTGAACTGCTGGAAAAGAGATGAGCGTAGCTTTCACTCTTGTCTGGGACAAAACACTCACTCGAGAGAGCGCTTGCGAATCTCTTCACAATGCTTACATCGTATAGAACATTACCTGTTGATAAAATGTTTACTCCCATTCTTAATATAAGCCAAAAAGCTGATGTAAAAAAATTGATTTTAAAAAGCATATCTGTTTGAGTTGAGTAAGAGCTGGCAAGCTTGCTTTCTTGGTTCTTTAAAGTGATTCAGTTTGACCTACATTAATTTCAAAGCTACACCCAGTCATAGCACTCCAACTCTATGTTCAGGACTCTATGTACAGAATAAGGAAGGATTAAAATAAAAGCTCTGCTCCCCTATTCATAGCTCACGTCCTCCAGCTGTTACCTTACTCCATTTTACTGATCAGGTCACAAGTTTACGGTTAGCTATGCAGAATCCACCTTTGCATTTAAGAACACAGCAACAACAATACTAATATACGGATCTTGTGTATGTCTTTGTGTTTGAAGTCATACAAGAACTAGTACAAAATATTATTTTATCAGGGTAAAAAACTAATTAAAAGAGAAAGCTAATGATAAGAATTATAATTACTATTCACTACAGATGCAATTATAAGGAGATAACTTCCAATTACAGCAGCAGTGGTGAAGTAGAAGAAGAACGACAATTAGTTCTTCTCTTTGCTGCCTGAAGACTGTTATTATTTAATATCCTGTGGGGCAAGACAGCATGGGTAGCCATAAAATCTGAAACACGTATGAAAAAGGACAAATATACTAATTTTCTAGTTGTTGGAGAGAAGTCGATCAGCCACCATCACTCCAAGTAATTTTTGAAACTTACCTCCCCATTACACCTTTCAAATTCTTGTTCCAATTGCTATTGACCTTATCTAAGTCCTGATGTGTTAAGTACAAAACTCTATACCACTTGCCTTGTTTATAGAACTTTTAAAATATGAAAACCAGCCTGAGTCTATAAGAAAAGCAAGAATAAGGTATGTCACCTTCAACAGAGAAATAAGGAAGTGCAATGCTACTATTCTGCAGAAACTCATGAGAGCCTTCTATAGCTTCAGAAATAAAAAGGAAGATAAGCTTGCTATTGTTAGAGGTAACCAACGGTATTTTGGCATTAGGTAAAAAATTTGTAAGAGTAATATATTCCTAGGAAAGATATCACATATAGACTGCAATTTTTGACAAATGCTAAATTTACACTTTAAATGTCAACTTTTGAGTGGCATATTCCAGACAACATCCAGCCTTTGGGATCAATGAAATGGCCAAGCAATAGACAGCTCTCTTTCCTCAGCTACAGGATGTATAACAGAGATGCTATTTGTAGATGGTGAACACTGAATTTTTAGCACATTTCAATATTCCCAGTTGTGGTGAATAGCAGCCCCGTTCTGGAAATGGATGTCACCGTCTTTCCCTAAAGGAGGTACATACCTACCTCATAGTGCGTATGTTAGTGAAGGTAACAGATGGTAGGCTCTGGAGGATTACAGCTCTCAGAACAAAACCATATCAGTGCATGGACATAACTGACTGAAATGTTTTTAGTGCCATCTGCCAATGGAGAAGAGAAACCGACTGGTCTACCTCCACCAACCTTTTATGGTTCCTTTTACTATCCCTTTTCAACCTGTAGAGACCATGTCCTTGCTCCCTTATTTTTTCTATACTACTACTACATGAATACAGCTCTCATGCCACAGCCCCACTGTATGTAATCCTAATCCTGCATGTGGAAGTTTATGTTCATAACTGATGTCTTCAAAACACATCCTTCAACTTTTCCATGCCAATACATGCACACATACGTGACACATGAACAGACTGTTACAATGTTCACAGTTAATAGACAGGTTCACTAGGGAGGCTCAGGGTAGAGTTAGCATGAGAGATGCTATGCAAACTAATATATTGTACTGCTCAATATTGACATATGCTTAAGTATCACAAAAGGATAGCTATACATTGATCAGTGAGGGTGCCTGGCAATGTCATGATAGTTTGTATTTCACTGGCTGCACTTGCTTACTGAATGCACGTTCCAAGAACACGGATCTGTAAAAACAATACTTAGAGAAAAGTTGCATTTTTATGTAAAGGAAAACAAGAAAGAATCTGGATATTTCTGAATAGGAAAAAGACCCAGGCAAATACATTTTGAGGACATGTGGTGAATTTGCAGAGAAATTTGAGTATTTGAGGTATGGTTGCCTCCATAAACATAACTATTCATGTAAATAGAAGGAACTGCTCCAGCAACGTAGACCTCAGAATGTACTTAGATTTCTTTTTTTTTTTACAGCACTCTGCCACTATCTACCTTTTAAAGCTGTCTATTTTAGATAAGATTCCATTTACATGGTCAGGACCATATATGCTAAAGCCAGTAAAGGAAAAGTGTATGCTCCCTGGGCCCAGAGGCACAACGTAGGCAGAACGAATATGAAACATCAACATTTGCTTGCAGTATACCTGAAGAATCACCAGAGCTGCTGTATTTATTTTGTGGAAAACCCTGGAGATATTACTACGGGTTTTTTAGCACAACCCACACAATGGGTAGATGATATGCAAAATTACTATTCCATTGTCTTCCTTTGACCGTGATCTAAATTAATGGGAATATACCACCTCAATGAAGCTGTTATATATGCTGCCATGCACTGGGGACACTGGCATGGATCACGCTCCTTTGAACTTGAATGTCACCAATTCACCTAGCAAAGCACTGTGGTTTTGCACTAATCCCAATACAGCATTATTCTAACACAATCAAGCCATAAATTAAATGAACTACATTATGTACATACAACAGCTGTGCCTGTCTAGACATGACTTTACCTGATTGAAAGTGAGCTCTGGGATCAAATTCCACAAATGGCTGAATCTTTACATCTCACCATGTGTTAAGTGTGTCCAGATGGCAGGTGATACACTAGTATTAACAATCTACTTTCCCTTCCCTGATGTGTCTTTATAGCACATTGCTGATGTTATTGTAAAGTTAGAGGAGATTGAATATGCAAAATATTTTTAAATAATCCTTGTGACAAAAATTATATGGAGTGCGTTCTTGTGCTTTACATCCATACATACACACACAGTATATTTTGTAATGCTGCCAAGATAGTCATTGTCCATTTACAGAAAAAAAATCAGAGATAAACTGATGTATACTAGGAACACACTGCTTTGACCACTTTGTGTTGGCACTTACACTTACCCAAAGCCATTCTTTTACCAGCCTGCAGAAACAGAACCTAGTCTTCTCAGCTAGATTTTGAGATGCTCTCAGAAAAGTGGTGCATATTGGAAATTATTTGTCACAAACCTCAAAGTTTGTCCATCCTTCAGCATAAATATCTGTTCAACATGAAGGCAAGTAAAAATTATTGCCCCCACTATATTTCCACTGGGTAGCTCAGGTACCATAGGTCAGTTGTTAAGGACCTGGTGATGGCTATTGAATCATCAGCCCAAATATATTTAGAACAGGTGTTTCTGTAACTGTGACAGACTGGGAAAATCTGTAGAGTTCGTTGGCCTTTAAACTCACACTTCTGCACGATGTGATGTAGTGGTCTAATGTTAACATGCTGGGCTGCAATATCAAAGATTACAGGGTCAAGATCTCCTTGGGGTTCTTTTCTTACTCTATCTCTTTATCCACATCCATTTGCCCATTTCAGCTTTTGGAAAAGAAGTGTATTTAGGAGGACAAGATAGCAGTTTTTTTACAAGAGCTAATCTAGGTGCTTAGTGTTAGTGCTACTAAAACAAACCAACAAAATAAATCCAAAAATATTTGGCACATGAGTAGTTGGAGACTGCTTCACTGTTTCTAGCTTGTATGTTTTTTGTAAATTAGCCTCATATGGTGAAAATTTACAAGTACAGTCTATACACAGTCGTTTGATTACTTGGGGGGGGAGGGGAGCGGGGGTGGGTGTTTGTGTAATCCTTGCTTTTCTGTTTTATAATCCTGCCAGTTTCTCCCAGAGGTTCCAACAAGGTAAAAAAATATACATAAGATACATAAACTGGCACCTGGCAACCCTTTGTCCCCCAGGCAGGATAACAGGGGGCAGAGATGGTTATGGAAGAGCCACCGATTCCTGAGCTTCATAGTGTTTGTTTTCTTATGTCTCTTTGGGAAACATGCCCAAAAGCCTATGCATCGGTGGGCTCTTTGATCAGACAAGAAGGGTATAGTTAAAAGTCCAGGCAACCAATGTTATCTGGGAAGAGATTCCTCTAACAGCATTCAGTAGACTGGCACTCATAATGTGAATTGAGATTACAGGTAAGACCCCATTACATGACCAAAGCAAAAAAGGGGGAGTGTCAGCAACACCTTCCATTGTCATATGGCATAACCATAGTCACACAGCTAAGCAGTCACATGCCATCCTTCCACCTAGAACTAAATTTGCTCCATTACTGATATGTTACTGTCTATTACTCCATCACATGCTCTGTTACTGCTAGAGTAACTACTTACACAACAATAATACTCAACAACTTTTTCTTTCATTTATTCCTTTTGTAACTTTACACTTTTCCCGTTGTTCCTAATAAGAGGCAAGTTACTTACCTCACTTTCTCTTCTTGTGGATTCACCATTTCCAGGTGTTGCCCTTCCTCTTAGGATAACTCCCTGAGAGCGCTTCCAGGTGGTTAGCACAATTCTCGCCTCAATGTCATGTAATAGAGAAGAACACTGCAGCCTTAATCAATAGCTGTCATCAGGGAGCCTTTTGTAGAATTCTGTTTGGAAAAAGTGTGTGGAACTTAACCTTAGATCTCAAGAAGTAGGCACTGCTCTCAAGTTTATTGATCGAAAAAATAATATAAAGCCACATGAAAATGCAGGTTGTAGGGCGAAGGAAGAGTTTTGTAAAAAATCAGGCACTTGACAGGTTGAGTTTCCTAATCTGAACTCAGGTAGTGACACTTCTGTTTTTATAAAATCCTTAGTAAATAACATATTGCAAAAGGTGCTTCCCTCCACCCTGTACTCTAATAGTAGTTGACAATATGGGTCACCATCTATCTATCAGCTCTACTTTATTTGCTTAACACAAACAATGACAAACAATGCAGTGTTTCCTTCTGAATTTTCCTGGCCATGATTAATGAGAAAAAAATCATTGAGGATGGTTATTTTATTGAGGTGAGCTAATGAATAAAGCTAGTGTATCTAAATATCACTGCTGTATACATGCTAAAATATTTCACTGAAATATTTTGATTTAATTTGTCATTCAGGAAGTGGCAAATGCCGCTATGATTCACGGAGATGCAGTGGACTCTTTCCCACAAAGAAATCTGAAACAAAACTGTTTTTACTGGGCAGCTCTTAAGCAGAAATTACAAGTTTTATTGCAGGATGTCAGGATTTTGCAATATAACAAATTTGGGACCGATATGAAAACATAATACTTATATGCACTTATGAACTATCCAGGAACTAAATATTTTAGAGGTTAGGGACATAAGTATATAAACACACTGAATGTGAGAATTTCCATGTAATGAACATATTAAGTGCTATCCTGGTTTTATATAATGATCACAACAATATAACAAAAGAATTTTGTACTTTGCATTTCCAGTGTCCTCTTTTTCTAACCTTCTATGCACTTAAGAAACATTAAGCCATTATGCCTCACAACATCTCTTTTGGTTTACTCTTATTATGGCCATATTATTATTATCATCATCATAACATTAAATTTATATTATAAAAATATTATTATACTTTTGCAGATAAGTCTCTGAAGAAGTGACTCAATCACATGCCTTAAGAAGCCAGCAGTAGAACTCAAACAACTTCATTCCAACTCAAATGACCAGGAATACACAAAACTCTTTTTTGGAAGTTAAAAAAATAGAGAAGTAGATTCTTATTTCCCATCACAATGCTGTCACCTCCCAGCCCAGATTTACACTGACGCTCTGCAGTGTAGGATTAGAAGTTATGCAACAGCTTCTGTAAAAGCAGCAGCTATGTGGGCTAGGGCTGTCCTGTCTAAGGGAGGGATATAATAAAGGTCTGTAAAATCATGCCTGCCATTGGGATGATGGGTAGGAATAAACTACTCACTATCTCTTCTAGTACCAGCTCTAGGAGGTATCAAATGAAATTTGTCTCTGCCAAGTATAAAACAAACAGTGGTGTCCTTCACGCAGCATAGAGTTAAAACTAAGGAGCTTCTTGGCCAAAGTTGTTGTGAAGCCTAGAAGTTTACTTTGGTTCACAGGAAGATTGCGCTAATATATGAACTATATTAGCATTTTCCACAATGCAGCTTATCTATCACGTAAATTTTATTATCAGAGAAATGGAAGGTGACAAATATGATACTAATTTTTAAAAGAGCTCTGGGAAGTATCTGGTTAATTACAGACTGTTTACCAAGTGAAGTGCTGATGCAGGAGGTGCAAACTAAACCAAGGAAGCTCCGTGTCACACTGCATAACTGAACTACGGAACTCATTGTCACACGAGTTTGTGAAGGCATCGGGCTCCAAAGCAGGGAAGGTAAATAATTAATAAGTATGTCCATTAAGGGCAGCTTCAAATCTCAGAAATTATCTAAACTAATCACTGATAGAAACTGAAAAAATACACCTATGAAAAATCACTCTACATCCACCCTATTTTCAACAGCCTTTCCCTAGTCATCTGCTATTATCATCTGCTAAGCAGGTAAAATGCTGCCAAAAACCCTAATTTGCAAATTCTTCTCTTCTGTTTATTTTTCAAAGAAACAACTACAACCATCCAATGCTTCCCTCCATTCACTGTTTATCCCAAGTTCATTCTGTGTCCTTTTCATTCTTTCTCCCAGAATTTGCATGTTTGTCAAAGATAAGCAAGGTAAGCCACATTAGACACCAAAGAAAGAGGTCATTTCCCCCCGTTCCTCAGTTCAGAAGCAGATTGGTCATGTCATGGGATCCTGCTCTTAAGCAAACATGGTGGAGAAAGTGCAGGCTGCAGGACTCCCAGAGAGGCCATAGCCACTCTCCATCTTCTGATAACTCCAATCCTCTCCCCTGTCCCAACATGGGCACTACCTGTGTTCCCAATTCAGTCACGCAGCTTTTACTAGCACTTTAAATCTGACCCACAGAGGAAAATAAATAGCTTCTATAGTCACCACCAAACATGAATGTGATATCTGCCTACTGTGCAGCATCTCTTCTACCTGCAAAACTTTAGTAAAGCCTTGTAGGCAATCATTGGTATAACAGTATGTCGTGGTTTAACCCCAGCCAGCAACTAAGCACCACGCAGTCGCTCACTCACTCCCCCCCCAGAAGAGCAATGAACCTACAAAATTAGTGCCATTTCCTAGTGATCTAACCATTTGAAAAATTGCATATATCTGTTCACTTGAACAAGATCTAAAATTAGGTTCAGTCTTATTTGGATATGAAGAAAGGATTATTTTTTCTTATTAGAGTAACAAAGCCAGAACCATACTTGTATAAAAACAAACAGTCAAATAACATTTCCAGAGGCTCGCTCTCTCACGCTTATATTAACAGAGAATCACATTTTTCTTAGAGTGCAATTTCCTCCATATGTCAGCAGAAGACATGGAGTTTATCAAGGAAAGAAGTAGGAAAAACTTGAACTCTAAGATCAGAATTAAATACGCTCTGTAAGCCTCTGCCCCAGTACAGACCTGTGACTGTTCAAAAGTGTTTTTCATGCCCAGTTACTGGAAGCCAAATCATGCTGCAAAGCATAAAAGACACCGCACTAGTTTAGGACACACAACTGAGTTACAAGGTAATTAAGTGAGCACCTCGCTTTTCTAGACTTACTTTTCCATTTGCTGCAAATCAATCACCTGAATCATGTACAGCAAAAATGAGCAATTGCACACGGCTTTTCATGACAATTGAGACAATCTGAACCAATCTTGTTGGAAGAAAACTAAGTTTTAGCTGTTATAAATTAAAGACCACCTAACAAGATAAAAAAGCCACTGACCTTAAACTTTTAAATTCAATTACATTGTCACAAGGACAAAATATAGTATTCCTAATAAAAGACAACCTATTTCTTATTCTACATTATATTTAGTTTATTATTATTCAAAAGTAAAAAAAAAATATGAGCACACAGTATCATCAGCGATATATCTTTTTCATATGGAAATACTGAAGGTAAAAAGATTCTCTCCAGTCTTGCCAATATCTTGCAATAAAAATACAATGTATGTTAATCTAATGTGGTTGATACTCAGCTGGTAGACAGGTAGAAGTGTGGCAATACCAGTTTTCCTTAGTGAAGATTTGACTCACCTTGGAGAATAAATTACTTATTGCTCTACTTTCCTCTCACCTATCAAAACCCAAGATAGGGAACAGGAAGACAGCATCCATAGAGGCATATGTTTGCTTGCCGTTTGTTTACTCAAAATATTATCAATGCAGTAATTTCTCCTCTTTGCTGAACTGTAACTTTTCTTTCGTTTACTGCTTCTTGCTAAGGAGAATTGCCAAATGATCATTTAGCCTCCATGGGTAAGAAAAAACATGAGGTTAATTTCCACATCTGTACCACTTCTTGGCTTTCTAAGCTTTAACATCTTCACTTTCAGGAGTCAAAAGAAAATGACCAGGTGCTAGTGGCAGGTAAAAATGAATACAAATGTGCTCTTTAAAAAGAATGCGTTTCCTCTGAAAGAAAGTGTGTTGGTTAATTTTGTGTATCTGTATACAATGGGAAACATAAAAATTGTGTATCATACATTAAAAACTAGGCAGAACCTATGATATTATTTGATATACAATTGAAAAAATTCCTATTCTCTCACTCCTGAGTATTCTGCTCATTTGGCATGAAGAGAAATCTACATATTTAACTCAAAGCCAGTGCCAACATTATAGGCAAGAAGACCTTCATACCCACAGTTGAGCAGCTCTTGTCAAGCCTTTCAGATGCATCATAAACAATGGGATTTCACTAAATCACTGCCTGGTTGGGCTGAGGCTGCAAGACTTGGGAGATTAATATGTCTTTTTTTTGTTGTTGTTCTAGACGACACTACTGTGTTTGCAAAGTGCTTCCTCTTATGAGGAGTCAAGAATCACAGTAAAATAATTGCAGAGTTTTTTTGAGAATATAGGTCAGAAGTATTATACCAGTATTAACAATAACAGTTATTAATAACAGTCAATGAACAAGGAGAATGAATAGTAGTATCTAAGTATCATTCACATCACTGTACCACAAATCACCATTTCAATCATTTCTTTAATTATTCCTGTAACAGCTCCGCAAAGAATCATTATTCCTTAGTAACCATTAAGGAGGAAAGAAAAGGGAGGAAAAAGAAAATAAGGGTTGTATCCTTTAAATGAAAACTTTAGGTGTAAGTATGAAACAAGCAAAAAAAGGAAAAAAACAGACATTGTTTTATGAATATGCGATATAGAACTGTATCACTTCCAAACCAAAATATGCACGAAAGATTGAAAGATAGATGTGGAAGCTAAAATATCAAAGCTAATTAAGAAAGTCAACAATTTGGTATTTTGCTAAAAATGCATTTAATTAGAATTACAACAGCATGAAATATGCTTGGAGAAAATTGAAATACTAAGCCAGTATGAGAGTTCTGCACAGAACGTGAAAATTGGCTGTAAGGAAAAGAGACTAAGTTTACTACACAATCTCTCCTGTGAGGGGAGGGATGACAAGTGTGCTTCCTTGGCGTTGCTGCTTGTTTTCCTCTACTCTGTGGCACGCTGTCAAATCTGAAACGGCCTTAGAATTCACCCAGTTCCTCATTCAGCATAAGCAAACGAAATATGTGAAAGAGGATTAATGTGATTACAATCATCACCAGAATGATTTTTCCATAAGAAATGCTATAAAAAGGTGTTTCTTCTATACTTTCAAGTTAATCTCCTTTTGCAAACATACAGATACTATCAAGTAGATGCTCACAGGTGTGTATAAATGAGGTATGTAAATGTGTTTACTTTGTTACCAAAGATGTACATTTTAATCCATGTTGCCTCTAGTTTATTCCCTTCAATTGCAAAAGGAAAGTAATTCCTTTCATTAGCATGAAGGACAAACTGGGCTGAAACATACTGGTTTACATTTTCAGCCTCACACTTGACAAGGGTCTTCCAGTCCCTTGTGATGTCGAAATGCTGCCAAAGACGGACAGTGAACAGTGTGCCTCTTCAAAAGTACTAATTTAATTCCCAGCAGAACTCGGTGGAACACAAAGGATACTGAACCAGCAGCTGATGTGAACCTGCCTCCAGGTTCTGTGTGCTGACTTCCTAGAATGTTCTCATGGCTTTTTCAACTTGCATGTTCTACAGAACTTTTTCTGCTCTATGGAGAAATCATAGCCCTACCTTTAAAAGGCTGGCCCTTGGCATGGAAAGAGGAATGGTGTATCACAATGATTGTGGGCACCTTTTCCAGGAGAGTTGGTTTGTTTGTTTTCATGCCATGGTGTGGAGGGCCAACATGACAAACAGCATTCTTTGTTCCAAAGGTAAGATGGCTACCCTGTAGCAAAGTCAATTTAAAGAAGATTTTTGTCACTGAACTGGAAAAGAAAGATAGGCTTGTCATTTTTCCTCATTTTTTGTGGGGGAGGAGTATGTTAAAGATTTCAACAGTGTTATTCTTAGACAACTTCAATTTCACATGAAAGCATGTTTCTGCCTCCTCTGCCTCTCCTTACTATATTGATAGGTCTTTGGTTGTGCCTACTATTGTGAAGAAAATTAGCTCTTTTTCATTTCCACTTCAAAATACTGCCTGGCAGGACAATCCTCTTCCTTACCTAAATCCATTTAGTTTAGAAAGTGCCTGAGCGGAAGAGTCTGGTAAAAGTATGAATACAGTACATGATTTCAGGCAGGAGTAAAACTATCTTTGCATACAAATGTATATATTAATGCACATACACATATGTATATAAATATTTTGCACATATGCATATATACTTGTAAATTTATGTGGGGGGTGTGTGTATATATATTTCTACATATACACACATACGCACATGTATTAAAATATATAACTAAACATACAAATCTCAATGCATTGTACAGACACCTAATCTAACTTTCAATTAACCTGGCAACCAGAAGCTTGAGTACCACACATACACACACACATGCACACTTGTGCACGCACACATTCTTTTCAGTCAAAACCACAATGATTTTAGAAGTTAAGTTCAAAGAAAAGTCTGTGAGAGTAAGAAAATAAAAAATTAAACAATTAATAGGATCATCATCAAATTTAAGGATGGAAGCATAAGTATGCTGCACGTGCATTGAAAACTCACTTCCCTTTGCCACTAAGGACATCTCTGCTCTTTACCCAAATGTCAATGATTTGAGCTGGCATAAAAAATTGTGCACAAGGTACTTCTGTGTGTTGAAGTGAATATTTCCTACGTGTCAAGTCCCAATGGTCAGAAAACAAAGTGATTTCATGATTTATTAGCATTCAAACAAACTCTACAGATTCTCACATTCCTCATACTGTCCTTAATATTCTATACAGAATACTGCATGGTTTTCTGTCTGCATACAGATAAATTCATGTGCAAATCTTGCAAACTGTACAGTTTTTCGAAATCTATATCTGGTTTTTACATGCCCAACTCTTAAATTTATTAAATACAAATGATAAAAGGGTAGCCAAATAAATACAGAAATTTGAGAGTAAACAAAGTTTTATGGAAATCTATTTCTAGAAATGACTTGTTACATGTCACTTGAGCATAAATCTCTGAAAAGGAAAAATCTTTCACATGGAAAAATAAAACATGGATTAATTTAATTATTAATATTTTCCTAATTTAATATTTATATAGCAGCAATATTTGAAAGCTTGAATTGGGCTAAGGTGTCATATTAGATTCTATGAATGTATAAAACTGACAGTTTTTTTCTGAACAACAATCACTAACAATTCATCCATCACGTACCTGCTTTCAGATGCAGAAATTGGTCTTGAGTTTTAGTCAGGACTTCTAGCTTGCTTTCCAATGCCATGTTCCGCTTTTAAAGGTAACGTGTAATTTTTAGAACTTTGCGCTCTGACTACATTTTCAGCTAGCTCTCTCAACTCCAGATTAAATCAAAACTTTCAGTTATTCTGACAGTGAAATTCCTACAATGAATTTGCTTCTGAACAGTCCCTTTCAAGCAATGAAACCACATATATGTTAGAGCTTTGTCTAGTAATCTTCAAAATTTTCCACTCTTTTTCTGTTAATATCTGCACGGAAAAGAATCCTAGTACAGAGAGGACTTCTAAGTCATCTCTGGGTTTCCAGTGATTAACTGGCTAATCACAGTTTGAATAACCCAACTGTTTTAATTTGTGAATAATTACCATGTACAGTTGTAAAGAATGTGGATAAATAAGCAGTAAGCAGTAAGGCAGACTAGATGACTTTCTGAAAGCTTTCTGAATTGTCTTAAGAAATACTTTTAACTGCTCTATCTTACCTGTTTGACTAACAGTATCTGGCAGTGCTGCATAAAGTTCTCTCATTTTTGGAAGTTTGTGTGTTTTGGTGAGGAATAATTTGGATAACCGTACTGCAAAAACACTGGATTCATAGAGCCGAGGGGAAGATGGGTAAAATCATGTTTAGAAGGAGACAAGAAAATATAATTCTGACAATTTCTTCCATCACTCCTATGGGAAACCAGTCACAGAGTATATTAACTTGACTCTAAGGGTTATATAAAGATCTCTGTAAGATCTCTGGTCCTCCACAGAAAAATGAAATATCTGCAGAACCTTGCCTGAATTAAATTTTTTTTCTCCTTCAACTCAGTATGACAATGGGTTTTTTTCTTTTCTTACGAACAAAAATTGCTATGGTACAGCGGCAAGATTAATTTACACCACTTCATTTTTTTTCTTTATTTTTTTTTTATTTTATTATTATTTGTTACTGCCATTAGGAACACTGGTATTATCTGAGTCAATGGTACCTCTTGACTGTAATAAAGGGTAACCTCTTCAGGTAGCACTGTTGGACACTGTTAGAAAGCCTAGGATTACAGTGGGACGGAATTTGCTATAGAAATAGTGCAAACTGCCTACCAGAGGGTAGGTAGGAACTAATACCACATTATCAAATTGTTCTGTGTGCCAGAGTTGGGTTTCTTCCACCTTCCTGTATACAACTTCTGTAATAAATTAATATATTCATACAGTGACTGTCATCCCAAGACAATCTCAAAACTATAATGACTGAAAAGCAACTGGGGTCCAACATGTGTTGGGACCAACTAGTGGACACTGAAAGTTTTACAAGGCATGGAGAAAAGACAAAACAATGTTTTACTAAGTACAGTAGGCCAAGCATCTATTCTTATGAAAATGCATTAGGAGGAGATGGGTCAGCATGTTCTTTTGTTTACTTTCACCTGTATGCTCACTATATCTCCCAGGCACATGATTCACTTTGTATCTCAGTCAGTTAAGTTACACTAATCTTTGTCTTTTACACCATTCTGCTATTATTTAGTTATAAACAGTTCCATAAACCTCCTTAAATCATTAGGAGGGACAGAGACTTTGTAGGTAGCATGGTTTCAGGCTGAGAATCTAGCTAGGTGCACCCTTCAATCAGACAGCTTTGTGACTACTTTGGCAGGTCTAGTACAGATCTATTCCAGAAGAGATGGTATATGATAATTATCATAGGACCAGAGCGGAATGTAAGGTTTCATTTCATCACTGTATATACTGTAGAAGAGATTTTCATAGGTAAAACTATATTGCTGCATGCAGATTGGCAAAAGAACTTGTATTTAGCAAATATAGGTAAATGCAAATACCAAAGCTGGTACATGTAAAGTGTTATGGATGTGCCTCAAAAGGCATCTGATAAAGCAGATGAATAAATATTACATATTGTTACTAACCATTTTTATGCAAGCCACCAAGCAAAGTGAAAATGACACATGTAAACATGTTTTTCAGGATGATCAGAATTATGAGAAGTCCTTTTCTTTGAGATAATTCCATTTCTATTAATTTTTAGCTTTCATAAAGACCACTCATCTGTGAATTGAGTGAATGGTTTCTACAGGTATTTATAGATTTAGATGGAGACATAGTTATCAGAAAACTCCAGGCCAAAGGAAGAAAAAGCAACTGCCGAGAAGAAACGGTGTGAATGTTTCCCAAGACTAATATAACTCTGTAGACCAGTAGCCCAATTGCACCTGCAAGAATGGATAAACACAGGACACCGAGAACATGCTGAATCTGTCCGAGGCCGCTAGCCCACACTGGCATCACCTACGGGCTGTGTGACTCAGACCAGATCCAAGAGGGCAGTAGCTGCTACACGCAGATGAAAACTTCAGGAATATATATTTATACCTCAGAAAGCAAAGAGCACTCAGAGGCACTTTCCAAACACCTAACTAGGTGCCATTAGGTCACCAGTATAAACTCTGCCTCTGAACATGCTGTTGGGATTGCCCCAACAGGACTGCTATGAGTAAGTGAATTATGTGAGTGAATAAGTGAATGTATTGTGTGAATAGTTGTCTCCTATTAATTATAACAGCTTGATTCCATTAGTAATAACAGCTGCATCTCCTCCCAGCTTGATCCCCTATTAAGGAATGATCATTTACAACATGCCTGCTCCTGACCAATTCATGAACTGACTTTGGAATTTCAGAAATCTGTTCGTAAATGAGGACGAATAACTGATTACAAGAAAAATAATGAAAGAAAGTAAAGAACAACAGGTCTTTCATCCACCTAGGCCTTTGCATATGAACAGAGAAAAGGCAACTTGTTTTTGCTTTCTCAGAGATACCTCGACTTCCTGAAATTTAAACCAATTTGAAGTGAAAATTATTTAATTTAGATTCTGACAAAAATGGAAGCTACCTATTTAAGACCTTCTTGGGCTAGTAATGGAAGCTTGTGTGTTAGAAACCTTCTTTGAAATAAACCTGAAACAAGTTAGCTGGCAGGTAGGTTTGTGCTGCAAGGGATTCTGACAGCCTGTCAAAGTTCCACTTTTCTCACATTCAATCAACCTCTCTCTTCTAAAGAAAGCATAAAATATGTCAAAATGACAGCTGCCGAAGCATAGCAGGAGCAGCAGCCAGCTAACTGCTAGGCCTATTACCTCAGGAATGAACTCATGGAAAACTTGTGTAAATGGGAGACACTGAATAGGGATATAATTTGCCTGGTCAAGTAGTGACTCAATTAAAGTCTTATTAACCCTTCAGCTACTGTTACTAATGTTTCCACAATAATTTTTTTATTAATTTTTATTTTGAGGTTTTGGCTAGTATAACAGGAACAAACTGATTTAAAATGTGAGTACCTTGATGCTTCTAATGACTTTCCAAAATTAATTTGCCATGACATTGAGTAGAACTAATTTGAAAGCAAATCCAGCAGAGACAATACTATAATTATACGGGGTTTTAAACTGTTTAGTTGGGTCAATATAATCTTGATGATCTTAAAAACTGGAAGAAGAAATAACTGTTCATTTGTCTGAGATCTCAGTTACTGCTACTGTTTCTGCCCTGCAGAATTTTGTATATGTGGAGGGCATCATGCTCTCACCTAACTTAACAAGATTATAGTGGGAGATCCAGTTCAGATCTCTGTCCCGTTTCCTTCAGTTTAGTCCTGGTTACACCAGCAGTATGTTCCTTTGGCAATGACAGGAACCTGGTCTTAGACTGGAAGGCTTAAACACATTTTCTGCAAACACTTCTCTCATAACGTTATCTTTATACCTCAGCTAAACCTGGATGGAATCTCAGGACAAAGAAAAGCAATGCTTTGACTCCATGGCTCAATTTCAAAAATCTTCTGCAAACAACAGAGCTCCTAGTGCTTCTCACAAAAAGGTCATAAAATCCTTTGTCTAGGAAAGTCTTAAGCAACATAAATATACAACTGGCTACTGACTGTAAAGGTATGTGTGTGCACACAGAAAGTGTGAGACAGAGACCTAGCATATGAACTGATAGCTCCCAAAGATATAGTTGCAGGGTAGATTTGTCCTAACATCTTTTAACTACAGACTTAACCCTTGATATCTTGTACTTATAAGTTTAAAAATGAAATGGTATTAGGTTTTTGTTATGGACACCAGAAGCTTCAGATGAACTAGATATAAATGTTGTATAATAACACATCCAAAAAGCAGCAAAATGGTAATGAGAATTATTTTTCAGAGCTGGAAACAATATGTCCCATCCTCCCACTGTGTGAAAATATGAATGTTACATCCAAAGAGCTGCTGCTATGAACAGGGAGGCCTACCTTAGCTGCTTTGAAAAAGTTCCCTAAAAATTGAGTCTCAGACCAGTCTCATTTTCAACCTCCTCTTTACTAGCTCTTAGTGATTCTAATTGCGCTATCTTCTAATGAAAAGTAAAGCAGGCTAAGTCAAACCACAGAAATCAGCTCACACAAAATCCAACCACTTCAATTTATATGGCTTAATCTTTACTCAGCAGATCTTGGTTTAAATTTCCAAATTTAAAGTGAAGCAAATCTCCTTTTAAAGGCTGTAGTCATTCACTTCCTCACTATGTATGGTTGGGAAACAGTAGCAGCCTTCAATGTGTGATGGAGAATCTCTCCCCTGTTGCACTGAGCTGTTCAGTAAGGCTCTGGAAAGCAAATTCCCTCCAAGTAATTTCTAAAGGGGAGGTTTCCAGCTGTGAGGCGAGTTTGCTTGTGTTATATGAGCACCCTAATTACTCCACAAAGAACATCATGTTTTCATACCCAGTCTTTGAGAAAAATTACAACAATACTGTGGTGATAAAAATGGAAGTGAGCAACAAAACGAAGAAAATCAACTACAACAAGCTATTCTTGCTGTAGCTAACTATGTAGTCTTAGCCATATTCTTGATTTTCACATACCTCATTTAGAGAAAACAAAAAGCTGGTTTCCCCATATATTCTTGTAAATAGTCCCCAAACAAACCTTAAACCTGCTTTCTCTACAACTTCCATCTGCCTTCTGATTTGCCTTCAGTTGGGAAGCAGCAAAAACTTTGAACTGGTATGACACATCCTTCACTCTGTCTCATTTGTTTCCCTAAGGATGCTTGGCAAGCTTAAACTCCAACATCAAAATAATAGTTACCAAAGAAATGGCAACCTAAAGTACAACACTTTTGTTCTTCGGTTTTAGGAAGCTTCCTTTTCAAAGAACTTGAAGTTGTTTAGTGGCATTATGAAAAACAAAAAAACAAACCCTACCCCAAAACAAAACCCCAAAACAAAAAAACCCGCATACTTAAGGCCTCTGCAGAATACTCATAGCAGACCTGGAGGATTTATCTGTAGGAGTTCACCACTGCTCATTAATACCAATTCTCAGGCTATTAAATACAGCTAAGCTCAGTGCAGGATTACAAATTTAGGCAGGAAGAGAAAACCAGTTCCCTGTTCTTTAGAAGTACTCATATTTTTATTTATTTTTAACACACTTCCCTGTATAGACAATAACTCCTGAGCTATTTCAATCTCTATGACTCAATCACTGTGTCAATCACTAGCCAAGCATTTCACACACAAAAGTCTTCACTTGACATTAATTCCTGATGTGGTGAAAACACACCGAGGAGATTTTGTAAATACTCATTTACCAGAGTCTGCAATTAACACATCTTTTATTAAAACATGATGACTCTCATTCTTTTAAAAATTAATGTTCTAGATAGAACTTCACTGACCTGCCTGGAGGCTGAAGACGTCTATATACAGAGAAGACATAGCAGGACAGCGACCAAACAGTGCTTACGCCTTTGTGAAGCCCCTATCCTGAATGATATAGTTTGAGAACCTGCCCTAAAGCCATATACTGAGGGAGAGGAGGATGGGGAAAAAGGAGAGCTTTTTTAGGTAATCAGAAAGTATCAAAAGATAGAGAAGCATTTGTTTAGGACATATGAGCTAGGTGAAGAAATGCACCAGAAGCAGAATCTGAACTTGCATGTGACAAGATCAGCCTCTAATTATGTTATACGAATTTATTTCCTCATACACTGCAAGGAACTTGGAAATAATACTTCTGTTGTAGGCTCTTGATGATGGTGCCCTCAGGTGAGAAAGTCAAAGTCAGAGGTATGCTTCTTTCATTTATCTTAAGAACATATCAATATATGGTTCTTAAACTCCCTAAAACATACCCGTGCTCTGTCAGCCTCATTTTTAATTCAGGGTCTAAGGCTGTAGAGCTCTAGCTTGATGCACATAGCTTGATTATAAAGCAGTCTGTCTCACTAGATGTTGGAAGTGACATGCTTTCTGCCTAAGGGATTAACCAAAAGGGAAAGTTGATCTGAATATCCTGCGGTAGCGGAGTTCTGTTGACTCCGTGAATCTCAGTATTGCTCATGCAGTAGAACAGGAATTTTATCCAGCAGGAAAATGAGATCAGGATCTCTCAAGGGACCATTGTAACTCCTGCCCCTCATTTGAGCATAAATAACATGATAATCATCACATCCTCCTATAACTGCCTGTACCGTGATTGAAATCAGAAAAAGTAAAAAATATGTAAGTACAGCTATCTAGATCTACAGCTTACAATAGATGGGCATTAATCAGATCCATATTTCTAATACTTTCAAATGAGATGTTCTGATCCAGAACCAAATTTAAAAAAAAAAAAAAAAAATCTATTTTGGTTGCCAATCTTAAAAATAGTGGCTGAAACTTACACATTTTTTCTTTCACTGTTCTATTTTAGGACATACCAGTAAAAAATTATGTCAATCTTAAGCAAAAAAAAGAGACAATATTTAAAAAAATTCATTGGAAAATTTAGAATAGAAATGTTTTCAAACCAAAATGCATAAATCAAAATTAATGAAACAATATATACACTTAAAGACATTATTTCTCTTTGCTGATTCTAAGTAACTCATAGTTTTAGCCCTACACACTGTGACAGGGAGTTAAATATTTCTCCAAATCTAAAACATCTAATCAGTTCAATCTAAACATGCAACATATTTACAAAACCTATATTCAAGGACTTCCATATAAATATACTTGAATATGTCAAAATATTTGACTTGAAATGGGATTTGATTTAGCGGTTTTCTAAAAATGACAATATTTATTTGACAAAGGATGATGCAGAGGTAATGCATGGAATTGTTATTTTATCTGTTCCACTTTTTTTTTCTTGTAAAAGATACATACTTCTGTGTTTCCTGAGGGAAAGGAAGTCTTTTGTAACTAAAAAAAATACAACTATAACTAACTTATTTTCATGATGTGTTTTCAACAATGATTACAAGGTAATTACAATAATCTGTGTTATATATTGTGCACCATAACTATAGACCTGCTGTCAGTGTGAAACTTGGAAACCTCACACCAAGAAACTTTCAAAGTGTTCACCCACCGCAGAATTTAATTTACACCTCAACTAAGGGACCAAAATATATTCATATAAATATTTGTTTATGTATATAACAGCTACTATGTTCTGTAAGGAGCAGCAGATTAAATGACCCTTATGATTTGTTAAGGAAAAAAGTGTCTGCTCTTGCCTCCCTCTCGGATACACATCAGAGATTTGATGGGATGGTGCCAAGATTTCATCCTGTATGTGATTGCCAGTTTATTAGCTACTGCTTAAGATAATGTATTTTGGTTCATAAGATGATTGGATCTGGGCTTTAATTCGAAAACCCCTTATCTTCATGTGCTGCTATATTTCTTCTCCTTTCTGTGAATTAGTTCAGCTTTAATTTTATCAGTATGATAGCTGGTGATCCATGAGGAAACTCTTCTTACACCAACAGAAAACCAATCCCATTTGAGAATGGAAAAAAATCTGTTAACAGACATCTAGTGCTTTCACAGGATTGATTCTTTTATAGAGAGCTGGCACTTTTGGATGACCTGGCAGCAACAAAATCCAGGTGGTCTGTGGTATTTGACAGTTAGACAATCATTTATTCACACCAGCCTGGTAAGCTCTTTTTTAACTCCTGCAGAAAGGGGATCTTCAATTAAGAGTGAAGTTCAGTTTTTCCCTAATGTTATTAAAGTCAGAATAAAAGCAGCCTGCCCAGCTCTGCTGGAATCTCCTCATGTTTTAAAAATGTGACTCGCAGCCCTCTTTCTACTCTTCTACCAAGAGCCACCCACCATGCAATCGCCCAGAACTCTGTTGCCTTTCTCCATATTTCTAAATAACTGGATTCAAACCCTTCCAGCTGAGTGCTTAAGCCATCCCTGCAAGCAATGTGTCACTGCAATAAAAAGAAGGGGAAAAAAAAGTGCCTTTGTTTTTCCAATGAAATGCGTTAAATGAAGGGGGGGAAAACCTTCAGACTACTTTGTTTAAAGAGATAGGGACTGTAGAAGTCATATATCTTACATCCCTTCTCTCCACCCCTTCCTGCCATCTCTGTGTAATGAAAGTGTCACCCTGATGAGGAGGACGTAAATAGTAAATCCTCACCAGTGCAGATGGGTGACATTTGAAAACCTCATTCTTGTTAGCTAGATTTCATATTTTTTTTATCATTATAATTATTGCAAAGAGTTTATTTAGAATGCATGCTCTGCAATGACTTCAGCTATGTGCTAAACACTTGCTATTTAAGTAGGTCATGTGACACTATTACTGCTGCAATATTAGCACATGAAAATGGCTTTTTGGCAAACAAGTAAATCAGAGACAAAGCATGCTATGCACAGACTGTAATTATGGCTGTATACTTTTTCATCATGGAGTGAAAAAATTTAGAACAGTATTTACTGTCGTAATTAAACTGATTCCCCCAAGAACTACAATGAACTTTGGGAGGTGATAAATAAAAGTAGCAGCAAGCTGTTCCTTTGAGATTTACACTCTGATGATAAGATCTCCTGAGTTCCTGGAGAGAGAAGAAGGAGGTAGGTTCATAATTTATCTTTTTCAGGCCTGGTCCAAAACCTATCTGAGTCATTAGAAGTCTTTAAATTGATTTTGTCCAAAGTTCATTCTAAAGTCATTTTATTCCTGAAGTGCAAGTTTTAATTTTCTCATGCTAAAATTAAAACAGAAATTGCTTACCATTTTCCTTTGAAGGAAAGGGTTTTAATACTTATTTTAGATTAAAATGATTGTTATATTTTTCACCCACATTTTCTACAGAGAAGCAAAAAGATTTTCTGATCGATAGCAAAGATATTTTTTACAGATCTGCAAAACTAGCTTCAAAGAATATTTAAGAGCATTTGAAGTGTATACAACTAGACACAAATAACAACATTTGTCTTTTCTTAAACTTCACATTTAAGCAAGAAGGCAAGAGATCTCCTTTCTGCGTGCTTATTTAAAGGTCTATCTCTCTCTCCATGCACGTAGCTGTTATGGTTTTGTCTAAGTAATAGAGGAATAAAACATGCATCAGTGCCTTATCAGCCTGCCAGTCCTGCATAGGACTCTTGGGTTCTTGAAAAGGAGCGGACAGGAGTGCTGGGCTGGCATAGGGGTGTGAGCTCACCCTTTGACTCCTGTGCCTGTAATGACAATGTTTACTCCACCTTCTGCCCATTTGGGGAAACATTCTAGAAGAGGAAAAATAATCTGTCAGCTATATGATTGAAGCAGATCCAAATATGCTGTAAGCATCAGCCTGGCTGCCTGCAGGGGGATAGGAAATGATTTATATCATATTATTAATTGAACTTGATTGCTGGGGTTGGATTTCCTCCTTCTTTATGCAACTTCTGTAGTCAGTGTGGTGTGTTGGCTTTTTTTAAATGAATTTTCTTTACAGTTTTCTCCAGCATACTTAATCAAATGGGGTCATAGTTCCAATTAATTGGAGTAGGAAGTAGATATCTCCTTCTTGAGAAGACTGACAACATGACAGGGGACTCCAGTTTTGGGAACTGCTCCTTCTCGTTTGCCAAAACCATGTTTATAGCATGGCAGTGGGATGGACAGTCACAACACAGCTCTTAATCAAATTAAATAAGTGAATGAGTTGCACAGTATGGCTTATGGCATCATATTTCCTAGATGGGGTACATACAGTTCAGTCTGTTTAAACTGTTTTCCCAATGACTTGTCATTCTTCCTGTAGTACTTATGGTTACTTGCATCTGTTTATAGAGAGACAACAAAAAAAATCGCTATAGATAAAAAATGATATTTGTATAGCTCTCTACAGAACACTGTTATTGCAGAAAAAAGATGACTTGGGGAGGGGGAAAGAGTAGATGAGAGTGATTGCATGAAAGCTGGGATTTCATCTTTTCTTGCTCAAGTCTCTTCCATAGCATCGTATGTTGAAAAAAGCACTCTCAGAAATAGGCTTTACTGCTATATATTCCCTAAATGGACATATCAAAAAAGGAAGTTCTTGTTCTTTATTTCAGGTAACTTCTGAATTTATACTTATGTTTGAGTCTCTACTTTTTTTGCCAGCAAAGGTATGTCAGTCATCTGACTGATATTGTAGCTGAATCAATGATATCATTTCTTAAGTTGATCCTCAGAGTATAACAAAATGTTGTACTATGAAGCCAAAGCCTTTTAAGAAACTAAATATTTGATGGAGTAAGACACTTAAAAAACCCATCTAATTAGTCTTTAAAAACTAGACAGTTACCTTTACTACAGTGACAAGCAGTTACTCTCCCATACAATCCTCCTGGACTGAATGGATGAGTTGGACAAATTAGTGGTTAATAAGGGAGTAACACATTAGCTTTTTAAAGACACAATGTGAACAGAATCCCATGTAACAATCTTATGGACTACATTTTTCAGATGAAAGGACAGGTTCCTGTGATCAAATTTTGAATTTCTAACAAGCAGACTTAGAGTTCTGACAACAACAATAACAACAGAGAGGATTAATTAATCAGCTTTTCCCGTGCTACCTAAATCATTATTTTCTTTCTAATCACAATGCAGCAATTTTAATAGAGCAGAAAGAAGAATTTGCACGATTTGGTCTTAAGTATATTAGTTTTGTTCATTCTGAAGCAACTCGTACTTCCCCTAGGGACATATACTGCCATCTTATTTAGTTATCCTATCTATTTTTACTTTAAAAGAAAAAGAGCATCTTTGACAAAGACCTCTGGCAACAAACCCAAGGCATCTCACTGTTAGAAGCATTCTGATCACAAATTTTCCTTCTATCCTGGTGGCGAATGAAATAAATAAGATATCCCCCTTGTTGTGTAAATTACAGCTACTGGAACAAAACCAGAAAACCGAGATGACAAAAAAAATGTTGAAAGCTGCTGTCTGCTGTACATGACATAAAATCTTAAAATGAAGAAAAAAAACCCCAAAACCAGTGTGGACACTGCTTGCTGTGTCTTGTAAAGACTCTTGCTATTCATTCAAGTTGCTTTTACATAGAAAGGATTTATTTTTGTGGAAACTCAAGAATGTTAGGAGCAGTGTAATGAAAAATATTCAACAATTTGGACTTCCCTTCTTCTCACTAGCCCTTCATCTTCTGATCAAAGTATCTGGTTATAATTCTGAGAACACTGAATAACTTAGGATCTTTTCTAAACATCAGAGACATTCTAAAGATAATCTTATGGTTACCTCCATAACAGAATTGGGACTCCATCTGACATTAAACCATGGACAAAAATTAGAATCCTCTCTCAGGATCATTTTATGTTGTTTTGTAAGCTATGATAGTCAAAAGGATGGATCACATCGGAGTGGCTTATTATCTGGAGGTGTGAGACCACAATAAAAAACAGTTTTTCCTCCTTGAATCTATTCATCTGCATTTAATACCAAGAAATAGGGAGAATAAAATTTAAGGAAGGATTAGTATGCAAGTAGGAAGTATGGTAGCCTACCAGAGTTATCATTTAAGCAGATGCCAGAAGAAGGAAATATTGATCAACACAGGTCAAAAGAACCTGAAGAGTTTGCAAATCACATGCAACTCAGTTGCATGGACAACTTGACAACTTGAGATAGTCTTTTATTAAAACCCGGGGAAAGAGAGAAACCTGGGAGAAGCAAAACACAAGGGTTGGAACCTACAGCAGTGTCTCAGGGGTCACACTCTGGCAGCAACCACTGAACAAGTGTATATGTATTCGACAAGTGTTCAGAGGATAGCTTTGGCTCTCGTAAGTTTGTGTCTAACACCAACAGAATAATTTATCCTTCCATTTAGAAGGGTATAACATATTCTACTAGTTATTTTATATTCAATGACTATTGAAGATGAAAACCCTCTAAAATAAATAAGCAATGTTTAAAAAACCACAGCATGCTTTGGAGCTTTAGGAAGGTAGATAAATGTTTTTGACTGGTTTTAAAATGGAGCATGGAGAGATAATTAATACAGACACTGAACTTGTAATATTTAAGAAGAGAAAATAGGTCTCCTGACCACATACAAACTATTACTACTTTCCAACAAAGATAAAGTCCTCCTCATATTTTTTTTTTACTCAGACTGTTTCTGATAACAGAGCCTCGTTTTCAAGATGCATTTCTGCAATCACTTTCAGCATACTCATCTTCTGTATACAAGAGGCAACATCTCTGTCTCTTTTTGTCCTGTACAATGAATAAAGGATCTTCAGCCTTTCTCACCACAGTCCCTTTGGCTCAAGGTGGTTATGTGCTGTATAACAGAAAACAGAGAAAGTTTGTAAAAGGGTGTGTCCGATAACTGAGGTTTATTTTCTTTTTTTTTTATCCTGCCAGTCTTACATTCTTTTCGTAGCTCTTTACTGATAATGCAGTTCATGTTATGTTCATCAATATGCCATAAACACTATTACAAAGTACTTATGCTGTCATTAATAATGTACGTACTTATAATGCTTTCCATTCCAAAGTGCCCTAAAACACTTTACTAAGTACAGTTCCAATCTGTAAGTGAACCTAGCTCCCCTATGCAGCACTCTTCAAGCAAATAGTGACAACCCTGAGAGATTTGCAAGGTCAGTTAACATACAAAGTATATAAAAAATGCAAATACCTGTGGGATGCACCACAGTATCTAAACAACATGTAGCAGTGCTAATTTCAGAGGCTGAAGGCTGCAGCTGACATGATAGTCCAACTTGAGTGAACTGCAGGGAGAAAGATTTGGCCCCTCACAGAAGGCCAGCATGCATTCTGCCTCAGGGGAGTACTGCTTTTAAAGAGAAACTGGAACAGAGGTTGAAGAACTAACCGTTTGGAAAGAGATAAAATAAGCAGATACACACTTATCACTGAGTTGTTAAAATTCCCATTTTTTTGGCTGATCACTTTATAACCCCACTGAATTGGTCTGCCTACGAATCATGCTTGTACTGAGCAGAAAAACTATCAAGATGATAAACATTATCAGCTGGACTTTCAAACAAGGCACCATAGTTGTTAAGACTGGTGACTACATCACAGGATGACATCTGTATATGTGCATGAGTTCCCAGTCACGTACATATTCATACATCATCCAACTCTGAAACAACTGCTTTACCTTAATATATGATATCCTAGTACACTCAAATGACAATATGCACACTGCAGTACATCAGAGCATCTGTTACTTCTCTGGGATGCTCTTATTTTATAATTAAGGCTTGGAATTTTATGGCTATAATGTCTATGAAAATCTTTGCAGGTATACATTGATTTTCTGTTTTATCTGCACTTGTACATATGCCATGGTGGAAGTGAGGTTAAGTCAATCAGGACGAAGTAAGAAAGACTGAAAACTGCAGAAAGTTAGCTTTTTTTTTGTCATTTCAATACATATCTTCATTTCCATAAACTTTTTCACTTATATATGCTACAGCCAGAAATAATAACACCACAAAAAGAGCTAGAGCGTGTATCTGAACCAACCAACATCTCATGGATCTTACAAGTCACTTCTCTTGTGAGATTTCCCTCTTAATATCTAAAATGTAATTGCACAAAGATTTTACATAAAACAGAACTGTAGGTGTATGTAGCATTCTATAAAGAATGGCTGTCCTTACAGGGAGGCCCAATAAAATAGATAGTTTTGAAATAGTATGGTCTATTGGTCATTTAATTGACTTAATTTAAAAGTATGAAGAGATGACTGAGATAAATCCCCACTGTGTGAGTAGGAAAATGAGTCAATGGAAGTGACAAAACTGACAGGCTGTATACAAAGGTTAATGACAATGGAGAAGTTTGTGTCACATTAAAATTTGGGACACAAACTTGGCAGACTAGTGTAATGAGGGAAGTCTGATTCAGGCTTTTCTTTATTCCAAAGCAAGAAGTGCCTCACGGAAGTAACTTCACATTTCCATAGGCTGGTCATTCAAGTGGACAGAATAGGCACAAATCAATTATTTATGGTAGAAGCTTCGTCCTCCAAAGGGAGGATTGTATCACTGTATCTTTGTTTTGTTTAAACAGGAGAGTGGAAAAGATTCACCATATTTTTTTAAGAGTTTGTTGGAAGACTTAAAAATGACAAACTGTGAAAAGGGCATATTTTTTCATTAATAATGAAGCTGGAGTCCATAATCCAGAGTTTTGAGCCTTTAATTTACAATTTAACTGGCAGCTCAAACATCCGGATAAGACAGCAACTGAAATAACATTTTATCTAAAGGCTTATCTCTTCCATCAGAAAGGGTATGAAGAATTAATTCTAAGTTTATCCTGTGAGATCACAGAGGGCAAAGCTAGAGAGATACGCTGGATTAATCCTCAAAAATCTTAAAAGCAAAACTCATTGGAGAAGCCAATAGAAAAGGGGGAAAAAACCAGCAAATACTACATCTCATGAAGGTTGCTTGCATTTTGAAGATGTTTTGAACTTATTTTTATTCTACCAAACTGTTTTAGTTCTTGATTGCAAGTAGATGCATAAAGTAATAAATGCCTCAAATAAAATATTTTTTTTCTGATTTACAGTTAAAAATTTAGCCTGTTCTTAACTTCTCTCAACTCTTACGTGAGAATGAAAGATGTAAACCAGCTCCCCTTCTGCAGCAACACCCAGGCAAGGCCCTGTGCATCTGATCTAGGTCAGTTAAGCCTCCTTTGAGTGAAGGCTGGACAAGATAAACTCCTGAGGCCATTTCCAACCTAAATTATTCTATGATTCTAATTGCTTACCCTATTTCTCAGCTTAAGCAATGATGTATTTATGGCTGTTTCATTTCTTATTAAAATTAAATGAAGTCTACATTTCCTTCACTCCGAAATGGACTAAAGCTCATACAGAACGGGTAAGGACTTCCTGTTTACTGCTATATCCATACTGTAGTCAATAGAACAAATCAAGACTGAGGTGCCATTTAACACTCAATTAGAAGAAATTCTAAAATCAGCCTAAGACGGATTTTATTATGGAGTCAAGACTAGTATGTTTGTTTGAGTTTAGACAACGCTTTCCACATGTGTGCCTCATTTGAAAGAGATTCATGCAGTATGGATTTATCCATATTTATTTCAACAATAATTAGTTCTAACTGTGAAATTTTACTCTTCTATCCCTCCTAGAAAAATAAACTATTAATATCTACTGCCCTTTAGCCCTTTAATGGTGAAAAAAAGCTTGTCAAGGTCCTTCTCTGCCAAATCACATCAATTCTCACAGCTATGAGTCCCAGACCAGTGGTCTCACATGCTATTTTGACAGACTTTATTTAAAAGTTGATAAAAGCAAACAAAGCCTAGTTTGTAAACAGAGCAGCTAATGTTTACTGGGAAAAGAAATATTGTAAAACTGTCACATTTCTGTTTGTAGAAATTCTTTGATCACCAACATAAAGATAGCTTTGAATGAGCTATTTCAGACTGTAGAAGCAGCTGAACCATGCTAACACTGAATGCATGAAAAATCCACAAAGATTAATTCAGCTTGTTTCTCAGTCGAGTAAATTAGCCCAAACTTAAGTCATTGGTAATCCAGTGAAGCAAGTTTTTGCACACAAGCTACCTTATTTATTTTGCAGTTAGCAGAATAGACAGTCCTAGAAACATATCTGTTTGAGATGCAGCATCTTGAGATTTTTTGAGAGATCAGGTAAAGTTGGTCACACGCTTCGAGTCATTCGAGTCATTTTCTTGGCTCATGTATTAAAGGCTTAACATCACAAAGTCTTACACAATCTTTTGTAAGTAGAAAAAAGATGTTGTGGTGAAAACTTTGTGTTCTTACTGAAATAGGCAACCCTGCTTTTTGCATAGTACATTTTACTTTCCAGAATCTGTCAATACTTTGACTTTTTGTCATTAACAAAAATTTAATCAACAGACTAGACCTTCAAAAGATGTTGTGGGTTTTTTTTTTTCCCAAAAAAAAGTTTTTCTCTATTAAATCATATGAAATTGAAAGACGGAGCAGTTCAGCCATTGTCAGACTAGATCCATTCAACACTGATTAATGCAGGTGTTTTGGAAACTGATACACTGAGAAGATTCACAGCATTCACTGGCTCTCACACTTCTCCTTTTATCCCTGAAAGTGTCTGTGAGCACATACTTAGTTTGTGAAATACAAGATATAAGAAAATTGGCTACTGAAGACAAGCCAAAAGGTTAATTCTGACACTTAACTTTATGAGAATATTCCTCTACTAATTAAAAAAGACTTTACAAGAAATACTTACATACCAGTTCATAACTTTTGGGCAGATTATTCTGGAGCACACACATATGTTTATAACACCTCAGAGTTACTCAGACTTAAACTGAGCATTCAGGCAGCCTAGAATATGATCATTTATCTGTACTACAGTTTGACCCCAGCCTGTTGTCCCTGTTGCTTTGCGGCAAATAACAAGGAACAGCTTTCTTGGGTAGACTAAATACGGGGATTTGGGGTACATCTGTTGTCCTGGAATGCAGGCAATTACAAGTACTTATTTTCAATTTATGACAACTTTTTGCTTATTTAATGCCTTGATTTTCTGATAAAGCAGTGTGATCTTTGAGTGCTCAGTATGTCTGTAAAGCAGGCCAGAAGTACCTACAGTGCATTTACTTAGTCCAAATTACGTAACAACTTAGAATGTAAAAGAATTATAGGATTACTTCAAACACACACAAAGATCGAAACACTGCACTGTGGCAGAATTAATGCTTACATACAAACAGGAGAGCTTAAAGGCACCCCAGAAGAGAGGCACAATCAAAACACTGCAAGGGACTGAAAACTCCAGCTAAGCTTGACAACAGACACACCCCACCCACAACAGACTGCAATGCTCACTCCCTCCATTACCAGCCCTACCACAGCAGCTAGTACGGAAAGAAAAAACATGTCATACCACTGACCTGATGTGATTTCGGAAGTCTGGTGACGGCATACACATATCTGTATAGTCACCTGACTGTAGCCAGTGACTACAGAAGACAAGCAATACGAAAATGTTGAGGATGAAGACGCTGTGTTACCGCAATACCTATGGTACTAACCTTATGCCCTACAATCTTTTGTCCTTCCTTGCCCGGTGTCGCACTCTTCGAAGCCTCTACCTCTGCCCTGTCCCTTCCTACACTTAGCAGAGCTCAGCTGTGCTGCCTGGGCAGGCTCCCTACCTGGAGGGAGGAAAAGCAGGGGGATTTTGACTGCACTCTTCATTTCATCCCCCCCAGCTGGTGCTCTCTTCCCTTTTCCCCACAAAACATGGCAGAAGAGCAGAGTCACTCTAGATCTGTAGTGAGTGGAAATCTGTGGTTCCTAGGAAGGGAACAGAGGAAAGGGTTTTTTCCTCCAGTAGCAGAGGAGATGAAAAAGCTTTCCATTGCCATTTTGAACTGCAGCTTCTGTTGTTAGGCCCATTACTCTTGATCTACAGCAAGATCAAAGTGAGAGGACGCTTCAAAAGTGTCCCCCTGTTCTTAAAACGTACTAACCCCTTGTCCAAGAAGTTCTACACTGTCACACTACTTGGTGGGTAACAGCATTTTTCATTCAGTATCAGACTGTGGAGTTAAATGATGCTGCTCATTACTGATAATAGAAAAAGGCAAATCCTAAGAGATAGGAAAAGGGCTGAATAAGAACACAACATAAATGAAAAAAAAAATCATTAATTCTGCTGGCCAAAGGACAATTTCTTTTCTTCTTCTTTTTACAAAGAAGTGTTGAAATGTTGGCACAAACTCTTAAGATGTCTATGCTGAGATGTGACTTCCATCAACAAATGAGTCCAGCCTTGCCTCTGGGGAGGCTGACAGCAAAATTCTTGTTTGTCTTCAATGAACCAAATTCATTACTGATATCAGTCTATTAATATGCTGACTACAGCTGGCTGCACAAAAGAATGGCCATGTGGATTGGAAGGAGAAAGTAAGACGGATCAGACAGCTGGATCGAAACAGAGATGTAAAATACTGTAACTTTAAAATGTCAAATGAGGTGCATACCTACCCTCATAGGATTACACCTTGATTACTGAAAACAATAGTTAAATCCATATAAGAGTAGAAAAGGCAGGATTACTCTGTGTGATGTGGAACTAATATTATCTTTTGAGCTTTTCCCTTTAAAAAAATTAAGTCGACAGCTCCAGTGTCCCTTTTGCAAGAATTTATGATACAATTTGCTGAATTATATAAAGCCCTAGCAAGAAATGACACATATGGGATGACTTTTTATTTGAAATTGTGTTTCTTATACCAAGGTTCATCAAGCTGTTTCATATTTATTCCTCTGATTAATGATATGTCAGAATTCTAATTCTAGCACCAATTTATTGCTTGTTGGCAATTGGAGAATGAAATAGCTATGTAGGCAACATGCAATATTGATTTTTATCCATCTTCTTTGAGCTCCAGTAAATGATTCCCAAATGTGCTTTGTTGTTGCAACCTAACTAAATATTACAGTCTTATTCCTATCGTCCAATAATGATGTTACCGATGTAGCATATTTCTTAAAGAGCAACAGTCCAGTATGATTTGATGTCAGACTGAATTATAGGTTTCATAATTAAAAATTCTTACTATTCAGTTATCTAACTCACAGAGGCAGATCACATCTTCTAAAGGTTATTGGATGTTAGTACATTTTTGTAAGTGTGTGGACTAAAATAATAATAATTAAGAAGAATAAGGGTGCTTTCAACTGTTATAATAGGAAATTCAGGGTATTTGAGGGTACTCCACACAGAAGAGCAGAGGTTGGAGATAATGCAAAATTTGCAAACTCACTTCATGTATTTTGGAGTTGGATCCATCATAACACCCATATCTAATCAAGGCAGCACTATAGAAATAAAACAATCATCTCATCAAAGGCAGCCTCAGCACCAGATTTAGGCTCTTGTGTTGTCAATATTCTTTTATATAGATTCAGAGCATGAACTTTCCTGTGAGACAAGAAGAAATGACTATTTGCATTTGAGATAAAATGATTTTAAAGAAGGCTTTAACATCCTTTTTAATATGAGGAAAGGAAGTTGATCATAATCTTAATGGGGGAAGTGATGAAAATTTTAATTGGGAAAGATACAGACATACTTGGAAGAGGGAAAGCAAGACCAGCTCTTGGTCAAAGGTGTGGTGCACACATGCTGAACAATGGAAAGGTGCTGCTTCAGCAGGACTTGCTAGCAATGTGTGTGTGTACAAAGAAGAAGAATGTTGCTTTAGATGAGAAGAAATTTGACTCTATTCCTGGTCAGCACTAAAATTCGACAGATTCAACTAATGTGTTCAGCATTATGATTAAGACTGTAGTAGCCACATACTTTGTGTAATTCCAGAGCTACTAAGATATGGTAAAGGTAACTGGAAAGGAAAAGAGAAAGAATATAACTATGGCCCATATGTTCTAAAGCTTGACTTTCAGTGCTCTTTAAGCAGGTAAATAATGCCTAGGGGGATTTTTTTAAAGCTTCTGTTACTGAATTTATGTGCCTGTAAGATGTTCAAAATCCCACTGCCTACCTATCTGTCTTCGAAAATACGGTTCTTAGCTTCAAGATAATGCCAGATGTACCACCTTCAAAATCTTCCTCCTCTGGATGCTCTCATGCTTATATGATGCAACTTTGTACATTTTTTCCTTCAAAAAAAAATTTCAATTTTAATTAAAATACAGAGTTGAGAATGTAGGGACATATTTCTGACTACAGAAGGCTGGGTACACACTGTGGCATCGTACATATAACACAGGCTCAACTTGTGAGGAAAATAATCTGACCTTCTTCCTAGTTGAGGGCATAATAATTAAGTTTGAATTTCAACATGAAGGAAAATTCAGAAAATCGATAATCAAAAGTGATTACTTTTCATGTCTGTGATGGCCAATGACAAATTTTAGATATAGAGGATATGATAATCTCTTTGGTCTCCAGGCACCTCTCAGCTCTATTCTCTGTGAAAATTAAATATTAGGAAAGGAGATATCTAGCTGTCCACATTATAAAAAGTACTATTACATACCCTATTGGTCTTTAAAGCAGGCTTGTTAGACAGTCCATTGTCTCAGGGTTGTATCCAAGGCCCACTGAATTGAATGAAAAACCCCACATTGATTTCAAAAGTCTGTGCTTGACTGTGATTCATTTCAGTAAGAAATGATCTGGTTTTAATTAAAGGAAAAATGTGTCGTGTGTAGGAATTTTGAAGTATTAGTGTGACAATATGCTCATGTAGGGAATGTGTACTTCTGCTGTGTTCATTCTATGGACAAACTATGCTGATATTCTTACATCTTCCTTAACTGACACATTATTAGTGTTTTAAATACTGAAATTTAAAGCTTAGGTAATCACCTGGAGGAACTTAAAACTTGAACATTTTCAACAGCCCACTCCTTACTACAACAAAAAAGCTACATGATGAAGTATCTTTGAGAATTAGAAAATACTGTTTAACGTTTAAACAGCGTGTTCCTCCATTTTTTGCCTAGTGCTGTTTTGTTTGCTCCTTTATCTCCTTCTGGTCACCTCTGCACACCCTCATCCCTTTCCCCCTGTCCTCCTGTTGAATCTCTCTTTGGTCCTGTGACTTCTGGAACAACAGTAGTGTGCCACGTAAAAAGCAAACTAAAGAAAAGCAGCAGTTTTCCTTTCTGTCTTATTGTTATGTTGCACCATGTCATGCCACGAAAGAATGAAAATAAGACAGACAAGAAAATGACGATACAGGTGGCAGAATTATTTTTCTCTTTACTTTTGAGAAGAAAACACAACAGAAAGTCTTATTATTATAGGAAGGATGAGTGATTTATTAAAAAGCTTGTTATCAACACAAGACAGCCTGTTACCGGTGTGCTACATATTCTGCACAGTTGAAGTGTGAACAAAATTGGTAAGGCCAATTATAGCAAAAGTCTGATACATACAGACAGTAGAAACATCTCTTGATCAAAGCCGAATTGGCAGAAAGTTTTCGTGCCTTAAACCTTCACTCATCAGAAGTGGCACCAGAGATCACAAATGAAAGGTTGTAACACTGTATTAATATTTTTCATGTTGCTAATGCAACATATTGGGTAGTGCCCTGTTCTTCTACTGAGACAGGCAATTACCCTGGCTTCAGTCTAAGTAAATGCCCTTCCTGACTGTATTACAACAGTAGCAAATCTTGTCTCTTTTGAGTTAGTAGTGATTGTACTATTTTTGCTGGCTGAGAGATATGTACTGAGATAAAACCTAACTCATATCACTGACATTTTTTCGTGTGTGTGAATTTTTTAGTTCTGTATGTTGTTTATTTCAGGGTTGTTTTTTCCTAGCATAAGAAGTCAAATCTCGTTTGGCTTATCAGTCTATCAACAAACACAGATGTTCCCTACAGCTTACTGAAAGCTCAACAGACCTTGAATTTAGCATCCATCCTCCAAGTATAAGAAGCTGGCCTAATGCCCTTCCTCAGTTCCTTGTAGGAAGGACATCGTCTTTATCATCCCACTCTATTAATGCAGTTGGTCCTTACGGGCTCCTCAAGTATTATGCTTCCCAGGCAGAATACCTTATCATCTTTTCTTCATACTAAGATCTCTTCTATTCCACAGTACCTTCCAACTACTTTTTTCCTCAGAAGATGTAAGTGATAAATATTAAACTTATAGCATTTATTCTCACCTGTGGCTAGCTTTGCCTGTTTTACAATGGAAGAAGAATTTGCATACTTGAAGAATTTGTCTATTTCTTCCAGTTCTACTAATTGGTCTAATAGAAGATTATCTCTAAGCACTAATTCAAAGTCACAATCTCCATTTGTTCCACAAACACAGACTCCGAATCTTTTTCAGTCTTTGTTACATTTTCCACACCCTCTTTAAAAGAGGCTTTTAATGAAAGTGCTGAATCTTCCAGACGTATTCACTGATGTACAGAAAACCCAAACCAGTGGTTTGATCTGTATTGCTACACAAGCAGAAGAAATGGTAGTAGTTTGAAATGCTCAAATTCACAGAATTTTGCTCCTGATTGCATTCAACTTTTAAAAGTAAGCATTTTCAGAAAGTAATTGTCTACACTTTGGGGAAATAAGAGATGTTTACTTTTACATGAATTATTGAGAACTATGGATTTGTGAAATTAAAAAATTCAAACACTTTATTATTTTTTCAAATATTCCATTATACTTAATTGATACAAAGAAATTTCATATACTTTGGTTTCCTTTGACAATGGCGTGATTTGACCCATGTATAGAGAAGCTATGCATTACTGTTAAGGCTTGTTTGAGCAGCTGAACCTCCTGCTCCTGTATCTCAGTCTCCGGCTCTGCCTTCAAGCCCTCTAATCTTGATTTTTCCTCCTGTCCACTTAATCCTGGCCTAAATGTTCATCCCCTGACTGCAACCCCCCACGGTCGATAAAATCAAGTACTCACACAACATTAACCTCTAAAGGAACATAACCTCTAAAAATTCACAGGCCTAAATGCATTCAAACCTATTGAGCAATTGCATACAATAGAAAGAGCCATGAAGATTATCTGGCTCAAAATGAGCCAAATCCAGTGTATAAGGCATTTAAAAAAAAAAAACAAACGAATAGTGTTCTCCAACATCTAGCACCTGAAATTTCCCAAATGACAGGATATATAAAGGTTAGAATGGTGGAATTTCCCAAGAGCAGTGCCTGAATGAATTTTCAGGAAGACAAATGTTTATGCTTAAGTAATAAATCCCTGTTATTCACAGTGTATCCACAATGTGGTCACCTGCTGGTTGATCTACTCTTTATTTCATTTATCTCATAATACAGAGAGAGGTGGGAAACCAAAACCACAACAAAAGCTTTATTAAATGAAGTATGTGGAAAAGAAACAAAGAGCAGAGGCCTTTTGGGAATAAAAGCAATCCAATCTTGAAGATAGAAAACTATTTCCAATACTTCCCAAAATGAAGTAGGAACGAGGAATCACAGCCATAACCTCATCTTTATTCATCTCCCACTATGCTACTTCATGGTTCTCCAGAAAAACCACCTAGGAACTACAGCTTATTGCAAAGCATGATTCTTCTGATATGTGCGGTACTATCACATAATGCATCCAAAGTAATCTTTAGAGTGTACTGGGAGACAGAATTTGAAATGAAAAAAATACACAATTTTTTTTAAAGGTCTGTCAGAAGGTAGGATGGTCTAATGTCCTTATTTGATCACTAGGGATACAGTCAGTTAAAAAACTGGGGTTCAAATCTAGTTTAAAATTAGCTTTGCAAGTCACTTTTAAAGATGTGGCCCAAAGTAGGTGTAATTGCGAAGCTGGAAGACCTCAGAAACTACAAAAAATATGGATAACATAAACAATTAAAAAACCAACTGAACCTGTCACTTTAAAATATTCCTCTCTTCTTTGCTGATATACTTAAAAAAAAAAAAATAAAACAAACCAAAAGCCACCAGAATGAGGGTGGACATAATTTATAGCTGGAGTAAGTATCTTTAATTAAGCTCTCTTTAGAATCTCTTTAGAATTAAAGCTTAAAGGGTTTAATTCTTTATTGAAAAACAGTAAGAGTGCTTACTCACCATGCAGGATTTTTTCAAGTTCTTGCAGCTTTAAAAGAAATCTATTATAGATAAAAAGAAGCTTAAATAGCATATATTACATCTTGCTTTTGTTTATATATGGTGAAGAGTATTCAGAGTGGACCACATCTTAGACTTGCACTAATCCTTAAATAATTACTATTCATCTACTCAATGCTGGAAAAACCTCATGGAATGTGACTTTGTTCTGCTGGCTTGTCTAATCCGATTCAATTACTTCAGCTCCTTCTCCCAGAGGTCTCACATTTAGAAACTGAGCTCTACATGTCCCCTTATCCCGCTACCATCCCCCCAAAAATGGAAAAGCAAAATTGGAAGGTAAATAGCAAGCAAGCAAGAAAGAAAAATTCAATTCCAATGGAAATAAACTGTACTTTTTTACTATTATTATTTTGGTCCTTTCCCAAATATCAGTCCATCAATAAACATGAGAAACAGCTTGTAATTCACAAAGCCTTCGGCAACACTGTTGTGATAAGGGCAAATTGGTCTGGCTCTACAAATGCTGAAGATGGGAATAGTTCAGTGGTTTTGGACCAATTTGAATGGATGGAAATCACTAAAGTCCCCGAAGCTGCAGCAAATGATGCTGTACAGCTGGCAGCAGCTTGTCATCTGCATGCAGAAAGCGACAGGAATATTACAAATTTCCTGCACAAAGTGAACTATTTCAATCACCTGTAAAGACTTCCCTTGTCAAATAGAACAGTGGCAGAAAACCTCTAACTACTGAAGATTTTTTTCTGTTCCTTCCCTCCTCCTCTTTTCAAATAACAGCCACCTGCCCAGAATTAAAACTTTGATTTCAAAAGAGAAAAAAATATCATAGTGAATTGATTGTTGAACAGACATTTCATAAAAAGAATGGTAATGCAATGGAGCAATAAGAGGTATGCCACATATAATCTAACCAGATACCACAGCAGATGAGATTGTGTGATCTTAAGATAAAAATGTATAGTCTTAATTAAGAAACCAGATTCTCCCTGGAACTAAATGGTATTTGAAACAATTTACATTGTCATTTTGCACTAATTCCTATTCCTGACCTTGCGTTATATACTTTGGGGCAAATTGGAACTTTCATTGAGAGACAGTCTTGATCATTCCTGTAAATTGCAGGAATATTGCCCATGAGGAATGAAATAATGCAATTAAGGAGGAAAGACAGTTGTGGCCTCTACCTATTTTACAAGGAAGTGTAATTATCACATACTTTAGAAAGCATTTATTTTAAAAAGTTTCCTGTCATTTTTGCACCCATCTTATTTGTACTTACTAAAAAAATTAATCCTTTTGATTAATTCGAGGTAAATGTAAATATGTTCTGGATAGACTGTTTTCCTTTCTTTCTACCACAAGAGGAACCACTTTACCACTTGAAAATTGCACTTATGCACACACTTATTAATTCTATTAAGTAAACTAACATTTCCTAACATAGTCCTACTAGAGGTGCAATCATTTTCATCAAAGTTCAGGTTGCCACTGAATTTGAACATTCCGAGAGCAACATACACAACACATCTCTGCTGTCCTTTTCCCCTATGATAACAACCCTGTGAAGCTTTTCTGATAGCTTTTCTTTCAAAATAAGTAACAGCAAATCACTGAATCAGTTAAAATTAGAAACATTCTGTCAAGTACCTACGGCATGATTCAAAGTAGGGGGAGGATACTACAGGGGGCGGGGAGGGCAGTGGACACACAATTTCCCACTCATTTCTTAATTTGATCATTAAGTCAGGTCAAAATCCTCATTATCTGCACAGAATTGAGTTTCGATAAAATAAATTTTCTTCTCAGAAACTAAATGCTTTATTTAAAATCTTCCATTTCAGGTAACAAATTATTACTGATTTGAAGCAAAAAGGGGGGGGGGGGGTGCCTTTTGTGGTGGAATGTTTTTTTTCCTCCAACAAAATGCTGAAATGATCAATGGATTTTTTGGCAATAATAAATATATATATATATAATATAAATATATATAAAATATAAATATATATATTAAATATATTTACTTTATATAACAGATTTGTTCTTACTTTGAGTATCAGCTTGATACTTCACATCTTGATGCCCTCAAAAATTTTGCACAGTTTCACCCACAGATAGTGGGGGGGGTTACAGATATGTAGTGTGGGTTGCTACCCTTTACCTAATAGAGGGACAGTAAAATTCTGAGTTATTGTGAATAAAGAGCCTAAGAATGCACTACATCTTACAGTCTGATTCTTGGAGAATGTAAAATATCTTTTTTCAAGGCATAACATTATGCTTTTTGAGAAAGTCAGGAATGACATTTTCCCTACATTTATTTTGGTATATAATAGAAATATTTCATTTTCTTCAGAAACAAGCTTTGACCACTCAGGAAAAAAAACCAAGATCCCTGATGACTGATTAGTGAGTTTATTACCCAGCAAACTAACAGCAGAGATTCCAGATTGTTTCTGCGTGCTCATAGCTGGCCTCCTCACACAGAAGCACTAGTCCTAAGAGATGAAGTAGAGGTAATGTATAAGATGTTTTTACATAAGTTTTTCACCCTGCTGCACTAGACGATAACGCACCCCAGGACAAATCTTCTTTAGTTCCACCCTATCTAAGGAGCCATTTCCTGTGGTAACTGTGTGCCATAGGACAATTAATCATTATAGTCTGAATATGACTGCTCTTGCAAGCCCGTTTGCTTTTGGTGATCATATTTAGATAGGAGCAACTTTCATATTTTTCATTCAAGGGTGGTTTTGGTTTGGGTTTTGGTTTTGTATGTGTGTGTGTCTGCTTGCATTTTAGTCTTTCTTCTTGATTCTCAAAACTGTGTATGATACTTGGTAAAACATCATGCTGACAGATGCTTTACAAAAAAACCCCAAGTCTTTTGTTTAGGTCACTTAGAATATAACTCAATGGGGAAGTTCTGCCAAGGGGATCTTTGCCTCTCTGTAAGTATTTGAATAGTCAGGATGGAAAATGACTCTGAGACAAGATGCAATTTTTATGCACAGTAGGAACTGATGGTAAACCTTTGACTTTAACTATTACTTCCACAGTAATTCTTCTTTCTGTTATCTCTTTTTCATATGCTTTTGCACTCTCTGCTCCTTTGTATCTCTGTTTTTATCCCATTTTCTCCTTTCCCTCACTTTTCTATTCCCCTTTCCTTTTTCCTCTTCTGTTTTCCCTTATACTTGCATCCTCCTTATCCTCCTTTTAAATGTTGGCATCAGACTTCCCCAGAGATAAATCAACACTTTCCACTCATTCCAGGTTTTTTCGACTGCTGAGTGTAACACTAGGAAAGGGGAGGATTACAGTAAGTGCCAATTTGGCACTCTGAAGTCTGGCACTAGAATTATTATACGTTCAAAGACTGTGCAGCAGTGTGGTCTCCTGTCTCTGGATTTTCTTTTCCTTTTCTTTGTACAACTCTATACAGTCAGAAGCCTTTTTTGGCAACCCAACTGAAGATTTTTTCATTTGTAAGGTTTTGGAAGCTTATTCTTCCTAACAAAGCATTTGTAATTCACAATTAGAGAAGAACGATGGCATAAAACCCCCAAACTTTCTGCCATACCTTAATCTGATTTAAACATTTTGATAGGCTATGATGCTCGCAAGCACTTATTAAAAAGAATATGCTCACAGCTTTGCACTCTCTTGGCAAGCCAGCCAAGGCTCTGTTATTATTATCTGCACCTGAGTCATGCCTAGATAACAATATAATGGCCTTTTGATGATAGGCATTACACAAACATATAGAGACAGGCAGTTCCAGCACTGAAGAGCTCACAATCTAAATTGATGGTGGGAGAGGGAAAAATAGTTCAAAGCAATTAGATAAATAGCATTAGGTCAATAAGATATCAGAAAAGATATGAATAACACCCTCATCTCAAAAGCAGTGTAGTTCAGTTGATCAAACCACCCCACAAATTTTGCTGCTGTCTAATGGCACTGAAAAAACATTGCAAGAAAAAAGTGTCCCTTGTGGTATTTCAAAATTGTCCATAGATAGAAAGAAATGAAATATGAAAAGGAAACTCTTGAAAGATTCATAGCACCCAAAATCTCAGGGGTTTGGGTCTTTATTCAAACAAATCTTCTAAACTTTTACAATGTCCTGCCATCACTAGCCTTTGTTGGGAGATTTGCTACAGGTATAAATGGAAACTGAACTGCATCTGACAAGCTTTAATTGGTCAACCCTGTTGCTAAGTTCCTGTGCTCTGTTGACAAATAACTTACATACACAATCACATGCAACAGCTAAACCTCTAAGAAAAGAAAGGAGATCATGGTTATCCTAGATCATAATGCCAAGCAAGAGGATGCACTTGGAGGCTCAGGTAAACACAGCAAAAATGCACAATCTTGAAATTCTGAAAACATCTATGACTACTAATAATTCAGTTGGAAAACAACACTGTACAGTGTCCTAATACTGTTTGCTCTAGAGGGAAAAAAAACCCACAACAAAACAGGCAAGCCATTTATAACACAGAAAAGCATGCATCTGGATCAAATAGGTATTTCTGATGGAAGATAGTCAAGATAAGTAAAGATGTCTGCTCTCATAATAACCTTTATTCACCTGTTTGATCTAAGATGCTAATTCTTTGCTTTGAATAATCAACATGACTGGTTACAGTAGGTATATGTTATAAAAAACATTTAATTCGTTTTCCTGGCTATCTGTACAAAAGCTTCAATTTGTAAACCTGTATTTTCCTGTCTAGATAAGAGGCAAAGCCCTGAAGATGAGTGTGCAATGAAAGCGGGAGAATGATTCATTTATATTTCTACAAGTTCTTAGAGTTTGTGGAGGAAAACAAATGCCATTTGCAGATATTAGTGACTTTTCTGTCTACCTTTGAGCCTATAAAAATTCAGCAGAACTTCATAACCTTCTAGAATATGTAGCCACATTTAATCTCCTCCAAATATTGTTGGTCTTTATAAACAAACAGTTCAGTTTTATCACAAATTGAACATGTCAAGATCTTATTGCCTCCAACAATTCTGTGCTTTGTTTTTGCTTATTACAAGTATAATGTTGCATTTGGGTGAAAACTTCAGTCAGTTACTGTCTGCCAGGCTCAACTTCTGACAACTGGTTCTAGTGCTTGTAAGTCTGCAGAAAAAGATGGTATCTGTGGTTTAAGCAGAGATGGGATAGTAAAAAAAAGAGGCCATGAATTCTATGTCCTGGTATACTTAAGCAGCAGCTAGTAAAATCCTCAAAATGTAGGAATAAGTTGGCAGCTTTTCAAACAGAACTTATGCATACTTACACAGGCAAGAGTTTGAGAGTACTGTCAGAGCCAAAGACTGATTCATGGCATATTTCATGCAATCTCACTTGTGTCCCTCTCTAATGAGTGCATTGCATTAACATACTCCCAACTGAATGGAGTCCTTTACAATGGGAGCAATATAGCATAAAAGCAAACAATCAGACTTGGCTTTTTGGCAATAAATTCCAGTGTTTGAAATTGTACCCATTAGCTTTCTAGAGCTGATGACATAGAATACAAATATGAAAAGACAGTGATTTATATCCTAGATTTGATCAGACATGTCAAATTCAGATAACAGTGGGAAAAGATGTCTAGTTTTACATTCATATATAAGAAACACCTATGATGTTGAAAATACACTTTACTAAAATAAAGAAGTTTCACATTAAGTAATACATTAGCACATTTAAATAATCTTTTCCTTTAGGAGAATAGCTACTTTTACGTAACAGAAGTGGGCTCCTTCCAAAGAAAATTAAGGAAGTATTACTTTGACTGAGAGGAATCTTCTTTGAAAACAAAACAATGCGAGAGAATGCTTTTGAGACAGAAAGCAAGCTGTAACAAAGCAGATTAACATAGCTATAACCAGCAAATGATGCTTCACAAACCATCACTGCCAATCCTTATAATTCATTTATTTTTGGCTTGCACCTGCATTTTGCAGCACTCTCAGCCAGTCTTTTAGAGTGACATGCAAAGAAAACAGCTCTAATGATCACTCGATTAGTTCACAACACTCAAACTCTTAAACATAGACTAGAAGAAAAGCAAACCCAACCACCTGGTGGTTTCTGACCTGGTGTTTGATGCTTTCTGCCGCAAAAGTATAATCACTTATCTTAAAGGGAAAGATAAAACAAGATTAAAAAAAAAAATGGTTTGTCAATTTTTAAGGGTTTCTTTTTTCCTAATGAGGTGTTATAAAATCACTCTAACCGCTAAATTATATCCAGTTGTTTACTTTAGGCTGTATCACACATCACTTATGGACTTATCTTTGATTTTCATAACAGTTTGCTTGTTTACATTCAACATGTTACCTCTCAAAGGAGAAATATAGAAGGTTAAGCCCAAAGGGAAGAAAGCTGAAGGTAAAAAAAGTTCTCATAGCCTACATGGGTTTACAATAAGGATGTTGCTGACTTTCCTCCAAACATGAGGAAGAGAGGATTTAATAGTTAAATTACTTTAGAAGTAATCTTGTTTGGGCTTCTTACAGATTTTGCAGTTCAGTATCTCCATTGCACTCCATGTGATGACTACTTCTCTATCCTGATGCAACAGACCTGTACAGGCAGAGAGCTACCAGTCCATATTAACCCTACTCCAGTTTTAAATATTTGAGGAATTTCCATTAGTCCACTAAACTCTTGATCAGTTTATAGAAGTCAAAGGAGAAGACAGGAAAGATCTGATCTGCTTCCCAACTGCTCCACATTGTCAGGAAATAACTCTTCAGTAATATCAGACATCCTTGATAGAAATCAGTGATCTAGACTCCTAAGTTAATATTTTGGGAACAGCTCACAAAATCTGTCCCTGTGAGGGATAGGTACTTCGAAATCACTGCAGGACAACAAACAGAGACTGCAAACCTTTTTTAGAAAAGATTAAATTACAGTCAGAAGCTGTGTCATGAACTACTTCCTAAACAAGTGCAGGCTGTTTATCCTGATATCACACAATCATATCTTATGGCTCAGGACAGTTATCCTCTACCCTATAAAGATCATCCTTCCAGTGCCAAAAGCAAACACAGCCAGTAACAGGTGACCACTTTATTCTGACTTTCAAATTGTATTTTATTCAGCTCCTTGTCTCTGACTCTTTAAAGCTACCTAATAAATGATTTGGGCCTGAAACAAAAATTTGAACTAAAGTAACTATCAAATATTTTTTCTTGTAGCTTTTTGCTAACACTATACATAGCAAAAACTTTTATTTCTTCTTAGACACTTATTTATGGCAAATTTTGTCAGGGTACTTCCATAAAGATGAATCATATATAAAAAGAAAATTTATTTCAACAACTGTTTCGAACCTGAAAACTGGTGCTGTTCATTGATGCATGCTCATATGCATCTACCTTTAAAAAGTAAATCTGAAGTCTGTTGATTTTATGGAAGGGAGAGCATTGTATTAACTGTGATGTAGTTCACAGGCAGAGCCAGCTGAGAGCACCTAAAGATGTGGAACAGGATTTATACGTTCCAGCTTATGAATCTTCATGCAGCAGAGAAAAATATGGAGTTCCACCCTTTGTTTCATACCATACCATGATATGGACCTACAGCAGGTCTTGATTTTTAGCTGCTGCTGCAGTAATGTGCTAAACTCTCAAGTTGATCCACAGTAAGCATAGATTGCTGTAAAAGTATAATTACTTTTGAGATAAAATGATGGGGTTTACCACTTGAAATTTTTTTTCTGGGAAAAAAGTAAAAAGTCTGACTTAATTTTTGCCATGTAAAAGAATGATATCACTAGTCTGTATTACAAACAAAATTCTTAATTCTCAGATTTATACAGACATATATCATTAGAAACAGCTTCTCAGTCCCTTAAGGAAGTATGCTCTATTTCCTTGCAAGAAATAAGGGGCATATATTCCTGTTCTCAGAAGTGAATGAACTTGTTCTACACAGTCCTATTTTGCTAAATAGTTAGGGAAAAATGAGTGTGTTGGGTATTCCAGCTATAGTTTGAGCCTTTCAAATGCAACAAAGCAATAAAATTAGTACATCCACAGAAGCTCAGGCAAAGGTTAGGCAAATATTGTCCCTCAAGGCTGATGCAGAGGTCTTCCATCCGTACAAGTGTTCCATTGAATCACTACAGCAAACAGTCTACATACTATCTTTGACATGGCAAGAATACTTTGTTCATTATCTGTGTGTTTTCCTTGGAAAGCTATTAGTTTGAAAAAGAAGTGCAATTACTGATAAAGAGCTTCATATTGGTTACAACCTAGTAGTCAGAATCCTAAAGCATCTTACACTCTTTTCAAAGGAAAGAGTGTAAAATAATGCTGCTAGGTGGTGACAAATTCTTCCTATCTGAATGCCTATCTAGCATTTTGAAGGTGCTTTTTGCCTAAGTGAATAATCTTATTTTTTTAGTGGAACTACTTGTAAGGAAAGACATTCATCACTGTGAGCACAGCCAAAACGATCTGGCCTGTCATATCACAAGAAAAACAAGAAAGCAAATTTAGCAATTTCTGAAAATGTTTTATTTTCCCCTCTCCAGGGTTCCAGTGAGAATGACTGTTCCTTCCTAATCCACTGCTGAGAAGATACGCTATTTGCATGGCATAGTGTTTCTTCTACGTATGAGGAAAAGATCTAACTCACTCAGTATGTAATTTCGTAACATGTTTTCTCTTGATAGAAACACTTTTTTCTTTATATCCCAACATATGTCTCTGTTGGGACTATTCCACATTTATTACTGTTGTGAACGCTGCTGGGGTGAAGAGGACGGCATACAGCATGAGATGAAGTGGCCTTATTTTAGCAGGTCTCAGATATAGATTGCACAGACGACCTTTACTCTGTTAGCCATTTGGCCCTTAGTAGACAAAATACTTTCCAAATAATAGCCTTGATTCCAAGGGCAGAGAAGGCTGGATGATCATGAACAGTCCATTTTGTTTTTCTAACTTACAAACAATAGCAACATACAGACAGTAATATCAGATTTGCTGTGGTCGAAGTATGTCTTTTACACTGCACAGGCAAGTTCAAATGCTGTTATGATCCTATTTTATTAAAATTCTTTTGTTTCTCTCATTTTTTAATAAGATTTTTATCAGAATCAAACACTAATTAAAAAAAATCCATCATTCGATACAGATGTTAACATATTTTGCAGAGACAAAACATCCTACCCAAGTCCTCATTCCATAAAATTACTGTTAACACTATCACTAACATTACTCAGCATACAGTAGGAATGTAGTCCCAATTTTTCCATAACAGCAATTTAAGAACCAGGTTGCCAGTGAGCTCTTGTACTGTCTCACAAATGTTCTTTCTTCATCGAGATAGGTTTTTATCATATATAGTGAGGTGAAAGAGCTTCATCAGGTAATTCTGCTAGGTTATGCATACAGTACATGAGACAGAAGTGAAAAGAAGTAGGTCTTTGGATATGTATAGAAAGAAAAAGGGAAGCCATGGTTAGCCTGACTTCTGTTTTTTCCTTCAGAGAGCTGCATTCTGCTATGTATAAGGCTGGACTATCTCTCTTGCCCCCGTGTGTCTCGGTGAATCTGTAAGAAATAGCAATTTGGGTAACATACTTCACATATTCTCTTTCTTCCTTATGCCTCAAGTAATCAGAAGATCCACTAACACAAAGATATGGTCACCTGATTGCTGCTGATAGGATACTATAATCAATTTGATGCAAGAAAACAAAGAATACATATGTGAGTGATGCTTCAAACAAGAAACAAGGCATCTCAGAGGTAGAACTCAACTAGGAAAAAGGTTTAAAAGTATACAAAAATTAGTTTTAGCAGCATTTATATATAACAAAGATATTTACATGCAGTCAGCTGCATAATAAGACTATAATTTGAAAGCAAAAAAGCACAACAAAAAGAAAAAGTTGATCACAAGCAAGGTGGATACTGAGGACTCAGTAACCATTGTCATAGGATTTGCCATTGCCTTTTAACTGGAACCTGACCAAGGCTGGAAACAAGAAGCTATTCATATCATGCATAATGCATATTGCTTTGCTACCTGTTTTATTTAATCAGGAAACAAATCAATGTAACCCATATGACTGGAATGGTCTGAGGTCTTAGTTATTACTACTGCCTGTACACCTGCAAAATGTTGTGTCACAAGGGGTTTTGATCCAAACCATTTCTTTTCTAACACCCTTTCCTAGCCACCGTGTGCCTAGAGGTTTAATTTACAGCTATATAATACATCAGTCTATGTGACAAATACATATGAACACGAACACGCTGCATTGTCAAATATCTGTTTGCAGAGATAATATGGTAGAAATGTTTTGAAAATGTAGCATTTCTTGTATTTTCTATAATAAACTACCCACCAAAAGGGAGTAGCACATCTTAAAGGAAGCGGTCTCTAGAATGCTGAATAACTCAGCACTCAGGAGAACGGCGTTTTGTTTCTTCTGTGCATCTTAACCTTTGCTCTGCAGGGAATATTCTCTAGGACGGCATCTAAAGAAGGCATATTAGGCTCTATGCTAATCAGTTTTGAGCCTTTCAAGTAACTGCTGCTGATTGTATCAAAAATGTGCCAAGAGAAACAAACCGAGAATGCAAAATCTATTTGAATTTTCTTTTGAAGCTACAAGTAAAAACTCCTGGCAGCACCGCTGCTTTCAGCAGTGTAAGATTGTCATACTTTATGCACTTCAAAGTGCAAATGAGGATTATGACCTTATATATTGTATATGCATCTATATTTTATTTATACTGCATCTGTGCAATCAGGAGAAAAGATATTTCCATGACCTTCTACCAGCAAGAAGCCTAACAAGACTATTCAGACCTATTGAAAATTCACAGTTAATTAAAGGTTAAAAGGAACTTGCCAATTAGTATGAAAGATAATTGTCCTCCTTTGGCTACCTGATTATGTTTTCCTTTGAATACACTGAAGTGTATGTTGTCATGCTGTTGGTAAATGTAATCATAAAGCACTCATGGTACCTTCTGGCTCTCAAAATACTTGGCCTTAGAAACCAAAATTCTATGTGAATTTTATAATTATCCTTTCATTATGCATGTGAATGTCTTTGTACAGTTGTAGGGAAAAAAAAATACCAGTAACACAGTAAAGGTAAGCAAGGCTTACAACCCACAGAAATGGGAGTTGTTGTAATTGGTATCACTGCGTTTTATTCTTAAAATCACAAGGAAAAGAAATAATCACCAAGGCTGCAGCTGTGAAATCCAAAAAAAGATGAGAAATATAACATATCCAGCAGACCCTTTCTAACAATAATTGTGATCTTTTTTCCTGAACTGCTATTTGTATTACCAAAAACAATGCATAGAGCTTTATTCAGATTCAGAATGCAAATAGCATGGAGCTGTTTTGTGTCCTGCTTATTTGATTTACCAGGTCACGGACAACAAAGCCAAGATGTGCTTGCTCTCTCTGTCTCTCTCTCAAAAACAAAATAAACCAGAAAAACCCAAAACACACACCCAAATTCCAAACAGAGAATGAATTAATGTGTTTTGCTGAGACAAGAGCTCAGTCAATAATCCAGTAAATAGAAAAATCACTATATTTTACCTCTAGTTGTGATCATAAGCTATCCATAAATCACTTGAATTTTCAGGACTGTGTCATGCTTCAAAATTAATTGATTAATTACTTAAGGAAACTAATTTTAATTTAATAAGAAAAATGTTAATGATTATATGCTGTTGACATACTGTAGCCAGTTATTTGTGGTATTAGAAAAAAATACATATTATTGTTCCAATTCAATGATTATAGGTCTATAATTTACAAATCTGTGGCCATGAAGAGAAATTTCTCTGGTTCTGAACAAGCTTTCTCTTGCAAAGACAATCTGATTGCTCTTTTTCTTCTCTCTCAATTGACTATCTTATCTTCATTTTATATATTCCCTCTTTTCCCAGCATTGTTCCCTTCACATTTTTTTCTTCAAAGTTCCCCTCCCTGAATTTTTTTCCCTGCACTGTAGTCTATCCCATTATTACACACAGAAACACAGAAAAAAAACCCCAGAAGACCCCTCTGGAACTAGAATTATATTTATCCTAGTTATAGCATTTATTCTACCTTTGCCTCCTACTCTTGTCTTCTCTCTTTTCCATTGTAGGTTATTTGGGACAGGGACTGTTTGTTATCATAATACTGGCAAGGCACTGTCAAGCCAATTAGTCAATCACAATTAATCTACTGACATAGATAAATTCTATTCAAATTCTCTATAATGACAGTTAAAGTTTAAATTCAAGCTTGTAATGCTTAAACATAAAAATAAATTTACTTTTGGCAAAGTTTCTCTCTTTTCATAGTATTATCTTAGAAGTGTGTCAAACTCCTGTGATTAATTCTGAAAATGACAAGGACACCCTTTGATCTCTAGGCATGATGGCAAGTTTGCAGTGGGTTTTCTCAAGTCTGAATTGCTGGAGACAACTGAATTTTTTTCCTGACATTTATGAGTCTCTTGGTACTTAAGACAATTCTTCAAATTTTGCAACTACACTTCCTGCTTTAATACATATGTATGTATTCCAATAATCTGACAAAGGCATTATGAATTATTTCTCATCATATTCAAGAAGAACTGGCACTTAGTTTGTGTTATAAAAATTGTGAATACTGGCACAAATAACTTCTCAGTTATGTTCATCAGGAGAATTGGCTCGGCATGGAATGGTAATGCAAACAGGACATAAGCTACAGCAAACAACTTTCACATGCTGTTTTAACCACTACTATATTAACCTAATTTAAATTACCCTCAGAGCTCATGCAGTTCTGCACAATGCACTTTTATTCAGTATACTAGATATTTCTTTTTTGTATTCCCAGAACTTTGAAGTTGGTAAGAATAATGTGAAAAGTTTTGGAGATAGATTTCTTTTTCTCCTTTAGTTGACTTGCTTTATTACCACAGAGAAAGGGACATTTGACTTCTTGGTCCTTCACATGTGCTGCGAGGACAAAAAAAGTATTTGTCTCAAACCAGGGAAAATAAATTACCACAGGCGTTTTTGAAAGGTATATATACAATCCACTGGCTGATTTGCAGTTACAGGTAATTAAAATTTCTGGTTATTGTATTTCTCACATCTTAAATCTTATGCGATGCTCATGCCTTCCAAAAACTAAATGCTACACTATATTATGTAAATACTACCTGTTGTCATGATAACTTTGTTGAACAACAAATTCTACAACAGATTATTCTTGTCACTAATGAGTGATTCTTCTAAAAAAGAAATTGTCTCCTGCTTACTAATAACATGAAATTGAAACACTAAAGATTCAAACTAATCATTTATTCATTTAAACAAAACACATGTTGACTCATTGGTCAATGCTGGAGTGGGCTGACATTACCTTTGAAATAACTGTATGAACTACTTACAAATGGCTGGAACAAATATTCAGTAGCATAGTAACTCCAGGCTATTTTTTGTTGTTGTTGTTCCTGTCGTTTGCTGAACTTTTTTTTTCCCTCAAATTATCCTGTTTTCTAAAAGGATAAATGTCTTCTGCCATTATCCTGCCTGCCAATATGTAGTCATTGCAGAAAGCAGCATTTCACTGAGTATCACCTGAGCTGATCCATACTACCGTCTTTTCAGTTTTACCACTTAAGCACTATGATGATATTCATCATTCTGGATGTGACAGAGCCTGGGAAAAATGGAACAGATGTCAATAAACTCATCAATTCATTTCCTTTTCATTCCTAATGTAAGCTAAAACTTAAAAAATACTAAAAACCCTTCCAAAATTTCATAAGAGAGGATCGAAACAAAATGAAAAATGCACAAGGACACCTCTTGCCAAAACCTTTTTCCTTCCCTTCACTGAATTTTTATGCCTCTTCAAATTAAATTCCTGTCCAGACAAACAGGTTGGCATAAAGAAATCAACTGTTTTCTTCAAATAGAAGACCTTAGGATATATTGCAAATGAAAACTAAGCCTGCATTTCCAATTTACACTTGCTGATGGTTGAGCATTCGGAATACATGGAAGGAAACTGAGAGCGAACTATGCAAAATTGATAGTATCAGGGCAATATGTTCTACTTCCAACTGATGAAGAAAAAAGAAAGGCTCACCTTTATATCATTATCACATTGAAAAAGAGCAAGTGGTATTTTGAAACAACATTCAGTTCCTAAGCATCAACTGAAAAATCCTACACTGATCTGACCGACACAGGACTACTGAATCATTTACACTTAGAGGAAGACTTGGAGACAACAGATCACATATTCATCTATACCTTCCTTCTACTATTGTAACATGCAAAACCTTATAATAAATATTCTGCCATTTGCAGATCACGCACAACACATCTAGCTATGATTATATCTGGTACATTTAAATTTAAACTACGTCTGGAGATACTACCATTTTTTCCATGATTTATTAATTAAATAGACTTAAAAGAGGAAAAAATCTAATAGGACTTGTAAGGTACACATATGCTAAACCTATAAATATCCAGTCATCAATGTATGCAAATTTTCTTTAATTCAACAAGAAAAATTTTGAGAGTTAGGAAAGGGTTCATAAAGAGAAGTTCTTGTTTCAGCTGGGTTTAGATTATCATTCAGAATTTTAATTTAAAATTATGACAGGTTCTGGACATTGGTTTGACTGCACCAATTTCCTGTGAGTGACTGCAGGATATTTTTCTAAATCCACACAGTGTGGATTCCTCTTTAGGCTTTACTTTATTCTGATTATTATATCGTATTATTCAAGCTTGTTGAGAAGACAGTTAACTTCTTTCTAAATAGACATCAAGAGCACATTTATCAGGAGGATACAGAAAACAAAATTAGTAAAAACAGAAAATGCTTTTATCAGACTGTGTCTATCAAAATTTTTAGTATTCTGTCCCAAGAAAAAGTCCATCATTTGGGTAGTTCCATATGTAAATTACCAGAATGGGTTCATGTTATTGTCTTGGGTAACTTCTAATGAGCAGCAAAAAGTTACTGTGATCGCAAGGGTTCATCCTGCAAGCAATCTGCTCAGCTGTTTACTATAGTTTTGATCTGGCCCTTTACAATAGGTGCTGCTGTCAATTGGTTTCACTTTTTCCCATATGCCAAAGCGTGCATCTTCCCCAAACATCCTCCCTCAACTCTGCCTGAAGTTCAGAAGCATTCTAGCCCCTAAGGACAGAATCTATGGCCCTATCAGAGGGTTCAACATTCCCACATCTTCACAAGCTGCAAGTAAGGGCATATTTGTAGTTAGAATAGTGACAAGAAAACTGAAGACTTTACCAGAGATGTTCCAAGAGGACGAGCTCTCATATCTTACTTTACTGCTGTTGAAAAAGATGTCATATCAGCTGCCTAGTCCTACGGTATTTCCTTTTCAAGACATCATACAACTATGAAGTTACACCTATCTGAAATGAAAACCTTGAAATTTGTTTACAGTTCTCCATGTTTCTGATGCATATATGATTTTTGTTCTCTCATGAGAGAAGAAATAAAACCACATTCCTTTTTAAGCTTCTTTTGAAGCAATTAAGTGATACTGGCAAGGAGAAACATTTATCATCAAAATTACGTTAAGTATTTAGGTTAGCTAGAAGTAGACTAAATATAAATTTCATAGTCTAAATTAAATCTGATATCTGTAAAAAGCTATGCAAAATTTCTACAGAACATTGCAATGGATATAATTAAATCAAGCTGTGAAATTTTCTTTTGTTATTTCCATTCTTAAAATTTATTTAAGTTAAATAGAAGCCTGAAGGGAATTTGCAGATGACCAACAATCACACCTATCACAATGTTAGCTAGAAACAAAGAAAGTAGCTTTATTGGGCCTAAATTTATTTTTAGGGGAAAAAGCCATTCTGACACTTTTTAGTTGGAATGACTTCAAACCACACTCTAAATTTTAGTTCAGTGAAGCAAATGTCTATGAAAACCACTGTGAGTAACTGAGAATCGTGTCGCTAGTAGTTTCACTCTTACATATGTTCTAATGTGTAGGCTTTATTAATAGTGTCCAGAAAGACAGATGAGTCCCAGTATTGTTTAAATCAGTGTTTTATTTTTTGACTGACTTTAACAATGTCATCCCTTTGGTATATTTTTAAAGGTTTCTAAGTTTGTGTGCATCATGTGTCTGACCATCATGTGTTTCATACCTCATTAAAATAGTGATAATGTTTAATTATCACATAGGTTGTCAGCTAACAAATTCAGTGAAAAAATAGAGCTGAAATTAATAGCTGAAATTTAAATTAGCTCAAATTGTCAGTAGCAAGTAATGCTAACTGGGCATGTTACCACTCTTGCTTATATCATCTTGAGAAAGGATTCCAGAGATAAACTGCTTATGAATTAATCTTCTCAGTCATCAAATGGAAAATGAATTCATCACTGTATTAATCCCAAATGCAAAGAAGCAGAAAATATATAGCACTTCTGTTAGTAATAATTCTTATAATCTCTAGTCTCATCTGTCTAGGCACAATCCAGCTATAGTCTAAGGATGTATTCTTCTGTCTGAAGTGCTTATGGTTGTGAGACTGGCATCAAAAATTATAAAAGATGGTGAAGGATGTCAAGCCAGATGACTTACTGCTTTTGCTTTAAAAAACCTGTAATGACAAGCTTACCAGAAAATAAAAGAAAATATTGTGTCACCAAATGACACACACAGTAAAAGAGGATGAGTACAACATTGAGCCCACATTCCTACTCTAATTTACCCAACACATTTGTCTCTCAGCGTCAGTGGGGTAGTTTCAAGATGCCAGCAAGTAGCTCTAATTTTGTCACCAGAAAAGCTAGAGTCAGGCTTATAGTAACAACCAATGCAAAACTGAACTATGTATTAACACAGACCTTTCCTAAATGGAATCAATTTGGCAATATCGCAGCCACTGTACAGCTACTATACACTCTGTCTTGAGTCTACAGAGGCTTAAGCAGTTTGGACTACTTATGTTTGACTTACGTAGAACATTTTCACAGAAGGTACACAAAGTCTTCAATTTATGTGTCCAGACAGATGGGATTTTGCCTCCTTGTTGCTTCTGTGCCCTTCTAAAAGTGCTCACAGCTTTTCCATGGTTGTTTCAGTATAGAGGGGGTTGTTAGTTCAGAAACACCACTTGGGGAAAAAAAAGTGTAAGTCCATCAGCAGAAGAGAAAGAAAGAACCTGCTTAAGTAAATCGTGAGAGATAATTACCCTCCATGATAAAACTGTCTGCATAGAAGACACACAGTAAATATCATATGAGCTGCTTTATTAAGTCTTGCAACACTATCTCACATGCCATTCTCAGAAGTAAGCTGCAGATACAGGCAACTGTGAAAAGTTGAGCATAGAACTGGTTGAAAAAAAACACTGTTAAAAGAGACGCGTGTGGAGTAGAATTCAGCAGATCAGTACAAATATTTTTTGTTAGCTGACTGATCGAACGGAAGGAATGTTTCTTTAAAGCTTTCAGCAAACAGAGAGGAACCACAAACGTATTGGAAGACCAGCTTGTCATACAGAAGACTCTGACAAACTGCATACTTTATATGAAATATAGTACCTAGTTAAGAAAGTCTACGGTCCTGTAGTTTAGGAGAAACAATTAACTGAACAAATACATATTGGAGAACCTAGACAGATGCAACAGTTTAAGAAAGAATGACACAGCAGTTATAGCAGATCACAAGCTGAACGTCTGTGATATATCCACAGCATTATGCTCTTGCAATACATCACATGGGAGTGCAACCTCCAAATGCAACACTTTCACTACACCAGGCATTTTTAAAGTCTCGCCTACTGGATCATGTGTGTTGTTTTGAAAGACAGGTTGATGGGGGTCCAGAGGAGAGCAAGGATCATGGCTCTAGAAAACATGTCATATAAAAACAGACTGAAATAATCTCGGTTGTTTAGACTAAAGATAAGATGAGTAAGGAGAGAGAAGATTCCCACCTTCAGATGTGAAACTTTGCACAGGGCAAGTGACTAACCCATCTTCAATGGCAATAGTAGCTATGGCAAGTAGTAATGAGCTTAAAATGCAATGAAGGGAAATTCAGGTTTATATTAAGAGAAAGTGTTCCTATGGTAAGGATTGTTAAGAAATGGAACAGATTGATTTTGGAGACTGTGGAATATCTACTCCTGGAGATTTTAAAGGCCAAATTAGACACATATTTGTCAAGATTATCACAGACATAGTTAATCTTGTCTTAACACAGGGAGATGGAGTAGAGAACTTCTTGACTTCTTGACATACCTTGCAGTTCTGTTTTCCACAGTTCTACAATATGTAACATGGGACTATTGTGATTTCATTAACTGTGAAGGTGGTTGTAAGGATAAGTGTATTAAAGATTTTGTGGAAGCGAGGACCAGATAACAAATTGCCTTTGAAATGCAGGTGAAGAAATGAAAGGCAAAATATATGGAGAACTATTTTTTCAATATTGTGGAAGATCTTACATGACATGCAATTAAGTGAAAACAGCTGATATGATCCAGAAAGCTGGTGATGCTGTAAAATGTCTATCCTAGAATTCATTATAGGAACTTAACATGAGTTTCTTGCTAAATTAAACATCCTGCTTTTATCTCAAATAGTGCCAAATCACATTTGTGCAGAAACTGTCTTTGAGTTTTGAAACTGTGAAAAAAAGCCAAGAAGTCAGTGTGAATTACCAGGAAAAATCAAAATGCAATGCACATTCCCAACAAAAATAAACTAACACCCTCCAAACAAAAAGGCACAGAAAATTCCTTAATTTTGTGTTTTGGAGGATAAAGGCTGAATGTACTGTGATGGGAATAAAACCATTAGAAGAAAAAAAATTGTTCTATTGTGCAACTTGATAGGTTGTGGCAAATGAACTGTACATATATGGTCCCTATTGAGAAGATAAGAACAATTTCTTCTGATGAGAAAAGATTGTAAGTACTGCCATCTCTGACCAGTAATAAAAGCTATTAAGGTAACAGCAGGGGACAAGTATTTGTTTGCTACAATTGAATGTTGAGCTTATCTGTATTCACTAGAGTGTGTGCATATAGCCATGCACAACAAACACATGTATTCCTAGGAGCATGGGGTTTCTCTCTGCATTGTTCACAATGAAAAATTTATATGTGAATTTATGTGCTGCTCAACTGGCTTATAAGCAGTTCCATGATCACTAGAACTAATGAAGCACAGTTTCCAAAATCAGTATCTTACATAGATTCACTCTTGACAAGTAAGGGATGACATGACACAGCAGTGTTTTCAACCATGGGGGCACTAACAGGGTGTTTCTAAGTGAGAAACTTAGTTTTCACAAATCTTGCTTAAACTTACTGTCTTTAATTTCTCTTTTAATCTTTCAAATGTGATTGAATTGTTCAGCAATTCGAAAGTTACCAGAGGCACACAGTGACATCCAGAATACAGATTAATCACATGTACCTCTTTTCTTTTAAATATGAGATTAGAAATACTTCTTAGGCTAAAATTATGATTTTGTAGTGCTAAAAAATAGAGATTTGGGATTTTTTAACCCTTTTTTTACACAATAAACACACGTCTGAATGTCACTGAAATAAATGCATACCTTTGGAGCACATTTAAAAATAAACAAAAGTGTAGAAATAAAACAGCCAAGATGAAAAAAATTCCAATTCAAGAACAGGACTGGTGGTATGGAGTATCTCAAATAAAGCAACAAAATTAGGATAAAAATAGAAGAAAACAGTATTAAGAGCAAATACCAAAAAGTATCAGCAAAAATTTAAATGGGGGAGGGAGGAAAATAATAAAGAGAGCTGAAGAACAGTCCATCGTTGAGGACTGAAACAGCAAAAGTGGAAGAGAAGATTGAAGGTTAAAACAGCATTTAATTAAAACTATTAATTGAAATTGTATTTGATTGCACAGGGAACTGTTGTGTCAACTGTTAGTGAATATTAGATCAAATGCAGAAATACTTTGGGTTTCATTTTATTATTATTTTTTTAAATTTTAAATAAGTTTCTAGCTAAACAGGAATCTGGAAAACACCTTTCTTGTGCCTTCATTATCAGAAGGCAAAAAAAAAAAAAAAAGTCACAGTCTCCTGATTTTGAAGCCAATCTTAAGGTTTGGCAATGGGATATTTCTTAACACTTGGGGCTGGCAATACTAGAATTTCTAACTGAGGAAATCTGAGAGTCCCTTAAATAAAACACTCATTTTCCATCTCCTCAGTTGGAAATACACTTGTTTAGTGTTTCAGAAAAAAGTTAAAACCAGGAATTCACGTTAGTTAGAAGACCTCAAGCTCAAGAACTGATCAGTGAATAAAATCACATGTCTTATTTTGGTAGTCCTCTTAAATAAGCTCACCGAACCGTTAAAAAGAAAATGTCTGAAGCTTCTTTAATTTTGTACATGTAAATTAATGTGATACAGATGTGTAACAAAAAAAATAACCAGAGGTAAAACTCTTATGTTGAAGACACAAAAAAGTCCTCCATTACGTGAACTAATTCATTGTGTACTGAAGGAGATCTTGCTTGTGAACAGGGGCTGTATGGAAGGGGTATAAGAATGAGATTAAGGGTCCAGTCCATTTTCTACCACCCACTGGTTATATGACAGTAGACAAGAAACCTACCTCCTCTCAGGGCAAATTAGCATAGTATGTCTAATCTTCCTAGACAGTCCCTATAGTGGATGAGAAAGATATAATAGTCTAGGGGAAGTCAGAAGTAGCTAAATTAAGTACCTGTTTCAATGGAAATCCTCTAGTGGGGAACCTTTAGGTTTCCTTTGACTACGAAGAAAGCTTACTAAGACGGACACATTAGTCTAAAGCTAGCTTTTATGAATATCTTCTTCAGTGCTTCTTTCCTTCCATTGTAAAATAGAAATGATGTCACCTACCTTCCTCTACAAACTCATAGAGATTCATATTGGACTGTTAATGTTATAAGCAAACTGTTGTTTTACTGTGATAATATTTAGAAAAACCTTAATTTTTCAAGCTTTAACAATGTCTCTGAAAAGTGTTTCTGTTACTGCTCTCAGGGTCAATATTTTTGTTAGGAGAAAAAAAGCTTTCATTTCAGAAGATGAGACTCAATTTTCTAGTATTCATGTGATGTGCTCTGACTCAATCAAATTTAAGCCCAGTATATCAAATTTTTGCTAATAGAAAGGGTTATCTGCACACACACTAGAATAGTGTGTGATATAAGAGGTGACTGCTAAGAACTATTCATCACACAGCATGAAATGGAAGAAACTTAATACAATGGATTAAACAATAAACTGGGCCAAATAGTGCAGGGAAAAGGATTGAAGGGAAGATGATGGCACAAAAAATACTACAGGATCAACTGAGAGAAGCAACAGAATGAATTAAAAAGGGTAAAGCAGAAACAGAAAATAGATAAGAAAATTAATGGATCAAAGATTAGGAGATCAAAAGCTACAAAGACAACTGCTTAAACAAAAGATTATTAATTTAGGAATTGGCAAGGAAGTTCTAAGGGCAAGGTGATACAAACAGACATAGACAAACTGCTGCATCAAAACAAGGTTAAGAGTCTAGCTAAAGCCATAAGAACCAGGAGACTGAGTGAAGGTTGCAAGTCTGTTGCAAACCACTCCACCTCATGTAAACTGTGTACAGATAAGCCACTGAAATCACCACTTTCCATTTAAGCCAGTAGACTAGTGGTAGACTGGTGGTGTTCCTATCACTGTCAGGAACTCACAGTAAAATTGGGCAAATCAAGTTTTGCATCTGAGTTTCCTCATCTATACAATGGTGCTTGTAAATCTGCATAAATGGTTGCAAAGTAGAAAATTATCTTCATGAATGTTTTTCTTTTCTGGAAATGAAAGGTAGGGATTGCCATTGACTAAGTTTATACGGCACATTCTATATTAAAGAATTACCAAGCTTGTTTCTAAGTTGCACAATATAAACATTAGTATTATAAAAGTGTGAATATTATTATTCACAGAATCACAAAATGATCAAGGTTGGCAGAGGACTCTGGAGCTCATCTAGTCCACCCTCCTCTGCTCAAACAGGGTCACCTAGAGCAGCCTGCCCAGGACCATGCCCAGACAGCTTTCGAATAGCTCCAAGGATGGAGACTCCACAGCCTCTCTGGGGAACCTGTGCTCAGTCACCCTCACAGTAAAAAAGCTTTTCCTTCTGTTCAGAGGGAACCTCTTATGTTTGTTTGTGCCCATTGCCTCTTGTCTTGTCACTGGGCACCACCAAAACCAGCCTGGCTCCATCTTCTTTGCACCTTCCCTTCAGGTATTTTTACACAGCGATGAGATCTACGCCTCCTGCCCCCCCGCCCCTGAGACTTCTCTTCTCCAGGCTGAACAGTCCCAGGTGTCTCAGCCTTTCCTCATAGGAGACAAGCTCCAGTCCCTTAATCATCTTAGTGGTCCCTCACTGGACTCTCTCCAGCACGTCCAGAACTCTCTTGTACTGGGGAGCCCAGAACTGGACCCAGTAGTCCAGGTGGGGCCTCACCAGTGTTGAGCAGAGGGGAAGGATCACCTCCCTCAACCTGAAGGCAACGCTCCTCCTAGCGCAGCCCAGGATACCATTAGCCGCCTTTGCCCCAAGCACACATTGCTGGCTCATGTTCAACTTGGTGTCCACCAGGACTGGTAAGAGACTAACTTACAAAGATTAAGTTTGCAAGATTAGCTACCATACTTAATTTCTTATATTTTTTTTTCAGGATAGCATTATAGCTTGAGAACTAAACTTTCTGTCAACTTGACTGTCATTTTGGAAATTATAAAGAACATTTTAAACTATTGGCCAGTTTTTGGTTTATGCCAGTAGGTAATACTTTAGACCCAATATGCATATACGACAAAATCCGTGAAACTGCAGTTTCCTTCACTTAAAAGCAATAAACAATAAGAAACAGGTATGTGGCCAAATGTCTGGAACTCAAATATGTTCCTTCAAAGAGGCAACCTGCTTTGAGTTCTAGCTATTCCATCATATCACTGCCTCGATATATTAAATTGTATGCAAATGCTCTGTGCAATGCTGCATTCAAACATTTTAGGCTCCTTCAGATGCTGGAGTGTGCTGATCAATATCAAGGACAATTGCTGGAATAAGTTAAATAATACTAGACAGCATACAGTCCCAATAATGTAATTCAGACCTCTGCCCAGATTTAAGCCAGTATAAAAGAATAGAAGCTTTTCATAAACACTTCAGATACAATATAATTAAGAACTAATACTAAATCTGAAATTAGGTAGAGAATAGACAAAAAGAGCTTATGAATTCATGTAAATGTAATCTATAAGGTGAAGATACTGATAATCCAGTTAAAGTGAGATGCAGCAATGAAGTATTGCTAGGCTTTAGAAGCCGATTTCTGATGTGACCAAATCAGCAGCATTAGCACAGTGGATGGCTGTGTAGAGCTTATTTGCTCACCTAGTAACAGAAGGGAGAAATATCTGCTCACCATCCCCTCTTTTATCTGAGCCTGAGCTAATAATGCCTGTTGCAGTCAATGGAATTTTTTTCACTGACTTCTAAGACGAAATAAAATCTTTTGAAACAAGGGAATAAACTAGCTCTTCGTATTTTCACTATCTGGAATGTTAAAGGAGGCTAATATTAAACCAAATAAAAATGATTTGACACTTCTTTCCTGTAGAGAGCAATTTTTGTTCCCTTTAGGACATCCCTATTGTCAGTAAGCTTTTAACTCATTTGTCCAAATTGCTTGAGTAGTTTAATTCTACCGCAACTCACTTAAAATCACTAGGGTTTTTGCCAGTTCAACTTCACTGAATTTAGTTGAGTTACACTGGTAAGAAAGTGTTCAGTAAAGTGATGAATCATGTCACTTGAAACTCTCAATTTTTGCATCCTTGTTTTCCCTGTTTATATCTTTTATTTTCTTTGTAGGTTGTCCTTTTTCCGTTCTAAACAATTCTGTTCCATTCTCCCAGATTTGGTTCTTCCTGATAGCATTTTCTCAAATCTGAGTTCCAAATGGTAGTGGAATTTGTTTATTCACTTTCTTGGTTTGCAGCCCAATCCTTCTGCATCAGTTCTGTTCCCACCAAGGAGGCAGGAAGAGCAATCATATGGTATTTTTACAGCCATTTGTTACTGCTATGATGATGACTTCACAGCTCTTTGCACAAATTGTCACCTGATGGATGGGGTTTTGTTGTGGGTTTTTTCCACTCTCCTCATCTTTAATGGCAATAGAGACGTGTATGTGCATATGCACAGGAGGGTGTATTATGTCAAAGCTATGTTACTGTGTACATTAAAGTACAATATTCTGTCAAAACTTTTTAGAATTACTTGATCAGAAACTAAGAGAAAACTCCCCAGATCATTTGTGAGGACAAAACTTCAGCATGACTATAAGCAGATTAAATTCACCAAAGCATCTTCATTCCAACCTCCTTCCACACAGGAAAATTGTTTCAATGACATTCTCTATCTGTTCAGTGGTAAGGTATATTAGAAAGATTATATGAGCATGAATCTGCTTGGAGCACAGCTTGTGTTCACTGAGTGCCAAGAGATCCATCAACCACTACTATCCTGTTAGTCTGCTTATTCTACAGCCTCCACAGATAGCCTATTCTCATAAACTTTTAAAAATATTTATGAGCATGAGAAACAAGATAAATACTCTTCTGTAAAACAATCTCCCTGTTTACCAAGAGCACTACACAGGTATCATTGGGAAAGAACAGTACAGGGTATTTTATAGTTCCTAACACTGCCTTCTAGTAAATCAAGATGCCATAATTATAAATGTATCACTTCCTTGGATAAATAGAATATGTTTCTTCACTTTATTTAACATGGAAAACAGGAATTCCCAATTCACTAGAAATACAAGGGCAAGTCTGAAATTTAGAGATATTTCTCTTCAGTAATAACTATGAATAGTTAATTATTTGAAGATATCATTATCAGGGTTTCTGAAGAAGGCAAGTAATTTAATTGTTTGGAGAAGAGCTAGAATTTTGCACGTAAGTTTTTCTTTGTCCTTCACCAGTTCTGGAAATTAAAAAAAAAAAATGCTACTGCACATTTCTTAAAAGTTGCTTAGAGTTTTAGAATGATATTTCAATTTGAGATGGAATAGCAAATTGTACAGGGAAAAGATGTAATACCTGTATATTAATGATAAAATCATAAAATGCTGCAGGTATAGCTGTTGGTTTTGTTTGTTGGTCTGTTTTTTTCACGAATAGACCAGAACTTTAATGAATAGACAGAACCAAATATACCTCATTGCAACTAATGAGCTGACGTGGATGTTCATCTGAATGAAATGCCCTCCTCACTGCATCCTACTCTAAGTAAAAATGTTTCTATTAAGAAGCGAGGAAAAAGTCTGAATTAACTTTCTGAATTAACTCAATCTCTTGAGCGCTATCTTAATACAGAAATAAACTTAAACAAATATGATTAGGTGTTGCATACCAAGCTTCATAGACATGGTCACTTAAAAAGAGGAAAATACAGGTTGTGGATTCAAGTATAAGCAGCAGCTTTACAAATTGTCATTGGGGCAATTTATGCCACAAATTGAGATAACATGCTAGCTAGGAAGGATCCATTGAATAAGCAGAAGAACAGAAAAACAGCCATGTTATCAACTACTATCTGAAAGGATGACTGGAGAAGAGGCCTTCCTAGCTGGCCTCTCTTTTAAACACTCCAGAGAGACCGTCTGCCAGAACAGGAAAGGAAGAACTGGGTAACGAGCCACTGAAACACTGTTATGAAGCCAAAGACAAGGGGGAAATCTTGGAGCTTGTTTCTGAAAACAGGAGGAAAAAGAGGATTTCACCATTTTGTATTTTAGATTCAAGTGGCCCAGATTACAAAATGTGTGTGGTTGACCTCAATTTTGTGCAGTGCAGATCTGCTGCTAAGGTTTTCACAAAACTCTCATACTGCATCTGCCTCTGAATCAGACTTCCTGGCTTGCTGGCTGTTTTACTAACATATTGTAAGCTCCCTCTTGTCATTGTACAAATGCATCAATTTATTTAGGGCCTGCCTTTTAACAGATCAGTGTCTTTTGATCTCTTCTAGCCTTGGCAAAATAACCTCAGTACCATCACTGGGGCTGAAGATTCCTCTTTTTATACACTGTGTTTTCCTGTTGTGTTTGAGAGACTATAGCCTGGGTAAGGTTTGAGGAACAGTAGCTTTATGCAGCCTGGGCCCTGTAACTTTTTTTTTTTTTTCCAAGGGGGATGTCTGGATGAGTGTGTGTTTATTAATTTGGTTTTTTAACAACAATGCAAATGAAACGGGTACAGTTACTCATAGTGGAAGTTCCTTAAATATTTCTCCTTTTGTCATATGCTCACATATTTAAGAGAAAATTTAAAAACTCAAGTCTGAAAAATTGAAAATACACAGCCACAGCTTCATAAAGAGATAAGCAGTCTTTCCTGACTAACAGCACATTTACTGGAAGATACAGCTTGAAATCCAAAACTGAAAACATAAGTCAAATTTTGTAAACTGTTTCTATAGGGGAAAGATACTAGGATTTTTATTTATTTAAGAAAAATGTTTGGTTCTTTAGAAAGTACTCTTATTCTGAAAAAGCCCAAAGTTTGACTTTTCAAAATTAAACTTGAATCTTTTCAGTTTGAAATAAATGTATGCATATTTTTTAAAGATATTACAAGAAGGTTATACACACCTACATTAGAAACATATTGATTTTAGGTAACAAAATATTTTTGAATGGCCCAAAATTATGTTATTAAAAATGGTTTTGTCATTAAAAATCAGAATAATGCAAACCAAAACTTCCATGTCAATGCAGTCATCGCCACAATTTTCTAAAAAAAAAAAAAAAAAAAAAAATCTTCACACTTGACAAATGACTCAGTAGCTTCCAATTTCAACAGAATTAAACATTGTTTAATACCCTGATGCCCTGTATGTTTTCCAGAACAAATAATAGCAGTGCAGGACAAAGAAAATATGCATAGGGATAACCTGAGAAGGAAGAATGCATAGCTCCAGGACAGATGTTGAGAGAAGAAAAAGCCCATAAAGAATAAGAAGCAGCATGAAACTGAACAAGTCCTGAAACAGATTGCTCTGGGAGGAGGAGCAGCAGCTCTTCAGGTGCTCATGGGACAAAGACGTTGGAAGAAAGCAAGGGATTCTTACTGCACTTAGTGAGTTTAGGTAACAAGAAACACTACAGTATTTTACCTGCCTGGAATACCTGATGCCTGTCTTGGGTATTTTCTTTATTTTTTTCCCCTGATCTGATAGGTTTCCAACTATATATTAGAAGAGAAAACACCTTAACGGATGGTACCTATGGCTGTGTCAAGGGTTCTCTTCTGCTGGCAACTGTTCTTATATCTAAAATAACAAAAAGTTTCTCTCATGCATTTTTTTTCCTTAAAAATTGTAAGAGTATAATTCACGTAGCATTGATTCTTAATGATATCAAATAATTTATCTATTAAAGAAGGATCAAGAAATAAGCATCCTGTTTTATTCTCAGAGAAAAATTAGAAAAAGAGCTTAATGGGTAGCAAGAGTCGAAACTAATTTCTTTGGCTCTTGCCTCTTTTAAAAAAGTATTTATAAAAATATATTCAAAGAATAACCTGGTAGCAGAAAATTCATAACCAAGTGAGCACAGTAATCTGTTCAGTACAACAAGCTGCTAAGTTAGGCATCTATGAACCTGGTATTAACACTGTGAGGAGTATTCAAAGTTCACTTTCCAAATGATCTCTCACCATAGTTAAAACTGAAGACATACTGTGGAGAGAAATGTTCTAATAATGAAAAATTATAAAATTCTGAAATATGGAAATCTGATAGACATGGACAAGCTCCTCTTCCTTCCATGAAATCCTGTGAATTGGAGAGAGGTCTTAAAACAGATATACCAACGGCTAATTAAAATACTATTAATAATATACTGAACGAACTTGGTAGTATATTAGGTTTCTATGCTGGCTAACTCATCTATGTGTGGAAACATTTCTGTCTTAGAAATAAAGATTTAAGCACATTCAGGAAATTAACGTGCTTACTTTTCCTGCTGAATAAGAGATGGCCCTAACAATTTTTTTGATGGTAAGTACCTATTTAAATTTTATTCTGAAGTCTGAGAGCTTAGGAATTCAGAAGTCATACAAAGAAAAGTGATATAGACCATGAATAAGATAAAATGGAACAGACTAGAATATAGGAAAAGACAAAGAAGGCTTTCAAAAGGTTCTAAGAAATCTCTTCTCAACAGCAAGTGTGGTTACCCCCACCTTAGGAAAGGTGTTTATTTTGAATTTTTTTTATTTCAAAATGTGTTCAGTGAAACCAAGTTAAAGGTGAGAAAATGTCAGCCTTGTCAAGCATCAATGTAGCATGTAAGCACCTAGCAATTAAAAGACCTGCAATATTTTTCATAAAGATCAAGTAGATCATGCTTTTCCTTAAACAGAAATAATTACACTGCTCATTCATTAACTTCTTCATAAATCCTATTAATTTTGAACTACTATATACCCTGGAAATGCAGTTGAGGCTAAATGAACCTCATTACAATGTCCATGAAACTGGTAACAGGAGTAAGGATAGGAAGTGCAGCTAGTAATAATTAATTACTCATCTTTGAGCATCACGAACTTTAAATCAACAGTTCTATTTTAAAATAAAATTATTTTGTTTGCTAGAGGCATTTTACTACAGTCCACATGCATTGGTGGTAGGTTCTTTTTAATGCAATTTTTAAATGGTGAAGAGATAAACATGCAGTGATTTTTATCTATGTTTTTGATAAATGAATGTCTCAGCAAAATTTTACAGCTAAAAAGGTTATTTACTTAAGAGAGATTTTCTGTATGTGGAAAGGTCAGATTTTTTTTAGATTGCTGTGAAATTGCTTCTGCCTTTTAGCAAATCTTCTAAGACGGCTCGTCTCCTTGTAGTGTTGACAAGGACACAGGAAGGATGTGGCCTGAAGAAATCAAATGAACAGCATAAAATCCTAGCTGGAATCTTCTGCTGCCACAGTTTGTGGTTTTTGAAATTCTGTCAAAATGTTGAACAATACGAGAAGAGAGAGAGGACTTCTGAGCAAAAATCAATAGCCAAGTCTTTTGAACTGTCCATGTACAAAGTTCTAATGAAAATGTCCTTGAGGGAAGTTTTAATAGTGGACTTTGAGATCAGCTCCTCCATTGCCCTGATAGCATTGTACAGCATTTGAAGTTTTCAAAGGTACCAATCCACAAAAGTTTGGCTCATGCAACTGAGGATGGAGATGCCTCTGAGGGATCTCGAAAACAGCAGTCTGCTGCTGAAGACTATACAGAATACTCTATGTATTATTTGCACTGTGTCAGGTTTTAGCTGGAGGGTACAATTTACTTCAAGGGAGGTTGTAAGTCTTTAAATAGCATCTCTCCATGTACAAACTAATAACTGATCAGATGCTCAGCGCAAAATAAAAAGTGCTCTGGTCCAACTAAAGGGATTTTGCTTAAAATACTGTAAATAGATGGAAGTTTTCTATAAATACGATTTATAAAATGTTAAGTAAGGTTTGAATATAATATCCCATTAACTGGAATTACATTTCTTTGTATCTGTTTGAGCCTGTTAAAAAATGCAAAACATTCAGTATTGCATCAAGGTCATTCTGGAAGAACTGCCATACACATTAAATTGAGGTTAAAATGATTGGTAAGTGAGGGTTATACAGTAATTGCACTGCTGTTCCCCTAAAACACAAAATGCATACATTTACTGTGCCTTTGGAGCATTTTCCCCACAGTGCCATTGAGAATTCATATGCATTCACTCTCAATTATAGTTAGTGTTATTAGAATAGAAAGTTTTGTTATGAACATATAAGGTACCTCGCACAAGCACAGGAAATGTTTCAATTATCTGAAAATGTTAATTAAAAACACCCCCAAATGATAATGCCTTTTTCATTATATAATGTTTTTATATATAGCCTATATATTCTAATAAAGACTTATCACAAAGTCAGCACAGAGATTTCCACAGAGACAGAAAAACAACATTTTAAAATTTCTTTTGCTTAATAAAAGGGAACCTTTCTTTGCTTTAATTTTACAGCAGTCTATTATGTTCTAAAAAACTGGTTCTTACAACTTTCTTATCTTGCTAGCATCCAGTTTAATTCAACAGAATTCACCCTGCAGTTCAGCTAACGTTAATACCTTTACAATTCCACCAGTATTTAGTATTCAGTGGTTTGTTTTATTTTCAAAGCATTTTTTGAATATTACAATAAACATTACAGAAAATATTAAGAGCTGATACTATATTATGGATGTAGTTTCAACAAATCTGGAAAAGGTCTTACTATGAAAAAAAATGAGTGTATTTAATAACCACAATTTTTAATCTGTGAAAATAGTGGTAGAATCAGATCCAGAACCTAGCTACTCTTTGGGTCCTGGTCCTACTGCATGTGAAGCCAGTGGAAATGCACTATTATTAATGGGGGGAAAAAAATCAAGTGGTCTAGTATTAAATATTCACATATATATATATATAATATTTAGATATTCATATATATATGTGTATATATAGAAAAAGCACTATGGTTATATGCTTTCTTAATTAAATGTCCACAGAGTAATTGGTTGATTTTTTTAACCAGTAAACCAATTTCATGGATCAAGAATTTCTACGGGTCTGGCCAGCAGGTCGAGGGAGGTGATTCTCCCCCTCTACTCCACTCTTGTGAGACCCCACCTGGAGTACTGTGTTCAGCTGTGGGGGCCCAGCATAAGACAGACGGGGACCTGCTTGAGCGGGTCCAGAGGAGGGCCGCGAGAGTGATCAGGGCGCTGGAGCACCTCCCCTATGAGGACAGGCTGAGAGAGTTGGGGTTGTTCAGCCTGGAGAAGAGAAGGCTCCGGGGAGACCTTACAGCAGCCTGCCAGTACCTAAAGGGGAGCCTACAGGAAAGATGGGGAGGGACTCTTTATCAGGGAGTGTAGTGATAGGACAAGGGGCAACAGTTTTAAACTGAAAGAGGGTAGATTTAGATGAGATATTAGGAAAAAATTCTTCACTGTGAGGCTGGTGAGGCACTGGAACAGGTTGCCCAGAGAAGCTGTGGATGCCCCATCCCTGGAATTGTTCAAGGCCAGGTTGGATGGGGCTTTGAGCAACCTGGTCTAGTGGAAGGTGTCCCTGCCCATGGCAGGGGGGGTGGAACTAGATGATCAAGGTCCATTCCCATCCAAACCATTCTATGATTCTATGATTCTAATTTCCTAATTAAGTTTGGTTTGATTTACAGTTATCCTCAAACTATGAACATTTAAAAAAAAAAAAGTTCATCTAAACTCTTTAACAGCAAAGCACCTGCACTTTGCAGAGACAATCTGACTCAACCTCGAGGGACCTTTACTGTCTTCTTTTGACGAGTTTTGTCTTAACTCGGCAGTGTACCTGTCACCTGGGAAAGGTGGCACAGCAGCGATGGACGCACAAACCTGCCAGAATTCTGAGGTGAATCTACTCCCTAATGCGTTCACCACAAAATGCTAAAAGACTTTTCAACTTAAAAGAAAGAGTAGGAATTGGACATTTCTTAAGTAGAAAAATAAAACTATTATGTCAGATCCAATAGAAATTAATAGGATTACACACAACTCTTTCTATTGCCCAGCATCCTTGCAGGCAGGTCCTTATTCCATAGAGTCAGTTAACACAGTGACTTTACAAGGCAAATCTTCCTCAGTCCGTCAGGCCCCTCACAAGTTCTCTCTTTCCTCTCAGTCCCAGCTAGACTTTCTCCTCTCCTCCCTGTAACCTCCCAGGCTCTCTGCAGGAGCTCCTGGCTCCCTGAATCACCTAGTAATTTCCCCACCTGTGGCACATGCTGGAAACGCTTTGCCTCGAGCATGTCATTGACCCTGCTGCTCTCCACGCTCTCCTGCAGACAGTACCTACGGCTGAAAACCCCATCATGCCCAGTCACAGCAAGCAGGGATACTGGGCTGGGCACAAGCTGCAGTTCTCTGGACAAGCTGCTGGGCAAAGTCCCCGGTTGCTGCAGCCGTTTTCTGCTAATGTGCAGCCTATGCTGCTGCCCAAGAAACCAGAGCCCCAAGCCATGGAGCCACTGCTGGTCAAGGTGAAGAGCACATCTCTCCTGCCCTGGTCAGCTGGAAACTCAGAGAAAGCAGTCTCCCCTTCCTTCCATGGACTTTAGATCACCTGCGCATCTTAAATAGACACAGCACCATCATGAACTACCCAGACTCCTCTCAAGTCTTTTTATAGTAATGCAGTTCAGTACTTTAAACCACAAAGATTCAGCTGTGTAGTCCAAAGTGCTTTGTTTTACCTTCTCGTGTGCAGCCACTGATTTGATATCTACTAAACAACTGTGCTTTTGCAGTCACTGCTCTACAAAGACTTACCCACCTACAGATCGTTCCATACTTTCAGGTATTAATTACAGCAATACAAAGACTGATAAAGATACCATGCACATTCTCAGCATTCAAAACGCACACACTACTGCAGTAGTAAGGCCCCACTATTTTTTCATCAAATTTATATGCAGCCTAAACATGATGGCATTAGTACAAAACAGGGACTCCTAAGGCCATTCCAGTAGTTAGAATCAGGACCAAGGAAGTACGTTAATAAGTACAAAGCAGCATATCAAGAGTTAGCAAAATAAATTGTTGTATGTAATTGTGAATGGTTTAATTTATGGGAAGCATGTCTATAAATACCACAAAGGTGAAGAAATATGAGAGTTCACATCTACCCTATTATGTGTAATTGAAAAATATCATCATGAAATCATACACTGCTTAGAAATTTCAAGACCACAATTTAATGGACATGTTCATCCCTAGCCTGTGAATAATTCGTGAATAATCATGAACTGAGTGCTTAGAGAACTCTCAAATACCGTGACTTTCACTCTGGAGTTTTGTTAATGCCATTTTTTTCACTCCATAATGGAGAGGAAGTATAATTCACTGAGCTATTTTGTCTTCTATAATGCACTTGAGTAGATTCTATATCTGGCTGAACAGAAAGATGGCAAAGAATTAATCATCACTTGCCTCCCAGTTAAAACTATAAAGGCCAGTCTCCCTTGTTGTGAGTATTCACTTAGCCCTAATTGAAGCAGCACTTAAATATCACAATAGAACAATTCAATCTGAGAATTCTCCCCCATTCCCATCCTCCTTCCGCCACCCTTCCTTCTCCATTAAACTGTTTTCTGCTTCAAATTCGAACAACAGCACGAAGCTTCTCATGGATTTTTATTGCTGTAGGAATACATATGGGTGGAATGCAAGTGGCAGAGGAGAGTTGGAAACAAAATGAGATTTTTTGCCATTTTTTTCGCTCTGCTCATCTGCTTTTGAAACAAAATGTATATGCATTAATTATTACTATGAAACAATGAAAAAATAATTTTTTTTCCATCATGTTTCTGAAACTAGAATTATACATGGAGCAACTGATTTTTTGAAAATACAGCTTAGGACCAGTAAAAAGTTACAGTATCACATAGAACAAGTGTAGGCTTAGAAAATTTTAAAATAGAAAACAAAGTATCATAGAGTATAAAGGATGAATGAGATTTCATCTGAAATGTATTCATTTGAGCTAAACAGATAACTGATTTACCAAGGAAGAAAAGATTGGTTGTGGTTCAGTTTCACAGAGTCATGTGTATGAATGTGTGTCTAATAACAATAAAATTTCTAAACAGCTGAATGGATGCATAACATTCATCACTTTTACATAGGTATGTGTACATATTTAAACTTATTAAAGAAAAAACTTCAGAACTAAAAATTTGGAGTACAATAGACAAACTATTGAGATACTTAAACTGAATCCTGTAGCCCAAAATATTACATATCATAATAAAGTCAGTATTTTTTGAAATTTTCTGAAAAAAATCACGTAAGTTGTTCTGTGATCACTATATAAGCAAGGAAATTATAGTCCCTACTGTATTTGCAATAAGAGCGTGGCAAGGGTTGAGAAAATAAGGAAGGAATAGAAGAGAAGAGAAGGTAAGGGAAGGCAAATGCTGCTCTATACAACTGGATTCTAGTCCCAACTAAAATGATGCTAGCTGTGTTAGTGACATTACAATTAATTTAATTGTTGATTATGTGTATCATATGTTTGTACAGAACTAGAAAATCTACAATCTAATTTAACAAAATCCTACACTTTGAGGCAATAAAATGTTCTTTTGACCTATATACTATACTAGGCAAAATGAAAAATCAGGTGTCATATGGAACTTCAGCCTCCATCTAACCTCTCCATTAATAAAATAGGGATCTTATTCTTTCATAAAGATGTCATAAAGAGTGGTTAACATTTATGAATTCTTCAAATAGAAAAGGATGAATGAAATAAAAAAGTACATAAAGAAAGGAAATTCCATTTTCAAGAGAGAGTTAGAGCAGTGTGATCATGGATCACACATTGAACAATTATTTTTGTATATGAAATTTGTGCATTTAGGGAGACAGCGGTCTTCTAGAAAAGTTAGTACAGGTAATTGAATATATTATTGTAATATAATGCAAAAGTTAAAATGAGTTAAGATTTCAAATTAAACTTAAATCTGTGCTTTTCCAGTTCCTTTTAGAACTTGGGCAGGGGGTGAGATTTTTTTTTTTTTCCCCAAATACCAAAACACCTAATATTTGTCAACTACTGTTTGTAAAAAGTGCTTTGTAATGAAAACTCTTTCACAACCAGAATGTAACGAACCTTAACAAAACACAAAAAGATGTACTTACTTGTATAGTTTTAAGTTTCATCATACAAGAGTAGCTAAATTTTCACAACTCGCCTTTCTTAGTAGTTGAACTGCTCTATGCCTTTGGAAAACTCTTCTCTTCAAGAAGACTGTGACACACAGATCCCACCCATGCACAACAAAATTATGGCAATTTAACCAGATTCAGATATGCAGGAAGTGACTCAGTTCTGAGAAATGATAAGCATCCAGAATGAGCCAGACGTAAAAACTCTGGATGTCAGTGAACATGTACTCCTGTTCAGCTGACAGAACTGATTCAAGTCTGTGGTTGGCTACTTTCAAAAAGAAGTTATAACAAGCTTTTCCTACTATTAAATCAATTAATGGGCACAGATTAAAAGGACATGAAGTGTCCAAATCGGAGACACAAGAGTTCATATTGATAGCATCTTTCAACTGAGGAGCTTTGAAAAATTAAAAAAAAAGTCCAAAGAAGAAGAAAATATCCTGATTTTCTTTCTATTTCTCTAGATTCCTAGTTTCTCCATAAACTAGACAGATACCTAGGAGCACAAACAGAAAATGAGTTTTTGATAGCCATTAGTGAAATCTGCGCTTAATGACAACTGCTGGATTGTATGACCCCTGTTACAAATAAATTGTAAAATTTGGACTTACTTTATATTAACTTTCACTGCACTTAAAAGATTGCTTCAACATCCAACTGAGGTAAAATGATTCTTTTTCCAGTGCATACTAGACTGACTTCACTGATCGTAGCAGACTGAATTGTATTTTTGTAAGGCTCTTCAACAGGCAGCCAAATAAATAGCTTTTTCCCTGCTGCATGGTTTGCTGTTTGCTTAAGCAAAAATCCAATTTCTGGAGAAGACTCCACAAGGGCTAAATTCCCTGCCATTTACAAGTGTCCCATTAGAGTAGCTTTCTATATGGAAATAACATTCCAAGACAAGGAGAGAAAGAGTAGGTCTGAGGTCCACTGTTCCTGATGTGTTTTATTATTTCTTTTTCATTTGAAGAGTAGAGCTGTGCTCCCATGAGAAAGAGAGAGTAATATCTGAATACAAATGTCTCAAGAAACTGGAGCTTCTTTAAAAGTAAAATCCTCTCTCTTGCTTTTTTTATTTTTTTTCCCTCGGTATGCATCAAGGACAAGGGGAGACCTGACAGCTTCAGACTCAAGCTGTCTTTCGTTAAAAGGTTTTTAATTAGAAATTCAAGGAAAAAACTCCTACTGGGGCAGCATATATTAGAAATGTTGGGATTTCGGCTTGAGTACTGTTTTCTTTAGTAGAAGTTTTTATTTTAAAACAACTGCAATTAGAAAGATGGGGTGAGTGAGACCCTGTGCATACAGTGGCAGTATGAAGAATTACAAGTTACCAGTGTTACCACATCTCAAATGGGGGAAAAAGGAAAATGAAAACTTTTCATGAAAGTTCACAGAGGTGCATTTAATTTGGATCTAATAGGACAGACATTCTAAATCTGCAGGATTAGAATTGATTATTGAAAGAAAGTTTACTGAAATTTAATAGCTATATAATGAACTCTGACATTCATCTACTTTATAAGTAATAGTCAAGAAGCATCCTCTCTTAGTTAGCAGTTATGTATTTAACATTGTTTTAACTACAAAAGCTGCATTTAAATTAATTTCCTTTAATTCAGGAATGTAATTATGATAATAATAAAAGTTAAGACATTCTCTACTTCACTGGAACGCTTCCAGGCGGTCTTACATAGATGAACCAATGCCATCAATCCTACACTGTTCACTCATGCTTCCACTTATGTGCATGGAAAGAAGGACATTTAGGGTTCACCAGACCACACATGTATGCAGAGGCCCTGTGACGACGGCTGCCAGACAGTCGCTCTTTCCCTGAAGAATACAGCAGGCATCTCAGGCTGGAGTTGACATGGGTTTCTCTTGTACAGACAGGACACTTCTTGGTCACCAGTTTGTTCTTGTTAATGGCAAGCAATATTTAGAGAGATCCCAGGAAGAGAGATGGCAACCTAGCACACAGTGCTGGTCACAGACTTAATGAGATCTCTGGGTGACTCAGACTGTACACGGCAGGTCGGGCCACATACCTCCCTTGCGGTTTGAACAGCAACATTAATACTTCCTTGTCTGAGGGCAAGTATCATGACACTTTCTGTTCGCCACCAAAAGCTAGACCAGAATTGTGATGCATAGGAGAACATTCATATTCTGTAGTGGGCAAAGGGCACTTAAGAACCTGGCGGGTTTGGATGCATATATTGCATATCTGATCTCATTTACTGAGTGATGCTTTTGTCTAGGGATATTTTACACTGGAATACTGACTATAAACTCACTGTTGAGCTCCAAAACCAAACCTTAAGCTGTAGTGATTAAAGTTGTTGAGTTTTGGCCTCTGAATTACTAGTAGCACTTACAAAGCATGAATTTGACAATTCATTACCTTACCTGTCTTCTGAAAAGGAGTTAGGTACATATACTATATGAATATTTATATTACAGAGGTTAAAGTGTATTCATAGTTGCCTTCTTGAACAAAGAGGGAATGAGAGGCCTTCGAGGAAAAAGTAGGAAACTGGCATATATAACACCCAATCAAAAAAGGCACTGAAATAAAGAGTTAAGTTTATGTAAGCCATTAAATTACATCAGCTGACCAGGGTTTATAGTTGAGACAAAAATAAAACCTTTTTTTTTATTTTTCACAGAGCGTCAAAATAGGAACATCCCATGAGAAGCAAACAGGAACTTTATTTTGTGCAAGACAAAGTTCCTAGGAACCCATACAGTCCTACTTGCTTAGAACAAGTGACCTCAAAAATACTACTTGAAGAGAATTTACTTTTTCTCCTAAAGCTACTTCAGAATAGGCCCTCTACAGATTGCTGCTTCTATTTCGTCCAAAGCGAGAATGTGTGGAGGTCTGTGTATCTTATTCCATACATTTGTGCACATGTTCAGTGTGGGTATTACCAGTGAGAACACCATTTTGTACACAACAATAACTAGACTTTCTAAATCTAATCTACTCCTGAGGTTTAAAAGTTCAGTTCAAATTACCTTCTGAAAGTTCAGTTTGAGATATCTTCTCTCCTTAAGCTATTTCCTAGATACATTCACTTAGCTTATCTTATTAATGCGTTATTTCTCCTTCATAATGTAATTTGTTGTGTTCTACAACAGTTCAAAGGTGCCTGCCTTAACATATTTATGCACCATTTACAAAATACATTTATAAACATGATAAACCACGTCTGGACCTTTGAGTCTGAAAAATCAGTAAAATATTATGAGATATGATAATTTTTTATCTTAATACTAGAAATGATTGCCCTGGCAGTGCAAAGACTAGTTTCCTTGCTTTTAATTAATACAAATAAACAAGAATCCTTCTTAGGAAGATTTGTGAGTCTTGCTTCACAACAACAGGGTCCCAGTTCTGTAGAAAGCATATGCATACATCTATTTCACCTTTGAATAATTTCTTTAATATTTAGAAGAATCCAGAGCATAGGTGATTTTTACTAAGAAAAGATTTTAACTTTCTACTTTTAATTCTTCTATTTCCTAACCAAATTCAGGCTTTAATGATTTTAATTTTAAAATTTTGTAATAAAACTTAAAGTGCATGTATTAAAAAACAAGCCAGTGCTTATAGATAGTAAAAATCACTATAAAATTCTGAAAGTTGACCTCAAAGTAGTAATTATAAACAAGGAATTGCACTGATCTTACTACAGTGTCTCCTTCAATGTAATTATATATTTTTAGATTCTAGAATTTTTATACAGTTTCTTGGTTTTGTTGGGGGGGGGGATTTTTTTTTTTTTTTTACAAGCTTTACTATCTTGGAATCTCTTTAAAATTTGCTTATTATTAGGTTTGGGGGAAAAAACCCCAACAATTTAAAAGCATTACAAATCCTAAAATGCATAAATCTTCATATAAATTATCATTAAAAAAAATTATCTAAATAACCTCTAAAGAAAGATTTCCAACCATGATATACTAGTTGCTAGAATTTTTTGACATACCTAATGAATTGATGTAAAGTTGCTGCATATTTTATACACCTCAGTGGTACTGCTGTTCAGTAAGAGTTCAAATTGCCTTTGGATATCACTAGGTGTTGTATCAGTTTACTGTAGTTTAAATAACAAGTGAGCTCAGTTTGGAAAAATACCAATAACTCCTGGCAACAGTGAATTGCTAGGATTAGATACCTGCTGCTTTGCCTTCATTCTTAGCTACATTAATTCCCAGTACCTGAAACAATCTTGTTACATTGCAAAGTTTTTTAGAATAAGAGGAGGGAATTCTGACTTTATAAAGTAGTCTTGTGTTGAATTGTTAAAAAGACAGGAGAGTCCAATGTGTATTGCATATTTAATATGTGCGTATGTCTTCATGTTAATGCTAAATATCAGCATGATCAATGGCTAAGATAAGTTCAAAACACTTTGCACCTAAACAATCATGACTGGCAAAATTACCCATGTTCGCAATTTTTTTATTTCTGCCTATAGGGTTTTTTAATTGCATGAATCAAAATAATTGTACCGAACTGCGAATAACTATATTACATGAAAATAATTATATGTCTAAGGTCACTTCCTATTACAGTCGCTGAAGAATTTTCTAGTGCCTAGTAAGTATGAGGCAGATTAAACCATTCACTGCAATTCTCTAAACTCAAGAACGTGTTGGGTTTTCCAGTATGGCAATATCAAGTGAAAGTTACTATTACTCAATTTCAGATTGGTAATTGGTAACTTGTAGTAAGAGCCCTCTGAAAATCAATGCCATTTTTAATCTATTAAAACTCTTTATGCTAGATGGCAATAGCTGATCACACCATAGTGAAGAAATTTAGTCAGATTAGAACATTTTAAAATGGTTTTAATTTGGACATTCTTATCACCAACAGTTTGCTTGAATGGTGTCCAGAAGCTGGTACATCTGAACCCACTTGAGATGACATTGACTCTTATACAGAAAGCATATAAATCCCAAGGTGCTCAGGGACAGGCACTCTGCAGCATAATTCCTGACCCTCGTATTTATTGTAAGAGGATTCTCATGCAGTTTTCAAGAGTCCAGGTACAGAAAAGTAACTAGAAGGGGACTACAGAAGAAAAGCACAAAACAAAACAAAACATAAAAAAGAAAAGATTGCATAACTGCTCCTTATTTCAGTGGAGCCACTATTTTGGAACATAAGACTGTTCTGATCTAGTGACCAGGATGAATGTCCAGCTAGCCCAGTATCTTGTTTATGAGGCCACTAATCAGTAAGGAAGACCGTAAGAATTGGAGGATGTATGCAATAATGAGCAGTGCAACAACATAAACTATTAGCAGATAATTGACACAAGCACATATATTTACAAACTTATCCAATGATATGGTTAGACATCTGAAAAAATGCGCCCTCTCTTGCAGTTTTCATAAAAAAAAGCTAAAGCTAAGCAGTTATGTGATAGTGCAAAGCTATCAACATATATTCGTAACTTTTCAATAACAACCTCACTTCTTGATAATAAAAGTATTATAATTAAAAAATATTCTTAATAAAGCTCACTTTGGATATTTTAAGATGCTTTAGTATTCCAAATCTCTTACATCATATTAAGCAAAATGCTCAGCTGCTTATCTAAACCAAATCATATCCTAAGCACAAGGGTCTTGATATAATACAAAATATAAATCATAATTACTATTTTCACTTTCACCAGTGATTTTGCTGTGGAAAATTCTCTGCCATTTTCTACCTACAAACAGACTATGAACCTGTTAGACATCAAATCATGATACCATCAAGTTAGCCCATTTTACTTATTATTTCTGAACAGCAAAGAACATAATCTATTACAACTTTTTGTATTATTTTCACTCCTGGAAAGGTTCTCAAGAATCTGCCCCTTCTTGATCCTGGTCTCCTCAGCTAGTCCCACTTATTCCAGGTAAAACTCTGAGACCAGCACTCTCTGGGACATTTTCATAAAACTATGTGAAGTCTAATGCTAGTGCCTAGTGCAGCTACTACAGCTATCTGTCCACAGGAACAAGAAAATGAAAAAACAAAAAAAAAGAACACCCCACCCCCCAACCATAGATATTAGCTATTTCTGAATAGATTGATTCATAGGCTTTTCTTCAACTTGTCATGAATTACAAAGACCCTTTATATCAATAACATTTAAAAATACTGTCTTAACTACATATGTATAAGAAGAATGATACCATGTGGTGAAATTGGTTAATATTATCCAAAAGTGAATTCAGCATATCTTCAAAGAATGTGCTGTTATTTTTTTTAACACATTTTCCTTGGCTGATTAATGAAGAACCTTTGAAACAATTTAATCTATCCATGGATGCGAATGTTAGTTTATATTTTTCAAGGCTGATTACTGAAGAAGCTCTAAAGCAGTTTAATCTGTTCAGGGATGTTAAACAAATATGTCAACATTCATTTTACATTTGTGTCTACCACAGCTAAACTAGAAGAGTGCTGGAAATAGATTGCAGCACTCTTGTTTGCTCAAGGAAAAAAAAAAAAAAAGAGTCAATATGCTTCATATTTTATAGGAGATGCAAACTCTTTTCTAAGATGAATGCTTTTCAGATTGAAGTTTTCAGTAGCTTTACTGTGCAGATTATGGTCTGGCGTTCTGCCATATAATGATATATAACCTTATAGCTCACTATTATGCAAATAACAATTTGGCGAGGAGATCTGAGTGCTTAGATTTTCTCTGAGGACTATAATATATTTCAAACTTCTTACACCAAATTATATTTGACATTTAATTTGAACTCAATTTATGTAGAAAAATAATTTTAAAAACCCTCTTGTGTACATTTCTAATAAGAAAATTGTTATGTTTAAATTTTTCCTTTTTTTTCATATATAGATATATATGCGCACAGTAAGTTTAATTTGGATAGACAGGGAATACACCATTATATAGTCCACCATATATGGAAGGGTATTCTAAGCAGTGACTGCTTAGTATAAAGTAAAATAAATATGGGAAACAATAGCAAAAATGTTAAAATTCATACACGCATCTCCTATCAATTAATTCTTACAAAATAAGACTGACAAGTACATATGCATTCAACCATGTTGTACAGGGAATTAATACTAGAGAATGGCATATTAAACATAATCAGGTTCAGAAGTTGGTAATTAATCTGGGAAAGGTCAGTTCTAAACTGCACTCTTCCTTTCAGACCTCTTAAATTTAGCTAGCGGGGTCACTACTACACTTATGGTAGAGATCATTCAGTCTCCATCCTAGCCCTACCAAGGACACCAAGACTTAATCTGGCACACAGGTTTTTTTATACCAACAGCTCAAGCTCTCATTTCAGAAGCTGGTCTAACTGTACATGTGAATATTTATAACCTGCAAATTCACAAACACTAAATATCTCTATCACATTCTCTTTCTATATGTATGTGTTCAAATTGTGAAAGATTTGATTACTTACTTAGAAGTGTTTACTCTTCTATAGCTTGGCCTCCTGTTTATTATATTATCTTAGACTTAAATATTTATTACCCTGAATGAGCACAGTCAAAAGTCCATCATATCAAGTCACAATCATATCTCTCTGAGGTTCTAGGATATTTGACATTGTGTTTATTTAAGTTTATATTAATAAATATACAGAAAGACACAACACAGGGAATAGAATATCAATGTCACTTAAAAGTGCATGGTTTCTCAAACAAAGGTGGAATGTGTCTTAAGTCTTCATGAAATTCATAGAAGATCTGACATAGAGAAAACTGTAAAAAAAATACACAGACAGTGTAATTGAGAAAATCCTTGTAGCTCCATACCTCTGACATGTCAAAATTAATCACATATTGATCATTTGCATACCTTTGGGGCCAATGGATAAATCCTTAACAAGTATTAGAGAAGTACTTATAAACTGTTTGGGACCATAGTTGGAACATTGACCAGATGTTGCAGTTGAGTATCAGCCTATATTTTGATGGATAATGATTTGGGCATGTGTTTTTCAGAAGTTTTATTTCTAGGGATATCCCTGAGGTACAGTGTGTACAGTTCTTTAAAAAGTCCTGTATTCAAGGCAAGGCAGTTCTCTCAGTCCAATGCCGTGTAAACCAATGACTGAGACAGAGGATAATGTAACAACTGGAACAAGGTGGTAGAAACTAACAATAAGTAAGTCTAGGCAGAGAATTGGAAAGTTTCTAACTACCAGACAGAAATGTGTAGATTAATACCACCATGACCAGCAAAAATAATTAGTTAAGAATAAGCATATCCTTGAGAAATTTTAAGTAGTTTTCAAGATTTTCAAAGACCCAGTCTTGGACTTTATAGATATAGGATGCTGTGTATCTCAGTTTGAGTTAAAATGTTGAGTTTCATTCAAATATAATAAGAGTTAAAAAATTATGAACAATGAAGACCAAAGAATACTGTCTTGCACTAATAAGGAAATGGGAGAAATTGCTGGGGGGGGGGGGGGGGAACTAAGACCAAAGAGGGAAGGACACAGCTAAGTGTTTGGCAGCTATAAAGCGCTTCACCTTTACTTTTGTCTCAGAAACACCAGGCCTTTTTGCAACCTTGTATGTTACCTTGGAGGTTTACTGTACAAAGTAAGAGAACAGGCACCCAAGGTACCTTGAAACTGCTGTGTAATGTAAAATCTCAACTAGTTTCTTCAAAAGTTTTACATATCTTCCTCTGCACAAAACACAACAAAAATCCAGTTTAAGAAGTCCCCGTCATCATTTATCCCTCAGTCTTTGTTGCTAATATTTTGCTTCTATGCAGTAATGATCCTCAAACATCGGCAACGCCACTGTAACCTGTGGCATGTGGGGGGAACACTATTTCCAACCACTCCAGAAATTTTGTATAGGAATTGGTTCGGTTTGGTCATGATAATCTTTTCAATCTTTCACTGTTCACTTTCCTTTCGGACATGTCAGTCACAGTATTTCTCTTCCAAATATTTCTTAAGTCCCCCTAGCATGCATACTTTCATCCGTTCTATCTTGAGTGACATTTTTCTGTCTGTCAAGCCACGCAAAGGGATCACTACATTTTGAAAGGACCTCTATGTTTGATGAACTCTTGGAAAGATTAACAGAAAAAGGTATTTCAACATTTCCCAGTGGATGGTTTAGGTAATAGGAAATGGTAGATGGAAACACTAAATTTAGCATAGAACTGATTTTTTTAAAAAATGTAAAAATTGCAATTTGCTTGGATTTTATGAAGACTTCTGTTAAAGTTAACACTGAATTTGAAGTAAAGTGAAGGTTTAAAAAAACCCTGGACAACAATTCTGTTGTAAGTTACTGTTTGGGGCAAATGTGTTCTTGGACTGCTACAAGCATCTCTGTGGTAATGCAGGATTTTTAAACACTGTGAATACTTATTTTATTATGGCAGCCTTGCCAATGTGTAATTATCTAAGGGTTTCTCCGTGACTGTGTTATTCATTTTTCAAAGGTTTACAGTGTGGCCAAAAATTCACTCCTGGGAGAATCCTGACATTCTAACTCTTCACTTGAAAGAAAACTTTCTCTTGGAAGATTGCTCTAGACAATTGGTCATACTTAGACTGGGGTGGTGCAAGAAGCACAAATCCCTCTTCCAAAATTTCTGTTTGTATTATTAGGTCCTAAAATACAACCTTTAAAACAATTATTAATTTAATCTTGCAAACCAAAACTAATCCTCCATAAATCTTGACCTAACGACATGCTAGAGAGGTAGAACTCAAAATGGCTAAAAGACTTTTCAGTTCATCTACATTGATACCCATTGTTCCAATATAGCAGTGCCCAAATAATTCACATTGAAACTGTAGCAAAATCATGCTTCTGGAAGTTTGAATAAAAGAGGAAAAATGTAACTGAAGCTATGTCTAATTCTCTGAGCAAAAATAATTTGTGGTTTTTCTGTTTTGAAAATCCTTAAATAAAAATTGTGAGTTTCAAATAACTTCAGTATTCAGTCATTTAAAACTGATGTGTACCTATAGTAAAAGAGAGAAAACATTTCCCCCTGTCAAAAAGCTCAGTAGCATGCCATGAATTTAGGGGAAATTATTGTGATTACAGTCTGTAAAATAGACCACGAGACCTCATCTATCTTTAAAGACTGATTCTGAAAGTGATCTAGCCATGGCAACGCACGGCTGAGAGCGTTAGTCAATGCAGCACTTTATTTAGCTAGATTTTTTTGTCTTGCCTAAGCCAGATAATTAAAAATAGCTAAATAATGCATTCATTATATTCATATCTGCTGTGTACACGTACTCACACTCAGTCTGGAGAAAGGTAGAAAAATCCACAGGTTTGTGTGGGTATTTGTTGTACTATCACATAATACCATAAAATAAATGGTACAGACAGCTTTAAAATCTATTTTTTACATCAAAACCCCCAGGAATTATCATATCTAGAATAGGAAACTTAACTTCCCCCTAATCTAGGGCAAATGACAAGTCTGCAGGGATTGACCCACCAGATGCCTTATATAAATGAAAAGCATTTTCTACTCCCATATATACTGGCAGAAAAAAGCACAGATTAATCAAATGATGCTGTTCTGACATTAACTCAAAATACTCTATTGGATGATAATCTCATCATTAGAACTAAGCAAATAATTCACAGCGAATAATTGCCTCAATAATTTTCCCCCTTATTCTGCTCACACAATGTCTGTGAGATGACTGCAGCTCACCTGAGTTGAATCACCATTCACTTTTATTCAGTTATTTTGGGGAAGACTTTGGAATATTTCAACAACTGTTATTTTATTTATTTATTTATTTAAGTTTAAGCTCTAACTATTCTGCTGGATACAGTTAGGTACTGGATGAGCGTAAGCCAAATAGAAGTTCTTGTGAATACAGTTATTTAAAAAGTCCTACTCTGGCTAAGAACACTGCTTTCTCCCACCCAGCACATTCTCTCTAACCAGGAAAGCCACTGAAACTGGGTAGAGTAAGCTAAGAGAAATATCAAATGCATCTTCCTTATTGTCTCTTGTTTATGTATGCTAATTATTTTCCCCTTGAATATATGAAGAAAAGCACAATACTCCATGTGTCTTCTGCTAAAGAAACAGACCTATAGACACACTCAGAAACAACATTAAACCAGGAAAATTGGGGTAGTGAAGAAAGTAACATGGACTGAGAAGGTAAGATGCTTATAAGAAAATCTGTTGTTTAAAAAGGGAAACAAATCTGAAGCAATTTTTTAGTAAATGCTTTGAAATTAGTTCATACAAAGAACTGATGTTGTTATTGTAACCTATGGGGTGGCTGGCTGCACAGAATCCAGATACTGTGCTTTTAATTACTCATTATTAACAGTAAACTCAGATTCAAATGATGAATAACATTAAGCATGCAGTCAGCAAAAATATTCCTAAGAAGTATTATTTAAGCAATTAAGGATAGCAGTTAAAAAGTCTGCAATGTTATGCACAATTTATCAATGGAATATCAAGTTTTCATGCAAAAGTCCATTCTAGGGAATGTTTACTGTGTGCATATCTGTTGACAGTCCAAAAAAAGCATAAAACCATAAAAATCCTAAGATGTCGCAAAGCAAATATATACAAACTCAGGATCAAAATTCCAGTTAAAATAAATCATAAATACAAAGGATTTCTACTTGTATTGTCTTCCATGATGAAAGCTTGCTTAGCAAAAAAGCCAGCAAATTTAATGGATCACTACTTAATAAGAACACATCTTGCAGTGATCTTGCTTTATTAAATATGTGACACTGTTGGGAATGTAATAAAAAAGTGGTCTGAAGTAACAACACTGTCTGACTCCAATTACACAAATCCTAAAATTCAGACCTACCTTATGCCTAGAGAGACTATCTGGGATAGAATTGTGTATTTCACATTTGGGAGTGAACTTCAAAACATACAGAACTAAAAGGATTAGGTGATAAAATCTAAATCTAAAAATGTGCAATATTTATGGAAGTAATCACAATATTGTGATTCCGTAGACACAGGATTTTTTTGGAATCGTAAATTATTTAGAAAGAACATAGCCAAAATCAGGTAGTTGACAACTCTGTCCATTATTTGGTGACTTCAATGTTTGTGTTAGTTACACATACTCTCTCTCAAAAATGTACCAATATTCAATCATCTAGTGACTCTCTTGGTATAGTAAGAAAGCAACGTTTTAATGTGCTTACATCAGAACTAATGCTAAGCCTATCTACAGCATATTTTCTAAGCCTAGATCCACAACAGGATTTGATTTTCACTACAAATTATTTAAAACTATCCATTAAATTTCAAAACCTTGAGACTACAATGTGCCATATATCCATGTTTGTAACGGAGCAAACCACAAAGACTGCAAGCTGAATGACACTGAACTGAGTATAAAATATTTATCAGTAAGGTAGTCAAAGAATGCAGAAAAGTTACTTTTACTTTTTTGTGAAATATTTGTTCTTTGTCAAGCAAGGGTTTTGAAAACTCAGAAATGTTGACCAGTTCTATAATTGGGCAAAACAGGTTATTATGATTTCATGAAAACGCATACCTTTTCACCTGTTCACATATTATACCAGTTCTTATCATGAAGATGTACAAACACTTCTACATTAAGATAAAGATGGCAAAGGACTTGATCTCTGAATACAGTAACATTGTCATTTCAACTTTTATCACTGAGGACCTTTATTTATTCACTCCTAAACAGTAAAAGCCGTAAGTCATGCTGCTTTGTGAATCTCACAAATATAAGGGTGCTTTCAAAAAGCATGTTATGCAAATTTTTACCTCTACATAAATAAGAATAACAACACAGCAAGTCTTAAATATTCTCCTTTCTGAGATACATCCAAACACTTGAATATTGTTATATTCATGCTATAGAGGAATCAATCTCAAAAAAAGGCGACTCACCTTCAGATTATGTTACATGGCTCATCAGCTGCTGCTACTATAGCAAACTCAAAAACTAGTATTAAATTTCTGAGAGCTGCTAATACAACATGCCTAATGGGTAATATAGGTCAAGCACTAAAACAAACAAACAAATAAACAAATAAATTTCTTCAGAATCAATACAATGATATGTGGTTATATAATAAAAAAAGGGAGGGGGGGAGTGAACTGTTTGTCTTCTGGGCATTAGGTTTATCCTAAGACACTTAAACGAACCCATTAAATCCATTTGCTAACCCTTCATTATCACCAGAATGTGCTTCTCTGGAAAGAAACAAAAGAACCAGTCTTAGAGCAGAGTGCCTGGAAGGATATCTTCCATGCTTTGTCTTCTGCACTTGGTGAGATTCAGGTTCAATGTAAGGAGTTAGATTTATGATTGCCATCCATACACGTCCTTTTCAGTAGCTGTATAACAAGGGATTACTTATTTTCTCCTAAATTTTCTTCTCCTTTTCTTTCCTTTTCCCCTAGTTGTTCATACCAAATCTACTTAACTCATGGAATGAAAAATATCCTCAATGGCTTCAGTTACTTATAATGTTGGAATATGCTTAATTAAGTTTCCCTTCTTTCAGTTTAACTATTACATAGGGATACATGCCACTCATTCCAGCTGCATAAATGCTTTTAGGAAATATACCACAGCAGCAATAACATCCCTGTTTTACTAAACCAATTTTTACTAATCTCTACATGTAGACCATGAAGAATACTAATTATGAGATAGAGGCTCACCCACCTCTTTCATCCCAAGCAACAATGTCCCACATTAGAAAGACAACTGGCAGACCAACCTCAAAAAAAGGACCCAAAACCCCAAAACCAAACCACCAATCCCCCTGAAAAAAAAAAAAAACCAAAACAAAAAAAATGAGAAAACGATACAGCACCACTGATATTTTCATGGGGCTATAAAATGGACAGGCAATTATAAGGTGTCAATAATTCCCTAAGAATTTCTGAAATTTAAGTGGACTCAGGTGCTAAGTTCACAGATTTCAGACAGACTAACTAGCTTTCAAACTATTTTACAAGACACTTCTGTGCAAGGATGCACCATGTGGAAACATCCATCGTCTATGATCCTTGGAAAGATTTCTTCAGTCTGTTAGCGATAGTGGTCTTTGTGATGAGAACAATAGATATTTTGGAAATAGAGAAGTCACACAAAGTTGCAGAGCTCATAAGGAAAGAGGAACAGATGGTTTCACTAATGAGTTTTCTAAAATACACACCCTGTCCTCGGTGGACACAGTGCAGTAGCTAAAATGTTCTGGCGATTATTTTCTTAAATGATTAGACCTTTTCTAAGCAGATTTACATAGTCAAATTGTATTAATCTCTAAAAATAAATAGGCAAAAAGTTCTGGGTTTTTTTTTTGCTTGTGAGAGGTAGTTTACATATTGTAATGCAATTCAAAGATACCAACTTTTTCTTCATGTCATAGCAGGCTCAAGACAACCATGAGACTGAATTTTCACACTGTTAATAAATCTTCCATAATAATTTATGAAGACCTATTGAGCTCGCTGATGTTAGGTATCAACAAATTGCTGTTAAAATTGTCAATAAAGGCAACTTCAACTTTGGGGTGTGGGGGGGGAGTGGTTCTTTTTTTTTAATTTTTATTTACAGCGTACTGTACAGAGGTTAATTTATTCTTGTAAGAAATTGAATCAGTTGCTGTTTCTTTGGTAAACGAGTATCACGATATGCAGTTGGTAACTTCTCCTAGAAAATAATTAGTTCTATAGTATTCAACTTCTTAACAACAAATTAATATCAATTGTATTCTTAGCTTAATATTATTAAACAGTATTTTAAATTTGCCATTATTATGAACTTATAAGACATTGGAAAGCCATGAAAAACTTTGGAACTAATTATCTGAATTTTTAAAATGGTTGCTGAAATTTTCTTTCTTCATCTATATGCATCTGTACGTTTGTTGTGTCACTTTTTTCCTGTACAGTATCACTATTCACATTTCTAGGAAAAAAAAAAGAAAAAGGAAAAACCACCAAAACCATAAAAACATGGTTCAGCAAGCAATCACTGTGTCTTTATCTTTCAGTGTCCTGCAAATACAACTGCTTGGAGGCTGGTTAGTAGTTTTAGCCTTTTACTGTAGACTCTTATTACCATATTCTTGCTCAAAATATGATACTGACTACTATTCTTTGCTTTCGCACTTAAAAAAAAACAAACGTGTAAACAAATGCAAGAACATGTTGCCATTATTTGCTAACCACTTTTTGTACTGCTTTGGAGATTACCATAGTGCCTCTAAGGTGGAGTAATGACATTTACACCACCACAAATGGATCAATTGTCATGGGAGTGAGTTTAGAGCTGCCCTAATTTGCTTCTAGGTGAAGTGAAGGACTGTTGTCAAGCACAGATCCTTCTAGTATGGAAATACTTGGACCACGTGTTACAACTGAGAGGTGCCATTCAGCAATGCCATTACTCTGAATTCTGTGGGAGAATTCTCTACTAGCAGGTGTTTTGTATTGCCACACCAGTTTAAAGGGGATGCTTTGTGGTCAAGAAATTTTAACATTGGTAAAACCTGACATGTTTCTTAGGATAGCAACTGAGTTATAAACCACATGATTTAATACCTGAATTTTATTATTTAGATGTACATTTTAATAAATGTTCACTGTAGCAAATGGAGGTAAATATCTGCATCCCAACGTTCAAGTGACACATGCTATGCCTCCTGTCTCGCTGTTTAATTAAGCATCTGCTTTGTGTGGTCTATGCTTTTTGCTTTCAAAATCCTCTCTAAATCTTAGCTGCAGACTTTGCTGTTGTGCAAGAAGATTATGCAAAAAAACCCAAACAAACCTCTCAACTTGCATCATAACTTTTACATAATCACAAATTCTATTCTAAATTCCTGGTTCTTTGAATTATGAATACAGGATCTACAACTTCACAACTGTTTCCTGTATATAATTAAAGCAATCAAGTCGCCCTTTGCTTGCTATTTAGGCTAGAAGGAGTCTAAGGTGAGTAAGGGAAGTACGTGAGGTGATTCTGTATCTCAGCAGTCGAAGCAAGCTTTGATAATCCCATGGACAAACACTACATTTAAGTGGGCCAGAATGAAAGCAAAATTTAAGACACACACACATACTGTCACTCCTTAACCTATAAACTGGGGAAACCTAGGATCTAATGTAGAATACTTGAAATAAAAAAATTCATTACAGGTTAGGGTGAAAAACCTTCCCTGATGATAGCCAATTTGTAGCAGTCTTTGGAATAATACATCCTATTTATCTCTGAGAGATAAAGGTATCTTCAAGAGTATGCATGGCCAGAAAAATAGGCACTTGGTACTCTCAGACTTTAAGTAGTTTTGGGAATACCAACTGCTAGGCATTGAACTATCTAAAGAATTTCAATATTGGGCAGTTTAATATCTTCGCACTTGTATGATAGCAGAGGAAAAGCTTCAAGGATCCAAGTTTGGAATTAAATGACTGCAGTAGAACTTCCTCAGTTAAGGTAAGTTTCTATGTGCATCAGTTGTGAAGATAAATCTAGCTGAAATGTGACAGAGGAAAAAAAACCATGAAAACTTCTTTTAACTGAAATTGTGATTTTCTATCAATTTTTAAACAGGCTCTGCCATAACATGTTAAATACTAGCCAAAAGGCAGATTAGTAAAAGTTAGTTTTCATGGTGGATGGACAGGTTGGTTACTTTGCCTGTCAAGTGAAAGTATGAAATAAAAAGAAAAAAACAAACCACCAATACATGCTTTCTCTGCAATGTTGTTAAAGGCTGAGTAAAGTATATGAAATATATTTATCTTTAATGTGCCTGATAAGAACAAACCTTTCTTTTGTCAGTACAAGATGTCACAAGTAGGTAAACATAGTGAAATACACTGCAAGTTATATGATTCAGTGTGCACCAGTTTCAAATTATTTATTGCTTAGAGAAACGTACCCTTGCTCTGTGGAAACTGAAGGAAAAAAGAAAAAGAATGAAGAAGCACTAGCTGACATGCCCTCAACTTTTCCCAGGCAGTCTAATTCAAAACCATCACCTTTATTTTGTATTACAGTGTTGGAGAATTTTCTCAAGTATCCCATAGTTCTATGGACCCCATTCTGTTCTATGAATTTAATTTTCATTTTTTCCTTCAGTCTTACCTATAGTGAATAGTTGGCACTAATTTTTTGATACAAGTATTATTAAAAAAAAAAAAAAAAAATCCAATTATGAGTTTTACAGACATCCCCCCCCCCCCCCCAAATTCAAGACAGGAATATGCAAGAGCATTTCACCTCTAGTTAGAATATACTTGATGGTTGTCAAAAGAATCTGTGTACTGAAGTGATATTCACTCTCTCCTTACACTAGCTTTTAGATGTGGCATTTAGGAACATCTCAATGTCTTGATACAAAATGTAGATTAATTTTAATACTTCATAAGCAAATCACTGTGCTTTTTGCAAGTCTTGCAAAGTAGACATTCCTCAATGCTGTTGAAGAATATGGCTTGGTTAAAGTACTATAGCTCTTAAATTCACATTTTTCTACATTAATTATTATTTTATCAGCCATTATTTTCTGTTAGACTGTCCTTGTTCTATATAACAGGTAAAAGAAAATATGAGAAAAATATTTAGAACCTGAATCGCTGAAACTTTCAAGCTACAACTTAGAAGTACTGACCCAAACTACAAGTTTTAAAAAGTCACAGCTGTGTGTAATTTATGTGCAACTTAGCACTTCGATGTTATGGAAACTGCATGAATAAGTAAAATTGTATGACTACAATCAATGAATACTAAGTGATAGACACTCCATTTCTGAGCAAGTTTTTACTGCGTGCCTCAAGTAAGGTGGGGAAGAAGCCACCAAATGTTGTGTGAGTTGAACCATTAGAGAAGTACAACAATCCTCTAAAATTAATTGCTTAGTGTCATACTGTTATTATAAAATGGAAATTATTGTATGAAGGAAATGATCATATCTATGTATTCAACAGGCTTTACAGCATTAGAGGTGTCACCTCTGGCAGACAATCTGGCAACTCCCTTGGGGTCAAAAGTTCAAAAGCTATTTCAGAAACGTCCTTGAATCTAGTGCCAGCTCCTTTTGCTAACCAATGACTCCTAAAATAGAGACTAAAACAAAGACTTGTTGCACTAAGGCTTTTGCTAGAATAAGCTCCTATTTTGATGCTATTTAGCTGTAATTAGAACAAAGAACTGGCCATTAAGTAGGTGAAGCAGGTATTGACAATGTTTTATAACTAACAGTATGCAAAGGGGTACCAAACTCAGATTTAACCTAATTTAACACTCAAAAACAGAGCACGCAGAAGATTTCATAAAACTATAGTTATTGTGGAAAATATGGCAGTAGTTCATAATTGGATTAGAATCTGAGTCTTATAAAGCTTCTTACTTTCTGCAGCGAGAATAAATAAGGAGGACATTATATATATGGATTTTTCTGCAAGAAATTAACTGCATGCTCCAAGCACTAGACTTTACAGGCTAAGTTGTCGCAACAGCAAATTACTTGAAACCAGTTCTGAGGGCAGCTGGTTACATACTTAAATTTCTGTAGTATATCTATATCCCATATAAACTAAAAAAAGAGCATGAAATGAAGCTGGTTTCAATTCTTTAGACAAGCTGTCTTGCCCAATGTATAAACAAACTTATGTTAGGTATTAACAACAGAATTGTACTTATTCTCACATAGATTCATGAGATCTGAAAGTATGCTCATTCTAAATTTGGTAAGAATACTTCTTATTCATAATTTAGAACAACTTTGTTATAACAGCACTACTGTCAGGTTAAGGTGCTATATGTGAAAATACCATGCAGGAATTTCAAAAAGGCCTCCAACGGATAAACAGTAAATGAACTGGACTAAAGGATGAATGTGAAAAGTTTTATAAATTGCTGAATCCATTCCCCTGGGAGAGACATTATAGGGAAGTCCTTGTATGTATTTGGGAGCTATTTATTGATCTGGGGAATTGCATGGAAAGAGTGAAGGAAAAAATAATGTTTTTCTGTCTCAGTTGCTTTTTCTTTAACACCACAGTAAAGTAAGTTGAACTACTTATATCAGCTATTAAAAAATGTTTTCATAGGAAGCACATTAGAGCATCTCATTGCTTTATGAAGTAGCTTTTGATAGTATCATAATGAAAAATGAAAGTTTTTACATTTTTGGTTTATGATCAAAGAATTTTATTGATTATAGCCACAAGTCCTACCAGACCAAGATAAAATAAACTACAATTCATATTAACAATACTCCAGACAACAGTATAAAGTTACTTATGCTCATTATCAGTGTTATCCCAACAATTTAAAATTAGCAATAGTTATGTAAGAGTCCTAGTGACTTTTGTTTCCTAAGGTGAACAAAATTTTTAAGATTATCTATAGGACAGTTACAAAGATCAAATGCCACATTGCACTAACCAAGGAAATGATAAATATAATCTCAATGGATATTGTAGTTGGATAGACACAGAGATATATCTGGTAGACTGTGGTTGAAAGATACTCAGAAATAAATGAACAGAAAACGGAAATGCTGAACAAGCATAATCTGTCCAAGCCAAGGCAAAAAGGCATTTGGTTTAACAGCTCGTCCATTCTAATACCTATATTTGAACTTTCCCATGGAAAAAAGAAATAGAGACACCATTATTGGCTCTCTAAAAATAAAGTGATGAAAATTCTAATAGTTAAATAATATCTGCTCTGGTCGTAGTTCTTCCAGTTCACGGATATTGCTAATAAAACTGACTATCTCCTCTGTTAGTATCACTGGTAGTATATTAATATTTATAGCTTAGCAAGCAGCATAAAGCTAACAATTGTTTACGGTGCAGGGGACACAGAAAATGCAGTAAAAGAAGTCTAGTTTTCCCGAACAATGGTTCATATATAAAAACACATTTTCAAGGAAGACTGTTCAAGCTGAGTGGAAACATATTCATTATGAAAGTCTGCATAACATTTGGGAAGATTTATTAATTTATTTCCATCCAGCTTTGAAGGTAGTAGCTCCTTCCAATATTTCCTGTGGGAGTGAAGCAGTACCCACAGCAGAGGAAGATAGATTTAGATATTGCTTAACCTACTTGGACATACATAAATTCATGGGACCACGTGAGATGCATCTGAGGGTGCTGAAGGATGTGGTCTGATGTCACTGTGAGACTATTCTCTATCATCTTTGAAAGACTGTGGCAATCAGTGGAAGTTCCTGATAAGTTTCTGATCACTGGAAAATGGAGGGCAAAGCAGAGGGCAAAAAGGAAAATCCCAGTAAGCACAGGCTTGTCAGCCTCATCTCAGTTCTGGGGAAGGTTATGGAGCAATTTTGCTTAGAAACCACTTCCAAACAGATGGAAGACAAGAAGGGGATTGGGAGAAGCCAACCTGGGTTTACCAAGGGCAAATCATACCCGACCAACCTCATCACTGCTAGGATGAGGTGACTGGCTCTGTGGACAAAGCAAGGTTGGTAAATATAGGATACCTTGACTTTAGTAAGGCTTTTGACACAGTCTCCTATAGTAATCTTCTCATCAAATTGGTGAGGCACAGGCTGGGTAAGTGGACAACAAGGTGGGTAAAGAATTGGCTGGCTCAAAGGGTCATCATCAGTGCTGGAAAGTCCAGCTGGCAACCAGTAAAGAGTGGTGTCTCTCAGGGATCAGTACGGGGACCAATACCGGGAATTGTCTTCAATAATGCAGGTGCGTGATAGGACAAAGTGCACTCTCAGCAAGCTTATGGATGACCACAAATTGAGGGGCAGCAGTCAATATGCTGGTGGGCAGGGCTGCTATTCAGAGGGACCTGGACAGACTGGAGACATGGCTTGATGGGAACCTACTGAAGTTCAGCAAAGGGAAATGCAAAGTCTCACATCTGGGATGTAACAACCCCATGTCCCAGGATGGGCAGGTGCTCACTATTAGGAGGATGTGGCTGTGTGCTCCCTCTGCCACCCCTCCCCAAGCAGACCTGTATTTCCCATAATCCTGATCAAGTGATAGCCATCAGTGGCGATTGTAATGGATGCATCTGGTTGTGATGGCTGCACCTGGCTCAAACTGGTTTCAGGGAAGACTGATAACAACACAAAAGCCAAGGGCGAATTTGAACAATGCGCCCACCTAAGCACAGTGCTGGTCAATGTCCGACTCAAGCCAAATTTGGAAGAAACCAACATCTGTAGTTGGTATGCCAATATGGCCACAAGTGAATTATCTTACTCCATAAATAGTGGACAGCCCAGGGCCCATTGAGCTCTCCTGCACGCCAGCGGGCTGCACACCAGGATCTCCCCTTGAGTAGGGACACCTCTCAAGGTTACTCCTCGAGGTTGAGAGATTCCTTGCTGCAACAGATTCTTGGTAAGTGATTAATAGCATGCAAAACTTTGAAATCTTAGCGAAGTGATATAAAAGATTGATTGCGCATATATATTCCTTTAGATATAAACCACTGACCAAGTCTGGGACTAGGAGTGGATCCAGCTGCACCTAGACTCCTCTCTGAGAAGGAGTTTAGAATGTAAGGGAGTCCATTCTGAACCTCAACAGGAGGGTCTCCCTGACAGTTTTGTCTGACCCTCTCCTCTATGCAGTAAATATCAAGTGAACCTTGCCATCAAATCTTGTTAAACCACTGTCACATTTACTACCAAACTTTGTTAAAACACTGTTTTGTATCAGTAAACATACTGCTACTTCTCTTTTATGAGTGAAGTGCGTCACTCCCACCATGACAGAGGAGGCTCTTCAGAAAAAGACCTGGGGGTCTCAGTAGGCAAAAAGTTGAACATGACCCAGGGATGTGCCCTTGCAGCAAAGGTAGCCAATGGCATCCTGGGCTGCGTTAGCAAGAGTGCAGCCAGCATGTCCAGGGGAGTGATCCTTCCTTTCAATTCAGCACTGGTTAGACTGTCAGAGTATTGTGTCCAATAAAATTGGACCTCCTGGGCCTGAGTTCTGGGCCTTCCAATAAAGACACTGACACACTTGAATGAGTCCACTGGAGACCACCAAGATGGGTGGGGGCAGGGGAATACTTGAAGAGATGTCAAGAGGTAGGTTTGTTCAGCCTTGAGAAGAGAGAGTTAAGGGGACACCTTATTGCTGTCTGCAACTCCCTGCTCAGAGGATACAGAGAAAAGAGAGGCACTCTCTTCTAAGAGGTGCATAGGAATATGTTGACAGGCAATGAAAACATGTTGGAACACGGGAAATCCTGATTAGATATTAAGAAAAAATTATTTATTTTTACCATTAGGGATCAGAATACCCAGAGAGATTACAGAATATCCATCTTTGGTGGTGTTCAAGACCCAACTGAACAAGTCCTGAGCATCTTGGTCTAACTAGACCTACTGTGACCAAGGGGTTAGACTGGATGACCTCCAGAGGTCCTTCTCAGACTAAGTTGTTGTATGATTCTACAAGAGGAAAGGATCTTAAAACAGAGGGGAAAAAAAAAAAATACAGAAAAATCCATGCTACTGATCCATCATTTGGTTTCTTTTGTTGGTTTTTTTGGTTTGTTTTTTTTTCCTTTTCCTCCAAGTCAGTATTGTTATACTAAACATTAGTCTGAGCCTTTATTATTAAATAAAACATTCCTTTATTCAAATGTAATGAAAAGCTCATTATGACTTTCCAGCTACCAGTGCAAACAGTGTACTTAGCCAAATGGTAATTGTATTGGTCTTCCTTCTATTCCAATACTGCTCTGAAACTTGTGTCCCTCAAATGAATAATTACCTACAAAATAATTAAATGTTGCTGATATGGTCTACTCATCCCACTTGTACATAGAAACAGCAAAGTCTGTCTTCCCTGAAATCTATCTCCGTCATGTTGGATAAGCTTACTGCCCATCACAGGGCTGGCATCGATCCCTACTCAATTACAGATGAACATAGCACCATATTAAAAGACAAATAAGGTTTAATTTTAATCACAGACAGCCTGTAAGTCCATGTTCCATTATAGATTAAAAGAACCAATTATTCTTAAAAGTAAAGATTTAATGAAAGACCTTACTAATATACAGACATATTGCTCCCTCTGCATTCTAAGTCAGACTCTGCAGTACTGGTTGAAATTGCTGCAAACAATCTAAGCAAGCCATGGGGATGCATCTTGGAGAAGAATGTTTTTTCTTCAAATCACAAATACACTTTCTCAACAGGGTTTCTTTTGTAAGATTTCTCTTTCAAAAGTGTGAAATCACAGACCATTTATAGACAACAAATTAACTCTGTGGCCAGAGTTTTATTGTCACTAAGACAGAGTAAATGCAAAATAATTGCATTGAAGCAGACAGAAATTCCAGACTAATGACACCAAATGCTGCTGAAATCACTTTATCCCAGATTCAGAAAGGTAGTTAGGAGCCTAATTCTCATTTGAATTCAATGGGAGTTAGGCACCTACACATCTCCGAATCTAGACATTATAGTCTTCCATCTGTAACAACAGGAGTTGGCTTGCATAATTAACTCAAGAATCTAGGTCATCAGAATTCTTATTTTCTTGCTATTCATTCTTTAGTACTAGCTTCCAATCTTCCTTGTTTATTGAGTTACTATAATGTTTGTGAGACTGTGAACTAATAAAAATGTAGCTATAGAATGCTGTTGATACTAGCTCTGAGAATGTGAAGAGATAAATGTGTATTTTTAGAGAGACATCTACTCACTGAATAATCAATGGTGTTGGTTAGTGCTATGAATGCAATTCCACTTGTACTGAGAAAGCACAAGAAGTCATATATGCACAAACATAACATCTCACTTTTTAAAGCTATTTTCATATAATGCCATGCTTTTGTTTAGGAATTTTATGTATACTGTTCAATCCGAAATGCTTTAATGCATGGTAAATTCTCGTCTTGATTTTCTAAATTTAAACCTACCTTCTTTAGAAGGGTTAAAATGAGAGCATTATTTACCAACATGGACATTGTTATATCAATCTTACAACTACCATTCACAATTAATAAAATAATTAATACCAGGACTCACTTTTCTATGAAATACCAGTACTTTATCTGCCCCCCTAATCTGAGGAAAAGTGTACCAAATACAATACTAATTAAGTCTGCAGAACGAGAACCTTGGAAAAAAAAATGCAGGTGTTTCTCAAACATTTTAAGGATCTTATATCAAAAGGTCATGAAGACTCCTGATGATGATAGACAAAAGAGTTGGGAAACCTTCTCAGCTACTTCCAGTCAGTCCTTCTTGGTTTTATCTTGCTAAATTCCTTTTGTTTCTGTCCTCACTGATCCCTGAAGGGAAAAAATCTCAGGCTTCTTTACACTTGTTAGATATTCACGAAGAGAGTATAGGAAAACAGCAGCTAGTGCTACAACGGAAAACAGCAAATCATAACGAAGGTGCAATGCAAAAATTCAGCTTAAGAAAAAAGCAAGTGCGTTCATTTTTCAGCTGGGATTCTACACAGTTTCTCATACACACACATACATACACAGAATTAACAGAAACTAGTAACTGCATCTACCAGGCTTAGGGATAATCAGGCTTGTGCAGAATCGAGTCCTTATTTTCAGGCTAGAATCCTATTTATTTTTTATGTTCTTTTAAATACAACAAATTCCAATTTTTAAGTAAACCACCAAATTCTTCCAACATGTTCTGCATAATTTTTTCTTGTGACATAGCTTAAAAGACACACAAAATCAAGACTTTGTAAAATGCCTGCACAGAAAACCTATGAAAACAAGATAAAATATGATCCACATGGAAACTCCTGTGTTAGCATATCATTCATTAGCAATAGATGGATAGAACAGGTTTTTTAACAGAAGTAACAGGTTTCACAAAAATATTTAGAACATGCAAAGGTACAGATCATTCTTTAGCTGATCTAATATCAGTTCACGTCAAGGCCTGGATTACTGGACAAACTATGATTTTAAGATCAACACAATTATTTTATTATACTGGATTTTAGAAATGTAGAAACAATCTATTGCTTTCAAACATCAAACATATTGTACATTAAATTTATCATCACTTGATTTTGGAAACTGTCTAATTCATTGCTGTCTATTCTAAATTCTGTCAGTGACTTCTATAAAGAAGAAATACTTTTATACACAAGAAAAATTAGGGAACATATCCAGTACATCCAAAACCCACTTATGTACTTGCTATGCATTCAAAAGTTAAGACTTGTGCATTGAAAATGTAAGCTGATAGCTCACACTGAAAGTCACCTGCTATATTCTTATTCTAGAAGAATTTCATGGGTTTTTTACAGATTCAAGGCCTCACTAACGTGTTTTTAGAAGAAAACTAGCTAAGTAGCTGGCCATATTGTCTACTAAATCCTCATCTGTATTTCACCTCTGTAAGCAAAACACTCTTCAAAATCTGCACTTTTGGGTGCTATATTAAACTATCATAAAATGAATCTTTATAGAGCCCGCTGAGTAAGTTTCATATTCTATGCCATATTTAGCCAGAGATGGTCTGAATTAAGGTATTTTGCAAAAGTGCTAGTCCTCTCTCCCAATTTGTATTTTCAGCAGTGACAAATAAGATTTTATGTTATTAGCTATCATGAAAACTGATACAATATTTTATGCAGACTAATAGATGTCTTTATTCCCACTGTGAATAACAGCACTGAGACATTTACAACAGATTGTTGTTGTCACAGATGGTAATTAGGTGCTTGATTCTGTCATGGCCTTTCACAAGGTCTTAGATACCTCAAATTTATGTTCTGGTACATATATATATATATTATTTTTGGAAAAATTTTACAGGCATGGTACTGTAATATGTAGAGATATGCATATATGAACTTTCCTTTGAACAATACCTCAATATAAAAACCAGTGCACTCAAAGTCTGAAATACTTAATAAAAACGGCCAGTTTTTATAAGCATCATTTTGAAATTAACTGAGTAATTTTGGCTGCATAATCATACCCCTGAAGGGATGCAATAAAATATAAATTTAATCAAATACATTTTTAGAACAGGCTTCAAGCTAGTGCATGTACAATTTTGACCCAAATATCTAGTCATGAGTATAATATCAGACCTTTAATTATAATTTCTATTATAATTGTTCTATTGAAGAAAATGTAGCCAGTGCACTTACCTGCAATTATGCGCACATAGTCTGTGGAAAGAGTAGATAAAGACTCTCCTGTGAACTGTCACTTGCTGAGCTAATTCACCCAACTGGTTTAATTTCATTTGCCCTCAGTCTGTCGTTACAGTGATTACATCTAAATGAAAAGACAAGGAAACACCAAAATGAAAAAAAATCACTGGATTTATTATTTAAATTTTCAATTTGACTTTCATTCTTGAACAATCAGAAAGTCAGGGTCACAGAAAGCATGTTGTAAGAAAAATTGTTTTGTACACTTTCTGATGATAGCACATATGAATATCTTATCTAATTGCTAAAATGTATGGCCTCTCCGAGACTCATTACAATGTGCACCTGGTGTTCTGTGATAGGTGCCCTGTATTTTACTTCTAATGTATTGTGATTTATAAACCCATAAAGAAAAGGCTTTTCTGGAATATCTACTGTACCATTGCAGACTGTTCTTCAGAGCTAAATACTCTTTTTAGGCTGAAATTTAAAAAAGTTTTCTGTGACACTATGATCTAAAGCAATATGCAAATGTTTATTTGAAATATTCATATGCTTAGATATACATTACATTATTATATCATCATCTTCTAGTAAGAACAACTTTTATTGCAATGTAGCATCCACACTGCACTGTGGAGCATGCACTGCAGGATCTGTTACCAATATCTGAAGAATAGTAGAAAGCTTTGTACAGCATGGATGTGTAGATTCAACAAGCCCACATGTCCATCCCTATGAGGCCCTTTTTATAGAAAGGATTTGATCCTGGAGGTAACTCGGTCTCTTATATTGTATGTATTATGAGGTAACAGTACTATCTTTTCACACAGTACACCATTTTTTAATGACAGATGCTATAAACACACTAAAGCTATTCCAGAAATAAAGTAGGCATAATACTTCTATCAAATGGCCCAGGACTCCCCTCCTCCCATCTAATCCATAATTTAGGTACTTCTCTGGGAAATATCAACTCCCTGTCACATTTTATAGTTGCTTCATATTGCTTCAAATTGTCCTTTAATAAGTTATATAATACAATTCAAGCCAGTATAAAATGGTCAAAAATTTTCTTCCAGTAAATTCCAAGCTACACAGTGTAATTTACTGTCAGATATAATGTCAATTCTTTTGAGCATAAGCCCTACATGGAATGTTACACGGAGTCTGCTCTTCCTCGCAAAATCTATCTTGACCTTGAAAACTAAAAAGTTTTTACCTTAGTCTGCTGGGGAAATAGTAATATTAAATGCTAGACTACTAAAAAGTACCATAAAATAAATTTTAACCCAAAGCAAACAAAAAAAAAAAAAAAAAAAGGAATTTTTTTCTTCATATAGATAGTGAAATACTTCTATGTAAAGCTTCCCCAAAGGAGACAAAGTAAAATTATGAAAATGATAAAGAGATTAAATGATAAAAGACGTTTTAGAAAATAAGAAAAATGTCTCTAATCCAAAATAGTATTATTGTATGTATGATGCCCAGTATTAATTATTGCAGCAGTACTGCACGCTCACTGCTGCACTTTGAGGTATCCATTAACTTCAATGGGATAACCAACACAAAGTTAACTATTACCACAGGTCTTTGAGGCAGTAGTTCTTCCCAGTAAATTGCAAACATACTTTTTACTCTATCAATTACTCCTTACCTGTAAAAGAGGGGCGGGGGGTAATTAAGCCATGTATCAATAATTTAATTAATTCATTCAATTGATCAGATACATAAGCATGAAATAAAGGAAAAAAACTAGAAAAATACAAGCATACTCAGTCACGCTGGTGTCTCAGGCAAAACAGTGCTGAATGTAAGGGTTTTTTTTCACCATGTGACTATCTATATGGTCTCCCCATATTGCTGCCACTACACACTCAATTGCTATGGGTTGGTTTCTTTCCCTGAGGCTGTTGATACATTTATAATAAGCATGGTCTAACTACAAACCAGTGAATCCCACTCCCTTGGTGATTTTATCTTAGAAAATGTTAGGAAAAAATATCAAATATCTTATTTAAAAAAAAAAAAAAAAACCAAAACCAGAGATGTTTGGCTCAGTTTCTGACAAATCTGTTTTGCAGTTAGGAACCAGCTTGATCATGCAGATGTCTAGCTAACACTCCTTTATATTCTTTACATAGGAATTTAAGAAGTCCATAGCCATTTACAAGAGTCTGTTTAAATATTTTGGGCACTGAGTTTTTTTGCTTTCTGCATTCATTCAAACATTCATACATGCTTACTTCTGATAATGCCATGAATTGTATGTAAAACTTGATACATACATATTTCAATGTACAGTGCTAGAATTTAGTCTTGTACTGTCTTTGTTCATGTAACTTCAGTTTTGGAAACAGAGATAAAAATACTTTCCAAGGCCAAGGCATACTACTGAAAAACTACAAAGCAACAAAACATCTTTGCAGACTACTACAAATGCATACAGCATAATGACTTTAATGAAGATATGTCTACTGTCATAGAAGTATTCAAAAGGCTTACCTCTTTATTTAGATAACAAACAATATGTGCAAGAGCAACAATATCTTAAGGTAGATGCCTGTCAAACGTTTTATCTTTAAAAATACTAACACTCAGCACATCATTAGTGCAAATCATGATGTTAACTACAACAATATGATACCTATTTGCCAAATATTTAATGACTTAAATTGAAATCTGGCCAATAAGTTGAGGCTAAATTTCTTACTTCAGAAAAATATATCATGATTTTTAAAGACATGCATGATCAACATCTGTCTTCATATTAGGGCATTACTTCAGACATGACTCAAAATGAAAAGCATCAACTACTGGGGTCATCAAAACTCATGGAACAAGAATAGCTTTATGGAGCTAAATGACTCCTTTTGCATGAATGTTATAGTAATGTTCTCTGGCTTTTTTATTACTATTATTATTATTTTATTTTTATTCCATAACCATTACACTGACAAGTTACACAGTTGAAACTATAACTGTGATTACAGTATACTTGAGTTACGTCATCTTGGATGAACAGATTTTTTTTCTACAACAGTTCAAATTAGTAGCACATCTGGCCACTTATCTCTTCTCCTAACAGTGACCAAGAAAGAAATATATGTTAAAGAAACATATCTACTTAAAGGTACTTAACTGGTCACAAAATTTTCTGAACTGTCAATATTGGGGAAAAAAGCCTTATTGTAAGGCTGAGAGGACATGTTATTTGCTCTGCAAATCAGAGTACTCAAACTGATCACTGATCCCACATACACATAAAAAATACAAGACAGTCTTGCATGTATTTTTTCTGCATGTGCAGAAAGGGAAAGTTTTGTCTAATACCCCCCTGGGCTCTTGCTGTTTTAGACAGCAAATCTGGTAAGAAGGATAGCCTTATGTACCAAATATTACATACCATGTCATTCTCCTCTCCATTTCAAGAGAGGAGAATGAAACCTCAAGAAATGGATGACAAAAGATTCTTTGCCTTGAAAATGGTATCCATTTTGTAATAACAGTATGAGTCAAAAACATAGACTTTCAATTATGGGGACAAGACACAGCAGCATATCCACCATCACCTACTAAGAAAGCACATAGAAACATGATCTTTGGAGTTTTGGTAGAAAAATACCACATAACAGCCTACTAAGAAATGTTAAGCCTCCTTTCTATGAAAGCAGAAGTTGCATTTATATAAAATCAGATATAACTAGTAGCTGCAGAGGTGGAGAAAGCTCAACAATGTTATTAGCATTTCTGAACGTTACCAACATTAACAAATTCAAATATTTATGAGGAAGAATATAGGGGGAAAATGTCTGCTAGTGTGCTGCTTATGACACACAGAGCATAGATCCATAGGAGACAACAGAATATTAGAAATTCAAAGACTGCCAGTGCCTGACAATAACATAAACAAAGATTTACAAGAAAGAAGTCGAATCCGTACTACATAATAAACATATTTACCTCTCTCAGGCTTAGAGTTATTGCTACTGAAAGACTGAAAAATAACTGAGTTCCTGAGATAAGCTAGAAGGTTTGGTCATTTCTTCTGTAAAATTTGTAAATCCAAAGAATTTCACACACACTCTCACCTTTTTTGATTTTTTTTATTGTTGTTCTTGCTTTTGTTTGTTGTTGTTGATAAAAGAAAAGGCTAGCAGTTTATCTACAGCAAGAATTTACAGCTGTAGCAACACTTCTAGGTCACCAGCTTCAGCTAGCCAGGCTGACACAATAAAGTTCTGAATGCCAAAAGCATCAAATCCAGAAATTCCCTTATTTAAAAAAAAAGAATAATAATAATAAAAAAAGAAATTAAAAAAAAAGAAAGAGAAAAAAAAGGGGAGGGGGGCAAAAATGATCATCTTCTATTTCAGTGACAATTCCTTTAGCAATCAGACTATAAATTTTGCAGTAGTAGGAGGTCCATCCTTTTTTGAAACCTTCACAATACACTGAAAATTCATGAAGATTTACTGGGAGAGAAAGAGAGAAGCTGTCAGAGTGCAAACATATTTTCAGTCTACAGTGCCTTCACTTGGGAAGCTTGACAGGCTGTGGTCCACATTCAAGGTTTGGAGAGTCAATACAGATTTTGAAAAGAGAGAGCAATCCCTTGTCTTCAATAAAAAACTGTGATTACATCTAGGAGACAATTGAAGCCCTGAGTCCCAAAGGAAAGGTGGTTCATCACTGCAATCTGGAAGAAGGCCACTGTGGTTCACCAAGGGGCAGAGTAGAAAAGAAACTCCAGGTCTACTGAGGGGATTAAGAGCTACTACTAAGATTTAGGCAGGTCCCCCAACAGCATGGAAGATATTCTGTGTCCAGACATTAAACATATAAAAGATGGGTACCACATGGATAAGCTTTGAAATATCTCAGTCCTTTATTTAGGCGGTTGAGTTTTAATTCATTTATGGAAAACAGAAATTTAATAATGGAGACTTCTTGGTCTAGCCACCAAAGATGAAACGACTTCTAGAAGCATAAGTATCACAAATGCAAACTACAAATGTACACTTTTAATATTGCAAGTGATTAACCTCTCTAGCAGTTTATTGAGTGGTATAGTACACTTACAAACTCTGGACATTTTAAAATTCAGAATTAGATTTTGATCAAAGCACAGCTCTAGATCAAAAAGGAAGTCCCATGATTGTGGTATGCAGGATGACAACTGTTGAAGGATCACCTTGTTGGTCATTCAGGAATTTTTATTAAACAAATTCAAAATTGATCTACATGGGAGACCATTTGGAATACATCCGTGCAAACAACTGACTAAAAAACTATAGTCACTGCACAAATTCAGCTTAAACTTAGTCAGCTAGTGAGCTTCAGTAGCACTCTGAAATGATAAGCTGCAAATGAGACAAATAGGAATGAAAATTCCTAAGAAATGGTTTATTTTTTCCCAACTCAGTCCAGTAACAAGGAGGTGATTCAATTTATTCAGCAGATGGCTCAGATGTAAAAACAGCTTGGTAGAAGCAGGACAAGGCTAATTAGAGCATTATGCCTGCCCCTTTTCTTCTTTGCTTTAATTCCCAGATCATTCCCTCCTCTCTCCCATAGAGTGCATCCAGCCTCTCCATTTCTCGCTAGAACATCATCTTATACCACGTTAGCAATGCTCTTTTGCAGCAGCATACAGTGCTGAACTCCTACAGAATAAGCAAGAGATTTCAGCTAAAAAGGAAGCCAGGAGGTAGTGTTTCCCTCAAGTGTGCTACACTTTTCCGTCACTCTCAGGGAAACTGCTCTTTTGCTATATTCTCAGCTGTTGAAGTTAAAAGCACCTGTAAATACCCTATGAATGTCCATGTAGACTGATGTTTGTGTTTGTATGAACTGCTACCTAAATCAAAATCATGCAAACACATGAGATAAGATTGAAGGCCTTAGACTTCACACATCTACTAAGTTTAGACTATCAGAAAGCTTTGTGATCTCACAATATAAGTAGTGTCTCCATATGGAAAACCAGAAAGCTATTAGGCACAGCTGTCTATGGAGAGCCGATGCAAGATTCAGTCCCTCGTGCAGCTGTTACATTATCAAGGGCATATGATTTGCCAGCCTGAGGAGCCGTACACTTACGCTGCCCCCATAGTGTATTAAGACATGCTTAACCATATCATTCTCTTTATACAGGAGCTAGCTGACAGTTGTTCAAATACACTCTCGTTAATCTAGGATGAGACTTCTCTTCCCTGCCCAGTATTGCTTCATCCATTTTGTGTTCGTCATGGAGACTTTTCTGCCTACAAACCACAAGATATTTGCATTGGAATGAATAAGGTTATTGACATCCACAAGGTTGCAAGTCTGTAGCAGAGAACAGGAAAACCATTTTGTCCTGTGGTACAAGTCAAATTCATACAGGCAGCTAACACTGTCTTGCTCTGAGCTTTTTTTTTTAATGCTATCAGGAAAAAAAAAAAATCATATCTATGTGAATGAATAACTGGGTCTCTGTTTCACAAACAGATCATGTTACTATACATGTTAGGAACTACCTCTCACCTCATGCAGAAATATAGAAAACATGAACCCTAGGACAACCTAATAATTTCTTTCTTTGCTCATATAATTTCAAGTAAGTGTGATGGCTAATTTTGTTTCTTGTCTAAAACTATATCAAGGAAACGGATGTGAATCCTTTGTACAAATCCTTTATATTTAAGATAATCTAAAAGTCTGTTGCTCAAAAAGACTGCCACCAACACTACCTTAGCATAACGTAAATGAGGACAAGAATACACCAGGGTTATTTACCGCTGTCTTTTTATTTTTTTTCAACAGAAAGTATTACAATCACATCTGTGTTAAGCCATTGTGAGATATGCAGTCTTATGAGTCCTAATTTTTTTTCTTTTTTTTTTTTTTACATGTTTTACTTTTCTTGGCAGACATATTGGTGAGATTGTGGCTGTAAATTAAAGTATGTTCATGGAAAGCAAGAAGGAATTTGAGCTGAACTCATTTCAGAGAATTTGTGGAGTTTATTTTTTTAATTAAAACAATGTTCTGTTTCAAAGACATAAGGCTTGTTGTTAGTTACCTAGGTGTGAACTTAGAGTAATTGCACTGGCATTACTTTAATAACTCTACATTTATACCCAAGGAACAGAGAGTAAAATTCATAATTCATACTTTTTTTCTGACGTGGTATATCAGACGGACAGAAACAACTAAGAGCTAAGTCTCAATGGTCAAGAATTTCTGATCTAGCAGAATTAAGTAAGCTTTTCCATGAGGCGCTATATGAACGCAGAAGTCATTTAAAGAGTTGAAGAAAAATGTTAGGCCTAACATTAAGGGACCAAAGGTTATTTGTGGAAAGCTTCTAAATCTATTTCTGGGAATGGAATATTGACAGAGACGCAGACTTGAGGTGTCTCTTAAGTAATAACAGAATTTAAAAGACCAATAACAACCCAAAGCCTACATATTGTCACAGGAATAAAAGCCTTCCCAAGCTGTGAAGGGAAAATACAATTGTGATGCCCCTTCTGGATTTCTGAAGTGCAGATACACAACCGCATTGGCTACACATTAAGAGACCATCAGTAAAGCTGGAGAAAACAACTGGGAAGCAGAATACCCAGATTCTAATAACATTTCAGTATGAAACATGAATTTAATGTGGCACACTAAAACAATCACATTTAGTGATTTTTTTAGAAAGCAGGGTTAAAACAGTATTTATTACCGATTATGAGACCGAACTCCAAGTAGACCTATACTAACAAATTAAGTTTTTTAAATTTTGGGTTTGTTTTGTTTTGTTTTTTAAAAGTCTCTTGAAAGTAAATGCAGTTAGAGCTCAAAATTTCCACAGCATCATGAAACAGTAATTTGGAGGTACAGAAGCCAGACATATATTACCTATCTGGACAAATACTTTTTAGTAGGAGAAATTACTAAGATATAGAAGTTAGCAAAGTAAAGACAAGACCTTCAGATTTCTCTACACTGCGCTCCTCCACAGACACTCATATGATACAGTGGCTGAATACAGGCACAATAATAAAGAACAGCACATACGTAGTTTTCAATCATTCTGATCCTTTGGAACCTAAGGATCATGAGGAAGGATAAACAGATATCTTCCCGTTTCTTAATCAAGCTGTTCCTAACTTAATAAGATTGAACCCTAAGAAATATTTTTCTTTTTGTCCCTTGAAAACATGCAAGTGTTGAAAATATTCTAGTTGGCTTAAACATAACCAAGCCCCTGCAGAAATTAAAGGGTGACAGACAAACAGAAGTTAGTGTAACTGGGACAGTGAAATAATCAAGTCAATAGCTGAAACAAGGTATACAGTAATGTGAAATAGTAGTATTGTAAAGATGTTTCAACATAATTTTCTGTAAAACTTCAACCATCATATTTAGCAAATGTATTGTTATTCACATTCAATGTTTAAGTTGCAGCCACGCTCAGCCAGATCAAGGGTTTTGCACATAATCTGAAAACATATATAATAATCTATATATAACATATATAATAACCTGAAGAGATCAGTCAGCTTTATCTTATTTTACATCAAATAATATAGCTTCCAGCAGTGAATGTACTAGCATACTGGTTTTAGGCAAGCAAACTGTGAAAACCACCATGCAAACGGAGTGAGTTTTGTACCATATTATTGTAAAAATTTTTGTAGAGAGCGGGCAATCAGTACAATACAATAATTTGAAGCTGAGATGTTTTAATCATGCCAACTGGGTTGTAGCACTAACTAGCAAAAGGGTGTCCCTATTAGTGTCTCTAACAGTAATTGTTATTTTAATTGGCTGAAATAAACTCTGCTGCTCCAGGCCAGTCATAAAACTGTATCGGTGTAGAGATTCTTTCCCTTCAGAAGGTAGAACTGAAATGAAAAACTTGCCCTTTGAATAAAAAAGGAGGTAAAATAGAATTGTTGCTAATTTTCATCAAGGTTGAATGTGGGGTAAAAACTAAAAAAAAAAAAAAAAAAACCAAACTAAAATAAAGTACAGTATCATAAATTTTCCTGGGTACTAAAGCTTTCTGGTAGTACACAATATTTTAATCATGTATCTGGCATGAAAATTCATGGAGAAAGGATGGTCTTGTAACTACTCCATCTGCTAGCCCTTCTGACAAGAATCCTATGTAGGTGATAATTATTAATAATAATTTGGGTGATTTAATATTTATTGGAAAAAGAGGATATTAAAAATAATTTTAGTAACTTACATTTTCCAAAATATTTTAACAATCACATCACATTGCAAATTTGTTGGATTTGTGATGTCATTTAAAAACAAACAAAAATGCTTCTTGATATCTTAACATGTGGAGTGTCAAAAAATCTATGCATAACTCACTTCACACTTTCAGTTCTAATCATTCAATATCATTAATTTGACCATTTTTCTGTGTCTGAATGCTTACTGAAAACTATTTTCTCAAGCTTTGTGTACATGAAAACAATCCTGCTTTCAGTTTTATGTATTCTGCTATGTGCTTCACCTTAGTCTTCATTTGCAACAGCAAATTTTTAGCATTCACTTAAGGCCGAACCAATATACAGATTTCGATACCTGAAACATGCAGAGGTAGAACCAAAGTGCCTAACAAGTTAATCTTAGAAATATTTACTTAAGTGTATATTTGCACCTGAATCAAGCATTATCAAAGTCTTCATTAGTTAAGAAAGAAATCAGTCCTTGGTGGTTATCTCATCTCTCTACCTACAACATGTCCACAAAATGGCTGTGGTCCTGTCTCCTTTAAGAAGCTAGAAACAGCACGCATACCCACTGCTTACCTGTAGGATGTGCTATAAAAAAAAAAAAAAAAAAAAAAAAAAAAAAAAAAAACAAAAAACTAATAGCTTTATTTAGAAAAACAGCTGGAGATGATGGTAGGAGTCATCCTTTACAGTCAGCAAGTCAATTACATCATTTTGTTGAGAATGGGCAGGTCTTCAGTTCAATTCTATCCTTCTGAAAGTACTTAGATCCCTATCTCATACCTCCCCAAGAGCATCCTAATTCCTGGGTGATAAGCTTTTGTGAGGGGTTGTTTTACCCCGCTCTTGAAACCAGATCACCAGTCAAATTAAAGACTCCTTACTGATCAGAAGAACATGAACCTATGAAACGAGTGAATTTAGACTTTGTAACAACAACTCATGTCCTTCCACTACAAAGTTTGGCTTCTTGTTGCATGGACTGAAACCTATTTCCTCTCCACTTGAAATGGACAGTGTCCTAGCAAAGGAAAACTTAATACAATGTTCAGCATTTTTTATTGGATATTTCAAGAAGCTCTCCACTCAGCAAGGTTGCTGCTGTGTATTCTATCCAAGGATGATTATCTCTCCCTAGAGATTTCTACAGTGCCTTAGGTTGTTATATCCATAGAGTTCTTTCAGTTTTCCAGCCTTTAAGTACTCTACCTATCCAAAGCCTGATTAGTCGGGTCCCTTGTAAGCAGTAGGCACCTTGTCATGTTGCAATTGCTTCGATGTTGAAAAGAGTTGGCATACATTAATTCTGGGTATGAGCAAATATACCAAAAGCAAAAAGGTATACAAAGTATTTTTGTCTCAAAGGCAAGGCAGAATTTAAGTGTTCCTCCTGCTCCTGTATCTAAAAAGCAATTGTTCACACTAACTTCTATATTTAACTCTGTCCTGGTTTTCTCTTTCTTGGGGAAGATGATATTGAAACACATGAAAGATTTTGGTTAACACTGAAAGAAAACTTGAGCTGACTGACTTACCTGTTGAGAGTAAAAGCTTTTGCTGCAGGAGATTGTAGCTGTACGAGGTCTCCTGCAGACTGAACCCTCCTGAAGGACTTCAGGACTTCCTGCTATTTCATTTGATATCTTCACCTCCCAATGCTTAATAACAGTGTTTTAAGGGATCTGTAAAGAAAAGAAAGTTGCCTTTTTAAAAAAAATGAAATAACTTTAGTAATGTCACCTTGCTGCTGATTGTGCTTGCCATATTTTAAAGTATAGAGTACACAAACTGTGCTTAGGCAACTAATAAAAATGGAAAACCAGGATTTCATCCAATGTTGAAACATAGGGCTTGTCATCAAGGAAACCAAAGTAGCATTTTACATTTTAAAGGGTTGAGCTTTGAGATAACTAGGGTTGAGTATCTTACACGTTATAAAAGGTTTTCACAGTAGTTACATTCTGGCTTTATGATACAACAGCAGTTGCTACTTAAAACTTCAAGTTTTGCCAGATTTTAGCAACAGTAGCAGCCCCAACTTATGTTTATCTCTTTTGTTTAGTGGACTTGACACATACATTTTGGCTCCATGCTTCCATTAAAAAAAAAAAAAAGAAAAAAAAAAAATTAATGCAAGAACAAATTAGTTTGAATCTATGGGAAAGACAAGACATACCATTTCTCTGATTACCAGTAAAAGGCCGCAAGCTTTGTATTGCCCAGACAGTGGAGGGTCTCAGTACTTGTCTGGGCTTGTTTAGCTCTGGGAGCAATTGCCTAGCAATTAGGTAATTGTCCCTTGAATTAGTTTTAGTTAGTTTTAATTTATATTATTCAGCATGAAGTGAATGAGCTATCATTCTAGCAAAGGTGTCCTGTGGAAGAGTACATAGGCAGTATGAACAGAGGCCCCAGGATATAAGCACATATCACAACGATCAGTCAATGATCAGTCTGGGAATACAACCTTGTTTTATTCCAGTGGAACCAGTTTTAGAGAAAACAAAGTAAACAAAAAGACTGAACAATGGAACCAATGGAAAGAAAAAAGTGCATAAGCAGATTATATTTTATAAAAACAAACCAAAATTCACCCTAAAACTGAGGAGGAGGAAGAAACTACCAACATCACATGGTTCCCAAAAGAAAGGAGAAAGAAACCTCTATCACTAGCATCACAGTCCTCCTGACAAAGGCCTCAGGATACTGACAGCTTTTTGTAACCCCTTCCTCCCCATGATGGGGGGTCAACCCTGGTACGCAGGGGGACATTAGAAGCGTGAGAATTACACCAAAGAAAAGTGGTAGGTACCAGAAGGTTTTTCTGTATAACCATTTTTAATTGCATTATTGAAGTTCTCCTGTGTTTATATGGACTATGAATATACACTATTGTAAACAGACTAACAATTTGGACTATTGGGCTGTTAAAACTTCAATTAGCCTAACTAAATTCTAATTCTTGCCTTCACATGTAAGGTGTGTCCCCCTTTCTGCCCATAACAAGATGTTGAACATGATGACCCATCAATTCCAGTGCAAGGTCTGATGACTCGGAAGGAAAGCTTTTCACATCTTTTTGTAATCTGTACAATTTTTCATTCTAAGCATTTATCTAATGGTATTTCAGGCATTCCTTATAATTATATTAAACAGAAATGATGGCTAATTGTCTTACACATGCCATTAACTCTACTAAGGTCACTGAAGATCTCCCTGCAAGTATAACAAACTGGTCACTAAGGTTTTGATTACAAATACTCAACAGGGTTTTTGGGGGCATAATTACAGAACACATCACATTTTGGAACTACAACATATAACAATTTGCGCTTGTTTTAAGAGAGATGGACGTGGTTATCTTGAGGTCACTGAGTGCCTTTGGTAAAAATTATCACAGTAGATGCAAATAGCAATGCCTACAGGTATATCTCTCAGTGCTTTCCACTACAAAGACACCTTTTCATTAGCTAATAACAACAGGTTGGTCTTCATCATGCAACTAAGGTTGTTCTTATGCTTAACTGCTTTCCTAGAATCCGGTATCCAAATGCTCACTACAAATCACAGAAGCTAAGGATTAAGTAATTGGCTATGCTGACCTAAAGTGTATTAAAACCTACCCATGGTATTTTTCACTTACACCACACATAATATATAGTCATTGTATATAACTGTAATCAGATGTCTAATATATTTCACACAGCACAGCCTTTTTTATTGTTTTCATTAATTATAAAAATAAAGATTTTCAGAGAATAATACCAATGAATAATACCAATGAGACCACTTCAGAAATAAATAAAATGACCAGTATTTAAAAGCCTGGATGTTACCTTGAGAAAAAAAAAAAAAACATGCAGACAAAAAAGGGGAAGACTCTTCCCCTTGCACGTACACTTTAAAACTATCTCTAAAATATTTTTCTCTCTAAGAGAAAGTCTTGAGAGACTGCTTTATATATTTTATCTTTTAGACATGTTTAATTACCTAGTTTTTAAGACAGTGTTCAGAGAAGTCAGCAGGCATATTTGCCCGTTTTCCTCAAATACTGGAGAAAACTCTTAGCTCGGATCCCATGGCGTGATATACCTTTTCTATGTGGAGTTCTGCTCATTTTAGCAGGATGTGTAGAGCAAAATCAATTGCCAAATAAATGCTTAAGAAATGCAACTTTCTGAAAAAGTCACCTGTCTGATTTCTGTTATTTACTACCAACAGCCCCCCAAAAAACCCTTGTCAAAGCTTACCCTAATATACTATTCTGAACAACAGATTTTCAGAAAATAGGTCTCCAGACAGAAAAAAACCCTGAATTTAAGTTATCCTGGTCCTCCTCATGGATGTTAATTTTTTAACCAGTGCTAATTCACCGTTTTTCATCTGGAGAAGCTTCTTTAGTATATAGTCAATGGTGCCATGTGGAAACATTAGGACCAGACATGGACGATTAATAACTGTGTAGAAAAGCTAATTTTTTCACTATAGACCACATAAATCTCTCTACTATGAGATGTCAGCTCTCCAGCCTGTAGCCTTTGTATAGTTTTTCTTAGGTGTTTGCTGCCTTTTCTCTCCCTTGAAGCACTCAGATAATAAGACACTAATTATGATGATATCCTAATTATCAGAGACCTGCAGCATTATAGAAAAGACTTAAGTTTATTCCCTTTGGGGATTTTAAAACTCAAAAAAACATTCTTACAGTCAAGTTATCTTGTCAATAAATAAATCAGGAATACTATTTGGAAGATGTTTTTTGAAAAAAAATCCTTTTTTTCAGCACAAAACTTTTATGTAAAACATTTTAAGTTATTGGTGAAAGAGGAAATTTTCTCCCTTGATAGTATCTTCATATGTCCATAAACAAACTACTTGAGAATATTTAAGTTGAAAGAAAATTCAGCAAAAGTATTAATTGTAAAATAACTTCTACATAACCTTAGGCTTATCTTAAGTTTGTCTCTATCTGGAAAAGTACTTAAGCATGTGCTTAAATCATACTGAAGTTACATTGTGGCTAAATATATGGTTGCACACTTGCTGAATGAACCTGTAAATCCCTAGTAACTGATACCAATTGGACAGATCTGAAGATGCACGAAAATAAATGGGGCTTTTTGCAGTCAGCACACCTCTATCACATACTCTATTAACCTGAAGTTATGAAATGCTAATATGAACTAAATTCTACCAGAATTACCCTACAAATTCTACTCCTTTCCCTTCTGTAAACAAAATCTCACTTTTTTTTTTCATTTAAGCAAGAACAATAGTAATATATGCATGTAAAACGTTAGTTTCCCAGAATCTATATTAAATTAAATATTGACTTACCAAGCACTGTGTCATTCATTATTTACTGTACTCAATCTGTGGGTTTTATTAAAAAATTGATAAGAATGGCTACTGGTAAAACCCCTACAGGTGAGCTCCCAAGCCAAGCCAATTACAAAATAAGCAAACCTATGCTTACTACGATAAAATGACAGTATTCGATTTTAGCAGTTGGTGATATTTTAAAAGGATGCTTTGAGACACTTACTTGAAATGAATGAGCTGCACAGTTTCATAAAAAAATTTAAGATTGCTTTTATTCTGTTATTTGCCAGACCTTTCTGTTCCCCTCTGCCCTTTTCTAAAAGCTGATTTCTCGTTTTATTAGAATGGTTTTTTTCGTGTATTTCAATAGTTCTCTTTCTACCCCTCACTCTCTCTATTTTGAAACAACTTGAATATATCTGAGAAGTGCTAGTCAGAGTACTACAGACCAATGTGCAAATAATTGTGAAAATGCTTTTAAGTGGAAAGAAAAGTTTTAGAAGGAAAAGGACATTTCCAGCTACCTGTTTCATTGTTGCTTCAAAAATCCTATTTGGTCTAATGGTTAGAATGTTATACTGAGTGCAGGAATGAGTTTTGCATGCAATTTATTACGTGTGCAATTCTATGGATACAGAGTTCAGGCCTGCATAAGTTTCAAGATGTCTTCAGATAGAAAGTCTAATTCACATACACAATGTCCCTTATTCAGATTCCCCATTAAACCCTAAGTAGTGTACATTAAAGGAATGATCAAAAGCATTCTCAGTATTGTGAATTTTAAAAAAAAAAAAGCACCCTTTCAGCAAGGAAATAAGAGGTACAGCATGATTCCAGCAAGCATACTTTTTTTTTTTTTTTTTAGTTAATAGCTATTTTTAAAAGTTACGGGGGAAGACAATACTGTGTTGCATCGTACACCTCCCCTTCCCCCCAGCCTTCATTTCTTTAATGTTGTTCAAGCCTGTGGTTGCCTTCAAACAGGGATGCACTTCACCTCATTTTTATCCCCAGAATAGGCCAATAACTTTTGAATATAAAGAACTTGTAAATCACACAGAAAAAATAATTGCAGCCACAGGGGTTAATTGGTCACATCCTTGCTTTCGAAGACTACAGCTAGTTTTAAAAAAGAAAATTAAAGTTCATAAAACTTAACTACTAAGAAGGTTCTGAGCAGAGAGAGCTTATAAGACCTTTAACCCAAACAAACCCAATGCTTGTAATATACACATGCATGCACTGAAACATCTCAGGGGAAAACCACCTTAATTCATTTAATTATTAGAGCACTCCTCAAATGTCAGCCTCTAGCTCTATCACTGGTAGTTTTTGATGGGAAGAAAGGGACCTTCATTCTCAAACAGGTTCTTGTTAGAGCAAAGATCCATAGTGAAAACACCAGTCAAGATCATAGAATCATAGAACCATTTGTATTCGAAGGTACCTTTAAATGTCACCTAGTTCCACCCCCTCTGCCACGGGCAGGGACACCTTCCACTAGACCAGGTTGCTCAAAGGCCCATCCAACCTGGCCTGCAACACTGCCAGGGACGGGGCATCCACAACCTCTCTGGGCAACCTGTTCCTGTGTCTCACCACCCTCACAGTAAAGAACTTCTTCCTTACATCTCATCTAAATCTACCCTCTTTCAGTTTAAAGCCATTACGCCTTGTCCTATCACTACATGCCCTTGTAAAAAGTCCCTCCCTGGCTTGCCTGTAGGCCCCCTTTAGGTACTGGAAGGCTGCTATAAAGTCTCCCCGGAGCCTTCTCTTCTCCAGGCTGAACAACCCCAACTCTCTCAGCCTGTCCTCATAGGGGAGGTGCTCCAGCCCTCTGATCATCTTCATGGCCCTCCTCTGGACTCGCTCCAACAGGTTCATGTCCTTCTTATGTTGGGGGACCCCAGAGCTGAACACAGTACTGCAGGTGGGGTCTCATGAGAGCAGAGCAGAGGGGGAGAATCACCTCCCCTGACCTACTGGTCACACTGCTTCTGATGCAGCCCTGCATTTGTCAGGCACAATTTGCCCTTAGTGAAGCCATGCTGGCTGTCGCCAATCACCTCCTTATTTTCCACGTGCCTCAGCATAGTTTCCAGGAGGATCCGCTCCATGACCTTGCCAGGCACAGAGGTGAGGCTGACTGGCCTGTAGTTCCCTGGGTCTTCTTTTTTTCCCTTTTTAAAAAAGGGGGTTATGTTTTGCCTTTTCCAGTCAGTGGGAACTTCCCTGGACAGCCACAACTTCTCAAACAGGATGGAGAGTGGCTCAGCCACTTCATCCACCAGTTCCCTCAGGACCCACGGATGTATCTCATCAGGTCCTATTGACTTGTGCGCCTTCAGGTTCCTTAGACAGCCTCCACCCTGATCTTCTCCTACTGTCAGCAGTTCTTCATTCTCCTGGTCCCTGCCTTTGCCTTCTGCGTCTTGGGTGGTGTGGCTGGAGCACTTACCGATGAAGACTGAGGCAAAAAGTCATTGAGTACCTCAGCCTTCTCCATGTCCTGGGTAACCAGGTCCCCTGTTTCCTTCCAGAGAGGGCCCACGTTTTCCCTAATCTTCCTTTTATCACTGATGTACCTATAGAAGCTTTTCTTGTTGCCCCTGGTGTCCCTGGCCAGATTTAATTCTGTCAGGACTTTGGCTTTCCTAACCTGATCCCTGGCTGCTCGGACAGTTTCTCTGTATTCCTGCCAGGCTACCTGTCCTTGCTTCTACACTTTGTAGGCTTCCTTTTTGTGTTTGAGTTTGTCCAGGAGCTCCTTGGTCATCCACGCAGGCCTCCTGGCATTTTTGCCTGACTTCCTCTTTGTTGGGATGCATCGCTCCTGAGCTTGGAGGAGGTGATCCTTGAACATCAACCAGCTTTCTTGGGTCCCTCTTCCCTCCAGGGCTGTATCCTATGGTACTCTACCAAGCAGATGCCTGAAGAGGCCAAAGCCTGCTCTCCTGAAGTCCAGGGTAGCGAGCTTGCTGCACGCCCTCCTCGCTGCCCTAAGGACCTTGAACTCCGCCATTTCATGGTCACTGCAGCCAAGGCTGCCCTTGAGCTTCGCATTTCCCACCAGCACCTCCTTGTTGGTGAGAACAAGGTCCAGCATAGCACCTCTCCTCGTTAGCTCCTCTCCTCACTTGGAGAAGGAAGTTGTCATCAATACATTCTAGGAACCTCCTGGATTGCTTATGCCCTGCTGTGTTGTCCCTCCAACAGATACCAGGGTGGTTGAAGTCCCCATGAGGACCAGGGCTTCTGAACATGAGGCTCCTCCTATCTGTCTATAGAGGACCTTATCCGCTCGGTCTTCCTGGTCGGGTGGCCTGTAGAGACCCCCACTCTAATATCACCTCCCTTTAATCCTGACCCACAGGCGCTCGGTCGGCTCCTCATCCATCCCCAGGCAGAGCTCCATGCACTCCAGCTGGTCGTTGACATAGAGGGTGACGCCCCCTCCTTGTCTTCCCTGCCTGTCCTTCCCAAAGAGCCTGTACCCTTCCATTCCAACACTCCAGTCATAGGAGCCATCCCACCACGTCTCTGTGAGGTCAGTAAGATCACAGCCCTGCAGGTGTGTGCATGTCTCTAACTCCTCTTGTTTATTGCCCATGCTATGTGCATTTGTATGGAGGCATTTAAGTTGGGCCCATGCAGTGCATGGGCCCAAAATGCTACCAAGAAGTGGTAGCATTGTATTAAAAAAAAGTATATGCCAAAGAGCTTGGGAGGCAGGGGGTGAGGGAGTGCGGACACACGACACAAAGTTCATCATTAAGTGAAAAGGTCCCCTTCCTGAGTTGCTGCTTTACTCTTGGAACAAGTCTGATCTGAAAAACTCTGTTTGCTTGGGCATAAAAATTTGCTTAAGCTTTGCAGAGATCTAGATGAAAGCAAACAGCATGAGAAGGAAAGTTCATGATTTTTCATTATATTTGGATACACTATTAATAAAGATTTCTCTACAGAAAATCCTCAGCAACATCATATCTATCAATACCAGCACTCAAACATTAAAGCTATCAACAATAAAACAGTGATCATAATCTTACACCTGCATATAAAGAGCTTATGGGCTTTTATTTGATAATGAGTTGCAGAGGTGGTGTGGAACTGCAAAAAATATATCTCTAGGAGACAGGGTAAGAATTAACATACCTATAATCATAACTGGTGGTGGAGGTGGTGGCTCTTTTTTTAATCAGAGTGCATAGGAAAGAAAGAAAACAGAGCCTCACATACAAGTACAGACCCTACTTAAATATTAATACTGAGTCTTGATGTGAAGTGGACAAGATCAAAGATATGAATTTTAATAACTGCTCAGTTAATTTTAGAATATTTTGCTAAGTTCAATATTATTTACCATGCTAACATCTTACAACAGGGAGATGAGGGCTAGAGCTAGGCCTCATTCTTGTACCAACACGAAATCTACATTTTAATTTTTTTAAGCCTGAAAAAAAGAAGAGGAAAACTCAAAACAATCCTTTCAAAATTTGAACATTTCAGTTTAACCTTTGTGCTCTTATTTTAAAACATCCACAGGAGTGATGTTCTTTAGAAGTAATGCAGAGATTTTATAAAATATAATTAAATCTTCATTAAACCTGAAGAAATTACCTAACTTAATACTGAAGTGTAGTGAAAGGATGGGCATAAACGTGAATGTTGTTAACAGGAACTGGGAACGTTTGGAAGCATTCTAGACTCAATGTACTACAGAAAAAACCAAGGCTGAATCCTCTTCCTGTTTTATTTCTTTTTGCTTGGAAGAAGCACTCTTTCCTAAGGAATTTTTCCTCCAAACATTTCAGAAGCCCGAAGAAGCTATCCAACGTCTTTCTGTTCTTTAGGAGAGATCCACAGACAGGGGAACTCACATGCTGATCTGTTGGTGCACGTTGTCTCCTTCACACTAATCTGTCTGAAATGCCATTTTAGAGATTGGGAAGCTTCCAAATTAAATGCATGGAAGTTTCATATTAGGAATTATTAAGATATGAAGCAAATGTTTTGGAAATAAAATGCTACTTAGCAGTTTGCAAAATAATTGGATTCTATAATCATTGTGGAAAAATGATTAGCTTTTAAATTCTTTAAAATACATGCACAAACAAACAGCACATGTTTCTTATATTATGAAAAGGACATCCTTTACACACATTTTAAAATATACATCTGACACATAGTAGTATATTGTGTTTAAAGCTCTGGGGCTCGGATTTCAATTTTTTTAAAGGTTTTATAAAGATCTGAAACCTTTTAAATAAAATTTCTTTAAATGAAAATAAATGAAAGAATTAGTCACAGACAGCAAATGAAAACACAATCATTCAGCTGACATTGTTAGTAAAATTTACGTTTATTTGAATGGTATCCCATGTGTTTCCTACAGATGGGTGCTTTGAGAAAAGATCACAATGAATTCTTACATCATTCAGAATTATCACACCCCAAAATCTCACACCCTGAGCAGAGACCCAGGTAAGAATGCATGTTGAGTAAGTAGGTAAGGCTTGGTTCCTTCTATAAATATTTCCTTCACAGTATTCCTGTAAATCTTATCACCTGGCTTTAGCTCACACTAAATACTACTTGGTGGTTTTTCCCTCCCTTTTAGATCACAGCTTGAAGCCAGGTTTTGCAGAAAGGGTCTTGAAAACACTAAGCAGGCTACACTTTCCTTTAAGAATGATTGCTCTCTCTATTTGCAGTTCAAATACTCATCTAAGGTGAGACAGAGAAGGCTGGGTTTTGTTTCCTTCCTCATGTCAGAGGATTTAAAACCTCAAATTCTTCCCACTGGAGTTGCCCTAGGCACAAAGTTATAGGAATCTGAAATATTTTCAAGTGTGCCTAAGAGAATATACGATGAGCAGTGCCATTCAGAGCACAGTAGTAACAAAAAAAATTAACTACTGTATTTTACCACATAGTGGTAAAAAAATCCTTAATTTTGGGCTTGTACCAGTATCATGAATATTTTACCATTTAGATTTGAAATTGTGTTGTTCATATTTTAAATCAAGTCTAAAAGAAAAGCCACTGACAATACACAATTGTTCTGTTCTTAATAATGAGATGGTTTGATACACAATGTATTAAAATTTCTTGTAAATATATTTCCTATCAATAGGAGATGTTTATCTCGCATGTATACCGATCAATCAGTAGTTGATTAGAAGGATGAGACTGGAAGCAATTCACTTACTTTTTCTTAATTTCATTCATTAAGCACCACCTTATTGAAGGCAAATATATTGTAACTTGAAATAGTGGCAATTAGAATCTGTTAGTACCTGAATGACCTGCCTTGGCATTATATAGACCAGAACAAGTTTGTCCATGCAAAATGAAGGTCTTACCTCTCAGAATTCTGCATTCAGCAATTGCTCTTTCTTATGGATATGGATACATTGATCGGTCCAATCAATTTCAGAGACCATTCTGACAGGACCCTCAAACCACAGTCATGCACTACTAAAATTAATAGTTAAGAATAATGACACACAATGCTGTATCGCTATTAGTAATTTAGTAATATGAAATAGCAAAAAAAAGAGCTTTAAACATTTCTTTGAAGTAATAATTTCAGTTAGGTAATAATTCAGTTAATCCAGAAGTTAATGTTTTCACAACCAACAATATCAACAAAACAAAAATATTTTCTTGCTTCTTTCAGATTTCATTCAGTTTGTGAAAGAATCCCCTAAAATAGCTACATCGTGACATTAAAAAAATCCTCACTGTGTTATGAAGAATCAGAATCTGTATCATAGCTATATTACCACATTTTGGGGGGGGGGGGGGGGGTGTTGTGGTTGGGAATCACTTATGCCATGAACAATATACCTCTGTTCTTTGCAGTACTTGTAAATAATTTATACTGCTTTAAGTATAATAAGAAATACATACGTCCAGGCTGACAGTAACCTATCAAAAAAAAATACCATGAAAAAAGAACAGGAGAAGACAATAGTGGATGAAAATTAGCAGGTCTGATATACTTAAAAGATATTTGAATGTGTTTGTAGCTATCCATACAAGTATGTAAAACAGTCCTTATTAGAAAAGATAAAAGACAACAATGCCTTTTTGTATTTAGTGGAAAAAAAAAAAAAAGAAAAAACAGGCAAGAACAGCTGCAAGAACAATACAAACCACAGTTTCCGAAAATAAACCTTATATTAATTATATTAACTACTGAAGAATGTGCCATTGCAATCTGAACTGTCTTGCTTCAGAAGCCAAGGGTACAGGAAATGTAAGAATCTGTCTCTGTGGCCCAGCCACCAAAAGGGGAAATACTGGCAACATAAGGAATGAAATATTTCGTAGCTGACTACATAACAGTTTTGTCTGATTTTCCCTCCTGAATTTTATAACCTCTCTTTTTTTTTTTTTTTTTTTCTGCTGGAATATAAGTGTATTACTTTTCTAGGTGACACACTGTAGGTTTTCAGAAGAACTGGTACATTGACGAAAATGAAAATAATAATTTCTACCTTGAAGTTACATAATTACAGAATGACAACCATTTTTCAACACCAATTTAATCCAAAGCCAAACTGTAAATTTGTTTCATATTGCAAAACCATCCAATGCCTCTTTGGATGGTTTCAAAATATGTGTCTTGAATTGATCATTAAAGCCAGCTTGGTCAAACTAAACAAAAAAACATACTTCTTTCCAAATTACATCTTTCAGACTGAAACATGTTTTATTTTCAGGCATCTACCTTCTCAGTTCTTCTAAGTTACTTTTAATTCTTGAATATAAAAATACCTTTTCGAAGTGAGAACTCAAAATGCTTAATCTTGAAAATACAAGAGCAAAATGCTTCAAGATTTTCTAAAGAAAAGTTTTAGATAAAGATGAAGCAAATTCCACAAAGATCTGAATATTAAGTTCCATCTGGCCCTTCATTGGCCAGTTGCCAAATTTGGCTGAAACCTTTCTGAACTCCACAGAATACTGTATTACCTGTACTCTTAAATTGCCTTGCCAATACATCAACTAGCATGTTGACAGTGTGTTGTGTGGTGTTAGACACGGTCCAACTGTGGTTTTTGCTTTGACTGTCTCAAAACTAAGTACTACACTGTAATTAGGCCCTAGTTCCTTCTGTGATATACCTACTTTAATAACTATATTTTCTTTCAGTTCATCTGTTGAAAATACCTTCTTTAATCTTATATACCACACACAATTTACTTTTGGCCCATGTTGTAACATGCTGCTATTGGGGAAAGGGCTGTAGCTCATTTTCACTGGCCCATTCCTCTTAAGTAGTTACTCCTGGTGATCTGTGCTGTGCAAAATAGCTTCCAAACATAAGGAATGTCCCAAAGGACTTCTATTGCAAGCATGAAAATGTAATTAGCAGATAGGGAGGGAAAGGAAATAATGGATAAAGAAATCACAATATTTTTCCTTGTTCAACCTAGAATAATCAAGACTAGGAAGTCTTAAAAAAATCACAGCTGGAAAATTTAAAACTCATCTTGTTCATCTAGGGCTTTTTTTTTCTAGTACATGTTGTATGGAGGTTGGAGCGATTGACACTTACCCTCCAGATGCAACCAAACACCCAGACAATGCTTCAAAGAAAACCATTACAGACACTAATTTTACCTAGTGCTGAAATAAAACCAGCAGCCCAAAACACATTACCCCATTTTCCTATATTTTCAGTGAGAATAGCTTGCAGCTGGTTCAAGCATCAGTCAGAGAAAGATCAATTTTTTAATACCTTTGAAAAAAATTTTCCTCTAGCTCAGTACATATCCTGTTTTTTCTTCCATCTACACATTTCAAGAGACTCTTACGACATACATGAAATATTTGTTCTTTTAGTTTGATTCCTTCTTAGTTTAGAGAAGGAGAATTAGAGACCCACAGGTATTTAGAGTAGATTGAGACTGATACTCCCATTGTGAAAATTTTCATTACGTGTATAATAAAATGAGAGTGAGAGAGAGGAGGGAGGGAGAAATTACATCCTTAATAGCATGGACTAGTACTAGTTTCTAGTTTGCATACGGTCTGTAGTGCTGTACTTCTGAGCTGTACAGAGTAACGCTGCTGTGGCGGCTGGACATGGGTTTTAGCCTCTGCCTGATTGGCAGATCACAGTAAAGCAGCATATCCCATGAGCCTCTATGTGAGGTCATTACTAACTGATTGAGTATTCACTTTGATGCCTTAAATCTCGGAAACCCAGGTGTGTTGTAGATTAGCACAACTTACAAGCAGTGTGTGGAAATTTATTATGATAATTGTTGCTTTTATTTTTTATTTCCCTGAACTCAAAGATAATTAATGCCAGTATGTGTCCTGGTGTCTGACTCCCTTAATTGGCCCTATGGTGCCTTGGGTGTTTGAAAATCCACTCACTTAAAGGCTTTTTTTTTTCTTCTTCTTCTTTTTTTTCTTTTTTTTTTTTTCCCTTTTGACTTGTTTTCCTGGAGCTGTTCATTAGTGCCTAAAATATTTGATTACATTTAATTGTAATGTCTTCAATTCTGTGCACCTGCTGCAATTTATGTAGTGGGGGAAAATAAGACCTACAGAAGATAAAAAGTGAGATGAGGAATTGAATGTTAAAAAGAATTCCCCTGCAAAGGGTAATTGGGGTTAAATATGGAAGCAAACTAAATGTATTTTCACTTAGGTTTTCCTAGTCGCTATGATAGCACCAAAAGGATTTACAGCATAATGGTTTCATTTTTCATGTTTCTAAAACATTTCCACATCCAAAGATTATCATCTCCACTTTAACATTCCTAATTATTTTAAACCATATCTCTAGCACGAGAAAGTCCACATGGTGTTGGTCCTGCCTAGCCAGTAGTACTGAGCCCCACTCCTACTTGAAGTTGTGCTGCTCTAGTATAAATCTTTCCCACTCTTGCAAGCTTTCTTTTAGTAAAATACGTACATTTTACTACGATGTTTTTTCTTACAAATCCTGAAATGGTTAAAAAGTTTCCTGTCTGACACTAGTTTTTAAAACACAGCTTACAGCATTTGTAAAGCAGTCAATAATACCAATACAAATTAGCATCACTGAATATTCAAATTCCCCTGACATCAGTAGAGAAGGCATAAGGGATAGAGTTAAAGACAAAAATCTTGTGCATTCTTAAGAAGGAAATTACGTCAGAACATATTTTTGTTAAGCTGTACTGCGCCTTCTCGTTTATCTCTAAGGGGTAGTGTAAACCTGTAGAACAGCTTCTAAAACATATTTTTTTCAGAAGAAAACTAATTAGATTAGTTTTAACACATTCAATGTTAGTGTTACATGACAAATTCTTGTTTCAGCAGTGCAGAGGAGAAGCAAAGGAGAACAAAAGTATCACCTACTGATGACTATGATAGTTAACAGAATACAGCTTACTGTTGTGATCCATTAAGTACTCTTTACCAAGGAAATTCCGCAATTCATATGCAGTAGCATCCCAATACTTTTCTTTATTTCTCTGTATTGTAAATATTACCTGGGGCATTTTACAGCAACAGTTACCGATCCATACAAATCAAGGATCAGAAATAAATTTATCCCTGACATCTCTTGCTAAGTATGGCTTTGTCCTGGTTTCAGCTGGGATAGAGTTAACTGTCTTCCTAGTAGCTGGTACGGTGCTCTGTTTTGAGTTCAGTATGAGAAGAATGTTGATAACACTGATGTTTTCAGTTGTTGCTCAGTAGTGTTTAGTCTAAAGTCAAGGATTTTTCAGCTTCTCATGCCCAGCCAGCGAGAAAGCTGGAGGGGCACAAGAAGTTGGCACAGGACACGGCCAGGGCAGCTGACCCAAACTGGCCAACGGGGTATTCCAGACCGTGTGACGTCACGTCTAGTATAGGAACTGGGAAGTGGGGGTGGGGAATCGCCACTCGGGGACTAGCTGGGTGTCGGTCGGCGGGTGGTGAGCAATTGCACTGCGCATCATTTGTACATTCCAATCCTTTCATTATTGCTGTTGTCATTTTATTAGTGTTATCATTATCATTATTAGTTTCTTCTTTTCTGTTCTATTAAACCGTTCTTATCTCAACCCGTGGGTTTTTCTTCTTTTCCCGATTTTCTCCCTCATCCCACTGGGTGGGGGGGGGTGAGTGAGCGGCTGCGTGGTGCTTAGTTGCTGGCTGGGGTTAAACCACGACAGGCATATACTGAAAAATACAAACGCTGACATCTTTGCTTTTTAAACTAATATTATTAATAATAGTCATAAGCTGTAATAACCTGTCAGGGCTCCTAAGAACATTACCACACAATGAACATTTTATGTTAATATCTACATTTCACTCTGTTGTGGAAACCACAGAGCTATCAGCAAATGCTAGAAATTAATCTAACATAGAATCAGGGACAGCATACAGCAGTGTATGCAATACGTTGATGAGAGAAGTGATGACAGAGATATACACTCCTCTCTACTCATTCCCAGTTAGCCTTCAAACAAACATTACAGAAAATGTATGGCATATTTTTACGTCAATTCAAGATTTGTCTCTGACATCAACAACAGAAGGCATGGGCCTGCTCTACAACTGAAGGCATGGGCCTGAGAGTAAGCAGGATGGTACATTATTCTCTAGTTTCACAACAGATTTCCTGTCAAGACACTTGCTTTATGTTTCCCTGACCTAATGTACAAAATGGAAATAAATGATGCTCTTTGCCAGTTTTTAATCACAGCATATTTGGTACCCCCAGAAGACACTGCTTTTGGACCTCATTATAACCAGACTCTACCAGTTGTACTCTAAATTACAGGGCTTCTGAGATTTCATGGGAATATTAATTCAATGTTTTAATACTGTTTTTACAAAAAAGCCTGATTAAATACCTCAAAAGAGACGGTAGAATGTATTTATTGAATTAAGATCACTCTCATTATTCCTATTTTGGAATGTCGTGGTTGGTTGACAGTTACAGGCCAAATGTGGCCAGTGTTCTAATCCACAGTTGTTACGGTATGATATGCAACTGTGATAGCTTTGCTACATAAACAGACCCTTAAAGCAAAGTGGCTGAAGTACGTGCACAAGCAACATGCAACTCCTAACATTGCAAGTAATTCTTTTTAGTTTTAGACTTTAATATAAATGGATAACTTAAAAACAATTTGGTTTTTTGGTATTCAGATTTCAGATATAATATTTAAATAATTAAATAAAACATACAAAAACTGTCTGAGAAAGAACACCGGTTTAAAAAAAGGTAAGTAAAACTAAGACATTCCTTCCAGTTGACAGGGAGGGGAAATAAAAAATAAACCAACCAACCAAAAACCAAATCAACCAAAAAAACCCAGATGCATTTCCTCCCTGTGATAAAGTCAAGCCCATGAGAACTAAGCATGTCCACTTTACCACCATTTCAGAAAAGATCAGCAGTTGCCAGCTTAATTTTTCTGCAGGGTAAACACCAGGCTCTGAAACGGCTCTTTTAAGCACTTCTTTCTGTGTTGACTCTTTAGATCTAACAGGTCTTTACATCTTTCATTTTAGGGAAGGTCATGCATGCGCCTATGTTGTATCTGATGCCCACATTCAATATAAGTACAGAATAAAATCTCTACCTAAGAAACTCCACTTAAGCCTTCTCTCTTAGCTACTGAGAGAGTTTGAGGTTAATCAAGTTCAGTAGCTTTGTGCTGTTAGGCTTGGAACCATTCCACAGTCATCCTTTTTTCTCTCCTACCTGCAGAGACACACATGTACCAGGATAACAGCATAGATGGCATTCTGTACAGCTACTCCCAGGCTGCATTTTCTGCACATCTGTCATGAGCACATGAATATAAGACAGAATACAACTGTGTAAAAGCAAATTGGACAATAAGAGTTTAAAGCTGAAGCATAAAAAACTTAAAGGCTTCTCGGTGAGGCAAGGAGCACAGTGACAGTTGAAAATATGTACAGTGCATGGCTGTGTGGGGAGCATACAGTGTGGCATGGCTGAATCCTGTATGTGCAGTTGTCACATACTGTGTAAATTTACAGACAAAAGATCTGTTAGATACTTGCACACCACATGGAACATAACAATACAAATCAAAATACAAGTTTACACAATAAGTGTTAGTAACAAAGGTTTAAAGATATATGTATTGTTATAGCAAGCTAGAATTTTGGAGTTTTGCTTTTCCAATTCTTCTGTTAAGCTCATCATGATGGCATCTCCTGCACTTCTCTTTCTACAGGACTGCTGCTCCATGGTGTTCTCATCAACAGCTGAAATATTCCACCCTATCGACTCATGGACTCATAGAGGACTCACTATATGATAAAGACTTAAAAAACCGTTGTTGTATATGACCAAGAGAAGAAGAATAAATTCCACACTCTGACTCTGGCTTCAGCTTTTTTCAGCTGTAAGTTCCAGCAACTGTTCTTGTCTCTTATTTTGAAGCTATGTATGAAAAATGTCACTTTGGCATAATCTATAAGCTCCTTGCAACAGTGATTTATTGTTTTTCAGACCAATGCACTTTTTAAATATGCTAGTGCAATTTTATGATAATCAAACTTAACAAAAAGTAAAATGTTTACAAAGATGCTGTGATCTTGAATGTTTAAATGAAAAGAGCGTATGTGTTATTTTAACTCTAATATCCCTCTAGCATGTAAACCAATGTTCAAGGATTAATGAGGTTTTTGTTACAACTTCTGAGTTTTGAAAAAATACTCTTAATAACATTTCAAAGTGAATTAAAAATTAGTAATCTTCCTTTGTGTGCATTATGAATATTTAGAGATGCAGAACAAAAGTCTTGCTTACATGTGAAAAGCTGAAGGCTGTTAGACTCCTCCCCTTGAAATCAGGGTCAAATGCAAAAGTTTAGGGAGAAAGGAAGTAACATAGTCCAAAAATAATCCATGAGCGATCAAATTATGAAATAACTATCTCTATGCATTCTGTTCTTTCTAGGTAAATCGCCCAGATCTTTCTGTTGTTTTATTTATCCCAAGTATTAAAATAATTAAAGAGGAAGATGCAGGAGGTACAGAGCAGTGAATGTCAAGGGCACTTGATGCAATACCCTAATGATGAATGTTCCAGCATACTCAAATAAACAGGTTTCTCTAGAGATTGTTTGAATGAAAATAACGTAATTGCACAAATAGCGTAAGCTGAGTGTGTGTGTGCAGAAGAAAGAAAAGGAGAGAGACAGGCAGCAGTCATGCTTCTTGTAGTTGATGGCGTGTGGTGAATAATTGATCATTCCTTCCTTCCTTCTGATGAGTTCACTAATTCTCTCAGTGCCGCACTTCTACAAGTGTCACGATCACTATTAAACCAGCAGAGGAACCCAACAAGCCCTTGAGAATACCTACTGTCTGAGATGCCTTTTAAAGCACCAACTGAAAAATTAAATGCGAAAAGCAAGAAAATTATTCCGAAGTCTTCTTCCCCTTTGCTGTGTGCTGTAATTCTATATTTGATAGGCACTGTTCCAGAGCCAAACACTGAATTTATGGTGCCTGCTATTTATAACAAAGGAAGGGAAAGTAAAGCCATTCAGTTTGTTGAGAAAAAAAGGCATTAACTCCTTTTTTTTATATCCACTCAATTAACAGAACAATTTACAGGCTTTAAAATGATTTGTGAGTTAATTTGTGCTTTTGAAAACAATGGGCAAATAACATAACCAAAACTGTTTGGTATGATTTCATACTAAATAAATTTCCTTATGAGATAACGAATTGAGAACATTGCTCATTTCTAATCCTGAAGACAAAACTGCCATGTGTTTTTAGCCTGTGATTAAAGATATTGCAGAAAATAGGATTTTTGTTTGGTTGTAGTGATCCACAAAAGTAATTAAAAAGTAAATGCTTTTTCCTAAATTCAGTAAGATACTCACTGCCTTATTTTTGAGACTGTTAAGGAATCCAATAGCTCAGATGGACAAAGCTGTGGGTATACACCTGAGTCACCTAACAGAACTCCTGTATGAACAAGGGCAGATTTTCCTCAAAACATTTTGGTAAAAAAATTCTACAAGTAACAATAGCATACACTATTTTTACAATATCAGCACTTACACAGCTGGAGGCAAAAAAAGCTGTGTTACAAATAAAGTGGCAACTAAAAGCTCTAGTACTGCTAGATAGGTACGCCATTCTGCTAGATGCCATACATGCACACAGAACTATTCTCTAGACTAAAGGGTTCTCACTAACTGAATAGACAAATATGAAAGATATGGGGGAAAAAAATCCAAAATTGTCTCCAATTTGCAAACAGGCTACAAAGACACAAATGTACAACCCCTCTCTTCTCAAGAAGCTAAAGCAGAAAGAAGGATTAAACACAAAGCTCCTTCCTGAAGGTAGTGATGCTAGAGGCTACAGGAATTTATCCTCAAATTCTACCGTGGAGCACACCACTGAGAAGAACTTCCTTCTCTCCAGTTGAAACCATTTCACTAAACTCATCTGAAATTTTTGATTGTTTCAAATAGCCATTTTTGGCGAGTTCACTATTCATTGGAAAGACTCTCTCAGACCCACTGACCGTTTCATCATTGCTTTTTCTTCAATTTCCACAAAAATGGCCTATATCAAAGGACTTCTGCTCCAATTATATGATGAGACAAAATGAAATCAGATAAAACAGGAAAAGCAAAAAATAAAAATGGGTTGACAAGCAGCAATATGGGAAACAACCTGTACAAAAATGAGCAAAGCTGTGCAGAACAATGACAGAAAAAACCGTGCTGCATGGCTAAAGTCAATGTGCAGAAAGAAAAATATGCCAGGTTTTGAGTGAAAGGCATTCACCTACTAATCTGTCAAAAAAGAGAACCATTTTCCTCTAATATAAACCATGGCAGGTTTACTTTGTCAAAACACAAACAGAATATAGTACTCCTGAGTTTATTACTCTTAAACATCATCCCCTTCTTGTTTATATGAATTATATGTCTTTTGGCCCATGGAAGGCTTATGACATAAAACCAATAGTAGGGAAGCTCAGGGGCACAAACCAAAAACCTATCTGTGCACACACAGACATGATGGAACAATGTATTTCTAACATGCATTTTGGGCTCCATTAAACCACGTTCACATGGCTCAAAGCAAAACTGAAAGGCTTGAATTTATGCTGAAGACCATATACATGAACAGTTTCTGCTTTGCAGCTTCAGTGGGCTAGGAACACATGCATGGTCAGTTACCAGCTAACGAGCAGCAAATAAGCAAACCATGAGGATTTGACTGCCTGCCGTTATCTGTCTGTACCCTCTGTTACAGCAGGAACACGCAACACATGGACACACACAGACATTGATCTGGTGGGTAAGATCATAAGAATGTAATATCATAGGGAGGACTGCACCTTTCTGACATTTGCAGACAAATAAACAGCAGCACATACCATAAATGTGTCACTCTCTCCCCTTCAAACTATCACCTCTGCCATTTTGATATAAACCTTGAAAGACAAATTTAGGTAGAGACCCAACCCTGGCCTAAGAACTACAGACGCACCTGGGACAGGATAGCAAAACGCAGTTACACAGGTAACAGGTAAGTACACCTAAAACTCAACCTATTATTTTTGTGAGACTTGGCCATCTTCCTCTAAACACGTTTGGCAAACATATTCCTGTACTCCCAGTTCTACATTAAAGGCCAGGTGGCATTTGGCAAGGCTTTGCTGGCTATATATGGCCAATATACGTTTATCCTACTAACTGTAGGAATCATTCACCCCTAACATGAGGTTGAATGGAGGGAGTTATCCTAATGTTCTTTACATCTTACTAAAAATTCCAGGTCAGTTTAGAGAAACCATTTACACTCTGATAGTTTGCATAACAGCATATTAACTGAAAAGTGGATATGCAGAGATCATTTTAACTGGAAGTAATTGCTATGTTACAAAGCTTTCTTTAATGTTGTTTGCCACACTATTCTCAGCCACATCGTATCTTATGTTCAGCATTGGAAATGATGATGATTATTAATAATGTTGCCAAATAAAGGTTAACAAGAAATAGTTTTTCTGTCTCTGAACATTTTGACATATCAAACATTTTTTCATCCTGAACTCAGAGAAAAAAAAAATCAGGAAAACAAAACCAAAACCCAAACCACATCTGAGTGACTCGGAAAACTTCATTTTTGTTTCAAACTTGGTTACTTGTAATACTGAAGATTACCATAATTTCATACAAAGTTGTTTCAACATGAGTAGAGGAACATTTTAATTACAAATATTCAAATGGGATATTCCTACATATTTCAAATGTTATTTCTGAAATAGAAACCTAATGAAAGCTTATTCTTTCCTACAAATACTTTTCATTTCCCTACCTGCTCCACTGCTGGTAAATCTAGCTCCAAACTATGGAGTCAAGTGTCAGAAGTTTACAGAGAAGCAAATGTTGTACATGAAAACTGCTGCTTCTTTGAGATATTGTTCCTCCTTTCTAAAGGAGGACATCAAATAAATCCATTATACATTTCCTCATGCTTTTAGCTAATGCTATTAGCTGACATTGCCACAAAAATTTAAGATGAAGTAGGTACATTAAGCTCAATGATACACAGGCAAGTCAAAACAGCACAGAGTCTGAATTAAAGAGGGAAAAAAAAAAAAAAAAACAACCCAACAACCCAAAACACAAAATGTTTCACAATTGTTTATTTTATGATGGCTTTTTTTGCTTTCCTACAGTATCCTGTAAAAGGGGTGTGCTCATTAGCTCTGCATATCCTGCAGTAAGTTAACTTGAATACTGCTATTCGCATGTATTGGCTAGTGCTCTCCTTAAGTCTGATGATTTAAAAAGCTTGCAGTAAACGAAAGAACAAATCAGAATTTACAGTGCAATTTTAAAGCCCAGGCAGAAAATAAACTCCTGTTGCGCAGAGGAATTTCCTTCCTTTCCACCTCCCCTGACCTGACAATTGATAAGAATCCTAGACTAATGACTTAGTTGGAATTTCATGACAAGTCTCTAGGCATATTGTTATGTATTTTCAGGCAACATTTTTAAACAAGAGTTAATCCTACTAATTACTCATAAACAGGCCAAGCAGGCATTCTTTTGGTCAAGCATTACAAAAATTAACCTGTAAAATAATTAACTGAAAACATAGGTCTCACATTTTGGATACATTTAATGTTTTAACTATGCACACGGTCAGATCCCCAACTACTCGATGTCTATATAGCTTCAGTGACTTACACTCACAATCATTTAAGCATCTGTCTGGTACAAATAGAGGAATAAAAGAGCTTAAGAGAATCTTTTTTTCCCTGCTACAAGTAGCATTCTGAACTACCCTCTTGCACTAAGTCACCGTTTAGTGAAGGAATCCAATATGAGTTGTAATGCCCAAAAAGCAATATTGTGCAGTTGTTTTGGTGAAATATCTTGCATGGACAACTAGGGTTCAGACATGCTCCTCATGCTGCCAGCCCACTTTCTTGCTTAAAATACCAACCCTGGGGCACTGCCCTCCCACACAGATTCATGCATGACCAACTCAGCCTGTGCAGCTTCGCTTTGATGGAATTTTGTTACTTTTCGAATAACCTGGAAAATGTGTTGAGGGGCTGTACACATGTTCCCCTACACCATTTAATAAATTTATCACAAGATTTGGTTTTCTTTGTCTCTTTTTTCTTTCCTCCTTTAAATCATCAGAATTGACATTAAGCAAGCTAAACCAGGATGTAAATAAGCTTCTATTTTGTTTATAATAATGAAATAATACAGTAAAATGTTTAAAAATGCGTAAGCAAGCAAATGAAAGAAAATCTGCACTTTATCTGCTTATATCAATATTATACCCCATAGGATATTGTTTCTCTGATTCCAGCTGAATTGCTATACTCAGTTCTCCACTACACGTTACCTGGGATTTCTCTCCAAATTTCAGTTCGTTCTTATTTCCCTTTCCACTTCCTCAAAGAAGCAAATGATGTGTTGTTAGCCTAGGTGTCATTTCTTGCTCTTGACTGATTAATCTACAGTTCCTTGACTCAATAAAGGGTAAAGCCCACACTTAACTCCCTCATTGGCAATATATATGCTCCCTCAGCATGTAACATCCAACAAAGCACCTCCATTCACAAACTACTTTTATATCAATTTGTACTTTACCAAATAAATTGACATAAACATGTAAATAGTATCAAGTAGATGTAATTTGTCACTGTTTTTTGGTCAAAACTGTATACAACTATAATCAACGACTATGGGAGTCACTGAAGATTTGGTTAACTACAAATACCATTATAGTAATTTTAAACCACACTTAAATTTTTATAGATGTGGATTATTAAGATCTCTATTTATTATGAGACATTATAGACTGCTTAGACTTCACACACCATATCTGTAAAAACTTATCAGTTAAGCTGTCACACCTGCTTCATTGCAAATTAGTACTCTTAAATCCTTCTACTCTAGAGCTTATAATTTAAAAAGGTCAATTACTTCCCTAAAGAGATTTCATCATTTGTTTTGTATTTTCAGAGAATTTCTAAGCCTTTGCTGCTTGTTTTTCTATACACTTATAAGCAGCATTTAAGTTCTTCACTAATCAGTGGTGTACACATCCTTCAGCTATAGAAACCAATATGAGATATAATTTCCATAAGCTTCAAGTACAGACAGGTTCATTGCTACATTGTTCTTCATTTCAAGTCAATGGGATTCGTGGTACTATTTCACTTAGGTTCTACTGAAAATTCTACCCATGCTGTACAGGAGCCTTTGCTATTTGCTCTTTAAAATAGCATTTCTGTTTTCCTTTTTTTTCCTGTTCTGCTCCACAAAAATCCACTCCAAACAGATCAATGCTGTGTGACCACATGGAGACAGATCTATCAGCAGGATTTCCAGGACAACACGGAAGCTTAGGTTATCAAGCAACAAATGAACAGATGGTCCTGTCATTCCTTATTTCAGAAAAGGTGATTCCAGTGATAACATCTGCTAATAAGCCTTTCTTGAGTATCCTTTAGAAAGTCAGCAAGCTATGGTGTTAGAAATGAAAGATCAAATTGGGTCAGGCATGCTCTTCTCAAGGTGCACTGTAGCTTTCATAAAGGTAATAGCAAAATGGATTGAATGTTCACTCCACATCAGCTTCTTTTAAAAGACTAAAAGTATGTCAAGGATACAGCACATAAGATGTATGAATTGGGTGGGGGGAAGTACTTGGGCTACGTAGATTGCTAATCATTGTGGAAATGTCCCAAAGTTGATTTTTTTGTGTGTTGTCTCAGCTTTTTTTTAGTTTTTAGGTCAAGTGTAGAATAATTTTTCTACTGCTGCAATAACTGAAAGCCCTTAAATAAAAAGAAATCTGAACTCCAGATTTCTCTGCAAATGTATTACACTATCAGGAATAGGATGCATTTTAATTTGACATCTATAAAGAAAACAGTCTACAAGATATTACAAAAAGCTACTGAAATGGAAAAAAAGGTACTTGAAAACAATAAGCTTTCACTTAAAATGTTGTCTATCAGTGATTGTTTAATAGACTTTTCTTCTTTGAATATTAGGATAGGATCAGACTCTTAAGGTATTGGGCAGCTACCAGATGAGCAGCAACTAAGATTTTCAAAACTCCCAGCTATCAATTTCCATGAATTTCCATGAGCTTAGCCAACTATGTACTTTGAAAACTTAACAGAAAGTATTTTTGGGTAATTTTAAATATCTAGATATCTTTAAATATTTGACCCACAATACTTCACGTTACATTATCTCTGGTGAAATAATATGAATTCAAAAATTCAGTGTTGTTTGGGGTTTTTTTTTAATTTTCTTCATTATTCAAAGGAGGCAAAAGGCTAGCTATAATATCCTTGATTTATTCTCCCATGCAGGAGACAAGCCCTAATTTTATATCATCTCTTCAGCAGGACTCAGATTTCGGGACAGCTGGGCCTTTGAAATCAGGTTACCTTCTCTGCTGCTTATGGAAAGAGTGAAAGAATTAAAATTGAGATAAAAATTGAGTAGAGTTCATTTGAAATTCTGAAAATCTTTCACATAAAGAACAGTGAAAGAGTCTCTGCTCAACATTTTCACACAGATCTTCCACAATGTATATGTTTTAATACAGGTTTTTGTAAACCCAGGATTAGTGCTTAAGCTCATTCGCCAGTAGAACCTAAAGAAATGTATGAGGTTGTGCAAGCCTAGAGGTCCTCATATTCTGCTATGTTCTTCAATTCTGGAACAGAGCTAACCATTTCCTGTGAAAGCCTATCTATGTCTGGTTGCTTCAGTGAGACAAGTTTGGATACAATCCATCTGTTTTAATCCCTGTCTTATTTCAACAAACTGAGTGATTCTGTTCCCCAGATGACTTGAATATCAAATTAGATGTATTCCTTCCTTCCTTCCTTCCATTTCCATCTCCTTCCCAGCCACAGACTGTAGCAGAGATTTTCTAAAAAGCAAGTTCCACGCCGACTTTTTTCCTTTAGCATCAGTAACAGTTTAGCATCCACCTAGAACTGAAGTGGTAGCAAAAGAGATCAATATTCAGTGCAGTGCCAGAGATAGATGGATGCTCAGATAGACTCCTCAAACTTCTAGAATAGAGTTCATAGGTGGGTGCAAAGCTCAAATAAAGCAGAAGCTTGATATTGGAAATTCTGAAGATTATTCTTTAAAAGATAAGTTTTAAATTAGCAAAGACAAGTGATAGGTTTAGATGTTCTGCAGAGGAAGAGAAATAGAAAGCCTAAAAGACAGAAATAGGATTCACCCAGTTTGTGACCATCCACCAAGGCAAGCTTCCGGTACACTGTCAAGATTAGCAGCTCAGCTTATGTCAAATACCAAATATAAGGATGAATTACCTAAGAAAGATTTGCAGAAAAATTACTAGCAACACCTATCAAGCACGTCTACTTACTAACACTGTGTAAAATAAGATGACATTCACACAGATTGTAATTAACAAATGGCAATACTAACTGCACCTTATTTCCAAACTGTGATTTCCATTTCTCCAAACAGCGCTGTGTTCTCCTAGTTTATGGAAAAAAGATACTAGGGAACAATCGTCAGTGAGTGTATATGCTTATCTGCATTGTTTACAGTAAAATTCACCTGGTGACTTTAGAGAAGCTGTACGGATTTATACTAGCTGAAGCTCCATATCCTCTTGTCAGATCAAAATTAGTGCAACTGTGTCATTTTAACCAAGACAGACCAGGAATGCCATTATTACTCTATGCCAACACACACCTACTCAGTTATATTTGAAAAGGTTTCTCATAAAGTGTACACCATAACCAATTGCTTTTATTGCTTAATTATTCTCAACATGTCAGCAGTCAATTTTATTAGATTATGAATTGTTCTTATTATAGGGGTGAAGAACCACTGCTGAATTTCAGTTTTTCTTGTTTGTTTTTTAATGATTAGGATGTAGCTTACAGACTACCCAACCTTCTGTTCTGCTTATATTGTATATCAGAGAGAAGGCTAATACAGATATTTTAAATTTTAAATACATTTTAAATACAATGGGATGAATTACAAGCTTAGTTTTATTTAGTTACCACAGCTTATAGAGGGCAAGAAGGAAGACTGCTGAGCTTGTTTGTGAGATCATAAAAAATGAAACAGTAGTAAGTGAACTCATAATCTGTTATTCTCTTTACATAAGATAGTGAAGCCCAGGATGTTCAGTGAGTTGTGAAATATAAACACCAGCAGATATAATATCGAAAGAAGCTTTTTTTAAGAACATAGTTTCACTTTTCTATAGCTGTTTATAGTGAATTCATGTGTTCTGGAAGGCAAAAGTATATAAAATAGTGTGTCATTGTTATGTTACACATTAAAAAAAAAAAAAAAAAAAAGAAGATGGAAAATAGACTACTTCAGAATTCTGTTGAAATACTTTTCCTGAATGTTAATATATTCATGAATATATATGTAAACAGTCAGATATCATGAACTATTTATAAAATGATAATACTTTACTAGGGAAATATCATCTTGATTATATTACCATGAAATGCAATTTGATTAATTTATTTACTTAATAACCTCTTTTGGAATTAGATTCTTCAATTACAGTCATTACAATCCAAAACAACAGGTAAATAAAGACTAAATAAAATATATGGGTCCTAAATCAAGCCTCAGTGATAGCAAATCCAAGCTCCCACTCCATGAAATGCCTGTAAAGATGGTGGTTAGAGATGGGCCTTTCAGTCTAGAAAGTCCTTCAAACCCAGAAAAAGAGTAAAACCTAACAAGGCAATGTAGCAAGAAGCAAATCTCCAAAGACCAAGACCAGCAATTCATTCACAAGCTATAGCTGTCATGACAAATGCTCCTAAAGGTGCTCTGAAGTGTTGCTGTGGTCACTCGACACAGTCATGTTTCCATGTTGGCCATAGCACTGTTAGGTTTGCAGAGGAGTATTCAAAGCTTTCTGCTGAGCTTCCACAGTTCTTTAATCTACTATATGTTATAACTCTAAAAAACTATGCCAAAGAAAATGGTATATTGTGGTGCTTGCACCTTAGAGATACGGTCGCACACTTCACAGACAATACAGGATCATCACTATTTGGACAAATGGGAACTATAGGCTATTTTGGAAGTCGGGTGCAACTCCAGAAAAATATGATGACATACTCTCTGTTCACTAGTCTACATAAAGAAAGGATTGTTTTCAATTTATTTGAATATGCACAATCTGAATTGAATGAAATAAAAAGATGGAAACAGGTATTCTCAGATAATTTGCACATCCACATTTCAGAGTTCCCATCTTTGAGTGGATTATCAGTCAGAGACAAGCAAGGAGAACCTCCTTTTGGATGACACCCCTCCCCCCCCAAAAAACACTGGAAATTTTAAAGCACTATTTGGGGCAAATAATTTTATCTCTAGTATCCCATCTGCTTCACAAAAGATAAATTCTTTACCAGCCTATATTAATAATACGCTATTTACACTTTGGGGAATTACACTTAAAAGTTTCACATATTGAAAGACACGTGGAAGAAAATATAGTTGTTATTTCTGTATTATGCTTTGTTGTAGACTAATGGGAACAAAGAGAGATTTCAGACTCTTTTAATTTAATATTTAGATAAATATCTTCCAATCTTATCATTATTTTTAACATGAAATAGATGATGATTGGATACTGAAGCTGGGAAGTACCAAAGCTCATTACAATGTATTTTCGCACTTGAGCATGCTTTCAGCTTAGTGGTAGCAATTTATACAGAATCTTCAATTCACTAACTAAACCATGCTTCACTAAATCACATTAAAGGAATAATGGGTCACAGTACACATTCTAGACGTTTCAAGTCATCAATCAAACTTCTGATGCATTTCATATGCTGAATATCTGATCACTGTCAAACTGGTTTTTCTGGGTTTGGGGTTTTTTTGTGTGTCCCCAAACAATGTAAGAAATTTCAGCAAATGAAAAGCCTTGTATTTCTTTAAATACCTTTCAGGAAAATGAAAGAAAAAGGCTTCTTATTAATATCCAGTCACTGTTTTGATACTTTTGATTAAAGACTATCAGATATCCCACAGTCTAAACCTCTTATGTTTCACTATTCCTCTTTATGTTTGAAAACCATAGCAACAAAACAGACAAGAGGTGTGACTACAGTAACATACCATGCACTCATCACAGGTACAAGGAAACTCTTCCTGAACAACTGCCACCCACATTTTCATTCTGCCTCACCTCTGTGGTAAAAAAATTTTTTTTTTTTTCAACAAATTCTTGAAATATAGAAAACTATATATCACTATAATTGCCTAATTCACCTGATTTTGATAGACACAAGGTAAATGAATGGACAAGTGAATGGACAAGAGACAATGGGCACAAACTGAAATACAAGAAATTCCATTTAAACTCAAGAAATAATTGGAGGTTTTGGGGTTTTTTTTATTGAAAACAAGGAAGGAATATCTTCTAAAAATACCCAAACCACAATTTAAATATGCTCCAGGACACCTCTATATACAGACTCCCTAGAGGTTACTCCACAATTCTGTATCACAAAGGAAAATGAATTCCACAAGTCACACTCAAAGCTTGTAAAGCACACAGGGTTTCTGTCTCTTTAACAGAGGGCCTCAGTCAGACAAATGTACTGAAGATCCTTAAGAGAAATATGTTTCAAAATACTTTTGGGAAACAGATCTGTTACTGGAAGGATTAGACACTTTGTAAATCTATGCTTTGTGCTGCATTCTGCTACCATGCTGCTGATAACACATACTATACCATAAAAATCAAAGACAATAAAGAAAAAGCAACAAAGCTTATAATTAACAGAGATGTTCAGTGACTGAGCAACAGAATGTCCTTTTTTTTTCAGTTTTGAAGAAAAATAAATTTTCATGCATTTCATACTGTTCATTGGTGCGTCTAAGTGCATAAGCAAACACAGTTCAGTTTCTGAGATGGAGGTAGGGTTTGGGGGTTTTTTGTTTTGTTTTTTTTTTTTGTTTGGGTATTTTTATACATGAAAGAGAGAAGATCTGTCACAGGATTTGAGTCCTTACTACATGGTCTCTAGCCTTCAACATCAAAACAGGGGAAGGATATTCCTGATGCTAGGACTTAAAATCTGAAGCTAAATTTTCAGGTGAGCTTTGAACTTGTGTGCAACTTCAGCTGTGCCAACCACTGTAACAGAAATGGTCTCTACAGAATTTATGGCATTATACATCTGAAGTACTCTTCTACAAAGATAGGATCACTCAAAACCACCCTACGCCTCAAGTACATGCCATATATTATTTTAAAAGTTAAAAGATAAATTATTATTATGATGATGTCCCTGAGAAGCACACTACCTTTTTCTCCAATATTTGTTCAAAATGGCCTGCCAAACTAGGATTATTAGTTTCACACTCTGCATTTAATCAAGTACAAGAAGAAAATCTTTGTGAGTTTGGCAATGAGTATTAAGCAATGTTCTGGGAAACAGGGGAAGTGGAAGATGAGTGTCTGCTTATCAGTGAGAAATAGTAACAAAAACCAATGAAACAAAATATAGGAATGGATGATCTGTAAAAGAATGGATGATATAAAATAAACACTACGGCAACTACTGAGATTGTTACTATCAACCCAGTGTTAAAGCTAATAAAATATTCCCTTGAATGGCTTGCTCCAGTCTGCTCCAACTTTTACCTTTAGCCAAGAAAATGCAACCAAGAGTTTATACATAACACTGTATGTAAATGCAGTACCGCAAGTAAACTCCTTCATTCTTTCTTACAACAGAGTATGTTCATGTAGCACAGGGTAATCTAGAGAGTTCCCCAATTAATGAGACTCACACATTTTGGAAGAAAAAAGACTAATGTTTGTCTCAGGATGTAGTGTGATGTGTTTGCCTTCTACTTTCACTCTTTAATTTATAAAAAAAATGCAGTTCAGTATGATTCTTGGACTGTACCTCAATCTGACTGTGTCAGTACTCTAACGGTACTTAATACACTTTTCCACTTAAAGTCAGAAATGTGCTGAAGCACTTAGCTGAACTGGGGCCAATATACAATAATCAATAACAGATCTTCTCATCAGTACAGTCCATTAATAAAAGAGTACCAAAGTAGAATGCTAAGTGTATTACCCTGCTGCTGTGCGTTATTAGCAGATTTGGGTCACAGGAAAGACTCCTGGAAAATGAAACAGAATAAACATGGCTATAGCTTAGATACAGATCAGAGAAGAAAACACCACAGGCCACCTGCCAGAAAGTATTACTTCTCTTTAAACAGTTTGCCATTCTGGATAGAATTCCATGGCATGGGCATTCTATTAACTATTTCTTAATGCTCTTTTCATGACCATACCATTAAATAAAGAGGTATACGTAAGAAGACTTATTTTTAAGTGCAAAGTAGATATTAATGAGGCTTGATTTCAAGGTAGTGAAAAAGATTTAGCTGATGTCTCAAATATTCTCAGAGACAATATAGCTCCAACAATAGATTTGGAAACTGTGCTGACGGCTCCTGAATTAAGAATTTAGAATGGGATCTTTAAAAGACCCTGAAAGCTAGATATCCAATTCAAAAGAAACACTGCAATACCCTAGTAATAACCTTTTGCATAAAAAAAATCCTACATTTCAAAAAGAGTTAAGACTGCAGCTGGAGATTTTAATGCCACCTAATACTGTTTAAAGAAAACATTTCTAAGGTTCATTCACATCAGCCAAACTGGTAAATGCTTTAAGTGTAACTTTCAGGGAAAACAAACATATTTCCACTGTTAAAAAGAACTAATATTACTTATAATGAAATTTAACAGACTCCAGTAAATTTTGTTTAAAATGTTGTCCTAGATTTAATAGTAAATTCTCACAAGAACCGTATTTAGAAAGACAGAAATATGACAGGACAACAGGGCAATAGACTGTGCCTAATTCATTCCAATTCACAGAGTAATGCATTTCTATTCACACAGTGATGCATTCTGGTTTCCAACATGAGAATCCAATCTACTTGATGTTTAGTAGAGTTGAAACAAAATCACAGCAGCAGAAAACTGGCATTGTCTATTTTGCTAAATAGAGAAGTACTTTAAAAATGGCTTTTCTCTGTTCTTAAAGAGTGTTGGGCTTTTTTTATCAAAACACATATTATAACAGTAGATCTAAACTATTCACAAGAAATACCAATATTTAGCTGTACCTTTCGTCTGTGTGGAAACTATAGTTTAGTTTGTTATACGCTTACACCTTGGAGAGCTATTACTCTGTAACATCTGTGGACTTGTCACTGAGATTTATTTTTTTAGGTTTGTTTCTTATGAGATTTTAATACATACCTGTTTGTTGTGATGTGTACAGGCTAATCAATATCATATTAAAAAACCCAAACAAAAAATAGTGGGTTACTTTGAATTGTAACAATCTCATGGAGGAGCCTAATTTAGATTACAGTTCTGCCTGTGTAATACTGTGAAGTCTTCAGTAATAATAGCAGAAATATGAAGTAGCACATTTTTGGAACTGAACTGAACCTGATCTCTTAAATGTTTTTCCTGGTTTTTAAATTGATTTCCTGAAAAAAAAAATCAAAACTATTTTTATTTCTGAGGTACTCTGCAAGATTATATCGCAACCTTATTTGATACAGCAAATGAAGCCAGTAAAACTGTTTTGAAGAATGTTGGTAATATGGATTTTCCATGGGATCTGGGGTTCTAAATGCTTAGCTGCTTTTACACATTCTTCCTCTAATTGTTTGCCACATAGAGAATACTATGGTTTTTAATAACCATCCACTAAAACTTTGCATGCCCATATAACTAGATTACCTTTATATTGACCCATCTACTCTGAATTTCTGTATGATATAGACCCAAACTGCCTATATAATGCTCTTCAAAGTTATCTGCTGAGTGATTTCCCATCTGTCCTATTTGCATGTTGAAAATAACAATATATTTTTAGTATTTACTCTACTTTATTAACAGGTATATGCAGTCTTTCACTACACACAGACACAGGATAGTACTTCTTAGAGTACAATTATGCATTATTGGTATTTTACAATCTTGCTCTTCAAGTCCCTGTGTGGTGTTAGCACTGAGCAATTTACAAGTTCCTGCACTGTGTATTAGTGTACATTAATACATATTTAAGATCTTGAAAGACAACATCATTTTGATAAGATATAAAGGTGAACAGAGATGGAATCACATGTTCATTGTGGCATTAACTCATTCCCACAAAAGCAAAGATGTCTGTGTCAGTGAATGGAAGACAGGATTTACACCTCATATTTCTGTATATGCCTATTGTAAAAGCAGATTTGCTGTATTGTGATGCAGGAGATTGTATTTGGTTTGCGTGGCCAGGTTTTGGTAGCAGGGGTGGCTACAGGGGTAGCTTCTGTGAGAAGCTGCTAGAAGCTACTCCTATGTCTGACAGAGCCAATGCCAGACAGCTCCAAGACGGACCTACCATTGGCCATCAGCAATGGTGGTAGCACTTCTGGGATAACAGATTTAAGAAGGGGAAAAAGTTGCTGTGCAACAGCAACTGCAGCCGGAGAGAGGAGTGAGAACATGAAAGAGAAACAACCCTGCAGACCCCCAGGTCAGTGCAGAAGGAGGTGGAAGAGATGCTCCAGGCACCGGAGCAGAGATTCCCCTGCAGCCCGTGGGGAAGACCATGGTGAGGCAGGCTGTCCCCCTGCAGCCCAGGGAGGTCCACGGTGGAGCAGATCTCCACCTGCAGCCCGGGGAGGACCCCACGCCGGAGCAGGTGGGTTCCTGAAGGAGGCTGTGACCCCGTGGGAAACCCACACTGGCACAGTCTCCTGGCAGGACCTGTGACCCCATGGAGACAGAAGCCCACGCTGGAGCAGGTTTGCTGCCAGGACTTGTGACCCCATGGGGGACCCACACTGGAGCAGTGTGCTCCTGAAGGACTGCAGCCCATGGGAGGGACCCACACTGGAGCAGTTCATGAAGAACTGCAGCCCATGGGAAGGACCCACATTGGAGAAGTTCATGGAGAACTGTCTCCTGTGGGAGGCACCCCACACTGGAGCAGGGGAACAGTGTGAGGAGTCCTGCCCCTGAGGAGGAAGGAGCGGCAGAAACAACGTGTGATGAACTGACCCCAACCCCCATTCCCCGTCCCCCTGTGCTGCTGGGGGGAGGAGGAAGAGAAAATCAGGAGTGAAGTTGTGCCCAGAAAGAAGGGAAGGCTGCAGGGAAGGTGGTTTAAGATTTAGTTTTTATTTCTCATTATTCTATTCTGATTTGATTGGTAATAAATTAAGTTAATTTCCCCAAGTCAAGTCTGTTTTGCCTGTGACAGTAATTGGTAAGTGATCTCTCCCTTTCCTTATCTCGACTCATGAGCCTTTCGTTATATTTTCTCTCCCCTGCCCAGTTGAGGAGGGCAGTGATAGAGCGGCTTTGGTGGGCACCTGGCGTCCAGCCGGGGTCAACCCACTACACGGATGAACTGGGGAAGTGATGTTTCTTTCCAAATGGTGTTTCTAGTTCTCTGTATTTTTTTATAGCAATGTTAGATTAAATACAAGGACTAAAGGAAAGCAATTCTAAGAAAATACATTGCCTTATTTATTTATTCATTTCTTAAGTATTATAGCTCTCTCCTGTGCTGCAAGCTAGAAGTCAATTTCTATATAAAATAAGATAAATGTTTGTCATTGAACTACACTATCATAATTTGCTCATTAGAGAAATGTGCATTCAAACCAATTTCATTCTTAAGTAAACCCAGCTCAGCCCCAATAACATACCATTTACATAGCAATCCACCCAGAATATCTTGCAATTAGAACACTGAGCTTGCTTGATCTTAAACTATCCTATCTTGGGTCACAGAAGTGACTGAAACACTGAAATTCACCTTGAATATTACTACATTACTAGCCCTTTTTATGACCTGACATTTTAACAGTACAATCTAAATGCTATCAGTAAGTATTAGTGAAAGTGTATCCTTGATCTGCACTTATTTTAGTTCACTAAAGGTCCCATTTGTTTTTATTGAGGTTAATGGATCTGTGAATACAGATCCATTAACCTCAGAATTTCTAAATGTTAAATCAGCAGCTTTAAATAAATGTTAACATGAGGCAGCAATTACTGATACCATAATACCAACTGGAGGGCAAAGTTTGGAGCATGGACTCCTGAGAATATGTTAAACTACCCAAACTCCTTTATTAGTAAGATTAAGAAAAACAATATCAAGCTGAATATTCTCTAGAGCTACAAGAAATAAAAGCATATTTCCTTGAATGAAAAGTAGAAGTGTGCAGCATTTAACTGAAGGCTTACATATCTGCTAATTCATCTGTTATTTTTGCTTTGAAGAATTGTCTTAATGTAAAAACTGCATCTGCAAAGTGATGATTTACACACTCACCCTGTGGGTATTATTACTTTCAAAATTAACATGTCACAACCAGCACTTGTGAAAGAAAGTTTGTTATCCCCAAAATGGTGATTATATAGTGTTTGAATAGCTTGACATTCAGAATCAGAGTTTATTGTAGACCAGCTTTTTAATATCCGTGGCAATTGCTATAGCGAAGAACTACTCTCAGGGAAGTTGGTAGGAGCTTTATCATTAGTGAGAACAGTGTTGTGCAGCTAAGTTAGCTGTAAAACAGATTCTTGAATAATGATTTTGGAGCATCCCATCACAGATTCCCCCTGCCCTCAGCAAAAAGACAGAATGGAGTTGCCACAAAATACGCTTATGATTAGATGGGGGTATTTTAAATTTAATGACAAGGTAGTCTTTAAAGGAATACACCTGCTATTTAGTTATTAGTAATCTCATCTTTTTTTCTGGTACCAGGCTGTGTTGACTTCATAATAAACCCAAACAGATTAATGGCTTTTCCTAGAGACACCTATTGAGTCAATAGTTTTTTTCAGATTATATTTGTGCAATCTACTGAAGTGCAGTTACCATCATCACAGTCAACGGGCCAGAGCCACAGCAGTAGACCCAGAGACTACCTCCAGTCCTCACAAAGGAGGACAAACACATATGCAGACAGTGTAAGAACTGACCAAGGCTATTATATGCGGGAAGTGCATACAATGCCACTAAACAGACACTTGGAGGACCATGGTTATGTCTGCCCTTTATTGCCATAGATGAATTTGTATTTACAATTATTGCAACTGCTTAAAATGTGCCCTGGTTTTTAAAACACTGGTTCCATCCAAACTGTCATGCCTTAGAAAAAGGAAACACAATGAGCTCTGATGTTTACTTATCCTAACTTTATGGGACTCCTGTTCATCAATCTGCTGCCAAAATTGACAGTGGATTGGAAAAAAGGCTCTTTTAGGTTCTCACCCGCCTGAAATTCCAATTACGCTAAGTTAAGACTATTGTAATTCTACTCCATTTATTACGTTGCTAACAACTTGTCACCTCAGGGATAATGGTATCTGCAGAGCTTAGGACAGGTATTTTTCTACTCCATTTTAAATACAGCAACCTCAATTTCAAGATTAAATCAACGTACAACATGAAAAAATAAGATATACTTTGAACAGTCTCTCAGACCTTGCTGGAGTGAGATGTTAAGCTCATAACTTAATATTCAATAGCAAAGACATCTAATACAGTAGATAATGTAAAGAACAGAATTTCTAACTTACTTTAAGAGAAACACATCACCAGGCCAAAACAAATGTTTAGTGGGTTAATGTACTTTTACGAACTGCAAATGGTTCCAAACATAAAAAGGAGAAGTAAAGAGAAATTCATTGTTAACAAATGGCATCTCCACATTATTCTATTATATCTAGCACGATCATCAACCTGCATTCTAACATCATCTATCAGCATGTAAGACTATCACTTTAGGTTGAGTTTGCCTTCATTCTTGAAGAGGAGGAGAGTGGTACTTGTGCATGTTCAGATGAGGAGAATGTTTCCAGGCAAATTCTTGTGATGGAAACCTGTATCAGGTCTCATAAATTTGTGGTGTACCCCTCTGTCACAGATTTCATTCAGTCTACATAGCAAGTGTTTTGTCTCATGCAAGCTTTCTATCATTTCATATACCAGTCAATCAGGCCAACAGTATTTTGCAATGTTTCATCAGTTCTTGAGATTTGTTTCTCTTAGCAAGTTACCCTTTCAAAGCTGCCCAATAGACTGTGGTCTCTCACAGTGGAAACTCTTGATTTTATTATTAAACAACATCAGGCATGGGATTAGCCTAATAAAAATGGTACACAACCCACATGACAGCATTGCACAGCCCTGTACAGTAAGTCATACCAGCAAAAGTAAATTAATTACTTTTGTGAGCTTCCTGGTCTACGACACATATCCAGCTAAACAAACAACAGTATGAACAGAGAAAAAAGACACTTGTTAGCTTGGTACATATCCTGTGAAGCAAATATTGGTCAGTCCCTATTATGAACACAACGAAGTAATTAAAAAAACATACAATAAGCCTCCTTTCCACTTTAATCTTTCAGAGATCAGGCACAGCAATAGTACTTTACTTTTCTGAGAACATGGGCTGCTTTTTGCTAGAAGCTCAGGGGCCAACCTCAGTACAGAAGAATAAGCAGAGAAGGAAGAGATATTTGCTGTTTTTCAATCTTTTCCATTAGCTGGCCATAGAGGGGAACCTTTCCAATTTTCAGTACTTATGAAACAATGTCTGCATACTAATCTAATAGTTTCATATTGGAGGAAAGCATCCATTTAAGAAGTGTTTTCTCTCTTAGGGAAAAAAAAAATAGCAAACCGTGACACAACTCAGTTTTTTGCTTGCTAACAGTCTATGGACATTCATTGCACATCTCCATAAGAGTCCACACCTACAAGCTCATACATACTATTACTGCCTTATGTATTTACCAGCCTCTCCTAAGTCTCAGTAAAATCTCTATAATTTTATATTTAAAAACACAACTAGTAATAATAAAAAATGAAGTTAAAACCTTTTAGTCTTATTAAAGACTCATTAAATCAAGACAGTATTTATTGGATAGGACCATTCTCCCAAACATCAGCAAAATCTACAACTCAATGTTCATGATTTAATAAGCAACTTGACTAAGTGCAGGTGGTTGGCTGACACTTCTCTTCATCTGTTCCCTCAAGGTGCATGCTGTGCTGTCACATGACTCCTTACCATTAATCCTTAACCCCGAAACATTTGTTTACCGAACAAGGTAACAGCTACCAAAGAAATATGCAGATTGCAGAGGAATACTTCAAGATGTAATTTTTCTCATATTAAAATACAAAGGAAAAAAGATACATTTCATGAATCTCTCCAACCTACAAGCTTCAGACCCACATGCATATTTTATTATACAGCTAGTTAACAACTAATGAAAACTATATGAGCCACCAGTGTGCCCAGGTGGCTGGCTTGTATCAGAAATAGTGTGGCCAGCAGGACTAGGGAAGTGATTGTCCCCCTGTACTCGGCACTGGTGAGGATGTACCTCGAATACTGTGTTCAGTTTTGGACCCCTTACTACAAGAAAGACATTGAGGTGCTGGTGAAGGGCCTGGAGCACAAGTCCTATGAGGAGCAGTTGAGGGGACTGGGGTTGTTCAGCCTGGAGAAAAGGAGGCTGAGGGGAGATCTTATTGCACTCTACAACTGCCTGAAAGAAGGTTGTAGCAAGGTGGGGGTCACTCTCTTCTCCCAAGTAACAAGTGATAGGACAAGAGGAAATGGCCTCCAGTTGTGCCAGGGGAGGTTTAGATTGGATATTAGGAAAATTTTTTCACTGAAAGAGTTGTCAAGCATTGGAACAGACTGCCCAGGGAAGTGGTTGAGTCACCATCCCTGGAGGTATTTAAAAGACGTGCAGATGTGGCACTTAAGGACGTGGTTTAGTGGTGGACTTGACAGTGTTAGAGTAATGGTTGGACTTGATGATCTTAAAGGTCTTTTCCAACCTGATTCTACGATTCTATAAGCGTCACTATGAGAAAGAAACAAAGAAACAAACAAGTTACCCACAACTTCTCCATCAGAACATAATCCTCAACCAAAGCTTCACGCCAGTTGTCTTTGTGCCTACATCCTTAAAAGGATAAAACAATCAGTCCGTAGTCCTCAGACAGCAGAGAAGAGCTACACTTTCAGAATACATTTTATTTAGGCAACCCTTTTCCAAAATGAACACTGAAACTTATCATTAACTTCAACACAGATTTGTGACCAATACTGACAAAATTATGGCTGGTATAAAATCTTCCCAGTATGGTCTTTGAACATTCATCTAAATACCCATTTGGCATAGTCTGAAACTGGAGCCACTCTCAGCTGAAACCATTTGTCATCAAACTATGTACAAATAGGCATACTGGAGTAGTCTATATATTGAAACCACACATAATAGTAAGCTGAATATATTTGATGTCAAACCAGTGCCTGCTACACGTAATGGAGAAAACGGGTAAAGGAAATGAAAAAAGTTTGTATGCAGGAAATTACTTCAATCCCCTTTGCATCTCCTTCCCAGCCCCAGAACAGAGACTACCACTTCTGTGATAATGAACAAACCAAGGAAATCAAACTTAATACAAAAATCAGTTGCTGGTCAACATTATCTATAATTAAACTGGAATAGGAGTATGTTGCTTCACACAACTCCCCCTTACTTCCCTCCAACCCAATCAACTCAAGCACAGTGCTAAAGTCATTCTGTGACTGGGGATCTTCACACTGATAAGTAGAAGTCCTAATTATATAAAATGCTGTAACATAGGTGCAGTTGCTACCTAGTCCTTTTACAGGATTTGGAAAAAAAAATATCTCACACAAAGGAAAAAGGGAGAGATGCTCTGAAGTTACCTTTCACACCATTCAACACCACTATTACAGAAAATTAAATATAACCCAAGTGTTTGTTATTCAGTACCTATTCTACTTCATATGATTAGTTGCAGAGTAAAAGGAAATCGTGTTCTATTATACTGCTGCAGACCTCCCTTACGTACAAAGAATGTAGAATAAAACAATATCCCAAACAAAACCAACCTGATCTGGCAATAGTTTTACAGTCACCCGGCATACCATTGCTATTTTACTCTCTTAAAAGTAGAGTGGGTGTCTGAGAAAGCTAATAGCTACTCATTCAGTGAGGTGATCTTTCCACCAGCTTTTGGAGGTATTTATGTCTGTTGAAGCACACTGAGTGTCTGCTGCATTAAAAGGGGTCTTGAGAAATACACTTGATGGCAAGCAGGAGAGGATGGAGACAGTATTGCCATACCAATAATAATAAAGACAGGAGACAGTATGAACACTGTGCTTTCTAAGTAATCCCCTTGAACCATCTGCATCTTCAGAAGACAGCAGTTAGCTTGGGAAAGGGACTTTTTAAGTGGACTCATCTTTGGCAATGATGTTTCTCCGGAAAAGATTACAGTATAATTTTCACCGTGTATGCCTGGTGAGGCTACTGTCGTGAAAGACATGTCCGTACTGAAAAATGAGAGCAAACACTGGAAATCAAAGACTAGTTATCTATCAGAAAGGAAGAATATGCTGATTATGGTTCCCAAACAACTTGGATGATGAAATACTGAGTTTATTAAATTTGTAGAGGCACTGAAACTGAAAGAGATTTCAAATCCTCTGACAAAAACCCCAGCAAGAGACCTGAAGAACTCATTAGTCATTGCAGGTGTACCAATTTGCAATTCCTACATGCAAAGCACATGTGTATTACCTGTGATGGTGGCAGCTGTAACCTAGCAATTGGGAATAGATTCAGCAGTTAGCTGTTTGGCCACCGACACAAACATTGCTGGTGCGGTGCATATGCCTATTTACAGAGGTGACATTTTATTATTCTTCTCAGATTACACATATATCTGATAGTGCTCTTCAGATAAAATACAAATGACATACAAAATATCACAGAGCATCTGATACCTGATTCCCCACATGGAAGAAGTCGATCCATAGCCTCTGCACACTCAGTATCCCATGTCGCTGCTGCAGAATGCTAGTGGTCATATCTGCTTCATGTGGGGAGAAAAGGGCCCTATGTTTATTTTAACAATAAGCAGTAGGATTTAACAGATCAAGGACTGAAAAATATTGGTAGTGCCAAAATCCACTTTGTAGAACTCCCTGTACCTGTTTGCTTGTATCCTGAGCAAACTTCTTTAATGTAATTGACTTTTTTGTCCATTTTACCACTAACAATCTGTGTAATCAACCTATATAGACCTAGGAATCTGAACAACAGAACTGTTGTGCTTTTTCTTGCTGAAGATACATCAGCTTTGCAGCTTCAAGTAAATAAATCCTCAGTCGTACAGAGAGTTTTCGGTAGGTTATATGAATTTGTGGACTGTAATAAGTACTGAGGAAAATATGGGCAAGAAATTACAAAAGTCAGACTTTCAAATATTAAACAAAAAATAGGAAGCATGAAATAAAATGTCAAAATGAGAACATAAAATTACAATGCAATCCTAACGCAAAATAAAATATTTTTCAGAGCAGTCCTCTTTCTACTTGTAGGAAAAGAGTAACAAAAAATTGACCTGATTTCACATACAGGTAATCACAAGTTTCTGATTATTTTTCTATAGAGTTACTACTACAACTGGCTCTGAATCTCATACATATATTGGGACCAGCAACTTGTAATGAATTCAGCTTTCATTTTTCAGAGAGGCCAGGAAGGGAAGAAACAGAATTCCTGCTGCTCAAAGCTTGCAGGCAAGTGACATCAACTCTCCTGTATCACTACGCTATAGACAGACTCTTGGTTCAATAAGCCACAGAATCTTCATTATGAAGTCTGCTATTTTAGGTTGTGGATACACCAGGAAAGTCAGAGCATTCCCGTCCACCGCTGTCTCATCTCTACACCTTTCATCCCAACAGAGCTTGGGAGAGGCCTATTTTACTATCTCTGAGATAATGTAGCTACAAACAACTTTTGAAGCTCTGTGAACTGTAACAGCAAAGCTCTTGAAATGGAGGCTCTTGAAGGGGCTTCCCTATCTCCAGCAGGTCATTTTTAGGAACTATCCTTACCTCTCAAATGCAGAGTCTTGCAGTCTCCACTGATGTGAGGAATATGTGTAAGCTTATGTGGAATAGGGAGGCTGTCTGGACTAAGTCCATGCAACAGTATAGACCCCTTCTTATAATATATATACATCTCCTGGTTATCAACATTACTCAGATTATGCACACATGTGCATATAAACATATGCATATACTAACTCACACAATATATATACATAATGTTTTCTAGCTTTACTCATGATACATTAAAAATATTTTTTTTTCAATAGTAAAATAAGTAGTTGGATATTTATGGATTTAGACTAGGTCAGTCTTTATTACAAAAATCAGTTAGACATAAAAGTATATTTAAATAGATATATTAAAAAAGTTTCTGTTAACACTGAGGATTAGGAAATAAAAGCATATGAGCCTAAACTAAATGGAAAAGAAAGTAGAGAAACTGATTCCATTTACAGAAGGCAAAGAGACAAAAGCTTTATCAGGAATTTTTTGCTGCAACCATTTTTTTCCAGTCCATATGTAAAGCACCTAATCATTTCAACTCTAGACATACATCTAATAAAACCATTGAGCTGTGATGCTCTAATTCATAGACCTAGACAGATTTGGTAGGTGCAGTGCTCCATTGCAACTTAACAGGTAATTGGTAGAAAGGATGTTCTCTACTTTCTTTCTCTGATAGTGTTAAACATGTATTGACAGGATGCCTCTCTGTGCTGCCCAACGTTTGGCACTTAGAAGTTCAATTAGCCAACCTTTCATCTGTCTGTCCACATAAGATACAGCTTTACTTTCCTGTGGCTAATTGCTAAACCAGAGTACTTACTCACTCTGCAATTCTAAAGCCTGGCCATTCACTTGGGAGCATTAAGTATGTATGCTGCTGCAAAGATCTGGGAGAGATAACCTGAATAACATTTCACACCAGCTTCTTGTCCTTTCCCTCTGGAAGTTTTTGTCCACACAGGCTAGAACGAGTGTACCTAATTTACAGGACTCCCTGCACATCTGCACTCAGTGAAGTTAACATATCGTATTTAATCCTGAAAGCATGTGGGTAGTACATTTCCTAGCATGAATTAGATTTAGAAACATTCATGTTTTATATAAGGATAAAAGCCGATTCATAGTTGTAAGCCAATTAAAATGTTGTCTCAGTGCTCAGAGGTTAACATGGTTGGGAGCTTAGAAATTGATACTTCTAGTAGAAATAATGAGTGGATGGCAGACAAAGAATTAATAAATTTTCTTAATCTGTCTTTGTTTACAAATATACAATCCCTGCAGATGGTTTTGAACAGAAAGAGGTTTTACTAGCATAATTCAAGCATAGACAAAGTGATTATCAGCCAAAACTTTAATCAGCAGTTTCTTCTTGGACAATTCCCTGCATGTTAATATTCAAGGATCACCTCCTCCAAGCTCAGGAGCGATGCATCCCAACAAAGAGGAAGTCAGGCAAAAATGCCAGGAGGCCTGCATGGATGACCAAGGAGCTCCTGGACAAACTCAAACACAAAAAGGAAGCCTACAAAGGGTGGAAGCAAGGACAGGTAGCCTGGCAGGAATACTGAGAAATTGTTCGAGCAGCCAGGGATCAGGTCAGGAAAGCCAAAGTCCTGACAGAATTAAATCTGGCCAGGGACACCAGGGGCAACAAGAAAAGCTTCTATAGGTACATCAGTGATAAAAGTAATAGGGAAAAAGTGGGCCCTGTCCAGAAGGAAACGGGAGACCCGGTTACCCAGGACATGGAGAAGGCTGAGGTACTCAATGACTTTTTGCCTCAGTCTTCATCGGTAAGTGCTCCAGCCATACCACCCAAGGCACAGAAGGCAAAGGCAGGGACTGGGAGAATGAAGAACCACCAACAGTAGGAGTGATGAGATGCATCCGTGGGTCCTGAGGGAACTGGTGGATGAAGTGGCTGAGCCACTCTTCATTGTATTTGAGAAGTTGTGGCAGTCCGGGGAAGTTCCCACTGACTGGAAAAGGGAAAACATAACCCCCTTTTTTAAAAGGGAAAAAAGGAAGAACCAGGAGACTACAGGCCAGTCAGCCTCACCTCTGTGCCTGGCAAGGTCATGGAGCGGATCCTCCTGGAAACTGTGCTAAGGCACTTGGAACGTAAGGAGGTGATTGGTGACAGCCAACATGGCTTCACTAAGGGCAAATCATGCCTGACAAATTTGGTGGCCTTCTGCGACGGGGTTACAGTGTTGGTGGGTAAGGGAAGAGCAATGGATATCATCTACCTGGACTTGTCCAAACCATTTGACACTGTCCCACACAACATCCTTGTCTCTAAATTGGAGAGACATGGATTTGACCAATGGACCACTGAGTGGATAAGGAATTGGCTGAATGGTCACACTCAAAGATTTGTGGTCAACAGCTCGATGTCTGAGTGGCGACCAGAGACAAGTGGCATTCCTCAGAGGTTGGTATTGGGACTGGAACTGTTTAAGATCTTTGTTGGCAGCATGGACAGTGGGATTGAGTGCACCCTCAGCCAGTCTGCCAACAACACCAAGCTGTGTGGTGTGGTCGACACGCTGGAGGGAAGGGATGCCATCCAGAGGGACGCTGACAGGCTGGAGAGTTGGGCCCATGCAAACCTCATGAGGTTCAACAAGGCCAAGTGCAAGGTCCTGCACATGGGTTGGGGCAATCCAAGCACAAATACAGGCTGGGCAATGAGTGGATTGAGAGCAGCCCTGCGGAGAAGGACTTGGGGATATTAGTGGATGAAAAAACTGAATATAACCCAGCAATGTGCACTCGCAGCCCAGAAAGCCAACCTCATCCTGCACTGCATCAGAAGAAGTGTGACCAGCAGGTCAACGGAGGTGATTCTCCCCCTCTGCTCTGCTCTCTTGAGACCCCACCTGCAGTACTGTGTTCAGCTATGGTGCCCCCAACATAAGAAGGACAGGGACCTGTTGGAGCGAGTCCAGAGGAGGGCCACAAAGATGATCAGAGGGCTGGAGCACCTTTCCTATGAGGACAGGCTGAGAGAGTTGGGGTTGTTCAGCATGGAGAAGAGAAGGCTCCGAGGAGACTTTATAGCAGCCTTCCAGTACCTAAAGGGGAGCCTACAGGAAAGATGAGGCGGGACTTTTTATCAGGGAGTGTAGTGATAGGTCAAGTGGTAATGCTTTTAAACTGAAAGAGGGTAGATTTAGATGAGATATTAGGAAGAAATTCTTTACTGTGAGGGTGGTGAGGCACTGGAACAGGTTGCCCAGAGAGGTTGTGCATGCCCCATCCCTGGCAGTGTTGCAGGCCAGGTTGGATGGGGCTTTGAGCAACCTGGTCTAGTGGAAGGTGTCCCTGCCCGTGGAAGGGGGGCTGGAATTAGATGACCTTTAAAAGTCCCTTTCAATCGTTCTATGATTCTATGTCTTTGTTGCTGCAGAGGGCAGATTATTCTCTAAACAGCTCCATTTATATGGCTCTCTGTATACTTTAACTTAGAGTTCCAAAATATAGCTGAAAACTGATTCTTCAATCACATTCAAGATAAGTTTTAAATATTCTCCAATGCCATGTTTTGCGTGACAAAGAAGGAGCAGGAAAGGTGTTCTAGTTTCATATTTGGTTTAGCTCACTTACGTGGTAGGTAGCATTCTCCTTAAGGTACCAGCATCTGAAAACAACTGACTAAATATGGTTCTTCATTTCTACTTAAGAAATGGACTCAATAAGTGTTCCTAGCAATGTGGCTCTGGACAGAAAGCAATCCTGAAAACTTGAGTAAAATTACTTCCCTAAGTTCAGAAATCAGGGGAGAAATAGAAGAAAACCAGTATTTTATTACTAATGAAAATAATATGATGCTATTGTAATGCTTGAATTAAAGGGTTTGTAATATATCAGAATGCATTGGCTTCAATTATAGAAACCATCAGAGTTTTCAAGGCTGAGAGTTTGTTGACCTTTGGTCAAATTAGAAATGTGATTTCAGGAGCTACAGTGAGTACAGGTTATCAGATTGTCTAGAATTGTCCTGAAAAAAACCCTAGAGGGATCCTTTCACTACTGCTTTTAAAAGTATGTAGCTAAAATAAATCAGGCAACCTTAACCCAGATGCAGCAAAGAGCACAAAGAGGACAATGTTACTGAGCATATTACCAAATACAGCAAAAAAGTTTTAAAAAGCAGAAAGACCTATTCATCTACCTTGAAAGCATGTGTAAAAAAAGACTTATGACTATAAAAGTAAGATTTTTATTTTTCTTCTCCTTAAAAGAAAATCAACCCAAAGTACCACAAAAAAATTAACAATCTTGCTATATACATAATTTTGGTCTTATTCAGATTTTTTTCCATCACTGCCACCAACAAGTATTTTACCGTAATACCAACTTCAGGGCATCACTCAACTACACCCTTTAGGAAAATACAGTAAAAAAAATACTCTCTGCTCCTGTGAGCATATACTCCAAATAAACAAGCCAATAAGTTAAAGGACAGAAAACTCCACTTTGTATTTTGAAATTTAAGTTGGTAGATAAACGTTACAAAGTTCATGCCAAAAGGTGGTAAAAGGGGCCAAAATGTACCTCAACCTTCACCATACCTTAAAATGTAATTTTTCAAGGGACAAAAACTGTGAAATTAAAGTACAGCTTTATAGTTGCACTTAGGTTCTAAGTACATACTGCTTCCCTTCAGAAAACCTGCATCGAAACTGAACCACCATTGCTGGTTATGATTAAAGAAATTAAATAGAAGCAAGTGAAATCCTTGAAACCTAACACATTTATCATCTTTGGTGAGAAAAAAAAGAAAGTGTTATCATTTAATCTTGACTGCAGACTTCCCTACTCCAAGATTTTCTCATTTCACTGAAGTACCTGTTGCTTGAAGCAATGTTGTCATTATGCCTTAACAACAACTATCTGTTTAACAACAAGAAATCATTTTAACATATTTGTACCTTAGCTATCAAGGAGAGTACTACCTAACATGAACATTAATTTAGCATGAAAAATATTTTATGAAACAAGTGGCATGCTCTTCTTCAAAAAGAAAAGTTTTATGAGCATTTCCTCTTGTCATAGAAACAATTCTATTCACTTCTACAGAAATAGTAGGAGTGAGTTACATGTGGTTTTCTTCATTGCATCTAGCCATTAAAATGAGTCAAGTCTTTCACAATTCAGTATCACTGAAGTCTTAGCTCATGTCCCCAGTACTTGTATCATCGGGTTGAAAGATACAACCTTCAACTTTTCAGACATAATTGTACAGGCTAAGATTACTTTCATTTACATTTCATTTGCATTAAATGCAAGCTAAAAAAAAATTGCAGTACAAGTTGAAATAATTGTTAAATATCCAGCACATTTGCTTAAATTCCAGGCACCTGAAGCACAGGCAGTAATTGGAGGAGAACATACCAAATACTGTAGTCACAGATCCCATCTCCATACATCCCTCTTCTTGTACAGTTAACCTCTGTTGTAATAGACGAGGACAAGATCAAACCTCATGTGAAAGACTCTTTCTTTCCATAAGCATGTAGAAATAATTCCACTGAAGTTCTATTAGGACATTGAGAACATAGTATCAGGTGCTACAGGAAAAGTAACTTTGCAAAGAAGATTTCACAGCAGCACTTGCTTACCACCAAAAGGTAATCCTTACAGCCATGTATCATGCTTACTTTTGCTGTTTGTTATTTAAATAATATAGTTTCCAAATTCATATATGGCATAAATCACAAAATTTCTCAGTAGAGACTGTTAAACAGTGGATAGCATGAAAAGAATGAAATGGCATACTAAATTATAAATTTTAAAGCTATTTTTCTTCTCAGAAAGACACCGCTTAGGTTGAAATGAAATAAATTTTATAACGTTGGTGCTATGGGGAGTGGAGAGCATCTTCAAGTAACAGTAGAGTCTGCTCAACGTGTAAAATCATTCTTATTTGTCAGTTCTCTGGATACAGCAGGAACTAAAAGATGGCTGGGTATTCCCCCACCCCCGAAACAAGAGGATCTTCTATATACTATTTGGTCCTGCTCAAGGGCTTACAGAAAGTGCAGGGAAAAAAAGTCTGCAATAAAAAAGAAATCCCAAATTGCTGCCACTTATTTGTTTTCCAATTCCCATTTACTCTCCGAAATTTTCTACTACTCACAGAAACAATAATAAAATTGAAATTGATATCAAGTTAACTCCACAAAATTACTGTAGCTATCTATTAATAGTGTATTGGTAACTGCACTATTTCCCTTTAGCTTATATTTTAGCAATAATGTGAATTAAATTGTACATTTTTAATTATTTGCTTTGCTTTAAAACAACACTATATTAGTTCAATTGATTATTCACACATGTATGCTTGGCAGATTAATTTGTTCTGAGCCCTTTTGGGGAGATGCATTTGAGGCTCTGTGTTGTGATTTGCACAACTACGGAACTGCCTAGAATCACAGCTACCAAAACAGATTTTTCAGTTTAGGAAAAAGATGTCAGAATAACTATACAAAGTAGGCTAATAATCCCAAAACAGCAGTACATAGTTTGGCCACCCTTGGAGCTGGAAAAATACTTAATGTCCCAAGATTGCCACCTCCCATTTCAATAACCTAGTATATTCTCTGCCTGAGTAGGATAACAATGAATAGGAGAAACACCAATTAACCAAATTTTGCTAGTTAATTAGAATCCTACGAGTTGCATATTAATAAAACCCCCCACATCCTTGAGATAATATATTTCCAAATATTTACTGAGAATAATTGAGTTATTGGAAAACGACTTTTACTTGCTCAGCTTTATTAGTACACCTCAGCATATTTCAGTTTTAAAAAAGTCACTATCCAAAAGCAGTATCAAGACAAGTCAGCTGCAGACTCCAACTCCAGTGCAGAAATGTATTAGATGGATCATGATAGGAAAAATGTATCATTAGATTAATTAGGCAATTATCAGAATTCACAGCTGCTCTCTTTGACAACTGACTCGGTGGTTCTGAATTAATGAGGGATACTTTCTATACGCTTTCTACAAAGAGAAGTTTATAGAAACACTCGTTTCTTTGATGTTTGTCATGAAAGCTAAAAAAAAAAGGGACCATACACTCAAACTAAGCTGCTATTCAAGAAGTATGATCAAAAGGTAGTTCTTATATCCATGCTTGTCTAACTAATATAAGTGCATTCAATAATGAATTGAGAATGCTTATGATGTCCATTCGCTTCAATAGGACTTTTTTTTAAAGCTTTATTGAAGACAGGATTGGGCCCAATTTGATTTTTATAGCGAGTATATTTTTCACTCAACTAAATTCAACAAAACAAGAGTTTGTACAGTAGCTTATTAACAACATATCTAAAATATAGTCATGAAATGTGAGAATCTGATCTTCACAGTACAAGTCAGGTATAAGCTGAGATATGCCAGGTCATCACCTGTTCAGTGATCCTATCCAACTGTATCAGTTGAGTTACAAGAGAAAAAAATCTTCTAACCAGTAGCATCCAGTTGCTTATCCAAATCATATTTCTTGAAGTCCAAAATAATCTTGTAAAGCAAAGAAACAGAACAGGATCTTTGCTATTTATGCTCCTTTAGAAGAATTCTTCAATTTATCCTCCCTGGGGCAGAGAAATTCATGACTGGCTGAAGGCATAGTTCGCTCACCCACACAGGAATGGCCAGGGCTTCTTTCCTGGGGCAGCATGCAGTTTTCCGAGCACACAGTAGTGCCCAAATCCTGCTCCCATCACCCATCCTGTGTGCTGGTTTGGGTCCTTTTTGGCACCCAATGCGTGGGCTTGAACCCACAACCCTGAGACTGAGTCTCCCACTCTACTGACTGAGCTAGCTGGGCACCAAAAAGGACTGTCGTGGTTTAACCCCGGCCAGCAACTAAGCCCAACACAGCTGCTCACCCACTCCCCCCCCCCCAGCAGGATGGGGGAGAGAATCAGAAGGGTAAAAGTGAGAAAACTCGTGGGTTGAGATAAAGACAGTTTAATAGGTAAAGCAAAAGCCACATGCACAAACAAAGCAAAACAAGGAATTCATTCACTACTTCCCATGGGCAGGGAGGCATTCAGCCATCTCCAGGAAAGCAGGGCTCCATCATGCATAATGGTTACTTGGGAAGACGAACGCCATCGCTGCAAACATCCTGCCCTTCCTTCTTCTTCCCCCAGCTTTATATGCTGAGCATGACATCACACCATATGGAATATCCCTTTGGTCAGTTGGGGTCAGCTGTCCCAGCTGTGTCCCCTCCCAACTTCTTGTGCACCCCCAGCCTGCTCGCTGGCAGAAAAGGCCTTGATTCTGTGTAAACACTGCTCAGCAACAATGAAAACATCCCTGTATTATCAACATTGTTTTCAGCACAAATCCAAAACATTGCCCCAGACCAGCTACTGTGAAGAAAACTAACTCTACCCCAGCCAAAACCAGCACCCATTGTTGCAGCCATGGAGATCACCCAGGGTATGCAAGGCTGCAACTGCCACTGAACAGGGCATCTTCTTCCTAACGTGGAGTTTTCTTCTCTCTTTTTCCACCCTAGTACTGTTGCAAAGCATTAAACTAGTTGTGCATGAGTATGTTATTTTCATCCATTAGTCATATTGCTATAGGTAATGTTTGAATAGGAATATAAATGACCATGGAGATAGTCCAACGAGAGGTCATACTAGAAAGTATGATATGCAGAACGCATAGAATACGCAAAGGGTTAAAGCAGGTCAGTAAATACAAAATCAAAGCATTTTTCTGCAGAAAACTGTTAATCGAGTCCTGAAACAAACATATAACAAAAATGCAAATAAAAAAAGTAAGTTCAGAAGGTATTGGCAGTACAGCTTTGTTTCTGTCATTTGTATATTCTCATATAAAAGCTTCACTGAAAATTTTACTGAAATACTTGAGTTTACCTGAAATATTTTTGTAAAGTTTTATTCAAATTTCAGTTGGAGCTTTTTATTCCAACTCAAGGTGATTTCCTCTTTCTTGTCTCCTTGTATGGAGATAAAATACAACCAATTTTTCAATCAGTAAAGGCATCCTAGAAAAACCCCAAAACAAACCCAACCCATCACTAGAGGTTGCTTTTTTGTGAATTTTCTAAATATCTAAATACAACTTCAAATACTAATATTTTGTTTTTTATTAAGTGGAATCGATACAGGGGTAAGTACGTTCCCCTCTAGTGCTCAGAGAATAAAGTAAACACCCAGAAAAATATACCCTAGCCAGAAGAAAGCCCATATTAATGTATTAATAAAAGATGAACACAAGATTGACACAGATGTAACGAGGAAAGTTGTGTTGACTAATGGCCAAACAAGGAAACTGAAACACGTTATAGTGTGAAGTCCTTGCCTTGGGATAACTCAAAAGCTACTTATTAATTTTTTTTTTTTTTTTTTTTACACAGCTCTGCTGCTAGGCAGAGCCTTTGCAAGCTCTCAGCTTTAGTCAGCATTTTACATAATCTCCTTCCTTAAAGCTACACAAGCCTCTCTAGCAAATTCTGAAAGCTGCTTTTAGATCTTGTACAAACAGCACCACCCTCACAGATTTACAAATTTCTTCTATGGGAGGAATGATCCAACTTTCTCGGCCAAAACCCTGCTGAATTTTGTGGATATTCATGAAGGATAAATACAGCACATAAAGCACAAAGCAAATTTGCTTTTCCAGTCAGTAGGCAGTGTTGGTCAAATACCATTAACAGAAGGCTGGGGGGGGGGGGGGGGGGGGGGGGGGGGGCGATATACATTTCTTCAGAAATGCAGAGCTTCTAAAGCAAATGCTTCACAGGACAGTTTGCATATCATTTGGTAATACCAACAGAAAATAGAAAGTGATTCCATGCTAAAATTTATGTTACCCAGTTTGATTGAATTCTCCTCCTGAATGTGAAGGTAATACTCAAAAAACAAGACTCAAAAACAAACAAAAGAAACCACAGAACAATAAACATCTTCTAGGGAATATAATTTGTGACAGTTGTAACAAGATTTAAGCATTAGCTATCACTCTTTAAATTACTGTAAATATTTAAATTTCTACAGGTTTGCCACATTATACTCTAGACAGGAGAGTCTTTCTTTGCAGTTACATCTTCACAAGACAGATCTCATGTTCCACTTACATTTTCTTAATCCTTAGCCTTAGTGTTGATATCACAGAAACAACTATATGCTGCAGTATTTCCTTTTATTTTTCTCTGCATTTTTTGTCTATATATACGGTCTGTTAGAAGACAGTAAAGAGCTCACATGATTAGCTCTAAGTATCCCTCAAAGATGTTTCTTAGCATGTATAAAGACACAGGATTTACCTGACTTTATGCAAACCCTAAACATACTGGGAAAGGAAAGACAGCAACAAGGAGCAGGATAGAAGGCAGTGTGCTTTCAATGCTCAGACAAAACAACTATCCCACTGGTTCTTGGAATGAGTGCTGCTCCGAACATGGAACCATGCTCCACGTGCTTGATAGTCCGACACGCCAAAAAGAAAAGGAAAAAAAAAAAAAAAAGGCAGTGAGTGCCTGTTCACTCAACTCCTGCTCAGATTTTGGCTAAACCAGCTCATGCTAAGGCCTGATGAATGCTGGGAGCAGCGCCTAGGCAGGACAGGTAGCCAGAAAAAGCTAATGGGCCATTATGCAGCCATGATCACCTGCAAACTGCTGTCTGCTGCAGCCATTATCTTTTGTCTGGCAGTTTCGTCAGAATCTGCTGACTTATGGAAGTGGTATAGACCAAGTCTCCAAGCTAGAAGGTATAAAATATCAGCTTACCCGGAAAGCTTCTGAAGCAGATCCAACAGCAGCTGGACTGCTGAGGCTTTCATGCTTCCTGGTGTGATACAGGGGACACCTGCACCCTAATGGAGGAGGAAGGATAAGCACTTGCACCATCGGCTAGGTAACTGAATTCCCCCCCCCCCCCAATGCATGGATTGAGAGTTAGGGGTTATAAATTACGGAACCTTACAACTTGAATGGTAAATAAGTGAATTCACAAGATGGACTAGTCTGGGCAAAAGGGGATTGAGCCCTTGTTTGTCATGTTTGTTTATTGTATTTCTTAATGAGCTCATGAAATAAAGTTTAAATCACAGAGTATGTTGTCCTGTAAATCTCAGAGATCCAAACTGACTGCGACAGCAGCGGGGTGGGATATTACGGTTTCATGCTGTTTGGGGCACGGAGAAACTACAGTGCTCCCAGTCTTTTCTCTGGGCAAGCCTTGCTACTTTGGCTGCTTCTTTTCCCTTATTTTGCTGCTCCTTTTTCTACCTCCCTACCTTGTACCTACCTGTTTGGCTTTAACTCCTCCTCACCCCTAGAAGGTAATCTCTACGTTTTACCAGCTCTGTCATGCAACAGATTTCCTTTTTATAGGCCAGGGGAGTTTCCGCTGAAGAGCCCAAACTACAGGGTGACCTTACTGCCTTGGGCTTCATCCTACAACTTGTCTTTAGAGATGTACAGCTCACTAGCAAGGCACATTTTGTCATTTTCTGCTATGGAAATTACCTTTTTTCTTAACTCACGTTTCTCATGTGGCTTGCAACCTTCGTACCAGGATCACTCAGTAATCATGTTTTCAGTTAGCTTCTACTCAGGTTCTTTAAGGTCAAGAGCCAGTTTTTCCCATCCAAGGGAAAATTCTGTCATATAACCAGAACTCTATCACATAACAGTGTAAAGCTTCACAGAAACAGAAGCCTCTCCACATGCCATGGTCCCCTGCTGCTGGAGTTCTGGCATGGGGAGTTCCCACCCTCTCCTCTGCACTGTGTACCACTGAAATGCACCATCTCGGAAGGGTCATAAATGGTGTAGTTCAGCCTAAACCTATTCACAATGAGGGTGACAAACTGAAGACCCTGAAGAGAATTTTACTGGTGAACAAAATAATATAATTTCTAAGAACAACTGGGTACATTTCTTGCACAGATGGTTCTTCTTTACAACTTAGTTTCTTTCACCTGATTGCATGATTCACTAAGTACAATCACCAGCGAGATACTGCACAGCTATTATTTTGGTGCTGAATTAGGAACAGAGATGTTCTGGGTTTAACTATAACAAAATTAGTAAATGCATAGTTGGGTTTTTTTTTTAATAGGAAAACAAAGAACATAATATTTCATTCTTTTAAAAACCCTACTGTATTACATTTTTCTAGCTGCATGTTAAGTGTTGATAGACTATTTAGTGGTACCCCTAATCTAGATGAAAGTTTCTATTATGCTTTGAAATAAATATTTCTTTCATCAGGACTGGTAGTAAGATAAGCCCTTTTATAAAATTTTATAGAAGATATACCTATACAGATACACTGTCACATGTTTTCCCAAACTACTATTATAATGTAGTGTTGAGTTTTCTCATACCTTCAATTCAAATGAGCTTAGATAAACTGATCTAAACTGACAATTGATTTTGCTGATACCAGAGACCCAATTCTTAGTGTGCCTGATTGAGATCAGAATGTACGTCAGAAGTTGAACTTGTCATGAAATTTCCCTTCTACGATTTCCAAGTTTTCTTAGTGTTCTTCGAAATTTCATTGCTAAATCCTCAGCAAGTCATATTTCAGAAAGTCCAATTTTTTTAGATAAATCATGTGTACAGCTAAATATATTGTCTGCAGCATCTCCTGTGCAAATCTTACACTGAGAGCTCCTAGCTTGTTTTCTCCTTGTTGTATTAGTTGCGATTAACATATTGTAACAGTTATTTCCAAAGTCTATAAAAGTTACTCAAAATATCTGTTATTTCTCTCTGAAATGCTCTTTAATGTGACTTACACTTTTTAAACCCTTGCCAGTTACAAAAATCAAATCTTTCTAGATGTTTGCATCATGTTTTCTTGACGTACAAACCAACATGACTCAGAGTCCAGCAGAAGGTATTTATTACTCAAAACGGAAATGCGCCAAATTTCCACTACAGGACATGTGCAATATTTACTCTTCAATGAAGCAAGAAGTTGTTTACTATTCCATTATGTAGAAGGGATATGCCTTTGTTTGACTAGCAGTTATTTAAAGATCTAAATATAACATACTTATTTTAATTAGAAGTTGTCCTGCCTACCTCTTACTCAAGATAAATTCTGAAGTTAAAGACTAAACCTGCCTGGGTCCATGTCGTGGTTTAACCCCAGATGGCAACTAAGCCCCACACAGCCACTCACCCACTCCCCCTCCAGCAGGATGGGGGAGAGAATCGGAAGAGTAAAAGTGAAAAAACTCATGGGCTAAGATAAAGACAGTTTAATAGGTAAAGCAAAAACCATATGCACATGCAAAGCAAAACAAGGAATTCATTCACTACTTCCCATCAGCAGGCAGGTGTTCAGCCATCTCCAGGACAGCAGGGCTCCAGCACATGTAACAATTACTTGGGAAGCGAAACGCCGTAACTCTGAATGTCATCCCCCTTCCTCCTTCTTTCCCCCAGCTTTATATGCTGAGCATGACGTCATATGGTCTGGAATATCCCTTGGGTCAGTGGGGGTCAGCTGTCCCAGCTGTGTCCCCTCCCAACTTCTTGTGCCCCCCCAGCCTGCTCGCTGGTGGGGTGGGGTGAGAAGCACAAAATGCCTTGACTCTGTGTGAGCACTGCTCAGCAGTAACTAAAACACTCCTATGTTACCAACACTGTTTTCAGCAGAAATCCAGAACATAGCCCCATACTAGCTACTATGAAGAAAATTAACTCTACCCCAGCCAAAACCAGCACAGTCCCTAAAGAAAAGTGAAACAGAGTAGCATATATGAAGGTTTTCTCCTATGAAAACTTACTCAGATAAATTCCTATCACAGAGACATTCACATAGGGACTACCTAAGACAAAATGCAAATGCAGTGTCTGAAACCCTACCATACTGTTGGTGTTGAGTTAGCCAATGAGGAAGAGGGACACACAGTTTTCTGACACAGCCTTAGTGAAGTAGGCTAGAGATTTTTCTCTTTATTTCCTCAGATTGACATACTTTTCCAAGTGTTCTAGAGCTTGGATGTGAATAATGAATGCTTACATTTTCATTTTAACTTTTTCCTCACTTAGTGTGATTTAAGGTAACTGGGTAACAAGGCATTCCTCAGTTAGGGTTTGGGGAAAAATTTTTAACTGGAACCCCTTGTTCACTTGTGCATCCTCCACCATATAAAAATCGTAGCAGGGTGGGCTATTTGAGCTGAATAAGACAGGTCAGGAACTGGAACTTCATGAGTCCAGACTGAAGTGTCTTCCAGTGACTGTTAGTGACCAGCAGTGCAATAGCAGCAAAGAGGCGTACCCAGAAGACGTCTGATTGTTAAAAAGAAAACGCATCATGTGTCTTCTGGTTACATTTCTTTTACACATCCCAATTTTGAGTGGTCTTTTATTACATGACTTCTAATCTCAACTGAAAAAAAAGTGAAAAGCAAACAAGTCCTTATAATCAGTTATACTATACAGGCATATATTTCAAGAATAAAGAGCTCTTTTTATGAGAAGACAGACAGAAATTTTGATTGATACCAGTCTTCTCCACTTTACACTTGTTTTCTTAATCTAAAAATTAGTAAAGTTGGTAACTAGACCATTATATTGATATCTATTATTTTATTTAGTAGGGAACGCTGACTCTTGATGCTGTTGAGATCTTGATTTCAATCCATCCTTTACCAATTACATTATAAATATCAGCAGCATAAACCCAAGATCTGCTAAGTCTTCCTTAATACTATAATAGCACTAAAGAAAATCAGTTGTTCTCCACTTTTAAGGACAGAACCTGTAGAAGCTGACTTTTGAATTATCATGTGATACATTTCCTTGAAATCAGTTTTTCACAGCCATAGGGTTGTTCGGTTTTATATGTAAAATACTTTTAACCACACCAATGTCCAACTTTACTAATGATATTAATCTCAAATTATATACCCGTATACTCTACAAGGTAGCGCATTATTTTTTTGGCTAGGAAACTTGGACGCAAAGAAAGAGACATGAAAGCCCAAGGTCAGGGGCAGCTCCAATAAGAAGAACCAGATCTCCTAGGTGAAAATAGAGTTTCAGATTCAGGAGGACATGCCTGCCACCCAGTCCAAAATCCTCACTATTTGCCTGCTAACTTCTCAGGCCTTCACAAAGAACCTAAAGGGGGAAAAAATTACACTGGATTTAAATATACTGGAGAATCAAAAAAAAAAAAAAAAAAAAAAAGGGTAAAAAAAATTTGTTCAGAGCAGGATAAGGATTGCAACTTAAGAAGTTTCTTACTCAAAATAGAAGCTGAGGGATAGAGTCTGACTTCCTTGGCTGAATTTCTCTTCTAGTCATACAAAGGATGCAAATACTCCCTAAATAAGGAAGGCAATCTGTATCAAGAGGTATCAAGATATAACCATTAGGTTATTTGTATTTCTGAGGCCTTTTAATCTTAAATAGTAATATATGTACATAGCTAAAATTGCAAAACAACTCATTCACTTCTCTTTTCCATCAGAAAAACAGTATTATGAATAACTTAAGAATTCAATATAATAAAGGGGGGGGGGGGTGGGTGGGTGTCTGCTTCATCTAAGAAATAAAGGGTATCTTCATATTATATGGTGACACTCCATGGAGCAACTACTGAGATGGCTGAGCAGTTCCAAGACTACTTTGCTGTCAAAGTAAAACTTGTTTTTACCATGAGATAACTAATACCTAAAAACCTACCATTGCAAGAGAACATTGGAGTCAAAGCATCTTACACAAGGTAAGCTAAGCAAAATGAAATGAGCACATCCAGAGGAATGCAGTTTATCATGCTGGTGTTTATAGCAACCTCAGAGGAATCAAAATACCCTGCTTCTGTTTAAGATTTTGCAGTGGTAGAGCTGACACCCATTTATTTAATAACAAAGCAAAACAAACTATCTTTGAGCCAGTGAGGAAAACACCTAAGTTAACAAATACTGCAGATATCAATAAGCTGTAGAAGCATAACTAGCATGTCTGCAGCACAGCCAAACAGGCAAAAGGTAGAATGCCAAAAGCAACACAGAGAAACAAGCAACATTATTTGTCAAACAAAACTTGGATAGATAGCAAGAAGACAAAATGCATTATTGCTTCTTGATTTATGCCACAACATATTTTTTTCCACTATTTACAACTACACAGATATTAAATTATTTGTATTGTCCATAGTGGTTTCCAAATCCCACTCCTAAGTCTATTCAACTGAATTTCCAGGATATCTGCCACTGTACCACTTGCTTGCCAGCAGCTGATGAGTGAAGTAATAGTACTTTTTATTCTCTATTTTTGTAAAGGGAAATCCATACACACAACAGTACAGTCTATTTCTGGGCTTTGCAACATTTCACAGCCATGACTGCATCTCCTCGTTTCCACACTTCCAGCTACAAGCTGTTATCTAGCACCTCACGCTACTAAAATGCATGCCCCTCTACATAACAGGGGCTTAAAGCAAGAACACATTCATCTGTGCACAAAATTGACCGGCTGGGGTGAGGTCCAATAACACATGTGAGCACCTGCACTTAGACATATCAGCATCTTCCTTCTTCCCTCCTGATGCTTCCATGAATTTATGACGATGTTCCCTGATACTCTATATGACTAATACAGGGTTAGACACCAACAAAGGACCTAGATAAAGCATTACTTTATGAATAAATGTATAATGAATAATGCATTAATACTGATTAGAATCTTATCTGGTAGAGTTGATGTCCTGACTTTGAATCTGTGGCATTTTAACAGGGGTTTTGGTTGGTTTGGGTTTTTGTTTTGTTTTGGGGTTTTTTTTTGGGTGGGTTTTTTTTTTGGGGGGGGGGGGGGGTGTTTGTTTGTTTTTAAACAGGTCTTTGAAAAAGGTCTGAAAAACCAGCTCTCTATTATTCCATGAAGTATTCTCACTGGGAAGACTAGTACATAGATTAAGTCTCAATACTAAAATCATGGTCATTAATACACTCTTACTCTCTTCTATTCTACTGAACGAAAAGCATCTTCTGCTTTATAACACACAATAAAAAGAAAAGTTAAGTGTTGCAACCTCCTCTTCTTAACCTACAAGCTGGCTGAAAAACCAACTGATGTGGATATAAATAACTTGGAAGGGAGAAACAAAAGCTGTACTTCAGCCATGGTACAGCAGGAGGACACAATCACTCCTTGTGCTGAGAAAAACAAAACAGTAGCTGATGACCTGTATTTTGAGTGTGGCGTAGGCAAGATCCAAGCTGTTTGGTCCTTTCAAGAAAAACGCTCTTTTAAAGCAATATAAAGTGGCAAAAATTCTTTTCTATCTTTTTTTTTTTTTAAATGCCTTATCACATATCTATGGATTCTGATCAGAGAGAAGTTGAGGAGAGATTTTTAGGACTGCAGTTTTGGCCACATGTTTTATTTCAACGCTGCCCCACCTTCTAGCACTCAAATCCCATCTCCACTTCTTTTCCCTATGAAATGGATTCCTCACTCCTAGAAGTGAAAGGGCAATATTAGATAAACCTTTTCTAATGGATATCTAGACCAAAACCCCACTTGGAATGAAGACATTAAACTACTTCTACATATATTTGACAATACTGCTAAAGAAACCAGATCTTCTAGCTTGGAACATTTCTGAGGCTTCCACGACATGGCTAGTATGAATCTCATTAGCCAGTTAATTCTCTATAACCATTTGGAAACTAAATTATGTTTTTGAAAAGAATCACTTCAATTGTTTAAACTTCAGCCTAGTGAAGTAAATTGCACATCTTTAATTATGAGGGATTAATTCTTCCATGTATCTTATTTTTGGCCAACTTGAGAAATGGCCTAGTTTCTCCACACTCTTTACTACTTTGTATTTCATCCTTCATCACACTGGACGTCAGTTCTTTATTACTGCTGAAGTTTTTTAGGTGGAAATTCTTCATCATTAGCTTCACATTCTCATCCTCACTATGAATTACTTTGATATTTTTTCCTTGATCATCAGCAGCAGCCTAATGCATTTCTGCCAGTTACAGAAACTATGACTCCCTTGAGAACCTGGCAACTAGAATATGGCCCTCAGTTACAACTCTCCTTGGTGATCAATTTTCTCATTGTTTTCTTGTAAAGGGTTTTTTTTTGTTGTTGTTTTGTTTTTATCTTTATCATTTTAACAGCATAGTCATACCTTTTCAAAAATCAATATTCAATTTTATCCCTTTCACTGCACATCAGGCCACATGATATAAAGAGAATTTTTCTTTTGCTCCTGAAACCCTTCTTTTTAAATCATGTTCATTCTGTAAAGTCACTTTTCTCTAATTCCTTTCTTAGCCCTCAACTTTTTACATTAATATTCCTCCTCCTTTGGACAGTTTTTTGGTTTGGGTTTTTTTGTTGAACATTTTTATAAGAGACGTACTCATTAACAGCTGAGATGCATTCAGCCCACTTCAGGAAAAATTATATTTATCTTAAAATATTAGCCCTTCAGGTACATGTTCAGGGAAAAAATATCAGCTCAGATTCAAAAGTGTTTTCTGTGAAATAAGATGAATAATGGCAGAGGAGCTGAAAATTAGTATTTTCGGGAAGGACTAATTTGCATGTACCAAGCTATAACTTGGTACATGATAGAAGCCACCACTGTACTATAATGAAACTCCCCTGGTGAGGAGTTTTTATTTATAAAACAATAGTCAAAGGTGCATATAGAATTTTACAGCTCAGTGATTGCCATCTATTCCAGTCTTATGAGAAAGAATCATCCAGAGTTGGAATATCAGCCCCTGGTAGTTGAAGTTGCTATGATCTTGGACATGTCGCATGACCATTCAGCCTCAGTAGGAAGGAGATAAGGAAATTAGCAAATTCTGAAGTAGTAAAACCGAGTCTCTTAATCAATGGAGCTGTAAAGCATGGAACAAATCTGATTTTGGAGGTAAGAACTGACCTTATAAACTAATATCATATGGGGCCATCACTCCACTAATCCCAACTGCCTCTCTCAAATGAAGTCCTAAGTTGCCAAATGGTTTTTGTTTGTGGTTTGGGAGTTTTGGGGGGGTGGGTGGGTTCTTTTTGGTTTTTTGGGTTTTGGGGTTTTTTTTTGCGTTGCTTCATATCAGATGGTTTTGGTGGGTTTTTTGGGTGTTGTTTGGGTGGTTTGGGGTTTTTAAAAATTTATTTGGCTTCTTATTTATCACCAAGAAATTAAAATTGCAGAGCTAGATAGAATCTAAGGAAATAACCTGTTCTATGCAAATCTCTTACAGACCAAGCAGGCTATGAGATGCGCGTACCCTTTACATGGATCACCTAAATGAGCTGCACACAGCTCCTACAGAGATACAGAACTTTTTTTTCCTGTAGCTTTTGTCACAGGAAAAAACAATAATGAAAATACGGATATTTAAATATTGTGTTCTATTAAACATAGCATGCAAAAGCATGCATGTAATTAATAACAAAACCCAACAGCTGTGATGCTATGAACCACTGATTTTTCTTTCTTCTGTTACTAACTGAAGTCCCCGCAAACTTCATAAACACTAAGCAAACACAAAAAGCCATATCCTACTGGAAAGAAAGCAAATAAGGAAAAATAGTCTGCATGAAAGTGTAGAACAGTTAAAAGCTCTGTGGAGGGTGAAGCTCTTGAGACATAGAAGACAGCAGGAAAGCTTTTAACAAAGTACATTTGTGCATCACTCTGAGCCAAATCTGGACTTGCAGAAAGGGATAAGCAACTCAGAATGCTGAACTATGCAGGAAAGTTACTAATTTCACTTGAATCAGCCACATGAAGCTCATAAGCGATGAACAGGTGGAGGTGGGATGTTTAACACTGGTCACCAGTGGCTCAATTAGAAAGCCACCAAAGACTGACTTAGAATAGAATGGTTTGGGTTGGAAGGGACCTTACAGATCATTCAGTTCCAACCCCCCTGCCACGGCGTTGGACTAGACCAGGTTGCTCAAAGCCCCATCCAACCTGGCCTGCAACACTGCCAGGGACGGGGCTCCCACAGCGTCTCTGGGCAACCTGTTCCTGTGTCTCACCACCCTCACAGTAAAGAATTTCTTCCTTACATCTGATCTAAACCTACCCTCTTCCAGTTTAAAGCCACTATCCCTTGTCCTATCACTATATGCCCTTGCAAAAAGTTATCTTATCTCTTCCTAAGGTGAGAATTACAAGGGTCACTTACTCTATTGCTTTCTCAGAGGAGGAATAACGTAGCCTGATGCACTGACAGCACGCTGAGGAAGCAAAACCACAATAGCACTTGCAGATTGGTTAAACCCAACTCAGAGTTTAAGAAACTAAGGGCAGACACTACAACCCTAAATCTTTTGTTTCAAAACATATTAAACAAGTAAAATAAATACATAGCACGTTTCTACTCAGACAAAACTGGCTGAGAAAGGTCACTGTTCCAGACTATGGCTCACTGCCCCTGTTTGTTGTACTACTACAACTTTTTGTGAGACTGTGCAGTAAAAGGGATCAATAAATTAGAATTAAAACCAGCAAGCAAACAAAACCCAGAAAAAAGCAAGAAAGTACTAACAAGAACAAAGCAAGACACTTCTATTTGTATTTTTCTATATTTTCCCATATAATTTTCCATAATTTATTAACCTCCACTATTCGCTTCTCCTGTTTGAAATATGGTCCAATAACTATATAAGCAACAGGTGTTGCAAGAATGCCTTAAAACGGTTATGCCAACCCTCCCTCAAAATCCCACCAACCCTATAAAAGCGTAAAAAGTCCTTAAGGTGAGTGTTAGTAGAGACTACTTCAAATAATTTCACTGTCAAGACAGACATGTAGCACTTTCCACATTCTGAAAAAGCAAAAGTTTAAGTTACAAATCCACAATTTCCCAAATTTATTGAAATACAGAAGGTATTTAGTTGGTGCTAAATATATATATATAAAAATAAAAAATCCAGCGCTGAGTCTGTCAATTCATTTAACAAATTGATTTACTGTTTCAGGAAGCAGATGGACTGATACTAGCAAGATAGCAGAATCCTCCATGTTTAAATACCTGCGTACTGTCAAGCTGTCAGCAGTAGATATATTTTCTTTAAAACAACATCATATCGAATCTTAACATTTCTCAATAATATGTTCAAAAAGGACATAGACTTCTCAATACATAAATTGCCTTTCTAATAAAAGGGACAGATACTCTTTATGGACCTTAAATTGAGTGCCAAAAACCCAAAGTTGTTAAAGCTTTTCCACACTGTAAAAGTAGAAAATGAAAGAATCCGTTATGGTGGAAGGAAGAAAAGAAGTACATTCAAACCACCTCCTCTCTTCTGTGTGACATTGGCAAATTTCTATTGTCAATACAACTGTCAAGGAAAAAAAGAACCACACTTAGCCTAGATTAATATTCTCCTTATCTCTGAAATAGCTTTACTAGAAGAATCAGCAGCTAATCAGGCAAGTTTACTTGCCAGATCTATTCACATAGATGGGTTATGTCTGATGAAGGTATGAGTCTGGCAAACTTCTGAGGTTAAAAACCTGAACATGCAACTGTTAATTCCTAAACCAATAAGGTAGCAGGAAAAAAAAAAAAAAGTTAAAATGATGAGGCAACTTGTGATAAAGACAAATTAAATATGCTCCTTATTTGCACTATGAAGATAGAAAACAGCAACACTGCCCCTAATAAATAATATGGAAGTGATCGTATAAGAAATGAGGCACTTCAAATTTGATTCATACTTCGAATGGGTTGAAGGAAAAATCATAAGTATTAATCGATCAAGTTTTATTATTTAAAACAATTTCTGATCATTTGCAATACTTCTGAGATTATGAAGCTTAATTAATTCCTTCAGCTTCAGGATTTTTCTCCTTATAGTTATGGTTTCCTGTTGTAACTCAACTGTGAATTTTAACATAAAGGAATCAACGTCTTTCTCTGTGAAGCCAAATAAGAGCACAACACAGCCCCTTTTTCAAGATACAAATTTGCCCTGAACGGGGTCTACACCAACTGAGTCACAGAATCCTGTAGTTCTTTCTCAGTTCCAAGTTTTAGGTATGCTATATGTGATCAGCGCAAGTGAAAGGACGGATAGTCAGACTGCTGCTGATTTGACTCTCTCCTAAAGAGTCCTTTTTAGTTTGCCTCCCACTGTATTCTCCATTCTCAAGATGCAGAGGAAACATTGCACACTTTCTTTGAATTTATTTAGCAAAAATTTAAATAAAACCCCAAAACCTTATGACTTGAAAGTATTTCACCACAAATGCAGTAATATTCAAAGATCATAATTTTACTGAACATCACTTACTCTTTCCAGTACTATCTAAAACAAGTTTTACATCAGTCCACAAACTAATTCAGATATGCACTAACTTTAAATGGGTAAGCACTCTACATGATGCTTACCTAGACTACTTACTCAGTTCACTGTAAAGTACATAAGAGTTTTGCTGAATAGGAGGGAGTGTGCACTAACACCAAGCTTCCAGAATATTCATAATACTGTACATACAAAAATAAAATAATGATAAAAAAACTTTGTAATTTTAAGAAAAATAAGAGAGTATTAAGACTAACCATATTCTGAATACCTCTATTTCATCTAGCAACCGTACAAAAATACAGTTATAAGTAACAAAAATTCCAACATGATTCATTTATTTAGAAAAAACTTAAATTATCCTGCTAAAGGGAAATTCCCACCACAAAGTTCCCATGTTAAGCCACAGATAATGTAACATTTTGAATTCACTTTCATCTCTCTCAGTGGTATTTTAAATCATTTAAAGAATGATAAGTCTTTAGATATTTTTTACCCCCAAGATGAAGTTTTTCTTTCCAATGCAGACAGAGTCCATAAAATCAATAAGTAGAATAAATACTCTGGAGTTTTGTTTTTTTCTCACATTGTAGTTATAGACATACTAAGAAACACAGCTTCTACAGTTTTAAGTCACCAAGACAGTCTGCCAATTAAATAAAAATAGATTCTGTGCATGTTTATTTACTAAGACTTGTGAGCCTTAAACTTTTGTGAGGCATTTATAGACAACCGCAACAAGACATCATATGAAGTCATAAACCTCACAAGCTAAAACAAGAAGATTATTTTGTAGTTTCAAAATAAAATAAAAACCAAGTCCACAATATCATTATATCATTAGGTATCATTAGGCAATTTATTCCAAAGAAACCTTGCAATATTTGCAATATTCTGCATTCCATACCGATTCTAGAGGGAAGGGACATGAAGTTTAAAAAAAAAAAAAAAAAAAAAAAGGCAAAAAGCAGATGCTGGAGAGAAGTGTGAAGCAGTACATCACATTCAAAGAACAAGACTCCCTACATAGAACAATTATCCATGAGAAGCACAGTCTCAAATTATAAAAAGCTCCCAAATTATAGCAGCATGCAGTCTCCAGCACCACCAAAAGAGACAGAAAACAATAAAAGCATCTTAGTTGCATTATAGGAAGCCTTCAGAAAAGAATCCTTCACACCACAAAATGACAAACAAAAATAACCTTTTTCCTAGTGTTTGTTGTTTTCTCCATACCTTGGTACGTGGTACCTTTTCTGGTACCTGCAATAACTCTTGTACTTTAGGCTAGAAAAAGAGTTTATTCATGGCTATTCTTGCTGTACCAACAAATGAACTATTCCTACCAGACATTACAGTTTCTCTGACATACAAACACATCCTGTAAGCTACATTTCCCTGAGACTTACTGGAAGGTGACAGAAAGGAGAGGGACAATGGTCAGAGTTACATAATAAAACCAGAAACAATTGCACCTGTTACCTAAAATTTCAGGAGCTACCTATCATGCCATCTTAATTTTTCATAGACAATTTGACAGGTTCCTTCTCACCATACATGGTTTTTTTGGGTTTTTTTGTTTTGTTTTGTTTTGTTTTTAAATTTTTGTTGTTGTTGTTGTCGAAAGAGAAATAATGCAAAGAAAAACAAAAACCACAAAGAATTGTGAAGGTGTTGATAGCAGGAAAAGCTACCTGGTCAGCAGTAACTTGTAAACAAGCACTTGAACAGGTTATCTTAAAGCTCCACTGAATGTAGTTTCACTTAGTGATATCTAAGCTTCTACAGAAAAACTGAAAACAAACCAATTTTTCATCAGAAATCAAGATCATGAAGTTAAGATTGTAGATTACTTCCTGATTAAATACTATTATATATCATTGATGCTTTAGAAAATTATTCTTTTTTGCTGAAGAAGCAAAGCACAGAAACAATAAGAAACAAGCACAGACAAATAAAGTGTATTCTTCAGTATTTTCCCATGAAAACATGTATCAGAGTTACTTCAGGCTTAACAGCCGCTTAGATGTTAATTTTGTATCCTCTTCAGCAATTAAATAATTCTATTATTTTATATTATTTGTACAAGATCCCAGATATGAACAAGCCTATATAACTGCATTGAATTGCATGTATACAGTCAATTATTTCTTGAGGTTTCCAACAAATATATGCATCCCTACACACTGTAGTATGCACACACATGCATGCATGGAAATCTATTTAAGGTCTGTAATATGCATGTTACACAAGGATATTTCAAATGTGACTTCCCTTTTGGAAGCTGTAAACTTTGCATACCACACACCGATTTATGAATTTGAACACAGATAGTATTCTCCCATTTGTTCAGAAATTAACTGGTTTGTAGCACAGGGTTAACTTTGAATTAGTTCTCCTTATACAAGCATGTAAGTGATAGACTACAAAAAGTCCTTTTGGAAGTAGGAATGCATAAGTATCTTTCATGCAGTATTTTTTAATTCTTCTGTATTATATCATATATTCTCTTAAAAATGTAATCCCTTGAAAGAATTATCTTGCTAGATGAGACATTTGCATTTTTTCTGCTGCATAATTCTGCTTTCAAAAGTTGTGGCAAATGAACTTGTTCACAAATTAGCTTCCCCCACTAAATGTATGCAAAATACATCAAGTGACATGTTGCTTTTCATAGACTATATGCCACTTACTGCATTGAAAGTGCAGAATTTGTTCTCAATAGTTTTACAAACTTGATGATAAAAAGTTAAAATAAGGACTATTACATTCCCCTAAATATATTTATTAACACTACTAAAACTGCATCTAATACTGTACATTTTTATGATATTGTGCTATTGCCATGATGTTCTGTAAGAACTTGTACAAGACTTCTATACAAGTCTTGTATAAGACTTGTACATAGAAATATTATCTTTAATTAGACCAACAGTTATACATGGAAAATTAGAGAAGCATTGGGGAAACTAAGCTCTTTGGGTGTCTAAAATAAAGTATCTAGCATGCTACAGGTTTTAAAATGCATGTTTCCTTCTGACGATCTTAGAAAAATTCTACAGGAAGGTAACAAAACTAAGTGGAGGGAGCTATGAGCATCAAGTACTGTTAGCCATGAATTCAGCAGTGTTTCCTTTTGAGTAGGGACTGAGCTGGAATCAAGCTCATCTCTACACTTCAAGGTCAAAATCAATATAGATAACACATACAACAGCGAAAAAACAGCCCTGACAAACTAAGCTGCATTTGCTAGCAAACTAAATTGGAAGTTGCTAGCCAACTAAATTGGAAGTAACTGGACATCAAACAGCACACAAAAATAACAGCAAACCTGGATGCAATATGTTAAACAGGTTACAAAAAAACCCCAGGTAAAACATAACACTGGCAAATATTAAGTATCAGACATGAAGGACAGGAGATTTGATTGAAGTACACAAAATCATAAACAGAGTGTTAACATATGACATGCAACATGGGTAATTGGGCAAAGTATGAAAAAATAATTAAAGCAGAAAAAAAATTAGAAGCTGAAGCTCTCATCTCTCCCCAAACTGTGTGTACATGCAATGGCCTTGCACAGATGACGTTGCAGAACAGAATGCTGAAACCATTACAGCGAACCCATTATCATCTCACAAGAAGGGAGAATGGACAGAGAATTACAATAAGTTTGATGGTTTTAAAACATTCAGAAGAAAAAGTCACTACTTAATGACATTAAACAACTATATTAATATTTATAGAAAAGGTTCTGCCACATTAAAAGCTGAATAACCACAAAGATTATATACTCCCGCTCTGCCCAGGAGATCCTGATTCAGTCTTACCTATATAGTATATCAGAAGTAGAGATTTAGCCACCTGACACAACTGGGCAAACTACCGATCCTGATGATAACTAACAGGTCTAAGTTAAATTTCAGCTCCAGTTCTATAACAGGCCCATAAAAGAGAACACAGGCTTGCAGCAAAGCAGCCTGTTCAGGCCAGCTACCTAAGGTTGCGGACTCTAATTTGCCAGCTCCCCGATCTTAGTGTAAAGACAAGCTAGAGAGGAAAATTATCATTATCACCACAAACTCAATTACAGCTGCTCGCATTGGAAACACAGCACAAACACATCTGAAGGCAGTATGCATGGCCATAGTACAGGACAGTGCTAGTAAGAGAGGTCTACTTTGTGTACAAGGAAAAGAACACAACTACATCTACTTTGTTAAGGACTCACAAACCAGAAGAAACATTAAACTCAATAGGTAAACCACAAAATAATAAATTCTACCTTCTCATCTGATTTATAGGTGGGGAATGTGAAACACAGCTCCGATATTTTGTTCGCAATGTTCCTGATGAAACATACTTTCCTTGAAGAAACATATTATAGAAGGAGTAATGCTGGTCTGCTGGTGCAGAAAGGTCACTTCATGCCTAACACAAGATAGGTATTGCGCTCATCGTTCATCTGTTTGACCATGTAAAATCAGGTACTAGTGCCAACTAAGATCCCTGTGACCTGAATCAAGCCATTAAATATGTACACGTGAATGTAAGTAACAGTAATTTATCTAAGCAGCTAAACAATCCAAAGGTTATTCCCATTAGATTTTGAAGTAGGAAGCATTTGTTCCATAGCAAGAAAAGTAATGAAGTCTGTTCTATTATTTTTCTGTCTGTCTTGGTTGGATATTGTGTTTAGTGAAAGTGCAAAATCTCACAGACTCATCCCACAGTGAAGACATTTGTGGGTTCTGCATATGCAGTCATGTACCAGCAAAGCCTTTCACCTCTATGGAGCTAGGTCTAAGTTTCCAAAATTCCCAGATGCACCCTATCTTAGTACTCTTATGCTAAGTCTGGTTGAAATCAAGTCACCTGTTGATAGCTGCTGAGAAGGAATGGAGTACATCAAGAGGCACTGAGAGATGCTGTTCTCTCCCAAGCCATGTTTCCTTAAGAAACACATTCCTTGAAGTCATCAGCTACTGCATTCATCACTTGACACACACAGTCATGTCAAAATAGGTCTCTAACAACCCCTCCCCCTTAAAAACCTAAACCAACAAAAACCAACTCAAAACTAACAACCCAAAGGTTTACCTAACTGTGAGACTGCAGCAAACTACTGATGCCAATTAGTGCTTAATCTTCTTTGATTGAGCAGTAAAGAGGCCCTCAATTCTAAGGCAAGGAGCCACTCCCTCAACATCTGATTTCCACAAGTTTGGAATAGGCTCAGAGCCCACTAAAAATACACATTCCCCATATGGCATCTCTCCATGAAGCATCCTGCCCGGGGAAGAATAAAACTTTCCTTGCTGCTGCAGCAAATGTAGTCCTCCATTGAAGGAGAAGACCTTGCATTAAATCTTGTGAAAGTAAAAGTACAGCATGACAGAAGAACAAGTATAGCTACACAGTAGTCCTTATTCACTTCCTTTAACTTATGTGGCTATATAAGCTAAAGAATATAGCTCTCAAAAACAATCTCCAAGGTTAATTGGAATGTGAATGGAATACAATACAGAACACTGTATCCTTTTGTAGTTTTATTTTTCCCCTACGACAATTGAAATGACATTTTTAGCTTCTCTTTGCATCTAATGAATACACCAGGACATTCCAAGAGCAAAACAGACTACTGTTTTTCATTGTCTTATTTACTCAACTTTTGTTTATTCAATTGAATATAGCTGGGGAGTTTGCATTCAGCATGACATATTTACTAACATTGGTACACAGGATACTCTAGAAGATATTAAGTGTTGAAATAAAGTAACTGCTTTCACTGCTTAAGCATCCCTGGTTCACTCACCATGTATAACATTTCAAAGGGACACACAGTGCACAAGCAGAAGCTTACAGAATAAAATCTTCAACTCAGTATTTTCACATACATTGGAGAAACTGATTCTATTCTATGTCAGAGTAAATCAATATTTATACCATCTAAGAATTCTGACTAATACTAGGATTTACTGAATAGACAACTGAATTTTAGATACAAATTTAATAAAAGTAACACAAGACAGGTAATAAACACAGGGTAAACAAAAGCTATTTCTTTTTCCTTTAGGCTTCTGCAACCAAGAGACAGATTTCTAAGTGCTTGTAGATGTTCTGTGTTCTCTAGGATGTTACTGTTCAAAACTTAATCGCCTTTTATGATTTTTCCCCTCAGAACATTTACAAGCATAAGGCAAATACCCGCAGATACAACTAGTGAGAAAATGACTTACATAAAAAAGCAGAAGCTAGTAAGCAAAGACATGCAGGGTTTGGAGATTTCAATTCACTATTCTAACTAAAGGGCCTCAACATACTGTAGTTTTCATCATTCATGTTATTCAAGTCCATTGTATTTGAAGGTGACAGTGCCATAGCATGCATGGGAAAGTCAACCTCAGTGGATGTACAGATAGCCAATCAAGTCTACAGACAGCAAATATTTTTGGATGCTATCACGCTATCATTTAAGAAATTTTCCAAAATACTGCTACTGCCATACACATCCTTTACCTGGCATGCCTTTCTGTCTCCTCCCCAACTCCCACCCTAGTGGACACCAAGGTTCTGTGCGATATTTCTACTGTTCTTCAACTCAATGTTCTATTTTGCAGCTAAAAATACAAAATTCTTAGGTGAACAAGAACATCCTTGAAAGACGTTCTTGAGTAGCTATGCTTCCTTCTGTATTCTAGATAGTTGTTGGCATGTGTACCTAGTCAGTCCAAAATACTTGCCAATCTGATGCAATGGACCCTTTCCCACTGACGAAATGAAAAGAATACCTTAGGATATGCCACCTCTCCCCAAGAAGACATGTGATGCGTCTATACAACTTTCCTGCTGACAGAGGCATCCTCTGTACAGCATCAAAATCTCACACACATCACAGCCACATAACAAGCATCACAACTTTCAGCACTTCTGATATGGCAGAGAACATGATCCCACATCAACTCTGCTCACAGCTCTGGATGCCTGAGTATACCAGCTTCCAGCCCTCAAAGTCCAGGCCTGCTTACGGGCTCCACAAGTAAGTCTACTGGCAGCTGAAGACTGCTTTGGAATGAGCTGTCTGTGCAGAGTCTTAAAACAAGGATTACTATATAGGAAGATTAAGCCCTAAAAACAAACCTCTTGAATATCAGACTGAATCGCAATACCTACTCTAAGGTCACAGGTTATCTAGTACTCTGTGGAGAAAATGCATCCTAATTTGACATTCCTTATAACCAACAAGGTGTCAGACAGGACTCACCAAGAGAGGCTCATGTTGCAGTAGATGGCAGTTTGTCTCAAATTTGACAGAAACTTCCCTGGATAGCTTTTTTTTTTTTTTCCCCTGTAATACTCCAAAATTCAAGTCAGTCTATATTCTCATTCTTGTATGCCTAAAAGCTACAGAGATTTTCCTTTCAAATGTTGCCTGAGATCTACTAAGGAGTAGAAGCATGACTTTTTTTTTTTTTAAATGTTTACTTAAAATCTTCACTGTACTTTGGAAGTTTTCTCTGTATAAGATTCAGCAACGTTCTGTTAAAGAGAGTAAAATAGGGCTTTAACCAGCCATAGCCAGCAGAGCTCCCATTGCTGTTAGAACACTTACTGTACACATGGAGAAAAGAAAGATAAATCTGATATTAGTCAGGTCCTGTGGGACTTGAGAAAATAAGTTCTTGAAATGTCTGGTGGTACATGTAAGTGGAAAGGTTGGTGCAAATGCTCACTCAGAACATTTCAGTCAATGCAGCTTTCAACAGAAATGCCAAATGGGACAAACACTTCACCTCCTTTCATGGTTGCCACTGTTCTGTATTCTACTTGATGAATAAAATGAAACACATTTTGACAAGTGTCCTACATCACTGTAAAGACCTGTCAGTGCATAGATCCCAAAATATTAAATCTCCAAGAGATATTTAAATTATTTTGAATTGAGAGAACTACTGTGAGAAATCAGAGTCCAGTATCCAGATAGAGGAAAAACAACATTTCACCTAAAAGAAAAAAAAGCAAACCCAGAAACTAAATGTCTAACACCATAAGAGGGGACTCCTTCACAGACAGGACCATGAATACTTGCAGCATCTGAAACAAGTGAGGTAATGATCACTAAAAATGTCACTAGATAAAAGTGGAAAGATTTGTTTTTAAATCTTTTATAATTAAAAGAAAACAGAGCCAGATGAAAAAGTACACCTCACTACTTATTCATTTCAGATAGGTTCCTCAATTAGCATTTACTTCCAGTATCTGCTTCACTACTGAGCACATGGCTAGAGGCAAAACATTGTAATTCTTCCTTCAAATCTTTCATAAACACTGACCATTGATTAGCCTGCTCCAATGCCTCCTTATGTCCAAAAGATACAATGGTGTTGATTTTTAGTTTGGCACTTCCTTTGAAAATACAAGGTAGATTCTGCCTTGTTTTCTAATTTGTTAGTCTTCACTCTATACGTCCATCTTTTTATGATTTACTTCCAAGCTGTCTCTTTCTCTTACATAGCATATGTTGCTATGTAGACAACGTACTGACAGCATTTAATTTTTTATGTGCGCCTCAGTACACCCTGCACTCTCTTATGTTCTTATATATATAAACATATCTTAGACATTTTATGTAGCAAAACTACTAGTACCATCTTTCTTTAATTTTCTGTATTGGTTTTGCTGGCAAGGTTTTGGTAGCGGGGGGGGTTACAGGGGTGGCTTCTGTAAGAAGTTGCTGGAAGTTTCCCCTGTGTTCGAGAGAGAGCCAATACCAGCCGGCTCTAAGATGGACCTGCTGCCGGCCAAGGCCGAGCCAATCAGCGAGAGCGGTAACGCCTCTGTGATAACATTTTTAAGAAGGAAAAAAAAGTTGGGACAGGCAGATTCGGCAGCTGGAGAGAGGAGTGAGAACATGTAAGAGAAACAACTCTGCGGACACCAAGGTCAGTGAAGAAGGAGGGGGAGGAGATGCTCCAGGCGCCGGAGCAGAGATTCCCCTGCGGCCCGTGGTGAAGACCATGGTGAGGCAGGCTGTCCCCCTGCAGCCCAGGGAGGTCCACGGTGGAGCAGATCTCCACCTGCAGCCCGGGGAGGACCCCACGCCGGAGCAGGTGGGTTCCTGAAGGAGGCTGTGACCCCGTGGGAAGCCCACGCTGGAGCAGGTTCCTGGCAGGACCTGCGGATCTGTGGAGAGAGGAGCCCACGGAGCAGGTTTTCTGGCAGGACTTGTGACCCCGTGGGGGACCCACGCTGGAGCAGTGTGCTCCTGAAGGACTGCACACCGTGGAAAGGACCCATGCTGGAGCAGTTCGTGAAGAACTGCAGCCCGTGGGAAGGGCCCACGTTGGAGAAGTTCGTGGAGGACTGTCTCCCGTGGGATGGACCCCACGTTGGAGCAGGGAAGAGTGTGATGAGTCCTCCCCCTGAGGAGGATGAAGCGGCAGAAAACAACGTGTGATGAACTGACCGTAAACCCCATCCCCGTTCCCCCTGTGCCGCTGGGGGGGGTTGGTAGAGAAGCCGGGAGTGAAGTTGTGCCCGGGAAGAAGGGAGGGGTGGAGGGAAGGTGTTCTGAGATTCGGTTTTTTTCTCATTACCCTACTCTGGTTGATTTGTAATAAAGTGAGTTAATTTCCCCAAGTTGAGTCTGTTTTGCCCGTGACGGTAAGTGATGAGTGATATCTCTCCTGTCCTTATCTCGACCCACAAGCTCTTTGTTATATTTTCTCTCCCCTGTCCAGCTGAGGAGGGGGAGTGATAGAACGGCTTTGGTGGGCACCTGGCAACCAGCCAGGGTCAACCCATCACATTTTCACATGCTTTTTTTTAAAAGCCAATTGATTTATACACCTTCTTAATCACCTGTACGGGTCTTTTACACACTACCAAGCAGCACATATATAGTCTAATCAGACTTCATTACTGTCTGAATCAGGCACTGCACAGTTCGTTTATGATTAGTTTTTCTGCTGGATATTTCCTCATGTATTGCCATGCCCTACCTTATAATTTTTAAGCCCTTTTAACCTATCTCCCACCTACAGCTACAGTTCGCTTCCGTAGAAATTCCACCACCTCCTGCTGTGTTGGATGTCATTTCTTCAAATTCTGTAGCTTTGGTAATAAACCTTCAATGCAGTTTACTTACACTGCCAACCTATGTTATCATGGACCAGCACAATGCTGAGACAGAGGCTCAATAAATGATACAGTTGCAGGATTCATTACAAAGTCAGATGAGCTCTTTGTCATTTAAGTAGACAGGAGAGACTGACATTAAAATACGGTTCATTAAAAGTGAATTTGAGCCTCAGCATTCACTGTACCAAAACATCTGGAGACGGTCTAATTTATACTGGAGTGCCTTAGAAAATATTTGAGCTTCTAACTAAGCACAGGGGATTTGGCAAGTAAAATGCTGCCATTTTTGTATCACTATATACTTGAGGAGGATTTATTTTTATGAATGCCACAGTACCTCCCATCAACTGAGAAACCATGGAGCAAGTACCACAGACCATTCGTGTTAAGAGCTATTGTTTCAGAAAATATTGCAAACTGTTTGCTTTGGCAAATTGTCCAGGAAAATATGCAGTGAAGTAGGTAAGCTCCTGTGTATTCTTTTATTTATTTTACACATTCATCACTTCTGTCTAGGTACAAAAGTAAGAAGGCAAAGTCAGGGAGTAAGAGAAGACGATGTCACGCAGAGGAATCCAGATGATAGCTAGACCATGGAAGTACCTTCCCCTGTCTTTGCAGTGCAAACATAAGGAGAGATCTACTCTAACAATAAAATATCAGTTTATTGCTTTTGTCTATTCTGAAAGGATGATGATATTTATGTAATGTTCATCATTCTTGACCTTCACGTTTCATTATTATATGGTACCTTCTTGGATCATTAGGACTACAGACAGATCAGATAAAGCAAAGGAAAAATTTTAAACACTTCAGTAAACAGATCACAATCTAGCTCAAAGAACGCTTACAGCTTGACAATCAAGTTTTCAGAGTGCCTTGCTTTCTTAATGCTTTTCCCTTTAAGAGAAAACTTGTTGCTATGTTATAAAAAAATGCAAAGAAAAAAAATAGGACCAAAACATATGCTAAAGACATGACAATGAAAATCAGTTCATCAAGGCAGGTGGAAATACCAGTGAAATTCCATGCTTCTTTTTAGATGCACATTCATTTTGACTTGTTAATACATCAGAACTGTTTACTCAAGTTGAGCATATGTAGCTTCACACTCTTCTTTTGATCAGGAAAGACACCACCATGAAAGGCAGAGGCATGAATGCTCATGTAGAATAGTTAGGACAGTATGCTTTGTCAGCTAATTTCAAAAGCCAAATGAGAACACTCCAAAAACATAACAAAGCAAATATCAATATGTAGCTACACACTAGAAACAGCAAAAACTTTCATTGCACACCTTGATTTGCACTTATCTGTCTATGCTTGTTCAAATCATGAGACCTCTCCCTGAGAATTTCTATTTTAAAATATTTTAATTTCATGTTCAGTTATATATTTTAAAATATACCCTTATTTACATAAGTTTCTAATACTGAAAAAAATGTAATGTGGGTTAACCTGATGATCAAGAATGGAGTGTCTTGGGGTTTCAGGGTGTTTTGTTGTGGTGTTTGTTTTTTTTCAAAAAGGGATCAACCCACATTATCTTTCATAACTCTGTCTTCTTATAGCCATTTATCTAGAAAGTTATTTCCAAACATGTTAACTATTAACAGTATAGTTCAAATGCTTGAATAATACCAATTAAAAATTAGCATATTACATTTGTAGGCAGGACCACATTAGGAACATCTTAGCATCCTAAACTAGTAATTCCTGCTGTGATATTCTCAGTAATTATTTCGGGAGGGGAAAGAAAGATCATCATCAAAATAGCTTTAACAACAGCTGTTTACATCTTTAAAATAAACTAACGGTGTAGTGACAAGAGTCTGCCATTGACATCAGTTCTATTTTCACTTCATAGTCAAATGAAGAGCGGGAATCAGAATGAGTCTCAGTTAGTCCATGCAGAGATACCGTTCAAGCAGAACTTTTAAAAAATTCAACTCAAAGAAGCTGCACTTTGGTGTGAGAGTAAAAGAATATGACCCCAGGGAAATATAATGTGCTATTAAACTACACATGTAGTAAGTTATTTTAACCCAACAATTTTAATGGCAAGCTTTTGTATTTAGCAAATGATGGACCACAAAACACAAATTCACTGTGCTAATCACTTCACAGTTCAAAGGTAAACCTTACACTTTTTACAACAGCATCAGCTGTTGTCAAGGTGCAAAACATATGTGAATGCAAACAACATAATGCAATTAGTTAATTTTGGTAGATTTGCACAAGTGTTACCAAAGCAGAGTTTGTTCCAAGCACATCGCAAAATTATAATGAAAAAAATTTCAGTGAATTCATGAATGTGCAAATATATTACCTTTTATTTTTGATACCACTTATTTCTCTATCACTGCACAAAGGAAGAAGATAAATTGTTCAATATTGCTTCTTGAACTGTCAGACAGAATGACTCCCTATTGATTTTCCTGCTGCTGTTCTGCTGAGGGTACAATTGAAAGACATGCAAGTACTTTACAGTTTTCTAAGGTAAGTAAACATTTAGACACTGAAACACAGAACAAGGCCTTAGAGGTAAAGTACCTGAAAAACACAGAACAAATTAAATCAGTAGCCTTAACGCTGTCTACCTGACAATAAGGTATTTAATTGAAATTTGAACAACCATATGTGCACCAGGTACAGATGTGATCCATTATCAATAGCATTAGGGATTTTGCACTATCAAAGTGAATTCCCTACTGTTTGAAAAATGACCAAACACAATTTCTCATCCAAGGATGTTAATTTTTATACTGAAATTCTATCAAGATACCCTCAAACAAGAAAAGGATCCCAGAAAATGTAAAAGAGCTTATAAGTGAAGCAAGCAACTATTTCCCTATTTTACAGAAAGAGAACTAAGGAAAACAGAGAAAAATGTGACTGATTTAGTCCAAAGTAGCATAAATGCTTCTCAGCTAGCTCTTACCTAACTTCAGTATTGACAGCAGCATAATCACAGCAGTACAATTTGCAGTTCAGGTATGCTCCTCCAGTATATACTCAATGTCCTGGGCAGCTTCATAGCCAACACTAAGTTCTGGGCTATTCAGTGTGCTGATCAAGTTTTATCCATCTTGGATAGCAGTGCAGACCTGTCCTACCACTTCTAGTTCTGCATTGTAATTAATAGCAGAAATAGAAGTGAACTTATAACTGACAATTTCTTGTCCCGTGCCTTGATCCTTTCCAAAAGTACTGCTGTAAGCACTATTTCTTCTAAACATCAGTGAGACTGATAAAACCTATACCAAGTTGTTTAAATATCAAAAGCATCAAAAACTGTATTTTGGTTAAAATGCCTTTTTCAATGATACTTATTGCGTAAGCCTTAGAGCACAAATTTACTTTTTTTGAATTTACAAGTATGACTTCACAGCTGTTGCTCTCAAATGCAGTCAATATTTGTATATTACTTTAATGAGTTGCTAGCAACCCAGACTCCTAAGGCACAGCTGTGCTTTTGGAATCAAACATGCAATTCCCATAGATCTCAGTTACCAGAACTGCACTGCTTCTCCACCTCTTTTACTTCACATTTCTGGCACGTCAGGTTAGGACTTAGGGGTTTTTTTCCCTTCTCTTCCCCCATGCTTTTCAAAGGTGTCCTGTATGAAGAGATGGTGTTTGGTGGCTCTACCGAGCAGCTGGAATACTTTGATATCTACTGAAGTCCAGCTGTGAATGGGGATTGAAAGGATAAGTCAAAGCCCAGAAGACTACGATTTTTAAGATTTATGGGGTTTTTTCCAGGCCTTTTGGAAAATCTGAGGCAAGCTTGTTTATCAGTGCACAGCTCCAGAGAAACAAGCCTTAGCAACACATGTTAATGAGTCTTGGCCACTATTTAATTTTCACGAGTTTGGGGACCAGTTTACACACATTCTCCTTAACTTCCATTTGGCTGTGTGTGGAAAGGTTTCTGTTTAAGCATTGAGAACTAGTCATATAATGCATAGCCATTTTTAAAAATGTTTATGTTTACAAGAAGTTCTTCTTCTTTTCCCTGCTTATAAGAAAAATATTTCCCGTTCCTTGTTATACTGAGAGGCCAATCATGAACTCAATCATTAATGAAGCTCAGTAGTTCACAGCACAAAGCTCAAAGAAAGTATCACTTTCAGGCATGCACAGCAGGAGCAAATGTTTAATTCTGAAAAATATTTAAAGCTGTTTAGAAAATGGAAAGAAGGAATTCTCTCTCAGTCTTTCCCGAATCCATATGTATTTACTTTTTAATAGAAATAGTCCAGGCATTTCTTCTAAAATATTAAATTTCTGTTTTCACCAACAGACCAAATTTCAAACACCTTATAATGCAGAGTTAAGGGTATCAATACTTGTCCCAGGATAAAGGACACAAATTCACATATATTCCTCAGGTCTTTCCTTGCTCTTCCCACCACCACAGCAAAACCACAAACCCCCAGAATGACAGTTATGTTTGTCTCCAACTATAGTTTGCTTAGCCAAATCCTTCAAAGTAGTCAGAGCTGCATCAGAAGGAGCACAACATTAAGCACATAGAACAGAAATGAGGGCAAGAAAGCATAAGTTCTCAGAAACCGAAAATTTAGTTGTGCACAAAAATGAAAGATTTTCAGTGAAATTTCTCTTTTGTATCTACATATCCACTTCCAACTTGCCTATATCTTTCTGCAGGCTTAAGATGTAACATATATTTGGTTTAGACATTTATTTTTTTTAATTAAATTTTATTTCTAAATTCCCAGTTATGTTTCTGTCAAATGTAGAGTTCAATGTCCTGTCTTTCACTAACACTATTCCACCAAACAATAACAGTATTTCAGTGGCTAGATACACACAGAAGCAATTATAAAAAAACTTTCAGTGACCTGTAAAACAAATCCTAGATTGTTCTAGGCACTCTGGATAGTTGAAAAAGTTCTCTTGGAACTAACAAAACTGCTTACAAGGAATATTGCCTCTTCATTTACATTGGTTTCATGTAGAAAAAGCAAGTTTGGGAAAAGCAAACCCAATCACTACTGATTAATATTGGGAAAGGGATCCAAGCACATACTTAATTTTCCTGAAAGGCATTTTAGGTTTTTTGTGGCAACAGAAAAGAACATGTTATTTGTAATGTGGGTTCCTACTTCTTTAATCTGCATAGAGAAACACGTTTCAGGTTTCAGCATACCAAAAAAAAAAAAAAAAAAAAATCAAAAGATGGGAGGAGGAAGAGGGAAGGGACAAAATGATCTTTCAAAGGAATAAATAAAAGCCTATACAGAAAGCTGGCTGCATCATTTAAAATAAGCTGTTTGCCTGGCTAAGTTAGGGGAAAATTCTTGAATATGTGGCACTTTCTTGAGTGTTTATTCCTGATCAGATCTCCACCAGCCAAAACTCAAGATAAATGAACTGGAAATCATCCTGATTGCCAAAACCGGATCCTCACATGACAATATAGTTTTTAAAAAAACAACCAACCTATCAGGGTCATGACCTGTGGCCTTTAGTTGGTTGGGACTCGGCTACTGCAATCAGCTTATTCCTACATAACTATTTATCCTTTTTTAAAGCAATGCATTTAAAAATCAAGCTTGAATGCAGCATCAGAGCATCTTGGTGACTGTGAGGAGGGAGAGCAATTCATTTTTTGGTACAATTTCATTTAATCTCATTTGCCCATATGAGAAGTACTTACACATATTCATCTAACACTGTTATTCTTTCAAAAATAGCATGTCTTTTACCTCGATTTACAAGCAGTGTTACTACTTATGTTTTGTTTAGTGGAGAAAAAAAAAAAAAGAGAAAGATTATTGTAAAAAATATGTGCATGATTTTTACGTAAAGTACATCATACAAGTGCTTTTTCATAAAGGACTTTCAAGACATGTCTGCTGCAAATTAATGCATAGATCTAAGGTCAGTACTATTTCCTATCATTATAGAGTTAATTTATTAATTTTATTAATTTTTGTCCAACATTTTATTCTTAACGTGTTTTAGAATGTTTGTATTGGGTTCTTCCATTTAGTCAGAACCCTACACCACTAGATGTCACTACAAACAGAACATTGTGAACTGCACATTCCTGATACTGAATTTACAGAGTATCCTGCTTTATTACTATCTTTTTTAAAAATACAAATTAAAGGTATTTTCCAGTCATATGGACTTGTTCGTTTAGTCAAAGATGATTAATTGCCAAAGTTCAAATACATATTGAATCCCCAGTATTTGGATCTAAAGGTATGATGAGTAAAAACCTTGACAATGTAAGAGTTGAAGGATAAGGATGATTACAAAAGCTACCACTATCTTATTTATTAGCTGATAACATCATGCATAACCAGTCAGTTTATTACTATTTCTTAAGAAAGCATTGCAAGTATCTGTCTCATTAGACAGCAGAAGTAGCAGACAGATTAATGCACATATGCTACAACATTAATTAGAGAATCAGATTTTGCAGAAGATTGATAATTTGATAGTGATAATTGTAGCTGCAATTAATTGAGTCTTTTCTGGAAATCTTCTGATGAGACAAAATGAAGAGAAATCACAAGGATGCCAAGATGCAGCTTGAGGTGGAAAGAAGGCAGGAATTATCTTCAGCATGACAAAATGCCTCTTAACAAAGCGGAATTTGCACTATGATTTTCCAGTTATATTCCATTGTCTGCAATGGCTTCTAATGGAGTGTCCTGGTTTTGGCTGGGACAGAGTTAATTTTCTTCCTAGAAGCTGGTACAGTGCTGTATTTTGGATTTAGTATGAGAATGATGTTGATAACACACTGATGTTTTAGGATAAGCACTACTTAGCAACAACTAAGTCAAGGACTTTTTAGTTTCCCATGCTTTGCCAGTGAGGAGGTGCCCAAGAAGCTGGGAGGGGGCAGAGCCAGGACAGCTGACCCGAACTAGGCAAAGGGATATTCCATACCATAGGATGTCATGCCCAGTATATATATGACTGGGGGATGGCCAGCAGGGGCTGATCGCTGCTCGGGGACTGGTTGGGCATTGGTCAGTGGATGGTGAGCAACTGCATTGTACATCATTTGTCTTTTCTTGTCTTTTCTCTCTCTTTTAATCTTCCTTTTCATTATTATTATTATATTATATTTTATTTCAATTATTAAACTGTTCTTATCTCAACCCATGAGTTTTACTCCCCCCCCCCCCCGCCTTGATTCTCCTCTCCATCCCACTGCTGGAGTGGGGAAGAGTGAGCAAGCAGCTGCATGGTGCTTAGTTGCCAGTTGGGGTTAAACCACGACATGGAAGAAAAGAAAAATCAGGCCACATAAAAAAAAGCTTGTTTTTAACATAGAAAAACAAAGGTTCCAATCAGTAATATAAGCAATCAACAGTTAAAATGTCCTTAATAATAGGATAGTGGCAACAGAATAATGGTAGGAGAAAATAACTATTCAAATTACCCTGCTCAACTGACATTTAATAAATTCATATTTAAAAAATGACATTTAGAGAACTAGATGATAATGCAAATGAGGGCTATATTTATGAAGGGGTGAAAAAACAGCTTCTAATCTCAAGTATAAGAATATCCTAGGTTTTGGTACCTGGCAAAAAATATTGAAACTTGCTGATGGATAGTGATCTGGTACAGTACTGCAATTATATACTGTTCTGAGCTAAATGCCATGAATTCTCCATCTGCCCTTACTGCCACTGCAGAAATAACTTTCTAGTATTGGCTCATTCTTGTTCATCCACGTCACCCTCTTGACGTAAGCTATCATTTTCCAAATATAAAATGATCTAGTAGGCCAAAATGAGCTGCTGTAGTCTACACACTGGGACATTGCACTGTGCCAAACAGGAGTTTGGCTACTAAATTTCCTATGATAAATTAAGTATAAATTAAGATGTCTCAGTCCATTTATGAAAGTATATTATACATTTCTATCCTGCCTAACAGTTTCCACTATAACAAAGATATTACAATTCTTTAAGAGCATTTTCATTCTCTGGAATGGTCCTCTGAGATTTAGCAGAGGCTTTTTGTGCTCCCTTTTACTCGGCCACAAAAAATGTATGAGGAGCATTTTCAGCAACAAAGTAAAACTTATTTCGGTTAGCATTCAACGTGCAGCACAATGGTGGTACTGCCCTTGATCCACTCATCTGTCTTGGAGCGAGGAATCCAAAGGAATTTCCCTGAGCCAAGTCATAGTTTTGTCTCCCACCACATTTTCCCAATGAATATTTATTTCATTAAAAAAAAAAAAGTTTGACGTTCACTTGCATTTCATACTACTAACAACAACTTTGTACTCCTAGCACTTTATTGCTAAATGGGGCTATGCATTTTATGGGACTTGGCAACAGAGTTGAATATTCTAATTATTACATACTTGAATCTCAGATTTAATAATACTGTCTGTCAAAACATCCATTAACTATTTGCCCTGGCTTACAGGAGGAGCTGCCTTTGCAGACATAAACCATTAGATCATTTATTTATTATATATCTTTGATGCAGCAGAAGACAGAGATATCAGTTTTCTTTTGTTGCTTTATAAAGTAGCTAATGCCTATACCACATTAGAGAACCACGATATACTACAGAATGTTTAAACTCTTCTGCTGATATATGACATAAAGCTTGGAAAGAAAGAATTGAAACCCTATTTGTGACAATGTCAAAGATGTGCAGGTTGGCAAGGAAGGAATTGGGTTAGACGTTTTAGAGCAGTCTTAATTCTGTTCCCTTGTTTATGTGTTTTATTACGTGTTTTTAATTACAGCACTCAAGATTGCCCCATAGGGCACCAGCCTTACTCAGTGATGAGATTTGAGTGTGCAATTATAGGGTTAGAATGAAGGGCAAGAAAGGTTTGGGAAGGGTACTATGTTTCTATGAGAGGCGACAGGAAGAGATTTGGGAGGATGCATTAGGAGGGTAGGCACACAAAGAGAAAGTTCTCATTCTTAAAATTAAACTGCATCAGATATTTAATTATGCCCTCAGATTGTTTCGGACACAGCTGAAGATATGCAAACGACCAGTGTCTTTGCTTTTAAAGAGTCCATATGGATTCTGACATTTATGCAGGGCTGGAATGAAGATTCTTTTCAGGTCCAGAATACACATGCGACACACCAGCTTCTTCATGCAGCTATCTATCACTCACTAGCTGTAATACCAGCAGATTTGGGTTGCTGTTCTTCAATTCTTTCTCCACAGCAATTCCTCCAAACAGCTTCACAAGTACATAGCTGACATACAGCAACTATTGCCTATAATGAAATCAACACAGTTTATAAGTCCTAGTTGAAGCCTCTCCCTCACACTTCCTCCTGTACGTTGAATGCTTATTTGCAACTGTTCTGCGGGCCTTGTACATAGATCTATCACAAGCCCGCGTGACTTAAAGGAGGAACAAAACATATCCAGTTTGCTTTGCACCCAGATATATCACAAGACTATTTGGTATACAGCACAAAGGGAAATATTTTGTGGTTTGCTTGTTTGGAACAGTTGAATAAAAACAGTAAAATTGTCATAATGGTGCCTATTCTGCAAGTACTTGAAGGAGTAACATGATCAGCATCCAGTCTGCAAATAAGTAACATAAAATTTATGTGAAGAGGTGAAATGGACCATCACCCTTCTCAACAAGCCAGAACAGATTGGTTCAGATGTGTAAGAACTGAAGCAACAATTTGAATGAGACTGGTCTTGATCCATGGAAAAAATGTCGACGAAAACCAGCGACACACAATGGAACTTGGGGAAAAAAAGATGACGACCCAATTTCATTCTGGCTCTCAGAGAAAGGGAACCACTGGAGACAGCTACCACCTGAAGCCACTGTCCCTGTATCCAGGCATCCCGTAGCTCTGACACACTAGTGTGCTCTTGCTTGCCACAGGTACACAGGGCACAACACAGAGGTAAAGCTGAAAAAAGCACCTTCCCCAAGACAGCTAGTGTACCTGAAACACTAGCAAAACTTGGCTATACAAGGTCCTCCTTCAAAGTTCAAAAGAGTTCTCTTACTACTCTCCACACACTGGCATTTTGGAATCAATTCCTCTCCTTTCTAATCATAGACACTCCTTAAAATACTGGAGGAATGGCCTTCAGTTACTATCCTCCAAGTATAGTTGCTTCCTTAGTAATAAACAGTGACAGGAAACTGCAAGAAGTGTATCTATACAAATTAACAGATGCATAGGGATTACAGGATTCAGTGGGCTATGCTTATTAAGAGCTCATGTGGCTAGTGTCACTATGAAAAGTGCAGAAGCAAGGAGTGAGTTGTAGTGGAAGAGTCAAAAGCATAATTGGCTTTACTTGTGCCGGTTGTCGCTGGAGTAAAGCTAATTTTCTTCACTGTAGCTGGTATGGGGCTATGTTTTGAATTTGTGCTGAAAACAGTGTTGGTAACACAGGATTGTTTTTGTTATTGCTGAGCAGCGTTTACACAGAATCAATGCCTTTTCTGCTTCTCACCCCACCCCACCAGCGAGCAGGCTGGGGGTCCACAAGAAGTTGGGAGGGGACAGCCAGGACAGCTGACCCCCACTGGCCAAAGGCATATTCCAGACCATATGATGCCATGCTCTGCATATAAAGCTGATGGAAGAAAGAGGAAGGGGGGACATTCAGAGCGACGACAGTAGTCTACCCAAGTAACCATTAACACGTGCTGGAGCCCTGCTGTCCTGGAGATGGCTGAACACCTGCCTGCCCATGGGAAGTGGGGAATGAAGTCCTTGTTTTGCTTTGCTTGTGTGCACAGCTTTTGCTTTACCTATTAAACTGTCTTTATCTCAACCCACGAGTTTTCTCACTTTTACCCTTCTGATTCTCTCACCCATCCCACTGAGGGGGAGTGACCAAGTGGCTGTGTGGTGCTTAGCTGCAGGCTGGGGTTAAACCACGACACTTGTGTTTTTAAAATCAATTGGTTTAAAAAACAAAATTAAGAGACCACAGGAAGACAAAACCCCCAATCTTTAATCTTAGCTAAAATTCCACAAGATGCCTGGTAACAGATTACTCTGTCTCAGACTATGATATAGATGCCATTTTGCTATTCCTCCCCGCTCTCCCTGAAAAGGATACTGCTATTGTTCTTGGGGGGGTTGTTTTTGAAGAACAGATAGATTTGTCTAGCACCAGTCTGTGTTGGGTAATAAGCAACAGTGATTTCATCCAGTGTTGGGCCAAAGACATATAGTTGGTTTTATACTGTACTTTTTAGAAAGTCTCATAATTTATCTATTTAAAACCAAAACTGACTTATATTTTAGCTATACATCTGAAGTGTATTAAAAATAAAGAGATGTTATATATGGAGTCAAACATTAATCTTAGGTTTTCCTCAGGGAATATTTATTGCAATTATATCTTAAACAATTTTTTTTTTAAGAAGCCTAAGCCTTGCATCATACTCAGCTTGGAAGTCTTCTCATTGCACACTTGAAATTACATCCCCTTAACAGAAAAGCCAGTTCCAGTTTGTCAGAACACAAATGTTAATTAGAGCTTCAAAATGCATGTTTGAGTCTCAGATAAAAAAAAACACTGATACATAAATCAAATCAAAGTAATCAATACAGCTGCTGTAATACTTGTGGCATTCATTTCAATATCTAGATAAAAGTCCCAGATAAAAACATCTCAAAATGAAATAATCAACATCAATCATTTAAATCAAATTGAGAAGCTTTCAGACTGTGTAGGACTCATGACTACAATTGATTAAGTGGGAACTTCAGGCATACCATTTAATTGCACAAATGAACCCCAACCTGTTTGTTGGTGTTTAACTTAGTAATTTGTTATTTCAACATATTAATAAAGCATTATTTAATAAACTTAAAAGTCTTGAAATGTGGTCTGTAAAAGTCTGGAAATCACCTTAAAAACCTAGCACTTCAGAGGAAACACAGGAAGAATTCAATCTCTGCATAAAGATTCAATGTTACAGTGCATTTACTAGTTAAGTAGTCTTTCTTAACTTTATAACTATCTTGTGGCTCTGCTCACCACCCCTTTTGGACTTATGAGAGATAGACTTTCCAAAAGGCTGATGTTTTGCCTGTTTCAGTTTGTGGTGAAAGAAACATTAAGTCTCTTTGGGATCATTCACTCCTTGAGTCAGTGTTACAGTCATTCAAGACACATTAATATTCACTTAAGAAAGATCCATTTTGTCAGTGTATCTACAGCTGGGAAAGAAGGGGTGAAGAACCTATTTCATTTGTACAGAGTTGAAAGAAGAGGGCAAACCACACAGCTCAGAGCAGAGTATTTCATCTCCAGATCAGTGACTTGGATCTAAACTGTATCAAAACGAAAAGTATCTTTTACTGTGCTGAATTATAATGCTACAGAACATGAGCAACAGGTGTTTACTAAGTACTCCTCCAAGTACTTGGAGATACCAAAGGGAACTTTCCAACCACGCAAAGCTGTAAATGGAATCCTTAATTAAGTTATTCAAAACCTAATGGCAGACTTTACCACAGACCTTTTTGTGGAACTTCCTCTTAAGAGGATGAAGCCTCATTGTTTTTCCTATCTGTCATCACTTTGTCAGTGTCTTTTGCCTTAGAAAATCCACAAAAAGATTAGTAAAGCTTGCAGCTTTACCATCAGACTTCTAGGTGGTAAGGTTCACTATGAACACAGGTGTGCTAACTTATCTGTGAAGTGACATCACTAGTAGCAGTATATCCAAGTACTTCTCCTCTTACCATGCAATTTAAATTGTCTGCCACTTTTGCAAACACTTATAAGCTTTCAGGCAAGTTTGCAAAGCAGCAACAAACTATTGGAAACCGAAGACATTCCATAGTCCTCAGAATTCACTCCCTTATTTGGGGTTGCATATGGGACACAATGTAAAATTCCACAGGAAGAGTATGACCAGCTCCAAAAAACACTTACTCAACCTCCTGTCCTCAGTCACCACACCAGACTCTTGAGCAAATTTTTTTTTTCAACCTATTTCCAAATGATCTTAATAAAATGGTATAAATTAATCTATAGCAATGACTTCTTCATTAACACTCAGATCACACCTCAGAGTTACACAAAAGTTACACTATTAGACTAGGGTAGATATAGACCTTCTTATTTATATTTCCAATACCATATTATGCCACTTCGAAAGATGAAGATATCACTTCATACTATTTTTATTCTTGCCCATTCCTTCAGAAAAGTATCTTATTCTGTCTTTTCATGATCTGTGACTAGTTATCATTGTGAAATTTGTATTTTTTGTTACAACTAAAGCAAATCAATGCACAGTTAGCACATACATAAACTTGTTAAGTAATTTAAATTAAGGATATTTATTCTTAGAACCATAAAAAAAAAAAATAATCACACAACATAACACTTCATCCAGGATCAAAATACACAGAAAGTAAGTAAACCGTAATTAAGAACTGTCCTATCACTCAAGTCTTCTGGTGAACACTAGTTCAGAAATGTCACTCACAAAAATGGGAACCTTAAAGTTACTCATTACTTCCTATTTGTCCACCAAAGCATGCCATATGTTTTCTGATTGTTATATTCATTAAGGTATAGTTGGAATTTCCAAATTACTTCTAGCAGAGTTGAATTCTGTCTGTATACAGCATCAACTCATACTTTTAACTAAATTTTGCCCACTTAAAGGTTTTAATCTTTAAACCTTTTAATCTGGGTACTTCTACAAGTTACATAAAAGTGCAGTGAATATACTCGCTAGATGTGTATGTGATGTTAAGCCTCAGCTCAAGGAATAACTGTAACAGAAATCTCCTATTCCCCTCTTCCCGACTAGTGTAAGGTTTACACCCATAAATTACAGTTTTACTTACTCAATTCCATGAAATACACCATGTGCATTATTTGAAGGTTTTGTTCCAATTTCATGAATTACTAACACTATTACTTTATTTCATTCTGGAAACATGAGAACAGTAATACAAGTCATCCACAGCTGTTAGAAAGCTCTAGCAAGTATCCCAGAGACTTAGAACAAAAATGATGTGCTTTGCTACTGACCTGATCAATATTTTTCAGGAATCAACTCCTATGTTCATGCATAGCCAATTTTGTCACTTGTAAATTTTGCCTGATCACTTCATATAATTCACGATGCAACATTTTTCTAACTATTCAGACATCATGCAAACACACAGAGACATAAACCACATATCTGCACCTTGGCTCTACAACAATTTTTAACCACCTAGAGCACCTGGAATGCAAAGGCATACAGGCACCAGGCTGATGTAAAGCATCATGTGATCGCAGCCAAAGGACACTGTAGCTGTTGCACGTTTGCCATGAGACGAGCCCTCGCTCTTGCTCGGTGGGGAAGTTTGTATATGTCTCAATAAACCTATAATCAACCTGGCTTTAATAATTTACACTATGGAAAAAGATCAGTTACAGTAAAACAAACAAATCAATTGCTGATTACAAGATCAAAATACTTCAGCACTAAATAACCTAAGTGAACTGGTAAGAAAACCGGAGTGCAAACCAACCCCAAAATGCATCAGTGTTATTGCATCTCTATAGCAGTAACACTGATTAATAACATGACAAGCTAAATTCAAGTTAATCGCCAAGTAATAATTTAGGGCTTAATTGCATATAAATTAAATATGCAAATGAAAAACTTTGTGACAAATTATATGTTTAAGACTTTTAGGCAAGCCTTTGAACTTTTAAAGGATCCACATGTAATTTACACTAGGTCAGCTCAGCTCAAATATGCCAATATACACACTTAATCCAGTCTGCATAGCCCATGATCACAGTGCAAGAAACAAAATGAACCAAAAGTGATTTTTTTTTTTTCTTTCCTGTCAGCATTCTTACTGGTGATGAGCTATGTATCATACATGGACTTTGGATTGGTCTTTAGTAATTTATATCAGTTAACAATGTCAACAGACATTTTGAACCTTCCGTAGGAATAGAGCAACACTATTAAAACACTGAAAAAATGACTGTGCCAGCCTGGCAATTGGTTTGGTGCTTAATGATTATGGGTACACTGCTGAAGTATAAGGTAAATTGACAACGGTCATGGAGGATGTAATCACTAGTATACAATTAGGGAGCTGAAGACAAACTTTTTAGGAAGGATCTATAAATAATTAAAAAAAGATTTAATAAACAAAGGAAACCTATTACTTTACAAAGACAACAACTGACTGTAAACCTCACAAGTCAACAAAATCATAGGTAGCAAATTGTCATCACCTACAAATTACTCTTTGCCACTATTCACTTATTCTTAGAATGCAAGACACCTTCAAGGAAAATCATTACATATTCATTGCCTTAAAACAGCAATGCATCTAAAAAAAGAAATCTCCAAAGAAACCAGAACAAGTCAAGTAACTTGATTTTTTCAGTAAAGAACAAAATTAGATATAAATTTTGCTGTAAAGAGGACTGAAGCTGCCATAGCTTCCAAAGCTTCAATGAACATGACCACATGCATGCAGCCACATAACTACTGCTCAGACTTTATCAAGCTGGCTTTAAATGAGGATTACCTCTGTACTACCTCAGGTAAACTAACATGAATTGGACAGCAACTCTGGGGACTCTCATCTATGCTACCCAGACTGCAGTCGCGTACCTTAGAGTATACCTACCGTTCTATGAATGAGTGAAGCTATTAATAACTTAAACTGCCCACACTAATAGTTTGATGGAGTTTCTTGGAAGTTCATCCCTTAAATGTGGCACATACCAGGGTCCGACTGTACATTTTTGGGGAGTAGTTGGTGTCCTGGTTCTGTTTCACTAATGGATTTTAAACTGTTCCCTCTCCACTCCCCAGCGGCTTACCAAGCTTGGATAAAAACATTATACATAATTGTTAAACCTTAGATTACAAAATACTGTATAAGACTCATCATAGATATTTATAGTCTGCACAAACTTTGTTTGCTCATCCATGGCATGCATTTAATAAAGTTAGTTCATCTGGAAAGAAGTTAAATTAAATAATCCAAAATGAATGTGATGCATATTCAGAAAAATATGGTGTTCAGAAGTAACAATAATGAAATTTAGGCCTTAGGATAAAAAAAAAAAAAACCAAAACAAAAACAAACAACAAAACCAAAGTCTGTTATTTGTTTCGTTCTTCCCCCCATTTATTTCTTCCTACCACCAAGGAAAAAAAAAAAATATTAAAGGCTAATATTTTACCAGCTTGGTACAGTATTTTATTTAATAAATGGAAGTTCTGATAATTGTCCCTTCCTATTAAGTGCAAGCTAAGATTCCACATCTTTCTGGCAGGGAAAAGGGAGGGTGATAAATGAAATAACCTTGAAATTTCAGTCAGATAAACATAAAAGAAACAAAGATCTTCATCATTTGGGGTGAAGTGCACATATCTTTTTATGCAGCTATGTTTACATATTTGTCTCCAATCAGTCTCTACAGTTACTGGGACACTTGTTAATGACTTGGGTATTGGATGAACGCCCACTGAAGAAAGAGAAGACCCCAAGAGCTGTAATGAACAAGAGCACTGAGCATAATGGAAGCCAGATACAGCTTCTGGGTTTTGTTTGGAAGAACATCTGTGAAAGCTTCTCACTGCCTTCACCCAGCTCTGCTTGGGAGAATCAGCCAAGCAGGAGGTGAACCCAGATGATACAAGCCTCACCTCTACTAGATCTTAGAGTCCATGCTCCTCTTCCTCATGTCAAGTTGCAAATTACAGTCCCAGCTCCCTAACAAATGGGCAGAGACCATCAGTACAAACTCACAGACTAAAATTTTCCAGGCTACACAGCCCCTGCTAGGAAATCCCTCTGCTTGCAGTCACTTATACCAACTAAGGCTAAATTGTTTCTTCTGTAGCCATGGAAACATCAAACTAGTGAATGATGTTTGTCCTTAGCTCTGGCAAAGACAATCTGATTTTTAAACTGTCCAATGGTAATGACATTCTGTAACTTTTTTTAATACTTAATTGACAGTGTTTCTTACCAACCAAATACATAAGAGAAGTCTTCCTCAACATTCTTAATTCACCCTTCAGTTATTCGGTTTCCCAAACTTCACAATTGCACAGGGTCTTACGCAGACACTGTAGTCCTGTAAGCCCAGCAATATTTTATTGCCATTGCTAATAACAGATCACAGGTATTGTGCTGAGTTTGCAAAGCCTCAGGATATATCTTTCTTGACCTGCCTGGATTATTTTCACTTGGTTTAGAGTTACAACAATTTTTCTAATGACCAAATGGCTGTAGTTATCTTTGTATGGTACAATTAACATTTGTATATAGTTAATAGTAAAAAGTAGTTACTCTGCATAGAACAGGATATTTACAATGAGTACAGTGACACAGTGCAGAGAAGTACAGGTCTGGAATGGTAGCAAAGGCTGTAGGAAGTGGAGACACAGGATACTGTGGAGTACAGGCATAAAATAAAAAGATGGGGCCCAGGCTTTACGCTGGAGACCCCAAGGCTACAAATTCACCAGTGGCCAGTTAAATAAAAGCAAAACTGGAGCTGGGCAGAAATAGTTTTAGGGCTAACAAAAAAAAGCTTCATAAAAATACTAAAAAATCACATATAACATGGAGTTGCAGACGAAGGTGTAAAAGCATGTTAGCGAACTTCTAAGAAGGAATGCATGTAAATGATAAAGTAAGGAAGACAAAAGTGTGATCATTGTCCTCTCAGAAAAGCACTCAAAATGCTGACAACTTGCCGACCCATTCCCTGCCACAAGCACTCCTGACTGAAGCCATCAGCCTAAGGACCCAGATGAGAAGGGAAAGGGTGAGCACATCACCAGGAAAAGGGGTAGAAAATAAGACATGTGTGGTGTGGAACAATTTTAACTATATTACAGAGACTCCTTCTGTGTAGTAGTACTCATTTTTTCCATTTTCTGTAACAATTAAATCCACATCAGTAATAATAATCCTTTGATTTGACTGTTACATTTTGAATATACTAGCAATATACTCTTGTCTTTACATGTAAGGTACATTTCCTTTTTGCTTGTAACAAGATTTGGAGTGTAACATCATGTTGTGCTACCTGCAGCCTAACTGACTTATGAATTTGTTTTATATACACTAAACTCTAGTGGAAATTCCTTAAGGCCAAAGAAAGGTAAGGATTTCATTTAATATACTGTATTAACAAAAAAACTCACAATTATCAAGCTGATAATATTTTCAAGAGAACATGCACGAATGAAACAGCAATACATATTATCAACATCCTACATCTGAGCAGAACTCTTATAAGGCATACTCTGCCACAAACAATCCTACTGCTCTATGCTATTTATCATAGAATGCTTTCTAACTTCCCATACACCCCCCTTCTTTTTACAGTTTTAAAACACAGCATACTACTGCAGTCCCTGTATCATACTGCAAAATCCTGTTACTCTTTGCAGAAGACTGCAATTCATGATGACTTTAGTAGTAACATGAAATGCAAGAGTTAAGAGCAGGATGTGGAAATCGCAGTCACTCAGAGGAGCAGACATTTCATGCCAGCAATTGGGGCAATCTGAGCTGAGAAAGTGACACTTTTCCTTCAAAGAAGTGGAAGGAAAGAGAGGATCATCACAGCCCAAGAGATACTACCACATTTTGCAGCCAGGATTGGGGAATTAAAATGACAGGAGTGATTCCATTTTTGATGGGTGCTCATGAGATTATCAACATACTTACACATACCAGAAGATACTGAGATAGTTATACTAGCTATAGTTTGAAAAACAGTGCCAAAGTTACTGTAGATTTCTTAATCATTTTTTTTCTACTTTCTCTTAACAACACACCTGCATTGGAACTTCTGTTCTTCAACATTTCTCATTGGCTTCTTGTAACTGACAGTTTATCAAGATAATAAATAACACTAATATTTTGTTTAATATCACTTGTGTTCTATTCCAAGTTCAAATTAATAGTGATATCTATTCTACATTTACACATGGTGAATAAAAAAATATCACATTATACTTACTGACAGATCTGAATTTTAGATCAGCTTGTCTTATTACATCTGTGGTAGAACCGGGGCACTCTATCTACTCTCACAGGTTTAGTTTCTGCTGAACAACGTACCTCTCAACCTTCCAGTGTTCAAATACAGGGCACACACTCGCTGCAGGTAGCTTGAAAATTATACTGGGATTTATTCCCGTTTAACGTAACACAGAGCCCTTTCTCTATAACCTTAGTGTTATGATTCCACATACCTAATCAAATTAATTTTTAATGACAAAAGTGGGTTCTTTCCACCCCAAACAAACCTGTTCATGCTTTTGGGTCTAAATGTAATGAGCTGCGTCCCTCATAATGAAAGGCAATTAGAATGTGTGACACACAAAGACTTTCAATACTGGTGTTGTATAATCATCTCTGGGTGTGCCTACATCAGAACTCTATTTTGGGTCAGGAGCATGGTTTGTTTATTTTGTTTTTAATGCAAATTTCACAATTAAGCCTGCTATATTATATGAAACAAAGTACAATAAGGGGATAGAGTGCACAAAAAAAGATGCCTTTCATCTGAAAGGAAGCTAGAAGACGTGCTCCAAAATTACACTTAAATTCTTCCCATTCTGAATGAGTGTTCCATTTAGAAAACCAGGCTAGAATTAGCACAGAAGATAACCTCTGCAAAATATGTATTAGTGTAAATGCTGCATTCAAGACACTATCTTTTACAGTTTGTACATTCACTTATTAGCCTGGACTACCTGCTAACATGGATTTTGTCATTGAGTATCATCATGGCCTATAAAGATTGGTTTGGGTTTTTTTAAAGCACCATGTATTGGCTTTGTGTGGCAAGATTTTGGTAGGAGGGGGGTTAAAGGGATGGCTTCTGTGAGAAGCTGCTGGAAGCTTCCCCTGTGTCCGACAGAGCCAATGCCAGCCGGCTCTAAGACGGACCTGCCACTGGCCAAGGCCGAGCCAATCAGCGATAGAGGTAGCGCCTCTGGGATAACAGATTTAAGAAGGGAAAAAAAGTTGCTGGGACACGGAAATGGCAGCCAGAGAGAGGAGTGAGGACATGTGAGAGAAACAACCTTGCAGACCCCGAGGTCAGTGCAGAAGGAGGGGGAGGAGATGCTCCAGGCACCGGAGCAGAGATTCCCCTGCAGCCCTTGGGGAAGACCATGGTGAGGCAGGCTGTCCCCCTGCAGCCCAGGGAGGTCCACGGTGGAGCAGATATCCACCTGCAACCCAGGGAGGACCCCATGCTGGAGCAGGTGGACACCTGAAGGAGGATGGGACCCCGTGGGAAGCCTGCGCTGGAGCAGGCTCCTGGCAGGACTGGCGGACCCATGGAGACAGAAGCCCGCGCTGGAGCAGGTTTGCTGCCAGGACTTGTGACCCCATGGGGGACCCACGCTGGAGCAGTGTGCTCCTGAAGGACTGCACGCCGTAGAAGGGACCAACGCTGGAGCAGTTCGTGAAGAACTGCAGACTGTAGGAAGGACCCATGTTGGAGAAGTTTGTGGAGAACTGTCTCCCATGGGAGGGACCCCACGCTGGAGCAGGAGAACAGTGTGATAAGTCCTGCCCCTGAGGAGGATGCAGCAGCAGAAATATCACGTGATGAACTGACCGTAACCCCCATTCCCAATCCCCCTGCACCACTGTGGTGTTAGGTAGAGAATCTGGGAGTCAAGTTGTGCCCAGGAAGAAGGGAGGGGTGGAGGGAAGGTGTTCTGAGATTTGGTTTTATTTCTCATTACCCTACTCTGGTTGATTGGTAATAAATTGAGTTAATTTTCCCCAAGTTGAGTCTGTTTTGGCCATGACAGTAATTGGTGAGTGATCTCTCCTGTCCTTATCTTGACCCACAAGCCCTTTGTTATATTTTCTCTCCCCTGTCCAGCTGAGGAGGGGGGAGTGATAGAATGGCTTTGGTGGGTACCTGGCATCCAGCCAGGGTCAACCCACCACACACCAAAAATAAAGTTCTAATTTGGGTTAACAGATCAGCATTATTTTTATATCCTGGCAGAGTTCCAGTTGCAGAAGCATAGTCTAGTCTTCAAACATGACTCAAGAGTTCCTGAGCAGTCTGCATGTTAGGAAAGCAGTTCCTGGTGTAGTCTTTGTACTACTAGTCATGAAACAAAAAAAAAATCTGATTTGTTTCTTTCCCTCCACTTCGGTCACCCTACTTATAGAAAAAACAAAACCAAAAAACAACCTCCAAAAAACAACCAAACAATAACAGTTACTTACTGTCATGCATAGATCATTACTTGATATTGGCAAAATGTGCTTTCAGCTAGGATGCTGGAGAATTACTTAATATTTTTATGAAGTAATCTTTGTATCATTGACTTCAAATTGGCCATGAAATATCATAATTCTAGAGATCCGGATATTGTCAGAGCATATTTTCTAATTTAACTTCAATATTCAGCTCACATAATATACAATTTAATGATAGGGGAGAAGATAATCTTGAACTGTTCGTCATAAAGATGAAGAACACTTTTAAAGCTATTAATAGCATTAGTATTTGCTGTGCATGTTAACAGATCATCTCCTTTATTTTTACTGCTAAAGTATAACCCTTCAGAAGACGCACAAGTCAACTACATGAAAAGAGATCTAATAGGCCAAAACACAAGGCAGATTAAAGATGTGTCAGCTGCCTTTCAGATTCACAGATGTCACTCAGGAAAGTTGTGGCTAAATCAGACCCAATACTAAAGAGTACACAAGTGCAGTAAGATTGGAATTACAGCTTTTGCCCTGGCATGTAGCATGACTAGAAGCATGCAAAGGCTCTGAAAGTTGTTCATGGATAACTGAGGCCCTTTTGGTATGTTCAGCTCCTAGGCTCCCAAAATTCTTTTCAGCATTTTCCCTGGCATCTCTACTTTTATGGTGATTTAAGTATTTTTCACATGCAAGCTATGGAAATCTTGTCTTCTTTTTTTAGGCTATTACCATAGGAACTTTCTCCTTAAAACATTTCATTTAACCCCCCCCCCCCTTCCCATTCTTAGGGAAACAGCAGTGGGCAACAAGAGAGAAAATGACAGACAGCCAAGTATAAGAGAGACAAAGGATGGATGAATATAACAGGAGTAAAGATAGAGAGAAACTATTTAGTTTTTTTCAGTTAATAATGTCAAATCCAACAGCTAGTGAACTTATTTATTGGGTTTTATATAAACAGGATACAATCTTTTTGAAGTGTCTAACAGGCTTCATACTCTTGAGAAAGAGAAAATGGAATCTGTGTGTCATGGTCTACACATCAAGAAATTAAAATGCATCTACATAGAAACATGCAGATAGATGTAATTGCACCTACTTAACATGCTAAGCAGATTCCTACAATGTTTTTCCAGCATGTTAGTAAGACTAAAATTAAAAACAGGTGTCCATCTCTTTATCCTTGCAAATATCATGCATCTAGTGGCAAAAACTTTAGAGTTTTGTATCTCTTAAAGTTATCCAATATCTAGATACCTGCATTGCTTGACTAATTTTCAGCCTTTTCTCAAATTTACAGCTTTGTAAGGGTATCACTCTGCCTAGTCTCTATTTAAAAATGAAGTAATCACATGCACATTTTTCTATGTATCAGTATTCCCTCTCAAGCTCACAGACCTGAAAACCTTACCTTGTGGACATCAACACTGCCATGGATAAGCTATTGTTATGTTGTTAGAAAACAAATACAAATAAGTGACAATATAAATTTAATTATTTCTTAATTCAGTTATTATTCTAGTAGAGTTGGAAGAAAAGAGCGAGTGCAACAGGGAAAAACCCTTTTCTTGTTCAGAAGACTTTTCCATCACTGAAAGATTTGAACATAAAAAGGAAACATCATTCTGCAAGTTACACTATAAACAAAACAAATGTTTATTAGAAGCTTGATAGTTTTTAAGACCTGTTGGTCACCCTCCATATTTTACCACCAACATGTATGTAGCATACCAGCTAACAGTCAGATAGAAGACTAATAGCAACAGTTTTTCTATCAGAAAAGACAACTTTATCTTCAGTTTTGTGCCATAATCTTACATAAGAACAAATATTTTAAACATCTGAAAGACTAAAATATAAGTGTTTATAGGAAATTTCCCATTGGAGCATGACAGATGTATAGACCAAAGGTCTTTCAGTCTTTGAAGTGCTAACAAATGGAAAAACCTGGATGCAACATATGCTTTTTGGAATTTCTGGAAAAGCAGGGCAGGAAAGGATCCCCTTTGAATGTACTATTTATGAAAGCCTCCTTTAAACAGTACCCTGCAGCAAATTAGATGTTTGGTTTTCAAGGTGGGAGTTTTGTTTGTTTGTTTTTCTTTTTAAACACACCTGTGACGGAATTAATGTTGTTTCATAAATGTGAAAATGCAAGGACACAACCTCAATTTTCTTCCTCAAGAATACAAGTATCGATAATACCGTCAAAGCTTAAGTCATGAGATCATGAAACAAGGCCACAAATACAATTGCCTCCAGAGGCATTAGTCTATATACTGCTCATATCCCAAAGCATTTCTGTATAGCCGGTAGAGCAATGCTAACTTTAAAGTAGAAGTCATATTCTTGTTATTACCAGTACCACAGGCTACTTGGAGAAATAAAACACACACGCAAAAGAGACACACAGAGCTAGACAACTCTCTTAACTCTCTTCTAGCATAGATCTGAAATAACATGACAGCCTCCCTCTTCAGTAATATAGCAGTCACATGATTATTTGGCAGGAACAGGTAGAGAAGTACAACTGCACCTAAATATTACATTTGCATGCAAATACGCAAACAAGATATACAGACCTGATAACAGCAGCCTGTGAAAGTGAGTCTGTATTTACTAGTAGTGGTTTCTAGTTTTACCAGTTCTGTACCAAGCAGGCCATTAGTACGGTCACTAAGCACAAAACTGAAAACAACATTTTAAAACATTCATGCTTAGACTACAGTACCTCACCTTTCCAGAAGCTGCCAGAACCTGCTCTGCCCCCCCCCCAGCACTTCCAACGGCTGCCCCATTGGCAAAAGGGCTCCCGGTGAGCGCCAGCACCGAGCACAGCCTCTGTCCCAGCACCACTCCCTTACTGTCACCCCCGCTACGGCACACCACGGGCACACCACGAACACACCTCCTCAGGAGCAGAGCAAGCCCACCCAGGAGACCACCCACGGCAAAAGTCCTCCCTCCCCCTCCCCGCAGCCATTTTACCTCAGCGCTGCCCCGCCCTAGACACCCCCACGCGAGCTCCCCTTCTCTCCCAAGCCCTCACTTAAAAAACTCCTCTGCAAAGGGCAAGGAACGCTTTACCTTCCTTCCACACCACTCCCCCACCTTCTCTCTTCAGCTCTTCTGCCTCTCTGTTTCGCCAGCCCCTCGCAGCTGTCCCAGCAGCCCCAGCCGTAATGGCAGCCACAGCTCAGCTGTGCCCAACTCCTCCCTCCCCTGGGCGCGCCCCCCGGCCCTGCCACCGCCCCGCAGGGCCTGAGCCTCCGGCCTCCTCTGCCGAGAAAGGGAAATTTCTCTATGGCTGTAGCAACTCTGAGTGGTACAATATTAGTGATTGCTGCAAGGTAACGTTAAATGCAATTAAAGTAAGCATTAAACGGGACTCTCTGATCTTAACGTTCTTTTCCAACCTAAATAATTCTGTGATTCTGCGAGTTCCCTCAGCCAGCAGGTGGGATTCAAGCTGCCGCGGTTCTGGAAGGAACCTTCTAGAAGGAGACGTCCAACAGCTGCTGCTGAGCATGTTAAACTCCGAAACGTTCCATAAATGCCAATTTACTGCCAGGCATAACATTTGCAAAAATTTAAATATAAATGTTTTTCTACTTCTCGTCTAGATCACACATCACTCTTGAGCAGTACGTGTTGTCTGAAGCAGAGCTGTAAGCATGCATGTGGGCGGGCAGACTCACTGCAGGTATTTAGTGAGCTGACCGACGATAGCAGAATTTTTCTAAATTTTGCTGTGGTAAAAAAATGATAAAATTTAGCATATTGACTGCCAGTTCCTCCTTTGCTTAGTACAAAATGGAAGAACAGATAAGAGAACACTCATTTCTGAATAGCCATAATTAAACCAGAGACTGCTGAAATAAATGGGGTGAAACACTGTGCTATGAATGCTGGGTTTTATCCTCTGTTAGGCAATGGCATTGCCCCAGCCCAAAACACCAGGGGTCTACAGCCAACCTAAGTGCTAATAAATATCACAAACCACAAGGTTCTGAAGTCTGATAACTCTTTTGCTGCATACCTGAACTCAAAAGCCTCTAAGGAAAGCCTGGGGCATATGATATTTTAAGGGATGGTGTGAAGATACGGAAAGAATAAAAGGTCATGACAACCAATGATTTAAGAGATTGTGGGTGGAGAGGTGTTTGTGCTTCTGATAATTAATTGGCAGTTTCAGAGCACAGTTCTTAATCAAGCTGTAAATATGTGTTGATGAGCATTGTGATTTAATAATGATTAAAGGCTTTTTCATGTTACTGTAAGAACATGCAAAATGAAGTTAGATCTTCCATAATTTAGCAGATACATTCATAATTTTTCTCACTAATTTTATAGAAACACATAGTCTATTTCTGTAAACATAAAGGCTGTGAACTTAAACATGAAGGTTTGGCATGGATCATGTACACTGTGAGTGGCTGAAAAAGGTGAGCAAGTTGTGGAGGGAAAAAACAAAGTATGTCTGAGGGCTACAATGTCCATGAAGTTGCATTGAGATGGCGTGTGGGTTATTTTGCTTTAATTCTCTTCAGAATTTTACTGTTTGTGCTGCAAGAAACCAGACTTCTGCAACAACAGAAATTCTGTTTTGGTCGGAATATTGTTAGAAAGGAGGACTGGCATACCTCAATCTTGTGTCTGTTTTCAATTGTGTAGAATAACAGGTCATGCACCGTGGAAGACAGTATGTAGGGTATATTCTCAAGTCTCCAGCAAAAGAGGCAGTGGAGCCTCCTGCTTTTACAGAGGTAAGTCAATATAAGCACAGGTTCCTTAGTTCCAACAAAACTCTTGTTCAGCCTATACACAATTACTGATTGCAAGTTTGTTGGAGAGAAGAGAATTGGAAACACAACTAAGCTTTGCAAGAAAAATGTCTGATACAACATAATTAATCTAACTCAAAGGACTGCTCTTTACACAAGCAACAAAAGAATAGTCGGTGAGAAGGAAAAAGAATGTTTTTGTCCTGCCCAAGTGTTAGCGGGGATTGACATGCAGCCCTTTGCCCTCTGATGTGACACTTAGAATTGTCTCCCATGGTGCAGCTCCTTCCTTCTCCTCTAGGAAAGTTGGAGAGAATGAGACTTTTGGGTTCTTTGGCAAAAGATATTACTGCTAATGAGAAACAGGAATATTCATTCAGATGACACTAGAATTATGCCTTAAAAGAAATCAGAATCCTGCAATTGTCACAACTGCCAAGGGTCAGGACCTGAAGAAAACAGAAAAACTGTATAGAGGACTATAAGTTACCTAAAATTCTGAACTGTAGCCAGACTGTATATTTTTTAGCTAGAAACTTCCACATGTATTCTTCCTACTGAGAATGGTACAAGTTTTCTGATGGGATCTTCGAAAAAAGTTTGTGTCAATCTCAGGGATTTAAAACCTGCTTGAAGAGTATAACTTGGGCTTAACTATGGAGCTGCTAAGGTCTCTCTATATAAATTTTACATAAGTTTACAATGCCAGAGTGATGCCTGGTGGTTCACACAGCAAGTTAAAGAGCAGCCCCTACCCACACCTCACAACCACAATTGCTTATGACAAGACAAGTGAGGGGTTGGGGGGTAGACAAGGCTTTATTAAAACCTCCCTGCAGTATCTCACGGTAATTTGCCCTGAGCAACACACAGCTTTTCTTAGGAAAGCAGTATTTTAAACAATGCTGCTTTGCAGTGCACGGGATGGGGAATAGAAAGACAGCAGAACATCTCAGAAGCCTGCAGTAAACAATTCTTGTTTGGCAATAGTTGTGGAAAAATATATGAAAAGAGTAGCCGAACAAATCTTTGACTTTGACTGTAATAAAAAGCTTACTTTACTCTTGGACCATTTGCAAAAGCTGTAGTGAAGATGATTAAAAAGGAGCAAAAAGGAAACAGTATTTGCATTCATTCTGGTAATAGAATATGAAATTAAAGCATGAAGGGATTAATGTTTTAAAGCTTGACTTGCAGTGATAAAGCTAAGGTATTAGAAGAGGCAACATAACCGTTACAGGATAGACAAGCAAAGAAAAAGCAGCACATGCCTTAAAGATGAGCAAGGCAACCTAGAATGGAATTACAAAATGATTAATCAATACAAATGAGAAATTGTACAAGGAAAGAGAGCTTGGTGAGACTTCTTATGGGACTCAACACTGCAGCCGCTTAAAGATAATGAAAGGAGCACAGCAAAGCCAAAGAAATGCTTTCATTCAGTAGCAAAGTCATTTGTGAACAGTTTAAATTACCCTAATCACCTCCCCTCCAGCCGTCAGTATGCTCTGTCTCTTTAGTTATTTAAAAAAAAGAGTTTGGGGAAATGAGTTCTGCAAATCTAAGCTGCAAAATAATTATACACACACCGTTTTAGCATTTTAACAATGCAATCCCAAACATTTGTTCTCATTAGAATGCAAATCGACTCATTTAATAATCCCACATGAGAATTCCACCACACTCAGCTTAAAAAGCGCAGTGGTATTCAAAATATTATTAATAAATGCCAAATATGAAAAAGCCAGTTTGTTTTGCCAGCAGCTCAGGGTAGATAAAAGACATATAGAACATTTTTTCCAACCAAATTTGTTTAATTGAAATTTAACAGTGGGAATGGTCTGGGATAGTCTTTAAAAATATGAAGGTGACAGTACCCTCTGCTTAACGCAGATACACTCACATTCACTAAAGGCCGAGTACTACAGCCTGTCATACAAATCAATGACATCAATTTGCTTCAAGTAGAGTCTAATTTCAGTAAGCTACTTCACTGTTAATAGTTTTAACCTCTGGTACAGGTTCAAAGCACTGTTCTGAATTGTGTCATTTCCGATTTATCAGTCCAAGTCGTGGTGTCATATTTTCAGTACTGCTGCAGAATTTTGATAATTAGAGGACTGAAAAAACCCCAAAGCTTAGCAATACTATCATAATCAGACTTTTCCTGTAATATTTATTATCCTATTCTTATCCTGGAATGCTGTAAGTTTCTATTGTTCAATAAAGTAGAATATTTCATAACCATCACAAGGACATCTAATTTAGAACAGAAATTAGATATATTCTAACTGAGCTCTCTAAATAATTAAGAAATCTGTAATGACCAGGACAGATCTAGCAAAAAAATTCTGACCCAGAAACATCTGCTTTAATGAGTAACTCTCACACAAATATATATTAGAAGCAAGCTAGAGGTAGCAATATTACTTTCTCCAGATTCGTGATACCAGTAAGAATTTCAAATTAAAGATACAGTGTGCCATTCTTAGAGTGGGCATACAGCAGTCTAGTAGATAAAAACCAAAATGATCTCTGTGATCTGCTGCTTCAAGACCATGATTCAGGGTTGATTCATGGTGATTTAGGGAACAGTTTGCTTTTTTTCTGAGAGGGACAAGTTCTGCCCCTTTACTCATTCAGAACAGCATGATACATTTAATAATACATACCACAATGTATGTCAGGAGGGCGATGGGCATAAGGTCATTACTAGATATGATTACTAGCAGCAGAGCTGCTGGTTTCCTGCTTTGTTCCTCCAAATTTCACTCATATGGGTTCTATTACTTCCAGAAGCTAACTTTGTGCACGAGAAAGATACTCACCTAGGGGTGAGCGGTGAGTAATCCAAAGAACATGCTTGGCATATTGTGTACACTCAGTATTGAATGTTTTTTCAGTAATGATTGGGGCAGTGCAGCAGCTGCTGAAATATTAAAAGTCTTTTAAAGCTAATATAGTATGACAACAAAAACAAATTAAATATTGTAATATGACATGGAGTATAAATTGTCCTTGACACAAAGTTATAAATATCTGGAGAATCTTTATTTGTTTTGAAAATGTCAGCTTGTCAGAAATTTTCTTCTGACTGTTTTAATTACCTCTACGCTGATGCACATTTAAGCCACAAGAAACATTTAGAAGTCTCAGCTTTGGGTTATGCAACTATGTTGTTAAGTACCCACTTCTGAAAATTTTAAGACAAATTAAAAGGATTTCAGGTTTTCTCCCTCAGAATGCTGATATAGCACCCACTTCTTCCTGCTACATAAAGCTCTGTATCACATGCTGATTGCTCAGCTAGGTTACAGACATGTACAAAATAATCCAAAGCATTCATCTACAAGGAGGCAATGCCAACTCTCTTTCTGTTAATCACAAACTGTGTAATGAAGTTCACAGAATGGTGTTTAACTCATTCAGAGCCTCAGCTGAGGCAGACAAGATGGTGTGATGAATGAGGACATCATGCAATGAGCTGCATCTATACCACACCTCCAAATTCATTATTCAGTCTTTTAACCACTAGATATTTCTGCTTCACATGAGTAAAAATATACTGTAATGTAATTAACTGAATATCCTAGAGACACATAACCCACAGATGGACTAATTTAGTTTACTGGCAATGTAATTGCCCAGTAGCAGTGAAGCAATGGATAATTATCCATTGTAAGCTACTGTTAAGTATGTCCTAATAGATTGGTTTCACTGATTTTTTTTCCTGGGTATTTATACCTCCGCCATTAAATTTTCTGAGCACCTAAAACCTTTAGTGAATTTATCTTCACAGTTCTCTTAGAAGGTAAATGGCAAAACTCTCATTTTACTGAGGAAGAAATAAAGAAGTGAATCTATTCCAAAGTGTTCTTGTGCCAGCTGGGAATTGAAACTTTGCACACCCTCGCTCTGTATGTCAGTTTTGTCTTCTACAAGCAAGATGGGGTGGGGTACCTGGAGGCACAGCATACCCAATTCCATCTATGTTACAGACAGGCATGTGTTTAGACTCATGCTAAAGCGATGTTGGATTTTTCATTCTACTTTCTCCCAAAATCAAGAATCTGAATATAGGCTTGCCTTCATGAAGTGGAGACAGTCAGAAGTTCAGTTTAAGCATGGATTCAGGCCTATGCTCAATATTACAGACAGTCAAATTGCACACTACTTACAACTCTAACATATAAAGTTCCTGAAACAAAAGTATACTGCACAAAAGTATACCCAGGAATTTGTACAACTGTTCTAAAGCAATTTTAACTTCATTTTAAGTGGCAGTTTCCATTTATTGACAAATTCTGACTTTGACCCTCCTGAAACTCCCTGAGGGTACAAGAATTTTCAGTCAGACAGTTCTCACCCTGCACAGATGGGTGTAGGGAATGGAGACGGACACCATGCAGCTCTCTCACTAAGCCCTGGCATGCACGGGTGATGCTCAGCAATGCCATGCGTCACAGAGCTTCCTGAACTAATAAGTAGAGGTACACTACAACACAGGACGTAGCAGCTCTGATCTAGGAACAGCATAGCTATAGTCACACAAAGCATAGGCACGATGTGCTGGGGAAACAGCTGCACTTCTAGAGTCGGGTTAAGTATCTGCGCAGCACGATATCCACTGCTTCTAGTTCTAAGGCTATCCTTGAGAGGAAAAAACATTTACAATGGACTGAATCATAAAAATGCACTCCTGAAGTTCATGGAAAAAGCGGAATATCAGCACAATAGTGTTTTTATTTCATTAAAGATGCCTGCTTGCTTATGTTTTGTATACTTTATATAACACTTAGCCAATCACACATGACAGTGTACAATTATTCTAGGAAAATTTGGTTAGATTATATTTGCCTCATGCTTTCAACCATTCCAGACATGCAATTATTACACAGTTGTGTCTGGGAAATTATCAAAACAGTGTAATATTTATAAAAGCGAGAGCAAGCCCACATACACATTATCAAATTAAACTGTTGTAATGTGCTTTTTTACATGACTGAAATTTTTATTATAACATAATTCTGCAATATCTTGTTGCTTCACAGAGTGGTAAGTGAAAATATCTCATTCACATTTTTATGCCCAAAACATTGCAGGTCCTCAGGTGTGTCAAAAGAAGCTTTTAGAACTTCAATTACTTGATCAACGTTGATCAACGTAGAAAGAAATTATGAAAGTCATCATCTTGGTAGCCTCAGAGCTTTGTCCATCCCATTCTTGGCTGCATCCCATACCTCATGGTTTATCACATAGTTTCATAAGAAATTACAGTATTTTAAAATTGCACTATATCTTTCCCCCAAAACATCTACAACAGGATTTCCAAAAGTAGACAGATTTTAGTCATATGAAATTATAATAGTGCTTTGTTGTGGCTGTATCCACGCATATGGCTTTACTCTGGCTATATCGACACATGAAACTCTTGGTTTATGCTTGGATACAGCCAGTATCCACTGACTTAACACTGTCACTGTCAATATTAAAGTCTGTAGTGCTAAAACTACTTTTCATGCTACGCGGTCATGAAAAGTAACCTCTACTTGAGTCTTCAGCAGAATAATCTCTTTATCACACTGCATTCACATGGTGGAGAGGAGGACAAGAATCAAAGCAAAACAAATTCTGCTCCTTCACATCCCTTTTCCTCTGTCCCCTGAGTTAAACAACACAAACTCCACACTGGTCGAATGAAGCTACTGTACACTGCAAAGCTCTAAGTGCAGTTCAGCGTTGTACTGAACTGGAAGACCAAGGGTTGTCATTTAAACTTCATTAAGTAGAAGGAAGCACAACCGGTCTTTTCCCCTGAGGGAGTAATTTAATCTATTTATTTTTTTTTTTTAGGATAAGCAAAAATCATACCTAATGGAAATACCAGCTTCAAAGTACCATTTGTAACATTTTTTATTAATTTCCTGATGTTCCACAATGAACGTGGCATTTTAAAAACTAGAGAAAGATGCTGAGGCAGCTTACTCTTTACTATTTCCAGCTGAAGTGCATCCATGTAGATTAATTATACCGGAGTGTTCAATTCTAATATTTAACAGAACACAAACATTTTCAGCTGTTTATGCAGTCAGTATATAACTTTTCCTAGCACATATTTGCTTATATATTGCTGTAAGAAGAAAAAATAAAAGGGAAGAAAGATTTCTTATCTGAAAAAGTATATATTGACATTTGCCATAGTTGCTCACTATTGAGTTTTCCTCTGGGAAGAAGTTCTGCTGCGGAGCTTTCGTTACAGGTTTTGAGTATGGGAGTCCTTTACTGAGCTTTGTCACTGAGAGACTCCAAAACAGTAAGTTGCGAAGTGGTCTGAGATTCATTATTTAGAATCATAGAATATTTAACAGACTGTGATATAAATCTATTCATCAGTATTCCCAATACGAACAATACCATCAGATTTTCATATGAGAACCTGCAAGAGCTACTGTGGTAGAAATATAAACAAGCCATGATTAAGATAAGTTTTCTCATTCCGCTTTCTAAAGTGGCCATCCCATCCCACTAAGGATTTTATTCTAACATTTTTTTCCTGTGCAAAGTATTTCTCAGGAAAATTGATACAAGTCAGCTGTACTCATGATGCTTCCTAATACCAATCACAAAGTTCAACGTTGTTCAAAGGTGGCAGGATAGGGGGTAATTGCCAATTTTAAAAGTTGGTGTGTTCAAAAGTTGTTCAGGTAAGTGAATGCATGGGAGGAGTCAGGGGGTCAGTTCTGCTTTCTCTTTCTTTCAAAAGATGGCAAATAATCTTTAAAGGATCTTACCGATCCTTTTCCTTGAAAAGCAGGACTCAGATATCAGAAGATTATTAGGAAATAAAATCCGCAGAGGAAAATGTGACGCTATATTTATGCATTCTGCATGGATCAAACACAATGAGCATAAATGTTAATATGTGATAGTAAAGACTAAAATGTGTATTAGGGCAGGAGAAAAATTCTGACTTTAAAAGGAACTTCACAAACTAATCACAAAAATTCAATGTGAATTATAAATCTGATATTTAAAGTATATGCTCAGTCTCTCAAAGGTATTATTATATATGTATAGTTACAGGGTTAGTTTTTTCAGGATTCACTCTTGGTTTTGTTCTTTATGAACATGTTGACATTTAAGTGCAGTGGATTTGCTTGAGTTGCTGCATACAACTGATTCTGAATTCATAAGAAAGCTTCATTGATAAAGAAGATACAAAAGAACATATGCCCTGCTCCATGAACATATTTGTAATTTGTTTCAAAATGATATGGATAACATTAATAACCCTGAATCAAGTGCGTGTCTCTCCACGGTAAATATCAGCAGAACAAAATACTGAATGTCCTTACTAAAAGACCTACACAGACCACATTTCGGTAACCCTAAAGAATAAACAAATAAAAATCAAACTAACCATCTAAGAAAGAAACTATGACAGATTCCATAACTGCCTTTATCATCCTTTATTATATTAGTTATTCCTGTTATAGTCTGGTTAAATGTGTAGGTGTTGGTGGTTGGTTTTTTTACACATATTGCAAATCAGGAGCCTTATAGGCAACTTTAGGTAAAGCTAATAACCCATTTACAAATCCCCCATCTCCAACAGCATTAAAATTCTGAAGACTGCTGCTTCTTAATTGTACATAGGCAGGACAATTTGCTCCAAGGTTTTATTACATTAATTTTGTATAACATTGTTATACATTATTAGATTCTTGCTAAACTATATACTGCTGAAGCATGAAGTAGAGAGCTCATACTAAAAACCATCCTACAGTCTACAATACCGTGTGGTCTAAGAAGTTTTAAATATTGCTCTTATTTTTTAAATATTCATAACCACGTAACTTGGGAAAAAGAGAATGCAGGGTTGCAAGAACCTCAGTGCAGTGGCAGATATTCTAAAAAAGAACAGCAAAACTATTCTATCTTTGGGATTACATCCAATTCTTCCCTAAGTAGTTTGAATAGGAACACTGGTAATATATGCTGGTATAATTAGTTATCTCTATGCTTTTTTCTGAAAAGATAACATTTCTAGACAAATTTGCTGCTTCAGAGTAAAAGAGATTACTCAGGAAATTGAATAATGTGTGGGAAAAAACCCTCCTCTGTTAATTGCAGTGTATCTCTTTAAACAGGCTTTTTAAATTCTGCATGTTGATTCTTAAGTTTTCTTATGCCTATACCACATAGTGGCCTGAGAGGATGGTATTAAGACTTCACCTACAGCTCTGAATCTTCATTCACAATGATCCTTCTTGTCTGATACTTTTGCCTCTGCAGATCTGAGTATAGTTCCTTGGGTAGCCTAGGAAGCCTCAAAACATCCAAAAACTTCCTATGACACTTCTATTTTGACAGGCAATTGGAACCACAAACTGTCACCAAGCTATCACTGGGGGAAGCAGGGATAGGACTGAAGGTGACAGGGAACAGAGCGGTGAGAGGAGCTGGACAGTTGATGCTGTGGTCAAGGAGAGGACAGTGGATGCTGTGCAGTTTGACTTCAGCAGGGCTTTTGACAAGGTGTCCCAGAGACTCCTTGCAGCCACATTGGTGAAACGTGGGCTGGATAAATGGATGATAAGGTGGATGGAAAACTGGCTGGCCCATCAGGCTGGAAGGGTCAGCTTTTGGTCAGTGGTAGAAAATGCAACTGGTGGCTGGTGTCACTCATAGATGCTAGTGCCAATACTGTTTAATGTCCTTATTTACAACCTGGAAAATGGGATGAAGTGCACTCTCAGGAAATTGTACTTTCCAGCTGTTTTGGGAGCTTTTTTTTTACAATTGATTGAGGAAGTCTTATAATTAAAAACACGTAAAAGAAGAAATTATATGATTGGTCTGCTTCTCTATGTATAGGTTTTGTAGGATAACTAACCGATTATACTGTCTGTATCACATATGATCACTTATGTATTTCACTATCAAGTAATAAATTATTATGGTTATTTCAAATGTTTCTAATGAGCACCTTCTGCTTGGAAATCAGTGTCTTTATTCAAATATTATCTATTACTACATGGAGACAGGCTGGTATTTAGAACTGGTTTTGTCAGAATATGCTCACTCATCACTTTTGCAAGACAAATGCAAAAATAGGAAGTTTTTTTACTAAAATCTATAATATACTAGGGAAATGAGAAGGTTCAGTGCAGAGTAGTGGGTTTGATTAATGCAGTTATATATACATTCAGAATAAATGCCTAATTCAAGGACCTGATATATGCCACTCACTCATCCACATTATTCCCAAAACTATAAACCAAACCAATGATAAATGTGTTCCTGGAATCTCTATTGCTGTAATGAACCAATGAGGATACAACCTTTAAGATACTTAAAATCAACGAAGAATCAAAAGCAACGTTTCAAAAAGCTTACTTGGTGAAAATGTTGCCAATAGAACCCATATACTGACAGTCGTACACACCTATTAACTCCAAAACCTAGAAATATTTCAGAGGAAAGGTACAATTGTTCATTAAAGCTTGATGTCTGATGGAAGGCAGAAATGTCACAATTCAAAGTACAATGCAATCATTTCAGATATTTCCTGTAACTCAAATAATAACTAGTTAATTCTTTAGGGAAGTTATTTGAGTTTTCTTTAGGGAAAAACAAAGCATCTTCAAGGTAAGGGCAGGAGTTTGTAACACTTCTGGAGAGAATAGGTACAGGCACATGCTTGCCCTGTGCCTATGCTCTTCCCTAACTGCAGCTGTTGGCCACCATCAAAGAGAGAGTATTAGATTCAGGTAGAGATACAAGTTACAAGTACTGGATAGATACTTGGCTATATGGACATTTGGTCTAATTCTGCATAGTCTCTTCTAATGTTATGTTTCATTTTCTGTGTATGCAGAAGAAAATTATGAAAGGGCATGGAAGCAAAACACATGAAAGAATAATATGTGCTTTGTATGACTTTTCAAACATAAACATGAAGGCCCCACAGCTTACCAGCGGAGGAACTGGAGATTTATAAAATAGTAAATGTAATGATCTATGTAATGAGGACATTTTCAGCTGTTTACGTGATATATAAACACAAACAATATCTACCAGCAAATTGAGTTTATCCTCCATGGAATACAGAAAAGTGCCAAAATGGAAGTATAATAAAACAATTCACATTTTAGCAAACAAAAATTAAAAATAAAATCAAATGGGTCTTTTTTCCTGATAACTCCAGGAGTTGAATTTTCAGTAGGCCACTAAATAAAGGTCCATGTACGCGTGGAAGGGGGAAAGATCAGGAGAAAATGAAGGAGTAGAAGTTATTTTTGACTGGACCAAAGATGGAATTATTTTGCTGAAATTATGCAGGGAGACACTCCAGCAAAGAAAGATAGTCTGGCTGCGATTCTTCAGAATTGAGACTTCCCATGGGCAGGGAAGGATAAGTTTTAGAAGAAAGCTAGGAAATGTGTTCTCATGGTTTCTATGATATTTTTTCATTTAAAAAAAACAACAAACAAACCAACAAAAAACAAACAAAAAAAACCAAACCACTTCTGTTTTGAAAGGACTGTTTGGTAACCAATTCCCTTTACTGTCATTGCCCAGAGGGAAAAGAACATCAGTGTTTCATCTAAAAACCAAAATAGATTAGGTAATCCAAGGTATAGGATACAACTCCATTGAGACCCTACTGATGAGTAGTGCTCTGAGACCTGACTGATAAATGGGAGAGGGAAGCCACCTGCAGTTTACAGCTAATGTGCAAACACCTGGTCAGGAGATGGGAAAAAAATTACATCAGGGCTCACCCCAACGAGAGGTATGTCATTAAAGAGACAGTGTTACTACCAGACTTTCATAAAACAGGAAGTATTTAAATAACATATTAGAATTTATCCTCAAAAATAATTTCTTTGAAGGATACCAGCAATAAAGGCCCAGAGTTTGGAAAATATTCAAGGAAAAAATATGCAACTTTTCCATACAGTCTTAAGAAAAGATATTAGTTATTCTTAAGCTAATATATCGTAGAAAGGACTAGAATAATTGTTCAACGCTTTCTTCAGACTGAGAGAAAGGTTCATTAATTTTTTATGTCAGTGAATGCAGAAAATTTGACTAATTATGTATTATTTACTTGTCATATTTTTAAATGGCTTTTTGTAGGCTTCGTCTGAAAGATTATGATGTACTACCCACCATTATTATCACTGCTAACACAGAGGTTAAATGTTCTTTCTTCCAAATAGGCAGAACAATAAAGGGCAGAGGAAAGGGCATTACTTCCCTTTAATATGGTTTTGACTTCCCAGTATTGTTGAGTAACTTACTTTGTTTTTTCTAATAAGCTGAACCAATGATTCTAACAGGAATAAAACTTCTGCATTTATATGCTTTTGTCCTGATGTCAGTAATAATTACTAAATTAATTTAAATGTCTTGCTTATTGAATAATAGTTTGATGTGTTTTTCTTCAAGATAAAAACATTCAGAATGCAACCATTCAAAACACACTTTCCACAACATGCTTTAATACAGACTTTACAATAAATCCTCAAGTAATTCTAATCATGCTTTTATCATTCTTTTTATTGTCACTTCTGCACCTGTAATGTCACTTCATATAGTAGGACAGTGTAGGGTAGAGCACTGATTTAAATTTTCTCTCAAATTCATTTTAGCTGTCTGTTGAGGGGAATAAAACAACAGAAATTGAAAGAAGTTAAGATATTTGAAACAAAATTTCCAGACAACAAACACTCTAACATTCTGGGAACTGTGTGTTCAGGAAGGGAGGGGTATGTTGGAAGAGAATTCTAACCAGACCTGGTGCCATGTCACATGGAAGTTTCCCCTGACTGTCCCCTAAACTGTTACTGGACTTTTTCTGAAATAGAAACACAATTCAGCCTCTGACTTCTTGCTAGTCACCAGAGAAAGCAGTGAACTCTACTGGCATTTTTCTTGCAGTAGTTTATTTTTGTCTCCATATTAGCTCAACTTACCTTTTCTTAGTGCATTATTCTGTGCACTTTTGTTGGAAGTAAAATAGCAGCAGTCTCCGTCCCAAAGAAGTGAGTGCATGTGAATAGAAGCAAAGGGCATCTAATGCCTTACTTCCTTGAAGGAGTTGGCAGAAACACTTCCCACGTGCCTTGTAATAAGAACATAAATTCCACAGCAAGCAGCCTTAATGTTAAATAAATAATTTAACAAGGCAATCAATTCCAAGTTGTACAAATTTTTGGGCGGGATCTGCAATCAGATCTATTGACTTTGGATTCTGCTTCCAATTGTGCCACCCCCATGGAAGTGGATAAGGAAAATGGTAGATTTAAAAATGGGTTGTCAGTTCCCAAGGTCTTTGAATGTACCATCTCTAAAAAGTAATTTGCAAGTGTCAGCTCTGCAATAAAATACACTGTCATTGGTATGGAAATGTAGTAAATAAAATTATGGGAGAAGAAGAAATGGATATTATAAACTTATTTCAGTGAAGTATCTGAAAAGACATAGAAAATGCTATTGTAGTAATATTTGAAGAAATAAAAGGCATTAGATCTCACAGGGTAAAAAGCACTTATGAGAATGTAGATGGTAGGGGTCAGTAGAACTGACAGCCACTGCAGGCTGTTAACAGTATTTGTTAAGACACTTGACTAATGTTTTCCCACGCCACAATATTGAGTAAGCATTATATTCAAGAGAGGAGAAGATATTGCCCACCAAAGCCACTGAGAAAGATATTAATCACTTCACTAGGCTTTGTTTCAGGTCTTAATTAGGCTGAAATATGGCAGGGTTTCATCTACATGTTTTGCAGTACACTGAAGACATAAGAAAAGGCTTTAATGGCTTTTTGAAATCAGGCATTGATACAATGCCAGCTTCTCATTTTCATGACCTTCAATTTATTATTGTGTACATGACCGACCCATAATGAAATTCACAAATGTTGATACTGCAGATCTATTTTAAAAGTTTTTTACTTATTTTACATAATTTCAAGTATATCTACTAAACAAATCTCTGCCTCCATAAGATTGGGGGGGGGGGGGGGGGGGAGGGAGGGAGAGAGGCAGGATGGAAGGAAGGAAGGAAGGAAGGAAGGAAGGAAGGAAGGAAGGAAGGAAGGAAGGAAGGAAGGAAAGAAACCGGTTTTAGTTTTTTAACTTGAAAGGAGACATTCCACCAGTGTGATTATTTACTCTTTACTTAGAATCACCATTTGCCCTGCTGGATTTATGTGAGTGGCTTGCAATAATGGAAAATGTATTTGCTTTTATTAGAGCATAAGGTACTCAACCACCATAAAGCTTATTGTCAAACTAGTGCTGGCTCTGCACAAAATGATTTCTAATGTTCTTCATTTTATTATGTTAAATGAATTCTCTAGTGCAATTATTGTGCAGTGGATCATGGGGGTAATAAGCTAATTGTTACTTGTTTTAATTGCTTAAGTATGAAGTGTCAGTGATTTATAAGTAGTGAAGAAGCTGAGATGAAGTCATAAAATACTGAACGCCCATAAGATCAAGTACTGTACTTCTGCGGTGAGGAAGGCTTTATTTCACAATGGCAAAGATACTGTATTTTCAGTCTCTAAGTAGTAAGCTAAAGACAGAAGGAGGAAAGAATTTTGGCTCCTTTCTTCAGCATAGTTTCTTTTCAAGCAATGGAAAAATGCACGTTCATTTTAACAAAATAACTGGTACAGAGTTAACAGTATATATTTCATACACTGGATACAAAAAGGATGACATGAACATTACTATGTATGAACTATATGAAAATACTTTTGTATAGCTTTATGCAGTCAATGGACCTAAACCAGTCAGCGCTCAATCAGTTGCACCTGTTTTGAACTGGAATACAGTTTAGTGATTTATATTAGCATGATCAAGTAGAGTTTAGCTTTGCATAATACAGAATTAAGTCTTATTATTCATTCGTACTGTTTATAATGAAGCTGTCATACAGTGTTTGTTTTTCCTTGATCCAAAATATATAGCTACGAAAATCAGATGGAAATGTAGAATTCCCTATTGCCTTGGTCCACAGAGATGGATGAGAGAAAAGCTGTTCTGTTTCTTGACTTAATATTTTAAGCAAGGCTCTGAATTTCAAAGACTTGATATAAATAAATCTCTATGTGTGAATTTCCAAACTAGATTTTAAAAATATTAGGGGATTTATGCTCAATAACTCTTCAAAATTGTGCAAATTACATAAAGTAGAACAAAATTTCTCAGCATCAGACCAAGTTGATAAAATATGTCTTTTTAACTTGCTCATCCCCAAAGCAAACTGTAAACATTCAGAACACATAAACTTTGATTCTAGTCCACAAGCTAAAGGAACACAGGGGGAAAAAAACATTAATCTTTCATCCTAACTAATCTGAACTCCAAGACTTTAAGGCTTAATCATTTTGGATTTCCAGAACTCAAATTTCTGAAATATCATCAGAATATCATTTTACACAGACTTTCTGGAAGAAAAACATGTTGATAATCTGTTGTAAGATTTCTCCAGTGTTAAAAATTGAGAATCTTCTGTTTTCCCTAAACCAAATTTCTTAAAGGTTAATGCATCACTATTTCTAACTCTTTGCAAGGAAAGAATTTTTTAAAAATTACAGAAGAGACAGAGAATGACCCATATAGTATGAGCTTTAGGAAATTTATCAGTTGGAAAGTGGGCATTTTGAGTTGCTCTTTTAAAACGAGTTCCAATTTAGAGAAGTAATCAAATATTTCTGAACAAGAAAAAGGCCTAAAAGATGATGGCTACAGTGGAAGAGGATGGTCATTAAAATAGCTCCTCACTCTCAAGACAAGTGTCAAAAATATCTGGCTCTACTTTCTTTGTCTTCCTTTTTGTCTCTTGCATTTTAAGTAAATATTACATCCTGGACATAACGTTTTATAAAAAATAACAGATTTGTATGAAAAGTTTCACTTGTGATTACTGTTTTTCAAAGAAACAAACATTCATTAAAAAAGTCCTCATTTTATTTTCTGTATGAAAACCCAACTGGCAGTCAGTCTACAAGAAAGCATATAAGTTGCAGAATTTCAGATGAAGTTACAAACTTCACTTTGTGCTCTTTAGTCACTTATATTCGTGTCACACACCCTACTCTGCATTTATACACAAAGTGGAAGGTATCAGTGACCAAACTCAAGTGTCATGATTTCCTCATAAACCTATGAAAATTTCAGTTTTCTGATCAAAGGGTTTTAATTCAAAATGTATGTTCAAGTTACCGGTAATATAAATCTGTTACTATCTCTATACCAAATGCATGTGAATACAGAGGAATTGCACGGTTGAAATTGTTATAATTTTACAAATGCAATATTGATTATTATAAAAGTAAGAAATGCTATCATTATCATTACAAATTATTATATTTTCGAAAGGAAACTATCATGACATTTTCAGTTACTATTCAAATCTCACTACGAACTCACTAGCTGGTTATAAAATGATACTTCTTAATTTTGTAAACACTTATTTAATATTTTAAAATCATAAAGCCTTGCTAAGAACATGGCTCATGTTCACTATATATATTCATTTGAAACAAATATTGAAGTCTTTGAACATTTCTGCTGCTATCATTAACTATATTTACTGTGGACATACTGACAGACCAAAAGTTGAACCTTCCTGTGCCATGCCTGCCCTGAGCAATTTACAATCTAAAATGTTTGGCCAAGAGAGACAAACAGCAGCAGAAAGATAAATATAGGCAGGAAACTTCAACCCTTTTATGCTTACAGAGTATATGGAAGCTAAACCTGTCCCGATCACTGTACTAACTCATTAAAAATTGGTCCATAGGTGTGGAACTTCATCATTATCCCCATATCCCAGCATAGAGAAAACATCCAGCTTTTAACATTCCTCTACACACACACCCTTAAAAAAACAAACCCCTTATACTACTGAAGGGGTACAGAACTGCGTTCAACAGTAACAAGTAAACCAGAGACAATATTTTATATCCTTATGAAACAAGACTACGTTCTTTGGTCAAATAAAAAATACATATGGAAACTTGTTTGCTTCAGTAAACAAGACCTTTTTGGTTGTACAAGTCAGATGCTTTCTTTCCATTGCTTCTCTTCTGCTTCTGTTGAAAACTGTGTTGGGATATCACCGAGTGTGAAAGCCCCAAATAAACTATTTCATCAAAGTGAAGATTGCCCCCCTCCCCGTTATTTAAGATCATAACAGGACATAAAAAGCCAGCGGTTTTTTTGAGTTTAGGAAGATACCTTTCACACTGCGCAATCACTAATTCTTTCAAAGTTATAACACTGCACGTGTCCAGAGCAATATGAGTACTATACTGTATCTGAACGGCTGTTTACCTTCCATTCTAGTGCTGGAGAGGAAATTGAGCTATATATGTTTTTTTATTGGCTTGGGATATCTATCTACTATCTGAAATTACTTCTATTTCCATGTCCATTATGTGAATTGGATGTGGAAATTATAGTCTCAGGTTTCTTGTGGCATCTGCACACTAATGCTGATAGCATGTGGACTCAACACCCCCTGGAAATAATTGTATGAGATCACTCATACCATTACATTTGATGCATTAGGTCCATTACATACTCACAGAGATCTCTGTCCTCACTACTGTAAGCTATATCCTTGATAGCGCTGATATCAAGGAGAGAAATTCACCTCTTATTTAATCATAATAAATGTGATATTTCAGGGTAAAAGCAGTTCCTGAGGAAAATCAACTTGTTGGTCATAGCAGATTTGCTGATCTCACCCTACACAAGATAGGCATCTTTTCTCTCGTCCATAATAACAAACGTCAAGAGGAAAATACACTTACTGATCATCTAGTAAAGTTGTTTGTGCTTTCTTCTGCCAGCAGAAAATCATACGTATCCATTAGTTATGAAACATTGCATAGAGATAACAGGCTCCTTCTGGGTCAAGCCGAGAGAGAAGTTCTGCTTTAAGCAGTGTACTAGCTAAGTCCATCATGTATTGAAAGTGAGCTGCAGGTTACTATTTTTCAGGCTTATCAGATTACAAAAAGATAACAATAGTAGGAAATAAGCTAAATACTTGTAATAAGAGTGTAACTATGGAACTGTATACATAACTATTCAGATTTCACAGGAAAATTCTGATAGTTGCTGGTAAAACATGACAATCTCACGCCTAGCCATTAAATAACCAGGTGGAGAAGTTAAAGCTATATTTTTGGCAAAGAAGTTGTAAACCAGAAAACCTTTCTTTTCACACAAATATCATTTACCTTTTCTGAATTTCCTTGTTTCTGCTTTTTCCTGTAAAGCTTAACACCACAAGCACTGCTTCAGGCTGCTGGGATTTAAAGCAAACACATATAAACAGGTATCTCTCCTGTTATTTTGGTGGCTTGGTTCAAAGTAAGTGGTATGAGCATTTTCTTGAACTTTGTAAAGGCAGATCAGTAGGACACAGAACACGTGCTCAACTACTCCAACAGATGAATCTGGATTTATCTGAGGATAATAGCTTCATTCATCATTTCCAAAGATGAAAGCCACATGCTACAATAGGTAGCAAAGTCAGTGTGGGACAGTTCTCCTTCAAATAACGCTGTCAGTACCAGCAAGCAGGAAGAATACTTGAGTGAAAATGACTTCCAAAATTACAAATTGTTGATTTTGGACAAGTATCTGATAACTGACCATTGTTCAATGTAAGAAGATCAACTATGTGAGTAGATGAGCTATTATATTTTAGAAAGACAATCTAAAGTTTTCAAATATATACTTTTCAAGTCCTGAAAGATGACATTATTATAATTTCCTGCTAGGAAGATAATTTCCCACATTGGAAAATTTAAGGATGTACTGCCTTTGGCTAGATGCTTTACATTATATAGACTGCAGTGCTAACAGATTTACAGTTTTCAAGGCCCTTTTAAATAATGCAAGTGCCAGAAATTCCAGAGTTTAGGATGAGGCGGGGAGGGGGGGAACATTTTGCTTTTGGCTTCATTTCTGTGCTGTTCTAGTACAATTTCATTTCCCTCTTTGCTTTGCTGAGTGCAAAAACAGATGTGTGAGAACAGAGGAAAGTAACCAGTTCCTCTGGTGCTTTGGTTACCAGCAGGATTCCGAGATGGAAATATTTCTGTAGCATGTATGCTTCCATTTTGAATTTTTAAAATTTTATGGATATCAGATCATCCTAAATACATATACAATAAATAATACAGATGCCCAACATAAACATGTTCCCCTTTGCTCTCAAAATTATATACCGTGAAGAGTAAATATTATCACCATTTTACACATAAAGGTTAATTACAAGGTAATGAGAAAACTCACTCAGATCACAAGACATCACCTGACCCACTTTGTTAGCCACTAATCACAATTCACAGACAAAAAATTGCTGCTTACCAAAAAAAAAAAAAAAAAAAAAAAAAAAAAATCATGAAACCTTCCATGTTCACTGGTCATAATCATACCACCTCAAAGATCAGAAGGACTATGTGGAACTTTTGCTGCAATACTAAAACTCAGATCAAGAATATCTAGTGAGCTGTGATAGTCGTTAGCTTAGCAGTGAGTCTTAACTAGAAGGATTTATGGATTTTGGAAAAAAAAAACAAGAAAAAAAGAAGATGGTGTATCTAAATCATGGTTTTTTTCAAGAGTCACATTGCATTTCAAATGAAAACACAAAAAGGAGCAAAATGTAGTTTGCTTCAGAGTACAGGCTGAGAGGGAGCCTGCAAACTGAGACCAATGCCAAGATAGTTTGCATATCATTTGGGCTTCATTTCTTTTACAAGCTTTATAGGGAAAAAGGGAATTAATTTTCACTAGAGAGTTTTTTTTATTTAGCATTATTTTTTGAGTCTCATGTTAAAGGCAAAACATCACAGAAGCCATAAGAAATTATTGATGAAGCTGCATTATTTCCTCACCATATGTTATTAAGTGACGAAACATCAGTGGAATATGTCTTTTCAAGAAAGATTCTGAAAGACTCAGGAGCTTTGTCAAACTAGCATAATCCTCTTACATGTGCCAACACTGAAATAAAGTTTATTGCTTCTGGAATTAAGAAGTATAAAGCTCAATGGGGAAAAAATGATTAAACGTTTTGATTTTGTGTGTTCTTTTTCCCCTCGATCTCAAATGTTCATATTCAGAGGAACTCTTATTTTCTTATCTTCCAGATTTTAAGTACCAGCCATCTGTATTATCCACAGTATTTGCGGATAGATAGATATGAACAGTGTTTATATGAACATCTTAGAAGACATGCATTTGCACTTTTGGCTGTTGAAAAATATTAGTTGAACATGTTAAGCATGATAATATGAATCCAAAGTAGATGTCAGCTATCATCATGTGCTGTCATCTAAAGAGGAACCCAAAATTACAGTCTAATGAGAATAATGACTAGGTTAAATCTGTGCCAATGCCCACTTTTATCATCATTTCATCTGTTTGTGACATCCTTTCAAAAAACAGAGATGCACTAGTTATATTTTATACTAGATATTCTGACCAAAAAGTGTATGATATTACTTAGACCTTTCAAGAATTTGGCAAGGCCATTCCACTTTTACTGTGGGTTAGCTGTTAATGTGGGCACAGACAAAAGGGAAAAAGAGATGGACAGTAAACAACAGAAAAGATTACAGGAAACATCTTCTGTTACATTTCATAGAAAATATTAGATAAAAATTCAACTACTTTTTCGTGAGGGACTGTTACAAAAATGGGAAATAGCACAAACAATCCATTGCAATGACAAAGATTTAGTGGAAAAAAAAAATAAAAAGAAAGGTTAATTATAAATGAACATTCCCTATGGATATCTCAGGAGATACGTCTCAGTCTATTTTCTATTGACAGGTGGTAGTGTAAATTAAATGCGGTATTATGAATTCAAATTGGATTTCAACTGCTCATCATCCATACTGTGGCTTTAGAATAGGCTGAGATGATTATAGTCTAAAAGCCATGATGAAAATGGGTAACTTTTGTGCCATTTTCTAGTCTCTTTTCTTTTTTTTTAAGAAGACAGGTTTATGAAGTGCATATAATATTTATCATCTCAGAAATGTATTATTCTGGATTGTATACATGTGTTACTTCTGAGTAGGTGAAGCAATAAACTCATACTCCATGGTACAAATATAAAAATACAGCATTTGGGGGGTTGGGTATTTAATATGGACAAGTGTCAAATTCAGAGGATTAGTTTTCAGTCATTAGGAACATAGAAACATTGACATAATGTTATAGAAGGGGTTACCAGTCTCAAAATAGCTATAAGACTCTTGGAAAAAAAAAAAACCACGTGTATCCTCCAAACACAAGCTAATTTAGGTAGTCTAAAAAAACACAAGCTAAATGGAAACACCACACTGGATACTCCATTCCCTCTTTCTCAATTCTCCATTTTTAGCTTCTTGATCTTCCATTTTCTAACTTGGTCGATAATTATGCATTTTATAAATACATTTTTATGTCAGTATATATAAGCAGCAATGAAGGCCCAGTGGTGTCCCTGCTAACAATGCAGAAAGGGCACAGAAAAAAGATCACTTTCTTGTAACAGTGAAAAAGAGAAGCTATGGTAAGAAAGAGGCAAAATATTAACACTAAACTTCTCTCTTGTGCTCACTATGGAACTTTTTTCCCTTATCCTCTTGCTTATCTCCTTGCTTCCTGCTACTGGCTCAAAGGAGCAGTACAAAATCTCACCATAACAATACAGCTGGGAAAGAAGCATCCGCAAAATGTGCTGGCATTGCAGTACTGGAAAAACAGCAATCATTTCAGAGGTACACAGATACCGCAGAAGCAAGGGTTCATAGAGATCCATTCTTTCAGAAGGATCTAAAAATAGCAAAACGTGAGTATTCTGTGGATGTAAACTATCCCGATGACTCTGATGTGACCATTGCTATACATCAAGTTAAGCATATTGTTTATACACGTGCACACACAGGGCTTCTACTAGTATTTTAAAGCCAGCCATGCCAACACTGGGAGAATCCTGAAATAATTTAGCTACGTCATCTCCTAGAATGTGTCTGTGCTACATTCTCCGCTCAGTGTAAAGGATGGATAGATAGTGCTAATTAATACCAACAGCTGTGATGATTTTTACAGCCACAGATGCAACAGTTTGTTATAATGAGCCTCCATCACATATTAAATTTAAAATAGAAGACTCCCATTACCAAAATATTCACTGATACAAGCTTTCATTATTTGACTAGGAATCTATTATTAGCATTTCATAGGACTACACAGAATAACTTTTACATTTTGCAAATATCTTCATTAAACAAAGCAAGTGGAAAGTATCTGATTCAAAATAAACAATAATAATTTTTTCAAAAAAAGCACCTTCCCATGCAAGCTTCAGTTCAAAGAACAGGGTGTTTTTCTTTACCGTTGTTAATAAAATGCAATTATTCATAACATTCAGAATGATTAAACATAAATGTAAGAATAAAAAGGAATGTTTAACCTTTTTGAAGATGGAAGGGGCTCATGTATCTTTATAATATCCCCCTAATTTAATTAATATATTTCTCATACCATCTGGTCTGACTTACTCAAAATGTAACAAAGTAGATCACAATTAAAACATTATAAATCTAACACAACTTTAGACTGAACACTTTAGATTATACCATCATTGTTAAAAGCTGGGCTGTCAGTAAAGTGACAGATGATTCCACGGAAGCTAATTCAGCAGATACTTTACAATGGTCTCTTTGTTAAAAGCATCTGTATATTGATTTCCATATTTGTATTTTAAGACAATGGCATGCTTAGAAAAAAAGAGCTCAATGTACAAATGAGGCATGGAATATCTGTCACTTGTCAGATCTGGACTGAAATCTGGAGACATAAAAATGTCAAGAAATAAAATATTTTACATCTGCAGCAAATAACTAACCAGGCAATTATTACTCAATTTCTTTTGGAAAAAAATGGCAGAAACTGGGGGGACAATCATATTTGGCTTAGTTTTTACAAGTCTTCTCTCTTTCCTTTTAAATACCAGTAAATTTGAAAATAGCAGCATCATCTGGAGATCTACATGTCTTCTTTCCCATTAAATTTTACTATAATTCAAAATGATTTTGTAATGCACTTTTCAGTATCAATTTAATTTCCATCAAAAATGGTTCCTCCAGTTCTACAAATGGGCCTTACATTATGAAAGTCCATGACCAGGTCAGCAGATGAAGGAGAGACACATTAATTGTATTTATCTATTTTTGGTCAAAAGTGGCTCAGGTCACACTGACAGAACTAGATTCGATTTGTAAAAATGCATTCTTGTTTATTCAAATGCAAATAAGTAAAATCAAAATGACAACAATAATTACCATTATTGCTCCTGAACATCTATATACAGCTGGGATGTGAAAATATATGGATAGAAACATTTGCTTTTAGTCTATCCCAGCCTCACCCCTTTTCTTTTTTTAATGAAATGCGACACTGGTTGGGTCACAAACTAGGTCATTTTTCAGCAAAGTGGGACGAGATCAGCAACGTGCAAATCACAATAGTCTTGGGGAAAATGAGGGGACTTTCCCACACGATTGATCCCCCAAAGGCAGAAGAATTCTCCCAAACACGGGCAAGTGTGACTAGTCTCATAGTGAAAATGTATCATATGCTTCCCAAAATTCCTAATGATAAAGAAAACTCTTCAATTTTGGAGTGGTAAATATCACAAGCTAACAAAAGAAAAATATCACTTAGAATAACCTTAAATATCATACCTTAAAATATGTATACACCTTAAAATATAATGAGATGTAAAGAGTGTTCCTCAATACTTATTGTAGCACAAGGACCAAATGCTACCCCAGTATATCAGAAACAGCAAACCTGATTTTTTTTTTCCTTTTATATATATATGTTATTTTCTGCTCTTCACCTTTCACTAGAAGAAGTAAAAGCCTTTAGTCCATAAGGTTTGTGAGAAAAAGAAAATCCTTTTAAAATAAGAAATAAAAGCGATTGTTGCATTGATACTAGATTTATGTTTTCACGGTGCACTGAACAGTCTCTTTCCTGGGTGTGAATGCAATTCATTGAGAATTTGTATGGCATAATATGATAATATTTGTATTAATTCATTTTTTTTCTTATCCTTCCAAGCACAGAAAAAAAGGAGAAAGTGAAATTACAGATCGACATAATATATTGTCAGCGGCATCCATTTTAGTGCCACGGGTGCATTTCCCCAGTCTAACTTTTACTGTGCTTGGCCTGTAATGGAAGAACATATTTGCATATCATCACGACCCATCAGAGGATCAGTAGTCCACTAGCCCTGCCAACGCAAGGAAGAAAGAGGGTTCTCTTTTATACTACCATCAGTTAATTTATCCTATTTAAAGTACCATAGTTTTGAATTAGATGTAATGGAAAACCTGCAAAACAGGGGGAAATGGAGTTTTAGCTGAAAAAGTAAATAATGAGAGATAAAGTGATGCATGTTACCAAATACCATCTATCTAGATTCCCACCAGTTAAACAAATGTCAAGGTATTGATCTGTTCATGCAATAGTTCGGGAGGGCCTAGTCTTGAATTTCCTATGGCTCTCACGAAGTTCAGATCCAGCTCTCATGCCAGTGCTATATCGTATATCCGAAAGAGGACTCTGCTGATGTGGAGGCCGTGGGTTTTATCAGGAGGTGCGGCTACTGCAAACAAGAGACAAGATACTAGGGATTTCTTTGACAAACTTCATGGACTCATCTGCAGGCTGAGAAAGGACGTATAGCACCCTTGGAAGAGTATCGTCACCTTGGCAATCTGTTCCCACAGCTATTCACCACTCCCCATCGTTCTCTCTGGGGTAATATATGTATGGGAGGATTTCGTTACTTTAAGAAGCTTTTGGCATTTGTCCAGTTCAGCAAGGAAATTTGGCTGCCTCTACATTACACACTAACTACCTTTCCATACTGAATCCATATCTAATGTAGATATAAGAAAATGGGCCAAATACTGAGAATGGGCTTCTGAGAAGCAGACCACCAGGAAAAGGCAGCAAAGCCCACGGGGGAATGCAGCTCCGCGGGCAGCCTGCCCCAGGCACTAGGGGGGCCAGCGGGTTGGGCAGCTTTTCTCTGCTGGAGGTTTCTGCGGATGCCACTTCAGCCGTCACGCTTAGATCATGCTGTCTTCACCAAACTTTCTGCATGACTGCAGAGTTCAGAAACCATTCTTAAAAGTCTTCTGTGATGCAGCTACTAATTATTTCGTTTGGGGAGCACAGATAAAAAGTATATATCTAATGTATCTGTGACTGAAACTAGTCTATCCAGTGCTGTTGCACTAAAAAGGAGCCAAATCCAAAATATTAGCATCATCTTATTTTGAATATCTGCTCAGTCTTTTATGAGCTGCATTTTAGTCTCTCAGACAGGCACCACTTGATTTGCGAAGACAATTTAGAAGCACAGGAGATATGCTAATTTCCCAGCTTATTATCCTGCCTGACTTCCCCTTTATTTTTTCCTTTTCTTCCTGTCATGAACTGAGAAGGTCCCAGATGGAATTTCTAAATGAAAGCATTTGTGTCCACTGCTCCCTACAGAAAAAAACGTTAAGGGAGAAAGATTTGGGAGTACAAAGATTGGGTGAGGAGTTAAAGGGAGAACAAAAGATATCAGTGGGAATATAGATGAAAACAGGCAGAAACTGAGAAGAACAAAGGCTATGCATGAAAGAATAAATATTAACTGCCCTCCTATACATATATGCCCTTTCAACAGAATATGGAGCTCCTCAAACTACTTTTTACCCACTTCCTACTAAAAGAGCCAAACCTGGTTTCCAGTTTTTATTAAACAGTCGGCCAATAGCTCTTTCACAAGTAACATTTAATCTGAACATTTTTCGGTTATATTTGCTTAGAATGTGGTATTAAATGTATTCCTCATTGAAAAATATATTTGGCTGTTATGTGCACTTTTCACGGTAAAATGCAAAATTACGAGAGAGCCCTCAGTAGCACGAGGCGAGGAGGGCGTGCTGGCGGTGCTTAGTGCTCTCAGCTGCCCTTAAAGGTGCTCATCCGCTTCCAGAGCCGAGCCCAGAGCCCAGGTCTCCAGCCTCGGGCCTGGCAAGGCACGCGAGACTCACAGCAGCTTTGCTCTTTCGGGTTCACCTCCTTGTGGTTTATTGCTGAAAAATTCTGCCCTGCTTATAAACGTCACCACTGTAATGTTGTTACAAACGGTGTAGCAAAGTGCATTGGGGTAGTATCTTGCTTTTAGCTTACTTGTTACTTGTAATGACCATAACAGGCAATAAAATTTGTTACTAATGTTTAGCGTGGTTTAATCAACACAAAACCACGGTAAAGAAACAGAATTGCTGATCCAATGATTTAGAAATGGATTCTTTGCCTCACTGTCATGTTTTTAGATCCTGCTTGCTAGTGATTTATAGCTGCATGTTCCCTGGCCTATATTAAAAGAGAGCAAGATGACTAACTACTTCAGAATCATAAAAGTAATTGGAAGACCACTTTGTAGCTTCAAGGGAAAGGTAATAAAATGGATTCTGAAAGACACTTTCACTGGCGGGGTAGTGGTAGGGCTTTGTACAGCAAACTCGCATGGCACGATGGAAAAATCACACCTTTCTTCTTTAGACAGCCACCCTGTCACCTTTTACCCAAACTCATGTAAATGAAGAAAATGAGCACTGTTCCGTAACTGAATAGCATATGAAGTAACAGTGTGGAAACAAATGAGATGAAACACATCATCCACAGCTCACTGTAATCACCTACAGAGCTGAAGTAGATGAATAAGGGACATCCATACAGATTTTACTGCTGCTAGTATCTTACTTTTTTCCTCCTTGGCAGTTGCAGAGAACACATAATTACATGTAGTGATTTGCATTGGAGAGTAAATGTGCGTTCCTTTCATTATTCAATCACAGGTTAGATTAACTTTGTGTATCAAGACATACATAAAAATCTAATCATTTCATTGTCAGGAGCCTAAAGCTAACGTTAATTACAGTTTGAAACTTCGATTATTAATGCATCTTTACCTATTGAAGTGTGAAATAAGCAATAGTAGTTGGAATACACCAATTAAATTAGCTTTTGAGACCAGAATTCATAAATAGGATACTCTCTTGTATTTACAGTTAAAATTGCAACACAGCATGCAAGAGCTGGAGGGTTCTGTATTCTAAACAACATTACACCTTAACATTCATACAAAGAAGGAAAAATATTGGCCTTTTTTCATAAACCTATTGCTAAATTATAAATATACAAGTTTTATGTCCTGTGGAAGCAGTTGCTGTATTTATTCTATTCAGCCAACTATTACAAAAATCAAACTCACCTTTCTCATAAATCTTGCATTAATGCATACACCCACACCCTCTATAAAAGCAAATGGATTCTATAGCCAGAACTAAGCAAATATTGAATACAGGTATTCAAGAACAATAATTCAAAGAATTAATAGATTTTTTTTTGTTAGCTAATAACTTTTTTGGTCCATTTTCTAAGTTTGTTCATTTCATTTTTTTGAGTTGGAAAGTCAACAGTAAGAAAATGTATCACCTATTAAGTTAATACCTTAAATACTCGGAGAAGAAAATGTATATATAATTTACAGGAAAAGAGTAATGTTTTGAACATATTGTAGTTGTTAAGGACAGAGAAAAATTAAAATTAGTTATAAAAATAAAGCCTTAAAGAACAACAGATTTCAACTTCTGTAGAACATACAATATTCCTTTCGGTTGTGCCACTTATTGTACTTCTAAAAATGTACTCTTCAGTTCAACTATAGAACAAAATTCCCCTGATATCTTTTGCTTCCTGTAAATTCTCTCTCACTTTATAATCTCTAATTTTACTGAATTAGTTACTTCCCTTTCTGTATTTATTACAAAGTATTGCTTTTTAAAATTAGTCTTTCATCAACTTTCATCTTTCCTCTCCTAGTATCCCTATTTTTCTTCAAACTACTTTCCTTCTAATATAAGGCACCTAGGAAAGGCAGTGTGATTTCCAAAATGCTGCACTGAAACATACATATGTTTTTTGTGATCATCGAAAGATCTTCCTCATCTTTCAATACAATTAAGAAACCAACATCATACTGTAAAAATGGTGAGATTTTTGACACATGCTTTATACAAGTCCTCACCTAGGGGAATGTACTTGATAACTGGATCATAATTTTGTTCATGTTTTGTATTACCTTATACATGTTTGTTACAATTGGAATTGCCAAATTATTATTAATGTGAATAAAATGAAATTAAACTTCTACTGAAGGGAAATGGTAATGTCATTCCAGAAAAAAGCAAGATTTGGATTTTTTTTTTTTCAATTATATGCTGCCAAAAGCAAATTTGACTTTCCTAACTTGATATAATTGAAAGGCTGTGAACTTTGCACCTCAGTACACCATCTACAGCTCTTGACAAAGGATTACTTGTTTAAATTAACCAATCTGCCATCAAAAACAGCAACTTTTTTTGGACATCTGTCTATACATGAGTCCATATATGATTCGTTTACAAATAGTATGGAAGCTTAGAAATCTTCACCATGCACGTTTTAAGTTTTTTAAAAAACAGAAAAAAAATTTGTGCAATAAATTACTCATTATTAGTTACAGACAGCTTTAATTACAGGTACTGACTTAGACTGAAAGAAAAAGTCTGCACAGAGTGATCTAATAAATTAGATATGAACAAGAAGCATGAAATGACAACCTGAAATTAGTATCATAAAAGGAAACTGTTCTTCAAACTTTAGAGTAGATCATAAGCTTAAATTGAAACAAAGAATATAATTTTTAGTGCTTCTTAGAAAACTTATTATTTTGAAAGCAACACCAGAAACCTTGTTATTCTTAGGGGACCAAAAAGTGGGGATGAGTGAACAATAATTAAGTAGCAATTCAGAGAAGGATTTTCAACATGTTTCTGAAAGCATGAGTCCACCAGAGAAAACCATTCAGAGAGTGAAAATAGTGTGGAAATAATATAAATCCTACAGAAGACAATATTTAATCCAGCATAAAGTTCATGACATGCACAGATGACACCTTATCTCAAAAAGTACCCTGATACACAATTAACCCATCAAAAAATTTTAAATACTTTTGACTTGAATTTATTGCTATTGGGGTTTTGGCTCACTCTATTGTTGACCCCCAGTTTCAGCTGATGACAAGAACAAGACAGAAGTGCTTACAGGCAATCCAAAAGAGAGCTGTGGTGACAGACAGTGGTTTAGAAGGAATCAATGATACAATAGATTAGTGGACAAACTGATTAATTGGTTACTTTGTCAGCGTGCCGGGGATGTTAGGGGAAAACTGCTGTTAGAGTGTCTGGGGGGAATGTAGGGCAGAGCCGGGAATTGGCAGGTCTGGCAAAGATCAGTCATTTTGCCCTTGTAGATACCGCTGCCCTGTTTCATCTCAAACAGCCAAAATTCAGGATGCTAAGGTTTTTAGGATAGATAAAACTCTCAAAGAATAATAATATGTCGACGCAAGCCAGCTTCTTTTAAAAGAACATGCTAAGTCCTGCAATCAGACAGGCAAAGTCCACCCGGGAGACAGATACGTTGTTTACCTTTCCTCAGAGTTTTAAGTCCCCTGGCTTCTTTCCTCAGGGCCACAATGCCCATGCTCTGGCACATTCTTACTGCCTTCCCCATCATTTTATTTTTCCCCTGTGTAAGACACCTCTTCTGAAATAACAAAGCCTCAGTGCTCATCTGCCTCATGCTCCTGAGTGGCCCTGGGCTGAACCTAAATTTAGGCTAACACCTTAGAAACTTTTAATAGTGCCTTGCAACTTGCTCAGACAGGGGAACATAACCCCTTTCCCCAGCTCCACTCACACCCTTTGCTCTTCCCTTCCTGACCCATTTCAATGGGACTAAATCCAAATCACAGCATTACTATCCGAGTCTCTTTGCAGTGCAAATTTGTTTGGAAGATCCCTAGCCAAGCAGAATTAGAAAGTTCTTTGTGGAGACAGTTTGCCTCTTGCTGAGATGAGGCAATAGCTAGCACAGCTTTGGAGCTTGCAGGTTTTGTCTTTTTTCTACCCTCTAGGCTGAAGGAGTCCTGCAAACGAGCAGGAGAGCTCATACGGCAGCCAGGTGGAGAAGATGCTATTTCACTTGCTCCACTGTAGCTGCCTCTGAGCATTTGGTGTTCCTGACCAAAATCAGGGACACAACCACACTGAAGAAACAAATAGGTCAGAGTGATCCCACTGTTGCAAATACAGAAGCCAAGCCACAAACATTGGGGTTTCTTTAGAATCTTGTGAAGGCAGAGGTGACCCCAATGGCCTGCACGGGGCTGCACAAGTGTAGAAAGTGGAGTACTCTAGGTCCATCAGACCCTCTTTTGTGTAGGAGGTCCACGTTTACACCTCCTAAGCAAGTCAAAGAGCTCTATATGTTATCTAGAATAGAAAGTCACTTCGGGATTTCTCAGTCTTCTGTATGTTCACTTCAACAACTACACTGAAAATCAGGACAAGAATTGATAACCTTAGATCCGTATCTAATTCTGCCAGAAGCTTGTTTGGTTGCCCTGAGTCCAGCATTTCTGGATGTTTTTCAAGCATCTATCACTTCTGTGTGCCATTGTATGACACTAAGAGTGAGACATTTAAATGTGACAGGGAATGAGCAGTTTGGAGTCTTAAACTGTAAGCCTCCTCTGCTGTTGTGTTAAGGGAACTTAATGCTATCAAGACTCTTCAGAAGAAAAAAAAAAAACCCTCTCATTGAATAATTTTTAGAAGAACAGATTGAAAAATCTTATTTAATAACAAATAAGGAAGAGCACAATCATTAAATTACAGGGCTCCACTAGCTTTGCAGTGTTCTGGTAACTAAACAAACATCTTGCCATTTACTCTCTCATTTAAAATATCACCAAAACCTCTGGTGATAGGATCCTGTAATTTATAGTTTCTTGTATTTATTCTGTAAATCCAACAGATTGTATATTTCAACTACATTGCACCATACTGCAGGATTTGTTCAAAGAGATTGTGGCTGAAACAGGCTTTAGTTCATTTCTAAAAACCTGCTGGAAAATTCATCTCACTGAACACCTGCACTGTTATTTCTGTATTTGTTCTGACTCATTATTAACTCATCTTTGCAAGGAAAAACAGACAGAAGCAATAAGATATTTCAAGCTACTAGATTCTGATGGAATATCTAAAATTACAATAATCTTCAGAGGAAAATTTCAGTAGAATTCATCTCATTACCAGTCTGACACTGTATTTCACAAAACGCACAGTAACTTTATGCTAGGAAAGTTTCCGTTCTTTGCAATTTTTCATGGGACTGTATTAAATTAATGTTGTAGTTTTAAATCAACATAAACTTTAAAGGATAGTGAAAATATTTTTAATTATTTGAGCTTGTAAATTGATCATGGTATTCAGTAGATCAGGTGCTTTGTACATACTTATTTACTGTAAAGCAGTGGGAAACTCAGTTTATCATAGGGATTCAAGTGTATTTAGGGTATGATTTAGAAGGGTGTGCTAGGCATAATGATTCACATAGGTGCTCCAATAGTTGTTTAGCAGATGACATACCAAACCTACACACTCAAGGGGTTTGGGTTGTTGGGTTTTTATTGGGTTTAATTCATGACATGTCCATTTTCTTTGCTAGGATCCTTATTAACTTTGTGAATCTTCATCCCTCTTTAGTACAGAAAGAAACTTGCTCTCAAATTGTAATGTTAAATTAGTAAAAACAGCACTTGCACACCTTTCCCAAAATGTCTATTAATAGATATTTATACAAATGTACATGAGCAGAAAGAAAGGGGAGATGAGGAATTCAACAGTATCAATAAATGCCTATAAAATAATTTTCTACAATACCTATACATTATGCTGTTTTTTCACAATTATCTGGCAAAATAAAACACTGAGGTTGACCCTCAAGTGCAAGAAGCATCAAATACATTTTATTCTCTGTTATCTTGCCAATATTCCAATGACAGGTCAAAATCGGAAACGTGTATTTAGAGATATTTACTAGAGGGAAAGCTGCACAGGGTCCAGATAGAGCACAGCAATAGCGTGCTATTACACAAGAAACTCTTGACTTGGTATGGTTATAGCTTTACCATTATTAGGACTTATTTCTTCACAGTTACAACTGCATATAAAATAGTATTGCTTCTAGTTATGCTAATATTGCTAAACATCCTCTTTGCTGTATTTAACTCCTTGTATTAAAGGGAAAGACAAAGTAAACCTGTCATCTAGCAACAGATCTAAGGAAAAGACTGATTTTTCATACGGTGAAAGATTAATAAAGTTCTTTCTTTTAAAAACAACAACAGCAAAAAGGAGTCACATAAACACACATATTCATAATGGAATATCTCAGTAATGGAGCTGTACCAAGAAATGGTCAAATTTGATCACAGATTCTATTTTGGACCTAAACGAACTTTCTTAATGAAAGAGAAACAAATGTGAGAACTCACACGTTTCAGTAATTGACAATTCCCATCAAAAAAAAATCCTATAAATTTTTAAAGAAACAGATAAATATTTTTCAGTCCTCTCCTACACTGATCCAGCTCAGGTTAAATATATCTTGACCTGAAGATGTTCACTTTCCTTAGGCTTTGAACTAACTTTGAAAATTATTTCTTTTCTGCCTCATGGAACACTGGCATGGCTATAATCCTGACTGAATACAAAAGCTTATGGTCAGTGATTTCTATGTACAGTGATTTCGAGTTGTGAAATCTTGAACACAGGGCTGCTAAGATCGGTCCCATGATCATTTAGGTTAAATCTTTAAAACCTTGCCACATCTGAGGTGCATTTAAACCTCATTTCCTCCAGGTCTCTTTCTCAACCAGACCCTTCTTTTCCTCTTAACTCCCAACTTATTGTCTCTTCAAGCCTCAATCAATTTTATGATCCTTCTCATCTTTGCCGCCTGCTCAGAGCAAGTCCTTTTCATCCCCTACTATCTCATTCGGCAAGTTTCATTCTTTTTGCCAAGGACATTGTTAAGTCTGACAGTTCCCTCCTTTGAGCCAACCATGCTGATTGAGTAAAGCTACAGTGGAAGTAACAAAATATTTTCCCTGCCTTTAGGGAGTTCTAGTTTCAAAGGCAGTCAATGTTTATGAGAGTAAACTCAACCTTTAAAACAACCTTTTCTGGAAAGTGGGTATTCAAAAGGACTGCCGAATCTCATGGGGTCAAGCTTAAGTAGCAGGAATGTATGTGCTGCATAGAACTCTTGGTTTGGAAAACCAATTTCAGATTAAGTTAAAAATTAACCAGAACAATACTGCTTTCTATTTCTAAAGATCTTTAAAATCTTATGCAGAAATGTATATGGTGTTCCAGTATTTATTTAATGACCTGAAAGCATAATGCAACTCTCAGAGGACTGTACAGGTTTCAGTAGATTTTCAGTTGAGCAAGTTTGTGAATCATGTGCTTATGCCCTGCCTGATGCAGGTCAGTGCCATTCACTCACTTAGAAAAGTGCTGAAGTGATTCGTTAAATTTTGGAAAAAGAAGGAAACACTCTAAGGCCAGCTTCTATAGCAGCAGGCAATGCTTGCTATTTCAGTGCATATTTTATCTCCATTCATTGCTGAATAACTCAGTCACAATCCAAAGCCATTACACTCTTAACAACCTGCTATTAAGTGTAGCAACAAGGTATCTCAGGACGACTCAGTACTGTCTGAAGTCATGGCCAATTTTTTAAAATGACAATTAAGATGGAAAGAAGTTAGCAACAACAGTAATGGCTGAATAGAAAAATCAATGAGTGCCTCTCCATTTCGGGCAGAATTTTAACAAATAAAGATGACCTTAATCTTATATAAACTGGCCTGTCATGGAAAAGAAAACACATTATTGAACTCTAATGCCTTCACCAAGCCTAGTCTGAGTCAACCCATTGATATTTTCAGGAGATGATGGATGGTGGATAGATTCTCTCAGCAGCTCTGAAGTTGTCTGGATGCCAGAAACCTTGTGGCCAGCTGCTTTCATAAGGGTCAGATTACAGTGGCCCAGAGTGGTAAGGTGCAGAGAGAAGAATAACGTAAGAGTAACACTTCGGGTTTGGGTGGGTTTTTTTCTTGCCATGCCTTCTCCTGGGCACCCAACATGCCTTAGCACTCACAGACCCTTTGAGCTCATGAGGGTTCACAAAGTGTGAAGGAAGAAACTTAGGAAAGTCAAGGCTTGTTTCCTACCAGTGTTTTCAGAAAATGAAATGATGTGCATTAAAGACTTTAATACGTATTTTATTATACGGCAGAAGATTAATATCTAAATAGTAGTTATGTTTCTGTTTAGTAGCCATTACATATGACCACAGACCTGAATTTGTTCTTTTTTCACTGCTGGACTCTGCTTCAAAAAAGCATGTTTAAAATGGGGAGGAAAGATAAAAAAAATGAGAATTAATTGATGTTCCATAACCTGACCTTCCAATCTACTCAAATTATGAAAAAAAAAAAAAAAGCAACAGATACTTTCTTAAGTTAAACCCACCCAGATGAGAAGATGCCTGGTAGGAGAGAGCTCTTCAATTTAGAAAACAAAGTAGAAATTCTAACTTCAGATTTCAGGTAGTAGAGTGAGCCAGCTGTCACTTAGAAGTAATCAGAGTAGACAGAATGTCTTAAGCAGAAAAACAACCAACACAACCAAACTAAGCAGAAAAACAAACACCACAACAAAAAAGCTCTTGCAATTCAGCTACGTGCTATAATTCTGCTACTTTACTCAGTGACATTCCCTCTTCTTTGTATATATAAATACATACACCTTGGTGACAATGGCTCATTAAGGTCTAAAATACCTGTGCTTCAGAGAGAGGTTTTAAGACACAATGTCAGGGCAAGGTGTGGTATACTGTTTTGTCATAATCTTATTCAATCACCAGCACCGTAATGTGACAAGCTTTTAATTGTTTGAGGAATTGTTTGTAAATTATCACTATCCACATACATCTAAAACTTTTGTGAGTACTACTAAATCCTTAGCTTCAAGGATAACTTCTTTACAAAACTGTTTCTTCTTTTTAACTCCTACTAGAATGTGTTAGCTCGGTACTGGTCCTAGTGGGAAGCAATATCTTTAAGACATAAAGTTAATTGCCAGGGTTCAAAAATTCAGTGATGATTTAAAAATCACATTAAACTATTAAGTATGGTCATGAGTTAGCATCAAGTGACTTTAGAGTCTTTTTTTTTATTTCGGCATAAATTCAGAACATTCCTATTTCGTTCATGATTTAGCCTTCTTCAGTTATGTACACCACCATCTTGATAGCAGTAATAAATGATAAATGGGTCTAAAACATGTATTAAAAAATTGAATTCCATCCAAATTGCCCAGTCTTCCCTCTAAATGCCACTGAGAATCAGTACAAGTGATAAAATCTTAAGTGAGTACCATCAATTAGATGCAGTTATAATGAAATAAGCTGTATCGTAATGTAATCTGAGCAGTGCAAACCTTTGAGGATGAAGCCTCAAATGAGAAAATGGTGCTGGGAGAGATTTCTAGCAGAAACTAGGTAAAACTCACTCAGTCCTTTTACCTGAAATGAGGACTTACAAGCCCATTTTAATTTATAGTAAAACTCTTCTAGCTTCTCCACCCTCTTCCTTCATGCCCACAAAATTGGTGAAACACCTGCAAATGAGAGTGCATGTACAGCAAACTGAATTGGACATGGTTCTGACTAAAAAAGAGAAAATCCTCAAGGAAAGAGATCAAGTATGATTTTCTTTGACCTCTGTGTTACGCTGCTTCTATAAGAGAATGACTCCAAAGAAGATATGCAGCTGTTTTAATATTAGGGGGCATAATGAATCGATTTTATCCCATTTGTAAACCACACTGGATCACTGATAGGAAATAAAACCAAAAAGTGGAAATCTTCTCAGAGTACTGATGTGGCCCCAGAAGATTTCCTTCCCCATATTTGTTACTTTGGGTTATGTCAGTTTGTTTTATAGCTGCAGTAATTTTAAATGCATTTGCCTCTCTTGTGAGATGCACTCTTTCAACTTTCCTTGAGGGAAGCTTGAGGCACTGATTTATGGTCAGATATGTGTGAACATATCTGACCATAAAACACACCATACTTTAGTATTTACTGCTAGAAGACAGACAACATTCCAGATTCTGTGTCTGAGTTCTATTAGGCCGCTTACTGTATGCAAGTACCATAACATTCTGTTAAAAATGAAAAAAAAAAAAAAGATCTGGTTTATTAAATTATTTCTAAAGGTTTTGCAAATGTAGCACGTCAGCCTTCATTAATGGGGAAAGGGAGACCTGTAATATTCTGATTTCACCTATAAAGGAATCTTAAGTCTGGAATTTTCAACCCATCCCTTGATAAAAGATGAAGACTGGACATATTTGAAATTTCCATTATCATATTTAAAACAGTTTTCTTCCCTTAGAGTGTATAGAAATTGGATAATAGCATAAAGAGTCAGAAATGTGTAGAAGAGGGAATCACCCGTGCAGTAAATTCTAAATTTGTTCCTTCTGCAGTTTTGAGTTAGAAACAAATGCTATTAAAAGCGCAGGCAGCCCACCTGTTAGGCTGCCTCAGTGCTCAGGCTGTGGGCTTCCGCGGCTGTGGAAGAACTGGTGACAGGCACAGCAGGGACCTGCCAGGCTTCCGTGCTCCTGGCTCCTCCGGCAGCCTTCCCGGCTAGGCAGGGGCCAGGCTGACAGAGTGACACTCCCCAGCATCCTGACCGCAGGACGGACGAAGTCAGGTTTGTACACGAACACCTGTTCAGCTGGACTGCACCTATGACTTGTCCTCACCCAAATAAAGCATCCACGCAACACACGCCACAGTTTCAACAAGTCAGCGTTCAGAGGGAATTTCCACAGAGATGTCTAGGCATACCTCATATAGATCTCCTTATATTCCACAGCAAAGGTCACTGAAACGTAGCGGCGCAACAGCATCTGCATGGCATTGTTTCGTGGTGCATGCACATAAGAAATATTATTTGGATTGAAGCTGTGTTGATGCAGAAACTTCTGAGCCAACATGAAATCTCAGTAACGTGTAAACCTCCACCCTAATTTAAACTTGAGGAACAAAGAATGCAAGAGATATGCAGCTTTACTGTAAGCAGAGATAAGTTTCTTTTTTAAGCAGGTTTCTTGCTTCACTGATATTCCTTCTCACAAACATACAGACAAGCACTAGAAAAATATCGCTTTTGCCCTGTCTGCAACAGTTCATAGGAAAAATGAGTGAAAAGAAATCCATCCCATGATTACTCTGCATTTGCTATGTGAACATGGATCAGGTGACTGTCATTTTTTGTCAGTGGAAGCATAGAAGTAAATTATTTTCTTTGAATTCTATTTGTTATTTATTGTATTAACATTTGAATTACTAAGAAATACAGGCTCATTCATGCAACGTGACTAGAAACAATGAAAAATTGCACTGCCTCTGTAATTACCTACCCAGATTTCAAATACTGAACCCTAGATGTGCTATATAATCTAGACTTGTAAATTCTATGAGGAAAATAACGACAATAATGCAGCATAAGAGCCTGAATCTTATGAAAAAAAGTATTAAAAAATACCACTTTTAGCTATTAATAAGATCCCAATAATATTTGAGTATCAGCTGTATAAAAACTCACAGGCAATAAAGGAGATTTTCACAGAAGCAAGGAAAGAGCACCAGACTCTCGTAAGAACAATCTAAAGGATCAGTCCCTGCCCCTTTCTATCATAAGATTATAAAATCAATACCTCTGATTACAATACATAAAAGACGTAACCTGTCCAGCACACCAAATTCAACGTCTCTAATAATCTAAAATCTTTCAGTTCTGTTGCAATCTTTCGAAAAACATTTTTGAAAGCATCTCCAATAGAAAGTGTTCACAAACCAACATTTTCCTACTGCAAAACTGCTTTCCAAACCAGCTGTAGTTTCTGCTTTCATTATCAATACTTGGTCTGTCAGGTGGCAGCAGTCATAGATGTCAGCGATGGAAAGCGCTGCTTCTAACAGAAAGACAGACGAAATATTTTCCTCAATGACCACAGGTAGTTAGAAAGTTGTCATCTGACTTCAGCGGTATGGCTGTGTCTAGACTGATAATTAGGGCTCACCTTTAGGCTTCTTGCTTGGAAACAGGCTCTTTCTGTAGGAATCAGTCTACAGAATATTTGCCCTTTCCTTTGCTCTTGCCATCATTAAGGGACATTAGAAAGAAGAAAGAGATGTGAACTACAAAAGGTCCAAAAGTTATTGGGGGATACTGTACAGACAACCAAAAGTATGTCTTGTGTGTGATCTTAAGGCCAAATCCTGACCATCTATACAGGTACAGGCATGTTCCCCGATTCCTCTGAAGCTTCCAGGTATTATCTGCGAGAAGAACAACTACAGCCAACCATTTAAAGTTGGAATAAGACTGCATACTTCATACAAAATAATTGTCTGAATCCCCACCACTTAATTTTGCATGTGCATTTAACTGTCCTGCTAGGTCCATGTGCTGAGAAATAACCACCTATGATTCAAACTTCTGCTAAAGTACAGTCAGGGTGACTAAGAGCTAATTTTGGCACCAATGTAGCTGCTTAATGTTAGAAGATGAGTCAACACCATTCTTTAAAAAAAAAAAAAAAAGAAAGAAAAAAAGGAAAGAAACTGGAGAGGAACCATTTAGAAATTAACTTCCTTTTATAAAATAAATTTCTTTATAAAAGAAATATCTCAACAGCTAGTAAAATCACAGAGAGACAGTATGACAGTAATTTGAACAGGTATGATGGGCTGTCATTTCTTTGCTTCCCTTTGCACATGTAAGTCCTGGAAATGCCTACACACTTGCACAACAAATCCCTGATCCTCCTGAAGTTATCAGGCATGCAAACAACAAAAGTGCATACAAAGTTATTATGACTATTCTTCTTCGGATAAATAACTGACCTATACAGGAGAGAAGACAGACCAGAATTCCACAACAGAATCTGGGGAGGTTGGAAAGGGGCATCAAACTTTAAATAGTCCAGCCTGAGCAGAATGTGGGTTCTGTGTTCTTGTATGGAGACAGCTGTAACAGCCACAGCACTCCTGACGGTATCGGATATAAAACTGATTTTTATTAGCAAATGCCTGCTTTGCCAACCAGTGGAAATTAGGTTTAGGGCTTCTGAAGTTAAGCTTTGACCCAAACAGCCACCCAGCTTGGGCAGACTTGTCAGGTAAAAACTTCTTGTCTGAAGAGCAGTTCCCACAATATGCCTTGTTTAGCACACAATACATATTATTCCCTTTTCTCATGTTACAGCTAGTAAGGTATGGGATTCACCATGTCTGAGCTTTCACATGTAGAAGTACCTCATAATGTGGATGCTTTTGATACCTAAAACATATTTCATCAAATCTAGACATCAGGCTGACATTTATGCAATTGCCTGCTTTGTTTAGCCTCTAATCCATTAACGGAAAAACTTAATATTTTGAATTGTACCTTCCTCATTCCTCCAAGACTTTAAAACGCTACAGTGATTTCTTAACCATGAAGTTGATAGGATTTTATAGAATACTTGATTGAGGTATGTTTCTAATTTATTCAACTCCTCCATTATGTTAACAAGAGCAGTGTAAGACAAGTGGAACAGTTTGTATCACTTATGCAAGAAGCCATTATGGAAGCTAGTGCTTGGGCTGACATGGAAAGCTTCATTAACAAGATATCTGGGTAGCGGCATTAATAAACAGGCTTTTTGGAATTGTTCATTACCTTTTAAAGGAATCTTCAAGAAAAAAGTTACCCCTTAAATTTCAGATTGAAGAAAATACCAAGGGAGCCTTTTCAGCTCATTTGAAGTCTGAAGGCTATTGTACCCATTTTTTAAACCTGATCAAAATTCAGTCCGCTGTTTGTTACTAAATTATGTATCTCTGAAGCATAAATGTGTTAGCTTTAGAAAGTTACAAATTAGCGTATTTCCATACAGCTTGGGAGAATATAATTTTAACCGCTTTGTTTTGGGTAGGAAAAATATTGCTTGCATTGTAACACAGGGGAGCTGTCAGTATACACGGCCAGACAGTTTCTTTGGCAGTAAGATTCTCAGAGTGTTTAAAGCAAATTACCTAGAATTACTAACAGCATTTCATGTAATGTCTGATTTTATATTTTATAAAAATAGAGATTTTTTTCATCGAATTGTCTTTATGAAGACATTTGATTTTAATGTAATATCTTTTTATTCTATAAGAAACTACTTTGACCAAGGCTATTGTTTTGCTATGTCTACTTGATTCTATAAAACTATAAAATCTGTGCGTCTGTAATAGAATATTTTCCTACTGGTTTATCTTATAGAGACAATTTGGTTACACTGCCTAAACTGTTCAAGCAGAACTGATGACTACTGAAAGTGCCATCAATGAAAGAAATAAGGGCCAACTGTTACTGTAATCAGGGAATGTTGCCATGGATTTCAGTGGTTCTAGGATCAGGACTTATGGCAGGAGATAAGAAGCAAACTAATTAAAATATATGACATCTATGGAAAAAAAATAATAAAAGAAAAGACAGCAAAAGGAACTAAAGGGGAAAAGAAGGAATTAAAAGAGTTAAATCAGGAAAAGAAGAATAAAAGTCAGAGAAGGAAGAAAACAGGATAATAATTGCATTAGGTTGGAAAATATTTGCAAAAGGAAAGAAAACTAACAGAAAAGAAGTGTGGATTATAAGACAATTCCCTTCCTCAAGTGTGTATGTTATCAGGCTAAAAAACAAAATCCCAGGACATATCACAGAAGTTTTAATTTCTAGCCTTCAATGCTGTGAAAGGAAATAATGACTTCAAACTGGAGTAACAAAAGGAAAATTAGAGACTAGACCACAGCTTTTATGCTATTATTATTTATTTGCACTAGTGACTACAATATTAGAATCCATCCCATTTTTGACACCTGCAATATGGTTTGACTCACAGCCTTCTTGTGTCATAGCTATTGTTCTAGAAGCTAGATATGTTTTTCCTTTTTTATCTACAGGATATAAAGGAGTAATGTGATTTAAGCAATTAGTAGCTGTGTAGATAGCGGATTATTGATGATGATGACCAGAACTCATGGTTTTAACAATAAATCTACTGAGCTGGCAAAAAAAAGACTTGAACAAGAAAAGAGATACCCTGGAAATCTGAAGGATGAGGAAAATCTACGAATACCTTTGCATTTATCCTTTTCTGTCCATGGGAAGATAAGTAGGCTAGTAAGTATGATGGCTGATTTTTATTTCTGACATGACAATTGCAGCTCTATTCAAAATATAACAACAACAACAACAAAATCAATGACAAGGATATTTTTGTTCCTTTTTGTTTTAAGAACTCCTTTTGTGTCACAACTTCAGATTCTTTGAAACCATTTCCGAGTGAAAACTATTTAAAACTGCAATCAGGCTGTCTTTGCAGACTTTCATCTTGCTAGCAAGACAGGCAGAGTGACCTTGCATCTTCTTTTCTGCTAGAATATTATTTAATTTGGAAAAGTGAAACAGGTAAAGCTCTGCTTGTCGCTTCTCTCACCTATTTTTTTAAGCAATTCAATGCTTTTAAGCAATTTCTAAGCTTTCACTTGGTAGTGTTGCAGGGAAATGCTTAAGTATAGCATTTGAAATACTTTTTTTTGTCACAAATGGCACCAACGCCATGTCACATTTTCTTGCTGGTCCAAAGTCTACAGCAGTTATGAGGAAGGCAGCAGTTCACATGGGTTCTATCTCCATGGTAACTTGTTTACAAGGACTGAAATACATGCTGAAAATTCAAGGTTAGCTTTCCCTTTGTTCCTGTTTTGATGTTTTTGGCAATATGAATAATGCGGGCATAATCCTAGATTCAAACAGCTTCATGGCAGACTGAGTCGAAACAAAACTCTACACAAAATGTGCTTTCATCACCCCCATTAGAAAAAAAGAATTCAAAAGGCTGCTTAATCAGACCCATCAGTTGCCTCTTCCTTTCATACTCCAGAACAACCGTCCTTATTCTGCATTTCAGCTTTGTATCTCAAGGAATGAGACTGTCTAAAGATTTATATTTTTCTGAGGTGATAACTCAGGCTATGTGTGTATCTATGTTGCATCCATATCACAGTCTAAAGAACTTGCTTTGTCTAAAATCATTTCAGAAGTAGAAATGAACAGGCACCTTTTCAGAACTTAAGCTGAATCACATGATGGGAGTCTTTTGTGTTCTAAAAATCAAACATAATAATAGCAACACACTGCAATTCTATAACCTCTTATAATAATTCTCTCGTAAATGTTTTAGGAGGATTCTGCATCCCTCACTCAGAGAAAACAATGACTGCAAGAGTACCCCCTGGAAAACCCAGCAAGGACTGAGGTGACCTTGCTAGTTCATGTGATTAGTTTAGGTATGCTTAGAATTCCTCAGCATTCATTTAATGAAACGTTTGAAAGAAACATCTTTAAAAAAAAGTTTAAATCTACTGAGCTATTTTTTCTTCTTAACAGATTAAATATAAAGAAGATAATTTATGTATTAATAAGACACCCTCTAGTTTGGGTTTATCCAACTTGCAGCAAATAACTTTGATTTTTACTCAGCAGCTAAACAGTTCCCAAACAGAATTTTAAAAAATCAGCTGAAAATGCATATACCCCTTTTAATGGCACTGAATGCAACATGCCTTATTACGATAAAAGGTTTGGAGGACTTTTGCCAAAGTTCCTTTGCAGTGCCTGCCTTTTTTTTTTTTTTTAAAGTCACCTTACATCTCCTTCCTATTCATTAAAACTGGAGATTCATATCACTCCCTTTTTGTTAGAACTGAAATACCATAAAAATGGATAGATAAAATTCACCTTTTGAACAAGGCAGTTATTTTATAGCTGCTCGATCTGATATACAGTGCCTAGTCTTGATGTACTCATTAGACAAACAGTTAAAAGCTGCCAAGCTGGTGGATAGATCAAATTCTGCAGGATTTGGGACTAAAGCTACTGAAATGAGGAAAGGCATTAAGAATTCAGCCACTACATTAGGATCTCTATCTGAAACAGAATATTCTGTGTGTTCACAACTACACATGAAGAGCTCAACTCCGGCTGTGGAAAGAAAGGGAAAAAGATAGGTTTTCATTTAGTTCCAGGTCTGAGAAAAGCAAAAAACCTTTAGAACCATTATTGTCCATTTTTAGCCTAAACTAGGAAAAGTTTTGTTAGTACCACAAACGTTCTTAGCTTATATTAAGAAAAATGCTTACATCACTTTTCTAAGCAAAAACAGATGCATTTGGGAAAGAGCAGTATGGAAATATCTATAGTATGTGTTTTGCTAGTACAAAATGAATACTAATTATAAAAATCAATATAAGTTTGAAAAAACTGTGAAATTGTTCTGCAAATTGTTTTTACTAGAGCTTTTTATTGACTAGCTTTACCTAGCAGAATACCTTGTAGTTGTACTACATTAGAAATATTAAGCATTGTTATTAAATTAGCATCCATCAGCTGTTGAACAGATACTTAACAGATAAGTAGGACACTTCACTTTTTTCCAGGGTGGCACTTCTAAATGGAAAACTGAAGTTTCTGCTCTGTAAAGGAATTCTTATAATGTGTATTTAAGGTGCAACTCTTATTCCCATTACCATGTCTTGAAACGTTGCTCGTAGTACAGTTCTAAATTGACACAGAGTCTGTTAGGTAGCGCTGCCACTCCCAAGTAAGCAAACTGCACACAGTGGGACTTGCCACTTGGTTTAGCAAGAGTGAGTTGGACAGGTATTTTATAGCAACAATAGAAGTATAAAACCAAACATACTTTCATCCTTCCTTTTTAAATTTCTTTATAACTTTAATTAAGCTCATCAAGAGTTGGATAACTTAGACATTGTTTGCTAACAAAAGACTTTCTAAAATAAGCACCTTTTTCCAAATTCAGCTTTCCTTTTATATTCACTATTCTGTATGGCACGGCTGAAACGTGAAATAAAGTGCTGCAGAATTTCTTCGTCTGCTAAAAGTTGCTCTCCCTGGTTGTATATTAGTTTTTGTATTGCAAAGAAATCATAAGATTCAAAGCTTTTTAGTTGAAGTGCAAACAAAACAGTGAAAGAAAATAGCTTTTGGTCCCCTGATGCAGTGCCTGACAGCTGACTCGGCATAGCACAATGAACAAGACATGCATCGCTTGAGAAGAGACAGAAAATGTCAGTTGGGGCTATTCATATAGTGAATAGGATGTGATAACCTTTAAATACATATAAACAATGTGTCCTCACATACTGTGCTTTGCTGTTCTCTTCAGAAAGATATTGTCCAACAGTTCTACATACGGTACAGAAAGGAGTATGCCTGCCCATTGAAAGTTAATGATTTTTTTTCAAACATAGAAATAAAGCTTTCTAAAGATCTGGTTAGTTATAATGGCAAGGCAAGAATAAATAGTCAGAGTTATGACTATTTAAGTGGTCTGAGCACCAGATAAATGTAATTCCAATCTAAATCAACAATGATCTTAAGTTACAGAAGGAAATTCCAATATGTACACACAAACAAATGACATTGCACAGCCTGCCCCCCTCCCCCACTTAACAGAGGAAAGCCAGTCCCATAATCTTTAATTGATTTACAAGGTTAATGAGTGAGAAAAATTTCCAGGGAAACATTCTAGATTTGGCCCTGAAACTTTGCCTGGGGTTAGAAACCCATCAGTCGTGTTATCTGTATCTGGAATATTCACGGTCACTTATAAAGGAGCTGTAATAGAATCTGTGTATGTAGCAATCCCCTACTAATGACCATGAAAATCTTTTGTGCTTATCGCTGTTTAATAAAGCTGTGACTAATTTAGTATATCTGGATTATTATTTTAATCCTTAAGTGTATATAGACACTGATTTTGAGAAAATCTACATTTTTGTATCTTCAGATAACACACTAGTGCCTTCTGTAGGATGAGTCCTTCCAACTCCCATCAATCATTTGTTATGCCTGGGGAAGATTACAGCATGTATTCATTTCTAACATAATCATTTGGAAGAGCTATGTAAGGTCGAGGATACCGAAGTTTGAGAAAAAATGTAGTATTTTAAATAGTTGCAGCTAAAAAAAGACTGCAAAGATGACTAAGTGACAGTATTTGCTCTGGGAAAATAGGGTAAAGTGACTGATTTACAGAAAATAGTGTAGAATTTTGGTGCTTTTACGTAAAAGTCTGGATATACACATACATATTCAGATAAAGCAGCAATAAGATTAAAAGTAGCTAAAATTAAAGCATTGGAGTGAAAACAAACAATATTTGGAGGCTATTGAATATGTTGATTAATATTGGTTCACTGACTATTTTACACATGAATCCAAATGCTAGGGATAAGTCACAAGGTGAGCTGATAAAGTGCTAGTTACATTTACACTTAGTTTGCATAAATTCAAAGATCTGATGCAAAAATAAAGGAATGAAAGAGGAATCTTGGTCATCAAGTCCAATCCCAGACTATGACAGACATTCACATTGTGTAAGATCATTCACAAATTTTTCAAGGTTCATCACAAAACTAGTCTGCTTATCCCCACTACTCCACGTGAAAGACTATTCGAGAAACCACCGTTCTGATAGTCAGAAATCTTCTAATTTCTGCCCTGCTTTTCTTCAAGTCTGATGATAACTCTTTGCCACTATGCCATCATCATCCTTCTGCTTAAATAGTTCTTTCCCATTCACTGTGTTTATTCCCTCGATACATTTACAGATAGGAAATCGCTCTCCAACTTAGCCTCCCTTGTGTTACTTTAACCAAGCCACGTTCATCCAGTTTGCTGTGGTACCATAAGCTTCCCTCTCCTCAGGTCATTCTAATAACCCACCTTGTACATTTGACATTCCCCCTGCACTCTGCCTGTGACTTACTCACTGCCTGTAATTGTTGCAGTATTTCAGACCTCTGAGCACCTTCAAATAACTGCTTTCTTCCTGCCTCTCTTTTTTTGAAGAACCAGATAGAAAATATTATCTGTTTCTTATAAAATGTGACATATCTATTCCCATAATGGTGATGACTGATGTTGTACAAATAATTGCTTTTTCGGTTTGGTGGCTAAGCCAAAATATATGAGAAAATCCAAGCAGAAATACTTCCTGCCCAAGTTTGTTGCTAAAGCATGGAATAATTTGTTTCCTTCCAAAACAGCAGAAGGAAGTAGTCCGTGCCTTTTTGCCCAGTAAACTAATCTTTACTAACATGACCTGGGTTTAATTCCCTTCCTTGCTTTGTCACCTATGTCCTGCATCCCAAAAGAGAGTTCTGATAACCACGTTTCTGGAAGGGGTGAACACTATCTTCATCTAAGAGATGTACATGGGAGAGCTTCATGGCTGAACGGTTATGCCTTCTTTTTGTGAAGCATGACGATGTTCACTACTCAGGTCGCCTCCCTACCATCTAAGTCAGCCTTTGTAATTTGTGTTGGCAGGTTGTCTCTTGATCTTTCCTGACAGGCCTGTTCTAGCTGATGTGGAATATTTACACTTTCACTGCACCAACAGGAGGGAGGAAGGGAGCCTGTAGCCTGAAAATTTCACCAAGCTTAGACAAAAGTTCAGATTCATTCTCTGGCTGAGTCAAAGAGTGTGAACGTTGCCTTTGAGAGATAAAAATCACAGTTTTGCTTTGGCAAATTTACATGAGTCTTGTCCGATCACATATACATTGAAAAACTACTACTAATAATTAATTTACATGCACATATAAATACACGTACCAACACATATATATTCTTGCTTCTGGTGAGTGACTATCTCAAGCACACATAAATCTTGAAAGGTAGGCTTATCAATGCATTATTCAAAGTAGTGACAGATTGACACATCTCACATAGTTTTGCACTCAACAGAGAAGTATAAGTTTTCCCTTTCACGTTGGAAAACAAGAAATTTAACCCACTCTTCAAACAATCTACTTATTTCTGATTGATGGAAAAAAGTCTGACAGTAATTTTTTTCAGCTGAAAAGGAAGTATGACAACATCTTTCTTATTAAAATAATCTTTTACCAAAGTTGACAATTCTAAGTAACTTAAATTAGGCAATTGAATCCTTACATGCAGAGGGAGACATGGCATACAACACTTAAGCAGGGCTAAGACTTTTAAATCTATCTCAGACTTTCTTGTCTACAGGATTAAGCAACATAGTTGACATTTAGCCTGATGATTCAAGGGAACTGTATAGATGAACTCTTTCCAACATTTTGGCAATTGCACCTTTATTTTAGAAAATTGGCAGTGTTTCACAAATCACTAGATTCAGCACTTGACTCTCCTTGCTCAACCCTTGGCCTCTCATTTCCCGGGGCTGCAACTATCTCCTCCTCTTCATCTCTTCATCTCCTCCTTTCCGCTCCCAGGCTGGACCTATCACCACTGTGGGACTGGCAGCATGGTTTTGTAACTGATTTAAGCCGCACAGCCTCCAAAAGCATTGGTCCTGCTGTCCCATGTTCCCTCTCTTCCTGTACTAGCACTCCAATGGCTCTGAAACTACCTGGGTGAGAGAACTTGTAGGGCTCAAAACCAATCTTTTTGGGGGGTGGGTCAGCTTTCAGCTTTATTAGTGTGCTGATCCATCTATCTGAACAGCTGCATGAGCAAGTCTGCCAGCACAGAGCAAATGGCAGGAGAGCCTGGCTGGGCAAGTGCCCTTTCAGTGGGAGCGCACAGGCTGGCTCTAGTGGGTTGCAAAACTGCACCCTGGCCTCAGCAGGTTTGGCTTCCTCTGGTCAGCTTTGCCTCCCCAGTGCTTCCAGTGCCAGCCCTCCTACGCCCAGATCCAGCCCGGCTCCGGTTGCGTTTGCCAGGGGTCCATGCTTCCAACAAGGCACCACAGAGAGGTGGTCCTCTTCTCGTTCCCACCTCCGCTTCACATTAAAACCAGCAAACAAACCAAAGCCACCTCCTCTTCCCTCTCCAAGGGCACGAGAGGCAGCAGGGCTCCTGTTCCCGGTTGTGAGGGCTATACCGTTCCTAGCTGTGGCTGTTCAGCCACAGCTTGATGGCCACAGCAAGGACCAAATGTGTGGTGACCTTCCCCTCAGCACATACATATTCATGTGTTTGTATATACACACTTAATTCTATTCCATAGAAATATACACACACATATCTAAAGATGGAAAATAAACAAATTTAAATAGTTACCCAAATGTTTTTATTGAGTTCAGGGTATAGAAGGATAATAAATTGCCAAGATTTCTATTAAAATAGCACGCATTCTGCTCTCTTCAGTCTGCTGTTTTCACAGATTTGAAGATTTAATGGCACCCAATATAACCCCCGATTTTTCAATATTCAATGTCCTGTCTTGCTCCTGTTTAAGTCAGTGGGAGTTTTGCTGTTATCTCCAGAAGAACAGGGGTGAGCATGTGGTTAGTATGGCATTTGCACAATATTAAAATAACCTCTCACAATTGGAACACTTTGCCATAGTTAATTAAATATATGAATGACTTGTTTGAACAATCTTCTGTTTGCATTCTGGATCATAGCCATACAATCTGCTGATGGTGCCAGGGTTATCTCTGCTTCTGCTTAGACTTTCTCTGGTTTGTTCTGCTTACTGTGGTTTGTTAAGCATATGTTCTTGCGAGTGTTTCTAACCCCAACCTCCACTTTTTTTTATACTTATATAAACTGAAAGTGACAAGCCATTTGTTTACTGTGGTTTTAAATTAATTAGGATTCTCTAAGGCATATTTCGTACTGTTTGCTGCAGATCCAGTTTACTGAGCGCTGTAGCAGCACTTTGCACCCTACACACCTTATTTTTTAAAGTATCTCAGAATATTTTGTTATAGCACGTTATTATATTCTAAAAGACGGCGATACAGAAACACAGAGATGAGGTATTAATGTACAGCAATTCAGTGACACAACTAAGAATAAAAGCTTGAATGTCTGTATTCATAACTGATGAGTAATTACTACAATGATGATGCCACATGCTTAGCCCCGTGCCCCTAAGCACATCTTCTTGCTACAGCAGAGATTCTTCCAGATCAATGAGATGTAAAATAAAAGATACTGAGATTCTTACTTTGTTCATTCCTTTATTACAACCTCAGCTCAATAGCATTTGCCATTGTATTAACATGATTTGTACGGGAGAACACAATATAAGATCTATTTTGCAGTGGTTAGATCTGTACAACCCTAACTCCAATGATTAAACTGTTAAGCTTGTTGGACTCTCACACCCAGATACCTAATACTATTGTTCACCTTCAAAAAATTTCAGTTGATGAAGGGAGCTTTAGAGCATCTATAGAATTCTATTTTTTTGCAGTTAACTACGCAGTCAAGTATACTAAAAAAGTCAGTTAGTATAAGTACTCATAAAAGCACTCCTATTTACTAGTCCTCAATAAAATAATAGTTTTGCAAGTTTGCTGTGATTAGCAGTTCCAGGACAACACCAAACAGTAGCAATGACACACAGCAAACCTGTCTAGGAGACATGAAAATTATGAAAGACCTTGAAAACACTAATATTACTAACAGCTGATGTCTTACCACTCACACTGAGCAACCTAAGTCACTTGACAACTGAAAAATCTAACATTAGCAATAACTGCCACCTCATTGTATAGAACAAGTTAAAGCCTAACTTGTGGAACATCTAGAATATCACTTTCAATCAATTCTTCCAAAAGCTTTTCCACGTCATAAAGCTACACTGCTGCCATTCTTATGATGATTCAAAAAACAGAAACCCTCATACTTACCAATACTGTATTGGACCTTCTAGACATACATACTGTATCAGGCAGAAAGGAAACACCAGTTAAAACACGTAACCAATTTATTGCCTTACCCTTTCTAAGATGATGCATCTCAGTAGTATTTGCTGTCCTTACAGTGTGTACAGCACCACTTTCAAAAAGTACGGCAGCATCACTTTGGAAAGTGTAGTGTCCTTGGTCCTCTTTGTGCAGCCTGTCTCAAAATTCTGACACGATTAAAGAATGAATCGGAGACAGCTATATTCCTGTAAGTAATGAGTACATACTTCTCTAAACTTTTCCTAATTTCATTCCATGTTAACTTATAATCAATTGCAGAGTTGCAGTTCTTATTAATCTCTTTTGAAACATCATGGTTTGTGTGTTCTTCTTTTCTTTTACCTCCTGCTACTAACTACTAGATCACACCGTGTATTGGATTTACGTGGCCAGGTCCGGGGCGGGGGGGGGGGGGGGTGTTACAGGGGTGGCTTCAGTGAGAAGCTGCTGGAAGCTTCCCCTGTGTCCGACAGAGCCAATACCAGCCGGCTCTGAGACGGACCTGCTGCTGGCCAAGGCCGAGCCAATCAGCGATAGAGGTAGCGCCTCTGGGATAACAGATTTAAGAAGGAAAAAAAGTTGCAGGGGACACAGAAACAGCAGCCGGAGAGAGGAGTGAGGACATGTGAGAGAAACAACCCTGCAGACCCCCAGGTCAGTGAAGAAGGAGGGGGAGGAGATGCTCCAGGCGCCGGAGCAGAGATTCCCCTGCAGCCCCTGGGGAAGACCACGGTGAGGCAGGCTGTCCCCCTGCAGCCCAGGGAGGTCCACGGTGGAGCAGATCTCCACCTGCAGCCCGGGGAGGACCCCACGCCGGAGCAGGTGGGTGCCCGGAGGAGGCTGTGACCCTGTGGGAAGCCCGCGCTGGAGCAGGTTCCTGGCAGGACCTGTGGCCCCGTGGAGAGAGGAGCCCACGCTGGAGCAGGTTTTCTGGCAGGACTTGTAACCCCATGGGGGACCCACGCTGGAGCAGTCTGTGCCTGAAGGACTGCACGCCGTGGAATGGACCCATGCTGGAGCAGTGCGTGAAGAACTGCAGCCCGTGGGAAGGACCCACGTTGGAGAAGTTCGTGGAGGACTGTCTCCCGTGGGAGGGACCCCACACTGGAGCAGGGGAAGAGTGTGAGGAGTCCTGCCCCTGAGGAGGATAAAGTGGCAGAGACAACGTGTGATGAACTGACCGTAACCCCCATTCCCCGTCCCCCTACACCACTGGGTGGGTGTAGGTAGAGAATCTGGGAGTGAAGTTGTGCCCAGGAAGAAGGGAGGGGTGGAGGGAAGGTGTTTTAAGATTTGGTTTTATTTGTCATTACCCTACTCTGATTTGATTCGTAATAAAATAAATTAATTTTTCCCCAAGTCAAGTCTGTTTTGCCCGTGACAATAATTGGTGAGTGATCTCTCCCTGTCTTTATCTCGACCCATGAGCCCTTTGATATATTTTCTCTCCCCTGTCCAGCTGAGGAGGGAGAGCAACAGAGCGGCTTTGGTGGGCACCTGGCGTCCAGCCAGGGTCAACCCACCACGCACTGTTACAAAGTGCTAGATCATTATATGCATGCAGGCAGGAGATAAATTAAATATAATATAAATGCACATTTTAAATAGGTATTATAAATGAAAAAGTCTGATTAAGTACTAACCATCCACTTTAAAAAAAAATAAATTAAAATTATTCTAGTTTTATGCTCACTTTTATTTGCTTTCTTTATACAAGAATGGTCCTATCTCTAGGCTTAAGTTATTTGCTCAATACAGACACAAGGCACAGCACCTGTTAATAAAGATTGTATCTCTTTTTCTTCTCCATGGATTAGGCTGCAGTAAGAACATATTTACATTCTTCCCCTAGAGCTTGACTTACTTGATACCAGTCAAAGGCTTAATTCAAACACTGAAATCAGCTCATAAATCAAACCCAGATTCATCAGAAATGATGTTGTGTTTTATTATGGTAGATAGTGTGTGATAACGAAGATACAAAATGGCTAAGAACTGTGGAAATGGATTCTTTATCCAGAGGATGTAGCTAGAGAATGATTTTCTAGAAAATAAGTCTAATTGTCTTCTGTAAATGAGGCAAAACCTTTCTCTTTATGAAACCCTTTCTGCCATGATCCCTTACAATGCAAACACTCTTACTACTACCCGATCGTTATCAATCCCTACCCATGAGTAGAGATTTGATTTCAAAGAGATAAAAATAGTAGGGCTCCATACACTCTACTACAGAGTGCTATTGCTATTAACATAGTTAGATTGAGGAAGACACTTGTCATGTAGAAACATACAGAACACTTTGAATTTGGCTTAAAATTTATGCAATATCTAGTACAAACATCACGGGACTGAGCTTAGCTAAGTCTTCCCAAGAAATCCTCATCCTTTAAAACAGCTGCACAAAATTCTGTGTCAAAATCAGCCAGCTGTCCATGCAGGCCAATATTCCAACTCTTACTCTGAACTGTGCCAGTTGCTGAGGAAAAGAAAACACTCGACAGGGTAAGCAGAGCATAGAGAAAGCCTCCCCAGCTTCCAGTAAGCACTGAACTCAAACGTTTTCAAAACAAGAAAAAGTACTTAAACTGATATAGATACAGCACAGAAATTCTTCTCTTAGAAAATACCCATTTATCCAAAGCAAATGCCCACAGAAAGGATGATTCTGACAAAATGGCACAGGGAAAAATAATTCAGATAAAAAGCATTTTTGGGAAGTGAGTTTTCTGTTTAGATCTTTTAGGAACATGTGAACTTCTATTTCAGAATTTCTTCACCTCCATTTTTTAACAACATTTAGGGAAAAATAAGTCATAGAATTTAATGATTTCCAGGAATTTAGTTTTGAGTAAAATTTCACAGTTATTGTAATGGTGTTTTGGAATGGAAGAAGTGTAATTAAACCCCAAGAAAAAAACCAACATCTGGTTTTTGGTCTGCTTGAACTGTAGGAGATGTTAACTGTACTTCTTTAGCTGTTCAAACCACTGTTACATCTCGTTTGTCTATAAACTTGCTCTATTTTTAATCTGTGGTTTTTAATGAAAAAATTATACTAATAAAATCATATCATTAGGATGTTAGTCCTAATGTCCTTAACAATGACGTAAGGAACAGAAGATAAACAGCATCTAACAGAGATCCAGACTCTTCCAGTGAAAACTATGCATAGGTTCTCTATCTGATTAAGATGCTATTCTATTAGCCATTTTGGAGAGGAAGTCTCTCCATAATAATTTCAAAATCAGTGTCAAAAGCCATTCATCAAGATTTCTCTTCTAGTTTAGTTATTTATCCTCAACTTTATGCACACAAGTCATCACTATTACTGTCAGAGCAGACATGAGCTTCTGCAGCAATAGTTGGCTTCTTGACAGTGTTCATTTGTTTTCTTTGTTCCAATTACTACCTATACTACATATAATAATAGCTGTCCTGTCTTATTTCTATATTGCCTCATTCTGTATGTTCAGTAATAGCAAATGTGTCCATCTTGCATTTTTTTCTCTCTCCAGAAAACCCATCACTATACCTTGTCCCACACTGAATCAGTATATTGCTTGTTTAATCCTGAATGCTGCAGACAACTGGAAATGATGACGACTCAGCCTTTGACAAGAGCAAACTAAATTGCTGGTTTACTTTTGAAGAAATGTGTGCCCAGCCACTCAACTGTGGTGGCATGTAAGCCCCAGCAGGTGAGTGCTAATGGCTTTCCACTACAGTGCAAATTAAAAGTAAACTGTGAATTGTAACTCTCCTTTACAATCCTTCAGAGTTGAAGTTTTTAAGAGTCTTATTTCATAATTAGGTTTCAAAGATCAGAATACCATTAGCGATGCAGCAGTTATTGTTAGAACTTTGCTTTCAGTGCAAATCAAAGGAGAACAATAATATCAGGGAAGGTGCCTGGCTTACATGAACTTGTGTTTTACAGTTTTTGAAAAACTATGAGCAAGCTAGGAAGGGTATCAAAAGGTCCTTTGCCTTTGCAAATTGACTACAGTGTAGGAAAGACATTAGAAGATGTGTCTTCAGGGTAGGAAGGTTTGAAAGAGTAGGGTTTGTTTATATATATATATATATATATTTTTTTTTTTTTTTTTTTTTTTGGTACAGGCTACTTGGAAGAAAAAAGGAGAAACCCCCATCCAATAGACTACTTTAAAAGAGAATCTCAGCAAAACAGACATTTCTAGATAAGGAAGCAATACTTTTGACTGGCTATATCAATTAAACAGACTTCCAGGCTTTTTGGGAAAATCCATTTCTACTGATCTCAGTGAGGAAATATACCAAAGTGTTTATTTGCTGAGTTTTAACCTGATTCCTGAGACGTCAAAATATTTTTTTTAATCAAACCTTTTTTTTTTCAGTAATAGCAATCTTTAGTTTCTTGTAGTTCCATTAAATTTTAATCAGCCAGGCTGAAGTTTTCCACAATAGGTGAAATTTTGTAGGCTGACTGGCATAAAAAAAAAAATCGGCCTTTTCAGAAATGCAGGAAAGACATTAAAAAGTGTTTCATTAATAAAAATAGAAAAAATTAAGAAACAAATTAAGAACCCTGTGTTTTGTTGAAGGGAATAGCCATGTGTAAAGAAGCTACCTTTTGAATTTAGATCACATCAGATCTGGCCAAATTACAGATCTTGTGAAAATATTATTTCAACATACTGCTCAGGGAGTTGATTCACAGCTATGACCTCTGAGGTTTCCATCATTCTTGTGCAGTCTTGATGCCTCTGCAGGTTCTTAAAAACCTCAACACTACCCATGCACCATCCCTACAGGGACAAAGCCAGTCTTTCTCTAAGACAAGCAATGCCAGCAGCCAGATCTGAGATTCTGTTTCTTTTCTGTGTTCACCGGCTTCTCAGTCTGGTGTTAAAACAGTATGAAGCCCTGACTGAAACTATCTAGTCTGCTTTTTCCAAGATGCTCATACTCTTCTCATGTTTCCATTTGTGCTCCATGACTTACCTCCTGGATTTTCAGACCTTCTCCATTTGCAGAAGCTGGCTGCTTAGCTTAAGACAGCAGTTTTCCAGAATACTCAGTCTCCTGTATTTTCAAAGCACAACTTCTGATGAATGGATTTGGTCTTTCAAAACTGGATCAACTCTGCAAATCAGATCCAAGCAGGCAGACAAAAAAAATAAGCAATGGGAAACAGCAAATTAATGGACACTTGGGGATAATTTGATTTTAAGTGAATTAACAGTACACAGGAACTCTGTATTTCAGCCCTGAACCGAGAAGCCATTTTTTTGCTGTCTACTACTCCCTACCTTACTTTCTTCACCATTTGACTTTTGCAATACCTGAGGCCAGCATTCTACTGATAATCATTGTCATTACACATTGGTTTAATACCAGAAATGGGTTAGAAAAAATCATCATCATACAGTTTCTAATTACACTGTAGTTACACACAAGGCAGCTTAAATAATATTTCACATGTATTTCCTAACTTTTAAGTTTTTACAATCTAGTAATAATCTTTCAGCATTTGTGTGTGTAGGTGTGCTCATAATACTATGTCTACGCTTTTCTATACTAGTTAATGTTTCATTCCCAGAGCAGACTAGCACAATCTTCACCGGTTTTGAAGCTTAGCTATAACTCATACATAAAATACCTGTCTGGCATTCATCTGCTATCTGTCAGCCTCCACTTGTTTTCTAACACAGTTCATTTTCTACCAATTGATAGAAATACAGAGGAGACAGGCAGAGAGTATGTACTGAGGGAGGATAGAAAAAGAATAAAAGACTTATTCACAATTATGCCACGCTCCACTTAAGTTAGCAAGTGAGAACCTTGCTCGGAGTCTGATGACAGAATTCTCCTCTATGACAACTTTTACATAAAGACAGTTCCAGAGGCCACAGATTTCCAGCACATAAAGATGTCTGGAGCCTGCCAGATATTGTCTATGCCATATCTAATGATTAATAACAATAGTGTTGTTGCTGTTTTCACCATTAATGAAACTTAGAGTAATATTAGGTACTTTAGAAGCAGAAGTCTTCCTTCAAGAACAGAAAAGTGCTTGTGTGACCCAGCGCCAAGACATAAGAATTTTCTTTGGAAATAAATTGACCTTCCTGGAGCTGGGTAGAAATACTGACTGGTTATTCAAAATTAAGAGTGGTAGAGAAGATTTGACTGTTACCAACTATACTTGCTGGTCGCTGACTACTTTTTTTGCATCTTTCAAAAATTCATTGTAATAAAATATAATTCCAATTTCTTTTCACTCTGCAGCATACTTATTGAGCTGGACACTTATTGTGCTGCAGTGTGAAAATAAGAACACATAAGTTCCCTTTCCCTAGAAAGGTAAGCTAAGCTGAAAAAATCAGCTATGCTATATTCCAGAATTTAAAATTTGATGGCAGTGAAATTTATGCATCCAGATCATCTAGATGTTTTTTAAATGCTACCCTTGTAAATTTAATTTGAAGATTTTACCTTTTTATATACACAGGGGAAAAAAAGGCTTTTGAACCATGCACATTCAGGTCAAATGGCAGGATTCTCTTAACGATACTGTTTGGATTCTCTGTGAATTCCTCACGGATCAAAGCAAGAGCAAATGAACCAGTAGTGCCATCAACAGAGACCAAAAGACTGCAAGATATACCTCTATACTTCCTAATGAGGTTTGAAACATCATTCATGATAACTTTAGATTCTCAAGTATTCACGAGTAAAAAGAACTTAATATGCATTAAATCATTCACCAACTAACAGATAATGAACAGTATAGAAAAATTAATCGATGTACAATCTACCGGGGTAACAAGCATTGTGTCCCAATTCTAACCAGCACAGAAATACTTCTTAAAAATATTGATGAATTAGATCATGTTTGCATGCAACAAATAAGACACATAAAGAAAAACATGTTTAACGTACTTTGAGAGTATCAGTTGGGGGAATTAAGAATCCAGGTTACATATTACAAGAGCAGTTTTTTGCAGTGGAACTGATTAAATAGCTGTAAAAGCCTTCCCAGATAAAGGACAGGACAAATATCTGTGAGGAATAACCGATCTGTTGTGAAGCAGGAGTATGACCTCCTGAGGATCTTTCAAACCTCATTTTACATTTAAAAAGAAAATACTACAGCATTCAGGACCGCCACACCAAAGTCATCTGATTAACGCTACAAACTCAAAGTTTCCTAGTCATCAAAATTGCATTCATACAATTAATAATTAAGTTCTCTAAAAGCAAATAAGCCTAACTACATTGTTTTAAAAGCTTCCCAGCCTATAAACCCAAAATTTTATCAGCAGTTTTATTACCATTTTCCATCCGTAAATTTATAGCATGTTAAGAAGCTATTTTCTTTAAAGTAAGTGGTAAGGGCTGAGGAATACTTAATAGACCATAAACTTAGAAATCACTGTTCATACAACTAATTTTTTTAAACAAAATTGCTGTAATTTATATAATTGCTATAAAACTCGAACTGTGCCAATTGGAAAGCTGTCTCTAATATCAAGGGATATTTGCTGAGTCTTAAGATCATTTTGTTATGGTTTTAACTCATCAAGCTCCTGGATGCCATTGCTTAATGCAAGCTTTCCATAATTAAAAGGGTACAAATTATCTTCTTTAAAAACCGCTTGCTCAGAACTCAAATAGCAACTGTTTTGCTCAGTTATTGTCTTTATTGGTCTCAAAAAAAGATTAGCATTCCACAGTACAATGCTTTTCCCTTATTTTATTTACAAACAGTCTACAAGGACAAAACACAAGAGGAACAGTCACTCTCTAAATATGCACACTGTACATAAAACTTCTGGCAGGCATTAGTGAAATTGCAGATGGTGATACCTCTGCCTTTGCTAAACAATGACAGTAACACACAGTATTTGTTGGCATGAATTACTTATAACAAAGTGAATTGGGAACCCGCTCTCAGGCTTTTGAAGTCCAGGTATTCACTTTATCTCTTTTCTGTTCTTTTCAGTGTAGTGTCCCCCGACTCTGAAGATTCAGCCGGTTGCTAAAATGCAGGTTACAGAACATTGATTTCCAGCACCCCGGGCCTCCGGAGCATGTAGCCCCAACTCCCAGCATGAGCTATGGAAACCTGTCAGGAATCCTGACACTGGTTCAGATTCACCAGCCTGGGCTACGCTCACTACTCCTGAAGGCTGTGCAAAGCGATACTGCGTACTTCTCCAGATGAAGTACTGAGCGCACATGCACACACACGTGCCTTTTTTCTTCCTTTCTTTCACAGGTGTCAGCTACTTCATTAAATGGGTTTAACCAAGTCTTTAGGCTGAACGCCCTACTCAGACCTCTGATTCTTTTGCTGTGTTTATATCACAAGCAGAGAAATTCTTAACCAACTGTTTATCTTGCTTACTGGGAAAAAAATAAAAATTAAAAAAAAAGCAGGGCTGGATTGAGACAGAAGTTTTTGAATTCTTGCATATATAAATGCAGAGCTATCCAGTTGTACAGAGGTAGAAATTTTGCTTGCCATAAATTGTTGCACTAATTCAAAACACTATCTCTTTAATGATATACACGTCATAAATGCTTTCCAAAACTAACAGGAGAAAAAATATGGACATGCAATATTTATATCAAAATATCACCTTACCAAAACAGTCTATCAAAAAATACTATAACATGGAAGCATTGGTGTAAACAACATATCTTATATAATGGATCTTTTTATCACTGGTGATCAAGAATTTGGCTAGTACTCCAGAACACGATCATAAGGCATCGCATTGCCTGCTATTTCTGATGTCAACGTGTCACCTGCTGTTGCAAAAGAAAGTGAGGAAAAAAACCACATTTTTCGTCATTTCAAATTGCACACATGTTGTCAGAAATAGCAAACTGCCCAGTCTATTTGCAGATTGGCAGGGACCCAGGGCTTGCCATTTTCCAAAGCATAATTGATTCCTTTGGCAGACCTCTCTAGCTACGCCGCTATGCTGTCAGTGCAGTGAGGACACAGAACCCTGCCTTCTTTATTACTCTTTACAGATAAACCCACCAAAATTAAAGGTTCATAAATAAATGACCAAATAAGCTTCAAAGTAGGCTGTTGTAGGAGGAACAGCAATCAAAATAAAGAAATCCTATACAATGTAATCTGAACACATGATGTATAAGGACAGTATAGTTTTACCATCCTCCTTATCCTGGTGGTCAGCACAACTACTACCCCCGAGATACTCTGCAAAACTCAGAGCAGCTTGACACTTCTACAAACTATAGCAGTTTGCTATCCTACAGAACTCTGTGGAACATATGCCTTCATGTATTATATTTTACTCTTCAGTTAAGGAAAGGAAAAAAAAGGGTACTGTTAGAGAAGGTTCATCTAGCACACAATACAAAAATAGGTGCTCTAACATGAGGATTTAAAAAAAGTCTAAAACTAAATGAGACTTAGTTGCTCCCCAAAATTGTTTTAAATAGGTATCTTGTTAGCAGTGTCCTCCATAGAGGTACTTGCAGACAGAAGGGAAAGGTTAATTTTGCCACAGAGATCCTCCCGTTTCAAAATGTGTATCTGGTTATAGAGTCCTGCAGTAATTGAATAAAATTATCAGAAACCAGACTATTAATCCCTTTTTCTCACTGCTGAAAGATCCTGCTCAGGTTAGCTGAGTGTGTGATCTCATCAGCCATGTCATCATAAACTTCTGAAGTAAAAAGCACGTCAAATTCACATCAGTCTAAATTGTGATGTATGTAAAAACAACAGGTTTTGTTGGCCTGTTTTTTGAGTCTTTAGCATTTACATTTCCCATTTTTCAATGTAGCGATTACCAGAAACTTTGAGAAAATCATAGGATTCTTATATGCTGAGGCTGGGCTTTTAAGAGCAACCAGAATGTCCTGAGACATGGAATAAAGTGCTGAAAACTGGCAGGCAGTAAGCAGTCCTGGCGGAGCTTAGTGCCGTGGTTCTAGATCCCACCTGATACGTCTGGAGATTCTGATTACAGCTTCATTCAGACATTCAGAGATCCACTTCACTATTCCATTTTGAACTTACTAATCAATTTTTCTTACATAAATTTTGAATGCAATCAGTTCCTCATAATTTTGTCCTTTCACTAGAAGGGAAATAAATATTTTCATTAAATCAATATTTCATCTGATCATCATATTCAACTGTATAAATCACAAAAAACCCTCATAATACTTCATCCTAGCAAAAAAAAAAAAAAATCTATTCACAATGTAATGTCATTAAATCACTTCCCCATGAATTGTAGCATTTCCAATAAAACTATGTGTACAAATATTTATTAAAAATAATTATCAGTGATCGAACCCTCAAGCTATTTCACCAATCTCAGTTAACGCAAGATGGATTAGAACAACTGCTACATGAAATAGAGCATAGTTAGTTAAATGCTCTTAATGCAGATATTCACACCAGAAAAATTAATGAGAAGTCTGATAAAATATTTTGAACCTGCAGGAACACCTGTTTTTTATTTTCGGCAACAAAAATACATATACGATCCCAGGCTGTATTTTCTTTGGCGTAAGCCATCATAAACAGAATTAGAAAATATTGTAAGAAAACCTAGTATGGTCTCATAAAGGGAAATACATTGGTTTATAGTCTAAGCAGTAAAAAGAAAAAACCCTAACCCTATAGATGGTTTGGATCACTCAGTTTAAATCATGCTGAACAATGCCTGCAGACCAGAGCATGCCTGGGCTGCTTTGGGAGTATTGGGCCAAAACTCAGTGTAGTTCTGGCTGACACTGCTCTCGTATTTCTCTTTTCTTAACACTGTGGTTAAAAGCAAAACACTTTTAGAATATGAAGTATCACACAGGACAGCAGTTCACCCACATCCTTGGGTTGAGTTGTATAGAATGTTGTTGCCAAGTCCAAGATAAAACGAACAGACACATGAATGACACTCATGATTACCCATTCAAAACTCTCTTGTGTCAGATTTCACTTTATTTGTTCCTGATAAAGGACACAATCTTAATGCTTTATGCGGATCATTGTGCACCAATATTTGTGCAATTAATTCTACCAAGACAAGCCAGCAGTTCACATCTATAAATATTTACTTCTCACCCCATTGACTTTCTACATATTCTTTTGGTGTTACCATGAGGGAAGTTTTGACACTCCTTTTCATTGCCTTTGCCTGAGCACCTTTACTCATCATGCTGTACCAAGGTTGAAAGAGCATCACAATGTAACTCGGAGAAGGCTTCTAAGGATAATAAATGCCTTTTCATTGACTTGAATAGCCTAAGCCCTAAGTGTATAACAAGCGCATTCCTCTCTCTCAACTAGTGCCCTTAACAGCTGATCATTCCTGGAATAAAAAAAGCCTACAGAAGAAATTTTTCATAAGTGGTTTGGACCATATTTTAAAGGCAGTGGGATCATCCACCACCTTGAAAATATTCCTTAGTCCTGGACAAGACAAACTGAAATCTAATCGCTCCTAAACTGTTCGTGTAACGTCGAAGATTGCATACTGCAAATTCAGGTTAGTTGTTAGCATGTATTATAAGGAGAAAATATTGTCAGCAAGCTATCCTTCGCTCAAAACACAAAGATTAACTGTTCTATTCTGCTGTTTAGGAAAAATTACTTCAATTGCCAGTGAAACAGATTAAAAAAAATGAAACTACTACATGTAATGAAAGTCCTTCTATACACATACTGGTGTGTTGGGCATGTCCCTTCCTTGAGCAATAGGAATTAATCTTAGTAAATTCTGTACTAACAGGCTTTTGAATGTTAAGAAGGGATGAAAAAGACAGTAATTTCTGCTTGAACTATTGCATAACTAACTGTTACTGCACAGTGTCCAGGGAATGTCTTTACCAAAGATGAAGTATAGACATAAAAGTCAGATAGTGAAAAAGAATGTTTCTTTTTGTCTGATTATCCATAGTCTCATTAATCTTATATTCATCTCTTCTTCCAGAGGTAATGATAAAAACATGAAACCAGCACTGGGTGTGGAAATCCTACTGAAGAACACTGCAAAGGAGAAAAACATACTAACAGAGAAATACAAGAAAAGAAATATGAAAACAGCCTTTGGAAGAAATACCCCTGTAATGGTTGTATAAATGTAGGGCAACATTTTTGGACATGATGAATTCTGCCATCTTTTCCCACTAATGCACTTATTGTAGTTAAAAGATACAAATCTTGTTCTAAGTGCACTGATTCTTTTAGAGAGAAGTAGCAAGCCATGCCAATAACAAAATCTGCTTAATAGAAAGGTCTAAGCTGAAGTTTGAGTATTTATTCCATGAAAAAAAAGCATCTTTTGAAATTGTTTCCTGTTTTTAACTGGCAGTTTTTTCTTTTCAGTGTTGAACTCCTTTTATTTTGTCTTTTTAAAGGGCTCCAAATGGTCGCTGTTCTATTATGACTCACAAGGGAAAAGTGCATGTTTGAATTATGAAGCATAGTGATTCTCTGGAGAACTGTGTGTGTATTACAGGAGGGTTTTTTTTTCACTGATTGATTGAAAACTATTGTTTCTGAGCTGCTGATTACAGAAGATGTCAATTTACAGACCCGCTAAAAGGTTTGCCACAAAATTATACATTGCATTTAAAATAAGCCCACACTAAGTACTTTTATAAATTAGCATCAATATAATATTACAGACTGGTTATATTGAGACTGAAAATTCTATTTGTGAAGATTTAAAGAAAAAAGTCTAATGACTGTGTCAAGCTAGAAGGAAACAATTCCATTTCTTCATCAAATGAGGAACTGAATTATTCCCTTGTTCCTACATTCTGATCTTGACCTGTAACACTGAAGTCCTTTGTACTGAGAAGTAGAGTTCTAATACAGAAAACAAAAACATCTACCGTGTATGCATTTCTTCTCTCAGAGTACAACCAAGACTGCAGCTTACGTTACACATGAATATTCTTGTAGCCTCACTCGGATCCTTATAATTCTCTATTACCTGGAAAAAGAAAAATCTGCATATACTTATAAATAATTGCCTTATTTTGTGAGGTAAATATAGTAGGTAAAATTAGCTAATATCTTTTGTATCTTCAAATATAGTTTTCAACTTAGAGTTTAGCCAGAAATACAAATAAACCACTGTAGAAAAAACCTTTTAACTTTATGAAAAGCATAGAAAAATGTACTGAGACTATGTCTTCCCATGTGGTCGGTTTATAAAAAAATCTTTTAGTCTCTCTGGTTTTCAGTATCTTTTTAGTTTAAATGATCTCATCCTTACTAGCAAATGGATGTGTTTTGGGGCTGATGCTTTTAGCAACAAATACCATGCACACAGTATTCTCCTTGTCATACATGCGGGAGGTTGGCAGCAGGTAAAAACTCAAGACTAAAATGCCTTGTGACCACTTTTCACATTTTGTTAAAACATTGTGATACAGCACTGTTAGAAAAGAGAACAGTGACATAACTCTCTCGGTGCTTTAGCTCATGGAGTTTAAATGATGCTCTTGTTCAGCTTAGATAATGCAAACTGGAAGAGGTCAATTGGACAAAACGAGAAAAAAATTGTAGGCCTGACAGAGAATAGGAGATGACCTTCCCTGATTTCAAGAAAAGAACAGAATGTTCAAACCATCCTTTCACTTACATATTTACCAGTTTAATTTAATAAAAAGAGGACAAAAGTATGGTGAATGAATAACTCAGGCAACTGGCGATAGGTTAAACCTGCAGTTCATCTGCAGGAGTCACTTTTTAATAAAGAAGGTAGCGTAGTTTCTCGTAGACTTTAGAGAAAACAGAATATGCGAAGAGGTGTGCAAGCATAGCGAAAATTCTTCATTGGAAATGCAAGCAAAACTTAAAGAACTCAGTTTAAGTTACACTGTACATGAGAAAAGAAATAGAAAAGCATGTGAAATGCCAAGTTTGCTAAGAAATGTTTGTATTAAAGCTATCAAATGAGAGATGGCATTTTATTACTAATTAACTTCTCTGACTAAAGCTGGTATGTCAGAGAGCAAAGGAAAGGACTATTGGAAATATCTTATAATGAAAATCCAGAGTTTAGCCATCTTTGGTGCATAGTGTGTGTAGCTGGCAATGCTACTTCCAGGGCTCACTAGAGTATCTCTACACCATGCTCACAATTTCATCTTCTGAGGCTCTCTCACATGGAGGTGGCTCAAAAGTTTGTACACACTTGATGTTGATGTGTTACTGTCACTTATACTGAAAGATGAAAATGAGACCAAGCTAATTATAGGTATATTTCTTTAATCACAACAATATGCAAATCTCTATCAGAAAAAAGAATAAAAGCATAGGAGTAAGTGGAAAATGGATTAAATTACTACATGGATTTGCCAAGCATGGATTTGCCAATCTCCTACTAATAGAATAAAGTAATTATTTTTTTTTAAATAAGATAACCAGATTTTCATGATGGAAATGGAGTCAATCCAATCTCTGTGTAATACAAAGAGAGATCTGATATTACGTCTCCTGGTAAATAATAAGGTACTGTGCGGAAGATAAATGGCATAAGAACCGTAAGAGAAGTGAGGATGTGTAGAGAAAAGGGAGGAATAAACAGCAGTTTGTACAGAAAGGAGAACTAAGCAGCTGAAGGCTGCTAGTAGAATTTAGTATTAAACAGAATGCACTGTGTAATAATATATAATATTAATAGTAGAGAGAGTCCATACCAATAGAAAGTAGTGTTACAGGCAAATATTTTGCAAGTCTATCATGGAGGGATCTAAGACAGGTATTGAATCACAGGGGAACCCATCAAAATTAGTAACATTTTGAATAATTCCATCAGATTATCCTGGTTTTTTGTTGCACATTACAGCACTTTTCTGTAAATTTGTAGCCAGATGTGGCAGAACATAAAAAAAATAAAAAAATAAGAAGAAACCAGAAAAAGAATCCCATCTTTGATTTTTTTTCTTTGAAAATACAAGTATCTGCAGCTAATCTAATGTAATCAAGTCCTGCTAGTTTTTGGTCATTATAAATCATTAGAATATTATTATTGAATTATTCATTGAATATCAATTTTGTTTAAAAAAATTATGTTCTTAATTAGACTACTAGAGTTGATGGTACTTTTTATTTTGAATACTGACCTGAAAGCTTTCTAAGACATTTGAATATGTAACAAATATAAGTAAGTATCATAAATTACATAAGTACTTATTTCATAACTATAAACCAGGGAAGCGCACAATCATGTGGCAGTGCACAGAAGTACACTCAGGAAAGTCCAGGAGTTCACCATTACTTGATCTTGAATAACATTTCACAACACAAATTATAACTTCTATTAGATCTATAGAACTAATCCTATGGTCATCTTAAATAGGGGCTGCATCGTGTAAACAAAGCACACTGTCCTGGTTTCAGCTGGGATAGAGTTAACTGTCTTCCTAGTAGCTGGTACAGTGCTATGTTTTGAGTTAGGTATAAGAAGAATGTTGATAACACACTGATGTTTTCAGTTGTTGCTCAGTAGTGTTTAGTCTAAAGTCAAGGATTTTTCAGCTTCTCATGCCCAGCCAGCGAGAAAGCTGGAGGGGCACAAGAAGTTGGCACAGGACAGAGCCAGGGCAGCTGACTCAAACTGGCCAACGGGGTATTCCAGACTGTGTGACGTCACATCCAGTATAGGAACTGGGAAGTGGGGGCGGGGAATCGCCGCTCGGGGACTAGCTGGGTGTCGGTCAGCGGGTGGTGAGCAATTGCACTGCGCATCATTTGTACATTCCAATCCTTTCATTATTGCTGTTGTCATTTTATTAGTGTTATCATTATCATTATTAGTTTCTTCTTTTCTGTTCTATTAAACCATTCTTATCTCAACCCGTGGGTTTTGCTTCTTTTCCCGATTCTCTCCCCCATCCCACTGGGTGGGGGGGGAGTGAGTGAGCGGCTGCGTGGTGCTTAGCTGCTGGCTGGGGTTAAACCACGACACACACTCATGCAGTGTTGTAGAATTTGGATAAATTAATTTAAAATTCCATACGTTCTTCACTTTTCATAACTGATTGGACACTGCAAAACTAAGGCAGGCAACAACTAAACCTGGTTTATCGTGCAGTCAGTAGCACATGGCATCACTAAGAAGTGTTCACCTATCACATGTTCTTCACTGTACAGTCTATATTGCTTGGCTTTACATATATATGTGTAAATTTTCCAATTTGGGGGATTATTTTATGATGGTAAACAAACTTATTCTAGAGTTGGAGGTTGACCACTATCCAAACACAACGACGTGTAGGAAATAATCCCTTTATTTGCTACAGTAATTTGAGGGCTGATTCAAAAAATCAAAGACATCATTGTAAATAGCACAGCAGACGTGTCTGTCTTTCGTGTACCTAGTAAGCATTTTGTTTAGTTTAGGTTATCTTGATTACTATACTGGTACGGCTGCTTGTTTTCAAATTACAGAACACCATAGCTGGAAATTAATGAATTTCAAAACATTTATGGTTTCCTAAGCTTAGGCAGAGCTTTTGAATTTTACATCCAACTGTTTTCAAGGATTATTCTTTATTACATTTTCTGCATAACAAATTTAGCTAACATCCTTGCACTTCTCTGCTTTCTCTTGATCACATTGTAAAATAACCGCAGTAGTTTAAATACAACTGTGGGAATAAATACATAAGATTTCCAGCCACCATCTGAGATAAATATTTGCATAATGTTTAGTTAAATCCCTACCGAACAGACTAAGACCTCTTATCACTGTCCAGATGGAATCCTGACTTTATCAAAGCATACACACCTTTGCTGGTATTAATTTATGTATTTAGAAAATCTAAGGCCAGTTTCTATTCACTGATGTTTTTTTCTAGAAGTGAAAGGGCACCGAAATGTATATATATTAAGAACTGAGTTGTGCATCTGTGCATCGTTTACAACAGATCCTTAGAAATCATCAGACACAGTTTCATCTACAGGCTAGAGGCAATGCTTAAAACCTAGGTGTACTTCATGTTACCATCCACCACTGTTCAGGTGCAAAATAATTTACTATAAGTGGGATATTCTAGATTTTAAATCTCTCTGTATGAAAATACTGTATTTTTTAAGAAAAACAGACTGTTTCTCCAATGTCGAAAGAAGCGGATCTTTATAAAGCTGATAAAAGACAATTGGTTTCTTCTGAAAACTTACTTTGCTAAACATCTGATTATCTACCTAGATATGTTATAGTCCCTCAACACTCACTAGCTATCCAGCAGCAAAATACAAGGGCATTTAACTCAAATGCTTATAAAGTCCTGAAAAAGAATGAGCAAAAGAGGATGTGACTAAATGCCAAATCCATTGTTTGTCCAACCTGCTGCCAGCTTCTAGAGATAGCCTGTTTCATTAACTGTGATAACTGACAACTAACAATATTGTGTGTGTGCTGGGAAATATCCTAACTATTCCTTTTATTGCAGCAGCGTATTCCACTAGGATGGAAAAAGTATCCTTAATGTTAAAGGAACTGAGGACAATTTTTTTTTATCTTGCTCTTATAATATCTTTCCTTAGTTAAATTCTGCTGGTGGCAGTGTGTCTATTGATTCCCTGCTATAACCAACAGTATCTACTTTAACAAAAAGTCCATCAGAAAACTAGGCTACTATGAGAGTACTTAGTACTTTCCATTAATAGTACTCAGAGTACTACCAATAAAAAGAAAAAGTGCAAGCATAGTGAATATTTCAGTATGTATTTATTGCAACTGATGTTTTAAGAATAACGATTGTCTTTTTAGATTGAACGTATGTGGGGAGGGCAGAGAGATACGAAGGTGACTAAATTTTCATCTAATTAAAAGCCTTCTTAAATATTGCATAGAAAGAGGCAGAGTGATGGCTGGATTGGTCTTGACCCTATTTTTTTTCCTGCAAATATTTGGGTACTTGACTCTGCAAGACTTAATGTTCTTAAGACTGGTACACAATTACACATGGATAGACTGCAAGGAGTGGTGGGTAATAACAGTGTGAATAAGAATGGCAGGAATTGTTTCTTTTATTATGATCGCGTATCACAGTGCCAATGACAACATTACTACACAGGATGGAAAGAGAGATAAGAACACAGCCAAAGGCTACAAAAATATGGGTGAAAAAAGATTCCTACTGTAGGGCAGAATTCAAAGCTAATGAAACAGAAAGCTCTGTCCCCCATCATTTTTGTCAGCAGATACTTAAGAGTGTGGCAGAATTTACAAAAGTACATTGTTGTACATTATTATTTATTCAAAAGTTTGTAAAAAAGTATTTTTGATACAAAACTTTATTTTGAAATAAGTGAAAGGATGTAATAATTCTTCTTAAAGCTCTATCTTTCAAAATTATACCTTACACTACAGTTAAATGTAATATTCTACCATAATGATTTAGCAGCATGTCACATCTATTTATCACTGGTATAAAATCAATCACACAAAATGCAGAGCAGTAAGGACTGAGGCCCAGGATTCTTTTATAAACAGAGCAGCATGACTGACAACAACAGATAATGAGCCCTTCCAGTAGTTTGCATCCTATTTACTACCTAGGCAAAACACTGAAACAACAAGTTGTCAGTTCAGTTTCACCCAGAGGCCATTTGGATATATTTTGACATTGGACTTAACTAAGTATTAAAAAATACTGCAGCTGACCCGAATGAAAATAAAGTCTACTCCCTTTTTGAGTTCAGTGCTGCAATTAGTTCTAATATTGTTTCATGCTACATGGCTCCAGGTGAAAAAATGTCTAAAATTATATCATTCCTTCATTTTATAAAAGTTATAGATAGAATATATGCAATGCAGAAATGCATATCTATACATATAAATATATATATATGTAAACATATGTAAGTTACAGAAATTAAGGGTGCACAATCAAACAGATGCTTTTGGAGTCTCATCTCAGCTTACTGGTTGCAGGTACAGTTTAACCTGTTGCAGTTCCCCAGAGGTACATTCTCCAGACAGTCTCATCCACGTGAAATTATATACCCTTCCGGCTGCTCTCTAAACTAAATGAATATGTCAAATGATAAATCTGAAGAGCCCTCACTCATTTTTAAAAGCTCTGACTGCTTCATGGGTCCAGTTTAGAGAGGAATCTGTCGAGAACTGAGCTGATCCCCCTGGCATGGTGACCTTCCCTGTCCGAGGAGCTCACACTAGAAGAGCAGCCTGGTGCCTTTGACGAGTTAACGCACTATCAGCACTGGTTTAATGTAGGATGAGAGAAACGGTTCCTGCTCCCAGCTCCAGCAGCCCCGGCTGTAGCCTGCAGTGGGTGTTCAGCTTTCCCAGCTTCCACTGCAAGGCAGCAACTGCCGGGGACAGCAGAAACGGCTGCGACAACCACTGCAGCGTCCTGAGCAAAACCCAGTGCCGGCTGGCTGTCAGTGTCCTCACTAGGCACACAGCCTGGAGGTTGTGAAATGAGCTAACACAAACACTAGATGCAATTTAACTGAGGCATATGTGTTTTCCATGAGTAGGGGAGACTTGAATTCTCCTCAGAAGAAAAGTCTTCACGTATATCCCCCTGTCCTCATAGACTCCTGATGCTCCTGCAATAACTAGTGCCAAGGTCAGAGGTCTTTCCAATTAATGTGCATAGTGCAGCACAGGATACTTTCGCTTGCCTTTAACAAGTGACATTCCTGATCAAGCATAGCTGGAAGCAGTACTTATTCACTTCCAGGCCATGACGAAATGATGTACAATCATTTTTTTTTTTTTCATTTACTGAAGTCAATAGGAGATTTTTCCAGTAACTTAAAAGCAGGTCCAAAACATATATAAGGTTGAGGAAAACGGATTGAAACTAGATACAATTTGAGGCTTTTCCTACATGAAATGCCTTTTTCCCAAAAGCAAGTTTGGGGTTTGGAAGTTGTAATGGATAAAAGGAGAAAACAAGAGAACTGAAAGTTTTGTTTCCTCAAAAACTGTGAAATCTGTTGAATGAAGTTACCTTTTTATGAACAAATTAAGAGGGGGTCTGGTTACCTTGAGTAACAGGAAAATCTCTCCAATAAAATACAGGTGCAGGTCATACTGGGCAGCACAGTGTACATTTACTCCCATGGATCCACACGCTCAGCTTGGGGCCAGACACAGCTGTTAGCCTGCGCTGCCTTGCACATGCCTGGATTTTTCTGTAGAGTGGTTTCTGGAATTATGATTTGTACAGAGATGTATTAGCTTGCATACAGGACCAGACAAATATGATGACGTTTTGTGTAAGAAGAGAGTTTGCTCAAGGAGCTGTACAGATGTATTGCCACACTGTTTCCCACACTGCTATTAAGCCCTTCCATAAGTAACCTGGCTCTGTTCCCTAAACTATTTTTGTTTTACCTATGATTTATTTGTAAAAACAATGTGTGAAACCTTTCTACTAGAGACACTAATTGTTCCCTGTGTAATCTCATTTCATATGACTAGAATCAATCATTTCTGTGCCCATATCACGTATCATTTTCTTCCCTAACCCCCTCTCCCCACCCCTCCTGCCCGGAACTTAAACCCTGAGCTCTTTTCAAACAGATGCAACATTTTCATTTGGTGCTGTGAGCAACCTCAGAGCTACTGCCACCGTTTGAAAATTGCAATATTACATATTACCTGTTTTCATATTTGACATTAAAATGTATTTCTGGACACTCAACAACTTATTGTTTAAATTAATCATGGACGGACACCAACATCCTTTTTTTCCCTTTGTTTGACTGAGCTGAACTTCCTTTGATTCATGTGTTAATGGAAACAAACGATATAATCCACAATGAATAATTTTGCTCTGCTCGAGATGTGAAAGCAATAATAAAATAGTAAACACAAGTTAGCAGACTTCCTTGTAAATGCTACAACTGCTTTCTTTGTCATGACAACAGATATTTATCTGCTGCCTACTTTTCATTTATATGCAACATAATGAAGTGAGTGAAAGTGTCTTTCCTTTCTAAAACAAAAATTTCCAGGATTAACAACTCATACCAAGTTATGAATGATGATTTTCCCTATGTGTATCAGCATTGCCTATCAGCAGGTTAAATGAACTTCATTTAAAATTCTTCTCTACCTGTCACTTACACTTGCATGATGCAGATTTAGCAGTAGTAGGGTTTTCAGAGTCAAGTTTATCCAAGTATGATTCAGACCTTATCTATACCCAGTTTTATACCTAGAGTTACGTAGAAAAGGACTTACCCAGGGTACAAATATATACAAGACTTTTTATATTATGCTATAAACAATATTAAAAACAAAGCTCAGAAAAGAGTCACAGCTTGTTACGTTAATACAACTTCCTTACGGCTTCATGATGAGAATAGGAAGGAAACATTGGTTGCAACCAACATGATCTTACTCATAGTTCCCAACCCCACAAGGCCCATGCTGCAGAACTCTTCAAAAAATATTTAAAATCAGCAAGATGATGAACCTTACTTCTTATGGTAACCTAACTATGGCTGAGAGACACCTTAACCCTCTTAACACCATGCCAGCCTTTGTTCAAAGGGGCATCTAGATATCCAAACTTCAAAGTCATTTAAGACCATTTAAGACCATGCTGCACCCCTGGAATTCAAAACACATGTTTAAAGGATACAAACAAGTCCCTGTGCGTCAGCTGCTTCCATCCCTGGTCTTTGCTTAAACTACAATAAGGACTGCAGACAAATAGGAATAGCCAAGTGGGGAAAACAACTTCTTGAATCACCACAGTTACATTTATCACAGTTCATTGATTTGCGCTCAAAGATCTGCTGCTTAAAAAAAAAAGACTGCCAAGAGACCTTAGGCATCTTTCGAAACTCAGTCCCTTTAAGCAGAGAGGCTGGCCCAGTAACTTCCTTTCCAAAGATGGCACTCTTCAACTATTGACTTCCCGTCTTTCCAAGCTCCCCAAGCAGGTCTTAAGCACTGCTGCCAGAAATAATCACTAAAGTTGTCACCTCACGAAAGAAACAAATAATAATTTTAGCCATATGTGTTGCCGTCTAATTCACTGCCTAAAGAGAATTTAAATTCAAAGTGTACATGACCATGGACAGGGGAAAAATGCTACATAATGTTTGGCCAAAGAATTCCTCTTCCTCCCTCCCTCTCTCATTTTTTATTTTTCAATGTCAAACAATTCTTCATATTTAAATGAACCAGATTATTACCTCAATTATTAGGTTCCAAATCAAACAATTACACTCAAGTTGTAATTATAAACTAATGAGTCTTTAAAACAAGAGTTTGGCAAAGAAGCATTTAAGTGTTAGAAAAATGTTCTTGAATACTAAGATATGCTCTACTTATTACATGCAAAATGCTTCATAAATCTGTTTATTATTCACAGTAAAGTAGATAGCAAGAAAACCAAATGGTTTGTTTTTGAGTATGTATAAAGGAAGGAAAACAGGCTGCTGAGGGAAGGGCAATAAGAGAAAAGTAATCTATGCCAACTAACAAAAACTGATTTATATTCCCAGCCTGAGAAAATGATCAGAAAGAAACCAAAATAAGATTGTTTGACCTATGTACCAGTCATAGCATATGCTTTAAAGAGGAAAAAAAATGAATACAATGTATCCCTTATTACCTTCCATTGCTCTGATATGTCCAGAGAGATGTATGAGATAAATTCTGAGGCTAAATTTTTCACAAACAGTTTGACAAATTAAACAATCACAGAGATATAAGATTTCCAAGATCTTAGGTAGAATTCTTCATAAGTGATAAATTGTTTTCATTAGGGTTTCAAAAACAGTTTTATGTACAAAAATACATGCATAAGAAGAGGAAAAGAAAACATAAATGTTATACAGTGGTTTTCCCCCCTGCCTACGAAGTGAAGTAATAAACCTTTCCCAAGTTTTCTAAAAATTCTGTTGAGCAGTTGAGAGAATTTGACTGCAGATCAGGAGGTCTCCGGTTCAAATCCAGGTGCCCCCTAGTTTTTCCTGGGTTATATTTCACTCTCTTTTTGTTATCTTCCTTTTCATTACCACTACTATTATTATTATTATTATTATATTTTTTATTTCAATTATTAAACTGTTCTTATCAGAATTTTAATTTTCCTTATTCAGAGTTTTAACTTTCCATTTAAGAAGATGTCACTAGGATATATTAGCCAAAAATTACTATACATCAAAAATATTAATGTGTCTGAGACGGTGTCAAGGAAAATAACTTTTCATATAACACAAGATGATAAGCAAAGAATATTTCATTGTCTCTTTTGATGTAGTTTGTACAAAACAGTTGCACTGGCCAAGCAACTGATTTGAATTCAAGAGAGAGAACAATACTGATACACCCACAGTAAATCAACAAGTTGAATATTTTAGTACCCCGGTAGCATAACGTGAATAATTGATCGATTTGTGTTTGTTCTCCTAGCTAACCTAAAAAACATAACCCCTCCAAACATTGGGAGGTAGATAGAAAGTGAAACACATTTCTGTAATTCACAAATGTGAGGTGGGGTTTTTTTAATATTCATACAAGACTGTATTTAATGTAGTTCATTTTAATTTTACTTTTGATTGTACTTAATTATATTCCAACACAAAGTATCATTCTGACATGAAAATTCAAAGTATTTTATTCTGAGCGTGTCCTAATGAAGTGTTTTGATTTAAATCCCCCCTCCACCCTTTGGGGTTTTTTAGATAAAGCAATGTGCTACTATTTAAGTTAATTATATTCGTCTTGGCAAAAATACTTTTCTTTGAAATTTGTATTGAGTTATATACCTGAGACCTCTGTAGACTTATTTGAATATTCGAATCCCAAACACTAGAAACTTTTGTGTCACTTGATACACAATAGTAATTGTATGAAGCAATGATAACCTAGCAAATGTTTTATGTTTTAATTTCAGCCACTTTATGAATTTTTAGCTTCATGTAAACCATTGGATTAATTTAAAACTACCCATTTTACCTAACATTAACCCTTACCTCATTGTTCTCTAATGGACAGCAAAACTGTCCCCTGGGACTGTTCATGGAAAGATATAGATAAAATTAACAAAGAATATTTTCAAATAAAAATCCTTACTACTGAACGCAGCTTGGAGGACAATAAACTTTTGGAAAAATGTATTATTATTTAATACTGAATACAGTCAACGCCTCAGAAAGACTTGACAAACGAAAAGGCGATCAGCACGCCCAAATAGCATGGGAAGGAAGATTGTAGGAAGTGAGAGGGCAACATTCACATGCTGTGCAAGTGAGGGAAATACAAAAAGCAATACGTTCTGGCCACTGAAACAGGAAAAACCCACAACAAAGCAAATTAAAAAAAGAGAGTTTTCTCCGAGAGGAGTAAAAAGAAAACTTTAGAAAGGTCAGTGTATCATTAAGTCCTTTTTCGAGCACATCAGATCTTGCATGCTGAATACTGTGTGTGGTCCTGTTCCAAGATGCTAAAAGTTTACACAAGCTCTAAAGCCCCCATCTTCTCCCCCATCTTCCACCCAAAGCACTACTGGAGATCTTACATACTAAAAAAGTCATAACAGTAACAGACACTAAAACTACTTTTCTACATTTCTGTCTTCATTTGTTTCATTTTTTGCTTTGTAATTTTCCTTTAAAATGAAACATTTTGTCATCTGAATTAATGTCTTCAGGTAACGGATGTTACCAGAAATTTGGAGAGATCTCAGTCCTAATAGAATTGCTTTTCAGCAAACATCTTTATAATCTATTTTGCATGCAGACTTAATAAATTCTATGGTTTAGACCTTACCAAGTTTATTAATGACTTTGTAATTATACAGATTATGGGTGCAATATTCAAATATGTAAGAGGAAACATTATTTCTAGAGTTGCAGTCAAATACAAGTCTCCAGTACAAAATGTGGTTATCCTGTATCATCCCAGCATTCAGCTCTTATCGTGTAAGTGCTCTAATCTGTGATCTGATCCTATGAGACTCATATCGATAGATATGCTCTTTGGCTGTTTAATGATGCTTGCATAATTGGAGGCACAGAGAATCTTAATGAAGAAGAAAGAATGATTGCCTTCAATACACTATTTGCCTTCTCACTCCTTCTGGGGCATGAGGTGGTCAGTTCTGCTTGTTTTTAGGAAGAATCTACACAAGCATTACATGATTAAGAACAGAGTTGCTATTCTTTTTGATCAGCTAGTTCCCAGCAGATGAACCAAGTCCGGTTTTGGTTTCACAGACTATCACTCTGAGGATAAGGTATTTGTTGTGCCCTAACTATATTAATTTCTATATTTTGAAATCGCTTTATTTCACATTTATTCTTGACTCTCAATCTCAGACCATTTAGTATGATACCTTTGTAAAGCTTCTTATAGTTGTTAAATCGGGAGCATTAGAACTATGAAAAACCTAATTTGTCAGTCTACATCAACTTTTAAACACTCTCCAGGCTGGTTCAATGAGAGGGCTGAAAATCACCTGTTTCACCCCTGTCATTTTCCTCTGGCAAATCCTAATCAGAAAAGGCCATCACTGAGGTCTAGAGAGAATATCACAGCAACAGGGTGACTCAAGGAGATACCTGCACTGAAGACATCTTCCACATACTAAATCAGCCCTAATTCATTTTTTCATCAATCTAAGATGATGAATATTCTCTTAAGAATTTGAATGTGGCTGTCAAGTAAATAATGATAAAAGGGCAGGTATATTTAGAATATCACAAATATATAGCTTCAGAGCTAAGGCATTATATTGTGTTTGCATTCTACAGAGTATCACATAATCAGTAGCGTTCTCCTGCACATCTCAGGCAAATACCGCCCCCAAAAATTTAAAACAATGTCAAGGTTCCCTATAATTCTACAAGTAACTTCTTATAATTCAGTTTTCTAAAGTTACTAACCTTAACACTAGTAGCTTATAACATACATAACAGGTATTCATAGCACAAAATCCCTTTATATCAAATATACCTAAAATGAGAAGTATTGGAGGGATCACTTCTATTTGGTGCTTTCAGGCAGGTAGAGTACAAAACACTTGTGAAAGGGGCATATACTCTGATACATGCAACAGCTGCTTATCTGGAATGCAAATGCTGAGTAATAATGCTACAAGGTGGGAATGGGGAACACAACTTCAAAAAGAAGATCCATTCTCAAGAAAAGTACAGAAAGTACAATTTCTTGTATAAGGTGGATTTTCTGTTCTCTTTATATTTGAGATAACTTCTGTAATAGAATGATGTTTCTGTGCATGTCATATAAGGCCCCAGAGTTACTGCTCAAGTGAAGTGATCTCCTCAGAGATATTCGAACGTTCTTTACTTCTCCAGTCAATTGCAGTTCTGATGTTCCACACTGTTACCCCACTTGGATTTCATTAACACCTAATTTACAAGCATAAACCATGTAAATGATTGGAGCAGATGCAGAAAAATAATTATAATTTGGGCTGAAGTCTTCATTTCCCAACTTAATTCAGTAACAATAAAATCCTCTCTCTAAAGAACAGACAGGAAGACTTTATGCACAAACCCAACTGAATAAATATTCTCAGCCCTGGGCATTTAATTTCTGGAAACAGCCCATGAATGGAGGAGTAATGTCCCAAATTATGAACCAAGCAATGCGGGACATGGTTTTCCACATAAGGATTACAGCGATAAAATAATTATGAAATAGGAAATTCTTAATATCTCCAATTAAGAATTTCCCAAGTCTTTTAGCTTTAAAGTACACAATACTTGGCTTCAAGGGAAATTTCCTGGGTGCTGAAGATATTATCCACTAGGTCCTACTTCAATCTACAGATCCAGAAGCTCTTTCTCCTTTTGGGGTACTTTTGCACAAGAACTTAAGCTCGCTTATCTTATAAAACACAGCACAAAGTACAGAGACTTTTGCTGATGGAACCTGGCAAAGAAAGAACAATATTACCTCCCAATGAGTTTAATTCTTCTGATCCCTGGAACCACTCTCAAATAATGCCCAGAGGCATACACTTGGGTGGTAGAACAACTGCTGCCTCATCTATTATAACTTCCTTCTAGCGATAAAACTGAACTTTTTTAATACCAAAGCTGTATTGACATTTATTTTATTTGCCTCACATTTCTACCGTGTCCATTTTTTTGCTGCTATCACATTTTGTACTAGTACATGTCTGTTACTACATTATACTAACAAAGTGCCATAGTTCATTTTGGCAGATGAGCCTGTGGGTTTTAGTCATGTCAGAGATGCTGCTACTCTCACTTCAGGACACACAAACTAAATGAACCACGTGACGAATAAATAACATGTGAAGAGAGGAAATTTTATAGCTATGCAAATGCTGCAGAAGTAAGCAGAAATGTCCGCAGCTGAAGTTTTACTTTGGTAGATTACTTTGAAATAAATCACAACGGTCATTGATGATTAGTTTGCTGAAAGAACAGAATTAAATTAAATTAGTAAAAAGTTACACAAACTTTTAAAGGATTAAACATTTTTATTATATTCAAAACCTCTTTTATATTTGTTCTACACTTGCACATGGATTTCATTTATTAATTCATGTGTATGGCTGCACTCAGCATCCTCATGTACCATTCTCAACAAAAACTGATAATCAATACCATGATGCTTATTTGAAGACAATGAAGAAACATTGGGGTTCTGAAAATTTTCTACAAAGCGTCCACGATCAATTCATGGAGTTTAAAACTTAAACCCAGAAAATAATGTCCTGTTTATGGTTATTTCACAGACAGAAATGCTATATTACTGTTTATGTTATTTATTATACACTACCTGTTTAATTTCAGTGACTTTTCTCTATTTTCTAAATTGCAGCAAAAATTAAATATTCAATATTTTCTATTTCAGAAATATAATTACTAACAGAAAAGACTATGTACAGCATTTCATACTACTGAAATTCTTGAGAGGGATATGCAAAATCCCTGCATTTTTCAGAAGACACATTTTGAACTTTAAAAATTTCTCAAGCTAATTTAAGATAATCAATGTAAGAAATTACAGGAATGAAACAGAAGAGAGGATCTGAGTAACGTTCATAACAACACATCTGCACACTGGAAACTCAGAGTCTGCACCTGCAAAATCTCTTGTTCCAAGATAATCAGTACTTACAGGACTTGTTGTGTATGTTACTTGAAACCAGTTTAACCTAAGGAAACACAAACCCAACACAATTCTAGCATTTAGGTGAGTGTTGACTGCTTAGCACTTCCAGCAGTTTAAAGAGAATGTCAGAGATCAATGAATTAAAGCTGATGTCTTTCCTAAGAGCAATTTTCAAAGATGATTCCTGAAGCAAAGAATCCCTGAAACTTGCCTTTTCCATACTAGCATTTCACTTCTGTAACTTCTGGGACATTGCCCAGTGGCACTCTATGTTTGAGACAACTGGCCAGCACTCAACAGGGTATTATACCTACGTACCTCCACACTGACATGGAAAAGCAGAAACTAGGACTTTGGAAAAGCAGAAATTCATGATCCACACAGAGACCACAGAACCTACAAAGAATGGCATCGCTCAGTCTTACGTGCCTGAGCTAACTGTTATACTTTATTTGACTTTATTTGAGGTAGGTTTAACTGTGGCATCATGGAGAGAAGTCAAAACAAGTGCACCAGCTTGGATGAATAGGGAAAGACAGTCAGAGAACTCAAACTCAACCTCCAATCACCATAAGCATATGAAATACTACTTTAAACAGTACACTTGAGCAGAAGAATAGAAGAACCTTGGCACATCAGCTCTCTTCCATGACCCAGAGAATCAGTAACACAGAAGAGAGAGAACTTACTTGGGGCATGTGAAATTGACAAGTTTTATTCAAAGATGGCCTTGAATCCCAAGCTTTCTACATCTTAGGAAAGTTAGGTTATCTCTCTTTCTCTACTGGAACATATTAGTTATTTATGCAAATGTTCTTCTGTGCACGAAACACAATGTGAAGGTGCTTGGCTGAAAATTTAATAAGTGCAAAATGGGAGCTGATATCATAGGCTGATTGGATGAGGAAGTCAGTATTTTGAATATTTAATATTTTTGATTTAAAAAAATAACAGTAGGAAGGAAAGCTATTGGCTACCAACTTGTTAGCATGTATTTTTCAGAAGCTTTTATCTTAATTTAGGATAAATATACACAAAATTAAATCTTGAAAACTTTCAGATTGTGAAAATTTGTTCCCAATTCTGTCTTGTCTTTAAACTGAATAGCATTTTATATCAGCTCAAAAATATGCAACACCATTTCATGGATCCTTAAACAGAGACTATAATTACCCTTTACTGATTTGACCATTACTTTTAACTTCCTACTGTATTTTCTCTTGCCTTCATCCCTCTTCCCTAGTGACTTCTACACATTCATTGAAATATCCTTTTTGCTTTAACTCCTGACATTAGCTACCTGAAAGGTTTATATTTCTGTAGTGATTTAACATAGAATATTGTCTTGTTCATGTAATCATACATATTACTTGAATGGATGCTTTTGTTAGACTCAGACCCTACTGTATGTCCCTAATGCTCCTGGACATCTGATGGATTGTGAGCTTCGTAATAGTTCAGAACTCCCTTATACACTTGCTGACAAGAGAACGGGTGCTAGGAGACTTGACTAGCTAACTAAACTCGACAGTCCTGTCAACACTTATGAGAGTTGTTTGGACAAAGGGTCAAGCAGAGGAAGGAGGAGGACTAGAGGGTGAAGGATCCTGATGGAGAGAAATTCAGTTCATTCAATTTTTGCTTTTATTTTCTTTGTTTTGTTCATTTGCCATAAAATTAATAGCCTGAATGAAGGACATTACTTGCATATCTTAACTCTTCACTTCTGAACAGAAGGAAATGAATTCTGCTGCACTGACAATACATTGACATCAGCAGTCAATCCAGTCTTTCATTTAAAAATATATGGAAATATCTATAAACTACTATTTATGTAAAGAATGTCATTATTGATAATACAGTTGAACTTCTCTTTATAAATTAAGGTAATGTATATAATTTCACAGAACCAGAGAATAATTTAGGTTGGAAGGGACCTCCTGCTCAAAGTTCTCTCAATTAGATCAGGTTGCTCAGGGCTTAGTCCAGTTAAGTTTTGAAAACCTCCAAGGTCGAAGAGCCTGCAATGCTGTTGAACAGATCTTCTAGTTTTAACCACGCTCATGATGAAAAAATTCTTACAGCTAACTAGAATTCTATTGCAATTTATGATCGTTCCCTCTCACCTTTGCACTGTGAGACTCCAAGACTATCATTTCATCTTGTCTATACCCTCCCATGGAACAGTTATAGACAGCATTAATATCTCCCCTTCTCCTCTTAAGGCTTCAGACTTAAACTCAGCACTCTCAGTCTCTCCTTAGACCACGTGTGCTTCAGCTTCTTAATAAAGACATTAAACAGCATTGGTCCCTGAGTGACACTGCTCATAACTGACCACTAGTTGGATTTCTACTTCTGATCACAACCCTTCGAGCCCGGCCAATTTTCCACCTATCTTTTCCATCCACTTAACCAGGCTGCATCTCTCTGAATTGGCCAAGCTTACTATGGAAGACCACGTCGAAGCCCTGCTAAACTCAAATCATCCAACAACGACCCTGGTGGAGACTCTCTCTAGTATGTCCACATCTTCCTTGTCCTAGGGAGCCCAAACTGGACACAGCATGTCAGTTGTGGTCTCACAAGTGCAAAATAGAGGGGGAGGATCACTCCCCTGAAGTTGCTGGCTGCACTATTGGTAATGTGGCACAGTATGGGGTCAGCCTTCCTCACTGCAATATCATCTCTGTCGTATTATATGATCTCACACAGCCTCGCCAGGGAAGAGTTCCTGCTGAGCATAAAAGACTCAACTATTCTCTCACAGCATTGCTATAGCAATCAGTTTGTTTGATTTTGGCAGTTCTGAACATTGCAAGAGATGGAGAAATGTCAGTAATCCAAAAAGGAATTGTGGGTAGAGGAGAAAATGAAGGTTGCATAATAACATGTGACTTATTTATACATACAATTCAAAACATATGATTGAATGACTTTTGGTACGACAGGTAAAAAATGACAATGATCCTGAAAGCGATTCTGTGATTGAGTGTAGTAACTTCTATTGTCTTAGATACCAATTACTTAGACTAGAGTCCATCGCAATTGTTCTGTGACAAACTGTTCAGCTTCCAGTTAATCCTTGTATTGCTTTTTTCCTGTCCATATTGTATCAATCTGCTGTAATATTTTGCTAGACACACCTAAGCACTGTGCTAGAGTGCGGGTGATTTGCATGAGATCCATTTTCTGTTAGAGGTTCAGTGCTCCATGGGTCTATGCAGATTATTTTTCTATCTGATAGAAAATAGATTTATGCAATATTACTGCATCATCAGCATCTATGCAACATTTGATCTGCTCGGTCTTCTCAATGACTTCAGCAAGAGAAAGTAATTCAAGTTTGTTTTAATGATTCTGAGTCGCAAAAAAATGCAAGTGTTTCTAATATTGACAAAATGGAACAGCTATCAGTTCAAAGTGTTGTGGCAACTGGTGCAATCAATTCCTGTGAACAAACTAAATTACTTAAGTCAACATCAAAGCTTTGTGGCCTAAAATGTTTTATTTCCAAATTTTGTTTCTGTGAGGTTGTCTTTCATTTGTTTAAAATTAATTTCTACAAGATTACTTATCAATATAGCAGTTTTATTAGCAACAGAAGAATTTATAATCAAGAGAAAGCATGAGGACAGCTATAGATTCTGAAGTAAATATTAATAACTTCTGGGATCAGAACAGTTAAACAAAGAGCTTAATTAAGTACTGGACTTTTAAAGTAAAAATGTTTGGGTTATTCTTATCTCTGTACCAGATTTTTTTTTTTTTCTTTTTCTTATTTTTTCCCCAGAGTTTGTTCCTGAATTATTAGCTATGGTGACAAATATTGTTTCCCTACTCTTAGCAACATGGAGACATTGCTTATGGCTTTACATGCCATGTGATGTAAGACCAGGGAGAAAAGAACTTACTCTAGGAAAAAAAGCAGCAAACTGGAGGTGACGGACAGCTAGTGTTGATCCTCCACAACTTGATAATGACATTATCTTCCAATAGCTCGTGTCACTGCTACATATCTAAACCTACAGATGCCTCCTAACATCCTGAAGAAAATGCAAACAGCAGAGACAGCACTCATCAAGGTCCATCGTTTATATTTTCTCTGTGCAGTTTCCCCTAGTTAACTATTAAAATGGGAGTTTCAAGATGCATTTGCTGCCTGTGAAGATATCATTGCTTGGGTGAAGCAGTCAACATCTATATTATTAAGATATTCCAAGAATCTGGTCTCTTACCACATTTAGCATACGAACAGGCAAAATTACCAAGTCATATACCTGAAGCATAAAGTAATAACAAAAATTGAAATAATTTCTTGCTGATTTCAGGACAGCGTTTAAGGTACTTTACATTAAGCTAGCAAATGCTATGGAGACTTGCCTAGATAAGAAACAGCAGGAACTACCATTCAGTGCCACTTTCTGGACCCAGAAAGTATCTCTACATTGCACTTTATTGCAGTGTGTGTAGCTATCAGCATACATAATACCATGCACCACTGCATGGCATAGCACAACTCACGTCCCATTTTAATTTCCAGTCTTCAACTGTAATCGGTAGAGGCATTTAAACCAATTCCTACTCTTCTGAGAAACAGGATCATTGACAAGATTGTTCTGCTTGTTTTCCATTTAGGCCTGAAATATTTATAGCTAACATACAGTGCAGTGGATTGTTAATGATGGTAAAGTACAGTATTTTGAATGGCTAGCTACCTATTTTAACTACCTTTCATACTCAGACTACAAAGTCTGAACTTTTTTATTGTTGCTGCTCTTTTGTTATTAAAAAAGAATAGCATTTTTATTTAGGTGAAGAGTGCGATATCATTAGTATTACTTGTGTACAGTGTACCTTTGGACTGGGGAAAGGAGGAAGGAAGAGAAAGTTAACTTTAATGAGCTCTTTCTCGATTTTTTCAGTAGATACGCTACAGCACTGTACACACTGACACATCGGGTGTGCTCCTTCCGTTCTCAGAATACAAACATGGTTCTAGTTGGCAAATATATGCCCAATTCCCTCTGAAACATCATCCTAAAGAGAAGTCTTCCAAACTATCCAGCTCTACAAGATGCATCCATCACTAAAAATCAACCAACCTTGCTTGATAAAGGCATGAACCTGAATTATCCATGCATCGTTAATTAGCATGTCATTTAGGGATCACCACTCTCATCTATTTTCTTGCCATTACTTATTAAGCACTGGATAAGAAATGGTGTTTTCATCAGTCCACTAGCTCACAGCATGTATATAAAAATTGTTTGCAAGGTACTAAATTCCATGTAACAGAAGGTTTGACATTGCCATTAGATGGGAGAAAAACATTTTTCAGACACACAATTTCACATACCCATTTAAATATTTTCTGAGAAAGTGACAGTCAGTAGCTCTTATCACAACAGACATGATACAAACCTTTGTGCTGGTAAACCAACTATGCGATGTAAACTCTATATTCTGAAATGCCAAGCTGTTACCTACAAATGCAAAAGCAATTCTCTCTTGCACTTGACATACTCTAATTCTTTCGTTTTCTCTTAAAATGAAAAAAAAAAAAAAAAATTAGAAGATGTTGGGGAAGGGCAATTCTGGTAGCAGGGCTTGAAATTTGAGTGTCAAAGCCACATAGGCAGGAAAGAATACAAATCAAGCCATAGAATTTCAATGTTTAAAGACAGGATATCATATCCTGCTCTCATTCTCTACTTGACTTAGGACTAAAAGCACAACATTTCTGCTTTCATTTTATAAGATACTTTTTATTTGTGCTTTTATTTAAAATCTTTTTTTGAAATGGCATTTTACATAATGTGACAGAAATTGCATACTGCAGAGGAAACTGTCTGTCTTGGTGAATGAAACCATTTTAATCTCAACAGTTTTATTATCTGTTAAAATCTATTTAAATATAGGCATTCAATTTTACATTGCTTGACTTTTATGGAGGAGCTATTTTATAGGAGCAGGATTTTGAATAGACAAGATCACAACAAATACTTGTGACTTTGACATGTAAGATCAGAAAACATGAAGAAAGAATTATCTAAATTTTCAGAGTTATTCACATACATCAAAATATTTTCATAGGCCAGAGACCTTCTAATATATTTTATTTGTTATGATAATGCCTTCCTGACATGTAGTAATGTGAAACTGTATACATCTTAGACACACACACACACAAAAACAACCCGAAGGCCTGTTAAATTTAAAACTGCTGAAGTACTTTAACACTGAATCATATAATTCTATTATTACTTTTGAAACATATTACCTGTTTGATTACAGATTATTGAAGACAATACATTAATGTATTACAGAGTAAAAAGGGTAATATGTTAGATTACTGTTTCACTTTTCCTTTAAGCAGATGGTACAAAGGCAGCTTGACTTGTGTGCTATAAATAGCATCATGGGCAATTCTTTTTTTTTTTTTTCTAAACATACTGCAGCAAGAGACATCTTTACTATAACACTTGACCAAATTGCCAGCTCCAGTTAGAGTAAAAAGAATTGAAAAATTGAACTTTGTACATTAGATTTTACAGTGCTGTAGGCTCTTCATGCCTGATGTATGATAAAGAAAACTAAGATTCTTATGAAAAAGTAAAGAAGCAAATCATTGCAAGATTTTAAATTACACTGAACATTCTGCATGAAACTTCAATCCATCAAATGGCCACTGAAAAATGAGGTAATTACCTACAATAATTTGCATGTTAAGAGCTAATACAATATTACAAAGTAAAGTCCAGTTGCACATTAATTGTGAAAGCAATGCATAATTTCCTGATTAATGTTTCATGCCTAATATTCTTCCGTGCTCTGTCAGATGCTAAATAACAATATGGCCAATCAATCTACAGAAAGTAGGCTTAGGCAAGGAAGGACTGAGCTTAGTTTTCATAAATCCTGATGCAACAATTTCAGTTACAATAGGTAATACTGTGAAGTTTATAAGAGCAACTGTTCAAATTGAACTCAAAAGATATTTTACATAATTAAACTTTTCAGTAAAAGCACCCACCACACAATCTCTGACCCTTCATACACAGAAGTAAAACTCCGCTTCTTCCAAAAAAGGCACAACAGACTGAGGCTGGGGAGAGAGCAACGAGAGGGTAATATATTGTCACCCATATGCACACCTTGGCTCATGGGTGTCTGTCTGGTCAGCAAAGGCTAAGCATGTCAAAGAAATGATATGTTCAGTCTCTCTAGAGGAGGATTTCTATCCATGCTCCTCTGTCGAGGAAGGAAGGAGTATTCCTCAAGGACTGAAACTCACCTGTCCTGTCAGCCAGAGACAGGGTGTCACCGTTTTGAAAAAGCATCAAGCAAAGAAATGAAAGGATGACAAAAGTATGGAAAAACAAAAAATACTGCTAATAAAAAGTGCCAAAATGAGGGTAGCGTTAACTGTCAACAGCAGAAAACAAGTGTGGCCTGGATTTCCTTTCTTCTATATTAGCCAATTCAATGGCCAGATTTTGCCAGGCATAAAAATTCAAAAGAACAATTACAGGACCATAAAGTCTTTTGACTTTCTATTGGTTTGCTGGGAAAACCCTCTGAAAGGTTTGACAGGTGAGTTACTAACTCAGTGTCATTCAAAACAGCAAAATGTTTCACAGAACTCAGAAAGGGTAGTTGGGTAAATTCTCAAAGCAGAGCTTTGAAAACCAAATAGTCAGACAGAATGAGTCAGCAGAAAAAAACCATTAAAAACCAGAGCTACTAACAGTAATGGAAGCATTGGCCACCCGTAGAAAGAAGAGACTTCAGAGAAAGAATATTTGATTTTCATTGGATGCTGAGGAAATTGCTGGAGACTCTATGATCCAATGGATGCAGTAACAAGGAACTGGAAAGTTTTAATGAGCTATGCCACCAGTTTAACTGGGTGACCTTGAGCGAGGCATGTGATGGAAGTGTGTCACTTTCCTCATTTGTGAAAGGGGTATTATTCTACCTACTTCACAGCAGTATTTGGAAACTTGATTAATTTACAAAAATTGCCTCCAGACTCTTGGAGGAAGGTGACTCTTAATTGATCTTCCCTAAAGCAGACAATTTTGATTAGAATAAAAATGGCAGTAAAGCAACTGCAGATTTCCAAAGCCAGACTCCAGGGACAGATTCAATGTGTCCATTTTTTAATCCTTAACTAAACAATAAATATTTGCTGGGGGTGATAAGAATATCTTTTGTGTTAATTTCCCTGCCTACACAAAAGCTATACGATCAGCTCTTCAGCTGTGAAAGCTAAGATCTCATGCTACCCATGTATAAAGACGTGTCAAAATTTATCATTCTGATGGGTATATTTTGAACCATTCCTAAAAAAAAAAAATCTGTCACCTACCCATGAAAATAAAAAAAGAATAAACCCCCCCCCCAAGATGCTAAAATGGCTTATATGGTTTAAAGATGTTCTCAGAAACTCACTAGTAATTTTTTATATTCTTGTACTGTCATCCTGTATCACCTTCCAACCTCCAGTCGGATGTCTACAGAATCCTACTGGGAATCTCAGAAGCCAGAAAAGCTGAACAGCTTACTGCAGCAGGCAGTAGCAGCTCTAGTTTTACCAACAGTTTTCTTATTTTCACCCTTTCTCAAACTCTGAGCTAGGCTTTCTTTGCTACTTTTTTCAGGATTATTCATTGAATTTAGAGTTTCAGACCTGGCACTTAAAACAGGTTTACCACACTTCTGCTACTATTTCACTGCATGATCAATCCAAAAATTTTTTTGGGTCCGTCATGACAGTAAATGGTTTTCCAATGAGATTATTAAGCAGCAGCAGTGTTTCTTAACTACTGCAAACATTTGATCTTTGTACTTACTTTCCAGGTTCTATGGCAAATCCTATTCATGTCAGTGGAGGACCACACAAAATAAACACCCTAAGGCAGCAGAAGCAAGAGAAAACAAGAGCAGGGAAATCACAGTTTATTTTACCCATCTCTTACATAAAAAGCAAAATGCTTTCATTTTCCACTGTGGGGTGCTTCTAAATGAAACTTAGAAATGTTATTTATCATCGTCCTTTTCTCAGCTTTCACAACCAAGCTTGTATGACAAAATTATGAGGATAACTACTTAACATTTTGTGGAAAGTTGCTTCAGAGAATTTTCTATGCTGTGCTAAAAAAATAGTGCTTATCTTTATGTGTACTATGCCATACCTGAAAGACTAACGAATTAGAAATTTACTCATGTGAATACATGCTGTCAAGAGTCACATAAGTAGAAAAAAAAAGTCAAACACTTCTAAACAGAATATGAAAAATAGGAATTTCTAATCTAATAAAGTTTCAAGCATCTCCATCACATGTATAATATTTTAAGAGCATGTGTCATTGACTGTTGAACTTTCTATTTTGATTAAGCATATGCAATTTTCTCACCATTCTCTTTACTTTATTCACGATTAGCTAATATACTTTGATTTAGTAACCCACATTGCCTACTCTTAAGAGTAGTTCCATGAGCACCAGAACTAATAATAACCAATTTTGTAGATAATGTATGTCATAGTGTATGATCTAAATAAAGTTTTCCACATAGAAAATCCTCACTTATCTTTTTAATTGCAAGTAATGTGAAAGTATATTCTATTTATCTTCAGAGGCAAGAGAATTCACTATGATTGTTCCCTCTGCAATATATTGAATGAAAAGGAAATATTAAATACAAAACTAACTGTGAGAAAGAGTAGGGGGGGGGGGGGGAAGAGCTCTAACTGATTGGCAAGTACCTACAAAAAGCATTATTCTTTTACTATAGATACTCACACTGCAACTATTCTTGCTTGCTGCCACTGCAGCAGTTTCTCAGTTGTTGTTGCAGGTAAATGAACTTTTTCATGTAAAAATAGATGAAAATGGAAATGATAACACAACTAGCAAAACCTGTACTTAAATGTTTTCAGTATCTTATCCTATAAAGATGGTACTTTGTAAGGAACTCTTACTACGGTAAGTAATGTAAATACTTACCCAGTAAATAATTGTTCATCAGTAATTACGTTGAGGATGGGATAGGTAGTTTGGGAACCAATAATAGATACATTACATAGAAAATCTTTTAAATTTTCACAACTAACAGCTATTGCTTACTGTCATTGTAACTGGACTTGTGCCTAACCATTTAACACATGAATAAAGTGTCAAGGTACTTTGCCTTTTTTCATCCGTGTCTTGAACCATGCTCACAATTGCTGTAGAAACACAGGCTCAGGGTTGTAGGGAAGGGGCTTCTATGGAAAGCCACAGAGGCTTTTAATTTTGGGGCCAGTGTTTTTAAAGTGCATGCTACACATTTGAGTTTGTGGGAAAGGAATATAATAGTCATTGTCCTGTCTAATTTCCAATTATTCAACAGTCCACACAAACAGAATCAGGATAGCAGAGACTAGAAGCATCATTAACTTGTTAATTATGTTAACTGTAGGAGAAACCGGAATGCTTTTTTTTTTTTTTCCCTTTGGTACACGCACTATAACCTTAATGAGTTACACTGAATACCAACACCTGGCAGGGTCCTCAATGTTTTATTATTTAACTAGGAAATATATATAACAGCCTTCACCTAAATACACATATACATATCTATGCATATGTAGAGATTAAAAAAACAACTTTGAAATGCCAGCCTTGAACAAAAAATAATGAGGTAGCTAATCTTCCATTATCTGCAAAAAAGCTACAAATAAAGGTAGAATTCCAAACACTCTGGATTTATAATTTAATTATAGAGTAAAATTTGACAGTGATTAAATAGCTGGACTGAACCTTGGGTTGGCTATGAATTGTTTGCCACTGTGGTTCCTTTCACTTCATCCATTTTCTTTTCTTGCAGTATCTTATCTTGCCTACTTGACTTTTATGTGGTTCCCTCAGCTGCTTGCCTTTCAGAAACTCAGTCTAATGAAATAAGTCGATCTTGTCCTTTCATTTAGGCACGCAAAAAGAATTGGAAAGGTTCATAGAGTGCTATAAAATGCAAGTACCCCCACACACTCCAGCTTCTGACTAATCAGCGCGACCGTTTCAAATGACCAGATTTCAGAGGCATACAAGAAAGCCTACAAGGAAAACAAAAACCACATAACCCAAACCCCTCACCATACCCAAAATCTGACTTTGCCCATGAAGACACTAACATGAAAAAATTTCAAGCCCCATTCCCAGAGCCAGACTCTTGCTGGGCTCCTCTTCCAGGGCAGCTCAGGTCAGCCCGCAGAGAGCTGCCTCCTCGCTCCCACTCTGCACAGCGCTCTGTCACCTTCCTCAGCTTGTTCAGGAAAACATACACTTAATTTCAAGCTATATATGTTGCAACAAGATGCAGTTGTTTCAAGTAAGCAGCTCTGATTTGATGCACTCTTATTTCACAAACAGGTGCTACTATCTTGCCAGAAATTAAAGACAAGCTCAATAAAAGAACATACTCTTCATAAGCTAAAGACAGCCAACTTCCCTGCCACCCAACAGACTTAGAGTTCTAAATAAAACTGACAATTGCTCTAGCACAGACTTACTCCTAAAGAGAGTTCAGTAGTGAAAGCACAAAAAAAGCTAGTTTAAACTTTTGGGTTTGGTTTTTTTGGAGGGGGGCGGTGTGTGTGTGTATTTTTTTCCAGATCACTAAAAATTCCAGCATTTGAGGAACAAAGATTCAAGGGAAAGGATATCTCCTGTAATTTCCACCCATCACATTCTGAATCACTTCTTTTTTACAGGTTCCTACTGTATTAAAGGAGGATTGTGTTTCTGTATTTTCATGCACATTAAAAATCTGACTTGCTTAAGGACCAAGCAGACCCTACATTTCATTCAAAGCAAGCAACATACTTAATATCTTTGTGATTAAAAAGGCACCTTGAAATGGTTATAAAAATACGTAATTTCCTAAAAAGGACCTAGTTTACAAGCATTCACTATCACTGTCAGAAGAAAGTTCATTAAAATATATTTTGTCCATGCCAAAACCAGCTTTTCTAGGGGAAAAAAACTGGTTGGGGGTGGGGTGGGTGGGTGAAAGAAAAGACTTTTGAAGAGTTAATACAGAAAATATAAAGAAAGGTAAAAAGTTTTCATCTGGATGTGAGAGAAATCCAGATGATGACGGGGACTGTCAGTGCTTAAACATGATAGACTATATGTTATTGTAGTTCTGTTTTAGCGTGCATCATCTATTTACACTTTTACCCTCAGCTATTGAAACACTCTAAAGTTCTGCTTGAATCTGCATATAATTTAACCATGAACTTACGTAAGCAATGTATTACAAGATACATTTAGTTCTAAAGTACAAGAGAAGATAAAAAAAATCTAGATTATATATTATTCTCCATTAAGGAAGATCTTTAAATAAGGTTTTCAGATTTCTCTACCACCACAGCCAGTTTCTACCTCTTCCCACCTGGACAGCTTGAAAAGTAAATTTGATCAAATAAGGGAGAAAGGAATAGAATCTGACAAGCAAAATCAATCTCAAAGTAAATATTGTTTTAATTGTAATGTTTGTACTAGTTCCAACTTCTAAATCATTTTCACACTATTCCATTTTAAAGAAACAATCTGAAACGTCACTGTCATTTCTCTATAACCATAGGAATGAACAGACCCCAGGCTTCTAGCAGGGATATTTTGGTAAAAGCACTGTTGTGAAAAGAAAGGAATAATAAAATCATTTGACACCTTTTTTTCAAACTATAGGCCAAAATACTTCTGAGATACAAAATGCCTTCAGAGAGCAGAAGACAACAAAAGAGTAAGCATAAGCACAAACCGTAGGATCACACACATTCTTGCAGTTTGCTTCCCAATGCTTTTTTTCACCTTATCCATCCTTTTCTCACTACTTTGGTTGACCATTATTATCCAGGAAAGAGCCACCTAACTGGTGTATGTTTCAATGACAGCTGATGCGCGTGGTTTAAATGCAGCCTTTCCCTCCACACTGGCACACAGACTACTCCTGGCTGGCATTTATTTTCAGGAGACTTGCAAGAACAAATTCAAAATTGCTTGGGAGGGCTTAAGAGCGGAAGAAGCAGAAGTCAGGCAGACACTTACACTGTAAACACCATGATCAACCCTAGCATTTACAGTGGAAGGAGAGATGAAAACATGAATATTGTATTACGATTCCTGAATACTGTTTTCTTGCAAATTTATGCTATGGTACAATCAGACGCTACTTTCAGTTCATTTTGGTCTGATCCAATTTACACGAAAGCTGCAGGCAACATCCTGACAAATTCAGCAGCATAGCCTTGTCTCTGCAGATGAATATACATGCTCATAACACCTTATACTTCAGCCTTTTTTAAGTTAGACTTGCAAAATAAATGGCACTGATGCAATAAAAAATATTTCTACAGCTGTAGATTTGGTTGTTAAAAAAGTCCTGAAACCTTTGTCTATCTTCTTTACTTCTCTGATATTCACCATTTGTGCCTGAGAACAAATGTGTTAGGTTCCTATATTGCTTTGGTTGCTCAGATCAAGCATTTGATCAGCAGATTTTGAACTGGAACATTGCTCACTTCCCCAGCATACCATTTTCCAAAAATTTAGAGAGACAGATAATTTATACTATACAAAGTGACATTTTTCTGGATATCGTCAATCCCAAGCCACAATGACTGCAGAAAATTATGGCAGGTAATACTTGCAGATGAGTAAAAAAAAAAAGATATCACAATAGGTTTAGACATTGAGGGAGGGATCTTTGAAAGAAATGCTCTATGAGCCCATTAACTTTTAAAATTACTTGAGCTCTAAGCTACTTACATGTTTAGAAAAAATCTTTAGCATGAGCTATCTGATTTATGGGCTCTTACCCAGAGCTTCCAAATTGTGATGAGCAGTCAGATGTCTAAACACAATGATATGCACCTCAATTACAGCCACAAAACTGCAGACAAAGTAATAAGAATCTTACTGACACATCCTGAAAACTGTGGCCCATTGTAGCGGCAAATAAGTATAGATTAAATACATATAGGTCAAGAGCCTTTTTTCAATCTTTTCTGATTCTATCCATTAAATAGATTATATAGCTAGAATGAGTCGTATATTTTTCTGCAGATGTGGAGAACATTAGATATTTTACATGTACTCAGTTTGGATTTACAATAGTTACTTAAATGCTTCATAACATCAGGGAAACAGCAGTGTGCTTTTATCCATTATTTGTATTGATTTAGTTGTTCCTTGATTTCCAGCAAAAGCTTTAAAATCAGATATTTAATGGTCTCTTGTTTTCACAAAAACCACAATTTAGAAGGATATTTATTCATCATAGTTTTGAAAAATTATGTGGGAGAGAAGAGGGGAATGGGGGCTGTAGAATAAAAACTGAGCTCACTTATACACTCCCACAGTAGCTCTAAAGAAAATTCTAACTATTTTCTCCATGGACTTCTAAGATCTCAAATACATGCAATAAGAGGGGGAAAAAAAAACCCAACAGAAAACCCCAACATTTTATGTATAGATGACGAGAAAAATCTGGCACCAGTAAAAGGTTTTTAATTGCCTTTATTCACTTTTTGTTATATTCAATGTCATTACTTCAAGCGATTTCATAGAGGACAAGATACTTTTAGTCATAAACAAAATTTCGCTGCATTGGTGTAAACACCTTCCACTTTACTAAACAGTCTTCATGTAAAACAGAACCCCTAGCAACTGCAAATATGGTGTCAATTTGATAATTACCATATGTATTAGTGCACTAAAACAGTGTAATTATTACATAGGATAGTGACTTCATATGTGCAAACCTGCCAGTCAGTCAAAAATCTATTGTCATATTTCACCCACTATCAAAGCTGACAAAAGATCATACAATACACAGATCTCTTTAGATGCCAGGCAAATACTCATATATGTTTAAAACATTGGAGTTTTTTCCTTCTCTCTGGAAGAAAATTTGCCACTGTATAATTAAAGATAAAAACAGAGATTGAGAGCAACAGGCCAGATGTTGATCACTTGTGCCAGTGCAATGCAGGAATGCTGCTCAAAACCAACAGTAGGGGTAAAGCTTTTGCAAGTTCAGGTAGATGCCCCTAAAATCACATAGCTATGTCCATTACAAGTTCCAAAGGAGACAGGCGCAGTAACAAACCTGACACTGTAACCTGCCTTTGAGAGGAAATTCAGTGACACAGAAAAGCACATTTGACAAGTACATAGTGAGTTCTGCTAAGAAATGCATAGCTTTGTGTGTGTGCGTGTGGTGTCTGAGTTTCTTTCTTTTGTGGTTTGGTGTTTGGGTTTTTTGCTTTGTTTTGTATTTCTAGAAAGATAAATAGAGAGAGGATGTGCATATACTGATGTAATTTCTCCCTTTCTAATATAAATTTTTATGCAGCTACATACCCCCAGTACCGAACAAGGCGTTTGTTGCTTCAGCGTGCCCTGAGCAGTACATACAGCTCTGCTCTAAGGAAGTAGACTCCAGTTGCTTCTCAGTTATCCTAATGTCACTTTACCCTACCCTCACTGTAAAGAGGTCTTTAAGAAAGTTGAAATTACATTTACAATATCTTCCAGAGATTTATAAAATAATTTTCATATACGTAAGTATGAGAGCTGGTTTGTTCACTGGTGAAACTCACGTCAGAGTCAGCTGATGTCATCTAGAACAAGACTGTAGGCTGCTACTAGTAAATGTTAAAACAGTGTGAAAACCTCCTTTCTTAATGTATTTCTGCAATTATAGAATGAGATGCAATCTGTACGTTACTCCTTATGCAATATAGGGCATTCCATGGACAGAGAAAGAATGAGGCTTGTCTAGAAATAAAGTTATAAAAATTAGGGTTGGTGAATGCTACATGTTAGAAAAGTTTGTCTCCTAGGCTAAATATGTAGTATAATGAGGAAAGATTTTCATTTTTTGCATGCATAAGTTCTAAGTGCAGTATTCATCATTTCCTAAATCACACTCATTTTTCTGCGTTTTGCCAGCAGTTGCATCAATTGTCATTTAACTGCTCTAAATAATGTGTTCTCTTCCCTGCTGTATTAAACTATTTCTATCAAGGCTAATGATTTTCTGATTTCCACATGCCAGTGAGCTTGGCAGTAACAAATGATGCCTCTCTTTTGCATGTTGCAAGTAGCTTAAATTATATTTTACATACCCATTTAAAGGATCATTAGTTAAGTTAATATCCTTGCTATTCAGGAGGATCAAGCATCTTCGTAAAGGATAGTCTCACTATATAGCCTCTGCTAGTTCTGAGTACATTTTGAATAGCCTTGGCTTGTTAAACTCACACTCACTACATATGGATAAGCTGCAGAAACACTATCTATTACGTCCTCAGTTATAGTGGCTTATTATCACTTTGATGTGTTATCCCTCAACTAGGGAACTACATATTTCAAAACAACCCATCAAAACTTTTGGTTTATTTATTTTAAAATATTTTCTAAAAATACTCATACAAAGCAAACAAAAAGTTGTGTGAGATTAGGACATTACAGAATTTCTGAAGACAAACAGCAATCATAAAGGGACAAATTTATAGGCAAAGGCTTCCAAAATCAAAATCATGCCCCACGTTTATTGGTGCACTCCCCTAACCTGTGTGTCATGACTGACTTTAATTTGAGGATAGGCATTATACTAAGCAGTAGTGCAGATTTGACAAAATCAGCATTCTAAAATTGGGGTCTATTTATTTCCACTGAAGCAGTTTCACAGGACATGCAGTTAGCTCTTATCTGAAATAAAGAGCTTCCAATGCGCTTAGTGACAATGGAATCTAAGGAATATATTTTGTACGCTTACACAAAGCAAATACAGCAAAATAAATTTACTCGGTAATCTAAAGTGAAAATAATTTAATTCTGGTTCAGAAAAAAAAGTTTTATTTAGCATTAAAACCTCCTTTAATACCCCTTTACAGATGTAACTCATGCAAGCATTTTAAAAGGAAAAAACGACAAAGACTTCCAAAGTTGATAAAAATATTTTTTCTTTAAATTTTTGAAATTCACCTGCTCGATTTTCATAACAGCTTAAAATCTAAATTGTTTTCCTCAATAAATACACTATTTGTTTCCCTTTCCCGCCATCAGCTGCACCCCCCATCCTTTTAATCCCAGGGAAAAAGAAGGGAAAGGCTGACAGGGGCTGAGGTAATGTACAGGCAGAAACGGTATAAGCAAATGTTCTCTAAAAAGTCAAATGTGGTGAGCAATTCCCTTCCCCAGCATCAACAGACAAGCAAAAAGTTCCGCTACTGGAGAGCTCACTGTCTATAATTCCCACAAGGTGCTTTTCTTGTTTCAGGGTCTGACTATCAGGTTTGTATTTGTCAACCACCTTCCATGTGAATATATACACAAATCCTATACAATATTTTAACTTAAAAAAAAAAAAAACCAAAACCCTAAACAATCACAAACTTTGAGAACTGACGGAGCTAAAAGAAGAGACCAAATTGTTATGCAAGCCATCACAGCTCAGCTGAAAAAGGACTTGATGCTGCAGCTTCTGATGTCCACTGGTTTTTAATCTGGTTTTGACTCTTTGTAACTTTGTCAAAAATAAAACATTTGCGCTGAAATTCTCAGCACTGGTAGGTGGTTCATGCTAGCAGCCTTTGCTTTTTCTTATTTCTACAACTTCCACAGTATGTCAGATAAGTAGGCAGGTTTATGTAGTCCATTCTCTGCCAAGTACTACAGCACCATTTCCAGAAATATGTTTCCAGTGATTAATCCAGTCTAATATGTAGTCCTGTAAGTATCAGATTCTTCATTGTTCATAGACAATATAAACTGTAATAAATACTATTTGAGAGAGCTGCCCAAAACAGAAGAAATATTTGCTCAGATTTCTTATTTTATGCTTTCAACACAGAATTTGAAACTCAAGCCAAAGTAAACCTTTCTAAAGAGATCACTCCCTGTCTTTTCACTTCCAGGTCAGGGGAGTAAATTACAAGTGCTGAGGACTACTGTAAGCTGCCACCCCGCAGGCTGCACCCTTCCTTCAGCCCTGGTCCTGCAGCTCAGCAGACGCCCAGATAAAATAAATCCCCCAGAAGCTTTCCTGGGCCCTCGTCGCAGGCCCACAAGGAGGCACAGACAAAGCTCATCTGCCGCCGCATCTGCTGCCTGTGGCAAGCGGGCACCCCTCCTCCCCGCTGAGCCCCCCGGGACGCGGCTGCACCCCGGCGGCTTCGTCCCCCAGCTGTGCTGCTGCTGGCAGAGAGACCGTTCCCCGCCCTGCCCCAGCCTGCTGCTGGCACAGCGGCTGGACCCCCACGACAGACGCAGGGAGAGACCCCCTCTCACCCTGCTCTTTGTGACAGAACAGCATACGCAACAGATACAAACCGCCCTCCCCTGCAGTGGCCAAGAAATGCGGTGGCTGGCGAACCGTTGTCAATTTTGCCATTTATCAGGTTTTTGACAATTCCACCGAAGCGGTGCCGCCTGATACGCTTGCGCCTATTTCCACCTTATTTCAGTTTATTGTAAGGAATACAAGCCTTTTTCGCAAGTACCCTATTATGCAATTTTAATCTATCTTTGGTTTTGCAAGTTATAAAACACCTAATTAAACTTAAACCTCAAAATTCAGGCGGACTGAAACAAGGACCGATACAATTCAAACTCCTCTTCTTAGTAAACATACGACCAGGAATGTCAGCTGAAGCTCCCCCCCGTTCATCAGGCTGATTTTCTTGGTGAGTGCACAAAATAGCTAAAGCAGTCTCTTAAATATTTACCCACAAGTGATCTTAATCTATTATGGCTCACACATCTGAGTAACTGCCATTTGACAATTGTTGATTTATTACAAGAAGCGGTATCCTGGCTGTACTCTCTGTGCAAGATTTGACAGTTAGCATCTCTGACATACTTCTTGCTGACAACATACCTCCCTTGCTTCACATGCACCTTGTTTCTTACAGCAAGCACTTAACCTATGTAACTGTGTACGAACTTGTAATTGGACCTGGGCAACATATAGCCCCTAAACATCAAGTAAAAGGCATTAATCAACATGTTTAATCTCTGAAAGACTTGCTCAGTAACAGAGTATAGAGTCTCTTCATTTGCCTGTGAAATGAATTCCAAAAGGCCGTTCCCAAATGCTCATATTGGACAGTGTCACACAAGGAATTTATTGTCATTTTTGCAGATCCTGTCCAGATGAACGGAAAGCTCGACCGGCTCAGAGACTCCAAAATGTCTCCTCTCTGAGACCTTACTGCAATACGCGCCGAGGCAAACCGAGGGGCGGCGTAAGGCAGTTTGCATCGCTCCCTGTGCTCTGCCTTCCCACAGACAAATAACTATTCTCCAGACCTGTCTGCTCACACCTTTTGTGGGTGATTTTAGAGCTGATGAAAATTTAGACTACCAACAGATACTATACTCCTTAGTTTTAGTACTAATAGGAAGCAAAATATTTCCCTTCGTATGATACGGGGCTTTCTGAACACGTTCAGGTCAGTTTGGGGTGTTCCTGATGAGAGCCTCCCAGCCCAGCAGTGCGCTGGTTGCCAGCTTACACAGGACGAGGCTCTTCACTAGCCAGCACACCATGAGTAGTAGGAAAAAACCCACATGTATATAACTCTGCTCAAAGAAACACCAGAATTAATTCAAAAGGGCTTTAACTAGGATGTCTTATAGCTTCCATTTCTGGCCCAAATGATGCTTTATGCTTTCCAGCACAGACTTGAGAGCAATAAAACACAGCACTTGCAAACCACATTGCTGCCGTTACTGTACTGCAGTATTTTTTCCACAGACCCATTATATTGCTCACATTTTCAAATATTCAGGAAAAGTAACAAATTAATTTCTGTTTCGCTAAAATATACTGTTTGACTCTTCTTTAAAGTAACTGGCTATGAATCCACATTACTCTGGGCAGCTCTGAAGTATTTCTGAATTCAAAACGCAAATTAAACCTGGAGATTTCTTTCCAGTTTATTCACAAAAAGATACAGCTTGTCTACAAGGAAGTCAAATAAGCTTACCTGTCTTTCAGCATTACTCTTTATGTCTTGAATTAAATGTTTGAAATTAGGAAAACATTAGTTCCCTCACGTATAAACCACATGCTTTTATTTTCTGACAAGTAGCCACAGAAAAAGGACAAGCCTTGTTAAATCATGATGTTGTAATCATAGTATGTGTTCTCACTACAGATTTCTTAGCACATGGAATCTATAGCTTTTAAAAAAAAGACACTACTATACACAAGATATATCACATCTAGTCACCAGGGAACAACCGTATATTTGTATGACACATAGGCTTGCTTTTTTAAGTTAATTGAGATAAACTAAAGAAAGTTTTTATATGCATTATTAGTCCCTTCATTCTTTATACATCTTGTTTGTACCTAAATTAGTTATTTCAGTTTTTCCGCTACTCCCACTACTGGTATAGCATTGGTAATAGCTGTGTAAACAAAACTGCCATTTCAACTATTCCATACAAACTCCCATAGGGATAAATAAGGCAGTGGTTAAAACACTTGTAACAATTTATGAATCTAAGTCCTTGAAAAGCATAGAAATGTAAACACAACCCCACTGTCAGGATTTCCCTCTTTCCTACCCCTGATTTGGAGGTTTACCAAGATAGTTTCTGCTGGACCTGTCTGCTCCTGCCTATGACACCCTGACACAAATATGGACGTCAAAACCTTTGATAGTTCAGGGTTGTGTTTAACAGGATTCAGACAATCCTCTGCTGGAAAACCAGTGCACATTGCTGCATTTTTGTGCAGGGTTCTAGATCCCCCTGCACCCTACTTACCTCACAGGAATAAAGCAAAGTGACTGATTTGATACGTGATGCAAGGCTTGCTGCCTTTTAAATTGCTAATTCCCCTGTTCAGTAGGGTCCTGCTATTTCTATTCCAGCAAGTTTACCTGTGCTTCAGTCAAATATACAGCAAGTTCTCAAAATTTTTGCTTTTCCTGACAGGTTCAAAAACTTGGGCAGATTAATTCCCTGGAGTCCTATCACTGAAGTGTCCCTTTGCCTTCATCTATTTAATTAGGTCACAACATAATAATTCTTTCGCTACTTGTTATAATCAAGGGCAAATCAGGTATCTGGCAGGATACATTGGTCAGAGACAGTTGTCACTGATTATTTTGAATGCAAATGAGTACAAAATATGTGTTATGAACACAATGCACTTGAAAAACCATTAGCATTTCCTAAAATGTTCTTAGGTGGCATACAACATTTACCTCCAAATGGAGGAAATAGAATGAAGAATGATTTTTATTTTTCTTTTGGTCTCAGACATTAACAAAGCTAGTGTACAGAAACTGTAATAACGAGGTATCATAACCTGAGGGAATCTATTAAATTTCAATTAAGAGTATAAACTTCAGGCTATAAAACTGAAGGGGACAAACATCCCTTCAGATCAGAATGAAAGGCATCTTTAAAAATGAGGTCCTAAAGGACTAGATAGATTAAATCCCTGCATAAACTTAAAGATCCCAATTCACAACCAGCAGAAAATAGAGCTAATCTAATTTATTCACAGTGTAGTTTATTGTATTCAACAGAATACAACATTATTTTGCTGTGTTGAGTTATAACCCCCTACTCATAGAGGTAGCTTTTGATTTCATTTCCATTGCCTTGGGCGAACATGGCTGAGGACCCACAAGGCTGTGTCAGATGCTGGTTGATTCATTTGAGACTGGAAGACAATAGAAACTGCTCAGATTGACTACAAGAAAAAGAAATCTTAATTGGGACATTAGGCAAATTGCAAACCAGTTCTGTAATCTTAATTTTAAAGATTAGTTTAACATGAGAAACACAAGGATTTAAATTCAAAATTTTCACATAAGCTTACCACAGTCTGTTACAATTTACCTTTTGGATTACATTCTCTAAATTTTATGGAGATTAGGAGCTATATGAAGCCTATAAAACTGGAACTTAAAAAGACATGTTCTAGACATTAATTTATCATTTATTCATTCAAGAAGCTCAATGTCTTTGGTGCCCAGTGTGTGTTTTCCAAGTAGTAGAAGGACTTCATTTAACACACTGTCTTCATACAGTCTTTTTAGTAAGCTATTACTGATTTAAGCCTTCAAAGTCAAGATAATGCAATTACGGAATCAGAACAGGAACAAGAGCAGCAGCATAGCTTTCTGTCACTAAATGGTCGTGTATATAAAATACAAGTGACAACAATCATTGAGTACATCTGTAGTGCACAACTAAGTTGACTGTAAAGGTGTGTGAGCTACTGTGAGGAGCTGAGAGCAGTATTACAGCCTTGGCAGCAAGCACTCCATCTGGCAAATGTACTGTACAAACAATATAAACGCACCTTAATCTTTAAATATTGATAGTAAAGGAAGGGATTTTTTTCCTACTTCTGTCCTGTTCCTGCACCTTAACCTCCAGCTCTCATTGTATCATCAGTCATGTAAGAAATTAGTGCTTACAAGAAGTCTCTCAAGGGGGGCATTGGGAAAGGACGATAAATTGGTCAGCTTGGCATAAAGACATCCCGCCTTTGAAGTGTAGTTGCCCATGAGATGAAGCTCATTCTCATGTATTTTTAACAGCAGGTTTGGTACCACCACACAACACGTATGCAAACAGAAGAAATTAAAACTGGAATTAAACAGGAAATGAAACATAAATACTATCAATAAATAAAGACTAGAGTACTGACAAAGCACAATAATCATTTTCTTGAATTCCATTAAATTGTAGATTTCTGCTTTGAGGACTTTGTTTAACTTGACAGACAACCCATACCCTATGAGAGGTGAACAACTGAGACACAAGATAAAGCGTACATTGTCTTTTATGATAGTTTACTACTTATGGGTCCAACGTTTGGGGACAAATTTAAAATAAAAACTTGCATTTTATAACCAAAATAAATACACATATAGTAAACATAAAAGTGTCTTATAAGTAAAAAGCTGCTGACACCACTATCCATATTTGTCTTGCAGATGAAAAATAACATGAATATTGTTAGGGATAACACCTGCCATGCAGCAACTCAAAATAATACTACTCACTGGAGATTCATAAATGTGTCATATGCTGGGTTCCCCTGTGACACTTGCAGGGTAGAACGCATAAGATGATATTAAAACATTAAGGGACTCAATGAAATTGCTCTGCACACACAAAAGTTCAGTTATTTCAGCTTTCCTACTGATACGGCCTAACGTACTTAGGCTGTTTGTCTCAGCTATGGTAGAGGGTAGTTCAGACCCCGAGCACCGGGAACCCTCGCATTCCTCGGTGACTGCGTCCCAGCGAGGCTGCCAACAGTGCTAGCTGGGGGGAGCTTGGCAGCCTTGGTCCAGGCAAAATCAGAGACCGCTGATTCTTGCTAAGCCATTCTCACTCGCTAGTGATTGATCCAGGACAGTTTCAACCTCTTGGCCTGTAACACTAGCTTCTGCACGACACTGTCAGTCCCCTGAAGCACCTAGGCCCGTAGGAAGTACTGTGTGAACTGCGGTGTCTGCATCACATTTTAAGAACTAGATTGATTATTAGGTCAGAAACCCTGCTGCAGACTAACGCCTATTACGTGCGCTTAACTAAAGAGTCTTCCTTTGCTGAGAACATATCTGTACTGATAAGGTAGTTTAAGATACTTTTTTTTTTAGGGTTTGTGGAGGGTTTTTTGAACTTCAGATGCCTGAATTCTTTTAAACTCTACATATGTTTCAACGCTTTGCACTATCAGCAGTCTCCTCCTTTTTTATTTTATAGTGATTGCCAATTTACAACCACCTCTGTTCTCACCTTTGCTCTACAATCAAGATACCACTATTCTGTTCTTTTTCTGCTGGCTAATTTGACCGCATTAATGTAGGTGATTATGTTTACATTTATTATTTCCCCTACCGTTCTTTTATTTCACTGCCATAGAAACAGCGCTTGGACATTTCCATGGGAAAAAAATGTGCAGGTGAATTGATTTAAATAATTTCCTGAAATTTTTTTTTTCACTGTTTTTTACACATTCCCAATATTTTTACATGTGTAACACAACATACAGATGACATGCATTAAACCAATGCCTAAATAACATACATTACTTTGTTACATCGTATTTTCACACAAATATTAAAAAATTGCCTTCTAGATGCATTACAAGTAACTCTTAAGCTTCTTTTACGCCCTGCCGGTGTCTGAATAACCTATGGTTTTAAACACAGCACTGTACCTGTGGCCTAAAAACTTCCAAATTCAAGTGCCAAGTCCTGCCTTTTCCCATGCTGCCTGGGAGGGAAAACCACAGCTCCAGATGCTTGAACAAGCAGTACAAATACTGCACCCCTCTGGTCCTAGCTCAGGAGCTACAGCTTGAGGGCCAGAACTAAACAGTCAAATAGGCTAATTTTGAAAAAAAAATTACTTTCCTGGAGCTGTAACCCCACAACCCATATGGGAAACTATTTCTAGCTACGGCTGACTTTGAACACGTGCAAATGCATCTCCTTCCTGCGAGCTGAGAAACAATGATACAGCCCATGGTTTTCAGCTCCATGTGCCAATTGTACTGACACCACTATCCAATGACAGGACAAAAAATAAGAACTGTAGGCACTAAAAATAGGCCAAAAGTGGAATTTGAATGGTGTTCTGTGATTCATCGCCTTTGTCTTGCAAATGGTTTCATGGAACCTTTTTAATCATTACAGTTATACTTTTCCATTTTAACTCTCCTAAAACATGCTGTAGGGGGATGATTTTTGTATTTGTGTTGATGTAAAAGCTCCTCCATTTCATTATTAAAAAAACTGGGAATCTATAATTCAATGCCAGAATGTCCTATATGTGGTGTCATTTTAAAATATTCATACAATTATATATTAATATTAGAAGAAAAGAAAATACAAGTCATAATTGAAACAGACAACAGTAAGATTAGCAATTGAATTTAGCTTCTCGAAGAGCTTATTCCATACTTCCAGATTAGTGAGGAATCACTGCTTCCATATACACAAACTTTCCTCTTACTAGGGAATTTTCCAATGTGCCAGAAATAAAACACCTGTTTAATGATGGCCTTATTTTCAAAATTTGGGTGGTCTTTAATTCCTCCTATTGCTTATTCTGTATAATTAGGGAATGGAGGGCAATGAGGCGAAGACTTAATCTGAAGTGGTATGGCTTCAGGCACTTTCTGTAAGGCCACAGAGTAAAAATATGGTAACGTAAGTAGATAGGATGCAAAAGTAATTAAAATGCTGTAAGGATGACTCTCTGAAATATACCAACATACACTTGTGTTGGAGAGTGACTAACCAGGACTTGGAAGGTCTGCATGTGGAAATGAGAAACAGCAAAGATCCCCAAGCTGACCAGTATTAAGCAGTAGCTTATTTATGCCGTGTTCTCTGGTATAATGCATTAACTAAGTTGAAACACCTTGAGAATGTTGATAGCGGCAACTGGACCTGAGTAAGAGTTGATGATGCTGTGCCATGTGAAATGGATCTAGCAGCTAAGACCTCTGTTAGCTTAGGGAGTCTCTGGACTCTGTTTCATTCATTTCACAGCTGAGACATGTCTGTAGATGGCATCGGCAAGAAGTTTCTGACGAAATCTTTATTCTGAATATATGAATATATCTACAGACACTATGGACAGAAATGAGAATATTAAGTGCCCAAGTGATGGCCATAACTACAGAAAAAATTATATTATTAAAAAAAAAGTGCATTTATATCTTGGACTTGCACCGTAGTACTTAAAAGGAACTTCAGTACAGAAATGCCACTTTCAATATATCTAATATAGATGGTAGCTCTGTTATGCAGAAGCTACCAGCACAGTTAATAGATATTCAGATTCTCCTGTCTATCAAATGGCTACTCCTTGAGTCATACTTCCTTCTTTCAAATGGGACTATCACACATCTGAAAAAACATGAACTCCATAGCTAAGCGCTAAGTAGAACTAAAAATACAAAGGATAATTGGGGGTAAACTAATTCCAAAGTTCAGTTCTTGCATGCTCAAAGGTGGAGTGTTGGATTAAATCTGACAAATTTTAGTTTTAATCCCTTTTCTCTCAAACCCCCTTATTATTCTACCAATATTGATAGAGACAGCATCTTGAATGACATGCTTGTCAGAGAGATTAGGTAGTGTCTGTGAACCTTTCTCCTGAAGGGTAAATGTCACCATGAGCTATTATTTGCATAATAGATGAGGAAATGAGAAATTAGAGCTTCTTCAGTAGTTTTTGAAAACTGATTTTTTTTGCTGCCATTCACATCTTGATTTAAATGTTTAGACATGCAGCATAAATGGTCAGAAGCATTAATCATTATTCAATTAACACCTGTTCTTGTATTCAACCATATTTATTGTCAATTAGAAATGCTGTAGCGGTAGTAAGCAAGAGTGTTGTCAATTACAATGTTTGTATATTCTACAATATAGTGCAGCTGAAGATTTTATTTTTCATTAACATGTAGATGCATAAAAGTTGAAAAGGGGGATTTCTCATTTCACTTATTCCTCCTAACATTCGTGGACATGGAAAATCTTGAAGGAATCACACTGCAAAGAAATACTGGAAAACCAAACACAGCCTTGAGCTATGACTGTCTGAAAAAAACTATGAAAAAGAAAAATCTGTTCAACATAATGTATGGAGGAAGAAGTTTCAAACAACATTTATATGGCAAGGTTGTCACCCCAAACCTGACTAAAACAGAAGACAACATGTAAATGTGTGTAAAATTGGTAGATGAAGGCTCTGGTACATATGCAGAAACACTGAATCATCTGTAAACCACAGCTTGGGCAAATTATAGCTACGGATTAGAAATTGTTCTGTTCTAAGAGGTGTTCTAATAAGTGTGAGCTGGTGCAGAGAACAGGAAAAAGGAACTGTAGCACGCTAAGACTTTGGCCCTCTTTTTGTACTTCCTTCCTGGACAATTCTGATGATGAAATCAGATTTTAGCTCTGTTGGTTGCACATGAAGGCAATCTGCCTGTTCATTTTCCATTATAATCTCCATGTTGCTATATAATTCTATTTTCTACAATTACAGCACGTTTGATGGTCGTTCCACAGAAAATGTACAATACTGACACATGCTGATTAAGCAAATGTGATTTCCTACCTACAACAGTTATATCACATTCTTCAGAGTTATTGCCAACGCCAAGACTTATTGAACCACAAGATCCTGTGATCACGGCTATCCATCTATCTGCTCAATATCCATGAGGCAGTTAAGGTCACAGCAATCTACCAGTGAACGACAGAGAAGGAAATGTATACAAAATAGTAGTGATAAAAACGGGATGGACTATGAGCTACTCATGAGCAACGCAACGTAACAGGCATGTGCAGGGAAACAACAGCTGCACACGTGCAGCAGAGTAATGTATTTAAAAAAACCCACAAAAACCCAACAAAACCCGAAGCACAAAGCTGGAAGGAAGCCAACGTTACTAGTATAGACTGAGACTGGAAGACAGGCCTGAAGTGAGGGAGAGCAGCAATCTCTATAGCATCACCTCACGGGGATGCAGTAAGAAACATTCTTTTCAAGTGAGTTAATTACTAACAGCTAGGGACCAAAGTTTTTGAGCTACTAATTTTGTGGACCGCAGTGGTCAGGGGGAAGAACATAACATGATGTAAAGTCACCCAGTGAGAAAAAAGTAAAAACTTGCTTTGAACATTCTGGCTCAAACAGCCACCACTGAGGGAAACCAGCCCATTCTGTGAGAGTTTGTCTCAGTTTGACACCATCGTCAAGTAGCTGCCATTTGGTGTGTGCTGAGCAGCTCCTCAGTACTGCCAGACAGTAAGAACAGAAGATTTGAGTTTCTCCATTTCAGAATGGCTTTTAAAATGTTTTACTGTAGAGGAGGGAAAATTACTTTCATGCTACCTTTCCACAGTCTTGTCCTGAATGCTCCAAGTGTAACAGAATCCCTACGGGAACTGCCTTTCCCCCTTCCTACCCCAGCATGAGCAGAACCTTCCACCCTCCTCTCCCGTGTAACTGCACAAACATATTTGTAACACAAGAAACGTGTAAATGTTTTGGAAAAGAGTAGGACTGCAGCTGTAGGAAAAAGAAGAAGTCAGCTTCTCTTCCGCTTGCTCACATGAAACAAACATGGCAAGTGATTCCAGCCCATGGAAAAACGGTTGCTGATTAAGTGTGTTTCCTAGATCTGAGTGGCGAATGTCTGTCCACACTTAGAACAGCCACAGGCAACGACGGTTCTCATATAGTTACACAAAGTTCCCCTATTTTGTAAGAATCAAGTGAGACACAAGGCAAGTAGTGCCACGAGCAAAACAACAAAATAAATACTGCCATTTTGCCCATAAGCAATGGCTTGGTTTGCTTGAGTGCACGCTGCACAAACGTATTTGAACAGACCTTCACCATTTGATTATTTTAATTTTTTCTGTGTTAAACAATTCCTTGGGCCGTGCTCAGACAAACTGTGAGAAAGTCCAGACCCCACAGGAACGTAAGATGATCTTGCCTATAGAAATAGCCAATTAAGAGGCTTGGGTCATTTTTCTTTTTTAATTGAAGACAAAAATTTCAGCATGACACAGAGGACACTATCATTTTGGGTTTCTTGTGTGAATATGGCAAGAGCTATATGAATGGTAAAGGGGAAGGAGGCCTTTACTCTTATCACTGGAAACAAAAAAATAAAACCAACAAATAAATAAATTACAAGGTCCAGCAACCTGCAAGGCCTGTGACATAAATACTAATTAGAGTTGTTCATTGTGATCCAAGTGCATACAACAGGATGGAGGCACCATAACAAATCCCAAAACATACAAGTGTAATATGCACTGAGGTTTTCATAATAGTAGGATAGCTTGAACTTCTTATTCTCTCTTACCTAAAACAGAATAAAACCTGAGGTGAGAAACTTATGATCTCAGACGTACGGATCTTCTTACTAATGCTAATTCTCCAGAATTTGCTCCTGCTCAGCAATTTTCTATGGACCAAACTGTGAGATGTTTATTCACATTTTGAAGTCATACAGACACTTCCAATAAATGGAAATCCAAATAATTCCAAACTAAGTGAATAACAGTCCACCAAAATGAATACTCTATTTTTCTCATCCAGACCAACAACACTTAGAAAATAATTCATATCCTTTCTTAAAAGTCATTTGATTATTAAATTTTGTAATTAGCAGTTCAAGTTGGTGAAATTCCCATCAGACTTGTGACATTGCTATGTTCCTGGTACATGCTGAATGTCCCCATGCTGTCAATCTTTACTTTTCACTGAATAGAAATGACTCTGAAAGAACAAACTCCAGCTTCTAGATGTTTATTAATTATTATTTCTTAAATTTAATGGGAACTACAATATTCACTAGACTTAAAGGTTCTTCTGCAGACATTTAAAAGAACGTAAGTTCTCAGAGGGACACCATAATCTTCAAACTTACTTCTTTGGAGAATTAATGGGCAACAAGGCAGGCAGGGATGTTTTGAAAGGCCACGAGGCCAGCTGCAGCTAATAGCATCTGGTACTATCTAACCAGTTCTTACAAAGCTGTAGCGATAGAGACCATACTCCCTGTACAGGAAATCTATTCTAGTATCTCTAAGCATCCAGATGTCTTTTCCTACTTTTTCAGTTCAGTATTTCTTCCCACGTTTTACCATAGTCACAGAGAACAGATTATTGCCTTTCCTTTCACATCAGCCCATTATGCATCTGAAGTCTCCACTCAGTGTAAACCAAAATAAAAAAAAGTCCAATTTTTTCAGTGTCTCATTTTCAGTTGTTTCCTAACATTTCTGTTCCCTGATCTCTTGCTCTAGTCCATGTCCTTGTTTTAAAATGTGGTGCCTGAAATTAGGCATAGTATTCTTCCTCAGGCTTTACTAGCATCAAGATTGCAAAGACTGCCTCATGGTTGTTTTTTTCGTTAAAAGATAGTTTCCTGTTAATACATACACAAACTTCTTTCAGAAAAATTTGACATTAAGGCATCTTCATCTGCTAACCTCATTATTGGTCCCATATCCTTTACTACAGACCTGTTCCTTAGCCTGTTACTCTGCAACATTCATTTGTGAGGCTGATTCACCATGCTTAGGTGTAGAACACCATATTTCAAATTATGAAATTTGAATAATTTGGGGGTTGTTTCCAAGCGTCTCAAGATCATTCTGAATTCTAATCATGTCCCCAAGTATACATTTGCTGTCACACGTAAATGCAATATAGTCACTCTTAATTCTATTGTCTGTGTCTAATGGAAATGTTCAGTTGTGCCACCTATCTCTTTGGAGCTGTGCCTGATAAATTTTTCTAATCTGACAGTGAACCACTGAAAATTACTCTGAGAATTGTTTTGTCAAACACTTTGTCAATCATGGTGATGTTTTTTTTCTCCAAAGTTGGGGAAGATTTCAAAGTATAATCGGAATTGTTTAAGAATTAAACTACATGTGATTAATGTAGTGAATGTAGGACACACATGAAAAGCATTTTAGCAATTATTAACTTTAGGAATATGTAATAGGAATATACATCTGATACAGAAAAGAGATTAACTCAGTAAAAAACCTAATGGAAAGCTGCATAGGTTGCAGAGCTTTCCTCAAGCAGAGCTTAAATTTCTTTTATTTTTTCCTCTTACCTCAATCAGTTCTTCCCTCATGCCTCTCTTCATGTTTTCTCACTGAGTACCTGATTTAGTAGAAGTTCAGAATGAGTACTTCTAGAATTCTTCTATTCAACATTTTTCTCTACTGCAGCTATCAGCAAGAGTGTATTCACATTCTCACCCTTCAATAGCTGCTTTCCTCCACCTGCACAGCGGTTGTTGTCATTCATTACACCTTTATTCTGCTAACTCGCAAGCTTCAGGTGTCATTGGCTTTTTTTTTTGCTTTGGTTTTAAGAACTGATCATGATAAATATAATATATATAATTACATAAATATAAAATATTCAGGAAATAAATGGGGATATATACTTAGAGAAGAAGAGAATATTATTTGATTTGAACCATTTCTTGTCTTATTAGCATGTTTCTGAAATACTGAATACCTGCTACAGGCATTTCAATTCCAACAACCTCTTAATACTGAACAATCTGGCCTCCTCATTCTCTGTTATCTTTATTTACTTGATATGACCTATGGCTAGGCACTAAAAATTAGGTACTGATACTGGATTTTTCACAGCCTTTCTTATTACTTTCTTAATTACACTCCTCATTAATACATGGATAACTTGAGATTAGAAGTAGCGTTCTGTTAAGCTCACTGGTTACTTTAAGGATACTATTGGCAGTCCACTGATAGATACAGTAGGAACTTTTGTCAAAAGATGCATTTCTTGTTCCATTTCCTTCTTGAAGTAGTAAGGACTGACAGTGGAGAGAATTCACTTCACTTACAAAATTGATTAGTTTGGAAACAATCACTTGTGTAATTAAGATAGGTCAGGCCAAGTTTCTTTATAAATAATTCATCAGGAAACTACTCTATAAAAAGCTAGAGAAATGTCACTCCAGGTGCACTCTTTTTCAACTATTTCTGTATAAATCAATTAAGGTGTTTTATTTTGACACCCAGTGTCAGTATTTACAAAACTTGGATAGACAAGTCCATCCCTGCAGCATGCATTTGCAAATAACTTTACTCATTAATGTTTAATTAAGACAGAGGAAAACTGTCCTTGATATTTTGCTGCAATTAGTGCTCTCTATACCCCACTGACTTTCCATGATGAATTACTTTTCAAATGCAAAGTGAAGTGATTAAATAAAGCTGAAGATTCTCTAGCCATTGCACATTGCCCATCCTATGCTTTTAAGTAGATACAAAATGTATTGCTCGGCTGCAGCTGATAACTATTTGGTAAAACTGTTGTAAAACACTATGCTAACCATCTAAATGGGGGAAAAAAAAATTATAATTTAATTCTTAAATTTTTCCCAAACATAAACTCTTCATAGTGGTTTCAGTGTCCCGAAAGTCTTTCTGATTTGGAAAAAATAAATGCCCAAATTCAGATCATATCCTGAAGGGTTCAGCTAATTTTTTATTTTTTTAACCAATAGAGCATACATTCTCCAACTCCTGTTCTAAACTCTTTCACATTTGTGTAACAGTAAACTAAAGGACAATGTTCACATTTACTGGTATAACTGCCATAGAAATGCCTCAACTGTTTGAAAAACTACATTTTAGTTCCACTAGACATTTTGTTTTCAGAAATATTTTTCAGACTGGAAGAGGATAAAAAGCAAATAAAATATTTCAGCAATGAGATCTGCAATATTTCCCTCTAGATGCACTGCAACACAGTCTTTTGAAAACGAAGGTTCCTTCGAAGCACCCTGGTTGCCAGTCTCTGGAGTTGCCCCCGACCCAGGGACCTTGGAGCCCAGACAGCTGCTCACAAAAATTGCCAGGGTGCCCACTCTGCAGTTGGCAACAGTCTGGTCCTTTTTACTGTTTCCATGCAGGGAGCAGTGCTGGTCCTGCCAGACCACAGCTAACTTCAGCCTGCAGCTGTTAAAGCACCCAGCATCACCAGCACCATCGCAGGAGCCCCTGCCAAGCCTCTGACGTCTGCGTCTCGCCTGGCTAAAGAGCTGAGAGCCTGGAGTATCGGGTCTTCAACTCCACAGCTTCCAGCTTAACCGGATACTGAAGACCTAAGCAGAAGAGCTAGCTAATAACCAGACAAGATTGTGGCTAAAACCTTTTCCTTTTCCACAGAATGTTCATAGAAATTAAACCACCTTCACAAAACATTTCAATTTTGATGAAAAAAAAAATTTCTCACTGGATTTCCGTTTTTTTTTTTTTTTTTCTGACTCTAACTAAAAAAAAATTGTTTCTCTCATGACATTTTAGCTTTTCCAGTTCCAGTCCTAGGCAGAGCTTAGAAATATGGAGAAAAATCACACACAAAACTGGGGACAGAGGAAACTGGAGGGACCTCTACCTAAGGCCCACCAAAAGGAAAAGAATGACAGAAATAAAGGAATACACAGAAAACATATAGGGGATTATTTCAGAAACTGGACAATGTGTGCTTTGACCATGCATGGGGCTCAAAGTTCTTCCAGCAGAATGAACACCTAAAACAAGGTCTGAACTTGGAAGAAGGTTTCCATGTAAGAGGATGGATTGCTCCATATGAGAGGTCCTGATGTGTGCCAAGGAGAAGTATCGGGGATTAGTTATTCTTGGGGCAACCTTAATGGCTACAGAGGAGAATGTATCTACTGTGTTGAATACAGTGTGATATAGGCACACATAAACAATATGTTGTTGGAAAAAGCTTAGCTGTGTCAGCAAGCTGCTTAGTCTAGGCTATTTTACCATTTATTATTTTATGGCCAGACTATGTTGGGAATAAAGTACAGCAATAGTGATGATTTCCTGTTCTGACAATTTAAAAAGGTGCTATAGAAATCATAGAGGATAAGAATAGTTCTTCACTCATGGGTCACCCTTTATTTATTAAGACCATCAAACAAGCTCTTTCTGATCTATGCCAGAAACAAACAAACAAACAGAACTCAAACCAAAGACCACCAGAATGCCCATTTGCTGAATTCACAGTATCTCTATGACAGGTTGCCACTATCATACAAAAATTGAACCATCTTTATTGTCTATAGCAGTGTTGAAATACAAGTTTTCCTCTTGCAATAAGATAGAAAGGTTGCACTGTTTAGGGTTGGGAACTATGGATTTAAAGCAGCCTGATTTAAGCAGCTGAATAAACGCTTTCATCTAGGATTTATTTGTGTGGTGAGAGCTTGCCTTGGGCAGGGAAGGTCAAAAGCAGACCTTTGATCTGTTTGGACTATAGCTCTATCCTGTCATAAGCTTAATTTGTTGTAGGGACCATCTCAGGCTTAGGGCTCCTTTACCACGCTGCCCTAATAGGAATAAGCCAAATTCCTACACAGACAGCCCACATACAGACAGCCTCCCACATTTGCCTCTCCTAGCAAAGCACGCAGAATATGTATCCACAGCTGAAGCAGTTGTAGTAGAACAGATCAAACTGATAGGAATTAAAAAATAAGCAAAAAATTTAAAAAAGAAGCAAACAGTTGTTGGAGAAGTACTAGAAACTCTGAGTTAAATGGATAGATAACCAGAGTTCTGAATGCTGTTCTTGTCCAGTAAAGTAAGAATTTATAAGGAACATCTGATCCTATTTTGTGCTCAAGTGCCCTCCTCAACCAAAAGTATATCACTAAAACGAAATATGACTGAAGGCCTCTACACTGAAAAGAACATACAATGCATTGCAGGACTCAGGACACAGCTCTTACATAAGACACCAATATGTGTTTATGCTTTCTTAGGTGTATTTGTTTTTTTTTTTTTTTTCTGAGTGCACATTACAGCATACAGAAATTGATATGCAGCACTTATTTGCAGGCAAGAGGGATCCCAAATGAATAAAAACCCTCATGTTTGTCTTTGTTCCCAAAGTAGCAATATGATTTAATATCCTAGTGAGTCAGTAAACCGGTTCCTTACTCATTGAGAACTAAAAATTTCACCTAATGTCATAAGGCTCTCTGTATTGACATACCCCATACCTTATGAGGTTCACAAAACTAAAAATCTCTATCTGTCAATTTACTTATTTCAGCAGTCTATAGTAGTCAGCACATTTTGGTATGAATCTATGAAGCAGAGTGATTACAAGAAAACTATGAAACATTTATCTTAATTTTTGTACAACTGCGTAAGTGTACTTATAAAGTCATTCTACAGTAGAAACATGCCTAAATCTGCTGTGCCAAGTGCGAGAACAGTATAAATAGCTATGTGCTCTATCTACAATATGCAAATATGACTTTGCTACTGTTCCTGCTATCAGTAAAGGGGATCCGCATCTCCCCTGCCCTATCAGGTGTCAGCTCAGCAACCTAACCACCATGGCTTTTTGGCTGCCTGATCTTCAGGCCCTTTTACTATCTTCCTCTGTGATCAGTCTTAAAACCAGAAAGCCCTAAACTTTGCCAGTGTGGGACTTTTAAATTCCACATATAAATAAGAACTGTCTGTTCTTGTGCCTACTTCCAGTCTCTGCTTATTACCAACGAAAAGGCTGGTAAACATGGTAGTAGTAAACTTTTTTAGTGAGATGCAAATCAAAAACCAGTAATTCTTCCATCTTCCAAATATTGAGCCATACAGAAATAACTTTCCAAAAGTGTCATTTCTCTGAAGAAATTAATTCCTTTATGTAGTCTGTTTTCGTTTTGCTGCCACCCCACCCATCTCCTTCTGTTGATCTGCTTTTCATGGTGAAAGACCTCCCTTCTCATGGAAGGGCAATGCTCATTCTTATTAATTGCTGTTAGTGATTCTCACCCCAGTGTATTCCAATACACGAAGGACACATACTGTCTTGATCCTCACCCTCTCCAATTCTTAAACTAAGTCATTGGATCATTCAGGGGAGAAAAATAAAACTGTGTCTGTGCTGAAAAGTTGTTGGCTATAGTTTGAGCCCCAACATAACTTGCAAAAGCTAAGATATAATAAATCCCTAGGGATATGTGCGTGTGTGGAAATTTGACAGACCCTTAACTGCAGCAGCCCTACTGGATGCCACTTATAATAACAATTCAAAGACCTTGAGCTATCAAACAGATTTACTGATGGAGAACTCTTATCAAAGTTCCTGCTGTTAGTTCTGACAGATTCACCACACATGGCTGCACATGGTTACACTCGCATTCACTTGAGCGTACAAGAAATGTCTATTCCTAAGCCTCTAGGACTTTGCAATAGTAATGTTTTAATTGCAAAGATGCTGAAGAGTGACTAATACCTAATGGTGAAAGTTTTCTCATGGTATGGAGCCTTTTCTCCGATTTGAAAAGCAAGTTGAAATCCTACTGTATATTTAAAGACTCTCTCCAACAACCCTGTACAGGATAAGGGGCTTGGCAGCACAGAAATACTTTTCCCCTTTGATGTAGGTCTTTGCACTTCTGGGATTTGATTTCACTTGTACGTACAATCGGATGGATGGTGAACTAGTAATGAATCATATCAACCAGCACTTCAAGGGAGAGCTTGCCACTGCTTGAAGCAGATACAACTGCAGTTATGCTGGCGAACTGTCTGGGACAATCTAAGTCAAAGTACTTTCTCCAAAACCGTAATTATTAAGCAAAAGAGTAGCCAATTCAGTGCTACATCAGCAGAAAATTCTGCCATCCTTATTTGGTAGGATGTTTCATTCACTTTGAGCAACTGTGAAGAAAAAAATCATATATAATACTGAAATTTAGCTCGTGAGTATTAACAGAATTGTGCACTGAAGTAACATGTCAGAGAAGAGTAAGTATAGGCACTAGACATCCAATGTAGTCAGTGGAGATATACTACTTCAGAGAACAATCCAGAGCACCCTGAAGCAGATTTCTACTTTTACCTGCCTCTTGAAAAAGCATCTCTCCACTAGCTACATTGTGATTGGGATTTTTTTTTCATGATTTATGAAAATAATAATTAAAAGCAGAAAAAATTAATGAGTTCAGTACTGAGAGGGTGACTTACAGTCTCTTAAAAATACAAGCCTTGAGAGCTGTCCACACAGCTATTAAGAGGTCTCTCTTCCCATACCTCATGGGATGACTTTCCCTAAAACAATGAGATATAAAACAAGAATACACATGTATACATCACTTGGAAAGCATAGATGTAACTGCAGTAAGCCAAAAAAAAAAAAGTGCGGGGGGAGCAAAAGCTGAGAATTCACCTGCTTGGGATCAGGAACTAAGTAACATTTTCTGAGGCCTCCTGCAAATGATTCAGTAATCAAAGTATTGGCTCATGGAGCATGAATTTCTTTCTGGTTTTGACTAGAAATCCACTCAGACAAGGTTTTGGGGAGCTTTCCACCTCCTCATTACATACTAGAACAAACATATATGCAGTTTCTTTCTGACTCCATGAAACCTTAAGGTTTTATGTAAACTGAATATCTACAGCACAAGACAATGGGCACTGAGTGGGGATACCATGAATCTAGGTTAACACCCTATTTTCGTCTCAGGCACTGATACGTGATCAGTTCAGGCACTCAGAGAGCTCAACTCAGGAACTTAGGCTCTCCAACGTGATCCAGGTGATTATATCACAATTTTAATATTAAACCACTGGGTTAGCTGTTTGTATCATCTCCACCTCTTTATGGACACCTTCGGAAAATATAATCTGATCAGAAACAGATAATGAATACTAATTGTCTGGATAAAACAAAATTATTATTCCCAGATAGCAAAACAGGTTAGAACTCTCAGATAAAGTAAATATTGCCATTGAACTTCAGAAACATACATTCTATTTATTTCCTATAAGTAAGCAGAATTTCTTTCTAATACTTCAAAACAAATAACTAGATATCTAAGTAAAGTATGCATTTTGTTAAAAATCAACTATTGCTCCTTTTAATTGTTCAAAGACCTTTCAGTGAATGTGCATTTCAAACCATTTATCCTTATAAGCGCTAAAACACAAAGCATTTATAAGACCTAACCCAGTTGAAGAATACAAGTGGAGCTGTATTTTCTTTGTGAATCACATTTCCATGAAACAACAAACAGCTGTAGAGATGCTAAAACCAAAAATAAATTTGCATCAAGTGAAAACTCAGTTAAAATTCTCATTGTATGGCTGGTGAACCAAGAAATAGGCAAGTGCCCTGCCCAGGTTATACGCAGCCTTTGGTGGGACTGCGTACCAAGTTCAGATCTCCTGAGTTCCATATTCTTAAATGAAAGACCTCTCTTATTTTTGAAGCAGCACATCTTGGAAATTAAAGCCTCATCTCTCAGATATTTTCCTTGTCCCATACCTAAGTTATTTTCAGGGTTTTTTCCCCTTATTTTTGCTATTACGAGAAGAAACACTTCAGAGAGAGTAAAGTCTATTCACTAAGATCCTGATGCCTGTGACAATTTCGACAAGTTGATTTTTTGAATACTCTGAATGAAGCACTTGTTTTGGCTGGTATTTATTTTTATGTTTTCTATTAATAGACTATCTTTCAACCAATTTGTCTTTCAAGATTCTGCATATTTGTGCCTTTTAAATGTCTTTCACTGTCAGAAACGTTTTGACCGACACACAGCCACTGTCTAACAAACAACAGAATTCTGTCTCAAGGTGTCATGCTTTTCTTCTTACTGAAAATCCACACAAGGATTTGATCAGTGGTTCTCATTTATAGGAAAGATTTTTGGAACTCATTATTAAAAATTGTATGCATATTTTATGGAGATTTTCCTCTGTTTCATTTTGTAACTCCAAGCAGAAACAGGCTGAACTGCTTCAGAAATAAAGTGAACATGAAGGAAATCCTTTCAAATCTATTCAGTACATTCAAATCCATTAGGCAGAACAGCTCTCACTTGAAAAAAGAATTTAAAATTAAAAAAGACTACTCAGAGAAATATATTGAAACACTAAGCATCATGACTTCACCCCTTGCAACTATCTCCTATCAAGCCCTTAATCTACATTTCTCTTAGTACAATATAAATTTTATTATCTGTGATCTTATATATCAAGTATCTTTAGATTACTTTCTTGATTATGACTATTATGAAGACTTTCTTCCTGAATATTAGCAAATTGTTAAAAAAGCACAAACCCTTTCTTCAGAGAATTCCTGGTTTTTCCCCTTGTAAACTGAAATCCCTGAACAAATGGTTTTAGGGCATTCTGATGTAACTGCTATGTAGTACCATATTGGCTTACTTCTGCCTGAGGGTCTCATGTCATTAGCCTGTGCTCCTCTTTCCCTTTACTAAGAGCTACTGCTTGGCTCGTTCCTGCCTTTTTAATTGTGCAGCCTCTTTCTGCAGTTCCCAGAATCTGCTCAAGGCTAATACCCTCAGATAAGCACAGTAGCAAAATAGTTCCAATGGGCACCCTTAAAACTTGCCTTTTACTTCTCAGTAAGACATAACCAGTTACTGGTGTTGCTCATTAAAAGTACAAGGAATATCTCCTCATTATGGCTACAGCTTACCTAACATTGAATAGGTAAAAGGAAACTTTGCAAGAACTCCCACTGGATTTTAACTGAAATAGTAAAATTAAACTTGTCACTACAACCATACCCAAACTTTCTTACTTTCCCGTTTGAACTGGTTCTTCATCCATCACTTGAGGACAAAAATATTTACATAAATATTTTAGCACAAACCTGTTAATTACTTATGTTAATGACCATATTTATTCCTTGAAGTTATTATAACTCTTAACTGGTTTCCTACTGAATCACTGCATGGCTTGTTGCCATTAGTCAGTTTAACATCTCATCACTGCACAGGAGTGAAATAGTGAGTATCTTCTTCCCTTCATACTTCAGGTTGATTTATTGAATAAACATATACATAATGTTTATTTGACATTATGAGTAGTCACAATTATCACTGCTTTGCAGCTCAAAATAATTGTCAGCAATGAATAATAGTCAAGATGTATTGCATTTCTGTCCTGAGGGGCTGTCAGAAACATTGTTCAGTCACATATATTGTTTAATTTGGTAGGTACTCACTATTTAAAATGAAATAAAAAATGGCAAATGCATTTAAGATTGCTGCAGACTCTTAAAAGTTGAGACTTTCGGTCATGTGTTTGCACACCTACCCCATTACAATCCTCCTGTCAAGTCCACAAAGAACCTTTGCAATGCAGAATAGACCTGAATGTCTTAGTTACCTGTATGCTGTTTGTAAAACAGAACGCACCACAGACTGGAAAGCTAATTCCCCTCTTTATCCATGCATTAGCTGGGACAAGGCATGGGGAACCATTCTGCACAACAGGGACCACGCATTCTTTCTTGCTTAGGAAGACTACTAGTGTTGAAAGTGAGAAGCAGAACCTTAAGCCTGGCTTTTCTAGTATGGGTTCTGATCCAATTCTTGGATAGCATTTAAAGGAAACTATAGATCATCCACTCACAGCAGACATATCCCTCTTTCCCCCACCATCCTTCAGATTCCCCAGACTTCTGAATTGGATGCTAATCAACTCAATTTCCAAGCAGATGCAATGTTTTGATGGAAATTGCTTAAGCAGGAGAAAAGACTACCCCTTTAGGTAAGACGTTGGTGGATTTGGGCTGTTTGGTTTTTTATTTTATTCAAAATCAGAAGACAGTGGCCACTGTCTTTGAAGAGGGAATGTCTCTCTCATCCCACATTTCCTGGGAGATGTCACAGCTGTGACAAGGAGGGGTTTATAGTGCCACAGTTCGGTGCCTTCATAATTTATTCTCTCTGATTTTATGCTCTTTTAGTCTCCTGCTCAACCATCCACTAACAAGCAGTGATATTAGCCAATAAATCAAAGACGTCTGCTTGTCACCACCAGATGCTTGGTCACATTGCAGCCGATTATGAGACGTACAAAAGGACAATTTCATGTAGAGAGCTCCGTGGAGGTGTTCCACTGATATTCTGTTTGATAGGAGACCAGCGTGAGGTGAATGTAGTATAACTCAGTAACTTTTATGCCTCTTGGCAATGGAAAACTAAGCTGAAATAAAACTGGGAAGTAAATTAGGACCTCATCTTTATGACTATGCCATTTATGATCCTGCATCTATTCCTCCAATACGCTGACACAAGTTAGCATAAAAATAAATCTTTTAATTTGCCCATCTTGCACTGTGCTGGGCACAGGAAAAGCAGCTGCTTTAATTTTCACGAAGGGCAGAAGAGGTACTTAATATCAATTGTTACAAAGCGCATCAATTTTTCATGTGGCAGTCTTGCAAAAAAATAATCCATTAGCCTTATCAGTCAAATGTACAACTAACATGCCCAGTGCAAAGATACTCTTTGATCTCTCTTTTTCTGTCTAATTTATTATAACAAACACCATTAATGACAAGAGCCAGGGACTATTCTGCAGAATGGAGGAGGAGAGCTAAACTCTTTTGCAGCAACACTACTGTAGCTTTCTTCTCAAACTTAAATACTATAATCTAATACTATACTGTAATACTAACTGACAAAAGATTACGGATTATTCCAATGTGCTATAAAGAAAATCCATAGGAAAAAACAGACAGTTTGCCAACTCAAAACTGAGTATCTCTGGATACATGGAAACAGTCCTAAAATGAAGCACAACATTTGCCGATTCGCTCTCTGAAGAGGAACCCCTCTCCAAGACCTAAGAGGCTGCATGGCTCTATACTCCTGGTCACCAGCTGAGAGAAGATTCAACTAGGTTTTCTATACGTCATCATGCTGCTTTTTAGTAGTTCAAACTTCATAAAGTTTAATCTTTATAAAGTTACCTGTCTTTTCCACAGGCATCTTTGACAGGCACAATGTGGATGTTACCAGGGTGTCACCACACTACTGCTTTTTACTCACTCATCCTCATATTTTAAAATATCAGTAGCTTTAAAAGGGGACAAATCTGAGCACTGCTCAGGCAGGTTCAGCTTTACAGTCCTCTCTTGTATTCTGGTTCAATTTCTGCCCCTGCAAATCTCAGATTTGGATGTCTGAGAATTTCCTTTACTGAACATGGATTTAGCCTCAGGTCATCCTAATTCTGAGCAGTACAGTCATGAGGACAATGACATCTAGAAGAGAATTTGTGTTGTGATGTTAACACAAGAAGCCCAACCAGCAATTGGCATTCAGTTAATTGGGACACTAACTACCATACGTGGTTATTCAGTAGCTAGAAAATGTGAGCTTATGAAAGAAGTGGTATTAAAATATATATATTCAATATTCTAATGAATCATGTTTCAAACACAGCTCCAGCCAGAAGCATTTCATAATGAAATGACAGCTTTATCAGTAGCATGGCATAAATTCTCACTATAGTGACACTAGACAAAAAATTTCTATTCGATTCCCTGGTAGTACATGATTGACAGGTACCTTTTGTTTTAAGAAGCACTTACCTATGGCAGTTATCTTCCTATCTCATTGCCTGCAGTAGATTTACAGGTCAAGGCAAATGACCTACAGGAAGAGAAGAGCAAAATTATGCACAAGGCATAACATCAGGAAGGAAAAGCAGTAGTGTGCTTGACTGTTTTACACAAAGTAAAGCAGATAGTACAGAAAACTGCCAGGGTTCAGCTTTAGGTTTGATACGTCATCTGGTACAGTCCCCAAATGTTAGATATGAGCTATTCTGCACTGCTTTATATGGGTGAATTCTTCTAGAACTTACCATTAACAATGAGCCTCAAACCCTACTTTTTCATCTAGTGTTTCCAGCAGATTTGAGGAATGTTAGAGAAGCACCCAGGAATTACACCCTATGTCCTATTAGGATCATGGTGTATGAAGCACATGAAAGAATAACTTTCTATTAAACCCCTACTACTTTCATTACAGAACAAGAGACATAGACCTACAGATCTTCCGCCAAGCATTCCCCAAACGCAGCTCCTCTGGCACACTCCCTTTCAAAACTGAAAAGACTTCCTTCTGCTATTGAATGCTAGAGTTACAGCCTCTAAGTAACCTTTTGATTTCCAGGTATACCCTTAGGGATATACATCTGGAGATACTTAGATGGAAAATTGCAATTAACAGCTGTTTGCTGGATAGCCCAACCTCTACACTCTTTTCTGAGAAGTATTCTCTCTCCCTTCAACCATATTAGACAAACACCTAGCTTACACTGAATTCCTTAATTTAAAATATGACTGCATCCACTCCTCTTTTTCCTGATAGTAGTTGTCAGAAGAATTTACAGGAAAACATTTAAGACTATAAAGCTCAGTCCATATTATAATGTATGATTCAAAATAATGAGCTAGTTTTAACGTGACTGATCAATTTTGATGCTTTAACACAGTCACAAAGCAAAAAACCTTTGGAAGTAGTGTCAGAACAACAGTGCTTAATGTTGGTAAGATAAAAAACTGTAGTACAAAAGAAAGCACTGATACACAGCATCAGGTGCAATACATGTGACAAAAAATTGTCTTCTTAAGAGTGAAAGGAATAGACACCTATAGAATGGGCTTAAGCATCTGTCACCTTTTTATGAAAATTGAAGAAATTTCTCAAGTACCTTGTTCCTAAAGCCTGAGATGTACACTACAAATTAATCGTCAGGGGGAATTATGTTCTTACAAATCTTGAACTTTTGAATAAGATGAAGGTGGATGTGAGTTCACCCTTTTACAACCAGTCATAAACTACGGAAGTGTAACCAATATGCAAAGAATAGAGTGGTCCCCTGCCATGCCCAGCCAAGAAGCCTTAAATGTGGCTATCCTGGACTAAAACCTACTCCTGGTTATACTAACAAGAAACTCAGCCCAGTGCATTCAGTGGAGTAGCCTGGCAGGCAAACTGGAGATACTCTCAGAAATGTGTGTTTTTATTTATGACTTTTAAAATTACATGTTTACATTAAACATAAGTTTTCATGACATTTTTTATCAAGAGAATATTTTAAGAAAAAGTGAGAGCAGTTTCACAAGTTACTTTTTTCTGAAACTATGCTTTTCAGAATTAACAACTGATGTACAAGTTCATCGGAAAATGTTTATAAAAACAGATAGGTTGGTTTTATTCCTCTCGGTATGTCTGACAGCTCTGTCAGTAATTTGAGTACAGTCTTTCCAAAATAATAATTCTCAACATTTTTGCAAAAGTACTAGTAGTCTCCTTTGAGAAAAGGAAACAAGAATTTTTTTTTTTTAATTCTTGTTTGCTGAAATTAGGACCCTTTTCATAAAGATAAAAAGCCCTTTTGAAAAGTCTAGTTCTCCACATAAAAAGTACAAATATGCTTGCTTATTAAGTACATGAATAGCTTCAATGAACTACATGGGACAGCAGCTATATTTAAAGTTAATCATATGTATGAGTCATTAAGTAGAAAGGGCCAAGATCTAATGAGAACTGTGATAAAGGTCTCTTTTTTTCCCCATGGCCTGGGATTTCCATTGCTACGTTGAGTTAAGGAAAATTTGGTTTTGGTAGGAGCTAAAGTATGCTTCAAAGCATCTCAATTTTAGCTTTTTCAGAAAACACTGCTTAAAATTGCGATGTTGTTTGTAAGCAAAGCACTTGGAATTAAATATGATCCATCAAGGTAATAGTAGAATTCAGCGTGGGTTACTTGAATAGGTCCTGATACCCTGAAAATTAGTCTTTAAGTAGGCAACCAGTTGTGCAGATTTCAATTGACCTATTCATGCTTGAACTTAAGCATATGGCCAAAGTGACTGCAGTAGCAGGATCCGCAAAAGTTGAAGAATTAACTTGAAAGAAGACTTACAAAGAATGGATCATGAACATGTCCTCCTGCTGCATGGTGGGTGCACTGCCAATAATTAGAGACAAAAGATAGGATTCTGTGACTTTAAAACAGTGACCAAATAAGGTTATTGTAAAATAAATCAGAGAAGTGAGGTGGTTTAATGGCTTTTTAATGATCCTAATGTTTTCAATTTTAATGAGTCCTTTTACATCAGCTTTAATCATTTTATGAGACTGAAAAATGGCTGCATTAGTTTGGTTTTCTGTTCAATCTCCCCACAAGCCATTACGGAGGAGTGGCTAATGGGAGTCAACTTTCATAAGTGGAAGCCTAGACAGTGGAATAACTGCTAAATTTATTTGGGAAAATGATACATTAACTACCAATATAGTAAATGATAATTTTTTCTAAAGATCGAAGGAAACATATTTTATTGCAGTCCAGGTAAGAAATAACTGAAAAGAATTAACTACTGTATACTCATTAATACTGTAAAAGTAAATTAAATCTTTTCAGTATTATGTACATTTAATGTAAGTAACTTTAAGGATTAAAAATTAATACAAGTTGTTTCATCTTTTAAAATTCACACGTAATATAATTTCATGTCATACAAGAATCTTTCAAAATAGATCATCTACAGTAGTTCAGCAGGATATCTCTCTTCTATGCAGCTTTAGTAGGTTTGCTTGAAGCCTCGTTTCCCCTCCAGGGAAGTGCTTCTATGGCAGACAGCAGAGTGCAACCGCTGCGATGTGGATACATATGGACAAAAAGCAGGGAGGAGGAGCCAAAATCCTAAACTGCCCAAGCTGTTTGTTTTAGCAATGTGCTCACAGGCAGCCTGTTGGATTTAGTAGTGGCAGCTGAAGGCACAGATGCCCTCCCCTGGTTACCCTATGGCAGCCGAGCACACACTCCATTCTGCCAGCTAGTCTGCAAAAATAGGTCTCTATGGCAGCTTAGATCTAGACAGTGACATCTTCATTCATCATGGCATGAGAGCTTAGGACACTCCTAAAGCTCTGCGGAATGGATTGATACAAGATTACTCTGAGCTCAACTTTCTTCCTATATCCTCATTCTCCAATTTTGACCGACAAATAAATCCTGGTTCTGCTAAACTTTTTTTCTATATTTGGTTATAGAGATTTCAACAAAAAGCAATATTTCAGATGGATTATGCATTACTGTTGGAAAATAGTTTCAAATTCTTAACATATTAACTTTACCATTATTTGCTGATACCTTTTGTCTGAGGTAAAATGAAATTTCAATCGCATACAAGATGTTTAAATTCTGCTCTCAGGTAAAAGAACCCCACAGTTATATTGGAGTCAAACTAGTAGTAAAACTAACTATCTCTCCCAAAAGCTCCATTCTGCATCTCTCGTGTATTGAATCCTCACTTAAGATGAGAGTTTATTTCAGTAAGGGCAGCAGCATCAAGTCAAACTTTTTTTTAGTTTCTATTTATAACATGATAGATATAAACTGTCACTATTATTATTGGTTGATTGGGACCCTCTTCACTAGACAAACTGTTGAAACCAGACCGAAACCAAATTCAAGTCATGATGTTAAGGATCAAGGCTGGGGTAGGGAGGAAGGGGCAGGCGAAGGAAGATATATCTCACCGCATACTGTGAGATCTTTCCAGATCCCAGAATAACTTGTAGAGCATGATACTGCTATTAAAAGGTTGCACGGCTAACAAGCATGCCTAAGATCTAACACATGGTAAAAGACAGTACATATTTAATTTCCTAGTAATTCCTGTCCCATGCATCATCATAGGGATGTTTCTCAAGTAAACAAACCAGGAAATCCTTTTAAAATGAGATTGTTTTAAAAAAAAGAAGATGCTCTAGACTCAGTTTACCCAAGAGAAGAGAAGCTAATTAATCTAGGGGCTATACAAGCTAACCTAGCTTTGTCAGGGCAGCTATCCAGTAAAAGGACTGCTACGCTCAAGCTGAGAGAGATGCTTGTTACCTACAGTTTCTCTGGGGAGAGCTTGACCTCCAGAGATGACTAAAAGGCTTGTTGTACCAGCACTGCTCATGAAAAGGACTGTTGGAAGTATTCTTGCTAGAAATCTCTTTTCCTACAGGTTCATAATTTGGAATGCAGATTAAAAGAGTAACAATAAATAAATAAAGAGAAAGACAGAGTATAAACCTGCAAAGTAAAAGGTGAACAAAAACAACACACACGAAATCTGAATGAATAACACATACAAATTTAGGTGACACTTCTGAAGCAGCATGTAAGAGAGTAAACAATAGATGGTTTTATATGAATGTTTGACTGAGATACTGTAAAATTATCCCCAGGTAAAAAAAGGTGTTATGATACACATTAAGAAGCTGTGAATGCGGTTTAGCTGTGACTGGACAAGACTGACATTGTAATTTCACCTGGTATGAGAAGACATAATGAATACCCAAGGTAGTTCAGTACAGAATCATATAGCAAAATTAACTGTTGCAATAATTTTTCTTAATTCAAACATTCTATCATGAGTGATTGCTTTTCCTGATCTTCCTGCTTTAAAAGAATAACTCATAGCCTGTATTTTCCTATTATTACAAGGATATTGTATTGTAGCTTGTCTCAGAATAAACTTCCACCTTATTTGTGCCAAAGATGTTTACTTGTTTCTCAGCTCAGCACACCACTTTTTTTCCCCATCTCCCAGTTAGTTTCAGAGTAGATTAGGTTTATGAGTTTTCTGACCTAGTGTTGTGCCCTTTTCCCTGCTCACCTGCATACCACACATATTCATGTCCTGCATATAAAAATATACCAGTACCAATTATTGCCATATGCCAATCATTTAATGTACTCCAGTGAGAAAAGTTTGGAGCCATTAACTACTTTGGTTGTCAGAGGTCCTTTAGCAACAGAACAGCTGCAGTTTCTCTCCCCTTTACATTATTCTATGCAAGAGGTAAATTTTCCTTTCTCAACATAGTTTTTTGTTAATATGCAGAAATAGAAATCTTTCCCTTTCTTTTTACTGCTCCCACAATTTTATGGAGTCAATCACCACAGGTGAAACCTCTTCAGCTTCTACACATCAAACTGGGCAGTGTCACAAAAATGATAGTTCCAACAGGAGGAATCATGTCCTACAATTATTTCATGTGACCATCTGCTCTCTTTTCCCCCCCATCATTCTTTAGAGAATGAAGCTACCAATTCCCGTCCTTGCCCCAATTATTTTCTTTCAAACAGAAATGAATGGTGGAGAGTAGATACCAGAATACCTGTCCTAATGCCCTACCTATGGTTACCTAAAAAGCAGAGTAGGAAGAGAATTTCTAGAATGCCAAAACAGGTTTGAGGACACTAATATTATGATGCTCACTTCATTTCTTTCTGTTGATTTCTGGGTTTGGAACTGTTAAAGTTCATGATTTCAAACTTTTCTAGCATAAGCACAGATCTCAAGTGTTTTCTTACTCCAGTGAAAAACTGTAGTTACATGACCTCAAGTATTGCAAGTTCTACAATAAAATAACGAATGGACAAATAGTAACATTTTGGAGGTTTTGTTACTGTTAGTAGCAGCAGTATTCTCAATCACTCCAATGTAGGAAATGCTCTTCTGATAAGGAAATCATTGAGAAATTCTTGTCCTGGACACTGTCATGAAATTTCATCCAATAAATATCATTCTCCTTATATGCTCGTATTGCATTATTTTTACAAAGCAGGAAAACATAGTTTGGGTTGCTTCTACGTTTCTGTATTCACTTATCAAAGCACTATCAACATCAGTCAAAAAAGTTAACTAATACAGAAAATTTCAAGGAAAAAAAAAATAATCAAACTAATATTTATGTGCATACTTGGGAGATATCAGAATCAATGTGTTTCTCTTTGAAGAATGTTTATGAGAATTACAACATGTACACATTCATCCAGTTGTTAAAATTTCCGGCATAGTACATTAAATTCAGTTTTCATTACCTCTAAAAAAATAATGCTTCTAAAAAATGCACTTCCAACTACACAGTGACCCCCACAACCACTTTTTTGGTGCAGTAGTCAAGGCCTAATTCATTAGTAACAGGAAATAAATAAAACCAGTTCTATACTAGAGCTGTCAGTATCCTAGTGAAAAATACTAGGCTTTGTTATAGAGAAATCAGTCTGAAAGTTGCCAGCTGGAGGGATCAGTGAATATGAACTGACAGCCCTGTATAAGCCTTACTGGAAGCAAAGAGAGCCCAGGGATGAAAAGGACAGTCTTCAAACATGTGGAACGGCCTTAGGAAGAAATGTGGGAAGCAAATCAATCAGAAAAACTTATGGGAATCGTGGGTTTAGCAGAAATACTGAAGAAACAGAATGAGGAAGATACGGGGGAAACTTTGCTTCAGTGAGAACGGAAAAGAACAGATCTTATCCAGAGCGATAAAGACTTGGCTGTCTGGAGCATCGGGATGCGAGCAGCTCTTTCTGTGTGCTGCAAGTGCAGACTTACAGAGTTTTCAAAGAACAGACCCTTCAGAAATAGCAGAGCCCACTGGAAAGTGTAGCTGCTATCAGTTAGTCCTCTCCTATTCATGTGAGCGATCTCAAAGATTAATTTGAAACCAATTTTCTCACTTTATTAAGATCCTTAAGGTGAGATGGTTTGGCCCCCAATCAGTTTTTCATTGAGAAGACACATCAAACACTGAGTTGCGGATTTAGAACTGGTCGTGAAATTACATTAAAACTTGGAGATAACAACAGACTTCAGGGGATGAGACAATGCATTTTAATAGTGATGACTTTATTCCATTAATTGACTTGCTAAGTAATTGACTTAAGTAATTTCTGCATTTCTCAGTTTCAAGAGTAAGCATTTCCAAGAATCTAAACATGTGAAACATCTTTTGTGATTGCATGTTGAATTTTAAACTGCTAGTAGAAGAAAAACAAAACACAAAAAAACCTGCACAAACACTTAATCCCCTGCCATGGCCTCGCAAAATAATTCATAAATCTTATAAGCCAATGTATTTCAAAAGGACTAAAAAGTAATTGTCAGGAAAAAACATTTTGATCTATATTGTTAATTTCTTGAATCATTGTGAGATCTTAGCTATTACTATTCTTAGCTTTTACTAACAGAAATCCATGGAACCTATGCACTCTTTTTATCTTATATGTTATCCCAGATACCTCATTCCACTGTGAAAATCAGAAAGTATTATCTTCATAGTTCTATATTCACAAAAATCTTCAGTGATTTTATGATATGCCCCAAAATGTTTAGGCACGTCTTATTATCAGAGTACTGCATATACCCTCTTTCTTTTTTACAGGAAGAAAATACAAATTCAGTGTTCCTAAGATGATATTTGTATAAGTACTCTTGTTCATCTAAGTGCTATCTCAGTTGGACTGAAATCATGGACGAATTAAAATACACAATTCTCCATCTGCTTTTCATACATTAATATCTCATTTCTGAGGATACAGAAAGTATAGGAAAGCTAATAGCTTATTTATTTGACTTAATTTTGAATATTTGGAATATACGCTAATTCTCTGAAAGAAGGGAATATTCTGGACAAATGCCTCAACAAATAAAACTGTAATGAAGAAACTGGCTCACATTTTAGCAAGAATGGTCATAAAACACAGACCTAAGAAACTAATGCAATCACTGAGAACTCTGCAAGGGAATTTCTCTAAGGGACTGAAAACAAGCAGGCCCATTCTAGCTCTAATTACCAAATGCATCATCATCTTTTTTACAAGCTTAGGAAACCTCAAATCAGATTTCTTCTGGAAACTCTGTTTTCTGCCAAAACAAATAATGACAGGTAAAAAGAAAATCTTGTCTTAAAGGTGAGTGGCAGTATATTGCCTTTGATTTTACATACAGTTACATAGATCTGTTATCTACATGTGCTCAAAGCAGGCATCAGCAAATATAATTACATCATCAAATGTAGATAGCTAGGTAATGCTCTCATTGAACTATTGAACCCAATTCAGTCATGTACCCAGATACATTTGCAGTTTTCATACATTGGTTTCTTCTTTATTTGTGTGGCATTACTCTATTTAGTTGCATCTTCTGCTTTAATGTTTATTACTTCATTTTCAAAACCTCTTTAACCCAAACCACTGGGTTTAGTGCCACAAATGGAATTATTTTTGACATATCCTGCAGGATCTACAGCAGAAAAAAAAAATTAATCATATCCGCAGAGATCTTAAGCCACCAAATACATTTTGCCAACAGTCTCACTTAGAAGTCCAAAATTTGCATTCTGTATTTACTAGTATTGACTTAAAATGTATTGTTCTGCAAACAATCCTGGCTATAAGCTCATTCAGATAAAGTATTCCTGAAAAAGAATCCAAAACAGACAACAAAACGAATTCTGTTTTATTTCATTATTCATTTCTACCTAACATTCACAGATTTTTTTATTGTTGTCAACTTTTAAACATGATGTGATATAAGTAACAGTTCCTTCCTTGTGGAACAAAAAATGAGGACTCAAAAACGGCCATGGTTATGTCATCGTCATATGCATCTCTCTCCATCCAAAATAAGAAATAAAATTCTGCACGATAGCATACTAGCCTCTCTTATCTTCCACCAAAACACACCCATCTGTGAGTATAGGAGTGCTTGTATGGAGATGTGTAAATGCTTTTTGGTAGGCATGGAAATGAGCTTGTTAGGGCCAAATGGGAATATATGGGAATCATTTTATGTACTCTTATAGACGATTTGACAGTTCAACACTTACTAGTATTTAAATGATTAGTGGTGGTGATTTAAAGTAATCTAGCAGTAAATGTCTAAATAACTGTAAATAACTAAAAATGGAAAAACTTAAATGTAAACACGACTGAAGAGCCTATTCTCACCAGGACGTTCTTGTATTCAGCTTCAGTTTCCTACACCAGAAAAGAGAAATTGAGCAGTTACAGATATAGCAGATTTTCCACTATACCATTTCATTACTGTGCTATTGCAATATTATTGACCTAGTCCCTTATGCACTGCATACAGGAAGCTAAGACAAGTTCTCAAAATGATTTTGCTAATGGACCAGGGTCTCAAAATCTGTGAAATGCAATCACCTCATCAATCATTCACAAACATTATTATTTTTTATATCTTCTGTAATAGGAAACGAGAGGCTAGATTCTAAAACTACATATCCCTCCTTCTTTTCTGCCTAGTACAGCATTAACAAGCACTAACAAATGGCACGCCAGCATCTTCTGAACCAGTGACACAAGTGCAGTGATAAGCCATATAAAATATTCATAACTGGAACTTTAGATGTAGGCAGATGCACAACAACAGCATACAAGCTTTGTCAGGGATCGCTGAGAGATTGAAAGCATACTTAAAGGATTTATTAAAGCAATCAGAAGAAGCCTCTACTCAGTCACCATGATTGCAAGGAGTTTATGGCCATGTATTTAATCTTCTTGCTCTGTAATAGATAAGTTATGCTTTCTTGTGATTTGTGCACAAAGAGGTTTTTTTCAATCTTTTTTAGCACTAGGAAGAACAGAAGTACCATTTCTGCCTTGCTAAGCGAAGCATTAATAGGAATGTCAGCAGCAAGATGGAACATGTAATAAATATTAAGGTTTAACATTATAAAGATTTATACTACAGAGAATATGGTCCTAGATTATGAGATAAGATTATTATCTTTTGTTATGTGAAATGATAGGAAAAATGGTTTGATGACAGGGATTTCTTTTTGCAGCATTATATTCAGAGAGATCTGAGTTTGACAAAAAAAATAGGGAGTACGTACCAATCTTAAATGGTTGGCTTAACAATAATTAACCTAACAGAACACCGGGAACAATAGAAATTGCTAACACACATCAGTTCATCACTTACAGACAAGTGCATTAACAAAGGGGTTTTTTTTAGTTCGTAAAAAAATAATCTTGTTTCTAAGGTCAACTAGCAAACAGGAAAACTTATCTAAGGGAGGGGAAAAAGCAATTGCAAATTGAAACAAAAGAACAGAAGCAGAAAACTATACCAAAACATATATGTATACATATACAGAGAGCTTACATTTATGTATATAAAAACTTGCATTATCTCTACAAGATGGTTGACTATATTCTTATTTTGATGCTGACCATTTATAAGCATTGAAGAGCTGAGCTTGTTAACATAGCCAAACAGGTGGAAGAATATACTTTTTTCTATTATTTTGACTTACTGCCTACAGCTTCTTGTAGTTTGCATTGACCTTTCCTTAAGGAAGCCTTAGAAACATTAGCTGCACTCTGGAGCTATTCAAAATATTTCACATGCAGAACAGAGCTGACAGACCTTGGCTCCCCTGCTGAGTTTGCAAGAACTATTGAAAAACTCTTTTCTTATTTTGGATCATTTTTCTCTTCAACAAAATCAGTGTGCAATACCACTATGCACACAAGCAGCTTTAAAGGGTTCTATGGTAGAAAGAAAAAAGCATTGCTTCATCTTAGAGGCAAAACTACAAGGAATACAGGATTTGTTACGATAACTGTTATCACCTTAGGTTTCTTCTTTTCTTAATCTGGTGAACAGGCCTAGTTTCCCATTCTCAGTGGAAATTGTTAGCAAACTTTTCTTTCATTTTTATTTCCAAATATGCACATGAGTCTTGCATGGTTAACATAAGAGAAGGGACCTTCCTCACGCATGCAAGAGCTTTTCAGCAGGTACTGTAAAAGATGCCAATTTGCCAAAGATTTGTCCACTGTTTTTGCCCAGAACAAGGACATAGAAAATAAATTTAACTGCTTAAACACACTCTGGAGACTTTTTCCTCATCTCATGAACTCCAGCCCAATTTAATCTTGATCTAATGAGATCACATGAGTTGCCAATAGCGGATTTGGCATTCGTCTTTCACTCCCATTTCTTACTGTGCTACAACTTTGTTACAACACAAAGGAAGAAAGGTCTACTGGCTTGATCAAAGGAGGATGTCACATACTTGCTGAATTGGGCACTTCTTCAAAACCAGGTCTTGCACAGAATTCTTACTCTTTTCTCTGAAGATTTCACCAGTGGCATACACACTTCCATACAGGGTAATTTTAAGTATTTTACTATACATACTATATAATAGTTCTAAATGCTGTAACGAGTCTGAAATCTCCCTAGGCATTTAGTATCGTGAGAAAAATCAAACCAACTCTTGTGAAAAAATTAAAGAACATAGTCATTAACTGTGTTCTGCTGCATTTTTGTTCATGCTTATTTATTCACACTAAAACTCAGCTGCTAAAATATTTTGCAATGTAGCATTTTTTTTCCTGTGACAAAACTTTAGAAGAACATACAGATTAGTCAATAGGACCTCTCTCTGAGTTTCTCTGCTGGCCCCAAGACTTTACAGTGTGTTCATACATGTTATGTACATGAGTATTAGATGTGCATAACCATTTTGTGTTCCTTTTCTTTCAGTCAGAAACAAAAACAATCTCTTTCCTACCCACTTCTATTCTCTTCTGGAAGAAAAAAAGTAGTCTCTTAGGAATTCCAAGATCTTAGCAACAAAGAATTTGCATTTACTTTACATCCTGTTCCAACAGCAACAGAATGCACAGTGCACAACAAGGGGAATGAGGATATGAAATTTTAGTTTGAAAATGCTTCTAATTTTATTACAGCTATACGAATATCCATGGTTTCTAATCATGCAGCGCGGATCCGTTGTTTTGGTTTGTCTGGATTCAAAACCCATAATTTTGTTCTAAACTTTGAAACAGAATAAAACAAATTCAAAGAGCAAGTCAGACACAGTCCAAGAACTTCATAGCCTCCTCCTCAAAGTAAAAATTAATCAAGATTTGCAAAATTTGTTCTATATGAAAACACATGCAGCTGCTCTTCAGAGTTCTTGCAATAACAAAATCCACCTTCACCTACCAATCTTCTAACAACAGAGACACAAAATAAACTAGAGTCACTTTTAGCCTATGTCTAATGAATCTGTAACTGTACATCACTCAGTGAACTCAGAAGCTTATTAAAGAAGTTGTAGGGGTTAAACTGTGTCTTAGAGATCATTTTCAGTTTTTCAGAAAAACTTCAGCCTCTACTATGTTTTAACTGTAGCCCATATTAAAAGGTTTTATTTCAAATCAGAACTCCGTACCTAACAGAAATTGTTATAGGAAGACAAGTTTTCATGCTAAATGAATAATAAATTATAGGTTATGTGTCTCTTTGATTTTAGAGGATGCATAATTTACAACAATAAATAATTAACATATCAAAGGATTCTAATTTAACTGATGCCTTCAGCATCAGAACAGCCAAAGTACAAAATCTTCTGTTTAGTGCTTAACATCCATCTTTGTGGTGGAGATGAGCAGTTGCTTTATATAAGTACTTACTATGTTTCCCAATAGGTAATTTTTGCTTATCACTTAAAAGTATTAATAAATATCAGAAAGTTCAATTTCTGACATACGATCTGTAAGCATACCGTAGCAGAGGAAGAAAGACAAGCATAATTACCAGTATGCTGTTACAAACAGTATTTCAGCTTAAAATACTTAACGCAAGCTTTATTTTTAAGTGGTGTTAAGTTTTTCTTACAGGCAGCTTATAGTATTAGCAAAAAAGTCGGTCATAGAAAATAGCTCATCTCTAGCTAAAAGAAAAATAACGCTATTTCTATATGGAAAATACACGTTCAATTTATTTTTAGTACTACTGTTCTTTAATAATCAATAGCGTCTATGGCTACACCTAAATTCTCTGTAACAGGCAAGACTGAGAATGACCTAAAAGCACACTTTTCTCGCTAGCCCATCACCAAAGAGCCACCTACAGCAACGTGCACTCAAGTAACTCGGCTGCCTGCAACTCCCGTGCTGCTCCGGGAGGGGTGATCCGGACATTTCTGTGGAGGAGGCCAGGCTGGACCATGAGCTGGGAGTTAGGGGCTGCTGAGACAAATCCGTGCAAAACGCACACTTTAGGATTCTGCAGGGAAAGCGTGCCAAGGCTGGCCATTCCCAGTAAGTCCCACAGGGGCTACAAAGTGAGACCTGAGCCCGCATCGTCCCTTGAAGCAGTGTGGGCTGAAGATAAATTTGGGCCTTACAAACAAAGGACAGAATAGCTCTGCCCTACGTCAGTTAGGGGATTCATGGGTTAACTTTTAGCACATGCAAAGAAATGATTTTTTTCTCAAAGACTTCATGATGAGGTCATCACCCTGCAACTGGACCACTCTAACTGGAGCTTTTTGGTTATACAGAGTATCATTTTTATCAGGCTGAGCCTATTTTCAGGTTTATAACCAAACCTAACAATAATGCTGAATAAAAGCGTAGCTTGTCGGTTTGATGGAGATATAATGAAACTCTACCTGTTTGCTTCCTTTGTGTGAGTGGGAGGGAAGTTTTTTGTTTGGGTTTGCGGGGCTTGTGTTTGTGTTTCTTTTTGTTTGGTTGGTTGTTGGTTGTTTTTTTTTTTTTTTTAAGATTGGCTTAACTAGCAGAGAATCATTTTGGAAAAGATGGCAAGAAGTGTTATTCAGACTTTAATGTATTTTTAAATTTTTCTATTTTACTAGGCTGAAAGAAGTACAAAGAACACACTTTTAACCAATTAGAATCAGTTAAAAGTGATTTAAAATACATAAATTTAAAAGAATGTCACAACATACCACGTAAAATCTCAATGGCTGAATAATATTTACCAGCTCTTCAAAAATCTAATCTCACTTTGATATTGATAACTAATTAATTTGCAGCTAGTATTGTCTGAATGCGACCCAAAACCCAACGTGCTTACAAGGACGATAGAATTGAGCCTATTTTCTCCTTCCCTCCATGAAAACAGTAACCATACGAATGTGCCTGTCAGGAAAGGAACACCGCACTCCGCTGGGGCTAACATTTTACCAAGGAAATTCAAGCTATCAGGTTGAAAAACATTTATCTTTGGTTTATATTCAAACATCCTTTCACCAAATGCATGTAAAATTCTCACTGCAGAAGTGTGTAGCTTTAGATCATTTAAGCCTCAGCCTGTGACATCTGCTATTCTTCTGCTATGCTACCACCACAGCTGGGGACCATCGCCGCAGATGGCACAGCCTGGTCCACCCCCAGCTGTGGAAGCCTGTGCCATTACACCCTCATTGCTATCCCTATCTGTTCTTGCAAAATTACAATTAACTCAGACATATCGCATCTCTGCATTGCTTCGCATGCATCTCTCAAGAATCTGTTATTTAAAGCAGACACTTGCCCAGCAGTGCGGTATGACTGCAGTGTCAGCTAAGTGCAGGATGGAGCCTGCAGCCCAGAGCAGACTCCTGCCCCTTCTGCTTTGTAACTTCTCAGTGCAGACTTGAGAATTTATCTCAGCCAATTTCCATCAAGAGCCAAGGAACCTATATTTTTCATCACATATAGAGGAAAAAGTGACTGAATAGTTAGAGTCCTGCATTTGTCAAAGTCCTTGATATTGAATATCAGCTTCTGTGAGGCAGCAGGAAGAATAAAAATTGTGCAAAAGATTGGAAAGAAAAATCTACAGTACAATATATTAAATATATATGTACACACATACATGATTTGTAAAAAGTATTTGTATTAGAATTCAGAAAGCTATCTAATAAAAGGATTTGATACATTTGATTTTTTTTTTTTTCTTGGAGTACATTTTGTGTTTGGAATGAAAAGCACTGGTCATCTGCAAACAGCAGTCAGGCATCTGATTATGGGCTGCAGAAAAGAGAAATGAAACTCAAGCGTTCAAATAAAAAAGACAGATACAATTTTTGGGCCCAGAAAAATACATAAAAAATTTTATGTTGATGCCAAAAAGATTCCATCAAAAAGCATTTGCACAGAGGGACTTTAATTACAGTTACGTTAAAGAAAGCACCTCTGCAGTCTAGATGTAATCACATGGAGCATTATGAAATACAGCTTTAAGAAGGCAAGTTCAAAGGTTGTGGTCTAACAAAAACTAATTAGTGGCTATTTATGATCAGATTTATTTTCTAACACATGGGATTTTTGAGTGTGTCTTTTTAGTCCCCACTTTCGTTTTCTGCACAATACTACTCATTTAGCCCAATATAGAAAGGAAAAGTATATTGAGGGATAGAGAAAATGTGTATTTCCTGAGAGGATCCTATCGCATATCTGGATCATGAAAACTTACCCTTATTGGACATTTATTGTTTATAGTGTTCATGGCGAGATTAGAAATAAGTCTGGCATTTTTCAGCAGTCCTTTAGCTACCTTCTTACGCTGAAAATAACATCTACTACACAATTTAATTGTGAGATTTAGCTTAAAGGGAATGAAAATTATTTTTTTGCATATTTTCTGAGAAAAGCCTATACTAATACAAACTTATTCCTGTCTAACTGAAGGTGGGAGTTGTCTTGGTTTTCTCCCACTAAGTTTACCATTGGTAGCATCCCATCGCCAGGTTGTAAATTGGCATGCTCATACAGATAAAGCAAAAAACAGATGCTAATGTGTGGATTTCAATAAACTCTGCCATTTTATAATCCTATCTGCAGAAAAATTGACACTTGTCTTGTTAATATTGTTACATTGACGTGGTTAACCTGCATGACTCTTCCTTTGATCTTCCATCTGCTGTTCATTTCAGTATGTGATAGCTGAAGCAAAAAATTGCTGCCTGAAGACACTCTGGGTCATTTCTTACAAGCCTAACAAAAGTTTGACATAGTTTTAATAGGTTTGTTTATAAAACACAATTTTCATTCAGCCAGCAATTCTGGTATTTTGAAGCAAGGTTTTATTCAAACTAGAATAAAGCCTAAATACCATAGTCTTGGTGGTAAATAGATGCAGAAAAGTAAATTCAAAATTTTGCATCTTCCTTAAGTTTAAAACTAGGCTAATTGATGGATCTGACTGACAGCTCTGAACACTAAACACAATTTTCTTTTTCTGTGCCCAGAGCAGGTGTGGTTCAGTCAATAGCATTAATGAAGAAGCTTACCAAAGGGCTGTGTTAAAATTCTTCAGATTGGCTCCAGAATGATAATTTGTTTCCTCTTTAAGCATGCACTATTCTTGACTTTACTATGCACATATAAAACGATGAAAAGTTAGCACCATTATATCAGGGCAAAAACTTTTCACCTTAATGAGTCAATTCCTAGGCAAATATTTCAATAAATCAAAATTAAGATGGACCTGAAAATGCAAATCTGGTCATTTTTGCCAGTTATTTACACCTGCATATTTAATTCATGTTTAACAATAAAGGGTCATTAAGCACTTTGTATTTGTATAACCACAGGTACACATTAATTGCGGATTTGCTTTTATCACAGGTCTAATGGCTGAGCAGGTTCAGTCAGCAACTGACTGGTTCAGTCAGCAACACAATTTGGCCTTGTAGTAAAAAGAATTAATCAGGATATGAGCAGCACTCAGGTTCTGCACAGTAGTACTAAAAAGTCTGAAAACACATTTTAAACACCAGCCTTCAAAGCAAGCTGAAGAGGAATGCATGTCTATGTACAATGCCACAATGCATACAGAGGAATATAAGATATTGTTCAACATTTTTAAAATTTATTTTTAGTGACCTATACTTTGGTGCAAGTCTTTTTGTCTGAATGGAATCAGTTCTGGTCCCCAAGATTTCAGCAACTGAGTGAAACTGCTAGGTTATTTCAGCAAGTTTCCCTTGGCTGGAATGACAGCTCAGACTAGTCAGCATGCCCTTTATCTTTGAAGATTCTTATTTGTCTACCATTTCACAGCAAGCAGTTCTGATGAATAGTGCAATTAACCTTTCTGTTATTAAAACAATTAATTGCAAAAATTAAAGACATGACAAGGGCTAAATACTAATGCATAAATTATTAGGTTCATGAATTGTAATTATTAATCTGTGTACCCTAATTGTGAAATAAACAAAGAGGACAAATTGTAATCAGAAGTCAGTGCTAGAATTGATGGCCATTTGTTTTCCCTATGAAAAGAGAAATGTACCATTTTACTCTTGGCATAACGAATTAATCATACCAAGCCTTAAACCGGAGTATTTTTTTCTCTTGTGAATGACTTAGGATCCAAAGATGTCTAAAGTTTAGTTTTGTTTCTACAGCAATGTAAGTTTACATCAAAGAAATCTACTTGCCAAAACCCATTAAATTTCAATGTAAATATATCTGTCTAAACTATGCCTGCAGTGAATCTCCACTAAATTTTTACTTCATGTAGCTATAATTCAACCAGATATTGTAGAATTCTTATAACAATGTGCTATGGAAAAGTTGCAAGATATAATATAACAAAAATATGCTGATCAGACACATGGCTATATGACACTTGAAGATTAATAGCAACACTGAAGTATTTCACTTATGGGAGAAGTACCTGCCTCAAACATACATGCAGATGTGTTACTGAAGGATATGTTTGCTAGGAAAGCGATGTGGATAGACCTAGTCAATAAGTTAAATTTTTTTTCCTGTGGAACATTTCAAGATTTCAACAGTTTCATAATTTTTCACCTTAAAGCCAATCAGGGATATATCTATGAAAATTCTAAACTTATCCCACTGCTCTGTGCCAGAGATAATGGAAAGAACAGTGATCAACACCCAACTTAAATAATCTGTTGTTTACTGCCTTCTAGCAGCTTTCCCATCTCCATCCCCTCCTTCTCCCCTCACTCCCCCTAAAAAGACACTCTTTCTGAGAGCAGGACCACCTTCCTTTGGGTCACTGCCTTAAAAGCTGTGACGTTGCCACAGCAGGATTCAAACAGTTGAGCAATGGTCTCATGAGGTAAGTGATGTTAGAGCATTGACTGCTTTCAGAAATGGTTTTGATCCCTGAAGTCTGACAGAATTGCTTCCTTCCTTCCATAGGGTTACTAACAGGTTGCATATAACACGTTTGAAGTGGTTTTAGCAATAAATAAATAAACAAACAAAACAAAAAAGAAACCCACTATATAAAGCACACCAATGTGCTTTACAGGCACAGTCACAAAAAATCAGCTAAGTAGTTGTACCTTTATTTACCGTGATGTAGAAATGTTTTGCTTGGTAGATCTTTGAGATTCAAAAGTTGGATAATCATGATGTTAAAACCCACAGTGTCAGAGACCTTTTGCACTAGGAGAAAAGCTTCAAAAACAGTCAATATGCTGAAGTAAGGACATTTTCCTCTGAATAGACCATCCCCTCACAGGTCTGGAAAGAAAAGCAGACTTATCACCTTGAAACCAGGTCCCACTTCACATAATACTTATTTCTGAGTGTCACTTTTGGTAGAACACCCAACTCCATTGTCAATGACTGGATTACTTGTAGCTTACTGAAACCATGCTACCTACATAGAAAACAAGAGTGAGGAATTGCTGAAGAGCTGTCAGACAATGATTGGCTGGCTCACTACTTGGCCTTGTGGTTGGCCAACTGACTGCAGAATTTCAAACAAATTGTCCTGATAGCAATATGGCATGCTTAAATTAGGAGTTTATCATCTAACGTTGCACCATAGCAGTTTCAAAACAAACAAACAAAAAAAAAGGCTTTGGATATCAGACAGTTCAGGAAATTTTTCAAGTGTTTGTGTAATGCCACTTACTACCTTTGAATGTATAGTTATTGCACAGCATAATACATGAAAAAGGAGGTCTTCCAATTAATTTTAAAAAAAAAAAAAAAATCCGTCTAGCTTTTTTTTTGGCCTGTAAACTATTTGACATGGCGCTGAACTCCTTCAGAACATCTTTCAACTTTTATAAGACACCTTTGTTCTTGTAGTTCCAACAAGTTGTGGTATCCTATGCAATGCGATATTGAGGACGGGGCTCATTCAGATGACTTGGTTACAAGGTATTGGCCAAACCACTCTGTATTGCTTGGAGACTTCTTTTTTTACAGCATTGTGCTCCACCCACCCTTAATTTCAGCAGTGCTGTGATGTTTCTCTCATTCTTATCCAGGATGTGGAATCCAACATCCTATCTCATTCACTGGAAATGCAAAAACCTCAGATGCTGCAATGAAGAAGGTGAAAGGTGGAAAGGCATGGGGAGCAGCTGCGTGTGTCTCAGAATTCAGGGCAATATTTGAGTCAGCTTTACTCTGATTCCTCGTTTTGCTTTTACATTTAAAAACCTGTTTCACAACTACCATGTTTTTGGCTGCAACATGTTGATGAGAAAACTACTCAAATGATCAGTCTCTCAATAATTTTCAAGCATAGGTGGCCATACGTGGTAGCTTCAGAACTACTTATCCTCTCAGTAAAGCAGCACAACTACAGTAAACAATAACAATCCTTTTAGAATGCAGTGTATGGGACCACTAAATGGCATTATTTTTATAATTACCTTTTCACAAGGACAATATCACAGAGAACATTAATTGATAACAAGTTCTAAATTATGAAACCAAAGTTCTGGCATATCCTTTCTCATACCTTCTCATTCTTTCAATTTCTTTGTTGTCTGTACAGCATTAAAATTATGCATTTATTCATGCTAAAGATAGAGGTAAAAAGGGCAACGGTACAGTACACATTCTGAAAACAGCTATATCACTCATAACGAGGTACAGCTTAGGCATATTCCCACATTTAATTATAAATGTTTGTGCTTGAATGTCAATGCAGGAAAACATAATCTTGTTACAATATAAAAAGTTATTATACAATGGCCTTTCCTAAAATATAGTTTACTAGAGCATGGCAGGTGGCAGACAGGAGGCTGAAAACTGTAACAAGCAATTACATTACAGAATTTTTTTCCCTTCAGTTTCATTAGCTAAATTTCTTCATATTTTAATCTGATCTTTTTAATAATGTGTCAGGACTGACACTCCAGTGGACATGAAACTCAGAACGGTCATGGTTGAATGAATGCATCTATTTAATTTTTCTCTTCAACTAGTTTTAAAAATTAATTTATCTGATTGCTCAGGCTATTATATAAAATTTGTTGAATTTTGTGTATTACTAATAGGCTCCTTCCCTGTATTTCTGCTCGCTATTGCCTAGATGAGGTTTTTCTAATACTTGCTGATGGCTGATTAAAGAAATAATGAAACAGTGACAAAAGTCAATTCTGCATAGCTCCCACAAGGCTTCAAACAGATTTAGAGTTAAGTGCAGAAGGAAAGCTTCAGAATGGTTTTCAAATACAGTTTTGGGGTACAGAATGATTTTCCTGATTCAGTTCTTGTCCACACCACAAAACCACATATCTAGCAGTGTTGCCAACCCAAGAACGCTGCCGAAGAGTATCTAGCAATCAAAGCAGCACAGTTTATCATGTTATTTTTTTCAGATGTGCTCACAAAAAAAAGACAGATGAGTTTACCATCAAATCATAATGGAACATAGGAACTACCTTATAAAATAGGTCAATTCTATAATATCCTAATGAAAAAATCTTAAAGCTTTTTCAGGGTTTGGGGAGGTTTGTTGAGAGAACTAGGGAAAAAAACTTCCAATTAAATGAAGCATCTCTCCAGTTTTTTGAATTAATTTTTTTGTTCATTTAATTTTTTGAACGATTTGATTTCTTAAATCCTGTATGCATTTTGCTTCCAAAGACACTTGTCAGGGGAACAAAACAGTTACATTTTTGATGGGGGAATTAAACTTTTGAAAGATCTATTTAACCTTTAGTACAATACTTCATAGGCATTTATTGAGGCTGATTTTGATCCCAAGTAAATCCAGATCAGCTATGCTGAAGAGAATGAAATTGCAGTATTAAATGAATGAACAGTGACCAGAATCAATCTTGTTTTTCAGAACTGTATAAAGAAATACTGACAGAGACATTCCTGGCTGCTCAGAAGTACTTCCCTAACTGTTAGGGGTTTCTGTAGTCAAGAGAATTAGTCACTAGATGGATCAGACAAATATCACAGCTGAGGCCTTGTTTAATTTGGGAAAAACCACCCACCCTTCACCTTTTACACTTTTGATGCAATATACTTCCCTTGCATTGAAGTTTAGTACATGTCCTTGGTTTCATGCAAGTGTTTGGAAATAATTAACACTGAACTATTTAATTTATATCTCTCGAGATACACTAAACCCAATGAATTAAAATATGCAAATATTTTGGGTCCATAAGTTAATTGCACTGTTTTCATGTGATAACATGTGTTAATGAATGTGTTTAACCCAAGCTCGCCAGGATTGCTGTTCTTGACGGAAAGAATGATTCTTGGCCTCGAGGGCCAAGCAGTTTACTAAGTATAGCTCACTGTATAGAAGATGATGTAAAAAGAGATAAGTTACAGTAGATTTACTGTAGCTACTCCATATTTTTTCCTTTACATTCCAAAAGTAGATCAGTTCCCCTGAGCTGTACAAGTTATAGATAAGGATGGACTAAAACTTTTAGATTTCACATTTGCGTAATGCAGTATAATGCTTTTCAAATCACTAAGCCTTGCCTAGAGACTATCAGTCACTTCAGACTTGCCCAAAACTCAAGTAAATGATGAGTTTGAAGAGATTACAACTGTCATCTTCATCTTTTACACTGGTAAAAGATTCCCATTTCAAATCTTGGTTATCTTTGCATACAGTTCAATGCTATATTGTCCTGCCACCTACTAATCAAGATTTGGGAAAAAGATGAATCTCCCAAAGTCAAACATATATTTTTCTCTTATCGCAGCAGCACAGTTTGTTCCAGTTAAGGAGCTGATGCTGCCACTATAAAAACTTCAATTTTTAAGGGGATATGCAAGTTATCTATAAAATTTTGCTCTAGAATGAAACATACTGCGCAAGGTTATTAGGTCAGGAACCTTTTTTTTTTTTTCCTTCCAATGGTATGATTTTAAAAGAAACAAAACACAAATGGACTTTTGGAGCTGACATTTCAGACAGCTCTTTCTTCTTTTAAATCAAAAGGGGTTTGTTTCTTAAACTACAACATTTACTGTCCTTAGTTCATAGTAGTTCTGGGTGTTAATTGTTGAACAAAACACACTCATATAAATAATAAAGAACTTCTTAGTTATATGTAATGATGTGTTAACATTTCAAAATGCTAAAATATTACTGAAACATGGGCTCCAGTAGTCAAACATATTCCATGACTTCTGTGGAAAACTCAGAATTCCAGTTTTTTAACTCCCAATCTTGACAATACTGTCTTGGCACTTAATCCATTCTTTTGCTTATTTTTAACACAGTAATTAAGAAAGACTGTATGAAGATTAGTGACACTGAAAAGTAACAGTAAAAAAAAAAAGCCAAATAATGAGCATTTCATTGTCTTCCTTGATTCAGTTAACTACGTGTTTATTTACTAAGTGTGTGCTCCCTTGCTTTACTTCTTCCTTTCCCATGCTGCTGGAGCCTGATTAGCCTTTCTCCTTTCCCTTCCTAGGACTCTCTTGCAGATCCCTGCTCTTCCCCCACCCTTCCCATAGTCTCACACTGGGTCAGAAGGAGGGTCTCCACCCTGCATTCAAGTCACTCAAGCTGCACCTGAGTACCCTGTGACAAGGCAAGAACAGCTTGCAGAGTGGCAGCTGCAGCCTGGACTAGCCCCAGACTCCTTCCTCCTTGGGAAAGGAAGGCAAAGGATAAAACCCCTCAACCCTGGAGGCAAGGTGGCACTCCAAGTCCCTGACTGCCAGAACACAGGGGAAGGGATCATCACACTGAAGAGGAAGCTCCTCATGATTACAGCTCTTCCTGACTCTAAGTCAGTGGTAGATACTTGATGACATTAAAGTGGAGCAAGAAGAAAGGAAAGAATGCCTTCACCTCTTATGGCCATGATAATCACTCTGATTATTTGGGGTATTGTTTTAGAAGCATAACAAAGAAACAGCAAAACTCTTCTTTTGAAAAGCTTTCAAAACCTCCATTGTCCTGGGAACATCTGTTGAGAGCACTTGAAAGACAGACTCAAATCAGAATTGCACTTCTGATAGCTAATGTACTTGCCAACTTTGAAAAGCCACCTGAGTAATGAACTGTTGCCTTCTAATTGATGCCTTCTGTTTCCCTCACCTCTATTCATTCTCCTCCCTGTAGAAAAGCAAGAACATTCTTATGCCTTTTTTTTTTTTCAGCTCAAGTTCTTTTCTAGAAAAAGAAAATAGAAAGAAAATAGAAAATATTTTCAACATTGGATTATTTTTAAGTGAAACACGGAGGAAGACTAGAGCTTATGGACATTTGATACCGGTACACATAAGGAAAAAAAAAAAAAAAAAAAACCAAAAAACAAAAGAAACAACTGATATTCTGAATAACCAAAAAAAACCACAAAAAAAACCCCCAAAACCAACAACAGTACAGGCTCAACATCTTCCACTTGTTTTCCTATCCTAAGATTGTGGAAAACTGGCCATTCATAGAGCGCACTGTTGCAGAACTCAAGTTTTCATGTATTACCTATAGATTCTCTGTTCTAAAAGTTAACACCTGCATTAAAAACAGAGGGAAAGTTAGTTGAAAGCAGTTCTCACTGGAAAAAGGAATTAATTATGCATCATTAGTTGGTGGTAGGCTTTCTTCTAACTTTATCTTCAGTGCTAAGCGGAAGGCAAGGACAACTTTCAGCTGCCCTTTTCAACACATTAGCCCCAATTCCACTTTCCAAATATGTTATCAGTATGGTAATTCCACACTTTCCTATCTGTAGACAGTCCAGTCTTCATAAAGGTAGCATTATTACTACAAATATACTGGGGGGAAACTATTTCAATTACTAGGAGACTATGCAACTCCAAGTCTATTTATTTCAATTTATTCAACTGTCTTGATATATTCGTGCATAGAACTTTTATAAAGAATGAATAAATTCACCTTGAAATTGTACCAATTGACTTTGGCTGGGCTAGACTGCACGATGGAATCAGAATCACTTTTGAAATAAGCCCTGACAATGCTGATCAAAACAAAGTGGCTACTCATTTATTAAAGTGACAGCTCAGCAATGGTTTCAAGCTAAGGGATGACGTGGCCTGGGGTGTTAGCTATGGCCTGGGGTGATAGCTGTGGCCAGAAGCTTTTTTGCCAGTTGCACACTCTGAAGCTGCATTTGACTGTGTGACATTTCCTAGGGCTCCTGCACCTGCCTGGATGTCAAGCAGCTGGTGTGAGTACTGTCACCCATTTCAGATTGTTATTCCATGAGTGACAAGTTTGCCTTGAGACTATACACATGAAATTGATCCTTTTTCCCTTTGTTATGAGCAATCCAGTCACGGATAAAGCATCTTGGGTCAGACACATACAGAAAATGCACAAAACACTAATTTTACAAATTTATCATACAGCTTTTCAACAACTGAAATGAATCATCACTGGAAGTACAATGTAAAACATATGAAATGTTTGAAAGTTTCAGCCTAAGAACTTGAGTTGCTAGGATTTATAAAGCAATAGGTTTAGCAGTATTCTCCTTTGAATGTTCAAGTATAGGATTGCTATAGCAACCCATACCCTGCTTTAAAATCAATAGCAATTCAGGCAAGACAAGCTGTTAAACCAGTGTAACAGGTAGGAATGTGCTTCCTCAGTTCATTGCAGGTGTTGCTACAATGGAAGTTTAAGTCAGAGGAGGAATCGCAAACTTCCTATATGATTTTGGAAAACAAGGTAGGGGACAAGCAGGGTGAATAACAGTGAATCTGGATTTGAGAAAGGGCTTAACTGAAAGCAGCAGAGCTCATGAGCAAGTGAAACAAAGACTCCAGATTGCACTCTTTCAGCTTTTTTGAAGAATAGAGTTGAGCTTGAATGAATCTGTGCTTTCTTGAAAAGTCAGTTTTAGCTTTCCTGTTGTGCAGAAAAAGTCCTATAAAATGCAGCACAGCAGTGCTTCTCATTGAGTCATTCTGAAAGGAAAACCTAACAAGGTAGAATTTGCACAAGTTCACGTCCAAGATTCACTGTTTCTTCCGCTATGAGCAGAATATGGACATATATAATGTCCATTTGAAGCTATTATTAAATGCTAGCAGTTCTAAAATTAATATAGCTCAGTAAGAAAATTTCTTCTGATAAATTTTCAAATAGCTCATTATCTGGTCATTTACTTTTCTGTCTTAACACTTTTAATTTCAATTTTCATATTGTGGGGATGGGAAGTAGAGAAAAATCAGTATATAAAGTATATAGCCTGAGTCCAAATAAAAATAAAAAAGGGAAATACAATCATATCAACATGAGAAGCTTAAAAAGTTCAGGCTAGTACCTCATGAAAGTAGTGTGGAAGAGAGGTTAAGAGAAGTCTACCCTATAGAAATGCTTAACAAAACATGCAGACAGACCTCATTAAGGTGAAATTGGCAGGCACCAAGAGGTCTTACAACACAGTAAGTAGGGAGAAAATGTGAGACTGGAGGAAGTAAACATGTTACCAATTCTCACAAATGGAAGATTAGCATATCTAGCAAGTGTCTGTGTTTTCAAAAAGGAAACGTCCCACTTTTTAAAAGCACATGCACTTTTGGTGGACGTTAAGATTTCACCACCAAAGAGCAGAGATTTCAGTTTGCGCATACAGATGTGTCTACATGTGCATCATGGTGACCATTTTCCCAGTTAGCTTATTATTAAGTTTTTCTGCCCTGCCTTGCTGATCTTTTATACATGATCTTGAAAACTGCTCCATTCTGGCACACACACACACACACACACACAAAAAGACTAAAAAAGAGGAAAGGAAATGGGCATCTGTACAGAAATATAGTCCATCAATTTGTATGTGACTTTGACCTAGAAATATTATGCTAAATACGCCCAATGGATTTTTACTTCCACAAATTTATTCAACTCTTTCCTGAGCTCACATCAACATTTAACATCCACAACACACTGCATCAATGAATTTTAGAGCTCAGCTACCTGTTGTATGAAAAAGTATTTGCTTGTGATTATTTTGAATTTTGCCATGGGTTTTGCTTTGTTTAACACCTTGCCCTCAAGTCCTTCATTGGGAGTGACTGCAAATGGTTTGGTCCCTTTGGTTCCTCATATCACTCTTGACTGCATAAATCTCTATCATAGTGCTCATCTCTTCTGTAGGCTGAAGAATCCTTACCTTAGTTAATTCTACATTTCCTTGCTGCTCTTCTCTATTCCTTTTCAGTAATTACTATATTCTTATATACAAACTTTACTTTATCCGTGCCTGTACAAAGCATTCTGGTTGCAGGCACAGTATAGAACTTTATAGTGCAATAATGATGACATCATCTTCTCTATTCCTTCCCTAATAATTCTTAGCTTCAAATAATTTGAGAGCTGTTGAGTTCTGCACTAACGTAATCCCAGAAATTTTTGTTATTTCATTCCTGTATAACATAGTAAACTCAGAGCCCATTACTGAAGAGTAGAATAAGGATTATTTTTACAACGTATACCACTTCATATTTACTAACAGACATGTTAGGCGTCATATCGTCATCCACTCAAGCAGTATTGTGAGTTACTAACCCTTCACGGTTCTAAGCTGGGAATCTGGTGACTCTGGATGTTAAACTGACTGGCAATTTTGCAAAGGCTCCTCTGTCTGGACATCTCAAACCACTAATACATTTAAAGCAAATCTAAAATAGTAGAGGAAAGAGTAAAAGTGGGAAATAGGAGTAAGCTTTGTTCTGTCTGAATTCCTCAAAACCGTTTCTGTTTTCCACAAAAGTTTACTGTAAATTGTGAGTATTCATCAAACAGTTTCAGAATAAACTTCACAATAGGTAAACACACCTTGGTGTGTACCCTGCAACAGGTGATAGTAAGAAGTGCTTGTTTCCTTATAACACGGAAGTACTGACTTAGGAAATTACAATGTATGTTAGTGCAGGAATGAATACCAGTTCCCAGACATTTGTAGGCATTTGCACAACTGTATCAAATAATGAGCACAAACTGAAAAACCACTCAGAATATATATTAATATTTTATATTATTCAACCTATTGACACAGCAAGATAAAATTACAGTATGTGTCTACCCTCTTCCTCACACCTATGAAGCTGAATAAACCACCATGCATTCCAGTGTAACTATTGTAGAAGTTCCCTACTATCAAGGGAAATCCTTCTGACAATAAAAATGATGCTTTTAGGTAAAAGGTGGAAAGAAAATTGGCTAGAAGTAGTACATGAAGAAATAGGTGAAAACCTAAGAAAAGCAGAGAATGATCCTCGACACAAAGGTACAGATTGAACGAACCAGTATTTTTTTTTTATGATTCCAACCTCTTTTTTTTTTTTTTTTTTTTTTTTTTTATTACTGTTGCCATATACTGAGCTCTGGGAATTGAGTCCAGCAAACAACCAGCTCTCTTTTTAAGATGCATTCTGTTGTGTGAAATCCTTTAATCGATTTCCTCTACATTTGTAGGTGGTTAGAATCACCCTTCCAAAAGAGTCTCCTGAATGAAAATGTTTAAGTCGTCCTGCTTCAGATTATTGTATATTTATTATCCTATAGCTTGTGTTATAAAAATTTACAGAATATTCTAATATTTACATCATTTTCTTACATCATTAAATCTTCAGTCTGGTTTTGAATTAACTTTTCCTTCAGTTTGCATCTTGGCATAGGAAGTTTCAATTGCCTTAAGTTTATTCATCCCATCAGTCCTAAATTTATCTGCAGGAGGTAGATAACCCTTTGTTCTTTTTATTTGCAATAAATAATTTTACTTGAGCCTTTCTGGGAAAATGTCCAGGCATTGCATCTGTGTTAAGTCATAAAGTTTCCAGAGACAGTGGGAGAAAAAGTTCATTATCATTTTTGACCCTTGGTGAAATCCGTGTCCTCAGGGTTATTAGGTGTTCCTGTCTGGCAAAACTAAATCTTCATATTTCAGCCTGTACTTGTTCAGTAAATTACTTGAACTGTCTTGGTGTTTTCCCATTTAGAGAGCTACACAAGGGAAAGAAATTTCATTTTAACAAAGACTGCAGAAAATGCTGTGCAGGGACAAGAGAAAGACCACCAAGATTTCCTCCATAATCACTAGCAAATCTAAGTTATATTCACCACTTCATATGTGAAAAGGAGAGTGTCCTAATTTTTCCCCCTCCAAAAAGAATATCTGGCACTGTGCATGTCCCTGTACTTTTCCCATTTGTACCTCAGACATTCACACCTGGAAAGTGCAGAAGTAGCACAGTCTTATTCCAGACCATCTCAAACTACATGTACTCAAAAGTCATACAGTATTTAGCTATGTGACATTCTGCAGTGTCTGTGATTGCTGTATTTTTCTGGACATGTAAACTTTCTTGGCAATAAGTATTCATTTTTTTGCTTCTTTTAGTTTTCTTTTTATCATGGGTAAACCTTTGCTGATTTCCTCTTGCACTATGTTCTCTTCTGGTATATTTCTATGGGCACGATTCACACTGATTCTTTTTATAACAAGGAAAAAATGGTTCTTGAGGTGAAGATGAAAAAAAATCACATTCTTCTAGGGAAACACTGCAGCTTAGTTGCTGAGATACAGATCCCTGTTAGATTATTTTTACTCCCAAGGGATACTACAAACTACGTTATTCTCTGAATGCCTATGTCTGTAATTTTTGCTCTCTCCAAGTTAAGTTGCTAGTGTCAGGTTTCAACCAGTGTCAAGTTTCTTTTGGATGTTTTTTTACAGTGCATAATGTCAGCTTTATAAACCTCCCAACAATGTCCTCAATTTAGTTTAATTGTCTTCTTGCAGGTGTCAAATCAGGGGACAGTTGTTCTTGGAATTCTTCCCTATTAGAACAACGAACTCTGATCTTTTTACCGTAGCTGACACACATGTAAGTACTAACGAATATCTTGACAACTGCACCACTACCATTTATCATTTATTTTCATCAGCTTTACAAATCACCATTTACATCATAACTGGAATATCATACTCCAAGGAAAACCAGTTCTTCTATGCTCATTCCTTGTACTAACTAGTTCAAAGATAAGAGCAGCTGATTGCACCTCATTCCTCCTTGCATGACACAAGTTCAGTAACCCATTGCTCATTTTTAACCAATCGAAGGTGATGCTTCCTTTCACCTAACACTTAAGTCACTCCTTACATTTTTCTTTACAACTCACAGCAACAAAAATCCTCTTTCCATAATGTCTGGTTTTATTACTGTGCTTGAATAAGTTCCCTGCAAGAAAACAGAGGCAGCATGCTGTGATTTAAAAACTGTGTCTGTGTTTGCAGTTAACTCATTCAGTCTCAGAGATCACTCTGCATGTGTCTATGCATATCTAGTAAGTACTTTAGTGGAAAAGAGATTTTGCACAATCTGAAAATGCCCAGGAGGCAAATTGTTTCATTAAAGTTCATAGTCAAAATCAACTTTGCAGGGGAAGGGTTATCAGTCTTTCCCAAATTCCTTATTGCAGTCTGACAGCTTGTGAAAAAACCCTGGTAAACAATCCCTTCATGTATGGTTAGCAGCTGACTGTTTTCTAGAGCATAGGGGGTTTTGTTTGGTTTTTTTACATCACTGTTTAGTAGAACTACAAATCACAGCAGGGGTCAATTAGTGTAACTGTAAATGTTTTTATGGTTGTCACCTAGGTTTTATCCTTTAAAGCACCATGTAACATCTCAAATTGAAATGTAAGCAGTTCCCTATTACTACATTCTGACCTTTGGGATACTAATTTTTTCATATCGTAAAGGTTAGTTCTAATTCACTCTGTGAATGCACACACCCATGTGTGACAGTATTCTAAATCTGGGCCATGGGCTCTGACCCTGCTCAGCACCAACCCCCTGCCCAAACCCAGGCTCCTGAGATAACCCCTCCTCCTCACCCCCCCCCAGCCTCTGAGGCTCCCCAGGGACAGCTGGGATAGGGATGGTTGAACATCTTCCCCTTTCCCCGTGAAAGGCCATATTTTCTCCTTGCCTTAATATAAGCAGTGCCTCCAAATAGCACAAATGGAACTCATTTGCCTGGAATTGAATGAGCTGAGTTCACTAAGTTCACATTCTTCTCCCTAATTTAGAATTATTCAGAGGAAAATTATGGGTTTTTTTTGTTTTTGGTTTTTTTTTTTTTTTTTTTTGAAGACTTAAAGGTTTAAGTTCTTTCATTTCTAAAAGGTTTATGTAGCCCCTACAATCATGATGAAACTTTCTGATTGCACTAAAACCATAAAACCAAACCTGACTCTTCATTATATTCCTTTTTTCCTTGACTTAATATTCACAAGCTCAAAGTATTGGTGTCCCCTGATCTCTAAAGGATGAAGTTGCACCTTATTTGGCAACATGCAGTAGTAGTCATCCAGAATGCATCAGTCTTAAGGAGTTAAAACCACGCTTCTCCCTTTTTAACCCATAGGATTGTATTTTGTTCTTCAGAGTCCAAGATTCAGTGAAATAGAATGATTTCTTCATGACTGTTAATTTGAATATTGTGTTTGAATGCTTTTGATGTTTCATATCTAGACCTACTTATTGCCTTTCCTACCCAATTCCCCTCATTCTCATCTGATCTACCAATAAATACACCAAAACCAATCCTGTCACAAACTCACCTGAAGAGGCACGCACAATCAGCATAAATACAGCATACTCCTTGCCTGAGCTGACTTCAGGATAGACAACTCAATTTCAAATATTCTTTCTAGGTAAATTTCTTACACATGAAAGTCTATTTGCCCAATTCCTTTTAATGCCTTCAGTGTTCTCCTTTAACATCTATAACATTATTTGAGTTACTTCCATATAAAAAGACTAAGACCAACACACATGATTCCTTGAAAAGCTGAAATTCTATTTCAGTGTTAAAATACTGCTTTAGTGCTGAAAGCCAAGAATGAGTTATCAGTGTGAGTTTTGTGAAATAGAGTGATTATTCACTAACTACTCTTTTTATGCATTCAAAATATTGCACAGTGAACACAGCAGCAAAAGGGTTTTTTTCCATTCCAAGCAAAGACAAACCAAAACCTTTCAAAATTTCTCACAAAAGCACTTTATGCCTCTGAACAGCTAACAGTCTAGTCAGCAGGGAAATCAGTCGGGATGACGGAGTCCCAGAATCAAGTATTTCTTTGTCTTTGAGACATGGAAGCGAAAGAATTTTTTTTTTTTTTTTTTTTGAGTGTGTTGCACTTCAGCTTTTCCACTTAAAATTAAATTATTAACTAGGTCAGAGAGACTAACTTGATAAGCATGTTGTGCAAGAAGTTCCATGGATAAATATTTAATCATTAATAGTTACTTTTTATAAAGAATGAAAAAGTTCCAATATGAGAGACAGAAAGGTTCCCACCCAGGAGAAGGCAAAAATTGGACAGAATACTTAGGAGAAATCCAGATGACCCAAAAGCAAGCCCTTATCTGAAGCATGGCCAGCAACTGCTGTTACCCACCCACCATCTGGACAACTTTTGACATGGGTTTTGTTGAAACAGATCTCTTCCCCACCTGCTTTTCTTTCCCTTTTTTCTGGCAAGTATACTTTTCTAAAAAAGCACATAATCAAAAAAAGCATGATCAATTCGGTTTGTAATATATCTTTCATTTTTCATACAAATGGTGATACATAAACATTTACTTATGTAAAGACTTGCTTTGTGTGCAAATGACTACTACAATAAAGCACTTGGAAAAACAGATCAGTGGTGTTTTCAGTAAGAATGAAAACATGTTTGATAAATAATTCATTTATACCTACTGTGCATAATAATCCCTCTTCTTAAGCCAGTATTTCTTGGAAAAAATCATCAGCCAACAATTTGTCTGGAAATATGACATGTGGCCTCTCTCACACTGGGAAAAATTTAAACATTCATAAATAAGGGATCTGGGTTTATTAAAAAAAAAAAATTGAACTTCTTCAAAATCTTGGGGTTTTTGCAGGTTTTACTTTTTACAGAGCAGCTACTCCAGATTCTACTTAAGCACATATATGTATGTCTTGATATGCCTTCTGCCTCTGTATATGCATCATAGCTGCAGACCTGTACTGTCCTTGTATACAATCCTGACATTCAAAGATGTTGTCATGGTTGTTCAGGACTTGATGAACTACGTGGGCTGAAAACAACAGATGAGAAAGTCAGTGGTTTGGTATTTGTAGTGATTACAGCATAGAATTTTGTCTGAAGATCAAGAAATCATCACACCCGAGAGAAATATTTTCTAGTCTGGAGAATGACTGTGTTCACCTTTCATATCCGAGAAAGCATTGGAGACAAACATACAGCTTCACTTTAAGGGAAAAAAAAAAAAAAAAGCAAGATAAAGGAAGTATCTTACAATGTTTGGAGTCCATGTAGATTTCAGTATAAATTACTCAAGAAAGAAAACACTGCTTGTAAAAGTGAAGTTTTGATAATTAGACCTTATTGTATCTATCACTAAGGGTAGCAGCTACACCAACATATTTCACCAAAGGCTCCTGACTATTTTTTGCATAGATCATTCTTTGACTGAAGTGGCTGGTGGCCCACATGTCAAATTTCATTCTTGTTTTTCATATTGTTAATCACCAAAGCAAGAGTCCTAGCAGGAAGTCACATCTGTGAGATGAATTGAAATCAGCTTATTTTATTTTCTTCCACAGTATTGATTTAAGATTTAAACGCTCCCAGAAGGAAACAAATAATATATACATGTAGTATGTACAGAACATGCATATACCCTTCACATGCTCAAAAGGTGTATCCCAAACCAAGCTGAAATCAAGTGGTCTTTCAACTGACTTAGTGGGCTTTGAACTAATTCAAAGTTCAGCCAGAGGCAGCATTCATTCCTCAAGGGACCTAATGACGCTCAGCATTCATAATTCGAATAGTGACTGCTGGGGACCAGATATCAAAATGGAGCGGTACCGGGTGGCACAGCTCGGTGACAGGCACGGGGAGGACCACTGCGGGAGCCAGAAGGGTCCAATGCACACACAGAGAGGGAAACCTGACTATACATAAAACATGTATCGGGGAAGTTTATAAAGAATAAAACCTTGTTTGAGGCCACAAGCCGGAGGTTTTGTTTTCAGCATTTTACAACAAGAACAGTTGAAATGTTATGAAACCTATACGTATTATGTAGTTTATGTACAGTATGCGTTGCAATAGCATCTTATATTAAATTGCTCTAATTAACTTATCCCAAAGGCCTTTGTAATGAATAAGAGATCCATTTCGTTAGGGATCTTTCAACCTCTGTGACAAATATAAGAAATTTCATTATCTTCCATGTAAGCATTTCAAGAGCAGGAGCATCACAGGACAAAGCATGAACAAAAGTTCACATTAAAGCGACATGAGGTAGTGCAGTCTCTCTAGCACATTCAGGAACCAACAGAGAAATCACATTTTCAAAAAGAGCAAAGCCATTTGGATATAATCAATTTAAAATGTATTACAATATTGCCCTAATCTGGAAGCAGGATACAGCAATAAAAAAGAAAGCCAGTGAAGAGGAATTGGAGAGACCCCTGTAAAGATCTGAGGAAAATGGAGATAACTCCCCGAGAGCTTCTTACCAGATGTTGGTAATTTCACACTGTTACACTGTGCAAAGCGGATTTGTATTTCTATAACCTGGGAAAGATTAGTGTGCTGCAATCAACAAATTACAATTTGAATAATAAATTCCAGGTTTTGCCAACATCACCTCTATCTTTGCTAAGGAAAAAAAGAAAGAAAAGACCCATAGTAAATCACTTCAGCAGTCACTTAAAAGGAGAGTGAAATATTGAACAGCAAGATATGGCAAAATAAGTGCAACTTTTTAAACTGGATCCTAGCTATATTTTGATTCTAGCAGGAGGATGTGTGGCATTGATTAAACCGGCTGATAATTTAGTCATATTCACACTGGAAGGCCTTGGCTAGTTGCCATGTGATTCTATCTCCTAAGTAGCTCTTAGATCCTTATGATCCAAGAAAGTAAATCAAAGTATGTTTGCATTTTGGGAGTGGGTATATCTCCTCAATTAAATTTATTCTTAGCATTTCCCAAAGACCTATAAAATGTTGGAAATTATTACAGTTATATAGTTTTAATAAACAAAGTTTCTGAAATATGCCAATTTTATGAAGCCTTCAGTCTGTCACGAGCATAAATTAACTCCTTAAAATGATGCACAGATATAATTTCAGTGCACTGTAGTTAACTGAGATGATGTAAGCCCTTGGTTGTCCAACCCATAATTGAATTAATAATTGTACACAATTTTCTAACATTGTGTAGAATATATTTTGCATGACTAGGTAACAATCTATTCAGTATATCAGAAGAGGCAAGGATTAATTTGGAAAGATTTCAGACATCCCAGTCAGCGTTAAGAACTCTGTCTTATGAACTAAGATTAATTTACATATGTCCTAATTGTTAATTCATTGAAAATGTACAATAAGAAGAAACATTTTGGAATGCTACAGTTCTTTCAAAGGGCAAATTAGGGAAGTTGAGTATTTGAATGAAATAATAAGCAGAATTGAAAATACATGAGAAGAAATACTGTCTACATGCTTGCCACACAGGCCTGATGAACTGCAGCTATAAACAAGAAAGAAACCATTGAAAAAACTGAATACACCACAAGGACAAAAACTGTCAAACCTGTGGCTACAGAAGATGCATGAGCTAGAAGTGACAAGCTGACTAAAAAGATGCAGAGAAGCGAAGAGGGTAAACTCACAAATATTCAGGCAGTTTGGCCAAGTTCAGAGAAAGGACTTTTTACGGGTACACTAAAAGTGCAATTTATAATGCAGACTTTATGTATTGGTGAGCTACTTTGCATTGACTTGCAATTTAGTTCTACAGATTTTCACTCTATTCCATAAGAAAAAAAAATATTGTTGTTATAAGTGAAGCAATGCTCATAGGTTATACTCTTCAACACTATTTTGTGCATTCTTTGATGATTGTTTGAGCTAAAATTTTGCCCTTGCTGTCTGCTCATGTATTTAGGACTGTTTTTACACAGCACAGATGACCATGGGTGTTCCCATTATCCAGGATTCTCAGCTGTATTAGGATCCATTCTATAGTTAGGGGGTCATGCATTACTTGTATTTTATTCAACGCACCAACATAAAGAATTCAACAGGGGATTGAAAGAAGCAAAAGAATTTCAGTGCAGTGAAGTCTCTGGAATAGGATCAGCTGTCAGTTAAGCAAGAAAAGGTATTACAACATGCAAGGGGCAAAATGACCTAAGTTTGCACAGAATATTTTTTAAATTTTAATTAGTCAATGCTATAAGTTGTCACTAAATTTCAAGACAGATTTTGTAAGTAGATATGAAATAAACTGGATTTTTTTAATTATGAAATTTATATTGGAAGACTTTTACATAAAAGGAAACAAAGAGTGAATTTAAACAAACAGAAGTAAAATTAATTCTGAAGAATACAGAAGTACTTTTATGTCAGTATCTGTATTTCACCATTATCAAGGGCAGCAAATCCTAGTAATGAACTTAGCAGAACTGAAATGATTGGAGATGGACAGTGTGGCCATTCATAAGTCTTCTGAAAATATCTTCTGAGATTAGCCATATTCCTAGAGTCACCTGCATAGGATAACATACCCATGCTCGATCAGCCTACCTGGTTCTAGTGTGACTTGAGATCTTGCAAGCCAGTAGTCTTTCTATAGTGCGTTATAGTCAAAGACATATCCAGGTTTATCCAGGCATCCATTTTGCAAGGATTAAAAAGGAATTTTTTATTACCCCCCCCCCAAAAAAAATGCAAAATTGATCAAAATTCTCTTAAAGGTAAAAGACACAAGTTGCAACCTGGAAAAATTCTGATTTGATATCAAGGGGGAGGGAGGAATCACTGTGAGAATCATCAAACACTGGAACAGATTGTCCAGAGAAGTTGTGGAAACTCTCTGTATCCTTGGACCTATTCAAAGCTTGTCTGAACAAAGTCTGAGCAACCTGCTCTAATTGGTCCTAACTTTGAGCAGGGTCCTCCGGGGTCCCTTCCAACTTAAATTATTCTATAATTATAATATTCTATGATTATGTTGTTCTCACAATATCGGTAATGTAAAACATGGTTTTCTTTCCACCAAGTATGTGCTGCATCTGTGGCATTTACTTTGATGTGACAAAGGGTCAGTGTTCACAGGAATATTTTTGTTTTGAGACTGAGGAAAAAAAAGGCAGTAGAGATTGAGGATCCAGGCAAACTTGTTACCTTTCTAACATTGTCAGATATGTGGGTACAGTACCACTGGATGAGATGCTGATTATATGTAGATAGTTCTAATAATTTAAGTTTCAGTCTGTCGCATAATGCTTTGCTATATTGCTACCATTCCTCTAACGGGGATGAGGTTCAATAATATTTTCCTCTGTTCTGGAAATCTTTACGCTCAAGACATTTTTCTGATGTAGCAATTGTTCTCCAAAATCCTGAAAGCACAAAGGTCCTACTTAAAAATGGTGTTCCTTTTATCCCTTCAGGTACCTTCTGAAGCTTTGAAAAATAAAGCAGAGACGGCACTGTCCAGAGAAGTGGGGAAATACTACATCACAAGACCTAATTTTAGCTATAAACAAAAGGAGAAATTGCCCCTACCCACCCTGAAGAGACTGAGGACAATCTCCCTATCCCCACAGAGACTGGACAAAACCATCTGTGGTAATAAATTGGCTTTTGCACTGGGGAGACATAACAGGAGGTGTACCACCATCTTATACCCAACGTTTTGCCTTATCACCTCCTGCACCTCATACAGATTGCAAGCTAAGCGGACTTCTCAGTTCTTCCCTGCTCAGTTGGCAAAAGCTGTTTTAGCAAGCATCCCTCTCCTCTTGGCATATGTAGGAGAAATTGAGAGCAAAGAGCGAGCCTCTGCTAAGTCCTGGTGATGGTAGAGCCGTGCTGTTTCCCACCTACTGTGTGCCCCCGTCCACACCACTCTTCTCGTACAACGCTCTCCCACCTTGCTGTAGACAGCCACACTTCTGTAATTTCAATGGAATACAAATCTGAAAGAGTTCCTGTACACTGTAATAGCACTTCAAAATATTACAAAGGAGGAATATAAAACCCTTGAACAGGATAGGGGGTTTGAGTAATTTCTACACATTTTTGTGTGGTTAAGACTGAAAGAGGATATTTTGTAAAGTATCAATAAAAGGATAAGAAGATGACAGCATTGCCTGACAAAAGCCAGTAAGATATTTATGAGGATAATTCTGATATAGAACAAAATTATTTTGGTTATTTCCACCAAGAACTTTGGAGAGAAAAAACAAACTGTACCATATGCTGAGATTTGCAAAGGATTTAAGGTTCAGTTCCTACTGTATTTCCTGGGATATAGGTATCTTGCTGAAAATCTCTGACCCAAAATGCATAGAAAGAAACTTTTAATAAAGAGCATGAATGTACTTTTATCATTTTTCAGTAGCCTGAGAAACTACTTAGACTCCTGTTCATGCTTTCTGAAGAGATGGTGCTTGCACAGTAACTGCTGCTCAAATACCACGGGTAAATCATGAAGCCGGATTTCAGCATCATCTCAGAAGCATTACTTATTCGATGTTATCAAGATGATTATTTTCTGTTGACATCACAGTGAGAAAATAAGAGAGGAGATGCATTTTAAAACCAACTATTGCCTGAAGATAAAAAGGTGATCTGACCCTGTTAGTAATTTCAGTTAAACCCTTAGAAGTGTATCTTTAGCTATGCATGTACAAACAAACAACAAAAAAACCGCAACAAAGTTCCAAAGCCTACCTGTTACAGGTTTGTTTGGGTTTTTGGTTTGTTTTTAACACCTACAAATTTACTATACCTACTGTTTTATTACTTTAATGTATTAAGTATTTTTTAAATAAAAAGTATGTATAAAACCAATAAAAATATTGTCAAAATCACAATTACAAGATTTGATAATACAATCTTTTCTATGGTGTTTGGGTATTTTTTAATTCCAAAACATCATAAAAACCCAGAAAGAATCCGATTTTTTCTGATTCATTGTACAGGGATTCCAAGTCAGAAACCATTACTATCATATGTAAAAGATCAAAGCCTGTTACACATTTACTGCATTCCTGCACTGGGCAAAAAATCCTGAGAATTCACATGAACTTCATTGAGTTTTCCTGGACAACGATGACTTAAGGACAACAGAATACATCTCTGAAGGAATATTTCCAGACCTCCAGAAAGTCACTACACATGATTTATCTTAAGGAATGGCCAGTAAGCACAAGGGTAAAATGCAAGGATTGTTTTAACTTACTTGGAATCTGAAATGATTTACGAAGACATAAAACCTTATAGTTTATGTACATATTTGAACACACATACTTATGTGATCTATATATGTTATACATGTGTTCATGTTTGAATACTTTTTTTTCAAAATAAACATTTTTCATTTTTTGAAAATATTTCTTTCACAATATTCATCAGGAGAACAGTTCTCAGCAATTATTTTTTTATTTGAACAAAACGTAACCCACACAAAACAAATCTTTGGCTCCATTTGTTGCATTTAGCAGACACTCACATTTTCACTTACTAACTGGAAGACAATTTCCCTTTGTTTTCTCTCACTATAAGCAAGAATTTCAATACATTGCATTTGAGAAAGGGCATTATATTCTTCATATAAAAAGATGTCACTCAAATTATCACTAGGCATTCAAGCGTAAGGCCACTGTAGATAAAACAACAACTGCAATAATCACAACAATTATTTTTATATACATCTTTTACTGATTTTTAGAAAAATTCTGTTTGTGAATAAAACTGCTGCTTCCCAGGTAATTTCAAGAAATTACTAATTCCATAATCTACGACACTTAAAAGGTTTTCAGCCAGTATCATATTCAATGGAGGATATTACAGGAATCTTGTAGTTGTCTGATAGATCAATCAGCATCTGACTCGGTATTTAGGCAAGTGTTGCTAGACAGTAGGCTGTCAGGCATTCTTCAAAAAGGACTTCTTTAATAGTTTTGACTCCAAATCATAATTAATATTTAATTCAGTATATTGGATATCAAAATACAAGCTGGTGCCATATTAATTTGGATTAAACAGTGGGATATTTAGTCTTTAAATCAGGATGGACACTACATATACTATTTCAGAAACAAAACACATGTAAGAAAAGGATCAGCTCTCCAGTAAAAACACTCTCTTTCACGCTCCTATCTTCCCTGTCCCTGCCCCACCCCCCCCCCCCGGCTCCTAAGAAAAACCCAAAGCAAAAAGCCAATGACATCAAATTAGGAATTTATACATAAGACATATGAGCGTCTAAATTCCACACGGATCCTCACCAAAAGAGCCAGTTTACAGCTTGGATGAAAAATGATGGTTAACAACCTTTAAAAGAAAGAGCAGAAAAATAGCAAGTGTCATAACTTTGAATGCAATAGCTACATTTTTCTTCCCTGATTTCAACACCTGGCTTGTTGAGTGCCAGTAGCCATAGCAACTCGCGCAGTGTGCCAAGGCTCTGACACCGCTCTGAGGTTGTTCTTCAGCAGAGCACTGCTTACATCAACTATTGTGCAAGCTACCAAATCTAGCTGCATCCATCAACCAAGATTTTCCTCCAAATCCTCCTTCCTCTGTCTCCTAGCACATGTTAGGGGTCCTTTGTCTTGTTTATAAACTCCTCAGAAAGTCCCTCCCTCTCTCCCTACTAATCGGAGATTGAAACCCCTCTCCTTGCTGACCATAGGGCAACCTAAGCCAAATATGCAATTAGAATCCTTTAGAGATGCAGTCACACATCTAAAGTTAAAGTACACTCAGACCCAAATATTGCACCTTCAAAATACCTATATTACCCTTCAGAAATATTGCAAAAGCACAACGCAGATGAGCTGTTGTTAAAAGAGAACAAAAAGTGGCAGCTATCATACTGAAAGACAGTATATCACCACAGCAGATAACAGATTGAAATATTTTTTTATCTATAAAACCTTACCATACATATTAGGTAGACTTCCATGTTCACTGTAACAAAATATCTACATCAGCACGGTCACTCATGCATGAAACATTCTGAAATACAAGTGATGTTTAACACAGCGGCTTCATTCAAAAGCAGTACTAATTCCTAGCACCAGAAATAAGGTGCTCCACCAACAATGCGTTCCAAAAGATCAAGCTGGAAATAAAACAGATCAATTCACTAACATTTAGTAACTCTTCATTTTAATAGTATTTTTTTAAAAAACACCTCACAAGGAGTCACAGAAATCCTTTAACTATTACCGTGCTTTTGCAAATACCAACAGAGAGACTAAAGGCTCAGCTACATGATAGTGTGGTTGTGTTTCAACACGTTTGGTAGCATTCACTCAGTTTCCTCTAGCTGCACATGACAAATAAAATAGTAAAAGTTTGATTTGTTTGAAACATAAGAGTGTTACGCTAAATTGATTTATCTTGCATTTTCCCAAGGTAAGGGTGTGCATATAGACACAGTGGCTGGGGTGACATCTTTGACTGTGTTTAACAACTCCCACTTGATCACACCTGGGCCCTTAGCAACCTGACCAAGGCCACCTATTAGACCCCAGATAAGCACGCTGTGGCCTGATCTGTAAAGGATGGAGCTTGCAGTAGCTTTTCCAGCACACACAGTGCACAACAATATTTACGCTCCTTCTGTTAACCACCTTGAATTTATCTTTCATATCAGAAGATACAAGATTTGAATGGAACTTAATTTAGGATCTGATCTTTTGATAGAGTTCCTACACTGTACAAAACAGCATTTCAGTATCAATGACTGATTTTATTGTCCTGCTAGTGCTTCCACACAAAAGGACTAGCAGGAACTCTTTTTGTCCCTAAAAAGAAATCACAAGAAAAAAAAGTTGAAATTAGCTTTAGCACAAGCTACAAAAACTAAATGAAGGGCAAATCCACAGACTCAGAAAGCCAGCCCTTTCACGTAATTAGGATGACACAATCAGTGCTACAACTTCACAGAAAAATTGAGTAAAGGAGATACAGTCTGATAGAAACCCTGTTTCTTAAAAAATGAAAAATTTTAGTAATTAATGGTAGTACCCAAGGAATTATTAAAATATGCAGAGTTCACCTTAGAAATTTGAGAAGAATCACCTAGAATGGCTTATTGGCAAAAAAGTAATAACAGTTTATTTGTGACATAAATAAGAGCGTGATAGGATAATGTCCCACAAATATGTAAGAAGAGATGTAAACAACTGAAAGAACATTGAAAACATTTGACCCATATGAAACTTAAAATGTATTAGAATTTTTAACAAGATATCTAAAACTAATCCTATACCCCACTTCTTTATCCCCTGAACACAGTATGAGCATAACACAGGTAACACCTAAGTTTTGCAAGTAGTTTAACTTGGTAGAAATTGTACTGATGCAAAAGATGCCCTTTTCATGCTTAGCTACTCATTTCTCACTTCCCCTCTTTGCACTCTCCCTTGTGCAAGTGCAAGTCTTCAAACCATTCTGAAATGTCCCATGCAGGGAATCAATGGATTTCAAACCAAACTGGGGAGGGAGGAATAATACCAGTTTAAGCCATAGCAATGTCTTGTCTAGTTCATTTCACAGTCAGCTCAAATGGATGGAAGGGAAGGAAAAGCTTCCTCCAGTGGCACGATTATATTACCTTTAAGTGCTTGTGAAACTATAATATATACTTAACATTTCAAATAGTTTGAATAGGTGTCTTTTGCAAATTATAATAAGCCCTAAAAACGTCACCTAGCATAACTATCATCATGTCTGCTGTAGGTACAAGACTATGTTGGCAAAACAGTTGATTCTAGAGATAGAGGTTTTGCTAGTTCCCGAGTAAAATAAAGTGGTATCAGTAAAATCATGTTAACACATGTACACTGCAAATACATTACTGCATTGCATTAATTTGCTCATAGAGAAGCCTTATTAAAATAAGGCTTGACTACCATTTCTGAACTAGCAGAATTTCTAATAAGAGGAGAATTTCTACTATAAATCAAGACCACCCCTCTGGAGTAATCTTGGTCTGTATTTTCAGGGGTACAAATAGCCTTAGGTCACTGTGCATGTGCAAAGTAGGGGGCGAGGGATCGATACTGGCTCTTTGTAATGCATTTGAGATACATAGTTTAGGAACATCATTCTAACCGGGAATTTTATTAGGGAATTCTGTGTACAATAGCTCTAGGTTCCTTAATTTATGTTGCAAATGAAATTTATATTCCAGAAGACAACAGAATGATGCTCCGTTCCACTAGGCATGCTGCAAACACTGCATAGGACAGAATTTTTTCCCTGTAGATCTTATTTAAATGAAACATGAGAAAAGAAACAGCCAGAATATTTTAAAGTAAAATCACTTGGCCAAGAGCACTTGAAAGAACAGTTGCCAGACCACAACTTACTTTTACTTTTGACATTATTGGACTGCCTCTAAACAGAAGCACATGGCTGTAAATTTGGTATTATAGATTTGAATACTTAATTTATACAGTATATTAATAATAGCATTATTTCACCTCTAAGTCTTCGTAAAAGAATTAGAGCTTTCATAGGATACTCATAACTAAAAATTAAGTAGTTATATGAGCGAAAAGAGAAAATTAGGCTACACAGCATTACCCTGACATACATTCCTGGTACCTGGTATGGGAGAAGGACTACCGCAGAGAACAGTCAGACTCGCGATGTAAGCATCACCTTTGCGAACAGAGTGGAGCTGGTACCGACAACTGTCCTGGTAAGCACGCAGTGACTAAGAGCAGCTCAGCACATTAGGCGTAAAGCCAAGGTTACCAGGTCATTAGATCAAGTTGACAAAACTGTTCCCCTCACCAAGAGGGAGAGAAACCAATACTCCTCATCTTTGAGAAGGTTATCTCCAAGTCTCCTATGACCTCTTCCTTTTATAGTTTTGGGAAGTTTTAAATTATATATTTTTTAATCATTATATATTTTTATATGTAAATCAGGTGGTATGGGGTAGAAAAATCAGTATAACCCTCTTTAACAGAAAGGTGAAGATGCAAAGAGGCAATACTAGACAGCATGTGCTTAGGCTGCCCTGAACAAAGCAGTTTATCTCCTGCTTTATTCCAGATCTCTGTTGTGGCAATTCTCACTCCTCTAAACAGCTGGCTTCTCAAAAGCCTAAAAGTGGCTACCTCGGCCAGTAAATTGTTAAAATCTCTTATTTTGATGCAATGCCTGCTGACAGGATATGGGAAACTACTTTGTACAATTGGAACAAGCAACCGCTTCAGTTGCTGTGACATCTCCTACCTTTTTCACTTCCCTGTTTTCTGCCAGTTTTATTAGGCAATCAAGATTAAAGAGTTATTCAACACTGATAGAAAAAAATCATTCCATTTAGATTTTGTGCAGACTAAAAGCTAAAGTAGGTGATGTAGCTGAATCAAAACCAAAAGAATTTCCAGCTACTGTATTTTGTCTTTGTGAAATAAAACAATTTAAGAAGTTAACAGCCCAAGCTGTTAATCAAGTTAACTGGAAACTACATAAGTGAATAAAAAAAAGAGTACGAGACATTTCACACTTAAAGCACTGAACAATAATAAGCTTCCACCTGTTAACATATTAATAATGCTGTTAAGAATATGATGTGCTTGACTCTGTGCCAGATATTTCATAAGCCTATGCAATTTCTTATCTGTCAAGAAGCACTTTCTAGCTACTGGAAGAAATATGAAAAGGTAGAAGGGGAGAAAGATAGAAAAAAAAAAATACTGCATTAAGACTTGAATGAGACTGTGAAAATCCAGTCACTTGACTCATTTACCATCAGGCTACATATATTGGAGAATATATAAAAGCCCAACATTGCATCAGGAAATGGATTGTACTGAGTGACCTCACAGAACTTTTCCATCTGTGCTATTATTAATATGATGCAGACACCGTAAAACAGAGCTGGCAAAGAAATAGAATGTTATCAGAGAGATGATGGATAAGAAGGGAGAAGATAATGCTGATAGAAACAATTACTTGGTATAACAAGCAGGGCATATTGTAAAAACGCTATGATGTAACGAGAGGATGATAAGTCGATGCTCCTAAAAGTCAAATTATTAGATTTGTAGAGCTGAAAAAGTAACATCATGGAAGGGTTGCAAGCTGAGCAAATAAATCAGAGTGAAGAATTTACCTTATGCTTTGCTCATAAGTTTTCTAAACTAATTACACTTTCTCCAGATTTCTTGCTTTAAATTCCTGATTTACATCATTTTCTGAGACACTTGAATTATATCAATTGATTGAAACATTTTGCTTTATTAGATATGTGAAATTCACATTTTTGGGGTTACATAAGCTAGTCACAAAACTCATTTAGTACGTTCTCATGTCTCATGAAACAAATGATATTTACAGAAAAGTGCATCTCAAGTCCTAGAAAAAGGTGTATGGAACAGATACTTCTATTCACAGTTTTATTACATTTGGAAGGACTCTGAAGTTTGGAGAACCTTTATTTTTCCTACTGCATAAGGCAGTGCCCCTTCTCATTAAAAAAAAAAATCCAGTAAGTCTATGTCTAGTAAAGCTGGAAACACGTTTTAGTGAACATTTGCTTGAATGAAAACTGTTTGTCAAATACCTAAAAAGGGACAAAATGCAATTATATAAGGGTGAAATGTAGCTTCTGTGTTCTAACAACTATTTCTTGAAAACCCACTGTGAAACATTTGCACACTTTCTTCCCTAAGGAAGGAACTGAGAATATATGGAGGAACAAAGGGATTAAAAAAAAAAAAAAAAGAGTAGGTAAACCACGCAAGACAACAATCAGAACAAGGTTTATGCAGAAATGTGACACATTCACTATCATAGTGGGTCCCTGGAGGATAAACTTGATCATTTATTCAGCAAGCCTGTTCAGCAACCTGTGCTGTTAAAAAAAAAAAAAGATTAACTTGCATAACTTTGTACCCAAGCATAGTAAGAGGTGACCTGGACTACAGCAGATTCCCAGGGGGAAACTTGAAGAGGAATGGATGTTTAATACATCTTGATCATCAAGACAATTTTCAGTCTAAGTAACAGATGTGTCAGGGGACAAGACCCTTTTCTGGATAAGAAGTAATTTAGGATAATTGAGGTTCAGACGGTTACAGTGACACTGCATGTTACACAATACTGAGTAAAGATTGTGTATGCTGTACAGCAGTTATATGGAAAAGGGACAGTGTAGGACAACAAGTAGAGAAAAATGTAATCATATTCAGCACAACTCTATCTTAAGGAAACTGCAGGTCTAGGAAGGTCAACTGAGTGACACCGTTGACAGCCTTAGGTCCCGTTCACTGCCTCTGTCAGGGAACCACCACTTTGCTTCTCACAGAGTGCGCAAGTCCTACCCTCGATCATTTTTCTGACACTGTGGCCTCAATCATTTGCCCTGTCAACTGTTTAAGCCACCTCAGCTGGGAGCCTCAGTGAGAAGAGCCAGCAGTTCACCTCTGTTATCAGCGTTGAGATCAAGGTCAAGCCAGGAAGAAAGCAAATTATTGCAGAACTTTTACTTTCAATGCCTTATTCCTACCATTGGTCTGCACTGTCAACACCTTGAGGTTCTGACTAAGAAATAATAGAAGTACAGACCACCTAAAAAATAGGTAAGTTATCCTTTGCCAAAGCGCCTATTTTGTTTGTCACAATTCCACATTGTTGCAGACTGCAAGCACATTTTCACTCTCTGCCTGTATTTTATCTGAGTGGTCCTGCCATTTAAAACAAAGTGCTTCAAACGCAACCCAAGCTGCTCACCAGTGCGTGCTGCTCGCACAGCCCCTGTCCTGCTCACTGCAGCTGGGCTCCATGTAGCAATGGGCTGCAGGATCCGGCCCTGCAGCCTTGAGCTGCCACCTCATGCTGCGGTTGAAGAAGCTGCCTTGCAGCCCCCCGTGGTAACGGCCACGTGGTCATCACCAAATTTCAGTTGTGTCAGAAAAACTATAAAGAAAGACTGGAGCAAGTAGCTTTAATCACCAGTTTTCAGGAAAATTCTTCTGTTACAGTTTCAGACAAAGTTAAATCCCTTTGGTAACTGTACATTCATTACCCATTGGAATAACCACACATACCACTGCCCATTTACACAGTAAAAATAAAAATATTTAAGAGTACAGAGGTCTCAGGTGAGAAAGCAAAACAGTACTTTATTAAAATGAGGTGGAGGCTTTGGTTTATTTTTAGCATCAGTGTTTCTAGTTATTAATTTCTTTTCCAATATCTGCAAAATATGCTGTGGCTGACAATTACAGCTTTGAAATACCAATATTTTCAACATTAGCTGTAAAGTAGACTCAAATTAATGTTCCAAGAATTGTTCTAGGTTTGCAAAGATAAGTTTTTCAACAAACTTGCTTTGGTAATTTTTGGCCCCTTTTGCTTTTCTTCAGAGACAGATTTTAATTGGCATGAATGTTCATAGAAATCGAACATCAAAAGATGTTATGAGAAAAAACTTGTGGGCAATTAATTTTACATTCATAATGAAGTTTGTTCACAGCAGAAGTGTTTTAAGTGTTCGTTCACCCTAGGCTCAGAAACAATATAATACATCCAACCAATCGTAGCTAAAATCACAGCCTTGACGGTGTCTATCCAAATGAAATGTTTGCATTATCAATTTGCCATTAATACATGAAATTAAAAACACATTCTAAGAAATAGGCATACAAAATGAAATGTTTCTGAGTAACAGGTTCAGTGTAGCAAAATGATGATCTACATGTAGGCATTTTAGAGTACAGCAAAAAGGGTAAAATTACAGGATAGGTTATTGCTAATTAAGACTTCCCCAGAGTCATACAGCTCTGAAATAAACACAACTTTTCTGTAATATTTTCCTAATAGAATGCAATTACTGAAATATTCCTCTTCCCCCCCACCCCAGAAAAGGGTAATCTTCCTTAAAAGCCAAATGGGGGGAGGGGGAGGAGATATTTTTCTCACTATCTTGGGGAAACATTATATAACCAAGTATCAGCAGTGAACGGTTCAAAATCCAAGCCTCAAAAAAGAGAGGAAATGAGTTATTGCTTAGGTGTTTTAGAGCAGTTCCTTTTTTCAGACAGATTTGTTTTCTATGAAATACAATAACTAAAGCCCCATTTTCTCAAAAGCAGGTATCACTGAAATTTGTCACAGTTCTAAAAGAACACAGTAATGTATTGCAAGTTTTCAACTAAGTTTCAATTTGTAGTCTAGGGGTTTTTTTATTTCTTCATAAAGTATACCTTTTCCTGTTTATTTATTTAAAGTTAATTTCAAGTGCTTCAGAATTTCTGGCACTGCTTCCAACTGTTAGAGGTGGTCAGAAATCATTTTTAGATTGACTGCAATTTAATACAAGGAGTAAACAATAATTTCAAAACTATACTGGAGCTGAGCAAGTATTTTCTGAACTTAGACCCACACAGTAATTTGGTTATAGCAATACAGCCTTATGAGTATTAATACTCAAATACGGATTCAAGCTGTCACCTCCTACGACCTTTCGCAAAAACAAGGAAAATCATGATGCAACCTGCCAGATTTAAAAAAAAAAAAAAACAAAACAAAACAAAAAAACCAACCAAACCAAAACAAAAAAAACCTTTCCATTCGGTGCTTGATATTAAGCCTTAAAAATCAAGATTTGATAACTGCTATTGCTGCTGCCTTCCATAATACTACTGCATTGTCGTGCTGAGTTTGTGTAAATATAAATGCATTTTGGTATACATAAAAGCATGTGCAGATGCATCTTTAATTGCTTCAGCACAGAAGGGAATTTTTTAATGCAGTTATAATCAACTTAGACATGAATTAACTGATACTGAAAAAGTACTGAGTACCAAAGCTCATTTTGCTCACATGTCACAGCCATGGTTATCCACCTAAGATCATCCAGAGTTTTTTTCCCTTTGCTGAAAGAACAAATATTTGAATTCATAAGAAGTGGGCCCCCAAAGCCTTGCTTAGTTATTGAAGTACAGATTTTAGCCCTTGCCCACTTTCATTAAGTATTCTTTTATGCTGGTAGCATTTCACTCCTTTCCAGTCATTCCTTAAGCAGTAAGTTCCTATTTAGAGGGTGACAACCTTGGAGTACAGATCTACATCATGTAAAAAAATCCATATTGAATCCTGAAAAATCTAGATCCTGATCAGAAATATCCAAGTCTTTTTGGATAAGAAAAACTCTTGGGAAAAACCCTGTCTTTAGGAATAAGTCAGTTCTCCCACACACTTCAATGCTTTCCAGAAGTAAAGAGGAACAATATTAATACTCCACTTCAGAGGAAACCTGTGATACTTTGTGTCCGTAAAGGCTTTCTAGTCTTCATGTACAAAAACTTCCATGGAAGTTTCAGTTAAGGAATCCTTTGGGTTTGGGCATGACTTTTGCAGTTCAGAGAGGTGAAAGCTTCCTTGACAAAAACCAGTATGTTCTATGTCACTAGGTATCAGATTTGTCTAGTATTAATGAAGTTGCAGAATCCCATAGGATGTAGCCGTAACTAAGGGATGTGCTTTATCTGTTAGCTATTTCCAGCGTACAGACCCTGCTGCCCTAGCATTCCTCTGCATTTCTACTAAGTCTTGCCACGCACCTTGTCAAATTTTGTTAGGTCTCTCAGGTTTCAACCAATAAGCACAACAGCAGGCAAAGGATGAGGGAGGGCAGGTAGGGAGAGGGAAATCATCTTGAAATTTTGAACAGCGTTTGAGTCACATTTGTCAGCTCCATTCCCTTTGCCCTCTGTGTGCTTGAGAGGGACCATCTTGGCAGCTTTAGCTGCAGTTTGAGCTAAGGTGTTAGCCTTTGACTCTGGAAGTCAGGCATTCTCCATGCACATTCTTTGTCCATTCAAAGCCTGAATCAATACATCCATGGCTAAGAACAAAGTTAAGTTGCACAAATGCGTGCTGCATATAGTAGCTTTCTCTCTAAGGTTTTGGCATCGGACACAACATACTAATCATTTTGCAGTTACTGTATATCATCTGAAAAGTGCCTGCATTTTCAGGTTCAGTACATGCTAAATGCCTTTAGCTGACGATTTACAAGTTATTAGGTTGTCTGCAGAATTGACAAGGAGCAATGATTTGATATTGCTCTGCCTTAAAAATTAGTTTTTGATGAAACCCAACCGTACAAGTGTAAATGAAAAGTCTAAAATGCTATTTATACTTAATGTTTGCTGTGGTCTACCAAGTATGTCATGGTTTTATGAGTGAATATTATGATAACTATTCCTGATGTCTTGTTCTGTTTTTAAAACCAATTTGTATTAAGTAATTTTGCTCACTAGCTCAGTTTAATTTCAAACTTTATTCTACTTGCACTGAAATGAAATTTCTGCATCTGTAACAAACTTTGTCTCCCAGGTTTTAAATATTGACAAACTGTCTTAAAACTTACTGTTTTCTGACAAATCAAGATTTTTGAGCCTGCAGGTTCTGGCTTCCACTTTTTCTCCTGCCTGCAGCATTTTAAAATGCAGTAACAAGTCAGAGCACTCAGCATGATGTCTTTGTCAGAATTTATGACCACAAAGCTGTCCAACACTGGAGATTACTTCAATCTAACACAACAATTGAAACATGATCCCTATTATATAAATGCTACACATGCAATATTTCTTACATACACAGTATTATTGGCATTTAAAGAGGAAGTTCACATATCTACACAGATTTTATACAGCCTATACTACTTTTTCATGCAATATATCTTGCACTGCTGGGTTTGACCAGGACTAGTTGGTCATTCACATCATGGTCCCGTTTCCTGTATGCTCCATTATTTGCTTTGTTTCTGAGCCAAGATCAGGCAGAACCTGGCCAATAAAAGGGAAACGCCTGCACACTGATTCTCTAACATGTAATTAGCAGTTCACTAAGACATTCTAAAAGGTATTTTAAGAGCAGTGATCAGATCAGATTTTCCCAGACCTAATGCTTTCAGGCAGACTCTATTGACATGTTTGGCTCCATGACCTTTCATGACTTGAGTATTTGGGAGCAAATTTCACTGCCCTCAGAAGAATAGCATTCCAGAAGTTGCCAAGTGTAGCTGAAAACTTCTGTCAGTGTGACTGTGCTAGCAACCACAAAGTGAAATATAATACCAGCTGGGTTTGAATGCTTTAGAGAATGTTCCAATCTAGCATTTCATTCCTTTGCCCAAACAGGATACCCACAGTATGTCTAACAGCTTGGACTCAATTTTCTTGGCTTAAAATAATTTTGCATCCTGGCAGGATATTTCATTCACTCTGCAAATCTCTGTCTTTTACTTCATGTTTCCAAAACACCTAATTTTTCACACGACTCTACTCATTATTTAGAGGATCCTACATTTCCAGCAGGGAGAGCAAAATAATTTGAAAAAGTATTGCATTAAGATGTTCATGTGATTTTAAAAACCCACATGAAGTTGCTTTTTGAAGAATTTTAGGCTTCAGCTTCTACTAAGCTTTTTATTCATTGTGAAATCCACTTCCAGCATGAAGCTTAAATATTGTTTTGGTTTTACAGGTGGGGTTTTTTGTTGTTGTTGTTGTTTTTGTTGTTGTTGGGGTTTTGTTTGTTTGTTTGTTTTTAAGAGAAGAACAGAACAGATATTGCAGAGTTGATACAGGGCATAGCCAAGCCTTAAAACATTATATCAAATAGTAGACCTTTAATTTCTCAAGTTCTATTCCAATCTGAACTGAATAAAAATGCATTTGGATTGTAACTGCAGAATATCCCTATAAATAAGCAAAACTCATTTTCTTCTTGCATTCAATGGTGAAAATACTCGACTCCCATTAAGGAAACCTTTTGAACTGCACTGGTTCATACTCCAATTTTGAGAAGAGAAAGCATACTGAAGAGTAAGGGAAAAAAAAAAAAAGAAATTTGTTCCCACAATCTGTAGTTCAACAGGAGTTAAAAATGTAAAACTTGGCATAACTTGAGCCCAATAATATAAAAAGCATGAATAAATGCAGTAAAAATATAGCAAGAGTATAAATAAATAAATCATACACACACTAATGACAGCATAATTTCAGTCTAATGTACTTCTCTAACCAAACTGTACAAGAATTCCCCAGTTATTTTGAGCCAGATACATTCCGTAAGATTGTGCCTACTTCTTGAGTAGCAGACTGAGCAATCGTTTTCCATTAACATTTTTACCAGTACAAATTATTCACTTAACTTTGCTGAAGGATAACACAAGAAGCTCAAAATCATGACTGACATAAATGTATTCCAGTCATTTGTGGATTAGAGCTTCATTCTGGTGATTTCAGTGAGATAGAGATTGGTTCCAAAAAGACTTATTACCCATACCGTATCCTTATGCATAAAGATACAATAATCACAGAATATGAAAAAAAAAATAAGGTGGAAATGGTGTTAGACCATTTAATCCATGCATTGTAGCTTATGATTCAGAAAGACATTTGCATAACCTGCTCTAAAAGACTTTCTATAATGATACTTCCTCAGTTTCCCAAAGTAATATTCTAATGCTTCAGCACTCTTACTGTTAGAAAGGTTTTTAAATAGCTAATATAAATTACCCTTTGATACATTTTTATATATTTTCCTTTTTCCAAATAATCAGAATAAATCATCTTTATTTCTCTTTGCAGTGGCTGTGCATATATTTGAAGAATTTTCATGAGTCCACTTCATTTCCACTATTCTAACCCAAAAAATGCCAGTTCCTCTCCTCTTACTAAATACTGGGTTTGCTACCTCTGATTATTCTTGATTCTCTTTTAAGCTTTCTCCAGCTGATCCCACTTTTTTTCAAGTGTGATGCCCAAAACTGATTCAAGTGCTCTTTACCAAAGGTTTATGTTTTATGTTTTAACATTATGCTCCTATTCACGAGAGCCGCTATGACCTTGTTTATGGGGTTTTGGGGGGAGGGGTGAACCACTATGAGTACTGGATCATTCTTATGCACTTCACAGTTTCCAGAGTTGATTTTTCCTAATTACGCATGTTCTTATCCTCACAACTAATATGATCAACATCCTCACCACAGTGAATCCTTTTTACGTTGTCTGGAAAAAAAAAACCCAAAAAAACTTCTCAAGTTCCTTGAGATCTCCTTGAAATCTAATGCTATCCTTAAATACAGGGATAATTCCTCCCAGTTTGGTATCATCTAGACATTTAACATCCAAGTTTATTTCATTATGTGGACTATTTATGAAAACACTGAGCAGAAGCAAGGCTAGGACATGTCCTAGGGAACTCACCTAGAATATCCCTTAATATGGACAGAGACTCGCTAATAATTTCCCTCCATCACAGAAAGAAGGTAGAAGGGTTTAAGCTGATTTTTTTCTTGATAAATTCACATTGCATATATTCACCAGCTTGTTTTCTCATATGCTTACACATAGTTTTATGTAACAAGCATTCAGATAGTCAGAAGATGACAACTAAGTTCATCATTCACACAGTATGATGAATCTTCCTCCAATTTCTCCTGCAGGCTGGCCCTAAAGACCCCAGTACAGAGCATCCTGCATTGAGACACCAAAATTTAGACTTCAGGTTTTAAATAGAAGGTTGCAAATCAGGGCACAGGTTCAGACTCCAGGTGTACATGCAGTGTACCTATACCCACTTTAAGTTCAATGCTACTGATACATGCAAGTTTACAAACAGCTTTTTACTATATTATAGCCTTACATACTTAAATTCAACGTGGTAAATCATGAAAGAGAACACTTTCTGCTCAACTATTTCAGAGCTGATCCTTTGGTTTTATTTAAGAGCTAAGATCTGTCAAGTATTTTAGGTACAATTTTTCCTCCAGGTTCTTTTTTTAATATCCCTATTATGTAAGCAGATTAATAAGTTAGTTTTCAATCCTCTAAATTATAAATACCTGTAAAACAAAACAAACAGAAAATCTAATGACCTTTAAGCAGTCAATTTTTTCCAGCTACACACTTGAACTATTGTGCAAACACCTTTTCTTACTTATAACAGCAGGAATACACTCTGTACTGCAAAGTCAGAACAAGTTATTATGACTTGCTGAGGAAATGGAGGGATATTACAAAACAATCAACTTCCTTTATTGATTTTACACTTTGCTCGCGCTCACTCTATATATGTAGTTCAGCTAGCACTGGCAAAGGGAACATACTTCTGTGACATCATTTTTCACTGCCAAATGCTTATTTACTGAAAGGTCATTTCTAAATTAAAAATTTGAAAGCAAATATTTAAAAAAAAACTTAATGCAGTTGGACTCTATCATAAAAATGCATTTAATATATATTTGAAATAACACTTTCTTAAGTTCTTTTTCTATTGCTGTTTCAATAAAGCAGTTATTAACACTTTCAGACAAGTAAGCATTCATTTGGACTAAGTTACAATGAAATTTTATGACTTTAGGTGACATATTTTGAAAACTGGAATAATCCAGAATCATTCAAACTAATTCTCTGAATGGTAAGAGAAGTGATAATGATTTATCATCCATTTTAGCAGTGGTGTTATACAACCTTCAGCCAGTTTGTGACTATGGCATGCATGCAACTCAATAGCTTAAACATTACAAATGCTTAATGAAATCAGTTCTCTAAAAAGTTCACATTTATGTTTTATGCACAAGCAATACTTTTTTTTTTAATCCTCTCTCCTCACATTTCTCTTGCATATAAAGGAATTGTTTATAACCTCTTAAAGAAATTAAAATAAATCATGCATGTCATGATTCAGAATAACAGCAGTTTTGCTGGTAAATTGCTGCTTTTTGAGCATGGATGGTGTTTGGAAGCAGAGGAAACCTTAGAATCAACCAAATTGCCCCACTTCTACTGGTCCAACTTCATGGTAGTCAGCTGACTGCCACAACAGAAGATAATTTGTTCCCAATCATTTTATTGCTATAGAGGCACACTCAGTAATGTTATCTTTGGTAGAAAGGGTACCACGAAGTCTGTCTGAAAGCATCAAATAGCATTTACACTTAGTGTGAAAAATCTAAACCTACTCTTTTTTCACATTAAAAGTCCAGCTCCTTAAAGGAAATTTATTTTTAGCCTTATCTCAAAAAAGGGCAACTGAGCAATTTCCTACTGCCGCATAAACTTTACATAAAAATGATTCTATCTGTGAGAGCTAATCAAATGTCATTTGTATATGATCAGAGGACATTATGAAGGCTTGCCTCTATGGAAACCGAGATCAGTTTTGTTATCTTCAAGCCATGGTTATGAATAATATATTGTCCCATGTGCATATAGCAGTGATTGATGCACTGATTAATGTGTTTCTCTTCTTATGCCATAAAGGGCCAGGAACTAAAAACATACTCTGAAGGCCTCTTTGTCCATACAGTTCAGTAAACTTATTTCAGCTTTCATTCATAGAGATCTCTGCAGTCACTATACAGATAAACAGTATCCACAGGGTTTTCATATTGAAAAACAAGTGTCTTTAAGAGTTCCTAAATATCCTGCACTTGTTTCATACACCATGAGCATCAAGACATAAATGTACCCTCACAAGAAAGATCTGGATAGACAATGTACATTAATTCCCATGAATACTCATATGAGGACTGTGGCTTGAAACAGGGCACAGAAAGTGTTTCAGAGCAATTCTTTGTTATATGAATAATATGGAAACAGGAAATTGTAGTAAAGTCAATCCTGATGAAGTATGGATTTTTGAAAGTGCCTCTCAAATTCATTGCTGTATTTTGAAAATCCAATCTGAAAGTACCTTTTTTTCTCCCCCCTTTCTCTGAATTCTGATTTATCTCAGCAAAGGGTATAAACAAGGAGTTTAAGGTGATACACTTTACTTAAGGCAAAGGTACCTATCTCTTCCTGTCCTGCCATGGAGGCAGGAAAAGCTGGCACGGGAACAAAGAGTTTAAGTAACAGGCAATACTTACACCTTGGACAGTGATTACGTGGGCAAGTACCAAGGACTATATCATTATGCAATTGCACCTTGTTGGATCTCACTGTCCAGCCATCTCTTTTTCTAAACCCTATAGCATGAGCTTTCTGTGAAATATCTTTCTCCTGGTTGTTTATAATGTCTTGTATGTATTTACACACTACTGCTTCTGTCACCAGTTTTCTGTATCTGCTACAGAATGCCAGATGACTTTAATAAGCTGTACACTCAGATACTACTTATTTAAGATATCCCATAATAAAAGGAATAGTACTTTAGGTCTCTCTTGCTCCCCACCCCCAAATTTCACATTCAGAGAACTACAGCTCATCCTACTAACATCATAAATATTTAAAAAAATAAAAATACTCTGCTCCTATTACCTTCTGCTTCTATTATTAATTGGGACCTATAACCCTCATTCCAAGAAAGAAAGTTAAAAAAAAATGTTGACCTTAAAGAGCTGCTAAATAAATCAATTAATATATTTTCATCTTAAAACTGTCACAAGATATGGATTTCCCCTTATAAAATTAGTACTTTGAGGAAAAAATTCTGATCACATTTATATTGGTTTTATACTGATATTAGTGCATTATGCTCAGAAGAGCTATTCCAGATTTACAATACCATGAGATCAGAATCTCTGCCTCTGCAGCCTTCTGCAGATGTGAAGGAAAACTAAAAAAGAACCTGCCTTGACTAAGTCTAGGGTTAATTCTTTGTATTTGCAAAGGAATATCAACCTGTATCCAAAGTGCCTCAACTATCTGGACTACAACAGTACCTTCCTTAGCAAAGGTTTCCATAGATGGTGAAGTCTTGTACACAAAAGTCATAATCATAATCCCAGAGGGGGAGGGTTGACTTTTCTTGCTAGCGTTTAATGTTTGACAAAGTAAGAAGGGTTAACTGAGGTCAACTGAAGGAAGCATATAGTGGACTTGAGGGTTGAACAGATAACTGTTTGGGATAGACTTCGTGCAGACTCTGCGAGATAAACATCAGTAGCGATCAATATAGCAAAAGCAAAACCGCAAGAGTTAAGAAATCATACAGCAGCAGCTTAAAAAAAAAAAATCAATCTTTTTTTTTTTTTCCCCCAGCAAACTACTAGCACAATTATATTTGGGTCAATGTCACTCAGACTTTTCAAATCACTGTGCTTTCGTGGACCTCATATCATACCTATTGCTCCTACAGTCTCATCTCATCCCCTTTTCTCTCTAAAAATGAGGAAAGCTAACAAACCAGAACCAAGTGTAACTCAGTTTTCTTCTCCTGTACTGCAGGTTTCCACTAACCTTTACACAGGACTCTGACCATGAAAGTTAGTGTTCTGATGTGTAGGTCTGTCTTTGTGTAGCCAGGATTGCAGGGCAAATATATTTTACTTTATTATTTGTTTCTCCTTTGATTCTATCGTTGTGGTTGCTATTGGAGTACAATGGCCATTTTCATACTGTCAAATTAGGTAGTTATAATACAAACTGAAACTGTTTGCTGTGTGTCCTAGGAACAGAAAGCGGTTAGGTGAAATCGGTGTTCTGTTTTCAGAACTACTATGAATATAATGTGGAAGCTATTAAAAAAAAAAAAAAAAAAAAAAAATCGCCTTATGCTCTATAATTTCCCCATTGGTGCTTCCTTCACATGATGTAGTGAGGCTAAACAAAATCATTTATAGAGGTTGTTAGAATAACTGGTTAAAGAAGACTATAGAAAAGTAAGAGTCAAACAAGTTGAAAAAAATTTCATTGCTGTAATATTCTCCACACTCTCTAACTTTACAGCTCTACAAGAAGGAGCAAACAGATGGTCTCTGGAAAACACTCCCCCATTTCCCCACTCCATAATAAAAAAAAAAAAAAAAAAAAAAATCAGCATTCAATCTAAGACTGAGACCAAATTTCAGACTGGAATTTCCTCCTTATAACTTAAATTGCCCACAGATTCAGCTGATATTTGCATTAATACCAAAGGAATGGAAGGGAATTTACCCATGCTTTGTTTGAAGAATATACAGATGCAGAAAGGGCCCTTACTGCCCTGTGTGACACCCAAAATCACCAGTGAGAGACATTGCAGTTTTAAAACTTGCAAAGCTAGAGGTATTGTGACTCATACCACAGCCCTACTGAGAAGGCTGCTGAGATTTCAGCTGTGGCATAGCTATTTTACTACAGTTTTTATTCAATATTAGGGGTGTTGTATAGTTTATAATGTACCATGTAGCAATATAGCTGTCTCAAGCAATACCTAAATGAGAGAAAGGTGTTTTTTCAGCTTACCATAGCTGTATTTTGCTAAGTAGTTATATAAACCAAGACAGTTACCTTCCCGAACCAACTACACAAAGTCAACATAAAAACAACTTCCTCCAGTGCACTGAATATCACACTTGGCACCCATTAGTTAATCATTATCTTAAAGAAGCTTGCAGGTGTCATCTGTTCAAACATTAGGAAGATTTAAGACAGAAAAAAAACATTTCTTCCTTGTGTTCTAACTTTTACCCAGATTAAATGAGAAGTATATCTAGCTCCCCTCAACTACAGTTTTCTCCTATAAAGAGGAGTTTTTCTCCTATAAAGAAAAAGCTTAAAAGAAAGTTTGCAGACATCAATTTTTAGTGAAAAATACAGTCAAAATTGCTTCATATGCTGCTTATAAATAAAAATTCTGTCTTTACCACACTATTCATCTATCTTCTGTTTTCTTCCTAGCTGCCATCCAGGGCTCCTGACACATGATTTGTGGAATCCCAATTATTCATCTGATAGCGCACACCTGCATGCTCTCAGCTATTACATTATATAAATTGTGCCTTTCTGTAAATTACACATCACAAAAATTCCTGTGTCATGCATTCAGACATCAGATATACATCTCTCAATTCACTATTTCATTGATTTGAGTGCTTGTATGATACCCTGTTCTCTCTTCCCTAACTGAAATTTTCATCTTTTTTTTCCCTCAACCTTGTCCTGATTATGGTTTTATTTCTCTTTTCATCTTACTTGAAATTTCCAGAGCAAGAAAGACTACAGGTTGGATGATTAAACAGTATAATGAAGAAAAAGGGAAAAGAAAAGAGCAGACAAGGTTTGGATTAGCTAAATTTTAAAGGCTTAAACTGATATGCATTTAACTATTGTGGTGATATCTAAGCAGAAACTTGCAACATTTTCTGAAGACATTTATTTTATCTTCACTGGTTTTTATGATCCAAAGTTGTAGCATCGAAAATCTCAAACACCTTTAAATATATTGGCACAGAAGCCATGCTCATGTCCTTTCTTCCACACTAGCCCTGGCCTGATGGCATTAGGGCAAAGCACAACACACAACAGGCCCTGAAATGGATCTCAGTTTTACATTACTACGTGCCAGCCCATCCTCCCTAGTCCGTATACTAAGTCTATAAAAGCACGAACAACAGCACTCATGAGTTTCAGTAAAGTCAGTGCATCTGCAGAAGCACTGTGGACTGAAATGCGGTAAACAGCGCAGTGCTGGTGATTGCAGCCGTACCCCAGACAGACACCTGGCACTGACACCTAGCAGAGATGGTAGTACTGGAATCGTCATTAGATCCCAGTCCCTCCTTGCACAAGCCTCGCTACCAGTTCCCAGGGTTAGTGCACAAGAGGATTTCTACATTTCCTTTCCCTCAAATTACTCTAAACTAGACTTTATACTGCTTTGAAAAGGTTGCTTTGGGGAAAAAAGACCCAAGTACATAATGACAGACAATACTGCCTCCCTGTATGTTTTTATTTCTCTATACACCTCATCTGCATAGATCTCAGTTTCCAGAGATTTCTCAAAAAGGCTTATTGCCAGTCTGTCACAGTATCCCTGAAGGAGCAGCTATGCTAGAAAGGTGTTAATGGCAGAAAGGGCTAAATCAGATTCATTAGCATAGCTTGTGCAGTACATGCACTAAGTTAGATGGTTACAGGTAGCAATAAATATAAGAGAAAAAAGTTCAAGGCTGGTTTTTGGTTTGGGTTTGGTTTTTTTTCTTTTGCCTTAAGAACAGGAGTTTACTCCAGTATTCTCATCCACAACGTAATCTCCTCCCATTCAGTGTAACAAACTGCTGTCCAGTGGGGGCACATGCTTAAAATATCACACTTGTACGGATTGCTAAGCACTGCGGGATGACAGGTAAGATAATGTTGTGTCAGTAGCACCTTTATTTCTACACTCCAACGATAATTTCTTATAACACTAAAACAATATATAATTATTTCCATGAAGACTGTGTGATGAAATTCAAGTTGAAGAGGAATTGTCCATTTAACGCAACATAAATACTAATTGCACCAATTATTTCTCCCTAAATAACAGAAGTCTTGATAAATGTATGATGGAAAAAGACTTTTTACAGTGCTTATTTCCCCCCCAAAAGAAAATGGTAGCTCTATTTCAGTTGTATGTTGCTACTACAGGTTTTCTTTTCCCTCACCATTTTGTTATCAGACCTTCTGTAATTATGAATGGTCAAAAGTCTTAGCTACATCTCTGACAAATGATTTATGGTACCTGAAGAGCTAGCGCAGGTGACTCTCCTACTCTGTATGAGGCTTAGTTATTAAAACATGATTTTGTTTTTTAAGTGCAGAGGAAGGGAACAAGAGTGATTTCTCATTTACTTGTTCACTTTGTGGGGAATATTTCCTTCCCAGGAAGGGCCATTATTTATAGCTATCTGAAGCATCCATATTTCCACCAGTAAAGGACAGATTTTTAGAGTCATTGCTTAGCTGATAATATTAATAGCATTGGAGATTGAAGCTGAGAAGGCTGAAAATAGCTTATCCCTCTGATGAAACAGTGGTTTAAAGGAGTAAAATATTGTAGGAATTGGTGCTGAAAAGGAGCAAAGAAAGCTTTACACAGTTATGCAGAACAGTTATTAAAAGGGGACTATTTTCAGTCGTATTTTCCTCTTTGTATTTTTCAAACAGTTGGCACTGAATTTGGCACAGGGAAAATACTGAGTTTAACATCAATTACTTTAAAGGTTACTTTCTTTTCCTGGTACTCAGAATTCTTTCTTAGCATCATTTTCATTATAAAGACAGCTCACTCAAACATAGACTGTGATAAACCACCACAGGCTGCATATTGTGGTTCAGAACATGAGCTGCTGCAAATCAGAACCATCCTTGTGAAGTTGTTCAATAACGTCAGTTTTAAGAAACAAAATCCCTCTCATTAGGTGTGTAAACCCACTTTGCCCTTTTGGCATTGTGTGATTAGAAAAAACAATAATGTATAGGGTTACCAGCTAAGAAACAGCTTACCTACTTTTAATATAGACCACATATTCTGGTAAGAAAAAAATATATTAAAAAACTTTATAACAGCATTTGCTGCACTAAAAAAATGCAGAATAGAAATAGCCAGTCTGGCTTTTAGAATAAAATTTCATTCCATAGAACAAAAAATGCCTACATCTCCGGTCACAAGTATTGACTTTCCTTTTCTACAGTCACATGAGTGACAGCACTTGGACTGTTAAGTACCATTCTCGTGGGACGGGGAAGAGGACACAGTGACACAACAGAAGTACTGTACTCCACGTGAATGAGTTTGCAGTCATTGGACTGAGTGGGGATTTCAGACTGGCACTGGCTACCTGTGAAATCTTTAACTCAAAAAAATGAAACTACATCGAATTTACCCTGGGTCATATTTTAACAGCAAACTCAAATGTAGGTTAAATCCTTCAAAAAATATAAAGGTGGCATATTGATAGCCGTTTGGGTGGGTTCTCAGATCGTGGGAGATCTTTTATCACTGAAAATTGTCACAGACATACAGACACAGAAATTGATGCAGGGCACATCATCCCATTTTCAGAGTAAAGTAGAATTCCTTCTCAGAGCTGACTTTTCATGACACTGAAGCAGGGTTTGGGTTTTTTGGTTTTTGGTTTTTGTTTGGTTTTTTTTTTGGGGGGGGGGGGAAGGTTAACAAGCAAAATATGCCTAAGCATTTTTTGCAATAATAGACTTTGTTATTTCTGGAAATAGAGTATTGAGAAACACATTTCTTGTTCTGCCCTAACTGACTCAACAAAAAGTTATGGTTATTTATCAAGTAATTTTTAATGTTCAAATGAAAAAAAGCTTAGAAGATACACTGCTAATGAAAGAAAGAAATAATTCTCTCCAGAAACTATTTTATTCTAAATCTATAACAACACACAAACGAGGGAATGCATACACTTTTGTACCTGAATGTATTTTGACCAGCTATTCACCACTCCCTTTGAAAAATAAAAGCTTAGACCTCAAACTCAGCTCTGCTTTTCCTGAAATTATTTTTATTTCAAACATTTGAATGAAATAGGGAAAGCAGAGATCAGGGTTATTCTTAGTAAGTAGCATGGCTTGGAAAAATTATGTCACCAGTATCTGATACACCTATCTCACTAAAAAAAGTCAGTATTATATTAACGCAAATATTGTTGTAAGAGCCAACATTTATCAAGCACACAAGCTATTTCTATAGGCTGCCAGTAGTCACTGTTAAAATATTGTAAGAGGACACTCCACAGCGTTGCTTGCTGTAAGATAAACACTACCCATTTGAGACTCAGGTGGTCATCCGATATTCTCTGCCAACAGAAGCAGTGAATGGACTTCGGAGGGTATAAGCTAAAAACATGATTAAGGTTTAAGCAAGCAGGTATGAGATGCCAATTAAAAAGCACATCGAGGGAGAGGACCAAAGTACTTTGCCCCTCCTTTGGGGTCAGGAATCCCTTGTGGAGCTGCTCCATTAACCAGACTGTTGCTGATGACACCTCTTTTCCTTTGTGACTGAGTGACAACCTCTATTTCCCCCCGTCCCCAAGTGACGAAACGAACACCATAGAATCTGGTAGCACCCCTGTTTGTATACAGCTGTAAGGGTAAGGCTTTTCCTATGGTATCAGTTATCATCAGGAAAAGCCCACCTACAGTCCTGACTGCTAGGCTAGGAGAAAATGGCCTTGTCATGAGACAGCTCTCTGCTCCACCCCGTCTATAACAGGGACATTAATTATATTGTCTCCTGCAGCTATAAGATTGAGATAGGCATGGACAATCTGATAATCTGACTTAAAGTTGTCAGCTGAGAAGCAGAGTTTCATGTTAGTAGAGGGGAAATAAATATTGAAAATCTCATTTTATACATGCAGGCAAAGGCAACAGTTACACACTTCTTAAAGTGAAGTGCTTAGTCTCAATATCAGAGGAAATTAATGAGCTATGTAGCCATACCCCGACCTCACAAGCCAAAGAAATATTTCTGACTTTGAGACTGCCTCTTCTGGCTACTCTATTACACAAACATGGAAATGGAAATAAAATGAAATCTAGACAAAGCTTGATTCAGAAAAATCCTTGACTATCCCATTACAATGACCTTGCAGACACATGCATAAATAGAATATGGTAATCACAACAAGGACAGGATACATTATCTTTTGCAGAATATTCTCCAGTCCCCAATTGAAAAGAACAGTTTGTTGTTTTGTGGTTTGTTTTTTTTTGTTTGTTTGTTTTGGTTTGGTTTTGTTTTTTTTTTAAACTAGAAGTAAAATCTTATTCTTGCTGAAGATACCTACAGAACAAGCATTTTGGAAAAATTTCACGTTACAAGGAAAGGTTTCTCTGAGCATTACAGATTTATAATCTGAGCTGCCACAGGCTACCAACTCTCACATCCATTGCAAGTTGGTTTGGTTTTTTTGTTTTGTTTTTTGTTTTTTGTTTTTTTTTTTTTTTTAATACAATTCTGGAAGCATTTGCTATAGGAATCCTTAGAACAAATAAGCATGCAAGAGTTCTGTTTATTTCTGGGATTCTATCATTTGTATTTGTAGCAAAGGCTATGAAAAAGTGTCCCTAATTCATCCTGTAATCTCGAGGAACAAAGGGAAGAAAAAAAGAGAATGACATAGACAAGAGGTGTGAGCAAATTCAGAACGCCTGAGGTTAACAATATTATACAACAAGCATTAGTATAAACAAGTCAAGGGAAATGCTTCACACTTTTGACATTCCTTGAAGCATGTGGCTTTTTTTCCTTGTATGCATGCACACATGTGTGCATATAAAATTAAAGATAGTTTTCCAAGGACTGATGCTTTAAGAAAACAAATATTTTGTTTCTAGAAAATATTGGTCTTAGTCTACCTTTAACTCTACTGAATCTGTGGCTAGTTAAGTACATTAAACCAACTATGAAAAAAAAGAATAAGTCTATTTTCAAGGAGTTTCCTATCTTTACTGCAGCTTAGTAATGGGAAAAGACAATTAACCCTTATAGACAATTGTGCGCGAGACAAAAGTTAGCCCCAAGCTAGGTATTGTAGTTCTGTTCAGACACAGAGAAAAGATTTAGAGAGATAACATTACAAGCCCTGTCTCAAAGGGAGGCAAGATTTCATGATCCATTTCCTCAGCATTTCTTTCTTACACGTTTGTTATTTCTTCTATATAAACACATCTAATGAAGCTGATGAATTTAAAGTTTCACAGGAATATGATTTTGCAGTCAGAGAAAGCTGCCACACCTAAATAGAATATCACAAAAACCTGGATAATAGTTTTAAGAGACATGGTTAGTGGAGATAGTGTAGAACTAATGGCGTAACCTAGCCTTGAAAAAGTTCCTAATATGAAGCAAAGAAAGAATAAAAAAAATAAGCGTTCAAATAAAAATTGTTAGCACTAAAGACCTTAATTTGGCAAAAAATTTGCCAAATCATCCTTGTAAGTCCAGATAAGAGAACACAAAGAAAGCCAAAAATGTCTTCATTATCTTTTCTACATTTGCACCTCAAATGGGAAGTTAATAGTAGCAGCATCCCCATAGCACCTCCACCCCAAATCAAAACCCTAAACTCTCCTCTCCCAGTCTGGTTGTGGTAAGTCACAAAAGCCACCATAAGAAAGTACATTTACAAATTTCTTTAATCTCTTTAAAGTTTTTCAATAGTCCTAAATTAAATCCCTTTCACCCTTATCGCTTTATCCATCAGAAAATCCAGAGGATATTTGGATTCAGACATCCATTGCACCAAAGATCTTTCATTACAACACACAAACAAGCACTTTTATTGAACAAGAACCCAATTACTTAACCCAGCTTCAGGTTTCATTCTACCCTGCTGCTTCCACCTCGACATGGACCTACTAATCTCTTCTGACGGGCATTGCTACATATCAGTTCTGATACACAGAGATGATTCCTAACCTCCCTTGCAGAGAGCTACTGATTAAATAAACTGAGATGCCCATCTCAGCTTCTTTGGACCAATGAATAACAATGAGGAAATAAGTTGGGAGATAGAGACCTTTTTCCCTTTAATATGAACAGCATTCAGAAATAGACAGAAAATGAGGGAAAATAATTCAGTAAAAGAAACAGGAATGAAAACAGCTAAGTGTTTATACTGCCTTGTATAAATGATTAATTTATTATATCAGCTAGAGGTTATGCTTCCTCCTATTGTTTCTCTGCTGCAAATTAGTAAACAGCTTCCTTGCTACTATAATGGATAAGTGATGGTATAACTTCAAAATGCTTACCAAGCAGAGAGTTATGAATATTAGAACACAAAGACTTCAACCTTCTCTGCAGAACTCCTCCACGGCTTAGGTAGCCACAGTGATACATTAACGCCTTGATTTATCCCTTCCCCAAATGGTGACAGAATCATCACATGCTCCAAGCATATACTATCCAGATGTGAAGCACATGGGTGAAAGTTTGCTGCTGAAGAAGTCAGAAAACTAGACTAAGTATGTGTAGGAAAAAAAAAAAAAAGGGAGATCAATTATATAAACAAATGACCACTCTCTAAATCAAATCAATTATTAGAAAAACAGGTTGTTAGATCCAGACTTGTATTAGCTTCAATAGCGCCTGGTCTCAGACTGAATGTGTTAGATACAGCAGTCTTTATCAAGAAATATGCAGTTCACCTATTTATATAAGCAGTATGCTATCTAAATTAAACAAGTGGTAAGTATACAAAAATACAAGAATCTGAACAATGACAAAGAGTCATTGCAAAGTACTACGAATAAGAACACTGATAAAAACATGGAAAGTAAACAAAAAGAGCTGGATAAGACGAAGATAATGAGAAAGGGGAGGTCAAAAGAAAGCAAGCCAGAGAACTAAATATGATCTGTGGTAATGTAATTATACTGATGAAGTAGGAGAGATCTGATATCACCCTGACTTCTCAGTCCATGGGGAGCTACGAAATACATACTAGTGACAGCAGGATCAGAGAGCCACTATGATCCATTCTCTTCAATTATTTTAAGATTCATATGACTATACTGTTTCTTTCTAGACAAAAAAAAATTCTAGAATTTGACAATGTATTTCCAAAAGAAATTTTAAAATGAGGGTTAATATTAGACAAAACTCGAACAACTGAATCTATCTTACCTGTGAAATCCTTTCTTTTACTTCTATCAAAATGTGTGCTCATTACCTGTGTTACTGAGACGTTTTACTGCCATACAACCATGTATTTCCAATACAAATATCATAAAGGAAACGTAAAAGTTCTTGTGTTGTTTCTAACATTTGGTATTTGTTGACAAAGAACTGGTATTCTGTCTTTTCCTGCCTCTGGTGGTTATTTCAGGCTGACTTGCTTTGTCTCATTTGTCTCATCATATCTCTGAACTAGGGAGAATTAATGACTTTCTGTATTTATGTGGAGTTACAGTGAAGTATTTTTCATGAGAAAAAAGTTACTTCAACCACAAACTGCATAGAGTAGTTTTTAAGGAAATACTTTCTAATCTCAAAAGTATTTATAATTTCTCTACAGAAGATACCCAGTCTTTTAAAGAACTCCAACCTCTGCTTTTTGTTGTCTACTCAAGATCTTTTCAGACAAAAGAAACTACACAGAAAAAGCAGTTTTGTGAACAACGCTTTAACATTATACTCTCTATTGAAAGATCTTTTCAAAAGACACCTGTTGTCTTTCATCACTATGTAAGACATTTAGACAATTAAAGGTGCATTTCAGGGTATCTTCTATGTACAGTATTTTGATCCTTTGAGAAGCAACTAACACAACTACTGCAACAAGATAAAGATTCACATTATCATTGCAGATTTGACTGACCCCCACTTCTGACCCTACAACAAGAAAAAAGGTTTCTCCCAAACAGAGCTGTTAGCTTCATGTATGTTAATCACAATGTTAATGCAGACCTCTGCTTAGCCTGTATTGTTTAAATTCAGTATTGCTTGAAGTCATGTTTGTTTACCCTCCTGCTGATCCCTGGATCTTTTTATCTACTAACATGGACTTGGTGGCATAAGTACTCTTTTTATTTGCAGAGCGGTTACATATTGCATATTCTCCACATAGTAACAGTGGAGAATTTATAGCAGTGGATAGAATGGAGATGTCATGAGAATAGCATTTTTACAATTATTAAATTGCTAGAATACGTCTTCCCCCCTCCCAAAAGAGCTTATTTCAAATTAGTCAAGTTTCAGCCAGCACTTACTGCCCCCACCCCCAATGAAAATCTATGACCTCCCCCAATTCTTCATGAGCACCACACACAAACATAGCAGCAGATTGCTGTTTTTAAACATGCTGTGTTTTACCTGCCATTTTAGCTACAAGGCAGCAAATAGAAATACAAAATAGCAGCTACTCTGTCCAGCCACTTTATTTTGGACCTCCATGTAATATAGGGGAATTTTCTGTTACAACATCCACTGGTTTTTAATTCCTTTTGTCACTGGATATAGAGTACTACATCTTTTATCATTTTTGGAAACAAATTACAGCTTTTGGTTATATTAGTTAAATGAGGTTGATTGATGTCATCAATGCAAATTAATTATGTCTACTTAATGTTTCTGTGCCAGATTCCCTCAGCTAATAAAGCAACAGGTAAATGAAGTGTCAGAAAGGACCATTTTCTTTTATTTTCAAGGTCAAGACGTCAATAAAGCTTCCACATAAATTCACTGGGCAGGGAGAAGACACTCTGAAGGAGGTCTTTTAATCATGTTTATTATTTTTGCCAGCATAAATATATTACCTAAACTTGTGGTAATAATCTTCACAAGCAAACATTAAGCATAAAACATCTGCTTGTTATCATTGCAGGTCAATGTGAGAAGCTGCAGATCTATTTGTGCATTTACATCAACACAGCTCTAACCTACTTCTGTTTGTCAGTGTCAAACATTAGTCTGTAGAGGTGACCAAAAGTGTCACTCATGTTCCATCTGTTTATGTGACTAAAACATCCTACTAATCTACATCGAGTGTAGCCAGTCTGCATGTAGGACAAAACACTTCACGTGGCTTTACAGCCACTGTCTGTTATCTCACATTCAGACGTTTTCCTTTGGAAGATGTAACTTTCAGAGTGGGCCTAAGTGTACTGAAAAGTCTTAAGGTGGATGAACAGAGTTCATACAAAAAAAATTTCCCCACCAATAACAGATATTAACAAATATTTACAGGAACCCAATAATCCAGGTGTGTTCGCACATAACTAAGAAGTTTAATTTAGTAGTAGTCTCTTTACTACATACAAGAAGTGTTCAATAGTCCCTCTTATCTGTTAGTTTTATAACTTTTTGGGAAACTTATCAGGTTTTCACACACTGGGAAAGGAAAAATTCACCAAAATGCAGAAACAAATGCAATAAAAATTTATTAATGCACAAACCCTAAAATGATGTTTAAGTGCCTGACTGAAACCAACAACTGAAGAGTAGTCTTATGTCTAAGTACTTCTGAAATGCAAAACTTAAATTGCTGCGGGGTTCTCTGGGGGATGTTGAGGGCTCCCAGGATTCTGTCTGCGTTCCTCTGTCTGCTTTTGTGAGGCACAAGCCTGGCCAAGCTTGAAGCAGTCTAGATACTTTGCAGCACACACCTGCTGGGCTGTGCAGCTGTGGGGTCTGTTCTTTACTGTTCATCTCAAAGTTCTCACTGACCCCAACAGAATTTTTAACTGCAAGAAAACTTAATAGCTCTGGAAACAGTTTATCAGAAAACACTGATAATGTAGCTACAAAAAAAAAAAAAAAAAAAAAAAGTTTGTTATTTGGCATATTTGTCTTCAGGAAAGCCTTTCACCAGACCCTCTAGGACTGGAAAATCAGGTGAAATAAGAGAAATGCTCTTCCCCTCATAAAAGCAGCAGCTGAGTTTATAGCTTCTAGCTTGCTATGAAGCACCATCATTACGATAAACATGCAAACCCTATTAGGTGCTCAAAGAGTAATAGGCAATAAGAAAAACATGCTTAGCATATAATTGTAACCCACAGCACTATTTTGTTTGTGCTGAAAGACATGCATGACATCCATTACAAACATATGGCTATATATTAGAAATGCACAGTTACACATCACACAAGACCTTTTTTCTGTCTACCATGGTTCAAGCAAAGCCACTGAAACATATGAACGTTTTTGAACTTCCTTTACAGTCTCTGCACCATGGGCCTAAACTTACAGATTATATTAAGTGATCAAATGAAATCTACTTTCATGATATAATCTCCCCTTAATCAATAATAAAGTAAAACTCTTGAAACAACTGTAGCTAATAAAGACAGAACACATCCAAAGCATATACCCTTCAGAGGAATCCCATTAGACTGCACAGATAGGATGTAAACAACCAAGAGGAAGCCACAGATGAATTTTTCACCTGTCTGCAGTCAGTGCTTTAAATACAACACAGAATATGACCTCATAAATCTGAAGCTATGATTGGATGTTCACTTCAGAAACAGCCTTGCCAGTTAAAGATGCAGATTAATCTCTCCAGGTGACTGTCACTACAGCTTCTTCCCGAGAGCTGGAACACCACTTCGTGTGAGTACTTCCCATTCATTTCAGTACAGTTACTGAGTTATCTTACCTACTGTGGAAAGCTATTTAAATATCATTCCCTGGCTTGAGAACATGGCCAGCCCCGTACTGCTAATGCAAACACTATATTCTGTAGCACACATTAGCAGTAAAGCAAGTTCAATGGCACATCCCTTTCTTGCTAGTCATTTGAAAAAATGCTGTTGAGCTTTTCTAGAAGGCAGCAGTCTGCCTGCTTCTCATCACTGAAGGCTGAATTCCACTGAATAGAGACTGTATGCAATTATAGATGGTTTCATAACAATATTTATCATTTTTCTCTTAATAAATATATTGATATTTGGGATAATATTAGCCCCGAGTACTACCAAAAAAGTCACCATCTTGCTAGGTTTTGACTTTGCTATTACTTTCTGATTAGAATTCAGCTGACAATACAGACTGAAATAGAAAGCACACTCAGATCCTGCAACACAGAGAAGTTAAAAGAAAAAAAAAAAAGAAAAAAAAAAGGAAAGAAGGAAAAAAGTAGAAAACCCCAAGCCTTTGAGGGCAGAACATGCACACATACAACTCCCGAAAAAGGCAAATATAACATAATACTATATAGTTTTTATGCTAGCTAAGAGTTTTTCTCCCATTTAAGCAGTCACTTTTCTGCCCAGTGCTGCACTTTCATTTTCTAACCATCCCATTGAAAATGTTCTCTGATATGACCCTTTTAGGAATTAATAATTCATAGAGGTATCGCTGCATGGTACAGTTCTAAGATGAGATAGCACTGAGAGAATCTATTACAGTATAATGTAATAGCCAGTAAAATATAAAAAATTACAGTATCTTGCTTATAAATTATGATCTTCCAGATGCATTTTTATACCTCTACCCTGTTTCAAGAATGTATCAAGAAACAGAAAAGGAAATAGGAAGAACTGTTTTCCCTACTTGAGCACATTTTAGTACGTACAAGTTCCCTAGCAAAAGCATACATATATCTGTATGTTGCATATCCTTACATATACATACATACACACACACAACATATTAACTTTTCATCAATATCTTAGCCCTCCAGCTTGTTCAAACAAGGCTATGAAATGAATGCAAAGTTTAGGTGAGAATAAAAGGGAAAGAAAAGAAAAACAAATTCTAAAGTATTTTCATTTTTGTATTTCTACTGACACTTTTTTAGTGTTGCTACCTACAGGGTTGTAACAACAGAAGGCAGTTTTGCCCAGAGGCTGACAAGCTGAGTGTATTTTTTGGTTTTATTTATTTACTTATGGCTTAAAGTGCTCAGAAGTTAAGTAAAACAACTCCAAGATCTTACTAATATCTCTTCCTGTCTAGTTGAATCTTATGGTGTATTTTCATTCTTAATAGGAAAATTATAGGGAGATAATATCACATTTATTTCATTCTACATATTTGGAAGCCTAGGGATACCATGTTCAGCGTATTGTTATTATCCAACTGTGTAATACTATTAGCATGTTTTTAAATCACCTTGATTAGAAATGACTGACTGCTAGAATAAGCTTGTTGAAGTTAAACTGAAATGTCCCTATGTAAGGGCATAGGACACACAGTACTTTCAGTGTTTCCAGTGAAGTAAGAAAAAAACACCAAGTCATACTGTTGCACCTAGAGCTGAAAAAACAAGTAGAAATTATACTGTACAATGATGTTGGCCCACTGTATGTTTATAGCTTTGCAAAGCAGGTACATCAATGTTACTAAGTATTACTACATGCTATAATCACATCTTCCTCTCTACTTCTCCAGTTGCTGACATTGCTAATAGCATTGCCTTCAACTTACTAAAATTAACAAAACAATTTTCATTCTTAAAAACACTAATGTAAACTGGACAACGAGAGAACATTTAGTATTTGTTAAAGGGCCTGCTTGCCAAAGACCACAGTATCTAAACCAGCTATATTTTCTGTACCCATGAAAACTTGCACACTTCTTACTGAACTGTAAGCTTCCCTTGCTGTAGCAAAGCCACTTGGTAAGCTCCTGCCTCTCCATACTAAACATGGATTTCAGAAAAGTGATTTCCCCTGCTCTGGTGGATATATCCACTGCAGTTAGCAGCAGGCAGGAGCACAAGCTGCTATTCATCTGAACAGGGTGGGTGGGCATGCCAGAAGATTTCTTTTGTCTATTTGTTTTTCTGTCAAAACACACATTCACTATACATGGTTTTTCTTTCCCTGTTTGAGATTAACCTTATGAATCTAGTTAAAGATAAACTAAGTGCGTCAAGTTCATTTCTCCTATATCTTGCATTTATATCATTGTTTACTGGCCAAACTGCCAACCTGTAAACAGCTGCATAGTTCTGTGTCTGTTTTCTCTGCAAAATTCACGATATGAATGCAGCATATTGTCCAATTTGATTTATCTGCACCTATATTTTCTTCTGATGTTTAAAGTACTGATTTCATACACATATTGCTCGAGTTCAATGACAACCAAGAAATGCTAAAGAGTACTCAAAAGCTCCTAGAGATACCAAAAGGCCTTGAATAGAAAAAAACTTATGAACTTAGCTCGAGTATTTCTTTTCTCTCTTTTCAAGTGCAAACTGTGGAGAAGTACAGTAATTTATCTTCTTTTATTGACTAGTTTGACAAAAACTTAAACTGGAAAAGTTTCCACCAAATATCCCTTTTAATTAACTAGAAATAGATACTAGAGGTTGTTAACTTGCTTCCTGCTCTATTGCCTGTTAATATTTGCATCACCCCAGACAAGAAGTGCAGAAGGCATCCCTATTCTTGGAGATACTCAAAACTTGAGGGACCAAGTCCCTGAGCAACCTGCTCTAACATCAAGGTTAGTTCCAGCAGCAGCAGTGGGGCTCAGCAAGATGGAGGTTCCCGCTGCAATGGTGCACAGGCAGACGGCCAGCCCTGGCCTGAGGTTAAACTAATAGGAAAACAATGTCAGTGATATAGCTTCATAGGGCAGACAGTGGAAGGGGAAAAACTGGTCAGTCTCCAGCTAGTGCTAGGCTAATATACCTTAATATGAAGAACTTCTGGACACTGTAGATAGTAAAAGGAGCATACAAAACCAAAAAATAAGAAAACCTTGCAAATCTGCTTGGGCTTATTTGCTTCTTTATGCTATGCAGCGTGAGACTCAAAGAAAATGCATGATCTGACCATTTGAAAAGGGAAAGTCTTTCGAGTCGCTGTGTTTAAAATTGCATGCTTTGGTTAAAATATTTTAACTTGAAAGACTAATTAATATTTGGAGAGTGGAAGCTTTTTTTTTTTGTTAAAGGTTCAGTGCTCAGCTGCTCATTAAGGACAAAATTGCATCTTTGGTAATTGCTTGTAAAAGCTGAGAAAAATGGTAAACATTTCTGTAGTACAAGCAAGAGTAAACTGCAAAGCAACATACAAGACTCATTTTGGATAGGTAACAAAAAAAAAAAAAAAAAGAATAGAGTGAGCAACCCAGTATCTTTGAACTCTTCCATAGTTGAGTATAACCTTATCTTTATTTGTAGGTTTCCTAGCTGAGGGATGAAGCACTGCACACACAAATGAAGTCCAACAGCTGTGAATTTACTGTAGGATTGAGAGTAAGAAGAAGGGGACCCTAATCTCCCTCCACACCATGTTCAACCACCATATGACAGGGAAGGACCTTTCCTGCCACGCAGGTAACACCAGCCATTGTGCAACTCTATTGAGTTCTGGCGTCTACAAGGGGAGCTTGAAGTCAGGACAGATGGAGGAGCATTCACAGGAGTGGGATCGCTTATCAGGCATGGAAAGGTGAAGCAGCCTGCCCAGTGTTCACATCTAGAAGCCCTATGTCCACATTTCTAACAAAACTTGAACTGCAAAGAGCTGAGAAATATTTCCAAGACAGCAGAGACACAGAACTCAAACAAGGTATGTTTTTTATACAGCCAGACAACATATTCCACGTGCAAATAGCCTCAATCAAAGCTGATACTTACACATGTAAAATAATTTACATTTTCTTATAAGACATTTTTAAAAAATACTAATTCCTGCTTAACTATGAAATATTCTGTTCCAGAGGGATTTTTTGGCTATGAAAACAAAGTGACCTTTCATATTAACATTGATTCAAAATGATATTTTTATTCCATTTTGAAATGTCATTTTGTTTCTTTTTTTAACCACCAACCCAAAACGAAGTGACATTTTAACTTTAAATTCATTGAGAAGAACTGTTTGTATTTAAATGCCAAACTGAAATTTAAAAAAATCACTTCTCATTAAATTATTTCTTTCCAGAACTTTAGAAGCATTTGTTTCTTACCTCAACTGACAAATGTTGTCCAAGACTTTCATTCTGAAATTTATATCAGAAAATACTGCTTTTTCCAAGCATCAGTTGTTTTTATTGTAGTTTAAGTGTATGGATCAGAAGGACAACAAGAACATTATTACCATTGCTACCTGTAATGTTCAATCCCCAAACTGTCAGTCTAATAATTTTCATGTGCACCGCAATTCACTAAAAAAAAAAAAATAAAAAAAAAATCCCTCTCTACCACCCTGACTCACCTTTAATTTGAAGAGAATGGAGAAATTCTAAAAATTTCTTCTGCATTTTGAGAAGTTAAAAATTTATTTCTTTTGCTGACAAACTGATAAACCTATTAAAATTTACCTCTCACATGAAATTATGACCTCTCATTTGAAATATCACTTTCTTCTATGCCTTTTTTCTTACTTTCAGTAGAAAAATAGCAAATAAATCAGAGTTTAATAGTGAAGCTACATCTGTAATGGTATTCCTTTTAACTACTCATCTTTCCTGTTCTTTGTATTTCATTTTACAGGAATATTTTTTTTCTTCTCTCAACTAATTACTTATGCAGGAAAGATAATCCAGTGCATATGTGCATATATAATTTAATTGATGCAGAAGTTGAAGAAAGTTTTAGGACTTCAAAAAGTAACCTCATAATGGAGCAATCCCTAATGATGGGAGACCTTCACAGTGTTCCACTATCAAGCTAGGATTACGATCAAAATTCTTAGACAATTCTAATCCCTTTACCTTGAAGTATGCACCAAGCATTTTCTAGTTTGAGAAGAGTCCATAGTCTCTACCTTACACTTCAAGTGTTGGACACCTGAGAGCATAAAGCTAAACAATAGATTTTTTAAATGCCACAACTTGTGAGTCTGAGACTAGCAGCCTTGCCTCCTATGGCTTTGGGCAAAGGCTGAAGTATGACTGGTTTAATGCAAACTGGTTAATTTTTTTCAAAATTATTTGTAAGTGTCCGTACCACACACAAACTGGACTGTTTCACTGTGGTTCATATTGCCCTCCCCTACGAAAGGGCCACAAGCATTATTAATGTTTTTAGAAAAATAAAAAGCTCAGTAAGGTGGGAGTTGCTCTCCATGTGCACATGATGTTATTATTCTGTGATGCTGCAAAGAGAGGATTATGATTTTATCTCGTGGGAAAAACAAGGAGAGAAAACAGATTATAAGAAGAGCTGGGGAGGGAGGCAGGAAAAAAACAAACCAACAAAAACCCAACAGTCCTGGAAAGCAAGCTCTCTTCTAACAAAATGCTGTTGAGTTTCATTAAGCCAAAGTAAAAGCCAACTTGGGGGGGGGGGGGGGGGGAGGGGGGAGGAGGAATTATCATAAAAGTATCCTAATATGTATATGGGTAACCAGCTACAGAAACAGGCTATTTCTCATGGCGACTGCCAGCATTGTTGCTGTCTCACACTCCACAGCCCTGCTGCCACCTCATGCTGCAGGATTAGGAAACGTTCCTGCTGTAGTTCTTATAGCTCAATATCACTGCAGCTAATCAAAATGATAACAAACACAACCTAGCTGATAATTGTTCATGTTCACCGGGGAGGACGTGATCTGTTCTGAGCCATTATCACATCTTTGGCAGCCCCCTTTTGTTTAGGTCTGACAGAACTGTGATCATAAATGGTTTTAGCTCTTCATTTCTCTATTATTTCTCAAGGATTAGAGCAAATGCTCCTCACTCAATATCCCTTCTTCCCACACTTTTAATTATTCCTTTAAAATTATTAGTATTTTTCTTTGATTAGGAAGCATTTCTTTGGAGGTTAGTCATTGGAAATAATAGAAATATTTCATTTTTACATAAAGAATCATAAAATTATGTCAAGTCTTTTTAAGATGAGATTTTTCAAGACATTTAATTCTAGAAATATAAGTCCTATTGAAATGCATTCACTCTTAATGGTTTATAAAGCTGCCCATCAACTTGGCACATGAAGATTCTTCTTAAAAACCTTGTCCTGACTGAATAGTCTAAACCCAAAATAATTTTCATAACCATAACCTGCAACTCTTGTTCTCCCTGGTAAAAGCATAAGACCCAAAATTGAAGGTAGCTGGGAAATTTGGGGCTCATATAAAGAGTAGCAGGCAAGCATTGCAGCTGTGTTTTAATTCTGGCCTTATCCTAGAGAAACTGGGCTGCCACCAAGTTTTGAGAAGGAATCTTTTTTTTATGTGTGATTAAAGGAACTGAGACAGTACTAAACAACACTTGAGCTTCACATGCTGTAGCTTGAGAAAGACTCGCCTACGCCTTTACACCAATCATACTTCATAATCACTCGTAAACACATGAAAATCCCCTCATGATGGGGTTCTTCCCTTCCTGTTATTAAAACTGGAAATTGCTCACTAATAATGAAAGGGAAGCACTTCAGAATCAGACCATTGAGCAACACTGATGAGGGCACTGACATGGGAGAACTGGTGCAAGCCCTTGCTTGAACCTTCCTGCAACCTACACGAGCATGTTAGGTGCTTGGCTACATGAAGTAGGTCTGCCTTCATATATCCTGCTAGAAGCAGCTATCTCTGTATGAAAAAGTGTTCACCAGAGGAGGAATGTGAGCCTGGCTTTTAACTAGAAAATTTCCCCAAACTCTCTTGCTGACTCTACATGTATTTGCAGTAGACAATTACATTTACAGGGACCAAAACCAAGGTCATCATCTATTAAGACATCCTGCTTCAGGACACCCATCACTACATCCTCCAGTAAATGCAGACAGGCCAGAAACAAGTCACATATCCTACTTCTCTAATGCACTTGCCCCTTGCCAAGGTACTACTTTGCTAGCTAATGATGAAAAAAAATCACAGTGATTGTACATTTCAGGACAGAATTTCAAGATCTTAACTCTGGTCCAGTGTAACATTCCTTGAAGTTAACAGTAAAATTAATAGCTTCTCCCTACATACACAATGAATTTTTAGAAAATGGACTTCCCTAGAAATAGTATTTCATTAACTGATTTCAGTTGAATGAAGTTAAAACATCAATGTTTATGTTCTAAAATACTTTTTTTAAAATATAAAGATCAGCTAATACTAAAATTATCTTCTTTTTTTTAACCCTGCCCTTTGAGTCTTTGTAATTTAAAGCTGATTTATTTCAAGTTTGAAAAATACCCAGTTTAAGACTGTAAACAAAAAAATCACTAATTGTTTTATGTAGTGAAAGGGTAAACATATCTATCTAAACAAACATCTGGACAAACAGGTGCTTCCTCATTTAATATCCTATTAATAATTCCACTTACTTCTTTTTCCTGTTGATGCCAAATGATTTGTGAGGGATTTAAATCACAGTGGTATAAAGAGTCACCTGCTGATATCAACTTATATATCTGAAATATCCTAGGCATTTAAGTTTGTCCTGTATCTTGAGCTAAAGTTCTGTCAAATATTGTGAGCTAACTTCAGTTGGAGAGAGTTCAAATCAATACCTGAGTAATGCAGAGGTGTATCAGTCATTTAGCAGGTGATACTTTGTCATTTCAGACAAAGTCTAGTCTCCAAGTTTCATACATGTGCGTTTGGTTTGGTTTTGTTTGTTTGTTTGCTTGCTTTTGGGTTTTTTTAAAAGGTAGAAAATAGGATGCCAGCTCTTGGGTCTGACAAAAATTTCCCCAGTTCATTTTGTTAGGAGGAGTGTGTTATTTGACCTAAGCATACTGGCCAAATGCTAGTTATAATAATTACATTCTCAGCTCCCTAAATTCTGAATGAAGCTTTGGCTGGATGTACTGATCATCTGAGGGCACACAGCTGAACAGTTGCCATTTCTTATTCCAAAGGTGATTGCACATCAGTGCTGCGTGAAGTGACCCCTGTTTATTTCTTACATATTTCACAAAAGTGTTATGTCTTGAAGCTTAGTTAATTAATTGTTTGTAATAGGAGATCATTGGATGAATGATGGTGTAGGAGTACTAACCACAAGGAGGAATACCTATTGCTGGATTACATTTATACTCTTACTGGAATAAGAGTGAATACAAACTCTACCACAAACGTATTTAAGGCATGCTTTCCTTGACTACTTATTTTGTATGTGAAGAAAGGTAACAAAGACTTTGTTTTGTTGAACTAAACTGCAAGGAAGCTCATCTGGAAGAGCAAAAAGATTGGTTTAAGTTAAGTGCAATCAATCTGAACGTTCACCCAAATTCAGTAATGCTAGATGAATGAAGAGTTCCTCTACAGGCTATTTCAAATAAGAAAATACAAATGCCTTCCCCACTTCTTATGCTATGAGGAAAGGTGGTGGTATTTTGGATACAATAGAGGTCAAAAAAAAAAAAAAAAAAACCCACCCCCCAAAAAAAAGTGACAGCATGGAGGATAGGTTAGTGAGTACCTACATACCCATCCGAATCTTCTGTGTCCTCATCCCCAAGACTTATGTATATTAGAACTTACAGACAGATCTGTAAATAGACTGACCACAGGCAGTTATGTTTAATACCTAACTGTAAAACCAACTCAGTTCTGTAATATTCTTTAGAAAACAGAGCAAAGATCTCTAAGTTTTTATGTTTTTCAAAGAGCATAAATATAATTCCCCCAGATTTCAAGTCAGGCACAGAGCCTAACTTGAAACAGAAGTTTAAAGAATTGGTTTGTGTTTTCTTAATAGATTGTCTGATTGTAATAGGAAGTGGGCATAGAGTTCAGCAACTCAAGTCGTCACATACCTTCATTAAAAAAAACCAAACATCCTTTCTCCTAGAATGCCAAATTAAAAAGAAATAGAACTTTTGTTATCACCACCAAACAAAAGATGAAAAAGCTGGACCCTCCATCTTACACAGTTAAAGTGACTGAGTCTCACTTAGGGTCAGCATTAAATTTTTCTATTTCTGAACACACAAAAAAAGTTTCTACAGATCCAGAAAAATCCAAAAATGCATTTTGACATCAAGCATCATGTCTATTAATCCTCTCCACATATTTCCACTGCAGCACTTTCAATTAAGTAGTAACATGCTATTTTTTACAAATATTTGCATTGTGAGAGAACCACTGTCATCTTCTGAACTCTTCTATAATTCAGAGTCAATTTGCTAATGCATTGAAGCACTAGTACATAATTTTCAGAGGGTTGGTTTGTATTGGGTTTTTTTGGGGGGTTGGGTTTTTTTTTTAACTTGAAATGCGTTTACACACTCTGCACTTATATGTTTTACACTGAAATATGAGGGCATGTATTTAAGAGGGGAAAATTCACCTCTGTAAGCATAACTGTCGTAAGTTATGCATTTAAGAATTGTTCTCTTCCTGGAGAATTGCACATATGTTTCATAACTATTATACCTAGGCTTCTGTGATCCCCAATGGCCACCTAATACTGATTCCTTTATGCTGTTTTTAAGAACTTGAAGCAGTAGCTTTCTCCCCTCCTCAATTTTAACAGTTCATTGGGGGGGGGGGGGGGGTGGTAGGGGGAGAAGAAAAAAGAAATTGTTATAATCACAGATCCAATACATCCAGGTAATTCTAAGAGTCAGAAGATGTAAGATTTTTTGTCCAAACTCAATTAGATAGGGAGTAGAACATGAGAAATTATCAGAACAGGCCAAACCACTCAAAGCACATCTGCTAGGTAGTTCTGTACTATGTAAGAAGCTATCATTTATTTACCTTACAGAAGAGGAATTCAAATAAGAATGAAAGCTACACACTTGAAGGCAGTTTTGTGGATATGTCTTGTGTATACCAGTTGTTTCTCCTACTCAGATACATTATTCTCTTACATCAAATAACTCAAATAGTTGGATGTCTATTCTTTGTATCAAGGGTATATTCACTTTTTTATTTTTAAGTGCCTTTTTAGAATTGAAAAACTAAATAAGAAAGAAAAAGAAACATGAGTATCAGAATGACAACAAGCACAACCCTTAAATCTGAAAAGATGGACAAATAGAGCTCAGTCAGTTGCATAGTAATCCATTAGTAATTTTCCCTCAAAGTTAGACACAAAATTCCTTTGTCTGTCAACTTCTGGATCTACAGAGCAAGAAAAGTAGGAAAATGGTAGATCCTGATGTACCAGCACTACTTCCACACTCACATAATCCAGAAGTAGTATTTGCTGCTGAATCAGTACTAAGTGCAATAACAGTACTCTACATCAAGACATTAAGTTTTTTTTATCCAAAACACAGAAAGCAAAATAAGACATGATCAGACAGACAGTGCTTTGAAACCCATCCTAAATACAAATAATTTAATTTCTATTAAAAAAGTAAAGTTGGGTGCAATGACCAGTGAACTAGAAACACAGCATGCTCCTCAAAAGAGAAAGGACAGGACACTGCTGAAAAATCCCTGTAAGCACAGTTTTTAAATGGCAAAACATAGTGGAGTTAGTAAGGGGTCTCCTGAACATTCTCCTTTTCCACTGCAAATTCATTATTATATTTGGCTTGCTAGGGCAACATGCTCAATTTTGACACCACTAATGATGCCAAAAACTTCACAGAATGAACAGAAGCACAAAAGAATAAAAAAAGGTAGAACTTGGAACTCCAGGATTTCACATACCACATGCTGCTTGTGACTGTCTGAAATACTGACTGCAGAAAGATTTACAGCATTGTTCATGAAGTTGCAGAATAAATTCAGAAAGCAGAGGAGACAGGAACAAAGGAATAAAAAGAATTAAAGTGCTGCTGAAAAGAAAATGGAACTGTTAAATGCAGTTACTGAAAATAAACAGCTGAATGTCTCAGATTCTAGAGAACTATGTTTTATAAGTTAAATAATCAGATATTCTTACCAGAAGGACTGCTGTATTTGATGTACTCTGATGACAACCAGCTAAGTTTTCTCCTGAAAGAACATAAAATGAAAAGTACGTCAGGAAAAGGCAGCTCAAAAATTTCCTGTCAAAACAGAAATTATTTAGATTGTTTATGTAGCATTAGTATGGATTGATTCAGGAATAAGTATTCTTAGTTATAACAAAATAATATTATTTTTAGTAACAGTCTGATTCTGGAACAGTATTTTTTCACCAAGTTCATGTTAAGACAGACATTTTCACAAGTGCAGAGCAGCTATTATGCCTGGTTATTTACTATTTCTACTCTGGAGAGTCTAGGATTCCAGCTGTGGGCATAAAGTACTTTGCGTTAACACCATACAGACATAAGAAGGTATGAAATGTTTGTTAAAAAATAAAATACATGTTCTATACATTAGAGAGTTTTGGTGCAGAGAACTAAGGGGGTGGGGGAGTGGAAATCACTAGGCCTGAATTAATCTGATAAGAATTTATATTGCTATTCTAAACCTGAATGGCTAATTTAAAACACTTAATTCAGCAACACTTAATGCAGGTAAGAGTTTATGTGTTCCTGGTTATAGTATGCTGTGCAGCTATCCAATACAAAAACCCCCTCACTTAACACTTTTTCTCTGTCAACCTGCAGTTAGAAAATCTTATGGAACGGTCAAGTGATTGGCAAGACATTGGTGGGTTTGAGCACACTCTCATAGGTTAGCCTACCAGACTTTTCACATATTTTGCCCAATAGTTGCTTAAAAAGGAGGTTCAGGCATGAGGCTGTTTCATAGCCATCAGAAATTGACCTTTTGTCACTGTGTCCATCACTAGGTAGCAGCTTTTGTTATGGGATGGCACATTTATTCTGTCATGCCAACATGTTTGATGAAGCAGTCACGTGTATTAACGGAGCATTATATTAGTGTTCAAATGCTGACCTCACTAACATTGAGGCTGTTCTGTCACTCCATAAGGTAAGTCAGAAATGAGCCCTCCATGTCCATATTACCTTTCTGCAGTAGCAGCCAATTCTTCTCATGACAAAGCCTTTTCTTATTTGAATGACTGCACTAACTCAATCAGGACATGTGTCTCCTGTCAGACAGTTCTGTGACAAGCCACACGTGAAAGCCTCTGCCTAATGGCAAGTACTAGCTTCCTTCCACACGCTAAAACCAGAACAATTTTTATTTATTTTTTAGAGAAAGGAATAACAGAGGTCAGTTACATTTTTCACTCAGTAATGGGAGATTCCTAAGTCCATCTTCTATGACTAATCTTACCCCCACTCGCCAATACATTTTTCAGACCTTTGTGCAAGTCACCTGGACATGTTCCATGACTAATAGACTCTCACCCCAACCACCTGTTAAGCTTTCACTTTGTATTTCTACTAACTCTCTTTCCTGACTTAAGCTATCATTACTGATTAAACAGAAGAGAAATTCAGTAACTGGTCTCTCATGAATGTCTTTCTCCTGTGTACATAAAGATGAAATTTAAGATCAAGATACATGAGGTTTATTAGAATTGTTGACATTGCTACTCTTGTGGAGTCCTTCCATGTTCCAGCGCTACATTGCATTGCACTAAATAGAAAGTGACAGATTTACCACTTCACAATAATTTTATTTTCATATATGACAGTATTAAGCAACAAGCTGCACTATACATTAAATAGCATGACAATATAAAAGTAAAGGTGTATGTTTTGAAGAAAACAGAGTATCCTTTAAGTTTATCTGATGACAGTTAGCTTTTGTTACCATTGCAGAAAACTAGTCACTGTAGTATAGGAACTTGCAGCACAAATCCTTAAGTGAAATTCAAAGTGAAAAAGCTTCCTGACATCGAAACTATGTTTCTGAGCCCATAAAGTATCTTCTCTGAAATTTCATTTAAGTTCACACTACTGACAGAGGCTCAATTCATACTCTTAAATGTAAAGCTGGAAGTTCTTCAGTGTTTCAGTTTGCATGCCAGATGTAGCATTCTATAGTATTCAGAAGCAGTTTACATTTTATTGTCTGGTACCAGAACTTCCTTTACGTACCTCGTTCTGGGAAAAGGGCAAAACCACAAAAGCTTTATGATATTATATTTATTTGCAAACATTTTTCACACAAAGCTTTTGTAGACTGAACAAATCTTCACTTAACAAATTAAGGAATATAAAGCCCTAGTTAAACCCGTACTGAAAATATGGCCTCAGTACATGGAAAGTACAGTAATTACAAAGTAGATGTTACCTGATGTATCATTCACATGTCAGTTTTCAGACAAAACCTCTCCAGAAAAGATTAGATGAGAAAGTCTATACTCTAGTTACAAATAAATCCAGAAGTGTTCTTCATGATCCAACTATAAAGGCAAATAATTTGAATTATTTAAGAATATTTCAAATCAGCCAGAGACTACTACATATACGCTTCAATCATTAGCATTCCTAAATTTCCATCATTAATGAGTTCAACAACATTAGGTTAAGTGTGGTATTTATTTCCCTAAAAGAATACTCTAACTTTGGAAAAGAAATCCAGTCTCTAAAAATACACTTTTTGTTCTTTCAAGCTCTTTAGGACACCTCATACATTTGGGTAAGCATGCAAAATACAAAAGCTCGGTATTTCTTTTGACACACTGCTTAGTAGAATCTTTTTGTTAATAGATTTTTATTCAAGTGCAGTATAATTATTTTTTTTAATCTGTTGAAGCAGAGAAATTACTATTGTTTGTGTTAGAGTTGAAAATGACAGGGAAGCCTGCTTTTGTGCAGCTTCAGTGGGGTGGAATGCACTGAAAGAATTAAGAAACTCTGAAATACTCGGTAGCTTCAGATTTCTAATAGCTGCATATATACTGTAATTAGAATCTAAACTAGAAGTGATACACACATGAAAACACAGCACAACATGCACCAAAAATGAAAATTTGAATAAGATGTGCTTAAGTTTTCTAACAAATTAGTGCCAAAAGCCACACCATCTCTTCTGAATGTCTAGCTAGCTAGCTTGCTTATGCAAGTAATTTCAAAATATAAACACCATTCACAGAATCCACTCAAAACTGACCACTTCCCAGACAAACACAAAAGAAAGATGAAAACTTTCCAGTTTTCCTTGGAAAGATGCCAGAGAAACAGGGATGGTACTCTATGATTGTTTTCACCTGGTAGATACAAGGATAAAGCAGTAGAAATGCACACATGCTTGGCTAGAGCCAGCTGCCCAGTCACTATACTCCATCAGAGAACAAATTGCTGATCTCTAGTTGTACTATACTCTAATACTGCACCAGCTGGCACACCAGAATTCAACTAGCTCATGCTGAATTAAGAAATTCACCATTCACTTCAAAAGGGTGCTACAAATTGCCAAGGACCTTCAGAGTGGTTTTATACCAGCGTGTACCCTGCTATCTGGACCTCAGGTTGAACAGAGTCCACCCAGCTGTTTGCTTTACTTGCATAGAGTGGAAAGCCCGGTTCCCTGTGCATATGCTTGGGGACTTTATTTCACAAAAGCAATGCAATCTCCCTGGATATCTTGGAAAATGTCTTTTCCCGGCAATATCACATTACCTGAGGAAGCTTCTCCTAAAAAGATATGCGCTATACCACTGCTGAGCCCTTCAGACCATGCACTTGTCCCCCAGCCTGACAAGAGGAAGCGAATTTACTCTGTCATATTGCAAGCCATTGGAGATTACTATGGACTCTCACACTGTCAGTTCCAGGTGGTGTGACAAGGGCCAAGATAACCACACACGTCACAAGGCCATGCAAGTAGGATGGTAGAATCAGACTGATTTAGATTTCAGAACATCTCTAGAGATCATCTGGTCAAGGCAAACCTCAAGGTTAGACCCAAAGCCAGACCAGGTTGCTGTATACCCAGCAGAGTTCTGAACATCTCCATGGATGGATATTACCCAACCTCTTCTTGGCAACCTGCTCCAGTGGCTGACCACAATCACTTTGAAATCCCCTCCTCTCCCCTTACATTCAACTGGAATTTCTCTTGTTGCAGCTTATTGCCTGGTCTCCTCTGCCCTTTTGCTGTACGCCTCCAGGAGTCTTCATCTTCTCTACAAACTCCTTTTAAGTAACTGAAGACAGCAATGGGATCCTCCGCCTAATCTTCTCTTAGAAGAGACCCAGCTGTTCCAGTTTCTCCTCTTATATTGTGCTCCAGCCCTCTAACAATTGTATTTTGATATCATTGATAATACCACGTTCAGCAGTGTCACCATGCCACCCTTGCTACCTGGTGTCTTCCTCTTACTGCTGCCACTGAGTAGCTTCATGTGGTCCTTCATTTCTAGGATTTTTTTCAGTTATACAAATAGCTATTACATGGCTGTAGAATGCTTTTGGCCAAAGTAAAGATGGATTCTAAGTCAGGCTTGGATGCAAGCCCTATTTCTTTACCAGGATGTCATTTACTAGTCTTATCTTCCCAATACCTAACAGAATAAGGAAAGAACAGGTGGCAGAAGCATGGGACCATGAAAACCACGTGGAAATATGACCTCTAGAGGCAGCAGTAAAAGCTCATTCATTCTCACTTGAGACAAGCAGGGGACTATAACATGAAACAGAATTATGGAGTATGACAGCAAAACTCCTTGTATCTCCCAATTTGAGTTCAACTTTTCTCTGCAAGTGCAGGCACTTTTTTTTCCTCATTAAAAACAAAATGCCTATTCCAGACCAAAATACAAAACCTAGTAAAGAAATGATCCACCTACATTAGAAAATGGTATTTCAGCCAGCTAAGTGCAAGAAATCACAGTACTGGCCCAAGGTCCAGCAGTTTTAGTGACACTGACAAAGCAATAGCTGTTGCTCTCCAGTGCCTGCTGGGTTGGGATGAGTATGTGATAAGATGTTTTGATTTCACATTGCAGGAGCCAGGCACATGCCACACAAAGAAGCAGTAAAAACTAAAAAAAAAAAAACAAACCCAAAAAACCAAACACACAAAAAAAACCCCCCAAAAAACCAAAAAAACCCCGCAAACAACCAGAGGGCAAGTTTGAGATCAGTCATCAGCTTGTATCTGAATGAACTCTAAGCCCTATTCTGAATGGAAGGTGGTATATCTGAATGTATCACTAACTGCAGATGCCACTTAGCTTTCTTCCCGGCTGCTCATCAGAGAGTGCCTAACCATTCAGGGCTGCACAGGTTCATTTTTCCTGACTCCTCACAAAGCATCACAGCAATATTTTCCCTGCTTCCTTACTTTTTCCTGCTTTTGCCTTCCTATCCTGTCTCACCTGAAGCTTGCATACATTGATGGGTTAGATGGCTTTGGCGTTAGACTGAGATTCTTCAAGCTAAAAAATAATGAAAGCATTCTTTGTTTTTGCTGAAGCCATCTTCTCTGACCCTCTCTTTCAGTTAATTCAAAATTCTCGTCAGCTTTCATTCCCTGTCTAGGTACAGTCAGTTCTAGCTGCTTCCTCCCAGGAGCTCTGTGTCCTATGGATCTGCAATAATCTTTTAGAAGCAGGGGTGATCTAGTATGGACAATGAGGCAATGGGAGCAATGGCAGGGTAGGATCAGATGGGATGGATGTCAAATAATATAGCTCTACTTTAGATGGTTATACCTGGAAAAAGGCTTTCAAACCAGCAAATGGTCTTTTCACAGAAGACTGGGACCATACTATGTCTAAAGAAAGTGACCTCACAAACCTATAAACCACGCATTAAACCCCATCACACACTCATCTCTAAAGTATAATTAAAAGGTACATTTTTATTTATTTATTTATTAAGCATGAGAACTTTTTCTCTTCATAGCACCAAGTAAGATCGGGACTAAGGAAAGCTTACTACTGACCATGGGCAGACAGTATTAGAGATCTTTTAATTCATGGTCTCAGTGAAGTCACTTCCCCAAAGCAAGGTAATGTATTTTGTATCTTAATCAATGCCAGGGAAGATAACTTTCTCAGATTTGAACATAAACTGACAATGCACCAAGACTAAGTACTCTAAGCAGAAGCCAATAATAAAAATGACCTTAACAGCTGATTTGGTTGCCTTTTAGAGAACACCTGCACACTCTGCAGACTGGTAAGAAAAGGAAGCACAACTGCTGCCAGCACTGGAACAGGAACGGAGGTGTCATTAACAGATCATTGACTCCAGATCAGGACAACTCCTTCCAAAAATTCCACCCAGTTTCTGGGCCCTACATGCCATGAGCTCCAGAGAAAAGAACTTGAAAGTGATTTTACAAACTGGCAGTAGAGTTCTGGCAAAGCTAAGAAGATACCAGTGTGAGCATTCAGCAGATGATTTACAAATAAATGAAACCTGAACGATGTCTATTTTGAAAGGACACATTTTCATAGAATATGGATTACAGCATGTTCTCTGGAGTCCTGCTTTCTCTCCTAACACTACAATGGTATGCATACTATTTCCATAGAATTAGTTTATTCCCATATTCGCCTTCACACGAGATTTCTGGCAAGAAAATAAAGGTAGACATGTAGAGAAATACTTTTCAATGACAGACTGTCAGCAGATCAAAGCAAAGACATTGAGAGAGAGTAAAGCTGTACTGAATGCAATTCAAAGTACTCAAAAGTATTTGCCCCTTTCTTTCTCTGGAAAAAAAAAAAAGTTGAGAAGCTTTTATTACTCCTCTAAAAAAATTAATTATGTTAAAGAGATACAGTAATCTTAAGAATTAAGAAAATAGTACTACAAAAAAATCAAAGTTAATATATTATTCAAGCTAGGGAACATAGTTCAGACTTACTAGTTTTGCCTCCAGTACTGTAAATATTGGCTATTTCTTAGCTTAATAAAGCCACATATGCTATTGCTGGTCAAGTCTTGACAAGTCTTAGTAAATTCTCCAGAAAGGATTTCAATATTGTGAAAACTCAAATCTTAAAGTGTTAAGAATGTTATGTTTTGAGTGTTTATCATCCTGATTTGAGATAGTCCTTTCATAAAATCAAAACATTTTAGTGTGTCAGTGTTTCAATACAGAAAAAGATTTTTTATATATATATGAAAATTAGTCCTTTAAAGAAGATATGAAGTTAGTAACATTGGCAAAAATATTTTAGTCTCTCTTTGGCTATGAAGACTAATAATGATAAAAATCAAACTTAAAATGTCAGGACTTCAGTCTACACCAAAACCTAACAGTTCTAATTGCATTGGTGTCATTGAGCCAGACTAATAAGATAAGTATATGTGCATTTACCATGTACTGTTGTATGTTTGTTGGGGACTAATCATAGTAAAATAAATCCAACAGAGCAATGGAAAAGGTTGTGTTATGACTCATAAATATTTATTATCCAGAAAAACAGTAAAGTTTGGTTTGGTGATCAGGAAAAAAAAAGATTTATTTTTCATGAATCCAATTCTTTAAGAGCTTCCGTGTGCAACATTTTTAATCTTTATATAAATGACCTTGATAAAATTAATAAATTGAGCAATACTATCACCTAGTGGTCAAAGGGAGCAATATTTTATTTTTTCTTGTGAGCTCTTCATTTGCTAGGGAGGTGTTTGAGTTTTTTTTTTTTTTCTTTTCCCCTCCACAGAACTCTGTCAAGTACTAAATCAGCACAGTGACATTACATAAGCAGCAAGTGAATATATTAAGAAACCCCATTATGCCAATGTTTTATTACTTGTAATTTATTTTTATCTCCAGCAGCTTTTTTAAAACATCACAAATCTTGAAACAGTTCTACTAAATCCTTGATTTCACTTAGTGCTTTTTTTTCCTGAAGCAAACCTAAATGTCTACCTTAAAAGCCTATTCAGAATTTTTCAAGAGTATGAAGTATTGACTTCAGACAACACTCTTTTGACCATGAGAAGCAGAATGGAAAACTGAGAAGATATTTCAGGTAGATAAAAAACCTAAACTGAAGGGGCAAGTGAAATAGAGTAGTTTCCAAAACAAGCAAATTCCAAAAGTAAATAATTGGTGTCAATTCTGCAGTGAAAATAGTCGGGGGGGGGGGGGGGGGGGGAGGTGGGCAAGATATACATTTTGGTTTTATTTAATAAAAAAAAAAGAAACAAACCAACCCCCCCACACACACAGCCTCCCTCCACTTGAAGCTCTGCAATGCTACAGTACTACAGTATTGGTATTCTGAAGTCCATAGAAGCTCCTGCCACAGCCCAGTGCATTAGAGACTACACCAACACAGAAGAAAAGCTGCTGCATGCCCTAAGGAGCTTACTCTCTACACCTCCACATTGGTATTATACCATGGTGATTATACTAGAGTCTATAGGATTACATTATCAATGGCACAGAGGCTAGAGCTTCTGGGGTTAAGCTGGATAATCAGCACACTGTAATTATTTGTCACTCTGGAAGAGGAAACAGTTTTTGATCTTAGAGGTTTCCTCCTTGAGACAGAAAACTGTCTGAAAACAACTGAGACCAAAAAATAAAAGTGAAAGGATGTGATTTTTTCAGAAAGTATTGGCGCTATTTCTCTTCAAACCATTTTGAAAAGTTATTCTAAACAGAGTTCACTTATTTTTAAGCAAACAAAGAGTAATTTTTCTAACAGTAACAAAAAATAGCTTCAAGTTTGAAAAGAAAAAACACAGTTGCTCCCTGTAGTCCAGCAGATATCATGAAGAGATAGGGCCTATTTGTACAGATACAGGACCTTGGCAGCACTGCTACGTGGCTTCCGATTCAGCCTTGGCTTACACCCGCCAGCTCTCAGCAAGGGGCTTGCGTACAGCTATCCCAACTGACTGGAGAAGAAAGCCTTGTTTCAAAGGTGCCCATTCATGGCACTGGATGACAGCATAACTTGTGTTCTGCTTTTATAAAAGCAAAATCTTTTATTCTCATTCCAGATTATTTTAGTTGGGAAGAGTACATATACAGCCTGTTTAAGATGAACTACTACTCCACCACTACAGAGGACTAGGCCAAGGGTGAAAGACCATTTACTTAGATGAACATATCTTTCCTTGGTTATAAAGGACAAGTAACAGGGACATAACAGGGCTAGAGAAAGCAAGCAAGGAAGGAAACTCTTTGCTGCTGTTACAATTTGTTATGCCTCATAACCACACTCAAAGGAATAGGATTTGACTCCCACCCACCACTGAAAAAACAGTGCAAGTGGTATTTCAAAAAAGTCTCCTTATTACCACCTACCAGATACATTAATCTTAATGACATAAGACCTTACAAATAGCAGAAGAAAAAGGTACTAGTCTCTCAATCCAGAATTCTGACGTAACAGGCAACATCTATTTTAATTGCTTTTTTTTTCCCTGTGAATGTTTATTGTTAATTAACAAGAGGTACAAAAACTCCAGAAGAAAATAAATGCTCTGCTGCTAGAAGCTAGTTACAATGTAACTCATTAAATTCATAGTTCAGGAACCTTCAAGATGTTCAACTTCACTGTGATGCAAGTAATTATTGTTTACTTCTTCATTCATTACAGATTAAGAAAATAAGAATGCTTTTCAATAGTTCCTGTGGAATTATGATTTTTGCTCAATCTAAAGAACCTTTAGTGGACTTAAATATGACTTTTATTCCAAGCCAACTGGAACTTAAAAATGTTTCAAGAGATGGCTAACCATTTACTGCACCTGATTTGCTGTGTCCTTTTTACAAACATCACCTATCCAAACAAACCTATCCTAGCTCACTATTTTTGACAAAATAAGTCTAAATCTAATGTAAAGTATTAATTAAACTATCTCAACATAGATCACGCATCTCCATGCTTGGGTACCTAGGAGGTACCTAAGAATGTTGTCCCACAGCTATGACTGGCAGTTTTATTCTTTCAGCATAGTACAACTATCATCTACAGTAAGGGTAAAGTGTGCTTTGAAAGGAGATGGTGCATTCTTGGGAGCCAACCTGAAACGTGAAACACACTACTCATTACAAAAAGTCTGCGGTTTTACTTCTCCATCCAAACTGATTTTGCCACACTGTTGGTATATGCACATACCACTTCTACAAACTACTTGGATGCAATTTCCAGTTGCTAGAAGAAGGGATCATCCAACTTACCATCTTATTGATTTTCTTGAGCTGGCATAGAAAAGCAAAGCAGAGTTCACACAGCACACAAGTGTCAGAGTATTCAAAGGCTCCTCTTCCAGGAAGGGCATGAGAGGCAGGCTTTGATGTGCAAATTCTAAGTCAAGTTATTCTGGGATGGTAAAAGCCACAGCTCCAGAAATCCACTGCTGTGGCTGCATCCAAGTTCCTCGGCCCATAGGCAGTGATAAACCTGTTTTGTCCATGATGTTGTAGAATATGTAGCACGAAGTGACTTAACATTATATTACTATCAGAAATAATACAGGAGAAGTTGACCTGAAATAGTGAAGCCTTCTGTTTATTTGAAAAACAAAATAAAAATATTTTCCCTTCAATTTGACCCATGACATTTTTTCCTGAAGCCTCCATTCATTTTGTTTGTTTTGACTACTTCAAACAGGAGTTCAGTGTTTCACCTCCAACCAGAAGGGCACTGCAGAACTCCCGAGGATACATGGAAGGTGACAAATCCTGTGCACACAGTGGCTGATTACAACTGATGACCCCAACCACAGCTCATGCATCAAAGTACAAACCTGATAAGGAACAGCATGTAAGGGATCCCTAGTGTAATATGAAACTCCACACAGAAAGAGTGCCAGAAGTCAAAGTCAAGTATCAACAGTTTCAAATACTGCTCTCATCTTCCCAACACACCACTCTCTACACAGTGATGATGAGTAATACACACTTTATCAATTTCTCAATTGTCTAAAAGCAATTCAATATTAGTTGCCAAATACCACCAACATCAAGAATTTTTATGTAAATATATGTCTGTATCCAACTGATCACTACAGCTGGATCTTCCCCTTAGCCATCATTATGTCACATGTATTAGTGCTTTATTGCTGGAATCAGAGTAAATTCAGAACAGACACACAAGGAATCTCCAGTTCATGTTAGTTAACGTTTAACATCTCTCCTTCATGTCCTGCACTAGAGCTCGTCACCAATCGTTGGCCTCAATTCTTGATCCTGAGGTACAGAAGAGAAGCCTACAGAGAACAGGGGAGGGAGGGAGGAAAGGGGTGGAGAAGAAATAAACCCCTACTATTTTCTACTCTTCTCTCCCTGAGGAAAGAGTACACCCACTGTTCCCACAGATATGAGTTTGAGGAGGGTGACTGGAAAGCAGCTGGGACATGAACATATAAAGTGTTCATATGTGAATGGCACGAGATCAAGAACATTTTCAGAGGTTGATTTAGTAAATTTCTTGGCAAGTCAGCAAGTTGTGTCACATGTATCAGTTATTTAGTATTTTGAAACATCTCATAGAAGGGATATCTAATTTTGACTAAAGATAAAAGAATGCATAAGTGTCTGTCAGACAATACTGGAACAACAGGATTGACATGGTGTACTGGAGTATGCAATCTGCAGCCTTGGGAAAAGTGAAATCCAGCTGAGAAATACAGCAAGACTAACTATATCATTAATATCTGTAGGTTTACAAACACTAGTTTAAAAGGGTATGTCATTTTTCTTGTTCTTTTCTCTCATTTACAGGCAACACAGTGTGGGAAAAGGGCTGCCATGAACCTATTTCTCTTGAACTATTTGGGTCAGTTAGATTGGGCAATTGCCTGATAAATCTGCATCCTTGTGCAAAATGCTTTCAGCACTATATATTCAGATTTAACCAGCAAAGATGGCCTCACAAATAAAGTTGCATTTACTCTAGGTCAACAAGTCACTTTTTAGTTGTAACTATTGTAGATACCTAACCCTCTTTCTTGAGAAACCTTTAATTTGAAAGCATTTTCTCTCTAAGCATTTGATCTAAAAGATCACTAGAAATATTACTTATTTAGACCTTATAATCTCTCACACAAAATTAAAACAAGGAAGCATTGTCTTGTAAGAGCTCTACTCAATCGGAGAAGATGACAGGAGCTTTTAACTCTTGGCTTACCACAACTTCAGACTAGATTTGACTTTGAGTGTTTTTGTTGTTGGTTTTAGGATTTATTTGAACTAGTTCTATGGGATATTCCTGAGAGTGGACATTTTAACACCAGGGAAGAGACACAAACTTCTCCACCATAACTGTAAGAAATTCACCTGGGACTCATTTTCAAAGCTGATTACAAAGTCACAATACAAGCAGGAGAACAATACTCATTCCAAACGTATTCATACCTCCACTAGCCTCAACCAAACTGGCTCAGCAACCAGTGGCAGTTGATCTATGGTGGCAGATAACTCAGTGCTATTTAATTTATCATCTCTGAAATGTTTTGCAGCTCCTGTTGAGCTCTGTTCTGCCAAGAGTGCTGCTAGTATCTGGCCCGACTCATAGCTAGCATGTGTATATGTCTGTGCTATAATGCTGCCGTACTCCTGCTGGTGTCCAAAGGACCCTAAAGCAGATGCTATTGCTCTGAAAACCTGCCACAAGATACTTGCCACAGTAAGACACTCTGGCTACAGAATGGACACATTATTCGTGACAGGAAGTGAAAGAGGATCACAGTGCACCAATTAATTCCTATACCTCTTTTTTCACTATTGCCATTCTCATTCCAAGGATTTCGTGGTGTCTCAGTCCTGCACAAAATGCATATTCAGATCTGATACAATATTTCCTACAAGTTTTCACAGCCATCACTGATTACTGGTCTTGTTTTTCCAAGTTTACAACTGTTTTCTGCAGTATCATTTCTGCTAAACCTTGCTATGCTTGAGAGCAAATCTGTCTGGCTCACCCTGTCCCAGGGAGGAGTACCCTCTCCTTACATTCAGTCCATACGTACTCCCACTGAGATGTAACATAATCATTATTCATAGTAATTGCATTGGTTTTATCATGACTTAACAAGTCACATCTAGAAAAATAAATAGCAGGTCATGACTATGCTGTGTAGCCAATTTTGTACTGATGTTTCAGATATAAGGGTCTAAGCTGAGCTTCAATGTAAAATCAAGTAGTTCTTCTCTGATACCATCTATGATCATATCTGCAGGTGTTAATTGCTCTTTTGATAATACCAAAACTAACTGTATTACGGCTAACAGTGGGAATGGGGACTACTGCAACTTATTACCAAGGTCCCAAAGTATAGAGAGATACTTTTTCTCCTTTTACTTTTCCAAATAAGATGGTTTAACATCAGCACAGTGTCCAATTCCCTGAAGACATTATTAACTCAGGCCTGCAGTGTTAAGTAAGTCAGATACCAGATCAGACAGAATTAGAATAGACAAATTAATCAGCGGAGGACGCATTGTACAATATCCAGTTCAACCTAACTACATTTATATTACTGTCAGATTTTAGAGACAAGTTTCAGTCTTTAATGACAAATTCACTGTTTTTCTTCACATGCCAGAAGTTAGCTGACAAATGTACTGACTGGTGGACCAGTAGAACAAGGAAAAAAAAAACAACAAACTGCACAGTATTAGCATGTTAGGCTGCTTGGTAGTTTGACATTCAGAAGGCATATTATGAGGTTTTTTAAATAATAAAATGCATAGAAATACACTTACAAATTTGAGCTGTTTAGAACTTTGTTGCTTTGTATGTATTTCAACTTATTTAAATTGCACATTAGCTTGTGCTACTACATTTTTGAACAGAAGTATTTCAACATCTTCCAGGAAAATTTTGCCTCAAAGTATGCTCATCTCCCACCTCTTCAGACCTGACCATTGCATTGTCTAATGGATCTACATCTATTCCAGATCTAAATCTGTAATAATCTTTTCACCCAGATCCTTTACTCTAAGCATTAAAAATCATTTTATAAGACTTACTTCTAATTAAGACGGACAACACAATTAACCATGATACTTATTTAACAGTGTGGAAATGAGACACGGAGCAAGATTCACAACAAGCTAAGCACGCCCCCCCCCCCCCCCCCCAAAAAAAAAAACCCTAAGTGCAACAGTCTCCCTCTTTCAACTCCTTCTCCATCCTCAAATGTTGTATGTATTTTAAAAACAAACGAACAAACAACACTCAGGAGAATTGACTACACACTTATAAATGTATAGAACCATAAAATAGTTGAGTTAAATGGGGCACCTGGAGTCTCACCCCAATCTCAGAGCAGGGACAGATGCAACATGTTGCTCAGGGTGGGGTCCTGCTGATTTTGAACATCCCCAGGAATGGGGATACCACAACCTTTCCAGACTGCCTCTGCCAGTGGTCAATCGCCCTTACAGTAAAAGGGGTCTTTCCTATGCTTAAGTGGAATTTCTTGTATTTAAATTTGTACTGATTGCCTCTTGTCCTGTAACTGGATACCACTGAGTCCAGCTCTGTCCTCCCTACATATACAACTGTAATCAAGTTTGATGCAGATGTCATATGGGACCAAGGGTATCAGATTTTTTCAAAGCAAAATCTCCCATTTTTTTGGTAGGATAACAACAACTTTTCATTTTAAAAGAACAGCTGTGCAGAAGATAAATCTAGGTCACAAAGACTTCATTATTTTCCATGAAGGAAAATGTCAAGGGAATTTTTTTCTCCAGCATAAGTGAATTTTTAACATTTAAAATTTCACTATGATAAATAACACAATTTAAAGCGTTCACTTTCCCACAAAACAAAAAGAGTTGTTTTACTGTTTCTCTTCACTGAAATATTTCCCCTCTCTCCAAAATAAAATTTCAGTGAAATTGACAGGATTTTTGTCAAGTACTGAAGCTTTATCAGAAATTCAAAAAACTATAGCCACATATGTTGAAAAACAGGATTTTTCAACCACCCTCCAAACAGCAGCAAACTATGTAGTAAGAAGCTGGACATCACCCACCTCCCACTCTGTAGCAAAAGATGACAGCACATTGGAAATTAACTTAGCTTGTACCCAGTATCTAAATACCATTATCAAGCAAATACAAGATCTTTAGTGTACTGTGTTCATTGACTCAAAATGATGACTCAGTCTCCCTCAGAATCAAAACAACTGTTTCTCTAGGCTAAATTCTGCAACAATTCTCACTAAAAATCTGTTTTAACTATGTTGCCTCAGAATTAAGAGGTAATATATGTGAACGTGTATTGCTATCTCTAAAGCATTCCAGAAAGGGAACAAAGAACACAAATCTATCCATGTTTGTCTCTATCTTTAAAAGCCATAGGACTTGGACAGAAGGTCGTATTACAAGGTTAAAGTTAACCAATATTGATGAGAGATGCAGTATAACGTGAAGTCTACTACAGGCAGAATTACAGAAGAGTACGATTTCATCCTTATTATTGTTTTTGGGAAGAACAACATGCAGGTGTTGAGATTCATAAATAATCCAGTTCTACAGTTTTATTGTCCTCCCTACCTTCCTTCTGGCTTCAGAAATTGGTGCAGATTTCTTAGCCCTGGCTCAAATGTTATTAAAGATGATAAAACAGCACAGGGTTTGCATAGTCTGGAGAAGGCAATGACATAAGAAGGATTTGTACTACATGCATTTGTATGTATGGATTGGACCCAACAAATGAATTAGCTTAATCCAGCTCTTCACAGCTAGCACAAACTTGTTTTGGATTAATTTTCAGGCAGTAGAACTGTTTCACTCAGAAGATGGATTAATTTGGAATGAGTTTGAATGAGACAGTTAAAAACATCACATCCAACCTTTTTTTTAAATCGCACACATTTACATCATCACAGCCAAAGAGCCCTGTTCACATTCTGCTTTCAACCACACTAGAAAAAAAAAATCCAAAGGAAAAATAACATAGAAACCTTATCTGCTCTGTAATCTTTTGGGAACAGAATAATAATAATAATGCTTAACAGTGATATAGCACTTTACCTCTCCAAAGCAGTGCACAATCATTAACTGAAAAATCATCTGACAACAATAACTTGTCTACCTCACATCTGCCATCAGTGCTGCACTCCAAACACTTTTTATTCAGTCCTGCTGAGAGCATTGTTGCAAACAGGACACTGTTTAGTGTATCCAACACCAAGTTTCTTATTTTATTTCTCAGGTTTAACTGGTACACTTCCTGGATGAAGCAAGACATGCCTCAGAGGGAAATACCAACAGAAAGTGCCCTAGTAAGACAGACCACAGCTGACAAACAATTTGTTGCTGATGCTCTAGCATTCAGGAGGATGCTGAATGGTCAGCCCACGTGACAGTAGCTGTGGTCCAGTCAATATATGACTAATATTCACTTTTTCCAAAAGTAAAATAATGAATTTTGCTATTTTAATTAAAATCAAACAGAAACCCACAGAAGTCTTCAACTTCCGGCTAAACAGTTTTATTGAGTAACTAGGAAATTCTTCTGTATTTGGGTGGAAGGGGAGGGCATGGGCTGAGGTATCTAGGAATAGCAAACTACTGAGCCAATTTTGTGGTTCTTCTCCTCTGAAACATCTGTGATATAAAATTGTAAATGCAGGATTTCCACACAGATTGACTGACTTGATTACTACCAATATACCAAGTAACACTAAGTGGGTTTGCATTCAATTTGGCACAAGTAGGGTGAAGTAGTAATTTATTACTAAGTGGCTACTTCAAAGTCACCTTTACCATTTGTAACATACACATCCTGAAAGATTATTGTAGAGAAAAGAAAACCATGACAAGTAATCCAGAGCATTCAAGAGGTCACTTTCTGATAAATGTTCCCTGAGATAAGGGATACATAGAAAAAGGATCCCTGATAAGTTTTGCCTGGGAAAGCAGCTGCAGCAAATCAAACAGATACAGAAAGACAGAACTTTCAGATTTATCTCTCCCCCACCCCATTTATTCCTTCATCTATATCTTCTATATAAACATTTGCAACTGTGCTGTGTATTCTGGGTATTACGAAAATAAATCCTTTATTTGCATTTTACCTTAATCTGGCTTGAGTAAAGGGGAACTTCAAGGTAACTCTCTAAAAAGGACATCTCTCCCAAAGGCAGAGCAAGTCTATAAACTGGAATACTGGGATTCCTTTACAAGTGCTTTACCTTCCCAACTCATTCTCCAAAACAGTAAAATCATTTGTCAAAGACTGTTAGGCTGGTTTGAGAATGAACATTGCAGGATCAGAAGAAAATCTCCTTTTAGTTACCAAGGATAACATGTAGAACACTCCAGCTTTCTGCTAGGATACAGAAGACCTCACCTCATTTTCAGATCCTTATAGCAAATACCACCAGAGGTTTGCTATATTCATAGCAACACCAGGCACCAATGGCTTTACTAGGCAATTTTCAATTCCCATTCACTATCAGAAATGTTTCTGTTTTCAATTTATTTGCAAAGTGCCTACTGAATTTGCACTTTATATGCTGTAAATGTTAGCAAAACTGATAACTTTTAGAAAACTTCATTTTTTTAGCAAAAACAATTTTTAGATACTTCTCTGACCATCTAGTAAAGGTGCAGAAGACTTCATTGCTTGAGGGAGTACACACAGAAAGCAACTCCTGTCGGGTTCACCGTATTATAGCCCTCCAATCCTTATAGGAAGCAGAAGTTACCACATATAATCAGACATACATGTGTTTCTTCTTTTCTATGAACCTACATTTTGTTGTGTATATCATGGTTTCTATATCAACTTTTAGTCTGCTCAAGAGGCCTCCCAGGTGTGCATAAAATTAAGCAGTAGTGTTGCCTTACAGAAATAAGGTTATCGGCATTAGAAGTACATTTACTATTTTTTGAGAAAAGGACGCAAACTTTCCAGTTCTCTTTGCCATAATTAATTTACGAAGCATTAGAGAAATTAACAGTGTGTTATCCAAAAGCTATAATAGGAACAAAAAACCCAAAGATGACAATTTCTTTGTTCACAGGTTAAAGGGTTTTTTAAACTATTATTTAAAGGAGTGATTTCCCACCCCCCACCCCCCCAATGGACCGATGCAATAAAAAACAAAGTTAGAGAGCTGATCTCTTTCCTTTTTCTTCCCTTCAAATCTCTGCAACTATAATTATTTTCTTCTGCTTTTGGCAGCTCCTCTGGGGCTGCAGGACCACAAAGTAAGCCAACATGCACATTTCCATTGGGTCATAAACCCTGACTAGATGACAGTTAACCCCAGTGGCCAACTTGCTGAATAAGGGTCACAAAGACATTTATAATTCATGACTAGTGTGTTTGAATGCATTTCAAACATTGTTTATGCCCTGTGGCTGTTTTACAGCTCTTCACAGCAAAGCTTATTTCTTCTGTAAATACCTACAATTTCACTGAGGATAGTTTCTCTTCAAGCTGCCTACATTCTTCAGGTGCCCCCAAACTGAGTTTGCAGAAATGATGCAACTAATTTATTGCAGCAAGTCTAAGCTACCATGTCTTTTGTCAATAACGAATCTTATTGGTCATACCTATTATACTATAGAAGGGTGATTTTGTCTGTCTTTGTCATTGGAGAGAATTGTCCTTCATAAAAGTTTGGAGGACTTTCTTCCCCACACACAGATCTTCAGGAAACAAATCAAGCCATATCGTATTTGTACACAATCTTGAAAAATGTGCATTTACATACCTAGTGCATCACACATGCTGGCATTTTCAGGATAATCAAGGATGAGACACATTGAGCACAATCATGATAATATACTTCCTACATGTCATAAATTAGTTTCTTCATGATCTTCTCCACTTAACTCATTGGTCCACAACTACACCATTCCATTTTGGTCTTTTAAGACTATGTCAGCTCTAGCAGCTTTTCCACAAGAAAAAAATGCAACTCTAAACCACTTCAGCAAGAAATGAGATTGTTCCTGCTTGCACACCACTTAACAAGAGACAGTCTATGTACCTGTGCAGCAATGACTACATCAGCAGGGACAAATTGAATTAGGATTCAGATTCATCGGCAGCATCAAGGTTTGTTTTCCTCACCCCCAAGTGTTCCCTTACATTTCTTCTCTAGCTTTCACTAATCCAGACAATTTAGAATTAGCACAATCCCAAAACAAGCAGAAAACAGAGAAATTACTTAAATAAGACAAGCAACGTTACAATGGATTTTTTTTCTTATTAGCTTTGAAATAATTTCTTTAGAAGCATTCCCTAGAGATCTGATTTAACTAGGAATAAAAAAAAAGAAATCTAAGTATAGAGTTTTGCTGAAATGCACAAAGCACAGCTATATACGCAAACGGTTTGAGTATCTGCTAGACAGTACTGTAATTTCACTGATACTGCAGCGTACCCAGAGCAATGTGAAGCAGTTGCATATTTAGAAAAGAACAGCAACAATTCAAGTTATGGTGAAATAGACTCACTGCCATCTTCTGTAGTCTTATGCAATTAACATACCTTCTCCCTGTTCCTGCTAAAACCTAGCCCCAAGTATTCTTTTGCTACTATCATACCCCAAAACCTAATTAAGCCATCTATATTGTCCTGTAGATGTACATTAAACATTCTTACTCACAAAGAGTGCATATCTTGCCTGGGCAACTGTCATGTACAGAGAAGAAACTTGTTTAGAGAAGAAAACATATGCTTGAGTGATAACTTCTCATATGATGAGCAGTTCATATAACATTTTCCTAGGCAGCAGGGGAACCCCACACAATCTTTGTGGAAATGGTTTATTTTTGTGCTGGATGTCTGTCGGAACACTTCAATCCCATCTAAAGTCATATCTAAGACCCGCTCTTTTTGGTCACTGCATACATAATGCATGACTTCATAACTATCAGAAATAGACTAATTAGAGCTAGCATTTAGTGTCAGTTTATTCAGATATGTTTTTTGTTATATCCCAAAAATTGTTTTTATCTTTTCCTAAATGCAGGAGCTGAAGAGGTTTTTGATTTTTGTTTAAGTAGTAGAATTTAATTTCTCTAGGAATAAGTATCATTACATTTGTTTTACCAGATTAGCACTAATCTATTTTAATATTATTATAGAGAAAATTAGTATAGTCTAGTTGTGAAAACCACAGAGAACATTTAAAGTCTCCTGTCCTGACAAACATTATCTTGCTCATTTATTTAGCTCTTGTGAACTCTTTGTGCCTGGTTCATTACTGAAACAAAGCTTGCAGCTAGTAGCATTTATCTGTCTTCTCCCAAGCATGCTCTTAAGGAATATGTCCCTGCCTCTTGTTGATAATACTTTGCCACTAGGCGGGAGCCTTTGAAAGAAAGATAAGAACCCTCTTGCCTCTCAACTGCCCCATTTATTCAATAAAACTAGTATATATGAAGAGGAAAAATACTTGAAAGTGTCTTTTGGGAAAAAAATAAAATGTAATCAAGTTTGTACTGTTTACATTTAATAAGCAACTCTTAGCAGGACTGCTATCAGCACATTGTTTTACTGCCTTAGAGGGATCAGAAGGATTTACTAGTAGCTATTTATCAGTTTGGGATTTGTTGTGGGGCTCAGTTCCAAAGGAGGTTTTTGTTTGGGTTGATTTGTTTTTTTCCACTGTGGACAGGAAAGCCTGTCCTGGGGAAGTCAGGTAGACCTAAGTCTTATAATAAATTTGAGCAGTTCTAAATATATTTCAAGTCCCTGGATCTATAATAGACCTGAAAGAAATATTCAGCTCACCCCCACCCACCCAATGAAGAGAAGGAGAGGATAGGAAATCTGAACAGACTGGACACAAGGTAGCATTTCCATGAATTAGCCACTGTTTACATGCTTAGAAAACCAAATAAGCATCAAACATGACTTTAAAGTGTTGGCATAGTACTTTCAGCACTTTTCCTATTTTTCTTCCCTGCTTCTTTGCTGAAAGCTAAGGAAGGAAAAAAAGTTTCAGCCAAAACACCTCACTGGCCTGGCAAACTGTAGAGATTTCAAACTATTTTCTGGAAACCACAAAATTCACTTTCAAGTGACATACCAGCCACTGATACTTCAGGAAATCCTAGTTCACATTTAAAAGAGGCCTTGGTGTTAGTAATTTTCATCCTACTAGAGCACATTGGAAAAAATCTGAAGTACACACTTGAGAAGGCTTTACCAACATTAAGTTTCATCAATGGGAATTTTCTTCTACTGACATTCGCATACTGTTGGCTCATGATTCAAACTGGCTGAATTATTTCTAGTCTTACCTATTACCAACTGAAGCAAAGTTACTGTTACTTATCCCTTATTAAACTATTATTATTTCCTCTCTGATGAGTTGGGAGCCTAGCAAGGAGTTTGCACACAGACAGAAACACGTCTAAAGCACACAAACCTAAAGTTGTTCTTGTTCATTTAATAAAAGGTTAGATTAGACCTACTTTTTAGACATTTGTATTTAACTAAACATGAGAAAAACAATACCTACAAGGTACCTTTTGGGCACAAAGTCCTTGCTAACAACCTTTCCAATTTAAGCACAAAGCCCTACAGAATTATTTCCAACAAGCACACACCCATGCATGGAAGCGTATGCACACACAACCATGCAATTCACTGGAGAAGCCCTAAGTATTAAAGCAACACAGTAGTGTTTATCTTTCCCTCGATTTTATCCTGTTAAGCTGTGCTGGTTGGAGGAAAGTCAATTCAAGCTGCTTTAGTTACTCTCATTCTCAAAGTCTGAACCATTACCCGGAGCACTGTATCACTGACTTAACTGCACTCAGATCTATTTCAGGCCTTACTGAATAATTCTGTGCCATTCATACAACACTGTTTAGTATAATGTAGTATTTTCCAGTTGATTGTTCAGGCACTGGCATGTTTACTTTGTCTAGGAGAAAATTGTGAAAGGAATGCAGCATATTGTTGTCTGCAAAAGGGCACAGGTAAAAAGCCCATCACCCCTCTTTCAGCATTTAAATAATAGGGCAACTGAGAAAAGTAACTTCAACCCTCTGTTAGTACAAGATGAAGTACATCTCCTGAGGCTTTCGACAACAACGCGTTTCCCATACAGAAACCTGCCATTTCTCCTTCAAGAAACTTTTTCCTAGTAACAACTGACGACAGATTTTTATGGTTGAAAAACTTAACTTTAATTTTCTGAGACTTCAAACACAAGAAATAAATACTGAAAAAGTAGATATTGACAAGCCATGCTGCAGCATATCCCACTTCTCATTCGAACTGATCTGAAGTCTTGTGCTTCAATAATTTGTGTGCTTTCAGTCATGATGGAAACATCACCATTTGGGGAAATTTTGTTTCTCAATATCCATGATCTCTGTGGGACACAAGATTTTCCTGAAAAAAAAGTGTGATGGGGGAGAAGAGTCTGTCCAAACAGAGTAGTCCCAGTCACTTTTTCTCTGGCTTTTTTCCAAGCACTGGTTCCAGGTACTTTTTTTTTTTAAACACTTTTTTGGACTGTTTCTGTGACACTGTTTCCAAATTAAGCATTTCTGGCATATTGCAGAGCTACATTACATCTGTGATACTTAGCCAGACAGCATTGCACAGGACGACCATCTTTATTGCTCTTTGGTACCATTCAGTTATGCCACAAGGCAGCCCAGACATCAACAAGCCTACAGCACGACTTCTTTGTCATGATTTAAGCCCAACCAGCAACAAAGGACCACGAGACCAGTTGCTCTCTCTGTCCCCCTGGTGGGATGGGAAGGAAAAAATATGACAAAAAGCTTGGGGGTCAAGACAAGGACAGGGAGGGATCACTCACCACTTATGGTCACGGGCAAAACACAGACTCAACTTGGGGGAAAAAAAACAAAATCAATTTAATTTGTTACCCATTAAATTAAAACAGGATAATGAGAAGTAAAACCAAGTCTTAAAACATCTTCTACCCACCCCTCCCCTCCTTCCTGGGCTTAACTCCACTCCCAATTTTCTCTACCTTCTCCCCCCAGCAGCACAGGGGAACAGGGAATGGGGGTTGGGATCGGTTCATCACACATTGTCTCTGCCGCTCCTTCCTCCTCAGGGGCAGGACTCCTCACACTCTTCCCCTGCTCCAGCGTGGGGTCCCTCCCACGGGAGACAGTCCTCCACAAACTTCTCCAATGTGAGTCCTTCCCATGGGCTGCAGTTCTTTATGAACTGCTCCAGCACGGGTCCCTTCCATGGGCTGCAGTCCTTGAAGAACAGACTGCTCCAGCGCGGGCTTTCCCTCGGAGTCCCGGCCATCTTGGGGAGCCTCCGCTCCCCTCCACGGGCTGGGGGGCAGCCTGCCGCCTCACCGCAGGCTGCAGGGGCATCCCCTCTGTCCCGCTCCTCCTCCCCGCCTTCTGCACTGACCTTGCTGTCTGCAGACGGGTTCCTCTCACTTTCCAGTCTCCTCTCTCACTGCAAGCTTCCCTTCTTAAATACATTCTCCCAGAGGTGCTACCACTATCACCGATTGGGTCGGCCTTGGCCAGTAGCAGGTCCATCTTGGAGCTGAGGAAGCTTCTAGCAGTTTCTCACAGGAGCCGCTCCTGAGGCCCCCTCCTCCCCCGCTACCAAAACCCCACCCCACAAACCCAATACAACAGCCTACCTTCATAGTAGTATTTGCCATACTAGAGCTTTAAGGGCCCTGTTTTGGCCCTATAACCAAGGCACCCCCCCTTGCATACACCTGCCAACAGCACCACATCCCCACAGTGCACGCACTGAGCAAGGAGACCGCGTGCACAGCCATGCTAGCACAGCATCAGCCCAGGCTAACACTGACTGCTCTTTGCCTGCACAGTGCTGCAGTCCTGCCTGGGGAGCTTTGTCCTCACCTGGCTTTAACACCACCAGCCCTTTCAAATATATTGCTTGCAGCAGTTTTGCTAACACTGTTTGGAGGAACTCAGTATAGAATAGTCATCCTTAGCATTCAGTCTTTTTAAGCAAAACAGGGCCCTTCGTGCAGCAGCTTTCCCCACGGGAATGTCACTAGGGAAAATCCAGGTAAGGAGACAAATGAGACACTGACTAGCAAAAACCTTATTAAAAATTTAAATTCCATAACAAAAGTTCTTATTTGTATGTCACTTTGGCTTCAAAAAAAGTATAAGCTGCATTTAGAAGCAGCTTATATCTACACCAGCTGGAGTGAAAAGTATTATTTTATGAATTACTCCTTGAATAAACTCTTACAAATGCCCGAGTCCAAGTTTTGTTATGTATGTGTAACTAACAAATATAACCATCACCATTGAGACCTGAGTGACTGAACTGGAACACACTAAGTAGTCTCAAATTCACTGTAAGCTTTTGAGCACAGACCAAAGGCACCTGCGCACCACTTGCAGTATGCGTTACATGCCTTTTTTCCCAGCTTCTCTCCAGGCCATCAGAATGACTTCCTCAGTTCCCCTAATGAAGAACTCTAGTCTGTGTCCTCAGGCAGACAGAAATCCTAAGAACGAATGTCAAGAGAAACACATTCAAATAATATATGTCAGCTACTTACTCTGCAGAGCTGAGTAAATAGATTATTACCTGAACTCTTATCTTCTTGCTTATTTACAGTAATTTGCCAGCAAATAAAGCAAACTTCATATGCAGTTATCAGTCTCTTTCCAATAGCTATCAGGAACTATCTAATACTGACAGTCATAAGAACTTTATTTTTGGCTAAGTGACCCAATGCAGTAATGGATAAGGATATGTTGGGGGCAGAGGATCTTATTCATTGGGGCAAAAGGCCCAATTTGGCCACCATAATGTTGAGACCGTTCAAGCATTTTAAAACCACATCAAACATTCCAAATGCTTTAGCAGCACACAAAAAGCATCAGCAGAGTGGTCAGCAAGACAGGAACCCATAAATCAGTCTGTGGCCGCAATATGGGAACTGGTGGTTACAAGAACATTAAGGGCATTCGGAGATAAGATGGTAAGAAGCCAACTCATTATAGTGACAAACAGCACCCAGATGCAGGAACGTCTGCTCACAGAGCCGGACACCTGCCCTTGCAAACAGCTACTGTTCTCAGCCTGCAGGCAGAGCAGCCGCACGACTGGAGGAAGGCAGCTGTGCTGGCATCCTGGTAGAGACAGCTGATGTCCCAGCTAGCGGAGACATAAGCCCAGCTCAGCCTGGTGGCACTCGAACCCTTCAGTGCAGGGCATAGTGGTCCTGTGTCCTACAGTAACAAAAGGTAAGTATTTTCTTATGTGATGCCAGAAAAAAAAACAACAACCACAACAGAAGTCAATTCCCCTTCCTATTTTCCACTATCAGTTGATCAGTTACTGATTTCATGGATCCCCAAGTTTAACTGCTTTACAGCAGAGGAAGAATTCCTACTGATGACAAATATGAAATCCAGGAACATAGAAGCACAGTAAAGGATGATGTGCAAACAGCAAAGCTGAAAAGGAGCCTTTTGATGGGATCAAGCAGAACACCAAGTAAAAGACAGTCCAAAAATGTGTTAAACAAGGGCCATTGCCCAGAGGGCTGATAATTGTAGACCCTGCCCCAGAGCTCTTTAAGAGGGCTCAAGCGAACAGGCTTCTGAAGGGGACTGTTTTCAGGGAAGATGCACTGCTTTTCAGACAAATGGTGAGGTGTGGAAACTATCAGAAAGAGATGCTCTTTTAAGGACAGTTTTTTAAAAAAAATAAATAGGAGTACAGACACTGGAATGTCCATTTTTTAAGGAAATGCATGATTTAACAAGGTGTGCAAGTACCCTTACTGGGATCCATTGAAGGCTAGAAATAACACATGGGTAATCATACCATTAAACAAAATGAGTAGCTTTCCTCAGACTCCTTTGACTAATCAGGAAGTTGAGGCTCCTTAGTTGTCCAAACAAGATGTCCCAAATATGCAAATACGTCAGGCAATACATTATTTTTGCTTCATCTGTATGTTTTCTAGCAAGTAGTATTGAAGAGATTTGGGTAAAAAATTATGGTATTAGAAGTGACAGAAAGCAGGAGAATATGAAGTCAGCTACAGTTACTCTAAGTAGCATAATATCTACTTGAGTTATTTCCTAGAATTCCTTCAAATCTAGAAGAAAGTTTTCAGCCCAAGCATTTTATGGAATTCAGTTGAGGCCCCAGAGGACAGCAATTCATTTAGGAATGGGACATTAGAGTAACAGGCACGAATAAAAGTCCTCTTTAGATTACTAGAAAAAGTCATTATGGACAAACGTTAAGGGGATCCAAGAAGCTGACTGTCAGAGCACATCAGCAATTTAAGGACCAAGACTGGAATTACTGCAGTTAGTTTCAGTAATGACATGACCCAGCTAGGCCTCAGTTACCCTAACCACAAGAAGTCAAAGATACCTGCATACCTTTTACAAATACAAACATTGAAGAAGATGCTGAAGTGAAGCCACTATTGCACCCACCCTGGTGAGGCAGATTGCAGCAGTTAAATAACCCTGGATGAGCACTGCCTCTACACAACCCCCAGCACTTCCAGAATTGCACTCTTACAATCAATGTGCTAGGTACACAGCTTTCAGTGCTCAGAGTTGAGCTTTAAGTTCCCAAATCTATTCAAAATCCATACTTAAAATGGAATTGTGAATTTTGAATGGAACCAAGTTGTGCTTCCCCCCTCCCCTTTTCATAAACATCAATACAAAAACTCAGTTGGTTTACTCATTTACAATGGAGAACTTTTTTACCATTGGAAAACTTCATATAGCTAGGGTTCAAGGGTAGGTCTTAATCTATATAGTTTTGAGATCCAGAGACAAAAAAGCTTAAGACTTTTGTTACCATAAGGAAAAAGCTGCAAGTGCTGTAAATAAAAGAAATAAATCCCTCTCTGATTACATTCTCCTAAGATTAGCAAAGACACATGCCTACATATCTTCGAAAGCAGATAAACACAAAGCTAGCCTGTAAATACAATGACTACATTTTTGATACTTAAAATGTGAAGCTTAAGCTATAACGAACTAATGCACTAAATTAATTTTAGCTTACCAGGTATAACAGAACCACTCAGTTTATTTCTAATTGCTCTATCAAAATCATTTACTCTGAAATGAGCATCAAGGTAAGTCATCCAGGCCTGAGCATTTTAGAGATCTGCATTTCTCAGTCACCTCAAAGAGCATCCCGCACGAATATTTCTTTTACAAATCATAGCACTTCGTTTATATAAAGTCACACAGGATTAAGTTGCTTTTTAATTACTGTAATTCCTTTTCTTCTTAGAAATGCTACTTTGTTGATTGACTAAACTTAACCATTGGTTTTTTCTAGAAACCTGATTGCTTTGGAAACATAGCATCAAGTAGAAATACATGCAACAGCAAAACCTTTTGTCTCTGCAGCAAACTCAAAAAATAAGTCAAACCAAAAAGCCTATTCCCATTCAACCTGTAGTCTCATTTGCTGTAGTAAATCTGCCCATTGGGCTCATGATAAAGACTAAACCTAAAATAATATTACAAATAGCTCCACTGAGCTTGCAGCAAATTATGACTTTTATAGGTGCAAGGGGAGAGCAGTTTTTATGGTAACACTAAAATGACTGGTGGAAAACACTATAAAGCTTGCTACTGCTTGATAAAGAAGTGCTCCATATTTAAGAAGTAAAAAAGGTGTGTGCAAATGTGCATCAAAATAATGGAAATGGTAACTTCCAGTTTCTGCACGTAGTTGGACATTCTTAAATGCACATTTCATAAATCTGTTACAGACTAATAAAAACATGAACAAAAAAGCCTCAAAAGTCTTTGCTACCTTTGTTCTTATGCTTGCAACATGAGTAATAGAAGTACGAGATACATGCAATATCTGTTGTGCAGTTTGAAGGCTGCAATATCAGGTTTCATCTTCAAACCTAGAAGCAAAGTGTTCCAGTTTGCCCAAACCCTTTTACATCAGCATAAATCCAACAGCCTTTAATACTCAAACTGTGAATATTCCTTAAATACTCTTTAAAAGATTATTGACCACTGCCTAGAGGATGGCTGATTAAACCCCTTGGGACTTGGGACAAGTTTACACCGGTGCTTTTGAAAAATTCCTCTTCTTGCAAGTACACGTCTTTAAAAGCAGACTCTATACACAGAAGCCTAGGTCTGCAGGAGTTTACTGGAAACCTAAGCAAGCTGGGTCCAATTACACAATAGCACCCTAACCTACTGCCATTGAAAGGGGAAGAATTTTCTTCCCTTTCTTCAGAAGGGAACCGAATCACAAAAAACACCAAACATTGTCACCTTATTACCTACAAATGAAGACAGAGAGAAGATTAATGAAAGATTGGGTTTTGACATCTTTACCAGAACCAGGCAAATTTGAGAACCATTCCATGAACTTTTTACACCAAAACAATCCAAAATATTTGCCATTGTAGATGCTGGTTAAACTCTTTGTTCTTGTTTTCTACGTCAGTTCAGGTTTTCATAAGAACACAAATTTAAGGCTGCATCAGGAGGTAAAAAGCAGAATTATGAAGGCAAGTATTTCATACTTCTATTCTTTTAGCCATTTTTCTAACATGTCTGCAATTTTGCAGAAATCTGATCAGCAGACCTGCAAAGCAAATATCCTCCTTCTCCAACAAAGATTTACGATATTGAATTCTCAGAATTCAATATATGATGAAAAACAATCCTATTAAAAAAAGATTTTAATCTTTTTCTTATTGTGATGAATTATCAATATCATGCCTTATCAAACACATACAATAGCATCTAAAAAAAAAAGTTGATTAGGGCTGTTGTGCTGTATCCAAGTTTTATTCTTCATAAATAGCTATTAATATCTACTACTAAAAATTACCATATGAAGAGATGCCCTTCCATTTTTGCACCCTGATTAAGAATAAATGCCTTGCCACTATAAGAGCTGCTCAGTGCTAACTAAACCATTTCTAGTTCCCACTTGCAAAAATGTCATCCTTCAAATACTGGCAGTGATTACTGCTTGACAATTGTTATGCTTTCTGGTAGGTTTGTTCAGGGACTTCGTATATCTTTTCCTAAACCCCCATTTAAACCAGAAGAAAAAAACCCAGTAAGTTAACTAACTCTTGGACAAAAGGATACCTTTTCAGACCACTTCAAAGATTCCTCCTATCCATGTTGCATGACCATCCACACTGTATATGCAGAAACCAGCACACAGCAAGCACTATCCCTCTGAACCAGCAGGTATAGCTTTTTATAAATATTTTTAAACATGGGTTTCACATTTTGCCCTTAGAGTTTATTACTACTCTTCTACCAGCTTTTCTACAGTTCCTTCATTTTTAATGATAAAACAGTATCAGCAAATCTATTCAAACAATATTCATCTCGCTTAACAACTAACCAATTTACTGAAATTGTATGTTCCTATTTATCACGTATCAAAAGTTAGAGGTAACACAGGCTCTAAGAAATACAGCTGCAGAGCAGCAAACATTAAACCCTGCAGAAAGTAATAAATTAACAAAATGTGCTTTGATGCTACTTATCAGAGAGCTACAGCACATTCACTTGAAAAGTGGGAAAATATCCTGGCACTTAAACAAGTATAGTCAAACTCATTGATTTCCAATCTTTACATAACAAGTGACAGAATAAAGGGAAAATGACAAAAATAAGAACGAGCTCACATTTTTGGAATGAAGCTCTGCTACATGACTCTGTTCTTATCAACATACATATGCTGGGTTAACGATTGCAGTAGAAGATATTACAAGATAAAAATCAAGTGACTGGATGGTCAAGTTGTAAAGCTCTTGCAATATTCAGGGCTGCAAAACTGCACAAAATTGACTGTTCTCAAAATGCAATCCATAGTCAGTATCATGTAGTGTACTTTCCAGTGATTTTAACATTATCTGATTCTGGCTCTTTATTAGAGCTACTATTATTTTTCTACTACGAATAAAAAGTAAACTTCAAATTGGGGAGGGGGGTTGCGGGCAGGGTGTTTAAACTATTTTATCTACCTTCCTTTTCACTGAATGCATATAAACACAGAAGAATTTGCACCTATGACTTTTTGAAGAAAGACCATCTTGGCAGATCATGCCACTTAAGTGAGTTCACTTACTAGTGAACTAGAATTTGACTCAAGTAGCTGTCTACACTACAGTCAAATTATTATCCATAATAATCTAGAGTTTCAGAACTCACAGTAACAAGGAGTTCATATGAAAAGTATGTATGTTTTCATCAAGGCAGAAACTCATGGAAGTGTTGCATTTGTGTTTTGTTGTTTCTGACTGCTTGCTAATTATGAGACAGACATTTGTTTCAGCCTTACAGTCCATTGGTTTGGATGTTTCAAGTTGCAGCAGTCTAACTTTAACTCTTGTTGCCTGGGAGAGTTGTTATACATAATGAAACAAACTAGGAAAAGTAAAGACGAATTCCTCACTACAATGTCTTTCTGTCAACATCATCTCTCTTGGAAAAAAGCTTTCTGCTCTTTAAGATACATTCACCAAATCTGAGCACGTAAACCCCCAGAGGGTGTGGGGGGAGGGTGGGGGAACCTGCTTAGATCCAGGCAACATTAGTGGTAATAGCTAAACTTACAACAGAATTTATTGGGGAAAGAGTGGCCTTTCCACAGAAACCACCTACAAATGTCAACATAAAACCAGAAATAGCTATGAAGAAGGAAGAATGGTGTTGTATTTTGTGTAATTAGCATCACACAGTCTCTCTCAAGTGTTAAAGTGAGCACAAGCCAAGCATAAAAACAATAAGCGAAACAGCCAAGTTGAACGATTCCCTCAACTTTTCACAAAAGTTCTGATCTCAAGCATTAAAGGCATTTTTGCTTACAAAAAAATCTTGTTATCAAAGCTTGCAGTATTTACATGCACTATATGGATAAGAAATCATACAACAACTTAATCTTTAAAAAACAAAACAAAACAGTTAAGGTTCAGAGAAAGAATTCCTTAAAAATTGTATTTTACCAGCCCTTTGTGTGAAGCTCTGTATTCATACCTTAGCTAACTCTGCTAACACCCAAAGCAAGAAAACAATACTTGCTTAGTCACAGAGAAGTCTATATCTTCATGTTTCCCATGGCAACAAACTCAGGAACTGGTAGCAGGAGTAAATGAAAACCCCATTTTCAAACATAAAAAGAAAGTACAAATCAACATATAAGGCTATGCAACAACTGAGATTTAATCCTAATTTAGGCAAGGGTATGTGATTTTTGAGTATGGTAGCTGTACCTGAACAATCCCTATGCAGTTGACACTTCTTTTGCTTTAACTTAATACCCTTCAGAAACTCCTCTGTTCTGCCCATCTACAGAGTGACATAAATAGACCTGCACATTCACCCCAGTGTACGTTTTTCTGTGAAATGCTTTCCCCATACAGGTCCCAATGGGTTCAGCAAAATAGACATGGAAATAACGTATCATTGAGAATGAACTCATCCTTGAACAGATTATTGTTACACTCCTTTTTAAGGTCTAACACTTAACATGTTACCTTCTAAAAAAACCTAGAGCCTCCTCTCAGCTGGAATTCAAATATAAACTTCTAAGAACTCACCAGTTGATAACAACTCATTTTAAGTGATTCATAACTCACTTCAAAATGTTGTCGTGCATGTTAATTTCTGCAAATCTAATTTCAAAGTTTTGCTGACAAAGCACTGAAGTTAAATAATTTGTAACTTGTTAATGACAAACGAGATGAAATGCGGTGATATCAATGTAATAGCTTCATAATTTACTCAATATCCAGAAGATTAAAACTTTGGTATGAATCAATAATCCATCAGCCATGGTGTTGTGAAGCCCATCTGTTATTGATATTTAAATTTCTACTAAAATTTGAGCGGAACAGAAACTTGGGATGTTCTGTTCATCTTTGAAGAAATTACTGCAGTGATCAATAAAAAAAAATGCACCAGCAAAGTGCTTTGGTTTAGTCTGAGCGGATTTTAAGGTATCCCAAAACACACATACAATCTCAATAGCTAAATGTATCGAGAATGCTAACTGGTGAGCATAAGGGCCGTTATTCAATGCTGCAATTCAGACAAATCAAATACTCTTACCCCATTTCAGATCAGTACATATTTTTTCTGCCCCTATACAGCTCATGTTCCTGATAAAAATTGTGTCTGAGCCTGTCCTATGCTCTTTCCCAAATTAAAAAAAAATATATATATATACCTGGTGAAAGTATTTAAATCTCATTTTTGTGCTATGCTTCTCAGTGTTCTTGGCTTATTGCCACTGGCACCTAAATGCAAAGGCTCACTAGCACCATCCCATCACTAGCTGCTGTTCAGACCAGCAAATGGCTCACAAAACACTCAGTTGAGATTTTGTTTACATGTTTGTTTGTTTTGTAGTTTCAAGGGTCTATAGCATCATGTACATAAATACTTTGATGTCTCATACTGTAGAGGTTGCCTATGAGACAGTAACTTCAGATGCTAAATATTCATCTTAATGCCATTAGTAATTATACAATAATTCAGACCTAATATTGTGGCAAGCCTCCAATTTTATTCTTGAGCTGGAAGAGAAATGCAACCACTGTGCTGAGATCTCCCCCCCCACTCTAATTTAATGGCCAGAGAACATATATGCAGATTCCTTATTCCACTACAGGTTCAACAGAACATTTAGACCACAACCCCCCGCCCCCAATTAGTCAGATGGCAAAAAGCGTAAAGACTATTTATAACACACTCTCTCTCAAAAAACTATACCCTGCAAGACAGATTTTCACAGGAACAAATTTATAGTCTAGATTGCTTTGATAACAACTTGTTTGCAAAGGTCACTAAGTGTTACATTCCCCCTAAACTGAATCACTCCCTTGGGAGGAGGAAAGTAGTTGTAGCACAAGCATTGAAGTTGCCTCATCTTGGAATAAATAAAGAACATGCATTGAGGGGTTGCCCTTGGCTAAGATGACAGTAAGAGTGCAAAAGCTGAAAGTCTTTGAGCATCCTGTCTAATGAACATGTTTACAGGTATATCCTGTAACAGCATGCTGGCTGGGAACACCGAAAAGTTTTGCTTGCAGCTTGCATTTCAAGACATGCCCACGTAATCTGCTTGGCAGGTAATGAAACTTTGTGCTATTACCTTTAGCTTGAAGTACAGTTCTTAAAATATCCTTCTCATATTGATTTCTGATGAAATTAATTATGTTTTCCTGCAAGCTGGAACCCATAGCTAAAACCAGAGTCTAATCAAACCAACTGGGGCTAAGATGGTGGTAAAAGAACCCTTAAAATACAGAACAGAAAAAAATGACCCCTGGTCTTTGACAGAGTGGCTTGGCTCCCTGTAGGGGGATAAGGGTTAAATCTCATCACAAACAGCCAGAAGCCCTGGCAGTCCACTAACAAGGGTGGGGGATTACCAGGAGCTCCACATCTGTTATTGACAATGCTGATGAGCCTAATTGGCAATATGCAGCTGATCCCCCTGAAGCAGCAGGGGAGAGAAACAAATAAAGAGCAAAAAGGTGGATAAGACAGCTTGAGCAATGCACTTCCCAGAGTGGCTCTCTGGATAACCTACTCTTGCATGCTGCAGCTCACCAGCCCCCCCTAGTAGAGAAACTACCGAAGGTTGGGGGGCTGCTGCAGGCTTTGCACCAGTGGAGTTCTGGCAGACAAACAGAACAGACAGATACAAACAACACACATGACAGCAAGACTTGTCAGAAAAGGCCACTACTTTCTGTTAGAACAAACAAACAGTAGCCTACCTGCCTCCTACAAAGTAATTTACTGAAGAAATACAGTTCTGACTTATCCAAAAAATCCTGAAGTCTGTGACGCTGTTTGCCATACATGTATTATTACATTATTCATTTAAACAAAGAAGTTATCTGTATTTTACCAGTTTAATTTCTGATCTATTACAAGTATGCTTTAACAGCTACACTACACTCAAAGCAGGATATTCTTGTTCATTACCAAAATATTAATCCCATCTAGCATGGCTTGGCTTTGAACAGGGCTCACTCTCAGCAGTTAAATTGCTAAGTTGTTCAGACATTATAGTAGCCATCTTAACTCTTAAGAGCAGAATGGCCTAATGTCATAAAATTAAGTACATCCCAGGTTCCCAAAGTGACCTTCAATCTTTTATTATCACTTACAAAATACTAGTCAGTATCCAAGGAATTTTATTAAAAGGGTTCACCCTTACAAACACTAACCTACACAACTGGATTCCCTTTCAAGCCTTTTTCCCCAGCAAGATCCTAGCTGCCAAAACACACTGTCAATGGCCATGAAGTACACTTAATTAAAATATGATTAGAACAGTGATGCCACCACATGCCAGAAATACGCCAAAAGGAGAGCCAAAGTGTGTAATTAGCGAGCAACTGCAGCTACACAGAATCTTCAGAAAAAGCAAAGCTAGGTGAAAGCGTGAGTCCAACCCACTCTTACACTCTACCAGACTTGCTCTGGCCACCAGCGACACCCATATTGACCTCAGTTCCCTAATTAGTTGTAATGTGTTTGAAAGTCATTGTAAAGACTCTCTGGAGATTGATTTTTTTTTTTTTTTTTTTTTAAAAGCTTTTCATTAGCTTGTGAGGTCAATACATTCTCTCTGTACTAACAGAATAAAAGGGACAAATTAGGACAAACTAAACCAGCCTTGCACCCTTCTTGGATTTTTGCAGACTTCATATGTACCAAGCTTTACTCTCTACTGGAACAGATTCTGTCATTTAATTTACTTCTCTTTTGACTAAAGGTAGTCATTAGAAAGAACAGTCAGGATTTTGATATTTATGACCCACCTTAATATTGACAATTATAAAAATCTATCCAAACACTAATATAGAGAGTTTGGCCCAGACATCTACCACAGTTGAATTCACCAAGTGTGCAGCAAAAGAGTATGATGATTCATCTTTCATCAGCAATCAACTAAATTTTCAAGCAACGATACTGATTTCTGTCAACATGAAGTCTCAAGATGACTGTCTAGTTAGAAATTAAAGAGACATCCACATTAGGAAAGATAGATGTATTAAACATGTCTGTCTTTCTCCAAGGATTATCAAGAGCTAACAGGAAATGATTCAAAAAGGCTATAACTCATAGCATCCTAGAACACTTCTTGAAAATACACTCTGGCAGATCCTTCAGTTCTTTCACAGGTGTTTTTTTTTTGTTTTTTGTTTTTTTTTTTTTTTTTTTTTTTTTTTACAAACACACTTCTCTCATTCTGAAGTTTATTCACAAATTTTGTGAGATCATAACTAATATCCTTCCAGGTGGCATTTGTCAACACATCCCAGGGTGTTGAACTGCTATGAGAGCTGTTTCACCATTTGGTATTATAAACACCCCATCCCAAACACCTCAAAAATCCCTGGGTCACACTTAAAACATCAGCTGCATATTAAATAATTTTATTTCAATTTATATTGAAATTAATTATTTATTTATTGAAATAAATGCAAAATTATTTTTGCTCCATGTTCAGATAGTGGCCAGACTTGAAAGAGCATTTAGAAAAGTAGTCCTGCTGAAAAGCTGTCTGCAAGCTCTGCTCCAGCACCCACATGAGCCTAGTGCCCAACTGCATGGGTTCGTCATACCTCACCTGTGGTTTTGCATGTTTCTAAAAACCATAAACCAGTTAGGTCCCTCTCCGGGCATATAAAAACAGTTTCAAAGCAGGACCTACCAATTAAGCAATCAAACCTTAAGTTCAGACAGACTTCTCCTCTGCCTCCAGAAGGCAGGTCTCCCATTCTGTTTATTCTCACATGCATTTAATTGAGCTCCTTGCCATTTCATGTGCATTGTAATAGATTTGTTTTACACCATCAGGAAACAAGTTTTTAAATGTGCTATGCATTAAATATTACATATATTCAGCAGGGAAAGAAAAACATTTCTAGAGGAGTATAGTAATTTTACAGTCTCTGGTTTCTAATAAATTTTTACAGCAATCCTAAAATGCATTAGCAAGATCCAGTTTATTGTCAAGCTTCTGCACAACATCTCTCAATGACATGTCAAATATTTACCAAGGCAGTTGAACTCCTAAAGCTGTCCTCATTGGCAGGAAACTTGTCAGATTAAATTGCCACCTCTTGTCAGGTAAAGATATATGATCTGATATCCCTCTGCTGCTGATGACACAAACTGTTCTTTCACTTTGGATGTATTATGAATCTCCGGTGTTTCTCACTATGAGCAAAGATGTAGCTCATGGTGAGAGGGGAAATATTGCTTGCTGACCACTTTAAACATGGTTGATCATAGATATAGACAAAGGAATACAAGACTCCCAAATTTTTTAAATTGTTTTGTTTAGTTTCCACATTGTTTCAGGGTATTTGCTTATCCATCTAGGGAATCAAAAGGTAAAAGTAGTTTCATTGTCTCTTGTCTCCCTTAAGTGCTGTTTCCATAATGTTGCCCAAATGCACATTTACTATTTCCAAACATTTTTAAAGATATTACTATGCATTATTGCTACTCTTCACAAGACCCTAGTAGCAGAGCTTTGCAAGAAAGAATTAACTGTTACAACATGCGCGTTATTACATAGCACATAGATGATGGAATAGATTATTGAACAGAACAGAATTCAGCTTTGCATAATGCCTTTTACAAATCACAATATGACAAATTGCTTTACAAAGTTAAATACTCATATTAAGCAACACAACCAGACAAACCAGTTAAGATGTTTGCAAGTCTGCCATCTCTGTGATCGATGGCAGTACATACACATGGAAGGTACTACATACGCTGTTAAGACCATTTCAAAGCTCCACAGCAGTCAGTGGAAATTTCACTGCAAGATAAAAGTCCTTCAGGATGATGGGCTGAACTTTTCCAGGCAAGAATTTACTGAGCTAGGAAGGAACTAGCATGAAGTCAGGAATGCAGACATCATCTGATATAGCTACACAACTAGCCAGTCAGATCCAAGTGGCATCCACCCCCATTCATTTAAAGTTTCATATGGTCTTTCTGTATATAAAGTCATGAGAGATGGCCAGAAGCATAGCACTTTTACAGTGCAGAAGTGTCTCTAATAGCCCAACACAGAACTTAAACTGTGTGGGGAGTCAGTTTCTGGGTCCTAGACTACACCTAAGACTTGAGGAACAGAACAGAAAGGTGGAAAGTACCACAATTTACATTGAAGTTTTACTTCCATCAGCATTTTTCAAATAATTACAATTCAAAACCCTGCTGTTGGCTTACTTATTCAAAACATAACCATACAACTCTGACACACAGGATATTCTAAGCAGACTCCCTAACAAAATATTTCTGACATACCTATACAACAAAGTTTTGCTAGGCACCTTGATAAATTGTATTTACAAATTTAACCTTAAACAAGTTTGATATTTACACTCCCCACCCCCCAAAAACCAAACCCAAACAGAGCTCTCTGTACATTAGGAACTCAAAACAAGTTTCAGACAATTCCCCCCCCCCCACCTCCTTGAAAGAACAAAGCAACTATATCTAACTATTGGGGAGAAAACTAAATTGCACCTAAATCTACAGTTTCAGTCATGAACTGGAAGTTACAGGTAATGCAGCTTAAGGTTTTATAGGAACAGAACTTGAACTTTTGTACTACCTCAAAGACAAAATTCTGTTGAGCTGCACTGGTATACTTTGGAAAGTTGATTCAATTGTTTAAAACAGAAATTCCTAATAGCAGGCAGAAAGTTTTCCAGAGTCCTCTAAAGCACTAGTGCTGATTAGTACTTTATTTCCTCACCTGCTTGCAGGAACACAGATTGCTTACTCTGTTCTCATCACAAACTGAAATGGCTCCTAGCAGTGCCTGGAAGCATAATTAAAAAAAATTGTGCCCCAGAGAAAGCTGCCAAGAAGCTTGAGCTAACTCAGAACTGCATTCACAGCTTTTCCAACTGACAGCAATAGGTTGGTTGCATAGCAAGTTCAATAGACATCAGATTTAAGGTAATGCTGGAAATTTTCTGGGATTTTATGAAGTTTTGCAAGCTTCTCCAAGCCAGCTGAATAGAAGTTCAAACTGCAAACAATCAACACAGAATAGATAAGAATTTAAAACTGGTAAAAGTAAATATCAGGCAGTGTTTTCAGAAGTTGTAGTATTGGTGAATAAAATAACTTGAATTGAATTTAATCACTGAAGTTTTAAGTGATCACAAAATGTTCAAAAAGGGATACTTTTTAACCCATTTTTATGTCTTCCCTAAAATGGACTCTTTCCACTAACCTTTTCTATGATTCTAGACTCCAATTTAGATGATCCCATTATCATCTTCAAAGAAGAAAGATATATTAGGAAAATGAAGCTATAGACTAATGTTACCTTATTAAAATCCTATTTACATAGAATTAACATAAATACAAGTTGGTAAACCATATGCTATCACATCTGTTCCTCTGTGTATTAATAACAAGACTGTCCCCTATAGGGCTCTCAAATTAATATGTATTAGAATATATTACAAAGTATTTGGATTCTCTTGACAATATAATTTGTAGCTAGATTATTTGTAGGCTTCTAGCTTGGAATTATTGCTGATGTACTATGCATCAGCTGCTTTTTCCAGTGTGATTAAAGTACAACACCTGGCTCTTCTGGTATTAAAACTTTATGGAACTGTGTCAATTTTCAAATACTCAGCTTGTTACATTTCAATTTTTTTCAGATTAAAAGTGTCAGAATATTTGAGTCCTTTGCCAACCACAGCATCATTTACGAGCTTTGTTTTCCAACTTCCAGGACACTTAATATGTGTCCAACACCAGCAGTGTTTACCAATTAAGTTAGGAAAAAAACCACAACAGAAACAAAACAGTTTTAAATCTGAAACTTAAGAAGAGATACATATTCCATTTTAATAGCCAAACATTCTTCAAATACATGTTTGCATCTTCCGATGAAACTAACAGATGCCTCCTTGCACTGAATAAAGCAGGTGTTTGTATTTGCTCTCGAAGACTACACTGCACCAAATAGCATAAATCAGCTCTGGCTTATTAGAAGCAGTGTATGACAACTGCCTTTCTGAACAGCTCCCTTGTTTTATACTCACAGCTATTACAATCAACATTGATCAAAATTAGCTTGAAAGAGATAAAAAAAGGGTTGGTTTTTTTTTTTCTTAAAGAAATAATGGCCTACCAAGGAATCCTATTTTAGGAAGAAACAGGGATGAAGCTTTTGTTGACTGCTTCTTGCCCTTCCAGACTGTCACTGGCTGTGCAAGAAATCACACCTCTCTAAAGGTATTTTAGTGGATTATCACTACGAATTTTTCTGCCCCACACCATCCAAAGCAAGAGTTGCATTTTCATACTTACAAACATTAAGTCAACCCCTAGTAGCTGCAGAGGTAGGCAAGGAAACCATGCCACCCACAGCTCCATTTCAAGTGGAACTATCTGCATTCCAACTGCACCCATCACCACAAGAGCAGCTGCTTCATCAGTTATATTGGGGGGAAGATTCCACTAATACCAGCAGTGAACTGTTCTCTCTGAACATAAGTTTCCTGTCGCTATTCTTGGTTCTGTTTGTCACTTATAGGTTGCCAATAAAAGAGTATTGGATACATATGAAGGAAGCTTGCACATTGATATTTGCATCACAGATTTCTTGTGAAGATAAGGATGGGTTTACTTACTTCACTAGCAGGAAATTGATAAGACTGGGGGAATATTTGGGGACACCAGAGAAGTCTTTTATGCCCTACTGTTTTTATATTTAAATTTATTTATTTATTTTCTTTGACATCCACTATGCAACTAAAAAACTAGCCAGAAAAACATTTTTTTAAGTCAGCTACAAGGTTTCTGCTTAGTTTTAAAAACCTAAATGCCAAAGTAAAAAGCTACAGATAACGCATCTTTAGAACTACTATAGCCTGTCCTCTGTAGAGGAAAGACTACCCTCAAGGGCTACCTATCAAAAACTGCCCTCACAATACCACTGTAAAATGCTTTCCCCACTTTAAAGGTTAATAAAAAAAGAGAAAAAACAAGCTGTATGTGGACAAGTCATTTAAAGAGCTAGACAAAACCACAGTTAAATACAACACCTCCAAGTTATGAGGATCCAGGCCACAGGGTCAGTACACTGCACTCCCAGCAGTCATTTTTAAGTAAGAGAGGAGGAGGCTGGAGGAGGGACCATCATGAAGCTGAGACAGCCAGCGCAGTACCGGCTGACAGGAGCACAGATGAGTGCCCTGGGGTCACCACAGCATTTCCCCCAGCTTTGCCAAGACATCAGCACCCAGTCAGGAAAAGCAGCCTCCCCTCACGGCTGCCTTGCCTCACAGCCACCTCCCATTTTCCCTTGTGGTTTGCTCCTTCCCTACTTTTCAACCTCAGGATCTCTATTTTAGTATTTCTCATTAATTAACTCCCCCAATAAACCGAGCATTACCAAAGACATTATTAAAACTCACCAGGTTAATCACAGCTGCTGCCATAAGACTGTTTGTAACCGCCATCTCTCTCAGCGCCTCAGCCCACACCCAGGCTGTGAGGCACAGTAGCTGCCCCCACACACGTCTCAAACGGCCACACGCTAACTGTGGCTAGCTCCCTCGCACGCCATGAATTAGTTTATTAAAGAAAACAAAACAGCATAAGAAAATGCCAGCTGACTTCCTGAGAGTGCCTTTTAAACCCAGCGAAGCACAAGCAAACAGACCAAGAACACCCAGGCACCATCTTTGCCTTTTTTTACCTGAGGCACAGAGAGCTGTGAAAGTCCTCTTCCCCAAATCAGCTCCAGCACTCTCACACTGTTTCAGGCTATTTCCTCACCAAACACAAAACGTTTTGACAGACCCGAGGAGCGGCCCAGTGACTGCAGCCGCCGGGTCCCTCAGAGAAGGGGTTCGTGGGGCGGGGGGAGCAGCCAGGGCCCACCCCGCGCAGCCGTACCTCTCCTCCGGCTGCTGCCCTCGCCCCTCGAGGGGAGCTGGCAAAACGAACGGAGCTCATCCCTTTCACCTGAAAACAAGAACACGTTCATTGACTCTCTACCAAGCTGGTTATGTAAAGAAATGCTCAGCTTAACTCTGAACACCTGCTGCTCCACACTAATAAAATACTGTGCTTGTACCTCCTGTTAGGCACCTGTGGCTTGGTTTTTTTTCCAGTCAAAGTGGGAGTTGGTTTAGCTGTTTCTTGTGGTCTCTGAAGTGGTAGTACAACAGAAAGTTGTTACAAATTTCTACTCTGTGGATAGTTTCATAGTTGAACTTCATCACTTTTGAGAATGACAGGTATATATTTATAAATTAAAATTACTTTTCACTGTTGGGGTTTAGATTTCCAGAATATATTTCTAAGAAGTGATCCTAGAGGTTTGAAGTCCCCCAGTTTTTTCTTGATAACTCTGAAATGCTCCAAATCAAAACCCATAGCTGTTATATCAGATCTACAATGCTGTATGTGTGCTATCTCTGTTCACAGCTGGGGAAATGGAGGCCCAGGGAAGTGGCAGGAATGGCACCCCTGGTCAGGAAGAGCCCCCTCATCCTCAGCAGGGAACCCTGGGGACACGCTGCCTTCCTGACCACCCGCCACGCAGGCTGCTGAACATCCCCGGAACGTTTTAACATAGCTAGTGACAGACCCAGAAGTATTTACATTGTTGTTACTCTCATACACTTAGACCAACTTTTGCTCTTCCACATCTCACAGCTGAGTTTATATTATTGCATCAACACCCTGTGATTAATTGCATGATGGGTGTAAGGCTTCAAATGTAACTTAGTAATAGATCCTGCCCTAATGTTTTTGAAGTATCACCGAAAAGTACACCTGAGTTTTCAAAAAATGTAAAAATGTAAATAAAATGCATTGTATTGAAAATATTACTAAAAGATTGTTCTTGCTGTATTGTTTCACTTTCATCGTTCTGGGGCCTGAGTCGTTATGCTTAAATTTTCAGATTCTGCTAACACAGGAAAGTATCCAACATGTCATTCCTTTTGTATCTGCAGAACAATTAGAAACATTAATGATACAATCTTTCCTCCCAGTGCAATTTTTTTCATGCGGTTGTGTACTGTGCAACAAACTAGGCACTAGCTAAGGAGCCAAGTGACAGAAAAGGCCAAGTGCAGCCTTTTCTGTTTCAGCAATATCACAGGAAGCCTAAAACTTGTCATAAGTCAAGCAAAGCAGACACGGCACGTGATTCTAAGTGTTAGGCACCAATTGCACCTTTTCTGGGATCAGAGGAGCTTTAAAGTGAGAGGAAGAAATATAAAACTGAACAGTCCTCAGCTTGTTCCATGCTGGGTCTTCTTCTCCAAGCTTAATTAAATCCAGGTGATTTTACTTTCAGGCTCATACAATCTTCTGCCTGGCATTCCAGTGAAAGATACAATGGTGCACTGTGTACTGTGTCATCTCCTGGAATGAAAAACAGCCTTAAAAGTAAAAGATCATCATAAATTTTAGCTGGTGTCAAGCAACAGAGCAGGAATTGCAATATTCAAAAAGCAAACCAGTTGAGCAGTACGGGGATGGAAGCCATGCAGACAGGATTGCAACTGATTTTTAATTTTGAACTGCACCTCTTAGATTATTCTGCTTTATTATGTACATTGCGTAAAGTCCCATTAGGGATCACGTTACTGCAAGAGGTATTACAGAAATACGTGAGCTCTAGACCTCCCCATGTGCAATTTCATCACGCTTGCAAAATTTCCTTCAGTTTTGCATACTCATTAACTGCTTGATTTTTCGTGGTATTAAGGTTTTGGAGTGTTTCGTTAATTTCCAACTTAGACACAAATATAATGATTTTTCCAGCCAAAGACAAATAGATTGGATCAAGAGTAATTCTACTGAGCTCTGAGGTTCAAAGTAGTGATCACGAAGGGTCTCTCAGTTATAGACTGGTGACCCTTTTGAACAGCATCCACATATAATTAATATAAGCATGTCTTAATAAACCATATGCTCACTCAGCTGTTCTCTGCTGTATTAATAACAAGGCTGTCCCCTACGGGACTCCAAAATGAATGTATATTAGACATATGTATCCTAATAACCAGAAGGTAACACAGTTGTACTTGACTTACTTTAGAGAAGTATTTAATACAGCATTATTTTAATGACTTTAACAAAACATATGTGGCTGTCTGCTCAAAAATGCAGTTTATGGGATTGAAGATAAGCTGAATATCGGGATAACAAACCTCACAAATGCCATTCCGTTCCATTATATATTAACAACAAATAGGATTCATGGTAATACGTATCTAATATTCTTACTTCAAAAAAAGGGAAAGTGACTATAGGGCAAAGTGCAACACAACAAAACCTCTGAATACATCATGTCATTTCAGGTCTCATTTGCTGTTGCTCATTACTTTATCGCATGGACTATAACAGAATATTGCTCTTCACAGTATTTAAGTAGGCAACCCTATTTAAATAAAATAATCACCATTATCTCACACAAAGGTTCAGCTGATTGGAGTGATCTGAAATTTTCAATCACATTTTTTTCATTTTACTTTAAAAATATTGATTTATCACAAGCAATTTATTTTAAAACATCCTAGCTCACCCACACTTCTGAAAGAAAAAGTGGCAGAAGTAAGTTCTGGTCAAAATCCTAGAAGTGAGAGGAAGTTTAGTGGGCATGGCTGATGGTTGGACTCGATCTTGGAAGTGTTTTCCAACCTAAATGATTCTATGTGTATTGGTTTTGTTGGCAAGGTTTTGGTAGTGGGGGGGGGGGGGGGGGGGTGTTACAGGGGGGGCTTCTGTAAGAAGTTGCTGGAAGCTTCCCCTGTGTTCGAGAGAGAGAGCCAATACCAGCCGGCTCTGAGACGGACCCGCCACCGGCCAAGGCCGAGCCAATCAGTGATAGTGGTAACGCCTCTGTGATAACATTTTTAAGAAGAAAAAGTTGGGACAGGCGGAATTCGGCAGCCGGAGAGAGGAGTGAGGACATGTGAGAGAAACAACCCTGCAGACCCCCAGGTCAGTGCAGAAGGAGGGGGAGGAGATGCTCCAGGCGCCGGAGCAGAGATTCCCCTGCAGCCCCTGGGGAAGACCATGGTGAGGCAGGCTGTCCCCCTGCAGCACACGGAGGTCCACGGTGGAGCAGATCTCCACCTGCAGCCCGCAGAGGACCCCACGCCGGAGCAGGTGGGTTTCCCGAAGGAGGCTGTGACCCCATGGGAAGCCCGCACTGGAGCAGGTTCCTGGCAGGACCTGCAGATCTGTGGAGAGAGGAGCCCATGGAGCAGGTTTTCTGGCAGGACTTGTGACCCCGTGGGGGACCCACGCTGGAGCAGTCTGTGCCTGAAGGACTGCACACCGTGGAAAGGACCCATGCTGGAGCAGTTCGTGAAGAACTGCAGCCCGGGGGAAGGGCCCACGTTGGAGCAGTTCATGGAGGACTGTCTGCCATGGGTGGGACCCCACGCTGGAGCAGGGAAGAGTGTGAGGAGTCCTCCCCCTGAGGAGGATGAAGCGGCAGAGACAACGTGTGATGAACTGACTGTAACCCCCATTCCCTGTCCCCCTGTGCCGCTGGGGGGTTGGTAGAGAATCCGGGAGTAAAGTTGTGCCCGGGAAGAAGGGAGGGGTGGAGGGAAGGTGTTCTGAGATTTGGTTTTATTTCTCATTACTCTGCTCTGGTTGTTTTGTAATAAAGTGAGTTAATTTTCCCCAAGTTGAGTCTGTTTTGCCCGTGACGGTAAGTGATGAGTGATATCTCTCCTGTCCTTATCTCAACCCACGAGCCCTTTGTTATATTTTCTCTCCCCTGTCCAGCTGAGGAGGGGGAGTGATAGAACGGCTTTGGTGGGCACCTGGCAACCAGCCAGGGTCAACCCATCACACTATGATTCTAGGAGACATCTCTGACTAGAAAATAGACAAATATTAACTGGAATAAAAATTTCTGCCTGTGTCTCTCACTTTCCAAAGGAAGGCCTGATTGCTGGATTTTTTCCTTTTCTAGGATGGATCTAATTTTTCACAGAAAGCTTTGAAAGCTGTCAGACTAGTCCCAGTGTGATTTTTAAAAATCTGATTATGTTTTTGTGGGATGGGAAAGAGGCATAAGTCAGACATTTAAATTATACTGCCCTATACCTTTTCAGTGCTTCTGAAACATTTAACCATTCAGCCCAGAACTAGGAGTTCCAATTTAGGTGGTCATACCTGCAAATTCAACTGTTCCCATGGAAAATTTCAGAGTTTTCTCCAATCAGTATGCATTTTCAGCTACAACATACAAAAATTGCAGAAGACAGGAAAATTGTCAGTTCACCTGAAGCCAATGGAAGTGTTGTCATTGTCTTGAGTGGGTCAGTTTTACTCCCACCCAAACAGCTTGACCCATATCCCCAGTATAGAGAACTTTCTCTTCATCTTCGTCTCTCTCTTCCAGTCTTATCTCTAGCATAGCAGTAGTTCCACATGCTTGAGATTTTAAGTCATCTTCAAATGTGCCTGGAGTTATTTTGGGGGGAAAGAAAAAGGAAAAGGAAAAAAAAAAAAAAAAAAAAAATCTGTTCCATCCCCATGTGTCCCCACAGGACAGGAAACAGAGGAAAGTGTTTCTCAGTGTCAGGTCTTTTTCCTACTAGCCAAAAAGGATGGAAACAAGATATTTGCCTTTTCATTTGTAAAACTTCGTTACCACTTGCTATCTGCACACCTAGTACTCCCTTCAACAGAGATCTTCTGTATGTCCATGATCAGGTCCCACATCAATTATCTTGTATATAATACACCTGGGTGAATAATTCATGAATAACTTTGTCTTACACTGTTTTCAATGAATGTCTTCTCTCCCCTCCCATTTGCACATTCACCCTGTGCTACTTTTAAGTACAGACAGAATGTTCACTCTTCAGCTGTTTTTTTCTTTGCTGCTGTGTATAATGACCATAGGTGCCCTGAGCAATGGAGAAACCATATAAGTATTGGGGACACCCCAAATAACAGGCTCATGTCAGATGAAGCTTGCAATTATCATTCCACCCCTTATACAGCTCTGCATAATATGATACAGCTCACAGAATAGCTCAAAGTTACAGCTCCAGTTTTCTGAGCAGATGTGATCCCCAAATTCCAAGATCCGCTGGTAGTTAACAATACACTTGTCATTTTGAATCAGATAAAAAGCAGCTGTTCCTTAAGTGTTCATTTCAAAAAATACATACCGTTCTGCAACAAAAGGTAATTAACTGTTAAAAGGGGAATATTGAGAGCAGTTCTCCAGATAAAATGCTTTTGTTTATCATTAATTTATAACAGTAAGTCGCAAACTTCAGAAGTAGATGTAAGAGTCATACAATAATGAAGCCTAAATATTCTGATCAAAACAACTATAGCAGGTTAAACACCTCCACTGGGCTAAGTTAGCTGAATTGAAATGTCTGGTCTCAATTGCTTGTTGCTGTGTTGTGCTTTCACCAGCTGACATGAGGAAACTTCTTTTCCTGACAAAAGACAAAACATTTCTGCCAGCTGAGGTGACATTGTGTTCATTCAATAATGATACAAGGCCCCGAGGTTCTTCAGCAAGAAAGATAACAAAGAGAATCCTCATTAACTAACTGCAGAAGAATGAAGGTCAACCCACAGAGAGAATTTCATGCTTACATGTCAGTTAGAACATTTGTTCTTCATTAATTCTTTAAACCCAAGCTGGGATATCATCTAGCAGCATTTTAATGTCCTGTACTCCATCAGAAATAACTCTGAGGAGGTTGTTTTCTTTGTACTATGCTTAAGAGGCCATTTTTATAAGCACTTGACTTCACATCATTGGGCACTAATAATGTTTTAGGATTGTTACAAGACTGGATGTAATACAGGTAATAATAGTTTGGGTATTTCAAGATGAAATAAATGAGGAGTGCCATAATATATTCCAAGAAACTCACTATATGGACATATAAAAATACTACTGCTATTATTTATGTTTGTGCACTAGTTTGTTATAGTTGTATTTTTAAGTACCTTGTGGTGAATCAAAACATCATATTTCTGTCAAGACTATATTCCCCACAGAGTAGTATAATTTTATGCAAGATACTGTATTTTCAAATAGGCATTAGTGAATATTACTAGCAAAAACAAAGCAGAAATATTCATTATTGTTTCTTATAATACTCACAAAATTTTATTCTGTGTAAAGTTTCAGAAAATTTCATGATTCCTTAATTGCCACATTTTTTAATCAGATATTCATATTGGCCACATTCAGGAGATTTTATACTATTATTTTTCATTAGGCTTAACACTTGTACTTTCTCACTGGAAATCAGATAATACAAATTTCTTCAAAAAATACTCACGTCTGTCAGAGATTATATTTCCTCCACCCAAATCAAGATGATATATAGGTCTTTCAGTACTTAAACTAGAAGTTATTAGTCAGAAAACACTTCTGTTTGTTTATGAGAGTTAAGTGGGCCTAATATTTCCAAATCCATGGAATTTGGATTAGCTTGGATTTGTTTTTCATTCCCTATCTCAAGACGCTTCTTTAAAGTTGTGCAGAATGTCTTCCGCCAATCCGCACTAGGTTATTGAAGCTTGAAACAATATGACTCCTTTTGAGGCATACATGGCTACTGCTAACTCATTTACAAATCTTATTAATTTTCTTTTAATTAATGTAACATGCTCATAGTATTTGTATTGTAACACAGTATTTGTGAGTGGCTTCTTCGGACACAGACACATAAACAAGTTAATACATCGGTCAGTGAACCTTAAAATTTTCTAAGATCAGCAACTTTATCCTGATGATTCCAAGTGCATTTGTCATGGTTTCAGATGCCTGTCGTTCAGGGCACAGCTTTTTAATTTCCAAGACTTCAAAATACATCATTTGGTCTACCACAACGTGACTTGCTCCAAGTTACTATACATAGCTTTGGCTTCCATTCTGTACTCCCAGCCTTACCTTGTGTAGTTAAAATAAAACTTTACGGATGCAACTATAAACATTTATGTCTATTTAAATCTGGGGGTTTTTAGAAGTATACTGTATAATACACCACTAAAGAGCTAGTCTATGATGGTAGCCACATCTTTGTTTTTAGACTTCACTAAAAAGACCATCCATGTATCAGCTTGTGAAATAATATTCTCCATTTTCCCCTTCCTGTGACAGCCACAAAAAAAAATCCCCCAAACCAATAGCCTTCTGTTTCTGCATGTTTATTATACTTAAGTACACCTCAGTTCTCATAGGAATAAGAAAAAATAAAGTACATTGTGTATGTATATATATATTTTTAATGGACATCCTTTTAAAGACTTCATCCTGCTTCCTACAATTAGAGTTTCAGGGCATTCTACATAAAATAGGATGTTAAATTAGATGTAAGGAAGAAGTTCTTTACTGTGAGGGTGGTGAGGCACTGGAACAGGTTGCCCAGGGAGGCTGTGGATGCCCCATCCCTGGAAGTGTTGCAGGCCAGGTCGGATGGGGCTTTGAGCAACCTGGTCAAGTGGAAGGTGTCCCTGCCCATGGCAGGGGGTTGGAACGAGATGATCTGTAAGGTTCCTTCCAACCCAAACCATTCTAGGATTCTATGATTAAATGTGAAACTTGGGAAGGCTTCCTGCAGTCCGCGAGCATGAGCAGAGACCTCCACCTGGTCCTGCTCAAAACATCAGAAGATTTCACCTATACACCAACACTGCCAAACATAGTACCAACCCATTAAGCTACAATGGTTGACTGAACTGAAGCAGCTAAGGAATTCCCACACTTCCCATGCCATCAGTCCTGGTAACCTCCATGTACAAGACAGTAACATCCTAAACCTTTGCAGCTCTTTGTAATCTTGCCCTCTCTCTATGCCATACAACTATTCTGCTTTTGGTTTTATTTTTATTTACATATTGCCATTAGAGGTATCAGAGACATCAGAGGGAATCTGGGAGAGGAAACTGCCAAATAGTTACTGCTTTATGCATGGCAAACGAACCTGCATCAAACAGCAGGGCTTATTCTTGTATCAAGTTTGTTCTAAAGCTCTTTGTTGCAACTCCAAATGTTTTGTCCTTACAGCGTCACATATTATTGGTTGCATTGGTCTTCTCTGGATTGTTAGAAAAATAAGACTAAAAAGATGTTGGAGAGGTGACTGAAAAGCATGAGTATTTTAACTGAATGTCCTGTTATTGTTTCTTCCAAATCCTCAGTGAGTTATCTTAATTCTCCCTTTTATCCAATACCATCCTGATATGAATATATTATTCAATGAATACTGTGCAAATAAAGAAGCATTCTTGTTTCTCATCAGACTTTTGTTGATTTGTTTCAGCTTTAATCTCCAGGTGACATTAGATTCCTAGATCAGCACAGAACCTCAGCGCTGTCTGCACAATGTCAGGAGAAAGCCTGTGTCAGGGAAATTTGACTGATCAGCATGCTAATACAACATTGAGAAAAAACATATGATTCTTTGCCTACATTTTGAATTTAGAAATCTGGTAGTAGTAAATGTTATAATAAGAAAGCAGAGAAATAAATTTTTAAAATACCAAAACACTAAGGTGCCTGAAACAAAACAGACCTCAAATGTAATTCAACTCTGTTGTTCTAATCCAAATGAGTAGTGAAGCAAAGTGTCTCTTTGTGTCCTGGATCACAAAGCAGGCTGTAGCCCTGAGTGGGCTTAGCTAGCTGGCTTTTAAACTGTTTCCATCCAACCTTGTCCACTACAAAATCCTCGGTTCAATACCCTTGTTTCTGCTGTCAGGCAACACTGCGAACATGACGTTTTTTCTACACTCCCATGCACCTGTAGAGTTCTGATGTCTGTTCCTCAGTCAGACAGCCCAGCAGACAATTGCTCTTCTCTTTCACATCTCTGTTTTATTAGGAAGGCAGCAAATTATAAGCTATTCTCTCTTTTTCGAAACTTGTCCTGATTGGCTTGAAAGGAGATCCCTGAGCCACCCTGCCACATCTACTGCACAACAAGGCACCTGACACAGTCTTAAAAAGAACAGTAGTAGTATCCTGTGTTTTCCCTTTCCTAGACACCAAGTGGTACATCAGTTCTACCTCAGCCTTCTCCTCTGCTGCTGCCTGGGGTCTTCATTGCACAGGCAGCCTTGCTTCTGACAGTTGCCATTTCAGATTTAAATGGCCACAGCACCCTATTACAGAAAATGTCAGAGAGATACTAGTCCTCGCTATTCTATCATACTCTACCAGGGTTATGCTAAGGAAATCAAGAAACGTAAATGGTAGAATAAAATTACCACTAGACAAAGGTAGTATGTTCATCTTTGCTGGCTTTTATACAATCCTTAAATCTCTGTCATAATAAAATTGACATACACAAAAACCTCTCATGTATATACTAATTTACAAAAAGCAAACTGTAACAGAGTTCATAATTTAGAAAATGGCCTGTTCTGTTCCAGCTTTTTTTCTTTATTGCAGTCTAATGTTGATCAATGAAATAGCTTTACAGAGGGTAAGATCCTTACCTAGTAGGTAGACAGGTAGATGAAACACAGACAGTTGTCTACAGCACAGATCCAGAAGCTTCCTTAATTTCTTCTCTTGTGCTTGCATGGTTTAGAGCACTGGATTTGGTTCCCCCTCTTCTCTGCTGAACAATTATGATGTAACGTCTGGTCTACTTAGCAAATGGTGCAATTTCCTCTTTCACTTTTATTCATTTATTTATTTTATAATGAAGAGTGAGCTCTCAGAGTGAATGAGCAATTACCCAGCACCTCCCTCTGGGATCTCTCTGAAAGTAAGGAACAGAAGCACTCAAACATGATTCCAATCCACCTTTGCTATCATCCAGCGGTAGAGTCATTCTGAAAAGCTGCTGACATATCCAAAGGTCTCACAGGCACTCACATGAGTTAAGGATGTTAATGCTTTCCTAATCAAAGTGAAAGACACAAAGTTCCTATTGAACATCCCCTGTAATTGCTAACAGATTATAAATGTGTGTGAGAAGTTCATAGTCCATCCCCTAAAGTTTATAAAAAATTAACACTTCTAAAAATTACCTGAATATCCTGAAACTTTTGTAACAAGGTTGCTGAACTTAGCTGTGAAAATGCCAAATTTTAATGTACCTTGGACTAGTTTTCCACCAGTGTCAAATGAAATTGATGGGTTTAGATCACTTGATCTGAATTTAAATGAATGCAAGCAAAGCAGGGTTTTTTGTATTTGGGGGGGGGGGGCAGGATACTGAAACATTACATTACAAAAGCAAGTTGAAAGATGCAAAATAATACTCAGTCAGTTACAGGAAGGTATACAGGTTATCTCTGAACCAACAATTTTCTGAATCCTATCCTGTTATTGTACACCCACTGCAAAACACAAACCTTACAGTGGTGAAAACTATTCCTTTTCTTCTCCTGTAAAAAATGTTAGTGGAAACAACATTCTTTTGTTATTTTCTTAGATAATAATTGATATCAAATAGAGTAAAACAGAATCCAAAAAGTCTTCTTAAAATATCACAGCATTTAATGTTATATTACTGGATGGGAGTACGGACTTCATGGAGGTTACATATTGAGTTAAGAAAAGTGAATATTTATTCAATAAACTGAGCCAAGTTCTCAATTATCTTGCCCTTTTGATAAAACTGTACAAAAGAGGTTTTAAAAATCCAAATCTGCCACAGTTTACAACTTCATGTTAGTGCCTAAAGAAGATACAAGACAAGTAGAGTAAGCATCAGTTCTACTTCACGTACATTTAAATAGATTGGAGGAATAAATTTAAAGCTTTAGAAAATCCTAATCAACATGAGACTTTTTTATACAAGTATTACTATCTTGTGTTACTGGTAAAACAGATTTTTTTCTCTTCCATCAATCTAAGTCTATTTATTTAGAAATTACTAGGTTATTAGAACTGCTATCTTGTCTCTTGCATTTAATTTTCAATCTGCATTACATTTAGATATCCTAGTGACAGAGAGAGAGGTGGATGGTTCCATTTCTGTAGCTTCCAGTTCTGTAAAATGCATCTCAGTGTGAAAAATTAAGATTAATGGGCTTCATAATCATTTTGTTCTGCTAAAGCCAATTTGAATAAAAGGGAAAAAGAGTTCAGATATGAAAACATCTTTGATATCTGGATAAAAATAAGCATTGTACATAATTGTGAGCTGGTGCACAAATTGTCATTTTATTTTCTCTCACACCTGTGTGAAGCATCATTACCACATGCGCACTGGATTTCATGATGTTCTCTTCCAAATTGTTAGCTATACGATGTGCAAGAAAAGGTCTATGAGAACATGAAGTGTAGAGTAGTTGACTGCCACTCTGGACGTGTGATTTGAAGGATTCCACATACATGTTGAACTTTCAATAGCTAATTTGTCTATCTATCTATCTCCTTATTTTAACTGAAGGGTAGAATGGTTTAGCTTGAGATAGATGTGGCAATTCTGACCTCCAATTGCCTACCTGATCCCTCTCTGAGGTACCTCAGGTGGTTGTTTTGTAGCTATTTAAGAGTACCACATGTTAAGAGTTTTGCTTTTGGATCAGCTTAGCATCTAAAGATACCTTGTAGGTGCTGCAGGAACAGCTGAGACTTCTCTGCACTGGAGAAGGAGTGTCCGAGAGAGGAGTGGTGAGACCACTGTCCCAGAAATAAGCCATCCCCATCATCTGTCAGCATCATGACACTGCTGGCAAACATAATGGGCACAAGTTTCGGCCTTTTTTGTCTTCTGAGATAAAAATCACTCTACTATGTGGCATAAGAGTGACATTTGAACAAATGTAATCCAAATTAAAACGGCTACAAAACTGGTTGTATAATGTTTAGTGTATAATCCTCACTGATTTTAAAGACATAAAACAAGAACTAAATTCGTTAAGCTAAAGTGTATTTCATTCCTCACTGGCTGAAAATTATTGGGCTAGCATTTTGTTTTTTCAGTCTTAAGTTGTGGAATTTCTTTGAGCCTAGTCCTATTTCATAGGAGACTGGGCACATTTTAAATTCTTCAGTATGGGATAAAGAAGAGAGCAGGTGATAAGCAATAAGGTATTTCATACCTATTTCAGCTTCTTGTAACATCTGCAGACCAACAACCTTAAATCAACAGAGTGACTGCTTGAGAAAAACCCTATGCCACAACTCTGACCAAGGCCAGCATGGATCCAGTGGAACTGCTTTCTCACTGCCACAAAGTCAATATATTTCATCCACCACCTTCTGCTTTATTCTTAACTTTGCCACTGTATCTGTTGTCATGCTGTTCTGACATGTTGAACACTACCCTCCAGTAATCAACTGGGGAATGCGGCACATTACAAATGTATGTGGTATTGTACTACATTAGGCAGGAAATACTGCAGTATCACCTATTCCCTGAAATCTTGCAAAATCTCACTTTCCCTTCTAGCAAAATACTACTGAACCCGTAACACACACTAAGTATAGTTTAGATTTTTATAACCGTTGGCTGAGCACCAGCCCATGAGAATTATACTATTTCCAGCATCTGGTGCCAGCAAAACTTTTATTTTTAATTTGTGTTGTGTGATTTGACATCACCTCAGGTAACCTGCTGTAATTAGATGCTTCATTTTGTAATAGAAGCAGAACGTGATGCGCAGTTTTTAAAATGTACAAGAGGTGCTGTGACGTCCTGACTTGGAGATGGTCTATTCCTAACCTCATCATTGGTTGCCTCATCTTCGTAACCATTCGGTACCAGTCTTCTGTGTCAGCAGGGTGACAGCACAAAACGAACATTTGTATATACATTAATACCCATCAAGAGTAGCAGAGAAGGACTGACCTAAGGCATTGTACTTTGCAGATAAGGAGTCACTTGTTAGACTAGCTATAGGTTCATTGTATAACTTGGACAGATTACCTTTTTTTTTGCAATTCAGTTCCTTACTAGTACAGCAGAGAAAGTAACTTCTTTTTCTTTTCTTTGCCCATTTAACTTTGGATTCTTTGTAAGGTGAGGGTCCCTCACTATGAATATGCAGAGATGCTTTTAGAAACTACTATGACAAATAAAATAACAGCACTGACCGGACAGTATTAAAATAATTCCAATAAAGGCTGGGCAGATGCATGAGGAGGCCCCCACGCTATTTTATCCTGCAAAAAAAGCTCAGATAGCTCTTATACATTACTTCTTTGGAAAAGTGCAAAGCTTAACCCGTTAATCATAGTCATTCACTGTGTCTCTATTAGCCTTGGTGCAATATACTGCACACCAAATTATTAACTTTTACCTATAACATATATGCAGACACAATAGTACATATATGAACCTTCTAAAAAAAATGGGCAATTAAAAAAAAAATCCCCCAAAATTTAATTTTAAGATTATACAAGGCCTTACAAAATCAAGCACCTGAGCCATGGCTCTGTAATAGCAGAGATAAATTGTGGAAGCCTTTGACCTCACAAACCATGACTATGATATCTGATGGAATCAGACCCAATGGCTGATGAACTCCTCAGGATAAAAAATATCACATAAATTCAAAGAAATGTCAATAGTAATGAAAAATGATTAAAGTAAACTAAGACACTATCTAGTATAACACAGATGTAGAATTATATTCTCATAGAGAGATTTTTTTTGAAGTTTTCCAGGAGGCATCGTTGGATCAATAGAGTAGAATTAATCCCTAAAACACTGGGAAATGTGAAGCTCAGGCTTTCATTTATCTTGCACTCATGGTGTTGCACCACGTATATCAGGGATCTGACAGCACTGTGTGATATTGCTGCTGCACCATCTGTGCAGCAAATGCACACCTAAACTCCAGGGAAATGCTGGAGGAATGAGTGGAATTTTTAACTCAGTGTCTCTTTTAAAATATTTTATGGAATCTCACTGCTGACCCAACATTAAAATATTGCTAAATATTGAACAGTAACAGTAAATGTTAGAATAGCCTCTTTGGAAATAAGATTGGCTTTGTGAATACATATGATGTGAAACCCTACCTTGGAGAAGACGACTAGTGCTTTGGCACTCAGATAATGAGATCCAAATTTAATCTGTCACATTCTTATATAGATGGTGTATTGAATTTATTTATTTTCACAGTACTCTGATCTGGGAGAGAAAACACACTTCAAAGTGGAAAAATAGCCCTGTAATACTCTGCAAGAGAGTTTTTTTTATATCAGACACAGATGAGGAAGATACTCAGAATAACAGGAAAAACCAAAGCACTGAACATAGTATCCGATAGAGGACACTTCACATGACATAATGGTTAAGGAAAATATCAAAGTATTTGCTTTTTTGACAAACACACACTCCGTTGTGCATATAAAAAGTAAAAGCTGGTCTGACTGAAATTTTGTCCAATGAGGTATAATTTACTTAATTAGTGTCAAGAGATTCCCTGGAAGTTTGTATTCTATGTGATTTTCTTTGCAATTTTCTGTATCTATATTCCTGCTAAATTCTTTACAATAAGTTTAAAGCTGAAGATTCTATTTGCTACTTCCATAGGTAGCAAATAGAAATTTAGTTATTCTCTCATTTTTAAATAAAAATAAATTTCTTACGTGCTTATTTCATAAATAAAAGCTACTTATTTCTAACCACCTTTCCAGTACCACAAAGGTAGGTATGTGTCCCATTCACATAAGTGAATAATTATTTTAGTAACTGGAAGTGTTCTTTTGTTCTCACACACACAGTGTTCTACCCACTGTGAAGCTCAAGATTAAGAAACGATGACAAAGATGTTTTTCTTTTGACCCTGTAATGATCATATACACATGACTGGTGGCTAGACTTTCATATGAAGAACAACTAAAAGCAATGACAAGAAGGACCCTGAAGAAGTGATTAGGCTTTCCAGCTGCAGTTCCTCTGGGAGATGGCCACCTCTGCCTGCCTGGCTATAAGCAGCATAGAGAGGAAAGAAGTGAAAGGAATTATCAGCTCCTTCTGATGACAATACTTCGTTTTAGTAGGGTTTTTTAGTCAGATTGTAAAGCTGACATACATTTGTATTTTCAAACTCACCTGCTATTGGAAGAAAAATGGTTCTACCATGAAAATAAACTGCCTAATCCATGCTAAGTTTAAACAATAAATGGAAAAAGAGTCAGAAAAATAAAACACGGTCCCCTGATAGGTTTCAATCAATACGTAGCCGTAAAAAAAAGTTATAACCCAATTATTCTTGCACATGACTCCAAAATATGCTCTAAGTAAGTCCAGCAGGAACTCACAGTTTTTCTTCTCCTCTTCTTTTTTGAGAACATTGCTTCAAACAGTTTCCACTCTGAGGATTTCCACTCTGTTTTCTCCATTAACACTCAGAGTTTATGTTAACTCAATCTACCTCCTACCTACAAAAAGCTAATTACTGATCTCAGTTAAGCCCATAAACAGTGCTTTTACATTAACCAGGGGTCATTAAATATCAAGGGAAAACACTTTCTTCTCCAGATGGTTGGAGGGTTATCTCTGCACAACATGCTCAGCATTTGTTCACCTGCAAAGAAGACTTCCAATTAACATGCTTTAACTTTAAAAAATATATACAACTCGCCACACATGAAGCTGTTGGCAGCTGTAGGCACTATTACTGATACATGTACTACATTAATTCAGTTACTCTAGGACAACTCAGCGTAACGCCATGGGTTTCATCACTTTACACGTTTACCTTCTATGCATTTTCAGAAGACTGTGGTGTGATTTTTCAAAAGTAAATATATACTTAGGGTATCAAATTTACCTCCTTTAAAGGGATGGAGCTGAGTACCCGGCATGAGTCCCTTGAAAGCCACTAGTAATTAGTAAAAATACTTTGCACGGCATGAGTAAGATTTTTTTTTATTTAAAAAAAAAATTCCTGTGCTTGTGAGTGGAAATTCTATGGTATCTGTTATGCATTCAAGATTTGTTTCTTGACTGGGAGTTATAAGTGAAGAACAAGTCACTGACATATGTCTTTTTCTCTCCAGAAGGATATACAATGGAAATCAGTGTTATTATTAAAGAAAAACATGGGTTTTCCTCCTACTGCATAATCTGGTCAAGTACCTTAGTCCAAAATTTTATGCCTGATCTGAATGAATTGCTGAACAGATGGAAAAACCCAACCCTCATGCAACCCTCATGCAGCAGAGTAACCTGAGGTCTCTGAATGGAAAGACAGAGAATCACCATCTAAATTTCCATGAGACTATAAACACATAACAATACAAAGAGGACACAGTTCCTTCCATTTGCTTCATTGTATTCCTTCAAGGTGAGAGCTTTGCAAGACAGTCACTTAATTATTTTCCTGTGTGTACATCACCTGTTTGTCAATGAGTGCCTTCAGGTTCTAAAGAAGAGATGGATTATGAATAAACTAACTCTTGCTTTCACGTGAAGCATAAATAAGAGAGTGTGTGAGAAAAAGAATGTATATTTCATGGAAAATGTGCTGAAAGTGCACTCAGAAATCCCCACTCCTTCCCGTGGTGGATGGCCACAGGCATAACTAGTTTGCCCCTAATTTGACACAACCCATGTTTTTAACTAATATTTCAGTGCACAAATGTATTTTAAATCATCTTTCAAGATTGTTCAGACTCACAGGGGACTTAATACTATCTTTCATGTTGTAAGTAGTAATCCAGTCCTACCAGTAATTTCACTTCTACTTAGATCTGTGTGCCTAAACCTGTGCCACCCACACACACTCATGCTTGACATAAACAAACTGGTTCTGATGGTTTTCTAAATCACGCTAAAATAAGCTGCCACAAAATATTGTATTTCTCTAGCTGCAGCTGATACTCTTCTGGTGCACACTCACTGACACTCAGTGACGCTTAGCGACACTCAGACCTCTTAACCCGGCTTCGTGCTCAGATTAGGAGGTCTGTATCTCCAAGCTCCTTTCATCAGTAAGGAGATGCAGGTGTCCTCCAGCAGATAATCTTGTCCTCCAGTGGATAATGTGGGGCAAGAACTCAAAGATTCTCACACCAGTCTGTAGAAGATACCTCTTTCCAGGTTGGTTACATAGAGATCTGGTTTCCTATCTTGCTCTTTTATCTATTTTACTTAGATCTAACTATCAGAAAACTCTGAAATATATATTTTGAGTATTCCCAGCTATAATTGTTGACACAAGATAGCCATGATTGCCAAAATTGCTGAACAAAAATTTTTGGATAAAACATTTCTTTGGCAAAAACGGCATACTAAGCCATTGCACAATGTTTCAGAAATTCATTAGATTTTGCCAGATGGGGAGAAAGACCCTCTGAATTTTCTTTAAAAACACTTTTTTATGTAAAAGACTTTAAAACTTTGGTTGTTTTAAAAATTTCTCAAATGTAAAAGTTAATTTTAATGTAAATATTTGCCATATAACTTAATTACCTGTTACTTTTAAAATATCTTTAAGCCAGCCAAAATAAAAAGAAAAAAACCCAATTAACTTCAGTATTTTGAATCAGTCTCACTGTTCTGTTAAACGTGAAGCACTTTCCAAAATTATTTTCTGTAAGAGACAAGCCAAGAATTCTATTACTTACCTACTTGTAATCATGATTTTTTTGCAATCATAATCACAATGTAATCATTCATATATTTTCTCTTTTGTCAGAAAATACATTAAGAAAAATTAGATTCATTCATGATTAAACAGCAAGGTAACAGCTAGTGCAAAGGCAATAATGACCAGATTTGAGGATGTCTGTAAATTCTTAAAGCAAGATTGCCACCAACAACATTCACTATACAATTCACAAATTATTTTTGGGCTGTTGCCCATTTTATGAATGGTCTATTCTTCTGTTTTTATTAATATTGTTGACTAGCTACAACAGGTGACATTTTTACCCCCTTAGGCTGTCCATTATCCAAATGAAGGGCCATCTGGAAAGGGATTCTGTTCACTGAAAAATGTGACAGAGCTGATGGCTTTTTAACTGCAAGTCATCTATGATTGCTGGTAAACACTGAAAATTAGCATTGATCCCCCTCAAATGAAAAAAACAACAACAATAAAGTACTTCAGACAGGCTTATGGAAACACCTTCTCGGCAGATGTGCATGCTAATTAATAATTGTAGATGGCAACCCTTCCTCATTTTTGTAAATTAATGCCAGTTTTCTCTAAAACAAATAAACATGACTACAGATGGGGCAGCTACTTGTATATGCCCAACACAGCATATGTAGATTAGGAAAGGAGGTAGGCCTGAAATCTCTGCCATACCACAAACAGGTAGTAGACAAGCACCATTACTATAACCTGCCACGCTCAGAAAATCAGATAGTTCGTCCTTTTGCCCACCAGGTTACATTCTGGGAGGGTTTCCAGAGCTGGAGGTAGATGCCGCATTGCCTCTTGTTTCGAAGGCAGTCAGTACAGAGGCTACGGCTGGGAGGAAGTCAGGAAGCAGTCATGCATTCAGACACAGAATAAGACTGCCACCATTTGGGTATCAATAACCCTCAAAATTGTGTTTTGCACCAACAGTAGGAGAGGAATTGTAATAGAAAATTAAAATATACTCCACTCATCTGCCTTCCAGCAGTATCGTGTTTTCCTTCTAGGGTGATGAATACACATCTGTAGTGAATATACTTGCCAAAATCAAATGGAAACTACTCTTTGGCTTTGATGGAATTGAACCAGGCTCCCTAACACGATACCAGCAAAAACTCGGATCGGGTCTGACATCCTGACAAATTTGTAACCCACTATGAACAGAAGCAGTTAAGATCATGAGCATCAGAAAACAGTTTCATAGTTTCAAATATGCTCTGAACTGAGATATCATTATAAACATGTTTAGTTTATTATGAAACTGTGCAACATTTAGTAACTAAAAAACATTGGTTCCACTTAAATTGGACACCGACTCATTATCTTTTGAGCCATTGACTGAAAATGTGTTTGGGGGGAATTTTTTTTTGTCATCTGAGATCAGAACTGCAGTACTCAATGTTTAGTCAAGTACCTTTAATGCTGGCACTGAAAATACATATTAAAAAATTCTTCAACATACTTTGTCACTTCAAAAGACATTAAGAGTATGATTATCTTGTCTTAGAAAAAGCATATCCATCAGAACCTATGATGACAATAGGACTAACAACTCTTTATTTACTTCTGCCTGCTTTCTCATACTGGAAACTATATCACTGTGCATCTGGTGCCATCTCAGTGAATGCTTGAAGAGCAAATTTGGGTAACATAAGATTCCACGCTCTTGACCTAGCATGTGTGTGAGTATAAGGCTTACACAATGTTCATATATCAAACTGATTGCAAGCAAAAAGTTAAAAGGAAAAAAAAAAAAAAAAAAGGAAAAAATACAGTAATAATGTTGAAGCTTTCCAATCTACCAACAAATAAAAGCAATAGACTTTGTCACAGCACAAAACATGAAATCATTTTAGTTTTAAAGTACTGCTCTGCACAACATAGCAAACAGAGCAATCAAATTATTGTCTGCTTGTCTAACATGAAGGCAGCATTATCAACAAACATCCTGCAGCTAGGAGATAAGATGCTGTAGAATAAGCACTATAAAATGCTTTATCATGCAACCAACAATGATTAGGTAATTTGGACATTTCATATTTAATAAAAAACTATTTAAGTCAGAAATCATCAGACATGCAATGACAGGGCTTATTTATACTATGTTTGTGTCTCCAACCAATGATTGAATTCTCTCAGTTTTTAAGAAGTACCCCTCTAAAATGAAGGGAGCAAGTCAGATGCTTGGTATTTGTCATGGTTTAAGCCCAGCCAGCAGCAAAGCACCATGAAGCCGCTCACTCACTCTTCCTTCCTGCTAGGATGGGGAGGAGAAAATATTAAGAAAAGCTCATGGGTAGAGACAAGGACAGGGAGAGATCACTCACCAATTATGGTCACGGGCAAAAAACCAGACTCAACTTGGGGAAAAACAAAATCAATTTAATTTACTACCAATCAAATCAAAACAAAGATAATGAGAAGTAAAACCAAATCTTAAACCACCTTCCCCCCACGCCTCTCCTCCTTCCTGAGCTCAACTCCACTCCTGATTTTCTCTATCTGGTCTCCTCCAGTGACACAGGGAATGGGGGTTGGGATCAGTTCATCACACGTTGTCTCTGCCGCTCCTTCCTCCTCAGGGGCAGGACTCCTCACACTCTTCCCCTGCTCCAGCGTGGGGTCCCTCCCACGGGAGACAGTTCTCCGTGAACTTCTCCAATGTGGGTCCTTCCCATGGGCTGCAGTTCTTCATAAACTGCTCCAGCGTGGGTCCCTTCCACAGGCTGCAGTCCTTGAGGAACAGCCTGCTCCAGCGCGGGCTTTCCCATGGAGTCACAGCCATCTTCAGGGGCATCCCCCTGCTCCGGCGTGGGCTCCTCTCTCCCCGGGCTGCAGGTGGGCGTCTGCTCCCCCGCTCCCCTCCACGGGCTGGGGGGACAGCCTGCCGCCTCACCGCGGGCTGCGGGGGTATCCCCTCTGCCCCGCTCCTCTTTCACTGACTTCGCTGTCTGCAGAGGCGTTCCTCTCACATTCCAATCTCTTCTCTTGCTGCAAGTTTCCCTTCTTAAATACGTTATCCCAGAGGTATTGCCACCGCTGCTGATTGGGTTGGCCTTGGCCAGCGGTGAGTCTGACTTGGAGCCGGGGAAGCTTCGAGCAGCTTCTCACAGGAGCCACCCCAGCAGCCCCTTGCCCTGCTACCAAAACCCCACCACACAAACCCAATACAGTATTCCTTTTAAATTAAACCACACAACTGGTATGAATAAAAGGAAACCTCCTAAAGTATTCCATAATAATGGGGATAGCAACTGGCTAGCAGAACTCTTGACTTGTTTTTCCACAGCAGATTTGAAGTGCACTGTAATGTAATGTATTGAAAATGATTTCTGGTCCTCCCTGATATCACAAATCATAACCTGTATAAAGCCACACGAGCAATCAAAGATCCATTTGAGCTGTGATTCATATGTGCATGTGTTCAAAGCTGGTACTGCTCAGTGCTCTATAATCAGGACTGCAAACATTTTTCATGAGTTTCCCATTTCATTAAAGCTGTGAAAAGAAGGAAGAGATGGAATCAAATGTAAAGAGAATGAAGTTGGTATATAAGGCCAGCATGCTTTTTAAGTCAAAATTTTACCTGCTCGGTGTGTGTATGTGTGTGTGTGTGCACATATATACATACTCAATTTCTGAGCATACAATATTTCATAAAGTAATCATGGAAGAAGTCCCCTGCCACCCTTTCAAGATCAGGTTTCTCAATCTTCAAATCAAAATGTGCAAAGCAGAATCCTAGGTCCCATATTGAATATATTATGATAATTAGGATCTTATTCTCCAGAACATCATATAATACAGGAGAATAGTACCTACGAAATAGCATCTTCTCCTTTTTATTAAGATGGAATGGTCATTAATGCCACTCTTGATATGTAAGTACACACAATGTATCTATATATTATTACTACATAAAAGACAATTAGTCCACATACCATGATGCAGTTAAGAGAAGATTAGTACTCAAAGTCTTTTTCAAAGATGAGTGGAAGGTATATCTGGAAGTTATAATTATTTTAGTGAGCATGTATGAATTACTCATTAGCTATAAAGCTCTACCCTGCAATGAAGAAGAAATCATCCAGAATTCACCCCTCAAGAAGATATACGAAGAACAAAAGTACAGATCAGAATGAGGAGCTGAGCTGGCTCTCATCATTGGCTGGAGGCTTCCTTCCCTAGCTATTTTATTAGTAATATTACATTTCTGCATAAACATGATGCTGTAATTGAAGCTGAAAGTGATTTTTTATTCCATGAGAAGTAATAAACATTTTGGAAGATACATATCATACAGATCAGAGAAACAGAAAGGCAGTTGTAAAACTACCAATTCCAAACAAATAAGAAACATTTTGCAAACCCTGTCCTTTTAATCTTTCTCCACCTAAAAGTAAGCACTTAGAAGTCCTTGGAAAAGCATCCTGTGGGAAAGGAAACATATCTACATTAATACCACTGCCTTGTTCCTCCATGGAAAATTTTTCAGTAACATAGGAAATACTTTCTCCATAGCTGTGTAAGTGCAGTTAGAGTTACTTCTGAAAGAAAATCAAGGATAATCAGCTGGACTCCATGTTCCTCCGCTAAATATTTTCAAATTATGCACCAATAAAACACTGGGACTTTGCAATTTTGGACTTTTTACTCATGTTGAAGTGCAGCTATACTTAAAGAAAGCAAAAGTAATTTCTAATAAAATTCTTCTTCAGGTTTAAAGAGCTTAACTTTCTTTCCTGAATTGCAAGATATACTTGTGTGATCTTTTTTTTTAAATTATCTCCTTATTTCTGGGATACTGGGAAAGCAAATTAACTCCTAACAACATAATGACTGCTTGTGAGACTAGGGATAAAATGCCTTTGAAGCATCTAACATATTTACATGCATTCAACTGATTTTAAAAAAAAAAATCAAATCAAGCAGCTTATTCACCAAAGAATATGATCTTTGTAGTCATTGTTTATTTTATATGTTTTGTATCAGTTTAAGAAAGAGATTCCAGTGAACAAGACTTATTGAAGCACCTGAAAATTGTCCCCAACTTCCCTGGAAAATATTTGAAACTTGGTAGGTTGAGAGAAAGGAAAATCTGGAGGAAAGGAGGGACTCAAGAAAATCTGGAGAGACATGGAATGTCTCTGCAACACTGTTGCGTTGTCCGTCTGAATGAAATAAGTACTTATAACCAAAATTAGAGAAGGCTACCAACTGGACTAAAGTTAAATTTATTAAAATACTTTAAAAGCAATTTTCAGTAAAAGAAGCCTTCACCTGGAAATTTTTCTGTGCTGATATGAGCTTCACTGCAGTAGATTTTCAGAAGTGGGTCACTTATTTATGACCTACTTAAGGAACCAGATCTGACACTTGGTCTGGTTTGTCTAAATGATATGGTCTGCTTCTATCCCTGCAACACAATGCCAGGAAACTCCTTTATTGTTACAGTCTTACAAAAACAGTGTCATTCGGTAGCCCAGCTGGGTTCCTTTTTGGACGTGTAGCATAAGCTCTTATCACTAGCAAAGTTCCACATTACTCCTACCACATGACTAGAGGACGTAGATAGCAATGCAACATAGAAAACTGTAAAAACACCCATACAAACATTTCCTGAGTATCAAGAGCCAAGGATTGTGATGCCACATACTCTCTTGATTTGCAGTTATGTTATTACAAGAAAATTACAAAATTTCAAAAATGTTTTTAGTGTGAGGAGCATTTTCATGCTGAATGTGATGTAGTTATCTCAGCACTACCATTGGTGATGTTTATTAGACTACTTTCTCTATAGTCACTATGTGTATTTTTTAATGTTCTCTTAAATTTTAGGCAGACTGGAGATAAAAATTCACAGCATTATGGTTCTGCATGAAGACTGACAATTTGTTGCAATTTCCAGCCATGATGTTTTGCCACTTCTAAGCCATGCAAAGCATGGACAGGGTTTAAATGCTTTACTTTTGACACTTAGTTAATACTGAATTTCAAAGGAAAAGCCAAACATTGGTTATTGATTAAAAAACAGCAACTGAAAATTGGAATTCAGGTCATGGAGTGACACATTTGCTAAATGGTAAAACTATGACTGACTGAAATATTTTACATGAATTGGAATTAAAAATGTAATTTATTTTTTTAATCTTATCTGTATAAAGCAATCAAGCCCCTAATTTGTATAGCAATTACAGCTCACAGAGGAACAAAGGTTTAACATTTACCATTTTACTTCTTGGCTCCCCATTTCTCAGAGGCAAAACTGGAACGGAGAGGTGCAATAGGATTTTTATAATGGAGAGTAGAGAGAGAAATAGTTAATAGCTTGGATAATAATTTAGCAATCATTTAGGAATAAATTTGGAGAGAGAGATATACATCCCCATACCCACATTGTCCATGAAAAACTAAATTTGATAGTAATGTTCATTTAAGAAAAGATTCTTTTTCTATGAAAAAAAGTGAAATTCATTAAGTCTTCTAATATAGGGCAGGAAGGTACCTCAGAACCTTAGGTGGTCATAAAATCCCTCTCCCTCAACAAGGCAGGATAAGCTATACCAAAATGATTTCTGACAGCTGTTTCCTTAATCTGTTCTTGAAAATCTCCAGTATGTGGAAAAGTCTGCAGCCTCCCAGGGTGACATATCCAAGTGCTTAACTATTGTTACAGCTAAAAAAGCGGTTTTGGTGGCTTTTCTTTCCTGATGTCCAATCTAAAGCTCCCTCACAGAAAAAGAATCACATTACTTACTGTCCTATCCCCTATCCTGATCTGCAATGGACATGGAGAACAATTTATTACCTTCCTATTCGTGATAACCTTTATTCCTTTTAAGACTGGTATCCTCTCTCATGTCAGTTGTATTTTCCTGTCTAAACAAGCCCAGTTCTGTCAATCTTTTCTGAGAGATCATATTTTCTCTGATCATATCTTTTTCTATCCTCTGGACTGGCTCTGACCACTCTGCACCTTTCCTTGTATGTTTAAAATCAGACGCACTGCTACAGCCAAGAGTCTGCCAGTATAACTATTATTAGCAAATCCTGCAAATTTGCAATAAACAGACCACAGTATTTTCAAAAATCCTTAGTCATTAAGAAGCTGAGGCACATTTTTAACCCACAGTCCATGTATATCCAAACGATACAATTTTTAAACTAGTATGCCAAATGTTGAAGGACGTCAAGGAGACCTACAGCTTACATCTATGTCAGGGATTTGCTGCAATAAAAACTTAACTTAAACACTGCAAAATGAGGCAACAACTGAATTGGCCATGACCTCTCCCGGACAATAAACACAGCAATGACCAAAGAAAGAAACGGCTGAATGCTAAACCTCCGACATGCTGTTGGGTTAGGGCCAGCTATGACGGAACTAGTGATATAACTGCCCCTTCATACTGAAATAATGAATCCTCCATGTTCAGTGATCAGCCTTCAAAGTAAGTCATCAGTTCCAGTATTAAGAAAGTTGTCTGAGCAGCTCCGTACACTGTTGAACTGCTTCATGCTGCTCCAAGGGAAACAAACATCATTAAACAGGCACATCTCTGTTCTTCAGCATATTTCTGATTAAAACCCAGAAGAAAGAGAACTTATATGAGCATTTGGATATGCATAAGAAAAAACCTAATTGCATTAAACAAAAATATATTAAAGAAAACTGTAAATATTCTTCTTATTGCTTATACATAGCTCTTCCAGTCTTCATTTCTTTAAAATCAAATCTAATGCATGACTTCTCGTCTCTCAGCCACGAACTTTGCTATTACTAAGTTCCTATGAGTAGTGTAGTAAACTCTGAGCTGATTTTTTGTTGTATGTATTTTAGGACTCCAGTTACAAAAGTGCATGGCTATGTTAATTTTGTGTCTGGAAACACAAAACTAACATATGCAAAAAGGCCTATTTAATCATCTTAGCTCTTTGTTCAGCATAATTTTAATTCAGGTAACAGGGAATGGATTTTGGTTCTTGGGACAACATTCTAAAATTGCACAGCTATTAAGATAACACACAATTATTACAATATTATGATACTAAAATTTCTTTTACTCTGTTTCATAGCACTAAATTTAATGTAATTACATGTGCTGAGCAAATTTCTCTCTTACTCGCTCTTTTCAGTCACAGTTGTTCACAGATATGGGAAAACGATTAGTATAAAGTAAAAACAACACAACATTAAAACTCTAACTTCAAAAATTCAAAGAATGCATGGGGAAATGAATACAAAACAGAAATAGCTCTTTTTTTCTGACTAGTGCAATGTGTAGACTTTCTTTTGCTACATTTGTTTGAAATAAGCTACTTTCATTACAGTATGAGAAAGCTGCACTAGGGAACTGACCAGAAATAGCTCATTAGCCATAGCTAATAAAATAAGCCAAAATAAATCTTGTTGTATCATTTGAAAGGCATTTTTTTAACATATTAAATATATTCAAATGCCTGCATTTGAAAGGTGGGGGTTCGGGGTTTTTTTGTGTGGGGTTTTTTTTTTTTAAAAAGTCCACAAAAAATCCAGTCCTGATTACTTCATAGTACATGATGATGGCCTCTTCATCTTTATTGCAGCTGGCATCATAGGAAACCATAGCTTGATTTATCATAGGATAAGTAGTCTCGCTGAGTCCACAGAAAGAATGAGGGCATTAAATTATTCTGTCTCAAACTAACTACAAAGGTTAGTGTATTTTATGATTCCTGTGGTATTAACTACAAAATTTATAATGCTTTCAATGAAGTAATCTTGGAAATTTTCATTCAATAATAATAATGACTTCTTAAGTTTTGACTTGTTATTGAATACAAAGCTTAAAGTACCTGAAATTTCAGTGGGATAGAAACAGTGGGAAGTTTTCAAACAGCTCTGGTTTTACATTTCTTCCCATAGGAAAAGGAAGTATGTGGCGAAATTCCTCACCACAGCAAAATAGCTTTGAATTGTCCCAGTTCAAATTGTTCTTGAAAAAAAATCCACAAACATAACAGGTATTTTTCCACTAAAACCAGTATTTTACTGAAAAAGCCATTTATCATGACAGAATCCTTTTTCATGAAAAAAATTAATGTTCAAAAACCTACAGATAATAGGAATAAATGTTAACTGTCTCCAAGTTTTCAACTTCAGATGATTGCAAAGCAAGTAGCAAAACTCAGGACGTTCAGCATTCTTGCCCGTAAGACCTCTAGAAAGCAGGTTACCTTCATCAAAATGGCACTGGATTAGCCAAAGTTTTGGATACCTCATCACTACAACCCAACGTCAGGTTCCTCCTTCCTGTGGCATTTCCTTGCAGAAACCTAGTCACTGGCTTATTTTAGTGCAATATGCAAGAAGCAAAGGCAAGTCTGGACAAGGGAAGGCTATTCTGCAATTATGAGCCCCTGCTGTGCCAGAGCAGAAAAGCAATATGAACAGCTGCCCAGCTGTGAGTACCCATCCTAGTGGAAATACATTTGAAACTATGCTATTTTGGGGGTCATGCACCTCTCCCCATCTCACTATTACTTATTTTTCCTCTTCGCTTTGGCTATTTTCTCTGGCAGTCTTCTCCACACCTGCACTCCCCTTCACTAATCTATTTAAAATTACTGAGCCACCCATCAAATGACCATTCACTAAATGTATGGCTGAATGTATCTTAGAATACAAGTTTGAGGGCATGGCATTTTAACTTGGTGAACAATTACACCCAAATTTAACCCAGAGCATTCATGCAAACCTAGGAAGGCATGAAAATCAGTGATATTGCTATAATGTCTCCCTTTATTGCAACACTGTTCTCAGGTAGTTTGCATATCAGGGTTCTGAACAGTGAGAATCCTGAAGCACACACTCACAACAGCTTTTCAGCCAGAGTGCAGAATTCTGCCTAAATTTTTCATGGACAAGGCTTTCCAAATAACAAATATAAAGTTATTGTATTACTTTTCACAGAATTCTATACAACTATATTGTATTAATTATTCCTGCAGTGCGCAGTGTTACTAAAATGAATCCTGTGAATTAACATTGTCCATATGAAATGAGATCCTGTTCATTCAGAAATACTAGACTAATACTTTGCTCTGTTGTTCTTCCATCTAAATACCTCAAATAGTACTAAATACATGAGAACTATTTAGACATTTTTAATAAGTCAAAAGGTCAAACAGTTTGTGGATATGAACAGACAGAAATCCCACAGTTTGGGGGAATTGTACAATGGGACTGTAAATTCATTGATTATGTTGCATTTTTCCAGCAAGCATGCCTCCTGTAGGATGCCAAAATGGTTTTTACTGGAAAAGGGAATGACTGGTGGGAGGGAGAGCAGGAACACATGCTGGCTTCCAGCCTGACAGGCTAGAGGGAGTTATTATCTGATCCTAGATAGTAATAGATGACTCCTTATTATCTCCAACAACATGCAAATTTTAGGCAAAACAGTGCAACTCCTCTGACATCTAAACACCTAACTCCATTTTGGTTTGGGATCTATCTGCATCTCAGAAATTTTAGTGGTGGTTTCAGCTATCGTAAGAAAGCTGATCTTTTTCTTTAATCTGTAACACACTGTATTTTTGTACCACAAATCTGAAAGTGTTCTTTTCCCCTTAGCAGAATGAGTCCCAAGATGTCTAGACAAAGGCCCAGGGCCTCCTCACTCTGTCTTTCATAATGTCCTCGCTGATTCTTTTCACAGATTTAGCTATTATCTCAGCTCACTACCACCATGTGAAAAGATGGATGAATAGCTTCCAGTGTAGCTGCCACAGATGTCCCACTCCATAGATCACCCAGTAAGTTGAGCTGAAGCATCATGTAGTCTGGACCTGCTGTATCATATCAGATGTCATCCCACATTGCCTGGGGCGTGTGAAACCAGACTCGCTCCAGCAGCAGAAAGCTATGTCAGAATAATAATCAGGTTGCATTATTAGTCATGATTGGGGGAGTTAAACCTTATAGTAGTAGTTTACAAAACTCCTAACGAGTTCTTTGCTGTCTCATGAAAGAAACGAGCCCGCTGACTTCAAGAATCCCACCAGCATATATTAGACATGTAGCTCACAATTGCTACATGGCGGAATAAGGGCTATTTGTGTAGTTCTTACAAGTATACATCAGATCTGTATAATAATCAAAAGTCAGCCATCCAAACTCTAACTGAAATGACAGATAGATGGAATAACTGAAAGGACACATGCATTGTATTCAGGCAAGTCTTCCTAACATCTATTCTGATGTGACAAAATAGAAAGCTGCAGAGCCCTACTCCGGAGGGCTTTAGTGAAGAAAACCTTGCACATTTGCTTGCAAATTTAAACCTGACCAACTTTAGCCTCCAAGGGGAAATACCATCTTTCTTTTTTCCTTTTATTGGCTTATTTATCCTCTCTCCTCAGCACGATAATAACTGTATACCCCTTCAAAGGAATGAATAGCTTATTCTGTAACCCACATGTTTTGGAGAAGTTCAGTGCAAATGTTCTATTCAATTCTTCTGGTCATTAAAATCAGAGGAAATTGCTGATAAAAAGGCAGTGAAGTTTTTGGATATGAGATTGAGTGAAAGACTACAGGGGGTTTTATAAAGAGCAACCATAAGGAGCTACTTTAATATTTTGTATTCTATACCCAAGGCTGATGATATGAAAAAGCATCATGTCATATAGCTGCAAGAGTCACAGTCCACAGCTTAATTCTACCATAGGTGGATTGACTCTTGTGAGACAAGTGTATCTGATCTCAGGAGACCCACAGGATAGTAAACCGGCTCTTTTAATTATACTGTCAGCTATTATGACATTCTCAAAACCAAAGAATTGCCAAAATTATGGCAATTTTATAGTCTCTCCAGATTTATCTTGAGAACCATCAATTACAAATCTTCGAATTGCTATTTACACATGCTTTAAATGAAAACCATGATGAGCTTATGACAAAGGAAATGTTACGGGTATTAGAGATTCAGGGATATTCAAGGAAATTCAGCTGCAGCTAGAAACACTCAGTATTACTGAAGTTTTCCTTTACAGCCAAGAAATAATCAGAACGAGAGGAGAATTAACTGAACCACATTACAAATTGACAGGTATATTATCAAGCCTAGTAAAAAGTTTGAATTCAAGCCTAATTGTCTGAATAACCCTAACCTTTTGGGAATAAAGAATGCACTCAATAACAGACAATTAAACACTATTTGGATGGCGTCAGTTACTCTAATGAGATCCATGCTCAATACTTAAAAGACACACAAAAGATGTATCAAAGTGATTTAGATGCCTAAATGCCTCTAGTGATGTGTGTCATTAGCACCTAATATAGGCTTATACAAATATATCTTATTCAAGCGAACTTACCAGGTTCTTACGCTCTAAAGTATGACACCCCTTTTTAATTTCAAATCAGAAACTCCTTATATTTCTTATTGTGTTAAGAAGGTTAAGAACGAAGACAAAAGCAAAATGAAGACATGATAGTTTATATATATATTAAAAAGTCGGTTTGCACTTTCAAAAAATGCATGCTGATGAAAAATTAATCACACTATATTTTTCATTATCCTTGTGAAACAAAAACCCTGTCTCTATGATGTACAGTATAAATCAAGGTTAATACAGGAATTTTGAAAGTTTTCTTTGCTTCTTATATTATTTTGGGTGATATATACCTCAGTTCGAACACTCATCTCCTTATGTCTCCCACACCAGCCCAGCATGATCTTGAGTAAACCCTTTTATCTGTCAGTATTAACCTTCTGTTAGGTAGTGGGCTGGGAGTTTGGTCCTTAGCATGAAGGATGTGTTCAATTGCTGCAGGAGAAAATCCTAGCAGCAGTCTGACACAGCCCAATAGACTAAAGATGTCATTAACCTTAAAACCATTAATACATCCTTCCTTTAGGATTTTTCTGAATTACTGTACTGAATTGCTGGACTATCCAAAAATATGTCTTGAAAATGTAAAAAAAAAATAAAAAAAAAAAAATCAACTTAAGTGAAAGCCTGCTTTTGAATTAAAAGCAAATAAATATTGGTATGTAGGCCATGGAACATTTATTTCAGATGTGTTTTTGTTTTATAGTTCTAGTTTGATTGTTTTTGGTTGATGGGATTACAGGGAGGGAAAATTGCTTTGCTGCCCTTTCAAAGACATGTCAGTGCTTGAAAAAAGTCTTCCCTGTCCTCTGAATTCTTTTTCAAGTGCTATCAAGTCTAAGTTTATGCTCATTCATAAAATGTGCAACAGTTAGTTGCTTGTCAGCCCCATGAACGCACGTCGCAGTGGGACAGCTGGCAGGATGACTCTTGGAACCAACATGAAGAATGACGGCAATCAAAGGAGATGCAAGGGGCTATGGCTTACTCTGGGAAGTGCACTGGAAGGGATTACATGCCGGGTGGTATATTCAGGACTAAGTAGCACAGCTATATGTACATACATGAGTTTGGTATATTTTGTCTGGGTGAATTACATTTTTTAAAATCAAAACAACTGAGAGAAGTGGAAAGAAGAATATGTAATATAAGGTGGAAATAAGCCTCAGATATGCGAGGAAAATGTTTTGGCGTTTTTTTGCATTAAAATGTTATTGCATACATTATACAGCTGCCTTGATTTAACTGCATATTATCTAGAGAATTTAATTAGGCAGTGTAGCAGATTTACTTGTTTATTTACACCTCCAGCCATATGAAAAAAATACTTTCCTCTGGAATACCTAAGAGTATTGCCTAAGCAGTCAGCTGGGACTTTCCTATTAATTTATCCTCCTGAAAGCCTGAGGTCCTAATGTCCTACTTCTCCACCACACAGGATCCATTGATAAGGCAACAAGTGCTCAGAATTCTTCTAATGCAGATGCCAGATAAGTTCAATGTGGGAGCTTTCTGCAGGGCTATTTTCTTGCAAAACGCTGCTCATCTGAGATGTTGCTACCTGCAGCGCATGTTTTACGTAGCACTCTCAGGCCTGCACAGGTGAGCACACCAGCTGCAGTTTGCTGCAGCCGGTGTTACTGCACTGCTCCTGCTTGCTGCTGACTGGCAGCTGAATGAAATCCTGAGTTTTCCAGAGCAGTAGAGCAGGACAGACCTCAGAACTCCTGGTACCCCAAGTGAGTTTAGATGATGGTGCTCAGGAAGCAGTCAAAGATGGGGATGAATTTTACCAAGAGACTCACAAACAAAGTAAAAGCCCTGGAATTTCAATTCAGTTGTTCTCCCGATACTGGAAAAAGAGATAATAATAAAATATCAGCACAGGAAATCTGAGTCCCAGGAATATGCTCCTACATCAGCACAAAGACTGCAAACACTGCTACGTCAGACTAGCCCACTGGTCCCTTCAGTCCCATCTCAGTAAATAGTCTGCTACCTGTTGTCTTGTGTGGGGATGACACATCTCCACCAATGCCCTAAGCCAATTAAGCTATTGTGTAGATAAGAGGGAAATGCTTTCCTGACTCCTTTTGTGGTCTGTGAAGGCTCTGAACCATGAAATTTTATTACTGTTATTTTAGTAAGAACTGCAAGTATCCTGAAACGATCCAGGCTTTTTAAAATTCCAGTTGCAACTTATTCCCCATGGCACGAATCCAACAGGCTTTAAATAAAACGTACAGAAAATTTTTTCCTCTTAGACTCTTTGTAATTTTCCTGCTATTATTTCTAAGGATAACTTGTCCTTGTACTCTAAAAAAGACAGGATCATCACCAGGGACCCTAAAATTAACAGTGAATTTGAACTGAAGTGTTACCCAGGAGAAACACTCTGTTCCCAGTTCTACCGTATGTTTTGTTTCTACATGATGCTCAAAGAGAAAGAAAAAGAATCTATTAAGCAGAGCATATATTTAATATTTCTTATGATGTGAGATATAAAGCTTTACCAAAATGTGTCTTCAAAAGCTGCAACAGGATAATGTAGTTTGAAGCCTTAAGCAAAGAAAGTGTTAATTAACACACATAATAGAAATGGTAATAAAATGACAGTACAGAAGATGAGAGGTAATGTTGTAGTTCCCACTTCAACATGCTACGTCACAGCACTCAATCTCAGGAATTGGAAGGCCGTAAGAGAAGAGAAAAAAGCCTCATGCCCTACTGCACTAGAAAAAAAAAGAGAAGTTGCCTACAGCAGCTTCTCTGAGCTGGTCTCATATTTAACCCTCAGACGGTTTAACAGCCGTGGCTAATGGTCAGATCAGGAAAGCTGTAACTCTCAGTGCAGAGCCAGCCAAAGGGAAGGTTGCAGAAGGTAATTAGCCAATCTTGCAATTTAGCAGGGGTTTTATAGCAACAAATACGATTGGTATGACTTACTATAATCTTAATGCTGCAATTTGTTCTTTAACTTTTGTAACTGTATTCCATTATGTAAATTTGTGTTGTAAGTAACTGCATTTTTATTGTTAGAGCTTATCCACTGATAAGCCTGAACACGTTGCAACACCAAGAGGAATACAAAGATCCTCCGAAGAGGTGAATTCATTCATTGTCCAGCACCAAGTGCAGAACTCCTCAGTATCCTGAGAGGTGGTAAGTTTCACCTGGACGGAGTGAACACATCAAATCCACACTAAGAAAATCTTCTCTAATATATATATATCTGAAGGAAGAGAACTAGCAACAGATATTTAGGATTTCTTAGTGGTATATTCAGTGGTCTGAAATTGCTAATAATTTTGAGGCAGGAGAGGAGCTGGTAAAAAGGAGCCATGATCCCATATCAGAGAAAGAATTTCATTTTGAAGCTGGGATTTGTCTGTCTTCTGTTTTCCTCTGCATGCTGAAGTTCCAAACCAGCCATGTACTACTAACAAGAAAGATGTTCCAAAGAACCAATGGCAAAAAACTGCCAAGTAAAAGAAATTTTCAAAACCCCTGTTCTTTCTAAGCCAGGACTTGGACATCTGTGGAAACGGCCTTAAAGTTAAGAGGGATTGAGACTGTGCATTTGGGAGAAAGGCAAACTGCATGTTTGACGGAAGATATCTGTTCCAAAGGAGACTCTATGTGCAGGATTCTGGGGAGAAATGGAAAACTCTTGAAATCCTTAGAATGCAACACCTACAGCCCAAGCAAGTGTCAGGAATGGTGTGTTGGGTTTGTGTGGCAAGGTTTTGGTAGTGGGGAGTTACAGGGATGGCTTCTGTGAGAAGCTGCTGGAAGCTTCCCCTGTGTCCGACAGAGCCAATACCAGCCGGCTCTGAGACGGACCTGCTGCTGGCCGAGGCCGAGCCCATCAGTGATAGAGGTAGCGCCTCTGGGATAACAGATTTAAGAAGGAAGAAAAAGTTGCAGGGGACACAGAAACAGCAGCCAGAGAGAGGAGTTGGAACATGCAAAAGAAACAACCCTGCAGACCCCCAGGTCAGTGAAGAAGGATGGGGAGGAGATGCTCCAGGCGCCGGAGCAGAGATTCCCCTGCAGCCCCTGGGGAAGACCATGGTGAGGCAGGCTGTCCCCCTGCAGCCCAGGGAGGTCCACGGTGGAGCAGATCTCCACCTGCAGCCCGGGGAGGACCCCACGCCGGAGCAGGTGGGTGCCCGAAGGAGGCTGTGACCCCGTGGGAAGCCCGTGCTGGAGCAGGCTCCTGGCAGGACCTGTGGCCCTGTGGAGAGAGGAGCCCACGCTGGAGCAGGTTTTCTGGCAGGACTTGTGACCCCATGGGGGACCCACGCTGGAGCAGCGTGCTCCTGAAGGACTGCACGCCGTGGAAGGGACCCACGCTGGAGCAGTGCGTGAAGAACTGCAGCCCGTGGGAAGGATCCACGTTGGAGAAGTTCGTGGAGGACTGTCTCCCGTGGGAGGGACCCCACGCTGGAGCAGGGGAAGAGTGTGAGGAGTCCTGCCCCTGAGGAGGAAGGAGCGGCAGAGACAACGTGTGATGAACTTATAACCCCCATTCCCTGTGCCCCTGCACTGCTGGGCAGGGTAGGTAGAGAATCCGGGAGTAAAGTTGTGCCCGGGAAGAAGGGAGGGGTGGAGGGAAGGTGTTTTGAGATTTGGTTTTATTTCTCATTACCCTACTCTGGTTGATTGGCAATAAATGAAGTTAATTTTCCCCAAGTTGAGTCTGTTTTGCCCGTGATGGTAATTGGTGAGTGATCTCTCCCTGTCTTTATCTCAACCCACGAGCCCTTTGATATATTTTCTCTCCCCTGTCCAGCTGAGGAAGGCAGTGATAGAGCGGCTTTGGTAGGCACCTGGTGTCCAGCCAGGGTCAACCCACCACAAATGGTATTGAAGCCTGAGCCTTTTTCACGGCATCAGTATAGAAACTGAGGCAGAAAAATAAGTAAAAGTTATCGCTATGTTAGATCTGTTTTTCAGATAATTGAGATAAAATCAAATACTTTTTCCCTGTGTTTTGGGTTCCTCAGTTACATAGTTTTCCCTTATTTCCAGCTACATATTTAGCAAAGAAGGTCAATGGACCAACCTTTATGTGGCTAAAGGCCTTCCCACATGTGCTCAGCTAAGCAGCAAGGATTTTCAACATGGAGATGTAAGCTAGTAGCTTTGTTTCACTTGGTACATAGAAAGAAATAAAATGCAGCTGAAAAAGATGTGATCCCTGACCGCCCAAAGGGGCTCCAGTCATCTCACCAGGTGGATGGTGAGTCTTTGGGGGTGTTATCTGGATGGCTGTGAGTTAGGTCATCCAGATCACACATTTATTCTCCTAAATAAATTCTCCGCCTTAACAGATGGGCTGTAATCTGCTCACGCTTTTTAAAGTCTCATACCTCACTTCTTGATTGGGGGTAATGGTACATTGCCTGCTCCAATTTATGCTGGCAGAAGTAAACAGCGAATGAGCAGCCCTGCAAAATAAACGTTCTGGGACAATAGGTGCTTATTCAGCTGGGGTTTCTGAAGGCACTGGAGCTAATCCCACACTGTGTGGTCTCAAACCCCAGAAAAAAGTGCCAGATAGAGCTCTTCCCTAATCACCTGTTAAGACCACTACCAAAAATAAAGACTTGTGATTTCAGGAGAATGGAAGTAACGATAGCTGAACTCCATAAGCGAGCAGATTGAAATAGTGGATTTAATGGAACTAGAGAGAGTTTGGAGGAAGAGATTAGATGGGTGAGAAGTTACTATCACTACAAAATTTATTGGATAATTCATACAAAACTAAGATTATGATCAGTCCTAGTCTGAGCATGCTGCTAAAGTGCTATGTGGAAGATTATCCTTGGAGAAACAGAAGACTTACTTGTTTAGTGAAGATCTTTGGGAATGAGTCTTCCCAGCAAGAAGAGAGCATTCATTTTTTATGAGAAACAAATAATTTGCTCAATTTGCAAAGGATTCTACGAATCACTTCAGCCTGCTCCTACACTTTTGCTGAGCACATCCTAAGAAAACAGAGGGCAACACAATTGCTTTTGCAACTGCCTGCAAAAGAGGAAAGACGGAAAAGAGCGCAGAGCATCACAGGGGACCACAGGGGCAAAGGTGCCTCTGAGACAGTTATTGTTTCAAGTAGCAAAGTTGGCAAGTGCTTGATTTCTGCTACCAGGAGGGCCTAAATGTCGGCTGTTTGGCTTAAGCTAGCGTAAGAGGAACAATCAGTAAAGGCTTGTACCCAAAATTTCTGCAGAATCAACAACCTCACAAACTGAGCTCTAAGCAGCATTCATGTTGCAGCAAATCTCCCATGGCAAATCACTTTGATAGCACCAGCATTTCCTTTCTCATTGATTTAGCTGCCTTGTGTTTCAACACCTCTCCCTGTTACCAGGGCTAGAAATTAAAACTAAGGAGAGTAACATCTTTTTCCTTGGCTTTGTTTCTGGGCTAAACAAGTGGGTAACCACACAAGGGAAGCTGCTGTGATTTGTCCTTTTAGAGAGAGACTCCCCAGTGTCAGTTCCATGTGTAACTTTTCACACACAGAGTAACAGGTGGGACAGACTGATTTTCACAGTTTCTTTGAGGTGTGTTCGTACCAACTTGAATTTGAGTTCGCTCATTTGCAGAGCTGAAGAGTTTGCCATCTAGATGGGTAGAAAGGAAAAGAGGAATTGAGAGAATAATCTTTGCCGTGACAGCATTGTGCCTGGGAAGGTCACACAGGACTTTTTCCCCAATTCACCCTTCTCCTTCTTTGACACCAAGACTAAAAGCAGGAATACGAAATTCAAACATTTTTCCTCTCTCAGATACATAATCTAAATAATTAAGGTACCTAAAGCACTTGATTCCCATGTAAAACTGATCTCGTGATAATTTCTCTAGAGAAGTCATGCGTCATGATTACTGCAGTACGTACATCAATGCATTATTCATGGCCACAAAGTGCACATACCATCTTACTCTCAAATGACCCTCATTATTTGGGACATTCCTCATTTTAGATTCACATTCATCTCTATCTCATACTGAGGTTACCATCTGGTCATTTTTTTCTTTACTGACTCAGCCTGTTACTTTTATATAAAACTCATTTAAAGCTGAGCACTAACCAACTCTCTCAAATAGCTTCCATAAATAAAAATAAATATACTGTCTGTGATTATAAAGGAAAGGAAATCGGTAGGCATTTAAAGATCCTACAGTAGTGTTAGAATGAAGCCAAGGTTAATATAATCAGTATTTGTTTCTCTAATAAATCTTCCCATTAATTTTTGATGTTCATAACAAACAAAGCAAAAATGAGATCCACTAGTAAGACATATCAAAATATAGATAAATCTACACATGCAAACTTTAACCTACACAATATACAAAGGTGAACAAATCATTAGCCAAGAAAATTATACGGAACAAATGACATGAAACTAAATGCATCTAGTTATTTGAGACAACAACGTAGAACAGATGATACAGTATTTGCAACTCAAAGCCACTGTCAACAGCATCATCTAGGGGATTACGCACAAGGGAGGACCACACTAGAGATTTATTTTTACTACTCCAGATAAAATTCTCATCTTATTTTATCTTTTATAATTTTTTTTTTTCCTAAAGAAGTCAGTGTGTCCACAGCAGCAGAGCTGGGCCAACACTATTTGTTATGATTCACTTGACTGGAGGAATCCATTTGCTCATACTACATTTCTGCCTCTTTTGGTTCATTTTTTAGCAACTTCCTAGCAATCTGCTTGCAGGCAGGACTAGTAAACCAGGACCACAGAAGAAACAGAAACAGATTGTTAATAAAGGAACAGTCACAAGCAGGAAAATGGAAGATACAGAGCTCCAAAATGGCCTTTCTCTTCCTTACAAGAGCTGCTACTCATGAGAGAAACCCCACCAAACCACACTGTGTTCAGCCCTAGGAGCACAGAGATGTATTTCTGCATCTGACTTTCAAGTTTTAACATACCTGTATCTTGTGTAAACTGAGACAGAAAGTTGAGTGAATTGCTGAGTCACACAGAATTGTTTAGAAGAGTTGAGAGAGGATTTAATGAATTTAAACAGGGGGTTATGGTTTGAAGTTTTAGAATTTTTGTGACAGATAAAGAGGCACAGGTATCGCAGCTTCCAGGATTTTGCTCCTTCACTGCAGCTAAACATCCTCTTTTACAGCTACGCTTTCCTATTAAAAAATTCAAAGGGCAGAAGAGGATTTTTTCCTTGCTACCTGTATTAGGGAATTTTTTTATCAGTTGAACCACTAGACTTTCTGCCAATTAATTGTTTTCCAAAACTGTGTGTTAATTTGCCTTTGCTTTTCTTAAAATGTCCACATAATATATCAAAGCTGAAGTATTTTAATCACAGTTTTAAAACGGTGTTAAAATCTTGTCTTGGTTATGCCTTTATACCATCACTTCTGCAATAATACCAGCTCCTTCAGCGAGAAAGTATTTCCTCCATAGGAGTGAGAGTATGCCAATACCATCTCTGATGATCAGTCCTACCTGCCAGGAACTCTGCAAGTGTATGAGAAAGGTGCAGGGCTTCAACCTCAACAATCACTGTTGTATTTCACCACATGAACCACCATCTGCCAGATAAAAGCCTGAAAATGGAGAAAAAAGGGGAGCATAAGCACTAACTACAATTAATGATGAGAACTGGAGCATTATTTGTATCAACAAATTTGAGGTTCTGCTTTTTCTACACTCAAGAAATTTTTGCAAAAGGTAAGTCTTAAAGGACAATTTTCAACCACTTTTAATTAATATTTCTTCAGAAATGGTTTCTTTTCAGTAGCTCTGCAATTTATGGCTGGGTTCTTGTATATACTCCATCACTGCCTCCTGCAGCATAATTCATCTTTTGTCTCTGCAAAATTATGAATGAGTGTTTTGGTCTCCTTGCTCTTGCCTTTGCCCTTCCCATTCTCCCCTGCTAGAATCCTCAATACTGTTCAGCACTTGAAGTTCAAACTCATCTTATTGTTATAAGGAATATTATTAAGAGCTTTGACTGGGATTTCTACTTTAGATTTCTCAGTTCGATTAATAGAAAATAATCACTCTCACACTCTGCCTCTCTGGTGATTTGGTTAATTAACTGGTAGAAGCAGCACAAATAATTTCTACACCAGTGTACTTATTGTTTTAAAAATTATGTGAAAATTAGTCCCTTACTAGATGATTAGGTTTTTAGATCTGCTAATGAACAACAATAGTCTGCCATTGCCATCTTTTAATTTACTTTTAATCACCAGCTAAGTAACAAAGAAGTGTCTTTTAAAATAATTAAGACTACATATCAGGTCTCTGTAGGATGTCAACAATAAAGGGGTTAATGATGCATCCAGTCATCATGGAAACAATCAAAAAATGTCTTGCTTTAAACAATGCAGAACAACTCTCACTATCTAAATGCATCTGTGCCAGAAAATTCCCACAGCTTTACAACATTTTTCATCCTGTAGAGATCACACATACACACACACAAAATAATGATGGAAATCACCTACGTAATAGGGCAAAGATTTAAATTAAAATATCTGTGAAGAGCAGCCACTTTCCTCTGACTAGACAAAACTCTCACAGCATCATAGTATGACTTCAGATGCGACAACACAATAAAAGATGCCTAGTCAATATAGCACTTGGAGACATATAATGCATTTTTTCTCTCATCAGATATTAACATCTTCCTGCACTTACCTTCTTTAGGTATTTAAAAATGAAAATTTGAAGAACTAAAAATTAGGTTCCCAAATCTTTATTCCAGAAGGATTTTCTAAAGTGTCTATGACACATAAGAACAAACCTATTTTGGGGTGCAAAATGGTAATAATTTTGCTTTGAATATATTAACTTTTTAGTAGCAGTTTTGTGGATATATATGATGTCTATGTTTGCTGCCATAAAACTAACCCACCATAATTCCAGGACGGGATGGTCATTGATTTTTTTTTTTTTTTTTTACACAAATCAGCCATGGAAGCCTTGTGTGTGCGTGCGTGCGTACATCTCCTTTGACCCAGCCATCCAAGGATGTGGCCAAAAGGGAGACTATACAGAGATGCTATGTCCTTTTGTTGAAAAATTTAAAAAAAAAGAAAGATATAGATAGAAAACACTCCACTTAAATGTTGGTGTTACAGTGTGAGACATCAGATATTCAGAGGTTCTGGAAGAGAGAGGCACGTATTGCACTTCAAATTACCAAAACATCTGTAGTATTTAGAGTAGTATCCCACTGAACAGTAAATGCAGCAGAATGCTCGCTTTAATTCTTGACAAAGAAAGTAAATTGTCCTAAAAATTCTCTGCTATGAAGCATCCAAAACATGTACTGGCACTCTAGAGAGCTACTACGATCTAACGCATGTGCTCCCTTTTGAAAACTCTTTTCAAGCAGCACAGGTTTTGGCCCATGGGAGTGCAATATGGAGAGCACTGTTAGGAGACTGGTAGAAGGCCATCTGTGTTCTGGTTGAAATGACTTTAGTTAATATGGAAAAAAACCATATAATTGCTCCCTTCACAGCTTCTATTTTCATTTGGAGACTAGTATGTGAAAATAATGTAAAAATGAGAGCTGGCAACAGCCAAATAGGTAACTTCATCCACCTCTTATCAGTACAAGATGGTTCTCAGCTATATGTTTGGGGCAACAGTGAATGACAGGAGTGAGAGAGGCTACATGCTTTTGCTAGGTACACCTTTCACACCTTCTACAATACCAGTCCCATCACACCCTCTCTTTCTGTTCTTCCTTCCTTCTTTCCAGAGTTTTGCTCACTTTACATAAGTATAAAATCTTCATGGTAACAGATACCCATGACTGCCTACATTTGTACTGTGTCTAAAAATATAGACTGAATATCAAATAGGCTCTCCAGGAATTATAAAAATAGTAACAAATACAATAATCACATTGACCAGGCCATTTGAAACTAGCTGTGGAGGTCCCAAACAGCGTGGCAGCTTATTCCCTACCGTAATACCCATCTGAATATTACATTCACCGTGCGCATTGTTTTCTCAATTTCATCTCATTAACTCTAATTAACACTCTTTTAACCATTTTCAGTAATCCTCTACCTTGTTTTGTTTTTCTGTTCTCTAAAGACTGTTAAATAGCCCATGCACAATACTGGAGTTAAACTGATGTTAATTTTTAAACAGGTATTTGTAGAGCATCCCAAATGCAATCTGTAGCGTGTAAAAGAGCGAGCTTCACCTACTTGTGACTTGATGTCTCCATGTATCCAAACAAACATTAGAGCCATTTCTCAGCCACGCTGCTTTTTCAAATCCTTGTCCACTGTCACCAGAAGCTTTGGTCTTCTACAGATTCTAGTGTTATGGAGTTCTGGTTTTTCTTTACCACACTTTACGTTTTTCCTTCACTGATCACTATTATCATTATTTCTATTCTGTGAAGCCTAGCAAGGTCTTACTATTACTGCCTTATGACATACCAACTATACAAAATATGTCATCATGTTTTCCTGTGCCTTAGAACCTTTTAAGTTCTTGTTTACCAACTTCATTATTGAATGAAGCCTCTTTAAAGGAAACTGTTCAGCAATTCTCGAAAATCAAACTGCCTATTAGGAGTTATAATAGGCATTCAAGATGCTAATTTTAAGCATCACTTTTGAAAATCTTGACTGAGATGCTTGCTTTATAAACATATGGGATTACAACTACGGAACAATATACCTAGTAATGCTTGAAAACGGAAGCTTTTTCAAAACTTTTTAATAAATACTGTGTGAAAAGATCTAGAGCGAAACTACCTAATTTATAGGCTGGTTTGCAGGTTAAAACAGGTAATTCAAAGATGTTTGCAATGCATATTTCACATAAAAATAGCTATTATTTAAAAAGTAATGAAATACTCATTTGCTTTATACATACTTACAAAATACAAATCTAGTTAAATTTGAAAGATGAAAAAAGATGAAAAACTTGTATACAAACCCCTGCAATAAAGAGGTTGACTCTTCTCAGCTCTGTGTGACACTTCTATTTTCTTCACAGACTTCAACAAGAAAAAATGTCAACTTTGCAGTTATGTGTATTTTGTTTCCTTGCAACACACAGTGTACAATTCTGACCATCCTATACTGGGATGTCTGAGGAATTTGTTTCTTTTTTTAATATTAATGAGTATCATTATGGTTATGACCCATTAACTTCGCCCATGGGGACACTCCAGAGGCGGTCTGTGTCTCCGATGAAAGGCAATGTAAATTCAGAAGCACATTGTCCACCATATGCACAATGGTCCTCTGCTTTTCATTCTCCTGTAACAAAATGGCTCATGTGTATTCAGGAGACTTCAAAAGTGTAGCCAAAAAGACTGAGACTCAGAGTGGTCCTTTTATGCCTTTGATGTACAAAGCAAATCAGCCTGAACTCATCAGAGACTACTGATGACAGGGGCTGGGCTAATCTTCGAATGATCAAAGCATTCAAAGTCAGTGACATTTGCAAGGAAATTAATGATTCCTCCATAAAGGTTTTAACCATCCTATAAACAGGATAAATGTAGAAACCCTTAGATGGATGGTACCATTAAGCACAGCAAATGTTACTGAAAATAATCACAATGGTGGCTCATTTATTAAGAAACTGTTCCCCACATTCATTTACATTCCACTGAACAGACTGTATGAAAGCAGGTTTTTTTTCAGTCTGGTTAACGTTCTCTGAAATGAGAAATTACACACTGAAAAGCAGTACTTTGTGTGTGTCATGTCACAGAATTACAAGGGATCATTATCCAATCTTTGAGACACAGAATTATTACAGATTTATCGATTGTTTCTACTGATGTAAAAGGTCTGATAATGGCACGACATGCCTGACTAACAAGAACTACTATAATGAAGTTAAATGCTTTAACTTGTTTAATGATTCTGGTGGCAATTATTACTTATCTGGGACCAGAGAAGAAATTGTAAAATATGCTGTTATCCTTGATACAATTGGAGGTTAAAGGGTGAAACTGTAAATTCAAGGTTGGCATTTGCTTTTTAGAAAAGATTTGTTAACGTTGTTAAATATGCTGAAGTCATATTCGCACTGGCAGAAGATAAAGCAACCAATCAAGGTTTTTCAGTAGAGTGTCTCTCCCTGCCTTTGTACTGTGTTGCTTTATTTAATAACAGCGACATGGTGTGTGAATTATTAGGTTCACTAAGTAATTTTAAGAGTATTTTACCTTTTACTCTGTAGCCTCAAGAAATTCTCATATCAAAGAAAAATATAGGTGAACAATTGCTCTCACTCTAATTAAGCATGATTTTGACATGTGGTCAAAAGAGGAGGAAAAGGAATAATTGGAAAACACTTTTCCCACCTCTAGTAAGTACTGATGTTGCTTATATTAGTGGAATGTCTTGCCATCAACTTTGTATGCATGCAGCTACGAAAAGCAGACTAGACATTATTTGTTGTATTATGGGAGCATCAGAAGTATAAATCAGTTGGCAATTTTTGATACACAGCGTAAGACAAACCTATAGATTTAGTTAAATGCACCCTACTAATATGGGACTAGTCACCACAGACCACCTCCACCTAATTTTTTTTTTTTTTACTGCATATCATTAAGCAAAGTTTTTAAAATACTTCTGTCACAGATTGTTTAACTATTTAGGCTGTGTCCTGTTAGGAAAACAGCAGTTCTGCCATTAGTAAAGATGGAATTTCTGGAGGTTTTCAAGTGAAGTCTCTTTCTAATGTGCATGTTAATACCCTAAGAGAGCACGGGTGGACACAGTGTAAGAGCAGACTGCTTAGTCAGCAAGCTGGTCTTCAGTCTGGCAAGCAGGCTTTATTTACCCTATCTTTCAGTGTCTATGGGTGATAAATCAGAATTTACGCGCAACATGCACATTTCAAAATCCCCCTACATGGTGAATTAATTTTGAATTCATGGATTTCAGTCTATTCCATCAATTCCTACTTATAATTCTGGAATTCAATAATTGAATTCATTTAAGACCATATTAAGCATAACAGAACATGATATTCTATCTAAAGTGTCTGAAATTTTCACAATTGTTCAACACCAAAGAGTTCTGGAAGTAGACCCTTCAAAAGTGAATAGATTTTCATGCCATATTGCTAATCTGTGAGTCTAACCACTGGTGTTATGATAAAATCCTTAATAACTTTACTTGCACTCAAATAGGCTGCTCTGGTTTCAGGTCAGGCCGATGAGGTTTTTGCCCCTCTGTGTTCATTTCCACATCATATTTGTTTGTTGTTGTTTTTTTTTTCTCACAGATCTGATCAGTAGCTTGGTTTGGTCAAAATCAGAAGATCACAAGATAATTCAGGCTGGAAGGGACTTCTGAAGGTCTGTAGTCCAATCTCTTGCTCAAAGCAGGGATAGCTCTGAGGTCACACCAGGTTGCTCAAGGTTTATCCAGTCTCATCTTGAAAACCTCCAAGAACAGAGACTGTTCAACCACTCTGGGCAACATGTTCCAGTGCCTGACCATCCTCAGGATGTCAAAGCTTTTTCTTTTTTTCCAGTCTGAACCTCTCCTCTTTCAACTTATGCCCATTGTTGCTTAATCTTCCACCATGCACCACTACTGTGAAGATGACGTATTCTTGATAACCTCCTCACAGGTACCAGCAGGCTGCCAGTCAATCCCACCTGAAGCTGTGTCTACTCCAGGCTCCCAGCTCCCTCAACCCCTCACTGTAGGTAGAGCAAGTGCTCCAGCCCCCTGACCACCTTGGCAGCCCTCCAATGAACTTGTTCCAGTTTATTGACACCTTTCCCATACTGAGAGAGCCCTTGGTGTTAGTCCTCGCTGAATTTCTTTAAGTCTCAGTTGCCCATTCCTCCAGTCTGTTTAGGTCCTTCTGCATAGCAGCTACGTCCTCAAGAATATCAATCTTTCTCCTCATTTTGGTGTCACCTAGAAACTTGAGAGTGCGCTCTCTCATCTCCTCCAAGTCAATGAAATGAAAATGACAGAAGCCAGTTTAAGAAAAATAATAGTAGAGGATTTTTTTAATGCCAGATCTTTTTGTCAGACTCAGTTTAAGGAGATCAGGAGATCTGACAGAAAAGTAGCATTCAATATGGAATAGAAACAACAGGCAGAGGGGAGCAGCCTTTCCCTGTGCTCGACTGCAGCATCAAATTTGTCTTTGAGAGCATCACTATCCTGTTCCTTAGTACAAGGCAGTAGAAAACAATGGGGTTGCAAAACATAATAAGGACATTGTTGTGATACATAGGCAGATTCCTCAAACTGTTACCCTCATAATACAGCATAGTCTTGCCACAACTTTAAATGCACCTGGTAGAACTTCTCCAACAGACCCATGGCACTTTTCTTTCACACTTCTGATTTTCTTCAAAGGTTGATTAGAGAAAAAAGTATTATTTTGAAATGTCATACTGACTCCAACTGTACATACACATATGTTTGCAAGGCTCAGAACACTGAGAAATCTGACTGGTATTTAACAGAACTCTCAAGATCTTTGCTCAGCGCAGAGTGCTGTCGGTGCATTTCTGCTTCCTGAACCCAGCTGTTGTAGTTCCAGACTAGGCAAATAGCGCTTTGTTTCATTTTAAATTGCAGTGAAAAGTACAATTGCCCTGTTTTTCTTGCACTCAAAGATTAAAAAAGATATTTTTCAGTCTTTCTGGGGGAAAAAAACCCCATAAACAAATGAAAAGGAGCAATAGAAGGGAAGTGCTTTAGCAATTTTGCCTGTAAACTATGCTGGAGCTCTAATTGTAATGACCAGGATTAAGAAAAACAAAAACCAAAACCAGAGAAAACATGACTATTTTCATAGTCAGCACCAATTCAGGACAGCTAGGATGGCAGTGTCAAATCTGGTCAGCTTTATACCTTGCAGTATTACTGCAATGCTGTTTATTCACCACATCGAGGTTTAAAATTTGCAGCTACACACATCCCATTAGTCTTTTTTATTTAATAACTAAAACAATACAAATAACTATACTTCCATTAGTGAAAAGGACATAATCTGTTTTTCCAGTTATGAGAAGGGTTGCTATATCTGCCCCAGAAAGAGAACCTGGGCATGAACCTGTTTTACTCCTACCATTCTCTCCCTGCTTCAGCTCTGGCCTGTTAGTTCTATTTCTACATTTCAACGATGTTGGTCCTCCTTTGTTGAGTTTGATTTTATTTAACTCTGCTTTCCCGCAGTCACAAGCTTCCTTTCCATTGTTTATGGAAATATGCGAAATATGTCTATAATACTCATTCTGTTCAGTGTGACTGATACAGTTCAACACTATAATTTACCAAAGAAAACGTCAGTTTTAAATTTACAAAATAAATATGTTTGACGTTAAATTTAGAGTATGAATGAGACATGTGGAATTCACAGCACTTGTGAATCTCACCCAGGTGATCTTGCCAGAAAGAAATCTGCATGAACTAGGGAGCACAGGCATGTATACAGTTGTGGGTTTTCTGCTCTTTTTGTTTTGTTTTGCAGTTGGAACACAGAGAAAATGAAGCTTAATCTTAGTTGCAGTAAACTAATATAGAGGTGTTTCTGTATTTGTTTGCTACATAGGTAACTTACACTATTTTGGTTACTTGTGTATGTCACTGAATTGGAAAAAAAAGGACTATGAAATGTAATTAACCAGACTAAATTACCAATTGCAATATTTTCAATAATCAACAATCCAAACAACTATTTGCTGAAGAAATATGTACAAAAATTGAAACAATTATATTTGATGATTTTGCATCCATTCACCGTTCAAAGTACAAACAGAAAACTAAGTGAATGGGAATTAAATTATTTGTGGAAATTATTCATTCAGCTGTCACCTTACCATTTTCTTCCCTTTAAATCTTAAATACAGTTGATTTCATCCTAAAAATGGAATTAACATTACAGCCATTCCATAAAAATCTCAGTGACAACTAAAAGAAAAACAATCACCTTTCTATGGTTTCATGAAAGAGTAAAGGTCTCTTTTGTTCTCATGTCAAGCTTTGCATGAAGACAGAAACTATTTCTGTTTGTGTGCAGTTGGAAAGTTATAATTCAGATTTTTTTATAGCACTTGCTCATCATATTGAAAGAGAAAAGAATTTTAAGATTTTCCGCCATAGGTTTTCTTAACAGCAATGCTTCTTCAAGAAGAAAATTTGAGACCAATGACTTCCCAAGTGCCGCTAACAGAGGCTTCATGTGTGCTCACCAAATAAAAATGTTTCTAACTTCATAGGTAAGTGGTTGGTAATGCTTGGGCCACAGCAACATGTAAATGAAAACTACTGTTTTGTATAATCTATTCCATTACATATACCCCAGAGATTCCAGGGCCAGCTCTACTAACCTGAGCAGGGCTCTGGGCTTGACCTGAGAAACATGTAATGCACCTATTGCAGTATATGCTGATAGGTGTTCTCCACTGAGCGAGCAATCCCCCAACCATGAGATTAGAATTAAAGCTGGGGCAGAGTTTGGCTTTGGTTTGGTTTTTTTTTTTGGGGGGGGGGGGTGTTGGTTGGTTTTTTTTGTTTGTTTTTTTTTTTTTATTAAAGTGATGCATATGATAAATGGAAGGAAATTTTTAGGTGAACCAGAACTGATTATGAATTTTTATTTAATTTATCATATCAGAAAAAGAAAGACCACATGAAAATATTCTGAAACATTACTTGCATATTTAAATATATAGTTAGTATTAAATGATCCCCCCAACCCCCAAATTTTTGCAAGCTAGTTTCCTAAGCAAACAAAAATGTGATTTACATCCCTTACCTCTCCTATGGTCTAGTTCAGCCTCAGAACTCAAAAATCTATAAGCACATTTAAGGTGCAAGACATTGCTCTTTTTTATGTATTCAAACTGACAAATTTTTCTGTAGCATTCTCCAGTTTTAAAACATTAAGCACTTAATCAGTAAAGTTGAACTTTTTTCAGAAATTAGGGGCCTCTAATAATTTAGCATGATTTCTTTTTAAATGTCATTCCTGTATAAAACATCCCTATTCACTGAAAAGTCATTGAGACTGTTTATCAGATAAGGGAAATAGAGACTTTCAAGCTGGCTGCTACTTTCACAAGGGAGATTGTCATATGTCATATTTTTATTAAAAGTTCTTTGATGTTTATGCTTGGAGGAAATTCTTCTTTGAGGAGGACTTAGTTTGTTCCTGATTTAAAAATCCATTACTGACTACTCAGTAATTTTTCATATATTTTACTTGTTTAAACTCTCCAGAAAGAAGTCTGGGATGTTGCCTTTATTTTGTCAGCACGGTAGGAAATCTTTTTTAGTGTTGAGAGTGAATTGTGACTTGCCCTGTACTGAAGATGTGTATTTGCAGCTATGAAAAAGGATAGCATTATCAGTGACTTTGCTTGTTTTTGAAGACTTTACAAAGAAAGGTTTCTGTTATTTTCCTAACAAATAAGCTCATCTGTGTATCCTTTATAAGTGTCTTTCTCTTAGGCACAGAAGTAGTCAATGTTGAAATGACTTAAAGTAAAATTATCAGATATTTACATGTTAAAGATGTTTCTGGGCTTGTAGAGAGTTTTCATAATTTGTGATGTATGATAGCTCCTTCTGAACATCCTACTAGTCATTTCTCTTTATTTTTAGAAAATCTGTCTCTCTATCCCATTTTCAAGGGATTTTAGCTCACAGGACCCTAAAGGCATGTTTACAGTACTCAGTGGAACTCCAGTTTGAGGAATTGTAACATAGCAAATACGAGCTGGTAAATTCAATAGAATGAAGCATAACTTGTATTGCTGTATGCTGTGTTGACCAACGTTTTTAGTTCCAACATTATCTTGCAGAGTCAGCTTAGCTGACTGTACCAACTGATTATTCACGTTTGGTGTTACTTACATTTGAGTCTATATAACTGTTTTTGATGTCACTCTAGGTTTTCAAAAGAATTGAGACAGATAATTCCCAAATGTGTTGAATGTATGACTCTGATTTGAATGCAAAAGAACTTAGTTCTCATCTAGCCAATTAAAGAAGATACTCAAAAGAGCCTGGGTTCTGAGCCATTTTGAAAATGTGGTCTCAACTGTCAAGTGTTAAGTTATACCAGATATCTAGACCTAAAGAATTTTGTTGATCTTGATTTTGTGGGTATCTAGCAGAAGGGAAACAGGGTCTGAAATATCCAAGGCCCAAATCAAAGAGGACAGTGAAGTAAAAAATAATTTTACATCATCTTCCTTTCAGCATTTACCAGCTCACACATTTGAATTTAGAGAGTTTGGAGTTTTAGGATCTTGACATTAGTCATGAATGCCAGCTCTGTCACTGACATCCACCAAGTCATTCAATCTGTTTATGTATCAGATTCTGTTCTGTAGAATGAGAAGGTATTTCTTCTGCATCATAAAAAATTGTGAAGACAACGCAGTAATGATTGTGACACTCCCAGTATATAGGGAAAACAGATAAGCACCTAATACATTACCACTCCCTTTTTATCTCTCACTTCACTCCCTTATTTTAATTTTCCTCCTCAAGTTTCCTGTCATCCACACTGTTCCTTCCTTCCTTTTTTTCATCCATCAATACTTGGCCTCCCATATACTCCTTCCTAGGTACCCTCACATGCACATCAGAGTAAGGATAAACTTACCAGCCAAACCTAGATACCAGTATTTCCCATTACTGAAAATAAAGTCGCATCATGCCTTCCCATCTCGTTCCTTCCCTTGTCTCTACTGTGTATTTCACATACATTTTGGTATCAAACGATGAGCTAGCAGGTGCTGCATGGGGACTTTAATGCTCACTCTAAACTCAAACCATTCAGTCATGACCTGGCTCACCAGAATACCTGGGGATGATTTGCTACTAGTGACACTGCTATGCAATGCTACTTCTGGGATCTATGATTCAAACAGTAATGGAAGAAATGGAAGGATGAAGCATCCACAGGTTTTGAAACATTCACAGCTCCCTGTTGCCACTAGACAACATTAGGGGGGTTCTGGCATCCCTGTAGTGCACAGAGAGAGAGATCCACCTAGTGACTGATTCAACTACAACAAGACTTGTGCAGTATGTTAATATCATGCAGCACAATCTATGCTTATAAGCATGCCAGAGAGAAGCACGGTTCTGTTTGTATTGAAATAAAGAATCCTTTATACACATCACCTCCTCTTTATCTTGATTCTCCCATTAACCCCACTAATTAGGCTGTGATCCTAGTTATCAACACTGTTTGATATGAGATGTTCGATATGTGCCCCTTTGCTGATTGTGACAGTCAGCTGAAGACCTGACCCAGGTCTCTCCTCTAGTAGCATGTGAATCTTTTTTACATTTTCTTTCCAGCTTGTCATAGGACAAAGTGATGCTCCCAACCCCACCCCTTGATGCCCTGTACAAATAGATTTATTACAAACATGAGACAAATCATGAACACAGAAAGAAAAGCACATCTTGTCATCCCTACATGACAATAGAACCCACCCCTCATTTCAGCTCATCTTTACACTAAATGACCAAATGAAATGATGAACACGGTACAAGTTCACACACATGCAATCTAGCAGGCCACTAATAGCTGACTTGAAAAATACGGGCTCGTATAAGTCAGCTCTGCTGAATCCTCCTGGGACAATTGCAGAGATTACTGCTCCCAGATATTGGTCCCACCCCACTGACGGAGGTCACCACATCTTATGCAGGTGCTTATGCTGGCACCTCAAGTGTGTAATGTAGAGTACAGACCCTAAGCTCCAGTGGACTATGAACCTCAGCATCTGAAGAATAAATACATGTCCCATATTGCCTTCATGATATGCAGGCAGTGACCTCTGCAAAGATCAGATGGGCCAGTAGCAGGGAAAGCATTACTGCTGCTGTTTCAAGTAAGATTTGGCAGGCGGACTCATTTGCTGCAGTCCAAAGAATCACTCAAATAGAATGACACAGATCACGAGTGACAGGTAGAAAAAGTCTGCATAGAAGAAATGAAACATTTCTCTCGGTTTTTACAAAACTAAATTCCAGGAATTTGCCTTCACTTAATGGACACATTTGCTGCAGCATATTCTGAATATTTTTTTTTCCTTTGATGTCTTCGGCTTACCTGAAATATTTTGTAGGTAAATTATTGTGATATATATCACCAGCTTCTATAGATTTATCCGATCTTCGCTATTTCATTGCAAACTTCACAGAAGATGAAAATAAAAGCCAGGTTTTATGACTGACTCACTGCTGCCTAATTATACGGAAACACCACTTTTTTTGAAAATAATGATATGTTAGCAGCTTGATTTACTAATCAGATTCTGTATCTAGGTATAGGAAGGGGGGTGGTGTGAGGTATAGGAAGGGGAGTGGTGTGCACATATGCACATGTATCTTTGTTCCAAAATTTGCATTTTATCTAAGTTAGCATTACTCAGTAACTAAATTTTCAACAGTACTTGTAGAGAACGATTTGGCTGAATCATTAAATACAACATGGTACCTTTGCAAGTAGAAATCTACAGTTCTGTCTAGAAAACAAGATAATACCAGTATTATATACTACATTGAAATCCAACAATATTGATGGAAGGAGTTACTTATTCCCCTGAATAAATAAGTCTAATCAGAGAATTGAAATAATAAAACCATGCAACTCACTAATCATGCAAACGATACTGAATAATCAAAATAATTTGCAAAATGCAGACTGAAAACCATTTGTTTAACAAGTTGTTTAGCCAGTCCATCCAAACTCAGCATCACTGCCAAAAGGCTCTGGGTCTGTAACAAATATAATTTACAGCACATGTTCACACTGCTATGCTCAGAAAAATAAGATATCAATCATTTCATTTCTATGCATCAGTTTGACTTCAAATCTATGTTAGTAACAACGAGAATTTACCCTTATAACCAGCAAAGTATGGGCATGCTTGTTAGCAGGCAAATATACATATCATTCTGGGCACTTGATCATTTTACTGCTGAAGCCCGTGACTGCAAAAGGCCACTGGCTGAACTGCCCATTTATACATACATGAGTTTGGACACTTCAGGGACAAAAAAAGCTTAAAACCGCAATTTTTGTTCTATTGCAGTCATGGTGCACTTCATGACTGGGTGGAGAAATTCAGCCTCCAATAAGCACAGTACAGCTTTCTTCTCAAAGCCATCTTAGTGATTCCAGGCAGAACTCATTAATTTGGTATGACCCCACCTTGAAGAAAATTCCCTAGGTTTTTTCTAGACCATTGACATACTGATTCCTTTTACTCTACTGACCTCTTCTGAAATGTGGCTGAATTTGTCTGGTGTGACATCTGCACAGTTTGTCCTACTAATTGGAAGACTAGATGTGACTTATTTCCCCAAAGACTGTTTGTAGTCAGCAAGCAGGAACAAACTTCAGTCATTTCTGATTGGCTACATTTCAAAATCATGTCCCAGATGTACCTGGTTTGTGTTTTCAATGTGCCATTCATTTCTTTTAAGCTGACATTTTCATTTAGTTATCTCTGATGAGCTAAGACAGGCCAAGAGATCTCTTTGGTTTCAAGCCAGCTACACTCGTGCCTGATGTGTCCCTCCCCCAGAGAGCGAACGTACAGGTGAAGCTCCTACTTACTCCCAAGTCAAATATAGCAAAGAAATTACAGAGTTGATGTCAAGTAACAAGAAATGGGGAAAAATGCTCCTAGTAAGGACAGATGAACTAATGTGAACTATATAATTTCTATTTCTACAGAAAGTATCCTGAATTTTAGGCTTACTCACCAGCATTTGTTTCTGGCTCATCATTTGAAAAAATTAAGTAACCAAAAAACACTGAGGAAGTATCACCATTAAGAAGAAATTGAGACAAGGAAAAGAATGACCCACATTTAAAATGCCTGGGCCAGGAACAGAACTATTTGAGCTTCAAAATCCCACTGTAAAACTTAGGAGATCTAAAATTGCCCTGGAACAGGAGGGGACATACTTAATTTGAAAATTGTCTCAGTGATCAAAGATGAGGTTGTCAGGAGTCATTCCAGCAGATGAGCTTTTCTTCTTGACTCTGAAGACTGACAAAGCTACTGGCAACCTTGAGCAGGATTTGCATGTCTCTGCAGTTATCTGCACGAAAATGCAGTACAAAGGGGACACAGAATCTATTATGATATTTTGGAATCAGTATTACACACATATTTCAGCTGAACAGAAAAATGGGAGTTTATGACAGATGGTAGCAGAGAATTGGCAGGAACAATTAAGAGCTGAAGAAGGCACGGGAAATGTATTTTTTGTTAAAATGCTTCTCTGTAATTAAGCAATATGTGTCTCTTGACACCATTTCAGTGCATAGATATGTTTTAAGACCTGAGAAGGTAAGACAGGCCAAGAAGTTCTTGGGTTTTAAGTCAGCTACACTTGAAAAAGGTCCAGTAGATATTTGTCAGCATAGCAGTTTTTGCCTTGTGAATTCCAGGAAACTGAAAACACACATCAACATTTTTAGATGGTGAAGATATACTTAGAGTAACTTATTCTCCCTTACCCCACTTCATCATAAGTCCTGGTATATTTGTGAAATTTATAGGAATTTAATACACATTTTCACCAATTAAACACATTTTGAAAATCATGGATCTTTTTGGCAAGGATACTTCTGATAGCTTATACAACCAGCAAAAGCAAGGTAGAAATATTCAGTGAGTCACAAGGCATTCTTCCTTAGTCTTTTGCAATGCCTAACCCTAGCAAGCATATTTGATGTTAAGATTAACGTTCAGTTCTGAGTGATGTGGATTCACACTTCACATCTCTGAAAATTACTCACTGCTGACAATGGATGAAGCTGAATTGGTGTTGGAGATGGTTCAGCTGGAAGTACGGTGACAGAAAAGCCATCAGGCCCATTTCAGGGAGAGGTTTTAAGCTGATGTTTTTGAAGGTGTTTTTTGTCCTTGGCTATGTACCCAGTTAAATTTTGCTCAGCAAAATGACCACTGCACTGTTAAGACATATATTTCAGGCTTCAACTAATAAGGACTATCAGCAAGGATGCTAATTGGTGTCAGATGTGATTAGACCACTGTTCTCCAAGAAGACTACTGATTTGTTTTCCTCTACTGCTGAGAATCTAGTACCAGGTGACTCGCTACCCTCACCTGAAGTAGGATTCAAAGGAATAAGGACACTAGAGCTTATCACCAAACCTTCTATTAAGGCTTTGTTTCTAAGATGAGATTAGGTATTGTTTTTATCATTTAGAAGTGACACAAAATGTGGGCATCTTTTCCCATAATTTTATAGACAACTGTAATAGAGATCAACTGAATTTTTATATAAAACAATGCAAAATTGTGATGCACTGTTGATTATGCAATAGCAGAACATCGATCCAAACACTTTCCCTTTTGTAAGTCCAGCAAAACAGGAGCACTGTTATTTTGTAGTGACTGCTTTTGCATTGCTTTTCTTACCAAAACTTGTACATAAGTAAGAAAGATGTATCTCTCTTCATGTCCAATATTTAAAAGCATATGCAGGAACTGTGGACTACAGAGCACTGCAGGTGAGTATTTCAACACTTAAGACAGCCTTCTCCTCTCCTGCTTCCCTCACCTTTTCATGATTCAGATGACACACAGAAATCACAAGCCTCTTCTTACAAAATGCGCTCTACAGGATATTCAAAGAACAACACACACAGCCTTGAGATTGAAGACTCCAAATTCACCAGAGAATAGCTAGAAACTACTCTTGACTTGATCTTGCTTTTCTTGAGCAAACTATATCCAAAAGCAAAATCAGATTTGTTCCAAGGAAGTCTAGAGTCAAGATTTGTCCCAGAAAACAAATGTGGAACTCAGGTTGATCCCCAATTCCAGAATGCGGGGGCAGGGCAGGGGGGAATGAAATAATGAAGAAATATCTAGGTAGTGAGATGGGAAACAAGGTGACAGAGACTGGTTAAGAATGCAAAAACCTGGAGGTAAAGGAACGAAGCACACAGAAAAAGGCTTGAGAGTAAAGGAAGCTATCAGTAACACGCTAGGTGGGAAAAAAGCAGAAAAATAAGGGGAGGGGGGGAAAGACAACCCAGGAGGAGCTGGATTATTAAAAAAAAAAGCAGAGTTAAGTTAGACCTAATCACCATGTACTTGTGTTGTACTGTACTCTGCTTCATAGCCCATTTGATGAGTTCCCTTGGCTTTTTACTCAAGGCAAAACAACAATTCAAGCTGACAGAGACATATACGGAGTGTGTGTGGGGTGGGGGTGCATTACAGAAGCTATTCTGATCTCCGTCTGTTATGCTGTGTTTACAGGACCTGACATTGTTTAAATAAAACTTTTAAATACATTTCTGACTTGGAAAATGTAAGTATTATAACAGTGAAGACATAACCGCAGCTTAAAGAAATGGGCAAGGAGGTTGAATTCTAAGTTTTCCTTCTCAGAACTACTTCTGCGTTTGCCTGAGAAGCATTGCAGGACAGAGACAGGAGCGAGTGGGAAATCAACACTCTCATAATGTTTAAGGTCCCATTGGCTGTAAAACAATTTTGGGATCTCTTTGTGTAGGAAAAAGGATCAGTGCAAATGTCTTGACGAAGATCACTCAATATTATATATTTCAGCGACTTTGAATTCAAGGACAAAGTCTAAGGGCTACTGCCTGCACTCACAGTGTATGCAACAAAAATGCCTGCTGGCCACTGGGACGTGCTCAGGTCACTGAAAAATAGCCGATACAGTAGAAAGAAATTGTGAGCCCAATTCTCAAGCAGAGCATAAGGTTTCCGAGCCCTTAGGCCTGGTTCCAAAACCTTAATGTCAGCCAAGCCCCACCCACTGACTTCAATAAATCCTGACCTGTGCCGATACATATGCACATACACTAATTATGACTGTCAGAGAGGGGCTTTCAGCTCCAGCTCTGCCGCTCCACTCCTGCAACATATCATGCAGCATCTTCTGGCAGTTCTAGATGACAGGGCTTAAGGGGACTTGCAAGTTTGACAAAAAAGTTGGTGAAATTGATTGGTATTTAGAGTTTAGTGGTCTCCTATGAGTATTCCTGTGCTTCTCTGACTGATTTTGATGAAGTGCTTTTATTTGTCTTTCTACCGAGAGACTGCAGATGAATTTGCAATAGAGCAGCATGGCTCCTGTTTAGCTTTGTCAGGCACCACTTAGCCATGTTATAATTTATTTTCCAGGAAAAAATATTTCTCATGAGAGCTTCAGGCTAACACAGTTATAAAGCACCTGGCTACCGTTCAGCTTCGTGTCTGAAAGCAGTTTCATTTCCATGCATAAACAGAAAAATACCAAACTGAAGAGGAGGAAGAACCAGAAGTTCCTCCAGGTACACGTGCTGTAGCTACACAGGCCTTCTTTTGAGTGGCATTTAATTAAATCAAACCCCACCTTAGTACCAAAGTTAGCAGAGTCAAGGTTAAAATAGGCCTGTGTAGAAACACAGACACTGCTGTCAGTAGTGGTGATGCCACAGCAGGCTCTGGGAAGGGTTATTCACTTAACAAAGCAGCCTGTCTCTGCTCATTGCTAGGTTGGGAACTGACTGTTCTAAATTTTTGAATGGATTTAGACCTGTATTTAACTTTGACATACTGTGTAATAGAGCAATCTTTACCTTGCTTCAGCTTTATTTGGTGAGAGTCCCTTTTACTCAGAGTGCGGTGATTGTGGTGTTTGTTGGGGTAGTTTTGTTCCTATTTTCTGCTGAATTATAGTGATTAGTGAGCAGTTTGAAAGCACCGAGCTCAAAGATCTTTTCTGCTTTGATCACCATTACTGTTATTCAAGAAGAGGCACAAGTATGGTTACAGGATGAATGTAAATATCAATTCAGTTTCACGGCACTTATGGAAGGTCTGTTGTACTTTTTTCCTGTGCTTTCTTCCTACTCTTTATCTCATTAGAATGCAGGGGAAGAAATGTAGTGATGTACATATAATTAAGACAGAAAGTCTTTCTAGAACATGCCACTAATCATAAAATGTGATTTTTAGTCTGATTTATAATTAAAAGCATATTTTTGTTTGTCTCGCTTATACCTTGCGTTTAAAGAAACAGAGATGAAAAAATCCGAAGATCCAATGAGAAAAAGGAGCCTGTTCATAGGGAACTGCTCTCCTTGCCACTTTAATCAGCCGTGATGTTTCATTAGCAATGACTTAACCAAAGCAGACAATGCTTATCGCAGCACCTACCCTTATAATCATTGCACATTACTACTGTTGCGTGGGGTTTTTTTAAATTGTTCATTGAATACACTGCAATATTTACAAGTAACTGGTAACTGCAGGCTCAGGCTTAGTTCAACTAACTTGCAGCCTCCAAAATGACAACAGGACAGTTTGGCAAGGAAAACCACTCAAATTTTGCAAACTTTGGTACACAGAGGACGAAACCCAAATTTTAAATTTAAGTTCAGACAATTTATTTTTCTTAGAACATGTTGAGGACTCCCATCCATCCATACTGAGTAATTACATTAATTCTTTCACTTAAACCTCCCAGACATTTTCAGGAGTACTAATTCAGCTGACCTAAAATTGCCTATTTGCACATCGCTAGCATTATTCTGCTTATTGCCACAAACCCATCACCCTTTATTCACTTTAGCCCTGGAAAGTTATTAGTAAATGCAAAACTATGAGACAACATGAAAAATCTGACTTCCCAATGCTTTTCCATGAGTGTGGTAAGTGGTACATGTTCAGATGCTTCAAAGAATTTTTTTTTTAGTGCTGAGGGGGAGTATGGATTTTTTAAACAGTAATATTATAGAAATTCTTGTGAACTAGTGAGCAGGATAATGAGGGATTGATTGTGCTGAACTGGATGAAGGGAGCTGGATGGAGCGCTGGTTGTGCTATGAGAAAGAACTGCAATAGCACTACGCTCCCCTCGTGCTTTGAGAGAGCGCCAAGGGACAGGGATTCTGACGCAGCGGATGCTGATGGGAAGAGTAGAGCTAGATTCGAAATCCTGTTTCCTAGCAAACTTCTGGTGAAATCTAAAGCAGATCTCTTTTGCTCTGTGTAGGTGAGTTACTCGTCTGTAAAATGACAATAATAGCACTTCTTTATCTCCAAGAATAAACAGTGGAAAGATTGGAAAGTGGTCAGATATCATCATCAGGAGGACAGGGTAGCACAGTAGCAGCATAACACAAGGAAACATTTCTATTTTTTTCAAGGAAATTCAGAACAAACTGGAAGAAGCATTCGACATCTCTGGGATTAAAATGGAAATGGAAAGAGGATATTTGGACATATTTTCCCCTCAGAAAATAGTATTGATATCATTTTGCTCTGACTTTATAATTCCCGTAGCTTATTATAATGTAGCTGTCCTCTTTGATTTGTGTATTGGAACATACAGTGCAACCTCATATATTCGTAGAAATAGGCTTATTATTGTAACAACTCAAGGGAATCTTCTGAATTGAGGGAAAACATTTACATTGGAACAAATTACATTTTACCAAAAAACTAATTGTTACACTGAGAGCTGTATACTGTTGTAATTGCACTGTCCTAATTACACACATTGCATTATTTAAAAAGAATAGCATTGTTTATTTGCAATATCCTCTGCTTATTTACAGTTGCATATTTGAACAAGGAGCAAGGAGTTATTCCTACAAAGCAGCAGAGAGATTGTTATCTGCACAAAACCACGAAATTAATTCAGTAGAGGAAATCTACTCTCAAACAGAGCAAGAGAGAAATTCCTCCTGAGGCAAGACATTCTACAATTGTTTCTAAATTTCTGTATAATTAACAAAGCACTTACCATCTGCAGTTATTGACCTGTCAGATCTGCTCCTCTGAGATAATTTCAGTGACATTTTAAAAAAATAGTATGAATATAAAAAAGCCATATTCAACTTGTAGGGAATGGTGTTATCCTGTAAATAGAAATTACAAACACTCAAGATGGAATTAGTTTATGACGACTGCTGATTAACACCAGTAGCCCTGATCAGATGAGTTCAGCTCAGGTATTAGTGGGATACCCTTTGCTGGCTATCGTAACAGTGACCCTCTTGCATCTCCTATTTTTTATTGTGTAAATGCCTCTCTAACATATGAAAAGGCATCTCGGAAAATTCACTTACTTATTTAGACTAATACACTAAGCGATGTTAAATGGAATTATGGGGAAACTTCATCTTAGACAAAGAAGAGACTGATTCTCTGTTGCTTTGCACCTTCACTGCACATTTATTTTAACCCAACTAATTAGTGTATCAAGTTGACATAATGCTACCAAGCAGCAGTGACCCCCTTTTTACCCCAATTGTGTGAATATCTAAGTATGTTTCAAGGCACCAGAAAAGCCAGCCCATCCAGCCTGGTACTGTTGTGTTTACAGAGAAAAAACATTCTGTCTTTTGTTCATCATTTTTAATTAAATCTGCTAATCCCAAACAGCATAATTTGTGGATTAGCTCCATCTCTTTAACTATTCTTCTTTCTGCTCCTGTGTTACATTATTTATAGATGCTGCAAAAATGCTTCTCCATTAACAGCCTGTAATGTTTCTTCCTTCACAAACCTGAATTTCTGGCAAATGTTATTCAGAGACATGTAAAATACAATTTTATCCAAACCAATACACACTTTTCTCCCATCAGGTTTTGTAAGATCTTTTTAAAAGTAGCACAGAAAAAGAGCTGGATGTTGTGTGGCATGAGAGATGAATGCATCTTCAGTTCTAAGGAACAACTATTGAAGTTTCAGATTGGTAACGATCACAGTCAAAATGATATTTTAATCTTAGTACACAGTAGGGAATAGACAGTTACTGCACAGTTCACTAGAATTTTACCCCCCTTGACACATGAAAGAGCAAGTAGTCTGACTTTTCATCTTATTTCAGAAGAGATCCTCTTCTGGTGGTGGTCTAGTCAAGTCCAGCCAGTGCTCCTAATACAGAAACTTTCAGTTCTACAGTAAATGTGACTGATCTTTTATCTTTGATTTAAGTTCATTGCCACAAAATCAAGACAAATTTGTTGAAGTGTAAGGTTAAAAAACTGCATAAATGAGAACTCCTACAGTAAAAGTTGTTTGTAAATTTTTGATCAATGACTTTTTACAATATAAACTGTAAAAGCGCTATCAAACTCCAAAAGTATCTTTGACAATATATAGAAAGTTTAACCTTTTTCTCTTCATTTCAGAGAGATTTTTGTAAACTTTTTTTTCCCCAATCCATATTGCTAGATGCACCTTGCTATTTTCTCTTGATTCAGTGATAAGGAAGAGTTGGAAAAGGCCATTTTTCTGCTTTTTCTATGATCCCAGTTCTTCAAAAATGTGTGGTTTGGGTGGGTGGTATATTCATTACAATTGAATAGCGGTAGTTAAAGGGAAAGCAGTGAGTGCAATTTCTTCTTGTTTGCAGGTAATGGATAATGAAAGACAAAGCAAGAATAAACTCATATGGTTTTTCAACAAACAAAAAAGTACTAGCACAGATTGAGGCCATCCTTAGTCTTTGAATAATAAAGAAAAAAAGGCATAGAAAGAAATCACAGAAGAAAGAAATATTTTGTAGGTAGTTGTCCTGTGAAGCCTGTCAGGGAGGACACAGTTGTGGAAACTGTAATTCTTTAATTTGGAGACATCCTCAAGAAAGCTTCCAAGTCAATTAGGACTTGCACTAACAATGGAGTCGTTGCTTGAGAAACATAAGGAGAAGCTTTGAGAAGCTAAACATATGGTGGAATCAAGAATACAAAGTACCCCACACCATCAAAAAAGGAGAGAATGACTGAATCCTAGTGAAATGCATATCAGATGAATGGGAGGACCCATAAAAATGAGGAACTATTCTTACAAGTTATTAATCTTATACTGCATAATTGTAGTATTCCTACATAGACACCTTGAATCAGGTGAACTGAACCAACTAAAGAGCTGGTACTTTAGTGGGTTCATTATATTTTCAGAGCACTGCTACAGTCTGTCCCCAGGAAAGAACTCCTTAACTACTCAGAGTTTCCAAAGAAGGGAATAGCCTAAAACATTTCACAGCGATGAGGATTTTTAAGAAAGGAAGAAGAAAGAGAGGAATCAGCCAAAGGAACCTCTCTGTCTTCGAAGAACCTCAACCTGTTGTGACTTCTCGTACTTCTGAACAAGGACAGTATTCATTTAAAAACTTACCTTGGCAAGCACTTCATAGACATGCTACACGTATAGATAAATCTATTTTATATCACGCTATGAGTGCTAGTCTTATTGCAGAACACAGTGATTACAGCTTACATTGAATTACTACTTGTTATAATTCATTGTAGTGAGGTATTACCATGTGACACCTCCAAGCTAGTGAGCACTTCATTATCTTTAAACAGAAAATTTGAAGGAAACCACCTACGTTGAACTGACTGTTGATCCCTTTCTTTCTCATTCTGTGTTACAAGAACAAGCTATACAATAAACTAGGCCTTCCTAGAATCCAGCTGGTTTAGTAACTGGCCTTGTACGTGCCTACTAGTATCAATATTAAAAGTCCTTTAAACCACTTATTTATGACATCACACTCTATATAGCACACAAAATAAACTACACTGATGTCCATACACTATACTATTTCCATAAGGCGCATTTTACTTCTGAGATGTGCATATATATATAGATGCATACAAATGTACATCCATATAAGTGCAGACAAGCTATTAAAATTGGTAATGATTTACCTTTGCTTTTAAGGTAAAAATGCCAGAACTTCTGGTTTTAGCATAACAAGGACAAAGGTAAAATATTGCTTGAACTTGTGCACATTACTTCAACTTTTAGGACATACACTCTGAAGGAAAGTGGATTATTTTCCAAGGGACTGTACAAAGTTTTTTCATTTGTGCTCAGACAGAGAAATATCCTACATGATGACACATTTTTAATTCTCTGTTTAAAAAGCTTTTGGTGTCATCATGGAGAGTCCCAGAGTGTGCTTACTAAGGTAAGCTTAAGAAGAAGGTGTGACAGCTGTGGGTTTTGACATGAAAACATCTCTCACTATAGGCACAATAACATTTTATTTATCCTATTTTGATGAGTATGTGCTGACATTTAAAAGACCAGAGAAGGAAAAAAAAAACCTAGCCCCTATTTTATGGGAGAAAAAGAAAGTCTTTCTGTGTTTTGTTTTGGTTTTGCTTTTCTTGAAGATTCTCACATATCTTAGCTGTTTTAAATGTTAACAGATGCTCGGCAGACTTGAGAACAGTTAAAAGAAAAATTCACATATAATTCTCTGGTTAAAAACTCAGCAAACAAATACACACTTACAACTTTTTAAGGGATACAAATAAATTAAGAATATCTTTTATTTCTATGCTCACATAAAAAAGGGAATTTTAAACACTTGAATATTAGTATTTTATATTGACCTTTTCTTTCCGAAGTTACACATGCTATGGTAACTTACAGAAGTTGTTTTATAACATGCAAATAATACTGTGCTGTCATTTGCTGCTGGATAGTTGCTCAATGACCTATATGAAATAAGTTGTTTTTCTAGCTGCTAATGAATCAATATTTCATATCACAGAAAAAAAAGATCTCAACTGGCAATATGGATGGCAGTATCAGTTAAAGAGATTAAGGCTTGCCTGATTGTGGAAAAATGCCTAGTGGTCCCCCACATCCAACACTTTGAAGGGATATATGAAGAAGTCTACATTCCCAATATTAATGTCAGTAACCATTAGACACAGAACTTCCACTGAAGTATGCACATGAGAACTAATTCCTTAAAAGCTTTTATGGAAGTTCATTCTAAAAGCACAAAATGAATGAGGGAATCTGTGAGCTCAGAAAGTGACTATGACATTTTATTTTGCTTCATTCCTAAAGTGCATACAAAAGTTCCAATTACATTCAGCACCAATCTAATACAAAGCAGCTTACAATCTAATACAAAGCAGTGTCGTTTTAAATCTTAAATATGAGAAAAGTTACCATTTGTCTAAATAACTTTCATAGCTCACCTCATTAAGGAAACATGTGTTTCCAGACTGTATTTGTCTTACTGAAGCTGTACATTGGATAGTATCAGAGATTTAAGAAAGTAGGAAGAAAGGCTGAACAGAGGACATTTGACTGCAATTAGCTTCATGGACTATCTTGCTCAAAGCTTTTCTAACTTCCAAGTGTGAATAGAGTGAATGTGGTACCTCACAAGCGAAAATCTGGATTAAAAAGGTTCGGCCTAAACCTATGCTATATGCTTTAGTGCATTGCTGTCAACATATCTGGACATCACTAGATGTGCAAATATAGCTTTTTTTCTTTTTTTTTTTTAGGAGAGAGGTATAGTGCTAGGATACCTAGAAATAAATAGCGAGAGAACCAACCTGTTCTTCTCAATTGCGCTGAAAACGAGCAAACCATATCCACCAAGGCAGAAGCAGAGAGAACTGAAGCCCTGCAAGCAACAGAGGAGAGAGCAGAGGTATGGAGAGCCCTTTGAAGTACAGCAGGAGGCTGGAACTGTCCTGGGGGTATGTCTGAGATGAAAGAACTCTTCCTTTGCTCAAGCAGATACTGTGCAAGCTGATAAGACATTATAAATTATATTTAATTGTATTTGATACATGTCATCAAAATTGATGAATAAGAGCTGAAAGCATTGCTTTATATTAACTGTGAGATCCTGATAAAATCATGTAGTTCTAGAAGCAATGTTTTGATAACCTCAGTACTGTATATCTACTGTACTTCAACGAATACTCAGGCCTAGTCTATAAACTTTTTTTTTTGTCTCAGACACTAAAAATTCAGAAACAGTGTGACCCTGACAAGGATCACAGTACAGAAATAGCTCACTTAGAAGACTGACAGTCCACATCAGCACAACATGCAGAAGTAGATAGACCCCTACTATCATAATATGCTGCCAACACATTGAGAGGATCTGTATAGTATGCAGAGAGAGCAACACAGGCTTAGCAGTGTACACAAAGTCTCAGTCTTACAGAAATAGTCTTTCTGCTTCAGTTAAAGCCTAGGGAACTGGAGAGAGGTGTTTCATAAGCAACAAAGGCATGAAGCAGCCAAACTCTTCTGAAGATTTCATATTGAGTCTTTCCTGTATTATCTGAATTGTTTCCACATTTGAATGAAGAAAAGATACCCTCAGTCTCTCCTCTCAAATCTGCTCCTCCCATTCTGTCCAGAAAATGTACCTGTTTGGAAGACAGTTTCACTTATATAGATGTATATTTGCAGCAACCTTTGTCTAATTAGATCATGACTCTGTCATTTTCTCATGAACAAAACCGTAAGCAGAAGTGGAATTCGTTATCAGAGAACTATTCTAAACTGAATACCAGAAAACATCCCTGAGGAAAATGAGATTCCTCTATTATCTTCGCAGATTAATAAGTCTGTGATAGCAATAGAGAAGTTGGAGAAGCACCCTTCTTCCACTTGCCTCTTATTCTTCCCTCCAATATGAATTCAGTAAGTAACTTACCTTGGCTTTCTTTTCAATCCTTTAATTTCCTGTCTCATTTGTCTTTGTAAATCTTCATATAGTAGAAGCTAAGAGAAGTTCCCATTACAATTCTATATTGAAAGGGGAGCTTGGTATATTGCAAAAGGGCAAATCTAAAAATGATTGCTCACTTTTCCCTCTGTAGAATCCTATGTCATACCCCTGTTCTTAAGTCCAAGGAACAAATCTATTTAATGTTAAAATATCACAGTCCTTTCTCTCAAATTCTGCCAACTGATTATTTTCACCATATCACTGTCTTTCATTTGATCTGTAATTGAGAATGTACCTTTGTAAAAGTGGTCATCCCTCAGTGTTCTCTCACTGCAACCTCTAGCCTTTTGATTATCTATATAATTAATAAAATTAGTACAAAATATCCCTCTCTCCATACTTCCTCTGTGTTCTTGATACCTATGGTGTTTTGAAAATAATTAATAGGTGTATTTACCATGGAAACCTCTGAACTTTAATCTGTTCTTTCCCCCCTCCCACCAGTTACAAAATATAGTTTTCTAGTCGAAGTGTTAAAATATCACCATACATAATAGAATTACTCACTATTACTTGGAAATCTCTATGTTCAGGAAAAAGGAAATAACAGGTAAAGAAATTCCTGAAATGTTTGTTCAGGTTGTTTTTCCTTCTATGTACTCAAAGCTCATCAGCACTTACGATTAAACAAGATGAGAAAAATACACTGCAGACCGAAGGAACAATAACCACAGTGGCATACCAAATCACTCATTCTGAGCAGCTGGGCATAACAGGTAGTGGTTAACTACTGGACATTTTTTTAATCATAATGGAGAAAGTACAAACTGTACTGGACTTGGGAAGAGCAGAGTAGCCACACTTTTAAATGTTAATGTGCAAAGGTGTCTCATACTCTTGTGGCATGATAGGCATTAGGATTTTCATTCTCCAAAACTCCTCTAATATGAAAGAATTTCAATGAGTCTAATCAAAGACCAAGAGATTAATATCATGGCAAACTACACAATGGATAATCTCTGTAACAGAAAAAGAGACAAGAGTGAGAGTTATCGTAACAGACTAGCTCTAGGAGGCTTTACATTCAGGTGCAAAAATAATGAACTCACACTCTTGATAGTAAATTAAGTTGAAACAGATCCTTCCCTCTCCTCTTCTGGCTGAGCAAAGCAAAAACTTTCTTATTTCAGAAAGTTGGAGATCCTGTGGAGGTAGAAGGAAGGTAAGGTACCTAGGAGGAGGGAGAGGGTGGAAGAAGTCACAGATAGACGGCGCTCGCGAAGATGAAGGTTGGGGTCATGGGAACCTGGGGATGTCAGCAGCTGAAAAAGACTTGCAACTGGATTCATGAAAAATTGTTCCCTGATAGTTGGTTTGTATGTATAATTTGCACGTAAGCCAATTCTGATTTAAAAGACTGAAAGATACCCAATTCTATCAGTATTTTCTCCTCCTAACTGCAATAACACATATTGAATCTCTGGCTATCCATCTGATTAAAAAAAAGGCTAAGGTTACCTTTTTATTTTGCAAAATTAGCACATGACCATTAATAAATAACATGACCTGAAGCATTATTTCAGGTTATCTATGCATTTTGTAGATGGCTTGCATCATCTCGTGCTAGATTTGCTCTAAACTGTGATTTCTTCTGTTTGTTTTTCTCCCCTGCCTTTCTGAGAGGTCTGTAAAATAGTTGCTGACTCCAGGTTGACCTCTTTTTCTCTGTCTCTTCACCATATACTTAACTCAGTGAGTAGCATGTGAAGTTTACTGAAGTAGATACCATCAAACTTGACAGCAAGAGAAAAACTCTGCCTTGTATAAGCAAACAATGGTACTAGTATATGGAGGGCCTAGAGGACAAAAGAATATGACTATTGCAATTCTGTTATTTACAGCTTTGTATTACAGCTTTTATTTCTTTTTCCTTCTTGAGATTGAATGGAGCTGGGTTATCCCCAGGCTCCTTTAGGTATTTCTTTCAGAATATACATCAATCTGCAGTCCCTCTACGGCCTCCATTACTTTAATACCTGAGCACCTCACAATCTTTCACTATCTTTGCTCTCACAACACCCCAGATGCAGGCAATTTTTATGATATCAATTTACTAAGAGGGAAACAAAGTGCATAGAGATTTTTAGGTATCTGATATCCAGAGTGAAATCCAAATCTCTCCCTCTGCTCTTTCCTAGTGCCTGGGATCATCCTTCAGCTCCTCAAAATGAGATTCAGGACAATCTGAATACTGGGAAAGGAGTCGCCCAAAGACAGACTTGAAAAAAATGAGACTACCCTGCACCAGAATTACTAGGTAAACCTATGCTTTTGTTCTGAAGCTGCCAATACCACACCACTATGTATTCAGAAAGTGTTACTACAAGCCCTGTTTAGAAGAGAGACACTTATATTCTACAACGGAGCACAGATCTGTCTTTCTTTAAGACAGTTAAAGAACAGCCTAGAGGCATACCTCCTCTCATTTTTATATAAAAGTCACCCATGATAAGGGAAATTCTGGTGCAGTTCCTTGCTCTGCCTGAAGGGATTAAAAATTCCCATTTCTCTCCTCATAGGAGAGTGCCAACAACCATCAAAAAGCAGCATAGGCTGGGGTGGGAGGCATGATGTATTTCCTCAGCTTTGAAAGAGTTGAAGAAAGAATTTCAGGTTCAATGGTCTGGGCAGAGTGAAGGAACATGACTTATGTCTCAGACAGTGAAAACATTGCCTGATCTTACTGCTTGTTGTCACACATATACTAGTGTAAGTAAGTCTGGACTGCACGTTTTTTTCAGTAGTAGGACTGTCTCAAAAAATTCAAGGACATTGGAATGCAGAGTCCTGATGTAGGAGATCTCCGAAACAAATTCAATATAGGTCTGTACAGCTGGGAATTCCTATCTGAAGAACAAGGAATTAGAGCCAGAAATAATTCTGTTTTCTCATTCTAAGACAGAAAAGCTAATTTATTTAGAACAATACCACATAACCCTCCTATATGTGATGAAATGCCAGCATCTCTTTTTACCTATTGCTGGAGGAGAAACTGCTATAACAAACTGTTGCTAGCTTTTATCTATTCTATTGTAGTCTATTGAATATTAATAAATTACCGTTTGCCAATTTTTGCAGGAGTAGCTGAAACTCCACTTGCATTAAACTTGAAAATAACTCCTTCCCTTTTCACAATCTTCAAGAGAATGCAAATTTAAAAATAATGACTACTGCCTGTACTATTTCAGTGGTGTTTCCCTTTAACAAACAATATTAAGATTTATGTGATACAGTCAGCTTTGGGATTGATAATTAATTGTCACTTAATTACACACTTTAATAATATTTATTCTAAAGTTATAACAACTCTGGCTTAGAAAATGACCCTGAATCACTTCAATTTATTAATTCACTTAATTAAAATACTTAATCTTGAAAAGAGCTTTCAGGCTGTTCAAATAAAGGTAAACAAATCTTCAAATTAAATCAACACTTTTTTCCTTTGATATATGTAATTAATTTTCACTCGACTCAATAAATAAACCTCATGTAAGGTTGTTCATGTGACAACAGAAAATGGCTTGCTGTCAGCTTAATCTTCCTTAGCACTGTAAAGCATTTTTAGTTATGCTGACAGGCCTGCTGAAAACCTTTTGCTGGAAAGCAATAAATATTAGCATTTTTCCCACTGGCACTGCAGGGAAAACATTTATTTGTAAATGATGATCATTAATCAGCATTTTTGTACAAGCAATCAGAAAACCTCCCAGGCTAAAGCAAACTTGATGGAAATGAAACTTCTATTTGCAATCAGATTTAACTTAAGCACACTTTCTCCTTAAATAATCAAAATCTTTGTTTTCTTCTTATACTGTCTGTTCACAGAGGAGTTCTGCGTGCAAAGGATTGCACTTTCTATCTCTCATATGTTAGAAGTGAAAGTTCTCTGACAAACTCTAGGACTTAATTATGAGGCGCACAGCACTGCCAAGATTTTCACGTGCTTAACTTTACTACTGCAATTAGCTCCATTGAAATCAATGGCAGTCAAATTAACCACAAGCATGAGATGTCAGTATTATGATGAAAGCTGTCACTTGTACAGGCACGTGAATAACTTTACAAATGCAAGTTCTACTATTAAATTTAGCACATTTCCTCATACATGTAGCACTGCTTGCATGTATTTCATTGCAGAAAGAAGACCCTATATTTTGAAAAGCTGGTTTCTATTGAAAGCAATTTTCAACTTTTCAGCAATATTCATCTGGAGATCTCATTACAGCATATACTTGACTATACCTTCCCCTTACATTTCAAACAGTTTGGTCTGTATCTTGAAAACTCTGCTACAGGAGGATTCCTCCTCCCCCTTGTATCTTAACAAGGACAAGGCGGCCATGGTTTTTCTCAATTTACCATCTCCTTATTGCACATTCATAGTTTAAGCTGAAGTGATTCTGGTTGTTTCTCTCAGCTGTATTTGAATAAGAAAAGGATTCAAAAATTTGGGCTGGGTATTTAGAGCCTAAGTCTCACTCTCTCAGTCCAACTCAGCCCTGAAAAGCTCAAGTTAATTAACGACAGACCTAAGGAACTACTGTCATCAAGATGATAACTAGATGGGACTAGATATGAAAAGCAGAGGCTTCAGCTGATGATAGAAAGTAGCTTTCCATGACTCCTCAAAGGCTGTTTATAGTACAGGCATTTGTATCTGGCTGCCATCATTTTTAATAAAATTGCAATTCATGAATATCTTCACCCAACTGCAACCAGCATGAAATTCCTGTCTAGGCACACACTGTCATGAGTTTTCCAGATGCTTCTAGCACTCAAGAGAGCAGAAATAAAGCAAAGAATTCCACATTTTTGAAGAGGAGGAATTTTCAAGACTTTTTCCAGGTTTTAGGTGTATTAGGTGAAAGCACAGCAGTAAGAAATTACTGATGAGAAAATGGACGTCCATTTTTGATGGAGTATTTTCAGCTGTCAACCTGAGTTTGGTCTGACTTCTTGATAAAGGCTTCAGAGGACTTGTTCTTTAGCTATATCATTATTCTCTCTTATTTTGGTCCTGAACAAATTCATAAAAATACATCTGGGAAGACTTCACTTTGTTTATTTGTTTTTGTTTTCATTTTCAGTGTGCAAATATGCCCCTTGTTCAGGAAACAGCTAAATAAAACCACAGATCCTTTTCACACTATAAATAAAAATAGTCGATTTTTGTATACATTTTTTGAGAAACACAGAATGTGCTGATCAACATCATGGTTACCCTGCAAGGAATTCCAAGCAATACAAATCAATTCTTAAGCTTAAAAAGTAAGCAGCATACCTACTGCATAGGAAGACCAGCTGGTGACATCTTTGTTAACTGCAGTAAGATTCTGCATGTTCAGCTGTTTAATGGAGTGGATTGCAAACTGCAATCAGAAAAATTATATATCTATTTAAAAGAACTTTCCCTGCAACGTCATTCAGAAAACACCATTCAAAAATAGCCTCAAGAGATTTGGGTGTGTATGATAAAATTCAGTGCTCAAGTGCCATTACACACAGCTGGCCTTCAGCTGCCATTCCAGAAGGGCACAGGTCTCCTCTTCAGGACCAGCCTCTGAAGGTCATTCAGATACTTACAGCTAGTGCTAAGAGACATTTCACAATCCCATGGACATTTTTTAGGTTCCTAAACACTTCTTAAAATCTGGTCCTGTGAGACTAAACTTCCTCCCTGGAGTGCAATGGCTGAAAACTGTTTTGCAGGTGGATTTATTCTTTTCCTGCTCTGATTTAAAAGGGTTCACAACCTCAATCCCTAAGGGTAGACCAGCGACCTTATTACACAGCTATACTTCAGCCATAAACAAGTTGCTTTATATCTTGTGCTGAAGCTCACACAGGCTACAGTGCTGCTTGCAGGCAGCTTGTTACCTTCAGCAGTAACAGACCAGTTATGTATCCTAAATCCATCCATTTGTATTAAACGCCCGTGTTTTCTGTTGTCTGCTGCTGAACGGGGCAAAAATAAAATGTTGTTATGTTAGAAAACTGTGTTTAAACATTAAAAAAACTAAATCGATCTAAATGAAAGTGGTGCTGGACTGGGACCAGTTCTGCAAAGCGCTCATTTTACCTGTAAACATAACAATATATAATCTGTATTATATATTTTCTATACATACACTGTAATTATACAGAATATATGCTATATACAAAATATAAATAATATAAGATTTACCAATACAGAATTTCATTTTAAATAAATATACATTTCATATCTTTAAATCTTAACAGCATTTTCACTGTGGTGATTGGTTCTTGGTGACTCGTAGACAAATATTTTAGGAAGCAGGAAATTGAAAGAGTTGGAATATTGGCAACTGGAAGCACTGGAGAGTTTCCTATTCATTTCTTTTATTGTCCAGCATCTCTCTCTGACAAAACGCTGATTCTTTTTGGTCTCAGTTGCCATACGACACCCGCAGTGCGTACAGAATGAGGAGCGTGCACGGCAGCAGCGTGATGCAGGGGATGTGAGGGGCTCGGCAAGACCTTTGGGTATGATCTGCCAGTGCCGTGGCAGCTGCGAGCACACAGTGAGCAGCCCAGGGCTGAAAGGTGCCAGGAGCTCAGGGAACCGCAGGAAAGCAGGAGAGTAATAAGTGGCACGGGGAAAAAGGAGAAAGGGTCAGACGAGGAACGCAGCGAGCTGAAAAATCAGAGCAGAAGAGCAAAGGGAAAAGCTGAGGGAGTGCAGCAGAGGGAAGCTGGAGGCAGGCTGGGCCCTGAGCTGGTGGAGAGCGGTGGGGAGGGCAGCAGGGCAGCCCTGGCGCTGCAGTCCCTGTCCCACGCAGCCGCGGCAGCCAGAGCCGCAGAGGGGCTGCCGGCCCCACGGCCTCTGCCGGGCCGTGTCGCAGGGGCAAGAGCGAGTGGCACGCCGGTTTTAATGCATTAGGGCTTATTTCTGCGGTCGTTTTGGCAGGGGGATTTTGGCAGCCTGTTTGGATGTGCCCAGTCTGAACTGCCTCGTCATTGCTGGGATTTGCCTGCTCTCTCATTTAGGCAATGATTAAAGCTTTGATCTGTTTACCAGTTTATTAATAAAAGGTAGCAATGGAAAGATTCAGGTTGCAAAGGAAGAAATTACACATCACTTACAAGGGACAGCCTATCTCGTAAAACAACTGGATGGCAGAAAAAGGCACGTTTTCACTATTTTCTAGGTAGTGAAACACAGAAATTGCATCAGCGTGCTCCAGTTTACCTGCGATTCCGGGCTGTAAAATGAGCTCAAGCCACATAGGCTGTGATGCACTCCCAAGCACCTCGCACCCAACACTTCTGAAACTAATGCAAGGCTGGCACTGAGGACCTGAAATAACTGAGTTTGCTCAAATGAAGTTCACAAGCAGCTAAGTTCAAACCAAAGGTTAGGAAAAAACCTAACGACTATGCAGGCTCAAAAATTCCTCAACTTCAAGCTTCCAGTGGTATTTTTAATATTCTGCTCTTTTAATATCAGTAGCTTAGGCCAGTTGCCCACAAACCTCTTCCATTTTGTATTGTTATTACAATATCATGGTGCATGTGCCAGGACCAGCAAGGTATTTGTTGTTAGAGAGCTTACAAACACAATTTTAATGATTTAATCGCTGTACGGTAATAATTCTGCTGCAATAACCTCACTGATGACTGTACTGACAATACATGCACTTGACTACCAGAGGGAGCAACGGACTCCTCGTGTATAGAAATTTTGTATCACAAGTGTAGAGACCTTTCAGTCCTTGGCTTACCCTGCACACAGCAGCGATGTGAGAATACTCAGACTCTATTGATTTCAGCTGTCAAGTGCTGATACGGCCATGCTAACAACCAGGCTTTTCCTCAGGACTGCAGAGATCTCTGATTCTGAACCATACCACGAACTAGCAAACAGACCTTCAGCAAGCCACTTAAAACCCCCTCTGTCTCAGATTTCAATACGCAGAAAAAACCTTCCTGTCTAACCAAGGGGATACGAGCATATCTTCAACCTCTGTGAAGCATTCATATGTTACAAGACAAATTATTCTCATCAGAGCTGTGCTTCCATGAGAGAAAAACAAATCTTTTTCTGAGACAGTGACCACAATTTGGGTATCTACAATTTAGCTGCCTAAATGAAACAAACATAATTTTATGAGTGCTAAGTACCTGCAGCACCTTTTTCCTGTATGAGACCAGAACCATGCTGGGAACCGAACCCAGTGTGAGCATATTAAGGAAACATTCAAGGGGAAGGAATGTCCACTGGCAAAAAAAAAAAGAAAAAAAAAGAGAGAAAAAAAAAAAAGAAAAATGGTGAATGATTCAGCCCCATACTGGATGTTTCAAAGGAATGTAGCACACAATTCATTTAGTTTTGCAATTCATTACTATTTACTCAAAATGTTGCTCTTGATATTCTCTAGAACAAAGACAGTAATCCCTGTATGGGCGACACCTCTTCACACAAACCACAGTCTTATGTCAAACTTGACCTTTCATCTTCAGAGTGAACAGGCAGATTTGAGGTCTAGTCTACACTCCTGTGTTATGCAAGCAAAAGGCACAAATTTGCTGAAAATTGGTACACTTCAGGCTTTCCACTGCTGAAATAAATCCACCTCTATGAGCAACACAAACTGCCTGCCCGTACTCCAGCAGCCTAGCAATGTCAGCTGCTGTGCCTGGAAAGTTTTGTCAGCAAACCTAAGTTTTTCACAGAATCAAAGTAGCCTTGGGAGGAGTTCTTGGCAGAATTACAGGATAGCTGTGGTTTATCCAGGCATGATTCAGGTAATACATTGTCTGTAAAAGCACTTCAATTTGTCACCTGTAACACACTGTTGAATCAACAGATCAGTGAGGATGATCTCCTTAGTTCTGTAGTCACAGAAACAACCAGAGATTTCAGATCTTGAAGATGATTCTGAGTACTCTGACACCCATATAATTTAGGTCTGCCTCTAATGAAGGCAGTTATGGTGCAGCAGCATAAAGCTACTATAAGATAATGCAGACTGTTAGCTTTCCAGTTTCCTAGAAATTATCTTGTCTAAATAGCATTTGGAAGAAAAAATCCAGACACATACCTCTCTCTGCCAATTCCTAGAAGTCATGAACCATTTTAAAACCTTGGTTCAGGAAATAACATAAATGTGGGCTTAACCTTAACTTATAAGTAGTCCCAGTTTAAGTCAGTTTACTCATGTAACTAGGCATTTTTTGGATCAGGTTCTAAAGGCTTAACCATATATATAGTTATATAACTATATGTAACTAAAGTTATATTCAGATAACTACTACTACCTACCCCAAGCACTCTACCTCTTCTTGATTTTACTAAACTGGCATAAATTCATGGCACTGCTTAAAACCATGACTTTAGAACTCTTGCTTTAGACAGTGCTTTTTCATAATTGAGAGGGCTTTCATTTTGTGAGAATCTTGAGTATAATTAACAGTTCACATCATAGAATCATAGAATCATAGACTCATTTAGGCTGGAAAAGACCTTCAAGATCATCGAGTCCAACCATCAACCATGCCCACTAAACCATGTTCTGGAGTGCCTTGTCTACGCGCTTTTTTAATACCTCCAGGGATGGTGACTCAACCACTTCCCTGGGCAGCCTATTCCAATGTCTGACAACCCTCTCAGTAAAAAAATGTTTCCTAATATCCAACCTAAACCTCCCCTGCCACAACTTCAGGCCATTTTCTCTCGTCCTATCTCCAGCCACCTGACAGAAGAGACCAGCACCCACCTCGCTACAACCCCCTCCCAGGCAGTTGTAGAGAGCGATAAGGTCTCCCCTCAGCCTCCTTTTCTCCAGACTAAACAACCCCCGCTCCCTCAGCCGCTCCCCACAGGACTTGTGCTCCAGGCCCCTCACCAGCTTCGTTGCCCTTCTCTGGACACGCTCCAGCACCTCAATGTCTTTCCTGGAGTGAGGGGCCCAAAACTGAACGCAGCACTCGAGGTGCGGCCTCACCAGTGCCGAGTACAGGGGGACAACCACCTCCCTGCTCCTGCTGGCCACACTATTTCTGATACAGGCCAGGATGCCGTTGGCCTTCTTGGCCACCTGGGCACACTGCTGGCTCATATTCAGCCGGCTGTCAGCCAGCACCCCCAGGTCTTTTTCTGCCGGGCAGCTTTCCAGCCGCTCTTCCCCAAGCCCGTAGCGTTGCATGGGGTTGCTGTGACCCAAGTGCAGGACCCGGCACTTGGCCTTATTGAACTCGATACGATTGGCCTCAGCCCCTCGATCCAGCCTGTCCAGATCCCTCTGTAGAGCCTCCCCAGCCTCGAGCAGATCGACCCTGCCTCCCAACTTGGTGTCGTCTGCAAACTTGCTAAGGGTGCACTCAATCCCCTCATCCAAATCATTGATAAAGATATTAAACAGAACGGCGCCCAACACTGAGCCCCAGGGAACACCACTTGTGACCTGCCGCCAGCTGGATTTCACCCCATTCACCACAACCCTCTGGGCTTGTCCATCCAGCCAGTTTTTCACCCAGCGAAGAGTACACTTGTCCAAGCCATGAGACGCCAGCCTCTCAAGAAGTATGCCATGGGAGACAGTGTCAAAGGCCTTGCTGAAGTCCAGGTAGATAACATCCATAGCCTTTCCCTCATCCACTAGGTGGGTCACCTGGTCATAGAAGGAGATCAGGTTGGTCAAGCAGGACCTGCCTTTTGTAAACCCATGCTGACTGGGCCCAATCCCCTGGTTGTCCTGGACATGCCACGTGAGAGGTCTCAAGACAAACTGTTCTATAATCTTCCCCGGTACCGAGGTCAGGCTGACAGGCCCGTAGTTCCCCGGATCCTCCCTCCGACCCTTCTTGTAAATGGGCGTCACATTGGCAAGCCTCCAGTCGTCTGGAACCTCCCCTGTTGACCAGGATTGCTGATAGATGATGGAGAGTGTCTTGGCAAGTACCTCCACCAGCTCCCTCAGTACTCTTGGATGGATCCCATCTGGTCCCATAGATTTGTGAGTGTCCAGACGGTGTAGTAGGTCACTAACTATTTCCTCTTGGATTAAGGGGGGTATATTCTGCTCTTTGTCCTTGCCTTCCAGCTCAGGGGGCAGAGTACCCTGAGAATAACTGGTCTCCTATTAAAGACTGAGGCAAAGAAGGCATTAGGTGCCTCAGCCTTTTCCTCATCTCTGGTGGCAACGTTCCCTTCTGTATCCATTAAAGGATAGATATTCTCCTTGGGTTTCTTTTTACTGTTAACATATTTGTAAAAACATTTTTTGTTGTCCCTTACAATAGTGGCCAGATTGAGTTCTAGCTGAGCTTTTGCCTTTCTAATTTCCTCTCTGCATGACCTAACAAGATCCCTGTACTCCTCCTGAGTTGCCTGCCCTTTCTTCCAGAGATGATAAACTCTCTTTTTTTCCTTGACTCCTAGCAAAAGCTCCCTGTTCAGCCAGGACGGTCATCTTCCTCGGCGGTTCGACTTGCAGCACATGGGAATAGCCTGGTCCTGAGCCATTAAGATTTCCTTCTGAAAGAATGTCCATCCCTCCTGGACCCCTTTGCCCTTCAGGAACATCTCCCAAGGGACTCTCTCAACCAGTGTCCTGAAGAGGCCAAAGTTTGCCCTCCAGAAGTCCATAGTGGTGGTTTTGCTGACCACCTTCCTTGCTTCACCGAGAATTGAGAATTCTATCATTTCATGGTCGCTAAGCCTGAGACAGCCTTCAACCATCACACCTCCCACCAGTCCTTCCCTGTTTGTAAACAGTAGGTCTAGCAAGGCTCCTCCCCTGGTTGGCTCACCTACCAGCTGTGTCAGGAAGTTATCTTCCACACACTTCAGGAACCTCCTAGACTGCTTACTCTGCTGTGTTGTACTTCCAGCAGACATCTGGAAAGTTGAAGTCCCCCATGAGAACAAGGGCACACTATTCTGAGACTACTGCCAGCCACTTGTAGAATAAGCCATCCATCTCTTCAACCTGGTTGGGTGGTCTATAACAGACTCCCAGCACAATGTCTGCCTTGTTGGCCTTCCATCTTATCCTTACCCATAAGCACTCCACCTTGTCATCACAATTGTGTACAGTCAAAACACTCCCTAACATAGAGAGCCACCCCACCACCTCTTCTACCTTGCCTATCCCTTCTGAAGAGCTTATAGCCATCCATTGCAGCACTCCAGTCATGGGAGTCATCCCACCATGTTTCCGTGATGGCAACTAAGTCATATCTATCCTGCTGCACGATGGCTTCCAGCTCCTCCTGTTTATTGCCCATGCTGCGTGCATTGGCATAGATGCATTTGAGCTGGCCTATCAAACCCACTCCTAACATTGGCATGCTGCCCCCAGGCTCATCTCTGGTGCACCTAGTTTTATCCCTTACCCCCTTCAAACCTAGTTTAAAGCCCTCTCTATAAGCCCCGCCATCTCACGAGCGAGGATTCTTTTACCCCTTTGAGATAGCTGGATACCTTCTCTCGCTAGCAAGCCCGGTGCCATGTAAACCTCCTTATGATCAAAAACCCGAAGATTCCACCGATGGCACCAGCCTCTGAGCCACGTATTAATCAGGTGTGTTTTCCTGTTCCTTTCAGTATATTTCCTTGCCACTGAAGGGATTGAGGAAAACACTACCTGTGCTCCCGATCCTTCCACTAATCGTCCCAGTGACCTGAAATCCCTTTTGATTGCCTTTGGATTTCTTTCTGCAATCTCATCACTGCCAACCTGCACAACCAGCAATGGGTAATAATCAGAGGTCCGAACCAGACCAGGGAGTTTCCTGGTAATGCCTTTTACCCGGGCCCCAGGGAGGCAGAAGACTTCCCTGTGGGATGGGTCAGGACTGCATATTGGGCCCTCTGTCCCCCTCAGAAGGGAGTCGCCTACGACAATTACCCTCCTTTTTCTTTTTTCAGAGGATGTGAGAATGCGTGGGGCTGCCCGACTAGGCCTAGGCACCTCCCTAGATAGGACTTCATCTACACCCTGATCTTCACTGGCCTGGTCCTCAAGTCCCAGAGCCCCATACCTGCTGTGCAGGGGCAACTGGGAAGGTAAGGAAGACCGGGAGGGGATTCTCCTGCCTCCCCGAGCAGGGACCTGTATCCATTCCCCTCCATCTCTTGGGTCCCCTCCTGCCTGGTGGCAAGAGGGCAGGGGAACCTCCACTTCTTGTGCAGCCTCCATGTGCTGCCTCTGCCTCAGGGATGGTAGGGTGTGGGTCCACCAATCTATCTCCCTCTCACACTCCCTGATACTCCTCAACCTTTCCACTTCCTCCTTCAGCTCTACCATCAGGCTGAGCAGATCATCCACCTGGTCACACCGCACACAAGAGGTGTCCCTGCTGCCCTCCGGCACCAGTGATAGACTCAGGCACTCCTTGCAGCCAGAGACCTGGACAGCTGCACGTTTGCATGACATCAAGAAGCTCTACTTCCATTTTCGAATCACAAGATCAACAATAAAACCACAAGATACTGAATCACTTTCCCCCATTTACTGTATCTAAGTGAGTCTGGAATCTGAGCAAGACAATTCTTATGAGACATACAGCTATGACCAGAGGCAAAAATTCTGGGAATCTAGTGTAAAACATTGTTCTTGTGCGATTCCAGGCTTTGCAGACTTTTCTCGTCAATGTAAGTCTTTTGATTTCAATGCAGTCACTCCTGATTTACCCCAGGGGCAGTAAGACAGAAGCTGGAGACACAGCAGTACAATTTTTTTCCTTATGAGCTCCTGTGTAACTGCATTGAAGTCAACTGTCCACTCTGATTTTTGACTTTGCAGGATATCTGCTACTGTAAAGAAATCTCTCCCTTCTTTCCCAGATTCTGAATTTTCTTTTGCCAGAGTAATTAGGTTTGAAAATTAAATAATATTGTTGGTATTTGTAAGTAAGTATTAAGATAAGTACCTTGAAAGGGAGGATGTGTTCAAAAAAATAATGTCCAGTTCCATTGCTTGACTTTTTTCCTTGCTAGAATTTAATGAATACTTCATTTGCTATTATAAACTAAGTATTTCCTTTGAGTCCAATTAGCATAGCTGAAAGAAAAAGCAAAGCAAGGCACTGTTCAGCATGCATCAATGTAATGGAAAATCAGTTCTTTTATTCTAGCTTTAATAACTGCAGCTTGATTAGAGAGAAAGAAAAAGCTATGGCGGGGCGGGGGGGGGGAGATGAGAAGGCCTGCCAAATTAGTTCTATAAGAATTCTCAACCTGTCTGCTCTCTGGCTTACTATTCAAATGCTAATTGAGCCTTTTTGTAAACAGAATGGGTAATCATGGAAGACAAAAACAGACACAGAAAACAAATGAAATATCACACCTTATCCAAACCAGCACAAAATTTCACTGATGAGCTTTAGAAGTCTTAAAATATTGTGTTCTTTGGTCTCTTTAAAGAACATAGAAAAGCATATAATTAATATAATAAAATAAAATATAACATAATAAAATAATAAATAATAAAGAGCAGTTCCTTTTGAACAATGAAACCAGTCATGTTATAATTAGATAAGAGGATTTATATTCACAGCTATAAACATGAAAGTGGACCATGAGACCGGATAAAGGCAAGGTTTTAATTCTTAAAAATTAATTACATGGCATTATTGTTATCAGTACACAGGATGCATTAATTATACAATTAATAATAAGATGAAAGGGAATTTTTTTTGCAACTTTAAATCACTTGGGGACATTTGGTTTTATACAAGAATTGTCCTTCAGGCATTTCTATAATCTTGTTACTATGCAAAGTCAAGACCTTAAACCTGTTAGTGGAAGTAGTGGATGGAATGAATCTCTCTTAATTTAGACTTCGTACTTACACATATTGCAGCAAATTTTAGATACCCCCTGTAATTGGGGTCTAAGGTGTAACAGATTTATTACAACTTCTCCTCGTAAAATAAACTAAAGACTGATGTTATTAGAAGCAAAGTACATCCAATATACAATCAGGTGAAGGCAGCTTCTACTACAGAAAGCCTACACGATCTCTTGTACAAAGCTATCACCTAACATCAATATTACACTTAGACATCCAAATGAAGTTTTCCATTTCTTCAGAGAAGCAGAGGTGGGCTTTGTGCCCAGCAGAGCAGGAATATATTCACAATAGCCGAAGTATCAGACCTCCATTCAGTGTTCAGTCTCACAGCTCCTAGCACATACCTTCTAATCCCATAACTGGGCCATTTGCTGGTCCCAGCCTTGCTCAAACCATGTTCCAAAAGCTTGAAACTGTATCACGTACAAGAATATTTGTTATATTAAATTGTCTGTCTTTCATGTATACACATAACATCACAAAGAGATCCTCCTCCTAACAAGGCAAGTCATCCTAAAGAAGGGGCGCATTTAACTGCTAGCAGGCCATCAGGAGAACATCAGAGTCTGGACACCACCAGATGTGCTCAGAGAGGGTATCTATGGACTCTCTCCGCAGGTGAGTGAGTATACCAGGGAAGACCTCTTGCATTTTTGCACAGGTGCATTGGAACACAATTGCATTTTTGTTCCTATTTTGTCTTCTGTTAGATCTCAACGAATCAAACCCCTTACCATCCGTTTTAAATTTTAAAGAATTATTCGGCAAATATCACTCATCAGAAAAATGAATATTCTGCACTCAGTGTAAGGTTGATTAATATAATGGTTAGCAGTGTTTGACCTCATTAAACTGCCAACATGGGCTCACACAGGAATTCAGAAGGGGTGTGGAGGTCTTGTTTGATGTCATGGAAACTCTGGCAAGGGTTCATCTTTCTGCTTAAACCTTTGAAAATTAAGAACCTTTAAGAACAGCCCTGTGTTACAACCACTAAGTAATTATTCCTAAGCATTATATTGCTTTTCTGTAGCATTTTTGGCCTTACTTCTCATACATATATGGTTCCAAATTACGACCATCTGGGAGAAATGAACTTTATTTGCCTGTCATTTTGATTTCAGGTGTGTTCATTGTGACAGACCCCCTTCCTCATGGAAGAGCTCACTTTCTTTTCAATTTTATCTTCCTCCTCCATATCCTGTCAGAGTTAGCTCTGTAGCTAAGGTACACCGATCTGATATGCACCTATTGTGAGACTGTTCATTTCTGCCGTGCTTTTTAATATAAGCTGTATTTTGATTTGTTATTATTTGTGTCATCGTAGTCCCTTGAAAACCCAAGGAAGGGACAAGTACCTCATTGTCCTCAGTGCCATTATCTACGAACAAAGCAACTCTATCACCATACAATCTTCATTGTGGAAGATGAAGGTTTTGCTTTTCTTTTTGGTTTTTTTTTTTTCATAGAAGGGTATTATTTAATTACATTTCCTGGCGTATTGGACCGCATTTCTATACAACAGGGGCCTCAATTTATAAATAGAGTGAAAAAAAATGTGTCCTTTTCTATAATCATAAGATGTCAAACTTTATTTGGACTAGCTGGCCAAATGTCCAGTGTTCAAACAGGAAGTCAAGTAAGACAATCAAAGTTTTTCATTAAAACCTTTGTCCTTTGTCCTGTGTGCCTTGCTAATAAAAAAGAGAAACTTTCCACTTTCAAACTAGCTCTATTATAGTTATAATTAAGTTATAATATTAGAGTAGCACCAAGTAATAATAATTAGTATCAAAACCTCATTTTAAGTACTGGATAATAAGGGAAAAATACTGCTTTCAGCTGAAAGAATTTAGACTACATACTAAAAGAAAAAAAAATCAGCATATTAGTATTATTAACAAAGGGCTAAATTCTGGAGGTCCAACCTTTCTGGCCACAGACCAGCAAGGTACATGACCATGGGTATAACACAAGTCTCATAGCTGAAGTCAACAACTCACATGACTCCCTGCACTTGGTAGCAAAAGCCCATATGAAAGAAAGAGGGAAAGAAAAAAAAGGTGACAAAAGTAAGATAATTAAAATTGTTACTTTAAAAAAATTTTCAATTATAATGCAGCCCAGAGTTATGGGGATTGTTTCCTTCAAGAAATTGCTTCTGCCTTTTGAGACAACCTCTTGGGAAACTGGGAATCATGTAACATTATTCCTCACATGTGTCTCTAGGACCCTCACGGCCACCCACCACACATCCATTTTGAGCAGTTTGATAACAGTGCACATTCTCAGTAACTTCTGCTGAAAGAAGGCATTGCTTGGAACTTTGATCAGACGGTAGCCCCTATCTTTCCCGGAAACTGAATTTTCAAATACAAAAAGCCTGAAGCTGCTGTGGTTTATTCTGTTTTCCCCTCACCCTCCATCCAATTTGCTTACAGTCAGTTGTTTGTGAACACAGCAAAAGTCAGTCCTCTGAAAACTAGGGCTATCTGTTATTTCTAGAAGTCTTCAGTGCCAGAGGGAAATATTTAAAGTATGACATTACAAACAGACCAGAGAATTTAGTATGGATTTTTTCTTAGGCTTTTTCCTGTTTTGACTATGACAACATGGTGCAAAGATTAGAGCTTAAACCCCTGGTTTGTGTGTTCATCTGTGTGTGTGTTTCTATATGTATACACACACTTTGAAATGTAGTCATAAATATTTACTGTGATATATTTACAGGTGGAAAAAGAGCTACTAAATATGAAAACTTTTGCCCCCTAAATATAGGATATGTAATATTTATTCTATGGCATTGGGTCATAGAGTAACAATCTCTTCTGTACAGAACTGTATTGGGTTTGTGTGGTGGGGGGTTGGTAGCAGGGGAAGGGCCGCAGGGGAGGCTCCTGCGAGAAGCTGCTCGAAGCTTCCCCGGCTCCAAGATGGACCCGCTGCTGGCCCGGGCCGAGCCCGTCAGTGAGGGTGGTAGCGCCGCTGGGAGAACAGATTTAAGAAGGGAACCTGCAGTGGAGAGGAGATTGGAATGTGAGAGGAACCCCTCTGCGGACACCGAGGTCTGTGCAGAAGGCGGGGAGGAGGAGCGGGGCGGAGGGGATGCCCCCGCGGTGAGGCGGCAGGCTGTCCCCCCAGCCCGTGGAGGGGAGCGGGGGAGCAGACGCCCACCTGCAGCCCGGGGAGAGAGGAGCCCACGCCGGAGCAGGGGGATGCCCCCAGAGATGGCCATGACTCCATGGGAAAGCCCATGCTGGAGCAGTCTGTGACTGAAGATCAGCCCGTGGAAAGGACCCATGCCACAGAAGTTCATGGAGGACTGTCTCCCGTGGGAGGCACCCCACGCCGGAGCAGGGGAAGAGTGTGAGGAGTCCTGCCCCTGAAGAGGGAGGAGCGGCAGAGACAACGTGTGATGAACTGACCGTAACCCCCATTCCCCGTCCCACTGTGCTGCTGGAGGAGAGGAGGTAGAGAATTCGGTAGTGAAGTCAAGCCCAGGAAGAGTGAGGCATGGGGGAAAAGTGTTTTAAGATTTGGTTTTATTTCTCATTACCCTGTTTGGATTTAATGGGTAACAAATTAAACTGATTTTGGTTTTTTCCCCAAGTCGAGTCCGTTTTTCACCTGTGACCATAAGTGGTGAGTGATCCCTCCCTGTCCTTGTCTTGACTCACGAGCTTTCCATCATATTTTCTCCACCCCATCCCACCAAGGGCGGGGGAGCGAGCGGCCTCATGGGGCTGTGTTACCAGCTGGGCAAACCACAACAAGAACACAGTGCAGCACCATGTAAAACTGAGTCCAAAGAAACACATTTTTTACTGTTTCATACTTCTGAAAATCTGTCCGGGTGCTGTGTTTTTAAAAGCTCAAGTTTATTTTGTGTTAGTTTTCTTCAACGGTTGTCACAAATAAATATTTAAATACAAGTAGTACAACATATTAGCCTTACCTAATAGTGTTCTTTAACATTTTTATTGAATAAGGATAAGCTCACACAGGAAAGATTTCATCTATACAGTTCAGCTTTCTGATGTAAGCCAGACAAGGCTGAGAGGATTTTTACGTTTTTCAGGTACTATAAAAGTGAATTGATAGGTTGGTCACTTAGGCACGTTGTGATTAAATGGGTTTTAAGGTTGCCGATGGTCCTCTCGCTATTTCCTATATGCATTACCAGTTCTGATATTTGTGGAGGGAGGAAAATACATCTGCCAGCTAACAGTTCACTGACGACAGCACAAAACATATTTCTAGTGATTATGTGTAAAATACCAGATTTAGTTCACAAGAATTTAGTATGAACGGTTTCCTTGGCTTTACAAGGAAGATGTTGATTTGAATGAAACCATGGGCTCAAAACAGAAGACAAGAATGATGGCAAAATGTCAGTTGGTTTGCTTTAGACATGGGCAAAGCTGCAAGTCTGGATCATCTCACTTGAAGATCACACACAAAGCATGAGGATAATTTTTTTCCCATTCTCCTTCAGTCTTCAAAATAAAACCCAGTAATTCTTTACCACAGATGGGTGATGACAAACACCTTTCCAGCATTCTCGGATACTGGGGTTCAGAATGTCGCTTCACCTTGTACCATAGGTGTTCAACCAGACGGAGGTGAAAAGCAGCACATGAGACCAAGGCAGGTACAGTTCAGGATGTATCCAAGCTGAGACCAGCCTGTGTTTTTATGTAGCTTTTAGAGTTCTTTAGATTCAAGGTTTGTGCTCACTCACAGGTGGTTTCACTGTGAATTTATTGAGCAACCAGATACAAATGAAATATTTCTAAACCTTAGTAAATCTTGGAATTGGTCTGAGTCCTCAGGAGAAAGCTTCTATGAAAAGCCGGCATTTTTCTTTTTTCTGAGTTTAATTGGAAACATTTCACATGTAACACTAATCACTCCTTTGGGAGAACAAAAGACAAAAACTCTGCCAGCAAAACTCATTCCTTTTTGAGATCTTGATTTGTCAGACATTTGTATTTGCAAGCTACATCACAGTTCTATCCCAGACCAGAAACACTAATTTGTGAAGTTCATAAAAATTCTGTATTTCAAGCTGAGAACATGATACCGGTACCATTTACAGTAGAATAAACCTGAAATAGCTTTGCTGAAATCCATAAGGTTACAGCAAAATATGACTGATGGAAGTGTCACATAAATAAAATTTTAAGCTTTTACTGTAAAGTTGAAAGTCTCACCTCCTGAAATAATTAATCCAAACTCACAAAACATGATGTTATTTCTCTTCTGACTGTCCTAGAAAGACAGGTACTCAGCATAGGTCATAGCCAATGAAGCATTCATTTATCCTGCCATACTACTTTCGAGTTTTGCTCCACTATTCATCATTCACTATTTGTTAATCTTCTGCATGTCACGCAGTGTCCCATGCGATAGAGATGGCTAATCACGCTCTCAATAATGAGCAGTTTGTGTGAATTGTACATGACTACAGAAATTGTTAATGCTGAAAGTCAAGAAAGTTTGACTGACTGTGACATGGTACTTGACAGAATTGCAAATGTTCGAAACAGGAAAGGAGCAAAGATGAATACCAAATACTTTAAGCAAAGTGTGCTAAAAGACAATCTTATGTAGACAATAAGATCTCTGTTCCAGTGTGACAGAACTGACAACAGTAATAGACATTTTCTAAATATTAATTTAAAGAATATTCTATCCATGTAGATTTTTCATTAAAGAAAGAGGTTAGCAATATAAGATATAGGTGTCTTGGCTAATTACAAGGTACTATGAACAAGGTGGCTGTGACAAGAAATTTGATTTTAAAAGGTATTTCCAGTAGGGATAGAGCAAGACACTCATGGGATGTCATCTGAATTACTCTGCACAGTTCTGATCACCTATACCCTGGCAGGAAAAATTCAATCTTAATAAACTTGACTATTATTACAATAATAAAAAGGTAACAGAAACTGTACTGTACAATAAAGGTGTAGGAGAAAAAGGTAAAAACTCAGTGAAAAGATGATTGGAAGTACAACAGAGAGGATCAGTGCACACAAGCAACAGGAAACAGTACTGACATGTAATAACACAATCTGGGCAAATAACCAAAAAGCTTATTAAAGCTAATACAGCCTTGTAAAGAGGAAGTGAATTGAAACCACTGAAGAGTAAGGTTGCAAAACAACCAACCAACTTTTTTTTGTTTGGACCAAAAAAATTGCAGGAAACTTAAGAGGGACTTTCTTCATGTGAAAATGAAACGACAGTCACTTTCTAGCCTTATGTTCCTAACTAAGCTGAGTAGTCAGAACTCAGTTTAATACATCTGAATATTATTTAATACATTTGAATATTATTTTATTTACACTTTTTAAAAATTTCTTCCTTGAAAATAAAAACAGTTATTTAAGGGGATGTGGCAGGGAACGACAGAAGATGGTTCAGAAACAGCACTCTCTTTTCTCCTATTTTCTCCTGTCTGCTGAAAGAATCATTTCAAATCACTGACCCCAATCCCAGTATTTGACTGGTATGCCATCCACTGGAGGTGCAGGACAGATTTATTTTCCCCCTGAATCCCCATTTTTTACCTCTTTTTCTTTCCACTAGTAAGCCAAGCAAGACTCAGACTTGTCCTCAGCCCTATTCATCCCCCTAAAAGACAGAGTTTTATACAATAGTAGGTTTGGGTAAACACTGAAGTGTGGCCTATCTTCTTGTGCTCTTCATAAATTGAAACCTTGTCAGCCTGCACTGGAACATTTCATTTAAACATTTTCTAGTGTCGATAAATACCTGTGAGGTATTACATAAATACAGCAAACATCATCTAGGTTCTGAGTGGATAGAGGGGAGGCAGCTAATACAGTGTTAATGTTTCTAATATATTTTTCCATTTAGCACACGGCAATTTCAGGCTCTCGGAAGAGGACAGCTTGCTCAGCCTCTCTCCATGAAACAGGCAAACCTGCAAACCTTTCACATACTTCACAGATGGCAGACAAGGACGACAGAGCGCCACAGGGAGCCTGCTCTTCTTTTGTGTGTACTTACATAACGGTGAGTTCAGTGTGCCCAAAGTGACTGCAAGGACCTAAAGGAGCTTTTAACATCAGATTCTTTGCAAAGTTATACATTCATAACCACAGTGAAATAATTCGCGTTACCAGTAATTGCTAGCAAAAGAAGTCTGAACAATGCATGAGCCCTCTCTAAAAGCCTCCACTGTCATGATTGGTGTCAAGGACTGGCCTTGCACTTACTTTTGCAACAAAAGTGTGTTTTCAGAAGACAGGATTTTCCAGCTAATACTGTGGGCAACAGAGCTAGTAATAGAATGGCCCCTCCTGCTCGTGCAACATGGAGATGGGTTGGAAATAACATAGCAACCCAAGTTCTCACTATGGCTGTGATAATGCACTGGTTTCAGCACCTGTTATAGACTAAAAAGTTAGCCTGAATGGTTATCAGAGAGGATGAAAAAGACTGGGGTCACTCTGGGACCCCACCTGAATCCAGGTGTTGCTACACACTGAGATTGGGATGCAGGAAGAACAATTCTTTTGAGAGACTGAATGTGTACAGTCAGATTTGATCACAGAAAGTTATAAAGACAGAGAAGAGATGCACAAAAATGACACCATCATTACAGTATCAAAGCTGTATTATGCCCTACGGCTGATTCATGTATTTGTAGGAGTCACAGAGAAAGCAAAAAGACACCGAATCCTGACACTCTGAACAAGAACACAGCTCTTGTTTGGTGCAGAATCAATGAGGACGATTTTTTGGTCAAGAGTTTGTCACACAAAAAAATGGAGCCTCATCTTGATGCAGACTTTGAAGACTGTGCTGAAATCCAGAAATACTTCCCTTCCAGAGAGGGAACAGGAAATAAAAACGGTGCATTTGGAAATACATTTCAAAATGAATAATGTTTCAAAGCTTGGATCTGAAACTTTCTACAAGATTAAATTTATTTAACTTAAAAAACTGAAGAGAAGAAAATGAAAGTTTTATTCAATCAATAAAATTATCTCTATATGAGCAATTTCAAGCCCACTTTTGAGCAATCTTATTTTGATGCAGAAAAAAAATATTAAAAAGCAAATAAAAAGTCTTGGATTAATACATACTTATTTAAAAGTATTTTTTAGTTCAGCCACTGATCTAAAAGTCAATGTTTCACTCAGCTCTAGGACCCAAAGAGAACTGTCTCAAGTATTCGCTCAAAGGACTAAACAAAATCACTCATTTAATTAATGTGATTTTCTAAGAAGAGCAGACTCAATACATTTGAGAATACCAATGTCTCTTAAGACAGGAGGTTTCTTCACAAGCTCATCTTAAGAAGATTTCTCTGTACTGCTTTCCTATGCATATGTGTTCCAAGAAACATTTAATGAGCTTCACAGAGTTACTAAAGAAAAAAGTAGTCTAACTACTTACTTTCTAGATCTCTATTGAATTTCTTATTAACATATTAATGCTCTGTTTTCTTAAATTTAACTTTAAAGAAAGCAAAAGAACTTTTCAAATTAAGTCATGAGACAAGAATGTTAACAGCTTTTTTCACTCTACTAATTCGTATACTCATTAAAATTTCTGAGGTTTTTAAGAAGATAGCAATGACAATGTTTCTATTTTTAAAACAAAATCCACTTGACAAACTAAGCTCGCTCTTTGCTGGTTCCCTAGGAATTTTTTATCTGACAGAAATTAAGTCAAACTTGTGTTTTAATCATACAAACGGTTTAAAGCATATACTCGAACAAGAAATCTTTATGGTCTTGTGTCCAGCTATGTGCCCTTCATTGGAAGAGTGGCAGTGATCCTGAAGATGGCTACTGGAATTCAACTGTGTCACCAGTCTCCTGTATGAAATGCTCTGTTTCTCCTGTCCATGCCTTGTTCTCCTCTCCCAACCTTCATATATGAATCTAGTTAAGGAGATCTGTTTGAAGCAGTCCCTGAAGAGCCCTCTTTCTCAATCTACGATGGGAGCATCAACTCTAGTACTTTAGTTTGGATCTGAAGTGGAGTTTTTAAGCCAGTCTTCCAATTCTCTCCACTGACTGAGGTCTGGTTGTGCCACAGCGCTATCTCAGAGCATGAACTGGAAGATGCACTCCAGCTGCAACTGGGCTTTCAATATATGGGACCAGAGTTAAACTAGTCCCAAGTGAAAACAAACAAACAAACAAAATCAGAAATATACCCAGGGTGGAGACCTGTATACACCTACAGGTGTTACCTGGAGACAAGTTGAAGGTTTCACGAAGCAAACAGAAAGAAGTGTTCACTGATAAGCCTAGCTGAACACCACTCTCTCCTGTGACTTTTTCTTCTTGCCTGCACCAGATTTAGCTTGTTCTTAAAAAATTAGTGCCCCTGTGGAATAGGCCAAAACCCTACATCCTCAGAAACATAATTTTGCTTTGTGTTAGCATCAGCTTCTGGGGTTCCTTCGTCTCGCTGTGCTTTGTTTTACCTCTGCCCTAAGTTATCCATTCAGCACATAGTTTCTTTTAGATGTAGATAGAGAAGGCAAATCTATACTGTTTGCCACATTGTTTTTCAGAAGATAGCCACAATCCAACTCATCTACCAGCATTTCTGCTCCTGCCTGTTAGCCCCAGCTTGTACAGCACCTTTCCAATGCCCACATAGGCCTTTTCTTACTTTTTCCTGTGGGTATCTGTGATAGGCTTGCCCTTTTCCTTGCTTCCACTGGCCAAGGAAAACTAAGATGTCTTTCCCAGATGAGGCAGCAATATGAGATTTAGTACAGGCTCACATTAGCTGCTATATTTTTCTTTAAAAATCAAGCTACAAGAAAAAAAGGAATTTCAGAAGGTCAAAGTGGAGAAATAAAAATCTTTCCCTTGTGACACAGGCAGCAGAGTAAAGCACTGTGATCAGAACAGTACTTCTACCACTATCCACCACCATGTGGATATAGTCTCCACAAAGAAACTACATCAGTAGAACAAAGATAACATATGATTTATACAGCTGCAGTGATTTCAAACGATTGCCATAAACTCTGGATTAGTGATCACACTCAGAACTGGTTAAGGGTAGATTTACATGAGGAAAGTTTTACTGGTAAGGATCTGTTCAAACACAGATCCTTACTCCCATCTAGTATAACTAAAGTCATTACGACCAAAGTAAGGGAATCTCTATCAGTGATGAATGTACACATTTGCTAGTTAGGAATAGGAAGTTTGTGGTCGTCTTTTTCAAACTAAACCAGACTAGATTTCTTTGCTTGAACTGAACATTTGTCGAGGTTCAACCCCAGCCAGCAACTAGGCACCACACAGCTGCTCGCTCACTCCCCACCTCCCAGTGGGATAGGGAGGAGAATCAGTAAAAAAAGTAAAACTCATGGGTTGAGGCAAGAATGATTTCATAATTAAAGTAAAATAAAATGTAATACTAACAATAATAACAATAAACTATAATAACAATAATTGTAAGGAAAATGAATATAATAAAATAAAATTTAAAATAAAAATAAATAAAACCTAAGGAAAGACAAGTGATGCACAATGCAATTGCTCACCACACACTGACTGATGCCCAAGCAGCAATCTGCGCCTCCTGGCCAGCCTTCCCCCCAGATTATATACTAGGCATGATGTCATATGGTATGGAACATCCCTTTGGCCAGTTTGGGTCAGCTGTCCTGGCTGTGTCCCCTCTCAACTTCTTGTGCCCCTCCAGCCTTCTTGCTGGCTGGGCATGAGAAGCTGAAAAATCCTTGACTTAGTCTAAACACTACTTAGCAACAACTGAAAACATCAGTGTTATCAACATTCTTCTCACACTAAATCCAAAACACACTGTACCAGCTACTAAGAAGAAAATGAAACTCTATCCCAGCCAAAACCAGGACAACATCCAAAGTCACAATGATCTTAAGAACATAATTTCTACCAAGACTATGAAGCATCTTCTAAAAATCAAGAAACAAGTGCAGCTCTTGAAATGACTTACCAAGTCATCAGTAATGACTAATGAATCAGTGAACTAAATACAGAAAGCTTGATGTAGGTCTCATGTTTCTCGTTTCTCCCCCTCCTTCCTTCTTGTTTTGTTTTGTTTGCACAGTCCACAAGTCGCAAACAGATTTGTCTGCTGAACTGAAGAAATGTGATAAAAAATAGATAGCCCTATGAGTATTCTAGACCTTATCACTATATGCATTTTGTAGCTATCTGCAGTAAGCATCTTCCTCATGATTTTCTTCCTACTTGCTGTTTAGCTGTGCCCTGCCCAACCTTATTTTCTGTCTATTGGCTGCCAACCACTATACTATCTTTTCAGTGTTAAAGACCATGTAGATTAATAAACATGTATTAAAATTTTGTAGGCTCAACTGCCCAGAAATCCCAGTTGGCAGTTTTACAATTGTTTGGTCACTTCAGAAACCACTACAGTCCCTCTCAAAATGTACCTGCACTCTTTGATATTCTAACAAGGACAAAGGATGGTGTAAATAAGACCACCATGGGCATATTTTTTATTTTCTTTTTGTTTCTTCAATAGTTTACACTATTTCCTCTACTTTGATTATTTACCCATGCAATCTTACTTGACAGAAGAGTCCTTGTTTCCAGACTGAATACAGCTGCAGAATGTAGTGACCAGGATGTCCTATGATCAGCCATTTTGGGCAGATAATAAAAACTGAACACATTGGTCTCAATTTCCCTTTGTCTTTTGAGATTAAATTATATGCCCCCAACATCCTCTCAGACTTAGGACAAATATCATCAAACAACATTTTCTTTCAGTGTCCAGATCAAAGAAAACAGAAACAACAACAGAGAATAAATCAGTTTAGGCTAGAAGGGAAGACAGGACTTTAGCTATATGAAGCCCAAGCACAAAATCTGTTGGGGCAGAAGGACCCATAAAGCATTCAGGATCTGGGTTCATATGCACGTGAATAACAACCATACATGAGGAATCTGTATTAAACACCCAGATTCTGACAAAGAAAATCTTTCAGGTCACCATACAAGCTGTTCAATGTAAACCTAATGTCTGTAAAAAAATGTGTTTACACAATACTAAAAATTGAATGTACCTTAAATGCGCTATAGTGCCTTGGTATAGGAAAAAAACAGATGGAGCTTTCTCTAGTCAAACCTCAACTTGAAAGACACAAGCCTTGTAGAGCTGAAGCTTAGTTGGTGGTGCACTTCATGTAAAATATTCTGTCACTTTTAATTTTGTATCTTGTTTACTTTCTGTGTTACAAAAGAACTGGGACTTGTTTTTAGCAGCTCTGATTAAGTTTCTATTGATTTTCGAGATAGGAAATGGAACTTTCAGATTTCCCACATGAATTTAAAGCAAGTCAGATATTAACCTCGAGGTAAAACATCTGCCATGACATTCAAAGAATAGACAAGTACTATCTTACTGAAAACAGCATCTGTGCTCAAAGCTCAGTGCTTGGGATTTGGATTTTGAGAACAATGCAAGCAGTAGGACTGTATTTTTACATGTGTAAAACCACACATAAATACACCCACATTTATTCAAATTTACATTCACTCACGCATTATCGCACATACATGAAAACACCCTTTATATACACCCTTTAACTATTAAAACACTAAAGGCTAAGGTGAGTTAGAGATGATGTCAAGGGGAATTAAGAAGAATGTGACAGCCAATGCAGAGCTGGCAAGAGATTTATTTTTTACATCACTTGTATCTAACCATATAAAGGGTATTTATTATTTTTGAGGATCAATGTCCCCTTTCTCATCCTGTAATAACTGCCAATATGTACATACACTTTGTAGCTTATAACTTTCATTATCAAATATATCACTGCTATAGGTAGTGGTAGACAGTATTTAGTAGACCAACATAAAATAAATATACATAACAATCTGAAATACACACCATATGCAACACCTACTGAGCTGAAAACTATTACCTTCAAACCCTTGGACTGTTTTTACCATCACTGTAGTTTTCTTTAATCTAGTTGTTTGGAGATGTATGTGACATTGGGGAATATTTCCAGACTATGCACGTTTGGGAAAATTCTGAAAACAAAACCCATCCAAAATGAAATAAAAAATAGACAAAAGGAAAAAAAAAAAAGAGAGGGAGAAAAAAATATCATTTTTAGAGATGGAGCTGAAACATTCTAGTTCTTTTCTATCTTGTGAAACATCCATGACTCTTACAACTTGCTGGTGTTTAAAATGTATACCTGTCTAACAAAGCTAGAGTGTGCCAACTATTTTATCCAACAGACAAGTAAAGGGAACATTTTCAGTTATATTTATGGACTTAAACAAGTAAATTATGCCTACTGTATTATTATTACAAGAGTGATCCCATTGAGCTTCACATCTGACTGGAGACAAAACACTGAACCTTCCTATCAATGCCCTTGGCAATAGGAGGACTACTCTGCAGCTGGTTAAACTCTGGTCAATATGCTCAGTCCTATTAAAAAGACAGTTGGTCAATGCATTCAAACACCCTTGTAAAACAGCTTTGATCAACAGAGTAGAACACCTTTGAAATGCATAAAGAAAAAAAAAAGCCTTTATAAATGACTTAATCTTCCAGTGCTGAATGTTAATATTAAAGCTGTCACCAAAAAGATGGTAAGTTAAAGGATGTTTGAGGGATTTTAGGAAATGCTCTAATCCAAGAAAATCAGCTTCCCAAGGGATCAAAACATTAAACAGAAGTTGGAAAATAGAAAACTTCTCAATTAATTTGCATGAACCTGAATTCTAAACTTAAACACAACTATTGTAGACCAGGTAAATCATCTTGTAGAAGGCCTTTTAAATGGCACTTTTGGAAACATGAAAGCATACCTGTATTAAACTGTCAAGTTGCATTTAATAACAGCTGACCCAGGCATCTAGCCATGAAAGATAACAAAGGTCAAAGCTTTATGAGCAGGTTAAAATAAACAAATAAAAATAAAGAATGTTTAGCATCTGTTATTATTGCCTGTAAGTTTGCATTATGACCATATTCTGCATATCAATAAAAAGTGTAAAAACTTATAAGACATTTTTACAATTCCAAACTGTTGTTACTTTTGATGGAAAACTGAAACCGTGCTGTCATTTTCCGTAGCAGTGATTCAGGAAGCCACAGGTTTTTCTGGTTCAATACAAGGCACACTCTTGTGCCCCAGATTTTCAGAAAAGGATGAAACTATACTGAAAATCAGACCTCATACCACCGATTTAACTAAATGTGCTTTTTCACAGCAGACTACAGATGTTAAAAAGATTTTGTGTGTGCGTGTGTGTGAAAGATTGTGTAGATAATGCAGAATACATAATGAAAAGGTAATAAATAGCATGAAAAATGGCACTGCTAATTTCCATATGTGCACCTGCAAGATAACAAGTTAGATAATTTGCGTGGGAGCAGTAACACTACTCCAAACACCATGTTTGTGGGACTGTACTTCCCAAATGACCCAGCCATTAAACCAGTTGGCTGAAATGAAGCACTTAATTTTGAAAAAAAATTACAAAAGTATTGTGGAAAATTCTCTAATACATTTCTATTACTACTAAATTATTTGTGAGAAAGGAACTCAAACTTGGAACTAAATTTTTCCTTTTTCATATCAACACATTACAATTTTAATTGCTGATTGCCTCTGTAAAGATTGCAAAGGAACTGTAGCAAGACTAGAGATCTTCTTATGCAGCAAAAATATTTTAGGAAAGGTGGTTTCTACCTGAACAGCTTTGGGTTGTTGACATTTATAGAAAAAAATTCTACATATTTCCATTTGTATACCTAACAGAAATCAGTCTTTCAGCAATGAAAGTCAGTCATTTTGCATTTCTAAGGATTGGCAACTCCTCTGAATTAGCCAAAAAAGGCAATCAGAATTTTTCCCTCTACAATGGAAGACGATCCTTGGATTATACCCTATACGTCTACAGAAATGTATAGAACATTACCACGCCACATATTCACATTATGCAGGAGCCATATATTTAACAAATAATATATTGACCCAGTCACAGGTAATCCACGATCTTTTTGTGAAGGTAATTAAAGATGAAACCATCACCTGTTCCTTCAGCTGTTTTTTGTTAGCAGTGTCTAGTTCTACCTATAGGACTGTCTTACTACCGTCTTTCTCCAGCCGCCATGAAACATTCCCACTGGCTTTTCACATATGCACTAGAAACACATGAGGCTTCGGAATAGGGAGTTAGGTTTACTAGTTATTACCAGGATCTACTGAAACTGAATAAATACAGTCAAAAGAAAAAAAAAAAAAAAGAATGCTGGTTTAAATCTTCAAATGAATTAGACTTAGCCACATTTGAATTGCACATCTGAACAGCCCATTTATAGTCACTTCTCGTGAGCATTCAGTTTACAGGCACAGATGTTCAGGGAAAATACATTTTAATCTCAGGATGAGATCATTTAAATATAGCCTTCTGTAAACATTCATACCAGCCACAGAACCTAAGAAAAACACCAATCAAATTATATGACTAATCATTTTTAAGTTGTGCACAGATACGTATTTGAATTTCAGATGCCAATCTGAAAGAAGTGCCTCAAAGCTTTAAGGAACATTCAAGAAAGGGGCTATGTGTTCATGGAAACTTTATTAATGGCAAAAGAGATACCCATCTTCACATGAATGGCTCAAACCAGATTATTAAAACAATTTGAAAAAAATATTTAGAAAAAACTGTCCTTAATGGACAGTTTTATGGAATGGACAGTTTTATGGCATTTTTGGTGCGAATACAGTACTTCGATGTTAGATAATGTTTCTATAAAATGCAGAGATTCAAACACTAATGAATGAAAATTTACAAAGAAATTACTTGATCTGAATGAAGATTAAGAATTGGATCCACTGGAAATACATCTTCCACAACTGTTCTTCACGCTGGAGTGATTCAGATCCTTTGACTTTCTAGTCTAATGAATCTCACTGAAATCTAGTAGTTGACAACTAACCCTTTTCAACAAAGAATTTCCTACAGAATTATCCTTTTCAAGGTAGCTCCCCTGTTCTCTTGTTCTCAGCGGGCTGAGGTTACGGGTGTCTGCAGTTAAAAAGTGCCGTTTCAGAACTGCTACCACTTCCTCTTTCTCCACTGGGAGTGCAGCCAAACTACTCTGAGACCACTGTCTTCCCCATGTACTGTCAGACTTAAATCTGTAGGACACACTGGAGTCATTTTAGATAAATGTCAAAAAGAGACAGAAGGCATAAAAGTAGAAAGAGGACAGCAGCATTCCTTTGCAGAAACTATTTTCCATGACAGATGACAAATATTTATTTCAAGTGTAAGTTGGAAAATATTTTTAAAAGATCAGCATAAAAAGTAAAGTGTATTTTGAAGAAAAAGCATATTACAATATAAACCAGGGAGAAATAAAGAAATATATTTCTATCTACATGGAAGGTAATTTAGGTGCTTTCTTGAAACCTTACTCTGAATACAAAGCCACACGAGCAATACTCAGTTCATTTGCCTTTTCTTTCATTTTGTAAACAGGCACAACCTTAACACGTGAGGGTATTGTTAAGCCTAAGGTTTGGAAAGTGTTTTGTGATCTTCAAATTGTGAGCTCCAGAAGTGGTAAAACCACTGTTATTATTTTACCTTGACTTCACAAAAGATTAAAATGCGCTATCATACAACGTAGATCATTACATTAATTAGACGGAGGTTTAATTCTGATCAAAGCTAATTTTAACCATGGACTTTTGTACACTCTTCCAACATCTTCTGACAACTTACTTTCACTGAATATGGTAGTATTCCAAGGACTATATATATGGAAGATACTTCTTGTGTTGTTAATCAAGTGTATAGGAGAAAGTGCTCAAATACTGGGACACATTCAACTTGTTCAAATCAGTGTAACTACTGGCACTATGCAAATTTCCATCCCAGGTATCATACTGTGTTTCTAAAGTACTTTACCAACATATGACATGGAGGAGTGCTAGGGCCATATATACTCGGGACAAACTCTAAATCAGTAGAGGTATGAAGCAGCAAGTTAATACAAAGTTATCTTCCAATCTCTTTTTGTTGGTTTGCAAAGCTCAAGGTTACTTGATTAATCGATCAGGTACTATAGCCTTCCCCAAAGAATGAACAAGATGTCTCTACTGAAAAATCAATAAAGTGAAATAAGGATATTACTAAGGGAAGCCAAGAATTTAGTCTTAATTCCATAAGGAATAATTTAGGCTTATTTTTCTAAATAGTCCCACCCTGAATTAACAAAACCAAAATACTTGGTGAAATAAGAAATCTTTTCCTGCTGCCTATGGCTCATCTTTGGCATTCACTTTCCCAGATATACATATAGTAATTGAAGCTTCAGAAAAAGCTGAGACATGTTCTAAAGTCCTATGTATGAATAAGAAAAAATACACTGGATTTTGTTGCTTTAGTTCTTCCCAGAATGCCGTTATTTAATTTCATGCAAAGGAGGCATAAAGCACTCTGTTCTTAATTAGTTCTTGATACAGCTTATCTGCTTTTATGAGGGTTTGTCAGCACAGCATGAATCAGAATCATAGGAGACGACTACTTAGCTTGAGTTTATGCATGATTTGTCTTTAAAAACAGATTGGCTTGAATTGTTGGATCGCAGAGTAATTGCAGACACTATTGACTTTATCTATGTAACAGGTCAAATGTGATTGGGATGCTCCCTTTTCAAGTGCAGTATTTATCATTGGGATGACAAAGCTTCACATGTATTTAAGACCATAAATGGTACACATTTGCAGGGATTTATGTTAGTAAGTTTGGAAGTCATTTATCAGTTGAAAAACAGAAATGGCAATCAAATACAAATGAGGAAAAAATACCAAATGAGCTTCCACTGCTATATTATTTTGTGGATTATAGATACTGCTAGCAGTAATCTCAAACTCCCAAAGTGCTTTTTAAAAGCATGATTAACTCTCACAGCAGCCTTGTGGAGAAAGTAAATATTATCCAAACATTTTGCAGGTGAGGCTGCTGCCGTACCAGAAGGCAAACCGGCTTGCCTCAACTAGTGCGACAGGCTGTTTGATAATGCAAGAGGAGAGTATGTGGGTGTCACACATGGCGAGCGTGCTCACTCAGGATGGCTCTACTTCTTTTCTTAGTTTCTGCACTGCCCACAGACCTTTGCATAGGATGCTCTGCTAAGGGGTACGCTCAGCACTCAGACAGCTGAGGATCAAGAAGGGGCTAAGGAGTTTTACAAGATTATCTTTGCCTGCCTTAGGTGTGCTGTTTTTCTTTGGCCACTAACCAGCATCTGGACTAGAAAGTTTCATGCTGCGAAGCACCTGCTGTTCTGGGAAGGGAGGAGAATGTCGAGTTGCCTCCCTCGTGCTAAGAAAGCACAACCAGTCTGCACCTCAGTCATCTACTTCAGCATTACATCATTAGCTTAGGCATTTTGCCTGCTGTTGCACAGGCTAACAGGATCTGCCTAGGATAAGAAAACATTTTGCCTATTATTTGTATACCTAATCGAAACAAATTGAAGGAAAAATAGTTTTCCATTTATATTGCCCCTGCAATATTTTGTAAACTGTAACCATACATAGGTTTTTGGAATATTGCAGTAATGGGAAAGGCATTTCTCTTTTGAGGGTTATGGTTTCTTCCCAGGGAATCCTAAAATGCTCTACATTCATGGGCAAGATCCTGCAAGTGCTGGGCATGAAGAATTCCCTGCGGCTCCAGTAGGAGTTCTGCTTGAGAGGTTTTGAAGCTTTTAACAATATTAGACTGTAACAGCCCCCTGAGGAGTTTGTGAACATACCAGCCGATACGGAGCACAGCAAACCACTACTCTTCCAAAATGTGTCACAGGATCTTTTATGCACACAGAGTAGCCAGATTATTTGAGAATGAGTCAAACTATAGACATGCACAACCATCGCTGCATGCTGAACCCCAGCAATTCCACTGCCGTACAGCATAAGCTCTGCCACACAAGGATGTGTGTCATTATGTTCTTTGTCCCACACAATATGATGGGGACATGAAATTTGGGGTGCTGCTAAGTGCCACTGCTTTTAAAATAAGAAATTAAAGAGTAATCCTAACATTTAAGTAGGGTAAAACTCTTTAAATCCAAAACTTTGGCATAAGCCTGAGGCACACCTGCACAGCCATGAAGTGAGTGAGACCAGTTCCAAACTTCAGGGTGGGTACATACTGTGTTTCACAAAATACTGTCTTAAGTTTGAATTTTGATATCTTATTTCAGACAGCAAATATTGCTTTAATTTAAGCTCTACAATGCTGCATATAATTATTACTTTAGTTAGCTCTGTGTTGTCAAGCACAGTATGAGACTGCACAGAAAAAGACAGTGTCATGTGGAAAATAGGACGCTGTTATGTAATTTTGATTTAATAATAATACATTATAGTCCTATTTGTTACGCAATTAATGGTTGTATAAACATGGAAGTACAGGACAGATTAACTTAACTTGCATGAGCAACTTCCATTATGACATTTTCTAACTTACACTGCGTGATTTTGTAAACCAAATAATTTTCTTTAGATTTTATTTATGTGCTTATGAAATGTAATATGGCAAAAAAAGTATGAGATAGTTAAATTTTCTGAGGATGAAAGAATATCTTGTCTTTTAATTATGGAAAACTTTAAATTTGCTATAGTAGAAATTAAAATTGGAATACTAGAAAATGGGTTTTGTTTTTATTACTAATTCTCTTGCTAATATTATTATTTGTACTTTTGGGGTTTTTCTCTCCTTCATCTACAAAACAATCAGATTCATAAAATGCTGACAAACAAGAGAAAAGACACTGAACACAAACCTTCAAGAAGACTCCCCCCCATTTTCCTTTGGAACTCTATAAAAGTCGGGGAGAGGAAGATGAAGAGAGTAACTTTCTCCTGAGTTGCTCAGTGTAGTTTTGCAACAAATGCAGCTGGTGTGCTGCATTTCAGCACTGAGTAGATGTTACACCAATTGTCATTTCCAGTTAGTGGAGAACACTGAATGTGGTACACCTGTCCTTTTCAGCAAGAGCCAATCCCGAACATTAAGGACCCTCACATTGTTGTCCATAATCAGTTATGTGTTTGCTGATGATCACATCTTCAAATAGAGGACACTGTTAAATTATTTTTTTCCCATCAAGATCAAGCACCTTTTTGCAAGAGCTTGTTACTAACAGGCATTTGGCACGAAATCCACAAGGTCATCTGTAATAGAAAAATAATGGAGTAATTTGAAAGCTGAAGCTCAAACATTTGCTTGTAAAAGGTATGGCCAATTGTCAACTTTGTATGTTTGAGATAAGGTACCTATTCTGATAACTTAGATTCTCCAAATTGCACATGAGCACCTAAACTGGAAAAAGTGGCATTTCCATTGGGAAGCTCACACAGAGAACTGGCTGCCCTTGCCTAGGCTCAGCCATCTTGCTTGTCAGGGCAATATTTTGATAACTACCTTCTACATTGAAGGAATCTGCCAGAATTTACAATGTACTCTCCTGTTTCTGAAATTAATGCTCATTTCAATGGAATCATTGCCTAACAGTAAAGAAAGAGCCTACACTGCTGTAACATGTTGCTATGCTGGGATGCACAAAGAAATTACTGTTTTTCAAAGATATAGTGGCAGCAACTTTGAAAAATCACATATATTTCAAACTGATACAGGTTTGGGGGTTTGAGCACTGATCAGATTAACTTTCTATTTAGTCCATCTTGTATCATCCTTCTAACTTCTTAACTACCAGAGAGCAACTACATGAAACAAGGCACAATTCTGTCTTTGCTGACTATTGTCTGAATGGCTTGTATTTGTTACTAATATACAGTCTGGCTCATGGCATTAGTATTTTGTCACATTTAGCTGCAAATATGCAAATTTGTATGGGCATGGAGTTCTTAGCAGTTTGCTCTAATTTGGTCCACATAATGATGAAAAATCCCTGCAAATTTCTATACTCATATATAGCTTATGTCACAACCTGCACGAAACACACATTTTTGTAAAACACATAAAACTGGTTAATAAAGCTAAAGCAAAACAGCTTTCTAATTATATAGCATATCTATTTGAAAAGTTATCTATTTGTTGAAAGAGCAATGTTAAAAATAGTTCTTAGTTTCCCCTAGGAAGAGAAAGATAGCAATGAACTGAAGTTACAATTTAGAAAGGATGATTTTTTAAAAAACAGAAGAGGAGGGAAAAGTTATGGTGTAAGATGGATTTAACCACTGAGGCTTGATGCTACAATGCATAAATTCATTTGTTCCATGATAAAGAAGGAATCTGGTTATGTGTATTTCTAAAATAACTGGGTAAAAGAACTCATTCAGTGTAGCCAATGAGAGTTTTTCCATCAACTTACAGAGTCAAGATTTCACCAGTTGTCTCTACAACTGGGTATGTAGCCTATGTAATGCCTGTCCTTTCTAGGCAAAAATATTTGAAGTATTTCATTCATGGTATGCCAGCTTGTCACATATCTGCCACAGATGTAGGAAGCACATATATTATCTACATTTTTAGCATTTAAATTGTGCAAGTACTGCTACTGTCAAACTTTGACTGTGGAATGAAATGTAGGAAGACAAACAACATACCTTCTATTTTCCCTGATGACAAACTGCAAGGAAATACACACTACAAAATAGACTACAGATTAAAATACTACATTATTAAAATATTTGACACACGTTATTAAAACATTTGAGTCGTTATTCAAATAGTTAATGATGACTGCTGACCCACACTAAACTTCCATGGCTTTTATCAACTGGCCTTTCTAGTGGTATCACATAATGTTCCTTCAATGTGGCAATAAGAATACAGTAATTTAGTATCATGACAGCCTTCTCTGCATTTACTGGCCTTTCATGGTTGTTATTCTTTAACTCAGTTAAAATTCTCACTGCTTTAGTAATATACATAGAAAATTTACTTATAAACACCTATATGAGGAGAAGAAAACTAACCATCAGCCAAATGAAAACTGTGTAATGCCAAGCACATTACAACTGATCCCCATGTTCTATGCAGTCGGGTGCTCCTTACAGCCAGAATTAAAATATTTTTGCATAGACACCACTTTGTGGTGAACTGGTGGTAACAGCATTTTCCTATTCCTGTCATGATCAAGCCTCTTGTTAAAGTCTGGAAGCTGCCTAAATTATTCCAAGGAATACAGGAAAATTCTGATGATGTCCTTCTTGAGGAAGAACAGAAAATAACACAGTAACTCAAGTGACTGCATATATGTTATTTTATATATTTCTATCTATATATAACATGTAGACGTTATCAATGTACTTGAGTCTGCAGTGTACACACACTCCTCTTTTGATCCACAGGAATTCCATCTGTCTCTTGTATGGTTGTCAACAACTCTTCCACTGTGTTTTAAAGTGGTTTGTTCACAGGACTGATAGTTAGACCATCTGGCTAAACCTTCTTCTTCAATTCTTTTCTCTATGTTCCAGCTTTCTTCTAAAATTAGACTCCTTTTTGGCTGCTTCATCTACTTTGATTACAAATCAGTATTTAGTATTACAGTCGTGGTTCTGCTGTTAGCTATGGCCTAAGAACATCAATAAGAGGAAAAGTAATAGAAATGCACTGTAGGTCAGGTTCCCCGTTGGAAGCCTCCTGAGGAAAGTTATTCTTTTCTCATGCACCACAGAGCCTAACCCTTTGCTGCTTTCCATAGCCTGTACCAGAGGTTTCTGTGCTCTAGTTCCTGACATTCAATTTAGACATCAAACATATTGTATTATCTTCTTTTGCAAGCTGAAGAACGTCACATGTGAAAGGTCCAGATTCAGCTGTCATTTGGTAACACATGATTATACAGGACTTGAGCTAAGAGTTTTGTGAAGGACTAACTCTGATCAAATATACAAGAGGTACAAAGGTAAGAAGCCTTCTCTTGCACATGAAAAAGTTAATTGAGGAAATCCAGAATTTAATTTGTGCAATGTCATATGGCCTAATTTTCTGATGCTACTTAAGCGAAAACTGAAACCCAGAAAGCAGTCCATATTATCAAGTTAGTTGGGAAAATTTTAAATAATACACTTATTTTAGAGTAAGAGGGTTTTGCTGCTGGGAGCCATCCCTTATTATTGCTAAAATGTCCTTTGTTGTACACGAATAAACTCTATGTAAACACATCATTAATACTGACACAACTTAGGTCGTCTACATTTTTCTTTCAACATACTGTAAGTTTCCATCTAGAACACGGCATGAAGAAAAATGAAAGCTTTGTGCAGTATAATAAACATTTCCATAGAAGTCTATATAGTATTTCTGCTTTACATCATGTTTCATTTATCAACCTGAATTAGGCTTTTGAAAGAGAGGGAAATACAGCTTTGCAGTTCAGTACCTTTTCTAGTCTTTTCTTGCAATAACAAAATTGCTTAATGTCATTTCAAGTTCATCCTGTTTCATACACACATGTACGCAGAGCTATGGGTAATTCACTTACACAGTTCAACATCTCCTTTGTCACAGATGGTAAATGTGCAGATTTTTCCCTCAAGGAAAGAAACTCTGTTATAAAATAATTGTATATTCTGTTCATTTTTTTTTCCTTCACTGATGCTCTTGTATTGTTATTATACCCTGTCAGGCTGGTAATTAGCATTCAGGCTCCATCTGACACAAACGCAGCTCTCAATCCTCCTTAAAAAGCCCTTAGGACACACACGATAAGTAAAATAATGTGAGCCACTGAAGGGGGAAAAGTACTAAAAAAATTTAAAAAAAAGAAAGAAAAAGAAAGAATGAATAAAAAACATGAGACAGTGAATAACCACAGACTGCTTTTGTCATGCAGTCAATGCACGGCTCTTGTTCAGTGAACTGCATGAAGCTAATCCTACTGTGTGGAATAAGCTTTCAGAATGCTGTCTTCCTGCGGTTCTCCTTTGCTTTTCCTACACAAAGTCTCACCTTTCTCCCAAACTTCTAAGACACCCAGTGTACCTGGGTTTCCCTCTTTTACTCACAGTGATTGCCCCTCCTCCTTTCTCAGGTCTCTCCAGTGAATAAACATTTCTTCTTTCAGATCTGTCATCATTTTTTGAACACTCTGTCACATGTGATATTTAAAGTATCATATTGTTCTGAACTATTCTAACTGGATTATATCATTCTTGGTAAGATGATGAAGTTACCTTAGAGCTATGTACACATACCAGAATTCCTCCAATATTCAGTGACAATGCTGTCACTGGAAATAAAAAGAAACAGAATTTTTCTTACAGTTCATACAAGATCCTTACAAGATTGGTGTGAACACAGATTTGGTCTAGCCCAGAAATTCTGTAAGACTAGTAGCATCACATAGTTAATTTTTTGCTGAAGCTTTACCCTCACACACACTTGTGCTTTCACATAAGTCAGGCGGGATGTGCTGAAGACAGACTGGCGTAGCACTCACACTGTGTCACCAACCCTTCTCATCAGAGATGATGAGCCAGAGTTTTCTGCCTTCACACACACAGAGCAATGGGAGAGACAGAGTAGTAACTCTTACTGAAACTGGTGGTTTAATATCATACCAGCATCCTAAAGTTACTACGGAAATGACAACAAAAAGAGGCTTGCACCTTGATAACAAATTAGTATGAAAGATTACTAGGCCAGAGACCTCAGAAGTCTGATGGCTCTCAGCAGTCATGCAACAAGGTAGAGTGTCAGCGATCTCATAGAAGTCTGTGGCTTGACATAAACCCTGAATACTAGAATTTTTAATTTTGTGATGTCAAAAAAAGGTGTGTCCCAATACTGGCACAGGAAATTTCTGCTTTGATATCAGGCCAGCAGTTTAACGAGTCTGAACACTGACCTCAAATCTGTCTACTGGCTTAAGACTAGCAAGGAAGAGATGTTCAGCCGGTAGCATCACAGCATGTTTCGGCCTAGACATGAAGTCAATGACTACAGAAGACTGTCAGAACATGCAGAAAGGTAGGTAAGGTTGGAGTGCTGTGCCATGGAGCTCACAGCTGCACTGCTTCCACTCCACCCACTGTGCTAAAGCTGAGCAGCTACTGAACACACAGAAAGTTAAGTATCAAACACAGTATGAGGGTCTCAGATATGACATCTTCATACAAAAGCTACTGAATTGTTAGCAGAGTTGTGTGCCTTAAAATAAGAACACCAAATTTACGCTAATATTAATTAATGCTCTGGCCTGGCACTATATGCCTTGACATCAATCTTAGATCTAGAAAAACTCACTCGGTTCACAGAAAGCGTGTGAGAGAGAGATCTGTTCAGATCTGTTCAAAGGTGTTGAGTAAGAAGTCCCTGGAGATCTTTATTTGTACATTAGATCCCCACAGCCAAGGTAACACTGCAAGTGTAAGCGTAGCATGATTCATGCTTTATTTCACTGCACAGACACCCTGTCTGAGGCCTCCGACCAGATATTTGTCCACAGGTGGGAGAAAATCAATTGATATAAACCATTGCTAATCAAATGTAATTTCTAGTTGTAAAATGCAGTCTTAGAATGATTCTAGTATTTAAGAAATTTTGGATGAGAAGAGATATCTCATTCAGAGTGAATCCTATGAAAGTGAGATAAGTATGGGGATGACTACATCAGCCAATTCTGAGCACACCCAGCTGTAAGCTGCACTATTTTCATGTGTTTAATGGAGTCCTGTGTATTTTCCCTTATTAACTGACTTGGATGCTGTGTGAAACACTACACCTGTAACATTCAAATTTCTAACACAATCAGCATCTGAAATAAGCAGCATCATTCTGAGAAAACAAACAATACAGTCAGCTGAAAATGCTGCCTTAGTCCTGTATAAAAACAGTGGAAGAATAACGTTCAACTCCTTTCTGTTTCTGCATGTCACAGACCTAGAAGCTTTTAGGATTATTTTGATAATTCAGAGTGCTTTCTCCTCTCATATGAATAACTTCATCTTTCACTAGGTAAACCAAGGAGAAGGATTAGGGATTCTGTTAGTCTGGGATTTATGGCTACAATGGTTTTAAACACATGAAAATCATCTGCTCCAGCACCCAAGAAGGAACTATTACATGCCCGAATCAGGAAAAAAACATCAGTGGTAGATTTTCTGAGTTTTGCAGTAGAAGCAAAGCTGTGCCTCCTCCTGACCTCTAACTTCAACCTCTGTACAATGTTTATTTATTAGCAAGTTAATAAACTGACCTTCAGAACACATTTCTGCAGTATCTGCTCACATGTTCATACTTTTCATATAGCAGAATTCCCTTTTCCTGGGATCTCAAAAGTCCAGAGATCCACAAGGGGGACCTGCGGGAAGGACTGAGAGGGATGAATATTCAGACTCGACATGCTACTCAGCCCGGAGGCCGTATGGCTCTCAGTTGCCAATGTGTAATTTTAGGTGGCAATATATCACAACATCAGGCAATATCTCAATGACATTTCATCTCCGTGCTTTGCCCACAGTTCACATTATGGACAGGAACCATTTTTCACAGAAGGTGTATACTGTATAAATAATAAGATATATATGCATCTGAGTATGAAGAAGTTAAGTTGTGCTGGGGAACTGGCTGGACAGTACAGCACAAATCTTTTCTGTAAATGGCACTGGCTTTCTAGCATTCTCCTACCAACTTTGGGGCTGATCCTAAACAGCCTCTGGAGAAGCAAGGGGAGGAAACTACAATGACGATGCTGTCCCCTCCAAAGTCACAACATTTGATGGAGAAAAATTCCTGGGATGCCCTCTCTTTTAGTTCTTGTGTGGATTTCTTGGAGGAGTGGATGGTTAGGCTCTGAACTAGCAGTAGTCTCAGTATACCAAAATGCCTAGTTCTTCGCTATTTTAAATCTTACTTTCCCTTTCTGAACTTCTCTGAGAAATAATTTAAATTATATATTTAACATCCACCTATCTTTCCATCTTTAAAGTTCTGCAAGATGAATGGATAGAAATTTCCAACTACTAAAAGTAAGAATCCGTATCACACATTTCCCATATTTGATTGTGCTTTTTTTGTCATCTATTTGAAAAAGCAGATCTACATAATATCACATTTCTCTGGACACTGCGCTGACCTGTGTAAAACAACCTACCAGAAAGTAATCTTCTTTCATGAAACACCAATTTTTCTGATGCCTTCAAGGCAAAAGATGTAGGCATCCCAATTCTCCACGTAGCAAGAGAAGATTATCTTCATAGATTTATTAAGGGAATAAATACAACTTTGCTAACTGATCACTTCCATTCATTCTGATGGCAACATGTTGCTCCTCCAGCAATTAATAAAACAACCATACCCCATACCAGGGAAAAATGCTGACCATACTAGAATAAGTGAGCCAATACATTGTCCAAGCATATAAATACATTAAGTGACAGCATAATTAATCCTCAGTAAATAATCAATGAGGAACAGTAAGGTCTTGTGAAAAATTGAAGACACCAGAATGAGACTGAATTTTCTCTGAGCTAAAATGTGGAGTCACTAGTCAATGAATCCTCCCTCAGGAGACTGTAACAAATACAAAGAACCAGCTCAAGGAGAGCCAGAGTTGTAAATTGAGAGCTATAAAAAAATAATAATATAACGATTGTGCCAGCATGTTTATAATTTATAGGCTGGAGTTACAGGTGAGGAATAGGGGTTAGCAGTCTGTTATAATCTGAACTTGAGTCAGTAAAGCACTGCAGAACCACTAAATCACCACTTCTCTCATTGCATGTAGTTTAAAAACATATAATAAAACTATCAGACAAAGCCACTTTCTTTTAGGGCTTGAAGCTGGAGCTGTGGATACCAATCTGTTCAAAGTTAGAGCGCTACTAGGGGAGTCCAGTAAAGGGAAGCTCTTAATTTTTGTTACAGTCTTTTTTGCTTCGCACTGGGCACTTGCCACGAAAGTACAAAAAGCACAGGGGTCTTTGTGTCATAATTGAGGCAGGCAAGAAAATAAGAGTTCCATTTCACATTAAATTTTAGTGTTCTCAAATTTCATTTCATTTTGATAATCTAATTCAAGGTACCGAAAAAAGTTCGAGCATGTATTTAAATAGACTGAAACTGGAGCCTTTAATCCTATGCAGTGCTGAGTAACTCTAAGTTTCAAATTTCCTTCTCCCAGTGGGTGTTGAGGTCAGCACTTACTGCCGAGCAAATTGGAGTCTAGCAGGACTCTGTTCTTTGTAAATAGGGGAGGCTGCCTCCTCGTGCTCTGCTGGGACTGAGCAGCTGTTCCAAAAGGGATTATATCAAGGTTTTGGGGTGTTTCTTGGAAGTGACTTCCCCTTAGAGAAAACTGAATTAAATGGAGCAAGTCCGCATGCATTTGCTAATAACTGGACAGATAGCAGTATACCACTTTTTTTTCAGTCATTCCTCTTCCAAAGTTTCCCATGATTCCCATGAACAGAGCAGTCATTGATGCCAATCAATCTTGTTACCTCCTTTACAATGTATAGGAAGGTACTGGAGCACAGTATGTAAAGACGGACCTATATCCATTCACTTTCTCTTAATGACAAAGTATAGCTATAAATACTTAAAAAAAACTTTTAAGCAACGTTCAAGATACTGCCTGTTTATCTGACACAATCACCATTTGAGCTGCAACTCATCTTCCCTTACAACCGATATACTGTACTCCTCAGCCATCGTGATCTGAATTTAACTGATCTGAACTTTGAAATACGAATTGGCATTCAGTATTCTTCGCCTGTGAAAGGATATGAAAAATTTTCCTGATCAAATTACTTTTCTGCATGCTGTATCTTTCATTTAAATCCCAACAATTTTCTACATGCATTTTTCATTGTTAAAACACTCCCATGGAGGATAGTTGCAGCATTAATGGTAGCTAAAAATAACTACTGGAAAAAAAAAAAAATCTGGAAACTAAAGTAGATCAGTAATGCAATGAAACTGGTAACTAGTAAGAGTGCAGCCTATCTTTTACACTGAACGAATCCAGTGGTATGGTTTTCTTTCTACATTTAGAGCCCTTTCTTTGAAACAAGCCTAACAAACACACTGACAGTTGTGTGACAGACAGAAAACCTACCAGGCAAGCTCACAAGCTGTATCTTTGTGGGGGCTTGACAGTAATTTGACTTTCTGTGTTACTAACTGAGCAAGTAAACAAAATCAAAATTAGTAGTCCTCTGTTCTCACATTGTTCAGTAAAAATGTTTCTCTTAGACTCAGCTATCCACCAGTCAGTGAAGCCTCAAGATAGTGTTAAACACTTATTCTGATCCGTCATAGGTTCCTGGGTATTGTGAGAGAGAGAAATTGGGTGAAGTGAGGCAGTGACGTATCTGGAGACAAGGATTAACACTGATTTACCCAGACATCTTTAAAGAAACACCATTTTACACAGGGACTTGTCCCTAGTACCAAAGGGCTTTTAGCATCTTGGAATACCTGGTATTGGAAGAAATGTATAATTGTTTGATGAATAACTTCTGACCTTCTCAAGACAAAGGTTAACTTTCCATAGCTTCAGCGTAGCGAATTGAAGGTTGAAAATGAGAGCTATAGGATAACAGGAAAGCTCCCATGTGCTGAAGAGATATAATGCTCCCCTTATTCCAGAGTAAATACATTAAAAAAAAAAAAAACAACCAACAAAAACCAAACCACAGATGACCCATACTGAGGTAATTTTTTAGAGTTAGGATTCACTGTTGAGTTATCAGCAATCCAGCATCTTAGGAGAACCCTCACATACTGCAGGAGAGAAACAGTGAGCCAGAAAGAAAGGCTCCCAGTCCACGTAATCCCTGGGCTCATCTCACTTGCAGCATGCTGTGATCAAATGAAACTGCTCTGCTGGCAAGTGTGTGATGCATTTAAAATCTACTTCCGTGGTTTACATTGAGCTGTAAACTGGGTTTAAGATAGCTAACCTAGGGCCAGAGTAGCACAGAGGTCAGCACACGCTGAAAAGCCCACACTGGAAGCACTTGCTGTTTTGAGATTCCTGCCAGCAAGACAGCATAAAGCTTCTGCAACTGCAGTTGCAAAAGTGCAGAAAGCCTTATAAGTACTTCAGGAAGGAAAGTAGAAGTCGAGTACAACTCTGTAAGAGAGACACTTTTTTGAGCAGCCTACTTTTATCTCGAGGGAATTTAGCATTTCTGTAGACCACAGCTATTGTAGGGTCATCTCAGGTAGAAAGGTCCAAGCCCTCTCAACTCTCCCCGTCAGAAGCAACACTTCCAACTTTCTTAGAAAACCAAAACACAGTGAGTGCAGAACATAAGGCTGCCATGTGAACTCCATGATACACGTCAGGTTAACAAACTACCTGGTACATTATCCACAAGCTTCCATATCTGAATGGATTCACTGTACACTAACTGCTGCAGGCAAATCTGGGTCTGACAAAAGCATGGAGAAAAGAATAAGCACGTGCACAATTTTAAGTATGCTTTATGCTATAATGGACATGCTATTTAGGAGAAAAACTGCCTGCAATATATGGTGTTGTGGGTTTTTTTACTTTGTGAAAAAATGGATGTGAAGTACTTATTTCACTTGACATATTATTAAGCATACATAAATGCTTTATTTCCAAGCTGTCTTTATTTATTTAGCTATTTCAAACTTTATTTTTGAAACTATCACTGCTTCTTTACATGTTCTCAGCTTGGGTAACTGCAAATATGGAATATCTTTAAGATGCAGTTGTTTGAAAATGTTGCCTACAAAGGAAGTAGATTTAAGGAAAGAAATTATGTGCGTCTCAGAAGTGGGAATGAGGTGATGCTATACAGAGTTGCTCCACCACAACCTTGAAACCTTTCAGAATTCAAAATCAAGTCCCACAGATGCCTCTCTTATGGGGACGTCAACTTCTCAGGAGGCTTCAGGCTTGTGATAGGAAACTCTTCACCTGTATGCCAGAGCCAAAGCCACAGCTGTGCTTTAGCAGTGTAAATCCACAGACTTGGGTCAAATTCAGGATAATTTACATCACCTAAGGGATCTGGTGTATCTTGAGCAGATTGCTTTGTTTTCTCCAGGAGAAAAATAGATATTTGACCTGTATGCATATTTGTATATGACTTTCCATTTGTCAATATTTAGATCTTTTGTCTAAAGAAGGGAAGTGCTAAGTGCCTTCTGCAGAAAAACCTCCACCAGGTCAGCCTGGCAAACTAATAATGGAAAGTTATAATGTGGGAAAACAGGAAATAGACTTTCAGGTTTGTCTGACTTCAGTTCAATAATCTCCTTATATATTAAACTTGCATGGTTTTTTTTTTTCCCAATAGCATTATAGGTTCTTGAAAACAGGAAATTGTCTCCATTCTAAGAGATTGATTTGCTTGCATATAGCATGATGCTTCTCTGTGGTTGCAGTTGTAGGAAGAAGCGTGAGATGAGAAAGATTTTTCTTTTGCCAATAGATTTGCACATAATACACAGCTTTCAAACAAAAGAGTCATGATGTGCACATATGTCCTGGTTTCAGCTGGGATAGAGTTAATTGTCCTCCTAGTAGCTGGTACAGGGCTATGTTTTGAGTTCAGTATGAGAAGAATGTTGATAACGCTGATGTTTTCAGTTGTTGCTAAGTAGTGTTTAGTCTAAAGTCAAGGATTTTTCAGCTTCTCATGCCCAGCCAGTGAGAAAGCTGGAGGGGCACAAGGAGTTGGGAGGGGACACGGCCAGGACAGCTGACCCAAAGTGGCCAATGGGGTATTCCAGACCGTGTGACGTCACATCTAGTATAGAAACTGGGGGGAGTGGGGGCGGGTATGGTGGCTCAGGGACTAACGGGGCATCAATCAGTGGGTGGTGAGCAATTGCACTGTTCATCATTTGTATATTCCAATCCTTTTATTATTACTGTAGTCATTTTATTAGTGTTAGTATCATTATTAGTTTCTTCTTTTCTGTTCTATTAAACCATTCTTATCTCAACCCATGAGTTTTACTTCTTTTCCCCAATTTTCTCCCCCATCCCACTGGGTGGGGAGAGAGTGAGTGAGCGGCTGTGTGATGCTTAGTTGCTGGCTGGGGTTAAACCACGACAACATACCTTAGGCACTCAGTGTGAGCTAGCTAGGATCAAAATGTAACTGCTGTTCCAATGAGTGGGACATACAGCAAGTCCTGGCCAGAGCAGTGCCATTACAGATTGCCTCTAAAGAATGACAGAGGCTTCAGGATTGTGATGAGGCTGTCTCAGATAGCATCATGTTATCCCTGTACTTGTCCATAGCTCTTTTGTCCTAAATTACTGTTGACACTGTCAGGATTAATTTGCCCTATTCCCTCTCTGCTACTTCGGAGACCCTCAATGAGAAATTCTTCTTTGGAAATTCCAGCAGAAGGGCTTACAGTACTGCTTATATGGAAACCACACTGACATAGGAGCTTGAAGCCAGAGAAGGCATGAGCAAATGTGAAGGTATATAGATAACAGACATAGAAATACTGAGAAAAAAGGATTGCAGTGTGCTAATACAATCAACTACACAGCTATCCCAGGTTTCTTATAGAGGTGTAGAGGGGAAAAGGGCCTTCTTTTTTTATATTTTTTTCATCTTTTTCATACATGAATTTGTTTTTTAATGAAATAACAAAAAAGCCTTGTTCTTAGTCAATCTAAAATCAGTTTTGGGGGAAAATTTTCAGTAAATGGTTAGGAACTTTCAAATATTTTATTAAAAATGAAAGCTCTATAAAGGGACTTAGGTAGCATCCATAATAATTTCACCATATTCACTGAAAATCTTCATTTTTTAATGAATCTGATACTACTCAACAAATTCAACTTGCATTTACTAATAATTTAATCTTGAATGCATTTTTAAGAAAATAACTTCTTCACCAAGCCAGCCCCTTTTCTATCTAAAGTTGAGAAGAAATCTCTTACCTCCTTTCATGGAATGAATGATATTTCTTTCCATGAACAATTTTTACTTCCCATACAGATCTGAAATCCTTCTGTCCACACAGTACTCCCCTGCCAAATGGTCTTGGGTCAAGAATAGCTTTTTAATAAATAAATAAATAAATAAATTTCCTGTTAAAATATTTTCCATAAATTGTGTGCTTCTCAACCAATTTTCATTTAGTCCCAAAATGGTCATTTTGATTAAAAAAAAGTCTGGAAGATTACATTAATGCAGAATACAACTTCAGATTTTTGACCACTGCCTGTATGCCTATGTCCACTGCCCTTGCTCTTTTAACTAGCACATGCTCTTCTTACCTAACGATACATCATGCTTTTTTCACTGTCTTATCTATAAAACCTAAACACGAAAGAATAAAATTCAGAGCCGCATCAAAATAAGTGATCTGCAAGACATCAGCTGCATTTTCTCTCTATGGTGCAAACAATTCATGGCTTACTCTTCTGTCCATTCAGCAGGAGAAAATGGGCTCCTTGCACCATCTGTCCTTCCTGCAACTTGCTATAAGCTGGCCCAGAGCTTACAATGAAAATGGTAATGATGAATGCCTCAATATGCAGAGCTTGAGGCTGTGCCTTTCAAAGCTGCCTGCAAGGCTTGGCCACCTATGTTCTCCAGACAGGTTTGAAATTTCACTCTTGCCTCTTGTGATAACACACTGCTTTGCAATTCCCAAAGCCTGCCCACTCTGAAAATACAGGCTACCTTCACTCCCGGCTGCTTGTGAACATTGCAGTCCTTGAAGGCCACATTACGTACAATTGACTACCTATGGTTTCTCTTGCTTCAGAGAAGGGGTTCCATGCATATCAAAGAGCATAATTTGGCTTTGTGGACTGAGAAGCTCTTAATAATTAAACTGACACACAGACACAGGTCTGAATACTCAGTGCCGTATAGTGGAAGCAGAGAGAGAACATCAATGACTTCATACCTACATATCTACTCACTTCACAGTGTGCTCTCTGTATAGACACAGCTTTCTTGCAACTGAAAAGGAAGAAATGTCAATTAAATAAGCTTTTGATTCCACTTTCGTTGGTTGCACACTTGCAAGAATAAGAAACAGAATGGATGGTATGGCAACTTCTAAAACAGACAACATTACTTCTGATGGGGAGCAGTTAATTGGTACCACAGAATGTGTCTGAAATATTGATTTAGTTTGTGTGGATAGGGAAGAAAGTCCCAACACACTTTCATCTGTTCTTAAATATAAATGAAAAAACAATACATTTACTAGAAGGTCACAGTGGGAACAAAGAGGATCAGCTGAAGCATACGCAGCTTGTGATTTATATTCAGAACCCACAGGCAGCAAGAAAAGACAGACTGATAGCATCATCCTACAATCAGCTTTTGGATCATGTTGTGCATCTGAGAATGCCGGCAGAGTCCATGGCTTTTTCTTTCTCTGCATTCTGCAAACAAGTCTTATTCAACAAGCAAATGTTTGCCTTTTCTATCCTTCAGTGCATGCAGCCATATATAATACTATTGTATGTAGTCGTTAAAAGTTTGCAGGCACATAATAATCACATTCTTGGGTGTCTTCTGAATATCAGTAAAAAAAAATGTAGGGCCTGTACAAAAAGAAGATGCACATGGCCATCAAAGTTCTCCAGAAATCAGCCACAGACCTGTAATCACTCTTAAGCACATAGAGAGATAATTGAGAGTTTAACCATTTGTTCAGAACTTGGGGAGGGGGAAGAGTGCAAAACTGCAACAGTCATCGACGAGATTGAAGAATACTTTCCTGTAGTGCAGTGATCAAGTTAATTTGATAGGTAACTCTGGGAGCTCTGTGGATACTCACAAGGCTTAGCCAACAAGATTTCAGCAAGGTTGTTAGTTGCCTCTCCATCTGCTTCACAAGGAACTCTTGGCAAGCTTAACTCTATTTCCAGTTGCTAGAGAGACACTTTCAGCCTCAGGATGAAAATAACACTGGTCTTTCCTTTCAATAGATAGCATTGTAACTTAATTCTTAAATAATTTTCACTGTTGAGGTTGTGTTTGGAATCTGAATTCACAAGTTTGCTTACAAAAACACCTAGCAGTTTGTAAGACAAATACTGAAATTAAAAACAGAAAAAAGTTCAGCACTAACTGGAAAACATGGTTGTGGGTTGTTTTGTTGGTTTTTTTTTAAGCAGCCAAAGGCGAACAATTCACAACAAGTAATTTATCTGACACATATTTTCTTTTTGCTCATAGAATATCCTCAAGCAGTTTGTTACAACCTCAGGTATATTCCCTTTTTAAGCAGACAGTTTCCCTAAAAATTAAGCCATATTCTGAACTTTCTTGGCATGTTTAATACTCCAGAGTTAGAGAGCTGCATAGTAGAATAGAAATGAAGGAGAGCAATTCTGGCATGCACATCTTCAAGTCTAAATTTAATATTAAGCCTGTGTGAGTGTACCCTCATAAAACTTTGAAGTGTATTCCTTTCCCTGCCTTCCCCCGAGGAACTGACTAGCAGAACAGAACCATGTGAATGATCATGAAAAGGAGGAGCATGAGAAAAGCAAATTAACTCAATGTAGTCCTTTGAACTAAAAAGAAAAGCATTTGGCAAAGTCTGGATTTAGGGAATGACACTGCAGATTTACAGAATGGTAAAGAGCAGAAATTAAGCTATTCTCGAATGTGCTGAGTCGAATATCTATATGCTCATGATCCAACAAGCCGAAGTAAAGATAATCTTGCTTGCTCAGCCATTGTTCAGATTTGCAATTTATTGGAGTGGAGTTAAAGCTGCAGAAAGCCTAATACTGTGTCCCCTTATTACTGGTCCATCTTTGCCTTGTATGCATTAGGCTGAGAATTCTTTAGTCAGCAATGCTGACCCTCACAGCTCCCCGCTCCTCAGTTAGATGACCTTGGCAACACAGCCCAGCCCTACTGCAGAAATTAGGGAGTCAAAGAGGAAAAAAATAGTGCATCATTTAAGCTGGTTACAGACAAAGAAAATGCAACCTCCTTCCTGAGAAATAGCATGCTGGTCCCAAGTGTCTCAGATGCTGGCTCTACCTGCTGTTTGTTACTTCTATGAGGCATGACTCAGTGTGTTCCAGAATTAGGAGTGCACATGCTCCCTTTTTTGGCCCCTCTTCACATGCATTACAATGTAGTCTTTCAGTGCAGATCCATTTCAAATAAAATATAAAACAATTACATCATGTATCTATCTATACAGCAGCCTCTAAAGAGCTCTACAGAATACAGTACAGCTTGCTTTCCTAGGATGTGAAAACCTTCACTAACAAACACAAACCAAACTTAATTCAGTGACACCTAAATTTGCCTCAGGTCCACCATACGTGCAATGGCAGTCTTAGATAACAGAAGCACAGGCCCCTAGTAATTAAAATCATATTGATTTTACTCTGTATCACAGTGGTGATATGAGTAATGCTAGCATTCTTGTAGTGGAATGGAAAATGCTAAGTGGCTGTGTGAATAAGATACTTTCATTTTCTGTAAGATACCATCAGAAATTGCAACAAAAAGATTTCAAATCAGTCTGGAGAAATAGATGGTTTTTTAGAGACTTTGATACATTTAAAAATAATTTAACACAATAAATACACAGAAATAATTCTCTGCTGAGCCACTGAAAAAAAGCTGGGATGTCTCAGTGCACCCAGGACAGGAATATGCACACTCATCCTGCTTGTAAGTTGTGATTTAAGGGAAAAAAATTACGCACAGTAATTCCTCCCTCCCTCATCAATCCATAAAGTGCAGACAGTGTTTCTGTCCCTTGTACTATGCCTGTACTGTCCTCTGCACTTAGCTGGCCAGTCAAAACAGTCCACAAAGCCCACCACCAACTCTATAAAATTCCCCAGGATTTGCTGGAAGAAAGAACTATATCTGGTGGCTCTTTAGTTGCTGTAGCATTCTTCAGATCTGCCAGAGGCATGACGAATTTGCAAGTCAACGTGTTTTAAGATGGATAATCCCTTTCAGAAGATGTCTGCAGGGATGGTTTGGGAAAAAAATCCTTTAAAAATCTTGTTCCTGCTTTGCTTTTCACACTAAATACGAGAAGAAACATTCAGAGAGGATTCCTGCATTCATAGCTAATGGGGGAAGGGATGATGTAAGTTCATGTCACATTTATAAGAAGGGTTAAATAGTCTTTTAATTTGTTTTGTTGTTCCACGTATACATATATGTACACACATATATACACACATTCCAAAGACTATGGAGATAAACCTATAATATCTATTTGTCCACCTTTAGAATGATAACGAGAGGAGAATTTTTCAAAGTTCTGCATCACTGCAAATCCCACATATTTCATAAAGATAATTAACCACTGAAGAAAGCTCCCAGCAATTTAACAGATACAAGCGAAAATTTAATGCCTTGGAGGCATATCAAATATTGGAGGATAGCTTAACTACTGAATTATCCACTAACCTTCTCTTCCAGCTCTGCCTTGGGGATACTACAAAAGATGTTTCAAGAATGAGATGGAAGGACCTGAAGGAAAAGCCATGTTAAAAACTTTTAAGGAGTGGCCTAGATCTTGACCTTATCTAAATTAGCTTGGACTTGCATAAGATGGGAAAAGGTTGATGTGGGGGGGAAAATTATGATAATGATCAAGTGTCTTGACTTGCGGCAAGGCAATAAATCACTTTTATTGGACATGCCATGAATGAAAACAGAGAGGCTTAACACTGTGATTGAGTCACTGCAGACAGTGTGTCTTCTGAGTCATCTGAGGAAAAAAAAAAATCTCCTCGTATAGGCACTGTCCTCTTAATTTGCAGAAATGTAAATAAGCATCTTTCTCAGCTTTCAATTACGAAAGAAAATACAAGCCCCAAACCTTCTGGATAGCCATATAGTCAGTAAATTCAGTTGCAAATTTTTCACTCGCTATTTCCTTAAGATAACATTCTACGCTGCCCAGGGCTGACCTTTAGGATTTAGAAAAAAACTTCTATCGACATCTATTGATTCTCCCTGCGAACACAGATAAGTTCACGGCCGGTCTGAAGGAGAGGAGTTAGCTCTAGCGCAGGGCTGCTCCAATTCTCCCGTGTGTCACGGAGAGGTGTCCCACCCCTTACAGAGGGCAGGGGCAGCTTGTTCTCCCCTGCCGCTGCTAAGCGGCTGGCTTGGGCACAGAGGTATCCTGCAGGTGGGGATGGGGTGCTAATGGTAGAAGGGGGATAGTAAATGTGGGCATCCCGTTGCAGTAGTACTGCAGGGTGCATAGTAGGAAGCTGCAGAGTGAGTCTGAGGACAGTTCTTGCGGTCAGACATACCCAGAACCATCATCTCTGGTGGCAACCAACAAATATATCTGGGGAACTTTGTTCTTACGGTTCTTTTTCCTGTTCTCTTCCTAACAAAGGAAAAGCCTAACTTAAAAAGAAAAAAGAGCAATTCATTTTAGTGACCTTGTTCACACAAGCCAGTACTTTTAAACACAGATTTTAAGTCTAATCATAAACTTTCCAGAAGTAATCTCCTGCTGCTGCCCTCTCCAGTTTTTCCTATACTCTTGCTGCCACAGGAGAGGAGACAGCAGCCTGAATAAGATCACTGTACTGTTGCCAACTTTAAAAAGCACCAAACAAAAAATATTTCAAATAAAGCCCAACTCTATGCACACAGCTTCAGCAGAGCTGCGTATGCATTCTGAAGGCTCTTAAAATTTGTATTATATGCTTTACAAATGTTAACTGCTTAGTTGTTACACTTCATGGGAGGTAAAGGCCTAAAGGATTCATAGACGAATTCACTTGATCTTTTAGTTTTTTGAGAAAGATGGGGAGGATAAAGGCTTATAGCTTACAAAAATGAGAACAGAAGACCAATGGTACTCAGTCTACTAAATGACCTACAAGGAATCCCACATGGGTGTGCAATATATTTGTGAGCTGCTAAAGAAAAGATGGGTTATGACCTCTAAGATGGGAGTATTCAGGAATACACGTCTCCTTCTTAGAGGTTTCCGATAGTGCAAGCAGTGTTTGCTGAAGCATATATACTAAAAGGCAGTTTTCCGCACCTTCTTTTTTTATTGGTCGTAATGTTTTCTTTTTCAGGCTTGCAAATCAAGTCGTACTTGTAAAAAATTCTCAAAGCATCTCAGAGCCATGTAACAGTCTAAAGAGAACTTCTGCCTTATAGATGGCATGACCAGGTTTTCTCAGGAGTTCAGGCCTTTCTCTCTTCCTCGGTACATTCAGTACATTTGAACCTTTGCCTCACCTCATTAATTAGTTCAGTTCTCCAGACACACCGAAAGCTCCATCCTCTTCCCAGGTAGCCAGCCTCCAAGAAAACAAAGGACAAGTTCAAGACCTTCTTTCAGGTTCTTTCTTAAAGGTCTGTCAATCTTCTCCTTCTGAGGAGAATCCCAGAGTCTTGAGAGACTTCATACCTACCCTTTTCTGTCAACGTGCTAAACATCTCATCTATCTTTCAACTATTCCCCTTTCATTTAACTCTCTGTTCCCCTCGTACTCCTGCCTGTACTCTAATTTAATCTCTACATTAAATTCTCTAATTTATTCTTCACATAATCTCCAGTTCTCCTTCCTGCACTTGGATTCTCTTGGCCTTTCAACTGCCAGAGCAAGTTCTCACAAGTGTTATAGCCAAAGTCCTCAGCCCAAGGTTTTCCAGGCTCATTTCACTATGGAGATCCAACAGCCAACTGTCCTCACTTCAAGAGCTTGCTCCACTCCTCTTCACTTTCTGCAAAGATATTCACATCTCTTTTGTACCCCTGCTGGCTGGGGTCGCGGCTACTGCAAGTCTTCTGTCACCTGCAACTTTCCTGAAAGGACAAGCACAATCTTCTTCCAGTTTCCCCATACACAAACAGTGCTGTACGTACCACAACATGCCAACCTCTGTCTCACTTTTTGATTTCCTACACCTTGCCATCCAAAGCCTTGGAATCATTTCGTAAGCCTTCAATATTCAGTGCACTGGGAGCGTGAGACATCTGTAAGAGAACAACTGCTCCAGAAAAACTCCTGAGAAGATGATTCAAAGGCAATATCCTTTGTTTACATTGCCCAATCTCAAAAGGCTTTCAGACCTTCGCTCTCGAGTGCTGATTTCAACAAAGGGGTGGAAGTCTAAATTTGCTTTCCCCTCACCTCCAAAATTATTGTTAGTGGCATTGCTTTTTAATCCATCTTGTGACACTGTACTTTACAAGCTGTTCACTACAATTACACTTTTTTACCCCTCAGACTTTTAATCTTTTTTATTTCTCAGGGAAGAAGAAAAATTCCAAGTCAAGAACAAACTGCACAGAGAAGGCATCTCCGACTGCAATTACTCACACGGCAGCTGAACATTCCGATCAAAACCTGAATACCTGAAGTTTTTCAAGTTTTTAGATCTTAATTTCACAATTATTATCATCCTCTGCTATATGCATATTTTCTATGTTTGTACTAGGAAAAAAGGTATTACCAATGGAATAAGGGATTTGTAGGAGATTGTTGTACAGTCCTATTAATAATATAAAATCAGTCTAAACCACAAAGTAATTTTGTTGACTCATGGGACATTAAACATGCCTTATTTAAAGCCTTTATATTTTTTATTTCTGAGTTCTCCTTCAAATCATTTTTATTGTCTGATTTAGAATAATTCAACATAAGATATGAGTTTTCCAGCTAAGAAGCCATTACCAATTCAAACATCAAATTGACTTTGCTTCCAATATGCAAGAAAGTGAACTTACCTTGTTAAACTTTCTTTAAATTAGAAATATTTTATAACCTAGAAAGAATAGCTCTGTCTTTAATGCATGAAATTCTTTTACTGCTGTAAAACTTAGATGCTTTACTTATCATGTATTTCAGGTTAAGGTCATAGAATAGAGAGATACTAGATTTTCTGACTATAAATGTGGGCCAAGTGCATGCCTATGCATTACCTGAAATAGATTGCACAAAATCTTTAGATAGAAGTGAAAGTTACTTATACTTTTTACTCACACTGACTGCATATAACACTCATGAACTGGAAGAGATTATATGTTGAGGTGGTTGGTTATTTTCTGATAAAAAACAGGGGGGGTTGGTGGACCATGTTAAATGTTAAAACCTAGATTTTTCAAAGGAAAATTTAAAATGGTTTTGATAGAAAACATTTCCTTGATCAAAAATGGAATTGCAGAGAGACAACAGGAGTGAAAACTCACTCCACAATGAAAGAGTCCAATCTTACAGTAATCAAGCCTTTAATTGTAAACCTTGCTTGTCCCCCTGCCCAGCTTAGCCACCAAGTACTGGGCTCATTTCAATACAGTACTGAAGGGCTGATCAGGCAGGTCTATACCATCCATTTATTCTGAATTTCACCTGAAGATCAATTCTTCACAGAAATTACAAAACTACGTCTTTTGGTACTATTTCCATATCCATAATATTCATGGCTATAATGGAGAGAAAGGAGGATGTGAATGAAGTATTTGTCTGAGACCATTCAGCCAATAAGTTCTATGACTTGCTAATTATCTTCTTTAACCTTATATTCCTTTCTTTCATTTTTGCCATCAAGTAAGCGCTTCCTAGACATACCTGCACACTCAAATTTTTGAAAGTTGTCAGCATCTACGGTAGTGACCTTCATTTTCACAGGAAACAGGTGAGTATGGCAATTGCAAACACTTAGTGCTTCTCTTAATGAGGCAATTTGTTATTTCAGAGAAATACACAATACACCCAGGTGGGTCAGAAATGAACTAAACAGGGTAAAGACAGCTTAGATCAGGACAGTCCCTTAGCAGTCTGTTATAATTTTAGTATGTTGTGGGAATGAGAGAAGAGGAAGAAGGGATTCCTTCAGACTAACCTATTGAGTCCTTCAGTCCAAACCTGCAGGATTGTTGCAGTAAGGTACACTGAAATTTTACAATCCCATCTGCATTACAAAAATATATCAAGAGCAATATAGCCTTATGAATGCAAACATAATTCTGTTGTAATGAGGAAACTACCCACAGTGATGAAGGGGAATCAGATGCCTTATACAGAACTGGATTGCCTGAAATTTTAACAGGTTTTCAATAATTCTCTGAAGCCAAAATCTGATAACACTTTGGCCTAAGATACGAAATCAATCTTTTTTTCTATGGGTCAGCTTACTATACCACAGACTCTAGGAAGGAAATATTTCTAAATTGTCCATGAATAATCCTCTCATGTACATTCTGGATATGTGTACTTAACATGCAAAGTTTTTCAAATGGGATTATTGGAGAGAAATTAAATATATGCAAAAATGCCTCTACTCATGTTAAACAAAATCCAACATACATTTGAAACATGGGGAAAAGATGCGGTCCTATTTTCTCTTGGGAAACGTTCATAAATTCCTCAGAATCTCTGTAATAATTGTATACTATAGCTTTAGAAGGAGCACATATAAACAATGAAAAATACTACAGTGAAATCATGAATATAGGGATATTGTTGCCCCACACAATGAAAAACCAATGGCAAAAAGATTCTTTTTAAAAAAAGAAAGAAAAGTTAATTTATTTTTAGTGATGTACAAAATAGAATTCTTACATGCATACCTACAAGCACACATATATATTCTGGGGTTAACACAGATTTATGCATCAGAGAACGTGAATGGTCCTTGAAATTTGTCTGAGGCTTACAGGTTTTTAAGGAATATTTAGAGGCATACAAGAACAAATGACACACAAGTGCTAATTTCTTTTTCTTTTCATTTTTCTTTGCACTGATACTCCAGTTTGTAAAATTTTATTGGCTAGGATTTTTGCATGAATGGCCACTGGGTGCCACTGTTCTGCTGCATAGAAAAAGAGCTGAAACAACATTTTTGTTGTAGTAATAAGTTTTTTATTATTAAAGTATGTGTGCTACTGCTGTATATACCCATCTTTTAGAAATGACACTGCTGCACAGTTCATAGTGAGCTTTTTCATAGCAGAACAATAAGAAAAGTGGCACTAAGAGATTGGAAAACCTGTTTAAACTCAACAGGCAAAATAACCTTGGAGAAACTTTCTTATAACAGTATATTTTCTACTTAATAAAAGATACACAGCAGCTGAGAGACCGGGTATCCAGGCTCAGGTTTGATATTCATTTGCTGAATGACCTTGCAGAACTCACTGGGGACTGTTTCTGCCCAGCTGTGCACAACTGCTTTTACAGTATACAAATACCTATGTCAAATGTTCAAACGTACATGGAAACAGAATCTAATATACCTAATTGGTTTTTAGAATATATAGCATGTGTGTGCAGCTACAGTTACTGTGTACATGTAATTGGTACATTTCTGAATTTGAAAACCATATTCTTAACTTCTCTCAGCCTTATTTTCTTCAGTTAGGAAATGTGGTTAACAATGAGCCTGTACTTTATGACAAGAATAACACTGCAGGGAGAGACCTTTATATAAGGTAATAAGAACAGGTTTTGGCACGTGTAAAAAGTAACCTCCAGAAGCTGAAGTCCAGCTGAAGTGAAACTTGTAGGTTTAGAAGTAGACAACCACAGCTTGGAGTAGAAGAGGACAGAGGGTTGTATTATCTGCTTTGAGCTGCCACTTTCCATCTAAGTGATTATAACTGCAGTATTAGAAGCTGCCAATTGTTCCTAGCTGTAATATAAATATATTTAAGGTCTAAACAGAGCTCCCTGACGTCGATGAAGAAAGACAAGTTCAAATGCTGCCGGTCAGAAGTATTAAGTAGTAAGCAAGAATAAGAAACAGTGATTGAAAGACCGCATTCCCTGAAAGTCCAGAAGATATATTTTTACAATATGAAAATAATCAGAAAGACCATAGCAGCCATGGCTACATAGTAATACCTTTACACCAAATCAGGAAGAAAGATCTTTCCAATTATGTAGACAGTTTTCAACGTTTCAAAAAAACATATATTACAATGAGAAGTAAAGGACATTTTTTAAGTTTGTTGCAAATTTGTCAGATTATCGAGGCAATTACCTTAAGGAACCTTAATTAATCTTTCTAATATGTTATACTGCCCAAATGCAGGCTGATACGTATTCATTGTATTGCTCAGGTGAATACTTGAAACAATTTCAGAAACACTAAATGACCTTAGAAGACAGACTTTTTTAATAATGGAATTGGGGTAGTCTTCTTAATCCACTGCATAAGCCAAAACCCTATCAAATTCCTATAGAATAATTTTCAAGAAGTGAAAATGACACTGTTCATGTTTTATAGCCTTCTGTGTATGAGGTTAATCAGAACCTTTTTATTTTAAAATCAATTCAGAACTCTATAGAAAATATTGTGCCCATCTCAAGTACCTCACAGGATTTTGAAAAGGCATTTGAAAAGATCATTTTCATGCATATCTAAAGAATTTTTTTAATGTCTTTCTTTATTAGTCCCAGACAATATTTCTGGGTCCTCACCTAAGAGCAAAATAGTTTGGTGTCATCGTTTTTAGGGCTGTTAGACACCCTGCTGTGCCCACCATATTTTTAGAGGAAGACTGTCCATCCCGCTTCCTTTCAGTCACTGGCAACTTCTAATTCCCTGCACTTAAATTCCCTCACCCATCCTCTGCAGTGTTCCTGGCCCTCATAAAGTTCAACAATAAAAAAGCACAGCAGGGCAATAAATAGTTTGAATGGAGTCCTGAACTCCCCTGTAGGTAGCCAGGTGGGTAGCAAGTGAGTGAGACAGGAAGATGACAAGATTGTCTGCACTTCTTGCCTTTCGTGTTTGGAGTTTAATAGGAGGTAAAAATTGGTTTCTGTCTGGTGCTGACTGCCTTCCCTCTCCTGAATTGACCAGCTCAACTACTGTACAGTGAAAACTGTTCCACTTCAAGGAACTGATGGGCGAAGGGCAGATCACAGCAGAGACAGATATGACCTTAGGGCGCTTCCAGCTGTCCTTGCTATATTGAATGGTTTGGAAACAGCTTCTACTTTGAGACAACAAAGATCGATTTTATGAAAACTAGTGAACACTCCTTGGCCTACATAATTTGGGTGCACCTGAAAAGTTAGAGAAAACAATCTAGAAATGACAAAATGTTAAAGTGTAAAATACCCAGCACACGTTCATATTGCACATTTATGCTTGGCCAAACAGATGAACTGAAGCTCACTGGCAACAGTAAGCAAGGAAATTTTTAGGACTATTAAAAATTTGTTTTCCTTTGTGGTTTCCAAAGTGCTATTATTGTGATAGGGTTGGGAAAATTTACAGTTAGTTTTCTCTCTATTCATAAACAACACACAAATGTGTCTTGGGTATAAAGACTACAAAGCCAGATACCTGTCTGAATCAAACTATGCTGAGATTAAATGTATTTTCAATTAATATTTAGATATGCTTCCTGTACTCTCGTCGAATGATCTTGCAGCACATTCTTTATTTTAAAGCAGGCAGAAGATACAGATCTACAGGAACAGAACATTTCATGCTTTGGTAAAAACAGAGGCAAACATATGGTTTTTCACTTCCCTAATTTCATTACAGTTCAGCTCTTCTCAGCAATAACTGTCTCTCCCATAATACTTCCAAATGCCCTGAAATACTCTAAGTGAATTTGGTAACTAGCAAACTGCTGTGTTTTCCTGTTCATTAGCATGAACTGTCTTGTTTCACTTGCCTATCATACCAATGTGATATGGCATAATGCAGCGTTACACGCTGTAACAAGTCAGAAAAAATTTAAAAGGCCACATGTTTGTTTTTATACTTAATTCCCAACAGTCTAACTGTGTATTGTCCATTACACAACCCAGGTAATTTAATAGCCCAGCTGCTCAAGAAGAAAGTGAAGTGACAACTTTTTACAAGTTTAGAAACTTGTATCGTTGTTTATCTGTGGATGTCTCTCTACACGTAGACGTTTCTAAAAGCTTTTTGCCTTGTGTGTTGTGGGGTTTTTTTTGTCTTTCACGGAAACTAATGATCATAGCTTTTACGAACTTCTAATAAAATTTAATCTACAATCTTAAGTTTGGCAGCATTTAAGTATCCAAACTCACAACTGTTGAAGTGCTTGAACACTGTGATAGTTGCATAACAGCTGGAAATGAAACTTGGCTGTGGACGCACAAACACTAAAAAACTACAATTTTTTTTTCTCAAAAAGCTAAATATCAAAAATCAACCATCTTTCTGATGAAAAGGTGAAGAGATAGTTGTTATTATTATTTAACATCATACAACATTTTCTCTATTGTACACATGTATTTGTCCAAAAAGGGCCCAGAGCTTGGAGGAGAACATGGCCTTAGATATTTTCCCAAGTCATTCACCATAGGGAGCAAATTCCAACTGGGGAGAAACCTTGCTGAGGATGGAAGGGAGGTTTCAGCCTGCCTTCAGCCAGCATGCCTCAATGCTGGGCTTACAGGCATCAGGAATGACTTCCAGCCCCTGCATCTATTCCGTTCATGTGCTAAGGAGGCAAAAAAACGAAAGGAAAAATACACAGTAAAGTAGTAGTACTTTTCCTGAACTGAAGTCACACAGCCTGTTTTACATCTTAGATCTTCCCTTTTCCAAAGCAGGCAGCTTTCTCAGGAGAGAGCAGGGCTTAAATGCAGAATATTCCTGGGGGAATCCAGAAATAGTTCCTAGAAGGCAGAGATGGTTCAACCTGAAGCTACACTTGTATCAGAGGAGATGAGCCATTTTATCACTATTTTACATATCCTGCCAGGCATAGCTGAGGTGAGGGCAGCTGTCTGATCTCACAGTCCTTCTGAAGCGGTAAAGAGTATCTCATACTGCAGGTTTAATGTATAAAATATTTCTCACCTTAAAACCCAAAGTAATAGATATACATATGTATCAGAATTAGGTAACATTAATATACCCAATCTCTTCATCCCATTTCCCCTTACTTAGGACAATTATTTTATGCTAATACAGTAAAACCTGACTCTTGTCATCAGAAGATCCAGAAAAGAGCTCAGCATTATCTGCCACACTGTACAAATTGGGGACTTATGGCACAAAACACTGTGACCACGGGCTCTCAAGCAGCACAAGTAGAACTCAGATCTCCAGAGTCCTAGCACAACCTCCATCCACTGTGAGAGTAAGGGGGAATAAAACAGGAAGGCTGAGCCTCACAGCCTCACAATGTGGCATGGGAGTGCCTCTGCTGGGTAGCACCAGGTTTTAATATTAGTTATACTTTCAGATTATCTCTTTCAAGCCTGTTCCAGCTTTCTGTTTCTATTTGCTATGCTTGTATATAATCTTGTATCAGCCTGAGGGTGGTTAATAAATTTAATCTTTTTATCTCAGTTTTCTTCTTGTAGCAATTGTTTTATATTAAATAAAAGTAGTAACATATAAAAGGTCAGGCAGGGCTGAACCTAATATGATTGTTTTCATAGCATGGTACTAAATGTAATAAGAAGCATCGAGGGAAATGACCTTTAGTACTGTAAAATTTAAACACTTAAAATAAGGGTAATTTGGTGCCAGCCAAAACCTATTTTAGTTTGCCCTTTATTGAAAAGATGCACCAAATTGCATTGTGTGGCTGCTTGATCAGGTACAGATTAGAGGTCATCACAAGCTCTATAAATCACTGTGTTCCTGGATAGGAAAGGAGCAAAGTTACTGAAAAAAAAATAAAAATAAAAAAAAAAAAAAAAAATCAGAGTAATAATACCCTAACAGTGAAAATCTTTGGCCGTAAGTCCTGCACCTATTTATTCCAATAGAAAACTCTCGTTGAATATGTGCATGCAGGACAAGACCCTGGTTGATGATGAAGTACCCATGTATTATTAATACTTTTAAATATCTATAGCACATACAGAAGCTCTTTGTGTTAGGCAAGGCATAAACAGAATCTGTTTCTCTTCAAAAAGACATTTTACCTTCAAATAATAATAATGCCCTGCTAGTTTTGTCAAAGAAATGTTTTTGCTGACACCTTACAGAAGCCTTACTTTAACATCTGACCACTACAAAATGCCTACATGAGCAGTATTTGAGACATCCTAGAATACTGTGAATGCATGGCAGACAGTAATGAATGTTTTACTTTTAATTGAAATATATATCTATAGCTTGTAAAATCCATAAATCATGCCAACAGAAGAAAGAACATTACATGAAGAATTTGATACACTTCATGCTAAAATAAATGCATCAACTATTAAAATAAATGTGTGTATTACAGGAAAAATTGATCAAAATCAGATACAATATTTCATTCACCAAATCAGACACATCCCTGTTGAATCACTGCTTATTCAATACAGAATGAGATGCATCATCTATCAAAACAGCTATCTCCTACAGTAAATCAAACCCACCATCTGATTCAAATATGTCTCCTACTGAATCAAAAATATCACCCAATACATCAGTTATATGGCACCAGATACATGGCATTTTAAAGAATTACTGAGCAGAATGCCTCTAGATTTAACAAGGATAATGTTTAAACTAAAATTTATTTAGACAAAGAGATCAGTACTTCCAGGCTGTCTCGCAGGCTGATTCTTGGAATAGGAACTGCTATTATATTAACGTTTCCCTAGAGTGTCCTTCGTTTAAGGCACCCTGCTAGGAGGATGTTCTTTCTCCATCTTAGCAGAAAAGGAGGGCTTCCATTCCACATTTTTTTCATCCCTCCAATCCTCTAACACCTAGGACCAAGCTTTAAACAGCCACATGGTATCCCCAGGTTAGCTGTCCCAGTTGCTCAAAGGGAAGTGCCAAAACTTTTCTAATGGGTTCAGAACACCACAGCCCATGTACCACTAAATATAGAGATGCAAATATTATCAACATCAACCCCAAAATCCTGGACACTGAGCACAGACCACCCAACAACCAACTAACGGGGTGATGCCCCATAGTATTTTTCTATTATGGCCACATGCAGAACAAACGCATGTCCACGCTTTGCCCCACAGTGCATAGGTGGCCTCCAGAACACATTGCCACAGTGTAAAGATGACAAATGTTCATATGGGCTGGAAAGAACAGTCAGAAAAGTTAGGGAAGAGGATTCCATCAAAGGTTATCAAATACGCAGATGTCATTCATGGCTTGGGAAGCTACCGAGACACTGACTCATAGAAGCTGGAAGAGTAACCTTGGGAACTATCTATACACTCTTTCAGTGGTTTTTAACTTTTTCCTCAGCAATTAGCAGAGACAACTGTCAAAGACATAATGCTACGCTACACATCTGGACCTTAGATAAGCATTTTCATATTCTTACATGCTGGATCTGATCTCACACTTTCCTGGAGTTTGGGTGTCTGAATCAAAGTGCGCACAGGTAACTTCTTTCTTCACAAGCATCAGAACAATCTTTTCTGGAGACCCAATGCCTAACTAAATGTGTCTTACATTTTGTAAAACATTGTGTGAAATAAAGGGAACAGTGTCCTCCTTTTCCATAATCGCCCAGAGGCCACAGCACTTAATGAAGAAGGGACTGGCTTGCAGGTGAGATACTCTACCAGCCTGACATGGCGAGAATCAAGCTTTCCTTATTTTGTTGGGAGCTCTTTGGGTGCTCAATTTGAGACTACTGAGTATGGGTGGCCTTGTGCCTCTCCTTTTAAAGGTAGTTTAACAAGCAACAAAAAAGGGATTAATTCTGGGGTAAGAAGGGAAGCTGACAGGACAGAGCCTGAGAACACTTCAGTTGTTGTGACAGTCAAAAGGAACAGGGCAGATTTGGTTTCCACTCCCTGTTGCCTGGAAGGGAACTGAACTCTCCATTTTCACCAGTGCTAAGAAACAAGCATTTAATATAAGTCATGTTAAAACTTACCACATCTGATATTATAAAGACTGTCAGGATCACATCAAGCCATCTACAGTGGCAGAATGTTTAAAGGACAGTCTGCTTAACCTAGTCAGCTTGAATATTCTTTCATGGGTGATAAAATTTGTTCTGTTTCCATTGGGACACTCCCAAATTTTGGGTTTAACTTATAAGTTAGTCTATAGGACTAGTCCTCTTTTATTGCAAGCCATTAAAAGGAACAAGAAACCATGCTTGTTACTGATCTGTTATTCCCTATTTTTGCTCTGCTCAGTCAATATAAGCATTGGTTATAATTGCAGTTTTGCCCAACTTAGATTGATTAGAATGTAAAGCAACAAGAATTGTACATTTATGTCAAAAAGAAGTGCCTATTCACGAGACACCAAGCTGACTGCTGCTTGCTATACTACTAGCAAGTAGAAGGAACCTATGTTTCACTTACACTTGCTAGGAATCCTACAAAGAGAAATACAATTCTATTCGGCATTTCAGTACTCTTCACAGGAAAATATACCATAAGGTTGGGAAATTCAGGACAAATTCAGTCAAAGGAAGAAGCAATTTACAGACACAATGTCTCTACCAAAAATGTCTTACCTCTTAAATCTGATAGTATTAACCTGAATACTCTCTGTGCATGTGGTGGTGCATTTCTTCCCCCTCTCTGGGCTGATCTACAAACTCAGGAAGTCTCACTAGGCCTTAGCATAAATGTAATGAATTGGGCAGTTCAGCGTCCCTTGACCATATCAAGAAGTCTTGCATGGCTAAGACAGGGAGTCGTACTGACCATTCCAAGGACTCTCACTGCCCGGCGGAGGCAGGGGATGGGAGTAGAGATAATTTGTTCTCTCCTGACAACCTTGAGACATATCTCAGACCTCTCCTAACCGCCTTGGAGCATCCCGTATCTGAATCTTAACTCATTCTCTGACAGCCCTGGAGCCTTCTATATCTGAATTGTAACTCATGCATAACGGTACCAGTGCAACTGGAATCCCAGTAATTTGCTGATGACTAAAGCCAATCATCTCCCGAACCTATAAACAGCGGTACTAAGTGAGACCCTTTGAGCTCTCCTGGACCTCAGTGGGCTGCAACTGAGTGGGACACCTCTCAGAACTCGCAAACTTTTCTGTTTGTGAAGATCAGAGGTCTGTTGCCGAAAGCCGACAAGACTTGGGCTGATACTCTCCACTCCTTGAGGCTCAACACTTCGCCCATTGAGAAAGACACTGAAGCATTTGATGTGAATATTTTCACTGAACTTGAGGGGAATTTTTAACAAGTATGCCTCTTTTACTCGCTTATGTATATTCTCTTAGTGTCTTTATGCATGTGTGTGTGCGCTAACCTGAATATTCTATAGCAAGTATATTACAAATATTGCTTTTCAAATCTATACTTAAATTACTGTCATGAACTTTACTCGACTGTGAATGAATCTCAGGCTGCTATTATACTCATAATCTCTTTAGATATAAACCGTTGCCCAAGTCTGAGACTAGGAGTAGATCCAGCCCCACCTAGACTCCGACAGGAGTTTAGGAAATAAGGGGGTCTCCTCTGAACCTCGTGACTCAACGGGAGAGCCTTCCCTACCGTTTTACATTCCCGATCTCTGTACAAATCACAAGAAATCAATTCTAACTTGATTTTTCTTTATATGTTTCTCTTTTACCCTATTGCATCTTCGGTCTCTGGATACATAATTTTAGTTTGGTTCTGACTTAATTTTCCTTTGTGCGTTTCATCCATGTATTAAGTAATAGAGTGAACCTTGCCATCGAATTCTGTGGAGTCACACTTTTATATAAATTCCTATTAAATCATTTTTGCTAATACTATTGGAGGTGATTCTTTAAGCGGTCTAAATCACTCTACTTTGCAACAGTGCATTTAGCTAATTAAGAATCTGAACAGCATGAACAGTTTCTAAAGACATGACCTTGCTGAGGTTGATGTTTATCTTAGATCAGGATGGACACTGCTCGGCTGGTATAGAGTTCAGGCAGCAAGGTGGGTGCTACTTTGTTCCACCTCCTCTGCTGGACATTGTCATAGTTTGAAGTTGCAAGTGGATAATAATTCCACCTTTCCAAAGGACAGAGCAAGGCTGGCTGTGATAGTAGGTGACAACAGGCCATAAGATGCTAAGGCCACCTGCACAACAAGAGAGCTTCTCTTTGGCAGGAAGACATTCCAGTGAGGATTCTCTGTTCGCTGTCACACTACAATCTACCTGAGTAGGTAGAAGAATTGAAATTAAAAAGTTTATAGGTTTGAAATTCTTTCATTAATTGCTTCATGAAATTAGCTGGCAAAGATTAAAAATCAGATTAGAATATAAATTTCACGGGTAAGCACACCTACATAAACTAAATATTTTCTTTTGCAACACTTGTAGTTTCTGTATGGTATGGAGAGAGCTCCAAAACCAAAATGGTGTATAGGACTATGCACAAAGATTTCTTTGCTTCCTTTCTTTGTTTCCCTCTCTTTCAAAGAACATGCTATCTTCCATTATATTGTACTATCTCTTTCTACAACTTGTCATTTAAAGGAGCTTAAAGCCATTAAACACTGATTTTGTTAATGGTATTTGCTAGAACCTGAGGCACAAGGGAAAATACTCAAAAGGTACTAAACTGTTCTTTGAACATAACATTTTAAAATCATGGCTCTAACATCTAGGGTTTTGTTTCCACAGCTTAAATTTTAAAGAAACTCCTATTTTTACAGTATATCTTTAAGAATCCCTATGTTAATTAAGAAAATATAAAAATAAAATACAAAAAATCCCGAAATATTTTTTAATTGTGAGATGGTCTTAAGTAAAATTTAATTAATAGAGATAAAAGCTAATCCTTTTTTCTTAAAGAAAAACATATCTAGCTTTACAGCAAAGTACCCAGCAATTTACACAAAGCCCCTTGTTATTTTCTTTGCTTCCAAGGCATATTCAGGTACTCCTTTTAAAGCCTACCCATAGAAGAAATAAATCAATTAAAGTCAATCAAATCAATTACAAATCCCTGTAACATTATGATTAGCGAAACATTCTTGGTTAGCTTTAATGGGAATCAAGCAGCTAAATTCCCCACTCTCCACTTCGTTTAAAAAAAAAGGAGAGAAATGAAAAGAAATAAATTATTTTGAGCATTTCATAGGATCATAGGATTTGCCATACTATTGTTCCAGCTATTCAAGTATATCCTGTCTGTAGGCAAAACCTTCCTATGTTACAGGTAACTAACTGCGTTATGCTGTACATACAGGGCAATCCTCCCCTCTGCCTGAGTCCTCCAGGTGATCACTTTCATGCTGATGCATGAGATTAGATGAAGCAATTGTTATTTTAATTCATATAGCTACCACACTGTTAAAACTGTCACTAAAATTATGCTGCGTTTCTAGTAAAGATTCCTGATACGCTGCTGTTCCGTGTTAATACCTATACATCAAAATTTGAAATCCTTGCAAAACTCACCCCCCTGTCTCAAGACCTCCTTTCCTCATTTCTGAAGTCTCCCACTATATGCAGCTCTGCCACATCTCTAGGCAGGGCTGGCACAGACTAAATGGGCACATGGCCACACAGCTGAGACTACGGCACATTTCACAGCAACTTGCGCGGCATTGGTATTGGCCGGTGGGTTTAGGAAGGGAAGAGATGAAGCAGCAGCAGCCACTGGGAAAGTTGTAATCTGATTTTAGACAATATTATCTAAACCTTTTCGGACCAATGTTCTATGCAACCATATTTACTTCAGTGTTTGAAAATGCAAGACTTAAAATAGCATCTTGTAAAAGCTGAAGAATCCTGCTGGCTATTCAGTGAAGAACCATGATCTACCCATGAATTAAGTTTAGCCAGTTGCTGCAAGGAGAATCTTCTAGACACTTTATTAAATTCCTACATTGCTTATTTTTCTGATAAAGAAAATAGTGGTTAACTAAAGGTCACAAATATTACATTGTATTACACTGAGAAGTTAATGAGCACAGCAAACTCACCACACCACTATACTCCTAACGTTACACGTCTTTTTTACTTTAACACTAATCGTATTTTGTAGAAGAACCATCCAGGAAGCAAGCATATTCACAGGTCTGTAAACATGTTTAAGATAAAATATTTAAGCAAAATAGAGTTTTTCCAAGTTCTCTTTCCATAGTAGTAACACTATCCCTTTTGAAATAAAAGTTAATATGCTTCTGAATTTTCTCTGAAGTAGACATAATATTTTATGGCAAAATCTTTACAATTCAAAGTAGATAAGCTCAAAACTATAGAACCACTAGAAGCCATGCAGATATATTTTTGGTATCTATTAAAACATAATTCATACTTAATACAGAACCAGAACAATGACCAGATAAATGTGATTGCTGCAGTTTCTGAACAGCTGTGTCTGCACAGAAAATATACTTGCCTGTGGTCAGAAGTGGCTAGGTTTCATTTGTAAAAGAGTAAAGAACCTGGCAAAGTTCACTGGCCACGATTCTAACAAATCACACATTTTACATGCCATTTAATGGGCACTTTTGTTGGTAAAATGCTTTTTATCTGTCTCTTTCACTGACAAACCCCGCATCAGTATCTTCTGAGGCAGCTTAATCTATATCATTTTCAAATGCCCTGGAGTGACTACTATAACGTTACTGAACACCATAGACTTATCTGAGGTGGACATCAATATTACAGAGAGTCATTATTCTTCTCATTTCATACTTTAATAAGTGAGACTACATACTTATAGGACTGGAATTTAATCTCATTTTTAAAAGAAATGTTATATATATCTTGCAACTTTGTACAATGCATCTTGAGTATTGTGTTGTTTCTTTTTTCTCCTGACTGTGTATTTAATGGGGGGAAGCCCATTATTCATACCTCTGCTCTTAATCAAAGCTGAAAATTCTGTAGAGAAGTAGAAAATTGAAATCGGCTCCTGCAACCTAGAGCTGAACAATTATGACTTGATTTACAAGGAGCCACTTCGCTACATATTTAAATGCAGCTCTGCTGCAAAATTTGGGGACTTTTCAGATAATCAAAATGCTACAGATTTAGCACTTTTAATTTTTGCTCCATCTCCTGCCAGCTTGAACTCTGATTGTAATTACCATTTCATCTTCCCCTGAATGACATTGTTTTATCAGAGGAAGACAGTGTATCTAGAGTCTGAGCGTGATGATTAGTAAGGAACAAGCTTTCAATGGAAAACAATAAGTGTGCCCTGAAATGAATCAGGATGGGATGTAATAACGTGAAGCTAGAGATAATCTCAAGTCCTTGAGACATAATGCATAACCCCCATAGCTCTGCAATGTATGTAAGAATATACAGAGGTAACTATGCAGAGATGTAAAATAGAATAGAAAGAAGAAAAACCCTGTACTGCAAAGGGCAGTTTTTAAGGAATAAAAAAGAAACAAAGCCTAACTACTATCTGACTCCACGGGCATTTATCTACCCTTTGTGTCCTGAAAATTTTTCCCACTTCTTTGGACTGATCTAGTCCAACTAACTGCTAATAACAAAATCATGCAGGACAGTTTATTATTATCAATATTTCTTAAGACTCTTCTTCCTGTGTTTTGTTTCCAGAAACTATGTTAAAGTACTTCAGTAGTGTTAGTGGACTACCCCTGATGCAGTCCAGGATGGGATGGTGATGGAGAAAACAGGGATGGGTGCTACAGCTGCTTCTGGCTTCTGTTTCTCTGTTTCACTTGTTACAGATCTAAGTAATCAAGCAATGCTCTCTGCATGATTAAAAAAAAATACAAAACAACAAACACACATAGAAGTGGTCTAAAGCTCTAAAATAAAATATGCTCGTAATAAGAAATAGCAATAGTGTTCCCGTATTAGCAACATCTTTACATTTCAACTTGCTTAGGCACAGAGAAGTCTGTGGAAGACTTGCAATAAATAAATTCAATCATTAGAAAACCATTAAGCCTGATATATCTATAACAGAAATGGACTGCTTTGGAAATTTCTTTTTCTTCATGAGAATTATCTTTTTAGTGAAGAAAAAATTTACTGATAAAATGTCAAGAGGAGTAATAAATTGACAAAGAAGAGTGTGAGTACCTTTTGTAACAGTTGCAGTAAATTCTGATTGGCACAGGAGCATGAAAACAAATGGTGCTGTCCTGGTGCTCACACAAGAGACACGATACCATTCATGTGGCAAACAATGTAACCTAAAATTCATATGTTTTTCCTTAAAAATTTATGTCAGTACTGCCGCTCCCTTATGTACCATTTTTTGAAAACCCTCTCCCCTAGCTACACTTATGCTGAATAATGCTCTAAATACTCTTGTTCTGGTCAAGAAAACCACATATAAACATTTGGTCCCAATGGCTAGGCTTCCAAGATATGTAATAAGATAGTACCTCAAAAGCAGGGTAATGTTGAATGTACATAAACTTATGAGAGGCTTCCACTTACTGACACTGTATTTCTGTGTGTACTTTTTATGAAAAAGTCTTTCCTACATAAGAATATTTCACCTGGAAAAATTAACCTCAGTCAAACAAAACTTCTGCTCACCTAATTCAGAATGATACAGTAAAAGTCTTTAGAAAAAGGCACAGAGAAGATTTGTGAAAATGACTGGAAAACAGAATATATTTCATACAAGGAAAGACTAAACTGAGTAATAGACATCACTTTGGAAAAGACCCAATGAGAGGGAAGGAAAATCTCATAGAGAGCTATATGAGAACTGTGTGAATAGTGAGTGATTACTCAGTTTCCCCATACAAAAGAACGATGTGGTGGCCCATGAACTTTTCAGGCAACAACTCTAAAAAAAAAAAAAAAAGGATGTATTTTTTTCACAGAACCAACAGTTAAGTTGTGGAGTTCAGAGTCACAGGATATTGTGAACAAAAATTATACACATGTTCAAAATCTAGAAAAATCTGGGGAAAGTATGTCCATCAAGGAGCATAAGATCCCAAACCTGCATTAAATCTGTGTCTCAGTAAGTTCCTGAAACAATTGCTAAAACAGGCAAGAGTGAGACTAATGCTGTAATTGCCCTGCCACTTCCACTAGTGCACACTACTGGATTGATATCAGCAGCAGACTGGACTACATCATTCAAGTGTTCATGATACTCTTGTTTTCTCACCCTGGCTTTTCACTACCTTATCTTCCCATCATCTTTTAAAAACAGGTAACAAATATGTTTCTCTTTAACATGCATGGAGATCAGTGAATTAACAGCACTGTCCAAAACCAGAAGAATAGCACTGTACATGTGTATGAAGATGCTTCCACATGGAAGAAAACACAAGATGAACAGCACCATGAAAACTGGATGTTATTTAATACCTGACATTGCGAATTCATGTATAAACTTCAGGCCTATTTCTCCTCTTGTGTGGTATAGCTGCAGAAAAAAAATTCTCAGGGTTAAAGATCCCCGGAAAAAGAGCAAATCCTCAAAATACAGGATTGCTTTTGCAGGTTTGCCTCCTTTGTAATCCAACAGGGTCAGTCTGCAACACTAGAAAGAATTGTTCTGATATGTTTACTGGCAAAGTGGCAACTGGAATGTGCTTTAAAAAGATTTTGTACGGGATTTATGAAAAGATGGAGACCATTAAGGAAATAATTCAGAAAATAATAAGCATGAATAATTTTGATCTTAATAGCACTTATAAGGCCAAAGACTGCATTGTACTCATTGTACCACATTACTCAGAACCAGGAGACAAACTGTGACTTAAGTCTTGTAAAGACAGGATTGCCTATATTCTTGCTAAAAACCTCACCAAAAGGTGTTCATGAGGTTTCTCGGTTTTCTACCAAGGCCCCAGTGTTTGAATAATGCATAAGTGTGTGTCCTTGCTAAAAAGGAGAAAAACGCCTTTAGGTTCTGTGTGGCAGGGGGTCTGAGAGGGATGGATTTTTTTAAAAAGCAGCAGTTCAGCAACTCCAAATACCTCTCAACTTACTGTACTTTCCCTTGTCTCCGAAAAAGCGCATTTGTTATTTGGTCTGTTAAAGCATAAGCCCACTGAAGGCTTTAGGAAAGGCAGCTTGCTCCCATGAACCGCAGTTTAATTTCTTTCACAGTGCATTTCAGAGCAGGCCATTCAGAATGAACCCTTCCCTAAAGCTGAGCTTCACCCATGGTGAAAAATATGACCAGTTCACTCAGTATGGTTGCTAGGCTAGCATGCAGCAAGGGAATAAATTAACTACAAAATAGTCAGAGTTTCAAGCTTTTGTGCACCTCTAAAATATCAATAAGCAGTGTTCTGGAGTTCTTGAAAAATGATGTGCTTGAAACAATGCCCTCAGGAGGCCACTGCCCCATAGATTATGTAAGTTATATTGAGCTCTCTTTGGCTAACCTCAAACATGGGCTTAAAAACCATTTTAGAATAATATTGCCCTCCTGAAAAATAATATATGAAAAACCCACCCAAACCCAAAACCAACCAGAGACAGCCAGGTTTTTTATTTGTCAAGGAAACCTGACAGTGTCACTGTAACTTCGGGACCTATTTGATGGCATAAATCTGAGAAGCTAGCCATGGATGCAGCTTAGTAAACTGAATTTTTCCCCTTTATGAGGAACAGGGAGGCTTAGAGTTGCTTTGGCACCTGAATAACTCACAGGACTGTGGGCAACAGGCTCACATGGACTCACTAAGGGTGAGCTGCCAGACTTACGATTTCAGGCTACATCTACCGTGCGTGAATCTGCCTCAAAATCTCATAGATTAGACTTGCGGCTATCCTCTAACCAAGGCAGGCCTTCATCACTGACCCTGCTGCATCCATTCAGCTTTCTGTCAAAGTAAATTCGGTTTGCGTTTATATTTGTTTGTTTTCCAGACTAAATCTTCAGAGATTCTGCAAAGGGAAATGGTGGAGAAAATACTGAAGTCAAGGGGAATAAAGGCCACAACCGGCAAACAAAAGCTGCCCCTGCAAAACAACTCTGCCACATGTTCAGCCACCACTCTTTCCTCTGAGGAGATGGGATCTTCCTTTCCTGCTTTTGAGTGAGAACAGGGAAAACATGCACATTGTACCTGCCATGGAAGGAACCTAACACTGAAAGGAAGAGTCTGACCATTTCCAGTTTTTAAGCAGAATTTTGCTCATGCAAACTGAATGCAACTTTGTAAATTCAAGAACATCATAAACATCCTGAATTCTTTTAAGAATCCCACTGGCTAAAAAGTCTGCTTCTCATCTTCTATTACATGGGCATAAACAAACAAACTTTTAAATGAATTACGACCTCACTGCTGTGGCAGTGGGCAAACTTCAACATATACCCTATGCATCTGACCAAGATTTCATCAGATTGTAATGCTTTATCCTTTATCCAGGATATGTAAGCAAATCTACTACAGAGGAATACTAAAAGGAAAAAGGTAGTATATAGGGTATGAGAATCCTTGGATTGACCTTGAGAGATCATCCATAGCATTTAAAACAAGAACACACAAAGAGAAAGGTTTCGTCATGGAGAAAATCTGCACAGGCATTCTGCATTAGTATTTCCTATCTGTAGCATTGAGATCGGGCTGATGGTATTTAGGGTACAGTAAAAGATCCTACTTTCTTGGTAAACTGGACTCTGAAGGATGAACAAATTGAGTTGATTAGTTAGTTACATTTCCACAGATACTACATCACTGCAAGACTCAGGTTCTATCACCACATTGATATTAATGAAAACGAGAGTGATAAACAATCTGGAAAATGTTACTGCTTGAAGTCTGATGATGAGAGCCCCAGGTATTTCTAAGTGATCACTGTTTCATTTTTGTCTGAAAAATAATTCATTAAATCCTTATTTCTGCAAATACAACTTTCTTTATGACAGTAACTACATTGAAATAATTTAAATATTTACATATAGAACATGAAGGAGCCATTAAGCGCACATAGGACTCAAGCCTACAGGCAATCCTGAGCATCTGTAATATTTAAGTTGAGGTTAGTTCTACCCCTGCAGATCATGTTTCATAGCTATCACCTAGATTTAGAGCAGAAAGCAACTTAAAAGAAACTTCTACTGCTTTAAAAGAGTTAATGGGAAAACTAATTTCCCTTCTAGAACTGGGCCACAGCAAACAACTTGCTGGATACTGGTCCTACCCTTGCTAGCCCAGGACTTCATTATTAGGAAAAGGAAAAAGCTTGACATTATTATCATGACATGGGAAACCAAACAATCCACACTTTAAATGAAAATGCCTGTAAAGATCCTGAAAGAATGGAAAGCACTTTTTTCCCCTCATCTGCTAATCCGCTCTTTCCTCCCAATCTCCTGCCACTCCCTTTTCCCAGCCTTTCACCTCTTTCCCTGACACACCAAGGCTCTTCTCTGAAGGATAACTCTCTTTTTGTACCTGTAGCTTTTCAGTACTGAACACAGAGACAAGTCAACAAATACTATAAATGAAAACATGTATGTGGTAGTAAATCTTGAAAGAAGAGCATTGATGGCCTGTATGCTATTACAGATTGTAAAACAAAGAAATGAGTCATAAATCACGCAAGACACAATAACCTCCCTTCGACCCTAACTCTTCTTATTTTTTGGATTTTCCCCTTTTTTAGGTAAGTTTTGGAATTCTTTGCCTTAACTAAAAAGTTAATATTGTGTTTACATCACTATAAAGTTAAGCCTGAGTTTAACATTTCTCCTCTGTCCACAATCTATAAGAGAGCTCTTTTTTGTGTAAGAAAAATTTACTGTTAGTCTTTAATAGTCAGAAGGAAAAATGATGCTCATATTACCTGATTTCCCAGAAGAAAAAACGGGTCATATGATTTTACTAAATGACTGCTACTACATTTCCATACCCTTTTGTAAGAGTTTTTTTTGTAACAATTTCAAGCAATAAACTTCATTGTATTAAGAGAACTTAATTCACTTTTAGACCTGGTTTAAGTCTATTTTTCTATTGTTGTGTTTTGGATCATTTTATACTATTGAGTGCAACATTAAGGAGTATGCTACAGTGAGAAATCTCCTTCCCAGGAAGAAATGCATAGAGCAAGCAATATTTAGCTGCCCTTTTTGTTAATTTTTTCTTTGATGAATCAAGACTTCAGATTATAAATGTCACAGGCTTTCCCATATTTCTTGAGAACATAGCACATTTTAGAACATGCCTGCTTAAATTTAGCATATATATATGATAGGGAGCCAAATGGCATGAAAACACTCTGCCTTTCTTTTCTCTTTTTTATATAGAAATATTTATGGGACAACATAACATGAAATCTTGTTCTCCATCATACATCTTGGGCCTAAAAAAATTCTTAGAAGAGCAATATCAAGTTATTTAGGGCCCTGTGGCTTTATAAAAATGCAAGAAACATGACTGCAAACACCAAATATATACAACACATACAGGCATTTCTCAGCAGTGTTGTATAAACCCATTTTTGCAGAAACCTCCAATACTTAATAAAAAAATAAGGCACACCAAACACATCTCTGCTGATGACCAATGCTATGTCAGGGGTTACTGTAACCTTAACTTCTATGCTCATTCTAATCGAAATCTCCAGAGCACTAAAATTAAGGCAGTAGCTGAAGTGGAGTTTAGGACTTTGGCAGGGGCCATCTTTAACAGCTTTGGCATTCCCAAAGGAATCTGTATTAGTGTTTCCGCAATGTCAATAGCCTAATGGGGTTATAGGCAGCCTAATCATCCCACGTAGCATAGACAACACATTTCAGAGTGTCCTATTGATGAAATGATAAAAATAATAAAAACACATAATTAAACAGAGCCAGTTTAACAGAATAAGTGATTTGGTTGATTAAACCTGTGCAATATCCCTTGATCTAACATTACTTTGGGCTATTTATTTTATATAACTTGTGCTGAAGAGGTCAACAGTTAATCTGATACAAATGTCTTCTGGTGCTCATTAGCATCTTATGATGCTACTATGATGCTACCATATGGTGAGACTTAGCACTTGGCTCTTCTTTAGGTTATGTCTGAGTAACACTTCTGAATCTGCACTCACACTGGAACTTACACAGGCTCAGAATACAATTTTTATTTTCCAGATGTGGGCAGATGAACTTACTGCACATATATACATAGGCATATATATATTTATATATTTTCATGGAAGTTCACTTGCATTGAAATGTATCTCATTTATCGACTTAGCCATGTTTTACAGGAAATAAAATGAAAGTCATTTAGAATGGTCACTGTTGCTTTAAGACAATTTTTTTTCCCCTTGCATGGCAGATGGATGGCTATAATGCCATCACTTGATACCATGCCGAATTGTGACTGTGTCATTTTGTTAGAGCCTGCTGATTTTGTATAGAAATTTGCTGTTGGATTAGGGCTTTTGCCAATCCTGGCAGAAGAAAAAGGCTATTTAATGTGTCTTGAACTGCCATATGGTGTGGATAAAAGAAGTAGTTTCATGGCAGTCATGAAATCTGATGCATATGAGTAAGTCCATGTGGCTTTGCCATACACCCTGTCACACAGTGCACCTGCTGCAATCAGGTATTTTACATGAAAATATGATTGTCATAGCTCTTGATCCTGGATGTATCTCAGTGTCAGAAAACAGTACCTTCTGATATTTCCAGTCCACATGGAAAAGCCAACCACATGAACTGGAATGTGAAATGAGGAAACGCCCATCTTATGGCACAGCTGATTCAAATTACGCTTTAGCATAATATTCCTCTAGCAATTTGAACTTTATACATAACATTCACTCAGAATTTCATGGTATTTTACTAACATACTTAAATCTCACCATTCTCTTTCAGACTAGCTAAACAGAACATACTATGGAAAGAACTGATAATAGCACTGCCTCCAAATTCAAGGAAAACTCATGAGTCTTAGTCTAGATCTTCCACTTTTACTGTGATAAGTCTCACGCTGCTTCTTCATCCGTTTCTGCCAGCACTGTGAGTCTAGTCATATCCACTAATATAATTCTTATCTCCTTTCCCTTCACTTCCCTTTTTTCTCCCCTCACTCCCTAAAAAAACCTAGAAGGCGGCAAACAGAGGCAAGGACACCTTCAATCTAACACTACAGTTTTCTCCTCCATTGAATAACAGGAAAAATTCTGGCTCCACTGTAGCTTCAGTATTTTAGCCAGTACTTTTCATGCAGCAGGCATTCTCAATGATGTTTAGCAGTGAACAGATTTCCTTTAGAGTATATGTGAACATCACCATAATACAGAAATGCAATTATGCTAATGCTATAAGCACTAGAAAATTCTACATATAATAATGTCGTTATTCTTAGCAGTGTTCAGTTCGTCAGACATATTATATCTAACTAACCCTATCACTTTAAGCATCTGATTTTCAGACTTTCAGCCTCCAGTTTGGCATCGAGAAGCATCAGTGTAACACCTAGGCTCCCCATAAAACATGCGGGTGCTCTGCTGATCAGCTTTGTAGAAACATGAGCACTCAAAGGCACATGTGGAGGCAAAACCTGAAGCTATCTGAGGAATTTCAAGGAAAATAATGAATGATCTGTAGAGTTAGGTTGCCTTCAGCATTAGGTGATAGCTGAGCAAAAAATTTTCAGGACTATAAACATAGTAACACAGGAACTCTCTCTAAATCCCAGTCGGAGCTTCTTAATTCTGTTGGGGACGTTCCTCAGGGTAGCATATAGACTGTGGAAAATACTACTTCTTTAACTACCATTTGTCTTCCAGAGATACTTGAAGCCTTATATTAACTTGATAAAAGGAAAAAAGCTCAGGATGTATGCAGGATTTGGACTGTGTCATACATAAAGACTTCTGGCAGGAGTGTTCTCTCATAAAATTTACATGAAAATACCATGAACAACAACTCTTCAATTCTGTTTAAGGCACCTCTCTAGGAGAGAAAGCATGGGGAAGTATGACGGTGATGAGAAAGATGGAGACAGAAGATCCTTCTGTTTATTGCACAACAGAGTGTGGTACCTTAGCCCAGATCTGGAGCACAGAGATCAGAGCCTCACAGAGCCCAGAATCCAAACCAATTAATCCCCAGAGGTGCTGAAAGAGTTGTCTGACAGTTACAACTTTGGCCACCCAAGAGGTCACATCCTGCTAGATTGTACCCTACCATTTCAGCAGACTGGTTGTAGGAATGCTCCTTAGTTGCATTCAGTCAGAATTAGCTCTGTTGGGAAAGACCTATTTAAACACTAGTTCACTGGTGACTCAAACAGGTACAGGAACTTCACACAAACACAACACAGAAAATAGTGCTAGGCAGGGCATGGCCATCAGCTGCAACCAGGAAATAATGCACATATAAATCCTAACACAAGCATGCCTTTCCCTAGGCCTCTTCTATCTGCAGGGCAGACACACCAGCTAATGGAAATAGCTTACAGATGCTTAGCAATGCTTAACATGACATCGTTTTGCACAGGAAAGATATGAGAAGTTAATCAAAAGACAACACCTCACATCAGGATACTTTCAATAACCTGTCACTCTCTGGGGCTTGTGGAAATATCCCTGACTTCAGGCAGTGTCAGGGTAACCAGCTTATCCTGGTCAAACCCCACGCACAGCTTTATCACAAAACCTGGGTCCAGTCTTAAGCACAGCTAGAATTTTGCTCATCTGCAATGCTTATTGAAACACTTGTTACAATGCTGTCAGTGTAATAAACAGCAATGTCGAGCAGTATTTTCTGGATGGCATCCATTTAAAAAAAGCCAACAGATTCCCTGGAGGCTTAAAGATCCTACTGGTGTTTGGAGAACTGCACTGACAATGTCACACCTATGTCATGGCACAGTGTATGTACCGCCCTGTGGTATGAGCCTTGCAAAACTGAACTTCCACAGCCTCTGCCTAAATTCAAGCGTGTGCTGAGTCTAACGATATCAAGTGGTATTATAGATCTCAAGAAAGATCAGTTAAGAAGCCATAAAGACAGCGTAAAGAGTCAAACCATGACAAACTAGCAATATGTGGTTCTCTGTGTGCTTAAGACACTCCTGTAGCTGTTCACCTGGTTCAACCCTGCTCAAAATCTCTTGGTTATTTTTACAACTTCTCACCACTGGAAAGGTCCAAATTATAACATAAAACAATATCAGCCATGTCTCAAGCTACATCAGCTCTTACTGCTGCTAGGATTTTCTCATCTACAGCTTTCTTATATCCAATGTGTTGGATTTAGTTTAGCAAACAACTTTTCTGGAAATTGCTTTGTGTGCATTGCATGTTTTGCTAAGTGATATTTGCCCAGAGCTGGCAGATCACTCTGTAGTAGCAGATGTGCATCTGAATAGCATAATTATATTTACTGCTGTTTGTTACCGCACCACATATCGAATAGTAGGGATATTGGTACAATAGAGACTCACTAAGAATGTCTTTTCTTCCTTGGCATAATACACTTAATTACCTTTTTTCTCTCTAACCGCAGCTACAGATTACCTGCTCACTAATAAACTTCTCTTGCAGTATAAGCCAAAATGAGGGCCTGCTGAAGGCAACTGAGGATGCATCTTAAGTATCAGAAGACTTTGGATTATATCGTTTTGAGTTTTCCACCTGCCTTATAATTTCACTCTAATACTGGTTTCTAAAAAGGTAAAATCACTGTAACAGAACATGCACTTTTGACAGACTATCCTGCTAAATTCAGTGATACCCATGCATTAGTTATATGCTGACTAGAAGCACTACACAAAGTTCTGCAAGTATTTAAAGTTTACTATTGAAGATCTGACAAAACCCCTTTGCGATATTTTTATATTTAGAACCAAAGGGAATTAAAAAGGCAGGAAATACTGTCCAAGGAATGATAAAATTTCAGAAAGATTTTATTGAAAACATGTTGCCTGAAACACTCCAGAAGCTGTTTACTTGATAAGTGTTCCTATCCTTTTTTGTTTCATTTCTGATTTGAGAATACATATGCTGATTTCTGCATTCTTTCTCATTTAAATTTCAATTGTTGCTCCATTAGTCCTAGACACATTGTGAATTTGTAGCCTTTTGAAATCTTATTCTATTTTCCACACATATATGGGACCAGAATAGCCATTTTTAGATTAAAGGAAAAGAAAGAAAAGAAAAAAATATTGTAGGAATTAAAATTACTTCAGTTCTCAAAATGGCAGTGCCATCACCAGAACAGCTTCTTGGAAATGTGTAGTATATCTTTAAAAAACAAAGAACACAGGTGACAATATAGAAATCTATTCTCTTAGAAATATCCTTGAACTCTTGGGCACTCAATTACAACACACTGTCCTGGCTGATCTGTCTTACAACATGGCTCAAGTTTACACATCAGAAAGCATCAACTGGTGTCTGGAAAACTAGTTTGTTCTTTCATAAACACAGGAGTTGAAATTCATGGTCTCTGCACATGTTTTCTGGGGGAACTACTGTAAAACAGAGACTGGTGAGGAATGAAATACTGTACTGCAAGACTGACATTGATACTATGCATTAGGTAATTAAACTCTGTGTGTGTGTTTAATCGAAGTGCAGAACTAACTGACCCACTGTTTTTCCTTTAACCAGAGGGCAACTATTTGGTTCCATTAGTCAATTATTTAAAAGACACAGTGATTGCTATAACTCCTTCAAAGAATCCTTTAGTGTATTAGTGCTTACAGGAGGTTAATAATTTAACATTAGAATGTCCACTAACATAGTGTCACGGTCATGAATAAATACGAGCACAAAATACTGGTAATGGATCTTGACTCCATAATAAATCTCATAGATAAAATCAAGGCCAGGCGTATTAAGTCTATATAACATTCAGCTTTTTGATTCCCATGTTTTTGACAGGCTTAAAACTCCAAAACAGGCACAGTTTTATTTCAACATAAAGTATTACATACCACACTTTTGAACTACCAGTGTCTAAATATCAAGGCACCTCAAAATTTCTAATATTCATTTTTCCTCACAACAGATAATGAACAGATCAAGTCCTACTATGTTCATTTAAGGCTGGGACCAGAGATATTCTAAGCATCCACAGGACTTTCATGCCAAACAGGCAAACTCTGATTACCTAAGTCCTAGGCACATCTTATTCACTAAACCATTCTTCTTTCTATACCAGCCTTTACATTTCCATGACAAAACTTGAAAAATACTGTCTCAGTTATGAACAGCTAGCATATCCTTCACTTTTCATAGAAAGAAGCCAAGCACTGATCAGAATAACCCCATTTCCCCAAAATATCCAACCCACAGGATTACAGACTCTCCCTTCCTAACTCTTCTATACTTTCTTCATTCAAACACAGCAGCATTGCTTCAAAAAGCTAAAGACAAGGGTAGCTGGGGGAAAGGGAAAAGCAATGAACTGCAAGCCTTCTTAGACCTGAGTAGCAATGATCACCTACCTACACAGCAAAGGAGATCCAGCTGCGTGTTCTTAGCTGACCTAAACTACAGTGGTGTCTTACTAATGGATCTGTAAGAAGTCACTGCGGAAATACAGTGATAGTACGGTAGTCAGCTTCCCTTTGCTCCTAAATCTTTGAGGACACAGCAGAGGAAAATGATACATGGGATTTACTACATCTGATGAAAAGGACAAAATATATCTCAAATTCATTGGCAGCACTGGCATTGATACCAGAAAAGACTTTTCAAAACATAACAGTCTCTTCAAAGTTTATTGAAAATCTTGTCCTCAGCTAAATTACGGGTATTGACTGTGATTTAGGGAGCTCTTCTCTCATACAACATGGGCTACAGCTATGCAAATAGTGACAAGGTGTTTTGTCTGGTCCAGAGAGTCATTGTTGTCACTCAGCTGATATCCACATGGCTTAGCTCACCTCCTGGCAAAACCAGTGTAGCCCCATCCAAACCATTTATTAGAAGCTGTCCTTGGCCCATGTAATTCCTGAAGAGATCTCAGGAAATACATGGAATTATGCCACTTGGCACTGACCATATTCAAAACCATGCCTGTGACCACGACAAACTTTTAACAGAATGGATGATGACATGACAAACACTCAAAGCTTTTCACTGGCTCTTCTAGTTGACTACTACAGATGTACTGTGCTGACCAGGACCTTCCAAACCTCCCTGATTCCTTGGACAACTGTAATTGGAAGGTGGGCAAGTACTTCTAAGAAAACCAAAATTTTTATCCCACACTGTAACAACAAAACATACTTCAGAAAAAGACTTCTTCATCTCCTTCTTTAACACTGTCTTCCTACTCCAGCTGTGCCATGCACTCTGCCATACACCAAAGTTTATAGTTATAAAAGTATCAACTCATGAGTTTACGTAACTGATGACTGCTTTCTAGAAAGAAATGATTTCATAAGCCTGCAGATGATTATCAGAGGAAAAGAAATCAGAGGAGAAAAGATGGAGATGAAAAGTGATGAATAAAGTAACTTTAAAAGAAAAAGTTCTTCCTTATTCCATTACCCTTCCCTAGGAAGTGGAGTTACTATCCATTTTTATCTCTGTGACATTCAATTTTCTTTGACTAGCAGCAATATCAGCAGCACAACAGAAGGTGATCCTCGTAAGAATTCATGTTTTTTTCCAGATAAACAAAACTTGGACAAGTAATGTACAAGAAAATGAAAAAGCTCAATTGACTTAAATGCTTTTCTTCTTTTAGTTTTCCAAAGGTTTCCTATTCAATAACTGTCTTCTCATTCAGACTTGCTTATTTATCTACATTTTTCTACTAATATTCTATTTTTAGAAAATAAATGTTTTACCCCTCTGAAAAATCTCATGTTCTTTAGATAAAATGCTAACATACATGCCACAATGGGAAGTAAACAAAATGTACCAAACACAACTAATTCCACTCTTTTTTCTGTCCTAAAACTCTGCTCCAAAATTCCAAAGACTGAAGAGCCTCAGAAAAAACCTGGACTCATTTTTGATAAAATTTTTACTATTTCACGGTTTTTATATTAAAGCTAAGTGAAACTTAGGAGTTTTAGGGGTTTTTTTTAACATGCCTGTGACTTTTCTTTTAACTTGGTAGTTAACCTCTTGTTTAGATTCTCACTTCACTGTTACTGTTGCAATATCTCAAAATTAGTGTCAAGAGAATAATTCTGCATGGTGGAATCTACAGAAGGAAGGGATTTATATAAATCTGAATCTCAACCAAGAGGTGCTGAATGGCTTTAAACCTTAACAGTTGGCTTTGGGTAAGGCATATAAATCCCATGGAAGCATTCTTACTGCATCAGAGAATTCTGCATTAAGCCACACATCTCCTCTTTTCTTTGTGGTTCAACAAAAGCAGGAACAAAAACAGAAGCAGAAACAAAGCAGAAGGCTCATTGTTCAACTTATGGAAGCCCAGCTAGAAAAATCTATTTGCATGGCTGAATTCTGAGAACTCAGTAATAAGTGAAAAGTCAGCTAGCTATATAACAGGTGTGGGACTACTACAGATTTCAGATACCTGGAGATTGCAGTGCTAGTTGCTAAAAATCAAATTTTACTGGTCAAACAATGAAAAGATGTAATAAAGTCTAATAATTAGCTATAATGCATATTGTGTTTCTACAATATAGTAGTATTATTATAATAAAGTATGATTTCCACATACTTTATTAACTTTTTTGAATCTGGAACCTAATTTTAAAGTATTACAATTCAGCATCTATTTTTAACTGCTTTTACTCTACTACCCAGTAGCCTTTTTTATAATTTTGTGAGAAACAATATTTATTAAGTATTTATTCCCTTCATTTTATGTCTTTAAAGCAATTGACCAGATAAAACAATTACTTTTAGAAGATGTGTTCTTACATGCACAGATAATGGTGCTCAGGTATTTCCAGAAGTAAATGAAACAGGTTTTGGAAAAGAAATCTCCCATTAAAATTTGAACCAGAGGAAGCTTTGCTTTTTCTGGAAGTAGCCAGTTAGCAAAGACTAGGGAAAGTTATAGATCATCCAGATAGATAGAATAAAAGTTTCATACATTAAAGCTTTTTTTATCCCTAAAAAAAAATATATTCAATGCGTCTTTGCAATATTGATGCAACAATTTCCTTAAATGCCAGCACATAGAAAACTCTCAAAAACTGAAATATTAATCTAAAATTCCAAAATCTTTCAGCTAATAGTATGGCTTTACCATTTCCATTTTCTTGCTTGGCAATGAGGACAAGTGAAAAACTCTTGAAAGCTGCCACAATGTTACAAAAAGGAGGAAAAGCATCACATTTTTAATGTCATCAATTCCCCAAACAGCAACACTAAACTGCAAAACCAGCTACTGAAAGGAATTGTTCAATTTTCTTGAAATTTTATTTTCTTGAAAGAAAAAAGCCAGAGCTGAGAATGAGACTAATTTTTTTCTCTCTAACTAGCAAACTTGCAAAACAAGAATACAGTTTAACTGGCCTCAACCGTGTTAATGCTAGCAACAAATAAATGTCTAGTATAAACATTCAAACTGAGCTAGCGGCTATACTGAAATTCACCAAAATACCCTCCTTATCTTTCTGCCCTGATACAGAATGTGCATGGCTGAAGCCTGTAGAAGATTTACCCATGCCATTGGCAACCACGCAGAATGCAAAGAACTCTCCACTTCTCCTATATTTTCTATCTCGGTGGACATATTACTAATGGCAACGTATGAGGGCCATTCCTGCCTCTTCCAATAAACTGAATGGAAAGAAGCAACCTGGTCATTATTTGAAGGAACGAATGGGGCTCTTAATTGAGGAGAACGGGCAAACAGCACTTCTGTGATGTTCAGGCATCTGTGAGGGGCCACGACTTAAGGGATCTGTACAACTCTTGTCTTCTTCACACAGTACTGACAGTGTAACTGGAAACAGCTGGATGAACTTCACTGAAAGTATTCTGGAAGCTACAAAATGGTGAGAAAATATAGCACAGAAAACTGATTCTCCAGTAATGGTTATTTTTATTGTCCTTTCAACTCATTTGCATCCCAATATATTCTCCTTGCCTTCCACCTTCAGCCCATTATGACTTCTTCCCTCCTGTAATTTGAAATCAAGAGCCTTCACCTTCCATACTGTCTGAATGCTTAGGGAAGCTATTCCAGAGAAAGTCCAGTTTCAATGTTACATACAATTCTGAACATACAGAAAATAAGTCAAACTCAGAACTGCAAGAAACTCAGGTTTACTTAGAGAAAATGGAGTATCCCACCTAAAAAATAAGCAGTATCTTTTGAGCATTTGCAAACCGTTAACTTTAAAATATCTACAACTTTATCCAAGTTGTGTGGATTTCTAAGCAGAATATAAAAGGCGTTTCTCTCTTTTCATGAAATGTCAAGTCCTTGCTCTAAAATATAGCAGTACTATAAAATTTTTAAAGGAAGTCTTTAATACTGAAAAGCAATGACCTTCCCTTGTCTCATTCTGAACCTTTTTTTGCAGGGCAAAGTAGATCTGATACAATAATGGAGCAGACCACAAGTATAGAAAATTCCATGCCCAAGCGGCAGACAATTATAGGCAATTGGAAAAGTAGCACAAGGAGAGAGCACTCAACAGTCTTTTAATGGGGCAATCTTCAGTGTCTCAGATATGGGCAGAAGAAAGCATAAATTTAATATTCAAATAAAATTTAAAGTCTAAATTAAGTTAGAAAAAATACTGGGTAGCTCATTAAATAAATTGGTCAGGTTGACCTTTATCAACTTTTTTTTTTCATATTTATATTACATTCTAATTCAGAATAATTTTTAATGTTGGAATATTCTTGAAAACATACATTTAACTTCTTCACCAGGCCTACTGCAGACATAAAGTCACATCTTAGTTATTCAGAGCAGCCCAGAACACATCACCTCCTGTGTCCTTGTCCAGAAAAATAAAAGGTGGGACGGCAGTCCAACTTCCATAGCCTTCCTTATGCTAAATCTAAAATCAATCATGCTTGCAACCAATCGATTCAACACTTTTATAAAAGCTTCAAATAAAAATCAAATTTCTTACTTTGACTATGAAATAGCCAGATTTAAATAGGACCTTCTTTCAGAAGACTGCATAATTTTTAACATGCTTTAAAAGATGGAAGAAAATCATTTAACCTCCTTCAGTCAGCAGTATGAAGCGTGGGAGAGTTGCAGCAGTGGGTTGCCGACTCTCTCTCTAAAATTGAGCTAATTTCAATGACTGTACCTTCAGCAGCTGTGTGAAGGTAGCTGTAGAGAAACAGCAGGTATGGAAACAATGCTGTTTGACACTACTATAACCCTAAACAGTGCCTTCTATATAAACAGACATAATGAAAAGACTGAAAAAGTCCAAGAATACCCATTTTTCACTATGTTTATCAGTTAAGTACATTTGTAACAATCTCACTATCTTATAGGCAGGATGATAGAGAAAACGTATATACTTAAAACTACAGCCACTGACATTTGTAAAAGCAAACCTAAATGGAAATAGAAATATTTTTAGAACTTTAAAAAGTAATTTTAAAAAAATGTATTTTTATTAAAATATAAGCAAGCAAACAAAAAAACATTTAAAACATTTGGGGTGAGAAAAATATTCTTCTAATGTTTTTATTTGTCAGAAACCAGTTACTTTTAAGTGACTGTAGGACTTTTGTTCTTACTGGAGTCAAGCAAGCTTGGGTATCAAGACACAGAAAAAGAAAAATCCTCATGCTTTTCAGATATTCTTCAAATTAACAACAAAAGATGATAATGCTTTTGAACACAAGTATTTATATATACTATATGCATGTTCTTCTCTCCAAATTACCATTTGCCTATCTATGGGAATTCTTCCAATATACAGCATATGATAATACTACATCACACACACATAAGTACTTATTAACAATAAAAAGGCTCCCCATGATTTTCTTCTTTTCTAAAACATCTATAAAGTATTTTATCACACTATAAAAATCATATTTTATAGAAGCATTAATTCATGTGACCTCTCAAGAGGCAACCACATTTTTATGGTGTAAAGATATGTCACTTCAGTAAGTGGAATGTTGTAATTATATACAAACAGAGAGCTAAGCATTCAAAGTAACTTTTTGCATTATTATTTGTACGTTGCAAAATGATGAATTTGTTTGAAAGTTTTCTGTTATTCAAGTATATAATCTGTAATAAGTTTAGAAACTATTTTTGGGAGGTGAGTGGCCTTCAGCCTTCAGATTACAGGCATAGATTCCAAACTTTTGGTACCCAACACACAGTGGCATTTCATCCATTGATCCAAGAGGGTTCAGAAAATAATCCTATAATCCTTCTTTTGGCTGCTTATAGCTTTCTGAGTCAATATCTGTCCAACAGTTGGGAGTAGTCACATCTTCCTTTTCACTTTAGTCTGATGTCTTCCTATTGGCTTTCTCTTACTCTTTTTAAGTATTGCCAACAAGCTTTCCACAAACCAATTCCAATTTCTAATTTAGCTCATCTCTGTTAAAATGTCTCCCTTCACTCAGCATAATATTTAACGAGTATCATGAATTCAGCTTCCTGAGGAATTCCATGTATTAAAAAGATGCAAATTCAAAAGATGTAGGTAACATCTCACTCAACCTTCAATGTTCATGGACATGTAAAGCAACAGGTTTTACTCCCAGCCCTTTAGGAGATGGCTAGCCACTTACCTCGTCTAATCTTTAGAACTAGGACCAAAAAGTTACCAACCGCAGGGGAAAACATTTTCGGAACCAAATAATGACTTACATTTCTGACCTGAACCACTGCTTCTGGAAGATAGTATAACTAGCCACTTTCCCTTGACATCACAACAACTTGCACTGTCCCCTTCATGTTAGGAAAAACACAATGGGGATGACAAGTTAAAAACAGGGAAAATCATTTGTTTCAAATTGTATGTAAGGAGAGCTGATGCAGCTCATGGGATCCCTTGAGTAGAAGTTAAAGTATACCTGTAACAAGATAAGTATGCATTTAATGCAAAATAGTAACTATGGAAGGTAAGAAAATAAAAGTAATACAGTAGCCAAAGAATTATTATCTTGACAGGTTATGATAGCCACACAACAACAAGCTTCCTGCTATCAAGGGAGTCCCAGATATCCACCTCATTCTTGTGATATAAATTTTCTGGAAAAAAAAGACAAGATAATTTCCAATTGCCTACGTATGCAAGGCTTGGAGGTGGGAAATCTGTCCAGTAACACAAGAATAGTAGCTATATATAAATAAATTGGCTACATATCTTTTGAAGTCATGCAAAATACAATTCCTTAGACATAAATCACATGATAACCTAATCTACAGGGCCTGGGCAATCACAAACACTGTGGCAAACTGCCTTCTGATCTTATCAATGGGTTGCTTCAAAGATTATCACTATAGCACAGACAAGGGTGCAGGAGTTTGTCTGCATCACCACTGGACACCAAACCACCTAGACAGCCCTGCTGAGAAAGTGCATTACACAGAGTATTTTGAGATACACTGCAATAGGATGAACTTCCATTTCAAATATTCAGCTTTCAGGAACATGGAAGAGCTAAGAGTTCACATAGATTTGCATTTTTCAGAAGTCAGCAATGAAAGAAAACCTGCACTGTGAAACTTGAATTTCACAGCTGCTTTTCACAAGCCACACTATACCCAAAAGCTGAGTGATTTATATGTACATGCAGATGCCACACAAAACCAATGGAAATTAATGCCAGTTATAAATTCCCATAACTATCCTGATACTTAGATCTTTTAGGAACTGGACAGTAATTAATTTCATAAAAAGATCATTCTCTGCTGCATATGAGGTATCTATTTTAAAGTAAATGCATCCAAACATCCAAGTGAACTGAACACAAGACTTGAGCATTCATGTTCAAAATGCAAAGGTACTTCATGCAGTTAGTTGCACTTTACTGTCTTCGGTAACTATATTTGATTTCAGACTCAAGCATCCCATTAAAAGGCAAAAAAGATGGCCTGTTGTATTGGGTTGTGTGGCAAGGTTTTGGCAGTGGGGGAGTTACAGGGGTGGCTTCAGTGAGAAGCTGCTGGAAGCTTCCCCTGTGTCCGACAGAGCCAATACCAGCCGGCTCTAAGACGGACCCACTGCCGGCCAAGGCCAAGCCAATCAGCAATAGTCATAGCGCCTCTGGGATAACAGATTTAAGAAGGAAAAAAAGTTGCAGGGGACACAGAAATGGCACCCAGAGAGAGGAGTAAGAATATGTGAGAGAAACAACCCTGCAGACCCCCAGGTCAGTGAAGAAGGATGGGGAGGAGATGCTCCAGGCGCCGGAGCAGAGATTCCCCTGCAGCCCATGGAGGAAGACCATGGTGAGGCAGGCTGGCCCCCTGCAGCCCAGGGAGGTCCATGGTGGAGCAGATCTCCACCTGCAGCCCATGCAGGACCCCACGCCGGAGCAGGTGGGTGCCCGAAGGAGGCTGTGACCCCATGGGAAGCCCGTGCTGGAGCAGGCTCCTGGCAGGACCTGTGGCCCTGTGGAGAGAGGAGCCCACACTGGAGCAGGTTTGCTGGCAGGACTTGTGACCCCATGGGGGACCCACGCTGGAGCAGTCTGTGCCTGAAGGACTGCACGCCATGGAAGGGACCCACACTGGAGCAGTTCGTGAAGAACTGCAGCCCGTGGGAAGGACCCATGTTAGAGAAGTTCGTGAAGGACTGTCTCCTGTGGGATGGACCCCACGCTGGAGCAGGGGAAGAGTGTGAGGAGTCCTGCCCCTGAGGAGGAAGGAGCGGCAGAGACGTGTGATGAACTGACCGTAACCCCCATTCCCCGTCCCCCTGTGCTGCTGGGGGGAGGAGGTACAGAAAATCAGGAGCGAAGTTGTGCGCAGGAAGAGGGAAGGGGTGGAGGGAAGGTGGTTTCAGATTTGGGTTTATTTCTCATCACCCTACTCTGGTTTGATTGGTAATAAATTAATTTAATTTTCCCCAAGTTGAGTCTGTTTTGCCCATGATGGTAACTGGTGAATAATCTCTCCTTGTCCTTACCTTGACCCACAAGCTTTTCATTATACTTTCTCTCCTCTGTCCAGCTGAGGGAGGGGAGTGACAGGGCGGCTTTTGTGGGCACCTGGCATCTAGCCAGAGTCAACCCAGCACACTCAGCAGTATATCCTTACTTAAAACAGCTTGAGTGCTGTCTTGAATAGGTGTGGCCTGAAACTTTTCTATTTTCTGAATCATTAGTAAAGAAAAGTCCTGTAAATGTCTTTTCAATCATTCTTTTCAGTTTGCTTGGGCAGTTATGTGTCTACATAGAGCATACTATTTCTTTTCTGTTACGTATATGGCTTGTGAGATTTAACTCAGAAGTGGTTCATAAATAAGTGGAAGAAAAGACCACTTAAAAATGTAAAGTGTTGTAAAGCATTAGAATAACTGATGCTGCCTTACAGTAGTTCTTTCTCCAGTATTAAAACAGCTGCACACAGATATATGTATATTCTCTCTCTGTACGCCTCGCAGACAAGTATATTAGGTATACTATGTATAAAATAAAGAAAATCCAGCCTAGGATGTGAAATCTAATCAGTATTTTATTCAAAAACTTCTGCATGAGAAGGCATTTCACTGGCTTTACCCACGATTCTCCTCTTATTCTTCTATCTTAAACTGTACTTCTAATATTATATTTATCTCAACATATGCATACCTATAAATACACAGACCATAACCCCTATATGATGGCATTTTATGACTACTAAGGGAGATGAAAATGTAGAGAGAATAGTGAAAGCTGTTGCTGTTATGAATACAGAGGTTCAGTGCTCTGTACCCACTAGTGCAGTTGCCAGCTTATCTCCTGCAAAGACGTGAAGAAAGCATAGGCACCCCAAACATACCACCCGTATGAAGTGTGAAATCAAGATACAACAAGGAAGATGCAATGCCATCAGCTTATTCATCCCTTGTATTTACAGATGAAAGCTGTAATCTTTTGATCAATGCTGGGTTGTAGACATTTTATAATAAGCTTACACCCCCACACCTGTCGACAAATTAACGCTGACCCTTGCTGGCAGTAAATTCTGGACAGAAATGGTGTAGTAAACTAGACGAGATAAACGCATCTAGGGAAAATATTTCCAGCTTTGGGAAACAAACAAAAAAAAAACCAACTTGCATTCAGATTTCAATGTATAAATCACCTACAGAATTATAATAACAGGGCCAAATGAACTGCTAAAATGCCATCCTCCAATGCTGGTGGAGTATTAATACCATTACATAAGAATGGTATTATACCATTACATTATTGTACCACTGCATAACAATATCTTCAATATCAATACCACTTACAGAAGATGCCAGTACAGGAAGGAAGTGCACAGCTTTCATACAAGAAGCAAATATCAAGTCCAGTGACATCCTCATGAATGTTCTGTGCCAAAGGACAAGATAAATCCAGCACTAACCCACCTAAGTGGGGGATACAAGTCATTTTGGGGGCTGTTAATCTCCTGTGCCTGTGAAACACTGATGTTCAGTCTCCAATTACATGTTACTTGCAGGGAGAGACCACTAGTACAGAGCACAATGCCTTCCTGCTTTAGCCAACAGAGAAAATAAATGGTGGATGCTTTATTGGATTTGACTCCGTCAGTAACGTCAATTTTTTTAAAACAGATTGCCCTGTTTTGTCATTTTGGCAATCTCAAGGCTGTGTCCTGTCATGCTCATCTTAGAGTGAAATAAAGAAAGGGTAGATACAAGCCTAAAGAAACTGTGACACAACATACAGGGTTTCACTCATTGTTATATAATGTAACTACTCTTCCTTGCTGAACCAAATAAAAAATATTTGCTCTGGAGATGGTTTAGGGTTCACAAAGTCATTTTTATGGGTTCAGTTAACTATGAACTCCACTTCTAGAAAAGCTGATATATTGAAAAAAACGGTCTGTGTATCTATTTACAGTATGCAGCATTGTACTTGCCTACCAGAAAGTGATCGTTTACAAAAACACACACATGAACAGATGTGTTGTGGTTCTAATTTAAGAAACAATTTTCTAAGACTTTTCAAGACTTGTATCTTTTTCCTGTGGAAAAATGTTTTTCAACTTGAAAACCTCAACTTACGCTTTACAGAGAGCATTTCCAAGATCACTGTAACCTCTATATTTCTCAAGTCAGCTATTCCTCCCCCCAAACCCCCCTTTCTCTCCTGTGATTTTCATATGCTTTTGGGCCAGTTCTTTCTCTCCATCTAAAGCACATTTATTAACTTAAATTTTTCTTTTTTCTTTTTCCATCTGTTGTCTCTATAAACCTCGAGGAGCTGAATACTTAGATTTCAAAGAAACTCTGCGGAAGGCAGTTAGTTCATTGAAATTCTAGGCTGCTAAATTTTCTCCCGCTGAGTCACCTGGGCCCAAAACTCCCATCCAAATCTGTGTGAAACACCTCTCAGCACCGTGTTAAGTTGCTTCATAGAATATTTTTCCTCAAGAAAGCCAATAAATCCCTTCTTATAGAAGTGTTCAACAGACTAAGAGGGAAAGGAGCATGACTTGCAAGGTGCCTGTTAAATTCCAGTTTGCTCATTGCTGCACCTTTCCCCCATTTTTTATTTACAAGTTGCTTACTTTTCATCTAAGCAGGGACCTCATTTTCCTATTTATATGTACAGCATCCAGAGGAAGGCATTCCATACAGTACTAATAGCAGCTTTGTAAATTCCTCTGGAAAGTTAAAATTGAAGCATTATCCTTCTGCATGGGAGTTATGCCTTTTTTTTCTTTCACTCTAACAGAAGCACCTTTCATTAATGCCTACCAACACTTTCAGTTCATTAATTCTGACTCTGTAAATGGAAATGAAAACAAGTTCCTCCACAGAGACCCCTTTTTAAAGGCAATATCTCAAGTCTGTGACTATGTGTCAAATTAAAATCCTAGAGCTGTGAATTCACTCGCGAATTGAAACCTTAGGCAGCACACATGAACATCCCAGCAGAGGCCTTACACTGCACACATACACAACACTGTTGAAGAATTTTTAGCAAGACAGCACTGCTCAGAAGCAACTACACTAAACTCAGACCAGAAGGTTTTCTCCTAACACTTTTGACACTTCTGGTACCTAACTGGACTCTGATTTAATCAAGACCCTTAACGACATTTAAAGGGGAATTCCCTTGTCTGAATACACACAGCCAGTACCACTTTAGACCCCTTATGGATCCCCCCTACCACTCCTGAAAGCATGGGTCTACTGCCAGTCCTGTGCTGTATCTGCTGGCCTGACAGGGATATCTCAGTGGATCAGGTGTCTAATACGGCACCACAACTGTGTTTCAGCACCTAAATCACTTCTTCAGAAATACAACGATGTCATGTCAACTCAAATCAGAGTAATAAAGTTGGGGCCATTAAATACATGGAACTTGTATTGCCAAAATCCAATTTGAAGATCATGTTCCCAAAATACATGCAAATAGCTAGTACCTTGTTTATTCTGCAGATGTCAATATGGTAAGGTGAGCTGGCGGCTAACACACAGATTCAGTATACTGTACTGCTAAAGACTTCTCTGGCAAGTTGCTATACAACTTGCAATGAATTAGACTGGCAAACTGTGAAGAAAATAACTGACATTAGTGAGGCAGTTGGATATGACAGCGAATAAGCCATAGAAATAGCTGGCAAGAAAACAGAGTTTCTTCATTCTGACTGGGTACTGGGAAAGCTTAAAGATTTATTTTGAATCGTCTCAGTTTTAATGGTTTGCTGCGGTCTCTTCAGGTTTGTTTGTTTGTTGCTGGAGTTTTTATTATTATTTTTATTGCTGGTTTTGGCATGCAATCTTGATGAGGGATTTTAACTGCAAGGTGATTAATTCATGGAGAAATACTGGCTGCAGATCTCATAACTATAGCAGCAACATAAAAGTCTGGCTAGAAGAAACAGATTTGAAGAAACTTTCACACCCCACCACCCCCCATCAGGATAAGAGTTATAGTGTGAATTTCTGCAATATATTTATGGTGATCCTTTCTCTTTCATGTATGTACACTTTACCATTGAAGCTCACAAACTTGAGAAATGGAACATATTTGAGGCCCAGCAGAGTTCTCCTCACTCTTTCTCCCTAAATTTTTCATCTTGGCATTTCCAGTAGATCTATTAGGATCTTTCCAGTACAAACGTTATTACAAGTGCTCCAAATATACTGTGCAACTAAACATACAAGGGCACTCACTGAATACCCTAAACCCAAGGTTCAAAGCCTTAAAAGGTCTAAGAGCAGCTGTATTTGAAAATTCTATCAATTTTCACCTCATATACCAAAGTCTTTTAGAAATCATTCTCCCAAAAGAGCTCACTTCAGCTCTGGAGGCAAAATTACGTATTACTAATTACATAGCTGCAATATATAATTGTGGCCTCAAATCCAACAGCAGAGCATGTATGAATTTTATACTGCAAAAACATAATTACCAAACTTCATCAAAAACAGATGCCAAATAGACCTGTTTGCAATATTATAATCCAAATTGTCCTTCCTGCAGTACTTTTAGTCTAAAGGTATGAAAGCTTTTCTCCAGGAAAGCTCACAAACATATCAAGCTCTATTGAATCCTGCAGAGAATTGTGATTAGAACAAACCTATGCAGTGAGTATCTTCAATATTACAGGTAGTCATGAGAAGTTGGTCTTATGCCAGCTAGCTCACCAGGAATTAAGCCGAGAAAAGCTTTTCGTTTCCTGAGCGTTAGTAGTCTGGGTTTTTTTCTTCTAACCAGCTTGCAAAAGAAGATTCAGGAATTTTTACTCCAGCTCAAACTCCATCTGTCATGGGAACCTTGGACACTGTCAAGTTTCTGCTAGATGCAGTTTGATTATAAATCTTTGTTTGGTGAGCTTATAGGTAATTCTGACTGTTCAAGAATTACAGATCATAATAATTGAGCAGCCCTACCAACCATGAATATATACTACAGCCGAAATTTTGGCCCATGCTCTACTTTCCTTGGAGGATGTAAAGAACGTGGTTCATTTGCCAACATACCAACCACTGCAGAATTCATTTGCCATGTAGTCACATTTTGAATCATCACAAAGAGATAATGAATTATTAGCCATTAAATATTCAGTATAAAATAGTTTTGTGGTCTGAACACTTGTAACAATGATGATATCATGTTCTCATTAATATTCATGTGTGAATTTGTCTGAATAACTACAGACTTCAGGAAGCTGCACGGCATGAAAACGTAACTGTAGGCCTAAGAACTAGGTGTACAGCCTTTTCCTTTTCACATTACTCTTTGCTCCTAGTTATCTTGTAGTTTCACTGATGAGCACTGAAAAGTCCACAATTCTTAACAACAGTACCTCTCATCTGGTTGTTGTAAGTGCAAGGAAACTGCAGAGTTTGCAGTATAATTGCACGCGTGCACACACATGAGAAATTATGAAAACAGTATATGAACTTTCAGGTAAATTTGTAAGAAACTGTTATGTCCCTCCTTTTACAACATGATGATGATGATGGACAGCATAAGTTTTTAAATTCAGAGACTTGGCTTACTAGTTTAGGGAAACGTTTTCCAGGTGCTGAAGCCCAGGTTTTTTGTAAACCCCACAAACAGGTTTAATTTTCTGGTCCATTTTAGCTGCCATGTTAATGGTTTGATTCCTGAAAAACTATTATTCTACCACATCTTCCTTACAAGCAAGGATTATACCACATTATACTCCTAACAACCTTCTACCTGCTGTATAACATCTTAAAACAGACTTCACTGCATAGCAAACTTTTTTTTATTAATCACTAAAGGTTGATTCTTTTATGGTTTAATTGAGCTCCTTTGGTACAGAAAAGTAGTAGAGAACAAAAGGAGCTCTCTGCTGCTGAAATGGTCAGAAGTCTGGAAGGTAATAAATTAGGTACTGGTCTTTCAGTGTTGAGACATGTAAATAATCTAAAAATAGAAAAAGGTGACATGAATGGGTATTCCATGAACAACTTTTGACTTTCTTGACTTCTTCCAAGCCACTAGACTCTGCAGGGATCAGAACTTGCTACCTTATGTATCTGGTGACCCTCAGGAAAATTGCTTTTGTAGATTTACTACTTTAAAAAAAAAAATCAAAGTTCTAAACTGTTGGTCACATAATATAACACATGCCTGTCCCTAGGTTAAGGAAAATTTACTATCTAATTGAAACAGCTCATCTGATTCTGATTTATCTGGGCTAAGGCTTCACTGTGCAAGCACAAAGTCTAGCCTTCCCAGGGAGACTGCACAGAAAATCTAGTGCTTAGGGGGCACACTGGACCTAGCTGCACACCTTTGCAGAACCTCCCAAGTGTCACAGCCCAGGGCAAGCACAGTAGAGTTGATATGAGCATGCCTAGCAGATGTGTCTTCAACCTTCAGATCTGAAATTCAGGATCGACCAACATAGTCTACAGACCCCCCTCAACCACTCTTCTGTGTGGATGCAAATGTCTATAAAAATAATTGTGTCAGAAGACCCTTCAGAGACTGTCACAAAAGCTGAACTTGCCACCAAGACTCTCAAATGAACTAGTAATTTTGGCTTTGTATTTTTGGTTGCTCCCTATTTCCAGAAGAACAGCAATAACTAGAGCGGCCAATGACCGACTTTTAGACTTCTCCACTAATCCAAAGATAAACTGTTAGGACAGTGCCGGGAAACTGTAGTGATTACTTTGCTGTCAGTCTGACGCATTCCTTCAGCAATACATTCACATTTAAGAGATAAATTGTAATCCCATAAGGAGATACTGCTAATTACGTTTTAGGAGTATAATTTTATATCCATTCTTAAATCTAAACATAAACAGTTTTCATAAGATCATCAAATATTTGAGCTACAACTGGAATCTGTGTCACCTTCAGAGGTGTTCTTTATTATTTATGACTGAATCTTGTCTGCTAATACATCACCGGTACACCACTTGCATTTTCATCACTGTTCTGAAGCAACTAGTAAATCATGACCATATTTCTCATACTATTCTCTGTTCTCAAAACCTGAATTAAATGTGAAGAATAGAAACTGCACTCATGCATTCTTAAAAGCCCAGCACAATCATAACTCAAATACTTTCTCACAATTTTTCTATTAAAGTCAAACTGGCAAACTTGTGACTCATCAAAGCAATTTTCTGATACAGTACTCTGAATCATTTCCACTGGGGGACGGGGCCATGGGATCCACCACCAGCAAATGAGGATGCAGCCTGCAAATGTATAAGTTAATGGATATTTAATCAAATGGAAGCACTTCTCATTGGCATGTATGGTTTTCTTTTTAAATCTAAAGGGCTGATTTGTATCCTCTTCAGCCCTCTGCTAGCATGGCTTTCCTCAGTGGGGCTTTCTAGGGCAGAGAGACCCTGTGGCTGCTGCAGCAGCTTGAAAAAGGCAAACTGTTGAGAAGATGATCACACGAGCTGCTCACTACCACAAGGTGCCTGACTTTAAGCAATGAGCACAGCTGAGCCAGTTTGGCTCATGCCTTTCTCCAGCTAAACAAACAAGGGAAGTGGGCTGAAAGAAACAAAATGGTCAATAGTCATTTGCCTCTAGCTTGTCAGCACTGAGCATTGCCTCAGCATACACTTGCCCCAAGGATACTTGCAGTGTTAAGTACTAGAAGGGTAATTACACTTTCAGGCAACAGCTGACCTAGTATTTCTGAGTCTATAGCTTAAGAAACACTAAGAATGTATTAAAAGAAACTAGAAGATAGGCTGGACATTCAGGGTAGGTTTTCAGAAATTTGTACCAATGCATGCCTTGCAAAAAATGCATACACGTTATGTGTACAAAGTCCATATAGAAAAAACACTGCTTACAAGCTAATTCATTATGTCAGAGGAGAAGAGATGTATGTGCACATTTGGTGTGTATTTTCATGAGGCATCAGCTTTTGAAAACAGGACATCTGCTGAGCAAGCTGCTCTTGACATGAATGAGGATCATGTATCTCCTAATATATCAATGTATCACTCCATTAAAATGCATCACATTGTTCATCTCTGAAGATGACTTGATGGTCAGCCAAATAGGAATCTGACTTCCTAAATAAAATTATACTCTTTACTTTTCCTTTCTGGGACCTAGTTGTCCATTCCATAGGGAAGGCAAAAACACTACAGAACTTTGAAGACTCAGTTAAAGGACTTGGTGAAAAGACTCTGGGCTAAGTTCATTGGTGCTCAGAGCAAAGACTTGAACTACAAAGTGACTTTTTTTTTTTTTTCTGTTAGAGAAGGATCTAACAAAGACAATTGAAAACACTTACTTCCAAGTACACAAGGGTTAAATAGGTTCAGGAGAAGGGGAAAAAAATCCCCCAAAGTTACTGAAATTACAATCAACACTTTTACTTATGTGTCTAAGATAACTGAATTTGGATTAAATGAGGCAGTAACTATATGTTCCTTCAACATCAATTGCTTGTAAAAGTGCATCCACTGGGGTTGTAGAAATCAGTGAAAGATGCATTCCTCTAGGAGAATTTGTTAACACCGGGATTGCTCTCTGACCTGCCCAGGTCATGACTTGGAAAGAAAGTTTCTCAGGGAGAAAATGACCCAACAGTGGGGGTAACTGGTGTTTTCAGCATCACCACAATTATTACAGCTGGTGTCAATGCAAAATAGAAGTTCTTGGCTCCTCACACAAATGAACAGGGAATGGGCCACTCACGTCTCTTGTCAGGCTGCTGTTAGATCACAGAGGTAATATATTGGACAGGCTATCATACAAGCTGCTCTCCAGCCTTTCATTCCTCCAGCTGCTCAGTTTTTTCATAGCATATAATAGCTTGAAAAAATGAATCTCCGGAGCTAACAGATGGTTCAAATCCACATCCCATTTTTTGCTGCAGTAGTGCACCTCAATTCTCTCCTTCTTCCACAAATGAGCTTTTTTCTCTTTGACCTTGCTTCCAGGCCAGCCAGCATTTCTGGCTCACTAACTGTGTTTGGAGAGAAGATATGTCATCTGAAAAAAAGACCTTGAGAAGATCCTCCAAAGCCCCTGGGAACTGCTGCTGCAATCTGGCTTTGATTACTGCCATTTCAGGGCAGGTCACAAACTTCTCTTTTCCTGTAGTTAGAAGTCTCACTGCTGCTCTACAGTGGACACAATGTGCTGAGGAATTCCAGCAGCCGAACTCTCGTGCTGCCCTTAAGCAAACAGAAAGCAAGTTGGCACAAGAGTAAGCACTAAGGAACAGATCAGATGACTTTCAGTAACTCTTGTTCCCATACTTAGTTCTGTTACCTTAGCCTTTACACTGATCAACTCCCATTTTTAAATGGAACATCTGTTTGTGAATGATACGTGCACTTGGAAGAAAGATGTTACAGGGAGCCTGCTGCCTCTCTCCTTATCCCAGGACTCTGATGAAGGAAAGTGGCAGAGCATAACCACAGGATTTAGTGTGTTTCATTCAAATGCACTTCAATCTGGTTAGGCACTTTCTTTCCATATCTTTTCTCATTCAAGAGTTTTAGCAGTCTTGGAATAGACCCCATCAAGTGTAAATTAAGTATAAAATTAAGTACAAAATTAAGTTTGGACAGCAGAACACATGTTCTTGTGTTTAGTAGCAGGATATTTATCTTTTAAACAGATTATTTTTACAGTGTTTTAAGGAAGGTTAAAGAAATATTTGTATACCTTTGATTTTAAGAGGAGGAATAAGAAATGAGCTTGGGTTATAATAGAAGAATTACAGTACAACTATTACTCCCTAATTAATTCTGTCTGTGAGTAAATCAAAGCTCTAATTATAGACACAAAATCTGTTCAATATTGTGGAATATTTATGCAAAACATTATTCCTAGCACTTATCAGCTAAAACATAATGTCTCACTAGAGCTGAAGCAGCAATTTTTAAAAGATTGTCATCATTTTTTTGCCACTTCTTTATAGCTCAATACATGGAGAGTGCCTGATGAGAGTACAATTTCATTTTTTTAAGTACTTTGTAAATCCCCGCTGACAACTGGTCCAATTCTTCCTTTAAAAAACATCTGTCTTTATTTAAGGAAAAGAAAAAAAAACTCCAAAAATCCTTAAAATGGTATTTCTCTTACTATTATGAAAATAATGTTCTTTAGCTCCACAGCTGTCAACACATCCTGAAAAATTATATTTGACCTTCTTATTCATGTGCTGTACCATGCACTAGCACAGTGTAACTTGTCATTCACATTTCCATTACATCATTAAATAATAAATCCCTCCATGCCCTAACCCTGAAAGTTATTCTAGCTAGGAAGACTTGAATCTACTCCACTCAACTTAGTGAGCTAAAGTTACTCAGCTTTTTCCACAAAGACAAACGACTTGCTCACCAATTGTATATCTAGACATGGTAAAGGTGAGTTTAGGATACAGACTTTCACTATGGAATGCCCTGCTGTTATTCTAAGAGCATTAAGTGATTCTGTGCCACCAAAGAACAGTTACACCTTAATGTCAATAGAAGATAAAACGATGTAATTGTCATATGACAGTGGTGCCATTAATTTTAAAAGCTTTCAGGCGATGACTCAGTGGTTCTTGGCATGATAGATAATTGCATTATAGCCTAATTCTAGTAGAATTAAGACTCTGAGTCTCTAAAGTGTGTACATTTTGGAGTTATTTCCTCTATCACTTGAAAATGAAAGGGAAATCTGAAAGACTCTTAAATGTCAGTGGACCTACTTAATGAGCTGTGCAGCTTACTGTAGTTCCTTTGTTTCTTTTAATTATTTATCTTAAAACAGGACTATGACAATTTATTGTTAGAAAGGAAAAAAACAGTAAACTTCACAGTCACCAGCCATCATCCAGGCTAATTTTATTCTACAGAAATTCAGAGCCTGCAAATACCACATAGGCTACTAACTGACATTCACCTTTATACAAAAGTTGCAGCAAGCACCTGATCAAACATCACAATAAACCTAGAACAGAGGCAGAGTACACTAAAAAAGGCATTAGCAAGATGGCATGAAACCATTTTTTTCAAAGGTTAATGAGTATTTTCACTAGATCTGCATCTTCCACAAAGGGTAATGAATATTTTCAGTAGATGTGCATTTTCCTCTAAAAGAAGGATGGACACAACAAGTCTCCGCTAACATTTAAGGTAATTCAAAGAAGATACATCGCAAAGCACGATGATTTTATGAAGCACAATAACATCTACTGACCTAGGAGTATTTTAGATTGTTTTAATCTGGCTTCAGCTTTAAACTCCACAGTTTCAAACAAAGTGTGATAATGATCACTTCACTTCTGTCCTTTGAAGTTTCTTCGCCTACTCTTGCTTGATACTCAGATCTCCCACTTATTTTGCACAAACACCTAGAAAACACAGCTTATTAGTCTTTCTGATATTATTAGGACTGACAAAATAATTCTCACAGAGAAGTTCAAAGTAGAGGTGAATGTTGCAAAAATTACCATTTCCGGAAGACTGTGAAAAGGGAAAGCCACAATAGAAATTAAGTGTGTTCATCAGCTGGAACACATGAAAAGAAAAATAAAATCACTCACAGTATCGTACTGCATTTATCTCCTTTATCTATTTTAGCCAAAGTTACAGGACCGGCCTCTGAAAAAGCATGCTGGGAAATGAAAGTACAACCACCATGTTAGAAAACTCAATAATTACAACTTCAGGGATCAGGGGGGAATCAGAGCAAGAGAAATCTTAATTTTGCTAGCTTGACATACGACCCTGAATAATTTTTGTCAACCTTTAAAAACAGGCAGATTTCTGCCTTTTGCTACAGGTCCTGTATATGGGAGGGGAGAAATAAATAGTACATACGTACACATGCACACATACAAATACACAGAACTCATTGTCCCTGGCAGACAGAGGACAACTTCAGGCTGATATGTTCAATCCCTTACACACTTTGGCAAAGGAAATGGAGCAAAATAACTGCATTACAATGGTGAGAAAATTAGCTTTGTATCCTGTCAGCATTCTCAGACGCCAGAGGCTGGAGACACTCCAGAGAAAGGGGGAGAGTAAAATAGTTACAGCTGCTTCACCCTCTGCAATGGGGTCATACTTGGAGCAAACCAAATTCAAAGATTAATCTTTCTATTTTGCACTGCCACCCTCCTGTACACCAAACACAAAGCGTGTGCCACTAAATCTTATAGTAACTTCATCAGTGAAGAAGCTAGTGGGCATTTAGGGTATTAAGCTTATTGTAGTCAATGTACTAACTGCAGATCAAAAGTCTGTTTTTCAGACCCCTCATTTCCATTCATTGCAATGCGAAGAATCCAGTTCAGAAAAGGGAGAGTGAATGGAATCCTTTCAGGAATATTTCAAGAAAATTGAGATACCTAGCTGAGGTATGCAAATTATAAATTCCTTCTGACACCTTCAGGCTGCTACTTTAAGCCTAGCTAGAGATACAAGTGCAAAGTGACAATGTATCATCTCTGTAACTTACATATTTATTTATTTATGCAGTCCATATACTTAGCTCTCCTAACACAGTTAAATCAAGAATGCTAATGAACACAGGGAATCTCCTGAGTCAGTCAATCTTCTTAATGTATTTTCAGAGTTCCTTTTTCTTCCAGTGTTAAAATTCCTGTTTATAGTGTAAATGCTATTAATTATGACAATAACAAGGAAACAAATAAATTTTGCCACCTTTAAATACATAAACAATCTTAATAACATACCAAGTGGTGATGAGTGATGTTTATCTTCTGGTACAAATTTGCTAATGGCATGCACAAGAAAATGATACTAACATAAGTTTGCAATTTAAACCCTTGCTCTCTAGTGTGAGGCTGGAGTATTTTGACTCTTCTAAAAAGAGGACTAAATACTTTTCTTGACTTCATCATTATCTGCTGAAAATACTTATGTTTTCAATGCAAAGAATGAGGAGATGGGTCTGGGAAATAGAGATGGAAACAAAGGTTTAAAGGCAAGTATTTGGAAACTGATATGGGAGATTTAACTAAAATGCTGCTATGTCAAACATAGTTAGAAAATAATAGACTTGGCACCTGGACAACTTCTGGAACTTCATCTGAGGCTTTCCTGTTTCTGCAAACAGCACAGCACTGGGATGAAACTCCAGCAGTGCTTCTTTCACGAGCTCATTTTCTATTCTTATAACAATGCACCTTAATTCCAATTTGATGAGTATTCCTGCCAGCAACACATTTTCATTTTCCTAAACCTCTGTCTGGGGACTTCTCAGAGCTGACGGTGCTGTTTTAGGGCCAATTTCTTGCAGTCATTGCTACCTATTCCCATCCACACAGCCTTGCCAAGATGCACAGTTCATACTATGGCGCTGTCCTGACTGAGTCTAAATTAATTCTTTCTATTTGAGTTTTGCTGCTACAGCCTCAAATTTTAGTAACTATCTCCCCAAGGAACTTTATTATGTCATCCATTCTATTAAGGGGACAAAATTATCTTTACTTACTGGTAAATGCTGATTAAAGCTTTTCAGGGCTGAAAAGTTAGAAAGGTTATGGATTTTAAATCGTGAACTTCCATATTTATGCACTAGATTAACTCCTAAAGTTACAGTGCTCTTTAGGACCAAAAAAAGAAAATTTAAAATTTTATAAAAGTAGATGGAACACTGCTCAGAAGATGCTTTGTAGCATTATTTTTTAATATATGCTGAGATCTTTGTCCTTCCATAGCACATTATTCTTCAGACCTCTCTTCTCCACATGCTAACTTCCTGCTACTCTTCTCTTGCTAGACTTAATATTCTGATACTTCTTTGTCCTCAGAGTCCTCTTCCCAATCCCTGTTTAATCTCTGGTTTTATTTCCATGCCTTTCTGTCAAGAATTGCATTTCTGTTCTTCCTTGCAATGTCTCCTGCGTGTTTTCATTGTACTAATTTTCATTTCTGTAACATCACTATACCAGCAATCCTTACATCCAGAGACAGTGACTACGTTCTCCCGTTACTATTATTACATTTCGCCAGCTTCTGCCTTCAGGGACAAGCAAGGCTTTGTCAAACCCGCAACTTTGGCTTCCAAGTCTGCCAAAGGTCTAAGAGAAAAAGTAACATAATATATCCTTCAAAAAAGAATTATTGTCCTAGTTTCAGCTGGGATAGAGTTAACTGTCTTCCTAGTAGCTGGTACGGTGCTATGTTTTGAGCTCAGTATGAGAAGAATGTTGATAACACTGATGTTTTCAGTTGCTGCTAGTAGTGTTTAGACTAATGTCAAGGATTTTTCAGCTTCTCATGCCCAGCCAGCGAGAAAGCTGGAGGGGCACAAGAAGTTAGCACAGGACACAGCCAGGGCAGCTGACCCAAACTGGCCAACGGGGTATTCCATACCATATGACGTCACATCTAGTATAGGAACTGGGAAGGGAGGGCGGGGAATCGCCGCTCGGGGACTAGCTGGGTGCCGGTTGGCGGGTGGTGAGCAATTGCACTGTGCATCATTTGTACATTCCAATCCTTTCATTATTGCTGTTGTCATTTTATTAGTGTCATCATTATCATTATTCGTTTCTTCTTTTCTGTTCTATTAAACCGTTCTTATCTCAACCCACAAGTTTTACTTCTTTTCCCAATTTTCTCCCCCATCCCACTGGGTGGGGGGGAGTGAGTGAGCGGCTGCGTGGTGCTTAGTTGTTGGCTGGGGTTAAACCACGACAATTATAATGAAAGGTCCATCATCCAACTGCCCCCATGTTTAAGAACATATAGATATTGCTATTTAGAATCGCCCTAAATACAGGCAAAGACAGACTGATTAAAAGAGTCTGATCCATGAGACAGGATGTCTGATCATTGAGACATGGCAGTTGAAAAGATTACTAGCATCACTTGACTGAATGGTCAAAAGCCAGAAGTCAATCAGTATTTAAACTCTTAAGGTCAGTGTCTGTGTGGCAAACAGAAACTGCAGTGACAGCATGCGTAGGAGCAACCACCACTAGTTGTAATCCAGTTAGTGCATGTACTTAGAGCAATAAAAACATGGTGTAAGGACTTCAGAAAGATCTCACAACTAGCATGTATAGCTACAACTAAGAGCCTAGTCAACAACTACAACTACAACTTACAGCCAGTCCAATGCCACTTATGTCTTCTATGCTAGCAACAACCCGTACTTCCCACAATATAGTAGGGACCATGGCCACAGATGAAAAGATTAGGCACAGTATCTATAGTCACAGAGAATGACGAAGAAGCAACCAAAGATCCTCTAAAAAGAAGCAGGAGTAAACAGAGGTATAATGTATTCTCATCCTTTCTAAGATACAACATGATAATACCAGCTATCCTAACCTAGGAGTTCCTCCAGCATACTGACTGCAGAAAGCACAATGGTAAAACAAGTAACATCCAAGACATCAAAAGAAACTCATTAGATCTTCGCATCAGCATCCAACTAATTCTGTCCTATGAACTACAGTACACAATGCTCAGGGCACTAGGTTTACTTCCCAAATATATAAAAAAAGTATCTCCTGACATACTATTTTATCAATAACATCTTCAATATCAGTGGCTGTTAAACTTATCATGATAAGGTCTGCTAGAGAGAGCATGGTCTGTATAACTGTGAACGTGAAAGCAGGCAGCAAGTGTGAGCTTGATGGGGTGTACCCGCTGATCTCCCTCTTCTGATACATTCTACTGTTCAAATTTGCTACTGGTCTCCAACAGTTTTGCCTGTGGCAGTATGACTTTCCAGAGTTTCCACTGAGAATATTATTCATGAGACCGTCTTTTAAAAAAATCAGAAATCAAACATATAAATATATTACAGCTAAAGAGCAATGCTTTGTGTTCCTTGATATATATTTTCAGGACACTGATTTTGAACAGTAAGTTTCATTTTCCAGAGTTTACGTACATGACATACTATAAAACTGTCTAACATTTCCCTCCACTAATCCTGTTACCTATCTTTTAATAGGGTTTTAAATCTTTATTAAACTTTGATATTTAATACATTTGATATTCTGCTGGATGCTAAATTTTTTCCTCTAATTATTTTACTGGCAACATCTGTGTTCAGTAAATTGGAATTCTCTAAATAGGGTTACATTGTACTAATAAGCCAACATCTCTTGGTCCTGATGTTTAATTCATTGTTTTTTATTAGTATATTTCCAAGAGAAGATTTAATTTGTATGTATTAAGCACACCAACCACACGGCCTCACACTCAGGATGCGTTTCATTAAGCGTAATCCCTAGTAATGAATCTTTTCAAATCTCTCATACAAAACACTCCTCCTCCTTTTCATTCCACCTCAGATGCTTCTTGAGAAACTTAATCAAATTTATTAGGAAGGAAGCTAAAAATCCCCATTGTGGCATGAGGTATCAATCTTTGCTGTATATAGATTTCCACTCATCCCATGTGTCACCATTATTCCTCTGGCAAGATTTTAGGAATAAAGGGGGCTAAATGAACACTCTGTCCCTCAGCTTCAATATCTGCCAATTGCTGCAGTATTTACTAACAGACCTGAGACTCTGGTGTGAAGTTCTCTCTCTCAGGGGACCAACTCTACCTTCATACTATTAATTATCTCTTTATTTCCTACACATCATGCAGCTGCAAAGGAGGTGCAATCTTAAGATAATAAGAAAATGATCTTTTAGGAGAAATATAATTTCTCACTAAGGCACACATATTGGAATAAAGGAAATTAATCATCTTTTTATTTACAGCACATGTTTAGCATTTCCATGGGTTTGTGTATCAAGTCTTGATTACAGGATTATCAGAGCTTGTTTTCAGCTAATCTGTTTTTAATGAACGTGTGCTTGCCAGCCTCGTGTCCCCATCTCCATCAATTTTACTTCATTTGCAATATTTTAACTTTACTCTGTGCCAAACTGACAAAAAAACTCATAAACCCAAAGAAAAGTAGTAAAAGTATTTGTAAGTCCTAACATAAAGCTTTAATTAAGAAAAGCATTTAAGCATGTGTCTGATTTTATGCCAAGGCTTAAGCGTATGTGAAATTAGTCTTAAACATTATGTTGAATTGGACTCCTTGTATCATTAACAGTTTCAATTGAATTGCAACAAAATAGTCATCTATGTTACACAACTTTTGTCTTCAGTAAGTCATTAACTTCTAAGCCACGGACATCACTACAGCTACAACCAGACTAAACAGTCAAGGCAAACAATGACATAATAAAAAGGATGCTTGTGCCCACTGATGGGATAACTGGTTTAATACGTATCATATAACAAGTAATACTGGGCAACTAAGGGCTCTCCAGTCATGCGTGAATCTAGACAGATCACCAGGCCATGAGAAAACCTCTCGTAAAAGCAGGGGCCTGAAGCTACTGGTAGAAGCCCACATGATGGGGAAATTTTCCAGTAGTTATTTAAGTCAGTTTTAGGGAAATTTTGTAATAATAGAGTAGCACTTTACTTCTCCAACATCTCAGAAAATTGAGTTCAATGTCTTGCCACACTTGTTCAAAACAGTGTAGCTTTACAGCAGATGGTAAAATGCTTACTTATTACATCAGACAAAATTCTAAAATTCCTGATGTGGTGTCATCTTTGAGTGATAGCCACATCTTGCATAGCTAATTTAAATCTCTATGGAAAACCTTCCTATACAGGAGCCATGCAACCAGAAGAAAAAGATTTTAATTCCAAGTCTGCATACATTTGAGCTTATTAATTCTAGATTCTTTGGTTGTACACAGGCTTCTGAGACAGACTGGTTGGATTAAGGGCTATTATGGAACAGACTGCAAATGTGGTTTTCCAGTTGAAAAAAAGAGGCTGTTTAAGGTAGAGACCAGTAACTATTTTGAAAGCTGTTGCCCTGCAGTGGGATGATCTCTCACCTTTCAAAGTTAATTTTTTAATTAATGTTTTAAATGTTTGTTTACATTGCACCTTCAAGTCACCCAGCTATGAGTTGGCAGATCCCTTATAACTCACATGGAAGCCTACCATAAGATCCTGTAGAAAATTACTGGTGTTTGGAGGCCTCCCCGGAAAGGCTCTGGATCAAGCAGAGTAAAACTCAGAAGCACTTGAAGCTGTTGTTCTGATGGTTGTCCCAGCCTGACCAGCCGCATAACTTAACCTCAATTCCAAACACTGCTTGCATTTTTTTTTAATCATATCTTAAGCTCCAAGAAGATCCAGTCAGGACCACAGCCAACACCAGGACCTGTACCAACTGTGTTACTCCATCTTACTTCAGGAAGTGATCTCCATGAGAAAATCATATTTTCTGTCCTTTACAACTGTTTGTCCTGTCACATCACTGCTTTAATTTTCAATGATACAATAGCAAAGGAAATAGGGAGAAAATTTATTGATATGCAAAAGACTATAAGCTAAAGATGCACATTTATGAAAGTAAACTCCCCAAAATGTCTAACTTTCCCTGTGACTAATGAAACCAGGGTAATCAAATCAGTCACTGTCAAACATCTAGCGGTATCGCAAGAGACAAATTCATATGATTGGATTAAAACATTTAACAGATTTTTGCCTTCATGCATAAGAATAAAATTAGCAAGTATACTTATTAATTCATAGAGGAAGCACTTCAGTTGAAGTGGCATATGGCTGTGCCAAAATATGGCAGATCTGATGACCTGACCTATGATTAAAATTATGAGCTACATTTGTTTATACTCAATTTTTTTTAATGATAAATCTTTTTATCCCTTTGTTACAAAGACAAGAGGTTAGCTCATGTACTCAGAAGCGGAACAATATTATCTCATCCAGAGGATGAAGCAAAGATACACGATAAGGAAATCTTTTAAAAAAATTTAAATGTCAATTTACATAAGTAAACTACTTACAGTGAACTGCGTCTGGCAATTCATACATGTGCATATTTTATACTATAGAGCAATTAGGCTTCACCAGCTTCCTTGTTCTCTGCAGCAGAAAGTAAAGGAAAACTATTATCAAACTGACTACCATTCTCTCTATTAAATGCGGCAGAACATGATCTTATTTGCCCAGATACAACCCTCAGCATATCGTTTAAATAAAGAGCCTCCAGATGAATATCTGTGTAAATGACCTCTGTTTCACATGCTGCTTTTGCTACACTGCAAATGCTGCTGGTAAAACAATGTGCAAACGAAGAAGGGGCTACCTGACAAAGCCTGGTATAAAAGACGGAGTAGGGAATTACCCTCATTCGAGAGGCGTCACCAGCAGTGCTGCCGTACAGCATTTGGGCAGCACGGGCCATAGGAGAGTACCCTCTCTCGCACGTGCACCCTCTCCTTCGTGCACAGACAACCCCTACTGAAGGCCAGTGCGCTCAGGGGCCTCTGCCTGAGCAGCCGTCCCAGGGAACACGCTCCCGGTGACTTGCTCTTGCTCTCTCCTAGGAGGCTTCCCTTTGCAGGGCTTCATGTGAAGTGGAATAAATCTCATTAAATTAGTTTTACTAGGGAAAAATATTGAGGCCTTATAAACAAATCAACCAACCTATCAAAAAAATCAGCATCTGAAGTGTCAGAACCTCTAATTAAAGCCGAGTATTTAATTCTACTGTGACGGACAGTCACTGCCACTACCTGTAATGCTTTGTATTAATTCTGCACATGGTACATGCGTACACATAACTTATGTACATCCCGTAAAGCCCACTTTCTTTTCGTACAGGCCCAGTTCTCTTTTCTCCCAAGCAAGATAAACAACAGTGAGCATGGATGATGTTTATGAATAAAATCTCTACAGCTTCAAATAACATTTAATTGTGTAAGTCATTCACCTCATTTCAATGTTAACCGCTGCCTGTGAGGGCAAAGATAATCAGCTTTGGACTTCCTCTATGGTTTGGTTTTTAAATAAAAGTGACTGTAATGTATACAAAAACTGCTGGTTGGCCTAGTCTCTCTTGGGAAAGACAGCCACAGCCTTTGAAAACAGACCCAGTCCCTCACTTGTCTCAGTAAGACGGGCCACCTCAAATGGAGAGGGAGTCCTGCTGAAAAAGCAGAAAAGGGGGGGGACCGCAACCCCCAAAATGGGGGTGCGGTGGGGTGAGGGAGGGAGGGCAGGGGGAGTGGAAGCAGGGACACTTAAGGATGAGAGCTGTGGCAGAGAAGGCCCCTTAAGGACAGCTGCCCGTTTTGCAATACATCAGTAAATGCAAACCACCCAAGCAGCAGGACACCACAGCCTCGGGTTTGGAAGCATGAGGGAAGTGCCAAGAAAAAGACACACTCAGATGGGGGACAACCAGCCTCTGAAGAGGGATAGGGTAAAGCAGCATAGGGAAGGAGCGTATTTTTTTCCTGAAGAAAAATTTCCTCAAAAATTTTCACTTTTGGGTGAAGTAAGCCCAAATGAGAAAATTGCATTAAAAAATATTTTTCAATAATCTTTTCTTCTTAAAAAACTTCTATATACTTCAAAGCCATTTATATGTAAACCATTTTAAAAAATAAAACCATAAACTGCCTTTCTTACTAATACACATATGCTGAAATGCAAAGGATTACCTGCCTGTAATGTGATGCATAGGCTTTGTTCTGGCAGTTTGCACAGGAATTAAGTATCACTGAAAGAACCTAACATCCCTGCATATTCTAACAAGATACAGCAATGGTGGGGGAAGCTTTGCCTTTATAAGATAACAGAATCTGGACCCGTGAAGAGGGAGATGTAGCATACTGCAACGTCAGAAGCATTGCTGGCACTGGAAGCACCCATGCTCTCCTTTGCCAACGCTTCTCAATTCTGGCTTGGAATGGAGCATCCAAAATGTGAGATAATCATTCAACTACCTTATCCTTTTTCCCCTGTAGAAAAATCCAATAAAAGGTATCCATTAATTTTCAGTTACAGTGCTTTTTTGTTATGTCAGTATTTGATTACTTCCAATGCCTTGACTCCAGACACATTTTTCAGATTGATTCTCAGAACAACTGAAGAAACCAGTAATTTCTGATGGATAATAAATCCAGAAGTAAAAACAACTCCAGCTAAAATCCAACTAAGGTAAGCAAATTAACCAGTCTTTAACTTCGCATGGATACTATTCTCCTCAGCGATAAGGAAGGTTCTTGCTGCTTATTAGTTAGTGGGTAACATACATCTCCTCTTTCAGTAGGGAAAGAAGAATTTTCCATGCAGTTGTATTAACCAGTAATTGAACTGCTTTTTGCAATCCAATTTCCTTTTAATTTTGCTTCCAGATAGCATATCCTCAGATGACGATGCCAAATTCTGTCACCAATTTAGCATTTAAGTCAAATGTATAAGTATTTGCCACAAAACTAAAACTTTGCAACAGAAATAAATTCTGTTATTTAGTCTTTCAGTTAATAAAACAGTAATAATTGCATTTAAACACTTGCAGTTGTAAAGAAAAGTACATAAACTAAAGTTGATGATTTAAGTTTTTTAGTCACTTACTGCTGATGCTTAAGAAACTATAAAGTCACAGGTTTATCCCACCTACTCAAGTTACTTGCTATATCATTCAATGTGGGGAAAGACCCAGCTATGTCCTAAAGGTGAAAGAACCTTTAAATGAATATTTTCCCTTCAACAATTTCTGCAATGAATTGCCAGTACAGAAGTTTCTAGCACCTTCATTGCTAAAAATTTTAGGACACGATGCATATGGATTCAAGACCAACATAATGTCCTAAAGACTACTTACAGATTACAGTTTCATTCCATATTAATTTCCATATAAAATCTGTTTGTTCTATTTTTCCTGAAGCTGCTATGCGTTTTGCAATCTGCTACATTATTTTTACTGTAAAATTGGGGTTCAGCTTGCTGTGGCATACATTGGACCTTGATAACTGTTAGTGATATTTTAAGCTGTAAATGATAACCAGTGGCCTATAGCCATAGTACATCAAACACTTAAGCTGCATATCTAACAGCTGCTAATAGCTAACCTGGAGTCAGTGAAATCAATAGGATTGCATTAGTGTAAGTAGGAGGAGAAAGCAGAACGACTAACTGCTGGAGCTAGGATGAAATTACAGTCAAGTTCCCCTGTAGTCAAATAATTTCATAATGGTTCATCACAGTCTGTTATGTGTTCCCTTGAAACACCTATTCTTTGTCAGATATAGTATAGCTGGATCACTGGTATACTCGACTTTTGTTCCTTTCACCCTTAAGTACACCAGTAGTTCCACTGTGTCAATACATATGCTGGATCAGGAATATGGTTCTGTTGGTTTTTTACTGTGACACAGTGAGGCTTTCTTTACTTGTGTTTATACTGATAGTTACCACAAGTTAATGCTAGATGTATTTTAATGTTCAAAGAAGAATTCATAGATAGATTTTCAGTCAAGTTAGTTTTGAAGGCAAGTATAACTGCCATAAAATCCAGTTCATTTATGGGATCATGAGAAGATTCTCATTCCAATCTAACCAACCGTCCAGTATATAAACCCTTCCAAGCTTAGCGTTGGCATAGACAGACAGTTCATTAACAGGAGCTACTGGAGCAGATCTTCACCAATCACATCGGTAAGCCACCCCTCATTAGTTTCATAATTACACTGTATATGTCCCACACATCACATACCATGTTTTTGAGCTATTAAAATATAGCTTTCATTTTCTGAAAGGCTAACCACATTAAATCACAGAAGCCAGGAGTAGCACTCTCTTAAACAAATCATAATTCACGTTAGACACTTAAACCAATTTTTTTTCTGAATGACACAATCTAGCAAGGTGCAGTATTGCTGATCATCAGAAGCTGCTTGTTCTTCAGACATCATATTTTAATTATGAAGAAAAGGACAGTTGTGATGAATAGGCTGGTAAATGAAATAACACTCTTTTGGTTTGCATGTGGTATTCTAGGTGCCATTATTCTCATCATCCCTTGAGAAAAGCTGGAAATGCTTTTTAAATCAAAGTCACTTTGTATGACCAACAGACACACTGATAGCACATTTCACAGACAAAACGTATTTATGACTCAACTGTTGTCAGGACCCTGTATACTCTTAATTCCTTCAACAAGAAGCCACAGAATTTTGCATTGAAGTACTGTTCACCTAAATATGTACACATTTATTTTTCCCAGTGAAAAACACAAAGCAAACATGCAGGACTACGTGGGCATCACTTCTAATGCAATTTCCTCCACAGATCCAACAGACATCTAGAACGAGACAGGTCCAGCTACAGCACTCAAAAGCCAACGTCTTGCATGCTTACACACAAAATCACACACAAACACACTTTTCCCAGAATGTATTCTGGCTGACACCTTCTTTTTCCCAGTAACTCAGAAATATTTCTTTCTGCATTTAAAATACTTCATCCTTTGGATCGTATTACCCATCGGTGCTGTAAGTAAAATTTCAACTACTTGTGCTTTTCTAGTTATAACTACAAACATACAAACACCAGTGGCAACCATGCAAGAAAGCTGCCTTCTTCCTCTTCAAATGTTGCTGTGCAGGTAAGTTACAGCATCTGTAATTAGATATATACAGTAAGTAATTGTACTGAGACTGTCAGTGGATTCCCCCACACCTTCCCACAGAGGGATCAAGCAAGAGAAAATGGAACCAAGATTTGATGTGGTTGCTTCTGAGTACATGTGAGTCTACTAAATGCATAGTGAGTAATTAGTGTAAATACTACATGTTTACATGGCTTTTCTGACAGATTATTCTATCTGAGGAAAGCACCGTCCCAAACATTTAGCTAAACCATTAAATGTATGCACTAATTAGTTTGTACTATAGACTGCAATTAAAATTGTACACAACAGGAAAGTATGTATTTAGAGGATATCAGATTTTTAAAAAACACTTTTTCTTATCATCAAACTCCTGTACATTTAAATTTGAACACTTTTCCGTAGTGCATAAACCTTATATAAACCAGTATTACTTGTGCATCCTTCTGTGTTCTTCCACATGCTCCTGAAGCTATCTGCAAGCCATTCCCCAACAGATTACAGTATTACTTTGACTGTCTGTCCATCATATCTCTTCTCTCAGATGCAAAGCAGAACAATACATCACTTCTTAATAGTGTTTATGTGAATGGCATAATAAAGAATTTTACAGAGGTATACTATAATGATTCTTCTTGTCTGTAAATGTTACTGCGTCCCAAATTTACAATTTTATGGGAAAAATTACATACTTATATAGCCTAAATGAGACAAAACCATTATAGATAAATACAGCCACTACTTTGTCCTTTAAGAGCACCTCAAGATTCTGTAGAAATCCAAAGATGAGAATCTTAATTGCAAATGCCAGACGCATTTCCAGAATCAAAGTAAAAACAACACTTTTATCACCTTTTCCATTTACCTCTTCCAAACTAGAAGTGTATCCAGTCTTATTTGAAACTGCAAGTGATTTGCATTCAAAATAGCCTACCAGTAAGATATTCCAGTTAGATTTTGTTTCCTTGCCTTCCTGTCTTGGTTAATCCAAACTCACACTCCCCAGGCTCTCTCACAAAATTAAAAAAATTCAAATCCTTCTCATTCACTTTAAATCCTCTACATTTACCATGTTCCCCCCCCACACACTTTTTTTTCTGTTTTAAAATTATACTGTGAAAATACTTTGGGGCTACCCTGCAATATAGAAGACTTCCCTTTTAGAAGAACAATGAAAATGAATTATTGAATCCCTTACTACTCCACAACTGTAAAATGTCATCAGCAATTCTTATAAGATCACCAGCTGTTGAAAATGGCTTGACTTTCTACACTGACCTTTAACATTTGTACTTTGTAAGAGGAACTCTGTACTTTTACATCTGCTTAAAACAGATCATAATGAAAATGAGACTAACACTAAAAATTATCTCAGAGAAACTGACACGTGTGCATGCACATGTATAGGTGCCAATAAGCACTCATCTGTTCATAATAATCATTCAAGACTTCCAGTGAATACTTCACTCTCTCTTAAATTTTAATTAAATGTTAAAACCAGGACAAATTCTATTACACTTACCCTATATGTGAATGTGACATTTAATGTGACTTTGTTTTTTAACAAAGAGTGTCACCAGGTACAGCACAGGATAAATGTTGATGGTACCTGGTCATAAACTTGGTATGAAGGACAACAGGATGAATGAAGGATATGAATGAAAGGTAACAAAGGATAAATTGGTTAGGTGCAAGGGCTGTTTGCAACCAACATTCTCCAGTTTTATAGGCCACCTTGAAAGAGCACTGTGCCCCCTCTACATTCACAAATCTATTGGGTTCCATAACTGGCACAGGTATGTTGTGCCTGTAGCTGAAGATCTGGTTCAGTTCACGGCTGGAGACAATTATTACCTTGTCTTCACCAATTTGTTCATTTGCTTGCTGAAACTAAGTGAAACTTCAACAACCTTATTATGAATTTCCTGTAAGAAGGGAACAGATCTTGATGCCCAAATGGGTCTCATGAAAGCAAACAATAAAAAGATACTAGCACTCTGGTGATGCTTTATCTATCAGTTAAAGTCCTTCAAACATCTCACATAGGAGGTGTAGGAAACAAAAATGTCACAAGGTGTCTTGAAAAATATTTGTTTTGTTCAAATGCTGTGTCTTTCCATAAAAAAATATTACAACAAAGTGTATATGAGCTACTAGTTACCACACTGTATGTAAGGATAAGGAAATAATACAATGCAAAAAGAATTTGAGCTCAGTTTTATTGCACCTTCTTATTACATGTAAATAATCAAGGTATTTGCTGTATGTATGCCTATTCCTAAAACATACTGAGCATAAAAATCCCTCTTACTTTTAATGGTATACGAAGCTTTTCTCACAAAGTGAGTGATATCTTCCACATTAGAAGATAGGTGTTGGAGAATAGAGGCGATTTTGTCAATTACTATTAACATTTTGTGGTGTCAGTTTGTTAATACCAAATGTGGCTCCACAAAAATGAGGATTAACTCTTTAATGGGGTACTTTGGTATGAAACTTGTTAGACCTGAGAAAGATAATACTGCAGTCCAGAACTGTCAGAAGCAAATGCTAGGTCTCAAAACAACTCAAGGAATAAATGGCTAATCAGTCAGTATCAAAACCCACCTAATGTAACAGAAAAAGATCCTCCTTTTCTGCAGTCATGCCTAGACATTTCTAAAATCTTTAAGCAAATATGCAGATGAAGCTTTGCAGCAAGAAAACATTCTACTTGCAACCCCTTCCTGATCTGTGGCTGCAAGGTAGAGAGATTATACAACAGGTTTTTAAATAATCAAAGGAAGATGTTAGATTAAACTTTTTGGTGTTAGTGATAGTCACTGTTGACTTCCAGGATAAGAAATTAAACAGAACATGCTGAATGCAAATAGCATTAAACCAACAATTAAATACAATTTACCAACAATTAGGGAAATCCTAACTTTCCTTTCTGAACAAAGAAAAAAAATATAATTTAATGTTGATATTACAAATATATTCTGTTTGATTACTTTACCACCTTCATTACATAAATTATAAACATGTTTATACCACTGTAATGTGGAGAATGCACATAATCTGTTCCTCACACTTAAAAGTTAGAAGCAAAACAATTTGTTTCCAGTTCTTTCACATTTTACCGTCTTTCTTACATTGCATCTTCCTTTTGAATTATGGCAAATTTTCTTCTAGACAAATTTAGACCTCCCTATTCTTGAATTAACCTGTGTTACCAGGCTGTTGGGAGTAAATTTGTTTGAACATCTGGACCAACCACATGTTTCCTACTGAAAATAAATCATCATTTATGAGTTGTGAGTATTAACAGAGGGTCGATAAAGATTGGACTGTATATGTTTAGTGCATTATGAGAAAATACTACATAAAAGTTGTGTTTGGAAAGTTTATGGGATACACTGAAAATGAGACACTTACCTGGGTCTGTAGCAAGGTAGTTTATAGTTTCATAGTTCTCCTAGTTTCAGCTGGGATAGAGTTAACTGTCTTCCTAGTAGCTGGTATGGTGCTATGTTTTGAGTTAGGTATAAGAAGAATGTTGATAACGCTGATGTTTTCAGTTGTTGCTCAGTAGTGTTTAGTCTAAAGTCAAGGATTTTTCAGCTTCTCATGCCCAGCCAGCGAGAAAGCTGGAGGGGCACAAGAAGTTGGCACGGGACACTGCCAGGGCAGCTGACCCAAACTGGCCAACGGGGTATTCCAGACCGTGTGACGTCACGTCTAGTATAGGAACTGGGAAGTGGGGGTGGGGAATCGCCGCTCGGGGACTAGCCGGGTGTCGGTCAGCGGGTGGTGAGCAATTGCACTGCGCATCATTTGTACATTCCAATCCTTTCATTATTGCTGTTGCCATTTCATTAGTGTTATCATTATCATTATTAGTTTCTTCTTTTCTGTTCTATTAAACCGTTCTTATCTCAACCCACAAGTTTTACTTCTTTTCCCAATTTTCTCCCCCATCCCACTGGGTGGCGGGGGAGTGAGTGAGCGGCTGTGTGGTGCTTAGTTGCTGGCTGGGGTTAAACCACGACAATAGTTCAACTTGGTCTGTATTTATTAGAAGTTTAACTAATATTACAGTGCCATCTGTATATGATCAATGATTAATTATTATTTAACACCTCAATTTACAAACAAAAAGAGGATGTGATAGATATCTGACTAAGGAGTCTTTTGGTGATTTTATTCTACAAATTAAAGACAATGTGGGTCTTTCTTTCATGGGTAACTGTGATCCCAAGATAGCTTTCAGGCATCCTTGAATCTGTAAGGGACTTCAGTGTTTTGTCCTCACATCCCTCGCTGAAGTACCATTTCTTTATGAGAGACTGGAAATGGGTACTGTGGAAATGCACTACTCCAATTCTGTGTCACCTGAACATTCAGACTTATGTTCAGTAATACAAAGGAGTCCTTCCTTTTTGTTAGGTATTAAATCAACCTTTCTATAGGAACCCTATAGTTTTTATTTACAATATATGTATCTGGCAAAAGCAACTAATTAATTGGGAGTCTATCAGAGCCTCAAAGCAACCTTAACATAAGCAATATTTCCCTGCACAGAATAAAGGAAAACACAGACAGTTAATTTGAAAATCTTTTTTCTAAAATGTCACAAACGCAAAGACAATGATGAACAATAATATAACATTTTACCTAACATTGGTCTTAAAGGCAGATGACAGGCAAGTGAACTGGAAGAACTACATGAGGAAAGAAGTTCTCTAAGTACTTATGCAACCTTGACATTTCTCTCCATCTCCTTGTGTTCCCAAACTGAAGTGAAGCTTTTCTATCACCCAGCAATGAGTTTTCTCTTAATCTTTTTTATACTTTATTCATTGTTATCATGTCTACACATTGAACAATTTTAATTCTTTTTGAGGTGATAAGTTTAACAAAAAAAAAAATATAGGCCAGGATGGATTGAAACTTCTGCAAAAATATGTACAGGATTTCATTGGTGTAAAAGGATTATGGCCTCAGTGCTTTAGTTATTAGGAACCATAACTGTAAAACTGCTCTAAATCTTATATAACAGTTTGTACAGAAAGTTTTATTTCATAATATTAGTGGGGAGTTTTCAAAGTCTCAACTCCTTGAAGCCTGTGATTGCATGAAAAGACTAGTTTTGTAAATAACAAACAAACAAACGAACAAATATTCCTGGTTGCAGCAGTTATGCAGAAATGCTTGAAAGCATGATTTGAGTTTGGGTTAAATAACCAAAACACAAAAGACATGAAGAACAATCCCAAATTCATTACTCTGAAATAAAAATCTTCTGGGTACCAAGCCAAAGTAATGATTTTCATGTGCCTGACTAATGCCTATTTTATATCCTCAACCTGATTATGTCTAATACATATCACAACACTCACTGCACCTACATCTTTAGGGCTATCACAGGGTGTGGAATGAATACTTAACAGTATGCATCATGCATTATAGATCCACGTTATTGACTGGATAATAAAAGTCAATTAGAATATCAGTGAATGCACTCAGAGCCGACACATTCCATCTCTTTGCTTAGTGAATTGTTTGAATGCCAAGAGGGTTCCTACCATGAAGTTATATAAGGAGAACTGGGACACCAATTTTGAATATCAAGTGACATAATCATCTTCAGATTGATAATCTAAACATAGGCACTAATTGGAATATAGGTACTGAAAACACTGCCACTGCATACAGTTTCCTGAGACTATTTAAGGTACAGTTTCTGAATCTAAGGCCACACTAGAGCTGGAATGGACAACCCTATCCTTTTTGAGCTCCCGACCACGCGACCCTATCCCTGCTCCCCGTGGACCACACAAGGCGTGTGCAGACATGGAAGGAGCTTCTTTCTACTGGATTAATTTTCAACTAGATCTCTGAGCTGATCCAAATTCCCATATCGTCACAGTATTGCTAGTGCTGACACAAAAAACGTGGAAGGAACATACTGGAGTGGAACAATACTGGGTTCACCCACTTCAGCAGCAGCTCACATTGAAATCTGTTTAAGCTAATCACAGGAAAAAAACTCTCTCCAGGTCCTCTCTATTGTTCCTGCTAACCAGGAAATGCACCTTGTATGATTTTGAGTTTTTTGGTGAACGTAGCTTTTCAAGCCAAATTCAGAAATTACTTTGAATTAGCATGAACCACTGTACTTTTCAATTTTTTCCATCCACTTCAATACATGATCTTCACTATGGGTGCTGTCAGACATGCTGTTCTCATGGCAACTTATCTCAGTAAAGGAACGTCTTCTTACCGATTTCACCATCCCAGAGTACCATCATGAGAAGTCTGCAGCCAAAACTGCATTTAACCTTGTTCTAACACTTAGCCTGTTTTTGATAAGAACTGGTTTAGAGAGAAGATATATACTGAAGGACGACCTAGGTGTGTTGAAAATTTGAATCTGCATCAACTACAGCATTTTTAACCCTGACCCAAGCCCTTCAGACCAAGCACTTTCTTCACAGGCTTACAGACATTCATCTAGCACTACTACTTTATTTGACTGCTTAAAGCTAGATGTCTAATCTAAGTTCACACTCTAGGCCCTCTATAGTTACCTAGGCTCTCTCTAGTCACTGGAGAATGAAGGGAACTTCCTGAGTCTATTCATACCATGTACCTTAGACTTCTGTTGCTAAATTGCTTTTAGAAGTGCATGCCTCTCTCCATTGACTAAAGAGGGGAAATTACAGGGCCAGCTTAGAATAATAACCTGACTAAACGTAAGCGAGATAAATACCATCCTTCATGTCTAAACTGAATCATTACATTCCAAAACATCAAAATACTGGAAACAAGAAAGAAATTCCAAGATGACTGTAAATAAAATATACTACATGAAAGAAAAATTTATATGTAAGCTGCAGGTTTAGACTTTCCTGAATTTGATGCTTCAGGCAAGCCATACGCACCTTTTTCCAAGAAAGTCCTTTGTCTTTATAAAGAAATTATCAGTGTTGGTGACTGCAGCAGAGTTTGCCCTTTCCTCCATTTTTGTATCAATTGTGCTTTGAAATATATCTCAGTTAATTGAAAGGTTGTATTTTTCTTCAAGAAGGAATATAAATCATGATGAAATAGGAGATTAACACTTTCTAAGTCAGAAATCCTTTGGGTGAAAGTAAAATGGGTTTTGGAATAGACACGCTTTCCAATCAACCTCATTGGTTAAATATTGCTTAAAGGCTTCAAATTTGAACTGAAGGAGTGCAAAGCTGCATATAAAGGCATGCAAAGCTGCATATAAAGGCATAGAGCTTTTATTATTTTCCTTTGTCTAACTTAGAAACAATAGAACAGGTAAACATGGGATTGTACACCCAAAGAATGAGTTACAACTCTCCAAACACCACACAATGCCAAGCAAAGTGCCTGCAATGCCACAAACAGCGTAACAGAGAAAGGTGAGCTTTTAGAGTGGCTCGTCTATCATAGAAGCAGGACATCAGGAAGCTCAAGTATATTTACTATCACACTGAAAAGCCTGTATTGGAAATATCAAGGGCTTCTTAACTTGCATCTTTATGTATACATAAATTGCTCATTTGGGCAAGGAAGTAAACAAATGTATTTTCTGTATAAATGCATTCAGCTGAAAAAGCCTCCAAACTTGTATCAGAGGCTACAACAGTGGGCATTATTCCTCCTATGACAGGACAAGACAAGGGAGGAAAAAAAATTCTCATTCTCTGTTACACAAAGGGGCCTTCTTGGCTAGTGCTGGGCTGATGAAAGTACTCTGAACAGCTTATTTCCCCACTCTAGGCACAGAGAACTACTAGAAGACACATGGTGTTCTGCACTGCACTCATTTTTTGCTCCTGAGAGACCGCAGAGGGAATGACAAAAATGGAAGTTTGATCAGAATTGGTACAAGCAACAGTTCCCTGGATGGTTCCATAAAACGTTGGTCCAAATAGTAACTTGGCACAAGCTGTCACTGTTCTAGTGCTTTCCAATTAGAGAGAGAAGAGTGCTTTATAGTACATAAGCATTTCTTTCAGACACTAGAAATGTGATTTATGCTACGTCTTTATTATGACTTCTGCTGGCCTAGCTCTGTCCGTCAGGGTGCTCAGGAGAGATGGTCCAGGACTAACCAAGGACCAGAAACTTCTCCTGCAGCTGCAGTTACATAGCAAACTGGCATTTCCAACAGACTGGTTTCATTCCCTTCTAGGACATAATTTTACTATAATAATACATAGCACAGCCTTCCCGTATCACTACATTCATTCTGGGACCACCTTCTGGGAGCATACGAAAGTCCTGAGATTGTTCAAGCTGTGCTAGGGTGCCTTCAAGTTTTCTTGGCTTCTCTTCTATCAATTTCCTAAGGAAAGAAAGTTGCTCAGAATAGGACACAAAGTCTTATGATGTTCTGCGTAAACACACTTATTCGTTGCCATCCTCGGCTCATCAATCCCTACTCTCTTCAACCTCAAATATCATTGCTAGACCACAGTTCACCCAGCCCCGTAGTGCACAGCAATGCAGACAGCACTAGCATCCCTGTAGAAACCATGCAGACAGCATTAGCGTCCCAATATGTATATTGTTTGCTCTCCAAAAGCCAGGTCCTCAACAGGTGTTTCTCCTTCAATGTCACTGGAGCTACACTAATTTGTTTCACTTAAGTGATCTAATTCAAGATTTTGTTGGCTCTACCCCAAAGCTGTCTCCTGCCCAGAGGTCTAAAATGTGAGAAACAACTATCAGGCACTTTCAACCTTTTTATTCTTTGACTACTCCCCCCCCCCTTCTTTTTTCCTACTTTGGGACAAGTAAAAATTCTGAGCCTGCAGATTTTAGGCAATAACCCAACAGGAAACTGTAGCAGACCTTTCATTTATTTTGAGTTACTAGATTTAACATTTAACATTTCTCCCAGAAGTGCAGAGCTGCTTTCTCCCTACAGAACACCACCACATTTTGAAAAGCCATGTGAAAAAGTTCTAGAGAAAGTCTTTGGCTTCTTACAGGTCTGGAAACTCACACTATTTCATACAAAAGCTTTTTTTCTACACAGAGTATCCACATCTTCTGAGAACTAAACCCAAATGAAAAAAGTTAGAGAAGTCCAGACAAGCAATGAGATTCATCTATTTTTAATTCCTCACATTCATTCAGTCACTACTGGATAAAACCCAAGACCATGTGCACTGTGAGAGTTGGTCTGAGTTCCATTTTGATTAGCAGTAATATGACAAAGTTAAATTAAAAACTACAGAAAATATCATCAAAAGTCCTTATTCTGGTAGCACTGAAAATCTTGTGTACATGAAATAATTAGATAGGAACAACTCTATAGTAAAAGACTGCTAACAGGTGAAACGGAAAATAAGGAAGTTACAGGTCAGCAGCAAGTATTTGAGAAAAGGCTTATTTATGCACTTACTAGAATAAGTGATGTTTAAATTTAATGTTCAATGTCAATAGAGCAGTTTTTATTATCCATCCTCTTCCAGTTTTCTTAGCTCTCTCCTCTCATCCTATAACAGTGATTCATTTGGACTATTTTTTATGTTAAGCACAAAGTGTTCCAAAAATGATATATGACACACAAGATTAGACCCAGGCAGTGCCTAAAAAATTATCATCTTATAAACTTCATAAAGATGAAACCTTTGCCAATATATTTTTCTCAGTTACTCTCTGTCTCCAACTACTAGACAGTGCAGAGAAGACTGGTTCTAACTCTGTGCCCAAAAAAGTGCTTTATTATTTGCCCTGCTAATTATCAGCAGTGTTGTTATTCACACAATACTGAATTATAACCAAGTCATGTTTTGTTTCATATAGTTGGCCATGGACTATTTGTAATATTATCATCGTATTACTTTCCTAACTTTTACTAAATTGCATGTTGACGAAACAACCCACTTGGCCATAAAAAAAAAAATCACTTACACCATGTGCAAAAGCTCATAACCGTATTTCTGCAAATGGGATAAGCATGACTAAACTCTTAAAACTATTCAGTTAGATCATTTAGGGCTGCCTGGGAATACGTGTTAGAAAAGTTAATCTAACTGGTGCACTAATCCTATGCATCAGAACATAACAGCAAAGAATTTTAAATGCTATAAATTTGTTATTAAACATGATATAGAAACAGCAAGAGATATATCTCAAAACACATTCTATGAACATATTACTTCACTCAAAACTTAACTTTTAAGGTGTACAATTCACTATGGTATTTAATGTTTAAGAAAAATGTAAAATGCATCTTTAAAGTATATTGCAGATGTTCTTGGGATTCAACTTGCTCAAAGGTAACATAACATAAGCACAAATGCAGTAGTTCTAAGTGCTCAATGACAGTCAGGCATTGTAGTCAGAAGTAGTATTTGTTAACATACGTTAACAATGCAGAAGGTGACACTTATGTAGAAATCTCTTACCTGCCTTGGTTGAATCTCTCCTGATAAGGTTTGTTCTGTGAAAGATGCAAGTCTTTATGTATAAATCAGAAGCAAAGGTGTGCTTGGCACATCCAGTTTTCAGCAAAGCTCAAGTGTTATATGTGTAAGTAATAAATTGGCTTCTCAAAGTAGCTCAGACCATATTAATTGGAAACAGAGTCACCGCTTGCAAGGTTGCTGATGCTGCTTCTTCTGCTTTGTGCCTTTGCAGAGAGCTAATGTATGAATAAGCCAGAGAGCAAAATCCCTCTCTCTCTCTTTCTCTCTTTACCTTTCCCTCTTTCTCTTAAATGGTGAGTTAGAGTTCAGTTTATTCTGCAGACGGTGGCAGAGGACAGGCTGACAGGCAAGAGTGTTGTTTCCTCCCCTGCCGAGACACACTGAATGTGTTGTGAATAAAGACAAAGCCCTCCACCAGTGCACCACATCACTCTCTAGATAAGAGCTGCAAGGATGTGCTGTGCTGTTCTTCAGCACGCAGACAAGCCTTAAACGCAGCCGGACAAACTCATCATGCTTTCCTCACTGAAGACTTGCACCAATAACTTTTGTTGGGGACCACACCTCCTCTGCAACGGGAACTCAATCTCTGCAGCTGGCAAGAGTTCTGTTTTGCCTTCTGGAACTGACTATCTATATGGGTTTATTTTTCTACATCATAAAGGGCAATTTAGTTCTGGTTTTCCCTGGCTAATGGTTAACTAACTGGATAAACTGCCAGTTTTCCATTTAGTTAATTAACCCTTGTAAAATCTTACTGACACTTCAGTTTTAGGGTTTGTATTAAAGTTAGGCCTGAAGGATACTTGCTAAAGAGTTTTGCACATAAATAACAGTGCTTCCCCCCCCCCCCCCATCTTTTTCATTGTAAGTAAAAAATTCCTAGGTAAAATTATTAACTAGCAGAAACTAGTAATGATATCATTGGAACAATAGAGTGAAGCTGACTGTAAACAGAAAGTAAAACTATCTAATCAGCAAACAGTATATAAAATGACCAATTTCAAAAGCCATACTGAATACATGGGAAATACATGTTGTTTCAAGTTCATAGACAGTGGACTTGAAGCAATTTTAAGAAGATAATATTTTTTTTCCATGCTCCTATCTGTGAATACTGACTACTAGCAGGTGAAAAAGGCTTAAAGCAAAGTTATTAAAAGAATTGCAGTTTTTAATATTGTATTTTTCAGATATGCATATACATACATATACATGGTTATATGCAAACCTATGCTTTAGTGCCTAATATGAAACCCTATCAACCTCCTTCCTCGATACCAAAGGCAGCAAACCTTTCAGAAAAAGAAGAAAAAAAAAAAAAAAAAAACAAAACCAAAAACAAATATCTTTTTTCCCTTAATATGGTCTGAGTTATTGGAAAGAACCTTCCCCCGTTCACCCCCAAATGATAAGAAGCTCTTCACCAAATATTGCCCCATTAGCAGCTGTGAAATCTGGAAATCTCAAAGGCCCTTAAGCACCAAGGTGCTTGAACTATAGGGAGAAAGGATACTTTAGGTAAGAGAAGGCAGGATAAGCAATTCCTGAAAGCATTTTGACTGCCCTGCAGAAGCCATACGGGATTGCTAGATACTTATGGATTCATAAAATATCACATGGAAACCTAGAAACTGGACAAAACTCTTGACTTTGTAGCAAAATGGCTATAGGGTGTCAGAGTTTTGTAGCACCGATGGCTAAGGAATGAAGCCAATTCTCTCATGTTCACACACAAACCTCTATAGTCTTGTCATAGTGTCACAACGACCATTTATCATATTGAATAAAGACCTGCTTCCTGCAACATGCCCTGTGCATTATTCATTGCAAATGAAAGCGAATCTATTTCACATCGGTTCCAATCCTGGTCACTTTGAAGTCCAGGTTTGACTAAAAGAGAAATTACTGTGAAATTTGAACACTCTTGTTCACTTTTGTATAGTTTGAAAAGATAACAAGCATAAACACGATAGCAAGTGTTAAACATTGAGAAATGAAATTTATCCCATGCTGATACTTACACTGAACCTGATCCAGCTGTCAATCACATTGCCATTGTTTTAGTGAACTGTGCCAGTTTTATGAGTGCATGTACAGAACAGTGAACATCAGGGACAAGAAACTTCTGACAATAGTGATCTGCTTATTTTCTCAAGGATGCTGCTCCCAAGTTTGTTGCATCTGCTAATGGGAAACTTGATTTTATGAGGAAATTGCTATTCCTAAGGCAAATATTAAGCACTTAGCACTGAGCTTTATGTTTGATTAAGAACTTAAATAGTTTGAGAAGGCTTAAGAACTACCACTGGTACTGAAGCCTTTTGCTTCCTCCTTCCTATAAGCTAAAAACTCAAAGCCTGTATCAGAGGTCCCTTGCCTTAGTATAGTACAGAGGTGTTATGATGTAATATGGCAGTAAATTTCACTGGGAAGAGAAGATGCACGTACAAAAGATAAATTTCCCTCTAACACCTCTTAGTGAGCCAAAGGCTTCATGGTACTTAGCATTTCCAAGAGGAAGAGGAAGCTTTCAGTTCCCACTGGCTTTCGTAGGAGTGGAGTACTCTGCACCTTAGAGCCTTGCTGAGCAACTGCAGAATCACAACTAGTGTAGAAACATGACCTAAGTCATAAAACACCATTAATCCTCTATTTACATAGTCAACATCCCAAGGGTTACAGATAAAACTGTATAGAAGAATAAATAAGAGATTACTAAAACATAACCACTACTCCAGAATTTAGTCTATGCCTTCATTATTTTATATAAATGTTTCTAGCTTTTTTTTTGTTCATACTAGTATCAGTGTTTAAAAATAAAATGCATCAAATGTACTGGCACAGAACAACATAAGAAATTCAAACTCTTTCTAGAATTTCTCATTCTGTGTGACATGCTAATAGGAATAAATCCATTATATACTAAAGAGTAGTGTCCAGCCCTGTGCAGCATGAAGACCCTTTTTGTGAATATTCCGCACGATGAAATTACCTGCACAAAAATTTTCATGCAAAGAAACCATCACCAATACTAGAAGTATTTCTCAGTGGAAATATTTTTGCCAGCCACTGGAAGAGGCTCTTCTCATCATCCATCTAATAATTCATTGCATAATAAGTAATTAACAATTATTAAACAAAAAGAGGATTCCTTTTATGAGACCAAGTAATCCAGACAAGGAATAGTTTTCTCCTGTGAAAATGCCAGCAGTTTTGCCAAAACACTGTACACTGCTGTCTGATCTGCCCAAATCCTTACTGTGACTGGGACCAAAATTGTCACAATTGTGAAATCTGACTAAATTCTTCATTGCTAATTGTAAGCAAGAGGGCTAGATGTATCCAAAAAATATATGCACCACTAATGCAACCAACTCAGCTTATCTCCTCTTTCGTACCTGTTTTCTGAACACATTGAACAGTAGTTATCTGAGTAACATCACAATAAGAAATAGTTATGTTTGAGAATTGTATAGCTCAAGCTTTTAGCAAAGGGCCATGAGATACAGATTCTTCCATTTATAAGGCACTGTTTGAATCTGAAATATTTCATTGGAATTAAAATCACTGTTAAGTCATTGTAGCATAAGGAAAAGATGACCTCAAGATATTCCTTGTTGACCCACATTGCAAAAGTGACACTGAAGTTAGCACCCGTGTGGAATTAGTGAACAAAAATGACCATATAAATTAAGTTTTAGGAGTTAACTGTTTTTTAAGTGTTTTAAATGGTAAAGAAGAAAAAGGGGGTTTTGTTGGGTTTTGGTTTTTTTTTCTTTAGTTCTAACAGAGTGGGCCATGTCACCTCAAAATTCCAACTGCATTTCAGCTGATGTTGAGGATGGGAAATTGCATAGCAGACAGCTAGCGATTAGCAAAGTCAAAAGTAATCGAGAAAAGGTATCTTAAACTGGAAAACATGGTAACCTTAATGAATAGGTGGTGCTAAAATATCACCTCTGTCACTGACCTATTTTTTCATAGCACAAACAAACAAAATCATACCTTTACCTTTTGAAGTTTAGCTATGATTGGCAGGTAGTATGACAATAAACAGGACTGCTTCCAAATCCCCATGCTGGATATATAATTTCTTTCTAATCAGATGCTCTCACATGAAAGAATGATGCTGCATATATTAATTGCATATTCCATTAGATCTTCACCTTCATCTACTGCAGCACTGTGGTCCCTACCAGTTCTTTAGTATTCCTGCATTAATAAATGTAGAATATGTTTCTCTACAGTTATTCTTTGACTTGTATATCACCATCATATACAAGGAATATGAAGAGAGAGAGTGTGAGTGAGTAAGAGTAGGGCAGAAGGTAAGGAACAGACTCCTATTTACTGCTAGGTAAGGTACACCCAGCTGTTATGCTAGACTCTGATCTGTACTGTCTCCACATCAATTCAGAAGCTAATTAACTGACTCCATGTGATTTCTGACAGGTATGAGTAGTTTACTGATTCATGTGTTGATGAAAAAAAGGCTTGAAAGTACTCTAAACTTTCAGAGCTGAAGAGTTACTAAAAACAAAGTCAAACTCAGGACTGGAGGATAGGACGTTTCCCTTCTTCTTCTTTTCATCTTATTTACTAAAAGTATTGCCACAGACAATGTCTCTGGGTTATCTGATACAGGCTAGCAATCTTGCCATCACAACTCCAGCACTGTAAATATTACTTAAGACTCAGGGCTCCTGAGTAACCAAAACAGATATCTGGAAATGCTTGCATTTTCAAGGACCAGATTAAGCCATACCCATTCTTTCCCAGAGATCATTAAAAAAAAAAAAAAAAAAGTATGTATTCAAGATGCAGAATTTGCCCATTATTCTGTATTTTAAACATCTCAGTTGCTGGAGATGCACTTAGTCAGGACTTGGGGTGCTTTATAACAGTCAGAGCTATTGCTACATTTAGTCAAAGTGTCTGGATTGAATCAGATGATGTTCAGGAGCAGCTTTAATTTCCTCTTTCCACAATCCCTTTTTTCTCTGTTCATTCATAGATCTTTTAGTTCTTTTCATAAGCCTAAAGGTCACTCTTCAACAGAACAGAAAACACAGCCAGGGCATAAACTTTTGTCAGATTTTGTTTGTGAGATTTGTAAGGGGTATATGACGCATAGTTGGATTACAGAGTCTTAAATTATTAGTTTAGGAATGATTGCTTGTCTACACATAGAGGGAGACAAAATGCTGGCCAAACAAGAAGTGCATACTTCTTGTACCTACAATATTCAGTGACTTAAAAGGGTATTTGGATGGATGAACAAGAATAAGTCCTTTCTTTTGTACATTTACTGATCCACACAACCAATTGTATCTGGCCTTTCAAACACTGCTCTACAACTCAATATTTTTCACTTTATAGCACAGCAGTTTTTTCATAAGCCAAGAGATATTAAACTACCATCCTCATGAATTTCGATAGTCAAAAGCATAACAACTGCCTAAATTACACTTGGTATACTTCAAATGTTATAGTACGCAATTTGAATGACAGCCTGAAAATCACTAGGGATGGAAATTCTAAAGTTTAGTCTAGAGAAAGTTGACAGCAATGCTCTCCATACAGGATACTAGTTTTTCAGCACAAAGTAAGGCAAATACATTTAGTGTAATAAAATGTTTCTTAATGAAAAAAAGACAGAAACTTGTCATTTTCCTTTGTGATGTTCCCTTTTAATAAAGAACAATGTATTTGATAGAAAAAAGAGAATGTGTCAAGGGAGAAACACTATGCCAGTAAATTTTTACAATTACATAGGTCGTCAGATAACTTTGTAATAGCTTGGTTATTCCTAGAGTGTAAAAGACAGAAAATCAAGATCAATTCTGCCTTTGAGCTACTGGGATCTTTCACATGCATGAAATGCTAAATGCGCTCATTATACATCATTATTTCATTACTATCTAAATCATCTGTGTATTAGCTTAGATAACTGTGCACCCAAGGGAGTGCTGTAGCTTTTGGGGACTTCGGTAATTTCATACTGGAAATAAAAAAGTGGAGAAAAGCAAGAGACTTGTTCTCAAATATCTGCAAAGAGAACAAGAAAACAGAGTATGCAAAAGCATTGCCTTTAGTCTGAAAATACAAATAAAACATTTCCCCCTGTTTGTAAAGCAAGGTAGAAATGGAGACTAATTGTCAGCTCCAGACCTGAAGTGACTTTAGCATGTCTAAAATTAAGAACAATTCAGAATCAGAAGTCCATACATTGAAATAGGAAGAAAATCAGCCACAAAATCCCAACTATTGGAAGAGTGTGTGTGTGAAATCCTACAGCAAAGCAAAACAAAGGCAAAATATTCAGGGTCTTCATGGAACTAGATATCCTGTCTAGGAAGCTTGTACAGATCAAAAGAAAAACAAAAACTTTAAAAGAATAATGAGTAACCTTGTCTGAGGCAATTTAGCACACCTCCTTTACAGCATTTAGAAAGTGAAATTCAAAGGTGCCTGGGCATAATCTAAGCAGAGAATGGGTCTGAAAGGCATCCTTCCTGTGGAATCCTGCAGTGGCCCAAGATGGCTTAGAGAGGTTTAATTTAAACCTCTGTGCACCAGCATTAGTTAATCTGGCCATTAAACTTTAGAGTTATCCACTTCTGAATAGCTCTGCTCTTTAGGTGATATAATAAATCAAACCATGCCACATTAATGGAAAGCTAATGATAGCAGGTTAACCCGGTTTTTCCACCTGGATTTCACTGCTACTTGGGTCCAGCCAGTCTGTCAGCTCTAGCCATTACCCAGAAGATGAGTCCAGTCATTTGGACAGTCCATCCCTGGTCTCAGCCTTTGATTAGTTTTCAGTACATTTTATACAGCTTCCCAATTTTATCACCAGTAGAATACACTGAAAACTGTCCCTCAATTTAGCAAAGGGTGGTATCAAAGCAACTAATCTTGGGTCTCTAGCAAACAATTTGTCATGTCCAGACTGGCTGGCAAACAATTTCTCAAAATACTTTCAGTGTCTTAGGCTAAATTTAAGCTTTTCAAACAGAAACAATCAACTGTTTCTATGCACACATTAGTAGATGGCAGAAGAATTTTTTAGTATACCTGTTTCCCTAACTCCCTTACTGTTTCATTTTCCTAGGAAGAACTTTGACTGAAAATTGCTGAACAGCAAGTTTAGTGAGCAAGAGACTGGGTAGATGTTTCACTGCTGCCCAGAGTCAACGCACCACAGGCCCAAATGTTCAAAAATGGAAATAGCGATTCTTTCTCCTATATGTAAAAAAAACCCATCTGATGGACTTCAGACTTCTGGAGAAATTAGCTTTAACTGGTATCTGAAGAGTTTGGTTCGGGGCTTATAGCTTGGTATGGAGAATGCCAGACTGCATGATCATGACTTTCCTGCACTCTGCCATGGTCTCACTGTTCCACAGGACCTGGGAAGGGGGAGCTCATAGCTCCACACCAAAATACCATCTGAGCTTCTGACAGCTGCTTTCAGTAAGAAACCAACATACCAGAAGAACCAGAGCTGTCCTATAGTTGTGCTCCTAGTAGAAAGGAGGCATAGACTGAAGCCTGAATGCATAATGTTCTCATTTCGCTCTATCTCTACAGTTAATTTCAACTTCAAGTAACTTAACCTGTTTCTTTTTTAGGTTGTTACAAAAAACTGCATCCTTACCCTTCTCACCAGCTTTTCCTCTTATCCAGTAGACACTATTGTCTGACACCTTTGTGCTGAATTTTGAACTTGAACAACCAATCATGATGAGGAAATTGATTTTTCTAAAGAATGTTTTAGACAGTCACCTTTTATCCATGCAGAAACATCCAAACTGCAGTACTTGATGAGTTAACCAATCTTTGCTTAAGAAATTATTGATGTGAGGTATCCAGTCAGGAATTTTCTTACTGATTACAGTGGGAGCTTCAAGTATTTTGAGTCTTTGACTGTCAGGTTTCAAACTGACATCCTTTAGAAAGCAACAGGCACAATTGAAACCATTTTCTTTTTCATCCTCTGTTATTCTTAGATATGATTCATCTTCATTTAATGTCCTACTGATGAGGATCAACAGTAGCCTATATGGATGGATAGATTACTGATTGGTCCTGATGCTCTGCTGTATATTGAGTTTTTTATTCAGCAACACACATTCAGGAAAACCATGACACTTTTAACCAGATGTGTTCTAAAAAGAAGAACCCTACAGACATGTTCTTTGGTTTTTTTCCCCATAATGAAAAGGTTTGGATTCACTTTTCCTGGCTATAGATGATTTCATAAATTCACTGAGTTTACACAAAGACTTGAACATGCCCTAAAAATGCATATGAAGAAAGGAGGAACACTCTTTTCTCACCCCGCACACCCACTACTTCCCTATGTAGAGGCCACTAACATCCAGGGAACATGACTAAAGGAACACTACCCTTACAGCATGCTTCTGCGTCTTTCTGTCACTGAACAGGGGAGAGGCAGCAATATCTAAAGCATGCTCAGTCTAAGGCTGCAAAACAACTTGGCTCCAGACAGTAATAACAGGATGAAAATGGGGTTTTTTTTTCTTACATTGTAAATGAAATGTTTTGGAGCAGATTATGGTGGGTGTATGGTACGTAATACATTCATCTAATGGAAGAACAAAGCAGCATGAGAGCTAAATGTCTTTACTTTTGTCAGCTTTCCTGAAATGCACTATGTACAGCAAAAACCATTACCATACTGGATGACTGAAGAGGAAGCCCCCTGAGAACCTGGGGTGTAACACAGCAAATAACTGTGCAGGCCTAAGGTGTGTAAAGAATGGTGTGGGTGGGGAAAAAACTGACACCACTTCCCTTATACAGATGGTTCTGAAAAACACTCACATGCATTGAAATAAAAAGCTCAGCCAGCACAGCATGGGCAGCATGACACATTTGTGGTTGGTGTTTAATCTTTGTTTCCTTGTTTCACTTTGATGTAAGATGGTCTGATGGCATCAGAAAGAAGTCCTTACTATCCCCTCTGGTTTTACCTCTGAATGGCAGAGGTGACATGATGCAGGGAAGACGACTCGAGAGTCTATTGTCTCTCTCTCTCTTCTTTTAGTTCTTTAGACTTCTTTAAGCCACTCCCTCAAAAAGTGCAGCTCTAGTCTTTATTCGGAGAAGGCGGAATCAGAGAGAAGCTGACTCTTCTGAATACTTCCTGATCAGACGAATGGAAGTGTCAAGAGGTAAGGCTGACTCAAGCCCCTACTCAGCTACAACAAATACATCAGAACTAATCCCAGCCTTTTGCATGCTTCATGAGCTGGGGAACAGCTGTATATTACTAGCATTCTGGCCACAACATCTGTCACACATACATATGTAACAGCACCTACATTCATAATCATAAAAGTAAAAACTGACATGCTTTTAATTGCCTTATTTTCAGTTGTTTATAATATTTCCTAACTTCAGCTGTTTGGAATAACATTTATTTACAGGAACCTGCCCCTCAGGGAATTTATCAGAAAAATTACCTCCCTAGTAGGATTTTCAGACACTGACACTGGAATCTGCAAAAATAAAGGATTGCAGGAAATAAAGACAAATCAAATGTGGACCCCTAATGGTTCGGTTTGGAAAGTGGGAAGAATAAAGATGCGGACAATAGTGCAAAGCTGGTAAAGAAGGTGGGATGTGGAAGTGAGCAGAATCTGGAGGTTTTGAGTTGAATGTCTAAGGAGTTAAGAAAAACTGATGTGCAAGGGAATAAAAATGAGGAGATACAAACTGATGGATGAAATCAACTTTGGCAAAAGGAGGTAGAAGAAGGATATCAAACAGACTTTGAGGACCAGAGTAGAAACCAATAGTCCTGGCAAAAGATCTGTCCCTCTCTGTTAGAAACTACATGTGAAACCCACTGCTGCAATTTCTGACTATTTTCTTGAAAAGATCACAAAATTGGCTTGTTGTGCAAATGGATAAACTGCATGTTATAGTCTTCAAATTTTTCTTGCCTTATTGAGTGCACAGGATGAACCTGCTTTGGGGTTCAGCCAGGAAGGTTGTTAGAAAATAACAGATTCATTAGGTCAGACAAAAAGTGTAATCTGGTATCCTGTCTCAGCATAGAGAACAGTTTATAAGTGTGGAAAAAGTATAAAACCAGCAAATACAGATAATACTTCTGCCAGTATGATGTCCCAACTTCCTGAGCTAGAGTTTGCATCTGCATCGTTGTGTTTAATAGCCCTTGATGGGTCCATGATTTTCTCTAATTGCTTATTGCTCTTCTTATACTTTTGATATCCTAAAAATTCCGAGTTACACAGTTGAATTATGCATGTCATGTAAAATACAGCATTTTGGTTTAAATTTGCTTTATGAGAGTTTCAGTGGTTGCCCATTGGCTCTTCTGTTACGAGACTTGATGAATAATCACTCCTTATTTGCATTCATTTAGAGACCTTTCTTGTGCGCTTGCTTCAGTTATTTCTTTTCCGAGTTCTAGTCCATTTAACTTTTCCACACGGGGAATTCATTCCAACCTTCTTGTCATCTCATTATTCTTCTCCATCTCTTTTCCAGGTCTGAAATATCCGTGCCAAATCAGAGAGGGACACCACCTTCTGTGTCTGCCTTTTTCAGTCATTGTTGGAATTAGGTAGGCACTTTTGCAGAATAATTCATAATCGCCCAATATCTCTCTCAATAATTTAGCAAAAACTACAGCATTTCTGAAATTGCATACAGGTACCATTTCAGAATTAGCAACACTGAAATTTATCTGCCATTTTTTGCACAGTGACTTATAGCAGTAAACTCTAGTTTTGCTGCTACTGAGTGTTATTTTTATCATTTCTGAACTTTACCACCTTGCTATTTGTTCCCTGAATATAGAACAGAGATCCCTTTAATGATTTTTATAAGACTCCATCTGAAACCTTCCTCATGTCTCCCCAGCCTTTATTTTCTGTTTTTAACCAGATGTTACTCTGTGGGGGAAAGGTCTCGTTTGCCATTACACCTTGATTGTAAAGCACATAGTAAGAGACCTTATCACAAGCTTTGGAGAAATCTGCATATGGTACACCGGCCAAGTCATTCCTAACCACATGTCTTTTGGCTTCTTTGAGAAATCCTAATGTATTTATAAGGCATGATTTCCTTTCATAAATCTATGTGAACTCCTTTCCATTACTACTGTCCCCTATTACAGTTTTTTAGTACAGAAGACATGCTTAATGGTTACATACAGGATCCTTCTTCAATTTTTTTGCAAAAGCTGGAGAGTGTGGAATAAAAAAGATGGAGATTGTAGGTAAAAGAGGATGGTCTTATGCCCAAGAAAGATGGGCACTACCCTGAGGAACTGAGATCTTTTACCTTTTTTGACAGTTTGTACACAATGTTGGTGGAAGTGATTTGTTCAAACAGTTCAGAAACTGCACAATTCATCTGAAGAATTTCTGCCCTCCAGGGAAATGGACATGGCTTCAGGACATGGTTTAGTGGGCATGGTGGTGTTAGGTTGACAGTTAGACTTAATGATCTTGAAGGTCTTTTCCAACCTAAACGATTCTATGATTCTATGAAATAGTTCAATACTCAACTTCTGTGCACATCATCCAGTACTCACAGGTACACCAAAGACAATGGGAGCTGAGTTCTAAATGTACAAATTGCTATGTAATGCTAGATATTTTGAGCAGACAGAAGAAAGGTGATAAATGTCTAAAACAGAATACCCACAGTCAGATCTGGCCTTAATCTCTCTGTACTTTCATTCCCAACTGAAAAGATAGATAATAATGATACCATTCATCTCAAAGCTGTTTCGTGAATGTAAGTTCATTAACGTTTTTGAAGCACTCAGATACCTTATTGATAAATAGAATAAACACTGTTTAAAAGCCCATGAGAAAATTAGTAACTCTGACTTTGGAGCTGAGTTTGAACAGTGGGCAATAAATATGACATGAGATGCAAACTGAGCTTCAAGGAGGAAAAAAAAATATACAGCAAAAACTTCATCTTCTGTTTTGCTCACTAAATGAAATAGTAGTCTGTAAAAGAAGTAACACATTACTATAGAATTTAAAAGTTCCCAAGAAAAGATGCACAATATTAGGTCAGACACTTATAAATTTTTGAAGGCTTGACTGAAAGAGAGCACCGATGTCCCTGGAACATAATTTTGCATAAACACAATGAACAAAGTGCACACGCCTCCTTCTAATTGCAACGTTCAGTTTACAAGTACAGATAGATGAATGTAATCTCATACTAATTATTTGAGGACAAATACTAGTGTCTGACTCATTAATCAGATGAAACTTTCACTGGATTTAAGTTGGCTCTTTGCTTCTAAAGTCTCCAGTATGCAGCCCATGCTGCGTTAGTTTTCTTTTGTCTCAGATTTCCCAAGGACATGGAAAGAGTTTATACAGTAGAGAATTTGACATAATTTTTATCAATTCAAGCATTTTGAATATACAATTTTTTGCTTTGCTCCCTAGGTATTATTCAACTTTTAATTGTTACATTTGCAACTCTTTTTCAGCTGGACACATTCATCTTTGGTATAACTGCTAGAAAACAGATGAGGCAGAACAGAACGCCCACCTGGTTTTTGCCTACTGTGCTAAGAAAGGGCTTGTTTGTGCTTTTTAGGAAGCTTTTCATAAAGGGCAGTAAGTATTGCACTCATCTGCACATGCACAATACCTCTGCTCCCATTGTCTTTCAGCAGGTGCTTCACACATTTCCTTTTGTACCTGACTAGATTTGCTGGCTGGTGAGCAGTTAGAGACAGAATCAGGACTATGTCTTTACCCTATCTTTTTTTGTGAAGTTCTGCGGCTGTTGTAATAGAAGGAAAAAACGTGTGTTGAACAGAAGTTTCTAGTCAACCAGAAGAAAACAGGTTGTTTCAAGAACTTGCAAGAAAACCAGGAAGGATAGAATTTATTTAAAACACCCCCAAACCTTAACAAGGGATATTGCAACCATCTCCCTGTCATTCCACAGCTCAATGGAGACCTGTATTTTATTTTTAATTCTACAAGAGCAGTTTGAACCTGTATGCAAGGCAGCATCACCATAGCATTTTCAAACTTGCTTGTTCAGAAAATTTCACTTCACCATGCATTGACAGAATATGCAGGGACATAAACAAACCTTCCCACTTCTAACTGTAGAACTCCAGCTACAAGGACAGATATTTAGCAAGAAAGAAAAAGAAAGTAACTACTTGGATAATCGCTACAAAGAGGCAGCACTTCCAACAAGCGGAATTGAGAAGACTGTTTCAGAACAGTGCCAAGATCTCTCCTCTAGGATTCCTCTCCTCTAGAAGCCGAATTCAACATGGTGTTTGTGAGCACTATCAGGTCATCAGTCACCCAACGATGAACACTTCAAACCTCCAGGTCTCAGCTGAGCACAAACATGACAGACAGAAAAACTACATAAACCCCTTCTAAATTAAAGCAGAGCATTGCATCACCCAAATAATAACGTAGTGAGAAATTCAAAATCCACCAGAAAATCTTCAAGATAAAGTACTGATCCCACAGGTAACTTAAAAGCCACTTTAAAATATTATTTTGAAATATGAAAGAGTGAAATCTCAGGGTCTTTGCTCACCACCAGTTGTGCCCTGTGATCTCAAAAATTCCCTCCAGTGCATTTAGTAATGTAATAGATCAAGCGCAATACAGATACTGAACACTGGAAGCCCAGCGGAAGACAGATCTCTTATTTTCTGACCCACCAATAGGATATAGATAAGATGTACTAATGTTATTTCATAGCTGTGGACAGTATCCCTGACTGCAAATGATACTGCTACATATTTCATCCACACAAAAATTTTTAATTTCTTTAAAAAAAAGAGAAAGAAGCATATTTTCATTAATGCAGTCACCTAAATTTAAGACACAGAGATAGACGCCTAAAATGGAAATCAGCAAGCACAGTCTATTGCTCATATTGTCTCCTGAACACTTTGTGGAGCTCAACTAAATCCTTATTGCCAATTGTCAACCCAACATACTTACTGTTATTCAACCTGATGTTCCATACTTTATCATGGCTGCTGTTAAGTGCTACCAACAAGGGGATAATCAGAGAACCATAAGAGTGAAGCATCTGTTCATAAAAGGCTCCACATAGAAGCCGCTCCTAAAATTCTCTTTAGAGCAGTCCTGCTCTCCTTCCTTAAACTCAGCATTCCTAGTCAGCTGCAGATTAACTCAGGTTGCACTATACGGGAACAGGGACAAATGGTGTGGGATCCCTACCACCACATTAACATCACAGAGAGAGCAAACAGCACAACATAAATTTTTCACTTCTATGTCTGACTGGCAACCATTTTCTTCAACTTACCGGGAGAGATTATACACACATGTGCAAGAAAAGAGGGAATGAATGATTTAGTTTAGCAGATTCCGTTGACATTCTGAGCTCTACAACATATTTTTTAATCCAAGTTTAAAAAAACAAATTAAATCATTCAGCAGGTCCATCAAGAACTCTTTGCATCCTGCTCACTGTCATTGTTTTTAACTGTTAAAAAGGAAAAGAAAGTATCCATTGCCTGTCAATCTACTTTTCAGTTCAAACTCAACAGTAGTATTGAGCAGTGCTGCTATTCCTGTCAATCACCTTTTGTAACCTGAAGAAAGGCAAAAGTTACTGACACCAAGGAAAATTTCTTACATTCTACCCTCACTATCCAAAGGGGCTTTGGGAGTTGGAACTATCAAATTAGTGTCAATTGGAGATATTTCTAAGAAGTAGGCAAGGGAAAAAAAAAAAAAAAAAAAAAAACCCAACCAAACTACACTCAAGATTACCTGCCTTCATTTTATATGTGGCCCACTGCTAACTTCTAATCATAGGCACTGCCTGTCAGCTTGAAGGACACATTATGTCAATGTCCATATTCTTCTTTAATTATACAAGTGAATAATCTTGCATTACTTAAGCTTGAGAAGGCAGGGATTTAAATATCAAACACAAATACAGTTTTAGCTTCTTATTTTCTGAAAAAAATATTTCTTTTCTCACAAAGGAGGATGAGTTGGGAGTTCTTGAACTGTTCTGTCTTTCCTCCATAGGCACTTGCCTACCTACCATTCATCATCTCAGTAATTCAGGTTGTGAATCTCCAGTGAAAGTGATGAACCAGTTCTTCTAAGTTTAACCAAATAAATGTAGCCAATAAAGGAAAATAGGATATTTGTTATTTTACACATAAATGTGTCATATATAAAGCCATAAACTCTAAATTTGAGAAAATAATTCAATCAAATCATCCTGAAATAACATGTGCTTCATGCCACATATTTTCTGCCTATGTTTGTAAGTTAATAATTTTTATTTTCCGTGTCAGCTTGTCTTGTCAATGCTGATTGTCAGAATCAACTGTGAATTTCTTGCAGCATCTTCTCACTCATCCCTTAGCTCCATTTTGTGAAGTTTAAGCTAATAAAATTATTTCTGTGGTCCAAATACTGCAGTCATTAGTCAGCTGATTTGTTGAACAGTGGATAAAATGACTGGATGCAGTAAGAGCTCTGACTCATTCAGTCCTCTTTTAACAATTGGGCTCAGCTGCAGCTGCAGAGCTAATGTGAGTACTCAGTCTCTTAGCATGGAACTGTATTGGTTTTTGCAGAAATTCTCTAGCTTCTACTGAGTGTCCTATGGTACATAGGATTTCTCTAAAAAGAAATGTTTTTCACTGTCAAAAGAGAAAAAAAAGGGCATTCTAGACACTCCCATTAACAGGATATTTCTATTCAAACAACATAGCTCTACATTTCACGTCTTTCACCTGACCTTGGTCCTCTGAGGCTTGCAGTATGGAAGAACATTGTATATCTTTAGTCCACAACTGTCCCCACAATATCTAGTCATTTTAGCCATGGGACTGAAAATTAACATTTGTCCTTCTAGATGAAACGTATCCCAAGTGGAAACTGAAGTCAATGGTATTATCTGTCTTTTATTGCCCCATGTGGTTTAAGCTTAACGTTATTTCTTGGTGCCCATTTTAGTGATTGATTCAATTAGGAGAGTGTGCTGTGGAGCACTGTATTTCTGATGAGCATATTCCTGTATGAACTTACAAACATTTACTGAGAAATTGCCTCTGTGAGAAGAAACAGAAAAGTAATGAACATGCACATGCACACAAAGCTAGGAATTTTCAAGCTTATTGAATCAGTTTTGCTACCTTTAAATACATATTCATGAAAACATCTGCAGGTGCTGTCAGTCTCATGGAAATTTGGAATGTATTTTATTTGACTGATTATAAGGCATATAGATTTGAAAATGCTGAGAAATGTAAGAAGATAAACAGTGAAGTAAAAGACAATGGCAAATCTCCTTTTGGGTCAGACTGAGTGAGCCTGCTGAATTCCACTGCATCTTTCATGACTCTTTCCATGCCCTTACAAAAAGGACCCACCTGTGGAATAGCCACCAAATCGTCTCACTAGACACACTGTGGCTTTTGCTTTCAGGAGGCTGTCATTTTATTTTTATCAGGATAGTGTCTGTCATGTGAATAATGTTGGTGTTATTGGCCACAGGAAAAATATATGGCTAGTTTGTTTCTAAAACATAATACTGAAGATGGGGCAAGTCACAATCTAGATGCAAAAACTACATCGTTGACCTATTCTTCCCATTGCAACCCAGTGGAAAGTATACACTGTTTTCAAGTGCCAACAGAATAGGAGACAAAAAAAGGCAACAGCATGACCTTCTCAAATTGACCAATACAGTTAAAAGACATTAAGAAATTAAGATAATAAATATTATACAAGAACTGAGATGGAAATGTGTACTTTCCCTCTTCACTGCCTATATTACTTTGAATACTTAGACTCCAGTGGTGCCTGTTTCCTAAGAGGACAGGCATTGCACCATTTTTCCCAGCACTGCCAGATTTGTAAATGTCTGAGTATATGATATAAAAGAGGCCAGTTAAACCTCCTCACACAGCATCTGCCTGTCTATTGTCTGCAGTTGGACCAAGCTCGCTGTCTTCTAGTACAGCAACATTACTAGCCACACAGCTGAAGTGTTGTAACACAATAAATACTTCATAATTCAGGTAAAACAGGTGCTCCTCCTCATTAAGTGCATTACCAAGGGAAAGCACAGATAATTCCATACATCTTGGAAGCATTAGCAATTGCCTTTTGTTGCTTTGCTTATCATTATTAAAGAAAAGTAGTCTTTAAAAATTTCACATAGGAAGAATTGCACATAGAAATCTGTCAAGATAATCCCCGCAAAATCTATACAGTAAGAAAGGCAGGCTTCCTGCATTTTACTATCTTGTTTAAAAACTTTCAGTTAATTGGACAAGGTTTCTGGCATAGCCATGATTCTCTGAAGACATCAAATCTATTGTGAGGTTTCATGGCTGTGTGGAATGCACAAATCTGTATTGAGTTAAATAGCAACATGGGTTTGGAAGGATTAGAAAGGTTGAGATAAAAGTACTGGTCTCTCATGCAGTTTGAAAAGAACCACCCCCAAAAAAAGGCCACACATTTAAGACACTGTAGTCAGAGTACCAAATTCTGAGCTCTGTGATGAAGAAAATTCTTTAATCCTGCTTATCCACAGTCATTCATTAGCAGTAGTTCCCTCCGATTTTTCAGAGATACTTATTACATGAGGGGTTTAAATTACTGTAATTCAAAGGATTATTTAAAGTGTCTCTTCTTCTAACCTTTTTTCAAGAAGGACTTAGAAATTTTTTATGCTGAAAAATATATATTAAGATTGTTAGAAAAATAACTTTTCCTATAAGGCATTTCCTCATACAAAAGAGCAAATGTTCACAGGACACACATTATACAACTGCTTTACATGACACTGCTCATCTCTGCACAGAAACTTAAGTCTAACAAGATCCCTACAAATGAAATTTGATGGTACAGATCAACCTGTTTCCTCTGCAGGTATGGCCTGACCACATGGATAATCACAGAGATATGTTCTATGAAGACTTCCTGTATGTGGAAAGAAGCATAAGAGAAGAAAGTAGCAGAATACCCCACTATTACAAGGTCCCAATAGCTGCACAATCAGGAGGGAGCAAGAACACTTTCTACAGCAAACTCTTCTTGCCCATTCACATCAAGTCAGTAATAAGCCCCCACTTCCCCTTATGCTTCCCTCCTTCTGGCACCTAGTTTCAGAGCAAGAGTGTTCCGAGTGGTATTTAAGCACTGAACTGGTATAAAGCGAGCAGCCTCTATATTAAATACCTGTACTTGCCCAGTTATGTATTCACCAGCCCTTCACTCCAACTAATCCATGCTATCCACTTTAGTATTAGCAGGAAAAACCTTGTAATTTCTTGACATCATCTATTTCTCAGTCTCAAAGTTAGGGAATTTGAGAAAAATTCAGCTAAGAAACAAGTAATTTCTAGAAGCCGAACGCACACACACACAGAGAATCCCTCCTCCCCTAAATTCAGAACCAGTGCTGAACAAGTCACTGCAGTTACCCATAGTTAAATGGCTACATGTATGAGCAATACACCAGCCTTGCATTACCCGCTGTAATTAATCTAAAACAATTTAAGTGCAGCATTTCCTTTAGGAAGAACAAATAGAAATAGTTTTTCCATGCTCTTAGAAGTGTGGAAAATTCCCAGAAGTAAAGTTAAAAGCAAAGGTGTTCACTCCCCCCTCGCCTTTGAAATCTAGCAGACAGAATAATATTCCCTTCTGCGGCCTAAAGTTCTACCTACAGGGGACTTTCTTCACAGCATCATAAATTACATTTATCGGTGTGATTCCTGACCTGCAAGGCAGACCAAAATTAAATGCTTCCAAAGCTCATATTAATTAGGACTGGAGAAGCCTTCACAGGTTGTGATTTAGCAAATATTTTGCACCTCCAAATAAGGTATGTAGGGAATATTATTTTTAGGCAAGATTATTTTACCTGTCTGACATTGCAGGTTGATCTGTATTAACTGCTGTCTTCTCAGAAACTGGGTGCAAGTCGTGCCCTGGTGTTCCCCTTTAGAAACAGAAAGAGAGTGCCTGCTCCTTTTCTAAAATAAGGTTGGGCTCTGGAATGCTGCTCATGGCTATGAGAGAGTGCGGGGAGCAGTGAATATGTGGACTTGTTTAGGGAGCCTGTACACATCTGGCATTTTTCAGGAGAAGTCTTGCACATGCCGTGCAATAATTATGATCTGGCAAAGCAGCTACCAGGCCCAAAAGACTAATTCTCGGATAGAGGCAGTTCTAAGAAAAGCCTAGGAACAAGCTATGCAGGTTAAGCATTAAGTGTAAAACTGTTTTGGTAAACTAAGATAAACACCACTAAAACCAAGTTCTTGGGCCAGATGAAAATGACTATGTTAGAGAATAGTAAGAGGAATGGTGCAACAAAAGCTCACATTTCGCTTTATCCCCTGCCCTAAGCAATGACACAACCAAAAGTTCTGGACACTGCTTGACTACACCACTCATCAACAGCATTTGTTAATACCCAGTATTTCATACAGAGCTAGCTGACATCACATTATGTTTTATAAACGTCTTCCTGGAAGACAATGTGCAAAATGGAGGACCTTCACCTATCATCTACTTCATTGCTATTTGCCTTTTATGAGCAGATGATCACTGAAGGAGATCAGACACTTTGCTGAACCAGGGAAGGAACTCAGCAGTGCATACCGCAGAAGGCGAAGTAGAGTCAGCAATTCAGTCTTCTAAAATATGAATGCTCTCTCCCTGTAAGTCTAATTACCACAGTTCAGTGGCTTAAATAAAGTGACCCAATAGGTTCAGACCTGTTTTTTAGACACCAACCTTCCAGTGAAAACCTTTAATCTTCTTTATAGTGCTGTTTGTTTTCCATCTCCCTGCAAGGCCTGTAGTTTACAGAACCAATTTCTCCGTTAGGATCCCACCATGGGAGCGGGGTAAGATGGCATGGCAGGCACAGGTTTAGGCTGCCCTGGATTGTAATGTTGCAGATCTAGTAATGATCTAATAAACTCCGGGTCAGGATATCAGAGAGACATTTGAGCTCACATCTGAAATATAAGCAATGATTTAAACAACAACTGTATTTTTCACCCATGTTACCCACAGTATACGATACATCATTGAAATAAAGTTACATTTGCAACGGAAATTAGGAAAAAGGATGCTGAAAATCAGGGCTAATTCTAATTTCTAAATGTCCTTAGGTTGAAAAGACAAGGATGATGAAAATTTAAATCAACATTAGCCTTAAATTCACTTCTGTTGATTCTTGCAGGACGTTTCTGTCAATTCAATGTGCCTCGTATCTATATTCTAGAAAGAAAAATAATTACTAGTTGCTCTTTTTACTTTGTGCACTACCTTTCAGTCTTGCACTGAACCTGTATTACTTAGGTTATTCATGCTTGGAATGAACTGTTGGTAATAGAACATCTGCCTTATCTTCACCTATACCTACAGACATATGATGAGGTTAGAAAAGTATCTATATGTATTAATACACTTCTTTATTTAACAAGAATGGCTTTCCTTTGTTACCAGAAATGACATCTTATGAATGGATATTACATAAAATGCTAAGTAATGTGTTTTCTTTATTATACTCAGTACGTTCTCTACATGATTGCTAAGTTGACTGCATGCACATGCATTTGTTTATGAAAGATTACAGGTATTCATGTCTGTGGACCATCCAAGATGAAATCAATTGAACCTTAACAGTAATCCTTTACCGCCCCACAGCAGTTTTTAATTAACACTGGGTGTTTTGGAGCTAGTACTTTGTTTGTCACATTATAAAATCTGAAGCCTTAGGACTTGTAACAATCTAGGGGGGAAACAAATTAATACATTTTCTTAAAATTAAAGGAACTGATGTTTCAATACAAGAAGAAAAAACAAATATGGCAAAATAATTAATGAAAACGTGCTACTTCACTCTTCCCATGCTGAAGGATAACAGTAGAAAATAACAAGCATGACATTAAGAAAGACTTAAATACACAGTCTTAATAGAGGGAAGTTTACTCTTCTAGCAAAGGACAGAAACCACAAACAGAAAATGAGAAAAAAAGAAAATGTTCTTTACTTGTAGATTTTTCCTGTAGAGAATGTCAGCTGATTGTTGCTGAACACTGACTTGCATCACTCCCAAGCTAATAGCTGGAATATATCCAACATTTGATTATAATATTAACAGGCACTGAGCTCATATAAGCTGACTCCCCTCCTCCTTAGACTAACTTTACACTGATGGAATTCCATTACATTCATTATAGTTATTCTTGGTTTATATGAGAACAGGTATGAGCAGGAGGGATTTTTATTGTTTTCTCCATATGTTGTGTATGCTGTCACAGGTAGTTATTTATTCCATCAAAACTCTGCATATTTTGGATGATGGCTTGCCATAAGTCTGAAATCTGCCAGTGCAACTCAATAAAAAAAAGTCTCTGCCCTCTCATGTTCATATGAAAGATATAGAAAAAAAATAGTTATTAAATGTAAAATGCTGAGCTAGTTCTGTGGCCTGAACTGGAATCCAGCCCTGTGCATAGTAAAAGGAAATAATTAGATAATTTTGAAATGTCTTCAATTAAACAGCTCCAGCTCATCTCCTGGTGGACATTAGACCTTACCTCACATTCAGCACACAACTGTTATAATGTAGGCCACGCAGCTTCCAACTCTCTGAAGGGACGTGAAGTATAATAACGATGGATACTGGCATACTGTTTTGTTCTGCTAGGTGCTGTTCTGACCAAACTGAAATTCACTTGCACAGAAGTTAACCGAACATACACTATTAATCTACACTGCCGGGTCTACCTCTATAAAACACCTTGGCCTTGTGTTTCTCAAAATAACCCTCACAAGGCAGAGATACACCTATTAAAAACAGAGATGGATGAATGAGCGTGCAAATATAAGAAAGGATTAGCCATTCTGAGTTCCTTTCTATCAATGAGATTAAAGCAAACACCACTGAATTCTAGTTCCTAAAAAAAATTTTATCGGATCTGAAAGTAATTCTATTTAAGAATGTTGGTTGTGATTTGCAACAGATTTTATGAAGCATGAGTGCCAATACGCTACAAAAATTTACATTGGACCACATGGTAGCTCTTCATTAAATTCATTAGGCACACAAAAGATCCTTATTATATTACTTGAAACACCTCTTGTATGAGCTGATAGGAAAAAGATTATCACTCCCTCCCCTTTCGTTTTAACAACAAAAACAAGTTATTGAAAGTTCTCCAATTACAACAATCTTATAACAACTCATCTGTTATATCTCAAAGAATTCTAAATCAAAATATAATAAAAATAAACTGTAATACACATACATTATTAATAGTATCAGCCAGTATTTAAAAACAAGTATGGACATCACAGCCATAAATAGTATGGTTTCACACACTGACTCAGATTTTTTGCTCTTTCATATTCACTCTTTAGTAGAAGTAAATATTTTGTTTTATTGACAGTTGTTTAACTCTTCTTTTAGCCAAAGTTGCATATACTAGAAAATAAATAAAAGTCATACTGGAAAATTCAGAATTTCTGGGCCTAAATCACATGGTGTCTTCGCAGGCAGGGTTCAGTGTGAGGCATCAAATTTCCTCTCTATATCCTTTCAACTCTAGAGCAATGTTCTATGCCCAATCCTATTTCTTTTTTATTTGCAAAGCAGCCTACGAATTCCTTAGGATGGGGTGCTTTACTAACTGATGCATAGAAAAGCCAATGTGTCTGGACATGCATGTATTTATACTTATACTCAATAAACATACTATACCTAGAATTCAGAATCTGATAAAAATAAAAACCAAGAGAAAGTAAGTCTCGAATACAGTATGTTTATAAATTCCTATATTGTTGTCAACTTCAGCACATAATACATGCAGGAAGCCTACAGGTATATACAAACACATATGTGTGTATGTATGCTTGTATGTACAGAGCATGAGCCTCTTCCTTGCCCTATCACATGCCAAAACATCTCATGGCATCTTATGCCAGAACGTGCAGTACATGAACACAATTCCCGAGCGAAGTGAAGACCCCCCTCACAGTACATGGAACTGCTTCATGCTCATCTTTTGTCCTCAGGAATGAACTTCAACATGTTGCATCTAGTGACATGCAGGAATGATTTTTATGACAACTCTAGGAAACAAAACCCTCAAGTTTCTGTCAGCTTCATTGGCACAGGATTCTTGAAAACTTTTGAATCTCACCAGTGGGTATGCTACATATTAATAATGATAAAGATCTGGAAAATAACTTCTGAGGAGAGGCAATCTTCATTACACTGTTCTCTCGAAGGGGTGGCAGGGGTGGGGGTTAATACTGTGGAGATAGAAACATCCACGAGCAAATATCAGTCAAATGGACAGTGACTACTCAGTGATCCACTGGGTATCACTTGTATTTCTTGAGCAAATCACTTCTCTGTCCTTGATTTTCCCATCTTTCCAAGTATTTGTTTACTCAGGTTTGAAATGTATTTTACATGCATATATTTTTCTAAATAATGTGACCAGCACCACTTACTGAATAACCATGATTCATATTCATTAGCTATTCTACCTAATGCTATAATATCTACTATTCTAAAATACTAAATTGACTTCAAACTAGCTGCTAGAAGTCTTCAATAGTTGGTTGGCAGTTGAATCAGTCTGGGGATGTAGGAAATAAAAAAAAGTATGAATGGTATCAGCAATTTACCAGATTTAGAGAGTCTGCCTACACCTATTTTTTGGATATATTTCAGAAAAGCAACTAGACAGTGAATTTCTTACATTCTTAAAAGAAAATTTGAACCAGCAAAAACCAAAATGCATCAAACAAATCTGATACAACTTCCATTAAGATAAAGGACATGTGGATTAGTCCTTTTCTAAAGCTAAAGGATTCTGCTAAATATGTATTTTCTCTTTCCTAACGCTTCACCTCATAATCAGAAATCACTCCTGTATGAAGGCTTTAGGGAAGAAGAAAATCAGTCTACCAGGCCACTGTCTCACATGTAGGATTGATTTACATCCTCTTCTTTGCATCTTGGCTCCATTAATTGATACGGTACTGGATAATAACAATCCACTGGATAATAACAATCCACTAATAGCTCTGAATGTGGTTTTAATGGAAATGGAAATGTGGAAAGCATTACACTAATAAAAAGAAATGGAACAAGATTTATGCAGTAACAATAAATATAAAAGGAAAGCAGAATTGAAGGCTCAGTTATGATCCTGACCATTCAATATCAATCTCTTCATTTTTTTCATGACATCAGTTTTAACATGCCATTTGTGATACCTCCATGTTCCTGTGGAATGCCTATAGGGAGCTTGCAGCTGAAAATGGATGAACCAAATTCAGAAACCACACATCTTTTCCACTTTTTTTCCCATTATTAGAATCAATTCTGACTGCAAGGTTCTAAAATAGCTGGTCTTTTTTACTCGTTTCATTTAAATATGATCAGAAGAGTAATTTAAATATGATCAGAAGAGTCAACCCTTTAACTTGTTAAGAAACTAATGGCAGCATTTCTTCACGTTTCTTTGCCAGGTGACTAAGCAATTAAAAAATTAATTGGTCTGTATTATTCATTCAGCTATCTAGAATGGACAGAAGGCTATTCTAACCAGCTGGAAAACTTTGTAGAGTGTGGGCATAAATTCATTATCTTGATGGGAAGGAGTCACTCAATTTCATCAAGTGCACTGAAAAGAGAAAACCAAAAATTCCTAGCCAGATATTTAATTTCAGACCTGACAATTTTTTTTTTTTTAAATCCAGATAGAAACTCGCTGATGTATAAAAAGGCAGTTGGAGATATGTACTACAGAAATTTAGATGAACAGTATTAGGATGCAAGCAGTGCACAGGACCTAGGGTTTCTATACCACCAACTTGACTTTATTTTGAGCAACATCTTATTTTCTTAGGGATCTATTTTAATCATTTAAGTAAAGCTCTGCCCACTTGATCCTACCTCCATTGCAAGACCACCTCACTGACTTTACTCAATTGCTTCTAACATAATCTTTTTCTTCATTTCACCTGCATTTAACTTTCTAAGAGATTTAATCCTGTAAGGGTAAGAAATTAATATCATAACTTGCTCTAGAGATATCTTTTTAATGCATGTTTGTATTTTTGTACATACAGCCTTTAAGTTAGTTTATGTGTACTAATAAACTAAGCTTCAGATCACAGGAGTACTAATAACTATTTCTTATTTCCTACCTTGCCTCCAGATTTTACTGAAACACTTGAACAAGTCTGTTCTTTACATATAAACACATCAGAAAAGTAACATACTGGAACTAACTGATGGAGAAATTAGGCAGAAGTGCCCTGATAAAGGTCATAAAGCAAGTCACTGGGAAATCAGAAAAACAGGACACATTTCCAGATCTAGTTTTCCAGCTGGCATATATAAGCATAGCTGTAAGGAAGTCTAACCCCAGCTCAGATGCTACCTCCCCTGAATTAACAATTTAACCCTACTCTCTACTGAATAATTGCATAAGAAATGTAAATGAAATTTGTGTCATGCTATCAAGTATCCTGACACCTGGTACATAATTTGAAACGTCTTGATTTTTAACATACTGCAGTCTTCTATCAGTACTGAAAATTTGAAAAATGAACCACTGGAGAAAAGGGATTAACATCGTCATAAGAAAAAAATGAATTAACCTGAAGGCCAACATGGAGTCAGAGCCTAATTTGAAAATTGCTGCACTAGCCATTCTAAGAAAAAATACTGTACTTCAAGTAACTGTTTATACATTGGAATATTGGTATGGTTGCTGGGTAGAATCCAAACAATGATCCATCCAGTCCTGGATTTTGTCTCCCATTGTGATATTTAGGGTGAAGGATTAAGACAATACATACATGACAATTACAGAAAGATCTAACAACACAGGGAATTTCAACATAAGTGTTACTGTCAGTAGTCAGTTAGCTTTAATCTACCAAGTGTAACTGCAGAATACTACATCATGTCTATCCTTTCTCAAATTCTACATACTTTAGACTTAATGATACATTGTGTCAAAGAATTCCATCAATTAATTCTAAATGCAACAGTTTGGTAATCACCTTGTCACAAAAAAGCATACAGTAATGTCAAGATTCATTTAAGTACAGCAATTGCAAGCATCACTTGTGAAGATGCGAGCTACTTTCTAAACACAAATCAAATTCAGAATATTGTTTTAGTTTCAAAAAAAATCAATGGCTGAAATATAGTGTGTACGGGATACACTTGATGCTGTTATACTAAGCAGAACACATAGTTTGCAGATCTACTGAAATATTCAATAAATTGTAAGATTTTTCCAATATGTTATTGCAGAACGGGTAATTCAAGTACAGTATTTACAGGGAAATCAATGTTAAACCATTAGTTTGAGAAAAATGTTTTCCATCAAAATGAGAAATGTATGACTTCAAATAAATTTAAGAAGTTTCTTATTTCTTTCATTATCCTCCTCCTCTATTTTTCTGTCTAGGGAAGGCCAATTCTAGATGACAGATAATGACATTTCTGCATTGATAAGGGAAACCCTCCCCCGTTATCCTTCACTGTATTTGCGTAATTACATTGGATTTTTATCCAGAAAGTCAGTATATTGCTCAAATTTAATTGCTTCTGTGTCTGTATGTTTGTTTATATTTATTAAACTCTATAATAGAAATATAGCAGGTAAAGTAATATAGTAAAAAAAAAAAAAGCATCTCTAAAAACATGATTCTCTGCAAGAACGAACTTTAGAGGGTTGAAGGAAGTGACTGTTCCCCTCTTCTGAGGGCTCAGAAGGCCACACCTGGAGTACTGTGTCCCATTTTGGGTCCCCCAGTACAAGAAAGACACTGAGAAACTGAGCTCCAGAAGAGGGCAAATAAGATGCTTACATGAGGGAGCCAGGTTCATTTAGCTCACACAAGAAAAGTACCTGCAAGTGCACAGCAAAAGGACAAAGGGCAAGTCAAGCTGCAACAAGAAAGGAAAATTCTAACTAAATATTAGGAAAAAAAAAATCATGATGATAGTTAAGCACTTATACAGATGGTCCAGATTCTCCATCTCTGAAGAGTCTCAAAATTCAACTGGAAAAGGCTGTGTACACTTAGAAGCTGACTGCTTGGAACAGCAGGTTAGACTAGATGGTCTCTAAAGGTCCTCTTCAACCTGATTTTTTCTTTGATGCTATAATTTCAAACCTTCATGAAAGAACGAAAAATACTGCCAATTCAGAATAGCACATGAAAAATACTTTATTTTAATATTTTATATGAATGGCCACCTTAATCTTTGAAAAACAAAGCAAGCAGAGCTATAGTAGTTATTCTTCAAGAATTCCCAATGCCCAGGTAATACTGTAAGACATGAGCATTTGACAAAACCCAGTTCATTTCTAAGTAGTATTACCAATGCCATCAATTCCATATGCTAGTGAAGTTTTGAGGGCATATCGAAGCTTTGGTATGTATCTGACAACATGTATAGTACATGCCGTTAAATGTTAGCATTATACACCTTACTGTAACCTGAAAATAATAAAATTTTAACACACCAATAACACTGCTGTAATTAGATATTAATAACAAGTAGTTATTGTAGTATTATGTATAAACATATTTCTAGTTACCTTTACTACTTAACATGAATTTCCAAGACCATGAAAAGTGTAGGAACCTTAAAGCAAGAACATGTATGTGAGCAAGAAAGTACCAGGGCTATCTTGAACATTCCTGGAAAAAACATCATTAAGATGCTATGTCTTTAAGAAATGCTCATCTGCATCTGAAGAAGTTTAGCTATGATATTATGAGAAACAAAACCCTGTAGAATACGAGCCACCCTAAAGGGTGGTCCACAAGTAAACAGGATACCAAGTTAAAGAAGCAGGAAAACAAAATGTCAAGTTAATGAAACAGAAACCTTCCATGGAAAGAAACAAATGACCACTGCCAGACTGTGTATGCAAGTTCACAAAAACCACTATTAGACTGTGCAAGTAACCATTTTTTCAAAACTGGACATGCAGAACAGACCACTCTGATATCCTATACTATACTGCTCCATATGTAAATACCACCTTATTAACATTAAAGAGGAAAAACATTTCTAATATTTGTTCCATGTACTTGGTTGATTCTGGTTACTTGGCCCCAAGGACCGGCTGTAAAATCTGGATGAAACAGACTTCACAATACCTTTGTGAGATACATATGAAATACTGTCCAAAATGAACAGATGGTCAAACTAAAGAATAGAGATTAAATACTCTTAAGCTGATCATAATATGAAGTAGAGCTGGGCAAAATATTTTACCAGAAGAGATGTAAACCCAGATGACAATTTTTTTAAAACAAATTTATGTTTGAACACATCAAATCAGGTGGCAGAACTCAAACTTTCAAATAAAAAAATTCTTTTAAGAATAAAAAGACCCCCAACTAACTGCTTAATCTGACATGATGCCTTCCTTGATAGTGTACCTTATTTTTTTAAGAAAAAAAGAAAGGATAACTTGCAAAGTTAAGGAAAAAAAATTAACTTTCTTGGTGAGAAAGCAGGAAAAATCTTTTAGGGGCTAAGCTTCAGCTTCCTTTGGCAACGTATTAGTTCTGACCAAAACAGAGTTTTACCTATTCTCAGAATGCCACTATGAAGACAGTAAGCACCATTTCTTGATACATTAAAATGGAATTCAAAATATTGTGGCCTATCTAATCAAAAGTTCTACAGAACTGAAAAGTTATAGTGAAGATAGAATAAGCTACAAGTTCAAGTCTAAAAAAACCCCAACCAAACAAAACAAAGACAAGACAAACTTTTCTGGTTCAGACACAGATCATGGAGAGCTTTTCAATCATAAAGGCCATAAATGCATATTTTGCATAAAAAAAACCTAAGATGCAACCAGAGTGTTCCTTGTCTTTTGAAGCAAAGATGCGATCATAGTCTTCCCTGCCTGCCTTTCAAGCTTTTTTGATTTACAAACACCCCTGGGTTCATGCAATTTGATTAACGGTTTATATGTAGATTCATTATTCTCTTGCCAGCAACTGCCTTTACCTAACTGCTTATGATTCCTCCTTACTTGAAGCAGAGCTGAAGATTTATTCACTTAAAGCAACATCTTGATTAGCATACAAGCTTCTGCATCAGCTACCTTTCAACCTTCATTTACATTATGCAGAAGCTGGATATAGATACACTTTAGCCCTGAACTAAGCAAGAGCTTGCTATTGTCTTTCAGCTGTTTAATCACCTATACTTACAGCAGTCATTCTGTAAAAAATAACACACTTCGGGATGGAAAACATGTCTAGGCAGGTTACAATAAAATGAAACACTGAACTCCTGCCTATTTTATACAATTGTATGAAAATTAGAGGCAGTGAAGTCTATATGGCTTGCTCACAAAAAGGATATCTGCATCAGTGAAAAGGAAGCATTTCCTTGTTTATGTATTTATTTTTTAAAAAGAGGAGTTCTGGGTTTAATTCCTAATTTTCTGCACTTGTTTGATGCAGGTGACACTGCCTTGAAAGAAATTCTCTAACCTCACCTTGAAGCTTGATTTTTAAGATAAATCTTTTGCAATCACTTCTGATTATGCAAGACATAAATCTGAAAAAATGTCACTGGATGGAATTATAATACCATCTCAAAAAATCATTACAGGACCTATTTAAGGGTTGGAATCAAATACACATTTTAATTGCACATTTTAATTCAGAGTTATGATGCAGAAATCTATTGACTTTTGTATTCCTTGGTTTGGTCAGACTGTTTCCTTCATGCTTCACTCAAGGAACATAGGTTCACACAGGAGCATAACATTATTTCAGGAATGCTACGGTTAAAACCATTACATGTATTGCAATCATTTTACTCTTATACGTTGCTGATCCTTCTAGTCATTTGATCATTTTCTCCCTTTTCTAATGTGCAATCAACATGCAATACCCTAATGGTCTAATTAAGCAATGACGACTCAGGCAGGAGGCTTCCTGGGGATTAATGACCACCTGGGAGGAGCTGATGTCCCAAAACATAGCCTAGGGCCATTAACATCATTTGTTTATTAATCTTTAGGAAATGTTTCATGATGAGGTTGCTACCTCTATTACAAGGCTGAAGAATTAAATGTATAGATATTTTAAGTTTCTCATATTTCAGTTAACATGTCAGACCTTCCTAGAGGATTTAATGATCCATACAACTCTTTAAATTGTGTTTCATAACTGCATTGTTTGTAATCTGAGATTTTAAAATAAGGAAGTGTAAAAACTTGCATTATTAAAACTTCAAGATGAGAAAATAAAATATTCAAACTCTGAATAAAGATGTTATGGTGGAGTACTGAAGAACCACAAAAGTAGGTATGGATGTGTATTCAGGCAAAGAGGGTTACTAAGAAGAGACATACAACTTGCTCCTGGTACTAAAGAGTACAAAACCAGATACAGACTTTAAGGAGTCTTCTCATGACCCTCAACCTTCACCTTCATGTCAAGGTTAAGCAAGCTTAACTTCTCATTTCTAACAGTACCATGAGTGTCACCTTGATCACTGAATTAATTTATTTACACTTCATTTTGAGTTTCAGTCTTATTTGAAAGTTACGAACATTTACAGAATGTATCTCCTTGCACAGGTGAAGCTAGTGAGAATACAGGTAGTTTTATCACCCCAGTTTGGAAAACAAGTGGTTCTTTCAGTTTTTCAAAATAGGACACCAGAATTCCCACTCCAAAAGAAAGTTAGAAATTCCAAAATACCTTTACTGCATTGGACATGAAATATCAAAAATGCATACTGAAGAGAAATTCCAAAATGTAATTTTAAACAACTCAGATGATGTCCCATTTAAACTTTATTTTAAATAACATGGACGAATCTTGTAAGTTAGAAAGCTAACAGTCTTAGTTCAAAGTTCTTAGCCACACAATTTGGAGTTTAAAAGCCCAATTTCTAAGCCTAAACCCATGCCAATAATTATCAGATCTTGCCATGAAGACTGAAAGGCTTGAAACTGTAAATTACTGACTGACACTGGGGGCTCTCAGGGTTTGGGGATTCTGGACTGTAAATTGTTTTTCATGATGAACTCTAGGGAGGAAGAAGACTTGGGTGAATCTTCTATGCAAGTAGATTTACTGATAGAGAAGCATTTGTAAATAACACATTCTTGCTACCAATATTAAAACTGAAAAATTTTGAGCAGCACTATCAATAACTTCAATAGTATCAGACCTTTGTATAAAAAGCCTGTTTTGACAATTAAGCAAACAAACATCAATAATTTGAAGGCATTTTGTTAGCTGTCTGGGCATCTACACGTTTCAGTCTGAAAAACAAAGATTTCATCCAAAATCACTGAAATTAAAGAGACTCTTTCTCCAGAAGTCAGATTTTTTTTTTGTTAATGTGGCATTAAATGAGAATAACATTCAAGAAGCATGTGTTTTATCCTCAGAGTACTAAATTCTTACAGCTAAAAGGAGGATGTTTTCCATGTATCGGGCTTCCACTGTATAACTGCTAAACACCCTCTTGCTCAAACAAATAGGAAAAAGAATAGCATTATTTTAGACAGGAGATAATATAAAGGGAAGATAAGCTCCATGTAATCAATATGGTCACAACACTGCTGACAGCTTCTTTTCTTTCTATTGTTCTTGTGTCAGACACCTTCTGACATGCTAACAATGTTCTTGGTTACAATGCGAAAAAAAAAAAAAATCCCTTATTCAGAGCTGCATATATTGCTGTGTAACATAATTTCTTGGTAGAAGAGGAGAAATTAAGACTAGAATTTTCACTGAAGATTTAGGTAGCTTGGCGAAAAAAAAAAATCCATTAAGATTAGACAGGTGGTTATTCCTTTACATGTCTGTGAATGTGCCACCAACATTGCCTCTCATTGACGTCTTACATATGTTTGCCAGCCTGCATAAAGTGTGTGCTCCTGCTTTTTAGCCATAGCACTTGAATTCGAGTGATGAGCAGAGACTTTCAAAGGTAGTTGCCAATCCTGGATTACAGAGCAAATGCTGTTCTATGAGGCTCAGAAGGATCCCAGCTAGCACGTGTTTTGTAGTTTGCTGCAAATCTAGAAATACTTCAGTTTTTCAAGCACAGTAGTAGACTTTTTCAAAGATGTCTGACTGCTTACTTAAATTAAAGTGTACTTTACAGAATATTACTGAGAGCACCGTAAAACAGCAGAATTATTTGGATCTTAGCCTACCGAATGCTAGCTGATGTCTCTAAATCTCAGCACTTTTACACTTGCCTAATATCTAGGCATAGCATTAACAAAGAAGATTATGCACTTGAAGTATTCTATTTAACTAATAAAACAAAGGAAATTAGCATGGCATAATTAGCTCCAGCCTTACTCAAGGTAAGAAAAAGCAATGAAAAGCTATTCTTTCAAATGTGGAAAATCGAACAGGTGATTTTATAGCACATCAGATGACATCATTACTCTTTCCAGATAAATATCTAAGTGTTTGCCACATTAATGAGCCACAGGATAAAAATGCTTCTCTGGGCTCTATAGAAAGATCAATACGGAGAAGAGATATTATACAGGCTCTTTGTTTCATTTCTGGAGAACCAGTCAATTGACTTAATTAGAACGAGAGTCAAATTTTAGCAAAGAAGCCTCACACAAGCTTCAGCACCATCATAAACACTGCAAGCACATTATTGGTATTGCACATTTATCAGGCAAACTATTCTGGATATGTAATGTCAGAAATTATGAAAAGAGAGACAACTGCTTACAAATCTTTCTGAGTTGTGTCTCCTATAACAACCTAATGTGAAGATTTCACTTTTTAAAAATTGTCATGTTTCACTGTAACAATGAAAGTGAATATATTAATGTTTCAGAGCTGTTAAGAGTCTCCTAGCATTTCACAGTTGTACTGGCAAAGTCTTGGGAAGAAATGGCTTAGAGGAGTTACTGGGAATGTAGTTTTCCCTATTGCAAGGAGCCTTCCAAGAAAATTCTTTTGGAGATTCTGTTCACACTCTCCATATTCAACCAGATGTATATTTTAAGTCAATATTTATTTCTAGTGGTGCAGAAAGCTGTGATTCTGCCCTAATGCCAGACACAATAGATGTAAAAAGAAAACAAATAAATAAAATGCCACAAAAGACCTGAACTGGATACAGAACCAGTGATAGTAAGAGATGAGGGACTGTACTGGCAAGGAGATCAGCCTTTTTCAATAATACTCTGTAGTCACCTGTTGTGGTTTAACCCCAGCCAGCAACTAAGCACCACGCAGGCACTCTATCACTCCCCCTCCTCAACTGGACAAGGGAGAGAAAATATAACAAAGGGCTTGTGGGTCAAGATAAGGACAGGGAGAGATCACTCAACCAATTACCATCACAGGCAAAACAGACTCGACTTAGGGAAAATTAACTTAATTTATTGCCAATCAAACCAGAGTAATGAAAAATAAAACCAAATCTTAAAACACTCTCCCCCCACCCCTCCCATCTTCCTGGGCACAGCTTCACTCCCAAATTCTCTACCTAGACCCCTCAGTGGCACAGGGGGACAGGGAATAGGGATTGCAGTCAGTTCATCACACGTTGTCTCTGCTGCTCCTTCTTCTTCGGGGCGGGGGGTGGGGGGGGGGACGACGACGACTCACACTCTTCCACTGCTCCAGTGTGGGGTCCCTCCCACGGGAGACAGTCCTTCACGAACTTCTCCAACATGGGTCCTTCCCACAGGCTGTAGTTCTTCACGCACTGCTCCAGCATGGGTCCCTTCCACGGCGTGCAGTCCTTCAGGAGCACACTGCTCCAGCGTGGGTCCCCCATGGGGTCACAAGTCCTGCCAGAGAACCTGCTCCAGCGCGGGCTTCCCACAGGGTCACAGCCTCCTTTGGGCATCCACTTGCTCCGGCGTGGGGTCCTGCATGGGCTGCAGGTGGAGATCTGCTCCCCCGTGGACCTCCGTGGGCTGCAGGGGGACAGCCTGCCTCACCATGGTCTTCCCCACGGGCTGCAGGGGAATCTCTGCTCCAGCACCTGGAGCATCTCCTCCCCCTCCTTCTTCACTGACCTGGGGGTCTGCAGCGTTGTTTCTCTCCCATGTTCTCACTCCTCTCTCCAGCTGCAGTTTCTGTCCCCCAGCAACTTTTTTTTCCCTTCTTAAACACGTTATCCCAGAGGCGCTACCACCATCGCTGATGAGCTCGGCCTTGGCCAGCAGTGGGTCTGTCTTGAAGACAGCTGGCATTGGCTCTGTCAGACATAGGGGAAGCTTCTAGCAGCTTCTCACAGAAGCTACCCTTGTAGGCCCCCCCCAACTACCAAAACCTTGCCACGCAGACCCAATACATCACCCTACAGCTGTGGAACAATCAAGAAAAGCTGGGATGCACTGTGTGCTTGTTCTAATCATTGGTAATGAACACAAGATGAAAATATTCTGCCTATTTTCTTTCTCTTGTAGCTTTTCAAAACTACAAAAACAGACATTTAAAAAAAAAAAAAAATCTCAGAAGGGATTTACAGGTTCTATACACATAGTTCCTCAATAATCCCTGTCCTGAAATGATTAAAATGCATACACAGCAAATCAGCACTCAACAAAATCAATGGGATTATTCAAGCAGCTAGCCCTCACCCAAGTCAAATAGTTTCAAGTTTACAACCATGAAGCAACTGTCCCAGGTGAATCTGACAAAATGAGTATGTGCCACTGTCTGCCCTTAGTATCCATTCAAAAATATCTCACACATTCTTCCCTGGCCTTATGAGCTCATTGAGCAGAACCAAATGAGAGCCTGCTGCTAACCTTTTTAGTATGCTCAAAAGAAAAAGAGAGCTGCTGTGACATAGCTCACATCCAGGCACAAGCCCAACATTATCAATACCATAGTACAGATGCATAATTTTTTTCAATTCTCTGATAACAAAAGATAATCTGATACTAAAGAGTGGTTTAAAACCAGACTGAAAACAAGTCAATTTAATCAACTGTAACTACATTCAGAAAACATGAGAATATTTCACTGTAATTATTATTTTTGGAAATGAAATGGGCACAGTTCATACTGCTTATCTTAAATGATGTTTTGTATCCTCTCGGAGGCACTTTAAGCAGAAAATACTTGGCTATAGAAAAGGTTTATTGTTAAACTGCTATGGTTGTCCTTCTTATTAATCTACTCTCATTTGCTTTTTCCAAGTGCAATAATACTTTTGATTTCAAGGGTCACATTCAAATGCCACTATCCCAAGGACTGAGTGGAGAAAATTTAAGCACAGGCCAACATCTCGCTGGGATTTGCAGAACCTTCTGTAAAGTAAATAAGGCCCTTGTGGCTTATCAGTCGTTGGTGTGTTCAGCTCCCTAAACTAAGAGAATTGAGGGGATTAGTTAGAGGAGAAATGAAATGTACCTAATTAATTCCCCAGATCCCTGCAGATTATATGGCATGTTTGGAACAGCAGGAAATTGTGACTGAAATTAAAAATACATACCTACAGCAGTGGTGCTGAAAAATGCAGCCTTTTTTCCTACTACTACAATATCACTGATATATTAACAGAAGTTATTACATTTTAGAATTTTTTATCATTTTATGAAAAATTTTCCTGTCATGCTTTTTTTGGAAAAATATATATTTAATACAGAGCTGAGAATTCTAAGTTTCTGACAAGCAGAAGAGAATAGTAATGTTGGGAAATGGATATTATTTATCCTTGTAAATTTGTGATGTTTTAGCTTTGTACTGTTTGTTTCTCCCCTCTCTCCCATGGTTTGTTTTTCTCTGACTCTTCATCTGTTACATAAAATACCAACAAGATAAGACTTTATATGCTACTCTCAGTGACAGAGATATAAACTTGGAAAAAGTCAGGGGAGCCTAAAAGACTTTATCTGGATTTAAGTAAGGGCAAGAGAAAAGCAGACTCAAACTTGAGATTTCAGGCAGAAAAGAAGGAGGAGGTAAATAAAGACTAGTTCCAACAAAACAAAAATGAAGGCAGTTTGAATTTGTGAAAGTCTGAAATTAATTTTATATTGTATTTCCTCATTCTGTCTCACTTTGGAAGAAGTACTTTAGCTGCCTCTACATATTCTCACTTCATAGCAGGGAAGGAAAAAAAAATGCTGTTTATGGAGCAAATTACGGAACTTTTCAAAAACTATCTTCAGGAGAAGATTACATAAAGATTTCTCTAAATTCATGTTAATATCTTCAGAGTTCTGCTGTTATATATCTTTTCAAACCACATAAACTGAAACTAATACATAAGTTTCTGCAGTTCTAGTCAATTTTATAGGAATGTTTGCCAGGTTCTTCTGCCTGCATCCTGATTATAGGTTTTTCATGTTTTCCTAATATGGAGTATAAATTAATATCTTTCCTTGTTTGTCCATCCTCTTTTGTGTTTGTCCATCCTCTCACAAGCTCTCATCCATGGAATTGAATACCCATTAGGGATGAAGGTTATTCTTCTGTGGGAGCCCTGTGTAACACCATTGCCAGTAAGTAGAAACATTTAAAAGTAGTTTCAAAGAAAGGGGTTTTAACAGCAAAAGAGGAACCTCTGCATTCCTCTCACCGACAAACAATGTGACAGCATGGAGAAGGGATAAAGAATACAAAAACAGTTAGCTCTGGAAAACATTAAGAGAAATAGTCACAGATAGGAAATCAAGTGCTTTTTCATACATTCTGTAAACAAGAAAGGTAGTCTGAATTGACCACAGGGAAGGACAGACAGGAATTCAACAAAACCAGTATTGTGTGAAAATCACTCAACTACATCAGTTCCCATAGGACAAAACGATTCAATTTGCAACCCATCAATCATCTGGCATAATAATGGAAGTAAATACATCATAATAGAGGGCTGTCACAGGATCAATGTCTTCTACCTTGGAAACAAACAGTTTGGGATTGCTCCAGTATTTATTTTCCATAAAACAGATAATTATAAAATAAATAATTGGTTTTACTATGGCATTTATGTGGCAGCAGGAAACCATTACTCGGTGACATTTTATTTCAACAGCATTATCTCTAAAAAAAAAAAAAAAAGAAAGAAATGGAAAAAAGGCTGAACACTTGCAGATCTGTCTGTCACACATTTCATTTAGTTAAATAAGAGCCACTGACTGACAACAAGTAATGCCATTTTAAGGGAAATCAAAAGGCAGCAGACTAATATTATGCAGTTGTCTTCATCTGCAGATTTCCAGACTTTCGATATTTTAGAACGGTATCACTCATATAAGACCTACACACTTTTTAAAATACCTAAAATTTTGCAATTAATAAGCTACTTATATTTTGCACCTCAACTAATGCTTGCTGTGGGGTAGAAAGGTATCTGTTGAGACATTTTTGATAAGGATGATCGATGAAGTACTTGATTACAAATGTCAACAAAAATACAGAAAAATCATACTCTCAAAAATCCTTCTGTCCTCCCATGTTTCCTTTCACTAGTACTACTATAATTCAGCAGTTTCAATTCCTTGAAATTCTCTCAATTTTTGAGAAATACTGAATTATTTCAATTTTATCCATGTGACATCTGAATAAACTGAAAAATAATCTGTGTTAATTGAAAACTGTCAAATGCTATCAGATTTCACATGCTACTCAGATGTTCTAAGAGATTAAAATTCTAACTCCAATTTATAACTCAAGTCAAATTAAACTGAAACTCAATGCATCTCAAAAAGTTCAAGAAACTCGGGTATTGTGCCTAAGCCTATAGATCAGGAAGAAAAAGTATGTGTGGCTCTGCCTATAATGAGCTCTTGCCTGTGGCAGACAGAACCCATAAAAGATTGATCCATTGCGAGAGATGGAGTTATCAGTCAAATTCCTTGGAAATGCAATTCTCAGCTTTGGTATGCTCCAGTTTGGGGTAGAAGTCTGGATTCTATGCTATGATTCAGGTCTTGGCAGGTAATGCTTTTCAGTTTACCTTTAGTTTAGTCATTTTAAGTTAGTACTGTTCTTATAATGAGGCAGGCTAGCAACTTCAGACACCTCTAGATCTTCTCAATTAACTGCTTGCAGAAACTTGTTTAAGCATGTGCTTAGCTCTCATAAAGCACCTGAAGACATACCAGGTAAGTCAACCATCTACTAGAAATCTGCATAATAATTTAACAGTGCAAATGTTTCCAAAGGGAAATATATGTAGTATGACCAAAGTATTATGCAAATTTTGTTTTTACAGTGATTTAGCCCTGCCATAATATCTTATGCCATTATACAAGCAGCACATTAAGCCATGTCATTGCTCACAAAAGCAGGCAGGAGCTGGACCAGATATCCTGCAGCCTTAGCCTGAATGTATGGATGCCTTTGGGGCACACTACCTATTAATTTAAAATTCTGAAACTAATTATGTATGTCAGGGTGACCTCTTTCTAATCTACATTCATCACAGAACACAAGCCTTCTGTCTCCGTTGTTCCCATAATAAAATAGCTGTTGATAGACTTATATAATTGACTGTATCTGAAGTGGACTCATACCATGGTGCTACATTCAAATTGTATGTAATCCCAGCTGAATAAAGATAAGCAAAAATAATCCAACTATCTCAAGTAATTAACTTCTAAGGTTTCATAGTAACATTGGAAAAAAATTATTACCCATGATCCTAAAAACAATGCTGCAGAGTATATAGAAGTCACATTCACTGCCAAGCTAGCAAGAAATTATTTGCAACATTTAAAGATGCATGTAGTGCAAGATATATTCACTCCTATTTATCTCACACATAGCTTGCCTTGTTAGAAACACATAGATGAAATATGCACCTATACTTAGAAAGGCCCCTGAACTTGACACTGGGATTTTTAGAGGTGCCTAAAAGAATTAAGTACCTAATTCTCATTGATTTCTAAAGGAAACGGAGAAGAAAAATTCCAGGTAACACTTTAGTAACAGGATAATTTTGTTAGAGCATGCATCTTCCACTGGACCTCCACCCACATTACAATGAAAAATAAAGAGAAAAAAGAGCCTTCTTCTCCAGCCTACCTTGGAGAACTCCTTGGAGTTGCTCTTAATCACATTAAGATAGGCCAGACTTACAAACAGCCCATTCATATGCCCAGCTCAGAATACTAACATGATGAAATCATGAACATCCTCAAGTTCCCTTTTCTTTGGCACTGTGATTTTCAGTAAGGCTTGTGATCAAGGGAATTCCCAATGATTTTAAAATAATTTAGGCAGTGCTTCTAAAAGCATCCAGCTCTGTACACCTGCTCACTTTGTAAGCAGTCCCACAAACTTAAGCCAAGCTACTCAGATACATGTTCATAGGATCATGTTTCTACTGAAGTGAAGAGCTTAAAAAGGCAGCACTGGAAAAAAAAAACAAACCCCAAACAACTTCACTGTATTGCATGTTTGAACAGCAAGATGAAATTGAAAGATCATCATTAAACCGAGATCGATCTCTGAAATATCCTAGCCCAATGAGCACATGTACTCTAAGGAGACCTCAAAACTGCAATACAGACTGAGGTACAGAATGCAATAAGCAATCAACAAAGCAAGCCTCATAATAATAATATGAGGAGACATGACAGATACATCTTTTTTGAGGCATATTGAATTTCTAGTGTTCAGGAACAGACAGTTTAGTGAGGCAAGAATTCACCTGCTTTTCCTCTTAGAAAAAAATCATGAGTACAGCTACACTACAGAAAACTGGAATAACACATTAAAAGATGTGAAAAAGATTCAGCTTGAAAGTAAAAAATATGTTTATGCTTGGAAATAAATATTAACTTCTATTGTAAGGAGTGCATCGGATCAATGTCTTAAAAATCACAAAAGCAGACTGTTCTGTACAAATGAGTTGCAATGAGAAGAGGAGGAGAAGGTAAACGCATTAACCAATCTGTGTGATACCACAAATATTTGATTTAATCAGTTAAAAACATTAATTTAACATTTAATCATCAGTTAAAAACATTAGCATTTTCAATAAATAGGTCAACATGAGCTCCTATGATAAATCTCTGAGCTATGACTGTAAAACAGCTACATGCTTGAACTAAACCAAGGCTTTCCCGCTTCTATGTATCTTATTCACCAAATCAATTCTATTCTGCAGTAACATTATTCAGTTTCTCTCCTATTTACAGCCTGATTTTCCCCAATATTTATTTATGCTAATAATTAAATATTCAGACTTATTGTTTCACTGAAACATGTTCATTTGCACAACGGAGTTCTCCACTAGAACCTACCTCCTCTGGAAATGACAGACACTCGACTTTTTAAAGGCTTTGTGCTTTTCTAGAATAGAAGAGACACTTCAAATAAACATGTTATTTGGCTCAACAAAGATGTAGCTGGATGAAGTTCTGTGGTATCTTGCACAGAGCATACTAGATCTAACAATCAGCTTTGGAGGAATCTAGCCCAGAGCTATGAAATAACTCCATAGGTCTAAGGACCTATGTTTGCCACTTCTGGTAAAGATGAGGGGTTTTTGACCTCACCTTCTCCAACAGATGCACTTGTACATCATTTCCAAATAAGGCATTCCCCTGAATACATTTTCTGCATGGGAGAACAAGCACATGTAACCAACTGCACTGCACTGCACTGCTGGTAGGATCCAAATACTATGGCAACAGATGCAGTGCAAGGACAGGACAGAACAGCATAGCATAGGAAGATGTTCTGTGCTATAGGCCTTAAAACCTGAGGAACCACTACTTTATGACTAAGGTTAATTTTCATACAGTTTAGTTGCATATTTTGCCCATTTGAAATGTCAATCTCTAACATTCTAGGAAAATATGAAGCGATCACGTTTATTGAAAAACACATAAGAACTTTACCAAATGCAAAGCTGAGTTCCTGTAACAATACTACGAAATGGGACTAGTGAATCTGGGTTACCAAACTCCCCATTTAGCTTCAGAAAAACCACAAAAGTCAACTATGCACTCCCTGAAGGAGTTACTCTGTAGAAGTCACTTTTGACATTTCATACTTAGTGGCATCTCCAAAAACCAAAAACATAGCATTTCAGAAAACGTTCACAAAATATCAAGTACTACAATAACTGAGCAAGTATTTCTTCAGATGACCGGTCAGCTTATCTAATGTTTATTGTTTATATTCTTTGTGTTCTTACTATAACTTCCACAAAAGATGGTATTTCTCTGTGAGATTGCAGTGCTTTGGTTTTTAGACCTTCTACGTGTAAATTTACACTTTTCTTAAGGCACAGTTTTACCTCCTTTGTCTGTTTGCTTGGGGGATTTTTTGTAAGCTTTTGTTTTTACCTCCGGAATGTTTGCACCATTGCCAAAGTCTATATATTTTCATCAGTTCTATACAAGCTTCCTTCCAGTACTTTTCACCACTGCTGTATCAGCAACAGTTCCAAATTACAGAAAAATTTCTCATTAGAAGAACACATTCTTATTTCTTTCATGACTGACAAAAACATTTCTAAGGAAAAGTGCAAGCAAATGATACATATGTCTGGGTGGGATTTTTGAAGCAATGGCTGCAGGACAGAAATGATGAGATCCTACAGACCTTTAAGATATCTAGATGTGCAACTTCAGAGCTGAAGTTTTGTTCTCATATTATGCAGCTAAGCTAGCAATGAAGAAGCTGAAATTCCAAATTGTGACGCATCCAGAAGTCACAATAGACATACCAGTCTTCTGTCTATCCTTTGGACATCAATATCCCTACTGAAGCTCTCCGAAATTTTCTACTATACCAGACAAGTTCTAGTATGTAAATAACCTTATTATAACATTGATGGGTTGGTTCACTTCTTGCTAATGTAATACAACAGTTGCTAATATAGAAATCATTATTAACACAATGGGAACATCATTAGCACAGAATAGTTTTAATTTATTAACAACCTGCTTCTATCTTAGCAATTCTGGTGTAATTTAAGCAATGCCCCCATTACAGTGGTGGATCATGTTTTCATTAATACAGCAAGAAAGCCATCAATACAAAAATTGCTTCTTCTGTATCACATTAGGTAATGTACTTATCATACTACCTAGGGGTTGATTTTAACCCACGTACTGAGCAATCCGTGAAGCAGCAGCTTCCAGTGGTGTCACCATCCCAATGTTTCCATAGTGGCTTTTATTACCCTTCTGTGAAGAGTTCTGAATAATTTTTAAGACTGCACGAAAAAAACATTGTTTTCCAGGAAATATCTCTATATTACATGCACAATGTTGCATTTAGGAAACCCCAAAGTGTACCTATCTCTTCTCATAGATAAGAGATGACTCCTAAGAGATTTAGGAATGAAAGCCGCCTTGAAACTTATTAGAATTTGAGGTCCTGAGTAAAATGAATTATTTTTACATCTTTAAAAAAAAAAAAAAAAAAACCAAACAGAAAACAAAACCCAAAACTAAACACATAAAGCATCTGTGCTCAGCTCAGCATTCAATGAAAGGCAAATACTGGCAACCCCAAAGTTTTTCCCTTAACAGTAATTAACTTCCTATTCTCAACTTTACGTTACAGCAATGTTCTCTCCAAACATTCTGCTGCATACATCTACCATGACATACGATAGCTCTCTTCTGTAATTCCCTTCCAAAATCAATCCCTCGTTCCTTGCACAGCTGTAGTCTAATAGTTTTGGGCTGTGTAATGTGAATACATGGAAATAATAGCATGAACTCTTCATGAAATGTGTCTTCACCTCAGAGTATTTGCATATATTTTCAGCACTTAGGAGTATACACTAGGCTAAGGAATGAGTCTTAATCAGCAACCTTAACTTTTTTTTTTTTTTTTTTAAAAACAGAATTCTTTTGTCAACCTACTTTAAAACATGAAATGATGTCTATTCTGATAAGAATTTTCTCCCAGAATTATCACTACCAGTGGCAAAACAGCATGGTAAGTCAGAACTTTACCATCCACAGTACAACAGAAAGGCACATCACCTTTCAGAAGCTTTCTCTGGTTCATGAGGCAAATATTTAATTTGGTCTATGGTAATGACAACACCCATGCACCGCAGACAGAACTAATCTGGACTTTACTATATGTAGTCCACCAGGGTATCCAGAGCTTCTTTGGGCTATTCCTTGTTTTTCTTCCCCTGTTCTCACTAGCATAATGCCAGATAACTTCTTAAATGAGATTTACATTGAATTCCAAAGTAGTGAGCGCAGTGATCATCAGGCATTTGCATTATATTGCATTATAATTGTACTTTTGAAAGGAGGTAGAATAGCCATTCTCATCAGGAAATTAAAGAAACACCTGAACACAACCTCTCTACACAACTGATCTGTTGTGATTAGGATTCACTGCTGAATCTCTACATTTATTTCCTAGGACTTAATCCTGAAGTCCAAAGTTAAACTTCTAGGCATAAAGCTCAAGAGCATTCAGAAGTAGTTGCAAGGCTGTATCAGTCCCTTCAACTATCTCACTGATGAGAATTCAGAAAGCCACAACTATTTTTCAAACTCTGTCACAAGAACTTCAACAGCTTTTAATGAATTGTCTATAGCACCTCTCTATAGCATTTGCACTTCTTTTGTTGCAAACTTAATTTTTTACTAATCAAGACTAGGAGCTACATACCTACCTACTTCTCCGTTAGCAAGTGACTGACGATTCCTGAAGTAATTACCATTACAGTCCTTTACAAAAAATAACAAAATGGGGATTTTGTCTTTTTCTTAAAATGGATGGTACTTTACAAGTTCTCATATAACTTTATGTAAGCCCTTGCAAGTGGGTATCTTGTCATCTCCTATAGGTAAAGACTGTCCCTACCTTTTTCTTTCAATGTCAAAGGGCTTTTGTGTGTGCCCACTTGTTACAATCATGCATAATTCTAGGTTTGTCAGTGAAGAGTGTAGAGCCTTGCAGAACATAACAGCTTATATGTGAGTCGTGTGACTGATCCAGCTCCGTCGTTAACTTACACCTCCCACAGTACATACAGAGCCAATGCCATGCTCAACATATACGTACAGTTTTCTCACAGAAGACCATGGACTGATGCTTACAGTTTTGCTGAGTTTGAACTGTTTGGTGGAAACTGATCATGCCAAACATCTGCTTTGGCTTACTTTTGTTTATTTATTTTATTTAATATCAGTCAAAACAGTATCACATTCCTGGAAAACACACTTTTCCAAGAACAAAGTGGTAGGAAGAGACACGTGTTACTACTGGTGTTGAAATAAATCTGCTATTTTTATGCTAAGAAGCTACAGAAGTACCTCTATGTTTCACAGTGATTACCTCACAATGAATATACACAAGGAGCTGTTTTATTATTGTGATTTCATAATTTCTGCTTGATTTTGCAACTCTTAATGTTACAATGTATTTGTATACTTTACACTGTATGAGATGACACCAATCAATGTAAGTTTTGAAAACAGATGTTAACAAATCAAAAGAAATGCTAGTACTTTGAAAAAAAATCAAAAACTTCATATCACTAATAAGTAAGTTATGCAGAAGATTTAGTACATACCATAGGCAAGCCATATGCTAATAAATTACACAGCAGACTATACTTCTTTAAAGTTGCATTTTCTGCTGTAGGGGCTTGTGTAAGAGCTAGTCGGAAAGAAAGTATATTTTATCAATTTTTCCCTTCTTCCAAGACAGAGTAAGCCATTAAAAAAATAATTTCTTGAGCTAATTTGAAATGGTTCAAGTAGACCTGTATGTTGACTGGGAGTAGATTTTTTTATAAATCTACATATATATATATTTTTTTTTTTTTTTTTTAAAGACCCTCCAAACAATATATTTTTCCTTGTAATCCACTATTTGTGATTCTGGGTGGACCACGTTATAAATGTAGCAACAACCACACTTCTAGTATAGCCTGTTCACACAACTTAAGACAGGTAGGAACACAGGAAAATAGGGCACTAGAGCTTATCGATGTACAGCTGTCAAACCTTTTATTCATCTCAAGGTTTGGTGGTTTCTGGACAAATGCACTATGGTTGAAATCCCATTGCAGAAGTAAAGCTTTCAAGGTGAAATAGTATTTCATTTTCATTATCATGAAAGAAAAGAAGAAATGTCTGCAGTAGCAGAATGCCACAGCAATATGTTAAGACTGGCAATTTTGTGACATTGTTAAGTGTAAATAGAATGGTGTTCATTGCTGTCTTTTCCCTTCCTCCTGATCCCCATTTGTTTCCTTTTCTTTCTCTGCACTCTTCCAGTAAACTGAAGTTATGAACAAGAAACATTGCACCAAAAAGATGTGATTTTGAGGCATTATTCAGAACATCACTGCCTTCTCTGGAAATAAAAGCCATCGCTTTGTCTCAGGTACTTTATGAAGAAAGGCAGAAAATGCTGAAATAACCTTATTGTTACATATTATGCATAACAGTATTTTTACATATTAAAGAACCAAATTGCAACATTTTGTCTGGCGCAAATCAACTCTCTTCTGGAAGAAGGCTGCCCTCTGTCCTTAATCCTATAAATTTGTCACAACACTGTTCCCAGTGCTGCTTTACTAAACATGAAAAGAAGCAGCCGAATCTTCACTGTAGCAGTAAAGCAGGGGCTCTAGCTGCCAGTACTCTACGTCCTTTGCATTTCAGTTAGCAGGGTCCTCTGCTGAACAACTGTCTGGAGGGAGCACTGCCAGACAACATGCATTTTATGACCGTATCTACCCATCAGACTGGCACTGCGCGGCAGAAATAATCAACCAGCCCCAGTACTGTCCAGAACAAACTGGTAATGTGGAGAAATTCCCCCCCAAATTCCTCAAGAGAGAATTAGCATTATATATTACAGAAAGTTCCCCAGATTTGGTTGACTGAAATCATGAACAGGAGGTCCACTACAGATACAGTAAGCACTTGCACTATGAAGTACATTTTTTAATCTGAACACCAGGCTTCCCAGGAGAAGCCAATATTGGGCTATGTTAGGAGGGGGTAAAAAAAATAAGGCAGAAGGATTGTTAAGACAATTGTTTTCTTACCTTTTCTCTCAAGCAAGAGGAAGGTCTTTTTAAGCTCTTGAAGAAGTTAATACAGAACTGCTTCGTCTGAAAAAGAAGCAAACAGCTTTTAAAAAATAAAATAAACTAGGCTTTAAAGCCTTTATTTTCTTTCATATCCCAAGAACTGATCATAGTAAAGTGCTTCTATGATGAATTTCACCCATTTTTCTGGGTTTCATTTTAATCTGCCAAAACATTTTCTTTTGCTGTTTTAGGTTTAAGCAGATGTACCCATGCTTTCTGGTTGTTAAGGAGATAAGGTTCAGGCAATTGTTTCTGTATGAGTTCTCTGTGTTCATTACTGTTGCTTGACCTACGTTTTCAAGTATTTGGTTTTCAGCTTATAACGTAGTTAATTTGGTCACATTATACTGGTTATGTTTCTCTGGTGGAGAACTGAAACATCAAACACACCCTTGAGTAAAATTCATGCATTGTCATTCATGCCTGCTCACATATGATTACATGCATTCACACAAAAACTGGTAAGTCCTGATATTCAAACAGCCAAACATAAAAGCAATTAAAACAAAAGTAAACACACAGAGAAAATCTAACACCCTCCACCTTTACCCCAGCAAGAAATGTTTCCAGAGGCCCTTGTTGCAGATAGAGTGAATGTAAGTCTCATGAGCTTCTGAATCATGCTAATATACTGTGTTAGAATTATAAAATAGAAAGGAAGGTAATTAATAGAGTGAACCCACTGAGAAACAGCTCTCACTCACCATTCGTAGAAGCAAGGCAAGAAGTCTGAACATAAGAAAATGAAGGAGAAACTTTCAGACATCCTAGGAGGAAAACAAGCAACATAACAAATCAGTACACACAAAGACTACTAGACAATATGGATTTGCTAGCTCTCCACCATCAGCAGAACAAATAAAGACATACATTGATGCGTATCTTATTTTGCCTAGGCAGGATATGATGGGAAAAAAGGAAGAGTAGGGATAAGCATGGAGGGAATGATACAAAAAGATGTAGGCACTGAAGAAAGGATTTTAATTACTTGAGAAAAAAATAATAAGACATGGCCATGTTAGGAAAGGGCGGGGAAGTCAGTGGGAGGAGAGTCAGAGTCAGAAGGGCCAACTTCAAACCCTGTGGCTCCTGACCATAAATAAATTTATGACTCATTATACCAAAACTCCCAACCCAGCCTTATCAGGGATTATTTTCAAAACTCAGTCATCGATAGATTCTTGTTTCTAGAGGAGGAAACCCGTGACATCTCAGGAAGCGAGAGAACTGAAATACCTAGCTAATAAAGTACCTCAATAATACAGTATCAGAGACCCTGTGGTAATCACTACAGTACAAGGGAAGAGATTTATTCAGGGTAAAATCAACTGTTATCTTCCAAATAATGAAAATATAACCATTAGGAACAGAAAAGAAGTCAATGCAAAGGAAAGCAAGTTTATCCAAAAGTCCTTCCCAGGAACGATGCCCTCACCCAGATTCAATGGAAGCGACCCAGGGCCAAACACGACATAAGACAGGCGCAGCAAGGCTGTGCCAGTTGATCTCAGGATCACATAAAGGTCCCCATTTCATTAAGAAATAAAGAGTTCATTTAGTAGTACAGAGTCTGGCCTGGAGGATATCTGACCAGAAGCCGCCCCGGCCATCTGCAGAATCAGCCAGAAGTGGCTTTCTTGACATGGACTTCCTTGCTGTACCTGTTTGGCTGCAAAAGAGGGGGGTCGGGACTGCCAAAACAGCTAGAAAAAGGCCTGTGACAGAGCTGGTGCCACCTACCAAACCCTGGGAAGGCTTCATGGTACAGAAAGCAGCCACCTCTCCTCCCTCGCTACAGGCCACAGCCAGCCTAGCGGGAAGAGAGGGCGACTCTGACCCCCCTTCCCCTCCCTGCCTCCTCCCAGAGACTCATGGGGGTCTACAACACCTCTCCTTCCTACCTAATCTGATTTTATAACAAAGCACAGCTTCAAAGTACACTTACACTCTATTGCTCATCGTTTTGCAGAAAATTTTGGTATTTTTCATGACCTTCTGGATGGCGGTAACGTGAAGTACCATTTCCCACACGCTGCTGAGGGGAGCAGCCTGCAGCAGGTCCTGCTCCCACCACAGCCACACGGCCTCTGCCTTCTCCTCAGCAATGTCGCCTCCTCTTCCTCAGCAGGCAACTGCCTCTCGTTACCTTTTCCCTCCGAAGAGGGTTACATTTCGGCCACGGCAGGAAGAGGGAGGCGCAGGACACCCTGAAAAGGCAGCTGGCCGTTTCTCGACAGCGTGAGAGCCGCTGCCCTGGCGGAGGGCATTAACTGTCCCCTCAGGCTGGGGGCCGCCCGCCCGCCCGCACAGGGCCCGCCCGTGCCTCCCGGCCAGCCCTGGGCAGGGGCAGCCTGGCAGAAGGCAGGAGAGCTGGCGAGGGCGGGACGGTCCTGAAGGGCTGCGCCGAGGGAAGGAAGCCCTGGGCCTTGCTCGGGGCCGCCAGCCGTGAGGAAACCTCGGGGGACGCGCTTGGGTACGTGGGGGCAGGAAGGACTAAGATTTAATTGCGGCCTGGTTTAGTTAGGTTTCTCTAATCTACTTAAATTCAGCAGTATCATTTTTCTCTCTGTCTTTACCACGCCCCCATTTATTTTTGCACATTCCCGTCATTGGGCGAGTTTTGCGTCTCTGCTATGTGAGAGGAACGGAAGGAGGGGCAGCGCTGCACCAGCCTCAATACAGGGCCCTAGCATAAAGACATTATGTTCACAATAGTGCACAAATACCTGGGAACACATTAACAGTTTGAAATATTCACTTAGGCAGCAGTGAAAATGCCGCCCCAGACATTGTATTTCTTGGCTGTAGTCAGCGCTTTATGGCACCCAAATGTTTATTGCTATAGAGGAAAAAGAAAGAAAAAAAAAAAAAAAGATGAATCTATATCATTCCCATCAAACACTGAGAGCCCTACAATATCACTGCACTGTATTATTAATGGATGGAGATTAATTGCTTGATGTTGCAATTAAATTTGGGACAGCTTTTCATTGATCTGAGAAAAGCAAAACACTTAAAATGGCAACAAACTGCATCTCCAAGACACAAGAAACAACTCTGTTCCTAGGCAAGTTTGTCTCTGACCTCTTGGATACATGGTAAAGGGTAAGCCTAAAACATCTGCTGCGAGATAGGCTTCAGAGAAATCTAATTAACACCATGTCCAGGAATGATGAGAGCAGATGTATCCTGGATAAAGTTACTGACAGGAGATCACTTTGTTATGCCAACACAATTTTAGCTTGGAAAGAAAAAGGTTTGGAAAAGTCTTCATTGAAAAAAACATGTAAGATTTAAATGACAAATTATGGCAAAGGAGGAAGAGAATCACATATTTAAAAAATAAAAAATTACACGACAGAAAAAGAAGCTGAGAGGAGGGATCCCATCCTTACTTACACCAAACCTTGCAACTGTGAAGGTCAATATATTAAAAAATGGCTGGAGACATCCTAGTGAACAGACTAGTGCACTGAGCTGATATGAATATTTTAGAGCCTGCTGATGGTGTTCACTGTGATTAAAGCCCAAATAATGGCCTTAAAATACTGACAGCAGATATCAGTGTCTTTTATCCCTGCATTCAGCAGCAAACCAAGCTGAAAAACATCTTGGAATCTGCATGAGTTCATTGCTAACGTTGTTCAGGATAAGGTCACTGCAATCTACAATAAACTGCTCTGTCACCTAAACAAGAAGGAACCCCATACTTTTTTTTTTTTTTAACACTGCCGTTTTACAGCTTTGCAGCCCCCTTAAATAAAAACAAACTCAGACCCATTTTTGAGTGCAAGAGATTAATCTCTCACTGTTGCATTTATAGCATACCCTTTAAGATGATTTTCACTTTATTGATTGGCATTACCCAAATCTATTTCATTGCCTCCTCAAAGGATTGAACTCACAGAGGGAGATAAACAAAAAATACCAAGTTCATGATGTTTAGAACCATTTCTCAGCATCTGTGCTGCCTCTCTTCTCAACCACCTTTTGCTGATAGGCTTTTCAGAGTCATTTTCAGAATGACTGAAAAGATGCAATAGCAGCCAGGTTTGCTCTAAGTTTTGTGATATGTGTCTGAAAGATTAATGTTTTGATTAAGAGAACCTTGATTGAATTTTCTGATAGAAAATTGTTTGTAAGCACACGTGCCCCTTATTTTTTGATCCTAGGTTGGTTTCCGTGCTTACAGTGGGACACTATATGTAGAGGAGGAAAAGAATGGAGATGCTAAACCCAGGCAGTGCTCAGACATGTCATGGTTAAATGGTAGGAGGCAGCACAAAACAAGCTGGCAGGCTCAGGCGTTCATTTTAGTGCCAGCTTGGACAACAGTCCTCCTCCTTGATCAGAGTTCACAGGTTCCCATAAATAACAAGTGATTTCATTGTACTGTCCACTAAATATTTTACTTATGACAGGTCATGTTTCAGGAATGAAAACAGATATAACAGATCACAAGTAACATGCTCATTCATTTTGACTTACAATTAAAAAATTGTCACCTCAGTGTTATTAAATGGTTCCAAGGAGATTGATTTTTTCAGGTTTTTTTTTTCAAGTAGAGGCATGTACTAGAACAATCTTTTGATCACATATTTATGGAGTAACTAGTGTCTAGTGGGTAGAGAGGAAGCTGGCAATGAGGCTTCCTGAATTTTACTTTTAAGCTCAGCCATTGATCTTTATGTTGCTTTTGGCAAGTCACTTTTTGTATTAGAGTTGATCTAAGCATAAAATACTGTAAATAATGCAGGTGTGCTGAAGTCTATTTAATCTCTGTAAATCATTTTGCAAGATTTAAGCAAAAGAGATGTCCAAACACTACTGGGATGGGAGAGATATAAAATCCCAACTGGACTAGAAAACCCAGTACTGTGTCTATTGAGGTTTCAAGGGTCAGTCTCAAAACAAGCAATTTTCAATTATCATTCGCATACTACTTGCATCTCCCTGATTTTTTTCATTAAAATGTTTCCTTCAGTCACTGACAAAATGACAGATTCTGTTAAGTGCTAATGGTAAGGGCAGCTGATTTTTTTCTTTTTTAGTTTCATGCCTGATTTTCCATCAACTTTAATCCTGAATAGTCCTTTTACATTATGATTTCGCATTCACTTTGAACAGACATAAATGAGAATCTGCAGTTTAAGGTAGTGAAGAAGTAAGCTTTTGATGCAAAAATTTGAATAGCTCTGCAACTGTTATTTAGCTTTCATTTTAGTATCCTGAGATGGGATGGAAGGAGACATCCCATCTCCAGCATCCCATAATTGCTACAAATATGAAGGCAGAAGGCTATTTTCAGTTGGTAATTTCTGTGCTGCTTGTATGTAATAGCAGTAGAAAAAGAAGAGATTAAGTTATACATCAGCCTTGGAAGGATGCTCCATGCTCAGGAGACAGTAAGAAAGAAGTCTTCAAGATGTTTAATGAAATACAGACATTGCCAAAGAGGAAGGAAGCAAGGTATCAGTAAAAGAAACTTGGGTTTGGCATTGAAAGAAATACAGGCTAAGAAGATATTAAAGTAGGGATGCAGGGTGACAAAAAAATGCAGAAAATAAGGAAAACTTGGGGACAACATGTCTTGAGTGAAGTAACAGATTACAAACAGGCAGCAGTTACAGTTTGACGCAAGAGGCAAACACTGAAAAAGAGAGCTGACGACACTGCGTAAAATAAGTAGAGAGATGGGAAAAAAGAAGAAAGAGGAGTAAAACCAAATATACAAACCATTGTTCTTTCTGAAATCCTGTCTTTCAGCTTTTTGAATCACCCCTTGTGGTATTCTTTCTTCATAACTCTTATCTTTCATACCCTCACCCTTTCTGCAACATTTAACAAGAGTCTCTCGCCATTCTGCCCTTCTTCTGTCCCACATTCTCCCAAATGTTTCCTCCACAAACACAACTCAGGCTCCATCTGTGATGTCTTGTCATTCTTCTCTATACTCCAGACCTATCTTTGTTCAGACTACAAAAGTGAGCTGCATCTGTGACCTCTCCTCATGGATCTACATGATGCTACTTCCATAGAACTACCTAGATAACTAGAAGAGAGCTCTTAAACCCTCATACCTGACATCTTCCCTTATCTCTCCCATAAAACGAATCAACAAAGCACCTACAATCTTCTCCGCATCCCTATCCTGTCCTCCTCTTGGGGCCCAGGGCATTCTTTATAAATCCAACCTCTCTCTAGGACCTCATATCCAGAGCATGCCAAACCTTTATAGAACTTTTCTGCGTTACATGCAAAACATGTATGTAATCATGCAACCTTTCCTACTAGTCTCTGAAAACACCATTTTCCTAACTTAACTGTCTTTCCTAAGTGCCCTTTCTTCAGGCACTTCCTCCTCCTCCTGTTACCTCAAACATGATCTGCTTATCTTCATGTTCAAAGCCCTTCTTAGCCTGTGTCTATCTTATTTGGTTCTCATCGAGTATTAGAAGGTCAATCCCTGCCTCAGGTTAGCCCATGACCCCATCATTATTCATCTGCTTGCTACATTTTAAACAAGCACTTTCTCCCCTACTGCTCTCATACTGGGAAGAGGTCCCATAAATATCCACCAAATTATTCCATTATACATCTTCAAACACCTCTTTAAACCACACTATGATGCCCACAAATATTTTAACAAAGCACAAGCCACTTGTTTTATAAAACCATAGCCAGCTAATACTGTTTCATATGTTCCTGTACATCTAAATCTGTTGTATCCTGTCAAATACTTAAATGAAATGCCTGTATAGTCTCTTTTTGATCTGTGTTCTTACTGTGTCTGGCATATATAGGTGAATTTCCAAATGCTACTACATAGGGCTTTTATTGTTAAATATATAAATATGTACTTTACTAAATCATGCAGGCATAAAGTCCTATCATAGGTAGAATGCAGTCCTTGTCAATAAAGCCAAGATTTAAATCACTGACTTCACAATCTGGGCTTTTACAACAGCTTTATTTTTGTCATATTGCAAGTATTAAAAAAGAAGCTATACCTCAGTTTATGGGGAAGCACTAATGAATTGTAACACAAAACAACAGATACTGATTTATAGACTGACATGAAGAAAGCTTGTTGGTATTATCGGTATATGATTAGACTAACATTCACAGTTATAAGAAATGAGTAATTTCTTCCATTTTCTGCCTATTGCATGTTTATAATCCTTTCTCTTCCTAAAACAGGAACTGTGAAGCAACCTGAATTCTAATTTGGAGCAGAAAGTTCATTTCGAGGAGATGTGCTGTGTTTTATAAATATCAACAATATGCAGGGTTTTTATTATAATCAAAATTTAGTGTAAATGAATGAACAAAACATTAAAGCTTCCAGTGCTTCAGAAGACCTCAGCAGAATGGAGATTCACTTATTTACCAGACTTTGACATATGTTTGATTCCTCAAAGTCATATTTTAAAATAAGCGATAAGTCTGAAGAACCTCAGTGTTCTAAATGAAATCATTATTCTGCAGACTGAACCTAATGTTGAGGTAATGTAGAGTCTGACCTTTCCAAATAAATCTCTCTTAATAAATGTTCCTCTCTGGTCTCTGGAACAACAGAAGCCTCTAAGGCAGCAACAAACTAGGAACAAGGGCAAGATGCAAGAGCGAAGCAAGAGGCAATGTGATTTAAAGGTGAAAGTATTTGGACATGACCCTACTGGGCAAAAAGAGGCAGAGAGGCTACATTTTTCATGAGTGCCTAGGGCATCTTGTTTGCAGAGTCTGAACCTCTGGTGAACAGCTCACTGCAATTCCTGTCTTCTATTTTTGAATTTTATCAACCTGATTTTTATGTCAGAGAGATGAGATGTACACCAGCTGCTGTACATCAATTTTCATCAGGGAATTATCACTACATATACTAGCCATTCATAATACCACTAGAGGTGCTATTATTTTTACCAGCATCAGTAAGTTTTAATTCCCAGGTATAAAGAACACTTCTTTTAAAAAGTTCCATACAAATATAAAATGAAATAATCCCACATAGACCCATCTTTGGTAGGATGATGCTTCACTTTTCTGGTAAACCAGGGATAAAGGATTGCAACAGTGGTGAGACAGAAATGATGCTAATAACCCAACTGAAATGAATATTTGAGAAGAGATTTCCGGAAAGAGGATTAAACAAAGGGGCATAGCAGGGGAGCCATCCAGAGTCTACAGGGCAGCACTAAGAAGCCACTTAGGGCACTTTGGTGGAGTCCTTAAACAAATTGCGCCACTTACTGAGTCCAGGAAAAGTTCCTTTCACATGTAATAGGCTGTAATGGTTCCTTCTTTGTTAGCCTGAGTATTTCAGACAAAGCAACTCCAGTTAGACACTGGTTCTGATTGGACACCTGTAGAGGTAATAGCATTCAATGACACATCTTCTGAGTGACAGGCCAAACACAAAAGGACTTTTCAATTGCATCTAGGATGAGGTTGATACACACACACAATCACACACAGCAGAAATGCTGACAGAGAAGCACAGCAGAAAAGCAACTTGCTCACACAACTTAAACCCCAGAACTATGTAGTTATCCTGAGATTTCAAAGTGATGCTCTCTGCTCAAAGCCATGCTGATGCTTCTTCTAGTAGATCTCTGCTATCCAGATGGACAGCAGCTATATACCAGTGAGGCCCCATACTGAAGTTCAGTCAGTTCTTACTCAAGAGTTTATTCAATGAGTTCATACTCAAAAAAGAAAATTCTGGATGGATTTTCGTTATCTCCTTCGAACACGGAAAAGATTCTTTAACAGTACGCATATGAGTACACTGCAATGTCCTCTAAAATTCCTTCTAAAGAAAACATATAAATAAAAATGCCTTGTATGTTTGGTAACTTTACTCCTATAGAGGACACAGAGAGACCTATGCTGAGGTAATACTCCAGTTATGCATTCCTAGGTAATGAGCTTTATCTCTCAGGATCAATTTTCCATTAATAGCATTCAGTGTTCCATCCAACTTTCAAATTAATGCGACCTGTGAACCTGGGGTGTTCTGATGCTGCTTTTTAAACTACTGGAACGTAATGTCAACATAACACAGAAAAACTATAGCAGCAAGACTTTAACGGCCAAACTGATGCTTACTAGAGAATTTTAAGGGAGTTTAATGGCAAGTAGACCACGTAAATTCAGAAGACACTAGAAAAAAAAGGAGAAAATTTTTTTAATAGGGAGGTTTCTGCTTTTTCTACCTAAGCTGATGAGTCAGTAAGATAAGCAATCTAAAACTGCATTTATCAGGATTGTCTGAGGCAAGAAAAGAAAGAATGCTATGCTATTGATCTGCAAGAAGTTTATTTCTTCCACTCTGCAATGTTAAAGGAATCAATCTCTTAACTAAAAAAAAAAAAACCGGTATTGATAATCAAAATGATGGCTTAGCTTTTGTAGGACAATGAGTGGGTTGTAGTGGTAGTGTAATAGCATAACTGCCAGGTTTGATTGTGTCTTTGACATGCTAGCTGGTAGGTTATGATTACTGGAATCAATTCTTGACTGTGAAAGAGACATCTCCAAAATGTTCAGTGGGACAAGCAAGTTATTAGAAGACTAACTGCATTAATCTCTCAGTGTTGTGCATGGCACAGGTACATTTTACTACACATAGTCCAGAGGGCTGAGAACATACTCAAGTGAATGCAAATGAAATAACTGTAGCCAATATCAGCTTGAAGTACATTTCTAGCCCTGTATCTGTGGCTGTATACAGGGGTTTACATTCCTACCTGCTCTATTTAATTTTTGTTTTGTTTTTTTTTTAAGGAAGGTTTCTTAGCAGGCATTGTTTTGGTTTAAAAAACAAAATCTGCTATACCAAAAAAAGAGTTTATTGGAAAAAGATGCTTAAACTTCTAGAATTATTAGCTTTGCCAGAATCCAATATCTTGTTACTGGAAAAAAAAAATATTAAACTGTTTCCACTTATTTAGAAGTGTACAGCAAAAATATAAGAAATTTCAATTTTTTTTCTTGAATTTCTAATAAGGAAGTAAATATCACCAAACATCAATCAACTTTTGGAATATCAAGGGTTTGGCTGTGATATCTAAGTTACAACTGGTTTAAGAGTCACAGTTAAAGATGCACACCGATGAATTGAATTTTTGAAGGTACTGAAAATACACTGTTGTGTTCCAACAAAAATATTATCTCAAGGAAATAGTCTACTTTATCATTGAAAAAAACAGGACATCCCAGTTTATCAGTGAAATGAGAAAGTACAGGCACACTGAGAGTAAGTACTGCAGATCTCTGGGTACAGGGGGCTATCTGGAAAGGATAAAAACAGGGGGTTTACTGTAAAAAAAGTACACAGACCTTTAGAGTAACAATTCAGAAAGCCTGTCTTCTATGCAATTCATCAATGAACCAAGGCACAGTAACAGCAAGTAAGATTACATGGAACAATACCTGACCTTTTCACTCTAGTCTGACCCACAGTAATCATCTTCCTGTAGCTATATCTGCATAAGAATTACAGCCTTTTTTGTGGGTTTTTTTGGTGTGGGGTTTTTTTCCCCCTTTTTTCTCTCCTTGGCCTTTTGGAAGATGATGTAACATGCTATTTTAATTTAGGGGATGATCTGTCTTTACACCCACAGCAAAGGAGAACAAACAGTAGGTACTACACAGTTGAGCCTAACAAAACAACATACTTGGGAGCTCCAATGAGCCACATTGCAGCCACAGAAAGGCACAGTCACACTAAGATTTCCAGAGCTGGCAGCAGCCACAATAGCAATACCATCAGGTATTGGAGAATTCAGTTCATAGCTTTAGGAAAGTTCACGGAACCCTTACTTTCTCTAGGATGTCCACAAAAATAAATATCACTCATCAGGCTAGAAGACTCCCACCCTGCAAAAAGGTGTGCACTCTCTCCCCCTTCCATTACAGCAATGCGCTATACCAGGAAAAGCATCTGCAAGGCCTATGAAAGTTACAGCTACGACAGGATGCTGCAATACATCTCTTCTGCAACAAGGACTACCATGTGCACTTGTAAATTGTCCTCTTTTGTTTCCCAGAAAACCTCCAACCTATTACATCTGCTTACTTTTCTTTCCTCAGGGAAAGGCAGATAAGTATAACCACATGACAGATATTAGGTTGGATCACATGGTAGGATGCTTCAACACTAATGGGATACTTATCCTTCTATCACTCCAGTGTAGAGCATGGGAAAGCATGCTTTACAGAACAGATGATAAATTTAGCTTGTAAAGAAGGAAAATACTTTTTTTTAAAAAAAAACAACTGAAGAACTGCCAAAATATACAGAAGTGGCTTGATTTTTGCACCTTTCATGTGCCAGGATGAATTTCTCCTTTTCCAAGTAAATCAGATATTTCTCTTAGTATATCTCTACAGTACTATGAAATCCTGAAGGGTAACCTATGTCACAACAGGGTTCATTTTCTAAACTCTGCTTCTAAGAGTACTTTAGGTCTGTAGTATTAAAGTACACCCTCACACAGTTATTCCAGAATTTCAGATAGCCTATTTTATTACATGCAGAACAAGCAAAAAGAACACTAGCTCTGGTTAGGAAATTAGGCTAATTCTTACAGCAGAGTAGGCAAAGATTACATTTCAGATATCTTTTAATTAGTTGTTAGGATGATTATTAAACATACATCAGGAAAATCTGACAAACATTGGTGGTAAACCTTTAAATATGAAGCTCAGAAAAATACAAAAGAGGAGAGAACCATTCAAAAGTAGAGTTTTAGAGTGTATCATTATGATAGGTGTTCCTATTAAAAATGCTAAATGCATTAGAAGCTCTACAGTAATTTAGCAGTTCTTTTTGTGTCTCCATGGCACAGCATGCCTCCACTGAAATGAGAGAGGATGTAGCTAACATCACTTTTAACCTTTTCAGGGTGGTTAATCTTAGAAAGTTTTGCTTTTAAGAGATTATGGAAAGACACTCAGTTTGTATGAACATTTGGATGTCAAGTCCTCTCTTCATCCACTGAGAGAAAGAAATAGATAACAGATTTTAAGGTTTTTACATAAAATTTATGGTAGTCACTGAGTCAAGCTCTTCAATAACATAATTTTATCATAGCTGATAATCTTAGTGGATTTCAATGGTTGTAAGGCAGAGCACTATAAATATGCTTTGCTCCAACATTGAATACGATTTTAGTATTACTCTGAATATTATACGACTTAGAAATAATTCATTTCAAGCTAAATATTGCCTTATAAACACAGTCAATTGAAAGAAGCAATACAAAACTGAAAACATCAGAAAAGCTTTACTGAAATCCTGTCTTACATGGGGTTTATTTATTATAGTTCCTGAAGATAATCTGTATTCAGGAATACTGAGCCATAGCAACCGATGAATTTGGATCATTACTTAGAAAGACCTAAAAAACCCACTACCAAAGACAAAACCTATGCATTTACTTAAATAGACATAATTACCCTGTCTAGTGCACAAAATGCTATTCCGTCACACTTTTTTAAAAAGCTAAACACCATGGTGATTCATTCATATTCTTCTGAGGTATCTGTTCACTTATTGATTTACATTCAGTGCTTTTAAAGAAGATGGCTTATTTTGCGATTAAAACAAAGATGTTTTAATAGGTCTTTGCCTTTCAGTGTCTCTCACTACGGTTGTGGAAAATTCAGAGTTTTTATAAAATACTGTACGCACTCGGTCAGCATTTTTGTTACAGAAAGCCCTTGATTTCTTCCAACAGGAACAAAAATTGCTATTGGAGACACTTCAGTGTATACTTAAACAAACATCCTTGACTGTTAGAATTGACTAAACTGACTAATGCTTGCTACAGAAAAGAAGTGCATTACTCATAAATATCACATCAAGTAGGGCAAAATTCCAATAATGACATTCAAATCTAAACTTATTATTGTACCAAATAAGCATTGCAGAGCTCCGATTAACTTTGTTCTAGACAACATTCCTTCATCGTGTAGGTTTTTTTTCCTAAGGCTCGATTTAGTGAATTTACAGAGTATTGAATTTACTTAGTAGCCCCCTTTTCTGAGCCAAAGAGTAAAATGGGATCCTGAAGACGAAGTCAGCAAAAATCTCAACAACGTTACAATTCCTAGAGTGCCAAGAATCACTGAAATGGTTAAACACACCACCATCAATCATTTATCAGCCAATGCCATGTCCCAGAATGTTAACTATACCTGAGGAAGAAGGAGTCTGACTCACACTTCTTTCAAGGCTTGCCTTTGCCTCTTATTCTTAGGAAAAGCAGCTAAAAAATATGGATAATATCTGTATTTTTACATTGCCTAGTGCAATGGGGCTAGGGCCTCTGAGAAGCTTACAGTATAAATAATACAGAGTAAATAACAATGACGTGTACTTTTTAACTGTAGAAACTCATCAACCAATCTAAAACGTACATCACATACACTGCTACTGTCTCTCACTGTTCATTAAAAGAGAATGAATCCTGAGGGAGGCATCATTGAATACAGATATGTCTCCAACACACCAAATCATATCCTGAGCCTGCAGTAAAGCTAATAAAACCATATTAAATACATTCCAAAAGTTCCCTTGGCTTAGTCCATGCCACTTGGGCAATTTATAATTTAAAGGAGAATATGAGATTAGAGACAGATGAAAATAGTGTGATCTAGAATTTGAAACAACAGTTTAACTGTTCTGTCATACTCAGAGAATGTATTGGTTTACAGTACATAGTACTGAAACTTGCTTATAAAGAACACTGAAGTTCTCTGTATTTTCACTTTCATAAATTGTATGTCCAGTAATGTTGGACTCCCAAATAAATGGCAAAAATATACTACTTGTAAAATCAGTATAGTCAAACCCACTACATTTTAAAGATGTCTGTGTGTCACAGAGATCACATATCTATGTACATGTTGTATCTAACCTAACAGTCAACAGCATCCTGCTCTCTGGGCTGATGTGGCTTTTAAGTGGCAATGCCTGAGATGCACTCTCTGCCCTTGGCTGAGCTTTGAACTTTAAATGGTGTAACATCATGGTTTTATTATTTTAATCCAAAAGCTCACCATATGATTAATCAAGAGGCTTTTACCATAAACATTGATTCTTTATGAGTAAGTGCACCAAAATTCAGCTTCTGCAAAAGAGTGAACTCTACAAAAATTCCTTACCAGGTTTTTTAAATTATTAAGATTACATTAACTCTTGTTTCCAATCAAGAGCAACAGAGGTACTGATGCTATCCTGAAGCTATAACAGCTATGCTCCCTTTCTAAGCAGAGCAGTTTTGCCACTTGATTTCTATTATAGGACCACAAAACAATGTAACAATATACACACCAGTAAAACCTACAGCGATAATAAAAAATTTCTTGAATATTTATAGAAAAGACTGTCTGTATTGCCCTTCCAGAGAAATATAATCTCTGGATATTTTCTTCTCAGCAAAGAGTCTATGAGAAGTGCTGGTGAGATAAATAAGCTTGGTGTTATGTCAAGTGACAACTTTATATTTTTTTCCTATATTCTGTTGCAAATACAAAATGTTATTTGACTTGTCTCTGGCTCAACAAGAGCCTGATAATACTTAGTACAGACTAGAACTAAAATTCTTTCAATGCAATTGACTGGTAAATCCTAAAGCTTATTGTTTTAAAAGGAATACCTCCCTTTGACAAAGAAGGTCTACTTGAGGTAATCAAAGCTTTTCAAAACTTTGCACATTTTTATAGACTAAACTATGATGGAAGATTAATCTAAAGACTACACAAAAACCCTAGGTACCATTTTCATCCAGAAAGATGTAATTCCAGCATGCTGTATTTTGAGATATACCGGGGAGGCATGCAGATTAACACCTTATATCAGGGTAAGGTAAAAGGAAAAATAAACTTGCACACATAATAGCATCAAAATCTGTAAATGCTCTCTTCCAGTTCATCTTAAGTGTTAAAAATTCCGGGAATTCTTGAAATAAAACCATTATTATTAATATGTCTGAATATGCTAAGAAACAAATTTCATGAAAGCCACCTTAATTTAACATTAGCTGAATTTGTTTCAAGACTAAGCAATATACTGTTTATAACTTTTTCTGGAGCAACTACAGAACTTCTCAACCAGAAGAAAAGAACTCTCCTGCTTATTCAAATAAACAGACAGAATGGGTGCTGGCTATATTTTCCTACCTGAAGATTTCAAAAGCAAATCTTCATTGCAATTTTGAGACAGTCTTATCCTAGTCTTAGAATAAGCTGCTTTTCTCACATACATTAACACAAAACAATGGAGTGGGGCATTCCTTGTGCTTTTCATTTCTTCAAGGATAAGATGTAAACAGTAACTATATGCTGTAGACAGCTACTGCATTGTCAGCTAACATCTGAAAGGTGGCAGGAGATTCTACATCTTTGAGTACTATGGAGGCTGTACAGAAGGAACTGCTGAAAATGAATTTCTGACTGGGCTTACAATGTTGACATACGCTCCGGGGAGGGCGGGGGGGGAGCAACACAGGAATCAGCCTTACTGTTCTTTGACTCTTTCTGTAACAATTTCCACATGAGAACGCAGCGGCAGTGGAAGGTTTAATTCCCCACCGCCTGCCACCAGCCCACTCAGCGCTGCTGCAAAGCAAGCCAAAACATCACATCTTGGCCTCGCAATGCTGAGCAAGCATTTTCACATCCTAAAATTCCCTCAAGTGATTTGGCTCATGAAAAACCAGTGAGACTTACCCATTTTGTGAGTATTTACTGGAGAAAATCCTGGGCTCCTATGTTGTGTAGGGTCTAGTTCTACCTTCTCCTGCTCCTGAGGCACAAAACAGACCCCAAAATCAGAGGGAAATAATTCCTAATCACATAACTAATTCTATTAGTTGCCTATATTCTCAGAACCTGTAATATCAACAATACAATTCAGCGTGGTGCTACAGCTTCTTTACACATCTTTATCAGGACACAGTCAGTCACTAACACCCAGCTCCACCATATCAAGCTAGTTATCTCCTCAGAATCATTACTGCTTTTCAGGCCCTGCGCTGCATTTTGTCTCTTTCTTTTATCCTGAGCATTTAATAAACACGATACATTTGGATACCTGTATCAACTTCATTTCTCTTTCCTCACGGGCAAATCTTGGCTTCGCTGTAGGCTACAAAAGCTTTGCCACATACTTGAGAGCGCCAGTATTTCATTCCAATTTCTATACTTCATTTCTAATAACTTCTGACACCAAAAATGGCCTGTTAGCTTTCATTGACAGGATCCTAGAAAACTTGCTTAATCTGATCGAAACTTTTATCTGAAAGTCCTAATTAAAAAATAAAAAAATTACCTCCCCACACCTACTAGCACAGCTCTATTTTGTGTCACTTCATTATACTGTATACTGTGCACAAGCATTCAAGAAATAATAGACGAACAGTGACCAAAGAAATTTAGTTTTGACCTTTCTGAAACTTGCATTAAAATCTATTTTCCTCCATCAATGACATTTGCAGCAAGCTCTACTCATAGCCCAGCTGACATTCTTTCACACAGGAGAGCAGCACATGGGACTGAGCACAGGGCTATTACTTTCACACTAGCAGTGAAACCTTGTTCTCCTCCAGTGCTAACTGCCATGTTTTCTGCTGCTGTACAGGCCTACCCTGCTGCAGTCCTACCAGACACAGAAAGTGTTACTTTAGAGGCTGCAGTGACACATTTATTTCTAGCAGCTCAATTCTGTAGTGCTCCTAATTTCAGTGGAAGTTACAGCTCATAAAATGCCCAAGAGCAATACAAGGAATATTCGCTGGCCTCAACTCTCCTTCTCCCTTCATTCTTGCTATTCAAGACATTTAGCTTAAGTCAATCTCTTAAAAAAATGAGGGATTCCTGAGAGAAAACTAAACCAAACTAAGAATGACCATAACGAATAGTTGATTAGTTTAAACGAACTGGTGAACAATTACTGGGGCAATGAAGTGATTAAGTAAAATGAATGAAATAATGAAAACAAACTTCTTCACTAATTCTATCACAGTTCTTATGAGATTCAGTTGAACGTGTAAGGTTTTCTGAAAGAGAACGGCAGTAAGCTGCATGAGAAATTTAAAATGGAATTCAGCGATATGAGTTTATTTTCTTCTAAGATGTTTAGCACCTAAAATTCCTTTCCTGATATTACTGTCTCACAACACCATAACGTTTCACTAGCAAATCTGAGCTTCCAGGGTGAGGTTGGCCTAGGAGAGGTTGAGGGTCTTTGCTCAATTCAACAGTCATTGGGAGGGCAGAAATTCACCCACTAACATACACTGCCTTTTCACGTGCAAATGATTCCTGCCACTTGGGAACTTCTGCACAGTTACTGAAGGCTTCAGCACTGCCTGCTTAGATAATATTACTAACCCAATCCTTAGCAATAGATTTAAGGAAACTCATCCTTGTGAAGCAATTGCTCACTTTTGGCTAATTATTGGTTCTTTGTGAGGTCTGTAGAGCAACTGTCCATTTTATGTTGCAAAATATCGATCCCCTAAGATGCAGTGACAAGAACTTTTTCTTAGGGGTCTAGGATTCTCTCCCAGCTAATTTTCAGGGTGCATTTGTTTCTGCAGGGTACGTGAACTATTAAAACTAGACAAATCCTTTTGTCACAGCAGCTAATTGGCACAGAATCAACTAAATAACCTATAACCAATAAACTGTCTCTACTTAACAGAGACTCAGCTCCTCCAGAGGGAGCAGTACATGCCGACAGAAAACTGGCTGACAGCAGAATCCATGAGCTCGATTTTCTCCTCACCAGTCACCCTGCCTCTCCATGCACCTGCCGATCACCCACTGCTCACTGGATGAGCAACTGCTCCCTTCACACTGCTAACAAGCATTCATGCTTCTATATTTAAATAAGATGAAGTCTTTGCTGTTTAACCTGAAACGAGCTGCTACTTCACCACATCTCACTCCTTTGATCTATAGTGACTATACAGCCTGTAAATATTTTGAACCAGAGGTTGTCTCTTGCTGCTTTTGTACAGCACCTCCCACAACAGAGGACTGATCTGAGCTGGAACCTCTCACAACTGTTGCCACCAACATGACTGAGCTGAAGTGGTGGGAGGGAAGTTAAGACCATCATTAGCTAGCTTGAATTTGTTTTCTATGGAAAGGTTTTTTACTCTTAAGGACTGCCAACCCATATTCTCCTAGAGCAATATGTTTTCCTAAAAAAAAAAAAAATTAATTAAAATTTAAAAACATCCACCACAGTTACCAACACAACAAAGACAGTAATTCTATCTAGAGGTCAGAGCTTTAAACTTGTGTTCAATCCACAAGTCTACCATTATTTAGCGATAAATCTCTTGATTATAAAGACAACCAAGAATAATTTATTAAGAACTATATCTTTTTTTGCATATTCAGTCTCCCAGCTGACTATCTCATCTTCTTTGGTACTTTTAGTCTCACTTCTGAATGAGGCTGTCATCACAAATTTCATTGGTATTGTAAGAAACATACAAAAACATTGTTTGCCATCCCCACAAGTTTCTTGTCTGCAGTTTGATGTTTGTCTGCTCGTTAAATACTTTTAAATCCTTTAGTTAAGATGCAGGGAGTCACCTGATGCCAATTTTTCCTCAATTTTCTCTTGCTTTTTTGTTTGAACTACCCCATTTACTCATTTGCCCCATCCTTTATACTTACACTAAGTGCTTTCTGTTTATCCTCATGAGTGTTCTTAACAGTGGTTGTCAGGGTCATCCCCCTAACTTCTTTAGAACACACTGACTTACACCTGAGACTTAGATTCTACTGGAACGAATAATTATATCCCTCTGTTGTTTAAATACCTTCCACAGTTGCAGTCAAAAGATGATTCCAATTAAAAAAAAAAAAAAAAAAAAAACCCAAAAATCACTATTTGATTTTTTTTTTTTTAAATAACATTTAAATATTTGGAACCACTTCTCTAAAAGATCACTGTGAACCTGTGCTATCTGGATGCTATTATGAAATCTGTGGGGCATACATGTGCATTAGCCTGACATTTACTTATAATGTCTGTCTTGGTTTTGTGAAAATAACTTCCCCACTGCAAAAATCTTCTGCATGCTTCTAAATTGTAAAGAAATACCCTTTCACTTTGTCTTTTTTTTCTCCATGCTTTTTATTCCATTAATCCAAGCAAAAGAAATATTCCAACTACTACGAACCAAAATAACGATACACAAAGATTCCCTGATCTGACTCCATATTATCTCCTCCCACAACAGAAGTCACTGACACAGTGACTTTCAGTATGGTTTGGACTGAGCACTAGGAGACTGAAATTCACTCTGCCTCTGTTCCATACTCTTTAAAAAAGAGAACAATGGAAGGAATCTGATAGAAAAGTATAAAATCACATACAGTTTGAAGAAAATGGAACACAGATACATGTAACTTTTTCACAATGCAGAACATGGGGCATGAGCAGAAATGCAGAAGTAGCCAGTTTAAACAAAAAGAAAAAAAAAATCAACATGATATACACATTAAATTGTGGAACTTGCTGCCCTGGGTTGTTGCAGAAGCTCAAAGTATTGATGGGTTCAAAAAGGGGTTATAATTTAAGAATGACACCTATGTTCTTGTGGATATTAAACATGATGGTCTGAATACATACAATCTCCAGCTCAGGAGAGACTACAAAGAATCAAAAACTGAGGAAGTTGCCATATTCCTTACACATTTTCTCTTAAAAAAACTCCCAGAAAACCCTATATTACTGTCCACTCAGAGATCAATTCTGCTAACGTGAAACTGCAAAAATAGCTTTTTGTCCTCAGTGGTGCAGCAGGAATGCTAAGAGTTGCAATGTCCATAGGCTCTACAGCACCCATATTTGCACTGATTCACAAAAGGCACTTCATAAGACATTGTGACCTACTGAGGATGTTGACTATTATTGCCATTTTGTTTCTGAAAGTACAGACATTCAGCTATAGTAGATTACAGACAATTTAACTTAACTTTGTATCTAAACCTATATACATATCCTTGCATGCGTGTGTGCCTACAACAGTCACGAATACAAAACCTTTCACAACTGCAGTGTTTCATCTTGCAGGTTTCTTTTCATGGAGAAATCCCCCCAGGGCATCAGCTTGGTATGAAACATGCAAGATTTCAGAGAAACATCTATTTTAATCTCAACAAATCATACTTTTGTGTAGCTTTGCTCATTAAAAAACCCAGCTAATACTGTTCTTTGAATTTGTATTGCACCAACAAATCTGGAATTAAAAATAAATCTAAGGAAGATACTACACATCACTGCTGAGCCCAGTCAGCTTTTCCTTTGTATATCAAAATGAACTATTTGGTGTTTACAAGCCACAAAATGTTTAAAATGGTGTACAGTTTTACATTGACACTGACACTAGTACATTATTATTGTATTTGTCAGTGGCATTTAGAGCAGTTGGCTTTTTGAAATAAAGCATGTATTCAGTGGAGTATCATTAAGAGCAATTGAATTGCCCTTCATCTGTTTCTGGGGCTCTGAGGACTAAAAAGCAGCGTCTGGAAGCTTTATGGGCATTAGCTGGCTTTCTGTTTTGTTCTGTTTAGGCAGCCTTGTCTGTGTTTTCATACGTTAGACTCAAAGACAAAAGGATTTCCAGCAATAACCTTCTTGTGATGAAACTCATCTTTATCCACTTCTTGTTTCTTAGTAAGTGATGAAAAAAACCGTTATGGGCATAAGATTACTTAAATCAATAGCGATTTCTCCATGCAGAGCAGTGCTCAGTTGCCTGTTCATCAAAATGTCTGCTTACTGGCTGCACTGACTGTCAGCGGGAACACTCACCTGTCCAAGTACTTAGCTCGGTGCTGTAGTAAACTGGGACCTATTTCTTTATGACACTAAATATTCCAAATATTCATGTTTTCAGGCTCATTGGTACCAGGGCAAAGCCTGGTTTCTGTATTTGCGATGGCAGCAATGCTACACTTGAAGCGAAGACAGCTGGCAGTTCCTAATAACTGTACAGCTTGTTGCCCATATCACAGTAAGTGCCACCAAAAAGTGGCTGGTACTTGCTTCCCAGGAAACTTCCTCAGCTTGCAGGCTGGGCTCAGTCCCAGGTATGTGTCCGTTCAGCTGTCACCATCCTCCCTGTCCAGACAGCTTGCAAAGTGATTACTACATAACTATGAATTATACACCTTGAACAGTCAGTTCTCTTTGGCAGTCCCACAATCCCCTGTCTGTGCCTGCTGCCTCTTTTGACCTCTGCTCTCTGGACAGCATTTTATATCACACTTATTGGATATTTAACTTCTCATTTTCCTTGCATACTGCTCCAGACAGCCAGTCCGGTTCTTGCTGACTCCATCCTGCCAGCTAATCCCTGCTGGGCCAAGCTAAAGATATGCTCCTGACATACGGTTAGCTGGCAAAAGAAGTATGTGCACATTTTGGTGAACATCTGGAGGGAATACCCCAAGCATAATGATTTTGGCTGGATTATGAGAAGTGCTCATTATTATATCACTTGAAGCCAGTTTGTTCAACTGGGCATTTTCAAGGCCAGGTTAGCATGCCCAGAGCAATGCAAGCACCACAAAGAGCTGTCACTGGCAGGAAAAGACACTAACTGGAGTTCCATTAATACCCAGCGTTATACCCTGTCTCTAAACAGGTGGTACCTGCCAGTTGCCCAAACATCAAAATCTTCCTTACCACTGACTATCTTTTATCAGAAAGAAAAAAAAGTCAGGCACATATGCTACAGAGATACCAGTCACTTTTCACGTCATCCCATGGAATAAGCAAGAAGTTCTATGGAATAGCCTGGTAGCATTTGCAGAGGGTGTTTGCCCGCCTGTGATCCCAGCAAAAAATGCAGATGCTGAAGGAGGTAAGAAGAAACTTCATCCCAGGAACTGCACCCTGGGAGACTTTTTGCTATAAAAAAGAAGGGATATGAACTGAACTATGAATTGTCCTTGTAAAGAACATGGTTCCTTTAGTATACATCAGCAGAAAGCACAACTTTTGGAGAACTGTCGGAGGAAGGGAGGGAAAGAGTGGCTAGTTTCTGTTTTCTCTTCAATAAGGCTGAGTTACTGTGGAAATAAATGATGTGATTGACTGGACCGTCCTTGTCTGGTTCCTCACTCCTTTTCGTTAGTGGGTGGCGGCCTAATCTCTAGCTATTAATCTAGTACACTGTAGATACCCTAGAGGTAGCAGCAAGACTGCAGGAGTCCAGCACACATTAATTTGGAGAAAAGAATAATTTCCATCCCAGAATTTTGAAGAAGGCAGCATATTACACCAATGATCCCAAAATAATTACATCATAGATCTATTAACTGAAGTTTAAAAGCTATACAGCTAGAAAATTAGCAAATGCTGCATCCGTAGATAAAAATGGAAGCCTGAACAGACCTGTTAAAGGGGGTCTCCAGACTTTAAAGAAATTTTTTGAGGGAAAGCGTAAAGATACGAAGGTAACAGAAGATGACAAAAATGTAACGTTCATTTATCAGTAACAGAACAAGGCAGATTAATCCAAGGAGTGACTTTTTAGAAGACACAGCAGAGCTTCCATCTGAACTTCACCACATTTGAATGGAAAGCTGGAAATAAGAAAGATTTACAGAGACCTGTAAGTAAAGCAACTGGCCTAGCTATAGCAAATGTATTTGTTGAAAGCAAATCATAGAATCATAGAATCATTTAGGTTGGAAAAGACCTAAAAAGCAAAGAGTTCCTACATTTTCATCAATTTCTTTGACGTACACAGTAGATGCAATGCTAATGAAATAGGCTGATAGGAGGAGGCATCATTAGAATAGAGCAGGATTTTAATATATAATTTTATATATATATACACATATATATAACAAATGCAATGTTGAAAGAGAGAAATAAAAGGAAATATGATACTCCAAGGTACATGGTCAAACATGTAAAGAATAAAACCAAGGAAGTCTACCCTAAACCGGGATAGAACTCATTTTTTAAGATGGCAAACGAGAACGACATATACACGAGTTGATAATTTTACTCCAAAATGTGGTTTCAAAAAAAAAAAAAAAGGCAACTTGTAGATGCTTCAGGTGGGATATTTCTAGCAGAGGTAGAGAGGTACTGGGCCAATATTCAAAGCACTAGTAAGAATGTCCAACAGTACACATTCTCCCCTGCTTTTCACCTATGCCTAAAACACCTTACTGAAAATAAGATACTGATAAACATCTTTGCTTCGACAAGTGTGTCTATCTTTTACAGACCAAAAAGCTCTCCATTCATTCAGGCTACCACAGCGAGATCAAGGAAGGGATGTTTTGAGGAATGCCTCATCAACATAAATAAAAGAAAGAAAATTATTATTAAAGCTAAAGCCCAACGCTGTCACAAGAACACATGGATAAAAACACCCAGGAGCAAAGACTGAAAAGTGCAAGAAGAACCCTAAACACATGCATTGCTACCCGTTTGTTTCTCTGAATTTAGTTGCTGTTAGAAAATTTTATTCTGCTTATTTTAGTTGTGTTTACAATGCCTGAAATGCAATGCCTGCACAGATGAGTTGCGCATACATAGGAGATTGAAAATTCATTATGATCCAAATGCATGTGCAGATCAGACTGCAGAGATCCATTTGGTCTATGATGTGTTGAAACTATTGAGCAGCTACAGCTAATTGGTACATTCTCAGAAGTTACTCTTGGAAAAGGACAGCGGGGTTTCATACCAGGCAAATCGCAAATCTACCAAATCAGAGTAGTCAGGTTACCACATCAGTGTCAGCAATAAAAGAATAAGTCACATGCAAACTGGAATTAGTCTGATATAGAAAGGCCAGAACTCAGCAATGCCCCGGATTCCTGGTAGTCCTGTATCCTACGGCCAGAGATTATAATCAACAGTTGTGTCATGGTTAAAAGGACTTTTCTGGAGAATAAGGATCTCTGAGCCTTTAGGAAAGGCCCCTGGAGCATTCAGGATGAACTAATTTTGTCAGCCAGTCAGATCTTTGTTGACACATGCAGTACTCTCATACTTCTCAAGTTCCTTCAGCTAGCATTTATTATTTTAGCTTTCTTGTCACCATACGAAGGACTCCGTTGCAATTCTTAAGAGACTTCTCATTGACCCCCACCTCAAAACACTGTTTTTTAAAGCAAAGGACATAGCATGGCTTGAAACAGGAAAGTAAAAGGAAGCAAGAAGGGTGGCAAAAATCACGAGGTTTCCCATGCCACTGTAACTACGATGTTCATGGATGAAGCTAGTAACTCAAAAAGAGTCAGGGAAGAATTTGGTCTATTCATGGATGGAGGCAGAGCTACAAAGGATTATAAACCAGTCATCTCCCACTTTTTTTATTTAAATATTACTCAGTCAGAAACATTAGGTTTTATATAAGAGTGTACAATTCAATTCAACCAGCTTATGTTACAGAGATTTGAAGAATACTGTACTCTAGTAGGAATCAAATTTCTAGATGATCTCAGTTTCATATGAGAAATCAAAATAGAAACTTTAGAAGCACAGAAGTTTTAAGACTTGAATCAGACATATAATTTTGGAAGGCCTCTAGAACCCCTAATTCAAGATGTTTGTTTAATGCAAATCAGAGATTTAAAGGCTGGAGAAAAATAAGGACAGAAAATGCTGATTGAAATGTGGAGGGATAGCACAGAGAGGAATTTCAACGTGGCAAAACGGCTCAAATCAAGTAAGTTTTGATGGGGAAAGCTAGACATAGCCACCATGGGCTACGTCACCAAGTAAATAATCTGAACAACACAGGGATGAATGAAGAAGTCAAAAGTTTCTAGGAAGAACACTGAAAATGTAAGCAGAATGACTGTACAGGCAGAATCAAGAACGTGTTCACAAGGCACAAAGGCAAACCTAAGCGCTGTCCTATTTTTGTAAAGAGTTACTAAATTTGTGAGAAACCAAATCATTTCACAAAAGCTGTAGGCAAGAGAAAGTGATGCTCTTAAAAAGGCGTACGAAATACTTACCCTGCACAGCAATGAGGATCTAAGCAGGAGTAATGAAGAAGTCTTTCTGGGACTTTGTTAGAAGACAAATAGAGCTTAGGATTGGAATACAGCCTTGAATAGCATAATTATATGACTGAGGAGTTGGTAGTGCCTTGCTATGGGTTTGTGTGGCGTGGGTTTTTTTGGTAGCAGGCGAGGGGCTGCAGGGATGGCTCCTGTGAGAAGCTGCTAGAAGCTTCCCCGGCTCCAAGTCGGGCTCTCCTTTGGCCAAGTCCAAGCCCGTCAGTGAGGGTGGTAGCGCCGCTGGGAGAACAGATTTAAGAAGGGAACCTGCAGTGGAGAGGAGATTGGAATGTGAGAGGAACCCCTCTGCGGACACCGAGGTCCGTGCAGAAGGCGGGGAGGAGGAGCGGGGCGGAGGGGATGCCCCCGCGGTGAGGCGGCAGGCTGTCCCCCCAGCCCGTGGAGGGGAGCGGAGGCTCCCCAAGATGGCCGGGACTCCGAGGGAAAGCCCGCGCCGGAGCAGTCTGTGACTGCAGGACTGCACCCTGCGGAAGGGACCCACGCCAGGGGAGTTGGTGAGGAACCGCAGCCCGCGGGAAGGACCCACGCTGGAGAAGCGGGTGAAGGGCTGTCTGCCGCGGGACGGACCCCACGGCGGAGCGGGGGCCGAGCGCGGAGTCCTCCTCCCCTGAGGAGGACGGAGCGGCAGAGACGAGGGGTGAGGAGCCGACCCCGGCCCCGGCCCCTGCTGCCCTGCGCCGCCGGGGGAGGAGGGGGAGAGGACCGGGAAGGCGCGAGGGCTGGGGGAAGGTGTTCTGACGTTTGGGTTTACTTCCTAATAGCCTTGTTTGGGTTTGAGTGGTAGCAAATTAAATTGATTTTGTTTCTTCCCCAAGTTGAGCCTGTCTTTTGCCCGTGACCGTGAGTGGGGAGTGATCCCTCCCAGTCCTTATCTCGACCCACGAGCCTGCCTTTATATTTTCTCCTCATCCCACCGGGGCCGGGGAGGTAGTGAGCGAGCGGCTGCGTGGTGCTTTGTTACCTGCTGGGCTTAAACCACGACATGCCCCTTCAAATGCAAAGTATAGAAAATGCACATTCCTGATGACCACGCACACCACATCCATTCTGGGTGCTGGTCCCTGAACATCAACAGGCCAGTTAGCCACGACTGCACATCGGGCTCCCAAAAAAAAAGCTACTGCATCAAGTTGGTAGTGGCATGTGATTAAGTACAGCTGAACAAGTCTTACACACAAAGTATGTGATATGAAAGGTCAAATACTTTGTCTGAGGTCACTGGACAGCCCCATTCACCAGATACAATACCTCGAGACTACATCCGTCTAGGAGGTGGAAAAGGACAAATACAAACTCATGAAAATTTTCCTCTCAGTCTGTAACAAGTTTCAACCCCACTAGAAAATGATACACGGAGCTATTCAATAACCTTGATTCTGCAGAAGCTTTACTCCGCAAAAAGTTTTTGGAAACCTACAGAAATTTTGCAAAGCATTTTTGCATGGGATTTATTTTTCCCTGATCTTCTTATATAAGCTTATGGTTTACATGCTGCAAACATCATGGATGGTGTAGCAAAAACACTACCATTTGAAATGCAAGATTGCTTGGACATAGAATTCAAAGAATTTTTACTCTCTAGCTATTAACATCTAAAAGGCCTGCCAGACTTGGAGAAATGCCCTAATTTATAGAAGCCCTCTGTTTGGTTAATGGAAAAATACACCCTTTTGCCCCCAATCCAGTTTGGTGTGTGAAAGCATAGACATTTCATCCCAATAGAGCATCAGAGCACAACACTAAATTTTGTACACTCTTAGCATGATTACTTTGCAATTATGGCATATGCATTATGGCAAATCCCAAGTAAATTATGAACTCTATACATTACAAAGGCACTGTGAAACACTGATTGATTTGGACAGTTTGTAGTTAATTAAGTTCATTTCCAATTCCATCTCTTCACACAGTTTCAAAGCATTCTGCATTGAAAGCCCATTTTCAATTAGTAAGGAGGATGAAACAAAAAAGAATTAATTATAAAAGTGGCAATCCCCATTTAAATCTTCATAGTGCAGCAATTATTTATGTTAAGTGTTGAGAAATTGGAGAGTTGTACTTGTCTAATACAGTTTTTTCCTTGATATATATCTCATATATATTAAATCAGTACAAAGTAGTGGCGTAGCATTTTTTTTAAAGTAAGGACTAAATTACTGCTCACAAACTTGTACAGACCTCCAAGAGGTAGAAAAATGTCGGTGCTTGGCTAGAGCCAAATTAAGTGTCTTGGTTTGATTCTTCTCACTGCTACTACACTCTTACCCTAAGGTAATTCCATTACTTAGACTAAAGCAAACATCTCTGTTGAGAAAGTAGTGAAGGAATACTAGTATCAGTAGAACTTTATGCTGGGGAATGACTACCCGAAAGCAGTTACCCAGTTTTATTCTAGTGCTTCATGCTGTTCAAAATGGTATAAACCACTATTGCAAGTTACCACAGGGAAGAATGGGCAGGAAAGCTTTCAGATACCCTGTTCTAAAATTCCTTCTATGGCACATGCCCAAATCTTCACATCTGGTCATCATTTTCAGATTTTGGTAATTAAAGAACCTTACACTATCTCTTTTCAGAATAGGTCCAAGCACCCCTTACCAAACTGCGTTTAGAAAGAGGTACAAATAACACCACACATTGAACTTTTGGGAATATGAGGAGAGGAAAAAAAAAAGGCGGGGGGGGGTCATCCCTTGAATTACTGTTATTCTTCTACAAAGCAGACCTTCTTTTAGCACATGAATACCTTTCTTCATATGAGCCAAATACCTCCAATGCCCATTAAAAAGAGTGAGAAGGAGGAAAAGACTAAATGTATTTAGTGGTGCCATTTAAAGATGGCATATCTTAATTTGCTGATTGTACTGTCTTCACCTCTATCAAAGACTGTCAGCCATAAACATGACACCAAAATGAATGGTATGAGGTTAGCTGTAACTGCAGATGCACAGTGCTGTAAAACAACTTTGTTAACTTCATTCACTAGATTTTAAACTGTCATCTATTGGCCATTTGTAATTGGCATCGGCTTCCTGCTCTACAGCCAAGATTACTGCTTTAACCACTGGTGCATGCTTCATTGCCTAATTCATGGTTGGCTCATTCCCTCTGTCCTTTTCTTTGCCATTTTGGTAGCAGGCTTTGTAACAACACAGCAACAGTGGAGAAGGAGGAGAATGACAGGCACTAGAAAACAGAGTAAATGATTCAGGGAAGGTAGAAGGGTAGGCAATAAGGGGGAAAAAAAAACCCAAAACACCAAAACCAAAAAGTTAAAATAGAAAGTAGGGCTTTATGAAATGTGAAACATACGTTAAAGGCAAAAAAGATAAAACAAAACAAATGCAGATAAACAGCCTTGCAGCTGTGAGAATGAATGCAGATTGAGGAAAAAAAAAAAAAAAAAAGAACAGTACAAATCTTTCATGTTCCTGAGCTGCCTGCAGCATTCTGTGATGTTCACAGCTCTCACCAAGCATTGTAAGAGGGAAGAGTCTGTTCCCCACACTACTGGAGATGTTTTTAAGTACCAGAGGATAATTTTTGTTAGACAAACCTGGGACTCTGTGCTGGGGGTTTCAGATATGGCTAGAGCTCACAGTCAGCTACAGACAAGCTGTCCCCAATGACACCTTGAAAAAGGGCGTGAAAGAATCTTTAGGGGTATTATGAGATACACTGCAAAACATTTCCTTGTTCTCTTCGGCTTGTTTTCTTTGTTTGAAATTGCCTCCAATTGAGAAAAACACTTAAGCAGTATGAAATTTTAACCAAATGTAGAGATCCATGGAAGATGATTTCTATCAGGAGCTTATTAGAAGCTATTTCAAAAAAAGTATTTTACTCAAAATTACATTTATGTCATCCGGGTAGAAATTCTCTCATCAGTGGCACAATATATTTTTCCTAAATCGAACTGTACAATCAATGGAACTACAAATATTGTATTGGTTTTGCTTTTTATTTTAATGAAGGACAAATTATGAGAAATATTTGAGAATTTCTTTTAAACACTCATGCTTACAGCTATAAACATGCGTAAGTTGTATGCTGAATCAAGCCATTATGCAGTTGAGACTTAACTTTCAACCAGCATGGACTGTTTTCTTATCAACACAATGCATGGTTTCAAAATATTGCAGTGGTTCACTGTAACACCTTCCATTTCTAATTCCCACAGCCCTCCTCATGAATAACCCCTGAACCCCTGTCATTCCCACAATCTCCCTAGTACCCGTAATTTTGCTCAGCTACTTCTGCCTGTTTGTTTAAGAATTCCTTTAAATACATCCTACCAGATGATGCAGTCTCACACCTACAGGGAAACAAGAGTTATGACCATAGCAACCACCACAACCCACTTTAATAGACTCTAACTACTGATCTTGAATGATGTACAGCCTTGACAGTGATGTCCTCACTGTTTTAGGTTAACTTCAGAAAAGCTTTGCAGTTCTCCCTATCAGAGACTGAAAAGTCTATTAACCTGAAAGCAAAAAGCCAATTTCTTATTTTTTATCTATTTTTAGAAAGTTCAGGTTTTTAGATGAGGAGAAATACACACCATACCACCCCCACCCCCCTCCACCCCCCATCTTTTAGAACTGTAATGGCTACTACGCTTTCCACCCAAAAAGACAGGCATGCCAATAACGAGGGAAGGTAATCCAACATTAGTCCTATAATGGTCAAGAAAGGTGGCATACATCTTACTCAGACACCCACAGTTTCAAAGTAAAATTTGTCACTAGCTTAGGAATATGTTATCCTGCATTTCTATAGAAGATTTTCCTTCAATGTAGGAAAAAACCCTGTAATTTTGATACCCTATTTCTACACCTTCTGGCATCTGGACACACGGCTGAGCCCACACACACCAGTTACAGCACACCGGTACAAGCAGTCTCACCCACACGAGCAGCCTGCCTGGCTAGATCCTGGCTTGGGCTTGCACTGCTAACCTAACAGTCGTACTTGTATATTCCTCCAACACAGGGCATGAGAACTTTTTGGTTTGGAGACATTTAGCCATCAATTCATATATATGGATAGATAGAGGATTTTTAGGATATATAGACATCTATATTTAGGTTATATAGAGAGAGGATATTTATCCTTTATAAAATTCAGGTGCAACCAAAACAGCAATAATGAAAAGATACTGGGGAAGGAAGTCTTGGAATCAGGCTCACACTTGCCTGGTTTTGAGGGGTTTCTGTGTGTGCGTGCATGCCTGCATGAAGGGGGTATTATTTTGGCTTTTTATTTTTTTAATCAGATTGAGGTAGCCAATAGGCAGAGAAGCTACTTCTAGGCTGGTTCCCCTTTAGGAAAAATAGAAAAAAGAACAGCTGGCCACAGAAAAATCTCTTCAGGAATCAGTATTTTTCACAGGGAATTGCCTTCCTCAGCACTTGACATCCATTTGGAAACTGAATTTGAAAGAGAACGCAGCAATAAATTTGTAAAGGAGCATCCATTTAATAGACAAAATCAGTACTTTAGGACATATACAGGCTTGCCTATGGATTTCTTTGAAAATTCAAGCAGCTGGGGTGTGGGGGTTTTTTGTTTGTTTGTTGTTTGGGTTTGTTTTTTTTTAATGTATTGTTCCCGATGGCCTGAAACTGCTTTCATGGTGTGCAATACTGCTGCAATTAGAATCACAGCCCCTGGAATAATACCATCCTTGAGAGGAAAGTAAGAAGCTACCAACTTTAGGGTCTCAGCCACCTTCCTCCTTGATTTGAATTAGCTCAAATCTGATGTGGAAAAGAAGGAAAAATAAGAAAAAAAAGAAAGGAAAACAAATGGTATTAAGAAGAGTCTGTTTGGTTAACTAATAAAGTCCAAGATGATGACAGTGCTGAATATTGATAAGCTTACCCTCAAAGGCCAGAATAGTCAGAACACAGTAATTATCTGAAGACTGAATTAATTGCCCATCAATTTATCATTTTGCATATTTATTATTTTCAGATAGAAGTTCACATCTTATTTCAATAGTGATATCTCAAACGTACACACACCTCTATCCAGCAACTTTGAAAAAGACCATAAAAAGAAAACATCACACTGACATTCTGAATGCTGCAGCTGAAGCACAGGACCACATTCCCGAGCATGTCAGGAGTGTTTCAGCTCTGTTCCCCTGCAGGGATCCTGCCACTGTTCCTTCTGTGCCCAGTAACAGGAGGTGCAGTATTAACAAAGAGGATCAGGCTGGAGGTCCAATGAATATGGACTTAACCACGGACTACACTGTCACGGGATCAGTAAAATACTAACTGAGCTGCAGGTAACATCACCTGCACAGGGGGCCAGCCAAAAGAACAAGGCCCAGTATTTATTCATGATACAGACTAAAATATTTTCAGCTAAGGGAAGCCTGGGAGTTAGCTGAGAGAAAGAAAAAAAGTCAGGGTTACCAACAACACTGATTTTCCTGACCCTTGAATAGTTAGGGCAAAGTAGCTGGAATGATGCTAATAAGCAGAATATATCAACCGTCAGTTCTGCTTTTTAACACATAAACATTGAATCTTTAACCCATATGTATGACAAACAGACAGAACTCCAAGGATATTAAACCATAGTACTTTAAAATTTAAATCCATATTAAAATAGGTACATTAAGTTACAAAGGTTGACACTTCTGATTATTTAGATTAGCCATATTGAGAAAAATTATCTTAGCCTAAACATCTGAGAGAAGGGGCAAATTCATAGAGCTCTATCTATATAAATATACTGTTATTAATGTCAATATACTTCTTATTCAAAGGGAAATTTTATTCAGGACAACCAAAGGTTTAAAGTGAATTGGGTTCATTGTCTTTTATTAGAAGATGGTACATGTATTTTATATGTATATAAATTTCCTTAGTAAACCAGGTGTGCTAAACCTGGGCATTCTGTGTTCAGATTAGAGATGCAAATATATTAACTTTTTGATCAAAATATTAGACAAAATGGCATTTAGTGTTAATTTGGAACTACACAGTAATTTATGGGCCTACTAATTCATAGTGATGTTTCTTCTTAAAATAATCTGCTTAGGACATTGCAGAGAAAAAAATTGTAAAAGCAAGTGAGAAGAGAAAGTAAATTATAGAAGATTGATGTGACTAAGCAGTACTTTATTTTTTAAGTGAAATTTTTAGATTTTTTTTTTATTTAATTCAAGCTGTTCTAAGAACTGATAAATACAGTTTAAAAAAACAAAAAACCAAACAATTTTGTTTCACACTTACACTTCAACATCTCACTTCATATATATTTTGAGTGGAAACTCTATTGATAATTGCTTGAAGATCAAATCTTTTCTTCCAGGTTCCACGCAGAGGAACTAGAGCTCTCAGCACACACTAACAATAGGTTCTAAACAGGCTATAACAACCAGCTCATGTCCCTTAAAAGTCACTTCTCTCTATTAAAAAAAAAACAACCAACCAAACAAACAAACAAAAACTTAAAAAACCCTAATGACAAAGCAAAAAGATGTGCATTGCTATTTTTCTCTGACTATCCCCACAAAAATGTATGTACACTCCTCAGGTAAGTAAAACAGAGGTTGGCATAGGACAGAAATTTTATGAGATACTTTGAAGTGTTGCTTTGGTTCAAATTGGAATAAAACTTCAAAATACCTAAGTTTTCCTGAGGAGAACTATTCCCCAAGTGTTTATTTTAGACTGAATTGTATTACTAATCATTAGATAATCTGGAATTTAAAACTGTGAGAAAAAGAAGAAAAATCACAGTGAAAAGACACTTTGAAATGAAAATTGCAATACTGAACGTTTTAACATGGCTTTAATTTCCCTAGTTCTTCTGTAAAAATTAAATTTTGGAGAAGTCAAGGTAATCTTGCAAAGCATTTTTACTTCAGTATATCCATACTCCTCAGCAGTAAAAGATGGTTTGACTGAAGAATAACAAGTATTAAGAAGCCTTACATTTACACAGCCTAGTGTCTCTGAACATCTCAAAACTTCTCAGACATACAACTGAATCAAAGGTGGAAGGCAAAATGAAAGTAAAGCCCTACAACACTTCTTCCTTTTCCTCTTCTAGCAGCCTATAGAGAACTAAAAATTACACCTATGAAGCGCAAAGTTTTTAAAGGTGAAGAGTATTTTTGAAAATGGAAACTAACTATCCCTGATAATCTTCCCCATCACTGCAGCTACCTTTGTTGACTGAAGGAGGTGAACCAGTCACTACGTGACCTAGTAGTCTATCGTATTACTTCTGCTGCATCACCTCTGCCACAAAGTTTCATGACAAACCTAAATGCAAATATTAAACTGACTTTCTTTTACTCTTTACAGCACAATGAAGTATTCCCAATTTGAGACATCTAGAAACCAAGATTCTTAAATGCGAATACAACTTAAACCAGCTGAGTTTTTACTGGTCTGGCCTCCTGCAGTTCACATAATGTGGTACGGACATTGGTGCTTTCAAGATAATATTGTAATCTTCTTTCCTTGGTAATTACACAAGACCATTGATAAACGGATGATTTGTCATAGGAAAACTGAATTTTTGAAAAATCTGTAATACAAGTGCCTGTGAGACCTTCAGTTAAATATAAAGGGTTTACAATATTGCCAAATACTGTGTCTACAATTATTCTGGCATCCAGTTTAATCTCCAACACATACACTTGCATGGTGCTTACCACCAAATAAAGCGTCCCAGTTAATAGGATCACTTCATTAGTATGTATGAAAAAAATAATCTAATTATATAGTATCTTGAGTTCTAACCAGTTTTAAGATTTATTAGCAGCAAGAATGTTTAAAACAACCTGCATTCTAACGCCACCATTTTTGATTAAGTAGTACATATTTAAAAAATAAAATCCTTAAAATCATGCCTTTGACCAGCTGGCAGATGATACAGGAGTTTGCAAAGCTGTTTTCAAATTGTTGTTAACTCCCTTCCTCTCTATTTCAGTTTGGAAAAACTGAACTTCTTACTAAACATACAAGCACATTTATCAAGCAATAACCACGTTACCATGTGAAAGAGTTAAGGCTGTTACACATCCTACTATAACAGAGCTGAAAATCTGTTTCTCTACATGGCATTGGGCACTAAGCTCTTCCAGAAAATTCAGCAATCTTTCTTGAATTCCTACCTTTTCTTTTTTTCCCCTCTTTCTTCTGTGTGAAGATTTTCCTCAATAGTTTCACAGCTACAAAGAAAAAAGTCTTAATGTGAGAAATTTTTCCTTCTCTGTTGCTCACCAGGTATTCTGCAGTATAATGCCATGTAGTGCCACTTCAGGGAGATTCCTTATCTAAATTAGATACTGTAATGAATTACAAAAGCTAGATTGCAATGGAGCAATCACCATGAAAGGCTCAGAGTAAGTTAGAAAAATAACATTTCTTTTATGGTATTTTTGCTATAGCTTTCTCGAGTGTATTTGGAAGAACTGTTTAAGGCTCTATTTTCCAACTATACAGGCAAAAATATATTTAAACTAGTCTTATCTTTTGTTTGTTTGTTTTGCCCACGCACACTTGGCTCTCCTGCTTTGCTGCTTCAGCTGAGGAGCAGGTGCTTACCACAGTGACCCCGCTCATCATACTTATAGCAGTGACAGAGAAAGAAACAAGGAAGGTGCAGACCCTGAAAATTCTGTGCCGCTCAGGAGCTTCTAAGGAGCGGGCTCCCATCTGGATATTACGTACTGCTCGGGTCACAGAGAATTCAAGGCAGGGGAGTTAAGATTTAAGCTTTATACCATAATCTCGAGAAAGCCACGGCAGCTTCTCCTAAACACACACCAGTAACGGAACCACTGCACAATCGCTGCTACTGCACCGGCCCTGCATCGGGTGGAGGAAATCCTCTGTTATCTTTGTGATCTGCCTCGGCTGCGCTTTATAAAACTAAAGAAGCACAAAGCACCTATGGTAAGACCAGAGAATTGGAACCACTGCTGCCACTTAAATCAACAGCTGAGCTCCCATTAATGTCAGCAGAAATAAGAGTAGGTCTCCCGTTTCTTAACAGCCTCTTCAAAATAATGGCAGCAACAAGCGTGAGATTGGGTTGACAATCATTTACATGCAAGTGTGACCTTTTTACTCAGTGGTGACATTTGTATCCTATTAGCAAAATACTGTATTGTATTTAAGCAATAATTGCATTTTCTATGGAGACAAACGACATGTAAATCAATAAGTGACGAGGCTGCAGGCCAAGCACATTATTGATTTTCAGTCATGTTCATCTCTGAGCTTAATGCTGAGAAAATACAGTATATGCTATGATTTTTTACAAGTTACATCTTTTGGGCCAGATAGAAGTTTTCTGAGAATTAAGGAAGGTTTTCTCCAGTTGAGAGAGAGGAGATTAAAGAGGAGTGAGAATTTAACAGCTGTAATCGAAGTTAACACACAGTATCTTAAAAGCAAATGCTGAATAGATCAATAAAGGCTTGTATGACACCCTTATCATCTACTCAGTTGTTATGGTTGATCAAACTATGCATGCATATCATCTGTATTAAACCGGTGGTTAAATGTAATATCACGCACTGAAACCAACAGAAGGTTTACAGAAATCTCAGTGAGAACCATTCTTACTGCTTTTGCCCTTTGTGAGAAAACCAAATTATTCAAAATCCACCACAATAGGACCCTGGCAAGTGGCAGATATGGAGAAAGGTCTTCCTGAAACACGAATAGTGTGTTTCTAAATTTGCTGCATTTTTCAGATGACAGCACAAATTAGAAATTTCAATACAAATCTAAGAAGAGAAGGGAATAATCTCCCTGTTTTCCTTTTATAAATAAATCAATCAAACTCAAGGGTCAGATTTTCATGGGAATAGGCCATGAGAAGGCTGGGTCTCAGAGGAACACAGCTTTAATTTAAGACCCAGGCTGTCAGTTATTAAGGATACTATATTTTGATACTTAAATAAGAACTGTGGTTTTAAACAAATTAGGTTTTAGAAAACACAAACCTAAATAGTTCACGATTCCTCAGTTCTGTAACTGCAGAGAGAAAAACAAGAATAATCTGGAATGGATTCCTTAATGGATCAAAAAAGTGATCACTACTTGGTCTCTCTGAGATGTGCACAAGTGGCCTAAATCTCCTAAAAACAGAGCAGTGAGTGAAGAAAAACTTCAACGCACAGGCACTCAGCCTCAGACATCCTAGGAAGATACAAGCAACCTTAGCTAGCAAGGGTACCAAGTCATCATTTGTGAATGAGACAAGATGTTTAGCTGCTTCTCAGGGTCACAAAAAATAGTAAATTAATTACACTCTAACTGGTGCATTATTGCAGTAAGAGCACTGACTTTTTCTAGATCTCTTCCTAAATCATTAATAAGGTCATTCACTGAGAATACTTTAGGATACTTAGTCAGCCTGATTTGGGATATTTTTCCCATAAATTTCTGTGTGACAGCCTTGATTTAAGATTATTCTGGTTTTAAGTTCTTTACCGTGGTTGAGTAAATTATGTGAAAGAAAAACTCTTAACACTGTAGCCATAATACCAACAAGCAGGGTTCACCACCTCCTCTATATGAGGAATAGTCCTGCAATATTCTTTCATGCTGACCAAACCTTTCTATACAATATAAAAGGAGCAGACACAGACGTTAATTTCCTCCACAATAGCCAATTTTCCTTCCGCTAGAAGTTATTTTGAATATGGATTATACAATCTAAATGCAGTTGTTCAGTATGTAAGACTCCATAAAACCCTACAATTGAACCAACAGGTTAAGACACTTTTCATCTGACTGCACTAAATAATTGATCTACTGGTCCCTTTTTCAGATTTTAAATCACCCAAACAGAAGGAAAAATAAATGTGTTAAGACTTTCCCAGTCTCAGTCAGAAAATATATGTAGGTAGTTTGAGTCCCAACAGTAAAAATAATCACATAGAGTATCTTACGGTAATCCATCTGATTTTGAATTAACCACTCAAAAAGCAGTTTATTTTTAAAATATATTTTTAGTTTGCTTGAGAGTTGACTATATAAGTCCCATCTATCAATTCCTGCAGTTCGGGGATTACAGTATGAATAATATATGCCTTTGTCGTGTGAATAAGATAACAGCCTTCACTCTTCAGCGCTCTGCATTACTTGTTCCATAAAACTTGTGACATAAAATAAAATTTTTCTTGAGTAACTGAAAAGGAATTTAGAATAAATGAATTATGAATACAGAGACAGACACTAATTTTTTTTTAAAGGAAAAAAAACCCCCAACGAATCCTAACCAAAATATCAAGAATTATGCATTAAATTCAGTGAGGCCCTCATAAGGGCCTAAAGATTTAGCTGAAGCATGGTGTTTTCTCAAAAACACACTTGAATACCTGCACTTAACATCTTTTTTTAAAGTTACCGCTTCAAGTTTCTTAAGCTCTTATGAGCCTTTTCAGTAGCCAATAACAAACGTACCCCTTGACCACCTGCACGTGTGAATTCAGATGGATTCAATTCGAGTCACCTTGTCTTATTTTCAAAATTTTGTTTCCTCTATTTTATTTATTATGGAGGCTCTGGCAATCTTCTCCAAAGCATCAGGAAACCGCATCTGTTGAAAACAGGTTCCAAAGCTGAGCAGAACACTGATATCATCCAATACACCAGCCCCGGAGTTCCTGTTTGGCAGAATCACGATTTCTATTTCTCAAAAAATTCAAATACTACATTCAAATATCTGGTTCATTCTTCATAATGCAATACTATTGATCTGTCTGGATGCTAACTACAGTACCATATAGCTTTGGCAATGTAAAACAAATCATGAGAAATTGTGAACTGACAAGAACCACTACCAAGTGATTATTTGGCCCAGAACATACAACTGAAACCTTCTCTGAAAGTATTTTTGGCCTGTGGCCTCCCTCCCCCCTTTTTCCTTATGTTCTCAAAAAGAGTAAAGTCAAGTCTTCGCTTTCCCATTTTTCATTACCCCAGACATATTACTTTCTTCTTGGGCCAAAAAGCAGCTGGAGCTTTATTTTCACAGAAGAGTCAGGAAGAAGCCCGGTACATATTTGTTTTGGACCAAGAACTGTTTATTTTTCTGACTTGTTTTTTCCAGGTTTTAACATTTGGGCGCACACAGTTATTTGGACTGTCACAACAATTGTTTGAGACAACTCTGTGTTTGATGTATGCCTAAAGATTCATAGAAAGAGCCAGAACTGGAAGAGTCAAACAATTACAGGCAAAATTAAAGGGGTTTGGGGTGAGGCAGGGGAGGGAGAAGAAAACAAGAGGGGGTTGACCTTTTTTTATTTCAACTTCACATAGCAACAAATGCAAGAAGCACTGAAAACATTGGAAGTGTCAAAATTTTCAAAAGAAAGTATTTGGATTTATGTTTTAAAATGTGTATGTATCTTCATTTTTAAAGGCTTACAAGAGTAAAATGAGATATTTCAGAGAGGACCGTACTTACTAGTAATGCAAAATTATTTTCAAAATTATTTTTCTTTTCCTAAGGCAGAGGAAAATGCAATTTAGGATAACTCAACATAACTTTCTTGCTGCATTCTCCTCTGGTAAAATCAGCAATCTAACAACATAATTTATTCACACAGAGGTAATCAGTATCTCCACGGACCTGTGAACAGCACAGCACTTTCCAAAAAACTTGAGAGCAAGCCTTGGCCTGGTGGTCATAATGAAGAAAGCAGCCCATCATTTTAACAGCAATGGGCTTGGCTTTTAATCTGTTATGGGAAAGAAAATGTCCTTATTTCAGACAGAGAATTCAGTCTTCAGGCCTTGGCTTGACCTTTAAATCACAAGGAACCTGAAGAAATGCCACAGATGGATAATAGTTAATGATGTTCACCAAGTCGCAGTGACATCATACTGAAAGAAACAAAGCCATACTCCTGCACTCTCCTGTTATCCTTGTTAGAAAGGGAAAGTCACAAGCACTAAGCGGATGATAACATTTGTTTTAAAGGAAATGTTAATTGAAATTGGCATGCCACTGCTCACAGCTAGGAGAAGGACCCCAAGAGATCAGCGGAAAGAAAAAGAAAAAGAAAAAAAAAAAAAAAATGGTGAGAGAGTTTTGCCAGATGAGCACTGACTCCCAGCCAACGATGGGGAGGACTCCATGTCTGATAATCCATTTTTAACTACAGCAAGATTAACTTTGACCTGAATAGAAACCCATTTCTAAAGTGCAGAAAGCCTATTATCTGCTCTTCTAAGCATATGAGTGGGAGGTGAAGAAAATAGTCACATAAGATCTACATTTTCTTAATTGTTTTTTTAAACAGATACTGGGACCTGAAAAACTCAAAATAAGAAAAAAGAAATAAAAATATTCCTTTTAATGCATGACATGTAATGCTTATCACTTAATCATTTCAAAGTGCTGACAGGTTGAATTACAGCCTTTAGTGGCCCAGCAGAATGAATAAGTCATGAATCTGAACACCCAAATCCAAATTGTGAAAGTTAGCTTTCTCCTCCCCTCCCAATGCATACTGGAGCCCTTAAAAAAACCAACATATTTTAACACCCACTTTTAAGCGGAACACCAAACTAAATCCAATAAAGCCTTTGTTAAAAACTGGTTTTATAGCAGGGGCCAAAGTTGACTTATGGGCAAGCAGTAACCTAAATCAGCCTCACTCTGCATTAGTTATTGCTTAGTAAAGCAGGAGCTTTACAGGGCTGGGGGCACCCTACAGATACTGAATAGCAGTTATAAACAAAAGATTCAGATACCAGTTACTGCGGTGACTGAGCAAGCAGAGAGACAGAAAAATCTCAGAAAGCTCAGTCCAGCGGCGTGCCAAGCCTGAGCACTGGCATGCCCATGATCAAGAAGTGTGGCATTCTTTCCAGGGATAAAACTCCAGGGGGAAGACCTCTTGAAAGTTTTGTTTTTTTTTTTTTTCCTGCTATGCTCCATCTCACAGGTATCCTGCAGGCATGAATAACCACTAAGCCTTAAGCTGCTCATTTCCCCAGGAGTTTGTTTATTCATGAACACCTATGTGTTTATTCAAGTGCTTAATACACTCCAAAATTTACAAACATCTGAATGTTTTGATGAACTGCACTTAAGAACCCAATCAATGAAAAAATTTTTCACTGACTTCAGAAGTAAGTCCAATTTCCGACAAAGATATGAAACACTATTCTATTCAAGGTAACTGCTTTGATTCAGCAACTGATCTCTGATATTTTGAGGAACATGGTAGATTCCATGCCCCCACCCCCATTACAACTTGGAGAATAGTTACTGGCCTTGGGAAACAACCTGCTGGACAGCAGTTACAGAAGATGAGTCTGCGTGTCCAGATCTCTAAATAGATTTATTCACATCTCCTGCCATGAAAAAAAATCAATGCAACTACAAACTGAAGACAGCGTCAAAGTCACAGCCCCATGGCAGCCACTCTTTGTAGGGTTGGAACCCTTGCTGATGTAGCTGGCCTTGGCAGCTGGACAATTCACTTCCTTTGTGCAGCAGGGTTACCCCTTTCCCCGGTCACTGTATTGTTTTACTACTCCCAGATGCCCATACAGCAGGAATGAGCCTGATCCAAAATTCACATTCTTCAGCAGGATGCCTTCATTTATTTTAAACAGGCTACCAGTGAGATTTCCCTACCTTTCGTTCTCTCCTTTGCTCTTCTGCTTTGCCCTTCTTCACCATGTGAATATGAATGCAAAACACTGGTCTCTTTCCCTTCTTGCACTCTTTTTGCTCTCATTGGGTCTATCCCTGTTTCTAGATTACATCTTGCTCCATTGGCTATGTGTCTGGAATTGAAACCCCATTTCCTCATTGCAAGAGAAAAGCCTCCTTACAACATAAGCATCTCCTAAGCCATTCCAATGACTTCCAGTAATCTCTAATGCATATGAAAATATTGCCATTAGACACCCCCTCCCTGAAAAAACACATGTAAAAATACTTCAGACCTGAGACAGTTAGAGTCTTGCAGGTACAGAAAAATAAGAAGTGAATTTGTTGATAAGATCAAAAATAGTTAAATCAATTACTCTGAGTATCAACATATGATTTTTTTTTCTTCCTTTTCATTACATTCAAGTTGATTAGTAGTTGCAGTATCCATTGTTTAGAGAAGAAATAGGACATATTTTGCTGCAGCTCTTTTCTAACCTGAATGGGCTGTCGTATTTCAAATGTGAATACTCAGTATTGTCTCTTTCCACAGTTTTTGATTCAGTAGTAAAACGATGCTTTTAAGGAAAAGAAGGCCTGAGACCCATGCAGAAAAAAATGGATGCATTAGAGCTATGGAAATAATTTATTCATACCCTAGTGTGCAAGGGCCACTCTCGGCCAGATATATGCATATGACAAAACTCTTTAGGAAATCAGCTTCTATAATAGAACATATTTAGAAAGGTAAAGCTGATAACCTATCTGAAGTACATTCAATGAGTTTCTTCCTTCAAGCTTTTATAATTACAGCATTAAATTCTATGCTTTTTAATGCATTAGACACACTGAGGACATACGACACTCACTTAACATTATACAGAAAGAAAAAAGTGAGGTCTTCACAAAAGAACTCAAAAGTGGAATTGGTTTATATTGTACATAACTGCACTGAGCTTCTTTCTGAGAAATAGGAAGAAGAGGGAGAAACATTGGTAATGGAAAGAAGGATCACCTTTTGCAACATTAGGTCTGTTGAATGTTACTTTCAAATACTACTTTTGACTATGTTTTATTTTGATCAATATTAAATGTGGCTATGTGGAGAAATTAAATTAGTTGGACAGAAAAATCCTAGCCCATCACCTTCAAAAGCTGCATTCCTATAAACTGGAACCTAAGCTTTGATATAGGCACATAAACAGAACATTGCACATCCCACAGCAAGAATTAAGAAGCTCCTGATACAGAATAATTAGAACTTTGGGGAGTGGACGGGTTGAGAATTCAAAAATGCTTATGAGTTTACATAGCTTCCAAACAGACGTAAAGGTAAGGGGTTCCTATTAATGTCTTCTAAGATGGTGGAAACTGCATTTCCCACCTGCGATTGTCTGCAATGCTTTTTTTTCACTACCTTACTATCAACATTCATCTTCCTTTTTTGTACAGCTCTGAGGGGAAACAGCAGTTACTCTAGAGTACTAAACGAATTCATCCACAGAATACAGTGTACAGTTCTGAGTATCTTGTTGAAAGACTGAGATTATCACAAGTCTGATCACTTTTCAGTATCCGAAAAAAACACCCCAAAACCAAAAAAACAGAGTACCTTTCCAGAGGTCAGGACAATTATCATGTGTGCATTTCAAAAAGTGTTTTAAACTTGTGTTCTGATGTAAGGGGTTAACAGAACAGTATTTCCATTCAGTTTCTGGTGCTTTCATTATGCCATCCATTATTATAGTGCCGTCTTCTAATAGGAATTTCATCATGTATTCAAATTGGTGTGCAGAGTCATTTAGCAGCCACAACAAATTGAGCTCAGCAGGCTTTATTTCAAGAACTACAATGGTGTCAAGTGGTCAGTCCTTCATTTTTATTTTCTGGATATATGAGATGCAAATTGCATGGTCTCTCATTCTAACAGCCAGTCATGGCAAATAGTTACAATTACATTCTAACATACTCTTAACTATGGGTAAACAACATTATCAAGCTGGGGATAGGGCAGTTTGGATCACAAAAAAAAGATTTATTGTATTAAAGAAATTTTTAAAATTTTTTACCTTCATTGACCACAGTCACATTTTCCTAATCAGAAAAGTAAATACCAGAGTTTGTACTTTGATCTAATGTAGAGAAGTTCAATAATTGTATGAATTATTTTTTTTTCTTTCTTTCTACATCTGCAAGCTTGAAAAGATCAAGTCATCTGCTTCATAAGAAGCTCTGTGTAGCTAGATTTTAATCACTGCTTAATGGTGGAGCACCATGTCCTACTACACAGAACATACAGTGACATCTGCCAAACAGGTATCTGTCGCTATCTGTACAGCAAAAGGGCGCCAGCAGTATTCAGTGTTCTCAGTGACCAACTATCTAATGATAATCAATGTAATTGAGGCCTGATACTCCCCACAGTTATGTGGATATCTCTCCCTATTCAGATCAGTGAATTTTGAAGCCTTACTGACAACTGATACTGGCCTAATGAAATTAGTGAACATACTGGCACTCTCTTGTGGCTTTAAGGCTTGGAGGACACAACTGGGTCACTGGCAGTTCCCAACAAGCAATGCAAAAACTTAATTAATTATTCAGTTCTTCAGCCAACAGTCTCTTTTCCAAGGGCTTTATTTAGTGAGGCCAAACACTTTCTTTTATTGTAAGCGCTTTTAACTATTGACTGTTTTATTTTTATTTGGCACTACCAAACAACTTCCTCTGACATATCAGATCTTTGAAGTCCAATCTACTCTTTATACTGTAAAAGCGAAGCTGACACTCCTTCTTCTACTTAATCGGAAAAAAACCCAATCATTCTAAATCAAGCTCCTGCTTCAAACACAGATAGAAAACAACGCTGGAATTTGCTGTAAGAGAGTTCAAAACATGCAAGCTTTACATTTGCTTTCTGAGCTGGCCAGGTCAGTAAAATTTTAATCACGACACTCATGCTATGAAAACGAACATAAAAAAGAAGAGGTTCACATGCAAACGAACCAAATTCATTTAAAAATACCAACAATCATGAATACTATCAGGAATGTTATTACTTTTTCTGTGTTGCGCATCCATATTCTGAGCCTGAAAAGCACCTTGCCCTACAGCAAGCCATTTCTGAAGTCCTGATGAGCTGTAAACACTTGTTTCTATTGCCAGTGTGCCAGGCTATTGACCCATAGCACCTTACAGTTGTTCTCATTTTCAGAGACTAGCTTGAGAAAGATGCTGATTTTAAATGCCAGATGTATTTTGCTGTTTGCACATGGGAAGCTCTTCTGTGACAAGAATTGGGATGATTTGGTGTATGTAAAAACCAGTGGAACGCAAAGGGAAGAGGTCAGCTGGTTTCATAGTGGGCTACTGTAGAAGGCAAGAGTGGTTAATCCTCACCCAGACCAGTTTACGTCATATCTGCAGCCCTACTTACACTTACTGTCGCAGCAGTACTTACTTCAATTAGAAGGTTACACACCACTGGATAAAATGGAAGATGTCAGTTAATGAGGTTTTAATGTCCTTTGTAGTGGTTTAATTGTGGAGTAATTTGAAAGAATTCTCTTGGAATGTACTACCAAATAAATTACAACAGAACCTGCTTATCTCTACCTAAGTTATCTTTTCCATTCATAGACCAGTCTCCAAACTCCAGACTCTTGTTTCACAGTGTTCTATTTAACTATAAAATGCTTATTGAACATCAGCTAACTAATTTCTTTCCTTCCAGAGCGCACAATGAAACTTTCTACAGCAGACATTTGTTTAGTATTGGTCTCCTCACCCATATTACATTGAAGATAAACATTAATGTTTGGGAGTCAGTCACTCCACAGTTGTTCACTCACAACGCATCTTCAACAAATATCTTAATGAAGAAACAGACATTTTTCTTTCTTCCGCACTACCACAGCCTGGCTAAGGTCCACCCACCCAACCTCCCCTCTACTGCCAGGACCCTGAAGAAGTGCTACGTAACACTGCTAATTCATGCAATATCAACATGAAACTCAATCCTGACTTTACACTGGATAAATTACAAGCGATGGAAAGAATTTCAATAGGTTGCCCAGGGGAAGCAGAATATTTATTTCAACAATGCTCCAATTTCTAAGTAGTCCTAAGCTAGTTGTCAACATGGTAAGATTACACTGCTGGTTCATTGCTATGTTAGCAGATGGTGAGGGCTTGTAAAAGCAGAATGCACTACCATTTTGCTGTTCTAACAAATCAAAACTGAAGTCTTGAAAACTTAATTCAATCAACAGCAATAACAACAGAAATGTGAAGTTTAGACCTTTGATAAATACAATAATACACATAAATATAATTTTATGGGCACTTATGCCATCTTCTGAGAAATGCAGAGCTGTGAAAGAGAGTTTTTCTGTGAAGAAGATTTTGGATTTTATTTTTATACGTAACTTAGGTATCCAATCATAGTTCATTTATCATTTTGATATTAAGTCATTATAGCTGCAAATGTCTTCAAGTTCTGGCATGGAACTCAGAAGCTCCAGAAAAGACTTCCAACAAAAAAATGAAACGGATTGTAAACACCTAAATAAGTATGATAGCCAGCCTTGAGTGCAAGAGACTTGTCTTTTGATATGTTACATTATTATAGCTCTCTGTGGAATAATTTTCTTAGGAATAAGAGATTTCACTCCTTGGCCCAAATCCCCAAAACATCAAAAGACAGCAATGCTAAGTGACATACTTCAGACCTCATCTCTTGCTGTCTTCATATCATAAACAGGTTATCTACGGCCTTTAGTCCACAAATTCCTGCTCTGTGGCCAGAGCCATTGCAATATACTCACTGACTGATGCTAACCGAGGATGATTTCTGACCTATTCGTAGACTACAGCTCTTTTTCTTACAATTACTGCATCTCTTACAGTGTCTGCACATCATACAACAACATCTGAAATGTTTTGTTGTCCGCATGGATTTAGACTGACACTCCTGGTGAAACAGCCAATTATTCCCATTTTACAGATAAGGCAGGAGGATGATGAGTCTGGTTTTGGTTTTGTTTTGGCTTTGTTTCTTTTAAAGGCATTTGGATGCCTGTCTGCTCCACAATACAATACTAAGTGCTTCACTAAACACTCATATTTTCACAAGCAAGTTTAAAACACTCTGAATCCAGTCGGATGTTCCTTAACGAAGATGCTTCTGGAAATAGAATTTATGCCTCAGAGCACTAAGCAGATCCATACTTTGAAATACGGGCTATGGGAGTACCAGAAGGTCACCCAGGAAGCTCACAGCAGAACAGGGAAGTGAACCACAGCTCTATCAGTCTGCACTCAATCCGCTGAGACAGCCTCTCTCACTTGTCTAATCCCCACCCATTAAATTCTCAGGCCCTTCTTTCCCTTTATCTGCTCTCCTCTCTTCCCCTCTCCTGCTTTAAAACTGCGCACTTCACTTTCAAATATCTATTGCCCTTGCTAAACCTTTTAACAAATTACATATGAACAAATCCTCACTTAACTCCTTATCATACCTTTTCCTCATAATTCGTCTTTCTGCAGCCCAAAAGCGCTATGGAACTTGCTCGGCATTCCTTTGTGTTTGTACAGCACCTAGAAAACGTCTCACTGATCCACTTCGGTGTTTCTTTGGTTACTGTGGAGATAGAAGTAACAGCAAAAGGACTGAGGACGAAAAAGTCTAATAAGAAAAAATACACACCTATAAAAATTACATCATACTGTCTAGACCCATTGAACTCAATGCAATAACTGACTGGGGTTATGCTTCTTCATTGGCTTATTTAATGAGGAAGGAAATCAAAATTTTTCTCCCTGATGCACATGACAACACTCTATTGAATGTCCAAGCTGAAACTCTACTGAGGTAGAAAATGGGGATAGGAAAGAAGCTTTAAGATTGCTTATCTAGTGAGGGGGGTTTATCAAGATTTAGAGATAGATTGCCTGGAAGTCTGCTGAGGTATGCTGTGAAACCGTACAAATACCCAACTAGCATGTTAAAATCTGTTAATTTTGATTGATGCTACTATTTGGGCCTGTCCTGGTTTCAGCTGGGATAGAGTTAATTTTCTTCCTAGTAGCTGGTACAGTGCTGTTTTGAGTTCAGCATGAGAAGAATGTTGATAACACACTGATGTTTTCAGTTGTTGCTAAGTAGTGTTTAGTCTAATGTCAAGGATTTTTCAGCTTCTCATGCCCAGCCAGCAAGAAGGCTGGAGGGGCACAAGAAATTGGGAGGAGACACAGCCAGGGCAGCTGACCCCAGACCATGTGATGTCATGGCCAGTATATAAACTGGGGGGAGTTGGCCTGCGGGGGATCGCTGCTCGGGAACAAACAGGGCATCGGTCGGCAAGTGGTGAGCAATTGCATTGTGCATCACTTGTTTTGTATATTCCAATCCTTTTATTAGTATTGTCACTTTATTATTGTTATTAGTTTCTTCCTTTCTATTCTATTAAACTGTTCTTATCTCAACCCACGAGTTTTACTTTTTTTCCTGATTCTCTCCCCCATCCCACTGGGTGGGGGGGAAGCGAGTGAGCGGCTGCGTGGTGCTTAGTTGCTGGCTGGGGTTAAACCATGACAAGGCCCAATATAAAAACCTGCAGAGATTTGCCAGTCTTTCTGGGTTGTAAATATCCAACCTTGTTAGATACATTAGCCTACTGGCACGAGATTTTCTTTAGCTGCTGTTCCTGCTTTGTTCTGCATTTCCTCCCTCTATTTCAGTTCTGAAACTTTTCTCTTTCACCACCTGGCAGAATTAATCCCAAGTGAACAGATTAAGCTGTGTCACTACACGGCCAAGTACCTTCCAGTGCGATAATACGACTGACCTAATTCCATAGAGTCGAGCTCCATCCACCAATGGCAGCCTAAACCCAGAGCAGCAGAGACCACTGAACAGCAACTCACACTATATTTCAGCATACAAGGGAGACAAAAAATAGTGGAGCAGGTGGTCCACAGAGGGCTTGAGATAGACGCACTGGGACTTCTCTCATACACTATCACTGGTTCATAACTTTTGCCGAGATAGTGCAACAATCATCACGTAGAGGTTCACCTGTGCCAAGTGAGTGACCAGGACGATGGCAAGCTGAGAAGATATGGGAACCCACTGCTGAAAGCAGTAACACCACCGTGGTGTTTCTGCATTACCTTTCATCCCAGATAAATTTACTGGGCGCATTTAGCTATAAGCAGGTGTGGTGGGTTGACCCTGGCTGGGTGCCAGGTGCCCACCAAAGCCGCTCTATCACTCTCCCTTCTCAGCTGGACAGGGGGGAGAAAATATAACAAAAGGCTCGTGGGTCAAGATAAGGACAGTTTAATAAAGTGAAAGCAAAGGTCGCGCGCGAAAGCAAAGAAAAACAAATGATATTATTCTCTACTTCCCATCAGCAGGCGATGTCTGGCCACTTCCTGGGAAGCAGGGCTTCAGTACGCGTAGTGGTTGCTCCGGAAGACAAAAAATGCCTTCCCTTCCGCCTCCCTTTACTTAGCTTTTATATCTGGGCTGACGTCATATGGTATGGAATATCTGTTTGGTTAGTTTAGGTCAGCTGTCCTGGTTATGTCCCCTCCCAAGATCTTGCCCTGCCCCAGCCTGCCATTGAGGCGGGGGGCAAAAATGTTGGAGAGCCAGCCTTGATGCTGTGCCAGCACTGCTCAGCAGTAGCCAGAACACTGGTGTGTTATCAACACCTTTCTAGCTACTGATGCAGAGCACAGCACTACGAGGGCTGCTATGGGGAGAATTAACTCCGTCTCAGCCAGACCCAATACAGCAGGAATGGAATGTAGTTAAGTGCTGTGCAGCTATTTAATATTGCAGAGCAATACTGCACAAAAGTTTAGGAGAGGAACTGATAATGAACATCACATTCAAATGAAACTTTAAGAGCCTTTAACCTTAGGAATATAACTACCTGGTTGGAATTTGTCCAGAACATAGAAGATATCAAAAAGTACCAGGGGATAGTTAATGTGCACGAATTGTCTAAAGAACAACAATTTTTCCTCAAGGCCCCTTAAACATAGATGATTATGTTAACACTTTAACTGCGTTGACACTAACAATCTTCTAAAGACACATATAGATAGCTATGTATATACATATTTGATGCATTACATCTTATATTTTTATAATGTTCATTCCCTTTTGACAGCATAACTTCTCTTGAGGTGTCAGAAATGCAGATTTATCCCTAATCCTTTTCTTTTAAATACTTTGTAACATGAAAAAAGATTTAAAGTGAAAACTGTATGTCCATTTAACTTGGAAACTCAAAATACCTCCTCCAAACCTTCACATTTCTCTTCCTGACACCAATTATTCTGTATTTTTTGTTCAAGTTAGACATGTAATCCACTCTAACACTATGTTTATACAAGGCACAAGGCAAGGGTAAATATGCAAAGGTTTCATCATTTGAAATAGAAACAAACCTCAAGAAATTTCAAAAGGCAAAAAAGTAAAAGTGTTACTGCTATAGTAGCTATACGTACATTCATCCACTAAACGTGCATACCCAAAATAGATGTACAGCTCACCACCTCCACAAAAAGAACATGCCTACCTCAATAACTATAATTTTTTTTTTTTTTCCCAAAACAGGCACATCTGGACTATATTTGAATGTTCTGGCTCAGATCCACTGGTAGTATTCACGTTATGTATTCAGAAGGGAAACTATTCCCAAGGGAGAATACGGGCAGGTGTGCTCCTCACTGAAAATACAGTGAAGTTGTTTCATTAACTCCGCTTCAGATTTTTTGCACAGCTTATGAATAAACTAAACAGTTATGTGTGTACCTGTAAAGCATGTGTTTACAGTGACGCGACCACCCACAGGGGATGGCTGTTTGCTTCTTACTGCTGTTAGTAAAACTCGGGCACTCAGATCCCACAGATAGGTTCCAAAATCAGAGCCACGATGTAGTGAGAATGAATGAACTACAGGAGCTTTGCAGTTGTTTTGCTTGCCCTTCTCCACCTCTCTGGTCCGTATTGCTAGGTGAGGGAATTCAAGTGTTAACGTAATTTTGTAGAATGTAACCTTTGCCTTGAAGATTGTCATACCTCGTTGGTCATCCGTGTTACTTTGCTCACCCTACTGGGCAGCCCCGAGGGAGAGCTCCCCAACCTCAAGCGTACAACGTGGAGTAAGCCCATCTCTGAGCGGCACTCTGCTGCTTCCCACCACATCTGCGCTCGGTGCTCTGCTGCCCGCAGAATCACCACCACCTGCACCGACCTCCTGTCTGTCTCTCGCACGTGTGCTTTCCCAGAATCTCTAGCGCTTTCTATCAGCAAGGTTTAGGCAAGTAAAAGTTTTCCACAAAGATGACAAGATTTCCTAAAACGAGAGAGAGGCTGTAATAGAAAATCCACATCGTCCAGAAAAGTAAAACCAGCATGCTCGCGTCTAAACCAGACTCGTGTCAAAACCATGATTTAGGTCTGTGTGTAGAACCAGCTACTCCCGGCTGCGTTTGCTGGTGGATATGGTATAATTTCATCATCTATTTCACAAGTACCCACAAAAGTGTTTTGCATGTAAATATTCATAAGGTGCAAATTAGTGGTTTCACAGCTCTTTCCCCTTTCTTTTCCTCCTACAAGCTGCTACAATAAAACCTCACTTTACAGAATCCCAGTTAAACATAAGCAAGGTCTCTCCCTTGATCTACACTCATGCATTTCACCTCTCTAGGTTATTTAAAATACTGATTATTCAAATGTTGTTGATGGCTATGAAGCATGACATGCACATGTTGGTACTGATTTTCAGCTAGAGAAAATAATTGGAAATCCCAGAATATTTTGAAAAAAGACTGAGAGATTAACTCAGTGGCTGGTTCAAAATTTGCAGAGTTAACAAAGGCATCACACTTAGCAGGTCCTTCTTGAAAAAGCACATCCCATCAGTGTGACCTGCAGGCAACACCATTGTAGCAAGTCATATTTGTTTTACACAGGGAGAGGCGTAGCTTGGAAATCTTTGGTACACTGTGTGGGAATAAAACAACAGAGTTCCCAAAACAAAAAACAAAAAAACAAAACAAAACAAAAAATCCCTCTCCCTTTTAAGCAAGGTGCATAAAAGAAACATCTATGAAGCTAATACAAAATGAACAGGTCAACTCCAGAGTCCTGACTCCCATAAAGCCTCTGTATTTGAAAATATTAAATCCTAGTCCCACACTTTAGCTTCCTTAAACTACGTTTGACCAAAAGACTAGGGCTTGTGAACTCAATATTGGCATCCAAAAACTTACACAGAACAGACCACATTGTAAGGAAATCCATCCTGATCTCATTACTGAAGAAACATCCCCTTCAGCTACCACTACTGACGAAGCTGTATGTATAGATCATTCTAAGTACAGAGTCACACGAAGACCATACACACAATATCCTCATCACGAAGGCATTGCACATGCTTTTTATAAATGCTGGTAAGTTCTAAGGAAAAAAAAAAGTTACTTTCTTTTTAAAATGAAAAAGATAGTCTTTCAGTCCCAGACTCCTAAATTAATAATATTTAAGTATTTATTCTGCACAGCAAAGAAATTAATCCCTATCATTTGCTTATACGCAGTGAACACATGCACGATATCCAATCTGTTTACAGCATTGTTGTATTTCTTACAACGAAAAAAAGAATTTTTAGGAAAAAAGTCTACTTTGCAGCCGAGCTTGTGCTGCAGACCCTACACAGCCATCAGACAACACTTTGCAATGTCAGAACGGCAGAGAGGGTAGAGGACAGCACTGAAGGAAACTTTCCATTGATGCTACACTACCTCAGACCCCAAGATGTTCTAGGGGGTTATTTTAATTTGGTTTACACGCACTAGGAGAAAAGCAGCCATGGAACATTTGACTGTTTTCCTTTCTTCTCATCCTCAACATTTTTTTCCTCCATCATCTAATGTCATTACCAGAGACAAGAAAAGTTAAACATTTACACCAGCTCCAGGCAGACATTGAGAATCCCTTTAACAAGTCCCTTGAAAACTCCATCTGTCTGATTCACTTTTCAATGAACCAGAAGAAAAGTATTCTTTCCTACAAATACAGATGATGCTATAGTTCCAGGTTCAAACTGTTCTCCCCCCATTTCAGACCCAATGCCTGCATAAACAAATTCAATTTGCTGTACTGTTTTATTCCACTAGCTTTACCAATGGAGATAAGTAAAATGTCATCAACGTTTGAGTGATTGCTGGATATTATTTATTTGATACAGAATGAGCACTGAATAAATTGGCAAATTAATCAGCAAATTATATTATTACCTTTGAATAGATTTAAGCTACTCCGTGTGAAACTATAGCTTATTGTTATACAACTTTGATCACTGGCTAAATGTACAAAGCCTACAAAGTGTACAAAGCATCAGGGATGATCTTTATAAAAATATGATTAGTGGATAATAGGAACAGGGTAGATGCTGGAGACATTGCTGACATTTCATATTAAAGCCAGAAATTGTTATGAAATTGAGCTGAAATGTGCTATAGCAGGGAGGAAAAAGTGATCGTCAATAAACTTCATTTATTAGAGTACACTGTTATTGACATTTTGTAAAATCAGAAATCATGAGATTGTTGCCTTCCATGAATTTGACTAGGAGTAGGATCATCTAATAGCATAGTGAGAGAAGGCAACCAGCTGGAAGTGCACAGTGAGTGGAGCATTTTCTCACTGAAGTTTAAAATATTCTATGCAAATTCATTCTCGTCCTCATCTAAAAGAGATTTAGGAACACGTGCCTCAGTGACACACACAAGCAGCACGTTCTTTCAGCCCCATGTGTTAGGGCAATGCCTGAGACAGAGGGCACAGAAGGGTGAATGCCCTTAACGGTGTGAAGGTTTAAAAGTGAAAAGTCGGGAAAAGGCTTGGAAGGCTCCACCTGGTACTCAGCTCCCTTTGCTACTCTTCTTCAAACACTCTGACAGCAGGAGCAGACCATCATAGTTGAAAATTAAAATTGTGACTCCCTATCACATGCAAAGCAAAGCGATAGTCAAGCTTCTCTACAATTTTATTGATTACTAGACAGGCAGACATATAAAGCACAGTTCGTTCCATTTTTGACCTGTTAGCCAAAGCACTGGATAGGGTTCCTAATTGCTCATTTATTAAATACATTTTATGTCTCTGTCTATCAGTAGGACATCCAAGAAAACATTGCTATCTACACAAAAGACTTCATTATTCAGATGCATATTCTAAATAGTTTTCCAGCCTCTATAATTTCCTTATTTGCAGCATTCTGTATTTGAGACATTTCCAGTACGCAAATGTTGCATTTCATCTTTCTTCATCTATTCCCAGTAGAACCATCATAACTTATAATAAGTAAATCTGAATGGCAGATTTCTGAGGCAAACACATGATTTATGATTTAGCTTTAAAAAGACCTCTTACATTTAACATTCAAAGTATTGTCAAACATTCTTGTAAGTCAACACATATTCTGTCTGAATATAGCAAAAGATGAAAAGGGTATAAATAAGCCAGAAGAATTTTTTTTTTTTTTTTTAGACAAGTTGTAATCACTCCCTTAGAGCTTCTGGGTATTTATTGCAATTATGGAACTAAGAGTTTGGTTGAAGGCAGTGAGAGATATGAAGGGTTCACTGCCCTTGGGGTGCACATTCATTTTGTCCTACAAAGATAATCCTGTGGGCCAAATCAAAATACTCTCCACAGAACACAGTCTTGCTCTTTTTAAGTGACAAAATCAATTTGATTGGGATTGCTTGAGTCTCATGCTAAAATGGCTGATAACTAAACATACTACGGCATTCCTTTAATTTAGGGGAGGATTATTCATCCAGTTATGAGGTAACTGGTTTGTGTCCACACATCGTCCTCATCACCGTCTGCTTTACCCATAGAAGACTCATAGCCACAAATACAGGTGTTTCATTTGAATCACACTGTTGCTTCAGCAGGCAAAATTAAATCAATATCCTCACAAGTAAAATTGTCTCAGTAATATTTACAGCATCATTACATACTTTATCTTTACATACGTACCTTGATAGGACACTGAACTTGCACCTGTCCCCATCCCAGAAATTTCTGAATAAAAGTTTCCATCCACAAGCTTTATATTTGGGGCTTTTTAGTTCCCCTTTTCACACGATGAATAGCTTCACGTATCACAAATAACTCTTTCATTCTTCCTGTACAGAATATACAATCATATTTATACCCATAAGCTTTGCGTAGATGACTACATGGATATATCATATATGTTTCTATATAGTCATAAACACACACATACAGAACAAGAGTACAATTCAGAACTTTTCTGTATATTATTCCGATGGTATTCACTGAAGACCACATGCTAAAATGCGGCCCTAACTGTGGTCCTATTTAAATAATTTCTCAAAGAAAAGGGTCATTTATGACAAATAATACTGACCTAGAGAGGCTAATTCACCACAGTTACTGTGTGTAGGGGAAAGAAGAAACTCTTCAGCTCAATGTACATTAGCAAATCTTTTTTGTGGTGGAGCTGAACCATTTTTTCACGCTAGGCTTGTTTTATAGTTTTGCATTCTACCTTATGACACAGGTAGACAAATTAAGCACAGAGGCAGAACTGTAGTTACTGAGCCGCTCGAGCACGGCCCTGCCAGGCTGGCTCCTGGAATCGCCAGCTACCCCAGAGCAGGAGACGGAGCACGGAGCAGTTCTCCAGCAGCACGGCTGCAAGGAGCCCAGACTCTCACTCACTGCAGAATGGTTTTGCACCAGGACCATGCTATGCTCTGGTACGTCGGGTTTTTTAACGTGTTTTACAGTTCTTCAGAAAGCTCCAGTCTAAGTCTAGCCTTTTCTTGATACCGCCAGAACCTGGCCCTTCTTTTAGGGCAAACTAATCACAAAAACAGTTTTCACCTCTAAATTGTAAAGGAGTCTGCAGAAAATTAGCTGCAAAGGAGACGGGAGGCTTTTGCGGCAGAGCTGAAAGCTTATGAAAAATAAATTACAGAAGAAACATTTTTAATAGACATGCTTAATGTTTTTATTGGTGAGAATGCTGAAGTGGCTGCCAATTCAAGTTTGCATCCGAATTGTCAAACGTAATTGCTTGTATATGTAACATAATAAAAATCTTCATTGTAAAAGTCTTAAGAACACTAAGTGATATAACACTGGCTTTTACAGCATTAAAAATAAATAATAGACTTGTGTCAAGTTATTGTATTCAGAGAAATGCAGAAAACCCATTAGATTTCATCAGACAGACAAATTGTTAAATGGTTTTTGCTGCTTTGATCTGCACAAAAGATACAAATCATTCCTTGGGAACATTTTCAGTTTAAATTTGCCTCCTTAAAATATGCTTTTCAAACTGTGCATTAAAATAAAAGCTATATTCAAATGCAAACACTCAACTAATAATTTCTCCATGTTGATAATTGTATTAATCGGGTAGCAATCTGTGCATCTGCGATATTGTTGTGACCTCTTCAGCTGAAAGCAACTTCTAATAGGCACTCTGAAAATTCAAGAGTCATTGACATGAGTGCAAGAATGTTCTATTTACAAAGAAACATGTTCAGCTGGTAAACAGGAAAAAAAAGAATTCAAGATAATCTGAAAGATGAAGCAAACAAACTAGCATCAGCTGAGGCACAATAAGAAAATGGAGTAGCAAAAACCAATTTAAATGGCTCTCCTGCTGCCACAGCCAGTCCAGTGTGAGTTTAAATTCCTTCCTTAAGTTGAGCGTATTCCCTTCAAATGCTTTTATTCTAACCCTAGCACATCTGGAAACTTAGTGAGGGCATATTCTATTTCCAAGGGAAAAATCATACAGGCAAAAACAAAACTAAAAACCTCCCGCAAATATATTGGGAAAAAACCTCTGGAAGGTAATGTCAATGCTTATGGAAAACAACTAAGTGAAAAACAGATTAGGAAGTGATAAGGTTATGGTGGAGATTCAAGCTTATTAAATATAAGCTTTACCCAGGCAAGATCCCCTTTGACAACCTCAGGAAAAGGGAGCATGAGGAAACTTCTGTAGTAAGACATGGATGACATCCTGACTCTCTATACTTACCCTCAAACTAGAAATCAGCACAAAGAACAGTAGGTAAAAATAAAAGAGAATCTTTTTGTACGTTTTTTTTCTTTTTTTTAAAAAAATGAAAGAAAAAACTGCTGAAGAAGCAGTCGGAAGGAAAAGGATAGCCTCATACTTCATCCTCTTTTGAAAATACAGCCTTATTTAAGTATTTTGTTTATGCAGAATAAGAAATTCAAGATTTATTTCCTAAATTTATTACGAATGTCAGCCTTTATGTCTTCCAAGTAGAATAATCTGTTCTTCATAAAAACAAATAATGTCCTCATAACACACAGGAGCTATGACATCATTCTGAAAAGGAATATTTTATCTGAAAGCAAGTGCCACACAACACTCCAAGTGTCCTCAGTACTCAGTCTTTGAAGGGAAAGAGAGTGTGAGACTCACACCATCTAACGTTTAAGAACGTAACTTGGGTTACTGGGGGAGCTGGTGCCCTTCACTGCATGGGCAGCAAACCCAGGAGAGTTACATCAGAGTACCGGTACCAGGGCAAGAACTCACTTCCATCTAGACTGCCCCGACTCCTTTTCCTTTGCTGTGGTAAAGACATTGAGAAATAATCAGGCAAATAAATGTTACAAAATTACATGCTCGCAGAGACAGCAGCCACTCTTCCTAATTACGAATGAAACCAGAGACAATGCTACTTATTCGCTAAACAGTGTCCTCCACCATGAGCTTTCTCTTTTAAATCCTGATCTGATAACAACTTCCACACGGAACAGCACTTTTCGAGACCTAAATTAAGGCAGAATTGAAGAACAGATGCAACAAGTAGTATGAAGGGGCAGGGGTTTTTTTTTATTATAAAAAGATATAAATAGAACAGAAATGAGATACATACGAGAATTGCCGTCTAGACACTACTTAGCTATTATCTGGCAGTAATTTACTTCAGGCTTCACAGAAATAAGTTTAAATGCATGAGTTGATACACTCGAGAGTTTGAAGATCACCTCCAAGTTGCAATTGTTAATGTTCCCTTTAATTTTCTGTAATCAAATCTTCAGTTAGAAACTGTTGATATTGCTATAAACTTGCATTCTGAGGACACACTAAATAAGACACTATTGCTGCAGTGTCAAGCCTGCAAATATCACCGGTAGGATGTGTTGACAGTGATTAAAATCAGGAACTCGAAGGATGAAAAGCAGAGACACTCCGTGCCTCTTTTGCATTTAGGAGGCAGACTCCCCTCCAGCCTGTCCCTAGAGCAAATGCAAATAGGACTGGGTCCTTAGCAGTATATATAGAGACAACCCCTACAAGAGTCTGTACCTTTATCAGTTTATGGCTTGCTTATATGTATTACCATTATTCTTAGAAAGAGCTTATCTTCACTCCCCTCTGTGCCCGCTATTATCATCAAATTTTAACAGCTCAGCTCATCTCCTGTGCCTGGATTTGATTTCCTACTTCCTTGAACTGCTACTATCTTCCCTCCAAAGGAGGGGAGGGAAGAAAAGGGAAAGAAAAAAAAAAAAGAAAAGAAAGACGCAGCTTTCAAGCAGGGTTTCACAGTATCTCAGTGGTCAAATTGGACAGGTAAGGGCACGCAGTTGGGAGATCGGTGGACTCATACAGATAGGGCATCAGCTGTACCCACATCACGGAATCTCCAGCCAAGGTACCGCACTCTGCGCTGGGCAGACCGGCTGAATTGGAAACCTCTGCAGCTGTTCCCATTTACAACTGCACACCTCAAACATTATCACACTTTTTAAAAATACTTATGACAAAAACTGAAAGAAGGTACAAAACTCTTCCCTGACCCCTAATGCCCAAGAATCAAACGAGACGCCGAGTCAGTGCCGTTCTGTCTCCCACCGCAGGCCCCGCTCTGCTGGTACACCTGGCCTGTCACCGTTACTTCAAGCAATGGGAGAAACATTTACTTTCCTTCGCCAGTCTCACCCAGGCAGATCTCAAAAGCCTGAGAGTTTCTCCATGCCCTTACCCAAATGCCACCTTAGCTGGCCTCCTTTATCCCCTGTAGAGCAAGTCCTCTCCTTCAGTTTTACAGTTTAAATATTTGCACAAATATATTGTATTCTCTTAACATTCATAACTTCTATTCTCAACCTCTATTTATTATGCTTTCCTCATTAATCGGCCCTGGCAATTTGTGTGCCCTAGTTCTGAATAAAACCTAAGAACTTTTATGAGGAAAAGAATTCTAAAGCTTCAGAGCATATTTAAAGCCGTAAAACCTACCAATATATATTTCCCAGGAATAGCAACTTCCTCAAAACTGGCTATGGTAACAAACCTCATCCTCTCAAACTGCTTCCTTGCCCCAAAACTGGCCAAGCTCAGGAAGGTTTTTTTCCATGTAGTTATGTGAATTCCAACCCCTTGCCCATATTGCTCTTCAAAAAACAATTTCAAGTGCTATACTCCAGATGATTTCACCACAAAATTGCAGAATGGAGCAGCAGAAAAACTGCTCCTACACAGTGATCCTACGCATACTGGGGTAAGAGGCAAGAGCTGTAAAATTTCAGGGAACGTCATGTCATTTCTTAGAACTACTCAGCTAAACGAGGGGGGAAAGCAATGACCTCCCCGGGTTGTTGTTCAGCTGACAGCAGGACTATGCCCTTGGCTTCAGCATCTAACACAACAGGTTTCTCTCAAACTTTGTGTGGCAAATCTTTTAGATTTCAAGACTATGCAAAATACTTCAAGCCCTTCTCTCCTTTGCTCAGCAGAGACAACAGTGCCTTCTAACTAAAATATGAGATAGTACACAGTTTCTAGTTATAAATGGTGCAGTACGTACACATGCTAATAAATCTATACTTCCATTATGCTCAAAATAAACAATGGAGTACTGTACCGGAAGGAGGATTTTCCACTCTTCTAATAAGAAAAAGAATGTTATGAACGTCCAATTTTGCATTAGGAGACTGTAACATCATTACCATCAGTTAAATATGTAGCTAATGTGTTTTAAATGAAATAAACACTTGAAAAGCTCAAAGAAAAAGGATGGAGTTTACCGTAATTAATACCCATGCAGTACACAAGGAAATGGGATGTGAGCAGAGAAGAGCTGGGGCATATCCTGCTAAAAGGTTTTAGGTCATTAGAACAAAGTAAGAAAGAGCAGTCTATACTCCAGCAGCCAGCCACAGACCTGCCAAGTACCCCCCTCATTTTGTTGTTAAATAATGCTCTAGAGAACTGTGGATAGAAGACATACAGAAAATCAAGGTTTTAACTGAAACAGACAAAGAAATAATGAAAATTAACTCAGACACTTAGAAAGCAGAATTGAAAAGACAAGGAAATGAAATGGAAAAAGGAAATTCAAAACTATCGTGCAGTGCACCTTTGGATAACTAAGCATTTAAGTGCTATCCTGATGAACAGAAACTTCATTAATCTTTCCTGACAAGTTACTTGTGAGAAACAAAATTGTGGCAATATTTCTGCTACTAAAGTATATGTGCCTAAATGGAAATGCCTGAACTGAACAAACATGGTAAAACCCAACAAGAACACAGTAAAATTGCTTTAAGCAATCGTAATCATAAATATCTCTCCTGCAACATTATTTTCTCCCCCAGTGCTAAGCTTTATGGGGCATATCATCAAATGGAGCATTGTTGCAATGACATTGACCCTAGCAGAGCTGATGTGAAAATTCAGTGTCTGGCCCTCAACTTGTGTCTGTTTTTCCTTTAAAAAAAAAAAAAAAAAAAAAAAAAAAAAATTCATTTCCTCCATAATTCAGATGCTGTTCCAAAATTAGAAGAGCAAAGTGTTTCCTTTTCAACCAGAAAAGAAGCCTACTTGTATTCCGGAATGATATTTCTACCTTTCCACTTAGTCTTCCCTTAGGGTAGCGTCTCCAAGACAGGGCTACGATAGCAGCAGGGGAGGGCAGGAGGAAACCTCGCCACTCGGCAGTTTGAGGAAGACACTGCCTCTCAATCTTCCTCCTCCTCCATAAAACAGATCAGACGCTTTAAGGCAAAACCTTCAGCTTGCTCTGAAAGCCGGGGCTTCTCCTTGAACTCGCCACCAGTGGGAAAGGAAGAATGGATGGCATGGAGAGAAAGACAACATGGGCCAGAAAACAAGGCCAAAACCAGTTTCACATCCCCTTCTCCTGCGCCAAGGCAACAATCTGACTGTAAAACACTGAAATAACAGGTTGGCTCTACAGTTAAGTCATTAGAAGGTGCCTTGTATTTAATTCTACAGAGGCAAATTTCCTCTGGATGAACCACTCTTTGCTCATGCCATAAATGAAAGCAGTAACTGGCCTCTCCCTTATGCAGCAAAGGGACAACAAAGAAAACATTTCCCTAATGGGGATGCAGACAACGTTTATTTTAATCAGTGATACTGGTTTGGGTAAAAGCTTACCAGCTTTCTTGCTTTTCCTCCCATTTCAGGCAAGTTTGCTTTCTTGCCTTAGAGCTAATACACCCCTCCTCTTCAGAGAGCCACCAGGCTGCCTCGCCAGGGGAGGGGGAGCTGGAGGAGAAGGGACAGCGTGGAGTCCTGCACGGAGATGAGAGGAGCCAAGATGCTGTCAGAAAAAGGGCCCTTTCTCAGGTTTTTGAGGCATTGGGAACAAGTGCAGAGGTGATTTCTCATTTTTATTGTTGCAATGAGAGTATTCTTCCCTTCTGTGAAGCCTTCTGCGCTTCAAGCCACCTCTTGTTTTTATTAAATGGACCTTCCCTCCACAGTGTGTACCTCTCAGAATGTAAATTTATTATCCGCAGCCCATAACGAGGTGACTGGATTCTCCGTTCTGGAAAGGAGATGCTGTATCAATGCCCTCTTTTCTGTCCCTCATTTGGTAACTACTGCACATGGAACATATTTCTTTCCCTTTCCGCCTCATGACCTCTAAAAGCAGTAACAAGTAATAGATTTTCTGCAGGAGCCATCTAATGCCCTCTCTCCTTAAAAACAAGTTCCGTTTTGTTTCTCTGGATCTAACTTCTGTCTTAGGAGATAAATCCTACATTTCAGAAGACCACACCTGAGACAGTATGGCAAAAGTCCAGTTTTTCCCATGCTTGCCCTTCATGAATTATAAAAGTACATTTTACATTTGAGTTTTAAATGCGATAGCAATTTCAACTATATATCCAACAGATTTTATACATAACGCCACCATTCAAAAAGCCTGTAAAGCAGGAGGATCTGGGTTTTCTCTTAGATTGGGCATAAAACCCAGTACTGAGAGCTTTTGCAGACAACTAGGGGCAGGGGGGGGGAGAAGCTAGGTAAGAATCTGTTTTGACTTTTTTTTTTTTTTTTTTTTTTTTTAAAGACAGACAACACCACACCCTCAGATTGAGACCCTGTATAATAACCATGGCCCACAGAGAGAGGAACGAAAAGCTGCATGCACCCATCCAATGCTGCTTTCTTATGACATTAAGATTTTAACTGCTTCATCAGAAGTGGGGTATACCTATGGACAACACCTTCAAGTAGCAGGTCATGGTGTCCGTCTCAAGAGATGACACCCTAAAAAAACTCAGCCTCTTAATACACACAGAAGTGCCTGAACACAATACAGGTTTCCCCCCTTAAAAGTACAGATTTTCTCTTTGTATAAAACAAGGTCAACATTGTGTGCATTGTTTTAGGAGAAAAAGAATCTAATTGGAACATATTTTTTATTGAATTAAGTACAAGGCCGGGCAGTTCTTCTAATTGAATAAATGTAACAATAAAGACAGCTCCAAATATCAAATCTTTGTAACAACAGTGTTTACATTCACCCCTCATATTAGCAGCTGGAAGACGAATCAATCACAAATTGAGAAACACTTGAGCAGGCTGACTCCAGGAAACCAAGGGCAGTGGCACAAATACGCATTACACGTTCTGCAAGGTTAAACTAATGTGAAGTAAATTCCTCAAGTTATGTAAATAAATTATAGTAATGTTGTCTGACAGCTTGTATTAAATAAGATTAATTCAGCAAGCATAAAATATGCAGGGAACTTATTCCACCCATATATCCCTATGCATCTTACGGCACACCAGGCAAAACTTCACACCTGAAGAAGATTGTGCAGTCTGAAAGCCCGCAGAAGCAAGTCCAATATCTGGCTGTTCAGCAGCAGCAGGGCTCTTTGATGGCTCTGCAAAAGCTTATTTCTGAGACTCAGCCCATCTGATTACACACTGGAGACACAGTGCATGCCTGCAACACTCACTAAGAGGTGACACACTGAATTCTGCAGAACTACTGAAAAAAGCAAAAGCTTGAGAAGTGAAGCAGAGACTCCTTTACCTTTTACATGGATGTAAACTGACTACCAAGTAGGCTTATAAGCTGTACAATCTGTGGAACAGACAAAGCAAAGAACTTCAAAATAATTCAGAGGAAAAGGAACTGTTTTTGCAAAGTTCAAGATCCTCCTCCCCTGCCAAGTTTGTTTGGTTTTTTTTTAAACCACCTTCTCTCTCACAATCAAGACTTCAAAAACAGCAAACCAAAATTCCACCAGGAAATAGCATCAGAACACCACACCTCCATAATTAACACCGATACTCCCATTTTTCTATAACACGGTAAAAAGCTTCCTAACCCAAGGTACTCTTAGGGGGAAATTGATACAACTCTATTAAACCCACCATTAAAGAATTCATCTTTTGTCCTATTCTACCCCTTCAGTTTGGCTTGGCATCCAGCTTCTGGAACTTTCCTTCTCTGAATCTGTTTTTATACAAAAAATAATGTATTTCTGTAGTAAAAACAAAGAACCACATAGACACATATATGCACACTGCTACAGAAAAAGGAGAGCAACCCACTGGAATTTGAACTTTTGAAACTCAGCCCTAACCATTTCACCACAAAAAAAAAAAGGTACTGAAGAATCTATTTTTTTCTAGTGATTGTATATAATAGTATTCAGTTTATAAACCAATTAAAGAGGAAGATATTTTCATTAAAGGAAGGATAAGTGCAAAAAGGTTTGTTTGAAAACCTCAAAGTAACCCTAGCTATAGATCACACAAAAACTAAAGATGTGGAGACACTGAAAATAGCACTCTGTCCAAAACTATAAGCCATTCATTCCACAATATATTATCATTTCATAATACATTAGATTAAGACTGACTTCACCCATCTATCTGTTTGCAGGCATGACTCTAGCAAGCAAAATTGTTCTGCTCTTGTTAGGTTTAATCTTACTTCTTAATCTTCATTTCACCTTTCATCTTAAATTTCCTGCTTTCACGTATCAAGCCAAATTGATTTGATGCTTAATGCTTGACAAACAAATAATGAGCCTCTGAATTAGCCCACATGTGATAAGGCAATGATCCCATTATTTCTAACATTCTTATAATCAGGCAATGATTAAATTATTTCTAATGTCCTTAGCATGAATGCAAAAATACACTAAAAAGATCCTTAACAAAGCTCCCCACCATGTTTTTTTATTAAATGCTCTTAATTTGAGTATTTTATCACATGATTACACTAGCTGGGCCATAAGAGCTTGTTTTAATGAGAATGGGAAGAGCTCAAACAGTGGGTGTTCTGCGTATCTCTTTGACATCTTTACAACCATTTGCCATTTTGAGCGTGATTAGCTGAATAGCAACCATTAGGAAGGTTGATTAATACTTTTTAAATATTCCAAATCTTTGGATAGCACTCAGTTTATTTTCTCAGGGAACAGACTGAAACAAAGACTTCCACTATCTCCACCCAAGGACACGGCACAGCATAACGTGGGCAACAAAGAAAAGACCTCACGCTCAGCTCACTGCCAGCATCACTGACATTTCTATTTACAGAGATCTGGACTCATATATGATATCCAAGGACTTATCTTAATTAATATCATGTCCACATTAGAAGCATGAGCACAGTTCCAGTTAAAGAAATGGTGTAGGCAGTGTGGTTTCAATGTGTGCCTCCAGGACACTGCTATTGATAGCAGACACCTATTAAAGTGCTGAGAATCAACACGAAATGCCATTTAACATCCTATTTAAAAAAAAAAAAAAATTAAAAAATTCCTCCACATATTGAGCTTGCAGAACAAAGAAGTGCATTAAAAGCACTGATAAGGGTATTAAAAGGTAATATTTGATGTATGCCTATCTAGTACATTAATATTGAATCTGGCTGTGATATGAGTTGTACTGGTTAAAATTACATATTTCTCTTTTTTCCTTGAATCAGAGGAGACAGTTACAGGAAAAATCAATATCTAAAGCTTACAAAGCCAAAAATCTTCTTTCAGCACTAAGATACCATGGTGATAAAGGCCATGAAATAAAGGTCAGAAATATATAAAACAGACATTAGATGCACAGAGACATTTGTAACATGTACTGAAATTAGTAATGCCTTGTTCTTACAGAGGTTTGCCCTAAGAGCTTCTCCTGCCAGCATAACACACCCTCTTCTTTCCATTAGCCCCCAGGTATGCAGGAGGTGTCAAAAGCGCGTAGGCTTGCCTGACTTGTACACTGTGACTTGTGGGAAAGAGACGGGGAAAACTGCACTGTTGGCACTAAAACCAAGCAAACACAATTTTCTGTCATTCGCCCTACTATTCAGCCCTGAGGCTGACAATCGCCCATAGGAAAGCACTCTTCCAGGGGAATTTTGGGATGCTTCAAGTACCCGTAGACAGCAAAAGAAATGGCTGCAGGTTTCCCAGCTCCAGGAGTTTCTGAGTTATTGCAGCACTTTGCAAGCAGGTGAGGGACAAAATTCTGTGACCAGGTGGGGAGGGAGGAAGCGATACAAGCCAGAAAGACACATCTTAATGTGCTTTCCCATTGCCTGTACCTCATGCATATTGCCCAATACTCAGATATCCATCTTGAAATTGTCACTACCTAGCCAACATAGAAAACAATTACAAAGTAGCAAAACGCACTACTCCGGCTATCACAGCAAAACGCAGGCTGTGCAGAATGATCTTCTCCAAACGACAAGCTGCACGTAGTCTGCCGACACTGTCTCCTCGAGCAGAGAGGTTGCAGGACACACTCAGATACTTGGCCTGGCTTGCACTGGTTCAGACCACATTGAAACTGAAGCAGCACAAACTGTATAATTATCAACTTCTGCCAACATTAATTTCCTTCTAGAGTACTGAAGGAAGGCTAACTGGAGTAACTCTTGGTTAAGTCATATTTTCATCCCATGCCTAATTGTTATAGGGATGTGCACACACATGGTCATGCTGCTGCTCGTCTGTGTACTTTTATCCAAATCCAGAAAGTAGTTACAAGGCAAATTTAGGTGGAAGAAACAACCATCACCTGCTTCATTTTCCCATAGTTTTCGGATATAGCTAAATGGCCATCCTGCCAAGTCAGCCCCCGGTCTCTGAGGGATGAAGGAGATCTCCAAGAAGATCTGTAATGTTTTATTGAGAGACGTGGAGAAAACATGGAGAGACATGGAGGCATGGAGAAGACAGGATGTGTTTGTCTGCAATTGAGGAAACAAACTACAGCGGAATTTCTTGTGCTTATGTAAATATACTTGGAGTTTAGATTGTCACTGGTAGATAGGACTAATCCCCGGCTTCTTCACATTTGCCTACACTAATTTTGTTGCACCAAGATGAAAGGAAAACCTTAAATGTGTATGCCCCATCAAAAAGCAAGAAAAAGGCCAAAAAAGAGGTGGAAAAAGAACAAGATGGAAAAATCACAGAGAACTGGCTTTACTGACGGTTCTGTGAGGAAGCACTAGGAGACGTGTCCCCTGACTTAGCGTCAACTACTGCCACCTCTCTTGGGCAACAGCAACAATCCTCACATGGGGACAGCCAAGCAGGAAGGCTGTTGTCAGTCTGAATTCCCCGGCAAGCTCCTCTACGCCTGCAGTTTGCCCTGGTGCGCATCCACTTTTAAGGAGAAAGGGGCAGAAAGCAAGACTGGAAGAAGGCCTGGAGGAAAAGACAAAAGGGAACCGGAATGAGAAACAGAGATCAGTGCAACAGGGAAGAGTGTTACGACAGTAACAGAGATCAGCGTGTGCAAGCAGAGTGGGTAAAGAGAGATAAAAGGAAATGAAAAGATAAATCAAAACCTATAGAGAACTATCACCAATTTCTTGCATTGCCTGCCTGAAGACTACAGAGCAGGAGGGGAAAGGAAGCATTCCCAAGGGACTTGCCTATTTCTTCTCAGGTAGGGGTGGGAGAGTTGCCTTTTTAAATATATAACATACTTCTCCATTCCTCCCAGTCTCTGTTCTCACTGCTCTTAAAAGAGGTTGTATTTATCATGACTATATGACAACTCTGAAGGAACAAAATTTACATTTTGTGCCCCAAGCACTGAGGGTAGCAGAACATACTGATGCAGAGGAAAGGGCTGATTTTGAAACAAACAGAAAATAAATAGAAAGTGTAGGAGAACAGATAGGAGGTTACATTTACTTTTGAAAAATTAAACCATTACAAGTCTAAAGAGTTTATGTGGGTGCTCCAGTAAAGTTCACAAAAGAGGGGGGGGGGAATAAATAGCTCATTTTATCATCCAATATGTAAGAGTCACAGTCCTGCCAATGGAAAAAATGCCCTTTCTCTTTCATGCATACTGCTATTCTACCCACACCCTCTTAGAAGAGAGACAATACTGCTAAGGAGACAAATATTCAGTGGGCTCTTTATCAGAGATGACCTTGCACCACCCAGCTCAAGGGTGCCGCACTTGCAGACGGGTGCGCAAGGCATTGCTTTCCCTGGCCTGTGCTGGTAAACGTGCTATTTGTGAAAATGTCAGAGCACCACTGGAACCATGAAATCCTTCCCAATAGTATATCATTCCCTATTAGCATCACACCTCTTTAGCTTTTATATTATGATCCCAGAAATTTCCCCGGCAAGCTGCCCCACATAACAGCCCCTGCAATCAGACAAGTTTGCCTACAGCAAAGCAGATACTAAACAAAGAACCTTCCCTTGCTTTGTGTGCATAGGGAAATCATATTTCTGCAGACAATTGCCCTTCATTTTTCATGAGGGGAATAAAACCACCAAAAACATTTAGTCTCCATGAAAGAGCAGCGAGCATGCTTGTCATTTTGCAGCAGGATGCTGAGCTGCAGGTGAAATGGCTGCCAGGGCTCCAGGCTGCATTGCCACCATCCCTGCTCACCCGTTTAAAGCCACAGAGCACAGGGAACACCATCCTAACAATTGACAGCTAAATACACACACTGTCATGTTTATTTCCCAGTAGCGAAGCAAGGCCCTTTCCTCAAAGCTGATGCAATAAGCGGTTAAATGCATAACGGGGCGCAACTTAAAAATGCTCCCCCAAAAAAGTTTAATGATATGTAAATATGAGTGGTGGTCTCAACTAGCAGGAAGTCAATACATCTTCACTGTATCACCTGGCATCCAGCACTAGGGATAATAAGACAGAAGACACTTCAGAAGTGGTCTGGAGCTACAGACATCGACGGATTGCTGCCATTAAAACAACATTTATCAGGACACTGTCAAAGGGGCTTTAATTTCGACAGTGAATGACTGGCCCTTGGCAAGATTCTGGGTCAGAAAACACTCAAAAGTGGCCGACAGCCACATTCCTACCCACACTACTCAGCTAGCTATGATGACAAGCAGCAAAGTAGTTAAAACAGTCTTGTCTCATTCCCTCCAGAATGTAATTCTACCACGATGCCCATTTGCTCTGTCCTGGGAGTGCTTCATCTGAACAGCTCTGCAAAGAAATGGAGAGGACAAGCAGCTTTTACCCATAGGACAAGATAAATCCAGTATCACATTTAACGAGGACTACAAATCCTACTAAGTGCTTTTTCATTTATAAGCCCTAGATAAAGGGACAGGAGAAAGTATGGTTCCCCTCCAGGATGCTCCAGACAAAGACAATGCCAATTTTGGCCTCATGACAGTATGTACTAACAAGAGATCTTGCAATAAAGCCTTTACGAAGAACACCACAGAGTATACGTTTTAGTGATTATGCCACAAGACCGGCATGCTTAAACAGCGTAATTCCCCACCATTATAGTCAGGCTTCAGTGAGGTGGAGTCATTTTCCCAGGATAACACACTAACAGTATTATCTAATTTCTTTTATGCTGCGTAATAAATAGGAGTTTCGGTTACTTGATTTGGCAGATGCTGGAGCAGAACCAAGCCTGTTGTTCTTTGCCACTGAAACCCAGTTATGCTGCTTTACAGAGCATTTTCACAGGCTGTTTCTCCTTACCAGATCAGTCAATGGGACATTTCCAAGACAACCCAATATATTATCTGGATCACAATAACTTATATTAAATATAGAGGAAACAAACTGGATTAGAACAAACTACAAAGTAACTCCCACCCCCTCTTGCATAATCTTTTGGTTTTGAGACCTTGGAAAAAAACAGCCAACCAGATCTAGTATTATAGGACACAGAAGAATCATGCTTTGCTCAAATGCAAACACCTTCTCCAGGTTCAGTCACTAAGAAAACAACTTGCAGTATCATCTTCACATAGTAGGTATCACAGCATCCTCAAATGTCAACACACACCTGGAGAAATGGAGAAACTTCTATCAAGATAAATCAGTGACAGAAACAGGAACATAGCCCAGGCTGCATCCAGCTGGCAGTGCATACAAGCTTAGTTGATACATTCTGCCAATAAAAATGAAGAATACAAAGATGATGCATTTTCCCTCCAGGCTACCTTTGCTTCCCTCTCCTCCACGCCTCACCCAAAATATTGCCTATGAGGCAGCCTTCAGTAGGAACACAGCCTCAACTACACGATTCTTAACCCATTCAGGGCTTAACGTCCTGCAGTGAAGGTACAGCTCCACAGTGCTTCTGTAATTTGAAAAGCCTTCCTAACAACATGTACACGAGAGTTGACTTTTATACGTTAGACATTATTTCAAAATGAATTTCCACTCTCCAGGACTGAATGAAAAACAGGCAAAGAGCCACATGTTTGCATGCCAGCTGTCTTGAGTAAAACAATCACATTTACTGTCCCATTTCCGAAAGGCAAAACCCCTGCTACCTTTTCTCAAGGGTTCCTCATAGTTTTGCTTTCCTCTTTATCAGCTATGAACGACTAGCAGCCAAACACATCTCTACCACCTAAGTCGCAGAGCACGTGCTTCCCCTTGTCAGCTAACAGAGCAGGACGGAGGAGTGGAGCCTTTCCCGGTTCTGGGCTCCCTTTGTCCTCAGTCTCCCCAGCAGCTACACCAGCTCTTGCCAGATCATTTAGGTTACAGGATCAGGGACCCAGAATGCAGTGGTACAACTCTGAATTTAAGAACTAAGCAAAACTGTCTATTTTTTCCTGCCAGCCAGTGCAATGAGAAGTAAGAAAAGAACATTTACCTGCATTTATCTGCAATTTCCCCACTGCCAGAATCTGCCAAGAGAAACCAACTTCCATGGATACAGTCTACATTTAGATGGACTGTGATAATTCTTCTAGTGGCTATAACCAATATTTGTTTGTCAGAGTTTGCACCTCCAGCTCACTGTACAGTGCTCCAATGCAGAGAGAAATAACTTGCTAGTAGCTTTAACCACACATTAGTTTGTGTTATCAGCACAGACATGTTGAACTAGCGAACCATGGACACTTACCCTCTTAACCCGCTTACAAACACTGTAAGAGCTGATAAGAGACTTGCTATCCAAACTGATAGACAGCAAATGTTTATTTTTCCTCTTCCAGATGCAGTAGGGTAGATTATGTTGCATTTTGCTGTGTAGTGCAGTGTCAATGCTGTGATGTAGTGCAGTGTCACATCACAACAGGACGTGATGAGGGGCAGCATAACGGCACTTGAGATAGGCAGCTGGCTTTGCTAGTAATTCATATTCCTGTTAGCCCTCCAAGTTGATGTCTTTTTAACATCTACGGTCTCTCCATCAGTCTATATCACACTGACAAAGCTATACATATGCATACATATATTTTCTCTTTATGTATGTATGCATGTGTGAACTTAAAGCTATCTGCTTCAGCAATCTGCTTCAGCAACCAATCCTCCTTTAAACAGTTCCCCGTTACATACGAACATCTACATCTTTACATTCTGCTTCACCCCATCATGACTATGAAAATCCATTTATGACGACTAAATTGGCCTTTTAGTAGAACAGTTCATCTGCTGGAGGAAGGAGGGGGACAGGAGGAAGACACCAATTGTGCAAGTAAGAATTATGAGAGAGAAAAAGACTTTGCACCTTTTAAAAAGGTTCTTAATCAAAGAAGTAAGTCATCCTCAGCACTTGAGAATCTGAGAAAAAGCTTATTACATGAAAAGTGCTTGACAAATCTGGTACCTCAGGTTTCCCCTTGAATTCCCAAAGAGGACTAAAATTATTAGAGTGCACAACACAGAGCTGTGCAGCAACAGTTCTTCAGACAGCACCGTTCCTAATTACAAACCCAGAGAAAAGAAGGAATGTATTTCCATCCCTCAGGAATACAAAAGAGATAACAGAAAATGTCAAGACAGACTCGATGAAAAGTTGCCATCATTACTGTGTTATGACCTAATCTGAACTATTTAACAGAACTAGATAAGCTTTTGCTTGCAACTTAAGGTGATTATCAAAGACCTTCTGCTTATATGTAGTGTTCACAGAACAATTTCATATAGCTTTACAGTACCTTGAATCTACAAATTCTTTTGGAAACAAATGTGTTTCTTGTGTTAAGGCACAGCTTCAGTCCAGGTTAGCCACAAGGAAAGAATATCGCCCAGCTTCACCAACACAAAGTCAAGCTAGAGAGTGCCAGCTCTACTAGTCTCACAAGCGTGGAGGATATTACTCCAAAAATGCTTTACTGGCAAATCCTCACCCAACAGTACCGCTTAAACCAACCTGCTATTTTTTTCTGGCAAAAACAAACAGAAAAATCTCTAAAACTTTTCTGATCTGCTCTCCTGACAACGTACTAGTTAGGAATGAAGCTGAGACACAGGCTTTTTACGACAAAATGTAGCTTACAGTTAGAATAAGATAAAGGCACTGAAGGCATGTTGATGCGTCAGTTAAAGGCTTCCAAAAATCCCATCCTTAGAGGAAAATGGAAGCCTTTTACTCTTTTTTTCCTCTTGAGACAGTGAGTGATAATATGGCTTATGGGGTGATGCAAAGATATCCTGATTTCTTGTATTCATTTCTGTAGATCCCCCACTACGGCAGGGATAGCCAAGTGAGAACACGGGGGCAAATGCTATTTCTGTGGGAATGAGAAACACATAACCAAATCTGCTCAAACTGGCACAGAGAAGGTGGAAAATGACATAATTTGGGGGTGAAGTTTTTCCTGAATAAATGATCCCTGAGTTTCCTGAAATGCAATAGACTTGTTGTAAAAGGCTTACAAAATCACATCTAAAAGTTTTGTCCAGTTTGAAATAAAAAGCCCTGATTGACAGCAAAAATAGGTCTTTGCTAGTAATCAACATGCTTTGTTTTTCAGCCTCTCTGCATTTTGTGGACAACAGCCCAGATTTTGGCAGATTATTTCATTAGGGAAAGCTTGCAGTTTAACTAAACATGGCTTTCTCAACAGAAAATTGGTATCAATCATTTCACATTTTTTTAAGCAGACTGAATGATTCATCACCAGGAAATCTGTATGATAATCTAGAGTTACAGCTGATCAGACAAAATTAAAGAAGCAAATCACTTGATTTTTGCCACTTACACTATTGTATCTTTGTACACATACAGGAAAAAAGAAGAAAATAAATCCCAAAACAAGTCTGTTTCATTACTTATTTTCCTACTTCTTTCATCATTAAGTTTAACTCCAAATACATCCACTGTGATCCATTTATCTGCAGAAAGGTAGGAATAAGCCAAGCTATAGCCAACTAGCATGACTCAGCTGCTGCTTTATGAAATTCACTGTTTTCTATTCACAGTAGCTTGCATAAACCTTTTGTGGCTGTGTTTCAGCTGAATTTCACGTGCGGCACCCTGCTTAGATTCAGTGGGTCTGAACAAAACAGCTTATTTCTGTCGGGGGTGGAGGGAAAAGAAGAGGGTAGAAGGAGCTTTGTTAATAAAATTATAAATAGTTCAATACTCAAACATCAAGCCAGGCTTGCTAAAGCAACCACATTTGTTCAGTATTTGACTGTTGGTATCATCGCAGGTCTCACTAACACTTGAGTGAACAATTTTCAGTCTCTAAACTCCATTGAACTCAATAGTGCAGAGTTTATAGTGAAAGTGTGCACAATAGCGCACAGTTTCTCCCTGGAATACTTTTAAATAAAGAGGCCTCGGTTGCTTTTCCAATTTCAGTAGAAACATGGCCCACATCCAATCCTACTAACTTATTTTACCAATTAACTGGATCTACATTTGGACAATTTTCTACAAGATATTGCCTAGGTAAGTAAATAACAGTACCTGAATCCTCCCATTCTAGGTGCCCACTCAGATCTTTCAAGAGGGTCCTGTATCTTCTCGGGCTTGGAGCACAATAGGAGCAAACAGCTCCCATGCCCCAGCTGGGCTTTAAGAAACAGGTGAGTTAGATCTAATCAACAGCATTAAGTGCTATTTTGTGCCCACACCTGGTCACAGTGATTTCATTTGCCCACAAAGTGGGGCAACACAGTGACTCCATTTGAAAGGTGAGGTTTAATTTTCTCTCTGAATGAGAATTTTTGTTCCTACCTAAAAGGAACAAAAGCATTCCCCCCCAACCTGGCATCTGCAATTTTCTTCACAGTCACTGTTTTACTTAGCCAAGGCATTGCTGGGTCAGACAGTCACTTTAAAACTAGAAGAAACCAGGTGCTTTTTATATAAACATAATTAAGCAATTTAATGAAAATCTGTTGAGTCCATCTCTCTCTGAGAATATGCAGGGCTCAGCTTGGTGTATTTCTGCTTGGTTTTGAATGCACATTGCACTTAAATGTAACTTTGCTGTCACCAACAGGTTGCCATGAGAATTAAATGTTTTTCATTTATTTTTTTATTTTATAACTCGGGCTAAAAATAAGAATGTGACTCACCCAGACTTATTCTTAGTGAATATTGTTTTAATTTGTAAGTATTCCTGTTAACTTTGATGCAATTAATGATGTAGTTAGTAATCTCTGACTAAGAGGGGTAAATCTGGTATGGGAAGGCAGATTAAAGTTGCTGCTGTTCCAAACATCACAGATAAAGAGAGAACATAATTAAATAATCTTTCTGATTTTCAAATTGTAACAGAGAGATGCATCACACAGCATGTCACTTCTGGTTTCTCAGAGAGCTTATTCTTCTTTTATTATGAACAGAATCATCTCTATCCGCTGCATGAGACAATTGATTGGCTTCAATATAACTGGATGTTTTGCCAGCCTTCACTATGCTCCTACTCAATATGTCATGTTAAATAATGTGCTGAAAACTGGCTGACCTGCCTCTCTGCTTGGTGTTTATAAGGAGTTTGTCTCCATGGTATTTCAGTTCTTTATCTGAAAACAAAACAGGAGATACAGGAAGCCAAGGAAACCTTGAAAGGAAAGCCATAACAGTGATATACTCAAATAAGATTTGATGGCCCAGACACAATCCGGAGAGGCTAATGACACGTCAGTGCTCTCACCCTGCTTCCTGAGAAGCCCTGGGAACGCCACAATTCCCTCCCTGCTTCCACCTCGCTCAGGGCATATATCCTGCTCTCCCTTCGTCGTCAGTATATCGCATACGAGCAGGCTCGGCTGCCAAGCAGCGTGCTAGCGGGGAGGGCAGAGCCAGAGCTTGACCCACCTTCGCCGCTTCCAGCAGCACTCCACCCCATCCAGCCTGCTTCCTCCGGGGTCATGAATACTACAGACCCAAAACGGGGCGGCTAAGTCTTGAAATGCCTGCAGGAAATTGCATGCTAGCAGCTGTGTGCAAGAGATCGGACGGTGTATTGGAAAGCTGAAGAAACAGGCTGTGTACGGAGGCGGGCATTAGAGAGCACTGGACGTTTAGATCCAGGGCTCCATTTGCTACTGTTGGGGCCAAGCGAAATCACTTTTAGGAATTGAATCATGCATTTGTAGCTGGGACAGCTCAATTTGTCATGAGTTAACCTGGTGTTTTGTCCATGGCCTAAGTACCTTTTGTACAGAGCACTCACTTTATCACGCACATAAGGGCTGAAGGACCATAGAGGCAGAATGAAAGGACTGGAAAAAAGACTTAAATTCTCACTTTCTTTACTCTCTCATTTTGCATCTAATCCAAGTTCAAGTAAATGATAAAATAAATGATACCAGTCTGTGATTCCGTGGTAAGAGACACAAGCCTTCTTCATACGGCTTTATTTCAGCAATATCTAAGGGCATCAAAAAAGAAACAGAAACTTCCAAAAGTCTGGGCTCATATGTAACTTACCTGGAAAATTTAAACCACCTGCTTGGCTTCTAGGGGTCTAGCACATATTAAAATAGAAGGAGGTTAATGTGACAGGACTCATGGGTTCCTGCAAGTCGCTATAGAGGCTCAAAAGTTTTGACAAAGTTAAACTGGGATCAGAGGCCTGCAAATGCCAAGACTACACAACAGCTGCTTCTACTTGCGTTTGTGTATTACTGGCCTCTGTGAGTGGTGGTGCTGAGAGTCCACGCCTAAGTTCACATGATGAAGAAGAGGGTAATGTGACAGATGTTGTCAGAGACCATCATACGGCCATGAAGCAAAGTCTTTGCTAAAGAAGTGGAGACATCCAAGGAGTGTGCCTGATTAAGAGACCCACCGGGAGGCTGCAGCTCACCCCTGTGGTACCTCCCTACACACAAGGCACTGTCCGAAGCAATAGAGCAGTCTCTGTTCCGCACAGGTGACACCCAAAGCAGCCCTGAAGCCTGTCAACAGGGCTTGCAGCAGGTGTGGGTCTGTCTCTTCACATGGCCTTTAAACCTTGACAGTTGATACAGATTTTTTATAGTTCCGCAAAGACAAAGAAATTTCTGCTGTCCCTCGCTTTCCACCACTCTGCTTTATCTACTTTGATTTGTGTTGGCTCTTACGTTTCCTCTTCCTTAGACAGCTGTCTCCTCTGCTTGTGTACTCGTACTATCAACAACTATAACTAAGTTAGGGTGTAATTCTTAGAATGACATATGGCGCAGCAATAAATGGACCTCTAGAAAGCACCTTATACCATACGGCTTATTACTTTTGTCATACAGGAAAGGGTTATGTAAGAGAAGTTTGCCTATACCAGGAGAACTAACTACATCTACTGCCAGGTCTGAGAGGACTGTAATGATTAAACACCAGCAGTACCGCAAAAGCGGTACAACATTTATGTTTAGACAAGGTTGCAGAACCCTCCAGCATCTGCCGCTTAAACGGGGATCAGGACAAGAGAAGGGAGAACAGGGAGTGAATGAATTTCAGAAAGCTGTCACGTTAAAATGGCTTCACTCCTGCAGCAGCTCTATGCTGCAAGCTCACACAGCTGAATGTGCTTGGGAAACAGCTAAACACAAAACAAAACAACAAAAAAAGAGCTCGCTCACCACCAGGTAAGTTTTCCCTAGTGTCCCCAGCTAAAATGTTAACCTGGATGTCTTTCAGGATAAATATCTCAAGAGTTATTTGTACACAATGCTGCAGTGTTTACCTTTTGATTACAGATCTTTACACGCTGTCCATTATTATTGAATGCCAGGATGAAAGGCAGCCTAAGGGCCTGAATGCAATGTTCTGTCACAAAGAAAATACAGCAAAAGTAATGGCAGGCTCTGAAAGTAGAGATACACTAGGCTGGAAAGAAATACGAGCACAGTATCGGGGTTTCTTTTGCAGAGTGCTTGGCTTTTGCTTTTCAAAAAAGCTTCATGCAGTTTTGCCTGGACAGTGGCATGTAAAGCCTGGATTTGGATATAAATGGAGAACATATGTATAAAATCCTCTTGAGTAATTCCTGTCTCTTGCATTTGTGTCTGTACAAATAAAATAGGAATTAGAGAGCTACGCTTTCCAGGTTACTGAGTTTAACTCCCAGAAATTTCCCTACTAGGCTTGGATCCTAAACTGGACTTCAAGGGTTAGGATAATGTAATAAAGTCTAATGCTCTCACTGAAGGTAACTGAAACAAGTGACTCCTAGTATTTAAACTAAAACCACTCAGCTAGTCCATATACCTTCTTCTGACGATAGCACTCCCAGAGAAACAATTTAAAATACCACTCTGTATTTCGTTAAAGTACCATGAGCACGGATATGTACTCAGTATTTTGTAAAGATACTGTAGATTATTTATATTGAGTCGGTAATCAAGTTTGATTTTGCTCAGCTGTGAAGTACAGTTATTTAAATACCAAAAAAAAAGTCAAGTTTTAAGTAAAACGTGCCAGGACTGGCATACAGATAGAAATATCAAAAAAACATTCCTACAATACACTTACACGTACAATACATGTAGTAATGCCTGTACTTCAGCTCTGAAGAAGTGATCGACTTTCTGAGGTGTTAGTATGTCTGTCTTTCTATCCACAACCACAATGAACAGTATACTTTTCTTTAAGCTATCTAGAAACCTAATTTTTAAGCATCTCAATGAAGTTTAATTTGTAGCTATGCTCATGTTTCAAGTTATTTGTACAAATGTCTATAATTTTTATTAATCTTCTCTTCTACACTGGCACACAGTTTACTCCTTTGTCTACTGCTAGAGTCATACAACTCGTTTGCAATTTTTACGCTCATGTTCCAGCAGTCTAGATTTGGATTTTGAAAGGCCAAAGCCTGGGGCTGTTTCCAGGAAGCATTTTGACGTGTCACCTGGTATAGATGATTTACATTTTGAACAAGGTCACTTGTGAAGTGTTAACAGCAGCAGAGGTGTCCAGAGGTACTTTTATAATTGCATCATGATATTACCCGACTTATCAGCACACTTTCCTCCACTAGCCAAATTTTGGCAAGATTTTTAATGAAAAACCTTTCCACAGCTATTCATTAGTGCACCTATACCTGACCGGCTAAAGATTTCCTGTAAGTCTTGAGCTTAATTTTTTATTTTTGTTCTCTTTTACAGCACCTTAATGCTTGCTGCAATACTTCGAAGAATACAAAACCCACTTACTACATTTAAAAAATTCTACCTGTTGACCAGATCCACTTGAAACGATTCCTGCCACACGCCAGTTAGGCTGCAACGATACAAAATCCCACAGCGCCACCTGACTTCACAGAACAGGAAAAAAAACTGACTTCAAGTACACACAACTGCTTTACATTTAAGGGTAGGAAAGCAGGCAGTAACAATTTTTCATACAGTCTTGCATTAGATTTAATTCTTAATAAGAAATGAGAGTCATTAACACTATTAAAAATCTAATTACATTAGCAATTTTCCAGCATGTCATATATGGGTAGTTAAGTATTGGTATTTGTTTTTCCTAATGGGATTCAAAAGTCTAATTAAAAGTCTCTCTTCTGTGGTTAAGTGGAATGAATCTTTATGAAAAACAAGACACTTCTAATAGCCACAGACAGCTTACTTCCTTAAATATCATACTCCACAACCATCTTCCTCTTCAGCACTTAAACCAAGTAAGCATGATACGGAGGCAGCCAGAAATCAAATAAACTTCCTAGCTGCTACAACAGCACAACTGCAAGCCCTTTTCCTCTTCTCATTCCTCTCTCCACGCCTAGTTGTTTTACAGGTTATAAGAACTGAATAACGGTAATAAGGGCAGGTATAACAAAACCTCTTGAACCTTTAAATAACACTCTCTAAGAATATGATTTTGCAACATTTTTCAGTCATGCTTGCAAAAATTTATTGTGGATAGAGTTACAATGGAATAAATTATTCCTCTCAGGAAATCAGTACAAGAGATACCAAAAAAGCCCATTTTGCCATACAGTTGCCCCACACAGTTTGCCAGTACACTGTATGTTTCAGCACAGCTATTCTAGCAACATTTGGCTAGTTTAGGCTGAGGTCTCAATTTTATTTTGTAAGCATAACTGGTAATAGATTTTAAGGTAAAAACTGCCATTGACCACTGGAAGCTTCCCCTGCTTTCACCCGGAGAGGCAGCAGGGCGGCTAGCCAGCCCTTTCAGAACCAATTCAGAATTTCTGTCTCAGTGGTGGTTAATGCTCTCTAGAAAAACCACACTTCTCTGCCTTCAACCCAGTTAACATTTCCAAGAGACTTCTTACCCTTGCTTGTGTTGAATGCTGAATCAAATGTTTGTGTAACAGAAAACCCTGGTAAGATGGAGGACCCCCTAAAACACCAAGAAAAAGATAAAATAATTTTGTGAGTACAGCAACCAGTAAAACCAGCTATCCCTTAACAGTCTAGGACTTTGACTACACCTGAGGACCAAACCAGCAGCCATCCTATCCTGAAAGCAGCCTGTCCTTCAGTTATGCCACTTTACTTGCCAGTGATGATAATGGGGATTATTTTGCATATCACTGAGCATTGCTGCTTTATTCTACAAAAATCAGAGCATTTTACCACAAAATGCAAATCTAAAGTGCTCCACAGCATGCTGGCTTTGCTTTTCCTTAACACGTACAGATCAATGACAGGTTAATGCTTAGTTAACATTTATTAACAGCAACATGGTTTCAGAAACTTCAGACTAAAGGTGTCAGTTAGATGACAGATCCTTCATGAAAGATGAAAGAAGCTCTGTATTGGGCAGATACTCTTATGTTTTGCTGTCAATGATTTATTAGTTACAAGGTCCCAAGTGTCCAAGCTTATCAGTAATGAGATAAGTAAGTATGAACTAAAGGGTACTGTTGATTATTTATATCTCACTAACCATGGCTGCTATCAAAATAGTCCAGAAATTACAGATTCTCACAGTCTTACAGTGACTACCACAAAATAACATATCAGACACAGCGTTAGGTGGTGAGCCAGCTTGAGGTAAGCCTGCTAAAAGCCTGTGTAAGGGTAACCAATCTATACTCAAGGTCATACTACAAATCAGCCACATCAATGCTGATTACAAATTAAATTCTCTACTGTCTTTTATGTTGGTGCAGACACTGAGACTGTGTGAAGTATCCCACATCCTGTACATAATTACTACTAAATCTGAATGGGAGAAATTCATACCCACTTGAGCAGTGTACAAATGCTGGCTTCGTAACAGGACAGTTGACCAGGCAGCATCTTAGACCCAACAGGTTTTCACACCTTTTCAATTTGTGAACTCTCAACAATTTTCTAGCAAAGGTGTAAACTCAGTGCAGCTGTCTGAAAATGGTCTTCTTTTACCTGTTTGTGCCCTGGAGATCAAAAACCACTGCACAGGACTGTCATTTTGCACAGGTATGAAGGGCCGCACAAAACACAAAAAAGTTAGCAAGAACCCAGACATGTAACTCTAATCTTAGTTCATCCTTAGAGCGCAAAATACAAACAGAAGTCAATATCCAGAGTACAAATACATCAAGCACACAGGGATTCTAGAAGCTCCACAGCATTACTTTACAAGGAAGAATGTCTAGTGTACAACTGATCCCTGTCTTTGTGTGGGCTGGCAAACAGATCTGCCGCTTTCTCTTGCTTCCAGTAAGTTACTTATCAGTACTTCCAAAGCCATCTTCTAAAGAGCTATCACAAAATCTATGCTAGAAAAGACATACCAGCAAAAATAATTTTTCCCCACCTTTTTTGTGTATGGCTGAGACTAATTTTCTTTCATGGCAGAAGAAGTTACAATGACAATCATCCTAAACCTGCAGGAAGATTTCCATTACACGTATTTATTTTTCAGTGTGTACAGAACTGAACCTGACCTCAGTTTATCAATAACATGAGTATTAAGAATACTTTTTCGTGAAGCAGATTTTTTCCTAATCATCACCTGTCAGCAGAAAAAAATATCACAGGGCAATGAAAGACTCAGTGAAATACTCAGTGAAAAACTCAGTGGACTGCCGAAATTTTTAAAAGTAGGGGGAAAAAACAGATCTTTTTGCAAAAACAGGGACAGTAAATTCTTCTATGAAAAGGTACTACCAGAAGCTCTTCTGCATCTCAATCAAAAGGCTGCAAGCTACAGCCTTGAATTTCAATTGCAGATGGTAAGATGACATACAATTAATATGATTCTATTTGTGTAGTCTAATCAAAGCATGAGAGAACAGGGAAAAGAAATGTAACATAGGTGTCTTCAGTTTCAACCTATGAAGCTCTGAAAGACACCTTAACATTTCAGTACCAAATTCACATTAATTTCCCTGCATCTGCAAGAGTTCCCTTCTTTCTCAATACCATCATGCCATCCTGAGCCAGAGGCAACTCTTATCTCCGAGGTGTTTACTCAAACTGCCAAGAACACATTTTTTCCCCTTTGGAATGAACCAGATGATGTATCAAGTGTCAGATTTTTCTGCCAAAGTTTCCACAAGGGTGGATCACAAAATCTTCTTTATTATACGTCACTCATCTCATATTTGACTACCCCCTTCCCCTGCTCCCCTGCCATTCTTTGTGTAAAAAAACACCTACTGGAAGAACAATGTTTTGCTCCTGATCACACTCTGACGTCTTCGCTTTCTGTCTCTGCGTCTCCTACAGACACAAAAAACTTCAATGCTTTCCTGCTCACCACATGCAGCTGACTAAAATCTCAGTATACTACGGTGCTGTGATCCTGTTCTTTGTTAAATTTTTGTTTCATTGTAGTGACAATGGCTTTCGGTCCATCTGGATTACTTAACGCTATAGAGAACAAGGGGAATGTTCTGCAGGGAACAACGGTACTTTGGTAAAAAAAAGAGAGGCATTAAGATGACTAATAAGTCTTTTCTATACCCTATAATGCACAAGCGTAGCTACTTTTCCTAAATAGCTCCCTTTCTTAAGAAGCCTGTTCTTGACATAATGCTAATAATCTGCTATTAGCTACCCAGTTCTGATATTCGGATGTATCACATCATGAGATTAAAAAACAACAGCCACATAACACTGCAGTGACAAGGAGACATGTTTCTGAACATAAAAGAAAAGGGACGCATTCATGTATTCCGATCTTACATATACCTTATTTGTGTTTTAAACTGGGAATTTCCTTGAAGAACAGCAAAAAACCCCAGATAGGACAGATCTAAAAATGATGGGAGAATGGCAGTTTACTAATGTTTCTCAGTACAGCACCATATTCATAGAAACCATTGACTTATTGCTCCCTAACCTATTTTTCCTACTAATTATTTTATTCTATCAATTGATTTGTTTTATTATACCAGGTGAGGTACCACATGTCCCTACAGTCCTTTGCAAGGTGAGACACAGGTGCACATACTTAAGCCTGGGAAAAGAAATTGGTTTGCTGAACCAACTGCTGAAAAAAATGACCTGTTCCTGGTTTAGCTGAAGAACTCCCTGTAAACACGTCATCCCCCAAATGGAGCCATTTCTTCAGCTCTAAGACCCTCAAATCAAGCACAAGAGATGCTCAATACTTCATGCAAATTAATTTCAATCATCAGATACTTCACAGACTGGCATTACAAATATTCATCAGCATTTACCAGAGCTGAATTTCGGTCTCTGTAAGGATCCAGCCATGACCAGCACTGTGCTCCGTATGGGGCTGCTAATATAGAACGTTAACAGTGCGTGGGTAATGGTCTGTACCACTGCACAAACTGAATTTCACCCATTTAACTACATGACAGGTCATTTGGTACTGTTTCTGCTCCCCTTTTGGATGAGAATGATTGTATAAGCTCTTAGATCAAAACTGCGCATGTTCAAACATGCACATCAACAAAACCTTCCTTCTTGGAACCTCCCAAACAATATACATACAGAATTGGTAGATAATGCAATCAAATACTGCAGCATTAGCTCCTATAGAATTCTTGGCATAGTGTTTTCCCACATTCAGGCTGATCTGTCTGTGCCTGACTTTGCAGCTCAGCTCAGAAGTTGGTCCATTCTTAGTGAATTAGTCGAGATTAATTTTCAACTTACAAATGGAATTAAAACCAAGAAGGGCATTGTGCTGGGAGACATAACACCCTTCTCCATACAGTACAGATTTACTGCTACTGAGTACAACATATGTATAGTGTGACGAGCATGTAGAATGTTAAATGAAACATGAATGAATAATTCTCCTTCTACACTTAATTAATTAATCAATTTTCAAGCATATAAGTAAATGTTAATAGCAAAGGTTTAATGCCAGTGCATAATAAATAAACTTAAATATCACTAGCATATATTTTGAAACATCAAAGGAAGGAAAGGAAAAAGGAATTGTGAAAATGAACAGTTTGAACGAAAACGAAGTTTAGGTGACCTAATTAAAGGCTTTTCCTCAGCTACAAAAAGACATCAAAGTGCTGCTTCTGAAGTTCTTTTGCCAAACCAACAGCCTCAAATTAAAAGACTGCATTAATTTCAAGGAATGAGTCACAGAAGTACTACTGTAAGAGCCTTCAGTCCCTCTGTGTTGCCACAGAAACAGAACATTATGGCTAGTTTATAATCCGAGTGCTCCATTTATATAAGAGAATTTATTTTTCATTTTCACCTTTTCATTTACTTATCCAGATATGTAAGAAAGCCCCTCAGAAATTAATGATGCTTCTTCCATGATTGACAGCTGGAGTTTGGATGTCAAAAAATGCCTGTTTCATATTGTTCTTTCTTAATGGCTTTCTGACACAAGAGAAAGTGGCAGTCTTCTGTGTATTTGCAATGCAGATCGGCTGAACTGGTGAGTCTCTGGCAAAGCTGGGCTCAGGTCCTCTGCAAACAGAGCCAGGATCCAGAGACGAAACAGAGCTCACGACAGCAATGTGCTTGAGGGTAGGCACAATGCACCCAGTGCAGGAAAACACCTTTCTGGCAAGCACAGGAATATTTAGGGGACACCCTGGCTTATCACCCAGGTTTGAGGTATTCGGGGTCCGGTTCAGAGCTGGTCACAAACCCTACTTCCTCTTCAATCTGGTTTTAAGTGGTTTAAGTACTAACACCAGATGGGAGTCTGGACCAGTGTCATAGCACAGGGAAAGCACAGCTACAGCAGAGATGTGACGCTCATTTTAAAAGCTGCGTCTGCCTTTCCGTCCCCACTCACCATGGCCAACTGCTGATTAATCGTCTTCCTCATGTAGCTTGATGAGCACAGGCTATGCAGTGGGGACGCACATATCTATGTCCCCCCGGCGCTGCCGAAGGAGGGGAGCTGAGACCCGGACTGCACGGAGCACACAGGGCAGCCCGGGAGAGCAGAGGCACCCCAGCACCAAACACCTCTGCCAGTGAGATTGCTTTTGCCACTGATGTTTCCCGACTGTAACGGCTGTATGTTCAGCCTGGCATAATCCAGCTCCTACTATTAACAGATAAAACTGGGGAGACATGAGCTGGTGTAAACTCTACCCAAATAGTTGCTTTCAAGGTGAAATGGACATAAGCTTTTGTTCCACTTATCCTGCGTTCGCCTTGCTACAAAGGGTATAAACTGTAGATTCTACACACATTCAATATATATACTATGCTCAAAATACAAGTTAATCAGGTTGAGTATTACCTTCTTGGAAACAGCTAGCAACATGCCTTGTTTCTATGGCTTTTAATGAATACTCTAAATTGAAGAAATGCATAAACATAAGGGTAATTTACATTGCTAAAGTTAATCAGTTTTCTTATACATTTTATGCATCTGCATGATTTTTCATCTGTATTGCATAAATGCATCTTCTCCTCATTTTTAATATGCATATGTACATCCAAACACTCCACTCGTAGTGCCTTTTTACTTTTACAAATTTCTAGAACCACGCCTGTCTCAAGATTTAAGAATTCTGTGGCTTACAAGAAAAATGATCAGCAAAAGGTTGTAAAATACTTACAGATTCAAGGCAGCATTTAACTTAGATGTGAACTTGCCCTTTTGTAACTCAGTTTTTCTATCAGTAAAATGATAATAGAAGAATCTCCTTCAGAAGCTGGCATATCAGCAAATGTCCAATACAAAGGACAACTCCATTAAAGAGAATGGTTTTGTACATACAAATGTTAGGTATGAAATTTGACAAGGGTACTGCAAATCTTCACTGATTAGCATTTGCAAAGGTCCCTGAGATGCAGGGATGAAAGATCCTCACTATGAAACAAAATGCATATTTGTTGTTAACATCATTCTACATTTAAAAGCTTTCTCGGTCCTCCCTAACCAGATACTAATGAACCTTCAAACATTTCTCTGGTTTATTCCAGCACAAAACCAAGGACTTTCAAATTCTCCTGTGGCAGGGTCAAGAGAATTAGGTACCTAACAAAATAAGTTATGGTTGTTTTCTCAAATGGGTTGACCTTTACCTGATTTTGTTTAAACCACTATATATCCAAGTTAATTCCAGTCAACTCCCCATCTAATTTACATGGGTAGAACTGGGAGCAGTATTAACCTCACCTTTTAATATGCAACATTTCATTATTTACAAACCAACAAAAGAGGTTTAATAATATAATTTGGGAACTCAAGCACACCGGTTAGTTGAAGGGACTTTTAGATCAGTGAAGCTGCTATTAAAGTGCCATCAAAGCATTTTTGACTCCATAGAATTAATCATGAAATCTGTTCCTGCCAGCTCACTTATCATATCCGAAATATTAATTTTGAGCAAAATTAAATTGGACACCTACCGACAGCAACATTTTGCCCTTCAGAACTCCCCTTCACATTGATTTATTAACGGCTGCCAGAACAGTGTACCAGAGCAATTTATTACTACTTTCTCGATGTTTCCCTGTGCTTACAAATAGTCCTCCAGAGTGAAAGGTGCTACCTGACACCATTCTAACAAAGGTGCATTTTTCAATTTGCATAATGTTCTTCAGATTTATTAGGATGTAAGGAAAGGAATTTCATTTTATTATCAATGGGAATGGGTGATTCACATAAAAGAAATCAGAGCAGAGATTCTGTGTTGAGTTGCTTGCAAATAAAGCAGACCTAGCATTTTCATTAGTACTTGGTGTGATTTCAGACAGGAGAGCCAGCAAATTCTTTTGTTTTATTCATCAGCATCATTTTCTCTGCATGCGAGACAGCCAAAGACATTTGTACAGAGCATTAGGTAGAAGTGGGTCTGAAGATGCCGCTTTAGCCCGAAGAGAGCTAATGGCATACACACACATGTGTTTTAGTGGTTTTTGGAAAATGCCATGTTAGAAAGGCACTTTTCATTGGGTGAAAAAAAACCAACCCAAACCCCAAAGTTCCCCTTTGACCAAACTGAGGCTCCTTCCCCTGCAGCTGGAGGCCCTGGGATAGATCCACATAAAACATCAAAGTTTGGCATGGGGAGGTTTAATCTGACACCATAAAGGTACAGCTAACGGCAGGGAAACTTGAAGTCTAGGTATGCCTAGTCTATGTCTGAGTTACTACACCAAATGATCAGCCTGATCCAAACCCCTCACTTTCAAGAGGCTTCTTCAATCTTTGAGATGTTTGGTGTCTGGAAGCAGATGCTAATTCAGGGGCTTTTAATTCCTTTCTGTGGAACTATTCCATCCTTCCTGTTTCTTTTATTTCTGTGGCTGCACAAAGTACAAGCAATCCCACTGTTACAGATACTATTTTACTAACTTGCTGCCTGAGAGAAAGACAATTCATAAATACAATGGCTCCTGCCTGTTAATATTCCTGGCTCCAATCCAACTATTCAATCTATGTGCTTATTTTTAAGCCTGAATAGTCCCATTAACTTCAATTGGGCTGCTTGTGTTCTTAAGTAAAACAGGTGTTTAAGCACTTTGCTGGATCAGAGCCTACAAATGCACATCTGCAATCTTCTTTGGCTCAGTTAAAGGTTCCTTCCTAATCATTGTACATTTATCTAGGAATTCCTCTTGTTTATACTTGCATACACATTCAGCCTTTGCAACAGGCTACTTGACACATTTAAAAGCAATTGTGTTTGTAATCAGAGACAAAACTGTCTAGGTAGCAATACAAATTTGTATATATAAGCTGAGGGAACACACGTAGCTGAAAGTATAATAGGAGAGGAGAACACACGGTTGGACATTAGCGGAGGGAAAGCTTTTGGTAATTCACTGGAAGGCAAACCAAGCTAAACATGCACAGAACCAATTAAGACACTCCAGATGTGGCTAGAAAAAATGTCATCAGCATGTATCAGAAAGCAGTCTTTTAAAACATGACCATTAAAAGTAAAAACCTGTTAATGCTGTCCAGCGGTTGTCAACTCTAAAAATTCATTAAATACAAAACCTCCTGTCTTCTCTAGAGCCACCTATGGAGAACCTGCTGCTAGCAGTTATTTGCATCATTGTATACGGTCAAGGCCAACACTTCCAATTCTGTGTGAAACTTGAACAGCTCCTTGTTCACAAAACATGAAAATTCTCTTGTGTCCACTGCCATCATGCTCCTAGATATCTGTGCAGCATGCTATGCTGTTTTATACTCTACACTGATACTTGCCATTAACAGGTAAAGCTCCCTCTTGGGAGAATTTTACATCCTTTTGCCAGTCTTTGACAGCCTACCAAGTGCCAACTTCCTTGTAGCTGAGTTAGCTCTCTCACAGTATGCAGTTTTGTATTTTCACCCCAAAACTTGAGCTGTTTGACACTGTCCTCTATCTCTCAAAGAAAGAAAAAGGAACACACCTACACACACCCCCCCAGTGTCACATACCGATACTACCTAAGGTCACAATTGGGCCCAGGAGTGCTGGTGTGTGAAGATGACTGTCTGTGGCAGGAAAGGGGCTAGCACAAACAAATCTCTGGGTATTTCCCCATCTGCGCCTGAACATGGCAAACAGAAATCATGTCTCTCATAAAGGAAAAGACTGAAGGAACAGCCTTTTTTGCACTGAGATATGTATTTCTTACAACATGCTCCAAAGCCCATTTTTGTAGTCTTCACCAAGATCGGTTACCTTCAGTCTTGATCTTTCAGGAAAGATAATGTGTCACAATAAAAGTAGAATGAAAATTAGTACAGTGTGGAAGTGCAAAGTACATCCCACTGTACTCAGGATTAGGAATGGGAAGAGCTCTGTCTAGTTTATCCCCCTACGAATGCCAGTTTTCATGCCATGTGGTCTTCCATGCTCAGTTTCAAAAACTATTTAACCCACTTCTTCCCTTAAGTTCCTTCTACCATCTAGAATAATTTACTCTTTACTTTGATAAACATCCTTTTATTTCATTTTATTTTTTTGTTGTTTAACAGCACCCTTGTTATTCTGATTCATGGTTTAAACAAGCTGTCATGTTTTCTGAAGCTAGTTATCCTTCAGTGTTCTCAGAGGTTTATTTTATATATATTTTATCATCATTTTGGCAAATTGCTTTTATTTATTCAGCTTACTGTTTTCTCTTAATCAGCCTTTCTAGTTGTTTAATCAATCATTTTTGCTGACTTTTTCTGACCTACCTTCACTTTTGTCAATTGCTGTCAACTTTTCACACGCATAAGAGATCAGTATTGTCAAAGTAGTATTTAAAAGTTAAGACTCAAATATGCCAAGATAAGATTAAAGAAACACAGTGCTTTTCAAAAATACCTGAGTTTTCTTTTTACGAGTCTTATGAGGTAATTCTTTTTCTTATTTAAATACCAGAAGCTAAAAACTCATTGAAAATTAAAGATGAGACTCTTATAATAGCATCAAGAACACAGGGGCTTTCAAGAAAGAAAAAACATACAACGATTTTGAATTTTGTACGCCAAATCCACAGCAAGTCCAAGCAAATGTAGGAATTCAGTCTTTACCATTATTCTATGCCTAGTTTATTACATAATAGCCCTATAACTATTCCTTGACAATCCCTTCCCCATTATTTCACACACATTTCGCATTGTAAAATAAAATCATACTAGCTTCACTATCTCATCGCATCTCCTTTGTGTTGAGGTACTGCTCTCTTATTACATGAAACACTAGTTTCTCTGTTTGCACACTTTCTAGATGACTTTATTTATTATTTTCTGTCATATTTCTAACTGCAAGATCTTTAAGTTATCACCTGATCTCACAGGTATTCACAGCTCTTCCAAAATGTAATATAACCTGTGAATTTATTTGCCGTGCTGCTTACTGTGCCTTCTAGATTATTAAGGTGTTAAATAAAACCAGGTCTAACAATAAACTCAGAGATATCTCCCTATAACTCAATGTTTCTATTTACCAACTTTTGTGACAGATAACGCTCATATCTAAGATAATTTGAACAATTTTTTCCCAAGTAGGCTATGGCAACCTAAGAGATTCAATTCTCCTCCTGGATGTAACTGCACAAATACAAAGCATAAAACCAATGTAGCCTATTAGGGATCAGTTTTGATATAGAACTCTAGATTAACCATTGCTGTTGATCTTCCTTATATTACTAAAGCTATACATATTTTATAGATATACATATAATAACACTAGGAAACCTGTTGTTTCCTTAATACGTCCACAATACTTATTGCTCACAAATGCATTTATACACTGCTTTGATCAAAATTACCAGACAAGTATTACAATGTGCATATGGTAACAAGACACAAATTAAGAGCTGATGATCCAAAGTGTACCACCGTCAAAAATAGAGGAAGAATACGATAACCACGTGGGGACTGAAATAAGCCCAAATGATCAATTTTCAATGGCTTGAAGAAGACTGAAGCGTGAGGAAATGCTCCAATTTTGTGCAAAAGTGCCCTCGTCCCAAGGTAGGAAAAAAAGAAGTATTCTACACTGCCTAGTCCCTCTTTCCTTCCTTGCTTTTTGTGCTTTGGTCCCTCATACATCCATCAAAATTAAAAAGAATCAAGCCAGGATCCGTCACTGAGACAGAGTCTTCTCCCTCCTTCATTACAATTAAGCGACTACTCGCCTCTATGCCTTAATGGACTCTGCCTCCTTCGACACTGGTGGAAAAAACCCTGCCTATCTCGTTTCAACCTTCTGTAAGTTACTGGCTTCAATTTACACGTGGGGATGAATCTGACTCAGAATCCCCCTCCCCCAATTCTTATCTATTTATCTTCCTTAAGAGAGAGCATTTTTACTAGAGAACCAGCCTTACAGCAGGGGTTGAGTAGTGCAACAGTGACATCCGATGGCTGGCTACATCAGTCTCCAAGGAGCTTTCCCGACTTGCCAGTGGCCTCCTCTACCTTGTTAAAGACAAGTGATGATAACTGAATATTAGCTGCCCTCAGTGCATTTTATTCATTTTACCTCTACATTAAAACCACCTAGGCAGTTTGCTCCATGTTTCCAATGCACTAGGAATTGTCTTCAAATGCAGTCTTAGACACAGACTGACTTACTGAGATCTCGTTGCATTGCTCGCTAACAAGGGAGACTCAGGAACAGACAGATAAGCAGGTATTCTTTTCACTCCTCATTTATAGCTGGAAGGGAGGTGCATGTGAGGCATTTTTTGTGATGAACACAGCTCTCAGGAGTCTGCTGCATTTCTTCATATATCAAAAAGGTAACTAGATCCTAGCAGAAACACCGGTGAGTGTGTGCACGGCAGTATTCTGTACGCAAAGGGAGTGGAAAGGTTATGAGAAGTGTTAAATATAGAATTGCTATTTAGTTTAAAGGGATCCAAAATTTACACTCCTCAAATCAGAGACCACTCAGCTCCAAGGCTAAGTGAGCAAAAGAAATCTGAGCTTTTTATTGGCTGAAATCTGAACTCTAAATTTGTCTTAATACCTCAAGTAAGGAGTGGGATTTTCTATTTTGATGGCAGCAGATTTTGTTATGCAACCTTTATAGTATGCTTATTTAATGCTGTTTTACAATACAGCGTGACAAGGAGTAAACAAGTTTTATTATTCTGTAGACTGTTGCCTGCACCAAGAGTACCCTATTCTGATGCTCCCCAGGGTGGCTATGGACCTCCTTTGCCTTGACCACGTATGACTGCTCTGATGCTTTCTCCGTACAGACATAAATTACTCAGTCTTCACTGAACAGTTCGGTAAGTTAAGCAGCAAAACATTCCTCAACACAAGGTAAATCTGACACAACATCTAAATAAGAGCAGCCCAAATAAACTACACTATGCATGATCAGAATGAATCCACAACACAAAACCCCTTCAAAGCTGTAAGACAAAAGAACCAGTGACCACCATCCTGATCCAGTATTTTGCATTTGCAGTCAACCATCCAATATATTTTTAATTCAGAACATTTATTTCACATGCTCACATAAAGCACTTCACAAACTATACAACGGTCTTAAGACCAAAAGGCCAAAAGCCACCAGTATATTGTGTCACGGGTAGAGTTGAGGCACAGCTAAGTTCTTTGTTGTTAGAGCTCTGTTTGGACATGACATACTATAACACGGCACCTCCTACTTCATCCATTTCTTTCATAAATAATGTTGGTTGCCTAAAGGTTTGTTATTCGCTAATGCAGTAAGCAGCTGATATTTTTTTAAAGCCTGAAACATCTACAACTGCGGTCTCTTTATAACCTATTTATATTGTATTTGTAGGGAAAAGTCACCATAAGGAACAAACACTCTTCCCACTGATTATTAAGAGGACTGTAAGCCATGTGTAACTATCCATTTTTAGTCTATTGGCTTTTCCCTGAATGCAGAATACTCTCCAATTTACACACACACACTCCTTTCAAACTTGGGGAAAAAACTGAGGTGAAGGGAGTTTGCCATTTTCCTTTTTCCTTCCTCCCCCCCCCCCCCCCCCCCCCCCCCCCCCCCCCCCCTCCCCCCCCCCCCCTTTGTCTTACTTGTCTACTTTATTCTGTTGTTTCCACTAATGAATCTTACTTTGCCCAAGTCTTATTGTCATTTTGTTGAAACTATTCAAAGTGCCTCAAGCTGCTAAACAGCTGGCAAAATACACAAACATTTAAGACTTTAGTCTGAATACTAAATCATGATTTCCAGGAGAGAACAATGTGGTCCTTTCTGATTTAATGCCTTCTTTTGAACTGTATGTCATTTTTGCTTTCAAATTAATCTGAGTGTGGAAAACAGGTTGAGTATATTTTTATTAGAAGACACTCCAAATATTTAGACAGTTATTTGAATCGTGTTTTGGCAAAATGATTATGCTTGTCAGTCTGAAAACATACAATTTCCATATTTCCCTTACATTAACTCTCTTTAACAAATAATTATTAAAATCTTAAATGCTATTTACTCTTCTTTTCCCCTCCCTCTCTGGCAGACATAGTTAAAAGAAGCCCTAATAAAATATTTGGGATACATTAAGAAACATCTGAATTGCAGTTGCAATTCTAGTGTAGTCACAAGCTTGTCATTAAAATGCATAGCACAGTGCTAGTGCAGCTGTATACAGCTTTTATTATTCAGACTGCTAAATGGATAAAACATATTTTAATTTAATGTAAACTGTGCAGCTAGAAACACGAGAATATGAGGCTTTTTTATTTCCTCAGGAGAAGCCTAGATCCTTGAGCTCGATGATAACTTCTCTTGGCCAAGGGCCAATCTAGATTTATTGCAAGAGTCCCCATGCTGCCTCTCCAGACACACATTTTGTAATACTTGAAGAAGCTGGTGGGAAAGGCGTGCTTTCAGCCTCTACCACCTCTTTTCATTAACACGTACCTGTTAATGTTTTCAGGATCTAACGCTATATTCCATAGCTAGGATAGAGGCAGCAGCACTCAGCCTGGGAGTCAGCTCTGGTACCACTGGAGCCAGCTGACAGAGATGCACTAGAGCCCAGGGCCTCACTGCTGACTTACAGAACAAAGATGTCCCAACCCTGCAGCCTTATGCACCTGCTGCACCTTTTATTAATGTCCTGAGGAGTTCACGACAGCTTAAACTCTCTCCTGCAAAGATTCCATCAATCTCCATATTGACTGAATTCTACCTGACCAGTTCATAAACAGACTCTAATACTAACTTCGTGTCTCAAGCATTAGTCTGTGTTACTAGCTGCTAAACATCCATTGTGTCTAATCACAGCCTGTGTAAACACCTCTAATTTTTATTTTGAATTTCATGTATCGGGCGAACAACAAAGCAGAAGAAATACTTCAAAGCTCACATACAAATCCTCTGGAGTAGGTTGTGGAATAACATGGAGATCCACAGATGCACACTAGAAGACCATACAGAAGTACGCTCTGAGAGACCGGCAGTCAAAGAGTTTGGCACATACCTTCCTCTTTAAGGCGGTCTTGCAGCAGAAATGCAAGAGAAGATAATAATGCGGGCTATAAAGGACAGTCAGTAGAGCCCATGAACCAGAGGAGCCATCAGTGTGAGTAAGTAAAGGATCTAGCCTTAAAAGGAAGCAAGTCCTTTGCCAGATTTCAGCCCTCTGTAAGCTAAGCAACAAGGTATTTTCCGGCCCATTGTGAGCCCTTCTATTGAGGTGGCAGTGGAGTCTCATTATCTCCGTGGGCTGTAAAAGTGCCTCTAATTAGCTAGTCACCAATGCTCTACCAGAGGGTATTTTGGAGTAGATATATTCTAATTGTCTCTGTTGGGTGTCTACAGCGATTCCATAGAAAACAACCTTCACACAGGGTATGCTCAGCTTGGAGGCATTCCTGTCTGCTCTTTCACTCATTCACAGCATTTTAAGCCTGGATGCCACATAAAGCTGAGATGGACGTGCTACGATTAAAGACAGAATAAAAATGAAATGAACCAATAGACCGAGGTTAAAAATTGGAAGTAGCAACAGCTAATTAGTTCCATAGTTGAAAAGAGAGAAGCCACAGTGCTTCTGTTCAAGAGGCTACTGCTGCTATTAGAATACGCTGCTATTCCAGCAATGTGTTTCTACATCCCTATTTTTTTTTAAATGAAAATGTACATTTTTATTATTGATTTCCAGTTGCTAAAGCTTCAGTATTTCTCAGTCTTCCTATAGCAATCTCTTGCTAGTCACCCTGACATCTACAATGCCAGAGTCACCACCTACTTCTCCCATACCACAAAAGAGGGTTCTGTAATGCAAAGTAAAAGAGAATATTCACTAGCTAGTGACAGAAAATGACGTGCGTCATAGACTCCATCCTCTTTTCCTCTAGTTAGAGGCTAAAGCAGCCATAAACATTCGATTGGCTTTTATCCCTTCCTTGTAATACTGGCGATACAGATGCTCACTCACACACACACACCCATGCTTTCATTCCCTCACTTAGATCCAAAGGGCGGAGTTCTCCTGTATCCCACACCTACAGGGTTAAGGGAATGCATACGTGTCTTACTGTAGGTATTTATGGAGAAGGACAGAAAATGGTTACTTAGAAAAGACCTTATGCTACCCTAATTTCAGAATGTGTTATATGCAAGGACCTTGGCCATAGGCTCTTGCATGTGTAGGCTAACGTCTTCAGAAATGCAAAATTCTTTTGTATGATTCGCGAATTTGGAAAAAAAAAAGTTAAGCTAAACAAAAAGTCATATATATAACACAACATCCAAGTGACTCAGATGCAAGACATTTCACTTAAAATATGTTATCATCCGCCTGCTGACAGGATTACTAGTGCATCTGAAAAGAGTTATCAGTCTCTGTCTTTTTATTTAAAGCAGACAGTGCTTCTCTTAGGTCTCTGACACCAGACCTCACCGGCCACCAGGCAAACTCTAGTCTAGGCTAGGTTGGGCTACAGCAGTTTTGGTCCTGCTACAGGTGCCCTCGCAACATGATCAATGTCACCCAACTGGCCCATAGCCAGATATTAGCCATTTGGAGCAGTATTAAGCTTTCATTCAGGTGGAGGAAATTTTACTTTACTTGGCAATCAGATTTTCTATCAATTTTCTACACAATCAGATCTCTGTGGCAAGCAAGTCTGCTTAGTCATTCCTCTGTCCTATCTCTAATTATTACTCAGATCTTTAGATAGCAGCAAAAGATCTATGAATAATGCTGTCACATTGGAGTCTCAACACACACCAGTAACCTCAGTCTTGTTTGTATTATATTCTTGGCCACATATGTCTGCTGCATGCAAGATTATGCCTATTTACAGCAGAACATTCCTGAAAGCTTTCTCATTTTCCACATGCAATTCACATCTTTTTCTCAGCTGTTTATGACAAGATTTCATCCACTTTCTTTCTTAAGTTTGAAGGTTACTGGAGTTCCTATTCACTCACATTTCACAGAGTCATGCATGACTTAAACTTTGATAGCAAATGCAAATCACAGCAACATATTTTCATGAATTTATTGCTTTTAATCAGAAATGAGACTTTCATGTCTGGAGATTTATCTAGATACTTCATCACTTAAGTAAGGACGCATCTTAATGAAAAATCACAGGGTGCTGACAACACTGGTTGAAAAGTTACTATTTTCTATGAACACAATGTTCTTCCATCCCTCCGATTCAGATGTCTAACAATAAGAATATTTTTCAAAAATAGTATCCAAAACAATGTCCAACTTCCCTTCAGCTCTGAGAAACATGTTTCAGTTGACTGAACAAATTAGTTCCTCAGTATCACATAAAGGATACAGGTAACTGAGTTTCTCTGCCTTTCACTCCTTCTAATCTTGCTGGTATGTTATTTACATTCTGTTCAATAAATAAAATCAAGATTAAAAAGTTGAGCTGCCTGAGGGCACTCTTTGCTAACAGAGATTTTCAAATGTACAACTTGTTTTTGACTTCTAATAACATCCAGAGAGATACTTTGTTTTATAAATTATCCATGCGACATGCGTGCGTAATCAGTGGAGCTCCCAAGAAATAACTACATTTTCTCTTCTGTGTACCTGCCATCTACTTTTTGATTGTTCTCTATGATCTGCATGAACACGCCACTCTAACACCATGTAACCAACTTGCTGGATTAGGACCAAGAGAGCAGGAATTCACGATGTGACCACAAAGAGAAACCTTCGAAAGAGTAAGGGTGAGAAAGTAGTGCTAAAGAATTACAGTGCTGATACACCTCACCAATGGAAAACGAGGACTAGCCCCTGGGTGCCACGCTGGGTTTCTTGGGGGGACGATATTATGTAAGGCCCCAAGCTGAGTGGGATTTGTTGCCAGACCAACAGTTGCCACTGTTTATTAGAGCCATTTTTCAGCAGCCAATGAACTGAAAATGACAAGAAAATAATCAACAGTTGTCTGAGAATATAAACCACCAGCAAGCAGTCCTTCTCAACTGCATTAAAAAAAAAAAAAAAAAAAAAAAAAGCAGCCATTAAGCTTGCTTAACACAGCTGGAACTGGAACCGGTTCTGTTTCTAAATTGCTACTGAAAGCAATGGAAAAGCCCAATTGAGAAAGAAGTAGCTGTAGTAGCCAAATTGCAAATGGCTTGGAAAGAGGGCTTTTCAGCTGACACGCTCTTCAGTGCTTTATAAGAGGAGTCAACAACCTCTGAAGATTGATATGACAAACTGTGTACTTCCTTCCCAAATTAGGAGTTAAGTGTGCAAGGAGGACCTCACCCAGAAAGCTGCCGATCAGGATTCCTGCCCAGTTTCCCACTTTGGCCCGGCTTCTGCTGCTTCTCCTAACACGTGGCAGTTCCCAACCTGCAGGCCTGTGTCAATGCTGCCTTGTGCCGTCCAAAACTTGTGCTGGTGCTGCCTTTAGTACATGTATGCCACAGATTACCACCCTCTCCCACTCTTCATGCCGTCAGTGTAAGCGGAACAGAGGAAGCATGTCTGAGAGAGGGACACGTCTAGAGAAAGCGTGTTTCAGAGTTGTCCTTGTCAGTTGCTCCCCGATAGTTAACCACAAGACTGACATTGTTTGCTTTTCGGGGCCAAACCAGCCCGTGACAATTAAATATACACGGGTGTCCTCTGTCCAAAGCTGACCAGGGTCTTACATCAGCACCAAGGCACCAAGAAAGAGATCATGAAAACCTTTTGCTCTTCTCCCTTGCTGGGAAAGGGGGTTCCCTCCTATCATTAGTCTGTCTCATTCTTCTCTTTCCTTCTCCTCCTTCCCCATTAGTGCAGTTACAATGAGAAAGCTGTAACTATAATAATGCCGCACCTAGATAAAGTGGGAAATGGCACAGGATTACTCATATTATATCTTGAAGTGTTCAAGGCTCAGGGACTGCAATGCTCATAAATAACACTTCAAACAATTCTACTAGAGGTCCTTAGCTCAATATGACATAATTGCAGTCTTGCAGGTGCACTACTTAGCCTGCAGCCATTTCAGAGAATTGTTAAAAATTAAAATAGAAAAATAACTTAAAAATTCACCAGCTCACACAAAGGTTCTTACTTAAAAATATGGCACTAAACTCTACTTTAATTCAGGTATTCCTGAGGCAAAGAAGACTCAAGATGGCTGAGATCCCATTTCCTTGCCTAAATGTACAAAAAGCAACCAAAATTTAAATTAAAAATACAGAATTATTGTAGAGGTAGGACAATTTTTTTAATAGAAAAACCTTGTTGTGATAAACACTCAATTGGACCCAAACTGAAAACAGACCAACCAAATTAGACAATCTGTATTATACAGATTCTACACTGAGGAACACAGCGATAAAGCTTTATTGAACAGGTGTAGCAGATGAAAGACAGATTTTAGAAAGTCAAATAAGCCAAGATGTGATATTTTTTAATATGTCTTTATGGACTTTTAATTAGATCAATTAGATTTGATAGTATCAAATAGTTTCTGAAAAAATACATTTTGCAAAGATGTCCAAACTACTGTTAATTCCTGAACATTTCCTAAGAAGCTCAAATAAGTATCTGAAATCCTAAATTCTTGGCCAAATTTCTCAATATAGACATAGACCACAATCAAAACCCTGAAATCAAAACACAATGAATTTTGAGGTTTTTTCTTTCAATACATCATCACCTTTCTCCTGACAAAGAGAGTTTCTTTAGAGAGATTAAAACCTGATTATTATATTTAAGTCTATAATGTCTAGTAACTGGCTTAGTTAAATGTTTGATAACAGTGAATAGTAAGGAAGCTTCTCAAGAAGAAAGAACAAAAGAAACAAGCAGCAATTAAAAGTGATCAGCCACAAGACTATCTGGAAACGTATTAATTTACCTGATTAATTTCTGATTCTGAAACCAGATGACAATCACCTGCTCTTTGGCCAGCTAAGAATCATGAAATTTTAAAAAGCATAATTCATTTAGTTCACATCTTCCTAGCAATTACCTTCTAGAACTCTTGTGATTTTCCTTTGTGACCCATGATTCAATTGTGGCTTTTAGCAGAAACTAATTGAGCTTGGTAAGGGTCAGAAGGGCTGGCCACTCCCAGCTGTAGGTAGCACCAGCCCCACATTTATTTGGGCTTGGTTTTAGTTTGGGTTTTTGCTTCTTGAGGATCCCTTCCTTTGGCTACAGACAACAGATCCCTCCAGCACCCAGAAACAAGGCTTTCCCAGCCACCTCCAGAGCCAGACTCACAACAGACGTCCCTCATCCCAGGGTACTTTAAAATACAGCAAACTCATTTTTTCCTGGCTTCAGGAAGGCCTTTCCTATTAAGTAAAATTGAGAGATCTACTTCTATTTCTACTAAATCTGTAACTGTTCTTCCCTTCTGGCTCCACACTAGCAGGGTGGGGTCACTCCCTCCATGGGCTCTTGCTGAGCTTTCCCAGCTCACACAGCACTTGTCCACCTTGACCCACAACTGCTTCCTTGCCATCCATTTCTTTGGTACCGAGTACACGAAGCAAGGTGCTATTTAAATAGTCCGCATCAGCCATCAACAAGATTTCTTATTATTCATCCAGTAGGATGAAATTGTCATACCCCACACTGGCATCTGAATATTTCCTTCAGATAATGACTGAATAGTCCTTGAAATTGTACCCATTATGCTTCCAACCCCCATTTGCCACCTGCAGTCATCATCTCTGTCCATCTGCACTCATCATGGTTGTTCATCTTTGTCAAATTTATAGCAAACAGTCTTGGAAGGAACAATGCACAAAGCAGAACTGTAAAGATGAGAAACAAAATATGGGTGGGGGTGTCTCTAACAAAAGCCAGGTGTAGAAGTTATTAATTAACTGCAGAGATATGGCATGAGCGATTCAAAGTACAATTTAAATAATTGGCACAATCCATTTGCTTGATGCATCTGAGAATTACGTGCCCTTACTTTTTCACTAAAGCACTAAATAACATAAAATTATTTAGGAAAGCATGTTCATTAAATTCTACCATACCGTGAGAAGCAGGTCTTAACCAAAGTATTTAGAATAAAATATTCATATTTCAGATGATACAGGCAGTAAATTTTGACAGCATCCAATCTCTGGGACTGCAGTATCTGTACTCAAGGCCCCAGAGAAGTAGTGTTAATTGTTTCTTTTTTAAAGCAGTGCTTAAAAGAAAGAGCTTGAATTTGATCAAATGAAACTTAATGAAGGTGATTTAGCCTATAAAGTTAATCATCACTTTGGTGTCACTGTTTCACAGGTTTTGGAGACTTTCCATTCTGAGGCAGGAATGCAAACTTCACAGACAAGGGCACATCAGTGCTTCTCCCGCTATCGCTACTACAGATAAAGGAGAAGATGTAGAGCCTGATTCACAGGCACACCGCTTTTCCCAATTGCATTATGATAAATATAATCTTCCTCTTCTTGGACTTACTTGTAGATAAGCCTCTATTCCGTGTACCTATCTGTGTACTCTCCAGGCTCCCCAGTGTGTATTTCTGTGCATTCTAGAGCACCTTAAAGGAAGAAAGGTCTATTAAAGCCCTCATCTGCTGCGCCGGGCTTTCCCCTGCGCATCAGGGCCTGATCCAAAACCCACATGAAATCGGTATGAGTGTTTCCAGTAAATGTAATATGCATTCAGTCAGGTCCCTGATGGTTCACTCTGGTCCCCAATTATTTAGCCTACTGAGGATACAAGCTTTATGAAAGCAAAACACACTATTGCAATAGGGAGAAATTATTCTCCCTGCTTTAAGCTATCTTCCTGTGGTAAATGCAGCCTGGGACTGTAGAAGCCAAAGGGACTGTCCAGAGATTTCCAAGCTGTTTCACTTTTTTCTGGCAACCAAAATAACCAGAAATTACAAGTGCTGTAACTACAATGAGAGTATCTATGTGTTTTAAAACTGCTTTCTGCATCATGTCCGAAAGTAATTTCATTATATTCATATTGCTAATGATAAACAGAAGATAAGATCTGGTACCAAGGTAGATTATTTTCTTTCTCTAGGAGAAAAGTTTTGCTCTGTGAATCCAGTTATTCAGTATCTTACACATACGTGTCCACAATAATCCTCTCCTTCAGCAAAACAGGCTAACAGGTCAGCATGAGGGATCATCAAAACCTAGTATTGTGAATTAATTAATATTATTAATTATTATTAAATAGCAATGAACAGTAACTGTTTAGGATTATGGTACAGTGACTGCACTCGGAAGATAAAAGACAACTCCAGAAAAGTGTCAGAACCTTCAATTTTACATTTAGATAGGAAACTCAGTATCATGTTCAGGCTTCCTCACGTTTTTATTCTTCTCCATGACCTATTTTCCACTTCTTTACTACCCAATAAAATTAACCTGGACAAAAATACACAGGCACTTTCATCCACCTGATCCAGTTTAAAGTTGTCTGATGTCAAGTCACAATTTTTGTGCTTTTGCTCATTCACATTCTATCAATTGCCAGCAACCATTATAAAGTGGGGTTTTTTTTGTGTATCAGAAGGCTTTTATTTGTGGAATATATAACATTTTGATCAATACCATAATTTTAAGTGTTTTAATACCATAATTTTAAGTGTTTTAAAGCCTGCTTTATGCTGTTAATGAGGTCATACAATAAAGAAATGGCAATTACAAAGAATTTCTTTAAAGCTACTTTGCTTGAAAAATAAAATGCCTGCACAAATTTGCCAGTTAAAAATCAAAACTGTAATAAACTACATGTAAGCCTTTAGTACAAATAGAATTCCTGACAGATTTATGTTCGGGATAAAAAATGTTACCTGTCAAAAACAGCTATAAAAAATTAAATATCTGCTTAATGTGAAGCTTCAAGTATTGCGAATGTAGCATTCATTATCATAAACACAGTAGTATGATCTAATTATGTATTCTGTACTAAGTTTGTCAGATAACACAATTTGAAAATGGCACAACTAAATCAAATATGTTCTACTTACCTATTGAGTGATAGCAAAATTGCACATGAAAAGGCTTCTTTACAATCATTTTTGAGATGCTGCAACTTTGCAATGGGGTTTATTTTATTTTAGGATTCTATCATCAGTTTACCATCCTATTTTAGAGATTTTTCCAACAGGAGAGTGTCTTCATATCCAAACACAAATAGATGAGTTGTTATATGAATCATCAATCTTATCACTGTTTATCTTCATCTCACACACATTGTCAAAGTATTCATCTTTTTCCACTGTCCTCTGATTTGTAATTTAGGAAAAGGCAACATAAGTCTTTACAAACTGTATGACTGAAATGGAAAAGCAAGGCAAGAACCTGAAGGTCAGTTTGCTTGGTTTCAATATCAGGATTATCAACTTCAAGGACAAAAGAACGTGGTTCGTATCATGCAACTTAGACTACATAAACAATAGCCTGTCCTGTTAAACTAAAATCAGACATAAGAAACTATAAGAAATATAAGAAATATAAGAAATTGTTTTCTCATGCACTAGAGAGGTAGAGCTGGGGCAAAATTAATTAATCTTTCAAATAACTTTTCCTCAACATCACATGAATCTCACCTCAATCAATCTAGTCTCTAAATACAGAACCCTGGGATCTAATGTAGGTCTCACTTTTGCTTTCCACTCAAACTCATATGCCATTGACTGTTTCTCTCAGTAGCAGTGGAAGAGCACAACTTCTGCTCTCTTACCCTTCAGCTAGAGTCATTTTCTCTAGAACAATCCCTCCCCTGCAATGCTCTGATATGGGCTTGCCCTCACAGCCTGCTCGAAGACATACAATGCTTGTTCATCAGGCGCATTTTTAACAGTTCTTCAGGAATCAAGTGCTACACCTATTTTCTGTGGTGGTCTAAATTTTCTACTCCCTTCGTTGCTCCCTCCTTGCAAGTAAGATTTTGATCATTCCCTTGTTCTCACGTTCCCAGCTCCTTTAATGTCAGTCTGAATGTATTCTCACAGTGTCTCTTTTTACAAATTCTGACGTCTGACCAGAGCGTCTCAATGGGATTTGCAAAACTGTGTTAACACAAGGAAATAGCCTAATTATTATCATCATCATTTCCATTCCTGTTACTGGCAAAACTGATCCTAGGGTCACAGTCCCATTCTATCTGACACATACACAAAACATCCAGCCAAAAGACCATCCCTTATTCAAAGAGCTTACCACGTGTGCACATTGAAAGACTGTAAAAATGGGTTCTGAAAAATTGGAGTGTTCTTCCTGACTTAGAGGAAGATGTCCCATTGATCGAGACATCAGCATTCAGGTTTTTTCCCAACTTAATATTCTGTATGTTTTTTAAACTTGTAAAAGCAAATTTATATCTTTTTAATGAAAAATAGGGCAAAGAGAGATCCTACTATATGCATAAAACAGCATAACATGAGGCTGCAAAGTGTCCTGGTTTCAGCTGGGGTAGAGTTAATTGTCTTCCTAGTAGCTGGTACGGTGCTCTGTTTTGAGTTCAGTATGAGAAGAATGTTGATAACACTGACGTTTTCAGTTGTTGCTCAGTAGTGTTTAGTCTAAAGTCAAGGATTTTTCAGCTTCTCATGCCCAGCCAGCGAGAAAGCTGGAGGGGCACAAGAAGTTGGGAGGGGACACAGCCAGGGCAGCTGACCCAAACTGGCCAACGGGGTATTCCAGACTGTGTGACGTCACGTCCAGTATAGGAACTGGGAAGTGGGGGCGGGGAATCGCCGCTCGGGGACTAGCTGGGTGTCGGTCAGCGGGTGGTGAGCAATTGCACTGCGCATCATTTGTACATTCCAATCCTTTTATTATTGCTGTTGTCATTTCATTAGTGTTATCATTATCATTATTAGTTTCTTCTTTTCTGTTCTATTAAACCGTTCTTATCTCAACCTACAAGTTTTACTTATTTTCCCGATTTTCTCCCCCATCCCACTGGGTGGGGGGGGAGTGAGTGAGCAGCTGTATGGTGCTTGGTTGCTGGCTGGGGTTAAACCACGACACAAAGATACATAGAAGAAAATGGAGGAAATTGAGTAGTACATAGACATTTAAAAGTTACTCACACAAACACTAATATTTACTTCCAAATCCCAATACTAACTGTCCACATGAAGATTCATGAAAGACATGGGGAGGACAATCACAGATGCCATACATACGGCACAGCTTCAGACACAGCACCTATGGATAACCTGATACGGCTGAATACCAGAATTTTCCTCACAATCAATTTATCTCATGAAATCAGAAGGCTGCCACTGCACGGCACAATTGTTTTCCAGTTGTTTAGTATAATTATTTCACAGTGAGCCCAACTCCAGAGCTTACTGAAAGCTCATGCTTGAGGACTAAGCAAATTTGACCTCAAAGTGCAGAATGAGGCATCTCCTCGCACCAAGATCCAGGTTATACCCAAGAAAATCACCTCCTTAAGGGCTCTAGTAACCCTGAATCTTGCTGGGAAGGATCTGTCCACTGCACACACCAACCAAAAACCTGGTTTTTGAAGACCTCATACAGAGTTATGCACAAAGGTCTTCTTAAAAAGGAGATGGTCTTAAAAAGGAGACAGTCTTAAAAAGGAGAGCAACAAGGTAGCATCTAGCATATCACTGTTTCCAAATGATGGTACAGCCATAGATCAGAGACAACAAAACACGGCTTAAGGATCTGAGAATGTTCCTGCTGCACTGGTTATGGGCTCCTGTGCTCTGTCAGTTAGAAGCATGCACACAAAAAAATGCCATCAATCTGAACTATTTTGGTGTGTATAAAAAATAGTCCACAGTATGTAGATTATCCATAGCTTGTCCTTTCCTAAATTCAGTTACTATAAAGGAAAAAAAAGAACTTTTTTAGATTTTTTAAGAGGTTTGGTGACTCCATCCCTTGGCATGTCTCCATTTTCTGCTCAGAATGTTAACATGGGTGGCACAATTCAAGAATGCTTAACGTTTGTCTGGCATTTGGGGACATCTGGCAAGCTGGTTTGAGCTACTGCACTGCTGTGTGTCTGGAAATCTTGGATATTTCTACTCAATGAAACAGATCAGGTGCCAAGCAGTTGCAGAATAAATCTGAGTGTTCAAAAAGCACTAAATATGACTCCTCTTAAAAGCACTGGGCTTATTATGTAGGGCATCCTGGTGTACATCATTCTATGTAAAAGAAAAAAAGATTTTAAAAGCTATGTTGCAAATGTTCAGCTGTAAAAATGGAAGGAAGGAATGCTGAATAAATATCCTGTTCAGGTGAGCATGAAACACTTTAGAATTATGTCGTGGTTTAACCCCAGCTGGCAACCAAGCACTACGCAGCCGCTCACTCATCTCCCTCACACTGGGATGGGGGAGAGAATCAAAAGGGTCAAAGTGAGAAAACTCGTGGGCTGAGATAAAGACACCTTAATAGGTAAAGCAAAGGCCGCACACGCAAAACAACGAATTCGTTCACCACTTCCCATGGGCAGGCAGGTGTTCAGCCATCTCCAGGACAGCAGGGCTCCAGCACGTGTTAATGGTTACTTCAGAAGACAAATGCCGTCACTCTGAACGTCCCCCCTTCCTTCTTCTTCCCCCAGCTTTATGTGCTGAGCATGACGTCATACGGTCTGGAATATCCCTTGGGTCAGTGGGGGTCAGCTGTCCCGGCTGTGTCCCCCACAACTTCTTGTGGCCCCCCAGCCTGCTCGCTGGTGGGGTGGGGTGAGAAGCAGAAAAGGCCTTGACTCTGTGTGAGCACTGCTCAGCAGTAACAAAAACATCCCTGTGTCACCAAGACTGTTTTCAGCACAAATCCAAAACATAGCCCTATACTAGCTACTGTGAAGGAAATTAGCTCTATCCCAGCCGAAACCAGCACAACTTATCTGTAAGATAATTATAATTTTAGATTTTTTTTCCTGTTTTTAGCAAATGCTAGTTTTTGAAAGAAATTATTAGGGAATTAATTAAAAAATATTTTAGGGATTTCTTACAGTATTTAGTAATTAATACTAAGACCACTACAAAAACTGAAAAGGGAGCACTAAGCACTGTGGAGCCTTGAATCTGTTCATGTGCACCTGAACAGTATGTTCACATGCTTATGATCAGATTGTTCGTCTTCACATGTTCATAATGAAGCAGTTCTTTTGAGATTAAGAGTCCCCTTACAACAGCATTAGTTTACTTTAGTGGAGGACAGCAGGTTCTGCCTTCACTTGGTAACTTCTGAGTTGTTCAACTCAACTGATTATTAATTTTAATGTAGTCTTCATTCAAAGGACTTTTTTTTTTTTTTTTGCTATAGACACCATTCATCTACTTTGAAATATAAGATTAAAGTCTTCAGCTGATTAGAATCAGCTGTATCTGGATGCTTTTGTATAGTCACAAAGGAAGAAACAGAAATCACAATTTTATGTTTTCACATAGAACTCACAGTACTCCTCTTATAGGTACCCCTTTCTTATTTATGGTTCCACTTTAGCTGATTTTTTTTGTATTGCGGTTTTTTACATTTCTTTGACTTCCAATGTTGCATAATGCGAGCCTTTAACTATCCTGATTTTTACATTTTGTCTCACCTTTATTTATTTTACTTGATTTCTTCAATATGAGCAAAGTACAAGTGACAAATAATTCTTGTACAGCACAATCCATTCTAAAATTATGACATTAATAAAACAAACCTAGGTATAGCTATATATAAGATACAGGCCACAAGCACCTGTGAGTACCTACTGCGTGCAACATGCAGTAATACAAGTCCTCTTCCGTTCAAAGGAAATGCTGGGCCTAAACATCTTCAGCAAATAAGCACTCAAATTTAACCTTAATAATACAAAGCAAGGGACTAATTTTTTTCCCCTCAACATTCAGCCTGCCATGATATTGTTCAAAATAGGTGAAGAATTTTAAAAACTTCAAAAATATTGAAAAAAAAAGAAACTCTGTTCATAATGTTGCAGCTAAATCATGAATTGAAATCATTCCATTATTAACACCACACAGTTGGGGCTTACAGGGGAAATAATGGCACACTATGAATTAAGAGTTGCAATAGTACAATTCTTGATTCCTAATACTTAGAATTTTCCCTATGGTGAGTATAGTAAGAATAGTAATAATACTGTGCAATAACAGTAATTTATCTAATTAGTTCATTAAAATGATGATGGCTATTATTACTACAGGTCATAAATTAAGACACCAAAATATTGTACAAGATGTTCTCTGAACATAAATAGAGATGAAATATGTTTTCCTCTGCACAATGGACAAGACAGCAGATGTTTCCTTGGTTAAAAAAAGAGAGGGATGATTATCTAAAGATGCAAATGAAGTTTCTTTCACTAACCACTGTGAAGGTTGAATATCGATAACATTAAAATAATTTTTCTTCAGATGGAATGACAACAGTCACGGGCCACTGCAGACCAGGGAAAGCTTTTCATTCTCAAGACCTATAACCTGGCAACACTTCCCCTGCCCTATTCTTCTTCCCTTGTCCCCTTCCCCATAAGAAACTTCCGTATATAATGCTATATTTATCACTAAAATTTTAATAGTATGCTTGCTTTCTTTCTCTAATATATTTACGGTGTTTCATGTATGAGCTTTTGGATATACATTTGTATGCATTAACTATCTATGTGAAATGTCATATATGATAATAAACATGTATCTTGGTATGTGGAGGTGAAAACCTTGGGAAAAGTTGCAGAAACATATGATAAATCAATTATTTATGCCCTTTTTATTGCCTCACTGGCCAGATAATTCTGTGTTCCCTGGAGCTTTAGTCTAACATTCCAATCCAGTGAGCAGATTACAGCATCCATCATTTACTTGAAATCAACATGCCAAATAAATATTTCTTCCATCTGTCTCTAATGTGAAATGTCACCTCTTTTCTACAAGCACTGGTAAAATTCAGTCTTAAAAGAGCTCCAGGTTTGCCTGCTATAAAAGCTTTGGAGTCTAACAGCACCTAGGCCAAGGAAAATGATGCCATCGAGACAGGACATTCCAGTGCCCTGCTCATATCGACTCCAAGCCTTGGAAGACACCAAATCATCTACCTTGAATACAGGTAAATCACATGGAAAATATTTTATCAGAAATACATATCACTACAGTCCACCTTTTCTTGGTTTTCCTAGGAAAATGCACTAGATGCTGTGCCACTACGCGAAGCCCTCCATGGAGGTCAGCCTTATGTACCCTAAATATTGCCTTGCTCTCTACACCCCAGATCCTGCCAGAAAACGACATCCTGCAGGGAACAGCAAGACAGAGAGAAGAGCAAAGTGGACGCTCTAGAGAGATTTTTCCAAATGAAAGAACTTGCAGAAATCACAGACAAAAGGAAGGTCACATAAAATAAAAAATACTGCAAAAGCTTTTGGGTTAGTAGCATCTCTGGCTGACCCGAGTTAGGTAACCAGTTTCACCTGTTTACAAAAGTTATTTAGCACTGGCATAGACAGTCTGATCCTTTCATAAACAAATACTCTCTATACAGAAAAGAAGTTTACTATATCCTGAGCTGCATCCTTCACATATTACTACTGGTATACTAAGCTGTCAAAAATAGGGGTTATATTCATAGACAGACAAATGCCATGTGCCCACCTCCCTCCTAGAAGCAGCGTTTCTGTAACATTGCTACTTCTTTACGCAGCATCCCAGATCTATGCTTTTGTGAAGCTCATGTTTTAAATTCACTTACTTCGTATTTTCCTACCCCAACAATTTAGGTTAATGCCAGTTGATATAGACATGAGTGAACCTGAAATATGACCAAACTGTAGTATCTGAATATCCAAAAAAGAATATGATGAAAAAGCATCATCTAAAAACATGTAAGGAATTACAATGATAAGGTTACATTTCAGCTGGGAAATGGCATCTGATTTTGCTTTCAAATATAAATCCAGAGAAGTCACAAAACAGGTATCTCTCAAAGTATGCTAATTAGTCAGAATCTGTGGATGCTTCCTAGGCAGGGATTTATTTTTGTTTAATGTGCAACTTCAGTGGGGGTCTTAAGTTAAAAAAAGAAGGTTATCTTCTGTGCAATTTAAAGGAAATCATGAATAATTCAATTTTAAGGAAGGAAGCATAGGAACAATTGATTCAATCTTTCCTTTTCACTGTATTATTTATGCTGGCCTTTCTTTTCGTAAGAGGTAAGCTCCTCTTTCTTTAAAGAACTAATACTTCTAGAACAATTGTTTTTAATTACAAAATCTCAAAACATTTTCCAAGCACTGAGTCTCATTTTGTGAAATTAGCTTGAGGAAAAAAGAGGAAAAGACAAAAAAATGCATAAAATTTGAATAACATTCTACAGCAATTTTTGCAAAAGTGTTACAGACTATTAGCAATTTTTTCCTATGAACTGTTCTATTTACAATAAGAACAATGTTAGTCTATTGAAGGATCTAAAGAAAAACAGGGGAAAAAAATCCCAATCTCTTAAAACCAACAGAATGTTTAAAAAAAGTGTTCTACTGGATGGCACCATTTTCCTTGGCCTTCCCCTGCTCAGAGCCTGGGTCCTGTTAGAAAGGTAAACTGAGACAAAGGCAAATGTTTTCTTCAACAATTCGTAATGGTTTCTCACTCTCCTTTTTATTTTTCTTAATGAACCAACTAAGGTTCATGCTCCATTCTATAGTACACTATAGTATTATAGCTTCTTTAGGACCTGATTCTGCTTTTGCTTTCCTTTTGTTTTCCTTAATTTGCCACTGCCAATTTACTGCTCCTTATATTCAGTGTTGTAAAAGAGATATGGGTCTCACTGGTCCTATAAATGTTTCTGATACACTCCTGCTGAAAGACATGGTTCTTCCTTTCAAAGAAACGAAATAACTCCAAGTGATAAAACAAACTCTCCCCCTCCCTCCAAATTATGAGCAAGCTTTTAAAGGTCTTAAGATCTTGTTTCCAAAATGGTGGCTTTGGTATTCATTCTCTTATTTTGCCGCTTTTTTTTTTTTTTTTTTTTTTTTATGTGTCAAGGTTCATGTTTTCAACTTTTCTCTGGAACAATGAGAAGCAAAAAAATGCATTTAAAAAAATCAAAGCTGGCTCCTGTAAAACCATATCAGCCTGTCAGCTGGAGCGTTATAAATAATACCAAATACTGCAAGGAAATAGAAACTAGAGAAATAAGAGAAATAATTGTGAGAGAACATTAAAGACAAACTGCCTTAGAGGAGACAAATTTTGTCAGAGAAATCCAGAAGTAGAAGATGACCAACCTGCCTCTTCCTCTTTTCTCACATCCTGCACTTGTGTCTTCATGGTTATTCCTGGGATTTGCATGGTGGTGAGCATGACTGGTAAGCACAGAACAAAAATCACAGATCCCATTTTTAACTCTGGCATTTTCTGTCTGCTTCTGCCAAAAGTACTATTACTAAAATACAGGTTAGGCACTTATGAGGTCTAAAAATATTACCAAAAAATTCCTGTCTTCACTTGGAGAACTTTTACCTCCTTGGCACTTAAGAGGTCTCTCATACTTAAAAAAAGCTCACTGAAAGCTTATGCATAAATATACTTTGCTTATGACTTCATTGGTAAAGTGCCCTCACCTATCTTATGGAGACAATGGAATATTAGAGAAACAAATAGCAAGAACTTCTTAGAACACCTTGTGCTGCTTTTGGCTGGGATAGAGTTAATTTTCTTCATAGTACCTAGCATGGGTCTGTGTTCTGGATTTGCGCAGAAAACAGTGTTGGTAACATAGGAGTGTTTTTGTTATTGCTGAGCAGTGCTCACACAGAGTCAAGGGCTTTTCTGCTTCTCACCCCACCCCACCAGCGAGCAGGCTGGGGGGCCACAAGAAGTTGTGGGGGACACAGCCGGGACAGCTGACCCCCACTGACCCAAGGGATATTCCAGACCATATGACGTCATGCTCAGCATAGAAAGCTGGGGGAAAGAAGGAGGAAGGGGGATGACATTCAGAGTTACGGCGTTTCTCTTCCCAAGTAATTGTTACATGTGCTGGAGCCCTGCTGTCCTGGAGATGGCTGAACACCTGCCTGCCGATGGGAAGCAGTGAATGAATTCCTTGGTTTGCTTTGCTTGTGCATATGGCTTTTGCTTTACCGATTAAACTGTCTTTATCTCAACCCACGAGTTTTCTCACTTTCACACTTCCGATTCTCTCCCCCATCCCACCGAGGGCGGGGAGTCAGCAAGTGGCTGAGTGGGGCTTAGTTGCCGGCTGGGGTTAAACCACGGCACAACTTCAACATAATGATTTCTTCTATAAGGTATACATATACATCACTGGCTTACGTTTGTAGGTGTCAGTCATGACACCAAACACAGAAGTCTAATTTAGATACTGTTTCCAAACTAGCATGGCATACATGTGGTATGTTTGTTGTTGTGAAATCTACTTCTTGCCTTCTTAGAAACATCACCAGCAAGTTTCCCTTTTGTCCATCTTGTTGCTGCAGCAGTCCAGATGTTTGCCTTTGTCCCACTCCAGTCAGAAAAATCACGAAACATTTTCTCATTTCCTTGTGGGCAGAATTGTGTAAGCACAGCTGGTACAAACCACTGACTAAGAATCTGTCTGGTACCAGATGGAAAGGAAAGAATAACTGCAGTGCTACATTTCAATGACTGCCAGTCACATTTTTGTTGCATCTTTGAACGAGGAGCTGAAAAACACAATTCTGAACGCATCTGGATCATCTGCATCACTTGAGATGACCTGATGTGGGCCTGTGTCATCACAGCTACATTACACTCCTGCTGGTCAGCTAGACCATCCTCTCTTCTGTCCAATACAGGGGATAAACCAATATTGCCTTCATTCAGGATTTTGAAGTGAATAATGAACTTGAACCCCTATGCTAAGAAATTCCCGTGAAGCCTGATTTTTAAAATGTAGGTGCTCAGCAGTTTCTAAAAATCTAGGCCTCTTGGAGGGTACTCAAGAGAGGTACTTCTGAGTATGAGGCAGTTCAAGTCAACGGTCAGACTTTAAGATCTTATCCCTCATTTGCAATACTAGTGTGGCGAGAAATCTTCATACTCTGCTGCTGGAGCTGCAGGGATCCTCAAGACGGGATTATCAGAGGCTAATGCACCGTGAGCGCAGACATCCACTGGGGCTTCATCGCCGTGCGAGCTTCCTCTGCAGGGAACAGCCAAGTATATTCCATTGCATTCACTAACCTATTAGGCCCAGGTACTACATTCGAGAAAAGTCTTCATTAGTATATTTTCAGGGGGAAACAGATCTTCCTTTCAAGTCTACCTGTTCCTAAAACTTACTCTCTCTGCTACAGGTATAACTCTCCTTTTTTGATTTCCATGGGGCTCAGCACATGCTCAGACCGAGAAAAAGCACATCTATGCTGAGGTCTACTTTTTTTGCCTAGTGACACTCAAGTATGTGCTTAGGTTAAGTTCCAATGTTTGACTGTCAGAATTCATTCTATTAAAGAATACTGAGTAGAAATTGCAGAGCCGTGTCATTAACAGATGATAATTTAATAAAGTGAAACATTTTTGCATAGGAAAACAGTAAAAAATCAGCATTTTTTCTGGCGTAAAACCGAAACATGAGTCATCCCTCCTGCACTAGAAACAAATAAAACAATTAAAAGGGAAAACAGCTTTGCTTCTGGGAGAAATTATGACTTTCTCTTAATCAAATTCATGAATTTTAATCAGCAAGTGCCTTAATGTGTGAAGGGAAAATGGCAATTTTCAGAGCTCTTCTCCCTGGAAGGATATTACATTATATCTTTTCCATTCTGAATGTCCCAGACATATTTTACAAGTGCCTACAGATACTGTAAAGGTGGGATTGAATTCTGTATTTAAATTGCAACCCATCTCCAGTTTCAGGTCATTGAGATACAAAAGGTCATGATATTTGCCTTTCATTTTTCTTCTCTCAGAATACTAAAACTTGAGACTATAAAGAATGCTGTATGAAATATAATTTCTTGCCAATTGCATGAAGAATATACAGTGATTAAGTAAGTAGTTTGACCTGAGTTGTTTAATCCTATTCACCTAGGATCACCTTGAAAAATTTGGCTTCTCAATGCAAGTATGAATATTTTAAAGAATACAGGAAAAGATTCAAGGTGAAAAAAGGCCACAAAAGATTAAAATCTGGTTCATCTTTAGGTCAAAAACATTGTCTCTCAATAAAAACAATGGAAAAAAATGTGTGAGTGAGTTTTCTTTTACATTCAGAATAGACTACGTTATTTTCAGTGTGGGACCTGAAAATATAACATCTGATAAACAAGGAGCTAGGCTAGAGATGGACTCTCTCCTCCCACCCCCAAAATCTTGCAGTCAAGCTTTGGAATAAAGCTTCCAATCTTATTTACACACAATCCCTTTTTACTGTTCTACTTGTGAAGAAATGAGACAAAGTCAGTAAATCTTGCATGTACTTTAAGGCCACTTAACACTTCCAGATGGATGTGAAGAGGTCACAGTGCAAATGACAGTCAGAGCCAGCATTTCTACTGAAATTATTAGATTCACCGATTTTTAGGAACTGAAATGGACCATTATCATCATCCAGTTTGACCTCCTGCATATTGACAACCATAGGTTTTTACCAATTTATTCCTGAAGTGAGCCCATAATGTCTACTCCAGCTGTCTTATATCTTTTGAAATATGCCCATTTTGATTTTGAGACATTAAGTAATGGATATTCTGTCTCATTTCTCAGTAAATTTTCGATCGGTTAAATCAATCTCACTATTAAAACATAACGCCTCAGTTCTAGGACAACATCAAGTCCCACATTTTTCATGTAGTCTAAATACATTGTCACAGCTTTGCACATCACTTTTGCCAAGCACGTATTTATGTATCAAAGCGAAGGCTGTCTTTTAGCATCTCACAGTAGGGACTCCACAGACTCAAATTAGTCCATAAAAGTTACTATAACAGAAAGTAGAAGTACAGTTACTGCGTAACTAACTGCTCAGCAGCCAGGCTCAGGAATACAAGTCTGAGGGCCAAAGTGCTCGGGGGACAGCGTGCCTCATGCGCTAGTCACTTTCTTTTCCTTTGGTAGTTTCAGGGGCTCACGGCTTATCTTGAGGCTTCATTATATGGAGCAATATACAGATACACCCACAAAAGTATGGGCCTGTCTCAATGTAGAGGCACTAACTGCTTAGCTCTAGCTTACCTCCCACCAGACCCCCAGTGACCCGCACTAGCTCTCTGCTGGAGATGACCAGCTCCAGTGCTGGAAGATGTCACAACCTCAAAAAACAGAACACATGAAAGCATGCCCTTCCACCTTTCCTGGGAAAATTTCACACGCTGCTTTGTATCACTCTCTTAACACTTCTACACATGCATATGTTCGCAGCAGTTACGACCCAAAAAGCCGCTCGGACTTGTGACGCTTGCTCCCTTTCCCCCCATACCTCATCGCCTCAGGTGTGCTGGCAGGTCACGAGGCAGTGACTGAGCTGGTTGAGCTTCCCTCCTTTTCCTCTTTCTTCTTTAACTAGAAGAGCACCTCAGGGAGGTCAGGGAACAGCCCCAGGAGTCAGGGAGAGAGGGTGAGGCCGCTGGGAAGAGGGAAGGGGCTCTTTGTGCCCAGCACTGGTGCACAGCGAGCACCCGCCGTGCGCAGGGGCCGGGGCGCTGACCCCGTCCCTCTGGCAGCGCTGCCCCGGCAGCAGCCCTGCGGGGTGGGCGAGACTCACCACAGCTCACTTACAGGTACGCACGGAGACAAACTAACTGCAACAGGAGTGTGACGTGCTCTTGTAGCCTGCCGTATTTGTGGAGCCAAATCGATACCGAGCCCAGAGCGAGCAGTCACGAAATAATGTCATAACCCACCGATTCCATTATCAACCTCCTGATTACCCTTTGAGGAGCACATTCGAGATAGCGTTCACCAGAGGGTAAGGGCTTTCTATTTACACAGCTGTGGATCTCCAAAGATAACTGATTTTTTAAAAATCTGCTCCTTTTGAAGAGATAAAGTATTCAGCAGGTTGATAGAGCTTTCAGCTGCAACTCTCTCGCTTCCTCACTCTTAAGTCTAATAGCTCATCAAGATGCAGCTTGCCAAATCTGCTTCTTTTACTCCTCCCCCATAATTTCCATTGTCCTCTTCACATCCGGGGTTTTAAAGAATTTCTGCTTATGGGGTTTATGGGCAAGACACTCATATGTCTGCTGATGCTGCATCACATTACTGACTTTTAATTTTGAATCGGTATCTTCTCACTTTTAAATACACGATGGATCTTTACTAGCTATTTGTTTTGTAAAACTGAAATTTGGTTTTGTGCTGTGACTGCTAACTTAAGGCCCCCAACTGATGCTAAACCACTTCATTCTCTTCTCATAAACGCCACCTACAAATATCTATTTAACTTCCCTGAATATATTATCTCACTGTATTGTACATTCTTGATCTTACTCTTACGCAGAAGTCACAATTTGTTACCATTAAAATCTTGTTACAGAGGATTATTCTCACTTTGTTGTTGAAATTTAGCTTCTATGCTAGAAAACAGGGAAGAACGGACAGAAAGCGAGAGTGTGATGGACTTATTTTCCAGGATGCTTGTCTGCATTCATGCTAAGGGTATTAGATGGATTTACTTCCTCAAAGAGCAGTTAGAAGGGAGCCAAAGATAAAAGGAAGATTAGTTTGACACTGAAGGACAGGGAATCTTTTTTTTTTTACACAGTATTTAGGAAAAAAGAGAAAAATATAAAACCTAGCTTATGCCAAACCTTCCTCCCACTCTTGGCTCCACCGTAGGTTATATATGAACGTTAGATTTTTAAGTAATTTATTATTGAAAAAAAAGACTTAATTTGTTTTCTGTTAAAGACATAGAAAACATAAATAACTCTCAGTTCTTTCACTTTGAAGTGTCAGGTGTCACTTTTCAGTGCACAGTTTATTAGCCTTAAAAGTCTTTTTCTTCTTTTGCTTTGTGCTACTGCTGTTTTTATCAGGTGTCACATTTATGGAAATCTTAACTAACATTTCAGAGTGCCCTGTTTATACCACAGATGGTGTATTTTTAATTTTCATATTTATTTTTATTTACTTTTTTCTCTTTTCTGACTTAGAAATTTACTGAGCTCTCTCACACCTCATACCCAGGGGAAGTAAGAAGACTGAGTAGGGCGCATAAGAAGCAGTAGCCGATTTTATAGCTGTTAAATGTGAAATATCCTATTTATAACAGAGGAATTAGAGCCTGTGGCCCCCATAAAAATGCTCAAAGTCTGATAAGGAGATGCCTTTAGTTGGGGGCAAGAGTAACTTCTTCACAAATCATCCTACTAAATTGAACAGGAACTCCTGTGGAACAACAGAGTGTAAAAGAATTATATATGTCAAAGGATAGCAGCAAGAAGGACACATTATCTCCTTTTTTCCAGAGTGGAAACTCAAAAAGGAAGCAGCCAATTCAGCAAAGTTTGATCCAGCAAAGATGCTTCAATTTTAACTATAATCTTAACATTCACCAGGAAAATATTTAAATACTTAAACATTTTTTAACATAAATTAATCACTGGAGTTAAACACACATTTAGACAAATCAAGGTCTAGATGCCTGATGTATGACAAAATAGGAAGTTTCTAGTAGAACTGGGATTTTACTATAGTTTTCCTGAACATCAGTCTAATGCATTCAGAATGTGACCCATCCTCTCTCTATCTAACATATCTCAGGAAGGCATCAAATATTGTATCTTTTTTTCTTGTAGGTATGAAAACACTCACAAGGTATGAAAACGGTCCTGGCCTCTCTGTAGCCAGGCACATCTAGAGGAAGCTGATACCAAATACTAGCGCTAAATTATCGGCCACTGGCACTTTGGCACCTTCCCTGCTCTGCCTACCGAGAGCATCTTATGCAGCGGGTATTTTAGGCTTTCGGAAAAAATGATGAGAGACATAAAGGCTGCAATACAAAGCTAGAGCAGTAAGGAACTGTGAAGGAAGGAAGCAAGCAGAATAAAAGCATGTGAAGTATAAAAACAATTCAAAGAACTGAGCTAAAACAGGAGCTAACAAGAGAAATTCTATTCAGCCCAAAGAAAGTGAAATAAAGTCTAAGATAGAAATGTTGTCATCAGCACCCATGGCCCTGAGTGGGAAGGCAGGCAAACTATCAAGGAAAAACAGAGATGCTGAAGGCAAAGGTTTTCATGAACAAAAGTGATTTTGTACAGACCTCCATTTCCATACACCCCAATTACAGACCCCAAGTCTGTGCTCAGGGCAGATAGCACAGGACAGATAGCCACTTCTAAAAATCCTGACTCAATATGATATACTTTTGTAACATTCATGATGTTAACTGTATGTTACACATTGAGTATATATTATCTATATACACCTTAGCAATTTTGCCACTGTAATAACGTTGTTTCTGCTTCTGATTGCAGAAGTGTTGACAGCAGACCTGTATTATGGCAGAAAAACTGCGAAGCTCTAGAGAATCTACTGTGCCTATATTTACACATCAACTCAGGAAGGATATCTTCCGTATTACACAGTTAACTTTGCAGCTATTTCCATTTTCCCCCTATGGCTTCAAAGAAGTCAATAAGCAATTGATAAATCTTCTGTCACCCTGGGCAATTAATAGGAGTTACACAGCATTGGCTGCATCAATTTTTGTGTATGTGAAAAGCAAAAAATTGATTTCACAAACTTACTGGTGCTTATTGATTTAGTGCCTGTCCCCAGGCCATTCCCATTTAACGCTTTTGTGCGGTCATTGAAAAAAATTTCAAGACTGTCAAATAAAATCTGTTTCTTCAGAGCTTTATCTGTTACATTATTTTGCAAGTATTTTTAGCCTCAGCAATATGTTTTCAGGCTGAGCTTCAGGCCTGTAAGATTTTCATCATCTAGAAAGTAAGCATAAACAAACCGACCCAACCAACCATTAAGTGGAGGTGTTTCAAAGGTTCAGTGTCCTTTTAAGAAAGCAAAAATTCCACCTACAAAAATCCATACTGAGACTTCACAGGCTGAAGATGGGTTTACAGACAAATCAAAGTACTTGTGTATCTAACCATCCAATTTGCATCTGCATGCATCTGATTGGCAGCTGAATACCGTGAACATCCATAAAAATTGTTAGTCCGACTAGCCAGATTTGTTCCCAGAACTGAGCTACTAGAAGAGGATCACAAAGAAAAATGCAACAGAAGTAAACTGAATGTACAAAAGAAGAGCAGCCTTTTGGGAAATTTGTCCTCTTGCACCTGTAGCTCACAGCTCATCGCCCACATTTGTGAAGACACAATAGGCAGAACAGCAAGGGAAAACTACTTTTCTATTTTTTATTTTTAGATATTAACCCAATTTTTTTAAAAAATAACATTGAAGGGGAAGTCATTCAATTTTGAACCCTCTTTAGTCTTATCCTGTTTCAGGCCTTACGGATGACAGTGCCAGTTTGATCTAGTTTTCAGCACAGTGATACTATGTGTACCCTTTCATTTCTTCCTTTCTTTCCTATAGAGGCTACTTCCTAGAATCTGCTGTCAGGACCAACAACAAACACTCCCGATGCTCATGAGCTTGCTGCAAGGAGCAGCTAAAATGAGATTTAGACATTCTAAATGAGATACCAATCATCCTCCTTTGCAAAGGGATGACTTACCCCCTGCTCTTCAAACACTGAAGTAAATTGACTTTTTTTCAACAACATTTTTATTGTAAGGAAATACAGTTCATTTCTACAGGATGTATGGATGTAAGTCGTGTGCTGAGCTGTGAAGAGAGTCTGGATGAGAGACCATGGGGTTCTTACCTATTCTGAAAACTCAGTATACTATCTTTTGGAGTAATTCTGCATTGGCACTTCAAAACCTCAAGTCAAAAATCTAAGTGACAGTTTGCTTCTACGGGAGTGAAGCATATGCGCATCATCTGATATACACAAAAGAATAAGGTAAGAATATGTCTGCAGTCACAGTTCATATAGAAAGCGTGATAACCTAAGAACAGCAAAGATGATCCCTTTATACTCTAATGCCAGCCTCAGATAAATCTAAAGGTGCTTTAGGGCCTCTGGATGTGTAAAGCATGACTTGCGCGACCTTCCTCCACCCCCAAGCCATCACACCTTTGCTCTCTGCATAAGATACCGGTCTCTGCTAAGAAGTCTTCATTGGGTCTGAATGCACATCAGGCCATGCAGTCTCCAAAAACCCACTTGGTACAGCATCTGTCTAGGTTTTAAACTATCTGCACTCAGGATCTTCTGGAAAACAAAAAAGTAACAGCTTTGCAACAGAATCTTTTTTTAGTGCCTGTATAATGCAATGAGATCCTCTGAAAGATGAAGTAAAAACTAGTAATACTGTTATTCACAAAGACATGGTAAGCACTGAGGTAAACTTTGATATGTGAATTACAGTAAAAGAAATCAGAAATAATGCAAAACCAATTTCCAATTGTGTAACTGATATCAGAAACACCAAGTGCATATATCAAAATACTGTGAGAGAATGATAAAAGTAATTTTTAATAAGAACTAACAAACTGAAATGTAACAGGATGACTTGTCAGTTTGATATTCACCAAGTCAATGATCCCATATCTGAGTAACGACGACTAATTATTTAAGCAATGTTGCTGTGGTGACAGTGTCAATTCCATAAAATGTTTCCATTTTTCATTGACAGAATAAAGGATCCCTATGTATTCTAGTAATGACTGCCCTTGAACACTGGAAAAATGTTCTCTGAAGTACTTTTAAAGGAACAATAAATAAATAAATAAATAAATAGTTATTCTTTCCTTATTTTGTTTAACAGTTGCACTTTAATACCCACTAAGTATTTTATAAAATAATATTTAACTGCTTTTAAAAAACTTATTAAAAAACATTGACTTGCTACTAGACAGATGGTTTTTCTTTTATTACAATGAGAACATAAATGACCATGAAAATATAACAGAAACAGAGATTTTACAATTACAGACATAAACAAAAGAATAGATACTAAAAAAGTTGAAAACCATGACAATTGTATTTTCAAGTTTATACAGAGATGAAGAAGCTTTTTTCTTCCCTAAGTTGCTTTGATATCTTTACGAATACAATTACTACTTCGATATAGTTCCTTTGTCCGTAGCTGTCCTTGGTCTGTAATTTACCATTCTTACACTTTATTGTGAATATATGACTTCTATTAGTTTATAAATGTATAATTTTCATAACATTACGAATGAAAGCTCCATAGAATTCTGTTTCACTTACATCAAGTTAAGAATTTGCAAGGGCCTATTTTACTCTAATAAAGAATTATAATCTCTTTATTTCATGGTCATGTGTGATAATCATACTGAAAAACACAAAAACATAAAGCTGTTACTTTTCTATGTCTTCTCAAACATGGTCACACTACAAGCACCAGGATATAAAAAGGACATAAGCTTTTCAAACATAAAGGTACATTAGGTATCAAATTAAAACAGGGAGTTATGTAGAAGGTAGCTAGTATCTGGGAGGCAGCTCCTTCTCTCATCCCATTGCAGGATTAAATAAAGTTTATAAAGTAATATATTAACTAATCACCTTTACTCTGTCAACAACCTCACTCCTACCAAATTCTGAGCTGTGAGGAAATAGCACCAATTCATTTCAAATCATCAGACTACATACAATAGGAAAATAGTATTTTACTGCCATATATTGTAATTTATAACCCACTAAAGGTCTAATGCCAAGCCTCATATCAGGTACCACTTCACTGATATAAACTACAAGTTCCTTGGCTTTTGGCACGTGAATGCAGAGTTGAGAAAGGACATGAGAACATGCAGTTCTTATCTGTCACTTCCAAACCTTTTATGTCACCCAGCCCACATCATCTATATTCCAAGCCAGCAGCCACTGATGCACCCATGTCACGAGTGACTGATGCGGCACTAGTTACCTGACATCAAAAGCAACTACACAGGGATGGGAGATGTTGAAGATGCCATCAGATCACATTCATTATAGCCAACAGAAACAATTAGGCTGCTACGTGATGAGTGAGTCACCCTGGAAAACAAAGATGCTACTCACTGTCACGTAACGCAGCTGTGGATATTGGTCTGCACAGAAAGCAGCTAGATCACTCTAAAATTTCCATTGTTGGAACATTCTGTCTTCCAGTGCAATTTCAATTTTATGCCTGCAATTCTTAACTTTTGGACTTTTCTTGCCACTTCACAACAGATCAACAGAGAGCTGGTAAAAAAAAGCCTTTTAATACCAATGTGGTCATAGATTGGATTTGTGCCAGACGGGAGAGATTTACTGGTACGTATCTGCTCAAATCAACCATCAGGAGGTCAAAGCCCTAATTTCTGAAGTTTAGAGAAAAAATTCTCAAAAACTTAACAAAACAAAACACCCAAATGCTTTCAAATTGCATCCCTACAGTAACGATTGAAATAGAAACACCTGTTCGAATATTCCTCTTTGTTTTGCTCTGTATTGACTGAAATGATTGAGAGATGCAGAACGGGAAGGAAGCAAACATCATTAAAAGCTGCACAACAAAACTTCTGATCACTTTCCCAGGAAAAAAGGTTTAAGTCTTTTTGAAATAAACAAAATCTTGACCATTCCTAAAATCAGAACACAATCTGGAACAGGACCATCAGGTTATGGCTTCAGCAGACATGAACTGGCATCCTCGTCTTGAGGGAAAGAAAATTAACATCAGGCTGTATTGTATCAGCTTGAATTTACAAAACCTGAAAATAATCATTTGGTGTGTTTAGGGGCCACACACTTCAGAGCTATTTAACACTGAAAAAAAGTGCTTTGCAGGGATATTATGACTAAGCCCAAGCCCTTGGTGGCATTTAAAGCCCTTGCTCCCATTGAAATGAAACTCCTCAGTGCCATTTCCAAAAGTGATTAAAATGTTCAAGAAACAGTCAGATAATTGGAAAATAATTACATGCTAAAACTCTACTAAGAACAAAGAAAAAGTATGCTACACCTATCATGTAATTCATTCACAGTACAAAAGAAATTACATTTTAATGGTATTACAAATATTACATTTATTCAGTGTGTATGATTTATTATTAAAACAGTAAAATGAAATATTCTGTTTAATCAAATGTATTCAAAGTAACTTCCTTGGTTGAAAATGCAAACCCCAATTTTCTTTTTAGCTCTCCATGGAGATTCTCCTACAGACACGGACTGCGCCCATGCTCTGTGGTGAGCGCCGCACATTCTGCATGGTGCCATTTCCCCCTTGCCCCATCTGCTCTTCAGTCTGCTGCTTCTGACCCCCCTGATTCAGCTTTGCAATGGTTCTAATTCAAAGTCCACTGAACTGAACAGAAAGACCTGGACTGACTTCTGCGAGCTTTGGACCATTCCCCTCCAAACAGCAAGCAGAAACAAGAGTACCAATTAAAATGTTGATTCAGACACCACTGATTCTGAAGCTATGTAGTTCAGTGGTCTTAGGACTAGACTCACATTTTTTTTATTTCAGAAGTCTGTATTTTCTAATAAAGAGCTATGTAAATGCAATAGAAAAATATTTGATAAACGTCTCTATTCACAAAACTCCAATATTAAATTTGAAGAATCTCTGAGAATAAATGCAATTCTTAGATCATTCAGGTTTTCTTCTCTGGAGTCATTTTCCAACAGCACTGATGTCACAGAATAAGGAGGAGAGGTTTTGTTGATTTGGGGGAAATTGCATGGGTATTTAAACATTTATTTTGGAAGTTGTTCAATTCATCCATTTTTTTCACCATGGCCGATTTTCGTAACATACGTGCTGTGCATATACACCTAAGCAAGATCTGCAGAGCTAGTCAGGAACATCAGGAACAATGCAGCCACGCCACTGTAGCATCCAGAATAAGTTACCTCTAGGGGAGGACCTCAGCTCGGGCAGAACAGCATGCTCTTACGAGTTTACCACTTTGAACTAGCTGTTTAAAGGTAACGCAAGTAATAGTGGACATAAAAAGAGTTATGCTTAGATGGGTCATTCCTGCCAATGTTAGCATGTTTTAACACTCCCTTTGCCACAGTGATCTGTTAATTTATTTCTGTCATGCATGCTTCCCCTCCTCTGTCTTTTCTTGGACTTTATCTGAGTCCAGCCCACTTAGCTATTATTGATCTTACGTTAGGTTTTCTATCTACAAATTCCTCTGCAAGGATATACTTTGTATTGTGAAACTAGAAGTCCTCTTGACGTGTAAACAGAAAATTGAAAGTTAAAACCCTTATCAACATAAGATACAAAATTCTCATTCAACTGTTACCAAAGTTCTAGTAAACATCTGTAAAAGATGTTTTTAAATTACATTGATACCTTTTAAAAGCACATTCAGTAAAAGTAAATGCATATTCTACAAATCTCCAAAAAGAAAACACTTAAGGGCTTCTCCTTCTCAGTAAAGACTTTTCCAGGGAGTTGAGGTTTAAAGATATTAACTAGCGGCTACTAAAATGGACATACTATGTCAGCAATTTAAGATTCTGTTGTCTTAGAAAGAATGTAAGAGAAATGGATTGTCAGAGAGTTAATTTCAAAAATAAAATGAAAAACTGGCATACATGAAATGAAAACTCTAAAGAACTAGAGAATAAAAAAGTAAGCAGATACATTAATGCATAGTTTATTATACCGAATACTTTCCAAATTAAAGATTCAGAGTATTAATGTTTTATTACTGTGGGAATAACTAGGTGTAAATCAAAAGAATGAGCCACTGCATACCACATCAAGTAGGTTAATTTTCCACTAAAAAAAAAGTTAGTGATTTCAAGAGCATTGTGAAGTCTGACTGTGTTAATGACAATTCAGTTATCAGACTGCTAGGCTTACAGGGTGGCTGTTGGTCAGTCAATCTGCGTATTGATTTTATGTGGTGCCTGCAACAGTTCATGGAACTCTGTAATAAAGCCACAAATGTCTCATGTGCTTTATTTCACCTGTAACAGCTCCACACAAGCAGCAGGAGTCTCTGAGTGGGGAGGAAGATGCTCCCTGTTATTACCCAGTCATTTTTATTTTCCTTTGCTCTCATGGTCTATTAAATAAATGCAGAAAATCTGAACACTTCCTTCTACCCTCCTCTCTCTGAGTTCCAGCTACATCTTCATCCTGCCACAGAAATCATCTACCCATACTTCATTTTCTAGCATGCCCTTTAAACTCACTGTACTGCAGCTGTTAAGGTCCTCCTGGCTGCTGTCTCCTGCTGCAGGAACTACAGGAACAGTATCCAAATTTAAATCCAAATAGCTACTGGGTAAACACAAATTATGCAGGCTGCCACTAGATACAGTTCTTTAAATACTCTGTAAAACAGCCTTTTATGGACCAAACACCACTTTAATGGAGATTTTTCCTGGCAAGCAAAATAGACACGTTAGTGTCCCGTATTCAAAGTTGTATTGATATGAAGACTCAGCCCTCATTAGACACATTAAGTCCTACATTGTAACACAGCAAAACACCTTAAACTACAGCTTCAGAAAGAGCTACCGAGACTGCCTGGGAACTGACAGTCCGTATCCTATCCTTTCTGAACATTTCTGGGCTCTTCACGTTGGATAATCTAGCTCTAATCTAAGTAAGTATGCAATCAAAGCCTGTCTAGTTGGATTTTGACATCTCTCTCTACCGGGCCAAAGACAAAGACAAATGCTAGAGTAAAGGATAGTGGAGAAAGGCATCCCTGTTAAGTATATTGAAAATAAATTTAAATGTTATTTTCCCTCTACTGAACCAGCTGATTACAGTTCCATTGAACTCAAAGAAGCAGCACTCAGAAGTGTTGTGTCATCATTATAAAACATCCCCTTAGTAAAGTAGGTCATGTAGCAATGATCTGATGAAAAATCGCTGACATTTGGGTTATAAACAAGCAAATATGTTAATTCAAAAGGTGAAGTACACCAGAGCTTGCCTGAATTCTAAACAGTTCCCACCTGCTATAAGGAACTAAAGGCCGAGTGGATAGCAGTTTCTGTTATCATCTACTTACCTGTGATTAAATTTGTGGTCATTAGTTTCACCTAGAAAAATAATCAAGTTTGCTGCTCCTCTACATTTCTTTCAAAAGGATGGCAAACCACATACTATGGTTTATTTTACATATGGCACTTGAACGACCTGATGTAGGTCCTCTCTATGATCAATGATAAGAGAGAAATCATTCTATCACAGCTGCTTCCCTTGTCTTTCTGTTCTGGTAAGAGGTATCCTATTTTCCAGATATTGTGAAAGACACATTACATCTTTGTCTTCCTATAGAAAAGAATGGCAATCCCTACTCTTATATACACAAAAGAGAATCTATATGACATATGAGGTGTAAATATATTGATCTTGTCCCCAGAAATTGATTTTTCTCCTCTAGTCAATTCTTGCTTTCCCCATCTATACAGGTAACATTTTGTTTTCTTTCCTATTTCTTCTCTCAGCTCCTTTTCTTTCATTGATCTCAGTCCATTTTTCCTTTCCTTGTATAAAACCCCCTTTTTTTTTTTCTCTCTACACTTTGGTATAGTCAGCCTCTTCATCAGTTTAACTTCAATGATACACAAGTCTGAAAAACTGATAACCACAGATGGCTATGCTTTGGCTTCCGCGATAAGAGAGAGTCTCCCAGGCCTCATTTTAAAAGGATCTTTCTTAATCAATTTTGTAGCTTATGGTTTTCCTGCAGTGCTTTTCTTTCACTGCTACAACAAATGCTTGTCAGTAAGGGGAATATGCCACTGAACCTTTGATAATGTCCTTTATTCTGCAGTTCTCAACAGATTTGGAGTAATCCAGTTCTGCATTTGTTCAATTAATGCTACGTTGCATTTCACGCTGGTCATCCAGTCATCTTAAGCTCTTCAATGAAATAACAGGAGCTTAAATAATTTTCTATTGCTTTAGGATTTGAAGATTTATAAAGACAGGATAAAGGCTTAATTCTGTTTGATCAGTTCTGTGAAAACTGTTTTCCTTTACATGATATCAATCCCATAATTTCTCTAGTTTTAAAAAATATCGTAGAATTATAGCTGTCATGGTTCAGCCCTAAAGTCATGGGAGAAAACAAGAGGTACATATGCATTTTGCATAATAATGAAATGGATTTCATCCATTTATTGAAACAGGTGAATAACTATTCACCGGATGGCACAGCTTGGTGAAGTTTTGCTTTGCTAATGAGTTAGCGTTTGTGAACTTCCAGGAATAAGGCAAATTTTGAATGACAAAATAGTCATGATGTGTGTGTATACATATATTTTATTTATTTATTTATTAAGGTTGAGAGAAACCCTGAGCACGTTCTGGTTTTAATCTGTTCACTGGCACAGGGCACAGCTGTTCAAGTTACATGCAACAAATGCAGTGTTCAGTGTCAGACATATACTGTTCCAACAGCCTCCCATGGGAGCTGTGCCTATGAGGACTTATCCAAATTCTATTGAAGTCAACAGCAGCGCTTCTAGTGACCTTGACAAGTTCTGTCAGTTCCATGATGAAATTAAGCAACACTGCCACCTCCTTTGTGATCTATATCACAGAACTGGTTACGGCTTCCCTGTGCCTCCCAGTGACAAATAGCTGTTCAGGAACAGCAAAAACAGATTCTTACAACTGAGCTACACACAGAGTACAGCACCACGGTAAAGTTTCAGGAAAGTAATACATAGAAAGCAGATTTGTGACTTTGTGTTTCAAGTTAAGATATAGCAGGGCACTTTCTCCTTATAAGGTTGCTTCTGTGTGTCATTGATTTTGCAGTTTATTATTAAAGCATCTTACAAGAGAAATGGCAACCAGATTTGACACTGGGAGACATATTAATGGCATGAAACCTCAGAAAAATGGGCACTCTGATACTTATTAATCAGACCAAGCTACTGCATGAGCCTCCCCTTGCTCCCCTTTGCTTTGACAAAGAAGCAAATCCTCAGGCATCCTCCAACTCATTTTAACAGTTCCACGACCACAGATTTCCTTTCTGCTCAGGAAACAAACCGCTTCTTCAAAAACTGTCACTCCGGTTCCCAAGCAGTACTTACTACTTATGACTCTACAATAGCATAATACATTAAAAAGTAATAAAAGCTTGTTCCGCTCTTAAAAAAAAATAATACAGAAAGTTACGTTCCTGTAGTCAGCTGTGATTAGTTCTAATCTAGCTCTCTGGAGGAGGAGGACATGACATTTAAGACATTGAGCCCCTCTATTCCAAAAGGCTTATTCCTAATAGCATTGAGGGGAAAAATTGATTCTTTTGATCTTGTATTTTAATCTTAAATTTTAATTTGAACCATAAAATTTTAATAACTGTCCTCTAGGTTTCAAAGAGAACAGCACTAAGTATTTTCTGCACACTGCTTATTACACATGTAAAGCCAGATTCCTTTGTATCTGCAAGAACTGCGAGGGCTGCTTATTAAATTAGTAATGACCAGCAGTCAATGGCTTTCAACCCCTTTGAGTGTGTGTTGTGTCTTAAGCCAAGAAAAACAAAATCACTGTTGTCCGTGTAGAGCCTTCATTTGCATAAACATCATGGCATTTTAAAATAATTATGTGTATTGACTTCATATGGGATTTTGAAAAAATGCAGGATTTCCCTAATGATTCACTTATCAGGTTTCACAAGGTTGAAATGCAAAGTAATTGCTTATGTCCTTCCAAGATCTAAAAAGCTGATAATGAATTTTATATGGTACAAAGAAACATGTACCAGCCGGTGTAATAATTTCACCATACAGCTTGTAAGCAACAAATTTTCTCATATGAGCCCAAGAGGAGAGAAAGTCAGCTCTGTTAAAAGGCATTTATTATAACCTGAACAGTTGTCATGGCATTCTTCAAAATGACCAACAGCTCTATTTTGCAAATCAGAGATATAATTTTTATCTGAACAAAATAGAGAAAAACCGGTATTTAAGTTCTCCTGCAAGAATAACTTCATAAATTGCAATAATTTACCAGCTGACTTGGTCTAATGTGTCTGTCTGTCCTGACACGTCCTGTCTACCTGTGAGAAGAAGCGTGCAGCCTTCTGTAGCATATGCAGCTTATGTCAGCTTATACGCTGAGACAGCATCTTTGACTTTTCACACTTTCAGTGGTAGTAAATGTTATTCCCGCTGATAGCATAATTACACAGAATAGAAGCAAGCACGTAAAAAGTTGAACTCCAATTCATTTTACAGTATCAGCTATTTGCCTACAGTTCTTAGTTTAAAAGGCCAGGAAGGTTCCTAATGTTTGCAAAATGTACTACTACAGGGAAGTTAAGGCAAAAAAAGATATTTCTGAGGCAATAAAGACTTCTTTCATTTCCAATTCCCTTTAATGTAGTTGCTATTCATGAAGAAATTGCCTTACATTTTCCAGGCAATACAAAGGGGAAAAAAAACTTTTTGGCAAATGATTCTACCCCTGCACACTATTTTTAAATCAAATTTGCTTGTGTATAAAGGCAGGACAGCCTTATAGATCTGGCTCAGGCTTCAGCCAAATTCAGGAAGTGTGGTTTATGGTGATTTTTACCCCAAACTGTTGGCTTTTTCTGTCTGTTGCTATAATGTAGGATTGGAAAAAAATGCCTATAATGTTTAAACTAGGATGAAGAATGATGTACAAGCAAGTTATTGAGGCTTCCTTTTGCTATATCCCCTGCACGTGCCTCTACTCCAGGCACGTACGGCACAGCACTGTCCTAAGCACTGGTGCCATCACTGCTCCCCCGTTCCATCATTCTGGTGTCAGCTTTTACATAGGGCAGCATGGAGAACAAGACTATGGCTGCATCTTGTCATCTCCTGTAGCCTCAGGGCAGATCAAACCTTGCATTGTCATCCACATCACTGTGAATATTACTGCATAAAACTGCTGGAACGCTACTGTGGGGAAATCAGAGCTTGTATATGAAGATTCAAGTCAAAGGCTGAATGAAGGCATCCTTTGATTAAAAATATTCATTTCGAATAAAACCCTACATTAAAATCAATCTGTTGGTTTTTATGGTTCTGTACATAAAGATTCCTATTTCCTGAAGGAAGTATAACAGTTTACGTACCTGCTGTTCCAAGATATAACATGAAGGTATTGAGAGGCTTGTTCCCAAATCCTTCTCACAGCTCTCCCTTAGGATGTCTAGGCAGAAAACACCTAGGATGGAAATTTTTAAGACATTGTAAGACAATGTTCTTTGAAAATAGAGCACTCTATGTCATCAGGAGCTGGAAAATATTGAAAACTGAGATCAGAAAAAATGATGGGGAGTTAATAAAAATGGATGGAATAATAATAAGATGATAAAAATGTTTATTATATGGTTGTGTATTCATTGCATGTTATTTCTCAGATTGATATTGTCATCCTATATGTCATAAGATATTTCCACAAAACAGGCTCAACAGGTCAGTTACTGACAAAATAATTAATTCCTCATTTCTGCTAAACAGGAATTTCATCAGTTGTCAGAGGTACAGCTTTTGAAAATGGAGTAAAAATTCAAAGTTAATATTCAACCATTCCACCAGAGATCATCAAAAGGCTATCAAACATTGTAATGCTTTTTTTATCATGATGAAGTTCATGTTAGCAAAACCACTTCATCCCATTTTATCCCTATTTTGAGCATCCATGGGAGATGCTGATAGCAATATAAATTTAAATTAACAGTAATAGATTAAGATAAAAATTTCCCTGTATTTCTCACAGGTTCCTTCCTTCAATTAAGATTAAGACCCATACAGGAGTGAAACATTCACAAGTCTATGTTCAGAGAGGATATTGCAGACAACAAGCACAAACCACCTCATCCAGAAGTCACTGATACACAGTAACATACATGGAGAAATACAAACCAGCACAGGCAGGCAGGTTTTGAGGTTTTGCTTTTTTAAAGCCAAGGTAGCATGCAAGTGAGTGTGTAAGACTGGAACACTGAAATTGAGCAAGACCTCCCAGGGAGAGAACAACTGCTGATACACGATTAATGGACAAAGGCAAGTTTCCAGTTGCAAAGTAGTAACTGAGAGTGAAGGAAGACTGGGTAAATATTAATTGCTCAATTCTACCACGGCAATCTGCAACATGCAGCAGAACTTCTCCTTTGCTTTTCCTCTCCCACTCGCTGTGTTTCTGTGCGTTCTGGCAGACTGGCTGTGCACCGACAGAGCACCTGGTTGCAAAGGGGAAGGCTTCCAAATTCAAAGCTTGTCACAAACATCAGTTCTTGCCTGTACACGTTTGATTTCATTCTGCCAAAATCTTAGGTTGATGTGTGTTACCTGGTGCAGTGCATCACTTACATGAAAGCTGTCACTGATTTTCTACTTTCTCTAATTCTGCTTTAATTATATTGTATTTAAGAACATGCAGGTGACAAACACAAAACAATCATGGATGAATTAACTCCATCAGTTCCAACTACCAGGAAAAGAGTTTTTATTGTTAACTGGCCTCAAATAAGAATTCTGTATTTCCAGGGTAAAACACTGCCTTTTTTTTTTTTTTTTTTCCAAAGGCATTCACACGGAGAGCATTTTAATTTTCCACACTATAGCTATGTTGACCTTCCAGACCTTGCAAAGTAAAGTATTTATGATCCTGGGTTTTTTTATGGTATTGTTTCAATATTTTTGTAACATTTGTATTTCTTGCTGATGTTTTTGGCATTAAAAATCACTCAAGCTGTGCTGAAATATAATGATATTCACTGAACCATAGTATGGAAGGATAATTCAGTTCAGGGAGGTTATTCTAGCTCATCATGTACACAAAGGCTTGAAAGAAAATGCAGAGGATTCTCAGTTCTTGACATGTGCACTCTTCAATCTCTCTTTAAAAAAAATAACGTGACACAGAGGAGACTTCACTTACATATCAAAATACACAGCTTTATGTCTGCAGAGCCAGCCAGGCAAAACAGGTATCCAAAATGCACCCAGAAAAACACCTTTTATGGTCTTCCCAGAAACACACTGTCTTTTAAATTCAACTGATCATGGAAAACTCAAGTCTGTAAGAACCTCTTTTTTCTTTTCTTCCAGTAGCAAAGTCTGTCACCTATTAACCCACTGCATCTCAAAATATTATAAGCAAAGTCACAAAAAGTCACTGTGCTAGTTTTCATACAGGCTATGCTGTGCTTTATATTTATCCCCATCTTCTCTCCTTTATTTCCTATTATCTCTTCTCTGTCTTTATCTTGTCTTTTCCTTCCTCTGTCTTGTCTGTCATCTTCAGTGGCAGTGGTGGAAACTCATGTGGAAGAAGACAGTTCTGTACTTATCTTGACCATTTTAATGCCTGTGGTCAATCTTCTATTCTGGCATGAGTTTACAAACTTCATCCACATATTCTCTCCTGAAGCTGACCGCTTTGCAAACTCTAAGGGGATCAATGGCAGAAAATTAGACATGTATCTGGGGTTTTTCATTCAACTCCACTAGTGTCCTTTAAACATTAGGCTGAAATCTTGACTATGGTCCATCATACTGTGGATTACCAAGAAGCAATGGTGCAGGCAGAGAGCACCAGACAAATGATCTCTCAGCAGCTAATTTTCTGAAAAGCTAGGATATCAGCACTGCCTTAACTTAAATTTGCTTAGCACAGTGGTAATACCTGGGCAAACTGAACTGCAAGAATCCAAAACAGAATTAAAACCACAGATTTAAATCTTGTTTACAGGGCAAGTCAGGTTCCTGAATCTTAGTACTGCAAGCTGCAAAGCCAGTTCCAGCTTCAATATCCACAGCTTGAGCTGCTCAACTGTTATGTTCATTTAATACAAGCTTTCCAGTCTTCTAATTATCTCTGAAATGAGACTACATGAATGCAGAATCTCTCCTATCTTGGCATCAACTGCCACGCAGCCAATTCATAATTTACAGTGGTATGAGGTACTAATTTGACTCTTTCTAGCAGTCTGTATATTGACTGAACAGCTTGTCCACATCAGCATTCTCTGCATTTCTGAACAATGCTATGATGCAAAGTGCATGCTGACCAGCCTAGAATATTTAAGACGACCATATAGTAATCCATAAAGACTACAACACAGCATACTGATTTCATACAACTTATTGTCGTGATATAAAATAAAAGAATATTACGAAAAACAGACAGTGAAACTTAGCCAAACATATATCTTATATTCTGCTGCATTTTATACAGGATGCTTTCAATAGAATTTCTATACTATAATATTTCTATACAAAAGCCAAGTTTCAGAGAGGAAACCTTCACTGCCCCCTGTGCACAGGGTGCCTAAAATAAAAGAGTTCGGAAACAAGAATTAGGAAATATTGTAGACCACTGTGTCATTCATTACACTTCATAATGTTAATGTGTTCTATTTCTGAAATATGAATTGATATGCAAGGATAGGCTCAGTGACCCAGTGGGTGCAAGAAGTCAGATAGAACATTTACTCTATCGTTAAGTCGTTAAAAATGGACTTAGCCCTAAAATAGATCTGTATTTTTATGGTTGTCAGCGAGACATTTAATTGAGTTCTCATCACAATTCAAAAATTTTAATGAAAAACATCATCCTAAGCCTGGATTCCCAAACTCTTCAAGGGAAGTTGATATATATATGAATAAGAATCCTTCATAGCAAGCAGTAGAAACATTGTATGCCTGGGGTTTTTATTTCTTTTTCCTATCCCAGTCAAGCATGATTCTCTCATACACTATGGTTGCAAAAATAGTTAATACATTAGAGAAAATTTCCATTTCACCTCATGAATTTTTTATAGATAAGTTGTAATAATTACAGAATTCTATATATTGTGCAAAATTAGCATTGCTATTCAGCTACCAGTCTGAAATAAGCTGCCAGGAGCCTTAGCTTACTTTGAGACTTGACATAGGAACTTACTAGGGTAAGAGTATTTGTCTTTTTTTTTTTTGTCTTTTTTTTGTCTTTTTTTTTTTTTTTTTAAAGCGTGGAGATGCAGTAACATTTGTCGAATGTGTGTGTGGAAATGCAGTAACATTTGTTAAATGTGTGCTGTGAGAAGTCAGCTTTTTACATATACATACTACATAGAAATACTGATTTATAAACATCCACATGTCAGGATATTCTGAAAGCTTGGTACTGTAAGTACCATAACTCCAGTATCACTGTGGAGAAATGCCAATGCTTATGATTCTCAAAACTCCTTCATATATATGTAAAATATTTGGCCTGTTTTTTAATATCTCCACTTCCTACATTCAAGATTTTGTGTTTTCATTTAAAAAGTGGGCTTCCTATACCTTCAATAAGAGAGAAGCTGGGAAACATGGACTGTGAATTCACACCTTCAGAAACAAATCAAAAGAAACTATTCTAATTGTTTGTTTATTAAATATCAAGGTTTTAAAATCATTTCATATTTTAGGCAGACATGAGTCACCATTTTGAGCTTTTGAATTTGATCACACTGCAGATGACCTTGTGATGATTGACACTTGTTCTGTTCTAAAAGGTGACCTCAGGAGACAACCAGTTGTACCTTTTCTTTCTCAGTGCGCTTTTGCTTGTATGTAGTTAGACTGTTCAGAAAAAACAACCCAAAAAAGTCATCATGAATTTGCATCCAAACCACATCTTATTTCATTTTAGGGCACTATTTAAAATCTGAGTGTTGGTTTTCCTCCATGCCCTCTGTAGATCCTCCTAGAATCAAGATCTATGTAGAAAGGACCATCCTCTTTACAGATTGTAATCTCAATAAACATAATCCTGCTTTTAATTGGCTGCAAATCAGATGCATCTGTTGTTGTGAATACACAAGAGCAATGAAGTCTTACGATGAAATCTTTTTTTCTCCTGTGCTCAAAGAAATCACTGGAAGAAGAATGGCTTAAGTGCCATTTTGTGTTTCAGTTTTTCAGTTGGGATTTGGTTAGCTTATCATTTATTGTAGAACAGTGAAAAATGGTATTTATTTTGTGGAGATGTAAGATTGCTCTCCTTTATAAAGTTGGCTTTGTCACAGTTATCTATCCATTTGTTATGAGTAAGATGGCAAAGAGAATATGAAGTTCAGCAGCACCAGCAAATCCATGTTATTATTTTCAGTCTGAAAACTTGTGGCTTGTTTTAGTATATTTCAAATAATGTCCACTTGTACCATTACAACAGTAAGAATTAATTACTCGTTGACATTTTTACCGAAGTGAACTTTGGGGACTAACGTTTTGCCAAAAGGTCTACAGCTCCTATTCAAATTCTTCCGGTGCTGAGTTTCCGATGCATATTTGATGTTCATTTTGCCTTTATGAATCTATCTTCTATGTTAAGAAACATGTACAGACCTGCTCCTGTAAGGACCTGTTCATCACATAACTCTCTGCTTCGCCTATCTAGAAAATTTAAGCTCTTATCTGGAACTTCTCTGAATTTCTACAGTACCACCATACCTGAAATGAATAGTCTTCTGTTTTGAGCCTCTAAACTGCTTTTGAAAATGAAACTGAGAATTTCACAGCCTAGCTTTATCTGTAGGAACTTCATATTCCCTCATCCTCTTCCATAGTCAACAGAGGAAGATGAACCATAACTTCATGTTCTGTGAACACCTCCATGAAGGAAACTCTCCGCTGACTGTAACAAGAATGGAAGGGCATTAGCTTCTCTAGGAAAATGTACACCTCATATACCATTTTCTTGAGTTCTTAAATCATTCAGCTGCTTTGGTGTACTTCGCCCATCTATCCTCTTTCTCTCACTCACCAATAACAGCTTTGCATTTGTACTTAAAAATCAAAATTCACACCTATGTAACATCACCGATCTCCTGTCCAGGACCTGCTCACACTGCTCTGGTACAGACAGCCTGTGAACTGCTTGTGGGCTGTCTGAAGACTGCCTATGCAGACACGCTCACCCAACAGGTATGTTCAGGTGCACATACGCTCTGGAAAGTAAGGTCTGCGAGTTTGAGTGTATGCGTTAGGATGCATACACTAATGGGAAAGTACTTCATTTAGGAAGCCTGAGGGGGGGACCCTAAATAAGCAACGCACTTGCAAAGTGCTCCATAGACACCCCAGCAGAGTAAGAACAATTGGAACAGCAGCTAACCACCCTACACAATGTTTACATGCCACAAGTTAAAACTAGGTTGGGTCCAGAAATGAATGAACTTCCATCACCTGTTATACTGCACAACACTGATACTTTTTTCCTAATTATATATCCAGCTGACTTAAACTTTTAAGATTTATGGAAAAACACAGAGCAGTACTTCCAAAGACAGCAGTTCTGTGGCTTAAGTCTTATTTCAATAAGGTTTTCATAACCTCATAGTGCAATTGCTGCCCAGTTTCCATTTATTTTTTGTGAAACCCTGTCAGTGAAAAAACCCACCATTTCAAGGGGCCAAGTGAATAAGCAGTCTTACTGAAAGTTTTGTTAAGTACTGTTTTAATTTAGAATAAAAAAGGGATTAAACAACCACACGTTTTATTAGGTTTAATCTACATACCTGTTCCTTGTACTTCTGTGCTGGGAGGTATTTATATTATCTATTCAGCACTATACTAACCATCAGGCTGACTGTTCCCTGCAGCTCTGCTGACTCAAAATAATGACTTGTAGGGGAGCTCTAATGACAGAACAAGGGGCAATTATAGACACAGCACGAGCCTTGGAATAACTGTGTGATATATTTTGTGCAGTTGATTGACCTCGTGTTCAAGTTCATTTGGGCTCTGCTGCTGTAGATCTGGCTTATGCCTGAAGGTATATGGCTTGTTAATCTCAATATAAGACAGAACAGATTAGATCACATCAGATTGTTCACACAAAAGCAAAACAGCTCCAGTTCTGGGATGATAAATGATAGCAAGAAGATGGGGCTCTGAAAGCAAATATTCCTTTGCCTACAGACAGCAAGATCTGAGGTTGTAAGAACAGATTATTCAGCAACTTTTAACGTTGATCTCCATGTATGAAAAAAAGAGAATTGCACTTGTTCCCTTATTTATTTGAAAAAATTATCAGGAATTTTGAATGGTCAGAATAAACTAAATTTCTAAAGAAAAAAGTTCCTATTAGAATTGGTCTATGGACCAGGAACAAAACCAATCAGACTATGTCCCTTCATGTTCTTGTCTCTCTGAAATAACACCCTGCTGTGACAATTCACTGCTCAAGACAGAAGAGCTTTTCTTATAACTTGTCTTAATCCCAAAGCCAATAATTGTTACTACAGAAGAGAGAAGAGGAAACTGTAGGTGGTTTCTCCCATCAATATTAGTATCTATCATCAAATCAACTACAGTTATCCAATGTTACTATGAAAAAAACAAGGAGACAATGTTTAATGATAGTGCACATTACCTTACAAAACACCATGCAACAGTTACACTGAAGCACTTTCCTCAGAAACAAGGCTTTCATTCCAAACTGGTTCAAAACCAGTGCTCCTCTTAGTGTAGCCTGTTTACAAGCAGTCCCGCCTACCCACCTGTCTTTGAAAATGACTGTTAATATGGATATTAATATTCAACATAAACCTAGGAAAAGCTATAGGAGCAATTTTGTTACAAGCGTGTGCATGAGGAAGGAGCTATACCTGGGTTATAGAAACACAAAACGCTTCTAAAACTTTTATCCCCGAAGTATCCCCTCTGATATACATGCTTATGCTAATTTATGCTGAGGGATGTTTTTTTTAAACATCAGTCTGTCACTTTGAAAAAATTCTTAAAAGCTAGCATTTCATATTTACTCATTTGAGGATCTCTTTATAATGCCAGAATTATGTGAAATGGTCTCCTCATAAATCAGAATCCAGAACACAGCAAACGCAAACCCTAAAGAGCCAGGTCTTAAACAAAACAAACAAACAAACAAACAAACAAACAAAATAACATTTTGGAACACAGAATTGCGTGCAAGATACAGATTTGGTTTCTCTAAATAGTAGTGATGTTTGACTATTTTAGAATTATTTCCACACTGTGCCAGATAGCAAAGCACCTAAATGGTTATGCACGTGACAGACGTGACAGAGAACTTGGATCCAAATATGAGGTAGCAATACAAATGCTTAACTTGTTCATAGAAACCTTCAGTGAATGCACGGTCTTCCCAGGCAATCTATTCCCATGATTCGTAATTTTTACATTTACTATTTAGGTAGTCGAACATGGAAATCAATTTACTGTTGGCTACACTAAATGCCACTCGCAAATGTGTTTTTCCAGAAAAGCTTTACTTTGATTGAGACATACTTTTGATTTCTACCTCTAATAAGTATGGTTAAAAAAAACCCTACTTTTGAATACTTTGTCACCATAATTCCAGGCTATCATAACACAAACATTTGAACAGAGAAGCAATACATCTAACCAGAAACAAGCAGAGCACAACAGTGAAGTAAATTACTCATAACATAAAAGCAGACTACAGCAACCATATGAAAATGAATACAACTTTTCTGTTTTAATGCTCAGAAATGAGCTTATGACTTAGCACTTAGAAGTTATCAAGGAAACAGAGCATCTGCCTTACCAGGAGGAACTAAAAAGGCTAGGACTTGGAAACAAGAAGACTGAAGGTCTTCTCTGGGAGAGATCATGGCTGCAGAACCCTTCTTCCTCAAATCTTAAAATACTAGACCTAGGGACAGTCAATGAAGATAGGAGGGGTTAAGAACAGATCCCTGATAGGAAGGCAAAGCTACCTCTCTCCTTAGGGTTTTAACTTACAGGACAGTTTCTTACATCAAATAAAACAGTAAAAGAAGTGTGGGATATTTGGCTTTGTTCTTTATATCTTGTTTTAGAATAGGTATTGCCGGGGATTGTGCTCTGTTACTTAAAAGTGCATTTACGACTGATGAAAAGCAGCAGCACTAGTAAGCAAAGTCTTCAATATTTATTTAAACAGCAGGTAACAAAGCCTGCCTTGAATTTTCCCCAAAATTCACAGCAACTGTTTGAGATGATTATTTAAAGATTAAAGGATTGGTGTTGCAATACAGAATAAGCTATCTGGAAAGGAGTGTTAGACAGAGCAGCCACTGATCAACTTCATTCTGAAACCTGTAATATTAAGTATTTTTATTAGCTGACTTGACATTTTACCAATCAAAAGAACTAGAAATAATATATTACTTCTGGATATGCTAATGAACATTAAGAGCCATGCTAATTCAAATCAAATTCAAATCAATGACTTAGACATGAAGGGTCACACCTTCCATTTAAGGATACAACTCAGATCAACATTTTAGCATAGCAGATTTACTACAAATAAACTACATTAAAATAACCTTGAGATTACACCAAATAAAAAAACCCCAAACCCCACAGATAAGGGAAATAACAAGTTGAAGGCTTTCTGTGCCTGAAAACAGGCCTCTCTATAGCAATGCATGGCTAAGAGTCTGCTCTGGAGTCCTACTGCAAAACTTTCATTGATCTATGGAAACAGGAGCAAGTCATAAATCATTCTAGAAGTCCTCTGCTCAAGAGGGGCAATAAATGCAACACTTATTAATTACTAAAGAACATCACCATCTATTAAGATCTGGGGTTTTTTTTGATAAATTCTCTTACTGATTTTTTTTTTTAATAGCAGGATTAATTTATTGACTTGTATCATATCAATTACACAAATAAACTATACAACTGCTGCAGTGCAAGACTAGATTTCTTTTTATCCCCATCAGAGAATGTCAGTGAAGCTATTTCTCTTATTGTAAAGGTCAATATCTGATTACAATCTGAGTTTGAACCAAAATAATTTAATAAGACATATCCTAAAGACATTAAATCTTTTCTGTCTCCAATGGGCTGCTTTCTTCCTTTATCTTACGCACTGGAATGTGTTACCCAAAATGACCTTTATTCTAGTTAATGAGGGCAAGATCGCGAGATGTCTGACTTTTATTTAGCATGACATCACATCAACACTGACTGACGATTAATGTGAGGCAAGGTCATCTTCTCTGCTTTGCTAAAGGAAGTCTGACTTTGGTCATTTTTATCTTTTTATTTACAAGGCTAATGAGATTTTTCTTAGGTAACTCTTCCTTGAAAAGTTAGAGGCGAATAAAAATTAAAAGAGCATAAAAGCATCTAGTAAACTTGCATTTTTAAATAACAGTAAACTCTTGTACATTCTGGTTACAGCGTGGGTTATCTAGATATCTAGCATTCCTCCAAATGACCAAATCTCTTCTTTTTTCCAGCTCCTTCCTAAAAATAAATAGTAGGCTGCAGTAGTGTCTGTTCTCTGCTGAAATATCCACGTACATTTCAAAAAGGTAAGAAACAAAGAACTTCTTACAGTTGTTTTTATACCTATTTACTCCACTAAATGCTTATCAACACCTCTTTATGCACATCAACGTATTTGATGGAAAGGAATAAACAGTGCCGAAGTGCTCATAAACTCAAAACACATTTTTGTCAAACTGCTCTATAGAGTCAATATATTCAAAGAAGTGAAGGCAAAATGAGGGAAGTTAAAACCAAAGTGGTAAAATGCAGCATTGTATGGGCTGCACCGAGAGCTTCAGTGGAGCTGAAGCTTGGGAGAACTCTTCCCCCAATAGTTCAACAATTTATTCAAATAATTTTTCAAAGGATGCTCAATAGTAAAAAATGAGTGGACTGAAGCATTTTACACCAGCCCAGAATGGAAACTCCAGTTGCTTTTTAGTTGCTGGCTGTTGCAATGAAAGATGGCAATGATTAATTTGAGGCTGAAAATGGAAATGGGTAAAAGGCAGACGTTTCGTCTTGTAAGACTCACACACAAATTAAGAAGAGATAAAGAGAGAAGATTCCAAAACATCCCACATTCTCTCTGCTCAGTATCAGGCACAGCAGCACGACAAGAGGTTTCTCTTGTTCTCACACCCTAGTGTGGTTTCCGCGAAGAAATCTGTCAGGGGATGAACACCTAGAAAACACCAGGAACCAGCTCCCACCCATCTCTGCAGAGCAGCAACACTGGGGTTGCAAGACAGACGTGGCAGACACCCTGGATCACTGCCGCTGGAGGTACGAGAACATCCCTTTCCCTTTTAACGATTAGATGGCCCAAAGGAAAGGCAGAGAACAACTATATTGTTTCGTCTCATTTTTCCCCCACAAGCTTTTGCTCTAACAGCTTCACAAGATGACAATAAAATGACTTTTGAGACTGTTTGGAGGAGATTAATTTGCCACTGATCATTTTGCGCAAGTAATTAGTCACAATTGCTACTAGGAGGGGAGAAGGAAAAAGATATAGAAAGCAGATTAAAGAAACAAACCATAACAAATTCCATAAAGTCCCTGGAAGTGTCAAAACCTTTTTCAGTCTTATAATTGCCTATGTAAATATCCAGGTTTTATTCCCAGTGGCTTAACAACTTTAATTTAAATAGAAAATAGCTGAATATATAATAATTGCTTGATCATTTTACATGCACTATAGTTCATTAAAATAAAACCCATACTCGGCTGGATATCCAGTACTTAACAGTGATTTTATAGCACATGTAGATGTTGATAAATTAAATTGACAAGAACTGACTGAGGATATATTCCAAAGTCAATTAGGATTTTAGTTTCTTCCTTTAATTGTGACAGTGGTAACTAAGAGTAAATTTACTACAAATAAAAGATGTAGAAAGCATTATATTTTCAAGTGTTGCTTAAATATCTAAAAATAATCCAAAAGGCATTTTAAGCCAGTTTTAACTTAGGCAGCTAGCTCCTGCAGAAATCAGGAATCTAATGCAGTTTTGTACAACCAGCAGGTCCAGCAAGTTCTTTTCAGTCCCTTCAGCAAATGAAATCTTTCACCAAACGGTTAGTGGAAAAACCCCAGCAACATTACAATTACAAATATAAAACATCAGCTAAGTTAAATAAGTGGAAGTAACAACATTCCCAACATCAGTGTGGCCAAGACATACTTGAATACAGATTTAAATGACTGCAGCCTGAAACTGAAAGAGGGGAGCAGACTTGCTACTATTCATGCAGCCTAGTTAAGCTTCTTTACAGAAGCAGGTAACTAAAGCGGGATCTCCACCCAAACAAGCAGAACACGCACAGGCTCACACAGCACTCGTCCTCTTTCTTACAAGGCTTTCAGTGAAAGGAAGCAGGCAGAGAAAAGCAGCAAGGAAGTAAACTAGCCAGACTGAAGCAGGACCAAAAAGATGGCCCCGAATAAAACGGCAGATGGCTAAAAAGGTCCTGAAACAAGAGAGAGCTTTTAACCCTGCCATGTTTGGGCTACGTCTTTTTGCCTTTGTAAATAAGCAGAATTTCATAGAGGTGCGATTCAGTAATTCTTTTCTCCTTCTAAAACAAAGGCCCTACAGGAACCCAAATTCTGGACTTCTGCTCTGATCAAAAAGCAATGACTATTTAAAAAGAAGAATTTATAGAATGTGTAAACTACGCTGCCTTACTAAGTAGAGGCAAGTTATGAATCCACATGGATAGAAAGCAAATGCTGCCACATTAGGCACTTCCTTGAGGTGCTGAAGTTAAGAGACCTGGTAAGTGGGGAAGAGATTTGTAAAGATCCAGGCTTTAGTTAGGTAGGCAGAATCCCCTTTCTGCCCTCTCCATTTAGTGTTGTGGCCTCGGTTTTTGCATGCAACACGGAGGCCAGTACTTCAGTGTTTAAAATACTTCCTTCCAGATCATCTTCCTTTTCAAGAAATAAAACCTTTGGCTCTTTGTTATACCCATTGCAAGATACCTGCATGTTGTCAGTTGGTTTGATTCATAGGAGTAAACCAGGCACCTAAATAATTAAAAAAGGAGTTTGATTTTTGTAGCAAACAAAACCGCAGTTCAGCCTGGACATGCTTCTAGCAAAAAAAGGAAAAAAAAAAATCACATTAAAAAAACCCAAAACAAAACAAAAAACCCACACACAAACAAGGATGCTATGGTCTTGTAAAAACAAAAAACCAAGCTCATATCAAAATGCGTATCTGGAACTTCTTATTAATGTATACAATAACACTATAGTTATATTGGTGGAACACAGTGTTCAGATCTCAGTTTAGATGCCAGCAGAAGAGATCTGAGCATAAAGTCTGACAGTCACAACATTTTAAAATTCTTTCACATTATCATTACTTCACCAGTGATCTGACACACCACTGACACTCACTGTCATGGCCTACTAACCAGAAGATGGGGAGGGCGGGGGGGTTTGCAGGAGGTCTTGTCTTTTTCTCCCAGAAAGGAAGTGTCAGAAAAAGGCAGATTTTCATAAAACTCAGGCTTCTGTAAAACAGTAGATTTGTTCAAATGTGGAGTGCTGCATGGGTTCAGATCCCCTCAGGGAAATCGCCATTACGGAGGTAGGATATACATTGACATCTAAAAATAACACAACTTTGGTGTCAGATACAGCCCTTCTTTCTGAAATCTGCCCCTGGTCTGACTTCAAGAGAAAAGATTCAGATCCTCAAAGACCTCTCTCCTGAGCTAAAGAAAATCTCCATTATCATTTGGCAGCAAGAGATTTGACATCCCCTCTGCATGTTCCTGCTGCTAGAGGGCACGAACATTAGACCTGCAAGCAAAACACACTTATGTAGAAAAGCAGTAACAAAAAGTGCACTGAGGTGAGAAGTTGTCCTGTTGTCTTTTTACCATATATCCCATGGCTTATTTTGATATATCGATGAAAAATTTTATTTAAAAAAAAAGGGGGGGGTGGGGGGAATACCAATCCTGTCTCAATTAAAACATCCCTTTAGTTTCCCTGCAAGGTAGCCGACCTCATTTGTTGTTTCAAAGGATGACTGGATGAGCACTAAAAGGCAGAAAGTATTATCAGGGCAGTAACCTCTCTGATGCTTTATAGATTCACAACAAAGCAGCTTTATTGATATGATTTTAAAGAGCTCTCAGAGGCACAAAATGCAGTTGCTGTAGGAATAAATAGCAGACATCCCTTTGAGAACAACAGATGGCATCCAAGGTGACTTATCTCCCAAACAGGTAAGCAGTCACTTTCACTTATTTGTAAATAGCCATCATTTATCCTGGTTTGTTCAGCAGGTCCCAGTGGTGTCACCTGCATCGATGACTAAAAGGAATGGATGGCAAAAATAAAATGTAAAAGTGCAAGTTTAACTTCTTCTGCCCCTCAGCAAATCTGAGACCTGAAGTGCTACATAAAGAAACCGATGAAAATAAAAAGTAATGGTACTCTTGATAAAAATTTTGCGTTCCAGTAGATTCTGAATTCAGCGTAGGGGAATACTAATGTCCTTCTTTTCCTGCTGAGATTCTAGTATAAAAAGAACTTACCTCACTAGAACATCTGGGTAAAACCAAGTTTTGTAACTAGCCTGGATATCAAGAATAAGGCTTAAGTGGAGATGCACAGCTGCAAGTTGCTTATTAAAATGCTTTATCATTCTGTAAGTCCCAGTGGCAGAATCAGAAGAGCTAGAAGACCTTCCAGGCTGTTCTTTTAAAGTTTTTCATGATCAGCATTAGAGGAAACTCAATTAAAGAGAAATCATGTCTCAGCTACCACACAAAAAAAAAAAACCTGCAAAGACAGACCTCCCCGGCAGACATGTCCCAAGCTGATGTTCAACTCATCAGGTAGGACTGCAGAATGGTTTGATCTCTAGAAGAAAGGTGTCTACATTAGCACCATAGTTTGGATCAGCAGTGCATTTTGGAAGCAAACCCCTCAGCTGTCCCACTGAGGACACTTTGGCTTCTATGACACTTGGTCTTACAGCATTGTAATGGGGATTCCCCTCCAGAAGATGCTGAAGAGAAACTGCTCGCTGACAGCATACTAAGCATGCCCGGCTACTAGAGGGCATTTAGTCCATACAACCACAATAAAGGTATTATAAAGTAAGCTCCTCCCCGCTCCTACCAGATCCTTACCATCAACTTCTGTTCTACAGATCTGCTCCTACCTGCACCATACTGTGGCTAATGCATTTATTTCCAGAAGCAGGGGCTCAGCACCGAAGGATCCTACATTAAGCTACCGAACTGCAACATTTTTCACAGAACTCAACATTCCTTCTGATACAGAGACAGCATTCCTCCTCTTCCTCATCCTGGGTCAGACCCTGTTCCAGCCTAGTTACCTGGTCTGTATTTTGCTTTTAGGATATTTCTAGACCAACATTTCCAAGCTCCCAAATAAGATGCACCACTTCTCAGATACTCAGTACCTCACAGAATTTGTAATCTTTAAAGCTGATAAATCACTACATTTTTGGCAAACAGTATTATTTCATGTTAGAACAAAATATCACTTTTCTTATACCTAAAGAATAAACTAGTGATCAGATTACAACACTTAGTTTTTCTGTTGTCACATCTTCAGTCCTGACAATGCAGGACAGAACATTAACTCCCTTAATAAGACCTTTCCTCCTAAAAATCTTGAGAAAGAATCAGGGGGAGAAAAGAAGAGAAAGGGTTGTGACTATTTAGCTCAATTTTTGAAAACCAAAAGGATTCAACTGGCTCCAATTACAAACAACTTTGAATTGCCACTCCCTTTTCTACAGTTCCTAGAAGCTTTGGTTTAGGTTGCTGCAGTGGGGTTCACACACCCTTCAATTATCTCAAACCTCTCAAGCAAGGCCATTTATGCCTGGTTTTGCATTCAGGTTGCATGTCTGGAAGGAATGAGAAAGGAAACAGGTTGGATCCCTATTCCCATTAGAGAATTTCTACAGGAATGTGCTCTCACAATTTTCTCCCATGGTCACAAGAAAACCCACGAAGCACTAACCAAGGAGGGAAAAGCTGGGCAGCTATACCAAGCACAAAGGATATTCTGTGTTGTCTGTCTGGGAGCATCACTGAAATGTGCAGCAGCAAGAATGAGCCCACAAATACACGTCTCCTCACTGCGCTACACTGCTAACAACCTAGAGACTTCCCTTACTCGTGACCGTGCTTCACCTCCACAACCACAGCTGTCTAAGATCACTGCCTATTGCCTTTCCAGTAAACTAAAACTCATTCCTAATATGTCTGAGCACCCCTCAAGTGTTCCGTTCTCAAGGTATTGCAGCATGAAAAAAAAAATCACCCTTTACAATGAAGACAAGGATTGGCAGTGTTGAGGACTTGCTGTGAAGTAACGCAAGACATCCTTCAATACCTGAATATTGCCCTCAGAATAATGCCCAAACCAGCAGAGACTTAAACATTTGAAAGAAGCGTCATCCAGACATCAGCAATGCCATGATGCTGCTAAGTGACGCTCCAAATCTAGGCCACTTCTTTCTGCTTTTTGTACAATTTCTGCACAGTGGGGGACTAGGGAAGTGGCTACGAACAAAAGAAGGAATGACAGAAGAGATTTGCTTTTCCTTAACAAATTGTTAAAGAGAGCTGAAAAATGCTCATAGTTTACTGATATGAAGATGTATTTTGGTGATGTTTCCATACTGCATACAACGCCTCCTCCCCCTCCGAAAATGTTATTCACAAAATATTAGCATTCAAACTCATCTGTCAAAACGATTGTTGATGTAGTATAGAAGGGCTACATTATCATCTGCTCTGCAGTTTGCCTCAGAGCAATCTTGATTCAGATATTTACATAACCAAAGATTATGACATCTTTTCCAGCCCTTTTGATGTGTCTGTCAGCAAGATGTCAGTGGAATCAGATTAATTCCAGCTAGATTCTTTCCTGATACCCAAGAATAGCTGTGAGGCATGAAGCAGTCATTTTGCCGAGCAGAAAGTTTGTTTTCCAAAAAAACCCTGACAAATCATTTGAAGCAGAAAACACATATACACAGGAGTGAAAAATGTGTATTTTATTATCCTTGAGGCCCAAGATGTAGTGGTTTTGAAGGCAAGTATGACCATTGGTAGAAATATCTTTAAGAAGAGTTTAAAAGTACTAAAACAGCTCCCATATCTCATATCCAGTATCTTATGTTTTATTACTAGTCCTTGCATTATAGCAACAGATATAAACTGTGAAAAACTGCATATGCTAAAGGACATAGAATTGGTCACCGTTCAGGTGAATCTTGCAAAGAACAACTCTTTCCACATATTGTTGAGACTTGTCAAGGTTCACAGGTTACACAACTTAAATCTCTATGAAACCACACACACACACACACACACACACGCCCCTTACATCCACTTTGCCTAACACTCTCATTCCTCCACAGTAAGAAGAATGGAACAGAGCTTGTTGACATTGATGAAAATTGTCTTCTAACTTTTCACAACTGATTCAGATGACAAAATGGGCAAAGACACTTGTGCTTTGTCAACATTAAGGCTGCTTTATGCTATTGCTAAGGAAGCTAAACTAGGTAGTAATAGAGAAGAAAATTCTCATAAAGGTCAATATCCAAGGACAGAATGAATTGGTGTAGAATAATTCTGTACTAAGACCTTACAGCATAAAATATAAAGAATATTTACAGAGAAGAATGTTTGTGTATAAACTGATGCTGAAGGAGAGGAAAGGATTATCGAGTAGATAATAGAAAAGGGTCAAAAAGGACAGATTAAATGACAGAATAGAAAGAGAAGAAATGTAGTAAAAGAAGGATTGGGAGCTTACACATTAGCAGGAGGAAATAAAAACAATGAAAGGTAATGCAACAGATGAACTGAGAAAGGGCTAGATGCAAATCCCAAACCAGGACTCTATAACTACAGACAAAATGCGGCATCAGATAACTTATGAGAATTTCTCCAAGCCTTTCATTCACCTCCTCCTCCTGATGGAGGACTAAATCAGGTGCCCCTTACTACAAAAGGCTGAAAATGACGGAAAAGAGGTGGAAATTAATTTGGCTTACAAATATTCTCATAGTTGAGCTTTACAATCCCAAATATTTTACATTTTCCAGATTGTTTTGCAAAACTTCAGATTCTTCCAGAAAACATGTCCTGTTTGTCTAATGGCTTTCATTGTTAGGAATAGGTTACTTAGCAATGACATACAGTGATACAACAGTACATCTGCTGACCTTATTTGCTTGTCTGTTTACAAATATATCATACTAGAGATAAAATGCTTAGTCTACAAGGGCCCAAGTTAAATATAAACTCAACCATTCTTGCCCTCAGAATACAGTAACTACTGTCATTACCAATCACTCGTTGGCTCAACCGTCAGGTTTAAATCCTCCTCCATAATTTTAAAGCTTTTTTTTCTCCAGTGTACCAGCACCTGACATTATATCATGTGTACAGATGAAAGACAAAGGTATCTGACTGATATTAAATGTTGTCACTCAGCTGGGGCTGAGAGGATGCCAACTGGTCAAATTCTCCAAAATCTTTGAACAGATGCTGTGGATATTCCAGTTATTACTTCAATTTCACACTCTTCCTATCTATGCTGACAGCTGGTTGTGACAGTCTGCTCTCTTCTTCTCAGCTCTCATGTCAACCTCAGACACATAATAGCTGGGTTACAGCTTAAACAATAGTGATTAGATCAGGTAGAGGAGGAGGCATGGTGGCAATAAAAATTAAGATGCTTCAGTAAACCTTCAAACTCTGGCTACTTCAGCTGAAAGCAACTTTACAGAAACTCATCCAGCAAGACAAAAATTATTCAGAGGAGAGGAGCAGGAATTTTATTAAGGCCTTGGGGTACCTTGTTGGTTTTGTGGTTTTTTTTAATCACACTAAGACTAATTCCCATGAAAGAGTCTGACTGACCAATTCAGTCTTTACAGTCTCAGGATTTAGATGGGTCAACAGGTTACGGTGCATCACCTTATACTTGGCAGTTCTCTTTGTGAAAATGTCCTACACCCTTCAAGTCATTTGATGCAATTTAGCCCTCATTAAAATAACGAAGCTCCTTGGCTTCGTAAACACTTTAACATAGGCAATATCAAATAAATAAATAATCAGAAGAAAGAGTTGCAGATCAGACCCCATCACATTTAAGCATGCCAAGTAGTACTGTATGCTGTCAACACTAGAATCTAGCCCTACATAAACACTGCTCTCCTCCACAGTAGAAATAGCTGTAATAACTGAAATGCATTTTTGCCATCTGTTAAATAATTCACACAAACAAGAACTGCAGATATATTTTTTTCCAGAAATGCTGGCTGTATATTTAAAAAGGTAACCTCTACAATCCTCACATTCATAATTAGGTTTGTGGGTAGACTGAAGAAAAGAATTCCATTTGCAGAAAAGCTCAACAGATGGTATTGTATATTAAAGTATAAGCATGTGAAAACTATTTGAACAAATGGCAGATGTGTCTGTCAGCCTTATCCTGTGCTATTAAAAAAAAGATTGGCATTTAGGCTATTATTCAGACTACCAGAATTTCACAAAATTCATCTGAAGCTTGTGTTGGCTAAGGACCTTTGCAGGCCCAGAGATAAACCAGCCGGAGGCGGGGGGGGGAGGCAGGGAAGTGTGGGACTTGCATGGCATCTAGGTTTGTCTCCTTACCCAGTCCCACTCTCAGATTCTTTCCAAAGGCCCCTCTTTAAGTATACAGAAGAGATTGCACTTAGCTGTATTTCAGACAACAGTGAGTGGCTATCCATTATGGCAAACTTTTGGGGTTTTTCCCTGTAAGGCTGAACACGCTGCACATCCCATCAAGGGTTAACACTGCTTCAAGAAACACTGCCTTCTCTCTAGTCTCTTCTGCAACTGCTTTACTTTAATGTGACTCATGCAAAGCATGCAGAAGACAAACAGTGCAGTACAGAAAAGGCAACCTACTATGGGTTCATAAGAGCTCAATATTTTTAGGATCTGCATTCTACCACATGAAATCTAGGTTTTCCCAGACGCTACCTATTGGTGATGCATCCTTTGTATTTAAAAAACACATTCTTTTTTTCATGGGACCAACACTGAACTGCACTGTATCATAGTCTGTGTAACCTGGGACCACTGCAAAAAGTTAACGTCTCTAAATACATACACTTAATATACATAGACTTTCTCCTAAGTGCTTATACCTGCTACTACTGAAGCGAGGCAGGAGCTTTTCCATTAGTATAGCAAAGTTGGGTGCCTATTCACTGAATCAGTAAGAACAAAAAATTTTGTTCACTTACAAGAGAAAATGCTGCTTAAGAAATACACATAATAAAAAGAACAATCTGTTTTACTTTGAAGAGCTTAGATCGTTTTATTTTTAGGAATACCTTTGAAAAAGTCAAATCCTCTCTAAGAAGCAATTGCCCAAAGCAATAAAACACATCAATATTTTCATGATAAAAAATCCATAGTTTTAAATTTAGCTGTTATGGAAGTTAATTCTTAACTAAGGCTTATCTTAGTCTTTCGTTTACCCAGAACACACGAGCTATCTTCCCCAGGGAAGAACAGAGAGCCTGCTAGCTAGCTCTGATTAGCAAGGAATCAAAGCCTGTCTCACACTCTAACGCTTTAGGAACCGCCTGGTCCCAGTTCTGTCTGACCTGCAATCCAGGCTCCAATTCTACACAGCGCCAGAGACTTCCTTATTGCGATAACTTTTTAAGAGTCTCTCTCATTCTAATGCATTCTGTTACTAAGAGAATCCTTGCCTAGATATAAAATGAGAAAGTACCCTTAGAGCCAGCATGTGCTAAAAATGCTTTCTCATTGTGCATGCTGGTTTTAACAACGGGGGCAAGTCTATTGGTCCAAATTCAATGCCAAAGGGAAGAGCCTGTCTGCCTCTTGGGAGGCAGAATATACTACCATCACACAGGCTGCTTAAACCCAAGTAATCCCATTATACACATCAGGATGTGCAAGAGCATCCTGAGCAGCCCTGTTCTCTATCTACCTTTCTTTCACTAGCTCTGCAGTCTGCCAAGGCATAGACAGCCAGTGACAAGCGAACAGCATGAGGCATATGTAGAGGCTGTTTCTCTGAGAGCCTGCCACAGCAAAGAGCATGCAGAGACCAAGGAGGAGAGACTGCTCCACTCCCAGGGGCATGAAACACAGCTTCATGCAATACAAATGTAAATGAAAGGTAGCTGTAGCCCATGGTGCATAATGCAGCGTCAAGGAAAAAATAAAACGACAAAACTCTACCCCTTCACCCCCAGGCCTGGCATATTTTTGGGGTGCACAGGTATACTGATTGCTCTTTGTGTGTGCCTCTGCAAAAGTAAATCCCTTTATCAAAGAAAGTTTAGATGAATGGATTCCCCAACTTCACGAGCAGAGTTTACGCAGAGAGCCCTTCTCGTGACTGATACCATGTCATGCATCTTCTGAACTTTTGGCAGACAGTTGCTGCGCATTTCTTTTCTTCTACTTTACTGCATCTTCCCACTTTCATGTACTCCCATCAGAGATGAAAAGCTAATCTTGAGTAACTACTTTCTTTAATGCAGCTTTTTCTCTTCAATTTTACATACAACATTTCTTTTCTGCTATCAACTCAAACTACTTTAGGGAAGAGTGTTTATGTGTTTAAGCCTGCAGGTAAGTGGACTGTTTTTCTAAAGAGTTAATTCTCTAAATATTCCAGCTTTCCCAGAAGGCTGCAAAGAAAAAGGTTGCAGAAATGTGCCTATAAAGACAGATTAAAACATTGACATCACATCCTTATCTTAAAATGGAGGATATGGAGTTTGCAAATTTGCCTGTAATCCACAGATTGTATCACTGAATGAGAGAAAACTTTCTATTGCTTCTACAGCTTCTTTTACATTTGTCACAAAGCAAATAACAGGTAAATGCACTAATCCAAAGATCACACACAGCAAAATTATTTCGCATTGACTTAAAAGTGTTAGGATTGTTTACACTAAAGCAACTCTGTAACTGAACACACAGGACCAATCCACAGCTCTAAATGAAAATTCACAACTACCCAGAAACACAATAATTTTAGAAATACACTACAGTGCTTTCGGTTTTGTTGTTGGGTTTTTTGTTCTGGTTTTTTTTTTTTGTTTTGTTTGGGTTTGTTTTGTTTTGTTTTAAACAGAGCAGGCAAAATGCTAGGAAATACAGAGAACATCTTCAATGGCAAAAAGTTCTAGTAGCTCTAGCCGGTCCACTCTGCAGCAGTATTTGCTGTTTGCTGAATAGATTGGCATAATATAGAGTGTACAATACTAGCTACTATTAGTGAGGCTTTACAATGAGAAGGTAATTATTCCAGTAAGGAAAATAAGTATTTTCAAACAGTATGTTCTCAAAACAATTTCTCTTAGCAATTGACCTTAAAACAATTTGCTTTATACTGGATGATACCAGGGCTTAAAGCTCAAATCAAAAAAGAAAGAAATAATGCTAGCTAAGTAAAAGCAAGGGAAGTATTTTCAGGAATGAGTTTGACATGGCTGGAAGAAGATATTAAACCTTTCTGTTAATCCCAGTTCACATTTTGAAAAATTTTTTAGAAACAGTGACTCAGAAACTATGGCTAGGAAAAACAAGGGACCATTTTGTTCAAATGAAAACAATGTTACATTAACATTCTACCCATAACATAAAAAACAAACAAACAAAAACCAAACCAACAAACAAACAAAAACCCCACCCTAATTCTTTTACCACATAACTCCTAAGAAGCCTGTACTTACAAATTCTGATTCCCAAACTTGGGTTTCACCCAAATCAATCTGGTGGGGAAACATGCACATTTCACCTTTTCCTGTATCTAATACATCTTAACCATCAACTACGCATCAACAGCCAAAATATGACCTGAAGCATGTTTAAGACACCAAGTTGCACCTAACTGCAGTAATTGCTAAAAGCAAGTTATCATGCACACACCCCCATTTCAATCAAGGCCCTTTTTCTTCCTATAATGTTTGTGCAGTGAAGGGAAAGACAGAGCACAGCACCTGAGGTTATTCCCATAGAAGAGGCACTTCCTATCAGCGGACAATGCTGAAGCAGACAGAACACCAGAATGCTTGGAGAAGCCACATCAGAGCAGAGCAGAAATTTGATCTTCGAAATAGTTATCCTCTTTGTCCACACTAAACAGATGTGCCTCCTTCCTCACTGAAGATCAAGCATTGAGGTACACTAATAAAGGGAGAATACAGCATAGACAGAGCTGTTCTGAACCAAATAGTTGAACAGGCAGCTGAGAATTAAATAACTTCTCCACCAAGCCAAATCATCAAATCAATACCGTACTGATGGTCATCATCTGCAGGTTCATGTTACATCATCTGGACAGCCCTAAATAGAGTTGATACGAATACCAGCAGGAGAGGAGTCTCTGACAAACGGTGAAGCACTAACGCACAGTTCTATAAGGGAAATCTGCACTGGCACTGCTTGGGTGGGCTGGAGGATTTTTTTGGAAGGACATTACATTCCTCATTGCTCTCAATCTTGTTGCTTTCATTTGTGTTAAACTCACTCCAACAAAAGGAAGAATGAAACAAAAAAAAAATCTTCTTGCCTCCTACTGATCAAACTCCCATGCAGGCTGTTCAGGTGAAATTTAATTTTTGAAAAATATTTATATTCCCCATTTCTAAAGCATATTACATTTAGAAAATCACAGTTAACAAATCATGCCTCTAAATGAGGTTTTACAGAATGAAATCCTATTCAACTATTTGCAACATTACTTATTTGCTCAAATGGAACTTAAATCATCACCTTTACACCTGTGCAGCATGCCACAATGATGTACTGCACACTGACAATGTTTGGGTTTGATGCTGTTTTTTATACTAAAATCCACATTAAACTAGTTATTGATCCAGTGAAAAGCAGGATTGATTTCCTACTTGGCTTTGCCTTTGCCATTAAACAGAGAAAGTCCCAGCAAATGGCTCTCTTTGTAAGGTGTCCTAGTACATGAAAATCAGTGCCTACTCCTTAATTGCTGACAGATGGCTAAATTCTAACTACAAGGTATCAGACAAGTAGGATAAATGCACCAGAAAGTTGACATGTATTAGATGCAAACTTAATATACCTTCTGAAACAGTTAAAGCTTCTGTCTAACAGGAAACGTTTTGGGCAACTGAATTCTTATCTTCCTATTTTTGAATCTGCTGTATTTAATCAGCCCTTGACACAGAGTTTTAATACCTTCTGCTGTATGACATAACAGCAATTGGGCTGTTTAGCTCTTTTCATCTTTTGACACCATATACCTGTTCAGTTTGTCTGCATGGATGTAGACTGAAAACAGAAGCTTGGCATTGAGAAAATTCTTTGCAATAAACCAGAGATTTTACTGATGATGTGAACAGAACTCAGGAATATTACCACCCAGTTCACCAAGTTTTCATCAAAGATCTACCTGCCTGCTTGAGGAGGTTAAAGAAGAAAAAGAACGAGACATTACAACAAAAATAGAATCACACAATTGCATTTTTGTACTGTCATTACATTAATGCTCTACTACAGCTCCAAAGACCAATAAATAAATAAACAGGAAGAACAGGCAACAATGTTTTTCCTAACCTGATTTTCCCCAATATCTGCTTGGGCTGTGAGTAGAACTGGTCTCCCATTCACAGAACAAAATTTAAGGAAATTTCTCTAACAACACCACCTAATGAATCCTGATACTACATTTTCTATTGTTAAGTGTCTAGTTTCATGAGATTTGAGGGTAATTTAAAATCAGTGCAAGTCCTATACTTTTATAGTAATTACGCTACAAAATTTTCCTAGCAAGTAACATGAGCCACACTTGGACTTACCCCTGAACATATAACAGTTTCAGCTACTGAAGAAAAAGGCAGTTCCTCCAGTGGTTAAATCAGCGATTAACTTTTGTATTTAATAATTGCCTTTATATTTATTTATACATCCATACCAAGATGATGAATGTTACTGAATGGGCTTGCAGGGAAAAAATGGTATTGAATGACAGCGAATCTTTCCTACCTTGCCACTTTAGGAGGTTCACGACAAATGGAGATAGAGAGAAAGGAAAAAGAGAAAGTCAGAAAGCTTCCCTTCCATAAGGAATCAGGAAGAGAGGAATGAATATAGAGAGTATATTGACATGACAGTGGATCCAATTCAATTCAGAGCATCACATCAGAATTTCCTATCCCTCATCTCATTTACTTGTCAACACAAGGGTATCTTAAAGCAACCACAGAACAGCAAAGTTAATCCAAAAGACAGAACTAGTCTCACGTAGCTAAAGGTAAGAAACATACAATGGAACCTAGGGCTGATATACTTCACAGAACCGGCTTATTTTGCACTAGTTTTTCTTAGACTCCACTATAATATGCAGTCCTTTCAGACAGAAAAATAATGGTGTTGTATGGACATCTTTCAAGTAGCATTCACTTATTTTAATAAAGCCTTCTCAAGACTTGCAAACCTGCTTACTGTCTCCCTTTATAAAAGGTATCATTCTGCCAGGTGGTTTATCCAGACTCCCACAAGCTTTAATTATCTCTTCACTTAATGAGTACAGTAGCTGATCTAGATTTATTGCAGTAGCTAGAAGCTTGTGTGAATAAAATATCAGTTCTGTTTGTGATGTGGCAGTTATCTTTGTTTGCAGACTCTTCTAATTACTTCCAGGTCATTAAGCCCATCTCCAGCAGATATTTTACTGTCATTAGAAAAAGTGGTATAATGACACTAAAAAAGTCAACGAGTACAGAAAAAAAAAAAAAGTCAGAAAAGGTCACAATAAGGCTCAAACCTGTTAATTCAAAGCTGGATTACAGATCACAGAAATCATGCAGATAACTTGGCATGCATCCTATGAGACACAAGAGGAATCAATAGGTTACACTGGGCATGTATCAGGGCAGTCACCACATTAAGTGATTTATTTCATATAGATTTGTCAAGGTTAAATTATAAGAATAGGTTAAGATGTTCACTAGTCCAAACGCTGACTTCTCAATATACAACATAGTATTTGGAGGAAAGCATATAGGTATATACACACACACAAATATATCTATACACACATCAGAACTGACAGAGGATAAAAGTCACAAAAGCTGCCTGTACTTGACCAAAGGCAGCATTGGACCATGTATAATTTTCTTCCATTTCACTAGTGAACAAACTTTTTAGAGGCAGAAATCCAAACACACTAATTTCCTATGTTGTCTTCTCCCACCTCTTCCAGAGACACTATTTGCTGAGGCAGAAAGCCTGGCTGCTCTGATTGCTTGATCCACATGTTCACTGAAAGATTGCCTCCATTTCTTGTATGAGTCCATCTGCTATCAGTCCTTTCTTGAGTCGTTTGTTTGTGATATGTTTAAAAAAGGTATAGCCATAGCAATAATTAGATTCTGCCACTTCAGCTAGCCAGTCAATGGCTGTGAACGGAATTCCAAAGGAAGATTTCCAAATGCAATGTCACAGAACATCTAAAAAAGTGCAGTTTAACCTAAATGCTTAATCGACCACTTATGCTGACAGCCCTAATTGTTCACATGTGGACAAAACTATGCATTAAAATGTCTTTTGTCATTGTTCTAAATCAAAGGATAATCTGACTTCAATCATCATGTTCAAATTTGCAAACTAATTGCATCTCTTCCTCTTCCTTTCAAAAGGAGTTGTTCCTACAATTTAAAAGATTGCCAACATATTCTTTGAGAAATACTTCAGTCCTTAAAAACAAAAAGGCATTATTCAGTACTCCCAAAAAATGAACCACACAGCTTCATAGTAAGTGTCTATTTTCAAAAGGATTCTGACCCCCCTGGCTAAGTTCATGGTGTTGCTTTTCATTCCCTTTTAGCCTGGTATGTATAAGACAGTTTATAAAGGTGAAAAGAACAGAGATAAAACATGTAGTTTGCAGTTTGGACTTAGACTTAAGTAAGGAGAACTGAAATAACGAAGATTTAAAAGACAAAATCTACTGAAAAATGTACCTTCACACTATGCCTAACTTCACAATTACTGGAACTCATCACTGAAAGAGGGTACCCCAGTGAAAAGTTTCCCAGTAGTCTTTGCATTTCCACCTCCAGGTTTTTTTTCATCCAGCCCCTCCCTATTAGGCAGATGTCACCTTAAGCTCAAGATCATAGTTTTATATATTTTGATCATAAAATTTCCCCAATAATAAATAAGAAGCCCTGGGCTGCATAGCGTAGTCAACACATTGAGTCCAGTAGGTTTGTCTTCCAAGTTGCGCAACTGCTCTTTGATTCATCTGGATTTGGCAGAAAGTTATAATGGTAGCACAAGCTTGTACTTTCGTTTGTACAGTTCCCGTTCTGTTCAAGTATTTACTGACAGTGCACATTGGTGCCTTTCTCTCACACTTTGGATTTTAGTTCCCTAAAACATGCTGTACTAGCAGGTGAATGATGGCAGTCACCATAATACAAAACAGCCCCCCGTCATCTTCCACCTCTTAACAGAATCACCAAGTATCAGACCATGTACTTAAGTTTCATAATGCAGTGAAGGGAAAGGATATGGTCAGTGAAGTTCCCTATATTAAACACATCAAATCAGCATATACACTGTAACTCTAAAATGAATACTACTATGATTTCTGAATTAGACATCCCACTTCATCACTCAAGAAGTGATCATCTAAGAATCACCGATACATAGGAAGCTACAGAAAATACTGTATGCTATCTGTCCAGTGCGCTAGTCACTGTACCAAAAGAAAACAAAGTTTTACAGGGTAAGTCAGGTGAACCAGAGGCTGGAGAATGCAGAAGAAGGAACTGCATTGTGGAGTGACTATGAAAGCAGGTAAGTCACTGCTGCACTAAAAGGAAATTATTTATATTGGTGTTCCACTGGAACACTATACATTTTACATACCATTTTGTTCACAAAGGCTAAAGACAGATAGAGATTTTCCTCGGCACTTCCCTCTCCCCCCCAAATCAGTAGGAGCAGTCACTGGGCTTTGCTCTTTCTGTCCTTTTATTCTCCAGCTCCCTGAGGTCTCAGGCAGCCAGGGCTCCAGAGCTCTGACAGTCCCCTGCGTAGTTATTAAGAATCCACCGGTAGCCATTTAGGTCCTTTCTCAAGCCTACCCTATAGCTTCAGATTTAATTCCGACTCCTCAGAGTCTGAGCAGACTGTATTCCTGGAGATACTTCCTCAGATGTATTTCTTTTCTCTGTAGTACTCCAAATAGGAACCGCTTGATAACCTTTTCAATTCTTCATTTACTACTATAGGTCACTAGAAAAGAAGAAATGGTCTTCCTCACTAGACATGTATTTTACAGTGTCACAGACACAACAAAATGATTCAGAATCACCTAGGGCTACAGTGGTCTTTCCTTTGTCCCAGATACTGAAAGATGTATTTTCTATATTGAAAAGATGGGAAAGATACTGAAAATGCATCCTTCAGCTCAGAATGCTTAAATCACCTTAGTTCCTTTTTTTGTATTCTTTGTATGTCCATTCACTTGCAGGCTGCAATGATTATAAATCAAACAGCATCACAACCAATTGCTCTCCAAAGTTATAATTTAAAGGATAAATAACCATATATGTTTAGGCATGTCTTAGCGACGCTATAAAAACTTAAAATTTCCATGTTCTAATCAGAGATGCCCTAGCAGAGAGTTAGGCAATCTCTCTCACCATGGGCTATTAGGAAACCACTGGAACGTGAAGTAACTCTTCTTGGAAAAGGAATTAAATAATACAATCCTTATAATGCCAGGGAGTTGTCAAATCACTCATAGATTGCATGCATTCTATTCTTTCTTCCAGCCTAAATATGCATTAAAAAAATAGTCAGAAGATGAAGTTATTAATAAAAAACCATTCTGTTTCAAAGAAAATTTATGTTTGTAGCCTGATAGATACACTAGATTGGGTAATTTATCTCCTTGGCATAAAGCGTTTGTGTCACTCATTTCTTCTTTTAAATATACAATCTCATACCTGTTATTAAACAGTCCGTAAATCTTAAATAGCAGAGCCTCCAAAAAGCATTTAAACCAGAAAGAACTCCCGTTCTGTAACTGAACAGTAGCTTCAATCTCAGAAGAAATCTGATGTAGTATGATAAACTCCCAATTACATTATCTATGCATTTTCTTTTTAAAAACATCCAAGAAATAAAGTATTAACTACAAAAACAGTTCTAGAAGGTATAACCTATGTTGTTGACCTTGGGCTTTCAGTAATCGCCTTACCAACAAGGCATGCACCTATCACTGAACTAGTTTGTATTACATTTCAGAGTCAAATCATTCGATTGCAAGATATGATCTTTGGTCTTGATTTTGACCCAGCTTACTCAGTTCACTACAGTAGAGCAGCCTTAAGATATACTAACGAACATAAGGATACAGGAAATTAAAAAACAATACTGACTGCAACTTTGCTTCCCATTCTTGTGCAAATCATTTAATCGGTGATGTGAGCAGGATACCGCCACTGCATTTTCCTCCTCTCAGTTCAATTTTTCTGCCAAAGCCTAATGGCTTTTCCTTCAAACCTAGTGGGTGTTCCAGCTCCAGGGTCCTTTGAGACCACTCAACTGTGGTCATGTCATGTAAGCCAGTGATAAGAATCCTACGCTAATCTGGAATTTTCAATAATATAGAATTGGATGTCAAGTTCTTCTTAATTTTCATGCATGTGCTTTAGACCAATTGGAAAATCTTAGGGCTTTAAAAGTTAAAACCAACCATTAAATTCCAGGTGGAAAGACACCAACAAGCAGTGCACTGGTAACATGCTGCCACCAGAAGGCTCTCTTCAGACATGAGAATCCTTTTTCTACATAGTCTAGAATACCTCTTGAAAAATAATGAGGTGATTAAGTTTTAGGAGTGTAAGGACTACAGAAGATGAGAAAATGAGACCCTTTGAAAATGAGGGAAATAGAACTACTTTACCTTAAAAATTTATTGTGTCATGTTACTTAACAATATCAGAAACTGCTAGTTATAAAAGCTGTAATAAACATAGCAAAATCTTTAACAAAAAGAAAACATAAGAATTAAAACAACCACCCAAATCCTGCATCCCTATCCTCACAAAATTAAACAGAGCTGTTGCCTTTGTCTCATTAAAGACTAGCTCCATCCCTAATGCTGATTCACATGTACTTAACTGGTTCTAAACTGGAAATATTTCTACACCTGTTTCAACTTAAATCAGACATTTTAAGGCCATTGACTTCATTTGAACTGAAGCGCAATTGCACAGACTCAAGTTTATGTGCCTCTCCAAGACTGACATCCACTACTTAGCAACCTGCATTAGCCTCTACAATGTAGGATCAGATCTCTTACCAGCAGCAAGAAAACAAGTGCATACATCACTGAAACCACCTGCACAACTGACTGTCTCAGCAAAGATCTTCTTTAGGTGGTCAAAAAGAGAAAGATGATGAATGATTAAAGCAATCCTTGCTGCCGATCGGTTCCATGCAAAAAAAAAAACCTCAAGTGGGAAAGGAGAGAAGCATATTTACAGTGCCTAACTTCAAGCCACAATTTATATGTTAGAGGTGGGGGACTAGCTATCTATCGAAGAATGCTGTTCAAGTCCTCTAGAGAAGCACTAATCCTGCAAGGCTCCCAGAGCATCTAATCTCCTAACCTGAGCATCTAAATTAGATTCTTACTCTGTAGAAACAAACATCCTTACTTCAAACCCTTCCTGTCACGTATATATACAACCGTCACTCAGTGTGCTGGCCCACATAGCTGTCTCCACTATCTTCCACCGGTAGGAATAACCACCCTAAATCACGAGTCAGAACAAACAAAGAAACAAAAAAATCAAACAGAAGAATTAGACAGCCAAGAAGCTGTCTATCAACATGGTCACAAAGAAATCAGGTGATTTATTGGATTAACAAAAAAAAAAAATGCAGATCAAAAAGTCACTTGGTTCAGAGATTTGTGGTCCCTGAAGAAGCACAGTGTTCTGTATTGTGGCTAGAAGTGTTGCATATCATAAAGAAATTATTATTAAAAAGATAAAAAACTTGGGAAAAAGGCTCATATTAAACATAACTTTACAAGGACTGTTATTAAAGATCTAATTAACTCATTATTGTTAGTAAATAGCTTCGAGGATTAAAGTGGCTATTTAGGTTGCATTATATATTATCATTACGCCATATTATATATAATGCATGTATTAACATTGCATTTAAATTAAGTCTGTAACTAAATATATTTATTTTAAAGTATCTAACATGAAGCCATCCAGAGAGAAATCTGAGAAAAGGATTTCAAACACCCTGGTTTTGCTTTTCAATTAGAATAAGTTCCTTTGTCCCCACGTAAATAACTGATTGGAATCAGCACTTCAAACTCCTTCCCCTTGTATCATACAAATATTTCATCACTTACAAATGTTTAGTTCCTAAGCTTTAAATAATGCTAAATAGGTTAAACTCTGTATCAATTCATCTATTATGCAGTACAGAAATTTTGGCCAGCCAATTTTATCTGACTAGCTCTGTAAGTCCGTTTCTCTTCTTTTCACATACTAGCTTCGCCAAAGGACTATGAATCAATCACTTCTCCTAAAATGATTTTTAGAGTTATTTCAGGGACACTAAGCAATTGCAAAGGATGTTCCAAAGCAGGTATTATTCTTTCTCCTCCCTGGAAAAATAGTTAGATCTGAAATACGTGATTGTCATGGTTCAGAAATGTTGTTTTCTAGCTACCACTTTCTGATTATTAGTATATTAATATACATATCATACATAGTACAAACTAATATATGTGAATATATAATGATGATCCATATGATAGATTTTATGCTGAATAGTGTATTTTGGCTATAAATCTAGATAGGGAGAAGCCCAATCCGAGTTTGTATTTAAAGTGAAGATTAAGCTTGTATGAAACCAGGGTTTTGGTTAAAGCTTATATCTAGTAAAAACCTTTTCAGACTTCTGTATCATGAAGTTTCTCATTACCACCCAAGGTGAGTTAAAATTACCCAGAAATGCATAGCCTATTGAGACTTACTGCTTAAATATACAAGAGGTTCAATCAGATAAATTACTGAATCTCATGGTTTTACTTTTCTTGCACAGAGTATATTAGACTATTGCCTTTTACAATATTTAATTAAACAATTCCATCAATTATCCTGAGCAAATATGCAAATACAACCATAGCTGCTTCATGCAGTGTTTTCAGACTTAGCATTCATTAAAAACTCTGCTAGACTGCGTAGCATATTAAATTCATTTTGCAAACATAGCAATTGTCTTATCTAAGAAAACTGTTCCTTATAATTAAAACATTTGCTCTTATTTGGCACTTTTTCCTCTGTAAGTTGAATTAAGAATCTAGAAAAGGCTCCCCTGCAGTATTGATAGGTCTGGTATCTGGGGGTGGAAGCACACACTCAGGGCTGGGTTGTGGTTTATTTCCCCCCTGAATGAGAAAGATATAATTAGCCATCAACAAAACTGCATCTCTAATCTCATCCACACAACAAATAATAAGCTTGTAAAACCCATTGCCACAAGATATTACTGGAACCAAGGCCCCAGTATTATATACAGTTAGACTGGGTATCTACACAGAAAATGAGAACTCTATATTTACGGTGGTAGAATTTTAAAAAGGCAAGCTTTTTGGGAGGGATTCAAGCTCCCATATCAGCACGGTTTTGCCTGACACTGTTACAGGGCTGCCTATGCCAAGATACGTCTACGATGTTCAGGATTAATCTTGACATTGTACTCAACCACACTGAACTGCCTTTCCACCTACATTTGGTAGAGGCTATTGAATGCATCTATGTAGTATCTCACTTTCTCTGAGCCCAACGTCAGCGTACATCAGGTATCCCTACGTGAAAGTAGTCATGTCCCAAGCGTCCGTACACAAATTTGCTGTGTCCATCCCCTGACTCCCTGCTGCAGGATCCCAAAAATTCAGCCTCCTAAGAGAACAGGGAGTTTGGAAGTGAGTGGAGACAGGTCTACATTCAACTGAAAATTCAATAGGGTTTCCACATGCAGGCTGAACTGCTGTCAATATCTGAGTTTTGAGGCTTACAGTTCAGATACATGGTGATACAAGCTTAAGAATAACCTTCCTTTTCCAAAAGAGTAAGTTGCACTATTGGAGATGGTAAACTGAAATAAATACCCAGCAGAGTAAATAGACTCATGGTACAATCTGATATAGCAATTGCCATAGTAATCAGCAAAAACAGTGCACTCTTCTGTACTAACAGCATTAGGTTAAGTTATCTATATTAAAATTAATCTCAAGGACAACTAGCTTCTGCAAAGCAATCACACTGCAAAATAACACTTGAGCTGGATGGTATGGTGGTATTAACAGCTTAGTCCACACTGCATTACCAGCTCAAATTAGCAGAAGCATCCAGGTTTCAATCTGTATCTTGACAGCTACAACATTTTTAAACTTTGTGCATTCAATGGAAGAGGCATACAGACACAGACAAAATACAACAAAAGCATGTCGCACATCTATCAGTAAAAAAACCAGATTATTTTATGTATGCAATTTTGGATAATAGACTGAATTCCATAAACATATATAAAAGGTTGATGTGCTGTATCTGAAGGTCTTACCAGCATGCGGACAAGATGGGATGGGCAACAATGCATGAGACATTGGACTCATAGACCTTAGTAAGGAAAGCAGAGAGGGAAAGAACAGATTTCACTGTGTTCTGCCTACATCACTTAAAACTTATTCTCTGAAATATTAAGCAGTAAGAATCTCTGAATTAACTGGAGCCACTTGCATGGACAGTCTTTTAAGAGATGATCTTCACGCTGTACTAGACAATTTTAAGAAGATTTTGCTGGGCTATTTTTTCCATTCATCTCCACACTGACTTAGTAAAAACCAGTAAAAAGCCAAAAATTAACAGGGTTTTTTTGGTTGTTTGAACGTCACGAGATCTCAGGCTCCACCTAGAGAGCAAGCAAGACTCCTAAAGCAAACAAACAGCTTTTCTTTCCTGTGGTATGTTTAAGTAGACTGGCCCATGTTATACCAGCCTTTCATACCCATAAAATCCAATTTAAGTCAAGAGAAGTGAATAGTCACATGCAGAGATACAGCTTTATAACAAGTACTCGCTGTAGGAAGAACACAGCAACCTTTGTGGACCAGATTGGCACTTAAAAGACCAATCAAGAGAGAAAATGCTAGAAAGTTTCTAAAGAAATGATCCAAGTCAAACTAACTTAGTATGAGATATCACCTTTTATTGGTGTGGAGCAGGTCTGCTTTTAATTCCAATGTATTTTAATGGTATTTTTCTTTTGTTTTAAGGTAAATCTGTGCCTGGGTATGATTCTTTTTTAAAGAAAACTTTTAAACAACTTTTTAAAACATTGGAAGCGTGTACCACTTTTCTAAGCAGTTTTAAATGGACGTGCACTTTACACAGGACTACTGGTTCCATATTTATACAGTGGCACCACTGGCAACTAATTAAAATAAAGTGCAATTTTATGCTGAAAATGTTTACTGGAGTACCTTCATCAGAAAATTACTCTTCATAGATAGAAAAACCATTGTTTGACTTTTTAAAAACAGGTTACTAGTAAATCTGATTATCAATAAACAATAATTTAAGACACTAATTTAAGAAAGGGAACTTATACACATAAACAGTATTTTTACCATTAAAGATAAACATAAAATTTTAAAGCAGAAATGTAGTTTAGGAATTCTGCTATTTTTCCTTCCTTTTATAATCCATAGCTGGAAGCTAAAATAAAAGTGCAAAGCACTACAACCATGAAATCATATATTGAAACTGCATCCTGAGCATCCTAAAGTGTTTTGGTGGGTTATATTTGATACATAACATATTGTCAAGAGCACTTCCTGTTCTCATCACAATAGCTTTGTAGCTATTTAGGGAATTTAGTCACTTGAGCAAGTCTTTTCACATAAGTAAAGACTGGGAGCATGAAAGGGAAAGCATTTTTGAGGCTTTTAAAAGAGATAAGAGATTAAACAGAACATATTACTCCATGTTATGGGTTCTGAGTACTGAAAAGTAGTGTTACATTTTTCTTTATAGGCCAGTATTTGTGTTTGTCAAATTAGAAGGCAACAGTAAGATCTAAACCCCTTTATTTTTTGAAAACAGTCTGACATGGTACACTTGTGAAAGCCACAGAGGCAGTAACAATAAAAGCAATCACTGAGAGATTTCCTGTGTATTCCAAAGCATAGCGTTCATCCTGTATGATACGAGGACATAAAGAAAAAAAAGATTCATCATCTCTTTGATAGGTGGGAAGAAGTGGAACTGCAGATCCCAATAGGATCCTTATCCCTCAAAGTAAAAAGGAATGTGGAAGAAGAGTTCATTGCAAAGTTAACCCAATAAATGCTATCCTTCAGTTCTGTGTAGCATTCTTAAATGTTCCGATGTTTAAAGATCACTGACAGTGCTCTAGAATCCTGCTCCACTTACTAGTCCTTACAAGAACAAACATTTTGGAGAACTGATCTGAAACCACCTAAATAATTTTTCACTTCTGAAAATATAGGCCACTGACATATTTCACACAAATAATTATAAAATAGGAGAAGCTTGTTTCCTTTTTCAGCTATACTTTTTAACTCCTAGTTTCTGTTCTGCTGTACACCTTCTTCTCAAACATGTTATCATCCACACATAAATCTTCCACTTATTTCCTAGAAATCCAGACACAAGGTGGTTAGGGTTGTTGTTGTGTTTTTCTCCTTACTTTCCTGCTGTAAAGTGAAGGGGAAAACAAAAGACTGGAGTCATTTTTTTCCATTTGCTAAGCAACTTCATCCCACTGAGGATGCAGTTGGTGAGATTCATGGGAAAATGAAAGCTTGCAGAAGCTTTTCATGAAGTTTCATGTAAATACTTTTCCAGAGTTAAAAGACATCCCCTATTGCAGATTCATTTTACTTTTAGTAAAACCACTAAATAATTGATTAAACTATCCAATTATCAATGTAGTAGGTTAATTTCTACTTTGTGAAAAAATAACTAAAAAGGATATTTGAAATTATCACAAGTAGTGTATGTGCCACACCATATGAGTCTCTCTAGGGAGTGAAATATGTTTTATGAACAAAGCCTTCTCATTATCAATAAAAAATAAAATGTAAAAATTATTTTCTCATCATTGGGTACTTTAGAGTCCCAAATACTGATCAGCACCCTATGGCAATAAATGCAAACACAAATCAGTATCATTGAATTTTCACATTTATCTTATTTTATACATGTACATGCACATAAAACTGTGCCATTACTCCTAAATCTATCAAAAGGCCAACTTCATAGGCAGCAACATTTTTACTTTAAAATTTTTTACAACTTCAGTACTTATCCTTGAATTTTTTTCCTAAAGCAAGTTTTAATTTCATTACAGACTTTAGAGTGGAGAACTGATGGGTTAGCTTTCTCACTGCAATGCTCTAGTTGTAAATAACTTGAGTAACAGTTTGAAAATCCACAAGATCAAAACCTACCAATGTAAAGCAACAGTTCTTGTCCTCTTTTCCCTTTCTTGTTTATCATCAGCTGTCATTGTCCACAGGGGACTCCTCTGCTGCTATTGCAGCACAGCATATGCTGAGCTGTGTACTCCCTCCATCAGGTTCACTGTGAATTAAAAAAATTTTATTACAAAAAAGATCTTTTGCTCAAGATAGAGAAATAACTCGTGTCTCCGTCAGATATTAAAGTCACTTGAAGTCAGTGGAAAGAAACTATTGACAGTACTGGGCATTGGATCACACCTTATAAGAAGCTTCCTTTATATGTCACATTATGCTAATTTTTCTCCCTTGATATTTTTCACATTCTTCTTTTTATGATGCTTTATTACTATCCAGTCTCTATAGTAATAAGAAAACCATTCAAATATAATCAGGTATCTCCATGCTAAAATAGTAAAATTACCAGATTATTCCCTTGCTCAAGGTTAATATTTCATTGTACACAGGAATAACATTCAGGCACAACCGCCGTGCTGCATGTTGCCCTCTTTAAATCTCAGTTCATTGCATGAAGGCCTACTCTTAAAGGTGGTATTACTCCTAAGTCAACTTGCAGTGTTATCAGATTGCATATGCATACCAAAGAACTCATTCAATTAGGACATTAATGATTTTTTTAATCATTACTAGTACAATGGGGTGATGTATTAGTATTTGCATGTGTAAATAAATTCAATTAATGAGTTAATTGCAGAGAGACATGAAAATTAGTTTAAACAAGTCAATTAAATCATATACAGTTCAGAAATAAGAAAGCGTGCTTGTAATGCAATTAGTGTTCTAATATGCTAGTAACTTTAATAAACAGGATCTTAATTATATGGCAGGTCAAAAAGAAAAAATATTTTAATTGATATAAAAAGGAGCTTTTTTGCTGCTACACTACACAGTCTAGCTGAGTTTAGAGAAAATGATGCATGTTAATGAGATCAAAATGCTGTTATCTAGAACAATAAATAAGGATATTTTTTTTTAAATAGAATTGTATCTCCAAAGTAGTCCAGATGACTGAACGAAGCATTAATGACTGCTAGAAACTAATCGTGCCACAATCTACATGTGATTGAATTATGCATTCATACAGTGCTCTCCCAAAAGCTTTTCAGAAGAGTAAAACAACTGCTAGGATAAAATATTCGGTAATATTTTAATATTAATCATCATAAATTAATCTTATATTAATACACTGAACAGTACTGATGCTCAAAATGAAACGTGTTATAGTGAAGTGATGACTCATGAAAAAGGCCATCTCTCTTGTTATTGTGTAATCGTGTGTTAATTTATGGGGCACTGAGGTCTATGAGCAGTACGCTCAAGGTCACTGAATTCCATTCACCAGAATTCCTCTTAGCTGTCAAGTTGTAGCGCTTACTGAGAATGCTCATGTTGGAAGGGCTTCTTTCAGGTGGCTGGTCAGTGGACTGAGGGATCATTATTACTTATGATCAGATTCACTGAAGAGAAGAGCTAATACCTTTAAATGCAGAGGATGGTGGTTTTATTCAAATGTAAAGGACAACTAACATGTATTACTCCATCAGTTTATAATCTGTACTTAGGAAAGGGCAACAAGGAAAAGCCCTGAAGTCAAAGAAAAAAACCCTGTCTATCTATAGCAATAACTTTACTTGCTAACTTCAAATTTAAATACTAAACCTAGCTACTATAGAGTGCTATATCGCTGGGACTTAGAATGAACTATTCTTAGTTCAGTGTATGAACTAGCTCCTTAAAAACGTGAGTTTCACTAAGCTGAAGTCCACAGCACAGACTCTTCCATGCGGCACATTCTCTGCTGTGTGCTGGACATAGTGGAGCGGGGATGACATGCCGCCCCTGTCCCAGCCCACTGCACTGGCAGAAAACAACTACGCCCCAAAATGCTGATCTCCCCCAACAACCTTGGAATGAGAGGGCACAGTAGTAACCATCTGCATCATCAGTCAGTTAAAATATTAATAGCAACTGTTGTGAACATTTAATTCCTATATTGAGCAAGCAGCAATTCCCTCTGTAATTGGGGGATGCAATTCCAACCTAGGTAGCATGAGGCAAAGCCATTACTTGCCTGCTTTTTAGTTCCAAGAAAAATCTCTAATATTTATTCCTTTATTGAATCCACAGTCCAGTAAATTAGTGATTAGCTTTATAGGAAGAAGTGGCTGAGAGGATTTTCCTAAGAAGTATTTGCCTAATACAAGAAGGAGGAAAGTGTTTTCCTACCTAACATATTTATACAGACTCATTATCATCTTATCTTGTGACACATGATATTAAACAACTTGATCATAAAAATCATCCCCAAAAGCCAGAGAAATGCAATTATCACCTTTAAAAAAAAAAAAACAACACCAAAAAAACCCACCACAGAGCTCTAGTCCAGAGACACAAATGGCTGTTTTAAAACCTTTTTTGGTTTTTAACAAACAAGGTAATCTACCGGGATTTTCTAAATGTCTTGAAATTTGGTCCTAGGGACTTCCCTCTGGTCACACAGGAATTATTCTGAACTCTTAGCATATCCTTCTCATTTTTTCCAAGTCAGTAAAGAAAAATACATTAAAAGTGGAAATCAATTAGTGATATTTTTACAATATGCCACACTTCCCATAATTGGATTTGCTCATGTTTTTATGATTTTTTTACTCCCTAAGAATGAAGAGCATATTTACTTGTTCACTCAGAGCTGCCTAGAGACAGGGACAGCAGCAGAAGGGCAACAGCCCGTAACTCCCCCGGGAACTCACCACTAGAACAAATGGCACAGGGACCCCAGAGACACTCACATTGAAACACGTACCTGTTTGCTCTTTCCTTAACGGAACAGCAGTAGGTAGGGGTATTAGCCTGGGCTGAGCAGGATAGCAGGGTAGGGTAGGGATGAGGGCAGCTAAGAGAGGATGGAGGGGTTCAGTGCTTTTTTATCTGTGTGGTAACGGAGCAGGACACAGCAGCACTGCTGACCTTTCAGGTTCTGGTACCATTAACAAGAGGTGGATGATGGGTACCTAAATTTGTCACCCTGAAGTCCAGCAGGGATGAGTATTCACTACTCCAGTGACTTCTCAGTGCACGTCTCCAGAAAAAACAGCCTTCTTACACTTCCTTACAGCACTTCTTTTACACCTCTACCATAAATCAGAGCATATAGGTGCTATTTCTGTCCTCGCCTGATTTTTAAATCACCTGCTTATCTTTCAATAGCATATAACTATAAATGGCTATTCAGCAGTCTCTGTTGTTTTCAACACTTCTGTGCAAAAAGATGTTACCGGGGTGGGAGGAACATGACTTACAGTATATACTTTTTCAGCTAGTAGTTTTTCCTACACTGAACTTCAGCAGAATACTTAGGGGCTCCCAGAATTTCACAAAAAAATGAAAAAGATATAATGAACCCACAAAACGGGCTAAAAACTTCAAGTAACATTTTTAAACAAATTCCTGAAGCCTGATGCCCCAACACCTTTGGAGAGCTCTTTCTGTGGCTTTATTTACATTAGCTACTACTAGGCTGTCAGCCAAGGGCCTGCTGCAGACCGCCACTCATCCCCTGAACACAACAATCACACCCACACATCTAACTGCCCTTCTGGTACTTCCCTTTTCCAAGCACATGAAAGCAAAGCTTGAAATAAAATTTACTCTTTGCTCTCAGCGAGAACTAATGCTTATCAAATGCCCTGGTCAAACACAATAAAATCCCATTGGGTTAGGAAATTGCTTTTGTAATTGATTTACTAGTTCTCATAGAAGAAAAGGCATTTCAGTAGCATTTTCATTAAACTGCTTGTCTACAACAACAATCACCACTCCCCCTCCCAAATTCCTGTTTTTAAAAAGCCAGTATCTTTCTTTGAAATAAGTAATGGAATGAAAACAACATTGTATATGGTGGGATATTGTGTTGTAAAAGAAGGTCTAGACATGGAGATTTTGAGAATTAGCCATTACTCGGAACTGCCAAGCATAACACAGAAGGAAGAAGCAGCATGGTTTTTTGAAGCTGAATCTGCAGCACGTCAGTCAAGCACGGGTTGTACAGGAGACGGGCTCTCAATTTCTTTGCACTTCTCCTGTCTGGCTACTGACAAAGCCTACTACAGCAGAGACCTGGCTCGTATTTCACCATTTATGCTTTCTCTGTCAGGGATTTAACAGTGACCAGCAGGATAAAATACCTGGGCCCTGGAATATTTTCAAGACTCCCAATTATGTCACTCAGTGACAAAACAGACAAACTTGTAAGAGCCTTAAATACCTAATGGAAATAGCCCCAGGAGAAGCTCAACTTCCACTCTGCCTGGAACAAATGCCTCAGTATGATGAACCAGAGCAACAGGCAGTTCACTCCCTTAAACCAGTATATTTTTTTTATTTTTTTTTAAACAACTTTCAATTAAAATGTTATGCCAACAGGACCAAGCCCATAGAAAACCCTGGGCCGTACCACATTACCACTGCCTGCAAAGCAGGAAACTATCCTTCATCACTACCTAGCAGGTTAAATTCATTAACAGAGAAGAAGTTCCATGCTACTCTTACAGGAGAAATAATTTAAAAAGCTGAAGTCTTACACAATACAATGCAGTTTGTTTTCCTTTTCTAATTCCCCCACTTTCTTCCCTAAGAAGGAAAACACCCTGTGAATTACCCATGTCTCAAAAACAACAGAGAAAGGTCTTTATTTTGCTAACAGAAATGAGCGAGTTACATTTATTTTCACATATTTTTCTGAGAAAAACTAAAAAGGCTAATTTTCCAAAAGGCTAATTTGGGAACACATCTTCCCAGATGTGTTGCCAAAGCTTTGCAGTCAAACCCCTGAGATCTTAACCCCACCGTGAAGAGGTTTTTCCCTCCAGCTGTTAATTTCCAGTTCCTCGGTACCAGCCCCATCCTCTGCAAATCCTTTTGGTACTGCACTGCCTGTGCACCTGTCCAGCACCCCCCAATTTTCCAGCTCACAGAACTGAAGAGTTCGCAAAGATAGCCATGCATATATAGCTATATCTGAGACAGCCTAGAGAGTTAACTGAAGGTAAGGCTGCAAAATTTAGCTTAGTCCACACAGAGCTCAGGGCTTCTGCTGTTTGAATTCAGTCTGTTGTCAGGACAGCTCAAGAGTGTCCAGACCAGGAGCACGGTCGTTGCGTCTATAGATGGCTCTATCCTGTCACATACCACCCATTTTGAGCTCAGAACCTAAAAAACTGGAATATCTACTCATTTTTTAAATATGTAATATACAAATCTTGTAAATAGTCTCAGATACTTGATTGTGTCCAATTCATACAACATACCAGAAAAATATCAGGCAGAGTAAAGATCCCAAGAATCTTCATTAAAATCAAACTTAGTTTCTGCTGCCAAATTTCAAATAAAATGCTAGCTTGACATTTAAAACACCTTCTTGCACAAAGGGCACTGTTCATATTAGAAAAAATTAATTAACTAGATCTCACGTGCTTTTATGTATTGTAATTCATGGATTACTGAGATTCATAATTGAATAATATGTAGATGTCACCTAGAGGTACTAAACCAATTCTCCTACTAGTAATTGCCTGACTAAGTAAGAATGACACTAACTTTAGCATTTTCTCTCTGATTAAGACTGCTATAGATTTGCAGTTGCCTCCATGTAATATAAATCAATAAAGAATAATTTTCCAGGCAGTAAATCAATTGTCAGTTCACAGACCCTAATACCCCTGTGCAGGATTTATCGAAAAAATGAATGGCGGTCTTGTTAGTGGATGTACAACATGCTTTACAGGCACATAATGGTGTAAGGCCCAGTCCATTACATTCACTGCTGTACCTGCCAAGTTCATTAACGCTTTCCTTGCCTTTTAGAACTGTGTTAAAATGGAAGTTGAACAGGCCTCTTAACAGGAAAAAAGGAAATTAAAAAATTGTATTTGCATTATACTCCTCCATATAAGCATCTTGGTGTCTGGATATTCCCATTTCTCCTATAAGACTTTAGTGGGAGCATGCCACTATGCAGAGTGAATGTTGTAAAATTATTAGCCAATAGATAGAGCTGAGACTGAGATTTTAGCAGTTAAGCTGTCTGGAAAAGCAGCAACAGGAGGAAAAAAAAAAATATTGGAAAATGCTAACCTGATTAGATCCAAACAATTTGTGTGCATATTTTTGCCAATTTTTTTTTTTTTTTAAATCAGATCAGACTCCTTTTTCTCTATTTCTTTTCTCTGCTTTTATACAATACTGCACTGTTACAGGGTACAGTTCCAGATCTGATGGACCTCTTCCTGGATCCATCATGGCATTGTTCATGTTTCCACATAAAAGTTAAATTTTTTTGTCACTAAAAACTGGTTTTATTATCTCAATGCAAAAAGCAATGTGCCAAATGGTAAAGGGCTACTGGTAAAATCATTATCTAGACAGCTTGGAAGTCCCAGTCTATCAACATAAAGAGCATGTACAGCTAAAGAGTATCCATGCAGACCACTCCCCAGGACTAGACTAAGAATTTAGTTCCTTCTTAAGGGAGGTAAATGCATCTTAAAGAGTCAGTGAAAACATACAGTTGTCATTATCTAACAATGAACAACAGGCACATTCTTCACCAGTGTAGGAGGAAGATAGCAAAGATGACCTTACCTCCTTCACAGACAATTGCCAAGGGCAAGTTTGGCCCCACCTGAAGTGGGAGTTAAAAAAAAAAAAAAAAAATTTATATATATATATATTAAAACCCCCTACACCACAGGAAGAATTTTAGGAGATGGTTCAAAAATCTCTTCTATGACAGTCAATCTGCATCACTGTAATTCACTTCTGAATCACTTAGCATTGCCACCAATGTCACCTTTAAAAATGAAAGGTATTTGAACTTTTCTCTATACAAAGAACAATGGTTGCTCTCTTTCTTACAAAGCAATGGAAAGAAAAAGTAAAATAGAAGCTATACACATAGAATTTTATGCAGAGAAGGCAAAAATTATGCCTTATGCCAGACTATTATGAAGAAAGAACTTGTCATAAATTCAAACTAGGCTCATTCTCTTACACATAAAATAAAGGTTGAGTGCAACCTTCAAGCAAAGGAGACAGAAAATGTGCAGGCATTGTAATATCCACACTCTCCCACAGTGCTGAGAAAATAGGACCTTAATTATCCAACATTGTTGTCACCTAAAATAAGAACTAATGCTCTCCCACTGGTTTCTGAAAATCTGTTCCACCCTCAGTTAGGTATCAAACCCACATTGCACAGTCTAACTTCTCATCCTACTTCCAAGGTTTGTATTTTTTGGTATTGTGAACTTTATGTCTTTGCTGGGAAATAAATAGAATTGGACAAAAGGTATTCATTAAAACCCATTTCTCAAACAAAATGGCCTTCAAAATGAATACCGTTCTCCCCCCCTAACCCCTGCCATTTCTGCTGACATTTTTCAATACAAGAGTCAGATACTATTTAAAACCAGTTTGTGTGTTCTTTTTGTCAAGGCAAGATCTGTACATCTAATCTGAGAGAACAGAACATTTAGGGGTTCTAAGAAAGAAGAAAAAATAATATTAATTCATACATATTTGTCTTTTGCCATTTATTTAAAATACACTTGCAGTCAAATGCTCTTCTTTCTTGTTAAACAAACAATCTTTCCAACCAGCTAACCCTAGAATAATACAGTTTAGGTTGGAAGGGAAGTTTGAGGTCTCTAGCCCCTTCCCCTGCTCAAAACAGGTCCAATTTCTTCAGGTTTCTTAGAGTCTTGCCCAGCTGAGTTTTGAGTATCTCCAGAAATGATATTCAAAAACCTCTTTGGGCCCCTAGTTCACCATTCAACTACTCACATGATGAATATTTTCCCCTTATATCTGACAAGACAAAATTACCATTCATCTCTACCACTTGCACATCGATGATGAATCTCAGCCCAACTTCTCCGTAAACAAACAGTATCCTGTAATTTATTCTCATCTGTCATATGAAGAGTACCCACAGACTTTCTCTTTTTCCAAAACCCCAGCTGCCCAATCCTGCAAACTCCTACTCATTTCCTGCATTCTCCTTGCTAGCTTCGCCAGCCAAACAGGGTCTTTTCCTAATGACTTATATCCTACAGCTAGCAAATAATGCACACTGAATAACGTTGGGAAATGACAAAAGGACCTGCTGGAAGCTCTTTTTCTGCCACGTAGCATGAAAAATTTCTCCTTTCTAATCAGGTTTTAGAAGTGACCAGTAAATGACCAGTAGTTACACATCATTCTTCATTTTGTATTTAAAACAACAGAATGCAAATCACAGAGAGGAGAACGTCCCCATCTTTTCACTGTAACTACCTGATGACTAGAAGTGATGGCAACTGAGCTTCTACATAAGTTATTACAATATAGTGATAGTAAAAAGGAAATGCTATCACATTAAAAAACCAAAAATATAATGCTATTACATAAATTCACAAACATTACAATTTTAAACCACAAAAATGAGTGGTTTCCAGTCTAGAACTGGAAATCTGTTCATAATTAACCCGTTTGTCACAGGTATCACTTTGCTGGGAATGGGAATTGTTGGCTTTCTTCTCAAGATTTCACTTCGTTGCTTTTTCCCCCATCTTCTCATCATAAACAGAACGAGATGGATACTCAATGCATCAACTGAACACAAATTTTAAAATACGAGAAAACAAGATGCACCAGACTTAAAACTGGAACTTGATTTTCTTTCTATAAAGTTTGACTAAAGGCAAATTATTCCAAGTAATTATTTGATGAGGGAGAGCTTAATTCACTGCTTACATATGAACCTGAGTAACGTAGGTTTCTCCTTTAAAAAAGAGTGAACAAAACCCATTCTGACATTCCTGAACCATTTCATTTCATTATTCCCCACACTATTCCAAACAATGCTTTGGAAATAAATCTAAATATTTTGGTTCATTTAATTCAATACTATTTCATAATCTGTCTGTGCTGCTGTAGGAATTTAGACAACAATTCCCATCCAATTCCCTGGCTGATCTACACCTCCCATAAATTACTGCCACCTCAAGCTTCCTGCACCACACCACACGACTTGCAGTGCAGCCAAGGATTACAGCACACAACACTGACTGAGCTCTCTCACTCAGTTTTGTGGTGTAGTTTGTCACAAATGATTCTGAGAGACACTGTAACGTTTTACTGCTTGTTCAGTCCAAAGAAAAAAAATATTTTGACCAAATTCACCTAAAACTGAATGTTTCCTTTTCCACACATGACTTGGCATCTTTGAGGAGAATGAAGAAAGGCAAAACCAAACATTTTCCTTGATAAATTTCTGAGAAGCTTTGTGCAAGAGCAAAGGCATTATCCACTAGCTCTACAATAACCATTCTTGCAAATGAAAAAACAAACGAGAAGCAGGTAGCTAAGTCAATATGTTTATGCCTCCATACACAATTCAAGCACCATTTCTGTATACATCTCAGCATAAACTGTTTTTACACTGTGCAACTGATTATATAGAGAAAGCATCCATTATTGCCAGAGCTGAGAAGCTCAGATTGTATCCCCATCTACCTATCCCACTTATTCTATAAACACGAAGTTGCTCAGCGTATACATTTGATTCCCAATACCAGTTTCCAGAGAGTCCCTAACGAACAGGACTCCACACAAAACACTGGGCTCAATTCTCCTCCCAGCTGCAGGTCCTGTCTTTGCTATAGAAAATGCATCTCACACAACAGCAACCTAATTCCAAGCTATCAATTACTTCTGGATGAGAGGAAGAGTACCAGATGCCCTTCTTGTGGAAACTATTCCATTTTTCATCAAATCACTCAGTAAAGAGAGAAAGAACAGCAAAGAATATTGCTGCTGCCTAGGGGAGCTGAGAGGGCGAAGACTAGGTGTCTAGTTCTCATTTCAGTTACAGTTGCTGGATGTCATTCAGTACCTGCTTAACATAAAATGGAAGCACTCAATGCAAGGACTGTGAAATACTGAGCTGTTAAATGAAAAGGGGATTATGACCAATTCCTCCTACTCCTGAGGATATGTTGTAAAAGAGTAATCTTACCTTCATTCTTGAAAGCAAATCTGAAATGATCCAGAGCTGGTGCGAACCCCATTCTGAGCCATCACCTGGAGAGCCTAAGGGCTGAAAACTGTGTACTGAAGGACAGATGCTAAAAAAAATGCATAATGAAAATCTCAATCTTGGACTTTCTGTCCCTCTTAACTCTGCTGCAGATCTAGCCCAGGAACCTTAAAAACTTTATAAGGCAACATGGTTCGTAAGGGCTAGCCATGCTACCATGCTCACAGAAACCCACTCTATGGATGTTCCTGTAAGTTAGACTTTTTTTGAAGATTTCAGAGGGCTGGAACATTTCCTGAGGCACACAGGCTCTCAATGCCTCCCTTCTGCTATACTTGTGCATTCCGCACTCACTCTCAGCAAAAAAAAATTCTTGCTTTTAATAACAAATGATACCTTTACATAGGGTCTCATCTATAGCCCAGTAAAGATGTTCCTACTGACATAAAACTCTGAAGTAGGTGGCTAATTTCTATTATTTTAACCATACTTTTACATTGAGCACAATATTAAACAGTCTAATAGATCCAGACGGCTGGATGACTTGCCTGAGATGCAGTCAATGTTTTCTTTTAAATGAGTTTAAATATGTCTACAGCTTTTCTGCTGTAATGGAGTCATCACTAACAGTAACCCATTTTAGCATTTTTTTATGCATGTGCATTATTTTTAATACTTGATCACTCAAAATATATCAGAAACAAGAGAGAAATGGAAGGAGATCTCATCTGCAAAACTAATCTCATCACAAAGACATCCAAGCTGACAAGGGATTTGAACTCAAGAACAGTGAACGTAAGCTTCAGGAAGCTTCATTCAATAACTTCAGAGCTGAATTTAGCCTTATTTTGTTTATTTTTAAGGGTTTTGTGCATATTCTCCTCTATAATTCACACATCACCTTCTTCATTATTGAAATAGCATTTCAGTACATGTCTAATCAAAATAATTACTACAAATTGTTTAGAACTGTGAAGCATGTGGGACTAAGCTTTCAGTTCAGCAGTAAGTCTATATAATCACACAGAGAGCTGCTCTAGAGACTTTTTATAAAGTAATCAAATTGTGAAACTTAGCAATGCAATTGATTTTCTTGTCAAGATCTACATCACTGCCTGGGATGCCAAATGGCTGATGAGAAATTCATTCACCTACTAGCCTAGGAGCAATCACCCACCTACCAAAACATTTGAGTGAGGGGAGGGGTATCTGTTTTAAATGAGTCACCTAATTATCTGCAATACATTGGTACAGCAAAACAAGCAAAACTGAGAAATACACATTTTACTCAACAGTTTCTTTCTTTTTCATTTCTCATTGGCACTTTTTCCTTCTCAAATAAAGCTCCCTCCTTTCATGCCATGTCAGAAAAGACACATGATAATGTTGTAGCATTCAATGAGGAGCTGCTTCATTAACAACTGAGTTATGTCACATCCTTTCATACCTTGCTATGTGACTGCAACAACTTGACAAGACAAACCCTAACACAATGCATCAGCTGAAGTGGATAGAGAGATAGCGCTTTCAGAAGCCTGCTGTCATGACAGGATTTCTTTATTTTTTTGCTCTGTAGGTTCTCCTTGCTGAAGGCTGCACAGGTGCTTCAAATACGTCTTGGCAGGCCACACACTGACTCATACATCCTACTGTTATCTGCTAACAAGTGGTCACGTGGCACAGAACTGTTTGAAGTAAAATTGCGGACAGTACCACGGTACTGTACACAAGCTATTATTCCTTCTCAGCTTCTAATTTGGAATTTCCAAATGCAAACGAAAGGCATGCTATTATGCAGGGCTTCATATTGTTTTCCCGATTTTCCCATTTCCTGCATGGTCTTTTGCATAACGCTTCACCTCGCCCTGTCTGTTTTCCAGTCTGAATACAAATATGTAATATAATACAGTTTCATTTCTCAGGACTGTTATAGGAATGCACTAACCATTTGTTAAACGGATGAAGAACTTTTTCAATGATGGCTAGAGGACTCAAACATCCAAAGGCAGCAAAAGACTCACACATAAGTACAAGATACTGTTTTTAACGCTTTCTTTCCAGAGTTGCTGGAAACCAGGTTGTACCACTACAACCTGCAGCTGATTTTCAAACATGCCTCAGGAGACGAAGGTCTGCAAGAACCATTAAAATTCAGAATACTTGTGCTCCTAAACTCCATTTAGCACATTTAGAAGGTTCCTCCTATTCCATGTATTAGCCGCAAGCCTTGTGGATGAGTACAATCATCATAATGTGCAAATTAAAAGTACACATTTTTAAAGCTAGGAAAACTGTACGACAAAACTCTTTGACCAAGTTGTATGCAGAGGGTTCATTTCATTGAAACACTGAGTGCTGCAGTTATTAGTGAACTCACTTACTGTGTGCCCTGTGGAAAGCTATAGGTGGTGGCCACTTTTCCCTTATGAATCACCGTATCTACTTCTGCACCATACCAGTCTTAAGTGTTTTCTGCTTTCACCTTTCTGGAGAAGTAAATCCTAGTTAATGATGTGGAACAATCTGACCTCTCCAAGTCTCCGTTTTACAGGCAGGAATTTGTAAAAGAGAGATAAAGATTTTGTACTATAAATTTTGACATTCTTTTAACACACTCAAAACCCCTAGAAGATAGGAGGTAATATGAGGCCTTGTTAGCCATGAATTTATTTTCATGTGTCTACTCAAAAAGTGTGACACACTAATGTCACCAAAAGAATTTCCTTCACCATGTGGTGGGTTGACCCTGGCTGGACGCCAGGTGCCCACCAAAGCCATTCTATCACTCCCCTGTCCTCAGCTGGACAGGGGAGAGAAAATATAACAAAGGGCTTGTGGGTCGAGATAAGGACAGGAGAGATCACTCACCAATTACCATCACGGGCAAAACAGACTCAACTTGGGGAAAATTAACTCACTTTATTACCAATCAACCAGAGTAGGGTAATGAGAAATAAAACCAAATCTCAGAACACCTTCCCTCCACCCCTCCCTTCTTCCCGGGCACAACTTCACTCCCGGATTCTCTACCTAACCCCCCAGCGGTGCAGGGGGACAGGGAATGGGGGTTACAGTCAGTTCATCACACGTCTCTGCCACTTCATCCTCTTCAGGGGCAGGACTCCTCACACTCTTCCCCTGCTCCAGCGTGGGGTCCCTCCCACGGGAGACAGTCCTCCACGAACTTCTCCAACGTGGGTCCTTCCCACGGGCTGCAGTTCTTCACGAACTGCTCCAGCATGGGTCCGTTCCACGGCGTGCAGTCCTTCAGGCACAGACTGCTCCAGTGTGGGTCCCCCATGGGGTCACAAGGCCTGACAGAAAACCTGCTCCAGCGTGGGCTCCTCTCTCCACAGGGCCACAGGTCCTGCCAGGAACCTGCTCCAGCGCGGGCTTCCCACGGGGTCACAGCCTTCTTCGGGCACCCACCTGCTCCGGCGTGGGGTCCTGCATGGGCTGCAGGTGGAGATCTGCTCCACCGTGGCCTCCCTGGGCTGCAGGGGGACAGCCTGCCTCACCATGGTCTTCCTCCATGGGCTGCAGGGGAATCTCTGCTCCGGTGCCTGGAGCATCTCCTCCCCCTCCTTCTTCACTGACCTGGGGGTCTGCAGGGTTGTTTCTCTCACATGTCCTCACTCCTCTCTCCGGCTGCCGTTTCTGTGTGCCCTGCAACTGTTTTTCCTTCTTAAATATGTTATCCCAGAGGCGCTACTACTATCGCCGATTGGCTTGGCCTTGGCCAGTGGCGGGTCCATCTTAGAGCCAGCTGGTATTGGCTCTGTCGGACACAGGGGAAGCTTCCAGCAGCTTCTCACTGAAGCCACCCCTGTAACCTCCCCCACTACAAAAACCTTGCCACACAAACCCAATACACACCACAATGAACTCAGATTCATACAATGATCCTTCACTCATGTCTTTTTTGTTTAAGTCAGGTATGGTACTAATATGCAGTAGGATAACATGCCTGGCCACTTAAAATGTTCACAAAACCCATTCTCACATGTGTGTTTTCCACTGACTCCAATATGTATATTTTTCTGCTTTTTCAGACAGTTGATGCATCAGACAACACTTCATAAAGATGAACTTTTATGAGATTTTTGTTGAAGTCCAAACAATTCTAGAAATTATTTTCAAGAACAGATTGAAAAGGGAGATTAGTATTTTATGCTGAAGACTGAAATATCAAGCAACTAATTGACAAGGACAAGCCAAGGTAAAGAGAATATCATCTGGTATACAACAAAGGATTGACATGTACCTCATACATTCATCATCTTAGCATGCAACGCCAGTTAAAACCAAATATGTAACACATTTACTAGTGTTTTTCCTGAGACACCAAAGATTTTAGTCCATTTTGTCGTGCTATGGCAGCTTGTGGTCAGCAAAAGTCCTAGGAATGCTTTCCCAAGTAGCAGGGATGAGCTTCTGAATACTGGGGAAAGGAAAAGAAAGGCATTTTACACAGCTCTTACTATACGTATTGTTGGGAGACGGTCTAAGTGTGCTCCAGAACTTGAACAAGATCTGCATGCTTAGCTCCAACTTCTCAAAGTGAGCTATTTCCATTATCTCACCAAGCACAATGCACCTCACAAATATATGACATACTTGAATTATGTAGATGCAGATTATGAAGACAAACACAGTCTGACTATCTCGTCTGACCTTCTGCCTGAGAAAGGCCCTAGTACTACCCTATCCAAGCATCCCTTGAATATCACTTCCAAACTTGAATTAAGATGGCAGAGAATGAGACAGCAATGGCAAGTTATTCAGAAGGTTAATTACCCGTACTGCTAAAGCAATGCACCTTATTTCTGAGTGTGTATCTCATTATACATCTATGCAGTAAAACAAAGAAACTTTTGTTTTCTCAGCCCTTATGTACATACTGATTAGATTCCTCTCCAGTTCTGTCTTTGATAAAGGCAATGGACTGTACTCCTTGAATCTCTCAGTGTAATATGTATTTAAAGCTTACTCTGTGGACTTCCTCCAACACCTCAGTATTGTTCCTGAATTGTGTATCTTTTAATAGCCACTGCATCCTTATCAAGTAGTCTTTACTACTAGTGCTTTTTTTCTTGTTGAAACACTAATAAGTTCTTATGCTTCCAGGGAGGGGCTGATAGGACTAATATTCAGGCTTGCTTGAATCTTTCCCAGAGCAGTTCTCTGCCCTAGAGACAGAACTACTTTTCTTTTAAACATACTAAAAACACATGGCTTTCTTATACTCTGCTTTTCAAGTGAAAAGAACAGCTCTCTAATCAGCAGTTTCCGCTATTATTTACCATTTTACAATTGCTGGGCCCTTTGTGAATATCACCAGTGCTAATACTCTCTTTTGGTGGCCATTTCCCTTCATTCCCTCTCTTCTTTCTGATATTCCACTCTAACCACCTTCCTCCCGCTCCCAGCACAGTGAACAAACTACCTTGAAACACAAAGTTCCTCCTGGCACTTCCCTTGGAAAGATTCCATTCTGGACCACTTCTTGTTTCAGACTACAACCCTACCTGGAAAACAAAGAATCACCTGATTTTTATTCTTCTATATGCCTCCCTACAAGTTAGGTGATGGTTATTTTTTTATCCTAAGTCTCAGGTCCACCTTTATGGTCACCTACAGATGTATAACCTACCAAAAGACTTCAGCAGAGCAGGTGATCCCAAGACGCAGATTAAAAGGAAAGAACCTCCAAGGAAGTAAATTTGAGTAGCTTCATCAAGTGTATAAAGCTATACTAATTTTTATCAAGTAAGCACATTGCTCTACAGTGTTTAATAAGTTTTACTGTGAGGTGACTGAAGAAAACACCCGTCTCCTTGTAAGCCTACAGATGTTTCTCTACACATTCACAATATTAGAGAAAAGACTATAGTCTGTAACAGCTGACCTGCAGCATGGGGGGAGAGAGAGAAAGAGACACTGCACAGTAACACAGACACTCACAGTCTTTCCCTTCAGATCAAAAATTTTCCATGAGCATACATTTAATTAGCCGAGGCTACAAAAAAAGCTGAGTACAATCTGGTTCCACACTCCTTTGTGGCATACAAGCTCGAAGGGGAGGATATGACTCATTTGAAGGTGGGGTTGGAAAAGGTGCAAGTAGACAATCCATTCAACTCTCTCACCTTAATACTAAAGTCTGTACCAATACAGCAAAGCATAAACAGGTTCCTCTGGCTGTTGTAGATCTGTTCTCATAATCTCTCAACTGTTACTGTTTGTTCCCCTAGTAAGCTACCATTTTAACCAGTCTCTATAAAAAGAACTATTGGATTAAAAGAGGCTTATTCCAGACTTGCAAAATCTTGTCCAGCCTGAAGACAACTTTTACAAAGGCTCAGGCATTTCCTTCCTTTTTTTTTTTTTTTGTCAGTGTTCAGCACAATGCAAACTTTCATGTTTTTTCATAACTACTTTTATTACATCTTTCTCTCTCATTCTCTCATTTAAATAAAAGCCCTGGAAACCTATGGTTTCATAGATTGCCCACAACCCACAATTTATGGATGCTACTTGCAACCTTCAAAAGCTTTTAAAAATAGTACTGGATCTATTATTGTGAATTACAGTAATTGCAGCAAAGATTTAAGAGGCACTTTGAGAAATTTCAATTTCATGGTATGTTTCTGAACCCACTTCCTTGGCATCTGGGGGAAAGCACAGTTATTTTTTGTGAAAGAGCTTTTCTTCCTAACTTTTGATATAAAGTTTCAATTGAAACTTCAGTATCAAAATTTCTCTTTAAAAAAAATAAATATGCTGGGCTTCCAATTCAAACTGCAACAGAGGCAAAGATGGTGTAAGACTAGAACCTCACCTCAGGTGTATGAGTGTAAGCAGAAAGCAACCCCATCAGTAGATAACAGCCGTTGGGATCTCCATTTTCTTCAACTTCCTAGGAGTTTCTTTTTCCAAGGTTTTAAATTGAAAGGCCTGATGTAGTCAATGTATTCTTAGATGAACAATCAAAACTGAACTTAGGAATATGCTATTCATGAGAACATGAGCAGGATTGGGCTGAAGAAGTAAGAGTTCATTGATATATAGGACTGGAAAAAACATTCAAGGAGCTCTCCAGCTTCCCTTACACAGCCTGCCCACTACCGTATCACAGAAAGAGATCACTTGCACTTGGAGAGGACAGGAACCATGTGACAATAAACTAAGGAAAGAGGACAAGGTCTCCTCCTTTACCTCTTCCTTCTGAAAATGCAGCTTTTCCTACCTTAATGCTAAAAACATCTCTACAGTCTGCACACTCAGCGTACAGGCTGGAACAGGCATACCTACCACCTCACAGACAGACAAGAACTGAGCATGCAGCAAGACAGAGGAGAAACGGGCAGGCACGATGAGCCAGACGCTAAAAATATCCTAGAAAAAAGGATCCTTAAGATCCTAGGGGCCTCACAAAGAGTTTGCTCTTACTGGGCTGAGAGCAGTCCTAGAGGAAAGGATCAACTCACAAGGACAAAAACAAATTTGAGACCAAGTACTACAACTTCCAGACTGTCTCCCAGTGATTTCCGAACCTCCAGACCTTCACCCAGTGATTTCTTCCTTGGGAGGGGTGGGGGGGGGAATTGTTCTAGTTAATGTTCTTAAAACAGCCAGGGTTCATAATTCAAATTATTTCTGGTGGTTTTCAAGTGTTAATTCCAGTGAGAAGATGCAAATAGATCTCCTTGAAATTTCTAGCTGATACTACTACAATAGCTTGAAGTCTAAGTCTTCCTCATCTGGGCCATCACTGATGCAGTCTCTGCAATTTGTATCTGTTACATCCTCTGGAACTACCTTGTAAAATTTTATAGACAAGCTTCTGAAATCGCCCTCATCAATGTACAAGGGAAATTTTTAGTCTGGTGCAATAGAGTAATTTTTACAGCTTTAGATGCTACCCAGCTGGTTTCCCTTAAAGTCAGCTTAGACCACCTCTGTCTTTGAAGTTGTAATGTTACACTTAGGTTGGAGGAGAGGAAAAGATATATTTGCTTTCGATTTTATGTAAAATGGGGAATGAATTGAAAGTAGTAAGTTCTTTCTATGCAACTACAGTGGCAGTAGCAGAGTAATACAGTAGCAGAACAGAAGTATCTTGTCCCCAAAATACAAGCAACTTTTAGGAGGAAAAAAAACAATCACTAGAATCATTGGCTTTGACTTCTGATTTGTGTGCTACTTGCAAGGCAGTTTCATTGATGGCTCATCAAGTTTTAAACTACTGATATGGGAGTAATCATGTTCAGATACCAGGAGGATTAGCTATTACCATAGGAACAGGAGCTGAATCACACTCTCCCGTCTCTCTTCCCCTTCCTTCACCTTCAACTCCCTCATACTACATATACTATCAATGCTCATGTTTGGATGAACAGCTGGCAGAGCCTTGCTAATACTGATCTTCAAATAACAGATTCAGACAACTGCTCTACTAGTAAGACTCCACCACAACTGCATTAGTTGGTGTTGGACTTGGTCTTAAATTTCCTGTTCAGCAGGTTCTGAAGTGACTTCTCTATCAAAATTGTGCTGCCATGACCCTGAACTCTCTCCCTTCTCTGAAATCACCAGCTCCAGAAAGGGCAGGACTAAACCAGAAAAGAATAAAGACTCTGGACCTCTAACTTTGGCTTCTCAGAAGCAACAAATGAAGAGCCTCTTGGTTCCTTTGGATTAAAAGGAAGGTTGCAATTCTCCTAGACATGTGAATCAAAAACCACCCCCAAAAGTAGGTTATTTTTTTTCTTTCGTGATGAAGCATACATTAACTAGAAGACAGGATAGGAGCAGAACAGACTAAGAGTTGCAGAGAGAACAGGGGAGAAACAGAGGCTTAGGACATATTTCTGCTTGAACAGTAAATGCAGTGAAGTCTATTGCATAAAAGGGACCATGTAAAGTACTGTCTGTGTAAATTCTTGTTAGAACGGCATGGTAACAGTACAGTGAAGAGATTCCTTCCTCACTCTCATCTCTCCTTCATTTCTTTGAATATCAGGACAACAGAAATAAACTTGCCTGTTTCAGAGGCTGAGATGGGCTGCCTCTATTACTCTGACATAGATGGACTCAAAGGCATGCCAGCTCCCAAAAACCTCTTCCTGTACTGCACTGATCTACTTCAGTATTTGCTGGAGCATGGCAGAGGTTGTTGAATAAGCTCTTTCTGAAAAAACGCTATTAACAAAGAACATTTTTCCCAAGGTTCGGTTTGGTTTTATTTTTCCCCTTACTGTTCTCCTAATGAAAAAGATTACTACATTGCCCATATATTGTAAATATTAGTAAGTGTTTCTGCTCTGTTTTGTACAGCTCAAATTCATGCAAATTTTGAAAGTGACAAGCAAGCTTACTCTGTCCAATAGTATTTTATTATTTTAATTTCTCCAAATGCTGTGGATTTTATTATATTTTAGCATTCACTGTGCAGAATTTTTACAGTTAACAGATGCTCATTTAATAGGTCCCTTTAAGAAGAGGATCTGGGGACCCATCCTCTGCCTGGTATTAGCTTAAGCTACAAGACAAATCTGGTTTTATCAATACACATTTTTTGCCAAGTTATCTGACAATGGGATGTATAGTCAGAAAGCTGCAACAATACTTCATGAGTGGTAGATGACATATTTGATTCCTTCAGGAATGTTCCCCACCAACACGTTTGGTTTTCAATGGCCTTACTCCTTCCTTGTTAGCAATATACTGTAGAGCCTGGAGCAACATGCTAACAGTTCAGAAGCCAGCCAGCTATCACTGCTTTACAAAACAATTCTGTTGCTGAATCAATATTTTCATGGCCTCTAGCTACTAGAAATGTCAGTATTTTTAGAGCTGCCAAAACCCTGAAATGTCATTTTCAAATCAAGGCCTAGATGATGATCTCCATTACGCTTGTATAATTGGATGTCAGCAGAATCACTCGGGATTTGCAGATGAAACTGCTCAAAATACAGCCTCATCACCTTATTTATTTTCTACCTTGTTCCTGAAGCCATTATTTTTAGAACCCCTAATCGTGAGGAAAAGTAAGAAGCCAGAGACCTGACTCCTATTAGGACAGCTGTTATGGCTTCTTAATTCTCCACTGCCCAACCTCCTTGCAGGCTGTTAAAGTTCTGCTGCAGGAATGGGTAGAAACATCATCAAAAGAACAGTTGCCTCTGCTGGTATGCTGACCAGATACTCCTTCGAGCAAATTCAGTGCTCCTTTTGAACTTACTCCCTAGCTTTCGTTCTGTCCTTTATTTTGTCCTCTTCCTGTAATATTAGCGAAGTTTCTGGCAATCAATTATCTTCCTGATAGGACTCCAGTGACTTTCTGAAAGCTGATAATCCAGAGAACAAATCCTTTGCTTAGAAGTTCATTTTTTACTCTGTTACATATTTTTTTCTTCAGTTCATACCTCGTAACATGATTGCACACACAGGAAAAATGCAGCTTTTAAATATGACCACTGACTGTGCAGTTAGTAGTGGCGGACACTGGCTATAAAGTATCCAACAAAAATAAAAACAATGATCAGATAAATCTAAAAGGAAGTAGGGGGAGGAAGTAATTTATGTTTTTTTCCCCCACCTGGCTACACCCTACTAACCATCATCATTGCAAAGAGTAGTGGAAAGGGAATGACATGAGCCAGAAAAGAGCTCCTGCATAGACTGAAGGCCAGACACAGCTGTATCAAACAAGCCAGCCCACAGTCTCTTGGGTCAGCAGATAACCAGCAACTGAAGAGAGTTAATTAATATTTTTGGTGCATGACCATGCTCTTCAGTTTTAATTGGTGACAGGTGAGCAACCAAAGAATTGTAAGTGGAATTTCATTTATCTGTATACAGCAGATCAATATTCACTCAGCATGCAACAACTTCTTACACCTCAAAGGGATAAAATAAATTGTCAGTCAGCAGCATGCTTTTGTTGTTGTTGGAATTTTTCTAGCTAAATTATTCACCTTCTCAAAAGGCAATCTGATAAATGTTTATTTCTTCATAATTGTGCTGGTTTTGGCTGGGGTAGAGTTGATTTTCTTCATAGTAGCTGGTATGGGGCTATGTTTTGGATTTGTGCTGAAAACAGTGTTGATAACACAGGGATGTTTTCGTTACTGCTGAGCAGTGCTCACACAGAGTCAAGGGCTTTTCTGCTCCTCACCCCACCCCACCAGCGAGCAGGCTGGGGGGGGCACAAGAAGTTGGGAGGGGACACAGCCGGGACAGCTGACCCCCACTGGCCAAAGGGATATTCCAGACCATATGATGTCATGCTCAGCAATAAACTAGGGGAAATTTGGCCAGGGACCGCTGCTTGGGGACTGGCTGGGCATCGGTCAGCTGGTGGTAAGCAATTGTTTTCATTGGCATCACGTGTCTTTCTTGGGTTTTCTTTCTCTCCCTGTGTTATTTTCCATGTCATTACAATTTATTGTTATTATTTTATTTCAATTATTAAACTGTTCTTATCTCAACCCACGAGTTTTCTCACTTTTACCCTTTCAATTCTTTTCCCCCCATCCTGCTGCAGGGGGAGTGAGTGAGTGGCTGTGTGGTGCTTAGCTGCTGGCTGGGGTTAAACAACACCAATAACGCATTCTAACAACTGCTGATTTGTGACACTTAGAGTGAACAGAATTTAAATTCAGAGCAGAGCTGTAGGAAAATACTAAGCAGTACAAACAAGACAGGGCTGCAAGAATTATTTTTTTTCTCCACTTCAGATATTGCAATGGCCTCCCATGGTATAAGGGGCACTAATTGAATTTAAGAGATGTAATAGGCGAGAAATTCTCCCACTCACTCCGTATCACAATGAAAGCCAACTCAACAGTACTGGCAGCGGCAGCAGCACCAGAGCAGCACATAAGTACCAATTTCACAGCCAAGCAGAAGAGACTGTGGAGCTGTAAAGTTCACTGATGAGTGTTAGCTGAGGGCAGTCCTGTATAGCAGCAGTGAACATTTCACAAGCACTCTCTTCAAGATGGTACACAATCAGACTATCCATTTTGCCAATAATCTTGACAGGTGTCATTTTCAATGTCACAGAAAATTTAGATTTCACTCATCCCTTATCAGAAAGTTTAACTGTATACTTCAACAGTATACTATAAAATCTGGAATCAAAGTCCTGGAAACAGAGATAATTACAAATATCATTTCCTCATTAAAGCATTTCAGATTCTGAAGTATTACCATCTCATGAGTTTAACTTAGTTCTTACCAAAACATAAATCATCTCTGTTAGTATCAGTTCTATTATTAGTTTCAGTGCTGAAGAGCATAATGCAGACAAAGATGCATAATTCATGTTTTGAAGAGCCCATAAAGACACACACCTGAAAACTACTATGAATATGACCATTAGTGTCAATTTGACTTCACATGAACATAGAGCTCAAACCTGCAGTATGCTCAGAACCACGACAGAATCACAGTTGTGATTCAATGTTTCGGCTAACAAAAGACAATTTGAGAAGATCAGAGCAGAAGATTTTTGGGAATACAGCAAGATTAAATTATTATCAAGGGAAGTTAAATATTTTGCACTGTTTCATTATCTTTGTTGAAACAAACACTATGGATAAAAAAATTTCCTTGAGGAAGAACTGGGTCTCAGTATGAATTTTGAATGATGAGATAAGCAGCACTGATTCTGCACAGAAAGCCTCCAAACAGATTAATATGGCAGGAAGCTACAGTTAACCGGCAGAAAAAAAAGAAAGAGGTTATGATCATTAGTAAAGTAGAAAGAATATGAACAATGCAATAAAAGATGATATAAAAAAAACCTGAGTAGCACAAGATGTAAACAGGATAAAACATAAAACAAGAATCTGATGAAGCATTAGGACAGAGTTCATTTGGGGGAAGGCTTCATAGGCAGGATGTTCAGAGCTGCTGCATTTTCATATACACTGGAAGAGGGTGATACAGCTTTGATAGCAGCTTGCAAGGATGCTGCAGTAATCCAGATGGTAAGTTATGAGAGCCTGCTTAAAAGTCCTAATGGTAGAGAATAGAAAAGGGTAAACAAACTTATACTGCCCAATTTTGAATGTGGCACATTTCTCATTTGATTCAAATGCTGCTGAGTTTACCATATACCAGAGGGAAAACTTCAACATAGGGAGCAGAAAACTCCACTGCAGAAAAAAAAAAAAAATAATCCTGGTGAACATGGATTAATCTCTAATAATTATTTTAAAAGTCAGGCAGAGAAATACAAATTGTACATCAGCTGTAATTTATGTTAAATGCAGCCGTAAGTGCCACGTGATATGCCCATATCCTGAAAAACAGAAAAGGGGAAATACAACAGATGTTGCTGTAAAACATTAGACAACATGAATGACTCCACTTGTTTTCCTAAATAAAAATAAAAAAGCAAGAGAAATGAACACTAAGGACCTAAATTCATAAAATATTAAATACCTCACTTAGTTGATTCAGTATGTGACACCCTTTCTCGCTGCAAATCTCACAGCTGCTGCTGTGTAAGTGATGGTAAAAAAAAGGAAGCAAACGAATAGGCATTAGTGTAAAATGATGGGGCTTTGACATAAGTCATGGCAGAAATGAGAGACTCTAAAACCTATAATTTTGAAGCTTTCAGAAAATTTGGGGTTGCAGAGCTTAAGGTCATAACCTCAAAGAACTTTCTAAGGTTATGTTATACTGCGAAGGGAAGCAGGACAGAGTTTAAGTCTTGACATGGGAGTTATTTAGGGAAAATATCTGAAGGCTTTTCAGAAATTTTTCAGACCTCTGCTAACTGAAGAATTTCATCAGTCCCAAGAGACTTCTCTGAAGGGCTTTTGTAAATAAGATACTAGTTTTATCCCTCTCACCTGCCTGCTGGTAGAATAATCACAGTGCTAGCAAATTCCCTTGTAGCAAGTTCTAAAGTCCTTCTGTCTCCAGCCTCATGACAACCTACCCATTTTATCCTCCCAGGACAAGGCTCATCTAGACAGAGCAAAGGATTGCACAGAGCAAGTCTGTAGTGAGTCAGTGAGAAATGGATGCAGAAGAGGAAACAAAAAGCACAGAAAGGGAGAACCTGCACACAGCTAGTGTCTGGGTCACACAGCGGCAATCTCCAAGCAGATGGACTCTTGTAGGTAGGAGGTTTGTTTGTCTGTTTGTTTATTATTTTATTTTGTTTTGGTTTTTAACTGGACTTTCAGGGACTTTTACTTTTTTTTTTTAATCCCCCACAGTTGCTCCGATTACTGTTGTTTGCTCTTTCATTATCTTGAATTTATCCCTTTGCTGATCCAGTTTACCTCATTGCATACCAATCACTCACTACAGCAACAGAACATTGAAAGAAACAAGATACTGTGGGATCAAGGTTCTGCTCTCACCTTTCCAAAGAGATATGGGGCAGGGGGAAATCAAGAAACCCAGTTTTCTACTCTTACGCTTCCCCATGCCTCAGACTGCTTTAACAGAGGAATTTGAAGATTACTGCCTCATTTACGTCCCCACATATTCTCTGCTTCAGCACATTCTCCTTTCCCTGAACACGAACTACCAAAAAACCTTTGTAGTATTACATTTGCACCATTCAGCAAAATCTAGCAAAACCCCACAGTAATGGCTGAGAAATTTTTCACCCCCCCCCCCCCCCCCCCAACAAATGTAATTCCTGTCTGCTGCCTGCACATCCTTCCTCCCCACTGAGCCAGTGCACTGTGATAATCACGCCAGTAACATTCAGATAGAGATCAAGTGATGCAGCCAGCTCTACCTCAACTCTGACTTTCAACTTCACGTTTTGCTTGGATGTACATTTTTCCTCTAACGAAAACTGCTTTTAGATAACAGCAGAACTACCCCAGATTTAGATAGGGAAGGAAGCAGTGTAATCCATCTAAACATGGGGAAAAGGGTGAAATTCTGTTAGGTGTATGCAGACACAGGTCATGTCAGAACATGCAAATTAACTATCCAAATTAATTCAACCTGAAAAAGCAGGTTTCATACCTTTGCGGCTATAAGGACATCACTTAAATGACAGGCATTCCCGAGAGCTGATATCACAGAATCCAGTTCACCTAATTCTGATGCTAGTGAAGACAGCAAGTTTGTCAAGTGGAGTGTTACTGATCTGATCACCCATTTCATAACAAAGGTCTTTTAATCTCCATTTCAAAGTAAATTTCCAGTCACTATTCTTACCTGTGAAATGTTCATACAGATATATTTTATGTAGCTGCATCACCTCCTTTCTGCCTGTGATAGATTTATGGGGATTAACAAATAGTCCTCACACTGGTGTGACAAACGCAGCAAGCGTTCACCTTCATAACAGAGGCCCAAGGATGGATACTCAGCTACTGTCAGAGCCATTACATTTTAGATTGGCTAATGGCTTTAAGATCTGAACTGAAAGCTTTTCTAGGGGAAAAACTTTAACATTAAGAAACACCTAGAAGTTAGAATAACAGTTATCAAAAAAGTTTGGATTGGTACAGGTACTGCACTAAAAAAAAAAAAAAACAAACAAAAAAACCCCCCCAAAACCGAAAACAACTTTAAAACTATCAGGATCAAGACTTGCAATGACTTTACAGCCCAATGCCTACAGAAAGCTGTTATTAAGTAAAATATTAAGTAATTTCTGAATTATGCAAAAGAGTAATCCAAAGTTTGTGGAAGATTCCGCCAATTTAATGTTTTGTTTGTTTTCTGGGTTATGATGTCCTCTTTAATACTCTCTGTAAATTTAAGAACACTGCTAGAACCATTTATACCTCACCCCCCCCGCCCCCAGCTTCTTGAAAGGAGCAGCACAGACAATATCTCATTTCTATCAACCTTTCCAATACTGACTTCATACTGCTACAAAAAGCAGTCCTGTCCTGTACATATTCAGTTTTTTGACTATGTGTATATGTACAAGACTAACACTGAATATGTCAGATATCCAGAGGCTTCCTGAGCTATACAGTAAGGCCATGACATAGCTAAACACAGGTAGATAGGAACATAAATCGTGAAACACGAAGATAAAACCTGGGGTTCCCTTTCTTGTTACACCCAGCTCAAATAACCTGACAGTGAACTTTCTGGCTTTTTTGGGTTTTAATTTAAGTCTTGCTTTCTCCTGGAACACTTATTGAAGAGGAAGCATTTGGGTCTGGTTACTAAGAATACCAAACTAAGGGTACAACTTCTTAGCTTTCATGGAAGTTGTGTGTGGATACCCATAACCACTGCTCCCATCACCACTTCTCTGTATTTTAACATTTCGACTTTGGTGATTCTGGAAGAGCTCATGGACAATGAAGTGCCTGAATAACCAAATATGTATAAACAGCTCTATTGACTTCAGAGAGGCTGGTTGTGTAAGAAGCGATTCTACAGCCATGACTAATAAGGAAAAAACCATCAATATCCTCTGTTTCTTCTCTAAGTTGTCATAGAGGTTGAACCTGCCAACAATCACAACCCCAGTTACATAACTCAAACTTAAGGTAAGATACATCACCTTATTACCTTATTGCTACAATGGTTATCTCCATGACTTACCATGGACAGAATTCCAGGTTTCCTTGTAATCTACAATCAAGTGCTATAAAATTGTATTCATCCATCTCATGCTGCTTTTATTGGTATGAATACTTATAAAGTGCCAATACACTTAGAGCAAATATATCCCTAAATGAAGAAACATATCAGCTTATGCTTCAAAGCACAGCCTGTGCCCTCTAATTCACTGCCTGCTCTCCCTTTGCTATCATATAACAGCAGAAACTTGGCTTCTAAATCAACTGCGGAAACAATCATGGCCTGATGTAGCAGTGAGAGACTGGAGGAACCAGCTCTCCCCCTGGAAATCCAGTCAATTAAATTCTGCCCGGAAGGGATCCAATCTAATATCAAAGATGCTGCCATAAGGGTAAGTTCCCTGGAGCACAGGGTTAATGATTTAGAGCATGTCAGGCTGGCCTGAAGCAGTGGAAATGAAGCCACGCCTAAATAAATAAATAAACACATAAGGAAACAACCAAAATAAATACCTGCAATAATTAAAAAAAAAAAAAAAAAATTGCCATGGAGACATACTGCAGTAATTGGCACCCCATTTAAGGGATATTGAAATTTTCCTGCAATCTCACCTTAATGTCTGAATATTTTATTTCCCAAGATCACTGAAACATAAAACACCGAAGAGTCATGAAAAAAACCAAATGTAAGTCAATCATCTCTGAAAGCGACTGCAGCTCCTGCTAGGAGCAGGTGAAGAATTTTTTTACATTCAAAATGGAGACTGAAGGTTGGATATCTTCTTTGCAGATTGTAATTCATCCTTATATATACACTGTCACCAGCATTAAAATACAAGAACCTTCATAATCTCTGAAGTATTTATCCCTGAAATCACAGTGAAGTAAAGCTGTCTGGTGATATGAAAATTACATTTTTCTAAACTTAATATTCCAGACGCAGTCGGTACAACTAACAGCACTAAAGTCCAAGTCCAAGTATGTGCCTTTTTTTTTTTTTTTTAATTATTATTCCTGAATCATTTTTGCATTTATCTCACTGCAGGTGCCAGACGGACGTCTATTTTTTAGAACTACAATTAATTCACTATGCAAAAATTAACAAAACATTTCTTATATGAAAGCCACTAAATGACAACAATTATAGAATACTATTATGCTGCTTCTGAGGTTACTTTTAAGGCAAACTTTTCTGTCTGTCTGTCTAGAAGGGTTGAAAATTAGAAGGAAAAAGTTTACACTTTGCAAGTAGGGCTAAGATGTAAATTAACCCTGTTTTGGATAGCTCCTTCTGAACCACAGCTGAGCAACATCTAGAAAAAATACTGTTCAGACACACAGCAGCTGAGAGGGAATCTGTATTAGAATCATTATGATTCAGCACACATTTGAAGAGGCAGGAAAAATACTGTTGTGATTTAGGTTCTGGACAAGATCTCACCATTAACATTTCTCAGTGTTCTAGTTCTCCATGTAAGAAAGGGATTAAAAAGTAGTGTCAAGATGTTTTTGCCAGGAATGATGAAATCTACATCCCTAAATGTGGATTTGGGAACATCAGTTCTCTGGAATAGAAACACAGAATTGCTACTGGAGCAAGAAGCATTAGATCTCTTTAACCATCAACTCAGTGCTTAAAGCACGTCCTCAGGATATGGAAGACTCATCCTGACCTCTCTCCTTTTCTTAAGGGATATGATTCTCCCTCTCATTAAAGCATCAGGTGCTACCATACAAGCAATGGCCCTTGTAGCCTCTCCCACTGGCCATGTTCTGCTGTTAATAAATGAAAAATAATACAAATTTTAAAAAAACACAAACAAAACCAAACCCAAACACACACAAAAAACTTCCTTGACCATCTTGACAATATACAGGAGTATACATCCTCATTGATCAATATACAACAACCCCACAGTTAGGACACCCTCAAAGAACACAATGGCTCAAATTTTCTGCCAGAGAAATTCAAGTCTGACCCTTTTCTATTTGTTCCAAGCTCAGCTGCCAAATTAAGAGATTCATTACTTTTGCTCCCCAAAACCACAACGCCGTCCTCCTTTCCTATTTTGTGTGCACTACTTAATAAGATGTTATGGCAAGGACAATTTATCCACTAAATCAAGAACCATCAAAAGCTTTGAGAGGATATTTTGAACTATTGTAATAATACGTAACTGAGTCCTCAAGCAGCAGGAAGAACACACCATACATTCATGCCTATCGCAGCAACACCAGGAACAGCCAGAGGAATCCAAAGAGGCTGAGCTACTTCTTTTGAAGACAAAGAAAAGAGCAAGTGACATTTTTAACAGCTGTGTTTGATGATTATATATACGCAATATATCATTTCTTTATGTGTATTTTAACTTTTTTCTAAAACTTCTGCAACATAACCTTTAAATACATTTGGCTAAGAAGATTTAGAAAACCATGGTAATGTTATAAAGTAGGCAATAGTCATGCTCCTGTTAGCCTCATTCTAGTTGGATTACCTTCCCCTTTACAAGCTGCATCTAATAAGTTAATTAAGTGAATGGAGTTAGTTTCCAGGATCATTAATAGACTGTGTTAAGGTCATCAAAATGAAAACTCTCTAGAGTTGGGCAGGTTTATGTTCGTAACCGAAAAATATTTGGCCATTTTGCCAAAATAGTCCTCCCATCCCTTCACAGGAATCTTGGATATTTTTGTTTTGTCGAAAAAGTATTTACATATTTATAATTAGGTCTACACAAAAGCCTCGCTTTAGGAACTCCCCATGCTATAATTTGTAGCAAGCTAGTTACTTACACTGCTTACGTAGTCTCTATCAGCTCAGCATCTTAGCCCTCCGGTACAGGGGAGTGCTCTTGTGCCCACCTTATGGCCAGGGACTAAGACACAGGAAAGGTTCAAAGGAGCTTCCAGTAGGAAGATCGAGGCCCTGAACCCATGGTCGCTGTAAGGTGAAAAAGAGAGACAATATTTCACAAAATATATTTGGAGAATAAATGTTTATCAGAGAATTGCTAATTAAAAACAAAACTCCGTTGACAAAGGACAGGACTTACTGACTCCTCTTTCTTTCTGACCAACAGCCCGAGCTGGATCCTGTGACATAAACAAGAAAGAAAGCGCTGAGCCTTTAGATACTGTGAGAGAATGTCTGATGCTAGAATAAATCAGTTCTATGCTGTTAAGGTGAACGAACATGACAGTGATGGGCACGGCATAAGAAAAGAGAAGTCAAAACAGCAACATAACAGTCAAGTAGATAGCTACTTGTTACCATGGCAACCAAACAGCATATGCTAGAAAGCATATATGCTAGAAAGAGCCTCTGAGAAATTACAAGGAGAAATGAGAGAAACTACAACCAAAACAGGGGGTTGCCTACACTAGACTTGAAAAGGAGTCCTATTCCATATCTATTAGTAAGATGATGACATGCAGACCATAGGACTCTATATTACCTAGTGGCTAGGTTCTTCAGGGGCATCCACAGTTACAGGGAAGTCATGTTCAAGTTTGGCAATAAAGGCATGGTATGAATGAACATGGCAAAAGGAAGTTTGAACTACCAATTAAGACAGACCATTCAAAAGTCATTGCTGTATCCCATTTGATAAAAATCTCTCCCAGTTGATAATCCAGATAAGTCTTGTAAAATCTGTATTTAGTGTCTAGTACATGCCACATGGAAGATTAAGGTCTAATTACTAAATTTTTACTCTATCTGTAAGAAGTTGGACAAGTTCTACAGACAGCATTTGATGCTTCTATGAAGTGTCAGCAAGGAGAAAAGGCGCTGGTGATCTCACTAGGACATGCCAACCTACATCACCTCAAGTCACTTCCACGCCCAGCTCATTAGTCACTGCAGTTTTTGCCCCTCAGATCACCCAGATATTTTAGCTTTCTGCAGGTAGTCAAACAGGCAGAACTTTTATTACCTCTTCCTTTGAAGAGAGAGAGAGAAGCAGCAGCCAAGGGTCCTTTACTTTCAAGCACACCTTTCGAGTTGGATATTTAATGTTGGCAGTCATACTGTAAGCTCATTCCTTTAGAAAAATTCCTAGGGGAAGAAGCTATACCAGAAATACTGGCTGAAATCGTAACCCTTCATCCTTAAGGTCAAAGGAAAAACTGTTCTTGTAAGCTCAATGAAAACCAATCTGATGGATACGAATGAAAGAAAAAAAAAAAAGTTGCCTACTGTATAAACACCTCCAAAGTAAATAAAACCCTTGAAGGGAAATGACAAAGTTACAGAGCCAAGAAAAATAGCAGAAAGATAAATTATCTCAAGAAGCCAGATTCACTCCTGTGCAGTAAGTCAGTAGCAGGACAAAAAAAGATTGGAAATCATAGCAGGTTTTAATAGATTGGAAAAAAAAGGATGAACAGTCTGACCCAACAACTGTGCCTTCTCCCTCTAAAAAAAAAAAAAAAAACCAAACCCAAACCAACAAAACAGATCAAAACAACTTTAGAGAAAACTGTTAGCACTGGAAATTAAAATATAATAACTTCTCTACGCATTTTAGATCGTGATGCTTTTGACAGGAGGTTAGAGGTGCTCATTTCAAACTGGCAAAGCAGATTAAAATCTCACTTGAGAAGTTAATAACACATGGAAAAAGGAGCAGAATAAGTAAGTTCAGCACAAGCACTGATGGAAGAGAGCCATTGGGCCCAATTCTCTAAAACCAAAATACATTTATTTTGATTGAATTAGTCTGGATTTACAGTGCTTAGCTGAATGGAGTATTTGGACCAGTTATCATCAATTTGAAAGGAAAGAGCTGATTTAAGAAACATCAGTAGCACAGGAGTTTGCTGTTGGTGAGGAATGTAAACACCAGAAATCTTTCTGTTTCTGTGATGATACACAATATTGACAGTTCTAAACACAAACTGTTCAGGAGATTATTTAATAACAGTAGATATTCATGTAAGCCCTGTTTTACCATTATACCCTGCAGCATTATTTTGTGTGTAAAGCTGTACAGAGAAAGAGTACTTCAAAGCAAATACGGCCAGGGCACAGGATGAGGATTCCGGAGACCTGCTTTTTTAACTCTGTCACAAGCTCACTTTCATTTAATCTCCATTTCCCTTTACATATATTTGACCATAGCCAGACCTATCCTTCTGGACATATCCCTAGGTATGTCCCACCCTACGGACATCCTTTGAGTATTCACTAAATCTTTCTTCATGGAAATTTCAAGAGCCATGCCACCTACTAGGAGGTTTTTACCGAAAATGGCAGTGCTCTAATGGCAATAACACTGCTGCCAACACTGTAGATCTGTTTCAATATACATCTTCATGCCTTACCTTCACCCAACACAACAGAAGTGTAAGAGGCAGTATCAGCAGAAGTCATGCCACAAGTTGGTACACGTTAGTGTCCTCAGAGAAGACTAACTTTCAGGGGCATTTTTCAAGTGCATAATGACACATCAATTCTCCTGTCAGGAAGCTGTACAAGGCAAGAATCAAAATTTCACTTTTTGCTTCTATTCTAACCCTTTTTTATACCTTTCTTAAGAAAACTCAAAATTCTCTTTTTATACATTATTAGTATCTTTAAATCTCCTCCTCTTTTTGCAAAGCTATCATGGCAATGCACAAGACAGAATCTAGTTCAATACTGATCACTCATGATATGACAGGATTTAAATAAAACCAGCTCCTTCCAGTTTCATCTGAAAATATGACAAAGCCTGTTTATCAAATACAACAAACCCATCTATCACCTTCTAATTGGAAGCCTTTTTTGCCAGCGTGCCTGGTGCCTCACTAATCTGTACACAACTTAATAGGGAAGTTAATAAATTATACAAGAGAACTAATTATACCTATTTGTCAAAAGATGAGATAGTTAAACTAAGGATTTAAATAATAAGAAATGAGCATTTTATCCTAATTAGCTTGACCTAAACTTTGGGGGACAGGGGAAAAGAGGCAGAAATTTTTCTGACTAATCTCTGAGTGGTAGGAGCTATTATCATACAGGCAATACAAGGCTGAAAGGGCTACTGTTCTATGAAACACTGAAACATGCATTTCTTTCAAACCATAGTGTATCATCCTAACATCAGTCTCCCCAGCTGTCCAATCTGTTTATGGTAAAAATCCATGAAAGGGAAAAATTAACATTAAGCCACTTTATCTTCCTCCCCTCCTTGTTACTCTAGGTTTTTTGTACCCATACAGTTACTGAAAATCTACCTTTGTATCTTCCATATAGCCTATAAAAATACTAAGAAAAGAGAAAAAAAAAAAGTATTATAGTATTCATTTAAAAAAAAAAACAAACCAAAAAAACCACCACAAAGGAAGACTTATTCTAGGGCACAAAATTATTCTCTCTAAGCATATGTAAGACAGGTCTAGTAAAGAAAAAATATCTGAAACAGATAGTTGCCACTGGAATGGAAGAGGTGCTGACCAGAAATAGCAGATAAAATACAGAACGTGTGACAATCTCCTCAACACCTTTCCCTGCATTTGGTTTTACCTGCTGATTGTTGTGCCCAGGTCAGTATGGAACTCTCTCTTCAGGTTGCATCATCTTACGTTTCTCCCTGCTCCTGTGCTTTAGAGGCAAATTCCATCGAAAGACACTTACAAAATCTGCATAAAATGCCCTTCTCAGTAGAAGTATTTTCCAAATACAGTTCATATTTAGGTGAACTGTCTTCATCGTAGCTTTACAGCATGGTTACTGCATACCAAGTGACAAATTTAGAGAGGCTAGTACTGTTTTTGAGATGAGCTCTGAGCTTTTAAGTTAGTAGGCGACATCTATGGTTCTCTAGTTAAGCATCTCTAAAAGAGAAAAAGCAACAGTAATATTCCATACTCTAAAAGAAATTTACAAGTAAACATTCTAATATCAGGACAGGCTAGCACTAGAGCTACTGTTAACCTATATTACATGTATATGGCACACCACAGTCTTTTAAAGAAAGAAGACTTGACCCCATACTTCATTCCTATGCTATTATATACAATATCAATACAAGCTTCAGAATCTTAAGTCTAGTGTTCTAAGCTAAATCTTTAGAAATAATTTTTATAAGAAATACACAAGAAGTTGTATTCATGAGGCATAATGAGAGTCTGACTATCACGATGTCAAATCAAAAGTGATGCAACCTTTTTGTTGACTTAAGCTTCCAGCCATATCCTAGGGACTGTTTCTCCAGTCCTTGCAGTGAATAGCACTACATGTGAGAAGCCCATTGACATCAAAGGAGCTACCTGTTGCATGTGCTGGTTAATATGAGTATGCACAGTGGAACTGGATTCTGACACATGACCTACAACAGTGCAAGCATGAGGATAGGCTTGCTACATCTCTATTAACATCTAACTTAGTTCTTCACTTAACTAACTTATTAGCAGAAGAAGGCCTAAAAAAAAAAAAAAAAAAAAAAAAAAAAAGTATTACTTCCGCAAGCTACAGGTACTGTTAAAAAACATGTGGGAGTATAAAAAGGCATGCAAAGAGCCTGAAGACCTGAGCCAAGACTGCCAGAAATTGACAGTTTGAAAATCAACTTTCAATTAAATGCACAAGAACACTTCAAGACGGTCCAAGGCAGCAGTGCCACTGAAAGAGGTAATTCTACCCCTTTGCCATCAGTCTTGTTTCCATTCCTGTCTCACCCAATCACTTGTCCTGGCACAAGTGTTTGCCCAATTCAGTGAAACCCAAGGGACATAACTGGCTAAAACAAACACAGAACTGAAGGTGGTGGAAGGTTGAAGGAGAAAGTAAAGGTTAGCTTTAACCACATAGAGTTTCCCAATCCACTTTTCCTCACAAATCTTTCCCTCTGTAAGAGAAGGGTGTGAAGACAGAAACAGACTGTAAACTGGAAGGCAGGAAACACTAATTTAAACCTGCTGACTGTGAATGTGCCATTGCAGTCTTACTAAGGATATACCGGGCTAACTTTCTTAAGTCTTGCAATTCTGTTTTCTTATAAAACACACATTTGTATGCCTATTTCCTGCTTTTTATTACAACCAAGATGGAGAAAAATGTGTTTGTATGTGGAAACTGAAGTAAATTCCCAGTTTTGCTAACAGCAATAGGTATAAGCGCTTTTTAAAACTAAGTACACAAGTCCTTGCTTTTTAATTGAATCCAGTGATCACTGGTCAATTTCTAAAGAGAAAGTAAGTATTTTTGTAACCAGAAGTCGGAAGAAGCTGTTCTTCTCTCCCCTTACTCATTAAAGTTCTCCTAAGCTGTTTTTTAAACTTAACCTTTACTGGCTTATAACATTTACTAGACAATACCACATTTAGGGTTTTTGAGTTGGTTTTGAAAAAGAAGAGAGAGCAGGAGGGAACAGATAATATTTACTGCACAATTTTAAGATTCAATCTGGATGAATCAAAACCAGTCATCTCTTGAGCCAGGAAGTATATGAGAGTGTTTAAGTACAACTGAAAACTTCACTGAATTCTACTAAGAAAATTCTCTTTCCAGCACAGATCAACCATGGACAGTCTCAATCCTAAAAGGTGGGAAGTTTCAAAAACGTAATGGTTATAAATAGCTAGAGAAGGGTTAGCATGGAAACAACTACTGCAATTATGACCCCTCTGCTGTTACAAGCATATTTACATGCATATAAGATTTTTGAGCAAGTTGGTTTTTCTTGTCAATTCTGTTTTTATCATCTTCTTCACTGGAAAGCTAAAGTAATCGGACTTTCTTGCCTTTGAGTAGTGAATAGATATAGGCATAATGTTATAAAATTTGAGTTCCCAAAACCACATTTGATAAATTGAATCTTCTTTTTTAAAGTGTTCAGGCTTGCTAGTTCAGCTTGGTAAGGTTTTAGTCTGATCAAGATGAGTCTGCAGTGAAACCTGTTGTTGCCTTAAGTGGACGATTTCCAATCAGGAGCTTCTGGGAATGCCATTACAAACCCTTCCAGTATCAGAATGTTTTTAATTCAAAATGAAAAAAAGGTTTCTATATTAGAGCACAGCCTTTTATCTTCTGCTGTAAGACTCGGACAAATGCATGAATAATTATTACAGGAAAAATTAATATCAGGAATTTACTCCACACAATTTTAATTGCACCTACTTTGTATTGGAGGTTAGAACAGACAAAACCCCCATCAAGGACTCACTTAGGTTTTGTATTACATCCACAGGGAGAAGTTTCACTAACTTCAGTGGATTTTGGATGAGTTGAACAGATTTCAAGCCATATCTTTCTCAGCAAATCTGATTTTTGCTTAACTTTCTGAATTATATTTCTCAATGCAAGAAGAGCCCCAAGAAGATGCAGGGTATATTTGCTCTCCCCCTGAATTTCTCAATGCCAGAAGAACCCAGTCTAGGTACATTAAAATACATTGTCTTGAGTATAACTTTGTTCATGCATATTCATGAGAAAACGACACTGCAATTTCTACTTTCACCAATTAATGATAGTTTTGATTGGGTAGATGCTTACCACTTCTACTGGGCTATTCTTCCTCATTTTTTAGGAGTATTAGTATTCAATAACAAAACATACTAAACACCATACACTTTCTCTGTCAGCACAATCAGCAAGAGGCACAGTACAAAATGCAAGATCAGAGAACAAGGGCAGAATTGCAGATGTGAAATCACAAAATTACTGAGTACATCTTTGTCGTGGTTTAATCCCATTCAGCATCTAAGCACCACACAACCACTCGCTCACTTCCCCCCCACCCAGTGGGATGGGGGAGAGAATCTGGGGAAAAAAAAAGTAAAACTCATGGGTTGAGATAAGAACAGTTTAATAGGACAGAAAGGAAGAAAATAATAATGATAATGATAATAAAATTACAATAATAATAATAAAAGAATTGGAATACACAAAACAAGTGATGCACAATGCAATTGCTCACCACTTGCCAACCGATGCCCAGTTAGTTCCCAAGCAGCGATCCACCCCCCCACCCCCAGGCCAACTTCCCCCAGTTTATATACTAAGCATGACGTCACATGCTCTGGAATATCCCTTTGGCCAGTTTGGGTCAGCTGTCCTGGCTGTGTCCCCTCCCAATTTCTTGTGCCCCTCCAGCCTTCTTGCTGGCTGGGCATCAGAAGCTGAAAAATCCTTGACTTAGTAGAAACACTACTTAGCCACAACTAAACACATCAGTGTGTTATCAACATTCTTCTTGTACTAAATCCAAAACATAACAACTACACCAGCTACTAGAAAGAAAATTAACTCTGTCTCAGCCAAAACCAGGACAATCTTCCTGCAGCAAATACGTTCCATAGGTATACAAGACAGACCAGTCTCATCAATCTAATCTCAAAGGCAAGTTTTAAAGACTTCTTACCATGGAGAGTTTACAGCCTTTATGAGCTTCTATGGCCTTCATGCTATAATTAATGCTCCATACTTGCCCCATCTACTATGAACAGATAACAGATTACTCCCTTTCTTCTTGAAACAATATTCCGTATATTTTAAGATTTATTACATCCATCTTCTTCCTATTTTTAGGCTAAACAACTCTAGCTCCTCTTCATTACTTTCTTCTTTCTCAGCAATGTTTTCTGGGCCTGCTGTTTTTTTCTGAGGGCTGTCTTCATTGGGACGACAGCTATCTGAAAAATAAAACTGGAAAGTTTTCTAATAGAAGCCTCACCAATGCTGAGTAAGGCAGTGAGATTATTTCACAAGTGTTACAGGCATGTTAATATGGTATTAACTATCATCTTAACATTATATTAATGACTCACTATTAGTTGTGATTCTCTATAAATCCTAAATCCCTTTACGCAGAAACACCATTTTAGCCAAATGTTTCCATGCTGTATTTATGCAGCTGATTCATCCTGCTGAAGTGCACTGCCCTGATCTTGTTCCTGTTGAACTCCGTTTCCCAAGGTCATTTTGAGTTCAGCACCTGTCTCCCCACGCTCTTGTGTTCCTTCTCACTCTGCCAGGGGTGGCAGATTCAGAAAGTACTCTGCATTCTAACGTCCAAGTCATTAATAAAAATACTGATTAATATGAGACATAGGATATTGACGAGCTGTCCTTGATATATATTACTACGTTCTGACATTTGGCCAATTATACAAATTCTCAGAAAATTTTTTTTCTAACCGATTCTATATCCATCAGGCAGTAGACTCCTCTACACCACTTTTCCTCATCTGACTTAAGAGAATGTTATATGAATACAGTGCAAGAAACTTTAGTCAAGTCAAGGTATATAACATCAACTGCTTCTCTCCTAACCACCTGACCTGTAACACTGTCTTACAAGGAAATTAAATGGGTTTGTCATGATTTGCCCTTGAGAAATCTGTTTACTCGGTAACCGATCTTGCTAACTGGCAGGGGCTTATGAGATGTCTATCCAATTATTATTTGCTATATTTAAGCCAAACAGACTGGTCTTTAATTACCCAGCTCATCCTTTCCCTAGCCCCTCCTGAAGTACTGTATTTGCTTTTCCCCAGATACCACTTTCTTCCCTACACAGCCAATTCTTTAAATGCCCTAGGATTAATCTCATCAGGTCCAGCTTCCCTGAAAATATTTAGAAGCTAGAATACTTAGAGCTAGAAATCTTCTGCACCAATTTCTTCATTGACATAAGTCCCTCAGTACAGAAGACAGTTCTCTTAAGCAGCTAAAAAATGTTTTCAAAATACATAAATCCTAAAAGAAAACACAAAGTGACAGTTACTTGGCTTAAGAAAATTTTCTTCCTATTCAGCAGGCATTAAGATCAAGAGAAGCAGTGATTTCTACCAATAAAAATAATTTACAATTTTCAAGCAACTGAGAGCATAACTGTGCACCTGGGTCTCAGGATTTTTTAAAAGTACATTTCTAGCTCTCCCTCCCACCATTTATTTCAGCTTTATTGTTCCATTTTTAGAAACTAGATCATAATAGTAAAGCTTTCTGCTTTACATCCAAAAAATGAGAAAAGGGAGCAGAGAAACCTGAGAGGCAACACACCACACAGAAGGCAATAAAGTCAAATGACTGGTTTCATTCTTCACTACCCTGCTGCAGAAGGACCTGAGCAAGCCACTTGAATGACTTTGAAACATTAATTCCTTTCCAGCTCTCTCACAGAATCACAGAATGGTTGAGGTTGGAAGGGGATTCATCTTGTTGACTCTGGAGGCCATCTTGTCCACCCCCCTTCTCAAACAGGGTCACCTAGAGCAGGCTGCCCATAACTATGTGTAGACGGCTTTTGAATATCCCCATGGAGACTGTACAACCTCTCTAGGCAACCTATGCCGGTGCTCTGTCACCCTCACATTAAAAACATGTTTACTGATGGTCTAATGGAGCCTCGTGTGTTTCAGTTTGTGCCCACTGTCTCTTGTCCTGTCACTGAGCACCGCTGGGTAGAGCCTGGCTCCATCATCTCTGTACCTCCCTTCAGGTATTTACACACATTGATGAGATTCCCTCAGCCCACCCCGCCTTCTCTTCTCTAGGCAGAACAGCCCCAGGTCTCTCAGTCTTTCCTTATAGGAGATATGCTCCAGTCCCTAAAGAAATTCTTTAGTGTGAGGCTGGTAAGACACTGGAGCAGGTTGCCCAGGGAGGTTGTGGATGCCCCATCCCTGGAAGTGTTGCAGGCCAGGTTGGATGGGGCTTTGAGCAACATGGTCTAGTGGAAGGTGTCCCTGCCCATGGCAGGGGGGTTGGAACTAGGTGATCTTTAAGGTCCCTTCTAACCCAAACCATTCCATCATTCTATGTGTATGAGCTAAGAGGTGACTGAACTAGAGATGTGTCAGTCGACAGCTTAACCCATATTTCGTATTAGGTGGTGTCAGCTGATCCTCATAAAGCAGCCACAGTCTGAAAAATCTGTCCATTGCACACAGTATAAGACTCTTCTGGTAATATAGATATCAAGATCAGATTAACACTTTTTATCACAGTCAGATGTTCTATGAATAAACACCTGCTGCTTCCCACTGCTACTCCTCTTAAGTCAACCTCTGTACATGCCCATTCCCTGAATTTAGAACAGTTGTAACTTTCAAGTTACTCAGTGTTTGCCAGAAAATGCAATGGTGTAATGCAGCAAAGAGGACCCAAGATAACACAGTGGATCTCCAGAGGACTTCTTCAAAATATGACACAGGTTTTGATTTCACTGCTTCAGAGTATACAACTGAACTAACAGGCAATAATAATATGTTGTCTGCTACTTTAGTTGACTGCTACCTTAGTTTTCTTTTATCCTTTTTGAGAATACACTTTTACTATATGCTGTCCTAGAAAGACGCATTTCATGTGTACCTACAGACAGCTATTTCTCACCTTGAAAATGCTATTTCTAGGGGCCAAAGTAATTACACAGCAGTTAGGAGAAATGAGTTTAGTCCTAGAACTGTGTCTGTTAGTCATTATGAAAACTTCTGCCCTCCATGCTTTTAACCAAGCAAATAGCTGAGATGTAGTGGGAAAGAATTAATTCCTTCTTGTGTGAACTTTTCTTAGATGTAGAGTTCATTGCAGTATAAATATCAAGGCAAGAATTTAAACCAGGCTCTGGACTCACTCTGATGCCAGCAATTCCAATTCTTGTCTTTACTTTTCATTGACTACTGACATTAGTGTAGCTCACTGTGGTTGTGCACAACTTTGAACCTTAAAATGAGAGCTTGCTTAGTATAGAGGGCCTTGTTCCATGTCTAAGGTAGGGTATAAACTAAACTCCCTCCTTGTCTTTTCCCATGTAAAAGCAAATCTGTTCTAGAAGGAACAAGCCTCACTAGAACAACAAAGCAAGTTTCTGACAGACTATCACCTTCTCTAACTACTGCAGTTACTGCTTACTGGATTACACATGGTCACTTGATAAAGAATTAATTCTTGGCAAGTCCCTGCTACCAAATTTCCACAGATGGAGATGTTTCCTTGAGGGAGCTACAAAGTATTTCACCTCTGCACTTGTTCCTCCCATATTATTTTATTGCTCACAGCACTCCTAGATGCCAGAGCAAATGACTCAGCCCTTACACAATGATTGTTGATTGATTACAAAATCATTACTCTGAGTCATTTTTTTTGCCAAAAATGCTGTGGTTTGAATATCAATTTTCAGCTTAGGTCAGCTTAAAGGTGCTTAAACAATTACATTCAGTTGATCCTAATGGAAACAATCCTGAAGTATCTGCATTAAGGACATCATGATATCAGAGAGTAAACTCTAAACCACATAAGATAAATACAGCTATTACAATTAATTACACCAAATTGCCTGAGCCAGCAAAAGGGGAGGGTGCCAAAGATCTGAGGCAGTTATCATTCTACCCAGTATAATGCTTGTATAATCAATAAGCATAGAGACTTGCTTAGAAATGAGAAAGGAACATTGGTTTTTTTGACATACCTGCTATATAACAACTTCTTAAAGAACATTTACAATTAAGGATCATATTTGTTTAATAGCTAAAACAACCAAACAAAAACATCACCAAAAAAAGCCAATGTAGATTAAGTATCAATTCCATTTTCAAGGGGGCGATCTCTCCTCCTCAGAAAACCTAATCTGTCCAACATAAAATATTCCACTTGACCTTCAAGTATCCCTCAAAAGCAGAATATTTAATTTTTGATCTTCTGAAACAAACACAAAGGAAACCAACACTGCCCTTCAACTAACCACTAAAAGGAAAGACAACCTCATTTTTTCCCCTTATCACAGGATCCAACCCCCATACCCTCTTCTCTACAACTGTTATAGGAGAGACATTTTGCAGTGGGGATTCTTAGTATTTGTTGAGGTTATTACAGATTGCATAAATAATGTAACAATGATTTTCTGTTGCAAAATGTAGAACTAGTTACCTCAGCCCTCTGGTGACACGTTCTCCTCACTTGACTCTACCACTCCAGCAGATGGAGGCATTTTTCTTACAAGGAGAACAGCTCCCCAGAGAGACCAGCAATGCCGCACCTAAAAATTCTGCAAAATGACTGTCATTATGACTTTCTGCAGAGGAAGATGGACTGTCACAAGCTTGACACAGAACAGGAGTTTGAATCAAAGTCTTCCACTCCTGAACTACCTTTTCTTACTACCAGTTTAAAAATATTCCAATTGAATGCAGCCTAGGCTACAGAGCAAACCAGTGGCAGAGTAGCAAACCTACTAAAGGCTGTTTCTGCTACAAAAATTTTGCAGTGCTACTTAAGTAGCATGCTATAAATCCTTGCCAATGTATCTGCATGATATTTAACAAAATATCTTCAAGAGGAAGTAAACAATGAACAAAAATTGCTGCTGAGCATAACAGATCTCAACCCAAAAACTACAGATGTTGTAAGAGGTGAAACACCAGTTTCTGTTACTCAACAGCTACAGGCTAAGGATGGTTGGGAAAGACAAATCTTTGTTTACAGTAAAGACAGCAGAGCAAATCAGTAAACAGAGTAATAAATAGCTTGCCTGCATATTGCACATCTTTCAGAAAGACACAAAAGGGGGACAAAAATACAGAGATAATTTTGTCCTCAAAGTGAACTGTAATACCGTACTTCACTGGAGCTTGTTTCTCACTGATACACACTCCTCCTACTTCTGCAGGCAGGACTAAACAATAGGTAAAAACTATTGAGCCATTTCATTAAAGTTCTGTTTTTACAGTCTACTTTTTCTATTAACTTGCTGGTAATTAATTACTTCCCATAAGCTTAATTACAACCAGTTAAAGAAATGTTGTGCAAGTCTGTAAACAAAGCTTGGTCAATTTGAGGTAATGGGTAGTTGAAACTAAATGAGATTTCTACTCAGCTATGTTCATATGCAGCCTGCTCAACATGTTCAATATTACAGCATGAGGTTCCACAGGAACCTTGAAAATTAGCAGTGGAATTGGTACCCATAACAATCTATACATTTGTACTTGTTTAGACTGACAGGGCAAACAATATTCTTACAACAACAGACTCTTTAAAGGAACTTGGAGCAGCTATGTGATCAGTTCACAGGACTGTCCTAGAAACACTTCCTCAAATAAAATAGAAAAACTTGGGCTCACTTAAGGTGAAGTTTCACTCCAGATTACCAGAAGGTCATACTGATTAAATAAACAAAGTATATCTAAAGAAAACAAATTACATCAAATCTTTTCTTAAATTTCTAAGAGGAGGGAAAGCAATGGGCATCTGTGAGGAAACAACTTGGGGTCTGCAGTTAAAACAAGTCTCTATGGAGGCACATTTCCATCAACTTCCTGCTGTCTGAGATCCAACTCTAACACTCCGGAGTACGCTATCCATCTGAATTCTGAAAGGCAAATGTAGCAGCAAGAGACAAAGAAAATCTAAAGGAAGGAAACAATACTGAAAGGGTAAGGATAGTTATCCTGAAGTACTCACACAATAATCAGCATTAGATTGTCCCTGCATTTCTGAAGGTTCCCTGGCAGATGTCTCCTTCCCACACAGTTCTTCGACTGTACATTTGATTACATTCATTACCTATTCTAAGTATAATTCAGTGAAGGCTACAAGCTTCTCAGTTCCTATTGAGGGGCCAATTGTAGTCTCACAGACATGACAGCTCATGTTCCGGTCTCTTCCTTCACTGGCTATTCCTTTCTTTATTCACTCTACCACTTTTCTGAGTTGCTCTGGCCTATGAAACTAATAACTCACACTATTTATTACTGTTTACTACTTTGCTTTGTTCTCTTTATTAGCGATCAAAATACTGCGCTCCCAATGGCTCCGAGCCCACATGTACCATTTTAACTTTCCCTTTGGACAAGTTTAATATTCTTTAAAATCATGTTACCAAACAAATCTTTCAATGTAACCTACATAATTACATTCTGGTACAGAAATGCAGTTTCAGTCTTCCTCAAATCCACACACATCCTTAAGCAATTCAGCTAAACAGAATGAATCGCAGTTTGAGAACTGCAATCACAGTTCTTTGTTAATCCCGAGTGTAAACTCGTCAGTAGTCAGCCTGTCCAGTAAAATGTGTATTGGTCCAACAATTCTTTCTCAAAACTAAGACAGCTACAGGCACTGTTGCTTGAAAAAGCACACGGTATAAATTGAATGTCTGCTGATTAGTTTCCATTTATCAAATCAATTTTCTTCCCCTAGAACACACACAGTTAAATCCTGAGGAATTATTCCATTTATGGAACTGTAATAATATCCCTTCCTGACCTTTGTGGTGCAATACTTTAAGTCAATGGGGCAGCATCATGTTTCAACATTCAAAATCACACGTCTCCCATTAATCAATAAGTTACCTGACTATAATACATTTTTTATGTTGAGCAAACATTAATGCCTCTATCACAATGAAAGCAAAAACTTGGCTATTTGTTTAAGAGCCTACCCACAAGCACTGAAGCCAGTGCAGGCCAGTACCAGAGAGAGATGATCACAAAGAAAGCAAGAGTGCAGGAAGATAATATGCATGGCACGTCTCGAGCTTTATGCAGTCCCCCATAGCCTGCTCCAAAGGCACTAATTTTATTCTAAGTTAACATTGTGCTGCAACAGTTCAGAACATAGCACCTGACCACTGCTAACAGGGCTGCTGGAGCACAGGGAGTCTGATGGGGCAGCTATCTCAGCTTACGTTTTCTTCCATTAAGAACTGCATTGTTCCAATGCAAAAAAAAAAAAAAAAAAAAAGCCACCTCAAAATTATTAGCTTAAGTTCACCTAAGATTGCAACATCAAATGCCCTGTATTAAAGGTGCTTGTTGATGTCACTCTGTTTGCCAGAACTAAGTTCCCAGGAATATAAACAGCTGGTACTTTCTGTGATTATAAAACTTACTAATAAACCCAACAATTGAGTCTTTAGATGTTAAACTACTTTTTCACAGATCATCACTCAGTTTTGTTTTGAGTCTTGGCACATTTCATTCAAATTCACCTTTGCTGACAAATTATTATAACCATTTAGTAGCAGAAGTTTTTCAAACAGTAGATTTCTAACTGTCATCTTGTTTACACACTGTGAGAACATTTTAAGGTTATTTTTCAATTGTTAAGATCTACTGTTTCATGTGTCTCATCACCACAGCCTTAAAAAGTCAGACAGACTTCATGAGTCCCTTTAGAATTTTGTTTGTCTTTTATCATCAAAAGCACATGCTGCTTTATGTGTATGCGTAAAATTTTTCATTTTTCCCTCTGAAAGTTTGTAATAGTCAGCACTGCAAATTCAGAAGTGGCTTGCAAAAGAGTATCATAGTCTTATTTTTAAAACTACAGCAAGGATTTCATAGAGCATTATGCATACCAATAGGTGGGTTTAATGCAATAGAATTATACTGATAAATTAAGGTAATTCAGAACCTCAGCCTTCTGCTCGTCTTGCTTGAAAACTCGTCTACACGTATGTCTACCGAGACACATCCTCCTTCATGCATGTACCTTGCTTTTTACTAAAAGTGACAGACAAAAATAAAGAGAATGGAAGTAACAGATTTTCTGGTATCTATACGTCTAACTTCAATTTAGTGTAGAGAAATCCACATTAGTTTAAAGCAAACCGGTTCATGCAGGAAAGCAGTCCAGCTGTAGCAAGACGGTAATGAAGGATAAATTAGCTCATAAAGACTTCTGGACTGCTGCATTAAAAAATTACTTCTGGTACACAGCTAGTCTCTTTGAAGTTAGCTTTGATGCAGTTTACAACATACACATTTTGCTAGTATCTCTGTCATCAGTTATTTCTGAAACCTACAGAGAAAAATTAGATTTACAAAGGGGAGCAGTATATATATAGTATATTCCTTCCATTACTATATCACCTTTCATTCTATGACCTTTTGGTCATAGGATCAGAGAAGTGTTGACAAGAAACCATCTTTGTTAGGTAGCTTCGGCTTCTTTGCTTTTTGCTTTTTTAAGAGTAGGTTAATGTAGAACAATGAGGCGGAAAGAGTCATATGAGAGATGCACAGCAACAATGTAAGTCAGTGTAATAATGAGGCTACAAATGAGGCCAATTAAGATTAGCCATACTAAGATCTTAGATCAAGATCATGGTGTTGCAAGGTCAAAAGGAATTGTTCAAAGGATTTGGGGACTCCAAAAGATCATGAGAGCATTGGCCATAAGAGCAGATGTCTATCCTTCTGGCATCAGGTTGTAACTCTCCCTGAGCACCAGCCAAATGCAATAGTTCATTCCTCTATTTGGCTCACCACACAAGATGAACTTGTCACACCCGTTTGGTTTACAGTTTCTCTGGAGTCTGAAAAGTCTTATACCTTCTTGTGTGGACTATCCCAATGTACCAATAACAATTGCCAACTTGTATAAACTAACTCGCACAACAACTTAGAGATCTTTACCCAACAAAGTATATCTAATGTGCAGAAGACGCCCTACTCTGCACTACGTTTCTCTCCCCTTCTGCAGAGATCTGCAGCTGAAATATCATTTCCGGTTGGTATTACATAAAACATTAAGTACAGGACAAGTAATTAAAAAAGTGGTAGGATGCCAGGTCCAGCTGAAAGAAACAGTAACAATCAAGCCCAAATAACCATGAGTGATCTGTAAGGGGAAAAGAGGGTGTGTGAGAGAAAGACATTAATCCTGTAACAGAACTAGCAACTCTGAGAGGAATCAGAAAAGGATAACTGCAAAACAACACTTTTAGATGTATTTTCTTCAATTTTGATAACTTCATTTCTCTCTCCATTAAAGCTCCTTAGTCACCTCTCCAGGTACAGAGGCGTTAAGTCAGTTTCCAGGTTCTGGAATTTGATTTTAATTCCTAAATTTTTGTTGCAGAATCAGCCAGATTCAGTTTTCTCTGCTTTAAAATCCATGAACAGGAAAGTAATGCTCACACAGATATTTGCTAAACACCTCACTAAAGGTGGCATAGCAAGGAGCTGAAAAAATGAAGTGTTATCTGTATATGTCTATCACACAAACCTTGTACTGAAGGAAACTACACAGTTGTAAAGTCAAACACTTAAAAGTTAGAAAGGACACTCTACTGAAGTTATTGTTAAATGCTTAGAAAAATATGGGAAGTAGGGTCATTTTTGTCACCTTATTCAACTCCTGTATATATTTATTTTACAGATATTTTACAGAATTTATTGCTTCCAGCTGTTCATTAGCCACACATCAGATCCCAGCACTTCAATCTACAGGAAAAATAATTAGCCCAGATTCACTCCTTTAATGTTAAGCACGTACAAAGTAACAGTGCCTGCACAACCAGGGAGAAGGATAACAAAGTGGAGTGGAGAGCAGAGAGGGAAGGGGGGGACAGAAGACATGCTGCGAGAGTAGTTTTGAGCTTTTATTCCTGGTCATGTTCCTATCCTCAACTTGCATCTTGTCATTTCTCTATCCTAGACTCCAAATCCCAGTCACATTTGCTTTACTGAGTTTGCCACTCTGTCCAAAAGAGAGAGTTCCACAGCCTCTCTCCCTTTCCTGATTCTGATTATACTCCTCCCATTCCAAGTCGGACACTTCTTGTCCAGCCAGTCTTATGGCTCCTCATCACCAACTGTCCCACAGTTTGGCTCCTCACCCCTTCAGATGGTCTAATCCTGCCTTCAACATACAAATAAGAACATTCACCTTGCAAGAAATCATCACTTTTTTTGCCATTATCATTGACAGAACTTCATAAGGAGAAAATATGTTCTCAGTATCAACACAGCTTAAAACTCCTCACTACCCCTTTGAAAAAGGCTATGTGTCTCCTTCAGTATAATTGCACATCTTGGGAAACAAAACAAAGATGATAGGGTTGCTTGTAGAAGAATGACCCATGCTACAGAACACTTTTCAGATCAAGAACCTAGAGTCTAAGCAGACAGATGTGCTATGCAAGAAGTATTTAAATAAATGGAGTAAACAACACACATGCTACAGTTCTCTCTAATTTTTATGGAAATACCTGCAAGTACATTCAACAGCTGTCTCTCTTCCTCTTCAGGAAAAGAACAGTCTCAGAGCAGTCACTGAAATGGTTTAATCCAGTTTCAGGTTTGAACTGACAGCAGCATTAGAAAACAAAAACCTGCAGTGCTTTCATATCCACATATTCAGTTTAAAATCCCTATCATAGATACCACCATCTCCTTTCCCTTCTGAGCAATATCAGAAAACTGTCCATCAGCGACCATCTATTCTGACTCTGACCAACATAACTGAAAGATGGCTGCTCAGAGTGTCATATTTCAGACAGCACTTGGCAAACCTAGAGGAAGAAAGATCTTCTGTTATTTTGGTGAGACTGCAGTTCACAAAGCTAGAGTGGCACCAAGTGGTGAGTGGCTGAATTTGGGTCTATTATGTGTGTTTTTTCAGTCGCACTAGAAGCCACACTTGACATGAGTTAAAATAAAATGGCTCAGCAGCTCACTTTTACTGTGGAGTCCAGATTTATTAGAAATTCTACTTGATCCACACATGCGCACAAACTAACAAGGTGTAGGGCTTTCCACAGAGTACTCTTAAGTAAAATTCAGAATTACTAAATTGACAAAAAGCATATGAATGTCTGTACTGAGCAGGAAGAGAAAAAAGGTATCCTCATTTTCATGATCAGATACAACCACAATTAATCTTTATCAGACCGTTTGACTTTTAACATTCAAGGCTACCCATTCCTTCACACTGGAGCCATTACATCTCTTACTACATTCTAAAAGGAGCACCTTTGTATTTATTTGTCTCCTTTCTAGCATCTGTGACATATGCACCACCACCCCCATTCTTAAAATGTCTGGCACGTTGTCACTTCTCTTAGCAGCTCAGAAACAAGCAAACAAACAAAAAAACAAACCCAAAACACAACCCCCCCCGAAAAAAAAAAAAAAGCCAACACACAAACACACCCCCCAAAACCCCACACCAAAACAAAACAAAACAAAAAAACCAAATGAAGAACACTGTGTACCTTCAAAGATCATGTCAGGAAAAGGATTTTTCCCTGTGGTTAGTTGTAATAACCATACACTTCATCCCACTCCTTCTTCCCACAATACATGAGGCTTCTAATCAAACCTGGAGGATAAGTATTTCTGTGAATAACAGTTAAAAAAAAAAAAAGTAAAACACACACACAGACACCCCCCCTCCCCCATTCCCATGCTGTGACTCTCAATTAAAAAAACCCTACAACTATTTCAAGGGCACCAGTGCATTATTTCTATAGAAAATGAGAGATTGTTTTCATCATGCATTTGTACTGGCTAACACCTAATAGGAACTATTATTTACCCAGGCAGCTGACAAAAGCGCTTGTTCACATGGAACAAAGTATTTGATGTTAAACATTTGTTGGCTACTTTGGCCCAGTTTTTCAAGTAGTGAAAGGCAATTTCACCTTTTGCCTGGTATAACTGATAAGTTGAGGATAGAAAAGGCATTGTTGTAGAAGCAGTAACTAAAACCAGAACTGACTGAGTATCTTCACAAATCTGAAAAAAAGAACTGTGGTTACTATCATGATCAGATCCTTAAAAAGAGTTGAACAGGAGACATCTCTGGAGGTATGTATAATCAAAAAGCCACAGACAATGTCAGTTACATACATGATTTATAAAATATTTCAATATTTACAGAAAAGCAAGATCTGGAGAAGTGAGGAACTGAAAAATGGAGCCTTATTAAAGCAGGTCTTTGCTGTACACAGTGCATCAGAGTAATGATGGGCAGGTTTATAATACACCAGTAATGTAAAGATGGCAGCCCAAGACTGCATCTGGGGTGAGACTTCACTTAAGTAATTTGAAAAAACAGCAGAGTCTCAGAGGTTCCAGCAGCCATAAAAGTCCCTGAAGCTTTTGACCCCTTTTCAGTTGCATAGGCTGTTAGTAACATGATCGTGTCCCAGCATAATCATGTTTTTTGGCTTCCAGGTAGCAAGGCTCAAATTTCACTTCAAAAGTCAGATGATGCAAAATCTGAGCTATGAAGATTTTTACTACACAAACCCACTAAATGTCTCACAGTTTTTCTTAAATTTGAATTCAAGGTCAGGTGGTTTACATTCTGTGTATGAACGTCCCAACTGCAAATTAATGCTTTGTCCATACACTCTTTTTCCTACTTTTAACAGATGGTAGCAATGTTGATCTACACATTAACAGCAACTGATTTCCAATTGCAAAACAAGTGAAATGATCTTTGTATCACTTCCCACCAAGAGGTAATTAATGGATATTTACAAGCTGCTTGGAGATCCTCCAGTTAGAGTTTGGTTTTGTTTGTTCTGTTTTGTTTTTTCCTCCCTGTTTTTTTTGTTTTGTTTTGTTTTTTTAAGTGCTGTGCAATATTTACAGCCTGTATTTCACAAAGCATTACAGAGTTTACTTTCATGAGATTTCTCATACCTCACTTTACTCTCTCCTGCTCAAACCCAAGATTCAATAAGACCAATTTGCATCTGAGGCACCACCACCTTCACTTTCTGTCCCAAACCTCTGTCCAAACTCAAAACCTCCTAAAAGCTGAAGAATTAAGACTGTGGCAGCTATGCTAGGCCCATTGCTTCATCAGTTCCCTTTCTCCACCAACTCCAGCCATTTGATCAATTTGATCAAACTGACAAGTTTTATCCTTAGATTATAAAAGATCTGGGAGTAAATTATGAGCCTCATGTTGTGTATTTGCACTAAGCACAACAGGGTCCCAATCTAAGGAGCCATGCTTCCTACTAATTGCTATTTATTATGTGAACTTCAAAAGTAACAAGGTAATAGTGACATGCAGAAAACAGACTCCACAATCAGTGAGATTGTAAAGTAGGTATGTTCATTCAGCGCTGGGCAGCACGGGGGGTAGTCCCACCAAAGTCGTGCGTGCCCGACTCGGCAGTTTGCTTCAAGTTTATACAGTCAAGTGTTACATATTCACAATACGCCTATACATATACATATGCATGACCTATCCCTGCTTCATATTAAAATTAGCTCCGAGAGGTCATTTCCATAGTCTCCTCTCAACTGCGCTTGCGCAGTGCCTCTTTATGGTGGTCGTCTGGTGGTCGCAGAGATGAAGATAGATGACTCCTATTCGTCACCGCTAGTAACCTCTTTTCTTGCGCAGGCTCAGTGGTTTCTTGGTATTCACCCAAGCTGCAAGACCAGTCTTAGCTGGCTCTTGGGGCCAGCTCCTGCTTCTTACCAGGAGCTGTCTCTGCCTCATTGGCTGGTTCTTGGGACCAGCTCTTCTTATCAAGGACTGTCTCTACCTCAGCCAATTTCAACAATGTAAGCGCTAAACATCACCTTTCATCCCCCTTTATTATGTCTACTGAGATTCTTTTGACTCCCCCTGTCTCAATAGGACTATGTTGTCTGCAAAGACACAGATGCCCTAGTTGCTTCTGTTTTGGTCATTATAAACAATGAGAGAAGAAAACACAGAAAAATAACCTAGTGTTCAATAAAGTTAGTATACAGTGATTTTATAAGCTGTACAAGGACAGCTATGCTTCCTTAGAGAAGCAGAAACTCATACAGTATTTTACAATAGCACTCATCTCCTTGGAGATATGGCCGTTGGTAGGCAAGTGTTTGAGAATAAAAAAATATTACCTACCAATTTATTGTAAATGAGAATTTGCATGTTGTGCTTTGTTTGGAATTCTCTCATAAATGAGTGTTTATCCTGGGGTAAGTGGATATGGATGAATGGCAGACTAAAGTACCAACTGCTTGCTTAAAAGAAGAATTATCTGAAATCAGATCTTCTTTGTTGGATGAAACCTAAATTGCAGAGGGAATATTTAACCATGTAAGGAGAAAATCCATAGATAAGCTACTACAGACTGCAGTTAGCAGAACTAATTGTCTTTATCACTTCCTCTTTCACTTGAGCTTCTAATAGAATGCTTTGTCTAAATATCAAAATATAGTGTCATTAATACCCTCTGATGCAGATTTCTTGATAATTAGGCTTTAATGATAACAAAGTGCTGGCATTTGGATTGCTTAGCAGATAAAACTTGTGTTTGCTCAAGAGACCCCAAGTCAAGTTCACCCTTTTGCACTAAGGCAGAAAAATCTGCTGAAAATAGCTCAGTGAGTATAGCAGCATTTTTGACTGCAGCTGGTAATATTGACTCAAGAAAACAGCAATTCTCATGAAGACTGATATATACTTCATAATCTTTGACGATGACTCTTAAGTTAGGCATATTTATTTTGCCATATTTTTGTCTACCTACTATGTTCCTCAATTCACATTTTATGGTTCTCTTCAAAGTTTGGAGTACACATTCCGACACCACCACAGAAGAATTGACAACTGCATTCCAAGACATTACACATCTGTTACATGTGCTATACATATCCCACCTTTTCATCTCCTTTAGTTATTAACTGCTATGCAAAAAAGCCCTAGATCCTTTGCTATATTACCACTTTTCAGAGATACACAATGCAAAGACTACAGGATAGTAGAGCAGAAGGGCTCGTTTCAGTCACTGCTGTCATATATGACCATGCTTGGTTTTATTTAATTTGCTTTCAGAGAGCATTACAACTGGCTGAAATATCCAAAAGGCCATTAATTATCCTTCTTGAAAGAGAAGAATTACAAGGAGTTTCTCATAAAAGTCCTTTTACTTCTCCTAGTTCTGTCTAATCACTTGCTACTTGTCTGCAAATGGATTTGGTCTCATACATAGTAATAATGATGACAGATGTTTTTCTGCCAGTCAAACTTAACATTCACACTTCAGTTGATTATTATGAGTAAGCTACAATTTCCTCCATAATTAAGGCTGCAACTTTGTTCCCATTAAAAAGTACAATTTTGACCTCCCACTTGCATCTATTAATGAAGGAGAACTTAAGTGATATGTGAGAATCGTGGCAGAAGAAGAATTTTCCTTCCCATTCAGAGTAAATTGAAGGAAGAAATTCCAATTTATGGCAATGCATTATAGATATTGCCACCTGTCAGTTATCTGTCACTTTATTGGAGGGAGAGAAGGGAAGAGAAGAAGAAAGCAATATAAATTTACTGGACTCAAAGCATGTCCTCATGCACAGAACTGAAGCTGAGACAACAGAAGTCTGATTTTAAATGTAATTGACAGCTCCTTTACTAAGATCAGGATGGACTATGGGCTCAGAAATAATAGGCAACAAACAAGCACTATAGCTATCTTCCCCCTACTTTTGCCTCATTAAAATGAACTACCTTCCCTCTTAGGCACAGAAATCCAAACACCATCAGTAAGATGACCCAAAGAAAAACAGAAAATTTTCCTAACACAGCAGAATTTATTTGGATGAGCTGAATGTAGTCCAATGATAGCTGATTTACGATGTTCCAGTGTTAGAGGTACTCACTGGATTTCTAAAAATTCTTCTTTGGGCAGCCTCTAGCAGAGAGAAGGAAGGTGATAAGACGTAGTTTAATAGATTTATCTACTGAAAATCTAATGCACAGGGACAATGTTTTGTTACCCAGAGTCCAATTTTAAAAGTTATTAAGATTTTAATAGGCTCACTAGATCGGTATGTTGACTCTGACAACCTAATTTAGGCTCACTGGCAGTTTCAGAGATGCTGCATTAACTGTTGGAGCTGGCCAGTTTAAATAAACTCCTTACTTCACAACAGCCACAAACCAAAATAAACTCTTCAGAATAGCTGAGGTTAAAGGATTTGAAAACAACTGAGGGACATGAATAGGCAATATAGAGCCAGGACCCATAAAGAATTTCTGAGTAGACCTGTATTTGTTATGCAGGACAGAAGGCACCAAGGAATAGCCTTCATGAACAACTTAAAAAACCAAACCAACCAAAATCCCACACCTTTGTTTTTCTTACTGCATACAAACACACTGAGTAGTAGCAGGAGGACTGAAACACAGCTTGAGAAAGCTGTAGATTAAGAATTTGTTTCTATAAAAACCTCTGTTTCATTCCAGAACCTGTGGTTACTCAAAAAAAAAAAAAAAAAACCACAGTCATTTTTCAGTCAGAACCCATGAATAAAAATTTTGATTGACTCCCATGCAACTTTTATTTTTCAATGGTGAGAAAAACAGAAAAATTACTTTCTGTTTGGGGTTTTATTGTCTGATGTTTTTCCTCTACATCATTTGTTTTTATCTCATCAGGAACAAAATAAAAAGGAAGAAAGTGAGACAATATCTTGGTACCAACATTTCAATGGCAGTATACTTAATTCCAGTACACTTTTTTTTTTTTTAATTAGGGATAATATAAGCTTATAACTAGTAACTGATATTGTTCCTCAGCTGCTAAAAAACATTTAAGAGTGGTATTTATTACAACAAAAACTTAAGACTATTCATTTACTGAGGATATTTTATTCCCTCACTAAAGGTCTTCCTGGGTGCTTGGGAGCAGCACGACCATTTCTAACAGAAGCTTTAGAAAATAAAAGAAACTGCCAAAACACTTGTCCACTAACTTTTTTTGTATCAGCTGCTGTGAAGTTTTCCATTAAGAACAATTTGGAAATTCTAGAAAGACAGAAGATGTCTCAAAGTTATCATTATTATCTTATTATCATTAGATATTACTACTTATAATTATCCATTTGAATCTATGATATGAACCTTATTTTCAAGTGCTTTGTACTTCCCCCAGACAGAACAGTTTACATTCTGTGAACACATGATATAGTAAGATCTTTAGGAAATGCTAGCACCACCATTTCCACCTAAACAAGATCCAAATGCTTACCAAAAAAAAAAAAAAACCCACCAAAAAAAAACCCAAACAAAAAAACCCTAACCAAAACCACACCAAACATGAAGCTTGCAGTTGATGCTGCCCAGCAATCTGGGCATTCTCTGCTATCCTTTACACTGCAGAGGAGATTATTTATAGCTAAGGGTGGTTTGAAAGAGATCTGTTTTCAGCAGTGTGAGACACTGATCCTGTTCAACAAATAGTTCACGTTAAGGGCTACTGAGTCATTTGAAATAATTCAAAAGCTGTGTTTTTACCTCGAGCAGTTTGGTCTAACCCCACATTTACTTAAGTATTCTTAGTGTTTATGAGTCACCACAAAAACCTCAATTTACATTCTGTTGCCAATACTTTCTGGCTTTTTCCCTGTTGGTTGCTGCCACTGGGTTCACATCTCCTCTACTGGTTTATGGGCATTTGCTTCAGGATGTTTGTATGTAACATTTGTTCACAGACAAAGTGAAGGAACCAGTATGTTTTTTTCCTTGGATGTCTTTGATATTGCTCTGACTTGCCAAGGGAAAAGAAAATGTGCATGTATCTGTATGATATACCAAAGCCTAAAATGATAATCCAGTGGTAAGAGTGGAAGCTCACATATCCCAGGTAGATGCGCAGTTGTCTTATTCCTATATTTTCATTTGATCACAGGCCAGTAGTACCAGTGTGAAGTAGAAGAATTCTTGAAGAAGGCAGTTAAGATACCAAGGTTCCTCACAAACTCTAATGAAATTTGACCCAAGGACACAATTCCTATCCCTTCTAAAATTCCACTTAACTTGAAATATATACCCTGCTAGCTCTGGATGATCTTGTCCAGCCAGCATTTCTTGGAATCCTGCTACGCTTTTTGCCTCAGTGAAATCTTGCTGCTCGTTGCTTCTGTAGCGATGCTTTGTTTTCCTCTTCAGTCAGACCATTGCTATATGCTTTTTCTTACAAAATATTTATCTTGTAAGGCAGGCTGAAAGCCGTCACTATATGCCACCAGTACTCTCAGGGCCTTTGACTTCATACTCTGTTTCCTTTTTATTGATTTAGATTTTTTTGTTTTGGGCTGGGTTTTCTTTGCAATGTTTGTCTCCGTGAAGACACATCACTGTCATTTTCTTCCTTGAGGCAGGAATAGGATGACAATTCTAACATTTATATTCTAGATGGCAGAGTTCAGAGGAATGCCTGCCTTATCTGCTCGTGCTTTCTTGGTTGTTGGTACCAAGGTTTCTGCCATCTCTCGAAGTTCATTGTGCATCTACTGAAATGTGAATTCTCCTTATTTGACCCACAAGCCCACAGGTGAATTTTATTCACTGCAGCATGAGATAGACACACTTACCTAAGCTTACCTGATTTTTCTATCAAAGTTGCTGCTTAACAAGAAGTCTATTATCAGCATATGTCAGCAGCTGGCAAAACTATGATACACAAGAACTCCAGAATCAGCTCCAGCCTGCAACATGCACCTCCACTCAGTCAGATAAGACTGACTTTCAGTGAAGTGACCTATCAGCGGGACTGCTGTATTTATCACAGTAAGGAAGGATGGAAGGAAAGACTGGTGTCCTAACAGTAGCAGCACAGAATAAAAAGTATCATTCACCCTGCAATATCAAATACAAGGATGCGCAGTTTGCTTGAGACCCACAATGAAAATACAGAACTTTATTTAAATTAGCAGATGCCAACTTGTTCAGCAGCAGAGAGGGCGAACCCCGTCTTCTCAGGTATAAGGCACATAAAAACCAAACCACACTACAGCACTTGTTCACATATTAGCGATTTGATTCAGTCTCATGCACATATTTCACGCGGCACTCCAGTGGCACCCATAGTCTTTCCTGAAGTATGACTATTTGCATCTTCTACTTAATACTCCCCATCCTTCTAAACAGAAATCAGAGATCACCAACAAACTAAAGAGCTCTGTCAAGTCTCTCTGAACAGGGAACACTTTATTAACCTAATCAAAATATCTCCCTTGCCATACTTACAGTTTAACACTACATTTTACACTCCTCTTTTCAGCACTGGAACCACAGCTATGTTCACCTTTGTTTCTTATCACTACAGTTAACCTGAATACACCAAGTCCATTCAACAGCACTGTGGTACTCACTAATTTACTTCTCCCTTCTGCAAGTGCTATGTCACAGGTAATGCAAAGAAATCACACATCTAAAACCCTCCAAACAAAATGATACAGCAGATGAACAATAATAGTACACTATACTTAAACAGTCCTAAACCAGCTTGACAGGGTAAGGGCAGTAAGCTACACCTCTAATAATGTTTTCAGGAAAAAGGCATGCAGACAAGCAAGCATTCCAAGTACTAATGCAGTTTTTAAACATCACACTACTGTCATGAAACCAATTAACAAAACTGCGGTCTTAGGAACCCAAGACACCAAGTAATTTTAACATGGCTTTGAAACTGGTATTGCCTGAAACACAAGTCTGAGTTACTGCTTATTTAAGAAAAAGAACTATCCATGTGTGCATGACACATCTTCAAAATTTCTTTGTATAAAACAGTGAGAAATGATGGAAACTTAATCTATTTTATCATCACCTGTGTAGAGTAGATATCCTGCAACTGTGGAAATGGTGTGTACTAAGTGGCAGTAGGGAGACTCCATTTCAGGGCACCACAACATCCCTGCATGGCAACAGCTATGGTAAAGCAGAAAGAGCAGCTTCAGCGGACTGGTGAGATGATGCTGCTGACAGGCACATCATGAGTGGACTATAAGCCTCCGGTAATACTAACACTCTAAGATTCACTTCATGGGTTGGCACATAAAAAAAATTTCCATAAAAATCAAGTTCAGAACAAAACACCAATACAAACCAGACATTTTAAAGTAACTACTGACTACTCTGCCAACATCACAACAAATCTTTTGAACCCTTTTATCAACCTAATTAGTAATCTGTATCATCATGAAGATGAAAAGAATATAAACCATTATATGTATTACATACACAAAACACATACATATAGATCTACTTTCAAATCCCATACAAATTACCTGTCACAATTAAGTCGTTCACGGAGAGAAGCTGATACATATACACCCACACACACATGCATCAAGCTAATTATTTTGCGCTATTTTTTAAACTAAGATAATGGGCACACTGCTGCTAGTGGGCAAATCCTGATCATACTTTATATCACACTTCCTAGCAATTTTGATGAAAACTACAGGTGGAGACAGATTATAATGGGAACATCTAATTGAAATTCATCTCCATTTTGCCTCAGATGGAAGACACGCTGCTTGAGCCCTGAAACATATTCAATTTAATTCAAATTGTATGCAGATTTTCAGGCAAAACTGAATTAAAAAAAAAAAGTTTCAGAGGGTCCTGGAAGAGTTCAGAGTGCTGCAAATGCTTTATAACTGTATTTTCAGCATCTGTATACTCTTCTACCTCCATGAAGGCTCTTTGCCAAGGCAGGCAAGGAAAGATACAAATCCCACAGAGGTCTATCCTTTTGATAGGAGTTTGACATCTTCCACTGACATGTTCAGTCACTTTAGGTCCTTGCGGATTCACTGGGGCATTAGCTGTTCAGTATGGCTCCTTCCAACACATTCCCATCAAAAACCAGACAACCCATCTGTCTTTCACCTTTCAAAATCATCTTGTGACTCAAAGTTGCAGCTTGGGTGTTCTGGTTTGGGGTTTTTTTCCCTTGTTTTGGTGTTTTGCAAGTGAGAAGACTGAAAGCTGCCAGTTATACAGATTTAGGGAAAAAAGCAAACAACACAACAGGATTTCCCCACACACACATGCACCTCCCCCCAATATGGACACAGTCCAGAAGTCTACTGCATCTTACAATAAAAACTTACAGCAAACTCCACTTTAATAATTGTCTGAATTTACATAATTTTTACATATTATTTTTACATAAATTTACACAAAGAATGAAAATACTGAACAAGAAGTTTGAAGCAGTATTTGTAGCAAATAGTAGCAAATGGCCCTCTTCTTCCTGCTACTAATTGATGCAATTCCAATTTAAGTTAATTCAATAGAGCCTGCCCCATCATGCGAACTAATCATTAATCCAATTACATGACAGAAGTTGATACTCTATTGCTTATGCTGTTGTCTCCAAACACCAGGCATCTTAGAAAACAGGAATCCCCTGTTTTATGCAGCCCTGAATACTAGGTCCCTGACTTTCAGTGCTGTCCTGGTTTCAGCTAGGGTGGAGTTAATTGTCTTCCTAGCAGCTGGTACAGGGCTATGTTTTTGAGTTAGGTATAAGAAGAATGTTGATAACACACTGATGTTTTCAGTTGTTGCCAAGTAGTGTTTAGTCTAAAGTCAAGGATTTTTCAGCTTCTCATGCCCAGCCAACAAGAAAGCTGGAGGGGCACAAGAAGTTGGCACAGGACACAGCCAGGGCAGCTGACCCAAACTGGCCAAAGGGGTATTCCAGACCATGTGACGTCACGTCCAGTATAGAAAATGGGGGGAGTGGGGGTGGGGGGATCGCCGCTTGGGGACTAATGGGGCACCGATAGGCGGGTGGTGAGCAATTGCACTGTGCATCATTTGTACATTCCAATCCTTTTATTATTACTGCTCTCATTTTATTAGTGTTACCATTATCATTATTAGTTTCTTCTTTTCTGTTCTATTAAACCGTTCTTATCTCAACCCATGAGTTTTACTTCTTTTCCCAATTTTCTCCCCCATCCCACTGGCTGGGGGGAAGTGGGTGAGCAGCTGTGTGGTGCTTGGTTGCTGGCTGGGGTTAAACCATGACGAGTGCCATGATACCAAAGTCATAGAGCAGGAATGTGGAAATTAAGGATGCTGACAAGTAGGTGATCACCTAGTATTAGCCCTCATTCCTGCCCAATGCTTTCTTTGGTATCTGAATTTCTGATTTGATCCTCAATAGCAGATTTTAGCTTAGAATTAAATCCTATTAAAAAAAAAAAAAAAACCAAACAAAAAAACCTCCACAAAAAACACAGGATTTGTTTGTTGGGGTTTTTTTTGGGGGGGTTTTTTGGTTTTTTTTAAACAAAGAATAAGCAGAGAAAGAGAGGATTAACAGAAGGAAACCAAAATTTAGAAATCAAGCCCATTCTAAGAATGGATCCTGAATTAAAGTTCAGAGTTTGAACATGCCTTATTAATAAGGCTCAAGCATTTATTTGTTACTGCATTTTATTTTGATGTATACACACAGGGAGAGAGAAGTACTAGATGTGCCACCTTTAAGAAACAGTAGGTAATAGAGAAGTATTTATCACTATTGGAGAAGACAGTGACAAACCTGCTTTCTATTACTGTTGTTTCAGAATGGAGAACTTCCCTTTTGCTGTTTATTTTCTCTTAATTAATATAAGAGTACGAAAGGTAAACCTTGGTTTGTTCCTATTCTCTTCATTTAGGCAACAATCATTAATTAAAGCTGAAACACTCCTACACGTAATTTCCCCATACAATTGCTCATGAGAGGAAAAAGGTGGGAAGGGAAGAGCTAAGTGTAATGAAAACCACTCCTGCAACCAATTCTACCACACCAAGTTCAGACTACAAGGAAAGCTATGCAAGGCAGAGAGGCTACTAAAAAAACCACACTTGTAGAATTCTTCCACCTAAAAATGGAAGTGGAATATATCTCAATTCTAGAAGAAGGGAAAAAAAAAAAAATATTCAGACCATATCCTAATCTCACTTTTCACAAGGAACACTCCATCTCTAACCAGGATTTCAGCCCATGCTAGATGAAGGGCTGCGCCAACAGCAGACCAGGTCAGCTGACACAAGTATTGTGGGCACTGAATTCGGGATCTAAGAAAACTCCTAAGGAAAGCATTTCTCAGGAGTTGGCAGAAGATTACAGGACAATTCCAAAGAACAAAAATCCATTTTCTTTAACTGGAACTTGGATTGCAAATTATGATCTGGCCACAGATATGGCAAGATGTTGTACAGTACAATATCCATGTGACAGAATATGCAGCCATCCAACTCTTCTGGTGTGGTATCTTGAGCCATTTCTCACCTTTAAGAATAACTAGCACTACAATAAATACACAGTTACTTTATGAGGAAAGGAGAAAGTGTTACAAAATGTTAGTTCCTGATGACATTGGGACCCTTCAGTCACCTAAAATAGGTATTGGCAAGGCACACCTCAAAGATAACAGTAAAAACTTGTTTGATGTACCCACAGATGAATTATTGACACTGGGAATCTCCTGTACAAGAATCAGTGTGGATCTACCCTCTCTTGAAAGCATAAGCAGTCAGAAAACACACTAAACTGACCATCTGTTCCTCTCTGATAACATGTAATTAAGTAATTTATTTATTCAGCACTTAAACCCTCTCCCTTCTCTTCATATTAGTCAAGGATGATTATGCTAAAACCAGATGTAGTTAACATATTGTGCACTCAAGTGAGCAATGTCCTTACAGGCACATGACTTGCCTTCTGGCTATCCACCTTCAAAATCTCAGCTGCGTTGCCTTGAAGACCCTGTTTGCTACCCTCTTCTGTTCTCACAAGCTGGTCAAGTATTAAGGCATTTTGTACGGTGATTAACCGAACAACGCACAGAATTATACACTGTCCTGTGGGCCACGGTAACCACACACACACCTCAGCTGATGTACACATGTGGCTAGAATTTCTTCCTTTCTATAGGATACAGGACTGCTGATGACATAAAATCAGATCAGAGTACATTAACCAAACAAAGATTCCTTCAGTATTGCCAGCAACCTCTATTACTTTGGTACTCTAATAGACCCCTCCTGGGGATCTCCTGGACGTTGGGAGTCTTACTGACACATCAGAAAGTCAATGACTGCGTAAGACAGTCTTTCCTAGCAAAGCCTATGTCTCTCTCACTGCTCTTCAGGAAGGTTTGCATAGAATTCCCAAACTAATGCTCAAGTGATGTAACAACCTGTCACACAAATACAGCTGAAGAAAAGAAACCATATTCTGACAAACTCAAAAGCACACTACGTTCAGTATAATCTTATCTACTCACAAGAAGTCAAAAACAAACAAGAAAACAAAAAAACCCACAAACCAGTATCATGTAATCCACTGTAAATTCTCCCTACTGGTCTCCCCAGTTCTTCTAGTCCTTTAAGTCTGACAGAAGCTCCATTTCTAGTTCTCCCCAGTACACAGTTATCAGCCTTCCAAGCTCATTAAGTTGACACCATTTCTTGTATATGTGTTTTTCCCCTTGCCTTATGGCTCTTTTGAAGATTATTTTAAACCTTTGGATTGGTGCAGTTTTAAAACAAGACATTTACCTATAATTTTGCAGAATTTCCTGGGGTGGTGTTTTTTGGTTGCATTGGGGTTTTGGGGGGGGAAGGGGGGGGGTGGTTGTTTGAAGATGAAGAAGCTGCATTGGGAAGAAGTAATTGAAATAGAAATTTTTAGCAAGTTACTGCAGTCCTTGCATCACAAAGTAATGCATCTGGAGTCATGGAAGTCTCCAACAGAAAGCCTTCACACAATCTGATGCTGCACACAAACAGCTCTTCCCCTGGAAAATCTTTTCTAAGACAACACATTTTCATCTGTACCGGCTTCAGGATTAGCCTCTAGAACTCATTAGAAAATGAGTTCAGGTTTTCAATGGACTAAGGTTTTTTGCCATAAAGGTAGATGTGATTGAAGGTATTCTTTTAATAGCAGCTTCTCTGTATTTTTCTGGGAACAGAATGCCAACTTAAGATATCTTGAGCTAGGGTCAACCTTTGTTTTGTATGTTTGATTTATGACATTTCTACAGCCATTACTGGCATTTCTTCAAGGTGCCAAAAAGCCTTTGATTCCCGTATATATTTAGCCTTTTTTCTATTTGCTTTTACTATTAAAGCATAAAGGCTGGACTGAACTGTTCATCCCACTTGTAAACCAAGAAGAACAAACTCCCATAAAGCTCAGCAGCTTACCACCATTTGTCTTGCAGACACACATCCTTTCAAACCAAATTACTGCTCTGAAATGTGAAGGTGTGATTTACACCAGCTCGCTAAGGGCATTTTCCAAATTATAACTATTTAGTTCCAAAAACTGCATTTTAAAACCAGTTTTTATTATTTTACCTGCACGTTACCAGCATATATTATTTCTGTATTGCAAACACTAGTGTGATTTTTCACTGCAAATCCATGATTTAGCTCAGGTTCACCTAAAACTAAACCATGACTTGTAACAAAACAGAAAATTTCAAGGAGCTCTTTAAGTGCCTCCCCACTTCTAACAGCAGTATTAAATGAACTTGGGCAGGATACGGGGCAGCAAGGAGAGGAAAAACCACCAAAACAAAACATTTAATCTCAGTGAAGCTAGAAGATAAGGTTTCAGAAAATTTCAGGTTTTGAAGGTTAGGACTCTCTTACCCGGGCCCCTGCTCACAAATCCAAAAAACATCCGTGTTGACATTAACATTTTAGCTTTCATGTCTCGTGATTCCTATGATGTGAAATACTGGTTGTACAGAACAAACCACATATCTCAGCTGAATTAATAACACAAAACTCAAGAACAAAAATTGTTTCATTTGCATGTCATCATATTGTGGGGGAGTGGTAAAAAACCTTTACAAATATAAATTTCAAAGTAGTACACCCTACTCCCATAAACAAAGATCCTACTACATAGTATAAGGAACCTATAAAAATGGTGCTTGTATGGACCATCTGAATAGAAATTGATTGAACATTCAAAGGACCAGAAAATATCCAATATAAAATTATGTATTTTCTTTTCCTTTCACTCCATCCTAATGTTCTTATTTGTTACAGGTTACTGGGGTTTTGGTTTGGACTTCTTCCTAATCAACTAAAATCAATAAAGAACACAACAGTCAAATAAAAATACCATTAAGCAAGTTAAAGCTTGTTTGCAGGTAGAGTCAAAGACTCTAGGTCTGTAACAAATTCCCATTTTCCAAAACTTTGCACTTCCCATTTAATTGCGCTGATTTACGAGCCAGTCTCCTGGGTGCTAACTGTATATAAAAGAAACATTAACTCAGTGGAGGCAATAGTTTGGTTTTTTAATAATAAAAAATGCATACTGTTTATACCATTATTGCTTAGGAAATTAGATAACATTCCTTCTAATACCCTGTGCACAGGATACTGTAGCAAACCACTTAACGTGCAATAATAGAGTATTGACTAGGCACAGTGATATGCAAGACAGTGCTCCCACCAGATTAGACAAGTTCCATGCTGTTAGAGCCTCTGTAGTAATACGTTTGTTCCACCTTAACAAAAAATTGGAGATTACCTCCAAGGCATAAAAAGATCAAATTTAAATAAAATATTTTGTGTTTATTTCATAATAAATAGTGTTCATAATAATCAGTGTTCATTTCATAAACAAAAAATGATACTTTTTTTCTTTTGTCAGTAATGGCTCTATGAATGGGGTAGTCTGGAGTGCTGTATATACACCACAAGAAGGCAATACAGTATTTCCCACAGAAGGCACCCAGAAAAACACTATTGTCATAGACTGAAAGCTTTGCACAAACCCTGTGTTTTTAAAGTCGTCTACAGTTACTCCTGAACAGATGTGACCAGGCATACTTCACACAACCATAAGAGCCTCTGTTTGGCTAACTTGCTCCTGCAGGCACAAGCACCATGATCAATGCTCAATCCACTGGGCAACATACCCTTAACTTCCTTGAACAGATCTTAGCTGTTTCCCAACTTCTCAGCACACTTACTGCACTTCCACCAGAACACTGGCAACATTTGGCTGCTCAAGTAGGCAAAATAAGCAGCTGCCCTGGGCCAAGGACCATCAGAAGTAACACCCAGAGTCCTGCTGCCTCCTGAACCAGCACCCTAGAAGATAGAATCTTATCAGTGCTGCCACTTCATAGTTACTGCGCGAGTCAGGGACCATGGTGACACCTCCACTCCTCCCATCCTCCTGTAGCAGTAAGATGGACAAGGTCGACCCTTTAGGCTTCCCTCATCTTCTCAGAACAAACGTGACTGTGTCCCATCTCCTTTTTATGTGGAAGAGCACAACAGAGTTACTTATAAGCTGTGATTCAGCTTTGGGTTGACTCTACTTGTACAAACGTATCTGGATGCAAATACGCAACAAGCACATAAATTGCAAATAAATAATTCCCCCAAATTTTCATATACAGTACATGTTCTGCTCCGCCTGTAAAGTAATGCTTCATTAAAAAAAAAAAGCCCATCTTTTTGTAGACAGCTGTACATGCTAGCAAGAAAAAAAAAAAAAAACCCATGCAAAGCAAACCCATCTGCTCCTTTCAGAGGGAGTTTACGTTTACTTTAAAAGGACAGAGACAATTTGTAATTTAGTCAAAGTTTAGTTGGTTGGGCATTTTTTTCTTCATTAGTTTGTTTTTTTTAAAGAAGAGTTAGAGGTAGTTTTATGTACTACATTCACCCTTGGGTCTTCCTGACAGGGGTTCCTCATTTTCAAAATCATCCTTCTCTATTTTTTCTAAATACTTCTGTCTCCCATGCCGCCACACGAAACACACATTAAAAAACCCACAGGGGGCTCGCTGACCTAAAGGAGAAATAGCAATGCTGCCTATGCACTGAATGCTGTCAAACACAAAAAGCAAAAAAAGTAAGAAGAAAAACATTTTCCAGATGCAATGAACTTGAAGCAAAGATTAAGGAAGTGCACTACTCATAAATGTGGAAGTAGAACTGTTCAGAGATGGCGACACTAGAGGAAAAGCAGCAATAAACAAAGGAGAAATAATATTCTGGGCAATTGCATCCTTTTTGGGCATAAGTAACTGGAGAAGAACCAAAATATTTATCTCAAAAATTAAAATATACAGACTATTTCTTCCCACAATGCACAAGGTGTTTAAATATTTTGCAGCATGGGAAATGCAGTTAGCAGAAGGGAGACGTGAAACAACCAAATGTCAGCTCTCATGAGACTTCATAATATTTCTATTTTCAGTAGCAGCATTTGGAGGCAAAGGAGTGGAAGCTTTTTCTTTTTCTTTTTTTTTAAGAAAGTAATATGTGAAACAGATCACTCTACAATAGTTTTCACTTTTCCAACAAACTGTTTTTACTGAGAACAATTTTTTCAGTCCAAATACAAAACTTTTGCTCATTGATTTTAAGCTGAGTTTTAGAGGTCTTCCTTAAAGATTTTGCCTTGTACCTGGAAAAGAGGCTGATCTGTGTGAAGGCAACATTTACTCCCATGTACAAGTTCTGTTCCCCCCCCAGAAGTCCCACTAAATGGAAAACTATAGAGCGATGAATGTAAGTACTTTCCATCATGAGTAAGGATCATAAAATGTAGCCTTTTGTGCATTACTGCACACAATGTAAGTTTACTGAATTTTTTTAAACTATTTTGATATCTGTTCCATTTATAGCTATAAGCTAAAAAAGCACCTCATCTTTACACAGACCAAACATTGGGGTATATGCACCTTAATGATGACATGAAATCCTTCTACTGCAAAAAAGTGTTATGAATCCTCAAGGAAGGGGATTCAAAGGTGCTGTAGGAGAAGAATCCTTGTTCTATTGGTGCTATGACTGCAAGACAACTCTCAAGTTCCAAATATTGTAGCAGAGCTTGTTTTGACATCAACCGAAATAATCCACATGAAAAAGACTCAGATAAAAATAAAATCACTTGAGAGTATGTGTTTCTGCACTCATACAGCTGCATCCCAAACTCTTTTAATATCAAGTTAGCCAAGGGAGAAGAGGATACAGTGAGCACCTGCTTGCTCCAAGGCAGCCCAAGGCCCTTCACTTGGTACAGGCAAACACCCTTGCAGCATTCTTTTCAGATGAATGCAACACAGCTAACAAACAGGATTTTTGGAAGAAAATTTCTCTGGCATTTACAGTCACTTGTGGTTTTGGCCTACTAGAGTTTAGAAGACGTCCCTTTCTCCAGTGCTAAACAAACAAATAACATTTTGTCCTACTAGTTACCTTGAACTACATCAGGTAGATTAACCTTGTGCAAGAGTTCTGTTATATATTAAGACAGACATAAGAACAAGGCGGTCTTAGTGAGGAAATTATGAACTCATGGCTGAAGGCCATCTCCCCAGGACTCAGGGTAATATCTAGCTTCTTTCTTTTCCCATCTTTAACTTCATCTTCCTGCATAACTTAGAGCAAAACACTTAACCATTCTTTGTCTCAGCTTCCCCATCTGTAAAATACAAGTATTAGCATGCTATCTCTATGCTTTGAGGTGTTGTACAGCTTATCTCATTAGCATCTGTGAAGTGCTTTTCACTTCCTTACTGTGTATCAGCTGAGAAGAGCAAAAATTATACTGCACATATGAAGGTATTTTTACTGATGTCTTTGGAGAGTGGCAAGTGGGGCCATGAATGAAAAAATGCATAAATGCAGAATTAACATAGATTAAAATATAGAATTAGCATAGATTAAAATACAAACACCTGCCAAACAGACAAATATAGTGTACAATAGCTACTCAGCTACCGCTATTTAAATTCTACATCTGGGGCACTACTAGCCTACAGAAAAGAAAACTCCCTGCAGTAAGTAAAAAAAAAAAAAAAACAAACCCAAACAAAAACACAACTCTTAAGGGTCAGTCAAATTTTGAAAGCGACCAAATTTTATCAAAAGCCTGTCAGTCTCCCAGTACAGAAACAATGCATCCCTCTATTGTCTATATGTAACAAGAGCTCTAATGTGGTAATTCATTTGCTAGCACTGCTGCTGTTCCAAGTGAAGACAAGACAAGTGGGACTTTGTGCAAATTGAACTAATCGGTAACACTTGATCAACTCAATTAGCTCAAATCAACCCAAGTGTTTCTCTGTCTACAGTTACAGCTCAGCACGGATGCAGTCAGGCTATAAAGGCAAATTACATGCAAAGAAATGCAGATTTGCTCTGCCTGCCCTCCAAGCTGGCCAGAGGTTACCTGGTTTGGAAGTTCCACAGCTGTGTTAGCAAAACACTGTGTCCTGCTGGGGTGGCCTAGCTAAATTCTTGCCTATGTCAGCATGAACTGGGAATATTTCCAGGGAAGACATTTTGTTCATGATTAAAACAAGCAAGAATAATACAGTCAATACCAGTATTCTAGGAACAATTTCTGCATAAAACCAGACAGTATGCATACCTTATATAGGTTTCAACTATTTTAATGCAACAAGACAGGACTGCTTTGTAGGATAAGAGAATCACATCTTAGATGACCTTGTTGAGTTACTCCTGAGATTACAAGGTGTCTCCATGTGGCAGAAACAAGAGGAAACAAAAGGAAATGTAACCAGCTTGCCCACTTTGCTCTCCTTTCCCTTTGCTGCCAAGAAATCATGCTGGCCACTGAGACGTGGACAGATTACTGCACTGAAGAGTATTGATGATTGTATTGATGAGTCTCTCAAATCATTACTAAAACAAAATATGTTGTTCACTTCTCAGCTAAAGTCAAATGGACTTATGACTATTATCTCAACCTTGGCTGATGATAAATGAGGCTACCTTACCTGCTCAGGTCCTTGACCCAAATTCACAGTTAGTCCAGTGACCTAGCCAAAACCTTTGAGAGAACAATGTCTAATGATGCTTGTCTCTACTCAGACTACTCCTTGGCAACTGTAGTTGCAACTCATCTGCCAAAACAGATATTCTACAATAATCAACACAGCTGCCAAGGCACTTCATGAAAAATCAACACTTCCTCTTGCTATCCCTTGTCTGTCCTCCATAGCTAATATACAATTCTTTGTAGTTCTACTGAGTGCCTCAAACTTTTCTTCTTTGGATGACAGGAAGACAAATGGTGCTACTTCATACAAACTCTTAAAAAAAATAAAAAATTAAAAAACCTGCTGGTTTCAGTTAATTGCTTATAACAACCACCCAAATGCCTATCTGAAATGATAATTTTACTGCACAAGGCACTGTACAAAAGTAGAGATGGCAAAGATTCAGATTTTGAAGACACCCAAATTGCACATAAAGCAGGGAAATTACTATCAGTTTTGAGGAGTGAGGCCAGGGAAACACCATGATTGATAAGATTCCTGCCAAACATACAAGAGAACTTTACCTACAAAATAAAGTGGTTTCTACATATAAAGTCAGGGTATGCTGTTGTTTGGGGAGGTGATGTTGTTGGTTTGGTTTTTTGAGTCTTTTTTTTTTTTCGTGTTTTGGTTGGTTGGTTGGTTGGGGTTTTTCTTCCCTTTGAAGAGGAGGAAGGTTTTGTGAGGGTTTGTGTTTCCTCAAGAGTATTTCCTTGCACAGCTGTGGCAGATTGGCCTCTGCAGGACTACCCACTTGCATAAAAGCACATTTCTGTTCAGCCTTTAGGGACTGACAAGTCAATATTCCATATTAGAAGCAAAGATGCTGGTGGGAAGCAAACATCTAACTCACTCCGGTGAGTTGACCATTTGACTTCCAAGAGTCAAGTAATAATGCAGTAATTGAACTGAATTTAAACCCTGTACTGGTTTTGGCTGGGATAGAGTTAGTTTTCTTCATAGTAGCTTGTATGGTGTTGTGTTTTGGATTTGTGATGAAAACAGTGTTGACACAAGGATGTTTTAGCTATTGTTGAACAGCACACTCTCAGCCTCAAGGCCTTCTCTGTTTCTCACCCCACCCCACCAGCAAGTAGGCTGCCGGGGCACAAGAAGTTGGGAGAGGACACAGCCAGGACAGCTGACCACAACTGATGAAAGGGATATTCCAGACCATATGACGTCATGATCTGCAATAAAAGCTGGAGGAAACAAGGAGGAAGGGGGATGACGTTCAGACTTATGGCATTGTCTTCCCAAGCAACCATTACACATGATAGAGCCCTGCTTTCCTGGAGATGGCTGAACACCTGTCTGCTGATGGGAAGTAGTGACTTAATTCCTTTTTGTTTTGTGGTTTGTTCATGCATCTTTGTTTTACCTATTAAACTGTCTTTATCTCAACCCACAAGTTCTCTCACTTTTACCCTTCTGATTCTCTCCTCCATCCTGCTGCATGAAAGCGAGCGAGCAACTGTGTGGGGCTTAGCTGCCAGCCAGGGTTAAACCATAATAAATCCCCACCCTCATTGTTCATCTACCCATCATTTCATCCTCCTCATGAAAAACTTTGCCCAGCATCCCTTTCAACTATTACAACTCACAGACTTATTGTGATGTAGGGTTGTAAGACATCTGCATAATATGCTGGTATTTTCTAGGAACTGGAAAAAATAGTGAAGAGCCAAAGCTAAGGGAGGTTTATCATCATCCCTCAAATTCTCAAGGAAGAGACTTCAGTGCTTTCAAGTTCTCCTTTATCCTAACAACAACAAAATCCAACAGCCTCTAAGAAAAAAAAGAGTATGTCCCTAATTAATAATAATTATCAGATTCCACAGTTGCAGCATTTGCATTTTTTCTGACTTATTACTAGAGCAGTGCAAAAAATCATCAGCACTGATGAAAAGTTAGACCATATATATCTTCCAGAACCTCCATTTTGGCATTGCCTTTGACAGTAATCATTCAAGCTAAGCCAGAAACAAAGTTTAACAAAGCAAGTTTGATTAAAAAAACCAACCAAACAAAAAACCAACAATCCACTCCAACCACAAATGCAGTATACTACTTCAGTGTTTATTAATATTCAAGGCACGTATTATTATCTCCCACATAGTCACCCAAGCAGAAACAAGCAGATATACCTTACAGGGGTATTATGAGATTAATTAGTTAATAACTATAAAACAATTTGAAGGTGTAAAGCCATGTTACAGAAGTGCTAAGTGCTGTAACATTATATATGTAGAAATGAAGGTGAGCTTGCCAGAAATTCTATGAGACTGACTGCATGCAAAGTAATTACAGGAGCACTTCAAGTTATTTTCTTGCTTAATATAACAATCCATGTCCCAGGCCATCAAATCATTGTTTCCAAGGAGTGAATATTGAGTGGAACTAACAGCTCACAGTAATGGAACTGTTCTCCAGAGGACACAATACATATCACTATCTCCTCAGAAATAAAACTGGAGCAAAGCAGACAAACTCAGGATGAGCACAGGAACCAAGCTGATGCCATTCTTTTATCCATGCAAGGACTAGAAGAATTCTAAGAGAAGCTTAAGAAAGAACATCCCCAAAGAACAGTTTTAATGCTATCTTTTGTGCCAATGCAGCGCCTATTAACCTCACTTTACCTAGGAAGTACAGCATTAACGGCAATGCCTCAAAACCTGCCCAGAGTGCTTTAGGAAGATTTATTTGTCAGCACACACATATACGTGTACATACACTAGAAGTCAAGGCCAGATTCAGGTCTCAGCTCCAGCAGATTTAACTCAAGGAATGATAGCAATTCCATAGAAGTAACGCCACACTTGTCAAGAAATGAAACCATCTTCAAAACCACAGAGGTCTAATTCTGCACTTGGCAGTCTTCAGAGTAGTACACATCTCCAGTTCAAGCCAGTACTACTGTGTGACAGCATTAAGAGAGTAATGGAGTAACGCAGTTAACTTCGAGAAGTGAAAAGTACAATGATGGGGCAAAGTAAAAATGCAAACAAACAAACAAAAAAAATATACTGTCAATGCTAGTTTGAATTTCCACATTCCTACATCATTATCCAGTCAGAGTTAAAAGATTCCTGTGAAACTGTCCTCTTGTACGTTACATGACACTACTGTGTAACTGGCCAATGACATGCTACTCCCCAAATCTGCATACTTAATTAGTCACACTGATCAACTAGCTTACCTTCAATAATTGAATTTTTGAAAGACTGAATTTTTAGCCTTTACCAAATTCTCACATACTATAATCCTAACTACACAGCCTCACAAAATGAGCATTCTTTTTTGAAGAACAATTCTGCAAAGTATATACATCAGGTAGGTAGGTAACACACTCATATCTTACAGCTGGTAAGAACAGACAGCACTAAGAATGAAAGGGAAGTGGCAGCAGAAAGACTCTGCAGTACTATTGCCTCTTGAACTCTCCTGCTTACAAAATTAAATCTTAACGTAATCTAGCTTTAGAGACAAAACTGTTGCACAAGTGCAACAGTGCTCCTGCTGCACAACACCATTAAATAGGTACCTTGAATGCAGTAAATGGCACCAGAACTTAGGTGCTGAGTCAACTTGAAAACACCAGCCTCTGGGTCTCCAGTGGAAAATACACATGTTCAGAAACATACACGTATGTGAGAACAAATACCTCACGAAATATGGTCAGCATCTCCCACACTGATAGGACAGATGGTAACTGAATACTCTGTAATCCATGACAGATGCACAAAAGTAATGATATTACAATGCAAATAACTAGAGGAAAGACCAAGAACAGCTCACCTCCCGGACAGTGCAAGAGCTGAGTGACAGCCTCCTCATTTCAACTGACAGAAGGGCTAGCTGGGATGCAAAGCTTCTTGCTGGGCATACTCCCTTGACTCAGCTACGCATTCATACTGTCCTCACATTCTACGATTGCTGCAGAAGATGAAATAACATCTTTTTGTCAAACCACACGCACTGAGATCCAGTGAGATTAGGTCTAGACTACAACCAGTACCTGACTGCAGCTGTCCGCAGCTTTGTTTGTGCTAGCCCTAAATTACGTGTCCATAGAGATTTCTGTGCATATTGTATCACCATTTCTACAGCTTCACTTGAAACCAAAGCTGATATAAGTGGCAGCAATAGAGAAATATTTGCACTATATTTTATTTAGTTTTAACTTTCCTCAGTGCCTTCTCAATTGCTTACCATTTTCCTTGCCATTCTGTTTACAACACTAAATTCAGGGTATTTTCAAACAATCTTTGCAAAGCCTCCTCATATTAACCAGCTTTACCAAGTTCTGCTGTACTAATCTTTTGTCAACTCCACGACCAGTGTGGGAAACGTTCTCTTGAAGCTGAGAAGAGGACAGCAGAGATTCAACCCATGAAAAAGTAACGGGCAGAAGACAATCTCTCAGAGATTACTTTCCATAAAATTGAATTGGCAACATCTGCTCAATCTACTGTAGATAAACAGTGAACTATTTTCCAACTCATTAACTCAGAGGATAAGATATTAAATAAACCCCAGGGGTCTCATGCTTTGTTATCACATTTAAGGCTTGTCCCAGACTCACCAAATTAGTTCTTCTGTGCGAGACAGAACCTAAGAACAGAGTTGCAGTTACATAGCAAACACATACCCATATAAATCCCTGGATGACCTAAAAAAAAAAAAAAAAAAAAAAAAAAAAAAAGTCCCTACTTAATCTGACTGTGTTTCTAATTACTAGTCACTTAGTCTAAATTATTAACTATATCTTCGGCAGTGATGTATGGTTCATGTAAATCTCCAAACAGGATTCTAATAGAATTATCTAATTCTATTAAACCACAAACAACTATCCATTAAATATTTATTAGAAGCTTGCATTCACTTAAAATAGATTGGAATGTCAGCAAAACACTTTGCTAATCCCTTCTTCATTTCAGCCTTCTATGCTAACGGTTCAAAATGAGCTAATCAGATTCACACTTATTGATTAAGTACAAATTAGTTGGCTAATCAAAATCAATAAAAACAAAAAGATCTGAAAAGAATTTACAAAGTAGACTATGGACTTCTCTAAAAAAAACCACAATCTGTTTAAATAAACAAGTTTGTTAAATTCAAGATTATTTGATTATGTAAAGCTTTTTAGTTTATTCTACCATAGGGCAGGGGCTATAAAAGCCAACTAATTAAATTTTCTTTGTAGCATCAATGAGCTGCACTTCTTAAAGAGAGAGAAATGTTTTAAAGCACTCAAAAAATTCAAGAGCATTTTAAGTTCTCAGTACAGTTGTCAGGTTGGATTTTTCTACATCTTATACAGTCTAATCTGGCACCAGAGCAAAAGCAGTATTTCAAAAAACAAAGGGACAAAGATTTGAAGATACTCAAAATCATGCACAACAGCAACCATTCACCTTACAAAAAAAGAAATGCTGAGGACAAGTAGAAAGAACACAGAAGACAAGTAACCAAATGCCACATTCTCTCTATAGTGGTTGTAGATGAGTTATGCAAAGTCCATCTTTATGTCATTATTTTGTGGCAGATCCCGCCTTTGATCAGCACAGTTTTACATACATTCACATACACATCTGAGTCATTCCAAGAAAATCCAGGCTGCTTACTGTTGCAGTGTAACCAGCCCCCTAGTGACACACATCCTCTAGTCACACCCTCAGGAAAATACAAACCTACATTAGCTGAAAGAGTAAAATTTAAAAAATCCTCATGCAAGTACCACAATGTCCCTGTCCCAAAAGCAGACACAGTTATGTGTTCTTGAGCCCAGGAATCATATGAAAGCAAGCCAGTCTCTTCCTCCCCTCTTCCTTGAACAGATGTACTGTTCAATCCCTCCCATGTCATTTGCAACTTTTATCTATATGAATGATCTAGGTGGCAAACTCCATACCACATCTGATGCAAATGTTATAAGCACTGCTACCATCCTGCAGGTGAGACTGGACACTGCTCAAGATGCAAGTCATTTAAAATGTTGGCCTGAAGGTGCACATTTTGCAAGGGAGGAGGAAGTAGAAATCCTGGAACTTCTCCATGCTTACATGAACTATACGCCAATGCTGAAAAACCCAGAGAGACATAAGGCAAATCAGACAGATAATATGGTATATTTCCCCTGATCTTATTAGGACTCCAAGTTCTTTTTCATTTCTCAAAATGGCAGCTGTCTGCACACAATCAGAATATAAGTAATTGCTTTTTAAGTTATGTGGGTTATTTTAAATTCCCTGTAATGGCATTAAAAATCAGAGTACAATAAATTCATTTAGAAATGCTAACATATAGTAAGACAGAATATCTACTAACAGGAAACATGAAAACATGAAGTCATAACTATCATGAACAGAAATGCACTGAAATTGACATCCAAGAGTGAAAGTGAAGCATTAAGAAAACTAAATATATGGAAACCTTGCAAGTAAACCCATGACGAGCTGATCAGACTGTGCCAATTTTAAGAGAAAAAGTAAGCTTGTGGTGTAAACATAGCACATTGGAGATCAAACCTCCATTTTCAAGGCCATTTGTTTAAAACCAAACAATTCACATGTGAACATGGGCACAACCATGTCATTAGCTTACTGTGTTTCATTCTGCTTTGGTTTACAGTGCTGTGCAGAGGCAACAAGCCAGCTTTCCCTGTGGGACATGTTTGGTTGGCCAATACATGAGTATTCCTATTTCTTTTCCATCTCTGCCAATTCCGAGGATCCAGAAACACTGTCTTACTTTTATAGAGTGGGTTGGGGACTTTTTTTTTTTTTTTTTTTTTTTGGTGTGTGTGGTTTCCCCCTACCCACCTACCCAGGCAGCTACTCAGCATTGGCCTACATCCTTTGCAGGGGCTGCAACAGAAGTCATGTTAGGCTGTTGCATGCTGCCTGAAAAAAATCGCGCTCTTAAACAGTGCAGAAGGATTCTACTGCTGACATTACTCCAGACCAATTAGTAAGAAAGAATAAAACAAAAACTAAAACTTCCTACACTTAACACTCCATAGACATATGAAAGGTCCTCAGTTATAAGTCTTGTAATTGAAGGAGTCCAGCTCCTTGCAGAGCCTGGCTGCTCAAGCAACTCGCCAGCAGAGACTGATCTCCACTGTATCTCTGAAGTTTCCAGTGAAAGTAAAGCCATCTGCTGCTGTCTTGTCTTCTCTTCAGCATTTTGGGGGTTTGAGTCTTTTAGACACCTGCCCAATGTTCTTGCTGTTTTCACATGTTTTTCTGTGGGTCTATGTTATGAAGTACAACTCATTTGGTGGTAAGAAAAGCGGGCCTGATTCTGCACTGCATGCTACTTTTTGAAGTCTTGTAGACAGGGCACAACATGAGATAAAACTCTATCAGTTCATAAATAGGAGCAATTTACAACCACTTTGCACAGGTGTAATTGACTGCAGAGAGCACAGGATGGGGAGAAGCAGGCCTGATGAGATTTTACAAGTGAGCAAGGCAAGCAGAAATTGGCCTTAATTTTTGTACAATAGCCAGCACTTTAGCTCTTCACTTGGAAACTTCACAGCTGTGAAACATTTACAGAAAGGGAAAGCAATTACAGAGCACTACCACTGGAGGAGCTTAAATAATTTAAGGTTCACCATGTCTCTGATTCATTTTATTTCATTTTTTCCTCAAGACCAGATGCTGCTCATTTTAACGCCCTTAATTTCCGCATATTGAGCTGCAGTTGTCTTTTCATTTAAATGTATATAGACTACATATGCCTCCACAAAAATACAGGGTGATTATTTCCAGAATGGGAGGATATGGGTTCCTTTCCATATTTGAATCCTGGAAAGAGTCCCTTTTTGATCTCCAAGCGAAATTTTCAGAACCCATAAACCAGCCATGCTAGTTTATATGGGGCTGTTGGCACATCTACAGAGAACTGCAATGTCATTATAGAAGTTAAACTAATGCATGTAGGGAAACACATTGTCAATGCAAAGTGACTTGTATACATGTCTAAGTATGAACGCATGTCAGCCAGAGCGTAAGCGTTCAGCCTTTTGTTTGTGCAATATCATGCACTTTATAGTCTCATTTTCTTAATAATTACCATTTTAAGAGGTAGAATTGGGAGAGATTTACAATATTACATTCTCTGCCAGGCCCTGATCATTCCATTACATATATCCATTAGAATCTTGTTAATCTGAACACTTCAAAAATTCATGTTACTGCAAGACTGTTTTTCACTAAAAGAAAATTTTAGCATTACAAAAATAAACTAATCATGTATGTAAAATACACTCATTAAAATCCAAGGTGGCCAAGGCAGGTGTATGACTGGCCAAGTAATTTGTGTTTATGAATACTCGAGAACCAAGATAGTGGATTTTCTGTTCCAAACACCTCTCTCCTCAGTTCTGCTCCAAGCCTGCCTACTCTCTGATGCAGAATTATGCTACTAAACCCAAATTTCACTCCATATACAGTCAGTGCACACAAGAACACACAAGTCTGTCAGCTTTAACAAAGATAACCCTGAAAGTCTAAGCTGAATAGGTAGTTTGGGGGTTTTTTGTTGTTGTTGGGGGTTTTGTTTGCTTGCTTGTTTTAAAATGCTGTTTGTTTCTAGGCCAAGTCCTTACTAGGGAAAGGGGTGATTTGGGCTGGGGGGGGGACGGGGTTTAGGGTTAGTTTGGGGGTTTTTTTAAACACACAAATGTTATGTCATTACTAATTCCAATCAATAATGATGACAACTGAGGAGCAGGAACACAGATGATGGGTTCTTACACAATATATTAGTTAACCAGAAAATAGGTAGGCAACATGATGGTAACCAAAAGGTTGTTCTACTACTGACAATAACAACTGTACTGTCCAAGCAACAATATTCATGATGAGGATATGTAGAGTAATAATTCAAGTCAACAGTTGTTGGCACAATGGCTGAGCTCCCATACCTTGCCTGTTACTGTATTTCCGGCGCATTTCTCGGCATTGTTTACCTGTCTGCCTGCATCAGCACTTGCAAGGTTGTCCTACCTGAGCACTGTAACTGTTTCCTGTATTTGTGTTGTATGCAAAAATACAGCAGCTTCAACAAGCTGATTAGACTCCTTGCTCCTTTTGTTAAAATAGTTGTAGACTTGTCTTTCTGCTAAGGAGGGCTGATTTGTTTGAAATAGTCTTCCATTTAATAGTTTGTCACAACAGTTTTGTTTTAGGACCAGTAATACGACTCTCAAATGCCCAAGTATTTTACTGTATTCACTTAGTCTGTGCTATGCAAGCCTTGAAGGAGAAAGACATCCAATTAGACCTTCACAAAAGTGAAACACTATCATCGTTCCAGATGGTTTTGCTGCTAAATACTTTAGTGGAATTCAGAGCAGGACCTAGTGGCAATGGCACCATGAGCCACTGACTGCACACCCTCCTCACATACAAGGAAAGCCTAACTTGACCAATCTATGGAACACTACAATTGATCTCACTTCTGACTCTTACTGATTTTTACTGAACATCAGAAAAGAAGGAGATTCAATATTAACCCCCACCTTCTACTGACTATTCTGTCAAGCCTCTTCTGGGAGATTTTGCATTACCTACTTGTACCAGAGGAAGAGTGGCAAACAAGTCAGAGACAACAGTATACATATTGGCTTTATTTTTCCACTCCTATTTTCAAATAAGCAAGTAAGAAAAACTTAAAACAGTGCAACCACTCAGATGTGTGAAGAATAGCTATTTTACTAACCAAATATTGTAAGAATATCAGAAATACTTGCAGAAAATGCAACACTGCAGGAAAATTTCTCCAATGGCAATGGAAGCATATCTTTCTAGCCACAGCTTTTTCTATCCACTTTATCATTACTATTGCAGGCCACAATGTAGACACAAACACTTTATATTTCTCATTTGGCCCAACTATATTCTCTCATCTTCTCCTACTGTCTCCTACAAACTGAGGAAGACCTTGGAACCACAAAATTCCTGAAAGAAAAACCTAACTCTGGAAGAAGGGAGAGGAAAGAAAGCCTGGGCCTTTGTGACAAAACAAATCCCATGGGCTTAGCAGCATGCAAATTTGACAGGGCTAGGTACAAGCTGGAAGGAGTATTAGAATAAAGAAACAAACAAACAAAAAAATTACATAGAAAAATGGAACAAGGAGACACTACTGCGTTTTCAAATTCAATCCCCTGCAATCACACACAGTAAGCACAGGCCATAAAACAGAACTGCAAAAAAACCCCAAACTCAAAAAAACACCAAGCAATAAAACACCACACACACCTCTAAGAGTGGCAGAATGCTACAGCCTGTAGTTCAAATTCTCACTGTACTTTGTATCCTACCCATCTCCTATCTCTTAGATCTCACCTTTTGTCCTAGTTTTGGCTGGGATAGAGCTAATTTTCTTCATAATAGCTAATATGGGGCTATGTTTCGGATTTGTGCTGAAAACTGTGTTGATAATACAGGGATATTTTCATTATTGCTGAGCAGTGCTTACACAGAGTCAAGGCCTTTTCTGCTTCTCACCCCACCCCATCAGCGAGCAGGCTGGGGGTGCACAAGAAGTTGTGGGGGACACAGCCGGGACAGCTGACAACAACGGACCCAAGGGATATTCCAGACCATATGACATCATGCTCAGCATATAAAGCTGGGGGAAGAAGAAGGAAACAGGGATGTTCAGAGTGATGGCATTTGTCTTCCCAAGTAACCATTAACACATGATGGAGCCCTGTTTCCTGGAGATGGCTGAACACCTGCCTGCCCATGGGAAGTAGTGAATGAATTCCTTGTTTTGCTTTGCTTGTGCATGTGGCTTTTACTTTACCTATTAAACTGTCTTTATCTCAGCCCACGAGTTTTCTCACTTTTACCCTTCTGATTCTCTCCCCTATCCCACTGGGTGGGGGGAGTGAGCAAGCAGCTGCGTGGTGCTTAGTTGCTGGCTAGGGTTAAACCACAACACCTTTCCACAGCACAGCAAAGGAAAACAGATCATTGAGGCTAGGATCCAAGAAGTAATCCATTTGCCTATGAAATTTCACCTATCACCTTCAGATTGTTCTAACCCAAACCTTTACTATACTAGCCAAGGTAGTAAAAAAAGCCAGAGGGAATGGGTTTACTTATAAATAACAAAGATAATGGTAAAGACAGATTAGAAACTCTGTAAACTGATCACAAAAATGATTCCCCATATGTAACCGTATATCACTAGCCAGATTTCAGACATGTAACTGCAGCAATAAGAACTTCCACAAAGATCAAGCAGAATTATAAAACATGGAAGGGCATTATGTAATTCCTGGCATGTAAGCAATTAAAGCAAAAAGTACCAGCCACTGACTGTACAAAACTTTGTTCTGAACTATCAAGACAGTCAAGGATTTGAGTCTTGTTGAGATATATCAAAACCAACTACTACCAATTTGAATCACCACTTATCAAATCTAACTCCTCCTTTTGTGATGTATTCTAGAAACTTACAACCTTCAAGAGCAGCCCTTCCAACAAAAGGTATCTACCAAAAATGCTGCTGAAGAAAATACTATGCAAAGTCAAACTGAACTGAAAAGACAACTTGCTCACGAAGTACATTAACACACTGTGGGCCTCAGTGTCTCCATGTGATAGATCACACAGACTTTAAAAGTCCTTATAGACTCATAATTTACAGCCTTTAAACTACTGATTTAAGTGATCCTAATCCAAGTAAACCTGGAAGATAGCTACACATGATCTAAAAGCAGAAGTCTTGATTGCTCAAGCAAAATATCCAACCCCATAACCCTCAGGGCCACACATTATCTGACTACCAATGAGGCACAAAGACTGAGACTGTAACTCCTACAAATCATTTGGAAGGATTTGCATAATAAAAGGTACTGTTCTCAAATGTCAAAATCTGAACTATTGCCCATTTCATTTTCGGAAGAAAGTTTGAAAAGGTATAATGCTTTTTGAATGTTCTCTTTTTAAAGGGAGCCAGAAGCCTAGATGTCCAAGGGAGTGATGACAGGTAATGCCTTGCACAAAGCTTACCAAGATGAGTGAAAGAGCTCCTAATGACCCACTGGTCACTGAATCCAACTTGTACCTTTTTTTACTTCTAGGTTATAACAAGATTCAGGTTATCAATTGTTAGCTTTAATCCAATTTTAAATGAGTAATGTGAAACATGCCCATTTCAATTTCTTAGGACATAAAATCACCCAAACATCCTCTATTACCCAGACTGCCCACCCCAGAAACAACTCAATTAACCCTCTGACACATATCAGCCACCTCACTATTTGAGAGTGCTCAGAGGAATTCCATCCCAGTTTTCTTCTAAGGTTTTCTGGCTTCTTTTATAAACACTAAAGCACTTTCAGACTTAAGATATTTAGTTACCAAGAAAACTTGGTAATAAGCAGAAGATTTATATCACTGTAAATGAACTCTAGTTAATAATTTGTGAGTAACTGATAAAGCAAGCATTGGTAGGTTCCAAACCACTAATGTTTAAAAGGCCTTATGAAGCAGTCGTATATTCTTTTATGCAGTGGTAAGGAAAAGGGAATAATAATAAAGCACACATAAAGGTATTTAGTTAATTTTATTAACAAGTTCCACATCAGTAACTTCCAACAGCCAAAAAGCTAGCACGGGCCCAACAAAAGGCAATCTTGGTCCAAGCAGAAGCTAGGAGAGGATACTCATAGGATGATCTCTATGAACCAAAATGTAATCAAACTGAAAACAGCAGTTGATTTGTCTGAATAGAGAAAGGGAAAATGTGCAATATCTTTAATATATGGATGGTTGGGTAGACTAAATGACTGTCACACAGAAAGCTTATCTGTAAACACTGCAGAAAGCCTTACGATTTTACCACAATAAATGACTGGTTTCAATCAAATGCTGCTAAAGCAAAAGGCATGGCCCACAGGAGTAATTACCAGTCTCTTGACTGAAACAAAGGGCAATTACAACAAGCTGAAGTATGCTCACAATAGTTGAGCACTTGATTATAGAGTGCTGCAGCAATCAGCAAGAAAGGGATATGGGGGGGGGGGGGGGGGGGGGGGGGGTGCGGGGATGCCTACATGGTCCCTGTTCGATATTACTGCATAGTGAGGGATGGGCTGCCATCGAGGCTAACTTAATGCAAAGCTTGAATTTTGATTTTTAAAGCACAATACAAGTTTTCTAAGTATTTTAAGGAATTTTAAGTCTAGAAGAGGAAAAATAAAATCACAAGGCAGGAGGCGAGGCAGGGAACTCAGTGTTGTCTTGTCTACATCTAGTTGTGACTGTGTAAAAAGCTGTAGAATTCCTGCTGCAGAAACTAATACTACATTGTGGTACTGCAGTAGCAGCAGTACTCTGCCTACAGTCATTCTCTGCATTATTTTTAGATTTGTCTTCATGGCACAGAGCTGAAGCAAGGCTAGCAGAACTATGTTACTACACTGAAATACACAGCTCAACTGCAATAGCACTAGAAGTATTTTCATAAAAAGCAGCTCAGGCTACTTTTAAAGCCAAACAAGTTTCGGCATTGCTCCTTTCACATTTCAAATCAGTATCTCAAAAATTTCTATCACCTCATTAAAATCTCGACTATGGCAAGACTAGTGGAGAAAACATAACTAAGCTGACAGAAAAGAGCTCTCCTCTGGCTTGGGTAGTCTGCAATGCAGTACAACTACGTGGGGAAACGCAGTTCTATTAGCATGTGCCATACTCGCAGTACAGGGCTTTGCTGGAGCACCTATGGTGGTAGAGGTTCCAGAGCGCAGGACAGCACTTCCAGTGTCCACACACACAGTACCTACAGCTCCCTTAAATTCTAATTCCATCAAGTAGCTTATACTACATTAGTTAGCCTTGGCAGAATTCATCTTCAGACTTACCAAGATTTTCTTCAAAGCACTACTTGAACATGCAGACTCACCATACAGAATGGACTCAGCCTCTGTTTTAGTTTCACCATAGTCATGCCTAGTTCCTAGAGGCTAGAAGGCTGGCAGAGACCCAGCAGTTAGTGGAAGGCAGGTCAGAGGGTGGTGATGGAAATCACAAAATTGTAATGCTTCATGAGACAGAAAATCTACCAAATCCAGTATCCCACCTCTTTGCTAAAGGCCCCCAGGAATGTACTATAAACACACCTCTCATGGTATGCCCTCTTTGACTCCATCTGTCTGCAGTTTTTAGATGCTTCTCCACTCTAGAGAAAGGAAAACTAATGAAACATGGTGGGTTGCCCCCCCGCCCAGTGAAGGTACACAGGAGAAGAACAGGACAGCTTCCAAAAAAAGTGATTTATCATTGTAGTTCCATTAGTTTATAGCTGGCTTTTCTGATCTCAGTAGCACCAGGACAGTAAGACAAGCATAATGTGGTACATTATATCCAGAAGTTCAGGTGGTTCAACAGGGTGTGTGCTCACTGTCAGTGATGCATTGCAATGTGTCATATTGCCATAGTATTATTTCAAAGCTCAGCGAACAGACACTGTCTGTAGGGAAACTGCTGCGCTGACACTGGTTTTAAGGACTCAGCAAGAACCTTTGCCTTGTACACGGGCCAACTGTAGCTACTTCTGCTGAGTACCTAGAGACAAGGTAAGGCATGTTTCCTTGGGATACAAGGGTCCTGTTTGCTCCACTGCAAGGCAATGACTTTCACTCTGGCAGAAGTTCTATAGAAACTACAAGTCCTCATCTTATAGAGAGCCAAGTCAAAGATTACCTCTCTATCCAATGTATTACTTAGTGTACTAAAATAGTTTGAGGAATGTCATGTTAAATACCACATAAGATAGAGGAAGGAAAAAAAAAATAAAAATCTGTGAAATGAGAGACAATTTCACTTCCACTCTATCCACAATACAGCAAGGGGAGCTGTGCTGGTTTTGGCTGGGATAGAGTTAATTTTCTTCACAGTAGCTAGTATAGGGCTATGTTTTGATTTGTGCTGAGCAGTGCTTACACGGAGTCAAGGCCTTTTCTGCCTCTCTACGCCACCCCACTGGTGAGTAGGCTGGGGGGGGCACAAGAAGTTGGGAGGGGACACAGCCGGGACAGCTGACCCCAACTGGCCAAAGGGATATTCCAGACCATATGACATCATGCCCAGCATATAAAGCTGGGGGAAGAAGAAGGAAGGGGGGACGTTCGGAGTTACGGCGTTTCTCTTCCCAAGTAACCATTACACATGATGGAGCTTTGCTTTCCTGGAGATGGCTGAACACCTGCCTGCCCATGGGAAATAATGAATTAATTCCTTGCTTGGCTTTGCTTGCATGAGCAGCTTTTGCTTTACCTATTAAACTGTCTTTATCTCAGCCCACAAGTTTTCTCACTTTTACTCTTCTGATTCTCTCCCCCATCCCACTGTGAGGGAGATGAGTGAGTGGCTGCGTGGTGCTTGGTTGCCAGCTGGGGTTAAACCACGACAGGAGCTGAACAATTTCCCCACTCCCCATCCTGAAATGGGTTTTCAGGTGCATCTCCTCAGCCACTCCCAGAAGTGCTGATGCAGTGTATACAAAATATTAAACAGAGAGCATAAAAACAATACTATCCCCTGGCAATTAGAAGTTCGTACCTGGGAGGATCAGACTCCAGTCATCGCTCCAGGGTATGCTCAGTAGTTTATTGAAAGTTGCGCAAAGTCAACAGCAGGGACTGAAAGTCACGTTCCCAAATGCACAAACTTGGTCAACCCAGGACATTCTCTCACAGATGTGGGTTCTAAAACTCCTATGGCAGACGAAATTATTGCAAACCCCTCCCCTCTCATACAGGGTATAATACACAGCATTTAATGTATTTTTCCCCTTGGCTTCCTCTAACTCCTGCTCATTTTATTTCAAACAACTTCTTATGAGCAAGAAATCATTCCATCTCCACTAGAGCAAATGGAAACACAGAGATTGCAGTCTCCTACCCCAAGAGCCACAGGCTTTAACTGTGAAACTTTGCAAGAAAGAAAAATGGTAGGGAGGGTAGAAATCTGATTTGCTATTTGTGGTTCCTGGCACCAGACATCAAGCTAAATAAACAGCAAGCCTACATGTCCAAAACAGAGTGGAGACTATTATAGTTAATATTATCACCTTCACAACCTTTCATGTTTAAGTATATTCCCTGTAAATCCTATGGTAGTTTGAATTGTTTTAGTTACTTAATTCATTTTGGAACAATAACAACAAAAAATAATCAATAATTGGGAAGAATAAAAAAGATAGACAAGATCTAAAACATAGTAAAAGTGATCTTTAGTTTGGTGCCTATCCTTCCTGAAAGTCATGTGCCCCTGTGAAAAGCCATGTTCTATATTCTGCAAGTGATCTGATTGTTTTAGTGCTGTTATTCTCATATTCCATTAGATTTTCAGTGAGATGAGAAAGTGCAGTGAGAAAAAACTATTTTTCCATCAATCATTTAGTGTTAATTTCTACCGTATCAAGCATTCCTATAATTCCCCCACCCCCCACTTAAACACTAGGGTTTGACTATCCTAACACTTTCATTCCACATCATTCAGCTGGAATTAGTATAGATAAAACTTCACAATTATAAACCAAGAAAGATGTATAAAAGTCAGTTTAAATTGAAAATAATAACAAAGTATGAAAGTCAAAAGTCAAAAAAAGAAAGAAAAAGTCAAGAAAAAAGTAGATTTGTGATGTTAAATTCAGATTTGTTAATACTTAAGATCACAACACAGCAATTAAGCAGTGAACAGGTAAAAACAGAATATGGCACAACGCAAGTAGCATTCAAGTTGAAGATAAAAATGGCATTCTTCATTAAACTGTTTTAATCTCACTGCATGTGCTGCTCAATCTCTTTAGCTCATCATCTTAAAGATCTACCCATGTAATCAATATATGCCAACACATCACAAAACAGAATGAGCTAAAAATAAAAGAGCAAGTTACTCACAGGTGGTTCTCAAGCTGTGGCCTATGTTTTTCTTTTTCTTATTATAGACATGCAAATCAGTCCACATCTTTTCAAAGGACACACAACTAGGCATGCACACGCACAGCCAAAAAACCTGAAACATCAAGTTCTCAGCTCTTAAAAAGCAAACTTAGGCAACAACAGGACACCTTCTCAGCTTTCTGCTTCACAAAATGCAGGTACGCTGAACAAACTCTGGATATAGTTTCAGACCGGTTATTTTCCTGTGCTCAGTCTAAATACTGCACCTTTTCAGACTTCCTCATCATCTATCACCTACATTATTTTTTTTTAATTTCAGTGATGTTATTGTGCATCAGTATAAAGACATATAAATTTGCATAAGCATATCATAAATTGGATGCAGTAGGAATAGATTCCTTCCCATAACAGGGTATTGTCTGTGTGGCTTGGTCATTAATAAACTTGAGTTATCCTTTGTGTATGAACACCCAGAAATAGGTTATATGGCCATACTGAAACTGTGAGCTTTGTACACAAATGCAGAGGTTTCTGTGCCTGAATTAAGAGACCAGGACAGTTACCTTGAAGGCAGTAACAGTCTCTTTCAGGAGTCCAGAAACAGGGGAAACAAAGTCCCACAGTAGGTTAACATGGGTCATACTTATTATGTGGGTAGGGCTGACATTTTCCAAGCTGCCTAAGGGATCTGAATGTCCAATTCACATAATACAAATAATTTTAATACTAAAGCAACATCTGCAGGCTCAATCTTGCTTATTCAGGCAAAACTCCCCATGAAAATGAGAAAATACAGACAAGCTTCCATACAAATCTATCTGTTGAATTAACCTCTGAATAACTTTCAGTGATCCAGCTGTTGATTCAGTCTGCTGTCTCAACTGCCTTTGAGTACTCTGCCTTTCTTTTGCAGTTTAATGTCTGCCCTACCAAAACCTAGCCCAGGCTTACCCTTAACATTTATCTGTTCTTCTGTGGGTACCACACTTTTCTAAGTTCCCCTTATGTTTACTGACATGATCTAGTCTTTCATTTGAAAAGCACTGTCCTATAATGTCGTCATATCTGCATTAAACTGCAGCTCAGTACTATAATTTGATCAAGCACTGTGAGCTATAGGATAATACAAGTACACTCTAAAAGGTTTTTGGTTTTTAAGTGTTAGAAAAAAGCAGCAGACAGCAAGAGAAACTAAAAGTTCTCCAGTAATCCAAAAGACAGATGCAGCATAGGCAAGGATGGTGTAAGCCTTAAAATACTGCCCCATCAGTGTGTCTGGATGCAGAGATGGATGGGGCACTTACAGAAGAACAGAGGCTACTCAAGCATCTGAGCATGGGCAGTTTGAAAGCTCTCTGCTGAGTCTGCTAACAATACTACTACATGGTATGGATCCAGTGTTGGGTCTGAATTAAATGAACTTCTCTTGTGCAGCTGAAGACGGTAAGACAGGCAATTTAATCTGGTCTTAACACTGACACCCACCTTTAAAGAACTTGACCAGTACTTCCAATTGCCTGCCTCAAGGCTTTTGTGCTTTTTCTGAACCCACACAATTGTGTGTGTGTGGCCTTCATGCCTTAACTTGAAGAGTCACCAGTTTCACAAAGTACAGGAGAGACAAAAAGAGTAACAAACCTTTCACAGAGGAGGATGCTCTCAGGCTAGGGAAAGGGATTAGTTGTTACAGACCACAATGAAAGGGAGAGGGAGGAGGATATGTCTGTGTTTGTTGCCATCAGACAAGACAACATGCACAGGAGTCCAACATCACATGCAATTAGTATTGTCACTAGAGCACTAATTAATCACTTCAGACACCTTATCTGTCTCTCACACCTCCCTGCCTCAACAGTGTCATCATTTACATTGTACAATGCTGCTAACTAGAAATAAAATAGAGGTTTAATGTCCCACAGAGCAAGAAGCTTGAAGTGTTAGTGTTGTTTCCCTGCCTCTTTACGTAACATATAAATAAGGCTATTAAAACAACAAACACTTTGTATGGATTTGGCAGAGGCTTCTCATTCAAAGACATACAAACACACACATTGCCAGATATAAAAGGGGGCCAGAAGAAAAATGGTTAGTGATGCCTGCAGCTACTCCACACCAGAAAGGCCACCTCATGGCTTCTACACTAAGGTAAACAGAGATACCCAAGCTGACTTTCCACTGGACTTCTGTCTGGAACTTTTTAACAACACAAAGGCATCCATGATTGAAAGTCCCATAGACAAGAAGCACATCTGTAGTTCTGACAGCAAGGGTGTAAAAACAGGCTAATGCTTATTCCAGTATTTCTGAATTTAACAGTAAAGCAATTTTAATTTTTACCTTGAAAAAATCACATTCAATTTTTTTTCCTTTCCAAGTAATTGCAGTGTTTTCACAAAAACCAGAACAGTTAGTTGGGCTAAGTTCAGGAAGGTGAAGAAAAATGCGATAAGAGTGGCTTGAAAAATCCTTAGCTGTCTGTATTGGGTTTGTGTGGCAAGGTTTTGGTAGCAGCGGGGGGTTACAGGGGTGGCTTCAGTGAGAAGCTGCTGGAAGCTTCCCCTGTGTCCGACAGAGCCAATACCAGCCAGCTCTAAGACGGACCTGCCACTGGCCAAGGCTGAGCCAATCAGCGATGGTGGTAGCGCCTCTGGGATAACAGATTTAAGAAGGAAAAAAAGTTGCAGCAGGCACAGAAACAGCAGCCAGAGAGAGGAGTGAGGACATGTGAGAGAAACAACCCTGCAGACCCCCAGGTCAGTGAAGAAGGAGGGGGAGGAGATGCTCCAGGCGCCGGAGCAGAGATTCCCCTGCAGCCCCTGGGGAAGACCATGGTGAGGCAGGCTGTCCCCCTGCAGCCCAGGGAGGTCCACGGTGGAGCAGATCTCCACCTGCAGCCCGGGGAGGACCCCACGCCGGAGCAGGTGGATGCCCGAAGGAGCCTGCGACCCTGTGGGAAGCCCGCGCTGGAGCAGGTTCCTGGCAGGACCTGTGGCCCTGTGGAGAGAGGAGCCCACGCTGGAGCAGGTTTTCTGGCAGGACTTGTGACCCCATGGGGGACCCACGCTGGAGCAGTGTGCTCCTGAAGGACTGCACCCTGTGGAAGGGACCCACGCTGGAGCAGTTCGTGAAGAACTGCAGCCCGTGGGAAGGACCCACATTGGAGAAGTTCATGGAGGACTGTCTTCCATGGGAGGGACCTCACGCTGGAGCAGGGGAAGAGTGTGAGGAGTCCTGCCCCTGAAGAGGATGAAGTGGCAGAGACAACGTGTGATGAACTGACCGTAACTCCCATTCCCTGTCCCCCTGCGCCGCTGGGGGGTTAGGTAGAGAATCCGGGAGTGAAGTTGTGCCCGGGAAGAAGGGAGGGGTGGAGGGAAGGTGTTCTGAGATTTGGTTTTATTTCTCATTACCCTAATCTGGTTGATTGGTAATAAAGTGAGTTAATTTTCCCCAAGTTGAGTCTGTTTTGCCCGTGATGGTAATTGGTGAGTGATCTCTCCTGTCCTTATCTCAACCCACGAGCCCTTTGTTATATTTTCTCTCCCCTGTCCAGCTGAGGAGCGGGGGGGGGGGGGGGGGGGGGTGATAGAACGGCTTTGGTGCGTACCTGGCGTCCAGCCAGGGTCAACCCACCATACTGTCAAATAACTCTTCCACCATACGCCGGAAAGCCTAGAAATTGTGAAAGCCTTGTTCAAGCTGGGGTTCCACGCTACCTATTAAGGTAACTACTAAGGAGGTAGAGAAATGAGCCTGCTCTCCTGTGACATACCTCAGTCTACTGGACCTTACTCAAAAGGGAGCTATTGCTTCAAAATGTTTCACTTAAAGTGAACTGGCATTCTTCCAGGGGAAGCAATGTTCAGTGGGAAACTCTGAAACCTACTCTAGCTAGGAGATGGGAATTTTGTATTTTTATGCTCATCTCCCTCAAAGATCTGTTTACTCATCTGAACATAACCAATTTCAAAGATATTGTGAAGAGCTTCCATGGGTGTCTACCTCTAACATAACCAAAACCTTCACAGGGACACAAAACTGACTTACATTAACAGACAAAAAAATGAACATGTGGATTATGCATTCAAGGACTGAAACCAGGAATTCGTAACATTTTAACAACTTTTCAAACATCTATTTAATGTAAAGATTTCTGTCTGGGCCCATAACACTATGAACAGAGAGTATTAGCTGCATGGGTAGATGTTGCAAATACAAATGAAGATGACAGCAAGGAAAGACTTTGTAGATTTTTAAATTTTTTTTTTCATCATTTCAAACACAAAGATTATTTTTAGAGCACTATTTAGCATGTTCAGTTGTCAGCTAAGGCTCCTAAATTCTCCTTTGCAAATGACCTAATAGCCTTGAAAATGCTACAAACACCATTCTGAAGCTGATTGGTAGGCAGGAGCAGAACAGATTCAGATAGGCAAGTTTTGTTATAATCAGACCATTAAGCTTTTACTTTCCATCCATAGTTTGACAGAAATCCTTCAAAACCCAAAGACATGTTTCTTCTTCATGATTAACAAAACTGTACAAGAGATTTGTTATTTTTCCTATGTGATACAAGTTCCTCAGATACTGAAGTGGCCATCTGCATGGACAGAAAAAAGTGAACTGGAATTTTTTGAAAGGTCAGGTATTCTTTGATGCTACTCAGTATTTTGGAAATCTTAACAGACAATCTAATTTCTATCAACAAATACATAAGCCACACAAAATATACATCATCTAGCTAAACAGCTTCAGTGGTAATATGTTGGTTACAGTCACATGGTTCCAAAGTAGTAAGAAGTTCAGAAAAATGAAGATGGAAGAACAAGATCCAGAAGAGGAGAAACAAAATTCATTGAGAAAATGAATTATTACAATGAAAAGCAATTATACTTTGAAGACAGAAGGAGATGTTTTTTGGAACAACTGTCATGATCCTACAAAGATTTCACCCCACCTAAAACAGTTTCTGGGATTCAGAAGAAAACTGCTGTTCTGTTTTGATATTTAATAAGATTTCTCAATAGACATTCCTCACTTAAAAAGAAAGAAATTAAAGAAAAATGGAAGGGATAAATCAAGTACGTTCTCTCACAACTTTGATCTCAAGTCATTTACATTCGTTGTTATCACAGAATCAGGGAGGCTGTTTTCACTGAGGGTTGCACGCTCTACAGTATCTATCACTGACAGAAAATAAACACATTTGGAAGCATGAAATTATTGCATGTCAATGTGTAGAGTTAAACCTATGGAAAGCTAAAGTCATTTCCTTCAAACAAATCACCAAAAAGTTCTGATCACAAAAAAAAAATCTCTCTCCAGTCAGAATAACTTCACATACCTCAAATAAGACAGTAAAAAACAAACAAACAAAGTAAACTAATTTGTAACTGAAAATTACAGCAAAAGGCTTTCTGGGATGCTACTTGAATAACAACTATTTCAACCACATTTAAAGCCCTGTTCTGCAAACACATTGCTAGTGGGGCATAAAGCATATTGCAGCATATTCAGGGCTTCACCCTGGTTCATACTTGGATATAGGAAAATATCCAAGAAGAGATGAAAGACTTCTTAGAGAACTTTTATTGTCCTTGTTCAGACATTGTAACTTTCATGCAGGTTCCTTATAAGCATTTACAAAAAGAAAATGGCCAACTTATGCCTTACTCCAGACCACTATCTCACTCTACCTGGGATGGCAGCATAGTTGTATTCCACTATATCCAAATTGTCAGAGAAAATGCTAATTTACATTGCTAGCACATAGATGTAACATGGTCCCAAAGAAACAGCTTATGGCTTTAAGTATGACAGTGTGTAGTCAGTCACAAAACCACCAAACACACACACACACAAAAAAAGTCATAAGGACCTTAACAATTACATTTACTTGATAGTCTGAGATAACAGCTACTCAATCTGCATCAGTCTGATCCTCCTTTCAAATTCCATATGCTAGCCTCCTACAGTTACTGAACACCAAGAGATGCATTAACATAGCCCATCCAAGAAGATTAAACACAACAGTAGAGGCTGAGGTAATAAACTATCTGTGAGCTTAGAGCCTGAACCTTGAAAGCCTAAGAACTAGGGGTCAGTGAGTTTTAGATGCAAAAGCGTTAGGGAGAAAAAAAAATACAAATAAGTGAACTAAAAGGCAGGACTGCAACAATCAAGTTGACAGAGTGGAAATACCTGTGTAATTAATGTCAGCAAACCACGAATGACAAAGGTTTAGAGAATAAGGAAAAGACAACATATAAGCAAAGCATCTTTGTATCTACAAATGTCATTTCAACTCTTCTTTTGAACTGGCTTTGACTTTCCCCATCCCAGTCTGCTTCATAAAAACAACAGAAACCGAAATAGAACAATAGAAACTGCATGACACGCTTTTGATATTTTAAGGGTTTATTTTCTTTTCCAAGAGGTAGCTTGGCTGAAAGGACTGCAGCGAGTTGCTTATTATGCCTCATACCACTTTACCCAATTCAGTTAACTAATTATGTTTGAATACCTGTGCAGGTGCCACATATCTTAATGCCCAAACATAAATTAGAATTATTTCATTTTTACTCATTACACCCTATCAGCTGCCATATTTATTCTTTGCATTCTGTTGCTATCACTGCAATCCTTTCCAGTCACTTCTAAGTCTTTGCTGGTGAGTGAGTGAAGGAAAATGTATTTAGTAGTAAAGAATAGAATCTATCCGCTTCTGTACAGCTACAGAAGTGTGCCTGAACATTATTATACACTTTAAGGAGTTGGGGAAAAAGAAAAAACTCAGTGGGTCAAACGGCCGACAGCATGCCATGTTGCTGAACTTTTAGCTGCTAAGTCAACAGCTTTGAAGCCAGAGCCTCTCAGGAGAGACAAGGCTATCACCAAACCACAGCTGCTTGCAGACTCATTTTTCTGGGTTCAAGTATGGGACCACTAGCAAGAGAAGACAACTGTAGATGGCTTTTTGACTTCTGCTAACTTCTTCTAGGCAACTTCATTATCGGTGGCATGGAAAGGTTTACCTGCTAAATGTGTGTCCTCCCTTTGCTTCTGTAACAATTCTTTTAGTCACATGCTCATAATATTCCAACAGAAATAATGGCTACTGGTATTCTACCTCAGAGCAGGAAAAAAGTCCTATCAGTAAGGAGAAGCTGAGCCAATTTCAAAGAAAAAAAAAAGAGTAAACAGAAAACAATCTTAGAAATGCATTGTAAAGGCAAACAGACTTTGGAACTCTATCAAACCAGGCCTGAACAACCACAGACAAACACTTCCAGAAGCAGCCAAATATTTTTAGGCCCCTTCCTGCTGTAGGGAACCATCAACACAAACCTTAATATGGTACTCCATACAATCCCTGCTACCAAACAATCACCAGCCCAGATAAACAAGTAATATTTTTCTTTCAGTAAATGTCACGATCCATGTTAAGATCAAAAAAAGTCTATTCAGATTAGGATGTTTGTAGTCTTCTTATTAGAGCTGAAAGTCAGGCTCTTGGATGTCCCCCCTTTCACACTAATTAAAAAAAAAAATAATAATAACGTTGGCTCTTACATGTTCTGACATTGACCCACAATTTAGCTAAACTATCACCCAGGTGAACTTTCCCGTCTCCACCTTCTCCAGATACGAATATGCCATTCTGACAAATATCCCAAATGTCTGTAATGGAGTGCACTGATTCAGCTATCCCCAAAAATCTACAAAGTTTTTCTTCCACTGCAAAAGAGTTTCCTGCTTGAAGCCAGATTCATCAGTGAGGCTTTATAACACAAATTTCACTGCTTTTGCATTCTGCAGCACCATGCTACATTTTAATAATTCTGTGGTATGTTTGTATCCATGTCCCATTATTTGATTTTACAGTATTCTTCCTTGTCACTTTGTTTTCTTTCTTTCTGCCCATGTCACTGATTGCAGCACTCTTCTCAGAGCCAGGCAGACTACTCCTAGACAATCACTTATCCACAGAATGTTAAGTTTGGATTTCAAAGACATCTCCGGAGCCTACTTCCCAACAGATTTTAACAGCTATTTGGCTCCTGTGTATCTTAACCTTAATTACCTTAACGTATTAGCAACTAATTCTCACTGAGGTCAAAAGAAACTCAATGTATAAATAAATACCTCTGAAAGCAGTGGGACCTAGTCACTTTGCAGATGGCAGACATTCACATGAAAATCCTTAAGTCCCAATATCATTCAGGAAAAAAAAGAGAAAAAAAAGAGAAAAAAAACCACACCAAAAAGCCCACTATACCATACATGTGAACTGCTAAAAATAATCAATAAATGAATCCACAGTCCCATATTTTTATGAAAACACTGTCTAGATGAGTTACCTAAATTGTGCCTTTGGGCTGTCTATTATTCAAGATTTGGCTTTCTTGTTCAGACTGAGCGACTAAAATACTTTAAGCTGGCAGAGCCCAGCTCTTGAAAGAACAGGAAATATTCACATTGAATTATAGTTTATTCACTGACAAATCGCATGCTATCAGTTCAACTCAATGCAGAAAACAGTATTATGAAGACAAAAAAAAAAAAGTTTGTTCTATTGTCATATGCCACACACCAGGAGCTTTAGTGTACATACAGTTTGGACTATGTAACTATAGGGGTGAATTTGAAGAAGGTGTGAGCTCTGATGTACTGTTCAGCTCAGAGGCATTTGGATTCAGTTTATGTTAGAAATGGGTTTAACCATTTACTTCATTATTTAGTTATAAACCTAGTTAAGAGCCTCTACTTCGGCATACAGCTGTAGCGGTAGGACCTGAGGTTACAGGATCTTTTGTGTAAGACCACCTTTCTCTGCTGAGCACGGGCAGCCTGGTGCATGGAAATCTTGATTCCACATACTAGGACATTTGACTTACCACTGCTTGAAATCATTTATACTGTAACACTGAGGAGCACAATGGGTTACTTCTGCTCAGTCTAGTATCTAAAATACTGTAAGTCTGAAAGACTAAGGAGGAAGAAAGAAAGATTTTGAAATGTTTTTCCCATGATCCTCAGCTCAAAAGTATTCCTATGGGTGAAATTGCTTAAGGTTTTCTTGAACAGAACTGTCTTTGATTAAATCTTTTCTCTGTTCACTCCGTTCCAGCAATGGCATCATTACGGTTCTGATAAGCCGATGTTAGACGGTATCTCACTTTACAATCCCATTTGAACCTGCAGTGATCATGGAAGAAATTTTTTTTCCCCCTTTACTGTTACATAAGATTGAGCTGTTATATAAAAGGCATCAAAGTCCAAAGAACTAAAATCCCATAGTGTGTTGAGAAAACTACTTATGCAACAGAATAAATGTTTGCAGAAACTTCAAAGAGGAGAGCTCTAAAACAGTGGTATTAATGTTCCTTGCTGACTAAAAGCAATATTCTTCTCCCCCATCCCCACAGAGGGACATACTAATATCTGTCTTCCAGAAGAATATAATTTAGATGTTTCCATTCAGGCTCATACAATCACAAATGTCAGAAGCAATGACCTGCTATGGCCTTTACTATTTTCCTTTCCTTAGGGCTGGATTCGTACTGGATTATGTTCTACTGAGTAATTTAGGTATCATAAATAAAGGTATTTTTACCTCTCCTTTGGGAGACTACCTAGTAATAGCCTAACTGACAGGGTACTATTTTGATAACACATTTTATTATCATAATGACTAGATAATGATAATTGCATGACGAAAGCTAAATCCTGGTGCAAGCTCTATCCAGCTGAGCACCAAACAGTCTGTCTCTTACAACTTGCTTGATTTGTGTCTCCTGTTGCTTTCATCACATCAGTTCTAATTTTTCACTTAGAAAGCGTCCCTCTCACACCTACTGTCTTCGCTTTTGTGCCTGTAAGCGTGGCACTGAGCAGGGTGCCCCATTCCAAGCTCTAGCAGGACTGAAAAGCAGTCATCTCAGCAAAACTCTCTCAAGCCTCTTCTGAAACATGAGATTGATCCTAATTTGATTCTTTCATAGATTATTAATAACCTAATGATACAGCTCTGTTTTCTTTTCTTCCCTACCAGCTAAATTGTAGAGGTAGCCATACTGCCAAGATGAGAGACCCGATGCCACCCAGCCATCTGCTAGGAGAAGTGAAGAATGAGCAGAATCAAAGCTGATCACTTGGGCTTATTCCAAAACATTCATGCTTTAGAAAGAAAAGCCTAAATACTTCATTTGAGAGTTTTGGGATTATCACAACAGAAGCAGGTAATAAACCCACCAAACTGCAGAGCCTACGTACTCAGGTCGCAATCTGATATCAAAATACTCTATGTAAATATATATCCCTTCATTCACTCATAAAGCACAGGTTACTTCAAGTATTTGTAAATGGTTCATCCTCCAAATTCTATCAGTTTTACTCAACATTGAAACATCCCAGTTAAAGGAATAGACCAAATGTGAGATTAGGTCCTATTGAGACCAAGTATGGAATAACTGGACACTTAATTAGACAGTTTAAGTAGTGAGCCTCTCCCTTTCTTGGTCTTTATTACTCAACAATTTTTGTTTTCTCCTCTTTTATGATACTCCACCAACCCTGGATACGAAGCATGCTCAAAGTTGTGAGGTGTTTGTGGGGTTTTTAAAAATTAATAACCTCAGAAGTAAAGCAATGGAACAGGTGCCCCAGAAAGATTTAGTTATTCTCAAACCTATAATGTTTATAACCCATACCAATTAGTAATGAATAATCTAAAAAACTGCAGAGTTCTTTATCTCTAAAGGTCTCTAATTAATTACTAAATACTATTTAGAAAACAGTTTAACAAACTTCAAAACAGTGCTGTGACCGTAAAGAAGAGATGAGGGGACTGTCCTGCCTACCACAGAACTTAAGCTGTTTCAGAGGGGATCATAAGAGCTGGTTAAACCACAACAGCACAGATGACGGGTGATGGAAGGAAACAGGGATGATGAAACCACCAAAGTAGCTTACCATTATGCAATCAGCCACATTAAATTTTGGCTATTAATACTCTTCTCTCCCTAAAAAAAAAAAAAAAAAAAAAAAAGTTTTAACAGTCAAATACTAAGTTTGCATTTCTTTAAAATATCAAAAATTCCCAGCATTGTACCAGGTGATGGGTTTCAAATCTCCGAGGAAAGGAATAAATTCATTTAACCAGACCATGTTCCATAGCACTTCAGTTTTCTTGGATACTCTCAGTCAAGCATTTGGAAATAGGCTGGACTTGCATATGGGGCAATTGTGCCTGAAGACCCACATTCTCTTCCCAACTGCCACTCATTCTGTGTGTTCTCTCTAAAATCACTTCATGAGTTTCTGCAGCATAGCACAAGGAACAGTTAGACTTCCTGAGTCATGGAATAAATAACAGTCTGACCCATTTTTCTTTAAGGTGGGTATGGGAGAGCACAAAATCATCTGGTTTTCCTCCTCCTTCCCAATATCCCCTAGAACATTACTCATCAGCTAACTGGCCTCAAAATTAAATTTGACTAGCCTTACAAAAAGGCCTACATACAAGTGAAAACTAAGTTCTAGCTATTTATTGTTTGGAGTAGCTTCCCACTCCAAATGAAGCATAGTTTAAGCATGTTGGTGGAATGCTATTTTAAGAAGCCTGGAACATCACTGCTTGCTCCATGGCTAATTAAGCCATCCACTTATATTGCTGTCAATCTAGGAACCTCCCACTAGAATCAAAAGGGAAAGAGTAAGAGATTGCCTGTAGTTTAAAGGCATTTTATTAATGCATATCTTTGGTCATAAATTACTGTTTACCTGTCAACTGGGTTCAGAACACCCACAAGGTGTTCTTTGAAGTTAACCTCTTGGATTTAAAGATTTTTAAACAGCTGTTGAAGGGCTGTTTGATCTGAAAATCTGAGTCTTTTGAAGTTGAGAGCTAATGGAAGATTATTTTTTTTTTTTTTCCTACAGTGATCAAGCAGTTAATGAGATAAAGTGATGGGAAGACAGGCTTAATAGAATATGTGGATGCATCTTGTGTTTTTTTGGGGTTTGGTTTTTTTTGGTTTTTTTGTTTGGGGTTTTTTTTGTAAGGATTAACAGGAAACCCAGACCTAGTCAGGGCCACACGAGTCAAAATCATAACGAAGAAGAAAATTAACTTTAGTTAGACACAGCTCTTTACCAGAATCAAAGCTATTTTGGGATTGTACTCTAAACCCCTTCACTAATGCATACAAAATAGAAAATTAAGCTATTAGGAATTTGGCCTGTGCTGGTTTTGCATACTAAGATAGCTGGTCCCTGACACATGGCTAATACACCAAGGAAAGGGCATGGCTAAACAAAATTAATATCTGATATAAATGAACTACACACATGCTCTTAATGTTTTTAAAATCCATCAGGCACAGAGTTTTTATGATACCCCAAACATTCCAAGGAGTGCCTTTTGAACCCAAGGAGTGAACCTTTTGAACTTTATTATTGAAATAAAGTGTTTCCCAACAGTAAGGCTACTATTAAAGCATTAATGTTTTGAGATACAGAAACATCCTGCTCTTGTCAAACAAAATCCTCTGATGACAGTCACCTAGCACCATGTACCAGTGGCGTAAGTTAGCTGCTCTAATTCATATGGCATATAGCACCAGACAAATCAAGACACAGGAATAGGAGTCAGGCAGTTCAAGGCCAAATTTTAAGCTATGGACAGTAAGTCTAAGACGTAAAAAATTAGGTAGTGGATTAATTTCATTATATTAAAAACAAACAGACAAAAATCATAGCTTAATTTAATATGAAATCAAATAAATCTACTTGCCAGTTATGTCTGACTTGGCCTTCGTTAGGTTTTGTACAAGTCATTTGCCTAAATCAGAAAAAGAGGTCTAAAAATACAGAAAAGTATTTTTAATACACCTCTTTAAATAGGGTCATATTCTACAAAGGATGCTTAATAATAACAACATACATTTGTAGTGAAAAAAATTGTCTTCCCAATTCTTGCTACTTTTGTAGAAGAATAGTAAGACTACTTTGAGCATTAAAAAAAAAAAAAAAAAAAAAAAAAATCAGGCTACGGATACAATCCAGTTATTTGTGTCCTCCTTTAGATCAAGCATAGCGTTCCCCTTGAAATCAACACCTGAACATGATGAATCAGTCAAAACAGTTGGTGAGCAAATAAAATGTTGAAATGTAAAGAAAACAGCCCCATAAAAGAACTTGCAATCTGGCTTGATAGCTTTGTGCACTCTACTTTAGCCCTCATAAGTCACAGTAAAATGGCAGAGGATTTCAGTCCTGCATCCTCTAAGGCTGCAATATAACAGTGACAGAAATGGCAAATAGAAGCCACAGGAAAAAAAATAGGATACTTCCATTAATTTCCTTTAGCACATTCTGTTCTAGGGCAGCAGTGCCAAGGACACTTGTAACAGAACTGTCACATGACCTGAGCAAACTAGGTAAAATGTAAATACCCACAAAAACATAGGAAATAAAAGCACATCTAACACCTATTTAGAAATCAAGTTACAAACTGTAGATACAATCACTGCTAAGTGAGAGAAAGTAGTTTTCACTGTCCTTTCATTATTGCCCACCAGTAACCTAATAATTACTAACTACATTTGTATGTGTTCTTACACATCTTCTCTAATAGGACAGTTAATAATGCAAAACCTCAGCGCAAGACACGTTTCTACTCTTTAATATACTTGCTCAACCTATGTAGTACATTTGTTGCTAATGTTCCCAGAAGGGGGGGAAAAAAAAAACCAAACCAAAACCCATAACTATCCAATGCTCATCTCATCCAGCATCTCATCTCTGATAGCAGCCAATACTAGATGTTTCAGTAAATACAAGGAAACCTCAAGGTGAACCCATCAGAACACATACGGAAAGATGCTTCTTTCTCTCCTTAAGGTAAATACCAGTTTATGCTCAGTTTTCTCCAATAACCATTGTTACCTTGGAGAACTGAGCATAGAGTGGTTGGACTATCAAATATTATACTCACAATAATTTATTTCAGGGTTGCTGTCTCCAATGCCTCACCTGGAGCACAAAGCAGCCAGCATAGCATTCCCCGTGCAAAGGCGATATAAGACTAGCCAAGATGTGATGGGGAAGCAGGAATGAGGGGTGGAAAACTTCAAGTCACCCAACCAACACTGAAAGTCAGCTGCCTTTGTGGCAGTGCAACAAGTGCGTGCTAGGAAATACAATCACTTTTTTTACAATTTTTTGTTCAAGTTGTAGCAGCAAAATTCACGGTCCTGTTTAGAATTATGGTTCATATTAAAGGGAGATGTTATCTCTCAACTCAAGCCACTTGTGAGCAGAGCACAGTCACATCATAACACATTATTTCTTCACTGTAAGGGTGGTGAGGCAACTGGAACAGATTGCCCAGAGAGGCTGTGGATGCCCCATCCCTGGAAGTGTTGCAGGCCAGGTTGGATGGGGCTTTGAGCAACATGGTCTAGTGGAAGGTGTCCCTGCCAATGGCAGGGGGTTGGAACTAGATGATCTTTAAGGTCCCTTCCAACCCAAACCATTCTATGAGTCTGATAAATCAGCGAGTAAATTCTGTCAGTATATTCAATTAGAGCCTTATTTGAGCCATCTTTTTTTTTTCTTTTTTGTCTTCTATTACACTATAACATTAGCCCAAATCTTCAGCTTTAAAAAGGAATCTTCAGCTAGTCCTGTTCCTCAGTCATCTGATAAGTATTACAGAGGGTAATGACAAACACTGGAGAAACATGAAAAACCAGCCTATAGAGATATGTAGGTTTGAAGAAGGGAGGCTTACTATTCGAAGTGGTAGGCAGGAGTCTGCTCTTACCCAGTGCCACCTGGAAGGTAGCAAAGAACAAAAGAAAAGAAAATACAGGTATTAAAAAATCAACAGGAAGGACAGAGCTTTGTAGTGGCAGATGCCAAGGACAGTTCTACCTTGCCAGATAATAGATGCAACTGCTGACATTTTAAAATACATGGCCTTGGTCTAACACCCACTTCTTGTTATGTAACGACTGTAAGAAGATACTCAGCTACATCCAGGTTAGGTCTAGGGTTTTTTTCAGCAGCTTAAACAAGGAAGACATGACAAGGAGTTGTGTGCTCATAAATGGTGTGCTTACAAGCATGTTTGAACAATTAGCTATCAAATGCTGCCGAACACTGGTTCTGCTTTAGAATCCAGTATCATTCCTTGTGAAATTTCACTGTTTTCTGATCCCTAGACAAAAGGTCAGAAAGTTAAAAACCTCACAGAGCTACCAAAGAAAAATGATCGCAGTACTGTGGTGTTGGCAGTGAAATGTTACCCGCCCAGCTCTACAGCATGCTGTGACCTCTATTTGTTTACTACCTGCATTCCCCACTGGTCAATTTCTGCCAGCCTCCCCATAAATATTGAGTTCAATGTCCAGCTGAGAAGTGGAGCAGAGAGCATGAAGACAAGCACAGAGATGTTTGGTTAATCTTGTCTTTCCAATTAAAAATTATTTTTTAAACAAACTGAAGAGCAAAAATACATTATACTCCCATTTACTGGATACAAAATGAAGAACATACTGACAATAACAAATCCATACCACACCTCCCAAGATGAGGGTTATGATGCACATAATTTTAATGGGGTGACTAACTTCTTTCATAACTGGTTGGTTGTGCCACCATGTACTGTGGCTGAATGAGCAAATTATTACTCCAATGACACCATCCACATGAGGAAAGTTTCTCTGATTTGAGAAACAGTTATAGCACTGAGACCTATGTTCTCACCTCTTTGCATGTTCAGTAATAGGTTGGCTTAAATAATATCATCAAAAGTATAAAAAGGTCTCATTCAACAAACAGAGAAGTCCAGACTGATTTTTACAGATGATGTTAATAGCACTTTGCATGCTGAAACCACAAGCAATGCCCATTTTAGGTGTCTGAAACCAACTGAATAAATATAATTTGATGGAATTATTTCCTCATCCTAGAGTTGCTACTCATATACTCTATGCTTTCAACCAGTTTTAAACAGTTATCAAATAACCAGAAAGCCAAGGTTGTTTTGTAAATGTAATCTCTTAATGAACATAAACTAAGTGAAGTGTATCATGGGAAGTCTCTTCCTGACACCAGACAAAGTAAGTGTTGCACTCTTGAGCTCTAGAAAACTGGTACATATACTTAGTAAGAGTTTTAAACAGGGTGAGGTAGAAGTCACATGTAGTACTTTGAAGCAATTTTGTTCATGCAAGCTTAGAGATTTTTTTTTTTTAGTACATCAGAGTATTCCTATTCATAAAGTCTTTGTCACTGATAAATGTAAAATGTTGACAGGAGTCCACCATTCAAAGTGGCACCCTTATTTGGATATTTTGTGGTTCATTAGTACTAGAAGATGTGTCACATAAGGCCCTCCTGACCAAGTGCAAAGCTCTGAAATTGACATATAATGCATAACCCTATGGATGCTGGCACAGTTCAAGCTCACTTTATTGGACATACAAGCAAGGCACAAGGGCTGGACTGATGTGCTTATGTGAACATGCCAGTCCCCAGAAAAAAAGTCTATAGCTGGAGTCACCACAGGGAGAGCTATTTAGACTGGCTTACATCATCAGCATCTTTACCATAATTGCATAATTTAAAAAAATATCACTACCACACATCAGATTGTATCATCATTGTTTTTTGAATTATTAAGTTCTGTGATACAGAGAGAAAAATAGAGTGGTGCTCCATGTAAAACTGGTCTGCCACTTCACATGTTAAATCTATATATGCTGATGGGAGAGCAACGAAGCATCAAAGCCTTGGCCACAACATGAAATTCATTTTAATCTCTTGAAGAATTCAGTGACATCAGCCTGAAAACTAAGTGATTCAGCACTAGCTTAAGATACTACTTCGCACCAAGTTTTGCATAGTGTAAAAAACGCAATTTGAACAATTTTACTCTTCATTTAGGGTAAAGTATACCACTATGAGAAAACCAATTTGAGCCCTATACTGCTTAAGTCTCACCCATGTCTACAGCATTTCAGTGTTTTGAGTGATACATAGACCTTGTATGTAAAGCATGTTAACAGTTGCTGAATCCCAGTTTACTGTCAAATATATTTTTTCTTACTATGACCTACCTTGGCTTTTCATTTCATCTTAATCAGATTACCTGGAGAAGCCTTTTACATAGTTACCTGTGAACTAAATTGCCTGGGAAGGAATATTTACTTCTCTTACAGAAGCTAATTTTGAGAAATTCAACTGGAACTAGCCACAGTTACTGAAGCCAATTTTACAGAAAGAATTTTTCTCTCCTCATACAAACAAGTCTCAGCTTCCTTCGCATGCAAGGAGTATATGCAGCTTTCTCAGAAACAAAGAAAAAAAGAATCCACAAAACAATGAAATAAAGCAATCCACTCCAGTGTTCCAATGTCAGAAGGCTGAGCACAACACTTATGAAATAGCTCATAAACAGAATACGATGCCCTGGTGTAAATCCAGATGAGGCTTAAATATAGCATGATGCTATCCTACATCCCCAAAGTCAAGAATGAGACTCAACCATGTATTTTGAGGAAACGCATGCTCAGACTTCAAGTCAACACATCTTGCAAATACTAGCCACAAAAACTAACTTCAATACTACACAGCAGGTAAGAACAAACTGGAAGAATTATTTTAGCTCAATGTGAATATGTCAGCATCCACGACTACAACTTACAGCCACATCTTCCTGCAAATTCTTCCTAGATATGTCACAAAAGTAATTTTTAAGATTCCTACTTTAAAACAACTCTTTCTAGCTTTCTCCTAGCATGTGCATTGCAGGTCATTTTAGAGAACCTGAAACTCAAAGAAAAAGGAAAAAAAGGCCTGAACTATAGAAAGGATAGGTACTGTGACACTATTAACTATTAATCACAGTAAAGGGGGTGGAAGCCAATAAAGCTAGTCTGCTTCATTCCCATATATCATTGAAGCAATTCAGTGATTTTGCTTTCTTGGTTCAGATTTTTAAGGCATATTTTCTATCTTTTCAAAATGACTTCATTAAGCCCCCAATTACATCCTGAATTCAAACCAGCTTCTTTCAAGTTCAAAGTAAAAACTGGTACAAGTTGGCCAGATTCATCTGCTTCAGGTGCCTGCAAGATCTGGTATTGCACTGAACTTTGGCAACTCAGTTACACTTATGCAAGTTGTCAGTGAGAAAGGAAGTGGTGGGAAGAAACATTCATGAATATGCATGAGAACTAAAGCTGAATTTTGATTTGGCTGCATTCATAACCCATTTATGTTCATTTCTGTGGATGATCAGATACTAGAGATTTATTCATGAAAATGAACTGAGCACTCAGTCACCAAAAGGGAATTCTGAGCAGCATTTTCAATGGCAAGGTCTGCCAGTGCTGGTGAGCTACACAAGTCACCTAATCAGACAAAGGAAATAAGAAAAAAAAAAAAAAAAAAGTACTATATGTAAATCTAGCCCAAATTACAAATATTCACAGTGAGGTGTTCACAGATGAGCTGCTAATCAGTACCAATTCATTGAGGAGTGAAAGTTCAGTGGTCCGGGTTCTGCCCTGTATGTATCTGCAGGCAATGTAAAGTAGTAATAACCATTTCTGTAATAAAGCATTTGGAAAGCTACAAGTAAGAGGCATGAGATAGGAGAGCTAGCTATCAGTAATGAACCAGGGAACTGTATAACTGTGTACTGTACTTTCAAAAATGAAAGAAAAAAAAAAAGAGAGAAAATAGCTGATTATTTGTTGTGACAACTTGCACAACCCTACATGACAACCTAGACAAGGACTCAAATTAAGTCCGCTATGATTTCAGGTTTACTGAAAATCTGCATGGTGCTAAGGCATAGCCTAACTGTCCTACGTGAAGAGATGATCTCATCTGTTCTCTTATATAAAGACCCTCTTTGCACACTGGACAGTTCTCTGAAGCTATATAGTACATCAGATTTCAGGAGGGCAAATGGCAACTTCGCTTAATCGGAAGCCATCAGGAGAGCTGCATCACACTACTTTCTTCTTCACATTATATGAAGATCCAAGAACTGTGTTACAGGAGATTTAAGTTAGAGCAGCACACAGCCTCAACTGTAAGATTCTCTTACATTTCGGACTTTCAAATTCTTAAATTTGCCCTTTACTTAAAAAAGTCAATGATTTCACCAAGAAAGTTTGATTAGTTTCTTTTACTTTCTGTAATGAAGTGCCATCCTTTTTACACTTGAAAGGATCTTTGTAATAATGCAACATTGATCTTTTGAATACAGATGAGCTAACCTAGATAATAGGATTTGGTACCCGAAAGAAAGGGCTTCCAAGCAGATATATCTAAGGCTTCAGTGCCATCAAGAGGATTTTGAAGATAAAGCACCTATTCATGAACAAATGTTAGATTTGGTATTGCAACAATACTCTTTCATTTCCATTATATTTGCAGGTGATCTTTCAATGCAAAGAAAAATTCCATGACATAACTGAGAATGTAATAAACACACACACAAGTGAGTGATGATGCAGAACCAGCCATAAAGAGGTAATACAAAGAAAGAAGCAGCCATCAGCAGCTTCCATGGATAAGAATTTTGGAGCTTTTCTTTCTGTCGGTAGTTCCTCACCACACCATGGTGACTACTTTATTAATGGTAATAACATCTTCTGGAAAGAGGAAATGGTTTGAGAAAAACATTAACAGCATTTTCCTAGAGAGAAAAGGAAATGAGGAATTTTTATTTCTTTTTAATACATCTGTTTCTATATTTAAAATGGAGTTTCACAACAGAAACTGTGCCAACAACAGTGCCCAGCAGAAAACCGACAAGTTACCTGCGTTCCTAACAAATAACCACCGCTTACCATTTTCTTAGAGTGCCTAAATACAAATCCATCATTTCCAGCAAACAGAGCATGGAATTGGGTATAAAATACTTGAATTTTCTTCCCAATTGTAGTACAAGCTTGCTGCATTCACTTTCTAGCCAGTGTAACAAATCTGCATCCTTATTTCTCCGTCAACTTCTTCCTTCTGTTCATTTACTTTCACAACCACCATGTGACAGCAGCAATTTCTTGTTATGTGCTTAGAAAACACTTGTATTGTGAGGTCTGTTTCATAATCTATAATGATTTCATTTAACTCTGCCCCTTGCAAATACCAATCAGGTCTATTCTGAGAAGGAAAGCCATGCTCAAAACAGTCTTAAAAGCAATTCAGGATGGATTCCCTGTCACCCATGACCTGTAACACAGGAAAATGTTCAGCATAAAACCAGCCATATTAAGGAAAAAAAAAATAAAATTCAAAAGTACCTGTGCCAGAGAGCACTTTGTTTAAATATAACAAAAGTAAAACCCTTCCCCTCCTCCTCCAAGAGAAAAACATAGCTTCTAACATCTCATCCAAGCTCTTGCCAGGCTGCCAAATCATTGTCGTAATGGAACAGCAAGAGCTGAACTCAAACTGTGTCTCAACACCATTTTCAAACACAACTCTATTCCAAGCGTAGGCAGAGCCTTTGAGGAAGATAACATAAAGAGTCATTTCAACTGACCTTTTTGAAATCTTTTTATGATATAGCCCATTAATAGGCTTATTGGGAATGCATTTTGCACCAGAAAGATTTGTATTGGTCTGGATAACTTCAATTGGACTTTTCCTATGCAGAGCAATCAGATTTTGCTGGTGACAGCACACATGTGCCATCATTTCAGCTTCAGCTCTCCAGGCTTTCAGACTACTGAAACACAATCATTCTATATTCAGAACATCAAGCGCTTCTGTTAAACCATGATAGCAGCAGGATATCTCCCAATTTTTTTCTTTGCAAGTGCCTTCAGGCAGCACCTATAGATTGGTAGTTTAAGAATAAAGACAGACTGAGCCATGGCTTTAACTTGTAAACAGGGTTTTTGAAAGACCAAAGGTGTGAGTTTGTCTCCAGTAAAGCAAACTTACTTTGCTGTTTGCTTTAGGCATTTTTGTGATAAATCTACAGAGTAGGAATGGATTTCCTGTCTGTCTCTGCAAACTTGCCTTTTACTGAACCAAGCAAAACTGCCAGAATTTTATTTCCAATGCCAACATGTGTGTCAGGGTCAAAGACAAGGGGTCAAAAGTGCATTTCAGGATTAGGTGCATTTCTTTTCAATGCTTATGCAATCTGCTGTAGTAAGTGAAAATTAAACACTAGGATTTCCAGGGTGTCAAGAGGCAGAACGAGAAGGCTCTGGTATTTTGTTCCTGGCTGCTTTATTGATGCACTTCTGTCATCATGTATGAGTAACCGACACTTTCAAACAAAGCAGACAAACATTCCATTTAAAACAAAGAGATTTCACACATTATTAAAATGAGATTGTTTATATTTTAATTAGATAAACAAAACTAAATCCTGTATAGTGTTTTCCACCCCAAGATCTTGGTATGTTTTACAAGAAAAATCCCAAAGCAATTGTGAATATGATTTTTTTATTATCAGTTGAGAAAAGTACAATGCAACAACTTGAAGTCACAAAAATTTTCAGACTTTGGGCCATTGTTATTGCTTCTCAGCTATCCTGCACAAAAGGAGCAAGCAGACACATTTCCACCGCCCCCCCCCCGCCAAACGATCCTATTGCTTCCAGTAATTCTAACCTCCCTGTAGAAAACTACACCTGAAATCTTAATGACAGGCTTGTCAGGTAGCATCCAGCAAGTGATGTGTACACACTACCAACTAAATATCATCTATTCTACAAGTGTTGCATCAGAGGGGAAATGAACGTCCTACTCACACCATTAGCATGTGTCCATCAAATTGACAAATGAAGATAAATCAGCTACTTTGCTGCTTCCATCAATATAAATACATAAAGAAATAATAAACATTATAAGTTTTTAACTACCTATCTGCTTCTACCTGCAAACATGAAATTCCCTCACGCTTCAATAAACGAAAAAATATACTCAATGAAGTCTAACAAATGTGCCATCTGTTCTGAGAAAGCTGATAAACCAAAGCAGCAGTTAAATGGGACAATACTGACCTCCTGTGGCAGCTTTGCAGAAGAACAACTCCAGAAGCAAATGGCTCACTTCTGAAAACGCGGGAATTTTCTTACATACTATCCTCATCATTTACCACCGTTGTTGCAGCAACACAAGAAAGCCCTAGTCACAGGCAGAGGCTCTCTGCCTCAGACACACACTTAAAAGTCAAAGCGAACACCACAGCAGCTTCCAAGGACAGACTGAACAAGTCAGCAACGCTCAAAGGGGAGAAAGGCTGTTGCAAATAATCTTCGCTGCCTTGCTTCAGTTTAAGTCTATTACATCTCTTGTCTTTGGCAGTGCACACAGAGATTTAGATTAAACAAGATGACGACTCCCAAAAAAACCCAAACAACAAAAACAAAACCCCCCAAAGAAACAAAACCCCAAACCACCACAACACACGCACACACACAAAACCCCCACCTTTCTCACAATAGAATGGTTAAGCATGAGAACAGATCATTTCACAAGACAGTACGCTTTCCAGAAGAGGCTGGTCTCAAGAAGAGGCTTACTGAACTCTTCCAGGAATAGCTGTGCTTGCTTTTGCACTGGGGCTGGGCACTAGCGTAGTCTTCTTCCCAAATCAGCATCTGTAGCTCACTTGTCCTGAAATACACTAGCTTTACACAAATTCCACCCTACTGTAGTTCACAGGCTGTTCACATCATTATTACATGCTAAGCTGCATTACTTAATGCGTTAATAGAAGCCATTAGCATCTACCCTGCATTGCTTGTTCCTTTTGTAGGGAAAAACAGCATGCTCAAAAAACAGCTATTGTTTTTATAGACATTGAGATGATTGCTAGCTGCATTTACCTTAGGCAACAAGGCCAAGGAAAAGAGGTGGGTTTTTACCCCACCCGAAGGAAGAGGTGGGGATGTTCATAACTCTCCATTCTGTAACCTCTTCCCAGCACAAAACCAAAATAAAAATGTATTCTTAAGACTTGTCCTTAATCTATAAAAGGAGTGTAACTACCACCTAGAAACTAGCACTAAGCTCCTCTGTACTTACTACAGGCTGCAGTTTGGTACTGCCATGATGACCCTGAACCTCACTTAAAGTTCAGAGGAATCTTATTCTTTCTATTCATCTGATTTAAATAAAGGGAAATACAGGGAGCAAGCAGAGTATGATGATACGCTAATGCAAAATACCTGTGAGCAGTATTACAGAAACTCACTGGCCACAGAAATAGATGGTCCAAACAGAAACCATGATAAAGACACATTTGTAGCCATAAAACACACTAACTCAAAACAGCACATGCATTACCTAGAATACCTGTAAGAGCTATACTTTTTATAGCAAAAACAGCACGTCAAGCACTTGGAGACACACCTAAGGCTTCACAGAAGTTCTCACAGCCTCAGTAGTCACTGAGGTTACACCAGCACAATAGCAAGTGCATAGCAAAACCACAAAGCTTCACATCTCAACAGCCAACTCATTTTACAACTTGGAGAAGTCAAAAGTATTAAAAGATCGGGGGGGGGGGAATTCCTCAAGACTCCTTTTAAGTAAGCAGCTTAAATCATTATACTTTAAAAAAAATTAAGCCCATAGAACCTAAGCAAGCACAGCAGTCTTCTGAAATTTTCTCAAGACAGGGTAACTTACTACAAAAGAAAGAAAAAGACAGCAGTCCTGAACATAACCCTGAAATAATCCAAAATATTAAAAAAAAAAAAAAAAACCAAACCCAAACCTGCAGCCACTCCCTCAAGCCTACGCCGCCGAACCACCACCACCTCTCCTCGCCCCTCAGGCGGCCGGCGCCATTTTGTGTTTTAGAACCGTCCCCCGCCACTTGTGGCGCGCTGAGCCCGCCGGGGGAGGGGGCGCTGCAGCCGGCGGCGGCGGCGGAGGAGCGGGAGGGAGGCACCCGGCGGCCTGAGGTGAGCTTCTCGGTCTTTGCTTTCTGCTTTCACGTTTCTCCTGTGCGGGTAGGTGTGACGCACGGTATGGGCCTTCATTCTGTTCTGCTAGAAGGAAGCTCTCTTTCTTTTCTTGCTAGAAGCTCCCATGAAACAGTCCACTTTGTGCTTGAGAGCTAGAAGATGAGACCGTCACCTGTGAAAGTTACTCTGGGCAATTTGATTTCCCGATGTAAACCGGGTGAAGCCTTCAGTGCAGAATTAAAATGAGCTTTTGAAGTTATTTCAGTTTTAAAGCTCCGGCTGTTCTGAGATCCCTGAGGAGTGCCGGATGCCTCACTGCAGAAGCGGTGGCACTGCCAGCAGCGAGGCCTTAAACAGGAGAGCCCTTACGCAGGACGTGCATTAGACGGACACTGGCTACAACTGCAGCCAAAGGTATGAAAAACTCACTGGGGCCCAACCTGTGAAGAGTTTTCCAGCCCAGCCAAAGCACTCTAAGGTGAAAATGTCCCTGCTCTGCTCTGAGCTAAGTTTTGAAATTTTTCATGTAGAATAAAAGCAAAATCTTAAGAGTGGCTGCTGGAGATGGAAATAAAAATGAAGATGGAGACCCAGAGAGTTGTCCTGCCTCCAGTGGTTTCCATCCCTGAGTTAATGCAACACATGGTCTTAACACATGTTCTAGCACATCCTGAAATGGGTGACTGACTGAATTACTACCAGGGTCCTTGATGCCAGGTTGGAGCCCTTCCTCTGTTCCTAACTTCTGTGAAAGTAGATATTCATAAGTGAATACAGGATCAAGCCTGCTGCAGTGACTCAGGTTATATTAGGACAGTACTAAAGTCAGTGGGGGTTACTTACATGCAATAGAGAGAAACACAAAGCCTCAGGGGTTCACTAAGCAGTCTCGGAAAATCAGATGGAGAATTTTTGTAATAAAAGTGTTACATGATATTTATGCCTGTTGTCTCTACCTGCTATAATCCAGTCCATTAGCTATGTTTTCTCAAGCTATGTTTATGGACTTTGAAAATGAGTCATCTTTTGGTTTATGTAGGATTAAGAAATTTTCCCCTCCCTCCCCATAATCCAGATAAATTATATCCACTCTCTCTGTCCTGCCTACTCAGAGCTGCCAAGCACATTTATCTTGCCTAATCTTCTTTTCCAGGATCCATGCTGACTACCCCTTAAGCAATTACATATATCTGAATGTTCTGTGTGCATAATTGCTCTCCATGTATTTTCTGCTGCTGAGATCAGATTTACAAGCCTGCAGTGTTCTCAATCTTCTTCTAGTCATTCTGCTTCTATTAGATGCTCACTGGTGCCTAATGCCATGCTTTGTCCTTTAATATATTATCAGTAAAATACATACTTCTTGAAGAGAAAGTTAAAATGGCCACCACTAAGGCTCAAGAAGGGAAACTTTCCAAGCTACGCGTCTCTACTCTCACCCGGTCCAGAGGCTTTTCCTTTCATACAGGCCTGACAATTTCGAAAAGCCGAGTTGAAAGTTCTTAACACTTCCCTGGCCAGGGAGAAGCAGGAGGGGCTGCCCATGGGGCAGGCGAGCACGCCGAGCTCCTCACCAGCTGGCCGCAGCCGCTCCACACCTGACGGGCAGCGGGCAGTGGCCATAGCCCCAGCCAGCCCCGGGGGCAAAGGCCCAGGGAGGTTTCCCTCAGCTCTTTCCCACAGAGCCTCCCCTGGCAGCCTGATCCTGGAGCGTGCTGCGGTGGGTCAGGGCAGAGCCCGCACTGCAGCCAAACCCAGCCAGGGCCAGGGAAAAGGGGCTGCAGGGCCAGTGGCACCCTCGGGGCCCTGACATCTCTCTGCAGTATGCCCTGATGATCTAAATCTGTATCTCCAAGCCTATTGCTCCACTATTAAATACATTCCCCAGCATTTTTCGTATCTGTTCGGTATTTGTTCTGTTTCCTATGTTGTCCCTAGTAGTTATTGCCCTACTCTTAGCCTTCTGGGTTATATCTCTCCTTTCCCTACTGGAAGTCCTCTTCAAAAAATCAAACAATAAAGAGGCCAATCATAACCTGAGAATTGAAACTAAAATAGAAATAGGAGAGAGACTGAATACAGAGGGTAATATTTTGGGGAATTTGCATCCAATTCCACATGTATTGCCCCAGAGAGGAGGAAATAAGAGTCCTTTGCTCTGTACTGTGGGGGGTCCAGAGCCAGCGTTTCCAGAGTTCCCCTCCTTTTGTCTGGACTCCCTGTTCTTAACTCACTCTCTTCCCTTCCTCTGCATTAGATTAACATTGACCTCCAGAAGTGAAGCCTCTAGATCTGTGGGATATGCAATCACTTACCAGGAATGCCCCCATGGTCACAGTTTGATGAATCAGGTTTCTAGAAGCTGAAGAAGCTATACTTTTCTCCTGATAGAATAAACTAGAACAGCTCTCAGCAGGAGGGAGGAGGACATTGTGGAAAGTTCCCCACTTAATTGCAATGAATAGATAACAAAGAGAGGGGATGTCAGAAGTAGAAGTAAAGGTTCAAATAAGTGTTATGTATCCAGTTCACATTGCCTCAATACATAATATTCCTTCTGTGCTTTTAAAAGTCAGGTTGAAATGAACAGTACTCTTACGAAGTATGCAGGCCGTGTGTAAATTGAGACAAGCACTGCCTGCTGCAGAATGGTTAGAGACTCAGTGTGTAGGATAGGTATTTGCATGTTCCACTCAGTCTCTGGCTCCCAAGCAGCCTTGAAATGCCTTTGTAAAAGAAAATTGTATAACATGTTGAACATTGCTTACATCTCAGTATGATGAAGTATCTCTGTAAGGCAGAGGTTTGCTCTTACAGTATTGTTATTTAAATCTTGTTTGCATGAAAAGATGAGATGAATATTACGCATGTTAATATTTTAGTTATTGAGTTAAGTATATCTTCATTTACACTAATATATTTAACTTGTTTTCAGAAAGAGGACTTTGTTTACGGATACTGGTTATCTTGTACTTTCACTGTGTCTCTTTATGCTTTTTTTATTCTTAGTATCTGTTGCCTTTGTGTATCACTGTCATCCGGGTACACAGTTGCATTTATATTGGAGCTAACTATCCACCAAAGACTTGAAACAGTCATGCACAGACTTGGTTCCTGTTCATTTTTCCTTTAGCTAATCAGAGAAAGTATAGTCCTCCATAGTCCAGGAAGTATGGTGCTCTAGGTCCTCAGGGAGAAAATCTGAAGCTACTGCTTCACCTATGTGAATCGAGCAGCTCTTCATAATGTCTCTTTGATGTTCACACACCTGAGAGGGGATAAAAAATACCTGCTGCTGTCACCCACTGGGCTATGTCTGCCTGTATTGCCTGTTCTTGCAAGAAACAGTAAAAATAATGCAAGACCATTGATTTACAATTTAGATTAATTATTTTGAGAAGATATACAGAACATTGCAAAGAGGAATGTGTTTTGCTTTCATTTGGACCCTTCTCCTTTTCACAAACTCTTCCCTTCCTGCTGTCTTCCTGTGGAAACTGAACTTGGGCAAAATAAAGCCCCCTTTTATTTTCAGTTCTTCAGACCTACACCCATCTTTTGAAACTCCACTGTTGCAAAGCATGTGCTGCTCAAAATATTTCTCTTCCCACTCCTGCTAGAATACTGAAATATATAATTAATCTTGACCTTGTGCCTTGTCAGCTTTTAATACTTCTAATTGCCTGTCTGCTCCAGCATAATCATAAAACCTTTTAACATCTCACTTACTCCAGTTTCCAGAATTTGACCTTCTTCAGCCTTTCTTATGAATAATGGGCCAAATAAATTCACTTAGACTGCTGGCAGTGCCAGCATCATTCATCTTCATCTTTTCTTACGGGCTTTCCCCATGGCTATTTGCTGCTTATAAATATAAAATAGTGTTTCACTTATTTCTACATTTTCTTAGTTCTCTTAACCTTTTTCTGTCATGGGATCGTAGGATAATTCAGGTTGGAAGGGACCACAGGAGGTCTCTAATCGGACCACAGGAGGTCTCTTATCTGACCTCCTGCTCTAAAAAGGGTCAGCTCTGAGGTAAGAACAGGTGGCTTTATTCATCTGGTCTTGAAAATGTCCAAGGACAGAGACTGCACAGCCTCTCCAGGCAACCTTTTCCAGTGTCTGACTGTCCTCATGGTGTGAAAGGCTTTCTTTATGTCCAGTCTGAACCAGTCATGTTTCAGTTTACGCCCATTGTCTCTTCTTCAACAGCTCTTCAACAGCTCCCTGACTGCCAGGACCCCAGGGCCTTTCCCACAGAACTGCTCCCCAGCCTGGATCAACTACAAAGGGCTCTTCCTTCCCAGGTACAGCACTTGGCATTTGTCCTTGATGAATTTCGTAAGGTCTCAACTGTCCATTCCTGCAGCCTGTTTAGATCCATCTGAATGGCAGCCGTGCCCTTGAGCATACCAACTGCTCCTCACAATTTGGTGCCATCTGCAGACTTGTTGTGCATGCACTCCATCACCTCCCCCAGGTCATAGATTCATCCCATTTGTTTCTTCCAGCTGTTACAGAGAAGGACACCATTTTCTTCACAGTAGAAATGGTGCAGTTGGCATTGTCCTTCCAATATTTGTCTCAGGGTTGGTGTTTGCCTTGGAGATAAGTTCTTCAGGGTTGTTGTTAACTAATTGAACTTATATGGGTATTTGTGCTACCTCTTTATATCTCCTGAGTCAACCGAACTAAGTGGCTAGGACTGGTATACAAATCCAAGCTTCTTTTTTATTGATTCTTTAACCTTGACTCCCATTAAGCCTTTTTTCCATACCTTATTTGCCCATCCATCATTCAGGACTTTAAAAACTACTGTCCTGATTTTCCTATATTCTAATCACTCGGAATTTGTGAGCCATTCACTATTAGATGATGATCAGTAATTCTGAAAATTAGACCATTAGCTTGTTGAGTTAAAAATAAAAATACACTGGTTGAATCAACAGGCAAGAAGAGCACCTGGTTTTTGAAATTGTAAAGTACAGGGCTGTTTTGGAAACTTCCCACACAGGCAGTGGCAACAAGCACAACAAGGTATGCATCAAACATATCAGACAAATAAAGTCTCTCTCTCTCTCTCTATATGAAATAAGGATCAGAAACTCCAAGCAATTAAAATTCCTACTGATGACTAAAAAGATTTGTGTGCTGAAGTGCTGACAGAAGGAGGAAGAGGATAGCAGGAGGTCAGAAAATATTTTTATGTACAACCAGGGGTTAAAAGTACATCAGGCCTGAAGGTTCAAAAGGAGCTTTTACTGGACATAGGGGCCAAATGTGTCTTTTTTTGTCTTCTGGCAGTGGGCCAGCCTGAAGGACTAAGAGCCTGTTCCTACAACCGCAAACCGTGTAAGCTGTTCCCTTAGCTCAAATGGTAGAAGCATGTGCATTGGTACAAGAGAACTTTTTCCTGTAAAATGTTTCTCTAATTTTTCTGCTCTACCACTAATAAACTGTGTGAGCAATTAGCTTTCCCAGATTTCTTTAAAGTAAAATCTACACTACAAGCTGTTTAGCCCCTCCTTTGCCTTTTGTCAACACAACAATCCCATAAAATGCAGTGCAAGCCCTATCTGCACATATTCTTCCTAGTACAGAATTGTCACTGGGGCTGGGGTAGGATCAGTGGCTTTGGGGATCTGATCAGGTCCATCCCCCTATGATTGCACTCAGTGCCACCCCTACCACTTCCTAGACTGCAGTAAGAAGATTTGGAACTTAACTGTTCCACTCATTGATACCAGTATGAATTACAGTAACCCCTACAGAGTACTATCAAAACTTAAAAATACATGTAAGGGCACAATCTGTATCCTTATTCACTTCTCATCAAGATACTCCCAAGCACTGACGCTTTGAAGTTTTATGCCTGTGCTTAAATGTAGGCATGATAAGGAACCGTACTGAAATCAGTGGAACATTAAGCACAGACAGAAATATTTTCTGTAATAGTTTTCTTAATGTAATTCCTAATCCCTGCTGTCTACACACTTTTTCTTTTCCCATAACTATTAGGGACAATTTTTCATGCTGGCAAATGCCCTGTAACATTACACAGCAGTCATTATTTTGGAAGCTAGTGTCACAAAACAGCCAATCCTCCTTGAGAGCCCTTTCTCACATTATAAAGAAGCCATTTCAGACAGAAGTCTCATTTCTCTAAGGTTTTAATTAAATACAAATTCAGGCAAATAAGAGTTATAAAGTAAACAAACAACACTGCAAAGCCATGAGTTCCCTGAGCTCAAAGCTACAACTCAAGGTCCCTCAAGACGGTGCTAAGTTTACCGTTCAATTTATCTCTGAACTCCAAAATCTCATCAAAACCACTGTATATTGTAGGAGGCTATATATTTCTATCCTATTATACAGTTCATCTAAGCTCCTGTTACACTGTAATCCCTAGATGCTCAAGCATTTTTATATATGCATGACTGGTTGTAAAGTTAATACATTAAACCAACAGCTTAAATAAAGATGTGCCACGTAAAAAGAATATCTGTTTTTGATTTAATTATATAGCATGTGGGAACAGAATGGTTAAAAACTTGGATAATTTGTAATTAGTGAGTTAGTGTAAAACAACCTCGCATAAATTAGGTTAGAAATCACCGATATAATTTAAAATTAAGTTATCTGACAGGTATGCACAGGTCTGTCGGAGTTCGCAAATGTGTTTTCTCTTTTCATTTAGGAAATAAATTAGATTTAAATGTGGATTGTCCGTTTTGGCATGTTATTGCAGCCAATAATCAAAGAGAGAAAAATTCTAAAGCAAAATGAAACACTGTTTTGAAACTTGGTTCCTGCCACCCCACACCCAACATACACAGAGAACACCTTGGTCCTCACGGCCCTGCAGCTTCTAGCACTGTCACCAGTCCATGCACACACAGCACCTCACATGTGAGCATCTAATTCTGCCCTCATACCCCACTGAGTGCTTGTCCTGCTTTTTGCCTGCTCTGACAGATGCCACACAGGCACACATCACCGGGAAGCTCCTGCAGATACCTCCTCAAGGTATGTTAGGGTGGTTTGGAGCAAGAGTTAGCCTGCTGCCATCATGCTCTCCACACACAGCATACTTTCTGAGGCTCCTGAGTAGATGTGCAATCCCTCTGAAGCACATACTGGCAAGGGGGAAAATCCTCCTTAACACACTTAGTTGTTTCTTGTGATATTAACCTCTCAAAAATTGGTTTCAGCCAGCTGTCCCAATTTAGATACCCATATTCATCTCTGTAGCAGAAAAGACTCGAATGCAATGAGTTCAGCCACGTGCTTATGTGTGCATGATGTTATTATAGGTGGGTTGTGTCAGGCAAGGCTGAGTGAATTAATTCAGCAGAGCTTGAGCACACTGAAGAAGAACTTCATTCATAGGTATTATTTTTTAATGAAGTTTTTCTGTGAATCTGTATTAAGAACTGAACTAACACATTACACAAACTGAAGCAAAGAAAGCCTGGACAGCAAGATGACTGGATTTTATGAAGTAGTCTGCTCACTGTATTTCACGGAATTTGAGTTGTTCTCTGTTATACTCCTCATTATAAAATACACACATGAAAATCCCCAACCCCACTGCTTCAGTTGTAGTCCACATGTTCTACAACAGCCTTTTAAATGCATCTTCTCAAAGGCCCATAATGGGTATGGGAAGGGAAAACTACTGACACAGTTGCATCTTAAGCCAGTTTAACTTGATGAATCAGTATACTAGTTCTGAGTGGACTACAAAACAACTGTAGCCTAGTGGAGTGATCTGGATATTAGAATGTTGTGTCTCCTTTGCTCAGGGATGCAGTGTTTGGTGCAAATGGCTTCTGCCTTCCTTCAGCTGTAGTAATTTAATATGGAACTGACAGGTGCATTGATCACTTGGCCAGATCCTCCTCCAGACAGCAGACAGAAGATGGGAAAAATGCCAGTATGCCATTTTGTAACTTAGATTTCTTTTTATGTGATGAGATATGTCACCAACTTCTGTCAACCTGGTTTTATTTGAAATCTACTGTATAATATACAGTAGGAAATGAGAGATGCTAAAAGATTGTTTTGAACTGAAATGATATTTTCCTAGAGTTTTACATGTTTGCAAATATGTGGCTTTTAATAACCAAAAGGATTTCATGCATCATCTGATGTTCCCGTTTCACTTTCACCCCATAAACTATGAATCCCAGAGTACCAAAGCAGAGTAGATATGTAAAGCTATGACATCAGTTTTACTTTTCTTTCAGCATTTAACAGAGAAAATACTAAATTTTGAAAGTTGAGAGAATCCAGCACTCCAGAATCCAGCAAGTTCAGTTCATACATTTGCTATTTATTTTTTTTTAAAATTTGTTTACAAAATCCTTAGCAAATTGGGAATTTGCCTATTAACAAATTGGAAATACGGAAAGCAAGGAGGCAGTTTAAACCTTATTTTTGAAAAAGAAAAAAAAAAAAACCAAACTGGCAACAAACTGTTTTATAAATCTGATGGGCATCAAAGTCCAGCTGTGCACAAAAGCCCTTGGAGGTTACTGGCACTGGCAGTTTGGCTACAGAGCTTCTACTGGAAAGCAAACACTTCTTATCCCTTAGTGCTTCCCAAAACAGCCAAGAAATTTCCTCAAATGACTCACTCCCGAAAAATGTCAGGTTTCTATTGAACTCGCAGGAGCCCAACTTTCTGGGAAATTGGTAGTAGATATTGCTTCATGGCTCCAAGACCATTGGTCTAATAAGAAGTCTCTACCTTTCCCTGATGGCTTTTCAGTTTATCAGTTACAAGAAAAGCATACCATTTTTGGAATGGATCCATACTTTAGTTACTTACAACAAACTTTTAACAGCAAAATGGAGTCAATTGAAGAGAACGACAACTCTGTGAAGGTTTACAGTGACAACCTCTTTGCAGCGCCTCAGCCCAGCAATAAATCAGAAAGTACTGAGTTTAAAAACAGAGTTCTGTCACTGTTTGATGAACAACATGACTCTTTTCTGTCCACAGATATTAACAGATATCACTGCTATGAAGCCATGCTAATAAAATCAGCTTTAGAAGGTAGAAAAAGGGCTCAACATTAACAAGTTACATTTCCCTTGAAATGGAGTAAATAATAGGTTGTATTAATTTTTTTTTTTTAATTCCAACATTGCATTTCCCTAGAACAACAGTGGAGACCTAGAACTAAAACATTTATAAAATGCTAACTTCAAACTTTGTTGTACTTTTATTTTGTTTAGGGACAAATCTGAATGGTCTTTATCTCATCTTTATATAGAAATAAATCAGAAGAGACCAGATGATACAAGAAACTTCGTTTCATTCATTAAAATCTGTCCTTTGGGTTTAGAAGGCCTGGAAGATAAAAAGGGAAGTGCATCTTTGCAGTTTAAACAGAAAATGAGACTGTAAAACCAGCTACCTTCCTTTCTTTATCCCCTTTGCTGACAGAAAGCAATAAATAAATTAATATAAACACCAAATAACCCTAGAATGAGGATTCAGGCAGGACTGACTCTGTATTGCCATACTTTCACAATCACTAAGCTGGCAGAAATTGGCATTGCTTCTGTAAAAAGAAGCCATTCTTTTCTCTGCACACAAAGATTGTGTCTCATGTGATCACAATGATTTTGACCTCGAACTGTTCCTGGGCTCTTGCTGACCGACACAAATACCTACAGAGCCATGGAGCCACAACCACAAACCCAGAGAAGAAAAGGGAATAATATGACCGATTCTTTAAACAGCAACATAGCTTAAAAGTGATTGGAAAATTACAGTACTAGTACCACTGTCTCTTGCAATATCTATAGTGCTCTCTTAGATATCTATAACCAAAGGAGGGAAGTGTCATAAAAGGTGTCTGTCTAGTAATAAAGTGTCTTAGAGACTACATTCTCCAGGGCAACTTCTACTATGCTTTGTGGTGGGGGGGATGCTGAGGATGCAGATTCCCTCTGACAAAATATAATTGAACAGTAGTCTTTTCTTCACAGAAAATGACACTTCACTGATTTTTCATTTCCTACTGGAACCCTTGAAATAATGATTCCTTATTCTTGACTTGGTACAAAAAAAAAAGGTAAGAGGAACTGTTTTTTTCCTGTATTTTGGTTTAAATATTTATGTCAAAGATGATAGACTGTTACTGATTTTGTACTGTTATCGTATGTAAAAGCTATGATTTTCACCTTTCAAGCATTAAGAACAATTCTTCTTGGCAGGAAAACTATGTAGCGAACAGACATGACATTTAAGAACATACTTGCCTTTCACCTTTGTAATCTGTCACAGCCTGCAGGTTTTGGTAATAAAATAAAGAAATGATAGCCGGATGGAGTTTGGTATTTATTTTTCATAGACTACATATGGAGCAAAATGGAAAATATATCGCTAAATAAATAAAGATTGCTAAATTTTATCATTTACATACTGAAATACAGTGCATATTTATCTGAACAGAATCCAGATCTTAACACATATTTATACAAAAGGATTGACTCTCTCAGCTTGGGACTACGCACATATTTTGTTGTGACAGCTTGATGTTCATGATCATTTTGCCAGAACTTAGGCAGAATTACCCCGAAACTCCTGGTTAAAAGGATCAATGTAGTGAATCTTCAATCATCTAGGTTATACTTTTGAGCCGAGCTGTAAAAGTTAACAAATTAAAGGAGCTACCCATTTAATCCAGTTACAGTCAGTGTGACTTACTTCAAAACTTTTTAAGTTGATTTTCCTTACACTTCAAAATAAATTTTGAATTGTCGAAACTGCACCCAAGACATTTTTTAACAGCACTAGTAACAAAACCCTTGGACTACAGTCTAGCTAGGCATATAGTTTTCATTGAACATAGCCTTTGAATAGATCTAAACAACTTTCTGTGGAAGGGATGCAATAGGAGGTGGGAAAAGTCATATCGCCTTAACATTTGATTTTTCTGTATCTTTGGTCATCCAACTATTCCAAGCATGCAACTGAATCACATTTGATACATCTCTTGTCATCTTTGTATCTTCCGGTCATACTGTCATCCTTTGGAACTTACTCCAGAGTTACAACGCTTCACTGTAACTAGCTCCAGACCCTTTTCAAATGAATATATTCTCCCTCTTTTTGAGTGGAAAAAATTAAGAACTGGGCTGGGTAACAACATATACAAGGTGCAACATATACATAAATTAAATCATGTTGCCAATACCTTATATGGAAATATTGTCTGGAATGCTGCTTAGGAAGCAAGAGTTCCCCGATCACACTTTCCTGTTTGAAGAACTGTAGATTTTACTAAACACAAAAATGATTCTGCAAATGTAGAACTCAAGAAAAAAAAGAAGTCCATACATGTTTTTATTTTGCTCTTTTTTTTTTTTTTAACCTGGAAAGGTCCATGTACCCTAGGATGAAATGTATAGATTAATCCAATTTAAGAGTGGGTAAGGTTGAACCCCCCCATATTTAAGAATCAAAACCACTTAGAAACTTGGATAGTTAACTCCTATATTTCAGCGCTCAAAAAAATAAAAAAAAGAATAAAAATCAGTGATTAGCTGCCATCTAAGTTTCCTTGAGAACTACAAACACATGTTCAAGATACAAGTTCCAAAATTCTGCTCCTATAGCACATTTGTTTTTCAGTTTCAAGAGTATCCATCAGCCCTGCAAGATAATTGAAGGAGGTATTTGTCTGCCCATGTCACCTGCAGTAGTTGCAGCAGTCTTAACAGACCACTGGCTGCTGAACAAACCAGGGCAGGTGGAGGGGTAAATTATACACTTTTATTTCACAGTTTTAGTGTTTAGACCACTAAGACTGGGACTCACTTACTTGCTCAGTGTGAGAAGAATTCAAAATTGCAATTTTCTTCTCCCAGTAAGATGCCCAACTCATCCCTATTAGGTGCTTTACATTTGGGAGAGAAGTCATCCTTTTTCCTTCCTGATCAAACTGCTCCATTTACAATAATGGATGCAGTGCCAATTAACTTATACCAGTTGAAGGGTATGGATAAGTTAGAGCCCTTTCCTGTAGGTTGAAGAGACAGTTTTGCATCATCTTGGGGAAGAAAAAAGAAAATAAAGCCCCTTCCAGAGAGGGGGGGGGGGGGGGGAAGAGAGAATTGGATAGTGCCCTAGTCAGTATAGTAACATCTATTTTTTTTTTCGTGGATCTAGCAATAAGCAATTTGAGAACAGTTTAACAAAAATCAGCAATAAATGCAGAATGGTATATACTGCCTTCCAAATATTGATGTATTTTCCCACATTTTTAAAATGGAAATGAAATAAAAAGCAAACCACTTAGAGAATTATTTACCTACTTGATTCTAATAAAATTCTGTCACTTCTGATTATGTATGCCAAGGAAAAAAAAAAAACAAAACCGAACCACACAATGAAATAGCAAGTCTACTGTCCACCTCAGTGTTCCTTAAATTTTTTCTTCTTGTGGCTTTTCTCCTTATCTCCAATTTTTCATATCAGTTTTAAATTTACTGTGATTTTTAAAAAAATATGGCGTCAAATTGAATAAAAACTTAGCTGCCTGCAAGTGGAGGGGGGTGTACTTAGCATCTTCCTGATCAAACACTGAGGCCCAGGATGTTTCAGGCTTGTCTTTTCAAAACCTTCTGTACCTTTTTTTTTTTTTTTTTTGTGTGTACATTTATCACATCCCCAAGGCAGCAGCACACGAACCGTGATGGTAAAGAAAGAATCAACAACTGTTTCTCATGCTGGCAACATATATTTATTGTCATTTTGGAGATAGGTTACCATGTGTATATCAGGACTTCACACTAAAAACAAACTGGGATTATGAACTCTTAGCATATGCCAGTTGGAAATTAAAGGACTGAATATAAAGCTGACCTTTAGAAGATATTCATTCAGCTGGTCTATTTTTGTGTCCACCCCCCCCCTTTTTTTTTTTTAATTAAAAGCTAAGCATCTTCCCCTCCCCCTTCATTTCAACCTCAGAAAAATAAATGATTATCCAAATGCAGCTTTTCCTAGTTTTACTAATAATCTGCTGGCAATCTCAGAACATTTATATTGTTGATTCTACAACTTCAGAAGGAAGCTAACCTTTACAAACCGTGTTCTTCCTCTACTTTGCTTGGCTACCTAGTCCAACTTTAAGGACTAGACTTAAGCAGATTAAAGATTTGCTTATATTAGACTATTGTGGTTACATTATTATGGTGCAAACCTTCAACATATGCGCTTTGCTGTTCCAGAACAAGCTATATCAGTGCAAGATCTGACAGTCTGTGCAAAAGAAGCTGCAGTGCTACAAATTCTTGAAATACCGTTCCTCTCCATCTCACATGTATTGACTAACAAACATCTCACTCCCACTAATTTGACCAATCCCAAATACTGCCCCAAAAAAGAGGATGAAGATATTTCATGCTTTTATACAAAACACAAGCCCCCACTCAAAAAAAAAAAAAAAAAAATCCGCAATCCCCCCCTCAAAAAAACATGTCAAAACTATGTTCCCCACCCTCCCAACATTCTAGCTTTTATATGTCGCCATTAAAACAAATGCATACAACTTACTGTACAAATATGAAGCTGCAGGCATTCAAGTTACAGAACATTCTGAAAATATTTCAAGCATAAAAAGTACACTTGATAATTGCAAAAATAAAGTTTCACTTTTTTAAAAAACATTTTGATCAGAGCTCAAGCAAAACAAACATTTAATGATACCTACTTCAGTTTAACTCCGTAAGAACACCACCGTCAGAAGTTAAAAACAAAAAACTCAAGATTTTTGGTGATAAAGTAAGTGACCATGTCTTTTAATGAAGAGAAATGGTATATACAACAATGGCACAGACCTTAAGCATCAACAACATATTTCAGCCAAAAGTAAGTCTACAAGTGATCTGAGTCATTCTTAGCATCAAATGGTACTGATTACTGAGAACCATAATCTGCTAGGAATAGACATTAAGTTAGACTAGTACGAATGGAAGGAAAGATTCATGACTTCAAATAGGCTCAGTTTTTGTCACTGAACTTTTTTTAGGCTAACAATTTCACTAGTGCAAGACCATATGTTTACCTGATTAAATGAAAACTCATAAATGTCACAATTTAAGAACACTCATACAAAACTATTTTTTTTTTCTTTTAAAAAAGTGCCACATACCATACTTTTACTAAAAAAGTTACAAACTAATGGAAGACTGTCTGTCTCCATCTCTTGTCAACAAGGAAAGGCCAAAGTGATTCTTTGATCCCAGCTCGAAATGGTGTTCTTTGACCTATCCCCAGCATCTCCAACTTCGAGCAATCTAGCTGAGCATTCCTCGGACGAAGGGCACCCACAACTGGACAATCAGTAATCTAAAAAATAAACAGAAAAAAACCCCAACACACCAACAAGTAATCAGAAATGACAGAAAAATATTTATTCTTATATAAGCTCATTTAGAAGTTTTCCTTCATAGTTTTCTATATAGGTATGTTCCCCTCCTCCCTCCCAGCTATTTTGTGGGTTGGCTTTTTTTTTGTTTGTTTGCTGCTTTTATGGTTAACTTCATTTTAACATAAGATACGTCAGGCAGAGCGACATAAAGTATCTTAAGTTAAATTTTTCTCACTCAGTTACTGCTCACCATTTACTGACCAACTTTTCTGTGTTTTATTCCTATTTTCACACTATGACTATAATCACAATGTAAAAAATGCTATAAAATGTTGACAGAACCATATCTTGATCAACATACCTGAAGAGAAAGGGATTTGGGCAGAAAAAATTTAGACTAACTTAGTGTTCTCCATTCCTTTTCTCTCCATCTTCCAAGCCACATTTCAGTTCCAGCCTTTACTAATTCAGAATCATTGACATTTGTTTTGGATATAAAAAAAAAAAATCTTATTTACATGTTATATTCTTGCAAAATTATCAGTATGTCTTTAATAGTAGTCTTAAGTGTCAATGAATCTGCAGGACAGGTATTTTAAGCAAAGCAAAAATGATTTGAAGTTCTTAACTGCATGTATTCAGAAATAAACCTGGACATTGAAAAGCCCTTAGAGTTTCCTACCTTCAAGTTAATGTTCTGTCAATCTGTAAGCTTTTTTAAGGACAAAAATACAGCAAAAAATACGGATTTACTCATGACTAAGGGGAACTGTTCTGCAGAAATACCATTGCACTACAGATTGTGAAACTGATTCCTGACTGACTGGGCAATTTTCCTAATTCAGCAGGTCAAAGCAGCTGTTGTTTTCCTGTGTTAGATACCAGACAGCATCCTCAGCCATACATCTGGTGTGCTAGACACACTCAAACAGATCATCCTGAAGAGGAAGCTTATTTGTATAGCTAGTGAGACCTACTTCTTGAAACGATAAAGCACATCCATCTTTCCACAGGTCGAACAACACATCACTTACTGGTCTCAAGTGGCTGCTGGGAAGATTGAAAGCATCTGCAATTGCACATGCCATTTCATACTTAGTCATCTGTTCATTGCCAGACCAGTGAAATGTTCCTTTTACTGATGGGTCCTACAGAAGAAACAGGAAACACAGGTGAAAAAAAGCAGCTAACTAGCCCTCAGACTAATTCCTGTGCAAGAATTGTGCAGAATAATCTTCCAGCAAGATCCTATCCTGAAAGGCATATTACAGCACCTCACTCATGTTCTAGAAATGTCTCATGCATTCTCAGAGAACACCTGACTAGGGATTGAGACTGAAAACTGGTGTTACATATATCTGTCCTGACTTTTCACGAACAGCTTATATTCTGTAGAATTCACAAGAGGGAAAGGAGGGAGCCAACCAACCAACCAAGGTCAAGTAGCTGGGAAGGAGGAACTCGGCTATTCTATACTATTCACTTATCAAAAACAAATGCAAAAGGCACCACACGCATTCTGAATGTTAAACTGCAAACAATGTACAAGTCCTATCAAACAAATTGACTGCCCCATGTGCACCATATGGGCATGGTCCATTTTTTTCCAAATAATATGTATGAAAAACAAGAACGTGGTCGGTTGGTTTTGTTATCTTGCAAAGGTGGTAACCTGAAGATGCTGTGGTGAATAAACACCATAAAGTATTTAGTCCAGTGGCTTCTTTTTGCCACTTCAGTGTTCTTAATAGAATAAACAAGGGCATCTTTGAGAATTACATTCAACCACCATGGGGTTTTTTTTAGTCCAAAATGGCAATTTGTAAGAGGCATATTAGAGTAAGTTAGGTATGTGCGTTTCTCTCCGGTATACTATAAGACACATGACAACTTTCAGAAGGATCTGTCCCATCACTCGCTTTTGTTTCAAATAACAGAAGATCCACACACTGTCATGTAAAGATACTGTAGTATTACAGCTAGTTCTTTCCTCCCTCCCAGCATTCCAGAAATGCAAATAATGCAGGTTCTATGCAGTTCTCGGTTGTTCAGAAACAAAGCCAAGAACTCGAACTGTTTTTACCTTAAAGAGGCTTGTTTCTTTAAATTCTTACCAGCATTCTCTTCTCTGCTAGTTGTCTGCAAACAGTTGCTACATCCTTGACGTTAGTAGGAAATCTTTGTTGCCAGTGGTCCATGTTGGCAGATTTATTACTGAACTGCACTTTATCAAACATAACAGTCACGGCACTTTCCTCCAGTCTTTCTACATCTCCATACAAGACAGGAATCCGAAGTACTGCAGCATCTAAAAGAAAGAATATTTTAAAAATATTAATATTGTTAGGAGTAGGTATAAATGCTGTAGCGTAACCTGAAAAGTGTTTTGGAAGCGTTAAAAGTATGTTGGTGATATTAAGCATCTACAGATCACAAAGAAAATGCAATTAATATGTTTGCCCTCACAATATAATTCTAATTTACATCAATTAAAGCAGTTTATAAACACTAAGTTTATATAAACTTATTTTCATTTATGCCATTGATTTCCAGAAAGTTAACAAGCTTTCATTAACACCGCAAGAGAAAAAAGAAGGCCTGTTTGGGTTAGAACAAAAATTAAAAAAATTAGAAATAACAACTGCACTATGAGATTACTCCAGCACTCCCCATCTTCCGTGGGTAAGAGCAGGAACAAAAATTCCCACCAATCACAAATCACCATACTCAGACATCAATTACAAAGATTTTTCAGCCAGCATGCAGAAGCCTCCTGCATAAAGGAGAATATTATTTACCAGAAGACAGACATGAACCTTGGAATGAATATAAAGCTTGACAAATAAGGAATAGGTTCACAGAATACAGCAGTAAACAATATTAGATTTCAAGATAGTGATTTGAGAAATTAAACTAACAGTAGACAAGTGCAAAAAGAAGGATGTTTTATGATGGTATACATTGTACTAGTCTATCTCAGTCATAAAGACTCAGAAGGCCTCTTTGAGGGGAAATCCAAGATGGCTACGACAAATTCATTAAAAGTAATACAGATATTTTTGCTTAAAGAAAAAAAAAAAAAAAATCAGTCCTGAAATTAGAAGTGCAAGTCACCAAATCATTGCAATTCTTAAAGATTCGTAGGAAAATGTTATAGCTATTAGGAAGACGAAAAGAAAAAGATAACACAAATTACTCTCACAGAAAAGTAGACCGAAAGAAGTACTTCCACAAGAACAAACAAACAACAAAAAAAGCCAACATGACACTCATTTCCTGCTGCTCTAAAAACAATTATTTGGTCGCTCAGCAAATATGTTCCTCCTCTCTTTAAATACTTGTTGAATTATTTCTTTTTTAGTATCTTTAGAAGTATTCATTATTTGCGAAAAAGACTGTCTTCCTTTTGTTCTCAGAGAGCTACCCGAGACTTGGAGAGCATTAGCTTCATTACCGATGGTTCTGAAGACCTACTAAAACTTTTCAGTTTTATAAGCATGAGTGCTAAATATAACTTCTATCCCCCCCTAACCAAACTAAAATATAGTTTTTTAAAAATATGCAACCCCCCTGAATTATTAGTGGAGATACTTGCATTATACAACAGAAATGGACAGGGAAGTTCTTCACACAACTACAGACATTTGATAGGGTGAATTCTACCTACATGATATTAGCAAATTAGTGGTTGGAAGACTAATGCATGTAAAATATTTATATTTGTATGAAACAATAGAATTGACATTTTCAAGCATCTTACTCAGCACCACCTTGAAATTCCTTCTGCTAATACCACCACTGCTGCAACCCACTACTACCTGACAGGTCATGCTCAAAAAGGTCATGAAACAACACTGAATGGTTGAGTTGGGGGAAGGATCTAGCAAGATACCCACACGTACTTGAATTTGGTGCAGTCTTATCTTCATTACCAATCTAGAAGAGGGAGCAAACAGCATCACAGTCAAATTCAGAGACGATATTTAAGAAAGAGGTGGAGTGAGTAACTTTTCCTTTAAATTGATTTTTACTTAAATAAGACTTTTCCTATCAAAGTATTTTTTAGAAAGTCTATTTCTTACTAGTAATGACAAACCTATATTAAAGGCCTATCATTTTCAAGAATTCAAATAAGTATATATTTACTTATTGAAAGACCATCACACTAGTTCATCAATTGTTCAATTCTCTGGTTAGGCAGAACAGAATCACATCGCGAATATCATATCAACATGCGTCCTTGTTTCAACTGGGATAGAGTTAATTGTCTTCCTAGTAGCTGGTATAGTGTTATGTTTTGGATTTAGTATGAGAAGAATGTTGATAACACACTGATGTTTTCAGTTGTTGCTAAGTAGTGTTTATGCCAAGTCAAGGACTTTTCAGCTTCTCATGCCCAGCCAGCAAGAAGGCTGGAGGGGCACAAGGAGTTGGGAGGGGACACAGCCAGGACAGCTGACCCAAACTGGCCAAAGGGATATTCCAGACCACTTGACATCATGCCCAGTATATAAACTGGTCCGGGGTGGGGCGCAGATCACTGCTTGGGAACTAAGTGGGCATCACTCGGCAAGTGGTGAGCAATTGCATTGTGCATCACTCAGTTTGTATATTTCAATTATTTCATTATTATTATTGTCATATTATTTTTATTATTAACATTATTATTATTTTCTTCCTTTCTGTCCTATTAAACTGTCTTTATCTCAAGCCATTAGTTTTACTTTTCTTCCAGTTCTCTCCCCCATCCCACTGGGTGGGTGGGGAGTGAGCGAGCGGCTGCGTGGTGCCTAGTTGCTGGCTGGGGTTAAACCACGACAACAGATCAGAAGCCTCTTCTGCAAGTGCACTGAGATTATTTTCTTCAAATTCTTTAAGAAAATAGAAGTGCTTCTTTCCTTATAATCTGTGAATGGAGACTGACAGCATACTAACTAGAAACAACCAAACCTCTCTTTTATACAAGAAATAAGTTTTAAATGCAAGGGACCATGTTCAGTCCCAAGCTTTTTTCCCCTATTAAGTAGAATTTTTAAAATTATGAGCGTATATTTTGAATGCCAATTTCCATTAAGAAAAGATTTAATTAATAAATTAAAAAAATAAAAAGTTAGTTGCTTAAAACCAGAAATATGTTACTAACCCTTTAGAAAGTTTTACAAGCAGGAAATCTGGTGTGTGTGGTAAGCTGGGTGATTAAAAACAAAATGGATGGCCTAATGGCTTACGTAATGAGAGCAAAACAGGAGATCAGCAAAAAACCCAAGAGAGTAACAGAAGCCTATGGTGATTTTATCTGCATTATTATTGAATCACAAGTCTGTTTTTCCCTCTAAGTAAACATACATTTAGAACAAGTACAACACATCCCTCCAAATAACAACAGCTATATATTAAAGTGTGGTAAAGCTTGTGCCATTACAATATATTGATGATGTAATTTATCTTTCCTTAGGAATATTTGATTCACAGTAGACAAAGGCTTGTGAATGTCCATCAGCAGAGACTAGTAACACAAACGAAGACCGGAACAAGTAAGAAATAAACCTTTAGTCAGCCTATAAGCAATAGGAATCATTTATGAGCAAGGAGAATGACTCCTAATCACATTCCTTTCTAAATCTCGTTTCCATGGTTTTGCAACTTTACCACTGACTTAGGAGTATATTAAGCTAATATGCAACTAAGTAAAAATAGAAAGTCTCTGTTAAAAGTGTGTGAGTGTATTCTTACCTTCATTATTTTCCAGGACTGCCTTTTCACCCTCCAGTTTGGTTTTACCATATAAATTCAGGGGATTTGGTACATCAGTCTCTTTATAAGGAGGGCTTGTTCCATCAAATACATAGTCTGTACTAATGTAGATCAGAAACGCTCCAACTCCAGCTAGGAATAAAATGTTTATACATAGTCTATTTCAATTCATGGCTTGTTTGAAATCCCAATAAACCTTTAAACAAATCTCCGAAGGACCTCATCTTCTAGCCCCATTCATTCCCACTGCTTTGTCTGTTCACTAATCCTTCACATAGACATGCACGCTACCCTTACAGAAAACGGATTGACGGCACACTTATCACAGAAATTACATTCAGCACTTCGAGTAACTTATTCGTATTTATGTCCCTGTATAAATAAATGCAGTATTTTAAAAAGAAACCAAATCTATTAGATGGTCTCCTTACCTGCCTCTTTTGCTAAGTTCCCTGAAGCAGCCACATTGAGCTGAGAAGCAGCATCTGGTTGACTTTCTACAACATCTGGTCTTCTCTCAGCAGCACAATGCACTATAACATGAGGCTGGAAATTAAAGACTAATTTTAAACAACACACATTATCAAGAGATTGCAGTTCCACCCTAACTCTAGCGATGAACTCCCTCAGGCAAAAAGGCATTTCACAAAGTTGTGAGAAGTAATAAAAGTAGTAGTATTATTAATCATGGCATTCTGAGGAGCATGTTTTCTTTAGGAAATAGAATAGGACCATGCTGCTTCAAGATACCAAAAAGACTGATCATTAATTTTGCCATTATGATCTTCAGTAGCATTGATTTTACAGCAAGACTGAAGTTGTTCATTGTTTAGTTTTTTTTCTTTTTAATTCTGTGTAATATAATAATAATAATGTATCTCACACACACCCCCATAATGGTACTTAAAAAAACCCACATTAGCCAAACTATTTTTAGATAAGCCATTTACACATGGCTTATGTGACATATGCAGACTATTAACAAGATATTCAAAGCCGTTTTATAGAATGGCCCTCTGTTGTATAGTATTTATTTCAGGTTTTATATATTCCCCTTGCAAGTTAAGATTGAAAAAACTGAACTTCTTACTGCACTGCACACTAGACACGCAGTTACTGCCATTGTATTCAAGTATTCTTCAACCTGAAAAGAACTGATTCATATGACTATGTCAATAACTCATATTTGTCTTTTTCTTTCAACTATCAATGCAAGTGTGCTGACACGTACATCTGCTACCTGCAGTCTGCCCATGGTGATGATAGCAAAGTTCAGAACTATCTGTATCTACAGAGCAAACCTACGCTCCAGATGCGGCAGAAGAGGCAGCCATAAATGTTTCAGAGCTCTGCCAAAGCATTAGCCCCACTAAAGCCACATGAACTGAGCATCAGAACAGCACTGTCAGCTGATTACTAGATGTATAAAGCACCCTTTATCCATCTACTTCACACTCCAGAAACTTACCTGAAAATCATGGATAATGTCATGAACTGCAATAGAGTCCAGAAGATTAATCTGTTCAAATCTGGGCTGAGCTCTCCTGTATCCACAGCCAACTGCATTCCAATTATTTTCATTGAATTCTTTAAACACAGCTCTGCCAAGAAGTCCCGTGGCACCAGTAATCAAAACTCGCCTACTGGGAATATGAACATCTTCCTAGGGAAGTGAGAACAGGAAAACATTTCTTTCTACTACTATTTATTACTGTTTTTTCTTAGAAAGTATGCAAGGCTACAGTCAGTGCTACTGTATTGAATAGCTTTCCTTGCCACATTAGTGTATTGGAGTGTCTCATGGAACACAAACATCTGGGAGTACCAATACGCTACCTAGTCAAGTATTTAAACATATTTTTGAAGATAATGAAAACAAAACTTAAATGGGAGACTCATTTATTTCCACAACAAGAGGGGAAAACAAACCAAACTACTAATGAAGACAGAATTTTAAGTTCACTCAGAATCTGATTAACTTTGTGCAATATGAAATGAGGGAAAGAACTCCTTTTGAAAATGGACCCCAAATATGTAACATTTAGGGTCCACATCCTTCAACAAATAATTTTCGATAGACTGTGCCTGTTAGAGGCTGCAGCAATACAACACAACTCACTGTGGGCCTACCTACAACGACTGTAAGAATTGAAGAGTTGAATTTTATTATTAAATAGAACAGTAATTCATCATTATTTAACACAATAGCCTAATAATAATAAGTAAAACCAAGATATAGCTCCCTTCTCAGTTTTACAAAATGCATCTGAAAGTGATTTGGTAATTTAAACTCTCAACCTATACAACATACTAAAGCTTTACTTCAGCTACTGCACATTTCAGTACTTGAGACAGTTGTCTACATCTGTTCACACAAAGTTCATTCCTCTCCACCGCTCACTAGACCATCAAGTTTTCAAGGCAGCAAACTAAGACTCATGTCTGTCTGTGCAATCTTTATTCTCCTTTCACGCTTTCCCTCTCCACTTATCACGAACAAGAGCCTGCTAAAAACAAAAATAAAAGCATATGCTTACATGCCAGTACAGAACAAAACTTCAGATATGCAGAATCCATAAGTCTTGGGTTTCCTGACCACTTTATACACAAAGACAGTTTGTGATAATTGATTAGAATTTTGTAAACGCTCTCTACTATGTAAATAGCCCAATCACTTCTGAGCATTCATACATTTTCAGCATTGTAACAGACCACAACTTTTTGATTGCAGCACAGGAAGCAACAAAAATCGCTTCCAAATGGCTGTCTGTCTTTCACCCTTAAAGTTAAAAAAGCTTTTGTTCCATAAGTGTATATGCAGGGCTGCATTATGGAAACAGCCTATCCCAAAACAGTTGCTTTAAGTTCGCAGCACAGTGCATGCATTTTCCTCAACTCTAGATCTTCAGGCAGAGGACGACTTATTCCCATCAGTACTGGATGAAAATTAGCAATTTATATCTGGACAGTTTCCCGAAAATGACAAAACTACAGCAAATGACATTTTAAAAAGTTACCTTTATCTTTACAGTCAATTTGACCTCAGGACACAAGTTTATTTACAATTTTTTAAGGCTGCCCATGTTTCTCTGAAAAGCATAAACAAGAACATGCCAGTACTATTTTCTTTTTTTGTTATGTACTTTTTATCTTAGCAAAGGCTGGACAGAGCATCATAGGACAGATTATCAGTGCTTCTATAGCCAGAGGGTACCCACAAATAAATATCAAAGACTTGCTGCAGAAGACAGAGTTGAAAGGTTCTCTAAAAATGTCACAGGATATCTTTAATAAGTAGAAGGTGACCAACACAAAAACACGCGTCATTTGTAAAACCTGACATTTTCAAACATCGTTCATCTAAGTTCCTTTATTCTACACGTCATAAAGAGGATGTTACATTAGCAGCACAGCTTGAACCGAACACAATCCCAACTTAAACCAAGTTAAAGTACAGTTTGCATGCTGTTGCTCTTGTCTGCAAGACTAATCGGTTTTAGTCGCTTGTTCCTGGGAAACCACGATAAGCGATAGATGTTTTCCACAAATGCAACGCAAAGCGACTACCAGTTTAAACGTATTTCACCTTGCCAGAAGTTAAACATTCTGGTAATACAAAACCTGCACAGATTAACTTTTTTCCCTGTATGTCACCTCGCTCCTCCCAGAACGCCACTGAGCCGCAACAGCATTTCTGTCTCAGACCTAGGAACTACAGACGACAGAACTTCCGAGTCCAAAGGACCTCCGAGGTTTCATGTTCCCACCACTGCTGCTTGCAGATGCTCTCACAGACTTGCAGAAGCTACTGCTGCTGCCTCACAGCTGTCCACACACAGACAAGTGAATACATGTTAACAGCACCATATACTTCCGTGTAGCAACCAGGTTGCCTTTAACAGTTAGCAAAGCTAAAAAATTAATTCCTGTTACTTGCTTTGTCTTGCAAGGAATTAATCATGGTCCTCTAGAAGAGGAGGCGGCAAAAATCTATAGCTACTATCTAGGGGTATCAGTACGTAACTGAAACCACATATGGCATAACATCTTTTTACTTCTGTTAATTTACCTATTTTTTCTTAAATATGGTTGGAGTATTAATAATGTAACGCAACTAAAAGATAAGACCGCTCTTAACTCTTGTCCTAACATGCTAAGAAGTACACTTGGAATTTGCAGTAATTTTATTGAGAGTTGCTACATGTAAAGAATAAAAGACATTCTAGAACTCAAGCGTTACCCTTTTGCCTGCGAGTTTTATAGGCTTAAGTGCAAGTTCTTGTTCAGATTAGCCTATCTGCTAACAAATCTTTTGCACGTGTTTTTCAACTAAGAGGCAATCATGTTCGGTCATCAAGTGTGCAAAAAGTTCTCTTAGCAACTGATCTTGAATAACACTACTTAAATGCACAATTTTGAGTTTTACAATGAAGTATCCAATTTCTTTTTGCTTTATCTGACGTTCAATGCTCACTAAAAATTAATAAAAACAAGGCCGTACTCAGCAGTCCCATTCACATAAAAATGCGCAAGCAACAGCACTGTAACATTCAAAAATAGCATTTACGAGACCCAAGATTACTTTGCAGACACTACCAACATACAAAATAAGAGCGTAGTTTACAGAAATAGTAAAGCGTGATGCATTTCAAGGCGAAAACCGAGATACAAGTACTTTTTAAGCTTTACGTAAAAACCGAACCCGACAAAACCACGGTGAACTCAATCAAACCCGAAGATTCTAAGGAGCGCCCGCCGAAAACGGAAGCTACCGGGCTACGGCAGATTTGCAACGTAACGCGGCGACAAGAAGAGTCACTCGAGGGAAGGGGCCGCGAGAGCGAGCTCTCCCGTCGGCCGCGACACCACCTGCGGCAGCAAGCGGCAACCGCGCGCCCGCCGGGCCTCCTCCGGGTCGGCGGCGGGCGAGCCAAGAGGCGCACAGCCTCGGCCAGCAGCGGTGACGCGTTTCGCGGACGCGCCAGAGAGTCACGACCGCGGCAGCCGAGCGCTACACCTGCGGGCCGGTGTCGGCGACAGAACGTGGCCAGAGAAAGCAGCGAGCCTGCAGAGGCAGCGGCCGGCGGAGCTCCTGCACGGCGGCCGGTCCCTCCCACGGGTAAACCTCCGCGGGCGCCGCGCCCGCCGAGCCGAGCCGAGCCGAGCCGAGCCGAGCCGCTCCGGCGGCGAAGCGGCCTCAACGGGCACGGAGCGCTGCGCGCTGCGGCGCGGGAACACCGCCTCACGGGGGTCAGGGCGACGGGAACGCCACGGGGGTACCGAGCCATCCCGACCCCGAGCTCGGGGGCGATCCCCAGCCCAGCGGGGGCAAGGAGGCGACGGAAACAGCTTCGAACGGAGGGCCCCGCCGGGCGGGCGCGGGCCAGCGTGCTGCGCCGGGCCGGGCCGGGCCGGGCCGCACCGCGCGTCGGCACCTGGCCGCCGGCCCGGGATCCCGCTCAGCGGCCCCACCCGGCAGCGGCGGCCCGGCCGCCCCCCCCGCGGCCCCGCCCGGGCCCCTGCGAGGGCGGGACGGCCGAGCCCGCCGCGGGCGAGCCCTCCCCGGCCGCCTCGTGCGCACCCGGAGGTTTAAACCGCCGCAGAGGCGGGGCTCCCGGCGCCGCCGCTCACCTCCACCAGCTCGCAGCGGCCCGGCACGAAGCGGATCTTGAGCTCCTTCTCCCGGCCCACCATGGCGGCGGGGCTGGGGGGGGGGGAGGCCCGCCGGGGCCCGGGCCTACCTCCTGCGCCGCACGCCCGCCGGCCTCCGCCTGCCGCTGCGGGAGGGCGGGCGCGCCGTGCGCCGCGCGCCCTCATTGGGCGGCGGGGACGCCGCCGCCGCAGGCGCCTGCCGCCGCCGCGCGCTCATTGGCCGAGGAGCGCCGAAGGGGGAGGGGCCCGAGCGGGGCTTTAAAGGGGCGGCAGCCGCCGCGGCGCCGCCCGGGGGGGGGGGTGGCGCGCCGTGGGGCCCGGCCCCGGGCAGGTCTCTGGCAGCACCCAGCCTCAAAATAACCGTCCGGCCCGCGGGGCAGGCGGCAGGAACAGAAAACACGCAAAAGCCTTTTAGAGAAAATACGTGGGACGTGCGGGGGACGGGCCCAGCCCCCGCCGTCGTTAAGAACGGGCCCGAGGGGTCGGGGCGGTCGCCGCCCTCGCCGCCGCTGGGCTCCCCGCGGGGGGAACCGCTCCCCCGTCGCCCCCGGACCGCAACCGCGGTCGCCGGGTAACCCTGGACCCGGGGGTGCCCCCGCGGCCTTCCCCCCCCCCGCCGCAGGGCCGGCACCTGCGACCCGGCGCCGCCGCCCCGCCGGGAGGGGCCCGCGGGCGCGCAGCGGCGGGGCCGGAGCGGTCCTGCTGCCGGTCAAGGGAGACCTCGCCCTCAGACCAAAACACCTTCCGCGGCTGCGAAGAGCGACCCTGCGTCGAGCACTGGGACGTGTTCGGCAGAAATTGTTTCTTTTCCCTCTGAGAACGGTGGAAAAAACGGCCCATTTTCCAATTATCTTTACCCATAGCCTTATATAAAAGCAGCTGGTAAAGCCCACGGGGAAAGGGGGGGTGCTTTCTCAGAAGCAAGCGCTCGTTGTAGTACTCATCCCAGAGGTATAGTGTTACGCTTACAAGATGACAAAGGTTATTTTTTTCAATACAAGTTTTTGAAGTATCACAACTCTGTACACAAAGCTTTTTTTCTGTGATGCTTCTGCCCCACACAAAGGCAAAGACCAGATGCCTAACACTGTTTTTAGCAACAGGACTAAAGTTAAATAGATGTATAAGAATTAGCAGCCAAGATTTATTTTAGCTATGTTCACACTTATATCTTCACCTAATACATTTATTTCAGCTTGACTTAATTAAAATAGTATTTAACTGATAGTCATGGAAGAAAACCAACTGATAGTACAGGAGTTAACACACAGTTAAAGAGACAGCAGAAAAATCAACTAAAAATGGAATCAAATAGTATAATAAATGACCTTTACTTATGGCAAAAAAACCTGGCATTTGCAGGACAATGTAAGTATATATATATATAAAAACCACTTCAGCTAGTTTCTGCCTTCTTGGAATGCAGATGCCCCATTTTTCCTTGTAATAAGCTATGGACATGTAATTCCCTGTCATTAATCTTAGAATTCTATTAAAAATACCAGTAATTCATAAATTGAAATTCAGAAGAAAAATCTACACAGAAATACCAAACTGTTGAGCAGCGCTACAGTAACAACTCCAAGCACCTCTAACATCACACCCTGTCCTCCCCACACAGACTGAAGGACCTCACTGTACATCATAACAAAAACAGTGAAGTAGAAATAGAAGTTTTGCCCTCCAGGCTTAGAGCAAGAGGAAAATAGGGTCAGCATTAAAATCAGTCTCAAACTAGAACCATAAAATGGCCTGTAAAAGACTTTCACATTTTTGTCACCAGTGTAACAGCTACAAAACCTATGTGTAATTTGTTATCCTCATAACAGAATCTAGTCTATTTTTCTCTCAAATATTTACACTGAATTCAGTAGCATTCTAGCTTATATTTTCAATTTCTTTGTTATCATTATGTTCACTTTGTGAAACACTTATTTCATGGAATAGATAAACAAAAAATTTATCAAAGTCCATACCACACTCATTTAAGCATAATGCATCACTGGGTGACTAAATGCACCGCTCATTAAATTAACATTTCAGACTGTAATTCACAGAGACTAAAGCATAATTAAGTCTTTCTCTCTCTCCCCTCCTGTTTCCTTTCCCCTAGATTCTGTAATCAAAGTGTGGCAGCAATCTATTAATGCAAATATCCAGAGCCTTACCTGCTCCGTTTCCACCAGCATTTCAGGCATTGCCTCAAACTATAGAAGGAATTATATCAGCCTAGGAAATTATTGCAGTTCAACTGCGCATTTGTCCCTTTGTCTGCTTTTGCCTGCAGAGAGCACATGGACTGGAAGAAGCAATAGCTCAGTTGACCTTTGAAACCAAAACGCTAATCCAAGCCCTATATCACGTGTGGCTCTGAATCCTGTTACGCTTTTCGTTTGTTCCCAGTGGTACCATTTAAGCAGCTCAGTATGAACTTAAATTTTTACTTCTTAACAGCCAGCATGAGCAAGTGCAGCCATTGTGTGTAGAAAATTTATTCAAAGCACTGGCACTGAGTCTTATGCAGTTTTCCTTTCATAGGGAACAGAAGGAGGGCTCTAATTAGGTCAGCCAGGTTGAGGATTCTAGCAGCTCTTCATTTTATGTTTAAACTAAGTACAACCCCAATCTTCCTACAATACAGTGAGATGGATGATCAGAGAAATAATTTCTTGTAAAATTACGTATTTTTTCAATTAAAAAAAAAAGGCGTGTTCCACAACACGAAAGTAATTGATTCCTGCAGTGAATACTTAAGTCAGTTGAGCTACCAGTATCAAGGTTTCAGTTTTTAATGTTTCACACGTGCATGAAACCGACAGAACCACTTAGATTGAAGTTGACACAAAGCACTCAAAATTTCCCCTTTACTTCCACTTTTTACATCTCTACCCATCTGCTCTACATTATTTACCTATATTTTAAAGCTAAAACTAAAATCAACATTGCTGTAAGGCTAGCATCATTATTTGCTAGGATTTCCCTATTCTTTTGTCAACATAAGCATGCTCTTGATAGACTAAAAAAAGATTTAAAATGACACTTAAGCATAACTGCCAAATAAGCTAGAAAGTTTTAAAAGTGAAGGCTGTGGCCATCATAAAAGCATAGTCCTGTGATATGTGCAGTATTTTGCTTCAATTGGTATACTTTCACCCTTGGACAAACTCTTGCTAACTTGATGCAGGACATGTCAAACACCAAAACTGAGGTTCAGTTAAAAAAAATGTACCTTAAGTCAGCGTCCCCATTTCCATGGTTCAAGTTTTGTGGAACCTTCTGTTAACATTCACTTGCCCTCATCTCTCTTGAAATTAAAAGGCTTATTCACATTTTTAAAAACACATTAAACTACGGATGTCTTTCATTTTTTGGCATGAAGGCTTTTCAACAGACTTTGACGTTCTGATTTATGAATAGTGATCTTGCCTTAAAAATCCCCATATGAGTAGAATCCTGGAATGGTTTGGGTTGGAAGGGACCTTAAAGATCATCTAATTCCAACCCCCCCCCGCCATGGGCAGGGACACCTTCCACTACGCCAGGTTGCTCAAAGCCCCATCCGACCTGGCCTGGAGCAGCACCGAAAGCGTGCAACTTCCAGCAACCACGCATGAAAGATTAATGCCATCTTGTGATAAAAACTCTACTGTGATTAGCTGTGGACTGTTACTTCATCCATTTTCAGTTATTTACAGATTTCCACCACCACCACCCCATTTTGCCATTTCCCCTGCTGTTCGCTAGGAGTTTGGTTTAAGCAACTGCTCATTTCACATTCACTGGCTAGTGGATATAAAGGCTGTGTAACATCAGGATTTCTAGTAAGTCTGTGTTCTCATCAAATGAGTCACACTAATGCACGTTTCCTCTATGCTTTTCTCTTACCCACTTACATCTTTCAGCCAAGAAAACTCTTATCTTTTTCTCCATAAGGAGAGATAACTCCAATATTAAATTCTTTCAGCAACTTCCTTATTAAAATATGCCTCTCAACACTTCAGGCAAACTGCTAAATTGAACACTAAGTATTTCTCAATTCAAACACCTGAAGTTAATCCTCATCCTTAGTCAAATAATCCAGCAAATACACAAAGTTGACATTAACAGAGAAGACATAGCAATTTCTTTCCTTAGACTTAATATGCATTTTTGGTATCTCATTTCCCCATATTATCAATCCTCTGTAAGCTTATAGTGTCAGCATAAATGGCAATATAGTCAACATGCTAAGCTTTGTGTACTGTCTCTCTGCAGCACCCATATGCAGGATATTAGTAGATACAATAACAGAAACTGAGTTCCACATTTCACTTAAGTTCCAGTATTTACTTTTGTATTAAGAGAAATTCACAGGAAATGAGAGGATAAGGGAATTGCAGGTTGTATGTATTGTACAGCTCAGCTAAAAAATTTCTGTAAGACTAGAAAATATATAGTCTGAGCAAGACTGACATTGGGCTTTGTTATGAAGATTTAAGACTCAAACAAAGAACATTACCTCAATTACATGATGTAATTTTAGTTTGGTTTTTATCCCTGATTTATGAAGGAAATAGACAAATTCTTTAATTTAAAATTTTTATTGTGCTAAAACGTTCTTAATTTTAGATACAGTTAAACAGATCCTTTCCACCCTGCCAAAATTCAAGTCTGTACAATGTGAATGCCTGTACAGTGGGTATCCTCCCACCCAATTAAGACAAGTTCTGTTGTTATTCCCCTTCACTTGACATTGATCAATTACAACGGTTGGCTACAAAGATATGACAATATAAAAGCCCAGTGAGCACAACACTCATAAAATAGACATATCTCTTAAAGCACTAATCTTAATCACAGTATGCAAACATTTACATAAATGCAGTCAATTTGCGTTTGACCTGAAAAATCCTCTTCTGAAGATCAACAGCTGCAATATCTAGCCCCAAGATTTAAATTAGCATGTCCTGAATATAGATCCCATTAAGAATATCAAAACTAACTGTACAGTCCCATTTTCTACATTGGTTCTACATTATGTAGGCTGCAGAGGAAAAGGGTCGCTTGGCAGCATTCCTGCCATTGGTATTGAAGCAACCATAAACAGCAAAATTAATTTAACATAAAATTGTATACATGAGATAGATGCAAAAATAGAAATCTTATATGAAATCAGATTTCATCTGTCATCCTTATTCTCCAGTGCTTATTCACCCTTTTCTGAACTGAAGCTGCTCTGGAGAAATGAAGCTAAGCAGCTTCAGCATACAAAAAAGTGAAACAGTGAATACTCTTCAGAGTTCAAGAGTGCAACGATGTTACTAGGAGTCTGGAACATCCAGCCACCTGTGGCTTCTCAGTAAGAGTGTAAATAGTTTTTCTAAAAATGTAACATTTTAGACCATTTCTCTAGTACTACTACTAATTTGTAATATATACAGCATCCAAGTTCACCTTGAACAAGTAGTCTGTTGAAGTCTTCTGTAGTACATGAATTTATTGGCGATTTATGATATTTTTCTTAACACCAAGAAGAGATTAAATTTTGGTTTTATTACCTGCAATGGAAGAATGTTACTAAGTTTGGGTTTTTCACTATTGCTCCCACCACATTAAGTAATTATTTGTTTGCTGGGGGGGGGGAGGAAGGCACTCCACTCCACATAATAGGCAAGACAGACTTTCAGACCCTGGAATATACTATAAAATGAAGGTCTGGTTGAGATCTATACCCTCCCACACTCTCTCCTACACTGCTACCCTTTGTGCGCCCCTACGTGCTTGCCATCCTTCCCTCCACTCTACATTCATCTGCAGGCCTTTTGCATCTTACCTTTACACTTGCAGCAGTATAAGGACCCACCAGGTAGCAGCTAAAGAACCAGGGCTCAAACCTCTGGCTGAGCCACTTCCACCCCTACCACCCATGCAGGAGACACGGCCTGTCACCTGACTGGCTGTAATGGGTACACTGTATGACAGAAGGAAGATTGTAGGTGATAAACGGTAGCAAAGCAAAGTTCACATCTTCAAAATCAAGCAAACCAGCTGCTTCCCTGTAACCCACTCCTTCTCCCCTACCAAACACACTTTCTGTTGTCTGACCTGACATACCACCTGCTCAGGTCAGGTTGTAAGAAACTGGGCTGGAAAGCACAACAGCAAACAATACACTGGAAGTGCCCCATTGATTCAGCCTTCCAACATCTGCTGTGAAACACACAAGAGATGCCATTCTCCTTCTTTCCCCAAATGCAGCAGACTATGCAAGACTGTCATACCTTCTTTGGTTGAGTTTAGGAGGTACGAGGATGTGGTTACATCAATATCTAAGCTTACCTTCTTTAAGAGGAGTTTTTGGAGGAATGTTTTCCTTGCTATCATGCTGGAAGGCTTTGGAAGGATCAAAACGCCTAATGCCCTGAACTGCACATAGTTGCTCCTGAAGATCTCTGTTGGTTTGCTTTTCTTTTGCTAGCAATGCACGCAGTTTTGAGACATCCTAAAGAAAACATAATACTTGGAAGTTAGATTAAGAACAGGAGAAAAGCCTGCTTCATGATTTACTGAAGTAGCCCTTTTAACTAATGCTAAGCATATAACATACATACACAAAATTATTGGTGGCATTAAAAAACAAACCATACAGGTGTAGAGAAACCAGCAGCACTGTATAATTGCTGTATAACACCACTAAGCAGTATGGTAGCCTGAAACTTTCCGGTGCTGCTTTCAGCAGCTAGTTTACTAAGTCTAGAACCTCCAAAAGAGGTAAGAAAAACCAACCAAGCTAAAAGTAGGGGTGGTTATTTGCACTGGTGATCCCTCTATGTATCATATATTCAGCTGAAACTGAAACAGATTATCTTGGTGTTTCTGGAGGCTGGTGGTTTGTTCTAATCTAGCTCTTGCAGGGAATTTAAGAACCATAGAAAGCAAGTAGTTTGCAGGACTAGTCTATAAATATTTAGAGAAACAAACAAAGGAATCAAGCAAATGCATAACAGATTTCTAACTTTCCATTTCACTAACCTGCTTCAGGTGGGTATTGTCTTCCTTCAACTTCATAACATGCTTGATTTTCTGCTTCTGGTTCTGGTGGCCAAGTAGTTTAGCATATGCATCACTTAGTTTATTCAGTTCTTCTTGGGCTGCACCGTGCTCATTTAAGAGTGCATTCTTCTCTGCTTCAAATGCATCTAGCTGTTGCTGAAATATATATTGAATCTTTGAGAAATCTTTAAAATAGCTTGTTATTGAACTGAAATCTATAAAGAAAGATTGGTTTGGGAAGGGGAATAGCTGGCTCAAGGGACAGCACCTTAGGGAATGGTTGCAGGATAAATGCCTTAGAATGGGAAATAGCATGTTTACTGCTCAAGAATAGAACTTGATTCAACTGCACAAGTCTTAAGTCAAGGTATACTAATAAACACCTACTTCATAACACACCTGAAAAGGCTTAGTTTTGTTATATAAATCTTCATATAGATTACGCCAGGTCTTTATCTCTTCTTTTAAGCTAGAGGTCACATCTTCATTTATGGTTTTCCTAAAAAGCAAGAAGAGTTTCATTATGTTCATCATTAGCTTTCAGCACTTCTGTGCACTAAAACTTTGATGTGCTACAATATGCAGGTTTAGTTTGACAAAAGTCACCTTGATCTTTCCACTTCCAGTTTCCTTTTCAGATCTTCAGTTTGCTCTTCCAGTTCTTCCTGAAGTTTAGTCATTTGTGCAAGGCAAGACACTTTTGTTCTCTCTGTTTCTGCTTCTTTTAGTGCAAGCTTTGTCTGGACTTCTAAAAGCATCCTGAGGAAAATATCATCCATCCTTAATGAACCCTTACATTTATTTTATTTTTTACATTACTCTAAATCTGAAAACAAAAGTAACCATGATTGAAAAGCTGTTAGTAGAAGAACCGAAATAAAGGCTTGCACAAACAGTGCTATAAGAGAAGAACAGCAATACAGAAAGCAATCAAGTTCAAGATGTACAACATAAACTTCTCCTATGAGGAAGCAAGCAGTACTTTTGAAGCAAGGAAAGATCATATGTTTCTTATTTATGGCTGTTTAATGCCAGCAGCTTTTAGAGGAAGACACTTTAGTAGTTAGACTTTACATGCAGAAGTTTGCTCAAGCAGAAACGAGTCAAAACTATTCAGTGTGGATATACTCAAGGGTTCAAAAACTCTACACCTAAAAGCATTCCCTTCCCACTCCAAACTCAGCTGTTGGTTATATCACCTAGGTGGAGACTAAGAAATCCTTCCATGCCACACACAACCAGGAAATCAAACAGGAAATAACTCTTCAGTTGTTTTTCTTTTACCAGCTCTAATAGAAACTGGAAGCAATATTAAGCAGGTGGGAAGGAAAGAAAGAGCAACATCTTAAGCAGCACAGATGTTTTAAAATAAGCTGGGATAAGGAATAATTGTCCTTTGGACAATCTTAATAACTGGCTACGGGTGAACAAGACAGCAGGAACATTACAAAACTTTACAGAAGCATTTGATAAATCAGCAAAGACATAAGCATCGGGAAGATCATAAATGCCCAATTCAGTTTGGCCAAAGCAGCATTTTAATGCAGTTGAGCTAGTAATTTATCCACATGCAACAGTTGAAAACGTTAGAGCATAGTTGTTGATTTAAATCCAGCTTCAGCTTTAGGAGCTAGCTAGGAACTACATTAAAAGAAGTGGGGAAGGAAGTCTTCCAGCAGATACACAGTATTTTCCATAATGCAACTCATGTACAGGCAGTTACCACAGTTGCCTAATACAGGTGATGGTACACCAGGACCTTTTAAGACCAAACTCCCCCATTTCCTCAAATAGTCAGTTACTTGCCCACAGCAAGGGACTTTCTCATGTTCTGCACAGTGAGCTGGAAGGAGAACATACACCACTAAGCTGCTGTTACAGTCAGAGAAACACGTCCTCAGCTAGCGGCCTAAGACAATTTCTTGGGTGTTACTACTTATCAGCTGCACTGTGGTGCTTCATATTTGGCAGAGGGAGGACCTTTGTTTACCTCGCTGCAGTGTGGTAATTCACGGATGGTTAACTGGCACCTGCTTGTGAGCAGGATTTGAGGCGACACATCATTCAGAGTAGAGTGGCAAATGGCGAGCTCTGCATTAAGTATTTGTCTGCCCCTGTGGATCTTATTTGTGGAACAGTCACTGTGACTGATATTTCTGATAAAGACAATATTACAACATATTTCAGTTAAGTATTTTCCTATATGTTCCACATAAAGGAAAAAGTCAAAGCAATTGATTGAACAAACCAGTTTTCTAATGCATATATAAACTTAATGAATTTTGTTTGTCAATATTTTCAACCCTCTGCACTGGGAAAAGGAAGACACTTAAGCTTACACCAAATACTGATTTTATATGGTAGACCAGCATGTTACATTCTAGTTAAGAAGGCAAGCCTTAGCTGGCATTCTTTAGCTTAAGCAAAAGTTTGTCTGTCTAGTACCTTGCACATTCTTCTTTTGCTTTGGTCTTAGTGTATTCTGCTTCCTGAAGCAGCTGAAGATTATCTTGGCCTATTTTTTTTAGGTTGGCAACTTCATCTTGCAGAGAGGCATTCTCCAGTTTAAGACTGTGTATTTCTTCAGCTACTGTCTTCTTGTAGCTGGTATTACAATGCAAATAAGAAAAATCTTGTTATTTTAGGCAAAATACAGATTGACAAGTTCAGGCCTTAAAAGAGCAATACAAGCTCATGCTAACAAGAGTTTTTATAATCTGGAGATATGGCAGTGTCCAGGCACTGATAAATCCAAAGTTTTAAAAAAAAAAAAAAACAAAAAACAAAAAACCAAACCAACACCAAAAACCAAACAAACAACAAAAAAAACACCCAAGCAAAAACCCACACATTTCCATCAAGCCATAAGCAGTAACACTATGACAAATTCTGCGATACAGGTATTTTCACATTTTGGCAGGTATTTTATAACACAAAAGATCTACTATATCTGAACCTTATTTAAAACACCAGAAGACCTACTCTCTGCAGCTTGCATTGGCTAACATGCCAGTGGATCCTTCATGGGTGCATTGCATACTTAACAATAACAGTATCACTTTTTAAACACTTTCACAACCTGAATATCTGAGAGGAAAGATCTGCAAGAACTGTAGGAAAACAAATCTCGATTCTGTGCAAGTTTTGAGCCTAAACAAGAAGTGTTTTTGCAAGAGATTTTAGTGTTAAGAGAACACCATCACTAGTTACAGCTCTCATTGAGATTCAAGAGCACTTGAGTATTCTAATTGGTTACACTTTGGAAGAAGAAACAGTTTCCTGAACTAGATACTGAATACATCATCACACTTGACTAGTACTCAAAAGGCATAAATAAATTTCTTAATGCCATCAAATACTCCATCACAAAATCCTCTGCTCTGATACTGTACCAATGCTCATATATAGTGTTAAGTACCAAGGCACATGAATAAACAACATATTTCATTGTAATCTTAGAAATAATCCCCGTCCTAGATCTTAATGAAACTTAAATACCTTTCAAACTCAGCAACAGTCTTTCCAAGTTTACGCAATGTATTGCTATGCTCTTCTTGGATTTGCAGAACAGCATTACTGTGCATTTCATTGATTTGCTCCAACTCAGCATTCTTCCTGAAATAAAAATTCAGCATTCCACACTGCAGATAAGTATGTCTGAACACATTACCAAATGCTGTTATCAGTTACAGAAGGCTTGCAGTGGCAGCAATAAATTGTGACTAACCAGTAACTTCTCTGCCAGAACTTCTCAAGTATTAAAGCACGATCTTCATAACAGATTTAACTAAAGCATTTCCCCTTCCCCTTATTTTCCAAGATAGCTATAGAATAGATTGAACATCTAATAGTAGATTTTCAATATGTGAACGGAAGAAACAACTTGCTTGAAAATCTTTCCTAGTCATTGCCCTCTCCAGGTCAGAAACATCCAATACAACATGCATGTAGTTGGCCCTTCACAGCAGCATCACTTTACTACAGTACTGGCATTTCAAGCAAGTGTCAGCATGCTAATTAAATAGTTTTAAATTAAGACAATATAAAACTGATTCAAGTCATTTTTGATAGTGATTAGATCTAATCACTATCAATAATCAACAACCAGGAAGAAATAAGTTTAGTTCTGTTCAGGTCTCTTTAAAACCTGAATGAGGCTCAGAAGCTTTGTTTATACTACTGATTTAACATTTTTTTCTTTCAAAGATTTACAATCAGAAAACTTATTTCACAAACCCTTTCAACTTTACTTCCACCTGCGCAAGTTCAAGAGCTTGAGATTTGAGTTCTTGTTCCAATCGCTTCACCAACTTCTCAGCTTTCTTTTCCTTAGCATGTAATTTATTCAGCTCATTCATTGTATCATTCAGCTCCTCTTCAAGAAGATGTCTCTCACTTGTTACCTCATCTTGAAACTCTAGTAGCTTCTGGTGCATTGACGCAGATGACTCCTGTAAGCCAAAGTACCACAGATTTTAAAACTACCAGTACTTCTCTAGACATTAAAGGCTAATTTGCAGTGTTCAAACTTTAAAGCACAAGAATAAGGTCAAATCTACAGGAGGAACCATAACACCCATCATACCAGCTACGATTCTTAGATCTATTGGATAACACACAGTTTCTGCTGGCCAGCACCCACTTGTACATTCCACAGATTAGACCATTATTAATACAACAATCTCATGTGTAACCAAAATCAGAACCTTTAGTGCCAGCCATTGGGATTAGAGTCTATTTTTAGATTATTTGTCTAAAAATATGTCTAAATTTTCTAAAAATTTGTCTGTATTTACCTTCTCTTGCTGCAGCTGAGAGACCATCTCCTCATGTTTCTGAAGCAGTTTTTGGTGTTCTTGTTCTTCTAAGCCAATTTTTTTTTTCAGGTCTTCTATTTCAGCACTCATACTCAGGTATTTTCCTTTGGTCTCAGACAACTCTTTCTCTGCACAGAGGAATTATCAATATAACACAAATCCCCTTCTCTATATTCAAAGAGCTACAACTTCTATTCTTCATAGTACTTTGATTCTAGCTTTAAAGTTAAGCTAAGCAAGGGGAAAAAACAAAAACACCAAAACCACATCTTTAACCCATCTGGAAACTCCTCAAAATTGGCTGCAAGTACACCACTTTGAAAATTATTTTCAAACAGCAGGAATCTTTGGATCAAGCAATTTGCCTTCATCAGAACAGCAGTATGGCTGGGGGAAAAACAACTAAATGATTTCCCCAAAGCTTCTTCCACATTATACTGGCACATACAAGCCAACTGGTACACAGACAACTGACTACCAGTCTCAGGCTGCACAGTTGCTAGTTTGGGGGGAGAGGGGGGGAAAGAGGTGAAGAAGGATTCCTAGACACATTCCCAATACCTCAATGAACTTGCGCACAAGCTGCTAACAGTGAATTGAGACAGTATCATACTGCTTCTCAATGAAGAGTAAGGAACAAGTAATTTGTGTTCACCTTTCAGACTAAAGCCATTCCCACTATGTAAACAATTTTCATCCTATACCATCTACCTTAGTAACCCTCTATGGCAATACAAATTTAGACTTAACAGATGTCAGATTCAAGGTGGTTTCCATACTGTTAGAAATATGCCTAGCTGTTTTCAGCTGGAGCTCAGAGACATGACTTTTAACTCGGAACAAACCTGTCAATTGACTTTTTAGAACTAACCTATTTGAGGAACTTTAAGACGCGGGTAGTGATCCCCCATATGGGAACAGCATACAAGCACTAACAATTACCTTTTTCTTGTTGAAGCAATTGACACCTTTCATTAAGTTCTTTTATCAGTTTAAATGATTCTTCCTCTTTTGTTTTGAGAGTATCCCTCAGGAGCTCCATATCTTGGTCTTTCTTCATCAGCATCTCTTCCATCTGGGCAATATCTAGTTTGTATTTCTCAACTGTTTCTGCAACACTACTGTAGAAGAAAATTCAGGTATTGTTACCACTAAATTTTGTTTGTAAGCTTACACTTCAGCACAAAGGAAAAATGTTTAGGACTGTTGGTTTCCAACAGGAAAACTGCCTTCACCTACTTTCCCAGACACAAGTTTTTGCACATTAAGGCATGTTAATTAAAATTAATAGCAATTTATTTCAACATTGATGTTTTGTTTTAAAAGAAACATATACAGTCACACAAATAATATATAAAGGTTTGATAAAAACAGAATTAGTCACTATAATTGATTTATAGATGACTGCTACGTACAGGTTTTTTTTACAAAGCTGAGTTCTCACAGAAAATCATACACATTAATAAACCAGATTTTACAAGAATAAGCAGGATATTAAGATATGTAGCCAGTTAATGAGGTATCTCAATGAGTAAAGTGACAGTGGGGGTGCGCAAAGAGTGAACTAGTTAAAATTAAATACTGTTGTATTTTCACCATGTTCTGAGCTAGGGACACATTACTGTGAAGACTGGTTAGAGTTTCAATAAGTTACAAAACACCAGATTAATAATTTTTAGAATCAGACTGATGCTCATACATACATAATTCATCACAGCTCTTAAAGACAAGTTGGAGTCTTGGAATTGGAAAGTTCACTGGAAGCCAAGATTGTGTGGTTTTTTGCCCTACTGTACATTGTTTTACAAGTGAGGGCTAAAAGACATTACTGACAGTACCTTAGAGAAAAAGGATTTAGCTTGATTTATGTATAAGTAACTCAGGCTAAAAACATGATTTCAGGACCCTGATACAAAGCTCTTCCAATAGTATTGCTTAGCCCGTAAAAGCACAGAGACATTTAGACAGATAATTAAAATAATATCCTATGACTCCTTTCCATTGTGTGGAAAAATACCTGATTTCTTTTCCCCCTCTATTTTAATACTGTTAAACAGAATTGTTGCCAAGGTACTATTTCACCAGTCATAAATGAGGCTTAGTTTTACTGGCTTTTAACTCACCCAGTCCAACTCAAGAACAATTTGTTGTTACCTGAGCTCTGTGATATATTCCAGGAGTTTTTCAGTGTCAGACTTTTCTTCAACTTTCTCTCTCTCAGTAGCAGACCTAAACCCAGGAAGTTTTCATGATGGATGTATTTAAACAAATTCAGAGCTACTTGTAAGCTATTTGTTTACAGATAAACAAGTAGAAATAAACAATTGAATCACGACTTAGGAGTAGTAGTAAAGATGCTGAGCCATATTCTGCCACAAGCAAGTATGCTAGAACAGCTGCATTAGCTAGACAAATTAACATTTCCTCCCTTTCTGAATTGCATTACCTGCATTACCTTTGTGTATTTTAACTCTAACATAAATATAGAAATTCACTTGTATTTGAGCACTTGGATGTTAAGTAAATGCAGAAAGCTTAAGAAGGATGCTGCAGTGCAAAATTGACATAATATACCTTATAAGTTCATCCTCCTTAGATTACCATCCTCAGAAATAGCCTATATGGTAGTGCACTGTTCCTATGCAGCAAATGACATTATTTGGGCAGAATAGAAAGCATTGATTTGGAACTCTCTCTTCTGCTTCTTTCTACAGCTGCTTAAGCCAAAACACTTGGCAGCTGCCTTTCTTCAGAGAATGTGGCTGCTATGAAGCAACTTTGAAGGCACCACAACAACTCTTCAATACACTTAGCTGGAGAACACACACGTCCATCAAATTTGTGTCAAATGCCTGGCTACTGAATTAGGATCTCAAATCCTGGCCCAACACTTTTTCATTCTTGCTTATTCCTAACTTACTAGTCTAACGGGCCAGACACTGAAGTATCCAATCGACATGAATGTCTTGGTCCAAGATGAACAACAATTCTTTTCTCAAGACACATCTTCCCTCCCCACTCCATACCAATGAAAACTCTACCCACACCATGCTGGAAGACAAAGGGTTGAGATGATACATTTTTTTGGAAAAAGGTTAGATACACTAGAGGAACAATATTTTGTATGTTCATTTTATAAGAACACAGCAGTTCCTAAAACTTCATTCCATCAAATTTATTCCAGGTTACAAGTGCTAATTATTTATGTTCCTTCTTAGTAGGGAGACCACCAGTATTTTCCCTAAACTACGTGCCTACCATAAGGTGTAAGCATGTAAGCACAGCTAGATGATATAATACCATCTAAGACAATTCCCTTCCTTACTACTTACAGTTTTTCTTCTAACTGTGCTACTTTTCCTTCTGAATGCTTTAGATTCCTTTGCACTTCCTGCAACTTCACTTCCATGTCTTCCTGCTTTGCAAATGCAATCTTAAAAAAAAAAAAACAGACAAATATTACCACCAAAATGAGATTTAGTAAAAAAAAGAAATCCATTGTCTAAGAGACAGTGGTAAACTGAAATTAATTTGTAACTACAATTTAACAATAGTGCTTACTACTACACTAAATGTGATTCCAAGTACCCCTCTGTAAATATATTAGCCATTTCTTAAAACCACCACCACAACCCAAAAACTGCAAACATGCAGAAGAGTTTCAAACTATACCTAGGACCACTAGTTTTCAAAGAAATTAAGTCTGACCAACAGATTGATATTGTAACAGAGGTATTTCTAGGCTTCCTTACTTTAACTCAGATTTACTCTGCGCATCAACAGCAAAATCAAGACCATTCGTTGTTTGATCTTTCTTTCTCTATTTTCACTCTACAGAAAGAAGAAACTACTGAGTTGAGGACAGAAAAAACACACGATCTGCAGTTCTGTGGTAAGCCCTTCATTGTCCCTGAACAGCTCAGAATTACTATCCTGTGCAGTGCAAGTGGTCATACCTTTTCCTTAGCATCCCTCTTGTTTCTGAGCTTCATTAACTCCATGCATAGGCTGCTCATTTTCTTCTGCATGCCATCTTCAGACAGCTTATTAGAGAGGAATATAAAACCACTAAGCATAACTCCTTCATATGAATTACTCTTCACACTCTTTAAAAGCGTCCCCCTCCCACCCACAACACTTATCTCTACCCATCCTTGAGATGGATGTTAGCAGGTCCCGCTCTCTCTTTAGACAGAAGCGCACAAGATCACAAACCAAACATGCTCTATCCCTGTGCCAGTGAAGGGGCACAGGGAACAAGAAAACAGATGCTGATCAGCAGCTAGAGTTTGTTCTTGCCCAGGGAGCTTAACAACAGCAAAGGAAAAGCAGACGCACTTATTTGTCTGAATACCTTTGACTTGAGAAGTTCATTGGTTCTCGTTAGTTCCAGAAGCTGTTTTTTTAGGCATGCAACATTTGCCAAAAGAGATGTTTTCTCCTGAACTGCAGCACTCAGCTTTGCTTCAATCTTAACAAAATCCTCATCCAGAGCCTGAAGTTTTTTATCTTGCTCTCCACGCTCTCTCACTAATGCACGAATCTAAAACAAAAGAGGTATTTTCTTTCTCTCCTATTATTCTTCTTAAATAACATCATTAATTTATACCTGTGGTTTTCTTGGAGAGGCTAAGTATCCAAACTGTATTAACCTTCATTGACAATACATATCTTCAACTTTGTCATTCACAGGAAAGGAGGTAACAGAATCACCACAATTCTCTCTTATGACACACCACAGATTTACAGTCCTAGCATTTCATCTGACTTATTTTATGCTATTGAGCCACTACAACATGTTAAAGTTAGAACAGTCTTAGCTTCAACTTGCAACAGAAGCCAACTCTCTCTCCTTTTTGGCTGTGGAACAAAAAAACAGAACGTGGCATTTGAGACACGAGGCAGAGATTAGTACACAGAAGTGTACTGATAAGGAAAAGCTAGCTAGCCTCTTAAACTTTAAAATTATGTCAATTACTAAGCAAAAATCTCAGCAAACAGTTGCTAAATAAAACAGAACCTTTTTGAGGTAGAGAACATAGGACTTGGTTCTTTTTTTTTTAAAAAGAACCAAAAAGACTGGCTGCATAGCTGCTCACAATCAACAGGAATTAATGTAACTCCATTAACAAACACAGTGCTTTCTACATACCATAACATTTGATAATCGCTGTTCTGCACAGAGCTGTTTGCAAACTACTTGTATGCTATGTTATGCAAAGGAGGCTAATTTTACCAGCTTGTTAGTTTTTATTACAGTAAGCGGGAAAAACATTACAGGATTGCACTCGCATAATGTGTTCATACCTCCTTCTCCAGTGTCTTCTGTTTCTTTTTCTCTTTCATAAGGATAAGATCTTTTTTAGGCTTCAGAGTCCCATGAGCTGGCTTTTGAAAACAGATGTATTAAAAAATTTAAACTGATCTCTAGCTGCATACTAGTTTAACAACACAGTTAAATATAGGAGTGGATGCCTTAATCTAGACAATACATTAAAGATACACACACACAAAATAAAGAGCAAACATCTCTCTCCCACACATAGGGCAGACAAGTATCAGGCTAGGGTGGGTTTTACTATTGTACGTTCTCATAAGCATTACTCTGAACGGACAGATCATAACCACTGTGACAGGAAAGAGATTAAGAAAGTTTGAGATAACAGCAACCCCTAAACTCCATAAAAACCACTTTAATCTCTTAACCACAGGTTGGTTTGCAGAATTTCATCCTACATCATGAGTACTAGTAAACAAAACTAGTAAGTCAGAATTATCATTTTTCAACTTGTTAAGCTATACATCTTCAAATCCACATCCTCACACATTGCAATGAGAACCTGTTTATACAGTATCATCCCCTCTTTGTTTCTTTTACCACTAGGTTTCTACTCCGCCCTGTCCACCTGCCCTGTATGAAAACAGAAACAGGGTGGTCTTAAAAAGAAGCAGACACAGCGTATTTACATGGTGAGCAAGAGGCAAAAACCCCAGCATTGTAACACCAAAGATTACAAGCCACTCTGTAGTCCCAGGTAATCATCATGCAATTCCCAAAGACGCTGCAATTTCATTTTTCCTTCTTAGTTACTAAGGAATACAGGCATAATAGTGTGTTTCATGGTTTGCTCAGGTAGGTTAATAGTAACTGTGTAAAGGGGCAACATGATTTAACTAGTCACAGTGAGGTTTAGCTGGAATTTAAGTGCTACAGACACTCCAAGAGTCTTACTGTTGATCCGAGAGATGCGAGTCTCCTTCCAGTTACAGGGGTCGGTGCACTCTTCTCACTGTTCAGATCTACCTCACCTGCAGAAGGATGCAGAAAAGAATGGTGAAGGAAGAGGGCGTGCATGCACACAGTGAGGGAAATTTAACCAAACTAGACAAGGTTAATTAACTTTCTATACAAAAGACAGAAAGCCACCTCATTATTAAGACTAGCCACTTCACCACCTAATGCCAGCTGTTTTCTTACTGCCAACAAGCAGCCCAATATTAGTCATCTGGGCACTTGGCAGAGTTTAGAAAGAGACGACCCGATGACAGCCAGTTTTGAGAATTCAGCTTCTGCCAAGTTTCCCCCCCACCTTCCAGATCCATGCTGTCAGTTTTCAACTGAGGGATGCTTTATATCTGAAAAACTCATCGAAGTATCACTAAAACCAAGGTTAAGGCAGTAGTTAAATCATTTATTTCACCTCCAGAGGTCCCCCTAATTAACAGAAGTCATATAAAACTATTTTTGGAAGATTCAGTTAGATGTGTTTTTACAGTTGCTGTCCTCTTGAGCTAGAAGGTAGGCAGTCAGTCCCTTCAACATAAAACAATTTCTAAACATGAACAGAGCGGTAATAGCATGTAAGCACTAACAACTGTAGCATTCAAAGATATTATACCATTGTGTTCTGTGCAACTTCTATGACTACTTACCCTTCTGTTTCCTAACCCGTTGACATGTTTCAGAGAACAGAGAACTTTTCAGTGCACCAGAAGATTTAACATCATAGGATCCTTGCAGTGGGGTACAAACTAGAAATGAGATTTTCAGAACAGCAGAGAACTATTAAGGTAAATGATAGGGTTTTCAACTTCAATGAGTTGAGGCTTGTAACACATTTAAGTTAAATCCGCTTAAAAAAAGAAAAAAACCCAACCAACAACTGGAGTCTCAGTTCTCCTCATCCTCCCCATAAACATAAAAATATACAGCACACATGGTAGGGGAAAGGGTTGGTTTATTACACATTAATAAAATTAGAAACTGTGATTTACATATACAATATTGCAAGACATCTTACAAGTGATAGCAGTGCATTAACTTCCATAAAGAGAAAACGCAAATGGTGGGAGAATCTTAATGGCAATTGGTGAAAAAGGCAGCCTAAAGCGTTAAAGGAAAAAAAGCAAACTTAACTGTTTGTTTTTTTTAAACATCTTCCAGTTTAGAAGACACTACTTAGACATCGTTGAATGCCAAACTTTTCCTCCAAAGAACTAAGTTACTTAAACTTTCATAAAAAAACCCAAACCCTAAAAGTTATTTTAAAAATTAAACATTTTTAAGGGAAACAGCAGACAGAAACAATATGGCTACAAATTCTTCATGCAATTATCGTTATAGTCAGGTGGTCTTAGGCCCAGTAAACGCTTACCTACTTGCTTCAGCTTTCTGCAAATGAGAGCAGCTTCATTTAATATGAGAACAGGCAACGGTAGCAGAGAGGCATTCAGCTACAGCCAAAAACTCATTGTGAGAAACTTTTGCATTAGAAAATGCTCTCAGTAGCAGTACTTCAGTCGTGACTAGTTCTGTAGGTTTCTCTTGTAGTTTTGTATCACGGTATCAGAAGGCTAGCAAATCCTGGTTTGTCACTGTCTTATTTACTACGTACATATATATGTACGTTCGCTGCTGTATTTAGTAGCCCTTTACCTACGACCAGGATTCGACCCGTAGTCGGAATTTTTTTTCCTCAGAAGGAGACTCCTACAAGGGCTTAGACAAGCGGCCCTCAGACACACCGTTACAGACAGCCCCCCTCGCAGGGGGAGCAGAGGCAGAAGGACTGGGACACGCGGAGGCAACCGCAGCCGGTGCCCCTTCCCCCTGGCACTACCACGAAGGGCCCGGGGTCCCCCCCCCCGCCCCCGGAGGAGCGCCGCGCACGTACCGGAGCTCTCGTTGAAGCGCCGGAGCGGCGCTCTGGCGAAGGCCATGGCAGCGGACGGAGCCCGGCGCGGCGCGGCGCGGAGGGGAGCGGCCCTCTCGGCGTTCAAAGGGACCAACGGCCACCACCGCGCGCCCCGGCCAGCCAATCACCTCCTCCCGTTCGAGGCTGGCTCAGCCAGTCAGCGCCGCTAGCACGGAGCACGCGCACCGCGGCTCCGGCGAGATGCCGGGGGGTGGGAGGATGGCGGCGGCGGGGCTGCGCGCATGCGCGGGGCGGGCCGGGCCGCGAGGTGCGGGGTCGCCGTCTCCCATGTCGGCTCCGTTCGAGGAGCGGAGCGGGGTGGTGCCCTGCGGGACGCCCTGGGGCCGCTGGTATCAGACCCTGGAGGAGGTGTTCATCGAGGTGCAGGTGCCGCCGGGCACCCGGGCTAAGGACGTGCGCTGCAGCCTGCAGAGCCGGCACATCGCCCTCTCCGTGCGGGGCCAGGAGGTGCTGCAGGTAGCGGGGCGGCCCCGGGGGGCGCCGCGCCGTGAGGGGGCCGGGGGCGGCGGCGGGCGGGGGGCCGCGCCGTGAGGGGGCCGGGGCCGGGGCCGGGGCCGGGGCCGGGACCGGGCGGCCCTGGGGGGGCCGCGCCGTGAGGGGGCCGGGGGCGGCGGGGGGCGGCCGGCGCGGGGGGCCGCGGGCCGCAGGGAGCCCCGCTGCGTCCCGAGGAGATTGGAATGCCCCTCCGCCGTGTTGCGCTCTTTCTCCTTCTAATGGAAATATCTGGATTTTGCTAAATTAAACGTGAAACTTGCCCGAAACGGTTCTGTCGAACTGCACGATCTTTAAAAGACGATGGGAAAAATAGAGGCGACACGTTCACGTGGATTTGCATTCCTCTTTTGCAGTGACCTGGGCGGTGTTGAATGCATGGCTTCACTCACCGCTGAAAGCCAAAAAAACCAGATCAAAAGCAGATTTACTTTCACATTGGTAACAAACAATTCTTCGTAGCGTAACATGTATACATTGTGCCATAGCTGTACGTTACCCTTGGCAGAGACACTGGCGTTTTCGTGGCAAGTCTGTTAAAAATGGCATTACCCTCTGAGAAACACAAGCCCTTTCAGTGAATTGATGCAGTGAAACAGAGACAGTTATTTTTACTGTATTAAATGCTTCATTTAGAAAAAAAAAGTAAGTTGTGTTACAAAAAGTCATTCTTTGATAGTCTATGTGCAAGTCTGTACTTGGAGGGCCAGATCACCCTATTCATTTTCAGTAGAAAACAAGACGGTAAATTGGGAGTAAAACTTCACAAGTCAATATGAACTGGATACTGAACAGGTTTTCCTGGTTTGTAATATTGTACATGTCTTTTGCAGGGTAAACTTTTTGACTCCACAATAACTGATGAAGGAACATGGACGTTAGGTAATAACCTACATCTGAAATGACATTATGAGGGCAGTAGCACGTCTCAAAGTATGCTGCAGAAGAGTTTACCTCCTCCTTTTAATGGGAAGGATTACTTGCTTCCCTGTACGTAGCTTTGTAAAAAAGACAATCATTATTGCCAGATTAAGGAACTGAGGTAGTACAAAAGCCCTAGAGATTAAAGTTAACGGAAAAAATGCTGTGTCTTGGAAGGTAGTAGTCAATGGATTACAAACACTTCCATATAGCGAGAAGTTTTTTGCACACCCTTGTTAAAGCTAGACAGTTATGGTACAGTTACGTGGTCTGTGCCATATTGTTGCTTTTGTTTTTTCTCCTCTTATGCATTATTTTTGGGGGATAGGTGACGTCATAACATTATATTTTTGGGATGTGTGACAAAACCTACAGTCCCAGAGAATCAAAAGTCAATCTAAAAATCACGCTGAGATACCTACAGATAATGAGCAAAAAAAGCTTCTCTGATCATTACATCATAAATATTGTAAAGTGTTGAGAATATTTTGGGTTTTGGCAATCATATTTGTGGACAGTGCCTCTCACTTAATGTTTTCCTATGATGGATTTTGGTTTCCATTCAATATTTATTCTAAATATTGATTAATAATTTAGTAACTTAAACATGAAAACTAGAAGTGTAAACAAACATTGTGAAGTGAAGCCTACTCTTTTCCAGTATGCTAATAATCTTCAAAATGCACTTTATGATGCTGTATTTATTCAATTAAGTAGAACTAAAAATCCTACATATTAACTTTGAAAGGTACTTCCAATATATTGTCTATAGGCATACTGTCTGTGTTTAAATAAATTGATTGTACCTTCATATGTTGCTAAAACTTAATGCTGGCTTTTGTTGGTAATAACTCCCTTGAAAGCCTTACCTCAAATCCTTCATTATTGCCTTAGCTGAGATGTATATATTAATAGATTAAACCTTTTCTCTGTTGTGAACCTCTCTAAAAGGTTAGTTTATGTTTGTAGTAGAAGTACTTATGAACTGTGTTTTAATCCCTGAAAACAGCTTCAGCATTTTACAGGCCAGAAAGGGGAGAGGTGGCTGTATAGGCTATCTTTGCTTCAGCCCTTCTGCTTTTTGTTAATGTTTGTTTATTTATCAATAACCCTGTTGGCACTGGCATTAAGAATTTAAATTACTTTGCCAAAAAAATGCTTGTTAAGGGTGAATTCACCAAAACAACAAAAAAAGACTAGCAGATAGGACTGAGTTTCATGGTTGTTTTATGTGTCTGTTTTCATTCAACAGAAGACAGGAAGCTGATACGAATTGTTCTAATGAAGACAAATCGAGATGCTGGAAATTGTTGGACGTCTCTGTTAGAAGATGAATATGCTGCTGATCCTTGGGTGCAGGACCAGATGCAGAGGAAACTTACACTGGAGCGATTCCAAAGAGAGGCAAGTTAAAGGACCATAATTATTCCTTGTATTTTGTGTTTGCACACAGAGGTTATGGCCATGAAAGCTGAGCAAAATTGTTCTGCTGTCCAGTGCCATGGAAACATACGCTGTAGTTCAATATGTATAGAACGCTTATGAGGCTTTATCAGTGTTACTTTCAAGAGGTTATTCTGTCTGTAGTCTGTCTGAAGGTTTTGTAAAAATTTAAGATGAGTTGGGGGGGGGTATTGCTGTTTTAGGGTTTGTTGCATATTACTAACAACTTTTCACTTAAATTAGGCTACACACAATTTCTGTTATTATCTGGAATTATGACATACCCATATTTACAACAAAACTCTAACATCAAGTTCTATTGAATATGTTTTGTTTATAATATCAGATGATGTAGAGTAGTTGGCTGGAAAATATTTTCCTTGCCCTTTTAATAAAGTTGCTTAAATTGTTTTGGTACACCTTTAGCACACAACTATTTCTATGGATGTCTGCAGAGTTGTAGAATTACAGCTTAACAGCTGAATCAGCATACTACATACTGCAACAAAGAACATCATTATTATGAAACTTGTTATCCAGCATGGCAGGTACTTGTATTTTCAAATAGTGATTTGAAGGGACACCAGAAGCCAGAAATTGTTCTTAAACTTTCCTTATTATTTCTTTAGTGGGAGATCTAACTGCTTGCCAAATTGAGAAGAGCATTACAAAATCACTTCAGCAGTAGGCAACCAAACTATGACAATTCAAGGGTTATTTGTTGATGCATTTTCCAAGAATTCCAGTGCCATGACAAATGGATGACAAGTTGAACATTACAGGTCCTTGTTACATTGGCAGAATATTAACAGAAACAGTTTTGGACTTTTCGTTTGTTGTTTGTTTGTTTTTAAACATTTTTATTACGAATAATCTATCTATTAAACTTTTCTCTTACCTCCATCAGAACCCTGGATTTGACTTCAGCGGGGCAGAAATTTCTGGAAACTACAGCAAAGGAGGACCAGACTTTTCTAGTCTTGAAAAGTAAACTGTTTTTATATGTGTTCCTTGAGAGGAATTGCACATTACACTCAAAGTCTGGAATCATGTAACCGGTGAAGACTTCAGTGATCTCTTCAACGGATTGTCATCGAAGAATTACTTCAGTGAAGAGAAAGAAGATCTCTTCCAGTAGAATGAAGACAAAGTGTTACCAGCTGATTTATAAGCTGCGATAACTTTCTAATACTAGGGGACAAACTATAGAGAAAGGTGTACACAAAAAAACTAACATCTTTAAGCAGAATGTTGGGTTTGTTTCGGTTTTTTTAGAAACACCATAGTAAACTAGTCAGTTACAAATATTCCACTTGTCTTTATGCAAAAGCGTCTTATTCACCATTGAAGAACAGAAGTTATAAGCAAGATACTTAATATTTTCTCTTAACTGGTAACAGGAAGGATATTAGGATGGCTACAGTTACAATTTCCCTCTGTAGCAGCCCTCTGAGAGCTCATAAATATCCTTCTAAAAAAGTGATTTAAAAAAAGAAACTACTGCATCTTGCCTCAAATAAGGTTTTGCAATCCACTGTGCTGTCAAATATAGCACTAATGATTAATGCTTGCTACGAGGTAAACCATACTAGAAAACTGAAAGGTCAGGTGAAAGTCTGGATATAAATAATTTTATGTGTTAATGTAATACAGCCTTTCAGTGTACATATTTAAGATTTTGAAAGTAAGAGAATATAATGACTTTTGAAAGGAATGGGAAGTCCATAAGTAGGAAATGGTATGTTGCATCTATTCATTACCAACATATAGCACAAGTTGTTGATAGTGCATCTACGAAGCTGTGGATTTTTGTAGATACAGTTTTCCATTTAATAGCCACATTTTAAACTTAGCTATTGCATGATATAATATTTTGCATGTGCTAATTATGTATCAGGAATTTTCTATTCCTTGTTAAGGATGCAGCTGAGAAGCACTCCAACCACAGTATTATACAGGATGAAGCCTGTGTCAAACAGACTAACAGTAAGAAAACATGATTGCCAAATCCTATTGTATTCTGAACACTGAAACTACTGCCTAGACTTAAGTCCTAAGCAGAAGTCTCACTGGAGATAAATTGCCATTAGCTGTCCATCAAACTGCTGAACCTTATTTCTAAAATTGTATCATTATTTCAGTTAACATATGGCAAGAATAAAGCAATAGTTGAGGAAGAATGCTTTCACTGTAATTATAGCCACTGCTTTCTTGTTGTGCAAGCAAGCAGTAATACTCCTGAAATAATCAATCAAGTGTGCTCTTCCTACCCACGTCATCTTTACAGAATGTAAAGTAAGTCCATACACTGTGCTTGGGTTTTAGAGAATTTGCCTTACTATACAAAGGAAAGTAGTGTGGTATCAAATGCTGATTTATAGCTATGAAGTTTTGTGTCTTTACCATGATCCTAGAAGGTGGATGGTATTGTTAAGAAATGAACGAGACTGCTGCAAAAGTAACTGAAGACAGAGGGAAGACAGAAAACAGTTAATGTTGCATCAGAATGCTGAAGTACTATCCAGTGAAAGTATTTTTTGTTACAGCAGTTGGTTTGCACAGGACAGTTTTATATGTCTTTTGCTTATAGCAGAAGTTTAGAATGGCATCTGACACTTTGGTGCATGAATTTACATTTACTATATGCACTTTCAAAGCTAAACTTTATTCACATACTTTTTGCTTTATGAAGTAGCACGAGAGTTATCCTACAGCGAAGTCCAACGATGTGAAGGAAAGAGGACAACTGTGATGTATTCGGCATCACGGCCCTGAATTATTTTAAGAGGAAAGGTTTGAACTACTTGGCTAGCTAATTCTATCATCCACTCTAAGTTACAGACCTCCAATTTTTGAAGAATCTAGATGAAAATAAAAAGATATTGATGCTATGAGTTTCCTTAATTAGTATCTATTCAGTTCTTAGTCTGTATTTCAACAAATGGTGGTCTGTGTTCCATCTCACAGCAGTCTCACTGGGATTCAATCCCTTGCTTCTTAGACAGTAACAACTATTTGACAGATGCATAAATTGGGGTATGTGATATAGTATCGAGAGCAACCCACTCGATAGGAAATAATCCTCTGCACTTATTCAGAGTGCTAACTCTGCTATGTAAATGAGTGGAGGACAGTCTGCTGGCATTTTTGCATGCATCTGGTTCAAGATCAGCTCAGAGTGATGCCACAGCATTGAAATGTATAGTTAAACTTATACCTAGTCAAACTGGGATGCTCAGTTTAGTGCAAAATCTCAAATTTTAGGATTAGAAATCTGAGTGGCAGATTTTCTTAAACAAGCATAATCCATGTATTTACTGCAATGTATACAAATAGGTGATATGTACTGTTAGATAAATAATGGAAGAGGGCTGAAGTCAAATTTGAACAGTCTAAGTTACTTAAGTCAGTCTTTTCAATCTTGACACTTTTGCATCTCAAAGGATTTAGAGTAACAGTGGGTAAAGTTGAAATAATTTTAATCAAGCACCTTCTGTTGGTTTCCTGTTGATTCTCTAGTCTTTCCCATACAGCCTCAACCTCTTAAGAAAAAAAAAAAGAAAAAATCTCCATAATCTCTCACCTCCTGCCTGGAAGTTTTCCAGGTACTGTTCTGATGTAAGTCACTTGATAGGCTTCCTACTAAGATGTTTTATAACAAACAGGAAAAAAGTTACTCAGTTAAGCACATTTCAATGTTTAATTGAAAGGTATATATCTTGAGACATGACAACTAGAATTGCACATTAAATCTTCTCCATCTCTCCTAGTAGGCTGACCACACCTTTGTCCAAATCATTTGTATGCTTTTCCCAGGCCAGCACAATGCAGATAGATAGCACTGGCAGATGCAAAACCCAATTACATGTTTTGCGGTGCAATCACTCCCATGAGTTCATGAAAAGGCTTGATTTGTCCCATATAGAGCTTTGGTACAAAGTCTTCTGTGAAAGGTTTAACTAGTTTGAGATATGCAAAGAGTGGTTTCCCCCTCAGCTATTACCCTAAAGGAGAATGGGTTGGTTGGCTAACATCTAAGCCCACACTATATTCAGAACATTCTGATCTCTTCTTCTCCACTGAGTCGGTTCATATGGCAATCAGTTATTAACAGCCTATTGCTAACAGCCTCTGCTCCACAGTGACGCAGAATTGAAGAGGTCATTAGCAACATTCCCCCCAACACCTCTATTCAGCTTACATACAATAACACATTCTTATTATTCACTTCCTTATTAGCACCAGAAGCATGATATGCCTCAAGTACTGATCTGGTCTTCAGAAAAAACAGTTGTATTTTACAAAGCTTACCATTAAAGAGATCAGAGTTGAAGCACTCTTCAGTGTTTCTCAACTAGATTGCTCCTACATACAGGGCAAGATGGGACATTAGCCCTGCTCCTACTGTGCCTGTAAAAATGCACCTGTTCATAATCAACATTTACCTCTTGTACAGTGAAACTTTGGAAAACTGATGTCAGATTTGGGGCAGGTGACCCAGTACTTTCCCTCAGCCCTTATTAGGTATCATGAGGTTTTTACACTCTATGAAATAATTCGTAAATCTCAGTAAACTACACCTCCTACAAAATACTGAAGTTACTGCCTACCTTTTATAAGGCAATCAAATAAGGTTTCTCTTTCCTCCTGCTCTAGCGACTTGACGTGTTCAGTGGGTATCACATCGCCTACTTTTTAATGTTTCTGTGGTAGAAGGCCAGTGCCCTGCCCAGCAGGAACATGCAGACATGTGACACTGCCCAAACAGCCCGTCAGGTGGACTGACAGACATTTGCTATTGTCGTCAGTATTGAGCGGGATTAGTCTTTAGTTTGATTGAGACACTGGAGCACTGTGCTACTGCACATGATGTTTTCCTAGTGTCACGTAATCTTTGGAAAGTGAACCATTTTTTAAAAATTAAATATATAATTCACCTGCAGTTACAGTAAACCAAGGTTAGACTATACAAGCTGCTCTACAAACTATAAGGTGTTAAAATTCCTTGTATCAGTATTGTGGTATTTCACCGAACAGTAAACAGTCTAACAAACAAGACTGAAAACTGACACTGAATATTGTTGTAATCATCATGAAAAGAACATATTTGCTGGAATGATCTTTAGTCTGAAATGTTACATATTCTTTCCATGAGTTGAGTTCTTCATTATTAAGATCATGTTTCAGACTTTGTTTCTCAGATATTCATGTGTCTGTTAACAAGGTCACAGGATGGTTCTCTCCTCATTTTATTGTACTCCTGTAAAACAAAAATAAAAATAACAGTCAACTGAAGGGCTTTCTACAAGAGCCAAACAAAGCATCAGACTTTAATATAGCAAGACGAACAGCAAGACAGCTGTTACAGAAAATATGTAGCTTTTGGACTTAAAGTCTAGATAAGGAAGTAGTTCACAATTTCTACAGAGTAAAACAACAGTAATACGAGTAACTGAATTACCGTTTTTAGACTTTACTAAACAGACAGTTATACAGTTCTACTTGTATAAAGCTGTCTTCCTTTTAAGTGGTTTAAGTGAACGATTACAAGAAACTCATTCTAATAGGCTGTTTTCTCTTAGCCAATTCTTTTTAGGATAGGAGCAAGCCAAGTTTTTTCTCTAACTTTTTCCCAGTTTTACTCCACATTTTAGTTTGAATGAGGTCCCAATGTTTGTAGAACACACATCTGCTCCCACAGCACACCAGAGGATCAGCTTTCTCCAACATTCATATATTAGGTTGCCACTTCTTTAGGTACAGCACTGGCTCAAGCATGAACACGAGAATAGACCAGCCTCTATGACAGGCCTACTATGTTTATGGTACATGTCTTCAAGAGGTTACCTATACAGAATAAGAAACTTTGAAGTAGTTAACAGCTAATTACTTCTACATTATCAGAAGTTGATTTTTCAAGGAGTTACCTATTATGAGCTGGTCTCTGGAATTGTAGGAAGATGTGTTATTCTGTAGTAGCTATGTTTAAGCTGCCGTGCTGTGCGTCCAGACACAATCCATTTTAATTTCTGGACATTTGGTTTGGAACACTTGCTCGAGGAATATTCTGTAAGGCACTTTAACACCAGTTCCTTCCAGAAGGTCAAATCTCTGTTGTTTATCTAAATAGCAAGACAGAATCTCTTATGTTAATAACTCATTAAATCCTTATTTCATTGGGTTTGCATGGCAAGGTTTTGGTAGCTGGGGGGGGCTACAGGGGTGGCTTCTATGAGAAGCTGCTAGAAGCTTCCCCTACGTCCGACAGCCAATGCCAGCCGGCTCTAAGACAGACCTGCCACTGGCCGAAGCCGAGCCCATCAGCGGCAGTGGTAGCACCTCTGGGATAACAGATTTAAGAAGGGGCAAAAAAGACCCTGCGCAACGGCAACTGCAGCCAGAGGAGTGAGAACATGTAAGAGAAATAACTCTGCAGACCCCCAGGTCAGTGAAGAAGGATGGGGAGGAGATGCTCCAGGCGCCGGAGCAGAGATTCCCCTGCAGCCCATGGTGAAGACCACGGTGAGGCAGGCTGTCCCCCTGCAGCCCAGGGAGGTCCACGGTGGAGCAGATCTCCACCTGCAGCCCGGGGAGGACCCCACGCCGGAGCAGGTGGGTGCCTGAAGGAGCCTGTGACCCCGTGGGAAGCCCGCGCTGGAGCAGGCTCCTGGCAGGACCTGTGACCCCATGGGAGACCCACACTGGAGCAGTCTGTTCCTGAAGGACTGCAGCCCGTGGAAGGGACCCACACTGGAGCAGTTCATGGAGAACTGTCTCCCGTGGGAGGGACCCAGGTTGGAGAAGTTCATGGAGGACTGTCTCCCTTGGGAGGGACCCCAAGCTGGAGCAGAGGAAGAGTGTGAGGAGTCCCCTCCCTGAAGAGGAAGGAGCAGCAGAGACAACGTGTGGTGAATTGACTGTAACCCCCATTCCCCGTCCCACTGTGCTGCTGGGGGGTTGGAGTTAGAAAAAATTGGGAGTGAAGTTGAGCCCAGGAAGAAGGGAGGGGTGGGGGAAAGGTGTTTTAAGATTTAGTTTTTATTTCTCATTACCCTACTCTGGACTGATTGGTAATAAATTAAATTAATTTTCCCCAAGTCAAGTCTGTTTTGCCCGTGACAGTAATTGGTGAGTGATCTCTCCCTGTCCTTATCTCAACCCACAAACAAGCCTTTCTGTATATCTTGTCTCCCCTGTCCAGTTGAGGAGGGGAGTGATAGAGCAGCTTTGGTGAGCACCTGGTGTCCACCCAGGGTCAACCCACCACATTCATAGATGTACTTTTAGCTTCTTCACATAAGATAGGAAGCCAAAGATGGCAAGCCAAATGGAAAAAAAAACCCAAAACAACTCAACAAAGCCACAAAAGAAACCAGTATGCCAATGGACCTCCTCCTTCCCCACTGTATAGGCCCTTGCATGCATTTTTTCTTCCTTCCTCCCCTGAAACTTTATCTATACATACCTTGGAATGCAACTGCAGAAATTCCAATGCCTCTGTCAACTCCAGTAGTTTTTGTTCTTCTATCTCTAGTGCCATAATAGACAGTGCCAAGACAGAAGGCTGGAGAGAGAGAAAAAGTTTTTAAACACTGCTTTGTTAAGTTTCAGTAGTCTCATCATCTGAGCTTTCAAGACGTTTACCTTGGCTTTTGAAAACATGATTCTGCAGTGACATGCTTTGAGCTGGGTCTCAAGCCTCTCAAAATTGAGGTATTTTCTCCTATAATAAAAACAGATGAACGAATGTAGAAGAACGCAAGCTTGATCAAGGCAGCACCACCCTGGGAACTCAGAGAAGCAGTGAGAATGTCCATTATCTATACAAAGACCTCATTTGTCCCAGAGGTTCTAGGGTTACAGTCAAACAGGTGTTCAGTTTTGGCAGTCCTAATGCCAAAAATAAATCTTGTGTTACATTGGGGAGAGTTGCATTGTCAAAATAGGCTTACTAACAAGGAATTTTAATGCTTACTAGTGAAAGGAATCTCTTTCTAAGCCAGATTTTGAAATCTTTGCAATGAGGCAATACTTAGTGCAGTGTAAGCAGAGATTTATTATACCATCATTATTAAGCACTTTTTGTTTTCGGCTCAGAGAGCAATACTCTTCAGATCACTTTAGGCAAACATTTAAAATTAAAATAGGAAACCATAGATATCCATATGTATGATATTTACCAGTAAGGGAGAAAGTTTGTGGGTTTTTTAAGTATAGAAAGGCCAATTAGTCGAGCAATTTCCCTGCTTACTTTTCTACATAGGCTTCCTGATCATATGCAGTCATAGCAAAATAAGTATTAGATATTTTACCTTTCACAGCTTAAATTCTCATGAATGAGCGAATGATATAGTTGTAGAAATTGGAAGGCTGTTGTAGCTTTGACTTTCCAAGACAGCTTCTCCAATATGATTTTCTCCATTCTCATCATGTCGGAAACAGTGAACCTATACTGGCTTATTCGAATTAAGTCAGTGGCTAAGGGAACATTTCTCTCTTCTTCTGATGCCTTCACAGCCAAGTAGAAGCAGCTGAGTCCAACACAGCCCAAGTGTTTAGGCTGTACCTAAACAAAAGTAAATTGTTGTTACTTTCAAAGAGGAAGGCCTTTGATCAGCCATTTCAACATGTAAGTACCAAACTGTATAGGCACCAGTGTATTTTAGGAAAAAATTATGGGGTGTGGGGAGGGTTGTTCTGTATTTTGAAGATCAAGAAATCAGTCTTTTATCTACTTAAATTCTTATCTTTATTTAACTGAATGAGAAGACCACTACACACTACAAGTTCTGCCTCATTCATCTAAAAAGCGAGACTGCAGAACAATATATTTTGATTGAGGTAGAACTGGTTTCTTAATGAGGTTCTACAATAGCCTAATCAGAAGCTTTTAGGACTTAAAGTGTTGTACATACTGGCTTATGCAAAAAAAAATTTGTTTTTTTTTTATTCTTTTATATATATATACACACACGCTTATGTATGTACATACATATATAGAAACTGCCTTATTTTATTCCGTAGGCATTACAGTCCCCATTTTTACTGCTTATTTTGGATTCAGAAGTCTTTCAAATCATCATTTTCCTATCAGCTCCATCTAGCTTTCTCATTTTTGTTTTAACACACAAGGAAAACAAGCTTTTGTTCTTGACCAAATAGTATAGTGGCAATCCTGTCTCGTTAGACTATTAAAACCAACCCAGGTCAGCATGCCACATATGCACATTAGAATGGAGCGCTAACAAAATTTTTTACCAGATTCTGAGTGCTGAACAGCATCAAGCCTCTTGATATACATGAGGCTTATGGGTAGGTTGAAACAGCAGTAAAATAAGAAGTAATTTAAGATGTTCTTGTATACATGCAACAAGCAAGACAATCTGTCTTGATCTAACCCATTAATACGGCCTGCATTTCCAAGCCTATGGGCATCCGCAAGTTGAAACTGATGCCCTCTTCCTTCTCTTCTCCAGAGGGAACAGCTTTCTTAACAATACTAAAATCTGAACAGGGAAATCCATTCTTTAGCTCTTGCACAATCAGAATCTCTGGAAGGAGCTTAACCTTTAGCCATCTAAACCCAAGATGTTCTAACTTATAATAAGAACAAAGTTGCGACGAGCAGAAGCTAATGACTGAGAGCTTATAAAAAGCCCTACCTTCATTTTTGACAAGAATCTGTCTAAGAAGTTCACAGCTAGTGAAAACGTCTCTGTATGGAAGCCGAAGAATTGAGTTAAGCTGAGGAGGTCTTTCACTTCAAAGTCTCGCAGCCTTGCAGTCATTCGGAGGCCATTATCGTGAGCGGATTCAATTAGTCTCAGGCCAGAGGCCTTTGGCTGACATCTTAACTCCTGTTCCAACAGGGCCGTGAGCTGGTACAGCAGTTCCTGCGCTTCGGTGGTTACAAGCGTTTCGATCATCTGTAACCAGAAACAAATCTAAGCGTATCAAACAGCTAGAAAGGAAAAATCAAAGTTACAGTTGCCTCTAAAGCAAAGATTGAAACTTCCCTTTCTCCGTAGGTGTGCAAACTACTCATTCGTAAGTCTAAGTACTTCTGTCAATTAGCAGCCCCTGTGTGACGCTCGGAACGGACGCATCAGCTCGGGCACACACCGGCGGCATCAGCGCCCGGCCCGCAGCGCCGGTGACCGGACAGACGGTCACACACCGCCTGCTGCGCGGGCAGCGAAGCTCCCCGCCGTTCGGAGCGAGCGGGGCCCCACCGGGCCCCTCAGCCGGGCGGCTGGGGCGGGCGCAGCCACCCTCCTACCCACCGGAGTAACGCTCCCCAGCTCCAGCTCCGGAGCTACGCCGCCCGCCTCGGGGGCCGACCGGCACCGCGGCTGAACCAGCACCGGCCCCGGGGGCTTCACAGCCGGGGCCGGCCGGACCCCGGTAATCCCAGGCGAAGGCGCCCGGCAAGCCCCGCAGCGACCGACCGCCCGCCCGCCCCCCCGGCCCGGGCCCAGCGGGGCCGCGCACCGCGCACGCGCCGCCTGCCCGGGACGTGCCCGGGCCTGCCCTTTGCCGCCGCAAGGGGCTCCGCCGGCCGGCCGGAGGGGCCTGGAGCTGCGTCGGCGGGACGGAGGGGCCCAGACCCGCCGCCGGTGGGGCCCGGCCCCGCGCCCTTACCTTGTCGCTGTCGCTCCGCTCCCTTCTCTCGCGGAGGGGGGCTCCGAGCCGGTGCGACCCGCAAGCGATAGCGGCGCCGAGGGATCACGCCAAAGCGCTGCCCGGTTCCTCGGGCACCAGCGACCACCGGGAGAACGCCATGCAGCCGCCGCCCCACAGCCAGTCGGCTCCGCTCCCCTCCGCTCCTCTCCTCTCGTCCCGTCCCGCCCCGCCCCCGGGCTCCACTCCGCCCGGCACGGGGGGCGGGGCTGAGTGAGTGATAGACCTCCAGCAAGGCCAATCACGGGGCGCGAATGGCGAGAAGGGGCGGAGCGCCGTCGCTAAGAGACAGGCAGGGTGGGGCCGGCCCGGTGGCGGCCTCTGGCGGCGCCTCTGCGCAGCGCAGCGCCGCCCGCCTCATCTCGAGGCGCGCGCGGCTCCTTCCCTCGCCCTCGAGGCGCCAGGCGGGCCGGAGAGCGCGGGGACCGGGCCCTCGCGGCGTTCCCGCGCTGCGCCGGCCTTCTCCGAGCGCGAGGGCCGCAGCCTGTGGTAACGGCGGCGGTGAGGTGCGGCCGCCCCGCGCCCGGGGCTGCCAGGGGCTCGGGACGGCCCCTCGTTGGAAGCCGAAAGCTTGCTGAGCGTGCGCCCGGGCCCTCGTAGGAGTCGCTTTTAAGTGCTTGTGGCGGCTCCTTGCTGGGCGTTCGGGTCAGGGGAGTTGAAGCCGCTTTCCTGCTGGGCTGAGGACTGGCGGGAGTCAGCTCTGTGACTGCTCCCGCCTCCTACAGGACTGACCTCTTTATGTATAGAGCAGTAAGGATTTTTTTCTTTTCTAAACACTTTCCAGTCTCTCAGAAATACTCTTGTATGTTCATGGAAGGTCAAGACTAGCAGACGGACCCAACTAACCTCTTGCTTAAAACAGCCTGAGTTGGCAGGCTTTGTTTAGTATTCAGGTGGCCGTTTACAAATACCCCTGCTTTCACCTTCCTTGTTTGTGTGTGTTTGGTTGAGTGAAATAACAACTATTCTTTCTGCTCAGAAAACTGATGGGAGTTACTCAGGGTTATGTTAAGGTCAATGTGTTGCCGATGCAAGTTAATTCTAGTTTGTTGTAGGTATTGGGTCAAGTTGTGTATAAACTTTTTTTTTTTCTTTGAGATAAGTAGTTATGTTACAAGATCTGGAGAAGATATGGTATTGTTGAAAAACACTTAAAACAGTGCTTAAAACTATTCCGGGGCAGAAAATATTCTACTTCTGAACTGGCTTTAGGCAAGTAAAAGGAGTTGCTTACTATAGAGAGCTTCTGTTTAGGGCATGCTTGAGGCCCAAGACTTATTTAATTATTTAATAAATGTTCCATGATCTGTTATTTTATCAAAAGTGAAGATTAGTTTCTTATAAAGGCTGAAAAATGCCTGAGGGAGGTATTTTGCAGACCTATAATGGATGCTATGACTTTTAAATGGGTTAAAGGTGCTTAAGTACTTGCTTTCCGAAAACTGTTGGGGTGTTATTTCTACTTCAGTCTCAGACTTTCAAGCTATTCTGTGGTGATTGCTATGAATTGGTTGAAAGGCTTAAAATTCTCTTAAGGAGTGAAGTAACATTTTCTTCAATGCAGGGTTTTTAGGAAGGCAAACCTCTTAGCTATATTTGATCTTCTGACCCCTCAAAGAAAATATACGTTGATATGTGACTAATAAAGGAGGTGATATGCAGCCCTAAACCTTTTTTACCATTAAATATATAGATGTTGAAGATATATGCATCTCGCAGATGGGAGGAAGTACTCTGAATCTCAGAAGGGCTTGAAAGAGTTCACATCCAGGTGGGCTTTATGGTTTTAGGAACTTCTTTTAGGAACTCCAAGATTTCAGTACAGGCTAGGTGATAACTGTCCTGAGAAGAATGCTTTTTTCAGTGACATCTATCAGCTTGTCTGATGTTCAAAAATCTTCCTGAAAGGAAGGCTGAATGACTTATGTAGCTTTTGGGCAGTGTTCCTGGCACTTTTAGCTAGCTCTACTGATAGTCTACAACTGAATGCACAAGTCAAGTCATCTTATATCCTCTGAGACAGGATGTTTTTCTGTCTCTATATTTATCTGCTTATGAAGGTGTTTGTTTTGCATTTGCTGTAAGCATTATTTCTAAAGTGCTTTACGCCTTTCTTTAAAAAATGGAGGGATGCTGAGTTGTGCTTTAAGTGGTGGCAAACTGCAAACAGCCAACACCTGTTCCAGGCAGTATTTTACCCTCCCCCATAGCACAGCGGGTTATATATATGAGTTACAATACTCATAACATAAGAGCTTGTCACATCTGCCCGGAGTACAGGACAAGATGAATTTAAAGCCCTTTGGGGTAAAATTAGCATAATATTTGTGAGACAAAAAAAAAGGCATGTATCTACTCACATGAGACAGTTTAGCTGACAGATGTGATAGATAATACTGCAGTTGTTCAGAACAGGGTACTCTTGTTAGCCAGGGGTATGTCTAATATAGTTGCTACCAACAACGAACTATGATCTGGTGTGCATAAATTCTGGTCCCTTCTACCCGAAATGAGCAGCATCGTGGATTTGCTCTGAGGTAGGCTTTTGCATTATAGCTATGAGAAACTGCAGTTGTTTTCATTATCTTTATATGTCTTGGAGTAATGTTGTGGAATTACTTTCACCTTAAAGCAGACTATGTGGAAAATAAAGATTAGTTATAAGATATTTCTGTTTGGCAAAAATTGTTCGTATGTGTGGGTTTTTACTCTTTAGAAACATTGGCTAAATACTGGCAAGAGCATTATGTGTGTTTTCACCAAGAGTGAGACTCACCAAAGCAGCAGTTAGCCTAAGTTGCTCTAAATATGGTGATCCAAACTCGATTTTAAAAGCACTTTGCACATGCTCCCCTTTTCTGTTTTAATGGCTGTCATTACCAGTATTCATTGGTCTATTGTCCTCAAGGAAAGGAAGATGAGGGAGCAGCTTTCTTGGGAAGCCTTAGCAGTTGTGTTCCTTCATTTGAAGGAGTGTGAGTGTAAAACAAGAGGGACTGTTTTGTGTATCAATGAGCTTTATCATCTTATTTACTCAGTATATGCATCAAAAGCTGTATTCATCCTACTTTCTGCCATTGTATTTCTCACTGATTTATTATGGGTTTGTTTCATTCTCCCTATGACTTAACTTTGGAAATTAAAGTTTCTTTGACTACAAGAATCTTTGTGATTCAGAAGGCTGGAACGAATGACAAGAAAGGCAAGACCAGAAAGAAGTATGGTTAGAGATGCAGACATTTTTAAGAAAAATGTGTTTTGCATAGTAAGTGCTTGGATTTCTAGAAGGTTCAATGGAAGTCAGCATGAGTTAACTTGAGGGAGCCCTTGGGTGTGAAGGTGGAATGACCAAATAGCGTGTCTAACTCTCCCCTCTAAAGCACCATTCACTTGCACAGAATCTAACTTTTAGGTTTCCACTTGCTATTTAACTTTTTTTCTCAGACCTTTTTTAACTATTGGTAGAGTGAAAGCATCTAAAAATCACTGTTTTGACCCTCATGATAATGACCTTGATTTGTATGTCTGTTACACAAGAAAAAGTAATTTGTTCAAAAATGAGGGTGGAAGCATCAACCCCGAATCTTATGCCACAGCCCTTCTGAAAGAAAATGAATTGGCTTTCTGTGCTACAAACTCTTAAGTATAAATCAATCTGTTGCTGTTCTATGAGATTCCTGTATAATTGCCCATGAATGCAAACTCAAGTACTTCAAGTATTCACAGATGCAGAACATCAGAAATAAAGATTATAGTAAATCAGATCTCATGAATATGCATATTTTTGTTGCCAGTAAATAATCTGAGTTATCTAAATTAAAATTCAAAATTATATATTGCAAAGGAAGTGTTCTTCTTTTTTTAAGAGTTGGAAAACATTTGCGGTAGTCTTCCTGTCATTACTATGCACATAATAATCATGTGAAGCAAATGATACTTCTTTTTATGCTGCTTGTTTTAAATAGCTTTTATTTCTTAAATTGCTGTTAAAAATAGACTGAGAACTCTAAAAAGCTGTGGGCCTTGGAGCTGTTTGGAAGCCACGGACAGCAGCTAAAGCCACTGGCCTATTTTGCATTCTTAATATAAGGATTCTGGACTGAAGCGACACTAAGGAAAACCAAATCGTGTCAATTAAATGTAATGCACAGGTTGTGATTTAAAAACATTCCTAGGGCTTAGACACTTAACAAGTGGAAGCCCCAAACACCTTCATCATTGTATGTAGTTAACATGCCTGGTGCAGAGTCTAGGCTGCTGTTAGCCACTTGGGCAGCAGCTGTGAGAGGTGTCTTGGTCTAAGGTGCCAGACTTTGTGCTGAAGTGGCTGAAGCGAGTACGCACACCATCTGCTCTGCAGTCTGCTGTGCGTGGGTAGAAGACTCTTCAACAGAGCGGCAGCAAACAGTGAAGGCACCAGTAACTTAAATGTGTTGCAGCTGTTCCCTAGTAGCTCTGGCAAATATGAGATAGAGGATTAAGACTGGATAGCTAAAGGTGTTACATCTTCTCTGATAGATGTCTATTTTACCTTTTTGGTGGCTGTCATGCCTGAGGCAAGAACATCCAATTTTCTTGTGAATCGGTCTGGTGGCTGAAGGCACATTGATCTCCGTGTTTATGGCTGTACCAAGCTGAGGAGTGTACTAGTCCTGGGACTGCTGCAGGGACAGGTGGCGATCCTGCCGTAGAGGCAGAGTGGGTAGTTATGGGAGTGACATCTTCCCCTCTTTTCTATTTCATCTATGTCTGTATATCTTTCAGAAATCTGTCTAAGTGTCTAATCTTTACTGCCAGAGTCAGAGAACACCAGTAGGTCTTAATTACCTGGGCCAGCCTCACCTGGGGCTTCCACCCATACTCACTACCCAGGGGTTCGGGAGCCTCACTTAAGCTCAGAGCTATGGTCTAGGAAGGACTGTGGTCAGCCCTCTCCCCTGCTTGTCCAGACTTGTTGATTGGACTTCCCAGACTGACCTTGGACTTGCCTTGTCACCTCTCATTTGGTAATCACAGGACTGTCAGCACAGCCTGTGGCTGTCACCAGACTGCCTCTGCTCACCCTGCTGAGGGGTGGTGTCTTTGGTGAGGTCCTGCCCTGCCTTTGCCAGGGTTGTCCTCAGCTTCTGGCTAGTCTTCCCTGTTGGAACAATGCTGGTCCCTGACTCTTTCATCTTTATGAATTGGTCCTTAAAACTTTTGTCTGATTCTATAGAAAATCCTGTGTCCTTTCCACTTCACTTCGTCTAGAAATGCCTTGTATTAAAGGGAAAAATCCTATATGTGTCTTGCTGTAGATAGCTTCATTATAAACGAAAGACCTTTAATCTAAAGCAGGTTTTTATGGAGAAGTCTTAGTACTTTTTAGTATATAGTTTTCTCATTATCCTCCTACTGTATTTATGTTAAGTAACATTCACAATTTCCCCTACATGTTTATATAAGATTTTTAAAAATGCTACTGTGAAGATACTGAAATGAATAGGGCTTTCTTTTCTGTGAGCTGTTCTGGACAATATCAAGAGTTTATGGTTAACAGGCAGAGGACAGATCCTATAGTTAAGTACTGTGGAGAGTATAAACCTCCTGTTATCAGCTAGAGGAATTTCTGCTGTAGCAGAAATATGATTATTTTGTGATGGGTTGCAAACTGATATTGGCTTGCCTGAACAACATCAGGAAGCACTGCAACACGCTTGTCTCAATTGGAGAAATGAGTGCATGTAGTCTGAGTCCTTGGAAGTGGGAAATACTATTCTGTCCCCACCCACCCGCCCCCACTCCCTCCCCACGTGGAAAGAGACCTGTGTATCTAATATCACTCTGTTCTCAAGACAACTACTGAAGTTAATGCTGCCTTTTCACACTTCACCATATAATGTTTTATGACTAGCATCAGAATTAAGATAAAGCTTTTGAAACTATTTTTTCTGGGATTTCAGTAAAGAAAAGATTACTGTAAGAGCTGGAAAAGTTTCTCCACTATACCTTCTCTTGTGTTTCATATACAATTCAGGTAGTCACACACACAAGAAGAATCACAGTTTTGATTACAGCTGTCAGTAGTTACATCATGCTTGTTCCCTTATCATAACAATTGTCTTGAGTTAGTTCATTAACATAGCTGTAAAGAAGTGCACATGAGAAAGAAAGGGACATAAAAGGAAAGAGGTGAAGCTTGCCAAGTAAATGTGAGGCTCTGTAAGAGATTTGCTGTGTCTGGTGTTACTCCTTTACTGAAGCTCATTATATCAAATATGTCAGAGGAGACAGTAAAGATCTCTTGGATGGATTTAAGTACAAGCACTTGTCAATACAGCCTGGGAGGTTAAGGAGACAAGTCTCTAAGCCTTTCGGACCTGCTTTAGGGAAAATCTGTTCATAATTTAAAGTCCAGCACAGGAGAACTGTGGGATTCTAATTTCAAAGGCCTCATTTAAGCTTACAGAGATCCAGGTCCTCAAAGGTATTTATGCATCTAACTGCCACTATCCTTAATGTAAAGGATTTAGATGTCTAAACTTCACTGGAGAAGAAAGGTCATGGAGATCAGAGGGGGTATCAGTTAGCCCTGACATTGATACATTGAGTGATTTGACTGAAACGTAGATTAAATGATTTCTGAAGTTTCTTGTGACTTTTGCTTTCCATTGCATTCTTCAGCTTTTAAACAGAAAGAACTCTACAGGCCAAAAAGAAAGGCAATGAGCTCTGCATTTTCTTGCTATAAATCAATTGGGAGAAGGACACTTTGTCAGACTGAATATGGAGATTGTAACACTTTCTGTAAATACTAAAACTTGGAACGGATCTAGAAGTTGTAATTAACTCTTACTTGATGTTCTTATATTGATCTTAGTCAAACATCCATCGCATGCTTTCTTCTCCCCTTACTTTCTTAATAAAGAAAATTCAAAAGGTAATAACAGGATATCTACTTTTTCAAACTGGAAAACTTATTAACGCATACTTATGTGAAATTGCTGAGTTAAGCAGACTATTGCGTGTTTCTCCACCTTGATTGCAATGATAAAGCAGAAAATCCTACTTTGGGTAGGGATAATAGCAGTCCATTAGTTTTTTTATTAGGGTATTGGAATAACATGTAATTGAAATGCCCCAATGTCTTGTATGTATCTGGTATCTGACTGTATGCTTGCTTATGTTTATTGTGATCTCTTTGAGTTGTTTTTGTGATGCACTGATTTTAAAAATAATCTCCTTTTACCCCAAAAGTATTTAAGTCAAAAGTCATTCAGGAAAATTCTTTGCTGTTTCATAGCCCATTCCCACAACCTTTGTTAAAACAGTCAACAAGCATCATAAAGAGGACTAGTGTGTAGCTAGCTGACTAACAGGCCTTGTGAACCCTATTAGCTGCATCTTGACATCATGGAAATATGTGGTTTGTCATTTTTGTTTAAAAAAAAATATTAGGAAGCAGAGTAGTTGAACTTGGAACCTTTTAACAAAAAAAAATCTGCTTTTCAATAAATCCAAAATGAATGCAACTTGAAAGACTAATTGAGAGCTCAGTGGCTTAAAAATAATTGAAAATAGTTTGCTAAAAGCAGTACCTGGGGATCTTTTGCACTATGCTTTGTTGATGAACCCAAAGAGATGGACTGAACAAGTGTTTTTATTTGATGGATCATGTAGTACTTGGAAATAAGCAAAAATACACAGAAAAGATTGTTGGGAAAAAAAGTAACTGGGTGAAGTCATTCTCCCTGCCACATCTTCCAAAAGCAAGGTAACACCCTGGCAGCACTGTTCAGGGGAATTCATCTTTATTGGGTTTGTGTCACAAAGATTAGATGCTCCCTGAAGCACTGGAATGGAATGCATTGAAATGTGGAGTTAGGTTTCCCACCATTCACTCATCTTCTCAGTTCTGAGCTGATCCTCCTCCCCACCCCCAGGATCTGATCTAGAGGCCAGTTTCTTTAAACTAGTTAGTGCCTTGACTTCCCTCTAGAATAATATTTACAGCTCAAGCACTTTCCTCTGACTCTAGTTCCATCCAGCCTCAAGAGCTATTAACTCAGATGTATTTGCAAATAAATCAACTCTATGGTGAAATTATTTTAGGCTTTTTGATTGAGAAATGTAACTGTCTCGTTATACTAATGCAAAATCCTTTTTATTACCTTTAAAATTATGGGATTGAGGGTGTGCTTCCACACTGATGTATTGGCTATTGTCCCTGGTTGCCCATGAATGGCCTCTCTTGGTTTAGCTTTAGCACTTAAGTGGCAAGTTAAACTGGAGAGCAGTTTCAGTAGAAAACTTTTTTTTTTCCTTAATCATTGTATTAAAATGACAGTAGAATAGTATCTTTAAGGGTTGGAGCCTGTGAATGTCTTAGCTTGATGGAAAGGAAGAAGCCTCTCAAGCCAGGCCCATACCTGTACCTTGCTGAAAAATGTCCTCCAATAAATGTTGCTGCTGTTTTTCTTGAAAGTGGAGCTCTGTCACACTCTGCAAAGTGTCCCACGAATAATCTGAGTATTCAGAACATTGCTTCATGTCAGACTGGAATAACTCATTCTTCCAATGCTCCTCTTTTTTTTTAAGAGGAAATAGATTCCTGCTTATCTGTGTCTTATTGTCAAGATAAGAGGGTCTACTAATTGATTGTGATTGTTAATGTGCTTTGCCAAATGAATGAGTTAAGTAGTTCAGGTAGCAGTTTAAACAATCAGGAGTTAAATATCTTTTTCCAGACCATAGATTTAGAGTACAGCAGCTTGCCAATCGGTTAGCATCCATGCTATTGTGGGAACTCAGTGGTTAGTACACAGCTCAGAACATGAAGCATTTGGATATTTCAGTTCATGTGCAGAGCTACATTCTTCTTTTCAAAAGCTGTTTTAGGAGAAAAATGGACTGGTTTTCACAAAGGCAGAGCTGTGATTAAAGGACAGTCTGCTTCCATGATGGACCCTTTCAGTTTAGTAGAGGAGATTTTCAGATAACCTAATGAAGCAAATTTTGTTCTTGCAGTGGGAAACCATAGCAACCTGCCACTTTAGAATGCATGGTATATAATCTGTCTGTCCTTCAGATAGTATTTTGCAGTCCAGAAATAGTCATCATTTCCTAATGTGTGAATGTAAAATGTCAGACAAATGTAGCTGGAGTGACAGTGTTGTCTCTGAGGTAAACATGAGCCCTGTTGTGCTGCTTGTCTGTTGCTGCACATTTGGAAAGCAGGTTACAGAGGAGGGTAAAGGTAGTCTATTTTATATTTTGACTTTTTAATAAATATGTCACAAAGGTGCTCTGAAAGTTGGTAATTGAAAGAGCTCTCTGCAGTCCCCTTAGTGCCACCCTTACCTTCCCTTCCAACCCAGGATTTGGACTTCAAAGTTTTTTGATCACTGGTCTCTTTGATATCACTTTGTTCAGGCTCAAATAACCATAGAAGTACTTGGTAATTATATAGTGGGGTAAGTGCCCTGCAACTTGCTTGCAGCTGGCCAAAGCTGCTGGCTGTGTTTGATGAAAACACAGAAAGCATTCTTCCTTGGTTAAATAAATAAAATGTGTGAGCAATCTTACTGGCTTCTCTCTTAATGTCTCCCCCGCCCCCCCTTACAAGTTCTGAAAGAAGTATTTTCTGCAGAAACCAGCGCTGATTACTAAACAGTTAAAATTTAGCTTGTGGTTCTTAGAATCTGCTGCCAGTTTTAGAGACTGGAAAGCAATGATTTAGTCAGCTTTTGTGTGAAGACGACTGAATGGGTAGTGCATTGAAGGAATAATTGGCAAATATTTAATGATATTACTAGGGATTGATTTAGACTAAACACCCTGCATTTCCTTTAAAATATTATCCTGACTCCAGCTTGTTTAGGAGTGTTTAGTAATCAACTTTAAAAGCACAGAATGCTCTTTATGAATGCATATTTTGTGGAATAGAGCCATTTTGCATGTTTTTTCTATAAATCAAATGCTAATAGCCAAAATGTATTGTTTAAAAGGCAAAATTGTTTTGTTAGGGGTGTGATTCACTTTTACCTAAGAGGAGAGCAGAACAATATTTGATCAGTGTTTCTTCTGTTGATCATTCTACAGTTTCTGTGTTGTAGTGGGCCAAGGCTATTAGATTCCTTCTGCTCCTTTAAACTGATCTGGCTGCTTATTGTTTGTGACAACAATTTCTTTAAAAATTATGGTTAACCAAATTTTTCTTGTTGCTTATGCTTCCATTTCTCTGCCTTTTCTGGCACACTTTTTTTAAAATCATGTCTTTTCAACAGCAGTTTTTATCCCCCCACCTCCTTTAGGTTTGTTTTTCATCCACCTTTGAGTAATTATGCCTTTATGAACAACAGTGGAGCATATTTAACTATTCCCATTGTTATTATTTTTTGTTCTAATACCTCTTTTTATGTGAACTGAATCCAAGTTGGTTTCAGCTTTTGATTTTTTTTTTTTAATTGTATATTTGGTACTTGCATTTGTACGTAGATGGATTCATCACTGAAATTGCTTGTGATCACTTGTGTCTAATCAAATACTGTGTGTTTCTTCGTTTGTTTTTTGTTTAGTATACTAGCAGGTCTTGCTCAGGGATCTAATAGAAATCCCTTTTGTTAGGAGAGGACGCTTCAATTTGAAAGAAAATGTAAATGACAGTACATATGCTCAGATATATACTATCAAAACTAATAATAAGAATAATTGTGTGGAAAACTATGGTCTTTTGAGACAGGAGAATGTGAGATTCAGACTTCTCCCGAATGAGGGCAGTAGCGGCACATGATTTGTATAGTCCTTATTCATGTTTAATGTAACACTCATTAAAGACTGTGAGCTTTGGTATATTTATATTAGGTGTTTCAGTGAATGTGTTGTGGAATTACTTTTATAAATTCAGAGCTGAGAAATACCAGAAAAGACTGTGAAGGGAGATATTTTTATAAAGAGGACTTTAAACTTAACCTCCCACTAGAATGATTTTTGAGTTCTGAAGAAAAGCAAGACAACTGGCTGAAGGGAAGAAAATGCTATCACTTGACAAGTAGAGTTAGCAAATCTGCATTTAAAGTTTTCTAGGTTTTCAGGAGATGGTGAAGTTTTATAGAATGAAACTTAATTTTTACTGAAGGATTCTTTTCCATATTCAATATTTCATTTTACTGTTTAGTTCAATACCCACCAAGTTTATTTCTGTGTACTTAAATCATGTATTTCTAATAGTTACATCCTCATGTGGGTGCTTTGCAGCAGCAGTTATGGAGGTATTAGATGTATAATTACCCCTCCCTTCTGCCTTAACATGAGACCTGTCATGTTTTCTTAATTGGCTTTCAGTATTGAGTAGCATTAGTAGATTTGTGAAAGAACAGTATATGTCACTGTAGGTGTCTTAATGAGTGTTGTCTTCTGAAGTATGACTTCTCTGCCAGGTGAAGGCTTTTTGATATGGCATCTAGTGACGTGATTTTGGGGGCAGTTAATATATCGGCGAAGATAAGATTATAACTGGACAGGTATCTTGCTGACGTGGTACAAGGACTGGCCTAGTGGATTGAATAATGGAATTAATTATGTAATTGGGTATTAGAGTTTTAAGAAACTGCTGATATGATGTCCAGCCTGCTTTTGTTTGTTCTCCGTGTCTGCTCAGCTTTACATAAGCTTGTTGTGCTTGTGTTCCACTGAGTCTGGGAACGCTGCAATTGCAAGCCAATAATCATGCAGAACAGTGAACTGAGGTCTCTCTACAGAGGACTCTGTAGATCTAGTAAATGAAGTGGAAAGAGTAACTCCATGCAAGCACAACTGCTGCTGACTTGTCAGTGGTGGGGTGTTTGTATTTATATGCTTGCTAACACCAGTGCAGATTGAGAGGTTCCTGAAGGCTTTGCTAAAGCATTGTGAAAGATGTATGTCTAATCCCTGGGAGATGAAAAGTGGTAAGGTGGAGTTACCAGCTTTGGCATGCCAGGGAGCACAAACCACAGTTCTGTTCTTAGTGTTAACTGTTAGGCAGAGCTTTTGTTTTAGGCTGAAGAAAAACAAGTCTGTTAGCTTTGCTTGTATATAATTTTAACTATCATTTAAGAAGTTTATCTAGCTAAATTTTCCTTTGTTGGATTTATCTGCCAGTATGCCAATGGAGTCTTAACATCCCATAGAATAATGCTTCCCACTTTCTATGCATGGTAAGCAATGGAATGGATGGACCTTGGACTTAGGAATCTAAACTAAATCTGCATAAAAACAAACTGGCAAATATAACATCACATTTTCAAATGCATGTAGACAGCAAACTTCTGATGGGATGAGGAAAACATTGGGGGGGGGGCTGTAGGCTGTCAAAGGGATAACTGCAGGCTACATGTTGAACTGTAATGTGTGGCTGCTGCCTTCACAATGTGTAAAAGGAGAAAGTGGCACTTTTTAATTGAACTTTGCCCTCTTGTGTGGGACTTTACTCCTAGTACAAACATACCTTGTGTTCTGAAGCTGCCATTTTGTCAACTGTATGTCTTCAGACACTCTGTAGACCTTCTCTTTATAAGGAATGTGTAGGTTATAGCATATTTGCTGGTCACTTCTTGTGCCTGAAGTAGTGTGTGAGGCACAGTCTGCCACATGTGCACTGGAGCCAGGAGGGACTGGCTAGTTCCTTTGAGGCCGGTATAAATGTGCATGGTTAGAACGGAGTGGTCAGTGATGGGAGTATGGGAATATTTTCTTAGAAAGTAGACAGGGAAAACACCCCCCCTGTTTTAATGAGCTTTGTGGCTGCCGGGAGGATGTGTGCTTCATTAAGCACACCAGATGTAAATTGTCAAGGCAGCTGAAACAGAGAACCTAAATGAACAGTTAAATATTTGTGGACTCCTGAGTGGATGTTTGTTACATTGTAACATAGTGTGGTGTTCAGGTTAAAACTGTGAAATACACTGTATCCTTATCTTTGCTTGGGACGGCCTTCCTAGCAGGCATTTAGACCACACTAGCACCTGATCTGAATCCAGCACAGGTCCAAGGAACTGCAGCAAACACAGAGAAACTAGAAGAGCTAAACTTGTGCATGCTTGAGTTACTTTTCTTTGAATTGGGGTGAGGAGAAGTGGTTGGTCAGTTTAGTGGAGGTTTGGCTAGATCTTGCTTGTGTATTACCATGATTAAGGTAGTGTTTTCCTTGCAAACTTTCTATTTAACATTTATTGTGAGGTTTGTGAATTTGTCTAATGTTCAGTAAGCCTTGTACCATGTTCCATGTGTGGTGGGGGTTTGTGGGAGGGAAACGTGTGTTTTGGAGCTTTGACAGGTTATCTGTGTGCTGTGGGCTCAGAAACAAGGGGCAATACTTTTATTGCCATTTTGGTTGCTCTTCATTGTCTCTGGGAAGCACAATTTGCAAATTAAAAGGCTGTTTATCAAATACCTGCTCTAAATAAAAGAGAGTTTTCCATAAGGTTAAATTTCCATGATGTTATCTATCTCAACAAAATTACTGTTGCTTCTATCAGTTTCTTCTGTGTCACTTCTCCCTTTTTGATTTGTTCCTTGCTTCCTGTAAACAAGCTTATACATTATGCATCTAGAAGCTATTTTTCTGGTGTTCCCATTCAGAATAACTTAAAATACATGGCAATCAATGCTGCTCAGGAAAACTGTCATATTTGTGTTCCCAGACATCTTGGAAGGTTAAAACCCTGTAGCTGCCTCAAAGGTGATAGCATTCACTGTAATGGATTGCACAGAAAAATCAATAGGAAAGAGCTATTGTTTGAAAATGTTATTTCAAGCTAATGTCAGATTAAAAAATATATATCAATAAAGCCTCTTGTATTGGTTGGCGACAGGAGAACATATGGTTTACTCAGTTACTCTGTAAGCAGTTTCATTTTTCTTTCGGAGTAATGAGTATCTTTAAGCCTCTGCATCTCTAGCCTCTGCTTTTCTTGCATCTGATTTAATTTCAATGTAACATGGAACCTTTTACAGATTGACAGAAGGAGACCTGTAGAAGTGTGATGGTTTTGGCTGGGACAGAGATAATTTTCTTCACAGTAGTTAGTATGGGGCTGTGTTTTGGATTTGTGCTGAAAACAGTGTTGATAATACAGAGATGTTTTTGTTAATGCTCAGCAGTGCTTACACAGAGTCAAGGGCTTTTCTCCTTCTCATCCCACCCCACTAGCAAGTAGCCTGGGGGGGGGGCACAAGAATTTAGGAGGGGACACAGGTGGGACAGCTGACCCCAACTGACCAAAGGGATATTCCAGACCATATGACATCATGCTCAGCATATAAAGCTGGGGGAAGAAGAAGGAAGGGGGCGACATTTAGGCATTTGTCTTCCTGAGTAATCATTAACATGTGATGGAGCCTTGCTTTCCTGGAGATGGCTGAACACCTGCCTGCCAATGGGAAGTAGTGAATTAATTCCTTGTTTTGCTTTGCTTGTGCATGCGGCTTTTGCTTTACCTATTAAACTGTCTTTATCTCAACCCATGAGTTTTCTCACTTTTACACTTCCAATTCTCTCCCCCATCCCATCAGGGGGAGTGAGCAAGCAGTGACTGTGTGGTGCTTAATTGCCAGCTGGGGTTAAACCACGACAAGAGGCTGTCTTCATAATCATTGCCATGAGATAAAGGCCTGCAGCATGTTGGAAGGAGTTTTTGCTTTTCTTCCCTTCTGTGCTCACCCATTGAGTGTCCCAATTCCTACTGAGGAAAAAAAAATCATTTAAGGAAGAGATGAATTACCAATAACCATTTTCTTTATCCCCATAGATAAACAGATAATGTGTTTCCAGTTTGTCTTGTAGAAGAATTAATTTTGTTAGGAAGTATTTTGAAACTTTAAATGGAAAGAAAGGGAAGATCAACAGCTAATTCCATAAACTTGATATCAACTACTGTCTCAAAAGTTACCTAAGAAAGGAATAAGGTGAAAAAGTGGCTAATAGAAATAATCTGAGGGATTTTAATGAATGTGATCCACAGACAACCTAACCTGTAATTTCTTGGGTCCTGTGGTGCTAACTGTCTGTTTCCTTGTTTCTGGCAGGACACAGTAGCCAAGGTGGTACACTGTTAGCCACCTTTGCCTCTGCTGGTCCAAGACTTCTTTTCAACCTCTTGCCTATACTTGTGATTTCCAGTGCTTGTTATGCTGATAAAACTGCATGGGCACATGTGCCTCAATCAAAAGCCACTTTGCAGGGTAGTGCAGGCCCACCCTGCTACTGGGAATGTGACAAGAATTTCTGCTTTGCCAAAGATTTTCAGCTCTGCCTTTTTATTTCTTTTCACCCAGAGCTTTACTCCAAATCAGTATTGCTGCTTGTTTGCTAAGCAGCAGCAACGTGTCAATGTGCTGATGGCACACAGTTTGTAACCAGGTAAATTGGCCATAAGTAATGGAGAGTTTACTGAAGTGAAACCATTGTGGACACTTGTATTCAATTCTTCTGTGTGCATGGAAAGTTACGAACATCCCAGGACCCAGCCAGGAACTATGATACTTATGTCTGCAGTCCCATCCTTCTAATAGTACCTGTAGTCATCACTGTACCAGGCATTCACTAGGCATAATGCAAGAATTCCCATCTTTAATAGCTGGTAACTAGCCAAAACTTAACTATGGGTGAAGTAAAATGGCAGCACTTTGTGAATTCTTAAATCCTCATTCAGTATGTTTCATCAGAAACATGCCTTGCATTTTTTTTTTTTTAAAAGCAGTGTTTCTACATAGCAATCCTTGTACCTGTATCTTAGTTTATGGATTTTCATAATTAATGAAGTGAGTCACTCTGTACATTTCTGAGGCAGCACTGAAAGCCAGTAGATTTCATAAAGTACTCCAGAGAGCTTCTACGCTATAACTCATTGCAGTATTTAGTTTGTAATTAAAAAGGCTATGCCTGATGGGCAGGACAAAAGGACTTAGAAAGAAAGATGTAGATGGGGTTTTGGTTTTCCTTTTTTTTTTTTTTTTTTTCTTTTAAATTAAAACTCTTTGAATAGAGAACAGTTGATATGTTGAGGAAATCTGAAGTGGTTTCTCTATGTCATAGAAATCACATGTTTATCACACATAGTTATTAGAACTATTTTTCCTAATAGATCCAGAGAGCAGAACTCCATGCTTATCCCCCTACCCGTTAGAAATTGTGCCTTGAGGCTTTGGGATATTTTAGCACTTAAAAAAATTAAGCTTTGTATGGTACCTATCATGTTCTAGATGGTCTTCTACATGTTTTTATGTAAATTCTCATGTATTAAAACTAATATTTTAAGGAAAAAACTGACACAGTGGTTACTGTATTGTGGATACATGCAAACTAAATACTGCAGAAGTACCTTTTAAGTAGCTAAGTGCCTTTTGTGTGGTTTTGTTTTAATGGAAGGAAGAATTTCAACAGAAGGGAGCTGTCTTTGAATGGAGAAGAAAATGTAAGTCATGATTTAATTTACCTGTAAGCCAAGAAAAAAAGAAAAGGTTTTGCAGCAAGCCATTCAGAACTACACTGGCTTTTAAGGTCAGTATGTTGAAATTCCCATCTCCTCATTCATAATGTGCTTCAGTTTGTACAACAGAACTTGATTGGATGAATAATTATTTTTTGAAACATCTGATAGAAACCAGTAAATGTGGGCTGTCCTCCTGCAAGCCTACAGTTTACATTTAGTTTTCTTGAGTGTTTTGTTAAAGTTTTCTCAGTCACTGTGCTTCATGGGGCTGCCTTCCGTGTTAAAATAGTTTTTACGCTTCTGTGACTTTTGTAATTATGTGACCAGTACAGAATTGTTTTGCACGCTAAGGACTTGCTCTTCCAGATTTGTGTTGCTGAGCATTCACAACGACAGCAGAAGTCAACAGACATCCAGCATGTCTGAAACTTAAGCCCTGAGGCCCAATCAACCTTTTGCTCAAATCAGTGAAAAGGCTGGCAGCAGTGGGAGCTGGACTGAGGACAAAAAGTCTTTTGAGGCAAAAGTCAGAGTAGGAATATCATGAAATACTCAGTTCCTGCCCAGCTCCAGTGCTGGCTATTGTCCAGAGTTAGTCTGTGCTTGCCTGCCCGCCCTCTGTGCCTCTGTTGCTTTGCTTTGTTTCTTTGAACAATCATTTTAGCACTTTCAAATGTAACATTTGAGAGCTCCCTCTGGCACTAGCTCTGTAAAGTGCATGTGTGGCAATGTTTTGTTTGTGTCTTTTTGATGTTGTTCTGTGAAAAATGATAGAACTTGTGTGCTGTTTGTTGGTTTAAAAACTGTGGACTTCATAGCATTTTCCCTAAGAGACAGAAGCAGACAGGCCCTTGCTATAAAGTAAGTGAATATATAATCATGCAGAGACTGTTTTGCACTTGTTCTCCTCTGCAGTTATTCAGATCTCTTCAATGTCCTGTTCAGCACACTGCATCTGGTTTTCTGGTTAGTGTTCAAAAGAAGTAATTACAGGAGATGAACCTGAGAGACTTCCCCTCAGCACTCTTGGACAGACCTTTGAGTAGACAAATACTCTTATGTCTCTTTTGAATGCAAAGCAGCAGGGCAAGGCTTTTTGAGGCAGGCAGTAAATATTCCACTGTAACTTTGGGGTTCTTTTAAATAGAAAACAGCTCCTGTTTCATAGCTGGGGAAGCTGGGTTGCAATGGGTCCCCAGTCACTTGTAGGCACAAGGGTGTTTTTGTTTATGTTTTTTTGCTTTGTTTTTATGAGTCAGTGTTTTACTACATCTGATCTGGATACTTCCAGACCCCTAAGCCATAACAAATGTATAACTTTGAACCACAAATGAAGGGATATTTGGCCAGTCTGAACCAATTGCCAGTTTTGGCTCCTTCTGCTTATTCAGTGGTGTTTAAACTTTTAAATCTATGCATCTTTACATTTTTTGTCAACTATCAGAAATAAATCTTGGGTTTTGTATATACAAACAGCAACTGCCAGGCTCTTATTTCTCACTCTTTAATGTGAAAATGCATTATGCTCAAATGTGTGTGCTGAATTACTAGGCAGTTGTGCAAAGGCATGCTAGTAAGTGAGTCTTGAGCTACTTGAGTGAAATAGGGGCATTCTTACTGAAGCTGTATGAAGTAGCAACAGAAAAAAAAAATCTGCCTTTGTGAAACTAAGTGCATAACTGGTAAGCAAGAACTGGTTAAGAAATTTTTGACAAAATAACTCTTCTTAGGATAGGCTAATTTCAACAAAAGCTTGATTTGAAAAGGTCAAGATGTTGCTTCTGGTCAGAACTCAAAGGAGAGACCCTTGCCATTAGCAGGTCAGATGCTCTACTTCTATACTTATAGTTATGGGGAACTTGGGTTGAACCCTAGACTATTCGGACACTTTTAAGTAGAGGTTTTAATGGGTCTTTTCTACATCCCTGGTGATAAACCAGAAGAATCTATTAATACTGGGTCCTTCTGGATCTTCAGAACCAAATTCTATTACTGTTTTTTAACTGCCTCAACTTTAATGATATGAATTCTACGCTGGCCAAACATAGATGTGAAAAACTCTGCCCTTTGACCACTGTATTATGTGTGAATATCAAGAGATGTTAAGCTGTGCTACCTCCTGGCACTTCAGTGCCTAATGATGGATCCTTCCCTGGAGTACCAGAGGAAGACTGGGAGGTGTATTATCACTGCTCTATTCTTTTCCTCTCTCTTCCTGCTAAGCTTCTTGATTACCAGAAGCAAATGTAAGTAAGAACTAGTGCTGCTTTAAAGCATTAAATCCCATTCATCTCTTTCCTAAGTCTGGTTGTGTACTCTCCAACTAGATGAGGGATCTCCCAAGAGAAAAGCTGTTCCTTGTGGATGCTTTATTATTGGTTTTGCTTCTGGATCTTGCGGAATTCAGTGACCATAGGGATAATGTATCTCCAAAATAAATACTGTTTGTTCAGGAGCTTAGATAATGCTTGTTGAAGGATGGTATAGTCCTCCTAAAGGTATTCCAGTGCCTGAATTACTTGTTCTGCTTTGTTCAGCATTTTGCACAGTCTCAAGCACGAGTAAAGCTATTAGAAGAAATTGGCATACAAATGACAAAGTCACTGAGATAAAAGCGAGGATAACAAAGAATAGTGGAAGGTGGCGTATGGGAAGCATGAAAATAATATTCATAGTACTCAGTGGTACTGCAGCTCAACTGAGATAGGATAAGTGTTTATGTGGGCTAGACAAAACAAAGTTAAATATACTGATTTAAATGGTGTTCATGATATAACCATAGGTTGATCAAATTCTGCTTTGAGTTTGCAGCGGACTATAAATACGCATGTAACTACTAAACTGACCATCATAAGTCACTGAACTGTAGAAACTCTACTTGTCTGTAGCTTTTCTTGACCATGTAGTAGATCCTAATGTTCAGCTATGTTACCCTGCAATATGTTGAACTTTCCCCAAATTCGTGTAATCAACATCCTTCTGATCTACAGAAAAGGGAGGTTTTAATGTGCTGGCTTCCTCTTTCTAGTATTGGAGTAATTAACAAGTTAGACCTATATTTCAGATACTGTAGAGTAAGACAAAGAAATTATTTTAAGCCTTCCAACAGCTTCTGCTTAAAAATGAGAATATGATGCCAAGTGGCATCTTGTGTCATTTGCTGCCAAATATCATTTTGCCTCATAGAATTTGAATCCACTCAAGTGGTATGAAAGCAAAACTAAAAATCAGCCTATCACTGTTACTTAGAAGCTTTCAAGTATACTTGGAAAACTGAGATCAATGGAGACCTTTACCAAAATATCAAATTAAAAATAGGGATTATCTCACTCACTTAAAAGCTAATTTAAAAGAAACTATCTGCAGTAGGGATTCCTGTCCCATAGTGGACTTAGAGGTCAGCTCACATGGTTTCTGGTGACGTTTTTGTGCTTTGGTTTTTTGAAAAATGGGTATGATTGTGGAATAAAGTCTTCCAAGTTTATAAATATGGTAATACAGACTGGAGAGCTGGGTACAAACAGCTGCAACCTGTTTTCTTTCTTTACAGCTAAATCCAGGTGAACAGATCAAACTCCTTTAGAAATACTGTGTAGATACTCTAATATCTCAAATTAACTTGCCTTTGGTAACATCAAATATTCTATTGGTGCATATACATAAAATTGATTCTTTAATGAATGGTGTCTTATTCTGATAAAATCCTTTGTGTGGGAAGAAACATATTTCTCTAAGGTATAGAAATCTATAAATCAGTGAACCTAAGAGCAGGGAAGGGATCCATGTGCCCAGAGTTGCCACAGAGTGCTCTTGAATGTGTGAGAACTTTCAGCTGGGAAAAATTATGGATGCTGTTACATGTCTGACAGAGCAGCTTTTGTTTTATGCAGTTGTGCTTGGATGGAAGTTGGGATCACTACTGCAGATGTGTGCTGCCTGTAGAGCTCTCCTGGCTCCATCTGCACAGGCACAGAAAGGAGCTGTGGGATGGGAGGGTCCAGCTGAGGCCACCCCAGCATATCTCTCCAACTGAGAATCAAAGTGAAAATTGGGAGGTATGTAACACTAACAGCAGTAACCTGTCACGCTGTACACAAGAGACCAATGTCTTACTTTGATATATAAATTGATCAGTTGAGCAGTCTGTGCCAAAGAAGTTGGAGAGTTTACCTTTAGGGAGGGGCAGGGCAGGGGCAGAATGCCACACTAACTTCATATTAATTGAAAGTTTTCTTCTGCTGTGTGGGAAGTACAATACTTGATGCTTGCACTGTTTGATCAGTAGAATGTCTCTCATACTGACATATGGAGTTATCAGACTTCAATGTTGAAAACAGAGGAGCTCTCACTGAAGCCAAAACTGGTGTTCGGTTCAGTTCATGTTAGGAAAATGTTGTATTTTCCAGAAGAACAGAATTCCTTACAGGAGGAGACTGTCTTTTTAAAAGCTATGAAAATAATGTAGAGCTATTGATTTCTTAAAAGGCATGAGAATTTTAAGTCATCTACTTCATTGACTAGCTCTGCTTGCTAGAAAATAGAAAAACTCAAAAAGCTTACAATATGTTCCCAGAAAGTTACATAAACTTATGCTTATAGTTGTGTTAAGTGGAGAAAGAGCACATTAGCACCTCCTTCTGTATTGTTAAAGAGTGTGCATGGGGAAATGTATTCAGAAGAGCTTGCACAGAGGGATGACTTTCTGAAAGGTAAAACATCCCCTGGGAATTTCACCTTCCTGTGCTGTCTTCTATTTTTGTTGAACTTCAGTGTCACCATAAAGGTTTTACAGTCCTTGAAACAGAACTTGTTTCTTAATGTTTTTCATAGTTAAGAGAAAGATAATCCCAAGCAAGATGTGGGTACTGGGGGAACCTCACACCTCATCTTGAACATGACACTTGTTCTATGAGTATGTTTGGATTTAAGTTCCTATCTTTTTTCTCTCCTCTCTCCCCTCCCACCAGTTTCTAGCCTAAACACTCTACAGATACCCCAAAGTGTAGCTAAAGCTCAGATCAAAAGGGAGTAGCCGTTTAATAAAAAGCTGATGTTAGAATCAGGTATTTGATTTCTTTGAACACCTTCTAACTGCACAGTTCAAAAGCCTCTCTCTGCTTTTCTTAAAACTGAAGATTTAAATGCTTATTCCACCTGTACCCTCCATTTCTTCTTTCAGTTTTTCTATTTTTGCTCTTGCTTCTCTTGTGAAGATCTGTATGGTTTACCACATGACTTCACCTTTGTCCATCTGTGAACCAGTATTAGAAACAACCTTTAGGAAAAAAAACATTGTATGTATTATGTACAAGTAATTTAGAAAATAACTTCTAATGCTGGTTAACTGAACTACATTATTAAAAAAATTTATTAGTTTGCTAGTCAATAAAAAATTTTAATGAAGGCAAAAGGAATTGCTTTAACATTTGGGGTAAGCATCATCATTTCTCAACACTTGTAATCACAGGAAACTTAGAGTTTCTTTGGCTTTCCTTGATATGTAAATGTGAAGTAGATATATTGCATATATGAATGTTTTTGCAGTGGGATGGCTTACTGGGTTCTCATTTGTTTTCAAACTGATGTGCCAGTTGCTTCCGTAATACTGCATTTTCCTTTTGATTTGTAGGGCTACTTCATTTATACTCTTTACATCTGTTCCCAAAAAAGTCCTGTTATGTGATGAGTGGAGCATAAGGAGTATATAGATTAAATGCCATTGGAAAATGAGCATGTGTGATTTTTTTTTTTTTTTTTTTTTTTGAGAATAGTGATAATTAAATTTCAGGCAAAGTTTCATTTCCTGCTCATGCCACATAGCAGTATTAAGTGTTTTCATGCTCTATCACTCATTTTTTTTTATTAGCTCTCTATTTAGAATAGGTTTTTTTGAAAATATTTTATCTTAATAAGAATAACCTATCAAGCAAGAAAGCCAGCAGACTTCACATTATCACATTCTCTGTATAGGAGTTTATCTTTTTGCTGCCACTGCTGCATTCCACAGTGCTCTGATGTTGGAAAATGGATTGGTTTTAATGGTTGATTTTTGACTGACAAAGGCAGAGAGGGCACCAGTGGCCTGTCACAAAAACGATGGGATTAGAACCAACTGAATAGACACAGAACAGGTTAAAGAGCTTTTGGGAGAGATGTGCTGTACACTGGCACCTCTGATCAGCATTAGCATTCTCTGCCTATTGCAGAGACTCTTTAAAATGCCATTTGCATTGATGATGGTATAATTGACATGGCTCCCCAAGGAGCTGTAGGGATTGTAGGAAGCTCAAATCTCAGGAAAAGTCATCTGTTCTTGGGACTCTTATATAGTCTGAGGTCGTGTTTGGTAGCAGGACTTGCATTGTTGTATGCTATCATTCTAATAATAAAGGGCCATCAGCATTATGGCTCTTCTCAAGTTCCCAGCAGTGTTTTTGTTAAATCTAATTGAACATTAACTTGCTAATTAGCATTAATGGTTCATTCTACTGGCTAATTGACAGCATAGTTTTGTTTAGAGTGGCTTTTCTGGAAGATGTAGTGTAATAAACTTTTACAATGAAATTAATAACTTATAGAAGGTTTCATTATTTCAGTAGTAAAAGTAGTAGGATGTGCAATAAAAATTCTATATTTGCTTTCTAGAGCTCTGAAGGCTGGGTGGTAAGGCAAGTGTACAAATCAATGCCTAATAACTACAGAAATAAGTAACTTAAAATATTAAAAGGTATTTGGGAAGGAATTCATAGAAATAAGATGACTTTTGGGACCTATGCACACTCAGAAGCTATGAGAAGATTCTGCATATTAGAGTGTGGTTAGAAGGTACATTATTGAAGCTTTGCTGGTAGGTACAGTAGGAGATAAAACTGATTTGCCTGTAAAAGTTAATACCTGACACTATGTCAGTAAGCACTTCTTTTTTGGGCTTGTGTATATCATATGCAGAAGATAGCTGAGGGAACAAAATTTGGTTGCTTGCCTAGGAACTGAATACCTTATTTGTATGTCCATATATGTATTTAGTGAAAAGATCATTGTAATGAAAACAGTACCAGAAAGAGGAGGAGAGGTGCTGACTTAATAAATCTGTAGAGTGTAAGTGTGATTACCTGTCTTTGGAAACAAAAGCTTTCATTTGACTTCAGTAAAAGATATTGGATGAAATTTTGATCTGATACTTAAGTGCAAATTTGCAGTAATTTCACTGAAGGCTTAACTTAATCCTACACTGAATCAGCACTAAAAATTAAATTAGATTTTGTCAGTTCAGATTTATTCTTTTAACCTAGAATTTAGGTGAAGTCCGTTGCTCTGAAAGAACATACTGCTCTTTGAGATGAATATTGGGCATACTGGTAGTCTTAGGCACTCAAAAGAGAAATTGCAAAAGTGAATGATTTTGCATGCTTGTCTTATGCAAAGGTTGAAATGCAGTTTCTGAGCAGTGAAGTATTACTGTTGAAATTTTCAGCTTTTCTTATTGGTCTTGTGCTTAAGATATAAACCAACCATGTTACACATCAAATCGTGGAAGGGAGGGGGCAAAAAAGATCTTTAAGTGAATTTTTTTTGATACAAGTTTTCTTGTGATTTTTGCCTTGAATTCCAAGTATTTTATGCTAGTACTATCAGGTAATGAATTATTGAAGGCTTAGAAGTGGCTGTATAGTATAGACAGTAGAAATTGACGGAGGATTTTTTTTTTTTCTTGAAAGTGTAATTGTATGAGGAAGTAGGAAGACAACATTAGAGGAATGTGGAGAGAAAAGCAGCCAAAGTTGGACTAACTTGTATTAAGGTGGATGCAGTTTAAGACACAAAAGCCATGACAAATTCACTCTCATAGCTTTTTTTTTTTTTTTTAAAGAATCAAAAGAAAAACACTAGTGCCTTTTTACAGTTCTAACAGTGATTGTTGTACCATTAGAAAAGAAAATTGAGGATAGAGGCATAACATAAACAGTTCAAGCACTTCACAAAGGTTGCATCATCACATATATCTGACACACGACTAAGTGGACTACAAGTTAAGTCACCTCACTATTAATTCCCCTTTCTTTCTCTTTCATACATGTTTGCACTGTACTGTTATTTGTCTTTAAATTAATTTTATGTGTCATTTTCCGTCAGGTGGAAGACATCTACAGAAACACCAGCATGGTGTATAAAATGATTTAATGTTGGTGCTTCCTATCTAAATAGTTTTTTCTCATTTAAATACTTTTGAACCAATTTATAAGCCAGCATATGTTAAAGGTGACATTTGAGATTGGAAAGTTTGATTCTGCTTGTTTGTACTTAAAAATATACAGATGCTAAAAAGGATGTCTGCCTATAACCTGTAATCTTCGAACTTCTAAATTACACAGTAAATATGGATGGTCACCATTACCCAATGCAATGCGCTCTCTTCCCATTTTTGTTCAAGTAACTGCTGGCATTTGCAATTGTAATTCTCTTCTCTCATCTTGCCCTGCATTTTCAAGTTGCTGGTGCTGAAAAGAATGACCCTCAGACCATTATTAATCACAAAACATTTACCAACAGTAGCATCTTTGTACGTTGATCAAATTCTAGCTCTGGTAATTTCATTCTTCTTGCCTCAGGTATCCATATAATTTCCTGGATTGATATTTTTCGTGTCTCTTCTTGTTGCCTGTTGAACAGTTTCTGTATTCCACCCTAGCTGAAGAATGTATTTCAGTGGGGGATGAACTGTTCCTGACATTTCTCACAGCAATCTGAAAGGTTATAAGTACCTTTAGGAATTTTTAGAATTGATGTTCTGTAAATGCCTAAGAAATTATTATTCAAAGCTTAGCCTTATTCTAAAGAGGAGGGGGGAAATTTACTCACGTAACTGGTACATCTTAAGCATGGAAGTTGCTTACCAATCTACATTGTACAAAACATTCCCATGTTATTCAAGTTATGTCTTCAGTATTCCTGCATGCTAGCATGGAAGAAAAAATAAAGCCTTTTTTCCTATCTTTATGCCACATTGGAGAGAAATTCTCTGTTCTTTTTTCTTTTTGTTTTCTTTGTATGGACAACTGTTTTAAATTATACCTGATCTTCAGTAGCCTTGTCATAGGAACTGCTACGAATTTGTTTTTAACAAATTATGAAATGGCTCTTAGTTTAAAAAACCAAACCAACAAACAAACAAACAACAAAAACCAACACTGCACACACAAGCCCCCAAACCAGCCAACCAAACAAATGCTTTCACTGCTTTCCTTCTATAGCTGTGTGACTAGAACCTGCATGCTGTTGATACTGAGGGATGACCCCTTATGTTTTTGCAATACTGGTTCTGTACGTTTTCTCCAGGAAAGAGGAAATTCTGAAAATATTAAAATGAGTATTTTCAGGCTTGGCCTTTTTAACAGTCTGATGATAAAACTGATGCTTTCCAGGCCAAGGATATTTCCTCCAGGATGGGACATATTTGCAAAGTAGGAATTTTGGATTTCTCAAGGAATACTATGATTAAAGGTGTTAAATCCAGAACTGGTCGGAGAGCTTTCAGAAACTTCACTTGAACTTTATGGGTCCTTTTTGTCCACAAGTACTTGGGAGAAGCTTGGATTAATTGTTTGCCCTGACCACATGAATTTTATATGTTTAGTATGTGGTTTAGCTGGTAACTGTGGTTCATACAATTTTCTCAGACAAAACTAGAGGATGTAGCTCATTCTTGTTGCAATAGGAAGAAAAATGAAATTTCATTACTTTAAATTAAAAAGAGGATATAAGCATCCACATAAAGAGTCATAGTTTTCTTTTTCAATCCAAACTCCATGCTCCATGTAAGGAGCAGCAAATGTGAACTCTCAAATTCCAGTCTCTATTATTTGTTATGACAGGAAGTTGTCATGTACTTGAGAGAGCAAGGCAATCCTCTCAGTAAATGAGGATCAGGGCTCCTAGCTGTGAACAGTTTACAGATTCATTTTAGCTAAAGTAATTTAATGTTACAGACAAATGTGAGAAAATGTTTGTTGTTCCTTTATTGTAGTTACTGTTCCACATCTTATTAGAGAGGAATTCTGTATTCTTTCCTACTAGGGTCTGATTTCCCTCCCACTCTTCCCCTGGTCAAATGCAAGCCTATGCCAGTCACTTTTCAATTGATTTGCAAGGTCCAGCAGAGGAAAAATTCAATCCTTTGGTGTTTGTTCTTTTTTTTTTTTTTTTTTTTGGTTCATTTAGATTGCTGCAGGCCAACCCTGATCTAGAAATGACAAGTTAGTTTGCATCTGTCCTTATTGCAAAATTGAGAGTAAGGTTTCATTGGCCTTGATAGTCACCATTTTGATAATTCAAGGCCAGTTACTGTTCTCTCCAGATTCATTCTAGATATCCTGGACTGTGACTGTCAGGTGTGGAAGAGCTTCTCTGTTTCACTTGGTGAGAGAGCTGGAAAAAAAGTTTAAATTACTTTTTTTGAGTAGTCTTTCTATGTGAATTTTCCCCTTCAATTATTTAATTGAATTAATTACTGCCTTGAACAAACAGTAACTATAATTTCTGTTACACTGCACTGGTACATCCTGTGTACAGGGGAGTTGGAGGGACATATGGGATTAAGTTTTGCCAGATAGTAGTTTGGTACAAGGTATTTTCCTCAATTTGAAAGGAAATAAGCATGTAAGGGCTGTTCATCAAGTGAAAATGAGAGTTGTAAATTCAGCATCTCACGTGTTTTCAGTTCTAGATCTACAGATAGGGACACTTACTCGATGAACTGAATGCAAAACCAGGAGCTTATGTTTTTCAGTTTTGACACTGACTAAGGGCAGCCATATGGCTTTGCTTAACTTTGGTTTCTTACTTGACACTTCTCCTTCTGCTCCACCTCACCTCTGTTGTCTTCAGTGACAATTATAGGTTTTTCAGCATCTCAGATTCACAATGTAATGGTGGAGGTACCACAACTGGATTGTGTCCTAACAAAGGTCACTTGTGAACAACTTTTTCAAAAAGGCAGGCAGGACATGGGTAACGTTTCCCTCCTGTGTATGTACAAAGTGTTGGTTCTTTGTTGCATCCCCTAACAGATAGTTTTGCACCAGCAATAAGCTGCTGCTATTTCTGATATCTGTGACGGAACTCATGGATGTCAAATACTGTCCTGCTGAACAGCAGTGCAGTCTGTATAGGTGCCATTCAAAGATGCCAAAATTATGCGGCATGCACTGGACTCTGTACCAAGCCGTGGCTTGGTGCTGTCTGAGAAGAGTAGACGCTTTTCATAGAACTGCAGTTGCCTGCATGCTGACCTAAAATCAACAGCAGTTTTCTGAATGCTTTCTATAAACTTACCTTTGGCACCTGGTAGCTGTTTCTGGCTCTGTCTCTGTGTCAGGATGATTATTATAGTTGGATGACAGGAATGTTACTTCTCAAGAAGACAAAGAAATCTGCTGTACTACAGAGGTAAATGAGCATGGTTAAAAGAAAACTGGGCTTGGATTCTTCCTTGAAACTTCACTTTCCTTTTTAGCTTGCAAAAACAGAAATGCAATGAACAGAGTATTACTAAGCCCCTTGGTGGAAATGCAGATGTCTTGACACTGGAATACATGTCAATCCAGAGAGAGAGAGTGGCCTTTGTTGCCAAGTTGCTAATTATTCACGGAAAAGATGAAAGCTGAGCATGGATTTCCCAAATGATTTCATATTATACTCTGAATTAAAAATACATTAAATAGAAATGCTGATGTGGTAGAAAGGATCTTTGTCAGTACAAGGCTGCAAGATTGTCATGGTATTTAGATTAATAGAATCTGGGAGAACAGGTAGAATGATTGCAAGGAAATATACTGCAGCAAAGCAGATGTTCTCATGGTGTCTATCACCTGTGTTCTGTCACAGAATGAATAGCTTATTGCTGACCAGCTCCCCTTTCTTGGAAGGTGTAGTAGACTTTGATCTCTGATACTGGGAGTAATTTGTATGCGTAGCCAGGGTTACTCTGCAGTTCTAGCCATGCAGCTGAGGTCAGTTTGACTCAGAACTATTTAATGTAATTTGGTTTTCTCAGCCTGCAGTGCTAGAAAACATTCTTTATGATCAAACCTGATGTTATGAGCAAAGGTTTTGGTTGAATATCATTCTAGATAGGCACATCTGTGCCTTTTGGGCCTTGTTACAAATTATGCAGGTTGTCTAGAAGATGTTGCTATAAGTGTCCTAATAGTATGGCGCTTTTGCTGAATTTTACATATAACAATTTTCTTCTTCTGTACAGTGAAAGCTGATGTATCTTGAAGACTATGTTTTTCTATAAGGCAGCAGAAGTAATGTAGTATTATTGTAATGTGTAGACTGTCCCACTCTACACTGCACTGGTGTGGCCCTTCCTTGAGTACTATGTGCAGTTTTGGGCGCCTCAATATGAGAAGTACATCACACTATTAGTGTCCAAAGGAGGGTGACCAAGATGGTGAAAGGTCTCGAAGGCAAGACTGAAGAGGAGTGGCTGAGGTCACTTGGCTCGTTCAGCTTGGAGAAAAGAAGGCTGAGGGGTGACCTCATCACAGTCTACAACTGCCTCAAGCAGGACAGCAGAGAGGGAAGTGCTGATCTCCTCTTTCTGGTGACCAGCGATAGGACATGTGGAAATGGAATGAAGCTGCATGAGGGAAAGTTCAAATTGGACATTAAGAAAATGCTCTTCACTGAGAGGGTGGTTGGTGATTGGAACAGGCTCCCCAGGGAAGTGGTGATGGCACCAAGCCTATCAGAGTTCAAGGAGCATCTGGACAATGCTCTTAGATATATGGTTAATTTTAAGTAGTCCTGTGAGGAGCAGGGAGTTGGACTTGATGATCCTTATGGGTCCCTTCCAACTTGAAAGGTTCTGTGGTTCTACAGAGACAATTTAAAGAAGTGTTATAGCAAAGAACAGTGATACCAATTTGAACTGCAAACCAATTAAGCTATACAATCGTCAATACAAGCAGAGGTTCTCATTCCATAATTGCCTCAGTCTTCTATATGCAGCTTCAGCAAGGTCCCATGGTCCAGGCTGTCTTCTCTACAAGAGGTTATTGTCCCTGATTAGACACTTTTCTCCATCATTTCCTTAAACAGCTTGTGAAATCAATGTTAGTTTTTTGAGCAAGCTACCCAAAGGGATCTGCTTTATTCACTGGGTGACTTTAAGACTGGATCTTCTGGCAGCCTCTCAAAGATATAACTGAAGGGTGTACATTTTTAAGTGGTCTTCCCATCCACCTGAAGGTTAGCAATCTCCATTCATATGCTTTTGATATGGTCATTCCACAGAAATTTTGGGCTTCTTATTGTTCATTCTGCTGTGACACTGATAGCTATTTTATAACCACCCTTTGAAAGCATGCATAGTGTTCTATGTCTCTCAAGGATTAAGCACCTTTTAAAATCTTTACCTGCTACTTCAGATTTCTCTGTTTAGATACACACACACTTTTCTGTGAAGGATAGAGTAACTGTTATCAGCTGATATTAATGCATTCCCTTTGCTTTGTGTTGGTTCTTATCTATGATGTTCATCTGGCCCATCCTTTTCCCAATTAAAAGGACAGGATGGCATACTCACTTGCTTGTCTCCTTTTGCTAACTCTGGAAATTGGCTGTGGTATGAAAGGAACACATGATACCATGTGATATTTTCTGTACTGATTTGAAAGTCAGTCCCTATGGGCCGGCAGCTAGTCTCATTGTTCCTGAGTAAAAAGGAGAAAATTCTGCCAGTTTAATCTGCTTTTTCAAAACAATCACGTTCTGATTCTTTTTGTGAAGGGTGTGAAAAACAGAGATCCATCAATATAATTTCTTACAGTCTCTAGTGGGTAAATTCCTGCCTTACTTCCACACTGCTGGGCCAACACATGTCCTTATCTCTTCATATTTTGATCCTGATATTCAGTATCAATATGATCAGTTGTATACCATGTTACATATCTACCAAATAGAACTTAACATGAAACATATTCTGGGTACCCAGGCATTGCTCCACTATTTCTAAATTTTCTGTTTTTCCTTTCCTCAGCCCTTCCCTTGCCCTTAAAAACTGCAAAAACACTACTTGGAGTATGGCCTTGAAGGCAGAGTGTTGTCTACATTAGCATAAATTATTCACTAGATATTTTAAATTCCAGAGTTCTGAATGATTGGTGGGATACCTGGGTTCTAACTAAAATCCCTCCAAAAAGACCTTGATAGCTACATAGGTAGTTTTTATATATGTTGATGTACATGATCATCAGTATTGTTAAGTCATGTAATAATTGTGGAGGTTGATACTAAGTATTTGGCCTCCTAGAGTATGAGAAATTACAGGCTGCTCTTCATTCAAACCTCTAACATGTGATATAAGTAACACTTAGCAATGGTTTTACTGATGGGATATAGTATTTCTTCAGTCTCTCTTCTGAGTCTTATTAGGAGTTGGGTGTGAAATTCTTTGATGGAAATACTTTTATGGAATATTTATTCCCTGGAAACTTGAGCTGAGCAGGAAGATCAATACATTTCAAAAAAAGTGGTGGTGATCAGAACCCTTGGATGTTAAGAGGAAGAGGCAGCTGGCTACCTGGGATGAAGGGTGATTCGATTTCTTGGGTTCCCCACCTCCATATTCTGCAGTCTGAGATATAGGGAGCAGATGGTCATAGAGAGGCCAAGCAAGATAATGCGAGGGAAGATGAAAGTAATTTTCAAGCAGAGGGCAGGTGAGATCTCTTGGGACTGCAAAGTTCATAAATCTGTGTCATGCACCCTTCGTGAATAAGGCAACACAGGCCTTTCACAGATTCAATATTCATGGAAATGCTTTACCAGTTGTAACTAACTGCTGTAGCCCTTGATCCCTGCCCATTATTTCAAACTATGGCTCTTGAGAAAAGAGCAAAGTGCTTGATATTTTAAAAAAAACCCTAGAAATAAAGCCGGGGGTCAGGGAGGAGGATTTTTGCTTCCTTCCTGGCAAAAGGAGAGAAGCAGAAGAAATTCGTTTGCCGCTTATGCGTTATTATGTAAGACAGATTTACAGAAAATATTTGGGTACTACCTAGTGTGAAAGGAGTACTGACTGAAGGTGGTGCTTTTCTCAAAGCATTAATTATTATGTAGTCTGTGTCTCATTCTGTGCTTCTATCATTCCTGGATATTTTATAGAGACTTTTCTTGATGAACACCAGGAAATAAAAATATCATTTAAGTTGCTGTAATGGTGTCGTAGTTTAACCCCAGCCAGCAACTAAGCACCACGCAGCTGCTCACTCACTTCCCCCCCCCCCCAGTGGGATGGGGGAGAAAATCGGGAAAAGAAGTAAAACTCATGGCTTGAGATAAGAACGGTTTAATAGAATAGAAGAAGAAGAAACTAATAATGATAACACTAATAAAATGACAACAGCAATAATGAAAGGATTGGAATGTACAAATGATGCGCAGTGCAATTGCTCACCACCCGCTGACTGACACCCAGCTAGTCCCCGAGCGGTGATCCCCTGCCCCCCACTCCCCCCAGTTCCTATACTAGATGGGATGTCACATGGTCTGGAATACCCCGTTGGCCAGTTTGGGTCAGCTGCCCTGGCTGTGTCCCCTCCCAACTTCTTGTGCCCCTCCAGCTTTCTCGCTGGCTGGGCATGAGAAGCTGAAAAATCCTTGACTTTAGACTAAACACTACTTAGCAACAACTGAAAACATCAGTGTGTTATCAACATTCTTCTCATACTGAACTCAAAACATAGCCCTGTACCAGCTACTAGGAAGACAATTAACTCTGTCCCAGCTGAAACCAGGACAAATGGTTAAACATTAACCACAGACTTCAATGGTTGACTAGAGCTTGTTAGCTCTAGTTTATAGGATGAAGCATGAGTGCATAATAGCTGCCAACTAGAGGCTCTGTTGGAAGTCTACAGCTGATGTACACACACAATTCTGGGCTTTTCTGTTAGATATTCACGAACAATCTGGAGAATGTTTTCCCTTTGAACTTAGAATCATCTATTCATGATGAGTACAAGGAAAACCTGGTGCCGGGTAATACTTGGGCATAAGCAGAAGTATTTCAATCCAACCTATTTGCAAACTTTTGCATACTTTGCCTGCTTTACTAGAAAACACACTACTGATGTTTGCTTGCCTTCTCCTCATAAGATAATTTGCTTGCCATTGAAAACTTCTAGCATCTAGAAGAAGGATGAACTTGTTAAAGGCACAGGGATTGCGATTTGGAGATCTTTCATTATTTTTCCTTTTCAGTCAAAAAAAAAAAAACAAACCCAAAATGTTTCTTGCCTCTTGTGATTTTCTCAATCCCTCTGATCATCATGTCACCTCCTCCCCCCCCAGCCCCAAAGTAATGTTTCTCTACTTTGAGAGATCAAAAAAAGTATCATGACTTTTCCAGTTTCAGGGCTCTGTGCTGTCACTAGCTTGGTCCATCTGCTATGATGTCTGTGGGATGGATTTTCTGCCCACCTCTGCTTCATTCCGTTATTTGCGCGACTCTGATTGGGCTTGTCTCCTAATAATTTGTTCTGTGATCTGTTTGCAATTGCTAGTAGCAATCACTCAATGCTTCTCTTTCACCTTACTTCTGTTGGTGCATTTGATTAGTGTTCATGTTTTCTGCTTTGGGCTGTAGATGATGGCTGGGGAAGGAATAAGTCAAAGTCTTCCTTCAGCCAGAAATAAACAACAATGGCTGATAACAATACAGAGCTCACTTAAGGTAACTTCTTGCAACCTGCTTTCACATTGGTGATTTCTCTTGATATTGTCATTGCTCAGTTCATGGTTTTCTGCTTTAAGAAAGGCTGCTATTCAGCTGGTAAGACTCCTTTTCCTATTGCTTTCAAAGACAGATTTTCCCTGCATTTATTTCTAGACCAACAATGGCTTTTAAGACGTGATCTTGAAAAGGGCTCAGCATCGCCATTTATTTCAGCTGAAGCTTTGTGTGTTTAAGTCCTGTCTCTTTCATGTTCTTCTTAGTGTTTATTTCTCTGTTTGAAAATGAGCAAGCTATCAGAATAAATGTAATGTAGGATGAGATGCACTGAGTCTTCACTGAGCTTTTCACCACTTTCTTACTAGCTACTAGCAGGCAGGTCAGTGTATCCAGAAAAAATTGCCCCAGTTTAAGTTCACCAAATTAAACCAGTGCAAGTTCCCCCCAAAACCTAGCTTTGCAGCTCTTTAACCCTCCTTAAAGTGGCATAGTCGAAACTGGTTAAAACATGTTGAAAAACATTTGAATTTGCACTGTTTTGTTAAAATCGTATTGACCATGTTACACTTGAATCACTGGTCTGTGGTACTTGATTGACTGCTGACCAAATCCAGCAGGATGATTTCAGTGTTTCAGGTAAGCTACTGAAATCTCTGATGGTTGTTTGGAAGTTTACAAAACAGAGTGAAAAAGGAACTAGCAAATAGACCCAGTTAAATGTCCCTTTGTCTTGACCTCAGAAAAAGATGTGTAACTTTCTTGGTGAATTGTTGCTATGTGATAGTGACTATAAATTCTTTTCAGAATGGTAAGATTTGCCCATCTTTATATTTTAAAAAAAGCGCTGTTTGCTGAAGGCACTTAGATAGCATGTAGACATTCCACTTTGAATGTACATTCTATGTACAGTGCATGGTCCCTTATGAAGATGCTTTCATTTATTTGCCAAGCTTCTGGATTTTTAACGATGTAGCTAGATATGTTTTTGTGGGTTGAATGATCTTTCTTCATAAAGAGGAGAAATACGGAAAATACAGTTCTCCAGAAAATCACTGTACCATTGTAAGTCTAGAAACATCAGCTGTTGGTTTGGTTTTGCTTCAGACTGAGGCTGAAATTTTATTACCAGTGTACTTGCTTACCTGCATATGGTTGGATCCTGTTAAATGTAGTTAGTTTAGTTTTGAAAATCTGGTATTTGTGCTGCTTAGTTTGTAGAGGATATCAGCATCCATGTAATGTTTGTTGTTTTGTTTTTTTTTTCTTGAGCCCCAGTTTATGCTCTGAGACATGACTTAATGTAGCTCTTTGCCTTAAGGATTAGAATTGCCCCTGTCAAGGGCTTTTCCTCCAGCTTGCTTGGTCTCTGAAGCAGCGAAGTGTTCAGCATTTAACTATTCCTTATGTATGGTATGTGTAGAATTGACTGTTTTCACTCCTGCATGCCTCCTACTAAGTTGCATACTGGTCATCTCTTTGCCAACTTTTCCCACAGTGTCTTACTGAGAAAAGTGTAATGGTAAAAAGATTTTCCAAACTTATGTCCACTTGAAGTAAACAGAGCCTATATGAAGCAAATCTCTAGTGCTCCTTCCTCCTGCTCAATAATGTTATGTGGAATTGGTATTCACTATGGGTGCACTGGGATATAGGTTTTTGTCTGTAGAGGCAGGCATGCTGATAGTTTTTGTAAAAATCATTTCAGTGTCAGTCCAAGATAAAAGTAGTAATAAAAAACTCTTTTCCTTCTGAAAGTCAGTGTGGACCCAGTCAATTTTATGATAATCTTGTCTGCCGTGTATGAGAGTCCTGGTGGATATGTTCTTAGCTTCTGCTTTATTACCAAAATATGAACAAGGAAAGTAAAACTATAAAAATACTAAAAGGCAAGAGCATATCACAATCTCCTGGAGCTATAAGAAAATGATAAGAGCTGAGGCATGAATATGTAGAAGAATTTACTGAAAATGTAATAATTTTTATCATGTCTACTTAATCTCTCTGTGCCACAGCACATAGCCCTTAACTTTTACTCTACTTGTGAACTGTAGATTAATGTTCTGAGTCAAAGTATTGAGACGGAAAAAAAAAGTCCTGATTTTGTATGGAAAATACACCTGTTTCACGCTTATTTTTCTTCCATTTCAGGCTGTTGTCTGAGTGGAGTCGTTCTAGTTCCTGAGACCTGTAGGTGGCAATCTTGCGCTGTATTGGAGAAGCAATTCCTCACCCTTCCAAAATACAGGTGGAAATGTGTGGGTTAGGGGGAAGGAACAGGGGATGTCAGCAGATGAAACGAGAATATTTTTTTTTTTTCACTTCTGTTCTTCAGTTTTTAAGACTTGCTTCCCTCCATATTTCCTCACAATTTCTTAATCCCCAGGACTTAGTGCAGCAATTAGCTTGTGAGGAAGCAGGGCAGTAGCTATGCAGCAGTTAGAGCAACAGTTCTTAGCAAGCCCAAGAAAGCAAAGCTGCAGCAGTGATGCTCTGCTCCTGCCTGAGCACCCAAACCCTCCCTCCAGTAGCTTTTCAGGGCTTGAGTGGGATCACTAAAGAAGTCTTAACTTTTTTTTCATCATGGAGCATGGCCCCAATGTTCGAGAAGTTTGGAAACCGGTTTGGCATAATACAACCAATTTCATTTAACAACTCCGCCAAATACATAAATGGATCCATAGAAGGATGGTTGAGGAGGAAGTGGGCCATCCCAGTTCTTGGTTTTTATGATTATTGATCTTCCAACCTTTATCAGCAGGACCTAAAATAGTAAAGGTTTGGAATTTAGACTACACTTTGGAAAAGATGATAATTTTCTGGATGAAGCTGAGAAAAGAAAAACTTTTGGTGACCGGTTTTTAAGAGAAGCAAGACTAAACTGACATTTTAACACTGTATGCACAGGTTATTTCCTACCTACATTATTTTATAATAAAATAGACTTTGCTGGCTTTTCTGAACTACTGAAGTTATAAAAGTAATTTCCTTTTTTTTGATATTAAGGGGTTACACTAGAATTAAAATCTTAACAACTATGATTGGATCTAAGATTTCATTGAATCTAAAACTTGATGTCTATGGATAATTTTTCTCTCCCAATCATTTCGGGGGGGGTACCCCTCAAAACACCCCAAAATTGTCTTTTAAATTCATGCTCTGCAAGATGGATGTTTGCTTCAAGCTGCGTATTTCAGCAGAACATTCAAATACACCAGGGAAGGTGGGGAGATAAAACCCATGACTGGAAACTGCAGAACAGTAACTCCATTCAGTTCAGTCCAGGGAATGCAATTTAGGTGGCTGCAGGGAAATGGAATGAGTTCAGAGCTTAGATTAAGGAAAGCAGTCCTGTCTCGATGTAGATGATATTTTACTCTATGATCAGCCCTGCTCTGGTATCAGTATTTCACTTAAACAATTTCAAAACCTGAATGCTGTTAGCATGGGCCTGACTTCATTCTGAGATAAAATGAGGGTGTAATTCTGGAATGAAATCAGCATCTAATAATCTGATCACTTGCATCATTAATCTTTAGTTGAACTAGGCAAAACAAAGGGAATCTGACAGTATGGACCTGCAGTGGTTTAAGCCAATTTTAATTTTGTGTGGTTGCAGGTCCACTTTCCCTGCCAAATGTTCTTTCTGGCTTTGATGTGCATATGACCCTAGGGTGAGCTGGTTTAACTGATCTAGCCCAAGACTTTCAGTTTTCTCACTAGTGATTAGTTTTCAGCCAGTCGGCTCCCTCAGCTGTTTGTTGCCCAGTCACACAAATGTCACTTCTATTGAGAGAGGAAAAGGGAGCATTTTTGTTAAATCAACTGTTATGGAAATGCACCTTACTCTTTCCTCTCATGTATTAGAGCAACACAAGTGATAATATATGGTCACTTTGTTTTAAACTTATAGGTAAGCCCTGGAATGAGAGTATGAAAAGAATTGATGTAATAACAAAGTTGTGCAGTGTACATCAGAGTCAGAGAGGCTGGCTCACTAGAAAGGAGGAAGGAAAGCTGCATGATGCAGTATTAGTATTGTTTAGAATTTCCCTCAGGCTGACATCATTCATTCCTGTGGCTTTTTTCCTTGACTAGCCACAGATTCAGATCTAACCCTAATCTAGCCTTTAGTGAAAATTAGATGGCAGCTCTCCACATGAAGAGAAATCAGACCCAGTTTTAAAGCTCCATGGGAGATGAAGGCAGGAGGCTTTTCTTACCCTAAGGCAGACAGAAGTGCTGCTGACTAAAAGCTTTTTTGGAAGCTATGCAATGAATTATCCCAATGCACAGCTCAATTGAAGGGAAAAAGATCTAACAAGCCCAACTAGGTAATTTTTCATTAAAGTGTTAGTGAAGCTTGACATTCTTAATCTCGTTCTTCCACAACAGAACTTCTACTTCTGGCATAAACTATATTCTAGAGGAGGGCTCAACAGGCAAGTCTAAATAAACCTGTTAAGAAACTTGCTTTTCTAGAAGGCCAAATCTGCAATCATCTCTGTTTGAATTTGGTTTTCCTCTCATAAGGAATGAGCAAAAGAAAATACTGAGACATGAAGTCAGGCTTTACCTTATGTGCTACAGCAGTCAATTTGTGCTATGGTAAGCAACTTAAAGCTGAAACAGTTCTTAAGTGAGTTTTTCTTAATAGCTGTTCTTTACTAAATAGCAGATTTCTTTTCTTATGGAATGCTTCTGTGTCTTTTAAAAAAATTTTCTGTATAAGAATGCTTTCACCAGAACATACAGCTGACTTCTTTCTTCTTTATCTTACTCTGTCAGTTCACTGGCCCTGAATGATGAAAACAGAATTCTGCCTTGTAATTTGATAAGTACAGAAAAGTGTGTGGACTACTATTACCCCTATTGTTCTGGGGCTCGAATGTCTTGCAAAACATAAGTGGAACAGTCTTCACACAGATCTCTGAAAGAGAAATACTGTCACACTTTAGACTGGGGAAACTGCAGAGCCCCTCCATGTTTGTAGTCCAAATGCATCTATGCCCAGTATTGAAATGGCATTTTATATTTCTTCTGCAGTCATGCAAGGAACTACAGTACATTCAAGCTAAAGGAAAATTATGGTCCAGATCAAACAAAGGGCAATGAAGTAACCAGATTTCAGGTAACTATTCTATGAACTGGAAATTAAAACTTCAGTTCTAAGAACTGTTTCAAACTCGTTAACTGTTATAGTTAACTGCAATGCTGTCTGTCTAGGAAATAGGAGCTTCAACTTCTTAGATGAAGGAAAGAACTAATTTGAGTTCCACTTACTGGTTGATTGCTTAGACCATGCCCCTTTAAAAAGGGTTGGGCATCACTGCCAGCTGCAGTCACTGTATTTCAATGACAGTGAATTCTGTAGTGTCTTAGTGGGGCGTCCAAGGGGTAATCATTGCCTTTCTCCATAAAGTGTCTTATGTTGTTGTGCTTCTGAGAGGACTTGGCAGTGATCCTTTCATCTAAATCCTAACTACATATCAGTAAGAACTGTTCAGTTTGGGACAGTTTTGGGCATCTGAGGATGATACAGAAGCACTAATGAGTTTAGTTGCCACTGATTGCTATTTGTAAGTCCTTTGTTGGATCTGGGCATAAGTATCTTATGGAAGGTCATAGACAGTATAAAATATGAGAAAATGGAATTCCCTTTCTTAAGAAAGGCAGCTGTAAAGCATTGGTGGAAACATGTGAATTATGGATTATCTTACATATATTGAATAGCTTTTACACTTGAAATCTAAAAACTTGGCAGATCAAGGGCTATATTCTCTTCTCTGTAACTATGCTTTGCCTTGTTGGAGAGATGCTATGGAACCTGCTTTTCTTATGAAAAAAATGTTTCTGTGTTTGTTAAGGGTGTTTTCCTGTGTCTGAATGCTGTTAAAGCACTGATATTTTCTCTTACTTATTGTAGGCTAGAAGGCAGAAATTATTTTTCTGTAATGTAGATTGCTGCTTTCAGATGCAAGCTTTCATTTTTGCTCAATGCCAGTCACCTGTAAATGAAACTGCCAACACTACAGGAAAGGAAGGAGTTAAGTTCTGAGGTGAGGAAACAATGCACCTGCAAACCTTACTGGCCTGCTGAGACAAGGATCCGTACTCAGTCTTTTTTCTTTTTAATAAATCCAAACTTGTGAGTGAAAGAAGCCAGTACGCTTTTTGCTCTGCTTCTTTCATGGAGAAGAGGTGAATATAACTTCCCTCACCATTGGAAGCGTGAGTCTTTCTGCCACCACATAAAGTGGCTCAGGATTAAAAGGGCAGATGGGCTTCGGACTGGTCTTTCTGTTAGACATCAGGAAGGCAAACTGACAGCTGCTGGGGGTAGTCAGTGTGACTGCTGAGGAGGTTGGAAGAGGGTGTGCAAACAGGTCTTCCTTCTGTTTGAAGCAGCTTTAAAACTTCAGCAGCTGTGAAAAAAAAATATGGTGGAGCTATATTTTATTTCTGGTTAATGTTATTTGGCATATTTGTGTTTAAATCAGAACTTAATCTAATTTGATATCAGAGCTTTCTTTACAATATAAGTGGATGTGGTAGGTTTTAAAAAATATTTTCTGATTCTCAGTGATAACACCTGAGCATGGCACCTCTCAGGAAGGTGTGTCTGGCTTTTAGTTGACTTGTGCTATTTCCATGATTTGAAAAAGCCATGTAAGGTAGTAACCAATGGAATGTGGCTGTAATGATCTGTTAATGAAAACCATTACGGCTCATTTATGCAACCTATTAGTTCTTATAAAATACTTCCTAAGTGTCTGCACACTTTGGGTCACAAAATTAAAATGACAGTAGAAGAGATTTTTTTTCTTTTAAATTATCATCATTGGGAAAACAGTGGCTTTACTAAAAACTGTTGCCAGATTTTTCAGAGATGCTGTAAAGAATAGGACTTAAATATGTCTATTAAAAAAACCCCTCTCAACTTCCTCCCACATGTTCTGGATTTTATTTTCTGAGACTGTCTTAGATGTAGAAAATTGTATCAGCTGGAGCTGGTAAACAATAAACAATTTGTTAAGGTGATTTACTTCATGAATTATCTAAGCAGATGATACTCTTACAGCCGAACTTCTGGAAGAATTTGACTTTGCTTTTTTTGATAGTTTCTAAATGCTTCAGCTATTACTACTTAAGGACTGTCTACCTGCATCTTCTATTTAGCCTGAATTTAAGCTGCATAGTACTATCTGCATATTACAAGATGTGTGGTTGATATTTGGGTTGATCACTTTTGATGGAAGTGGTTACACCTTGCTAGCATAACAATCTAGTAAGACTATTTGGTTTTGCCTTGTGGACCCATTTGACTACCCCCATTGTGTTACCACTTCCTTCTTGTGGAGATATTAACTCTTTGCTGGGAGTTAATAGACATTTATCAGCTTTTCAACATCCTTTGCAATCCAGGTTTCTTCTATATTGTTCTTTACAAACAGCTGCTGCAGAATTCTGTAAATCATAGTACCCTGCTTCAGTTCTTATTGCTATGTGTTCATACAACATTGAGTAAAATGGGTTGAAGTTATGTTGCCAGCTAGACACCTCTGCAAATGTTAGAAAGAACTAAGAAACTTTGTTGGAGGGTTTGTTAGGGAAGTTTATCGTAATTTTGCATGGCAAAGAAAACCTCATGTGCTGTAGTCTTCCTTCTGTGTTTTAGCTCCTATACCTTCACTCTTCTTTTAGTTGGCTCTATGAAACTGTTTATAATATCTGTACCTTCTTATTCTATTCCTCTGCTTCCCCTGCCCAGATTTTGGCAAGATCTACTAATAAGGTTTTGAGTGAAGTATAATCAACTGAATGCAGCCTTAACTGTGTGCTTTAAAATACTTGAGTAAAGAAACTGATAAAATTTGAATTGAAGTTCAGATAGTGTCTTGGTGACTAAAAGGAGGAAAAAATAGGAGACTGAAGGAAAAAAGGTTAGGCTTGCGGCAAGGCTATATATAGGACTTTTACCTCATGAGCTCTGTGTGACTGTGGGCAAATTTCCAGGCTCAAGTTGTGAGTTCACTCCAAAGTATATGCTGAGATTAAGAAACTGCATTTCTTTTCTATTTTTATATAATCGGGGGTTCTTTTTATCTTTCTCTGTGGTATGTGAGGGGGGCCATTTTGAGAGCTCGCCTAAAGAAGTTTTGCTATCTCAAGGTCCATGACCCTAGCTATGCCCTTCCTTTAGCTCTCTGCTGTAGGGTGTTATAGTTGCACCTTTTGTCAGATGCCTTGTTTATTTTAAGGTGCTGGAAGGCACACTAAGGCTTTTTATAGGTAGAAATGTGGGGTGGATGATCTGGGTACTCCTTGTAGATGAATCTTATTCCTATTTTCTTAAAGAATTTGTCAAAAATAGCATCTTTTACAGCAGAATATTAGAAGGTTCAAAGTGTTGTTCTTTGTCAGTTGAGAGAAAGAAAACAGCATAGCCTACCTTTTATTTCCAAAGGACTAGAGTATTATCTCCCTTGCATGGTCTTTCTTAAACATACCTACTGCATAGAGCCAACAAAAAGAAGTCATAAAACATCTGACCCAAAGAGGGGTATTTTGGGGGAAATAAAATGTGAAATCTTTCATCTTTTGGGAAGCATTGGCAAAAGACAGGGAAATTGAAAAGCATTGCTAATTGCTGAAAATTGTCAACATCATTTCATGTCCAAAACAATGTAGGTGAAGATGACTAGACTCTTTTTAATTAACTTTAGGTCTATTAATTTTGTAATAAGTTTGATGAAAGCTAAAGATTTATTTTCTAGGGTTTTTGTCCCCTATTTAGGCTTTTCTTTCTCTTGATAATGTATAGTAAATAGTGTTTGGTGTTTTCCTTAATAGTGTTTCTTTGTAAGTTATCAGGTCTTCATAAATTGTCAAAATGATTTGAAAATAGGTAGAAATTAAAGGCCCAGCAGTCCTCTTACCATGTCACGAACACACCGTGGTATTTGACGTGACTGAGCAAATAGCTGGTCTCTTCCCTGAAGGTCATTGGTAAAAGAAAGCAGAGATGCTGTAGGTTCTGGTTAAAGAGTTTTGGCACAGTTATATAGACAGAGCAACTCAGAAAATTTATTATAAGAAAAACAAAGTCTAGTATAAAGTTGTGAAGCAAAACATGGTTCTGAGTGATTCTATGTTTTCAGTAGGGAGCATCTATTTAAAACTGCTGGGGCTGCATCAAGTTTGGACCTGAGTAACTGAAGACTTGAATATGTGCAATTTTCCAATTGTCTAAAAGCAGACAATGAAAAGTTACTTGCTGACTACTGGCACAAAGAGAATAAACTTTCAGTTTGCTTTTACTTATTTCTGTGGCAGTTAAGAGAGGACAATAATTTGTGTGTGGAATGACCTACTGGAGCTACACTTGTGCCTGGCTTCTTTAACACGCTCTCCTGTTTTTTTAAATGGACTATTCTATGAATTCGGTCTCACCTTTTGAAAGCTTACAGCCTGGTATTTGATGAAGGATCTATGTGAATTTGGAGAGGGAATTAAAGAGTGATTGTCCTATAATGTACTTCATAATTGTTTTCAGGAATGTTGATGATGGAAGATTACTGAAGGCCAACAAGTGATTTTTTTTTTCTATTTATGTATTTGCAGGTGATAGAGAAATGCTAATTCAGTTTTTAATGACTTCTTTATCCTTGAAGTCTACTGTTTCTATATAAGTTCAGATTAACAGAGTCCTAGTTTCAGCTGGGATAGAGTTAACTTCTTCCTAGTAGCTGGTACAGTGCTATGTTTTGAGTTAGGTATAAGAAGAATGTTGATAACACACTGATGTTTTCAGTTGTTGCTCAGTAGTGTTTAGTCTAAAGTCAAGGATTTTTCAGCTTCTCATGCCCAGCCAGCGAGAAACCTGGAGGGGCACAAGAAGTTGGCACAGGACACAGCCAGGACAGCTGACCCAAACTGGCCAACGGGGTATTCCAGACCGTGTGACGTCGCGTCCAGTATAGGAACTGGGAGTGGGAGCGGGGAATCGCCGCTCAGGGACTAGCCGGGTGTCGGTCAGCGGGTGGTGAGCAATTGCACTGCGCATCATTTGTACATTCCAATCCTTTCATTATTGCTGTTGTCATTTTATTAGTGTTATCATTATCATTATTAGTTTCTTCTTTTCTGTTCTATTAAACCGTTCTTATCTCAACCCGTGGGTTTTGCTTCTTTTTCCCGATTTTCTCCCCCATCCCACTGCGGGGGCGGGGAGTGAGTGAGCGGCTGCGTGGTGCTTAGTTGCTGGCTGGGGTTAAACCACGACAAACAGGAATATAAACTTAAAATAGGGTTTCCAATAGTCCATCTCACTTTAATGTTACTCTTTAAAACCCCAGTGTGTGTTCCTGGAACAGACGTAGGGCACAGTGATCCTCACACCTTTTATTACCAATTCTTGGGGCGTGGGGTAGGGATACAGGGAGAGCAAGGTAAAAATATTTTTATGCTTCAGCATTTGCAGTTAAATATTTAAGCCTGTATTGTTACTACTGTTGCAGTAATGTCACATTGCATAGCAGCACTAGGTTTGACAAAAGCTTGTTATATTAGTACACTTCAATATCTAGCACTGATATGCAAACTTCAGAAGACCTATTAGATGGAATCTGTTTCTGTGGGTAAATCCAAGAGATCTGCTATGACCAGCCAGTACTCAGAGAACTTCAGTTAGTGGTTGCACTCAATTTTTGTAGGTTTCAAAATGCAGCTGTTAGTGCTCTGCCAGGTTAGGGGGCAAATCTGCAACCTAAGCAGATGGAGCAGGACAGGCTCCTGCCCTATCTCCTCTTACTACATCAGTCTGTCTCCTCAGCATACTCTGTGCTCAAGCTATTTATAGGCACAGTCCCATTTCAAGAATTGGATGTACCTGGTGCATATACTTCCCAGGGTGAAGGTGTCACTCCTCCAGGGGAGCAATGCAGAGCAAGGGGGATGTTAGTGGGAGCAATTGGATGATGTAACATTGTCTGCTTGACTATATGGACTGAAAACTAATGATGTTATTCTTATCCTGAAAATGTTAGACAAACTTTTTTTCCTGAAGAAAGATACAAATGGGTGAAGGAACTTGGCATGCCCAAGTAAGGTTTTATTTTTTACCTTAATTAATAGAGGCTAAGTATAGTGATTTCAGGCTCCAATAGTTGTTTATCCATAAAGGAAGAATAGTGTCAGCTCTTATTTTGGATCAGTATAGGACCAGTCTGGTCAATCACTGGCAATCTCTAGAGAAGACAGCAAGTGCATTAACTCATAGGTGACTCAGTCTTCAATATTTAGTAGCAACTTTTCCCAAAACATCTATTCTTAGAATGGGGTGACAGGTAAAGCAATAGCTTAAATTATTGAAAAAATTTCTTTAAAAATTTATCACTGACAACATTGCTGATAAGGAGTCAGAGACAAGTTGTACTATAAATGATCTGCATAAGAAACTGGTATGTATTTTTTTTTTCTTTGGCAATTTAGCAGAGTACTCTGAGGAAGTCTTCATCTCTGGCAGCTGATGTCTGGATGCATTCCAGGATAACCTGCAAAGATGGACTGTATTCACTCTATAAATAGGGAAGATGCACATTTGAAGACATTGCGTCCCCTTATGCTCTTAGTAGGAAGGATGTTGTGGCAGCTGATACATCAAGTTATCAGTTTCAGGGCTACTAAGCTGATTACGAACCCTGAATAATACATACATTAGATTACGTGACTGGTCTAAGGGGAAGGCGATATTTCTCCACTTCATATTGCCTGAGGGAGTAGAGCTGTGCCATAATGGTGATTTTCAAAAGTACTAGTGCTACTCCAAGTACTAGTGCACTTCCACCACAAAAGAGTGGGCTTTTGTTGTCATTTAAAAAAAAAATAAATTACTACAGTACAGGAAGAATTTTGGTTTAATGTTAATGGAGGTTTAATCTCGTTGTCTCTAACAAGAAGTAGGTGGGGAAGGCAGGGAATCAAAATTGTCAGAGAAGGTACCCAGTTTTGAAGTAGCTAAAAGTAATAATGGAATTAAGGTTAGATGGAAAATGAAAAGTTTGAAAAATATCAAACTGAGTTTTTGGTTTTATTCTGTATAAGCTTGGAACACTAAGGATTTTGGGGTAGGGAAGAGGAGTGATGAAAGCTCTAGAAAGCATCAAAGATGGTTTTTTCTTTTTAAATTCCAAGAAAATTTTTTGCAGAAAGAAACTAACTTCTCTCCATTTTCATTGATATTAAACTGGGAAAACAAGCCTTTGCTGTGAATTGTAACAGTGGTACATCTAGATGATCGAGGTCTTTAATCTTTACAGTAAGAAAAGACTGATCATTTTGAACCCTATTTCTTGTGATTTTTTAAGAAAATAAGATGTTAAAACTGTATATTTTTTTCCACCAGACTAGGTTGTTTCTTGTTTCTGAACACATCTGATTGACATATATTATTGTTCTGATTGTTCTGGTTTTTGGGTTTTTTTTGTTTTGGGGTTTAGGTTGGTTTGTTTGTTTGTTTTTTGTGAAGGCAGCTTTTTCTTCAAAGCCAAGTGTCCTTTTGGTCTTTCTATTAGGTGATGGATGTCTGAGTTTGCAAATTAAAATATCTTATAAAGCTAAGTAGAAGTGGGTGGAACAGCTAATTTTGGATGCCATGTTGTTTTTTCCTCTAACATGAGCTAAAATAAATTGGAATGATTGAGATTGGTAGATCAGTTCATGGCCATTTGAAATGCATTTTTCCTTTACAATTTCAGGAACAAGAATAACCCTTTACTTTATCCTTCTGAGAAGTAAAAAGCTTCCTTAATGAGGCTGTAGCTTTGATTTTTTGGATTTATTTTTTTTTTTTAAATGTGGCTTTTCTCATTTTGCTGGGAAAAAAACAGAACTGAAGATCCAATCAATTTCAAAACATTGCTTTTTACTCCTATATTGAATTATTTCATATTATCTGGTGTTTTACCTACCATCTTGAAAAATGTTAATTTCCACAATGCGGAAATGGTGTTGGTAATTTAGCTGCTTACTGATTCACTGTTGCTGAAGCATCCTTCCTTTTTCATGTCAGAAGAGGGTCTAGTAAAAAGATACAAAGATAAAATGAATTATTAAGAAAATAATTTTCAGACATCACTGGAGGTAAATCTTGCTTTCAGGAGGCAAGGAACATAAAGATAAAGGGCACCTCTTGCCTTGTGGCAATGAATCATGATAGAAAATGCCACTGTAAATTTTCAGGTTTTATATCCCGTGGTATCCTGGGAAAAATAAACTCAGGTATACCTCTGGAAAACTAGCTTGAACTATTTAGAATGTATCACATATTAAAATAGTATTCTATATCTGCTTTCCTTATTCCCCAGACAGTACACTTAATTTGGGACTCTAATAGCTCTCTCAGGTATCGCACCTGAAAATGTATGATTTCACCTTTCGGGTAAGCTTTTTGCTGTAGATAATGTTGGCTGTTATATCATTCTGGGATTTGAGATAGTAATCTGATGACCTGACTTTATGATTTTGGGTGGCATATACTGAATGTCTTCTGACTAGGTTTGCAGTAAATGACTGAAATGTTTTTCACTCTAGTTTCATAAAGGTTTATATATTTGTAACCTGGCTGTGAAAATACCTTCATAGCAAGCAGAGAGATTGGTTGACCTCAAGTTTTTTATTTGCATACCAAGACAATCTATCATTGACCACAGAAATCAAATGGAGAAATAATCAGAAAATAAACAAGCTGTTGTAATTATATGTCCATCTGCTCTACAGGTATAGTTCCAGAAATAGGATTTAGGTCTTAATTCAGCAATAGTTTAATTTTGTATAAGCATTCAAAGTAGGAAGACTGTGATATCCAAACTGACCAGTATGAACAAGATGCTTGTATGACTATAGACATTATTAAGGGTTTTAATTTCAAGTTCTTTAGGCAGGAATCTTACAAATATGTCAGTGGAGTACCCTGCTCTGTGATACTAAGTAAATAGTAGTGACACAGATACTACATAGACTTGGAGTCAGAGCAGGGATTTTTTTGGCCAAAGACTGTGACCTGATGATAGCCAGGAATTGTTAGAGGATGTTGAAGAGAGAAGGGGAATGAAAGTGCTAGTTTCCTCCTGCAGATAATCCCTGTTAGAGGGGAACTTAATCAAAGTGTCATTACTTTAATGAAATTCTCATATAAAATGCAGGACACTTGATATAATTTATCTAAATTAATTACTCTCTGCTGCTAAAAGGAAGTTGTATGACAAATTATTTGTTCTGCCTATTCATCCATTCTTTATCAGACCTTTTCCTACTCGGATGCAACATAAGGAGCAGAAGCAGCCTTTTCATGGTGCTGAGTGGATTAATTTGCATTGATCCCAGGCTAATAGACGAGTTATTCACCCAAGACACCCAAGCACTCAGTAGTTTTAATAACATAATATTTTTCTGTGCCTAAATTAACAATCATTTTACAAGTAAGCAAAACACAAAATATTTTTTTTTAAATAGTAGAAATTAGGAAAAAAAAAAAACCACCACTAAATGGATTTTATTAGTGTGCATAATAAAAGCACATAAATCTCAGGTAGCATTTTATATTCATGTTACAAATAAGAAAACTCCTAACATATTTTTGATTACAAATTGTATTTGCACTACGAATTTATCTGTAAAAACAGGATGCATCAGGTATACAGCTTCTGCATCCAGTTAGAGTAAATGAAAACAAATGCCACAGAAGCAAGATGAATCAGCTTTAAAAATATTAAATTATTGCCATGTTCGACAAGATGTATGAATCCTGAGTAGAAATATATCTTAAACTTTATTACACATAAACATGTTGGTTTAAAAAGTTACGGATGATCAACAGAAATGAGCAAAAGCTGAATATCTTATTTCTGATCTAACTTTAAAGGCTTTCATGTCGAGCTTTATTCATGGCAACAGTAGAAAACTGCAACACAGTACCTTTCTGGATTTGAGTAGAAACATATCCAAACTATTTGTTTTGGATTTTGGTTTAAAGTAGTATCCAGTTAGGGGATTCTTTACTCCTGAATCTGCATTCCTACTCCATTTTTGTCCAGAGATAAGGTGAACACAGGCAATACTTATGATTTGAAACCGTAAAGTCTCAAAGTCCTCAAAGTCTTGGGAGAATGCCTACTGCATTGTGCAGCATGCACACAAGTGGTGTGTACTGCAGAGCAGTGCCTCAAATGAGTGCGTGATGCCGGCTCAGCACGGTGTGCTCGCTTCTGCCCCAGCTGCCTGGCCCAGATGGTTCTGAGGGACAGCAATGCTGTATATCCAGTGTGTCTTGATCCACAGCTGGGTTCAGCTGTCTGTATATTCCCTTTCACTTGTGTGGTTCTCTCATGAAGATACTGAAGATCATCTTTGGTTGCTAAGCTATAAGGGTATGTAATATTAAAATTAGATTGTCATTACAGAAATAGGCGTGCGGGTTTTGGATGCCATTGTCTATTGAAAGCTTGCTCACAAACCAGAGCAGGCAGAATGGCTTGTGTGAATGAATACTCTTCGTCTTGTCTGAGCAAAAAGTCTTCCTTTTTTTTTAGCAGGAAGTGCCTAAATTTTTAAAAAGATGACTCATTTTGATATGTACTGAGGAGCATTCAGCTAGTCTGTTCTGCTGGTGGTTCTTTTGCTGTTTCAGAGGCATGATAGGCATTTTAGCTCTCTCACAGCTGTTACCTAAAACTGCCACAGTGTCTGGCAATGCAAGCCTGATCATAAACCTCTATTCAAGTATATATAACACAGTGCACTGCTGCACAGGGAGAAAACTTACTTTTCAGCAGAGTTTATCTAATCCAAGTGGGGTGCCTTCATAGTATAACTAGTATATTATAGATGCAAAATCATTAAAGAGCTAGTGTAAGTGTCTTTAACTGTGTCCTTATGTACATACAACTCCACTATGCAAGAAACAGGTGGAGGGTTCAGCATGATTTTTAAATAAGCCAGAGGTATCCTGTAAAACAGTCTTCATTCCTTCAGTAATGTGGGTTTTTAAAAACAACTAATGGAAGTATTTCTGTCGTGGTTTAACCCCAGCCAGCAACTAAGCACCACGCAGCCGCTCACTCACTCCCCCCCCACCCAGTGGGATGGGGGAGAAAATGGGGAAAAGAAGTAAAACTCATGGGTTGAGATAAGAATGGTTTAATAGAACAGAAAAGAAGAAACTAATAATGATAACACTAATAAAGTGACAGCAGTAATGAGAAAAGGATTGGAATGTACAAATGATGCGCAGTGCAATTGCTCACCACCCGCTGATCGACGCCCAGTTAATCCCCAAGCGGCGATCCCCCACTCCCCCCAGTTCCTATACTAGATGTGACGTCACATGGTATGAAATATCCCTTTGGCCAGTTTGGGTCAGCTGCCCTGGCAGTGTCCCCTCCCAACTTCTTGTGCCCCTCCAGCTTTCTCGCTGGCTGGGCATGAGAAGCTGAAAAATCCTTGACTTTAGACTAAACACTACTGAGCAACAACTGAAAACATCAGTGTGTTATCAACATTCTTCTCATACTGAACTCAAAACATAGCCCTGTACCAGCTACTAGGAGGACAATTAACTCTATCCGAGCTGAAACCAGGACAGTTTCTAGTGTTATTTCCTGTAAGTATTACATGTACTTACGAACTTACTTATCCTGGTTATTTTTTCCAGCATTTTCACTTTACCTGGGAAACTTTAACCAAACTAGAAGATAGCTTATTTGTTCACCTCACTAGCTTTGAATATTTGAGTTCTTCTTATCAGAATGTTATTATTCAGCCTATGTTTGTGAACCTACGAAACTTTGCTTTGCTCAGGTTTCTTGAACTCTTGATTCTGAAAATGGAAAATGAATTTTTCTATGTGTGTGTCTGTCCTGGTTTTGGCTGGGATAGAGTTAATTTTCTTCCTAGGAGCTGGTGTGCTGTGTTTTGGATTTAGTATGAGAATGATGTTGATAACACACTGATGTTTTAGGATAAGTGCTACTTAGCAACAACTAAGTCAAGGACTTTTTAATTTCCCATGCTCTGCCAGCAAGGAGGTGCCCAAGAACCTGGGAAGGGGGCAGAGCCAGGACTGCTGACCTGAACTAGCCAAAAGGATATTCCATACCATAGGATGTTATGCCCAGTATATAACTGGGGGGAGTTGGCTGGGAGGGGCCGATCGCTGCTCCGTGACTGGCTGGGCATCAGTCAGTGGGTGATGAGCAATTGCATTGTGCATCACTTGCCTCTTTGTTGGGTTTTATTTCTCTCTCTTTTTTTGTTATCTTCCTTTTTGTTATTACTACTACTATTATTATTATTATTATTAATTTTATTTTATTTCAGCTATTAAACTGTTCTTCTCTCAACCCACAAGTTCTACTTTTCCGATTCTCCTCCCCATCCCACTGGGGAGGGAGAGGAGTGAGTGAGTGGCTGTGTGGTGCTTAGTTGCTGGCTGGGGTTAAACCATGACTGTGTCTAGAATTCCTAAAGGTGTGCTTCCAGAAACAGGTCATATCTGCTGAGGAAGGTTTTGTGGGACACATCAAGACAGCCTGGTGGCTACCACATTGCGCTGCTAGCAGGCAAGTCAGTAAAAACAGTCTTTGGGGTCTTTTGAATTAATGTATCTTTACCTGCGCAAGTGCTGTAAAGGAAACATTTAACAGTAACTTGTGTTTTTTGTGTTGTGTGGATGATGTCTGTATAGTTCATAGCTAAATCCAGTGGGTTTTCTCTCTGATTCAGTGAGCAGGGAGGTAGCGAATGGTGAGTTGGAACAGATAAACTTCAAAAAAGTCACCCTAATTACTGTTCCAGATCTGAATTTGAGGATATCTGGAAGAGTCTGGATAAGCATCTGAACTTTTACAGTGTGGATCTGAACTGTTTGAAGTTAGCTTGCTGGTAGCTGGAAGTCCCTATCTTATTTTTTCTTTTATCCGAGACACTCAAATTTTTTCCACGCAATTGGCTTTGCTTGCCATTTAATCTTCACAGTAGCAGCTTGCTTGGCTTGGCTAATCCAAACATGCTCTAAATAAGGTGGGGGAAGGCCATTCTAGGCATACAGGTAAGAACAAAGGTCAAACTGACATTATTGTATATACTAGAAAAACATGACAAGCACAAATTATACCAGCTTTGTATAACCAAAGCTTCTAGGCAGACGTGGTTAGCAGCTTCCAACCTTCCTAGTTTTTATAGGTCATTTTTTTGTTTTGTTTTTTTACAAACATAAATTAAAATGGACACTGCAGCATCCTGAAATCACCCTTTGGCTTACTTCTGAGACTTGATTGGAGCCAAAGATATGCAGGTGGCTCTGACAGCTGCACTCAGCAATAGATTCTAGTCTTGCGCCCACAGAAACTAGGTTAAGCCACTGCTTCTGGCATCACGGGTTTCAAGAAACTCTATGAAAATACAACTGTGCTCTGAAATGCTCTGTTTCCCTTCCCACTGTTAAAATACATTTAGTGAGATTTTCTTCTTTCTTAGCAATTATTAATGCTAATACTTACCTTTATTTTTGCAGTGTTCTTTACTTCAAAACCTGGGTTTGCTGAAATAAATAATTATGTTTGAGAAAGTGTTTTTTGGCAAATGGAATCAAAGTACATTTGCAAATATTTGTAATCATTAGATCTATGTGGGAAGTTTTATAATTTATTTCTATTAGGAAAAATACAATCACTTCAATAAAATCAGTCTTTTAATTGTTCATTTTGGATTGTTTTGTTTCCTTTATTAGCTTTTGTAAATGGCTAGCACAATTACTGGGCAATCTAGACTTCTAGGCAAAGATCTCTCTAGTATTTTTTTAAATGTAGATTACAAACAAATATGCAGCTGAATTGAAATGGAAAAATCTTTGATCATTGCTTTGTCATTAACTTTTGATAACATGTTCACTGTGTCCCTGTGAAGCCAAAAACATTTGCAGTGTATAACACAGTCTATAAACTCCTTGTATAATTATTGGGTTTGTATTGCCTGTTGTCTGGTATGAATGAGAGATGGCTATGATTTCAGATGAGATGTGCTTAATATACGTAATAGAGATTTATCAACTGAAAGTGGGCAAAATCCACATTGAACACAGTAAATTAAACATTTATGGTCTCTATACTTAGGTGCAAAACTGTTAAGATTACAACCTGAGAATATCAGAAAGGTCAGCAGCCTAGAAACCAGAAGATTGTTCCATTCCATGGAGCTTGAAGCAATAGTTATGTTCTAGTTTATTTTAACAATTCATGTGGCTTCAACTCACTGCCTATCTTGCTTGAAAATTTTTTTGCTAACACTTCATGTATTCTGGAAGGTAGACTTTTCCTCCCTCCTGTCTCTAAACTAGAAATGAGCATTTCGTCTGCTGGTACTGCAGGTTGCATGTTTAAAAGTGTTCATGTGACTTCATTCTACAGCTAAGTAGTCAAAATTCTTTTTATTAATGTATTCCTTGTTCAAAAAAATCATTTGTAAGTATGTGTAACTAATGGCCTGAACCTTTTTTCACTTGCACCAGTTTCATGCCATGGTAGGGCCACTCTAATACTCAGGTAAAACTCTTCCATTGAATTTTTTCTTGATTTATAGTGGTAGATGAGGACAATGGGATTCTGAAATGCTATTGATGTATGTGAATGAGCTTTGATATCCTTTTACTGTTTTCTCATTTTTTGTGGAAGTATTGATTTGTACTTCCAAAAAGGAAAAGTGGAATTTCCTCACTTCTAAAAGTGAGGAAAGTGTTTGGGCAAGTTAGGTATCTATTTTGAGGTCTGATGAGTTGGGGAAGTTTGTTTCCACTCAATGTAAATGTAGTTTTGGATTAGAATGCATGAATAACAAAAAGGTAAAAATAACAGGCACGTTAATGGGCACTGATTAAGCTCAGTAAGAGACACATGCATTATTCCTAAGTTATTAACTTTCTGACACAGTTTAAATTGCCATAAATTAAATCTGCATGAACGGTTTAGACCCCCTGTAGAACAAAATGTTTGGTAATGATAACAGGGTAGAAGGAAATTTAAGTCAAAGGTGAAATCTTAACTGATGAGAGTTGATAAAATTCCTTATCTGTGTTGACAGTGCAAATTCCTTGTGTACTTTGGGTCACCCTAATGGGACCAAGCATCATCACAGTAATTAAATTACTCTCTAACACCTCTCTTTCTGAAATTGAGGCTACAGTCTATTTGGGTTATACTTTTCTTTCCGTGTGCATGGGCCCCAGAGGAAAAAAAAACCCCAACAAACACTGAAAGGTGAACAAGGGTTTGGAAAAGCAGTGGAGGCAGAAAGAGTTCTACATACATTTGGGCTTTTCAAAATACATACATGCATGTATTGCTGGTTTCTATGAACTAGACTTTCTCCACAAGCGGGATCTGAGTATTATAGTGGAATTTTAGCTAATAAGATGTTCAAGTCTTCTGTGTAAGTGGAGGAAAAATGTAATAGCTATATATGACCTTATGAGATGGAGGACTCAAGCAACTGTTATTTAATCCAAAACAATGTTGGAAATGTGTGGACTGAGTTTTTTGGGGTTGGATTAGCTCAGTGAAGTGTGCGTAATGGGTTTGTTGGAATTTGTGAGCTCTCGTATAGGACAAGTATAGATATTGTTTCTCAATATAAATATGCCTGTTATTAAAATCTGTTATACACATGGAAAGCAGGTGAGCTGATTCAGCAGAAAGAAAACAAACCAAAAAATATAGGGAGGCAAATGTTTTCTTTAAAGTGTGTTCTGCACTGAGAAGTTACCTAGTGTGGAGGCTTTAATGTTGGTCGTCTTGCCTCTACCTAGTCTTTTCTTCTCTAGTAGAAAAGTCTGTCCTCTTTTTCTTTCCTGACTGCGTGCAAAGGAAGAGGAAGCTGTTTTCCTACTAGTATTTCATCCAGGTGATTACTCCATCAGAATGAATTCATTTGAAGTAGTTGGAGATGCTGAACCTCTGGCACTGCTGGTTGATTTACTTGCAAATTCTCATTAAGTTTTTCACTTTGCTTTTTTGTCATCCTAGACTCTTTCTCACAATGTAGTATTCCTGTATGGCTAGAAGGTACAGCTTTACTTTCACTTTATTGGAAGAGTTGGTCTTTTGTTTCTTACTAAGTGTGAATGAGACCTGACATTTGCATTTCTTCTATATTTGTGTAAATGTAATCAAAGGAATGAAATTTGGTTGTCAACATCAAGCTGCTATTACCCATTTGTGCAAGGTGGCTCTTGTGTTTACTAGGATAGGAAGGTGCTGTCATCTTTGAAATGAGTAGTTATGAAGCCTGTACTCAAGAAGTCACCTTTTGATACTGATGAAGATACTTGCATCAGTGCAGTGGGCAAGAAACCTGCTGTGTGTGCTCTTATAGCAAGCCATTTCCATTGTGAGTTTCTATACTTCTCCCCCCTTTTCTTTTTCTTGTTTACTTGATGTCAAATAATGGTGTGCTGTGTATGAGGATTGTTTAACTCTAAAGTAATTTGGTGTCTTATTTATTCCAGTCAATTAAGAAAAAACTTTCTTCATTTTTAATCCACATTATGGGAAGATCAGTGGGGAAACTGTGGAAGAAATTATATAAACGTTTAAAACTTGCATCCTCTTAAAATATTTTTATTGACTATTGCATAATTAACTTTACTTAGTAATAACATCTCACTAGTGGCAACGTTTTCTAATTGCTAAAGAAAAAGGTGGCAAGCTAATGTTCTGGAGGCTAAGGAAAAACTTTCTGATGGATTAGATAAATGCTTATAATCAGGAGAGAGGAACAGTGACTATTAATGTGGGCAGCAAGAACAAGTGAAAGCAGAGACTGAATTATTCATGTCGTCTGTTTCAACACACACTTGTTATTTTCTTTCTCATGCATTTAGCTTTGTGACTCACAGTTAATGTCTTTGGAGAAGAAAGGTGTGGAGAGAACAACTGTCTAAAAAGGCTACCAAGAGAACATTTGCCTGCTCAGTTGTAATTAGGCAAAAATGCGTATGGAACTCCTGAAGATATTAGCTTATAGTGTAACATTGTGCTGAGCTGGATCTGTTCATGACCATCTTTCATATCATCAGAAAATGATGATATGACAATGCATCAGAAAATGATGATCAAGGTTTTGAAAACAGAGTTATATATTTGGGACACTCAGACTTAATATTTCCAACCCAAGGCACATTAAAGGGAGAAGGTGCACAGCACTAAGAGTCAGGCTTTGTCCAAGTGTGTCACAGTTCTTGCATTTATTGCTTCTGCTGTGAGAACTGTGGTAGCCCTCTTGTTTAAAAGCTCTTGTTGCAGTCTGCAGGGACATCAGATTTTCTTAGTCTGTGAAACTAAGTTATCGGTTTTGGATCTTACTGACTTTAGAGACTTATGAAAAAAAATATCTGAACAGCCAATGTAGCTTACAATATTAAGAAGTAATTTGTACGCTGTATGTGTCTGATACTAGCGACGAGTGTTGTTGATTCTTGAGCAAAAATGTTAGTTAAAGTATTTCCAGTAAAATTATTGCTGAAATTATTTACAGCAAGCACCACCTATTTCAGTGTTTTATATATGCTTGTTACAGCAAGGCTGCAGTTGCAGAATCATAGATTCCTTTCTGTTGAAAGAGACCTGCTGCCAAAACAGGCTTAGTGTTGAATGTAGACATGATAGTTCAGTCTTATGCAAGTATTGAATGGCTTTGCATTTTTACTGCTTTGGTCAAATATATTGATTTAAGGCACATTGTAAAGCATATTAAAGGTTATTTAAGGTGGTTGTTACGGTTATTTAAGGGACATTGAAAAGCCTATCTTCCTCTGACCTTCCACAATGCCTAAGACATGTTGAATGAGTTTGGAGTTGGAGCGTCAATAGCAGCATACTGGCTATTGCTGTATGGTTTTGTTTACTAAGTTCATTGGATATTGTCTTGAAAACCATATATATGTTCTTGCTTAAAAATATAGGTTTTGAATAATAAGGGGGGGCTCCATTCTCCCCCCCGCACTGATTGGGAGCTCTAAGAACTGAAAGTGAAGGAAGGTGGCTTAGATCCTGCTTTAACACTGTTGCTTTTTTGAAGCTTTAGTCTGTACACATGCAAAGCATCAGACTGAGATGCAAGAGATGTGGGTGGAACAGAAACTGTGCAGGCTTTTCCCTTCTGTCCCATTACAGAAGCAGATGGATGGATGAGGTAATTTACCTAGCTGGACTCCAGTAAGTCACCTCGCTGGTCTGGGCTTCAAAAGGAACTCACTGCTATGACAACAGGATACTGATTTGGTCATTTGAAGGAAAGTATGTGTATAGAGTGTTTATAGAATCTCCATAGTAACTAGAAATACTTAGAATGTATAATGTGAGAGAAATTATGAAAATGCTAATGTAGATGTTATAATCAATATAAACAGTTATTATACACCTAGTGCTGCTTTCTAATATATGGAGAGAGTATTCTAAATAATGTAAGGAATTAACAATTCATGAAAAACAGCCACTGTGAGCTTCAAAGTCATTAAACACAATCTTTCAGATTTTTTGGCATTGTGAAGTTTCAGTATTTAAATCAAATAGCTTCAGATGTATGAATGCATAACATTCATGTAGTGCTTCTGCTTTTTGCAACTCAATCAACAGATGAAACATAAGTGAAACAGTTTATTTTTTCTATTTAAAAATGTCACATTTTCTTCAGATCAGTCTTCTCAACATTTCACATGGTGAGAAGAACTTGTTATATATTAACTGGTAGAAGAACATACCCACTGGGAGTAATCGGTTTATTTTTGTTTTGACTGTGTCCCATCTGTTTTAAGCTTTTTTAAAAATCTTGAATATGTTATAGCTTTCTTTGAAAGAGGTGTATCTAGTTTCTATGTTCTTAACTAGCTGACTTTTAAAAAAAGTAAAAATGGATCAAATGTATTTGGCATAAGTTAGTATTTTTTTTCTGTCAGTTCAGACATATTTCATCTCCATGGTTAGTCTTAGGGGGAATGTTCCCGTGTTCTGTCCATGTGAGGTCTCTTGCATAACCAACTCCAGCTCTTGAAAACGTGTGAGGAAGTGCTGTTGCATGTCTATAGATTTCAAACCCACTAAAATTCAGCAGAATTTTGGTTTTTATGCTCCAAAATAGCTTGATTTTTTTTTTTTTTTTTTTTTTTTTTTGTGGTGGTAGTAATCTTTTTGTCTTGTGTGTATGTATAAGATGTCTAGCATCTAAGACCTCTGGATACTACTGCACAGTATGTCATGCTAACCAGAGATTTCTGTAAAGTGCAGGGGTATGAGAGTACTGTTCTGAAGATCTTGAGAATGCCATTCTGTGTTACAAGGCTGCCTTTATTGACTTTACATAGATTATGCTTTTATACCTTCTCTGAGTTCTCTCCTTCACCACTTCATAATTGAAAATCTTCCCTAGCACTGTTCTATTTTGGGAAAAATTGATAACTTTTGTCATCTGAGACTTAGTATTGCTAGTTTGGGAGTGTACTTGTCTGCTTGTAACACCTGTCTTGCTCTTGGCTTTTGGTGTTGCATGGTATGTTGGAGGGTTTTTGATTCTGTAAAACATTAGTTATAAATTGCTGGGGAAACAAGGATCTAATATTTGAGGACATGGGGAGCTGATCCAAGGAACTTTATTTCTAAACACTGAAGTAGCAAATTCTAAGCTTCTTGAGAGAGATCTTAAGAGATTCTATATCTCACTGAGATCTTAAGCTTTTTTAAAGAGAATGTTGGCCCTTGCGATGCAAATCTGTAGTAAAATGTGGAGATGAGAAATCCCCATCTTACAAAGGAGACCTCTTCACTGTAAAATGCAATGTTACTTATGCTTTCATATGTCAGAGTTTTTATGATTTAAGTGTATTTTAACATTGATGTAATGTCAGGTATTAGGGACCTAGATAGAGTGATTTACTGATATGGAGCCATTTTGGTAGAAACTAGCAAAAAAGTTGTTTGTGTTTATTTGTTTTGGTTTTGGTTTTGCTTTTTTGGGGGGGGGTGGCGGTGGTTTTTTTTTTTTCACTGATTCTACCTTCCCGTTTCTTGCTAAGTGAGCTAGTCTGTGACAGAGCAATAGAGAAGATGAGATATAAGAGTACTGCTGAGTAACAGCTCTGCTGAAACTCTTGTTCTGAGAGGAAGTTATGCTTTCTTCTAGTTTGTCTTGTCCTACGTTCCTTGAAGCTGTCTTTGCCATCAAAGATTGTTGAAGGACTATACAGAAAATTCAGAAGCTTCTGCTTGCTTAACCATTGTAATGTGAATAAAAAATAGTATTAGCAAAGATTTTGTAAATCACTCAGGCTGATGATCTTTATTTGAATGCTTTCTCTTTCAGTATTGTCCTGCTAGAAAATATTGATTTAGAGGAAAAGAATGCCTGTTTAAGAAAAGGAAATTTTTATCAGCTCTGCTTTGGGCTTGATCCAGATTCTGTTGTGAAGCAGTTCTTGCAGTAGAAGAGCAGGTGAGTGATGCAGGTTCTTCTTTGTACACAATTCTATGTTTGTATCTTTTTGTTGTATCTCTACCTTTTCCTCCCTCTTCTTCCCTCTCAGACAAGTCTGTGTGTGTGCATTACATCTACCTGATGCACAACATTTCCTTATTTTAAGACTAAAAGATGTGCAAAAACCAAGGAAGATTCTGCCTTGGCTGCTTTCTGAGTTAGTATATGTTCACAATCTAGCATACTACTATATTTTGCAGTTACAAGTAAGATTTGCAAACTGAATTTTAAAAATAGCTTTAATAAAGACTAGCATGGTCTAATTGGATTGAGGGTTGGTTGCTTTATTTTTCTATAATGCTCTGTTATTCTATATTATATGTTCAAAATAGGTATCATAGTATTTCTAAAAATAGAAAAAAAAAAACCCTTCCTTGGTTTTTTTGTTGCTTAAAGATCACTTACAATGTAAAATTGAGATGGGTTAGCTTCAGTGGCAGAGACAGGTCTATACTAGCATTCAGAATTTCCAGTCCGACTCAGTAGGTTGTAACTAATGGCACATGAACTATATTTTCCCTGGAGATCATGTGCAGTAATTATATTCAAGTGCTTCTATTTTTAGAATGTGATGGGGTGCCTTTAGTGCCTTGTGTTTAGACCAGCTGTTGTATTTTTTTTGCAACTCTGATTTGTTTTTTTTCCCTGAAATTCTAGCAATTTGTCAAACGAATGAAAGCATTGGAGTAAATGTGATATGTCTTACAAGGCACCATAAAGACCAAAAGTTTCTTTCAAGATCTGCTTCTGTAGCAGAGTGCTTGAAAGGGATAAATGTGGGCAATTAATCTGAGAGAAAAAGGCACAAGAGAGTAGGTGAAATGCTGTGGTTTATTTTCAAAAAATTATTTTTGGTATAACAAGGCTTGTATAATTACTCAGTATTTAAACTCTTGAAAGATTGTTTGTTTACTTGTGTCTAGAATATGTTAGTCTGTGTAAATTTTGACGTATTCCCACTTCTAGTTTTGAGAGAGCAGTCAGCTTTTTAAAGGAAGACCTGAATGCCTTTAAGATGTGTACCAGGTTCTTAGTAGTATGCATATTGTACATGTTTGTTCACATACTAAATTGTTGCAGAACGAGACTATTTTTATTATAGTTCCTCTTGTTTCATACTTGTAGGTGTTGGTAGCGACAGATGCATTGAAGTACTACATGCAAGAGCTAGAAGAAATGACAAAGCAGAACTCAGATGTTAGAGGTAGGATTTAAGGGAAATATAAGTGGCTGTTATGCTTCTGAGTGCAGTATGTACTTAACTTTCATTTTCACTTTTGATCATTTCAGCAAAGATGTAGTCTGTGTAAAGCCACTAATCAGAGTTAACTTGAGGGAACCTAGGATGAACCTGGTTGGTTTTAATTAGAATTATTTAATAAACAATTACCACTGCTGTCTATGTACAGAACCAAGAAGGGGAGTGGTGTTTTAGAGTTTCTCCTGAGGACTGAGCTAATTCACATCATGACACTGTGACTCAGCTTCCTGCTGCATTGCCGTGTAAAGAAATAAGAAAATTTTGCCAAATTTGTTGACATAGAGTGAAAATGTAACAAATGTGAACAGTGGGAGGGTGTTATCTTATGGCTTACTGGCATTTTGTTGGTTGATTTTACAACCGAGGGAAAGTAACATTATTTTTTTTCATCTCTTAAAGTTAGATGACTGACCTAGGGTAAAAGTGTAACATCGGCAGATTTTCTTTTGTTTTCATGGATAAAAGAAAAAAAAAAAAAAAAAAAAAAAAGAAAAGAAATGCAGGGATAGGATATCACACCTTTTGTCCCTCAACTTCATTTTACTTTGCTAAGCAGTCATACGTTCTTTGAAGGGATAACACCCCAAGTTGTTGTATTTGTATCTTCTGTAGATCTGATAAACCTAATGTGACCTTGAGGGATTTTTGCACTTATCCTATGTTTTGTTGGATGTGTCAGTGCAATTTAAACATTCCAGCTGATATTATGAAGCTATTTATGAAAACATCTTTATCATGAATGCATCTTTCAATATCCCCAACACTACTTGAGGGCTAAGGGTCAACTGTTAAATCTTAATATAGGGGTTTTAAGGTTGAAAGGTTTTAACTGAGCTATAGCATTTTAATTAGGTTCATCTGCCAGAGGAAAGAGTTTGAGGCAGTGGGATGTTATCAAGACCCAGACAAAGCAGCACATTTGACAAAGAAATTTTAACAGAAGTCTCCCGAGGAAAAGAATACTAATATACATAGAGGCCTGCGGGTAGGAGAGAAATAGTTGGGTTCTCTTTTGCAATAAGATCATCTGGTTTGAATGCAAGAGTGTTCAAAGTTAGAAAAAGCAAAGAACCTCTTTGTTTTATCATAGATGGACCCTTATGGATTTCCAATAAAATAATGAGGTTTATTGAAACACTGTTATGGAATTCTTATTTAGGATTGTTCTGCTTTTTCTAACACGTTGTAAACTGCTGTGTTTTATTGAGTTAGAAGTGTATGCCTCCTAAAGTCTTGAGCTAAAAGTATCTTTGGTGACAGTATATGAAAAAAAATGAAAGGGACTGGACCAAAACCAGGCATGGTTTTGGAGGAGGTCTGTTACAGAAATGTGCCCTCTGCATACTCTGTATGTATGCAAGATGCTGAGCACAAGGGAACATGGAACATGTGGGCAGAAATGCATGTCTTGTTACTATTAAGGATAGCTATTCTTCTTTTCCTAACCCTAACTTCTAACTAAGTTTTATGAACTGTAAAGTAATTTTGTTGTAGGTTATGAAAACCTTGTGAGGAAAAAACATTTGCAAAACCTACGGGAAGAACTAACAGCTCCATGTGTAAAAACTTTACATTTTTTTTATTTGGAAAACAATTTTGACGACTGAAACTGCAGAGTTAAAATACACAAATGTCCTGTCAGTTTTGATCATCTGTTAGATAATACCTGCTACAGTTTCCCAAAGGCTGGGAGCCCAGCCTTGAGAGTGCTTCCTTCTTCTCTAGATGTCTATTTTAAGTGATTTCAGAATCAACTTCTGTCTCTGGTATCTCTTTCTAGGACTGGCTACCTGCTCTATGGGAGTCCAAAGAACAAAACTGGGCTTCTGTTCCTCACACTTATTTTTATTGACTTGTTCTTAAATTAAAAAAACCTTCCTCTTTCTTCATACTTATGAACCTGCTAAAGCTGTTCAAGGACATTGTGTCTGATTGTTTGGACAGAAAAATCTCTAGGATAGTTCATTTTATGAAATTATTTTCCTTTATGGAAATTAAATATATTGTTTTACATTGTGTTGATCCAAATGCGAGTGGTTTTCACTTGTCAAATTTAAGTATTGGGTTACAGGCTGGTTTAATGTCAAATTGCACATGTATGAGCTGTCATATCTTACAAAAGGTGCAGCTATGGTGTGCTATACTTGGTCTCCAGTGTGAGTTGGGCTCACCGCATGCACTGCGCACTCCGGATGGACTTTATGTAGCTATCATTGATGCATTATTGGGAATGAATGTACTCTGCTTAGGTCATAGCAGAGTGTCAGTCGTTCAGCTGAAGCATGGCCCTCAGACTTGCATAAATGATTCAGATCAGTAACTCATGTTCATGTTGAAAACCTGAAGGTATTTCAGGTATCAGTTTTGAGTTCTCACACTTTCTGAAGCCTATCAGGGAAGTTCACTGTGTTTTCATTTGTTATGCAGATGGTTCAAGATTTAATGAAAAAGTTGTTGTTATTACAAAGCTGAAACACTAGAAGTATTTATTGCTTACATTGAAGCAAAGATTAAATTCAGGTTTGATATTGTAGTGTAATTTTAAACTGAAGGTACTTTTTGTGGAGGAAAAATTCCTTTTTGGTTTCCCTGATACCTCATTGAGGGAAAGAAAAGGCAACATGTTGAGAAAAAGAAAAAAAAAGAGGGAGAGGGGGTGGAACAGGGTTATATCATCTCATTGTCTCAGGCTTGATCTTGCAGTGAGATGGAAAAGGCAGTCTTGTCTTCTATGGGCTTTTGTAGAAATACACAGAAATGCAGTTACTGCCATAAATATGCAATGTACTGAAGTTATGCTGGGTGCAAGAATTTGCCTGCAGGCTTGCATTAAAGGTTTAGAACTTTATTGTTTGACACAAAATTGTGATGCTGAAGTTTCAGGAAAGTGGAAAAAATGTCAGGAAATAAGAATTACTTTTCCCCTGCTGGAATATTTAAGATCAATTATTAAATAACTCAGTAAAAAATTCACACTTGCTTCTAGGTACTTTAATTGGATTTACTTTAAGGTACTGTCCTATCTCATTGGAAGAAAAATTGGAGATTTTTGACAGTTTGAGTTCGACTATAATAATAATAATGCAATCATATAAGTGATATACAGTTAACCAGTGTGCACATAACAGAAATAAACAACCAACTAGTTTCATGTTGTGAGAAACACAGCTGCAAAATGGCAGTTCACAATTTACTTTTTTATTTCAGGTTTCTTTTTGCGACTACTCTTGATGGGAGATATTTCTATAACCCCATTCTGATTGTAACTTTGACTTAATTTCCAGACTGAATTTGCTCAGAGCCAGTTCTTGTGGTAATCTTGCTATATTTTGTATGCTAACATGGTCTTAAATAGTTTTTATTGCTGTTTTTTTCTTTTCCCCTATGAAGAATTGTATTTCCCGTCACTTCTTAGAGCTTTGGAGGGTGCAGTAATACCAAGTCCTAAGAGATATTGGATATATTTTTGACAAAGATATAACTAGTAATATCTTAGACTTTAGTTAGTACCTAGCAGACATAGAAGGGTCTTTGGGTCTTTTTAGTATCTGCTAAGAGATGAACCATCCGGTAAATACTAGCTCACAGATTCATAGTGTCATGTGATGCTTATTCAAGATGCTTCATTAACACTAATGACATATTTTTATTCACCGCTGTACAGAAAGGTGAGTAAATCATTTACGTTTTAATCACGTTGAGAGAACTGGTTAGTGTTATGTACAGGCTGTTATGCCTTTGTTCAGAAAATACTCAGGTGGAACTGGGAAAGGTTTTTGGTTTTCTCTCTACTGTTTTATGTTTATATAGAATATTTGTAGGAGACTGCAAAATTTCAGCACACTGCAAGTTTCTAAGAGCTGTGATCCCATTTAACCACACTTTTTACTGACTTTTAAGTCCTATAAAATAATGATAGGCTGTTCTGTGCCATCAGTTGTGTTGCCATCAGCTGCATTTCTGGAAGATTCAGTGAAAAGGCATTTAAAACCTTGTACTACTGTTGCATGTCCCCTATATAAAGTACAAAGTGATGGAGATCATTCTTAAAACTTGTAACTTTACTGCTGATCACAGAAAAGAAAGCTAGCTTTTGTCATATGTTTTTCTTTAGGTCACTGACTTTTAGTAACAGTCCTACCTTAAAGGAGTTTTACCTTTAAAGCTTTCACCTTAACAATTCTCTTATTGGCCATAATTACTTTTTAGACTAAAATCAAATCTTTTTTTTTTTTTTTTTTATTCTGCAAGTCAGCCCTTTTATTAATACTTAGGATGAGTCTCTGTTGCACAAGTAAAGATATCTTACCTCAAGCAATCCCTGCTGTGCATCTCTAAGAAAACATTATTGCTTTGAAGTCCCGAAAACCGTGTATCCAGCTTTTTTCTTTTTATCCCTCTTATAAAGTATTTTGTGTAGGTCTTTCTCATAGTTGAAGCTGATTAATTATGCAAGTTAAACACTACAAAGTGAGAAGGTGAACATGCTTGAAATGAGTAAGAGCTGAAGTTTGTATTCTGCAAATAAAATAAAAATTAATCAGTATAATGGATTGTTTAAATTTTCAGTTGTGTGTCTGTCTGTGTGTCCTGCCCCCCTCCCCCTGACTTCCCCCATCAAACTAAATGTGTTTCCAGTGGTAATGAGCTGGTGGAGTCCCCGGTGACGTTGTCTGGATAGATTTCACCTGTCCAAAGGGTTCAGCAGAATAATGTGTTCTTGGCAGTACTTTCAGACCAGTAATCAATGATGAACATCTTCCACTTCAGGAAGAGAACCTTGTTTTTTAGAAGAGGTTGATAATGAATAGTAACTTTAGGGAGTTCATGGCATGGAGGGAAAACAGGCTCAGTTCAGGAAGGTTCTTTGTATCAGTAAAATTATTTTTCCAAGTCATTATTCTCTCATTGTGTTAGGTCTCCTAACAGTAAAATATGTTAAGAATCTGAAGTAGTACTTGGCACATGGAGTCTTAAAAGCTAAAAGGGATGAAGGAATATGGTATTTGATTTTTTCAGAAGTTAGGGGCTTTACATTTACTGCTTGTTTTCCCTTTTCTAGGACACAGACTCTCACTCAATGGTTGCTTGTGCTCTTATCTGCTCAAATGCATTTTCTTTTTATTCGTTGCCCAGCTGAATTCAGGCATACGTATAGAAGCTGATCTCTGAAAGGCTAGAATGTGTTTAAATGTTCAAAGGTTTGCAAAGTCAGGGTGTGGGCTGCAACTTTTCTGACTACCTTTGTAGACACCTGGCATAAGCTTTATATTTCTATTTCTATTTATATTCCTGTTTTTTTCTATTTCAGAAATGACATGATTAGCCTCATTAAAAATGAAAACTATCTTAGCTAAGATACCTTAGTTGCAAAAGGAAAGCCGAATGCTTATTTGTATAATGTTTTATCAAAATCTGACTTCATGGCATAAGTACAACTACAGTACAGAAGATAAAGAGGGGAAGACAGAGGAACAGAATGTAAGACAGTGCGATACCAAGGAGGGAATTGAACTGCTAAGAAATCTGGAAAAGAAATTATTAACTTATATGAAATTATTATTGTTGCTATTATTATTTAAATGGAAAAGTAGTTTGGAAGCACCAAAATGCAAATTACAGCATTGTTTTTGATGATTTCATATCAGCTTGTCCTTTAAAGAAAATTAACAAGTCATTCTTGTCCATCGTGCAAAGTATGTGATGCAGCAGGGGAGAATCAGGAAAGAAACAAGGGGCTCGAGTCAATCTGTGAACTTGTTGACAGGCTTGGGTTTCTTATCTACTGGGAACATAGAATTACACTGACACATCTTCTGTAAAAATAATTAATTTTCTGATTAACTTCATTTCTATCCCATCGTATGCTTTTGTAGCCCTTCTGTGAGTTAGTTGTGTTAGGGGAATGCACTGAGGTCCAATTAAGATGTACATGAGTGCTGGGTTTTACAGATCTATGTAATCTTTTCTGGAATAGGGAATAATTTTCAACCAAAACCTTTCTGGCAGAAAATGTAGTTGATGATGCTTGATGTTTCATAATTCATTTAGGTTTTGCTGAAATTTCCATTAAAGAAAATGAAACAAAAAGGATCTGTAAAGTTCAGATATTTCTTAAAAAAAAAAAAAAAATTCAAATGTGATAGTTCAAAATTATTTTATGTCAGAAATCTCTGTTTTATTTTTGGGGGGGGGGAACTCCACAAAAAACCAAACAACAACCTAGAACAATGTTTGAAATGGAAACAGAATACCTTCTTTATGTTACTGGACTAGTTATTCAGACTGCCAGCACAGTTCAAATAACCCACTCAAATAACAAAATCATTCTCTCACAGATATTTCTGAGATATCTTTGCATCAAAAAATGACTTTGAAAAAAAATTAAATTTTTTTTTGTCCAGCTTGTAATCAAGTAACATAAAAAAAGGCATCCATCTTCCGTTGCAAAGAAAATATCTGAATTAGTATCTGCAAATATGGTATGGAATGTAACACTTCACTTCTAATATTGCAGGTGTTATTTGACTTGATCCTTCTCTTTTTGTCCCCTTCTACTCCTGCTTTGTCCTGTTTTCTATTCTTTTACCTGATGCCTAATAAAAACTTATTGCTACTGTTGTGAAATTGACACAAAGATCCGTCTCTCTTTCAACATCTGCCCTGACAATGTTTTTCTAAACCTTGATAGTCGCTTTTTAAAACTCTAAATTCCTCCAATTTCTTTAACTTGTCACCGCTGTCTGCACTTTAAGGTAAATGTTGAAGTCCTTTTGGTGTTCCCCTGGGTTCATGCCATCTCTGTGTCCCTTTGGTTTGACCAAACACAGAGAATGGTAAATATGATATAATAAATAGTAAGGTGTGCCTTTGAAATAAGAAGTTGCAGGGCAGGAAGGACTTTCATTAGCGCATTCAGAGCACTTGACTCACTGCTTTGTTGTTTTTTAGCTGTTTGAATTCTTTTCTGGCACTGCCCTTGGAATGGTCTCTCGCTACTGCTCAGGTGTCCAGCTCTTTTCCTGATGCATTCCTTAGCAGCTGTACCTGTTTGTATTGCAGGTCTTCTCTGCTATACAAATACAAACTATTTGTCTACAACACATGATTGTTATGTGCAGTGGTTTGAGCTTTTGGAAAGAAGATAGAAGTTTTTTTCTTCTTGCATAGAATTTTGGATTGGTGGTGAGATCAGAGAGGGTGCTAGCGTCAATATGAATAGCACTGTGATGAATAGCATGGGAATAATACCTGCCAGGGTGTTTCTAGATTTTTAGTTTGTACTTTGCAGCAATATGTAAATGTTTCTTTACAAGAACTAAGTCAGGGGAATTTTTGTGGTTTGGTTAAAACCAGAAAATCTGGGTTAGGCTTTCTCAAAGGTTTAAAATCTGAGTAGACTTAGAACTGATTTGCAGTACAGCCTAATCTACTACTTCTTGTTGAGTGAAAGGATTCAGAGAGAAATAGCAGAATTTTAGAATTATTTTTGTTTTGGTATATCTAAAAGTAACTCCTAACAAGAATAAAAAAACAAGCAAGAGAATCTTTGAATTATAACTGCCTCACCATATAAAAAGCTTCATGTAAATTATCTTTAGAGAATATGATGCTTGTGATGAAACTCTAAGCTTATGTTGAACTTTGTGACTGAAATTTTGAGCAGTTGCTTGTTGCTATGTACAATGAATAATTTTTTGAGAATTTTGTGCCACGTTCTGTTAGTAGAAGACACAAACTTTTAGCGTATTTGGACATGCAAGGTCATGTTGTTTTCTTTAAAAGTAGTCCTACATTCAAGTACTTTGTTTCACCATTAGTGCCAGCTCTTCAGATTGGTTTTTGAATTGGCACATTTCGTGACCTGACACTAAGTGAACCAAGATCCTCTGCAGTAAAACACACACTTGAGACAGGAGAGTTCAGCTTGAACTAACCATACAAAGGATAAGAATCAAATACGAAAGCCTGTTTCTTCACTCAATAAATCAAAAAAGGTACATATGTGTGGTGATGACTGTCTTTTTCAACCTTTTCTCCTAGGCAGATAGTCTGTTCTGAAATATGGTTTCAGGAACTTCACTGTCAGGTTCTTTGTTTGCAGTATGCTCTTTCATGCCTTTGGGAAGCTACTGGAAATCTTTCCAGTGATTTCAATTATGTTTTAGTTTATTAAATTTTTAATTTTAATTAAATGTCAGTGAAAGTTCCAACCTTGTTAATTCAGTAAATTTCTGTATATGAAAGCTTGTCTTGTACATATGATCGTCTTTAGTATCTGTATGAAAATTGTACAGGAAAGGAAGATCCACATCTTTAAGCTTATGTCTTTTTCTTAATTTTTTTCATGCAAACTTGCTATACAAGTTGTGAAACATTTGCTGGTAAGAGTTTTTGTTAGTCTGTAATATATTTTTACTGAAGGCAGAAGAGGAGAGAGAGCGAGCAAAGGATTAGTCTCTATTAAAAAACCTGAAATTAAAGGAGGAAACTTTTACAATTTGCTCTGAGATGACTGTGCTTCAATCATTTCAGATTTGTATTTTGTAATGTGTTTTAGCAGGAGGGTGGAACTGAGTGACTCTGCTAAGTTTCTTAGGCAGACATGCAGCCTCCTCAGATCTCTCGGTAGGATTTAGAAGAGATGATTTGTTGTTGCATTTTTATTTTTAACTTACTTCTTCCTTTCATATATAAAAATGAATAATAGCTTAGCTTTGAAGTACTTTCTTGAATTTATTTGTGAGAGTGACTATAAAATTTAAAACTTACCATTAAGAACCTTTGCTCAATTGAAACTTTCTAATAAAAATCATTTTTCTCTGCAGTTTTGTTAGAGCAAAAAAATATAAATGTCAAAAGCTATTTCCAAATAACATCATTTTACTTTTTAGAGTTGATTGCATGAGGGTTTATGTAAGGGGGGGGGGGGGGAGTTTTTTTGTTTCATCTTATCACTTTCCTGACCCCTGTAACTAAAAGGTGAGAAATCTTGATTAGTCTTTCTCTGGGTACAAAAGACTGAGATTTAGATTAATTTTCTCTTCTTTCCTTGGGAGTTTGAATCAAGATTTCTTGCATTTTGCAAGAATGTCTCTAAGGGTGCTCTTAAATTGTGCTTTCCCTCTGTCCAACTAAAGATTTTTCAATGTCAAAATTGAATGTTTATTAAGTTACAGAGAAAACAGAAAAACAACTTTAATCTGGATTTCAGGGAAATTCTGTTACCAATCTTGCTATAAAAAAAACCCCAAGAACAAAAAACAAACTAAAGCATTTAGATACAGCTATATCTATACCTACAACATATCTAAATTTCATTTAGAGGTGTGTGTCCAAGTGACACTAATAACAATTATATTTTCAATTTGAAGGTACAATTGTAGGTCCTTAGCAAGGAAAGACTAACAGGACAAATGTTCATATGCAACGTGTTCTCTCTGGAGAGATTAAATAACCAAGCAGATTCATTGCAAAATGTCTTTAAGAATTGCACCAGGTTTAATGTCAAGGGAGGGGAAAAAAAAAAAAAAATTAGCTGACTAAATCTTTCCTTCAAGAAGGAAGGTCAGAAAAAAATTTGCAGTTACAGTCTGACAACAACATTTTTCTCTTCTTCAAAATATTTCCTTCATTTTCTTTTAGTGTTAGTGAGTTTGGAATTTGTGGGGACGTAAGAGTGAAAGAAGCTGCCAGGAAAGGCAAAGTAGCCAGTAATGTAGCCTTCTTGATTTGATGGGGATCTTCTAGACTGTCATAGATTGTGAATTTTCTGTGGAGACTAATGTACAGTAAATGAACTCATTGGTACGCTAGCCAAAGCCTTGTGATGGGAGGAAAAAAAAAAAAAAAAAGATTTGTGGATCACTTAGATCAGCTTTTACCCACTGTCTGGGTTCAGGAGGGAACTGAAGTAGTCAGATGAACCCATTTATACTGAATAAAAGAAAATATCTGTCAGTGCTACAGTGTCCCTACAAATTAATGTATTGTGATATCTACAGATGTTTTCTTGTAGTAAGAGGTGCGTACTTCTGCTTTTCAGCACTTGTTCCAGACAACACAATGACAGCTAATGTACAACTCTGCTTTTCGAAAGTGTGATGCCTCTGTGTTCTCATGAAACAATTAAGACTTTTACTATCATCATTATTTAACAAAATACTTTGGTCTTTGACATAGCTGGCCAGATCTAAACCTTTAAAGCATATGTCTTCCCATGAGTGTCATTTTCAGTGATTTTGCTGATAAAATGCTATCGCTGAAAAGAGCTGGGATCATACTTTTTTCTCAGGAGGAGACATTAGTGAGACTTCCTGAAAAGAGGTGCTCTGTCATTTGCTTGTCTGTACAGGAGTTAAGGCAAGGAAAATGTGGTTAAAATTTAGAAAGAAAGAAAATCTTCTGTCTGAAAAGGGAACACCTCTAGAGCATATTGACCCTCCTAGTGCAATGAAAAAGCAAGAAAAATCAGCAATGAAAAAGTATTTTTGTTTGGATCATGTTGCAGTGTGGAAAATAAATGGACTTGTATACCAGAACTCTTTAATCAGGGATGTACAAAGTTTTATGAATTGCATGACCTCCCTGTTCTGTGGCAGAGAGGACATGGTCCGGAGAAAAGCCAAGTGGGACAGTGTAGTGGTTCCAGCTGGGCTAGCAGGACCTGGGGGTGTCACTCTTGCTTTCCTGCCCCTTGAGTCTCTAGGGTTCACTCTCTCCCCACATGGCCCTGGAAAGCACCAGACATAGTACTGGGTAGAAAAGAACCAATTTCAATTTGTTTTGTTCAAATTCACTTGGCACGTAAGAACTTGCTGTTACAAGTATCTCAATACCTTCATAACTTTCACAGTGGGAAACAGGTTGCTTATTATCAAGTTATTTCTCTATTCCTATAACTAAGCAATTACCTTATGCTATAGTGTTAGAACACTGTTGTCACCTAGATCCAATCTATTCCAACCCATACAGATCCTTTGGGGATGTTCAAGTTGCAAAGAACGTAAAATAAAAAGAAAAAAAATGTATAGTTTTGCTGACATCTATATAATCTGAATGCAGGATATGGTGTTAAAACATGGTGTGTAATGGTAACAAGCTGTTAGAAAGTTTTGGGGTTTTTTCTAATTTCTAATTCTGCCCAGGAATTGACCTGTGTCCAAATCACTGATATCTATAATGTCCCTTAAGAATATCTATTGAACAGAGAATTTTATTGTATTCCTCAAGGACTTAATATTTCTTTTCAAGGGAAAAATTGTTTAATATGAAAAAGTAATCAAAACTTAATACAGAATTTTCAATAAACTGACTCTTAATGACTAACATGGCACCAGAATTCAACACTAATACTAAAAGTAAATCCCCTTTGTGAAAGTGAAATTTTCCTTGCACTTAAGACAGATGGTATTACTTTTAACATTTTTGCCTGTGTAGCATAGTAAGCAAACAAGTCAAAGTAATACCATGATGAAGGATGGTTACCATTTCTGGTATCTAATGTACCTTACACCTTGAGGACTCCACCCGAATGTAGACATTTACAAAGTGAAAAAGACAATGCTGCTGAGGCAGCTAAGGCAAATTAGCTTTTTGTGGTAGTAAAATGATGATGGACTACGGAATTTGGTGAATGTTTCCAGTGCACTTCCAGGGTGTCATCTCAGTTTATACAGGAACTTTAAATGTCAAAATGGTGTACTAATGCAGCTGGTGCATTAGCTTAAATATGGAGTCAGACAAAAAAAACCCTTATCTCATCTTCCTAGACTTCATTTATGCTATAGCAGAGCTGGCAAGAGGAATAGTCTGTCTTTTAACCAATTCAAAAGCAGGGTAACAGAAGCTTAAATGGAATTGTCCCAGGAATCTGTTAGTATGTGATTTCATGGCTACATCTCTGGCTAGGGTTCAGGAGACTGATATTAATATTTCTGCTACAGATACGCTGTGTGTCCTTGGACAAACTGCCATATCTTTCTGGTCTCATGGTCTGTTTTTCACCTAAACTAAATTCTGGGGACAGAGGCTGATGATTTCTTTATCTGTAAAACATGTGGCAAAATGAACCACTAATTTTGATTGGGTCCTACAATGATTTGGATAGATATTGAATAAACTGTACTAGAAAATGAGCTGTGTCATGGCAAGATTTACAGTTACGAAGACAATGATTTACAGTGGTAGGCATGAGAGGTACAGTTGGGTCCAGGAACCCATTTAATTCATCAGATCAAGCTATACACAGTTTTGTGTTTGAAATGTATATAAACCAGATTTGGCTACAACTTAGTCTGCCTGTCTAGAAGTAGCACACACATTTTGGGAAAAGGAACTGCAAACAAGTATCTGAAAACTGTTGGCACAATATGTCTGAGTATTTACACAAGAAAATGTGTTTAATACCATGCAGCTGGAGAGGAGAATGTGTAATAATTGATTTCATACCATTGGGTATAAGGAAATCTTGTGTAGCAAATGCAGATCAGGGCTGTCTAAAATCAGTGTCAGCCTTCAATATTATGACTTTACCAACCATATTGAAATATTAAATATTTATGAATTTTGAGCTTGAAAACAAACAATTAGGAATTGTTACTCAAATTTGGTGCATTTTAGGTTGATCAGTATATACCCTGGATAACCTTGTAGAGTTCAGATTTCTGTGTCTGGTAAAAATTTGTTTGCACTATGACCCTATAATTTTAGACAAGGTATTGTGCCTGTGGCATAGCTGGGCTCTGAACCAGAAATGTCTTTCTCTTTAGCCACAAAGCTGCTATTCTCCTAGCTCATTATGTTTACCTGGGGGGGAAAGAAAATCCTGCATCCTGTATTTTATGGGTTGCTTTCAGTAGAAGCTATTTTTCTAGTTTTAAATACATTTTTACTCCCAGCAGGATTTTTTTAATATTCTTTTTGAAGCTTGAATATATTTTCTTCTCTTCTAATTTTTTCCTTATCCATCTGACAGCTCTGGCTTTTTGTACATCCTTTTTCTGCAGCTGAAATAGTTCTGGAGCATTTTCTTAACATTTTTTGGTAATATTTTCTTGTTTTGTTTTTCTATGACAAATCAATGCTGTTAGATGAGCTATGAATACAGGACATGTTACCGAACTACTTCAGAAATAGCAGTGTCCATTGGGCCCTAGTTCACAAAATAATAGTTGTTAAATTTAAGGGCTAGAGGCTTTTCTGTTACTTTCAGAGAAAACTTTTGCTGATTTCTGAGAGTGTGAAGATGCCTTTTTTTTTTTCCCCCTCTATGAATGAAGAACTCCCAGTATCTTCCCCCTCCATGTGAGCCCTATATGCTTTTAAACTGTGAGGTCCTGAGTTACATTTGGCTTAGATAAAGCTCTCAGAGAAGTTGAGCACAAGGAACTAGAGATGAGTGAGAAACCACTACTGTCTGGGAACAGCCTAAAACTCAATTTTGTTCATGTATTTGGTCTCTGAGAGGATAAGACCCTTATCCTGCAGTGATGCAGAGGCAGTAGTCTGTAGAGCTTTCTTGGCTTCACCATCAACGAGACTGTAAGACTGGGGCCTGGCTGTTTGCCTTTACGCTTGCACATAGCTGCTTAGCTGAAGTAAGCACAAGCTATTACTGCTTTTATACACATGCATATGCACATACACATACATGTATAATGTATATTTAGCATGCTTTAATAAAACATTGAATACAACAAACAGTGGCAATGAAAATTACATGCTCTTATAAACATTTTTATTTTAAACTAGGTTTTGTGCTGTGATGCTGCAGAGGCATCTACAACATAATCAGTTTGGTAATAGAAGAAAGTAATTTCTTACAATGATCCTAGAGCCCTTTGTTAATGTCAAGGATAATTTGGGCTGACTGATTTGATTGCTACTCTTTTCCGGCAAGAGGTCTCAATAAATGAAACTGCTTGCCTGGATAATTTACGCTTCTATGATTGCCAGCAGGCTAATGATGCAAACACAGCTGAAATAAAATTTCTGCTTTATATTGGAGGTTAAAAAAAAAAAAAAAAGAGGGGAAAAAAAATCCACTTAAACACTTGCAGTATGGACTCTGTCAAAACAGGGAAGAGCTATTTGCCAGTCTCAGGATGGAAAGTGCCTTGTGTGTGTTATGAGACATGTTTCAGACAATTGGCCTTTATAGATCACTACAACACTATTTTATGTTGTTGCAGACAAGTTATCTATTCCCTTTTACTTCCTGCCCTCATCAAAATAGGCTGTTAAAGTTTAAAGGTTTTAAGGTAGGGATTTTTCTTTAAAAAAGAGGAGGAAGGTGAAGCTCCACAGGTATTTACACTAAACTTAGTATGCTGCAGTGATTTATTTGGGATTGAATCTACAGCTTCTTCATTTAGAAGATTTATATACAAATTGCAGTACATTTGCTCAAACCATTTTTTCCTGGCATGACTAGTTTGGAGAAAGAGTGGTTCTGGTGTATGTATTGATTCTATATGTGACATGCAGTTCTGCCTAGGAGTAACTAGAAAAAAAATGTATATCAAGAAACAGAGAAATGAGTCTGTTCCTCAGCTGCACTACTTAATGAAGAAGTATTACGGGCCTTGAGGGGTGGGGGGAAAGAAACCCAAACCTTGTTATTATACTTGGGTCTTAAAATGTTTTAGAGGCCAATTCATCATGTAATTCTAGGTCAGCCTGTTCCTTGTTACTTGTCTTTTTTTTTTGATTTCCTGTTGTTGTTTTTATGTTCTTTCATGAGTCCATCAGGAGTTACCAACTGTAAGAAAGTTTTCCAATTACCTAGGTTCAAATCAGAATAATTTATAGCAAATAGTCTTTGCACAGATTATTTCTAAGCTGTCTGTGATGAGTTTTCTTCACTTCTTCAGGTGTTTTGATTGAAGACTTGCAATTTTGGGGAAGAAAATACACCTTGTTATGAACAGAAATCTTACATCATTAGGAGTTAGGCAAGTCAGAGGTATATCAGCTAGTGGCTACATTAATGAATAATGTAGTTCTGTCTCTACCTAATTAAGTGGATATGCAATGATAACCTTTGGAGGTGATTTATACTCTTCACTGTAGTTTATTTTAATCTTCCTGTAATGCTTCCAGTTATTGTCAAATCCTACTCTCTTACATATTGTAAAAGACTAGATTTTTTTTTTTTGCTGTAGCATCAAGGTTTAATTCAGTTCATGGAATTTAAGGGGATGGCTTTAAAGGAAACAGTAAAATGTGTGTGCGTGATATATCCACATTCATAGACTAGACACTGTTTAGGTTAAAACAAGGTGTTTGTGTGTGTGTACATAATGAATATCAGATTGTTTATGAATAACCTTCCAAAAGGTAGAACGCATCTGTTTTGTAGCTTATTTATTGTTATGGCATATGAGGGATCAAGGAGTTGTTGCAAATATTCTGGTAAAGAAATCAAAATTTAATCACATAGAAGAGTTAGGTTTGATTAAGAAGTAAAATTGTGAACCATAATGTATAGGATTGTTAAGTTTGAAATGTAGCCATAAAAACTTTAGGAACTGTGTTATGTGTGACTATAGGAACCTTAGTATTGTTGAAGTTTGAAATAGCTAACCATAGAAACCTCACCAGGAAGTTACTGGTTTTTTCTATGTTTTGTTTCAAGAAACTAAGGAAACTGTCATGGACACCAGTTATGCTGCCTGGAAACCCCTTACCCTTCCCATCTCGATTTGAGTATTGAAGATTCCAATCAGCAGAGCTAAGTGAAATTGACCAATGATTGTTTTTAAATAAGAATATTGATAAGGTTATGTAATCAAAGGACCAATCATTATAAAGGTTAAATTTAAGAGCGAGCATAGTATGCATTTTTATGTAAAGAGCTTATGTAATAATGACCTGACAGAAAAAGTCTATAAAAACTGATGGATTTTGATACTCAGTTGGCCACACCTTTGGAGGAGCGATCCCCCATGTCCCCAGCGCTGCAATAAACAAAGTGTCTGCTTCTTAACTTCACATTGGTGTTAAGGAGTTTTATTCCGGATTTCGGCAAGAGTCATTATTTTCTTGCAAAAAAGGAAAATTATAACTTCTTTTATGTTCTTATGAATTCTTAGTGTTCTTAGTTGCCTTTATCTTTGATTTTTAAATTAGAAAGTTTGAAATGGAAGTATACACATGTAACTGAAATCCCAATATCACAGGTATTCACATATAACAGAATTGTAATGAGAAGAACGATAGCAAATAATAGTAGATACATGGGTAAAATGATATGGTAAGTCAACATTAATCATTTGAAGTTCATAAGCAAGTGGACAAAGGTGATCTGGTTGATATGGACAATAGTTCTATTACTAGACAAAATGGCCAGGAATTATTGCCAGTTCAAGGGACTCAGTTGGCAGTTCAGTTTGTTTCCTTGGAGCTAAACCTTCTTAGCTCATACAGAAGGCTATCTGCCTACAGATGTGTCATGAAACCATCTTTCTTCTGTGTGTGAGCATTGTCTGTGAAACTCCTAGCTATGCTTGGGCAAAACTGTGTCTGTCACAGGCTGCACTAATGATTTACTGGTGTGGGCAGTGCTTAGGGCTGTCCTGTGCCCCTGGCTGGTTTATTGACTTACTATAAAGACATGCAGCAAGAGTTTATGAAGATTTCGAAAATGTTTTTGAAAGGGTCCTTTGCAGAAGGCTGGCAAAGAACTAAGCTGTCAAGCAAGAGAGGAAGTTGTTGTAGATTATTAACTGATTACATATTGGGGAGAATGTGCCAGACAAGGCAAGTGGGGTTTGCACTAACAGAAAGAATGGACAGTGTATATTGATTTTATTTTTTTTTCCTGAAATATTTTAGACATCAATTTAGCTGTTGTGATAGACATGGAGTTGTAAACACTGTGGTGAAATAGTACAAAGATGACAAACTTCAGATTGGGGGGAGATTATCTTTTACTGCAGATTTGAACTATAGATAAGTTTCCATCCACAAGCATATCTTCAGGCCTGAACCTAAAATATGTTGATCAACTCTCCACCATCAGTTTGGAAATCTGAACTCTAGTCTGGATTTTCTCTACAAATTTAATAGCTACCTCTCCAGCTAAGCATGGCTGGAGTAACCCTATACAGATTTTATTTCCTAGATGCAGGCTGTAATATACAGCTAGGCTCTCAGGTGCCACTACCTTTGTTCAGGAGAGGCAATACCATTTCAAAAATCTAGAATACCTGTAGGCAATAAGGATACCCTCTACGGTTATAACAATATTTTTGAATGAACAATTTGGATGAGAGCCTCAATGTAATAACAAAATTGACCCAGCTGCTACACCACTTTCTTTTCCTTAGAGATTCCAGGTTAAGATAGGATGTGAAAACATTACAATTTGTACTTAAGAATGAATGAACTTGATGGGTTTGTATTCTCAGAAGCATGAATATTTTTTAATTGCATCAACTGATTTAATAGAAATTACAATGTTTCCTTAGAAACCTCACCTTGTTTGACATAAACAATTAATCAGCAGAGAGCTCTGGGATGAAATGCAGCAGCTTAATGAGGCCAAATCCTGGTTGTTCTGATTAGTAACTGGAATTGGTCAAAAACTAGGATATCTTATCAGTGGGGTTGAATCAGAGTGTCTGTTTGCATGCACAAGAGCATGTGTACACTTGTAGAGAGAGTCGGGGAAAGAAAACCCAACTTTTTTCAAATGCTTTGTTGACTAGGAAGTGTAGAAGATTACTATCCTGCCAGCCCTGCAAGCCCCAAGCATGTGAATGTTTCCTAAACTTTCAAGCTGGTTAGCGAAGGAGACAATCTTGTGCATACAATGACATTTCAGCTTTACTGAAGATGTTTCTTAGATCTTAAGTCCTCCAATTGTTGCAAATAATGGAGATCTCCCCACTTCAGACTCCTTTCTCCAAAGCAGACTGCTGGACTCCATCACATCTGATGGCCTTGGAGGCCTGAGATTGATGATTTCGTACCTGTAAGGCAATCTGGCTGACAGATCTGATATGAAGTCCTTTTCCATTGTCTTTGCTGTCAAGGTAACAGGCAGAGATTTTAAGGAAGCCTGTGGAACCTGAGGAAAAAATGTAGATGGCTGCTTTGAGATCAGCAAAACACCTATATATATATATATATATATATATATATGTGTATATATATATATATATATAAATTTTTTTAAATTTCTTTTCTTCCCATGAAACTTGGCCAAAGCAGAAAACCTTGCATCAGCTGTCTAGGATCAGGTTCAGAATTTATTTACCCATTCACACAGTGTTTTACGACAGGAGGTGAAAACGAATAACTGTAAGGGAAATTCAGGTAAGAGAACATAATTACCCAAACTGGATTTTGGCCAGGACATTAGAGCTAACGGTTCCAATTCTGTGGAAAATGCTGTAGGATTTTTAAAGGCAATTTGGTTTTATCTCTTATTACAAATATTGCCTGTTTTTATGGCTGTATGATTTGAAGCTTGTATTTGATCCTAAGGAATATTTTTCAGTGGTTTCCAGACTGGGGAATAGCATATAAAACCCATGGTATTTGTGTAATCAAATTTGTAAATAAAACTTAAATTTTGTTTTAGCCTCAACTGCTGTACAGTAATTTAAAATTCTTAGGAAGTGTGCTTTGTGGCTTGTTCACTGTAGATCTAACCCTTTTGTGCTGACAATTATCTTTTTGTTCTTGTAGCAAGGTGTGTGACTAATGACTAATACATAAGCATATTAAAGAATCTTGACATGGGTGTGGCTGTCAAGTAACAGTGTGTGTAGAAGAAAATCAATTCTCTGCTTAGAATAAAGGGAACCAGGCTATCTAAATACTGGTCTATACTACACAATGAAGTGCAGTGGGGCTTCCTTCCAGGCACTTCTTACCAGCAGGAGGAAATGGAAGACAAAGAATAAGAATGATATCTAGTTGGTGGGCAAGAGCTGTATTACAATAAAGACTGTCTTCTCTGTAGTCTGATCCTAGTCTGTGTTCTGTTTGTCTTAGCTTAAATAAGTAGCAATATTGCAGTCAGTAGCTCCTCTTTTTTAAGAGCTGAATTAAGCCTTTTGTTGGTTTCAGGATTAATTAAATGAAACAGAGGCACTAAGGTTTCAAAATTGAGAACCTACATAAGGAAGGCTGCAATGAGTGATTATGCTGTATGCAGGGAGTTCCTAAAGCTCTTTCCATGTTTCTGGCAGCTTTCTCTGGAATCTTAACTGTCACATCAAATATGGTGACAGCCTAAAAAAGTGTGAGAACACACAACAGCATCAGAATGGTGTCGAATGGAAACATAAAAGCAAATACTGTGGCATTAAGGCACAGAATTTTTGAGAATTTGAGAATATAGTAATTTCTTTAAACAAGTTTGCTAAACTACTCATGCATCCAACAACTTTTCCCCAAACCTGATTTTTTTAGCACTTTTTATTGTTATAAACCACTCTCCAAATAAAGCCATTTGGTTTTGTCAGTTCCCTAACAGTGGAATGTTTAATAATACATTTAATGTTTTAAAATATTTTGGAGCAGTTGGTATTTGCTTAGTCTTAGTTTGGAGCATAGCATGTTAATGAACAAGTGATGCTTGAAAGGTCACAAATAAAACAAATAATTCAAGCTTTTGTGATTTATTCTCCTTATTAAACATTTTGTTGAACACTTTTTCTGAATTCAATGTTTGCTGTGTGGTGTGACGGATTTTTTGTGTTCTTCCACTTAATGATATGAAAATACTCTAGTCATTTCTGAATGCTGACAGTATTTTACCTCTTATAATAATCCTATCAGCAAACATTTCAGTGAGCATTTTATAATTGTTAGTTAACTAAGCTTCTGAGTTCTTCTGTTTTGTGAAAGTATTATTTAAACTGGCTCTTACACCTAGGTACAATGCCATACAGATCAGTCTGTTTCATCTCTCAAAACAAAGCCCTGAATCTTTTATGCAGAGTCGTGCCAGGCATATTCTCAGCCTATAAAGCAGCAGAACATCCAATTGCATTTATTCTCTGAAGATGATTGTGGCAGATCTAAGGTCAAGGAGAGTCCATAGGGAAGAGTGGTAATCTGCATGCAAATTTTTTTTTCAAATCAGGATAATTTCTTTTTCTTGTTAAAAATTAGAAGGTTTATATTTTGGGGAGGAAGCAAGATTTCATGGTCTTCTCCTTCAGAAATTCTGAATTTATTCATGGCTAAAATATGTTCCATATACCAACTGAAATGCTAACTTGAAATCAAATTTGGCAACTTTGAAATATTAATTTTTGACATTTTGGGAAAGAAGCTTCTCATTAAGCTGTATGCTTTACCACTGTGAGCAACATATATATGCACCTTGGAGGTGGAACGCATAAAAGCAGTCTGCTGATCACTGAATTTTACAGCAGAGTTGCTGAAAACTCTACTGATTAAAAATTGCAGCACAGAGTGCTCAACCCTTCTACACTTTATTTATAAACATTTTTTTCTGCTGTTGATTTTGGGTGACATTGAAAGAGCTACCATCAGATTGTATAATGGTCTTGGAAAGTATTTTTAGATGTAAAACAAGCTTAAAAATACTTGATGTTTGACATAACTCTGCAAAGGTAGATGATAAACTTATGTTGGTTATAAAATTGTAGTAGGGGGTTTTGGAAAAGCCAGCCTTGATATAGTTTAGTCCTTGGGCCTTTAGAATCTTCATAAATTCCAGATATTATGAGAAGAACTAAGAATGGCCTGAGGGGATAGAGAAAAAAGAGGGAGCTTTTAGTTTCGAAGAGGTGAATCCATTGAAAAGCTGATTTGCATTACAACTTGTCTGGTGGTGAGACTGAGTTGAGAGATTCCTGTTGTTGCCCAGAGTGCTGACCCCATCGCTGCTGCACTTTACATCCTCTCGGTAGTAAGGAACTGTATGTTTATTTGACTCTGCTCCGAGTGAAATCAGTGTAATGGTCTCCCCACCCCCGCAGCTGCGACGTTCAAACCTGCCATAAAACTGTAGCTATATTCATATCATCATTCATTAAAAAGTAATTTATAAGTAGATATACAAGCTGCAGATGCTTCTGTAGGTGTGCAATAGATACTCAAGGACAGTGACAGTTTTAAAAACTTACTGTGTTTTGGGCATGGGTATGCATGGAACCACACCTGGTTTTAATTGAACAGCTGCACTGTCAGACTGCAAAATATTGTGACTACTTGAACCTGGACATCCATAAAAATAAAAATAAAAAAAGGTTTCTCAGTTCATACTTTAGTTTTAAGGGTATGGTCAAGGTAGATTGAACTAGACATATAATGTGCATCTAATTGCAAACGCTGTGGCAAAGTATCCACATGGGCACAAAAATGACAAAACACATTGGTAAGGGTCTAAGTGAGAAGATTTGGCTGAAGTGAAGAGGGGCAGAGAACTTCCTTTCTGCTCAGGCTTGTGCTTGAAAGAGAAGAACGGCAGCTAATGCTTTAAATTTTTCTTAACAAAAAGAATGACAAAATGTATACTAAGGTTATGGGCTACAATTTAACAAAAAGACATTAGATCCTAGCATTCACTTTCATCTTGCAATTCTTCACTCTTAACTCTAATGACATTGCATACATAAATCGCCATATAGTTGTTAAAAAATATGTTGGTTGATTTCTATTATAATTAATAATTATTATCAATAAGTATTAGTTCCCATAATTTTGTGTTATAGTCTCTTGAAACTTCAGTTCTGTAATTAAAATGACTTTTCTATTAAATGCTCATTGAAAGTTTTAATTGAAAAAGCACAGTTTCATTATACAGAATTACCATTTGTTGAAAGGATGGAATGTCAAAGATGAAGGCTGTTATGGAAAACTACAAAGCACTCTAAAGTTTCCATGAGTATAGGTACTTTAAAGACAAATCAAGTTCAAACAAACCCCAACCAAGCAAGCACATCCCCCCTTCCCCCCAACATCGACTATCTGTCAATGATTGAAAAGGAGTGGAGAAACACTCCTAATCAACATTCCCAATCAAACCTTGAGAATAATCATTAACAAAAGCCTTAATATCTGAAATTTTAATATGAACAATGGATCTTTAACCACTTTAAGAAATATTTAATTTCCTTTCTATGGACCAAATAACAGCTGATGAACTAACAGTATTCTGGATCACTTTCTGTTCTACCTTGATACACTGCTAAGCAGGTCCTGGTAATTTCCTGCAATTTAGCAGTGATAAAGGGAGACTGTGATTAAGTTTTAGTTGCTTGTATAGTAAGGTACAATTGACCTTGAACCACTTAAAACAAAAGGGAAATATTGTACTTGACGCACTTAATATTAAGAATGATATAATATGCTGTAGCATAGAGGAATCTGGATGTAACATTTTGTAGATTTTTCATTTTCTCAAATCTAATACACTATTTACTATGCTTTGACTGTAGTGCTTCAGTGGGGCTGTGCAGCAAGACCTGGTAACTGGTCTTTCGAGATTAGTCAAGCTTTGTGCAAGATAAATGAAAATGCTGTAAATTCATTTTTATTACCATCAAATCCTTCTTTCTGCTCCACTTCTGTGGCAGGGAAGCCTCAGTATTTTCCTGTTTTTAAGATGGCTTCTTTTAAATGCTGATATTGTAATCAGTGGCTTGTTTTCTTCTAGTTTTGCAAATATTTTTCTTTTTTTTTCTCCTTTTCAAAAATTATACATGAAATTAAATAACTTACTCCATTATTGTATAGCAACTTTTAAAATGAGTGCTTTAATGGTTTCTGATTTGAGGTTTTTTCTTGGCCATTTCTTATGGCAATTCTTGCATGAAGACACAACTATTTTCATGCTAAGCAAGGACTGGAAGGAAAATGGGCACTGTTTACCTAGTTTCATAGCTTCAGTTGGATGATTCTTTTTTTTTTTAAATACCTTTTTTCCCTCCTGCTCTTTTGGTAAAGCTAAGCTAATTTGTGAAAATATTACTTAAAAACTTTCTCCTAAGGTATCTCAAGTCCAGGGTGACTTTATTTTTTTTCAAAATGGAGAGAAAATAAGTGAACATTCTCATAGTGAATGTATTTGGGTTGTGGAAAAGGGTTTCACCTGGGATTAGTAGAGATTTAAATGCTTTTCTGGATTAGTAGTTGCTAATCTATGCTTGGGGTGGGGCTTTCAGTCCCACAGTTTTCCTCCTGAAAATGTTGAAAGATCTCGTTTGCAGGCAGATGTGGAGCAAGGCCATTGTTGAACTCTTTGTTCTCATGCAAAGAAAAGTTGTCTCTTGTCAGTGTTTTACAATTAAGTGTGATCATTATCCTTCAGACTATAGCTCAGTTGCTTTGACTGCACTGGTTTGTTTTCTGGGATTTTTTTGGTAGTTTTTTTTTTTTTTTTTGGTAGTCTTTTTTTTTTTTTTTTTTCTGTTAAATTGCTACTGTAAAAGCTACACAAGTTATAGTTATTTAGGAAGTGCACATCTATAGGGTACTTGATGTAGCCACAGGATGCTGTCTTTGATCCAATTTACTGATAGTATCTGTACATAGGTCAGTGATATATTCAGATGGTTACTGTTCAATTATATTAGGGTCTTAGATTAAAATTAGTCACATCGTGTACATTTCTCTGTGATACCGATATAAATTCTTATTACGAATTTCTTATTTGGAGTGCGAGTTGGTATTTTCAGTCTGAACTACAGAAAATAAATGAAACCAAGTAAGATAATTTTTTTGTATGAAGCAGACTTGCCTGGCTTTGTGGCCAGAGAAATCTGACCTTTCTGCATCTCTAATGACTGATTTCCTACTCCCTCAAACTGTCAGGAAGAAACTAAGAAAATGTGTCTTTGCTAATATTTGTCTTGTATTTAGATCTAATTTGCATTCTGGAATTAATAGGAGATGTCTCTAGATACCTACTTTCTTGAATATTCAGAACCCTTTCTTCCAAATGCAAATCACTTATAATTGACCTTCAAATAAGATGTATAGAAGGCACCATTTAAAAGTGAAGTCAGAAGTAGAAAACCATTGGTTTATGGCTTGTGGAGTGTCAGGTTTGGATCCTGGTTGCAAGCTTGCTTTTGACAGGCTTTCTGCTTTCAATAATTTGCAGTAGTGGAAAACCCTTTGCCATTCTGCATACAATATTTTGCCTTCTGTTAAATGAGTTCGATGTCCAGGACTGTGCAGAAGAGAATTAGCTCTGAAACCCCACTACCAAGCTTCTTTCTTGTTGCTGTTTCTTCTTGTGGAAGACACACTGTTCTGCTGCTCAAGGCTGTAGCCCCAGTGCTGCCTGGGGGAGACTCAGTCACTGCTGACACTCTGCCTCTTGGATCCAGCTCTAGCCTAGATCACTGTATTCCTCAGTTTGTTCATCATGTGATTTATGCTCTTTAGAGAGAAACAGTATATATTCTTAGGACTAGCTAGCAACTGGTATGGCCCAGTGACAAGGCCTAGCATGGCTTGATGGCAGAGGCCATTCTATGCAAGAGGGATACCAGGGTGACTTTCATGCAATGCCAAGGCATCACAAAAGTTGCCCTTTGTGCCCTTTGTTACTAAACATTGGGTGTTTTACGGTGAGGATGTATGGTAGCTGTTACACCATGTATCCAGGGGTAAACACTACATTTCCAATTGAGGGTAAAATACTTGGTGGGGGGTTGGGGGGAGGAAGAAAAGGATACAAGCCTATGGCTCTTGCCTGCATATGTAACAGATATTTGTACTGCTGTACTTGCATAGATCGCTGAAATTGCAATTATGCACAATCTCATTCAGAAGAGTTGCTGGCCATTTACATCAGCTTTGAAGAGAACTGCTTTTAACAAATACTGCATGTCAATAGCATTCATCTTTTACTTCAAGGTATCTCATAGCAGTGTGGACAAAATAATCAAATGACTAAAGTTTGAGTAATATTTCAATGACTAAAGCAACCAAGTATTTTTTTCTGAAGTCTTTTATTCCCTAAGCTGTGCATGCCAAATTTTGCTGCAGGCTGCTGTGAGCTTTTCCTGTCACTTTTTCAGAGCTCCCCGAAGGATGCCACAGTTGAATCAAACCTGGAAGCCCAAAAGGTGCTGTTAGCTTCTCTTTCTTATTTTGCTTTCCAAATGTTTGAATGGAAATTACAGCACAGTAATGCATCAAGCAAACATGTTCTTCTGGGACGTAGTTTATGCATAAATACTGAAAGGTTCTGCGAGAAGCCTATGATCTAAGTGCTTTAGAGAAGCATCCAGAAATGTAGGTTTTGAATGTTGCTTTGCAAAAGAATCCAAAAATTTGATCTTTGTTATAATATGGAACGGACTTACAAAATGGAATTTCTTTATGGATAGATAATTCATGCTATGGACTGCTTAAATTTCTTTATACTGGCTTATTGGACAAAATAGCAGAGAAAGAATATTTCTTCAAGAACTTGAGGAATGTAGAATTTTCAACAAAATGTCTGGCAGTTTTTCATTTAATCAAACAAAATTTGGAAGTAGCTGTGAAATAGATATTAAGGGTTACGTGGTTTATACCAAGGATACCCTCTATGAATGATGGCAGTGGCAAACCATTCAACTAACATATTTCTCTGTAACCCCTGTAAAGTCTGGAAACAGCTACTGCAGATTACTTTTGCAATTTATGAAGATTCAAGCAGACCTCAAAATAGGGATTCTTCTGTTGCATTTCTTTCAGCCTTTAATTACCTGATCTAGTTTGCATGTATTTCATGATAAATGCATGTCTTTTTCATGTGAGTTTGTGAAAATGTGAATGTGAATCTTCTTCCTTGGTTGGCTTGAAAAATTGCATATAATGATAATTTACACCCTGGAAGATCAATTTAATAGTTAGCATAGTTTTTAATATCAATATTATCACTGAAATAAATCTGATTAGCATTTGAGGTGACTGCCTCTAAAATAACATTAAATGTTGCCAGTACTGAAAATGAATGTGGGAACACCCTAAAGGGGAAATCTAACAAGCAGTAGATATAATCTTCAGATATTTTTCTAGTTCAAACTGATTTATAGCTTTTTTGATCAAGAACATAAAATTGTCAAGGCCTATAGAAAAAAGTCTTATTTTTCATGAAGAAAACCAGAGAAGCTTTCAGATGCACAGCTCTTCTCTTTATAACAGAATCCACAAATGAGTTTGAGAACAATTGCTTTGGATTTGTTTTAGTTATGTAGGTGATATGAGTGAAAAAAGGGTCATTCATACAGATTAAGAGGGGGATGCTAGTAGAAGAAGATGTAATAGATAGGCCCTTTGTATGGACTTAAACGACTGAGACTGATAACCTCTCATTGCTCTGTAGGTGATAATTTTCTGCACATCATTTTTGGGAAAAATTGTAATATGCCATAAACACAGTATATCTGTTATGGCCATGATTTTAATATGTAGTAGAGCTACACAATTTATTTCTCAGGCTTATCTTTTAAAGTAGACTTACAGATCATCCTTAAGGATTTGAAGAAAAGGTCAGAGTTGCTGTTGTGGGTTTTTTTTGATGGGGGGGCAGTATTTTGTGTTTGATTTTTGTGAGTTTGTGTGTGTTCTCTCAAGGTTGTCTTGAAGTTTACTGTTTTTATTGAATATTTCTGAGTTCATTCTGGTGTTTGTTTCTTGTTCACAAAATATTGATGTGACTAGTAGGTACTCTGAGTGAACTTTGTCATGTTCTGGGAGGCTGGGAAGGGTATTTGCTATTATGGCTTGAAGAATCATTAGTAAGTTTTGAATGTATTGCTATGAAATGGCATGGTGGCATTTGAATGCGTATTGGTCTGTGAGAAGCTTGACTCCTGTGATGTGTTTGGAAAAGTTTTTTGAAATCTCAGAAGCTAATCTAATAACTTGTTGAGCCAGAAATAAATAAATTATAATAAGAATAATCTGTCTTTAGAAAAATTATTTACAGGATATTTTCTGACTTAGAAAACACATCAACATGTTTCATTTTAAATTATTTTTTAATTAGTTATTGGGAGACATGATATGTTTTTCAGATTTAGGATGACTATCATACTGTTAGATAGGTAACACCTCACTGAAGCCAGGTAGACTGTATGTCAAGGTAACATAGTGAAATGTTTTGGATTCTTGGAACCTAGTTTTGCAAACCAGATTAAAACATGAGTAATAGTTTTATGGTCTTCAGTATATAAAATGTAAAGCACATCTTGTTTGTAAGGAAAAATAAAAAGAGGTACTCTCTGTGTCAGCAGGTAAATTACTGTCATGGTGAAGCCATAAGATCAACATTTCCAAGTAAATATGGAAATATCATGTATTATTATAACACCTTTTTTTGGGTTTCCCAGCCATTATCCACCAGGCAGACTTACATGAGGTTTTCTTCTCTGCCAGAAAAGATGAGCACTGGCTGACTGCCTTATTTTTCTTGGATGCATTACTAAGGTGCTGTGCCTCTCAGGCTAACTAGTTGATGCTAGGGGTGAGAAGTGTTTCAGATTACCAGTAATTCAAATTGTCATTTTGTAATGCTGTGCCTCTATATCTACATTCATTTTGTATCGTGGCTTTAAATCACATTTGGGAGATAAAAGTGCTGGGGTGTATTATGGGAAATATTAATCCTAATAGAAGTCCCCTATTAAGAAGTGCTGTGAAAATGAAATCCACATTGAAGAAAAGCAATGCAAATGGGGGTGGGGGTAAATGGGTTAAAAATTAAATTATTTCTTATTTCTGATACACATTTTTAAAATGTTCAAGTACTTAGAAGCTTTTTACTGAAAAATAAGCAACATTCTGAAAGGTAGTATTTCAGTCTGTTGAGGTTACACGCAGCAGTAAACAAAATTGAAAATATTTTAAAATTTTAAAATTTCATATTTACATTTTAAAGTCTTTACTGAACAGACAGAAGAATACAGTCTGGATTGCCTCTTTCAAACTCTCTTCTGATATAGTTGGGTTATGTTGTTCAGAGGATTGCTAGTATTTAAATTCTTGTTGGTCTTAAGGTCTGCTTTCTCTGAAGTCTCAAGCAGTTAATTTGGGTGCCTGCTCACTGGATGTTGCAACTTAATTTGACCTCCTATGTTGAAGGAACCTTGTCTTTAAAAAGAATTAGTATAATTTACACTCCTCTAAGGAGTGTGGTGTGATAACTAACTAATGGAATTGTGCCATTGATTTCAGGAGATACAAGTTTGTGCTGTAAATTAAAAATTAGCTGTATGTTAAGAAAAGTACAACAGTATGAAGCAAGTGTGATACAAGAGGATCATTGGCCCTACAAGTCTAACTAAGAATTAATGGTAACGAATTCAATTAAAATCACCATAGATGAGATATGTATCATACCCACAATCTCTAAGACAGCATTGTAAGGAAATGCGCTGGGCCATTATTGGCATAGTCTCTTCTGGGATGAATAATCTTTGCTTACAGGACTTGTCCTATCGACTCTCAGGCTGCAGCTTTAGTAAAATGTAATACTGACATGGGCTAGAAAGCATCATGTTTTCATGAGCCTGACCTCAAACTCTCAAGAGCTAGGGTGGATGGTGTGCCACGATCCTGTGTACAAGGTGAGCTATCACAAGGTGAAATGGTGTTGAAGATGTTAACCCCCTTTGTCATGGCTGGTCACTTTTTTTTGACTCTGCAACAGCATCTGCCTTGTGGTAGCCCTGGCACTTGTGTGGCTGCAAACTGACCTAAAGGAAAAAAGATTTATTGCATATATCAGTTCATGGTTTGCATGCTCATAAAAAAACATGTGCCGGTGAGAGCTGGGGTGGGAGTGAATGGGACTGTTTCTCTCAGGGAAAAAAAAAAAAAGGATGAAAGAGTAACTCCAGTTACACAAACATCTGTTTTCTTTCTTGTGGACCAGGGAATGGTAGGTGCCAGCTGGATAGCACCTTGTCCAGTATCTGATACTACTAATGAATACTTTTGTCTTACTATTTTCCTTTGTGCCAATAGCTTCAATGACTTCTTTTTCCACGCTAAGCCCCCAAACCCTTTTTCTAATCACTGTGCTGAATAATTGTCCCATTTAGTACACTTTCCTTGGCTTGCTTGCTTGCTTCCAGGCAAATTATTTTGCAATTGTGTGCGCTGAAGTGCTTTTGCCATCTGTTGGAGCAATTGCTTAAATGATTGAAGTTCTTTTAAAGCTGCTTATGTTGTCATTCATTATTTTATCTTTCTTAAATTTTGGTATCATCTACAGACCTTGGAAAGTTGTTCTTAATACTGTTGCTACATATAATCTGTTGGGAGAGCATCCCTAAAAAATGAATGAAAAATTTAAATGATTAATTTTTGAGGGGTTTCAACATGTTATAAAAACTTAAATCACAACATTTCAGCTAGAAAAAAAAATATAAGTTTGTTTGAATTGTGATTATGATTACGATGGAAATTATAAAAGTAGTCTACAGTGGTAAATGTCTACTGAGGAGTTTTCAGTCTGAGACAGAGGTGCATGAAAGTAAATAGTCTTTGTCCTGTTTTCCAAATTATTTTTCTATTTTTCCAGCTACTTTTCTTTGTATTTACATTCATAAGTCTTATAGTTAAGCAAAATGATAATAAAGGTAAGTGGTAATAGAATTTGTAACTATGATGGCACAGGATTTATGAACACTTTTCAAGGGAAGAAAGAGAGCTCCAAATGCTGTGGATTTACTTCTACAATGTTTTATTTTATTAATGGCTGCTGAAGTCACGTTAGTTAACAAGACAGAGGGCATGATTAGTGTCTATCTGAGGCTGTATTCAACAGTGTAATAGCTGGCCCGATGCTTTACACATGTTCTAAGAGGTAAAGCTGAAGGCAAGTTCCTTATTTAGCATAGTGGAGGCATAGTTATCTGATGAATCTTCCATGCAGTAAAGTTCAGTGTGGATTTACAGTATAATACATTATTCTGAAGCAACAACTGATTACTTACAGCTAATTGCAAACGCTAAGTAATACGAAGCTGTTAACTCACAATAAATGTGAGGTAGATTACCACACTTTGACTGGAAAGTAAAGAACACTGTGTAAACTGAGACCAAAAAAATAATCTGGTAATTTGCAGTCATGGCCTAAGAGTCTGAATTGTCCATCCAGAAGAATACAGGATGTGTCTATAGAATGATTTACAATTATTTACTGGCCTGAGAGAAGCTTTGTGGTACATTTAACTCGCCTTTAAACATGGTGTGGTTGGTTTGTTTGTTTTTCTTGCTGAGAAGAAAAAAGTGTTTACACTTTAATATGTCCTGTGAAGTATTTTGGAGGAAGAGATACATCTGCTCAGTGTTCTGATCATTAGGAAAGTTTCCCCAATCTTGGCTCAAGCATGATCAATGAAACCTCAATTTGAGGCTTCATTAAATACAATGTCTGTTCACTTTGTAAAGAGTAAACTACTTCTTATAAACTTGAAATTCATCAAAAATGAGAATTCTTGACAGTATGTCTAAGATTAATTAGCAAGATAAAGATTTAAAAAAAAACAACTGAAGAAGGACACAGCTTTTTGTTATTTAAACCACTTATGAATATTAAGGAATGGCCCTATTGCTAATGAGTGACTTCCATGTTTACAGAGTACTGCTATGTATACTGGTAAGAGTGTTTAAATTAGTGTACCAATTGCAGTTTTGTTCAAATGTAAATTTGGCAATTATCAGTTGACTAAGACTCAGGACTGGAATGATATCCAGTGCTATTTTATGTAGCTGGTAATGGAACCCTGTTTGGTGAGTTTGTTCTCAAATGAACTTATTCAAAAGAGTTTTTAGAAGTCATAGATTTCTCCTGGTACTTAATAGCCAGTTTATCACATAGAATGGTGAAAGTTAATGTTGAAATTTCCTTCTTACCTAATTTGTGAAGAGGGATTGAAGCCAGGTTTCCTAAGGAAGTTCTCTAGCTATTTTGTTGCAGGTAGTCTGTAGTAAAGGTTTCAGCCTGCCCAGAGGGTCAGGACAGTTTGCTCAAGGCTTTTGTTCTCGTTTCTTTCTGCCTAAGTCCTGAGAGTAGTGAGAAATTAACTGAGCGGTGTGTTGGTTAGGACATAGTCTACTATATGCACACCTAACAGTTCTGTTAATCAAAAACATAATAGAAATATGTGCTTCTAAATAGATGAAATCTTAATAGATGTGCACAAACAATGTAAAATGAAGGAATTGAACTATTTGCTGTCTATAATATCCCATGGCCGTGCCTACCATGGTGATAGAACATTTGAGTTTGCCTGAAGCAGCAGACCTCACTTTGAAGGACCTAGTTTTATCTTGTTCTTGAACTTTTGTGCAGAGTAACCGTTATAACGTTTCAAGTTATAACATCTCCTCAAGATATGAAACCCAAAGAATACATTACCGAAAAACATAATTAATATTAGTCAGACTTTCTTATTGCTTTTGCAGAAGCTAAACTAGATTTGTAGAAGCAGATCTTTTAATCTTTGCTGTAGGATTCAACCCTTTAAAGGTCTGTGGAACATAATGACCCTAGAGTGGTCTAGAAGAGACTGTGACTTGTCTGTGGTTACATCTGTGTCTCAGAGGCACCCCAGAGAGTGACCCCTAATTGCTGTGCAAAGTAATAGTAGACAAGCTTTATTCATATTAATATAGGATATTAATATAGAGGCAAGGATTATATTTCTGTTTCTCTCCAGTCTGTGCTAAGGTCTTCCTGTGAAGAAGCTTCTTAATTTCCTAAATAACAGAACCCAGTAAAACCTGTGTGAAGTGCAGAGGCTCAGACATGTAACCTGCCCAGATGTAACCATGGACACTCCAGCATGTCTATAGAGATCTGTGCTAGCTCATGAGCAGCCTGAAAAATACTTGGAGTGTGCCCCTGCTCTCAGAGCCTACTCCTGTCTCCCTCTGGCATTGCAATTTCTGCTCTGTTAAGGATTCATTAATATTATGAGTTCCTGACTGGGAGTCAGGAACTCCTTAGCCACTGCTAAGATCACTCTGGTCTGAAGCCCTGAAGCTGGAGGAATCACTAACACAGATTACACAATAAGAGATGGAGTTAAAAAATTATCTGACTAAAGAAGTCCTTGTCTTCCCAATTAAACCCTGTAGTTACTTTATGCATAAAGTAGCTTTTGTTATTTGAAGTACTCTTCTATATGCATATTTTGTATTTCTGATCTAGATAACAGTTCTTAAGAAGAGGAGCAAGGTCATCTTAATTTGGTATTGGAGCAATGCAAGGAATTGTGATGGGATGCATATTCAAATAAGCTCAACAAAGCTTACTTGCTCCTTTGATAAAATTATTGTTTGAGAACAGCCTTCCCATATGGCTACGTTTGATAAAGATCATGAGTGTTCTTTTTATTAAACATACAAGCCTCTGAAGCCGCAGGAAAACCTGCGGTAATTAAATAGATGACCAAACCTTTTTGTATCTTTCTTCCAGTCGTCCTCACCTGAACTTTATGAATAGTCATGCATACATGTGCATGTGTGTCTCATGTAAGTATAGGACATAGTTCTTTGGAAAAACATGATTTTTCTAGTTTGTCATCTTTAAAAACAAGAAGAAAATTCAAACTAATTACAAATCCATTTATTTTTCTACAGTGCAAAGAAAAAGAACAGCTTGTTTCAAGACAAGAGATGTTGTAAAACGTTTAAGTTTATAATAAAAGAAGAATATTTTTCCATTCCTTGTTTTTTCACAATAAAAACATCTGATGCCCGCTGTGTGCCTGCACTTGGTGTGATAGTACAGTAAGATATTTTAAGATACTGCAGGATTAAGGGATTACATAATAGCCTGTTTCAGTAGACCTAAATTCCTGTAACTAACATTTATAAGGGAAGAAAAGAGTTTCCAAGGTTTAACTTTGTTCAGCTTGCTCTAGGAAACTTTCTTTGGTTGGAGGTCAGCCACAGCAGTGTGTATTTTTACATATGTAAGCCTCTTTTTTTAAGTACTGATCAAGCATGTGCTTATCATGAAGTGTATAAATAATTCTGAAGAGGTCAGTTGTGACAGTATGTGAATACAAGAAAAATCTCAAATAATATCACCTGCTGATGATAGCTGGATAGTGTCCTGGGGGGGGAATGGCTGTTGTCAGGGTACTTGCAGGCTTCACTCCAAGTGTGAGTGGGAGGGAGACCTGGGGCATGGGAGAATTGGGCTAAACTGAAAATCATCCATTTTATCACCAGAACATTTTATCACCAGCAATTTGCAGATAGTCATCAAGGAGGAAGTCATGTTATGAGACAGTGTTTCTAATAGCAAAAAGGTTTGGTGGTTGTTTTTTTTTTGTTGTTGTTGTTAGGAGTGTAACAGCTGAATTATGGGAAAATATAAAATATTGGTGGGGTCTATGACAATGAGATGGCTATGGCTCAGCTATCGAGGATTAAAGTCATGGAAACAGACTGGGGAAGTCTGAGCTGTGGTTAAGGGCCAGTTCAAAGACAGAACAATTTGCAGAAGAATTAGGATGACCATGAACCTTAAAAGAGCTAAGTCACCTCTGAAATCAGTATTTAAAGATGGCCACCGCATGAATGCAATTCTATAGTCATGCGGCTGACAATGAGTATACCTTACTTGGGAATTGTGGTCTGTATAAATAAACTTGAAGCCTTTCCTTTTAACTATATGACAGAGAAATGGATGTAAGTTTAGGCCTATGCTTAAGTGCCCAGATAAATTGATGCCCTATTTTTTTTAGCTGTTAGTGGTTCAGTTATGTGAGTACACTGTGGACAAAGCTGGGCAGGGATACCTATTGAATGGAGTTGTGAGAAAATGCCATCTGAATGAGCTGATGTTTTGTGTTGAATATTCAAAGTTTAAAGGGGAAGGATTGTCTCACCAGCTATTCTGTTATGGAGGGGAGCAAAAAGGTGCACATTTCCCTCTCACCTACACCTATGGTGAAAGCATGACAATGAATGCAGACTGTGAGGATGGAGGCAGTGCTGATAAGTCTGTAGATTGTTGAAGAAGGTAGCTCTACCACATGTAGCCTTGGATATTTGTTCCTATCCCTCCTATTGTGTTGAAACAAGAGCTCGTGGGACATTGAATGAAATTTTGAAACTGAGTAAGTTTTTTCTTCTGTATTTTGGCTTGGCTTAGTTTGGCCGCTTAAGCTCCCTGACCTCATGAATGTGAGGGCTGGCACAAGACAGGGGAGACAGACTGGCAGAGGACTGGGAGATGACAGGACTGTCCCTTTCAATTCAGCACAGACCTTAAACTGACAATATTATTGCAGCATGTGGGTGCCATTTGAGGAAATTTAGCTTGGGTGTGATGCTCACTGAAGAAATTGTTTCCTTGTCTAGACCACTTGTCCTCATTCGCATGCTGCAGTCTGCTGACTGTTAGTTGTGCCAGTACAACTATCCTGGGGCTGTGCTGTAAAAATAACTCCTCTGCACAGTCACTCTTGCTGGCTCCCTCAGCAGGAGTGTCTGCTGGGTCATGCCAGAGCAGGCGAAAGCCTTCTGCTGGAGTTGGCTGCTTCGGCAGCCTTTCCTCGTCTTTTGTCAGGGGGAAACGGAAGGACACATAGAAGCATTTTGTAGGACAAATCCAGCCCGTGTGCTTCCAGGTCTGACCTCACTGGTCTGGTCACAAGAAGACCACTGTGTTTGTCACTGCTGTGTGCTTGTACATAACACGCAAACGTGCTGCTGACTGGTGAGGTGTCAATTAAATGCAGAAGCGTGAGCCAGGCTGCAGGACTTCAGTTTGGGAAGGGGAAAATCCACAGTTAAGGTATGAAGATAATGCAGGTTTCTCTGACTGCTCAATCACCTTGTCCATTCATAGTAGCTAAATGTAAACACTGGGAAGCCAAGAACAAATTAAATACCGCTTCAAATTTTTTTTAAACTTAAATTTATTTAAATTTAAATACTGGAAATACCTTATAAGGAGTACTAGTGTAATCATTTAACAAATAATCCAGAAAGCAAGATTTTCCAATTATTGACAACATATTTATAAAATGTTATCAGTGTTAGGTAGGATTTAGATTATCTTTTTTTTGTGTGTGGACACAAGACATAAATATTATTCCAGAAAGCCTTGTAGGACTGTGTTTAAAAAACCAAAACACCCCCACACACACAAAACAAACAACAAAATAAAACAAAAAAAACCCAAACCACCAAAACCCCAAAACTAAAACCCCCTCAAAACCTTTTTTTCTTTCTGCAAGTAACTTGTATCCAAAACAGCTGGATTGTTATTTTTGAAAATTTGCTCTGGTTTTGATGGTCCATCCACATAATTGTCTTCCCTCACCCAAATGTAAGCTTCCAGAACTGCCGTAGAAGTTTAGCAGCTGGGAAATGTTTTATTCTGACATGACTTCAAGCAGCTGCAGAGTCTGACGTCTCTTTTCTTACTGTGTTAAAGGGGCCCCTACCAGTTGGGCCAGGAGTACTTGTGGTGTAAAATACTTGTCTGTAGAGTCTTAATGCTCAAAGCATGTAGAAAAAACAAAGCTATAGACTGTCCTGTCATGCAGAATTTTGGTCACCTAAACCAGAAGCACGTAGTATATAGGCCTGCCTGGGAATCTCTGCCACCAGTCTGGCTTGCTTGCTTTTCCATCTTAAATGTTTCTCCCCACCCCAAGAATGGTACTTCACTCCTGGGTTCCCCTTAAGGCAAGCCAAACACAGCTGACGAGACAGTCTGCTGCAGTCAGGTAGCAAAAACATTGACTTACAAAGTTTGGCTTCCTCTGCATAGAATAGTATTTTATTCCAGCTGATGTCTTTATACTCCTAATACCTTATGCTGTGCTATGCCAGGCACACAACACACCCTTTGGTGTCACACCACGAACACACCTTTCTGCAAGCTTGACCAAACAGGCATTTCATTATCTTAGATCTGTTGACCTGAAAAAAATACACAGGGAAATGTCCCTGGGCTACAGGTCTCATATAAAGCCTGGATGAAATCAGGAAGAAGTGCTGTGCATAACACACATGGCCATGGTGCTCATGGGGAAGATGCCAACCCAGGGCAATGCCACCATTGCCGGCAGGCCAGGGGTCTTCCTTTGCTGCAGCCCACAGACAGACCACAATGGAGGTTAGGATCAGCTGTCATGCAAGACTTCTGCTAGAAAAGTTTTTGTATGATCCTAGGAAAACCTCTAGTCTCTCTTGCTTTCTAAAAGGTGGGAAACTTAACTCACAAAAGTGTATGCTGAGGCTAGCGATCATAAGGACTACGAGAGACCGAAATGCATAAATGGTGAGAAAGAACTGTGCACTTACCTAAGTACCATTTAAAATTAAAATTACAGATTGGCTTAAGCAGACTGTAGCTACTAACAGCAGAGAACTACTAAGTGAATTTTAGTACCTGCTAGCATTGTCATATGGAGTTAATGGGGATTTTGTTGTTACTGAGATCCCTCGGAGAGTAGCAGATAGGCTTTGCATTGCATGTGAAATGAGCAGAACAGCGTGAATTTCCTCAAGTAGATCTTGACTGAAAACGTCCCTAGGCAGGAACCTGAAGGTTTGTCCCTTGTTTCAGCAGTTTTGAACAAGACAATGAGTTATTTAGAGTAAAGTAAGAAGTGCAGGTCTCTGAAAAGCACTCAGCTAATGCTACTAGTCTGAGATCCAGATGGGTTGTTTGAGAAGAGGCGATACCAAAGTATCTTGCTTGATCTGTTCTTGATTAATGTTTAATTTTGGATTTAGAATAATTTTGTAAAAAAAAAATAATATTTAGTCTTCATGGATCTTTGGTTTTGTATAGTGACTTTGCCTGAAGTAGGTAACACTGAACAATTTTGTATATTATTTACCACTTAATTACAGGGGAGGAAATAAGGATGAGGTATAAACTTCACTGTATGCGCATAACTGTTTCAAAAGCTGCAACTTCAGAAGTGCATCTATTTGCATTAAGGTGTATATTTTGTATGAAATCTCCCATGTACCACACATTTTCAAGCTGTTTAAATGCTGTCTTATGCCCAATCAATGTGGTTGGATAGGGACACTGGAGGGCACATTTTTCGCTTTTTCTGAAATAATTAAATTGAAATTTTTGGAGGAGCAATGGGAAAGCAAGCTGTCCAAGTAGGACTTTAAAAGCCCAGTTTTGTGTTTGAAGATCTGCCGGGGGGGGCGGTGGGGGGTGGAACTGGGGTATATGCTGCTTAATTGGCTTGACTTTAAAAGCTCTGTAACTTGGCTTTCCAGGAAAATCTGTCCTCACCAGTAGCATTTCCCATGAGAATGAAAGGGAAAAGTGACTGTGACAGAGCAGTGTGTTTGAGTGAAATGTGGTTTAGGCTTGACTTGCAAATATATTTCTTCCTTCTTTCTTGCTACTTGTATTGTTCTGTTACAGTAAAGGTATACCCTTCCCCACAGCCTGTCTCTCCTTACAAGCTGCTCTATATGGTAGAGATTATTAGCTCCATTTTATTTCGATCTAAGAAATTAAGAGGCTGAGAGATGATGGAAGGGTTTTACCAACAGAGAAATGTGCAGTGGTTGATGTCTTGTCCAATGCAGAAAGGTCCACACAGGTCCAGATGGCTGTGTCAAACATGTATTTGAGAGCAACACTCTGGCATGTAAATGACTCTAGATAAAGCTTAGGAGCTGGAGCCATTTAAGCAGTTAGATGAGGATTTTGTGGATCCTCAAAGATGCTTAGGAAAATTGCCCAAGTGCTTTAGCCTGTTTCTTGGTGAGGCATCTGAAGTTATACAGGAAATCTGTAGCAGAGGAGAGCTCTAACCCCAAGTTCTGGATAGCCCTCTATTGCTTAGAGAGACCTGTAAACTCTGAAGACAAAATATAGCATTGCTATGCTTAGCACAAACTCTTGTGCTACAGGTGAGTTCTCCAAATGACGTTAAAATTTCAATCTTGAATGTATGATAATTTTTTTACAATAATGGTAAACTAAAGCATTCACTTGAATTGCCAATGCACAAGTAGCTGGACAGTTTTATTTTTTCCATCTTTAGGGGTTGGTGGTGGGTCATTCAGTTTTCTTTAAATAGAAGTTTTTCCAAGTTTTTGATCTATGTCTTCTATAGTCAGCTCTAAAATTAAAGTTGTATTATGACAAATTTGATTCCCAGGTTTATCACTTTCGTGTTGTGACAGACTCTGCTTTAGGTGGATAAATAATTGGTATTATGCTGGTTTTTATTTAGTCTGAAATCAGCTTATATTGATATTAAGTGTGTTTGTCTTCTCCTCAGGGGAGAAGGAAAAGTGTGACATGCCAGAATTTAATTATTGTGCTATTTTTCATTTGTAATATGACCAACAATTGTAGCAAGTAATTCTGAGACAAATTACAGGAGAGATGTGATGGGAAGGCAAAAGAGGAAGAGGAAATAAAGTGGAAAAACAGGTTGAGCGCACCTCTGACACTGAAAAAGCTTCTGTTCTTTTTTCCTTTTTCTTCTTTTAAACATTGGCCTTGGTATTTGCTTTTAGGGGCATTTGAAGAGATCAATTAGCCCTTCCAGTTCCTGACATTTACTCTTTCTTCATGAACAATGCTAGCCAGTTAAAAATGAGTGTAAAGTTAATTTGCTTATAAAAATTACCAGGGATGACTAATTTAAGCAAAGCATAGAGCTGAAAGCAAAAGCTTGCTCCATATCCTTGCTGCTGATGCTATTGACTTATGAGGATGAAGAATTATGTACTGAAAGATTTAATCATGCGTATTTTCAGTTAAAATACACAAAAATACTGTGCAGTTGTTAGGCCAAAGACTCGCTCTTTTCATCAAGGAGGAGAATTACCAGAGAAAATGAGGATATGATTAGGAAACACAAGTGAACTTGAAGGGAATTGCAGTCCATTGAGTGATTTCTGTCTGTCTTGGAGGAGGTAGCAAGTGGTTGCTATTAGAAAAATATTTTTCTTTGTAACAGTTGGGTACCTTAGAAAAGACCAGATCTGCATAGTTTAAAATTATTGTTCCTGAATATTAGTATCGTGGCTAAGAGTTCCAATATGGATTTCTTTCTGCTGGGCATTTTGTAAACACATGGAAATTGTTCCTGATGTAGGCTTTATAATTTTTTATTTATTTCATATAAGGAAATGTTAAAGTTAAAGGTTTTCAAAGGCTTTTTTATAATTATGACTAAATGATTTCCCAGACTGTGCTTTCTCCTTTCCCCTGTACCCCATCTTTCTTCATAGATTTGCCAGTTTCTTCCTAGTCATCCTTGCAAGATGAGGATTTTTGAGGCCAGTTCTTAGCATGCTTCTTTTCCTAGTTCAGCTTTCTCCGAACATGGTTTGTTAGTAGTTAAATTTTAACAGAAGGCCTTAAATCCGATCCCAGTCACTTTCCACAAAGTAAATTTACTGTCAAGGCTGGAATGTAATGAAGAAGTCAGAAGTAAAATCAACTTTACACAAAATATAAATACAGCTGGACTAATCACCGCAATGATTGTAAGATTGTTGCAGGTGCAGATCTTAATTACATAAAATACTAGTCTAACAAGATGAAAAACGCAGATAATGAAGCCCTTTCTGACTCAGCTGCGGAGGTCTTGCTTAGACATCTACCGTGAATTTCTTCCTTTGTTTTGGAAATGAAATGTTTCCTCCAATTAAACACCCTATTGTTTAGAAATACAGTTGTTTTCTGAGTCAAAGCCCTGTTTATTATTTCTTTGGTGCTTTTTCTGGAGATGGCACAGGTGTTTTTCTTATGAATTTTTTTAATTTCTTTTCCTGATATTGTGTTTGCAAGTAGATTGAGTTGCGTGGAATTAAAGATGTGCTTGTTCTGTTACACCAGCTACAGTTTGACTCTCAGGTACACACAGGAAAATTCATTATCTTCTTTTCTACATCTCAGGGAAAAAGCATCTCAATGCATATATATGGAAATAAACTGTTCCTTAGGTGACTAAGTGTTGCTTAGCCTGAGTTTTGAGAATCACAGCAGAACCTGAAATATCAGCTGCTCAGAGTAGAAATATGTCCCTTTAAAATATTTTAGGGGCATGGGCTAGAAGATTTCTATAAAGTACCACAAGAGGGCATCTGTTTCATCTCTTTGACCTACAGCTTTGCTGGTGATACTGCTTCTTTGAAAATTTCCCCATAAGGAAAATGGGGGCTACATGGGAATATGAAGTTCACAGTGTTGAACCAGCAAGTAAAAAGTATGAAAGAGGATGACTAGACTCTTTTGTAAATATAACAAATCCATGAGCTTGTGACCCTTTATTAACATTTGACTTGAGTGGGCTTTATTTTTCCTGAATTTTTAACTTGCTAAAGTGCAGTTTTGGTTGTCAGAAAATATTAGTAGGTCTGGGTAAATCTAAATGAACAATTTCAGCTGTAATTTTAAAGATGGAGAGGTGCAAATAGTAACTCAATTTCCTTTGTTGTATTGCCAAGTAAGGCTGTGCAAGACTTGGTCTTTTGTCTCTGCTGTTCTTGATGAGAGAAATATTGAACTCTTAGAGGAAAGAAGTATGTTCTGTCCACTGTGCTACAGAATATCCTGCAATGGATAACCTTGAGAAAGACGACTTTTTTTGTAGCTGCTGACTTCTGCAGGTCTCATGAAGTATTTTACTAGCCTGAGAGGAACCACCCCTGTAGTGGTTATATGGTATGCACCATACACACTCTGGACAGAATAGTGACCCAATTAGCCTACTGTTAAGTCACGGCTTGATCAGCTTTGGATTCATGGTGTGATGCACTCGGTGGTGTTCAAGAGTAGCTGTGGCTAATCAGTTCAGTGTCATCTCTTTCAAAGCACAGAAGCATTCTGGATGCCAAGCTGAGATTTTTAGCCTGCTACAGCTACAAATCTTTGTTCTTCCCTTTGCTTGGTTCTGGGTAGATCAAAAATTAAGAGTTAAAGACAAACAAATAATCAGAAGAGCCAATTATTCAGGATAACAAAATCATATGTCTATGGTATGAAAGGCACGATCAGAACAAATATAGGGAAAAAAACTAACCCATATTCATACAAAATTTGTCTTTGTTGTAAAACTGCTCAGGAAGAGGATGGATGCATAAAAATGTATTTATGAAGAATGTGAAGAGTTTATACACAAACACACACCTATATAAACAAAAAATATTTTAAAAAAGCCTGCATAATCAGTACTTTGCTGCATTAAAACACAATAAAAAATCTCCATATAAGCAACATGTAAATGAAAAACTAGTCAGTTTAAAATCACACTGCAATTTAGGTTTCAATCCTACAATTGTAAGTAATTTTACATACGAGTAGTCCACTGAAAGCTGGCTTATGCAGTTATTTCAATTAGCTGTGTTCTTAAGTGACCGTAGAATGAAGTCATATATTTCAACAGTCATAAACACTGCAGTTTTGCTTGCTGAAGAGTTTTGTTTTTACATTAGGTTTTACTTTCATGAGTTCAATTTTACTTATGCCATAAAGTAGTCAAGCCACTTCTAGTACACTTCAGCATAGCTGTGCTGAAGTGATAATTGCCATAAAGAAACAAATTTTGTAAACTGTTATGTTTCTTTTCTATCCAGGGAGTGGGGCAGAGGGGGGGACTATTAAATATCTGTTAGAACTGGCGATCATATCACTTTAAATATATGCTTTTTATAATCTGGGTCATGATTCAGTATTTTAGCAAAAGCAAAAAAAATGTCAGCAAAACCAAGTCCAGGGTGAAGCCCGTTTGGCCATGTGGCTCACACCCGTAAGAGGCCAGCCTGCTAGGATGAAGTGGTCAGCGCTATGACGCACTAATTTTGATAAGATTGGTTAACAAAAGGTGGCTTTCTGTACATGTTGGGCACAAGCTCTTCTGGCTGCACTAAAACTGTTCTAATAGCTTTTTTAAACCATTTTTTTAATGACAGCTCCAACAAAAGAAATTGGATTAATTATTTGGGGGTGGGGAAAGGGGGAAACATGCCTAGAAAAATAACTTGCTAAAGTAAGGAATTAAACAAGGGTGGTTGTGTCCTGTTAGATTTCTTTTCACGGAGTTTTAGCCATCTTTAAAAACTACAGCATAGCTGTTGCTTAATTTAAAATGTAGAGTAATTTTAAACAACATTATCTCATCTACTTTCCTGATTTCTCTGAAAGTTTGCTACAATACTGAGTGATGCTTTGAAACTTGTGAGGAATGAGGGATCTGTGGTAAAAGGAGTAAAAAATTGGTGCAGACTTAACCAAATGCATTTAGCTGGACAGTGTGAAGTAATGCATACAATTTTAATGTTTAGAAAAGTGAAATAAAACCTGTTTCTCTTTTCACAAAATCCAGCAGAGCATTTAGATTATTTTATTATATCTCATTAGTATTTTAGTTCTATGCTAGTCCCAAGCATCATTAAGCAGGGTGTTAGATGCTGTATAAAGATGGAACTAGGAGTTTATGTATTTTTTATATATCTGTCTATATATATGTATATAATGTGTGTTTGCTGTATGGTGTGGAACCCCCACAGTTATAAGTCAGTTTAACTTTATTAGGTTCAAGGGAGCTATGCTCATTTATACTGGCTGGAGATCTGGCTTTGTGTGCTTTTATCTAGGTGAAGATGCTATAAAGATAAACAAACAATCTGTTAGTCGCCTGGTGAAGATATAATATTCTCATGTGTTTCACAGCAGTTTCTGACATGATGGGATAATTTCTGCTTAGACTGTGCTTCTCTGACCCTTTTGAATAAGTGACTTAGAGTATTCTTCGCTGACTTGAGAATTGTATATGCATCATTATGGCTAAATGATTTTAAAAAATAGATAAATTTACTTATAAGTATACAAAAACTTATTTCTTTATTGTAAAAAGGAAAAAATAAAGAATAATTTTAAGTAGAAAATAGAGATGTATCATTATTGCTTGGAATGTGCATCTATATTGCCTTATTATGTAGGCACTTGAAATCTGTGAATTTTTTCTTTGTTCCTGTAGGTATAGTGCTGTCTGTTTTCAAGTGTGTGTTTTTGTGGACATGCCAAGTACTATATAGTGCTGCTTATATTTTTTTAAGTTCAACTTTCAAACACCACCTGCACACAATTTGGATATGTCAGGTAACATTACTTTCCAACAGAAATACTTGGCATAATGTGTTTGGGTTCCAGATGATTTGTCTGAGAATGGCTTGAGAATAATCAAAAAAATATCCTGGAAATCTGCCCGTAGAAGTCCTTAATATGAGAAATATAGCTGACAACATACCTGCTATTCAGTGAAGTAGAAATTGTTCTCTCCCTCTTTTGTAGTATACTCTTTCTATTGAGGCAAAAAAGATACAGCTGTTTCGTATACAACATACTGAGTCATAATATAAAAAATCCTCTGATTAGAAAACTACAACATCTGCTTGTTAAAAGAACTCATCACAGATATGCAACTGTCAGTTGCAGTTGAAGCACTGATTTTTAGCCATGGATATGCAGACCGGCTTGATGCCAAACACCTCCACGTGGAAAACTGTGCACCTCCTCCAAGTTCCATGTGGAGTCCATCAGCAGTACTGCCAGGATCTTTAATTTTGCATTGTTACTTCCCACACAAGTAAAACTTGAGTTTATGTTTAAGTAATGAGGTGTTGTCAAGAGTACAGGGAGCTTCTCTTTCTCTTTTTATTAAGGCAGCAGACAGGTGATGTAGCCTGGGGACAGCTGCCAAGGAGAAACACTGACCATGAGGCTGCAGTCTGCCAGATCTTGATGCGGCCCGCTCTGCTTACTGTCCTCTTAGCCCCATTTATATTCTCACTCTTCTAGCTGGTAAATTTCCACTGCTCTTTGCTTACTGTACATGTTCTACTTCATTTCTTTGTCTCAAATTTAGACAGGCAGAAGTGAGTGTTACTGTTCAAGATCAGCAGGATGGCTCATAACAGATCCCTCAGGTTCACTCTGAGATGCCCTGATGGGGAGGTCCCGGAGCAACTGCAGGATGGGCAGGCAGACTCAGTACAAGGTGGAAAAGCATGCAAAGAAGGGTCAGTCTTATTACCCCTGATGTGTTTGCTGGGGTTTAATGCATAATTGACAATTGTGTGGAAGACATCTGGTTGAGAGAATGTGATTTATTTAAAAGCTTTTTATGAATGAAATAATCTGACTCGGTAATTCTGTGTACCTGTACTACAGTTTTGAAATTTTATCATTTTTAATTTAAATTTTTAAATTCAATTTAGAAGTTACAGATTGCATGGCAGTCTGGAAGGAAGGAAAGTCCTGTGTACCATAAAGAACTTGAATTCTTGAATCCTTTTTATCTCTAAATGTAACCTTAGTGTTGTCATGCTTAGCTATATAGCCCAGGAGCGTATTACAGCCTCACATTTCATTATAAGGTGTTCATGAAAGACAGCGCTGTTCAGTTTCTCTCAAACTGTGTTACCTTATTGACCACAGGAACAACTGTAGTGCTTCAGCTTCTACAGCTGTGAACTGTAATCTCAATTTGAAATGTTTTACTTTTTGTGATCCATCAGTCTCAGAAGTCTTTGTAAACTACTTGCTTCCCCCTTAGTCTGTCTGGGCTTTGCAGAATGAAAATGCTATAGTAGGACTGAGACAGAAAGAAGGTATTGGGTTTTCCTTCTGTGAGTAGTGTTGTTTAGTGTACTGTATTTAAGAAGACAATTAGGACAGTAAGGGGGAAGAGTAGTATAGATTTAATGACTCGGTTCATTACTGGATCCTGCAAGTCTGTAAAGCAATGATGAGGAGTGGTCCCACCAGAGTACAATGGGCTCATGTTAGTTTAACATTGGGTATATGCTGGCAGTTTGTTATGACAAAAATCAAGGTGAAAGTTTGGGGTTAGTGTTAAAATTTAGAAAAGTGCAATTGTGTATGCTCATGCCTACAAAGGATCTTGTTAAAGATTAAAATTTTTTGATTCCTGGATTCTTATAAGTTTGCAGAACTAGAATGAGGTTAGCTGAAGACTGGGTTTATGGCAAATTATGAGATGGGTAAAATCACTTTGGGGTAATCGGGTGGCAAAGTTTGTGTTCCTGTTAAGGGTTGGGGCCACCTTTGTAAATCAGGTTTCTTCGCTGGCCTCTGCAAGTCCTGTGAAGTTGGAAACAGGATTGGAACTGACAAGCAGGAATTACTTATAATGAGATCTGAAGTGTGTGAATTGACTGGTTATGATTGGTTCAGGGTTAAAGTTTGGAGTTGCAGGGCTGAACAGCTGGCTTTATTTCATGATTCTACTGGAGTCATAGGGTATGTATTAATAAAAACAACACAGAATATCTGACTGCTCATTTCTCTTAACTATCTCTGCCATGGAGTGAGCTTTATTTCCTTTACTTTGCATCTATGTTCAGATTTTGTGCCCACTGTAGAGAGTTGGCTGCATTCATACTGCACTCTGGATGAAGCCTACCTTGGCAATAGGTATCATGCAACCTTTGCAGAGGCCTTTCTGACAAGCATCAACAACCATTAATCTCCCTCGCCCACCACACAACCAGGGCAGTATGCTATATAAAAGACGCGATGCTCTCTATGAAGTTTCCTAGTCGCTATTTAATGGTGAGATGGAAAAGCATGCTGCTGCTGCCACCTCTGCTTAAGAGGGAGAAAGTGGGACTGACATAGACCAGGCTCATTAGAGGAGGTTTGGGTCTGGCTCTCCTAATAAAGTACCCTGTTTTCCTATGTCTGCTGGGGATCGAGGCCATCCTTCAAAGGATGTCTTCCATCACTTCTGCTCTGGTAGCATCTTGAACTCATATCTCCTATTAAAAAGTAGGCTTCGTCAAAGAGAACAGGCCAGGTTGACCAAAGACCATTATGGAATGGCATGGGAAACAGATTGGTGCTGGGGCCTTTGCTAGGAAGGGCCGCCTGTCCTTGAGCTGGGACTTTCTGGTGCCTGGCAGAAGTACAAACAATCAAAACACTGACCAGTTTTGAGCAGGCAAGTTCACTGCAGGAATACCTGGAATCACAATCTGCAGTTATGGTCCCTGAGGAGTCTGTGTATGTTTGAGAAGAGGAGGAACTGGTATAATCTACAGGTGCTTATGGTGGCCTTCGAGGCACAAACTAAAGGACAGGAGTGAATTTAGGATTTCAGGAATTGAGATGCTAGTTTCATAAAGGTTTATTGAGTCTTAATGCTAATGGGGACAAACGTCCTCTTACAGATCTTGGAATCTTTAGCTCCTTAGACATTACTGGTTTAAAAGTAATGCATATCGGAGCAGCGTGATGCCTAAATAATGAGGACAAGGAAAGGGGGGCCGCTGCTTCTGTCTATTGAAAACACTCTTAAAGGATATAGATCCTTAAGATACCACAAAGAAATGCATATGTTAATGTGTTAAGTTGATTTCATCAACAAACTAGTGATCATATTGCAAAGGAACCAAACCATAACCTCACCAGCTGTTTTAGAATGACCTCCTGGAACCCAGCACATTGTTTTAATTTAATATCATACTTGCATTATGTTAATCGACAGCCATTAAGTGCTAGTGATAATATCTGTCCTGATGTAGCTGCAAGACATCGGGCCATTTGGCCAAATATGGTTTTTTTTATTTAACTGAATAATTACACAGAATCATGTAATTCATACTGGTATATTGTAGACAATTGGCATCTAGAGAAATGACAGACATTGGTAATCTGTATAAATCAGGATTTATCATCTGAAAAAAGAAAAAAAAACCCTTTAAATACACATTAAATGTTATTTACTAATAGAAAATATGTAGTGTGTTAAATGAAGTTACAGTCTTTTTTTTTTTTTTTTTAGCAAGTCAATAAACTAACCAATCGTTCTTCAGTGCATCAGCATACCTGAATTACTTCCTTGTGATTCTCTACACTGAATGTCAGGTATATGATTACCTCCATCTTGACTCCTACCTACCTGCAAATGTATCATAATTCTGAAAATATCACCCATTCAAGTGGTTTTATCCTATTATGCTACAAATTGCTGTATTTTCATCTCATTTGAAAATTAATTTTGTGTTCTGCAACTTAGAATAGGATTTACTTTGCTTTTTTCATCTCAGAAGTCTTGAATTCTGGCAACAAAGGCTGTCTTCTGAAATTGCTAAAAAGTGGTGTATGTCAAGTTCTTACAATGCACTCTTTCAGCTTGAAATGAGAACTTCTATCAATCAATGTCCTTGAGTACTATTTGCCTTGTTTATATGACTGTTAAAAAGGAACAATATTTCCAAGCATCACTGCAAGACTATATCTACAGATTTTCTGCTATGAATGGTAAAGGTGAGGCCTACAGGAGTGTCCTCTAGAGTAAATGATAGTCAGTGACACAGGCAAATGAACCCAGAGATCATGTTTGTTTGTCTTTTCATAAATTAAAACTGACAGTAGCTTAAAAACTTGCAGCCAACACATAAAAGCAATAAATCTGTATTTACATAGAGTGAAAGGAGATGGTGTTTATTCTGTAAATTCATAATCTGTGTAGGCTGTGTGCCTGATAGCCTAGAACTGGCTGAGTGCCTAAGTAAATGAGTGGGAAGGAAAATTTACTTTCCTGTGGAATATTCCATAGAGGTGAAAACCTATGATTTTTCCAATGTAAGACCAAGGGCACCACCTGGTTTTGATTAATTTGGTTTCTTTTGTTGAAGAAAAGGAAAAAGAGATCACTGTGATGTTAACTTTTTAAAATGGCAATATTTTTCAGGGACCTTGTTTATTTACTAGCTTTTTCTTTATTGAAATAGTCTGCAAGGTGAAGGGTAAAATATAGTGGCATAATCTGTATACTTTTGCTCAAGCTAGAATGGATTTGTTTTCCATTAAAGCCGTTCTGACTGCTTTCAGCTGGAGAACATGGAGACCTTTAATGTACCTCCTTCATTCAGTCACTGGTATGTCCCTGATGGTGCTGTGAAATACCAGGGATGAAAAGGGAAGTTACTCAAAACCAGTTACTGCACATTTTGTCTTGCAAAATGTCTATGCGGCCTGATGGCAAGAAGTCATTAAGATTTACCTTGAATTAACCTTGGACAATATTGCTGTCTGTCAGTAAACAAGATAAATTTCAGATGAAGTATTAAAAAAATAGAAAAAATCACATCCACATCAACAGCTGGATAGGGACAAGTAAATTAAAGGAGAAGTGTTGCAGTCACTGAATTTGGATGATGCATGTGCTGCATGCTCCCAGGCCCATTTCCCGGCTGTAGCTGGGAAATAGTGTTGGAAGCATAAAGATAGCCCTGAGAGTCTTGAGGAACCCCTATTATAAGGAAAGTCACCTTTGGAAAGGCTGATCACACATTTGTGCTAGCAGGAACAAAACAGATCTGACCTTTTCTTTGACTGTGTATGAACTAAGACATTTTGATCTGGCCAAACCCAAGAGATTTCTTGGAGTCCCTGCTCCCTCCAAAATTGGTTATAGTCCCAGCAAACTAGTATTGAGGTCAATAAGGCTATGTCACCTTACTGAGAACTGATTTTAGGGGGGATAAGATTGTATCCTGTGCTATTTAATATGCTCAAGTCATCTCCACTGGCACAAAGGTGTGCCTATGTGTGCCCATTGTAATACCCTAAGTAAGTGTAAGCTGTTCAAAGCAGAATGATTCATCCTAAATTAGATAAAAATTGGCATAGTTCAGTAGCAGATTTAGTCGACTGGATTGATGCAAAAATGCTTGGGTCGTTGAATCTGATCTGGCCTCCAGGCTCAGTCACGTTACCCTGCTCATTGCTTGGTTGACTGTGTGGGAAAAAACATTGAGCATATGGCTCACAAAATACTGTGTATGAGGTAATATTAACATTTACATACTCTTTATTAGTTGCTATTATCTTTGGAACCTTTTTCAGTGGACATACTGAAGTCAGTGACTGATTATTTGATAGGTCATCTTTGAAAATTGAAATCATTATACCAATGCTTCTCTCCTTGAACTAACGCTCAAGTGATGGGGGAGCGAAGGAAGAGGGAATTATTTAGGTTACAAGAGCAATCTTCTAGAAGGCAATAGGGTCATGCCAGCTACTTGCAATTTCTCAGTTTGTGACATTTGAGAAAAATATTGTACCTGTCAACAAACCAGTGATTAAACATTGTACAATTTTGAGGTGGTATCTATAAAAAGTATCTGTATGAACTCACAATGTAAGAAAAGAAACATTGCTAAGAGAAATGACTGTTGGGATTTTTTATTTTAAATAAAAGTGAGTACTTAATTCCTGGCAAGCTAGAAAAACAAATGGTGTTGTCAAAATAAGAGATAGATCCAAAAGCGAAGAATGTACCTACATATGTAAAAGGAATGTGCCCACAAACTGTTGCAAAACACACTTTCAGATTGGAGGATGCATCACAGTTTTGCATCATTTCAGGGACAGATAATAGAATGTTTTAATTTGCATTTGAAACTATTAATTATCTGCAACGACGTAAATTCCCATGTGTCCTATGACATTAAGTACCCTTGACACCATCTGTACCTATGATGTAACTATACATCAGTATAGATATGCGCATGAACAGTGCTCACATTGCAACTTGCTCAAGAATTTATCCCTCACTTTCAGGACTGACAATAGACACATTACTCTCTTCTCTGGCAGGAAGAGTACTTTCTACATGGAAAGTTATTACATTGATGTGAAAATTCAGTTGTAATATTAATTATGCAGGAGAAACATGCTGCACAGGGTTGCTGTTCTGTGGTTTCTTGGTCTTTCTAACTGATACCCTGTGCTCTACATGAAACTTACAGCGAAGAAAGTTTTGCCAACTTTTAGTAAATAATCAGCCATGATACCACCTCATTGCACTCTTCTGTACTCTTCTCCTAGCTGCTAGAAAATGTCATCCTTCAACAGCTTGTGATAATGGTGATCAACAAAATAATTTATTTTCTGTCAACACAGCTGAAGTGGTGCTTTTCACTTCATAGAGAAGGAAAAGAAACCAAGCAAGGTGGTACCAAGGGCTTTTTATATTCCTAAAAAGCTTTTTGGCTCTATTATTCATGTTGTTACATTATTATTTGCCATTCAGTCCTGTATCTCATACAAGTCTAAAGTATTTAAAAAAAAAAAAAAAAAAAAAAAGCCAATATCACTTTTAGATGCTGGGAGATACTTAAAACTTGCCTGGACAGTCAGATCTCATTGGACCTGCTGTAAGCAGGCAGTTGGACTAGATGACTCCCAGATGTCCCTTCCAGCCTGGGCTTTTCTATGATTCTGCGTTGCTCAGCATGAAAGATTAGAGCTGCAAGCAGGCAGAATATTAGGTGCTTTAAGAAGGTGGGGGTGATCAGGACACATGTTCCGGCATGTAAGCTGTCATTTGGGGGATCTTAGGAAGGGGCTAGTTGAGGAAAATTTACACATCTATTAGCCTTTTAAGGAAACTTGTAAGCAGAAGATGCTGCTGGAAGAAACTAACAGCAGACTCCAATTGCTTACGGGGTATAAAGATTGCCTCTTTCTTCAGCTTACTCAAAGACTTGTACTTGCCAACCAGGAATTTTTTTTTTTAAGTGTTGACTATAGCCTGATTTTTGAGAGAAAGGGGTGACTTTACACTTTCAATAGTGTTCAATCTGTACTTGAGGAAAGCCTTGCTAGAACTTGTGAAATGAAAAGACCCTTTTCCACTGACCCCAAGGCCTCTCACTTGGATTGGGGTCTGTGAGTGTGTGTCTGCTGCCTGTCCTTTCTTGGCAGCTCAGAAGCAAATGTAAGTGCTGCAATGCAGGTGGCTGCTGCTGAGGAATCCCTGGTTCCCACAGCCGAACTGGACTGTGGTGAGGTGGCACATTCCCTCAGCAGTGCCAGGACCTTCATGGGAAGAGTTGGTTGTTGTCGTAGTTCAATTTGCAGTCACAAGCCTCTTATGAATGTTCTAGTACAACAGGCTGTTTAATATAAAAATGCACATTTCTTATATTTACATGGTAAAGAAGGGTACAATCATTTTCCTTTAGAGAGATGGCTGTTTCCTTATGTGGTGAGCATAAACTTCATGACAGCTTTCACTGGCATTTCTTTTCTAGGACTTTTAAGTCCTTTGAGTTTGAAAATAACAGAGCAGGGCAAGCGTATTACTATCATTCAGTAATTTGGCTTTGGAAATAAAGTTTTGCTTTTGCATATAGAAACAGATGCATATTAGTATGGCACTGTATGCATAATCTGTATGCATATTATGTGCATATATCTACATTTCTGGCAATGTATGGTGTAATTGAAAAGACCTGTGCAACAGCAGTCAATGAACTATTATGTGGAAGCAGACAGGATTTACTTACCAAAAATCTAATCAGTTTTTACATGACTTCAGCATTTTCAAAACGCAAGACATGTAATAATCACTTCAGATGCTATGCATAGTTAAATTATTTAAATGTATTCCACTTTCCAGTTTTCAAGGTCACAGTGAGATATTAGCTATTCCTTTTCTTTTGTTATCATGTAAGTAGTACGGACCACTTATAGAAAAAAACTTCTATTAGAACAATTGAATACATAACCAGGCAAGCTTAAGAAACAGTCATCTAAAATAATTACAAAGTAAAGCAGAGCCTGAAGTGGACAAGTCAGTATTCTTTGTTTCAAGATGGTTAAAGGTGTTTTAAATATTTAAATGCATTATTTGTGTCATATCCTTATGATACAGTAATTGTGAAATTATTTTTGTAAAACTCATTTGAAAAAGTGATGCATTTAAAAAAAAAAAAATTCAAGTGAAACCAAATGTCACCTTGACTAAGTCTGCTCAATGCAGCATATAAATGAAATGCTCATCTTATTCTCATTCTGACTACGAACCTCCTTTTTTTTTTTTTTTTTTTGTCTGGGAAGGGAACAAAACTCATAGTGTCTCATGACTGCAATGCTGAAAAGAGCAAAGTCACAAAACTCTGCAGGATCCTTCATTTTCTTAGCTGTAGGTATGTTTATTGAGGTCATTTATTTCAGGATAGGTCTGTATTATACTTTGACAGACAAGTTCAATGTAATCTTTTCTAAAAATCCAATCACCTTTGTAAATTATGAAGTCTGTGCTTTCTGTTGTGTTAATATGCCTCCACATGTGGTAACTTTGAACATTAGTAAAATGTCTTATAGTGTGTGGTATTTTGAGACAGATATATTGATAGACATTAGAAATCAATAACAATGATGGTGGCTAGAGACGTATAGTTATATATTAATCAGAAACCAAAACTGCTAAGATTGCTTATGTACTAACAAGAGATGACTGATACACTGTGCTGTTTTCCAGAAGATATGGAAAGCTGTGTGCTTTGGTTATTAATAATCAAAGATATATGTTTCTATATTGGTTCCTAAGACAATCTGGATGCTAATCACAGACCCTATCATAAGATGCCTTACAGGAGACAATTGGAAGTGTGGTGTTTAGAGTGAAAATAGGTGAAGATCCAACTACTCTGGGCAGTTCTGGTTACAGACAATGCAAAGGAAGGCTGCATACTTTCAGCTCCTTGTGATTTTATTTTAATGACTCTATTAAATAATGTGCTACACCCTCCCTGTTAAAGAACCGTGAAGATACATGTTTCTCCACCAGAAATACATGTTTACATTCCGAACCATAGAGAACTAGTACTTACTATATACCCACAGTCTCTTCTTTAATTTTTGAACAGCTAGATGGTGCTGCTTGAATATTTAGTGTATAATTACTGTTTAGTTTTACTATCATAATGTTAATTCAAAGATCAAGATTCAGATGTATGAGGGAGAGAGAATGAAAATTTGCTGCATGTCCAAAAAGGCTTACAATCCAAGTAAAAGGGTACATCTTCCCTGCACTTAACCTGCTTCTTTCTTCTGCTAAGGTTGACAAACCCCACAGCTGTATTAGTAAAATGAACTAATTGAAAACTAGTAAGGGTTTTTCTATAATACTCTGTGATGTACTCACTTGTATGAAAGTGAGGATGACAGAAAGAGGCTGAGAGAAGTGTCAGTAAACTGAGACAGAATGGGAGGCAATGAGCAGGCAAAGATGCTGAACTGTTTTTATAAGAATCACAGCAAAAGGGGGGTTATAAGTGGGATATAACAGACGACAATGAAATAGCTTTTGGAGGGGTTCCTCCAAAATGGGAGCAAGGTTTGCAGAAAGTATAGAGATACTTGTTGAACAGTGTAACAAGTGGGTTAAAGTGCTGATATTAGGGCAGATTGGAAGTGAGGTTTTATTTTTGAGCAATAAATGAAAAATTATAACTGGAACAAATGTGAATCATAAAGGGCTGTGCAACTGAAGTCAGGTAGCTTGTGTGTCAGAGGACAGCTATGAATGGCTGCCATGTAGTAGGAGTTGTGGACTAGGAAAATAAGAATTAGTGAGAACTTACATAAGCAACTGAGACGCAACAAAGCCTGGATTATGTCAGAAAGTTTAGTGTAAGACTGAGGGAGTTTTCACTTTTTGTTTTGAGAATCATGAAGTTAAGTAAATGTTTCTATTGAGGGAACAGCAAATGCTTATACCTGTGCACTTTATTAAAAATGGCTCTACAACTTCCTGAAATTAATAACAACTTCATTTTGTGCAGAAGATCTTGAAGCATAAATGTAAGAGGTGGTGGAATTGAGGTGATGAAGGTGTCCTAGGCTTTGAGATTATATCAATAGCAGGTACATAAGATAGGGAACTGCCTTGAGAAATAGGAAAATGATATTTCAAACTGCATTATCAGGACTGGAATGTTTTTAAGGAACTTGTTTCTGTTTATGTGCAAGAGTTTGCTTTCATATACATCTCTCATACCTTCTTGTGTAAAGCCATGCCTTAGCCTTCTTAGTGTTTAGTATTTCTCCTCCAGTGGTGGATGGGTGATAGATACAAAAAATATACTGTTATTACCATTGGCATCCCATGGAGAATATCAGATAACGAATTCTTTCTCTTTTTGAGAAGCAAAGAATATGGGGAAATGGCAGCATTTTTGTACTTTACTTTCATTATAGCATTTCTGTCTACAGGGCATGCTATTTATGTTTGTAATGTTTCTTCTTACTGCTTAGCTGTGAAAATGCTAGATAAGACTAATACAATTATATGCCATAGCTTTATTTAAACTGCTGTGATACATGGAAGATATTACTGACTTATCATACAAGTTTCTTGTTGAAGTAATATTCAAGCAGATATGTTTTTTTTCTGATATTGTTAACATTAGAATACTGATACTTTACAAGTTCTCAGTTATATAAATAAATTCATTCTGTGTGTGTGTGTATATATGGTCAGGCATGTACAAGCATATATGTACAATGTTCACTAACATATTTTTAAAATAATAGATCAAGACTACTACATTTAAAGCAGAGCAACAGCCTAGGGTAGATTCTTTGGTGTTGTAAACTGTCGCACCTTCACTGGGTTTGACTAAATTTATACTATCAGGACCATATAGAGCTAATTCAGTCTCCCTCCTGCATGGGCAAGTATTGACATGTAAGTACCTCAGATGGTAGTTTAAAGCTTGCTAATGCATTGCTGAAATCTCCCTTGACTTTCAAAGGTGCTAATATAGATATGAGAAAGATGAGAAAGTTTTTCACACTCATTTCTGCTGAAATGGAAAATATCAAGAAACATTGGGTTTTCATTAAAGTTTGTCCTGTTTATTAGAGGGCATATTCTGACTCTCTTGACTTAAAACCAAAACCAAAACCAAAACCCAACAAAAAACCCAACCAAACAAACAACAAAAAACCCTAAACCCTAATGTTTTGAAAGGTGTTATTAATTTATAGCATTTGCACTAATCCATGTTATTGTTTCATTGAATTCAGCTTGTTGGGAATTAATTCTACATTAGGTATGTTTCCACCATGCATTTTGATAATCAGGAGTTTACAGGTTTTATTTCACATATTAGAATTACAAAGAGAGCAATTAAGATGCAAAATAAGTCAAATTGTTGACTGTATTAATAATAAATATGAAAAACACAGCATTTACTGGGTTTTAATTTAAATGTCTAAACAAGAGGGGTACAAAAAAGGGCAAAAACTGGTGATATTCTTGAAATGATCATATTAAGATGCACAGATGGAAATCTAGTACTGTTTCATGAGTTTTACTTTCTGTAGGAATAGAAAGTAATATGCTCCTTATTAATTTTATTTAAATATGTGAAATTTTTTTAATTGGTGGCATTTCTAAAAATAAAATACAAATAAAACTTTCCGTTTAAAATAACAGTAATTGCCTGGTGAATTTGTCTGATCAGAACTGGATGTTTGGGTAGTAAATAGTTTATGAAGATTGCTTCTATTATATTTCATTCTACTTAAAATCTTCTGTTTAACTTAGCAGTCTAGGTGCACTTGGAATACACCACATTTCTGAGGGCCTCTCACAGGTCACTCTTCTTGAAATCCAAGATGTATCCATACGACTCTGTTAGGAACTACCCAGACAGCTTGTGATCTTCCATGAGAAATACAGATGTTTGACTACCCATGCAGTTCAACTCACTCCATGCTTTATCCACAAGTAAGAGTTTCTTTGTTTAAAGCTTGTTCATCAGACTCTGAGATTTGACCCTCTGAGAAAAATGTGTCAGTGTGGAAGACATTTCACTTATTAGAGGGAAGGCTCACTCTGCCTTGTGTTGTGTGGCTCTAACAAGTCTGTAGAGTAGACTCAGGTGTTGAACAGGTGTGGCTCTTTTAATTGTATGGTAATGAAAGTTAATTCTGGGAGTCAAATGTAATGAAATATTCTCCTCCTTCCTGCACCCTACAACCCTCCACATGCAATCTGTGCAGCATTAGGGACTTTTTAAGACATTACTCTTTTTAATATACCCAACTCTGCCTGTAGATGTTGTTAACAGTTTTTTTTCTTCACATCTCTATTCAGTGAGGAACCTGAACATGTTAATGTAATCCATGTCCAGAAACCTCTCTACGTGTTCAGGCACATAAGGGGTCTGGTGATAGCAGCTTGTTATTAGTTCTTGTTAGGTAGTTCTGTAAGCCTGGGTTTGCAGCCCCCATAGGTGTCCCAGAGCTCTTGCCAAATGCAGTGTTAGGAAACTCCAAGAATGCAACACAGAAATAACAAAAATTTATAACAAATAATAGGAGGTGAAAGGAATTTTCATGCAAATATAGTCAGTCATCAGAACTAATACCTTGAAGTGGTTAGAAAAGCTGATTTGTTAGGAAGATTTTTTTTTTCCTCTTGCTTGATGGGAGGCAACGCAGTTTAGGCATAGTATAGCACTGCATTACAAAAATGTTATAGTAGAAAATTTCCAGGTATGTGGATGAGCTTATGGTGGGATAGACCAGGTGGTAAGAACACAAGTTCGGGTTCTTCAAAACTGAGAGTGCTCAGGAGCTTTGTGGCATGTATGTTTAGACTTGTTTTCTTTTTTAAATGTTTTGCTTTTATGATTTTCTGTTGGCTTAAGCCAAAGTACGTGGAAGTTGGATTGAACTTAGAAATGCCTAAGGAGTTAATGGGAATTCTGCTTGAATGGCTTAGAGAAATTTTTTTTTTTTTTTTTTTTTTTTGCATAGCTTTAAAAGTTCTTTATTGAAGGTCTCTTCTTTCATTAGGCATCGGCAAGATGATTATGATCTTATTCAAAAAACTCAGCTACTCGCTTGTAGTATGTATATTGATGTGCACATTTGACATGAGGCTATGTAACTGTTGTCACAAGGAGAATGCTTCAAAATATTCATCACAGGTTAATTGATTGCCATGATGCTGAGCATCTACAGAGCAGTCCTCAGCCAAACTTCCTTCTCGATGTCCAGGCAGTTTTCACTCTTGGTTTCCATGTCTCTTTCCCTGGCAGAGTCTGCAGAGGAACAGCCTAGTGAGTTTCCTCCTCTTCTCACTTAATGTAACTTTTCTCTGGGGAGATTAAAATGCTACCTGTGCTGGATTCAAAGGAAACTTACTTGAATGTCATGAACACTGTTTAACACTTCTGAATTGAAGGAAAAATTGGTGTGAAAAGTAATAGTTTCCAAATGCTAGAAAAGGGCAAGTGGCTATTTTGATAGATGTTCATGCTTGCCAAAAGAAAAGATGTTCAACCGGAGAATTTTGTAGTACTTCAAACTACAAGATATGAAATAGTATGTTTGCATGAAGCTATTTCTTTAGCTTACCTTGTGTTTGGCATCTTTTCAAATGTGTTAATGAAAATGCATCTGATCAGAGAAAAAGGGCACATTGCCTAATAAAATTATTGTTTATCATAAATTTTATGATAAATTATTCCAGTACAGACTGCTTCTAAATGTAATTTTTTGTATTTTGGTGTTAAGGGAGGGGTAGAATAATGTTTCTGACCAGAGGAAAGTCTTATGACCTGACATCTATAGATGTGTGAAGGCAATGAACCCTGAACACAGGGACAGCAGTTTAAGGTGTAAAATGGCAACAGCAGAAATGGCTATAAAAAGTCTGTGAATACATCTAGGTTGGAGATTAAAGGTTAATAAGAAGAGAAAAGTTCTTCAGTACCCCTGAGCAATTTGTCCACTAGGCCACAGATTATCCTAGTTGATATGGAAGGATAGTACTAAAACTTCTGAGAATTTTTATAGGCCTTATTCCTTTAATGGTAAATGGTCTTTTTTCAGCGTCTCATTTGTAAGACAGCACCATTGGGTTCTTTATAGCACAAAATGAGTTATGTTTTTGTTTGCTCCCTAGTGAAAGCTTGCCTTGCTGTAAACCTTGGTGAGCTGCATCGATTCCAGTTCACCAAGATTTTTGCCCGGAACTGACACCCATTTTAACCTGTTTTAACTCACCATCATGTTTGGAAACATGTTTAATGTTTTCTCTTCCTAGTCAGAGCAGAAGAGATCTAGAAAGTCTACTCATTTTTACCATATAAACCACAAAATGTTTTAAATCCTTCACTACCTGGAATGTGAACATACAATGAAGAAATTCAGGGGGTTTTTCCTAGAATAAATAGTCTACAAATCCTTATAGTGTGTCCTATAGTATTGAATTAACTTTTACCTGACATCTAAGTTAAATCATTTTCACTCCTTCCCAGTACATAATTTAGTAAAATGGAAATAAAATGGCTTGCTGTAAAAATATATCACTAAGCTCTCTTAAACTTAACTGTTCAGCTGCTTAGAGATATCAAACACACTACATGAGCAGTTTCTTCAGTGTATCACAGGACAATATAAAAAAATCTTTGCTATTCTATAATTAAGCTATATATTTAGATGAAATGCAAAATATTTTTCAGTGAAGTTTCTCTGAAGTAATTGTGCTTTAATGATAGGATGTTGCTTCATGTTATTTTTCCATGAGTTTATTTACTAGGATCACAGAATCATTTTCCTCTTTTTAATGAGCACTAGAGGTGAGAACTTGAAACTCAGTTTAATATGAAATATTAGTTTAAGTTCTGCTAAGAAATGGTGGGGTATGTTTTGGAACAGGCCCAGCGGATTTTTTTTTTTTTTTTTTTTAATGTAGTAGTCTGTTCAATAAATGTTTAAGTATCACAAGAAAAAAGAGACAGAAATTAAAATACGTTTGATAACCATAAACTGGGGCAAGAAAACAGTAATAATCCAAAGGAAATTCTCATTAAGGAGATTCACATGGAGAAATTTTCACACAAGAACAAATACAGTAGCAGGCACAGTACTTCTGAACTGCTGTTGATCTATAATATTGGCTATTGTAGAAATGAGCAGAATCAAGGAAATAAAGCTCTTCACAACTGAATAACTACTGGAACCTAAACTTGTGCAACTGCTGCTCTAAACTGTTACTCTAGCATTTGCTTATTAAAGATTCTGACTTGCTGGTATATGATCAAACATATTCTATGTATGAATGAAAGGTGGTGTTAACTGTACTGAAGGCTACAAAAGACTTGTGCTATCAGTCACTATGCTTGAATATATATTAAGTGAACTTGGCTTTCTTTATAATTCCTAATGTCTGTTTATCTCAAATGCCTAAAAAATCATTTCAATTAAAATTTGTAAAGGCAAAAGTAAAAATACTTTGATATAAGAAATATAAAATTTGTTCAGAATATCAAAATGACAAATTTTATTGTCACAGAATGTCATTTTTTCCCCTCAAATTAAAAAAAAATAAATCAAGAAATACCAACTGCTTTTGTAAAATGGGCTTTAAAATCATATGTCTCATAGGAGTAATTCATATGCTATAACAGAGCAACCCTCTCTTTGGTTGCTGAAGATTTATATTGAAGTGGTACTGATCCATGGTGCCATGGAACACCTATAGCACTTGTCTTCAGGTTGTGAAAATTGTTTTGTTCATTTGCCAAAGGAAACAGTCCATAACGTTAGCTGGAAACCTGCTCCTCTGACTTGAGGGAGCTGAACATGCCCTGGGAAGATTCAAATGGAAAGAGAATGAGAACTTTTAGTTACAAGTAGGATCCCAGTCTAATGACCAATATTTGCAAAATGCTATTTCTTTTCCTCCTAATTAGAAATTGTAGAGTGAACACTGGAGAATGCAGCTAGGCAACTTTCAAGTTTTCCTTATGTCTGGGTCATATACAGTATATGCTTCCTATGAGTCTTAGATTACTTAAACCAGTTCTTTCAGTAAATTAAGGAGGCAACCAAATCCACTCTAAGGCTTCTCCATCAGAAGATACTTCATGATTAATGTCAGGAAAAATTTGCATTTTATTACATAGGTTCTCTCATCCGCTACCTTTGAAAACTTAACACCCTTCTTTTCCAGCCCTCAGCTGCATAAGTAGCTGTCAACAGCACTCAAATTTAATAGCTAATCAGCTGATATTTTGTATTTAACAATCCCTGACGCTGACCTGCTGACAGTATTTTATTTAGGTGCTAAAAGATGTGCAATCTTGTTACTGTCACAATTTTCTAACATCCTCCCCCTCCAAAATTTTTGTCTCAGGAACCTGCCATGGGGATCAGTATTTTGAGAGAAACTTTCTTGGAGCATCTGTCATAGGGTGTTACGTCCACAGATGCCAGGTTAGATTGTCGCTATAGTGATGTATCCATGCCAAAGAAACAAGACCTTTGATTTTACCCGTCATATTAGATCTTCTGTTTTCATTTTCCTGGTAACTTCCTGCAGCCACGTGCTGCTTGCTTTCTCTTTCTTCTTTTGGGCTTCTTTATATTTGGGATTGGAACTCCTTTTATGTAGGTTTTTAAAACATTTCCAGCCTCGGAAACACAGAAGCAAAAAAAATGATACTTAAACATTAGTGTAAGAGTGGATTTTTTTCCTTCAAGGGGTATTATGGTTCCTCCAGGCTCATGTCAGCAGCTGTAACGTGAAGAGGCTATTTTACTCTAAAATTGTGTCAGAAGCCACTACAGGGTGGCTGTGGTACCCCTGGATCACTTGAAGTTTTTTCAAGAGATTGAACTGGGAGCTGCTGTAAGGCTCTTAGTCAGTCAATAATGGGAACTTTAAGTACAACCTAACACTTCTCTTGCGCGCATATGTTCTCCCAGTCACGCATGTTTGGAAACAGATTTGCTGCTGGCTCTCACTCATCTCTGGGTTAGATTTTGATACAGGAGGAAGGGAGCAGGGCTGCAGAAATCCTAGGAATCTGACAGAGTGCAAAATATTTTACAAAGACAACTTAAAACGTGCAAGGAACAGCAAAAAGGAATACTTAATCTGCCAAAATAAACAATTATTTCAGTGGCAAATCTTGCAGCTTTCTATCAAACCTTTCACTTAATCTTTCTGTCCTTGTGTCTATCATTCCTCCCGACCTCTTACTCTATATGCCTTTTGAGGATGGATCTTATTTATGGGGTCTGATTTTAGTCGTGTGAACAGCAAATACAATAATATGATCTCTCTCGTTCTAAAGAACTCTGAAAGATGAAGATTTCTGCCCACACATTAAAGGAATGCTGAATCATTTTCCTGTTTAACACATCTTCATGAGCTTTCATCAAACTGTTCATTTAATCTACAGCCTGAAGCAATGAGAGCTTATGAATGAAACTCCCAGGACCAGGATCTTCCCTACCATATGTCACTGCTTCCCTAAACAGTGATGGAGATTGATACATGAAGAGCTGTTTATAAAAGAAACTAATCCTTGGTAAATTGTGGTTTTGGCCTAGAAATAGCACAGGCAGGCCAAGTCATTGAATATTTTTCCTGTTTAGGTAGGACATTTAAAATAAGCATATATAAAAAATGTATACATACAGACACACAAATACATGTGAGTAGATGTGTGCACGCTATCATTAACTAGTTTAAAGTAAATGGGAAATTTTTCTAGAAAGTATCTTTATAGTTTGACTGGACTTCCTGAACTAAAGAAAAGCTTTATAAAGCACAAATAGAGACAAGGATTATCCATATTGTTACATGTCCATATTTTTCTGCTCATGATTTAGTAATTTTATTTTTGTATCTCTAAAAAGCCTTTTAGGTTGCTAACAGAGTTGATAGTCATGGTAGTTTCTGTCAACGGAAAAGATAAATATTTAAATGGCAGAAAAATGTGTCTATGTGAGAAAAAGATTCAGTCTATAAGAGTTTGGCTGTAGACTGTCAACTGTGACATACCGGGGTCATGCATGATATGTTACTGAACTTGTTGAAAGATTTGAATGGATTCATTTTCCGATTTTATGAATGCCAACAACTAAACTATGCTGAATAACTCCAGATTAGAACTGAGATAAAAAATCCTGATAAGCACCTGCGAATGAGATCATCTTGCAGGTATTTTTAAGGAATTTGAGTTTAACACCACTTTTGTATTAGGCCACAGAAATTCAGTAAGTGAGATTACTTATTCTGGATCAATTGTCATGGAGAGATTTTGTATGAGAGAGAGATACGCACACCTTGTTGTCCCTCCATATTCTTAGTCATACAGAGGAAGAAATTGAAAAAAATCAGGATAGATCGAGAAGCAATCGTGTTCTAATCTCCCATTTCCTGTTTCAATATGCTTTTTTAATCTTCTGTCCTATGAATTCCTGAATTTCAACTTCAAAAGCTGAACAGCCTTCTCCCAGTTTCAATCCAGCTGTGAATCTAAATCTGTACTTCCGTCAGAGGTTTGTGGCAATAATGAATTATAATGAATTTTAATAGTATCATGTTAATGAGTTTAGTCCTGGAAACCTGAGGTAAAGCATGTTAGACCCATTTAGGTTTTGAATAAAAATGGTTTTCAGATATTTTTGACTAGCACAGAGTCAAATCATGTTTTGACTGTCTGATCTACCAAGTAATACTGCAGCAGGAAAAGAAGGTTATCTTGCCTTGCCAATTCATGTGGTCTCAGAGGAATTATTTTTTATTCCTTTTTACTTTGCTTTATCTGCTTCCTTAATACTAGTTTGAGGACAGCTCTTCTCAAGTATTAGTTTTCTTTTTTCCCTTGGGCACGCAGTGATTTGTCTGTATTTTTTCAAAAGAGTTTTATTTGACCTTGCTTTTTCTAGATCTAAAAGATGGAGAATAACTTGAGAATAGATTGTATTCGGACATTTGTCTTTCATAGTACTGTTACAGTAATGGAGAGCACAGCTTCAGTTTATGTATTAACAGCAGCTCTGCTGACAAGAAATACACATAAGGCTAAAACATAGGCATGACAAGAATGGAAACAGCTGAGCAGAAAGCATTATAATTAACGATGAGTAATTTGTAGAGACGCATGCTATCGGTTGGCAAAGGTTTCTGCTCTGCATATTTACACTGAAATGGGGCTGGAAGAGACTATAATTATGTACCTTTTAGCCTGTATGCATATGAGTCAATTCCCTTAAGGCCTGCCCCATAAGTAAAGCAATTTTGTTTAGTCAACAGGCTGGCCTCATTCACACAGACTTTTTTCTCTTCTCAGTAAAGAAAAGTTTAAGAGTCAACAACTAGCTGCTGTATGCTTCTAAAACTTCCATCCTGTATTGTCCATAGCAGGAGGTTAGCAGCAGAGTTTTGGAAAGAAGCACAGCTCATCTAAAATCCACCACAAACCCTCAAGAGTTGGTGTCTGTGTACTCACATGGAGTATAAATCAGGATATTAAATGGTCTACAGTAACATTTAAGGAGTTGTAGATAGTATAAGGCAGGATGAATGAGCTAGTAATTAAACATGTTAGCTACATTGAAATTGGCCATAATGCTATATACTGTATACTTGTCAGAGAATTTATTGATATCAGATGAGGTGAAAAGTAATCTAGTTGGGACATATGTCTGGATTCTGAGGCTATTTCAATGACAGCCATAATATTCAGACCAAATATAGGGATAGGATTTAAGGAATAAATTTATTTTTAAAAGATGTGTAAATTCAGAGTAGTATCAATAAACTCTCAGAGATTCAGACAGATGTGAAGACTAACCTAATCTAGCCTGAATTTTGTGTATTTGGTTTATTTAAAAACAAGCAAAGATACTTTTGTTTCTTTCAAAAACTGACAGCTAAAGGGATTTCTCAGAAAACCCTCAGAGAAGACTTGCCAAACAGAAAAGTTTTAAATGCGAGCTTGTGTTGTGCAAGGTCATTTTTAATTCCTAGTTGACTTGAAAGACGCTGAATGTCAAACTGCACTAGGAAAACCTTCATACATAATTAGAGGCTCAGATTGGCTGGAAAGACTCAGTAGTGTCTTTTATTGCCAAAGAGAGTAATTTAATTACTGTCCATATGCCTCGTTGGGCCTGACTGTAGCCCCATGTTGCTAGAATAGACTTGATTAGTGGAAGTGTTTCTATGAAACAAACATCTTCACCTTGCTCAGCCAGTCTTGGATGGGGCCTTTTTCTGCATCTCCTGCTTTTCACTTTCACAGCAATATACTACAAACAGAGAGAATTCTGATTCATCTTGTTGAGGCATTAATGACCAAATAACTCAAAACTCTGCAATTTGTGCGAGGTCACAGAAAAGACAGGAATGAAGTGAGGGCTCTGACAGATCATCTCAAACCTGTCCAACTTGTGTGTCCCAGAATCATTGTACATCATTCTTTCCAGCTGTGGAAGTATTAGCACTTTCTTTAGATTTGGGGAGTAGTAGCTTTGTTTGTAGCTGACTTTAAAAATAGATTGTAATTTTTATTAATTTTTCATATGCCAAACACAGGACTGTTAGGAATACTGGTTCATTAAGCTTCACAGTGCTATCTGTAACAGGTAGATACTCATATCTTTATAATGCAGCTTGTAAGAGCACAAGAGGAACTACTCATAAAGTAACAGTAAATCAGCCTGGAACAGAATTCACATGGCAAACTATAGCAGTGTTTGATTAAATCTTAATATCGTATGAACATAACAAAGATTTTCAATTTAGCACTTCTAACATCAAAACCAAATTTTTTTTGGGGGGTGTATTGCCCTGGCCGAGGAAGATTATGCTGGGAACACTAGCAAATACTAATGAAAATGTGCAATATTGTTAGCATAGTCGTTACAGGTATCATGACCTCTGAAATGAACTGGAAAACCACCAGCCTAATCCAAATAACTATAAAGAGCAGCAAGTGTCATAAGGCTTGCACCTGTTGCCGAAAGGCACGTCTTTTTTTACTGAATGATTGAAATTTCCTTTTCTGCCATTAGGTACAAGTATTGATTATTATTTTTTGTCTGCCTTTAGCAATGGGCCATTACTTTTCTGCACTCATATTTTTGTGTGGTATAGTTTATCACCTACTCATTCCAAAATTCACACCACAAAAATAAAAACTGAAAACCCCTCCTTGTATTTCCATGGTTAAAGCCATGACATTAATGCCTGAAAAATAATTTGGAGCTTTCTAAAGGAAAAAATTAATGTTTCCCATTGTTATTAATGTAACTAAAACCGAACAAAAGCAACCAAAAAAAGAGAGAAAAGAGCATTATGGTTTGTAACTTTTAGGGATTAATGTTAGAACCGATTTTTTGGGGGGCATGGTGATGTAAAATTATGTATTCAATTGCAATACAATGACTTCTAAATGTACCTTTTCTTGCTACCCCTGGAAACCTTAGGATGCTCATCTTTGGGAAGTGATAAATGGAACTGAGTATCAGAAGAGAAATCGTAGATAAAGAAATGAATAGCTGCAGTGATTGTATTGGATCACTATCTGTGGTATACATTAGTCTAAACCAGAATGACCCCAAGGAAAGAGGAGATCAGAAAATCAGCAAATTTATATCACAGGGACATTGTAATTTTTTACTTGCACAAGTTCAAATTTTGCAGCTTGCAATAATGCAGGCTAAAGTGTAAAACAAAGAGTCTAGAATGAGTCTTATTAGTCACACACTAGACCACTGGATAACACTATGTTTGTGAACAGACACCATTAACTGGTGTATGGCATGTCTATTCTGACCAGCCAGATGTTTGACAAATAGGAAACATTCCCCACTCGTAAGTAATATTTGTTCTGTCATTTACAATTTTCCAACTTTTTGTATTAAACAAACTGAAATAAAAAAAGTTGCTTAACCACTAACTTTTTCTCCATGACTTCATAAGACCAAAAGTCCAAAGGGCTGCTTTTAGCAAAAATATTTGCATAAATATATTACTTTCCAAATACTGAGTGTGCATTTGGGGAGAAAATATGTGACACAAGAGAAACAGCCTTGATGGCTGTCAGTGCTTTTTGGTTCCATTTGCTGAGCCTTTTTACTTCATCAAAAGATATAAACAGGATGTCTGGGATAAATAAAATGGTAAGTTTGCAGGGTTATATGATTTAAGAGATTGCATTTCATTAAGAAGTTTAGTATCCACAACCCTCAAGCTGATAGTTAAGGACCCTACCACCTTTTGTCTCTGGCACAGGGAAGTAGTGTACAGTTACGAAGTCTGAAATCAAGACAAAGTCAGGTTTTGAGTGAGGAACCATGCAAACACAGAATAAGAATCTCTGCCTAACTTTGCTTTACAACTAAGGATGTGATCAGAAACAACAGAGGCAGGAACAAGTTAAGTACAACACCTCAAGTGATACCCCAGCTTCACAGCTGTGCCATGGAGAGGCAGGCTTTTAAATGCTGGTTTTCTGTTCTTGCCACTAATGAGCAACTTCCCTATTGCAAATGTTTTGATTGAGAAATTCTAGGCCATGTTAGTCTTGCTTTCTTACAGCATTATATTGGGAGCTTATATTTGCGTAAATGAATGTATCGCAGACATTCCTTCTTCCTATTGAAGAATCCTCCTTCACTGCTTCCTAGCAATAAGCATCTAATAAATAACAGAAAATTGTGTTAATAATCTTTAAATCAGTGCTGTTGTGCTTTGCAGTATAGTGTTCATCCCACAGCTATTCTTTGGCTACCGGGGTCATTGATTCTTCTGGCATGGTGCTTTTATCTGTTTCATCTAATACAAGATTTCAAGCTGGATTAATTTTAATTTGAAGCTTACTGTTTTACTCTTTCAAGAATGTCAACCGCTTCATTCCACATATCTTCTGTTTGTCTTTCACATTGTTTCTATTGATCTAAATTCTCCTTTCATGTCCTGTCCTCAAAAATCATTCAGCAAAGCATAAAATTTTTGTAATGGACCACCCACACTGTCTTTTTCCTGAAACTTAAATAATGAATCTGGCTTTTTATTCATGACAGAAAAATTAGTAAATGATATTAAGCTGGGCAACCCTTTCATTTCTTCCCAGAAAATTACACTTAGAAATTGTGTGTCTGCGGAGCTGAGTTAGAGTTCACATATACCAGACTTCTATCTGGATTTTCAGTTCTGGGAAACTTCGAGATCTTGCAAGGTCTATTCTGGGATAATTTCCATGAGCAATGATTGAAAAGCTTTCCTAAAATTTTAAAGATTTTTTTTTAAAGTTCCTGCTGATAAGTCCAGCTATTTGAATGCATGACTATGTCCTTTTGTTTGATAACAAATTATTATTCAAAACCATTTTAAGTTTACTCTTTGATTTGTGGATAGCTTATGCTGTAAACGGTAATTCTGAAAGCTTGATCCATGGTAATTGGTGCTGAGCTTTTGGCCTGAAAGGCTCTGAAGATGAGGCAATACTAGTATAATACATGCATTTAAAATGAGAAGGCAGTGTTGGCATTTTGCATTCTTGTAGAGCAAAGTTCTGTGTAATGGGTTGTGACATACAGTTAGACTTTATAGTTTTCCTAGAGATGTGTACTTCATATTATAATTATTGACAAAAGTGTCTAATTTCTGGAATAATAATAGGCTTTCAGGTTATTTAGATGTTGGTTCAGTACAGTTGCATGTGGAAAATGGAAATTCATGAGTTTGCCATATGAACTTTTACCAGGGTGAGTTTGAGATTGCCAGGAAATTTACAAGAAGGGGAGTAACAGAAAATTTGGCAGGTCATGCACAGGAAGTGATGGTAAAACCGTCATAGAAGTCTTGGTCAGAGTTTACAGCATGTACTTCCTGTTCTTAATTCTCTTACTTGTTTTTCATCTGCTGTCTAGCCTGGCATAGTACAGTCACTGTAGCCTGAAATATTGAGCATCTGTCCTAGGTGTTCATCCAAAAAAAAAAAAAAATCAACCCTAGAAATATCTTGGAATCCAGTAAATGTAGAAAAGAAGTTGAAATGGAGAGGTGGGAATGTTTACTTCTGAACTGGTGTGTGAGAGTAAATTGGAACTCAGATTTCTGTACTGAATACTATTCATGCAAAACTTATGGGGTTTTTTCTTTCTTTTTTTAATTATAATTTTTGTGGTGAAGAAACAGCAGATAGCACTCCTGTTCAGGTTGCTTCATTGTTTGAGGTAGCAGTGTAGTAGCTCTCACTGAAAAACCTTTTAATGTTATAGAGGTGGTTAGAGAGCAGGTAAGTTGTCAAAGGTGAATGATACCGTGACTGTCAAACAGCACTTTAAATCCAAGCATGTGTGTTCTTGGAAAAAGTTAAAATCTGAAATGAATTATAATTGTTAGTATTTATCTGTTGATCCTTATCTTAATATTTAAATTTGTACTTTTGCACTTCAGTATAAACTGTAAAGATGGCCCTCCCCCAGCAAGCTCTGTTCTTACTGTGTAACATCTTTATGTGGCTTCACAAGCAAGAATGGGTCACCTAATATCAGAAGCTACATGAGAATCTAGTGAAGTTCAAATATCAAATTTCATTCAATCTTGTTGTTTTATGTTTACTCTTGTTACTTGCAGATACTAATCATTGGTCTCATATTATTAATTTAATTTTAATAATTTAATTTTTCATCTACTTTTAAATCCATCTGTTTTAAAAATAAATGTAAACAGAAGTTAGTATTCAAAATTCCCTTTTCATTTTTAGGAGAGCACAACATTTCAAACTCTCAGACATGCTTATTCTTTGGGAATCTTGTGAACAGATCTTTCAAGCAGTATTAACTGAGTAGAAAATAGAAATTTTGGCAGTGCCAGGCAGGGGACATAAAAAAATCTGTAACAGATCCAGTGGCATGGAATTTTCGAAGTGATCTTTGATTAAGAGGTTAATAGGATTTATGAACTGTACTCTCATAAATTCTTGTAACCATTCCTGTCGTAATTACCACAGATGTATCACAAAAGGTTCAGGGGTTAATTTAGTTTGTGTGAGTATCCAAAAGTTTACAAGCTTACGCAGGGCATACACACATCTTTCAAAATGGCATATTTGGACTTAGAATCTTAAGGAATGTTTCTCTAGAGATTTCTGGCACTGTTAGTTTGGGTCAATATTTTTGTCTTACCCTGACTGTAGTCCTCCCACTTCTGCCTGGGATTTTAAAGGATGAAGGGGGGTATGTTTAGACAAAAAAACTAAGCTAAAACAAAAAACCAAAACCCACACCAAAACCTGAAAAAATCAAACCATTCAGAATACCTGAAAAAAACTTCAGAATCCTAAATAAAAGTAATTCAGATTTGTCTGTAAAAGGAACTTCTACATTGTCAGCTCTCTTTATTCTCATGGACAATACAGTATTTGTGCATAGATAGATATAAAATAAATTACAGTTTAATTTCTACAGCTTTAACAACGTAGAGTGGTTTATATTCTTGTGTGTTTTATCTCCCATGCAGCCATAGTCCTGAGTGGATGTAAGATGTAGATCGAGGCAAAACATTTATATTCGGGCTTCTTGATGGAAATATGCAAATGCTAGGTAACAGATTGTTGTGCAGAAGTCCTGCCTCCTCTAAAGCATCAGACTGCAGCACTTTATAGAATGCAAACGGATGAAGTAAACACTGTAAATTGATTGGCTTTGGTGTGCTTCAGTGGAGGGAGGGGGAAGGTTGCTTACTGATGGGGAAAAAAGTTAACTTGTATTCAGAGATGATTCTCTGTATTGATCAGTGGCTTGTTATACTGTGATAGAAGTGAGTGGTTTGAATGGGGGATGGTAGATCAAGGCAGTCAGCCAGGCCTCTAATAAATTGCTTTCATAAATGGTGCTGGATAAATGATTTTGAACCTCTGTAAATGATTCCTTCCATATCCAGACTATCAGGAAGATATACTTTTACATTCTCAGATGTGTTTTAAAGACATAAAAACTAAGGGTATCAAAAAATGAAGTTTAAAAATCCATGCTACTCTTGGCCATGATGTATACGTACATTGGCTAAGAAAAAAGAGATCATCTTTATGTGCTTTTCCTATGTTTTCTTCATAAGCTACTTGCAATAAAGATGCTTCAGTGCTCAGAACTTTAATTCTTCCTGTCAGGAGCTACTTCAAAACACTTAAGTAGTACCTTGGACAACTTGAGTGTATTGATCACATTTTGGGATATTGTACCTTAAAAAGGTGTAGTTGTTTTCCTTGAGGATATTAGAAGATGTTCAAATGTGATAGTAGTTTCATTTAAGTACCTCAGGAAAAAAATAGTGCCTGTGGAAATAAGGGAGAAGGGTGCTGTTCGGAGATGGCTGGGAGGGGTCACTAGAGCTCAGGGAAAGGACATGCAGAAAAAAGGTAAAAAACCTCCTGTTTTCTGAAACTATAAGGTAAACTGCAAATTCTGGAGACTGTGTGGAAATTAGCTGGAAATGGAACAGCAAAGGAACAAACCTATATTATTTAGTTTTCAATGCAAACCACTAAAGGATCACCCATCCCTAAAGTGAATAACTATCTGTTCTGCAACAATGGTTTTCTGTAACATTTATATCTTGCTCAAGGCTAATCAGGGGAGGCTTATAAATTGTTGAAATCACTTTATAGCACATTTAGAGCTCATTTCACAGCAGTTTAAGGGGCTGCAATGAAGCTAATAGCCTTCTGCATTTCTTAAGTGTTTGTGATTTAAAAAATGATATAATATTTATAACACTTTGGAGTTATTTCCAAAAGTAACATGGCAAATCTAATTATTATATAATCAGTACATAATAAAAATCCCAGTGCTGTGAAGGCCTGGTTTCAAGTATTTTTCATCATACTGTCCAATGTTTCATATATTCGGCAGGGTGATTCATGCAAAATAACCAGATGAGAAATACAACAGACCAAAATGTTTATCAGGCCTAAAATCCTGATCGGGGAGAAAGAACTTTACAGATCTGTGACAGTAGCCCTTCTCTTTTGCGAAGCTGATAAGTTAGAAGAGGTTATAGATTATTTTGTCTCATCAGCCACTAAAAGCAAGAGCAATTAACCTGAAGACACTGCTCCTTGCTCTCTACCCACATTTAATATAACTTGTTATAACTTCCTGTATTGAACTATCAGAACCATTTAGAAATGAGAAGTGCTGAACACTACAGTAATCAAGTCACTTATAAAACAGTCACACAATAGGAGGAGGTAGAAATAAAGTTGGCTTAGATCCTTCTTCACATAATTTAGTTGCAAATTCCCATTGCTAAAACTGAGAGGAAAATCTCATTCACTGATGTAAAACATTTTTATTGAAGATGGAGCAGTTGCATCTGTGATGATATTATTTATGTACTATCAAGTATTAACCATTATCCATTTATCCAATTGTCAATGACATGATCACTGCATATAAGTGATGACCTCAATAACAGGAATTTTAGCGAACCAGTCCTCTCCTCTTTTTTTTGTCATCCAGGAGCAAACCAAGTCCAGGAGCCTCTAAGTTCAGTGATGCTACAGAAGATCCCATTGGGTTTTTATTGATTGGGCTAATCAGTTTTTACCTTGCTTAACCTATCTGCGCTTAAAAGCCATTCCTAGTTCAGATCTGCTGAGATCTGGCTGGTTGCCACAGGTTCTCGATTCAAGACCTCAGATACCTTAAGTTCTTCATAAAGGAACTGTATCTGTGACATTTTCCTTAATTACCAAGTCAGCTAATGCAGTTATGTATTTTCCCTAACCACCTCGAGGTGTGTGGAGGTAAAGGATATAAATAGAGACCCTTTAAATACTAAGATCCAATGACATAATTCCAACCAGAATGCCTGCTGGGTCTCCTCAGTCACCTTGAAAATTTAAGAGCTGCTGATTTCTGGATTGTGATTACTGTTGATTCACTTTTCCCTACCATGTATACGTGTATGTATTCTTTGTCTTAATGACAGGCATTAGTGGTTATTTATTAAGTATTTTTAAGTCTATGTTACAATATTTTAGTCTTATATCTATCAAAGGCTATGAATTTTCTGCATTCTCAGTACTGCTTATTCATTAATCCTCGAGGACTGAGTTTGGAAATACACATAGGAACCTTGAGCATATCAAGGATATAAATCAAACCTAGTAGTTAATGGCTACTGAGTCAAGATATTATATTTAACATGAATATTGGCCTGATAATTTTGTGCATAGGCCTGGACTTATTAATATCCGTAGCTGCATTTGTTACTTTTTAACATTTGACTTGATGTGAGCATTGGGATTTGTTTATGGCCTCAGAAATTTTTTTACAATCTAAATGGCAATGTGCCTAATATGGTAGTGCCGGGTTTTATTGAATAAATACATTAAATAATAGCAGGATGGTAAATATTACAATTGCCCATGTCTGCAGTTGTTCCACCCTGCTATGGAGGCTGTTAGGACTTCTAATCAGATGCATGTCATAAACTATAAATGGGAATTCTACATCCTAACAAAACCATTGAGTTGGAGAGTATTCAAAACACCTTTCGTCTTCAGTATGATATCAGAGCTACTGCTCATTTCAGCAGGTCCACTGTAGTTAATTGTATCATACTGTTACTAAATATGCATGAATTTATAGTAAATCATTCCACGTACAAGAAGACATCTGTTAATTCACTGCTTGCGGTTTATTAGACTAATATGTGTAAACTGCTTTGAGCAATAAATTACAAGATTAGGGCTTTTAATGTTTAGGGATATCATTAGGCATTGTATGCTGGAGGTAGATTTGACAAATGCTCTTTGCTAATGGAGTATATTTAAAGGAAAATCTGCATGAATTAATTTTAATTACTGTCATATTAAAGGATATAAAAACAACTAATGTCAAAGGTGTAAGAGTACTGTTGATTCAGAGTGTTATCACGTGTATGTGATAAAAGAACCCTGTTTACCTAAGTATTTCTTCAAATAAACAAACATGTAGACTTCCCTTTGAAATTGCAACCATGCAATGACCTGAATTTTTCAGGCTTTTATATCTTTTTAGGCTCTGTAATGAAGTTTAGGTATTTAAGCATTAAGAAGAAGCAACCAGCTGGGAACACTGAAGCAGCTGTATGATAGATAGTATGTGAATGCACAGGCTGAAGGCATGACAAATCCAGCTGTTACCTGTGTTTGGGAAAGGAAAAAGTTTTGTCTAGCTTTTTGTTTTGTAGAGAGTAAAGGGAAATTTTGACATGGCACAAGCAGTTGTGTCTCAGGAGCTGTCTGCCACGTAAGATACTATTCTTTATCTATTATTTCGTTTTCTAATTTACCACCAAGATTACCATTTTTAGTAAGACAAAGGCAGAAAAGGGAATGGGAGAGCTTCAGCGAGCCCTACTTTTGCAATATTTCATAAACACTGTCAGCTACTAACTTTGTAAATATGGAAGAAAAATGACAGCAGTGGAATAGCATAAGTTAGATTGGATTTGGTGCACATCTAAGAAGCTCTGATGAGCTATTACAAAACAACGAGAACAACTTACTGGCAACAACTTGCCTTTTCAAAGGAACAACATGAAGGAAGTCTGTGATCCATGAAACTACTTAATGGACTGGCATCCATAATGCAATCTTTCATCTCTATCGTGGAAAGCTGAATACAGACACCATTTCTTATACCAGCAAATACACTTTGCTGTACAAATAAGTGGTTTTATTAATTTTATTTGTTCATTTTTTCTTTTTAAAAGTTCCTTCTAATGAACCTTACTTATGTTGTATGCTGTAGTGGTACACTGAAGTTAGGAAAAAAAAAAAGATTTGCCTTTATCTTATGAAACAGCAGGCTGTTCTGTGGCTTAATGATCCAGCAGAACAGAGAGGTTAGTAAGGGCTATGACAGCCAGTGGTTCTGGAGCAATTTGTGATTCACAACTCAGCCAAAGCACACTCTGAAGTAGAAACTCCACCGACATTTGAAGTTATGCTGTACACACTCTTTCGCTTCTGGGCAGTGAGTGCTCAGGTCAGTTACCCTGCCCTTTCATGCCCCATTCTTACTGCTCTGGTAGGATCTGGAGTAGCTGGCAGCACAGAACTGACTTTTTTTCCTTTTTTTTTTTTTTTTTTTAACTTTTTGATTTGCCACCCTCTGTGTTTTTTAAGTGCCTGACTTCTGTGGGAAAGATAGAATGTCATTCAATGTCTGGTCTATGTTTATGATTGGCAATGGACAAAGGATGCAGCTATATGGAGATGTCCTAAAATGGTTTTTAGCATTCCTGGGTTTTTTTTGTTTGTTTTGCTCCAGATATCTAATATATTTCTTTTTAAACTCCATTTTCTGCCCCTTCTGTCTCCCTGAATTTGGAAAATGTCTGGAATGAGATGCATACAAATAGACATTACCAAGTGTCTGGCTCTGAAAACTCCAGCATCTACCGAGGCAGGAAAAGCTTCAACTCTTCTGTATTAACTGTCATACATGAATAGTCCCATCATAGTGCAGTAGGGAATAGTGACATATACACAAAAACTATTATAGCCCATCATTCATTTTCCAGTAGAATAATTCATAAACAGTCATAAAAGTTTAGCTATGCCAAGTGGCAAACTTCCCATCGTGCTACCCTGAAAAGCCTAAGATTTTTCATTTTACAATGTAAACATTTTATTATGACACTTTTTGATTAGAATCACATAAATCTCTCAGCAGTGAATTCATTGCATATATTTCTTGCTGAGAACGTAGCTGCAAGTAAGCATCCTCTGATATTCTTTGTATGTAATTTACTTAGGGAAGGTAGCAGAACAATAATAACACCACACAAATATTGGATCAAAAATTATAGAGAAGAGTATTTTCAAGGGGAAAGAGAGCATAACACAAAAGGAGCAAATAAAGGCTTATTTGCCATGTGTTGTTTGCAAAATGTTTTGAACATTTTATTAAATATATCTTCCATGTGAATTATGCATACGCTCCTGTGCCTTTGGGAAGATGCAAAACACTATATATGACGAATGGAATACATGGCCTCCTGATGGTTTCTAAGATATTGCTTTAAATGAAAAAATGAACAATTTCATACCAGCAAGGATGATTTTATTCCCTTTCAACATGGGTAAGCAAGAACATTGCAGTGAAGGGAAGATTTCCGAATGTGTTCTCTCACCGGAGCCTGCTGCATGGCATTGCAGGGAGATATTGCATACTGGTGCACCAAAATTTAGTTTCTGTAGGTTAAAAAATTATCTTCCCAGTAAGCTGCAGCTGAAAGCAAGGTGTGTTCTAATTTCTTTAATAATTCCAGTGAAGTCTAGTAACTTCTTAAGCCTTTACGTGTCCAACACCTGACTGGTGTTGGGTTCAAACCATGAATCCCTCTGGTGGACCAACTAGACTTGCCCTTTTGAGACAAGCAAAAGCTATTACCGTGTGAGTGAGTAGCCAAGGCTGATGCAGAAGGGGCTTTTCAAATGTAGTGGTCTCACTCTCACTCTTGTGCTCACTGCTTTTTGGATCATACCTTCTCACAGCTTTTCCATGTTAGATCCGAGTTGGGGGCATAAGTATTAAATGCATATTTTTTCGTCTTCATACTTTCAAGAAAATATTTCAGTTTCTAAATGTAGTGAAAAAAGTTAAATGAAAGGTTTGGATGGTAAATATGTAACATAACCTGAATTATTTTGCAAGTGGAAAATACCAGTTTTGCCATTCATCTCTTCGGTAGCCTGTTCAAGTTAATTTGAGAAGACAGGCAGGCCTCTGACATACAATATATGATGAGTCAGCCAGAGACTTAGAGAAGTAGTCTGAGGGAAAAAAACCCAACTTTTACAGGACCCAGATCAGAAAGTTGGGTTATTATTGTTATACAGTAGTTGGAAAAGGCAGGCAAAAGTGAGTGTTCCTGCTGTCCATACGCTGTGCTAGAAGATATCCAGCTCAAAATGTTCAGCATCACCACTAAAATAGTGCTTCATGTCTTGAGCTTAATTTCGCTCTTAAACTTTTGAAAGGTCAGATAAATGGTGGCCACACTAACAAAATCACCATTCCTCCTCCACAAAGAGCAACAATAAGAAAAAAAGTCACTTATAAAATCAGACAAGTTCTTGTATTCAGACACCATTGGGAGGAGAGGTATGAATCTTATGTTGTTTGTGGCTTGTGCCTGGTAATGAAGGAAAGTTTGAAAGCAACACTCTACCGGTAACCAGGAAGGATTACTGGGTGTTATTGAGCCAGATCTTCCTGCCTACTTTTTGTAATGGGGTTTACAGTATAAAGAAAATACTGAAAAAAACAATTGAAAATGTGACTTACCCACCATAAAGGCATATGTGTCCATTTTAGATGTAGGATACAGTATTTTCTTTTGTAAACTGATCTATCTTCATTTTTCTGTTTCCCAAAAATGACCTTGATAAACTGCATCCTAACTTCCTTTTCAGATGATTACTCTTGTGGCTATGGATCTCTGAAAGAGCTCACTCAACTGCAGTATTTCAGAAGAAACTGAAGTACAGATCTTGAAAGCTGAAAATAAGTGCCAGCTTTTGCTTTATTGTTATGTTTGTCTTTCCACATCAACGATAGGGAAGCCTGGACAGGAGGAACCAACAGAAATATTCCTGCTAGAGATTAAAGGGATAATTAGAAGCTTCCAGATAGCAAAGGCACTTGCCTTTTTTTCTTGATGCTTTATAAGCTTTGAAATAAGATCAAACACAAGATGCTTTAGTGTTTTTGAGGTCTATCAATAATAGTGGCTTCTAAAAGGGAGATTATCACAGTTTATAGTGGCTTCTCAGTGAGCTGGCTGTGCAAGAGATTTTCCTACCACTGAGTTATCAGCTTGGTGCATGAATTTGGAGCCAAGGTTTTCACTGGATCCTCCAGAGAGTGATTTAGAGTACTTTTAGAATAATTTTAACTTCTCCATGCGGATTCAAGGCCTTTTAAGAACACCTGATTACTGCCTGGATGTTCACTAAGTATGTAGGGAGCTAAGCTTTGAGTCTAGGCCCCTCAGATATCTCAAGTTACATGGTATGAGCTGCCATCCCATCTTCTCAAGCTTAGGCATTAATTCAGATGAGGTTACACACACACTGTACCAGTCAAATGTACAAGAGACTGGGCATGATTAAAGAAGGGGATCATCATGGAAAGACTTGGATCCATTTAGAAAAGCTCCAAATACCTACCAGATGTAGGTAATTGTTTTAAGACTTTTAGATTGCAGGAGAAGATCAAGATTCAAAATTCTCTTAAGCATTTAAGATTTAGAGAGCAGAGTGCTCTCAGTCATCAGAAACACCCCTTCTCCAGCTCACTGAAACTATTCTCTCTTGTCCATGTCCCCAAGATCCTGTCCCAGCTTCTCCAAATCTTAGTAAGCAAAGACACTGTGAGTTTTATTTCTTTCTGTACCAGTTCAGCATGATGTGTTTGGTTTGAATATCATCAAGATCTTTTAAACAACATCTCTAAGCATTCTCTAGGATAGTTTTTAGTAAGAACTTACAGTTTCGTTCACCCAGTCACCCAAGAAAATATTTGCATAAGGACCTCATATACTTTAGGTTTAAAAAGATAATATTTACTTGAGGAAGAGATTAATAAAGAAATCAAACTCAATAACTAGTGTGTCATCACTAGATCATAATTTTTTATTTCTGCTCTGTAGAGGAAGAACGGTTTTGTTTTGCAACTGTACTACATTTACACAATAAACCTGAACAGTCTTTCCACAGTGTTATATTTCTGATGAGTGGGCAGTTTTAATAGTCAGCTGCATCATAGATGACACATGAATTGGGAGATGTCTGCGTCCTTCCTCCTCGTGCCTTATGTTCCCTTGTGGATCCTGGGAGCACTTTTAGTAGTGCTACAACAGAGAAGGGGGAATTGCAAGGAGCTTCTTAAGTCCCCTGCTGCTGCATACAAACCTTGTCAGAAATGTAGTGAGATTTACCTCAAAGCTAGTTAGATTTCTTTTCTCCAGTACGCTGATTAGAATACTGATTTAAAACCTTGCTGTTCTAAAGGCTTGAATCTTTTTCCTAATTTTCAGTTTTGTAATCCATGGACAATTTACATTGTTCCTTTGCCAGCTTTGTCCTTTATTGTAAGAAGCTGCTCTTTTACAGAGTTTAGAGGATATCAATCTATTAAAAGCAACCAAATTATTTCGTAACCTATTCTAAACCACCTAGGGTAAATCTCATTTCCTGCTACATGCTTACTTTCTCAATTATTCAAGTGGCCTTGGTTTTGCATCTGACCTGTTTGAATTAAAGTTATTAGGCATGTCTCACTAAGATTGTATTCTGGGCAGAGAAGTAGGAGTGGGGTTTTTTTACACCCCTTAGTACATCTTTATGTATCTGTATATTACACTTCACGATGTACACATCTTTATTTATCCTGCATGACATCAGGAGCTCGCGGTCATTCTGTAATAAGCTACTAGAGTCAATTCTTCCCTTGCTCAGTCTTGTTCGGACAGGAAACTCCCAGAATATGGCAGGACTTGTTTCTAGTTAACCTGCAGCTGATTGAGTTGTACCATTACATTTTATCGTATTTCTGTTCAATGAAATAGGCCAATCTTTTTCATATTGCAGTACACCCTAACATTATATCATCAGTAAATGTCATTGGAACCTTCTTATGATAGGGATGAAACCTTTAATGAAATACTGATTTTTAAAACTTATCCTCTAATTGAAGTAGTTTTTTTAATTGCTTTTGTCATATCTACAGAAATACATGAGGGCATAAGCATCTTTATATATTACACAGAGGTCTTTTAAACCTGTTATACTGTTAGAAATATATTCACAGGAGTAAAAAAAAAAGCCCAGTATGCAAATGAATACAATACTGAGGAATGAAGCTTCTGACAGAGAATGTAGTAATTATTATACCAATACTAAAGTATCTTAGTACCTGTTCAATGGTTCCTGAAGCAGGAATTTATATTTGTCTGCATCTTTTAGATGGTATATACTGAAAAGATATCCTCAATAGACAACAGACTGTGTCTATCTCAGGACAAAAATCTATATAAATTTTGATTATAAGCAGTATTGGATTTTAGCTTTCATCCATACTTACATTTAATAGTCCAGTCTTTGCATTTTGGTAGACAGCTTTACTGGTGCTAAACTGTGTTAATTTTCTTTTGCTGATGTATTACACTCATCATCTTAATCTCTTATGCTGTAATTAAGTTCCTTACTGTTATCTCTATTACTAATAAATGTTAGGTAGCAATCTGGCAATGTTTTACTAAACAAAAACAGTCGCTTATGTCTACTCTTTATTTTTTCTCCTGTACAAGTTTTTTTATTTTCCCCAAAACTCTTGCTATTTCATTATATTTGGTGTTAATTTGTGCTTTCTCATTTGTTTCTAGGTAGGATTTTTGATGTTGTTTCTACTACAAAACAGATGTGTCCTTGTAAAAGGATAATCTACTCGGGGTGATGACAAAGATGACGTTTTGGCTATTGAGGTCTATCAAGGGAAAGTTCCTACTGTCTTCAGTGGCTATGGGATTTTGCCCTAATTGAATAAGATCCTTTGAATATGAACCACTATTACGTTTTCATTGATGTTGTCTCATGTTATTGTTCTCCCCAATGTAATATTGTATCAATAGGGCTATTATAAATATATGGTTTTACTCACTTTCAAAATGAAAAGCTTTACTCATCTTTTCAGGGGTTTTTCAACTCATTCCTCTTGCTCTTCCACTTACTTTTATTCTCTAATCTTTTTTCACTCCTTTGTGACAATTTAAAGTTGATCTGAACTAAAAAGGAAATGCAAACCGAAAACATTCTATTGTTCTCTATTCTGTTTTTCCAACACCTTGAAAACTAAATAAATCTGTGGGCCCATGTATAAAAGGAATTTGCTTTCATCTCACTCCAAATTAGGAATACTGGTAACATAGATATAAAACGTGTCTATAGCACTTTGGAAGTTGTGCTGGCATACTTTAACATGTGGGACAGTATTTAAGGTAGCTGTAGTTCCATTTTAGAAGTGTCAGCCCTAACCATATCTCTTTAAATAACCCATTAGAGTCCCCTAACAGGAAAATTTGCAGCTCTCAGCTGCTTCTGTATATGCATAATGCAGAAAGAAATCAGATCTCTCATGTGCCCTGTGGCTCAGAGACTTTTCCATTCAATTAATAAGCACTGAAGTAGATGACAAGATTATTAAACAAGTTTTTAATAGACGAAAGATTTTCTAGACTTATGATATGGATTATTGACAGAACCAAGCATTATTCTGAAATAATGCATTTTTGTTATTTATTGAGAGGTAGAAAGAATATTTTCTCTTGTGGCCAGATAGCTGATCTTCCACAGTCATATACTTGCAGATTTGCATATACATGCACATATTTAAGAAGGCATGCGTACTTTACTTCTTTAACTAGGTATAACTGTTAACTGGTACACTGACTTCAGCCCTCCACCATCAGAAGTATAGCATAGTTCAGTATTGGATCTGAAGTTTGCCATTATTGCTCAGTTTTGACTTAGAGCTCTTTGTTTTGGGCTATGTGGTGGAGTCATTAACCCATGGGAGGTAGACAGCAAGTAGAGGCCTCCTGAATACAGTTCTAATACGACCAAAATATGAAACAGAGGTTCAGTGACATTAAAATAGTCTCTCTTCAATGCAGTGATTGAAACCAAGGTCTGTTTTTAATGTAACAGAAATTTAAAAAATCTCGCACACTTTATGGAACTACAGACAAAGGTTATTTTCTGTTTACCTTGTAAACTCAGGTTTTCAGGAACTTGATTGCAGTTAGTATTTTTTAGTGTGAGGCTAATTAATACCTAGCCTGATCCCAAGAAGGAACCAATGCCATAAGGTGAGGACGATTGAGAGCCAGAAGTCTTACTATCCACCTCTTTGAACTGACATCATAATGGTGACTGGAGTAAGAAGAAAGGCAAGAAAATATGAAATAGATAAAGAGCCAAGAGATAACGTAAATATGAAGGAAGCATGGAAAATTAACTAGGAGAACAGGAAGAAAGAAATAAGACTTGATACGCACTATGGGAAGGTTGGTTTGCTGCTATGGGGATTTTCCAGTGCTAGAAGAAATTGTACTGGGAGATGTTTGTGCTCAGTGGTGTCTGCAGTTATCTATATTCAGACCACATTAGACAGAGATGGAGTGAAGTTGTTTGGATTCTTCAGTTTGAGCTCCCTAAAATGGTTTATTGTATTCCATAAGGATTGTTTTTATTTCAGATAGACATAGGAACATTGTGTGAGAAATTCTTGAGCTATTTCCACGACAGAAACTGATTTTAAGAGGCTTTGGTCAAAATAGCAAAATTGAATAAGTCTAGGAATGGGTATGAACTTTTACTAGGCCTCTGAACAACCTTTAGCAAAATGTAATCTCTAGTTTTCTGTTCTTATTCTGCCTTGGGACTCCAGATTGGGGGTCAGGGATTTACTTGCTTAGCACTTTTTTCTGTATGTCGGTAAGATTCTAGTGGTCTTGACAGATAGCTTTCAGCCTAATAACTACAGATTGCAGGGATAGGATGAATCAAGGGCAAAGGATGTTGGGATATAGAGTGTGATCAGGCAAATACTAGGGAAGGAGAAGAAAGTTCAGCTCAACGTGATCTGTGCAGCACTTGGTTCTCTTATTGCTCTATGACATTCAGCTCTAACTTCTGTGAGCCTAGCACAACTCTCTGTGATACTGGATGGATTTTTTAGAAAATATCAAATCCTTTTACTGAAAGTGTTGTTCCAATAAAAAGCATCTAATGTGTGCTGCTTGACTGAAAATTTCTAATTGATGATCTTGCAAGAAAGTTGGCAGCTGGATTGATTTATCTCAGCCAGTGAAATAAAAAGCAATCAATAACGAAAGGTAAAATAAATGACTAGTAATAGGTGTATCTGATTGTTTAAATGAAGCATACCATATGCATTATTATGCCTAACAGCATGTGAAATGCACTTCAGATATAACATTGGTGCTAGTTTACTAAATAATAAAGCATAGCAGAGTGATCAAGGCGACATTAGTGGACAACATTATTCAATCTAAGAACCTCTTTTAAAAAAAAATTACATTTGTTGCTTTGTGGTAATTGTAACTGCAGATTTCATGATTTTTAAATTGCCTGTCTCTCTCATTCATCAGAGAGACTTGTTGAGCTGCTGCTGCCTTCAGCTGTGTGTTCATAGCACAGTGACAAAGCTAGAACAATTGCTCCCTATGAGCTCAAGGGCACTACCTTGAAGGTAGTCTGAAAGTCACAAGAATATCCAGTTCCTGTAGATTCTTATCCAGGGCAGGAAATAGAATATGTAAGACAGTAACTGATCTTAAATTGTCTTCTCCTTAACCTTCCCTGCCTGACAGTTGGGTTTATTGTCTTCCCATTCCTGTCTGGAATGCCTACTGTTATAACACTTTAAGCAGGAAATTATAACCTGCTAAAAGGTAATAAGACTTTTGGCAATATAAAGAGGAATGAGAACCTACCTAGAGAATTCTTTTCAAACAAGGACTAGAGATTAATATAAATGCGAGGGGATTAGGTGTTCTTAACAAGCGATCAATCAGTAACAAAAATGACCCATGGAGAGGATCCCAGCCAGATCTTACAAAGGGATTCCCAGTCTTTGAAAAACTAGGACTTCTAATCTATTCCAGAATTTTTATTTGTTCAGCACCCTTCTTGAAATCCCAGGCAATCTCAGATTACTAGGAAATAGTATAGGAAGAGAATGTTCTTCATCAGCTATAGTTGTGACAAACAGGTTATCAACTTGTTTTGGTCTTTGTCTGGTGCTTCTTCTTTCTGTTAGTTCATGTTTACTTGTGATCCTTCTTTGCTCCAGCACTTATTCTGGTCCTACATGTGACCAAGTTGCTGAGCTGCAGAAAACATTGCTTCAGATTACGTAGAACTTGTATACTAAGAAATTGTTTGATTTAAAGTGTCATCTTTCTTGGAAACCTTTGTTCCGTTGTGGGAGGAAGAACGACATTTCGTGGGAGTTGCTCTTGGAGGAGAGACAGAGCCACTTCACCTCCACTGTTCCTGAAGAGCATGCTGTTGTCAATAAAAGTTCTCTTTTATAAGAAAGAGAATAAAAGAAGTTGCCAGAAGAATCTTGACAAAGAAAGTATGTATGCCAATATTTGCCTCTGCTAGAATAAACCACACAAGATTGTTTTCACCATTGGTGAATCACACTCAGGACATGAAGGTGGAATAATTCTAAAAGCTTTTATTACACTTCATGGAAAATATAATTTGCTGGGCTGTTTAGAAGCAGACAATTGAAGTTTACTGTCTCTTCCAGTTCTGGGTCTCATGGTTGAGAAAATCCCACATTCTCAACCAGGCACAGATTCCAGTTTCTCTTTTGGTTCTTCCATTTTTGGTCAGTGTATGTTTTGGTTTTTTTAGCATTTTGTCAATGCCTTAAAAAAACCCCATAATTTTGTTGAGCGCTGAATGCATTTCAGCAAAATTGGCCAAATAATTCAGAATGAAAAGTAAAGCTGAGACTTAAAATGCTTCAAAAAGCCTTCAAATATACCCTTTTGTCATGTCTAACTTTCTTTTCTACAGAACTCACAATCTGCTCACAAACATCTATTGAGAATGTTGCTACAATGGGGAATGGGGTTCTATTCTATTTTTCAGTGTCTTCTGCTTCTAAGAATGGCTGCAAATTAAGGTTGCAGGACAATAACTGAATATAGACCATGGTTTGGAGAATTAACAAGTTTGGAGAATAAACAGTCCTTCTAAAAAAAAAGGACTTTTGGGGTAGACTTTTTCTTGATAAGCATTTCAGTTCTTAACACAAAAAACAGTCCTTAAGGTTAAACTGAAACTAGGAATATTTTACTTGTGGTTCTTGGGTATAGTTTTCTAAACTATTACTTGTCCTTGAGATTAGATGATAGAATGATTCCTTCTCATTATGTTCTTCAATATGGGCATAAATATTTATCTTCACAAATTAATGAAATATTCTTAAAATATACAAAGATTTAACCTCAGCCATGACTTTACTATTATTAATGCACATTATTTGCATAGAAGCAGTACTGATGAGCTATAGGCATGGCCTACATTTTATACAGAATTAGAGATTTTAAAGGAGACATGTTATATAACCTTTCTGTTGAAGATGATGAGAGAAGGTGGACAAAAGAAGACGAAGAAATGGGAGACTGACATCATTTTGTCAGTATTGTAAACGGTGTTCTCAACACACCATCTGGTCAGCTGCGTTATGTATTGTTTTTAAGGATGCTAGATCAAAAAGTAGCTTTTCAAAGGGTGTTGTGGTTTAACTCCATCTGGCAACCAAGCACCATGCAGCAGCTCACTCATGTCCCTCAAAGTGGGATGGGGGAGAGAATCAGAAGTGTAAAAGTGAGAAAACTCGTGGGTTGAGATAAAGACAGTTTAATAGGTAAAGCAAAAGCTGCATGCAAAAGCAAAGCCGAACAAGGAATTAATTCTCTACTTCCCATGGGCAGGCAGGTGTTCAGCCATCTCCAGGAAACAGAGTTCCATCACACGTAATGGTTACTTGGGAAGACAAACGCCATCACTCCGAACATCCCCCCTTCCTTCTTCCCCCAGGTTTATATGCTGGGCATGACACCATATGGTCTGGGGTATCCTTTGGGTCAGTTGGGGTCAGCTGTCCCAGCTGTGTCCCCTCCCAACTTCTTGTGCCCCCCCAGCCTGCTCGCTGATGGGGTGGGGTGAGAGGCAGAAAAGGCGTTGACTCTGTACAAGCACTGCTCAGCAGTAATGAAAACATCTCTGTATTATCAACACTGTTTTCAGTGCAAATCCAAAACATAGCCCCATACTAGCTACTGTGAAGAAAATTATCTCAGTCAAAACCAGCACAAAGGGAGATACGAAAAGATAGGCTTTCTGGTATTTGCAGGCAGCTCCTTCAAGCATAAAGTACAGGAAAAGGCCATTCCTTCTGAAATTATTCCTTCTGAAAGTTTAAAGAATAGGAGATGGGAGTTGATGCCATTGGCTGCTCTGAGACAGCATCTTGTCAGTGAGTCAATTCATTACCCTCTTCCAGCTGAGGGGAAAGGTCTTTCTGACTTTCATGTAGAGATGGCTCTTTGTCACATTGGCAGAGGTCTTGGTTACAGTAGTTTTACGTTGAAGGTACTGCCTTGAATTGCACATTAATCTAGTTGAGAACAGGATGAGAAGAGAATCAGGCTGTTTCTCAACACTGAGTATGTAGATGGAAGTGACTTTAATGTGAAGGCCTGACACACAGAAGTAAATTCCTCTGTCTTCATTTGAAGACTGTATGGTTTTATATAAAGTAAATTTGTCAGCATCATGTCATTTGTAGATTTGGAAGACAATGTATACTTCAATATCATCAGTGCTTTAATTACCTCAGTAAGCATGATGCTTAGTGGCATTTCTGGTTAAAGTCCTAATTAGCCTTCTCTATCTAATGAGCATGTGAAGGTTTGGCTTGTGGCTTATTATCCTACTCATTATTATGAATGATAGGGCAACTGTATAAAGCCTCCAGTTTTACACTGCGACATAATTATTTATGAAAAGGCCTTGCCCCAGAAATGGAAATAATGATAATTACATTTAATCTTTTCATGGTTTATGCATTTTTTTGCAGTGAAACAGATGCCTATAGGACACTAATTACTGAGAGGGGAACTGCAATATGCTACCAGACAGGCTTATTGAAAATATATGAACCTGAGATTACATTTTTTCATATCTTTGGTATCATTAATTTTCTTCTTCATGTATGTACTTCTCATGTGCTTGACTTCACGTCATATGCCTATTTTATAAGCACATTTATTGCTCAGTTTTAACAGCTTACAAGATTGACAGGAGGACTACATAAAGCTGCTTGTTTAGCACCTCTAATTGTGGCTACTGTTGCTGTTTCTGCACTGGTAAGGGCACAGAGACTGCTCGATACCAGGTATGCCTCTGATGTGTGTGTTTAGAGGTTAGCACAAAGGCAAGTGTTGGGTTTACACCAGTTAGAGTAGTTGGCAATATTTTGATGCTTTCTGTATACTGCTTGAGAATGTCTCCATTGGCTAATTGACTCTGCTTTCCTCATATATTCTGCCAGCATGATATCCTTAGTAGGCATCACAATGGGGATTTTCTTTTGTAATTTCATGATCAGCTGATTTATCTATTGTTGAAATGGACTTGAAAAAAATAAAAATGTTTAATGGGGCATAACTTTTTGAAAAAGACTGTGTTTATGGACAGCTTTGTAGTTTCTTAAAGTTTTAGCAAACTCATGATGAACATATTTTTGTGCTCTCAACAGGAAGGGTGGTGAAACGGCCTTGTTATAGGCTACGGCTAAGCTGGAGAGCTGCCTGGTTTTACAGCATTTCTTTCTTCACTGTTTAAGCGTGAATAATATTTGCAGCATTCTTAAATCTGAGAGTCATCACTAACAGCTTCTTTCTAGTGCATAGGCAGCGGCCCTGTGCGCTGGGAGATTAGGCAGCAGGTCACAGTGCAGAGCGAAATAGAAGCCAGCAATATGCGAATGAAGTCAGTGTTTCCATTTTGTTCCCAGTGAGATAGTGATCTTGTCCCATGAATTTCACCTGGATTTGTGGTGAAGAAAGAATTGTAAGTTTTACTATAGAAGTATTTGAATGATGACTGGGTACATGCATTTGGACATTAATGAATAATACAGCACAGGTAGTATGTAATGATTTCTCTTGTCAGCTGCCACCCCATAATTTAACATCTTGAAAAGTGATTTTTATTTTGAGTTCAGTATGAATCTTTATGTCTGTCTAACTGCACTGCTGGCAAGACAAGGAGGTAACAAACAAATGGATAAAGAGCTGTCCTGATTTAATCCGAGGTAACACTGAGCATCATTTCACCATTTTAAAACGGTGCTGATGGATCACTTTGGTCACTGAGAGCATGTGGATAATAAAATGGAAAGCAAGAAGCCAAGAGCAGGAAACAAGAATATGTAGATAAAAACATTGTTACCATATGCCACTATTTTTATTGTTGGCACTTAGCTTTTCTAAGAAAATACAGCAGAACTTAATGAAGGGAAATATTCTCACAATTACTCCGGTTCCTCAAAAATGAAGGGACCTTGACAGCACAAGGCAAAATTGTCCCTCCAAGACTTTGAACCTCTCTTATGTGAAAAGCATTTGAAGGTATTAAATCAAATCTAGTGTATATTGTAGCATGGTAACATAATTTTAGCACAGATGTCACAAGAAATTACACCATTCCCAAACAGTGATGTTTTGATCACTCCCTTTAGGATAACGATTTCTACCTTGTTACTGATACCCGCTGCCCTGATGCTGAGATAACCACGTATCTCTTGTTTTCAGACAGTTACCCAAAGCTACGCATATAGTAAGCTCATTCTTCTCTTTGCTGTGGTATTCTACAGTCTTCAAAATCTTGTACAATGTCTTTCTTCAGTTGCTGAACTGTATCACAATGTGACTTTGGTCACTAAAGTTACAGTTTTCATTTTCAACAGTATTTAAAAAACCGATACAGAAAAGAGTTAATGGAAGAGATTATTACACTTTTTATTTCTCCATAAACCTGAGTCACAGTAAAAGGAATGCTTTGGATATAACATTTTTATCCTTATCCATTAACACTGTCAGTAGTAGTGTTTTAAATCCTGTTTTTATGAGTGGAGTATTATGAAGGAGAATGACTTCTTAAGTAAAGAAATCTACTTCATCATTTAAATTATGATCTCCTCTTTCCTCACACTTCTCTTTTGTGGTTTGCTTTTGTTGATTGGCTCTTTTATATGTTCTAGATGTACATAGCTTAGTTCAGCAATTCTTTATAGCAAGGCAGGTAACTAGGGAAGATGCTGAACGTGGGATACTTTTGTCATGGAAAAAAGCCCACTCATGACAAAATGGAGCCATGCCGAGTAGTCCTGAAAGCTTAAATAGGTAATTGTAAAAGTGGATACTGCTTATTCAATATTCTGATAGAAATAGAAACTTTTAATTTCTCATGTTTATTTTCTGCTACTAATTGGACATCTTTGGTTTTGTTAGTATTAGTGAAATAGAAGATTTAATGGAAAAGCAAATGAATTTTTTTTTTTAAGTCTTAGCTACTTTAAAGTATTTACACTGTTAATTCCTGCCTTTATATCTGAAGCTGCATAAGGCTGAATCAAATATTTATTAGCATGCTCACAGCCCAAGTTGGATCCTCAGTTGTTCGGAGCTGCCTTAATGAGAAAAAAGAGGATGCGTAGCTGTCCTAGAAACGGATATTGCTCCTGCTACAATGAGCTGCATGATATTAAGGACTGGCAGAATTCAACTGTTCTTCTTGGATAATGTTTCTAGGTGGTTACAGTGGTTAGTAGTGTCTGCCAAAACATGTCGCTGAACTATACGCTGTAGAATATTCCATTAAAGCAGTATATGAATTTGCAGGAGCTTCCTTGAACATAGCTACATAGTTCTGTTAAGTATTGTACTTCATAGAATAGAATCATAGAATGGTTTGGGTTGGAAGGGACCTTAAAGATCATCTAGTTCCAAGCCCCCTGCCATGGGCAGGGACACCTTCCACTAGACCAGGTTGCTCAAAGCCCCATCCAACCTGGCCTTGAACAATTCCAGGGATGGGGCATCCACAACCTCCCTGGCAACCTGTTCCAGTGCCTCACCACCCTCCCAGTAAACAATTTCTTCCTAATATCTAATCTAAATCTACCCTCTTTCAGTTTAAAACTGTTGCGCCTTGCCCTATCACTACACTCCCTGTTAAAGAGTCCCTCCTCATCTTTCCTGTAGGCTCCCCTTTAGGTACTGGAAGGCCACTGTAAGGTCTCCCCAGAGCCTTCTCTTCTCCAGGCTGAACAACCCCAACTCTCTCATCCTATCCTCATAGGAGAGGTGCTTCAGCCCCCTGATCACCTTTGTGGCCCTCCGCTGGACCCGCTCAAGCAGGTCCATGTCTTTCTTATGTGGGGGGCCCCAGAGCTGAACACAGTACTCCAGGTGGGATCTTATGAGAGCGGAGTAGAGGGGGAGAATCACCTCCCTTGACCTCCAGGTCATGCTTCTTTTGATGCATGCCAGGGTGCGATTGGCTTTCTGGGCTGCAAACGCACATTGCTGGCTCATATTTAGTTTTTCATCCACTAGTACTCCCAAGTCCTTCTCCGCAGGGCTGCTCTCAATCCACTCATCGCCCAGCCTGTATTTGTGCTTGGGATTGCCCCGACCCACGTGCAGGACCTTGCACTTGGGCTTGTTGAACTTCATGAGGTGTGCACTGGCCCATGTCTCAAGCCTGTCAAGGTCCCTCTGGATGGCATCCCTTCCTTCCAGCTTGTCGACCACACCACACACCTTGGTGTCATCAGCAGACTGGTTGAGGGTGCACTCAATCCCACTGTCCATGTCGCCAACAAAGATCTTAAACAGCGCCAGTCCCAATACCGACCCCTGAGGAACGCCACTCGTCGCTGGTGTCCACTTGGACATCAAGCTATTGAATGCAACTCTTTGAGTGTGACTATCCAGCCAATTCCTTATCCACCGAGTGGTCCATCTGTCAAACCCACGTCTCTCCAGTTTAGAGACAAGGTTGTTGTGCGGGATAGTGTCAAATGCTTTGGACAAGTCCAAATGTCAGTTGCTCTTCCCTTATCCACCAATGGTGTAACCCCATGAACTGAATAAATGTTTTTATTCAGTTCATGGAACTACATGAACTGAATAAAAATAATATTCTATTGTATTTTCCCAACACTATGTGCATTGTTGAAGATGGTAATATATATCTTTTACTTGCAAGATACTTATAATAATTTGTTTTTTAAAACTGGGTATAATCTTTGTGTTCCTGTATTAGGAGCTCAAAAAGGAGACTAACAGGACCAACACAGCTTATGAGGCAAATTTTTTTCCCTTAGGATGAATTCAGATCAGTATGGGCATAATCAGTTCACCTGACTGCAGTCAAAATTCTGATGAAATCACTGGAAATGTCATGTGTATATGAGATGTCTAAAGGAGTTAATAAAAATGCACAGTCAGAGTCTGTATCATTACATAAGTATTACGATGCAGGTTTTAAGGGATTCTTATACTGAATAAAAGATACGTGTAGAGCAATATGCAGAGCTGCTGTTAAGGCAATTAGTGTTTCCAGGAAATGAGACATATTTCTCTGTGTTATTTATTTTTATGGAAAACTTCCCTTCTTATTACCTCTTCATATCTAGTACATTTCTGTAGCCCTTTTTTGTATATATATGAAACTGCAACTCCTTCCTGAATGACATTCCTTTTAGTAAGGTTGTTGGTAAACTTATATAAGATGTCAAAAAAACCTGTATGGTGTTTCTACGAACTTGGCTGAAAGCACATGCATTTTTTAAATGTTTCAGTTAATAATTACCTGTGGTTAAGCTTCTTCTAAAAGGTTGTTTTATAAAATCACACAATATCCGAAAGAAAAAGAAAGATATGCTGCTAAATTGTGCTACTGTCACCATCTGGATAGAAAGATTATTGGTATTTTTCTCATTACTCATTAAAATCTACAAAGAACAAATGTATCCTTTGAAAAAAAGTGAAATAAATGACCGCTATAGCTAGCACACTCAATAACGAGAGCTCAGATGTTGCTTTCTGTGCTTTCCATGTTAACTTAGTTCGGTTCTGTAGGAGATAATAAGATAGGATAATTTCCTGTGAGGCAAGAAAATTCAGGCATGATTATGTGTGTAAGACTGGACAGACAAAGCAAAGGAAAAAGGATAATTGATAGTATTGAGTGTATCCTTAACTGTAGCGTGTCCTGTATACAATAGGAGATTTTAATATGTATTCTTATTGCCTCAAATCTGTTTTCCATGATGCAGCATTCAAATGCTTTGAAATAACGCACCTTTCTAACAAAAAAGTTGCAAAAGAAAATACACTGAAACCTTTTCCAAAAGCTTCCTTATTCTTTGAAGTACAATATGAACCTGGTGCTGTACATTGACGTTTGCATAGTTGTTTGAAATTGCTTCAGGGTTCCCCAATATTGCCACAGTAAAGACACTTAATTTTCTGAATACTCTTTTGGGCCAAGTTGCACTTTGCGAGCCATGTTGTATGTACAGTATAGATGGTAAGTGTGCCTCCTAAATGGTTATCTGGATTCTGTCAAACTATGTGTGGTTGATGAGTTTTCCCTACCTTCCTTCCTTGAGAGTACTAGTTTTGGTTTCTCTTCTCTTCCCAGCCATTGATTATCAGAGAAAACCAATTATCTTTGATGTTTTTGGGCTCTTTCAAATGAACGAAGTTTGCCAACGAATTCTAAAATTATTAGGTGGGGAGGGAGGAGAGGAGAGAGGAAAAGCAAACAGACTGAAGGCAATCACAAAGGCCTTTTTTCATTTGAAATATCAACTAAAAACAAGAGCAGTGTCATGTAACATTGATTTTTTTTTTTTTATTTCCTTAGATATGTTTTTCCTATAATAAATACAACCTGGAAATTGGCAGTTGTGTGGTTTTCGTATAAAGCAAATGCAAAGAACAGCTATGATGCAACACATTACAAAGAATGGAGACCACTTCTGTTCATCCAGAGCTTTGGTGACAGTTATGTACTTCTGAGGAAAAAAGTTTATGATGGGACATATCTGTAATCTATTAGTTACGTAATTAATTTCAGTGCTTGTAGCCTATGGCACAAGAAAGCATCAGGATGACAAAATATTTCAGGTATTTTAGTTTATATATATTTTAATTCATGTAATAATGTATAACATTCAGATGGATACATATCTTTCCATTTACAATGGCATTACTAAAGAGATGGACGATACATATTGGTAGTCTAATTTTGCTTGGCAGAGGCAAAATGGAAGTTATAAATAGTCCCAGAGAACGGATGAAACTATTGTATGCATTTTAAATTTTCTTTTTCTGGAGTAACTATTGATACAGTTATGAATATTCTGTCAGATTTTAGCAACTGACTCTGTTTGTAGCAGTATTCTATGGAGTTTATGGTAATGATAGTTGTATGAAGGCTATGGTTTTATGAAGTCAATAGTTTTAAGAAGGAACAGCTGTAACAAAGACTTTCATAGTTTATCACAAACATGAATACTTCCTGAGTCTCATAATTTCTCATAACTTGGTGGACAATTCTGAGGAAGATTTTTAAGCCATAGCATTGTAAATTTAGAAATGTAGTCTTGATTTTAAAATAAAACATGTAACAGAATGTAACATGTTCAGTTTTCTTTCACTGCAACAAGTGAAAAACAGACGTGAAGTTTGGGCCAAATAATTCTAATTATTAGGTACAGAGATTTGAAACACAGTCCTCTCTCCTGTAATGTTTTATAAAGAGACATCTCCTCTGAATTAAAAGGTATCAGATAATCAATGAATGCAAGAATAACCCGTATTAAAGACGAGTTGGTGATTTAAAACCTACTGGCTTGACTTCAGTCTTACTTGCTATGATTTAACCACCACACTGCTATGCCTGTCAGCATATGCCAAATCGACACTGTGCAGGTAGAATCAGAATCAAAATCTTTCTGGGGATGTTGCATTGAAGGACTGTTTTCTTTTACTTTAAAGTTCTCTATTGGTCTCCAGTCATCATATCTATAGTGCTGGTTGCAAACTACATGCAGAACAGCTTTAAGCATGTGTTCTACAAATGCCATATGAAAAACAGCCTCATCTGGAAACCAAAGAAGATCACAAGAATGTTATAGCAGTACAGTGGGGGATGGAGACAAATACTGCTATGGTTGGAGCAACTGTATATCATACAGAGTTGAACGATGGAACAGAAAAGGGTCACAAACAGAATTGTGGTACCTTTTTTTAAAAGGTCAATACAAAAAAACCCCAACCAGAATATATAAAAAGGGCAGTCTTGTAGGAAGCCGATTGCTGTTGATTGAGAGTTAGATGTGAAAGTATATAATTATTATTTTGCATATTTTGCCTGATGAACTTTACTAACATGCCCAACAAAATGAGCTCAAGACAGTTAAAAATCACTGCATTTAATCTTCCTAAAAATAGCAACTGAACCCATAGATTTCCTTAAGTGTTGGGGGGGGAACAGGAAGAAAATATATATGTGTATGAGATATTTTGGTATGATTTGGTTTCCCACATACTAAAAACAGATTTTATCTTTCTGATTTTTTTTTTTAAAAAGCAAACTAAAAATAAAATAAAATAAAAATCCTTCCACAAGTCTTAATGACTGGTTGCCCACAGTTGTATGTCTTGCAACCTCCCTCAAAAAGCTGTCTAGTCTCCCACTAGTCCCCTAACTGCTTTTCTTTGTACTATTGGCTAGCAAAGAGCAGCACATGCCATGGTAGCTTTGGAGCTACTCATGGATGACTGATCATCTGATTACTGCCCTTTAGCTGACGAGTGAAATGAGCAGAACAGCTAAAATTTGAATTCTCCCTGCTCTCTTCTGTCAGGGCACTAATTGGTCGCAGTTCTCTATTCAGTCATTAGAGTTCACAAAGTTGAAAGTTAAATTTGTGAAACCTTAACCTCATCAAATTTGGCTGAAATGGTCCAGTGAACAGAAAAGCTATTGCAGGGAGAATGAAGGACTGACAAATGATGATGGACAAACAGGGAGTGTGATATATATGTTTTGCATTTTTAGAAAAGCAGGAAAAAGCAAAGATAAAACATATGTACTTTCTAGTGTGTTACATAATCTCTGAAATAGCATAACCATAATGGTAATAATTATCTTAAAATTGGATGTTGGTTTCAAATACTCAAATCCGTATATCTCTGTAACTATACAGCTTTAATTTGTTCTTTTAAGCCACTTTGAGTCCTCATTAAACTAGACATTTGATTTAGATCAACGTTCTTGAGCAACATAGACCTCAAAAAGTTAAGATTTATCTTACTGCTATATTTCTGTGCCTTAAACAAAAATAGTTGGGTTAGGAATATAATCTGTCTGGATCTTTCCTACTAAGTATATTGAAGCTGTACGGAAGTTGCTTGGAAAACCTTGGAGATATGCAACTCTTGAACGTTATATCCAAATATAATATCTAACATGTAAAAGCACACACACTGCATAGAATGTGATTTGGGTTTTTGGAGGGTATCTAAGCTGGTATCTTGAGAGTTCAGAGAAATCATATCTGACCGGTAAACTCTTTCCATACAACTGGAAAATACCATCGAGATCTAGTGCACGAGAAAGTTATTCAGCACTCCTAGTTTATGAGACCTTAACCTGAAAGTTATTTTTAAAATAATGAATATTAACTTTGGTGACAAATGGATGCTGAACTTGCACATCACTAACGCTTGGAAGAAATAGCGTAGACCTGGTGGTTGGATTGTACAGGTGGAAACGATAGTCTCCCACAAATATCCTAATGCATGAATATGGGGAATTCGGGGACAAACATTTGGTAGGTCTGTTGTTTCTGACATTTCTGTGGTAGAAATAAGGATGAATTCTGCTGAAATCAGTGGACTTATACCAAGAGCATGTGGAAGTGAATTGGGTTCATTTTTTTCTGTGCTTAAATTGTTCCACAGGTTTTAATTACTAGACACTCTCCATGCACGAAGCGCAGCTAGACATTATGGAAACATTATGGAACTTTTGCAATCATGTTATTTTAATGTTTCCTACAGATAAAAAATACATAGTTTGATAAGTAGGAGCATACAGTGTAAATATCTTCACTTGATTTTTATTTAAGAGCCTCAAAGAGTTTTCAAACTATCAAAGCCCAAACATGGCATGCAATATGCAAGATCTTAAGTATTCATGCAATAAATATAGCTAAGTTTAATTCCTTCCTCTGCTGTAAATAAAGTTGAGCAGGGGCTAGAACCAGATGACCTCCAATGGTCCAGTCAAATCTAAATTATCCTGTGATTCTGATTCTGAAATCTAATGAAACTTATTCTTTTTTATATTTAAGTTTATTAATAGAAGTAAAAGTGCTCTACATTGGGAGAAAGGATAGTGGCACTTGAAATGATGAAAGGAAGGATATCTGAAAGTATCCTAAACCTTGGAAATCATTAGGAAAAATCATGATCAAGGCACCTGGGACTGCCTAACAGAAAGAGGAAAAGCTGACCTGGCAGTAGCTGCAAAGAACATTATAGCGGCTAAAGTGATTTTTGTAACATTGCAAGATGTAGACAGCTCTACAGACAAATTTTTTTGCATGACCACGGACTACTGAAGGTCAGAATAAGCCAGTGTAGTGGAAGTGTGACAGTCATACTCGGTTGAGTGGTGCAGTGTGAGGACTTGAGAGAACCAGTTCTCCTGGCTTTTGGTCGCAAATGCCAAAGGCATTACACTTTCAAATCATGAAACTTTCAAAGGTCAAATATCTGCAAAAAAACAAAGCACGTACCATTGGTTAAATTACTGCAGTGAGTACAGATTAATACTGTCAGTAAAACTGAAGTGATGATAATTGGACTACTGAATAATGTTTACTTTAATATTCACTCTGCCAAACACCAAAGCACTTGATTTACATCCTCTGCGTATAGAATATTTTATAAAGTACTTAAAGAACATGTAAATTTTGCAGTTTGGGAGTATGAAGGTTAGGATGGTAGAAGGCTATAGCAAATGATTTTTAGACATTTTCAAATAGCTGTTAGTGATAAAAGGCAGGTGAACTTGAACTCCGAATGCAATGCTGGAAGGAGGCAGGTGAATATATTACCAGGGAATGTTGGTGTAAGGACATGTGGAAGTGACACTGGGGACTTTCAAACTGTAAGAGTCCTAAAATTGTTTTGGCATTGTGAGAAGACAACTGAACACAGCAGGGGTCATGGACCCGTGATACGGGAAAGGGGACCATTGGGCTGGGGTTCATAATCAGTTGTCAACACGGTATAAACATATTTAGCATTTCTGTGGCAAGACAGATACTAACTGAATTGTTGACTTAGTATTTAACTATTAAGTAGCAACTGAATTGCTGGTTTACCATTAACATATTTAGTGAATTGCTAATTTAACAGTTAGAAGACCATAGGATAAACAATGCAATAATGTTGCAGTTAAGGCAGAGTGAGGGTGAAATGGCTGGTTCTCTCTGGGTCGGTTTTAGGAGGTGTCTTCCCGGTAGGATAGCTGCAGGACAAGGACAGAGTGACTGGTTATCCTTCTGGATTCAGAAGAAGCAACTGGAAGTCAGAATAACTGACTTGTAGTGAAAGATCTAAGGAACTGAATTTATTTGCATATCCAAGAGAAAAAGAATTTTAATTAGTGATAACACGTATAAGGGGAATAATATTCTAGTAGTTGATGGCTTTTCAATCTACTAGAAAAAGCAGGCATAAAATGTTCTGGCAATCATAACATGACAACAGATATACTTGGAATGAAACCCAGAAGCACATTCATAGCTGTGTCACTAGTTAACTTAGCATGGGAACAACTTACCTAAGGATGTGGTGAATAATTTGCCATTATCCAAAATCAGGAAAAAATGTAACTTAATCCTACATTTTTAAATGAATCTAGAAAAATATTGGGTCAAGGCCATTCAGAAGGTGAGCAAAAAATATTTCAAAGTAAAATGTAGTCACATGATATACACTGGTTATTGCTTGTTTCTGAAATACAGTAGCATTGCATGTTTTTTATTTTCCCCTGGAGTCAGCTCAGTTAATCATTATTGTTGCTGAATACTGTAGTTAAGTTTTCTTTTTTTCTCTGATAGGTGGTAGGTGTTTATATTTCATCACATCCGCTTTTGGGGCTGTACTTGTCAGATTCCTACTCAATTCAAGAAAAAAGGGTCCTGTCCACCATTTTATAATGTCACTAGATAATGTAGACAAGACAGGCAAAGTCTTTGCTGAGATGAGAAGATTAGATTAGATACTACTTTGTGCTTTCCAAAAAGGACAATGCTTGCTTCTAATTTTATCTTGACTGTGCTTCCAATGGCAACAGCTCAGCATTGAAACACTTTTCAGCAGGAGCTGGGAAGAAATTATTTCCAGGAATGGAGGTATTTTTATTGTCCACAAAGAAAGGAAAGGTCTGGCAAGTGTTTTCTTGGGATCCTCATTTAAATTGCCAGTTGTGAGTTTAGTGTCCAAGAAGAGCAAAATGTCCCAGATTGTAAAAATTCAGACTTTTTAAATACTTCCCCCGCTCCCAGCAGTACACTTTGTTTTGGAATTTGCACTGGTATTAGATGGGAATATAAATTCCAGAGTCACTTGTGCAACTTATTACTAAGAAAGGCTTAGTTGCTTCATTGTTTCCTGTTTGTTTTTCTCTTGGCTAGAGATCAGGCAAAACACTATTTCATAGGACAAGCCCTTTTTTTTTCTATCACAGTGGCACTTTTTAGTAAGAAAGGAAACAATAGGTGATCTGTTACATTCCAGATGGCACAAAATCAGTAACCAGTATAACTGGTAAGAGAGATCACCAGGCATGCTAGCATATTCTGCTTGAGCAATGTGAATAGCTGACTAGGGGATATGCTTTCACTATATCCCTCTGAATGTCAGGCATAAAACCCGATGCATATTCCAACTATTCGTAGAAAGTAGATCAGTAGCTTCTTGAGAAGAACTTTTAAAATTTTAACAAACAGAAAGAAGGAAATGGCACAGACATAACTAAGTCTGTGGCACAGGAGAACATGAGACCAATGTTTTCTCTATAGTTTTTCAACAACCACTTTTTACAAAACTCATTGCAGATGATAAATTAGACCCTGGAGAAAAAAAAAAAAGAAAAAAAAGTTGGATTTCTGCAGGAGAAGGGATCAAAGTTTTGTCAATATGGGTAAAATAAGAAAAATATGATTGGAGGCTAAGGGAGGAGAGGATTGTCCAGCCTTGGTGAAACTAGAACACATCATGAAATTTTATTCCTCTCTTATGGAGGTCCTATAGAAAATTAGTTTCCTGATTTTTATTCTTAAAAAGGCTTAATTAATTTCTGTTATGTTTGTTATGTAGCTTTCCTTTTTCATTAGTTTTCAGATTATAAAGCCATATTTCTGCTGATATAAAATACTTTATTTGACATGTACAACCTGAACAAATGAGTAGTTCAACAGTGTAAGTAGGAAAGACTTCTAGAGTAGTAGGGCAAGTTAAACTTTAGTCCAGTTACATAAAATCATGTGATGTCACTAAAATTAAACTTCCTTTTGAAACAGGTTTGACCCACTGATGCAGTGAGGCAAAAACTGGATATTCAGCATGAAAGAGTGTATGCTCTTTGCATGTTATAAAAAAGTTTTCCCCCTCACTTTTATTACTGCATTAATGAAGCAGAAGAAACAAAACGAACAGTTCTACATATGCAATATGAATCTGATTAAATTTCCCCTATCTTCATATGCACTTTAACTTGAATTGTGTATGCGATTGCAGGTTGCCTCCTTCGTTTAGGTGATTTATTTTTTTTTATCAAAGATTTTATAGCTAATCCTTGTTTATCAAAAGAAAGCATCTTCGATCACAACTCATTTAGGTTTTCATCCTTTTAGATACATCACCCATATTCTGAAATACACAAAATCGATATGTAATATGTGAAAGATTTGCTTATGGTAAAAGGTCAAGAAAAAGAATTTTTCTCCTAGCTATTGACATAAACACTTGGAGGTGAAATATTTTTCAAGGTATTTTGTGTCACACTCGGAGTCACATTGTGTGATATAATAATCAATAAAGACCGCAATGCTAATCATTTCATTCTGTCTGTATTAGTGCTTATGAACATTACTGATAAATCTTCCTTTGGCTGCTACAGGGTTGGTTAGCTGTGGTTACCAAACAGGGTGTTTTGTTCTGCAAGCATTTTCTATTTCAATCTAAAATTATAATGTTGAAAGCATTTTTTAATTCAAAGTAGAAAGAGAAAGATATAATACATTTTTTTCCAACTGGTAAGACTCAGTGCAGAAATACATAAGTTGCAAATTTTGCTCTAAGCAAAAAATAATCCCACAGGTATTTTATAATTTTTTATTATTTTTTTTTTTTACCTGTGAGAAAGCTAATGTCAAGCATTCACTGTGCTTGAGAAACTTTGGTTCTCTGAAGTATGCTGTGAGATTTGAGATACATACTAATTGTGGAATAAATCATGAAAAAGGTTGCTGAAGTGTAGAGAACACCAACCAGCTTCAAAAAGGACTGAGGGTTTTAAGAAGTGCTGTTAGGTGGATATAGTGGCAATGTATTCACATTTGTGGGGAGACTGAGGAATTCTGCAAAAATCTTTGCTGTGTTCTGCAGAAAAGGATCTCACCCCGCCTCCCCCCCCCTTTCTCCCCCAAACCCTCATGGTTTTTTAGTGGTCATCACTAGTTCAGTCTTAGACTTGAGTACATTTTATGTACTGGACATCAAAATAAGTTGATTAAACTTGCTTTTTTTTTTTTTTTTTTTTTTTAAACCACAGGAAGCTGTACAGTGCTCTAAATTGCAAGGGTTAATATGACACTGTTAGTCTGACATTGGCTGTTAAAGTCATAATAATGTGGCTGTTGATCCTGTAACTACAAAACAGTACATGCATTAGGAATTGACTTGATATTGTTTCCTTATTGAAAACTGTGTGATGAAAAATTACTGATGAATAGTCCACTGAGAAAGCCTGTACTTTTTCTTTATAATATCCTGAGCCTTCTAGTATAATTTAATTTAATCTCTTATTTTAAGATGCCATCTCTATAAAACAATTGATCTTTAGAAACCATTCAAGGAAGTTGTCATGGAATCCTAGAATAGTTTGGGTTGGAAGGGACCTTTAAAGGTCATCTCTAAACCAGAAGAGACTAAGCAAAGATATTAAAACATGCAGAAAATGCTGCTTGAATTACACATTTTTAGAACAAAAAGCATTATAATTACTCAGATATTTTGATACCTGTATCATAAAAAATGAACTTAATTTATACTGCTTTGTTTTGTAGATTTTTCTGAAAACGAAGCTGAGAACTAAGCTCATGGTGCTGGCTGCAGGTCATTATGTTAAGGATTGAAATGAACTATGGAAACCCATTTAGAATGTCTTGGCCAGAGAAGGTAAGAACTGAAGTGATTTTTTTAAGGTGGGCTTTTTTGTGTGTCTAGCTGGTGCTAAAGTATAAAGGCACGATGGGATAAAGGCCATAAACACTCCATAGAAGTAGTGTGTTACAGACTCACTCAGAGAATGTGAATTGGTATAACGAAAAGCTATGGAGAATTTAGTCTTCATTCAACCAGTAGTAGTTCATACTTCAAACTCTAGGTATGCGCAGAAAGCCAGGCAAGGACCCAGCTGTAACACAGTGATTTTGTTTGTGTTTGTGACTTAAGCTGAGGGGAAAAACCTCTTTTTATCCTTGGGGCTAAAATGGGACTTGAACCTACATCAGTGCAGTTTTATAGAAGGCAGCATGCATTCACTGAAATAGCTAGTGTTTTTTTAGACTGTTATGCAGATCATATAACATACATTATAGTTTTATATAAAATCATTATGCCTGCCTGGAGACCATTAAATAGGCAAACCATTAAAATGCTCCTACCCTTAACCAGATTAAACTTCTCCTGACAAATATATTGTAACAGTCAGTGAATGACCACACCGCAGTTATCCTAAACACATCACTTTTCTTGGAATATAGAAAACAATTTTGAGAGAAAATAGCAGGCAGTCTACTGGAAGAGAAGGTTTTATGAAATATCATAAGCATAAGGTAACTTTTCAATAAATGTGTTTATTGTTATTAGTGTTTTTCCATAACAGCATCAGAAATACATATTTGGTACTAGAAATTATTAAATTATAATGACTTCAATTCATTAAAAATGAAAAGAACACCATACCATGTCACATTAGGTTGCTGTAAACCTATTGCATTATACCTTTAGTTTTTATATCTTTACTTCAAAATACTAGAAATAGTTATTTAATGATAGCAAAAATTAATCACTGTGATGTATGAAGTCAGACATAGCTTCAGCCCTCCTCATTTTCTTACTGTAGACTTTATTCACATAACAAGAGATCTATGTTTTTACATGGACCTGTGACAATTACACAATAAGAATATTATCAAGATCTCAAGCAATACCACAGGAAAAAAAAATTTCCTTTTCAACTTTAATACACAACAATTTGGAGAGTTTTCTGTAAATGCAGATACCAAGTCAGGACCATGAGATAGGTATACACTGAAATAGAAAAAAAATCCATTTAAATGAAGGAAAGACTTCAGTACAGAAACTCAGCAAATTGTACTCTCTAATAACAAATACTCAGTTCTGATATGAACTGAATGACTACTCCTTTTACTGGTCTTGAAGGTCTACTCCACGTGACATTCGTATAGGCAATGTAGACCCAAAGTCCCAGTTACGTACAGAAGCACAAAGATTAAATGCCCAGTGTCTGCAGAAGGCATACCTCAGCACGGATTAGACAGAGTATGATAGGATGCACTTCAAGTGCTCCAGCCTCTCAGAGCAATGAAATAGTAAGCAAATATTCAGTCCTGAAGACTGCCGGGAGATTGAATGCAAGGAGGATATTGTTTCTTATCTATAGGCTGAGATTCAATCTCATATAACTTCAGATTTCTGCAATACAGATATCTGTATCTTAGCTAGATTTCTTTTGAACTTGCTGAAGAAAAATAGGGACTTCTAGGGTGTGATTCATCAGATTTTTATTTCTTTTTTAGGAAAAAATTAGGTGGCTCTGTTGTAGCATTCTGAGCTGGGCGAAATGACAGATTTTGCCCCCTAGGAAGTAAAGATACTTCAAGCTGTGTTCTTCTGTGGGAATTTTTTGATGAATAATTTGAGCTTAAGCAACGTACTGCTCTCTTCCTGTTTGAACTAGAACTTTCAAAGTGGGCTAAGCATTTGAATCTGTAATGGTAGGTTTTATGAATAACCCATATTTGAGAATTTTGTGGTTAAAATCTATGAGCATGAAATACTGTAGTTTGCCATCACATTAAAACTTCTCTCCTCTGTTGAGAGACTATGAAACCTGATGGAAAAGTAAGAAGAACAGAAATTATGTTGAAGTTTAAGCCAAAAGAGAATTACTTATTAGCAATTAAAATAAAATCTCATTCAATTGATTTCCTGAAGTTTGTTGATTGTTACAATAGCAAAGTGGTACCCCACATCTTACAGTATTTCTCTTTTTCCTCAGTGCTGGTTATACAAGAGTTGTTAAATTCAAGCTTTCTGGTAAATAGACTTGATGTCCAAAGTATTGTCATGTGTACTGGTTTTGGCTGGGCTAGAGTGAATTTTCTTCAGTGATAGCTCCTATGGCGCTATGGTTTGGATTTGTGAGAAAACAGTGTTGGTAACACAGGGATGTTTTTGTTACTGCTGAGCAGTGCTCACACAGAGTCAAGGCATTTTGTGCTTCTCACCCCACCCCACCAGCAAGCAGGCTGGGGGCGCACAAGAAGCTGGGAGGGGGCACAGCTGCGACAGCTGACCCCCACTGACCAAAGGGATATTCCAGACCATATGACATCATGCTCAGGAATAAAAAAACAGAGAGGAGGGAGTTTAGGGAGATTAGCCATCTTTTGCTCAGGAACTGACTGAACGTCGGTCTACGCGTGGGAGATGTTGAGTGATTGCCTTTGCATCACTTGTTTTGTTTTGTTTTCTTTCTCTCTTCTTGCACTTCTCCTTCAGTTAATACACAATTTTTATCTCGACCTACAAGTTTTCTTGCTTTTACTCTTCCTTTCCTCTTCCCCCGTCCCACTCTGGCAGCAGGGATAGGGAGGCAAGCGGGCAGCTGTTGCAGCACTCGGCTGCCCACCAGGGTTAACCCACATGAGTGCTGATGACTGCTTCACTCTCAAAGTTTGTATTTTGACAAAATTATTTCTTTTTTCAGCTATTTAGAATGAAAGCTGTCATTCATATATGTATGTGTGCACACAAATGTATAAGATACAATTATTAAAGGACTCAAACTTGTAATAGAATGCTAGCTAAATGATGTTCAGATTATGTTTTACTTTACTGATCATTAGACAATCAGAATTTTGCATTTTGAATTCCTTAAAGCTAGGTGTATACCATGTTTCTTCCTATGGATACATTGGAACATGTCATATCTTCAGGTATTTCTTCAGTGTATTTGGATATGACTTCAATATATAACCAGTGTACTGATGCCCAAATCTAAATTTACCTTATGATTCCTGCTAACTTCTGGATGATTCTTATTGACTTCAGTGAACTCGTTTTTTTCTCTGATAGCTGGTGCAGCAAAAAGTTCTTAAGAACAGTGTATCAATTTCAGTTTAGTGCATTGCCAGCTATTTTTTTAAGATAATAGGTTAGGACAAAAAGAGGTGTTATGAATATGTCCACACTGTCCTTAAACGAATACCTGGGAACATTTTGTGAACTTGAATACATTACATTAAATCAAATAAAAAGGTATATGAGTGCTGGAAGTTCATCCATTTTGTTCCATCCTGCTGTGGCACTGGCAGCTCGTGCACACAAGTGCAGCACTATAGCTTCCCCCCAGGTTTGTGGTTCTGTATGCCAGATACATGGACCAAAGTGAAGCCGATGCAGTAAAGAGCATCAGGGGATGCCTGTGTGTCTTTTCACAGCTGCAGCTTGACACAGCATCCCCTTCTCTGAATTCAAGCCCATTGGGCTGGGGAAAAGGGAGCACTACTCCATGCAGCTGCACAGCTGTGCTATTCCTATTGAGTCTGTATCCATTCCTGCAGTGGAGAGGCCATTGAAATTTTACAAAAGACGTTCCTAAGTCCCCTAGTCTGCTATTGCAAATATCAGCTCTTATTCCTACTTTTGTTCATCCTCAACTTTTTTCCCCACCTTTGTTTATGTGCTATCTCATTGTACATATTTGACCATGGCTCAAGGCCAGTATTGAGTCTCACTTTTGCTCCTCTGCAGTATGTCACATAAATATATGTTATATAGATGAACATATACACCAACTCAATTATGTTTATCATTTCTCTTTTCCTAACCAGGATAACATTGTGAACTCCTTAGAATTTTTCAATTTCTGAGCTGAATATATTAGGAAAGAATGACCGAATGCTCATGTCCATATCACACTAATTTCTGATTATTAGCAGAGGCGTGAGACCTAGAGAGATGTTTCCTGGTGAGCAGACAAGAGAGTTGAGAGGAGTTTAATTAACCAGTGTGGAGAAACTGTAGGAGGAGAAAATATATCTTGTTCAGATAGAAAGTGAGCGAGATCAATTTGTTTGTAGTGGCAGTATCACCCACAGAGTATCACTGCTAACAGGGAAAAGGGCCACACTCATACTGAGAAGATCCATAAGTGGAGAGACCAAGAATACATGTATAGTACAGAGAAGAATGTTCATTTAAGACCAAGATGACCTTTAACAACATCTCAAGATCTTCTGAGATTTTTATGTCACTGATGATGATTCTAGGTTTGTTGAAAAAAACAGTAGGAGCAAAGAAACTCTGGGCATATAATATCTTGTTCATATGAAAATATATAGAATAGTTAAAAAAAAGAAAGAGTTGGGAAGTTTTAATAAAGACAATGAACAATAATGCACAAGGAAAAAAGGTAATTATTATCCCTTTGCAAACTGATGCAGCACTGCTGCTTCAGTATTTTGGGGGGTAAGAGACATGGTTCTGTTTATCAGTATTATTTATTCTAGTAAAATGTACTATGGAAACCTGCATCCTGTGCAAAATTGCACTGTTTTTTCTTGCAGTTTCTGGTAGCTCTTAAGCAGAGCATCTATTTACTCACAAGCATTAATATTAAAGATTTGAAACACATTAAGCTGTTTATGTAGGTATTTTTAATTAGGTAGCTAATTGGTTAAAAATTGACCAGAGAAGGCTTTTATTTGGAGAACTTATTGATCTATTCTTCATTCCCTGTCCAGTATCTAAACCCTATGACTAATAGGAGTCTCAGATTAAATATTTTGAGGAAAGGGAGAAAAAAACCCAAACATTCTCAGCAGTGAAACAAGCCAGTTCCTGACAGCCAGTAGATGTCATTCTATCTCTATTTTAATACTAGTTCCTACTGTTCTCATTATATTTTTTCAAATCACAAATTGCCAGTGGGAAAGGGGGGAAACATTTATGTTTCACTTTCTTCTGATTCATGCACAAGTTTATGTCTTTCTTTTCAGTAATATAAGGTGTCAGAGTGTGAAATTGGAACTTTTTGATGCCACTGAGGCTGATAAGCTATTGTCTTTCAGTCACTCATCAATTAATACTATTTATTTGTTTGTGCAAGGGATTTGTAAGCTTTGCACTTTGCATGCTTTTCCTTTCTTTCTTTTTTCTTCACAATTTCTTTTCTCTTTCTGAGCACGTTTGCTTGATGCTGTTCCTGTAGTTCTTTTCCTATCACTTCTCAAGATGTCAAGGCCACATATAAGAAGAGGGTTGTAACCCTGGGGAGACACATGGACTGCTGCTCTGAGTCACACAAGAGAACAGTCTGACACCACATGGAAAAAGAGGTTTGGTATTTGTTTTCTGAATAACTATATTGTTAACTAGAACCCAAACACAGAACCCTGCTGACAAATGTAGCAAATACAAAGAATTTAATCTACAATAAGGATTTTGCAGTCTTGCTAAGCTAAGCAATTTGAAATTAGTAATTTCATTTCTGTCCACAAATACACAGTGACTGTCTTGAGGATAGTGTGGGCAGAGAGGCAAAACATTAAGACTATGAGGAGACCGAATTGCATTACCTTTTTAATGCTCACAACAGCATGTTCTAATGGAAGTAGGAGGAAACCAGACAAGCAATTCATTCTATAGCTGGAGTAGTTCAGGTGCCAGGACTATCAAGCTGACAGTTTTATAAATACTGAACTATCATTTTTGCTCTTTGGAAGCCATTGTTTCACCTAGACCTGTTCTGTCACATAGGGCCCCCATGTGTATTGTTAACCATTGAGCTGAGGCAGATGCTCTCCAAAGTGCATTAACTATGCCTCAGCACAGAACTTGCAGTCCATGGTCCTAGAGGAGCAGTGAGTCTAGCCCTTGCTGTGTCAGAGCAAAAATATCAGATTTTCTGCAGAATCGATAACAAGCATATGAACAGATGAAAGACAGGCCCAACAGGTCAGCTTTAAGATGGGAGACTCTTAAATGGCTTTACAAAAGAAAGGCTTTAAATGCACGTGGAAGAATACAGGAAGTATAAAATCCTCCACGAAATATCCATGAAGATACATTATTTAGAGCCTTTCTGTCTCACCGCTTGTCAAACGGCTTACAATATGAATTACCTTTGAACCCCAGATGTTAGGCTAAATGGCAGTCTTAGTATCTTGGCTTGGGTCTTTTCAATGCTATTGCAGTTTCTCTCCTGGCAGTCACTGAAGCGTAATCAGGTGGGTGGTGGTGGCAGCATGAATTAATCTTCTGGTGCTCAGAAGAAATGCAACGCTCTGTGTGTGTTCTGGGTAATATATGCAAGGACTAGCAGTTACAAACTGCTGGTCTGGGTCTGGCTGTTCCTATTGCACTTGGGGCTCTATGACAACCCATGCTAGTTTCCCACATATGTTAATACCACACTAATATCACACCAGTACCATACCCTTGCTGGAAAGAATTTGACACAGCAGAGTTGTATTTCCTCTGGATCGTGGAGTTGTGATCTTAGATAATTTTTCATCATTATGAACTACCATCTCAAGCAAATCTGGAGTTAAAGCTAACAGGAATAGGGGTACAGGGTGCAGTAAACCACAAGTGTTTATGCTACCATGTGTTTTATTAGCATATTAATTATACTAATGGCAAAAAATCACAGTAAAGTGCTACTGCAGTTGCAGGAGGAAAGAGAGTAACAAATCCATGGTCAGCAAGCCACACAAAAACAAGGAAGAGTGGCTGATAATGGTTTTACAGGTACCGGCCAGCAAAATGTCTGTCTACTGAAGAATATCACAATGTCGGTACTGTTTGCATAGCTGAGAAAATCAGTTATATAAGCAAGCAAACACTACTCACTTCCTATCTAAAGAGGAACAAATAAGGGAGCTAAGTGTGATGGGGAAGTTAAAATGAACTGAAGAAAATAAAGATACTATGAATAGAAGGAATCAAGTGCTAGTCAGTTTAAATCTATCTTGTACAGCTACAAGGAAGAGCATGGAAACAAATCACTCACAACCTGACAAGGAAATAAGAAAAAGGGTCAGGAAATAGGGGTTGTGGCAAAGGGTCTAAAGGACCAAAGAAGTCAAAGCTCAGTTTGTTGGGCAGAGGGCAAAACTTTTGTTGTTTTGCGGTACACATCTGTATACCTTTTGCTGAATTCTGCCCATTTTTACTCACAGCACCAAAAATAATGAAATTGCATTTTATCTTTTAAGCTGTGACTCACTTCACTAAAGGGTCATTGCCCAGACAGTCTGAATGTGCCCAGCAGACAGAGAATACCAAAAGGGAATAGAAATTTACATCATGTCTGTGTCATGACAAAGGAAAATGTAAAAATCTCAGCTTCTCAGAGGGATGCTAATAGGGATCCTTTCAATCTGTGCCAAAAGAATATTATTCAAAATTCATACTAGGATGTGATTTGTGACTGACAAAATCTTTAGTACCGAGCATGTCTACTCATCAGCTGGAGTATGCTGTATCACATTGCTGCATGGATTTAAAAAAAGACTGAAAGAGGAAAAGGTTGAGAAGAGCAAGGAAAGGTCTGCAAGGTGCGAAGCAAAGAAGGGGAGCCTCTAATAATTTCCTAATTCCTCCTCTTTTCACCCATGTGAATCATGCCATGCAACACTGAGTTTGTGTGCAGACTCAGGGGTAAGGGAAGGGAAGACATGAAGGTATTTTTGCTTTACTCTGTCACGTAACCCCATTAAAAAGGCAGGATAAATTGGATTCACAGAAATTGGCACAGTCTGACTGTGATGGTATCAGAGCAGTCTTTAGTGAAAAATGTAAGAACTAGGTGCTTAGAGAGATGATGACTGCTCAGCTGCTTTTTCACAAAAATTGTGAACCTGGCAGCACAGCAGGCCCCATCCTCTTCACATTGCACCTCCTGCATTCCCCTATTCCTGTAAGGACCATCAGGACATCAGTGTTAAAGATGTGTCTGCTCCATATACCTGTGGGTCAGCTCAGTCTGCAACACTTAAAAGGGAAGAAAAAAAGACCTGCAGTAGGCTTCCTCAGAAAGCTGTTTCCCTGCAGAATCTGCTGCACAGGGGTTTCTTTTACTTCTGAGGGGGAGCCACAGGGATAGAAAGAGGCTGGCTAGAGGGGCTGCTGCTCCTCTTACCCCTTTCTTTCTTTGAGTTTTCATTGATCTTACACCGAAGTGGACTTCACAGGTTTTCAGATATGCCCAATTTGTTCTCCTCTGTACATGTGGGAGAGTATGCAATATTTCTAGATGATAACAGCCTATTAATGCGTCCCACTATGTACTTCAATAATTGTGCCCAATGATTCTGCTGAAGGAAAAAATCGAGTTAGCTCCTTCTTTTGTGCTGTGAATATGATCCATCTTTTCTCTGTGTCCAGGGCTCTTACTGCAATAATTAGTTCACATAGACCATTTACAAATTTGAAACGACTGTATTTTGTGATTCTTTCTTGTCTTTATCTTTCTGCATATTTAGGCAGGAAACATATGTCATCAACTGTGGATACAGCTTTTACAAATAGATGACTCTTTCTTACTGTGCACTGTGGTGCATAGAAATCTTAACATTACAGATGCTTTGTAGTATGTAGGTCCTACTCCTCCAAAGCTGGTGCTTTCTGAAAGCACAGAGAATTAACCTTTACTCATCTCTCTTCCTTTCTTTCTGGCTGTAGTGTAGACTGGTTGTAATCTTTATATAAAATCCCTTGACATGGAAATTTCATTATTTTATGTATAGCACAAAATCAAAGCAAGCCTTCCATTCACCTCTCCCTCCCCCTTTCCACTTCCCTCTTCTTTTTTTTAATACAATTGATGTGATTAGACTTCTGTTATGGACAAATTAAAGTGATCACATCAGATGAAGATCTTGTCCTTTCTAAAGTGTTTATTTTCAGTTCAACATAGATGTGATATGTTGTAATTCTTCACATGAAAATTTCTTCTTCATATCAGTAAGCCTGAATCACTATTGTATGTGTCCAGCGGTGACACAGTAGATTGCTACGAGGGACAGGTTCCTCATTCCAGTTTACTTAACGAAAGTCAAAACCAGGCAGTGCATGTTAACTACCAGTGGTTTTGTTTGTTTATTTCTTTTGTTTTTCCTTTCAAAGATGATGTATTTGGAATAAGTGGTCTCTTCTGAAAACAATACTCATCATGCTGCCTAGCTTTACCTGGTCTTATATAACTCTTTACCAAATGCACATAACAAAAAAAGGGATCTACTCACATTTTAATGCTTTACTACTTACTTCATTGTTATTTCTTAGCAGTCAAGGAAATCTTTATGTTTCTATGTGTTGTTTTTTAGCTTTTTATGATGCACTAGAATTATAATCTCAGTAGGCAAAAAGTATATGATTTTGGGGGTAAAGAACTTACCATTATTTTAGGTCGAGTTTAAATGTTGTGAAAGAAATAATTTTACAATACTCCTAAAATCGTTGTACTTCATTTCTTGGGAAAATACAAAGAATAAGCATTTGAGGCTCTGCTTTTCTGTGTTTCTTAAATAATTTTAAAGCTGACTGGTAATCTATTAATTATATTGTGCAGGATTTATACCTAAAATATCAATTGCAATAAATAAATGTTTTGCCCGTTTCTTTTATGAGGAGAAATACATTAACCTTCTGAGGTTCTTCTATTTTTTAGCTATGTTTTTTTGCTATGTATAAGTAACCTGAAGAAATGACACCATTTACATGCTCAGTTAAAAAAAAAAAGAAAGAAAAAAAAGCATTTAAAATTAGCTGTCTTCTAGTCTTGGTCACAGGCTAGTTGTGGATATAAGAACATTCTGTATATAATAAAATACCTGTAAAAGACCAGTAGCTATTCAAAATGACTCTGCTTGGAATAAGCAACAGAAAGGTCGCACTTGAGATAATAAATATTCATGTAATTAGGTTATATGCAGCTACACAGAATATAATAGCACCAATCACCATAAGTGATTGGAGTGTTTTCATCAAATTCAGTGATGAATGAGAGATGAAGAATATAGCCAAGTGGAATGTGTTCTTTGAATACCCCATGGTAGTTAAGAGTGTTATTCAAACTGCTGGGATCATTTAAATCTGTTTGCCAAACCCTTGCTTTCCTCTTGTCTTTTGTATAGTGCAGTACTCCTTGGCAAAGCATGGGTAAAGTTGCTCCCATTCAGCAGCTTTTTACATCCTTTTGGTATTAGAAAAGGTATCTATACATGGCACAATACAATAGAGCACTAATCTGCTTTTACAGTTTTCATTATAGAAACAAGTCAGATAAATTAGTCACAACTTTTCCCTGTGCACACAGTATTCCTCCCCTTTCTTCCTTATTTGTAAGGGTTAAGGCATTAGTGTTAGTATCTTGCCTGAGTTCCATTTTAAATTATTACTTTCTGCTCTTAAATTCCTTCTGAAATTTCAGCAGGATTCAGCACTGATCTTCATCTCTATTCCTAAACCATTGTGTCATGTGTAACAGTGCACAGCAACATCTGTCCCAAAGATCTCTGATTTGTAGCGATGCTGGTTTCTAATGTATAGGTTACAAAATACAACATTATTATTCACCACATGTATTCATTTATCTTACACTGCATTACAGTAGTTTAAGCTGCAAGCTTAGCTCTGCAGGCAAGATACCATGCAGGGAGATGGACAGTCCCATGGGGCTCTCCCTACATTTATGTTGTCTGAGGAAAAGCCTGATGTTCAGCACTTGGAGTGACAGGAAGTTTTGCCTAAAACAGCTAATTTGCTTATCAGCTTGCAATGCAAAATTGCAAGTATTTTATAGAAGAAAAAATCCTGAGCAAGGGGATTTGGTAGACATGTTCAAACACGCCTAAAAATACAGCAAAAATGAAATACTTTGCATAAATATACAGCTGTTCCTTCTTGGGATGAAAAGAGGAGTGTTCTATCCAAGGCAGTCTGCTGCAAGTGAACATTACTGCAGGAGTTATTACATTATTGCTTATGTTATGGCTGTGTTAAACTCTGCACTAATGTGTAAAAGAACACCTGAGAATCTGGGACCTGGATTTTATTATCCCTGTTGGTACCTGTTTTCAGGACAATAATGTTGTGTTACAAGAAGTTGCATATGAGGTATGTTAGTTACCTCTCTGCAGTCAGGAATCAGACTAAGGGCAGAAGGCGTCAGGTCCTCAGTACTGCACCGCATGTACTGCATATGTTGTCCTGGCGTCTAGAAGCAGCCTAACTGTGGTGGGCAAAGGCTGTTCACCGTGCTCTAACAGATGAAAGATCTGCCAGAATCAGGAGGGCACAAAGGAAGTTTATATATTGTGTTTCAAACACATCAGGACTGAGATCTGACATTTTGTCCACAAAGCACAAGAGGATGAGGGCCGTGATCCAAGTAGGAAAGTGAAGGAATTGGTAAGAGGATTGCAAAGGAGTTTTTGACCAGACCAGGCAATGACTAAGCACCCGTGCCTGCTCAGGCAGACTTGGCATCATTGCAGGGAGGGGAGGATCAAATGGGCCACCTCTGAAAGGTTGGGAGAGAAGATATGTGACTGGTTGTGATTGCCTTCAGCACATGAGGCATTTATAAAAGCCATGAAAATAATTATGTTTTGGTATATTGGATGTGAATAAGCTCAATTAAAACAGTTTCTCATCAGAGACAATGAAAAATGTTAAATGACATAGAAATTTTTCATATTCATCTAGAGGCAGTAATACCTTTCAATTTCATCTTGTTCTACAATGTTGGAATATGAAGAAATTCTAATTTCTGCTTCAAGGTGAGAGACCGTTGACTTGGATGAAATCTTTAGCTATTTTTATAGAGAAATTTCAATCTATAACTGTCTTGATTTCCAATTAGAATCAGATTATAGCTTCTTTCATTGTTTTCTGCTCTCAGAAATGTGAATAAATTTAAAATCTCCAGTGATTATTTCTTCTCGCCTAGTGTTTGTTTATTTTCTTAAAAGCAAAGCAGAATGAGAAACCATGCAATAAATACATCAGCATGTATATTTAGTTCACAGACTACTTGCTCCTGCTTGGCTAAAACTAATAGAGGACAGAATATACTAAGAAAAGATGCCTTTCTATATTGTTCTCATGCTGAATTTTCATTAAGTTTTCATCAAAACCCCATTAGAATCCCCCTGTCTCATCCTCAATAACTGCAATAAGGGCAGTTCTTCCAGGGGCCCAGAAAGTCTGGTGTTTTTTAAGGAGATCACATTCAACCTCCTAAGAAAGAGTTTGCCAGGGTGTTTACTCTTTTTTCTCTGTCTTTCTTGAATGATCGGCTAGTTTTGTTGTGCTCTAGCTTGTTTTAACTAAATTTGTATTTTGTTTGCAATTATATGTGTAATTATTATTTTTTAGATTATCTTGAAAATGAAGAAACTGAGGTTCTCAGGCAGAGAATTTGATTTTAGGATGGAAACCTAATCATCAGTTGTTACTTAATGGTATTTCATGCCTATGGAATCCAGTTCGTAGAGAGAAGGATAAGACTGGGTGTTTGGGAATGTTTCTTATATGGCAGCCTTTACAGTTGTCCTGGTTTCAGCTGGGATAGAGTTAACTGTCTTCCTAGTAGCTGGTACAGGTGCTATGTTTTGAGTTCAGTATGAGAAGAGTGTTGATAACACACTGATGTTTTCAGTTGCTGCTAGTAGTGTTTAGACTAATGTCAAGGATTTTTCAGCTTCTCATGCCCAGCCAGCGAGAAAGCTGGAGGGGCACAAGAAGTTGGCACAGGACACAGCCAGGGCAGCTGACCCAAACTGGCCAACGGGGTATTCCAGACCGTGTGACGTCGCGTCCAGTATAGGAACTGGGAAGTGGGGGCGGGGAATCGCCGCTCGGGGACTAGCCGGGTGTCGGTCAGCGGGTGGTGAGCAATTGCACTGCGCATCATTTGTACATTCCAATCCTTTCATTATTGCTGTTGTCATTTTATTAGTGTTATTATCATTATTAGTTTCTTCTTTTCTGTTCTATTAAACTGTTCTTATCTCAACCTGTGGGTTTTGCTTCTTTTTCCCGACTTTTCTCCCCCATCCCACTGGGTGGGGGGGGAGTGAGTGAGCGGCTGCATGGTGCTTAGTTGCTGGCTGGGGTTAAACCACGACAACAGTACTGTACAGAGTTAGAAAACCCTGCAAGATCTGTGCAGTGAGAATACCATCAAATTTGGCCAGATGATGATGAATAAATCCTAAAGATGAATATATAGGGCATTTCCATCTCTACATCAGGTATGTAACAAATGTCTTCGCAAAAGTGGACAGAAGTAGATGTATTTAAGAACTGAAAATATGGTGTGGTAAACTCTCAAGTTCTTCATCATATCTGTTTTATGATATCTCAAGGTTCAGGTCTCTAACCGGACAACTGAGAATGAGGAGTTTGGGCCTGTAACCCAACAGCTATGGAAGTGGCTGATTTTAAGAGCTATTGATCATCTGCTGGGCTTTTTGAAGCTATATTCTCTATGCTAGTTTGCAAGTTGGTCAGCTGTATCTAACTCATCTCACTTTTCTGCCAAGCTGTCATAATGTGTCTATATAGACCAATAGCTTAAAATTAACATAAGTGGATGAAAGAAGTGCATAAGTAAATATGAATTTGAGTTGTTAAGAAAGGGAAGTGTTGTGGGACACAATAAGATGATGTCAGATGGAAAGAAGAGGTTATTTGTCCATGAATAATGAAATCTTTCAACACTATTTCAGAGTATGTAAATTAGCTATTTGTGGACATATCTTTATGGACATCTCTTTCAAAAGGAATTAAATAATGATCAAGTGCCATTTTTAATGCACTGTCTGAAAACATCAAGAATACAAACAGATTTACAAAGATGGAAAAATATTTTAAATCTGCTACAAGAAGAGAAAATAATTCATGTTTCCCATATCTTCAAATGAGAAGATTTTTAAAGACATCTTGTTATTTTGTATTTTTAATTGGTCCTTTCTAGTCACTAGTAGCTGTACTAGCCACTGTTAGCAACTGTGACTGCCATTCTCTACTCAGCCTAAAACCTTTGCCTATATTAGAAAAATAAGATTATATGTCCTGTCTCTCCAAAACCAATTCTCTCTGAATTTTTTGTTTGTCTGTCAGATAGGGGTCATTCAAAGCCAAATTCATGTGGCCACTAATTTTATTTTGTAATAAACAGAAAGAGAAACTTCCTTAAGAGGAATGGAAAGATCTTATGGACTCACTGAACACAGGACTGGGATATCATTTACTTGATTCCTGAGGGATTTCATCAGCAAAAATCTCTCTGACATGCTTCCATTTGCTTGCCTGTCTATACCTAGGAACACGTAGGCACCCCTCGCAGAAAGTCAAGTCTAGTCATTGGAGCACTCAGAGGAGAGTGAACAGAATTTTTGTTAATCGACACTTTGCACATTATTAATGTTTTCTCGTACTCCCAGCAGCTGAATGGAAAATCTCCGTCCTCTGTCTCTTCTTCCTCTATTGTAGGTTAACTCAACTGATTAGTCACTTGTGGTTCTATCACTTTCTTGAAGACTTGAACACTGAACATATATGTCTAAAGTGTTTTTTGAATGAAAGATCTTGCTAGGAGAAAAAGTCTGGAGACAAGCAATGGCAAAAGAATTTTGATTTTCCTGGGCTGGCTTTAAGGCTTCTATTTTGGGAGGGGATGGTTATTTACCATGGTCTGGAGAGGGATGTTTAGCTCAGACACAAGACACCAGCTCATACCAGGAATAATTAAAGAATATTCTCTTGTAGGTGTTTAGTTACCCAGTCTTTATGAATGTCTACTTAAATAAATCTGTGTTTTGTTGAATACTATTACAGCTTCTGCTTTCTGATAATGGTGGTGTGCTAATGAAAGCTAGCTGCAGCGAAGCGTTGTGAGGGAAGGCAAAGTAGTGGGGAACATACTCTTCATCATGTAGGTAGTTTTTACTGTGTGTAGCAATTAAACCTCTGCTTTAGTCCAGAAGTTAAAAAGAAGAAAATAATCCCCCAAACCTTTCAACTTACCATCATAGCTTCAAGGAGCACATGAGAAAGAAGGCTCCTCCTATTTCACATAAAGGTTCTAAAAACAGTTCTTGGAATTTTGAACTCTCTGAGCTGTTATGAAGTCAAACCCCAATGCTTTTAGTGCAGAAGAGGTAAACAATATTGGGGCAGATATTAATATCCTGCGACTAGAATGGTAAATTGGTTATGTTTTGGCATGTTTAGATACGGCAGACATTTAAGAAATAAGCACTGCCAAGGTCTAATTATTGCAAAATAATTACAGCTGTTGAAGTTGAAGCTCAGGAAGTGTGAAGTGCATTCAAGAATTGCAATTCTCTAGAGATGAGATTAGCTCACAGTCACCACCCTTATAGTTCTGCCTGGAGGTTTTTTTGTGTAAGAAAAGATGACAGGATTGACAGATAAACACTGGTTGCATCTGAGTTGCAAATTGTCAGAGGCTGATTCATCTGAGTAGAAAGCTGACCAATCAGTCAAGAATAGAAAATCATAGAGAAATATTAGCTATTTACCTGGAAAATGGAATACAACACTCTGCAGTGCTGTATACAGAAATGTACATCACTGATTGTGTTCATTCCTTGGCTTATAAAACACAAGAGCATAAGACTTTTTATGTAAGCCTGTGTTTCTGCCTTTTTGAACTTGATATTGACCTCTATCTCTTTGTGCATAATACTCTTGTATAGATGCTTGTTATCCCTGGGTACTGGAATTTGCAAGCACTTACCTTGTTTTGGTTTTTTTTTGGTGTGTTGGGGGTTTTTTTGGTTGTGGTTTTTTTGTGGGTTTTTTGTGTTTTTTTGTTTTTTTTTTTTTTTTTTAAGTTGTAGTCTTTTAGCACACGGTAAAAGAATATTTAGGGTGAGAACAGAACAGAAGTATGCTATTTAACCTGTCAAACTTACTTGTGCTCTTCAAACTGTTATAGTGACAGGAAGTTTCTGAGCTGAAGACCTCCCCACATGGGGACAGTATGGGGCACTGGTAGCACATTAGAAATACTGATCATAAAGCCTTCTCATACTGATAAGAAGCTACCCCTGCACACTTATTAAGCATGTGCAGACTCTTACCCCAAATCTTTTACCTAGGGGGAGGAGAGTTTTGCAGTGAAGCAAATAACTAGTATTCCTTATAAGAGGAGAAAAAAGGAGCAACAGAGGGAGTTAGGGGATTTCAGATACAGGGGAGTGGAATTCCAGTTTTGGTCATTGCACTGGGAGCTCCTGGATTTTTTTCTCCTTGTTGCTGGCCTTGTAAGTAGGTGTGATTTAACGTGAACTTAGAAAGCTTGAGGAAAACACTGCTACCTTCCTGGAAGTTAGACTATGTGGTGGCTGAGTTGCAAGACAAGGTGTGGGAGTGGAATGGGTCCATGGTGGTTAGACAAAAATAATGAGGAATGTGCCAGGAAAGGATAATGATCTCCCTTATCTGTATTAGAGTTCTCAGCTTTTCAATATGTTTTCTACTGGCTAAGCAACACAATCTATCAGCCTTGAAAGCTTATTTGAAAAAGCCTTCAGTGTTTTTTTGCTTGCTGCGTAGTACTAATGTGTTTTAGAGCTGTTAAATATGTTAATTTTTAGTTATATTGGGGCTCCTGGAGTAGCTGCTAATTCCTAAAATGTGCATAGATGCAAGACAGTAAATAAATACCTGTACATATCAAAAGACATTACAAATAAGGTGACACAGGTTTAAATTCTGCCCTAAGCTTTCTGTTCTGGGTGAATATTAGTGCGAAACATACCATGAAGCTCTGTATACTCAGAGTCAAACCCTGTGCTATGATCTGCCAGATGCATGGTGAGAATATGTGTGCACTTCATAAATTCTGAAAGAGTATAAATTATACAAAGTGTGTGTGTGAATGGGTTTAAATTTTTGCATACAGACCCATGGTATGGTAAGCCTCTCTTCACACACACCTTCTGTACCTCATCTCTGTTCTGAATAGTTATAAGCACAAAACCTAGGAGGGCATCTCTGGCGATTTAGCTGAATACAAAATACACAGGGGGGTTCTGTTAAGACCAAGAGTTGAATCAAAGTTCAACTAGTCTTTTAGCTATGTCCGAAGATAAGAATAAGGCTAATCTCTGGAAATACTAGTTTGCTAACTCAAGTTCAGACATTTTTGAGTTTACAGAAACAGCGTCTTACTCTCTGTGTTCAGAAAATAATTTTATATATAACTTTCTGTGAATATCCACTACAATCTAGTCATTACCTGGTCTAAAAGTTCCACTTTGTACTCTCTGAACTCAGTAAAAGATATATTAAAAAAAGTATCAATTGTAATCTGAATACGCTGGGGAAAACTGGACTATCAATCTTTTTTCTCTATTTTTCCTTGTTTGATTAGGCGATAAACGCCTGAACCCAGCAGCTGCAGGAATGTTTCACTTGTATTGACAGCATTACTTTTTTTCATGAAAGAGGTTGCTGTCTTCTCTAGGGACTGGTTTTCATGAGATGCTGTGTTTGTGATGCACCAGATGCATGTTAGGTATCAAGACTCCTAGCTCTCTGTCTGTGCCTCTGGAAGAAGCAAGTTAGGAAACAAGGACTGGAAAAAGCTTCATGGATCAATAAGTCACATTACTATTGCTGTTTCATAAACTTCAGATCAAACTTTACAATAGTTAGGATTTTTGTCTTGTCTGCTTTACTTTGAAAACTATTCAAGAATGTCATTGTCCTGATGGCTAGACACCTTCTTCTAATTTCCAGTCTCAGAGAATTCAGTTTATATGCATTTCTTCATCTTTCTACTTTAACCTTTAGCTTAAATTATTCTTTAAAATCCCTGGTGTTTACCCTGAAGTGTATAGAAAACAGTGATGTCCTCAGATGAGCTTTTCTAAGTTTCTTCTCATATAATAGTCTCTTCATTTCTGTGACAGTAACTTTTCTGTGCATGTTTCAGTCTTACTTAACTTTTAAAAATACGAATAACCAGAGCTGTACTGAGCATTCCAGGTATTTTGACAAAGATTAATGTTTTCCAGTCTCTCCTGGAAATGCCTGGCTTGATTCTCTCTAGCTTCTCATTTACTTTTTTTGCACTTGTATCACATTGGTGGCTCATCCTGTGACTAGTGACTAATAAGCCTGGGTTTCTTTTCTCTGTGACATCTGCAATTGATGAGCTCATAGCTTCTAGCAAAATTTCCTGTTATTAGTCCTCTAGTGAGCTGAAAGGTATTGAGAGCTGAATGTATAAGAGTTGGCTCTGTCATGTTAGTGACCTAGATAATGTTCCTAATTTTGCTTGTAGCAACTTTGTAGAACTTCTCGGTTACTTTATTTGCAAATCTGGGGGAAAGAAAGGGATTACAGTTGTCTGCTTTTTTAACTACAGGTGAGATTAGTAAATTGCATTGTAAAGGAGTAAACCAAGAACTCAGGATCTCCAGAGTTGCAGCATAGATAAAAAGAATTACTGAGAGAAAGAAGTGTCACGCTCCCACATACATAGTGATTCGTATGAGGTACATGGCCCTTAAGAAACTTAGAGGTGCTAGAAAGTAGGAACTGTAGGCATATGAGGCCTCCCACAGAGGCAGCCACTTTGACTACCTTTTACAAACAATTCTCTGAGCATCTTCTAAGCATCAAGGAAATGTTAGAGTTTTAACTACCACAGTTTATGAAGGTTTGTGATTGAGGACAAAATATTTTTCATTTTGTGTCTCTCTTCCAGTGAAACATATGAAGATAAATAGAGATGATAGCCTCTGGGTACAGCCCTCAGTTGTTTGTTACAGTACCCTTTGAACTTAAGTAGAACGGAAGAAAAGCTGAACTGACAAATATTAACGAGTTTGACCTAAGCTCCTCTTCAATACTGGGAGACACAGCCACTGGAGTAGAAAAAAAGAGGCAGCTGGTGGACAGGAAAAATGATAAAGGCAATGAAAAAGTGATATGTATGAAAATATCCTTCTATATTTAAGTTAGGTTTTTGGGGACATATCAACAGGCACTTACCATACCAACATAACCTTCAGCTGGGGCATCAGTGCAAATTCAGTCATGTTTCTGGACACTTAACAGCTTTAAACAGAAAGAGGGTAGATTTAGATTAGGTATTAGGAAAAAGTTCTTCACTGTGAGGGTGGTGAGGCACTGGAACAGGTTGCCCAGAGAGGTTATGGCTGCCCCATCCCTGGAATTGTTCAAGGCCAGGTTGGATGGGGCTTTGAGCAACCTGGTCTAGTGGAAGGTGTCCCTGCCCATGGCAGGGGGTTGGAACTAGATGACCTTTAAAGGTACCTTCGAACCCAAATCATTTTATGATTCTATGAAACTTCATCTAAGGCCTTTGTGAACTTTTTATTAGCTGAGAACTCCTTGTGTTGTGCTGCCCTATTGACTGGATCTGCCCTATAACTTATGAACACAAGGGACAACAATGATTGAACACTGTTCATTTAACATTATTGGCAGCTACCTTAATTCACCGGAATATTATATCCTACTGCTTAGCAGGCATTTGTACAGTGCTGTATATTTAAAAGACCTTCAGATTATAATTTCAACAATAAAGTGCACAACTGGGGAGCGGGGCATGAAATGATTGGCAACCAGAGTAAGATTCAAGTGTTTGTTGGTTTGTTTGTTTTTTATTAAAATATTCAAGGTCAGAACAATTTTATTTTTTCAAAGAATAACAGAGTATCTCAAGACTTTACGTTTTATAGGGAAGAAGATGTAGAAGATGAAGGGCAGGTAATTTCAAACACAGAACCTGGCAAGACTGTTGCAAATGATACTGTAATGTATGATGTAAATGATAGGAAGTGGAAACATTTTGAAGAGTTATTGATTTTAATTCTCAAGCTCATCACTTTATTAAAACTAAGATACAAAGGATTTTCTTGAACACGGTGTATGTACTTTTCCTGAAAATCTGAAACATTATACGTAGCTTTCCAATGATGAAATTAGATAACTGTGCTTTTCTTGACATCTCCTGTCTATACAGAAATAAACAAACGGTCTACTCATTTTCTCTTAAGAATATGAAGAGTAGGCAAAAAGTTCTGTGACTAAGGATTTCTAAAAATATAATAGTAAAATGCTATTAAAGTTTGGGTAAATATCTCAAAAAGCTTTATCTACCGTAAAGTTGTGACTCTATTCTTTGTCTTTGGTCTACTGTCACTTCTTCTTCAAGTTGTCATTAATTACCTTCATAACTATTCCTTCCACTGTTTTTACAGCCAATTTAAAATTTCAGTTCATAAATTTGAGACAGATGATTGCCCCTAATTTCAGTTCTGTGTTCTCAGAGGTTTTTCAGATGAACTCACAGAAAAGAAACATACCTCACAAACATTGCACAATTTTGGAATAAGAATCACTTTAAGACAATCTTATTTTTTCTCATTCTTCCTCTTTTTTTTTGTTTTCCCTTTCACTATTTGTAAACTCACTGATACCTAGAAAAATGAAGGAACCTGCATAATCAAAGCAAAATGAGCACTGCACCTGCATATAGAACTTCAGGACACTTATTTTTGTTAGATAGAGAATAAATACTGGGAATCAAAGCACTCTGCATTAATAGACCTTGTGTCATTCAACTGCATTGAACAGCAGACAAGAGCTCTAGAATCCGAGTTTCCATGTGAAACACTATATTAGATTTAAATTTGAAAAGTTTACTAGCGGAACTGGTGCAAAGAGTGCGTGGAGGCAAATTTGTCTTTCCCACACTATATCCTTCTATCTGTCTATCCTTCACCCCGGGATCCATCTCTGAGAAACCTTGAGGGTGTAGTAAAAATGATGGGGCAGATTGAAAGCACAGTACGAAATAAATTGATGTATGGTTCCACACTAAAATGCCGAAATGTTATAGGAGCCAAAGAGGCTGTTAAGACAGAGAAAGCAAAGCAAGATGAAAAAAAGAAGACAAAGGATTTATATAAAAGTGAATGTAACCAAAAATCCCCCAAACTTAAAGGCTGATTACTAGGTAGTTCCTTTAAACAAAAAAGGAATAAACTGGAGAAAAGGATCATACTTTAAAGAAATGATTGAGAGGACAGAAGAGGAGGACACTTACTTTAGATGATTGCAACAGGAAAATAAAATGAGAGAAGTTAATGGAATAAAAGTAATTCATTAATTTGTGGAGTATACAATTCCAGGCAGTTAGTGAAAAGAGATCAGGACTTGTAAACCGGAGGGAGAAAGTAATACATACAGAAGTCTGTAGGAAGGACAGATCACAGTGGGGTTTAATTACTTTGATATTGATTAGATAACTGGTTACATAAATATTTTGGAGGGACTATGTGTTTCTAAACAGGAAAGATGTATTAGTAATCAATATACTGTGGAAAAAGTAGAAATTATTGCTTGATTCTTCATGGATGTTAAGGGTCTATGATACTCACCTGATGCAGTGAGATGTGGAAAGGCAGAATGCCTTTGAAATTCATGTGTGTGTATGACACTTGAAAAACAGCCATAGGGAAGTTCCAGCTGAATGGTTTGTAAAATAAGGAGGGGAACGTAAGTACACTTGTAGATCAAGATAGAAAACAGGGATAAAAACAACTTAATGTTTTTGTAATACACTTGCATCATTGGTTTGTATTGTCCATTCCTTGGACATAGTAGTATTTATTACTGAATGTGTGTATTACTGTACACTATATGTATAAATAACATGCATAATTTAACCTGTATTTAGCTTGGACATCTTCTGCTCCCTTTTCAAACCCCCAAAAGAACTGTGTGCCTAATAACTTCTCTAATTATTCCAAAGCTACTCACTGGCCTAATAAAAGAATTTTGCTCTTTTTCTAGATTATTTGTTTATCTGTTTACATATTGTGTATATATATATATATATGTAATTATTTTGATTTCTTACTAGCTTTTTCTGGATTCACTATCATAATTTTCCTAAGTGATATTCCTTGTTACAAACCCACTTGTTGGATTCTCCAGAAATTCCAACAGGAATATAGTTAGGGACAATTCCTCTTCCTCACATCACAAAGTAGATGTTACTATCAGGTGGTTTCACTCTCCCAGTTGGAACCTAATTCAAACTTCTGACATGGAGCTGGAAGGAGTTCCCTAAATCCTTTCTTACAAGTTTCCTAAAGCAGCCATTTATTTCAGTAAAATACCTTTAGAAGTGTGTCATGTAACAGGAATTTTTATTTTAAATATATGATGCTTTAGAAACAATTAAGACACTACTAATAATAGGCAAACTTGCAGTTTGATTCCTTTCAATGAGATTAAATGTGAATTATGTAAAATAAAATTTTAAAAGGCAGTGAAATGAATCAATCCTTACATTTTAATCGACATTAGAAAGGATATTCATTAGTGTATTTTTAAGAAAATAGTATGAAATCTTATGTGCTACTTAGGAGATTATAGACAGCAGCATAAAGATCTGGATTGGAGAGAGTTATAACAGGTGATTTTGGGGGGGTGAAAGTTTACTTATTAAGTGCTGATAGCTGATGCTCAGAGTGATAGATATGAAGATGGGAACAAATTATTTCTGGAGTATAATAATTGTCCTCTCATCAGAATAAATTTTTTTTCTGTGGTATCCCTTGAGGCTCAGAAATGTCTGTCTTCTTGAGCTTCAAGTTATGTTCTTTATCTGACTTTAAGCAATGGTTCTTTAAGCTTGTCCCAAATCAAGTGGAGTGGATCTCCCTTTTAGACTTGAATGTCTTCTATTCCAAGTTAGTGTCCTGATACACAGGTTATACAGGCAACTGACATTACTCTTTAACCGGAAACCATCAGGGACAAAAACTTTCCTAAAGCCAGCACAACTCTCTGAATTGTTTTTTGTTAAGTGAAATTACCTTGTTCTTGTCCTAATGCAATCTTCAGTGTCACTAGATCTATCCGCACCCTGGCAAACTTCTAAGTGGCATGGTACCTTCTATCTGGCAGGAGGCTACTTTGCTTACAACTTTCTGCACACATTCTGGAAACATTTTCGCTTGTTTCTGCAATGTAGCCACCGCTCAAGCAAATTAAGTTGCTGTTAAAAGTATGAAGTTTGAGAATAATTTTTCTATCAAGTAGTTTACTTTGCCCAAGGTTAGCACAATTAAATGTGGGTTGCAACAAAACACATCAACAAAACCTTGCTCTAGCTCTCTTTTGTTAGCCTTCAGCATTTTACATTTAAAACAGCAACTCAAATTAGTACCAGCTGAACCACTGAATGTTTTCCATTTTATGTGGTTATTCTGAAATTGAACAACAGGGATGGGAGTGTGGGTTTGGGAACACTCAAACAACAGAATTGTTTATTCCTTTGCTGAGTTCAGAACAATACCTTGGAGAAGTTCTTGGCAATATCAGTGGGTTTTTCCCTCTCTGTGTGAAAGATGGTGAACTATCTAACACAAGTAGTCAGGGAAGTCCAATTTTTTTGGTGTGGTGGGACAGATGCTAGTTTTGGATGACCTCCAATGGACCACTCTCTGGAGTCACATAAGTAATTCTTGAAACTGACAATGACAGCAGTAAGCCACAGTATATCAATTAACTTTTGAGGAGTTGCTCAAGAAAATCCTTCATACAAAATGTTCTTTTGGTTATTAACTGAAAGGATAATTTTTCTGTGTTTAATTAGGTCAAATACATGTATTACTGAGGAATACTGCAAAGTATTCATTTATTTTCCTTTCTAATTGTAATTATAGCAGGTACAGAAGCTTATAATAAAAATATTCACCTGATAAATGCTTTGTTTTCCCTTTCTCTGCTTTCGGTTCATATAATTATAGGAAAACAGTAGAAACATCAAACGACCTGGGTCAGATTCTCATCTTCAGCAAAAATCTCATAGCTCCAGTGAAATCAATAGACTTATGTGAGTTTACTCTGAGAATCCAGTATTAAAAACTATCTTCAAAATCAGATTTTTTTTTTTCCTTTAAAAGAAAAAATTATGGTGAAATATAGAGTTCTTTCCTTCTGAATTTTCCTTCATGCAGGATTTTAGGCCATTTTGAGTTTCTTCCTTTGGAACAAAGCCATATTGCAAAACCCTTCATGAAACTCAATAATTTTGGGTTTCAAGTTTTGATTCTTCTCACTTACTCACACCTTAGAGTAAGTCTAGTAAATTTAATTTTGACTCATGTTTTGGATCAAAACCAAGCTCCAGCTCTTAGTGAGGAACATATTGGCAGGCCTGTATTATGAAACAGAAGTGCTCTGTGATGTTGCTTGCTATTTTTAATGTGTCACAGCTGTGGTCTCCTGTTTGGCCCTCATCTCCCCCTCAGTTCTCACACCTGTGCTGGGTACTCAGGGTAAAAAAAAACTTATGGAGTCTTGCTTTCCTCTTGATGTGGGATCAGAACTGCAAGGTGCCTTCTAGGCTCTGCGATCATTGTGTATGCGCTTACCGGGTGAGAAGTTGCAGCAGCCTAAATATTAGGTTAAAGCCATTAGTAAAATTAGTCTGATTAGGCCAGGCATACAGCAGGTGATTTTATCTCCCCACAGTGTTCCAGAAGAACTGAATCAAATCTCCAGGGCCTAATTCTTATTTGCACAAAGGCCATATTGCATGTCAGGAACACCAGTTTTATCTGCCTAATTTAAAAAAAAAAAATAATGATTACTTGATTTTTTCAGATAAAAGGTATTTTACATTCTTTTTTATGTTTTGAGGAGTCCTCTCTAATTCTTTTACCTTCATTTTGCTTTGGCTCTTTTCTCTCAGCAATAATGTCTGCCTCAAAATGCAGGGTTGTCTGCTATGTATCTGGGGTCATGCTGGGGAGATGGTATAGTCCAGTCAGCCTGCTTTCTCCTTTGGAAGAGCTTTCCTTCTTAAAATTTGAATGCAGAAGACCTGTAACACAAAAACAGTTCTGAAAGATTATTTTTCTTTGGTGTTTTAATGATCATGCCATTTTCCATTGCTTTTCTTAGTTCAATACTTTGCTGAAATATTTATTGATATTGGGGATAGTTTCGGTGTAACACATTGTCAAACTTGTTCTGATTAATTTAAGATTTTGCTTAAGTTTCTCCTAGTGCAATCTCCTAGATTTGTTTTTGCTTCTTCACTTGTGTTACCTTTCGTTTATTAATGGATTTTTTTTGCAATGTTTTGGGAAAGTTCATGTTTTCTGCTTCTTGTTTCTTTTCCATATATTTCCATATATCTTTGTTTCTCTGACAAGAAGGCAACTCTATATTTGTTAAGGCATTTGTTGATTCTGTTGCTAAGACTGGACTTTGACATTTTAATGTTACTTTCTTCTAGTAGATCTCTTTCTAGTAGCAGCTGAACAATCTCCTATATTTTCATTTTAAATTGTTGATTTTTTTAATGTTGTGCATGCCAATTCTGCTGCTATTTTTCTTGGTCTTTTTTTTTTTTTTTTTAATGTGAGTGTTAACATTTGGGTATATATATTTTGATAATGTCTAACACCAGTTTCCTCATTCCTTGAAAAGTTGCTGTAAACATACTTCTAATACATGTAGAGTCTGTCTGGTTTTAGGGAATATCTTTCAAAGAATTTTGATTTACTTTTGGGAATAGACCATGTTGGAAGTATGCCACAGTGCAGCAAAGCATAGTGTCATGCTTACATGAGACAGATGCAAAATTATTTATAGGGAAATCACACAGTAGAAACTGTTCAGTACCACACAGCTCTGTAAATCACTAACTGCAAGTTACTCTAAATGACACTGAAATAGTGAAGAAGTTAAAAATGTGACATAGTTTATGTAGATCTTTCAAGTGCATATAATGTATTAGGTACACTATAAAATTTCTCTTGTGATCTCTTTATTTTAGCCATGAGTTTTGCTTCATTGTCAATAAAGAAGAAGAAATTTTATTATATAAGAATGTAAAATGAAATGCTGGTATGGAAACAGACTTTTTCACTTGTTGATTGTTTTGTAGAGAAGTGTAGGAGATCTAGAAAATAAGAATTAACATGCGCTTACAGGTATATGTGCAACCTCTTAAAGGGTGAACTACTGTAATTGTTACAGAGTTACTTCTTAACTGCTCACTGATCCTAGTAGTTAATTCCTCAGAGATGAGGTCTTGTGGTTCTGGTTCCTGACAAATTATTTGGAATGATACCGTCCTAAGGTGTGGGCTGGGACTTTTGGTTTGAGAGGGGAACTTTAGTTAGGTCCATCTGTACAATAGAATAATTTAGGTTGGAAAGGACACCTGGAGGTCTCTAGTCTAGCCCTTGCTGAAAGCAGGTCAGACTAGATCAGGTTCATCAAGGCCTTGTTTAGTGGAGTTTTGAGTATCTCCAAGGATGGAGTGTCTACCACCTGACTGGACTCCTGTTCCAGTGTTTGAACACTCTAATGGTTAACTTTTTTTTTTTCCCCCTAATCTGTAGCAAGAATTTTGCTTGTATGTATTTATGTAGATATGCAATATGATATATATCTCTAGATCTATAGGTATCTGCAGTACTACAATGTGCATACATACGCATTCCGGGTACCACAGCCCTTTGTTATCAGAAGGTGGCTGAGACTCTCTGTAGATCCCCTCACTTTTTGGAGCAACCTGAGGAAGTTTGCTCCATAATAGGTTGAACACAGAGTTAATACTCCAAGTTTGTCACCAAGCTCCTCAAGAAAAGTTAAAATTTAGAGGCATCTGCAGTGCTATTGGGAAAATGCCATAGCAGCTAGCACTGTGCCAGAGACTCTGTGTATGATTAGAAGTTATATTATTGTTTCATGACACTCATCAGTTTGGATAAAGTAAAAAAGAATATTCAGTTTTGGCTAGAAATGGGCAGGGCTTTCTAAATCATTAGCTTTAAAACACCTGTCTGTTCTTCACTGAATGTAGAGAAAGGCTTTCATTAGCTTCATGGTATATTGTATTGGGTCTGGCTGAGACGGAGTTAATTCTCCCCATAGCAGCCCTCGTAGTGCTGTGCTCTGCATCAGTAGCTAGAAAGGTGTTGATAACACACCAGTGTTCTGGCTACTGCTGAGCAGTGCTGGCACAGCATCAAGGCTGGCTCTCCAACATTTTTGCCCCCCCCTCAATGGCAGGCTGGGGCAGGGCAAGATCTTGGGAGGGGACATAACCAGGACAGCTGACCTAAACTAACCAAACAGATATTCCATACCATATGATGTCAGCTCAGATATAAAACCTAAGTAAAGGGAGACGGAAGGGGGACATTTTGGTCTTCCGGAGCGACCACCACGCGTACTGAAGCCCTGCTTCCCAGGAAGTGGCCAGACATCGCCTGCTGATGGGAAGTAGAGAATAACATCATTTGTTTTTCTTTGCTTTCACGCGCGACGTTTGCTTTCGCTTTATTAAACTGTCCTTATCTTGACCCACGAGCCTTTTGTTATATTTTCTCCCCCCTGAACAGCTGAGGAGGGGGAGTGATAGAGCGTCTTTGGTGGGCATCTGGCGGCCAGCCAGGGTCAACCCACCACATATATGTACCTTGGCGAGAAAAGCCAAAGAAGCTTTTGTTTATCAGAAAACCCAAATATTCCATTCCCTTGCTGAGCTCTGTGAATCCTGGATCTGAATAATCCTTCAAACACAGACACTTTCAGAAGGTCTTACATATCTATAAGGAGTTTTCTTCACCTTCTAAAAGTCCATCCCCCCACCTGACCACACCTGTCTTATAAATCAAAACAAGAAGAGTCTACTGACCAGCACTTCTCTTGCTATACACCTTCATTAATGTCTTCTGCCAAGTTTAAGCATCATTTATGATTTGAAATATACACTCTGTACCATATTTGTAGGATCTGGGGGCAATATTAACATTAATGGATGCTCCACTTTGTCAGTCACCAAAAGACCTTAGGATTACATGCGCTAATAATCTTTGCACAGTGGATTTTGACAAATTATCCAGCTGTGAAGCCTCTTTCTTCAGAAATTACGTATGTAATAGATGATTTACAGGTCACCTTTTTTCTTGCTCTGTATTTTTCTGCTTGCTTCAACAATTCAGTATAATCAATTGAGTCAACTATTCATGGAAATAGACAGAGTAGAAAATACTTAAAAACATAACTCCTGCTATCTCCAGATATATCTCATTACATAGTGAATGGTTTCTATCGGTACATATTAATCAATAGAGAATGTAAATCCAAATGGGGGTTACTCAAAATTTATACAAGTTTGCTGAAGTCTGCCTTATCCATGTAGTATTAAAAAAAAAAAACCAACAAACCCACAAGAGACTAGGATTCAGCTTCTTTCTGGCAATCATAGCTCTATTTTGAAGGGGAGGCACTTTTTTTCCATTTAAAGAGTTATACATTTGTGGAGATCCAGTTGTTGAAAATCTGGCCCAATATTAAGTGAACAGGGAGTGACAACACAAGCTTTTCTTCCAGTGATGAGTTATATGTGAACAGGGTGTACTTAAAACTTTATACAGTTAAAACTATAGTTTCAAATTGTCCTGGTTTTGGCTGGGATAGAGTCAATTTTCTTCCTAGTAGCTGGTATAGTGTTATGTTTTGGATTCAGTATGAGAAGAATGCTGATAACACACTGATGTTTTCAGTTGTTGCTAAGTAGTGTTTATACCAAGTCAATGATTTTTCGGCTTCTCATGCCCAGCCAGCAAGAAGGCTGGAGGGGCACAAGGAGTTGGGAGGGGACACAGCCAGGACAGCTGACCCAAACTGGCCAAAGGGATATTCCAGACCATGTGTCGTCATGCCCAGTATATAAACTGGGGGGGGAAAGCTGGCCGGGGCCACTGCTGAGGAACTGGCTGGGCATTGGTCGGCGAGTGGTGAGCAATTACGTTGTGCATCACTTGTTTTGTATATTCTAATTCTTTTATTATTATTATTATTAACATTATTATTATTTTCTTCCTTTTCTGTCCTATTAAACTGTGTTTATGTCAACCCACGAGTTTTTTTTTCTCTCCCAATTCTCTCCCCCATCCCACTGGGTGGGGGGAGTGAGTGAGTGGCTGTGTGGTGCTTAGTTGCTTGGCTGGGGTTAAACCACAACACAGATTATTATGTTTTCCACTGCAGACCTGATATGGGAACTGTGAGGAACAGTGTAATGATTCCTAGACTTGTAAAAACCAAGTGAGAGAGAAAAGTCTGGGAATCTGCATTAAAAAAATCTGATGTGGAAATGGGTACTTCATCACTTATGTAATTTAATATAGGTCTAGCAGAAGTTTTGGAATTACTGGTAAGATGATTTAATCATCCTAGTGTTCATGAAGCTCATTAGCTTTGTTTATTCCTGCTGCATAAAGAAGTCCAAAAGCTTTTGGATGAGATTTTTTTTTTTTTTTAAATGAGCTGCATTTTCAGTTAGAGGTCTGAAGGTGCTGTGGTCCTCCTTTCTTCCATGTTTTTTCTCCAGTTCCATCAGAATCACAGCCACATCCACCTCCTCTAGCTACAATTTTTAAGTGACCCTTCTTCAGTCTCTGATCTCTTCAGTTCCACTTCCAAAACTCAGGTTAGATCTATCACTTTTATTAAATCTCAGTATTTCCAAGTTGCTATTCTGTCACTTCTGCCTTCTTGGAAATTTGCTGCAGGACCTGTGCATTTTCATATAATGCCATGACAGTGATCTCTCCGAAAGATCATCTGTTGGTGACTACAGTGACAAAAAACCACACAGTCAACAGAGAGTGAGCTCTGGAGAGAAAAAAGAAAACAAGACACAGTAACTATCTCCCTGTATTTGTCACCCTGTCTCCTACTGCCCCTTTTTTTCTCTTCTAGGACTTTTACCTGCCCTTTTTTGTTCTATATTCACCATTTTCTTTCTTTTCTTTTCTGTAACTTTTTTTTCCACTGTCTTTTTTCAACAGATGTGCATTTTTTTTACATTATTACTTTTCTCTGACTTGTCCCTGCTCACCCTTACTTTCCATAGTTTTTGCCTCACCTCCTCTTTCCCCTATTCTTTCATCCATTCTTCTTCCTCAGCCTTCCATTAAGGCTACTCTCTGTTTCTGCGAGAAAGAGAACTTCTGTCTCTTTAGACTGAGTAATTGCTCTTGCTCTTTCCTTTCTGGAGTAATCTCAATTCTCCTTTTCTTCCCCTCTAATTTTAATCAGGTGGTAGTTTTACCATTGTAGCCCAAGGGAGCTGTTCCTCTCCCTTTTTGAGGGACAGGGCACCAGATGTGTATTCAGAGAAAGGGATGAGTGGAAATCATGTGAGAAGCAGGCAGTGACCTGCCATTTAGTAACTGTCTTGCTCATGTAAAGACTGGATTATATGAAAAAGGCAGCAAGTTGTCCATTTCCTTTTTATGCACTTTGAAAAGTGATACTTAACTATTTCCTCTAGGTGTTTAGAGACACTGCTCTTAGCACCAAGATAAGCAGCAGAGTGAACTGTGCTTACATATATTTTAATCTCCTTCTGACCACCTCCAGTGTTCCTAAGTTTAGGGGGGGGAAGGGTACAAGGGTTAAAAGCTCTAGCACATGCCATTAAGTGCAGCACATTTTGTGTTATTGGACAGGCAGAGGCTGCATTGCTCTGTACATTTTTCAGTTTGTGCCTTTATCCCCCTCTGCCTTTGTCGTCCTCTGAGCAGGATCGCAATGTAGTGGTTAAAAATACTTTTGGGCTGCCTGTGTCCGTAACTTAGTAACATTTCATTTACATCATTGTTGGCAGCTGAAGATGTCTAAATACTAATCCTGTTACTGTTGATATGCCTGTTTATGGATGTTGCATGAACTTCGAGGGTCCCTTAGCAGGAATGGGCATTTCTGCAAACCTAATATGAGAATTATTTAACGTGTCATCTCATAAGAATGGAGCAGGATTCAATTAGTCCTGCATTACGTCTGTGGAGGCAGCATATACGCTGGCAGTACCTCACTTTGTGGCCTAAGATCAGAGTTAATTCCCAGTGGAAAATACTTTTTTTGTTAGGCAAATGTTAAGTGGCTATCAATTTTGCAACATTAGATTCTGTAAACTGTATTGCAAAGGCCAGTGATAATTCTGGCAAAAGAGGAAATGTCAGTTTAAATCCAGTTTTGCCTTTCCTGACCCCAAAGGCAACTAGCAGGTAAATAGTTAGTAAAAAGCACTTGCTGCCAAAGTATAAGGTATGGTCTTCAGATATCTTTTTATTTTGGCATGTCCTGACATACATCCCTGCACCAGTCTATATCCCCTTATATCGCTCAGCAGGCATATTGATTCTACCCATTCAATTTAAGAGAATTATACACTTTCTCTTGACCTCTGACACAGAATGTTCACAAAAATCTAGTATTCCAAGAGGACATGTGACATAATGGCCTTGCTTATATGAGTTGTGTCTAAGTTAGTAATGGATTAATGATGCTTGCATGTGAAATATTTTGGTTGCTTCTATTTTTTATTCCATTTTTTTATTTTTGAAGAAAAATCTTTTATGGATTCATACAAAACTATACTTCATTTTTCAGGGCATTCAACACTTTTTTTTTTTTATTTATAACACAGTGCTGAGATTCTGTAAAAGGCAATTACAGGATAATAGAAATATTTTCTCCTAGTGCTTACATACAAACTAACTGTGCTGTGGAACCTGAGTATTTCTTTTGCTTATAAAATTCCATAAATGTAAGATGCTATAAACATAAAATTTATATTTATTTCTATGATTCTCTCTATGTGTGGTATGTAATCCCTTTCAAAAAGCCTGCTAAATCTTAGTAGTATCCACAGATGCCTCAGGTAACTGCTGTAGTCAACCATCTCTAAGGCAACAGATACATCTTGAGGAATCCATATGAATCCTGGATTGTTTTGTTCACCTGATACATCTGAAATGAAACAGTCAGAACCCATATATATATATATAAATAAAACAATGTCAGGAATTACTAAACATTCAAACCGGAATTTTCTGTACGAGTTCCCATAGAGTAGAGGACATTAGGTAACAGAGGTGAATGGAGATGGTAATAGCCAACAGCCATAGTTTCCGGAGCATGTTCCTAACAAGATATTTTTTAAATACTCCCTGATAAAAGGTAACAGTAATCTAGCTGTAATGACCCCAAATCTCCTGCAAGATTGTCAGCACCCAAGAGGACCTACATCAGAGGATTCAATGTATCCCAGAGCAGCCCAACAGCACCAAGCAGAACTGATATGCAAGTAGAAATAACTTCATGTTTGTCCTTTCTCAACATAACTTTACCATCACCAACATGGGCTGAATTGATTCATGTTTTTCTGTTGTTAAAGTTGTGTGGTAAACAAGCACACAATAGAGTACCTTTCATGGATTTTGCTGTATAAAGCCAAAACCAAGTAAAAGCAGTCATATTTATTTTTTCTGTTTAATACCATTGAATATAACTAATGTGAAATCCTTATTACCTTGATTTGTTTAATTGTGTTTTAGAAAAATAGATATTTATTTCTGTTAAGCTACATCATTTGAACTCTGTTTTTTAAAAAAATTACATAAAAATTGGAATCCAGCTACAGGGCATAGAAAAAGGTTGTGCAAAGAGAAGGGGTTTTATTTTTTTTATTGAGAAGCAAGATTGTTGTATTTACAGTTGACTTACTGCAAATATTTAGTTTTGTAAAATGCATCTTTGAATTGCAGTGCATATAGGTGGACTCTCCCATCTCATTAGTATTCTGGGTGGTTGGGATGTGCCACCTAAATACAGCCATCCTATGGGAGCTTCCTGTAGTCATAGCAACTGGATTGCAGTTTCAAATAACTGTATAGTGGAGGTCTCGTATAGCTGAAACACAAAGTGCTCAGTAGACGGTTGGCTTGCTAATTAGTGAATGTGTTTCTTAAAAACAAACAGTAAAAATCATTCACTAAATAGACTAAGAAAACTCTGTGATGATTTTCAGTCAGTTTTACACGACTGGTGAATTGCTGGTAGTTTTAAGAGTTGTAAGTCTTGCTTCCTGTTCTGCCTACCAAACACTCAGCATTAGAGCCAACCCTGTTGGGTAGCTACAGCTATGGATAGAATCACCAATAGCTCCACTACATCGTGAGAACACTGTAAATGAGAGATACAGTGCTGCAATATTAGGTGTGACAGTCTCTCAAGCCTCTGATGGTTGACTGGAAGCTCATTGAAATCACTGCAAATCTCAAAAAGTCATCTCAATGTGATCTGGGTCAGGCTTAAAGTACAGAAGAATGATGAGAGATAGTAAAGGCAGGAAAGAGATTTCCTTATAACATTCAGTAAGATTTGAGTACCTAATTCCTTTGAATTTATCTGGAAGTCCTAACCGAAATGCAGTTCCTTTTCTCAAACACTGTTTATGATGAAGACCAAAATTAAATCATAAATAAATCACTGGAATTAATTATATGCGGTTTTCACTCTGAACTGGATCTCAACACAAATGCTCATCAAAAGGGAAGAATGAAATAGGCATCATGAAGAAGACAATGTGATTATGGCCTACCAAAGAGTGACGGATGAAGAATTAGAAGTATCACAAAAAATCTTCGCCCTCTAGTGAAAAATAGATTATGATATCAGTGAGAGTTCGTATGTATCAGAAATCTGTACTGACTCAGAAGACAAAACCATAAAAATCATTGGTGATACATGGAATGATGTGAACAAAATATTCTGGATGCTGGAAAATGTCCCAAGTAATAATGACAAATATGTCAAATAGAGAAAGTATGTTTAAAAAAGGAAGGATAACTATTAGCTAAGTCAGCAGTGACAAATGCACAATTGGTTAAGAATTAAAGGAAAATATGCAAAATACGTTAAATCCAAGGATATTTATTTTGATATGAAAATTTTACATATTCTGAAGAATGTGACCAAGAACATTCACAAGTTGAATATTTTGTTTTTCAGGGCCAAATGTCCAATTTGTCATCCAAATCACTTAAAAAGTTGTATAGCGAGATAGTATTATATGTATGTTTTATACGTATAGTAGTTGTGGCTCTGCATCTGATAGAGGCTTACCCTTTAATCTATTAGAGCTGTTGTCAATTTTCTTGAGCCCAGTTATTCAGAAACTATAGTCTGCAGAAAGGATTGAAATATGAACTGCAGAGTTGAAAACACACTTACTATTTTCTATTCCCTCTCCCAAAAGACAACAAATGTATTTACCTTAAATATTTGCAAGATATTTAAATAAGAGTATTAAAGTTATTCTAAAGAACTCAACCTTCCACACAAAAGAATTTGTACTGACCTCCTTAAGGTTCTGCTCAACAAAAAGGAAACCAAATTTATATCAGTCAGGTTTAAATCACAGAAGAATAATTAAAACAAGCAAAGGAATCTGAGAACTTTCTTCTTTTTGTTGACATAGTGTGACTGCCTGTTTGGGGACACTTGTGCAAGTTCCAAAACATTATGTGCCAAAAGGTTTGTCATTGACTGAGGGATTTAGCAAGAGCATTCAAATGGGCCACAGTCTCCCCCAGACCAGCTCAAAATGATTCAGAGCAATTGTGTGGTTTCGCAGCCCATTTTCTCCCAATGTCTCCTAGCAAACCAGGCAGGGACTGCATTTATTTCTGATTTAGCCTTCTGGTTTAGCTCATCTTCTGTCTTTCTCCTACGGCTTAAAGCTGACTTAGTAAGGGCTATGGAAGTCTTACCCCAGATTTCGTTTGGAGTAGTATCATGTTACTAATTCTAAACCTTACTTGCCATAATAAATTATGTTGTAATTTTAAAAGCATCTTTATTTTCAATAAAGCAAAATACAATTGGTTTTCAAATAAATTGCACTAATTACCTTTTCTCTTTTCTTTTTTTCTTTCCTTTTTTTTTTTTTTTTTTTTTAATAAGGTGCTGAGAAACCTGAATTGTCATTGCTAAAGGCTGGTAAGTGATTTATTTCATTAAAATCTAAGGCATTCACATTTTTAGTGAAACCACAGTAAAATGCAGGTCAGTTAAGTTGAAATCACATTTTTATTTAAGTTTGATTAGATAAAGGAGAGAATATTGTAAATAGTTTGGGTTGGAGTTTTATTTCTGAAGGCAGATGCATTATGTTGTTTTCAATATGGTTATTTCAGTGCATGAGACAGATGTTGTGTAGGCACAGAAAGCTACACTAGCTGTTCTGACGCCTGCATAATTATTCTTCAAGAATACATTATAGTTCTTTTAAAATTATTTTCATATACATGCAAGAATCTGCAGAACTTGCCCTGTCCTTCAGGTTCATAAGATGAATCTTCTTTCAAAGTAAATCTTCTTGCTTGTCTTTCTAATTTTTAGGCAGAAAAAGTCTCCCTTTCTCATGCAATCCGTAATGAATGAGCTGCTTTTAAGCAAGTTCTGTCTCACAGCTTTTGGGGTTTTCATATGTAGTAGATGTCTGAGACTTTCGAACACAGTTGCTTTCAAGCCAGCAAGCAGCAGAATTCCAGATCTGAAATTGAATCTAGTAAATACTGTACTGAAGCTTAACAGGCACTTAAAAACACTAGTAATCATGATTGTTCGTATGGCTAGTGTGTGAAAAGGTAATCTCTAAAAACAACTTCTTCTGGATATGGATACCCAAGGCATCCATAAAAATGATCTGGAGGCCTTGAGCCAGTAAAGCTTTGAATATATGCTTAAGTATACCCCAGCGACTTTAATTGCTTCCTCCAGCCTCAAGTGAAGCACATCTTTTGCATTTATCCTAAGAAAATTTTACAGTGCTTAGTTTTATATAATGATTGATCGGTATAGGCTTTACTACTTCATGCTCCACCTCCTCATTGGTGTAAGCAACCATATGACTACTCCATCCTTCACGCTGATCTCCACAGTAGATGATTAGTTAAACAAACTTGCTTTGTGTGAGTTTCATCTGTCTAATTTATGCATTAAGGTTGTTTCTGAGGAAAGAAACTAAATGAAGGCAGACACTGATGATAGGGTTGTCATCAGCCAGATGCCTTGGAATTAAATCCAAATTATCGGTATTGCTAGATCCCAGCTATCACTCACTGAAACTCTCATTGACTACTGCTCAAGTAGGACATGTGCTTACATGCTAATCATACTTTTCCCACAAGGTATGTCCTGGCAATGCCATTTTAAGTTTTTGTCATAATCAGAACTTACGTCTCATAGTGCCTGTCTTCAAGATAATAATTAAGTATGTTTATTACATATATTCTGTGTAATATAATGTTATTTTTATTAGACAAAAATTTCTTATTATCTGCATGTAAATCAGCAAATGTAAAAAAACCCTTGAGTACAAGAATGTCTTGGTCTTATAAATTGTTACATGAAACACTGAAAGTATAAGCACATAAATAAAGACAATATAGCGCGCTGTCCTGTGTTTTAAGAATATTATGCCTGTTATTTCATTATTGTAGCTATCATGTTAAGACAACAGAATATTGACTCTGCATTTGGAAGTCCTGTATGTCTTATAATATTTTAAGAAATGAGGGTCATATTCCCTTAATTTCCAATAGAAATCATTAAAACCACTACAAAATAATGCTTTGAATTCTCAATAAGATTCTTCTTTCTGCTTTTCCTTCACGATTATGCTTGCTGTTGCATATTTTATTTTTTGTTTCTGAGGAGTCATAATCTAACCTGAATTCTGACATCCTTTCACTAACACAGAAATGTTTACTCTACATCTGTTATCTAATGAAATCTAGGACAAAATATGAAGAAAATTAATTATCCACTAATGTGAATTATCTGCAGCTAATTCAAATTACCTCCTTTCATCAGATCCCAGACCCTTTAAAGAACAAATATTAATTTTTCTAGACATCAGGTGTCTAGTGCAAAGGATTTTCTAATTAATTAGTCCTTTCTCTAATGTTTACATCTAAGATAATTAAAGAATAATGCCATAAAGAAATATCCATGAAGATGAAGGGTTTTCTAAAGCAGTATTTTTGCAGACAGTAACATAAAATGAAGAGTTTTCTGCCCACTTTTCCTTGAAAAGATGCACTTTTACTTGTATGTAAAGGAATTCACAACCATGAGATGTTAAAATGCTGATCATAGGTGTATCATTATAGCAAATGAAACCATCTTCTTTGTGTTAATGTTTTAAGATCTATTCAGATTCTTTTATTTATAATATTAAATACTATTGGAATACTATTTCTGTTGGAAACATGCTACTACTTGTCTGGGACAGGAAACATCATTAGCAATTTCAGTCTCTAGTGCTACCTCTCTTTGAAGGCCAGCGAGCAAAGGTGCAGTCCTACAGTCCCCGTCCTGCAAGCCTTGCTTGGCTTCTTTGCTTCTCCCTGGTTGCTCTGTGTACACGTACAGAAGATGACTGAGCAGCGGCAAGCTGGAATTAGGACACTGTAGCATATTTCCACAGGCAAGATGTGTATAGACATAAGGCCAGAGCCTGGAGAAAATTTGAGCCATTACAGTGCTGCGTAGCCCAATATTAATTGCCTAGGTGTCCACCACCAGAACAGGCAGAGTTTAGCAGTACTCAGGGTATGTTCACCTTATGTGGCAGTTGATTTCTGTGGAGTAAGCTGACAAATGTCAGCTACGTGATGAGCCATGGGGTTCCTTACAAAGTTACATATGGCCATTTCCACTGACTGTGTCCTCCTTATAGGTCATATCATAGTTTATGCCATTGATCGGGCAAAGCAGTGAATTGCATCAGTATTTTTGGAGGTAAAAATAGTATAAATAAGGAAAAATAAAATGTTTAAGAACCCAGAAATGTGAGAGAGTAACAAGAAGTATTCCTGCTTAGGGAAAATTTATTTTTAAAATAGTAATCTAAAAAATCATAATGAACTCTTATGACTGAAGCTAATGAAACCACCAAAATGTAATCACTGCCTAGGGAGGCAAAATTATGCTGTGCGAAATCAAACTAGGGTGTTTCTAATTGTCTTTGTGTTGTATGCCTGCATAAATTATATATTTTCTATATTATATGATTTACCATTACCAAAACTTTACATAAAAACACAGAACATATAATTTAAAAATCCCATCATATAGATGGTGGAAAAAGATAGCATATTGATTAAGATGCTGAGTTATATTGTAAAATAGCATTCTTTATGTAAAATAGCTGTAACTATTTACATTATATATAGACATATAATTTGTAAGATAAATCAGTAAGGAGTTACTTTGAAATAGTGCCTTAAGAAACAAGGTAGTATAAAAATAGTATTAGAAGTGTATAATTGAAGCTGCCTCATTTTTTTACGATCTTTTTCATTAAAATACAAAATATGAAAGCACGATCTTGCAGAATTTTAACAATATTTATAGCTCTACAGAAGAAAAAAATTATTACTTTGTTTAATATTTTCAAGGAAGATGGTTCTATGTCTCTGTTATAGATCATCCAGGGCTGATCAAACTGCAGAACCCTTTTTGAAAGACTCCTATTTGACTTTATGGATTAGATTGCCAAACAGAGAACCTCAAGATAAAATTAGAAGTTTGTTTTCATATTTGAATATGTCCAAATTCTTCTTCCAAAAAAACCTATTTTAAAGAATGAGTCAACTTTTCTCTGTATTTACTTGATGAGTTTCTCATCTAGAGTTACTGTAGAAAACTTCCATAGTATAGGATTCAGAGGCTTTTTGGTGGATGATGCGTCTGTGGTACCCATATTACCACTGATCTAGCAAGGCCACAAGCTATTCCTCCCGTCATTCTGTACAGAAACCTCCCTAGGCAGCAATTACATTTTGGTGGTTTCATTAGCTTCAGTCAATTTATATGCTGGGTTTGCCTTTCGTCATTGCTTCAGTATAATCTTATTCTTCTCCCTCTCTCTGCCTCCATATGCTTTTCTTCAACAAGCATGTTCATGGCATTCACTTTGCAGCAGTGAAGAGGAGCAGTACATTCTGTGTATTACAGCATTTGGACTCAGAAATTAATCTTCAGGATCTAGCCCAGACTTTGTAAGCCATTTCTGAAGAACAACAAGGCCTGTTCTATCCTTGCCTGAACACTGCAAACATTACATTATGTAGCTTGCAGTGCTGTCATTCCCAGAGAACTTGAAATAATGGAAGCCTCTAAGCTACTTCCATTCAAAGCCATGTACTCACTCCTACCTAAAGGGTGGAATGTCATTGCTAAGCATGCTCAGAATATGGTGATCAGGGAGAAATTTTACATCACATACATAATAGAGGAGGCTTGTCAAACTTGAAGTAATGAGGGGGTTTGGGTTTTGTTTCTTTTTTCCTTTTTGCTGCCTTGAGAACACAAAGTGAAATGGTAGTATTTTGAAGTTTGGATTGAAATCATGCTACTTGGAAAAAGACTGCATTAAACCTCAAAGGAGCTTCTGCCTTTAAACGCATTGCTGAACTTTGCAGTTTGGCAAAATATGCTCACTCACACACTTCAGTTAAAAAAGACAGCTAAAAATAGTTAATACAATCTGAATATGCATAGAATAACTTTAAGGTGTCAAGCTATCATCTCTATTGGATGAGACTGAAATGTAAGCTAAAAACATTAAAGGCCAGACTATGACGCCCTCATTAATTTTGCAAAGTAATCTAGGTAAGCAGTTTCTGAATTTGGGGATTCATCCCACATATGTGTAGCTGTATGAAAGTTAGTCTATTTTGTCCAAGAAAATTGGCTAGACTCTGTACATACCAACTGAGATTTTTGTCCCATCACAAGAGATAATGAGTACAGGAAGCTGCAAGTTTCATGCATAAAGTCAGGTGGGGAAAAATCACAGCCTAAATACTTTTTACTGTGGGTCAATTCATTAACTACAAGAATGTGCACAAAATTCGTATCAGTTCAAATGAAAAGTCTGTTGTGAAGTCTTTCAGGTGCAGAAATTGCTTGTAGGTAAACAAATGAGAGAACGGTCCAGATTCCCAGTGAGATGATAATTCATGAGCTAGGGCATCTGTAAGATGCAGATGATCAGCATGCAAGTCTGGGGCCTAAGTGCTTGTTAAATATTTATTTGTCTAGGTAAGAGCAGAAACTTGATGCCAGAACCCCTTTATTTTGTGTAAGTATCTTATCTGTTAAGTTAACAACTATTCTGGATGCCAGAATCGTGGAAAAAGAAATCTGGGAGACCCGCAAGGAAGAAGAAATTATAGCTGTGTAGTTCCTGACAAATGTTTGTATAACCTGTTTATAAAATCTTCCAGTGATAGCTATACCATGACTACCCCAGGCAATTAATTTCACTGTTCCTTCATTACTACCAGAATTTTTTCTCAATCTCTAAACTGATTTGTTAGTGTAGTTTAAGCCCATTACTCTTTTGCTTATCTACTGTAACTACCTAGTTAAAGCATTCCCTGTTCTTTCAGTATTTCCTTTGTTATGTTTCCTAAATCTCCGGTTATCTACCTCAGTTTTTCCCTGTCTTTGTAAAAGCGGAGTTGACACAGTTGACACAGTTGGCAGCTTCATTTGCTTCACTGAAGCAATAGTAGTCTTGCTGAAGCCTTGCCAACAGTGGCTAGAGGAGAACCATTATGACAAGGATTTTTCACATTATTTATTGTGTGTATGTATATGTGTATGCTTACACACTGTGGTTTTTATGTTTATATGTTTTATATATATGGGTTTATGTTATTTGTGTTTATTAAAACAGGCACAAATTTTTATAACATTTATTTTGTTATATGTTTGTAATGGCATGACATTACTGTCTCATGCTTCACTTGCGAACAAATTTAAGACTGTTTTTAAACTTTATCTATTTAGTTTCAGATTATTTTTCAGTTTGTCAAGATCACTGTGAAGTCTAGACCTCTCCTCCAATGTACATGGGGTCTTTCTTATTTTGGTGGAAACTGCATATCTAATAAATGTACTTTCTGTTCCTTTATCTAGGATAATAATGAAAATATTGAATAGAACCAGACCTACGAATAGACCTCTGTGTCTCCAGTGAGTATGTTTTACCATTTGATGGTAAATTATTATTAACTATTTCATACGTACAGTTATACCAAACATTTTTGAACCTATTCTTTATTACTTTTGTGACGACTGTGCTTCCCTGGTTCACCTATTAGAATATATTGTGTCAAAACCTCTACTAAAATTGAAACAGATGAGTTCTTCCTCCTCATCCAGGTGATCTGTTGCCTTGTCAGAGAAGAAAATTAGAAAATTAGTTTGATATGATTTCTCCTGGACCAATCCATGTTAGCTCTTAGGCATAACCATATTATTTTTCAGATGCCAAGTTATTTGTGATAGATTTGGGGCTGGGGGGAAATTCAATTAATTCACTTATACTTCCACAGCTGACTGGCTTATGTTTCTGGTATTCCCTTTTAATGATAAAACACTGCATTTTACCTGTTTGGGTTTTCAATTCCTCACAGGTATCTAATGAGCTTTAATATGTCTGAATTGTTGCAGCTAGTTCAGTAAATTCATCAGTCAGCATGAGTAGCGGAATTGTTTTAACCTGTTTTTCTTTATTCCAAGCTGAGATTTTACTCTTTTCTACAGTGTTAATTATTCTAACCCCCTGCTTGCAGTTAACATTTTAAAGCAAAAATATCATGCAGCATGTGAGCAGTCCTGGCATTCTGATAGCTTTCCTTCTCCATTCAGTACTAGACTGACACTTAACTTCTCTTATTGGTAACATTTGCAATGATTTCTTGTCTTTGATTTCTCTGAAGCTTCTTTCCATCTTACGCTTTGACCTTTCTAATTTTCTTTCTACATACTTTTCTGTATTTTTAGTACAATTGTCCTATTTCCACTTTCTCTATGCATCCTTCTTTTGCTTGACACTGGTGAGGAGCTTCTGATTTAGTTATTTTCAGCTTCTTTATTGGGATGGTTTGTGCTTATTCTTGCACCATTAATATTGTTTGTGGAACTGCCACTCTTTGTAATTCTTTTTTCCTGTTGTATGGGCTCTTACCTAGGGATTTGTTGAACCTATTGAATTCTGTTTTCTTAAAGTCTATTTGTTTCTATTCTGCTATCCAGCCTCCTTCCTTTCCTAAGTTTCATTAGCTCTTATCTTACCACGGTCATTGTCATCCAAACTGCATTTCACCATGATCTCAGTCAATTCCTCTCTATTGATTAAATATACAGCAGTCTTTGCACTGATTGCTTTTTTCTGCCTCCTGTACATCTATGTGCATCTGTAATATTTATCTTCACCATGACTTCAAGATTAATCCATTTGTACTGCATTCATTCCCTTTTTAAAGATTGTCTGGGTAGTGTAAATCTCCATTATTACCTTGTATTGTGCCTTGGATAATTGTGGTATTTGTTCGCAAAAGTTCTTTCCACTGCATTTTCATGGTTTAGTCATCTGCAATGGACACTTACATGTTTAACACCCAAGTTCAAGTTCCCAAACTTTCAGCAAGGGCAACTTCCCAAATTTGGATCTGAAGACAAGTGTCTTATGTGAACATGTTAGCATTTTCCATTGCAGTAAAGTGTCTAATTTACTAAGCTTCTGTAGTCCTAGTCATTAAGTGCTTATTATTAAGAATTCCTATTCAGCTTCTCTTGTTTCTTCCCCACACTTCTTGCATTAATGTACAGGTTTCCGAAGCGTTGGGCAGATTGAGACATCATTTGTTTAATTTCCTTCATACAGCATGTCCAAGCTGCTGGGTTTTATGCTTATGCATGTTTTTATCTTCGCTATTGCAATCCAGGGGTATGGTAACCAAAGATGAATTTGAAAAAACTTCTGATTAAAATCTCTACAAGAAGTTTTTGATCCCAGCATAAAAAAATACTGTCATAAAACTCCTATCTGCTGTCTTGACTTCTGGACTTCACTAAAAAAGGGCAGTGTCTAGAAGTTCAGAAGCAGGTTCAGTCTTTGTTGAAACATAAAAGTGGGAGAGACTGTTCATGCACAACAGCATTATATGATGTGAAACTACACCTTGTACTAACTGAATTTAAATGGTGTGGTGGGAGCGGAGAGGGAGTTTTTTGTCGTGGTATTTAGGCTACTGCTTTAAATTTGTGCCTACCTCCTTGGACTTTCAGAACAGCACTACTTTTAGTGCAGCTTTGTAGTTACGTTATGTTGTCATTCAAAGTAAAGTAGACATTTTCCAAAAGAAAGGAAAATCATGTCCCTAGAATTACACAGCACTCAATTTATCTTTATAGAAATATGCATGAATTTTGATTTTGTGTATTATATTCATTTGCCATATGTGCAAACCTGGTTAATCATCAGTTTATATTATGTGTTATCATAAACAGGCCTCTATTAACATGCTTTTTGTCTTGCAAATATGTGCTTTTCTCTACTCTTCCAGTCCAGAAAAAGTAGTTGTCTTAGCACTTTCTTCAGTGAGCATCACCAATTTAAAATAGTTACTGCATCACAGTAACTAATGCATCACAGCGTGACAAACGCAATATTGCTTTGTTTTAACAGAGACATTAAGTGACTTAGAAAATACAGATACAGTATGAAAAGCAGGGCTAATTCTGTGATTTTGAAGACATGGCATAAACTTAAACTGCACTGTGTCCCTGAGTATTTACACTCCAAAGAGGTATGAGCAAAAGGCTGGCTGGAGTTACAGAAATGAGAAAAACACTTAGAACCATAGAATCAAAGAGTGGCTGAGTTTGGCAGGGACCCCTGGAGATCACCCAGTTGAAAACTCCTGCTCAAAGCAGGATCAATTAAACAGGTTTCCCACAACTGTGTCCAGGTGGGTTGTGAATATCTCCAAGGACAGAGAAGCCACAGCCTCTCTGGGCAACCTGTTCCAGCGTTTGATCAACCCTACAGTAAAACACTTGCATATGTTTAAACAGAATTTCTTGTTTTTCTATTTGTGTCCATTTCCTCTTATCCTATCACTGGATGCTGCTGAGAAAAGTCTGTCTCTGCCTTCTTTTCACCCTCCCATCAGGTATTTACACACACTGATAAGATCCCCCTGAGCCTTCTCTTCCCCAGGCTGAACAGTACCAGCTCTCTCAGCCTCTCCCTTGATGTAAGATGCTCCAAGCCCTTCAGCATCTTTGGTCCTTCACTGGGCTTGCTCTAGTACATCCACGTCCCTCTTGTACCAGGGAGATCAGCACTGGACCCAGCACTCCAGATGTGTCTCAAGGGGTGAGCAGAGAGGGAGGATCACCTCCTTCAACCTGCTGGCAACTCTAATGCAGCCCAGGATGCTATTGGCCTGCTTTGCTCCAAGGGAGCTCTCTTAGTGAACTTGTTGCCCACCAGGACTCCAAGTTTTTTTTCTACACAGCTGCTTTCCAGATGGTTGGCCCTCAACCTGTACTGATGCATGGGGTTATTCCTCCCGAGGGGCAGGACTTGGCACTTCCCTTTGTTAAACTCCATGAGGTTCCTGTTGGCCCATTTTTTCAGTCTTTAGAGGTCCCTCTGAACGACTGTGCACCTATCTGGTGTATCAACCATTTCTCCCAGTTTTATATCATCTAATAAATAGAAAGGGAGCCACATAAGCACAGTGAGATTCATATATCTATGTTTTCAGACTATGTGTACCAAGGAAAATCCAGCTGCACAGATACTCTGCTGTTTTGACAGGGTTCTGGATTTTCTGAAATGGATAAGACAGCAAAGGTCACTGTCCAGGTGACAAACTCCCCAGGGAAACACTTGCACTACCTGAGTGCTCGAGAACGCAACCCCCCGTGCTCTGCTGTTCTGGCTGCTAGATCTGCTTGCTTTCAGAGAGAGCACTCTTGTTCCTGATCTAGTGAATGATGTCCCTGCCAGGAGTGGGGTTGGACTAGAAGATCTTTAAAAGTACTTTCCAAGCCAAACCGTTCGATGACTGGGGACAGACTTTTTAGTAGGACCTGTAGCGATAGGACAAAATTAGAAGAGGCTAGATTCAGACCAGATATAAGGACGAAATTTTTTACAATGAGGGTAGTGAAACACCAGAACAGGTTGCCCAGAGAGGTGCTAAATGCCCCATCCCTGGAAACATTCAAAGTCAAGTTGGATGGGGCTCTGAGCAACCTGATCAAGTTGAAGATGTCCCTGCTCATTGCAGGGGGGTTGGACTAGATGACCTTTAAAGGCCCCTACCAAGCCAAGCTATTCCATGATTCTATTGAATGCTTTTCAGTAGATATATATAAATTTTGCATTCATTCTCATGCTGTTCGTATTTAGACAGCATGGGATATAATATGTCCAACATGACGCTACAGTTAAAAATAATCCTAGTTATGATGATGCAGGGTATAGATTGTCACCATACCTTCTTTACTGCTATTTAATTCTCACGCAGGAGAGAGTATGACATTCCCTTGTAATTTCGTAGCACATTTTTTGACTTGATACGTACTGTAAACTGATCAGCTAGTGTTAGAGTCACATGGAGTTCCACCTGAGCGTAGAAAGGCCTTTATTCATCAAAAATTGTCTTTCCAGGTTACAACCGCTGTGACTGGTATAAGTGAAATAAGAGAGAAAAAGGGAAAGGATGCTCTGAAAGGGAGTGCTCTTTGTCATATGCTTAAATTGGGAAAACCATTTATATATTGGGAAGTTAAAAATGGAAAAATAGTGGCAAACAGATTGATACAGCTTTTAGATTACAAACAATTGCTGGGAAGAAATTCAAACTAATTCAAATGAACAGCACAGAAGAGAACAAGACAATATTCAAGGACAACTAAGTAGTACAAAACTGCAGGGTAAGGTTAATTGGTATGGGTGGGAAGTCTTTCTATCAGGTTTAAGCACTGAGCACATCTAAATAATGTTGAGAAAATTGAGTTAGAGAGCGTACACACAATATTTAGGTACCATGATGATTGCATTTCTGTTTAAATGGGAGATCTAGCTAACAGAAATAATTTTCCCATTTATTCACGTGTGCATGAAGAAAAGGACATCTAGAATTAAATCTGAAGGAAAGCTCATGAGCTCCTGTCTGTAGCCTTCAACTTTAGTAAGAGGACTCACCCCTCAGAATTTCTGGGGTGCTTATAGTCCTAGTTTATTCTGACTATTAACTCAAGAGAACTCTTTGTGGCTTTCCCTGATAAAGCAAAAAATAGAACCCTTTGCAGCTCAGATTTATTAGGATTGTTTTTTTTTTTATTTTAAATGACCAGTGTTTTTATTTGCATTAGATTTTTGATAACTGCTTTAACAGCAGCCCTTTGACATGTATTTTATGAAAAGGAATACTTTAAATCATAGCTGTAAAGCACTGTTTTATAATTTTTAATTACATATAGCAGACAAAACCATCATTATCCAACAATTAAGGTGCATGAATTATTAATTTTTAATAAAAAATAAACCACTTGCTCTCTAATTAACTCTGTAATCAAAATTGTTCCAGTATATCATTATATCTCTTAAGATTTCAAATCCTAACTGGGTTTAAATTGGCATAGTATTAAAATAAATTGTTTCTCTGGAATGTATAATTAATAAATGTGCAGGTCTTTATCGTTATTGTTTTCCATCAGCTAACTATACAAAAAAGTACACCAAGGTATATGAAGAGCTCAGTCCAATATATTTTTAAATTTGTGGAGCTTTCTCTACTGATCAATGAAAAACAGGCCCTAGATCATGCTTTAGTCTCTATTGGTATGCAAGAGCCGTTGTGGAGCTTTGAAGAGATCTACCCCTTGGCCAAGACATTATTAAGCTCACCGCTGGGATTTCTTTAGAAGAACAGCTTTGTATGAACCCTAGCAGAGGGATTTTTCCATGGAGCTTCATGGATTTAGTCCTCTAAACCCCAATGAATATCAGTGAGTGAAATGGATGCATAAATTCCAGATGTGTTTTTAGAAACTTTGCTGAATTGATTGTAAAAATCTGAGAATAGAAATCAAAAACCTGCAGTGGATCCACAGATCCATATTGACATTGATTTCTTCCCATTTTCAAATTCCACTCTGCCAGCTAGTGGTATATAAAATACATGTATATATATATGTGTGTGTGTATGTATATATATAACAAAACACATGCATATATATGTGTGTGAATCTATGTACGTATATGCATACAAATATACATGTACACACACACCCTGCCTGCATAGTTAACTCCCACCTCACTGCTCCATAGTCACCAAACAGACATTTCTTCTAGAGGTTTCAGTAGAAGGCTCCTTTGTAAAGGGACCACTTGTAAATAGCAGTCAGGAAAATTTATCAGACATGCAAATAAAGTAATGTAATTACTGACAGACACTCTGAAGCCATAATATATTATACATAAATTATACAACATGCTTTTAAAAATTATTTTTGGACAGCTCTAGGGAATCTTGAATGGTCAGTTCCTCCAAAAGTCTAAATTAAAAAAATAAGTGTTTGTAGCTGTAAAAGCCCTGGTTACTTATTAGACCTGATATAAATATCCCATCCAATGCAAACAGACAAAATACACCACAACAGGAGGCATCCTAGTGACTCTCTATGTGTTTATGTCCCACTTACGAGAGTGTATATATAAGAAAGTAAACAAAGTATGTGTGGAGTGGTGGTTATGAATAGACCTAATTTCTCCAAAACACATATCTTGTGCACTATATGTGGCCAAGCAAAGATAAAAAAACCCAAATTGGCTTCCTGTTAAATGTACTACACAGAACAGAAGGAACTCTGTATTATAAATAGAAAATGTAACTGGTTATCCAAAATTTTAAATGCAGAGATTTATGATAATTTCTTAAACATTCAGTATTGTAGATATTGAAATAAAAGGCATATAAATTAAAAATTTATTTTACATCTACTGAATTATTTAAGCTCATATGATACCATCGACTGGCAAAATTGGTCATAGCTCACTATACATACATACATACATATATATATATATTTCATCTGCTTTCATGGATAGTAAAATTTATTTAATGAAGGTAAACAGAATCTGGCACTTGGAAGCAGGAGGAGTAATATACAGCATTACTGTTCGAGCACATAACGTTATACTGTTTTCCCTGGGTTTTTCTGCATGAATGTCTTGTCCTGATGCCAGTGTCAACTCTTTGCCAAGGCGCAGCATATGTCTGGTATTCTGAAGGCTGGCTTCTACATGGACAGGAAAGCAGTGACGTGGAATCTCTGTCTATTTCAAGTGTAAATTATTTAATGTGTCTTGGGAGAGGACCCTCAAAAATATCCAGGGTATTTTCTTTGGAAAGCTCAGCCCCATAGGAATAATAAGCTCCCAAGGAGAGATTCTTCATTAAGCTGTATATAAGAACAATGCACAGTAGTAATTGCAAAGCTGAATATTTGGCCACAAATGAAGGAAAAATAGTGTGGAAAGAAATGTGCAGCAGCACTATGCTGTGACACCAGGGTTACAATACTCTATTATACAAAGAAATGTGTACAAAGTGTGATTTGGAATGAAGTTGTCTTTGAAGAGGCAATAACCCTTACACAGTTCTCACTCTAGTGCAAACCTCTGAGGAAAAGCAAAGAACTAAGGACTGCTTTGTTCATTTATATCTTATGCTTCAGTTGTATGTTCTAACCTGGCTTTTTATGGTATTAAGGCAGAAATATTAGCCTCAATGTTTTCAAATGGAACCCCGAATCTTAGCAGAAATTCTGAAACTGAATTTTGCAGGAGTCTCCAGTGTCTCTAAGTGGTTTTGAGGAAACAGCTGCAGGTGAACCACAGTTATACGAACCTATGCTCCCAACCTCATAAGATGGGTGAGTCAGCTCACAGCTTATCCCAAGGATGAGTTTTGGTATCTGTCATTCTGTCTTCAAGCTGCCTTTAAACTTTCTACCCTGCTCCTTCTACTTTATTGCACTGGTTACCTAATACAAGGATGTAGTGTTTCCCACTGTGAGGAACTTTTGAGTTATTTTTGTGGATTCATGGTTAAGTTTTTATATGTAACTGCTAGTGCCTCTCTTCAGAGAGGTTCAAATACAAGTTTCTCTTGAAACCAAGTTGAACACCTTTTTTTCGCTTATGTTTTGTACATAGCATGGTGGTAATGTGTGTGGACTAGTTACAGATATGAAGTGTCATTCTTCTTGTTCCTTGCTTCAATGCTTTGTAAATCCATGTCAGTAGAACATTAAATATATTTATCTCTCAAAATACTTTCACAGCAGTGGTTGCTACGTTATGTTTTGGGTTCTCCCACTAGAGTTACACTGCAAGATTTTTGCTTTGTACTTCCTGTAATAAGGATTTCCTCTATGTGCCATTTGACCACTCTACTTTAGCACTGACATATATAACCAGAAATAAATTCCATATAGATGATTTCTTTTTTTCTTGGAAGCCCAGCTTGAAACCGTTAATACTTGAAGAAAGATAGTATTGGCAGTACCATGCTTATTTGTTTATGAAATATGTAGCCACATACACAAAAATGAAAACATTATATAATCAGGATTTTTAGTGAAAGGACATTCTGTTTTACCTGTATCCATACATCATATGAAAAATAGTAAGAAGAACTACTTAAGAATTTAAAACTATTTAAAATGACTGTCTATATTTTCTCTCTTTAAAGTTTAAATTGCACTTTAAATAAGCCTATTCTAATTTAGGAATTTGGGACTAGAACTTTCACTAAAGAATAGGTGAATCAATTTTTAATCAGCTCCAGTAAGTTCATATTGTGCCGTAATTAAAAACTAAAATTAACAGAGACAATTTAAAATTCATTAACATTCAGCGAAAAAAATTCAATATAATCACAAGCAAAATTACCCTTGTGTTTGTTTGCCAAGTTGTGCAAGACTGCATTTTGGAAAAAACACTTTACTGGCTAATATGTTAGAAGATCATAAATACATCTTTGCACACCCTCTTACTGCAATGTTGATGAATCAGTGTTAGCATTAATTAATACGCTTGCATAATTTTAATTCATGACAGTAAAAATCGTATGTAAGCAAGTTTTGCATAAAACTGAATTGTTTTGACGCTTGGTGATCTTTGTGTTTGCTTCATTGTCATGATATTACAATAAGTATACATAATATATACCTTTAGATAGTCATGCCTGTGAAAAGATTAGAAAGATCAGCGCTAAAGTCTAGTAGTCAGGGTTTGTTATTACAGCTCTTGAGCTTTCATAATATAAGACAGCATATTTCATAATTTGCTACTTTTGCCTCTATACAATGGATAGAGTTGACAGTGGAACATGTCAAACTCCTGTTATGTCCTCTGTGCTAGAGAAAACTGTGTTCAGACTACCCAACCTTTAGCTGGATTTTATTAGTTTAGTGTTAATAAGTTAGAAGGTTATCAGGAGCTAAGATCTGAAATGTTAGCAAGGTTTCTGCCTACTTTTCATTTTTGATTTAAAAAAACCCCATGGGGGTAAATGCATGTGCTATGACTTCTTCCAGGTCTAGGTGAAAAGGACTCTTTTTTTAGGGAAAGTGATGCTAAGCAAAAAGACTAGACATTCTTATTTTCTTATTCTTGGATAGCATCAGTTAGGTAAGATTTAATACATGTCTATAAGAAATCCAAAAAGTCTTCCTCTTCACTGCTTTTATGATTAACTCAGACTTTTTAGGCTTGCTGGTGCCTGCTCTTCCATAAGTTCATGTTCTCTTTTGCTTTGAACTTTTAACATCTTTGTCACTAACAAGGTGAGAAGCTTTCTCAAAGTTCTTTAGTATTCAGTACTTTTTGACCTTTTAACCATTTCTAAGACGAGTCAACACTAAAGGAAACCAGAATGAACCAATAAGCTAACGTCGTAACTTAACACTTTGTGCAATTTTGATTGACTGTGTTAAGTCCATGTTAATATAGACTAGTAAGGCTTTTAAGTCAATAAATTTGATCTGTTCAGTATGTACATAATTTCCCATTATACTGAGAATTCAAAGTACCTATATAAATCTGTGGTTTGTAGCAGCTTTTAAACAGCGAATGAGATGGATTCAACTCACACTGGTATTGATATGCGTATGGAAATCAGTTGGAGTGGGACTTTTGAAGTCTCAGGGAACATGAACATTGAATGTATAACCTGAGTGTTTAGTGCTTAGTATTTTGAATGCATTCTGTCAGCCACAACATGTTCCAAACATGCTGAAAGCTCTCCTAAGACTTAGTGCCTCTATAAGATGTATCACATGTTGACTTGTACACGTCCTATATGTACCTCTGATGGGAATTGGAAAGGACTGTCCAGTTTACAAATCCTAATACTTCCCTATAGGAAGCACAGTCAGGGCACTTTATGTCAGGTGTATGTTTATGATGATCCCACAGTATGATACTAAACCTGTGATATCAATGTAATAGAGAAATTGAAAAGTCTAACCCTATGGTGATCAACATAAATCTTCCTTTAATTTGTTCTTTCTGTCAGCTCTCTTTTGCATTTTGAGAGGATTCTCTCTCCCACTCTGGATTATTAGTCTCTCTAGCTGTGCTCGTCACTTGGATTCTCATTATCTGCTAGAATTTGGGTACAAGAAGTCTGCTTAGATTAAGGCAGTACTCTGTGAACACAAGGGTAACCCCTATCTTGAAAGAATGAACGATTGTCTTATAATAAGGGTCAAGACAACAAAGAGTGATTAAAAGGACATATCCATAATATGAGTCATTGAGAATGCAATGAACTGCAAAGTCACGGTGCTTTGGAAGCCAAATTTCCCAAATTCATGTCTGGTAATCAGAGAACAAGTCCCTTTTTCCATTGTTGTTATTAGCAGACAGCATTTCTAATTTCACTAGATCTTTTCATAGTGCTTATATTTCCCGAGTAATGCTCAGAACTCACACCAGATTAGCATTGCCAGCTAATTTATTAAGTTCTGCCTTTTGTTCTTCATAACATTAGTCTCAGCAGGATAATGAATAACCAAAATAATTACTTTATACTTTTGACTTTGCCAGTAAACCCAGCACGATATCTACCCCATTTACAAAGAATATGCACCAAAATGAATGAAATTGACTTAATGGGATGAAAGACAGACTGCAACCTGGTATGGCCAGTTTTCCTGGCCATATGAGCTGCATACCAAAATAAGTATTCTCTAGCGCAGGATATGGCCTGGCTGGAGGCACTGCTGGGGTCCACAGGGGGACACAGTGATGCTGGTCTCAGGACCCTCTGTGACTGGGGATTTGGAGCTACAGTAGCCCCTCAAATACAGTACAATGTGAATTAGTAGTGAGAACAATTACTTTTATGTAACTGTAGCAGTAATTTTTACCTAACATTAGATAGCTACTGTGGCTTGAAGGAAAAAGCCAAGAGATGATTCAAGCAGACAAACAACTAAGTAAAAAAAAAAAAGGGGGGGGAGGTGATTTTTCCAAAAGACAGGTAACCCCATAAACACAAGTACAGAACAAGGATCTGTCTCTGAAGCATCTGGAAATGGAAAGACATACTGCACTGGATATATTAGGTGGTGATGTCTAAGAAGTAATTTCTAAGTTAAAGCAATATTTAAAGAAAAAGCAGGAAAAAACACCCCACACCTAAGGCTGTTTTATTAGAGGTTTCTCCTTAAGGACCTACATTCTGGAATATATCACTCAAAGAATCAAACTGATATAAATGAAGTACAAGATAAAGTATTGTTGAACAGTAATCTACGATAAGATTAATACTTCAGGATGGGAGGTATGTTAGGATTAATTCTTAGAAATTGGCATAGGTGCCTGGATGAAGTAGCAAATTTGGAATGGCTCATTCTGTGGAAGTGAATGACAAGATATATTCAAAGAGAGTTCAAGATCCCAGGTTGCTTTCTTTTTTTGATGACATTCTTTTTGAAGTAATATCTTACTGTGTTATATTTAAGCTAGTATTATTTATATATTTTGGAACAAATCTAAAGAAAGACAATTAACTGAGGGATTAATTAGCAGTTAGTGCTAGGGGTGAGAGGTTCTAGGCATGGTAAGAGACTTTTAAGTTCTTCTAGTTTCATAGGTAAATCTATGCCCACATGCAGTATCACTTTCTCAGCAAATGAGTCTATTAGTGTGTGCACCTGGACCAATTTCCAGTTGTTTATATTATTCATCCATGAATTTCAAATTACCTGGAAAAGCTATAAAATTTGCTCTCAAAAGACCTTTTTCTCCCTACAGTTCCATATTTGGCTGTTTTGGGGATTATGCTTTTGTTGCATCCACCCCTTCAAGGACATTCTTTCAGGAATCTGTGTACCAAAAAATAAAAGCTGTCATGGAGGACTGCTGAGAAGAAACACTGAGGCAGACATTTTGCAGCATGAGACCTGGGAAGCAAATACAGGCTAACAGGCAGGCATTATTATGCCCCATGCAGATGGCTCCTTCAGGGAGAGCTATTTTCCTGGGATATGATGGATAATTCCAGGTATGAATGAATTAATTCAGTGGGCAATGAGAATATTTCCCATTTGTGCAGCAGTAGAATGCCTCTTGAACCACCAGATTGGTGGACCATTTGCTGCCTCTGAAATAGCGCTCTAAGAACTTTTTGATCTGAAAAGATGTGCTTATTATTCACACTTCTCAGGTGGAAGAAGATTCTCCATCGCTGATGCCAATGTATTCATGTTTTATTTCATTCACTGCTGCTCCTGCCTATTTAATTCACTATGGCTCCTGCCATATATTCCTTCTGTCTGTGATTTCTTGCCTGATCACTGAGGGATGGGCTGGCAACCAAACATCTGTGTGTGTATCTCTCCCAAGCTATTGGCTCAGGTGTGGCAGAACTCGATGTTATTAATATGCAGAATGAGTCACACTACAGTTTGTATGTATAGGTCCTGAATGCCCCCCCCGGACAAAATAGTATCTTGGACAAAGTACAGATGAGTGGCTAAAGTCCTGGGTCTTGTCAATATCAATGGATAACAGATTTGTGTAACAACTGTTACAGAGGCAGAGCATAATGGGAATAGTTAAATGGGAATTAACCTGTTCAAAAAGGGTTTGAAAGACAGAGTGGTGGCTAAAATCAAGACAACATATCGCTAGGCAACAACACTGTGTTAAATGGTGCTTCTGACATAATCCTGGTGCAGAGGAGGGTAGGTTGGAAGGTTCTCCATGCGTTTTTCATAAACTTGAGAATTTTTGTAATGGTATTCTTGTCCTGAAGCTGAGAAGGAAGAGAGTAGTGTAACTGCAGCAGTGGTTGATGGATATATAGCTATAAAGACCGGTACCTTCAGCCCACTCAGTCAGATGCTCTGTGGTACTGGTGGCTGAAGAAGGTGCCAGTGCCAAGTTTTCAGCAGATGTCCATCACCCACTTCTTTTACCCACCATCAGGCATAAATGTATCAAGAAGTCTTTAGTCAAGAAGCAGGCAGCATAATTCCAGAGAAGTAGTTATGACTTCTGATAGGAGACTTTTAATATGTGTTCATCTGAATAAATAAATGCCAGCTTCCCCAGAAATGTGCTTGGAGTATTGCAGAGGCCAACAGCAAAACTTTCTGAGAATGTATGGAGAAATGAATGTTTGTTTCTATCAACAGCAAAAAGTTCAACTGATGTTTGGAAGAAGGGGGCTGTATGTGAAGAAGTATCCTTTCACCCTTTAATTTTCTTCACTTTCAGCATGGAAGGCAACAATAAGCTCTTCGATAGGGGGTTTTTTGCACTCATATATTTGTGTTTAATACATAGAGTATGTATTTCCAGTTAACACTTTTATGGCACTCCACTGAAAAAAAAGATGGCTGCGGAGAAAATACATCTCTTTGTCTCTCATCTTCCTTCCTTCCAAATTACATGGGAAAACCAGGAACCAATTGCTCTTTCTGGCAATGCACAGTGTCTGAGGCGTCTTTATTTTTCCATATGCAAATTCCCACCCAAAATGCAAGTATTCAGTGCATTGTTCATGTTGGGTTAAAAAGCTCGGGGAAACTGTGAAGAAACATCCTCCCCTTGCCATGCATATTCCCTTTATCTTTGTGGAGTTCCATATGATGTCAAAAAGCAAGTTCATTCTTTCTTTTTTCTTTCAATAGCTTTTTTTTCATTGTTGCTGTTAGTGTGCTAGGCAGAGGGAGTAATTTTGCAGGATAGCATCTTCTTTTTAACCCCAGTAGCATGTTCCCTTTCCCAACTTAATAGAGAGCAGAAAAATTACTTTCTCTGCCTGACAGCTGTAAGTAGCTTAGGTATCTTTACTTTTCTCTGTGGATTCTCAGTCAAGGTACAAATATTGCTACAGTCTATATTGGGTTTACTTAAGTTCTGGAGGGAATCAAGAGGCTTTTTTAATGTGTGTGTGTGTTTTTCCCTGGGAAAGGAGTCCTCCAAAATAGATGAGTCAAAGCATTAACTCAAAAAAAATTAGTCAAAATAGCTATTGACCAGCTTCTCCTTCGTGGATAAAACTTTGAAACAGCAGTGCTAATGTGTTATTAGTGCACAGCTGACTTCTCTCAAATGTATTCTTTCAGCACACTGTCATGTGCTGATACACTTTTCCAGTTTCCTCCCTCCCCTCAACTCAGGAGTCACAAATGTGCCTTTATTAATTCAACTTCATTTCTGCAGTATGCCTGAGCTTATGAGTAGTGTAATTGTCAGAAGTTGTAATACTTCTGGCAGAAGTTTTTAATACTTTTCCCCTTCATATCTACAGTTGGCTTTTATCAGAGACAAGATATTCTGGAAGATGCATCTTTGGATTGATCAGGTATGCCAGTTCTTTTAAATTATGTTCTCAAGTTTGAAGAATAATTTAGGGTTTGGGGTTTTTTTAAGTCACATTGCAAATGAACATACTTTCCTTTTTCTTTCTGTTTGCTAGAGATGAAGCCAAAATAATGTTAATATTTGAAAAAAATATTCTTCTTTCTTGTTATCCATTTGAGGGAAGAATTTTGTAATTCAAATGGTATGTACCCATAACCCAGCTGATTCGCTCCCTCTTTGGCTGCCTACAAACCTTTGAGCACTAAGCATCATAAATGGTGACAATACTTTCTAAGGTTGTTATGCAGCTACTTGTCAACGGCAAGCTATATAGGAATTTGAATATACTCTTTTTAAAAAGTTCTTTTCATAACAATTTACATTTTATTTATGGTTTATTTATACATTTATATTTTTTTAACTGGTGAATCAATGAGTCACTCTTCTTCACAAGTATGTGGGTGACAGGAGTTTCACAGTTATGATGTGAAATCCAGAAGCCTTCAAAGCACTTGCTACAAAAGAGGAAATTCTGCAACTCAGTTTTTTCTGGTGTAGTTATCAGTAGCACACGGTTCAATTATCATGGGCATTATCTAAAATGATTACTTTCTCAGAACTATTTTGTGTACAAATTCAATAATTTATCTGGAAAGAAAGGACACATTTTCAAGATTGAATTGTTCAATTTTGTGAATTGAGAAGGAACCCTTGGGAAGTAAAAATACCTGCTCTCAAAGAGCTAGCCTCAGATCTGCTCGTACAGCGCAGTCCAACTCCTAGTGACATCAGTGAGGAGTCTCTGATTGAGACTTATGAAGAATTAGATACAACAATGTACATCTCTCAGCTAAGTGTTTCTGCAGAATAGGTAGTTATTTAGTGTGGAGAAAAAGGAGAATGGGTACTATAGATGGAAGACAATGAGTTGACAAAGAACAACATGTAATATGACAATGAAATACCAAAACAACTCCAACATTTCAGACATGGAGCAGGACACTGCATCCCGACTATTCCTTTTAGGCTGCCTGGACTTGATCTAGTTGTCTATACCGTTTAACTTAGTGGCAAGTGGCATTAGGTATCTTGTAGCTTGGTTGTTTTGTCTGGTTGACAATAGCTGAGCAATGTTTTCTCAAGGGTTGATAGGATATTTAGGAGTTGTTGAGCCAAGCACAATGTGACTACCTATCCTTACAGCAGGTATGGATACTCTCCACAGCACGTACTGCATAATCCCTAAGGGACATGGTAGACATTACATGTTGTGGGTGGAAAGGAAACTTGGCCTCTGACACAGCCTAAAGGATGTGTTAATCAAGGGATACGGAGAATGTTATATAAATTCTGTGTGTTGGCCAAGTGATTTGAGTGACCTGCGTGTTGCCCAGTTTACCTGTATGAGTAGGCCACATACCTCAGGCTAATCCTGCCTACATTAAACAGCAGCTTCTAATTAGGCATAGAAATGAAATGGCTCTATTTCCCGATGTTCCTAGGCAAGATGATTAACTCACATCCCTGAGTGGGACTCTTTGGAAAATCAGACCATGTGACTGTTTTTCTAATTGTTGATCTGGCTGAGTGACAGGCAAGAAAAAGCTCTAAACTTTCTTGCCCTTATTTCTTACATTGTAATGAAACTAAAAATGGAGATGTTTTCAATTTTCAGTTTAGAAGATTAAACTAACTGTTCAATAACTTGAACTTCTGCCATCTCCTTTTTCTCTGTTATCACTTAGTCACCTTGAAGGCAATCAATTCTTGTAGTGGAAGCCCTAGTCTTAGTGTGATGACCGACATTGTAAAATTTCTTAGGAAAATACTATTACTGATCTAAATGGGCAACTTCTATTTCTGTTATCATTTACACAGGCAAATGCCTGCTGGCCCACTAATCTGGACTCGTATGAGGGAAACCTATGCTCAACAAAGATGAAGTTTACTTACATTCCTGGGTACATTTCAGCTTTTTACAATTCTATCTCCAAGAGAGGTTTCCTTTAGACATGTTTTGAAATAAGCTGCTACTAAAATGGGGTCTAGCTTTGCTTTTCAAAAAGTTGCAGCCTTTAAAATGAAAATTATTGGATTATAAGTGTTTAGGACATGAAAGGAAGATGACAAAAAAAGTGTTTTGTGCATTAGAAGTCCAAACCTGTACAAGCATTTAATGGAAATGTTTACCCACTTTTACCCTGATGATTACATATGAAAGCTCATGCTTTTTAATTTCTTTGCTGGCACAAAACACATAACACAGGATTTTAAGATATGATGCTACGCATTTGAGGTTATTAAAAAAAGTTCTGGGACATGTTGATGAACTAGAAAATGGAGATAAATGGTGTCACCTTTAACAAATGCGTTCCAGAACGTAAAGGAATAGCTACACAATTGATGCAATCAAGCTTTTCTGATATAATGGTGTTTTTAACGAGATTTGAGGGCCTAAAATTGACATAGCTGTAATTAAAGTTCTGCATGCTGATCTACCATGGCATGTGCACATCTCTGTTATTAAGTCTGCTCTACCAAAAAGCTGATGAAATACACTCTGAAATGTATCTTTTAAAAAAATCAAGTATATTTATTCCAAGTAGGGATATCAGCACTCAGATAGCTCCTGCAGTGGCTGTAACTGGAGTCAGCAAATTAAAGAATGCACCTACAAAGTTTTAATTGTTTCATTTGTCAGTCTACTAAAGTGATCATTCACCTCTGTTTTTTTCTGTTGCATTTATAAAGCTCTGAGTAAGGTGGTATGAAATCCTTTTCTGCTTATGGTATCTGAAAAAAAATAGTGCTTATAATTTGATTACATTTCTTTATGTAAACTTTCTACAACTTTCTACCCTCCTATCTCATTCCCTAGTTTGCAGAAACGTATTTTCTGTTCTGTCCCCTTCCATTTCACATTTTCTCTACTATGCCTGTTTTCTTATTCAGCATAAATAATCATTTTGCTCTACAGTCATCTAACTTCATTTATATTAGGAATTAATACAATATACCTTCAGGCTGTCTTCTTACTATCTAGAACAAAAAAGAAGACTGGCTTCAGCTCCTAATGAATCATTCCTTTTTGGGGGAAATACAAAGTGCAGTTCACTGAAATGCCATTAAAATCTTAGATATCCATTAAAAGTGCAAGTGTAATACATTTAAATGCAGAATGGAAGACAGACTGGGCATATGAAAAATGAATGAGCACTTACAAAAATGACTGTACTCATCTCAAAAACTCTAAAGGTTACTCTGGAAGAACTCCAACTGTTGTGACCACAGCCTCCTCTTAATTTTCAATACTGTGGCCTGTCATAGTCATGAACTGGAAATGAGGAAACTCACTTTTAGAGTGGCACCATTGTAGCCTGACGACTGCATCACCATAGATTCTTCTGCACTGTTGTCTTTGCTCCAAGTTTGTCATTTCACTGTTACCTCTAACTTGCTCTACGTATGTCTGAACTATATATACTATCTTAATATAATTTTTAAGATTTAAAGATAAGTTTTAGCGAAAAAAAAATCTGAATTATCAGTTCTACTTTTTTTCCCCATTGCAAGCATCATACCAGTTACTTGCATTTCTCTGCATTCGTTTATAGTTTTTTCCCGTTATAATAGGTTCTAGTTATGTAATTACTCTAGCTGAAACTCTGTAGGATGTACTGGTAAGACTTGAGCTTGCCCTTCCATGTGGCGATAAATTTGTTCTTTCACAACTGGAACCTTAGTCTTTTGTTCAAAGTGGAGCTTTTAATATTCTAAGGTATTAATTTAAACAATAACCAGACTCTGCTATTCTCTTTCCTAGTCCCTTACAACTGCTCAGGAAATTTTTGATGACTGTGAGAGAGGGAAAGTGAAGGGACAGAATGCTGATCAGTTAGGGGGGGGAAGAAAAAAGATTTGCCCAGTGGAACTGGTTTTGATGAATTTCTCACCTGAAAATGCAATGAAAAAAGGTGGCGCTTTTTTTTTTTTCACTTTTGATACATTTAGACTAAAAATATCAAACAGATTTCTTTCTGTCTGTCCTATCAATGACAAGTGTCTGCAAGTGACTGCAATTTGGCAGTCATTATGTTTTCAGGAGTTTCTACAGGATATGTATAATGCAATAAGCTATTCAACATTCATTCATATAATTTTAAGTTGCAGGATGAAATGTTCTATTTGTCAAAATAAAGGCTCATCTCTAGTGCTAAAGTACAAACGAAAACCAACATTTCTAGGCCCGGATTCATCCCATCCTGACACAGAGCTCTAAAATAGTTCAGATGAATCGTGACCGCTACAGCACAGAGCACACGAATCCCTCATGGCATCTTTCAGCACCACATTGCATACCACTAAATCTAGATGTCTAAATGTAGGAAAGCAATTAAAATGCCTTGCCATGAATTCATCCTACCTCTCCTGTGCTCCAGGGAGGCAGCAACCCGCTGCTGGACCATACAAACAGCGGTTCCTATCCCCGCTGCCCCAGTACCAGCTCAGCGCTGGGAGAACGAAAGGCTCAAGGCACCTTCCCAGCACCGACTTCTCCCGCTCGAGGAGCAGCCGCTGCCGGCTTGGGACAGCCCTGCGCCGATGGACGCACCTCGTGCTTATGCCACAGCACGCACGCTTCCTTCCCGGTGCAGACGGTGAAGGTCAGCAGGAAGGACAGCGATGGCCACGTCACAGTGAGCGGCAGTTGCGCGGCGGCCAGCGGCCATGTCACAGTGAGCGGCAGTTGCGCGGCGGCCGGCGGCCATGTCACAGTGAGCGGCAGTTGCATGGCGGCCATGTCACAGCAGGCGGGTGGGCGGTGGGGGCACCACAGCGGGTGTAAGAAGGGCTGCGGGGCCGGGGCAGGCCTCAGCTGCGGGAGGCAGGCTGGCCAAGTGAGTGCGGAGGATGGGGGGGGACGCGGGGGGGGAAAGGGGTGCCACCTCCCTTCAGGGGCTGGGCCTGGGCCCTCAGCCAGCCCTACCGAGCTGCAGGGCTGTTGGCCCCGCGTCCCCTGGCCGTAAGGGAGCTGTGGGGACCAACGGCCTTTGTCTGTGGCTGCAAACTCACCTCGTCCCGCTTCCCCAGAGGCATCTGCAGAAGACGCCCCAGCGCTGCTGGAGCCATGGATTTTGGGAGCATCTTACCGTTGACCTGCGCTGTGTCCACCATGAAGCAGAAGGTGCCAGACGTGAGAGAGGGTGGTGAGTGAGAGCCAAGTACCCCGCAGCTGCCTGGCGGGAAGCAAGGAGCCCCAGCCAGAAGGGGTAAGTGGAGCAGAGAGGAGAGGGGGAGGTGAGGGCAGGGATTGGGCTCGCCTTGTCCGCCCCGGCCTGGGCTTCCCCTGGAGCTGTGGCCATGGACAGGCCACTTCTTCTCTTGTACTGCTCATACACCGAATAACAGGGAAAGTTCAAAGAAAACAATCAGCTTTGATTAATTCAACACACAAGAACAGAAATTAATGAAATAATCTTATTCTTTGTTCTGGAGACAAGATTTGGTTGTAATATTGAAATCATGGTTTATTTAATATAGGACCTTGTTATTTCTATGTGACATTTTAATCAAACATGCTAAAGTTGGAAATAGAATGGTTTCAAATAATTACGTTTAATTACTTAAGCATCATTTAATCAAAATAATCTTCAATGGTAATAATTATCATTGTCAGTCTTTTTCTCACACATACTTAGATATATCATGTTAATATCAACCTTGATTACTTATTGAAAACTACATTCTAATTTTCTCTTTTAAATCAGCAGTATACCTCAGGTAATTTCAGAGGCATCTTTAGTCCTTTATATTTACTGGTTATTGTTTCAGCAAATGTTATAAACAACCATAAACCCTCTAGCTTTATAAATCAACTCAGTGTTTCAACCTATTGTTGATGATTTAATGACCAGTCATTGGTCAATACACTCATGTATATCCATTAATCTCTTGTAAGTACTGTCTTTTCAGTTAGGAGTAAAGTTTTTAAACCCAACTAAGTCAATGTGAAAGACTTCAAGGGGTTTGAGTCTCATTTTAAAAGCTGGCTTCATGATAAGCTTATAATAAGTATTACCTTTTATCTGTAATTCAGCTAATATTTAGATCCGCTGACTATTTATAATACGTTAAATTTTAAGAATCGGCATTCTCAGGTTACGTCTGCATTGCAGCTGCTGAGGCAGTGCTATCTGAACAGCTTGAAATGGGTATTGGAAGCCAGCGAGATGCTGGAAGCATGGTGGTTTGTTTGGTTTAATATAATCTGTTAAGAAGCATGATAAATTAGTCCCTGTGGAGTTTCATGCTATCACAGTTTGACTGCTTCTGGAACCTGAGCTAGTGCATTTTAAGTTATCTTGGCTGGCAAGGTGCAGTGATAATGTTTCTCATTAATTCCTGGTCTGGAATAATTCCTCAGGAATTAGCAGAGCTGTTTAGGTATAAAGACAAAATAAACAATGGAAGTGAGGAACGCATTCAGTTTTGCTCAGTTTCTTAGGGAATATTGTTGAAACAACTCTCAAAAAGCACAGCTGAGCACCATCTTCAAAACAGAAGCCATGTTTGGGTCATGACACTTCCTACAACTCCTAACTTTGATCCCACTCTGAGCCCTATATCTGGAGTGTAGCACAGCTTCAAGGCTCTGAGCCCTTCAGAAAGGGTCCCTGGGTAGCACAGACACAAAACTGAACTCTGATTTTGATGATACTGATACAAATCATTATTAAGGTGGCATAGGGAAACCAGTTATTATGGTTTAAAATTTGGCCTAATGACATACAAAACTTGATTTTATACTTTTCCAACATGGAAAGAAACTCAGTGCAAGCAGGGACTAGGTAGTATAATGGGGTGATGTATACGGGAGTGTTAGTCACTTTTTAATCTTATTCAGCAGTGCACATACAAGATACACTACCATTATCACATCCAAGTTTGAAGTGTAAGGCCTATATTTAAGGTCAAAAGAAAACAGCACAGCTGTGGCTTCATCCCCTCTTGGGTCAAAATGAATCCCAAAACTTTGCTAGACAAAACTGGAGTTTGGACCTGAAGCATCATTTGTTATTCAACAACATGTTCCTTATACATGGAAAATCAAAAGCCATATTTAACCGTGTCATCTCGGGTAATGCATTTATTTGTCACTGATGCTGCATTAAACACTCAACAGATATGATCAGCAAGGGCGATAGGACTAACAGGAAACGTAAAGTCCTGGCTATTTCTCTGCAGATAATAATGATAAACGCTGACTTTCTCTCCGATATCACAGAGTATAAGTTTGTAAAAGTTGTGGCTATTAATGGAAAATTAGACCGAAGCATCTGTATTAGTGTCAGAGTAAGTTAACTCTCACCACAACGAAATAGAACACTGAAAGACTACTGATGTCAACAAAATGACCTTCTATGAAAATAGAGTGCAAACAACTTGTATTCTTATTTTTGAAAATTGTAGATGTATCTGGTGTGTCGTTCTGTGACCTGAAAATTTCCTCACAACCTTCCAGAACCCAACCTGCTTCACTGCACTGACTGCCTCTTATTTTGACTTGTTCCATTTCCAGTGCACACATGAAGTGGTTTCCTGATCAACAGTCAGTCTTCCACTTCATGGAAGATAATTAATCTGAAATTTTCACATGAATCCGATTTTGTGTGAATTTTTCACAAACCTTTATTTGCATATTATACAGTTCTAGATCATTTGCAAATTGTTAGAAATAGTAACCAAGTTTTCACTGAACCCTCTCCCTGGTGCCAGATGTGGTCCATTTATCATACTGATGTCCAGTAGCAATAATCAAGTGGTATTTTGAGGCATAAGGAAAACATAAGGGTAAAATTCTGAGTTTATCAAACAGAACTTAAGATACAGCATCATTTCTACCCATCTGGATCTCATACCTGATGACTTTCAGTGTGCTGAGCACGCTGTGGATTACTTTTGTTTATTAAAGCAGTACTAGGTCAGTGTGAGAGATTTGCCTTCTTATTTTCCTTCAGATCTAGTGTTTGGTAGAATTTCATCCTGCAGTCTCTGTAGCAGAAGACAGATTTTGCTATTTTGGATTTCTGTTGGAATTTAAATATGTCTTGACTTAATCAAGTTTGTTTATGAAGTACTTTCACCACAACTATACTTTTGTTTTACAGTGACTTCTTTACCTATGTGAAAATATTCTTTATGTTTTGTGTATCTCTTTTCTCATCCTGAATGATATGTCATGGTGCCACAGTGGTATCTTTTCACATCTGCACATTAAGTTAGGAAGAATTGTTTACAGCTTTTTGCTAGATACCTGTTTACCAATAAATATTTTTTAATGAACTTTGGAAGCAGTACAAATATAGTCTGGGCTAGTAACATGTATTATAGTATAGCATTACCCAAACTATCTTAAACGTCAGAACAGACAATTTTCTGGTAATATCAGAGACCATATAAATATGCATTAATATTAATCCTCAGCACTTTATTATCAGTCTTTTCAACAAGTCAGAAGACAAAAAGTCGCAAGTTATGATTTCCCAACTAAGGAGAATAATTAGTTTTGATTATACTCTTATAAAAATAGTTCACATTCAAGTAAGTAATAAAACACTCAGTTTTTTATGAATTTTTTGTTAGCTGAAATAATGGACAAAAGCAACTACATTTCTTGAGTAGATTGCCATATAAATAGTACATTTCCATAGAGTGACCTTCCTCACCTATTGGAATAGAAAATGATGGCATGAGCTCATTTAAAATTATACAGTGATCCTGAAGAAAAGAAACTTTGTTAAGATGAATTAAGGTTGAGGAGATATAATACTAACTTTTTGGAAAAACACTGCAGAAGACCATTTCAGTAAATGCATAATAATGCTACATTAACTGCCACTTAGAAGAAACATCAGTGACCTAAAAACCTAGAAGTCTAGAGTTAAAATCTTTTTTTTTAAGACTCGAAAAATGAAAATTTATGGCACATTAAAATATTCAAACCTAAAATAAGATTGTAAATAACATTTTGGCAGTAACGTTGAACACAGTGGAGATCAGTGAAAGAAATGTCCTCCAGCCACATGGCACTGGTAAAGAGCAGTCCAGATCTTGTCAGTGGTCACGGTTTGCTGGCTGCTTACATGCGCTGGAGGTGGCAGGCCCTCCCTTGATGTAAGAATGCTGAAGTCAATGAGCTAGGGCACTAAGCAGGAAATGATGAAAAAAGATGTAGGGATTGATCTAGATGATCTCAAGAGGGTCCTGTCCAACCTAAATGATTCTGCGGTGAGTGAGATGGTTGAAGACTTTAGGGTCTGGGATTTGCTTAGTAAATTTATATGTAGTGATGAGAGCTACCACAGCGACCATGCTGGCTACACAGACCTGTCAGTGTATCCTCCTCTCTAAACCTGCTATTACCACTCCAGCGGGCTGGCAGTCCTTACTCAGAAAGGTCTCAGAGTGAAAACAGAATGGCATGAAGAGGCAGACAGGGTGACAGGAAAGCAGAGACTGTTGTTTGCTGAAATTGTCTGTGGTTGCATACACATGGAAACATCAAAAAGCACTTCTAACGTTGCTAAACCTCAAATACTTGTGACTATTCGATAGCATAGATAGATTTTAAGATGGGGAACAGCAAATCCTGGACACTACCAAGATGTTCCAGGAGTAAGAGCCACTGACTTTTAGGTAGAGATGGAGACTGAGGGAAGCAGCTGGCATCTGCCTTGGTGCAGAACAAGCTTGTCCTCTACTGGCTGAGAAGCAGTGAGGTCAGTAACTGACCTAGAAGCTGTAGCAGATCGCCTTACATCCACTCTGGTTTTTTGAGGAGGTGTTCAGTTCCCCACCATCTCCCCTTATCGTCACTATTTCATGCTTACTCAATATTTGAACGAGCACTAAATCCCCAGAGCGGGGCAGGTTAAGCCTGCGTTCCATGCTGCTTCCTAGAAGCTTTACCAGGTTGGTACTTGATTTCAGAAAGTTCTCATAAAAATATCACCATAAAAGGGTGCAGTCATTCAACAGAGAAGGAAGACTATACAGGAATTTCCTTGGAGCAGCTTTTTATCTTAGAGCTGTCAAGATTCGTTGGCATATATGGAATGATGGTGGTTCAGGTCTCCACTAGATGAGAATAGTAACAGCAGCAGCAAAACAAATTATGCCTCTTTTTTCCTTTGTGTGTATTTTAAAGAAAAGGGGAAAGAAAATAACACAAGCATCCTGAAATGGTCCTTACTTCTGAGGATGGCTGAGTTTAGAGTACTCAGATGCTTTTCATTTCTTCCCAGCATGTATTATGATCAACAAATCCAGAATTAAAATTAGTTCAGAGAAAACAAATACCTGATGTAATCTTCCTATCTGTTCCATGACTATGTTTTCTATTTTATTCTTGTCTTCTGTGTGGTTTTTGTGCTGTTTGTATTCTAGAGACTTCCAGTATCTAGAAAGTAACATATCTTTAACATTCAGGAAAACGAAAGATTAAAAAAAATATACACCCAAGAGATTCATTCCTGTACCAAGAGTCCTTGTTGATTCCAGTCACGTCAGGTCCCTTTTAGAGTTGCAAGGGCTGTCACTCAGTCTGTGCTGTAGGCTGGCATTTGAAAGCTTCTAGCTTGCCTCTTGCCATGTCCCACTCTGTTTGACTTGTTCAGCTTTATTTCCTTCACAATAATATATGGTCCTAAGGAACTCATTCTTTTCCTACCTATATTCAACTTAAGCCATTTAAGCTCTGTTTTTCTGTGAAATTTGCTGCATTTTTTTCTCTGTGGTGAAGCATTATTTTCACATCTGAGGATTTTAACATTTAAATAATACTAAAATTCTTGCAACATGTTAGTAAACAACAGTAGGATTCTTTCAATTTTCCCTGCAATGCCACATTAAATGAGAAGCCTTATTATACAACTTTATTTAGAATATGCTAATGAAGATGAATTTTCCAGTAAAATTTTCTAAATTATCAGGCAGAAGCATCCTGTATGAAGTAGTTTGTTTTCTTTTACATTTTAAGTTAAAATGTAATTGGAGCTTGGTCAAAACTGCCTGAAGTTGAAGACTCACTGTACAGCAATAACTTAATTAAAAAACAAATTAAGAGTAGGAAAATATGGAAGATGCAAAAATGGAAGATGTTTAGTCCTCTGTGAAAAAAAAAAGAGAAACAGGCAAGTACAGTAAGGAGAGGAAAAGAAAATACAGAAAATACACTTGCATAAAAAACTCTCTGGATTTCCATTGGTGGCCTCTTTTCCTTATCCTTTGGAGGTTATATGCTTTTGGGTTACAGTTTAGACAAATGTCTACACCTCTTTGGCAAGGGCTCTTCAAAGATTGCAGCAGCTACAGTGGGCTCTAACCAAGGAGGGCAGCAGGAGGTCATATAAATGGTATGAGCTGAGCAGATCAGGACATAAAGGAAAGCAGATAGTGAATTTTTCTGGAACTTGGGCTCTTCTGTTAACTTCTTAGGGCAAAAACTAATTTGATCCCTCTCACCCTCCACGACAGGAAAGGTTAGGATGGATAACAAGGAACTTCATGGGGCATCATGAGCAGCTAGTTTGAATATGTAATTTAGAAGCATATTTGCCTACACTTCTTTGTTATTCAGTGAATAGGGACACTTTTCCGGAGGACAATTCAAAGCAGGAACTTTATTTCTCTCTCTCTTTCTGTTTCATATATAAGGAATCCACAAAATCCTGAAATTAGGTAGGATGGAGAGTTCATCTAATCTCAGCATAGCTATTGGCACTTTGCTTTTCTGAGCCATCTCTATGAAATTTGATGCCATTATATTCTTGTGAACATACAGGTAATCATCAGATTGGTAAACACAGACTGCAGTCATTGAGTCACGTATGGTTTGTTGAGCTTACCAGGATTTAATAATAGGTCAGTTGTGGTCTACTGATGCAGAGCCTACTGTAAGCCTTATGGACTAGGCTTATATTTCAGTGTGAAGTCAAATGAAGTAATTTAAAGCTATTGGGCTGCTTATCAGATTAGCATAGATAGCTACTGTATACATTTATGCAGCCCGTTACCCTTCCCATCTGAACAAAGAGGAACTAAAGTTTCCTCCTTTGATCACATAAGAAGAGGTGGTTTCCCAGGAGGTCTCATTAGACAGGATTTCAGCATTAGTCACATATTTCTTTAGCAGGTCTTTTGCTGGTTGTAGAAATGTCAGTGACAATAGACAGAGCAAGCCAGAGGAGATTTCAGCAATATTGTGCCTACTTAATTAATCTTGGTTGGTGTTCTGGAACTGCATAGCTATTAGGATAATAATAAGAATAAGCACAAAGTTTTTGTGTAGAAAATACCCTGCACAAATATCTCAGGATGTCTAATGCAGTATAATTAGACTCTGGAAAGGCTATAAATAACGTGATAATTGAGCCACTATGAAAGTGAACAGGAATGAAATGAAACCATAAGATAATGATTTTGTGCCATCAGCTCCAAATCTTTGACATAAAATTATACTCTTATAGAGTTATGTTAACCAAAGAGAACACCAGAGGCGGCAAAGATGTGTATGGTAGCTTAAAGTACTTCTATGGCATTAATGCCTAGAAGGCCCATCTGAGACAGATGCTGTGCTCTGCCAGGCACTGTATAAACAAAATTTAAGAAATCATCTGTTTCTTTACAAGAGAAGATGACCCCAGTTCTTTGAAGATTTCATCAAGAATTTATATTATTATATAAAGGCAATGGTCCTGTAACAGTTTAAAAGCTAATAGTTGAAAAAGGAGTATCTGAAGGCACACTTCTTTCCTACAGGCTACAGACTGCAAACCTCATTCATTCATAAATGCTGTGCCTGTCTGAACAAGATTTCTGGCTTTCTGTAATTGGTGTAGTGGTTCTTTTACACACAGCTGGTAAGCTACCAAAAGCAATCTGAATCAATTAGTCTGCCTTTCTGTATGACATATTTGAATTTTATGTGCTAGTTTCTGAACCAAAGCCAATCCATGATTTATTTTAACTAAACCACTGTTCCCTCAACTTCCTTTGTAGGCCCTTGAATAGTTTCCAGAGTAGTTGCTGACTCTTAAGTAGGAATTTAGGCTATGGCAATAAGGTTGTTCTTCGTTTGGAATAAACCACAAAGCTGAGGTTTGAGCTAAAACGAAGGACACTTTGATTTGTAGATTTTCCTTTATAAAATTTTCAGTTAAATTGCTATTGGTGTGCTAGTTAGAGAGGTAAAGTCTTTTTGTGTCCTTTTCCAAGATGCTGTTTGTGGACATACATACAGACACTCATAGACGTGTAGTGTGACTTCCTGCATTTAGTGGGTAAGATTGCTTAGTGGATCACATGTAGTGGGCCAACACAGCTACATTCACAGCAAAACTGCAGTGAGCAGAAGGGAAGGCAAAGACACCTGCCCTTCATTACTCTGGCTGAATTATGTAAATGTGGTCCCTCATCTTGAAAATGCTCTAATTTTTATGAACTGTGCAAGCCCTTGCACACCAAGTAACTTTTCCTTTTTCTGTTTATCCACTATGAGAGTTCAAGCATGGAGTATACAGTTCAAGCATGGTTCTGTGTCACTTGAGTGTTCACTCTACAAGGCAGAGAAAACACAATCATCCAGTTTTAGCTGTTAAGGATGCTTCGCAGAAGAGTGACAAGGGAGCATGAGTTATTTACCTTTTTTAAAAAGGTAAGAAATTTCTGGTTGTATCATCATTTAGTATTTTAAAGTCTAAAACGTATTCTAATTTTGCTTATTGCGTTTCTTCATTACACAGGAGGGTGATGCTCTGCTTTAATAACTGTCCTTCAGAATGGTTTTAAGACCTCCCTCATCTTGCTAAGATACATAAATGTATATAGGAGCATAAAAGTAATGTACAGACAAAGCTCTTGTCTCCAAGCAAAGCAAGAAGTGAAAATAGCTCAAAGTACATTTCTGTTAAGCAAAAGGTTCAATATTCTTGTGATTTATCCCCTTTCCTTTCTGGGTGTTCAGCCCCAACTGACTTCTGCTCTTGACCATTACCTTATAGAAGGAAGAGCTGAGGTGCTTTCATGCATATAGTCTATAAAGTGTACAGGTGCTGACCTGCAAGGACAAATGGTGGTTGCTTGCTTATAAGGCTCTCAAATGGTATCCCTAGACTTAAGCAGGCAGTGCTGACATACTGTTTTGAGCTGAAACTTCTTACTGTGTCCATAGAAACAATGAACAAGTAACGCTTAGGGATAAAAACAGATAAATGTGTTTAATTTTGTGCCTGAAGCCTATGACAATGTTACAGTCTTAAACACCATTTCTTCCTTACATCAAATGAATAAAAAGAAATCCCATTAAAATGGGAAGAAAAGGCTATGCGGTTTAAATACCTTTTAATTTTAGTGGGGTATGTCTGTCCCAAAATAAGGGACTGCTTTTTGTTGGATAGGTGTCCTAGTTGAAGATGACACCTTACAGACTGCATCTCAATTGCTTCCATTACAGTATGCTGGCTAGCCTGATGTTTCTTGCTGATTGGTGCCATTTGAAGCTTCAATAAGAGTGATTAGGGTCCAGATTCTCAAAAGTGATCAGCATCTTGCAGGCTTTTATTGTTCCTCTGAGTGCCTTTGAAAGCCTCCTCTCAGTATGTGATTCTGACAGCTTGCTTTCTGTACCTCCACTAGTGGGGCTGTGAAAGCCTAAGGAGCAAAAGTGCTATTTTTTTTAAATTTTTTTTTGGTCAAGATTAGAATGAACTTTGCTGGTAGCACTAACGATGTTTTGGGGGAATCTCCCCTCTCTGCTTCTAAGATGATGCTAGCGTAACACTGACTTGCTTTGAGAGAAAAGACAGACCTTCAGGTTATATTTGCACTGTAAAGCACTGAGAATATTTGTCAGAATATATTTGACAGAAGCAATCTGTGTTGCTGAGTTAAAGGAAAGAACAGTTTAGGGAATGGCAGGTAGGTAAACTGAAGACTGAGTAAGTGTTTCCAGCTGAGAGTTAATATTAGCTGAGGATCTACTGCCATGAAAGACTAGAAAAATGCAATACTCAGAGCAACAAAAGAAAACACTTTAATTCACTGAGGTCTGTATTCAGCCATTATCTGATCTGGAAGCATTCTGTCACCATGTGATGAAGCCATGGTGGAAAAGCATGAAATGTTAAGGCATATGGTTGGAAAAAAAATCCAGTTATACTTCATCTAGCACTGAACCAGCTGCAATAATGAGAAAGGGTGAACTAACTGAAGAATCTTGCAAGATGCATGTATGGATTCTGTCTTCTTTTATAAACGTATATATTGTATATACATATATCTAAAAGATATAATATATATCTTGTGTATATGTATATATTCTGTCACCTTTAAAGGTGACAGACACTATACTGCAAGTATGGCCACTAAGTTTCAATATATTTCTCTTTGTAGAATAGATACTACATTTCCTAAGAACAGGAATTATGATCTAGAGCATGAATGTTCCTTTGCCTGAAGATAACAGTGTCAGTGGATTTATTAATGATAAATAAAACCATATTACCTTTTTCACTTGTGCAGAATCATAAAATATTATTTATTTTACTTTAACTACTGTAAGGAGCAACTCATTGACCAAGTCATGCAACTCCAGACATAATGTATTATTTATTATTTAACAGCACAGTCAGTTTTATTTCCTACATTCCAGAGCCTTGTATCTCAAAGTTTGTCTAAGAAAGAGTGCTATCAACCTCCACTCTGGTATTAATTTGGAGGAAAAAAAACACCTTTCAGAAATGTCATGTAGATTCTAGTAACCATGTATTGATAATGGCTAAATGAGTTTGAAAATTAACCAAGTGAAGGAGGTCCTTAAAGGGCTTTTCTAGGAATGGAATTATGTTCTTGTTTAAAATGAGACCTCAAATATGCATGTTTCTTTTGCAGAGAGAGGATTAAGAGGAAACTATCATGGTAGTTGTGACTAACCGGACAAAATGTTTGATTCTGTGACCAGATCTTTGCATGACCGTGATTTTAATCTGTCACTGTCAAAAGTCTTAAGATATGAACAGGGTGTTCTTACAAAAGCTTTGGCTGTTGCAGTCATAATCTGCTGTAATGAACTCCAAGAACTTTTAACACTGGTCATCCTTCCTGCCTGACAGTGAGGAGTTCTAAGATTTTATTCCTATTTGATACCATTGAAGGGGTTTTGTCTAATGTGAAAAGAAAAATGAATGCTTTTTCACCTCATGCTCTGAGGCATTTCCCATCAATAATTCCAGCTGTCATGATTTGGCTGATGCTAGATTATCAGTTTTCTCCAGTGTATTCGTCTCACTGTATTTTTGAGAAGAATAGAATACTCTTAAGAGTAAGCCAACTAGAAAATGTCACTACATTTATAGTTTAGAGAAATGTTCTCAAGACAACGGAGGAATGGCAGATTAAAAATGTAATGCATTCTTTTTAAGGTTATTATGAGAAACTTAAGGTTTTAGCAATTAAGTAGTGGACAGGAGAGTGCAGTTTTCCCTTTTTCAGGCAGGCGATTCAATTCCGCAGGGACTCACTGAGTGCCAGATGGTGCTACTGTGATTTTATAGCATCTGAGGAACTAGTCCTGTTGGTTTACAGTCAGTCACTGTTTCAGTGGTGACTCTCAGCCTTGAAGTCATCCCTCAATTCATACGCTCGTTAATTAAGAACGATTTTGAGAGTGCCTTCTTCATTGTGGCAGCTCAGCTGGTCAGGGAAGTGCTCTCTCTTCAGTCACATCTCCCTTCCTCAGTAAGACAGGATGAAAAAAGTTTAGGTCAGACCTGGTTTTGTTTCCCTTCTCTTCCTTCAGAACCCAATGTGAAAACTAGCTTTGATTAATGGGCAGGACTGTTTACACAGAGGGCCCTGGAGCAGGTGGCTGGAAGACATGAGTTGCTAGGTGCCTTTGTCAAGCTATTTAACTCCTTTAAATCTCAGCTAGTCATCCTCTAAAACAGCAGGATAGGAGTCAGGCATTTACCCTTCTTCATTAGGCGTTATCATTAAATTGCCATAAATGTTCCCAGTGGGCATAGGTTTGCCCTGAGTATTCAAGAAGGTACCTTATTTTTCGCGCCCCTCCCCTGCTCCCCCCTTTTTTTTTTCAATGTGAAATTATGTATCTTTCTGTGTTAGAAAAATCACATGCATATAAAATGGTTCAAAGACAGTGTGGAGTGGAGAGCCTGGGGATGGCTCTGGACAACTACTCAGCAAGTGGGAGAAGCTGCTGAACAGCAGTTCTCAGAAAACAATCAGGCTGAAAATTAAGCAGCCGAAAAGCATCTCAGCCATGGAGCCAGACAAAGAAAGGGTCAGGCCTCAAATAATATTGAAATTCAATAAGAACATAAAACATGCATCATTTTTCCTGCTCTATCTATCAAGACTTCTTTCGTACTTATTTGTATTTAATGGGTACAGCCTTAGAAATATTACAGCATAAAACCCAAGACACCTTCAGTCCCATGCCAATTAAATGTTCATTAACAAATCTGTATCTTATCCTAATTCACTGTTGCCATGCATGAGCAGCAGGTGAATGTATCATCTGGCTTGTTATGATAGTGTTTAAAAGAAACGTCACATCTACTTTTTAAGCATTTTTTCTCATTGGGTTTTGAGTACAAATGAAGTATTACGCTTGGCTGCAACACTTTGGAGGGAGAAGCAGTGGAAGAAGTTAGGTGAATTTTGAAGCCAATTCAAGGCTGCTACAGGCTCTAAAACTGAACAGAGGAGGGAAATTAATAAAAATTCACTTATTTTATCAAGTTCATCAGTCTGGCCAGTGAAGTTAGCATGTAGTGAGAGGCTATACTGTAGATTACTTGCTATGTTATAGGAATCATGATACGCAGTTGTAGGAATTCCCTGGTTCATGGAAATGCTTAGTGTGCACTTCATGGGATGTAATTTACTTTACTTGTAGTGCTCACTATCAATATCCAGAAAAATAATTAGTGCACAGACAGCATCACAGTATCACTCATCTCTACTCCTGAATGATAAATCATTTACTCAGCAGTCACTAAAGATTGTGCCTAAAGATATAGCTTACCCCACTGATATTTAAAACATGCAGGAAAGAGAATTCTCAGTAGCTGTGGGCTTGTTGATGTTGTATTTTAGATGCATCAATTAAACAAGCACCAGCACTGAAATGTAACAAGAAAAGCAGCAGAATTTGCCATTCTTCTGAATGTAAAACCCACTCATCCCTCATCCCTTGTAGAGATCACAAGTCCTACTTGGTCTTCAAGCAATGTCTGTACAAAATTGCACAAGATGAATATTGGAAACTGCTGTGGAAATCCCAAGCACTTCATCTGTATCTCCTTAAAGAATCATAAACCAGTCCAGAAGAAGTGAATGTGAATATAAATACGTGGCTATAATTCATCTATTACATTATTGTATTACGTGTCTGTAGGTGTTCTGTTGGCCTAGAATGTAGAGCATACAATTAATGACAACTTTGGGCTGAAGGATAGAATGATATAGAAAACAAGACATCACCCAGGCAACAGAGGAAGATTGAGTGGAAGAAAGGTTAGAAAAAGTTATAGGATTTAGCTATAGGTACAGTTCACTGCCAGTCTGTTGCATCAGTCACAGCTTGCCAATTATGTTTAAAATTAACTCTTTTAACTTAACTTAATCCATATGCTGCAGCTGCTGAGAAATTTTATGTGAGGCATAGAAATCTGCAATCCTTCTCTTTCAATTGAAAGCTGATATTTTAATGTCAGTTCTTACTACGCTCAGGTTATTGTTGTTATTGGTATGAATGAACAAATGAACAAATCCTAATTGGATAAAATCACGTTAGTCTGACAACCTTGATCATTGGAGGGCTGCAACTTTATGATTTACAAGTAGTGCATTTATTCCTTCCGGGAAGATGTGAAAACTGTTATTTTCTAGGTCACAATCCATTAGATTTTGGCCAAGATTAATATAAAAAATGAATGAGTTTACTGTAGGTGATGCTGCTGATAGTAACAGAGAACTGAAGAGGTGAATTAGGATCTGGTGTGATTATGTATACACTTACCAAATCAAAGGAGAGGTGGCATTGCAAGATATTTATACACTAATTCTTCTTCCAGAAAGGAAATTGTGCAGAGGTCTGTAACAATGACACCCTTCTCCTGCAGGGACAGAAGGCCACAATGGCAGTGGCACAGAGTACATTGCTGTAATCTAGAGAAATTGCCATTACTTCCTTCCAGTGGGTAAGGTTGAGCTGGATGAGTCTGAGTACTTGCACTTAGGGCTCTCAGACACAGAAATCTTAAAATGTGGCTGTTTGTTGTGGGATGTTGCTGCTAATTTGGCTGGCAAGGGTTAGACACCAAGGCAGCAATGCCAGCATCTTGCTGCTCCAATGCCAGTGGAAGGCTACTTCTCGGACCCTATTCAAATCATGGATAGTAACGCTTCTGAGGATAGGACAGATACAAGGAAAGGCCTTGATAGGTTATTGATTTAAGTTGTGCTAGAGTGGACCAGATCAAGAAAAGCTGTTCTGGACTGAGGATAAGCATCTGCAGGTATATGCAAGAAAGTTTAAAAAAAATGGTGTTCAGCAAATCATAACTGAAAGAACTGGACTGTGCAGCAGACAAGCTTGGTAACCCAAACTGTTGTCCCTTTATGTCATTCTTACCCCCTACCCAACAGTAACAGCTTTGTTAAATCATCAAAAATCCCAGAATCCAAGAGTAAGGAAGCAAAACCTGGTAAGAGGAAATTTTTCTATGTTCTTTGTGCTAGACTTCAGCAGGCATACAAATAAAATCCCTGAGGTCCTTACAAGACATTAGACAGACCACCCATGAATCTTGCCCTTACACTCTTGTGCTGCTAAAATTGATGCACCCACAAAGATCAATGCTACTTTTCTGCTTATATCCAGATTTGGGGCATAATTATATCCTCGAGTCTCTGTTTTTGCCATGGAACCGTGGCAATTGCCTTTAGTTCATATTGTCTTATGACGATATATAAAAGAATTCACTGAGTATAAGGTAGCATCATAGATTCCAATATCACCAACATATAGTAGTGGCATAAAATATGAATGGCACCAAGGTGATTTATATTCCTCAGTTTGCAAGATGCCTCAACGCTTGAAGGAAATAAATACGTTGCGGAAATACTGAAATGAATAGGAAAAAGAAAGATTTGAAAAAATGAGGCAAACATGGAATAAGAGCAGAGTATAAGATTCTTTCAAATAAATGGTAATGCATGTAAATTTGTGTGGCAAAAGACTAGATTAAAAAAAAAAAAACAAAAACCAAAACCCAAGTGTGCCTTGCTATGCATAGATTATTGGAAAATCCGAGCAGACATTGGCATATGTGAAATTGACATCTGATAATATTGTTGTGGCTTAATTTACTTGTGTTATATCTGTAATTGAAATGGGGAGGATGAATTTCACATGCTAATTCCCTGAAGGGCCCATAATAAATGCAATTACTCAGTTTCAAAATTATACATTAATGTAAGTTTTTAGCACTGTCTTCAGATGACATTGGTTGTTAATTATCTCTCTAATATAATACAGGTGTAAAGTATAACTCTACTGGAAATAATGATCAGTATTCTTCCATTCATTTTTTTTCATAATTTCTCTAGATAAAATATTTTAAAATGAGCATCTGAAACTTCAAAAGACAATTAAAAAATAATTTTCAAAGATCCTAGGTTTAGCTTGAAATTTTGGAAACTCGTGACAGATACTTACCATTCTGAGGCATGTAAACTGATTCAGAAATAGCACAGGAAAGTTCTTTAAACTTTAGATTTAATGATAATGTATGCAAAGAAGACATTTAACAAATTTTTTCATTTTATTTGTTCCAAGTAGAAAGTTTGGACTTTTGCAGTTTTTTACAGTCTGTATTGCTTGAGTTGCAGATAGGTGTTGCTGCTAAGATACAAAACAACGCGCAATCTCTGTTAATGTACTGATAATCCTTTGGTGTCTTTACGTTTTTTACTATATGTTACCACTTAGAATAATAACTCATTCTAAAACCAAATTTTAATTGATTGTATCTTTGTGGGGATTTTATGAAAAGTATACTTAATGGAAACATCTCAGAAGAAAAAGTAGGAATGCAGAATAATCTAACTTCTCAGTTCCAGCTGGTAGGGCATGGAGGCAAGCCTTTACGTCTGAGCACTTGCATTCAGAAACACAAGTTGAACTTTCATCTCTATGCATGTAAGAAAGATTCCGCAGCTTGCTCTCTTCTCAGTCAGGAACAGCTCCTTGTGAGCAGGGAATGATTGTATTCCCATGTTGCAGAGCTGCCTGCTGATGCCCCAGCGCTGCTGGGAGCAGCGAGAGCCTTGGTGGTACCGAAGTCAAAGGCCGAGGCTTTACTGAGCGATATGTGGGGATGGAAGGTGCAGGGCTGCAGCCAGTGGTGCTATGGCAGGCAGCAGGTGGCATCAATACATGCGACCTTGCTGCTAGTCTTTTCCTAGAAGAGAAGGGGAAGAACAGGAAAACTAGAAATTCATATTTGTATGCTCCAAAGATATTTCTAAACAGACCACTCTGCATTGGTAAGATCATACACATTGTTCATGCAGCACATAAACAATCCACTTCTGTCAGCTGCCACAGTACAACATCTGGGCAATCTAGGTGCTTTGTCCAGGGACTTATTGCTACTAAATTGAATACTGGAAGAACTGGAAGGACATACAAATCATTCTTTAAATACTCTGAAATGCTGTCATTTTGTCAACTTGTTTGTCACAAGTTCATATGCAGTCAGCACCTATGGAGAAGATGGGAATTGAACTCTGTCGCACAATTTAACACAATTTATCTGAAAGCAATGTGACTTCCCAAAGCCCTGCAACAGGCAAAATTTTCTCATCTTTTACTTCTATTGATGTCCTAGTGGTGGAGCTCATTCTTTACGAATTTTTAAACAGAGGCTTTAAGCAATTTCTAAGTAATGATAATGTGAAAATTTTTCATTGAAGTCTCTTCCTCTACTGAAATGTTCTTCTCTGAGGGTTTTTTTTTTTGCAGGTGAAATTCTGTGGAATGGTTCTGTTTCAGTGGAATGGTTCTATTTCACTGGAGAATATAATCATATTCTCATAATTCTCTTAATAATGTCATTTCATTGCTTTCTGTAAGCTTCCTGGAAGCATCTGACAAAACTTGTACTTCCAGGTCTTGTAAAGTCCAAATATTCCTTGAGGAGCCATCTATGCATCTAGACTACATATCCCGTGATGTACTTATATTCTCTTATGGCTAAATTCCTGTAGTATATCATGGGAAATGCACCATGATTAGAGTGTCCAGTCTCTAGGGTGAAAGAGGGCTAAAGATACTGAAAACACAATTCCTGCAGATTCATATCCCATAACTTCCTGATCATATTTAGAAAAACAATCAAAACTAAATGGATTTGAATGAAACTTAAAGATTTGCGTGCAGAAGAAGAAATTATATCTGCCTTTGTTGTTCCATTCCCACATGTAATGGAGAGATGTTTCAGAACATATTATGCACACAATATTTTGTGAGCTTGTCTGAATAAGTCTTTATCTGAATTTCTTACAAGTACAAAACCAAATCCCTTGTCCCTGATGTTAAGAACATCATTTACTCTCATCTTCTGCTGCATATGTCCTGTTGCAGAGCTGGCAACCAGTATTGACAGAATAGATGCAGTGTGTATATATAATATCAAGAGCTCTTTCTTCACTTTGCATCAACCAAAGTACTTACACACTTGATCTGAAACAGGGCAAATTATGGGGTAGTTAAGTTTCTAGTTCTGTCCAGTCTTTGCTTTCTATGCAGGCTGTCAAAATAAGTTACAATATCAGATTTCATGAAGATTTTTTGTGGTTAAATCTCCCTCTCAAAAATGTTCCTTTCCTAAGATTATTATAAGATAGGAGCATATCAACCCATTTTTAGGTTATTTGTGTGGCAAATCAGAACAAAGAAAGATAGTGAAATTTATTTGTTTTAAGTTTAAAGGGTGTTTGCTTTTTATACTAGTATGGCATTAGTTGTTATCTTTAAATACTTATCATAATCACTTCTTGCCTAATAATCCCTGATTGCACTTGACTTTTAAGTTTACCTTTCCTGATTAGAAATCCAGCTTCATCAAGTCAAAAATAGGAGCCAGGAACAAAATTATCATAAAGTTAATTTATTTAGGGGAAGGGAAAATGTGTGGGGTGGTGGTGTGTGGAAGAGAGAGGAGAACCTGAGACTATCTTTAATGGATGCTTGCAAAAAGACCTCTATTTTCCTGATGCCTAATATTTCTCAGGTAGAGGCAGTAGGGAGAAAAATTATCTGGCTTGGACTATCTGAATTTATGTGGCTGAAAGTAAAATCTACTTTTCTAGTTGTTTATATACTAAATAACATGTTCCAAAAATATATGTATATAAATCCTTGAAAGAATTAAAATGGAGTCAATGCATTATCAACAGGGTAGATATTAAGGGACAAACTGCCAACTGTGAGGAGTCTTTAAAAAAGCATTAAACTCCTCCCACCCCATCCTGTATTTTTCCTTAGACTTTCAAAAGCTGTTTTGAACATCATCTCGTTTAGCAGGTGTTCTGACATTCAGATAAAGTTTCTTCATATTAAGTTGGTAGCGTTATTTAACTAAAATATATAGACTATCCATTTGCGATTCTCCAGCAATTGTCTAAAATAAATACACCTGCCTTCTGCTCTTTCCTAAACATTTTTCTTTCCAACTCACAGGGGACTTATTGAAAGCAAATAAATTAGTTCAGGGGGAACAAAAAGCACCCAGCAGCATTTATTATGGCACCTGAAAGTCAGTAGTGCATACTATTTTTCTGAAAGTTAATGAAACATATAATTAGAATTCTCCTTCTGATGTTTTGGGGGGGTTTAACTATGGAGTATATGCACTGTGCAAGCAGAACAGTTAAGCAGAACTGTATCACTCCTCAGAATTGGAGCAGTTAGCATGCTCAGAAGCACACATACTTTTAGGTATTTCTGTTTCAAAGTGCTTGTATCCAAAGCTGTCGTCTTTGATGATAAACAGTGCTTTTGAGACTATTTGAACTTCGAGATGGACAGTATTGGCATTTTCATTTTCCTGTATTTCTTCCTCTCCTATTACAAGAATGAAGAAGCCAGAATATTTTATAGGCAGACTGAGCATAATTTGTCCTGCTTGATATTCTTTTATTTTTATCTGTAAGTTCATATGCAGCTAAAACATTCAATTTTTAAAACATATTATGTAAAACCTCCCTTTAATGGAATTATTATGTTATAAGGGTATTGTTGCTAATGAACATGTTAAAGTAGTGCAGACTTTAACAGACAGAAAGAATAAATCCCACCCTGCAGCATCCCCTTGAACACATGGCAGATGAGTGAAACGTCCACAGAGATCTTCATATGTGGTTGCAGTATAAGGATTCCCAAAGATAGTTCAAAACTGGCTGTATTAAAATCCAGTTCTTCTGGAAACCCGAATCACTTCACAAAAAGATGACAAGTAAAAGCACTTATCTTAAATTGCAAAAATTTGCTTTAATGGCTGTTGCTACTGATGAAAGAATCTGTATTAATAATTACATCTGCTTTGGCAAGGCATTCTGAGTCGTATGAGCATCAGAAGATGTTTAAACACTTGTGATCAGATAGATCACAACAAGTAAAGGCTGAGAAGAGATGGTGATACCTGTCCCAGTGCTGCAAGAATGGCTATACAAGAAGTGTGTCATTCAAGTAACCTATTCGGGTGGGAGATCGAAAGAAATTTTTCACCTGAATCCCATCAGACTTAAACAAGAAGAGAAAGGAGCAAAGGGCTGGAGAGAGATTTGGGTGAAAGTGAATAATTGCTTTCATGCAGATAAAAGGGGTCTGAAGTTGAGGAAGGGATATAAGCAGAGTGCTAAAGAGACTGTACTGCCTTTGGTGTAGCTGTGGGGCTTCTGGGATGTTAATTTATTTTGCTGCAAGGCTATGGAAGAGTAGTGTATGAATAAAAAGATTGTATGGCTGAAGCAGGTGAATGAATTCACTTGTGGAGCCAAGCATAATATCCAATGGAGAGGCAGTAGGAGTGTCTCTAAGGTCAAAAAGGAGCTATGGAGGAGAGGGGGAGCAAAGGTGTCTAGCAAAGGCTTAGTGAGAGCACAGGGTTTGGGTTAAGGCTGCTAACTTTTTTCCAGGGCCAAAGCTTAGAGGTCCTCACCGGACAGTGGTAGGTATTTACCCACTCTATTCAGCTGGTAGCATGTGTGTCTTTAAATAAAATGATTTCTGTATGTTACACTGTTGAATATTTGGCCAAATGGATACTGGATTGCTAGGTTCATAAGTAAAGCCTGGATCTGTACTGTTCAGCACTACTGGGATGGGTAGTTCCAATAGCAAAAAAGAAAAAGACATTCTTAAAGCTACATTCAGGTAATTTCTGCATAACAATAACAGGAATTTTGTGACAATGTGAGGTACAAAGACTTTGGGTCTGCAGCTGCAAAATCCTTGAAGCAAACAATAAGGCTAGTTCCCATGTATCAGCCAGCCAGCCATTTATGAAGACAGACATTTGTGTGGGTGTTCAGAATTAAAGTTAGGAGAAAATACATAAGAAATTCAGAGTAATTTTACCAGGTGTTACTACAGAATGTGTCACTACATCCTGATGCCAAATGTTCCCCACCCCAGTTGACATATGACTATTTTCTATTGTGTAAATCTAGAGGAGGTGAACCTATTCCAAGCTATTAGAATATAAGTATATATATATAATATGATTGTATTGTATTGGCAAATCCACATGGGGAAGGAGGGTTTTCATTCTGCACCTTTAAAAAGCAGAAGAAATACTCTTTTCCCCATTTCTTAATTTCTGTAAGGTGATTATTTCAATGCTAACTCAAAGCAGTCTTTGTGGATGTCTGCTGCTGCAGCCCTGTGGTCTTTCTCCAGGAACCTGCAGTAGGTAGAAGTGGGATACTTCAGCTATATACCCAAGAGTATGCCTACCAGTGTAGTCCTGTATTGTTCCACTTCTTTCAGTCTCAAAGAATTTCGATTAAACTTCTCAAGGAGTGTTACTGGGGAGGAAGGGAACACACAGTTGCTTGTAGGATTACTGTTCTGATGTCTCTCTATTCAGAGGAAAGTTTCATTCAAAGCACACTGCAGATACATTAAAAAAAGGAATAAGTTGAACTTGTAGAGCTTATATAGGCTTCTATAGCAATGCTTTTAATTTTTATCTTCCGATCAGCTTGTGCACCTCTGAGAAAAAGAATTAGAAATGGAAATGCAGCTTCTGTCTAATGCTAACATTCACTTGCAGTCTCTCTACCGGAGAAATGGAGATACAGAACATACATTAATCAGCAAACTTGGGACCAAGAAAATTCCTGAAACTTTCTAGGTAGTTGAGAAGTTGCTTTTTAGCTGTCTTTCTAGGTCAAGGTTCCTAACTGTTTTTCAAAACTGGTATTGTGATAGGCAGGTCTATTAGAAAAAAAGCAAGAAGCAAAAAGGAACAAATGGAAAAATTAAGACAAATCACACTAGTAAGAAAATACCAGTAAGAGCCTAGAGTTTGGATCCCCCTAGCCTCACTTGGTCAGCATAGTTTAGGGATCGGACAGAGGCTGAAGAGATATTGAAGGCAGCAATCTATCACCCATTGTTCCTTTTTGGCTGTCCATCCTGTTATGCCTCTTAATTTATAAATAAGGAGGGCCAGATGGCAATCTCATATTGTTATTGCTCTTTTGTTGTCTACTTAGAGTTTCAGCCTCTTATACAAATTGAAAACTTGGCTATAATTTTGTTCTTGTCCTCAGGAACTGTTCTTTTTAATTTTAAAATGCAATTTGTACCAGTCTATTTGATTCTAAGTTTTGATGACTTCTGGCTGTAATACCATGTTTCAGGTTGCATTAAACTTGCTAGCATTGAGGCATCTAACCTAGCAGATGTTTTCTGAGATTATGCCCCTCTCAGTGTTTATATCAACAGAACTTAAGCCAAATTATAAAGGACAGGATTTGGAAAGGGCTTCCTTCACTGTCTTCCCCTCTGCCCCATCTCTCTTTCAGAGATGCTTGCCAGGCTGGACTTGATTAACCTTAAGGAAATATGAGTTTGTTTAAATTTCAAATAAATATATGTGTTCACAAACTGATACTATTACCCAAGTGAGCAACAATACATCATGTTGTGTCATGAAAAGAAACATAAGTGAATGATCTGCTCCTTACCGTATAACGTGTTGGGCCATTAAAAGCACTGAATTTTCCGTATACACTCGCTGCTCGCAGATAACTTGATGGCATTTTACATAACTGTTGAAGAAAATCCTGCATCAGCCACATAGAAGGAGCAGGCTTAACCCCTGGGCAGGAATAGAAAAGAAGACACTGCAAAGTGCTCAACAGCACCTTTGTGGGCTCCCCTCAGAAAGGACGGGTTGTGTGAGGATAGGTGATGTGCTACTCAGTGTGCTTTTACTAGCAAATTCAAGCTCCAGGGTTATGAGCGGGTTAAGAATGTGTTTAGACTTGTCAAGATGAGTCCCTGAGTTAAAAACAGTCACTTGGTCATCTGATGGATGCCCATATTCATCAACCCTCAAAATATTCTTGGCTCTAACGTTAATTTTAGCTTCATCATAGCTATTCTATGAGACAGAGAATTTCATGGGAATTTTGGCGTTTGACTCCCTAGAGCGTATACTCCTCAGAAACCATCCAGCTGAAAATGACATGTACTCCTAATCCATTTTAGCAATTTCTTTGAAGAAATAATCCAAATTCATAATGTAACTTATTAGCATCTCAAATGGTAGTACTTTTTTCTTTTCTTGGTGCAGAAAAGGTGGCAGCTCCCCAAATTATTTTTTAATTGCTATTTATTACAGGTCACCATATAGACGTTGAAAGTAATAGTGTGCATTTGACTGAAAGTTCAGGATTTAGGATATTCTTGAGGAATAGCTATACTGGTGATTTATGTTCCAGAGGCTAACAATGTTTGGACACAACTCGTTAGTGATTACTTGCCAGCTGGGACAAGAAGCCTTTCCAGAATGGTGACCAAAAAGTCAGTCTGTATATAAATGGAAAAGCTTCATTTCCCAAAAAAGCAAATACTTGGGCAGAAATCCTGAGGGCTGCTTTTGGGTTCTATTGCTAAAATTTTGCTTTTTTTCAATGATATTCATACAATGCGAATCAGCCCATTAAATCTTACTTTCTAGAGAAGTAAGTTCTATTTCTAATCAACAACTCAAAACTGTATCAAGAATTTTATTTTATTGTCTCATTATCTCAGTTCTAATCTAGACACCAGTAAGTAAACAGAGGCAAAGATCAGTCCTGTGGTAATCATTGCCCATTGTCTATATAAGAGATTCTAATTTCTACAGTTAATGTTTTCTAAAATGATCACAGCACTAGAAAAACATTTTACTGGGCTTGCAGTGAGGCTGTGCTCCTTGAAATGTTGCTATGCATTCGATTTAGCATTTCTCACGGCTCTAATTAAAAAAAAACAACACTAAACCCTCAAATCATTAATATATTTCCAATCATTGATTTGTTTCTTTTACTTTTTCCCAGTTAAAGTGTTTTATCATCCTTAATATTTTATCCATGCTTTTGAATAAAGTCATAAACCATCTAAAAATCACATACCTCATTCAATTATTTTTTTTTTCCACACTGAAAAAGAGTACTAGCCTACATGGCTCCTCAGTAACAGTCAATTATTGTTAAAAGTTAGCTTTCTTTTTAACTGGACATTGTCCAAAATCTCTGTGTCCTTCAACTACTATTTCAAATGCCTCAGCTAATTTTGTGGCCATCTACACTGAATGCCAGCAAACACTTGTTAATTTTCAATGGCTAAGTCCCTTATAATCCTTCCTGTGTCATCTTAAATTATTTGAACTGCTGCTTAGCATTGTGTCATCAGCAATTTTGTACCTCTTTTCATTGATTCTATCAGCTAAATTGTTTCCATAGAGAGCATCAGGACATAAAATAGACTAGAAATACAAACCAGCTTAAGAGTGTTATCTAAACACTCATCCCTAACAAGTTACATACAGGTTTCATAATGCCTTTAGCATAGATCAACTGCAGATCTTTATAGTGTTTCCCAGGAAATGTTTTGAAGGACAGAAGCAACTCAAGCACCCTTCAGAAATTTATGACTATGATATACCAGTGATTAGACAATAGAGTCACTGTTGCAACATGCCTGCAATATGCAGCAAGGTGACTCCTGTCACCTCTGGGTTAATATATCTGAGCAACTTATCTAATGTGAACAATAGTCAGTGTTACGTGTTATGGTTTTTCTGTTCAAAATTTCCTTAGGAACTGATCCTGATTTTTCACAAGTATACAGAGTATTTTAAGTACTCACAAAAATATATCTGCCATATTGTCCAACATCGTAAATTCTAGATAGTTGTGGTATTTTGCTACTGTAAGTTGTACCAGAGAGTTCTCTCTTTCTTCTGTGGCTTCATAATTTTTGGAGAAGAATAGCTAATAGAGTATGGAGAGCAAACAGTTAAATATAAGTGTACATTTTACATGAGAGAAGACTGATAGCAATACTTAAAAAAAGCTGAAGCTCCCTCTCTTCCAAGATGAAAATAAAGAGTCATAAATGAGAAGTTATCCAGAGAATGGACATTTGCAAAATACTCCCTTTTGAAGCAGCCCAAGAAAACTTCCATTGCAAGCTCTTGCACTGCTGGGGTTGCAGCAACGAGCCTGGTGGACTGCCACAGAGTTGGGACCCCATCTCACAAACTCCTTGTTAGGCAAGCTGCCACAGAGCAAAACTTACAGATGTCATGTTATTGTTTCTAAACACTGTTACACAATATGCAACCATCTCAAAGAGAAGACGTGATGTGGTATTCCGAAACATGAGCTACTTTATCTCTTTCTTTAAAAACTAGTGATATTGCAGATGAATTTGAGGTATAAAAATGGTCCAAGGGCATCCCCTTACCATAAGTTAATCTATAATAGGCTCTAGCTATTTATATTTTGGCTACTTTTTTTTTTTTTTTCTTCAGAGATGTGCAATGTACTAGGCATTTGCCGTATTTGGACACCCTTTGCATCAGATGCCCTTTGAAATGCCTGTGGTTAGCTGCAAGCTATTCATCTAGAAATAATGTACACCACCTCCTCCACCTCTTCTAATTTTATTTGAAAGCCTGTTGCTCCAATTCCTAGTCAGGGCAAGCAGAATTTACAAAATGCAGCAAGAGATCTGAACAAGAATAAACTTTATTTCCAAGGATCAGAACTGCTGAGACTATGATACATAAAATATACAACTTTATTAAGGAATGAATTGAAGTAATATGACATTTCTGAGAGTTTCATCTAAGTTGTAGTTTTCTAATATGGTATAAAAGGTGTCTGCAGTCTCTAAACTTACTGAGCGTGTCTAACAGCACAATGAAATGGAAAAATAAGTCAGTCTTTCTGGAAGAAAATTTATTGGAACTCAGTGAGGTTTTTTTCTATGTTCTCTATTTACCCCAGTTAATTTCTAGTTTATAGGCAAGTACGGCTTAAAAGAGTGTTAACTTGTATGCTTCTGTTTACTGAAGGAATTAAGTACCAAACAAAAGGCAAAACTGAAATCATTTCCCTTGCCTTCTTAGAGCAACTAAGCCATTTTCTCTTTCACATCCTGTTGAATTGTTGACTCCAACAGACTAATACAGGACTAAATCTGGGAAGTATCTGAGTTTCAGAGAAACACCATAGTTAAGTGTTTCATGGTTCATTCATCCCTTGACCTTTGGGTCAAAACAGTCAATAAGGAGGCAAATTACTGTCAATGATATCTGGTTGTTTTCCACTCTAAGAAATCTCTTTCATACTTCAGTTTTCCCTGGGTATACTTTATTGACTTTCTCAAGTAAACACTATTTAATATAGGCCAAGGGAAAGAGCTTTTAGCTATAAACCAGCCATAGTAGCGTTAAGAATTAACTGCCTGGTTCCTAAATGGAGAAACAGAATGGAAGAAAAGACTAGCTTGGATACATGTGTTTAATCTTTTCAGATATTACATGCAGTTCAAATCTTTTGATTGTTTCAGATTAAGAGTTTATTTATTAATATTACAGTTCATGTTAGGCTTAGCTTTAGGGTGTGTTGCTGTTTTCTTTTATTTTGTTTTAAATCTCATATGAAAGCCTAAAGAGTTCCAAAACTGTTCCAGTCCCTCCTGTGGGATAAGGACTTGAATTTTTTTGAATCAGTAACCAATGGGAAGCAAATTTCTTAAAATAATATCTGTTCCAGCTTTCAGGCAAAAGTGAAGCCTGGGTATTGTAAGTTAATGTTACTGCTCCAAATCCCTGTGTTACTAATTAGTGTTACTAATCCAAATCTAAACAGCTCTCAGCTGCTGCAGTATAGGTTTCTTCCATGTCTGAACTCCATCAAAGGAAGAAAGGCAAGGGACAGCTGTGCACTTTTCAGACTTCCTTTGAAGCTCTTTCCAGATTTTTTTGTTGCATTTCTACTTGTATTCTTTCTACTAAACTCAAACTAAACTCAGGTTGAAGGTTTGGGTTTTTTACTACTGGTTCAACAGATACCTCAGTTCTTCATCCTGCTATGATGAAGATTTGGATGCCCTTTAAGACATGCTGGGAAGATTCTCCAGACACAATTTGTATGCATACTGATCATATATGTAGGCTATGGTTAACATAACAGGTAGCATGGCTTGATAGCACTGGATCTAGAAAGCAAAACAGTTGGTGTTGAGGACCCATGTAACGTTATACATGTTTGGGGATCTTACCTTGTCCTAGCTCTCGTCTGCGCCGTGAACTGGATGTGTGTTAGCTGGAGCATGTGTTTCTTGTCTTCCAATTTAGTTTTCTGCAAAAGAAACGCAGTTTCTTTTGCACGCTCTGAGAGCACACTGCAATGCACACCAAAGCATGCTAGGTTGCAATAACCAGGAGTTTTTGCTTTAGAAGTACATTCCTGAGCCAAACTAAAATAGTAGTGTGGATGCAGCAATGGATTTGAAGTATGTATGGTGGTGTTTGTGCTCTGAGGTTGTTACTCGTTTTGCTCCGGTAAGATTAACCTTTCTGCTAACATTTCTGCTATCTTTATGTTGCTTACATAACAATACAGCTTTATCTGAGAAGATAATACTTCATGCTCTTGGTTCTAAAGGTCTTTGCTCAAATTCTCCTGTTGGCTCATTTTGTTTGACAAAATTCAGTTCATTGCCTACAGTCCAATGTGTATTATCAGTCACAGGATGGTAACCCAACCAGATGTGAGACACTACATGCTTTAGGCAGTCTTCTTTATTTTCTGTTGTTCTCTTTGAATTTTATTCTCCTGTGCCAGCTTAACTCTGAAGTATGTACTTAAAAAGATGTTCCTTTAATTAGATCAGAGTTAGTTTTGACAAAGTTCATTAAAGTCAGTGTGAGGCTTTTAACAAATTTGGGTGGGATTTGGTCAGAATCTCAGACTCTTAACTTCTGCGTCTCACCCATAGTTTCTCTGTTTCTGAGAAAAGTTATGTATTCAGTGTCTGCAACCTTATCTGTGTTCTGATAACCTTGGTATCTATGTTCTTTTACCCGTTAATACTATCTCATTGAGTCTAGTTAAAGTAAAATATCAGTTAACATGACTAGAGATAGCAAAATGACCTGATGATTGGTTGTTTTTCTTGTATAGCACCTTTTTTTTGTTTCTTACCTCTTTTTGTAGTATTTTGTACTTCCGTCTCTAGACAGCTCTCTGAAAAGTAACTATTCTGAATTTCTTTTAATTTCAAAAACCACAGGAACAAAGTGTCATGCAGTTCACAAGATATATTTCCAGTCTGTAAATGCTTTGATATGGAATTAGACAGTTTTTATTCTTAGATTAATGATTCCTCACATAGAATCCCAGCACAAATATTGTTGCTTGCTGCTGTCCAATTCACCTTTTATCAGCCAAGCGTTGCTGTTGAGTAGCTGTCAGTTTCTAGTTGTCTTGTCTCTGTTTCTTATTCATGAAATCATTTGGCAGACTACTAGTTCACTTCCTTTGTTTTACTTGCTATTTTATCATCTTTAGAGAAGCAGTTAATAAAAAACATTATTTCTCTTCCTTGCTGCAGTATAGCTTGTTTTAGAATACCAAAAGCATATAAAGAAATGCTGACATTCAGCAATTAATTTATTTTATTAAAAAAAAAAACCTTCAGAAGTAATAGTGGCTAGAGTAAACATAATTCTTTCTACCTTAATGCATGTTAAAAATTACCTGGGTGCTCAAAACCCACATTTGGCCACAGCCCTAGAAGCCTAAAGTGCTGTGTCAACAAACTGGAGCAATAAAGAAACTGGAGTAATGAAGAATTTGGATTTAGTGCTGTCTGTCATGTAATTTTTTTTTTTTTTTTGACACTAGGTGAGTCAGTAAGTTGCTAACATGTGAGTGTGTACCATTGCTTAATTGAAATACCTCACAAGTGCTTATTATTCAAGCTGCATGTGTTATCCTTGTTAATTACATTAATTAACTTTCTAAGCACTCTGTAAGCTTACTTTTCTCAAAATATGTTTAGACAGAAAGCTAGGAGTTCTTGATTCACTGGTTTTATTTTAGGAGGGAACTTTACAAAGCAACTGGGATTCGAGATCATTATTGTTCTCATTTTGGGGGCTATTTTTTAGTTTAAATATAAACTCTGGGTGAAGAGGCATCTACACCTACTCTGGCTGATTACTTGTACCCTCAGCCCATGCTGCTACTGGGATTTTGGAGGAGTGGTGGCTTCTCTCAACAGCATCTGCTGCATAGGTGTGCAGTTGTGTTAGGGGGTAGCAGGCTTTCTAGAGAGACACAAAAAATGTAATTTTCAGGCTGGTGCAGAAGCTAGATGAGGGAAGAGACCTTTAGCTATTGTTGCAACTGAGCGGCTCAGCCAGCCCATGCCTGTTTCCCCTCTGAGGACATTAGCAGATGAGCATGATGAGCAGTAACAGCTCAGGGACTTGGTGCCGCCGACTCCACCTATGGGACTCCAACAGTCTAATAATCGCCAGTAGAAACAGAGATACTTTAACGCCTTTTTCCAAGAAATGTCATGTCATCCTATATTTGTCCTGTAAGCTGGCAATTCTATACAACTTCAGGAAACAAAGTGTCTTTGGGTTCTGCTTTTTCTACAGTTCCTAATACAGCAGGATCCTACCCCATTTCTGGGACCCTAAGAATCATTTTAGTACAAGTAAGAATATAATAATCTGTTTTCCAGGCTTGCTGAGATGGCTTAATCACCAAACTCATCTGGGCTGCAAGAGAAGAAAGTGGATGGTAGCTTCTTTGGACACTGAGGAATAATTACTTCATCTTGTTGTGGGAAGTAACTTCTCTCTACATTTACATAAAAAAAGATAACTCTGATGGAAAGGCTTATTAGAAGTTCTTATGCCTTGTTAGGACTGATGATATACTTTATAATACAAACTGAATTCAAGAATAATATCCCTATAGTATTAAATCAGTAGAGAACAATTAATTTCTTAGTGGTGTTTTTTTCCTATCTGCAGCTACTGTCTCTGTATAGGGTCCTCTGTCTCTATCTGTCAGCCTAGCAAATATGGTATTAAATACATGTCCTGTAGACAGGAACATTTGCCAGTGCCATACTGTTTTTATCTGTCAACTTCCTAGCTCATGTTTACTGCTTTTGACCATAAATTGGTGTGCTTTGTTCTCCTCTCACATAGAAAACTTCCTTACTCTAGGATATTGTCCCTGTATCACAACACAGTACATTCTGATCCTTGGCAGTGGTTAGGAGGCAGACTGAGTACTTTTTGAATGTGTGGAACTGATTTAAAGAACATTATCTTTTTAGGTACCGTGGCAGTAATTTATACTATTAATAATTCAATACAGGGAAATAAATTTCCCAAATTGTGGTTGGAAAGCAAGAGGAAATTGTCTCCTCAAGGTCTTTTAATAGACCAGTTAACAGATTAGCAATCTGTTAGCAGCCTGGACTGTCATGAGCAGGAACCTACGCACAATATGAGCTGTCATTTATTTTTAGAAACAGAAAGAAAATGAAGAAAAAAATTGAATAATTTTCATGTCTCAAATAGTATTAAAGTTACCTTATAATACTGGAACTGTGGTCCATCAACACCAGTATCCAGACTTCAGCAAAGACTATAGGTAAATGCACTGTAAGAAGAGGAAAAAATAAAACAAAAGGTAGCCAAAAGGCAATCCAAACCAAAGATCCTAACAAAAGAAAAGAATCCTTTCCTAAGGCATGTCCTTTAGCTTCTGTAGAGAAAACAAGCAACATATAATAGATGTTAGTCACTTAACATGTTGGGCTTTCTGAGACATAAGATCCTGAATAGTATTAGACAGAACAGAGTAGTGAAGTAGCAAGGAATTTTATTTTTTTTTAAACTTCTATTTAGTTGAGAGCATTTGAAATGCAGGCACCTTGCTATTAGCACAATCCTGTCTTTCAAGGTAGTATCTTATTTTCTAGGGTGTTTTATTGGTGTTGGTTGGTTGGTTTTTAATGACACTTCTGAATCCCTGACATGTTGATTTTACATCACATTGTGGTGTGACTTGGGTAGAACATGGGGTTATACCGATTAATTTTGGGGAAATCATTCAAACTGTGTCTTCAGCAGGCGAGCCCCACTGGTGTATTGCCAAATATTTGAAGTACTTGATAGAGCTGCTGAACAGGAGTTGGAAGTTGGAGACTCCCAACAGACTACCCTGTATTGTTTATTTCTGACTTGAAATTATCTTTATAAAATGAGCAGAAGTTCAGTAATAAATTTTGGCTATCTCAAAAGTTGGCTTTGATTCCTATTTCTAGAAATAGGGTTTACAGGCTTTTACAGAGTCCACAGGTTGAAATAGTTAACTTTGAGAGTGATTTTTGATCTGCTGGAAAAACTGTATTAGGTCTACATTTTTGATAGCTACAAGAACTATTCCATAGACTGTGTGATTGATTATTCTTTCCTTCTATTTCCTTACCGGATAGCTAAGATTGTTTTATTTCAGAATTGCTTTGTGGTAAAATAAACTCAGTGAGAACTGTAAAAGCTGTAAAGATTGTAAGAACTTTTGAAGAACCTCTACAAAAAGTTTTCTTTTCCAAATGTTTATTGCCTATATGCTATCATTCATGCTGCCCCAGCATGTGGCAGAAGAACGTTTCCTACAACAGTATGTTGGTGCTGGTTGTTTGCTTTTGACCAATGGTCAGATTTGGTGTGCAGCAACATAGGTGATCATACACAGCTATGTGTGCAGTTGAGCAATGCCAGTTTACAGCTGGATGATTTTCCTATATGTATGGAAACAACTGATATGACAGAATGGGACTGAAATGAAATGAAGTGGGGTATATTAATACTTAAGTCGTCTTTGTTTCTTCAACCTCCCGTGGGGGTTTTCATGTTAGGTTTGTGGTTTTCTAAGCTGTACTTTCACAACTCTCCAAACTGCAAACAACTATTTGAGGTGGATTGCTATGGACTGGGAATGAATTAGACACCTGACTATCCTTTTAAAGACAAACATGACTAAGATATGTGTTTGAAAATCAAGGCAGATGAAAAATTTGTGGACTGTTTTATTTCATGAGGAACAGAGCTTGGAGGATAACATTTCTTTTAAAAGTATTCACTTGCATTTAAAATTAATATTGTAAGACAAAGTTTTGTTCCTTTTTGTTGTTGTTCTGCAAAGCTGTTTTTCTCCAATGAGAACTTCAGGAAAATAGAATAGTTTATACTTTTTGATATTTCTATGGAAAATAGCGTGTAATACAAAATATGACTTGGTGTGGCATAGAGCCACTAGGCAAGAGATATGCAAATGAACAGACAAGGCTACAGTACTTGGTAATAACTTGGACCACTTGCAAACAAGCAGTTCTTGTGAGAGTTTTGGCGCTTACTTAATGGGTCAGGATTTCCTTCTTGCTTGTAATTCAACAGCTGCACTTGAGCTTTGCAAGGACAGTAGAATAAACCCTGCCGTTCTTATGCTGGCTTTTTACTCAGGCCCCTAAATACAAAGGATTTCAGACAAGAAGTATTTCCAAGTGATAAATAAACTACTGCAAAGAACGTATCTGCTCTTTTTTTCTTAAACTCCAATAGGTTATGAAAACATATAAAACATTTTCCTGCAGAGATCCGTATGTCAAGTTCAGCCTTCCATGAATATTACAGTTGAATTATAAAACCCTGAAAAATGGAGTGTATCTTGTGGCAAGATAACATTTACTCCAGGAATGCAAATGGTTATCAGGGTAATATTTCATGCTTATGATCATATTCATTTTGTTAACGTACCCAAGCGTCCATTCTAAAATTATGGGGAAAATCAATCTCAATGTGCACAAACAGATTGATGCCAAAGGCTGAGGGACAGAGACAGTAATTTTAATGCCTGCCTGTCTTTTTAATGTAAGGCAATGGTAGAAGGAAGCTGCTTCCCTGTACTTTTAGCTGTCAAGTAGCAAAGAGAATGTCGCAGCATATGATTAAAGGAGGGGGAAGTTATAGTTCAGGTCTATTTCTGTGTAAAAAAGCTTTCAGTTGTGTTGCATTACTGTGAATCAGTTAATTTTTTGTTCCATCACTTTGTCTGCCCGAAGTCCCCAGATGATTATGAAGTCCAAGGAGGACCAAGAAATTGGTGTTCTTTTGCTGGGTTGGAGACTGAAAATTCAGTGCGTTCTCTTTCCAAAGCAATGTTCATCTGGTGTCATATCAAAAGGTCTGAAGGGATTGACATGTTTTATGTGGTGGTTTAATGACTGCTAAATCCTTCACTGAAGGTCAATATAGAAAATCCTGATTGGGGCAGGGGAACTGATTAAGCACCAGTACAGTTTTTCCATGTTGCCTCTAGCGACAGTACTAGCCACTTTTTTGACTGACAATTTAATTATAATACTAATGACTTCTTTTTCCAGAATTAGGATATAATTTTGATCATGAATGGCTATATATACTTTAAAATATCACATAACGTAAGCCTTTGCACTGAGAATTTGGTTGCTGAAAGTTACTGTAAGTTTATGAAATAAGATATGGCAGAGAAACAGTTGAACAATTTTCTGTGTGCATATGTGTATTTTTATACAAATCAGCTACTGTTTTTGCAGATGATTATATTATTCTTGAACTATATTTTCCCTAACTTGTTAAGAAATACATTTAGAGGTATCTTAAGAAAACAGACATATGATTTACTAATGGCAGTATATCTTCATGATTTATAAAATATTTGTGAACACAGAATTTTTCAAACCCACTTATTCTTTCATTTTTTGCTATATGTGATATTAGTACTGACTAACAGTAGCTTTTCTGCATATTAGTGTTATTTGTTAATTGGAACAATTTAACAAAAATTTGAAAAAAAGCTTTAAAATAAACACCCAAGTATTAGGTATATAAGTTAGACAAAATGCCTGTTTTTAGAGAAAACATTTCCTCTGAAACTGGTGAGGGGCTGGGCAGAGGTTTGGACCCAAAGAGATAAGTGACTTAACTAAAATAAGAAGCTATAGCTTCTCAATACATGTCTGTATATCTTACGGTTTTGTACGAGTTTATTTAAATACATTACTTAAGAATTTCACCAGTTAGTGTATCACCGTAAATTTCTGACTGAACTGCTTCTATACTGCCTAATAACATATAAACTGACTGTAATTGAACTAAATTATGTACAAATAGGGAATGAACAGATTGTCTGTGTGTAAAAACTTACTTAGACTCTGTACATTTTACTCTCTCTTTTCACTTGATGGATGACAGAGAGCAAAAATATCACATTAAATGAGAATGAAAACAAACCCCTTCAGAAATATGAATATAGCCATTAAAGGAATTCTTACTGTATGGTTGTCTTGAATTTTATTGTTACAGCTCTTGGAATATAATTGCTCTTGCAATTTATAATCAAAATGGTAAAGCTGAAACAAAACATTTCAACCATAACAGAATTATTTTTGTGGTTTTTTTTAACTGTAAAAATCTCAACAGATTTAATACATTCCTGTGAAACATTCATTTTCATAAAGTCAGCATTTCTTCCATGAAAGTTATATTATAACGTGCCAAACAATTATGCTTTTCTACACATACCACAGAAGATACTCAGATTGGACAGACATGCGGCAATAGGACTGTCACACTGCTGCATGCTCAGTCTTTGGCCTCTTAACCTCAAAACATGTAATCATTGTAGACAGGTAGGTAAATTACCCCATAAGGGGACTGCAATGTGATAATATTTTTAAATTCATCTCAAACTAGTTAACTCAATATTGGCAGAAGTGTAGTCAAAATGTTATATTGCTCAGGTATTTAATATGTCACTGCAGGGCAGACATAACTGAGGTGGATTAAGTCTGTTCAGGTCAGACTGTTAAATTGTGTCCCTAATTGTAGTTTCTTGATGCTTGTGTTTTGATGAAAGCCTTAGTGTATCTTGAACATATGCTTAGGAAAGCCTCAATAGTGAGATTTTTTAATATGATTATTTTTCATATTTTTGACTGGTGTTCACCGAACAACAAAAACATTTAGAAGTAACATGGCTGGAAGAGGAATATAACATTGCATTTCGTACTAAGTATTTCTTTGGAGTCATCTTGTGGGTTGAAAATTACATGATTCTTCTTTAACTTGTGTCTATGCATTGAGCAAATTAAAAATTTCAATATAAAATTGCATCAGTAAATATTTCAAAATGGATGGAGTACTTCGGATTGTAGAAAACGATTGAAATGGACTCCTCTAAGTTGACATGCCTGTAACCCCTCTAGCAGGGAAACTACAGGAAACAGCTGACATCCTGGGATGCGGTGATACCAAATGGTTGGAGTTGGTGCCCAGAGTATTCAACCCTCTCTCTAGTGCTCAGTAACATTTTATTTTCTGGTGCTAAAAGAAAAAATAATCTCCCTTGGATTGCTTCTTGCAGGAACCCATTTGATTAGTTTGTTCATTTCCTGTTAGCTGTTAGATAACTGTGTGAAGTCTCTTGGTAGATATTTTCCAAACTTTTATGGTATTACAATTCAGTCACTCAGTGACTGAAAAATTCTGGCAATAGACTCATTTCATTACTGTAGGCTTAGAAGAAATTAAATGAGAGATGTCAGGCTTTCATTGAAACGTGTAAAATATGCATGTGCCTACTGAATTTAATAAGTGTCCTTATGAAATTTAACCAAGTCAAACTGAAATACCATGTTTTGGTGTTTGTTTCAATGGTCCTTAAGTGCATTCATGTATGGGATTGAATTTATGATAGTCAGACTGTCATACACACTGTTAAACATAGAGTTCAGGACTATATGCTTGTAAAATGTGACTCATTCTGTTAAATTTCTTCACTTTTAATGTTTTTTTGGTTTGGGCACCACAAGTATTAAACTTCTGTTTAATATCAGTAAACGCACTTTGTTCTCCTCCTGTTTGATACTATCATGATGGCTAATTTTACTTCATTATCTGTAAACATTTCTAATACTTCTGGGAGATATTTGCCAAACATTTATCCCTTGTTATATAGCATTTTAAATGTCAATGAGGCAGGTCAGTAAGAGGCTCCTGCTGACGATGGCAGTGTGACTAAGTTGCCAGTGTCAGGATCTGCCTCCACTAAGACTGCAAACTGCTATCTGTACTCAGTAACTATGCAAAAAGGGTGCAGTAACTGCACTCAAATGGGAAAACAGGAAAAAAAAAACCCAAACCCAAAAGCCGCTATGTGCATTATAGTTAAAACATATCTCTTTCTTAAAGACTATGTGGTCTAGAATGCTAGAGAAGAAAGAGTGGCAGGAAGAGCCTGCTGATATCTCCTATTTAATAGCAATGAAGGCAATGAATGATAAGTTGTTTCACCCAATGTATAGCTTGCAGTAGCCAGCTATGACCAGTATGTAGTTTATCAGTTTATTCAGAGCATCTCCTAGTGTAGCATTTGAACAAAGTTAATGGTGTTCCACTCTGAGGCAGTTGAATTGAATTTTACATACCTTAGAATGTACAACACATTGTATTTATGAGCTGATGGTGTAGAAGGCAGAAAGTAGGTGTTGTCAGAAGGTCATTCAGCTGCAAACCATACATATAGTAAGTGATCCTTTACCAGACAACTGCTATTTTATCTACTGACTGGATATTCATTTAAATGTTTGAGTGTTTTTTCTCCAAGTGGATGAGCAAGAAAATAAATGAAGAGTGAAATACAGATGTTCAAATATATATGGCTCATTAATTAGGTGTATAGCAACAGCTTTCAGTGGGTCTCAGCTGTGCAAATAACAATTTAAAATGAGGATTGTATTATAAAACAAAGTTTCCTGTTCTTTAAACATGACAGTTTTCTGTTCTAGATCATTTAATTCAGTAATCAAAAATCTACATTTTAAAAATCGTTGCTCTTCTCACTTCCCATGAGCAGAATGCATGATTTTTTTTCATTTAAATTATTTAAAAAGCTCTACTGCAAATGTAATGTTGCTCTTTGATTCCAAATTAATTGATCTCTATATTATCCCAACTTTTAATTAGAAGGTACTCTGCAATTTTGACAAGAAAATTTGAGTATGCATGTGAGCCTAAAGAAGAAAAAAAGATTAAATGGAAAGGTCAGAGTTATCTCATTAAGTTTCTCATTAAGTCTTGAAGGCTGAAGCACTGACTAGGTTTAAGCTCCCTGAGTTTGGCCATAAAATACCCATCCATGCTAGGCGGGTCAAAATGTACTTTCAAGATTAGAGGAGACTGCACATTTCTGAGGATTAGTAGTGGGTTAGTTATGTACCAGGTACCCTTCAGTCCCTTTCCAAAGGCAGAAAGAAGGAAAGCAGGAGCCTACTGTACTAGAAGTGTGCAGGGCTGGTCTCTCACCATAGCACTGACATTGAAAGAGTTTAATAATGTCACTATCAATAGTATTGATGTTTTTCCAGTCTCTGTATTCTCAATAATAGCACTGTCTTTTGTAATACATCTGTTACTTTGGATGTATCTCTCTGTATGTGGGTATACATTTGTTTAATATATGAAATGCCTGTGTTATGGAAATTACTTTATTCCAGCAGATAATCGTAGCTGTTATGTTACCTAATTAGTTCATTTTTATCTTTCTAAATAATGAGGGGAAAAGTTTTTAGAGGATCTTATGGTGTTTGCTATCAAAATGCACACTGTATAGAAATGAACTCTTTCAGCTGTTGTTGCTGTAATTGAAGCTTCAACCATATTTTCAAAAACGTTACAAAAAAACAACCATATTAAGACCAAAATGATAAAACTCCACTTGTATTAAAAAAGAGTAGGAAAAAACCCAGCTGCATATATAAAAAAAAATTTTAAAAAGCAGTATCAAAATTACAAACTGTCTAAAAAAACAACCATCTAAAAACAAAACCTTGTTAAAACCCCAGATGTTTAAAAAGCAACCGTATTAAAAAGCACAGCACAAAACCTCAATGGTCTAAAAAACCCAACCTTCAAAAAAAAAAAAAAAAAAAAAAAAAGAATTTTAACCATATTAAACCCAACCATCTAAAACTACAACCGCATTAGAAATGATCTCTGTAAAGATCAACCTTATTTAAAAAAAAAGTATTAAAACCGACAGTATAAATACCAACCATATTAAACATCCAAAGTGTATATATATAAATATATAAAAAACCAAACCATATTAAAAACCAGTTGTAGAAAAAAGCAAAAATATAAAGAAAAACAACCATGTTAAAAACTCACGGCACTGAAAATCGACAATATAAAAAACAGCCAACTGTATTGTAAACCAGACTTTAAAAAAGAAGTTATATATAACCCAACCAGGTAAAAACCCTATTGTAAAAAGACCAATCATATAAAAACCCAACCCGATAAAAACAAATGGTATGAAAATCCAGCAGTATAAAAACTAACCATATTACAAAACCAAGGCATAAAACCCCAACCACATTAAAAAACCAAAGTATAACAAGCCAACCATATAAAAAACTAACCATACCAAATATCAAATGTATTAAAACCATATAAAACCCAACCACGTAAACTGTGTAAAATGTGGGAAAAAAAGAGCGTAACAGAACAACTGTAATTAAAACCCATATTAAAACCAACCCATACCAAAACCCAACCCCGTAAAAACCAACCTTGTAAAAATGATATAAAACCCAACCATGTAAAAAGCAGCTGTATAAAAACTCAACCATATAAAAAACCAACCATATTAAAAACACCCTCATAAAAACGAACTGATTTAGAACCAACCATGTAAAAACCAATCATATTTTAGCCAACCATGCAAAAAACAACCGTGCAAAAGCTAAATGTAAAAAAACCAAACGTGCAAAAAGCAACTGTGGAAAAAACCAATCATCTAAAACCCAACTGTGTAAAAAACAATTCTATAAAACCCAAATGTACAAAAACCTAACCGTATGAAAAAGCAACTGTATGAAAAACTAACAGTATAAAAACTAACTATTACAAAATGAAGGCATAAATAACCAACCAAAGTATAATAAAACAAGTGTACTAAAAAAGCCCAACTGTATTAAAAACCAATCGTATAAACCTGAAATTATAGAACACCAACCACAGAAATACCAACTGGATGCCAAAAGAAATCTTATAAAAAATCCAACTATATTAAAAACTGACCGCATCAAAACGCAACCAAATAAACAACCAACTGCATAAAAACAACCAACTGCATTAAAAAGCAATCATATTAAACAACCAAAGTGTAAAAAACCAACCAGATAAAAACCCAAACATATTAAAAAGAATAGTAGAAAAAAACCAAAGGTGTAAAAAAAAAAATAGTACAAAACCCCCCAACAATATAAGCAACCAGCCGTATCAGAACAAACCGCATCACAACCAGCCACTTCAAAAACAGCAGCACTAAAGACCAACATTAAAAACCAACTGCAGTGAAAACCAAGCATATAAAACACTGTAACAAAAAAGCCAATTGTATGAGAACCAAGTGTATAAAAACCAATCATGTCAAAAACCAACTGTATTAAAACCAAAAGTATAAAAAAACCAAGCCTCAAACACCATCTAAAAAACCCATGAATCTAAGATAACCATCTAAAAAACAGCCACATGCAAACCAACCATATAAGAACACAACATATAAAAAAGTAGAAAAGAGTAGGAAAAAAAAGAACCATATAAAAAAATTATGAAAAACTGTCCCAAAAGCCTACCGTATTAAAAAGCAGCTGTATAAAACCAAACAGTATAAAAACTAACTGTATTAAACAACCAAGGTATAAAAGCCCAACCGTATTTAAGAGCCAAATTATAATATACAAAATGTTTAAAAACCCTACTGTATTAAAACCAACCATACCAAAAGACCAACTGTAATAAAAACCAGTGTAAAAAAAGAACTTTCAGAAAAATCAACCATGTAAAAAAGCCCACCAAATTAAAACCAACTGTATAAGAAGTGTAGAAAAAAGAATTGTATAATAAACAAAAGTTTAAAAATAAGCCACATAAAAAACTATAAAAGCCTAACAGTATTCAACCCCACCATATAAAGAACCAACCATACAAAAACCAACTGTATAAAAAGTATAAAAGACCATATACAAAAACAGAGTATAAAATACCAACTGTAAGAAAAAATCCAAAGTATAAAAAACAAACCATATAAAAATCCCAATGTATAAAAAACCAACCGTGTAAAACGATATTTAAAAAAATATGTAAACCACAACTGTACCTAAATTGAACCATTAAAAAACCAACCATATAAACCCCCAACTGTACAAAACCCAAAAGTATTAAATTACCAACCTTATTAAAAACCCCAAAAGTATAAAACCACAACAACAACAAAAAGAATACTCATTTACTGTTGCTCTCCTTTCTGTGATTTCTCCAGGTCAGAAATTAAATTAAAGGTGTGTTAATTTGACATTCAGCTCATGGTTTTCAGCAGGCTTTTAAAAATCTATCCACAGCCCATTGGATTCTCTGAATTCAATCAGTCTTGTCAAGCCTTGTTCCGTTGTCAGATTATTGTCCAATCAATGACTCCAATCTTGCCTCCTCTGTGCAAAAGAAATGCAAAAGCTTTTGTAGAAAATCTGCTGTATACATCAATTAATGTATAGATTTCATTTAGTTATGGGACTGGACAAGGTCAAATATTTATTTACAGTATTAATATGTGAACGTATTTATGGTAGACTGTCAAAACAGAAGTGGAGCTGTGGTGGTTGCAAGGGCTTTTTGGCTCACTGCTATATTGGTTTGACACTGATTTAACGCTTTGAATTCAGCTGAGTTGCATTGATTTACAAAGACAGTACTGAGATCTGAGGAAGACATTAATAAAGGGGATTTCCAACAATTTTAAAATGGCATGCAAATGCTAAACTGTATCTTTTTAGACAATTGCTTTGTCAGCCTGTGATCCATTTTTGAGTCATGGCAGAGAGGAAACTGTGGCAGAACTATCATTGTACTGCCAAAAATACGGATCCAATTTATCTGTGCAATCGGAACAGAATCTGAATGTGATCCTGCTATTGATATGCTGCTACACTCACTAGCTGAACTAGCGTATGACGTTAATCTGTAGAAATATTCTAAGTAACAACATTTCATAAAAGATTTTCATGTGCATATTCAAAAGCTCTGAATGTGTGCAAGTTTCAGATGGATGCTATTTTCTGACTTGGGCATTACAAACAGAAGTGGTCACTAGGTAGCACTTACGAAAGCAACTTTGTCAAATTACCTCCAGCTTCCTCATTGACCGCAGAGAAGGAATAATCTGTGGAGTTGTGAGTCAGAGCAGAATCCTTTACTGAATCATGTGGTGAGAGTTATTAGGGCACTCGGTTGATTACAAAGGAAGACTAGAGATACAGCCTTACTAGGCTATAGTTAATGTTTACAACTATGTTTCTAAATTCCTGTTACATTGCTCTTGTTCAGCCCCATGTTATTCCCAGCTGCAGCTGTGGAAGAGCTGCAAGGGCTTGCCCAGCTGCAGCTGAGCTGGGGGGGTGGTGTGAGGGCTGGGTGGATCTCTGCCTGAGTCTCAGCTTTCAAGAAAAAATTTCTTGACTGTCAGTTAAAATGAAGGTGGAGGTTGAGGGAAATTGACTGTAACTTCAGCAAATATGGTGCAAGTCAGTCATCACTATGTCATGTAGAAACCTGATACCAGTTTTATAAAGTAACTTCTCAGCAGAGCCATACTTTACAAAATAAGTCACTTTTTAAGACATAAGCAGGACATGTCATTTCAGCTGATGTAATGTACTGTAACATTTAATTTAACTTTTAAAACTCATGTAGTATCATTGCAATGCATCAGGACACTAACCCTTCACATTAATGGACTTGGCAAAGAGAAGTAAAGGTGCTTTCAGTGGCAAATACTGAATGTGTGGGGAATAAATTCTGCAGTGACTGTCATGCAACTCAGTAATGTCAAATATAAAATTTTCCTGAGCACACTGTGACAGTAATTTAGGAGGTAGTAGAGAGTATCAGAAATAAAGTACAGTCACCTGTCCCTATCTCAGTAGCCCTGCTTCCAGAGTGCTGACATAGCGGGAATGATCTGACTTGTGCAGGGATTGTGTGTTGGGGAATAGGCAAAGGTACAGACTACACATTTTATGTCATGTCACTTTCTTTTAAAAATAGTCATGTTTATTTCCTTGCTGCATAATTGCATTCAGTGAGAGAAAAGTCCCATTTCCTTCCCAGTGTGCAAAAGCCTCTGTTTTCTACAAGTCCCAGGCAGACTGTTCTCTGATTACATAAATACATAAAATGTCCCTGTGGAGAGAAAAGTCACTTTGTCAAAACAATAACTTGATGATGTGTATGTACTCTCCCTCTATCATTTCCATACTAAGTTTTCTCAGTTTGCTAATCACAATAAGTTCAATTAGTCTTCTTCATGCTATAGATGCCCTCTTTGTTTCTATAGTTCTCTGTTTTCTAATGCATCATGTAACTGAGGACAGTGGGAGCTCTGAGAAGTTTTGGAATGGGTTGGCCTGGAGAAGATGCAGTGGTTCGATCATCGGAGAGACTCAGAACCCAGCTGGCTACCAACCTGGTGTGGTGCTGCTCCTGCCTGAGCAGGTGGTGTAAGGGATCTCCAGAGGTCACCGCTAACCTCAGCTATTTTGTGATTCTGGTTTTAAATCATGTTTTTGTCAGCTTGGGTTCCTCTCCAAGCCTCATGACCTTAACTTTAGATCAAATGTAATATCCAGCTGTAGTTGTGAGACCTTGCCGAATTTTTTTGCATGTTTTTTCAATGGAAGTTGTCTTTTCCTCAGAAGTGAAATTTTAGTTCTAAGAAAAAGCTTCTGTGATCCTTGTCTGTATGGAAAAAGATATCTACAAAAAAATTGCTCATGAGCAGATTTAGTTACTTGGAATATTTTGTGTTGGGGGTTTGAACACTGGTAATCCAAGTTCAGGAGGGCTGCTAACTGTGTGTTATCAGTCTCCTTTTTTCACATACATGGTTCTCACCACCCTCTCCAGTGTTAGAAGTTTGTTTGGAGTAATCCCAAATTTTGCAAACCAGGATTCTAGTTTCCAGGACAAACCCTCACCCATTTTCTAAGCCATGATGCCTCACCTAAGGCATAAGACGGTGCTCTTTCACCTTGCCATCCAAACAGATGAATGCTTTGCACGCATATACCCATCTTCCTGCATTTTTATTTGACTCAAAATGATCACTGTCATTTTTTCCATGCTAAAAGCCACTCAGCTGTAGCTGTTTTCCAAATAAAGTCTTCCTTCTAAAACCAATTTCATGCACTGAAAAGGAGTGGGAGTCTGCTTAAGGGTTAAGACTTTGTAATTACCATAAGAAAACAAAGGCATTGAGCAGTTTTATCACATTTTGCTGAAGAATAGGTTTCTGTTCAGAACAATGGATATTTCTTGCTATTTTGCACCTGACTAAAGTGTGTATGTATTCCTGATGTACCATAATGAGAGAGAATTTATTTTCTTTTTTCTCATCCACTTGTAGTAATGTCATGGGCCTAATAAATCTTATCTGCTACCCTCAAAAAGGCAGTAATTGAGACAGATAGAGCTGACACATTTGTTCTTCACCTGGAGATAGTAGTAGAGCAAATCAGAAGGAAAGCTGTGCAGCATATACAAGACCATAGTAATAGTCCAGTTTAGAAAAAATACTATCACCACCTGTACCCCAAAATAAATCTTTTTCCTGTGGAAGGCTTAAGATGACTTTAATCTGTGTGTGGTTAACAGTTTGCTTTATATAAAAATGGCAATTATTATAATGCAGAGTATGAAATTTTGCTAGGGTAAAAGTAACATTATGCTACGTGCTTTAAATGTGGTATTCTGAACAAGTCCAGTGTGCTCTGATACATTCAATTTGTGCTTCAATGTGGGAATTCTGCTCTGCAGAAGGTATGCTTTATCAAGATGTGAGAAACGTTTGCTTCAAAAGAAATTACTCCAGAATTAAATGAAATATGATAAAAACTCAATTTACCATGATACAATTTGTCAGTGACTCTATGATAAGGGCAGCAGGTGCAAGAAGGTAGGAGATGAACTTTCAGGGAGTATTATGTGGGTGTATGAGACGGTGTTAGGGGAATGGCTTTATTCACTGAAGCTGCAAGATGAAACAGAAGTGGTAGTTCTTTACCTAGATAATGCTGATAAGGAAGTGCTGTAGAAAGTATTAGAAGGTTTATTCAATATGGACTTGCCAAATTCATCTAGAGCATAGTTCCTGTCTGGATTATAAAAAAAATTAACACTGTATTGTTGGGGAAATGAAGAAAACTACTTCTGGAAAATTCATTGAGAATTTGGGGATTTTGTTTTAAATTTGATTTATGTGAAAGCCTACGTGGTGGTTGCTTCTTACCTTTATCTAAAGTTGAGGAGGGTCCCTAGTATTTCCAGTATAATGCCATGGCAATATTTGATTCATTTAATAATGAAGTGGTAGTAAAAAGTAAGATTTCAACATAATCTAGAAGAACAATAAGTATGCTCTGGATTTGTAAATATTTCTTCAAAGAAGATCAAGAAAACACTTCAGCAAGAGCTAACTTGAGCCATATGCTTAAACCTGATTGAATTAAGGAGAGAGGAGAACAGCTTTCAAATTAGACATATGCTGAAGTACTACTCTGATTCCTATCAAAAAGGAAGATTCTTTTCAAAATCAGGCCCATAACTGCCCATACAAGAGCAGTCTTTACAAAATCGTACTCACAAATAATTCAAATTGTAAGTACAATCTGTCATCTCCTGAGTGGCATTTAGAGGAAAAGGCGAAAGCATTTATTTCAGCTCTCACTTGGGTAAATTTGATAAGTGAATCAGGGAATCAGAAGAAATGTGTATATCCAGTGACGTGTTCACAAAGTCTGTTTTGGAGTAAAATAAGCCTTTTTGAAAGCTTGAATGTCATTTTCCTGGATATAAGTATTCACTGAGATACGTAAAGACATTCAAAAAGAGGGATATAATAATACTTAAAAATAAGTTCATTGCAGTGAATATGGAGCTGTCATGTCTGGCCATTGATTCAGTGCCAGCTTGAGTCAGTGTTGAGTAGGATTTTTCAGAATACTGATGCCTCTGATACACTTTGTAAATAAGTGAATTAATCTAGTTTCAGTGGGCAACTAGCCATCACAGAAATTCTCGGCTATGAGGAGTAATTGCAAGTCATATGGCAATTTCATTGCACAGGGCAAAAAAATGAATAGAAATAGAGACTGAAATGTTCTTTCAGCTGAAAAGATGTTAGTTACAGGTTATATTTCAGGTATGCTGAAACCAGTCTCAGGATAAATAGTTTGCAGAGTTGTTCCCACGGGCCGTAAATTCTCTCTGAAAAACAGATTAGATGAGTTACATGAGAGGAAGGGGGACAGTACACAGCAGACAGCACCACATGATCTAAGCTGATGAAGGCTGAGGTTGATACTTTTCTTTGAGGTGCCTTCCTTGGGAGGAGGCAGAGATATCACGTAAAACAGTGCAACTCAGCTCTGGACTGAATCTAGATCTTTTTCTCTCCCTTTGGGAATAAGATGAAAAAAAGTTAGTCAAAGGTGGGTAAGCACTCTTGGGAGGTGTTTGAATCTTACAGCAAAGAAGAGCCTATGCTGAACAGAAATGTAGTTACAATATTTGGACTATTTTCTGACTTGTAATAAAAAGGACTAAGACAATTAATAACATCAGTTTTACATTGGATTATAATAAGTTATAAAGTGTTTTATTGTTCTTTAGATAGTATCATTGTATTTCTATTGAGAAAGACTGTAAATGTTCTTTCTCCTCCCCTCTTTAATCGTCCAGTAGTCCAAGTAATGATATCAGGGGAGGTCCCAGAGGACTGGAGGCTTGCCAATGTGACTCCCATTTGCAAGAAGGGTCGGAGGGAGGATCCGGGGAACTACAGGCTTGTCAGCCTGACCTCGGTACCAGGGAAGATTATGGAATGGTTTGTCTTGAGAGCGCTCACGTGGCATGTCCAGGACAAGAAGGGGATCAGGCCCAGTCAGCATGGGTTTACGAAAGGCAGGTCCTGCTTGACCAACCTGATCTCCTTCTATGACCAGGTGACCCGCCTAGTGGATGAGGGAAAGGCTGTGGATGTTATCTACGTGGAATTCAGCAAGGCCTTTGACACTGTCTCCCATGGCATACTCCTTGAGAAGCTGGCGTCTCATGGCTTGGACAAGTGTACTCTTCGCTGGGTGAAAAACTGGCTGGATGGACAAGCCCAGAGGGTTGTGGTGAATGGGGTGAAATCCAGTTGGCGGCAGGTCACAAGTGGGTTCCCCGGGGCTCAGTGTTGGGCCCCGTTCTGTTTAATATCTTTATCAATGATTTGGATGAGGGGATTGAGTGCACCCTTAGCAAGTTTGCAGACGACACCAAGTTGGGAGGCAGGGTCGATCTGCTCGAGGCTGGGGAGGCTCTACAGAGGGATCTGGACAGGCTGGATCGAGGGGCTGAGGCCAATCGTATCGAGTTCAACAAGGCCAAGTGCCGGGTCCTGCACTTGGGTCACAGCAACCCCATGCAACGCTACGGGCTTGGGGAAGAGCGGCTGGAAAGCTGCCCGGCAGAGAAAGACCTGGGGGTGCTGGCTGACAGCCGGCTGAATATGAGCCAGCAGTGTGCCCAGGTGGCCAAGAAGGCCAACGGCATCCTGGTCTGCATCAGAAATAGCGTGTCCAGCAGGAGCAGGGAGGTGATCGTTCCCCTGTACTTGGCACTGGTGAGGCCGCACCTTGAGTCCTGTGTTCAGTTTTGGGCCCCTCGCTACAGGAAAGACATGGAGGTGCTGGAGTTTGTCCAGAGAAGGGCAACGAAGCTGGTGAGGGGCCTGGAGCACCAGTCTTATGAGGAGCGGCTGAGGGAGCTGGGACTGTTTAGTCTGGAGAAGAGGAGGCTGAGGGGAGACCTTATCGCTCTCTACAACTGCCTGGGAGGGGGTTGTAGCGAGGTGGGTGCTGGTCTCTTCTGTCAGGTGGCTGGAGATAGGACGAGAGAAAATGGCCTCAAGCTGAGGCAAGGGAGGTTTAGGTTGGATATTAGGAAAAATTTTTTTACTGAGAGGGTTGTCAGGCATTGGAATAGGCTGCCCAGGGAAGTGGTTGAGTCACCATCCCTGGAGTTATTCAAAAAGCGCGTAGACAAGGCACTTCAGGACATGGTTTAGTGGCCATGGTTGATGGTTGGACTCGATGATCTTGAAGGTCTTTTCCAGCCTAAATGATTCTACGATTCTATGATTCTATATTGTTCTTTGGAGGTGGGAATGATGGGGGGTGCTGCATAGGTACCAGAATTTTCCTAAATTCCAGTGGTCGTTACAGAGTCTTTTATAGACCATGCAGTCCCCAGACTATGCTGCCAGTAGCACTAGGAGCCTTACTGAGGGCAGCAAGAACTAAAGTCTTTATACATAATCCCAAAAGAGTGTTTTAGGGAGAAATACTCATCACACCTAAAAAACAAGTGTAGCTTACTCTTCTGTTGGGCTTTGGCTAGTAGGCCTTGCAGCAGTGCTGCTGTGCACCACCAGCGCTTTTTTTTCTATCTCTGCCTCTGAGAAACTGTTAATCAAGATTATCTTTTTCTGGTTCAATCCATGCCAAGGTTTCTAGCCCAAAGGCATTGGAGTAGCTTTTAAACCCCACTTAGTTCTTTTGGGAATATTGTAGTTGCACACATGGTTGTCCTTAAAAATGACATTTATTTACAGGTCATACTGTTTTCTTCTGAATGTTCACAAACCATATGTTGCAAAACAAATATTACAAAATGTTTTAGAAGGCCATGACTTCCCATGGGAATATGCCTGAAACTAGACCATGCAAAAGTGCCTTTCTCCACTTGCCCTTAGCTGCTCTAGGCCACCTCAATTTGCAAATGTACCTGGTATAATTGCCTACTAACAGTTAGGACCTAGTCTTTTTCTTTACTGGAATTTTACACTGTGAATTTATCTTTTTATTCGGTGTGTAACTCCTTGTGGTTTCTTGCAAGAGTGGCAACTTTTGAGAAAAAGGGAAAAAGAAATTTAGTTTAAGCACAGTTCTCATTATTACAATATTGTTCTTAATAATACTGTCTGCAGTTTTGTGCCTGTTTGTTTTGATGTTTCTAAAATCTTCTTGACCTGAGCATAGATATAGAATATAAGAAAGATTTTCTGAAGCACAGAAGAGATTTTTGTCCAGTGCTACAGCTACTGTCTTAATAAATAATACTAATAATTGCTCTATTAGAATTCCCTGTAAAATTCTAACTTAATTTTGCTTCTGAATTACAAAGGGTGGTCCTGGAAAAAGACTATCATTTTTATCGAAAGAGTATCATTTGCATTTTCAACTATAATATAAAATTAATTTAATTCCATTTCATTTCTTCATATAATTTTCTTTGACATATAAACTCATTTTTAATTACAAAAGAAAAATATCTAGTAAAAACACACATGGCAGTTAATCTCATACCATCATATGGCTGTTTGTCAAAATTTTCATTAACTTAATATTTGATGATGCAAAATTATTTTTCTCTGGTTGGTTGGTTTTGCAGCCTTGTGATTGTACAGAAATGTCTATAGTATGTTTGCAAGACTAATTTCTTGGCACAGAAAATTCATTTATTTATCAAATTAATGAGTAAGTGGAGCCTTTTCCTTGAGGAAAAGAGGCAAGGGGAAAATTAGTATGTTTCCCTCATGAAAAATAAGGAAAAATGTAATAAATCAGTTAGAGAGTTGCTACAAAAAGGTGAAATAAGTTTAAAAACATGCAGCTTAGATTTGCTTTCATTGACTTGGAAACTGATCCCTCCTCAAACTCTATATTTAGAATGGCTTAAGAAGGGTAAAACCATATCGCTTTTCAGGGGACCTGGCACTGAACGTGTCATTGTAATAAGGCTCCTCGTGGCCTTTCCTGGACAAGCCTCCACCACCCATATTTGAAGACAGGGCTGTTGCTACCTGCCAGGGATAGCTGTCATCTTTAGGCTAAAAATTTTTCTGGTGATAGTGAATGAAATCTGAGTCAGATTTCACTGAACTATGAACTGGTAGCCACTGGTTTCCTTCTCTTATTTCTGTATTGTAGTCTGCTGAAATAACAACTGAATGCGTGAAGCTCTTGCAGCATCAAGCTTCATCTCACGTGAAGGCAAAGGATACTTTGGTGCAAATACTGGGGTGCTGCAAAATGTGCAGATGGAAATTTTTCCCACTGAAAATTAGTCAGGCATTAAAAAGTGACCCCATAATGTCCTTCAGTCTTGTTTGCAACACATTGACTGGTTTCTGGAGCTAATGCTGTAGATTCCATGAAAATCAAGTGCAGCTCTAAGTTAATTGCCAATGAGTCTGTTCAAGCACCATCATGTGGATTTCGTAATGTTCTTCTATATATTTAACTTGGCATATGCCTTGGGAATGCTGCTAAGCACATCCAAATGGTTTAGAGAAGACATGACAACTGTAATCAATACTTTTTCCTAATTTTCTCACCTGTGGTTCCATAATAATACTTTCCAAGCAGAGAAATAGGGGAATTCTAAGTTTTGCTACTATTACTTACGTTACAGCCCAGAGGGTTTGCCTGAGTCAGGGCAGGCATTACATTAAACAACATACAAACATGGACTTGCAAGAAGACCCTGCTGTGAAGATGTTCCAATCTCTATATATAAAAAAGGACATGTTATTATCTGCTTTTTGGCATTTGCAATTGAGTGGTTCCATTATTTTTCTCACAGTATTTAGGAAATCTCTCTAAGAGACAGGATTTGTGTTCAGTTCTGCTTTAGTGTCATGATCTAAAGCCTCAATGCTGGTGTATGTTTGCACATACTGAGTATGGCCTGCAGGTGGATCCATTGAACAAAGTGAAATTCAGTGTAAATTAAAAGCCTACACTTTGTAAGATTCAATATTGCAGCTGATTACAGCCCCATGTTGTGTCTGTGCTTTCTGGACTCTCAGGCTTTAAAAAAAAAATAAAAATTCCACCAATAATGTTCACTTTCAGAAAAAGCCATTCCTTCCATTTCAAACCTCATACCCTATGCCAGAAAACACAGTGAATTCTTATAAAAGTGAATATCCTTGTACTTCTCATGCCAACAGTGATTTATTTTCTTGGTTTCATTAATCCTTTTGCTATTTTTTTTCCTTTATTTGTCAAGGCACCAAGATGTTTTTTCTCAGTGAGCCAGAAATAGAGTGAGACAGATGCACTGACCATGTAAATGCAAAGGGGATGATTTCTCTAATGAAAGATAATGTACTTGGGAGGAAGAGTATTTGAATAATGTGAATAGCAAATGTTTTGGCAGTGTTCCCTTTTAAGCATACCTGTGGCTTTTCAGAGATTACTTCCCAAGAAGAAATATTACCAGCTGGCTAAGACAGTTAAAAAATGACATTTTAGATAATGGACAACTGGCATATTGAGCCACAGAGCATGTGGTTTTTACTATCTCCAACATTTCCAAGTAGGAAAAGCTCGTAAATTCATGGTTTCTCCAAATCTTGATGGGGCCTCCTTGGAGCTCAACTGCAGTTGAACCTTAAATCTTCATATTCAGCACCACCCAACCGTAGAAATCATGCATGGTTTAGAACAGTTTTGTGAGAGAAAATATTAAACTAAGTGATCCAATGATTTTCAGACTGTAGGCTGTGAACCTCTGATGGTCCAAACTTTAAATGTGAATCTTAGAAGTTTATTACCACTTAACAAATCCAGTTCTCTTTGCTATCAGTTAACAGTTAGCAAAGTCCATATTTGCTTTGAAGAAGCAGCATATTAGTATTAAGATAAGCAAGAATGATAGCATCTTTTAATATAGCTAGTAAATTGTTCAGGATATATTAGTATTAGTACTAATAGAAGCATTGTTATATCTTGGTGTGTAAGAAAGGTGTTTTATTTCCTAGAAAATCTCTGACAACTGAGAACTTGCCATTCACTTGAAGGTCATATCACTCATTTATTTGCTTATTTGTGGTAATTGTTGTTGTATAAAGGAAAGAGAGGTGAATAATTATTATTGAGAAAGGCTAAGATTTTTCAAATATTATGAATCTGCTAAATACATTTTTATGGAATAAGAATTTACAGTACTTTTTAGAAAAAGTCAGAAAGTACACTTCTATCTTATATATATTTAAAGGGTTCTGAACAGAATATGTAAATGTGTTTCTTTTCTAGGTTGCCACATTGTAATAAACAGAGAAATTCCACACTTGTGACCTAGGCAAATGAGTGATTTTTTAAGTGCAGGACATACTGCTGATTAACTAATGAAAGGACATTAACACTACACCTGTAGACTCCGTTAGACATGAGGGGTGGGGTGGGTGGAATCCAAGAAAAGATTTCTGACTGTTTTCATCTTCTAGTTTAGTGACTGTATTGCTTTAGTATTTTTTTTTTTTTTTTGAAGCTGCAGATTGCTAGCACACCCAGAAAATAATTTCTGTTCAGATGCTCCCACATTTGCACCAAGTGCCTTCTCAGTTGTAACTCTGCAGTGGTAACTGTGTGTTTGTACATAGGGCATGTGCTATGCAGACAGTTTGCACAACCATAGGCTTCCAGTAGAGCAGAGCTGTAGGGGAGGAGAGAACCTCCGGGGCTGCATTGCTCCCTACCCCAGTAGCGTCCCCAGAGCAGCTCAGCAAGCACAGGGAGGTAGCAGGGGAACCTCAGCTCAGCCCTTCTTTCCCCTCCTAGCAGCAGAGAAGCCTTTGTAGCTGGTTTTTTAGAAAGAGATAACGTTTAATTTCTTGATTTTGTCTCTGTTATGTGTATATATGGCTCTTTGCTTGCCTGCATTCCCATTGAAATATATACCTCTGTGTATGCTATTATCATTGTGAACTGCTTTCAATATTGTATATATGAGCAACATTCTAGAATGCCTTCAGGCATAAGCACATAAACCATTTACAAGTTTAACTGATGCACACACATACTCTAATATAATGGGACTGGGAAGATAGATGAATATGGATATGGAAAAGGGACATAAGATGTTTTCAATAAAAGGTAGCAGGACAGAATAGTGAGCATAAAACTGAAGCAAGAATCAATAAATATCTGGCAAGATCCGTCTTAGGTAAGTGATGGAACATACTATGAAAATATTTTCTTGCTGCATCTTCTAAAGCATACTATAATCTTACAATGTTAAAGCAAAGATAATAAGTTTATTTATATAGGGGGCAGTGGAGTCCACATAAAAAAAGGGTGGTGAATGAGAATCATTTAAGACAAAAACCATGCAAACTCAAGGAATCTCTCCCACACAGTTTTTTTTCCTTTTCAGTTGAAAAAACAACATGCAGCAATTCCAAATTTTACATTCTCACTCTCTACCTGCTTACATTTTGTACCCACTTTTTCAATGCATGCAGTTCTCTCTGGGGAATATGATCCTCATGGAGTCACAGAGCAAGGCAAGTTCTTTAGTCATTAAAAGCCTATTAAACCTAGGAGTCCTCCTGTTGCAAGGAGAATTTGAAGAAATTTGGCCAGAGCAGCCAAAAAGTGGTGGGTTTGGGGGAGGGGGGCCGAATTGGGAGCAGTGTGAAGGGTTGTAAATATCAGCTAAGACATGCAGAAAAGACTGTACAAGTGACAGAAGTAAAACAGATGACAAAAATCCAGACTTGTTCACAAGTATTGAAGTTATTGCTTGTTCAGGTTTGGCAGTAAAATATTGCACCGTCATCTGTCCTACTGAATGGCTTCAGTGAAGACTTAACTATCTAGATAAATGGGTCACTACCAGATTTCACTGCTCATCAAGCATATTTCCAGTAATGTTTTAGAGACTTGGATTCAGCTGCTACCTACATGTAATTAAAAGCTCCTTCTTTTATAGGTGCTACAAGTGTACTCTCTTTGTAGTCATCACAATATTTCCCTTTCCCATATTCTATGCCACTAACAGAAGTCAGTCTAAGTATTTAATTTTTATACACTGCCCAAAGAAACCTAATAATTTAGTACAATTGTTTCACTGGCTGTTTTGTTGTCTGTGCTGTTCTAATAACAGATTTATTACCTATGTCAGTCTTGTAAGGTTTTCATTAGATCAGCTCAAGCTTCTTAGCACACAAACCTTTCCTCATATTTTTGTCATTCTCATTTTTATTATCATCTGTGGAGAGGAAGAGAAAATGGGGTCACATTGCAGAATGTCATTTGTGTAAAAACAGAGGTTTCTGCATATAAACAGGATCCAGCTTCCCTACAGGCAAGCCTGGGGTCTAGATAAATAACACCCTTCTTGAAGCGTGATGTATAAATCTGTCTTTTCTGTCCTTTTGCTGCAATACTTCCGGATGGTGAAACACCTTTTTTCTTTCTAAAGTAGGTCCTCTCTCTATATTTCTTCTACCCTGTAGAGTTATTTTCCTGTCATTATACCTGACAAGCTATTTCCAGCTCCCTTGATTCAAGGCTCATCTCATCTAGACGTGTCATCATCAACAGCAGAGTATCTGTGTTTCAACCTCTGGCTTGTGTTCAGCTATTTCCTTCATCCCATGTCCCAACAAGTGTGTTCACTCCCCATGTAGTGCAAGCGCAGGATGCTCCTCATTGCACAGCAAAGGTAATCACCGCAGAACTTGGATTTTGTTGTCAGCCCAATCTTGACAATATCAGCATTCAACCAAGTAAAACATGGTGCATCTCCCAGATATGCATAGTCGTTTTGATGGATAGTGCGCTCACACCTTATAAAATACTGTTGGGGCTTAAGTGATGATTTGACTTGGAGAATTCTTGTAAAATCTTAGATTTACTGAAAGTTGTTGTGTTACCTTAATCCATCTGAAAAACCAACATTCTTATAAGAGGTAATTTTCCTGTGTCACAAATCTCCTGGAAAATGATTCAAGCTTTGCTCTTAAAAAAGGTTACAGAGAAGAAAATGTTATGATTTTATTTATAATGTGTATTTAGATTTTTTTATAGCATTATTGCTTATATATCACTTTAAAGCATAAAAAGAAAAATAAAACCTGTTGATTTAAAAGTATAATGTCAACACTAGTAAAATCTGTCCCATACTTCTAACTTCTTACTCAAGTAACCTTTTTGAAGTCAAGGAAATTATTCACCTGATAGAAACTAGGAATAATAGTCAGTTGTAAGTATGTTCGAAATTTCAGGATAAAATATACTGGAATATATTGTGGGCTTCAGTACTATAAAAGAGCAACTTCTACCTCAATCTAGATATTTAATTTTTTTCTGCCTATTTCTAAATAATATATTTTGTAAACATGAACCTTAGCCAGGTGCTCCGATGACTGCAGAAACTGTCCTCAGTCGTAAACAGTTATCACAGTGCTTATTTGTAGAAAATGCTTCTTTGCAGTGTTTTTCCTATTCTTTTCACTCAGGTGGCATCCGAGTGTGTTAGGTGAGACATAACAAGAGGATGGAGCTTTTAATTTCTTCTCTCCTTTCTTTCTTCCCATGCTTCAGCTTCCTATAGCTCATCTTCAGAGCTTCCTGTTTACAAACTTCCTATAGAAAATGAGATATTAAAGTAAGTGAAAAATTATCAATCTCTTCCTCTCAATTTCATACCTCTTCTAACTTGCATAATGCAAGAAATCATGCTAATGAGAGAATATGCATGGGTAACTTCTTGCTGCAATAACCCAACACTTAGCACATGTTCTGAAGCAAAAGTTGTGGTCAGTAGGAAACTATACAAATTCTGTTGTCTTCTAATTAACTGGACTTGGATGAATTTTCAGATAGATGACAAAAGCCACAAAGTTCAAAAATGCACAATGAAACGGTGCTCTTTGACATAGGAAGGCCAGTGGCATACTGTAGTCCTTGTCACTATCAATATGAGAATGCATCAATAAGAAAATTACAGGGATGATTTTATTTTGAAAAGTGGATTTCCAAAAGATTGCTACTGTACTTCTCATTACAGAATACTGCAAAGTCAGGTGTTTCAGTTATTCCAGTAATACTCTGTTTTACTCATTCTTGCACAATAAGCAATTAGAAGCATTGCTGTATCTAATCCTTTAAACGTGTTTCATTTCTAACACAAATAAGCAAAGATGCTCCATGTGCTCCTCTCTGGCCTCTCAGGTTTTGGTATTCTTTTCTAAACCCTTTCTTTCTCAATAAGAGTTACATTTCAGAAGGCAGTTAACCAAAAATGCAGCCTGAGATGCTAAAAGTGACATGTTGCTGCAGCGCTGATGTTTTTGGAAAGGACAGAGCAGGGCTGAGGCTGCTCTCTTTCGTAGGATCGTCATTTTCAGTCTGTCCGCTTGCCCTAAAATGACACATTTAAAACTGCAGAATTTATCAAAACTTTGCTGAGATTTTTGGTACATTGCTTAAGAATTGAATCTGTCTCAACAGAAAAATTGCAGTCTATCCCTTTCACCGAAGGATGTGAAAATGTTTAGCAATTATTCATGAAAACATAGGATGGAAATGTTGCAAATACAAAGGCATCTCCAGGAGGTCCTGAAGGTATTTGGTATTCCTCTGTTTCTTTTTAATTTCAGGGACAGCTCACCTACCACTGTTTTTAATGTCTGTAAAGTGTCAGAACGTTATTGGTATCAGTTCCTGGTGGCTTCTTCATTTTCACTTTTCTGTGTGGCTGTGTTGCTTCATTTCTGCCTTGTTTCCATGCTAAACTGAGTTTTTGCTGAAGCTTGACTCTCTAGAATGATGCAAGCTCTGTTTCCCTTCAGTGTATTGTAGAACACAGGTTGACTGAATGACACAGTTCCATGAGGAAGCACAAACACTGTGTTTCAACCTCATTTAAGGAAAATCTTTTATTTTTCACATTCTTTTTCAAAAAACAATTTTTTCTGTGAAATGAAACCCATTTTTCAATGCCTTTGTGACCCAGCCTTTGTATCTTACTGTCACATTCTCTGATGTCTAATAAAATTAAAGCTTCTATTTAAACTTTTCACTGTATCAGGCACTTCTAATATTTATTTTCAGTGCAGATCCTTTTGTGCTTAGGAAGGAGTGTTCTTGAGTTTCAGCCTTTGAACAGAGTATTCTAGCCTTTCCTCTGCTCTACCTGGCTACCTGTTTTAATAAGTCATGAGGAAGTTACTAGCCTTAGGACTTATAGTGCTATACGAAACTCAACTGAAACAGCTAACAGGATCCTAAGGGGGCATCTAATAGAGGCAGAGAGAGGCAATATGATGACACAAGCCTTGTTGGCTTAGAAAAGTAGGTAAGAAATGATTTTCAGAGGAAGGAAAATTTGTAATGCCTGGTCTCTCAGCCATCAACAGAGAATTTATCCACTCAATACTATTAATACCAGCCAAAGAGGGAAAGAGAAGAATTATGTTAAAATATGGAGTTGAGAAGTGGCAGCAAATCTTTAAAACTACGATTTTACATATTGGAGTTCTTTGGAGCTGTATCTATTGTGTGGGTGGACTCAGTCTCTAGAGAAGTCTGTGAGCAGGAATCCTAGGAGATCAAGTTTTTAGGAGTCTTCTTGTGCAGCGATTTTTACAGATGAGTACTTCTGAAAGTGCTTTGTAGGAAAACGGAATTGCTTTAAAGAGAGAAAAGTATATAAGCTATATATAAATGTGTATAGAAAGAGAAATGGGTGCATCTGGAGTGTTTTGGGACTTAGTTTTGTTCTGAAAAGGTCTGAATGCTGGTTTAAATCTTTAACAACCTTTGGGGGATCTCAGAAAAGTAGCCTTTGCTTTCCATTCTGTGGTCAGCAGAAGAAAAAGAAAGAGGGGAAAAAGAAACGGAATGATGCACAGAAGTTTGGCTCTAAAAAGTTAGACTTTTCTTCTGTGTTTTCCTTGCAGGTAGTTTTCTCAGGTGGAATAAATATTGTTATTTGCATTTTAAAGGCAGAAACACTGAGTTACAGAGTAAAACAGCTGCAGAGCTGGGGATAAAACAAAGATCTGGTTTGTCTAATGTCCTATCCATTAGCTATCACTATCCACACAATATCTGACTACTGTATGCTACTAAATGTCAGAAAACAAATGATAAAGAGAGGCATATGTTGTAAATTGCTAATAGAATTTTGCTGTAATTTAAAGACTTTTAGAAAGGATTAGTCTGAAATCAGATTATTTGACACTGAGAACCCAAACACAATTTCTTTTTTCCTCAGTAAAATCCTAAATCTTCCATGTGAAAATACTACTATGCTTCCCTAGAGTAGCTGCTTTTCATATGCATCAAGTTCCCTTTCTGTTCTAAGAACCACTTTCATCATGTATTGCCTCCCTTTACCAAGAATGCAGATCTCTTAATAAAACAATCATTACAGATGTTTTACAGCAAGCATTGGCTATATACTTTTTTCTCTGCAGTCTATTTTCTCATTGTCACTATTACTGTCTCCAATTTATACTACTAAAATTATATTTAAAGTTTTCTTGCACTAGTAGTATTGAGTTTCAGAAGTGACCTTTAAGACCATTAAAAATACTCAAGCAATGAATTAGTCATAATGGCCTAAGGAACAAGAAAAAGACAAATTATTAGAGCCAGAACAAGCAAAAGACAAATTATTAGAAAGTTAGGGACTTCTCAGAGGGAACAACAACAAAACAATTATAGTATCAGCATGAAAGCAGGAGACGGCCTGCTCTTCCATGGTATCAGCTCTGTGAACCAAATAGTCACAACTACAGAATATTTTCTGGTCATTCAGTCCAAAGAGCCCATGAAGACACCAACTAATTAGTTGTTCTGTGGTTTGTTTTTTTTTAAATAAAAAGCCTGAATAATCCTTTGCTAATACCTTTGAGGCTCTAGAACAATTCCAAATCTACTCGGTATTTAAGTGTTTTGGATTTAATTCAGCTAAGCATTCATGAGGGACTTTTCAATCCTTAAATAATGCATGAGTAGTTATAAAATGTTGTTAATTGATCGAGTTGTAAGTGGAAGAGGAAATATTCAAAACTAGTTAGTAGATAATTCTAGGAGTACTGTGTTTTACCTTTTTTTTTTTTTTTAAAAAGGGGGATGGCAGGTTAATGAAGTTGTAGTTCTAGTAACCATTACAGTGTTTTTTAGTTTTATGGTGTGTACATTCCAGACCCATATGAAAACTATTTCTATGTTTACACAGCTGTTGTCAAACTCAGTAACCACTATTCTGCTTCAAATTGTTTTGGAGAAAACAGAAGATAGCATTCATGAAGAACAGAATTAGTTGTGCCAACATTCAGAAAACCAACAGCAAACACAGGCTGCACATAGTCAGTACACAGTTGTCTTCTAATAACTGTGGGAAATGTTGGCTATTTACAACTCTGGTTTATAAAGCTTTAACTGAATGAACTGTTGCCTATCAGACACGGAGCAAGCTCTTCGCATGGGATGGAAAAGCTGCTGAATCAAAAAATAGCCTTATAACCTGTCCCAGCATTGCATCCTGCTAATCCAGAATGAACCTGTAGCAATTCCCCAAACTTTTGTCCATAACTTTTGTTAATCCAGAGCTTACTCTAATTAAGGTAAACTCACACTCTTTTAGTCATCCATAACCATCCTTTGCAGGCACCAAGGCAGACTTTACTAAACTGGATCAGTCAGTAAAATGGAAGGCAGTGTGCACCTAGGAGGTTTTAAGAATAAAAACTTTGAATTGCTGGTGTGGTCAGTGAAAATAACACTGCCTCCCAACGAGGTTCAAAGAGCCATTTTTCTAAAAATAATGAAAGTAAAAGTGAAGAGTTTATTTTGTTATGTTAATGGCTGCTTTACATTGTTTAGAGACCTCAGTAGCCCTGGGAACGTCCACTGCAAAAGGGCCAAACAAAGGCAATGATGAGGGCAGAGAGTGGAAGACAAAGGAAGATGTGAAACAGAGATGGGAAATGGGCATTATTCATATGAGCTGTTCGGCTCCTTTCAGCTAACAGGAATTGTAGCTTAAAGTAAAGCAGCATCAAGCTTGCTGTAATTTCATGGTTACTCCTCATAGAGCCTCCCATTGACCCCATGAAGAAGAGCTTCCCTCCGCCCGGTTTGATAGCTGCCTTTCATGCCCTCAGTAATGGATTAACTCTGTAATATACATAGTGCACAGCTGAACATTCACAAATGAGAATAATTTAGTGGGTTTTCCTCCTTTTCTTTCAAATGTAGCTGAATGACTATTTTTCACAAAATCCCTCCAAGGATCTCTGGCAGAGATATAACCTTTTCTAGCCAGCACCTCCACTGCTGGTTGTCTTTTTCTCCAATAATTCTAGCTAAGAACACTTGCAATGCCTGTTAGACACCACTGTAGCCAAGTGAAATAACTCTTCCAATTTGGCCAAATGGCATATTTTAGTTGTGTTTCTAGTAGTCTGTTGTTTGGCAGTCTGGTGACATATTGCAGGGGTCAGCATGAGGAAAAACAGACATAAATCTTTCACATTTACCATTAAGCGTGTGCTCAGTTTTTAGCAATCTCTTCTCGAGAAACCTATTGCACTTGGCAGCTTGGTTGATTCACTCCATGTTATGAATGGAAATAGTCGCAGCATCACCCATGCTTTGAAATTGCTCAGGAGTACCTATTGTTTTATGTTACAAGGTTTGCAGAGTTATACGTAATCATAGTACTAGACACTACAGGGTAACAATTTGCACCTAGAATCTTGCTCTCTTGGAGCAGAAAGAATTTTTTGAAAAGCAAAATTCCATGGTTGTATTTAGTTGCTAGTGTTAAAGGAAAGTGGCAGTTTCTTTTCTAGCAGACCTCCTATATCATATGGCATTAGGACTATGGTCTTTTTCAAGAGTTCCATTAGTTGCCTTCTGCATATATGCATAAACATTTTAAAATTGTAAAACAGACGAGTTTGCATTGTTTCCCTCCATTTTTTTCTCCATTTATTTGGGTATCCTTTTTGTACCATTGTTTTAACCTTTTGACAAGATGTATTTCCTTATAAATTCTAAGGTTCCCAAAAGGAGCAAGTTGGCTTTTATTTTCAGTCTATTAAAAAATCCTCAGTGGAAAAGCAAATAATATAAAATAATATAAAACAATACTATGTCCCTATAATAGCCCAGAATCAAGTGTCACTGTCCCAGAGATAGTACAGCTGAAGTGGTGTTTGTGGCAGACACTGCTAGCACTGAAAACGGCTTTGATGCCTGTGAGACTCCTTCCTATGAGACATATCCTTTCTGCACGTTCTAGCATGAAAAGTCTCTCTTGTGTGTAGCACCTCTGAAGTAAATATGCTGATCTGAGCTTCTTTAGTCACAAGGTAAAACCAAATATCTAAGTACAGGCTTATTAGCAGCTAAAAATAAAGGTACTAGAAAGATGATTCACCAGTCATTGCTAGCTATTGCTGAAAGTGTTCAATATAGAAAACACCTTAAAAAGAAAGATCTGTTTGTGTGAGATAGAATATAATTTAAAAAACCCACAAGTGATAACTACTGGAATCTTCCTGGATTCACACTAAGAAAAAAGCAGCATATGAAGTAAAAATAAGACTTTTTCTGTTTTCATGTTTATGTGTTGAATATCTAGAAATTTAACTAGATATTTTGGTTCTGAATGAACAAATTCTGCCTGCACTTTCTCTTGGTTTCATTACATACTTCGAAGACACAATCTGCACCCCTTTGTGTGCCATGTCATTCTCAACACTATGTGGTCAGCCAGTTGCTGTTGTTCCTCCACGTCATGCTCTGAGGCCATTTCTGTTCATGCGAAAGCCTTGATCATTTTTGCTGTTACTTCTTCTCATGGCTTTCATTGTTGTTCATTATTAATTTATATCTATGACACCAGAAATAAATGTAAAACTTGCCAGGCAAACACAAGAAGAAGCTACTGCTGCTGAGGGATCTTGCCCTAAAATCAGATGCAACTTGAAAAATGAGTAATATAAACAGTAGGGGAAACAAAGGAAGTGTCTCAAAACCAGGAGTGTGTCTCCTGCTGAGAGAAACTGCCTTTACTGTATGATGATAAAATAATATGGAAATACAGAGAATGTATATATGCTATGGTGATTTCTATTTGTCAAATGACCTCACCCACCCACCTTAGAATGTTCTGTTTTCATCTCTAAGTTAATCAAAACCCCTGAAAAGCCATTCAAGAGCAGTATCACGTCAGCTTTTATTTTAAGTCAATTATCATATGTTAATTTGTAATGAAGTTATGTACTCCTGAACAACTTGCAGTTTTTTGTGAGCTTGTTAGAAGACAGTCCGGCAGCTCAGTGCTATGAGGGAAACCTTCACCTCCAGGCAGCTTTACACAGCTCTGTCTGTTCCATTAGCTCCCCCTCCCTTCCACACATAAACATACTCATTACTCTGCTGGACCTGTCTCTACACTATTATAGGAATTAATTACAAGCAGTGGGTCAGTGTACTGTACTGAGTGTTAACAGTTATTAACAGTTGAAAGATAACCACTTGATAAAGATCCTGCATTACTGAGAGTGATGAATGCCTGTGTGATTTACATACGGATATGACAAAGTCCTACCTTTAGATCTGTACGGTATGTGGAAGTAGACCCTTGCAAAACAAAAGAACCCAACCCTTTTCCTTCTGCTGTTGATTTATGCATTTGTGACTGTTATGTGCCTTACCTTTGAAACTATTGTATGCTAATTCACTGGAGAAAACATATTCTTATTCTCAAATCTTTTGTTGTAGAAAATTAGGGAGTTTGCTGATAATTTCAAATCATGCAGTCACAGAGTGGATCCGCTTCTCACATAGGAATGGGATATGGTTCTAGCTGTCAGGGAAGGGTAATGCAATCTAACTTGAATGCTGAAGTATATTTCCAAAGAACATAGAACTAAATTATAAACTCCGTCACAGCTTATGGGAATGATAATATGTGACAGGCAGGTTCAAGCATAACACTGAAATAGCAAGACAAAGATATTGGGAACCCAAAGAAATGTTAACAGCAAACCATTCATTAACAGTTCTTCTTGTGCAATCAGTGCGCAATTTAATTCACACACTATTCTTCTGTACCATGTTTGGAGGGTCTATCCTGACAGATAATTCTAAACTAATCTCATAGGCTTGTCTCTTCATAGAATTAATTATCTAGACAATAAGGTAGATCAGATTTAGCTAGACTCCTGCATTATATTAATCAGAGACTTTGAGGATTAACAGCAGTATTTGTGAGATGAATACAGAGCTAGCTTGACCAAGTGCTGTGTCAAAAGGAAAACCCAAGGCTGAGCTACTGGAGCTCTTCGGGAATCAGTGTGGGAACTATCTTGTAAGGTTTCTATTTGTAACTGTGCTAGAAAAAGAAGGAGCAGTCTCCTGAAGTTTGGTGATGGCACATACATATCAGGCACTGCCAGCCATAAGAGGCCTGCCTGGAATATCACACACAGCAAGCACTGCCTGACTTTCACCTACTCTACTAGATACAAGGTAGAAACACGTTATTTCATTGCACCACCTGAGAAGGTAACATAAGCTTGACCACTCTGAACAATTTCATACTAAATGGGGGTTTTCTTAGTCCTGTAATAAACTAAACAAAGAGATACAACACCAGATTCTCCAATACTTTTAAACAATCAGGCAGGAGTAACTAGAAAAGTCAGAGATGACTGTAAAATTTTTGGTATCCATATTCATATGTTGCTTATCCTGGAAAACTTTATCAGCCAGAATAAATGAGTATTTTCCTATGATAAAAAAATTATGTTCTTAAAATCTAAATATGAATATAAAAATCTATTCACCTCAAAAATGTCTCTGGTTTCAGAGGGGATTTTCATTCATCCTCTCTGTCCCATGTGTTTTGATGCATATACAAATTTATTTATCAGCTTTCTGGTTTTGCTTTACATCAACATATATGAGAGAGTCTTTTAGTGTTGTTTAGTCCAGAGGCTGATATCAACCAGAACAAAAGAGAGGAGGAGACAAAGAATGAGGAGGACAATAAGTCAAAGATACTGGTTAAGTTAAACAGAAATAACTGAAATACGAAATACAACTGCACTGCATGCATAATCAGATGGCCTATAGTCACCAGTTAAGATTTTCTTTTCTGTATTTTAAACCCCTTGGTGATATGGTTTTAGAATTGGGGCTTTATTCTGATTCCACACCAATATACGTATGGATAAAATAATTACATGTTGATGTCTGAAGTAAATTAATGATATAAGGGTATTGGTGACGTCAATTAATCTCCTAGGAGCTCTTAGTTCATTTCTGATTTCTTGAAATTTCTAGCACCAGACACTTTTTTCTTTTTCCTTTCCCAGTTCATTCTTCTCTAATTTATACCACTTGGGGCAGATCCATCTGTCATTCTGTTCGAACATATAAAACTCAGATATATTTCCCATATTGAAATTCTGAGGCTGTGTGTTCAATTTTAATACATATCTTAACCAAGGGTTTGAGAATACAGAGTCTGTATCCTATGCAGCATCCTATGTAAAATGTAGCTCACTGAGCTGAAAACTGAGAAACAAATTCATAGTTATTCCTCTATCTTCACCTCACATATTTTAGCTAATCTTATCAGACTTCAGTTCAATTTCCAGCAATAATGCTTTCTGTATGTGCTTGTATTTATAATGCTGGTTTTTACATCAAAATGCCAGTCTGTCATATCTTGATGTATCTGTTGAGGTTATTTATATTCATTTTCTGTAGCATTTTGGGTCTGACTAGGTTGGCTTGATTTTATTCTGGTATATATTTTGAAATTTAGAAGCCATTTATTCATTAGAAAGCTTTGCAAATGATTTCAGTACTGTGCAGTTCTTACCTGACAACAGCACATATAGAAGTAGACTAGAATAAAAGGTTAAAATATACACATTATGTGGTTTTAACCATACAATGAATTCAGGTCATCTACTTTTAATATTGGAAATCAATGCTTAGCATTTACTCTTGAAAAGGATTAATGTACTTTCCTGAAGAAAGATCTGGAGACTTCTAACATGTTCTGAAAATTTAATAGTGCTTACTTTTAAGGCTGATTTCCAGGTATTGCAACATTAATCTTTAAGCCATAGAACAACTCTATTTGTATTTTACAACTCTTTGAATGTCTAGCTGATGTCACTGAAAAACCTTGGATTTAAATATAAGTGTGCACATTGGCATGCTCAGAGGCAGATGTGGCTTCTTTGCCCATTGAACTTTGGTGTTAAGGAAACCAAAGCTTATAGTAATTCTGTTATGGGGCTGAAAAAGCATTTCTGAGGGCTGGTAGTTTGGGTATGCTTTTAAGAATTCTTCAGTTTGATATTTTGGACATCTTGGAGCTCACGCATGAAAGTGAATTTGTGCAGCTAGATAAAGAGATGGCAGCAAAGGTCACTCAGAACATTAAGATATGTTTTTGAAAGGAGTTTAAAACTATAAAAAGAAAGGGATGAGAAAAAGAAATAATTTCTGGGGGAAAAAAAGGGGAGAAAAAAAGAGTTTTTTAGAAAAAGGTGGCCATATCCTTGAAAGGAACTTTACTTCTCCAGGACATGTTGTAGTCTTTTGTACACATTGCTCTTTTCCTCAAATTGGATCATGGCTGTGCTGCTGGTTTTTGCACTTTCTCTTAGCTTTACTCTTTCGCACATACATTTTCCACCCATGTCTGAAGCTTTGGGGTCATTAACTATGAGCAGCAGATAGATTAGAAGAAGTAACATCAGTCAGATGTAACTGGAAGACGGTTTTCCTCCCAATGAGAAACTTTCTAAACTAAGAGGTCTTTGATACAAATGTTTCATTTTTCATGAAGATGAGAAATTTAACAAAAATGATCTGTCTGTTTAGTGTTGGGAGGGTTTTATTTAAAGAAAAGCTATACTTAAAATACTCACTATTCTCAAAATATATTAAGTAATCAAAGAGTTTTGAGGGGAGTTTAAGTCTTCCTTAAAGATAAAATAAATATATAGTTGGATACGACATTAAGAAAAAAAAAAAACTAAAAAACACTAACTAGCATTTAATTCTCATTGCACTGGAAGTTTGACCTTCTGGGGGAATGGTCTCTTAAGAATTTGACATGGCAGACATAAAATGAAAGAAAATGTTTTATAATTCCTTTGTCAGCTCTGAAAATACGAGAGTTTTGTTGGTAGTGATCATTTAATGGGCGTAGCAGGCTCCGTGAAGTATGAAGTTTATTATTCTCCTAGTAATTAAGGATAGAACATGACAGTTCACCTATTATTTCATTTAAGAGCTGCTTCTCAGCTGTTACAGGGCTCAGAATTATTTTATAGACCAGCAGATCTTTGGGTTGCACTGTTTGATGAAGAGCTTACTAGTGTCAGTATTAATTTCATGATAAACTCCTGCTGAGTTTATGAATTTATTTATGAATTTCTGCTACTTGACAACAGTAGGATAATGTAGGCTATAGGTATCATACATAATTTCTTTTACTAGCTATTCTTTATCGTCTATAAAGTCCGGCAAAACAAAAAGAACTGTACAGCTACAAAGCAACTAGTGCTTGCCAAAAATACCAGGAGTTTAAATTCACTAGTGATATATATGCTTAATTTGGTTTTGGCCTAAAAAAATCAAATTCTTTAAAATTTCTGTAAAAAAATCCCAACCTCTCTCAGCCTGTTGTTGCAATATCCTTTTCAGCTTAGCTCCAGTGGCCTCCCAATGAAGTCTCAGCAATCCAGGACTCCCTCTCGGGCTCAGCAAAATTCCCCTGCACTGGCAACTTTTGGAAGCAGCGCTCAGCAGACAGCTGAAAGCAGTGGCAGACGTTTTTCAATAATATATCATTTTGTCAGAAATATTTCTGGTTTCCTGTTTGCTTCCTGCTTCCAGCACACTTTCGCAATGTGGAAAGCTCTTAGCCCATCTCTCAATGTTAATTTCCTGTTTGCTTTAAGCAGTTGCTTTCTTGTTCATTGCTCACGTGGCTACATAAACAATTTCACTTAAACCTTCACCTCAGTCTGAGAGAGTGGGATGCACTTCAACACCACTTATATTTGTCTTTCATCAAATACACTATTTAATGTCTACTATTAGCACCTTCCACTATAATAGAAGACCTGTCCTGGGAGATTACTAAAAATGCTGTAGTAAAATTTTGCACTTAATATCACAGTCTTGCCAGTACTTAACGTAAGTTTACCACTATATCCATGTTATATTGGAAAACTGTCTTAGCAGAATTACAGTTCTCTATTGGCAAAAAGTTCTTTTGATAAGAAAACTGACAGTGACTCTTCAAGCTGACTAAGTTAAATTAGCAAAAGGACTTCTGCTGTCAAAGAACTACAGAATCATTAATAGCAGGAATTCTGGTGGCAGAATTACTGATAGCAGAATTCTGGTGACTCAGTTAGGAGCATGAAGTCATTTTTTGCCATGCTACCATGTCACTAAAATTTTCTAAAGTCAAGCATAGCATAGGCATTATACACCATATTTTTATAATGATGATACATACCTACTCCAGTGTAGGCAAAGTTTTATTTAGTTCAAGGAAATCCTTAGAAAACTGAGCATGCATGGCTCCTCTTTCTGGTGACAATTCATTTACAGGAGATGACATGGAACCTGACAATACAAAATGAGCTCACGGTACATGAGTGTTCAGATTCTGGATGATCTTCATTTGAAGAAGTAATCATTCACTAACTTGTTATTCATTTTTTTTCCCCTGGGTATGGAAGCTGAGTGGACGATCTTAGACTTGGATGTTAACTGGCAACGTACCTGCTGCTTTGGAGAACACATAGTGTTTGCTGAACATAGAACAAACCCTCATGGATTTCTTTAACTGTTTCAAAAAAATCACTTTGTATTCCTGTCTATTGCAGCATCTGAAAATTGATTAGTGGAAAATGTTCCATTAAAAATTACTTATAAAATGACCCACTGTTTCTCTTTTCCCCCATGTTTAGACCCTGAACTTTAGTTTCATAGAAGGTCAGTGTCTTTTTAAAGCTTGTTGCCACTAACTGCCTGAGCCTTGTATTCCAGCCCTTGTGGAAGTCAGGGCTCTAGACTTCTGCCCAGTTAAAGACCTTTGTGAGAGCAAGAGTTAGACACAAGTATTGTTTATAAAATATTCCTGGTTTTGAAAATACTCTACCAGCAGGTAGAACAGTGTTCGTAATGGGCATATGCCCTTTCCTTTGCACTTTCAATCCTGCACAAAATGGCACGTTATTCTGAGGGAGACACAGACTGCACCTCCCTGCAGAGGCATCTCTGAGTCTCAATCACAAAACTGCTGGTTTGCAATGAGGGTGTAAATGCTTCCTGAAGGAAGAGGTTGTCCTTTGGCCTGCATTTTGACAATGTGTTATGCACGCGTTTAATCTCTTTGCTGCTCGTTCTGGGCACAGTAGCTGTGTGGTCTTAAAACTACATTTTGTGATATTTCATTCATTGCCATAAAATTTAAAGTGATTACATTGTTCATATTAAATTACGGCCTCTATCCAAAATAGTATAAAAATATAGGTCTAGTAACCATCTCAGAAAGAACACGCAGTCCTGAGCCCTGCTCTGAGTGAAAGTACCTAGATCATAACTTGTAATCTAGTTTAAAAATCTCCACAGTCTAGGCTAAAATATATAATGAACGTTTCATAATGATCCTTAATGATATACTTTTCCCTATTGTATTTAATCTTGCTAATTTAGAACTATTTATTAATATCATTTTGAAATCTGATCCTGTCTTCCAAAGTACTTTCAAACCCTTTCATATTGGTGTATATAACCTGCACATTTTTTCTGTATGCTCTTTGATAAATGGATCTGCATCAAAGTCTAAGAGGAAGTGTTCAATAGAATTGATCTTGGGACAGACACTGTGGGACTCTACCTAAAATGTCCAGTTTGCTAGCAAATCATTGGTAACTGTTCTTTAAGTTCTGCTTTGCATCCGATTGAGTATCCGTATTACAGTGAGTTCTTCTAGCCTTTTTTTACTAATATGCTTATTAGATTTATTAGACTGTGCTTATTATGTGCTTATTATCATATCAACATATAAAACATCTAACACTTTCCCCTTTTCCAGTACACCAGTTACCCCAGAGACAATTAAATCTATTTGATATAGTTTGTCCTTGTCAAATTCATGTCAGCTGCATTTTTTATTCCCTCATTATTTCTCTTTGCCTCAGAAATGGTTATTGTATTTGTTAGTACCTTTCATATATTGCAGCTGGAGTAACTGATCACTAAGTTCCAGGGGCTTCTATTTTCCTTTTCAGGATAAATATTATATCTGACATTCTGTGGCTTTCTGGGCCATCCCACATTCCATATATATCCTCTTGGATGGTATAGAGAGTGTTTTGCTAGTCCCTTACGTATTCTATACTGAAATCCATGGCATGCTGCTGAGGTGACTATTTCTACATTTTATAAATATTTTTTAACTGGTTTTTTCCCTGTTTTAGGTTTGTTAAAATAGGTTGTATTTATGATAACTAATTAGGTTTTGGTGAAAACTGAACTAAATAAGGCTCAGATTATATCAGCTTTCCCCGATTTCCTCTATTTCTCTGTTAGGTAACATCTATACTTTCTTTTGACTTTTCCTTATAATGTGTTGTAGGATTTAGCCTTGCTACTTTCTGTGCCCTGGTAATTGGTGCTTATTTTACATCTTAAAGTTACTGATGTTGCTATACATATGGGTGCTGGTTTCTTACATTTACCTTTAATCATGAGTTTGATTTCCATTTTTGTACTCTTCCATCACAGTTTTCAAGTCATCAAGTGGCCCCCAGTGCTGCCCCAGCGCTCCCAGCTGTTTCTCACAAGTCAACACTAGGACATCGGTAGAGGTGTCTGTGTTCAGGGTCCTTTCTCTACCCTGTCTTGTAAATTCCTCCAACAAATAGGCAGAAAAAAAGCAGTAAGAAAACATGGAAATGTTTTCTTTTCCATGTCTGATAAGTGTTTTTGAGGTCCTCAGAACACTGGAAGAATTACCAGTGCCTGCATGCCACATATTGCTGAAAAATTATTCTATTTCCTCTCTTAACACTCAAGTTACCTTGGTCTCTTCAAGTACAAATTATCTGTGTGAACAGAGAAATGAAGTATCTTTTATGTTATGAATTAGTGGGCTGGTAGAAAAAAAACCACATTGCTCTCATTTTTTGGAAATGCACACAAGATATAAAATGCTTTATATCTGTGCATAAAATGTGTAAAATAAATTAAAAACATACTCTGTTACAAAATGGATTAACACACATTGGCATGTATGTCTTAATCTGCACCAGTCAAAGTTTGGTGTATAAGACCTCATTCCACAAACACTCAGACCTAACCAGTTTGCCAAAAATTGTATTAGGAGAACTAATCGACAAAAGATTCCTGCATAATGAGTAATGAGAAAACTTTCACATCTCTGAGATCGGTGACCACACTTAGGTGCGCTTTATGTGCTACACTGCACTGACAGATAAAGTTTAAGGTATTAAAACATTTTAGTACTACTGAGGAGTCATGTTATCCAGTTGAGACAAAGTTTCTAGGCTTAGGCACTGTGATTTACATGATCCTTTGCACTTAAAATTTTAGTTTAGTTAAACATGTGGTAAATTTTAAATGGTCTGTTATTTAGTGAGCAGCAATTGTTATGTCTTGGCATCGTGACATTCATATGCATATACTGCTGCTTTTCCTGCCCTGTTTGTGTGCAACTTACAATTGACAACTTCTGTTACAAACTATTGTTGGTGAACAACTCAAAAAGGCAGAGGGAAGAGGTTATATTGATGACGTGCAATTAAAAGGAAAAAAAAAAGTGCCATTTATATATCTCCAAGAGCTGCCTCCTACAATTAAGAGTTTGTATGCTATCTACAGCAGCTACATCTTGAGATTTCTCAACGCATTTTGCATACATTTTCTGACAGTTTATGCATTTTCCAAGACATAAAAAACACTGAACATTGACTCCTTAGCATAACAGACATTTAGCAGACACATATTTTTTCTACAGATTTGTTTTCTGCAGTGCAGTCTATTTTGGGGTTGATATATGAAGCATTTGGGAAGACAGATTATTTTTTATGAATTTTACTATCTCAACAATGCCAGAAAGAGAAGAAAATGAGTCTTTCTTTCCACAATAAGCTGAACACGTCATCAATACCATAAAGAGAATAAGTGAACTCAGAACATCATTCATCATTATTGTTTTGGTTTTTTTACCTAAAATACTAATTTAGTACTCGTAGATTAGAGAGATTTTTTTACAACTATTTTCCGGTCTAATATTTTAAGAAAATTTTGCATAGACTCTTAGAATTCAGGTTTCAAAACCTTTTTATTTAATTGTGGTTTTCACATATTTTTAGCGAGCGCAAAATATATTCTGGCCTAAAGGGTTTTTTTTCTGGTTTTTTTTGTTTGATGTTGAGTCTCTTGGAATACTTTGATCAAACTTCTTTAGCTATTTTTGTGTTCCAAGAAGGTTAAAACATATTTTCTTTCTTTAGAAGATTCTTTCCCACTTTTTTCTCTTTTACTTAGATGACTCCTGAATGCTTCAATTTTCATGGAACAGCTGATCCAACCATTGACTGTTGCCAACAAAGCAAGTTTGCCTCTGAGAACATCTAGTGCCTTTGAAATGCGAGTTTGTTAAGGCTCTACTTCTTTTTTTTCATGGGCACATATTAAGTCTACACTTTTCAATATAAGTATTGTGATCAAGAATAAGTTTTAAGAACAATATGGGAAATTTCTACCATCCCCTTAGGGCTCTTAGGTCATGCAGGTGATGGAGGGAGATCTTGGATGAGAAATATAGGCTAGTAAGAGCCACATGAAGTTCTTAATTTTCTTTGATAAATGAGGTCTGAGATGTATATGGCTTGTACCACAGTGGAACAAGGGGTACCAATGTAGATGCACACACCAGGCTTTTTTTCACAGCTGGCATAGACAGCTGTGGTTGAGAATATGACAGTAATTTTGAGTTTACAAGCAGACTCAGGTCTGCTGGAATAAATGTGTGGTGTTGGTAGATTCTCCTTTACCGGGTACATTGTCAGTATTTACTCCTTTGGGCAGCTATCACTGTTTTGTTTGGTTGGAGTTTTTTGCCCCTTTGCTTTCACGTATGTACTCTTTAATGTATCTTACAGCTAAGCTACTACACGGTATCTACTGTAAGGTGGCTTAAGTGCTTAGGCTGCATTAAGGCCCAGATTTGGATCTCTCTCACATTTGAGCAAATGAGTTCCAGAAAAGTAAATGGAATAATACCATGAAAATAGTTATAGAAAGCAGAATCAGCACTAATCAGCTAAGGTGTATTAAAAGATTATGGGTCAGTACTCTAAGTGTGGATCAGCAGCATTTCATTGAAGATAGTGAATCTACTGTGAGTTGGACTGGCTGAAGATTTGGCCCTAGGTCACACAAAAATTTGATATATGCGTATTCTGCCTGAAGAATTTACACTGCTTTGAAGCTTTATACTGTGAAGGATTTTAGGTGGTTTATCAGTAAGTACTTTTTCACCGTGAATATCCGCAGTGGTTTGAAAGTTCATGACTTCTTCAAGTATCTAAGCTTGCTTTAATATGCTCCACATTTCAGAAAATTCTTTTTGCTTACTTTACCTAAAAAAAAAATATTTTCAGTTCTTTTTTAAAAGCAGAAGAATGTGAATGAGAGAAAACTTGTCTCATAATTGTCAAGATTATGACAGTCTTGACATGTCTCAAATCCAGTCAGGAAGTTAACAAGCCAAGGTTTCAATAGCTGTGGTAGTCTAGCAACATTGCACAATATTCTTGTCTATTCTTGCTTTTCTTGTCAATTGTGACGCTGTAGTGCGAAATATACTATGCAGGTCATACTATACAAAATTAAATTGCATCTAATAGCATCATTTGGTTAATAATTCCTTTATCCAGGAAAAAATATGGGACAATTCTGTTAAACCTCATAATTTATTGATCTCATAGCCAAAGTAGGATTTTAAATACTACGATAGTTTTTCCTGTCTGTGTGTTTTAGGAAAGCATAGATTCACTAAATAGTTCATTTAAGTATATATAATTTACTATAATTAGACAGTCTTTTGTGAGTATATTTCAAAAGAGAATTTAGGCCATGTTTTATAACTGGCAAAACTGGACATAACTGGTTTTGTTTCTATAGTTTTCTCTGAATGTGACAGAAATCAATATAGTCGCTTACAGTGGGGTCAGTGCAAGGCTTTGAGAACTTGTGGGGTCTGTTTAACATTGGCAGCCTTTACTATAGGCTGTATTTATGTTATTTTCACTTACAGCTTGATCTACTAGTCTGCTAAACCTCTGTGGAAAGTGTGAGCAGAAGAGAGGGGGAGGCAGAAGGGACTCCCTTCATCTTAGTCAGGAAATGTTATTCATTGAGCCAGCCTTGACAGCTATAAAATCTGCTGAGATGGAGATACAGACAAATGATGGTCTGAATGTTATATAAGGAATGATGTAAGGAAATGTCTCCTGCTTCTATCCCTAGTGTTTATTAATGTACTTTCTAGAGTACTGTCTACTGAAGACAATGTTTATAGACCAAAAAGGAAAGCAAATACAAACTAATGCATACCAACAAATGAATCACAATAAGTATATTCAAACTATGGTATACATGCCACAACACAAGCAGAGGACTTGACTCAATTCCATAGACACTGATGCATGGAATACGTGCTTAATACTGAAGGACAACTGGTTATACCCCTGCTTCCATTTGCTAGGGGGAGCAGTGCCACCATGAAGCCCCAATGTCCCTCTCCTTGCAGGACTGGGTATGTTCAAACTGTCCATATATTACATGTGAAGTCATAGCCAGGGAGGTGAACTACCCTCAGGAAAGTGTCTAGTGCTCTCTTTCAGTCAAAAATCAGTCATGTGATACTGTCATTAGGTGGAATCGTAGACTTGTGGGTTGTATCTTACTTTTGTTTTCCATGATGGCTAAATTTCTGATCACTGTCTTTATGGTAGCAGAGCTATCTGAGTAATTTCATACAGATTTATTCGAGAGATGTTACGTTTGGGAGTGAAAATTGAGTATTATCACAGAACTCAGTTTCTGCTTGCTCCTACCTTACTTAAATTAGAAAACATTTACTCCAGGGGACTGGCTACCACAGAGCAGTCTATAAAGCAGAACGCTTTGTGCAGGGCTGTTAATGATAGCTTTACATATTTTATTTACATCTTGTATGGAACCATTTTCTTGAGATAAAACTCAGGCTGGAATTTGAATCTCTTATCTGAAGAACTACTAGCCTTCAATTTTGAAACTAAAAATCTATCATACAGTTGGTATCAGAAGGCTATTTGCAATGAAATGTATGAAGCCATGTTTTGCAGAGAGTATCATGGAATAATTCCTCCATTGTGTAGAGAGAGCAGATTTCTGCCATCTTGCTTGCTAGCCATTTCTAATTGTATTCATTTCAGTGAAATGAATATTAATGGTTCTACTTTATTTAATAAAGTTTGTTCCTGATTTATTTTTTCCCTTCAAATTAATTTCTCTTTTCATTTAATTAATTTATAGAGATTTTACTACATGTAAGTTAATTACAATTTTATCCTTTTAGAGAGAAAATTTTTCAGATGATAAATGTTATTATTTTAACAAGTATAATGAGGGCATACAGCAGCTTGAAGATGAGTTTCTTTGTCCTTTTCTGTAAGTGTTGTGGGCAAGCCTTTTTTATATTGTAATACTCCAAATTTTCCATAAGCTAAGGTATGAGTTATTAAACATATCCAATAAATTTACATCTCCTGATCTGATATGTCATGCACAGCTAATGCAATAATGCCTGCATTAGAGACAAATATAACTTCTTTCCTAGGCTAAATGTTTTGAGTTATTAAGGTCAATGAGAAAAATGTTAATAAGTACTAAGATAAGAAGTGTAATCACTCTGAATGTCAGAGGTGTAAACCGTATTAAATGTATTCCACAATATATTTTCTTCATATGTAGGAGATACCTAAAAATGACATAAATACATTTCAGCAACAATATGAAATGAAGGTCTGAATCCATGAGTTTATAATCCCACAGAGGTCAAAATGAATTTTTAAAACAGTCTCAACCGCTAATAGAGAAATGCTAAATTCACACTAATGGTGTGAATGGTGATTTCATGGAAGACACATCTGTTTATCACAGGAATACTATGGACATATAAAACAACAATATATTAGTACAAACAACATGGGCAGTTAATAAGAAAGTCGTTTGAAATTGTCCTAAGAAGTTCTGCTTAAGAAAAGGGCTACTGTGGAAAACAGTCTTTCCCATTCCTGTATTACAAGACTGCTGACACCTTTTCAAAGTATTTGTTCTTCTTCCCAATAATTATAGTACCAATAAAGACAAATTCAATAGCTTGAAACTGGCAAGACCTTGGAATTGGCAAAATCTTAGAACTGGTTGTTCTCCGATTTATACCAGTGCAAATCAGGAATAGCTATTCTACTGTTACTGAGGCTGAACTTAATTTTATGTAATGTCAGAATTGATTATCTACAGAACAATGCAGGAGTTTTTGTTGCTTAGTAAGGATAAATCTTCTGAAATTATTTTACCTGCATACATTTGTTGGCAAATAGAGAGATATGGACAAAAAGAAAAGAAAAAGTAGCATTTAATAGCTGGTTTATACTACAGATATTAAAACCCATTTACTCTTCTCTTTGGTGATAACCATGTTCCCATGTTTTTCCTACAGTAACCTAGGACATGTACATTGTGGCTTTGTCCCAGTTTAAGGAACAATGACCTATCAAAAGGCAGCTACATCAGGACAAATCTAAGTGTAGAGAGGGATGATTTGAGTTTCTACCAATAGAACTGACTTCATCTTTGTGTAGGCGTAAGGTCCACAAATATAAATGATGGCTTTTCCTTGGGGTTTTCACTAATGTAGCTACATCAATCCCTGACTGACAAATTCAGAATGAGAAGCAAGACCTGTGGTTTCAATCAATAAAATGCAAGCCTTTGTTGAAGATTAGAATGTTGTGAACAATGAAGTATCCCCTCAAAACAAATAAAACTCAGAACACAGAAAAGTTTATTTTTAAGAAAAATATGATGGTCTAGGTATTTCCAAAGGTGTCTTGGCTTTTTCTATGGAACTGAGACCTTTTATAACACAACCATTTTCTCGTTCTTTGAGAAAGTGATTCTTCCTGGAATTTATAATATGTCATATCCTATTATCATAGCTGTTATTTTCTCCCCTTTTTCCTTCAGCTGTAGAAAATGATACTTTTTTTTGTTAAATAGCTGCTTTGTAGCTACATACTGCAAAAGGATTTCTTTTTCTGCAGAGAACTATGAGGCAATGCACAGTTGAAACAAATATTCTTTCTCCCTCTAGTTTCACTATGCCGATGGTTCTATTCATGCTATAAAGGGTGATACCTAGGCAGCTGCTGTTTACAATTACCTATTAACTTGGAAACCAAAATCTACTTATTTAGCAGAAAATAGCTTTCTTCTTTATGTACATACCTTAGTTTATTTGTTAAACACAATGTGAAGGCTGCATTAGTGGCAGTAAAATTAAAGAGGATTTAAGATTTTGCCTTATCATAAGTCATGGGAATGGATCGCTGCTGAGTTCCCAAATTCTGCTGGTATTTTAGAAGGGACTTCTTGCTGTATCAGCAGTTAGCATATTCCCTCCAGCCCCACTGCCTTTTTTTGTTCTTTTTAAAATTTTGGTAAGATGACTCTATATAGCCAAATTATGCTGTAGAAAGAGATGACAGAAAAGATCCTGTGCGCACAGATCAGTTGATACGATGCACTGCTGATGGGCTCCAGCTAAGCTGCCAGACTGTGAGCTGTGACAGTGCAGTGTGGGTGCGACTCCTGCTGCTGGTGCTGCTGGGAAGGTGGCAGGGCCGAGCTCTGACCCCCAGGCTAGACCTAGCAGAGCCTGCAACCCTGTCCTTCTGACTCAAATGCAGAAGAACTCCCTCCCTTCAGCTCCCTGACCCTAACACACATGGAGCAAATCATCTTATTTTCCCCGAAGCACTTTTAAATCTTTGGGAAGCCAAGCGTTGAGGGCCATGACCCTGAGGTTGCTGCACAACTGGCAGATGTTTTTGTAAGCCTGGAAATGGACAACTATTTTCCTATATGGATTGTTTGCATGTGTAGAAATTATGAGCAATCAGATAAATTACATGCTAAAATGTATAAGAATTAAAGGCAAGATAAACTACCTGCATAAGTAAGCCCACTCGCTCAAAGAAGAAGGGCTATGTTTGAAGTGAAATTTAGGCCCAGCCTGAAAAAGGGGCCCTGGACACTGTGACGCTGAGTTTTGCGGTAGGGCTAAGTCCTGGCTTCATGTGCACATTCCTGTTTCCCTACACAGTGGGTGGGAAACATGTGATATGTGCTCCTGACTGCTAAACCCAAATGCCAACATATTGATTAGGGCACTGCCTAAAACCAGCATGGAGAACAGTTTAAAGTCTTTTGGGGAGCTCATTACAAGGAGGAGGTCTTGTTAGCTCCCCGTCAAGGCTCTGGCTCCTCCAATTCCCATCACAGCCAGACACAGGGAAGGGCTGGGTCCATAGCTACAGCTCAAATCCAGTCCTCACCCTGTCATGTGTACTTTACTCTGAGCTGCAGGGAGAAATTACTTTTTTAGTTTGGGCTGAACTTTGAGAGCTGGTGAGTGTGACTGGGGAGAGGCTGTGAAATGACCTTGCAAATGACAAGTGTTGGCTGTTGTCTTTCAATTAACTTCAGCTTTTTTCAAAACAAACCAAACCCCACTGTTGTCTTTTAAATAAGGCTTGAAAAGGGAGCTTTGGGGAGATAGTCCTCCTCTCCATAGCATTTATCAGGAGGAATTATTGGGATTCACTTCCTTCCTCTGTATCTATATTGACTATACTTTAGACATTATTAAAGCAGCAGGGAGTATAGTGACATACAGGTTAGGAAGAACCCAGACTTGGATTCAGGCACCTACTTTCTTTGCAATAATGATGGCAGAATAAATTGCTTTAGTGCCACACATCTCCAGCACATTCTATATGCTCCCTTTCTCCCCACAGTACTTCCATACTCAGTAGTATAGCTGTATAGTGCAGGGCTGGCCTTAAAAATGTGACAGCAAGTCTCTCAAATCAGACACCATGCACTAGCTTCTATCACATACTCAGCAGTGCTTTCTCACATTTATGGAGCTGTACCATGACTTCCTTCCCGCTCCAAATCCAACATTGCAGACCATGTGGTCAGGCTGGTCTGTGAATGAAGTTGAAAAAGTGATAACATGCCGCAGCTGCTGACTTGCCACTTAGCAGACATAATTCTAACTAAAGGAACATCACTAAAATTTACATTCCTCCCACACATCTGATCCAAGCTGTAAAGTTTCTTTCAGACAAAGAGAAGCAACTTCAGAGATCTGCATTGTACACCCTAGGACCTAGATGGCGCATAGAACCATGTAGTTAAGACAAAAAGACTTTCCTCTACCTCTGACTGTAAGTATATGTCTTCTCCCAGTACCAAGAGCATTCATAGCCAAACAGTGTTACTTCTGTCAGAGTGGTTGGCCTAGGTACCCCACTCAAACCCAAGCGACTGGTTACATGGTCAGGATATCTGGTCAAGTGCTGTGTAATTTTGAGGGGGGATGGGAAATCTGATCAAGGTATAAATACACTTGATTAGCATAGATAAGCCTTGAATGATTTCAGTGCAGAAGAGGAGAAGGCAGAGACCAAATATGCTTATGCCACAGAGGCAGACATGGGAAGACATTTGAGAAGCACCAGTACCTCTGTTATTTATTCTCCAGTCACAAGGCAAAGTGGGCAGGTTATCAGTATGACTAAAAGCTGCTCCTGGGCTTTTGCCTGTAACTTCAGGCAGCCTCCAGTAGCCCAGGGTAACAGTAGAATTATATTCAAATCAGAGGTATCAGGTGAGAACAGCTGATGAGAGAATGTCAGGACCTGAATGAGATCCTGGGTTATCTCTGACTTCAAGACGCATATATACACGGAGCAAGCTGAAGATCGCACAGACTCACTTCTTTGTCTATTGATGGGGCAAGAGGAGAGGCCAGGGAAGACACTCTGTTTGCCATGGAAATTAATGCTTTAATTGTCAAGAGGACTAAGAGGCAGAGAGCTGAGAAACCTTATGGAAAATTTACTGCAGTTGATCCCATGGGCTTTCATCTGCTGATCTGGCATATAGGAGACTTTCTGGAGGAGAGGAAAGATCTTTCAAAGGAAAGAAATATGGGAGAGCAAAACAAGAGCAGACAAAATCAGTGATAAGGTTTTGTAAGCACATATGATGGGTTAATGTGATTTCAAGTCACTGAGGGATGATCAAGAAATGCATCAAATTCAGTGTGAAGAAACTTGTCACCAGGAGCTCCAGCACTGACAAAGGTCAATATACCTAGTATAAGATCAGTGCCAGTTTTAACATCTTTCTGTTCTTGCCTGCACTAGATATACAGTGCTGAGCTGCAGCAATAGTGCTAGCTACACCAGCTTTTGGTAAAAGAACTGGTCTATAAATTTTGCTAACCGCTATCTTGCAGGATTAGACTGGTGATGTTGTCACAGACCTTCAAAGATTAAATAAAAAGGTCTGAGAAATCCTCCATACAGGCATAACTCTATGGTTTTTGTGGGGGAAGAGGGGAGAGTGGAGGAGAGAATGAAAAATGCTATTTCACTTCTCTATGATTTTTGTAATGTTTCCTGGCATTCCAGTGATTTATAGAAACAGCAACAGTCCTCAGAAATTGGCAAGAGTACAGAGAGAATAAGCCGATGAAAGATGAAATTAATAGCAGTCCTATATGCTTAAGGGATCAATGATGTATTGGTGCTATTTCTTTTTCAATGTCACATGCTGTGCTAGTGCAGTAGGCCAGATGATATCTAAGACACTGACCTATAATCTGCTCTGTTCCCTCAATGCCTTGCTAATATTTTACTGAAGGTTTGACTATGCTGCAGCTTAAAACAGAACTTTGCCGACTGCAGGAAAAAGATACAAAAGACAATTTCTGGTGCTTTGTACAGAGAAAAAGAGGCTGCTGGATTTAATCATTACTCATAATCCTCTCAAACCAGTGGAGCTCGAAACAGCAGTGGGAGAAAATGACAGAGACCTTGCCTTGGTAAAGGATTATAGTCATCACATTGTAGCGTACGCTCCCACAGATCCAGCCCCTTCCCTTCACATTCCTGCTAACCTGCAGGAGGAAGGGACCATGTACCCTGCACAGAAGAAGGTGCAACAGGTTGCAGATAGGGGTCTGTGTTAGTGGTGCTTAACACTAAATGGGGATGCTTGTTCTGCTCCATAGTGGCATGCATTTCCAGACCATTTTTAATGCAGGAGACTCCACTCATCTTGTCAAATCTGATGAATTGCTTCTGTTGGGTTATTGTGCTTCTTGCCAAAGAACTGTTCCTGGGTTTGGATCCTTTTCCTGCCTGATGGGCTGCATATGCTGTCTGATCCCAGCCCGGTCCAGTCAGCTGCTTTTGCTGTCTGATGCCACGCTGCCCAGCCCTGCTGCTGTCAGATCCTGTTGTTTTTATAATCAATTGCTTTCTATTCCATTCTGTTTATGATACACTATTTTCTATTCATATTGCCTGGTCCTGGGGCTCTCATATCATTTCTTCCTGCCTAATTTTGATGATGTCTAATACTGCAGCTGCCCCATAGTTATGCTTGCTGAGTTCTTACTGTCTTACTGTCTAAGCAAACAGCTGCATGGCCTCCTGTTTCCAAGTTCCAGCTGTCTGATCAGCTGTTTTTGCAAAGTTATCCTTTCCATGGTCTGGCTCAGTAGCTGTAGGATCAGTTCTTTTTGCACAGATCTTCTGGTTGTGTAATTATATATTTCACATATCACCTAGTTAATACTTTATTTTGAGATTGTTCCATATATCTGAATATATTCCTCTCTCCTTTCTCGCCTTTCTCATGTTTAATTTCAGTGTGCCCTGATCACACTCCATTTATCCAACTAATTCCTCTTTCCTTTCTGATTTCTTATCAGCTGCTCTTTAGCATCTATTTTTACTTTCACAGCTTCTGCTAGTCAAAGATTCTGATGTGTGAGTTGCTATTCCTGCAGTCCCATGTCTACCACCATCCGTTTAATCATCTCTATTGTGTGCTGCTTCTGCTGTTCAATCAGCAGCGATTTTTTTTCTTTTGTGCAGGCCTGCAATGATCTGATCAGTACTTTCTGTTATATGATTGCCCTTGGTTATCATTCCTACCGGCTAATCATCACAAGGAACTGTGTTCTTGCACAGTCTTGGATAATTATCTGCTCATGCTGGTTTTGGTGACTTTCTCAAGCCCACAGAGTGGAGTTATACAATTCTTAGAAGCACATACTTGGACTATATACTGCAATAATGATATTGCTGGACTTTGTTAGTATCCTGGAGTTAAATATGTAAATGGGTATTGTTAGTTAAAAGTTTTGCAAATAGCTGAATTTCACTGTGCAGCAGTCAATAAAAAGTTCCCATCCTCTCCCTTCTCTCTGTCATATTGTTCCCTCTCACATATTCCTCTGTTTATGCGGTAAATACGTAACGGTTCTTCATTAACCAAGAACATGTACATCAAGGCTATGACGTTTACCTTTCAACTCTTGTCTCCTTCTAGGTACTTATCCACCCAGCACAGCTAGACTGATCCCTGGTTCACTGCTGTATTATAATATAAAATAAAAGGACAATACTCAACTGGTGTAAATTATCACAGTTCATTGACTTCAGTGGACCCCAATAATTAAGACAGTCGGCTCAAAGTCTCTGGAGGAGAAGACGCATGCTGTGATTAAAGAGCGCTGTCTCCTGTTGCTGGCTGAGAAAAGTAGATTGATTATCTTTGCTTTCCAGAAGAGGTTTAGAATTAGTTGAGAAGAACAAAAGCACATTATATTCTTACTAAGAGCTTTAAAAGATATCAGACAGGGAGATGCATTTTTCACAGCCATCTGTGAAGTTCTGTATAGGGGCAATCTATCTTTCCTTCCTTAAAGAATTTTTTTCCCCACATAGATCTTAGAAGAATGGCCAAGGTTGCATTTGGTGCTTTACCTCTCAAGGTGTGACTGTCTGGGCTACAATCCTGATTTATTCTTGGATAGTTTAAATCAACTTGAATTGCTAAATTTGCCCTCTGCTCATCCCACATAAAACTGGTATGCCGTAACCTGTCTCATCTTGCAGCTGTGTAGGGGGAAGAAGTCAGAACTTTTCTGAATCTGGACAAATTTGCAAAGCTATAAGTGTAGAAGCAAAAAGTGTTCTGTCTGACTATTTCCTTAACAGTTTCAATACTTGGGGAAAGGAAACCAGGATTAAAAGACTTACATCTGTTGAAATTAATTCATCTGTTGAAATAACTTGGAGGGATGCAAAAATTAGAGTTAGTAAGTTTTGCAGCAGGAGGGTGGATGAGATAGCCTCCTGAAGTTCCTTCCAGTCCCGTTTTTTATGATTGCCTTCAAACTGAGTAAACTGTGATTTATGAAGCTTTATAGAGTGCTATTCATTTTTCAGGTAGCCTCCCACATGCTTATATATTTACCCAGATCTTTCAGAATTTTATGCCATGTATTTCAAAATTTGGAGAAATGTTTAAACTTAGATGTATAGTTAGAATAAAAACATTAATTTTTGAATTTAGAAAAACATAATTTTAGAATCTGGATCTGTACAGCACTGTGAGATTTTTTAAAGGAAAAAGGGATTTGTAAATATAAAATATGACTTTGTGTTATCAGTATCTTTTCATACTGAAGCAGTAGATAAACTAATTATTCTAATATCATTCATAGAATCCTTCACGGCATCAAAGAATGTCACCCCATGCTTGTTGTATCATTTGATAGCACTGACTTTGGCTATGCAACTACACTAAATATTCCAACCACTTACACAGATAGGTTTCAAATACATGTCTCAGATTTCAAAGTGTACTACAGCAGGAAATCTCCATCCTCTCCATCCATTCTTCTTGTGTAGTCGCAGTAGGTTATAGACACTTCTTGGGTACTTCTGGGTGCTGTTTTCTTATCAGCTCAGCTCTATTTAATACAATGTCTTAAACATATATTTTAGTTCTCTAACAGTAGATTATTAAGAATTCTTGTAGCCTGTTCATGTAAGTTATAAATCAAGATTTTTTTCAAGTTCAATACTTAGAGCCATTGGATGGTAACTTCTCATTGCAAAAACCTTAAAAGTGTTTTGGTTTTACTTATACTCAGCATGATTCTAAGGCAAAAGAACACAAAACCGAATGATAACATGGAGCGAGCTTTCCTGCTCAGCTTGCTGATGTTCAAAAATCTTTCTACTTTACACCCTTAATTTTACAGTTGTGATTTTTTTGGTTCTTTAGGTAAAGACAAATGTATCTTATGTTAAATTTAATGGAATTTGATCCAGCTAAGAATGACAGTTCATACTGTCCATCTAGAATCTGGTAAAATAAACCTGGTAATAAAGTCTGACAAAGGATGTAGATAATGCGCTGAACTGAACCCTGGAGTTTCTTGAGATATCAAAACTACATGAAGAACCATCTTCTACAGATTTCTTCAAACATGTTAAAGGCATTCAAAATTCCAAAGAGAATTACAAAAGCATTTCAGATCTGACTGTGCCTGTAAGCCTCTATCTTTCATTACCTCTTTCAATTCTTGTTAGCCCATTGGGGAGCATGGGGAGCATGTACTGCTATAGCCATGAACACTGAATGCATTTGTGGAAGATTTCAGAGTTTTTCATTGAACAGCACTATACTTAATTATTATAAATACAGCATTCTGAACAAATCCACTTTTTTTTTTTTTTTGTCCTACCTGGGATCTATTAATTTTTCATTAGATTAAAAACCAGTGAAACTAGTGTAGTATAATGATAATGTTTAAGCCTTCAAGTTGCTTCATAAGCCTGATCCAAAACTCTAAGCTGATCATGAGAACTGTGGATTTTTCCTTTGACTTCACTGAAGTCTCTGAAAGATTGATGGACCACCATTGAGCTGGCACTATCTTTTCCAACACATGCTTAGATATTAATTAAGCAGAAGACGAGAGCAATTTTTATCTGCTTATAAGAATATTTTAAAGAAAGTATTCTCTATTATAGAAGCCATTTACTAGTATAAAGAAGAGTAACTTGTTATTTATATTTAATAATCAATTGAATAAAATCAATGAACCAAATACTGATCTCATTTACTCCACATGAATGAGGAGTGGATATAGTTTAGTCAACATAATAATCCATGAAAAATTGTTCTTTATGCATTTTGGGGGAAACATTTGTTGGAATGTACCTTTAAATTTGTAAAGCAGTTTCTGATAGGCTTACTATGTCCATGTTAGAACTAAATCTTTCCTTAATGCCCACAAAAGTTACAATAGAAAGTAATGGTGAGGATTTACAGAGCTCATTAATAATTAGAAATACTTAGCAGGATAAGAAGGTGAAAAGAACTCCACAGGTTTCTTTTGAGACTCTTCATGCTAAGTTCCTTATTAACAACAGGAAAAAAAAAGAAATAACAAACTTATATTTTCTCCTCTCAATCTCTCTCTCTCAGCTAATTCAAAGTGAAGCTGTTAATTAACACCCAGAGTACAATCTTTAGTTACTGGATTAATTACAGAAGACTTGCTGTGGGTTTTAAATTCTCTTGGGATATTTTTAAATCTGGTGGGCAGTAATAGTGCCATCTGTTTTGTGAGCCAATGGTTAGTTCTTACTGAAATCATTAAAATCTTGAAAACTATATTGCCTGCTATCAAGGTTCATAAATAAGTGGGGGTTTTTAAAGTAAAATCTTCTTCTACTCTACTCTTCACACCTGAAACAACATTCAGTGTACCTCCCGCACTTGTCATGGGTAAACAACTGGTCTGGAAAGCAAAATGAACAACCTGTCTATGCAGATCAGATAAAATTTTCCAATAGCTAAATGAAAGTTACAGCTGTAGATCTTCATGTTACAGAAACTTTCCAGCAAATAAGTGTCTTTAAATAACACTGTTCTAAAACGGTCACCAATTTTCATCTGATGCTGGAAAAAATAATGGATCAGAACTCGCTGCTGCTGTTAACTCGGCATTCTCTGTAGCCTGAGAGGCTCATCTGCATTCAATTCTACATATAAATAAAACCAGATTTTACTGGGAATACTGTTGAACACATACTTACCAAGAATTGCCCTCAGGGGAAAAATACCAAAATGTGGACTAATTGTAGATTACTCAGTCTTCTCTTATTCTGAAATAGATGTCTTTTCATTTCTTTTTAAAACGCTATTGGATGAGGTTGTTTTCCATCTGTATTGCTGGCAGGAATCTGACAGACTTGCAGAGATCCAAATCATTTCCAGACAGATTTGCATGCAGCATTTAATTTAGTATTTTCAATCAACAGAATTGTCAAGATCTGGCTGATGGTCCCTTTAAGTACAATCAGTTCAAACCATGTGCTTGTTGGCTTGGGATTCTTCGTCTTTCTATTTCATTTCATGTACTTTTCAATGATCTCAATACTCGCCTATTTTTTCATCTTAGGGCTCATGGTTCAGCTGCTGGATGTGTTAAACATTTTGGCATATGTCAATTTAGAGTAGATAATTGTATATTAACTACCTACTATGCCATGAAGTTATTGTTTCTTTACTTCCTCCAAATTCAAATTTCATTTATGCCCAAAGAATAAATTAGCTTGTTTTTTAAGAATCTTTTTAAGGTCTCCTAAAGTTAAAAGGTCTTATGTTTCACAGTTGATTCATCTCTATTACCTACTGTATTGGTATCTGTCAGTCAGGAAAATAAATTGATATTTTACCCATAGAGAAGCACAAAAGGCAAAAAGGCAAAGGATTATTTTATAGTCCCAATGAGGGATGATCCTTTTTTTACAGTAATGAGCAATTGTGAGGAAAACTGCCTGACTTCCTATGGACTGAGCAAATCCAGAGAACTAATTGAAGGCATAATGACATGCAGGAATTACAGGAATTTAATATTTTTAACATGCAGGAATTTAACATTTTTAGCCTGGTTCAGTATTTCATGAGATAACAGAGATGTCTAGGAGTCAATATAGGCTAAGAAAAATAATAAGAGACGCTGAGAAAAGCATAATAGTCAGTTCTCTAATCACACAGATTTTTAATATATCTGTTACTTAAAATATGAAGTTTTTATTTGCATCACACTTGAAAAAATATACCTTATGTACTGTTAAATTAGAGGAAGATCAATCATGAACTGCTCAGTACTGTAGCAGCTCTAAATGGCTGTCTTAGATCTTCAGCCCAATATGTTGTTTTCAGATTCCACTTGCAGGAACAACTCAGAATGAAATGTATCTTTTCTCGTGTATTATATTTCAGTACCACTGCTGGAGTGTGAACATACTTTCCCACCCTCACTAGAGAAAGATCTCTGAAGAGATGTGTTATACCAGCTGGTGTGCGCAGTGCCCACTGACATGACTGAGAGAACTGCTGGTGGAAACAATTTGACTGCATATGAAGAAAAGAGAAATGAAAGTGATTTTTTTCCTCTCTTTACTCTCTCACTGTTTTGAGATTTATTTTGGATCCGACCTTCAAAAGCTTAGATATCAAAAGCATAGGTATTTTAGATTTCATTTGCGCAGAGTAGGAAAGTTGCTCTCAGTACATTTCCACTTGGGAGAGCTTTGCAATTTCCCCGATATCAAATCCCTGAATGTATTGATTACCACTGAATCTGATCCTTCTCATCTTCTGGGTAAAAAGCCAACCTTATTTTTCCTAAGGCAATTTCACCTAGTATATGGATATGTGCCAGTAATATCAGCAGCTCATGAGTGTATTCTCATGCGATTACACTATTGACTATTAGGTACAGATGAAAGACAGACCAGCTAAATACTTATTCTTTAATGAGTTTTTTTCCTAATCTGTCAGGCAAAAGTTATAAAAGTTAATACCTGTGCAGCAAGGGTTAAGATATCAATTTAACACGCTTTAGTTCAAATATAGTACAAGAATTATTATAGCTAATAGCTATATAACACATCCCATTACAAAAAAACATCACCTTTTCCTCGTACTTACTTCAATGGTAGTACACTAATTTCACTCTTATTTCCAGAATCCAAATACTTATACAATAACCATTTGTCTATGCCTCCTCAAATCCTATTTGACTTAAGAGTTCATAACCCACTAAATGTCTCCATATAAAGCACAAGAACTTGGTACAGTTAGGCATACTGCCCTGACACGGCAGTACACATCATTGCTCTCACTCTCCCAGAGTTGCTCAGATGGGAAGCCATATGCTCCATAAGGCCGCGCATTACAACTTACGTCCTCAAGGCAGTTTCATCGTACTAGAGTCAGTTCTCCAAACAACAGTGAACGCAGAGTTCCAAGCAATTATTGAAGACTTCTGTTCTTTTAGTTATCATATTGCCCTTTCTTTTAAAAAAAAAAAGTGTTTTACCCTGTGTATCCAGTGATTTCCACTAATCTTTACCCCTGAAGTACAAATCACTGACAAGCTGGATGGAGTAGGAAGAGAAGAACTTGGAAGACGTCTTGACTTTTGAGTATTGTAGAGAAGATGACTACCAAATGCTAGTTCTGTCCTGAGGAGATCTTTGAAAATTTTTTTAATACTCTAAATGTCAGGCTGGAGAATGTTAGATAATGTCTTCCTATGAAAACTTTTATTTGAAATCAATACATACTCATGACACGTTTTCTCTGTCACTTAATTAAATTTTTGCAACTGATTCTACTAATTTAAAAAATTTCATGTTTTTTCTTTTCCCCATGTCTTCTCCCAGCCCATTTGTTACATCCCTAATATGTTGATCTTTTCCTTTTAAATCTTTCAGCTGTGATGGCCAGCGACATTACTAACAGTTTTTCAAATTTTAACCTTTGGAGTTATTGCTGCCCTATGCCAAAGTATCCTTAGACTAGATGATAGTATCACTTTGAGCTTTCTTTTGAGAGGCTGCTAGTGTTGGGAGGGAGGCATTTTATGGGATTAAATAGAAAATCAATAGGATAAACAACCCTCTAGCTAGCATGTTTATTTTTATTTCCTGATTGTATCTCTCTTTCTGAGAATTGCCTGTGGCAGAAAATGTGAAGCTCTAAGATTAATGTTCCAGCTGTACTATAAAGATTTTGCTAGGATAAATTATAAAATAGTATGGAAATCACTGTCCCATTCTTACAGTCTCAAAGTAACCTCCATGTTTGGAACAGTTAGTTTGTAACTCAATGGTACAAAGTCTAGCTATGAAAAAAAAAAAAAAAAAAACAAACCAAAACCAAAATAATATAATTTATTTGAAAATTAGACTGAAATTAGTCTTTTCTAAGGTTTTTAATATAAACCATTCTAGATAAATCTGAGCAGCTGGATTACATTTAGTCAGCTGTTTTGGTAGGTGGATGATTTCCTTTCAGCACAAGTTAGAGTTGGGGAAATTTTCTTTGAGGCCTTTGGGAGTCACCTTGAGTAGGAAGTAAGTAAAAGGTAAATCCTTTGTTCTCCTCCCCTGGAGAGATACAGAAGTAAACAGTGTGTCATTTTTTTAAACCCAGTTTTCTATCAGTGTTTTTCCTCCACAACAGGATTTTAATCTTTCCTTATCTGTATCTCTAAATCCCTAATTATTTTCCTAAAATGTTATTCTAGAGTCGTGGGCCTGATTTGGCCTCCAAGGGAGCTACTCAGGAATTTCAGAAAAACTGCAGAATAGCTACAGAATAACAATGGTGATGTCAGCTCTTCCACATAGCCAAGACTGTATGGACTTGTAAAGAAATATTGAAGTACCTATTTAGATTAGAGAAAACCTGTTAGGATGCGACTGCATTTCAGATAAGAGTTTCTTTTAATGTTTTCTGCAACTTTTGTTGAAGGTCATAAAGATTAGGGTCTGGAGGTTTAAGCTTCTTTGAAACTCTCATATTTGGTCCAAAAGTCAGAATAAACTTATGTGAAAATATCAGTATTTCTCATAAATTATATTAAATAATTATGTTTAAATAAATATTTATTGTAAGGGTTTTTCTATAATGTAACATAGCATGAAAAATAAATATAAAAAGAGGGGTGGTTGTGGAAAGTGTTTAACAGATAAAGATGCTAAGCCTGAGCTATCCACATACCACAACAATATGCAAGTAAAGCTATAAATCCAAAATTTGGGCTCATTCTTTTGTCTAGATGAGTATTTTTCATGCTGTTAAGAGTAATGGTATTTTAAGAACAACCCTACCAACCCCATCTATGGATCTGCATTGTATCCATGTATATAATGTGTGTCCTGAAGAACAGAAGATTAGAATTCTTGTGAAAAATCTGTGGAAGACCAAAAGCTTAGAATTTATGGGGCAGAAACATAAATCTTGAATATCAAGTCTGAATCTAGTATACTATGTAAATACTATTCCTATTAAGGGTGTGTGTGGAGCCCAAAGACAGGGGAGTGATTTAAATTTTCAGTTTTGAGAAGTCAGAAAAATTCTGGAACCAAAGGCTGAGCAGGAAGAAATTGGCCAGATGTGTATTTCCTCTCTGCAGCTTTAACAGTGCTCTCAGAGGTGCAAAACTCATTGTGGACTTGACAGTTGCTACAATAAGTGCTAATTTCTCACTGTGTGTTATAGAACCATAGAACTCTGTTTTAATTCAAGCTTTTTCTTAGAGGCCTTTTCAAGATTCCTTATGAATCAAAAGGGGGGGGGGGGGTGTCTCAAGGCTTCTATTGTTTGACTTTTTTCCACCATGTGCAGAATATTTTTTTTTCCTTCTGTCAAGCCATGACTGAGTCCTTTTCTTGCTTACAAATGTTTAGTGCTAGAGAAGCCAAATAATTCAAAATAAATAATTTATTAGGCAATGCTTGGCTTGCTTTATTTGCCCTGTACATAAAAAGCTCTCACACTGTTTATATTTCTTCAATGAAAAATTCTGCATAAGCCAGGCTGAGCCAGTGGGTTACTCACAAATTCAGCATATTCATTATGTGTGACCTTATACTCAAGCTGTTATAATGGGTCACCTGAGTCATATTGTTCCACTTTTATTGTTTCTATTCCATGATTGGATGCCATAAACCGTATATGTTGCTTTTCCAAAAATGAGTTTTGTTTGGGGACTCATTCTATTATCCATACTCAGTAAAATCAGCTACTCCAACTGCACTAGTGGGGGGCTGTACCTGTGCCAGGGACTCCATCAGGGAGGTAAGACTTATTAGTTCAGGTAGAGAAATGCACTAATATCTAATCAGCTTTGAGCCTAAATCTGGTTCTTATGCTTCAGCTAAAGTACTGTGGAGAGATGCCCAGCAAGGATTGACTCAAAAATAATCAGATCCATATCACCAAGTCTCCTCACAGCAAACTATTACACAGGGTGTCAGCAGCACTGCTACAGTCAGAACCGCACCGGCCCCCAAGAATCAATGGGGCTTGCACACATTTTCAGGGTGGAGACTTAGTGGCCACTTCCCATACATGGCCATGGCTGTTGTTTGAATTTGGCTATTATATGTGTCTCCTCATAAAAGGAAAACAATACATTGCTTTTGTTTACTTTTTGTCCCAAATTTTGATCAGAAGTGCTTGGTATCGGTGCAAAGGTATCATGAGTCAGAATGCTACAACTTTTTTAAAGTTATAGAATCCATTTGGGAAACGTTAGTCCAGTTCACTCAATTACCTAAGGGAAAAAAACTGGTTTTCTATATATAAGAAGAAATTATGTATTCTTTGCTTAAAATCTGTTAAACACAGAGTCTGTTTCTTATTCTTCTTATGCTAAAATACAAATATGAGAGGGCTATTAAAAAAAAAAAGTAAATATAAGAGCCTTTCTACATAAGTCTTTTAAATCAATACGTTGTCAAAACATATTGACAATGCAAGAGTTTACAGTCTGAGTGTCCTACTTCAAGAAAGAATCCATGTATGCCTTCTTTAAAAGTGGTTTCTTACCTGACCTGGAACAAATCTCTTTTAGCTTGTTTCTTTATAAACTGTATATTGTCTTAATAGGCTGGACCTGAATTCAGGAAACCTAATTTCTACTTCCGTCTCTTTCACCAGCCTTCAAGTTTCATTGAAATTATTCAAAACCAGAGAATCATACACTTGTACTCTTTCTATTGACTATTGTTTTCTTGCAGACACAGGATATACAGGGTTGGATAGGATTTTGGAGAGAATCAACACTACATTTTCATGATAGCAGATAATCTTCCCCTTCTGTCTCTGCTCCCTCATTTGTCAAAAAATCAAAATGATCAAGATCTCTGTTGTAAAGTGCTTTGATATGTACAAGCAAAGGGCAGTTACAAGAGTACCGGAATTTTTTATTACTTGTTTTAAAAAGAAAGAGATATCTAAAATAAGAATACAAATAACTTACCTATAGAAATATCTTATGCAATGCTTCTAGCCCTAATCAAACTAAATCTTTCTGTATTAGTCTTCATATAACCAATTATTTTCTATTTAATCATGATTGTCCTATTTAGTTTTATTTTAAGCTTATTTTTCTAATGATATAATCCCAGGGTGTTTCCTCCAAATACTACTTAATAGTTAGTAATCTCATTTTTTTCCTTTATAGTCTGCATTCTTTAATATTCTTGCTTAGTAGTGGCCAAATCTTTTATAGTTTTGTCACATACATCTGATAGCTAGAGGAAAGTTGTTAGGTGTTGTTATCATTTATGAAAAAACTCTTATCATTTTATTGTGATGTACTTCAGGAAGTTTTATTCCTTTTGGAATGCAGCAGTAATATTCCTTGTGAATGGTATAATGAAGCAGGTAGTTAATTTTCTTACTACTTTAAATCTATGTTGACATGGGATCTACATATCCTTTAGTCCTCCATATTTTGTATTTCAATAAAAGGTTTGTAATCATACCATCCTTTGAAAATGAAATTATTTTCTGATTAGAAGTGAATCCTTAAAAATGTTTGAGGAAGTAAAAAACACTGGAGTTGTTTTGTACAGTTTTATGCAATGGACCAATATTTGCCTTAAACTGAGTTTTAATCGGTGACATTGCACCAACTTTAAAAGATGTACAATAAGTGCTAGTACCGAGAATAGGTAAGAATAAAATGACATTATTCACAGGGTGAATTATACACAAGCTTTTGTGAACTTGAATAGGCAATCCAAAGAGACTAGACATTAGTATATATTTGATGAATTACTTTTATTTCAATTTTAAATAGATTTTATAGACATTATAACATATGCAATAAATAAATAGAAATTTTCTATTGTTTTTTGAGGCTAATCACTGAAAAATGCATTGTTCCAATAATTTACTTAAAATACATTACCAAATAAGTTGAATTTATCCACATTTCAATTAAAAATTCAATTCTTGAAGTCTTACATTATGAACATGGAAGATGAATAGCCTTTTGAATTGATATATTGATTTTTATTAGGCGTAGTCTTTTTGTGCTTCATACTTGCTTCAGAGAGATCATGCATATTTGTTTTTTCATGAACTTTGAAACATTAATGGACGTATTCTGCCTGAAAAACATGATAAGTAAGCTGAGTTATAATAGAGTGATGAAAAGATCAGTTCCTAAATGGCATAATAAATCATATGTTAATTATAGCTGCCTATATATGTATAAAGATATTGACGGGTCAATGCATACTTGATATCTAATCTTTTATTTTGGGAAGTGTCTCTGAATCTTTGCCTTAGGTAGAAAAAGTGGTGCTGCAAAGCTGTTCACTGCAGAAGGCAACACTGAACCAGTGAACAGACAATAGAGAGATGTTCAGGGAGAGCAGGCACGGTAATAGCATTATTCATAGCATTCATTCAATGCAGTATGATGTGTTGTCTTTTTAGCATCTTTCATGAAATATTTATTTGCTGTAATGTTTCTCCAGAGAACAGTCTACTCTACAGTAACTCCAAGAGTAACCTCAAGTTTTTGTTTGAATTTTTTTTCCCTTTTTTCCCACTTCTTACACATTTTTTTCCATGATGACCTTGTGACCTTTATGCACTCAGTATTCTTTCTCATAAATGATGTAAGTGCAATACTATATTTACAGTAGGTTTAGCCAGATACAGATGAATGGGCATGTGGGATAGAAAGTATCTTGTATCTGATGTCGATAAATGCAAAGAGAGGCACCATACTAAAATTCGTCAGTGCAAGGAGAGTGCATAACACCTTTCTGCCTTCTTCTAGAACAGGGAGAAAAAAAGTCCAGAAGACAAAACATGGGATGTTTCCAAATGTTACAATAACAAGGAATTGGTACATGCATTCATGGGAGACAGCCTCTATTTTTCATTAAAAATCAATTCAAGATATAGAAGTGGAGTTTAGATTCTAAACCTCATCCTCTACAATTTAGGATTCGTAGTAATTAATGCTTAGAAGGTCTATAATTTAAGAAACTCCTCTCTGTGTTTTCTCTGTCATTGATGAAAAGTGAAAATCACTTCCAGATTCAGATCTTAGATGGTTTTTTCCTTTCTGGTTGTCTCCAGTGGTGACAGAGGGAGTCTGTGATAACTTGGCTCCGAGATTAGCATATATCCTAGCTAAATTTAGTCCTTCCTTAAATTTGCTTTGCAAACTAGGTGTACAGACAATTGTTCAATCTAGTTTACATCTCACACCTTTAATTAGCATAGATGCTGTTCATCACATCAGTCAACACAACTGTTCTGCTTTGAGGGCTTAAGCTGCCATCTCACTTGGAAGTACAGGAAGACCTCTAACATGGTAGCATTTTGCTCTCCATTGGGTTTCTTGGTTCTCTGTTTACCCATCAGTTCAAGCTGGGTTTCCCAACAGCAGCAGCCTAGTGCAGGCTACTCATCACTATCTTTCAACCCTCTATCTAAGAAGTGTTACATGTGAGGAAGACAGATCTGGCTCTAAATCAAATTGTTATTCAAGGATATTTACACATTTGCAGTGTTATCCTCCTTTATCATGCTTCTTGTTCCAATGAAAACACATAAATTAATAAATAAAACAGAAACTGAGCATGTAGGTATAGATATAAATTAATAAATGCTTGAAAATATGAATTTGACAGTGCTGTGTCCTTTGGAAGGATCTGATTTTATTAGAACATCAAAGTTATAATGCATAAAAGGCATCTTGAAAATGTATTTATTGCATTGCCTTTTATGAGGTCTAATATGTTAAAGACAGAGGTATGGAAAGCTGGGTCCTTCAGGAATAGGACAATGGTGTTGGGTCCAAAAGTTTGTACTTCACAAAGCTATGACACAGATTGGCTTGTTTGGCAGTTTTTATGCAGGAAAAGGACATAGGAAACTTAATGGGAATGTTACAAACAAACTGGAAAAGCTATGAAATATGAACAATGGTGTGACAGTTGCCTGCTCTTTATCTGGGCATAAAACTAGAGTATGTCTATCTGTTTCATTAGTATTAAACTCCTTCATGCATTTCAAGAGTAAATTACATGCAAGGAAGATAAACTTAGCATACATTGCCCTTATTTGTTATAGTTGAAAGCCACACACAATTCCACTATGATACATTTTCAAAGACCTATAGAAATACATTTTTGAGTGCTTTTCTCCTCTGAATGCACAGAAATGCTTCATCAGCACTTTGTGGCCACGCATAAAACATTGACATGAAAACACAGTAGGACACTTAGTTATTCTAGCCAAGAAATATCTTTGTACCACAAGGGATTAAAAAACAAACAAACAAAAAACCCCGCCTTTTTTATTGCCAGAATTCGACTCTGTAAAGGAAACATTGATCTATTAGGCTGGATGCAACCTGAGGTACCACTGGGCTGGGAATACTAGAAAGATGCAACCTTATATGCAGTAAGCATCCTCTGTAGTTCTGGAAAGCTGTTGTTATTCACTATAAATGTACCGATAGCTGGTTCAAGTTGAATAGTGAATATGCGATATATAGAAAGAGAAAAGCTGCACCTGTTGGAAATGATCCTCTGAATTATAGATGATGATGATGATGATGATTTTACAAGTTCATTAAGGATTTACTAGAAAACCAAACAATTCTCAGGAAGATTCATCTTCTTTTCCCTTTTCCATATGTTTTATTTCTGGATGTGCTGGCTGAAAGTTTTAGTTCTGGAATTGTCCTAGTTAAGTAGCTAAAAAGAATATAATTTGACAAGATTCTGAAGTCTGTTATCTTTTGTTAATGTCCAAATCACTGGATTTCAATAGAAAATCTTTGGGAAGTATAGAGTTTACAAACAGCTGTAGAGAAGACCAGAGTAGCAGCACTGACAATATGATTAAGTTCCAACAACTAAAACCTTGTGCAACATACTCAGTCACACTGACTTAAATGAAAGAAAATAATTTGGAATATTTACAGATGCCTTTCAAAAAAAGACAGCCCTGGCAACTATACAGGTTTACAGAAAGCCTAGGAAGTTATACAAATTGCCCTCAGAGTAGGCTGGCTCTGACAGAAACTAATAATAAAAGAATACATTCATATGAAACCAGATCTTCCATTGAATCAACTTGGCCCACAAGTCAAATTATCTTCATGAGCTTCAGTGGGACAAACAAACAAATACAAAAAGTATTTTTGCTGTTTTAAAAATTATTTTGCGTTAATTTTTGCATTATGCAAAATTGCTTGTTTTGGTTTTTGGAAATTGCCAAAAAATTTTTGAAAGAGAAAGCTGATTCAAGGCTAAACTTAGAAGTCAGGCAGAGTTGTTTCCAGGAAGTACATGAATAGACTATAACATTTCTTTAGGTTGCTAAAATTCAGGATTTGATACTAGGATTTGAAGTAATACTAATCTGAAATCTTTGTCTTTCTGTTGTATTCTTCTATCATCACCTCTAATTGAACTTTTCATAGCTGTCCACATGACATTCAAAGAGTTCTTCAACTTAAAAATTCCCACAGAACCATAAATCACTATAAATGAAAAACAACTAAATATTGTACATTCTTGGGTGACTAGTACTATATAACAGAGAAGTGTTAATTTATTAGTTCTCATTATGTCTTCTCCACAAGGAGGCAAAATGCCAAATCTGAAGAAGGTCATATGGTCTCAAATTTTGGCCTTCTGGCATAATAAAAACTTAATTCTTTATAGTCTAACCTCTAAAATATAATGTTTCTTTAAATAAAACCTACATTTAACCTTTTATACCTTGGTTAGAAACACTTCCTTTTTACATGTTTCATTCTTTCATGGCTGCAAGGATTTAAATTACTCTTTTTAAGCTTTGGGGACAGGAATTATATAGAACTTTTTTATTATTGCATTCCTTGGCACTTGGGAAGATGTGTTGAGACTTCAGAAATGTGTGTCCTGTGGGACCGGACTTACTAAAGAGCAGCAAGTCACTTATTAGAAAATCTCTGCTAGTCCCTGAGGATCTTTTCCTATTACCTACCTCTAAATGAATGACTAACATAATGGATTAGTCTTTTCACCCTTGATACATGACTAGAAGACTTTATGAACTAGCAGGAATGTATTTTGATTTCACTGGTATCCTTCCCCATCACTGCTGTTGAATTTCCAAATGCTTTTGGTACTTACCAGAATCCAGATGGAGAATTCTCTGAATTGTGAGAGGCTAACACTGTTGTTCTGATTCTCTTTTTGCTTAACCTCCATGTGTCCTCTGCATAATTCTACCTTTTCCCAGCATCAAATTGGTGACATGATCAAAAATGGATCTAGTCAGATAGCAAAGGTGTTCTCAGCTCAAAAGTACAACTAGAATTTTAACAAGAAAATTCAAAGCAAAAATTCTAAACATGTATATGCATAAATGAAGATAAATGTATTGGATAGTCTTAAGGTTTATACCATAAGCCTGGATGTATTGATCTTTGTGAGGCTCCTCTACACTGACTTTGAAAAACTTACCATGCAAGCAATGTGTATGGAGTAAATCTTTCAGAGAGCCCATTTCTAGGAGATAGGACCTGCAAGGATGCATTTGAATACATCCAACAAGCTTTTTATTTGCATGTTATATTTAAAGCTATCAGTTACCGTTCAAATGTTTGGATTTTGACTTAATTATTACTATCTCAGAGACTTAGTTGTAATTAAGTTTAATTAAAGCTATAAAATAGTAATAGATGTATTTAAAATTATATACAGATTCCAGCTCAGTTTTGTGCTTCTGATGAGATTTGCTTGGCACAGAAACTGGGGATTTGAGGTAGTTTGGGGTAGCTGAATGCTCTGGTCTCATCTGTGTTGTCTCTAGTGCAGGTTAGAGTAACCTGTTGTCTCAGTCGCAACACGTTGTAGTGTGTTCTCTGTAGTCAGTTCTGAAATAACATCTCTGAAACTTTTTTTTACAACAACTTCTATACTGAGCCAAGGCTGGTGGAAGCCTGTTATGGTCAATTCTGTATCAAGTGGGCATTTTGATCACCCATAGAGTTGTCAGCTAGCCCCATCTGACTGCATTTTTGTGAGCTCAAACTAGCCAACACATGATTTGATAGGTTACTGAAAGGTAATCAATTTCCTCAGAAAATGGCTGGTTTCAAGAACTACATATGAGGTTTTTGAAGCCTTTAGACAAGCTTCGTGGAGGACTGGCTACAGACATAGAAAAGCAAAAGCATTATTACCTGTCTCCCTGTGTTATAAGGGGATGCTGGCTATGTCCACCTCTATCTCCATACCTGACCAAATAGGCTTTTTTAGTTACTGACCTTCTCCATCCTGAAACAGATTTCTAAGATGTTAGGCTGCTGGCCAAATATTTTCTGTTACCTTTCTGTGAAAAACAGCTCAGCTCACAGGTCCACTCCAGGTGCCACTAATATTTTCTACTGCCTTGCCTGCCGTCCAGAGAAAGAAGCCTCTGTCCCAGTTACTTTTCAAACACTCTGGTCCTGCCAATTCTTTGCTCATTGCTTGCAGTGGGGCCTCTGTCTGTTTCTGCTCCTTTTCTGAGAGTATAATGGTATTAATTACTCCATCTTATTTTGTATTTCTCAAAGCTGTCGGAAATACCAGGTTTGTAATGCATCACAATCCTTTTTCTCACTCCAGTGTGGCTCTGGCAGGAGTCAAATACACTGTAATGAACAACTGCCTTCACAGACAAGAGTCTGCTTCGCCAGTAGCTGGATACCAAGCACAGTGTTGTTCTTTCTCTTAGATATTCAGCTTTTTAACAGAAAACTAAATTATAAAGATGAGAAAATTGCTCAATGCAACAATACTTGTCTGCTTTTATTAGAAAATAAATGCCACTGGGAGTTTTGGTAATGAACAGTTTCTATGAGAATTGCCTACTTCTTAATTAATTGATATGTAAAATGTATGATAATCCATATTAAAAGCCATAGCATATGCTGTGGAACTGTCTTTTGCAGCCTCTAAACAAAGTCTGAGGGGAAATGAATCAGAGGTTAGCTGAAAAGTGTTTTCTAGCTAGTGTTCACTAAACAAACACTCTGCAATTAGAGGTTCAGATGTTGACTTTAAAAAGACACCAAACATGTGATTTGACATTCAGACTGTACAATAGAAAGAAACGCAGATGCCATCTTTAGAAACAAGACAAATCATAGTTCGATAGTTGCAGGGAAATTTTACACTATGCTATGTTATTGCTCAGCAGAGATAAGCAAACTGTGAACTAAATAAATTGCAGCCAGTGTAAGTTATGCTTCACAAAGAGGGAACAAAGATTAGATCAAAAGGCATGGGACTCTGAAAGATTAAAACAACTGAAATTGTTCTCTTTCTTCTCACTGTATCAGGTTTGCTTCAAGCGGCACTGAGCAAGAGCTGGGCAGTGCTTTCTGGGGAGAGCATCTCTTTTGAGACAGTGCTCTCATTATCAAACACTGGAGTTTGTTGTTCTTTAAAATGACTATACAAAAACTAACAGGAGCCTTGTATGTACACATGCATACATTCCTCTAGCATATGCTGGTAATTACAAAATATTAGTTTAAAACAGAGAGGGACAGCACTAAAATAATACAGCTTTTGTTTTCATGAGAAATGGCTTCTTTCCTGTTGATTCTCCCCCATCAAAAGTATTGTTGACAAGACTAAAATTACCTTTTATTTAAAGAAAAAAAAACAGGACTCAAGAAAAACACAAGTATTCTAGTCCTTTTATCCAGTTATTTTAAGATATTTTAAGCTTAATTGTTGTTTTACCATCATTCATTTTATTGCAAACTGACAGATATTGTTGTAGTTAAATGTCAAGTGTACCAGGATATCTATGTAATTTAACCTCCTTGCAAGCAGAGCACCTCCTTATGGCTTCTAAACTCACAACTCTGTCCTCAGAAGAGAATAGGGACATAGAGCTGTCTCACTGCAGTTTTACTGACAGCATAACCGACTTCCATAATGGAAATGCTGAATTGAAAAGTGTTGGCTATTAGTTAAAAAATATTAGGTATTTCAGAATGGAATTTACCCAGAATTGGGTGCTTGACTTTTTTGTCTTGACAAAGCAGGGTTTCCAGAGGGCAAGCACTGTTCATGAAAACCTCATCTTGTTGAGAACCTGGTATGTTCCTGTTTCGTTAGAAAAAAACAATAGTCTTCTCCTTGTATATATCCTAGCACCATGAGATCCTGGTAAGATACTGAGAGTCCTATTGAGAATTCTACTTCCAGGTTAAGAACACAACAGAAAACAGAAAATAAAACAATTAATTTTTGCAAGTCACTGTACCTCCTTTCAGTCTGTTTTCCATAGATACATAAAAGAAGTGTCAGTAGATGAGTTTGTTGTGCTGGAGGACTGGAACTATCATGTAATAAAACTCTATGACTTGTACGAGTATTATATACTTTCAGTACAAAGTCGAAAAGTGTAATTTGACTCAGGTCTGTAGAGATATAAAAGGGATCAATACAGACCAATAAAGAGCAGCATTTGTAGTATCAATATATTATTTTAAATACTTGACTATGATCAATAGGAATCATAATTGATCAACATATCTGAAAATCATGTACTTTTATTTATGTGCTTAAATATGATGATAATGGTATCTTTCATTATATTGAAAGAACTTAAGCACCTGAATTTGCCGATAGACTTTCAGTGTGTTTTTCAGATGTGCTTATGTAGCATTTATCTGCATCTTTAAATGCCTAATACTTTTAAAAATTTATCCTTTAATGTGTAACTTTAGAGATCTTAGCAAATCTCTAGGAGAAAATCTCTGCTCTTTCTGCAAAAAAGAAAGGGAAGAGCCAGCCCGATTACTTCTACTGTCTCTTCCCTGTAGATTATCCTTTTAACCTGTGTGTCTTCAAATAGAAATTATTTTGATTATTTAAAAGATAACAGGTTGCTGTAGTAACAAAAGATGACAAGGTTTGACCATGCTGTTCGTTGGAATCAGCACATGATTGTGTAGATGTGGACACAGATTTTACTGAATTCAGTATTAAAGGCAAAGAGGAAAGATTTTACTCCAGACCTAGATACTCAGTTTCAAGAAATAGGACATTTCTTTAAGGATCTTGAATTCTTCTGACTCTCTCACTCAATACCATAGAGCATGTTTGAGTGAAGTGATACAAGCAGCTAGCTGCAGTGACTTGACAAAATAAAGGTATTGCTAAGCTACTTCAGAGCCTTGGCCCATCAGACGATTACAACCACTGAAGTGGATCAAGTGGTTACATAAACCAGTAGAACTAATGGAGTGGTTTTATTTGTAGTAGAGCAAGTCCACCATTGCATGCCCTTTGACTGACTCTAAATATCTGGGTAACCTTATAGGGTAAAACATTTTCTAGCCCTAAAAAAGTCAAGTGCATCTCTCTTTTTCACATCTTAATATCCAGGTTAATTCTTGTTTCTTATGCTTCATTTTATCTTTCGAGCAAATGGAAAGATAGCTGTTCCTAAATTCTTAAAGTTGTAGTGAGTAGCAAAGAGACATTTGCAAAGGCAGTCTGAGAGATTGTATTTTCGTTTTCCAGAAGTAGGGATGGGGCTGGCACTCAAGACAGAATTCTGTGTATTTTTGAAACAAGTAGCCCATTGGACCTTGGCAGAATGATAAGTGGGTGGCAGAAGGACACCCACTCTAAATCCGTAATTATATGGGAAGGGAAACCAATGCTGTTCTTTTTTATTTACAGTTCTTTTCAAACCCCAAAGATTTACTGTGAAACCTTCTTTGAATCATGATGTTTCTGACAATCGAGGTACACAACTACCTAATGGGAGGGTAGAGAAAAGACGGAGCAAGACTTTTCTTAAAGCGCATACAGGGATAGGACACGGGTAATGGACACATGCTGGAAAGTTGTAAATTGTGAACAAATGTAAGAAAAGACTTTTTTACCATAATGGTGGTCAAATATTTGAACAGGAGCTGACAGAAATTGTGGCATCTCCATCCTGGGATATATTCATAGCTCAACTGGACATGGCCCTGAGGAACCTGAACTAACTGGACCTGCCTCAGGCAGGAGATTGGACTAGAGACCTCCAGAGGTCCCTTATAACCTAAGTGGTTCAGGGCCAACTGTTTCAGTTCAGGTAGACCCTCTGGGCCACATGCTGGAGTCAGGCTGAATATTTTACTGGCTCTTGAGAGGAATAAAGAAGGAGGTGTAGTTGGCAGTGACATAAAACTTATCCTAGAACTTCTGGGCCTGAAGTCCAGGCTTTGATGTAAAATATTCTCTTGGATCTGGCATGTACTGAGACAGATTCTAATAATTAAACCCTAAACACTCTGGCATATTATAAAAACATAGCAGATGTACTGATTTTCTCCAGACACCAACAACAGCAAGGGGATTTCTGCAATGTAAGTATATCCTCTGAGTTTTGTTCATTTTCAACAAGGTCAGCCATGCAGTCCCCATTGCTAGACTGTGCAATTGATGCAGGTTATACTGGGTAACAGGCACAAGAAAATCTGACCCCTACAATGATCAACAGCTCTTGAGCTAAAAAATAAAGTGAAAAAAAACCCAACCTCCAATTCCAGAGGGCAATAGGTATAATCAATTTATGTGAGCAGTGAAAAGTGATTTTTCTTTTCTGAAAGTCCTGCCTGGAATACCCTCTAGCACTCAGATCTCTGGACTCTGAGGCCACCATCCCATACTTTCCCTCTAGAGGGATGATGCCAGCTACTCTATCTCACTATAGTCACATTGCGTAAATCACCTGTACACCTTCCAGATGGAAGTCTGCAATGCTAATCACTTGAAAGAATCATAAGTCTATGAATATTTAGAGCCTGATCCTCTTTCCATTTAAGTTACTTGAAATTTTTGCCACTGTAGCAGGTCTGGGTTCTTAAAGGCGCATGGTCAGGCTTCAGAGACCTAGAATTTACTTTGTAAAGGCAAATTCTTAGTCCTAGCCCTGAATCTGTGGATGCTTATGGCAGATTGCTCTTACTGCTTATCATTCTGTCGAGAACTATGTTTTCCAGGATATTCTCTGGACAATGTCTGACCTCTTGAGGGGATAGTGGTATGGGTGAATTTAAAAATTATTTTTCCTTATGGGATGTCTCTGATGCATACAAGTATTCTCCAATTTTTAAGGTGAGGCAATGTTAGAGAAATACCTATATAAGGAATTTTAAAGTGTGTGGTATCGTCCAGAATCCAAGATGATAATTGAACAATATTTATTACCGAGAAAAATAGCGGGTAGTTTCCATAGTGATTTTTATGTAGGTCAATGTAGTTATGTATATAGTATATATATAATACGCAAATATTCCCTCTCTCTTTCTCTTACTGTTTCCTGATTTTTTTTGGCATTAGTAGGTTTGGTTGTTCTTTCTAAATTAACTGTTCTTGCCACTGCCTGTTGGAACGGGGCGGGGGGGGGGGGTTGTGGTATTGAGGAGTATTGTTACTTTATTCTGTAATATTAAATACTTTTGGAGACATAAGCTGTCTTTGTCACAGTTTTTTGGAAAATCAAACCATAGATAGATGAGTGTGCTTTTGGTTATTATAAAAATTTTTGTGCTGGTCTTTGAATGTTAACTCATAAATATTAAGGGCAGAATTTTTATTAATTTCTAAGCTCTGTAAAGAGATTGTGAAAAAAATAGTGAACATTCTTGGAAGCAAAACTTGTTGATATCTCATTAGAATGAAAAATGTAACTTTTGGCTAGGAAGGTTTACCTAATATATATGGCCTGGTGTTTTGAAGCTTAGTTTGGACCATAAGCCTTGTTCTGAATTTTGATATTGAAATTCAGAGGAACTCTTACTATATAGCAGGCTTATTAATGTCTAACAGCATGTACTGAAAAAGGTTTGATTTGCCTAACTCTATTCCAAATGCACTGCAGAAAAGGTTTGCCTACAAGTTGAGCATGTGGATATCTGTACAGGTGACAAATACTTTGGAAAACAACATTAATCAGCTGAAATGTAAGAGACTTTTGCTTCTGTCCTTAAACTCCTTGGCCTGGAACAGACTGCATTGGAAATCACTCAGACTAAAGTCTTGAGCTGATAGGGAGTTTATGGGATCACAGTTACTGTACTGTGCAAATCTGTTTCAACATCCATCATTTAAAGGATTGGCAAAAATTTAATTTCTATCAAGCTGCTCTTTTGTTAAATAGTGACCAGTTCATAAAGTGATTATAGAAAGCAGGACTGCTGATGAATATGCATTTTTAAGGCCTCCAGCCAGTGTAAAACATATTAAGAACTACAGCTAGTCCTTTTTATCACAAGGATGACTTCCAAGATTGATATTCCTTATTTGACACAGTGTATTCTGTACATACACCTAGAGGAGAGTTGAATTCTTAAAATCAGTTGTTTCTTCTTTGAATTTAAGTATATTAGTGATGTTGATTAGATGTCAAAGCTTGGACAGTTTGTTCTCTAATGCTGTGAACTTGGCAACATTTCTAGAAGAGAGTGGCATTTCATCTTATTCCATTATTTAGACAGGGAAAGCGGAAGAAAAATCTTAACCTTTTAAAAATAAATTTTAATAACATTCTGAAATTTGCAAAAGGCCATAAGACCCTGCACCTGCTGTGTTGACCTTTGTTGACCCCTTCTGACAGAGGAAAATGCACTTAGGCTACAAAAAAGAATGTAGACCATTAAATAATTTAAGTGGGCAAGTTTACCATTCTAAAAAGAGCCAACTTCTGCACTTTCTCCCTAAAAGAAACCAAAGCAGCAAATCTTTTAGCATAACTGAAAGTAATAATAAAGGAAGATTAAGATAATTTTCTTACTAGAAGGTAACTACTCTCCTTGTTGCTGTGTACTGGCAGCTTTACCAACTTGGAGAGTGCAATGCCAGTTTTTTACCATCTGAGAAGCTGGCTTGGCAATGGAATACAATGAATCATCAATTCAAGGCTCTCCCATCAACACAGGGGCATTCCTTAAAATGCCTAAATACACAGAGACTTCCTTCACTATACACACCTAAGTAGTAGTTTGTATTTACGTTCACATTCAGGGCTTGATGATCTTACTCCCTTCTTGGGTGACTATATTATTTTTCTTATGAGCTGTAATAGGCTTTGTCTCTGTATCCATGAAATAGCCAAACTGGAATAAGGAGAATGCTGAGTAAGGCTAAATGATGTCAAAATTGACTATCGTATTTTGCAGTTTTCTTATAATTTAATATGTTAAAATTGTTAAGCCATTAGACTAAGACCACTTCAAAGCTTCTGTCTAATGAAATTATTTTGATTTACATACCAACTGTCTCTGTCTGAGAGCAGTAGTTATGCATTTACCAATGTGACAGTCTAATTCTTCAGGCTGAAACTTTTTTTTTTTTTCATATTTGCATGCTATGTTTGCTTTTCATCCAAATATGTGAAAATACATGATTCAGTGGAGAACAGAACTTCCCAGAGATAATAGTCTTTAGACAGCAGAACATAGCTTAAGCAGCAAGTTAACTTCTTGAATCATTTAACACAGATTTCATATGTAAAGATGTTGTTCCTTTATTCTATTTCAGACACAAAAAGTAGGAATACATATTTCGAAGTTGTGTATGACTTAGCTCACAGATGCAGATGGTTTGTAACTAATTTTAGGCTGCATTTTCCATTCAGATTAACAGATTCTAATGTTAGAATCTTCATGATACGTGAAGAGTCATGTTGAGAAGCAAAAGTTATTTATAAAGATGTCGGTCTGCTTTGGATGGAAAACTGCAAATGCATTCTCTTTTCTCCATACTGGTACCAAGATGCTATGAAACAAGATGTTTCAATACTGATGCCACCAATACGCCTGTCTTGAACACCTGTTTTTTACATGGTCTATTTGAAGATTAATTGCCTATTTTGCAGCAAAAGCTTCTTGTCGGGAAAACCCAGTTGTGAACACTGCTTTTCTAGATCATTACCCTTAATGTAACAACATATACAACACAATGATTATTGAGTAACCACATTTAAATACTGCCATTTCCAAGTAAAATAAAAAAAAACCCTACAAGTATTCTATATTCACTGTCATGGCTACAGTTGACTGCTAAGGAAGTGTTTTTGCCTTTAATATACCCCAGTTACAGCTGAGGTACAAATTTTACGAAAGATGCAATGTAAGCTAAACACAAAGATCAATAACAACTCCAGAACATTTTACCCCAAAAATACCAACATCTGGGAGGAAAACCAGGCAAATGATTATTTTATTTTTTGCATTTTGCAGATGCAGCGTATGTATAAGTGATATCTTGGTTGCAGTACTCTTCATCACTCAAAAAGATTTTTCAGTGCCAAAAGTCTGAGAAGATGATGGGACTGAGATAAGAACTGAAGATATGTTTGATCAGAAAAAAATTGTGAAGATTTCAGAGCTTACAAAGCAAATGCAGTGATTTTCTTGGCCCTGTCCTCTAAACTGTTTCCCACAGGAAAACTTTTGCAGCCTCAACCAACTCTACAAGCAGCAGGTGTCTGTGCACGTACAAAAATCTTAACATGTGAGCAACTTAGCAGAATGTAGTCTCCACCTGAATGCTGGGAACATACAGCTTTGCAAAGCAGAGCAGCGCCGAATGGGAGAAGAGCACATGAAGCATTTTTATTTGTGCACACCTAACTGAAACTTTTATTTTTATTTAGATTTGTATCTAGGCCAAGCACAAGAGAAGCAAGCCCATCTTACCTGCAATGTACTACATAAGTGTGAACACTGTGCCAGAAATGACCGATTTTTCTTTTACAATATTAGTCCTACAACTTTGCCAAAAAATGTTAAAATTTTGCCAAATCTTCTGCTCAAATTTGTGTAAAATCTATGTTTCATATATGTTTCAGCTTACATTAATGCCACTATGTACAGTGGTGACTGAATGGTTTTTTGTATGTGATGCCATATATATTAAACATCCTTTATAAATAAGGTGTTGTCCTCTACATTTAAGACATGCAAATACTGAAGTTCCTCGTTTGTCCTTTTCATCTCAGTGTTCAGGTCTAGATAGTTATACAACATTGCACATTTCCAGTAAAGCACTTTATCAATGGCCAGAAGTCAGTCAAATGGACCCTCATTTAAAAAGATATGTATTTTCCCCTACTGGTACAACAACAGATTCAGTACCCCTTGTGTTTTCACTGTGTGGCGGGTTAAGCTTGGCCTATAGCCATACTACCCTGAGAATGGCCAGCTGGTTCAGTTGTAGAGCATAAAACTCGTATTAATTTCAGGGTTGTGGGTTGGGCCCGGTATTGGGTGCCAAATAAATGACTGCGGTGCGGTGACCTTGGCCAGCTGCCAGCTGCTCACTCAGCCACTCTCTCGCTCTCCCTTCTCAACATGATGGGCGGAGAAAGTAAAATGAAAAAGCTTGTGGGTTGAGACAAAGACAGGGAGATCACTTACCAATTACCATCACAAGAAAACGGGCATGATTTGGGGAAAATTAATCTGTAATAGGGTTGGATGGCAAGAAACGAAGACAAAATTAAAACAAGAGCGTTCCCCAACCTTTTTCCCAGGTTCAACTTCACTCCATTCCCAACTCCTACATCCCCCTCCAAGAGCAGGGCAGGGGGACAGGGAATAGGGAGGGGCTGTGGTCAGTCCACGACAGCTCCTCTCTGCTGCGCCCTCCTCCTCCTCTCACGTTTCCCTGCTCCTGGGGGGGGGGCCTCCACCGGCTGCAGTTCCTGCAGGGCACACCCTCCCGCTCCAGCGTGGTCTCTCCACACGCTTCAGGGGAACGTCTGCCGCGGCGCCTGCAGCACCTCCTGCCCCTTCCCCTGCTCTCACCTTGGTGCTCTCAGGGCTGTTTCTCACACTTTCTTCCTCGCTCCGCTCTGCCGTGTGGCATTTTGCTCTCTCCGATGAGGTTTCCACAGAGGTGCCACCGGCGTTGCTGATTGGCTCAGCCGTGCCCCGCGCTGGGGCTGTAGCGGAGCTGGCTGGAACCCGCCGGATCTGGCTGGAACCGCCCGTGCCCGGCACAGGGCCGCCCTGTCCTCTCCTCACACAGGTGCCTGCGGCTCCCCACTGCCAACACCTGGACGTGACACCCAATACATTCTGACAGGAATTCTGTTATGAAGTTGAAAAATCGTTATATGACAATGTTGCCTGGATCAGAAGGAGAGTGGAACTAAAGTCTCTGGTAACCCATTGTTATTCTATGCTATTTATTAAGTCTGTCTAATTTTCATAACTATGCGACAAGTACAAAGTAAAGCACAAGCGTGGTTTTGAAGTCCAATGTGTACCTTTATATTAGGATTCACGTTGTAAACTCCTTTTATGAGCATTGCAGGAATCTCATTGTGTCTAAAGGGTAAAGAAAAACCTTCACTAGTTTCTCATTAAAGAATTAATTCAAGCTGGATACTTTTTAAAAATCTCTTTCCTTTTTTGTCTTCCTGACCCTAAGATGTTCAGTCATTTATATTAAATGAACTTTGCTGGGGACCTCCGTGTCAAACCAGCACTACAGTGTTAAATTGTGAATAGGAAAGATTATCATCTTGGCTACTACATGATATTGCAATTAAAGTCATCTTCAGCTGTTAGTTGCTTTTTCTTATCAAATAGAAACAAGACATTTCAGAGGCTGTTAATTCCCAGTCTTTTGTGCCATGTTCTTTCTCTAATGCTATGGTAAGTCAGAAGCATGGCAGGAAAAGTTAGGCTCACAGGCCTAGTTTGAAGGTTAGACTCAACCTCTATGAAGTTCCTAAATCACGGGAAAAGTTTTGATTAAATTTGGGCCATTATTCAGCATGGAAATGCAGCTTTTAGGTTAGGACAGTCTACTGAGTGCAACTGCAAGCACCTGAGGTAGAGGAGAACTGCTAAAATTGAGTCTCTCCTTTTCTGCTTAAGTCTCTGGCATGCGAGCTAGATGTCAAACAGCTGCAATAAACAGTGACCATACTCTGTCTGCTCAAGGAGCAGGACTAGGCTCCCAAGAAGCTTTACTGTCATAAAGGGAAGTGTGACAGGTCCAGTGTTGGGGAGCAGCTATGTGGGGCCCTTTTGGATTCCAGTGGTGGACTTAGTGCCCGTATTTTGCTTAAGTCCTGTCTTAAATCCTGTTTCTAGGATACAGGCTGATTCCTCTCTCTGTAAGAGTCAGGGCCAATCAGAACATGGCAATTTAGCTAAGTAGAAGGTTCTGGGTTTGATAAGTGGCACAGCTGAAAGTGTGATAGATAATGAATGAAAACTAATTATGTTCAAACTGTAATTGGGCCAGCAATTGTTTTAATTTATACAAAAAGAAATGAGTGGCAAAGCATTTGTTTTGTGGAAGACGCTTTGTGGAGTAAGGGTTTGTTTACAGGAGGACAGGAATTTAGTAGGTAAGGGCTTTTTCTTTATACCAGAGTAGGAAAGAAAATGAAGAATATCTAGTTAGTCATTGCTATCCTAGCTTTCTAGCTGTTTAATCTGGTTTGGGGCAAAAAATGTTTTTCTACTTCATAAATTCATTAGTAAGGAAAAAAAAAAAGTTAGAAACTGTTTTCTGAAAAGCCAAGTACGTTGCTGAATGGATAGGTTTTGAAATGCTAAGTTAGAAAACAGAGAAAGAAAAATAAGCTAAATTCGCTAATAGTGTGCACCTTATAGGAGAGTTTTAACCTGGTTTATTTAGCAAATCAGAATGGAACTAGTGGTTTCTATTTCATCTAGTTTAATTGTGTGGGTTCCCCCCCCCCCCCCCCCCCCCCCTTTGGTTCAGCATATGTTATCAAGGCTAATGTGCCAAATGCTCTGTGGTCTAGCAGTAGACTCTTTTCAGCTTTACTCTGATGATTGAGAAGAAAAATAATGCCTTTTTATTAACAGACCCCCTTCACACTGGAGTCTGTTCTTGCTACAACCAAGATCTATGGACTTGTGACTTTTAAGATTCAGAGGCTACTGTTAACAAGAAATATGTGGGGAAAGCATCTAATGGCTTTTGCATTGTGAATACTGCTACTGTTTAGAAATGAAAAATGTATTAATGTCTCTGACTTTTTGTAAAAAACTTCTAGGGTCCCTTAGACTAACTAAGGATATATGGGAGGAAAATATTCCAGTTTTGCTGAAAGTTGCACCATTTCATGTGAGATAATTGAAGGGAGGTGTTATTTCTAGTGTCAGAATAATCAATGGCTTTTGGAATGACAATCATAGAATCAATAGACAAATGAACAGCTTCCCCAGGGACATGGTAGCATCCCTGTCACTGGTGGTTTTAAAGAAGCAATTGGACAGGGTGCTAGATAATCTTAATGAGGCTCCTTTTCCTAAAAAAGGCTGGACCAGAGATCTTTCGATGACCTTTCCAACCTAGGCTGTTCTACGATTCTATTGTACTTGTGAGTTAAATGTTTACTTTTGAACTAGACTGTGTAGAGTCTGTTTTTTTCCCCCAGTAGGGCAAATATAACAGTAGGTCTGATTGATAAAGTAATTTCAAATAGTATCACTTCTATCTTTTATTTTTAATATTTCATAGGTGGATACAGCTCTTATCCTATCTCGGCAACCATGCTGTCTTTAGCTTCTGGAGGTGTAGAAGGTATGACTCAATATGAATATTTTATCAGTCTAAATCAAACTTCGTTCTTTTTTAATTTAAATGTTACGAATGCATTGACTGTAAAGCCTGTCAAATGGGCTATAATACCACAAAGATGAATGAGAACACTTATAAAAGCTTCAGCTAGCTACTGTGTTTATAAAGCACTTCAAAGTAAATGCAAGTGACCTACATACCATAGCAAAACATCAGTTTAACTACCAAATTGTACAATGAATAAAAAAAGAAATCTAATATGGATTTTTAAAGCCAGAATAAAAGTTACTTACAAAAAAAAAAAAGACTTCTAATGCTTTAGGTGGTAAAAAGGTACATCTGGTTTTGAACTGGCCTATATATTCACAGTAAATTAATCTGAAGAGACTGAGCATCCACTAGATCAACTGAGTTATTTCTGTAATTTATGTGTTTATAAGAATACTAGCATTCTAAGCTAACAGGTGTGAATATTGGCAAAGCAAATATGGATTTGCATGTGTTAAGACTTACACTGGTTATGAAAAATTACATATGTCACAAATCTTTGCCCGCTACAGTGTGCCTTGCAGTGTCCAAATGCTAAGAGCGTTTCTAGGTGGTAAGTAGTTTCTTGACTGAAACAAGAAACTGACATTAACTTTCTCTGTCGTAATGGGCACAAAAGTTCTCTTTGTGTCAAAACCCAAACCTAATTCATCTAGTATAATGGGTATCAACTAAGTGCAGCAAACTGTCCAGGATCACTTAATGGAATAGACCAAAATGACCTTTGTGCTTCCGGAAAGCAAAAGGAAATGGGTGAAAAGACATACACAGCTTGCTAGTGATGGGTATCTGTCTGCAAGCATTGTTGTTGTTGGATTATAGGGTGTTCCCTCTTTCTTTGTTGTTGGAAACAAAGGATGTTAAAACCAGTTGATCTCTCCTTTCAAATCCCTATGTCACCTTATTCTGTTCTGGGTGTTTTCTTCTGAAAATGTGCTGTGTCTTAAAAAGTATTAATCTTTCTAATATATTATGCAAATTGTGAGTAATGCAAATGGCTCTGATCTAAGGAAAAAAAAAAGTGAAAAGAACTGGTGCTTGCTTTTCCAGTAGTTAATGACTGAAACCAATGTTTTTATTAAATACTGAGTTCATAAATGGAACTGTCTTTTATTGGTGTATAGCAAGAAGTCTAAGCATACTTATAAAGGATGTTAATTTTTGGTCTTGAGTATTATAAGTGACAACTGTTTGACTCAGGAGAGTATTTATCATTCTTCTTTGAGGACCAGATACTGATTCCTGGCATACTGCATTTGCATCCTGTGTATTGTTTCTTTAGATGCTTTCCGAAATTTTTTAACTGCACAAAACCTTCTTCATGGTATTACAGAGGGAAAAGCAGAGCAGAAGATTTTTAAGAAAAGTAAATTATGCTTGTCGTAAGGCAAAATGAGAGTTATGCTATCATTAGTGGCATTAACACCTTGAGTTTTTCAGAAAAAGGGTTGAATTTTCTGAAAATTAAGATTGAAAAGATAAGCTTCACTGATTGCTACAAAGAGCCCTGCAGTGTCAAACAATACTTCTGTGATAGCTAGTTGTTTGATCTGGAGTCATTCATTTCTTTTCTCTGTGGAGGTAAACTTGACAGCTCAGCTGTTCTTATTAGCAGGGCAAAAGGCTCTGAAAAATCCATAACCATATGCAATTATCTTCTATCCTGTCCTTGTGCATCTCTTGCTTTACTTTAAGTTTTTAATGGAACTTATTTTTCCTATTCTCTAACCTGTTTTATACACAAGTTCCTTAGTTCATTCAAAATTTGACAAAATAGCCTAATGTTTAAACAAGTTTGATTTTACCAGTTATTATTTTAGTCAGCATTACTACCAATTTCTGTTTTAGAATTCACAGTCAATATAAAACATTTCTCACGATTAAAGCAAATTTTAGGGTATGCTTTTCAACACCTTTAAAGCTTATTTTGCTAATCCATTTATTCCTATAACTTGCTAAATGCCATCTAACTAAGGTATGGTTAGTGGTTATCCAAAAAATGCATATATACACAAATGAGTCTTAGTTATACATCCCAATTGTTCTTAAAAGCAGGAAAGAAAGATAATTAAGATCTGAAGTATAATTAGAATGCTAACAGTGTTGAGCTCTGTTTGGACACAAGAGGGGAAGGGAATTCCAAAATGGAAAGCTGTTCACAGAGTGTCTCATATCAATTCTCCCAGTATGTCTGTATTAGATGTGATGTATTCAGTTGAAACTGCAAAAATGTTTTGACAAACTTCATGCATAAGGATATAAACAACTGAAGTCAAATACTTGTGCTGAGTCAAAGCTAACTTGGACCCTTTAAAAAATGAGTTTAAAACAGGTTTAAAACTGTTCATTAAGGCTGGATAGCTAGTGAATCTTGTTGCTATCATCTTGTCTGTATTTCTATTTCTTTTTGCAAATAGGGATTGTTTGCTTAAAATAATATATTTTACGGTTAAATGGCAGAAAAGGTTTGTTTGTTTTTTTCCCCCAAAATATCTGAAAGCTGTAACTAGATATGACGTTTTTTTCAAGTAGCACTGTATACAATAGAGCATGTTAACAATTACAATTGTGTTGGGTATTTTTTTTAATTTTAGCTGAAATATGAGATAGATACTTTGTCATTCCACATGATTTCTATTCCGTTGAGAAATCTACATTAAGATAATAGGAATCTTGTCTGAGTAAGATCAGTAAAACTTAAGTAATATGGTATTAAGAATCTGTGTGTGTCTACATATATGGGACTCACTGACTACAGCTGCATTACCTTTTAATTATGCGAGGCTAACAGTGTATAGTCAGCTTTTAATTCTTCAATGTCTTGTCTTGGATTAACTCCCAAATTATCAATGGGATCCTATGACAAGAGAACATGAATAACACTAAAACTCATTGTTTCCTTCAGGTGACATATCATCACGGGCTACAGTGTTGTGTCCACCTCAAATTATGATTGTGTAAATTGTTAGAAAGTCTCATCCAACATGAGGACCATGTTACCACAAACAGCAAAGCTATAGAAGGACCTCTAAAATGAAGACTTTGCTTTTACTTTTTCCTCTCAGTAAAAGCCCTTAGTTGATTGTGTATTTGTTTTAGAGTGAGCCACGAATTTTATCTGCAAGGGGCAGAACCACTCTAGTTAGTTAAAGAGTAGGAAAATCATTTCCCTTTACAATTACCTTTCACCTACTCCTTTCCTCAAAATGCCAAACACCCAAGATGCTGCTGCTGCTGGGTCTCATTCTTTCCTTAATGGATTGCAATATTTTTTAACTTTACCCATTGTGGTATGAATCCGAATTTGTGTTCTTAAAAAAAAAAAAAAAAACCAAAAAACAAAAAAAAAAACCAACCCCCCCCCCCCCCAAAAAAAAAAACACCACAAACCCCCAAACAAACAAAAAAACCCCTTCAGCAATTGCTAAAACTTTGCTGCTTCACACACAAACCCAATGTCAGCAACTTTTTCAGAGGCGGCAGGCGCCTTAATATAATGAGACACTTGCTGCATGACTCTGCTTTAAGTGACATTGAATTGCTGGGATATTGGCAAACCTGTACAGTAGACACTCAGATTGTCTCTCTCTGGTTCTAGTTCACTTCACTTATGCTGAGTCCTTTATTTTCTGTTGTCATTTGAGAATTTCCTACTCAATGAAAACCTCCTTTTGAGACTAATTAAAAACAAACGAGAGATTTTCTTTGAAGCGAAAGCACTCTAAAGGATTGCACTGTCTCATTAGTAATAAAGAAATGTCTACCTTGCCCACTGGGTTTTTTTTGCGGCTAATCTTAGTATAGTTGTAATATTTAACAACTGTATATATTGAAGATTGCTTTCTCGTTATTCTTGATACTGCTTTTCTTCGCATACATCATTCTATAACCATAGTTACTGCTATTGGGGTAAGGTGAACAAGTGCCTGACAATTAGGAGTCTGAAATGACCCCTTTCTTATTTCTTCCACTAACTTAATATACACTAATAGAGTAACATACAAATTATTTTTCTAGTAATATTCTGAGTTCTTGTTGATGCCATTATACGGTATGCTATAGATGCAGAGTATTTGCAGGTAAGGTGGGGATAGACTACTGTCTAGATGTGGTACGTAACAATAGATTTCTTTGTCTTGTGTCTGAGTGTCTCATGTCCTTTACTTTTTCTGTCCCTTTTAAATCAGGGAGGCTCTTGGAATCTTATTTTACATAGAGACCTGTGACAAAAAAAATAATTGATTTGACTAGTGTCACGCGAGACTATGCGGGGGGACTATGCTCAGCTTTCTTGTATTGCAGACCAAACTGCTTTACTTCCATTATCTCTACTCCAAAAATAAAGCTCCTTCTAAGAGTGAGACAAGAGGGGAGCTATAGTATGTGTGAAACAAGTCATCATAATCTATTGTTCATTCCAATCTTTCTATTTGCACAAGGTTTGCAGTGCATTCTTTTCCCCTGGCTGTTAGTCTAAAATTACGTGTTCCTTTTTTCAACATTCCATCAGTGTTTGCTTCTTATGATTGTAAGACAGTTCATATTGCCTTTCTGAGAAGGAATTTTATCAATTTTCTGTCTCCAGCTGCTGGAGACCTGTTACTGCTACATGTGCCAGCTGGTATTTCTTAGCAGAAAGAAAATCTACATGAGGGAAAGAGGGATTCATAGCTAGTTAAAAGTAATCAAAAATTGACCATTCCTACTTATTTTTAGGGAGAAAAAAACATTTGAAGCCCTGCAAAGTCTGTGCTGTTTTACCAGATCCCTGAATCATTTAGACAGAGTGAACAATGAAGTTACTATTTTACTCTACATAAATTATTCAGCATAGTTGAAATGAAAACATGCTGCAAGAATTTTCAGAGAGACTTTGAGACACAAGCAATCAGTTTTAGTCAACAGTAGTTGGGTGATAAACTTGGAGAAATCCTTAAGTATGCATCAAGATGGGCTGTAAATTCCTGGTTACCAGTCAGAACGAAGGTCCTCATGATGCGGTGTATGGTATGCTAGACCAGTAGTGAAAATACAAAACTGTTAGAAATTACCAGTTAAGTACTTAGACAAGATTATTTATGCCACTGGTAAACCCATACTGAACTTCCTGAATACTTCATCCAGTTCTCCTTGTCTTCTCTGCACTTCCCCTCATTTAAAAATGACCTAATAGAACTGGAAGAGGTACAGAAAAAGTTGACAAAGTGTATCTGGATCCATTTAATAGCTTATAAAATAAGACTTATTATATCAGGATTTTTTTCTCTTGAGAGAACTGAAAGAGAAATGTTGAAGTTCTGAAAAAATATGAATTGTGTAGAGAACAGAATGATTATCACTGTTTCTTATGATTAAAGCTAAAGGACACTCAGTAAAAATAACAAGCATCAGACTTGCATTATCAAGGAGATATGATTTTGCATAAAGTATAATACCACTGTAAAATTCCGTGCTAGAGGGTAGTGGGGGTTCTGAGATGTGCTAGAAAAGGCCTATAGCAAGTTCATAAAGAATATATTTCTCAAAAGCTATTAAATATGGCAAGGAAAATGCAACTTCTGGCTTCAGATGTCCTTAAACCACTTGTTTATGGGAGTTGGAATGGTATGTTAGGCAAAGCGTCACCCTGTAGTTGCTCAGGTCTTTTGCTTTTCAATTCAGCATCTTTTCATGGCCCTTGGCTGAATTCTGGGCTAAATGCTGCTGTCTGAAAGAATATATCTGTTCTTACAAAGGAGGAACAAATTTGTATGTAAATATGACAAAGCATCTTCAAATTTAACAAATACATTTTATAAACCTGCTATCTGATGTTTTCTGGTATCTTCCATGTGAACTTTATGCCTGAGCTAACTTTCCTATAATGGAATAACTTCCTGTTATCTCTCCTTTCCTCATCTATTCTCCAAGTTTTATCTGTAAGCATGTGCCTTCTGCTTCTTTATTTGTAGAGTATTCAATTTTGCAAGCTACTTGGGACAATAGCTTTTATATGAGTGCCTGTTTGACCCAGCGTGGCTTTTTTTGCAGAAATGACATTTTTATACAGCTTTCTGCAGTGCTTTGCAGGTAAAAAATTTAGAACAAACTCCAAAGCGTTTTGTATCATCTTTTCAGTTTAACTTTTACACAGCTAAGTTATCATAAAATCAAAGAGGATATAGAAGATTATTTTAGTAATGTTTGTGCTGCGCTACTTTTAAAAATTGGGATGTAAAATATGTGATTGCTTTAGTACAGAATGAGCTTTATATAAATCATGACATGGATAGGATTATCAGCTAAATTTTGCTTTAGGAATTTTATGCAGAAACTATTGTTGAAGTCTAATACGTTCCACGTGGTTTTTACCCTTTACTAGGTACATCAAATATATCCTTTTGGAAAAACCTACCAGTGCACAAGGGGTTCACTTTGAATGACTGCTTTTAAAAGGGAGGTTCTCATTATGGAGACCACACTGTTGCAGTTAACGATGAGGGGGTTGTCCAATGCATTTGTAAAGGACTCTGAATTTCCTTGTATTTCCCCCATGAAACCCAAACTTTTGAATAAATCCAAATCCTTTCTTCCTCTGCCACTACTCCTATATAAAAGCTATTAGTAAATTATATATACAGTTTCAGGTAACATGTTTTTATAGAGAGAGAATATAGCCCCTTTTAATGTAACTTTCAGCTGAACTGATTATTTTACCTTCAGAGGCTGCTTTCTTCAAGCTTTAGAGCCAGCCAACCTAACTCAGTACCTATTTAATTCCAGTTCAGCTCCAACACCTATTTGTTGGATCATACTGCTGTAATTCCTTTTTTTCTTTCAACATGCATTCTTTTACTGGGTGACAAAATGTCTCCAATATGATATGCTGACTTTTTAATACTCAAAATAAACATTGCTGTTGCAGAAAATGAGGGGTGGTATTTGAGATTTATAAAATTAGGTTGCAGGAAGTATAAAACAGGTTTTGAATGACTTGGAGGGATTACAGATCATCTGAACTACAGAGAATTGGCTACCATAATTTAGAAATGACTGATGCTTTTTAGAACCCAGCTATATTCTTCAGTGTGATCTGGTAAATTGTTACTAAGGATGAAAGAAACTTTTTGAGTTGTGTACCACCACAGCCACCACGAAGTACTAAAACTGATGAGGAAATTAGTAAACTTTCCTTAAATTGGTTCTCCTAGCCATTTTGTGTAAACTTTCCTTATTCTGTCTTTGATCTAATACTTGTAGCCATCTACAGGCAGAGACGTATTTAAGATGGAAAATGTTTTGGACCTGCTGAACTGAAGACTGAAAACCAGCAAGTTTAACTTACACAGGAAAGGAAATATTTATTTCTGCCTGTGGCATTTTATTCATATAGGCATTTCCCCCAAAGTTGACATATAAATATCTGTATTTGCTTCTGATCTCAGATACAAGAAGAGCTCATCTTGCACAGTCTAATTTGATGCATTATTACAACTAAAATCCTGGCAAGTTTGTAAATCTGACAAAGCAGCAACTCTTTAGGATTGGAGAATTTCTCCTTTCAACTTTTGTTTGGCTTTTAACAAACAAATCAATCTCTCTATGTTCCAAACTAAGATCATCTATGCTAAGTGGTACAGGTGAACTTCCTTGACAGAAGGAAAAGATGCTGCTGTAATAAGTGAACATTCACACTGGTTAATGTTGCTGATAATGGTACTCTGCAATGATTGCCACAACAGTAAACCTGCACACATGTGCTTCCTAACCAGCACATCCTTTTCAAGCACATGTGTGGGTGCATTTATCATTCACTGAAAGATTCAGAGTGGTTATGCTATTTATTGTAAAATGCTGTGAATAATGAATCAGTATACAGAGGTGTTGGTGTTAGGATAGAAGTAGGAGGGAGATGCAATGGCAATTCAAGAAATGCACTCCACATTATTAGCGTTTTCTGCATTTAACAGGGTAGGCCTGCTTTTTATACGCTTCCTTTTCTTCCAGCTGTCATCAAACACTAAATATTAACCTTATCTTTCTGGAGTTTAGGACCATTGACAAATATGTCTCAAATTAAACTGCAGAATAAGGCATCCCTGGCAGCACTGGCTGGCTGTTAATATTGTGAACCTGCACAAGGCTTTCAGGGAGATGTTCCTGCAGGGCTGCATTGTGCTTACAGGGAGGAGATAAACCTGCCACTTCTGAAGAGCTTTTGATCACTGTGTCCAGCCTTGCAGCTTCCTAAGCACCATCTCTTAATTTGTCTTTCCGTTCAGCCTGAGGAGTTGGTGCATATTATTCTTCTGTGTCCTAATGCTGAACAAGTAACAGGCATTTTTGCTGTATCTGCTTCGACTCTAATCTCCATTTTTGTTTCTTTATAAATAGCAAATGAGCTTTCTAGAAGAGCAGGGAAGAGGTAATTTTTTTTTTTTTTTTTTTGCCTCAGGCAGTGAAGTTGCGTTCCTACAGCAATGTAGGCATAATTAAGGTCTGAGTTGGGTCTTCAGATACCTTCCTATCTCACCCTCCCTCTGTGAGACACCATTAATGAACTCTTTATTTATGCTCTTGCCCTGGAGAGGTGTTGACATTTAATTTTCATCTATTTATTTTTTTCCACAAGATACAAGGTGGCGGAGGGGAGAGCTGCCAGTTGCAGAGCTGAGGAAGCTGAAGCAGGGAAGGCTGGAGGTTTTATTTAAAGATTGAAACTGGAGTGTTTCTTAGAAAATATGGATGTTGGATCCAGGGGCCCTGCAGCCAGGGCCGGCCTGGTCCCTGGCTGGGAGGAGGTCCCGGCCTGCCCTTGGGGCTGCCCCCCGTGTGCCCGCCGGCCTCTTGGCCTCCACCTGCCCTGGCCACCGCCGGCTCTGCTCTGCCGGTCGGGGCGGAGGGGGGGCTGCTGCCTGGCGGCCACCTCGCCCTGCTCGGCGGCCCCACCGCCTGCCTATGGCTCAGGCCTGGGCTGAGGGCAAGGGGCAGGGGGGAACGGCAGCTCCCCAGTGAAGTGGGAGAGGCCCCTGAAGAGGCCTGGTAGTTCTTCTCCCAGCAGCCTGATGTGAGGCTGCAGGCTGAGCCCTGTCACAGCAGACCCGAGCGGGGGGGCCACAGAGGTGTGTTGGGGGGCAGGGCTGCAGAGCACGTTGGTGACTCAAGGCCCTGACATCTGTGGCCCCAAACGTGTTCCGCGTATGTCAGATGTGCTCTGCGCTTGCTAAGCAGAGACGTACCCGAGGTGCAGAATGGAGAGGGAAGGGATGTGTGGCCTGCCCCATCAGCCCAGTGTGCCAGGGCCTGCTCCCGCGGCAGGGGCTGGCAGGACAGCAGCGGGTGTGCGGTGCAGGCAGGAGGCTGGCAGTGTGCTGCCGGGTCAGGGGCCAGCCCTAGAGAGCCCTGGAGCAAGACTCCAGATTCCTACAGTATCACTATAGTGAAAGCCAGTTCTTAGAGCTTTTAATGCTGGCTGGTATTGTGTCCAGGTGGAGCTGCAGCAGTACTGCCGTGATTACTGCTTCTCACTAAAAGACAGGCTCCTTAACAGCCACAGCAGAGGAGGTTAAGGAGCTGAAATGCCAGATATAAAGAGGGCCACAGATAGAAACAGCACTTTCAAAGTGTTGCACGTAAGGGTGTTTTGCAAATATTTACAGGACTAGCAGCTGACTTGGAAGGAGTACTTAAAAGTCAAGTAAAGTAATGCATGGGCTGACTGTCACTCATCAATTTTCAAATTGAACTAGGCCAAAAAAGACAATTTACAGCAGACACTTGGCCACACTGCACTGGAATGACAAGTAGGTGGCAGTAGGACATACCAAAAGTAATATGCCTCTTTGTGCTGTGGCTTGATTAGGTCAGTCTTGTATAAATAGGCCTGCTCAGTGCCCAGTGTCAGCAGAAGAGATATGCCCTTAGTGAGCTTCCAAGCCTTCGTTACCTTATAAAGATTCAGATTAAAAAGGTGATTGCAAAAGTTAACTTTTATAGCTTCTATGTGGTGTTGTGGCTAGTAGAAAAGCCCTCCCATTGCTGAGAATCTGGTGAGGGTGTGGGGGGTGTGTCATCCATCAATCTTGCTTGACAAATACTGTAGTTTAAATGAAGATCCACAGTGCATTTAAAAAAAAAAAAAGTAGAGGCAAAGAAAGTGAAACTATCAGTTCTCTTATGACATGTGCTATGGGGCCTATTACAAATTTTTGTAACTTTAGCTACCCATACAGTAAGGAGTCTGATTACTTCAGTCATGAAATGAAGCAGAACAATGATGCTTTACCACAAAATTCTTGCAGTGGGACACACAGATGCTCACATTCCAACCACTCAATGTTTATAACACAAATGAAGTTCCACTTCAATGGCCCAGTCCTTTTGTCTCTGGGTTTGGTTTTAAACACGTGATTTATCTATCCTTTGTCCTAACAACATGCATTGTTTTTTAATTGTGCAGTGCCTCTATATGTGTCAGGATTAATATTCATAACGTGCTCCAGGCAAATTAACTGGCGTTGTTGCCAAATTGTAATGCCTGACTTCTTCACCACTGCTAAAAATGAGTATTGAGTACTAAAGATTTGACTCTCCTGAGCTCCTGCTTTAATGTAACATGATGAACCACCAATTTACAAGTGCAAACATTAAGTTTCTGACACACATGAGCATATCAAATGTAGCCACCTCATTATTTTGTTATTCCCCTGATACTACCCTTGTCCCATCAAACCCTATAAAATGCAGGATGCTTGACCAAGATAATTGCTGTTGAACAATGCTGTTTTATTAACATGCACATCAGCACCACAATCCAGTCCTGCTGGGGCCTTGCTGCAGTGCATAGGAGAGGTACGCAGAGCAGCGGACAAAAATCCTTAAAGACAAATTGAGATGCCAGTTTGCTTTCTGCCTTTTTTTCCTCTTTTTTTTTTGGTTGACAACATATCAAAACTCTTCAGTTTACCAAGCAAATGTGAAGCCCTCAAGAGTATAAACTAGGGGTCAAAGTAGACTTTCACACTAAGATTGTAGAAAGGATTTTCTCTTTTGCGGATTTTCTCATCCATGCATATTAGAGAACAGACGTTTTTTCCTCTGCCATTGGCAAAGAAATCCACCCTGCTTAATCGTATTATTATCCCATGACTCAGCAATAGTTGTGCTATTGTATCTCAGTATTCTGGTTGACATTGACTGCTTAATCTCCAGCATAAGATTTTAGTAAGGCTGGTAAGGTCAGCCGTTCCTAAATGAACAGTTTTTTCTTACAAGTCTGAAACTATCTCTCTTGATGGGGCAAGAGAAAGAGACGTAGCAAGAAAAGAGGTTATTTTAATATCCTTGTGAAGAGCCTCCTCAACTTACGGGTGCCTTGCAAGAGCTTCTTGTCACAAATTGTTGATAAGAGCTGTAGCCTGGAAAAATAATCAGAGCCTTATTTTTTGTCATTTCTTTCAGATAGCAGTAGTCTGTAGTATTAAACAGTCATATATTCATGTCAGTATGTTAAATAAATTTAAAAAAGCACAGATTTAAAAGAGCTGTAATCAGGGCTACAATCGGGAACACCAATAAACAATTATTCTGCAATAACCAGATTGTGGTAAAACCTGCACTGGCTTTTACTTCAGGATCTCTCATACAGATCATACTCAAATGAGAGGATTGATTAGTTATACCAGGACAAGAATATCGACCTTATATTGAATAATGGCAAAGAAACTGTATCCTAACATTGTTCTTCCATTCCATTATGACCTTTGTCTGGAAGTAGTAAAAATTTTAAGTGTATATAGGAGGTTTTTTAATTAGGCACCGATAAAATATGTATATCTGGGATTTGGACCTTTCAAAGTTCATATAAACTGAACTAAAAGTTTGAAAACAATTCAATTCAGAAGTTTTGGTCTAGTTCTTTTTTGAGCTGAACTGTAGTTTCCATTTCATCTGAACTGCCCCACCTGTCTCTTTTTTTTTTTTTCTTAACACTGCGCAGTGGAACAGAGTGAAGGTTGTTCCAGGTATATTTTATCTGAAGTAGTATACCTTATTATGGATACTTTTACTTTCTGTTAGTGTAATATTTCTCTTCTTCAATGTTTTTCTCTGAAATCAAACTTGTTAAAAGGTTTTTGACCAAATTTATGACTAACAATAGCATGATACACAGAGATACCTGGAAAAATCAAAGCAAGTGTAAATTAAGATGGACAAAAAAGACATTATTGCTGTGTTCCCCACCCCCAGAAAGTGAACAAAAACTATTTTGTGGACCAGCATGAACTGAGTGCCTAAAGAACGGCAAAGCTTTACAAGATGCTTGTAAAGTTCAAGGCTATAGTAAACACTTTGAAGACTAAAATTTCTTGGATCCTGTTTGTTTAACAAGAAAAACAGTAGCAGCATACCAGACTCTGCATAGGTAAAAAGAATTTGTGGAACTCAGCCATACTTTTAAACACAAATTCACTTACTAGCAACCAAAATGTGTGACAAGACACTTGAGTTAGAGTTTACATCTGTTTAAAAAGCTTGTAAGAAATGCAGGGGCCTAAGATTTAAAAGCAATTATTGTTAGAGCTATTTCACTTAAACTAGTTCACTTAATCGCAACCAGAAGGAATTACTCATTGTAGCCAATTGCAGTTTGCCAGCAGTTTTTTCACTTGTACTGAATCTGTGGTAGGCAGTAGCTTCTGTTTTTAATCCATGTATTTCAGCCATTTCAGAGCAGAACACAGGAAGGATTTCCTAGGTGATTCATATCACTTCCTTAATACTTTATATAAGCTAATGTAAATTGAATTTTCTCCTTATTTTTTCTGTGAAGGGTATTCCAAAATGTCAGTCTCTTGATTTGGTTAGAAAACTTCCAGTGTTCTCATAACCAGTGTGTATTAATTTCTTTTTTATCTTGCAAGATCTTTGGTCCTTTATGCATGCTCTTCATTTCCCTTATCACAGTTCCATGTAAAAGCTGTACTGAACTGCCAGCCTATAGCTCCTAGTAATCAGTTTGGCCCTTTCTCTGTTTCTGACTGGTAGAAGAAATTTCAGACCATAGTTTTTGAGTTAACAGGCTTCTCTATTATACTGCTGAATATCATTGTATTTCTATTATTTGATCCTTTAATGCTGTTTTTTTGTTAGTTTAAGAATTTCCAGTTTCTTCATGGTACTCATAGTGTCCCTAAATCTGTGTATACAGAGATTGTTTAGATTTTGGCTAACCTGATCATAAAGTTACACTGTGAAAGCTGAAAGGGAAACTAGGCTACAGTTAGTCCTGTAGCTGGTTTGATAATTCTCAGTAACCCCAAAGCTAAGCCAGCCAGGTAGTTACATTGTAAGTCACTCTGTTCAGAGTAACTGTCAGTACATGCTGGTGGATGCACATGAACAGATTACGAACAATGAATATTTAGAAATTGTGTTGTAGACAATAGACAAAGGAAGCTTTGGGTAAAGCTATTTCTAGCTGTATGGCAGTTAAGCTCCAAAGTTTTTTTGTTAGGCATAGATACATAGTTTGTCTCATGTTTCATTAATGAAATCTGATTCGCATTTCTGACCACAAAATAAATAAATTGGGTTTATTGATGAAAAGGTAAAGACTTCCTGAAGGAGGGCAGACCTCAGAGGAAAAAAGGCATAGTGAGTCTTGAGCTTTATTTACTTGCCAAAACTTGATAGAATGTCATTGATGTTAACTGATCTGTGAGGCTCACTCTAGGGACAGTCTTAAAATTTTCTGCTGATGGTGTCCATCTAATTTAGTAGAATTTTTTGAATTTTTCATTAAACAGGTGTCTAATTGTAAGATTTGTCAAAGCAAAACACACAGCTTTCTCAGGTCATGAGTAGCTAGTTTGTGCATGTGGCGTAATTCCATCTGCACCGCTATATGCAGTAATCAGATTGTCAGATGAACTGGAAATGATGAGTCCACAAAAACTAGATTCATGTACTGGAAAGTTGTGACTATGTTCCCTTTTATTACCTTTTGTTTTCCCTTTCTTCTATGTTTTCTTTCATGTGCTAAAATGTTGGGGGGGGGGGGTTGTGATGAGAACACTTATCAAAAAGGATTTATTCAAACAAATTCTTAATTTACAGATTATTTATATTGTAATAGTTGCCTGCTAGAGGGAATAATGTCACCAAGAGTAGACTTTTTCATTTAGATGAGCACCATCTTATAATAACTATGAAACATGGAGGTTCTGCTTGACCCAGCTTATCTTCTGGGTTGGGAAAAAATTATTTGAAATGTTACTCAAGATTCAACATTTCTTGTATCAAGATTGAAAAATAAATATGTGAACAGTTCTTATTTGATTAGATACACCTGATTGCTTCTGTAATTTGTGAAGCTATTAAATAAAAATAACAAATTTGTACGGTATGTACTATATAGCCGCATAGGATTAGGTGACAGGTGATGGTTTGTCCTTGATTAATAAAACTAATGCAGTTTGAATCTTTTTCTGATATTCTTTCAGCATTTGGTATTTTGTATGAATAAATACTGAAATTGAAACTACATGTCAGTCTAGAGTTAATCTGTACTTAGCTGCTGAGTGTCTCATAATCATAGATCATTCTCTGGTGCAATACTCATTCCCTCCAAGCTCCACTCTGTCAAGTTATCTTTGATCCAGAAAACGTGATGGTAGAATTTGTCAGAGGTATTCTGGATAATGAATGAATCACATATCTCCACAGATGGTTTGAAAAATATATTTCATATTGCTACGCAATATAAAAACATTTTTTCTTTTCCCATTTAGCAGTGTAGAGTAGAATAGAAAAGTAGGCATTGTTAGCCCACCTGGATTCTTTTGCAAACAAGACTTTACAAGAAAGCAAGTTCCTGTTGAGAATGGGTGATTTAGTATCATGCTGATTAGGCCAATTTGTTGTGAACAGGTCATTTAGATCACTTAAAGAACCCCTGTCAAAGGTATTAGCAAAACTTTAATATGATGTTGTAGAAGTGCAACTTAACAGTTAAGTCAGTTGCTTACCAAAGCTCTGCTCTTGGTAAAAGGTCTCTCTGCCTTGAGGAGCAACCTTGAGAGGCATCCCAGCTCAAGGGGAAACCACTGCCATGCAGCCATGCTGCCTAGCAGGGAGGGCTCACAGAAGGCTTGCTTAGGCTGTCATATTTATGGAATAAAGTGGTTGGCTTGTAGTCAAATTACATGTAATAGGAAAGGTATGCATGAGACTCCTTGTACCCACAAATTTCTTTGTTCCTTGATAAATGAGTCTTGGAAAAGCCACCCACTAGTCATGTGTTAATTGCATGATTGGTGTTCCAAGCTCATATTCATTGATGCTCACTGTCATTCTGATCTTTGTGGGTTTTCAGAGAACAGACTGAAACTAGAAGAGTTCTTGGCCCAGCTGCGGCTCAGGCCTTTACCTCCTTTGGAGCCTGTACCACACTACTGCTAGTTTGGTTAAGGGGTTTGAGTGTATCTGTCACAGGTCCATAAAAGAAGCTTAAATGAGAAGATATCCATCTTCCTATTGAGCAAATAAAGTATTGACTACTTAAGTTTCATCTGCTTTGCGACTGAATATGAGGGCTTTAACAATAGAAATAAGCTACAGCATGTTTTCATCCAGTGGTGCACTTGTTTGTGATGATCTGCAAATAAAGATAGAGCAAACACATAGATATTTGTCATGCACTTTGAAAAGAGTAATTTTTGTAATAGAAAGCATTACACAAAATATTGAGAATATATTTTCAGTTGTGGGGAGATATTGAAATAAACAAAAAAATAGGGAATTTTGCACTTCTATGACCTAAGTACTCTTCAGAGGTGTTCTGAAACAGCTTTTCTTTTGCTAAGAGTAGACCTGGTGTTTGTCCCTTTGCAGCAAAGGTGTTGACCTGTGGTTCCCTCTTGATTAATCTTCCTCGGTCAGCCTTTCTTCCTCCTTCCTTTCACATGGCAGTGTCAATACTTGCATAATAAACACAACTTCAGTCCCACTCTCTTTCTTTTCTTCCAGCACTTCCACAGATGGTCTTGCTGCATTGTATGTTCTAGACAAACAATTCTAACTCAAAGCTAGAGAAAGAGCTTGCTGTGAGCTGCTAGGGTACATTTAGTACATAAATAAATCCCCGCAAGTAATTTGAAAACTACAGACCACCTGACTAATACATTGGGAGATTTTTTATTTTTTTTTAGTGCTATGAAGCACAATGAAAGAGACATGAGATCTATTGAAAATACATCTGTCTTTTTATTTTTATAAATCGCACTGTGGCATAATTGGCAGTTATATGACAGCTTACTAGGAAACAGGTGAAATTTCACATAGATACCAAGATGATTCTCTATCATCTGCTTTTGTGTTGAAAGGATTTTTAAAATAAAGCTGGTCTTCATTCACTATCTTGTTTCTAGCCTAAGTGTCGGAATAATTCAATTGCAATAAGGCAGTTAAAGTAAAAGCCAAAAAACATCCCCCAAGCTGCTGTCAAACTCAGTAGGGGTTGAATAACTGCATGGTTTATGGAATTGATCTTTTTGTGGAAAAGTTATGTTTGTGATGAAGCTTTAGAAAAAATTAGCTCTTTTTTCCACACTTCAATTTGAATACCTGATTATAATTTAATCCAAAATTTCAGCTGGAAATCAGGGTACATGAACACCTGCAAGTTAATTTTTTTTTTTTAAGTTTGCAAATAAACCACCATTAATTTGAAATGTCAAATCTTGCACAGTAGTGATCAGAGCCATTTAAAAATGTTTGGAAACACAATTTTGAGGCTTTGAATATTTTTAGTTTAGATTGCCTCTTAAAATATTCACAAGACTTTTTGATGAAAGAAGCAACTAGTAAATTTTACTATCTGAGTTTAAAAAAAGTCCTATTATGGAACTTTAAAGCTATGTAAAAAATTATAGCTAATTAGCATTCCAATAAGATCCATAGCTATATTCTGTAAAGTGTGAAATTCTGTTTTGCTCTGCCCTAAAATAAACTGAAAAATGATGTATAGTTGATCCTGACGTATGAAGCTAACTAGTCTGGGAAAAGGAATGGAAAATCGTTCATTAATTGTGGAAATGACTTTGGCAAGGTAGAAAAATATAGCTGATACAACTTTAAGAATGAACATCGTCCCCTCCGCCCTGTTTCAGATACTTTTGGAAATAATTTTTAATATGTCTACTCCAGAAATCTTAAATCCCTCTTAGATTCATATTTACCTTGATTTAAAAACAAACCAACCAACCAACAACAAAAAAACCCACCCAAAACAACTTATAGTGAGTATAGGGATAGACTCCTGGGAGTTATGCAAAATATTATTTGAAAAGTATGTTAGGTACAGTTTTATTAATAGAAAATTGCAGTTTAGACAGTATTGTCTTTCAAGATTTTTTTCTGTAGTTCTAAAAAATGAAGAATCTGACAAAAGGCAAAAGAATGTTGTTCACCTCGGATATTTCATAGAAAAATTAATGGGTAAGTTGTGAGGTTACAGTGTGAATAAAACAATTGGTTCTGAATGATAAAGGAACACAAAGACATAGAAACATAAGTGCTTAAATTCAGAATATGTGGGCTTTGTACCTGGAACATTCGTTAATTTCCTCCTTGATGGCTTACAATTAGTGGCCAGAAAGTTTAGTTTATTCCTCTGCAACCACCTCCTTACTTCAACAATTCAGCCTATCAAAGGAAAGTCATTAGTAAGTACCCTTGGCTAAATGCAAACACTTCTTTATGCTGCTTAGTGTGCACTTGTAAGCAATTAGAGTGCTTCTGGAATTGTAGGAAAATTTAAATCGTTGGTTAGGCAACAAACAAAAATCTCAGAATAGTATGTGGTCTTCAAGAAGGCCACATCAAAACCTAAATGGATTTTAGGTTTACAAAAAAAGCAAGTGCTTTGGAACATAGACGCATTGGCAGGATTAGGTTCTGGTATTTGAATATTATTTCTGGGCTTTGAAATGTAAAGGGTGCAGATAAACAGTTCTGGAGTCTGACTTATCTCATGTAAACATGTTTATGCATTTGTGGATAGCTTTTGTACCTCACCAATTCCCAACAGTGGTTTCAATATATGTACACAGATCTTCTATGGAAGGATCTCTCCCAGGCTTTTCCCATGGTAACTCCCTATTGGTTATGAAACTTTTCATTAACAGTTTGTTTCACATTAAAAAATCTGCTGACTAAAAATTTACTACTGTGTATTTGCAAATTGCTGCTTGTATGTATTCATTTAGTCCCTAGAACACTCAGATCCTGATCTATAGCTGAAGCTCCTAAGCAATACAAATAAATAAAAAAGAATGCTTTTATTCTTTTATTCTATATGTAAATGTAGCATTGAAGATAATGTTACAGCAGCAAGTGACATCATGATTATTTGTGTGAGAATCTGGAAGGCATTAGGAAGATTTGAATAACATTTCTGACAATATATTTACTGATCAGTGGACTGTTTAAGACCCTATATATTCATACTATGAAAGGGAAAATTATGGCACTAAAACAGACTGGATAATTGGGAAGTCTTGGCCATTTTGGGAAGTGAAGCAAAATTGATATTTTTGTCAAGGAAATACTCTCACAGTTTTGGGATTTATGTTTGATATTAACTTCAGTATTTAGTCTGGGAACATAAACCAGTACATCCAGGTAATTGTGTAAGAAACTTGCTGAGATAGCAAACAGGGAACTGTGTCTTATGTACCAAAGAAAACCTTTCTTCAGTTAAGGTAGAAAAGGATCAGAGAAGAGCCAGTTTTCATTTTAGATCCTGTTGACTGGGTGGTAGTTAAAGGAACAGAACACAGAAGCTAAGTTTCTTGTTTGTAAGTACATACCAATCTTGATGGAAAGCAAAACAATGCGATCCACTGATTCGTGTGCTAAGTATCTAAGAAAATAACAAGTAAAGAAGAAAATATGTTTTAAGAAAATCATAAAAAAAGGAGCTAGGCTTTAAGGTCTCTAGGTCCTCCTGAGGAAGGCTTGTCCTTATGTAACTTAAGTGCTTTCAGCAATTTTTATATCAAGACTGCTTGATAGTAGTCTGAAATTAGTCTGAAAAATGATTCTGTACTTAATGGTAACCTGAGATAAGGATAGAATAAGTAATAGAATAAGTGTAATTATTTGGCACCTGAAACACTTTAGAAAGTATCTTAAAAAATGCATGTAATATCTGCTAGAAAATTCATATAATGAATAAACTGGTGGAAATCATGGTCACAACCCATGTGAATTAAGTGATTCGCTCCACATAATTCACTGTTAGGCCTGTCTGGCTAGCGAGCTTTCATGTGAGAAAAGTGAGAGATATTCTACAGTAAACAGAAATTCTTTTTCTTCAACTGGGTCAGTTCCTGGCTACAGGCAAAATGGGTTGGTGTTGACTGCACTGCTGTTGTACAGGGGAAACTACAGGTTTTTACAAATTGTTATATAGGCCCTTGACAGTGATCGGAGCTTCTTGACTTATGATTTTGTAACCCACATCTAGGAAAGAACCAGAAGTAGCTTCTTATTGGGTGGTAAATGATCATCAAAGAAGGAACTTGTGATACTCCTGAGAAACAGGTAGGGGAGGGTTGACAGTCTGGTTCCCAAACAGAAATTAGCTTACTCGTAGATAAGGAAAATTAACATGAGAAAAGGAGAAGATCCAAACAAGGTTTTTGTTTGTCTGGGGTGCATAGAGAATGCAGAGTGAAAAAAAATGCCTGTTTTGATCTGAGAGGCTGGGTCAAGTGTAGAAGAGACATTGAAGACTTGTGAAATTAATATGCAAACTGAAAGGGCATAAAATACAGTGTAAGTATTGTCTAGATCATAGCATCCACTTGTACTTCTTTACAGGAAGGTGCTAAGATTTCAAGATATCTAGGTTCTAGACTAGTAGTTCTTCCGCACTAGTAGTTTGATTTTCTGTCCACCAAAGCTTTTCTGAAGCCAAAACACTCAGAGTGTCTTATCCACAGAGCAGGATATTTAGTCTGATGGAAGTTCAAAAAACAGTTTTAAAGCAATGATAATTTTGGGGCAGGTGGGGTGGAGGTGGTGTCTTTCAATGAATCTGAATTTCAGTAACAGAATTTCCCCATCTAGTGATGTGTGTGACATTGAGTTCTGACTGGATATGAGGAGAAACTTCTTCCTCACGAGGGCAGTCAAGTTACAGAGCAGGTTGTGTGGAGAGGTTTTGCACTCTCCATCCTTGCATGATGCAAGGTTTTGCACTCTCCATCCTTGTAAGACCAGACTGGATAAAGCCCTGAGCAACCTGGTCTGACCTCAGAGCTGCCTCTGCTTTGAGCAGGCAGTTGGACTAGAGACCTCCTGAGGTCTTTTCCAACCTGATCCTATGAAACTCAGACTAGAGAGAGGTATATTTTTACCAGTAAATTAAGCTTGCCAAAGGAAGAATTTGTGAGTTGTTGTAGTGGATTCTTCATTGTTGGATATTTTCAAATGAGGACTTAGTTTTCGTCTAGGTTTACATAAAGATTACTTCAGGAAACTCTTATGGCCTATTTTATAATGAGGTTAGACTAAATGATTGTAATATCCTTTGTAACTCTATAAACATCTGTTATTCCCATTGAATACTTTTCTTCTAGAGTGGCTTTTTATAACTTTGATTCTTGATTTCCCAAAGACATTTCAGTCTCCATGTATTTTATTATATGCAAAAGGAACATTACTATCTGCTATTTATTCTGTGTACAGTTTGATAGAGATTAGGGAACAGCTCACATGGAAAATGCACAGAATTTTTACTGAAGCCAATTGAATACAAATAATTCTCATTTGTGTTTTGCTCTTCTGTATTGAAATTTACTACAATGAGAAATGAAAATGTGACTAGTGGGGTGTGAAAGTTAGGCAAAGGGTGTTTCAAACCAACCAGTTAAGCTAAAGGATTTAGAGTATCTGCATGAAAAGCCACCCTTCAGATTCACTGGGGATTTTAATATGCAATAGAGAACACTCCTTGCTTGGAAAATAGCCTAACTGGATAGAATTATGAAATGAACTGAAATCCTTGGGAGCAAACTAAACTAAAAACATGATTCAGACTAAGATATTAATGATGTATTAACAAGCCTCAGAAAGATTCATGGAGGAAAATTATAATCCAGATGTTGGAGAGGAAGCATAATCTAACAGATACAGAACTCATCTGGCCAATGGGATGGATGTGGGAATGCATTCTTAGTTTTGGCTCTATCTGCAGTGTGAATGAAGCCTTTCTCCTGTCTTTCCTCTGTTACAGGCTGCTGGTAAAACAGTCTAGAAAGCTGTGTATCTGTGCCACGTCAAGCACAGTTGGTATTTTAGTGTAATGCCAGTAATAGTGTAGAATGAGACAGAGGAATGATCTCACAATGGAATAATTCTGAGAAATTGGGAAAACTTTGAGGGATCTCCAGAGATTCAGGAACAACTTGCTAATGTCTTGCTACAGACCAAAAATAATCTGCCCATGGAGTGATGTGTATTCCAAACTCATCTTCCATGTTAGCAATTCCTAAAAGAGTCAAAGTAATTTCATGTGGGACTCTCCAGTCTCACAAGATCCTCAGTTTTGTAGCTGATGTTTGGTAGCCCATGAAGATGAGCTGATACCTCTGTTTAGGATTGTTCTCTAGAGGACAGAATGACTACAGTTAACTGCTGTGAATAACGTTTAAGTCAAGGCAGCCTTTAAAGTAAAAGCAAAAATGAATTTATTTTACTCCAGTGAAAAACTTCCTAAAGCAGTTATGTTTAGAGACTGTGATACAGAGGAATAAACAAATACTTACAGCTTTATGGCAGCTTGTAGCTTTTACTTTAAGATGTTTCCTCAGTTCCCTTCCATTACCTGATTGTCAAATTAAGCTAACTATAAAGATATTTCACACAGCTCTTCTGGGCTGGGATCCATTTATTTCTAAAGCCCCATTCTTAGGCTTGTTATCTCCAAAATAAATATAAACTTGAGATGAAATAGTCCTTTTTACATTCCTTTTTCTTAGCTATGTTTCTGTTTAGTACAAACTCACTCTTATGTCCCTGCTGATTGCAACTAATTCAATAGCACCCTGAATTTATCTCCTGCTTGTTAAGTTTGAGTTCTGTCTGGTACAGCTTCCTTCCTGTCACAGATAGATCCCATTGGAATTCCTCTCCAAGGCAAGAGGACTTGGTTTAATATCTGATTAATGTATAAACAAAACTACTTACACAATGAAAATATATCTTTGCTTGGAAATGTTGACTTGGATACCATTTGTATCACATTGGGGTGTATGGCGGTTTACATATATATGCAATTTAGAAAAACGTTAACTTTAAAACTGTTTTATTATAACAAGATATGATTGGGCATGATGCATGCAGATCATTTTAAGATATTCACAGGTTCTATTCATATTAACAGACTAGCTAATTTGAGGATGCTAGAGTATTAGTTATATTGCTTGATTGTACTAGGGCTATGGCAGTGGTAAGGAATTACTGTTGCATCGTTTTGGTAGTTTTCTCACTAAAGAGAAAGAGTTGGTGCTCTTTCATTATATGTGAAATGAGTAATGAAAAAATGGCTCTTTTTCACGTCGTTGTTGTAAAGAATAATTAATGTTTGTAAACATGGGGGCATGTTCGATTGGAAGTTGCAAAAAGAGCAAAATGAACGTATGCTGCTTTCCAATATTAACAACAATTAAAATAACACAGAAGATAGTAATGGTTTTGAAACAACTGGCCAATTTGGCTGCATTGACTAAGGAAGGAAAATATCTTAAATCTGAGACGTGTCTTCAATACCTTCCTTTCATTGGGAAGCCTGTTATTTTTAAGAAATTCAGTGTCATATGACAGAACATTTTATTAACAGCTAAAATGGGAAAGGACTAAGCTAGCATGTCTTTTGGACCAGAAAGTTGTCCACCCTGAATACTAATAGATTCTGTCTTCTGCTTTGCACTACTGGTTTTGGAGCTTGGAAAACTGTATGTTTGACTGGCAAATGAGGCATAGTAAGATTTGGTGAAAAAAAAGATGGATGATCCAGTGTGGCTAAATGGAACAAACTGATCACAGTTTGAACACAAACAATTACAAAAATTACTATCATTGTATTACTTTTGTTCCAGTTTTGATAACAGGACAATATTACTCTTTCTTTGTGCTTTTGTCCAGAGAGTTCCCAAGATAGTTAAAGATCCATTATTTTGGTAAGAATCACTATTGCAGATTTATTATTTGAACTCCAAGTATTTCAGAGTTAGAAAGAATATAACATCAGCCAATTGATGTAAATTTCCCCTTTCTTTGTGCATATTATATAAATAGATATTTTGAAAGCAGAAGAGAATCCAGCTGTATGGTCTCAAAAAAGACTGTGCTGATATACCGCTTTATTTTCCTGCATTTATTACACCAGGAGTCATTACCTAGGTTATAAACCCATTGCTAAATATTAACCTCTTTCATTACCTCTAATATGGTCTTACTCATACCCTGCTTATAAGTGCCCATTACCTCTGACCAGTCGCATTTCTTTTCTACAAATCATGGTGCTAGCTAGGAGGTTATTAAGGTTAAATTCTTTTATTCATCTGAAAGTCAATTTCCATTTAGAAGGTATAACATCTATTGTTATAACATAAAGTAATTTATCTTTAAAGGGTGTCATCTGTCATTGTTAGCTTTCTGGCAACTCTAATACTACTAGCTATAAAGAATAAAATTGCTCTGATAGAAGAAACTGAACATTCCAGTATAGCAAACTTCAGATCATAGAATCATAGAATAGTTTGGGTTGGAAGGGACCTTTAAAGGTCATCTAGTCCAACCGCCCTGCAGTGAGCAGGGATACCTTCAACTAGATCAGGTTGCTCAGAGCCCCGTCCAGCCTGACCTTGAACACTTCCAGGGATGGGGCATCCATCACCTCTCTGGGCAACCTGTTCCAGTGCCTCACCACCCTCACAGTGAAGAATTTCTTCCTTATAGCTAGTCTAAATCTACCTTCTCTTGGTTTAAAACCATTACCCCTTGTCCTATCGCAACAGGTCCTGCTAAAATGTTTGTCCCCGTCTTTCTTATAAGTCCCCTTTAAGTACTGAAGGGCCACAATAAGGTCTCCCTGGAGCCTTCTCTTCTCCAGGCTGAACAACCCCAACTCTCTCAGCCTTTCTTCATAGGAGAGGTTTTCCATTCCTCTGATCATTTTTGTGGCCCTCCTCTGCATCTGCTCCAACAGGTCCACATCTTCTCTGTGCTGAGGGCTCCAGAGCTGAATGCAGTACTGCAGGTGGAGTCTCACAAGAGCAGAGTAGAGGGGCAGAATCACTTCCCTTGACCTGTTGGCCATGCTTCTTGTGATGCAGCCCAGGATACGGTTGGCTTTCTGGCCTGTGAGTGCACATTGCTGGCTCATGTCCAGCTTTTCATTCACCAATACCCCCAAGTCCTTTTCAAAACAGGTGCCCAGCAGATAGAAAAAATTCAGACAAGATTAATTAACATAGTGGAAATTTTTGGACACATACGGTAGATCCAATTTTATCTGAGTTTTCCTGGGATCATGTACTGCACGGAGGTTTTGTTTGTTCTGCTGTATATCAAATGATATTTGCTACTCAAGTAAATAACTCTAGAAATCTATAAATTAGACCAAAACGATGAGCAAAACTTTAAAAATCTTTTTCCTCCCCCAAGTAATTTGACTCAAACAAACTAGGAGAAAATATCATGTCATTCTTAGATATTCTTAATCTATTCATTACAGTCTATGGGGAATGTATTTTAAGCAAAACATAAATGAAATAATTTATTAGAATTGATTAACAGTTATTTCCTCTGGAGCAAGGATCTGAGGTCTACAATGAGTATGTGGAGATTTTTCAATTACTTTAGATTCCATCTTTTTTACTGAAAGGAGGAGGGGCAGGAAAAAGGAACCTACATCTTATTAGTACTGTTTCTTAAAGCTGTCTACAAGGTAAAATTGCAGCTCAGTTGGATACTCTCTGAGGGTGTCCTGCTTCTTTCTTTCCTTTTTGCCTTATACAGCACTTGACACTACAAAAAAGTAGGAAACAAAGTAACACTATAATAGGTAGGGAATTACTTATCATGTGTACTCTTATGGTTATACTTTTATCACTAAAACAGGAAAGAACTGAAGTCTTTATGCACCTGTTTGAGAAAGTTTCTAAACTTTCTGGAATACTAGAAAGGATCTAACAAAAAATTTCTCAGATGGTTTTCAAAATACTCATACTAATTCTGGAAGTTTTCAGGAAAGATCTCTATCCCTTGTAAGGTCTAGATTTATCTTTGATATGGAGAAACATGAATTCATCTGGTAAATCTTGTAATGTGCAATAAGTAATCAAAATGAGGTGGTTGCTGTCATTGGAACTATGGGGTTTGCCCCTCTATTTCTTAGAGGGATTTGGCAACCTCAGACTCATATACAGCCCTATTAGTGAATGGGAACATAAAATCTACCAGACTCTGGAATTATGCTAACTGTAATGAAACTTTGAGAAAGTACCACTGTCGTTTTTCTTAGAATATTTTTACATTTATGCCATTAAAATAAAAAGGGGAAGAGAGCTTTCAAATGTGAATAAATTCAAAGGTCATGTTCTGTCCCACTGCCAAAAACCAAGTGCCCTTTTCTGCTGTCTGTTTACTTTTAAGTTCTTGTTATTTCTCTTGGCAAATTCCATTTCAAATTCAGTTTCTGTTTTGCACAGCATAAAAAAAATTGCACATTCTATGTGGCATAATGAAGCATCATTGTAGTTCTGACTTCCTATTACAGGGCTGAAAGTGAATTTAGCCAAGGCAAGCAGGCAGAAGTCATTATCATCTGATAGCTGCTAAAGGTCACAGATGACAGGACCATAGGCATTCCTTTCATTAGAATAACATCACAGTTAACAAACTAGAAACTTCTTTATTTTAGTGCTTGAAAGAAGTATAAAATTCAAGTTCATAATACCTTAAGGACAAGAAACAAGATAGTTAATAGATATATAGTGTGTGTGTTTTTATGTATACATGTAGATCAAGACTTTTGTTTAGCAGAACACTGAAGTGACTGCTTAATTCTAAAACATGCTGAATTTTCATACAAACTTTCTCAAGTTAGTTGCTTCCCTAAAATTTTAGCCTGTGTTCAAGTGTTGCTGAAACATAGGCTAAATTTTTGTACATTTTCTTGGAGTACTCTTTATGGCGTGGTGCACTATTTATTAAAAGCAGGATTATTATTACAGGCATTTAAAATCTTTATTTAAATCTTTCACATAGATATCTCTTGCCTCAGAAAGGTTTGTCTTCAGGACCTTAATAGAAAACACGTCGATCAAATCAACTGCTTTATTTCAATGCCAAAAAGAATATTCTGACACTTGTGAGACTTTTTTCCATGTGTTTTAATTGTGAAATTCATCAGAACTAACCCTTTCATGTAAGTAACATAAAGGCACAAACTGGCATATGCTGAGAAAAGATAGTAATTGAAAATTTAAACAAAATCAGAAAGAAAACACGCCTACTGAGTTATTTTTTTTCATTTATGTGTTTCTCCAGTCTACCTGGTAACATCAAATCACCTTTTCAGAAAAGTTAATCAACGTCTTTGCACTTCTCTCTTCTCCAGTTTTTGGCTTGAACTTCTTTAAAGAGAAAAAAAGTACTATTTTAAGGGAAACACTTCCTATGTACTCTAACAAATAAATAAGAACAACTCTGGTTTTGTTTTTATGACTCAAGAACAAATTTAGAGGAAAATCATGTCCTAAAAATGGGTAATATAATGTTATATATAATTTTATAACTGTGTCATGTTAGATCACAATTGTAGTGTACACCAAGTTAAATATAAACAGATTGAAGACATCAAATGGGAGTGCAACTAGTTTCAGGAGGAGACATTTTATACTTGACAAGGCGAGATAGAGGCCACTCTACTCACATAGGTAATAGCCCTTGGGCAGCCCTTGAACAGCACTAGCTGAAACTTTTTCTTGTGTAGCTCCAGGACTTTGAATCAACAAGGCTCTGCCTACCTGCACTGGCTTTAGCTTGCAACTAAAAAATCTTGATTGACTTCTGAGCTTCTTTAGCAAAATCCAAAATGTTCACCTTCCTTTTCCTTTTGTCTAGCCAAACTTTTCACTCCCTACTCCTTTCCTGCAGGCCAAGCCCCCTCTAAAATATCCTACCCTTGATAAACATCATCAGTTAATACTTAATGTGCTTTCTAAACTGTTGCAAATACTGTTTATATTTTTATACTTTACCTTGAAAGTGTTATGCTTATATTTTTTGTTTAAAAAGTACTCCCGAAAAGCAGTTGAATAGGCCATGGTGTGTGGGAAGATGACATGACTCCCCATAGAGGGTACAGAATTGATTATGGTGGGATTTTAATTATATTTCAGCTAGTGGCTAGCTGGATCTCCACTAAAACTGAAATTGAGTCCTCGCTAAGTAGGGTGAAACTTCAGCTATTAAAATTGCATAACCATAATCTCTTCCCTGCCTTTAAATGAAAATTGGTTTAATATTGATAAATTGAATGAATTTGAAGACTTTGGGCTGTACTCTATTACATTACAGGAAGTAGCACAGGTGGCCCATGTTTCCCCACTGTTGGCCTTACTGAACTAAGGATGTGATGTCAGTTCCCCAGCAAGTTGGCCAAGACAATGTGCTGGCTTTTGGTTACCAAAGGATAAAGACTTCTGCAGCAAAGCAACCACTTGAAAGCCAATTAAAATGATTTCCTGTGGTTGCTTTTTCTTTTTCTAAAATGATCTTATCTTTCTACTGTGGCCAGGCCTACCCTGAATTGATGTATCTTTGTTTCAGGGAGGATTGAATTTTCTTTTTAAAAATTTTTTTCCTAGTATATTAAATTAAGACACATGTTATGTAAGACATATGTCTTACGAAAGGACAGACACATCTGTCTTCTAAAAGGAAAATCACAATGCTCCTTTTGAAAAAGGGTGTGACATTTTCTATCTCCCTCCACCCCGCAACCCCACTGTGTTGTCCAAAACCTTTTGCCAAACACTGAAGTCAAATTGGCAGAGCTATTGAAATAATCACAAATAGGTTTTTTTTAGAAAGGACCTGTACTGATAGGTCTTAGCTTTTGTTAATTTTTCAGGGGAAATATTTCTTTTAAATATGTGTAAGGCACCTTCTCTTAAGTTAGAGGTGATCTTTCTGTAAACTGTCTAAGGCTAAATTTGCTCACAGACTCCAGGTGCCTTTTCTATTCAGAGAAGCTTCATTGTGCAATAGCTGTAATACAAAACACTAATGCAATATTTCAGTGTTATCAGACCTCTGACATTTCATTTAGTTTTTGTTTGCTAGACTTTTATTTAAAGTGTTATATTTGATGTGAGGAAGGAGGAAGGAAAGGTCTTCAGGGTGGTTAAAATTCAGAACAGGGAAACAAATAACCACAATGTAATAGAAAAGATTCTTCTCTTTCAACCTCTAGCTCCATGCTTGTGTATACAGGAAAAGTCCATGTGGATATTATTTCTGTGGCTCTAGGCAATCATGTACTAAATTTCATTTGTGCATCAAAGCATGGGGATGGCAATCTGGAGTGTTTTGTTTTGTGAGAGGAAGGGAATCCAAAGTATTTTGAACTAAAATGTACAGTTGTGACAGGATGTCCAAATGGTTTCACAGGAATACTGAGCAAGTAATATTTTGGATTTGATGAGTTCTGAGGGATTCAACCAGCATCAGTGCTAAGAGGAATTACTTTTACTTGTCTTCTTGTCCTATAGCAACGATCAGCCAATTTTACCAGCAAAGCACAGTCTATTCAGCATAGACTGAACACAGAATATTCTGTTCAGTTGTGTCAATCTGACTTTTCTTCCTAGATCTGTACTGACAAAGAGCTGGATTAATATCTAATTACATATTTAACCTTTGGCAGAATGAAGATAGAATTGTAAAGCAGGCCATGTAAAGATCTTTAGTGAAGGTTAATTGCCTGTACTATATAACTTCCTGTTTTACTGTACCTTACATAGCTAACTTAAAATCTTAAAGGATTGATGAACAAATATAATGGTTTGGACAGCAGAGACGTTTATTCAGTTTCTCTTCATTTAGTGAGGACAATTAAGCTGACTTGGTCTTCCTTATGCCTGCTGTTTCACAGTGGCATTCACCCAAGCAGTAACTGAGAAAATTTCTGACATTTGCTCAGCCACATGGTCAAAGGAGAACTAATGCTGTATCTAGACTAATGTTCCTTCAGATTTTGTCTGGAAAGGTAACCCTTGTTATGGTATGGCTGTAGATGACTATAGCCCATTTAGCATTCAGATGCGAAGATGTCTAGAAGTTACTAGGCTAATACCAGGGTGTTTTGATGTATACATCTATTGACCTTTACAAATGAGTGCTTGTTCATTGCAGTGTTACACTTCATATATTTTCAAGTCATTTGATATTTCCATTACCTAAATGAGGGGTCTTTGATTTATAATCTCTGATGTCCATGAGAGATAATTAAGAAAAGCAAATCTACTGCTAATCTTGGGTAAAATTCTGCTTGTTAAACCAATTTAAACATGGCAGGAGTACATTATTGTGGGTTTAGTTGTTTCTTGTGTAAACTGATAGAATCAGGATCTGACACCTTAAGTGTTTTATTGTTTTCAGAGAATTTTCAACTGTAATTTCTGAAGCTCCTTGTCTGCATAAACTAAAATTTGGTTTAGGTGAATCAATAAGACAGAGACCTACCTAGGATATTCAGGAATCTGCCCAGCCTAACAAAGCTCTCACATTAAAGAATTGGGGCCCTTGCAAAAAGTTATTTCCTTTTCAAGACTGGGATAAAAGTGATTGGTTCAAGATGAAATTACTGTAGGTTGTTTGAATAAATGTCAGTCATGGGTCTGGAATATTTTTTTGAGATTAAAAACTTTATTCAACAGAATATAGCCACTTAAACTATCCCACTGCTGAAGCTCAAAAATTAGATATTTAATCAAGTGAAGATAAACATTCAAAAATGTACACATTGTTGAGCAATATAACATGCTGTCAGAGGTACCAATACAGAACATCAATTCTGAGAAAGGCAATAGCTCATCAAAAACCTAAACTCTGAAACCAATAGTAATGATGTCAGATTGCTATAGAGAAGTTTATCTTTCATACTCACTAGACACCAAGCATGAAATGATGTTGGCTACAGCCTGGGCTCAGTGGCTTATTCCATTTGTCATAAATTATAAATATAAGAGTGTGGGGGCTAGTCCAGTGTGACCAAATTACTGGAGATAGCTTAGTTAGGAGAGGATACTGAAGAGGGAATTATATGTATAAAGCTTTTGGTAGGTGAAGGCTTTAAGGCAATATGATTTGGAAATTAAAACTAATTTAATGAAATGGAAGACCCTTTGTAAGGGCTCTTAAGTACACAGGTGCTTGCTGAAAAAGGAAATAGCAGTCAGTATATACTGAGGAGCCTGCATAATGTGTAGGAACTAATGTTTGCTAATGTATGTACTACACTTGCTCACATTTGAGTGTGCATACCAAAATATATAGACATATTTATTCCTGCATTTCTGAAATGAAATCTATTTATGCCTTGGCTTTTGAAAAAGAATCTTGTATAGGCTTTGAAAGTAGACAGTGCTTTTAGCCTGTTTACCCAAGGTGTTATTTCTGTATGATGCATACCTTATGAGGTCATCCCAGTGGTTGTACTGCTCTCTGTATTAATATGTATCGTGGCTTTTCTGAAGAGTCCAGTTTAGGGTTAGTTAATATCAATATCAATAATCTAATCCAATTATTGGGTAACCTGAAGCTGTTAAAACTCATGTTACATTAGAGGTTAAAATTTTTAAATGTTTCTAGGGTATGAAATTAATTCTGTTTTGTTTCATGACATAGCCTTCCTTTTTCCTCTTCCATTTTTACTTTTTCTGGTTTTTCTTTTTCCTTTTCTTCATAAATGTTAAGGTTTCATTTAAAATGAGCTTACCATTCCCCAATATATTTTGGTTTAGCCCTCAAGACAATTGTGCTGGAATGGCAATAGCTATGCTGCTTCTAAAAAAAAAAAAAAAAAAAAAAAAGTCTAACCTTGAAAGTCTTTAATGAGCTTCATTCTTGGTATTTATGACCAGTTGCGGGACAGCAGGGGAAATAAGGGAGAAAACTATGTCTTACTTCTTTAAGGATTTTTTTGAAGTTTCCATTTCTTGCGTTCTTTTGATGAACAGGCTAATATGATCTCCTACTGTATTCATCACCTAATATCAGAAACATTCCTCTAAATATAGACACTTTAATAATTTTCAAGGGTTTTCCCAAGATAAATATTTCACTAGAATAAGTGGGGTGAGAATGTATGCATGATTCCTTTGAGTGTGTGAAGAAGAAATAATATGAGTGAGATCAGTGGAGGATGTAGAATACAGGGACTGAAGAGGATGCAGTTGAGTGTGATACAGATCCAGTAGCTCCAACAACTGCCATCAGTAAAGACAGTGGAAATTAGCAGATGGAGCAGTTTTTACAACTGAAGTCCTGTCAGTATCATAAGCTGAGAAAGATTTTACTCTGTGCTCTGATGACATGAGGTTGATGCGCCTGTAGTTTTTGTCCAGTGAAAAGCATAAGGACTCACTGTAGGATAAAACTTTCCTATTTTACAGTACTAAAAAGGAAAAGAACAGGTTTGAGGAGGACTTCTTACCATCATTGGTCTTCTTTTTCCCCATCCCTAAAAAAGTTGGTTTTTTTTTTCCCCTGTCTGGAATCCAACACATTTCTGTCACTTACAGAAGTTGTGTGGAGTCTGGTGATGTAAAATGACTCAGTGTACCTGAAAGTATTAATTAACATTCAGTCCACAAATTGAGTGGAGTTTTAGTATACTTGGTCCTCTATGTTGACAAGCTCTGCAAAAATTTACATAGTATAACATCTGCTGATGAAATGTTCTCTGATTAAAAAAAATATTTTGCTTCACAATCTAAGACTGTAGTAACTGCCACCAGGTTTCGCATGGGTTTTTGTGAGTATAATAATATGCCGTCCTTTAGTCTGTTATGTAAAGATGTAAACAGTAGACTGCAGTGTTGAACACACTAAACAAAGTAATTTACTTACCATGTTACTAAAAGAATTAAACACAATGGATCTAGATGTTTAGATTGCATGGAGTGAAAAATCAAGAATTATTTTTGCATGAAGTAGAAACAGCTTTTGTTGCTGCTTTTTAAATGTAACGGCTTGGTTTTGATTATGAAAAGCTTTCTATGGATTGTAAGGATGATGGTGTTTTTGCAGAAATGCATTGGTATAAAACTATACAATTAACGATAACTGCAAAACAATCTTACTAAATATAGATGCATTAGCAGAGTAATACGTTTCTTAAATTACAGGGCTATTGTTATGGATGATTAATATCCGTAAAACCTCATGTAACTATTCAGTTTCTCCGACTAAACTAGTTAACATTCATCCTTGCTGCCGGAGGCAAGCAAATCCAGTGCCCTTAACATCCAGGGATTCTTCCTTCCTACTCTGCTAGAGCTGAGTTTGTCAGATTCTGCGACTGGTCCCAGGTCAGTAGATGGGAGGCTGCTATGATTTTGGTGTTCAGCCAGATGCCAGGCTCAGCATGTATTCGCAATAGGTACACACACACGGGCACACCATCAAAACACAGCTGGCCACACAGAAGCGGTATCTACATAAACACACACTGCATGAGTGGCTTAATCCTGGGTCTACAGGTTGATAATAAGGGGAACACCCAGTTCCAGGGTATCCCTGAACCTACTCACTGGCCACTTCAACTTGAAGTTCACTTGACTTCACACACCTGCATACAGTGTGATCTCTGCAGTAGCTGGTCTCTATCTAGTTGCTGGTCCCTAGTCACTTGCCCTTCAGACCCATGGTTCCTCATCACTGACCAGCACTCAGACCTCTTGTGCTACTTGCTGGCTTGTCAACCTTGTAGTTAATAGTGTTTGCACACACAGTCTCAGAATAGAGAGCATGTTCACACAGAAGCTAGTTAGAGGACTTAATAAAAATATGGGATAGACTGCAGTGATCAAATAGGGCTTGCTCAGACTACTGTACTAACCAGCAGCTTGCTTAAAATACATTCATCTGCTTTTGTTCCCCTTTCCCTGTATTTTCCCATGCTTATTCCTCACTCGTACACCTTTATCTCTCCCTTTTACCTCCTGTAGCCCTTTAGGTGGTAACCCTCTTGGGTTGCATGGCTTTCCAAGAGACAACGCCTTTAACAGTCATCTTGGTGGGTGTCTGCCCCAAGGACAGTATAATTTTTCTCTGATGGTGTAGGAAAAGCTGTTTCAGTGTTTTCTGTCTTTGCTGGTTAGGCTACTTGGTTATGTTCCTGTATCACTACACCACTATTGGTCTGCTCCTTGCCGAATCTTGTTTATTTTGGTTATCCTTTAGACAGATAATCTAATGCTTATTATCTATCACTAAAAATTATTATTCACTCACCTCTATAAGTAAATTGTGTTTTCACAGCATATCTAGAGATTCAGAAGTGGATGAACAGGCAGGAAAGAGGATAAAAGATTACCAAATATTCTGGCAAATTTATTCAAAGTAATCTTTGAACCACATGAAATAGTCAACAAGCTCTTTCACCACTTCTAGTCTTATTATTGAAAAGGCAGATCCTTTAAAATTACTAGACTAACTTCATCTTTAGAATCATTTTTGCAGAAATACAGTTAAGGACATAACAGTAGATGACCCTGTCTGTGTCACTGTATTCTGCTAATGCAGACAAGCATTCAACAAAGGCCTAGTTTAAAAGTTTCTGTAGATTTATTTCATATCCTGCAGCACATGCCAGAAAACCTGAAAGCCTACAGTTAAATGGCAACAACCGTTTCTTGGTGGATCTATTGATCGATAACCCTGTGTTCTGGTAACAGTGAAGAATATGTTCAGTAAGAATTGCAGTCTTAGAAAGTAGGCTAGCCACAGATTATAGAAAATAACTCCCCTCTCCCCCCTGAGAAAAAAAGTCCCACATTTATCAACAGTTCCCTGCCAAAGTAATTGGGAAACGTCCCTCCTGAGTTAATTGTGGCACAAACTGTGTACTCTAGATATTTTAATAATGCTAAGTAAATCTAATCTGCATATTAAATGCTACTTTAAACTTGACTCAAGTGATCTCTTTGGACCTGCTATGCCACAAGAGACTGTACTTTTTCCAAACTTCATAATGGCCCATGCCACTATGGAACAGCAAGGGAGGGAATTTATTTGCTGTTTTAAGGAAAACAAGCAAACATTTCAGACATCTTCAAGTACTGTACACCATAATGGAGTGTAGTTGGAAAAGAAACAATATCAACGTTTCTCATCACAATAAGATAGTTAACCTGTTACCAGTAGGGTAATTGCTAGAGAGGAAAGCAACCATTCCTGAAACAGCAATCAGCTGTCTGTGTGATATTAACAGAAAGACCAAATCCTGCTCTCCAGAGAAGCAGGCTCTCCCAGGTAGGCTTCACTTTATGCTGTACTGCTGAGAAGCCTGCACCCTGCTCTTGAGATTTAAATTTGCTCAAAACTTTCTCTGTGAAGTCCCAAAAAGGCTTAAAGCTCTGGTTGTCAAATAGCACATAATTTGCCATATATGCCCAAAACAGGTACGGGAAGTAATTAAACTGCCTTAAAAATAAATATGTACTCCCATAATGCAGCCTTTTGCTTTTTCTGAGACTTAAGTTTGGACTCAATCCACTGTTAGGCATGGCACTCACATGACACTGAGTCCAAGATGCTGTATCGTATCAGTCATTAGCAATAGTTTCTTAAAAGCAAATAAAGCAAATATTTTCTTTTTTAAAAAGAATTAACGTTTGCTGTCTTAGATGTATAATTATTAAGACTTTTCACTTTCATTCACAGTCCTTGTGGTCTTTTATATTCTGCAAGGACAGAATTTAATCCAGGTAAATCTTGAATCTGAATTATGATTTCTATCTATCATTGTTGAGCTCTGTGGTCACTAAAGTTTTTTGTCAATGAAGAAATGATTTTGTATTTAAATAACTTTTCTAGGTATAACTTCACAGTAAACACCATTATGGAATTTATTCCTTCATTCATTTACAGTTCCTCCCTTCTAGTTGAACAGTAATCTCTAACTATTTTACTGGGAAAAAAAATTTTGAGAGAATGACCAGGTTAGCTATTCTGTGCAAATATTTTCAGCTTTCTTAAACTTTTTTTTTGTTTGTTTAAGTATTGTTTATCTATTGTTTAACAATGGGCTGTTTGGGTGTTTACATATCAGCTGGTCAGACAGAAGCATTAATTTTGTGAAAGCTGTTAGTTGAGTACTGGTTGTAATAGCCTTGGAAAAGCAACTCTGGTACCCTTCTTTCTGGTTCTACTCTGATCTCTTTGTGCTCAGACAACCTTGATGCTCATAAATCTAGTAGATGCCAAGACCATATGAATAAATAAGATTTGGCAGGCTGTCACCTGGAAGAGACATGATTATTTTTATTGCTTCGCTCTGGTTCTGCCGGAGCTTGACCTTGAGTTTGCAGGTGGTTTGGGATGCTATTTACTGAGTGGATGTGACTTAAAACAGACAATATGGAGCTTAAGGTGAATTCAAACCAAATTTGTTATTAGTTTACGTAACAGGTTTCCCAAATACTTGAAATTCCTAGCATTCTGGTCCATGCCAAAATAACACTGTTTTCAAAGGGTTTTATTCCAGGTTTTGTTGCACAGAATGTGTGACATGGTGGAGAAGGGAAAACAAGGAGAACTTTCCTCTTTCTTTTTGCCAGACAATGAATCTGTGTTTAAATACAAACTTTGAGTCCAAGTTTTTATAGTTGCTGAGGGAAAATGATACCTGAAGAGAAAATACTGTATTAAAGGATCTCATATCCAGTGAAGAGTAAATTATTGATCTAACTGGGACTGGCAATAACATAGCTAGATTTCACACTGGTTAAAATGATGACACAGGTAACGGGCAGAGGGAAGAAGAACCATCTGCAGTTACAGGGAAGGTAGAATCACAGCTTCTGACATAAAGTATTAGGACGCTGGTGGGATACTTTCCCTAGATTGTGAGTGTGAGAAAGAAGGGAGTAGATAACCAGGTAATGTTGTCTCTCTCACAACTGAGGAACACATAGTAATTAAAGCCTCTTCTTCTGGGGAAAAAAAGCTACTTAAGCAGTGGTACGTGCCTCCAGCAAATCTTTCTAAAGCATTATTCCTAAACAAACACAGGAGCTTCCTGTTTAGTCTTTACTTTCAGTTGAAGAATCATATTAGAAACAGTTATGAGAGCCAGCTTCTCCAATCTGTTTGCTCTCTCTTCTGCAAACTTGCCTTTTTTTACCCCTTCAGAGTTACTTCGTATAAAATGCTAATCGAGCATTATACATGCTATGTTTAGGTCTCTTCAAACTTGACCCCGTTAATAGAACAGTACGAATTGCATAGAATGACCAAACTACTGGAACCAGAAGCATAACGGTGGCTGTGGATAAACTCATAATTCCAAGCAGCACTTTCTGTGCATTGAAGGTCTTTCTGTAGATTGGTAAAAATCTCTTAAAACAACTTTAGAAAGCTCATTCACAGCCACGTTTTCCTTTGGCCCTGCTCTAGTCTTCAGGCAGAGCTTCTAGCCAAGAACTCTTGACCCCTGCTGCTGCTGTGATGGCACTTTTGAAAGCTTAATTCAAGCCTTTGGTGTCATTGGGTCCACTGAAGTTAATTATGGGGAACTACTGGGTGAAAAAAGTCTCCTTCCTTGTTTTGGCATAACATTTATTGGCCTCCTGGGATGAGCAAAGATCATGATGGCATATTCAGGTCACTCCAGTGACATAGCAGCTGTAAGCTTAATTTTTAAAAGTTTGACTTCAGCTATGAGTTTTTATTGGCAATTGACAGTAGCTAAAAAATATGATTAAGTTCTCGCCCTCTGCCAGCTTGTCTTCCCTAATTTATACTTATTGAGATAAGATGACAGCAGTTTAAATTCCAAAAAATGTGCTGGCTTGGAATATTACACATGGTTCACTTAGAAGTGACCTAGTTCTGAAAGACTGTAATAATTTTGCATGCAATGCTAATATTCTCTCTTCTGTCCCAAACTGTTTTGCAGAGATTGTTTTTGTAGAGAGAAGTTACAACTATATGTATATTATGATCTAGATTCATAGCACTCTGCCACTAAAAATGTAAAATTCCTCATTTTAAAAACACCGCAACAAACAAACAATGACAAAACCCAAACCCAGACATATTCAGGTATGCTAAGTCCATTTCACACTGCTCTGGTGTTATGGTTAGGTGATGAATTGAATAAATTCAATTTAGGCTAGTGTAAGACAACCTTGTGGTGGTGTTCACTACATTTTTTGTTACAAACAAATGTTGCATCTTTTTTCTTGATGGGAAACTCTTTTTTGATATAGTTTTTTGACATAGTTTTTTGATGTAGCAAACATATTGCAGCCCCCACTTCCAAGACGCTTGGTCCAATTCTTTTTACAACAGGTGATTATTTGTAACTCCTTTTCCATTTATTAAGACAAGACAGTGAGACTAAGGAGAGCAAATACAAGTAGTAAAATTCAGCTCTAATCAGTAGGACCCACATATACGAGTAGAAATACACTGATTTCTGCAGGGTAGCCTTGCGTCACACAGCAGATGTTCCTTATATACTGTCAGTGAACAAATAGCAATAAGTTCTTTTAAAAACAAGTGTTTTCTGTACTAATGTATCAAAGAAGTTAAGAATGTGAAGGTGAGATGAATGGAAAAGCTGGTCCGAGTGGGAATGAAGAATGAACATATTTCTTCTTGAATCTACTTGATATAGTGTTTCCTGTTACTTTGCAGGCTTCACTGTCTTTTCTCGGAGAGAGTGAGGGCAGGGAGGGAGAGGAATCACTAATTATTAAGTGGGAGTTGGCTGCTGGAAAGTATGACCCTTGGTCTTTTGAAGAGAAGAGGAACTAGAGAGATGAAGGGACATTACATAGAAAAAACAGTAATTCAAGCCTGCAGTGAAGGTACAGACTTGGCTCAGATTCTCCAGAAGGATGAGAAATCAAGGATTTCACCACATAAGCCTAGGTAGGGAAAAGGGCTTTCATAGGATATTGTTTGTTTTATTTTTAAGGCAGAATCATAGGCTACAGACACTACTTACTAATAATTCCTGTTTCTAACCTAAACTTCAATTAGAAATCCTAGCAAATTAGGTGAAAATGCTTAATAAAATTGTAATAGAAAGAATTTATGGCAATCAGATGAAGAGTATGCACATACTTGCATTTATCATGAAGATAATTCTCAATGCAACTGGTGAAAGATGGATATGAAACCTAGACGATAAAGCATATGGACCTGTGGGTACAGAGCTGTATAGTGTTTTTATTGAGGAATCTATTGATTGGGTTTCCTTTATGGAACAACTGAAATCTAATTGGAGACTAGTTACAACTGCAAAAGAATCCTGCAATTTGTAGAAGTCTGTCATCACAGCTGGAGGTAGTAGCCTGCTTAAAAATTGCTCTTGACATGAAATTGCTCTGTCACTTTTGTCCCACATGAATTTGTTTCAGAAGACAAATATAAGAACACTTGCTAACTCAAGTCTTCCTTTCTCCTATTTAATTTTTGTGGAGGATTGGCCCTGGCTGAATGCCAGGTGCTCACCAAAGCCGTTCTATCACTCCCCCTCCTCAGCTGGACAGGGGAGAGAAAATATAACAAAGGGCTTGTGGGTCAAGATAAGGACAGGAGAGATCACTCACCAATTACCATCACAGGAGAAACAGACTCAACTTGGGGAAAATTAACTCAATTTATTACCAATCAACCAGAGTAGGGTAATGAGAAATAAAACCAAATCTCAGAACACCTTCCCTCCACCCCTCCCTTCTTCCCGGGCACAACTTCACTCCCGGATTCTCTACCTAACCCCCCAGCGGCGCAGGGGGACAGGGAATGGGGGTTACAGTCAGTTCATCACACGTTGTCTCTGCCACTTCATCCTCTTCAGGGGCAGGACTCCTCACACTCTTCCCCTGCTCCAGCGTGGGGTCCCTCCCACGGGAGACAGTCCTCCACGAACTTCTCCGAAGTGGGTCCTTCCCATGGGCTGCAGTTCTTCAAGAACTGCTCCAGTGTGGGTCCCTTCCACGGCGTGCAGTCCTTCAGGAGCACACTGCTCCAGCGTGGGTCCCCCATGGGGTCACAAGTCCTGCCAGCAAACCTGCTCTAGCGTGGGCTCCTCTCTCCACAGATCCACAGGTCCTGCCAGGAACCTGCTCCAGCGCGGGCTTCCCACAGGGTCGCAGGCTCCTTCAGGCATCCACCTGCTCCGGCGTGGGGTCCTCCCCGGGCTGCAGGTGGAGATCTGCTCCACCGTGGACCTCCCTGGGCTGCAGGGGGACAGCCTGCCTCACCATGGTCTTCCCCAGGGGCATCTCTGCTCTGACGCCTGGGGCACCTCCTCCCCATCCTTCTTCACTGACCTTGGTGTCTGCAGGGTTGTTTCTCTTACATGTTCTCATTCCTCTCTCCAGCTGCCGTTTCTGTCTGTCCCACAACTTTTTTTCCTTCTTAAAAATGTTATCACAGAGGCATTACCAGTATCGCTGATTGGCTCGGCCTTGGCCAGTGGCGGGTCCATCTTAGAGCCAGCTGGCATTGGCTCTGTCGGACACAGGGGAAGCTTCCAGCAGCTTCTTACAGAAGGCACTCCTGTAAACCCCCCCCCCGCCCCCGGTACCAAAACCTTGCCACACAAAGCCAATACATTCCACCCCTAACATGGGGCTCGAACACACGACCCTGGGATTAAGAGTCCCATGCTCTACCAACTGACCATCATTTGTTTTTCTTTGCTTTCGTGCATGACCTTTGCTTTCACTTTATTAAACTGTCCCTATCTTGACCCATGAGCCTTTTGTTATATTTTCTCCCCTGCTGTCCAGCTGAGGAGGGGCAGTGATAGAGCGTCTTTGGTGGGCACCTGGTGCCCAGCCAGGGTGAACCCACCACAATTTTTCAATATATGATTACTTTGAACTTCTGCTGTGCTGTTTTCCAGTTCAGAATGATTTTTTCATTCCTTGAGAAAAACAAAAATAAAAACTTTTGATGTAGTTCTGCCGCTTGGTGACTTGCAGATCAGCACTTTTCAAGATTCAGCCTTAAATCTCTCATTCATTGTTCCCCACACGACTGGTAAAAGTAGGAGCTAGAGTCCAATATACAAGTATCAAGAATAACCTTTTAGCTAAAATTGAATGTTGTTAGGTACTAGTAAACCGTGGAAAAAGTATCTTGCTGCTGTTTGATAAAGTGACTAATGATACCAAGTCCCTCACATCTGGAACTGTTGTCTTATCTAGTCATATTTGTCAATTTTCATCAAGTCACTAGATATTTTAATCCACCTATGGAGACAACAATCATATTCTGTGATGGAGCTGAGGTAACATTAAAAAATGAGATAAGCATTGGGCTCTTTTCTACACACAGTAACAGCCTACAATTTTGATTGAAATTAATACTGTCTTACAAAGAGATATTAATTCCTATCCTTAGACAGGACTAATGAAGTTTTAATACCCCAAATCAAGCTGTGAGTAGAAGTCAATTTATTCTTGCACCATTTGATATGACAAATGCATCACATGTTTGTTAGTTGTTTATTTTTCAAACAAATAGAGCGCATCCTTCCTTATTTCTCTAGATATGGAAGTAAAATTCAAACACATGAAGAAAGGGTGAAAAAATGTAGTGAAATTTTGGGCGAATGTTATTACAAGAGTCCTTTTGAAAGTAAGAAAATGGAACCTTCTTGCAAAAAAAGTCAAAGTACGATATTTTAGCCTCATTAATATGTTTCATTTTAACCTTCAAGTTGAAAATTGATCTATTTTTAACCATTTGATCTATGTAAAATAGTAGTATCATGGACGATGTTTCTGGTGAGCTCTATTCTTCCCTCCCTCTTCTAATGACTTGTCTGGATTTGCCTAATATAGTTTTGAAGCAGAGTTCCTTTCAGATGACAAACCTTTCAAGAGCGCCTTGTGTTTTTGGCAATGCCTTTTTGCTTTTAGCTCTCCCCGTATGTATGTTTTATCAGCTTCTCTTGTGCCAACAGTCTCAGCTGCTTTTGGGTACTTCCAGCCTCTGCTCTGTTCTGCAATGTTCACAAATATGCACTATTTGTGAGCTATGCTACTGCACTTCCCCAGCAGGCTCACTGAAACTGTACAAAATGCAGCCTTCACATTAGACTAGTAAAATAAATGGTATTTTTTTGATGTGGACATGGAACCTATATCCCAATGTGCTTAAATCCAGAAGCCACAACTCTGTTTAAAAGTGGAGAAAATCCACTTACTGAACTTTACTTGGCAATTATGATTGGAAACAAATTTTATTGTTCTCTAATGTGGAATTGTTTTTAACTGCAACTGATTATGACCCCAATCCCTGAGATCAATAGAAAGCCAGGAACCTGAAAAACAATAAAATTGAGAGATTGTTTGAAACATATCCACAATAACTTCCTTTTGCTTATGTCAAAGTATGAATTGAATTGCCTAGTAGTGTAACCAGGCACTATGGCTTTAGCACTGTTTACTTCCCAGGGTTTTCTGTGTTCAGCAACAGGTGCATCAGGAAACTTCCAATGAACTGAGTCTTACATTTTTTCTTTCCATCTTTCATATTCCTTTCAATTTTTTTCTTTCTGCTTTCTATGTTTTCTGAATTGTCATATGCTGCATTCACACTTTATCCTTACTCCCATGCAACTTCAGTGTTCTGAGCTCTCTTCCTATCACTGTGTAATTTCTAATATTCAGTGTCCCTTCAGCAGCTGTAAAATGTCAGATAAAAACTAAAGGAAGTTATCTATCATTGACATGATGATGTGCATTCCTGCTGAAATTGGAGGTGTAAGAGTAAGATGAGGTAACTGCCAGGGAAAGAATGCCCTACAAAGAAGTTAATCATCACATTTCACTCCAGCTTTTGTTTTCTGCAAGTTCTGTTCAACTGCAGCAAATCCAGCGGAGGCTTCCTTCGCTGCTTGCAGAAGATACTGATGAACTTCTGGGCATGGAGCTTTCAAATCTGGAACTTCTCTCCTTGATGACTTTCAGTGGAGCTCTGGAGGTGTGTTGCAACAAAAACTCTGCCACAGGAAGTGCATTGCAGCACTTGGCTGACCTGCAATTAAAACATTTGCACTTGCCATTTTTTGCTTGTTATGCCAGTACTCTGAAAGTAAGTGTGTTAATAGACAATGAATGGGAGGTAGCCTATATGGATAAAAATGCTATAGTTAGAAGATAACTAAAGAGTGGCTCTTTGCTATTTATGAATTGTCTTAGACATTTGGTCACAAGGGACAGTAAGACATTTATTTCTTAAACTTTGGAACTGTGTACTTTACATAAAATTATCCAGCATAACTACCATTACAGTCTCAGTGCTGCCTGAGAAACAGGTAGAAGTTAGGCTTTCAGAAACAGCAGAGACTTAAGTACCAAATCATGCAGGGAAAGAAGTCCTTGCCAAGCTGAAAACCTCTGAAAACAGAAGACTGAGATAGTTTATTGCTAGGATAAGAAAGAGTAAGTTTCAGAACAAAATCAGGTGTCTTAGGGGTCAGATATTATCAGGTTTCCTAACTGAGGAAAACACCGAAGTACATTCTGATTGAGCCATATCAAAATGCTGCCCTTATGCTTGCTGATTTGCATATGTAAATATGCTGAGTTACTGAAATCTGTGATACTAAGGAAGGTAGCACCTTGTATGGGTAGAAGGATAGAAGTCCTTCGTGATTGATCCTGAACACCTGCAGAAATCCTCATGAGGGTCTCTGTTAGATCTGCTGAAGTACATTTGCTTCTGAGCTTTAAGCTAAAATCTAGTAGAAGAAAACTCAGAATGGAGGTGATGTGCGCAAAATGGCAATGGTGAGAATAATAACGACTGCCAGATATTCCTGCAGTCTGAGCAAAATACTTGCTATTTCACTGTTTTATTAAGATGGAATGCTTGATAATGTTATTTTAATTTTTATAAAGACTTAGTCATTGTTGACACAAAAACCTTGCTCTGTTGAAGGAAAACCATGATATCTCATCAGAGCTGTGCTATACCTATACATGCTTTTGTGCCTTTTGATGGTGTTATGAGCCGTGGTGTTGTAGGGACATCTATATTCTTCTGTTTTAGTGAGCATTTTTATTTTGTTTGTATGCTTGTCTGCATTCTAATTTTGTTCATTTGGGTGAATAGGGTGTATGAGGGTTTAGAAGTGGCATACACATATAAATATTGCAGCTATTACCAGATCTTTTTGCTGCTGCTTAATCATTACTAATTATCTGCTTTTGTTCTTAGTGGGTGAGTTGGCTCACCTGAATAGTTAGTTGCACTGACAGTACAGATTGCTATTTTAATGGGCTCCATATTGTCTTCTTAGTAGACTGCAAAAGGATTGCTATAGGGATTTGTAACATCTTGAACACAACTAATTGTGCACAGGTATCTATTTGCTAAGAGCTTATTTTCTGGAATACTGATAAATAATGACTGATACCTTGGAGGAAGTGACCTACTATAAAAACCACAAACCTAGTAACAGATTAATAGTATTATCTGGTGGGGAGTTGAAGCAGTCTAAACAAGTGAAAAGAGGCCTTGTTAAATGTGGTCATTATTTCTAAATTAACATAATGCAGTTTGAAAGTAACAGAGAATATAACAAAAGAATCTGATTTATCCTGGTCTTTCACTTCCCTCTATCTGTAAGTTGCTAAAAATAATTTTTCAGAAATCTGCATGTAAATCTTCTTGTTAATTTTCAGTCAAAACAAAGGCACTCAGTTTTGAAGGTCTATTTGGCAAATTAGTACCAAAAAGCATATATACCTTGTTCAAAGAGGGCATATGAGTGAATGTTTTGCAGGGATAATTCCTTTCCAGGAAGTAATGAATGTAATCTTTTGCTACAGACCCATCTAGATAAATAAGTATTAGAAAAAGATGATAAAACACTTGCTTTAATACATATGGAATTCATATGTAACTGGAAAAAAGTATTATATTCAATACCCTACACTTAAGGAGAAATTTCCATTTTGGGATTTCACAGCAGCCTGCATATGTTAGTATTGTATTGTTGATAATCCATAGGTGTGACAGAATTGTGGTTTTCCTAGTTTATATACCAGGAAACTCAAACACAGTGAGGACTTTTTTTTTTTTTTTTTTTTTTTCTCCAAGGGCAGACAAGGACTGCTTGCAAAGACAGTCTTCTGACTTCCAAGACTGAGCTTTGTCTCATTTCCCATGAAATAAATCTTCATCCATTTCTGCTTTAAGGTAATATTCTTCATGTTGTTTGTGTAGGGAATAAGATTATCCTTCCATTGTGAGGAAGGCTCATCTGCACTGTATTTTGAGCATGGACACATGTTTGGACCACAGTTTGTGAGCATCTGCTCAAACTGGGAGCACAATAGCCCTTAGGGAGAGATCATCCATACCACCTTTTTGCATTAAATATGGGACACATATATTAGGCTTGATCTGTCTGCCTCCGTATTTGTGGCACTGTCATACTGCTGATCTTGGACAAATAAATCTGATGTAGTCTTCCTCTTAGAAGGTTCTCAAAGTCAGAACTGGAAAAACATGCCGTTTATATTTTAGCAGGGCAATTTGTGGGACTACAGTACAGGTCCTGTAATTTTGTTAGTGTGAATATATAGAGTTAGGTTATAAAGTTAGGCTTTAGACTCCTGTTCATTCGGCACTCTTGCAGGGAAGCACAGCTATATGAGTTAGATTTTTCGGAAGGAGCATGAGGACATGTATTTCTCATCAAATTTAAGGGTTTTGAGGAATTCAGCACCAGTTCTGTTGAGTTTATTTCAGACAGCCTTTCTTCTTACCCCGTGTTTTTTGCCAGGTTTCAGTTACATGAGATATTACAATTGAATCACTTTGCTATAGACTAGGTGGATTTGAACATAGTTGTTCTTATAAAGTCAATGGGGCTCTGAAACTCTTTTTCTTACCTTGTCTGAAACAGACTGTATTTGGTAACTGCCAGCATGCCAAAGCCATCAGTTTGATAAGCTTTTTGGAGAGAATTAGAGACACATCTCCACAACAGTGGTGAGTGAAGAGGAGCTTTCTGGGTGAATTATTGTTCCTCCATGAATGGTTACTTTGCATTCCCTGTGGAGGCATTACTATAGTATAAATGCAAATGGCAGCTTGCCCAGAAAATTTGTAGGCTTTTTTTTCACTATTTAAATCTAAGTAAGTGGACAAATGGAGTAAAACTCTACTGAGAGTACAGCAGTGTCGTACTGTACCCTGTGAGTTTGGTTTTGTTTTCTTTTTTCTTTTGGTTATTAACTCAAGTGGTTTTTCTCATGTATCGGTGTCCATTTGACAAGGGAGAATGAATAAAAATGATGCTAATACTGTCCTGCTGGAAACTAAATAGACTTCAGATAAACCAAACTACCAACCCAAAACCTCACTCTGGTACCTATTAGAGGGTATTTCCTGGTCTGTGTTTGCACCTCACAGTTCAGCGTGTTGCTGTGCTGTTAGCAGGACTACCTCCTTCGGGATGTTGTTGGGCGAGCTTGTTTCACTAGCACTTCTTCATGTTGTTGGTATGGGAATAGGGAACTGACTGTGCACTTACTTCTCTGTTCAATAACCCCTTAACCCAAGGCAACTTCAGCTGCAATTTATTGCCTTAGTTTAACCTCCGATATTCAGCAAGGGAAGTAATATGGCTTCACTTACTGTTCAGTGTCTCCAGTGAAACTAGTTACTTGAAATAGAGGAAAAAAACAGCTTTTTTGTTCTTGGTATATTTATTTTTAGGCAAGATTGTTATTATTCTATAAAGACAAAGTCAGAAAATGTGCTTCTGCTGCTACAAAATCAACTTGTATTGCATTTCTCCAAAATCAGCCCATAAGGAGATGTTGATGACATTGTTTTCCTTGAAATTGACTGTCCCCTAATCAGAACAGGTTAGTCTACATTTTTTTAAATACTACTCAAAAATAAATAAATAGTAAAGCAAACACATTTATAACAGTTTATCTTTAATATGCCAACCATCTTTCAGTGGAATTTTAAAAATGTTAGAAAATTTTCCCCCATTAACAATGGACCTGGTTTTCTGTCAGACTAAGTACATGAATAATTAACATCCCCCTCTGCGTTTTTCTGTTGTAATTCCCTCTTTGAGAACAAAGCAGTGTACTTGAATGTTTGTTACTATTTACGTGTATAGCAGCCAGTGCTTTTTATCAATGGTGTATGTATGTTTTCCTATATTATCATGGTTGTATTATCAAGGGCTAACAAGACAGTTTTAGAAACAGAGTACCAATCTATTTTCATCTTGTATGGTCTCTCATCTGTTTCAGATCAGCTACCCATACTATACCATAAAAGGTAGCAGTCTTTGTCAAAGGCTAGAAAGGATTTTAGGTGGAACTTTTTCATGGGATGTCAATAGGTGGAGCTAGAAAACAGGAACAAACATTAAGTTTGCAAAATCAAATGGGTTTTTTTTAGAGATGGTGGCCTTGGAATCCTAGGAAACAGGCTTCATACACAGTCTTCAAGAAGTTTCTTTCTAAAACTGGTGTGGCTGAATTCACATTTAGTCCTGTAGTATTAATGAATCCTAGTATATTTTGCAGATTCTGGGCAGATAGGTGTGTTAATCCTCAAACTCAGACTAAGATCAAACAGCCAGACTATTCAGGTTACCAATGTCAAAATTGGAAGACCAATGATATTCATGGATCAACCTAAAAGGTTTTTACAATGGGAGTTAGCATTGAACTGTATGACCTCAAGGCTTCTTTGAAAACCCCAGCCTTAATCAGCAGGTGTGGAAAGAACTGCAATTCATTGGTACTTGCTATTTTGCCTGAACTTGCTCTTCTGTTTGTGGGCATTATTGTTCATTCCTTGTGTAATTACTTGTTGTTTTACCACAGTGAACTGACCTTAGTTCATCAACTGATGTTTGTTTCTCTTTTTTCTTCTTTTTCTTCAACCTCCCTAATGTACTGTCCAACTCTTTGCTGCAGTTGGACTCAAAGTAAATGGGATCTTTGGAAAAGAGCATGCTTGCTTTCCTACAGTCTAAGCAGCACCTCCATTCAATTCTTAAGTCCTTTTTTAAGGTGACAGTTCTTTGTGGCACATTTCTTATCTGCGTATTCTGTTACTTAGCTGCCAAAGGATTTACATCATTTAAAGGGAAACAATACAAATCTCAAAGCTTCTTTGAGACTATTGTGACTTATTAATTATATTCAGTAACTGTATTCCAATTCTAAAGGCAGTTCTCCTACTTGTCAGTAATTCACCACTTTTCATTAAATAATAGTTTTGGTTATCTTATTATCCCCCTGAAAACTGTTTAGTCATAAAATATTCATAATTATAACCTTGATGCTACAATTAAAGTCATGTTAATGCTTTTATTAATAAAACCTTCAATTGCAAGTAGGTAAAGTTTATATTTAGCTAGAATTTGTCATAATGAGATATAGACACAAAGACTGTTTTGCACAATTAAAAATATTTTATATTAAAAAATAGTGCCAAGCCTTTTTCATGATTTAACTTTATTCTATAACCATGACAGTGAGATGTTGAGGAGCAAACAGTAGAATTGAATAGTTTTTCTCATGAAAAGTATGGTATTTCCCTTGGGACAAAAACCCTTCAATTTTGGAGGCTTAATCTTGGAATTCATTTTCACTTTTGGAAAGTCTTTCTGTTTTGACCCTGTGACTGGCAAGTTTCATGCACTTCTGGGCTCCAAAGTCCATGGATAATTACTTCATAAAATGCCAGTGTCAGCATCTGCAGACATTTTTTTTGTGTTGGATTATACCAACACACAGTTTTACAGTTCTGTAATGTGTCAGTACTGTGGTCATGACTTCCTATTATTCATAACCCTTCAAGACTGGGATACCACAATTCCTATGATTGAGCTGTACAAAGTCATGATACAGTATGTGGGCAGGAAGATTCTTTCTCGTCAAGTTATTTTTTTTCTTTGCTCATTAAAATTCTGTATGTGTTTTCCTTTGAAGTACTTCTGAATTGTTTCTTTTATTTCATACCAATCTATGGTATTAGATAGAATAATGGCTTGACAGAGTTTAGTGCCATATATTTCATGACTTACTTCTGATAACCCTTATCAAGGCGATAAGTTGCTTTTCGTTTTCTATTTGTCAGTGGCTACTTTGTCAATTGTCCAAAATGTTTGCGTATAGGAAGACTAATCCTGTACTGCCTGCTCAAACAGCTCCTTCTATACGTTAACAGAGCTGCAAAATCTTATATACCAAGTTAAATTAAATCTTGACGAAGCTGTAGGTTTACTTGATGTCTTATGTTGAAACAAACCTGAATATAATGAAATAGCTGACTTCATGCAGATCCCTAGGCATGTACATGGGCATGCAGATGCCTGGACATGTGCATGGACCCTTTCTTAGGCTACTAGTACAGACAGAGTATCACCTATAAGGTCAATTCAGAAGAAGTTAAATTGCCCTCAAGTGCCATGAACAACTAAACACATAAGCCAGACTCACTTATGTGATGTTCTCCAAAAAATACATTAGGAAACAGAACTTTCACTTTTGATTCCAGTAAATGGAGTCCACAACTGCTTCTTTCCCTCACTAGTGTTTCAGGCTGTTACTGTTGTACGTGTGCCCTGATTTCAAAAATGCATGGTTGAGAAGGTATAGAGGCCATGCTTCCTCCAGTACACTAATGTCACATTTGACTGGGATATGATATTTGCGCTCTGCTGCATGAGTTCCCACCCATGTCACTTAGCAAGTAACTCTGGAACTGCTGCCCAGTAAGATGGACCCGCTAGTAGAAGGTGATCGACAGCTGAGGGGAGGAGTTCCTCTATCATCACCAAATCTGCTTCACATTGAGAACTGCAAGAGCCACTTGACATTGTACAATACCTAAAAGCTTATGCAGAAATAACTGTTATCTGTAATGATAAATAAAATATGGGCATTTCAGTAGCTTATTTACTACGGAAAAAAAAAGAACCCAAGCACTAAGCCATATTCCTTTTAAAAAGCTGTCTTGAAAGTTTATTGGACTTGATTTGTCCCGGTGTTGTCCATACTTTTGCTTTCATCAAAGGAACCAGGTTGCTGAACTACTACAGCCTTTCTGTTTCAGGCATTTATTAGCGTGCACTTATTCTGGTGTTTTCCAGTTATGTAACACTGAACCTGCAATATTAAACCAACAGACCCAGATTTTAAATGACATACTTATTGCATTTCTCTCATGGAAGACTGCTTTCTGACCATATAGTGGCTACTGCAGTGAATCTGTGAAATGATCATTCTTGTGAAACATTCTGGAGGGTACTCACATTTGATGTGAGCAGTAGGAGCCTGGCTGATAGCTAGCAATTAATTAGTGAAACACCATATGTTAGCAGAAACACAGCAGATGTGTGTGTGTGTGTGTGTACATGGCAGAACAGAGTAGAAAATTCTCTACAGTTGCAATTCAAGCAAGAAAAAAGGCTAATCTAAGCCAGGATCCAAAAATAGCAACTTTGATTTGTTTTGAAGTAGCTTGCTGAATGCTTAAAAATGTTTCTATTTTTCCTGTGGTTATTGTTGGGTTAATTTCTATTTGTGTGTCTTCTACTGTTATTTTCTTACACAATAACTGAGATCTCTTTCTTAATTTCCACTGAAAGCTCACATGCCAAAGCCTGTTGTGCCATACAGCAATTTTTCGAGGTGTGTCTGTCACTTAAGAAAGCAAAATTGGCTTTGTAACCGAAGCACTAAAGAACCAAAATAGTGCTTATTCTTTACATACTACTCTTAGAGTGTTGCTAAACCATTCCTTCAAATGAGATTGTATTTTTCATGTTATAATAAATGTTTGTTAGTATCTTCCTTTAAACTTGATGTACTTGATTCTCAAACTACTGGTTATTATTAGTATTTCATATCAGCTCAAATACTGCCAAATCCTACTCCACAAGATACTGAGGAGTCACCTCATGGCAAGGCAGATCTGACACCAAGATCAAGTTTAAATAATAAAAGGCAATATCACTATCATCCATTTTAGACACAGTCTGCATGAAGTGAGTTTTAAGAGATCCTATAGAAAATCTGTAGGCAAAAAGAGAATTACATGTGGATGGATAATTACAACTTGTGCATGGAGCTAATTGGTAGCCTTCCAACAAACCTTCATTTTATTTTTTTTAAAAGTCAGTATTTTAGCTCCCCCAAATTTTGCTCATGGAAAATTTTAGTGTGTTTCAGGGTGAGGTGCAGCCACATGGAAGATGGAGTTCCCCCAAATCTTGCAATTTAGGTGAAAAGCAGGCAACTGGAAATCACAAGGGCAGGTTTGAAACAGGGTGAAGAACACCACCAAAGAAAGGAGATGGCTCATCTAAAGCACATGAGTAATAGAACAGAACCTAGTGTTCCTGAAATCTTATTCAATAGACTTTTGATAGCCTAGGTGTCTTTATACCAGTAGATTTTTATGAATTTAAATAAGCAAACAGAACAATATCTTGGAATTATGTAATTAGTACTGCATTTTCAAAAATTGATTTTGGCAATATTATGCCTGTACATACATCCCTGGTGCTATCCTGTTACCTTACTTTTCTGCAATAAATCACTTCTCCCTTGTCTCTAACCTATCCTTTCCTTTTTCTTCTGTATCTGCCAGCTATCTACCTGTACACCCTCAGTTTCTTTTCTTGTTAGGTTGAAAAAACTTCTTGCATAATTAGCAAGATTTAAGACTGATAAACAGATGATTGATCTGGCATATAGACAATTTAAACGAACATTATTCAGTTGTTGCCTTCTTAAAAACAAGACTCATACAGCCAACAACAGTTTCTTTTTCTTATTTCAAGTTACTTTCTGGCAAGGTCTTAGAACCTAACTCTGATTTTTTTGGCTTTTCTTCAAGGTCATGCAGTGTCTCTGTCTATTCTGTCCTTTCTCTGGTTTATAAAGGAGCCTTTTTTTGTCTGATTTATCAGTGGTTTGCTTCACCACTGATGAAATGCCGTCAAGGATTACCTACTCCCTAGTATAGCAATGCTGTGGGCTTTCACTGGATATGAAGCATTAGTGTTTGCTTAGCAAGTCTGAGCCATAGAAAGTGAGAGATCGGAACATAATCGGTAGTTCCCCAGAATCCTGCTAGAAAGCCAGAATTGGAATTTTGCAATACACCAGTGTAAAAAGACTGAGGATGATATGTATGGAAGGATTAATTTTTATTAATATGTAGTGCTTATATGGTTAAAGTGCCTTAAGAATTAGGTGTGGGACATGTAATGCAAAATCATCACAAAGAATAGAGAGGTGCCATCAGTTTTGCCACCTCATGAATAAAAATTCGAGTAAAGGAGATGTGTGGTGTGGGGAGCCTTTAACACAAAGAATCTCAATAACAGAAGGCTAGTATGTGAGTGTTTGCCGTGTCATGTACGATGCCTGTTGATTCAGTAAACTAAATATGTGGTGCAATACAAGGCAAATACCAGTAGAGGTCATGGAAGCAGGAATAAAAGCATGAAAAACACTGGGAGACTTACAGAAAAGTTATCTGTGAGGGGTGAAAAATAAGGGCTGAAAAGCAAATCAAACAGTCAAAGAAAGTGCAGAGTACCAAATAAAATTCAGTAGCTCACAAGCCTGTATAATATATTGCACTATTTGCGAACTTAATGAGAGTGTCACCATTTCAGAAACAATCAAACCGATAAATACAAGTTAGAGTTTTAAGGTGCATCAAACTGCAGTACAAAATTAACTGCTAATAAGATGTAACTAAATCATATACTGGATTAAAGAAAATTCAGGAAGACATTACAAAAATTAAAATCAAAAGCAAAGTGCCATTCATCCCAGCAAGAAATGACAGATTTTTAATAAAGACCAAATTTGTATTCAAGGAAAAAAAAAATGGTGCAGGTAAATTATATTTGCTTATTCAAGCTTCTCTTTGTAAAATTTCAACATTTATGTATGTAAAATTTTCATGATAGTCTACACTAAAACTGTTTTTATTTGTTTATTAAATCATGAAAGTGATTTCTATTGGAGACTGGGAAGGTTAAGCTTAATTAGAAGCTATTACATTCCATTTAATTATCAGGAGAAACTTTCAGTAGTCTGATTTATGTAAAATATATCAGACTGCATGCACAGTGCCATTATTTTTATAGGGCAAATAAAGACATATTAACAAGAAAAAATTTCAAGTCTATTTGTTAATGTAAATAATTTGACAATGTTTTTGCAAAAATTGTTTTTGTTTGCTAAAGTAATAAAGCTCTAACCAGGAAATGACAATCAAAGAGGAAGAAGGAAAAGCTTACTAGTACATAGATTTGTGGCCTCTATTCCCCTACATTAACAAAAGCTATAAATCACTTGAATGTAAAAGTGGAGTAATTTTAAATACCAAAGGCAATACAGAGCAATTCTCCTAATGCCTTTTATGTTTTAAATGGTACTACAATGATTTCTTTAGAATGAAGTCTAGCTCCATTAGAGACAAATCTTTAGTTTTTAATGAATCTGCTATTGATCAACCTGAAAGGATTGAGCCAAACATTTAAACAATTATCTCTGTTTGCAGGTCCACTTTTTTGTATGCTTCTAGTTTGGGTACCACCATTTTTTGTCATCTTTACAGATGTGCAACTTTTATTACTGTAGATTAATGTATCCTCCAAAAATTAAAAGTTTGAGGCTTTGGCATAGTTTAGGCAGTGTTTATTTTAAGTTGCTGAAAAAAATAATCTATTTTTTTTTTTAAGAAAGTTTAATTTTAATCTTTTTAAAAGTAAAAAAAAATATTTTAATTGATGGCATTGAGGTTGTAAATAGGAGATCTGAGTCATTAGAAGATCTTTAATTGATTATACTGTGGTAAATTAGACTTGCTTAATTGCTCTGACACTGGACGGGAAGAGAGGAGCTAGCAGTTCTTTTCCTTAGTCTTTTTTCAGTTCAACTGGTCAGCCATAAATGAAAGTATGCTTGGACTGTAAAATGAGCTATGAAAATATGATCTCTTGATAGCTATTAAAAATTCTTCCTCTGGAATCTGTGGTGTCATGATAAACATGGCAGGAGCAGAATCAATTATAACACCTTTCAGAAAAATGACAGATTTCAGAGATAAATATGAATATTTGGAGGATGGGGTAACTTTAAGTTAGAAAACTTAATTTCTGGTACTTCCTTTTCACATCAGTGTAGGCAAGATTGGGGTGATAGCAGCTGTCACCAAGCTTACATACTGTAAGTGGGAATATGATCTGATGAAAATGAGTATGTTCAGTGACTTTTTATGACTTCTGCTTGGGGAGTCTTTGATCCTAAATTGTAATTGCAATTAATTCCTTATAGATCTATAAATTTGTAATTATTGCTTTTTTTGAAAAAATTATTCAGCACATTTATAATAAGAGTTTCAAGGTGGTATGTATCACAATTAGCATAAAAAATAATTCTGGGAAAAATCAACTATACGACTAGAGAAATAACATATAAGATGTGCACTGATAATATCCAAAATTAAACTTTAGGTATTATCCTAATCGAAAGTGAAGCTTGTCAGCTATTTTACAGGCAAAGAAGTTGTCCATTAAAAGAGTGATAAATTTAGCAGTGGTTCATAGGAGTAAATCACTTACAGTGAGGGCAGCACTGAGAGTCTTTAGCAGCTTTTTCAGCTGCTCATGATCTAGGATTCTTTTTGCTTTTGCTTCTGAAGCAAGTAATGACTATATACTTTATACCATATATATCCATATTATCCATATTGGAGACATTGTGAAGCAACCAGCTAATTCTACTGAGTATGAGAGAAGAGGTCTTAAAGAATGTTTTTGTTTTGTTTCGGGTTTTTTTTTGTAAATACCTTTGCTAGATAAAACAAAGAAGCATGAGAAATACTGACTGATAAACCTTGACATGAACAGTGATCAAACCTGCCACAACTGGGATTTTCACAATGTGTGGACTCTGATGTGTAATCAAGAGTGCACTCCCACTACAGCATTTCAACAATTCAGTTTTGAAAAAACAGTTAGTCAGAAGATACAAATTACTGAAAACCAGAAATTTTTCTGCCAGTGCGTAAGCAGTTAATACTGTTTGATAGCAGTGACACATTCTCGCCTTAGCATGTGATTCTTACGGCACTATTAGCATATACCTTTTAGCTTTACCTATTTCAAGAACATGTAATAAGAAGTTTAGGCCACTGTAACTTTGTCTTTGACATTTATTTATTTTTCTGGATTGTGTATTTCATTGCATTTACAAGTAACTGTACATTCTCTTCCACTTTGTGTTCCTGTCATCAAGATATCTGCCCTGTCACTGTGCTCCAGCAGTAACTCATTACACTGCTATGGCTTCCACATTTTAGATTTCTACTACCTGAATAATATTTAGGCAATTGCCCCTCTGATGCCTGCATGTCTTCACTGGAATAATGTGTGTGCCCCAACAAGCAATATATGAGCAACAAGGGAAGTTTTCAGTTTTGAACACGAGAAATACCATGGAGGCAGTCAGGCATAAAGTGGGAGGCTAAACATCACCAGTGAGATGGCACTGTTTTTTGGCACCTCTCTACCTCTCAGGTAGGAAACTTGCAGGGAACCTCAGAGACGTCACAGCCAAATGCTAAGCTAATTTATCTGAAATAAGCTGGGAGGTGTAGAGGTTTGGGGAGATGCCTAGAACTAAAGATTCTATTCAACAAATCTCTTTAAAAAGTTTTGATCCAAAATGCATTTCATGAACTAAGATATGTGGGTGAAAAAAGAAAAAATTATTGCCAGAGGCATGCTGCAGAACCTACTGAGACTTTCCAAAGCTAGGAGATTTGCATCACCTTTTGTAAAATTTTGTGGATGTAAATTTGATCTGACAAACCATTTATTAAAATTTGGAATGCCATGTCTCTCATACAGAATAGCTGGAGTAAAATTAAGATGCACCTTTTAGTAGGTAACACTTATTAATTCAAGGGGGACCTGTAAGTAGAAGCAGAAAGAAAATGGCATGGTGGGGGGGAGAAGTTGCATCCGTACGAAATACAGACCAAATTTTACAAAGTGTCGATTTTAATTTTCTCTAAAGAGTTTCTGAGAGCAATGTTTATCATGGAAGGTAGAATAATTTTTTTTTTTTTGCTTTCAAGCAGTTGAAAGGATATTTTTTCATGGTTTGATTGGGGGTTTTTGGGTGGTGGTGGTTAGAAAATTCCTTATCAGTTAGTACTGCTTTGCACAAAGTATGTGGGCCCTCTTGCCTGCATACTGCCCCACATTCAGGAATGATACTACTCATTATCTTATGAGATGTATTCAGCCAACTTTTTGTATTAAGGTGGGGAAATGAGGGAAAATAGATTTATTTTGCAGAAAGAATAGTTAGCTGGGAATTTTCCCTCTATTTCTGGTGCAATGTTTTAAAATTAATATTTTAGTGCTGATTTTCCACTAGTGTAAATGTAGTTGAGTGGTCTTCCACAGATCTACGCTGTTTTGTCATAGCTGAGTGTCTGGCATGTAGTATGCATATACTAATTTTATAGATTTATGCTCTTCAGTGGACAGTTTCTTAATTTCTTTCCATATGTCCATTATTTCTATGTGAAAAAAAAATCACAGGCTTCTACTTTGTACATAATATGAGGTACATAATGATTTTTAAATTCTACTTCCAATTAAAAAAAAAACCCTTCAGAAGCCCTTCACTGAAGAGTTCTTTGTGGTACAATAGCTACTGCATGAGGAGTTCTGCATTAAAGTTGACATGATTATTGCTGAGTTTTGTCTCTTCTGCAGTGTTGAATACACTGTTCTCCATCTCTTTAATTTTTCTGGTTAAAATCTTGCCCCCCAGTTGCTCATATATATTGTGTACTGCACTGGATAATGTTTTGTCACCCTTTTTGTTTGGTTTTCCTTTGGTTTTCCTTCATCAAACTGTTAAAAAATGAAACAAAACAAAACCCCAAACAAAAAAACCTAATCCCTTTATTTCTCACAAAATGTATTTCCAACCTGCTCAGATAAATTCTAATCAGTTATCTGTTTAAAAAAAGATTCACAATACACTATACCACTGAAATATGTGAGTTTTAGTATTAATATCAGTGTTCACAGAATCAGAAATAAAATGATGCTAACAGTATGCTTGCCTGAGATCCCAGAGGCTAAACAAAATGAGAATGAATACCGTTGCACTACCTGTAAAAGTAGTTCATACTGCAAGGTACTATACCTGATTTGAAAGGATTTATATCACCTAGATATCAACTGGGTAACAAATCAAATAAACCCAAACTAGAAATGCTTTGTACTAAACTTACTACTTGTACTGAACTCTTAGTACTCATACTGAGAAACCGATACTTGTGCTGCAAAGCACTTTAAAATGTGAAACACAAATATTTCAGTAAGGGGGAATTGACTACAAATAATAATAAAAAAATTACCAACACTGATGTAAATTATTTAGACCTTCGGTAGTTGTGTTTACGCAGCAGAGGACAGGGTACTGCAAGTGATTGCAACAAATCTAAGATAACCAAGAAACACTGGAGAAAATTTTGTCTTTGTTAGGCAAAAGCTGTATTGTGTTAGCAACCAGAGCAGTTGGTAAGTTAGATGTTACTGTAGAAATGAGCTGTAGGAAGGAAAAAGTTTGGAGTACTTAGTGGGTTAAATTTAAACCATAAAAGCAAGTACGATAAGTTAAAGCAAAAGAAAAAAAAATCCACATAAAAATGGGATGTGTAGCTTCATGAGGACGTTCTTGGAGTTAAAAACCTCCACCTAAACGATATTCACATTCAGTTAATGTTTTTAAGGAGGGCAAATAAATAGGAATGACAGAAGTACAGAATGAGTCGGTGCTAGCCAACGGGAAAAATGGATGGTCCACCCTTGAGGGGAGTGAAATTGGTCATGACTCAGGTCTGAAATGCTGAGCTTCTATTTAAACTCGGATTTTAATAGGGAAAACAATGACAAGAAGTTGAGCATTTAGGCCACAGTGTGAAACTTATTGGCCTTGTTGAAATCACTCTTATTAATTTGAATGCATGCGGAATTAACCTCATGGTAAAGAAACATAAGGACCTAAAAAAAGAAGCAAGTGTAAAAGAAAGGTAGCCTGATGGCCTGGTCATATGCATATGAACAAGACAGGACCTAGTTTATCAACTCACCGTACCTGTTTCTCACCTATTGATCATTTAGATCCTTAGTTACCAGATATAATGAAGTAAATAGGACACTGTGCTTGACAAATGAATATTGATGAGGAAATGACTCATGGTTTTTAACAATTTATAATAAGGAGCATAGAGGAGGGTGCCTGAATTCATAAAGGTGTTATGCAACTCTATGTCATGGAGTACTTCCTGATGGTAATGCTCTTAGACATAGAGGAACACCACCACCTGCTCTTGAGAAAAGTACCCTGCTTCTAGTGGCTCTCTTACTGTATTTTGACTACAGTCTAAACTCTTTAAAATTTACTTGTTTTCCAGTTGACTGTTTTGCAGCTTTGCACAACTTCTGCTAGGAAATAGAAGAATTAAAGATGATACCTGAATTTAGAAACAAAGATTCTTTTCTCCTCATTGCTTCAAGTGTAAGTTGTGTAGGACTCCTTTCTCCAACCCAAAAATATTAAGTGGAGAACAAGCTCTCCATGTCAAAACCTTACCCTCTTTACAGAGAAACACCTAACTCCCTTTCAGATGCAAATGCTGTAACCAATGAAAGGCAGTTAATTTTCTTGTAGTTATTTATCACAGAATATGTCTATTAACCATCAGGGAATGAGGAACAGTGAGAAACTTGTTATGAAATAAAAGTAGCAGCTGTGTAGGTTTTGGGGTTTGGGTTCCCCCCCCCCCCCCTTTTTTTTTTTTTTTTTTCCCTAAAGGATAATATTCTGAGTGAAATGGAGACTGGCTGCACTTCTGAAATAGTTCCCTAGATTTCCTGGCTTATTAGATATATGTAACCAGAGGGTTCAAGAATCTAAAAGAAGGAAAAAAAAATAAAGCATTACTTTTCAATGGGAATTTGTGGGTAGGGAAGAACTGCCTTTATTTCTAGGCTAGGGTGCAGGGAGATGGGAGTGGCTTAAAGCTATGAGGTATTTTGCTGTAGAGCTAGAACACAAATCCAGGTTAGCACTTTCAGCACATGCCTAAATCCATTGTCATTCCACTTCTATTAATCTGTTGCCACAGCCTTACCCATCACCATTTTGTTGCTTACATGGAAAAGCACATTAAAATATATTACCAACTACATTTCTCATATTATTTCCCCCTAATATTTTTTTTAGACTTGGCAGATCTCTTGCATCACATGTTGTCTGTATCTTGTCTGGGGTTTGGCAGAATTGGTTGTCTGTAAAATAAGTCACTAGAAATTTTTTCTTCTCTATTGCTTCTTCCATCTGAGAGAATCTTCTGCATGCTCTACCAATTCATATTGGATGCTGAGCGGCATTAATGTTTAGTTGATTGTACCAGTCGTACTCATTTGGGGATTTTCAGTTACTCCATTAGAAATCTTAGCTCTATTGCCTGTTTAATTTAGATTATAAAGTCCATTGAGAAGAAATTACACATCTTCTGCATATTCCATGTCATTATCTGTAAGACTGTTCATCAACAAATAAAACTAAAAGTATGCTTACTACTAATAATGGTGTGTTGCTGTTGTTTGCAGTAACCTGATACAGCTATTTTTTTCTAACTGATCCTCTTTTTTTCCCTTCCCAGAAAACTGAATTTAAACTGATACTGCTAATCAAGCTATAGTTTAACAAAAGTTACTTCTTTCACTAACTTTAACTAGCAAAAAGGAAGGGAAAATGCCATTATTTCTTCTCAAATCAGAATATAGCATCAAGTCTATTTACCTTAATCCATGACTATGAACATCTTATTCCTGTTATTGACCAGTAACTCACATTTATAGGGAAAACCCCTGCAAGTAAGCGCTCATCCATGAAGCAGGCTATTCCCTACCTGTCTTACAGTCAGACAGAACTTGAAGAAAGGCTGCCTCAACTTGGCCACCTGTCAAACCTCTTACTTTATTGACCATTGTGAGATAAATCTCCAAAGCATATTTAGTTTGCAAATGAAACTGGTATTGCATTTCTCTCTGTGGGCATTTTAAACCTATTGTTTTGTTCTGTGTGATAATGTTTTATATTGCTTATGACAATCATTAATGTTTTATGAAGTGCTGCATTTATTTCCTTAATGTTATTCCAAATCTTTTCTAAACAGCCCTGAGTCGGGCATGCCTGACTGCCTGGAATGCTGACAAATATCAGTGTTCATGGATGGTTAACTAGGCAATGAGCTATTCACCACCCCAGTGTGGAACATACTGTATTTTTGAAAGGCACAAGAACTAATGTATTTCTTTCTCATGTAATACAGAATGTAAATTAGATTTATAGCTGGCAATAGCAGAAATAGATTAATTGGCATAACCAATACAAGCTAAACTTTGCTTATGCTTTGGGCAGGGGCAGAGCATAGCACAATGGCTTGTTTTCCAACAGAAAACTCCTGTTCCACCTGTAAATGAGTTGGTCAGTTAAGGGTCACTCGTAATGCACCAGGATGTACCAGTGGTCTTGTTGTATGTATTATACCTGCACTACAGCACCTGTGACTCGGACTGGAAGTTGGGTAAACTGCTTCTTCACCAGTTATATAAAATCCTACTTTACTCGTGTAAAAGGATTTCCTTGCTTCTTCGTTGGTCTGTTTGTTTCTTTCTACAGTACAGCTCTAATTTGAATCTTCCTGGGCAATGATGGTGACTAATAGATATTTCAATAATATCTTTATTTCCTGAATTGACAGAAATATCTGAGATTAAAAATTACTAATGAAGTACATTATTTAAACCGAGAATATGCTCTCTGAGATGGATACAGTCATGAGAAGTTCACGTGTTTATTCTGGTGAACTTACTGCTTAAAAGCTGGAAATTCACCTAGGAAAATTTATCTCTGAAGATGTATTTAAAAAAAAAAAAAAAAAAAAAGGTAAAAGAAACCAAAACAAACTCTGGTGCATTGGTATAGTTAGCATATATTTAAGCTTTGAGATCTTGGTTCCTAACCAATCAGACAGTAGAGATCAGTGCAACTTATAGCAGTCTTGTCCTTGAGAGTAGCTCTTCCTACAGTAACCAGCATACGTGGCAAAAGGCAATGGCATGGTCAGGTCTCAGTGCAGATGCAGACTTACAGAAAGTAGTAATGTAGTAAAGCTATGGGTTTTGTCAGTGACACAGGCCACTGAGCTGACTTCAGGGTTATTGACTCAGGCTTAGTGTCTTGCAGAGCAGAAGCATGTGAGTGTGAGTACATAGCCCTTCACATACTAAATTTCCTGACCTCTCAAAATGTACAACTTTAAACTAGCTTGCAGCATGTAATTTTTAAAAAAGAAAGGTTTATTATTATTGTTATTATTTTTAGAAGCACTGTATTGACTTTGCCGCAGGCAGTAGGTAGAAGGATAATGGCACTGTGTCTCAAGAAAGGATTGTTAGCATTCAGTTAGAGTAAATGATTGCTGTTAGCATTCAGCTGGAATAAATGATTACTGCCAAGAGACAGCTATACTGCAAGCTCTTCAGCTGTTCTGTTTCACTGTTACTGCATATAGTTGGAAGAGCCTTCTAAAATCTTGCATTCAGTCTTCCAGAAGAGTTATTGGAATATCAGATTTCTAATCCTCTGGGGGGGTGAAAGGGAAAGAAAAAAATCTATGTTCTTGAATACTCAGAATAAAGAAAAAGCTATAGTAACTTCAGCAGCCTAAGAAACAATTAGCGCTCTAGATAGTTGCTTTATAATGAAATAATCACTTATATGTTGATTAGAGGAGAAAAAGATGAGAGTTTAAAGGAGAGGCATGTTTGCTTGTGACTTTTTAAATGTGATACCAAATGCAATCGGCCACCTCCAGACAGAATTCATTAATACCAAATTTTATTTAATGTTGGAACAGCAGGAATTTACTGAAAATAATTCAGGGGAAAAAAGAAGACCATTTAACTCCTTTCACTCCTTTAACTCACTTCCTTTGAAAGAAAATCTTTCTTTCAAAAGCAGTTATGAATTTAAGAAGAATGTAGGCTTCATAGTCATCCAAGGAAAAGGAGAAGAATGGTGGCCTAATTCTAACAAAAAATACAAAACAAGATAATGTTAAATTAAGTCATACTATCATGAGGCTAGAGAGTCACTTTGTTTTGTGTCATTTACCAGGAATGATGGCTTCTAAAGATTTCAATGAACACACAAAGTATAATCACATGGCCCTTTCAGCTTTAATCATGCAGGTGGAATGCACAGTCCTTTGCAAACTGAATTCTCTGACCTCTCAAAACGTACACCTTTAGCTCAGCTTCTAGCATAAGATTTTAAAAAAGAAAGGGTTAGACAAAGGCAGCGGCTATTGAGAGTGGCAGTCTGCCAGAGGGGATGATGGCTTTCCACCTCACTTAACCTATGTAGAATGAACCTGACTTTTCCAGCAGTATAACCTGCCCGAACAGCCAGTGTCCAGCTCCTGCCCGTGTCCCAGTGCTGCTGGTGGTGCAGGACAGAGCCAGACCCAGAGCTACTGCCCAGAGCCGGCAGGTGGCTTCTCCCAGCAGCTGCCATGTGGCATCAGGAGCAATGGGCACTGCTCCCTGATTCTCCTAGCAGCATCAGGAGGAGCAAGACACTGCTGAAAACTATTGATCCGTTTCTGCCAGCAGGATTTGAATAGTAAAGTCCACTGTATGACTTACATTTGTTTTCTATAGTTATGTTGCTGTCTACTTGTAACCATTTTGAATCTAGGTCCTGTTTCCTCAGCTATCTCTGTGCAGGCTGTGATCAAAAACCTCAGCTGTGTGGAGCCCTGGGAAGAACTGAAAGTAGACTTTTTGAAACATAAGTATACCTGAAAGAACATTTCAGGCTTGCAGGAGGCAAGATAGGAGAGAATAATGCAGGAATTCTTTAATAATTCAATATATAAAATCTCAGTATATGATTTGGTTTGACAAGAAGCTGTCAGATTTGAGGATTTACCATTACCTTTAAATGACATAATTATTCTTTTGAACTCTGCAAGAAAAATAACTGTTAATGGTGTACACAAAAATGCAACTGTCATACAGAGCTCCTTCAGTGTATGTGCTCATTTAAACTTTCTTACACAAGCAAATCGTACCTGTTACAGCTGTTGGTTTTACTGATATATTCCCCATATTAACTTTCTGGGTTTTGTCATAACAGTGGTTTTTCTATATTTTACCTTAAAATTCTTTTCCAAACAAAAAGGTGATTTTTAAAAATTATTATTTTATTTTAAAAAAACAAACCCCAACACAATGAATGTGCTTATAAAGGAGATGTGAAGTTATCCAGCTAAGTTCACACAAGTATTCTTACTTCAATATCCAGCACATAGCATTAGGAAGGTAGGGAAAGCTGCCTCCTTTCTGAAGCTCTACAAGTATGAGAACGCAGAAATCTTACCTATCATCTTGTGCCTGCTCAAAACCAGGTTCCAATATCTACAAGAAAAAGTAATGGTTCAAATGCCTTTGTGCATGTGCGAAATATGTTACATACTGATCAACTTTTTCAGGAAAGATGATTGCCAGTTATTCAGATTTAATTTTAGGCAACCAGAAAAAAAACCCAAAACTGTCTTATTTTCACCTAATAGTTACAAAGAACCCTAGTGCGATCTATGTTGGTGTGCTTTTCAATAGGTTTTGAGCTCAGCAATATATATACTGAATATGTCCTAAGTTTAGAGCAAGCTGTTGAGGAAGAGTTATAGTGTAGAAATAAATAAAAGGTTATGAGTGAACGATGCTTTGCTGAAACACTGCCTTGCAGGGTCAACTACAGGTAGAAATTTTTTTGTATCCGGAAGGCTAAACATAATGCTTCAGACATAGGCACTAAAACAATGTACACAAAGGCAAGGTCTTACCTAGAGTGAGGACTACAGATCCCGGTAGTTTTGTTAAACTGTTCAAATTAAAAAAACACAAGGCCAGATTTTTAACTCAATGGAATTACTCTGTCAGGAGATGTATTTGATTAAGGTTTGGATACCTGTGTTGCCTTTGAGAAGGGAGCCAGGCATACACACTGAATAGGGTATCTTTTTTTGAGGATTGTAACACAGTCTTTAGATTGCTCTAACAGGATGACTGGCACTTCTTCCAGTATTTATTCTGTTACCACTGCTATTACTGTTGCTGTGTTTACCCCCTGCTGGTTCCTGTCTCCTAAACTGGCAAATATAGCTCGGTGTCTATAAATAGCTGTTATTCATCGCAAAAATTCAGCTCCTGAAAGCAGTCATGTTCTAATGAGTGTTTAAGCAGCAATCTGAGACCACGTATCAGCACCTGCTAATCTGAGATTCATTCTACTTTGAAATTCACTGTCTTATTAATAGTATTTCAATTAATATGTGTCTGAAAACATCTTAGTCTTTTACAAAAAGAAAATTTAACGCCATGAAAATTCCTTTAAATAGGTACATTTAAATACTCACTGATCTATTACTCAGTGCAGAATGCACAATAAGATATTGCTAAGTAATTAATGGTATATTCTTGTCTTTGGAATCAAGAATAAAGGCCTTTCATAATTGTCCAGAATTCTTTCCTTGCTATAGTATTCCAGCATATTCTTTTAGCAAATGTCTATGCTCTGCATTTTTTACTTTAGAAATACTGTAGCTTGGATTGCAAAGTTAAATCACAGGCAGCTCAGTTTGTACTCCTGAGATGCACTGAAGCAGACATGAATCAGTATTGACTTCATTTCTCCACAGTCTCTTTGAAAAATACATAGTTTGATGTCTTGGGTAATTCTGAAGAGTCATAAGAATGGGCAACAGAGGAGGGATAGCTACTATTTCTAAGCCATAAGTTCCTTCCTATGAGGCAAACCTTCATTACATATTTGTGGCTCTCCTTTCACTCTAACCTTGACCTTTTCAACTGGCTATTTAATTCAGGATATTAACAGTCTCACTATGTTCACAGTTTATGACCTTTTTGTACAGTTTCTCACACAACGGCAAGAAAATTGACTTAAGGCCTTCTGAATACCTTCTCTTCTCTGTAGGAGCCTACAGTTTGTTTTTCAAGGAAGCACTCTGATAGTCTGTGACAATTCCCCTCAACTGGGCAAATTCAAAACTAGACCTTTCAACTCTGCCTGTGTTTGCTCCCAAACAAATTCAAATTTTCAGATGCAGATGGAGTGCTAGTGACTTAACTCTACAGCTGTAGCTTATTATCACTGGAGGCCCTTTGAAGAGCCAGCAATGCATTTAAAACTTTAGTAGCTTATGCAGGGGAGCGGGTTTGGGGTAAGGTTTTTTATTATTATTATTTCTTTTCTGAAAACCGACTCGATTTTCTCTTTTGAAGATGTCCAAAAGTTACAATCTTGACTTGCTTTTAGTGCCTGTTTGCAAATTTTTCCTAGCTGTTTTGTGATGCAATGACTACAAAATGGGCATTCACCGGCTTCCAACGTGTACTGCTTCAGGTGTACCTGTACCAGGTGTACTCATATCTGCCTGCCAATACTGAATATTTGAATAAGCTGAGAAAGCTGCCCAAAATTCCTTTTTACAAGACAGACTACTGTTTACAGCTTCCAGTATATCCACAGAATTAGTTTTCGTTTCAGGTAACCCTTAGGATGTGTTTAATTGCCTTTTTTTCCTGTCTTGAGTGGTAACAATTGTTGCCCATGGGGGTTTTTTTGGTTTTGCTTTTTCCTGGTAAAAATGTCAGAGAACCCACAGAAATCCGGGTGGGCGTGAAAAACTCACTGTTCATTCTTAATGCTTGGGGAAGTTATCTGCTGGAATCAAAGTGTCCGGGTGTGTGTGAGGACTGACCAAGGTGGTATTGGCATTAATGGATGCAGTGATTAAGTAATCAATCTTGCTTTTGATACAAATGCAGAAGTATGCTAAGAGTATACTTAGGATGATGAATAGCAGAGCATAACTCATGAACTAGCATATTTATTTCACCACTGTGAAAGGCTAGGTTTATAAAACTAACTATTTTCCCAGGCCCACAGTTTGCAATGGTTTCTTCACAATGTTTTGGTGTTTGGTTTGGGGTGGGTTTTTTTGGTTTTGGGTTTTTTTTTTAGGAGTACTATGAGTCACTTGCCAGTTTGCATTTGAACTGTTGCAAATATCTCATAGTTGTTAGATTTGAGGAAGACTATAGCAAATCCTCTCAATTTTTTGTTTTTATTTCCTGGTCTGTATCATTTATGGTAGCTTGTTACGTGTGGTAAAGTAAGTTGCTTGACATAAAGAGCAGCCCAGAAATGAATGAAGTTGACTTCATAAGTTAATAAATAGTATGTGGATGCCAACATCATGCCTGTGTGAAGCTGGGTTCCCAAATAAGAGATTGACCGTATTTTTTTATGTACATACGTTCTGTCATTTGATGGTAGATACATGTTTTTATCTGGAAGTTCTTGACAGAGAATAAGGTGAACTCTGCTTTGCATGTAAGTAGGAGTGCAGGGTGGAATGACTAATGACTCACCTAAATAGTCAAATACTGAAACACAACATTGATAGCAGCAAGTACATTTGAAAATATAAACTATGTATAGATGAGAAAAACACACCAGCAAGAACTGTACTGTCCTGTTATGAATAGCATAATCTGTGAGCAACAGTTATCTGCATTCTCCTGTGCACATTATGAAATAACTTTAATTTTAAGAAGTCTCACAGCTGGAAGTATGCAGCCATCTGTACATGCTTTATCAATATTTGGGCTACATATGGGTAGATGAGAAAAAAATGTATGCATCAAAATATTCTAAAGCATCTATCAGTTTTAAACAAATAGATTTTTTTAATTTAGTGTGAAATATGGTGGGCAGGAGGGCTTCAACATTTTTATAAAACATTTCCTCTTTAGTAATTATCTTGGGCACAAGTATACTACAAGAAATATTCCTTTAAGCAGACAAAAAACTGTAAGCACCAAAGGAAGATTTTTATAGTGACAAAGTTCAGTCCCATTACTGAGAAAATGAGAACTTGGCTCTGCAATCAAATCAAAATGTGCTGACTGTAGCACTGGCCTTCAGATTTAGTGAAAGACTTTTAAAGAAATAAAGTTAAAATAAGTTTTTAAGTAGTTTTCTTGTGTGCTAGTATGATTCTGTTTTACTTCTTTTCTTAAATGGGAATGGGTTTTAATATTTCTTTTATTTGATTTTGAAATGTTCAAATTTAACCTACTTATAACACAGATGAGTCTTACAAGTAAGACTTACAGAAGGTTACTTTCCAATTTGTGATGGCTATGGGCACCACACAAGGCATAGATTTAGACCAACTCCATTCCATCTGTACCATCACAGAACTAAAAATAATGGATGTATAAGCTAAACTAGAAAATATAACATAAACATCATCTTTTAAGTTGCGTTATTGTAAGGTGCTAGAAAAGTGACTGAAGCTTTTATTTGTTCACAGAAGATTAAAAAAAAAAAAAAAAAAAAAGCCTTAAGCCCTAAAGCTTGAAATGTCAAAAATAAAACAAAACTACACCACTCCATAAGGTAGCTGAGGAAGAAAAGATACACGTTATCTGGTAGTGATAGCAGTTCTGTTAGGGAGTTATAATAATTATAAGTGGTGTATATATACTTATACAGACAGATCCTTACTCTTTTGCAAAGAGGAACTGCATTTTCAGTTGTATTTTATTTTAAAAATAAGATGATCTTATGTTTGTCTAGAGTAAAATTCTAAAAATTATTTACCGAAGTAATGGGCTGGGATATAAATGGCCTAAAACTGCACAGTAGAGTTTTCATGTGACAGATATATTACAAAATAGGCATGGTCCTGACCAAGCAGGATTTATGACTATGAAGGTCAGCAAACTTTGTAATAGTTTCTCTGTAATTTGAAATTTATTGTGCTTATCTAGGTTGCTCTGACTTCCAGATGGATTATAGACGGTAGTGTACAGATGTTCTCATAGATTGTAATGCACATTACCTCTTAGGTTATTCTAATGTAATTAACAGAGGTGTAAAACTATTACAAGATCAGTATCAAAGACCGTTGTTTCCAGAATTTTCTTCCTCATCAGTCCAAATACAGATTAAGAAGGTACTCTTTTTACAGACAGCACAAAGTATAGGAGGATAAAGATGCAATGTCTTGATGTTTTAATGTGTTTTATAATTGCGTTTGCAATTGGTAGCCTTGTTGCCAACCAGATTTCTCCCAGGCAACCACAGCCTCTAGTTCAGTTGCCCCAAACAGTTTAGTCAGAGAAAAACAACATCAAATTAATTATCTGTGACTGATGCATCTGAACGTGAATTTGCATATCATACTCTTTCTAAAAGGACTTTCAAGTGGCTGTTTCTGCAGTGAGCACCCGGATAGTCTAACTCAGGGTATCACTGATATCTGAGAGCTGCAACTAATTTTCATGTTGTTACATCATGAGATATTTTGTAACCCCATAAAACGTCCAGATATTATCTCTTCATAATCACAATGGCTTTGTTATGGACGCTCAGAAAACAGCTAAGGAAGTGTAGGATAACTCTGTGTTGCTTCTCTTAGTGAATTGCTTTCTTACCAGCTGAAATTGTGTTCTGGCAGCGCTGCCTGTTATGGATCAGAAACAGGGTGGATTATTGTATTGGCTTTGGCTGGGGTAGAGTTAATTTTCTTCACTGTAGCTGGTATGGAGCTGTGTTTTGGATTTGTGATGAAAACAGTGTTGATAATGCTGAGATGTTTTCATGATGAGCAGTGCTCACACAGAGTCAAGGCCTTTTCTGCTTTCCACCCCACCCCACCCCACCAGCGAGTAAGCTGGCGGGACACAAGAAGTTGGGGGGGACACAGCTGGGACAGCTGACCCCAACTGACCCAAGGGATATTCCAGACTATATGACGTCATGCTCAGCATATAAAGCTGGGGGAAGGAGAAAGAAGGGGGGGATGTTTTGAGTGATGGCATTTGTCTTCCCAAGTTACGTGTGATGGAGCCCTGCTTTCCTGGAGATGGCTGAACACCTGCCTGCCAATGGGGAGTGGTGAATGAATTCCTTGCTTTGCTTTGCTTGCAAGGAAGCTTGCTTGCTTGCTTTACCTATTAAACTGTCTTTATCTCAGCCCATGAGTTTTCTCACTTTTACCCTTCTGATTCTCTCCCCAGACCCACTGAGGGGGAGTGAATGAGTGGCTCCGTGGTGCTTGGTTGCCAGCCGGGGTTAAACCACAACAGCTATGCAGGTAGCTACATTGTGCAGGTCTTTCTGGGGATCCTGAATGGAAATAAGTGCTATTACCTTGACTTTTGCTAGCAGTAATTAGGGGAGTTATGATGACATTCAGAGCCTGACAGCGCGCAAGCCATGCTGCAGCTTTTGGGAGTGACATCTGCTTAGATTGCCAAGGAATCCCACTGCACTTAAGACAGACACCTGAAAACAGAATCCAAACTTCTCAGGTGTAACTTAGCAGACTGGTAAGTGTAGATCTCTATGACCTTCTTTTCCATTGGGAACATATAAGAGGATGAGTTTAAAGATAGAAACAGTGATTTATGATTGGTAAGAGTTATAAAGGGTAAGATCAGGTCATACAGAAAAAGTCATGGGCCTCCTGTAAATTCTCAAATATTTCTTTTACAAACAGGACAAATAAGGGAGATACTAAAATACCACATCATATGTAATTCTGCTAGGTCTAGCAATTACACAGTCTTTAACAGTCCCTCAGGTATGGCACTGGGATGGTAACAGACCTGTTTTCTGTTATGCACCATCTAAAGAAAAACAAGCAAGAAATGTTGTTGGACTTGATACTGCATTTTTAAACACTGGAAATAGATTCCTTTCATTTAGAAAAAAAGTTCAAAACTCCAAATACTTGGCTAGTTATTAAGATTAAAGGTTTCATTAAATAAATCATGTTGAATAAGCAGCATAAAACTAAACAAATCGTACATCCTCACAAAGAATGCCTCAGAGAGGATGCCATTTCACAGCAGTCCAGAAACACCCTTACATTACTAAATAGTCTACTGAGGTGCAAATCAGGTGATCACCTGAAATCAGTAGGGTTGCTGTTGCCTTGTGAAATTTATCGCCTTTCTGGCTCATTTTCTGCTTTTTATATAGCCTACTCCTAAAACGGTCAAAGACACCTTCAAGGACTTAGCCATAGAATGATAGTTGTTATAGAATGATAGTTGTTTGTAAAAAGTGTCTTTCAGTTTTCATTAAAAATAAACATTGGCTCCTGCCCGACATAAGGTAGATCTCTCTTTACTTGCACAGCTTTTTCTTGCATATTTTCTTCCTTATTTTATGGAAGAATGGCACCACACGGTTTCAACAAAATGCTATGTTTACGGGTTGTGATTCGTAAAATGCAAGAGAATTCTGGCATTTGAATTTTACTGATCTATTTTCCAAACACGATATTTCTTTGTGTCACAGAAGAGTTGTTTGTTCCTAATTAGAAATATGAAGAATTTACTTCTACTTGCTATTACAGTCCAAGTTGCTGGTGTGGTTATGGAACAGACTGAACTGCAGCTATGAAGGAAACCATCATTTGTCATATGGGTAAAAGCTGGAGCTCAAAGTTGCAGCTCTGTAATGAAGTTGAGAAAAAAAAGGAAAAGTAGAAGAACGTTTCTACAAGTAGAGTTCAACCTCTACTAGCTGTTAAAGCAGCATTAATTATTTATTTATATGTACTTTGAAAGAACTGTTCTTTTTCCCAATGTTCAGCAAATACTCTTCCCAAAGTTCAGCAAAGCACACAGAAAGAAACACAGGTAGAAATGGTGAGCTAGAAGTGATGGTACTGAGGAATTATAAAGTTTTATAGACTACAATAACAAAAATAAAATGGAATAACTACTTTCCTAATATTATTTTCCCAAATGACACAGGAAAAACATGGGATTCTAAGCAATGCGGTAGTGGCTTATTGGGTCACATGGGCTAGATTGTTCAAGGCAGCTCAGAAGTAAACACACACACAAAGAATATTGAAGGAGTCTTGATGTGAACTGAATGTAGAATCTTAAGTAGATTTGGACAAAATCTACTTATGTATAAGAAGCACTAATCCATGATAAATTTTCTATCCTAATTTATATTAAATAGGGGACAGTACATGAAAACACTTAAGTATTATGCTTTGATTTGATCCAAGAGAAATGTCAGAATAAGTCACAGAAAAATATCTTTATATTTAAGGGTTTTGCATTCCAGATCTTGTAACTAAAGGTTTATTGTGTTTTGGATCCTGCAGACATTATTTAGGGCAGCTTTCCTAAAAGTCCTTTAATACCAGCACGCATCTATTTAATTGTAAAACAGTTCCAGAGAACATGTGTTTTCTTCATAAAAGAAGATAGTAGTACCTAGACATGCCAATAAAGTTTAATGTTGTTATAAAATATTTCTTGACTGTTAATTTTATAGGTTTGTAAGGTTTATGCTAATGCTGCTCTACTGGGACCCTCTTATGTACAAAGAGATTTAGAAACTTACCAACTTTGTGTCAGAGTAAATATTTGATGGTGAACAAATAGGTTTGCTATATTCTTTTCATAATGGGTATCGGTAACAGTGGCAGAAAAAGTCTAGTATTTTCACAGCACAGCACTGAAGATTATTCTGAAATACATAGAAACTCATTTCTTCCTCATTTTCAAAACTTGAGCTGATTCATAAACTACAGAGTATAAGGGAAAAGCAGAGCAAGCGAAGAGGATAAATAGAACTCAGTGATGTGCGGTTCGAATGCTATGGGGCTGCTATACAGCTGGGTTTCAAGTGGAAGTTTCTGACTGAGAAAATAACAAAAAACCCGAAACCGCAACCTAAAGAGAGTACTGTGATAAAGGGATTGGAGTCTCTTAGTAAGATACATTACATAGGTAGGAGAAATAAGTAATTTAATGATTTAGAGGTAATGCCTTGCTGTTTCTGCAAGCTAAGATAGAAATCAGATCCATGAGCATCTATAGGCAAGAAAACACATAAAAGTCAATCATTTTAGTGGGAGGCTGTTGCACCACTACAGTAAAAGCATAAAAACCAGCAGCTATGAATAACAAGACGACAAAGGGGAATAAATCATATGATGTTATAATAAACAGTTCTGTCTGGGATTAGGGTTTACACTGATGTTACTACCTCAATTTAAAGAAATACATTCTTAACTGGAAAAGCTACATTAGTACAATAGTTATCACCTTTCCAGGAACAGGAAGCTCCTCTTTTTTCCTTTTTTTAATAGTTTTTCCTTAGCTGAACATGCTACTAATGATAGGATCTACTTGGCTTTATGCCAGTACCCATGATATATTACTTTTATCTATCTCAGGAACAGAAGTCATCAGTGGCAGAGATGAGTCAGTACTGAAGGCAGTGACTGAGCAGGTATTAGCAACTGGGAATTTCCACAATACTCCCTGTTTCACTGTTCCTTTATGTTAACAGAGAATGCCCAGAACTTTGCCCCAAAACATGAATGCAGTTCCTGTAAGGAGATTCAGGGCATTGTCTTACCTGGGAGTGAGCCATTGTAGCACTCCCAGTAAGCTAACTAAACATTTGGAAATGAACTGTTGGATTTTAACCATTTTGTGTTCCTGAATAAGAACTGGGAACTTACCTTGAAAGAGAAACAAAACCAGAAATACTTTCTCATATTTTTAATGCTTACCTACTGTTTCTTTTTTCTGTTACCTTTTTTTCTAATGATCAGGATAGGAAACTTACTTAATGTATACTGATTAGATTTAAATGCTAAGCCAAAACTCCACAGAAACATTTGCAATTGAAATGTAATTTGCAGCAAAGAGAATGCTCTAATCTTAAGAAGTATTGGTTATTTATATGAAGCACCTAATCAGAAATTTTAAAAATGACATTGCATTACTTTATTAACACCTCACACATATTTTTGAACATGAAACACTCATTATAGCTACTCTAAATGAGATTCATGGACTCAGAATTATTCGCTAACGGATAGGATCGAACGTTCCAATTGATAAAGGAAATCACAGGTAGCTTGAGAATGAAAAGAGGAAAAAGTAACTGACTATATAGTTCATAACAGCTCTTAAGAAAATGGTTAAGAATTTACACGTTCAATATTGGCTAACTATGCTTGTTCAGCAGGAAAACAGAAAACATCAAATTAAAATTTGCTAGAGGACTTCAAACCCCACATTAGGCTGGGGTGGCTGCTAGCAAATTTTTGTTGCCGTCGTTAGGCACTAGATACAGTTATAGGAAATGCTCTGCCAGGAGGAAAGAGAGACAGCCAGCCAAACCGCTGCCAGTGATCAAGCCTTTTTCCTTGATAAGAAGGGAGACAAGCAGAAGTCACTCATTTGCTCTTGCTAGTTAGGAAAGTAACTTTTTTTCTTCTTCTTCTTTCCTTTCTACTACTCCTACTATTCTTTTTCTCTATTCTCTTGAAGCTCTGAGAACTGATTTGGAATTTGACCTGTGATTAGGGATGGGGAAAGAGTTGGTCTCCAGGCAGCCTGTATTATAGCTAGCTCTCAGTCTCTCAGTTGGAGGACCCTATCCACGTTTAGCTGCTGTCCATCAGGGAAGATACAGAGCAAGTGCAGAGATCTAGGAGAGCTGTTAGACCTCAAGAAAACCAAAAACTAAAAACCTCACCCCTGCAATTGGGAGTGACTAAATGAAAGAGTAGGGAATTTTTTCAACCCAAAGATTAAGATGACAAATTCTCCAAAGTCACAAGGAGTTATGGGCTTAAAATATGGTAGTGGAGTTTCAGATTTGATAAAAGAATTCTTTTTTAAGACCAAAAAAGTAAAGCATGGAAATGCAGTGTCTCTGGATTCTCCATTGCTGCCAGTCTTTAAGAACAAATTAGATAAAAATTTTTTGGAAGTACGTAGCTAGGCATAGCTGAGCCTGCTTTGGGGCAGGAGAATAGACTATACAACTTAAAGGAATCCCTTCTTCCCTTACTTTTTTTATTATGTTATGACTCTAATGTTGATTTTGTTGTCATTGTTCTGGTCAGCCCAAATGAGTGGAAAGACATTGGGGCATTTTCCTGCTTTGCTTTATTCTTTATCAAAATAATGAAATGCATTCTCTGTGTCTTAAAGGAGGCATGTTTCCAATAAACTTTAACAGAGGTTTGGTATCTGTCAGCAGAAGTAATCTAATATCAGAGGATAACTTTACAGAAAGAGTTATGAAAATACATCTTTATTCAAACACCTAAAGTTCTCAGATGCATGCTACTGAACAGGTTATATACTGTATGAAGGTGTAGATGGTTGAATGTAGACAATTAGGATTCCCAAAGACCTTTTTTCTCCCAGATGGATAGTGATATTTATGAGGCAATGGCAGTAAAGATGCTTAGGCTTTCTTCCTGATACGTCTGTTTGCCAGTAAGTGAATTTTAGTGCAAACATAACTGCTCTGAAGTTGGCAGCTACATCTGTCTATCCATATATTCTACCAGGTACGGTCATCCTGGCACTATGTGGGAAGATGTATAAGTAGGCTAGCAAAAAGCTATCTTTTATGATAATGAAGTCTAACAGCTTGGGAAAATGCCTTTCTGTGGAGTCGTCTGGACTGAAAACAAGCCAGGCACATCAAAGGAACTAAATCCCTGACAAGGGGGTTGAAAAATAGGTCTGGGGCACACAGAAGAACAGGAACCTGGCAAACATGGAAGGGAATGAAAGTCTAATGGATAATGTCCAAAAAAAAAAAAAGTTTGAGAATGGATACCTCTTTCTAGAATTCAGTTACTGCTTTAGTGAATGCTTTCTCTTAGAGGGGTTTCAGAATTTATGTTTTCTCCAACACAGCTGCCACTTTCTCTCTATTTATTTCTGGATTTAATGAATCTCTTTGAAAACACCTTTTGAGAATTAGACTGGCTTGTATAGTTTGTCACCTTCAAGAGGATAAAATCTTTTCATGTGTCAGGAAAAGTAATAAAAGATGAAGGCTTGGAGTGGGGAAGCTGGTATCTTTTTCTTATTTTTTGTTTTCTTAGGAGACTTCAAAAACAGAGCAGAAGTAACTGGGCAAGGAAACTGGTAGGAAGAGGTCCAGGAGCAGCAAACTACACTTTTTGAGAAGGTAGCTCTAGTAAAATTGTCAGTTTTGGTCAAGGAGTTGAACTTAGTATCATTTGGGGGTCATACTGTTGACCCTCAAACAGAGTTCATTTACCCAGTGTGCAAGCCAATAACACACAGATTGAAGGTATTTTGAAATTAATTTCATTGATGCGCATGAATGGGTGCCTGTCTCAAGACAGCACACCTTTGTCTCAAAAATTCCCACATTTATGTATTTAACTAATATATATTCATTATTATTTCCCTTAATGACTGGTTCTTTCTCCTTCGCCCTTCATGTAAATTAGCACGCAGACTCTGTCCTCTTCCTCCATTTTCTTCTTTTGAGTAGGGGGTATCATTTGAGTAGGTGGTCAATGAGTTAGTGGTTGTGATCTCCCCCTGTAGGAATTACCTTTTACCTACTTCTTACTCTGTCTTGGTGGTTCCAAGCAGTTCTTCAAGGTTTGTTGATCAGACCACAATCCATTACCTTTTTTGACATAAGCATTCTACCTATTTACAAAGCCCCGTTGTCTAATAGTTTATTCCTAAACCCTAAATCATGTCTAGTTATTGTTTCCCTATTTTAAATATTAACTGATGGGGGCTGTACACAGGACTTTAGCAGCTCCCTGGTTATTTCAATCATATTATACATATTAACCAATAAAGATACCACAGTATTTTTGGCTGTCAAAGTTGAAGTAATGCATGAATTGAAAATACTCAAACAGTAGCAGTGCAATGAGGGAGACATCTAAATATGCCTCCCTCCTCAAAATTAAACGTTAGAAAATATATACTCCACAGGACTTGGTTTTAAATCTCTGTTTCATTTGCTTGTGCTAGTTCTGGGAAAATGGATAAAAAAAGAACTTGAAAAACAAGTTAGAAAACTGACTTGCTATGTTATTTGCAGTAGTTCTGACTACTGGAGAAGCAAACAAGAAAACTATGTCTTTATTAATGCAGTATATTTTGCTTAGTTTCCATTTAGGTCTACAAGCCCTTCTCTTGTCAACAGCGTATAATCTTTAGTGTGTTTGTGCTTATGTGTAAGGGCATTGTACTTAATTAAGGCAACATGATTCAAACCCAATTTTCTGGGATTTTAAAACTTTTTTCTTTAAATGTTTTCATTTGCTTCTTTTCTCCCCCACCCCAAATCAAACCCTATTCTTTTCATTCAATAGTTTTTCATTCATATCCATTCAATTATAAAAGTATTTTAGGTAACTTTTCAGAAATCTTTTAGATTTTTTTTGGCAGTGCTTATTAGTGATAATTTCTCCAGCAGGTCCCTTTCCTCTATCCTGCAACAGTAGTAATTTTTAATACCTAACTGTTACTGGGCACTTGGCCCCAAACTTCTTTTGGTCACTTTTAGTAACCTGAATTTCAAACCTGAAGGCAGTAGAATCTGTGGGGCTCAGAAGCTATGAAAAATGAAGACAAAATTAGCTAGTTTGAACATAGTCTTCTTAGGCTTTCATCTGCAAAAAGAATTTTAATTTTGTCTCCAAAAAACACTGCAGTGACCTGTCCTTCTGACTACAGTCCATTTTATAGTGTGAGTTCCAGGCAAGGCACCAGCAGACCTGTCAATACTCACCTGCCCTTTCTAGGTCACTGACAACCCAGTAACTTGTGATTTTCAGTCCCTCTCTAATGGATTTGTACAGTTAATTACAAAGGGCCATTTTCCTGGACTACAGCCAGAGAGTAAAGCTTTCTGAAAACCACTTTTCTATATGTATCTGAACTTTTTGCTCCCAAAAGGTGGGGACTGTGAAGTTTGCAGTTCATCCACAGAGCAGATGGTGGCAGTGTCAATTTCTATAGGACCAACTTACATGAACCCTGACATGGAGGATCAGTCCTTTGGAATGAAAGTTAATTAAATGTCTTATGCTTTTGAGTCCTACTTTTTCTAACAATAGTGCTGATTCAGTCTCACTGCAAATTCGAACAAAGCCAACTTGCCTGCAGCAGCACTTACCATGTATCTCCATTATCTTTCAGAAGTCTAAGAGTCAGACTCTGCAATTCAGCTAGACCTACTTTATTCTATTTTCTAGTGAAAAGTAGCCTTCAAGTGTGAAATATTCACACTGTGTGAGGCAACTTTGGGCCAGCAGAAATACTATAGAGGCATGTCTTGTGTCAGCAAAATGTTTTGTCTGTAGTAGGATTTAAGGAGAGAATATGGTTAAAACTGTTTTGAGTATAATTTTTGGCTTGCAAATGGAGAAGAAAAGCATAGTAGATTTGTGTTCAGTTGTATTTACTTACATGATATGATAATATTTTGGAGAGAAGACTGAACTGGCTACTCCCTACAATTTGTTTTTTATTTAAACATAATGCTGGTTCACTGAGGCTAAGGCTTCTGACAGGAGTATAATTGTTGATTAAGTTTTCAGCAATAAGCCTTTGAAAGACCTATGGTAGACTCTCAATGCACTTTCATGGGATTGGCTGTATGGGGACTGAGCAATCTGACCATTTTGCGTCTGGAAATTTTGGGAAGATTGTGCTCTGACATCAACAGAAATGAAAGCAAGTTTCTAAACCATAAGTTTTGGTAAAAGTCATAACCCATCATAGCCTGTTGTTTCTAGAGTGAACTCAATCTTATGAGAGTTGATGGCTCATCTTATGATGGCTGTAAGACGTTTTTGGCTTGCGCTGCATTTCCTCTTACCTGCTGAGATTCTCATCTCCATTGTACTAAGGACACTAAACTGTGTAAGAATTGCCACTGTTCGCAGCACAGGAAATTAACATAGCCTAAGTCAGTGCCTATTTAGCCCACTGCAGTGGCAAAATGAAGTTTTCAGAGATAGGCAGAGACAGAGAGAGCCAGAGAGGAAAATTTCCCAGGATAAGCTTTTCTTCACTGATGAGTGAAATCCTTGAGTAACCTTATGATCTTGGTGTAAGTCAATGCTGCTACTGTGAGGCTGTGAATTATGAATTCTCAGTAATTCCATGTCTTGCACTTCTCCACTCCAAATCAATCCCTGATATTTGTTGGGTTTTTTTTTTTTTCCAATTCATTCAAGATTAGCAGATTTTAAGAGCAAAATGGACTACAGTGAGACTATGAATGAGATCTGATGCTTTTCCTAAATTAATTCATGAATAAATTTGGGATAACAATTTCTTCAAGAGGGGAAAAAAATGGTTTCCTATTGTTCTTGGCTTAAGGACACTAACAATATATAGGAAACAGAAAAACATCAACATTTTCAAAATGAAACGTTACAAATTTTTGTTCTGAAGACAGTTGAAATGCATTTTTTAATTTATTTATTTTCATTAGTGCTTTGAAACAGATAAAAAAATGCATGCAAAATATCTAATCCTCACAAATACCAAGGTCTAAGATTACACATTATGTAAAAGAAACTATTGTAAATAATTTACAGATCATAGACAATACGTGTCTACCTATTGCATTTGGCTGTGAATACAATTTGCATACTTTCAACCTGAATAATCATACGAAAAAAATTCATCTTTGGGATTTGGACAAACAGCTTTGTTACAAAAGTTGTAAAAGGTTCCCTGATGGCTTTTAGGAAATGTTTTTTTGTTATTCTTTAAAAAAATAAAAGTTAAAATTGAGGGGGGTTTTGTTTCAGGACTACTTACAGTCTGTACAGCCATACCTCTTGTTCTTAAGTTTCCAAACAGCTGTTACAATAGAAGGACTAGGAAAGTCAATACCTGAATTACAGTTTGGGGATGGATAATGAAGTCCTAATCCTGAATTTAAAAGGTATTGTATTTCTGTATTGAGATATGCTGTTCTGCAGTCTAGATAACTTCTAGTATTTCAGAAGTTTCTAAGAAAAGTACTAACAACTTCTTTTTCGGGTAGAGAGGGATGTAAAATATCAATTGACTGTCTTCCTTTCTCTGGCATAATAGCTACTATCGTGAAAGAGGCACTAGCCTCAGAGTAGTGAAATAATAGGGCTATGTGGTGTACATTTCCCTTTTCAGAAAAAGGAAACTTGGAGCTTCATGAATACAGTTAATATGTAGTGGGGAAAAATTATTTCTAAATATTTTGACTTTTAACTAGAATACTGTATCTACCATATTTGCCTCTTATGTACTGCCTTTTCATAATCTCTTTTGCAAATGTGATTTGGTTTGTGGAAATGCTGATTAAATGCAAATTTTGATATACTACTAAGATCTGTATAATCAAAACATGATTTTAACAAGTAGAAATAGTTTACAAAGGTCAGATCACATAATCAGGAACAGAATCAATCTAATCTGAGTTTGATGATCACAGTGCAAGAACTGAATACTTGAATAGTCCAATATACATTTTGAGAGTTCTTTATAGGTTGAAATTTACAACTTGTAATAAATTGATAACACATAAATAGTTTTGAGAGAGAAAAAGGGAAAAATCAATTAGATGAATTGTCATCACAATGTTTGTGTATGGCTGTTCCATTCATAACGTCACCACAAGATTTATTTAATGATGTGTATTTAAGGAAAGAGATGTTCTTTGTTGTTGTTGTTGCAATTTTTAGATAAGGTTACCTACATCAAGATTGGAGAAGCTAGGAAAAAATAAGCTGTCGTGAATTTACTAAATTAACTTATTTAAGAGTTCAAAGCAAGCAATTAATGTGAAATACACACAGAATTTTAGGTTAATCAAGAAAGTTAGAGAAGTTAAATAGCAGAATGTTTCCTGATGCCAGAATAAGCCATATGGATATTTTAGTGTGAGTTTGCTGCTAGAACACTCAACAATTTCTTGTTGGTACTGGATGTTGAAAATTAACACAATAATTAACAACAATTTATCAAATTATTTTATTAATTTAAATTTATAGTGGCAACTGATGCCGTTTAGTTGCATCATTAATCTTATGTAATACCAATATAACCCACTATAATCTGAAAAATCTGTTAATTATATTTATAGTAATATTTTTCCTTGGGGACTTCTGTATTTAAGTGACTCAAAATTTAGACTCCTAATGGCTACCAGAGTTGGAGGCTCAAAAAGGAGGAGCAGATAAAGAGCAATCCACTAATCCTCCAAACTGGGGAGTGAGAAAAAGGTTTGCAAATTTCTCTATTCCTAATAATAGATCAGATTGCTGTCTATGGTAAGAACTTTCAGATATATGTGGTCTTTTAGTTTTATTCAAATTAGCCCATAATAAACTTAAGGCATCTTAGACTGTTAGAGAGTGGTCTGTGTGCAGGATGACGATTCAGGATACTACTTCATCCAGAGACCCTGGAGCAGAAAGACATGTAGAGTCAGACCACTCTATATGTAGCACTGTTAAATTACAATACAATGGAGCAATGGTTATGACCTGCTGACATTTTGTTCAAGAGAAAACTGGAAGCAAATATGTCTGCAATGTTAGAAACTGATGTCAAAGCTTCAGGGAACTGTGGAAGTATAAAGAGAGAGAAAGATGTAAAACAAAACCACAGAAGAATCTTGGGGTCTTTGGAACAGTCACTGTCAAAATGATGCTTCATATTTCTGCATAAGGAAACAGTATTTGAGACAGTGGTGGGTAATGTGAGGTTTCCTCCCAGTTGTAGGAGGTTGTCACCCCAAACAGGTGAATACCATAGTGCAACATCTTTTCCAAATCCCAGTGGAAGAAATAGGAGGAAACATTCCATCCAATCTCAGGCAACAGCTATGGTATGTTAAGAAAATAGAACCATGGGATCCAGAAGAATCGGAACAGATCATCTTGCCATCTCTCAAGACCCCTAGGGTTTTTTAACAGCCATATTGTAAAGTGGAGAAGCAACCAACAAGACCTACAACTTGGAAACCAAACAATTAAAATCACTGTAGACAAACAGAAAATGTTGGCTCGAGAGCTCACCTTTTGCACTGTGTGGCCACAGTACACAACAGCTAATGTTCCACTGCATCTTCCAAGCTTCAAGGTGGTTTTGAGTAGAAAACAGATCAGGATTTTGGCTGGTGAACATATGATATAACCTGATCTGTTTTCTACTATTAGTGAGAGTTAATATGATTCCATTCTGACCTAGGGTACATGTGGGGTTGAATTACACTAATCAGCAGGTCTGGTAAGAGTATAACTTGTGGTGGAAGTGGAAACTCTTGGGTTTCCATGCATTGTGACAGACCAGTGTTACAGTCTAACTTATGTGAGAGCATCTCACATTTTTTAAGGGCATTAGTCGAGGTACGAGGCTCTGTATCACGTTGCCTTTAAGATACTTCCTCTCCAGATTTGCACATTCAGACGTGGGGTGTCCTAATACACTTTTATCCACAATTAAGTTTTGTTTACCCCTCTTTCCCACTCCCACAAACTTTATTAGAGCTCTATATGACTTTAAGATTCCAAGAAAAGGGAAATGAACTTACACTGCCTAATTGATATCATTGTGAATAATTTTAGGACTCGCACTGTGTCATTCTTTACCCCATGAGTAGTCCCAGGGAAAATTACAAAGGCTGCAGAATCTGTTAAAAACCACTCATTTATTCAGGAGCATTTGCAGAAAATATTAACTGCTCCTCTGTGAGGGATAACAAGATTTTTCACATATTTTTAATTAAACTGAAAACTTCCATGTTTGCATAATAGGCTGGTTTGCCTGGTTGCATACTCTTTTTGCTCTTTTTAATTATTTCTATTTCTTATGCAAGAATCCTCTTCACACCTTTTCTTTGCTCTCTCTAAGCAGTTTGTTGTTTTTCACAGTTTGATCTTCACTGACAGCTTTCTTTGCTGTGTTTTTGGTGCATAAAAAGCAAAACATACATTTCAGTCTCAATGACTTTCATTTTAGATTAGGAAAACTGAAATACAAAGTGAGAACAAATATAAAATCTTCATGACAAAGAAAGCAAAGAATCTGTAAGATCTGCAGTTTAAAAACCTCTGTAAAACCTTTCATCTTTAATCCTCTTATAATGCTGTCACTGGCTGACAGGCAGGTGGAGAGATTTTTCATTTTATGGCATAGAAAGGATAGATTTGTGATTAAGGCATAGATTGGGTCTCAAAGGATTCTGGTTCAGTTTACATCTTTTGATATAAACTTTGCACAGGTGTTGGTTTAGGCTTCACATTGCCTGTATCCTTTCTTTTCCTTTTCTCTGTAATGATAGCATTCCTCTGTCTATTTAGATGTTGTAATCTCAAAAATGCTGTCTTTTGCACCGGAACTGTTAACTTTGCTATAATCTGAAATTTAGGCCTGATAAGTGTTATACAATAACTCCAGTTCAGGGATGCAGTTGTGCATGTGCTTAATCCCTTTGGAAAGTCAGACTAAGAGCATACTCAGTGTATGTCTCCATACACTCACCTGAACTGATGCTGAAGAAGGAAAACCATACTGTAGTTTTCAGAGAAATTAAATGTACCCAACAATGCATCTATTAGCAATATGAAATCTGCATAGTACAAACATTAAGCAAATTTCAGTGATGTGAGAAGGATGGGGATATGTTTATATTTCAGTGTGTTGCTAACTCTGGCCTATAAGCACAAATGAATATTCATCTTTTTGATGCCACACAGACAGCAGTGGATATTTCAAGGGCAACTTCAGTAGAATTTAAAATTCATATCAACATTTTAAAACACTCTTATTGGAAACTATTATTTTTTACTCATGTTATCTGATATAAAGGCAAATTATTTTTATATTGTTCACATTTAGTTGTTGTGGCTTTATATCTCATCTGAATTTTATGCTGTTCAACTCATCATGAAATCAGGTTCCTTTTCAGCTAAGAGTAACATGCCTTGTTTTATTTTAGCCTAATTTTTGTGCATTGGGAAACTATGTGAGTGTTCACATGGTATTCAGTCTTCTAGACTTACAGTATCAGTCAAGTGAAGATTTCTGCACCAGTAAAAAGGTGTATTTATGATGGTTTGGCAAAAAAAAAACAGATTTTTTTTTTTCAGTTTATGAAGCTAGCAAGTTAGTTTTTAATTACACATTAAGCAACCTTAAATGGCTCCTTGAAAGCCTTCTGATATCACTTGCTTGCAATTTTAATATCTATAGGGAAGGAGAGCTGTGTCTCAAGGTGACTTGTCACTTCATCCAGAGTCTATAAAATAGGCCCAGGAGGAAAAGAATCAAACAAAAGAATGGAAAAAGAGAAGCAAGCAGAGGCTTGAACAAGTGGCCATTGCATTTAGCATTTCCCCCAGGAGGAGTACCATCAGAAAAGTTCGTGGTAGGAAGAATTGCTTGGCAATGTGAACCCTTTTATCCACTTTTTGGAGTCTATATAGGAATATAGGAGGAAAGTTCTGTGCAGGTGTCCAGAATTGCTCCAATTGCTCCATCTCCCTGATACTTTTGTCATTTTGTCTTAGAAGGTATAGGAACTGAGTCATCCTCCTATTGTCCAATGGGTTTACATTCATTTCATGTTTTTATTATCCTTCAAAAAAAGCTTTCAGAAATACATTTTTTTTTTTCATCATTGCCTCCAAATATGCATTTTGGTCTTAAAATGAGCAAACTCAGGGGATGTGAATAAAAATTTCCAGATCAGCTGTAAAGTACGCATCCTTGGTTTCTATGGTAGCAAAAGGAATTTCTTAGAAGATTGCCTGTACAAGTTAATTCAAGGTACAATTTGTGTTATTAGCTGAGCGTTTATTGCTTAGAGGAGGATTCTGGGTTTAGCTATTGTTTCTTGAAACAGAAAAATCTTAATTTTATGTAACAATATTAGTCAATGATTAGGAAATCATTATGGGGTCATAGAGGCTAAACCCTGGGATTTTCACTGCCCATGGGTGTGTTGTTCTGACATGTGAAATCATACTTGCCTGCTAGCAGCCAAAACTTAGGATCATTGATTTTATAAGAGTAATAAATAAGCTGAAAGAGCCTGGACGTAGGCTATAGGTTTTGTTAATGTGAGATAAAGGGGCTTCTTAGATTCAAAAGAGAAGGAATAATGCAGTGTATCTTTATATGTCATCCCCCGATCTGCCAAAAAAAACCCCAAACCAAAAATCACTTGAGACAAGTAGGGCTGCTGCTGTCTTGAGGTAACGTTCATAGTGCTTCCCTCCTTAATGGGGTTAGGCAGTTTGCTAGACAGTTTGAAAATGCAGAGGAATGCTTCACCTATTCTCAGAACATATCCAGGTAGCATGATATTTCACACAGAATATTTGGGTAATGTTTATGAATCTCCTAAAACTGAACACTTCCTTGTACTGCAAAATATGTAGTACGATAAAACCGAAGATTACTTAAGCAGATGGTATATGCAAATGGTATTTTTAACGTTAAGTGGCAGAGAAAACACTTTAAAGGCATGAGCGAGACACACACTAATGAATATTGTTGCCTTTTTATCCACCTTAATATTTAGCTTTATATAAGGAAATGTGGCAAAGAGAGAACATATGACTGAACTGATAACTTTTTAATTCTGTATGTACATGTCCAACAATCTGAGAAGAGGAAAAAATACTCATTAACTTCTAAAGAACCTTGTAACTGTCCCCTATGTTTCTTTTTTTGTGCTATTCTATGTATCTCTTTTGCTGTCTATATATCTCTGTGAGCTTGGGTGTAGTCAGCAAAATCCCTAACAAAATGCAACAAGTGACAACAAACAGATCGTTCTGTAGTTTTGGGGGCCATTTTTGCTACCACAGGTTACAACATTCTTCTGCAGTTCTGTGCTTGTGTGGTAAATCTCAGCAGGGATTTCTTTGGTACCTCGAAGCTCATATAGATGGGCACGTGGGATTGTAGGCTAATGACAGAAAGGGGCACGTAGCAGAAAGTGACTGGGTCCTTTATCAGTTTAAAGGCCATTTTTTCCCCAGTTTTCCAACACATGACAAGAACTGTCAGTGTTTTCTCTATAAAAGCTCTGGAGAAAATGTGAAAATATGAATTCTGAAGTTCACGTAGATGACTAAGTGGTAACTCTCCAAGTTACAGTTCTTTTGCCTGCTTTCTTTTTACTTTCATTTCCTATGTAATTATTTTCATTTTTTTCATAATAAGAAAAGGACTCCTTTTGTATTTTAATTCTTTGAAAAACATATTATTCCAAATAACTGATAATAATTGCTGAGCATCTTTAGAAACTGTCTGTTGCTGTTTAGAATAAAATGCATTCTGTTCTACTATATTGTGGTGGGTTGACCCTGGCTGGATGCCAGGTGCTCACCAAAGCCACTCTATCACTCCCGTTCCTCAGCTGGACAGGGGAGAGAAAATATAATGAAAGGCTCGTGAGTCAAGATAAGGACAGGGAGAGATCACTCACCAATTACTGTCACGGGCAAAATAGACTTGACTTGGAGAAAATTAATTTAATTTATTACCAATCAATCCAGAGTAGGGTAATGAGAAATAAAAACTAAATCTTAAAACACCTTTCCCCCACCCCTCCCTTCTTCCTGGGCTCAACTTCACTCCCAATTTTTTCTAACTCCAACCCCCCAGCAGCACAGTGGGACGGGGAATGGGGGTTACAGTCAATTCACCACACGTTGTCTCTGCTGCTCCTTCCTCTTCAGGGAGGGGACTCCTCACACTCTTCCTCTGCTCCAGCTTGGGGTCCCTCCCATGGGAGACAGTCCTTCACAAATTTCCCTGGCATAGGTCCCTTCCACGGGGTGCAGTCCTTCAGGCACAGACTGCCCTAGCATGGGTCCCCCATGGGGTCACAGGTCCTGCCAGGAGCCTGCTCCAGCGCGGGCTTCCCATGGGGTCACAGCCTCCTTCAGGCACCCACCTGCTCCGGCGTGGGGTCCTCCCCGGGCTGCAGGTGGAGATCTGCTCCACCGTGGACCTCCCTGGGCTGCAGGGGGACAGCCTGCCTCACCATGGTCTTCCTCCATGGGCTGCAGGGGGATCTCTGCTCCGATGCCTGGGGCATCTCCTCCCCTCCTTCTTCACTGACCTGGGGGTCTGCAGGGTTGTTTCTCTCACATGTTCTCACTCCTCTCTTCTGACTGCTGCTGGTGTCCACTGCATTCCCGCCCCCGCCCCCTTCTTAAATATGTCATCCCAGCAGCACTACCACTGTTGCTGATGGGCTCGGCCTCGGCCAGCAGTGGGTCTGTCTTGGAGCCGGCTGGCATTGGCTCTGTCGGACATGGGGGAAGCTTTTAGCAGCTTCTCACAGAAGCCACCCCTGTAGCCCCCCTGCTACCAAAACCTTGCTACACAAACCCAATATATATAACATGAATGATTTTGTTTAGCATTTTGATTAGTTTTTTGCCTGCTACCTACGAATTAAACAGAGCTTTAAAAGTTAGTAAGACTTTTGTTACTAAAATTGAAAAACTGGTACTTTCCCTTTCTGTTTCAAAATGTTCATTGAACACATTTTCTAGGCAGCATCAGAATGTCAATCCATTTATTGGAACTGTAACAAATTATTCAGGCTAGAATTATTTAATTGCACTAGTACTCAAAAGTATGTAGGGATCTAGTGTACTTCTCATAGGATTGGTCATGATGATCTTAGTCTACAAAGTTTAGTTTTCTAAATTACTAGCTTCTCAATTTTCTAAGATTTTTAGTAAGACAAATAAAGAACAGGAGCTTGGCTGCCGATACTTTTTTCTTTCTTTACCTAGAAAAGTTGATTGCAGAGTTAATTTAAAGTTTTTCTATTTTAAAAGTTTGCCAAATACCACTTTTCAGTTCTATGCATTGGTTTTTTTCCTGAAAGACTGGGTAAAATAAGGGCATCTTTGAAAAGGAGTATCTTCTCACATTGTACTCTTCCTTTGCACCAGGTATGAATTCAAGTGTACTGAGGGCTAACTCCTTCTGTGTCTAGGTGCCAGGGAGAGTGGGAGGAAAGATACAAGGAGCAATGACATAATGCTTAGCATTTATTTGGCAAAATCTTCAGAAGAATTTCTATAATTATCTCAGATGTACATGGGATGTGAACTTCAACCTGTTTACATAATCAAGGCCCGTGTGTCTGCATTAACTGCTCAGCATTATTGGTTGTTCCTCTTTGTATAGGAAGGAAAAATAAACTCCGGAGACTAAATTATATGCTTACACAATGAGCTTGTATCCAGCTCATCCCCTAGGAAATTTTACCATAGCATATCTTATTTCAGGTTTGGGATGGATTTTAAGACTACTCAGAAAGATCAGTGTTTTATACTTAAATTCCCTGCAAAGGACAAAATCACATAGAAAAAAATGGATCAAATGATTCTCAAATTTCCGTGATTTTGAGCAGAGCGAACCACTTGAATTTTACTGGGCAGGCATCCTGTATTTTTGTTCCCTTCACAATAGCTCTAAAATATGCAATTACAGTGAAAGATGTATGCTACCATTTACACCTTGGCTATTTTTGGTCCCAGCGGATACTATTGCTAAAAGGAGCAGCTAGAAGCTAAACAAGAGTGGTGTAGAGTAATTAACAAAACCTTATGATTCTTAAAATTATGCGTAGAAACCAACATCAGTTTACGAATAACTATTACTAGATAATAACACTGAATACTCTTTACCATTGATGCTGTACCATTCTAATCATATTACTTTTTCCACATTATGCTTTTACATGCTGCCCAGAACTTGTGTCACTGCATTGGTTTAGGAACACTGGACCAGCAAACATGAGTGAGAAGGCACCAGCAGCACTAGAGTAATAATCCAATAAGGCAATGGACAGGATATGATAGTGGAACACACAGCTGCTTACACAAGCTGGAGCATACTTAATGAGAATCATTTTTCCATGATCTAAATTCCTTTGTGGGCAGGTGAGAAGGCTCTTTAGAGAATTTTGGAAGAAAGCTATGATTTTAATTAAAAGAGTGTCGCGAGTTTTTTGAGAGTTCTGTTCACTCCTACTCTCAGATATATTTGGGACTTGGGTTTGTTTCTTTGCACATGAGTGATAGGGTATGAGGTCAACGACAGCCGGAAGGAGGAACTGCCCTACCTTTTCTTTGAAGTAAATGCTCCAAAGGACAGAAAAGGCCTCTAATGCCTAAAAATGTTATTTTATTAAAACACAGACTAATGTACTAGAACAAGATGACTCTTCAAATAGAGAAGGTTCTGATCAACTATGGCAGATCATACAGAGTAGTTTGAAATAAATCTCTCTATGCGTATTAGGAGTTTACAAGGTGGTTTCTTTGACACAGTTTTGTTTTCTACTGTACAGATTTTTGATAGATTTGTAATTTGAGCTAATATGTTTCCCCACGTAGCATTCTCTCAGGGCAACCACCTGTTTTGGTGGTTTGGACCTGTCTGTCCAAATGCTCCGTGGGACCTAAAGGGGAGCAGAACAAATAGACAGTCACACTCCTTGTTAATCACCTTTGTAACAAAGTCTAAGTTAGGATGTTTCTACAGTAAATTTAAAAGTAAACAAATTATTCTGACAAGTCAAAATTAGAGCTGTACTTGATATTTGTTGTAGTTTGTTTTAATACAGATCTTTTCTTTTTTTCTGTGGTGCTTTTGCAAAATAATCTGTAGAAATAAAGGGAGGAAAAACACTTTTATAACTAGATGACAGTTCCTTAAGCTGCTCTTGCAGTTTCATTTTGTTGAGTGTTTTTATTCTTTAGAATTGATATTTCTTCTATATCCCAAGTGTTTGAGCTAAAGAACAAATGTTTTGTTTTGATTCAGACATTATAACATTTAGTAAACTATCTTCTCTCGTCCCCGTATAGTCTGTACCTGTGATTCTCTGACATCGAGACTCTCCCAAGGGCCATCCAGGGTATGCCTAGCTACTAGTGTGTATCTTTCCAAAAGAGCCGCTGAAGACTCCTAAGAAACTGGCAAAGCTACTGGAACCAGGGAGGGCTGCCAAAAAATGCTCATGAAGTGTTACTTGGGGTTTGAAGGAATTAATGAGAGCTGTTTCAGTGTGACCATTCTCTTTGCTTTCCAGAAATATTCGAGGAGCTTCAGCATCCATAGACAGCATCCTCAGGTGCCTGAGACCAGCAGGAGTGCTGCTATATGGGGAGGGTACAGATTTGGTGAGATTTATGCCACACCTGCATGTTGTCAGGGTTTGCAGATTGTGTGACTATGGTGTCCTGGTTTCAGCTGGGATGGAGTTAATTGTCTTCCTAACAGCTGGTACAGTGCTATGTTTTTGAGTTAGGTATAAGAAGAATGTTGATAACACACTGACGTTTTCAGTTCTTGCTAAGTAATGTTTAGTCTAATGTCAAGGATTTTTCAGCTTCTCATGCCCAGCCAACAAGAAGGCTGGAGGGGCCCAAGAAGTTGGGATGGGACACAGCCAGGACAGCTGACCCAAACTGGCCAACGGGGTATTCCAGACCGTGTGACGTCACATGTAGTATAGAAACTGGGGGCAGGGGGATCACTGCTCGGGGACTAACTGGGCATCGATTGGCAGGTGGTGAGCAATTGCATTGTGCATCACTTGTGTATTCCAATCCTTTTATTATTACTGCTATTTTCTTAGTGTTATCATTATTAGTTGCTTCTTTTCTGTTCTATTAAACCGTTCTTATCTCAACCCATGAGTTTTACTACTTTTCCTGATTTTCTCCCCCATCCCACTGGGTGGGGGGGGAGTAAGTGAGTGGCTGCGTGGTGCTTAGTTGCCCACTTGGGTTAAACCACAACATATGGGTACTCTTTAGGCTACTACAATTCAGTGTAGAGAGACCGGGCCTTAATGAGAGCTCTCAGGAGAGCAATCCTGAAAACAAGTGAAATAAAGGCAAGCTTGAAGTTAGCAATAGGTCTGTCTTATCTCTTTTTACTTTCCTAGTATTGTGTCCATTAACTTTAGAACTTTACTTGTAGTTTCTTTAAAAGTGATGGGTTTCAAATTACAGTAATTTTTCAGAGTTGAAATGGAATCACAAATTTGGGTGAAGCTTTGAGGATGGTGATTTATGGGACAGAAGCATTATACATGCAAGAAAGATCCAGAGTTGCTAGATCAGCAGGAAAGCTATAAAATGTAGGTGAATGTTCAGTGAGGGCAATGGAATTGGAAAGAGCAAAAGGAAAATGCTAGAAGTCATCTCGCTGTGGCAGCAGATTAAAGAGCACTAATATAAGTAGAACAAGAATGAGAAACAGAAAAACCTATGAAATCTGAATAGATTTGTGAGATTATAGAATTGCTGAAATTGTTGTTCTAGTCTTTCACTTCTAGTCTTAAGGAAACACTGAAAAGAATTCTGATAATTTATGAATATGCATTGTTTTGTGAATACAAACATGCAGACTTTTTTTTTTTTTTTTTTTTAGTAAAGGCATGGTAAATTTACATGTGGGTTTGGTTTTTTTTTCTTCCTTAATACAGTGAAGTATCCAGCTATGCTAATCCTCTCTAGGAGGTCTATCTGACTTTCAAGCAGTTTATAGCCTCATCTACTATTTTTATAGACAGCTTGTAAATATATTAGCTTGATAGATAACTCTATGTGCTTGTGCCTCTTTTTAGGAATGAAATGAGAAGTCTTGGTTTGGAGTTTTTTGGGGGTGGTTTTTGGTTTTTTTTTCTCACTGTAGGTAAATTAAGGTTAGGCTTCTAGAGGCAAAATGACTGAATCTGTAGTTAGGCTTATCGTATACACCTGAAAATTCTAAAGAGTGTGATGGCTGATAAAACCTCATCAGATATAGACTTCAGTATGCCAGTGTCAAAAAGCATGTGTCTGGTGGAAAGATCAATATTTCTAATGTTTTTCATACTGGTTGAATTAAAGCTATATTAATCTTTTCTCATTTCTTATTTTCCCTTTTCTTACTTTGATAATCAATATGAATTTTATGCAAGTCCAAATGAGAAAATTTTATCCAGTCTTATCATAATGTGCTTTTTTTTTCCTAGAAGAAAGGCAACCTTTTTAATATGTTTTTTCTGAACTAATTCAGTATTCTGGAATGAATTATTCAAATGGGTTTGCTGACTTGTAAGCAAAGCTTTTAGTTCATGTCTGTTATTCAAATCTTTTAAAGGTCATGAACTTTCTTTTACATATTCAACAGATACGTTTTTCATTGTAAATCTTGACTTTAAAAAGTAAAACACAGTAATGTATAAGTAGGAAGTCTAAATCTTTTCATCTACAGGATCCTTCTAAATAAGGAGGGAAAGTGCATTGTCTTTTAATTTTTATAAATGGAACAATAGATCTCTCATGGGTATAATAAACTGATTTACCTGTGAAGCTTTTCATAAGATTTAATTAAATTCTCTTCGCAAAGCAACTGAAATTTTGTTTGAAAGACAACACTTGCATTTTAAAATGTCACTTTTTCCCCTGGGCTGTAATTAAGTTTCATTTAGATGGCTCCTTTATATTTTAACTTTTCTTCTTGTGTTCATACTTACTATTTGATTCTGCCTTGGATTCCTTAGCTTAAAATAACAGGCTTTATTCTTCCAGCTGCAGAAGCCCAGGAACAGGCTTTATTTTTCACTAAGTCCTTATCTTGGACTTAGCTATTCATTTCCAAGTAACATTAACTTTCTGCCGCAGCATCACCAAAATCTGGTTCTTCATCCATGTTGATGAAGCCTGAACCCTAAGCGTGCTCTATTCAATTCAGAGAACTCCAACCTTCCTTATTCTGGCCTTGACAATTATTATATTTTCTATGGATCATATTGCCTCTGAATCCCTCTTCTTAGCTTGGTGCTTTGGGGTGCCTCTTTAGTCCATTAACATACATAATTCTTAGATAATTCAGCAAATTCTTTTGTTTGCTTCTCTAATTCAATTCTCAGCTGCAGCCTGGATAGAGCAGATCAGCTCAATATTGACTTCAGCCTCATGCCTTAGTTTCATTCCTCAACTACCAGCTTCTCCCACAAAGACTGCCTTACTTAGTCCTGCCTTTCCTCTGTAGCATGAGAAACACTTCAGCAAACCTGAAAAAATCCTTGCTTATCCTCTTTCAAATCCCAATTTACAGCTCATCTCTACCATGATCCTACAAAACCCAGATTTTGTGGTAAGGCAGATAATCTAAAACTATATTTTCCCAATTCTTTTTTTTAGTTCCTTGTAAAGTAATGATATCTACTAAAATTTGTGCAGTTAAAGCTTTCTTGTTTCATTTCTCACATTATTCATTTGCTCAGGTATTTTATAAGTATTCTTTTTCCTTTTTATACCTGTGTTTTTAGACTGAAGAGCTTTGGGGGCACAAGGAAGAAGGAGGTCCAAATATCTGGACCTCCAGTATATGCTAATATCTGCTGCTATAGCTGTGTCATTGAAACTGATACACATAGTATATTTGACTAGTCCATTCATGTTAGATGGGTTTATGTGACTGTGGGGAAACAAGGTAGAAATGAGTGGATTAAAAAAAGACAACTTGCTTTTTTTGTGTGTGTATGTATATAATCTGTGCTGGGAACTGTACCTTTAGGAACTTTAACATTTTGTATTGTACAAATTATTCAAAACTGCCTAGTTAAAATATAGTCTTTTGTGGTTGCCTAACATTGAAAATAGGAGAACTATTGTTGAGTCACATTATCTCTCTGAATACCAGCTCTTTATTTATGAATTGGGGTTTGTAAATGTTATAAATGTATAAAGATTTATAAATGCTCTGAGGATGTTCTCTTTTTATGATATATATATATGACATAATCCCTGGAACAGCAATGCCTTTTCTCGGTCAGGACATCTACATACTCTTGGAATATAAATAACGAGTAAATAATTGTGCCACTAGTGTATACTTGACAAAACTCTTAATGACCATCTGAACATCCTCAGACATATCCCAGAGCAGTAATAGCTATCTGCAATGTGATGAGCTTGAAAACATTTTAGCAAGTCTGTTGCATCAGGAGTGAGTTTATTCTCTAGAATGCAACTGGGAGAGTTAATGTGTATAATGTATATATTAATATAATATTTTTTGTAACATGTTTGTGTGAGTATGTCTATATAGATAGGTTTGTGAGCAGTTTTCTTCTGAATAATAACCCCCATCACACCCAAATGCTATTTTGCTTGCTATTTAGTTTGCTGTGGTGGCAGTCTGGCTTTACAATACAAAGGTCAGCTTTTGATTCTGTGCTGAATAGCTAATATAATCTCTATTCAGAGGATCACTATACTTTTTGTTTAGTTAGCACTAGACTCTGCTTTGGTGTCATTTTCTCACTGGGAATTACATGTTTGTCCATGAAATGTCCTTTTGAACCTCATCCATTTTCCCCAGGAGGGAATGACAAATCACCTAGATAAGTGTGGCAGGAGCAGAGCAGTTGGCTAATGACTCATTAAAGGCTTATTTCCTTTACTTTGTGTAGTGATATATGCTGAGAAAAGTTCACTCAGCTCCTTAAGGCAAGTGTGGCATGCTTTTCCATTTTGTGGGGCTTGCATTATTGAGATGGGGGTATATCAATCTTTAACGAAACTCCTCCCTTGCTGGAAGGAGAAGGCCAACTTGTGTGAGGGATCTGATTGTTTGTTCCTCATTATTGCAACTGATCCTTCAGTGTTGCAGGCTTTCTGTAGGCATACGTAATCTGATGACTGAACTAGGGTAAAGTTCTTACTGTCACCGAATCCTTAATTTCACAGACCTTGACAAAAAAAAAATCTAAATATGTTAGCTGAAATGTACCTAGACTGAGGGAATTAAAGGGCTGGTTTGGGCTGAGATTCATAATGAACTGTATAAAACCTATTTGGTAGCAGGGAAAAGATTCAGGTAAAAATTGAAACCTTAAATGTATAACATCAGCCACTCTTATTAACTGCAAGGAACTAACAGAGAGCTGTTAAATCACTGACCCCTGAAAAAAAAAAAAAAAAAAAAAATTAGTGATCTGTCTAGCACCAGCTGAAGCACATTTCTGTGTGAAAGATGATTGACACTCATGCAGGGAGTAGAAACACTCTATCTACTTTAAGTAGATAAAGAAAGGTTATCTCTCTTCATTAAGATACTTCCAATTAAGTGATTTTTTTTAAATTTTTTTTTTAAAAAAGATAATCTTCAAAATGGTTTTAAAGATTTAGTCTCCATCCTTGAAAGTTTTGTGGGTGAGCCATTTGACTACAAAATGAGACAGTGCAGAGGGTTATGAGGATTATAATCACTTATATTTAGGCAGCTGATGAATCAAAATAGTCAAGCAGTCTAGTCCTTGAAGCATACTTTTAATAAACTAATCACAAGAAAACTGGAATTAAGTGCAGCGGTTTTATTGAAAAAGTCCACAGGTGTGTGCAATTCCTTTATTAAAATGTTTTCAAATACATTGGACAAGGAGCAATAGATGATCAAGAGTTATTCCTTTTTTATACATTTTTATTTCCAAAACTATACAAACATTGGAAAACTTTCCTTTTCCTCCATTTTAGCTATTAATAATTCTGTAGTGGTAAGTTTTATATCTCCCTTTTCAATCTGCAAGCCCACTTTCCTAGAGGTGACATTTTCCATCTCTGACAATTAAAAAAAGGTCAGTCATATTTACATGTGCTTAAGGTTGCATACTTGAACATCATACAGGTTCTGAAAACCAGTGGATAAATGGTTTTCAAGATTCACCCAGGTCGGTTGAAGGTTTTAAATACACATAAACTACATACATTTGATTTAGTAGCCAAGACACCCTTTGTTCCCTTTTATTTTCAAGGCTATCTATAAACTGTGTGCTAGCCATGGTAAAGGTTTGTTTTAGTAAAGGTACTCACCGAGTGAAAAGCAGCGCTGACAACAGCTATTGCTGATCAAGGACATGAATGGGCAGAGAATTGTATGTGTGTATATATAAATACAAAATCTAATGTTTCAAAGTGAACTTGAAGCTCTTATGTAAAAATAATGACTAGAATAAAAGCTATTTCCTGGACAGGATTAAAGAATAAAAAAACCCCACGAACACTTGTGTAAGGAAAAAAGTAGAGCTCAACATAGGAAAAGAACAACAGAAACACATGGATTAAATTTGGAAGCTGATCTTGCAATGTATAATTACTGGAAATTCAGTTGAAATATAGCAACATCATCAGTGGAAAATGAAGGATACAACTGCAGCAGACACATACAGTATACTTTATGAGCTATTATATTGGCCATACAGATTTGTCTACATGTTATTTATTTGAATCCTTAAGGCTTCTCTAACGTCTTACATGAAAGTGCTGTCTGCTTGGATCTTCCATGCATGAGGGAAAGGGGTAATTTTTCAAGGAAAAAGAAAATTTCGCCCACATTTCAATTACAATAGCACATCCAGAGACACAAAATAAAAGACAAAACTTTATGGTACCTTTGTTTCATTTATTTTGGCCCCCAAAAGATGCATGCACTAGACTTTATGTACTACAAGGTATTGAAATATTTACAGCATTGTACATGTGCTCTTAAAGGGATGGCAAAGGGAAAGGTCTATTTTTATCTTGGTGGGAGTAGAAGTTAACTTTTCTAGCTTAATAATACCTATTCAAAGTGAGAGATGACTCTTCCAAAAAGAAAAGCCCACAGAGAATAAAGCTATAGCATAATTATAGCCAATGTTAACAAACTGTACAGCACTTTACCTGGGAATTCTCTTCTCACTCCTGTTTGAAATACCAGTACCAACTATTATGTGATGTTTCCATGCTCCCCTTGTCCTGTCTGCTCTCTTTCTCTCTATTCCAGCAGGTATAGCTGTATATTACCTGTTTGTATGACACTTATTTCAAATTATTTCGGCATGTTGAATGGACATTTAATTCACAATAACCTGATGGCAATTTTTGGACAAATGATATGATTCATATTTACCGGGTTATGGCACTAAAGAATTCAGACCACTATAAAGCTCATTATAGATACTTCAAGTGGACTTAGGAAACCATCTCTCTAAGAAATTCAGTGAGTAAGGCTCATATCACTGATTTCCTTCTGCTTTTAAAGGTAAAGATATGATACCCAATACACCAGGTTAAACAAACAGAAGGCAGTTGGGAAGAAGATGCGGGCATAGGAGTCCATTTTGGCAATGCGGATATGTATTCTTCCATGCCTCCATGCTCCTGTTCGACAATCCTCAAAGCAGCAAAAAAAACTGGCACAGTCCTTGCCATCAAGACACTCATACCCATATTCTTCATCCCTTTCTTGGAGGTGTGTAGCATTGTTCATTTGAATAGTAGCTGATCGAGGCCGGATGTCAATTGTAGGTGCCTAAGGTGGAGTGGCAGAAAAAGAAAAAGACGGCAGGAGGGAGAGACTCTGTTATTATCACCAGACCAACAGGGAGATGGAGACTAATGGTCAACATGTGAATGATGGCTCTGCGTGGGGTACGTGGGAAATTGCTGAGGAGTTCTAATGGTAGTATTACCTTGAACTTACTAAAATCAGTTGCATTGTACACTTTAACTTTACAGTAAAGCAGCACAAATCAATATAAAGTTAACAGCTGTAGACAATTAGCTTTAAAGCCAAGCTAAGTAAACATTAGAGGTTAAAGGAAACATTCAGGAATGTAACTGATGGTATTTTCAAATTCCTTTGTGTTTTATATTTTACGTGGCTGCTTGCTGTCTGAAAGCAATTTATGTATTGCACATGGAAGGAACTGAAATAATCAATTGGAAATGCAGGATTTTAATATAGGGCTGGCTCATGTTGACGGAAGTAAATACACATACAGGAAAAAAGGCAAAACCTGGGTCTTTTGAATAAGGTTAGGAGAATCTCTATAAGACTCTCCAACTGTTTAAATATACGCAGTTCACCATCTACTAATGTTCACCAAATAGAAGGTTCAACATGTTCCAAATTTTATATAGTAGCTGTACATACATATACACATATATATTTGGAATGAATTGGACAAATTAAGCATTTAAAACACATTTGAGCACTTGGTGAACGCTAGGATGACAGGCATTGAAATTTCCTGCTGATAGTTATTAGGGTAAAATAACAACAATTCCATTCCATAAGTATGTAAATTTCTTGGCTTTTATTCTATGTGTTTTCTTTTTTTTCCCTGTTTCTTTTTTTTTTATGAAATCTCTGCATTTCTGAATGAAGATAAGCTTTAGATGTGGAACATAGCTAGATATATTTGCTAATTTGCTAAAAGTGTGTTGATCCAGTGACAGCATTAAAAATATATATGCATCTTAAACCCTTTCAAAACTCTGACTTTTTTGCATAAGGAACAGCATTTGAGTAATTGATGATGACATTGAATTTTGTTCAGGTCAACTTCAGAACGGATTTGGTTTTATAATTTGGAGTGAAGTCACAAAGGTTAAAAAGGAGGGATCAGAGTTGAGTTCTAAAAGGGTGTACTGCAGGTTTCTGGTGTAGCTGGTGCTATTGGATCCCATGGCAAATTGAGAAATAGAGGAACAGAAACGTTTTAACATTAAACTCTCTTAATTCATGTGATCCAATAATGTTAGTCACTTTTGAACTTAGGTAAGTTCAGAACCATAGTGAATCAGTATTTGGGCTGCTGAATCAACTCTACAAATTATTTAGAAATATGTAACCATTCTACTTAATTAGGAAGTTAACTTGAGTAGAATGCTCAGATGTCTCATTAAAAAAAAAAAACCAACCAGCAAAACACCACTCTCATATAAGCTCTAATAGTTAAATTCAGCAGTCGCATGCAGTGAATTTCCAGTGCAAAAAACATTATACCTTGAAGGAAAACATCCGAAGAAGCTTTCATTTTGTAGACAGAAAAGAGAATCAGAGGGTTTTGTTTTAAATTAAAGAAAGGAAAGAAAGAAAGAAAGAAAGAGACAAAAATAATATAAATTAAAAATATGTTTCTAAAACATAGTAAGTCAAAAAGAACTAAATTTATAGAAGGGTTGGGATAATAGCAGTTTAAACAAGTATCTGTAATATAAACCCCCCACATTTTTCACTTGTCACTGTTTTGTAACTACATCTGGGTCAAAGACATAAGATATCAAACTCCATTTAGATCTTATCATATTCCCAGAGGATTCCAGTTTTTTATGTTAAACTGTTTTGAAAGAGACCATTCACAGTTTATAAAAACACTTTTTAGAAAAAATTCTTTTTACCTGCAGGCTGGGTCCTGAACATCCTACTTTTAAGGTTTTTAGATTCTGTGATTAGGATCCAGGCAGTCATTTATAGTTCTGTTTGTCCCCAAATGCTCACAAATAAGTAATGTAAAGAACAAGTAATCTGCCCTTATATGGACATCTTTTAAGTGAGACAGCTAAATTTGCTCTTTAATTGACTGTGACAGACACACATGCACACAGCCAGCCTTTTATTTTGGCCTAAGACAGGCCAGGATGCATAACCTTCTGGAAGTGCCCCTTTCTTTCTTTTGACCAAGAGAGTCCTATGATCAAATCCAACTTTAGCATACCTAAAGTTAGGTGAGAATTCTTCCTCTATAGTCTTATAGATGTCTTTTTTAGAGTCTACTTCTCAGCAGCTTTTAAAGTTGAAAATATAGCAATAATGCCTAATAAAAGGTTCTTTAATAACTTTTTCTTTTTTTTTTTTTTTTTTTTTGTGTGCTGTATATTGTAACTAAGAGAGAATATCTTCAAAAGTCCTTGAAGATTTTAGCAGAGCAAATCCAAGTGACTTCATTGTTTGCTAGATGCCTGAAATGGATTTGAAAATACTCTCTATTGATGTAAAACACTTGTTCTTCACATTTTTCACAGGCATATTTGGGGTTTTTTGTAGACGATTAGGCTTTTTTTCCCTCTCGGGTTTTACGCTAATTCTTTTTACCTCAGAGATGCTAGACAACAGACTTTTCAGCTCAGTTGCAAAAAGCAAGGAGAAATCTGTCCTGGACAAAATAAACAACAAACTTTTTCCCTGTCTGGGCAAAACCCCAAACCCCTACTGAGGTTATTTCCAGGATTTTTTTATTGTGGTTATTATATACACTTTTTTATTATTGTGTAGCATGCATCCGTAAGTAACATTGTGAACTGCTAGTCAAATCACTTTCTAAGGGAGAGAAGTAGATAAAGGAGGTAAGAAATACAAGAAAAAGAAGATAAGGAAACAATGAAAAGGAAACAGATGCTTAAGGGGAAATTAGAAAAAGCACACTCTGTAGTTTGAATATAAAAGTTTAACAGTAGTCCTGATAATAAGAAAAACAGTCTCATGTCAATAATATGGACATAAGTAAATGGCAGAGAATATTGCTAAAGCTAAGACAGAGAAACTGACAGTTCTTCCATAAAGGTCACAGCAAGAGCTCTATCTGTAACATAAATAATGGTTTTGGTGATAGTTGTGATTTGCAGAACACTTTGGTTAAAAGGAACCTTATTCTAAGAAATTAGTTTCTCTGGCATCCAGACAACTGTAATATATGAGCTTTTCATTCTCAAGGTGAATGTTTGCATTCCTATTGATATGAAGAAAGAGTATATATGTAATAGCAAAGTCTGAAAATAAAGTACAAGCATAAAGAAGGATTTAAATGCTCTCTCAGAAAACCTAATTGAATTTTAGACCTTGCTGGTAAAAAGATACATACTGGATTTTTCTTCTTTTTGTCTTTATCCTTGCTTGGCTTTCTGTTGCTGACAAAGTAGTGCAAAGTTCCGTATTCCACCAGTGCAGAGAAAACAAAAATAAAGCAGACTGACACAAAAAGATCCATTGCTGTCACATAGGAGACTTTGGGGAGAGATTTACGAGCAATTGTACTTAGGGTGGTCATTGTCAGGACAGTTGTAATACCTGGCAGATAGATAGAAAACAACAGAAATATTATTACTTCAAGAAACAAACTGATTTTGCCATTTATCTCTCTCTGACTGGTTTTGAAGTATGCCTGGAGTTCAAACATATAGCAGAGATATTAAACAGCACATCCCAGATGTGGATTCAATGAGAGCTTTGAGGATTAACATGGGGTATGATACATTTTTGCACTGCAAGTGCTGCTCTGCAGAATACTTTGGTTAGATGGATTCTGATTCTAAGAAATTTAATTTAGTTTTTTAGTTTCGTAGTTTATATCTAGGGGGCCTTTATTTATTTTTAATTGAGAAACTTAGTTTTAGGGTTTGTGTGCTCAAACCCTTAAACAGAGGTAGGGAGAGGAGAACTTGTGTCAGAGTGAGAAAATCATGGTGGAGAATAAAAATCATTTTATTCCATTCTTCAGAGTAACCTCAAGACCAATCTCAAACTTTTTGTGCTGTTGAGATATGTTTTGCTTATTTTTAATTGCAGGGTAATGATACCCTGCAAGTAAGAGACATACTTGCAGCCATTATATGAGGTAGAAATTCATGAAAATTCTTAAGCAAGCATGTAATCCAGCAGGAACTTCAGGACAAAATGTGTGTAGGTTTGTATGTGCTACATAAAGAAATAAAACTGTTTCCTTTCTCTTGTCTAAATGCATTGTAATTGTATGCAAAATAGGCTAACCCCACACAAATTATCTGCTGCTTGTTATTTAAGTGATTTCTTGCATATAAAGCTGGAAGGGAATGTCTGTCAGGGCTCCTTGTAATTGTAGTTCTGTGAAGTCAGATTTCTCTCTGTGCCAGAGCAGTATCTCTTCTGGCCTTCATAAGTGACTGTAGTCTATAACTGAGAAGAACTGTGACATGCCTCACCGTCCCTTCTCCTTTCAGAACATTATCCCCTGTACTATGATGTGAAGAACATTAAAAATGCATCAGAACAGTTAAAATCCATCACATTTTATATGGCAGATTTCATACCACTGATTTTACCTCCTTAGTGGTACAAATAGACTAATCCTCAACAGAGGGACTGGTCTGTTTTGTGTATCTAAGTAAACTTTAAAATAACAGCTGAGTGCCTTTATTAATTTTATCCTTCTTTAAAGCAGATTTTATAATCTCTTTTTAGAGAGGATGTGGAAAAGGCAATAAAATCCTTATAACTTTCTGTCATGGGATCCACTGGTCCTCTATTCCTGTGTTTCTTTCAAGGGAGTTCTGGAATGAAAATGCTGTCCCTCATTTTGCATTCCAGTGCTCTGTGCTGTAGTTCTGTAAAGAAATGAAAATGCAGAAGGAAAAACTAAAATCTTTGTCACTTGTGTGAATTTAATGCAGAAATAGAAAATGTGTTTAACTTTCTCTAGTTGAATGCTTCTACTTTGCTAATTCTTACAACTACAGCTCTTTTGCACAAGCAAGGTTGATTTGGTCTCTCTTTTGGTTTATTTGTGGAACAGTTGCTAAATGTGTAGAAATTGCTAATTCCTATTAATTGTGTGTCACATTTTCACGTATAGGATTTTAGATCCCACGAAATTCAGTTGATTTTGTGGCCTGAAGGCTACATTTGATTGTTGGTCCCTAAAGTAGAAGTCGGGGTGCTACATTCTCCCCTTTTTACCACTATGGCACACAGGCAGCCAGAAAGATTGATTTACTCTTGGTAGTTATTTCATTTGTATTGCTAGTCACTGTGATATGGAAGTAGAGTGAATAAAACTAGTGCATTCCTGCCTGTAATCCAGCAATGTTCCCCATTCTTGATGTTTATAAAAAAATACTGCTGTCACCAGAAAAGATGCAAAAGTTTTTATTGTAGGCAATCTACAATACTCAGAGTTAAGTTCTGACATAGTAAAAAGGAGGAGATGCTAAGATGGTTTAGGCTGTGTTATTCCTTGGAAATTACTACATCCCTTTAAACTAGGAGAGCTCGTGAAATTTTCTCTCCTCTGACATTTACAAACTGGTGATCCACAGAGGTGTCAATTAAACATCATAACACTTGAATAAAAGCAGGAAGAAAAAAACAACTCACCCAGTGATGTTCTGGCTGGAACTGCATCCTTATTAATCCAGAAAGAGACCCAGGACAACACAACAATAAGTGTGCAGGGAATGTAGGTCTGAATAGTGAAATAACCCATTCTCCTGCTCAGGTTAAAGTAAACAGACATGACTACATAGTCTCCTGTAAAATAAAAGCATACTGAGATGGAATAATATGTTAAAAACCCAACATAAAATTTCTATATAATAGCTAAGGTTTTCCTATTTATGTCTGGGTTATATATATTAAACTGATTCACTAGATACACTGATGGCAAATATATGCATACCTCTTCTTCAACACTGGTATAGCTCAAGAATTAGTGGATTTTCCACACTATGAAAGTAAATGGTCTTGCAGGTTCACTTAGGTAACTTGTACTTTAAGATTTCAAGGGTAAACTCCCTTGCATAGCACAGCAGGCTTTTTTCTACCCGTCATTGCTCATAACTTGCAAATGCTTGGTATAGTCCTCTTACAGCAACTGAGCGAGTGGTGGTGGTCCAGTGAATCTCCAGTCACCATGCTGTCCCTGTTAGAATGCTCTCAGCTCTGCTCGCAAATAATGCATGCTTTCAGATGTACTCTCTAAATTATTTATGTTCTTAACTATTCTTCAGGGCTAGGCTGTGTCAATAATTAATTTTTTTATTTGTCTGCAGATCTTCTGTTGCATTATCTCCTCTAAAAGGATTTGAACCCACATCTCCTAAGTGCCCCCCAAAGCCAGGCTATATGTTACTCTGGTGTGCATAACACATCGTTCCCATTCAACAGTTTTCTGATTCTTTTTCCAGGTTTTCTTCCCCTCTCAAACTATTAAGTAAATTCCATCTGGATTCAGGAATACAGCAAGGCTACAGTTTTTGATGTGTTTTTTCTAAACTGAAAAAACCTAGTTCTCATCTTTACTTCAGATTACAGCACTCCTGGGAAATCTTGATTGCAGAAGAACTACAGAACCCCAGGCTACAAAAAACTTCATTGCAATTCAGTGAAATGCAGTCCAGAGAAGTCTCAAACTGAAACAGAATAGGATTTGCAAATTTAGAGTGAGATAGTTTTCCAGTGTTATCAAAGAGACTCTGTGGCTAATATGTATTCTGCTTAGATCGGTACCTTTAGTTAACATCGAGTTCTCTGTTTTCAGGCATAATTAAAATTTTAATTTCACCCCAAATAATCCCTTTGAGCCTGGTCACAGAAGAAACTTCAGAGACCATTTTTCAGGTGGTGCTTCTTTGTTATGTTATTTTCTGCAATGTGAATGCCCATATCCCAGGGATTAACTGGTTTTAATTTAATTATATTATGTTATAATTAAACTAAAAACTTAAAAAACAAATTATATGTACGGTTTACAAGGAGATATAGCTGAATCTAAGCAACCAATTTTAAAAACTACAGTCTGATTATCCTCTTAATTCACAGAGAAGTTTGCATTATATGTGTATGTCCTTCATATACCAAAACAAACCCAAAATCAAAAAAACCACCACTGTTCAGGTGTTTCCTGTAAAACTCAAGCCATAAAATTACAGTATGACTCATTCTTCGTCTCTCTGGATCATGTATTAACTTCCCGAGAAGTGATTATTTTGTCAATTTTGGGAATTAACTTTTTTATTCATTTACCTTCATATATGCTATTAATAGCATTGGTATTTCAAAATTGGGCTTTTTTTCCAGCTATACTATGATAGAGATTACTTTAAGCAGTAGCTGTATTACTTCCATGCAAACAGTTTTAAGGAGAAGGCTGTTTTCATGCTCAGTGTTATTATTTTACTTTAATGAGACAAAAATTTACTAGATGAAAGAGGTGAAATATAAAGCCGAACATAAATGAAAACACGAAAAGGTAAAAAAGACTAGCTCAGAATTGAAATTAAAAAATCAGATGTTTTCCTTCTGTTATTGCTGCTTTTTCGGAAGCTGCAACTGCTATTGACTCCTTTGGAGTAGCTGAACAGATATATCAGATCCTAGGTAACTACTTTCTCCCTGGTTTTTGTCCTGTACTTGGACAGGTCTTTTTGCCCAACTGTTTTGGTAGTTCTAGCACTCTTGCCTTGTAGGTTCTTTTATTCAAAGAACAGAAAATATCAAAATCTAGTACACAAGCCAGCACTTTCTTACAGGTATTAGAGTCAAATCCAAACCTCAGCACCTATGCTGAGAAAACAAACAGATAAATCCAGGTGACCTAGACCAAGGCATACTGCAAAGACTTCATGTATTGTCCTTGTTCAATAACAGTGTATGCGAACCAAACTGAAAGGTGGTGTGGATAACATATGAATATACATATATGTGTATATAGAGATAGTAGCCTCAGTCCTTCCATTTTATAGACCATTTCCACATATATTATTTTAGCGTGGTTTTTCTAGAAAGCTTGGTGGTGAACGTCTGGGGTCTCCATGGAGACTTGTTTGGATTTTTCCTTTAACACAAGAAGTGGTTTTTACACAGTAAGCTGTTACAATAATATTTTTACATTATTTTATGCATTATGTTAAAATAAAAATATTTTTTGTTTAAAATGTAATGCATAAGAGCTTTTAAAATACTAACTAACTTGTAAAGGTCTTGGTCCATTCAGCAGCAATGAAACATTACTTTGAATTCTCTGTCATCTCAAAGATGCACTTCAGAGGACAGTTCATTTCCATAGAGCAGCAGCAGTGTCCTGTCACGGAGCATTTGCTACACAAACTGGAGACAGTCCACAGGGAAGTGTTTTATATCTAATTGAACACAATTCCCTCTGCTTTTTTTTTTTTTAATACTGGACTTCTTAACCAATTATGTTTAGAAATAGCATATCTCTGCTAAGGTGTTCCAAAAAGTTAAAAAGTGATGTAATTGTTCCAGATTTTACTGAACCCTCACAAATGTTATTGCACTTTTCTTTATGCAAAGACTTTCTTTCCTAATGAATTTATGTGTAAAAAAAATCCAAACCACTCCAGAATGATACCCATAGGGAACACTGTATCAGCTCCTGATATTTATAGACAAAGTCCACAGAATTATCCTGGCAGATCTTATTTCTCCTGCCTTTTAGAATTGGAAACATTTTACTGAAAGCTCAGGGAAATAAGAAACCATATATACTTTATATGGGCTTTAAGGTTTCTACTAATGGAGAAGTTAAATCAGAGGAAGTAAAAACTTCGGTGTCAACTATAACTTGGCAGGCAGTGTGGAGTTGACCAGTCTGAAGAATCGTTCAAGGATGCATAAATTCTTTTATATTACTTGTTGCTTTCTAATCTGAAAGCCTGCTGGTGCAGGTACTGTTGCGTTGTAGAGTAAATTCTACTATTTCAGAGAATCTTACTAAAGAAAGGAACAATGTTAATACCACAGAGAGGTGTTTTGTTTATTTTTTTACCTTGCTTGGTTGTGATTTTGGGAAGTGGGATGTACTGATGATTTTTTTCAAGGCAAGAGTGAGAATAACAAATGTAAATTAGGAAATGCCAAGAGAGGGCAAGCCAATAATTCTGTAATGTATTGAATATCTTTTCTAGCCTTGAAGTAATATGAATAATTGTAAATGAAGTGTTAAGGAAAACAGGCCTAAGTGGTGGGGTGCTCCAGAGGAGCATCTTGCTGGTATTGCCTAGTTTATGTAAGTGACGTTGGAATGATATAACAGCAGGCCTTCTGAGATTTTGATTAAGTACTCTAAGCATACAAATTAATGCAAGATCAAAGATGTGCAATTTAGGACCTAGTATCAGTTGTCATAACATGTACATCCAAAATGTAAAATGCATTAAGTCCTCTGCGGAACGTGGACTTGACAATACTTTGCTTTAGTCACACCTTTCATGATGGAATCTTGCCCCAGCCCTGTTTTTGTCCACATTTGTTTTTTCTGACTCTATTCATGGACTTCCCTGCTCTTCAGCTGGGACCAGCTTAAATACTCTCTGTTATTTTTAGATTATCTCTGTGCCCGAAGTGATTTTTCACTCCTGGTGTGATGCCGGCATGAAGCTGTCAAACTAAGACATTATTTTAGTAAAAAATGGCCAGACTTGATCCTTAGCACAGTGTCATTCGTTAGCCCTCACTTGGCAAATTGATAATCTTTTCATTATTACTTCATCCTCTTTCCTTGAGCTCTGGCTCTTGTTTATCCAGTATTGTGTACTGCGCAAGAAAGCTTCTCAGACTGCCAGATTGCTGTTTGGAGGGCTAAAATACTTTTGGATTTTTCTAGAAATGAATGATAATGCAACCTGGCAGTATCTTTGTAAGAAAACATACTTAAGTACTTAACATTTGGCACCCTAATTAGAAGATTTTGGATTACTTAGCCTTTTACCAGTGACCTTACGGTCCTGCCACCCATTCTAAGATATATATAACTATTACATATGTCTAGAAAATAATACCTAGATAATTTTCAATTTTTAAAGAAATACAAAATTTCCCTGGAAAAAGTAATCTTATTATGTTGAAAAGCATAATAAGTCATCCTTAATATATTTAGACCTCATCTCCCTCTCTCCATATGAATATATGTATTTCTCCTATTCTTCTGTATTCATCTACATTTGTATATATAGATAGACATAGTTTTCTTCATCTGAAGATATGATAACCAGTTAATTAGTTTCTTCAGTGACATATATTTAAACCAGAATGCCGTCGCTTGGGAAAATGCTATCCAGGTCATGTTTATCCTCACATATAAATACTCATATCATGTTTTCTACTAAATGCATATTCCTGCCAATTATGTTGGGAAGATCATGAGAAGCAGCGCAGGCTTCTGACTCGAGCCACATCATCTTCATACTGCTACTCTGAATGGGAAGCTGGCAATAATCCCTGGTGCACAAAGAGAAAGTGCATGGGCCTTAAGTCACTTCTAGAGTACAAGGTATTTTGAAAAGGAGATGCATACCATCAGTATCCAGTGACCACGTCCTTAGTAAGCCCTTACAAAAGGCTTTATTTCTAACAGTCCTGTGCCATCCTAATTTACACAGACTCAAAGCAATCTATGTGAACTTTGGAAATTGGGAAGCTCCTCCTACCATACACTTGTGTGATATAGTAATTTGAATACCAGGATTCAGGCTCTGTTAGACGGTAGGGGAAGTGACTTCCTGATTTGAGGAACCATCTGTGCATACGTCCTGGCCTAAGTCCCAAAGGTTCAATAGAAGGAATTAGTGGTGCCAGGAAGCATAGCCAGGGGGAATGTACACTGTACTTAACTGATTTAATCAGCACAGTGGGTGTGATCCTTCATTGCTTCCCAGTTGTGGAATCGTTTATACCTGTGCGAAGTGAATGGGAAATTATACCCATTAGTACTCTCTTTATGCATGTTTAAGTGACTGTGCAAAGTGCAAGGGGGGGAGGAGCGGAAACAAGCCTCTAATTTGTACTCAGAAGTGATTTGGAAGCTAGTACAAATGCTAGAGAAAAGAACAGCTTTCTAACATCACAGGAAATTGGTGTCTTAATTATAGTTCAGGTAGCAATACTTATAGCTGAGATTGTCTCACGCTTACTATTATAAGATTCTGTTTTCTGTTGTTTAAAAGGCTGCTGGATTTAAATTATTAAAAGAACTGCAGAAGAGCTTCAAAAATAATATGTTGGCCATCTGGTCAAGTTATTTGTATGTGTCATTTCAGTTCATTCTCATAGACAGTTTTGGAGTGGAGAAAATTCAGTGTTTCATTTCTGTTAAATATATGGAGTTTTTAACAGGGAAATTAATTGGGTGAAGGGCTGGCCTTTTTACATGTTGGCATTTCTGTGAAAATCTTTCATGGCTAAGTTAAAAGTTTTGGGAAACAACCAATGTGTGCATAGGCATGTGTCCATAGACATAAGAAGTTTTTTGAGAGTTTTTAAGAAGACTATTCTGACTAGCCCCATGCTATCTCTGTTTCTTACAAAGCTACACACCACTGAAGGGCACAGCAAAACCAGATGGATGGTAGAGGTGGCTCTGTTCTTCTCAAACTTTATTTGTTCCATTATGCAGTCCACTACCTAAAATCTCCAGAATTTCTCTGTGTGCTGAAAGTATACAGCACATGAGCTCCTCACCTCATGCTGACTCCATGGTGTCAGGGAGCTTCATTGTGGAGCTCTTCTCCCCCAGGAACTGGAGGTGTTCTATCTCAGGGTCTGAACAGGATTTTCCTTGAGTATTTGGTTACCTCAAATATTTTTGCCAGTGTTTAGTAGTATGAAAATCAATGTGTATTTTATTAATTTGGATAACGTTTATAATTTAGTGCTTCTTATGCCTAAAATGTAAAAATCCGTGGAGAAAATAAATTATATAGGAGAATATTGATGATGAATCAATAATTGGCAGAAAAATGCTACCAAGTATTGTTATTATATCTTTTTAAAACTTGAAGTTTTCTTCTACTAGATGGATTTGTGAAACTGCTGAGAAAAAAAAAGACAAGACAGGAGAATAGTAATGCATGAGCCAAACTCTCCCAAAATTTCAGGCCATCATTTGTTCTTTAAGGAGTGATCAAATGACTAGCAACTAGGATTAATGTAGGTCACTGTTTATATGGTAAATAATAGGCACAGTTTTGTTAGCTCAGCCAATAGCTGCCACATGGTTCATACAGACCCAGACATGCACCAGCTGTCCAGATTTCCAGTGGGTTTTTCTCTCCTAATTTTACACAGAAACCAAACAGAAAAGAGCAAGAACTTTTAAAAGATTTTTTTTTTTTTTAGAGAATCATATAAAAATATAGATAGAAACGGACCCTTTCCTCAAAATTAACTAATATAAACAAGTACATAAATAAATAACTTGTGTAGATACGGGAAACCCTATCCAGTTCATCTTTCTGGATGAAGTATACATAGGAAAAAAGCAAATTAAAAAAAAATCGTTCCACAGGAGGGCACTGTCCGCTCAGAATAGAAAGGAGAAATGATTGCAAGTCTGCCAGTGGAAAACCAATTCTTCACAATTTCTAATTTTTCTCCTCATTGAGTGTTTATACAAACACTCAAATGGCATAACTGACTTCTATGGCTCTGTTAATAGAGGAGCACTTGTAAGAACTAAACCAACTCTTGTATGATAGAAATATTACCAAAGTAACATCACCTTTGTGCTACAAGTAATGAGTACTAACTGCATAAATTGTTAATGAAGAACAACTGTGGCAGCAGAATTTATCTTCTTTTCCTCATAAATAACTAATAGATACATCCTTGTTCGCTCTCTCTTTTACTGTTAACATGGTCAACAGTCTCATTTTCTGTTAGGCAGAGATCATAGCTAGCAATGTTGTTTGGTTTTTTTAAAAGAATGAACAGGTAAATCGTAGTTTAATGGAAAAGATGTGTTTTCTTGGTTTTAGTAGTGGTACATGGAAATACCATTAAAATAGTAACATATGATTTCTATAAATAACTCCTTTAAGGTATGAGCTTTGCTGTAAGTTCCTTGTTGTCAGTACTTTAAGTAAAGTCTCACTCTGAATGAGTTGTATTTAAAAAAAAATAAAATGCTCATGAAGAATTTGAAAAACAAAAGGTTTTAAAAATGTCTCAAATATTTTGACAGAACTGAAAGGCTTTAATCATTGACCAGTTTGTTTCATGATGTACCCACACGTAAAACAAGATGATCCTAGACCCAAAAGGTTTATTGTCTAAGTCTGCAATACTCAGATTTCCAGAACATGTGAAAAACATCTGTTATTTTTCTAGAGCTGGCATTATTGCATCTTGCTGTGTATTATTTCAGTGCCTTACATTTCTGGGCTGGAGCTACGTACCCAAATCCTACCAAATCCATATGAGCTTCTAATTCTTTCTAGCTCTTAAAATGCCAACATACTGGACCAGTACTGACTATAAAAATAATAGCAAATTGGACCAAAAGGATCCTAAATGCATCCTTCTTCTTTAAAAAAGAGTCAGGCTTGGTGCCATTTTTATGCAGATATTCTGTAATAGTAAATAATAACTGGTTGGTAAGCTTGTGGGGCGTTGCCTGTAAAACAGCCGATTTCCTTCATATTGTGCGCCCTTCTTCTACTTCTGGCACACTGGAGAGCAGCAGGGTTACCCAAAAACTGCTCCAAGTGGAGAAATAAAATTAAAAAAAAAAAAAAAAAAAAAAAAAGGAATGGTAAAATACGGACAAAGGCTTTTCTCTTTCATGTCAAAATAGGTGATGGTACCAGAGCTCTGGTGTATGCTCTGCTCTGCTCAGCAGTGGCTGGATGCAGATGACTGCCCCCAGAGAAGGCAGGAAAAGGGGAGAATGGGACACTGGAGTCAGACCTTTCTCTCTCAAATCAGGCCAGTGTCAGACTGTGAACTACATTTTACACTGCAGCTCTAATCTAGGATGAAAAATCATGTAAATAGTTTAAGATTGGTGTATTTGTCCTGATGCATCTTCATTTGGATTTTGTCCCCATCTCTTTTCTTGCCTTGACAGGGCCTATATTTGGAATTCTGCTGGCATTTACTGTCTTGGTGAGGGTAGTGAGTCAGCCTGAAAATGCGGTTCAGTGAGATGTCTTGCACAGTTATGGTGGTATGAGGAAAACATAATATTTTTTCTAAACACACAGTTTTCTATGAGGATTCAGATTTAACCCATTCAAATTATTCTCTTGTATAAAACTTAAAATGACCTATTTTTGATGTTTTTTTCTTCTTCCAACATATCAGAAAGTTCTTAAAACTGTCTGGTTCAGTACTAATAAAACTGTACTTCTAAAATTGGGAATTTGTCACATGAAGAGATGATATTAGGTCCTCCGGTGCAATATGATTTTACATATATCAAAGGAAAATAATTTCGGCTGAAGTATTTGATCACTGGGCACATGAGTGAATTTTCATAAAGATAGGACAGAAATTTGATCACAGTGCTGATCATAAGCTGATATTTATGAGATTTATTGGTGCCCACAGCCAGAAATGAAAAGTCTGGGGAAAAGGCAAAATCAGAAAGAACACTGTCCCCAGATATCTGACCATGAGACCTTTGCATTATCTTATCCTCTGCCAAATGCCCTTTTCATTGTTTCTGTCCTTCACCATTTTTATTCTTTCATTGACTCATTTTTAGACTGCATAAGGGCCAGACAGTTTCAAAAAATAATTAAGTCTCTTCCTTTTCAAAAGTGCTTGACAGTCTCTTTCCCTCTGAGGTTTAGCAGCAAAATACCACTATTGTGTCATAGGGAAGTCATGACGTGAAATAAAATACAGTGAATGTTTACCCTTTAGGGCAAATAAGGAAAGAAAATCTGCCATGACATTGTAGATATTTGCTTGCAACAAACTTGAAGCACTTGGGAGCGGTGCTGTTCACTACCTGACTGTTGGCACTTGCTCTGTCTGGGCATTATATAAAGAATGGGGTGATTCACGGTCATTGCTGATACAGCCCAGCAACTGTACTAGGTGATTTCACCCCAACTTTAAATATCCATTTCTAAGCTGCGATTATAGCTTGATTATGTAATGAGGTAAAACAATATTAAGACTTTGACAAAGCTTGCACTATAGTCCATTTATATAAGATTATCTCTGGGATTCAGATAGCTGCAAGCCTGGTTTTCAATTTACATTCCAAAGGATGAATCCTAACTACATTGCACAGCAGGGAGGAGGGCGGGGGATGGGAGGAGATTTCTCTTTTTTTTCTGTCTTTAAAGAGTAACGTGGATGTCTGTGTGCGAATGTGCCTGACATCAAACACCTTGATTTCCTGCGGGAGCAGGGAGAAGAGAACTGGAGTTAGTTTATGTTTGTGTGAAATGACAACCCCAGCTGATGAAACTCCTGCAAAATGAGATGAATCATTACAGCCATCCAAGCAAATGAAATTTCTTTATGTATGACATGACTTTCTGCCCGACAGTTCTGGATTTTGTTTGGTCCTTGGCCACTCATTCCACTTGAAGTGCTGTTTTCTCAGTTCATTTGACAGAATGTGTTCCACTTCTCATTAGTTTCTAATTATAGGAGGAAAGAATGTAATGACACTAGACAGTAATTAAAATCTATTACTGTTGTTCCCACCTTCCCTTTGAATTCACAGAGACAAGATTCACCCTAAGAATTTTTTGTTGCTGAAAAATGTCAGTATGTGGAAATGTATTGAGGGATTGAAGGTGAACTTAGGTGTGTTTGTTTCTAAGGTTCCATCTGTGAATACTAGAAGTTGGAAGGGAAAATGAATGTTATTGGCCCTATATATTTACATATGATTTTTTTTCCAGTTTGGGACATAATTACAAACAACTGATCCTTTTTATTTGTTTTGAAGGCAGCTAAGCTGCTACACTGGCATTAGCAAATACAGGAGGATTTTTAGTGTGCAGGATTAGTGTTCAGATGTGGCAGCAGCATGATGTAATAGGTTGCAACTGCTGTGAGTGAACCATGATGCTCCAGTGTGTAAATAATCTGCAAATTATAGAACCTTCTGCTCCCTTTCCCACTCCCCTCCTGCCTAGGAAGCGTCAACCCTGGATGAAAGCTCAGTGTCTCATCTCTGAATGGTTAGGAGTGGTTAGGTTTCTGAATAACCTGTTTGACTTACTGTGATAGAAAATTGGAACAGAGATGAAAAAATGTGAAATCTCAAGTAACGTGAGAAAGTAGAGTCACAATTTCCAGGCAACACAACCAGTTGGGGTGCTGTTCTGTTAGAAATCTTGCTGTGCCTGACACACTTAGGCATCCTGTGTCCTTGGCTCTTTTGGATGTCTGGTTGTTTTCTGAATACCTAAGGAAAAGCTGTCTGCTTCAAAAAAATTATGCACGTATACCTAAGGGCTCTGTGCATGTTTAAAGCAATGACTTGATTAATTTTGAATATTTGATTTATTATTATTTTAATAATAAAGGTTTGGAGATACAGTGAAATCACCAACATAAACAAATAGGAAATATTTTTTATTGTATTTCATTAATTTTAAGGTATCCAGATGGTGTTCCCACTTCCTGGCAACATCCAACCCTGCCTGCTCTTACATACAGGGAGAACTGGAAATAACTGGTTTGTTTCCGTACTTCAAAGCATGAAGCATGCCACATCCCTGGTACTTTAGATCAAACACACTATCAGGATTATGAAATGGCATGAAATAAGAATTGTCAAAGCTATGTAAATTTTATCATATTGAAATTTTCAGCAGTTTGCATCAAGGAAAAAAAGCACAAAATGGTGGCTGGTTTTGTTTTACAGGGGTGGTAAAGCACAACATTTGTGCTGTATCATTGGTCTACATATTTGGACTTCCTAGACAACTGTGCAAAGGATTTGTATGAAAAGGGAGCGTGGGCAGCTCCAGGGGTAATAAGATAAATGTAAGATGTAAAAATGGGAATGAAGTTAAAGGTGGTACTTTGAGGCCTAGGTTAAAAACTGCTAACATTAAGTACCTGAAATAACAAAGTTAAAAGCAAATGGTCAATCAAAAGGAATAGACAACTCCCAAAGGGAGTCAGATCTTAGGTGGACCAATTCCTTTCATGGTGTCATCTCAGCTAATCTGATATTAGACATTAGGGCTCTGTTTGTGGTCAGTGGATGAGTCTGTGGACAGAACTGCTCCCATACTGGCTGAACAAGAGACCCACGTGCCGTCTATGTACTCTACTGTAGGCTTCCTAAAATTTCAGAAGTGGTTGAAAATTAGATACAGGCCTATTTGCTGAACACCACAATAGAAGAAAATAAAGTATTTAATATTTTTGGTCTAAATAACAACAGATTTACAGACATGTTAGAGAACTCCCTTGAAATTAGTACTGTTTAAAGAGCTTTGTGCATGTCCTGGTTGCTGAAATGCACAGGACTAATGCAGTTCATAAAACACAACTTCTCAGATTTGCTTTCACATCTTTATAAATTGTCTTGCATGGCAAAGGTCATTCTGGAATTCTTCTGAAAGCCTTTCGTTCTGAGAGAAGAGGAATTTGAGGATACAGTACATTTAATCTTTGATCTTGATGTGTCCAGTTATTTTCAGACCCAGGAGACAGTATTACATAACCTGAGGCCACAATAAAACTTGATGTTTTCCTCTACTTCCTCTCCAGAGGAGAGAAGCATGACTGCATGGAGGCAATGTTCTGCAGGGGAGCTACAGATTTCACAGATTCATTCTGTCTGAACCCCCCAGCAGAAGAAATATTTCTACAAGAAAGTACCACTTGAACACCAGCATCTCGCTTCCACTGAATGCACAGGGAGATTACTGGAAAGACAGCACCATAAATAAAAAGCCCAAGTGATGCTGGGAGGAATACAACATGCTTTATTGTTCAACTTCCAGCACTATTTTTTTATTATTATTATTATTATTATTTTAGGATTTCAATTCCATTTATTTTTGGCTTCCTTTAAATATTTTAGAAGATTTAATCAGCAAATATTTAGTTTTAAACCCCCAGGAAACCATCTAAGTAACCAAGAAAAGACTAAAACTCGCCCGGGCATGGCATCCTGGAAGGCAAAACATCAAGGAGCAAAAGTAGTACAGATCAAACCCAACTTTCTTCAGAGCTCAGTGTGATCAGCTATGAAATGTCATGGGCTTCAGAGAGCTAGGGCAGCTCAGTAATAAGAGAAGATGATGTTGAGCACAAGAACCCAACAAAGATACATAGTAAAAAGTAAATTGGCTTGTCGGAAAACAACATAGCCCAAAAATATCTCAAAGAAGCAGTGTGGATTATTGGTTAGGACACTGAAACAGCAGGCAAGATATCTCAGGTCTAGTCCCAGCTCTCTCACTGAACAGCTGTAGAGCTGTAGGACAGCTATTTCTCTTCTCTCAACTCATCTTTCCTCCCATGGATGTTCTTTGGAACATGTGCACGCTATGTGCTTCAGCAACATCTGGCAGATTCTGCTCTAAACTTACATGGAAATATTTAATGGCAGTGGTTGAAAAAGAGAAAAATAATATTTAATGTAATTATATAATATTTATGAGTTATATTTATACTTATAAGGTAATAATTTTTCTTTGGCTTCTCACACAAAAGAAAACTAGAAAATGTTTTATTATTATTCTGTTTCTGGTGATACTACAAAGTACCAATGTAGGCATGGTCGTACAAAGAAGCAAAATAAAATGAACGCACAAATGCTCCTATTTAAAATCAGAGCTCGTAATCAGTGCTATAAGGATTGGTCTGAAACTTTCTGCATTTTTTTCCAAACACTTCTTTCCTAAAATACAAAGAAAAAACCAAATTTCATTCAGTTTTTTCATGTTCATGTCTTGTCTTGTTTCTGCCAGAAAAAAGCAGGCTCTATGCTTTGAAAAAGTTTTTGTACACCATGGAAACAAGGTGACACCTATAGATGATAAGAAAATTCAGAAAATAGACTTTTGGAAAAGAATAAAAACCCTCATGCACTGGCGTTTACAAAAAAATAACAATATTAAAGGTGATATATGCACAAGAGTTAGATTATTTTCTTGTTATTTAGGATTGGATCCCTGCACCTTCCACTGAAAAACTTGCCTATATTCAGAATCTGGCTAACCACTAAATGATATGGGTTCTTGAATGATTATAGTAATTCTGAACTTCCTGATACTGCTGATTCTCACAGGATACCCCTAAGTAGTTGAAGGGTAACCAAATAATTCATTTACTAGTTAATTAAAAAGTAAGTGCATAGACCAGGTAGTGATTATGCCACTGAGAGAGACAGTCCACAATTTTCTGTTTCTTTTATCAATGACGGACACAGCTGGCTGCAATACATAAGTGCATTTTAAACTTCCATTATTTGCGTCTGTTGAATATTGACTTAAATTATGTAGCAAAAGGTAATTCTGTTGTTTAAAAATTTATGGTTTTATCATAAAGGCTTTCAATGTTGAAAAGGTTTCAGAATTCTGCAGGGAATCCTCCCGATCAGCTTTCCACTTCTACCTGTTGACATATTAAGTTCTTCAGAAACCTGTTGTTTACTCAGATACACAGGTAGGAAGAGAGGATGTTCGCACACCTTGTTAAAGTGAGTTCTAACGCTAACTTCTTGTTTAAGATTTACTAGTACTCGTGTAGGAATTGCAGTGCATATCTTAGTATTTATCTGCCTTAGCAGATGAACATGTAAATTGGTTACATCAGGAGTTGCTGTTTGAATGAGTCTTGAACATGTCTGTGTATCTTTATCATAGATAAGGCAAAAGGAAGAAGGGAGAAGAATAATACATTTTTGGTAACTGTTTGTGAAGTTTTAATATTCATCAGTCGTTTTTATTTTTTATTTCTTTGTTTATTAATTATTATTATAATAGTGATTACTGTGGTATCTCACTATCTGAATGTAGAAATGTGTGGTCTGTTTGTATACTAGGAAAGTGAGCCCTTTTTCTTTTTCAAAAAAAAAAAAAAAGCTTTTAAAATATCATAAATCCTACACACAAAAGTTTAGAATGATGTTCATGAGAAGAATCCAGAGCTGTATGTTGGTTCACTTGTTTGAGAGTAACTTTTCTTTTGTAAGCATCTAAAATTTATTAGAGCCATACTTTAAAACTGTAACATCTAGGCAAGCCATTTACCTCTAAAACCTGTATTTTTCCAAAGAGAAATGTGGAAGTATTTTGGAGACATTTTGTTCCATATTCTTAAGTAAGAGATTGCCAAATTACCTGGAAAAGTGTGCTTCAGAGTTCACTTCTATGAATATTAAAAATAAGTTATTCTGAATCATACTTGTGGGGTTTTATAACTTCTTAGAACAATTTTAAATAAAAATATCACAAGTGTATTTGTTTTCCAACTTGAGACGTTCCTCTAGAAAATGCTATTGTGGACTGTTTGAGAAGTAAACAGTATCCTCATTCTCCTGCTACTGGTTTGCCTGAGGACAATGCCCACTCTGTGTGCAGATTCCATATTTTTTCTGGTTTCTTAAGCATTTTGTCTTGCAGAAGCCAGGTGCAAACCTTCAGCAATGTGCAAATTAATCTTGTTCACAATCACAGCTAACATATAACAGCAGAAACATCCACTGGCAAAAGCAGGTGTTGCAAAATAGGCTAAGGTGTGATGGGTGAGGAAATGAAATGGAAAAAACTAGCTCTAATAGAGCAGTTATTTATATGCTAAGAAAGGAGATCGCAAATGTGTTTGGGTGTCTTTTTAACCTCTTGAGCTTTCTAGGAGGATATTATTGACGTGAGGTAGAAAGTAAAATCATTGGAGGAAAGAAAAAACAGTGTCAAACCCAAAATCTCTGTAGCTATTAGAAGGGGGAAAAATGATTTTTAAAATCAGAGAACAAAAAGAAATAATGGCACTGAAGCCGAAGGAACTAGGTTATGTTTAAAATAGTAAATAAATGTAGAGTTTAAAAAGTAGAAGGTGTCAGAGATAGTGAGAGAGAAAGAGAGAGAGACAAACTATGAAAAATGGCAAACAATGAGATGATGTTCTAAAATGATACTGAATACCAAGAGCAAGAGTAAGACAGGCCACAGGCCTGCATGCAACAGGCCTGAAGGGAAGAACAGAGATGAAGAGGATGCTTAGTTTGAAGATCATGTCTCAGAAGAGACAGCTATGAATCATGAATAATTTATAACTAGTATTGCCATTTGAAGTCAAACAGATCAAGCCTAGGATGTAAAAAAATTCTTTAAAGACTACGGATACCATCTTGAAGTTTCAGTTACCAGCTTCACAGGAATAAAGGTAGAGCTTCTAGGTGTATGTAATCACCCTAGTCCAAATCCTACAAGGTATTTAAATGGCTTGCCCTTTTCAAGAGGACACCTTTGAAGAACTATTTATTTCTCAGATAGACATATTCAGGATAAAGTTCACAGCTACTACAAAACAGGTTCCCCTGGGAGCCTCCATTACACGTCGCAGTGTGAATACCATCACATTGTATGTTTTCAGGCCAGGAAGTGCAACCTTTTAATCTTTCCTTAAAAGTGAGGTTATAACACTGTGAATCCCATGGGTTATGCCTTTTTAAGGCTTTCCTCTTTTAACATTTGAAAGTGTTATGCCCTGGAAAGCTTTTAAAAATGAACTGGCAATTCTGGATCTGAAACACTGTGTGGCATACAGAGAAGGATGCATTTGGAGTCCCACAGGACTGTGATGAGGGAACTGTGGATTGAGCTTTACCACGTAGGCTGGAGTGTACTTTACACATCGGTGATGTAATGTGAGGTCACTGGAAGCTAGATCTTGGTAAGGTCTCCTACACTGTTTTTTAGAAGTTAGCTGCTGTGTTTGTAACTCCACAGAGAGATAAGGCTGCAACTGGTGCTAGGCACCAGAAAAGGTTAATATGCTCAAAAGAGTCATCCGATGCTTTTTGCATTTATCTTTCTGTGGAGGTTGTTATCATAAAAGACTTAAGGGTTGAGATGATAGGTTGGGTGCAGAAATGATGCAGTGGTCATTCATCTCTTGCAGCTGTAGCTTGTTACAGAGATTCTCTATGAGACCAAGTCAGTCATGATGTTACCTCAGATGCCATAAGAGAGAAGGATACTCAGAACCCAAGAGGCAAAGCAATGAAATGGCAAGCAGTAACTTCTTACACCCAACAAAACAATATTTGCTTTGAAGGGGCTCATGAGTTTCCTAGAAGGAATGTGGAAATGGAAATGCCATCCAGTTTCCTTCAAGAAACCAACATTCCCACCAGGCAAATGCAGCACTCCTCCTCCAGGGCACTGTGCCCAGCAGCAGGCCTCCCTTCTGGTTCAGCTCTGCTGGCCCCGTTCCCTAGCAAGCACTTTGCTGTTCATATGCATATACGGCAGGTGGGAGAGAAAGAGTAGCCAGAGCCAAGAGAGCATTTGAAATACTTCAGTAGAGTGACAAAGAGAAGTCAGAGGTTTGGTTTTTTGTCATGACTTTCAGTTTTTACTGTGGAAATGACAGCAGTGTTCTCAAATTGCATCCCAACAGTTCCCAGCCAGATGAATTTTAAACATTTTATTATTTCCAGAAGTAGAATAAGTTCAAAAGAAGATGACTGATGGTAGTTTTTGAAAAATACTTGTTTTATTGGTGTAGTTTCCTCCCTGTTTCTTGATCCTAACAAACAAGTCTGTGTGAACACCTTATTAAGCAAAGTGAATGTTTGAAAATAAGAACACAGGTGTAAACAAGTTCTCCAAGCATGAAACAATTTACTTGTTTCGTTGTATTACCATGAGCTAGCAACCCTGATCTTGGATTAAAATTCCACTATCATGGAAATTATATCTAGAAAAAAAAGAATTTGTATCCCCCAAGTTTGCATTCCCCAAGTAAGTGAATTATAGAATTAGAACTTTGCCATATCAAAAATAATATTCCTCGTTGCCCTTTTCTGAAAGGCTACTTTTTCATTTAAATTTATTTTTATATTGTATTTTAAGTTCTGTGCACAGGTACTACCTGTGGCACTGCATTCAGATAGGCATATTAACAATTATCACACATTTGTCTTTGATTTTAACTAGTACAGATGAAATAAAGCTCCTTCATGTAACCAACCTAGTCTGAAGTGTAGGCTCTCTATATAAAGAACTTTAGCTTGGGCTGAATTTCCTCATTTTCAGATGTGCTAGAGTCAAATATTATTTTAAGAACATTTCTATTTAAAATTGTTGCTCTCAAGTCTGCTAGAGAATCTTCATACAAAAGTTCAGTATATATTAGAAAATTACTATCTCTTTAATTCCAGACACCAAATCCAAACTGTTTATCTGAACTGTGCATCAAATAATTGCCATTCTTCAACCTACAAATATCAGGCTGAACACTTCTCAGATTATTTCAGTTGTTTACTGATTTCAGTTTAATTCCCAATATTCGCACTAGGATATTTGGCTCGTAGAGCTTGAGTCCCATCCGGAGGTTGGAATTATAATTGCTTGTGAAATGTAATTAAAAATTAAAAAAATAATGAATAGCATTTTTTTATAAGCCTCAAAACTGGTACTGTTTAAGATTTTGTTAAAACTTAGAGAAGCATATTGCTTTTTATCCTGTTCCTGTAAGAGAAATCAAGGTTATATTATCTCAGGCCCTCCTCATTTATAATTCTGAAAATACTGATCAATTATAACTATTAAGACAGAAGTTGCAAAGTGTCAAAAAGACAGGTGGAGGGATTTGATGGACTGTCATATAATGCTACCCTACTGCTTTCCACAATATCATACACTCTTCCTCCCAAGAAAGGTTAAGGCATGAATTTGATTCTTGTTAGACTGCAGAGAAATGACTTAGAGAACACCTGTGAGGACTGCTTCAGCTGCTGAAAAAGCTTAAATTGGCATTTACATGTTCATTAGACAGCAGGGAATTCTGCCATGAGATGCAAATCTATAAGAAATCAGCCCTTCTGCTCACAGAACTATTCATTTCTCTTACTTAATTCTCCCTAGAAAAAATCTCTTATCACACCAAGAAACAAAAATCTGTTTTAAACTTTTAAGGACATGGCACTAGGAATGAGGTGGGCCAGAGAGAAATAGATAAGAAGTAGAGATTTTTTTCCTCCCAACTCATCAACCTCATCAGCGCATTATGTTTAGGGGGTACGGTTAATTCTAAAGCTACCTAATGAAGAAGAGGTGGGCACCAAAGCTGGCAAACTTAGCAGGGAAATGTCTGCTTGTGGTTGCTTTTATATTGACTTGTTTCAGAACATAACCTGAGGTAATGATTGCAAGTATAAAATGATTCACCCTCCAGCACAGAATAGGCACTACCACATCTAATGACATGCCAGCTGCATTATCCTAGATCAGCTGGCTGGTAGGAAGTTCGACATCAACAGTCCTAGTCATTACAAAGCCCTGAAATAATGCTACCGTGACCAACTGGACTATGTTCTAACACAAATTGCCATACCTCCTGTGGGAGGATACCGTGGTACCTTTCCTCTCTGCGGCACTGGTGGGATTTGCTCTTGGCACATAAAATGAACCAGTTCATGAGTTCAGAGAAATGTCATGTTTCCATATTCCAGTATTCAGAGGGTTGATCTTTTCCTCTTTCGCTTTTCTTCTCTGACTTACAGAGCCATAATGGATTTTTAATATTTGCACTATTTGCTAATAATAAATTCTCCAGGTGAAATTCTTTGCTTTTCTTGTCAACAGAGATACAGTGTCTCTCTCAGAACTGAAAGATATCATAGATTTTCTATACCTATACTTGAAAGTCTAATTCTTTTTTTCTGCAGTATTGCTAAATCTAGTCATACAGGTTTTGACAATTATTATTTAAAAAATAATAATAATAGGAAAAAGAAAAGTAATTTCTTTTCTTCATATTCAATAATATTCTTGCTTTTCCCAGGATGGCAACAAATGGTGAGAGTTATTCAAGAGCTCTTATTTCATAGCTCAGATCCTTAGCATGAGAGCAAACATAGCTGGAGTGATAGTATGCTGTTATGAATTGCCCTGGTTATTGCTTTTGCACTTGTACAACCAAAGTTAAGATATGCAGTTCCAAGACATTGCTGTTTCACTTGATGATTTTGCAACTGGAGCAATCTAATAGCTCTGTTCCAGACCAGTAATTTGCTACAGTGATATGAGAAAGGAACTTTTGGTGAACTACAAGGGTGGTTGGAAATATTCAAACTTGTTTTATTTTGTTTTTAAATAAATGTTACTGGATAACAGCAGAAAATAACCTAAGAAATCACTACCAGTTCTTTATGACTATATGGTTTTTTGATTTTGCATAACTAGAGGAGGGATGTTAAGTCAAGTCAAATAGTTATTGCTATCTGTAATTTGAATGGACAGGGTGTGAACTCACTTTAGGGTTTTTGGAGTGGGGCAAGTGAAGAGAATTGTTTGGGGTTTTCTTAACCTATATGCTCACAGAACAGAAGCAACCTTGGATGACTGACTGTTACCTACACAGTATGACTCTACTTCCTCTTCAAGCTCACATTCTCAAGATTAAAAGAGAAGAAATTGAGCTACAATCAACAAAACCACATTATTTGTGATAGTCAAGTTTTTTCACAATTTTCTCAATTGTTAGACCTATATACAAGAAAGAGCAAATAGCAGTTTGTTGACTAGTTTCGTGATCATTTCTAGTCACTAACATTAAGACACACAAAGGGTGTTGGGGCACTTTATACATTAAATCTTGAAAAATATTTCAAGATTCTCTTATGTAGAGCATGATACAAGAAAGTATTATTACATAAATTTTATCCTGCAGCTCTTTAGCCTTAATTATGCAGTCTTCTCGAGAGTAGCAAAGAACTCACTTAATAGACTGCATCACTTTTTGAGATAAGTGGCGTATTTATAGCTTCTATAATGTATATCAAAATGAGGACAATTATGCCTGGTTTAAAAAGGCAATGTTAAAACACACGCTATTTACAATTAAGAATTTGTTTTAACAATAAAAATGAGCTAGTTAATGTTTGTGAAACATAAAATTATAATGACAAATATTTGACCATTATTACCATGCTTAACATTATGCCACTATATTCTTCTGTGAGAATGTGTTGTCAACGTTATAGGATGGTTATATGAAATTGTAGATAAAATATCTAAAAATGTAAGTGGAACATTTTATAACAACAAGGCACTGCAGAGAGTTTTAGAAGTTTGTACATAGTGTACATATTTTCATTTAACACCCTAGTCTGTTTTCTTTTTGTTTCTCCTGTTTCTCCTTTATTTGATACAAAAAATTGAAAATTAAAGCTCACTGGGAAGGTGTCTTTAAACTTCATGGTGTTAAGTTAGTTTAATTTGCTTTTTACATGGGATATTTGGCTGGATTTGAGTATTATTAGCTCCCGTCAATGCTGCCTGACTCAGATACTCTTGTTATGCAGACTTCTATGTCTTACTTCCACTCAGCCTTTCAATTATATCTATTCAAACACAGTGACAACCTCCCCCAACAAAACAGCATCTTAGATAAGTAGGTTACTAAAAATGCTATGTAATGACATGAGATTGAGAAGCTAGAAATTGCACTTCCAAACTGAAGGGATTTAACTGTGTAAGAACAGCCTTAGAGGCATATGTTTATTACTTAGGACATATACGTGCCCCAGGCTAATCCAAACTTATTTCAAATGAACTATTCCTACACTTCATGAACGTTAAGCTGTCATCACCTTCAAACATCATTAATGAATTTGTTTTTCTCCACTGAAAGCGCAGGAAGATGATGAGAAACATAAGACCAAGGGAAAAAAATGTGAAAGAAATTATTTTAAAATCATTGTACTACAAACATATTTTTTTAACACAAAAAGGGTCTAGAAGTGAAACATCAGTGAAGAAGTCAACCATCAGTGCTATGCTGATCAATTTACAGGTTACAGAGATTACCTTGTGACTCTACAGCTGAAAGGCTGAAGTGCTCAAGAACCTTCCAATTTATCACAAGATTGCTTGAAGTTTAATTATTTAAACAGCACAATAAAACATTTATTTATTTAAATCAATAATTTAAACATATTTATTCACTATGAAGAAAACTATTCTAAAAATTGCTTAGTATTCAGAGTTATTTTAATGCTAAAATAACTGTGAATATACATTGTTCTTTAACTACTAAGCCATTGTCTCTAATCCTTTTGAACCAAAGATTTCTCACCACAATTCATTATAGGACCTAGCTCCCGTTGCAGACTGGAATTACAGTGATTTTCTCTTGTGATATTGCAACAGTTTCTGTGAAAGTCAATCAGTGGATGGGGTATGATGATTTCATTACCGACCAGGAATTAAAAAAGGGAGTTGGGATGTTAATATGCTTTGTGTCTCAAAGTCATCAGTACTTATGAAAATACATTCATAGGGGCTTTAGAGGCATCACAAAAATTTGTATGCTTAGTTAATGCAGGAAAGGTTTTAAGACAGACTCACTTTGTTAATTTCCTGATTTTTATCATAAAATTAAAAACATTCAAAATTATGTTTTTTCTTTATTTTTAAAGAATTTCAATTTCCTAAAAGATCTAATTATTTTCTTGCTATTAAATGAACAAATATTATGTCTTATAGCCATTGTTCTGTTATATCCACAAAATTGTATTTATTACAAAACCAATCTTGCCTTTAACATCTGCGCTTTTGCAATTGCCCTGCATTAGGTTCAGTGGAAATGCTTGTAAGATTCCACATTATCCCTCATTCTGTGGTTACTTGTGTATTAATCCTTTTTATCCTTACTTGACATTTCTAAAGCTCAGTTTAAACTGTAGCAAGCCGTGCTTTCAGATATGGCAAACCTTCAGAAAGACAAACTCAGAAAAATAAACTTGACCCTCAAGAGTCTTTGTTCAATTGGGAAGTCACGCTGGGGTGGGTTGAAAGAGGTTTCAGGCCCCAACAACCCTTTTCTTCAGGGACAGTCATGATTTTACTTTGCTGGGGTGACTCAGTTGACATTGAGTCTAGGAAAAACTGAGAGTAAAAAAGGACTGAATTACTGTCACTGGAATTTTAAGAAAGCCTTTAACCCCTCTCAAAAGATAAAAAATAATCATCAAAGAGCTCTTCAACTCTTTATATGATTAGTTAGAAGCAGGTGAACTTGAAGGCCTAAACCTGAAGCTATACAGATAAAACCTGAACAGAAAAGTCAGATTCTTTCAATCTGTAAGAATTTTAAACATATTCATTCCACAGGAATAGTGGGCATTTTTCCTGCCCATTAAACCACGAAGATCTAGCCCATCACTGCAAAAGCGATAGGAAAGTTGAGGAGTCTTTGTGCTCTGGATGCTTTTTTGCATTAACACCAAACCAGTGATGGCCCTTCAATCCTCAGTCACAGCTCCATCGCTACTGCTGTGGCTTGGCGGTTCTCACTGCTTACCATCAAACCCTTTCCAAGGAGTCTTACGGCAGCTAGCAACATTATGGAAATGTATTTCACATGGGTGCAACTACACTTGCCACATAAACTGGAAAGATCCTTTTTATTGTGGTCATAACTGAGCATGTAGCAGAAAAACAGGCCAAACCTAGCTATTAATTATATGTCTAACTTGGATCCACAGTCTTTCTTGTTGGATATGTCATCTGTTATTAAATTCCCTGTTCCTCAGCCTACACTATTAAGGTAGCACGGAATTTCCCATTGTTCTGCTGTCACAGGAATGGGTCCATAGTGATTTCAAAAACAACTACAGACCAGATGACGAACAGAGAGGTGTTTGGATGAATAAAGAAGGTGGGAAGGCAACTGCGCAGATTTTCTGAGGTCTTTTGGGATGTTGCCAAGGACTGAAGCAGTCAGTACAGAAGAGACCCAAATGCAATTGACTCGAGTCCTTCCCAGCCATTGCAGGAGAGGCCTCTGTCCCTCTTGTCTGCAGCTTCCTGTCCAGTTTCTCAGGAAGCCTTCAGCTCGTCCCTGTCATCTTGTCTGCCTCACAGGGATTATACAAGGATAAATGGTTCTAAGGTGTTCTGATTTTGCAGTTCTGAAAAAGTGCATGTATATAGATCCTGGATGTCTGCATGACAGGGAGGAACCAAAAAGCCTGCTTATGGAATTAGTTCATTTATGCAGTCATGTGAATTCATCTATAAATACTCACGTGCCACACAATTAATCAACTTGGATGAGAAAATGTGGAGTATACAACAGGCATGGGAGGGAGTGAATTGTACTACATCTTTAGTCTTTGAAGACATGATCCTGAAACACAGACTAATTATTTTCAATGAACAAACTTTTCAACAGTTATAATTTTAGCAAAAATGCATTAATTGCTATGGTTTGGTGAATAACTGAACAGATATGAGCATCTGGATTGCTTGAGAAAAGCTTGTTATTAATTTTTGATAAATGTTTGTTATTCATTATCCTTCAAAAAAATATGCGGGAATAGTTACCTTAGACTAGTTTTATTCCCTGAAAGCAATATCAAACTGTTGTAAGCTACCACCTTAACAAAAATCCCTCCTTCTGCTCACATAATTGTCTGTAACCCTTCATGATGGTGGTATATGAAAGTTAAATAACTCCACTCCTCTGTGTTTTCTTTCAAATCATTATATGTTGGGTACAGTAATGTTAAACAGTAGTTCATGTGAGTTAAAATAAGGGAGAGTTTAAATGGAAAAGAAAAAAGAATAATTTATAAGCAAAAATATTCTCTGGTGCTCTCTTTCTGGACAGGTGATGAGTACTTATATTAGAAGTAGAATCTTAAGATATAGCTATTAAGATATTTTAGAGTTATCTTAAGGATATTAGCTTAGAGCTGAGGATTTCCTTTGAAGCAGCAAACATGAAAATAGGCCTTTCAGTCCATTGTGTCTGCCTACTGCTTTAAATGTTCCACTGTCCTAGAGAAACAGTATTCTTTCAGCAAGTATGTTTAAGGTAATAATATAGCCTTTCAAAAAACAAGAATATTGAGATAAATATCCTCTTAAACCATAAAGAGAACAATAAAGATACACAGAACAATTTAATAGTAGGCTGGGTTTTCTGACTTAAAGCTTATGTCATCATTTGCTCCTCTGCAAAGTGGATACAAAGTATGTTTAAATTCTGTCAAAAGCAAAATGCAGGTACTGGTATCTTGTACCTATTCACTAGGTCAAAATCTTCAGACAGGGAATGTTTTCAATTCCCAGAGGGATCTCCCTGACAATGCCATATGCTATAGTCAACCCATACTAGAACCTAGAGCTGTGTCTGGGGCTGTCAGGGATTTCTAGGCACAGTGGCAATCCACCTATGGCCATTGCTTAATGTTAGGCCTATTTCCCAACACAGATCTTCAAATATGATATGTACCTGTCATATCATATTTTGACTTAATAAAAAAGCATAGGGAGAAGACTCCTGGGTTTTTTGAGCACCGTGAAAACTCTGAGGACTGCATGCCTGCCACAGTTCAATTCATTACAATACAGCATTAAAATAAAGTATAAAGTCCGCAAATACCTTCTCTTCCACAAAATAATAGCCTTGACCACATTTTCCTGACAAAACAGAAACCAGACCCAGATCTTTTTCTGTGGCTTAATAGAAGAATAGCAAGATAAATATTTAATTACCAATTTGACACTGTTTATCAATTATGAGCAATACACTCTCTCTACTGCACAGCTCCAATTAGCTCTGTAAAACAGAGAACAAGAAGAAAATAAAAAGGAATTTACAGATATTGGCTTACCAGTCTCATGGATCCTGTGCAGCTTGTTGAACTGCTATTTATTGATTAGTCTTATAATGCCTTTGTATCTAATTAAAAATTCAGGATGGGCTCTGTGAATAAGCAATAGACAATGTCTGGTCTAAAAAAGGAACTACCCAGTCACAGAAATGAACTGGGAATACCAGAAGCTCCATCTGTCCTGAGTAATTACACATTCACAAACTGTTTTGCATAGTACAGTATTTTGTACGTTCAAAAACACTGGAATAGTAAGTAGAAATTCAGTTTGTGTAGTAATTTTATGAAATTCATAGAAACCTATTGATGAAAAGAATTTCAAGATATAAGGTCGTCCTTTCCTCCTGGTCTGAGGTATGATTTCATAAAACCTCTGATTTAAGGGTTTCTACAATCTCCCTAAATAGTATGTGCCAGTGCTGATTATTGTTATGTTTAAAAGCAATATGTTTGTTTTACTCCTTTGATCACCAATTATATTTTCTTCCAGACTAGTTCCATACTTCCAAATATTTCCATAGGTCATATTGTCTAAACCAATTACTTATCACACTCTTCTTCACTCCCCTGTCTTTCTTAAAATGTTGCCCTTAAAAGCGAACCTTTTTTTTTTTAATCAAGCAGAATGCAGCAACCATTTGACATCAGTTTTTCACAGAGTAGAACAGTGACTATTTCTTCCAAGTTTACACACAACACTCTGAGTAATGCCTCCTAGAAAAGGTGGTTTTTTGTAATAGTACCACATTCTCTATCCTTGTGTGTTTGTGGACTACTACAGCCCCCAGAATTTTTTTTCATAACTACTCAACTTTTTATATTTGTGCATTTGATTATTTCCTTCCTACAATCTTTCCCTCTTTATTCAAAGTAACTAATTACCAATTTTGGAATTTTCCTATTTTCCTGTTCCCAAAGTGCAACATGTCCCTGATCAGTGTCATCCACTTGTGCATTATATTTTGCAAATCTTACACTTTTGTATCACTTGTTGCATTGCAGTAACAATACGAAAAATTCAAGTTTATCTTTCTCGCTAGTCAAATCTGAATTGAGAGGGTTCTCTAGAAAAACTTCCTTGAAATCCCTCCTAAGCAATAGACACCTTTTGTTCTATAATGTGATTCTAGCTAAGCTTTATAATATTTTCATTTTGACATCCAAAAAGTGAAGAACAGCAGCATTTGCTGATATGATTCACAAGTGGTGGACCTGCTGGACTGTTTTCTCACCTAATTGGTTTCTTATTTTTAATCCACAGTGAATATTAAAGGTCAGAAATTAGATATAGAATAGTTTTTAAAGCAAAAAAGAACAACTGACATTCATTTAAATCAAATGTATTGTGCAATACTAAATGAGAATATGGAGGATGGAAAAGTACGTCCTGTGCTAGAGCAGTCATTTTTTAGTTTTCTTCTGTTTATTATTGCTGGTTATTGTATGATACAACTCTCTCTCTTTTTATGATATACAACTCTTTTTATTCTAAGCGTCCACTTTCTGACACATTTGCCAGCTAGTTTTACATTTATCCCATGTATAGACCGTATGTCTGATAAATCATACACCCTTAAATAACTAAAGACATGGTAAGCGTAATATGAACTCTGAACATGTCAGTAAAGCAACTGGCTTTACTATGCAAGCTCAGCATTAGGTTTGAAGTAGGGTTTTGTAAATCTGATGCTTTCTTTGTAAGGACTACTCATGGCAGTGTCCATCCAAATTTCAGAAGTTGGTGAATTTTTATTCTCTAGACTTTTCCATTAGTTCATCCTTTTTTATTGGAGAATCTCACCACCATTCAGTGGATGGGGCCTTACACTGTGAGCAAAAAGGTCACGCAAAAGAAATGGTAGTTTCTTAATAAATGACCAAAATATGCACTGTTTGAGCAGTGATTATGGACATACTTCAATAATACAATAAATCTTAAACCCATCTCAGTTTATAAGTATGTGAGGTCAACTGGAGTGGTTTATATAACTCATATGCTATTATGTCCTAACGTGCACTTTATTGCAAATAATCTGAACTAAACCACTGCTGATTACACAGCATAGGTTGTAGTGAAAAAGCAGAAAATACATACAGGTAATATATTATTAAATGTACAGACTATTTAGTCATTTTAATGAAAAGTTCACAGGACAGAAGGTTGAGAGTTAACTTTTCTTAACAGTGCCTGCTATTAATGGATTCTATTAGCTAAGTCATTTCTTACTGCTTGGTCTGTGACTTTTGAAGAAAATTGGAGTCACATGTGAATGTTCAGTTTGGAGAGAAACAAGCTGACAATTCAGGATGACTCACTTCAGATAAGAGAAACAGACAGGATGGTTTGTAATATTCCAGTTGCTTTTTTCTGCTGTTATGGGGATTTGCTAACTGATCAGGGACAGAATTCCGACATCTGGCCCTTTCAGTTAATCTTATATTTCTGCAGCACATGCAAAGGAAGAGCAGCAGATAAATGTAGTCACTTCAGCAAGTCTGTCAGTCCTTATGAAGCTTGCACTCAAACAATCCTTGTCCTTCTCTGCCCATAACCCAGGCCAGATCTCAAATGTTCAGCTATGGCATGACAGAATAGAGGTAACGGAGTTTGTAATGACCAAGTCTCAGCCATCCTTTCTGATTCTCTTCTCTGCTCCAGTCACCAAGCAAGCATAGCCCTCAGGGACTAGAAAGTGTTAGTCACTGGGAGGCATGAAGCTGGAAACAAGAGTTTGTTTTGAAATGGAGTAAATGCAGATATGGAAAGTTTACTCCAGTTTCAAATGCCTTAACACTACTCCCAGGCTCCTTCTGTTCTGTAACTGTTCAATCTCATATTCTCTAATTTCCCCGTCTTGTGTTTAGGTTTCTCTGGTTTCTGTCGTCATATAAATTTAGTTTTGGGGAAGAGTTCTTGGAAGTGTAGTATAGTCACCTCCCTAACATCTCATTAATCTTTCCATTGCCTCCTCCACTGTACCTCAGCTCATATCCCCACTGAAGCATTGGCAGTGGTACTGTCATTAGTTTGTATCTAAATTCTATTATATACAACACTGCAGTTAGTTGCATAAAGTCTCAAGACTTATTTTGGCTATATGGGCATTCAAATACCTAACTTGTGTAGTCAGGCTGCGCATAGGTTGCTAATAAATGTATAAGCTTGGAATATTTTTCTTTTCTTTTGGGGAAACTCTATTGAAAATGTGTGCTTGTAAGAGAGTAATTATAGGTAGAGTATGGGTCTGGCTGAGAAATATTGGACTTAATGTAGCTCCCAGCATGCTAATAAGGCACTTATGTAAGCAATGAACACTCTTCAGGCTCTGCCAGCTTTAGCAAAATATTTGTAGGAGATAGACCAGATTAATGATAATCCCTATTTTGTTGTTGTTGGGGGTTTTTTCCTACCTTCTAATTATTTAGATACTGCACCTAGACCAAAATCAAATCTAATTTTCTTGGATATCTGTGGTTATAAAAGCAAGAGGAGCAAGGAAAATCAAACATAAGATAACTGCAGCAGCAGAAATACATACACAGGACTTTTCCCCAAATTTTTATACTCAGCTGGTCTTTGAAAGCAGCTCAGCAGGCTGAGTAGCTTTCACGAACATTTCTTCTTAGGAATCAAGTGATGACTAGAGTGACTCTTTGCTGCTTTAAAGTGGATGCTAGCTGCTAATTACTTTTTTTTTTTTTTAACTAAATTAAAAGGGCTGGTGTGTGTCGTCATATTAAAAACTGCTGATGCAACATTATGGTAGTACTCCAGGTGAGTACTACAAGCTTGAATGGCCATCCCCTGAAAAAAAAAAAAAAGGTTTTCTTTGCATGGGAAAGTGTATTAGTATATTTTGCTTTCTGTGTTTTACTGTTTGTCTCCCAGTATGTACTTTCTTCACATTAGCAGAACATTAGAGCGTGCTTTTGATTCACCAGTGCAAGATGCACTGAATCAGTGGATCTGAAGCTTGTAGCATGTTAAGATTTTATTACTTTCTATCTCTGGCCAAAAAAAGTTTATTGGCGAATGACTCAAGCGGAAAAGGAAAGAAAAAGAGCAAATAAAAGAAACTCAAACTAAGACTGAAATAAAGTTAGTTTTCAACCTAGGCAGGATGGGACCTTAGACCATGCTTGGGCACACTGCTGCCTTTTGTGCTTTGTCTGTTACGGGGGCAGTCTGAGGTGAGATGTACTGCTGCTGTTTATATTTTTGCTTTGAGAGCAATTCCACCATGTCATGTATAATGGTGGTTATTAGCAGCTATGGCTCACACACACGCTGCTCTCTTGTCCTCTTTTGCATCTTTATTTTTATTTTCCTGGGAAAAAGAGAAAGGTCAAATGCTTTCTTGAATACCTGACTAAATATCTTCCTCAGCTAAAATGGCAGAAGATGCCATAAGGCAAATGTGGCTACAGCTGGGAGGCTTCATTCCATTTTTGCCCTGCTCATGAGACTAAACATGTCATTGGTGCTTAATGTCCAGTGATTCAGGAGTTGGAACTTGAATTAATTCTCAACCTCTTTGTTTGCACTCCAGTGTAATGCACTGCAGGCTTCTCTCAACACTAGCGTATCTCACTCTCCTTTTTAGTATAACAGCAATGCTGACCTTTTAGAAAGAAAATGGATGGCGATATTTCTGAGGTCAGATTTAACACAGATGTCTGAATTTAAATCAATATATTTGCCAGAACAATAAAATAAGGTAAAAATTAAAAGCAACTTGAAAAGAAAAACTGCCTTCATTTCACTGTTCTTTTTGAAAGTAAGAAATCAAAGACAAGGGATATCATGCACATACAAGAATATTAATATGCAATTCCTCTTTACATCCTTTCTCGTATTCACTGATTTTCTTTCCACTGAGAAATAAAACAATATATATGTCTAGAAGAATGTATTTTCCTGCTTAGTTAGTAGGGCTAAAATTGCTATTTTTATTAAACGCTGAGTAGTTCCTCATCTATCATTTTAAATTCCATTACTTGTTTCCAAGGAGATAGAAATATGCAGGAAAATCATCTGAGACTCTGATTTGTAAGGCTGTTCTTTTTAATGAGAGTTGAATATGCCCTGTTTTAAGGAACAAAATAAACTTGGAGCTGCTGTAGTAAAGAGGTTGAGACTTCAAATTTCATTTCTGTACAGGCCTACTTTCTGCTTCTGGAAGTTGGAATGGGATTGTAAAATATTCAAATCAGTATCAGATTATCATTTATTGGCTCAGCTGTGCTGTTTTCTACACTGAAGCAGGATAGGAAGTTCCCTTGCCCGCCCACCCACCCCTTGTAGTAGTGACTTTCTCCTGACAGTTCTAGGTATTTCTTGGAGGACAAGAATGGACAGGAGACAACAATTTATTTTTCTTCCTGTAAGTTCTTCTTCAGAAATACTAAAGCCTGGATGGTTCCATAGGTATTTAAAAGCCTGTAATTGTTCAGTGAAGTGCCAATGCTAAGTTCTAAACAGAGATATCTTTCTTTTTTTCTTTCTGTTAATAAAATCCTAAGTGAATCTGAGGGTAAACAGATCAGTTGTCTTACCTGAAGTAGTCTTCACCACCTCAGTTGTATTTCTTAATCCTGTAAAGGAGAACTGGTAAAGTCTCCAGGACCTGGTGTCTCCCACCTCCACTGAGCTGCGCTTCCATTGGTAAATGATCTCTTCTCTCGGGTAGCCATCTTATTGCAATGGAAAATACAGAATGCTTTGTTTCACAGTCATTGCTAGAATTTTAGTGTACTTTGGGGAGTAAAAATACTATTTTCTGTTTCTGGAGAAAACTGGAGAAGCATATTGCAAGTAAATTATAGATATGTTTTTCTCAAGTTACTTAGTAGTGCCTTTTACTTAATGTCACATTTTATTTTATTTATTATAAATTAAAATAGCACTTGAGATAAATTTTTCAAAAATCAGTTTTCTACTTTTGTGGACCCAATGGGATGCAATTTTACCCATCCTTCAATTATGGCCAAAAAGTCTGCAGCTGGACCAGGAATTCACACCTTGATCCGACTGCAAAATACCAAACTCTTGACTCCAACTATTGCAATAGTAAAACATCCATGCGCAGAGAGAAAGTATCAGGTCATGAGACCTTGATGCTGAAAGTAAAAATTTCTACTGTCATGCTAAGATATAGGCATAAATTAATCACATAGGACCCAGAAATTGTATCATTTTTTATATAGCATTCCTCAATTATATTTGTGAACATATCTGACTCACGTACTTGAAAATAAGGTCAAAATAAAACTGAAAACCTTTGGACTATGTCTTGTTAAGAACATGATAATTTTATAAGTGGTGTTCAGTGTGGGTCAGAAAAGGGATATTTCTAAGCATATTACTTACAGCTTGAAAATTCCAGGGGGCAGGAATGGGCATCCATTGGGAAGTTGTGTAACTGTAGCTGACACTCAGCATCAATTGTCAGCCTGAGAAGAAATAGATCAGGATATACAGAACGCACTTGAGAAGTTTGTCCTGAAAGCTACATCATGGCAAGCAAAATGAGATTCTTAATAATATGGAACCTGACTATGAAATATGCAAGTAACTTTATTTATATATATATATAAAGCAAAAGTAAACTGTTGGTATGTATGTATTACTTTGGATATTCCAAGCATAGGAAGGCATCATGGTTACTGATAAGCAGTGTTTCTTTTTTGGCTACATAGACGCTAATCATCTACTTTCTGCACTGTGTAATAGAATAAGTTATCAAAGTTATGTTCCTATGCATCTGAAACGGCAGCATTACTCAGGACTGGCAAATCCATAAGTAGATATAGAGGTCATCTCATGAGCAGTGACAAATCTCTGTGTCACAACATGCCATAATGCACTAGGGAAATGCATTTTACGTGACAAAAATTCTATTTCAGAAATGATGGATGTGAGTCCAAATTTAGACATCTGCATCCAAGACAGCCATGTAGACTACCTTCATAGCTACTGGAAAGGTGCTCTTAATTTCATTTCAAAATAAGACATTTAAATTAAATCAGAAGAAGAATGTACGGAAAGGTGTTTCTCTCCACAGAATATCAGGAGAGTCGCCGTGATAACTCAGGTGGTGTAGGTACTATAGATCAGGTAGACACATGTACTTTTAGAAATCCAAAATTAGATGAGATGTATCCTCTGATGTGCCTGCCAAAAACTCTACCATTTTTCATTCAGTCCCTTAACTGTTGCTAGCCTATACATAGCCCCAGCCCTGCCATGAGCTGCATGATACTTGGACTTTGGAAAGGAGGGATTAGGTGGGGTGAGAGAGGGGGAAAAGTAAAAGGAGAAAAAAAAAAAAAGGAGCAGAGTGACATTTGTTTGTTCAGTGAGTCTCTAGGAAAACCGTAGGTTTCTGGTCTTTGCTGATTTCTGGGTGTCCAGATGAGCAACCCTGTGAGCTGGGTTTGTCTCCTGGCTCCTGCATGTAGGTGCTGCATTCGGATGACTCCCTGAGTCTCATACTGTGGGATGCAGAGGGATACTGTGACCACTAGCCACCAAGTCAATGAAGTCAAAAGGAAACTTTTCTGCATTAAGGATTTAGCAACAAATCTAATTTCTTTTGAAACTAAGGGAAGCTCTGTTTGTGACACAGGAGAGCTGATTCTGTGTGCTAATATTATTGCCCTTTCTTTCTCTTCTCATTTCCATCATCAGTTTCATTTCAAGATAATCATAATGTGGATCAAAAAATGATTAAGTTCTTTCTTCGGTATTGCCTTTTCTCTGGTGAATACATTTAACACTATTTGGGATAGGCTCAGTTTTACTGCTGTTTTTTATTTGTTTTCTATTGTGGAATTGAGTAGCTTTCATTCCCCTGCACAAAGTACAATCCAGGCTTCAAAAATCTCCAAGCATGGAGTTTTCTGGGCAACCTGTTCCACTGTTTGACCATTCTCACTGTAAAAAAGTTTCTTCTTATGTTTAAACAGAATTTTCTGTACTTCAGTTTGTGCCCATTGCCTCCTGTCCTATCACTGGATACCACTGAGAAGATTATGTCTCTGCCTTCTTTACCCCTGCAATCCCCTGCTGCCTTTACCCCCACCCACATTAAACACGTTGATAAGATCCCCCGAGCCTTTTCTTCTCTAGGCGGAATGGTCCCAGCTCCCTCAGCCTCTCCCTGCACATCAGATGCTCCCAGCCCTTCATCATTTTAGCGGGCCTTCACTGCACTTGCTCCAGTAAGCTCATATCCCTCTAGTACTGGGGAGCCTAACACTGGACCCAGCACTCCAGATGTGTCTCACTAGTGCTGGGTGGAGGAGAAGGATCATCTCCATCACCTGCTGGCAACGGTCTTCCTAATGCAGTCCAGGGTGCTGTTTGCCTTTGCTTCAAGGGCACTTTGCTGGCTCATGGTGAATGCCCACCGGGATCCCCAGGTCTTTTTCTGCAAGGTGCTTTTCAGCTGGTCAGCCCCCACCCTGTACTGCTGCATGGGCTATTCCTCCCCTGGTTCAGGATGACGTTTTCCTTTGTTCAACTCCAGGAGATTCCTGTTGGCCCATTTCTCCAGCATGTTGCAGTCCCTCTGAGTGGTAGCAGAACTCCATGATATACCAGTCACTCCTCCCAGTTTTGTATTATCTGCAGACATGCTGAGGGTGCACTCTGTCCCCTTGTCCAGGTCATTAATGAAGATGTTAAACTGTATGGGCCTAGTACAAAACTGGGAAATACATCACTACTGACTGCTTTCCAAGTTGGCCTTCATGCCACTGACCCCAACCCTTTGAGCCTGGCAGTTCACGCATATTCAATCCATGTCAGTGTCCGCTTACTTAGCCCATACCTGATCCTCCTCCACCTAAGGTAAATCTTACTTGCTCCACTTTCCTACTGGTCTCAGGGACCTGGGATTGCTGAAGGCAGGGTTTTACCAGGAAAGACTGAGGCAAAGAAGGCATTTTGTACCTTGGCCTTTTTGGTGTCCTTTGTGACAAGGTCCCCATTCCCATTCAGCAGTGTGCCCACATTTTCCCTAGTCTTCCTTTCGCTGAGGATGTATGTGTAGAAACCCTTCTTGTTTTCATGTCCCTAGTCAGATTCAACTCCAGATGAACTTCAGCTTTTCTAACCCTGTCCCTGAGTGCTCAGACAGCATCTCTCTATTCCTCCTGAGTCACCCGTCTGTGCTTCCACCTCCAGTACATTTTCTTTTCACATTTGAGTTTTGTCAGGAGCTTTGTGTTGATCCATGCAGACTGCCTGCTAACTTTGCTTGATTTGCTGCTGGTCAAGACGGACTGTTCTTGAGCTTGGGGGGAGGTGATTCAGAAAATCAACCAGCTCTTCAGGAGCTCTCTTCTCTTTAGGACAGAATCCCAGATCTGTGATGACACTACCACATTTCACTTCTGGATTAATCCAGGTTGAATCCTTACTGGTGCTTGCTGTGATTCACTAGAACAACTAAGTATACGTTAATAACAGATAACTGTTTCTAAGTTCTACCAGACATATCTCTTTCTAGTGAGAGAAACTGAGGAGTTTGAAGAGAAAGGTAACAAAATCCAAAGAGACGGTAGTGCAGCTAAGTCCAAATTTAACATTTCAAAGGTGGACCTGGGATCTTCTTTATCAGACTGACTTTGATTTGCACTGGATTTCAATTCCGATCATTCTCTTATCTCTTCTGGCGATGCAATGTGTAATGAATGTAAAATAACTATGAAATAAAACTCCTTTTTGTAATTCAGACAGTTTCAACATTTAAAGGTTGTCTTAACCAAAGCTTCAGATCTATTCATTAAGATTATAATGAGTGTGCTTTTCTTCAAAACTTTATTTTTGGCACCCAATAAAACAGAAGCGGAAAAAATACTTTGAAAAAAATGCAGTCTAAAACTCAGATGGTCTTATGTCTAACATCTTTGATTCTGTACTCTCATTTTAAATTATAAGTTCTCTTGAAAAAATTCTGTCTTTATCTGCGTTTTACGTAGAACCAAATATTATTTCACATGTAAGAAAAAGTAAAAAAAAAGATGCACTTCGGATTTTCACATTTATGAAGTATCTTATGGACATTGGGAATATGATATTTGAGTTGTTACATATTGCATATGTATATGTTACACTTAAATGTAGGCATACGCATAACTTAATTATTGAAAAGGTGTTTTTTAAAGGTAATCTGTCTCAAAAGAAAAGATATACAAATGACTGAGAAATCTGGAAATGAGCGTATCAAATTCAGATTTATGAAAATTTTAGTGGAACAGGGCGTATCTGTAGGTTTTGGATTAAACCTTAAATGACCAACTCTGAAATGATAAACCTTATTTTCATAAGATATTTGAGGAATGAAATGCTTTTGCAGGGTGGAGCTTCATCTAGCTCAATTGTAATCAATTCAGAGTAAGAGATCTTTGATGTATATCATACCTTTTATACCATCTACTTAATTCAAGGATATTTTGACTTCATCAGCTTAACCCAATAAAAAGGTAAAAGGCAATATGGACCAAACCAGTGGCAAACAATAAAACATACCTGAAAATGAAGATGAATTACTATAACAATGCTTGTATTAATTTTAGTATAGGAACGTGACTATTGTGGAGCAAGACAGTACAATCTATAGGAAGAAAAAAAACTCTTTACTGTGCCAATATAAAATAAATCACATGCAAGTAATATCTTCTAAATATTTCCCTTTTTCAGGGTTGTATGCATAAGTAAATAGCAAACCCCAATGTTTTTTCCTTCAGGTTAATGTCAAATTACCTGGATTCACAGGACCTTTCTCTTTGGCTTTTCCTAGAGAAACTGAAATTAAAGTCAGGTATAAATACCTCAATGTGTACAGCACTCTGCCATCATTCCAGATCCTGAGCATCCTATTAGGAGTTGTTATCCAATGAGCATCTGCTTTCTTGGAATTTCGGAAAAATGTATCTGGTATCCAGATCTTCCCAACCATGTTGCTGTTTAATCTGAGCACTTTTATAGTGCTGTTGAACTTCAGACGTCTGTCATACCACGTTTGGGCGAAAAATATATCAATTGTATATTCCTGTTGTGTTAACCAGAGATACTGATGAAAACATAGCACTCAGCATTTCACATAACTCCTGATATGCTTTCCTTAATTTCATATGAAAAAAATGTGAAATACAGAAGATGATACTAGAGCTGATAAAAACAATTTTTTGTCAATTTTTGAAGGCATGGCTTACTAAAGATTATTGTTTAAAAAAATTTATTCTGTTATTTTCCCACTGACAGGTGAAACTAAGATGCAATTGAGTGGTATATGCACCTTTCTAATTTTGTGTTCCCACACCTCAAACCATGCCTGATCAGGTCAGAGAACAAATACTTATTCCCTTGGATCTAGGACAGGAAAAATTTGAGCTGACTTGGCTGCCTTTATTGCCTGTGCCCCCCAGTTAATATTAGAAGGGGTGAAGTCTCACTTTCCCTGGCACCAATGGGCAGCAAGAAGCCGTAAAGGGAATTATTGAATGGAAAAGAGCAATCTGAGATTTCTTTCTACACATGACAACTACAAGAATGAAGTAGACATTGTGCTAAGGCTAGACCACTTTTCCTCAGCTGTATGAAGATATAATTAAATTTTTCTATAGGAACTTTGGAAAGAGGAGAGGAGAGAGGATCTAGGCTTTTTTCTTTTTATCTCTTCATGGCGAGAGTGGTAATATCACTGGTGAACAGTTTTCCTTATTTTGTAGCAATCTGGAAGTTCAGTTTTATAGGAGTTAAACTGTCACAAATCACTTGAAAGTAGAGCACTTAAAAGTGTGAGGATATGTTAAAAGTGTTATTATTACTTTTTTTTCAGCATAGAGCTCAGTTTCCCTGTCTTGTAGAGATTCATAGCTCATACAGTCCTCACATCCATAATAATAATGAGATTTTTAAAATAATATAGGTATAACACAACATTAAAACTAATGGAAGCTTTGTAATGTCAAAAATGATGGAGGCTTTGTAACAAAGTGAACATTGTAGGAAAATTGGCAATCATTTACCTACCATATTGATAGCATTCACAGGCCCAATGCTATTTACGTACATGTCAGTGTGAATTACTGTCGGTTTAACTGTAAGAGAAACAAGAATCAGTAACATGAGTGAAGGTCAAAATCAACTACATGAAAGTCAAACACAGCCAAAAGATTATTATAGCACCTCTCTTGTATGGCTATGGTTGCCTCACATTTAAATGTGCATAGACAATAGGTATAAATTTGCAGCGATATCTCCAGTTTGAAATTAGTTGGAGACACTTTGAGACAAATTCCTGTATTGTTTATTCTATCAGAACAAGTTCACTTATGCTATGAGAACAAATACTGAAAACAGTTTTGTTACCTTAAAATGAGTAATATCTGACTGAGAGTATGTATATTTTGTGTCAGGTGATAGCAATACATCTGACAAAACACTGTCAGTGAAAGCAAACTTATCCTTCTTATGATGTCTTGCATCACCCATTTTACATTATAATGCCAAATGCAACATGACTGCTGTTGCCTGCAGAGAATGCTGTAAGTAACAATTTCATGAGCCCAAAGTAAAAGTAATACTCAAGGCTTTAAAATAGGAATGAAAAACAGTTGTTAGATTAATTTATTTTGAAATTACTCTATTGTAGCTTTATTATTCTTATACACCTTGATTAAAACATGATTTTTTTTTTTCTCCCCAGATGCTTTTATGAATGCTTAATTCCTTTCTGTTCTCTAAAGTCTTGGACTGGGAGAATAAGACAAATTCCTCTGCTAATTTACACTATATACATACATTGAAGGTTAAATACTCATGTTATCCCTCACTGTGAAAAATTCCTTAGTTTATAAGCCTCTATAAACTTGTTAGAAACAGCTTCCTTCATTAACCTTGCTGCTCTCTGCTTGCCTCATCCATGAATTCTCTTTGCGTTTTTCTATAATCTTATTACTGCTGTATCCTCTTCTACAGAGGTATTGTCTGCCTGTTCTGTGCCCACATGGGGCCTTCTCAAACTGACTCAGGGAGTCAGCAACTCAGGAAGATTTATTTCTTTGAGCTCCCTCAGTAATCAGTGGAGAGGAAGATTCCTGCAAAAGGTGATTCAGTCAAATAAGACTTCCATTATGACTCCAAGCTTGGGTCTATATACTTATATTGGCTGTGGGGGAAATCTAGGGAGGTTGGCCTTACTTGACTGCAGTTATCTTTTGTGAATCTCTTCCTCTGTGCTCCATTCCCCGGTCGCTTCTTGCCCTGCTGTGCAAGTGAGGGCCCGTGCCACATCAGTCAGTGCAGACCTGCTGCTGTTAGAGGCTCTGTCTGTGTCCATCACATCATGCAATGATCAGGCTGTGCTATCCTCATTTTGGCCTTCCTTTCCAATGTATTATTTGTGATTCTCTAACACTCTCACTTAGATACACAAAGAAGATAAAAACTTGCTTTCTCATACCCCAAAAGTTAAATTCCAAACATCCTATGCAGGTGCATCATTACAAGCAGCCTAATTCAGCAAATCACAACAGTCTTATTAGATGTCTCAGGATGGATTTAGCAATCTTAATTTATGTCAGCTTCCAAAATCATGACTACTTTCTGCCACTGATGGTTTACTACATTTTATTTTGTTTTCATAACTACTCTGAATGGATTCTGCTTCCTGTGTAGTGTAATAAGGTATGAAAGTTCTTTCTCTTCACTGCTTAATCAAAAGTGGTCTAAAAAGGAAACCAACATACCTCCTATGTCAGGTCTCAGCTTGTTGTCATATCCTTCCAGCAAACCATTTAAAATAAGAGTGACATCACTCTCATGGACTTTGGGAGTCAAAACCCAAGTCTTATTTGAAGTGTAATCTTCATAATCATCATCTCCTTTTTGGGTAGAACTGTTAAAGAAATAAAAATGAAGAAATGGAAAGCCCTGAAAAATATGAATTTGTAGGCAGCGTCTTCAGAGACAATACACAGATAATTCAGGTTTTAATAGTACTGTACAAAACATTGAAAAATTGCCTGCTTTCTAAAAGGAGACTTACAATAAAGATGTCGCATAACAGTTGAGGTTACAGTTCACTTTAGCAACATTTCCTTTTAGTACAGTTGAGATCATATTCTGTCTATTTGAAGGAACATCAGTGCTTATCACCTTTGGCATGCCTATTTTTTCTCTCACTGACTCAGGTGGGACCTGTTATGAAACAAATCTAATTGTCACTTAGCTTATGCAACTCTCCACCAAAATGTCACTCAGTATGTACACAGTATTGTTGCATTACTTCTCTTTGAGAGAACAATTTGATGCAACACATTACTGACAAGACCAATAATTTGATTCATTCAAACAAACTGTCACACAGCTTTTCTCCACTCTGATGAACTTGAGCTTATTGTGCACTTGGAAAGTTCAGCACAAATTTTTGCCAATGGTTTTCATTTTCACTTTTACTAACCAGAATCCAGAGATGATAAAAAGTCTGACGACCATTTTTTTCTGCTACTGAGCAATATGACAGCAGATCTAGTATAATTCAACCTGCTTACCACAGTAAAAAAGGCAAGTTAGGAGTCAGAAATGTGTAGACTAGCCTTAATGTATGTTTTGTTTTCTTAAAATCTCTGCCTCCAGTTTTAGAGGAGAACACAGAAACTACTTTAGAATATGACATCATCAGATATTTTCATTTCAGAATGTCAGTGGTAATCAGCTGAATGGTGCTAGGCAACTGTAAGTTTTTTGCATAATATGCCAGTGCCCTTCTTTCCTGACCTGCTTCTGTGACAAAGTTTGAACACTGCTGGTTATGAAAAATCTTGATGATACTACAAATGTCTTAAGCCAGTGGGGGGAGTTTGGATACGAATGGGTCAAAAGCAGGAAATTTAATTATTTTCCTGTTTCAGCCAGAATCTGTACAGAAGTGGGAAAGAGCACAGAGAAGTAGATTCTTATGGGGGCTGGAACTCATGCTTGGCACACAAGATTGAAAGCAGACACAGCTGACCATGGTGATGGGGGCAATAGTGAAGGGATGACCAGTCCCAGAGTCTCAGAGAGCTGTTCTGTTAAGACAGATCTTCGCTCAGCTGAGGTCTTGCCCACTCCTCCCTATAGTGCTATCCTGCTGCATCCTGCTTATACCTACGCAGAGCGGATGGCCTGAAGGCTTTCCCGTGTTGGGCATTTGGGAGCTGTAAGCCAACTGCACAAATACAACTTAACTACAAAAGAGGCTTTAGCTTCTTTCTTCCCTATGGGCACAGCCGAACAGGAAAGAGCCACAGCACATCTATGCTTCTCTGCTTCCCAGGAGGTGCTGAAGATACAGTGAAATTTGAAGCAGCCTGACACTGTGCATAGGGCTGTAGCAACTAGGAATGCATAACATGCACAAAAGAGCCAGTCTTGCATTGCATTGAATTGGGCTTGGAAGCTGCTAGTGAAGCTACGTTAATCTGTGCCTTCATTACATGTACTGAGTACCACTGACTGCAGCCTCCACCTAACCCACTCTGCGCCAGGGATACTCATCTGGGAGCTTCAGCTTCTGAGATAAAGAATAGGCAACCCAACCTCCTCCCTTTGGCTACAGAGGCCTTAACCTGTAGTGTTTTACTGGCAATCAAAAGCAGAGTCTTAATTGGCAATGTGCTACATAGTATTCTGCTGGTACTGACAAACAGGCCAGGATAATTAAATTGGTGGGGGAAATTTGTTTATTCAGCTGTCTGGAGTTCAAAGATCTAATTGTAATTCAAAGGAACATAACTGAAGCAAGGTTCTCCCTCCTGGAGGAAGGGAAATGAAATCCTTCTAAATAAAGTCTTTGCAGAGAGAAGGCACAAGATTATATGTTTTCAGTCTGTGCAGAGTGAATGAAAAAAACCTAAATTTGTGTATAAAAAGCCATACTCCTGTTTTATAACCAATTAAATATCTGTTCTCCAAAAAGAATAGTTTTTCTGAATGGAAAAGAAAAAGTGAATCAAATGCATTCTTTCACAAAGGCAATGTGTTCCTGAATATTAATGTGATGAGAAAGCTTCAAAAGTCAAACAGCTGGTTAGTAGAGTCTGGTGTACTGGACAGTGCAACATTAGAAGATGAAAAAGTATGTTTGCCTGGGATTTGTCTCAAATCTAGAACAACCTTATTGAACAGCAGCCCCTAGTCACTAAAATTTCCATTCCTTTTCGTAATTATTTGTAGGAAAGAAATAGCTATTTGTTTGCTCATCTGCCATTTCAAGCCATTTTGGCACTCCAGATCTCAAAAAAGAGCAAATGCTTTATGAGATTAGTGTGAGAGAGAGGAGAGGGAACGCAGCCAGTGTAACTAGGGAAAAAGGCCACTGAATTCCAGCTTTTATCTGAATTCCAAGTGGATCATAAGTTAGCATGGGTATCCAATTGTCTAAATGTCTGTCTGTGTAAAACTGCATACCAGCCAGAACAATCAGAGGTGCATCTCTATCCAGATAAGCAGGGCTTTAGTTGTGTAATGCCATTAATACTAATGAAGGTTATAATGACGAAGTCCTCTTCATCTCTGTAAGACTTTCAGATCAGTCCTCCTGATGACATGGCCTAAATTTTGCAAGTGCTTTTAACATCCAGAACAAATTCGATAAAGCCCAGATTGTACCCAAATGCATATTAAAATCTGTTTCTATTTTTATGACTGCTAGAAGTTTTCAAATCTAGCAATATAGGTATGCAGAGAGACACGTATTTACCTATTTGCAGATAACAGTATAATTTTTTGAAAGTTAATATTTCAGACACTGAAACAAAAATCTCACTGTTTGAGATATTTCCTCTTCTGACACTAATGCCATCACAAGTTGGTGCAAGACTGCTCTACATAAATCCTGTTTTCCTATTTGGAAGAGAGATGTCTTAAGAGGGTGAGAACCCAAACTTGAAACTTCAAGTCATAGAGTAATTAAAGTTAGAAGGTGCTTTTGGAGGTCACCTGATCCAATCCCTGCTCAGTTTGCCAGCTAAGCATGTGTGAGATAGCTATGATTACAATTACTTACGTGCATATATATATATATATATATATAACCATGAGTGTGCCTAACATTCAGAGGGGCTCATTGTATGTGTCAAATTACTTGAAATACATATTTGCAAATTAGATAGAGGGCAGAAATCACTACATTCTAATAAGCATTTATTAATTTAGATCAGAAAGTGCATTAATTTGGACTACAGGAATATTTGTGGGGGCAAGATTGAGCCATATTTTTTTAATTTTTTTAATAAAATGTGCAAAGATCTATGAACTGGTACACTACAATTACATACAAACCTCATTCTGCCAATGAGGTTTTTACCATGGCAGGGGCTAAAAAGTTTTAACTCATGTTTCTTATTTACCTCACTATAAAATATACATACTAATCCTAATTCTGCATTAAAGAAGTTGTTACTTGATATATAACACTTAGATAGCTCTTTCAAGTGCTCATTGGTGAGGTGTAACTTTAGCACAAACTGAGATTACACAAGCTAAATGTTCAGGACTGGATTCTCCAGATCTTTGCTAGTGCACATCATCAGTAAGTTTTTTGCAATACCATCTGGGCAACATTTAATCATTCATGCAGCAAGTGTAACCTCTGTGGGCAGAGGTACCTACTGCAGGTAGAACTGGGTTCACCAACCAAGGGATAAAGAACTAATGAAAAGATGCTCTATTTCATTGGCATAACCTCTTTTACAGACCCCTTAGTACTAAAGCCATTATTTCTATACTGGAAATATGTTGGAATAGTAGCAGATTAGTTCAATCAGTCCCAGAGGATATCTCTGCTGAGAAATCACTGATGCGTTAGGAAGATATTTTTTTTCTGTCTTCTTTTCTGAACCTTATCCAGAAGACACAGCAAAGCCCATTAGTCAAAGGTTTTGTTGATGTGCTGATACGCTATTCTCTTAGCAGTCCATAATCACACAAGTCTATATTACATTTTGGGAATCCATTCCTCTTTTTAATAGATTCAGTATGATTTCTTTTTTGCTTTCATTTCGATGGAAGTAAGATTGATACCTACATAAAAGTGATCATCACTTTAGTAAAATTTAACAAATACTTATATTAATGGTGTTTAGCTGTCTTACATTATTATCCTTTCAAGCCCTTTGGCTTAAATTCTTTAGTTCAAAATTCAAAATAAAGGGTGGATTATCTATTTCAAAACTACTGGGTTTTAGTTAATTGCTAACATAAAGTCAGCATTATAACTTCTGATGCTCTCTGCTGTTCCGTGACATCTCTATATCAGAGACACTCTAATGTAACTTCCAGAAGAATCATACATAGCATTTCTTGGCAAGACACTACCATATGTTCGTAAAGATACACTATACATTATTTAAAATCACAGACAGCAGCAATAATTTTTCAGTCTAAACTGAGGGACAGATTGGGCACATCTTATTTCATTAGTGAGCAATAACTCACAAAGGATATCCCTTTGGAATAAGGTAAATATTTCCTAATCCACAGGAACATGATTTTCACAACTTGTTACAAGCAGTAGAAGGGAAATTATACTCTTCCCTGATGCAAAAACCTGCCATGACTGCTCAGTCTTGCAACATGCAGAGGTGAGGTCATATATTTAACTGGTCAAAATCTCTATAATTCTAGTGACTTTAAATAAGATATGCCAATTTATACCTGCTGTGGCTCTGTCCTTTAACTTTTCTAAATACAGAAAATGAATTTTAACTATGTCCAAGTGTTCTATTAAGAAACTTCACACAAGAATCAATTATCCCTGCTGGAATCTGCCTGCTATTGCATTGCTGTTTACAAGCAGAATCAGAGTAGCCACAAAGTGCCTAAAGAAAAAGAACTGTAGCAGTGCTGAATAGCCAACAACTAATTAGTTTACCTCTAATTAAAAACTTAAGTTTATATGTCAAAAAAATCTGACCAATTTAATCTTTTATACCAAGTAGGCTATAGAAGCTACAGAGCCTACAACAAAGATTTAATAAACTATTCACACATACAGTGACTCTTCCACTTAAAGCACCAGTATTTTCTACCTCTCAGTGAAGGACTGGAACAAGGCTTGCTATTTTACCTAACAACACCACTGTTTAACTTAATGAATAGTCACGCTAAATTAATTCTCTGATGTGCATAAAAAATTACCCTAATCTATAGGTCATACATTGTTCAAGATGGTAATATGGTCACTGTGAGGGAAGGACATATTCCAAGTTCCCACTGTGGATACAGAGATGCTGTTTGCGGATGTGACATATGAGTATATAGAGAATAGCATATTTGCAGGAGATTACAGTGGAAAACTAACTGTATCTATATTCTCTCTTGTTAACTGCCAATCATTTTTTAAGTAAAGCTATGTTAATTGCAGTAGAAAATGTTTTCACAAAGCTTTATGCTGAATTCTCTCTCCCTGTTCAGGTTTCTATTCTGTCCATTTACATTGTTTAAATCCTAAGACTTGTGCCCAGGACCGTGCTCCTATCTTTGCCATAAAAACCGTATCTATTTTCTCTTTTATTACTAAATGCTCATCACAATACCCAACCTTCACTTTCCTCAGGATTGCAAATCATGTAATGTGAAGATTAATCTCTTCCCAAATCAATTCCCACATCAGAGACGGAAACTCAGAACAATGCTTTGCTTAGAGAGGAAAAGAGGAGATCCGGTCAGTTATCAGAAGTTCCATAAAAGGAAACGGGAGACTGTGTTGAGAGATTTGGGCTAAGAAATCACAAAGAAAGTCTCCTGTTGTCCTGCTCCCTCCACCTAGAGCTCTGGTGCTGGTGAGACTGCAATTCTGGTGCCTCGGTGGAGCTTTGCTCTAGAAGAGCCTGAAATACCAGAATCACAGTGTTTCCAGAAGAACTTGTTTCAGATTTGGCCACTAGGGAGTACTAGCTGTATTTTGGCTACTTGATGTAGTCTTGTAGCGAGGGAGGGTGAGGAAGTTCACAAGGAGAGAGAAAATAGCTTTCACCTCTACTTAATGGCTTGGGTAGGTTGGATTTTAGGTAGGTCACCTGTAGAAGACAGTTTCTTTCCTAAACAACTGCTACTGCTACAGCTATCATTCCATGAACAATTCAATTCGTGTAAAGTATTTAAAAACTTGTCATGAAATGATCACTGCTTAAATACAAACAAAGCTGAGTTTTTCTGTCATTCCTAAGTCACAGAGGTACTGAAGTGTACAAGAAAAAAATTATGAAAATAATACTACAATTCTCATAAATAAATTGCTACAGCTGAAACACTAAGATTAAGTAGGGACTGAGCACACAAGTCTCAAAATGATTACTCAAGACCCAGAAATCACTAGAGTAGCACAGATGAGTACTCCCAGCAGATGACTTTTCAGTCAACTTCACAGTACATGAAGGCCCTGATTGCCAGCAATCACACAGTCATTTCTGAAAACTGTGCCTACATTGAGATTTAAAGGCTGGCCAGATTCCTGTGAACATTTACACTGTTTTCCACTGAATTAGATGATACCTGGCAATACAGCACCTAAGTATCGTGCTGTGGATTTTACAGGCCGCCTTCTAGTTATTCAGCAGCTCACAGTATCCTCACTGGTACTTGTCAGCCATTTTGAGTAAAGCAGTCCAATTCTTAAACCTCTTCACAGACTTATAAAATATTACATGGTAATGATGTTTTTGTATTAGTCATTATAAAACTGTCAATCATAGCAGGCTGGTTTATCTTACAGTCATTCTACACCTTCCCAAAGACACACACTCACATTAGCTACTGCACCTTATCACATTATAAATTTTAGCCCTTCATAGTTATAGCTAAAGCATCTACTTTCCATATTTGCAGATTCAGCTGAATGTGGCTACAGCAAGTGTTCACACAGAAAGGTTAAAAATGAAAAATTTAACTTGGTTTAAGTTTTGTTTCCTTCCTGTAAGTTTGTGAAAACCCTTTTTTAAAAAGCCCTTTGGAGTGCATTTATTGAGAGTCTGTTTTCTAGTTCACTGTACTGAAAAATTGCAGTGCAATTTTTGCATTGCACAACTGATTGGATTCAAGTTGTAAGTGAGCATGAGGATTATTGTCCCTTTTTAAATATTCCTTGTACCAACAAAATGGGCTCATGGCCAGTCTTCACCAAAATTACCAGAAACAGGGACCTGTGTTAGCAGTCCTGGCAAAGAACCAAAAGCTGAAATGTAGCACCCACTCTAGAATCAGTTTCTCCAGCAGAAAGTTGAGGCACATTGGTTAAATAAGTTGATAAAGGATTTCCATTTTCAGATCTATCAGAACAGGCCAATGTAATTGACCAAAACTGAATTACACCACAATATAAAACTTGTGGACAAGGAAACGAAATATATGGTACCCCCAGGGAAGGCAGCAAAATGTAGAGGGATGAAAGAAACTTGTATAGCCAGTAAGAAACAAGAGAGATAATTATAGAAACAAGCACACATCATTCATTTTGAACAGTCTGAGCTTGAAGTGCAGCATTTATACTTATGAGAACTCTGGAGGAGTCTAAGATGTGATCAGATGATTCAGATAAGCCTCCATAACTTAAGATGATTAAGATTCAAATTTTTCTGAGCTGGAATTTTGTATGAATATGTTTTCTTACATTTTATTTACTGGAATGTATATAATCTATTCACCTATCTCTTTACTGCGTTTATGGCTACTAATTTTAGTGGCAAGTGAAGAAAAGCATTAGATGGAAACAAACAGAAAAGAGAGAAATAGGTTCAGATATTCTTCTGCATCATAGGGTTAGCTTGAGTTGATCTTCTACTTTATTTGAAATTAGCTAGCAATATCTAATTGTAAAAGGTGTAACCTTGGAGTTATGTAAACCTAAGAAGGTTATTTTTTAGTTTACCTTCCTCTCCCCTCCCCTTTTATCCCCTTCTCTCATCTTTTTTTGTTTCTTTTAAAACTGTTCTATGCATCTCTGCATGTGAAGTCTAAGGCACTTGGAGCATGATTTTTGCCTGTTGCTATTACTCAGCTCCTGTAGATTTCTGCTATAGCTGAGAGAGCTCCAGAGGAGGAGTGAAGTTAATGGCCGTTACTGAAACATGATCTGACTAGGTCTTTTTTAGTGTGAACTCTCTTTATTTTTTCTGGCTGTGTTTTATTGTATGTAATTGTCATCTGTTCCTATTATATGTAATTTCTCTTCCCCAATAAGGTACATTGCTTTTAGAAAAGATTGTTCTAAAATCTCACTATAAATTAACAAGAGGAGCAAAAAGCTTAATTCTGTTCTCAGTGAGTAAGATTAGGAAAACATGGATGCCCTCCGGGCATCTATTTAAACAACATTAGCTCAAAACCCCCAATCCTATTGCTCAATTAGTTTTGAAAAATGAAAGAATAAAGATTCTTGTTCTGTAATACCCTATGAGGTACTCATATTCATGGCTTTTCAGAATACTTGCACAACTTTTTTCTATATTTTGTCAGCATGGTAATTTCACCCAGAAGGAAGTCACTTCTGGAATCAATAATTCATGATGTAGTCATCTTCACATCACTATCTGTCAATGTTTAAAAACAAACATGTGAGGTGCTAGAAATGTCAGCAGTTTTGCTTATTGAGTAATCCTCCTGAGCATTTTTTTGAGATTTAGAACACCTTTTTTTTGTCTACAGATGTGAGCTTTAAAATTCAATTTAAACTGAATATAAATGCTCATTAGAATTAAATCTGTCAGGGAATGTTTTCATTTTTGTCTTCTATGTCTCAGTACACAGCAAAACACTATAATGTGGTGTTCCCAGTGTTGGGCTGGGAGTCAGGAACATTGAATGCTTACCCTAGTTAAAGGGCTAGTGTCCTACTTGTTATGATAAGCCAAGTTATATCATCTCTACATGTAAGCGTAAACCATTTTTACACGATAAATAGGCACATAAATGTGCCTTATTATTTGTGTTTTGTGAAGACTAGACATGAAGGTAAACCATCTCATTATGGAGGAAGAACAATCACTAACCATCCCTTAGGAAATGACATTGCATTGCTGGGAATCATGCTTCCATCGCACTTGTCAGCAACCTTATAGCCCATATCTTTTGTAAACCAAGTGGGTCAGGTAAACCCTGAATGATTAGGGAGCCAGTCAAAAATAAATTTATAACCGCTATAGGTTTATTCTGAATATATTCTTAATTCTCACTACTTTCAGATAATAGAGGTTTCATTACTGAACTGTTTATTAGATAGAAATGTGTCTTGAAGAAAGACCTGAATGAACAGAAAATAGCTGCTTGATACACATGTCTTTAATTAACTCATCTTGAAGCTAACTCATTCACAAAATGAGTGTAAGCAAATGGTGAAAATTAAACTGATTTTTGTTGGTTTTTTTTAAACAATGCTTCTCATTTAACTTCATTTTTAATGCATGGTAACCAATAGTAACCCATGTGTTCCCACATAAACCAACTTATATCATGCAAGACGCTGTTTGCACTCATGCTCATAAAACAGACTGTGCAGGGGTGGATGTGGAATTTAGCTCTGATAACAGGGTAGTTGTGTGATACATTAAGAATATAAGTGGCAAGCTAATGTCTCTGTGTCAGATGAGTAGGAAAATTGTCAACAAGTGTGCCTGAAATTCCCCTATGGAATTTATTTATTTTGGTGAAATGGCCTGAGTTGCTTTTGTTGTGGAATTCTGATGGACTTTCCTTGGTGCTTGGTACTATTGGGTTGGCTTCATGTCAGGGTCTCCTTAATTCTGTGAGGCATACGAACACCCTAAGCTTCTGGATAAGGATCATTAGCACCTCTGCTGTAATAAGCACCTCGGCAGAGTTATTCAGTGGCATATATGTCACCCTATGCCTGTACCCCTCTATGCTGCGTCCTGTGTGCACTTCTCAAGGCCCCTGCTGTCGCACTAGGCTTGTATTTCTCCGCACTACATAACTATGTAAATAACTCATTCTTCGTAGAGCCACTGCTTGTTACTATTGTCTATATAAAACTATGGTTGTACCATACAAAAAGTCAAACAAATTAGCCAGAGATGCCTGGTCAATTAGAGAAATTGCTGTGGCAGCTAAACCAAGTAAAACAAAGCCGTGGGCAGGTCAGGAAAAGTTCAGACCCAGCAGACCTGACAAGCCTCTGTCCTGAGGCCTAGCACGCTCAGTGCGAAGATTATGGCCTGTCATTAGCAATGGCAATGTTGTATTGCAGGGCTACCTGTTACAATTCACAAATATTCCTTCCAAGGTAAATATTGATGGAAAGCTGCTACATCTTCCTTTCCTATTTATGCCCCACTATGACAAATGTTTTGGAATGCAATTTCAGAAAGAAATGCTGGGGTGCAGGAAAAGGTGGAGAACACATAGTCTGGGTATCTATTCCACAGAAAGAAAAATCTCACTATTAAGTATATTCAGCTTTTTATGCAAGAACTTAAAAATCTTTTTCTGAAAAACAGTAAATTGTTTTAATGATTCTAACTAATAAATAATATGGTGACTCTCTATTTTAATGAGAAGAAACTGTGTATGGGTTCACTCAGTGTCTTATTTCTCTCTTTTTGGCCTTTCTATCAGTCTCCAATAAGTAAAATGTAAGGAACATAACATGCAAATTCTTCCTAGCTCTGAAATTTTTGACATTTGAGTGGGCTGGGCATAATGATCACTGCAAAGCCTATCTTCCCATACCCTGTATTTAAATGTGACTATTAAGGCTAGTCAAAACACCAGGAAAATAGGAGTAATTTCTATTTCACACACATACAAACACATATCTCCCAGACTTTTCTTTTTCCTCCAGAAATATTTTGTCATATGTTTTTTGACTATCTCTCATCAATATAGCAGAATTTTATTTTATAAATTGTCGTCGTTCTGATTTTGATCAGAGAAGTTTGTCTTTGTAAAAGGAAAGAAACTTTTAAAGAGAAAGCTACTAGAAACTTATAAAATAAGTAGATGGTATTCAGGGATAGAGAAGGATGGATGCCTCATACCTCAAAAAGAGGGCGAGAATCAGAACAATAATGACTACAAGCAGAAGCTAAGAGTGGGTTTGATTAACATGAGAAACTGGCTACAAGGGTCAGAAATAGCAGTAGATGTAGCCATAAACATACTCCAAAAACATTATTTTGAAAAACTGCATTGGGAACCAAGTTTATAAGGCACAACTGTTACTGATTTATTTCTGATATTCCTGGAGGGGAGAAACCACACTAAGGTCTAGGAGATGTAGACTCATGTAACTAAAGTTTCAAAATATGTTTAGCAATGGAATAATACAGAGTGCAGAAAATGCTACAGAGAATGATACAAAGTACAGAAAGACATACAGAAGTGAAAATGTTTCCTTCAGTTCAAAAGATTATATAAGAGGATATTTTTTTCTCTTCATCTTTACTGCAGCTCTATACTGTGGCTAAATCAAAGGATCCACTAAATGTGCTGCAGAGACTGTTTCAGATGTAAACCAAAACACTGATATATTCAGGCCACAATGTCCAGATCCTCAGCAGGTTTCCTTGGCCCTTTCTCAGTGCTCTATGGAGCATCCACCATGGCATGACAGCAATAAGCTTTAAAGGTGAATTGATACAAGACCAAGCAGTGACAGGCAGCTGCTACCGCCTGACATTACTATGTCATCTTGAACTAGTCCATTCCCAGCTGTGGGAGCTCCATTTAAGAGATGTGAGCACCAGCTCCATGTGGTGTCATTTATGGAGATTGTACTGTTTGTGAGTACTGAAGCAAGATCCAAGAAGTTATTTAGGGCAGCCACACAAAGCATCATGGCAACTAAGAATAAGCTAATTGGCAAAAACCAGATGGTTTCAGACCCCATTTTCTATGGGTACAGAGAAGGCACCATGATGCTTCAGAGATTTTGTTGATCCTTTGTGGATCTTATCCAAACTGCGTAATCAGGACCTTTTTAAAAACAGGAAGAGTCTTCATGACTCGAGCAGGTGCCAGATGGGACCCTCAGGTGAGGATGGAGACCTGAAAACTTGGAAAGATGGCAAACCCCTGAAAGTAATGGAACATGAGCAGAAGCTAAGGAAGGATAAAGATTTTTTACTAATCATAGCATATCTCCCACATGGATAAATTCATCTTCAGTTTTTACTTGCTACAGCTCCAGCAGCTTTTTATGAGCTACAGACTTATGCAGAAATAATTGGCAGGGTATTGATGAGAACAAATTCCACTGGAAGCCACTGAAGCAAAACTTCTATATGCAATTTATCCTCCTGAATCCCTGGGGAATTTGGCAAACATACCTCAAAAAAATTTGTTAAATAAAGAACAAATGCTATTCCAAGCCCTACAGTTTTCCAGGAGACATTACCAGTGAAATAATTTAGAAGAGAGGACATAACTGGAATACACTTGCAGCAATGTTGGCATTTTTAGCTTATATCTGTCAGATTTTCCAGGATTATGCTTTTCATGCTGCCAACTGCTCAGTATTCTGATCCTGGTGAAGAAAACCATGTTGGTAAACATTTAAACACAAGTGAAAGTGCTTTCCTGGATGAAGGTTTGAATGCTTTAAACCTTGCAGAGTTGAACCCTAGTTTAACTGCCTCAGCCAGTTTCCCAAGGTGTCATTGCAGACATGATGTCTCTTTTAAAGAAATACATTCTTCACATGTTGTTTGGAATTCTTGCAGGTAAACTATAAATGAGAAGTCCTATTTAAAATATATACTACTTATGATTGGACATAATTTGACTATTAACTTCTGGGGTTTTTTTCATTAAATCCTTTCATTACTATTTTATTGAGGAGCTCAGAAGATTGCATATGCAGGTAACAATTGCAGATAACAAACGTTTCTCATTTTTTAATCTGAATATATATTGCATTGAATTTAATCACCTCTGCTGCTTATCTACTATAGAGAGATTAAAAGAGATAGTGCTTTAGGGACCATAACAGAAGAATTGATTTTACAGATATAGTATGTTTCCTCTTTTTTTTTTCTTCTTCCTTAGCAAATTGTATAATTAAAGCTGCAAACAATTTTCTAATACACTCCAAAAGCCTTCACATGCTCAGAACTTTTTCAAAGTTACCATGTGAGATAAAATTCTTGGTTTCTGGCCAAAGATTAATTTTATTTCAAAGCTTAAAATAAAATCCACTTTTTGAAATCTGTAAGGCTAAAATTATTCCTATTCCCTTTTGAAATCAAATCTATATAGGGTTTGTTTTCACACATCTAGTCCTTAGATGACTGAATAGTAAATTCTAGAACTCATTATAGAAATAATCCTTATTAAGAAGTACAGGCAGAATAAAAGTGATAGGATATTAAGTGGTTAAAGTGTATTAAGTGAGTATAAAAGTGGTTAAAAGTGGTTGGATATTAATAGCAAATAATTTAGAATTGCTTAATTTAATTTCTGAGAAATGAACTCTCTCTAGAGGCAGTGATGGCATGTTGTGAGAGGACAGAAACACTGTCTTCACCTGGGCGAAATAGAGGTATCTTAGTTTTCATAGAATCATAGAGTTGTTTTGGTTGGAAGGGACCTTAAAGATCATCTAGTTCCAACCCCCCTGCCATGAGCGGGGACACTTTCCACTAGAGTATGTTGCTCAAACCTTTTTTTACAAGTTTTATACCCTTTTGACATCAAGGAGGCAGAGACCTGTATCACATTAACCAGTGGAAGAGAAGAATATTTTCATGTTGCTCACCGTTGCCTCTTAAATGTGGTGTTCAGAGCCTTGTTAGTCATGCTGGACTTCAAAGTTAAGAATTTGGCCCTAAAGATTTGTGGCAACTTTAATCTCATGTGTTGCATTAGAGCTTTATTAAGGTTTTAAGTCATTTTGAGTGCATGCTTTAAGTCTTTAAATCAGCTTAGCGAGGTTTTTTAGCATTTCCTTTAGAAACCAGGGAAATAAAATGAAAAAAAGCCACTATTAATGTAATTTTGACTGTACTTGCCCCGAAGAGCTTACAAATATCCAGTATGTTTATTCAATACAATGCAGACTTTGATACTAGTTAATTATTTTGGGCCAATAAAAGAGCAGTAATATTTGTGATTGTATTTTAAGGTCCTCCAAGTATTTTACTGCTGGCAACCTTCTCCTTTTCCAAATCCTTACCTTCCAAGAAAAGAGTGATTTTTTTTTTACTATATTACAAAACAAAATTGTAATACTCAAACATACTTAGGTTCACAGTCCTCAGAGGCTGTAGGAGCAAAATGCATAATTTCAGTTATGTATACAGAAGCCAAAAGGTGTCTTTTCAGTCTTCAAGTTCAGCTACCAAGACAGTTCTTGGCAGTGTAGATATTATTGCATGGATCACACGCCTCATCTTCTTTTAGAAGCCATCTTACAGCATGACCACTCCTCCAACCAAAGTTACTTATTGTAGAAAGGGAGTTACTTTCTCTGCTTCTCCCTCCTTTTACTGCATAACTGAGAGCTACTACCAGCTTTCTCACTTGTGTTCTTATTTGAGTGTGGCATTTCCCTGCCCTCTAACTTCCAAAACATATACACAGGCTATCTTCACTCCATGCAAGAGGTTGCCCTGCATTTGTTGTCTTTGTTAATTTGATCATAATAATCCATCTTTCTGAATCCCTGCACTGGTTTTCTATTTGAAGTAATAGCAGGCTTCTTGTCATTATGTTAAAAATGCTGTATAATTCCAGCTTTCATAATTCACTTCCATATCTCCTTCAGTTCTGCCTCCTATTCACTGGGCTCATAGTTAAAGTCCCTGCTCTCTGTATTAAGTAACTCCAAGAGCTATCAGTGATTCATCTGTAGAAGGTCAAGCTGGCTGTAATTTTAATTACATATCAATTATTTGGTGGCATTCTTCATTCACTGACATATGTATGCTTGTTTGCCTTTGGTGTGGTATCTATGTGGGCAATGGTTTTGCAATTGGTTTGAAAATATTGGCCATTACCACAAATAAGCATGAGCTAATGATCTGCCTATAGAATTATATTATTGATTTTGGGGGGTCAGGTGATTACTTTTCTGCACACAGAGGAAGTTTGAATGCCTAATTTTGGAAGAACGGCTCTTAGACCCATAAAAGTAGAAACCAGAGACATTGTTCAGGGTAGCAGATGGGGAAAGATGATTACAGACTCCTTGATGAACTGTTCTCCCTTGCCTGCATCAGCATCTGCTGTACACCTGATTGAAGCCTTTTTAGTTTTAATCCACAGTGTGAAGTCTTTTGTGTCTTCATCAGTTTTTGGAGGGGAAAAGTAGAGTACAGCTTATACCACCCTTTCATAGGATGTACACGAAATGGCCAAGAGATAACTGATCTCTTTATCTGACCGTTATGAGTATAATTCATTCTGGTTTGGTGTCATACTTTCACCAGCTTTATCAAATATATGCAGGGATCAGTAGGTCCCAGAAGTGCATTATCACTTAATAATATATTGAATAATACATCGATTAGTTTAGTAAGGCTTTCTAGCATTATCTCAATATTAATTTTTCTTAATTGTTCTCTTTCTCATTCTTTCTCCTTCTATCTTTTTTTCTTGCTCTTGAAAAATAATCTAAGGGAATTAAATGAAAGCGGAATTTAGTAGATAATCCTCAATCTGTTGCAGCAGGCAGATTTCTGTTTAGATCTGAAGATACCTTACTACAGATTAACAAAAGCTTCATATGACCAGAACATGCTATTTGAGTTACACAATATAACATTGAATCACTATTGAAGGAAAACTCATTTTCTCATATCACTCACTGTTTTCCAGGGAATTCTGTCAGAAAGTTTTTTTGGGTATGCATGAGATCCTCTTTAAGATGCGTTTCTCATCAATGTATAGAACCATAGGTATTTTTCTGTAGAACATGGACCATTGAGAAAGCTTAAGATGACAAATAGCTCAGAAAAAAGCTAGCCTTTCATCTCAAGGGTTCACACCAACTTCCAAGATGACATTCAGTAAAAAATACAATTTCATACATGATTACCTGCATCATTTGGAAAGAGCTAATGCAAGCGTGAAAAGTAGATATCTTCTTCTCATTCCATTCCTTCCAAATGCTCATTATTATCCTTCATTTCTTTTAAATATTTTTTTTTCCCATATATTGATGTTTTATTTCTGGTAATAATCTGTATATGTTGGCTTAGGTTTTGTAAAAATGCTATTTCTTTAATATTTTGCTGGCTGTCTGCAAACAGATGAAAGTTCTGTCTTGTAAGAGTAATATTTAGTTTCTTATACAATGGGCAGATTTCACAGCTAGGCCTACGCATTGTGTTGTACTTTACTGAATATGTGTGAAAATGTCCTTCCACTAAATCTGAAAAAATAGACCTGATCCTGTAGATAAGAAGATCTGACTTACACATTAGTGATTTTCTTCCTTAATGATAACCATTTGTTGCATTGAGATTCTTGTCTAAATTACTGAAGGTCCATTACCTGCTATCATTTTGCAGTAATCATAATGTAACGATTACTCTGGGTCACATCAGCTATATCTTGTGCCATGTATTCTGCATCTGGCAGATGCCAATAGCAGAAGCTAAGAGCAAAAGATCAGGGCAAGAATATAATGATGCTTCCCTGGTAAAAACCCTCTGCTTCCAGAAACATGCAGCTAGAGATTTCCTGCAATGAAATGTTACCATTGAGTTTAATGGACTTCGAAGTATTTTTCATCTTTTTGAATCTAGATAAACCTTTGGGCTCTACAGTACCTCACTTATTAGAAAGTAAACCATTTGCATAAGTTTTCAGGCAGCCAATGATAATTTCACTGGCTGCTCTATGCCCTTTAATGCTTCTGTAGTCAACTTTTTCCATGTTGCTTAGGACATCACATGAAAAAACATTATGCAGCTGAGGTAGTCATTTACATGGGAAGGTGTTTGCTATATTTCTGTTCTGCTTTAGCAGTCACTGGTGGTTTTCAGCAGTGTTAAAGCCTCCTGGTTTTGACAGTAGTTGTGTTAAAAATATTACCCAGTTATATAAATAAGAGGATATCACCGTGTGTCAGACTGAATATTGGGTATTCGGTCTGACAAGACTCGCATATTAATTTCCTGTCACAACTATACAAATACCACAGAATCACACTAGATGTAATCCTCACTGTTCTTTCAATAACTTTCTTCAACCGACCACCTTTATCCCTCTTTTACCTCAGTTTGTCTCAGCCAGTTGGCAGGTGCTGGGACTTGTGAAAACATGTACCCACTATCTCCCTCTTCCCATCTTTTTTCATATGGATGCGAAGAAAAAAAAAAGAAGATAGTTTTTTTGTAAATTTCTCACATTGAAGGAGATGCTTACACATTCTGATATAAATGAATTTCTAACCACTTCATATGACAAGTTTAAAAGCAAGTAATATTATTTTCTTGTTTCCAAAGATAAAATTAAATGCTGTTTTCTCCACCTTCTGGCTTAGTGCAAAGATGAATTTCTTTTTAATTGGAAAAATCAAACCAGCAGGTTACTTCTGGTCATCACAAATAGAAAACTGGACCCAATTCAAACAACAGCAAAGCTCATACTTGCTGCACCAGAGCTCTTCTGAGCCAGGAGCTCACCTAAATAAAATGCCTGTAAAGACAATACGCCTCTATAGGTGTACACACTAGGTGAATTCAGACTCTCGTGGTATGCTTTTTATTAACATCATGATAATTTGGGCCATAACCCAGTATCATGCAAGGAAGCATGCAATGAATGTTACGTTTTAAGTCACCAGAAGTCACTCATCATCTTGAGTCTCAAGTCTAAAAAAATTAGTGCATTTAGAATGGACCCTTTATGTGGTTCCTCTCTCATCTCTCCTTCAGCTAAAATAGCTCTTCACCCTGTTTTTCCTGCTTTGGATGTATTCACTAGGGGCAACTGTAGTCCCTAATTTCATCAGTGCTCAACAAGTTTGATTTTAGTCTCATTCCATGAAATAGGCTCTTCCTTGCCTAATAATAATTATGGTTACCTGACTATGGTGATGGACTTCTTTTCCTGCAGTTTAGGATTCTTTCCTGGTACTTTCTGCAGTCTTTTCATTCATCATATTTTGACTGTATCTTGTTCTAAGTAAACAGCCTCCACCTTTGAGCCCAGAAGCATACCTCTACTTCCAATGAAGTTACCTGGACATCTATTTCTATCATCAGTTGTCATATCTTTTCTAAAAAGAGATAAACAAACATGTTTCTTCCTCTTTTACTGCCACAAAGTCTCCCTAGTTCTTGTTCAGAACTTTGATTCACAGAAAGCAAGCTCTTTACTTGAATGGAGAAATTCCTTTATGTCCAGAGGGCCAAGACAAAAACAATGTGCCAATTAAGATCAATTTACATTACAGTCTATGGGCTGAAGTGGAGTGTAAAGTTTAAGCTGATCTGCCATACAGAACAAAAAAGAAGGAATGAAGAAAAAAAGTGGTTAGAGGTATTATAAATCAGATAGTGGGAATGTAGGTTGAGAGCTTTCTGCAAAAAGTAAAAGCATTATGCAGTGTAAGAAACACTTCCTGAAGATTCTTATCGAGTTATAATTTAACTTTGGGTTATTTCTCAGTTCCTACTTATGAACACATAACTACCTGTAAGAATTTATACTGTATAGGTCCTGGGTTTTCCCTTAGCAACAGACTGACTTCAGTGGGTCAAGGATTACTGAGAGGCTAAAACTAGGCCCATCGTGTGAGGAGATTCCTAAAACTGCTGAGATTTTCAGCATTAGGTATAGGATAGGGTGTTGATTTCTTAGCAGACATAACTGGGAAAACGGGCAATCAAACCTTACCATCTGTGTTAAAGGGAATTTATATTGCAATAAATGTCCATTTAAAAAGTACAATACTAGGTAGGCTATAAAGCATGAAAATTAAAAAAACCCCTTCAGTTCTAACATCCCTATGTCAACCATTTTTTTAATGTGTTTATTTTCTAAGCCTGAATTCACACTAAGCAAGCCCCCAGCTAGCATTGTATTCTTCACTGCCATTCTCACATAATCTACCTCTTTTTCTGTATAAGACTGTGAGTGGGGCTGCAGGTACAATAGTTTGTAAAGCAGCAGTTCAGACTGTACCAATGAAGCAGAGAACCACTGTATGCTCTAGTTTGTAAAGCAGCAGTTCAGACTGTACCAATGAAGCAGAGAACCACTGTATGCTCTTGTTATTCTGTTGAACATTTAAAAAAAAAAAAAAAATCAAATGATCACCTTAACAGAATCTTTGTATCTAGGAATATACAGAACTTTTATAGCTAGAGTGGCTGAACATAACAAGGAAAAGGCTACAGGGCACTGAGCTACCTTCACATGAGCTAGTGCCTCTCCACATTGCAGGACAGTGCCAGTCAGAGGTGTTGACCTTAAAACTGACTCTGCTTTGGAGCTTACTTGAACGTATCTCTACAAGGTACTGTACTGGCCAGTACAGATATACTCTAAGCAGGCATAAGAGGCAGAATATGAAAAAAAACCAACCTTCCTATAAGAATGTGCATCTGTTAGTGCTCACCTGTGTCTAATGCTTTATCTAACCCTTTGATACTTCATGCTTTCAATTCACAGTTCAGTACTTGTTGGAGAAAGTGATGGTCATTACTTAAGTATGTAAGAATTTAATTGTACTGGGACTGAGACTTGGAATGAGTTTCCTTTGACCAGATATTTGCTGCTTTTCCCTTCATCTGTTCACTCCTATCAGACTGTTCTTCCCTTTTAAATTTTTGTGCAACTATTACAGAATTTCTTGACATATGCCAACGGAGCAAACGTAGCATAAAGAGGAAAACAATGTGACCACAATCCAAATCAACAGGATATTTTTTCCAGATCAGCACTAATCAAGAACAGTTTAAACTAAGACCCAAAAGCATGATTTGCATGGCCATGAAGAAGACATATAATTTGAATCATATGGGAAATACTACATTAAAAGAGTAGATTCATTTCCTAAGCTATTTTTACTGTAGTTAGTTTCTATATGTTTTTAGTAACAAGTTTCACTTCTCAGATTTTCGAGGATTTGAACTTTCTGAAAGACTTTCTGCCATCACTTTGCATTTTCATTAGAGTACTATGGAATACCTCAATTTTGGCACGCAGGTTATGGTTAGGTGGTATAGTCACTAAAGCAGAACTTAGTTAAAGGGCTTAATTCACATCTCCAAATCATTATATACTTGCAAGTAGGGAAACAGTGTCTGTAATCTTTTTTTGCCCTATCAAGTTATTAATAATGAGAGAGTAAGAATTTTACTTAACTGTTCAAATCTACTGTAGATCAGTGGGTTTGGTAGTCTTTTTATTACAATAATTGTTCCAGGTTTGTATTCCAGCATTACAGCTGATAGCAGTCAGGAATGCAGCATGGCTATGAAAAACTCAAAGGCAGTCTCACTCTCCTTGCTACCCCTGAAATGTTCAAGAAGAGTGCAGGTCCTGTGTCCATACAGCCTTAGTTCTGCTGAAACAAACACTGTAGTATATAGGCCAGTCAGGACTAAATATTCAATTTCGTAGTATTATAGACAAGGATAAAGTCATCATATAACAGCACCTAGATTCACATCTTCTGTCATGACACTTCTTTAAAAGCAACTATTCCTTGTTAGTTGAGAAATTGTCTCTTACTGAGCAACATCTTATTCCAGTAACGATCCAAGTGACTTCAATGGGACCTCTGACTTAGTATTAATGCTATACACTGTGTGAAAGTATTGGAAGCTAGTGTACGAATAATTACAGCTGCAGGATTAATACCAGACTGATGTTAGCAACCTGTACAGTAATTCTAAATAACTGTTCAACTCAAGGATATTCATGCCCCTTTTAATTGTTGTTATTATATCAGTTATCACACAGTGCAAGAGCCCAACTGACACTGCTAGTGCTTTACAAAAACAAAACAATTTTATTTACTCCAATGTTCAGTAATTTACTAGTAAAAATACATCTATTCACATATGCAACAAAACACTTTGGTGCTAAAATGATTGCTTTGTTTATGCTTTTTTCTGATCAGTCTTGACAGTTTTCAGTTTTAGGTATCTAGCTGCAGCATAGAAACATTGCCACGACACTACTTGGGCACTAAAGAGTGAAAAAATAAAAGTAGCTAGTGTCCAACATTTCACACCTGGACATTACTTTGCACTGTGTTCATGTGATTTTTGCTGACAATGTGTTAAAGCTAAGGACTATGCAAAAATTACTAATATAACCTATATGTAAATGGTGTGCAGAGTATAGCTTTAAATCTATTTGAAACTTTCCTGGTCAGTGAGCTCTATAACATGTAACATGTTAATTACCTATTATATGTTCAATAAGTGTAATCAAATAATTAGTTCCAATCAAACCCCATATTGAGGTGCGCAAATATTAAACTATTTTATTTACATATTTCATGTGTTCCTATACCCCAAGATTTTGATGCACAATTTTCAGAAGTCTGGAGATTGGTTTGACTGATTTTCACTGAAACACAGCTTCAGTCAATATGATGGACTGCACAATGCTGTTGCCCCAGTCTCAGATGATGGGGGAACTTTATGCAAGTTTGCACTACAGTTATGAATGTCAAGAAACAAATTGGAAGAAAAAATTTCCTAAAACTTTAATGTGCACAATTGTAGGGATGTACTCCGTGCATGTAATAAAAGTAATACATAAAATTATGGTAAAGGTAAAATACTGCAGTGCTGTAATATGGCATTTGTTCTGAACTCACTCAAATCATGGTTTGCTGAAGTCAATGCCAGAATTTTAGCTACTTCCCTTAATGCCTGAATGATGCCTTAACTTTCCTCTTCTTTCTCTAATCTTCTAAATATCAACAATTGTGCAACAATTAATTTATATAGGTTGGGGTTTTTTTTATTAATAGGGGAAAAACTTCTGCACAATATCGGTAATCGATTTTTATGTGTTCAATTACTTTGATCAGATTCTGCAAATACTTGAACTTTTGTGTGTATTCTGACTGATGTCAACACATTGATTCACATGTGTAACATGGAGCACATACGTTAGTGTTCAGTTGCATTGGCCTTTCAGAATTTCAGTGTCCTAGACAAGCAACACATAATACAATGATATTCCCCTCCTTCTGAAGTGTTTGATGTGTTTTTAACGAAGAAAAACTTTCATCCTGGCTATAAATAAACAGTATCTAAGTTCAACTTTTGTAACTCTGTCTTGGTCCATGAGTTTCCAAAACTAATAGTAAGGTTTCTTCCACAACAGAAGGAAAAAAGTGTCCTGATTATTAGAATTAAAATCATATTTGCATGTTGACTCATTTAAGATATTTTTCTAAAGTACTAATGATAGTTTTCCCCTTTACTTGTAGCTTTTTAATATTGTTTCTCTGTCTATTATTTATTCTTTACAATTATGAGGTCAGGAAGCTGTCAGAGGAAACCATCTTGGCTGTCAGATGGCTATGAACAGAAAACAGAACCTTTTGCTGAGATAAAACTTCAATTTGCATTATGAAGAGTTTCTTGTAAAGCTTATGAAATAATTTTGGCAAAATTCCTTTCAGGCTGCGTTGTTCTGAAAGATGAGTGAAAAGAAGGAAGTGTGTTAAATATCTGGGATTATTTTAGCGGAAGTTTTATGTCAAAATAATCTGAGACCCTGTGTTCATGAAATCCTGTAAAAGCTCATTTTCTATTGCTGTATTCACATAGTAGCCATAAAGGATTCTGTAAGAATCAGAGATACATTACACCTGTCTTACCCCCGATAACAAAGTATCCCTCGTGGTAGGCTCACAAGTTTTATTTCGCTTCCTACTCCATTTTCAACCATTTTAAGTTTCTTTTCACAGGAATTCCTCACAAAGTCCTTTTTGTGTGAAGAAAGTTACTCTCAAACTCAGCAACTTTTAATTTCCCTGGCCAATAATGGTGGCCTTTTATTTTGCTTAGAACTAAAATCCTACCACAGCAGCTACAAAGTCTGATTTTTCTTAAACAAACAAATAAAAAAGCAAAAAGAAAGAACCCAGTTTTTAGTGTGGTAGTGTCCAGGTAAAAGGAGGGGAGAAGAAAGAAGGTAACTTTGAATGAGGAGCCTGTATGAATACAGCATTAATAGTAGAAAAGAGAGTGGGCACTAACTTCTCTAGTGTATCAATGACAACATGGCTTATGCAGCTGCGAGGAAAAGTCTATTACCACTTGAAAGGCCAGGTACTTTGCAATGCGGTGCTACTTTCTCCTCTAACCTGTTAAATGCATAGTCCACGAATTTTTGCAAGAATGCCTGCTTCAGCGTAACGCTTGGCACTGCAGCAATACTCACTCCCCCCCTCCACTTTCTACTCATCCACGTAGAAACTCCTTCCTCCTCTGCCGCTAAGATTTTTACCTCTTCACATTTATGTATACGATTCACATATGCAGCGTGCACAGGTTGGCTTCAAACAGTACATATGTCAGTGTGGGGCGGTAAACGCTATTGTAAACATTCGTCTCGTACGATGGGCGACCGCTATTACGTCCCACCGCTTGTTCCTTCAGCACGGAAAGCGTTCGAGTAGCTGGGAGATGCGGGCAGCCCGTCGCTGCCTGCTCGGGCGGGCTGTGCGGAGATCCGCATCTCTGTCCTTGGTCCTAAATCCGCGCCCCGGCTCCTGGCGGAGCGAGCGAACGGACCGGGCTGCGGAGCCCGCAGCCCAGGCACAGCCATGATGGGGCTGCTTCGGGGAAAACAAGCATGAACGCACTCACGTTCTACCCACAAAACACAGCTGTATTAGAACTCCACGCACCGTAGCAAACAATAATTCCGAGATAAAAGGCTTCAGTAATATGGCATCAAATTCTATTGAACACCCGGCATGTACCACCATCACACGCACCCGCTGCTTACCCTCCCTGTCCATTTCCGAGCGACAATTGTAAGAGAAATAAAACATTGTAAGAGCTCAGCTGCTAGGAGATAGATGAATGTAATGTCACTATCCAAACCTCCGGCATTCTCACCCCAGCTCTGCAAATTTGCAAACAGATTCTTCACCCCCCAGCCCTCCCTCCCCCCCCCCCCCCCCCCCCCGCAACAGAATCAGAAAGCACATCTTACCACTGGATGAGAGAGAGGAACAGAAGTGCCCACACCATCATTTTGAGAGAAAATGCAGGATTCAAGAATGCAGTGCTCCCCAGGCTTGTTGGATTTGGAGGAATCATCTCTTTTTCTCTCCCCCCCCCCCCCCCCCCCCCCAGTTTTTTCCCCCTTTCCTCTTGGTTGCAGATGGATCCGTCCCCGTCTTTAATTTTTTTTTGGTAGTGGTTCTCCCCCCCTCCCTACCAGGTCCCGTCAGTGGGTTGATACATTGCGCCCAGCTGCGGGAATTAATATGCAGGGGGACAGAAATTAGATCTGCACAAGCCCTTTGCAGATATAATCAGAAAACGTCAGCTCAGGCAGCAGGCAGCAGCTTCCAAATCTAGGGGAATAATATAATTGGGAGGAAAAGAAAAAAAAATGAAAACCACAGACACTCACAGACTAAAAACAGTCGAGGAAAGAAGAAACACATACACATGCACACATTTACAGAAGCACTCACACACATGCAACAAAATCCAATAAAGCAATAGAAAGAGTAAACGAGAGACAGGAAAAAAAAAAAAAAAAAGAAAAGAAAGAATAAAGCAATGGAGCTTCTGCCTGAATGCAGATTAACTCTGAGGTCAAAGTGGAAATGATGCACTCTGCTGCAGCACAGATTAACACATGCGTGGTGCCAGCCGGGGTGCTTTTTAACCTTTGATTACACATATGCAGGCAGCCTGGATTTTCATTTTGAAGGCGAGAAGGATTTGGCAGGCATAAAAAGGGAGCCTGGAAGGAAAAGCTTGCCCTATGCTGCTGAGCATCCTCATTTTTCTAAACAGCCTGGAAATCGTGATTGCAAAGGGAAAAAAAATGAAAGGATGGATGGGGGAGTGGAAAAGGGAGGGATGGTTGTTGCTAAGTTACTCAGGAAATGGGGAAAGCAGCATTGGTGGAGTCAGTATGAATGAGGTGATTTAGTGTGTGATAGGATTAGGGGAAATATGCAAGATTTTTTACCTCCCCTCCCCCTAATAAAATCCAGCTACACAGACACAGGAAACGCTTCCTGGCCAGAGGGGAAACACTAGATGGCTATAAAAGCTGGACCTTGCCAAATTTTGGAACCAGAATCCCAAGTTCCATTGTCAAAAAATGCAGTTTAGTAGCTACTAGTGAAGTAAAAAATTGAGAGAATCTCACAATTTCCCAAAGTAAGAGCACCTCAGTCTAAAATAGCTACTTGGATCATGACATACAATAACAAATTTTTTATCTCCCCATTTTTTTCTGCCTAAAACCAAAGTAAATATAGACAGCATCAAGCCTCCCCAATGCTGTTTATAAACTGGGAGACTGATGTGCAAACATAATCATCAGGGACATGTGGAAGATGTGACCTGACACTGTTTCAGTTCAAAGCCCACCTTTATAAAACCCAAGGGAGAAATAAAGAAACAATTCGTCTAAAGAACACTTAAATGGAGAGAACGTGAAATGCTCCTAATAGAATAAAAGCATCAAAATTTCCCTCTGGACTGAGTCTAGTCTGAACCAAATTTGACACTTGGATCCTGCTCAAACCTGCCAATACCCAGGCCAATTTGGTAATTTCCAATGTCCAATGCAGAATTAAATTTATCCATCAAAAATAGTTACAGTAGTTGCTGTCCCAGATTCTCAAAAAAACATAGATCCAGCCTTCAGCTTTCAAACCATTTTTTTTTTCATTTCCAAACACTATATATTTAACTACAACAATAAGCGATAGATCAATGTTACTAGTTGAATGAAATACATCTTGGACCCTGTATAGTTCTGTGATAATTTGAGCCCATATCTAACACTGTCACTGTATTTTTATCAGTGTTTCCAAACAAAATAACAAGTGATGGACCTGGTTATTAGTATTTCCAGTCAATGGTCCTATTCTTAATTAAGTCAATTCACCAACTTGTGAAATACAGCCACTTCAGAGATAAAAAGCTATAAAATATTCCAAATGTTCTCTCCCCCCCCCCCAGTGTGTGTATATATATATATATGTATGTATGCATATTCAAATATCGACATTTGCTTGTGGTTCACTTCATTACCTGGGAACATGACACTTTTGTGATTTTATTGCTGTAATCTCTCTCATCAGTTATCAAAACATTCCTTTGAAGGTTAACAATGCTTTGTATATTTTGATGAGGAATCAAAATTGTTGATAGCTAAGAATTTGAACTGTGCAAATAGTTATTGTCTTAGCTACAGCAACTATGTCTGCTGTGACATAGGAAATACCAGATTTACACTGCACTTTATTTACTGAAATTTGTCCCATAGCAAAATGTTTCACATCCTTCTTGTCTGAAAGTCATTCCTGGACTTCCTACAAAATTGTTATGCAGTTTCACTCCAGCAGTTCAGCTCATTATTCTTGTTGAGAGAGGCAAGGAGTCTGCAACAGAAAAAAAACCTGCTGGTGTCAAATCTTAAGAGTTTTTTTCCAGGCTTCCCAACACATAGAGGGTATGCCCAAAAGAGTTAGATACTGCAATACTAACCCTTGACTGCTTAGATTTCATTAAGATGTATGGAGACATAGCCCATTGATAATATTATTCCTGGAGATATTTTATTAGTTGTACCTTCTATTCACCTTGTTCATTGGATATCAATGGGTTTTGATGGACAAGCATACGCTGAAGATTGTGTAGATTGTTCTGCATATTAAAACTTGCACCATCATTTTATGATCAATTTTTCATCTCAGATGCATCTGCTTTGATTTTATTTTCAGGTCTGTGCAATTGACATTTAGGCACCAACTTAGGTAGTGGGATTTAGGGTCTTCGGCCTCTGATACAGTCACTGGAGCACACAAAGGCCAAGTCAGGTTTTTCAGTGCTCTTAGACAGTAGATATCAGAGCTAACAACATTTGGAGATCAAAATACTTGACCACGATACCTAAAACTTATCCACCAATAATCAAGCAGTAGCAATTTTGGCTGTAAGTAATTTCAAATGCAAAATTGTCCTTGCAGTTCTTTGCAACCTTGGCCTCAAGGAAAAGAAAGCAAAACCAGGTTTTATCCTTAATGCATTTCAATATTATAATCTCTGATAACCTTTGCTGGGAAAAAAATTGTTTATTTGTAGCAGATATAACTGCTACAGAAAACAAAAATCTAATAGGCTGTTTTCTATTTGAACACATGTTGTCTTTGAAGCACAGGGTTCTGCTTTTTGTGCCCACAAGCTCAGATCAGACAGTGATGTTTTAGAATTCCATCATAATAAATTATCACAAAGGACCAAATTTACATGAGGACACTGCCTGGTGTGAAATGTTTTCCTGACACCTTTTGTGTGATAAACCAATCCCACATAGTAATCTGCCCCTGAGCACAAATGTGGTATCTTCACAACAAATGACTTCTTGAAGTTTTTTTTATGGAAAAGATGTCTTATGAAGAATAATTAAACACAGAAGTGATTGTTCCAAAAACATGCATTCTATATCAGACCAGAATAATATTCACAAGAGGACCTTACTATACTTGGGCAGACAGCTTGTCCATTTACAAGGAGGTTCTCAGCTCCCACTGATTTCCCTAGGTGTCTATATCTTTATGCCCAAAGAAAACACGGCTCCTCCTTACTCTAAAATTATTTTTTCCTGTGTATCAAATACTACATCATACATTAACAAAGGCGACAAAAGATATATGTGAAAACGCAAATGCAAAAAAAGAAGTATTACAAAAGATGGATAAAGTAAAAAAAAGGACATTGTCAGTGTCAATATATTGCCAAGTTATCCACAAAAAAGATTACTTTTTTTTTCTTTTATCATAAGTTTGTACCTGGAAGTTCTTTCTGTTTCAGCTTGTAGTTGCTTGTGTTGCTTTAGACAAAAAAACCAAACAAAAATAAAACACTCATTTCACTATCTTTCAAATGACATATGGTTTGGGTAAGAGGTAACTGGGTTTTATGGGTCATATTGAGGGTGGTTTCTTAAAGGCAAAAGAAGGAAACATCTAGGTAGCTAAATTGGCTAGTGATGATTTAGGAGACTGTTAATTACATATCAATTAATGTTTTGATGTTTAGAAAAATACATTAAATGTTTCAAATTTTTTTATCCAGAAATAAATATCCTAGTTATTAAAAAAAGCTTTTTGAACTGCATGAATCCACATATTTTAAAAACAGCTTGTTTAAACCTATATATAAATATATATTTTATAGTAGTAGCAATAACATTGATAACATTTTGGTTTCCTCCAAGATCCTCCTAGCATATTCTAGCCCTGGGGAAATATATTAATACTGAATTCCTGAGGAAAATAGGATCCAATATAAAACATTTCTTAGATGGAATTCTAGGATTTGATATAATCTCTCACTTTTCCCTTGGCCTATCTTCTAATACATTTTCTGCACATCAATAGGGTTATAAATGTATATTAAAAAATGGAAACAACTAAAAATGAATCTTGCAAAACTCGTAGAAGAAAGGTAGCTCATGTTTTTGTATATTTATTGATGTACATATGCATTTGTGATTGTGTATGGGAGGGTGTGTGTGTTTTCCTATTAGCTTATTAGTTATTATCTCACTGATAAAGAAAATTCTGTACTAGAGCAGGAGCTGCCAGGTCTGACTACTTACTGCCAAGTCAAGGGACTGTGGGTGGACGTTTCATTTAGAACACCTAGACGTCTAGTTATCTTTTAATTCATGTGCACAAAATACAGATATTTTGTGAAGGAGTGGTATGGATGTGGACTGAATAGAAAGTACACTCCTTAGCTTCAGACTAAAATCATAGTTTGGAGATGATTATTGACTTCTTAATGGACATGAAATCTGGGCCTTTCAAAGAGTTTTTTTAATCAAGTCTAACTGTACATTATTGCAACTGTACAAATTTATACATTCATATCAGTAGTAAGTAGATGAACTCAAACCTATAGTGCATTATGTGTCCAAAACCAGATCTATCTATTTTGGCAAATGTAACTTAAATCTAATTATTTATTGTTCTATAACTAAAAATAGTCACTTCTTAATATTGAATCTGACCGCTACTTTTCCCTGGTAAATACAGATTGCATATCATTGTGTAGAATATGGATATTATAGATTGGCAAAGTAGGACTCCAGACAGATTTTATTATTTAACTGAAAAAGTATCATTTAAACATTGTTCCGGTGCTATTTATTGGAATTAAGATGATTCACTTGAGCTGTCAGAATAAAAGAAAAAATAAGACTAAAAAGGCAAAAATAATAATTCTTTCAAGAAAGCCATCAAGCTGAAGCCAACTTCTTAGAGGATTAAACCTACTGCATTTTTTAAAAAGCCAAAATCTTGTGCTGCTTGGGAAATTATTTTTTAAGTAATTATTTTGGAGCTTGGCAATAAAAAAAATGGAAATTCCTTCCTAAAATATGTATCCAGTGGTATTTCAGGTTTTTATGCAAAGTGAACATTTTTCCAGAAAGATTTTTATTTAAACTGTTTCATCAGGTTTTTATTCCAAGCAATCACTTCCTGAGTATTTGACTTCCAAGAAAAGATGCTGTTAGCCTAAATACAACCAAACCACAAACCCAAAATACTGTGTTTGTTTATATGCTTTGATCTTGTGCTAAAACAGTAAAGAAAACAAGTTTTTGGCTAAGAGCTCTCTCACTGTACTTAGATTTACAAGCTCCTGCCAGCAACAGACTTAACAAATGCTACTTCATGCTGTAAACATCTAAGATTCTCTTATCATAAAACTCTTTCAGCAAACTGCATTCCCCATCTCCCTGCCATTGACATGAGAAAGCTTTCTTATCCTGTAATATAACCGAGAGGACCCAGTTGCATTACACTAAATTCTTTTGTGAAGAAATCACCATACTAAGATACTTTCTGAGGAACACAATAATGGTTGTTTTCTGAATAGTTTTTTAATGCCTAAGAAAAGTCACTCCTCCACAAGAGTTTCAAAAAAGCATGATTTTCAGGAGCCATATATTAATATATATTCATATATATTAGTCTTTAGCAGGGTTTTTTTGCACCCAGTATTTTGAGTGTGTTTATACTGTATAAAGAGCTTAGGTCAAAAGCCTGTGTTCAAACTATAGCTTTCTCGCCATACCTTGTGCTAAGTCTCTAAGTTTAAGACCAATGGCTTCTGAAATCATCACAGGAAGGCATTCTCTGCCTCCTGTAGTCAAGCACCAAACTGAAGGGGAAAGGAGAATGCTAGAGCTGTCCTCCTCTCACTCCTGAGAGTGAGGAGTGAGGGATAGCAGACAGGCAGTGCTGTTGGCACTTCTGGGATGACGCCAGAATCTTTCCATGGAGGAATGAGGAAACCAGATTCACATAATACGTACTTTCAGTGGCAATTGTTTCAAGTATGATTTTGATCAGCGGCCATTCAACCTACTTGCATACTTCCCTTGGAAGTTATCTTTCAGTACCTGCATGGCATTAAGTAAACTTGTAACTGCATATATTCTCTATTTAGCAATGAGGGAGGAAGAAATACAATGTGTACAGAAGTAACACTGAATACCAAAGGGAAAGACACATTAGAAATTTGAGGAAGTAATTTTAAAGTGGTACTTTTCAATAACTATGTTCTGGTATTTGAATACATGTGTATTGGAATGAAACCAAATAGGTGTTATTGAAATCATCTAAGAAACAGTATATTTGATGGATCAATATGCTTGCAAATATATTTTCATCTGTGTATACTCACAATGGGCAGGATTAATGTGTTCCATAAATGATTTGTTAATGTTCTAAAGCACTGTATATATAACAGAGCGCTATCAACACCCGGGTTATTTCAGACTGCTAATGGCCAGTTTGCCATTATATTAAAAACATTCACTATCACGCTATTTTATATTAAGCTGTAGGTGAGGGATAAAGTGAGAAATAGTCCTGCATTTTTTCTTTAGTTGTTCAATTAAATATTTTAATTTTCTTTAGAGAGTGTGAATTTTTAATTTAAAATTTTAAAATTTAAGAATTTAAGAATTTTTCTTGTTTACTCTTTCAAAAAAAATAGCACTCTTGAGGATGCTAACTCTGTTCATTTAAACTGTGCACATCTACAATAGTATTTTTATTCCCAGTTGAAGAATGAAAATTCTCATAGACCACAAAAACACGGTTCACACGTTTATTAGTTTTCCCCAATCTATAACGCAACAAGAACAACATCAACACCAGATACCTGGATTCTGCACAAAAAAACCCGACCTTGGCTATCTTAAGAGTGATCACTTCCTTCAGAAGGAAGTATTTTACCAGGTTTTCCACAAATATCTATATTTTTCAAAAGATTAAAGTCTGCAAATTTCTGACAGGAAGCAGCTTGAAATACATGCTTAGAATAAAGCCCAAGCTCAAGTCTCACTAACTTTGATGAGCATTAAGAGCATGTTTAACTGCTGTCTATGGCATCATGGTTATCTAAGTCCAGGTCTTACTTTGCACAAGGAGGTGCAGCCTTTTTTTTCATTAATGCAAGAAAAGGCCACTACTCGACAGAAAACGGTTCAACCTCAGAATGTCAGTTTGCACAGTTGTAATCACTATTCCCTCAGTAAAGATATTATTGCTGTTTCTAATTTTCTCTCATACCAGGAAAGTGAGATCTAAAAGTAAAAAGTTGAGATTTAGCAACAAAAAAACCTGACTTTGTTCATCAGTGAGTATTTTAAAATACTGGTCTCCAATATCTGTATTTTTGCAAACATTCAGAGCATGCCACTCTTTTTATCAGACTCAGCCTCATTGACTTTTTCTGTGGTTGTCATCCCTTTTGTATAGAAAATCTGATTTGACATACAATGTAGGTTTGACATTTTACTTAGTGTTCACTAACATAGAGCAAAAAGCTCTGCATTTCTATGCCAGATTCGGTATTTCCTTTAGACAGTTTACATAATCTTAAGATCTATTTTGATGTATCGTTATTTCCTGTGACTCCAATATTCGAAGTCTATTTCCATCAGCAAGGCAGCATCTCCTCCCCAAGCAAATGTGAGGAAAAACTTCCTGCCATTTGTGTAAGAACACATTTGGGCACAAACATGTTTTTCTGCAGGTTGAGTGGAGCGGGAATGCCTGCATCAAGAATGGATCCAGAGTACTGAGGTCTGTGCAGCCTGTGCTGTAAAAGTCTTACAGGCCGCCTTGCCAAGAGATTGTTATGTCCATTCTGTATAATCATTACAAATGGTTTTTGATATCTTCCTTCAAAACATTAATGGAAGTAGTAGGCCATAAAGAATGATTTTTCCTGCAGAAAGGAAGCAGTCCGTTCTCTCCTTTTAAGAAAGAAGAAAAAACAGAAAAAATCTGTGATAAAGTGTTATATTAATTATGCAAGAGTAAGGATACCCGACAGTATAAATAGTTATCAATACAGTATTCAACATCTGATTTTCACGTCTACATTTGAGTTATAAGGTTGGCTTATTTTTGGTTCATGTTTTTGCCTTTATATAATGCTGAAAAAGAAGTCACAAAGTGTGATTGTGTTTTCTGTTCAGGGTAAGAGATCTTTTGATCTCTATAAACAAACTTTCAGCATTTTGAAGGATCACATTCCATACAGTGGATGCAAATACACATTGGAAATGATACCTGATAACAGTCCATGTGTGCTAGCAGGCAATTTTGACTCTGGGCTTTTGATATTGCGTATGATATTGTAATGAGCAAACTAGGGATATATGATCTAGTTCTAGAAATTTTTCTCAGTTATTTGCAATGGTTTGCTTTTAAAATGCAGGTGGGTACTGAGTAGGATTCAGCAGGTCTTTATTCTGGACTTTTTATTACTAAACATATTAATTAATGATCTGGATGATAGTATGAATAATATCCTTACTATATTCAGTAAGGATGCCAAGCAAAAGGCAGGAGGGAGTTGGGCATGGTAGGGAGTAGGGTTAAACCTTGAAAAAATAGAATTGGAGTTGAAAAAATATGATGAATTTCAGAACATTCAGAAAGACTGACCAGTAGTCTTGAAAAATGTTTTCAAAGGAAAAGTGAAAAAATGCAGTTTATGCAGTTTAGTCTGAGAGGAATAATGCCAAGTTTTCAAACATGTACTGGTGGAATGAGGCAGGGAATAGCTGCTATTTCTGTTTTGTAGGATGAGAGAGTTTTATCACAGCTTCTTAGATTAATTATTTTTGGATAACTCGGAAAAAAATTTCCTATGGTAGGAATCCCAGAGCACTGGAAAAGTTTGCTGAGGTCAAATATGCATATGAGGTCCCTTCAATGTTGCTTTCTATGAGTGATAGATAAGTGCTATGTATAAGTTAAATAATGGGCTGGAAATCAACAGAGAACTGTTCAGTTAAGCTTTTGAACACAAAAGTAAAAAGGCAGTCTCCTACATATCTTTTTATTTGTGAGAACTGATGTAAATTCATTCATTTAATAGGTTAAAGGGCAATGGAAACATCTGATACCACAAAAATAAAGACATCCATTTTTCATGATTTAGATGAGAGAAAAATATGAGGAAAACCACACCTGTTAAAGGTAATGAGAAATCAGGCATATGAGTTAAAAAGCAAATGGAGAAAAAGTAATGGGAAATTAGGAGTATTGCTTACAAGATCAAAAGAAAATGAAGGAAAAAAAGGTGATTTCCGAGGATGTTATGTAAAGTTTATAGCCTCTTTTCATCTCTGTCTCTCAAGTTCAGTTTTCTGACATGGAAGTCCACTGCTAAGTAATGACTTTCTGGAAAATATTCCTAAGAAAAACCTGAACCTTATTACTTTTCATGTTATATTGTCTTGTATTGCTTACAACATCCTCAGAACTGTAACTGCATTGAAAATCTCTTCAAATTGCTGGGACTGCAAGAGACCTTTAAGGCTTTTATTCCTCTTTCCTGTTTGTCTGCTTGTCTTTTTTGTGTGTTTGTTTTGTAAACATTGAAGAATAGCATCATTCTCTTAGAGTGTCCTCTTTTGCACCTATAAATGACATGGACCATATAGTAACAAAAAAAAAAAAAAAAGAGATCTGAATCATCCCTTCTCCACTGAGATGTAAATTGTGTGATGATCTCAGTTGCAGACTAGATCCTAGCGTTTACCTATGTTAACAGATTTCTGTTTCAATGTTTCTCTATGGTTTTAAGTTTTCAGGAATCCTAATGCCCCAAAATAGGAACTTCCTAATATATTTTAAACAGTGACTCATCAAGGGAAAATAAAGTGATGTAGTTCTGTATCATCCATATACACCACTTAGTAAGTCAAGTGTATACTGAAGGAAATACTTCCCATACTGTGAAGGCTTATACTCACATCTTGTCCTTAACTGGCTACCACAGTTTTTTTTCTCAGATGAAATAAGGCTTCAGGAGCTGCTTTGAGGCCATACAGTGACAGGAAGTACAGAAATTGTAGGAATTTAGTATTTGACTCTTTTCAGCACTATAAAGCTCTCAGAACTAGGACTGAGAACACAAAAAAATCTCCCTAAAAATCTGTCAGAGAAAAATGTAACTTATTGTCAGGGTGAAACCTGAGGCCTGGGTACATTGTTGGGGTGTACTCATAGAATCAGACAATAGGCAGAAAGGGACTGCACGAGGTCTCTCATCCAGCCTCCTACTCAAAAGCAGTGTCAGCACTGACTGAATTTAAACCAAATTTTGCCTGGCCTGGCCAGCTTCAAGGATAGAGCCTTCACAACCTCTCTGGGCAGTTCATTCCGATCCTTAATTATGCTCATAGTGAATTATTTTTCACCCCACTTTGATGAATGACCCTTTTCTCTGGCACTGCCTCTGAGCCCCCTCCCCGGGGTCCCTGGGGAGCTGCTCTGTGTGCAGCCACTTTCGTGGCCCTCTGGGGACTCACTCAAGTTTATCACCAACTTTCTTGTATTGGGGTCCCCCAAAAGAACACAATGCTCCAGATGTGGTCTGGTGAGAGCCAGGTAAAGGTGAATGATGATCGCCTTACTGTTTGCCTTCGTCACTGCCAGGACACGGTAATCCCATTTCTTCCTGCTTCCCTGCCAGTCAGTCCCCGGCCCTTATCTTGGTGGGGGATTAGTCCACCCCATACGCAGTACTTTGTATCTCTTCTAGCTGAATCTCGTGCTATTCCTGTTGGCCCATTCCTTCAGCCTGGTGAAGCCTCTCTGAATGGCAGCCCTGCCCTCAAGCACATTGACAGCACATCCCAGTTCAGTGTCGTCCACAAACTTGATGGTGGTGCATCCAGTCTCCTCTAGTACAGAATTTTATTAACAAAAAAATGTAAACCTGCTAGCTGAGCCAGACTGAGAATAGCTATAATTAATATTTCTTTTACATTAAAAAAAAATAAAATAGTAAAATTAATTGTAAAATACCATCACTGGCAGCTTCCCAGGGGTATATTTTATTTTTTTAATTTATTAGTGTCTGCTTTGTGTGCTAGGTGCTTTGTGTACCTTCTCATGGTAAAAAAATAAATAAATAAATAAATAAAAATTTGTCAACTGCCTTTATTTTCAAAGGAAGCTAGTTTAGTTCCCCAGTTCTCTTACAGTAAAGGCTAATGAACTAATGAGTTCATGTTTAAACACAATCCCATTAGAACTTCAGTAAATTAAACTCCATTTTAAAGCAAAAATAACAGAAAAAATACGTAAGTTCAAATAAATTTAAACTTACAAAACACTATAATGTCTAGTCAGGTTAGGATACTGAGTATTCTTAGCAATTGTAATTATTAAACAATTGTGCTATTATTAAAATTGATCATGTAATAATCATGATTAGGCGGTATTGCCTAGTTTGAAATCTGAAGGCCCTGAGATGTCTGTGCTATTATTCCAGGGGCTTGGACTAAAATGAATATTAATGTATATATTAATTTAAAAAAAAGGCAAGAAAAAGGAGAATGGAATTAAACCAACTACTGTGAGAAAGCTTCATTTTGAATATCCCTGTATCTACTGTCACAGTCAGATACATAGAACTAGGTAGAAATTAAAATGGGAGAATCCAAAAATTTATCCACTTGAAGATGAAGTGTACCATTCTCTGACACAGTAGTGAATCCACTAATGAACTGATACTGCAAGAAATCATTAGCAAGAGGCTTTCACGTACTTTTAAATTGTTGGTTAAATGTTACACACTCCTCTTTCTTTAGAATAGTGTCTCAGAAGCTATAAACCAAGATTTATTTTCCTGAAACTTTGATCTTTTTCATTCACCAAATACTGATTTAATTTTTCATACTTTTCCCAAAGAACAAGCCAAGAAACTAATGTACCCTTTCATCTTTGTCAGATGATGTCAACAACAGTGAGGTCAGAGTGAATCCAGGAATAAAGGCTAACATGCTGCTTTTTCATCTCGATGTTTAGCAGTAGGCACCTACACCATTATTTAAACTAGAATTCAAAAGGAAAGGAAATTGTTGGGTTTTTCAGAGGTGCCTCAGCTCTGAGGTTGAATGTTCGCATAACCACCAGCAAAACATTTACTTATTTATGTATTATTCATCAGGGTCTATGAAAATGTTTCTAGGAAAAAGGAGAGATGTGGCAAAGCTCACAAGTTTAGATTCAAAACTGAAATTTCACGGACCGCAGTGGAGATATGGGAAATCAAAAATTCAGAAATTTTAACTTGTTTTAAAGCTTATTAACCTACTGGCCCTGAAATAGCTTTCTATATGTGAAATTTCTTTCTTTCCACTCTTGAAATAGATAAGATCACCCAACTGCCCAGAGTTTGGCTTTGAAGTACCCAGGCAGGGAAACATGCAGCTACTCCAGGGCTTCTTGGACAATTTCTCTCTGAAGGGTGAGAAAGAGCACTGCTGTGCTTCTACGCTGCCAGCTCCTACTCTTCTCCACTCAGGCTTCACCAGAGAAGAGAACAAAAAGTGGCATTTCTTGCAGGCAGAGTGCATTGTTGAGATCTGAAGGGATTTAAGCCACAGGTTACAGTGCATTAATAGATGCACTCTTTGTTTTTATAAGTGTAATTTTCTATGTGAATGTAAAACCATTCTTACTTTCAGTTAAACAAACATTGTTCTTTGAGACTGCTGCGCTCAGTTGCATTTCCTAGGTGTTCATTCCAGGCTGCTCCGGCACAGCAGTAATGTAATATGTGGACAGTTTTTCCACGGAGGAAAAATACTGTTTAACACTGTTTAAAAGAGACAACAGATGGGGAGACTATTTCTCAAAATAATCCTCCCTAATGGACATTGCAGTCACAATCCTGCAGAAAGAAAGAGGAGAAAAAAAACTCTTTGCAGCATCTGTGAGAGGAAATTCTGGGAAAACAAATAAATTAGGCTTTTTTAAACAGACAAATGACTGCACAAGGACCCAGAGTTATTTATACATAACAAGATGTTTGCTTAGTTACTTCCTTCCATTTTGTTTATGGATGGTTTGACTGAATTTTCAGATGTGTCCTGTCAGATCATGTTCCCAATCCTGGTTCTTTTACACTGCTTCAAAGTACGGACAGAAATTTGCTTAAGCAGCTGGGAAATTCTTGGCATCAGGACCCAAAGGTAATGCCAGCCAAGCTTAGTCCATGTTTTTTGCCACTTATTCTTGTCCTTCTCACCAACATAGAAAGCAAAATGTTGAAATAGAAAATTCTCCTTTTTTCTTGCTTGAAAGGCCATCCACATATATAAATATTTCTCGTCACTTCTCCCTTTGGCAGTGAATAAACTATTAACCTGTCAAACTTCACAGAGTTCTAGTTCTGTCCCCATTAATTTTTTAGTGTAATTAAATCATATTTTCTTTATTCTATTTGTTGATCTGGGCAGTGTCTCGTATATTCCTTTGTAGTATCTAGAGGCTAATTATAATACTTGTTCTGCGTCGTAACATTCATTACAGCTGCTCTCTAACATTTTGCTTCTGTGTTTATAAGTAGACAGTTTTCTTTTTTCTCCACAGCTCTCTTTTTCAAAAGTCTTGCTATTTCCAGAATTTGCATATTCGTTGTTTGATTTGGTCTATTAAATTGTATGGAAATAAACATGGATTTTCCCTGTAGCAAAATGTCACAGTATGAGCTCCAGTACTGCTAAAATGAGTTAAACCAGGGGAATGAAACAGCAAAAAAAAAAAGTGTGCTGGAAATAGGAATAAGAACAGATGGCCCAAGTTAGCATTTTTAGATATTATATTACATAAAGTGGTAGGAGGGAAACTAAAAAGGTAAATAGCAACCTTTTTAATAGTAGAAACGTCTGTTGATGCTCTCTTATCCAAGCTCATCTACAGTAATGAAGTAAATAGATAGCCTTAATAAATGGTAGTTATTCTCTCTGCCTTGTATGGATATGAAAACTGAAAATCACACTGCTAAATAGTACCGATTTCAACATGAAACTGGTTAATTAGTTAAATTGGAGTTGCAAGGATACCTACAATAATTATGAGTATCTGGTTTTTGTGGCTTTTTAAGACTTTTGCATCTATTTAAAAGAAAATATTTATTATTTTACATGATCAGATCTGCACGATTCATTTTCAAATTAAATTCACAGTAATATCCATCAGAGACACTCTGCCACAATGTGTCTCCAAAGGAAAGAGGAGTGTCTCTAGTTTCTGGCTTGAAGCTGTCTACCACACTTCATGCTTGATTTCTCCGATATCTAACTCTATTTTGGAGCTCAGTTACTACCCAAAATTTTGTAACATTGCCAAGAAACTTCCAGCTGAATTCAGACAACACTTCTTATTTTCTTGTGTGAAAAGAAAAACAGAGTAGACTCACTTGCAGATTCTGCACAGTGAAAGGTTATTCAACATAGTGGCTGGGACTAGACAAAAGTGCTTTTTTTGTGTCATTATGTAAAATGGAAACTGAACATATCCTCAGGTGACTGTTAAATTGTCACTGGCATCATATTAAAACACAGTTATACATATAAGATTAAAGAATGTAGGTCATGTTTAAAATTTAAAGAGTAGTACCAGAGATGCAACGATTCTGAAAATAGTCTGAGATAGTGGTTAATCATTGTATCATGCCTGAGAAAGTCACAATCCAAAACATTGAAGTATTTTGAAGTACTTAGCTTTTAGGCAGCTGGTTAGGATATGCTCTTTGGAGGTATGCAATATAGATTTGAATCTATTTAGGCAGAAGAGGGCCTTGAACCTGCAACAGAAATACATGTTTTAAAGCTGTTTTTTAATGAAAAATGCAGGTCTGCTTGGTTTAAAAGAAATCAGCCATATCTGAAATTTGTCAAAACGCTTTTCATTATATATGCTCCAAAAACCTTCACCAGCCTGATTAGCTAGGATGAGACTGGGAGCAGAACATAAAATGTACTACTTCTGGTGATGTTTAGGAAGACTAGGTACAGAACTGATCAGCATGGTCAAAACAGGTAGTGGGGGTAAAAGCAGAATCAGGAGCATCAGGAATCTCTCGCTGACAGCATCTGGGCCCCGTCAAGGTCACACGGAAGCTGAATGACTGCTGTCAAGAGTCACACATCAAAATGTAGGTGCCTACTCCTAAAATGAAAGTTCGCTTCAGGTCCTTGAATCCTTTTCTGAGTCTGGACAAATACACTGAAGATATAAATAAGAACAGAGGGTGAAGAAAGGGTAAAATGAAAAAGAATTTCTAATATATGCATTTACCTACCAAAGATTGAGCATTTTAGTGAATCCATTAAGGCCCAAAGCACAGTAGGAGTTACATCTTTAGATGGTAAAATTTAATATTGAAGTCAGATGTTCTTCACTAATTTATTAGCTAAGAAACTTTTCTTACTTATTCATTTAAGACATGCTATCTCTCTATTCCTGTCTAAAGCAAATTTTAATACAAATATTAAACACATTTCATTGAGCCATTTAGTTTGGCTACAGTGCATCTTTCCAATTAGATTAGACCTGAGCAGCTGTTCAGAATATAGCCATAAACCTCTTTTTGACTGTGCCTATTTCATATGGAAAATCAGATAGTTTCATTATATTCATAGCTTTGAAGAAAGTAATGCTCCCCTACATTATAGACAGCTGTTTTCCTTTACCTTCTGATGTCTTTGCCATTTAAAGTATATGTCATTTACAAATGCTAGGCAAAATGTCATGGGAATCAAAGTTCTCCTGTGAGCAACTATGGTTGGTCATGTTCATCTGTGCAATGAGAATGAATGCGTAAATGATTTGTTTATGTCATTTTATATTTTGTTTTTGTAATTAAGTTTAATATCATGTTCTTATTGTATATCTTCAAAGAATTCTTTTCAAATAGATAATGGATAATTAAATTACATAATTTCTCTAAGATAACATAATTTTAAAGAGTGCTCTGAATGTGGCTTATCGTTAACAGATTTAGCTGCCTGAAGAAACTGTCTCTCTACTTTTAGAAGCTTTGTTTATAGCAGGAAAAAAAAATCAGAAATTGTTAGCTCTGGATTTGCTTCCATTTATGCCAGCAATATTTGTTTAAAAGCATAGGCAAATGTTGATGAGAGCATGATTCAGACAAAACATAGACAAAGGAGTTTATCTAGATGAAGCATAGTTCATTGGTTCACTTAATAGATACATTAAGGACTAAAATAAAGTACATTATAAAATAGAGCTGAGCTATACTCAGATCAGAAGACCAGACTATCATCAGATCCTCACTTCAGGTGAACCTCTAGTGTTTGTAAGCTTTAACACAGTAATGGCAGGATTTTTCAGATTTTCAAGCAGTTTTTAGACGTCTTTCACAGTCTCCATAACCTTTCTGTAGACATTTTGTTGGCCTACTTGCCTACTCACTGACAGAGTACTGCTGGTAAATTCAATTTAAGAGCTATACTTTCACAAGCATTCAATGACTTTTCTAGCCTTGGATTATATTCCTGCAATAAATTCTGAATTTCTTCCTAAATCTTGCTGTGAATATTCTGTTGTTTGAAGACCAGATAAGAATTGTAAAAAATAGCTACCCAGATAAAATCAAGCACACCATTAATTTTGAGGGGATTTATATTGCATCAGAGGCATAATAGGAAGAAAGACCTCAGGAAATGAACCTTTAAAAGTACACAATTCACTGCCTAGACTCAACCAAAGGGGTTTTTTTCTCTCTGCAGCTTTTTGGGAGTTTTTCTTTCTGTACTCACCCTCAATTTCTTGGACAATACTGGCCTCTTCAGCATCAAAATATCTCTTTATCAGTGATGCCTCAGAGTAGATTAAAGGAAGTGATGGGTTTTTTTCCATGTGATTATTAACTTGTCTTAGCTTAGCTGAGAAATGCTTGTACCAATTCCAGAAGTATGTCCACCAAATGAGTGATCAAATTTCATCAAATTCCAGATGAATCTATAAATACATCTGTCCATAATGAATTAGTATAGGGCTTAAATGTATTTTCACATCTGACCTGATTTATTAGTCTTCGTGCCATATTTATTTTATTTTATTCTTGATGAAGTTTTATAACATTAGAAGGAGAAATATATCATGATCAAGACAAATATATATATTCAACTATTCTTTTATGTACAGATGCTTACCTCCTAGAAGGCCACAACAATGTAAATGGCTCATTTCCAGGGAGGACAATTTTATTTTGTTGCAAAATAATTCTCATTTAGTGTAGTGGTAGAGAGGAAAAAACGAAGTCAAGAGTCAACTGATAATTTTTCCATAGCAATTGAACCAACTGTAAATAACACTATCTGTTAAATATAACTGCTTTTGATAGAAATGTTCCAATAAACTCCTTTCAGGCTCTGCTGAACCGGCAATGTATGTTAATCCTATCAGAGGGAGAGAAACTCTTGTGGAAATACAATAAACAAGCCTCAAGGCAAGGTGAAGAGTCTACCATTATATTACTGAACCTAGAATTGGATCTGCGTAGAAAAAGGCCTTTAAATGGTCAGTTATCATCCATACAGTAACTGCTTAAATTGTGTTAGCTATTGTAGTTGTATCTTGCTTTTTGAGAAGAGTGCTTTGTTGTAATAGACCATTCATATCATGATACAAAAATAATAGCCAATGATCTTTTATAAACTGTCTTATAATTTAGGAACCATACACTCTATTCTTTAATTTTAATTAAGTTTATTCCCCTTGATTGAGCGGACATTACAACTAAACTGGTGAAATAAAAGTAGGTAAAAGGACACCATGAAGGTTTTCTGTACTGAGTATTTTCTGTTCCTATGTTTCTGGAAACTTTTCAAACTTTTTGCTGTGCATATACATCAAGTAGCTGCTAGAATCAGGAATATCTCTGTGTCGTGGTTTAACCCCAGCCAGCAACTAAGCACCACACAGCCACTCACTCACTCCCCCCCCCCACCCAGTGGGATGGGGGAGAAAATCGGGAAAAAGAAGCAAAACCCACGGGTTGAGATAAGAACAGTTTAATAGAACAGAAAAGAAGAAACTAATAATGATAATGATAACACTAATGAAATGACAACAGCAATAATGAAAGGATTGGAATGTACAAATGATGCACAGTGCAATTGCTCACCACCCGCTGACCAACACCCAGCTAGTCCCTGAGCGGCGATTCCCCGCCCCCACCTCCCAGTTCCTATACTAGACGGGACGTCACACGGTCTGGAATACCCCGTTGGCCAGTTTGGGTCAGCTGCCCTGGCTGTGTCCCCTCCCAACTTCTTGTGCCCCTCCAGCTTTCTCGCTGGCTGGGCATGAGAAGCTGAAAAATCCTTGACTTTAGACTAAACACTACTGAGCAACAACTGAAAACATCAGTGTGTTATCAACATTCTTCTCATACTGAACTCAAAACATAGCACCGTACCAGCTACTAGGAAGACAGTTAACTCTATCCCAGCTGAAACTAGGACACTGTGGTGCCAAATCAACTAGTTTTTTCTTTTCCTGTAGGCTTGCACTGACTCAAGGTAAATCATACAGCGGTAAATATATTTATGATAGGGTAAAGGGTTTGTAAACACAATGACAGTAAGTATGCATAGCTATGTATGTATTAGTTGATGATTATGCTGTCTACTATGAGCAAGGAAAGTGAGAGTAATGTACTTAAACTTTGTATATTCTTGGATATTGTTAGCATAACACTGGTAACATTTTACTTTTAAATTCCTACCTGCCTTTTAGCTTCATTTTCACTCTCATCTTTTTTATTTTCCCTTGGTATTAATTCAGTTTCATTAGAAATAAGTTCTTTTCCACTATTTTGAAAATAAGGTTCAATAATGAGAACAAAGATGACATGGATTAACTACAAGGATTTTTCATTTTGGGCTAGTATAATGGATCCTAGCAATAAGGCGATTTTTCCCCATGATTACTTACCATTCTTGCATGAGTACCATTAAAAATTGTAATGCAAATGGCTGATATTATGCAGGAGGGTAAGAATAGAAAGTTTCAAAACATTTCAAAGTACCCTAGATGAATCACAGCTAATACATTTTGGTAATACAAATAAACTTGTAGTTTATGTGCATTGGGAATAGAAATAGGCTACAGCAATTTTCATGACAAGTAATATGCTTCAAGAAGAAAAACAAACTATTGGTAGGAATTATAGGCATCAGAATACTTCATGAGCCAACTTTAAATCAATATTAACATGAAACATTCACAACGAATACAAAGGAACATGGGAGTCGATATAAAACATTCATCTATTAAATCATTTACAGTATTTTTTTTTCCTGTTCATCTATCCTACTTTCAGATTATGCTTATACTCTTTTAAACTTGTTCATTTTTTTTCAGCAATGAATGGAGAACTGCTTTGTATACAGGTTTTATTACTAAAACTAGATAAATCAGTGATGGTTTCAGTTCAGCTATCTAACAGAAAAGAAAATTTGAATTAGTCCAAATAACATCTTCATATAACCTGAATGGGGTTTTTTTTGTTTTTGTTTTTGTTTTTTTTTAAATTATCAAACACTTGAAGCAATAGCAAAGGCAACAAAGAGTTAGATTCACAAATTGCCAAAAGCCCAGAGAAGACCCTTCCTCTCTCTTCAGGGAAAAAAAAAAAAAAAAAGATGTTTAAAACTGTGATTTATCCAGCATTGTGTAACAGCTGGCTTCAATTCCTTCTACCACATAAGAGAATCTCAACCTACAGAACCTACAAAAGCCTTCTAACCAGTGTGTTTTGGGGTAACATGGAGTAAGGTCCTCACTCACCATTTCCCCTGTCTGATGTTATTGATTTTTGTGTATTCTTTTAAACAATTACTAAACTGAGGAAGAACAGATCTTTAGTGTTGCCATCAGTCTCTTTGTTTCTAATTCCCAGCCTGAATCAGATAAAAATAGAAAAATTAATAGAACTTGAATACCTACCTTCTGTGAAAGTATCTGGTAAATACCAGTTTGTTATATTAACAAATAGGAACAAAGATGTTCTACTTCTAGGCTTGATCCAAGACTAACAGATGAAGGAGATAATATACAAGTAGATAGATAACTTGGGTGCTACCTCTTCTGCCACAGACTGTATGCACAAACTACGTGTGTCAGTTCTGCTCTCAGCTGTGAGCACTATTGTAATACAGATAAATTATCTAGCAAGAATTTAAATCAGATTAGGCTTCTAAGTGCTAGACAAATCTTACGTCAACCATTTGTGTTTCCCTCTTGTGCATAGGGTCACAGTGGTTCTCTCTTTAGCTCAAAATCAAGCTGGATCCTCTTAATAAAACTATGATGTCATAACAGGAGATCCTGTATGCAGATTTGCCACTTATAATCAAATCATCACTTCCTCTATCAGTTTGGTAGCATTATGAAGTGACACTTACAAGTAATCTTGATGATTAAATGAGCTGTTCTTCACGACAAGCACATAATTTTCTGTTTTCCGTGAAGAATACAAATCAAGACGTAATGACAGAAGTTCTGTACTTGGCGCATCTATGCCAGGTGTAAGACAATTGGTCTGGAGTTTTCTTCCTTCTCTACCTGCTTCTTAAATGTTTCCATCACTTGTAGTATATCTTTCTTCATGTTTTTATTTGATAGTGAGGAATTATTTTGCTCCCAGATGCAATCCTGACAGTAACTGTGAATAATTATTTTTGCTAGTAAAATGGGAAGAAAGGAAGGTGAATATGCTGATTCAATTGGTACTATCGGTTTCTTTTGGAGTTGTCAACCATCACTGTGACATCAGGCAGTATCTCAATTTTTAAAAATTATTCTATAAGCCTCATGTCAGCAAGTGGAAGCATTCTTTTCACTCAGGCCTCCCACTCAATTGTTATTCACACTATATCTAAATGCCATTCAATGTAAGGAAAGTCTATCTTGTTACCCTTCTTGTTCAATAGGATTGAAGATACTGGGAAAACACAAGAGGTATTTGATATCATGACATCTTTAATAAATCATGATATAACTAATTTTCATTAAACACAAAATATATGGTCTCTTAATCCCCTTAGTGATAGGTATGTGTAAGAAATGGCAGCAACTCAGTTTATGAAGGACTTTTCAAGCACGGATTTATTCGTTTTCCTTTGATGCACAAGTGTTGAATTTTACTTTCTGCAAATAAAGGGCTTTAGCTGCTACAGTGATAGATTCTCTTTATTAGTTTGACAGGTGAGACTTAACCATAGATGGAGGAGGAAACCAGAGACATATTTTGTTAGCAGGGAACCATATTCACAGCCTTATCTGTATCCATTTTATGAACTTTGAGCACTATATTCCTGTTTTCTAGATGTCTATTTTGTTCCTTGCTGGAAAGGCTGGAATTTCTGGTTTTATACAAGGAAGTTATTTCAAATTCTCAAGTCAATTTGAGAACTGATTGCTATCATATGAGGATAACCTACCTACAAAAATACTTGGAAGCTGTTTGTAATAGATTTTCAGAATTCAAAATCCTAAATGTTCATGCCTGTAGCAATAACATTTGCAACATTCGTAAACTTAAGTTTGTTTCTGTCATTCAGTATTTGTATTAAAATAGTAGTCAGGCTTATGTGAGGTACTTCCTATTAAAAAAACCCAAACCACAATGGAACATGTGGAGTAACATTCTGGCCTTGTTTGCACTAGCAGGAGTTTGACTTCAATGTCATTTGTTGCCCCTTTTCTTGATATCTAACATACCAGTCACATGTTACAAAGACAATCGTGGTCATGACAGCAGTACTAACTCCCAATATCTGCAGGTGGTGGCCAAAGAGTTGACCACATATCGGACTGTGAGTGCTTCAGGGAAGATGAGTGAAATGCTTCACTGTTAGGAGGCAGTAGTCAGACTGTCAAGCAGGCAAGCAGAGGACTAGCGGTCTGTGGGTGGAGCTCTCCTCGCCCAGAAGTACCGTAGGAAGGAATTCCGGCTTTACTAGGTCAAAGGCTTGCACACAAGAGAGCAATTCAGCCAGCCTGATTAAGAATTGAAAGAAAAGAAGTATACAATGCTATAAATACATAAAATTTCATGAATTTAAGAAAACAAGTGATGTATTCTGCTTATTAATGAGATTTTTCTTTTACATCACAAAATCCTAAATTATCTATTAGTCTGCACATCTTTACTCCCATTTATACATCTGTTACAATACATTTGTTTTTCTGTTGCTTACTCAACCTTTGTTGCTTTTTTCCTTAAAGACAATTTAATTTTATTTTTAATAATGTGTTTCAACACAAGCTTTTGGAAAACTCCAAAAATGATGGAAGGAATTTCCAAAATGATAAGTGCTGTCATACTCATCAAAGAAAATTTCTATCAATTCTAAGTGCTTTATTAAGTCTATCTCTTCAGAACTGACTAGTCAATATCTAACGTCATCAGTTCTTTTAAAAATTAGAGAAATAGATAGATATTAAAAATTCTGTTCTGTTGGCTGCTAATATAGTATTATTGTTCAAATGTCTACAGCAGTATGTTACTTGATTGTTCTTTTTGTAGCTCAAATTCAATTTTAGATTATGTTTAAAATTATCTGCTCTATTCTTAGTATCAACTGTCAAGCACATGATATTCTGGAAAACTGAAACTGCTAAACCTCTTATGCAGATTTTTTTTTTTAAATGTTATCCCTAATTTTAGCACTGTTAACATTGTCATCTTGCAGTTATATAGGGGCATATACAGCATGACCTGCAAATAATGTATCAGCAAAGGGTTTTCCCTCCTACAGGCTTCTATTTCAAATGCTTCATGAAATCAGAAGGTATGTAAAAGTTATTCTGAGCTACTAGCCCACCTACAACGTGTCACTGTGGATTGCTGAAAAGTACTATTAAAAAAATGAATTTAAGAAGGTGAAGAGGATAGGAGTCATTATTACATTTGTTGTGACGGGATTTGTAAGCTGTTGGTTAGCGAAAGAGAGAGAGAATGTAATATTTCAATCTACAGCTTCACCAAATAGTTTCATGAGTTGCCAAGTGCCCAGATGGTCAGTGACTTATCTGAGGGCTTAGATAATTTATTGAAAATCATACTCATTTGTTTCTGTCAAATTTCTGTTTATGAACAATTTGATGTCGTCCTGTCTTACTATCTTTCTTCCTATGAGTGAGCGAGTAAATGACGAGATTTGACAAGTCCTTGTTGCTTTGTCCTGTCCTTGGCCAGGAATTCATGGGGGTAGTTTGAGTTCTGGTAGATGGCAAGACAGGACAGGTTGAATGCACAACGTCTTCTGAGTCATTAGGAGACCTCTAGCTGAGAGTAAGGAAAACAGTTGAGCTGGGCCTGGCTGGTACAAAATTCAATAGCATATCATTCAGCAGACATTGACAAGATCAGTATGCAGTTCAATAAGGAAAACATGCTTCTGTACAGGGACAATTACAGTATCCCAAACAGTGGTCCAGGTGACTATGAGAAGGATGGAGGGAACAAAGAGTCTCTGTCTGACAACTGACTTTATTTTTGCCTCCCCTCAGCTTCCCCCCTGTTTTCTTTAATTTCTCAACTCTTGTTGTTGAAAAAGGTTTTTTTAACTTCTAAGAATTGGACTGGCACTATTAATTGTCACAGACACCAGAGGTCTGATACAGTGGTGTAGTAAAAGGTGGCAGTTTGGAAATTCTATGTAGCTGAAAATTGAAATCCTGGACTAGGGATAAACTTTTAAGAATTGAGCACAGCTATGGAAGGAATTGGAAAACTCATTAACTTTGCTTCAGAGTTTAGTCCTGAGTACTTTCTCAAAACCCCCACTGTACAATAATGAACATTAGTGAGGTTTCCTAGCTGAGATTTTCTTTAACGAGGGGTTTTGAAACAGAAATAGAAATTATTTTCAAAATGCTCTGAAGCAGGTCCAGCCCACAGAAAGTGTAATTTTGTCATATCCTATATAGCTGTTCTCTCTCTCACCGATGCCCCTGTTGCGTGAGTAGTTTCCCAGCTGTACTGCACTCAGATGATCTTCAATCTTGCTTGAACTTGGGAGGGAATGTACAAGGAAGACAAATGTAGAGTTAGGTAATTAATTATTCTGTTCTTTAAATTGCAGGTAATTTCTCTTAACTGTTTGCTCTTTGATACCACTGGGTAAATGACACTTCTTTTTTCTCATTGAGAGGAAGGAGAGGGAAAAAATGTAAAAGACTAAAATTGTATTATCAGGATAAACCAAACAAAAATAGCAGCTAACAAAATAAGAAGGGAGGCTGAATAGCTAAGAGATAAAGCACATTAATGAAGAAGGTGAGCCTGACTGATTTAGAGCCAGTATTTAGGACTGGGGAGGAAAGGAAATTAGAAATAGACCCTGCTTTTATTTCACTGCATAATAACCTCAATGAACAAAGTGATACACTGGAAGTTACTTACGAAATCTAAGAACTTGAGGTGCATAAAGCTCTTAAAGCTTAGTAAAAGCATTTCAGGGCATGATATCTCCCTGTTAAAGCAGAATCTGTCTTTTGTTATGCTCTTTCACTGCTTTGGACTTGGGATTAAGATTTTACTTTAGGTCCCAGGTACTAACATAACATGGAAAAAAAAACCAACTGGGAAAGTAACTACCTGCAACATTCACTGGGGCTCCACTACTCTAATAAATTGTATGTGCAGATGGGATGTACTGTCTATCAGAGGAAAAAGAGGACATTTTTAAGCTTAGCTCCATGTTTACAGAGATATTATCATCTAATAATATATTCATCTGTTGAAATCAATAGGAGCTAGTCAACAGACCAATACTGGATATTTGGGGCCAGTGTCTTGCCTTCAGTCACCAGGAAGTCAACAGCAGAGAATGTAATTGAAATCAGGCTCCTCAAGGCATAAACTAATAACCTAACTGCTGGCCTTTTCGTCTGAGGTCTAAACAGCAAAACTGGAGTGAAGCAGTCTTAGCATGAGAGAAAGACGCTACATATTACTAGTGGGAACAGACGCAACCTCTAAATCTTTGTAGTATTCAAGCCTTGTGGTTTTAGTTATGTTAGAGCATGTTGCTTAGTTCAGTGTGGTTGTCATTCCCTGGTACTGTTGTTGGGCTTCCACATATGGCAGTAAGTGCAAGAAACCTGCTTATGCTCCAGAAAATTAAATCCTGCACTTATCACAGTAGAGTACTGAATGAAAAGTGGAATAGTTGAGTTTAGAGGAACTCCACTGAATGTCTCATATCTTAGCAAAAAAAATACAAGTAACCAGAAGAAGAATCCTGCAACTTTGACTCTAATAAAAAGAGATAAGAGGAAAAAATGTGCTGGCTCTAAAATTAATTTTTCTAAGGGCAGGGGGCATAAATGGAAACTGTATGGTGTTCCACAGCAATATCACAACCCACATGACAGTATTGTGCCCAAGGGTAACAGGGACATACCATTCATTAGATATGTGATTAATGGCAAATTTTGATAATGATGATGAATCTATCATATAAAAGAAAAGAAAAAAGAAATAGTTATCCAAATGAAGAAAGAAAAACAAGTAAAAAATTTCTGCTCAGAATTATGTATTAATCTACCATTCTGTTGAATTTGTATTCTAGTACCGGTCTTAGTAAAGCACTGTGTGCCAGTTTGGGGTATTTAGTGTGATATTTAATTTAAAGCTGTGATTGACTTCTGGAAAATCTAACAAGCATTTAGTTTCAGTTATTAACATCAAAAGATGCAGTATTCATCATCAGTGATTTTAATTAATGTTCCCCTTCAGCAATAATATACAACAGTTAGGTGACCTTGACGAGAGAACATTCCACACTACTAAATAATAGACATCCAAAAGATTATTTTGATTTCTGTGTCTGCCTGATTCATTCACTCCTTTGGCAAAACTTGTTCTTGATAGAATAAAGCCATGCATGCAATGAGACAATTCTTGGAATTTTAATCCATTTTTCTTTAACTTTTAAATTGAAGTTTACCTTCCTTTGAGGGGGGATTATTGCTGAATATTAAAGGTCACTTCCTGACGAATTGCTTTTGTCCGGTGACTGCTTGTGCTTTGGAATTTTTCTTACCTTTTCTAGGTATTTCTTATAATATAGAGACTAAAAGTTACAAGTATCAATAACTAAATAGTACATGTTTATAAGATAACTTGCATAAGTGCTCCTCTGGGATACTTTGAATGAAATTATTCACTGAACTTAATCAAAAGACTTGGGGGAAAAAATACTTTTACCTGCCACTTAACATGGAAATGATCCAAAGGTAGGAAAAAGTTCAGTAAGACTGAAAAACATCCAAGAAATGTATTTTTATGGTTAAGGATTTGATTTAAGAATTAATGTTTAATAATAAAGAACTTCAAGGAGGGATAAATGATTAAGTATTAGAGGAAGAATATATTTTGCCTTGAAAAGTTATTCTTTAAAGTCTACAATTTCAGTTCATGGTCAGTTCCAGTCATGAACAGTATGGGATAAATTCATTGTTTAGTTGTTGTTGCTATGCTAGTCACATGGAAGAGAGAAACGTTATTCTGGACACAAACACATTGGGCATAACTTTCTTCTTAGAGTGGACTTTTTTCTGCATCTGAGTCCATTGACAGGCTTGTAATAAAAATACCACAAATGAGGAGACACAGCACTGGATCCGCTGTGCTGAAAATAAGTTTTAAGCCTTCCACTTTCAATTTGCCCCTTACCTGCTGAAATAAAATTTATTGAAGATTCTATGCCAAGGCAAGTTTGAATATTTGCTCTTAGTTATATCAGGATTTGCCCTTACCACATTTCCCAGGAGGCCATTTCTTAATTTACTTCAGAAGTACATAGGTTTCACTCTATTTACAGTTATTTATTTATTTATTTGGTGCTAATGTGGAAACAGTAAAGAAACAGCAGTAGTGGTATTCACCAAATACCAGAATGAACTCTGTCCTCAGATTGCTCCTTATGTTCTCTCACCAGTGGAAAGTTTAACTTCTTAGATTATCTCTGGAAGTTTCCAGCCATGTGCCATGAGGCTGCTGATGCTATCAAAGCTAATAGCAGCCATTTCATCTTATTCTCTCTTAAAACAGAGACAACAGAGATTTTGAGTTTGGTGTGGTAATATGGCCTTTCTCTATGTGTGTTTTACCCTGAAAAATTACTGAGAGCCAAATGCCGAAGTGCTATAAGCGAAGAAAACTATGGTGAAATCAGTAGAGTTCTTTTTTCTACATTTAAGGCTATCTTGAATTTGACCAACTGAAATCCATTTTAATCTCTAGCACGTAGATTTGATTAAAGAAGAAAAATAAGGAAAGATCCTTAGGCAAACTATCATTAGAGGGGATAGGATATTCAGATTCAAAACATGAAGAAGAGGAATAGAATTGACCAAAAGGAGAAGTAGAGAAATTGACATCTTTTCACTTATGCTGTAACTACTGCTTTCCTTTCAATGTCTCAGAAATTAAATTTGCTCAGGTCATGGAGGATCTGTGCCACCTTGTTGAATTATAAGGTCAATATAAAATAAATATGAGCTCTTTGCTTCTAAGGTCTTGAAAAGGACCTTTCATTAGTATCACTTGTTTGCAGTTAGCTACTCTTCAGTCCTTGATTTTGCTGATAACTTAATTGATGATGCAGCAGGTGGGGAAAGTGCTTCAGAAAGTGCACTAAATATATATCTATGTTCAGGCTCCTAAATACCTTTGAAATGCAGCCTCTGGTAATTTGCAATGAAACCAATTTCTGTAGAGTTCTGATTTATAGAAATACTTGTGGGAAACACAGAGGCTCTCTTCTAAGTAGTAGTCTCTAATCAGGAGAACGTGTCTGCAATTTGTTGACTGTATCCTCAGTGAAAGATAGGGCGTGCTCAGGTGTGGACACTTTGGTGAACCATCAGAGTCTATAACCAGAACAAACTGGTTAGTAAACACACGTGTGGGTTTAGTTGCTAAAAGGAGAGAGAGAGAGGGGGGTAAGTGCTGTGAATGTAATGGGGGGCGCTGGTGAACTTGGCTAGAAGCTGTTGAAAGGAAGCATGTGTTCAAATTTCAGTTGTCATTCTATGATGTTTGTTAGTAGTAGTATGATGGAAAAACTATAGGAGCCTACAGTAAAAAGGGGTTTTTTGACATGTTTTCTTTGTAGTTTATTACTTTTTAGGTAGCATACAGGTCTCTTCTCTCCCTTCATACAGAGTGCAGCTAGTACTTTTGATCTGGACTGGTTTATTTAGAAAGTGATGTTTTAACCTTCACTAGTATCTCAAAAATCTCTTTAATTTTCTTTCTAAAGATAAGCACCTAGTTTACTGTGACTTGATGAAAGAAGGTTCAGTAGTAGCGTATCTCTGAAAAAAATTGGTAGCAGAATTACTGTTTCTTTGGCATTAGTTTGCAAAGTATGGTATTGGTAGCTTTTAAAACTGTTATTCTGAGAAACTAGCACAGTGTGAGCAAGTAACGTTTTTCTGTGGACCTGAGGCTACCCAGGGCTACTTGAGGAGTAGCCAGCCTGTTGAACAGAAGTCATGGTCATTATCATAGCAGTAGATTTGCATGTTAAAAAGCCTGATAGCACATGCATTCAGAAGACATATGGACATCATAGTTCATGTATTAGTTGAAAAACCTTATGCAGATGGTTGAAATCAATCAGTTCTGTGTTATATAAGAAGTTTGACTGTAGCTCTAAGAGATAGGTCTTATGACTGCTTTCTCTCTATCCTTTGTGGCAAAAGGTTTTTTGGGGGAAAAATATAGGTAGTATGCAGAAAATAGTTAATACCTACCACTTTGAAAAGCAAGACTGTGTGATCAATGTTATGGCAAAATTGTTTCCTTGAAGCTACTACTGCAGGAAAAAACTGATTGAATTAGTAGAAGTCGTAAGTGCATTCTCACATTTTAAAAATGAAAAATCTTCATTACATATTTTCAGAGGTAATTCTGTGCTTGTTATCTTGGTTTGTCGTATGTATTTTTTATGTTGAAACCTAATCTGATATGAAAGCTAGAACAGCTTTGTTTCATCTATTGAAGATCCATGAAAAATTTCCCCAAATACTCTCTTTTGAATGTCTCTAACATCCTTGTTTTTCCTACTGTTTCTAATCTACTATGACTTCTCTTGCTCCTCAGACTTCATATGGAGGCACTCAGAGTATATCTGAATGCTTAGTGTTCCTTGCACTTGTGAGATGAGGGCCAAATGAAGGCTACTCCTTTGATCCATAGCAAGCAAGTAGAATTATTTAGACCTCCTAAAAAGTCTCATTCTTTATTGTTTGTTAAACTTACGGTAACAGTTAAAGCATTCCTCATTGTGACCAGTAGTTTACACTCATTGACAGAATTAAAAAAGACCAAATAAAAATGATGCAATGACTGAATAACAACACATTGCGTGGCCATGCTAGGATGTCTAGCCACAGCCTTTACGTGCAATCGAGCAGTAGAAAGTCTGACTCGCTGTGGTGGGTTGACCTCGGCTAGCAGCCATGTGTCCACCCAACTGCTCACGCGCTCCCCATCATCAACTGGATGGGGGGGGGGTGGGGTTGTGAAATAGGACAGAGAAGTTCATAGGTCAAGATAAAGACAGAGAGACTGCTTACCTGTTACTACCACAGGCAAAGCAGACTCCACTTGGGGAAAATTAATTTATTGCCAATTAAAGTAGATTTAGATAGTGAGAAAGACAAAAAAATTAAAAGACTTCCTGCCACTGCTCTGGTACCTGGAGGGCCCGCTGGAGCTCTGCCGATTGGCTCAGCTGTGTCCCACGGGGTCTGCTGGAGCCGGGCGGAACTGGCTGGAATTGGCTGTGTCCAGCACAGGGCAGGCCTGGCCTCTTCTCCCAGAGGGCACCCCTGCTGCCAAACCCTTGACATCTACACCCAGGACACCTGCGTGGTTTCAAAATAATGCAGGTGAGCTCGAGACAAGAAGATTAGGCAGCCTTTTTTGATCAGGCAAGAGGGTAAGTGATTCTCAATACTTAAATTCAGGATACTTTTTTATACCAAGTCCTTTGCTCAGCAAGGAATATCCAGTTAGGTAACAATGGATAACAACTCCCTCTGTAATTCTTTTTAAATAATTTTCTCTTTAAGCTTATGATTATAAATCTTTAAAAAGTAAAATAGCCAAGTTTTAGCATTAATATAGTAAATCAAAGAATGCTTAAAAAGAAAAATAATCTTGGAGAATTCTGTAGCTGCTGGTTTGAAAACAAAATAGCCAAACATATTTGCTAAAGACATGGGAAATGGAAAAATATCATGCAAATCAATGCAAATTAGACTTGTGATATTGCTTTAAGGATTTAGCAGCACAATTTAACAAAAAATAAAGGAAATTTTACTTCTGAGTTTCATAGGTGATTGATTTACCATGTTTTGTTTGAAATATATTATGATCTGACCATAAGAATAGTGATTTGTAGTTTTATCAATTTTTCCAGACTTTTGTAAAATGTATTATATCATAAATCCATTTTACTCTCCTCAAAAAAAAAAAAAATTAATTACAGAAAAAAACAGGTCTGCTGTTGATTTAAGAATCACTTGAACTCCAATGTCTGCATACAAACTGTCTATCACAAGCACTGTTTCTGTTATACTGACTACCCTGAAGCTATCCAAATGTATGAACGTCGAAGTCGCTCAGTAATTTTGCTGTCACTCTTGATGTAAACACCATGCATGAAACTTCCATTTAAATCAACACCCTTTCTGCTCCCATTCGTATTTTTGCACTTGCTTTCAAGTATAACTTAATTGAGAGTAGGTATCTCGCCAAGATATGTTTAATGGAGTAGGCTTTTCATTGCAACAAGCTCTGAAGTAGGACATTTGAAGGAAATGTATGTGATTGTATTCAAATATGTGAAATAGCACTACAAGAAATGTTGAGCTGCATTACTGTTATGTATTTCCTGGAAGAGTGGTTGGCAGTGGAGGTGTGGGATTAAGATCACTGAGTTCAGGTTTAGCTCCAACTTAAACTCATTGGTTAGATTTAATAAAACAGTGAACTCTCTCTGCTTTAGTTTAGTCATCTGTAAAGTGGACTTGATAGTATCCATCTTAGCAGGGTGTTCTGAGGCCTCATGAAAGAGAATATTTAAATCTTTAAAATTGTTATAAGGCTGTAAACAGTAGCATTACCCAGCAATGCTGCAATAATTAAGTAGATTCAACGTGAAGGAAGTTCTGTAGCCAAGTGGCTTGCCAAGTGCTTACCTGTGCAAGGTAGAAGGAAGAAACTTCAAAAATTAATGATGTATGTATTGGAATGATATTTGAAAACAACTGGAACAGGAATATTCCAATTATAAACAGTTTTAGGAATGTTTGATTAAATATTAGGCCTTTTTATGCATTCACATAGTTAAACTGGCTTATTTCTAGTAACTATTTTAGATTCAAATGTCTGTTTTTAAATAATTTCTATAAAGTACATGATATCTTCTGTATCATAACTTTAATAGAAAACTAAAAATAATTTGCTGTACAGCACAAAATGACCACCCTTCTAAAGAGAATCTGAGAGAAAAGAAAAAGAAAACTTAGAGAATTTACCTTTTGATGAATAATCTTTTTTGAAATTTGTAAATTATGTCCCTATATGTAGGATTGGAAAAAATAAATATTGAAAACTTGGATCCCATATGTGTTTTAATCATGATTGTCTTCAAAATGCATAGAGCTGTGCCTATTTTCCTTTTTGACTACTTTCTGCCTGTGGCTGTACCGTAACTGCTTTCTTTTTCTGGATACATATAGTCACTACTAGACTCTGCGGTAAGATTTTTTTTATAAAAGACCAACCCATTTTCTACCATGCTGTTTTAAATCTAGTGTGTGTACAAGCTGGCCAGTGTCATGGAATTACACTTTCTAAAAGTTTACATGTTGCCACCAGGGTCAAGTTTAGGATGGGGGAAATAAAAAGTAATATAGCCAGGGTCAGAGTATTCATACTGATCCATCACTCATGTCCAGTGATCATAGTGGCCATTGAAGAAGCAACTCACCAGCTGAATCCGATCTGATCCCATTCATCTCTTTTAGATTTATGAAGTATTATGTCTAGTCACTATAACAGTTAACACTTTTTACAAAAACATCTCAATGTCTGAAGTCTATATTCATTTTCAAGACTGAGTTCAGCATTTGGAATCCAGTTCAAATAAGCTAGCTTTAAGGTTATAACAAATGGGACTTCTAAGAGATTTCAAGTTTCTGCATGGTTTTAGATATTTGTATCTAAGCCTTTCCAGATTTTTGCTGAAATGGGATTCAGCTGTTCATAAACTTTTCTTGGAGTATTATCAGGTTCTCTTTTATTTTAACTTAGCCTGGCAATTGAATTTATCGACATGATTTTTATAGTAAAAAAAGAACTCTCAGGATGTCAAAATATTTTTCAAGGGATCAAGTGTTCAAACAGACATTCATGAAACTCAGTTTTTCAGTTCTCATTTCATTCGACTAATCACCTCTTTCCACTTATGTCAGTTTGGCCTTCTGGAATATCCCATTGAAATAATGAAGGAAATTTTATCAGGGATATGTTTGACCTACAGCATTAACAATATTCTGGAAACCTTTCTATCAAACGCTAAGGTAGTCATATAGGATGGTTTTGCTGTTTTTTCGGGAATGTGAAATCACAAAATATGAGTATATATTAATACCCTCTGTGAATATCCATGTGGGTGAACATATCTGGGTTTTTTTCTTGAAAGCCTGGCCTATCACTGCAAGCCCTTACCATTTAATTTGCCATGAATGTCCCTTAGGCAATGTCCCTTCTCTTGCACTTGAAGAAAAACACTCAATAGAATAATCAGGCACTTATTTCTCATAAATGTTTAGGATTAATGAAATGTTTCAAAATAATTAGTTTGAAGGTTTCTGTGTGTTTATCATGAGCAAGTCTGCTCATCTTGTATAGATGTAAGTAGCTCATACGTACATCTACTGGAGTAAATTCTCATACTGCCAATGTACACACAGGGGCTGATGATATATTTTACATCGCTATTTACCATAAACCAACAGCATAAAACATTTGATATCATAAAAGAACTTCAGGTCAAATCCTTTGATTAGATTTTTGCAGAAGTTAGATGATCTGGCTTGGAATTAATGTCATTCAGTAATAATAAAAAGAGCGTGAAAAAATTAAGCCGATTAGTAGGAAGCAACTTCTCTTATAGTCAGCATAAGTAAGCATCCTACTAGATTGGTGTAGGAGTGTGACAGAGCAAAACATTTCTTTTATTTACTTCTATGTTTCCTTGTAATAAAAATTTTTCATGCTATTTGTTACTGTCATGTTTTCTTGACTTTTAACATGCTGTCACTCATTTCCTTAGGATCTTTTTCATATTTCCCCAAACTTTTGCTATTTTATTTTTCTAGCTTCATGCCATATTTCTGGGGGTTCTTATTTGCAAGCACAAACATTTCAACCCACCTCTAGAATGACAGTGTGACATGATTCCACCTGCTCAATGTAAAATCATGACATGTTTTTCTGACTTGTCCTCACAGATGAATCCATCTCCTCTTTAGGCAAAACCATACATGCCTTCCCTTTTGCTACCTCCTTTCTCAAAGACTACAGCTCTTTCATTTGTCTCCTGTGCATCACTTTTTTTGCTCAGACTTGTATCTAGGCCTTCATATCTAGGTTATCATGATGATTATTGTGAACAAAGATATGCGACATAGGCTTTTCTTATCTATGCAATCGGTAAGGCTCTTCTCCACTCTCTTTTGCTGGTATCTGGTTGCTGTAATCTACTTTTTCTTTCACCTAAAACACTCAGTTGAGTTATCCAGGCCACCACCCTAAAAAGTAATTTGCCTCACAAATTGCTTTCATTACCTTGTACATTTCTTGATCTGCTTTTTCTTCCCTGTTTCACCAAATACAAGCTACTTGTCTCTGTTTCCACTTTACAGTCACCTTTTCCATAATCTGTCAATTGGGACCAAGAGATCAGTCATCACATCCTGCACTGTGATGTCAGCCTCTAATCTGCATGTTTGAACAAACAAATGCTCTATTATATGGCTCTCAATGTCTTTGGGGGGGAATCTTTCAGCAATAAATATCATGATTTGAATACAAAACACTGACACCTACCTTTCTACTGTCACCTTCCTGGTATTTTGTTGGGTGTGATCTTATTTGCACAATTGCTTCTTCAGGCAGACCGCTTGGGGATCTCATGCCTCTGTCTAAACTCATATTTTCATATTTGCATGTTTTTTCAAATTCTTTCATACTTGGAGGCAGATTTATCTGTCAAATGTTCATTTTTAAATTTTACCAAATCAACTCTGAGGTATGAAAACTATTGTAGAGAAAAATGTCATGGCTAAATATCCTTAATTTACTTCACAAAATGGTTAACAATTACACAAGGATGGTTTCCTAACATGCTATGACTACTGATGAACTTGCAGGGTAGTATCATGCCACTGTTAGTTTGTCTTCAAGCATTTCTGACTCAGAACCTATGAAATATGAAGCATTGTTATGTAAACTTATTTTGAATTAAGTTTGGGAAGATCATGTGTAACTGTCTTCACCTTTGCTCTTTGAGACAGTCATTGAATTGTCCTAATATTTCTAGTAAGTTGCTAAACTGTTTTCTTCTAAGCCTCTGTGGAGGTTCTCAGGATACTGTTCTTTATCATTCTCTGTGAAAAGCTTTTAATTGTCAAGAAGCAGCAGTGTAACACTGTCCTCTTCATTTTGGAGGGGTTTTGATAAAACATTACAATTATTCTAATGCTCCTATAACTGGACCTTTTACTTCCATAGTACTTGATGTTTGACAATGGCACTACATATACTATATATAAATCTAATTAGGGAAGAGTCCTGATTACAGAAATGACTGGGCTATTCTTTTAACTTGTCTCATAAGATATGATCTCTCATTAGACTTGTCTTTGTGAAACATTTATTTAATTAATGAAAATGGTGGCTCTGAAAAATATTATCAAGCATAAAATTACCCTGGATTTTCAAAGGAATAGTACTGAGTCAAGGAGAGAAATAGCACCTAGGCAATTCCCATTCTTCATAACTTGTCATGCAAGAAATGATGTTCGGATTATTGAATTACATGAATAATTTATGTCTAGCCAATGTATTTGGAGTTTTTAAAATGAATGGGGCATCTGAAAGTAATTAATATTGTTGGTTTTTATGTATACTAGACAACAAAACTTATGTTAAAACTTCATTAAAAATTTGCTATGAACCAACAAGAGTAAATTAATTCAGTAGGAGAGCTATAATTTAACTCATTCTTTATTTGTCCTTGGTAGCCTAAAAACTGAAGCCCTTTAAAAAAGATTTAGTTTTATTGTTTTTAAAACTTTTCATGTGTATTCTGCAGAATTGTTTATAGATATTTCAGATAAAATACGAACATTCTTGCCTTTGAAAGTAGACCTTCAGTAGTGCAGACTTTGTTTTTTAGAATTTCCTTGCTGTAAAAGTCACTACTTCTTTAGTCTGTAGAAGATTAAGATATGTGTTTAAAATGTCTTTTTTAAAAAGTATACATATTTTTAAAAGTCCCACAACTTATTTACCATGTACACATACATCTATCAGAAAAAAAGAACAACAAAATGAGAGATTGGCACAAGCTGTTGACACAAATTTTGCCCTCCATCACATTCCTTTTAGAGTGAAATCATTGAAATTTGTGAAATCTGTGGAGGTTTAGTAAAATACAGCAGATGGCAGGAGCTGAAGAGGGTGAAAAGTGCTGAGAGATACTTGATCTAACTTTTCCTTTTCCGTCTTAGCCTGTAGATGTTTCCCAGGAACAGTGTGAGGCATCGTTTGAGGTGGTGTGGAAGGGCTGTTGGCAAGAATAACAGACCGACCTTGCTGCCTTGCACACTGAGAAGGATTTCAATGTCCCAAGGTGGTATTGCACAGTGTGCAAGCCAATAATTTCTAAGATGAAAATGTCTAGACCATGTAGCTTTTAGGTATTTGTCCATTCATAAGTTGTGAGTTCGTTCTTTTTCAAATTATACCTTTGCAATTAGGGAAAAGTAAGAATAATAATAGAAATTCTTCCTCTAGAATTATCAAAGAAAAAAATTTAGGTTGTGTGAATGAATTGGATATTATTTAGGGAAAGCACACACATTAAGGCTACTGAACTGCTAAATCAAATTTCACCTGCAATTTTCCACACTTATTTAGCATTCTGCTAATCTAGCTCAGGTCTGTTTCAGTATTGGATGTGGAAAGAGAACCCTGTTCCTGAGACTGAAATTAAACTATTGCCTTGAAAATTTTCTGTAGACTTGGATACAGTACCAGCTTAAAAACAAAACAAAACCAAACAAACAAAACCCCAAAACAACAACCAAAAACCCCCAAAATTCAGGAAGTTAGATTTATATAACAGCTTCCAGCATTGAAAATGTTTTTTCACGCTATTCTTCCTTACTGTTGATCCTTATTCTGACAAACTTAAAGTGTAAGCTTCTTCAAATGAGAAGCTTTGAAAAGTTGAGTACTACCTGAAATGTTCACCTTACCAGACATTTTCATCAGACTGGACAGGCTTATGATACGTTGTATCTTATTTTTCTCCAAACAGTACAGTAAATGTTGTTTTACTGAAAAAGCTAATGGTGCATGACTCAAGTCATAAAAGTTTACATTAAAAGAGTTTACATAAAAAGAACCACCATGGAGATAAGTATGCCATTGAACATCACCACTGCGAAAGCTGAAATGTTTATGAAAATTATTTTAAAAGGATTAAATCAAATTTATCTTTAAATAACTTCTGCTGCATCTAGAAATTTTGTAGTTTGGACTCAAGAGGAGGTTCACGTTTCCTTCCTTAGGTAATTTAAGTAATTTTATAGCACTAAAGTATGTGCTCTGACATTTACATATCTCTCAGGTGACTGTTAAAGCAACTTAGGCTTCCAGCTTTTTGTCCTTTGCTTTACACACAGTTATGCATCTGAAGCAACTTGCAGTAGGTGCTCAGAACCTTAATATTTTGGTGGGGGGGGGAGGGGGGCGTCTTCATGAAGTGTCAGATTTTGTCAAGTCAAATAAGAAGATATGCTGGGTAGCAGTACCCATTACTTAATAATTTGCTGAAGTCAGTAGTACTGAAATAATTTGTTCTGGTACTGAATGTTGTCCCATCACTACATCCAGTGTGTAGTGATCCCATGTGCTATGGTTAGTGTGTGCAGGAATTAGTCTTTATGCATATGTTCCTGTGCTTTGTTTGATAAGAGTTGGATGAATTCCATTTCAACTCTCAGAACCACCTTTATATTGTTGTCCATTGAACTTCGCCAATTCAATGCCATCAAGGAATACGATAGAGTTAGCAAACATACCAGAAACTGGACGATGCAATATCATAGTATTTGTTGCAATGCCAGGATGTGTCATTACCTTTTTTTTTTGTGAAGATACATTTTTCACTGTGGTCACACAAAGTGTATGGCTTATGAGTGACTCTGCCTATATTTCATAATTTAGCATTCTTCTATATTCCCAGAATATATATATGGTGCTTCTTTAAGGCTGGTATGTTGTGGGAATGTCTGAGGGTGTGCGTATGCCCTGAAACACAAAAATATTAGCAGTACTGTTATGGTGGATGTTTGCTTTTTATTGGTCAAACTATTGTCTGTGGTTAATATTAATGAAAGCTGTATGCTTGAAGTCACACTTCTTGAAATGTATTCACTCCGACTTTTACAGCTGCGTATGTCCCTTTCTACTAGGTAATTATTAGTTTGAATATTACTAGATAAACCAGAATCCCATCTAGGCCAAATACTGCAAGAGCTCCTCCTAATGGAGCTAACAGAAAGAGAGAAAAGAAAAAAAAAAAAAATACATAAACGAAGGAAAAAAAAAAAAAAAGGTGGTAAGGGGATACAGAGAATTTTCTCTGCATTTGTTTCCTAATTTGAATGATCTCACCATGTTAATGAAAGGCTTTGGTACATATTTATCTGAGAGAACTTTGTTTGGAAAGTTCTGTTTTGGAGAAAAGTACAAATTTCTGCTGCAAATGATTTTACAGAGTGAAATCCATACTTGGATTCCTGGAAAAAAAGTGTTCTAATGCTCTTCAGGTGTGTGCAAAGGCTGGTACAATTTTCCTTTGAGTGTGTGACGTATGAAGCTGATCACAAGTGCATCCTCTTTCTGACTACATTATCATGCAGTAATTTAAGTGCAAAGCTACTCTTTTTTGCAAGGTCAAATCTGTATGCAGTGAGTATTTACACAATGAAAAGATGGCTGGGCTAAATTAAATATTTGGCTTATAATAAAGTCTTATGGATTCCAGTCCTACAGATCCCAGTCCTATTTCACCTCTTCAGCTGAATGCATGCCTATACTTACTGGCCTGGGTAAGGATGACAAAACAGAATCTTAATCTAAGCTGACAAAATGTTCTCAACAAACAGATGAACATGTTTTAATTCGAGCTGTCACCAATAAAAGAATGGGCTGGCTGGGTACAGCAGCCTGTAGCAGGTTGATAGGCAGAGACTGTTAGGCTTCTATTGTATTTCTTTGTTTTCTTTCTTTTTAATATAGAGCAAAGTCACCTTGAAACAAATTTGAAATAATCACAGCTTATTAAAATAAATAGCTATTGGAATCTAATGAATTATCGTTAAGTGATTTCTACAAGCTGTGACTAAAGACTTGCATGTTCTGTACAAAAGAAGTACGGTAAGTTTTAGGGGCCATTTGAATCAGTGGAACTACCCTTGGCAAAGAAACAGATGGCAGTTATGGCAAAAGCATTTTTCCATCACAATGTTACTGCTGGGCACTTCAATCACAGGTGTAAATAAGAGCTCCCTGGGGACTGCTGTTTCACATCCAGCTGTGATAATCTCCGAGGGGCTATTTTAACAGATGGACATCATCACAAAGCTGGTCATACCTGATGTCTCTGTGCTGAAGGCTGTCAAAAGAAGTGTGTATGGCTTTATATTGAGATTCTCCACCCCTTTTGGAATCCCGTGATGCATCTTATTATTTAGATAATCACTATCTAATTTGCATAGTGAGAGAGCTGTGCAAGGTAAAAAGCAGATTTAACACAAGCCAGTTCTGTTCACTAACTTTTTCCATGGGTGTTTTTCACTCCCTGGCCAAAATGTGTACCAAAATGTTTGGTTCTTGCATATTCCAGAAGGGCGGCTGTGATAAATAAAAATGGCATATGTTGCTAATGTCAGAGTTTGAAGACAGCTGGTGATTTTCAGCTAAGACACAGTAGGCCCAATTCTATTTTCACTTTTCTTTGAAATCCGGAGAACTGACTGAGCTACAACAGTGTATGAGGGTCTGGTTGGCTGTCTAATGGTCTGATATTTAAATAAATAAATCAGAGGACAAAGTGAAGGAAGGACTAAATCCAGACCAGGCAGATTACACCATTCCATCAGCATGTGGCTTTTCAGCAACCACAGCTCTGGGTCTTTGAGAAGTAGCGATAATACATTCTTCATGATCTGAGTCAGAAATGCAGTAAAGGATAGTCATGAAGTATAATTTTTCTAGCATTGAACAAGGGTGTGGTACAACTAATATGCACTTCCTTAATGTTTATTCATACCAAGTTTTAGGCCTTACAAGTTGCTAGATCTCCCAAAGAGAAAGGCTCTCCATTCTTCAATCTCCGTTCATGGAAGGAGTGACTTATAGCAGAATTCATTTGTTTAATTTTAATCATCTTAATTTGAAAAGCACATAAGCTACCTTGCTAGTCATTTTAGGAGAAGGCCACTTCCAACAGAATTAGGGTACTTTTGTGTCATTCTGTTTAGAGAGTCAATATGTCCAAGGTGTCTAGATGATGAATTTAAACATTTACCTTTTCTTCAGTGTAATTATGGTACATAAACCATTTGCTAAATAATTTACAATGAGCAAATTTGTATAGCTTAGATGTAAGTTCAATTAATTCATCTATTAAATTAATTTAAAAGACCGAATTAAACTAATATTTGCTACAATTAACTTCTCCAATTCTAGCACTGAAATGGGTCACTTCAATTCTAGAATGAAGCAGTAGATGACTTACTTTCATTTCCAAACTAATCATATAGAGTGGGATCTACTAATTACAAACTTCCATCAATACTTAATTACCATGTACTTCTCACTTGCCAGTTCATCCTACAACAATCTTAGCATCTTCTACTGAGCAGCATGAAAAGTAAGGGGTATTTTTTAATAACTTATTAGGACAGTTTCCTTTGTGCTATTCTATTCTCCATTTGGGCAAAGGACCTTTTCCTAGTCTGCCCTTTTGACTTGATAGTCTATCTTTGGTTCCCCCTTTGTTACCTTCTTCTTCAACAAGTATCAATTATTTCTCCCCATTTTCAAAGCACTTGTACAACTGATTTTTAGAACCTTGCACCATAGTTTGGGGAAAAAACTGTTTTATTTTCCACAAATGTCACTCCAGACTTTGCATTTAGAACTGCACAATCATGAGAAAACATAGCTGTTGATTACCGTTCCAACAACAGTTAACATTCTGTAAATAAAATATTATCCTTTCCAGCATACCCTGTAGGTAATGGTGTCTTTCCTCAACTAGCATCCTGGCTGCAGAGAGACTGGCTTTAGGCTTTTCTCTTCTATAAAGAACAGAATTCAATTGGGAAGGAGCTGAGACAAGCAAAATCTTCCAATTCCCACAAGCAGTGTCAAGACAAGGTATTTGCTGTATAATCACTTCCTGCATGACAATAAACAACATTTAAGGTCTAAATGTCACTGCTGTATCATTTTATAAATAGTGGCCTGAATCAGACTGGCTGTTGTTTCAGTTTTCAATGTGGTAGAAATAAAGCTATGAACTTTGAATATTTCAGACAAGACCTTTTGCCAAAAGAGTGTTTTGTGCAGTGTGATTTCTACCAAACTTCTCTTCTTCCTCATTTAATTTAGTAGAAATGTCTGCAAGAATAAGATGAGTTGGGCTTGGCTTGTGAAGGGCAGTGCAATACACTATGTTTTAGACATATGAACAAAGATCATATTATCTGATTGATTCTCAAAAAAGCATAAGCTGATTAATGAAATTCCAAGTTTCATATCTATAGAAACACTTTTACTCAAAATAATTGTGCCATTAGCTTGGCAAAAGCAGTGAACCTTTTAAAGACTCCAAGTCTGCATCAACAACTCTTTTCACAAGTCTGCAGTTTACCATGTACTCCTGCTGTGATTACATTTGCACTTTTTTTTCATATCATTTTTGTCCTCCTTTTGTCACTTTTGCAGGTGACTTCTCCTCACACCCCACTCCCCTTTAAAGGAGTCCGGCTTCACCCAAAATGTCTAAATATGAGATGTACAGGACAAATTTTTGACATAACTGTCAGCTGAATATTTTTGTTTCTGTCCATAGACAGTGCCAGAAATATAGCATACTGGAAAGCTGCTGAACTTGTTGCTTGAGTCAGCCTGTCAGGTTTCTTGGTTTTATTGGTTGTTTTTGTCCATAATGTAAAAGGCAACCTAGTTTAAAAAGCAGTGAATGGGGGATAAAGGCACCATGCACTGAATTCTCACTTTTCACTTGATCTACTGAGACCTGTCCAGATCACTCAGTTTTCTGTTCGTCTGTTCACACACTACCCTTTGCTTCTGCTTATTTAGACAGTCTAAAGCTGGAACTCTTTAACTGTGCGTTGGTCTGGCAAGTAGCACGTCACCATTCTAGTTTGCCTTAGATTTTAGGAGTTGATTTATTCTCTAAATGTTTGTGGTGTGCTTTCATGAGCATGCCTTGTCTTCGCATTTCCAGACATATACCTCAGTTATCCCACAGCACAAAGTCTTATCAATGCTGAATTTTACAAGATTGCCATGTTTTAGTGATAAAGTGTCTGTGCTAAGACAATTTGGGCAGAGCTCTGAGTGGGAGTCCCTAGACTTTATCTTTTGCAGTGAGCAACTTGGAGCTACCGAGAAGGTGTGTAGGCTTCAACACTGAGTCTTATCAGAGTACTGAATAAATCTTCTGGAAACAGAGAACATAGACTGAGATATAATATATAGAAGGCATATCTTTTTGCATACACCCATCCATTATATCTTTTAAGTATGTCTTCCTCAGACTTATTCTGACTGCTAAGTTGGTGGCCTTCTTGATTAAAGCAAGTTCTGTCAGTCTCCTCTTGGGTCTGCAGGGAAATTATAACCCTCTAAAGACAGGCCACATGCCTGTTCTATTCTCTCTGGGGCACAATGTGGGCGTTTTTGTATGCTGAGCCTTTTTTCTAAGTCTTGAGAGCTCAAATGGGCATCAGGGAGTTAGCTGACATAAAGCCAGTCCTGCACCCATCCTACAACTTGGCTGGGAGCAGAAATTATGATGCTGCCAGTTTTTCATAAATGCAGCAGGAATTTGTGATTGAAATACAGCCAAAGGAACACAAGATGTAGGCTCCTCAGCACCATGCACAAAGCTTGGGGCTAGTTCATAAAAAATTCTGTTTTATTGTTTGTTTAGATGTTGGGAAGAATTTTTTTAAAATATCTAGTTAGGAAGAAAACCTAGAAATTGCAAAGCCACGTTTTACATTAAGTATTACTGAAACTTGGATTAAAATATGAAATGTTGTCACTTTGAAATAAGTCATACTCATTTGCGTCTTGACCCCATTCTTGGGCATTCCCAACAGCTCTATGCAGTGCCACTGGCCAGTGCAAACCTGTTTCTGATGTTGATGCCAGTTAGCAGCTCACACGTGATTTAGCAGATAACTTCTTTTTGTAAAATAAATGCAGCTATGGTCAAATTAACAACAGGTTTACAAAAGAACCGGGCATACACACAGAGAACTGTCTCAGAAAAGCCTTTGGCAAACTATAGCGATACCTACTTCTGGAGTGCCACACTGTAAGATTCCTGGTTTAATCTGGGGGGTTTGGGGAATATGATCCAAAAAGACTGGTGTTTTAGAAGCTTATCTGTTCTTTGGCAGTTTGTCGTAATGTCAGAAAATATAGATTTTTTTATAAAGTAAAAACTTTTTTCCTGCCGAATTCTGTATTTTTGTTAGATCCTGCTTCCATTTCATTAAGCTAAGGAAGGTTGGCCAGTCTTATTTTAAGAATTAAGTTCAAGACTGCATTCAACAAAACAAATTGCTGGGTTTTGGTGTTTCAAATACTTTAAGCTGAGAAATTAGGAGTACAGCAAGGGTGGTATGTCTTTACTGAATGTCTGAAGATGGTGATAGTTACTAGCCCAATTGCAGTACAGTGGAGTACTTTGGAAGACTAGAAAGCATTGAGGGACAATTCTGCAACAAGCAGTGTTTAAGCTAGTAGGCAACCATTTCCACAGCCACATGCTGGGCGCAGGAGCAGGTGGTGTGTCTGCAGAGCACTGAAACACAGTCATACGGAGGTGACTATCACATCAGCTAAACCCCACAAAATGAGGACTAGTCTTTTTTTTATTTTTTTTTTTTCCTCCCAGCACAGCTCACGCTTTTCTCAGTTCATGAGACGACAGCTGTTTGTTATTAGAGACAAGTCATGTTTCTGGTGGATGCCAGAGAAGAACATGTTCTAAGAATAACGATTTTTCATCACGAGCAACATGCTAACACCTCTCTCTAAATAGAGGAGCTCCAGCTCAGATACCTTTCTGGTCTTTACTGTGACTTTCTCAAGGTGAGGAAAAAGCACAGTCACTTGAAGCTGGAAACTGAAAGACCGGTGAACTGATCTAAAGGAATCCTAAAGATATACTCAGTGTCATGAGCAGGCAGAAGCTTTTGGCATTTGATTTGGTAGCTAAATGGGGTTAGACAGCTAATGTTGAGCTGGCAAAAATACAGTCACTGTACCAAGATTTATATCGACTAGAAGAGGGTTTTTACCAAAAAGAATGGGGGGTGAGGGGTGGGGGTGGGGGGAATCTAAGAGAAACAATGGAGTTATGTGTTTTTTATGGAAACAGGTGCACAACAAAGTGCCTCCTGAAACATTTTTTCAGTATTTATTCTTCTGTTAAATCTTGTTCAACACACTTTATTAGAACTTTTGATGTTTGGGGTTTTTTTTTATCACTAAATAGCTTAATTGATCTCATTTTTTTAATGAGAGAATTAAAAGGAATTAGGAAAGCTATGAGTCACTTCTGAAAATAAAAGGTAGATGGAAATAGTCATGGTAGAAACATTAAGCATATGTATAAGAAATCTGAATACTAGGGCACTAATCCAGTGGAACTATAATAGGTGGAAAATGTAACGGCATAAACCTAGGATACAAATCAGGGATAACATTTTAATAGGTTAGATAGTTAACCTCTAGAGAACCTAACTTGAGAAGACAAGGCGATTCTCCACATGTTACAGTTTCTGGGCTTTTTTAAAATCAGAAATCAATACCTGAAGATTCTGAAGAAAAATCAGTGTTTCTAACCAAATTATACGCTTGAGGCAAAAATACCTCAGTAAGGCCCTCTCGCTTACATTTTACACACAGTCAAACTTGAAGGTTATGGTGGTCCCATTGCATGCCGTGAAATCATCTAGAAGTGTTCATTCATTTAGCTTTCCTACAATTAAAATATGAAGAATTTTTAAGAGGAATCTTTTGCTAACCAAGCATCATCGTTTAAATTCACTAGGAACATAGATCAACAGAAAGCAGCCACTGAACTGTGCAGTACTAAAGTCCTTTTATCACACACACCTATGTCTACAGCTTTTTGACTGGTCCAGGATGAGAATAGTAAACTATATACCTGTCCCCAGAAACTCTGATTTGTGACATAATGTGTGATGGTGCCAAATAGGGTTGTTATTGTTGGTTGCTTTTTCCTTCCAGATGGCAATAATTTCCCATTACAAGCTGAAAAGCTTTGAAAAGTACACATATAAAGTAAAGGCTGGATTTCTTTTTTTAACACTAGCAGCTGGCTGCCATTTGTTAGAGTGCTTGACTTGTTTCTTTAAAAATGTGATTTATTTGGAAGAGATTTTTCTGTGGCACTTTGTTTCCCCTCAGGCTATCTCTGAGTCCATAGCAGTGGAGATGGTGGTTAATGAAGACAGATGACGTTCCCAGCCCCCAGGCTACTGTTTTCATTTTTCAATATGAGCCTTTGCATCAAGGAGTGAAGAGAGGCAGAGACATTCTCTGCTGGCAGCAGGGTCTTTGTTTTGTTTCCCAAGGTTCTTCCTTAATGGTAAAAGAAAAAAATGTGTTTCTATAATTATATATGTTGTAGGAATTTTAAAGGACAGTATTAGTTGTAAATGCAATGTTGAAAACAGCCCTGTTCAGCCTAACTAATGAATGTTACCATGCCATTTTTTCCTTTCTTGTACCAGTCCTGTCATTATTTGATATGCAGTGGTGCAGTAGAGACTTGAGTGGGTAAATGAGTTTAGCTTCTTTGAAATCAGTGAAACTACACAAATGGGAATTTTTTCTCTTATGTGAATGTTGTTAAAGTATTTTATAATTTTTTTGAGAGAAGCAGACAATATGTGTGTTTGCACAGCAAACAACATGAGGCTTTGGAGCTTAAGTGAATGACTGGAATTTGGCTTGTGGATGAATACACTTACGTGATTTTCAGGATCTTGCTATTGGCCACTTAACTCGGTGATTTGGGTCTCTCACACAGTGTGTATCCCATTGCTAGTACCTCACTTGGGCTCAGATAAAACAGTGGTAGAATTTATTTTAGAAGAAAAAAAAAGGAATAGTGGATTTCTAAAAAATAACATTAAACGTGCTGAAGTCACTTGAGCTCTACTTACTTTCTAATCTAACTGATCTAACCCCAAATACTTAGATATAGATGTGCTTCTCTTTGGACAGGGAAAATACAAATAATTTTTTAAGTAGATGTTCATATATATGACTTTGCTTTCATGACCACATTCTTATTGATATTCTGTAATGTTCATATTGGCATTGCAGCTTCTGCAATTTTTCTCCTATTAGGCTATTTGCTAGAATATTCATGAAAAGCAAACACAAAGTTGTAAGTTAATTTAAAATATACATGTATATTCATTCGGCAATGTTAAATTATCTAATTGTTTTATACAATGCAGGGCTTAAATCAAGACTGAAAGATGGAGCTCTATTTAAAAATAGTTAAGCTTTCTTTCTATTATGATTTTGTAGCTTTCTATCAGCTTCTCTTTTTCTGAGTCTTCTGCTGTGCTCTAATTGCATATAATTAGTTTACTGCTATAAGTAGAACACTTCCGAAAAAAAAATCTTAAGATGGTTGAAGTCTCCCAGAGAATAATCATATTTTCTCCCTTGAATCTAAACACTTCAAAGTTAAAAATTCAAAGATGTAAGAATCTTTGAAGAAGGACCATCTGAGAAATGTGAAGATCAGTCTACCTGTTTATACTTCCTTCCTATTCCTACAGAGATACAGGAAATTTCAGGAATAGCACAACACATATATGCATGTAATCATCTTTGAAGCTAGCAATCCTCTCAAAGTCAATGATAATTTGTAGCTGACTTCAGTAGAATCATAATTTTCTCCACTTCTTGAATTTTCTAGTTGAAAAGAGTCTGTGAAATGGGGAGAGTAAGGGAAAGTCCACTTCAATTATGTGTGTGGGAGTAAAAGTAATATTTTTTCCTAAAGAAACTAAGTTAGTAATGATTTAAATATTAGAAACAAGACCAGCATGGTTTGGGGTCTTGGTTGCTCTGGTTTATTCGTAGTGTCAAGTTGTTAAATGATGAACTAGCTATATTTCTTCAAAATTACTAAAACCGAAAAGGCATTTTGCTGGTGATTTTCATAAGCTGCTGGATTTCCTAGGATTGCCATCCTGAAGTGGTGGATCTCTTCTCTAGTATATAGCTGTTTAAGGGATGTGGCAGAGTGAACTAGGATTAATGAACAATGACCTGCTTTCTGCTCTGTATCTGTAGTATCACAAGATAAAATCAGTGCTAAAAAGAAAAAAGATCTATTTTGGAAAAGGCCATATCTGGTTGGAGAATGGTGAAAGTAGCAAAATCCACAGACATATCCTAAAGAATTTTTCTCTACTTTTGAGAGGGAGTTCAAACTTAACAGGGTCACCTACTCAAGTGACTTATTGACCATTGGCAAACACATTTGTAAAACAATTTTTTCCTTCCTTCTTTCATACCCCCAAATCACCTTTTCACAATGTGGAGGGGAATGGACGGCAGACAAACACCGTTAACAGCTAAAATCAGGAAACCAGTGAGTTTTGTCTTTCAAAGATCACTGGTATTTGGAAAGATTGTTTTTAATTCAGAAAATTCTTTGCAAAGGAAGTAGTTGGCAAATGTAAGACAGTTTACATCAAAATGTTAGGTAAGTTGTCCTTAAGTAGATCTGCACAAATAAACTTCCCATTTGTAAGATGTACTCTACTCCTTTTTGAAAGTTCCTTACATAAGCTTCTCACAGACCATTTCCCATTGTGTTTTCCAGTTCATCTTCCCCACCACGTGTTAATTCTCTTCTCTCCCCCTCTTTTCCTCATCAGAGGAGAGTGTGGGGATAGTAATTGTGACGTTTGACATGACCTTTGCAAGCTGGTGTGCTTGAGCAAGCTGGAAATGAGACACAAGGAGGTCCCTCCGTCCTGAATAGAGCTGACAGTAAATCATGGTTCCAAAAAGTCCCTTTCATTGAAAAATCAGAGTTCAGCTATATTAATTCAGGAGATAAGGTTGAGAAAGGTTGTCAAGTCAATGGAATTTCCCCTGCATTGGGATTGCAGGGAGCAGACCCAGTATCAGCAGAGAATGACAGCAGTTTGAAAAGGGTCACTGATTGCTCAGCTTTGTCTAATGTATTCTACTTCAGACTATAAGTAGAAAAATTACACATTAAACTCATGGAACTATGAGCATCAATTACATATTTGGGGGCTTTTGGACAGGGAAAGATCACAAGAGAGAGCCTTGAACGTGTCTCAACCTTTTCTGAATACACTGAATTAATTTTTCTGAATTCTGATTTCCCCTCCTCACCAAAGACAGAAGTACTGAAATAATATATAATATTTCTTTGGAATCCAAGCAGTAAAAAAGACAGACATATTTAGGCCTATGTATATACAGTGCTGTCCTCATAAAAAAATATGGCCAAGCTAATAGAGGTATTACAGTTCTTTATTTTTCTTCAATTTGTTTCTTGTGCAGCTATTTGATACTTTTGGTCACTGTGACCTCCACCCACTCAGCCTCAGACCTTTTAGTCTTCCATTTCTGAGCCTGCCATGGTTTTGTGAACCTTTTGAGCCACTTAATGTTCAGTGGGTACAGTGTTGGCTCCTGGGCACAAAAGCCTTAGTGAAGTGCAAACTGAAGTACTGCATTACTTTTGATTCACTTACCAGTGATAACTTTGTTTCATGACATGCAGCTAAGTAAAAGTGGAAGGAAAGCAATTCCTTCCCTAGAGAAAATAAACTGGCTAGAATAAAACAAAAACAGGCAAAAAAGGCCAGAAAGACCAGAAAGAATATCTAATAGCATCTCCCAGAGAAGAGGAGGCCTTTCTATTATAGGAAAAGGGAAACTGATGATATTCCTTGATAATGCTTCCAAATCCTCACCTTTTCACAAAGATCCAGTGGTTCCCAAGAGGAGGCTGGTTCTTTGTGTCTTCTTCTATCAGGTTGAGTTTCTCATTTTTCCTTATGGGTCCTGGTCTTGTAAGTCATCCAAAGGGATAATGACTTTTGTTGGACAAAAGTATCACTGAAAATTCCTGTGTATATTAGCTAGAACTTTTCTAAAACCAGCAACAGCAACAACAAAATTCTATGCGTGCTTTCTGAAATTTTTTTTCTGCACAAAACCTTGTTTTGGTGGAAGCTGCATGCTTTAATAGTTGCTCATGTTTCAAATGAGGTACAAGCGCAAGTGTGCCAAAGCATGGTGTTTGGACCCTCAGAGGGCCTGCCCAGGCAGTCAGGTGAACACTCGTGACTTTGGGAACAGCCTCTCACAGCTTCCTCTCATCCGTCACTGCAGTTCAGGGGTGTCCTCGCTCCCAGAAAGAAACATAAGCAATTAATCAAAGTTGAGACCGAGATGCTTGATGAAGAGATCAATAATCTGTCTGGTTGCCCTAAGTGACAAGTTCAAAATAAAAAGAGGGGCATGGTGACACTGTTTAGGCTTGAGCAGAATAGATGATGACAGATTATTTATGAATTGGGTTGAAACATCTTTCCCTCATCTGTATACCCTTTTCCAATGGAGCAAGAGATAGATTTTTCTAAGTAGTTCTTATGACCACTACTATGATGCAACTTGTTCTGAAAAAATTGTGTTCTTTAAAAGTTGATGCAACGAATTTTGGAAAGAAGAGAAATTCAGAAAATACTCATAGCTTGGCATCCTACAACTGTTGTTTTGGGAAGGAAAATGAGAGTGTGTTCAATGACCCCTAGATTTTCAAATCTCTCCATTTAGTTTTATCTGAGGGAAGCTGTATAATTTTTTAAGTAGTATGTTATTGCACTGACAGTGTTATACCACTAATTATCCTAGTTTAAGTTCTGTTTTGTTTTTAATGGAATCATAAACGTATTGTGAGAGCCTAGCACTGTTACCTCTGACTAATATGGGGTAGGGCTGTATCATTATGAATTTTTTTTTTTTTTTTGCTAAACCCATTCTTCATGATATCTGAGCTACAATCCATAAAAAGACCCTCACATTCAAGTTTATACAGATACAAAGAAACTCAAATTCACCAAAACTTAAAAAAAACCTGCTACTTGGCAACATTCTCATATTACCTTCCCCAACTTTACATGAGCTCTTGTCATGGTTTAACCCCAGCTGGCAACTAAGCAGCATGCTACCGCTCGCTCACTCCTTTCCCCTCCGCAGTGGGATGGGGAGGGGAACCGGAAAAAAAGTAAAACTTGTGGGTTGAGGTAAGAACAGTTTAATAATTGAAATAAAATATTAATTATTATAATAATAAGGGAGATAAAAAGAGTGAGAAATAAAACCCAAGAAAAGACAAGTGACGCATAATGCAGTTGCTCACCACCTGCTGACCAATGCCCAGTTAGTTCCCGAGCAGTGATCCACCCCCCCTGCCCTGCCAACTCCTCCCAGTTTATATACTGGGCATGACATCCTATGGTATGGAATATCCCTTTGCCTAGTTCGGGTCAGCTGTCCTGGCTCTGCCCCCTCCCAGCTTCTTGGGCACCTCCTTACTGGCAGAGCATGGGAAGGAAACTGAAAAGTCCTTGACTTAGTTGTTGCTAAGTAGCATTTATCCTAAAACATCAGTGTGTTATCAACATCGTTCTCATACTAAATCCAAAACGCAGCACCGTGCCAGCTACTAGGAAGAAAATTAACTCTCTCCCAGGCGAAACCAGGACAGTTCTTCTATACTGGCCTTTCCCTGGAGCATTTCTTATTAGAGCAGTTAATCTTTTCTCCAAGGAAAGTTTCTTCTTTCAGTCTCTTTTATTTTATTTTTTTCCTTCTGTTTCAGCCACATCAAATTGCCTAGTATTTTACCCCAATTTTGTTTTAAATAAACATGGGAAATTCAAGTTAAAAATGCAGGAGCGTATGGAATTGCTGGGAATAAGCAGGAGCAGGTAGTTTGGACCTGCACACGGGCAGCAGGAACGGAAGCTCTTTGGCCCTCTGTCCCCCCAGGCTCTCCCCAGGTCTGAGCCCAGCAGCCTTCTGTGCTCCTGCAAGGCGGCTGCTCTTGACCTCAGAGAGAGGTTCCTTCTGCTGATCTTATTGAGCCTCACGATAACAGGTTTCCAACCTGGAGCCTTTCTAATGATTTTCATCTCTGTTGTTTGTTTGGCAGGACAGGTGACTAGGTGTTCTTTATCCCTTTGAATTATGGTAATACCAGGAGGAATTAAAGCCATTTCCTGTGCAGATCTCGCTGTCTCAAATTAAACAAAATCATGACTGAGAGGGGAAAAAAGAAAAAAGTTTAGAATCTTTTTTTTTTTTTATGTTGTAATGCAAATTGCACACGTTATCTATTGGGTTAATAACAGGTTTATTCCAAATCGTATTTTATTAATGATATTGACAGATTCAGGATAATCTTTCTGTAATAATTTTGTTTTGGAAAGTTCCTTACCTATTTGTGTAAAGACCTCTTTAGCCTCACTGATTGAACTACCTGAGCACCTGTCTTGTGTGAATCTCTTAGTAAGAGACAAGAGCTAAAAACTCCAATTTTTTGCTATAGCAAAAATTATAGTTTAAATGAGTTACACTGTTCAGAAGTTGACTGCACAGGAGGCACATGCTCTGGCTTATTGTTGTCCGTTATTTTCTGTAATCTTTTTACCAGTGCAAGTAAACATAAAGTGTTGTCAACTTTGATTTCATAGTCTTTTATAATAACTTTGCATTCAACTTGTATTGGTGTGAACAGCAATAGTCTAGAGTGAAATTGAACTATAAATCAGACTCAATGTCTACAAAAAATAGTCACTTCAATGCATTACTAACTCTCCAATTTCTTGTCTTTCTGGCTATGCAACATGCTGGAAGCCTTTTCCTCACCAGCTATTAAAGTAGTCTGAGCAGGTTTTTTTTATTTTTCCCAGTCCTGTTTAAATCATTTGAATTAAATTATTTTGACCAGAAACTTTTGCGCATTGTGTTTTCTTGTAAACCAAAGTAGTGATTTTTTTTCAAAATTATAGCACCCAAGTTAAAATGCAAAAGGTAGGCAGGAATGAAAACAGTTGAAAAGTTTGTGTGTGAGGAGAATATAAACTGCTTTTGTTTAATTTGTTGATTATATTTATTTCTATATTATAATAGTGACGGGGGAAAAGACAAGTCAAGTGGGATTCTGAATGACATGCTTGCAATCAAACATCCAAGGAAATTGAAAATTAGTTGATATGCTTGCAAATCTGTCACATGAGCAACCTCTTTTCATAGCATAGGGTTGATGTATTTTATCTTACCCTAGAACCTGCATCGCCTAGTTCCAGTAAGAGAAAAAGGTGTATTCATATTATATAGGGAGAAAACGCAACTTAGGAATTTAGTGTATTTTACAGCAACCCTGGTCATGAATCTCAAAAAAAAGATTTGCACGTGATCAGCCTAAGGAATAATTGCTAAATTACAATTTCTGTACTAAGTCAGTAGATGCCCCCATATATACAGTGAAAATGTCAGAGAAATTAGATTAATCATTTTTAGGTCACTAGCTATATAATGACACATCTGTTTGATTCTGTAACTCTGCCCAATATTCAATTAGAGTATTTTGTATTAACAAAAAGATCACAGTTAATCAATTGTCATTACTCCCTTTGTGTTTGATATTTGCTTATTTTCTTTTCTATGCTTGAGATGGTATTTTATACCTATAGTAAGGATTTAATATAAACAATCACAGAGGGTTTCATAGGCATGTACAATCTAAATAACTGCATTGTAACTTACCTCTGCCAGTTCACTTCGCTGGAGGGTAAGACATTATATCGTTACCTGCTAAGCAATTCTATAATGCGAGCAGGTCATCATTATGCACCCAGTAATATCCAGCTTTGCTTTTTATGAAAGATTTCTTTAGCTTAATGAAAGAATAAGAATACACAGTATATGCAAGATAGACTGTACCATGGGAGAAACCTAGACCTGCAGTCTAGGTCTTGCAGACAAATATTCTCTCTGAAATGAGGTAGCATATTATAACTGTTTGGGGGAAATCCTAATTAAAATCAGTTGGATTGTTTGTTTGTTTTCCCCACCAAAAGAGCAAAATAGTCTGTGATGTCCAGAAAGATATACCTGTCAGAAGCACAGAGCACACTTCAAAGGAAAGAATTTTCAGAATATATTCCAGTTTAAGGAGATTGTCTTCAGAACAAAAATAAGACTTTCAAATAGATAAAGAATTTAATACAATTTTCTAAAGAACTACAGAAAGTGTAAATAAATTTGCACAGAATTCCAATGTCTTACTTGGCTTGTATAAGGTATTTAGCTTGGTAGCATACTGTATTTTTAATTGCAAGTTGTTACAATAGAAAATCAAGATGGGACACTTGAAAGTTATTTTAAAAAATCACAAATTAATAATTCCAAAGCAAAAGTAGGAAATAAAATATCGATCATGGAAAGGATGAGTTCCCACAGAAATTCCTTACAGACTTATGCATTTCTGTGATCCAAGAAAGGAATATAAAGTAATTACCTAGCAGGGTTTGCATATGAGACAAAGAAAGAAGGTAGTAAAGACAAGACAGGAAAGTTCACCAATACAGAATTATCTGAATTCTTTAGATGAAGGTTACAAAAGAGCAATAAGCATTTTATTATGGTTATTTTAGATACCTACTAGTATAACACATGTCAGATTCTAGAATAATGGGGTACTCTGAGAAGTGGTGACTTAAGGGTTGTGGTAGATTATAAACTGAATAGGGTAACATGGTAGCCAAAAACCAATACGGTCCCTTTATCTTCCCTGTGGTGACTAGATTGTACTCTACCTCTCTATTTGTCATTGGTGTTGGCAAGCATGAAGCCTTAGTAACATAACAAGGTGTATGGGTATAAACATCAGGCTTTTTTGAGCGGCTGCAGTTGACTGAGAAAAGAGTACTGAAGCTTTAGGGCAAAGAAGCAGCAGAAAACTGTAAAATAATGGTTGTTGAAATGAAATTTTGTGGTAGGGGAGCTGTAGCTCACCATAAGATAAATGTTTTTTTTCTGAAGAAAAGGAATAATAAATTCATAGAAAAAATATTGCTGCAATTGGATACAGGCAAATGTGACTAGACTATGCTAATTGATTTAAGCTAAATAACTAATGACATGTAAGGTTGACTTATGTTTGCCTGTGGTAAGGAAGGTAGCAATATGAAACCGGGCTGGAGTCAATCATTTGCCTCCTTCTCTGCCACTGTGCTGTCGACTGATTGCCCAGTGGTTTGTCTGATACAGACATGACATATCTGACATTCAGTTTTGTGCCATCCCTGGAAAGAATCTAACTGACTGGCAACTTGAGTAATTGTTTTCAGGACATTCCATCCACTTGTAGGGACCAAAACAAATACGGATTATTAAACCCAGAGAAGCATTAGAGACAAGATATGAAAATGAGAGAGAAGAAGCATCTAGGTATTGTGGTCATTTAGGTATTGAGGCTTCAGTGGAAAAGGTGAAAGTCAAATACATCTTCTGTCTTTGTACCATTTATGGCTAATGTTTTTTGACCATTTGTGTGTCACAGTAGGTTAATCATTGCACCCAGTTGGTTGAGTAGTTGTCAGCAACATAGAGTTTATTGAGAAAAATACTAGAAGGGAAAGAATCTGAAGTTAAAAAACTGAGAATTAACGAAAACACTTGGAGTAAAATTGCAGTCTTCCTGATGTCAAAAGGCGGTAGGTATGTCCTTTCTGCAGTGGTTGTTGTTGGGTATTAAAGGGGTTGGGAGTGGGGTGGGCAGTATTGCAGGTCCTCAAATTCTAATGGTACAAGGCACTGGGAACAGTATAACCTTCCCCGCCTTCGTGCCATGGGTAGACTGAAACCTGTGATATAATTAGTGTATGCAAATTTTGAGATGTTCTAATTTACATGATCAATCATTATTTATGTAAGTGTTTTCAGAAATGATAACTGCCAGCTTGATTACAAATGTAAATGCTAATGCAGTAGCAGAAAGTGAGTTTTAGGAGGATATGAATGCGTGTTATTGACTGGCTATAGGCATGCCTGCTCTGCACGGTCCCTCTGGCTCCCTGGCAGGAGCAAAAAGGTAGCTGGACGCTGATGCCTTTCCTGTTTGCTTTAAGTCCTGAATGAACCAAGGTATGGCTGGAGAATTGCTCAATAGTTCCAAGTGTATAACTACTAATGATGTTATGGAGTAGGCTTTAAACTATGGGCCTGTTACAGTTCAAATGAAACTGAACTGAAAAATTCCTGATTTTCATTTAAATGGTTTAGTTTCATCCCATAGTGCTAGGCTTTATGTATTCCATCCATAGATATGCAGCTTAAAACCAAGCTGAATGTAGGTGATCTACCTAAAATGAGCTTTCATTGATCTGAAATGTTTTATGAAGCTTCAGACTTAAAAATCTCAGCAAGAAAACCATAGAAAATCTCCGAATTTATGCCTATGGCTTCTAGCCTTGCGATGGGATACTGAATGATCACGCAAAATGATATTGGGCTATTACTAGTGTCTTTGAACAATTATGCAATCTGTATTAACTGTCATTCTGTGATTATGTAGATATAGCTAATTTATACTTACTCTTTATCTTTTAGAAAAACCTAACATAAACACTGGAACAGAACATAAAAACTGGAACAAAACATCATTTTGTCTTCTTGCGATTCTGAAAATAGGCCTCTTCAGCTCAAAGGCTTCTGAAATCTGAATAGAGAACCTTCTTCATATGCAAATATTTATCATGAAAACTTATAGCATTTTTTACCCACTCATTTTCTAACTGTATCTTCTTCTCTTTCTTAAATGCCCTTAAACTCTGGATTATAAATTAACATGCTGGAACTCAGGAATGCTGGGAAAAATGTAGCTTACAGTCTCTTGATAACACAACCCATCTTACTTGGTGCTCTAAGTTAGGTCTTAATTATAGAAAAATAAATTACTTATTTACTAATCCACACAGTCTACCTTAATTTGTTACTTTATCTCACTAAGAATAATTAAGTTCCATCCAACCATCTTATCGGTTAATCCTCCCTAGAAAATGAGCTCATTAAATATGTGTGAGAAGGGTATTTTGTGTCAAAAATCCTTCTCCTGGTTGAATAAACAGAGCCTTATTGGTGTTGCTGAGTAGGAACATTTATAATTTCTTGGTGACATTTTAATTATGACTATTGATGCTACAATTAGGAGCACAGTGAAATCAGCATAGTAAGACAAAGCCATTCCCCAACTGTCTAGTTGTCACCTTCCAGAATACTTAGTTTTTTCTTTCTCTCCACATGAGAACACATGGAAGAGGGGGGCTAACAGACATAATTTTTAAGCAAAGAAAGTGATAGTTAGGGCCATTGTTCTCAGTCCAGAATGAGATGATCTTAACTGTAACTGTTATTCCATGACAGCTTTTCTGTTTCCTATGAGGACTGAGCTGGTTCTTGTAGACTAGATGGTGGTGGCCAAATTCAGAGCACAGAATTTCTAAAATGTAGCAATTTAAACACTACCATGTGTTCTAGTGAACCAGTTGTTGCAGGCAAGGAATTAGAGAAGGTGTGAAAAAGCATTTGGTGATTTCCAGCTACGCTGATCCTTAAATGTATAATGCTGCTTTTGTGTCAAAACAGCTGGCACCAGTTTTGAACTTTGGCTTGAAAACTCAGTAAGACCACACTCCTTTCTTCAGCCCATGTTTATGCAGTGCCTGGCACAATGTACTATGGCCTTTGGTTACGATATGAATGATAATAAAAGGAGGAAGAATAAAAAAATCTCTGGAATGAATTATGAGGCATTCGGGAAGAACCAGTGGCAGTTCCTGCTAACTCCCCTTTGTCTGAATAAACAAATAAAATACTATATTGTCAGAAGTCTGGCAGAGCAAGGCACTCTTAATTTTAGAAATGTTCATTTCCGGTATTAAGATCCCTTTCTATTTTTTGTAAAATTATAACATGTGTCTTTTACATATTTGTGTGTATATTTGCTTTCTTTGCATATGCTGTGTTCGATATTTTAAGCTATTTCACAGATTCCTTCCAAAGTATGTAATTTTGTTAGGTGAACTCATTTAATTTTTCATTCCTGGATGATTTCATTTATCTACAAACTTCACTAGATGTCTCTGGTGTGGAAAAACTGACTACTTTGCATGCCTGTCTTAGAAATCAATCAAGAAGCATATGTAACAACAAAAGAGTCTCAATGAACTAACAGTAGCCTGATTACTTACTAAAATTCAGTTTTCTATGGCTTTTTTTCTTCTTTAGTCTCTTTAAATATCTGTTTTATAGAATCCTGATTATGAACCACTCTGACAGCTGTCAATCACAAGCTAATTGGAGTGTGACTGTGCAAAGAACTTGGAGTCTGTTACATGTTGAAGAAAATGCCTTAAAACTAACCTTGACTTCTGGTATTTTAAAGTCAAAATTAGGAAAGAAGTGTTTAATGATTTTTTTTTTTTTTTTTTTTTTTTTTAGACAGTGTCTTGTTTTTTAGGAATGTCCCTGTTCTGTAAGATAAATAAGATCTGGAGAAAGAAAAGTAGAAAAATGTACTCCCCTGGGTACAGATTTTCCTTTTATGAATAAGTGTTAAGAATAGGAATAACTGCTTTAAAGTGTCTTGCTCTGTAACAATGCTGGAGCTGTTGTAGGTTAACATAACTTTCCAGGCTATTTATGGTAATCCCTTTGTGACAGCAAGATTATCTGGTAGAGTGGTGCAACAAGTAAGCAGAGATCACATAAATCTATTTATAACAAGGGCTATAGCATTTTCATTATTATGGGGATTCAGGAGAGACTTATTTTGTATTTCAGAGTGGCAAGTGTCTGTTGGGGGAAGGTAGATTAATTTTACAGAGAGGTTATATGCATCCCTTTCAAATATTTGGATGATTGTTCCAGCAAAGCTGGAAAGTGAGCTTCCAGTCTGTTGTCTAGCCATCTTCCAGTGTCTGAAAGGACGAGGAAAAAAGCAATGAGTGGGACAGTGAGAAAAGAAAAAAAGGAGAACCTAAGATTTAAATTTTATATTCTGAGTATGACAGAGATACGTCATCGTATAGAGGAGACAGTGGGCAAGACTCAGATGATCTGCTTCTCTTTCTGATATTGTTCTGCTCTCCCATCTGCGTGTCTGATTCTCTTTTCAACCTTTCTTTCTCTTGCTTTGCTACTGGTAGTTTCCTGAAGACCTCTTGTTTGTACAGTGTTTGTTTCGACTAAGCCACAGTATTGTCTGGGGCTCTGGACTACATTGTGCCAACTGAAACTCATGTTTCGCCCAAGGCGGACCAAATAAGCATTTATATCTAAACAAGCATTTACAAATATCTCTTTTAACTGGAATTAACTGGTCATCAATCAAGATGACGTACAATGAGGACTCCCAGATCAGTTTCCTTGTATGCTTCTCAGCAGTCTGCAAAATGAACAAGAATTAGCCCTTAGAGGTTTACACTTTGTATGTCAGCAAGATTTGGTCATGAAGCAGATTAATTTCCTTCATTTTGGATTAGGAATGTGACTTTTCTGATAAACAATAATTCTACCTTTACAGAAAATATCCCAGTAGGCCAATTAATTTGAATTTCCTGCATAATATTAATTGGTCTAGTTAACTTGCTTGATTACTGCTTCATAATGAAACAGGTAACATCATTTTTATGTTTAGTTGTCTGAGCTACTGCACAGATTTCTTTGTTCTTGCCACATATTTTAATCTTTCCTTTTCTATTGGAGACACTTTTTCATTTTTTAACTTACTCAATTTTTAAAATTAATTCTGACTATTATTACATAATGTGATGTACATTTAGTTATGCTACTCGGTCACTGCTGGGTAACCTCTTCTCATTCCTTGTCTCAATTTTCTCATTCAGAGATGAACAGGATTTCTGTATTTACATCCTAGTGCTGTAGGTGAGAATAAAATAGACACCACCACCAATTCTTTTTCTTATTTATATTCCACTTTTGTCTCTTTGGAGCTTTGATTCTGTTTTTCATTTTCCTCCTTCATGACAGCAGTGCATTGGAGTGAAGTTTGTAAATTTTCAGCAGTAGCTCCCAAATCCCTACCCTGGTCAGTATGCAGCAGCATAAGCCTAGACCTCATGTCAGTAATTTTCTCGCTTGCTGTTCTGTTTTATGTTCCCAGTTTTGGCTCGTAGGTTTTCCTTTTATTGCTAAATAAAAGGATCCTACTTGTATCTGCACTCATCTGCTATTTCCATCATCTAAGCCCAGGAAGTAAAATGATACTATAATCCGCTTCAAATCATATTATAACAATCCTCATTAACTGAGGCTTTGTCTTTAATCACCTCATAAGGTTATGAAGATAGATTTTTGCCTAAAAATTGCTGCCCAAGTTATGAATAGGGCCACTGAATCTCCCCGAAATCCTGTATTTCTCCACAGTTGAAAATGTTACTTCACTAAAAACCTTTCACTTGTATCCCAGCCTGATTTCAGCATGCACTTTTTTCACACATGACTCAGCATCACACTCACACCTGCAAACTGTATCAAATTATTCAAATCTCTGTTCATTGCTGAGGTGCAAAAAGCCCACGTAACTTCCAACTCTGAATGCAGGTCTAAAGTTGGATGGTTCAAACTGATTTTCCTAATTAGGGCTGCAGTTTCTCATCAGATCTTTTGGCCAGGTGGGAGATGATAGTGGCAATTACCTTGATTAAGGTGCAGGAAGGTTTTTCTTTTTTCCAGATGTCTTTCCTCCAAATAAATCAGGAATTAAATCCAATTTGAATTTATATGTATGTTGGTTCACTTACTATAATAAGAAAGTTTTGTGATGTAGCTGGAGAGGAGCCTTACTTCTCAATGAAATCACTACTTAGATCTTGGTTTCTCAACATGAATCAAAAATGAAGATGTACAGATACAGCTAAATAGTAAAGTCCTGGAATGTACATGAACGTCCTCAAATCTCTTTGTTGGGGGATGGGAGTTCGTTCCCTCTTTCTTTTTGCTGCAGCCTCTTTGAGTCTTCCTTTTCTTGCATATAGGGCTTTTTTCCCTCCTTAGTACTTTCGTTTCCAGCCAAATCTCTGAAATCCAATACTAGGCGGTTTTGGGGTTCTTTTGTTGGTCCCCCCCCCCCCCCCCCCCTTGCAGGCGTCACTGCTCACCTTTTTGTCTTTTGTACATAATACACTTTTTGTACTATTCAGTCTAAAATACAAAACGGACTGCAGATGTAAGAATTTGTTTTATATAGCAGAATATACCTTACATTTATAATAAATTTTATTAACTCATGGATGGTGAGCAGGATTTTTTTTTCAGTCAGCTATTTATTTCCTGTGAATCACTTGATACCACATTAATATTATTACTACATTATCAACCTTGCATTTTAGTCATTGTATTATACTTCCACACTTGTTTTCATAGCATCTTATATCTTCTATTCACTTTGAAATAAAATTCCTATGATTTCTTATCACAATTCTTTTAGAGCAAGAATATATTGCTCAAAATAAAGTGCATCTGTATCTTTTAAAATCTGCAGAAAAAAAACTCATGAGCATAGCCAGTGAAATTTTATATTTCAGTATTTAACAGGCTATTTTTTATACTGATAGCTCAGTCTTACATATCATATGGTGCAATTGCACTTGGTTTAGACTAGAGCAATGGTACATGGATATTACTAATTCAGGTTTCTCAAACTGTACATTATTGACTCCAAGAAGCTTGATGTTCAAAGTACCTGTTCATTAAGTATGATCTAATAAAAATAAATTCCAGTATTTGTTCAATGCTCGTTAGGGGCAAGCTTATTTCATGCACTAAGAAAAAAGCAGTCTAAAAGATCTAGTCAGAAATATCCTTTGTTATAATACTAAATAGCTTACCACTTCAAGACCTTAAACAGCACTAACAATTGCAAATCATGATCAATGAGAGGTAGGTAATTACTGCTTTCTTTACAGTGAGGGATGTTAGCATTGCTAGATCTCAAATGAGACATGAATAAACATTGTGTTTCTGAGATTTCACTTAGTGAAACTGAAAGCACCCTTATCTCCATCCCCACTCCTAATCTTTGCAAATTACTGCTTCCCTTGCTGGATGCTTGTAGAAGAAATATTTACAGGGGTGACTATCAACTGTTAAACCTGCGGTAATTTCCCAGCATAATCAAAGCAAAAGCCATGGTCTTCCTCTCCCTTCTATTGCATTTCTTGAGTCCAAGTATAATTTATCATATGGAGGAAAACTATATTTGAAAAAAAAAAAAAGTGTGTGGGGAGCACTCATGGTACTCCTGCCAAAGATCCAGTTTGGTGATGTGTCACAACATCTTACGGAGAGTAACAAAACACTTTTTCTCTAAAAGCTAATTTTTTGTCAGATCCAAAGGAGTGTTAGTTCAGGATAAGGTGCTCAGAATAGGCAGGAGGGCAGCAGCTACTTGATTATTCCTTTCTATGTTTTACTGTCTCCTTTGACTGGATCAGAGATGACTAAATGGAGGGGGGTTGGGCATTTAGGCTATATACAGTTGTTACAAGTCACAGCTCTGGGGCACTGCTGTCCCAGGACTATTGCTCTCTAAACCTGACATAGGTTGCCTGAAGCCACTAAATTTTTCCACAAGCTCTTTGTGTTTTTTAATCCCACGGTCCCTTGTGGCATGAAACAATCTGTCATCTCATTTTTGTCCTTAGTCTATTCCCTGTATCGAGCCCTAACAAGTCTTGGTAAAAGCAAGACTGAAACAAAAGCAGGTAATTGAAGGTTTAGCAAAATAGAGGGAATCTGCAAGGAAATTCTAGCTCAAATGTCCTGTTAATATGACACAGAAATATATTTCCATGATTTATTATTTTAATAAGGTATGTCAAGAATGAAAAAAAAAAATCAATAAATTTCAGCTTATGTGGTCCAAAACCTGCAATTGTTTAGGCACCCACTTTTCAGTGGATAACCACAGTTAAGGAAGAGCTATCTGGCCATCATGTGCCCAGTCATCATATTTGGGCACCTTAATTTTCCTAGTTCAAGTGACAGTTCTGTCTAAGTAAACACAGCTTGAAAAAACAGTTCATAGAAAAACCCAAGATGGTCAAAGAAGTATACCCATATAAGATGACAGTTACTTTGTTGAGAAAGGAGGAAGAAAAGATGGCAAATGAGTGTAGCGAAGGAGAATGAAGAGCTCCGCGTGTATCACAAGTCGAAATATCCACTTAGAATCAGGCTTCCAGGTTAGGTACCTAATTGCCATTCACGCATTTGAATAGCTCACAATTTATCTCCGTGGGCAATTGGAACAAAGTTTTGGGTATTATGGACGTGTGCATCGCTCATGGGGTGCTCATTCTGGCTCATTTGAAATTGTGGTTACAGCTCAGGCCCCAAATGTAGAGATTGATTCACCCCAGCTGTGCTGAAGCTCACAGCTTACTCTCAGCCAAATGCATTCACAGCAAATCAGAGGTGTACTCCAGCTGGGTAGATGAAATAGGGTTGGAAGATACATTGGTGACAGCCGTTGTCATGCCTGTGTCTCAGTGAGACTCAGCAGTCATACTCAAGCATGCTGTTTTCAGGTACTGAAGATATTTAAATGTACCAGGCAAGAATAAACCCCGTATCAGAAAAATTACTTTTAGAGGATCTTGTACTTTGTTACCAAAATGCTAATAATTACAGTGAGACAAATAAGGCAATTTTTCAGATTATGTGATCTGGCTTACCATTGAAGTCTATGAAAAGAACTTAATAAATAGACTTAAACTAAATTTAATAAATCAAAACTCACCATCTTAGTAGATGGTGCAGCCGTTGAGTAGTGGGATGTTGTACCTGAGCTTCTAAAACACTTGACTGCTTTGAGAAAAAAGGAAAATAAGTTTGAAGTGGGTGCCAAACCCCAAACTTTCCATTTTCCAAAAAGTTTAGGAGGAATTGTGGCACTGTTCACACTTCTCAGGAAATTATGTAATATGGCATCCTCTATGTGAATCCTGTTGTGTTAGTAGGTGACTAGACAACAAAGTTTAAGTGCAAATTAACACTGAAGCTATGGCAGAAAGAAGCAGCACTTGAAGTTGGGGAGAAAATTCATATATATGTGTGTATAAATACATCTGCACTAAAAAAAGTATATATTGACAGCATTCTAATAATTTGATTAGAGGTTTAGGGCTGTTTCATTAGGATTGAGAGATCCCCCTCATTATCCCACAATTTATCTCTAAATATATGTATTTAAGACATAGTTATTTTTCCCCAAGGACATTCTGCCTTTGGTAGAGTTCCAGAGCTGATGCAAATTTGTCTAAGGGTCAGCAGGTTTTGCACTCTTTCTGTGATGTTAGCCATAGAAATACTTTTAATGTATTTTATACATATATAAACTCTACCATTTCCCCCCCAAGCAAATAGTAATTAGGAGCAATGAAAAAAAAAAAATCTTATTCTTTCTGACTTGCCATAAGACCTTATTTCATATTTACTGAACAGCAGCCTCACAGTGTCCTCCTTGGAAGACTCAAGTGCCATAAGGCAACTGGTTGTATTTAGTAATCTTCTGCATCAGTAGTTTTGCCTTTTGGGCTCCACAATTGATTTTCCTCATCTTGGCATATCTTTACAACTATGCCCCTTGACCTATTGCACTGCACTGGCCAGCAGTGGTATAAGTGGCAGGAGAAATGTAAGTCAGACTGGTGATTTCTGGGACATCAGAAGTGACAGCTTCATGAGTACAGAGAGTTGAGACAGTTCTTCTGAAATATATTACAGCTGGGAATCAGTCACCACAGAGGCTATTCAAACTTAGGAAACTTTCTTCTTTATGAAGAAATCCCCTGCAAGACAGGGAATGTGTCTACCCTCTAAGTACCCAACTGGAAGTTGTTTCAAACATATTTTAGACTTCTGCTAAGAATTTCATAATCTGTGTGAGAACCATTTATCTAAAAAAATCTTAGATTTTTTTTTTTTTTTATTAGAAACATGGTGGGATGAAAAAAGTCTCCATAAAATGTATTCTTGTTTTATTTAAAATTCTCTTTTAAAACTGCATTAGCCACAATATTCTTGTACACTACAGTCTAGTATGGCTAGACTTTTGGCTATGAATAGCACATTCTGCTGCTGAGACTTCTAATATACATAAACATAACCATTACTGTGGTGAGATTTCCATCTTTTCTTCCTTTTTTCCAATTATCTGCCTCTTACTTCTTTGTACAATAGTCACTGCTGAGAAGTCCCAATCACTCACTGCAGATTTTAGTTGCTGTTATAACTAATAGCAATAATACCTAGCTGATACGTGACATTTTTTCTCAGCAGAACCTAAAGGTTGTACAAGAAGTCTGGGAGAGCAGTCTGGGAGTGGATCCTTGCCTGATTTCTTCAAACCTAGTGAACTGCAAGGTAATTCTTCCTCTTGAACTTCATTGTTTAAAGGGGGAAATGTGAATTCAGAGCATTTGTAAGCAGATCAACTTCATTATCACCATTTCACTAATGAAGCAATGCAATTGTAGAGAAAGTGACTTATCCACATTCACCCAGAAAAAGACTCGGTAGTTTTTGGTCCTTGGAGAGTTAAACCATACCTAAGCCATTGGATTATATCACCTGAGTTATGGTGGTGTGACCATGGTGAATATTTTTCTTTTGATTGTGCGGAAGTGGACAGAAAGTTACGTTTAGATGAGCAGTTTCCTCAATCCCAGACGTCAAGAATTAGCAGTTACTGTTCCCAATAGGTTGTGGTCTGGTCTGCCTTTTTTTCACCTGTGGAAGTTTGTTGAGTTTCTTGGATGGAGAAGTGATCTTAGCATACATCCAATGTTAATGGTTTCTTGGCCTTTCTGAAGGACATTAGGACATTAGTTTAACAGTGGAAATTATGAAATTAATACAGTGCACATTTAATAAGAATTTTACAGTCTGTCGTGGTTTAACCCCAGCCAACAACCAAGAATCACACAGCTGCTTGCTTGCTCCTCCCCCCTCCCAGTGGGATGGGGAGGAGAATTGAAAAACAGAAGTCATGGGTTGAGGTAAGAACAGTTTAATAACTAACAAAAAATAAAATCTAATATAATAATAACAGTAATAACAAAATATAATAATTGTAATGGAAGATAACAACAAAAAAAAAGAGAGAGAAATAAAATCTGAGAAACGACAAGTGACGCACAATGCGATTGCTCACCGCCTGCCAGCTCACTGATGTCCAGCCAGTCCCTGAGCAGTGGTCCACCCCTCCCGCCCAACTCCCCCCAGTTTACTGAGCATGATGTCTCTATGGTATGGAATATCCCTTTGGCTAGCTGTCCTGGCGCTGCCTCCTCCCAGCTTCTTGTACACCTGCTTGCTGGCAGAGCATGGCAAACTGAAAAGTCCTTAACTTAGGATAAGCACTACTTAGCAACAACTAAAACATCAGTGTGTTATCAAACATCATTCTCACACTACGTCCAAAACACAGCACCGTACCAGCTATTAAGAAGAAGATTAACTCTATCCCAGCCAAAACCAGGACACAGTCATAGGGAATGATGATTTCTGTGAGGACCAGTTGGGTTTGGGCCACGACAAGGAGCGGTCAGGGGAAGACGGGCAGTGCAGCAGGCAGGGGAACGTTGCCCAGGCTGCTTGGGCACGCAGGCACTGGCTCCTGCCAAGGCCCTGGGATGGCCAGGAGTCATGAAGTGGCAGCTGTGGCATCGCCTCCTCTCCCATCATACAGATGCGCACACTCACTGCTTGTCAACTTCCCCTAGCCTGTGCTAACCTGCTTCACCTCTGACTTTACAGCCTTCTTGCCTTCAATTCCTTCTGGTGTTGTATAGGCAAGGTTTCTTTGTGTCCTTAGTTCTCTCCGTGTATGCGGAGGAGAACAGTGTGTCCATTCTAACTGTGCAAAGTGCTGGCACTCTTTGCGTAACGTCTCAAGTAGCAGAGCTGAAATCTCAGGCAAGTTCTTCTCTGTTTACTACACAGAAACTAGTAATAGTAGAAACAAGATATATTTTTGATCTGGGACTGGGGACGTGATGCATTACGATTCAGTTTCTGCTGTGCTGGTTTCTGTTCAAGATCCTTCACTGCAGTGACCTTGAAGCAAGTTTTCTTTAGTGATGCACACCATCCAGCCACAGTTATGATGTGAAGAGAAATGGATGATCATTTGCCATTTGCACTGACCATACCTTCAGATATCATCGGTCTTTTTATCTTTTAAGCATGTATTCCCAGCTATTAAATACTAGATATAATACAACAAAGTAATAGCTAATAATCTGTATAGCTTTCTTGCAATACAGCGGTATAATAGCTCGTCTGACATTTTTTAGAGCCAATATTTACCTTTATCACTGGTAAGTGCCTCCTGAGACTCATTATTCATGTAATTCCCATTAAGAGGCAGTAGTAAAACAGCCTGTTGTCTTACAACTCTTGTTGTTAAGTACACTATGTTTAGTAATAAATACGTCAGCTTGTGCTACACCAGAGAATTATTATTATTTCTTATCTCTAGACATTTATAAATAAATGAATCATGTTTATTTATAGACTTCTTTCTATTTACTTCTTGCAGTAGCCAGATAAAGCTGCTTTTCTTTAGGTATATGGTCATATTTCTTGAAGCTTGCTTATTCCCTTAGAACTTAAGGCTGTAACAAAAATAGTACTCTTGCTTTTTATATCTTTTACTTTGCAATTAACCGAGGATGATATTTAGGAAAAAAATTGCATTGAAAGATAAATGATGTCAGTTCTAGAGTAATGTGATAGAAATTCTTCACAAAATTGAGTTACTTGAACTTCTGTTATTTCTACTGCTATTACTAAGGCCTGATACAGGAAGATAATAATTAATTTGTGTTTCTAATTTGTCTGATCAATGGCTCCATGCAGATCTATGACAACCCTCAATATAAATTTCAACCTCTGTTATATAATTAAGAAAATCTTTTGCAGCAGTGTGACTATAACCATGAATTCTTTTTTTCTTTTAAAGACTTGAAACCCATGTTTGTGTGGCTTACCACTTAAGTTTTTACAGCACTGTTCATGTGTCTGCAAGAGTAAGATTTTTAGCCTTATGCTCTGGCAAAATCCAGACTCAGAAAATTTTGTTAGCAGAACTTGCTGCAAAAATCTAATGATCTTTTTCTTGCTTTCTGTTATAATTATTTTTTAGCATCACCAGAATGCTTTTAAAAGTTATTCTATGCATGGCTAGAAATATGGGGTGAGGTTTTCAAAAGCATCAAGCACTCATTTAATTCTGCTCGTATCCACTTGAAAGGGTTTTTGTTGTTTTATTAGCTCATTTGCTAGGAGAAGGCCAATGCTGTCTGGGGGTGGGGGGTGGATGATGGATGGTTAATCATCAGGACTAAAGCTATGATAAACATCTGAAAGTGAACTTTCTGGTTTACCTGTTTTCCGTATTATCCGTAATGATCTTTCTCTTGTGTCTCAGCGTTCTTAAAATTAATTTTCTCAATTTTTATACTTTTTGGGAGTTGCAAACAAAAAGTCTTTCCATTAAAAAACTGTTAAATGGAGGTGGATGTTTTCAGCCCTGCCCTGCCACCTTTGTTGGAAGAGAAGGCCTAGTTTATAGTCATTACAAATGAACATAACCATTGAGATTGACTAACTCAATGACCGGAACACAACTCCTATGCATTCTCAGAAAGCTGCTAGGGAAATCATGGCTGGGATCCTCTGGCAGTATCACATGGAACTGCAAAGAGATTCACCTCCTTTGGGAATCTGGCTGTCTTTTGGGGGAGGAGATTACATATGGATGTAAGAGAAGTGCAGCCAGCTGAACATTTTATAAGTACATATATTACTCTCATAATACTGCGTCCTTTTAAACTGTTGAAACGGGATGCATTGCTCTAGTTACTTCATTTATGCTTTCTTTGCCTTCCCACAGACAAGGCAGGAGAGAGGATAGTCACAAAGAAGCTGGCAAAGGCCCTAAGGACCCAAGGCCCCATTTTGCTCAGTCTAAATTAGCCCAGTTCCTTACAAATCAAGGGCTGGTGAGGCAAGCTAGGGAGGAGATGATAGAAATGTGCAGGAATCAGCAGGCTGATTGACAGGAGGTATTGTCTTCTGAATAGCTGTATGTAGCAGTTTTCTTTAAAGTTTGATTTAGCTGTCTCACATAAATGAAGAAACAAAATCCTATCAAGCCCACAAGGTTTTACATTAATCTGCATATTATTTTGTCGTGTCCATGAGGCTTAGCTGAGCATTATGTGTAGTTACAAAAATTTTCACATTGCCATACTAAACCTAATGTTTGACCTAAGACTCCCACGCTGTTATTTCCTGAGATATGCACCATTAGCTTTGAGAACTGCACCCCTCACCTCTTCATGCCTGTCATAGCCCCTCCGGCAGGAAAAAGACGAAAACTGAAGTTGAATTTCATGGTTTTTTGTAGAAAAACAAAATCAAAGCAAAAACCCTGTCTAAAACACCTCCTGAAGCTATTGAAATTAAGAACTTCATCCAAGAAGTAGATGACCTCTTAATTTACATCATTATGTTTAATTAAAAAATGTTATTTTTCTTTCTTAAATTTATGTCCCTACAGGAGGTCCTAACAATTGGCAGGGATTTTTGCTGTGGCCTCTGTCAGCTTTTTCTCTTATTCAAAAGGTGCATTCATTTAAAAGATTCTTGGCTAAAAACCACTTTTCTGTTTTTGTAAGGTATTTCATAAAAAAGTAATTTAAGAGAAAGATCTTTCTATCGTAGCTTCACTAGGTTTTATTTTTTGTTTTAGATGATGAGAAAAGATACAGAAAAGATTCTTCTGTTTAATTTTTTCCTGAATTTTTCATATCCTTGCAGTAAATTTGTTGCATTGATAAATATCGCTACAATGCAGAGCAATCCTAGAAGCTTACAAACCACTTATTTAGAAGTGTGGTTCTGCTGCTACGGGCAGTAATGGAATACAATCTCTAAGTATGTGGGGTTTTTTAAAGAAATTTGCATTAATCTCATAGCAGCTAAATTATTTTTTTCCTATGAGGTGCTTTAGTCACCTAGTATTAAGCAGATGATGCATACATGTAAAACTATCATGTAGCAAAGATAGGGCATTATGTGCAGCCATTAGCAAACCACTTCTAAACCAATTTAGCATCTTAGGCCTGGTTCAGATCCTTAGCCTTGTACAGCTTGAGGTTAATTAAATACCTCATATATGAGGACGCTCGGAAAGAAATTCAGCGTATCTGTTTGCATTCAAATGTGCTTGACTGGAGTAAGAGTTCAGCAAATACAGCTTTCCTCCCTTGACAGCACATTCAGAAAAGCAGTCCCCTTCGTTGGTCGATCTGTCTGCAGGTTTTTGAGGGAAAATGTCTCTAGTCTTTGGGTGAAATGCATGTTACAGCTGTGCTGCAAGTGCAAAATCTACTCAGAGCATCTTCAAATGCCCTGAAGCAGTTTAATCAAATAAGTTTATCAGCAGCTGTGATTCATCCTGCCTGTTTGGATGGGCCTACAGCCAGAGTGAATGAGCCTATAGAAACTTGTCGTTTCAAGGCTTTTACCTCTCTTGTTGTATTTGACGTAGTTTGTAATCAGATGTAACATGACAGCAACAGCTTGACAAGCTGATAATACACTTTACTTGCAAAATTCATGTGCTAAGACTACAAACACATTTTTATTTAAGCTATGTCATGTTTATGCATAGCAGGAGGATTTTTTTTTTTTCTTTTGTGGATCTGCTATGGAAAGTCTGAGGAGATCTTGAGTTTTTGTCTTTTAAAGTATGACTGACTTTTTGACAGCCTCTAAGGAAAAGTTTGACTTTCCCCAGTCACACTAATTTATTTGGACATTCATTCAGATACAAAGCACAGGCTGAAATAGGTTCTCTTATTATTTGCTCCCTGAAGCATGTGTTCCCCTTTTTCTAGCCATTAGGGTGTTTCATAACACCCTTTTATTATTTACCATATTGGTGAAAAATAGAAGGAGATAGAGAGAAAAGGAGATCAGTTTTTTCAGGTCTCACATAGTCAGTCCAAGAGAAAGAATATCATTAAGAAAGTCATTGGTGTTGTAGAAAATGTTCTTGGTCATTAAGAAAGTCCTGCAGTAGCTTCTAGGGACTGTCCAAGAAAAACTGGAGGAGTTTCCCCTACTGATGTAGTATCAGAGCAAACACAGCAATGCCACATCAGGGTGTCATGCTGGACTGCCTGGTGACTGTGAATCTGTCATTTGACAAGGCTGTTCTTCCACTCTGTGAAGCTGAATAGCGCTATATATTTTTCTGAGTCAAATCCTGTTGCATCTAATCATTTTCACTCATTTAACTCAAGTAAAATTCTGCCTAAAAACGTCTGAGCAGTGACAAAGGAGATGTGAGAATCCCCATGTATGCTCTGCATCTGGCATGTGAACATAGGAGGTGGGTGTTCAAACAGTGTCACTTGCCACTTTCTTTACCATACTCCTCCAGAAAAATCCTCTGTGGGTTTCCATAGGGATTTATCTCTGTGGAGTTAGTAATAGGAAGCAAGGAACAGGGATTCAGACTGCATTATTCTCATTCAAAACAGAGGAAAGTATATAAGTTAATAGAATCTGAGTCCATATTAACACAATCTTTCCTTCCATTTTGAAGAATCCTTCTGTAGGACTCATGCTTAAGAACACTATGAATATTGTTATATACATATGTACACTTATATCTGCCTTTCCTGCTTTAGATCCTCTAAAACTGTGTGTCTGCAATTGACTGTCTCCCCCTACATAAGAGCATGAGCCTTGCTTTCCAGGAACTTTTCCAAGAAAATTTGAGGGCTGAATGCACTGGAATGACTTATCCTCTCTCTCTGTTTTTCTATGTGGGAAAGAATGCAGACTTGAGAATTAAAATTTTCAAGGTATACATATGCTTGTTTGAATGCTATCCCCACAATTCATTAAATGAGTGAAATAATATTTTATACAGCCTGAGGTTCTCTTCTAACAGTCTTCCTCAGATCTGTGCATTCATTTAAACAGTGAAATCTGCAACATATGTACCCACATTTTTACTCTCACTCTGTTTTATCTGCCATGTTATCTGGGAGACTGCATTTTATTCTCTTCCTACCCTATATCATTCATTGTTGTGGTACTAAACCTTAACAATTGTTCATCTGATTCAATTAATTGCTTTACTGGATATACATTGTACAGACTGAACTATCTTTTTTTGAATGTCAAATCGGATTTTGGAAACATTCCTGTTGTTATATTTGTCCCTGAAACACACTGGACAGAAAATTACATCTATTAAAACTGCATTCATTACCAAATCCAAAGAAACGAAGTTTCTGAATGAATAGCAGTTTATCAAGCAATGTGTCATAAAAGGCAGTAACTAAAGAAAACCAAAGTAAAACATTCACTTTCATTATTGAACATTTTTAGCTTTATTATTATAATAGAATTACAGTCTGACATAAAATAAAGAGCTTTTGCTAAACTCTGTAAAGCAATACATGCTTCTGCCATAAACAACCTCTATTAGATTTAGGTTTTATTGCCACATCACTGCACTGAGGTGCAATAAACATTCAATGTCATCTTTTTAAAATTATCCCAGGAGTAAACAGAAACTGTCCTCTATAAGAGTGTATCATTATTTTCAAGGAAGACTTACTATTATTACATGGTTTAGCAAAGCATTGTAAAAAAGCTACATAGAGAATACCTTGTCTTTGATAAACTGTGCAATCAAGTTTATACAGTATAATACTATTGGCATAGACTAACTAAGAGGTGATATAATGCAATCATTGCATAGCAAAAAGCAGACTAGTTAAGTAATATTCACATCTAATGTGCAAAATGCAGACCAAAAGGTAGCTATGAATTGCTAGAAAGATAAAATGCCCTAAATGAACACACTAGTTTAACGCCAAAAATAACAAGATAAACAAGTACACAGAAGTTAAAGAGCCATAGTTTATTTTTTTCTATACATATATCTACACATGATACCAGAAGATGAAACATCCCCTTTTAATAAGCTCCAATCAGATAACTTATCAAGTTTAGACAGGACCAAATGTTAGACAATGAAGCATTATTTTAAAAAATCTTCTCTAAATAAAACATTAACTATTTCCTTTTGTAGATAGAGAATGTCAACTTTTTGATTTATTGAGAAAGAGTTTAGAAAACATTGCCTATGAAATTTGCGTCTCAGTAGCTGTTTCCCTGGAGGCTCATGTAGCGCTGTTTTAAAATTCATTCAATACCATATTACGTTTTTTTAATTGATGCTTGCAAATATCCACCATCCTTCCCATCTCTTTGAAAAATCTTTATCTGAAATTTTATTTCTAAGAATCAACAGTAATGATACTGACTAGAATTTTTTTAAAGGGAGCACAATACCTGCAAAATGGACATCTTGTTTTTAAAGCCCTTACATATTGTTCCTACAAATATATTGCTACAGTAAAAATGAAATGTAGTAAGTTTACTCAATAAAATCTATTTTCCTGTACATTCTTTTATGTATGACTTTTTTGTATTTAATGCTACATATATTACATCACTTATTGTAACAGTTATGTATCAGCAAATATAGCAGTAATATACAGATGAACTTCTGTCTTAACAAATATTTCACCATTTTTACCTACCAAATATAATCCCATACTTTAGTATTTATGCATGACCTGAGCAGACCAGTCATTAATCTAATAGTATACATTGGATGACATTGTCAAATTGCAAGCTACTGTACACTTAACCACTTTACAAATGGAATTAATTCCAAGCACTTTCTGCATATTTAATTTTTTAGGCTTTCCAGTACCACTGATTTATTTTTTTTTTAATTCAGGCTCTAAATATGTTTTATTGAGCATTTAACAACATATTAAGAGCTAAGAGGTGAATCCTACACAATGTTTTAAGAACACAACTTTAAAAAAGTAAAAAAATGTACAATCTCATGCTGCATATTTACATATATTATTTAAATACTATATTTTGTCTTTCTGCTATCCATAAATCTCAGTCTAAAGCTTCTTTTTAATGTATTGTTTTATAAAAGAATACATTCAACATATCTAGAGCTTGCAAAAATTGTTGGTTGGTTTGTTTGTTTTTAACTCTCTAAAACATAGTGATGAGTAAAAGCTATCTGTAAAAGCATCCAGGAATTGTTTGGATTACAGAGGTGATAGAGGGAACTTGGGATCTGCACTTGATTGTGCAACTGGTTTTAAATCTAGTCTAGTGACAACTTAATGCTTAGAACAAGACTGCAGTAAGACAGCAGATTAAAGCATTTGTTACCATTAGATCTTAGGTGCTATACAGTGACAAACTGTACCTAGAGTGAGTAGATTTCCTTCTTCTTTAAAACCATTTAATATTATAAGTCAGGTGGTTTGGAATATAGAAGAGAAAAGGGATTAGGAAAATAACATATCTTATGGGATTCAGCAAATGGAAAGCTTTACATCCTTGAAAAGATTATAAACTGTGGTTGAATAAATGGTATGGTATAGTATGTGCATCAGGAACATCATAAAGAATATTTTCCCACTCCCCACAATCCTTTGAATAAAAATATCTTTTTCACCTATGTATACAATACCTTTTGGGGACATTCAGTACTAAGCTATCTACAAATGGTTTCCTTTTTTTTTTTTTTTTTCATTACTCTACAACTCTTTCTTTCCCATTTTCAGAATCACTTTTCCAAGTACATAGCTTACATTGTTCTCTCCCTCACACACAGGTTTTTTTTAAATATACAGATATATTTTACCTTTTGTTAAATAAAGAAACCTTTATTTTCTTTAAGACAGAGGCAATGAAGCAAATGGGAATTACTGTATGTGAAAACGGGAAGCAATTCCCAGAGCAAAAGACAAAACAGAACTATACGAATAAATGAGGTTATTGATGTGGAGTTGGAGCTTTTAACTGGGGCTCCCGGTTTAAATAGGTAGCCCAATAGACTAAGTTAAAGATTCCAAAAAGCAATGGGAAGGCTATTCTTGATAGTCGATCAATTTTACTGACGCTGTTAAAAGTTTTCTTGGGTTCTGCAGGTTTTGTTTCTGGCTTAACTTCTTTGGGCTCAATCGTTGCACTTTTAGCAATGGTTGCCAGCCCAGGGTCCCTTGCAATATTAGGGGTGTAGCTCGTAGCTGCAGCTGTGTATGTGTTATTTTTCTTAATGAGAGGATCCTTCACTTTCTTTGGCTGAAGAAAGAAGAAAGTTTTATTCTTACTACCTTCTTAACAGATAAGATTATGAAAAAGCACCGTAAAATTTTGCAATTAATTAAATTTATACCACAAATTGTAACAAGCTGTAAGAAAGAAGTTAGTGTCTGGATACGTGACTCATGCAAAATATTTAGGTGAAGACAAAGACAAAATCATCCATCTGTATTACTTGTATTAATTAAACCAAATTAGACGATGGATAAACTATAATGAGGACTTATACTGATAGCTAGGCTTACTGATTGACAAAATTACCTTCAATGGTAATCAACAGTGACAAACCACTCATAATTCAATATTGCCTTAATCAACTGTGCTTCTTGACCAAGACAAAAATTTTAAAAGACACTGAATTTCTTAACGTAGCTTTCCAATATTAAGACAAATAATGTTACATGATGCATTCTAACACAGTTTATACATAAAAATATCATGTGACCATGCACTAAAAGAGTGGATTATTTAATACAATGCAAAGCTGCCAGTATTCTGTTCACTAACGATTTACACCAAAAGCATATGCATTATGGAATAGAAACTTAATGTTCTTTTTTGAATGTTACAATTGGATCATAATGGCTGAAATGTCATTCCATTTACAAGGACTTAAATAGCTGTATGATTTTTTCATCCACCTACCTATATTGCTAAAGCAAGAATGTATTGAAAATCTTTTAGTGGAGAAGAACTTATTGATCAGAAAGAATATCTAGATTTTTCCCCTGGGTCCTTATGTTTTCTAGAATTCTACTTCTGGGATCTACCTGTAGGAAAAAATTTAAATTTTGACATCTGGGGATACCAGTTGGAATTCAACTGTCCCTGTTGCAGACAGTCCAAACCTTTCCTCCAGCCACTGCACAAGGATAAACATAGAAGAGAGATGTAGTGGGTCATTAAGGAGGTGTAAAGAAAAGCATCACTTTGCTCCAAGTTCCTCTGATTACGAGATAACAAAAAAATCCCAAGAACTTAGAAAATCTTTAGGCACTGTTTCCCACAAAAAAGAATAGGCAAATGTTATCCCTTTTATCCTCTTAGAAGGAAAAGAAAAAAGATATGCTAAAGAGAAAATATCAGCAGAATGTGATCTATTATGTCATTTCATAAGATGGCAAATATAATTCTCTGTTTTCGAGAAGCAGCTGTCCCACAGAGGCAGTATTTTTTGAAGTAGTCACAGTACTTTTTATAACAGATCAACTCTAGATTAATAGCTATATAGACCACCCAGTCGGGGGGCTTTGGTAAGAAGCTCTTGTTCAAGAGGTGAATGTTTCAGGGAGCAGATAGGCTGCTGCAGGACACCTGAGAATGTGAAGGGAAGCTGCAAAAGCATCAGGGCAAGTGGGGAGAGGCTTGTCGAAGCACGCCTTGGAGCCCCACGCAGGAAGGCAATGAAGGCTGAAATGTTAAATTTCTGCTACTTAGTAAGAAAAAGGATTCGGATAATGACTCTGATGTAGATGCTCTTTATTTCATGACAATAATATTCAGTTTAGCTTGAGGCTAAGAAAAAGCTTCAAATTGTCTTAGACTATTTCTGCTGAAGAGGAGGAACAAACAGGTTGAAAAAAATACTCAGAAAAGAAAAAAGGCAACATCAGAAAGATTTTTTTAGTTGTCTGTCCGTTCTTTTCCTCCTGAGCAGGAAGGCTGCTAACACGCTTGCTGAGTATGAAGCCAGTCTGGTCTCCTTCTCAGCCAGATACTCTAGTGAGCAGCAATAAATCCAGCAGGCAAAGAACCGCTTCACAGAAGTCTCAGAGGAGAACCTTTCTATAGATTTAAATGTCATGAGGAACCTGATCCACAGAAAGCTCTGACACCAGTCAGGGTCTTAATATTTCATGTCAAATTCAACTTTATGAAAAAGTAATATGACAGCTAATTAGAGCTCTAGATTTTATTAAGCTGTGATGCTCTGTTTGCCATTAGTTTGCCTTGCTTGTCTTTCGTTACATCTGCAGATAACGCATTCTGCCAGGTACCAGCATGTCTTTGCTGATTTATATCAAAAGACACATAAAGGTCCTTACCTGCTGAGGAATGCAAAGCCATAAATCTTCCAATGTTTTAAACAGTGTTTGAATATTGTGTTTATATGGGTGTGTTTTTTTCTGAAAATGTAATTTTCTTTGAAACAAATGAAATGGCTGATTATAGTAACTATGTTACAAGGTAGGTTATATTAACAAGGCAATATTTAACATTTAAGGATTTTGTTCTATTAATACAGCCCATTTTTTACAATAGATATCATGAAGATAGGAGCACAACAAAGAATCAGACAAATTATTTTCAATGAAAGTATCATCAGTGACTGAAAACTCAATATTCAACAGCAGTCATGCAGCTCATTTGTTTTGTTACTTCACTCACTTGTTCTACAATACTTTTGTATTAGTTGTGTAAATGTCCTAATTTTGTTTTCTCACTGACTTATGCAACTAAAATAGCAAAAAAAAAAAAAATTCTATATAAGCATACACTCCTGAATTAAACACATATATTCGTGTACCAATGAGTAACATCTGCTCCTCTAATATTTATTCTGCTGAATCTCTAATCTGTGAATGTTCATAATAACCAATTAGCCAAGTTTAAAAGTCTCTTTCAAGATCTCTCTCAAAAAAACCCCCAACCAACCAAATGTGCTTCCTCACAGAAGCAGCTGACATGATAACTCATAGGAAATGGGAAACTTTCTCTTTCTTCCCCTAAATCTCCTCCACAATTTCTTGATGCACGTGTGATTTACAGACCAGGTGTGATCCCAGACCAAGGGGAGTCAGAGTGATGTCCCTCTATTGCATTCAGGGAGGCACGGATCAGGATTGCACACTCCTAACACAACTGTCAATCCTTCCCCCAAAACAAATCAATTTCTTCCATTGACTAAGAAGTAAAAATAATGTTTCTATTTGTAAAAAATAGGGAAATGATAGGAGGCAAAAGAAAGGAAAGAAAAAGTCCTGTAGTGATTTATTTGGTCATGATCACAGAGCAGTCCTCCTGAAGTTGAGGAGCAATATACTTTGGAAACTGTCAAATACAGTAGCCACAAGATTTTTTTCCTACATTTATACTGAGGCATCCACATTTTCTCTTGCTTAAACACTAGAAAATTAATTGCCTCCCCTTGAAAAAAAAATACACATCTTCTTTCTGCTCAGTTGCACAAGTCAAAATTTCAGTAAAGTTTTTAATTACTAATAGCATTAAATATCATCCAGCATGTCAGAAGTAGTATTTAGGTACTCAATGTCTAAGTAATTACTGTTTATGCGTAGAAATGCTGTGTGCGAGCACATGAGGAAACTCTTTTGGAATAATTACTTACTATTCTAAATAATAAGAATTTCTAACAGGCTAAAAGAAACCCATATAGTGACCAAGGTCGACACAGTATGACCTCTTGGGATGGATATTAAGTGATGTTACCTTTTCAGGAACGACGCTTTTGCCATCCCATGCATAGCCTCTCTTTGTGAAGTAATTCACTGTTGCAAATTCGATGAGTGCAGAAAACACAAAGGCATAGCACACTGCTATAAACCAATCCATAGCAGTGGCATAGGCCACCTTGGGGAGCGAATTCCTTGCGCTGATGCTCAGAGTAGTCATTGTCAGGACAGTTGTCACTCCTGCAAAGCAAACAATTTTAGTGTCTTGAGAGCAGAGGCTGTATTTTGTACTTCATTTCTCAACTGTTACAATAGATGGGAAAGCCTTGTCTTCACCCTTAATTCCTATAAGCTTCCCCACTTCAGTTGCTAATTGAGGATATCCGATTTCAAGTTCTGTGGAAATTGCAGGATCTTCAAAACACCTTTTATACCTTTATTCTGTGACGTTGTAGTCGAATAAAGTTGGAATGGTAATAATATTTTGAGTTGTGGATACTACTTTATGCTTCCTGGTATTTGGAGAATCATTGTTGCGGTTCCTTATTCATGCCCTACAAATTGTCCTACAGATGTAAAAAATTAACATTTTTAGTTCTTTCTTGGAACAGTTCTAAGATATTTAGCTGGAAAACTAAAAAACTTGTTTTCATTCAGCTGATTTGGTATCAATATTTGCTCCTTCAAATGTATACTCAAATGTACTAAGCTTTATGTGATATTACATTTATTTGAATTGATAGTTTTACAGATTTCTGTCCCTTTATTCACTAATGCCCTGAAAATAGCAAAGAATTTATGCAAGAACAATTATAATGTAATTTGCATTTCTGATATCAGAGCTTCTCACTGCTGATCAACCTTGTCCCTTAACTGGTCATAGAGAGAAAGCAGGACTGTATTGAACTCACTCTGCTTGCAGCTGCTTGAAAAAAAAAAAAAAAATCTACAAGTGCAGGCTTAGACATTTACATCAAATCACATGTCCACAAGTTACCTTGACAACTGCAATGTCACGTATTGAATGTGTCTTGCGAGTTCATCTTCGCTGCACTGAGTGTTAGTGAAAATGTGCAGTGGTCTAAAATAGGCCAAGTAACGAACAATGTATTTACGCGCTGGTGTAAAGAGCTTGAATTATTAGTGCATAATGAGGAAGGAATTTCTCTTCCCTAAGACAACCTAATCTTGTCTTTGACTCATTACTAGTGAGCTTATCTTTCTCTTACGCAGTAGCAAAACAGAATTTATAGTTTTTATTATCTGTGGCACTAAGTGGACTAAAAGATTTAAGTTGTGCTTTTGTATGTACCTACATCATGCAAAATTTTCTGAAACATTGTTTCACTGCCATTAAGAAATGAAAAAGCTATCTTGATACATAATGATGGAGTCAACAGAAGACTATTTACTAAAAAAGTGTCTTCTGAAAGGAAAAATTTCAGAAATGTGTGGGTTCTTGAGCCTGTGAAGATAGCAGCTTGAACATTGTGTGGTATTATATATTAGTCATTGTGAGACTAGGAAATTTTGTCCTCCATCTAGGGACAATGAAGTACAGCATTTCAAACTGATGATCTGACATTTCTTTTTAAATGGCACGTGCAAAAAGAGGTAAAATAGTTACGATTTCAATAGCTTTGACTACAGAGGCTCATAAAAGTCCCAGGTTAATTCTCAGTGAAGCTGATGATAAACATTCAGATCTAATTTCAGATGTTAATCTAAACAATATTATGTAAATCAAATTTAATTATACTGTGGTCTAAACCATTCTTCTGTAAATGCACATCTGTATATCAACAGAAAGCCTCTACTTGGTTCATGAGGTCTAAGGCTATGCAAGTTGTGATTGATTTCCAGAGGCACTGGGAAACTAAAGCACAGCTGTGAAGAGTGCCAGAAAAGGTCAATAAAAATAGCTCTTGTTCAACAAGAGTTTCAGAGTCTGCATTTCTCAACATCAGGCCTTGTGACTTTCTGGCTTTGCCATGTCCAGTGTAAATGGCTAAATTCTCTTCAGCAAAGCAGGAGGGCCCATGGCGTCCTGCCCCAGCTGTGCCCTGAGGCAAGGAAACGAGTGTAAAAGCCAACTTGGCTGTGTGTTCTTCCACCTCCTCCTGCCAAAGGTGTTCACGTGTCTCATTGGAACATCACAAAAAAGACTAGGTCACATAGTAGAAATCTCAGGTTCTATTTTCCTTAACCGAAGAGTTGTTACTTTTTTTTTAAATTATGTACTTGACTTGGATTAATATCTCCAAAGAATATGCTAGTTGTTTGTTTGTAATTTTAAGATAAGCATTTGCAAGCTGTGGTTAAAACACTAGGGACCAACTGTATAAACTTAGAGTCCTTTAGATTGCCTTCTTACTACATTCGTTGAGTGCATCCATTCACCACTGTAAGCACAATAAATTGTCACTGATTTGAACGGGAGACCTTTAGCAGCAGCCTTAGAAAGGGACTGATGAAAGAGATTTTTAAGATAAGAATTTTCAAAGGGCCTAAGGATGTCAAATGACCAACACCCATTGATTAAAGCCTTTTTGACAATCCCCACCATGAATGCCACTGCCATGGTCAGAAATGTTTTATTCATATACTTATTGTTTTGGAAAAGTTGAACCGTAATAGATTGCTTAAGAAATGTTCAGGTCTCTTTTTACAGTCAGATTAGAAGCTCTGGACCTTAAATCAGTTTCTGCTACATCTTTGCAATGAAATGTGTTAACTATTGTGTACTGCACTATGTCCAGGCTCGTGTTGTTCTCCAATATCGTGTTAACGCATAACTAGTTTTACCATAAAATTTCTTAAACCTGTTTGGCTTATGATTGCCAAGTGGTTTGTAGGTCTTGCTTACCAAATACAGTTCTTGCTGGAACAGATTCTCTATTAAGCCAGAAGGACACCTGTGACAGTATCACTGTCATGATGCATGGCAGGTAAGTCTGGATGACAAAGTAACCAATCTTTCTCTTCAAATGAAAATGTGTAGTCATAACAACATATTCCCCTAAAAACAAGAACAACAGGAACATTAAAGCTTTTATAAATATACAAATTAGAGGGCTTTATAGAAAGTATTTTTTCATTATATTCACCCCTATTATAAAAAAGAGTCCTCAGATCAAATTGGGTCAGCTTTGAAGAAAACATTTAATAAAGCAGGTTCTGAAGTTCCACTAATAATACAAAACTAGACAGTTCTGGGAAATGCTAATTAAATTTATATCTTTTCATTTCTGCTGAGTAGTGAATGAATGTCTATGTTTACTGGTGGCTGTTTAGGCCTCTTGTGAAAGGTCTTGTTCCATTAGAAGATGGAAAACCATCATAATATACACATGTAAACATCATACACAGACTAAATCAAGACAGGCACTCAGAAGTGTTTCAGTTGGGCCAGGCTCAAGATGTAATTGTTGATGTGATTGTGTCTGCATTACCACTGTCTGTGCTTTCGTACTCTGAAGATTAAGTGTTCCTGTTCTACTAACTCAGTACTTTACTAAATGATTATTCTGTCCTGAAATAAATGGACAATGCAAGAATAACACAGAACACTTACATTAGCACTAACTTTTTCGGTGCTATAAAAACATGTGAGCTGGGTATTCTAATTGCAATTGAAAGGAATCTTACGTATTTATATAACTCTATAAACCCTTCCTTCCAGAGCACAGCAAATAATGCCTTGTTTTCAGATCATTATTTACATCGTTGAAAATGGATTTTGAAAAACAGTAGATTCTCAAAAGATTGGAAAAACTATTGTTGTGACTTTTTTTGGATTAGATTGATTCTTCTTGTTATGCAATAAACTTTATCTTAGGAAAGAAACAAGTGGACATGTTTCTGTCCACTGAATGGAAACCTCTGTCTAGATTAGAGATGACATGAAATTACTGTTGTTCTATTTTAAAATGTAGGCAGCTAGAAAGAGAAAGTTGCTCTTGTACAGGAAAAGCTTAAATTGGATTGAAAAACTATGTCTAGACATTGACTGCTTATGCACCGAGCACGTCAAATGCCCTTTTCTTTAATTCAGAGCCTAGAAGAACATTCATTTGAACAATCTTCCTCAATGTATAACCCTGAGGAAAGCTTATAAATAAGATGTGACAATACTCCTGGTATGTTTCAATATAAAAGACAGCAGCAAAGGGGGAAAAGAGAATCAATTCTAAATTGAGAGGTGAAGTAAAGGATACACAAGGAAAATTTTTTTTGAAAATAGGACTGGCAGAAGTATTAGAGTGGGCATTATTACTTGAATTTTGCCCACCTTTCTTTAACTTTCACAACCTTCTTTTCCTCTGTACCAGGGATTATGATCTTATGAAGGGTGCCAGCCTTGGCTAGAAAAGCCAATAATTTAATTTTATCTACTAAAATATGATGTGGGAAGCTATTTTAATGCAATCAGATACAGAATACTTACAACGGTATGTCAGAATTAATTCAGTGATTGTAGATGGCAAGCTAAGAATACAGAGTGAACACACCACTGTACTCTGAAGCTTTATTTAGCTGCTTAAATTATCAAAGTATTTTTAACCTCTGGAAAATGAGAACAAGATTCAAAGCATAAAGGCAATTAAAAAGACAGGGATTACTCTCATCTGTTAAGCATTGCAGCAGGTCTGAGCTAGAAGTCAGCTAAAGGTAATGCCATGAGGAGTGAATTGGGCAAAGCACAGGCCTAGAAAAATGCCTACTGTTCAGTTACAAGGCAAAACCATGTTTGTAAGTCTCCGAAGTACCAACGGACTGCAGTTATTTATTAGAAGATAGTAGATCTTTGACGAGATTTATTTAAATAACTGCAAGACATGAAAGTACTCCAGTTATTTACTGAATCTTTAGCTTCCCACATTTTATGGCTTGCTTTAACAGAAAAGCATAGCCACATTCATGACAGCTGCTGACCACTAACTTCCCAGCAATTCCTCTGTAATTCTGTTTTCAAAGGTTTATAATTCAGCCATAAAATTCCCTACAAGCTAAATTTTCACATAGCTCTTGAGCAAAGTATTTCCTGTATTTAGTGTCTGATTACTCGGCTTTCACAAATTGTGGCACAAGTTGTAGCTTATGCATCTTATATTCTTTTATTCTCTTATCCAAAGAAGTTAGAAAGAAAGGTCTTTCTTTTTAGCTTCCTTGGAATTCCTAAAGTTTTCTACAAATAACTGTGTTGAGCAGATAAATTTGTTTTTCATTTTATTTATTCCATGAATTTTAAATTAGTTTATATGTATTACACAATATGAAGCATTTAAAAGTGGTCACACAACTCCTTCATCGATATTAACTTAATGTTTCAAATGACTGTTCACATGTGAATACTTCCAGTGCTCTGGAAGAGTTTGTGCCTGTGCTCAACACTTCTGTAGCTACAGTTTTTAACCAGCCCTTAATTCTACAGTGTATTACAATAATGGAGCCAAATGCTCAGGTGGTATAAACTAACGTGTGTCCCTAGAAAAAATAGGTGATAATTCAGTAAAGTTACATCAAACCTATTACTCAGTGTTCTGTAAACTATTTGTAATAAACCCAGTGTATCAGGTGAGCACCTAAAATTAATGTGCATCACATCAGACATAAAGTTAGGCGTGGGGATTAACTTTTAGCTATAATAATACTTTTTCTATCACTGTAGGGAGGAAGTAAGGCTTTCCTTGCCATCAGTTTAAAACAAAGTATTTCTCATTTACTGCTTATGCCATGTAACCTAACAGAAAACTTAAAAACAGCATCCTCTCAGCACATTTACAGAACATCAAAAAAACCCACAAAACTATTGTGAGTATAAATCCTGATGATTCTCAGTGCAAAGCAATGTTTTCAAGGTGGCAAAATAATTCCATGTAAATAGAAACTTGCAGGAGCCCTTTAAGCATCTGTTAAGGAAGAAAATTAACTCTATCCCAGCCAAAACCAGGACAAAGGTGCTTACCAAAAAGATAATTTTAAACTCTTTCTGAGTCAATGTGAGTCAGTTGTTGGAGAGGGACAGGAATTTTACATACAAGTAAAAAAACAGATGACTGGACTCTCTGCTTAAGCAAATAGCAGCAACAATAATTATTTCATTTACCGAATACTATCTTTAAGGCTGTAGTACCTGCACATTCCATTGCCAGCATAGATGAATAACTATACTATAAACAAGTTTTAGTCTTTCAATATTCTCTTGTCACAAAAAAAATCAATATTGGTAGTTATCTTGTTCTAGATTCAGAAATAAGGATAGCAGATGGCCTACTGGCAAAGAAAGAAAGGCGAAAAAAAAAAAAGGACTTCATGGATTCACCAAATAATTGAATAGTTTTGAGAATGTTTAGAGTAACCCAGTTACACCCAAATTCTTCAAAAATACATCTCTGGAATTCCAGACAACTATAAATATCATCTTAAAATTGCCTAAGATGATGTAGATTCCTCTAATGATCCACAGAATCAGCTGCACGAGAGCTTCATTTTCTTCCCTAATAAAGGTGCTGGGAACTCTTAAGTGAGGATTGCCTTCAATTCCTTTTGTCGTTTTGTCAGATGAGTCATCATCCACAACTCTGAAAGTAGGGAGGGATTTCATAATTTTCATTACATATGTCATATCTCAAAATAGAGATGATCAGAGGACAAAGATATGCTGGAGGATTCTGTTGAGACTAGCTGCCCATCTACCTGAATGGGTAGAAAAGTGATTATTAACCACTTCTGACCCCCACCATTATTTTGGGGAAGGCGAAGCATTTTCCTTTCCAAAGCAAATCAAGAAGAATTTTTCCTTGAGACACTGAATTTGCAAGAAATAAATGTGTTTCTTCCGCCACCATATATTCTTATCAGGTAGTAACTAAAGAGGATTGCAAGTTTGGTACTGAAAAGATTCTTTAATGGGCTTATTTTCAGTCTTGCTAACCATTGTATTTAACCATCTTTGCAATGTTTTTCTGTATCTAGACAATAGCATCTTTATTTCAGCAAATATTTACTGTATTTAACTTTATAGACAGGCATGGTAAAGTGTTTCTTCAGGTAGAAAAATGAGGCAGAATTCAGACCTATGAAATATCATGGGCAAAACAAAATATTTTTTTGTTTCTTCATGTAAATGCATGAAGAATTTTTACGCTGCTTATGTTTGCCTTCAGTTCTGTTTAAAAATATATTATCTGCCTTTCTTAACCATTTATAGGGTGCTTCTCACATTGCTATCTAATTACCCTGAACTGTATCTGGTATTATCTATTTGGGTTAGATATGTTCCCAAGCTTATGAGTCTCTTCTGATTATCCTGCTGCCCTTATAATGCATCCAGCAAGCAGAGAATTGGCGATGAGCGCAAAAGGGCAGGCACGCAGGTTGGCAGGGTCTCTCTGAGTGAGTAGCTTCGGAATAGAAAGAGCAAAGAGCTCGAGATCCTTGCAGTGCCTCACAAATCCTATTGACTTTTCAGCCCAAGGGCAGCTGGGGCGAATTATTGGCTCCACAAAAGTCAATGGCAACATTTCTAGCTGTGGCCAGGCCAAGAGTTCTCCCCTCTTCTTTTTACTTGTCTGAGGCATGCCTCTGTGCTCAATAATGGAAGCAGTGAATCTATGGGAGCAGTTGTGTTGATATTGTCCTTATGCAAAGTCCTTATTACTGCCATCCCACTTCTTTTATGATTATATCAACTAAACAGAAGCTTCCAAGCAGTAACCTGAATATCAGTCCACTAGAAACTTTTTCTGTGAGAAATTTGGTTGGCTTAATAGAGCATATGAATATATTTTGGCAAGCTAAATAAAAAAATCAGACATGAATTAGGGTTCACCTTAAAGTGACTCACTTTTCCTTAAATGTTCATTGACTTTACAAATGACGTATTAGATGACATAGTAGAAAGTTTGGTTTATAAGGTATAAGGTATAAGTGTGGTTTATAAGGTATAAGTGTACTTGGTTTATAAGGTATAAGGTATAAGTGTACTTTGGTTTATAAGGTATAAGGTATAAGTGTGGTTTATAAGGTATAAGTGTACTTCTCTAGTTCAGTCACCACTTCGAGCACATTCAAAGCAATACAACTGCTTCTAATGCAGTGCTTCTTTTGGTCCATTGAACAGTCAATCTAGTCAACACTTTGAGCTCTTGTTCACGCCCAATGCTCAGTTTCTTACTGTATTTAGGTCTTCATGCCCCTTCCAAATTATTTAAAAAAAAAAAAAAATTACATGTTGAAACAAACACTCCAAAGTGAAAAAGCAAAGGTTTTTAGCCAGCTTCAAGGTTGCAGGTATATAATACTATAAATGTCGCCTGTATTTCTGTATCTCATTAATAGTTTTGGAGTTAAAGCTGGTGCTAACATTGAGACACCTAAATCCTGTTTAGATGTTCAAGATGGTTTTTACGTTGATTAAATATTTTTTTCACTTTCTAAATACCTCATTGAGAGAGTATATGCTTGCTTTTAGCAACTTGTTTCACTTCCTCCAGGAATAAGATCTTTGAGGATTCATATTCTTATACTATTTTTTTAAGCTTATATACTAAGTAGGTATACTAATAAGGATATGAGGAGTGCTTTTTTGTAATGTAAATTACGTTTTTTTCTGGCTAGATCTGTCACTATAGGAAGGTTTTTAATTGTTCAAATATTTTAGCCACCAGCTGAAGTAGGAAAATAATCCCAGGATATGCTGTCTTTTCAGAGTCATGTTTTCCTAATCTGAACCTGGTATGTTGCAATTTACCTCTGTCACTCTTTGGTCTTTGTATTTTTTTCCTGCTCTAAATTATGTTTTGGCAGTTAAATATGACCCTTCCAAAAAAAACTTTTTCACGGACCTGTACTGGACTGAACAATTCCAGAGTCCACAGTTTGTCCAAGCAGATCGTACTGGTTCAATCGAGAGCCGTCTTCAGCCACAACCACTGACCTTGCTGGTTCCCGTGTCCATTCATACACAACCTCTGCTCTGGTATAAGCATCTAATTTAAAAGAAACACACCGCATTTCAGCTTGGCACCTTCTATTGCCATATGGCTTTATCAGAACAATGTTTTGAGCAGTAGTTTGAATATTAAATTCTCCTTAATTATCTGTAGAAACCCACAACTAGCTTACTGGAACTTTTTATCTATGGGAAATATAACTGATTTTCTAGGTCCATCCACACAATGATTAGCTAAATATCTGCTGTAGGGCTGGATTAAAGTTGGTCCTCAATGGCATGAAAATCTTTCTCTCCCCTACATGGCTCCTACCTGTGTAAAATCTGAGTAACCGGAAGCGAGAGCGACATGTGGAATTCCATAGTCATGCGAGAACTCCAACTCTTTTTCTAACTTTCAACTACTATCAAGAAAGATGAGTTGCAGTCTTTTCAGTTTGTCACAGTGTGGTGTTGTCTGGGCCACTGTAAGAAAATAAGTCCTCCTAAGAGTGGCTTCAGTGATCTTATCATCATCAGCCTGGCTAGAACTCTCCATTTGGTTATCCCCCCCTCACACTGTCCCTGCTGTATAACAGGCATAGCAGACATTTCTGAGGCTGCCTAGGCTTGAGTGAGCTTAAATCACAATTAATCTATTTTTTTGCTTTGGTTATTACTGGGAAATGCTCACACTCCAATTCACATTTATTTGAGTCTTGAACAAAGCAAGAAAAACACTGTGGGCTCTCCAAACCTAAGTAGTCTAGTATGTTATATAAATAATTCAGTAGCATACTACATATGTCATCCAGGTGTTTTGTGCTGTTATTAGTATGTTATTTATATTATTTCAGGAATCAAACTATATATAAACATTTTTAATCTTAGTCCCGTAGTAAAATTCTTCATCATTTTGCGTAGCCTGGAGTCTGACAGCTCTTGCTCTGCGAAGTTAGGGTGGGAATTAGTTGTTTACATAGAGGCATCTAGTGCCATTCTTCACACCTGAGTATCCAAGACATTTATGGGACTGAATGTGTGATCAGAACCTACATAAATCTTGCACCCACCAAAGGCAGCTGGAAGCCAGATGAGACATCTTAGGGCATATAAAACGGCACTAGACTCCTACCTACAGGATGAGATTTTCCCTTTTTCAGGACTGGCAAGCAGGAGAGGAAAAGGAGGAATGCGATTCACTTGACCTCATTTGTGAGTTAGTAATTTTATCTTATCAATGTAAGAGGTAACAGCAATCAAAGAGGTGGTGTCGGATGCAGTATGCTGGTAAATTAATCGTGTGGCATTTGATCCTGCATTATTGAAGCAGAAGGGTGCTTTTACCCTCAGACTTCTTATTCCCCAAGCACTGTAACATACACATTGCTTTTGAGAATCAATGGTAAATGGAAATCTACATCTTAATAATGCTGACCTTAAAAATAATGGTCACAGTAAGTACAAGAATTGGCTTACTAATCTGGTCACATAAAGAAAAAGTGGCAATAATAATATTAATTTTCAAGCATTCAATTTGTTCTGGAACATGAGAGTAGTTTGGAAGAGAGAGGACTGATTTCCTGAGCTGCTGAGAACCACTGGATTGGGTCAGAGGGAATGGAGTACACTCATCAGTGCTGGAAAGGAGCTTGCCCTGCCCTGTAACTGCCAGATTCGGTGCTCTGTTCAGCTTCCATCCTCAGCTTCCAGTTCAGATATTGCATAAGTAGCAACACAGCCTTTTGCTCCTATCACTGCTGCTTTCCAGAGTGGCCTTAGTTTTAAACCGACAATCAGATTTTTGTGGCAAGAGTTGAGGAGAGCATCTGCCTTTCTGATTTTGTTTTGCCAACATATGGCTTTTTGTTGTTCCAGAATCTCTTTAGCATTTGTCACATTGAATTTGTATTGGAATAACCTCTAGCTTAAGCTGCTATTTTGGCAAATCACTTTAGCCTTGGAGCTGGGTCAAACATTTATTGGCCTCTACAGGATGGGCAGAGTCCATAGGAGACATGCAACTCCTTCAGCATGAGGCTTTTCTGAATCCAGCTCCAACAAGTGATGAGTAACAGTGGAGGACATGGAGAAACTCATCCAATTTAATCCAAAACAAACAGAGCTGGGCAAACACCACCTTGGGGAGCTACTAAGTGTAATATTGTAGTCTGCACTTAAAGCATGGCTTTCATGACAATTAAATGTCTTTTTCAGTAATTTTTTCAGTCCATTAAGATGATTATAATGAATTGCTTTAGTTGTTTGTCAGAAATGTCCCCAATGTATTTAAATATGATTCCCACTGAAAAAGATGCAATTAAACATAATAACTTCTTTTCTACGTACAACAGTGAGTCCCATTTTCATATCTTGCTTGGGTCCAGCCATTTATCCCATGGGAGATATTTCTATTTATATCAATAACTAAATATTGAGACAAATATTCTATAATCTGATAATTATGACATATAATCTGATGAGAAGGCGCGGAGAGTGAATGTTCCCCATGCAGTGTTTGCAGTAAAACCATGTTACAGAAGGAGCTCCTCCCCATGAGGATCCCAGATTAGAAGCTCACCTGAATTCGGTAGGGAAATGCAAAGTTTCCCTGAAAACTCCTTGATTTTGTCTCATGGCCCTTCCCAGCATTTGGAGTTACTTGTTTTGCTAGGTCCCATTTAGGACAACTGGCATGATAGCCAGTTAGCGTTCAAAACAAAAAATAATGAAAATAGCCTGTAAAAGATGACAGACCATGCCTGCACTCTGAACTTAGAATGCCAGTTATCACCTCTGACTTTAGTTTAAGAAATGGTGTTTCAATCAGAAATATCACTGATTTATTTTCTTTGTTCATTTAAGAAAATTATGTATATTATGATTTTTTTTTTTGCAGGATAAAAAGAAAACCAATTTAGATACAAAAGATATGCAGAAACACTTGCATGTCTTTTTGCTGTCTTGTTTTTACCTTGTGGTGTGGTTCTGGAGTTCAAATCCATATTATCTATCTCTCTTCATTCATAATTTCTGCATCTCTTAATTGAGGCAAGATCCTGAGTAATCTGGAAAGCCGTGCACTTAGTGAACGAAGAGTACACTAATCTGGGACACAGTGGGCCAGAGAAAACTCAATGTAGGAAAAAAATAGGAACAATTTTTTGACTAGGGAATATCTGGTGTTTAGGCTGTGGCTCAGTGATGCACAGACGTGGCGATAGGTGTCTTATCAGGTCTATAAAAATTCAGTGTGGTAGTTCACATTTGTTCAGAAACTGTTGATGGTTTAACTTTGTATTAACAGGTTTTATGCACGATTAGCCACCTTCCTACCTCCCAGATCCAGCATGCAGTCTGTGTAAACACTTTAATGTGCATTTCAAAAGAAATTAAATCCTGTGACCACTCCTGATCTAACTGGGATCTCAGGTGCACAGGTCTCCTGTTATTAATCAAGAATGTACTGCAACTATTTGCCCTATTATTAGATGGAGTAAGGCTTCCCCCCAACCCCCTTCTGTTTCACAGGAGATTTGGAAAGATTTATTGGAAGTCCTGTAAGGAAACTTAACATTCAAGGAGTAAACTATTCTTGCCAGTTATCTTCCAAGTTTGTATGAACTTTGTGTTCTCTAAATCTTATCTAGGAGGCTAGTAGCTCTTTAAAGACAAAACAACAGTCCCTTCTCACGGTAAACATAGAGCTATTCAGCCCAAAGTAAATTATCACTCTGTCTGCTACCATGTGAAGAATGAATTGGGTGTTCTGTTTGTTGACTTCTAAAATTGATCAAGCCACTAAGTACCCATTATCAGTGAAATGACCCATTTCTACTAGAAAAAAATAGCCACTGAGGAAACAATTTGTACACTATTACATCTTCTACGCGTTTTTTCTTCCATGTTTGTGTTGAACCAACTGGAGTAAAACAGCTCTTCTGTTTTTTTTTACTTAAAGAGCTGAAGGGGAGCTATATTTAATTTTTTAAAATATTACGTTCAGCTAAGTTTGAATATATCAGTGTCCGGTTGGTTGCTATTCAAATTAAACTCTGGGGGGGAAAGTCTCAATTTACAGAAAGCTTTGTCAGTTATTACACTGATTTCAATTACATTACATTTTGTCCAGTATGTTCTCTAATCTAAGGTTACAAATGCTGAACGTGTGGGACTCTATTTGAAGATTTGTGAGATTTTTCACTTCCAGAAATGTTGCATGATTGTAATATGAGTATTTTATAATCTTAGGCAAAATTTTGCTCTAAACATGCCAAGAGTATGGTAGAGGAATTGTTTTCACCTAAAACCAATTCAGTCATCCGTGGTCTGTATTACTTTTCTCTAACATTGATTTGGGGTCTTAACAAAATAAAGCTACTATAGGATTAACAACATTTTCTATGTGACAAACTACTTTTCTAGATGTTCAGAGCACTGTCATTTTTCTCTTTTGTGAATGTCCGGGCATGACATTGGAGGATATTTAAGACACATCGAAGAGGTTCATTATATTAAATATAAATATATATAAGAATAAAAATACAACCCTGCCAAAAAAGTGAAAAATACACAAGATAAAAACCTTGAGGTTTTCTCAGTTGCAAAATACTTTTGTAAAGTGGCCTAAAAACGGAGAAACCTCAATTTAAAATAAACTTACAGCTTCCAAATTTCAAGGGGCAAGCATGTGCATCCATAGGAAAGTCTTCTAAATGCATTGGACATTCTGCTCTCACAGTCAATCTATAATGGATTAATGAGCAAAAGGACACATTTATTCTAGTTTCATAGAAATAGCAAATAGACTTCTATTAAGACACATAGAATAAGTATAGCATAATACCTGTTATGTGATTAATTAGCAGCTAGAACTGGACCTGAATTGTCTGGCTGGGGGTGCTGACAGGCATGTGTAGACACAGCAGTGTGACTGGCTCTGCCCCTAGACCATGTTTCACTGTACAGCAGAGACATGCTCAGACTTCTAACTCGGAGTGAGGGTTAAAATCTATTAGCAACTGAAATTGCTTCCTTGGTGCCATCGTTAAATTGGCCCACTCTGGATGCTCAGACATTTGCTGAAATCATTTCATTGCTATCAGCTTGGGTGCAAACGTGTTTCTCAATAAAAGACATTAAATAAACTAGAAACATTCACATACCAGACATCAGCAAGGAATGAACAATAATACTTGAATACTGGACAGAAGATTGCATTAAGGCACTTGCGAAGGTGAGCAAATAGAAATGGTTATGGTCAAAAAAAGAGACATACGTGAACAATGTGCTGCCAAGATAGTGTTCTTGTGGATTAAATCCCTAAGAGCCAAGCATTTAGGAAGACAAGAAAAATTGACTTGGACTTGTGTAACTACCAGCCAAGCAGATTCTACCCTAGCCTAGGCAGTCTTGAAAAATGTTGCGGAATAAATTGAACATATCTGACAGGCTCCCAAAAGCCTGGAGACTTGGTTTTGTCCAAATACTTGTACTGCTTTTAAAAACATCTTTAAAATTGTTAAAAGAAAACTCAGTGTTCCCCTATGTACTGAGCTATCCATCTTGACTTTAAGTCAACAGAATCGCTTTATACCTTGTTTGATTCCATGGGAGACATAAGCAGGGGATGTGTAGCTCTGTAGAGATGACATACCATTTTTTTTCATTGTTTAATTTGCAGTCTTTTAATCCAGAATGTTTCCATGACTGTGTATCATAGTTATTTCAAAAGGATTTAACTCCTCTGCTGACAACTGGATAGCTTAAGTTCAGTTATCCATGAAGAGAATAATATATTTCCAGTAAGAGTGGTGCCAGCACAAAAATATTTTTTTTCTCCTAACTTTCCAAATGCTTTAGCGAATTGTTTTTCTTGTTATGAATGGAATAAGAAATGTCTATTTTTAGACTGTCAAGAAATATCAAGAATGGGCAATGAATTCCATGCGCATCTGTTAGTTCTTAGAATCTGCTTTCTATAGGATCCAAAGATTAAAGATCCCTTGTACGCAATCTAGTAGTCTAGAATATATTTAACTTTCATGCTTTGCTATACTTTGCTGATGGAATCCTTGAAAGCAATTCCAAATTAAGGTCCTCTGCAAACTGATGGATTCCTAATACTATAGGGACCTTTTTAAAATCAAGCATTAAGACACATCCAGGGGGAATGTAAAGGTAGCACAGCAGGAGGGGAAAAAAATAAACACTGCAAATGCCTCAGTTTGTTCATCATTCCGTGGCCTATTGTGAAAATAATTACTAAGCAGGAATCCAATTATGCTTAGAAAGGAACCTGTTTCTGTTTGGAAAATATGATGCTTTAACAAGTTAAAATGTCAAACTAAACGAAGGATATAATATTTTAGGGCTCACCTCATTGTGTATAGCAATGTCCCATCCTCTGTAATTCGTAATAGTTTATTTGGCATCGTCATGTTATGAGCCACTGACTTCTTTCCATTGTGGAAAAAGGTATCAGGTGTCCAAATTTTGCTGGCCATTAAATTATTTAACCGGAGAACAGTCATAGGTCCTTTGAATTTTAATCTCTCATCTTTCCAGCTTTGACGGAAAAATACATCTATAGTGTATTCCTACATCAATTCAGAAAAAAGGGAAACACTTATGATGCCATATGTTGCAATATGAGAACTTGAAACGTATATTCTTACCGTTCCCTAGAAGCAAGATGACTATCAATGAAATAGTAATTATCAGAACGTTTATTCGCTATATTACTTACAATGTACCTGAAGCTGGTTATTAAACAGTTACAATATCGTTACTGTGTTCAACAGAATAAATGTTAGGGAGAATAGTATATCAAAAGTTAGACAAGAATTTGAGATATAATGTAGTGGAAACAACACAATTCACCCTTTTCTCACTTTTCCTTCACCTTCCACAAAACTGTAATTTGAAGCTGTGGATATGTAGCCAGTATGCGTAGCACAGGAAGATTATGTCTCAGAATAAAACAAGCCTAGTGAGACAGGGTCTTACTAGATAGAGCCTTTTGTTCTAAGTGTCTCATTAGCATAAACACGTAGCCAACCTGCAAAAAGTTCACAGTTCACTAAAATTACGTGGTCTGATTTACAAGATGAGGAATGGCTCACTGGGCCAAATCATTGGACTACAGAGAGCACAAGCAGAGCACAGCTTTGAACCACGAGTTATAGTTTGGTTATACAAGGACTGGGCCAATGGGGAAGAGATGCAGTAGCTGACTCATTGTACATGGGGAGAATCAAAATAACCAACACTCACTACGAAATGAAAGAATTATTTGTTACAAAGCAACAGGAACAAAGTTAGGAGGGAGAGGGTGAAATTAGGAAAAATATGTTTGAGTATTATATGTAAAATATAGATGTATGTGGAGTGAAAACGTGAAAAATTCCTGTGGATGCAGTATAGTTTAATATTTTCCCAGGGAAAAATTCCACTCCAACATGAAAGTTCAGTACGGGATTATCCTGCCCCTTCGATCATTCATGGCTATGAAATTGTGATAAACATCAAAAGCAGCTATCCAAACACTGTTCAAAATTACCTTTTGGCTGAGAAACTGAACCTTTGCTGAGGTCTCCTGCCAACAGAGATGGCAAATCCTAAAATAAAGGGAATTCCTGTGTGTGAAGGCACACACAGCTATAAGGAAAAGAGCTGCTCCAAGGAATATGTTAGTAAACATTCTGGAATGAGTGTGCAAAATCTCTCTGGGGCAGACTCCCTTAGACCTTCTTTTAACAAATGGCAACACTCCGTACAACATAAGCAATTATGAGCTGTTTATTCCTTGTGCAACTATCAGCGAGTAAGAATGGTGATTCTTATTGGTGGTGTGTTTTTCCTGGTTTTAGGGCATGAAATCCCTAAATAAATTTCTTGTGGACGTGGAAATGTTGTAGTTCCATGGGATGTTCTTACTTTGGGTTTGTTTGGGTTTTGGCTTTTTTCTTGGTTTGGGGTTTTTTTGGTTTGGTTTTTTACATCCCAGACCTGTGAATCATTTTGGTGCATACTTAATTGTATTTCCATGGTTTTTTAATCATGTGCTCAGTGAGCTGCTGAAGTGTGGATTTGTTCAGTCCCAGTGACAGCAGTTCTGCACTTATAGCCAAGTACTTGCTTCAGAATTGTGCTGGGTTGGGGCCTTAGGTTGAACTGTGTGCAAAATCTTGTCCCAGGTGTGCAGCAGAGCACGAGAGAAAGAGGTTTAAAAGGCAGTAGATGGCATTAAAATATTGGATTTGTTCCATGTTTTACTAACTCCAAAGAAAATTTCCTCCTACACACATGGGAAAGGTAAAAGACATGCCCAGAAGGTGACATCATTTCAGTGTGCATGTAAGCCATTCCCTTTTTATCTCTTTCAACTGCAAAGGAGGAGGTGAGTGGGAGGTGATACAGGTTGAGAGAAGGGAGTCTGGTTCTTTACTTTATATGAACACAAGGTTCTTATGCTGGAAAAGAACAAGGAGTCTGAGAGATTTGATATGGGACCTGACAGCGTAAGATAAAATTCAATTAAAAAGTAGCTGACAGGTCATGCCTGGCACAGACTGAATCTTTCTCTATCCCAGGCTGTTGCACCATATAGGATGAATTCATTTTGGCTGAGATGTCTCAGCTCTTTAGCTTTCACTACCCACTTTAACATGTACAATAATTCTCCTCAAATGAATCCTGACAGACAGCTGATCTTTAAGATCAAGTCATCAGATACTCTGATTAGGGCTTCTTCTACAGGAGTGTGCCATACAGAACAAAGGAACAGAAGGATTTTCTCCAAACCATGTACTACAGCAGTGGTCTATGTGCAAATGTACGAGTGAGATGAAATTTGAAATGAATTCTCCACACTGGAGGCTCTTCAGTCCTTAGTGTGCAGTGAAAGAAAGAAGATTCCTACCTGCACTTTGGCAATAAGTTGTATGGTACTGAATATTTATAACGCTTTGACTTAAATGTTCTCTAATTTGCTCATCTGATACCTCTCCCTGGAGACTGTTTATTCACAGGGTAGACCACACTGTGGTCTACATCAGACGAGGTGCTGTACAGGAAGGTAGCAAGATAGAAATTTGTTCCTGAAGAGCTTACAGTACAGAAGCAGTGGGAATGAAGGTTTACTAGAAAAAAATATTCTGTCTTTATGAAAAAAGTTAATTTTAAAATGCTTCTTATTCCAAATAACATACATCAAAAATTTTACAAAAATGATAGTCATGTAAGAATAGCCAGTTATCTGTTGATTAGTTCAATCCACCATCTGAGAGAACATGCCTGAAAACCTACAAAATTTTTCCAAAAAAGATGTTTTTATTTTAAAAAGTGCTTTTTTCCTGTTTAACTTTATTCACAAGTTTAAGAACAAGCCAAGACATTCTCTTTATAGAATAACAGGTTATATCTATGCTGCTCTTAAAAGAGTGTATTGAGAGTGGGTAGGAACACCATGTACTCCCTGATATATCAACCTACTATCTATATAACTGCCTCATTGGATTCCTGCAAACAGATGGTCTAGGTATGCTGATGTCTCACTGTGACTGGAGTTTCGTAACATATGGCATCAGCTGGAATAGCTCATTGCCAGTTCCCAGCCATCAGTCCTGGGCTCGGAGAGCAGCGCATCGTTCCCTCTGTGCGCCAGTGCAGCTGCTTGCGAGGCCTCCCTGTGACCAAATCCCACGCTCCTGTCTACGCTTACCGTAAACCTGCTCACTGGAGCAAATCTGGGGTAGCCCTCAAATAATGGTGTCTACAACCAACCTGTAGTATGCACGGAGGACTTTGCATTAAATGTACATTGAAATGAATATAAACTTCATATTCTGGTAAGCTCTTCATTTTATCTTTCTGTCTCTGATTTCACACTTCCTTAAGCAAAAGAGTTAGCATGAGTAGGCTGCACACACATTACTTTTTAGGGGAGGTGAGTAGGAGTTTTACACTAAATACTTTGCTGTAATTCCTTAGTTTTCAAGAGATATGAACACCTGCCTGTGTGTTTCTTGGTCACACGCTTTATTAAGAAACTGATGAATTCTTTCTCCTGTTTAACTAAGTGAAAATCAGGAGCCAATGTGGTATGGGTTTTTAATTATTTTTGAGATTTTTTTTTTGTAGGTAGTGATCACTTATGCTATAGTAATTCAGCTACGCTGACTCACAGCTGAAGTCAATAATTTATTTTCAAATATACCTATTCCTAATTCTGAAAGTAGGTTATTTTTGGATTTACTATTTTATTCTTCCTTAAAACCCTAATTCCACAGAAATATCAGTTTGTCCTAGGAATGTCAAATTAGCTTTACCTTCTACTTAATAATTAAATCACCTGAAACTACGAAGTATAAGTAGATGCTGAAGTCCAAACATTATATAGTCCCATATAATTCATCAGGCCTATCAGTTACTCTAAACTTATGTCTACATGTAGGAAAGCATCCATGTCCATTTGTTTATTAGACTGCCATTCACTGTTGGAGTTTTCTAGTAAATCTGACTCAACAGAGCAAACAGTAGCTTAGCCAGCTGACTTATAGAAAACAACTCTAATAAATATTAATACAAAGCATACATTTACCCGCATATATATCTCACCCTTTTTTTGTTCACCTCCCACAAGCATATATGTCCAGCCCAATACTTTAAATTACGTTAATTTTCAGGAAATTAATAAGACACTGTCCCCAGAAGACAGGTCTCTGCAAAAATGAAGCAACCTCAGATCACTTACAAACTGCAGCTGCTAGTTTTAATTCAAAAGCTATTAAATGAAAAAAAAAAAAAAAAAAAAGAAATATTTTAGTCACATGACTGTGTTTGAAGTTTTCGGTTTGTCCAGTGGTGATTGGTTACCTATTTTGAGACAGAAATGGGAAAGCAAGATGAAGTGTTTTGCTGAACCAATTACCAGAATACAAATGGTGGATGTCAGTGGTTTCTATCAATCTTTATTCCAAGGAATTTCCCCTCTTTTAATGTATAATTTAGAGTAGCAGGTAAACATTGTAATTTCACACAATTACTGCGGAACAAAAAAGCAGAAGTCATTGAATGATTTTTTTTAAATTCTTCTTCATGGTATATACAGTACTTAGATAGTATTGTATATATAGTACTCGGTATCGTAGATACGTGCTGAGGAGACAAGTCACCAGTCTAGCTGTTTCCTTGGATTACCCTTCTATTGTAGGTCTTCTCAGCAGAATGACTGGTCAAAAAGTCTGTGCTGCCTAAGCTATTCTTTCTCATTTAAATATCATGGCATCAGTTGCAAACATAAATTTGACTGTAGTTTTATAAATGTTGTTTTCCCAGCAATCAGGAAAATGGTGTCTTTGCATAAAGTTCATTTAGGAAAATAAACTATCTTGTAGAAGTTACTTTCTCTGTTATTCCATCCCTTAACATTGTTTTGTGTAATCAGAAATTTCTAATAACCTGGTGCTTAAGGCCTGTCTACAGTTTTAGTTCAAATTAAACAACTGACAATTTTGTGGTAAGAAATGGAACTTGTTTCCTTTCCTGTGATAATTTTTTCTCTTTTTTTTTTAATCTTCCTTTTGGTGAATGTATTTAGCTAAGTGTAGCCAGCTACAAGGTTGAACTGTTTTGTTTAAATTAATGAGGATGTTTCCAGTATTCATCCTAACACGGGATCCAGCAGATACCAGTAGCTGCAGACCAGGCTTTCCCTGTCAATAGCAACCTACTTGTGAAGACCTCATTTATATGCAAAATTTAAAGCACCTTATCCGTATTTTTACACCATTTTAAATATCTCTTAACACCAGGGCTCACAACATCCTCATTCAGTTTTCTGAACTTCTCCATCCCCTGCAGTTACCTAGCAATTTGATTTTAATGTTCATTCCATAAAGGAGTGACACTAATTCTCTCATTAATCTTCTCTTCTCTTTCAGCAACCATGATCTAGGAAAGTCACTTCCCATTGATCAGTAGCTTTTAATATAAAAATACAGGTTAGACGGTACGGATGTCACACTGTAGGCATAAGTGTTAATTGCATTTTAAGATGATGATCTTTCTTGGCAAATTGGATCAGTGATTGCCAGCAAGGACCTGAGCAATCATTCTCAGAAGAATACGGATTCAAACCCTAATGCATTTCATAACATATTATGTAGCAAATATAAGGTCTGTTAAAACACATATTATTAAAGTCACTGAGGCTGCTAATTTCAGGGCACTTAAATGCAGTCACAGCTAGCAGGAATGGTTGCACATAAAAGCTGGCAGCATTTTGGAATCAAGGGTTTAAAAAAAGCCCAGCCCTAGAAGAAGTAAGTTATTGCATAGATCTTTCATCCTCCAAATTAAAAAGACAAGAGAAAATGAATGCTGTAGAAATACAGGCCATCACTTACCATATCATGGTCTGAAACAGGCCCAAAACTGGTGACGAAGATGTCAGTCTTCACTTCAGTTACACGCTCTGATGAAGCAGGAAATTAGGACAGTGAGTGTCTATCAACAGTCTTCATTAGATCTAACCACTACCAATTCTCACAATAAATAGAAAAATTATTGGCTTTGATTAGCCATTCTAAAATTGGTCTACAATACAGTCCTGATAATTTATTGCTTCTAGATGTAATTTCACAGTCGATATTGTCAGCAACAATTTTTATGTTAGTGTTTCTACAGAGCTTTTTGAGACATGGCTTGTGATGCCCCAGCACAGCAGCCATAGTTCCACTGTTGTGTAAATCTTTTCACTCTTTGACTAATAAATCCTCTTGTCCGACAATATAAGCAGTGCTGAATATTTTACACAGTACTCAAAAGTCTCATTGGGTACTCAATGTTTCTGGGCAAGCTGAATGAAGGTCTCTAATAATTAACCCTGAGCTTATGAATTATGTATTTTTTATTGAGACACAGGAACATAGAAGAAAAAGAGAGAGAATACATTACCGTGTATAAAAACATGAAGATAATTTATTGGCATGAGTTAGAAATGGCTGTGTTACCCTTAATTGCGATAAACAAAAAGGAGTTAAAACTTTTCCAAATAGATATCAGCTAAACTTCTCTAATACAATTTTTTACATACGTATAAATGTTATGGTTTGTAAATGGTTTAGATTTCTTTTTAAATTGATACGGGCACTAACATTATATTTCCCTTAAACTACCAGATTTGTTTTATAAGCCTCAATGATAGATTAGTATAAATAATAATTCAGAAATCTGTAACATGTACATAACACAGATTATATGTATATGCTATAACATAAAGCTAGACTTCTTTGTGATTTCAAGGGTGCAAATTTGCTCCATGGCACAACGCCCTCGGCCACTTCAGAGGAATCTAATGATTTTAGTGGTCACAAATGCTGAGTCTGAGATACCTAAAATGGTGCTGATCTCCAGAAAGAGCGACACATCTGGCTTCCACAGATCTACTCTTAAAAGTCCCTTTGAGAAACACACAAGCTTAACATCCCCCCTTCCTCTCCTCCCCCTCTACACACGCACCGCGTATCAGTCACTTCTGAACATACTGGTATTTTCTAGGCCACACATCACAAAATATTCACCCAGGATGGCATATATCAAAATAACTCTGTTGATTTAAATACAGCTGCAAGGAGTAACACCCCCTGGAGGCATAAATCCTAACAGTGTTGAGTGGAGCTAACCCCATCAGCTTTCAGAATTTACAGTGATGTAAGTCTGAATACATTTACCGTAGTGCTATACAAGCCAGCGTGTGGTTTGGGGTAGAAATTTCAAATGTGGAAGGAGTGATACATAAATAACTTTGAAAAAAGAAATAAATTGAGAACTTTGAAATATTAAAAGTAATCCTAAAGAAAAGAGGCTGACAGAAGAGTACATGTATAGTAAACAAAAGTCATGCAGCTGGCAAAAAATCTTCATAAGCCTAAGAAATGTATATATGTAGCTGTCTGTATAATGTTATTTAAATATTGTAAAAGAATTAAATAACTGATTTAATACAACCTTCTGATTTCAGAAGACTTTGGACTATTTAAATATGATTTGTTCCATCTGACAAGAAAGTTCTGTCAGAAGAGAAGTGAAATAAGGAATCAAGGTTAAGCAGCCAGTAACGATATACATTTCTGCATCTGGTGCAAAAGTTCTAACGAGAATCAGTGTTCTACAATGCACATAGAGGTTTTTCACTTTCATTCAAAAAAGTCTACAACTTCTAAATATATATAAATGTAAGCAGTTTAATATAAATGTGTAATATACATACAATAAAATAGCTCCTTTTGTGAGACAGCAATAATCAAGATGTAATATTAGAGCTGATTCTACTGTCATTCTACTAATGCACTGAATGACATTTGTATTCTTTAGCAAGTTAATGCAAAAATTAGGTGGTAGCAAAAGTAATCTTCAGGACTCATAAAAAAAGTTAAAGGATGAAATTTCCAACGTATTTTTCATAATCACAGAAAGTAAAATATTATGATGTGGCTGAAATGCCTAATAATGTACTTTTCGTTCTTTATATCTGTGACTGAGACGCGTACAAACTACAGTGACTATTGACAAAAGCACTGGGTAGGTGAAATTTCCTCCTTGGCTTTCCAGTGAAATTAATGTGTGACCTCATCATTGTTTACAAGCTTTTCAAATGACTTAAATAAATTTAAGTATTCTCTTGACATCTAATTGGCTCTGGACTTAAAGTAAGTTCACAGTGAGAATTTAACCTTCTATTACTGGAAGAAGCATATGGTTGATGAGAAATTGCTTGGCTGGGAAGAAAAGTATTGTCTCCCTCAGCCCATCACTTTCACAAAAGTTCAAGAGGCTGTGGTCTTGTATGAAACAGCTGGCAAAAAAAGAAGATGGAGATTTCACAAGGTCCAGTAAAACATGGCTTGAATGGATTCTTTAAGTTCCAGCTACTGAATCACCTCTTCTTAAGACTGAGAAACTAATATCATCATTAAACCTATTAGCCTTTTACATATTGAAAAGTGAAACTCAAATGATTCTTTAAAAGATCTTTCATCCTGACTCCCCTCTCTCCATCTGCCTTCCATTGAGGCACTTCCTCTGGTGTCATTAGGAGACAGAAGATGCTAAAAGCTCGTCAGGGACAATGCATTCATCCCTTAATGGTGTAAACTCATAGTCCCAGCTCTGAGTGAGCCTCTATTTAATATAATATAGCTAACTGATTTACCTTGCACAAACACAGAATATGCTCTTTGAATCAGTGGCGTATCATGTAGTGGTATCCTGAATTCTAGTTTTGGGAGACATATGGTCATAGTAGAGAGGTTGAGGCTTAAGGAAATCACTTTAAGAACACAAAATGGAAACTAAAGGCTTTGGCAGTAAGATGGAAGATTTCCAAGGGAGTGGAAAAATGAGTGATGCCTTTCATTTCTATATAGCATTGAAGATAATTTAAGTGACATGTAAGTCATAAGTAATAATAGAAGATTCAGATTGTGAACTCACAAAAGACTGTGTTATCTTCGTACTGATGACACTTTTGCAGAGCATCTAATCCCAGGTCTCTTCAAATCCAGATAAAACCACTACACACCACCAAATTACTTCTTTTTTCTTTGATATGCACCTTACTTTACAGAGCAAGGAAAAAGTGTGTATGAACACACAGAAAAAGATTAGGCCCTCCAAAGCCATATGGAAGTTTTGAAATTTTTGTTTACTGTTTTACTAATTAGATGATTCAACTGTGCTTTGTTAAGAGCTTCAGAAGTTGTGAGTCACTCCTGCACAGGACATGTGTTTACTCATACAGTTGGGATATATATATAGAATCAAGGTTAACCATGTTCAGTTTGCAGCTTGATTACCATGGGAAGGCTTAAACTGTGCTTCAAATGCTCAGAATGCATTTTTCAGGAACCTCAAATCCTGAGCTATATTCAAAACCTTCACAATATCCCTAAGAACTAGGGAAAATTCTAAGTCATTGAACAAAAGCTCAGGTCAGGAGCTGATGGGACTGCTGAGGATAAATCCATCAGTTGTAAAGACACGTTAGCCATGTCTCTTCACTATAACATCTGTCTCGGGAACCAGGACTAAGTAATATAGGGATATCTGTAGAACAGGTAACAATTCCAGTAAAAAACCCGAAGAAATTGTTAACAACTTACTAGTTTTACTATAAGGCAGCCATAAGGTCCAAGTAGTTACTGATCAGCAAAATAGCAACCACACCTAGACACTCTGGGAGACAGCCTCAAGCAATGGATCCACATATAGCTATGAAAGCACCAGTCAACATCAACTACTGTAATTTTACTGTTTACAACTACTGCGTTTTGCTAATGATGCTAGACTAACGTAAACTCTCAAAATTAATAACAATAAATATTTTGATTTAAACTCCCAGGGAGCTCACTACTGCTAGAATTGTGATTGGATTACAAATTGAGAACAAAATAAGAAATACAGATTTATTTAAACAGCAGGAAATAAGCCTATTTATCATAGGAAACTATACATTAACTATTTCCCTTTCTGAGCTGCTGGTATTTGCACACAAGGCTTATTTGAATTGCATATTTTGGTGGATTAAATTAATTTAATCTTTTTTGGTAAAGCACTTGTTCCTCCTGCATGTCTTGTGTAAGTGTGTGCTATAATTATTAAAACGGAGAACACTTTTCCTATGGTTTTGAATGAAAGCAATTTAGATGCCTGTATAGTGTACACTATTATTACTAAAACACATCATGTAGACTAATCACCCTGGCTGCATCCTATGAAGTATTTTGATTGAAGAACCACAACAAATACACTCATAAGAATTTTGTGCTGCTGCTTTTGTAAAAGTAGAGACCAAAAGGGAGAACACTGAGCTGTCCTGTGATTACCCAACTGTACTCTGTGCTGCTATGAAGGGTTTACTGAGAGCCGTACAGTGTCATGGCAGCTCTCTGCACGCAATTAACAGCTCAGAGCTGCTCAAGTCCTCCCTACCTCCCTACTGTTGTATTAAATCAATTTTCCTAGGGTCTTCTATAGCTTTTTACAGTTGCCTTTACATCAAAGTGGTGCCTACAGAGTGGAAAAAAGACCAAAAATCAGCCTTTTCAGTTTTTACAGAGTTAAGTATAGCATCTAGTCCTTCTTTACTTACAGAATTATGCGTAGGGGTCCAGTATAGGACTCTCTTTTCATTTGGAGTAGAAATATTTAGGTTTAACTATATTTTTATTACACATACAGACCAAAACCATATTTTCCCTAAATTTTAAGGTAGCTCAGATACGAGTTCAAATCCAACAATTTCCAATGGGACCTTCAAGCACCAAGAGGTAAGTTTATCATATATTTATAGATAATGTTCTCATAAAACTGAATTTTAAAACCTAATTAACATAATACTGTCAAGTTTATTTTCCATCACTTTAAATATAAGCACTCTGTGGAAGTAATGAATTGCCTGAGATGGACCGACGTTCCACTTAAGGACAGTCACACTCAATTTTGATAAACATCACACGGGAGAGATCAACAAATAGCTTTTACTGAGAGCATAAAGCAAGTATAATTCTGTTCAACACTGAAGTAATGTTGATAATCTACCTGATGATGATCTAATGGGCATTCGACCCAACTATAAGAGCAAATTTCCTTCGGGAAGATTCTGGTCTGCCTAATCAAACCCACTCTTGTTCTTCTTAGTTCTGTATTAAACAACCTTTCTACTACAAAATCCCTCTCAAAGGGATACACCACATTTACAATTATTCTAAGTTAAAAGGTCACAGATGATGTGATATACTTTAGTTTTAGACAGGGGATGTGTACACTGCAAAGGTGATAGTCTCAAAAAATCTGTAGCTGCACCTGATTTCACGTGAATGAATCTCAGCACCGAGTACAACCAATCCGCACCGTGCAAGCCTGCCCTCTCTCCACTGTGGCACTCCAAATCTGCCATGCTGGCATCCCAGGGCTCTCTGTTCCCCACACGAAGACAACCCAGAACAAAAGGCAATGGCGTATCCATTTATCTGAGGAACTTCTTTTTTCCACCATTTTTCATTGCTTGTCAATTCTTTTAAACTCCTGCTCTATAGTGGTTTACTAGGAGAGGTCACCAAACATTGAGGTGAATTTTCCTCCTTATTTGACTCCTTCCTAGCACTATCTGAGCCTTTATTTTGCTCAGGATTGTGTACTGGAAAAGAGAACAGTATCTTTATTATATAGCCTATTTTTGATCACTTCTAGTTCTAGGATCCAGATAGTTCCCACAGAAAATTATGCTATTACCTAAATGACTTCGCTGTTTATTTTTTCCCTTAATGTCTAACATGATTTCCTCTCTTTCAGATTCAGTATGTTACTCTGCAATTCCTCCTCCCTGCTTTTTGTAAATTATTATCCTCTCATAGAGTTAATAGGTGTCCTTTAGTGTGATTCAGAACGTTTTTACATTCATTTTGAAAATTCTATTTTCCAGGCATAAATAACTGTAAATGTAGTTATTTGTCCGTGTTATGGATGGGTACAACAGATGCTATTTCCTAGCAATGTCTGACTAAGTGACTATGCCCACATATGAAGGATGCAAACATCTAAATAACATAATTTATATCAATAATTATTGATAAGAGGTGCAAATGTGCCAATGCATGATATAGTGCTGTGTGTTTCTTTTAAAGAAAAATCAGATTAATTGTAGCCACAATGCCATTTTTAAAATAACGAGCATATTCAATGACTGTAATATTTCCCCATGGGTCACCTACTCCATTTATTTATGTTCTTGTTAATGAGAAATAATTCCTTCTTTGTTTAACAGCAAAATGCTCAGAGCTGCTCACTTAATTTCAGATATGGCCTTACTGGTTTATCTGACGAATAATAATTTTCATTCCTGTACTCTTTATGGAGTATACGTGGCTTTTATTTTCCTTTTGAAGTTCTATCTCAAAAGAAAATCTAAAAAAAGGAAAGGGAGGATTTAATAATCTAGCACTGATTCCGTGCATGCTGAAAGAGTGATTCAAAATTCAGCACCTCTAAATTTTTCATTATCTTAATGCTCCACGTTTCAACCTGTCTTTCCAATGAATATATAGTATAGCTCCAACAATGTATCTCCAGGAGCTTGTTCCTTCCTTCATGGTGCCTCATCTGCCTCACCAGGATATTTCTACCAAGTAATGAAACTGTTCACCACACTAATAGGAAGTTTGCAAACTTGGGATAGAGAAATATTATGGTGTTTATTTCAAAAAGGAGGAAATTACTCCTATAAGTGAGTAGATCAAGATCAAACCCCTTTCACAATACATTACAATTTTTCAGTAAACGCACCTTTTTGTCACTGAATTTTTCATGCATACACATAAACACAAGGAAGGAGAAACAAACAAACTGACTGAAGAAACTCTATCAGCTATCTCTTCTTCCATAGGTGAGAAAGAGAGAAATTGGTTCTCTTTTCTGTTTCTGTTCCTGCACAGAATTCTGTTTTCTGCTGGTGTATATATTTGAAAAACTGCACTACAGAAGGAGAGGTTGTACAAGGATAAGCAGAGAGTTTTCTGCAATATGCCCCTTTCTATAGAAGAAATGAACTGTACCACGCAATGTTTTAGTTCATCTAGTGTTTCTCAAAAGGCATAGAAAGAACAGGATAGGCAATTTGGGATAACTGGAAGAGTGGTATAGTGTAATCAGTGGTACACAGATTTACACCGTGCCTAACAGCGTAAAATTTATCCACATAACATATTCATGAGGGTCTCTGGTCTCTTAAATTCTCTGATAGCTACATCACAGCTAATATGGAATGAATGAGGTTTAAACGTAATTCTATATATCTAAAAATGCTGTTATATTGGTAGCTTTCTTAACATTCTCTTTAGACTAGATAAAAATTGTGTTCTGATTGAAATATTTAATAAGAAGCCATCAGTGATGTTGGGAAGAAAAATGAAACCACTGCTCTTCCATATACGTTTTAGAATTTCCAGCAACAGATCATGCTACAAAGGAAGGCTATTGAACTTCCAACTCCAAAAACCATGCTGTACTTGATATAGTTTTACATATGGAACATTTCGGAATACCTTTCCCCATTATACCAAGCGTCTAAATCAAATGTGTCAAAATTGAGTCATCTTGAGGTTCTTAGCTAATATTTAGATACCTTAGCAAGAAGGTTTTGCACAGGTGAAATTTCAAAATTCCTGAGCAAAGCCTTTATTATAAATTGGTACCAGAATTGAAAACATTGGCCTAGATGTTTGTCCCTAGTTTTTGAAATCTATAATTTATGTCTTTTGAACAAAGCATTATTCAACAGTCAAAAGAGTAAAGCTACTTCTTACTATATTTTATTTTAAACTTTAATTTACTGCCCACAATTTCGTCAGATCTGGGATTTTTTAAAAGTCCTGGTACTCTTAGTTCTAGTATTCAAAGCTGACAAACACAACAGATAAATTAAATTTACTCTGCCGTACTGACACCGTGAAACTATAATGTACTGAGCAACAGGGAATTTGTGATATTTGAGGTTCTTGGCTACAGGCAGGAACATGCAACATAATTCAAAAAAGGAGGGATGCAAAGATTATTTAAACTTCTCTAACCCTTGGTTAGAGAAACTACTCCAATCCTGCCCTCCCTTCACCCCATATTACCCGTGCTCCACTCATTTTTGTGTTTAACTGATAGTGATGCAAATGGCTATTAACGTTTGTGAAGAGACTCATTTCCTCCTATAGAAGCAGTTACATTAAACAATCTTTCTGTCAGGAGTAAATCTTAACTGCACTGGACGGTTGTTTCATGAGGTCTGCAGACTTGTCCTCCCATTACACCCCTGAAGTCTGGCTTCAGAAACTTACACATAAACACACACACGTAAGCCTCTATACTCATGTGCTCAGTTCTCTCGATTGCAACCCAGAGAGTGACCGAAAATCCTTTCCCTGCATCTTCCTTTGTTTGCTCTTCTAGTGACTGTTAAACAAATCATAATAGCTACAAAACTCATATAAGAAATCATCATATGCTCAGATTTTTCTTGTAGACATGTACCAGACTACACAGTTTACAGAGTTTCATTTATTTATTGCCTTCTCTGCTATGTTTATTTACTGTGATGTAGTAGCTGACTGAACTGTACAGTTGTATTAATCAAAGATGAAGGAGCATTTATTTCTACACTAGTCCAAGGGTTTACAAGTAAGCAGGCAAAAGTACTGGTAGATAAAAGTGAAAACTGGTTCTTATTTTGTTATGCATCATCTGAAATTGCACACAAAAATTTACAGACCAACCCATTTTTAAAGGTGTCAATTAATACTTTATAAACAGAATTTTATCTTTAGCCATTCCTTGAAATCAGTGAAGTCAAACCATTGAAGATGTTGGCTCACAATTCAAGAACTGTTGCAAGATGGTAGCCTCAAAGCACAGAATAAGCTTACTCTTAAGTACCTTCCATTTCATCTGTAGGACATGGTATAAGAATTCTTAATGTAATACCCTGTTCTTCTTACAATGCAGTTCCTCTGAGAGCTATTATATGAGAACAGGTTGAACTATACTTTGTGGGGTAGGCTGCTTTGCTTTATTTTACCTGAAGAGTCCAAAAGAAAAAAAAAAAAAAACCAGACAGACATCTGGAAGAATAAAACCAACCTTTCCATGCACTGGAAAGAACAGATTTGTGCTTTTATGTTTAGAACTTCCACGTTTGTGAACAAAGAGCTTTTAAGATCCAATTTGGGGATTGTGTGACAGTAGAACAATTTAAAAAGTGAACATAGGGATGCTGATAAAGACCAGGCTTTGTAACAATGTTTTTATAAAGATGTAATTGCTATGTGTTTTTATACCTTTTTATGGATTCAGCACCAAGAGCAGAAGAAAGACATTTTTACCAAGCTGTGAAGACACAAAGTTACAGAAACAAATCCTGACATACCTAAGTAGAAAAAAATCTTACAGACTTCTCTGAGACTTTTATGACTAAGGTTGATTGACGCTTTCACTTTTAAAACCAAACCCTCTTAGAAAGATAGTCATAGTGCTGTTTAGGCCTGATTCATAAACTTGTCATTTGTCAGGTCACAGGTCATATTTTATTATCTTTTATTCTTCATACATTTAAAGTTTTAATACGTATTCAAAAGCCTTCTTGAATTGTGAACCATTTTCTTCTTCTTTTGGGTATAAGTGTGAGCATACCAAGTATGTGAAAGATGCAGAAGGCGTGGCATTTTTGAAAAAATGGATATTACATATCAGCATTATTTTATGTGTATATATAAACAGAATTAAAACAAGTATATCATGGAAAAATAACATTGTTTTAACTGATTTTTTTTCTAACATGTAACCTTGAAAATTATAATACAACACACCTCCCAGTCCTGGTCTCAAGCGGTTATCATAACCATCCAGCAGACGATCCAATATTCTGGTAAATACTGTGGTGTTGTCTTTAAGTTCATCTTGTGATGAGGTTTGTCCATAGCTGAAATACAGAACAGTTAACACTGAAAAACAGTAATCCACCAAGAACCTTACAAAACAGTAATTCCAAAATCTGTTTAATCTTGCTTATACCAGTTTATGGTCACAAAATCTCCATATAACAAGGTTGTAGTGCTTTATAGGGTTCTTTCACTTGAACATTTTCTTCTTAAATTGAACATTTTTTGTAAAGTCATAGAAAATCAGTGCCTCTCTATAAATGGTGAGCAAATAGAATGTCAGTTCCTTAATGTTTATCTCATTATTCATTAATGGTTATAAAGTTCTTATACATGTGTTCCCCAGGAAAAGGCTCATTTGTCAGCAAAAGATAATGTATTTAATTCATAATAGGTATGAAGTGTTTGCATACAAAGATACAATAATTCAGAACACTGACACTTAAGTACTGAAAATAAATGCTAAAACAAAAGATAAAACAAAAAACACAGAGATGTCTTCTTTATGAATATAGAAGTAAATCAAGTGAGTGCATTTTCATAGATCAATATATAATTTTGCTTTATTTTCTTTCCCATTTTCCTTTAGCAATTAAGATTTGGAGGAATACCTCCAACTTTTCCTTACAAACGTGTAACAAAACCATCTGTTGATATGGAAATCTCTCATGTCTATAAAGCTTCGCTTACAGATCCCTAAAGTATATCCCTAACTCAGCCAAAGGTCCTGAAATTTTGCTTGAACAAGGATAAAATTAAGCTCTTTGAACTCAGCTACCAAAATCTTACTTCCATCAATACAAATCAGAATGAAATCCGTGGGCTTAGTGGTTTCTGTCTGCTGTAGATGACATCAGAATCAACCTTCTTCTTTAAATCTAAAACCTTTCCCAAATACCCTGTTATAAATGATTCCCTTAATCATAGATTACAGTTGTCTTAAAGCCGAACCCAGTATCGTTTTTTCATTCACTGCTGGGGAAACTTCCATTATACACACGTGTAGTCATCATGACTAAAAGCAAAAACACTGCTTTCCAAAACATCATTTTGTTGCACACATTGCTACTGAACTGGATAAACAGTGCAGCGCCAAAACCTTTTGTGAGGATCAGCTCTAGCCACAAAAGTGATTCTTCCATTGGGCAGCGTGGTATCCATACGACTGTGGCGTTAAGCGGGTCTCGGTGCTCTGCCAGTTGATCTGCTCTAACCCGCAAAGATCGTCTTATGAGGAATATACTGTTACGTGAAATGATCTGGTTCTGTTAAAATACATGTGAAATGACTTTCTGTAAGCTGCATCAGTCAAGGATCCTTAGTGTATCCCACTCATATATTCCACTTGTATCAAATACAGAGAGAAGGAGGAAAGATACCCTGATATAGGTACTCTGGAAATGCTTCCAAGTTATTTTGCAGTACAGATTTGAATACATAACACTACAAATTTAAATGAGTTTCAGAACTGAGACTCACAGAAGTTTTACTAACTTCTGTTTTATTTCAATAGGATGTGACTTCGCACATCCCTTTTTCAGGGTTTTTTAATCTATATAAATCACTTTTTCTAATGAAGAAGACAAAATCTCTAAGAGTTTTAAAAAACGCTAAGAATTTCCTCCAGCCATATCATATAATTTCACTTAATTAAAAAATAGGTTGATTTATATTTATTTTTCATACCTACAGTTGAATTTTAAGTTACAGACGTTAATATTTTTTTCTTTTATGCTTCCTATATGTTACCAAATAACAAGTTCTCCTGCCGTCTCCAGTGAGCACTATCTTTCAAAGGATCATTCCTCATACAACTTATGGCGAATCGCAACACAGGACTTTTCACTGGACTGATTTCATATTAACACTCATTGTCAGTCAACAAGCTGCTGTACATACATATCTCAAGGATAGCAGAAGGTCATCAGCGTTAAGGTGGCAAAAGGATATAAAAACACTTCAGAAATTTTAGTGGTAAATAAATGAGTATGTTTGCAGAAAAGGCATCAGAAAGATGGACTAGTGGCAGCGCAGTCGGAAAGGATGCAATACAATACACCGCTTCCATTCTGGTGTCGCATTTGTCAGTACCCTTACCTGTTCTTCCCACCATTTTATCAGAGGTAAAAAGCACCGTTAGGGCTGGTTTTAACTGACATATGGTCACAACAGGAAAAATCTGAACATTTGTGTATATATATATTATCCTGTAACTCCAGAGGTATTGTGATTTTTCATTCAAAACACACATATTAAAATAGTCCTACTGCTGGTTTTTTATGACAAGAATGATATGGAAAGACTGTATCTTTCTGTATCACAGACACTTCATCTAATTCATCAATTGTTTTTTTATCATAAAGGATTACCAGCACTCCAGAAGAAAAGGCAAGGGAAGTTACTATAACAAAACGGCTTTAGAAACAGATACATTTCATGTAAGGTGTGTACATTTTGAGGAAAAAGTGACTGTATGCGATGGTGTTTTCATATTAAACCACAGTATAATAAAAAACTGTGCACTAACTCCATCTACAGGTCATTATAATAGTGACACACCATATAATTTTTAAACACTAGTCCAACGCGTTTTAATTCTCACTTTAAGAATGCACATGCATATATTACAGATATAATAAATATATGTACACATACATATGTACACATATCTATATAATAAACATGTTTTCACCAAATTCTCTAGCTAGGCCAGATGAAGTACTTCATGATCACTTCAAATCTCACCTATCTTAATATATTATCAAAATAAAAGTATTGCTTCTAAAATGTCATGTTTATTCAATACAGCAACTGTTACATGAGCCACCCACTCTCTTTTTTTTTTTTTTTTTTTTTTTTTTAGCGAAAATGCTTGTGCAGATGAACCTTTGCCCTTTGCCCACTCCACCCTATTTAAAATCTTCAAGGTAGCCAGAAGGTAAGTTTATCTACAGCTGCAAATACACAAGGAGACACGATGGAGATCAAGGCACAAATACATCTTTTACGGATCACTATTGACAATATGAAATTTCTACTGCTTTTTGGTCATTTGGTAGCATTATTGAGAGGACATTAATATTTTTAAAATACAGAAATATATCTACAAGTCTTCTTAAACACCTTTACTGAATTTTGAATTGCAGAGAGTACTTCAAGTATACTCCAAACTGCTTTTTTATAGTCTTTAGTTAACCTACTAGTTGTTAGATAAGGTGTTGTATGATTAAAAATTGTTCTTAATACTAATGTTATTTTCAAATTATGATTTCAATACATATTCCATAAACATTTGGTGCAGCATGATCTTTCAAACATAAACTGTTATGGGGTTTGAGCTTACAAATTCTTCTTCATCCAAGCAGTCTCCCTTCATCAGGAAGGTCTACTTCGGATTTGCAAAACCAGCTACTAAGTTAGGACACAATCCTGACCAACAAAGAACTGAAAGTTTTGCGTCTGCTTGCAGGGACAATAAAGTTACTAAATAGCACTTAAATGAGATTAAAAAAAACTTAATTACACTTTTTTTTCCCTCTAAAGAAACTTGTATTTCTAAGCAGTCATTATATAAGAGTAGAAAGGATTGCACAGGTGTTTAAGAGGTAGTTTAGTTTCAATTTGTTTCAGAAAGCTTTTGCTTTTTTTCTTCACAATATTGAAAAAAGATGTTATGCAAACAAATTGTAGTTTTCTTTCAGTCTTGCCTTGGTTAGATTTAGCTGGGATTTGAACAGGGATTAACTTCCCCCAATACACTTAGTAGTAGTGCAGCCCATGCAGTACTTGTCTTATGCTGCTATATTAAATTACAGGTTCCTAAAGTATGTTGGTGCATTAAAAAAATATCTCCCCACCTTCTTTCAGTCAATGCATTCAGAAGGAGGCTCCAGGCCCAGAGGCAGTCACAAAGCACCAGGAGTCTCTTCATGGTGGGCTCTGAAACTAGAAGGAAAATAATCATCAACGTCCCTTACATTAAAGCAGGTACTGTGGAAAAAAATGTCTGATTTTGGAAACTTTTGCAGGATAATTTGATGTCAGGCAATGACCTCACAATACTACAGCTCATGTCATTCAGAATAAGGGAGCACGGCCTTGGCTGTTCTCCTGTTTCCCTTCTACTTTTAGACACAGAGGCTTAGGGTGGGATTTATTTTGCAGTAAGGGTGTACTCTTTTTTGCATTATTCTTGAGCGTTAACAAAAACAATTAGGAGTTAAAGCTGCTGTCCCCAAACTCCGTGGCAATTCTTACTCAATTTCTTCCTGTGCTGAAAACGTGACAAGGCGCCTCCGTAACATTTCCAGCTAACCAAGTGTAATTGGTTTTTGTTTGACTTGAACTCAGCCCGAGTCCTTCCAAACCTCTTGGAAGGTGTCAGTGTGTGGTAGCGTGACTGAGGAGAGCGGTGCTTCCCTCACAGCCACTGCTTTGCTTTGATGTGATAGAAGCAACTTTCTTCTACAGATATTACTATTCTCCTCGTCCCTGAAATATTAGCATCAGAGGAGTCAAATGATCAGGTTCTGGCTCTGTGATCTGCTGCTACATATGCACACTAATGTTCTTGTTGGGCTAAAGGGCACAATTCATAATCAAACCATGTGCTGACAACCTACACACCATTTCCCAAATCTCTACCAGTCTCTGATTGCTGCTAGGGAATGTTTTTGCATTAGCAGCCTTCTCCTCCTCTCCAAATGTCTCCTGTCCTCTCTCCAGACTTCACTGAGTTACTCTCAGTTTACCTTTGAGTAGAAAGTAACACAACTCAGAACGTTTCTTTCGCTTTCTAATAAACCGTAAAACACAAAGTTAGCCGATATTTGTGGAATCGGTGTTCCGGATTCAACTGATTGCCCAGGAGATGCTGCAGGTCCCTTTACATATCTATATACTGTGTGCTGGAATCCAGTTGATTTTTAGTATTCATTACATTAAATAAGGGCAACAAAATATGAAGCTTGTATTTTCCCCCAATAGTGAATTGGAGTTTTTTTAAATGCCTGAGAAAATTAAGCACCGTACATGGAAATGTTGTTGTACCTTTAAATAAAGCTACCCCAATTCGCTGCACACTCTCAGGGACAATTTAAATCAATAAAATATCATTACAAAGCGGTATGTAAGCAATGAGATATAATTAATGCCTTTATAGGCAAATGATCGGCAGATAAGCAGTGAGTGGGGCTGAGCTGATCTAACTGGATAGGAAGGAGCTGGATGTGGCAGGAAAGCGTGGATAAAGATCTTCAGGGACGAGACTGCATCTTAACTTGCCCTGTGATCAGCCCCCTTACAAAGGGAAAGGCAACATCTGTGACTTCAAAAATCGCCTTCTCCCGCTCCTGCCAACTTCTGCCTTTGCAAAAGGCTCCTCGGGATAAAGAACGGAAAGTGAATTATTCTGAACTATCTTGATCTGTTGAGCTCTACGCTCGCCCCCCCTCCCAACACCTCCCCCTGCTTCAATAAGGCACTGTAAATCCTGGAGAAGGAAAGTTTCTTGCAGCTGGAAAAAGCAAATGTTAACAAAGACTTTCAAGGAGCGTTCGACGCCGGCAGCCCCCAGCCCCTGGCCTCCCCCAGCCCGCACCGCCTGTGAAACCAGCTCTGGGCTTCCCATTCAAAATGGGAGGAAGAGCCACGCTTCTGGGAGAATTTCAGCGGCGCCCACTGAAGAAAAAAAAAAGGGGGGGGGGGGGCATTTTGATGCATTTTTGACTCCGGTGAGAGATTTGCCCATCTCTGAGGCGCAAATCGAGACTTGTTTTCCTCCCGGCATTTCAACTTTGTATTTCCCCCTCACCCTGAGAAAGCCACCCCTCCCACCGCCTCCCTCGGAAAAAAAAAAAAAAAAAAAAAAAAAAAAAAAAAAAAAAAAAAGCCCCCAAACCAAAAAACCCTTTCCAAGCGACCGGTGGAAATGAGTCCACGCTAAAAAAAAATAAATAAATAAGGTAAATGAAAATGCCCATCGATCGCTGCGGATTTTCAAGCTGGAGGGATAGGAAAAAATCCCACCGACCCGGCGGTACCTGCGGAGAGAGGGGAGAGGAGCCGCCTGCGCGCCTGGACGCGGTGCCCGCAGCCGGGAGCGCCCGGAGGGGTGCGGGTGTGTGTCTGCCTGTCTGTCCGGGTGCGTCCCTCCGGCCGTCCGTCCGTGCGTGTGCGCCTGTGTGTGTGTGTGTGTGTGTGTGTGTGTGTGTGTGTGTGTGCGAGCGAGCGGCCGCCCTTACCGGGAGCCCCTCGGGCGCGGGTCCGCGCCGGGCGCCGCTGACCGGCTGTGCCGGGGCTGCCCTCCCGCCCGCGCGGCGCGGAGGCTGCGCGGCTCCGGCTCCGCCGCTCACTCCGCCTCGGCCATCGCCGCCGCTGCTCCGCTCCGCTCCGCTCCTCCGGGCTTAGCGCCCAAATTTCTCTTCCCAATATTCCGACCGCCGCTATACAACAAAAGCTTTCTCTTTACCAAGACAGTAGTAATACGTCCCAGGGTAAACCGGATGTGAAATAGGCTGTGACTTCATGCCAGAGAGATTTTATTTTAGAAAGGAAGGTGGTACCAAGCTCTCATCTAGAGACCAATCCGCCCATTTTTTATATGCAGCACAATTTAACTTCCAGTGCTCTCGCCCTAATCCCTTTCTCTCTGGCTGCAGACTCAAATCCTTCTACAATCTGCAGCATTATTATTATTGGGGGGGGGGGGGGGGGAGCTGTACGGCCGGGGGGAGGCTGCACTGAGAATCTTTAGACACTCGCAGCCTACAAAACAGTCTATTTTAAGGGTCGCACATTAAAAATATAGCCGGTCTGCGTTCGCGTTCAACCTTCGATCGAATATTTAATCGCGGCATAAATATGAATGGAGGCTAGCTAGAAACGTAGAGGATGCAGCACTCCGCGTGTGCGCCTGTAGCCCGTGTACACGTACAGAGACCCGGCGGCAGCCTACGGACGCAGCCAGACGGGGACAGAGCCGCTGTGCAATCCTAATTAAAGCCCGGTAACGGGCGTTTGGGGCGAGACCCGTAGGAAACCCGCTCCCGTGGCCGGCGGCTCTCCCACACTTTCACACGCCTTTTATCGGTAGGTGCCACGTTCGCCCGGAGCGGCCGCAGGGCCCCGCCGCGGGCCGTGCCCGGGGGCTGCCGGTGTCCCCCCCCCGCTGCGCCACTCTCCCGGGGGGCGGCCGGGGACCCGCGGCGGCGCGGCACGGCACGGCACGGCACTGCCCGGCCCCGGCCCGGCCCGGCCCTGCCCCGCCGCCGCTGCCCTGCCTGCCCCGGGGCGGCCCGGCCCGGCCCTGCCCCGCCGGGGCCGGAAGGCGGCGGAGCCCCCGCGCCCCGGCGGAGCCCGCGGCGGCCGCGCCTGGCTCGCTGCCCGCGGCGGGAGAGGCGCTCCCGGCCGCCCCCCCCGGGACATGCGCGGTGGCCCGGCCCCGGCCCACCTGTGGTCACCGAGGGGCACGGTTGTGCTGGAAGTTAACGGCAGTTTAACCCCCAGCCGGCGACCGTCCTCTCCTCGGGGGCGAGCTCGGCGGGCGCGGATACTTGTGCGGAGAAAGAAGGAGAAAGTTGGGTGCCTCAGGTCCCGAGAGGCGTCGGCTGTGGCGGGAGGGCGTCACGCAGCCGCTCACCTGCCCGCCGCGGGTTATCGTGGCTTTAGCTCAAGGCACCTCTCACCAGCGCCAAGCCTTCTGCAGAAATGTCAGACACCGCTAACTGCCACAAGCACAGCGTGGTCAGCTGTCGTAGCTCTGTTTAGTGTAAAGATAAAATGAACTCCTCGGTCAACAGTGTCTGCTACTTAGAAAGCACTACCAGCATCCGTGGGGTGGAAAAAAATCCTTGTATCGTATGCATCTGCTGGGTTTCACATACCGGCTACTTGCCCTCTTTCCCCTCTCAATGCCATCGCCCATCCAATTTCTGTTCCCTCCTGTGATGCTGCTGCAAGGGAGGTCAAAACCCATATATTTTGTCAGAGATAACCTGAGTTGGTATCCCATGTTACAGTTAAACTATCCGCTGCAAGCTCTATCCAGATTTTTAGATCGAATATTGCACATTCTACGCATCCTTACAAAATACACGATCTGTTTGTCTTTGTCACGGCATGAGAAGGATTTGGTGCGACCCAACAAACCAATGACATTCATAGCTAAGGCTGGCAATAACTTCCGAGGTGGCAGTCATTTTGGATAAGTGCTTGACTTACAACAGTCTAAACGCTGCAATCATTTCCCTAAGCACAAGGAAAATAGAGGTTTTGTTTATCCAAGTCCCCTAGCGCACCAAGTTCACCCAGTCACTATGATCAGCATTAAATAGCCACAGGTTATTTTAAAGACTTGGAATGGACTTTTTGCTTAGTTTCCTGACATTTCCAATGTAGTTCATCTCATTTTGATTCGAGGTTGTTAGCAGCGCACAGAAAAGTAGGGAACGGAAAAACCAACTGACTTCCAAGGAAATTATAAGTAGTGACTTTTCAAATCACTAGCGCATAGACACGCTCTTAGTGGCTAGAGGCATTTTCCTAATATGCAATGTTTTCACCTTCATTTGCTCTTAGCTAACATAATTTACTATGTTTTTATGCTTGCACTGAAGCATGAGAGAGTTTTGCTTAAGCAACAAGTAAGTTGAGGTCCTCAGCTGAGTTTACAAAAACAGCACAAGGGATTTTTATTAAAGTACATGGACATTTGTGGCTGTAAAACCACTGAGATTTCTTGTCCTGTCACTAGGGCATTCATTACATTATCTACAATGACCTTAAACTATTTTTTCTAGATGAATAACATATGTTTGCAAAACTAAATATATGTTCAACATAGCTCCAGTATTTCATCTTCCCCTTTATTTTTTCATGAACAAAGAAATTGTAAGTACATTTGCTGTATGCGTGGGTCTGTGATAGGTGGCTAGACAGACAGATGGGCTGAAAAGTGAATGAACGAATGGCTAGAGGTTCACGTACCTCTGTACACTAAAATCCGAGCAAGTAGGCAGCTGAGGTGGTTTCAGAGCCCATGATACATAACCTTGCATCCTATAGTTTTCTTCTTGACTTATTTTAATTAGTATATAAACAATGGTAACTGGTTTTTATTTTAGTAAAGTGTCAAGGGTTGCACGGGATGCTTTTGCCTCCATGGACACAACTGCTGCATGCCAAAGCATGATATGTTTTTCTGAGTTCTCCCTGGGTGAAAATATTGACCTAAAATTGGAAGTTGCTCATTCTGTCTCTAATTCTCATCTGCTCAGAAAGTAGGACAAAACTATTTTTCCTCCATGGCTGAGATTCCTGTCCATCAGTGCTCACACGTAACCCAGATTTTCCCTTTTCTTTTCAAAGGCTGTTATCACAGTTATCATGTCATTCCATAGTAAATGCTAAAAATATTTGGATGTAATCAAACAAATAGGCTGGTTTATGATGGATTGTGGTAACTAAATAACTGTTTTTTAAGGAAAAAAAACCCAACTATAAAAGCAAATATAATTTGTTGTTACCAACAGAAATGCTCTTTCGAAGAACAAGTGCTAAGTGGGAGATACGTGTCTTGCAATTCTTATTTTTTCCTTTCCCATCCAAATTCCACTGACGTAATCCAAACCCCACTAAGGGTAATGCATTTATCAGATACGTCCATCTGTGTGTTTCAGGCACCTAACTTAAGAGGATATCTTTGAAAATCTCAAGCTATATATAGGAACGTGTATATTACCAGTGAGTCTTAGGGTCATATGATTTCATTCTTGAATGAATTGTTCAAATGAGAAAGGAAAGATGCATTTGAAGTTACGTCTCCAAGTAACTCAATGTTAGGTGATGTGCATCTCACTGCATGGTTTTACAGTCACATTTGGAAAAGGAAGATATCAAGAAGACGTATGTTTTTTTCAAGCCAGCTTTATGACTCCATAAAGTTTTCAAAAAGAGGCTATGTCATTCGTGTTACAAGGTAATGTAGAGCTAAATCCTTTAAAAACAATATTATTACATCTAAACAGTTAGCCAAAACAAACCTGGCACAGCTATTATGTGCAATGCTTTGAACCTTGATGTTAGCGCAGGTGATTAGTAGCAATGAAGTTAAACCAATTGAATCCTATTTTGGTAAAATATATGTATTAAATGATGGATTAAAATTGACATAGAGAAAGATTTTTAAAGTAGTTAGAACTATTTTTGCTTTTGATTTTCTAGTAAGCACTTTTTGAAATCTGACCTATTCCTTAAGTGCCCGCATCCTCTCTCTGTATATGTATACATATACATCACATACACACAGAGTATTTAAATTGGTCACCAGGGAATAATTTTTTTTTTTATTCAGTGTTGTGCTCTTTATCATGTTGTTCTTTGTGTGTACAAAATATACATGTGTTTTCTTTTCGTTTAGGAGCATATATAAAACATCTGTAATTCCACAGCAGAATGCTTTGACACAATGTGTCCTGAATAGCCAAGGGATTTGAATAAAGCAAATGAAACTCAGAGATTTACTGGCATACAGCAGATCAGATAAAGAATTAAAACAGAAAGACCATCTGCTCCAAAGCTTTGAACTCTGTTATTTACAAGTCCTGCTCGTGTGATTAAATGGAAATATTTTGTTAAATATATGATTTGAATTTGGTCTCTAATTTAATGTGCTTCAGAAATATATTGAAGAATAGATATTGACCCTTTGGTAGACATAATGAAATTCAGTTGCTTAACTTTTTTTTTTTTTTCTCCCTTTAATTTACAGCCACAGTCAAGAAAACAGAACATATAATTGTCAGCTACTGTTTTTATAAAAGGCAAGCGATGATACCAAAAAAAAGTTCACTCTTATTATGCCTCTTTCATTTTACAGTAAGGTTCTATTCATTGCCTCTTTCCTGTTCAAAAAATTAGTAGAAAGAGAAGAACTTCCAGGGAAATACAAATGAGAATCTTCCTGAAAACAAGTTGCACTGTTTTCAAAGGCTCAGTCTGAGATACAATGCCCGTTAAAGACATATGAATGTTCTTTCTAGATCTGTGTTGAAAATTGAAAGTGGCACTTCTTTGAACCCGTTATCTATTAAAAATGGAATAAAGATGTAAAATAGCTGATGCCCAGAAACTTAGAGATGATGACTCTCTCTTGAATTTTAAAGTCTCCAAATACAATATTTCAAACAGAAAACCCAATTACTTACAAGTTTCTCAGCATTTCTAATCCACAGAGACAACAATTTATTATGCCTTGCCACGGTGTTGCCGAACATCAACACAAAATTCAATCTGTAAAGCCAGGAATGGAGGATTCTTTCCTAGGTAATAATAGGATTTCTTGTGTGATGTCAGAAAGGAAGAATGGGATAATAATCTGTTTTCTAAAAAAACCATTGTGGAATTAATGAAAACAACCAAAAAGAACAAAGGTCACGGTCGGGAGCTTGTGGGGATCACAAGAGCCTGGTAAATCCAGTGGAGATCGTTGACGAGATCTCTTTCAGGGCACTTTTTCCTGCAACAGCTGGATTTATTTACAGTGGAGTGCAAACACCATATGTGTTTGTGTCCTATGCTCTAACCCACTGCTTCTGATGAGGTGAAGCCTTGACTAGAAATCTACAACCTCCTGCAGCTTTCATAGTGCCTTTAGTATAAATTCAGCACGCCTTCTACAGCTAGGAAGCTCTCCCCACAAAAAAGGGAGGAGCGTACTCTCGTCATCCTGGTGTGGCCGTCATTCAGTTACCCTTCAAAAATAAGAAAATAATTTTGTGCCTCACTGTCCTTCCTGCTCTGCATTTGGAAGGAAAGACTTGTTTGGGACTCAGACCTTAGAATTACGACTTGCAGTTTGATATACTTAATGACAGTTCATATTCCTACGGACCAACGGTGTAACCTGTAATTTCATATATTTTTAAGCGACAGTATTGATCCATAATGATGATTTTTCCTAAAATTGGATACGATAAAAATCTATGTAAGCAGAAGTTCTAGATTATTCAAAGTTCCTGAAGGTTGATACTTTTTTCCTTTTAAATATTTATATAACAATACAAAGTTTAGTGCATTAGTAAGCCCTTGTTACTTATTATTTGTGGAAAATAAGTGACTGCAGAAAGAAAGTGAGCAAAGTGAATACTTAGAGAGATAAGAAACAATAAAATACATTTTTAAAAAATTAAGAAAAAAAATCAGTAGGGAAAAATTCAGTTCATCATTGTCCTACTGTAAATATTTGCCTTTGATTGGACTAAAAGGTGTCGAGTCAGAATATCTCAGCCTGAATTCAGAGGTATGCTTTAAAAGTGTTTAAATACATCCCTATTTGGCCAAACACTTACGAATCCACTTAATGCCACAGGTCACAAATATTCTTAAGCTTACACGTGCCATGCTAGGCTGAATTTTGCTGCTTTGCTGCTTTGGAAGCCAAATACCCTGCTGACTTCTTAGGTGACCTTAGATACGTTTAATTTCTCTCCCTGTCTTGGTGCCTTTATCTAGAATTGGAACCTTGCAACCTGTGAAGTTCAATTAGCCAAAATTCCTGTAGATTTCAGTGAGTGCAGTGCTTAGCTGAAGCTTTCCTGCAAATACTGTTTAGAAGCCCCAGAAAAGTTTGTAAAGCAAAGGTAACACGCACGTGAGCCTGTCAGGTGCTGGTTCCCACTGTCATTTAGAAGCACACAGTGTTTGATTCACCCATTCCTCCTACTCCACTCCCTTCCTCACTTCTTAGAGATGGTGACAAGGAGGCTCTTCAGACGATTTTATCTGCCAGTTGGACACACCGTATGCCTCCTGACTGCTGACGTTATTGCGTGGAGATGTACTTGCTCAATTGCAGTACACTGTCAAAGCACTCTTGCGTGCACTGCCCTGTTCTAGAGTTTGAAGTCTGCTGTAGAAACAGCAGCGTAAACATTTAAGTGATATTCAGCTTTTCAAATTTAATTTTGGAGTGACCTGCTTAGTGCTAAAAATCCAAGGGCAGTCAGGCATAGCAAATACAGATGAGGAATACACCGGGACAATCATTAACAAAGTGACATTGCAATGGTATGATTTTATGCTTAGCTTTTGCACTCATCTCTTTTAAGGTCCTTATCCAAAAGACACTAACACAACTCTTCTGCATTGTCCTTCCCTTTTAAAATTATTTGTGCTTGGTGTTATACCTACTGAAAATTACTCAGACAAAACCTGTGTAATTTTCCCAGAAGGGCTGTGCTGGGATAATTGAAGGTCCAGGTGTTAGTGGTAGACATTTAGAGGCAATGTAAGAGCAGGGTAGGCTGTATGCAAGCCTTCCTCTGGTCCGAGGCATTTGGCTTCTAAGGTGGGTTCTTCCTGGTTTATTCTGTGGTTTATGTTGCTTGTTTTTACTGTTCCAGATTAAAACCTGATTTATATGTTTTGAATTTCCTTGCAGAGCCCCCAGTGTTAGGCAGAACTGAAATTTTGATAGCGGCTAGAGAGCTGTTTGATGAACTTTGAATTTTTTTTTGCTCATTATAACATACTAATTCAACTACATTTCCTGTTCCATCTATTTCATTCATAGAAATATACATCACAGTTATATGCCAAGCTTTGCAACATGAAATCTGCATTTACAATCGTTTGCATATGTGGTTATATTATATTAGGAAATTATTGCTTTCATTCAAAAGCAGCTGAAATAATTGCTGGGCCAAACAATTAAAAATCAGTATTTTCTGGACATTAGCAATGAATGTAAATATTAGGTAGAATGGAAACTGTATTGTAATCTAAATCTGTGCTTTATTCTAAGGGAGAGCTATAACAATACCATTTCTGAAGGTCTCTGATAACCCAAGATGATCCAAGTGATATTTTAGAATGTAACCACTAGCTTTTAATGTTGAATAGCATAAACAGTTTGGTAGGTGTAAGGACTGACACCCCAGCACATGTGAACTGGCAGAGCTGTGCCGAGTTCAGCTGGGTTGTTGGCAGCACCTGTGGATCTGGTCTGTGCCTACTGCCCTGTATAAACAAACCAAGTAATTAGTGTAAACAGCTAGGCTTGCTCAGGTAAGATGTGAAAAGGCAGTCAACTTAATATGAAGCTGTGTTTAGCATTCATACTCTTTACTTGCTGCTTTCATGAAAAAGTTAATGTTTGTCTAATCTTTGTAGCATGGCTATTGGAGTGTGCTTTTACCTCTTTTGAGATTCTGTGTACCGGTATTAATTTGTTTTTCTTTTAGAGCTCAGACTTTTGAAAATTCTGAAATGCGTCTACATGGGAACGGGGTGTCTTTAGTCAGTAGTGGTTCTGTAAAAAGGAGTATTGAGTCTTTTCTCGTTTTTACTGTTGCCAATCAAGAGCAAAGCAATTGACAGTAGAACAGTATTCAGGCTAACAGTCGCTGGTGCGACTGGGAGGAAAGCTACTTTTTCACTTGTGTTAGTTCTGCTGTGAGAAAAAGAGCTCTGTATTTTTGAGAGTAACTCAGTGGCATGGTTGTGGAACCACCTTCTCGATTACCACTGTCTACCTTTACGAAGGGAATGAGAGTGCACAGGCTTGGAACAAAGAAATGTTATTATTAGCAATATTTCATGGACTGACAAGAAAGTTGTCTGACTCTCTCATTGTGTGGTAACGTAGCAAGTAAAGGAGTCAGCTGTTCATTTTGAAAGTAAAACTCTGCTCTGCAGGTCATTAAAGGCAGGGTTCATCTAACCCATCTTCAGCTGTGACTAATTAATTAGATCCCTAAATTCTCATGTAGACACCATTTGTAATCAACAGAGTGATAAAATGACTCAGTTTACTTTTTCTAAGAGCTTGTTGAAATGGAATGAATCATTTTTTCATCGGGATATATTCCATTCTACCAGATCATACTAATAAACATTTAGCTAAAACTGTTACATAAATGTAATAAAGGATTGTAAAGTCATGCCCATAGAATATTGCCGCTGTTTTGTAGCAGTCTTGGAGGGTTGGGGTTTTTTTACGGGTTTTTATTGTGTCTGATCAATTGAGAGTTCAAGGAAAATACGCAACACAACAGTATTTTGATACTGAGTCAGGTGTGATGCCAGGACAATATCCTCCATTTTTTTTCAGGACAAAAACCCCAACCATATTGGTATATGAGATCACTTGTCAAGAGTGAAAATACTTTCCTCGCTGCAAACTAAAAGCAGTGTTATTCACTAACATATATAATTCAAGCAAGAATTTGAGATGCCTGAATGTTGAAATGGCTTAAGTCTGTGTCATAAAGTAATTGGCATGTGACATTTGTCTTATCAGTAGTCTGCAGCAAAATCTTTAATCACTTTGTAGTGGTGTCATGAATGTCTCTCATCTGTTAGGGATGCCAATGGCTCTATGATTGCAAAACTGCTGGTATTTTCTTTGATTACGCATAGTGATTTTCTCTAGTAGCTAACATATATCAAAGTGTGCTTTGTCTTGGATGACAAAGAGAGTGAAGGCCCTTTTCTGAAGACAGTGATACAAATTAAACAAGTGGGACAGCAAAGCAGCATGTGCCTGCAAATACAACTGGTTAGTCAACAAAATTGTAGTTATTGAAACCTCCTAATGCTAGATCCTTGGCAGACAGCAACTAGAAAGGGCTCAGCCTTGGACTTCCCCTCACTCCCCATAAAGAAGCAAAACGGAAGGAAGATGTAAAGAAAGTCTTCTGAAGGGAAAAAGTTCACTAGCACAAAGTGTCTGCTGTACAAAGTAAGGGATGTCAAAACTGCAAGTTTCGTGTCATTTAGGAGAATCGGCCAAAGGTGCTTATGGAAATAATTCTGTAAATAATTTATAGTTTTCTACCAATTTTTTCTTCAAAGAACAGAATATGCACTCTTCATGCTTTCCCCCCCACAGTTTTTCCATGAACTTTCTCTTGTTTTAACTTTTCATTGTTCTTGAAATTGAGTAATATAGAAAAAATTATCAGTCACCTAAGCCACTCAAGCATTTTTCCCTGGTTTTGAAATACATGTTCATCAAGCATAATAATTTCTACTGTCTAATGCTAAAACTTCTTTTCCCTAAATATATTGTAGTCGCACACAGGAGTGGGTAACAGGTTGTAGTTCTGATTTTCCCATTAAAGCTCAAAGTTTTCTATTTTCTAGGAGCATAGCAGGAATGCACATATTTTAGAAATTCTTGCAAACAAAATGCTGAAAAATAATCAAAATAAGAATATACTTCAAAAGCAAACCTGAAGACTTGATTCTGTGAGATACCTACTGTGCTTAAGGTAACACAGAGGGGGTATTCCCAGCTGTGCATGGCCCTGTGGCTCATGCACATGTGCCGACATTGTCCATGCACTGTAGGAAAAACCCGTTACATCCTACCAAGGGAAGATGCCAGGAACCATCTTAATCCTGAATTCACCATTTGGGAATTCCTTAGATTTCTTAGGGATTCATAAATGGGATAATTAAAGCAGCAGTTGTACTCTTGATTGCTGCTTCTGACCTGATGAATACTTATAGTAACAATGTCCGCTGTAGAAAAGCACTTGAGTCAAAGATAGCCTTATTTAGCAACTCATTATCTAAAAGATGCGTTTATGCTAGTGTTTTATTTGTATTGCGTGGCATTTTGAAGCAAATCTGGCTATTTGTATTTGCTGCAGTTTGGCTCACATTAGGGAGGAGTCTCAGAACATGGAAGTTCAAATCATTACAAATGAAATAAAATCAGATTATAGTCTCCAGGTGTGTATCTGATATGCTCCAGTAGCTAATGGATATTCAGCTCATGGGGCCAGACTGAAAGTAACCCTCTCAAAATGCATAAAGGTTGGGTGCCAATTCACAGTGTCAGCTGCTTTGCCTTGGATATCTCCATCTACTGGTTTGTGGTACTTGATAACGCAAAGCCAGCCTACAATAATTAGATATTCATCATAAATTTTATGTTGTATTAATTCACTTTACCTTTTGCTGTGTATTTGTTGCTGATATTACAGATATTAGGCATGCCAATACCCATGTCCCCAATGCTCAAAGTTCTTTTAGGGGGTGGATCTGCATATACCTCTTCAACTCTTGGACTTGAGTAGGTGCATGCATTTGAAACTTAGTCAAAGCAAATGTTCAGTGAAAAACAGTCTTTGATTGCCACAACACTCAAGTTGGCATTTGTAATATGACAGAAAAGGTTTTATATATAAAATTTCTTCAACTGTAGCTTCTTGAATATTTATTGTATGTATACTAAGATACAAATTTATTTACTAGTGCGAAGTCAGTGTGAAATAGCATGTGCCAAAAGCTCAAGATTAGAAGCTTAGTTTTAAGGTGTTTTTAGTGAAGAAACGCAGGTTATACAATTTCACAGCTGTTAGCCTGTTTTATTTCTTTTGTAAGTTTTATTCAAAATATTATACAAAAATAGAAAAAGGATGTACACTAAATACAATTACTGTTATACAGTGAACAATACTGCTCCCAACAATGAACAGAAAAAAATACTGGTTGGAAAAATTTGTGTGCTAAAATCAGATTATAACTTAGAGTACCATTCACCCAAATAGATTTTACAGAGTTATAAAGAGAAATGGTTTTTGTAATTAGGGTGAATGAATATGTTTATTTCAGTATACCAAGTTAACACCTTTAGAGCAACTTCTATGACAGAAAAGCTATTTAAAGGACCACTGCAATGAAGAATGGCTGACAATATGGAGCAGTACAGAAGGGACCTCATTAGTTTTTTTACAGGAGGAAGAAATTGGAAAGCTAAAGCTTTCAGAGGGCAAGAGTCAGCCAATGTAACAAGGAATTCCTTATAAGAACTGTGTCTGTTCACCTATTACATAGCAACCATTGCAGCTGAAATTCAAGTGAGAAGTGTCTTAAGATAATGTAAAGGAATGTGAAATATGTTTGTAAAATGTCCTATCCTCACAGAATTATCTGTTACAGAATTTAACATAAAAATGCAAAGATGCAGACAGAGCTGTCCTCATAATGAGTAGCAAGCAAATACTTACTTACTGTAAGACATTCTTGTTTGATAGTAATGGTGGTATCATGGTAAGAATTAAATATCAACATCAGATGCTTTTATGTCACTCATACAGTAGAAATAGCTTGGAAGGTTTTTTTATGCAGTAATTTGGAAGCTGTGCTTTACAGTAGGTAGAGAAGCTATTAAGCAGTAGTAAGGATCCAGAACTGAACAGGTATTTCGGATAACTGTACTTATCTGCAATAAAAATTAGCAAAAAAAAAAAAAACCACCAAATCCAAAACACTGAATTAAATTTATGTTGAAGCTCTCTAAATTTGCTGGGAAATATGCTGGATTATTCCATTGTTACAACCACATGAGAGAGTTTGTCCGGTAGAGTGGCAGGCGACAGGCAATTAATAGGAAGGCATAATAGGCAAAATCCCTTCAACTTGTCTTAACACAGGTTTACTGCCATGAAGGAAGAGATTTCAAGCCATTGAAAACTGTAATCTTTCAAATAATAAGCCAATGAAAACAGTAATCTAAAAGATTCTTAAGGGTGAATTGCCACCCTTTCTATCTCTGACCTTCAAGGATAGTATACACATGTATTCTCTATTCCTTCATAATTCTGTCAGACTTTTTAGTGTAGCATACAACAGTCTCTATTCTCATCGGGGGAATCAAGGGGGATTTTATGCCCTACCATCTCTGACAGGATGTTTTATTTTAGTTTCTCGTGCCTCACCAACAGGCAGCACCCACAGGACTTGGTCGCAGCACGGCCTGTGCAGAGGGGTTTGTGCTTCAGCAAAGGAGCAGCTCTGTACCCTTGAGCTTGTCCGAACAATTGTGCAAACAACTTGTGACAGCCGAGAGTGTGCATGCATTCACATTTATGTTCAAAGCGTACAACCATGAGACACAAACTTGCCAAGTTAAAGAAATTTTGTAATGAAAAGCGTACCAAGAAAAAGAAAGACAAGGCTTGCACGGAAAAGAATAAGCAGAGGTACAGCACCACAGCAGGAGAACCAAGGTGAAATATAGGCTTGATGTAGCTATTGTTCCTTTGAAAATATGGGTAGCTGTGAACTGAATTATAACACGCTGGTCCTTATACACATTTGTTAGACTTTTGGATAATGCGTGTGCTTCTGAATTAAGCTAAGATGAGAATAGATCTAACCAGCAAAACATCCTATGGACCTTGCTGTAACAAAACATGGAGAATTGAAAGTCAAAGCTATGAAACACTGTCAAATTTGTATTAGAAAAAATTTGCAGCACTGTTAACAGGTCTGGTCTTGAACTTTGCATCCATCATTTTTGTAAGGCATAATGTCTGTTAAATTCCTCTCCAGAAATTGCTCTTTAAAAGAGCATTAACAATATGTACTTTTAATACATGCATTATATTCTCAACTCCTAGTCTTAATCTCCTGGCACCATTCTTCAACTATTAATACATTTAGTTAAATAGCTTCTTATACAGGGCTAGAGAGGTAGTCACTGTATGCCGTGGATGAATTACAGAAGCAATTGAATATTCCAAACATTTATTTATATTGTGATGCTTTTCATCAACTCAGAACTTGCAATTGTTTATTTAGAATAGAAACTACTCAAAAATCAGCAAGCATATCAAGGTTTCTGAAATTCAGTGCCATACCGTGAGAATTGATGTTAGCCATTTACAAAGGCTTAAGATTTTATCCTTTGTCTAGTTTTGATAGCATAACTATAGTTGCATTTATATCTTATGTCCTAGGCTATTAAGGATCTCCCTAAATCAAAGCTCAGGGAGCTCAGTAAGTTTTATTTATCTTGGATGCTCATTAGGCAGAGAATGGGTGTGCTCTTGCTCTTAATGAATGCAGTTATAAGTGTCATTCCTGTCTCTTGGCCTTTTATGCCTATTTCCAAAATTTTGTGTTGGAATTCAGAGGAATTAATATATATATAGACTTGCTTGGGATATTGGCACTTGTCTTGCTCCCACTTCAAAGCCCCTTTCAAGAATCTTCAGAAGACTAGCACAAGGCATGAGTAGATAGATAACTAACCTTCCCAGGAAAAAAATGTATATGTCTTAGGAGCAGCTTTGCAGGTTTTATAATTTTTTTTGTAACGCTATTAAGAAAGCTATAAAAACACATGCACTCAAAATATCCTAATTTTTCTTCAGTATCTCCAGAATGTCAAATCATGCCTCCTAGCCCTAAACAAAACAAGCATCAGCATTAAATTAATCCTTACTTTTTTCAGTAAAATTATTGTACTGCATCTACAGTTTACTAACACATCTTCTGACCAAATAAGTAAGCCACAATAAGGAAAAAAAAAACAAAACAAACACATGAGTTTATAAAACAGATTCTTTATAATCTATATGTATTTTTTTAAAACAAGAAAAGCCTTAAAAAAAAAAAAAAAAAAAAAAAAAAAAAAGCCCTTCCTTTTCTTCTTCCCATCAGTACCGGGAGACGTGCTGACATTCACATCCTATCTCATGAGATCCAGCCAATAAAGTCAGTAGGCAGGATTAAAGCACAGGAACTGATAGAAAACATGAACCTTCATTTCTATTCCTTTCCCTTGCACGTTTACATCTAAAGAACAACCGAACATTTTTTTTACCTTGGTTTTTCTTGCCATGGTTTTTCATGTCATTACTGTATTTCTCCCAAGTTCAAGGAAAAAACCCTTCACAGATAGTATGATATTATTGACTGTAAATACCCGTGATTTGTACGTCAAGATATAAAACTTGTATGGATTGGAAAGCTTCTTCAGGGTGTTATTTTTCATCAACTTGATGAACAAGAACTACGTTCTGAAGATAATATGGATGAGATTTCAATAGGAAGGGAATAATGTCAGCTCTCTGCCTGATGTCTGTTTGATCTTATTCCATGACAAGACTGGCTCATTGCCTCTAGAAAAGCTGAAAACACCTCTGTAAAGCTGAACCTTGTGGTATATGGATCTGGAATTATACGTTCAGGAGTTCACGTTTCTGATAGGTTGCTCAGAACCAGATTAATCTAAAAGCGCGTGTGGTCTCAAAGGAAAACAGCAATTCTTGCAACAATTTTTTGTAGCTGAAAAACATTATGATGGCAAGGAAACATCTCTCACCCATGCTATTCGCTATTGACATACCGTATACACACATACATAAATGAAATGGCCAAATGGCCAAGAAGCTGCCACAAAGGCTGGTTGCAGCCACCATTTTGTGATGGTCGTTTAGAAGCGGCGTAGCTCCCTCTTTCCGCGGGCTGCGACCATGGTGCAATTTCGAAGCACAGGACGTAGCCTACGCCAGGCTCCATGCTTGCAGGGCCAGGCAGCACAGCTGCTGGAAGCTATTTCACACTGTGGTGAAGTCTGAAGTGCAAGCATATCCTTAGCATTAACACTCTTGGGGATGCAAAAGCTGTAAAAGTGAAGAAGTGCTACATACGAGTCCTCTGTCCAAAAGCTTCCCAGTCTTGTAACCTGAAGAATGTAAGGGGAGCACATGTTTCCTGCCAAGCAGTTTATCACTGGCTTATCCCTCAGGGCCGTGTTTCTTGTTTGAAATCTGGCAGTGGTGGGCAGACCCCGAGATTCTTTGGGTAAAGTTAAAAATATAGTTCCAGACTGAACTTCAGTATTGTGTTTCTAATACTTATTTCTGTATCTAACTTTGAGCAATGCATTAATACAAGGCTTTTGTGAAAAATGACGTTGTCTGTAGGGTTCCTCTCTTTAGCTGACGTGCTTAGACATTCACAGGGAAACTGGGTTTTCTGGGCATATGGTAAGACTCAGATAAATAAAAAAATACAATGCCTAAAGATAAGGTCCAAATCTCATAAGTTTTCTGGCAGTAGATGCCTCTAGCAGTATGCTGGGGCATACTAACCTTGTTTCAGATTGACGCCACCGATGAAACTTATAATACAGTGTCATGACTCTCTAGGTCTTGAAAACTTTCCAACCAATTATGTCACCAATACAACTGAAACCAAGAGGAAAAATTTTCACTGATATCAAAGGCAGGCAGATTTGGCTGATTTATTTTTAACCTGCTTAAAATATGAAGTCAGCCAAGATCATGTGTGAGGGCACTGTAATGTAATTGAATCCATTTTGGGGAGCAGTATTGATAACAAAGGTGCTGGAAAAAGAATTTCCTATTCAAAGACACATCTACTTAAAAATGAACTTTCATTTTTAAGTCGTTAGGCCTTCTAATGAAGAGTACTTGTATACACTGGCTAAACATACTGCAGAAATTGTAGCAGGTCTAGGTGTGATTGTGTAAATTGAATACCAGAAGTTGCTTATGGTCACGCTTTAAACAGACTATAAATATTGTTTCCTTATTTAGCCTGTATGTCATGTTAGACATGGCAAACTCGAATAAGATTTGAATGCATATTTTTGATGGAGTAAACCTTTAAATGTGTCACATTTTCCATTATTGTTAAAGTTACATTTAGCATAATAAAACGGCAATCTTGCATGTATCCTCATAGAGTACAAGCCCTGTTCTTTTTTTTAAACTTATAATTGAATGTTCTTTTACATAAACGTGTCTTTACAGCACAAGAGCATAACAACATTAAGTGGAAAAATACCCTCTAAGATAGTCAAACCCACACATTTGCTAATGTATTCTCTTTGTAGGAAAAATTGGCCAAGTTAAGATTTGCTTTTGAGAGGTTTTAACAAAACTTGGCATTTAGCTTAAAACAATTCTCCATTATCTCTGAATTACCTTAATTAACCTTTTCTCAGAATTAGTAAAATGTCATTAAATTATATGTTAACTACCCAACTCTTCATGTAATATTCCTCATGTTAAAAATTATGAGCGGGGATTCTGACATCAAAGTGATTTCTAGCTCTCTATATCTTACAAGGACCTGCAGGTTTCATAGCAGGCTATTTACTCCAGGGGTGGTGGCATAATAGATTCACTGGAGTCCCAGGGTGAGAGTTCATGGGTTATAGTAGAAATATGCACTTTTTTAAATCACAATGAGGGACAGTCAAGGAAGGAAATACTTTATTTTTCTCGGATTTTTACTTAAATTTGTATACTGAAAACATTCTTAAAATACAGTAAGGTGTGAATAAGTATTTTCAGAACGGCTCTGTTCTGGTACCAGAGTAATGTTATTCAAAAGAAAAGAAACAGTCTTTCCGATATTAGTGTCATTGGTCTAATCACACAATTAAAGATGCTGAAATGCATATGTATTTTTCAGGATGAGATGCAAATGACATAATAAGTAGATTGAAATTGGGCTGTCTATAATTAAAATAAAACAGAAGTCTTTAAGTGCTTCCCAATTTTAGTCAATGGCCAGGTAGAAGTGTTCAGTTTGGATATGAAATGCTTATTGCTTGATTCTGTGATTATAGAGTATGATAATTAAAGGCTGATGAATGATTTATTAGTTCTCTTAAAATATATACCATCAGTTTCATTTCAGCTTCTACTCCTGTTCGCTTGCTGAGCTAACTATAGAGTTGAAGGTTTGGCGGCTTTGCCAGAGATTGTATTGTCTATATTTATAACACTTTAAAAAAGAGATCAGTCGGTACTTTAAAAGGTAGTTTTCATTAAGCTTCTATTCTTTGCTAGTCTCATTCCCATTCTGTGCTCAGCATAATCAAGTATAAGCCCCTATGAGTAGTGAAGTAGGAGACACCTACAGTGTCTCGATGTTTTCCGTCTGCTGCTCCTGTAAGTCTCGCTGTGCTGGCTGGGACAGCGAAGCGGGCCCTGGAGGGGGCAAAGCCTTGTTCTGCTCCCGTGTTTCGCCTTGTTCTGCTCCCGTGTTTCTCGGCGGCTGAGCCGCATCCGTTTCTGCGCAGTCACCTTGGAGATACGCGTCCTCGGGGCTTATGAAGCCCACTCGCCCACTGAGCTGGGGCCAAAAGCGGGCATGCAAGTGAAGTCTCTCCAAAATAATCATCAGCGTAGCCATGTTCTTCTGTGGCCTTCGGCCTGAAGCATGTAACTTATTTAAAGTATATAAATAGTTCCAGTGTACGCAGAGGAGCTGACGCTTAAGTATTTTACTACACTGAAGTGTCAACCTGGATATTCTTTCTCTTTGATTGTGTTCTGTTGTTTCTGTTTAGGTAACATTTTTTTAATTGGTTAGATCCTCTGTGCAATGTGAATGTGAAAGATAAATGGCAAGTATAAAACTCGTAGAAATTGTGTAAAGGATTTTAAATATTTCAGGTTGTAGTTAAGATCTAACAGTATATAATCCATACCATATGACAACGTGAGAAACGGTTATTTCTGCTGGGACAAAATTTTAGTAGCTCAAATCCAGTTGTGTCATTAAATGAAATTGTAGATTCTGTTGTACCGTTGTGCATAAAAGAAATTATATTCAGGATAGTCTTGATCAGTATCTGTTCTTTGAAGTAGATGTGGACTCGCAGGATGTGTGCACACATGCGTGTATGTATGTGTATTTAGCAACATATATGCATATATGTTGGTCTCATTTTATATCTTTCATTAATTCAAAGCAAACTGATATAACTGATCTGTAGCCATGAATACCAAATAATAATAATTATTATAAATTTATATTATTTAATATTCATAGCTACAGGTCAGAGTGGTTTGTTTATCTTTAACCACAAGGAAAGCCTTGGCTGCAGAGCCTTTGGGCCTAATTGTGAAGAAAGTCTCTTCTCAGTGCAAGAAAGGGGAGCCACTATAATAACCTTTGATACGTTAGTAAAGTGAGCTGTGGTTTTGTACCCTTCCAGAAGCTATAGTTTGTATGGAGAAATCCGAAAGGATTTGGCAAATTATTTTGGCACGTTAACATTGCTAATAAGCAGGTAAAAACTAAACAGAGCCAATAGGTTTCCTCCCACTATTTCTTCCAAGTAAAATGCAATGTGCAACAGGAATACTGAAGCCTAATCCAACGTCATGTGTAACCATCAGATCACCGATATCTTCTGTACCGATTTTGAAATAATGGCATCTGTCTGCTTCCCAGGATTTACCTTTGCCTACAGAGTACGGAGCCCATTTGAAGTGGAGGGAGCTAGTTCCGCAGCGATGCACTGCTAGCGCATCAGCAAAGTGCCGGCAGAGGGAAGTCACCTTAGCCTGCAGTAAGATCTTCCCTCCATAAAAAGATGGAGGGGCTGGGTGCAAACTCACAGGAGTTAATGGAGAGGGTCTAAAAATGCCCTGGCTCTGAATACATTCCACAGGGAAAGGAATAACAGGGAATCTATTTTGCTGAGGACTGCTTTATTTTAAGCATATCTTAAGGAGAAGGCAAAGCCACCTAGACAAACTTGCACGGAGTGCCCTTGCTGGAAATGTTTATGCTTTTTCATAAAGGGATGCTGTGCATGCTAATATGCCGGTGCAGTGCTCAGCTGGTGGAGCTGGGTAAAGCAAAAGAGTAAAGACCTTGTAGGGAGGTTATCCTCCTTTGGGAACATCTCCTTTGAAAATACCTGCCATTTTGGGCAGCCTCATACATTCTGAAAGCAAAAGATTTTCTCTTCAGAAGTCTTTCCACAAGCCCCAGGGAGAAGTTATTTCTAGCAGGGATGATTAAGCAGTATCCAGAAAGGGGTACGCTCCGTCAGAGACAGGGAAATCAATCCTACCTTCAGTTTGGTGGTGGTATTTTAAGAAGGGGCTTGTAAGAGCCCCTGCGAGAGCCCTCCGGCAGAGGCAGTGCTCATGTGCAGTGTCCCTAAGAGCTGGCCTAGAGGATACTCGTGTAGCTAATGCCTGCTCACACCAGTACAGGAAATTTCTGTTTCTCTCCCTGTTAGGAAGGTATTTAAATTCACTTGACAGTCTAAGCACATGAGTTCTTTTTGAAAGAGGTTTACTGCTGAAGGTTATGCTGTGCTTTTCATTAAGTCATAGAGTTTTAAGTGTTAAAGAATTCTGGATAATAAAACTACAAGTAATTTCTACTGACCATGGCCCACTAGAATATGTAAACTGGATTCTTCTTTTTAGACAAGGATAGTTTACAGCAATTCTGTTAATCTGTTCTGGAAGGGGCAAAATACTGCAGCGCTCTAATTTCTTTGCTACGTATCAAATATTTCCTACCTTGCCCATTCTTTTTTTTTTTTTTTTTTTTTTAATACTAGAATGGGAGCAAAACCTTTACTCTCCAATCTCAGTTCTCAAATATTTCTGCATGGAATGAGACACAATAGAGGAAACTATGAATGGCATTATGGCAAATGTTTTGCTATGGGTATCGTTTTAAGATGGAAGCCATTTTGACAAGCAAGAATATATGTTTGTATAGTGTTTATAATTAATTAATTTCATCCATTTCTGAACAGTATTCATCCTGTACAGTAACAGCTTAATCTCTCTTGAAATACATTAGGCAAGGGAAGCAACAAATAATCTGCACATTAACCTCTGGAAAGCAAGTGATATTGTTAAAATGCATTTGAGTTTTATTTGAGAGTTATGAATTTTGGGGAAGAGCTTTTCTGTTTGCTCTGAAAGGATATTAAAGCAAATAAGGAAGACAGAATCTTGAATTGGAAAATTAGTCACCTCTAAGAATAAAACTTCCTTTTGAAAATGGGAATGTTAATTATTAATCACCTCCAGACACTGTCTCCTGGAGTTTCTACGAGTTTTTCTTTATTTGATTATATACGTTTTTGACTGATTAACCAATTCTTTGTATTCTTCTCAGTCATAAATAGAGAGAGACACCTGCTGATTAAAGTGGAATTTATCAAGTGTAGGACAGCCTCTTTTGACAAAGCAGTTTAAAGAGCAGAGAAATAACAGGAACTTGCATTTAAAGATGTTCAAAACATAGTTCAGGGGATTTTTTTCCCTCAGTCTCTCATATGCACGTTTATTAAAGACTGAAAATTTCCAGGCAGAGTCAGATTCCCTTTTCTCAGTTTTCCTGGTTTTGTGTAAAGAAACTGAAGATAAATAAAGGGAAGAATTCTTTACACTCCGTCCCAAGTTGTTTGAGGGACTCTTATTTTTATATTTGATAACATTGTCCTGCCCAGCAAGCAATACCCTTCCTTCTGGCCAAAAATGACGGAAGTGGTTTTTTTCATTGCTGCAATAAGCACCACAATGGGCTATGTATGACCACGCGAGCTGTCTCCAGGTAACTAAGGCTAGTGCCGGAGGAATGCTGATGAAAATGGACTCGCTCAGCTCCCTCTTTCCTTTGTATATCAAGCTTCTATGGCTTATGCTCTAAGTCTGGCTCACAACTTAAGCAGTAGGGTTGTCAAATACTGAAAATATTAAGTGCACTGATCTGTGGGCTGGTGCTTGACTAGTCTTTGAGGATTTTTCAGTAAGAACCCAATAGAGCCTGTACAGCAGAAGACCTACATGTTTTTATTTCTATTTCTTCTTACATTTTCACATATAATATGATTTAGTCCTGGTGTGAGAGGGGAGATTTCTTCAGGTCTGTTGTTAATTCAGTAGCTGATGGCTGCCAAGGAAGAGCGCTTGTAAAAAGGGAAAAGATATGAGATTGCTTTTGGAAGCAATCACCCTCCATTACCCTGTGCCTTCAGTTTGTGAAATTCTGTCTTAGGATTGTTGGTTTATTCCACTATGATTTTCAGGGTCAACTGGCTGGGCCTGTCATTGCCAGAAAGAATCACTGTTAAGAGATTTGGTGAAAGATTTAGTTGTTACTTGGTTTATAACAGCTATCAGGACCATATCAGTCAAGGTTGCCTCAAATAGACTGTGGAAGCTGGAGTAAGGTCTGACACTACACTGTCCCAAACTTACCTTATGGATTTGGAAATCATAAGGAAAGGATTCTCACTAAAGACAGATTCATAGAAAAGAATAGCTTTTAACTGGGAAATGTATTTACCTCCTTAACTGGACATAGGATTTTGGCTTTTTATTGTGTTATAAGACTAAGGTCAGATAAATTGATCTGACTTCTACAAAAAAGCTAGGAAATGAGACATTAAAAATACCACAACTCTGTTAGTTATATCAGCGTAACAAGCAGTAGTGGTCAGTACTAAACATATTAGAAAAATGACTACTGTTCAAATCACTCTTGATATAATTCTGTTATACTGTCTGCTCTGTATTTATTACATGCAGTGGCACAGAGTGGCACAGCAAGAAGTTGTCTTTTTACTGCAGCAGACCTTCATTTGCTTTGAATGTTAAATCATTTCAGAATAAACAGCAACTGAAATGACTGAAGTGAATGTAGTCTGCTAAAGAATTTTGCACTAATGATTTCTACAAAGGGAATTCAGCCTTGTTAAAAAGTATGTAAACAGTAAGAAGCAATTCTAAAGCCCTCTGATGTCAATTGAAGCCTTTCTATCTCAGAAACTCATATATGTTTGCTTTAGAAAAGCAGCTTCTCTACAGTGGAATGCTCACAGCAATTTCAAAAACAGCAAAGCAATTAGTTTTCCTAGTCTGGGTTGCTGAGGCTATGTAAAAAGAAAAAATACAAGACATACCTAAGCAATGGGTTGGGAGTAGGAATGAATAAGGGTCTTTCACATCAGAAAATCAGCTTTAGCTTTCAAATCTCTTGATGGATGTTAGTAACCTATAGTCTAACAGCAAAGTCATAAAAAGAATACTAAATTTGCCATGTCATCACAATGATCTATATAGTCTTTTATCTAACTCATCATAATAGTTCACTTTAATTGCTACAAGAAATGAAAAATGAACAAATATTTACGTAAATATAGCCTATCATGCTGAACCGTTTGTGTGAAGACAGGGTTATCTTTCCTCACTCTTGCAAGGGACCATTTTATAACTTTATGCGTAAACTTGTAGGATTTTCATGATTTTTATATTCTGTTTCTAGGAATGATACTGAAGATAAAATTGGGTATCCATAGTGTACAATGCACAATATAATAGAGCTGAGGCCAGTACTTTAAATTTAATAGCCAAACTCATTTAGTTCTTTCTAACTGCCCTAGATGAGCACAGTGTTGCCCAGGCAGGGAACAGGTACCCTTCTGAAAGGAACAGGGAGTAATCTTCTGTACTCTTCACTCGGAGAACACTATTAATTCTTTAAGTGGAAGGGGACTCTTTGGTTATAACACTCCATACAACAGGATATTCCTTCCCTTCCCTTTTTGTTTGGTGACCCATCTGATGGACCCATTAGTGAAAGGCCCTATTTTGTGACGGACTTTGAAGCATGTCATACCTAAAAGGCACAAAAAGGCTTCAGAGCACTGTGCTTATTCCTGGGAGAAACAAATTATCAGAAATATATTAATGGCGTAAGCTATAATGGAAGAGGCAATTCTTGAGGCAGAATGAAGCCTTCTTCACTGATATTAGGAATAAACAGAGGAAGAATGAAGGAAGCTGTCTGGTAATCCTCAGTCTTCAAATATAGTTATTAAAAAAGTCATTCTCGATCTGTCTGATAACTTCCTGCATAGGCTGTGGCTGCAGATATGCACAAGACTAAGACTGAATGGTTGGGGTTTTTTCCTCATCTAACTTTAACTCCCTACCAAACATCTGAGCTGGTCAGCTAGACTCCTTCACAGACTCATTTCTAGGATGTGATTTTTGTCCACTATTTCAGACATCTGCCCTGGAATGGGACTAGCTGTACCTAGAACAAACCTGCTTCTCCCCAGTGTCTTTAAAAGGAGTCTAAACTCCCGGTTGAGATAGAGCTGGTTACAGCACGTCTAACACAAGGTGACATGAACCTTGCAAAAAAGAGCAGACATGCCAAGTAAGAGTGTTCACCCCAAGTGCGGTACTGCAGCTCTTCTGCCATAGGAACAAATGTTCTTGTGAATAAAGTCGGATGAAGATTTTTGTAATGCCCAGAGATGATGGAAATAGAAATAGAATTTCTTAAATAAAAGAAGTTGTTGCCCAAGGCAAGCTTTTATTAGCATTGTGTCTCCTCTTAGTTCAGTTCAGTGAGTAAATTCATTGCTAATGGTTCACAAAGAAGTTACTGCAATACATGTTACCCCACTCCCTAAGTTACCTATACAAAAGGCTTGTATGGTGCTCATTGTCATGTCTTTCAAAACGCCCACCTTCCATAGTTGAGACAGAAAAAGGTTAAGTTAGTGCGCAGTACATTTGCTGAGCCATAGTGGCTTAGAGCAGTTGAGGATGGGAGTATCTGAATTGTGAATTTGTTTCCATTGTATGCTACTTAACATAATAATTGAAATCTAGATTATCCTCTTCACAACGAATGTCATTTTTCTGCTGATACACCATTTTTAGCTGGAGAGTCTAGAAGGTCCCAAATGTTATGCTTTCCACTTTAATGTAAGATATTACATAATGTATTTGCCTGTCACGCCCTTGGAAGAGGACTTCTTGTTCATTGATTGTTTACACAAAACAGAAATGCACAATTCTCTGACAATGAGAATCTGACTAATCAGTATGACATTTGCAAAAGTAATCACTGATTACAGAAGGGCATGTAGAGATTGAGCTCAAACTCCACAGTTGTTATACAATATCAACACACCCAGCAGAAGCATAGAACTATAATTTATGGGGAGATTTTCCAAATAGTCCAGCTTCTTTTTAGTCTTTGAAGATCTCTATAGGCTTGTGACTCTTCAGCCCATAGTTAACTTTGACAGGGTTAGCTTTTTTCCTTAGTTTTTCCTCACCTCAGTCATTTTAGTCATTTCTCTGGATGTGACCTGGAGTTGCCATTGAGTCCAGCTGAAAACTAAAGATTTCCCCTAAGCTGATCAGTGCTGTAGCAATAAGCAAAATGTAACCACCTGCAGTGAGACCTGCAGTTCTCGCATCTGCTCACGTGTTGCACAGGTTTAGGAGTTCTCAATTGGTCATTGGTGATTATTGCCCCCACCCCCTTTAAGTAAAACGAGCGAAAGGATAAATTTACTTATGTTTGTCATACAAAACTTCTCAGGGAGCTGAAAGTTTGGCTTTAAATCATCCTTTTTCTGGAGTAGGGGAAGGTTGTTCAGATTTGCAGCTCTAGAAGCATGCTTATGGATATGATCTCAAACTATCAGTGGCCTATTTTCTTGCTCCAGACTGAACACAAAATCTCTCAGTAGAGTAATTAATCTTTATGCACTTGTATTAACTTCATGGGATTTTTTGGAAGCAGAAAGAAAAGTCCTGACTGAGTATCCAACTATAGCTCTGACTTACTGAGAAGCTCAAACACTGAAATCTTGCTTAAGCTAGACTGAAATATGATCAGAACTCAACTAATATCTACTTCGAAATGGCAGTGATAGCATTAGGTTAGTTCCCCAACTGCCACTCTTGGCAGAACCAGATGGGTTATATAATATGCTTTTGCATAAATGCATAGTAGCAGATAATGGAAATTCAACACCTTCAAGAGGTGACCTGGGAAAGACGATCAGTACAATATATTTCATTATTACAGACTTGCATTGAGTGTTGGAAATTTGGGAGTTCAGGATTATTTTATTCCTAGTTCTCCTGTGTGATTCTAACACAGTTAATTTAACCTAGTCATGGCTTGATTTATCTATCTGTACAATGAATGCAAAATTGACCCAAACTTCACAAAGATATTAACAGACTTAATGCTAGGTGGGAGTTCTGCTTTTTCCTCATTTTTCCCTCAAGAGTCTGGCACTGCCACTAGACAGGAATAGCATTTTTCCCTTTACAAAGGACTGAGCCCTCTGCAGTAATGAAAGTGTAGAGAAAAAGGACAATTTCAACTCTGTTTGGTTGCTCTCTTGAGCAATAGTGGGAATATTAGAAACCCTAATTTTTCTGTGTGTTATTAAGAAAGTATTAAGATTTCACTGCTGAAGAGCAGTAGGGAAGGGCAAGTGATTCTGTTGATATAGCTGTCAACTTTCAACACATTTAAAAGGTTAAGAACTTGAGGTGTTTTACAGCAAAGATTTTTAAGAATCTGATATCCCAAATCTCTATCCAGCATCAATTGCAGCAGAAACGCTCTCTCTGAATAATTTGCATAGCAACTGTTGCTAAGAAAAAAACCTGCAGCCTAAACCAAAATTCTGATAAATTCAAATCCTATCAGCATTTCCAGCAGCTGGAGAAGACTAAATATACATAGTTCAAATGGCTGGCTTCCTCCAGCAATGGTATTTTTAGATGTTTCAAAGAAAAATAATGATTCAGAACACACAAATATTCTTGCTATATATAAGCTGGGGGGGGGGGGGGGGGGGGCGACGGCGGTAATGACCATATCAAGGCAACAGAGCATCCAGGTTTCAGATGTGTTATCTGACCATGGGCATAATTCATGTCTGAAATCAGATGCACCTGCTGAAACTGATGCTCAGAGGAAGCTTCTGCCTCCCCCAGGCTCAAGCACCCTTCAAAGTGGTGAAATGGGTGTTTTTACAAAGGCCTCAATCAAAACATAAACTATCCCAAATTTATGAAGCTTCCCTTGTTAAGAAGTGATCCCAAGTCACAATGGAAGGCAATGGAGAACCTCAGTTTGCTCCCCACACACCACTCCCAGTTGAGTTTTGTTCACAAGTCCTTGAAGCAGTAGTGTGTCTCCCTAAAGATTTCCTCTGGTGGCATGTTTTTGGGAAAGTGCACCTCCATACCATCTCAAATAAAATAATGAAAGGTTAAAGAGAAATACAGGGACTATTTCCTTTAGGAAAAGGAAAAAAAACCTCAAACAACCCATAAATGAACACAGCGTGCAATACATTGATAAAATCACGTGTTGACTCAAAGAAAAGACTAGAGTGGTGTAACGTGCCAACAACACTACTGAATGAGTCCAAACCAAATAAATCTGAAATTATCATCTATTTCAGCAAAGACTTTCTTAAGTCTCTGGCCCTTTGGTGTGACAAACCAATCATAGGCAAGGTCTAGGATTAGCCTGTAGACTGGACTGGGTAAATTGATGACTGGATTGCCCAGCAGAAGGAACTAAATATCTGCACAGTAAAATAAGGATGTTCATATTTTGTTCTCTAAAACAAACTCCTGTCAAGCAGACTCCTTCATCTGCTGCTGAAGGAAAGACATGTTCTTTTTGTCAATATCAGGCACAACTATGCTGTTTTCAGAAAACAGGTGAAATAGAAAGAAATGACTGATAGGTCATTTTTCTAACAAAATAGTAATCTCTCCTAAATGCACAAAATGATATTTTTTGCATAAAGCTAAATCTACATATGTGTATGTATGTGTGAACTCAAAGTGCTTTACCAGTACATAATAGACTCATGTGGCTGAAAACTTTCTAATTATTTTTGTAGTTCTTTGGAAGTTATGGTTTCAGTATTATACTTTTTGAATTACAAATAAAATGGCTTTTTTTTTTTTTTTTTTATAAGTTCCCGGGCTTTGCCTGGAACATTACTAAAACAAGCATGCTAGCCATACCTGCTAACCAAACACAAACTGCTTCAGGGCATATCTGCCCTCATAGCCCATCTAGTTTGTCCCATTTTCATGTGAAGTGGGTATCATGCTTTCAACAGTGCTGAAGGAAGCGGCAGCCATGACTCCATTTTCACGTCACTGATAAAAGAGTGTAACACTGCACCCTGCTCAAGGTATCTTTTCCAAATGGATTCAGTCAGAGTGTATTTTTCTCTGAAAGTAGCTGCGTCAATAGTCTACAAGACCTCAGAGGCTTTATGAAGTATCCACATCTTGGAAATTTACTCGGTGAACTTTCTGTAGTTTATCTGCAAATTTTCTAGTTCTCCTTTACATTATCATTTGGCTAAATTTTCTCTAGTTGCTCCTTTTCAGGTTGAACTGTCTTCCTGCATCAAAAATAACAAAAAAGGTCTTGCTGACTCTTATCCTTCAGATGTTGCAGCAAAAGTCAGAAGCAACATGTGTGTTACTAGTCCCCTTTTCAGTATCACTTTAAATACTGCAGCAGTTGAATGGCATCAGCTTGGATGGGTCAGGCAGACTATGCCTGAACTGCAAGACGCAACACAACTATTTATCTGGGCATAGGTGTCCCCAGGTCAAAATTGACACGAGAATCCCTCCTAGCCAACCCTCCAGTCCCTTGTGCCGCAAGGAAGCAGGCCGCGCAAGAATGGAGATGAAGCCTGAAGTTTTCCTGAGATGATGGGGGAAGACCAGCGCTTTTAGCTATGCTGTGAATTGCACCTCCTGTTCTGTTCAGATACAGCCCGGTGTCTCCAGCATTTGCTTACTCCCTCTATGCAGCCAGCAGTCCTCAAAGGTAGTGTCTGTATGCTGTGAAGTGGTGTCTTTGGGATTTATCACACTTTTTACGTAAACTCAGATCTGCTGGCACAAGCTGTCAGCCAGTGCAGACAACTTCTGCAAAAATTTCAGAACTCATCTCTGTGCCCATAAAGAATAGGAAGGATTTTTTTCCTTTGAGTGAAAGCTTAATGTCCTACATGTAACTCATGATTGTGTGGTATTGGCAATGTCTTATGAAAATGAACTCACTTAAGAATATTTTTTTTTACTTTTTGTAGCCAATTAGCACATGATGGCCTCTCTAAGGTAAGGATCAGAGGAAATAGTCTAGGCTCTGTACTTCCTCAGAGGAGAGGAAATATCACAGTCAAATAGGTGTGACACTTGGCAGTTTGGACAAGGTCTAAACGGTCTAGAAAGCAGCAAAGGCAAGGAGCACAGGGAAAGAACAACATAGCAGGAATGAAAAGGGAAAGTAACTGCAACAGAAAGCAGTGAGACTGGTGCATCTCTGCACTCCCCTGCAGGTCTGTCACCAGCATGACTACCGGGAGGACCCCCGTCCTCCCGTCCCGTCACCAGACGTGTGCTGCTTTCTGAGAAGAGCTTTAGGTTTTTCCTCCAATTTCTGTCCTCCGCATTTCTGAATGAAATGCCCATCCCCTTCCCTGAAGACAGCTAATATTTGTTTTACAGGTGAAATAATTGCATAGCCAGAGAATCTCGCGGGATATAAGTTGGATACATAACTAAGTTTGACGTCAGGCACTGTAGACTCCCTTGGTGTGCCACGTGTCTGAAGGGTGTGTGAGTCCCGCTTAGAAGGGGTAGGGCTAGGCCTGCCCCGGGACTGGGCTGTGTGCACTCGCGGGGACTCTGCTTCCCCTTTAATTCAGGGGCTGTGAATGACCCAGCTGATTTTTGGCTACACTTGTCTCTGCTCTCACAGATGTACTTCTGGGAATATTTTCATGAAGAGCAGCATGGTAACGTCTTGGAGAGAATACAAGTGAAAGAATAAGTAGAAAAATAAGAACATTATGACCAGCTATTGGAAGATTCTGCATCTCGAAGTTCTTGAAAAGATCAGGCTGTGATTTAATAAGTACCGTTTTCCAGCAAACAAGAGTTGCTCTTGGATGCTTTTTGAAGGAGTAGATAGCTCTGTATGAAAATAGGAGTCTTTAGCTGTCGACTGCCATTAGATAATCTTTTTCCTGCCTTAAGGATATTTATGTCCCTTTTTGGAGTAGAGTTTGGAGTGCTTAACCTAAGCACAAAAATAGAATTTTTTTTCTTGGTGTGTTGTGAATGAATGCTTTCCAAACAGCCAGTCTAGAAGCTGGGCATTTAGGGATAACGTGCTGCATCCTGAACCTCGTGATGAATTCCCAAATACAGATACCAGCAGTTATATGCAATGACATGATTTATAGGGTTGAAGGTCAAAACACTTCTGGATCTTAGTTTCCATTAGTAAAAAAAGACCTTGGTGCATCAAAATATCATTTACCCTAAACAGCAAATGCGATTGTGCATCTGCTGTCTCTTTCTTTGCTTTCCCGTTGGCGGTCAGGTTTGTCAGCATCTTGCACAGGATGGGGCGCGCGCCGAACGGATCCATTTGAGAATGTTGTCAGCTGCTGCCATCGTTAGGAGCTGGGAGCAGCTCAGCCTTTTCTTGGCCACAGACTGCGCTCTCACTGCTCTCGACTGAGCACCTCCGGTCCTGGTCGCCTCAAGTCAGCAGTCGGGAAGGGGAGGGCAGCAGGACAGCACAGGCGCTGGTCCTGACCCCTGCAAGCCAAAGCAAGTGGTAACGAAGGGCTAGAGCTTTGCTCCTAGTTTATTTTTTTCCTTTTAGTTGTCTTTGAGGGTAATAAACTATTATTGCTTACGTAAAGCTGTAGGTGCTGAAGATTTTGTGCTGTTGGGTGAAAACAAGTGTATTCCTGCCTTATTTCATGTTATTATATTCATTAATGAATATAATATAAACAACAGTATTCAGCTTTTTATAAAGCAGAAAATAAAGGTAATAATTTTGTCCTGAACAATATAAATTTTTAGAGAAAGCGATAGCGTATTACTCTAAAATGTAGTGCAATATTAACAGGAAGGACTGACAGTAGCTTAATACTCTTAATACATGTTAACATTGATCTCCTGGATATTTAAAGAAAACCTACCCGTTCTCCCGTGATAAGAATTTCTTTTCTTTTATATTACACCCATCTGGAAAAAATTGGGGAAGCTGAAATATAACTAATAACCTATTAAGATCTCAGCACTGCATTTCCTGGGTATTCAAAATGCCAGTGTTTTCTAAAAGGAATATTTTAATATTCTGCAATGCAAACAAGGTCATAATGTCATGCAAATTAACTTCCAGATTGGAGAGGTCTCCCATTCACACATTCGTTATGCTCCATTTTCATGGATGCTGATGACATCAAAGCATTTAGTTAAACCCAACGTTTTATTGCAAGAGCAATGCAGTGAAATGATAGATGGGTAATATACCCCCATAATAGCATTGCTTACTGGCACATCAGCAAAATATGTTTCTTAATATGAATTTGATAGCTTATGCTTATTGAAATTAATGGTGAAACTTTTGTTGGCTTCGTAGTCTGCAAGAAGTTTTCAACAGTAGATGTTACACTGACTGAAATGTCTTTCTGAAATTAAACAATGCAGCATTGTTGTAATATTGAGCAATAGAGCAGAAAATGTCTTTAATAGTGAACTTTGTTGATCAAAGCTGCAGGGAAAAAATCGAATACCAAATAAATTATGGGCTTTTTTTTTTTTTTCATTTTTTTCCCCCTAATGCTGTATATGACAGTGACTTTAAGAATAGAAGAGTAGCTGTTGGTGAGGCTTCTTCAGAGGCTTTGGTGAAGAGTTTTGTGACTTCCCCAAATCACCTGTTTACCAGAAGTCATACAAATCACACTGCCACTATGAAGCGTAAATAAAACTTCATAAATATGTGAGACGCCAGTGAGTTTTGTGAATCTGTGTAGGTCTCCTATAAATGAAGCAGAAAATCGCTTAATGAACAAATAAAAAATGGTGATAATACTATGTAAAAATTTCTGCTTGGGAAAGTAATTTTAGAACATTCTTCTCACTTGTTACCTGGGTGTCGTGTACTTGGTGTGTAGGGAGGTACTTTAAAAGATGAGTATGTTATTTGAATAGGTCTCGTAATTGTTGTGTGCTTCTCTATTCCCTGATTTCTACCCTAGCTCTGCCTGCTTAAACACATTTGAATGGGGAAGAGGTACTATTAATTGCTAAAAGAAATGTCATTAGAGCCCTTCTCGGTCAAAGAGCTTATGATAGGTTAAGTCTGGTTTAAGTGTTTGAAGGATGTCTGCACAAATGAACAAGTCTGGAGTTCTTCATCCAGGTTAATTATTTCTGCTCTGTTTTCCCAAACCCTGTAGTGACCACGTACATTTCAAGAAAACAGAAGAATAATTGCTTTGGAAAATAATTATTCTTATGGGAAAGCATCTCACAGTTCCAACGTTGAATTGAAAAATAAAATAAAATCAGGTTTATGTACCGCAAGCAAGCTGCTGTGTAATTATTTCTTGAAAGGATATTTTTAAACTGATCGAATGCTTTTAATATCAGGATACAATTCCTAAATTTTAGTGACCAAATGCGTATATGTACATTTCCTGCTTATTGTATTAAAAATTTGGAAAATCAAATTATTTTCGCTTAGAGGTACTGTAAGTATTTGTGTAGAACTGGGCATTGATTCTGCTAATTTCATTAGAGAAAAGGTTTCAAAATGGCGTGTTTATTCCTCTGAGTTCCAAGTCTAAGCACTTGTTTTAAAATTCTGACTAGGACTGGACGATACCAGCTTTGGGAAAAAAAGCAGTATGAAGTCCTTACTGTACAGAACAGAATGATTGCCTAATTTCACCACAAAGAGCAAGAACTGTGTTGTTCCATTGAAAGAAATGGAACTTCTGAACAAATTCTTTGTCTGCTAACTTCATCATATAGTGTCATTAAACAAACCCAAACAGTTTATATCTCTGATGGTATGCACAAACTCTCAGCTTTTTGTTAACAAATAAGATCTTCATAGAAATTGTAATTGTCTAGTGTTAGACGAATGCTTTATTCCCTCTGTACTAGATGCAGGATGGCAGTGAAAGTTTAAAGCAGCTTACTTTAGAAAAGTTATAATGAATGTTTCTGACATCAGGGGAATCACTGATGATTCCACAGCTGACCCAGTGGCAGGATACAAATTTTTTTCAAGCTCCAATGATAGAAGTCTTAAAATTTGGAGGCTAGCAAAATGGCTACCTACTTTGTATGAAATGGAGCTATGAACGTGGAAGATTTTGTAACATCGAAAGAGGGGAAATACGGAGAATGCATAGAATTTATGAAAACTTACAAGTTGTAAAATAAGCAAAATAAAAGAAAATAAGATTGAATAAACAAAAGAAGGAAAAAAGTAATGCCATTGAACCTCTCTGGTTTTAATATGGAATTATTGCAAGATTTCTCTTTCTTTGCCAATCTCTTTCCTGTTGTTTTCTTGACACAGACTTTTAAAGGGACAGTTACGGCATGAATCTATCTATTCTGATGGAAACAGAAGTTGTTAGTCATGCCAGTCCCACCTCTGAGTGGTCCAAAGCCTGGTGGAAAAGAGCTTATAAATTGCCTATTGATGAAGCTTTGGAGCAGATAAAACTATTTTTGAAATCAGATGAAAAAGATCTAGAATTCAGGTGAAATAGTTTTGCAACAGATTACACTGCCGATGACGTTCTGAAGGTGGAAGTGCTGCCTGCACCGTGGCAGTAGGGTGCTCCCGCTGCTGGGCGCTGCACCTGCGGGCGGCGGAGGCGGCGGCGCAGGGACACCCACGGCACCCGCAAGGCACAGACCTTGCAGATGGCCTCGAGGGACGGCAGCCTCCCTGGGGAAGCACGATGACACCCCTCTTGTCAGCAGAGGAGCTAACTCCAAGGCAGCCCTCTGGGAATCTCTTCAGAGGCGCCAAACTCGAAAATAATTTGCAGGAGAGTGCTCCAGCACCATCCCTTAGGTGCTTCATCTGGTCTGTGAATTAAATGCTTGATGCCAGACTCTCAAGAGCGAAACCTGTTTGTTTTGGTAGGTGGCAGAGATGAGAAGCTGCTGAGCAATACATGCTCCACTCCTTCATTTCCAGCTCCAGCAGATCACCAAAACCCCTTCACGGTTTTGCAGATTACTAATTTCTAGACACTTGTCCCAGGGAGGTTGAGCGATGGCTTAGGCTCACCACAGCAGTCAGCCACAGGCTCCGAGAGGAGAAGGAAAGTTTCTAAAACTTCTTCAGTGTGACAAATAGAGCACGTTGTACTCTTCACAGCAAGTATGATGAGTCTTTGCCTCCCAAAGTTTCTCTACCAGCCATAGTTTGCTCTTCTAGTTTCTAAATCCTGTCCCCTTCTGATATCCTTGTTCCTTCCAAAACTTAATTCAGGATCTAAACAAAGCAGGTGACTCATTTTACACTTACAAGGCAAGAAATTCTTGACATTGAACCTATAATGTGTGTGCTGTGAATAGATCCCCAGCATGTATGCAGTTGCATGGGAATTGTACTTAGTCAGCAGTCTTCAGGGAAGGTTTCTACAGCAGTGAGCACCAAGAAAACAATCAGCAGACCCCGAAACTTGCTGATGGGGTATTATTTCAGAATAAGCAGGGCTGGGTGTGAGATGATAAGGTTAAATGAAGGTGGAGAGGGCAGGGGAGTTGCACTGCAACCTGGTGTTCAGACTGGAGTATTAATGCGAGCCAGCATGGGAGGATGTATTTAACAGAGGGTTCAGAATATTATGAGTAGTGTGTTGTCTTTGGGTCTTACTTTTTGTCCTTCTGGATAACGCAACTCAATTCCCCTTTCCCCAAGTCTTTTTCATTATCTGAATTGAATCCTAAGTGTTACATTCAGAGGCTCTTTGCCTTTACTTAGAATTCCTGAGAGGGAAGCATCTCTTGCCAGGCAATTTTCAACTCCTGCTAGAGTAGGCCGAGTTGTTTATCTGGTTTTTACTTTTCAAATGGTTAATGATAATGAACTGTAATTGAGAATTGCTTTGGGCTCATTAATATGCATGTTGTCATCCATTTATCTCCCCGTTTCCTTTGAAATCACCTTCTCAAGGCTTTGGAATCATGTTTGGTATTCTTTTTTTTTTTTTTTTTTTCTTCCTGCCTTCCTGTTAATATTTGCAGGTTTTTATTTTTGTCCTTTTTTAGAACTGCATTCTTCTAATGCTTTTTCTGAGTAAGTTTCTGATTCTTTCTTAAAATTTTCCTGTTACTGTAGGCTTCTTGATTTCTCATCACTCTATTCTAGGTTTTTAAATGTATTTCCACTGTATGAATAGGAGTAGAAAAAGCTTCTTAACCTAAAACTTTCAATTATAGCTTGCTTAGGCTCTTGTTATTAATACATCTACTCTTGCTGTCTTAAGACACTACTGAAAACAAGATGTCATATTTCAAACTTCCATTTTGTCTTGACCAAAAACCTATTATGGAATAATAAAGTATCTGCTTTTTAGGTTTTGGTTTGGTTTTGAGCAAGAGTACCTTGTTGTTGCTGTGTACAGGTGAACTCCTGTAGACTCTCTCTTGGCCATTCATAGTGTCTCCCTGCTTCTCAGCCTGTTGGAAGTGCTGGGTTCATAGCTGAATTACTTAAGTGTAGCATGGACCTCTACTGCTCATCACCTCCCTGATTCTGTATAAATTAAGGAGTGCTATACACCTTTGAAAAACTAATCATTAGGTACTGCTGGAATGTTGTTGGGTGCAGGTAGCTCAGACTCATTCCGCTATCATCCCACCCTAGCCTCCTTGCTTTACGAGGCAGCGGTCCATCCTGAGGCTCATCCTTTGGACCTGCCCCGGGTTCATATCTAAAGCATCTTCCTCTTCTCTGCTTCCACAAATAGCAAATCTGCTCTCTGAAGTAATGCTCAAAGAAAGTGGGAAATGGGAGCTCAGCTCTGAAAGCCTCATTAGTGTGTTTCAATTTGAGCGATCCCACATGAAAGAGTAAGAGGACTGTATCATTAGTAAGAGAAACAAATTTTGTTCATGATCATTCACAGTTAAATGGAGAGCTGGAAATAATAACAGATGAAAACTAATATGAAATTGTGTTTATTCTAGTTCTATTCATTCTAATTTTAGTCAGCCTTGTGAGGACACTTTTCAAACATCGGTTTTGGAAGAGATATTCCCATCTTTAAGAAAACCAACAAAATAAACACAAAGCAACAACAAAACAATCCTGAATATCTGTAACTATTTTTATATGTTACATTGCTTGTTGTTTCCTGAAAGAAAAGTTTAGTATCATGGTCTTAATGACAGCACTTCATTGTCAGCTGTCCTCCCTTGGAAATACAGCTCCAAACATCAACAGTGAGAGCCTGAAAATCTGCTTCTGAGAGCTTTTGACAAGCTCAACTCCAAAGATGGATTTGACTGTGGATACCCCCTGATTCAAAGGGGGTGTCATTCAGAAATATGAAGTCCTTATCTAATGATTTCCATCTCACTTTTTTTAACATGGATCCTTCCACTTTCTCTACATGTGCACATTGTTCAGGCTTTTGACCTACCAGCTATGATCAGGACACTGGCAGAAAGAGCTATGTCCTTTTGTATTTTATTTGCCCAAGTTTCTGTCTCAAAGGTTTTTCTTTCCTTGAAAAGTATCACTTATTAGAACCTGTTTTTTTAAATACTAGTAGGATGAAGGAGGTAATTTGTTATGTGACTGTTCCTAATACGGCATTTTGTTTCATATGAAGGCTTTTAGGAATGGCCAACTGAAAATTTTAGGATGCTATTCAGACAGTGAGTCTGAATGCAGTATTATAAATTGAGAAGGCTTGCTGAAGTTGCTCAGACTTTGTTGTCACACCTTTCTACTTTATATTTCATATAGAGAAGTTTTTCAGGGTCCAAAACTGCAATAAGGGCTTCTCAATGCCCTATATTTTGGTGGCGAATACCCATGCTGCACGGACCAAAACCAGCTGTTACATGTTCTACTTTGAGTACCTATTTGTGTACCTAGTTGGTGTCATTGCGCAGAAGTCAAGCTGTCGAGGATTTAAGGGTAGAACTGTGCAGAGCACCGTGAAACTTCTATCCAGGTTTTTTTGTGGCCAATGAAGGCAACAAACAGGGGTGTACATCCCAGGGCTGCTCTGGCCTACCTCCAGTAAATGAATAAATAAATAAATAAAGCTACCATCAGTTCCCTAATTCATGAACTATCGCTTCTGTGAAGCGTCTCAAAGACAAATCATGTCACTTCTGACTGCTGTGACTTCTAAAAGGAAAAATCTTTATGTATCATAGAGTCTAGCCTTTGGCTTTAAATACTTTTTCATGTCGTCTCTTCTCTGTCACAGCACTATTAAGTTACTTTGCATCAAATTACTAGACATCATAGCTCTTGTCATTACAGTGAGTAGAGGTTGAGAATTGTTTTGACTATTGTTTCTGTTCTGCAATGCAGACTCCAGTTCGATCCATGTGTGCATTAGGGAAGCAAAACTTCTAGTTGTGCCAATTTGCTCTGCTTTCCCAAATGGAAAATAGGCAGGAGAGTGCAATTGCATAATTAGAAAATATACATTTGTATCTTTCCCCCACTGCTCTGAAAGCAGCTTGCCACCATGACTCTTGCAGGTGGAAGAACAGATGTTTCGCAGTCGACATCCATGCTGCCCCTCGGCCAGCTGGCAGGAGAGGTCCGTCATTGCCTCCCACTTGAGTTCACAGATGTCCCTTCTGAGACGTGTCTTTACACAGAGGGTGATCAAACCGTGCCAAACTTGGCACTGCTGTTCAATACAGCGGGGGAGTTACGCATCTGTGAGCTGGTGTCGATAAAAAAAAGCCACAGAACTGTGTCTGGGGAGTCACATATAATGTGACAGAGACTCAAACAAGCAGTTATATGGATTGTGATTTATGGTGTAATTCCCACAGGGGCTGTTTCTCTCTCACAGAACACAGAGAAGACGGTGCTTATGCCAACTCTCGTGCCGCTGCTGCCTGAGTGCTCCTCCTCAGCTTTAGCAGCCCTGCGCAGGCCAACATCCCGTAGGGAGCAGATCCCTGCCGTCTCAACCAACTCAGTTACACACCCTGTCCGGCTTTGGAGGTGGGCTGGAAAGGGAGAGCAAAAGGTTGATGAGAAAGTTCAGGGGTGCAAAAGATAATTTGTAAGTACTTGTGATTCGAGGAGGCTGTGCATCCTCCCGCATATATTTTTTCAGAAAGAACCAACGTTCAGAAGAGGATCAGGTGGGAAATAGCTGTTCTCAGACATTTACTGCATCACTCTGTGTGAGCTGTAGATCAACGGTGTTGTAAGGAACAATGGTTTCATTTTTCCAAGCATGAACACTTGTAATGCTACTTTTCCTAGACTCCCTATATAATGCTCCGTTTCCTACGATTGCCTAGTCTTCTGCTTGTACAAAAATTGCACTGAATGGGGTTTGTAAATTGATAATACATCAGCCTTCTGTGAAACGTGAAATACTTGTAAGCCAAGGAAATTTTCCATGGAAAATATTCTATATGCTTACCTTGCCTATGGGCATACAAACTAGAAAATGCCAGACAACATTTCCCTTCTGCAGTCCTTGACTACAAAGCAGTGTGAAATCAGGCTAATTTATCAAGAATTATCATAAAGTGTGAGCTCATTGATTGCCAGAAATACTGGAAGTATTTTAAGGATAGAACTTAAGAAGAAAAGAACTCCTTTTAAGAATAGAAGTTTTATATATAATCCTGCACTATTTACTCCAACTGACCAAGCGAACAGCAATTCAGGAAAGATGTTGCTTACCAAAGACACCCTCCTGACTAAAAGATCCTACTGTAGCCCCTCTTTATCTGCCAGGAAAGCCTACAGCCAGATTCCTCAATCCTCATCTTTCTGATTTGCCTTGCTCTTTTCTCTTGTTGCACAGAGGCCACAATGAAGAAAACCTTTCTTGTTTACAGCAAACATGTTGACTTCAAATAGCACAAAGGGACTAGTCTAAAACAACTCCAGGTCATTTTTAAAAATAACTGGGGAAAATCTTGTTTTCTTTTAGTTACAGAAGGGGGAAGGGCTTGTAATAAAGCCAGATATCGTCAATGTAGAAAAAGAAACATTGCAGTGATCTCTTTCCTCTTTCTCTCTGGAAAAAGGTTTTTAAACAAGCAATTTTTTCAATAGTTTGGACAGTATAATAAAGACACACTAATTTTAAAACCTCTTGATGTATCAGGTTAATAATCTGTTCCTTATTAGCACTGAGACACTTCAGAGTGTGTGTTAGTAAGCTATTGATTTTTTTTTTTATTTTTTTTTTTTTTTTTTTTTTTTTTTCCAGGTTGTCAAAAGCATTGCCATTCTGGCCTCGTCTCCCACCTTAGGTGTGCTCCAGTAGTGTACTACAGCAGCCGACCACTTTAGGGCTGAAAGCGGGCTGGCTCGGTATGACTTTGCTTCGTGAGACTTTAAAGGTAATCCTTCCCAGAGCACTGTTAAAGGAAACCAGCCACCAAATGTTTGGAGGAAATGTGGGTCAATCAAAAATTATACCATCATATCAAGCAAATCAAGTGGTTCAATAATCACACTTTCCTTTTCAAGATGAAAGGATATTTTTTCTTAATTTTTTTTTTTAATACTAAAGTAAAGGAAAAGTATCTGCCATCCAGCAGAACAGTCAGTTGTCCAATTGAGATAGGGCTGAGAGGAAGGCAGGCAGGCTTGGAACAATTTCTTCCAGTACAGGGCATAAAACTTAACACAGCAAGCAAATTATGTCACTTCTATGCATATTCAAATCTAAAGCAGCCAGGTCATATACACAAAATCTTGCCTTTGAGAACTACTTCCTGTTTTCAACAGTAGTGCTGTAAAGAGGCCCAACCCTGATCAGTTGAGGCAGAAAGGTGTGCAAGAGAAAGAGTGAGCCTTTGCTCTGCCTGAGCAGCTATTACATCTCCTGCAATGCCAGGAGCCATACCAAGTATTGCACTGTTTCAATATGGCACTGTTCTGTAGTTTCTCATACCTCTGCTAAAACGAAAGCTGCATTTATGTGGCTAGGAACAGAAAGGATTCTAAAAAAATATCCCTTCACCAACTACTACAGGGTGGAGGAATCCCAAAGCAACTCATTCTCCTTTCTTTTATCCACTCCTGAGCTACTAAGCACTGCAATGATGTTTATCTAATAACTCCATTCTCCTTGAGGCATATTTTCTATTAATAGTAATTATCTGTGACTTATAATTTGTCTTGAATTCTCCTTACTAGTGCAGCACTTGAACTGATTATGTACTCCCACTATTAGAATAAAAAATGATGTGACTGCATTCTTAATAACAGCTGCATATAAGTGTGCGCATAAAAATATCATATCTTCTGAAAGTGAGAGGTGTTTCTACCCACAGTGAGGTGGATGAATGTTCACCAATTGCAGAATAAGTGGGATGAAGAGGTTCCTGACATTCTCTTTAACGAGATAGAATGTCTCCTGACATTGACTTGCATGATTTGGAATACTCAAATTATTCTTAGTGTATTTATATATTGTGGAAACTCAGAGAACAATGATGGTTTTAGTACTTAATTGGCAATTTTTTCTGTAATACGCATGTCATAAGGCAGACCGTGATTTGAAGAGTTTACAATATACATAGAAAAGACAGAAATCATTATTGTGTGGAGTCCCCAGATGTAAATTCCAGAGAGGTCATGAACTTCCCAAGGTCATATATAAGACTTTTGACAGCATCAGGAGACAAATCTAAATCCCTCAATCCTAGTTTACTGCATGTACTATATGTCCTATATCTTACTGGTTTCCTTTTGGTAACCGAAAATTGGGTCCAGAGTGCTATACCTGTATCTGCATTGTGGTTGAAAATTGTATGTTAGCTCTTCACTACTTTGAATGTTTGAGCAAATCCTCCTACCGGGTAGGTGAGTGCTATCCTTTGCCTCTTTTAAATAGGCATTCAGGTTTTGCTGAATACACAAAAGTAGGTTGGGAAATTCCAGCTAAAAGAAGAGCAGGTGGACTTTATCCTTCTGCAAAATGTATTCTTTTGCAATTGTACAGCACTTAAAGTTCCTTGTATGGTTATTGCTAGTCTATCGGTTATTATAAAACATGCCATAGAGGAGGAAACTTATGAATTCTCATTTTTGTTCTGTCTTGACTCATCTGACCTTGGAAAGTTGCATTGAGATCTTTAAAAGTAGTCTGTAATTTTGAATGGCTTATGTCAGCTGAGTTGTACATACAACCTTAACTGAAATTAATGAGAATTAGAATTTTCCAGTGCATCTGGTGCTGAATGTCATATTGAGCTGGTGACCCTGCCATCTTAGGTTTCTCAGCAGTTAAAAAAAAAACCAACAACAAAACAAAACAAAAAAAACCAACACATTTGCAGTCACCTCACAGGAATGATGTAAAATTAAGTAGTTTACCTTGAAAAGTCTTCTGAAAAAACTATTACTAAAAACAATTACTGTTGTAAAAAAGGACACAACCAAAAAACCTTAATGTTTTAAAATGATTGCTCTAATTTTAAGCATTCTTTAAAGATACATATTAGGAAAAAGTGGCAGGCACTTTGGACCTAAATCTTTCAAGTTTTATGTTTCTAAAGCCCCTTGTTTCCAAAATGGATACTAATTTGCATTCCTACATCTGATTTATAGGGATAATCAATGCCATTTTTACAAAAGGCATTGCTTATTCTCATTCATTGCACCTACAGGTGTGGTAGTGGTTGAAGAAAACTCAATATTTGGATATGCTGAATGGGGTGCTGGGTGAACAATGCAAGCCTATTTGAATATCAATAGGTACAGTATTCCTATGGGGAAAAGAATTCAGTGATGTTGAGCCCACCCAGCAAATTAAACAAGAAACATGAATTTGCATAAAACTGTCTTGAACAGATGTTCATCAACAGAATGCAGGCATAGCTTTTTTCTTTTAATCAAGAAGTATAGTACAAACATTAGTTTATTGGCTTGGGGGTGGGGGGAAGGGGTGTGTAACTCCATACCAAGACTACACCCACTAAAAAGGTAGAGACAAAAAATCAGAGAACACTTCCATTTTCTTTTGAAACAAGTGACCAGTAGAATCTGGACTGCAAAACAAACAATTACATTTTTATTTTGTAAAAGTAAATAGATCATTCATAACTGAAAATGAACTAGTAATACTACCTACAACTGCACCATCTGCTGCTACCTGTCATTACAATATGCTCAAATTACTACTATTATATTTAATACATGTATAATCTTGCATAGAACATTGTATTCTCATTGATAGTCTCATCTTAAAAAAGGTTTAACAGAAATGCAAGTTTTCAGAATTACATAGCAAAAGCTACATCAGGTGGAGAAAGAAACAGAATGACTAGAGCTGATTATGAGATTACAATTACTTAAAAGTAATTCAATAGCATGCAGAATTTATGTTTGAAATCTTTCACAATTTTCTCTGTGCCATTGGAAACAAGATGTTGAACTATACAGCCAGCCTCCTCCAACTCAATATGGAGTTCTCACGCTCTACAGAAATAAGTGAATGGGATATGAGGTTGCTGAAGCCTTTGGAAAATCCCCTGTTTTAAGGATACAGTGAAAGTGGCCTATATTATGTTAGAATTTATTGATGAATATACGAAATAAATTTGCTGCTTCTAATCCTTGAAAAATTTGGCAGTTAAATCTCAGAAATGCTGAATGGAACTAGCAGATAGGTGCTCACCCACCCCCTCAGTCTTTGCACCCCTTTACTAGTAATAGTAGTACCTAACATTGTTTTAATAAGGCCACAAAGTAAAAATTTGTCTGAAAGATATGTTTATATATGAGTTTCCATAATTGTCTTCTCATGTTAACAAGCACCTTTTTTATATTTAGCAAAATGAGTGATGCTCCCTGAGCTCTGTGAACATCGTTTTCTGTTAAATTAAAGTAGGACTTTCATACCAGCTTTAGCTTCTAGTAGGCAACTGCAAATTTTGCACATCTTGCAAGGAAGTAATAGGATAGAAATATAAGACCAACAAGCCTAAAGCAGGAACACTATTCTCTCCACAAAACTCAGTGTAAAGTTTAGTAACCTGAATTGCTTAGAATGCTTGGGAATTGCTTGAGAATTAGTTTCACAAATAGTCTTTGTTTGGCTTGGAAATGTTGAATACAGGCTGATCTGCTTAGAATCATAGAATCCTAGAATGGTTTGGGTTGGAAGGGACCTTAGAGATCATCTAGTTCCAACCCCCCTGCCATGGGCAGGGACACCTTCCACCAGACCAGGTTGCTCAAAGCCCCATCCGACCTGGCCTTGAACATCCCCTCCAGGGATGGGGCATCCACAACCTCTCTGGGAAACCTCTTCCAGTGCCTCACCAACCTCACAGTGAAGAACTTCTTCCTTACAGCTAATCTAATAGAATCAGAAATACTGGATTTTGTACTCTCTTTCTTTGTCTCGTTCCAAATGGCAGAACAATACCGCCATGGGGGTCTTCACAGTTACTTTAGGATTATCATACAGCTCATTGCCTGCTCCATTCCTACAACGGTGGGGAAGGTCACCCTTCAGAAGCATTATGTGAGATGGTAAAATAAGAAGTTATTCCACAATGGTATTGATCCCCAGATCAGGCTTTTATGAACTTGGTCTGTTTGGTTTTGGTGTTTGGTTGTTTGTTTTTTTTTTTTTTTTATTTTGTGTGTATGATATACCCACATCCTCCCCCCATTTCCTGTCACGTTGTTGTCGCCGCCCCCACCTCCATTATACTGAAGTAAGACTTTAGGAATTAACTTGAAAATACTCTATTTTCACTGTCCTTATGTCCCCAAACTTGGAACTGCAGAAAATTAATTTTCTGCCAGTTTGTTAGCACTATGGAGACATTTTAGGTGTACCTCAACAGAAGCAGGAAAAATGTGTGTGTCCAGTAAGTTTTGCAGTTCAAGTGAATTGACTATAAATATGCCTACATTTAGAAAGTATCCCATCACCACAAAGGCTATAGCAGTTTAACCTAAGTTTAGAAAGGAAAAGAAATACCTGATATTTTTATTAAATTAGACAGGTTTACTTGATAGAACTGGTTTTGGTTAGTAATGAACTGCAGGGTTAAGCTGTTATGGTACTAATAATTTAACTAGGATAATAAGTTCAACTTAAAAAGTGCTGATAAACTGTAGATACAGAAGTGCTTTCTCTAGAATGACAATTACACCTAAAGTATCAAGCAGTTTGGTTAAGAAATTTGCAGAATGGATGCCAAGCAGATCAAAATAAGGTATAAAAGACACATTTAAGGAAATGTTTCCTTAGGCCTTCCTCAGAGTGACGTTTGCAGCCAGTAAGTTACCCAAGGCTCTTTCTGAAGTAAGCCACTTTGCTCTTAGCAATAGAAAATGACAATTCCATTTTGAAATTTTTCTAAATATTTCCAGTGAGAAAATGCTGGTCATAAAGAGACCAAGTAGAGTTAATCATGTTATTTAGACCAAATTTATCTCGATCCAATGCGATGGCTGACTGGGAGCTCAACAAGACTGAAAATCAGATGATATCTTAGTGCTGAACTTTTGATTCATCAATACTTCATGATGTACTTGAACACACTTTTATATCCTGCGTTGTATAACATACAATCACAGTAGTAAAACTAGATAGCCTTGGTATATTTAAAATTTACAAACATGTTTCTGATGATCTTGTAAGCAGTTATTCTTTACAAAAAATATTACGCATTTAAATTTTTGCTTTTTGTTGAAAAGTACCCTTTTTTCTTTCAGCTCTCTTCTCCTCAACCTGTTCACCACAGATTAGTCCATGCTTTTTATATATACAATATGTAGATAAACAGTATTGGAGAGTTTAATTACAATTGTTAATCCAGCTGTAGTATGATGAGGTGTTTTAGAGGCTTCTCAGCATATTTGCCTGTGCAACTGTTCTGACTGGAAACATCTCCTTTAAATACTACATTTTCTGCATAATTACTTTGTCATGAGGTTAATTAATCTGTGTATTCGCCTGGCACATCCAGTACAGAAAACAACTCTAGCTTCATTTTATTACTTAAGTGCACCAACTCTCTTATTGACCTGAAAGACTGTCTGGGTTCCAGCAAACAACTGGCATTTTAGTCAATAAACCACGCATTACAGGTGCTTAATTGTGTACACTGAAACAACAGATGAACACAAGTGTGCCTGTAAGGTAAATGAAAGTTCTATAAATTACAGGGGCATCAGAAGCATGTTAATCGAAAGATTTAAAAGTGAAAAGCTAGAAAAGAACTCCTGAAGAAACTGTTGTGGAAAAGTACCTTTGAGCCACTGGTACTGTATTGTAAGACAAAGTGACAACATCCACTTGATCTGAGACATGTACAAGGTTATGTAATAGTGAATTAATATGATTTACTATAAAAGTCTGTATTTGGATCTGATCACTATGTGACTTTCACAGACTTCTGTGAATAGATACGCACTGGATTGGCACTTGTTCAGAATCTTGGGATTTAGAAGTGGCCTCTTCTTACTTTCTGAAAACTTGAAATGCCTTTACCTATTATCCTCTTTGAAGTTGCCTATCTCCTGTTTAGAACTTGCTATGAGATAGAATAAAGGTAAGGACTGAAACAGTATGAAAACTGAGGATGTATGGTGCTAATGGAGAAAAGTTAATTGGCAGTATTATGGGTACCATATGATACAGTTTCTGGTAGCAGATAATGCATGTTTTTACAGTTAAGATTGTGACAGAGATTAAATAAATGATGCTAATTTTTTTTCTCCATACTGTATGTGCCATAAAAAGTTAAGGACTCATCTCACTCTCCCCAAGGAAAATAGTACTGTATTTAAATAATACCAAAGAGGTAAATTGTCTTTCCTAAGCTGTGCATTCTGAGGTGGACATGAAATACTGTTTATGTGACAAATATGTACTATTAAAACCATGTTAATAGCCTTGAATGCAAAATGGTTTTAAATTAGTAGTAAGATGATGAAAGGCCTGTTTAAGATCTCAAAGTAATTATTGTTAACTTAGCTTATCCTGCAAAAACATGTGTCCATAGCACTTATAGTAAAATAATGGTTTGACTGAATTGTGTGCCCAAAAAGGACCGTGGGATTTAGGCGTATGGTGATCACTTGCCTGCCCTTAGCTACGTGGATGGCATCATATTCTGGAATACTTTCTTTCTACCTTTAGAATAGCCATCAGGAGATATGCTAGTATTCAGCAGTTGACAAAAATGTCATAAAGTAGCAATTTGTGTTACTCACCCAGGTGTAGAAAGACATTTAATGTGAAAAAAACAGAGGAAGTAATTGTACAAAGCAAGTTTGGGGTTTTGGCACTATGAAAGAAAATAGCCCTGATATTTTGGAAGAAAATTAGTGAGTCCTGTTTGAAATAATGAAAATGAGATTGTGGGAACCCCACTTTATACAAATGAGAAAGAAATGTTGAGACTGACTGCCATGGGCTTGAGTGGATGATAGCAGGTGATGGCTACAGTCTTGTCATAAAAGCCACAGCAATGTGTATCCCATAGAACTCAATGAGTTACAAGTGGAGTTTGCTATTCTTTTTATCATTTTTATTTCAATGAACCAGAAAAACAAAAAATAACCAACTACTGTGATCTCCAGCAACCAAAGAATCTGTGAACCAGTCAGTTTCACAGGACTGGGATGTTCCTGGACACCTTCTAAGACAAGAAGAAACTTTTAGGCAGACTCAGCAAGATAATTTAATGGCTGAAATAGTCGAGGCTGCTTTCTTTCGCAGTTGTGAGAGAGTCGCAGATGCATGCCCCTCTTGTCCCAACTAGCAGCAGCTCATCACCAATAATGGAGCATTCACTCCCTTCCAGGGAGTGTCTGGAACAGAAGACCTTTGGCTGTATAAGTCAGGCTATAACCATTCTCTGAAATTAGGTCATAATTCCTTACTGTTGTGTGTGAATATCGGCACTGCGTCATGTTATCCTTAGATCAACCAGATTACATTGCTGGCACGTTCATGGTACTTTTTTCACTCAGTTTGTGCCCTTTCTGAAAGTCTCTTGACAATCTTGAATGTATTTTGTACCTGTATCTCGGGCAGTATCTGGGATGGCTGCCATGGTCCTCCAAGCGTGCCACGTGCATTTTTGCATTGCAGTTGGTGCACTAAGTCTGGTATGTGGGGACTGTATTGAATGTTGAAAGTGCTGTCAATTTTCTTTGTTTCATCTTCAGATTTACAGCAGCAACTGTTGCATTCTCATAAGAGAGAGTGAAAGCATCTCCTCTCAAAGTAAAGGAGTTCCTACTCTCTGAAGTTCTTCGTAATAAAAGGTGTGCCATCCTAGGGATACTATTCCGGATGCACGTCCTGCATTTTATCACTAACTCCACTGCAAACTGATCTTTGTACAATCATTAGGAAAGAAGTAACTTCCTTGAATGTCACCACTTTTACTTTTCCAACTCTTCTATCTGGGATACATTACAGGTAACTAAATTCTGATGAATTTCTGTTGAAACTGTTTTTCAATGGAAAATTGGTCTCTTCAACAAACAACATTTTTGTCCACTGGAGAATCTTTTGGGTTTTTTTTCAGTGGAAAAATCATCTAACTTCTTTAGGAAAGATGTGGTGGGGATGGGGATACAGTTTAGACCCAAACCTAAAACAGTTTAGCCAGAAGGATTAAAATGAAGAAAAAAGATGATTTGGAAAACTAATGTTTTGGTTTTAATAAAATCACAAAATAACTTATATGAATGCCCTGGTTTAACCTATGATGATCAAAATCTCACAGGGAGGGAAGGCAGGATCATTTTTCTGGCCAGTTCTACATTTAAGCTTTCTAGTGCAAGAACCAGTTTTGCTATGAGTCTGATCCACAGCCCCCCCCCCCCTTTTTTTTTTCTACTGGAGCCTTTGTGCAGTCCCTTCATACAGATGTAAACTGAGCTGCACTTCATGGAAGTAAAAACCTTACTCAAAATTTCTCCTAGACAGAAGAACCTGTGTTCCATCTAAGGAAAGCATCTGTATTAATAATAGCTGAAGTGGGGATAACACATCAATGGTGTTACTACTGGTGGCCACATATTGACTTAATCTATCGAGTTTTTATTTAACTATCTAGAAATGTATGCAGAATAATATGAGAACTGACAGAGGAAAACTGTTCCCTGACAATTTCTGATGAAATTTTTTACTGTCTCTAGAATGAAACATTTTTTTTTCCCCTGAAAACAACATAAAGCAGAGTTGTGCTGACTTGAATGCTGTTTGCTTACCGATTTTGTTGATGCTAATTTTCTTGTGACACTTTGGCTTTCATGAACACCAGCTAAAGTACATTCAGCAGCAAGTGTTCGAATTGCACTCAAGTCCAAGTATCACTCAATTTTTGCTGTTCCAGTAATGGGAAGGAACTAGAAGGCCCACTGTCCTTCAACACCATAAAAAAAAATTGCTCTTTGATCCATATTTTCTCTGTAATCAATCATGCCACCACTTTTACCACCTCTTCAGCCTTTAAGGCAATATGAGTAGCGTGGCCAATAAGGAATATGGTTCAGATGGTGAGTGTGGATCTTAGTTTGTCTGTTATTGTCAGCATGCCTTCTCAGAGACTATTACAAATTACATTTATTTGAATAATCTTAATGGCCAAACTGTCCCTTGCAGAAACATGTAACAAAATCCACTTTTGCCTTCTCCTTTTAGTACTAAAATCAGAACAGTTTCCAATTACTTTTTTCAATTTAGTGTCTCCAGGAATTATTTTTTCCTTGGGAGGGTATCATGGGAGATGTTTTGAGATTACTGCACCTCTAAATGGAACTTGTAGAGAGAAAAAGTGTTAGCTTGCACATCACTGACCTGAATATTTTCCTGATGATTTCAGAAAATTAAGGTGCTCACTAATAAAAGTCATGACTCCTTGATCAGCCCCCAGTGAAACAATACCTTGTGAGTGAATAAATTACTTTCCAATCTTAAAATAAAGGTAGGATGTTGGAGTCATGTGGATCTTAACTTCTAGTACGGCTGGAATTAGAGTTTTAAACTCACTTTGCTGCTTATTGGTCCTGAATAGAGCACATTTACCCAGTGGTTTTAATTTATTTCAAGCACACAATAATACTCCTGTGACTGCTCTGTAAAGAGCTGTTAATGAATAGATCTCAAACATAGAAAGTGATTTTCTGATACAGAATTTTTGTATGCCTGCAGAATAGAAGTGCAAATAGGTACACTGTGTATAGAGCTTCTTATAAAGACATCTGTGGTCTTTCTGGCTTCTAAGTTCCTGCACCCCTGAGGGTTTTGTCCTTTATTTGCTGTTATAATCTCCTCATGTTGCCTTCATAGGGCACATAAATGATGGTTTGGTTTTTGTTTTCATTCTTTAAAAAAAGTACTATTATAGGTATTCCTAAGTATAGCATTTAAGGATACATTTGCCTTAATTCATGTAATTACTGAAAGTTGTAGACACTCTACTTTTCTTTAGCTAGTCTTTTTAAGGCATCTCAATCTAGGGTAAATGGATTTATGTAATTTTTTGTTGGTCCATATTAAATTTAGGTAATATAGTACTATTACAACTGAGCGATCACATAGGCTGGTATTTAAAAGTTTCTTAGATACGGCACCAGTTAGTCTCAGTTATTTCCTTTCACTTTGGTCTTATTCAATCTGTTTCAGTAGAATTACTCCACTTTTATGGTGTTGGAAGTAACATCAGAATAAAGCCCTTGAAGTACTAAGGGCAAAACTTACTGCTTTGTCATATTGATTTTAAAACCTACCTGAAAAAAACTTTAGTTACTATTAAAAGCATGAAGTCTGACTGCAGCTGTCAGACACATACGCTGACTTCTGTCAGCAAAGGCTCTGTCCATCTTACCAGGAAAGGGCTTTTTTGGGGGGATACAGATGTAGTATAATCTGTAGACAGATTATACTTGAAGTATAAATGTCTGGATGATTTCAAACCCAAGACTATAGAGGTGATGTGCTCATTATTTCTTAAACTGGGAAGTAGTAATCTGAGAACAGGAATTCTATGGTTGCTGCACTGTGAAATGCTTTGAACTATTTTAGAGAGACCATGATCAGTGTTACTAAGGTCTACCTGTGAGTGATTCAGCAGTTTACTCCTTAAAAAAAAAACCTACCTAGAAATGTAACTAAATGAAGTAAGATTCAGAAAAATCCAAAGGTAGCGTTAAATGTACTGCTTCTCCATCCTAGGTCTGCATTTTACAGATACAAAGATAAGGTAATTTCTTGCCCTCAGTCCATGTTTTGAGCCCTGGCTGCCATTAGTGGAATCTGTTTCATTCATGGAAGAGACCATACACCGATCACATACCACTCTGCTCACAAGCTTTTGCTCACATTGAGAGATTTAATGCAATTTTTTTTTTCCTGCTTTACTGTTGTTATAATGTTTTCCTTTTTTCTGTTTTGAATTAAATTACTTAACAAAAGTGAAATACTGCTCTTGGCAGCATGTAGTACAGGAATCAATTCAATAGATCAGTAGGTAATTCAGAGGCTGCACTCTGGGTTTCTCATGTATGTATTCATAACACTAAAACTACTCTTTATTAATACTTATTCAGCTATTCCTTCAGGGCTGTGTAGCTGATCTGGTGTCACTCAGTAACACCTTATAAACTTTAGTTATTCAGATAGTTGTTTGCTGCTCAGTTCTAAAAGGCCCCTCTCCAAGTAGATTCATTTAGTTCACAAAAATCTGTAGGAAAACAAGTAAGAAGGCTAAGGAGTGTTTCAAAATAAGTGTACATGGGTAAAACTTAAAACTGATGAAGCTTAAAAAGAAAACTTATTTTTACTTTTGAATAGATTTGAGTTGCAAGCAGACATCTCATACCAAGCAATTAATGTTGGTTTTTATGTGAAGACTGGATCAGAAAGGAAAAAGAAGCTTTTACTCATGTATGGAGGGGGAGGCAGAAGTACACCAAGTTTTAGTCCATAAGGAACGTATAGCTTACTAAAACTTGAGAATGCATATTGATTACATTTATTGACCAAAACCCATCTTTTTGTTCATACAAAGATATTTCTGCCTTTTAAAATAAGTTCAATCCAGTGAAATTCAAATCTTTGGATAGAAGAACTAGTCTATTTCTGATCAGTTCTAATCTGTCTCACCATCACAATCCAACCTTTCCCATAGACTCATCTCTGGAACTAGCAATTCTTTAATATAATTTCTTAATGAGATTGCAAATGTTATGCACTGACTTAACTAATAGTTGAGTCAGATCACTTGTTAGACATGAAGATGATGAAAGTAGACAATAAAGGGCATAGTTTGAGCTTTAGTATTTGTCTTTTACTATGATTTGTTTCACATGCAGACAGAACCTGTGACTTCTTTGCCGAGAACCCACTTTTAAATCTTCTAACTATTCCCCACATCTCTATTTGGAACACCATGTCTCCATGTAGTTTAAAGGAGCACGCTGAGTTTACAGTCCTTAGAAAAGTCAACTTCTAACAGTTGATATTTCCTAACTTTAACCAAAGCAAAGCTGGCGGTTTAGTAATGAAGCTTTTTTAATGTACAGGAATAGCAGACAAAAGTATTCCAGTAAAGAGTTTTAGATTGTTAGTTTTATTTAGTTTTAAATTACAAAATATTTCTATCTGCTCTATGAAAACACTATTATAAACAAAGCAGGTGTGAGGTGGGGAGAAAAACCTTTGCAGCAGTGCTTGAATGTGTAACTATATATGGCCTAAAGAAGGCTTACTTGCTCTTCAAGGTGTGTAAAGAATTTAGTACCTTAAAACTATTAGAGATTACTCTTATTTATGGAGTAAAAAATAGTCTACTCATAACTGAGGTCAGATCATGTTTTCATGAACTAATGATCTCTTTGGTAACAACTCAAATGTGTTGCAAAGTGATTTAGCAAAAATGTATGTTACGTGGTTTATGAAGTTTTGCCATCACTTCTTGTCTTTTATATAACTACATTAAATAAACAAGTTAGGGTTTTTTCCTTATCTGTGTTTGAAAGATTGCATATATTTTGGTTTTGGACAGGATTAAGAATAGGTTTTTTGCTGTTTTTTCTGCATCTCAGAAAGCATGGCTGAGTCTCATTCGTGCTGTGTCACTAACTTCTACTTCAAATATACTTTGCTGACACTCAATTGCTATCACTTGCTTCAAACTGCTGTCTGGAAATGAACCATGGATCTTTATTTTTTGTACGCAAGCACCACTCCAGCCATGGCTGAGTGATGATTTTGTTGAAGTAGTGATGCAGAACAGAATACTTAACTCCCCAAGTCTCTACCCATTCTGCCCGTGGATAAGGACTTTTTTCTTCACAGGTTTCTCCATAAAGCCAGGTGACGGACAGCATTTATGCGGAGAGTTGAAAGACTTTGATTGCTTACTGATTAGAGGAAAATCCTGCAAGAATGACTTCTATAAAGAAGGCAGATGAGGAATGCTCTTCTTGTCATGAACTGGAAGAGAAATGAGAATGTAATGAACTAAGCAATGACAAAGTCACCTCTGAATTTTGTTTGCATATGTATAAGAGAAAGGCCTTGAGTTAGTAACATGACAGGATGCATCAAAACATCAAAATACTGGACAGAATGCTATATCAAAAGAGTGTTGAGGACTTTCATCTTCACATTTCTGGGGTGTATCCAACTCTTGCTTTAGCTTCTGGTGAGGACTATCCTTTGAACACAGTAGTGGATGATCTCAGGGCTAATCTAGTGTGCCATTGCATTGTCTCTATACCTTAAAACTGCTGGATTTTTATTTGGTTTAGAAATTATGAAAAAATAATTGGGGTGAGGGGGAGAAAAACCCAGATCAATAATAATAAAGACTCATATGTAACTGAGGTTTCTACTGTACTATGACATAATTCTGTAACTGTGCTCTTAGTTCTTCTATTTCTTGCACTTCTGATCAAGCAGAACAGGCTAAAGATGAATTTAAGCTACACTCTGTCCCTTTGAGGGGTTTGCGGGCTAAAACCAGAGCATCCTTTCTACTGGGATACATAGAAAGTTAGGTCAATGTTGAATAATGTATTACCAGAGTGCGATAGCTCAAGGTAACTGCCCGTCTTCTCCCCCGCAGTGTCCTGTTTTGCACATACAAATTTCCATCTTACAGCAACTTTACCTCCTGCTCTTCCTATTGCAATACAGTCAAAAATACTGGAAGAAACCCATTTCCCCTAATTTCCTTTAAATTTGTATTAAATAGACAAATATGTATTATTTATATTTTCTACAGAAATATGTATGTATATATGCATATACAAATATATACATATATATAAAAAAACATTTTCTATTTATGTGCTCTTTTTACTGTATTGCTTGTTTGGTTAGTGTTTGACCATAACCAGGACTGTTAAGAACTGACATTAATTGTAAGTAATTACATTTATTCTAAGATATAACTTGACATTATTACCATTATTATTGATTATACCTGTGTCTCTACAAAGCATTTAATAGGAAAAATACATATTCCCTTCCTACCATTGAAACAGATGTGGAGAACCATTCCTTCTCTATCTTTTCCACATGAAAACCTCCTTTGAAAAAGATAAGCAGTCTGTGGGCATGTTGAAATATACTGTTAAATACCAAGAGCTGCTAATACATTTTTAAGGGGCTGATATAGCTTCCTAATCAGGAAGTTTCCACTATTTTGTACGTTGAAATACTACACTCTAAGGAAATAGTGACTATTTAGTAACTCTCTACATCTGCTGTAAAATTATACTTAGATTTCTTTCAAACAAAGATCAGATACAAAATTTGACTTCTTCAGTGTCACTTGTTTTCCCATAGCTTTTAAACATTTTCATTTTGTGCATAAACCAATTTTAAAGTACTCTGAAAACTCTTACAGATATTAATGTACTCAAAATAGAAAACTAGTCAGTGAAGAACAAATGAGTATAGTTATACTGAAAAATAACCTCTAGGTCCCTACAGCACAATTTGCTTTTTGCAAAATAAGATGTATTTACAAATTATAAAATACTTGCCCAGTGTCCATAGTTTAATTTTTTTAAAAAATAGTATATAAAGGCTGAAAATGGGAAAAACTGTCACAATTTTAGTTTCAAAGCAAAATGAAGAAAGAACTCAGTGCACTTACAAATACATCCAAGTGTGTCAGCCTGCAGCCAGTCAGGAAAAGCAAATTGCGGACATGACATCTCTGTGCAAACAGTAGTTACTATTGACTCAAATTTACTTAACTAAGCTCTTCAGAGTTAAAGATCAGGGAGTACAAAAAGTGATCTCTCATGTTCAGCCCAGCTATCACACTAGTAAAAGCTATATACTCCTCTTGAAATAGAAGGAGGAAAACAGCTGGAGCTAGGTCATCAGACAGTTAATACTGCTACACTGCCAATAAAGCAGTTGTCAACCTACTGGAGTCAATCAGCCCAAAAATATTTTCTTACAGTGACTAAGATGTTTGTTTAGACAAAGCAAAAGACCCTGAATTTCCTGAACCAATGCAGCATTTCAGATTTCTGTTTGAAATTAATTTAATTTCAATGTACTAAAATTAATTTCAAGATAGGAGTCCTTAATTTTTATTTGGCTGCATGTGGAACTTCTGTGTATGCTTTTGACTTCCACCAGTGTCCATTACACCTGCAACAAAGCCGGCCTGGGTTTGATTTGATTAGGCATATCTTTCCTAATTACATTCTTAAGAAGGATTATGGAGATGAAGAGTGAATATACAATAAAATAATAGATTACTATGAAACATGAGAAAGAAATCCTGCGACTGTGTTGAGAGTGACAAATAAAATATTATTACCTTTAAACTCTGAATATGCTGGCAGTACTTTGCCTCTGGAAAAAAGTTCTAGGGAGTATGCTACAGGCAGTTCAGTAGAATCAGCTGATAAAATGCAGCTTGTTCCCTAGCTAGGTATTCAAGACTTGCTTCCAGGAAGTTCCCTAGAGCTGGAGGCTTACATTTAGCTTGATGGGTAGCTGCATCTTTCTGTCTATTCAGCTTTAGACCTTGGAAACTCCCTGATATTTCAGTCCTGCATTTCTAGATCCTGCCAAGAAATTGCTTGTAATTAGTCCGGTTGTACTTTCATGGTCATTCTCAACCAAAAAAATTACATTATCGTAACTAACCAGCTAAAGTACGTAAACAATAGTTTCTATTTCCTTTCTTCTTGTATCTTGTTCTTTATAAATATTATCTCAAATTAAAGGGGATGAAAATGAAATTAAAGAAAATCAGAATACATCATTCATCTTTTCTATGGAAGGGTTATGAAAACGTGATGGGATTGCAGCTCCCTTTCATAGGATTTCTTAACATTATTTTGGGTCAATTTCAAGTGCTGCAAATCAGTGCAGCTCCTAACCTTTCAGTGAAACCATGCCAAGTTATACCAGTTCAGAATCAGGCTTATTTTAGCAATCCTCATTGTATTTTAAAAAAACAATCCTGTTATTGATGTTTTATATCAATGTAAACATTCAATTGTTTATAACAGAATTAGAACAAATGCACATTCTTTGACAATTGAACAAAATAATTTAACAAGAACTTTTATAGTAGAATAAGTGTAAGAAATCTTGAGAAAGTATTGTTAGAACCCTGTGCAGTTTCTATCTTTTTGATTTGTCCAGAGTTTGTTTCCAGGTGATGTCCAATATAAATATTCCCTGTTTGAAAATTGAGAGCACCTGTGGATAGACAAATCCTTTGAAGTCACTTCAACCCTACACGACCTTCAGTGATTTCTTTGAAACCTTGAGCTGTTCTTCAGTTGGACTGATGGTCATTTCGAAGATGCATTGCAGTAGGTTCAAAAAACTGGAAGAAAAGTTTAGAGAGAAGTTTAAGCTATGGGTTGTTAACAACTAAGTTAACGAACAAAACCCACCTGATTTCTAACTGTCTCAGCAGACTCAAAATAGAACTGCACTACAAGGGAGAATCCTCTTAGAATTTGATGTTCATTACCTGGATCATCAAAGCTCAATTGTAAGTATGTATAGCAATGACTGTTTTCTCCTGAACTTTATTTTTCCAGCGTCTAAACTGAAACATGATGTTAACAATACACACTGCAAGCTTTATGAATATTAACATACTGAAGCTAAATAATTTTCCGGTTTTTGTTTCTTTCTGTTATTGTTTCTTCCTATGTGACATCATTAATATCTCATCTTCTCCTTCAACTTGTTATGTAACTCTTTTTCTCCTATCATATTATGTTCTCTGTGTCCAAATAATATCCAGGATTCAGCACATTCAGTGACTTTGTACCTTCCTCTGCTCCCAAATGTAAAAGCTGGCCTCTGCTTGTTTTTCTGCAGTTTATCATCAAAACTTTTAACATCATATCCTTCTTCAGTTTGATTCACTCCATCATTCTGTGTTTCATTACATTAAAAACTGTAATACAACATTACATATAAAAACTAAGACAGGTTACTTTAGAAAGAAGATGTGTAAGAAGATGTGAGAACAGCATATGCTTGTGAATGATATGGCAAAGGTAGGCTAAGTACTTGTATTCTTCTCATTAAAAGGGCACTCTTTGCATTCTAAATCAAGCAAATTTTAAAATAAACTAAGCATGCAATTCACCTACCAAGGTCACTGTCATAAATTAGTATTCAGCTCAAGGACTTAGCAAGATTTAAAACCAAAAACAAAGCCAAAAAATGCTGTATGACAAAATAAAAAGCTAGGACAACTTCTTCTCATTTGTCAGATAGGTTTGTTCTCCTTTCAAGAACTTCTCTATTTGGCAAATCTAGACAAATGTGTATTGTTTGTTACTGTATAGAGCTTTTTGTGGATGGCAGATATTACTGTATTCTACAGAAGAACATGCACCACAGAAATATGCTTGTTCCATTTTGTATGTATAAATTATGGGGATGTCACATCTTCAAACATTCCATCTAAATTAATTACAAACTGACCTTACATAGTGAGGGAGTAAGTCCTCGTAGAGTAAATTTAATGCTTTATTTTTTTCATATTATAAATGGCACAGTGATATGGCTATAGTTAAGCATCTGTCAGCATTACAGTTGTAAAACCTTTTGAGAGAAAGAGGGGCTTATTATACAAGTATCAGTATTTTCTGTGGTCCAAAAACTGGCATCTGTTATTTCAGCTGGGGATTCTTTCATATACATATTTTCAAGTACCTCCTAGGTTCTAACAACATGCTGTCTAGCAAAATGCAGGCAGAGAACTACATTAGCTTCACTTCTATACTTCTACCAATATAACTGTTGTCCTGCAATGCTATTGCTACTCCACAATGCAAACCAGTTTACACTGAAATATCTTTTATGTATCAGGTTGCATGGTGGATGGCTGCTACTGAATAAGAATGTTTTCCCACTTGTTCCAATGGAGAATAGAATCATTTATTTAAACATTAAGGCCAGAAGATAATTTTATCCCCATCCACGTATAGAAAGCACTCAGTTAAAGCACTTAATTTCAACTTGGAATTTTTTTTTCCTTTTTTTTCATTTTTTCATTCAGAGAATGCTGCCATTTTGCTTAAAAACGTAGCAAAAGATTAATTTTACAATGAAAGTTAGCTACTAAACTTCCTAGTTTGCTGAGCTGGGCTTGATTCTTTATATATGGAAGTACAAATACAGAGTTCAGTCTAAGATACTCTTGCTATCTGCCCAATCCTGGCTGCTCTTGAAAATAATATTAAAATGTTTAAAGGCATACATTTTATTAGAAACACCTTCTTCGTTATACAAACTTCCAAATCCTAAAATTTCTGTGTAATTAATATACTCTTAGTTTACATGTATAGTAAAAGAAAGGGTGATTAACCTGAAGTCTTCCAAAAACGAAATGACTAAATGGACAGGAAAGAAAAAGGTACCCCAAGGAGCACTTTGGAAAGTACTCAGGCCCCAAGGTTCTTTTAAGTATTATCAGATACAATACACAAGAATGACTTCTTCATTTCTGTAGCATATGGCCCATTACTTAAGCCATAAGAAAACTGCTTAGTAGTGCACAGAAATACTACCAAACAGCTTAGGAGAGAGCTCCTCATTTCATGCAACTCTGTGTCATTACACTAACAAGGCTGCTCATTCTAGCCGATGCTCTGAATCCAGAACATGAAGTAAAAAACAATTCTTGCACTTCCTTCCAAGTCAAAGAAAGAGTCTGGTCAGAAGAAAATTACCTTTGATTCCAGTGCTAATAGCCTGCCTTTACAAACAGATTCATGAAATACTTCTTGATTTGTTCCATATACACCATCCAAAGACAGTACGTAGCTGTTTAGTTTAGGCATCTCCACAATGACAAAGTTTGGTGAATGATGTTCTGCACTTCAAACTACACTAATCAAAACCCTAGAAAGCTGCACTTACAAGAACTTGTGCACAGGAAATTTGGTTATTTCAATGAACTGATTAGTTGGGGTTTTTTTCCCATTTTGTTTTTTAAACAAAAGCCAAATGAACTCAGAGTAACAACTCACAAAAGAGAAGCTAATATACCTGAAATACTGTACAATGTGCACTTTCTAAAAGAAATTAAATTCCTTAACTGAATAATACTGTACCAATATTTAATCTTTTGGGCTGGAGCCTGTGATTGAGTTGAACTGGCCTTGAAGCATTGCCATGCTTTGCTCACCTAACTTTTGTATCTCCTCTGCTTGAATGGAAAGGCTTATATATTTTTAATATATTTTTAAAGCAAAAACAATCCTGGATTTCATTGAAAGTAGTAAGTGGTGAAGTGATAAAACACATCGAATGAGAAACCTAGCAATGTATATCACAATTATTATTATTTACAACTGAGTACACAAACAGGAAAATGTAATTTAAGAAGAGCTTGATCAGCATTTCACATAACTGTTTACCAGCTGTCAATACTGTTCTGTTTTATAAATCTTGCTGTTGGATTTCTGTCATTCTGTAAGGCTACTACAGAATAATTTCTGAGTTTGTGAGCTTGCAAAAGTGGCATTTAAAAAATATTTATAGTCAGCACGATGTCCTAGACTTTAGAAGTATTTTAAAAGCCTACTTCTAATATAACTGTTAATATACAAGGTTCAGTGTAAATATTTCATCGCTACCAAGGGAAATGGCAACTATGTTCCAAATATTTCTAGATCCAAAATGTGAATAGTTGAATGAAATCACTGGAGTTATGGCAAGCTACACAAGCTGAGGAACTGGCCTCTAAACAGAAGCTGTAATGATTATACATGAGCTTTTTTGATACTTCCCTTCTCTGATTGAGACAAGTAATTTGCACACATAGTCAATATTTTAATAGCAGGATCAGTAACTCTGGCACAAATGTTAAATTTAGCATTGGGCAGATTTTGAGTGGCCAGGAGTTAGCAGCTGTGACCTCTTGAGAGAGACATCTGCAGGAACATTTGTAAGAGATAGTGCCTCCTATCTTCCTGCCCTCCTGATTTCATATAAGCTGCTTGGCAGCACACTCCGTCTTTGAGAGACAGCATTTTCCAGATCATACTAGTAGTAAAAATCAGCAAAATTAGGGGCTAGTAGCCTCTGCTTCAAGCAGAGGCAAGATGCCACCAATCAGCTGATCAGCACTGTCTTGCTACTTTGAACTGCAACATCTCTTGGCTGTCCATGAGATTTCCTTTGGCCGGCTTTACCTCTAATCTAGGAAATAAAGGTAAAATCTGCTCACCACTCATACCAGATTGCCAGCCTCTGTTTTTATTGATGTAGGGACTTTGTGCATTCAGTACTATCTAAATACCATCATTATCTCTCTAGCTGTCCTAAATAAAGCTAAATGTACCAATCATATTGACTGCAATGTACAGTGAGATTCAAAAACGCTATGGCAACGAGGCAAATGAATATATTTTTTACCAAGGAAATGGGACACCATTAGCTGTATTTAGGCAAAAGGGAAAAATTAGAGAATTAAAGCATTAAAGACTTAAAATTTAATGACTAATCACTGACTGATTATTCTAGACATGCTCAATTTGCAGGGCACACATCTCTTCTGGACCGCATGGATATCTAGAGACATGATCAGTCTCTGCCTGATTCAAACAAACATAAGCAAAGAATTTAGCAGCTTTATCTGCATAAAACAGTTCAGCTATATGAAAAAACAGGAAAAACCACTGTTAAAATGTATAAAAACAGGGACTCCTGATTCACAAACTGTATACTGCAGTTGTCAATTCTTCACACTATGGATAAATGTTTAGAATGAATAAGAAAGTTTTTTTGGGGGAGACTGTTATCTTATTACCTCACTGAGCAAACCTTAGGAGATATTACAGTTCTTATCTCCTTCAGTGCATTGCTTCAACAGATAATTCTACCATTCCTTACTGCAGATAGGAAGATTAAGAAATGGAAGATTTAAGATTAGTTTGTTTGCTGAGAATGGCGTCATACGTTGTCTTACACAATGTGTTCTGCACAGTGCAACATGGCATAGAGATAAGTGTTTACATTTCTCATCTTCAAATAGCCTTTCTGCCTTGTACTGAGTGCCACTAATACTGGAAGCCACAGCTGATTTTTTTTTAGAGAAAGCTATTATCAGTAACTTTCCTCAGAAAGGGCTGATTAACTGGAGTTGCAAGAGTAAATGAACAATTAAAATAATATTGGTCAAGTAAACATATTACATATTATAAGCAAGTATTCAGAAATTCTACCACTCACTTCCATAGTGTCTTTTGAAAGATAAACGACCCAGTATACCAGGTTGAATCCTGCAAATGCCACTGGAAAGAGGATCCTAGAATACTGGTCTATTTTACTTGTGCCTCCAATAGGTGGTGGTGGTGGTGGGGCTGGTGGAGGAACTGACGCTGTTTGACACTGAGATGCACTATTTGATATTATGCTGGCTTCAGGAGACTGATCTGCCTGAGATGTTACGGAGTTTACTCGCTTCTTCAGGTTACAGTTGGAGTCAGAATGCTGTGGAGGAAAAAAGAAAAAAGGAGAAAAAAAAAAAAAAGGGTGATTTTGTGATCATTAGGCTTCTCTCCACCCTTTTACTCAACTTTCTGATTTTATTGCTGCTTCTCTGCTATAGAGCAACCCAAGGAAATCACAGAAATAATGCAAATATACAGAGGCACATTTGTGGCCTTAAAGCTTTGCTGCAAAAACATAAAAGTGTATGTGCTTTCCATATTTTTAACATGGTAATAAACAGAAGCTAAAAGAGAGAAAGAAAAAGAAAAGATGGAGCTAAAAAGAAAAGAAAAGAAGTTAATGGTGTATCTAAATTGCACTATATTGGTATGACTGAAGTTTATGTAGATATGAATCAAGTTTAAACAAAATAGCACATACGGGCTGGCTCAAGTGCAGTCTTCACTGTGTGAACCCATTGATGAGTTCTGGTAGACACTCGCTGAATGGAGTCAAGCTGTCACACTCTTATTAGTCCCCAAACTAGCTGCTGATGAACTAGAAAAGTGCTGCACAAAAGGAAATAGACTAACTTTACAGGTGCTGAAGACATGAATGCTAAATTGTCCTGTAGTTTTTTCTAGGATGAAATTTCATTCTCAAATATCTCTCATGATTCCCACAGCGATTTCATGTATACAACTGAAGACAAATACTCATCCTAACTGTAATGGGACTATTTTTACTTTCATTTATGGTAACATGAAACCACATTATTCCTATATTTTGTGCAATCTTCATAGCCAGGTCCAATTACTCTTCAGAAAGCTGTGTGAAAACTCTTAAAAATTTAGCCAGACCTCAGGAACGTTTAGAGCTTACCTCTTAGTTGCTAGGCTGTCATGTATATTCATTATGTACACCTGTTTTATTTGTGGCCAAGTTGCCATTTTTTTTACTTTTGTAAGAGTAGAAGTAATGGATTTCTTCCTTCCAGCAATGGCTTAGGAACAGGAGCTACAACAGGCTCTAAGCCTGCTCTAATGCATATCAGATACCCACTTTCACAGTAGTATCAAATGGGAGGAAATTTTCAAAAACCTTGCTGCTACTGCCACTACCCAGGACTACCATTAGTAATGTCAATCCATGGCAGCAGCCATAAGATTTGTCTGATACCTGAGAAAATACAGAAGAGTGCCTAGAGTGTCAAGTTGGTTTTTATTGTTTTGATATGAAGTACTCAAGTTTTCTGTTAATAGGGAGCAATAGAAATACCTTAGACTCTAAAAAGCAATGCTAACATACAACATTTTAGTTGAGTCTAAAGCTTCATCAGTAAAGGACTGCAAAACTTATTTCCAGATTATTGATGAAAAATCTTGTGCACAAAATTGCACAACATACGCAGCTATGCTTGGGTTTGAATAAGCAACTTTTTTGATCAGCAGAACTAGATGGCCAAATGCCTGAAGCTGATGAGGAAGTTAGACAATGTAAACAACTTACAATACAACAGCATATATATCTATTGTAAAACAGAATAGTAACATTTGAATGGTTTTAAGGTAGCAAAATTCTGTTAGATATGCAATTTCTAAAGTCATTCTTTGGGAATGATTTAGTGACAATCATTCACTTAAATGTAGCCCACTGTCAGCATTTTGGGGATTTATCTTGCAGGATTTCTATGCATGGAAACAGATTTTAGTCAATCAGATAAATGACTGGGTCGTTAAAAGGAAAAGAAGCATTTGCTGAAATACACTGCCTATATTTGTACTTGGTACACAATTTTTAGATAAAAGACTAGCCTAACACACCTGGTATCTCATGTATGACTTAAAACAGAGTTATAACAGGAATTATCCTTTTAGTGGTCAGTGTCACTGCCAGAGTATCAGAACAAGTGACATTGCTACAACATGATGCCAGGTTCTGCTCATGGATGAACGGACTGGTATCCAGCCGAAATTAGGGAGAGATGGAGTACTCACAGCTGATTTTAGTCTAAGTAAAAGGTGGAGAGAACAACATCTTATTTGCAAAAAAAAAAAAAAAAAAAAAGAAAAAAAGTTCTTTTCCTGTATATGTACCTCTTTTATCTATTGCCCTTTTTCTTTCCCTCCAACCCATCAACACTTCCAACTTGTCATATCCCTCCTTCTTCCACTTTGCCATCTACACATTAAATGATTAGTATCATGTTTTGAATGGTTATTAAATGGCATTCATATTCTGGGGCTGTGCCTATCTGGAACGCAGATGTTTGGTTTTGTACTTTCCAGTAACACAGCAAGCAACAGACAGATTTAAATGGCGGGTGATCTACAGATGTGTCACAGAAACAGAAAGAGGGTTATCCGTGTCCACTTGCACTAATCATAATAATAATAATCCCACTCTATAAACAGACTGACTGACAGAGCCTGGGCTACTGCTTTGATTCAAGCTGCTCTTCAGTTTTGCTTGTATGCCCTGCTTTGAACCGAATTGTAGAAGTCGTAAGGTAGCTTGTTTTTCACTTTACTGCAAGATAGCTTGACCTTTTGTGGAGAATGAGTGGTTCCTAAAAATATAAGTGCTAAGATGAATCTTAGCCCTTTTTATACGCAGTGTTCTGCTATAAGGTGGGTCAAATTCTGCTCTGGATCATTCAAGCATGAATCGGGAGTTATTGTACTGAGGTGATGGAGTTAGTAGGCAGAACAGATGTAGCATATGGTCTGTGGCTGATGTTCACTACTGAACATATTTAGAATGTAGAGGTAGTAAAATCATTGTGATCATCTGAATAGGCACTTGGAAAAGTGTAATCCTGGTTGTTATTTTATTTATAATATTTATTAAATCTCATTCCTATAGAAGGAGAATTGCTATAGAAGGAGGATTATCTCAATGTGATTTCATCTGAAGTTGGGGACAGGAAGATCTGGAGTCAGTATGTATCCTCAGAACTTGCGGAACACACTAACTAACTTGATTATGCTCCCATTTTGGGGCCAGTTTAGGTCCATTTCTATCAATGGAGTGATATTAATAACTTCTCATTACCTAAAATAGTCTATTCCAATATTCAGGAAGGACCAGTGCATTTTACTGTCTCAGTAAAGCGACAGTTTTTTGTCATGCTCTTTACCTGCTGAGGAGGTGGTTTAGAGTTGATATAAATCATTAAGAAAGTCCCCAAGTAGTTCTTTACACTGTCTTTAACACCCTCGTGTGCCCATACAGCAAGTCAGGGTGAGGACTATTTTCTTGTATACCACTAGCCAGGATATGGAATTCTAAGTCCAAATTTATCTCAGATGTGTAATGAAGATGTTTCTCAGTGTGGTAGCTGACTGTAGACCAGACTTGCTGCCCCAGAACCACAACTCAAGTTTTTCATTGGAATTCATTGCTAAACTAAGAGGAGGAGGCGGTGAGAGGAAACCATATAGTTTCTTATTACAGCTGAGTTCTGAACAGCAGCTACAGTCATTTGTCTACTATATTTAGATTTAACTTTTCCTTTTGACAGATTACCTACAATGATATCATTGTGGAACTTTAGCAAAACACAGACAGAAAACAGGAATGAATAGCCTATTTTGCGTAGTTCACACAGCCAATCACTCAAATAGTAAGGATTGTTTTACAAGTAGTAAGAGCAACAAGAAAAAGCCTGAGGCATGGCACACTGTGTCATAATGAAATTATGAATTCTGTTAAATTACTGAATCCTGATTCAGAGGAGTCCTCTTGCACTCATGTGGAATGTTAGTCCCATGAGGCAATTAAACTTGTCACTACGTATGACTACCCAGTGACACAGAACAGATTGCAAGATCGCTTTTTAACGTGAGATACCATAGAACTGGACTAGACATTGACTGGTATGTCTATGGGCTAGTAAAGTACAGTCTGGCTTCCACAGCTCAGCTCTCTGATCCCCTAGAAAGCTCACAAAGCAGACTCATCTTGTCTATAAAGGTGCTGCTCTCACAACTCATCAGTATCACTAGAATTTGCTTATGCTCAGAATATCTCAGGAGGCTCTCAGCCAATTGCTTGCCTTCCAGATTTAAAAAAATACAGCACATATAACCTTAGAGTAAACAGAATTCTTTGTATGCTTTTTCTGATTTTATATGGATGCTAACTGTGATTTATGAATGTGCTTTGGTTTTATGTTTCTTTTCCTCAAGAGATTTCTGCAATTCATATCTGTAAAATTCTCTACTGTTCTCTGTTCCTTTGTACTGCAAATACATACTCTCACTATCAGTTTTGTTTATGACCAAGCAGTAATATGAGTATCTTATGTTTGCACTCCGATTCTGGCTAACTTTAAACAAGTTAATATCTGTATGGCCTTACTTATCTCTTTTACTCACTTATGTCTGTTTTTCCTGCAGGCAATGCAGTAAAAAGAGGTTCATGAGAATAAACTCTAAATGTTTAGACAAAAAATGTGTTATTCCTCCTTTTCTTTATAATTTATTGGATTAAAGATATTGAACTTTGCTGACATCACAAAACACACAAAAAAAACCCCAGAAACAACAAAAAAAACTCAATGTCTGTACAGGGCAGAATACTAAATTAAATATATAACATTTTCCCTGCCCATCTCATTAGTAGATACAGTTTGAGTAATTTCAATAATTCATATTATACACATAAAATCACATGCTAGTGACTTAGCTCCCAAAGAGGGAGTTAAGCATAGTTTAGCCCCTACATTCAACACTGTGATCTGTAAAAACTCTGCTTAGCTACTGAACAATCCATAGGCAGCACCTTGCAGCAGGAAAAGTTCACCACATTATGTAAGACCTCCTGGTGGGAATGCACTAAAGTACCTCAATCTTTACAGTCTTGGCAGTTTAAGTATCCATCTCTTGCCAGAGGTTCATTATAACCTACAATTTAGACATTTCTTTGCATATCTCATCTGTGGGATCTGATTCAAAAAATGTTTATTGCTAACATCTATAAACAGTGTTCTGCATAATTAAAAGCTGAATATAGTTTGGAAGTCATTAACAGTCCTAACTTCAGGCATCTCTTTAGGAATTCTAAGTTTCCTTTCCTAGAAATATTATGAGGAATAACATGCAAATTTGTTTTCTTTGTGCTTTACCCTAGTAAAAGGGTTAAATCACTTGGGTTAAATTACTCACTTGGAGCATGGGAAAGCCATGTTCAAATTCTTTTTTGACCTTCAGGGATTGAAATTCACCTCTCAAAATACAGCCTAACCATCAGGTGAAGGTGGTTAGGGGGAGAGGCTGTTACCTTATTACTTCAAAGCTGTTTTACTTTGCATGGAACATCTAAAGAGCCATTAGAGGCAGAAAGCATAACTTTGAAAAATATACCATGCCCATTGTATTAAAATTGCTGTCATATAAAACAGGTAAGCACTAAGAAGAGCAGAGACTGGAACCCTAGTCATTCTCTTTTCAATGTGAATGTACTTTGGTAGAGTCTCTTCCTAACATTTATATGTAGCATATCAGAAAAATCATGTAATTAGCACTGAGCCTCTGTCAAAATATGTGTTTATGTTAAACAGATTTAAATGTTCAAAGTCACATTCAGTGTCAGTCCAGAACAATCCCTGTCTCTACATTTACTTTGCTACATTTCCGCAGTGTATAGAAACTACTTCTCTGAGTGTCTAAATGAGACAGAATTACACAAACAGCACTAGAGAGGCTTGTTAAGGTTTTTTTTCTGTAATTTAACTTACTTGACTTTGTTCTCACTGCCCCCCTGCAAAAAAGTTACTGGGATTAGACTTCAGTGTTGAACAAAAAAATGTCTAACTCCATCTTGAATTTTTCTATTTTGGTATATGACATCAGCTACTTCTAAACCTTCCTTACTGCCCTACATTGGCTTTGTCAGTCAAATATTTAACTCAGGCAGAACCGAATAATCAGCATCTACTTTCCTTGCTGAGATAACACAAAGTCAATATAGTTGAAAGTTGTTGTCTGTTTTTAATAGTCTACTTGATAATCGGCAATTGTGGAGGAGCAGGAAGGTCTCCCTAATTCGACTGAAAGTGCTGTGTTCTCAGTCAAGACTTTAATGCATGTAGCTGTTTCCAGGATGATCTCATGAAGGGTTGTTGATAATCCAAATAGAAGTGCTCTCCTTTCAGTTACACTAGGATACTCATTAAACATACTCAATATATTCTGACATAATTATAGAAAACTAAATCTTCTATACTGAAGTGGCATATGGCTGCTCTGCAGTTGAGCAGGGTTGTTAAAGAGAATGAGAATCCTTTTCTGCCCAAACCATGTTATTTTGAAACACAGGGACAAGGTTATTTGTAGGGAGAAGGAAGGTCTCCCAGTTGTATTTCACTGCTCTGTCCTGTTTTCTGTTAAAACAACAGGTCTTTTAGAACATAACTGTAATCAAGCTACCACCCTGTAACAATCTTTTGTCTTCTACATGTAGTCTCACGTGGAAAGGATGTCTTTTGACCCATGGCGTGTATTCCCTGACTATCTCGCAGAGCATTAGTTCAACTGGTGCACTCCAGACAGTATCACCAATTTCCCTTCCCCTGCAAATTCCAGTATTGGGATATTCCTGGATAAAGGAAGCCATAATGATGAAACAATATGATTGATATAGAAAATACACATTTGAAATGGATTAAAAAGCTAACTGCCATAATATTTTTTTATATATATGTATATATATAGCATTTGGTTTTGACGTGCTAGAACAAGCTTGGTCACCATGTGACTAAAAACAGATTTCTGTCAGGGTCCAGATGACTACTCAGCTTGTTGCCATCGTATTTTGGAGTGGAACACCCATACTTTTGTATTTCACACAGGGATTGCCTGCAGCTGACAAAGAGAGCAAGCCAAATTCTGCTCTCAGTTAACTGAGGTAAATAGAGTGGCTTTCCTGGAACCAGAACAGGCATGCTGGGCTGTCATCAGTTAACTGAGCACATAGTCAGACCATTGTCTCTCTTACTGAAACCAGTGTAGTCCAATGACTTGAGCAGAGTTTTTCCTACTTTCATTAGTACAGTAGAGCAGAATTTGGTCTTCTGCCATCTTTCTTTTCCGAGTGTACAGGTTTTTCGGCTACAATATTAAAAACCCATGAGAAAAAAATTGTTCATTTGAATAAAGCAAGATTTTAAATAACATTAAGTACACTGAAGGGACAAGAAGGCTTTTTGATAGGATTTTGAAGATTTTTTATTTTTTTTTTTTAGGAAACACAGTTAATTTGGAATTAAAAAAAAAGGAATATATTCTGTAAATACATTTATCTTGATGAGTTTAGGCCCTCACTCAAGCAGCAAAAGCTTCTAACTGGCTGTTTTAGAACTCCTTTGAATTTTCGTTTATACCAAAACTGTCTCCCAGGGCTTCTCTTATGCAAAGCAGGAGAATGTATCTCCTGTCATACAGAAAGTACTAGTTCAGCCAGCCTAAGGTTATTCCCACCACAATGTTCTTTAGCCACTCTTCAGGCAATTTAAGATAATAGATTATTAAAAACATATAGTCTATATTGTTACTCTTAATGTTGCTACTGGTAGCAGAGTTCCTTTGGCAGTTGTATAGCCATGAAAATTTTCAAGGAAGTACATCTCTCTTTTTCACTTTTATTTTTATAAATGGACTCCCCAAAAATAAGTAAACCTTTACAATCTTCAGAAATTTTCTCAATGTAAAAACACCATCTGACTTCTATAAATGCAGAAGACAGTAAGCATTTTTGACACACTGTTCCACTACTCTTCGTCCTATACCTGCTCTTTCCTATAGCTAAAATTCTGACAACTTTCCTGCACTTAAAAATCACAAATAAAAATACTAGCATTACAAGTGGATGAAAAACTTTACTATCCTATCTAAAAGAGCAAAAAGAAATAAAAAAAAATAATCACAGATTAGAAAAGACAAGGTACCAAAGCCCAGGGTATGAGAGAAGGGAAAGATTTTAATTATTTTTTTTAAATCAAATAAAGCAGACAGTTAAAAAGCATTTTAATATACAAGACGTGGATTCTAATAGATTTTTTTTTTCTAGTGAATTAGAAAACATTTTAAGAAGATAGATGGACTAAATGGGGAGAAAAGGCAAAAAGAAGAGCAGGAGAGGTAAGATAAATTATGCAAGGGGTAAAGAATAAAAATTGGGCATTGTAACAACCAAAAAAAGAAAAATCTGGAAAGAAAAGTGATGAAAGAATTTAGAGGCAAACAAATGGAACAAGTTGGGGGGTATGGGGCAACAAAGGGGAAATTAGGATCTCAGAAACAGCTCCTAAATCTACATTGAGTGTTATGCTGTGTGCCTTATTTAAACATAACTGCCCTAAGACCAGTAATGTAGCTGTAGAAGTACAAAGCTCAGTAGAGGATGATAATCCTGAGGAAATGGTCATATACTCACGCAATCAGCTGTGCTAACTACACTGTTAGCATTCAAATTAGCTAGTTCAGGTCTGTTTCAGCTGAAATTATATCACTGACTGCAGTACATCCATCTATGTGACAGCATACAAAAGTTCTTTCCCTCTTACCTTTACCACACAAAAAAAAGAAAGAAAAGAAAAAAGAAAAATAAAAGCTTCTTAAAATCTGTTATCCTGTAATTACTGCTTTTTCCCAGCATGCCTTTCTGGAATGGGACCTTTTAAATCCAACAGTTAATTTTTCTAGAAGCCATTTTGACTACATCATCTTTCCTTCAACTGTAAAGTACCCTTCATTTTTATGATCTCATTGATTTTGCTTTTTCTATTACTGCAGAGGTGCGTTCTCATAGAGAACTGGTCCTGTGAGAAAAAAGTAGTGGACTTACAGGACTTGTTACTGTCTTGGATAATATGAGCTTTGAACAAGATCAGGACTACTGAATTTGTGGACACTGTGGGCTGTTTTAGGGACCGAGTTTACCTTGGGACCTTGAAGTTATGGGGTTTACTACTCTTCTAAATCTGTATGTTGTTAGCTAGTTGTAAACAATTGTCTTGAGGAAGTGATTGCAGTGTGCTTCCCAGATGGTAATTTTATTCCTAGATGCTTATTTTTTGCTGGTTTTTACTTGGAAAAGCGAACAAGTAAATATTTACAAAATGAGGAAGGCGTGTCTTCAGTATGGCTCCGTGCTTGTTTGTGGCTGAAGCCCTTGATAAGAAATTTGAAGTCTTTTAATTTCTTTTTCTTTTATTAATTCTTTCAACAGCAATTTTGTAGTTTGTGTTTAGCTTGGTCTGCAATGATACAGACACCATGTAAATCTCACCCACAAGTACTGGAGGAGCCACAATCATCAGGAATATGTTCTAGTATATCTGGGCAAATGCAGAGGGTTATTCTTTGAAACAGTTGTCTTCTAGAGATTGGGGAAGGGAGGGTGATGGAGGTGGCTTTGTAGCATCTGCTGTGAATTTACCAGCAGTAGCACGTGCAGAGTAGGCCAAACTGTTTTCATATCACTCAGCAGGGACTTCAATGAAAAAAAGGTAGCTTTTTTTTTTTTTCCTTCTTGGAAACCTCCCTATGATTAACTCAAACTTGAATAAGGAAGTGCATGTGTAGGAAAGATCAGAGCTGTTGTTCCTCTTCGTTATATAGCAGCTATCAATATTTCCTTCATGCTACATAAAGCCAAGTGATCTCTTTGGCTTTTTTTCTGATAGCTTGCCCTCAAAAAAAAAGTCAACAAAAGAATAAAAATGAAGCTTTAGTACATTTTAAAGTTCCTTCAGTCTTAACAGCATTTTTCTTATTTTACACTATTTTACTGTTGCAATGTTCTGCTCATTCAGTCCAGAGTACTTCTCAGTCAAATACCATGATATTGGGAAAGGGGGAAGTATGCCCTAAATATTGGCAAATGCATGCTTTTTTTCCCCTCACTGTTTTTTGTAAGGTTTAAATATAATTATAAAAGTTTACTAGTTAAAATAAATGTAGATATGAACATTGCAAATATTGCCAAAACTAAATCAGCCTTTCTGCTGTCATTTCAAACTCAGTGCGAGATTCTGCAAACATTTGCTTCCAAGCTCCTTTTAATTTTTTTGCACGTTCTTTTGTATTTTCTTTATGTAACTGTGGTTTAAAAAAAAAAAAAAGGCTAGTTCTGAGTGGTTCTGAGTTAAAATGGATAAAGATCTGCTTCTTTTTGCGTTTATATATTTAGTGAAAATAAAATGCATTTCTTTATTTTATCTTACAATGTCTTCAGTTTTTTTCAATATTAATAAAAATTATAAGCAAAATACAATATAGCTTACAAGCACAATGCTTCCCAATTGAAGTGAAGAACATTTGTTGAATAGTTCCAATGAGGACCAGTAACAAGATGCTGTGGAGCTTTGGTTCACTATTACATGGAACTTATCAATTATGAACTTAACGTTTTTAATGTACCTAAATGTTGTCATTTTAACTGCTGTTTATAAATAAATGTGGAAAAATTACTATATGGTGGGTAAGATGTTGCCCTGATATTCAAAAGCTCTTAGATTGACTTCCTTATTCAACTACAGACTCAAAGGTTTTGCAGAAGATCATTCAAATTCTGTTATTCCTCTCAAAATGGGAAGTGTGGTGGTAGTAAAACTGATCTTGAAAACAGGAGGGCTATAGTGATAAATATATTAACATATGCTGTGAGACAGTATTCATTACTTAGCCCGAGATGTAAGGAATAATATTTACAGGCAATTCGGACACAGTTTTTTGATACTAGAAAGCCTTCCTGTCTTTCGCATGTACTAAAATCTATCCCTAATCTTTACACTTTTTCCCCAAACTTCCACCAACACAGATTTTTATGAAAGTAACAGATGCCAAGTTTATGTAAAGGCTAATTCCTCTTCTTCCAGATGACCCACTTATGGTATGTAGCAGTGTACTACAGTGATCCCATAATCATCTGGCCAATGCACATGTTCATTCCATTGTACAGTGCCCTACAAATTCTGCAGACTTACTGAGAGAACCACAGCTGCCTGACCACACTGCCTACAGCATTGCTCAAGAGAAGTACTATGGGTAACAGTCTAATGGCTTTCCTTAAATATCTTACCAAATAAACATCTCTCTAGTAAATCATACCTCAAATTTAAGTAAACAGTAGGAATAAATGAAGTCTTTTCATTTTCTGAAATAAGAACAATGTCTTCGATAAATAGGCATGATCTGGTTACATAATCTGTTTCAGGTTAAGATCACTTTAATATTGTTTTTCATTCACTACTTCAGCTGCCTCTTCCTATATGATGCTTATTATCAGAAAAGCAAGCAATTACCGAGACAATCTCGTCCTCTGCCGGTACAGTTGCTGCTGATAGTGCTGCTGCCAGTGCTGCTGCCCTGGCTGCCTTCCTCATTGCTCTCTGAGTCTGAAGATTGGTAAAGTAGTTGACAGCTGCAAATTCAATAAGTGCAGAGAAGACAAAGGCAAAGCACACAGCTATGAACCAATCCATGGCGGTAGCATAGGACACCTTGGGCAAAGAATGGCGTGCACTGATGCTTAAAGTGGTCATTGTTAGAACTGTAGTGATTCCTTGAAAATAAAAGAGAGAAAATGGGGGCATTAGAATTTTGCTTCAACCCTGCTACTCTTAAATTAATATATTAAAAACAAAACAACTCCTTTTTGGTTTTAGCTGTCATCCTGTGTACCAGCTAACCAACAAGACTGCCGAGTCTTCTGTATTCTTTAATTCATGTATACTGGCTTCAGCATCTAAAAGCTCTGAACAAACTTCCTTAATACATTGAGCAGAGTGAAAGTTAAGATAACTACATACCACATGGTGCAGCTTCTTAGACTTGTGATAAACATGGGTAAAACAAAATTCAGGCTGAAACCATGAGAGACACTTTACTTGAGGGGTTAGTATGTGGAATGTTTGGCAGAAATCTAGATTAACATACTGTCATTTCCAAACAGTGATCCTCTCTTTCTCCTGTTGTTGCACAAGCCAGATCATGGCTTACAGTACCCTCACTGAATCAACGAAACTGTGCATTAAAATCAGTGGTAGGCTATAATCCAAATATTTCAAGTAATAAGAGTTTGGTCCTCTGTGCTGTTGACTTTAATCACTGGATACAGTCTTTAAGATTCACTAACAGTATCTTGACTTGAAAGGGCTCATAGTTACAAATATGGAAGGACAGAAAAGCTACTTCTCAAGAGCTGCTTATGTATTTTCACATAACAAATCTGGTCATGTAGCTTATGGGCTCCATAGTGTTCTTCATGTGAATTCATTAATTTATTTTTTCTGGTTTGGACTGTATAGCGTTAACAATGTAGGAAATATACCTACTTCCCACTGCTGCCTGATACAAGCAAAAAGTGCAAGCACAAACTCATTCATTAACATAAAAGCCTCTGTGACTCATGTTTACTTGTAACTATGCCTGCTAGAATGTGAAAACTGCAGGTATTTAAAGACAGTAAGGTGGAGAATACCCTTTTCTGCTTTTTTCTCCAGTTGGGAAAGGGTAGGTGGGAAAGTAAAAGATGTTATAATGTCATGATGATGAATCAATATGCTATGAATGATGCTCAGTGGAAAGGATGCAGTGTCATTGCATACTGCAGCACCAAGACAGGGTGACTTGATTATTTTCAGAGTTTTTTTGCAACTCTTTCACATGATGTAGCTTGCCAGCTGTCTGAGGTTAACTACGTCCCAATGTCATTACTTAACATGTTTTAATGAAATGCAAATAGGAGATGGTATAAAAGTATGTAGGATCTCTACTTCCCCCAAACATGCCAGACTCATTTTATAATATGAATACAAATATGCTGAGATATATTTCAATTTCAAAGGTCCAGAATGAACTTTTCAGTATGATGTGTGATTAGATTAGAATCTGTCCATGTGCTAGTTAGTAATAAAAATGATATATTCTGTGTCTGAATAAAAACTTACTGCAGCAGGAATTTAAACTTAGGAATAAGACTCCTATTCTATTACAGATATAGATAAGACTTCTCTCAGTGTGGAGTGAATATTGATGAAATGCTCTGCACTGTGGAAAACTACTTTATCAAACTGAATGCCAAATTACAGTTGGTAAACTGTGTAACTGATGATTGTTTACCCTTGTCTTTCTACTTTGAACACTTCTTGGTAATTTTTCAAGAATTTGTTACATAATGGAAAGACTGAAATATGTTATCTTTTCTTATTAAAAATGAAACAACAAAAAAAACCTAAACACCTTTCCCTATCTGAGATTTTATTATAAATAAAGTTTAATGACTAGATATTAATTTATAATTCCCAGGGTGACCTGCTAGGAAGGTAGAAGCTGACTACTATCTTTCTGCAAAATAACTGATGAACATTTTGCCAGAAATAAAAGATTAGATAAAGGCACATAAAAATGTGAAATAATAGCCATTGCTATATGGATTCAGAGCATACTTAAAATTAGGCCTCCAATAACGATGTTTCTTATTCAAAGTAATTTCTGATAATGCCATGCTTCATAAAACTTCACACATATATACATATATATGTATATGCATATCTACATACATAGCTCCACATAAAATAAGGAATTCATACTAGCAATCTGCTGTTCTTTCCAATGACAATTATAAAGAACGCAAGAGCGCCTCTTCAAGTATTTCTGTCTCCCCTTTTTCACTTGCAGGTCTGTAAAGAATAGGTGCTTATGACCATTAATTTATCTTTGCAAAATGTTCAGTGTATTTATTGTATTATTACCTGCAAAGGATAACTGGCATCCATATTGGAGGTAAATAGAGTAGCTAAATGAATTTGTTCTGAGAAGCTGTTTTGGGCACACCATTGTTATTCTTCCACTATTAATTTCTCTTCTTGCAAACTTACAGTTTGAGAACTTCAAAGTATAAGCGAAAATTTATAATTCAAGTATTTGCAATATGATGCATAAAGGAGACTTACTTCTCCATTTTAAACCTTCTCCATTTTAAACCTTTTCTTTTTTATTGGGGCCTGAAAGGTTTTTTTGTCATAAGGACTTTGCCCTCTTTTCCTTAGATGAAGGTATTCAGAATCCATGGGATTTTGAATTAGTAAGGACTATAAATTCAGGCTGTGCCTGGGAGAAGTAAGAATGGAATAAGGATTGAAATATTCTTTTAAAACACCAACATGACTAATTTTCCACAATACTGAGAAAAGTGTCTATTTTACTATTTTCATAAAATATTTTCTGTTTCTAGTTCTGTATTTACTCCAGGGTTTGGATCTCTATGTAATTATTACTGAATCAGCTAAAGACTTACTTGCACATTACTTCAAGCATGTAGAATTGACTTCCACTGCCCACTAGGTAGCAAATATGTTTTACTCCAAATGTAGAGGATATAACTGTATAGTCCAGAGACGCAACATAAAACCAAATCAGGTAGCATCATATTTGGTATACAAACTTCCTATATATATTTTATGCTTCAATTGCAATAAACATCCTTGAAAATCTATTGCCTGATATTTTAATATTTTTAAGCACTTAAATAAATCCCAATTGCCAGAAAATAATACTTGTAAGTGCTTAATGATGCCAAACTGTATCCCAATTCCCAACGGGGATTTCAAGAACAAAAGTGTCAATCTTCCTTCAGAGGCACCTGAGGAAGTTGTGTTCACTTAGCACTCCTAAAAGTTTGCAACGCTTTTATGAATACCATTCCATGCAGGTAGGAAATGCCAAGTGACTGAAATCAAATCATACAAATTCTGTAGCCTGCTAACTACAATTATAGACTCAGTTTGAATTATGAGACTTGCAGCGTTTATGCTTAGGGAACACATAACTGCCTTTCTGTTACTGAAGACAAGTCTCACAAAGGGAATTTTTTTATAGAAATACTGGGATAAGAGAAGATAGATAGGATTGCAAAACATGTATGTATGGGTAGTGGATTCATGAAGTTTTTGACAAGTTTTATTATTTTTACTTAGTATTTTTATGATTGTTTTTCTAGAAACAACAATTCAGTGCAAATTTACCCCTTAACAATGAGTGCAGTTTCAGAGCTTATCAATATTGAAGCAGGAGGTGTGTGTCAATTTTAATAGCAGAGCACACACTAAAAATTAAGGAGACAAAACTCACAGCTTTGGGAGCATTAATACAAACCACTGGAAAGAAAAAAGGGCCCTGCCGTGCAATATGGACACACCTTTCACATTATAACTCCGACATGTGCTAGGGACAGGATTCATCTCACCTAACTTTATCCATCTAAAGTCCTTGCTAGTTGTTTAGGTACCTTTGTAGACAAGGGGAAGAGAGCACTTCAGAATGAGTGCTAGGTAAGGTACCTTATGTCAGATGAGATTAATTCCATCCCATATGATTTTTTTTTTAAAGCTTTAACTCAGGTTGGTTTCACAAAAGAATAAATCAATTGAAAAATTCCTCTTTAAAAAATGGAGAGGCTGACATTTACTCTGAAACTGTCCCTTCCTGCATACAACAAAATACTCAGGGGAATAAAAACATCACAAACAAGTCTGGCTAACCAAACATTCTGAGTAAAGAATTTTGACTCACATGGGCAGATTGAATATTACTTCCTTTAATTTTAGTATTTATATTTGTTCACTGAAACCTACTAGCTGTCTTTTCCAATCCCCACTGGATTACAGTAGCTGTTTGATGCAATGGATTCAATACAGTGAATGAAGTAAATGATAAAAGAACAAAACATGAATACCAGCCACGGTTCTTGCTGGAACAGATTCTTTGTTGATCCAAAACACAACTTGAGACAGGACTACAGTCATGATGCATGGAATGTATGTCTGAATGAGATAGTAGCCTATTTTCCTTTGAAGATGGAAATAGAGCAGCTGAAGTGAATATTCACCTAAAACAAACAAGCAATGAAAGTAATGAATGAATGGTATATGTGATGCTGAGCTGTTCAAAGACCGTAATGCAGCATACCAAAAACTGTTCTGGCTGGAACAGACTCCTTGTTAATCCAGAAAGACACCTGAGAAAGAATGACTGTCATAATGCATGGAGTATATATCTGTATCATGAAGTAGCCCATCTTCCTTTGCAAGTGGAAATAAACTGTCATTATTACGTATTCACCTGTTAAGAGACAAGTACGTCAGCATTATTTTGGCAACATATGAGTAAACATATTCGCTTAAACCCAACTTGCTATGTTCTGACGAAAGCACTTACAGGCCTCCTAGTGCGTAATAAAAATAAGCTGATTAAAAATAGGTAAAGTGACCTTATGGAAACAGAGGAGAATAATATTCATTTTATGTATTGTTTTTACTGGGGCAGGGAGACAGGGTGCATTCTTAAGAATTGCATGAAAAATTGTATGCTTAAAGGGACTGTATTGAAAAGCTATCTTTTAAGAGACAATGGTTAGATTCTTTCCAAGGATTTTAGATTTTAAAATGGCAAAAGATAATTAAACTAATTTGGTTCTATATAAAAAACCCTGTAATTTATTTTAAAGATGTGTTTGATAATGTCAATAGTTCCCACATGGCTACTACATCTTACCTGTGTTAGATTTAATTGTTTCACTAGATACAGTTTGTCCTATGAGGTCATACTGGAGGAGACTGGAAGACTCCTGTGGTACTTCTACTGAATGCAGGGGTCCTTTTTTCCATGTATAAATTATTTCACTTTTTGGATAAGCATCTGAGTTACAGAGGGAAAAGTTACTATTATTAATTATGTAATTTATAAGCAATTGAAAAAATAAGTAGCATGATCCCTTTTGTGGCACAAATACCCACAGAAACATGCATCCTGCTCCAGCAAGTTCCTAACCTCATTAATGACAAAATGCAAAAAAAACCAACAATAAGAGAATGGTTGAGTTGGGACCTGTTAGGCACTAGCTTTTGTTTCTGAACTTGCTATAAAACATGTACATTGATTACCACATATCACCTAAATATTTTCAAAATGGATTACCACAGATCAACTAAATATTTGCAAAACTAGAAGTAATATAGTAAATGTACCACAGCTTTTATGACTTGTTGAAGGACCCACTTTGACTACTAGATGTGTAAGAATAATAAACAATAAAATATGCTTCAACTGTCACCCTTCAGTGAATAAATCCGTGTCCTTATGAATGGTCTGAGTCTCAGAGGAGAAAGTAAGATTCTAGTGTAAAAAATATAAATTTCAGCTATGTCATTAAGTAGTGTCCTAGGATCTCACTTCTGATCTTCTCACATACATGTAGACCAAATGTATTACTATAAAAAACTGAAAGATACAGAAAAACTTACAGCTTCCAAACTTCAATGGACAAGCATGTCCATCCATGGGGAAGTTCACCAACCGCATAGGACAATCAGCATTAATGGTTAGTCTAGAATACATTATAGTAGATGACAATGAAAAAAAATGGTAGGCAGGAACACTGCTGAAAGAATCAAAAATAAAGGTCAGCCAAAAGCAGAAGAATAGGCTCTCACCTCATTGTGTAAAGAATAGTTCCATTCTGCATAATTCTGAAAAGTTTGTTAGGAGTTGTCATATTATGAGCAATTGATTTTTTCCCATTTCTAAAAAATGTATCTGGTGTCCAAATTTTACTGACCATTAAATTGTTCAATCTCAAAATTTCAGTTGGCCCACTAAACTTCAACCTCTCATCAGTCCATGTCTGCCGAAAGAAGACATCCATTGTGTACTCCTATGGAAAATAAATAGGTGGTTGATTTATGGGGGAAGGCAGCAGTCCCAAGTTGTTGTATAAACAGTGACTCCATGAAAGCACCTAACGCACATGTGAATGGCATTTCATTTACTGCTTAAACACTTAATCCTATTACCATTAAGTAGTTACTAAAAAAAAAAAGCAGTCTATGAAAACATATTCTATTTTCTTATTATTTAAAGAATAGTTACAAATTAATCAGTGAACACAGAATTTTATATAAGTAAGGCAAAAAATCTCATTGCCCTCTCAGAAATAATAATTTAATTCAAAGTGACTGAGGTCTAAGGGAATACAAATGTCTAATTTAGCATCCTTTCAAAGTGCAAAAACAAACTATCAATGTTTAATTGCCAGGAACAAAAAGACATGCTCAGTGCCTCTTTTGCAGCTTACTTTGGATATTCACAAAGAAAGGACTGATGTGAGTGAGTCACATCACAGTAGGATTATGGTGTCAAGTTAATATTAATGTAAGTTATTTTTCTTAAGGATTCTTAGTAATATTCTCACAAACCTTCAGAATGATTTCTCTACACAAGTTGCTTAGGAAATGGAGATAAACCTTGACTGGAGGCAAATTCTGTAAGAAGGCAAGGTTATGCCTTATCTTAGATTGACTGATGAAGAGAGGCAGAAAAACTTTCGGTTGTATCTTGGGGCCCACAGCTCCTTGCCTGCAAACTGGACTGCAGGCTCAGGTGAGCAGGTATTGGAGGAAGTGTATCAAGGCAAAAATAGCGATCAAAGTCAATTTCCAGAATGAGAACAGCAATGCTATCCTCACTCTGATGGCTTAATATCTTCCTGGGGCGGCTGCTGTAACTGATGGAGTTCACCCAAGTCCGCAGCTACCCGAATTTGGGGGCACCCAGCACGACAAGGGGTAGCTGTCTCATAAATGGCACAGTTCCCCTGCAGCTGCTCATTAGGTTGTCTCCTACCACGCAGCCTTCCTGCAAACCTATGTGTTGGGCCACTGATGCTTACAATCCTCTTAACGAAGTTAAAGAGGCATCTTTAACCTCCCATCCGTGCCCTCACCCCAGGCTAGCACTGCCCTCTGTGCCCAGCCTCGGGCCTGGGCCAGGGGCTGCCCTGGGCCAGGGGCTGCCCTGGCTGACTCTGCTGGGGAAATAGCTATATGCAGCTCCAGCCAAACAGCTCTGCTGGGCCCTAGAGATTGTCAAAAAGATTAAGCCTCGTAATCTGCTTTAATGACGGTCAACTCGGATGCCACCGTAATGAATCCCAGGAAAGCAGAGCAGGGGTGGCAAGCTGGGCCCTTACCATCTCCACGTCGGACACCGGCCCAAAGCTGGTCACGTAGATGTCCGTTTTGACTTCTGTCACGGCGCCTGCGGGACACGGAGACGAGCTGGGAGCGGAACGGGCTCAGGGCCGGCGGGGCCCCTCGGGGCCGCGGTGCGAGCGCAGCACCGGGGCCGCCCCGCAAGAGCCGGCGGGCTGGGGGCTGGCGGGCACGGGAAACTTCCCTCCTCCGCCGTCCGCCTCTTGGGTTTCACCGCCTCCCTCCCGCCGCGTCCGGGGCGGGACCCTCCTCCCCGCGCCCGCCGGGGCGAGCCCCTCCACCGGGAGCCAGAGAGCTCCCGCTCGCCTTCCCTCACCGAGCCGCGTGCTCTCAGGCTCCCCGAGGGGACGGGAGTTTCCCTCTACCTCCAAATCCCGGTCGGAGCCTGTTGTCGTAGCCGTCCAACAGCTTGTCGAGGATCCGAGTGATGTTTTCCGAGTAGAGGTCCCCCCCGTCGCCCTGGCCCCCCAGCGCCTTCTCTATGCTGCGAGGAGATGCGGGTCCCGCCGTCAGCCCCCTCGCCTCAGCCCTCGCGCCGCCGTCCCCTCGCCTCAGCCCTCCCGCCGGACTCGCGCCCGCGTCCCCTCGCCTCAGCCCTCCCGCCGGACTCGCGCCTGTGGCGGAACCGGCCCCCAGGGGAGAGCGGAGGAGGGAAGAGGGCCCGGCCCCCCCTCGCCGGCTCCTCCGGGCTGCGGCGGGGCTCGAGGGAGCCTTTGGGGGCCGGTGGGGCTGGGGGCCGGGGGGGGCGAGCTCACTCACCTCACGGCGATGCATGCCCAGGCGATGAGCAGAGCCATGCCTCAGGTACGTGCGAGGACGCGCAGGTGCCCTCAGACCCGTCAACTGGAGCGAGCGTCGGTGCTCATCCTTCCTTCCCCTCTTGGCCAGGGGCTCCGCCGGGTGAGGATATCGGAGAGTCCGGCCGGCTCACCCCCTTCCCCGTGGTCCTCGGCAGCCCTCTGCCCGCGGTGGGGAGGCGGGGGCTGTCTGTGGCCCTGGGTGTCCTTTGGATTCGCCACCGCCGTTCAGCCTCATCCGACTGTTCCAGGGGAGGAATTAGGGTTTGAAGGGACGGTGCGCGGTCGGAGAGCAGTGACAATAATCGAATAAGGCATTAGGGGAGATTAAAAGGAAGAAATCCACTGCTAGTTTTGGCATGGAATTAGCAGGGACCCGTTAGGAAATCTGGAAAAGCGCTGGCATCTTGCTGATAGAGATTATGTTAGAAATGGCCTCAGCTTTTATTATGTTTATGGTTCACAGGGAGATTATTATGCAGCTTCTGCATCATTAGAACTTTGAAAAAAAAAAACCCCAACCAAAAAACAAACAAACCCTACAGTTTTCAATTTGCTGGGTTTTTTGACCTTTCTCAACAGATTTCCTCATGATCAGTCCTTCAAAACTGTATAGAGGGTTTGACTATCTAAACATGTTAATATACGAACATTGAACTGTAAAAGTTGGTACTGGTTCAGGTTTTTGGATTTTTTTTTTTTTTTTTAATACTAAGCTGTTTTGGAGAGTTACATACACAGATTTCCCTCGGACTTTAAACCAGGGCATTACTAGGACTTTTGTTAGAATCGGAGCTCCTTACTTTTAAACCACTGGGATTGTATATCGTTACTAATTTTGTCCTGATAAGTACTGACTGGATCATTATTGTCCCCTCGTTCACTAAGTGTGTTAACGTAGTCAGCCTTAAAGGAAAACAAGCTCAGGCTGCTCCAGCTTTTCCTGTGACCTTACTACTTCTTATAAAGCCAATGAATGACGTAGCACCTATGTCATTTAGCAACTCTGTAAATAAAGCAGTTGGGTCAATTTTCTGTCCTCATGGTAATACAGAGAAACGAATAACTAGACCAAAGCAAATTAATTGTTTTCATAAAATTTTGTTGCATAAACCACATTTGCATTACTAGCTTCTAAGCAAATGTATTTAACTATCAAGCAATGGAAAGTAAGTATTTGCATGAAACTAGGAGAACCATGTATTCAACAGTAAGACTAGATGAAGTCCAACACTGGGGTTCTGTGCTCAAGTTTTGTGTCTAAGAGAGACTGTGATGCTACAAAACCAAAAGAATATAAGAATGTGATTAAAAATACAGGATATCCTCTGTCATTGAATCCCTTTCCCTGTTGTCATGGGCAGTAGCATCATATAATCCACATAGATGGGCTGGTCGCACACAGCCAGAGCTCTGGCTCTGCCTTTCAACAGCTGTGAACCCAGATTCCTGAGAGGCTTTGGTGCTCTATGAATACACCAAAGATGTGATCTCTGTGAATTCATCATGAGCTAGTATAGCTCAGTATGTTTGTTGATACTCAGAACCATTTACTGACATGTTTGAGGCTTTTGTGTGCATCGCTCAGAACACTAAAACTGCATTTAGCATATAAACGCCACTAATGCCCATTTTTGCAAATATGCTTCCATTCGTAATAAATACATAAACACATTTTAAAGGTTTTTTATTTCTTTTTCTGACTCCATTGGATCACTTTATTCACTGCTAGGAGATCTGTGTTCTGTGGCTTACCTTACGCCTCCTCTTGGAATAATGTCCTTTTCAAATGAAAGGAAAAAGAAGTCTTGGCAAAATATTAGCAAAAGCATTCTAATTTCATTCACAGAATGTGCAAGAGGAGCACACTTTTTAGAATTAAGCACGTGCCTTGTCCAATCAGCATCCCCCAGCTTAATTGCACACATCCAATTTGTCTTCTTTTAAAAGGTTTATTTTAGCAGCTTCTTTTAATAAGCATCTCCTGGGCATTAAAAGCCCAGTGCTATATTGGGCCACCAACCACTCCTTACTTCCTTTACTTCACTTCGCTTTGTTGTGAATTAAACAAGAACACATTTTCTGTTAATCATATAATTTACAACTGCCTTTTGTTCAATAGAAGCCTGTTCCAAATTAGACTCCTATTGTGTAAAAAGACAACAGTCTGTCTCATTCACTAGGCGTAGACTAGGATGTGAGTCAGAGAAATAGAATATTTGGGTTTTTCCCCCTGGAATTTGGGGAGAAGATTAATACATTTACTTTTTGGACCAGGTTGGACCTCCAGCGCAGCAGCTGTTCTGGGACATCTGTGATGGTCTTATAGATAAAGCATCTATGTAAGCGCAGAGTTTAAGAAATTTGGGGTTAGATACATGCCCAGCCATGGAAGCCTACTTCACAACTTATTTAGACTGAAAAATAGGTGCTTTGTGGAGAAAACAAAGAAAGAAAACAGGGAACAGAAACACTATGAATTTAAATGTTCTAGGAGTTCACTGTGCTCTGTTTATGTTTTTCACTTAAGATAAGACAAGCTAAAGGGGTGATTTGGACAGATAAACAATTCAGTATTTGCCTTCAAAATAAAAATATAGATAATGACACTTGTCCTCAAACAGGACAGTTGTGTTGAATCCCAGCCAACAGTTAAACGAGGTCTAGCAGTGACATGTTCGATTATCCTTAGTATTGCTACTGTAAGGAGCATAGCGCACACCTCTCGATGCCAGCTTGCCCTGCTGAAAAAGATAATTTACAGGAGTAACAAAGTAAATTAGCATTGGATTCTGTGCTACACAGCTATTCCCTTTTCAGTCCCTGAGCTAGCTTTCATACTGCTACACAGCACTGGGCTTTGCTCTGTTGAAATTAATTAATGAATGCTGTAAATAAATGAGTGCAAGTTGCAAGCTGAGTGTGAGTCCAAGTGCAGTGAATCAATGAGAGTTTAGAGCAAATCCAGTTTAGTGTAATATGTGTATAGAAGCAGCTAGAGGAAGGCATACATGTGCATCAGTTTGAAAACTCTTTGGACTCCCTTGTCTATTATTATCTCACTTCTGAGTCTAGTCTAGCAATTCTTGCATGGCAGCATGGATCTCTGATGGCAAGGCAGATAACTTGGGCAAGTGGACTGCAGGGTTTGAATGAGTCATATAATTTCAGTCTGGGCTTTCCCTGCAGGAAAATGACATGATAATATTCTTTGTAAAGAATTTGCAGAGAAGAGTCAGAGACAGGCAAAAAGATCTCAAATCCATTCAAAATATTCCAGCCTGCCTTCTAAAAATGCTAAAATCAGCCTTTGTATGGTAAAGGTGGTAGAAGGGACTTTCCTGTCTGTCACAGAGCTAGATGGTATCATGAGCTGAAATAAGCTTTGGATAGATATTTTAATCTAATCTATCTTGAACTTTCAGCTAATATTTTCTTTTTGTGGAATTCATAGAGTCATAAAATGGTTTGGGTTCTTAGAATGGAAGGGACCTTAAAGATCATGTAGTTCCACCACCCCCTGCCCCCCCCCCTCCCTCCATGGGCAGGGACACCTTCCACTACACCGGGTTGCTCAAAGCCCCATCCAACCTGGCCTGCAGCACTTCCAGCCATGGAGCATCCACAGTCTCCCTGGGCAACCTGTTCTAGTGCCTCACCACCCTCACAGTAAATAATTTCTTCCTTATATCTAATCTAAATCTACCCTCTTTCAGTTTAAATCCATTACCTCTTGTCCTATCACTATATGCCCTTGTAAAAAGTCCTCTACAGCTTTCTTGTAGGCCCCTTTAGGTACTGGAATTTGGAATTTTCAACAGTGAAACAGTTATATTCATTTTCTCAGCAGTTTTTAAATTCTTTGAACGAAGAAGTTGTGTACTCTTGTATTTATTTTCTAATTATGAAGAGAAATGCTCACACTATCAAATGCACATATTCCTTTATCAGAGAAGATCAAACCACCAGCAAATTTTAATGAGACTGTGGTTATCAGGCCAGTTTGAGAATAAACATAGCTGAGAAAATTATTTGGAAATCATAATTTTATAAAAGTGATCTGAGCAAGCTTTACAAAGGAATAGTTATCATAGAGACAAGAAGAGAAGTTTCTTGGGAGACAAAGCTCTTGTGGGAATAATGAAATATCTTATAAAAGGCTTGTCAGCAACATATGCTTTGGGCATTTAAGCAAACAAACAATTTGGAAATTTGTTGAGAAAGTAGCATGAACTGGACAACAGCTTGGAAGAAGTGAATGGCAAATTGAGAAGTGTGATGGCAAGATTACACTTTCCAGCTGCTAATTTTATCACCTTGTAGGATGTCATTAGCACTGTGATGAAAGATGATATTTCTAATTCATTTGGGAATACTATTGCTGAAAAATAGATGAGTTTTGCAACATTGAAGACTTCTTGAGAGATGTGCTTTCTTCTTGAAACTGAGGAATTTTGAAATGAAAACAGATATTCTGACTAAAGTTTCTGTGGCAACTAGCAAGTTAAAATATGACAAATTTCACACAAAGGCTACAAGACTGCAGTTAAGTCTCCGGTATTTGCAGTTAATCTGATACATGCTAACTGTTCAGCCCCTGACAGAGATGTGTGTCCCCCTCCATGTTTTTTTCTTCAGCATATACATACTAGGTAAGAAGAAATAAGCTTTTATGATGTGGATGTGATTACTAAATTAATTGAAGGGACATAGGGAAACTTTCTTTAAAAAGTGCTCTTACTTTGTGGAAAAAATTTGGATTTCAGAGGGTGGGGAAGTGTTGGTTTGGGTTTTTTTTTTACTAGCTCTATTTATTTCCCAGTGAAGAAATTAATTTTGTAGATGATATACAGTGGAGATATAGGAAAAATAGTTTTTCTTGTACAATTCTATGTAAGTAAGATGCATGCCAGATTGCTATTCCTTGATGGTCATCTTTCTGTCACAGGACAGTGTTTATTTACTCTGTTTACTCTTTCAGTATATTTCCTCTGCCTTCAGAAATCTTCAGGGAGAATGTATTCACATATTGCTACCTATGCTGCTCACCCCACCCTGCCACTGATAATATTGAGTGTGGATGAGTCATCTGCTCACAGATTGCCTTATTGGTACCTTGCAACACAGGGAGCTGGCACAGGACAGAGCAGCTTTCAGAACTGAGGGAGCACACTATGGCAAAGGTGCATTTGTCCTACTCATTCTTGGCCTGTACAAAGCTTGACCACAGTGAAAAATTGTTTGCTAATTCATACATACAAATTTGAGTTATGCACCTGCAAACAAATATACAAACATACATTCTTATTTTTTCCATAATAAATGCTTAAATATTTGAGCCTGCATGCATAGGAGATTGAACTTGAGTTTGCTTTTATGTCCAGGAAAATCAAAGGTCCAAACAGACAGAAACCATAACATATTGTTCCAAATCTCAGGTTGATTCTCAGACATTTTTCAATGTGCAGTCTAGCATAAACACTTCAGTAAAGGAAGGAAGCTTGCTTTTGGCAGATCTACTGGGCAGCAAATTAAACAAATTCTTCATTAAATATTTTTGAAGGACATGGGACAGACTGCTGTTCAGTTGTTAGTACTTGTTCCACCTACCATGCAGGTATATAAATGACATTTCAAAGTACAGATGGAACTGGCTGTGTAGTGTAGAAATCAATACAAGTATTGTGTGGTTTTGTGTTTTTCTTAGCGATTTCTATCAGTCATAATAATGATTAAAGCTTTCTGGGAAATGCAAAGCATCCATGAATCATTCTATGGAAGCTGATGGCTCTCTCTAGATGTCTTATACACCTGCCATCTACAAATAACCTAAACCAAACTGAAGCCCGTAGGCTCCTTCCCTGCTGTATAGACATGACACACTGCAAAACAGACATGGTAGGAACGACATAGGAGTAAGCTGTGTAACTCTCCCTTACCTCAGTATTCGAAAGACCTTTTCTTTTGTTATCATTATTGCCATCTGCCATACCAGCCACCTTTCAATATCGACTGACAAGAGGGCTCTTAGTTAATGGCAGCAACTGTTTCCTATTCTCAGTTGCAGAGGGAAAGGAATCAGGGAGTGGTAACAATACTATTTAAGTCTGTGTCATGCTGTGCTTCAGTCACCTTTTTTTAAGCACCGTCACCAACAGTAGAGCTGATGGCTGAGTGATCTTTCTGTAAGTGAATAAGGGAAAGAATGCTTTACTTTTTGAAACCTTGCTGGTTCTCCAGATGACCTCATCTATGTAGTCAGATTCTCAAATTTTTTATGCTATTTCAGTAGTGCGTGTTTGAAAGACAGACCTGTTTTAAAAGAGGATGTTCTCTTGTACCTCAGAGATACTATATGGAAAACAAAAATCTGATTCACTAGGTTACGTTAACTGTACTTGCTGTTAATCATCCATTATTATTTCAATATAGGTAATCTTTACAGAGCCATTCACAACTAAATAATAAGGCTTAGCATTAATTTATCAGGAAGAGAATAGTATCCTTTGTCTCAGGACAGACAGTTATAGTAGGAGAGAAGCAGGTTCTACTGTATATTCTCTATTTTTCTGAATCTTGCATAAACTTTGCCATCTTGACTGCATTGGCAAGTGTCCCAGTCCTAATCTAGAAGAAGCAAGTTCCCTGTGTGTGACTGTCAACCCAGCACACATTGGTCCTATGATTGTTTGGGTATGTTTCCAGCACAGGTGTAAGGTGCAAGCTCCAGGTGAGAAGGAAACCCTTCTCCAGCAGCAGCACCTGGGGTAGCAGGCCCTGGCAACTGCAGGTTCACTGCACCTGAATTGGTGTGAAGCTTAGTGAATTCAACAATATTAACTAATTATGGTTACAGTAATCCCTGTGATTATATAATAGTAATGATAGTGGTGATTCTTTCTTCACAGTGAACAGGAACCGGTTGATAAGAGACAGATGGTTTCTAGCTTGTCATTCTTCTTCACATTTCAAGAATCAGTGGACACAGATTCTTAAGTCTCAAGATTTCTGCTTTTTTTGGAGGTCAGTTCTTTTCTACATTGTCTAGAGAGAATGCTAAGCCCAAATGCACAGTAAAAAAAGCCCAGTAAATCCTTGCTGGCCTTTTATTAGTTGTGTGGTAGTAGATAAATGGGTTTCTATTTTGTCATGTAGATGGTAGACTATCAAGGATTTACAGGCAGAGCATAGTCACATTAATATCATTGCCTTTGATTTAAAGATAAAGCTGCCTGGATAAAAATATGTAAGACTGCACAAGATACAGAAGTTAGACAAGTGATTCAAAAGATTGTGATATGCTAGTTAATATTCTCTCCTTGAGCATATTTCCTTAGGAGTACACATTTAGAAATCAAACTAAATGAACAAACCCACTTTTCATATGTGTATTTAATAAGTCTTTACCAACTATTACCTAATGAGGTTTATTTTATTGTAGAGACTTAGGGTTAAATTTAATTTAATTTGTTTTCACATCATTTTTGGATGAAGTTAACTTTCTTCTAAACTTACTTCTCAGATATGGATATTTCTATACTTGATTTTTCTTCCAAAAGTATGATTAAAAACCTTCAACTCATTTTAGACCTGAAGGAAGGTGAAATAATGAACTTCTTATTTAATCGGCGGGGGGGGGGGGGGGGGTGGGGGGTGGCGGGGGCAGGCGGTGTTTGCTTTTACACAAGAGTAAAATACAACAAAAAGAGGAGGGGAGGAGAGAGAGAGAGAGAGAGAGAGAGCTTGTTTGCCTCTTACTCAGAGTCACTTAAACTACTATGTTGCCTGGATGGCTTCTTATGTGTCTAGAGAATCCATATTTTTCTCTCAGAATCCTACAGTTCACTGAGTTTTGGTTGTATGTTAGCTAAGAGACTAATGTAGAAGTGCTAACTTATTGCAGTAGCTTTGAATAAGATGAACACATGTTAGATCCTGAATGTCTTAAATATATATTTTATTATACTAAACACATTAATATTTCACTCTAGAGTAACTGTGGAATACATTGATAACCAGTATTATCCCCTCTAGCTCACACTCCTTGACTGTGATCAGAGATTGGATTTATGTCACTTCCCTGTAGATACTCACCTAAGCACTTGAGTAAAATTAATTCATCTATATTTGTCTCTGTTTTATATATTCTCTCAGAAACAGTTATATAATTGAAATACAGAATTTAAATGCATGAGTTCCAAAGTCATGCGCTTGTATTTTCGTACATTTAAGAACGCGCTATTAGCTGTGTACTCAGTTAAACAGAAAGCAAACACCTCATGTAAGTTGTTTGGCAGTCTCAAGTTAAACTGTCTTTTAATATTGTGTACTATAGAGCACAATTTATAAGAAATCTGTTAAGATAAAAATATGAAATTAAAACTTTTATTTGTCCCTTTTAGTGTTGCAAATAATTTTCATGTAATTATAACTGTTAGTCTTTCCCTTCCTTCTTCCCCATGCCCTCCAGGAAAAAAAAGGGGGGAGGATGGAAGAAGTAATATTTCTCAAATTATTACTTGTGGATTATTTGGTAAACCTTAAAGTTTTCTCCTTATTTTCCTTTGTTTCACAATACTGAAATTTCTTTCACCCCCTATGTTGGAGATGATTACGTTGTATGCTTGCATAAAACACACCTTCTGACATGTGAATCTTTTCCTCTTGTTGACTGCTTAAACAGAGATAAGCCAGTTAAGTGTTCCTTAATTAGGTTCATTCTCAACAGTTGCTTGAAGTTATTAGGAAAGATTATATGGTTGCATTATAGAAACCAGTAAGATGTTTGTTTAGTCCTCTGTATTAGTAAAAAGAATAAGAAAAATGTTTTATTCTCAACTTTCCTGACATATTAAGAATATTAAGAACAATACAAATGGTAATTATCACAGATTTTACCTGTGGAGCTACCAGCTTTTTCTCTCTCTCAACCTTTGTATTCACCTGATCTGCATATTAATCATAATAGTATTGAAATGTACATGTTATTTTACATCAATCTTATATTGGAGCATCATCAAAGTTACAGTACTGTAAAAGATTAACCTTCCAAATATCTTGAAAAATGTAGCTGGTTTTTGTAAATATCCTTCTGAGGTATTTTTATACTCAAATATTTTGCTTACCTGTTTGCAAACATTTCAGACTAGCAAATGAATGCACTAAACTATTAATTGCTCGTACTGCAAAAATCTATATGCCCTTTCTTATGTTGCAGTTAAATCGCTATATATTTACATCCAAGGTGCTGCATTTACTTCTTTTCTAACAAATGTTGTTAGGCCTCTTGGAGAACATAAAACTTTTAGTTACTTTGCTGTATCCCTCTGTAATGATTGTCCTTAAATGCCTTACTGTAAACAGGAGCTAGCTATCTCAGTCAATTGACACATGTATTTGAAGGCTTCAAATGAAACCTAATATAATACAGTTTTAGGACACAAATTTATATCTATTTTTGCACCTTCTCCTAATATAAAATGTAAGCATTATTTATATGTATATATTTAAAAAAACCCAACCCAAACAGTGTGAACTGGGGGGGGGGGGGAACCCAAAGAAACACCATAACACAACAGAAACATGTAAATTATTTTCAATAAGTATAATAAGTACCCTCTTCCAATGAAATTCTGAATTAAAGATGCAGGTTTATTTAAAAAATTTCATGCTGAATTATTTATATAGAAAATTATGTGAATCAAAAAGATTATTAGATTGCTCATGTATTTGCTACATATGTAACCTAAAATAATTTTTCATGCATTTCACAGAAAAGCCATATGATCTATTAATATTTTAATCATTTGCTGTTTAACAGTCTTGCCATTCTTAAGAATTTTGAATCATCTACCCCTTTTTTACAACAGCATTCAAAATTGTAATTTATTGCAGATTTTTTCTATCTTCAAAGATTTGTTGGTACTGTATATACTATTCTTTACTACTATTTTTACAGTGGATAAAATAATATTTCTCAGATGAGCATCTTGGAATCAGTAATTTGTCACTGGTTATAAAATATAGAAACACTAATTAGAATAAGTGCTTTCTAGTTATTTATAGCCTTTACTAGAAAGGGGATCTGGAAGGGGCTAAAATGAAAGACACGCATACACAGAGAGAACATAGAGAAATTATTTGCTTCAAATACTTGCCAGATGTTCTTTGACATATATGGTGAAAGAATGAAATATATTCTAGAACAATTTTATTATAATAGATATAATACTCAGAGGCTTCTCAAGTTGCTAACACTTCTATCTTAATGAAAAATTGTTCTTTTCAGTCTTGAAATAAAGATACATAAATAAACACAGTGTCAAGAGCTGGATTGAAATGAATTTTTGTTAGTTCTTTGTGTATAGATGATATTCCAGATAAATATTCCAGTCCTGTACTTAGTGATCTCTCCCATCTTCTGTTATAATCATCAGGACTCTTGCAAATAAAGAAACATGGACAAAGTCTATGAATCTGGTCCTGAACATTGGCTCTTATGTATAGACTTACGGAGGGAGAGATGTAATACATAATTCTCGGTTTTGCTGAACAACATGAAGACATGGCAGTGAACTCTCCTATGCAGAAAAGCTCTAGACCTCAGGTACACAGTGACTGAAAGAGTTGGGTTGCTACTTTACTCTGAACCTTGGAGAAAGAAAGTCTAAAAGTCAGCAGTTGCATTATGTGACATACAGTAAGACAATGATAATGGGTATGTCTACTTGCAACAACACCCCCCCCACCACCACCCCCCTCCCCAACGTGTGCTTTTATCCACAGGCTATACAGTGTTAATTTGTATAGGGACTAGTTGTAGCACAAGCATGGACATCTTATTTTCCAATCAAGTGAGGCTGTAGTTTAGCAGATTTATTAGAATGCTTGCTATCAAACCTACAGTTTCATGGGGTGGTGCCTGTCTGTTCCCAGTACATTCATCTCCTTCCACCTCAACATTGGTAATTTTACTTTCCATAGCCTCAAACTTGATCATAGTGAAATAACCTATCAACTTAAAATTAAATCCATCTGAAAGTATATATTTGGTTTACCTAAAAGATTTCCATTTCTTCCACTATTTTGGCAACTTTGTGTTTATTAAGCCTTGCATATAGTAGGTAATATATTTTTATATATCCATATAAATATATAATCTCAATCAGCTCTGTCATCTTTTCATATATGTATTAATACATGTAATACATAAGAGACAAAACAGTTTAGGCAGTGGACAAAAAACATTATGTTACAGGACAACTGGCGGAAAAATAACAGTTTAATGGCAGCTATTTTTATCCTCTTTATCCTATTTCCCAGTATAATTATTTCTGGATCAGTGTCCTCCTTTCTGCATGCAGGCTTCTGTGAATATACTAATTTTTTTTTTTCCTTTGCTGTAATGTATCCTTTTCATTTGTTTTTCTCAATTTTTATAGCTACACTTTCTCCATTTCTCACAAAAGCATTCATAGCATTTTAAAAAAAATCTTGCTTAATGCTTATATGTTGTAAGCATAGTATTTCCATTTAGACACGTCAGCCCTTTCTTTCTGACAGTATTGGTATTTCTAATTGAATCTTAAACATGATTTGTCTATGCAAACTTTACAGTTGTAGATAATAAGATACAGAAGCTATTCTTTTCAGTTTAATCAGTGTGTTGGGTCACAGTGGCCTTAAGGTCCTAACGTAAATTCAGCTTTCTAAAGTCTGAGTGCTTGAGTATATGGGGAGAAGGATACTGATTCCCTTTAAAATGCCTTGAGATCAATGGATGAAACTGATGATCAGTGGATGAAAATTGTTGTGTATAATTTCTGAACTGATGAGACTGTAATACTGTGTTTGCTATATGACATGTATGGGAGCTAGACCAGATAAAGAACAGCTTCTGCCCAATAAATTTTCAACAGAGAAGGCAATTCCACTATTTGTACAGTGTATTACTGTGCTTATTTTTTGTGTAATTGTTACCCCAAATTTAAGTGAATAGCATTCTCTGTCAGCAAACTCTAAACTTTTTCCCAGGTAGCCTTTCCTTTAAAAATAGTGTTTGAAAAAATGCTACAGCAGTAATTTTATATTACCTGACTCTTAACTTTTGCCAGCTTTCGTTGTGTCCAATGAGTTCTGTCCACCTTTATATATGCCAGCCAAATGTAGTGGCTCTCTGCAGACGCATCATTTTATGTCTTTGAAGCCTCAGCTACTTCTGGTTTAGCTTAGCTACCCCGAAATCTGAAATTATTAGTAGTGTCCTTATTTGCGTGTACTATTCTAATTAAATGTTTTTGAGTGTGAACCTACAAGCATGTATGTTTAAGCTCATATAAATGCAAGAATACTGAAACATGAGAGAGAACTAGCATATATAAATCTTGCCTCATGAGAAGACTACAGCTGACAAGAAGATGGGATAGTCTCATAAAGGCCCAGGTCTTACTAAAATTTGTTTCTGTGTACAACTTTCTATAAAAGTCCACGCTTGTGATGAAGGACAAATTATAGTAATAGCCAGATGGAAAAATTCTGATGATAAGAAAATTTCATATTGAAATATGTTTGTCAAAATAAATACTCTAAGTGAACACTTTAAGTTTTGTCTCAGCTGCAGAGAACCTTGGGCTTCTTCCTATGAAGAATGTCTGTGGGCTTCTTCCTATGAAGAATGTCTGTGGGCTTCTGAAGTTTTTCTGACCCAGGTCCTCAGCAGTCACACTGTCTGCTAAATCAAGAAGCATGATCTAAGTCTTTGGGCTCCTGTCCTTCCAACAGCACTGGAAAGAGCAGCCACTTGCCGTGTCTTACTATCTGGGCTCCCATTACCCACAGATCAGGAAAGCCCTCTTGGAAGGCTACAATGAAGTGGAAGTTTTGCAGAGAATGTCTGTGTTTCTGGATTTTGCTGTCCATCATAAATTCAAATGTCACAATCCATTGCAAAAAAACCTTTGCTTTTTCCTAGTCAAGAGTAATCATAATACTGCCTTTCTCATCCTTCCTTTCTCTTATGTGCCTGCCTTACTGATTTAGATTCTTTAGCTTGCAGAAGTCTGTTGATAATCTTAGTTTCTACAGTGCCTAGTACAATTGGATCTTGTGGTGCTACTGCATGACAGCATTTATTGACAGGGTAACATTTATCTACTGAAGCTTTGAAAATTATTAATTAAAGTACCTCATGGGAATTGCCAGCTTTCCTCAATAAAGTATTTTTTAAATCAACGGCAGATTTAACAGCTAAATTTGAGTAAAAAATTCTTTCTGTAGGAGTATTGTTGAACGTCTGTCAGTTTCAGCAACCAAAGACTACCGAATGATTCCAGTTATCATTGTCTGACAAGTAACATTTTATCAACAGACAAAAATACTAGTTTTTTTACTTGAGAAGAAATGTTAGTAATATCTTCAGATCTTGGTCCTCTTTGTTCTGATTATTTCCTATTATGTTCTAAAAACTTTAAAAAATACAAAGTTGCTTTACTTTTTCCTTTTGCTAATATCATGATATTTATACCTTTCCTTTTGGTATATCTGAGATAAGAAAAGGAGCAATATACTTTCATAAAATCATAAAATAATTTAAGTTGGAAGGGACCTCTGGAGGTCATCTGTTCTAGTCCCCTGCTCAAAGATTGGATCCAGCTCCAAAGTCAAATCAATTTGCTTAAGGTCAAATCCACCTCAGTTTTGAGTGTTTCCAAGGATGGAATTTCACAGCCTTTCTGAGTAGTCTGTTCCAGTGTTTGGCCCATCTTCCTATGACTTTTCATTACCATTTATCTAGCTGGAATTTCCCTTCTTGCAGTTTGTATCTGTTCTGTTTTTTTCATGTTTTATATTAGTGCATTAATACTGTTTACCAGAAAGTAAAGAAACAATCCAAATCTTCTCAGTGTATAACACAAAACCTATCTAGACGTGGGAGGAAAGGTGTGATTTGTGTTCAATCTTCCTGTACTGCATCAAAAGTTAGTCTTGTCATCAGTGAAACTCTTACTGTGTTTGAAACTTAACCTTCCTCCACACTCCCTTTGATCTACCTTGCACATATTGCTGCTGGCGGTCTGCACAAGTTAGCTGAAATGCCAGTAAGCAATACAACTACGTAATCAGCATTTGACACTGTTTGTGAACAACAGGAAATAATAATAGTCTATGTCACAGAGTAAAACAGAGAATGTGAAGTTGTAGATAAAAATGGGAAAGGAGGGGAATGGAGCGTAATAATGACAGAGTAGCAATGAGCCTTCTTTAGCTGGCAGTGCTCTATCACAATGCAGTTTCAAAAGTATTCCGATGGGATGTACTCTGAGTACCTGAGGGGGAGAAAGTATTCTTAGAAACAACATTAATAAAAGATAACACTGATCTAGCTAGGTTTTGCAATGGTTTTGACAAATGCAGATACCTAACAAAACAATGAAAGTTCAGCGAAAGTTGAACAGAAGATGATTGGTGTACATCAATTTCGTTTGTTTTCCTATCTCCATCTACTGGCAGGAGGCTATATTACACAATTGCCTGCAATGACGTGTGGTTACCTAGACTGTAAGACTACTTCAGCACTCAGCTGAATTTTTATCTTATGCATCATATTAAACGACTGCAATAACCAATTAGGATAATATGCATGAGAATCAGATTTTTTTTTCCTTGAAAATATTGTTAGTAATCCTATTTTCAGCTTCCTCTGTCCTATAATTCATAGGCACAAGGTTTTGGAGAGTAGCAATAGAAATGAAATATATTGATCATGAGTATTAAGGCATCATTGATTTTTATTAATTTGTGTTTGGTGCATAGCAATAATTAATTTTATTAGTAGCAACATGCACCTATTAAAGCATTTACAAAAATATTTAATTTATTGCAGTAGCAGTCTGTAAAGTTTAACAGTTTGGTTATGACTACAGCAGCAAATCTTGTGGAATTCCACTGGTAAATTCTGTAAAAGTAGAGACATTAGTGCTTTAAAATTGCCTTAATAAAATGTGTATTATCTTCCATACCCTTATCAAAGTTACTTTACCTTTTCTGGCCATTATATATTTCCACAGCTGTGGAAATTTTGGTCATGTTCTCTCATTTCTTTATCCACAATGTGCTGAATGCCTTTTTGTAAGTAAAGAAGAAAGTAGGGTTTGACATCTTTAGCTCATTGAACCAACCGAGATTTAGATGACTATTCTGCATGATTATTGCTGATCATATGTTTTGGAGGTACTAGAAATTCCTAGGAGGGCAGCTGCTGGTCTTGAAGTTTACTTTTTTGGGGTAGACCAGAAGCTCAGTTTGACTAAGTGTAGAGTGCTATATCTTTATGCCCAGCCTTTACTCTGTGCCATATTTTACTAAAATATTTCTATCTGAGCAAAAACTATGTATACAGATATTCATTCAACTGCATGTGAATCCAACCAGTTATCTGACTCAACTCTTGCTTGAACTTCCCAGCTTATTTCTACTTTTATCTGAACATGGTTACATGAGTAACTCTTGCTCATTATGAGGCCTGCTCCTGATTTTTTTATTTTATTTAATTTTATTTTTTTAAATCAGAACAGAGTTTGAAAATTTTACTACTTATTTCAAGAAGTTTTCATCTGCATTTGTTACATACAAATTTGTTAATTTTGATCCAAAGTCAGTAATAATGGTATAAAGATGGTTATGATATGAAGAAAATTATATTGGTCTCTAATTGCCTTGTGGTGAATTTTGCAGTTTATTTTTATTTTAACAAAAAAGATGGATGTTATATAACCAACTGAAATGCAGATTGTCTTAGTGTATGTGTTTCTTGACATACTCAGCAATAAAGCCTTTGTTTCAAGGCCAGAAAATTCCATGTGCATGAAAATTGTGTTTAGAATTCTATTGTATTTCAAGAACTCATACCAAATATTACAGCTTACCTCAGCTGGCCCTAGTCAGATACAAAAATATGGCTATGTATGGAAGTGCTATGAAGTCTGTAGATTTTGCTCTCTGAAGTACAGAATATCTTTTCCTAAGGAAAGGATATCCATGCCTTAAATTTAAGAATTACATATCTACTGACTGAGTAGGAGCCTTAAAATGGGGCTTTCCTTTAAAGGACAATGTCTTAAGGTATGATGGATGATTTCTTTCTATATGATGTTACAGAATCTCACTCATGCAAACACAGAAGACAAAAGATTAAAATGACCAATTGGTATTCAAAAAGCAACTGTTCTTGGTATAATACACAGTAACTGGTATTCAACAGCTGAGCAATATATCACTGAAGTATAACAGCTTTTCTAGAGCTGTGTTCAGGAATTCATTAATGAAGGACAGCTCATCCCTTCTTTAATGCAAAGCATGAATTGTGTTTTCAAGTCCAGTTATTACCTTTGTTATATAATTTATGTATTTACAAAATTTGTAACACTGTTGAGAACTGACCCCTATGCAAATCAGCAAGGTATGAAAGGAAAATGCCTGCGTAGTATTCCTGTTCTCCAAGGTGCTTTTTATAGATTGATTTTTGGTTTTGCAGAGTGTAATTTGTGCATGTTATGTTGAAAGTCCTACCTGAAATTGTTGACAGCTTGAACTTCTGACTGGGTCAATCAGCAGCAGCATCTATGTACATAGCAGAGTTGTATACACTGAGGAAAGTAATTTTATTTTTAGCAGATACCTGTCTTTATGTAGAAGTCTCAAAACAATATCCTAATAAAAATCTGTTATATATTCCCCATTTCTAGGAGCTATTCAGTGTATACTAAACGTGTGGGCGATTTTCTCCCTCTCTGCAAAACTTGCCCCATCTAAACCTGAAACTGTCTTTGCGTAATTCCTAAAATCCTGTAATGTCATTCAGCAAGCGAAGTTTCATTTCTGTGGTTACCTTGCTAGCAACATTTAAATAATCTAACAAAAATGGTTTTAGTAAGCTTTTCTGATCTTTCTCCTTTTTCTAAATTTTATTACCATCTCAAATTTTTCCAAGAAGAAATGGGTCTTTAAAATTTTTCCAGGATCATAGCACAAATAAATCATCCAATTTAATGAAACATTAAACACAGAGCTTAAATGTGGTTCAATAAAATAATTAGCTGATCTACATTAGAGATATGATATAATAATGTTTTAACTTGGAATCTGTGGAGTCCTTTTAGGAACTACCTTATCTTTTTTGGTACAAATCTACCAAGAGAATTGGGGGTGGTGGTGTTTGTGTTGTTTGTTTTCCCCTAGTCTTTCCAGTTATTCGGGTGATGATTAGGGCATAAAATACCTACATTTCTTGAATAATGCCAGTGATGACTGAGGAATAAAATCAGATATTTTGGAATAGATCTGATAGTGCATAAAGCTGTGATTAAAATTAAAAGAAGGTTGCAGGTGGACTAGAAGAAAAATGTATGAACTTTTTGGTATATCTTTAGTAGTTGTTGTCTACAGTTACACCTATGCAACATGCATACTTCAGTCCCTATAAAGACAGTTACTTCTTTCAGCACGCTGATACATTTATGTTCAATACAGGTGAACGTACTGTGAGAGACTGAAAGAGTTAATGTCTCAAACATTGTGGTGGGGCAACGTTCTGCTTAAAGACAAACCCTGCACAGCAAGTAACCAAGGTGAAAAGCCCATCAGCTCAGACACCAGCAACAGGAGGGAGAGGGCATGGTGCGCAGCTCCCTGTTCTGATAAGCTGTTCTGATACAAAGATCAAACAACGGCCACGTCTGCAGGGAAGAAGTTACTCCACAAAAAAACCCCAAGCCCAGAGGCTCACAAACTGCTCATTAGCCTGACGAGTTTGGGTGCCCCCCTGAAGGAGGGGCAAGGATGATAAAAGGACACAAACTGAAGCCCGTGGTGTGCACGCCCACTGGAACTGGACCTCTCGGCTGACTGGACCCCTCAGCTGACTGAACCAACGCTGGACCCAGGACCGGTGAAATCTTTCTCTGTTCCTTTTTCTCTCTGTCTTCTTCTGTCTTTCCTTTTCCACAATCCCTGCACCTCATCCATTTCAAGACATAAACCGTTGACCAAGTCTGAGATTAAGAGTGGATCCAGCCGCCCCTGGGCCCTTCTCTGAGGAGGAGTCTAGAAATCAAGGGGGTCTGCTCTGAACCTCGTGACTCAACGGGAGGGATCTCCTTATTCCCTGAATTGATGTATATGGTTACCACGGGTTACATGGTTTACAGAAGTAGTCTTATGCCAATTCCTGTTGTGAGAAACACTGCCACCTACTACCACGCCTCCCCAGTTCAGTTTGCTTCTGTCATGAATAAAATCTTTAACTGATAGTTTGGTGTCGTTTCGCCTTAATTTAGCCTGAGGGAATTTTGAATTAAACAGGACTCCCTGGTCAGTCCAGTCTGGGTCATGATGCATACTTGTATGTATTCAACTGATTTTTCATGGCTTCAGTATCTCAGGTTTAGGGTCTTTTCTTGCTTCTTGCAAGTGATGAATTTGTCAGCGTTGTCAGAAAATACAGTTTAGGTACTGAAATTTTATTCTTGAGGGAAATGAGAAAGATTTTTTTTTTTTTTTTTTTTAACACCTAAAACCGTGTTAATTGGAGAAAAGGAAACTTGAAAATTCAGATTAATTTTTCCTTATTTAAAGAACACCTCCATTATGTGAGAACACTTAGAATTCAGGAGCCTTTGCAACATAAGCAAATTCTCCTAACAAACCTCTCTTTTCGTCGTTCCTAAAACAATGACTATCCTACCTATGAGAAAACTTATTAGGGTAAGAAAGCAAGCATTGGATGCTAGCACTGCTTTTATTTTGGAACTCAATAATATAATCACTCGAATTATCAAAATTGTCTTCTGCTTTGAAATGTCCAATCTGAAAGCTAAAATGGTCTGGTTTTTTTAGAGAACGGTCAGTCACTTTCAGAAAAGTGTTCTAGCTTAACTCAGTATCTTCAGAAACTCAGTGATAATGTGAAGGGTTTGTGTACACAAGTTCAGTACCTCTGAATTTTTCTAACAACGGGTGAAAGGTAACTTTTTTGAAAATCTGTCCACAGCTTTTCTGTGGTTATAAGCAAACTTACAAACTATTATGAAATATTTATCGAGTAATGAACCCTTCGATATGACTTATTGAAGAGAAAGCAAGAAGCTGGGAAAAGGTTTTAAGAAAAGTTTTTAAGGTTTTGGATTTCGCATTTTAGAAAGGGTAACTGGCAAACCAAAATCCAAATAAGAGACTATAATTCTGCCTAATAAATAAGGAATTATGTAGGATCTGATATGTGATCTGATTCTCACTTTTCTTTCAGAGTTAATGCAGAAGGTGGTAAGGTAAATCCTTATTGTTTACTGTTATATGGAGAGTTTAATCCCAGATTTTTAAGGGGGAGGAGGGAGAGAAAAAGAAATCCAGATAGGTAGTGGAAGATTTTCTTCAATTTTTTTTTTAAATGGCATGTATTTTCAGACTAACAATTTAGCCTCCAAATAAAAAGCATTTCCATAATGCATCACAAAGAAATTAATTACTGGAAAAATATTAATTGTTTAAACTCATACCAAAATTCCTCCTTTCCTCAATGTTCTTATCTCCAACGGAGCGTAGTGGAAGAACTCATCTGCAAACTTATTAGCAAATTGCAAATAACTTTCCAGGAAATAAAGTTTTTAGACAGTTCAGTAGTTTATGCCCTGTTTTGAAGCCCATTGAAATGTTTCCCTTTTGAGAATATGGATCAACCCTTAATATATCATATGGAAGTCAATTCCCCAAATTCCCTTTTCCTTTTACTGCAAACAAGCTTAAAGCCTTCTGCTTTGTTCCCAGACAAACCAAAACAGCTTTGTTGAGCTTAAGCCCCTGAGTTATAGTGTAGTGAAGTGGGAATTTAAGTAGATATTGTACATAAATTTATTTATCAATGTGATAAATATCTATTTTTTGATAATTCATGGATTTGCCCTCCAAATTGCATACATAATGCATTATAATAAAGGAACTAAAACTAATGAGAATATTTTTTATGTAAGATATGCTGTCCTGAACACAGGAATTTTTCACTCTTGAATCTGGAACACTGTTTTGTCTTCAGGTAGCCTGAAGACTAATAGCAACAATTTGAGTGCCTTCAGGTTTCAAAAACACTTTAATTAATACATGTTTCTAAATGTTTATGGGTATTTGGATGTGGAAATTAAAATTAAATATCACTCATATCTGAGATGCCAGTTAACTGTTTATTCACATTGAGCGCTACCAAGTACTTTGGCCTAAGAGAAGAAAATTTTTTTCTCTTGTTTAAGATTTTTTATCCCAATTAAAGTTGTTATAGATCTGCAAACATGGATAAGTTCATAAACTAAGGGAAAACTACCCCACAGTACTTAAATTGTAGTTCTCAACTCTGTCATCTTAGAAAGGTTTTGTTCAAGATTCCAGTTTGATTCTCCTGATCATTACAAAACCTCTAAATTTGTTGCTTAGAAAAAATGAGGTAACGCTTCCCCTACTGGTCTATTTTCTTACTTTAGTACTACAAAAACATTAAGCTACAGATGCTTTGTGCACATAGTTATCCTGCCATTATATTAATGACTTTGAAAGTTAAAAAAAAAAAAAAAAAAAAAAAAAGCTAAGTTCTAGGGTTCCAGAACTACATTTCCAATTCTTGTATCAATCAATTGGATTGTTGATTCATTGTCATCCTTCCCTTCCCCAGTTTGTGGTAACTCAAAAGTGTCCAATTCCAAGCGTCACTTTGCTCCCTGGAATGAGCAGAATGGAGCACATCTGTAAGTTGCTAAAAGTGCCACGTTAATAATGAAGCTCATTAATGGGCTCAAGATGAGCATTATGCAGAGATTTACTAAATTCGTGCTGCAATTATGTCATCACAAGAGTATTTGAGGTAAACAACAACACTGTTTATCTACATCAGTAGATAGGGTCATGGAATGTGAGTATGTGGAGACTTCTCCAGCACTCTGGTGCATAATAGGTTGTTTTAAGGTCTTTTATTTGAAACATTCTTATTACTCCCATTTTTACAGCAGATATCTTTTTCTTGATCATGGGGAAAGTTCGACAGCAGAGATTCATCTATGACAGCAAAACTGAATCACATTTGGTTTTATAAACTGTAATAGACTCGCCACTTCCCGGAAGTAATTTTTTTTGTGGAATTACTTAAGTTAGGTAGCACACACAACCTGCAAACATTTCCTTAGATCTATGTAGTCATCCTTTTCTCAAATGATGGCCAGCAACTTACTTGGAAGCAGAAATTCCATTTGTTGCTGCCAGAAGTATCTATGGTTGAGAAAGATAAGTAGAAAAAGCTAGGCTTTTTGGATGAATGTGTAGGACCAGAACCTAACTTTGAATGGTTAACACTTTCTTCTGGAGTTTCAGAGAGCATTAGAAATGACTTCTCGCCCTATCTCCAAGGGAGAATAAGAAAACCCTTGGAAGGGAAAGCTGTGCATTATAACTAGGGTACCTGAAGGGTATGCATTTTAGAATCTGCTTTTATAAAACTAAAAAATCTTTTAAAAAAGATTTAAAGGAAAAAAAAAAATCCACCTTACTGAGTTCCAAGTAGTTTTCTGCTGCCTTTTCCTCTTTTCCTCTTAACTTCAACTCCCTATAGCAAATTTGACCTCTTTTATCAAAACTTGATGGGCAGGTGACTTCAAAAATTAGAAAGCTTGTTAATCACAACTCATTGCTAAGTGTTTATTTTAAGTGTCTTGCAAGTAGTTGTTCTTCTGTGTAACACACTTGATTCTTTTTTTACACCATTTTATTATGAAGTGTTCACTCTGAGTGACCATGTACATGCTTATGCTGTTTCAGCTGTATTTGTCCTAGCTTTAGATCTCAAGCTCTCAAGTTTTCAGTGGCTGGAGACAGAAAGTCCCAATGTAATTGGCCACAGCTGGGTCATGGAACACAAGGCAGAGGGTACTGTTAATGGGGAAAATAAAGTCCCTCCTGTTGCATCAAATCTGTTTGATAGGAGCACATGCCCTTACTTGTTTCCCGCTTTACAGTATCATTTTCTGATCTGAAGGAGACTTTGAAGTGGGAAGTAAAGAGGTGAGTGATGGGTATCTAGTCCTTGCAGCAGAAAGGGAGGAATGCAGAAGCCTTTCTCCTTGCTCATGTCCCATCAGCCAGTCAGAGCTCTCAGGGCAGAGCCTGATAAGAAAGATGCCTTAATACATATTTTTCTCTCAAAAAACTAAGTCCAATAATAACAAAATAACTTTCTTATTAGACTGTAAATTGAATCTGAATTAAGAAATCCAAAAGTAAATTGCCTTCTTGGATATGTTATGACAGTCTCACCTCTTCCTTCCCCCCCCCGCCCTGGCCCCAAGACATCATTTGGTGTAACACGATCACAAGAAAGTGATGATTAAATGAATGTTGATTAAATAATTGTAAAAGATACTTTATTTTGAAAGTACTGAAACTAAATGAAGACTTCATTTTGTACAATGCATGCTATATATTCAAAATCTGAAAATGTTTTGAATTTGAGAGACTTCAATGGAATATGACTTCCAGGTTGCAAGACACTCTGTACTTCTTAGTTACTTCAAATAATGTTTCCAAATGACCTGCTGCTGCTTAACATCTCCAAGCTGGTGTGATTTCTTGTTGTGGTTTAACCCCAGCCAGCAACTAAGCACCACACAGCTGCTCACTCACTTCCTGCCCTCCCCCCCTCCTCAGTGGGATGGGGGAGGGAATCAGGAAAAGACGTAAAATTCATGGGTTAAGATAAGAACAGTTTAATAGAACAGAAAAGAGGAAACTAATAATGATAATACTAATAAAATGACAATAATAATAAAAAAAGGATTGGAATGTACAAATGACGCACAGTGCAATTGCTCACCACCTGCCGATCGGTGCCCCATTAGTCCCCGAGTGGTGATCCCCCCACCCCCACTCCCCCCAGTTCCTATACTAGATGTGACGTCACACGGTCTGGAACACCCCGTTGGCCAGTTTGGGTCAGCTGCCCTGGCTGTGTCCCCTCCCAACTTCTTGTGCCCCTCCAGCTTTCTCGCTGGCTGGGCATCAGAAGCTGAAAAATCTAGACTAAACACTACTTAGCAACAACTGAAAACATCAGTGTGTTATCAACATTCTTCTCATACCTAACTCAAAAACATAGCACTGTACCAGCTACTAGGAAGACAATTAACTCTACCCCAGCTGAAACCTGGACATTGCTAGACAAAAAGAAAAGATCTATAACAACTAAGCACGTTGTCCAGCAATGCTGAAGACCAAGAGATGGGTTTACTAAGGGAAAATCTATTTAGGTGCTTTGACGATAGAGTCAGATGTTTAACAGAATTATTTAAAGGCAAGTTAGACAGCAGTATCTACTTCCCACTAAATTTCACTTAGTCACTTCTGTAAATCCCATATGTATCTTCTACATCTTTACGCACTTTAAATATCTGGCCCAAAGGCAGTTGAATAGCTGAAATCTGTTAAAACTATGAGCAGACTTCTCTTTTCCACTACTGGAAGAGAATCACATTTTTAAGACTAGTCCTCAAATTAATAGCAGTTTCAATCTTGGAGACTGTTGTTCAATGGGGTATTAAAATTGTTTGTGACATTTAGTCAGTGTGACCTGTTAGAAACATCTGTTTTTATTACTTTTCACTAACATAATTAATTTCGTAAGAAGTGTAACCACAACTGCAGTACTTTCATCAGCATTCCTTTTTCTCCTTTCTTTTTCCCTCTCATTCAGAGATTAAACATTCCTGGCTGAATACCAATGCTAATATTTTGTAAAATTAACAAATCATAAGTCAAAGTAAGTATATCTGTTTCCTTGTAGGAACAGAATGTTGTTAATTTTCCAAGTAACAAACTCCTACAGAATAGGAGACATAAATTACAGTGCTTGGTGTTGTTTTTTGTTTTGTTTTGTTTTAAATGCATATACTAAGCTTTCTACTTTTTTAAGCTTCCAGAGTAGTATGGACTAGGGATGAGCAAAGCCCCCACTATCGATGTTTCAATTCTAAAACAAGCATCCAAATCCTTTGATGGGTTTATTTAACAGATGACTCGTATAACCAACACAATGGGAAACATATCTTCATATACAACCGTCTGTTATGATGCCATGCCAGAACACAGAAGGGGAGAATGGAAAGTGTTTTTCTTTTCTAGTCTCAATTGATATTACCATTTGTTTTTCTTGATATTATCTGACTGAATGCATGGAAGAGGGTTCCAAATGCATCATATAATATGTTAAATCTGTGTGCAAGATATGCATGACTTCATAATAAATATAAATCTTCACTGTAAAAAAGGTACATGTGACGGAAGGATAGGATTAGTAAGAGTGCTAGTATAGTCTCAGGCCAATACTATTTATTTTTTTAAGCACCTAGTCTTATAATGAATCAATTCATATATAAACCAGAAGCTTATAGCCTACAAAAACGTATTCATACTTTAATGTAGAGTTTTCAGGCTAGAGAGTTCTTTTTATTATTAATCATTAACGGTGTCTGAAGATATAATTTCATATAAAACACAGAGCATTGCTGCAACATTATCCAAGTCTTCGTGGTACTTGTGTTTTAGTAAGGAGATGCTGTTTGCAAGATCATTAATGAAAAGGTATCACATAAATTTGCAAGCAAGTGAGTATGCCCAGTAAATACTTGCATGCTTCCCAGTAGGTTTTGGGATAATCTATTCAGGAAGCGAAAGGAGTATCAGGTAACTTAAGTGATGTAGCTAAATTAACTGAAAGGTGTAAAAGGTGAACACATAAAGCAACAGCACCAGTTCATAAGTGAGCCAGTAGCGGTTTTTTTTGCATACAAATATGTAAAAAAATTAAAAGGTGATTAAATAATTGTGACTTGCAAAAAGATTTTATTGGAAGGAAATAACAGTATATTGATCACTTGCACATAAATGTAGAGTTGTAAATGGTTTACCAATTGCAAACAAAAGTGTGAAGGAGAGTCTAACGAGAGAAATAGCTTATGGATGATACACAGAGATAGTGAGTGACCTTATTAACTCTGGAGGCTGCTATTGGATGCTTATGCCCAAAAGAGGTTCTCTTTGTTTTGTTTCTTCCTTTGCTATATTTTTCTAACATGAATTGAATGACTATTTCCTAATTTACCAAATGATTCTGTGGCACTATGAAACATTCTGGAGATCATTATTAATAAGATGACACTCAACTCTACAGTAACTTTTTATCTAACCCAGATCTTACAGCTTTGCTGCTCTTATGTTAGCTAATTATTAGAAGACTGTGGATAAAAGTGAAATAGCTGTAACTTATTGAGATTTAAATAGGCCTTTCTCTCCCCTATGTGCCCCCTTATAGAGATGCATTTAAATGAAAACCTAAATGACAAATGGTTAAGAAAAAAATTAAAGTGGAATACAGCAAGTTGCGCCATCTTTGTTAGAGCAGATTGCAACATGTTTCAGGTTTAATGTCTTCATAGACTTAAATGCTTTGGCATCTTTGGAACCCAGGGGTTCCTTCTGATATGCAAGATGAAATGTAAGCAGTGCAGTGGTTTTCAGAGCAGAATACTTGTCCTATCCTTTGCAATTTACAGCACAACTATATATTATCCTGAAACTGCAAAAATGAGCTGCTGTACTCTTATGCTCAGTGGTGATTTGACCAGACGCAAGGAGCTCTAGACTGGTCTATCAGAGGAAACTATTGATCATAGCAGCTGCCTATCTGCTAATCTTAATGTTTAATCACTTGAGAGGACTGTCTGAAACTTGTTGGTTCATTTTGGTAGTCTACCAAGAGTGATAAATAAAACTCAAGTGTTGAAAGAAACTGATTGCAGGAATAGTATTTCTAGGAGAGTTATATTCTGTGCTTATAGTACAAAGCACGGTATTTTTAATGTATTTATTTTACAGACTTGAAAAAGAATTTGACTTATCCTGCATCAGAATGTATATATAAGAGTTGACATTTTCATAAGGCTGTTGCTGATTGCATGGAAGCAACACACTCCATTCTAGCTAATATAATCTATTTTGGTAACAGACATTTGGGTCAATCTGTTCTCATACAAATTCTTAATAAACACATTCTTCCTCCCTCCCATGCAGTCTGAATAGATGGGAAAATGTAAAGCAAATGGGCAAGCTGAAGAATTGCATCTTTATATTTCCAAGAAATGTTGTTATTGTTTACTACTATATAGTATAAGGACTATAAAAATAAATCTCACTTTTTATTGTATTCTATGAAGTTTCATGGTACAATTTCAAAACTGTATTTTCTGAGTCAAAGAATAAAAGCTGTTATTTCTGCAGACAGATGGCTAAGCATGTAGTTATCCTGTCTGCATGTGCAAACAAAGGTTATTGCAGTCTCATTGCCTGCACCTTGCTTTCAAAATTTGGCCTTCATTTTATTTACAGAGCTGTTTATTAAATAATGTAGGAAGTTGATTCTACTGTGCCTCTTTTTCACAAGGCTTGTAGAATATAAATGAATTAGGGTTATGTTCTGAAGCCATTTTATCTTACAGCAAGATTTAATATGAAGTACATGTAATTAAAATTAGAACTTGATTGCCAACTTCTGATCTACTCTAATGCTTATATATTTGGTTATCTTAGAGAGTGCTAGCATTAAATTTTCCAATAATTGAAAAGTATTATTGCATTTAAAAATATTTAGCAACTACTGCACAGTTGTTAAATTTAATAACCTAACCAGTTTGACTAAAATCATTAAAAATCATGTGAGTCTAGTATTTCAAACCACTCAGACCAATCTGTGAGCTTGAAGAGTCAGTTTCACAAGCATCACCAAACAGCTTGTGTCATTCAGTACTTTATAAAATAGAAGATAATTAAATGCCTTCATGAAGGATTTGTCTTCATAAACAAGAAATATTCTGTTCTAACGACCACAGAATTGCTCTGTAAGATATGATAGTCAGAGGGCAGAGAGAAATAGTTCCACTCACTAGAGTCTGTTGTGTGTGTTTGTGTATTGGTTTGGGTTTTTCTGTTTTGTTTTTTGTTGTTGTTGTTTGGGTGGTGGTGGGGGGGTTGTTGGTTGGTTGGTTGGTTGCAGTTTTTTGCAGAAGGCTTTTTCCTGATGCAGAAAGCATTCCTCTTTTCTGGAGATCAAAGATTCGGTTTTTGATGAATTCACAAGAAAAACCAAGCCTCGGGATCATATTAGATTCTGGGGAATGTGATGTCTATCCACTATGTGGCTTTGTACTAAGAAACACGACTGACAATCTCTGATCAGGAAAACTTCAAAATTAGAGAGGCTGTGTCAAGATGCTTCTCAGGAAAACCTTCCTGTATCAGAGCCCATTATTGGGTATAAGCGCTTTATTCTTAATCATAACCATTGAAAAGGGTCCCAATATATGTATGCATGATGCTTGGTGCTATTGTCACAGAACCTGTGTATTGCTAAATCCCGTTTTTAAGTCTTGAAGTAATAGAAGCTCAGTTTGGCTCTCGGAGATTCATTTTGCCAAGATCACGATTTTCGGAGGTACTTTAACTAAAAGAAACTAGGACCTGAAATTCTGGTGTCATCATCAAGGGGCAGGGGGGAACAAGCAAAAAACCCCAATATTTTTTCCCCTGCATATTCTGCTTTGAATGACAGGATGGGATGAGAAAAGAGACCAGGAGGGAGAGCTTTTCTAATGAGTAATTTGATGACTCCTTTACACCGACGTACTATTGATCTTTTTTGTTTGGGTTTGGTGGTTCTTTTGGCTGACAACTTAAAGTTCTAGCATAAATAAGTGTAAAAATCAGTGTCTTATACTGCATCATGATATAGGCGGTTCACTTCTGCATAGATCACTGACAAACAAATATCAATTTAATAAAGTATTTACAGGGCAAAAGAGAGAAGGTGTCCTAATTGAGGTAATGAGATGCTGCTCTCATTTTCCATGGTTCACCAGTGAAGGGTGGGGTCAATACTGTAGTTTATGAGAAGCAGAGCTTCAAGAAGGCTCTGTAGCCCGAGTCACTGAAGACAAAAGTGCTTCATCACTGTCTTTTAATTCTGCTTTGTTTCTCGCTGCTGGTTTTGTCAATACTGATTTAGATTTTGTAGCATTTTATAATATACATTCCAAAATGTTGAAAAAAGTGGAAATGCGGCAGCGTTTTTTGTGCATTTTTTTCCACTGCATGCAGTCCATGTCAGTATCTTTGTTGGTTACCTTGGAAACTATCATGGGGTGAAATTTGATTGGCTGCATTCTCCAATTGATTATTAAAGTCGTGGGCAGTTTCAAGTGGCAGACATCTCATAGGCTGCACAAAGTAAGTAGTACTAAATGATTCACAATTTAAGATTCTTTTATTTTGAAGTAAGACACATGAAGCAGTACGTCTGTAATGCCTTCAAAGTTTGATTGGAATGAGTAATGGATTGAAAATTTCATCTTTTTTGAAGCTATAGTGTGTTGTGGGTTTTCTCCACTCCCCCCCCCCCCGACACTTTTAACTCTTCATTACATGTCTAGAGCTATTCCTTGATTTTTTTTCTGGTGGTATCTACTATGGGACATGCTTCTGGCACTGAGAGGGAGGAGTAAAAAAAACCACAAAACACTAAACAAAAAAAGCCCCCAATCAATCCCAAAACCTTATACTGAAAAAAGGACAGATCTTTGTAAGAAACTATTTACTGTTACAAAATATAGTGTTATATTTTATATTGTCAGAGGAATAGTAGCAGTTCACATCATTTGAGCTGCTTATATTCTTCCCCTTTATGTCTTCAGAATTTACGTCAAAATTATTTAATAGCCTGTCCTTCTCACATTGCTGACTTCATGAATACTGATAGGCTACAGAGTGATGCATTCAATATCCTTGATTGTGCTTTGCTTACATTTTTTTCAACAGTATGGGAACACATTTTTTTGTGTTCAACCAAAAATTCACTGGTGACTAAGGCCTCCTTATGTCAGATTGTCTCAGTTACTATTGAAAAGGCAAATTGTATGGTATAAAGCAAAAAAAATTGTCTCAAGACAATTTAGAAAGTCATGGATGATAATGTAGTTCCCCTATACATCAGTGTTGTCTTCAGTATCTAATGTTATTTGATCATCATTGTCTGTCAAAAAAGTCGAATATCTGATCTTAGTGAAGAGTTTATATCACCTTATGAAGAGCTGATGTCCCAGATTACTCTAGGATGCTTATATGATTGTATTACGAGGAAAGAATGAGAGTAAAGTAAAATTACTATACCATTTAGAGATATACTTACCATCTTTATTTTTCAGCTGCTACTTTCTTAGAAGTAGCATTTCATTTTCATTCTTGAATGACTCCAATACTTTTTTCATAGACATTTTTTCAATTCAGAAAATAATGTATAGCTAAAGTACATCTTTACCTCTATGCTTAACCCCAGTAGTAATTAATAGCAATGGAACAGGTTGCCCAAGGAGGTTTTGCAGTCTCCACCTTTGTAAGTTTTCAAGACCTGACTGGAAAAAGCCCTGAGCGATCCTCTCTGGCATCAGAGCTGACCCTTCTTTTAGCAGGAGATTGGGCTAAATGACCACTGAGGTCTCTTCCAGCCTGAATTATCCTATGCTATGAACCATCCCCATGATAACTGTGACTTATTTCCAGCTAGTGTTTATCTGTCTGTAGCTTTTAGCTATTGGTTTCCATTAGTCCTTGCCCTGTTAAATAACTCTTTTGTACTTAGTGCCTCTCTCATTGTGAGTGAATACTTAAATACAACAAGCAAACTCCCTCTCAGTCTATTTCAAGACAAGCAGCTAGACAGACACTTAATTTATCTGCTCTGTAAGTAATTTGCTCCATTTTGCCCTGGACAGGATAGGGCAAAAATATTTAAACTTTTTTGTAATGCATATATTGAAGCTGGATGCAGAATTCTCCTTTTGGAGTTTTCAGTGGTGCCCACAGAAGTCTCCTCCTCCTTCCTGTTTCAAGTTAGTAAAAAATATTCTGAACAAAGCTCTGAATCAGAAATATTCTGATCAAATAATTTTCTATGCAAATTTTGTTATTATTATTTATTTTGAAAAAGGGATCTGAAGCCAACTCCTGTCATTTCTAACAAGTTTGCTCACCAGATGGACAGGCAGATGTTAAGCATAGACAGCCAGACACAGGTATCTGTAGGGCTACTCCAATCTTTCAGCTCTGCTGTAGCTATATCATTCTTTCAAAGCAGGAAACCCCAGGAATTCAAGGGCTAACCCTCCAGACCAATCAGCTACCTTTTTCTGTGTGGATGGAGTACAATACTGAATTGTACTCATGTTTGATGCTCCACAAAAATTAAGTTCATTACATGTAGGCAATTACCTTCATCAACAAAATTTGTAATCTTTTGAAAAAATAAAATAGGGCTTTTTGTCCAGACCAATTGTCTCTAAAATCATGTAGCTGGGAATTAAGTATTTTTCTACAGTTTAATTTGTCAGACTGTTGCAGCAGCTTTCTGTTATTTTGCCAAGAACTGAAGTTGGACATCTGGCCTGTGGTTACCTGATTCATCCCTCTTGGCATTTTTAGTATGGGCACAACATTGGCTCTCTTCTAATCTTCTGGAGTTTCTCCAGTTTTCCATGATTTATTAGAAAATTAACACTAGCAGACAAGAGATTTCCTCTGCCTCCTCTCCTTTAGTACTCTTTGGGGATTTTTGTTTGTTTGTGGGTTTGGGTTTTTTTTCTTCTAGGTTTTCGGATTTTTGCAATATTTATCCTCGGTAAGCTTTCCTTAGCATCCTTCCAAATAATTAATTGTCAACAAATTATTTTGTCATCTTTTCCTGCAACAATTTATCCTGGGTTTTGGGTTTTTCTTTTGTTTGTTTGTTTGTTTTTTTCATATAAAGCATTACTGTTTGTACTATTTTTTAATTGTATCCCTAATTATTATGCTGTGAATTATATCATTTGGTATTGTATATATACTACAGCTATTTTTTTCTCCTTTATATGAGTTTTCTACTTTTCATGAAAATTACACTAAATTATTTAAAACAGCATGCTAAGGCTGATTGTACCTAGGAGGAAAAAAAACCCTCGAAATTTATTCCAAATTAAAAATGACTGAATTGACTTAGTCTTAGCAGTCTAGCTGTCTGGGAGAGTATCCTAAATTCAAATTGAGACAGAATGGAGATGGCTATATTTCTTATTGAAACATGAAGAATAGAACTTATTAAAGGTTTTCTGTACCACTAATCCTAAAATCAAAGTTGAAAAATAAGAATATGTTCAAATGTCTTAAGATTTGCTGGGCTAAAGACACTATCTCTACTTTATCTGATCAATTTTCCATGCTTCATAACTTTTAACTTATATTATTTACAATCTCCTTTGCTTTTTTTTTTTTTTTTTATTAATCCAATTTCCACCTTCACCTGATCACTGCAGTGAAGTTGTCTCTTTCTAGTACTATCACAAATTTGGAACTTATAGTATTCTGGTCTTTAGAAACCTTTGATTTTTCAATCTTATTTTTCTAAGTTTTTTTGCTGGCCAATGGATTTCTTATTTTGAGGGAAAGAAACCCTTCTTAAGCACGGAAGATGGGGAGTGCTGCCTGTTTGCTCATGTTGAAAGAAATTGGTCAGGATGATTAGTGTCTAAATGACCACCAAAGTCCAGAATAGCATCAGTTGCAGTATTTTCTGTGTTTTGAAATCTTAATAACGTTTTATTACTCTGGCTGCATGAGATTGTTGGCCAGTCTTCCATAATTAAGTTCTCCTAACAGGCTGCTGAACCCATACATTCCAGATGTGAGTTGAAGAAATAGTTCTTCCTGTTCTGTAGGCTGACTGAGGGATGAGACTTCCTGGGCTTATTAGAGCATGAAATATGCCTTTATAACTATGATTTTGAGGTTCTTGGACCTCTGAAACAACTGATGAATTTCCATCTGCTTACTAATGTAAATGGACTGTACTCAGTGGTTTCAATTCCAGTAACCACCAGCATCAATAATATCAATTATATATGTATTTGTTTCTCATCAGTGAGAATTTCCAATTTATTTTTCATGTTACCCAGTCTTTATAATGGACATATAAACAAATGAAACATTCTTTCATTCATTCTTTATTTATATTTGATACCTTAGTATCTCAGTTACTTTTATGTTATATAATACTTTACTGATGATTTTCTAGTCCTCTATTCAGAAAGTTAGCTTCTTTTATATAAAGATTCAGGCTGCTCCATTCAATCTTTCTTTCTCATGGAAAACTTTGTTCAATACTATGCAAATTAACATCATTAGCTTCATACCAACCATCCAACAAATGGTTTCCTTCAATTATAAGAGCTATAAAAATACTGCCCCCCTCAAGATCTACCTGGAAATAGTCTTCCTATATGTTAAATTTAGCAAACTGAACAAATACTTAACTTTACTTGGTTTGCAGTATTACCTTTATAATCTTTCAAACAGCATGCTTGTTTACCAAATGATTCCATAAGATATTAGGTGCTGCTTGTAGCAGCAAGTCCCTATGGCTATGTGTGAAGCAGTGAGGATGCAACAATACTTTAATAGATGGTGCTTTGAATGTGCAGTTGGACTGGGAAATTGTCTCCTTTAACATCTCACCAGTTTGCAAAAATGAGCTGACTTAAGAATAGTGCTAACTGGCAGGTTATGCCTGACTTCAGCCATCATCTCCCCATTAAGTCAGCTGTAAAATTCTCAGCCTGATCATACTTGCATCAGTTCATATTTGCATCCTAGGAAGCATCACTGTGACGAACTAGTAGATACAGAGCATCTCTAACAGCTGGTGGTGGTTACAAAAACCAACAATAACAAAAACCAAACCAAAACAGAAAAACCACCCTCAAACCGATGAATGTCTATCTATGTTTTGATTGTGTTTAGACTAGTTACAGGCCCAATTCAATGAAATTAAGTTTTTGCCTGACTGGAGTTACTTAAGAAAGGGCAGGGTTGCTTCTTGTAGTCCAAAGTTGATGATAGGCATTGTTAGAATGCAAATATATGGCAACTGGCTTCAAATAGCGAAGTTTTTCAAGACAAAAGAGGTGAATCAAATTGGAAGTACTGTTCCCTGCCTATACGGATTGTGAGTTGAAGCATGGTTTTATCTCCCTTTTACCTGAAATTACACAAGTTCATTTACTGTATCATACTAACTAAAATGTATTTCAGATACTGAAATAGTTCAGTAGCTGCTTGCTACTCATTTCTTACCTTTCTGATAAGTAAGCCACTCTGAAGCATGATTTCAGTTTATTGTATCTGTGCTATATTTATTGTTCTGGACAGAGTATTATATTTGCAAAAATAGAAAAATCCAGTCCTCTAGACTTTCTGGAAGTAGCTTTCTGTTTGCTACTGTTTGTCTAATTACTTTCATTCATGCCCCCAGGCAAGCAATATTGGTCAGGCTCTTGCATGTGGTTTTTATTTTTTGTTTGTTGTTGTTGTTTTGTGGCTTTTTATTTCCCTGAAAATACACACACTTGATTGCTAGATTGATGTTCAGAAGAATATTTGATTCAAATTCTGTAAATACTTCTTTAATATGTTATTAAAATAAATACAGAAACTTGCTAATGGAATGGACAAAGGATACCTGCCTTCCCTGCCTTTTCTTTCCAAAGTTATACTCAGACTAGTAATAATCTACAGTGGCTTAAAATTCATAGAAGTACTTGTGCTTAAGAAATGTCATTAGATATTTTAATTTGAAACTCATAACTTACAGTAATCATAGAATCATAGAATGGTTTGGGTTGGAAGGGACCTTAGAGATCATCTAGTTCCAACCCCCCTGCCATGAGCAGGGACACCTTCCACTAGACCAGGTTGCTCAAAGCCCCATCCAACCTGGCCTTTAAACACTTCCAGGGATGGGGCATCTGCAGCTTCTCTGGGCAACCTGTTCTAGTTGCCTCACCACACCATAGTGAAGAATTTCTTCTTTATATCTAATCTAAATCTACCCTCTTTCAGTTTAAATCCATTACCCCTTGTCCTATCACCACATACCCTTGTAAAAAGTCCTTCTCTGACTTTCCTGCAGGCCCCCCTTAAGTACTGGAAGGCTGCTATAAGGTCTCCCTGGAGCCTTCTCTTCTCCACGCTAAAAAACCCCAACTCTCTCAGCCTGTCTTCATAGGAGAGGTGCTCCAGCCCTCTGATCACCTTCGTGGCCCTCTTCTGGACTCGCTCCATCAGGTCCCTGTCCTTATGTTGGGGGGCCCAGAGCTGAATGCAGTACTGCAGGTGGGGTCTCACGAGAGTGGAGTACAGGAGGAGAATCACCTCCCTTGACCTGCTGGTCACATTTCTGATGCAGCCCAGGCTACGGTTGGCCTTCTGGGCTGCAGACGCACATTGCTGGGTCATGTTGAACTTCTCATCAACCAACACCCCCAAGTCCTTCTCCTCAGGGCTGCTCTCAATGCATTCTTTGCCCAGCCTGGGTCTGTGCTTAGGATTGCCCCAGCCCATGTGCAGGACCTTGCACTTGGCCTCGTTGAACTTCATGAGGTTCGCACGGGTCCATCCCTCAAGCCTGTCAAAGTCCCTCTGGATGGCATCCCTTCCCTCCAGCGTGTTGACCGCACCACACAGCTTGGTGTCATTTGCAAACTTGCTGAGGGTGCGCTCAATCCCACTGTCGCTGTCACCGACAAAGATGTTAAACAGTGCCGGTCCCAATACCGACCCCTGAGGAACGCCACTCGTCACTGCTCTCCACTTGGACATCGAGCTGTTGATCATAAGTCTTTGAGTGCAACCATCCAGCCAATTCCTTATCCACTGAGTGGTCCATCTGTAAATCCATGCCTTTCCAATTAGAGACAAGGATGTGTTGGACAGTGTCAAATGCTTTGCACAAGTCCAGGTAGAGGCATCGTTTTGTAGGAAGTAGGAAGGCTACACAATTCAGACTTCTCTGAGTTCTTAAGGCTACTCTGACTGAAATTGGTCTGATGCTGGGTGCTGAGGTGTGGTTTGAGGCTGTCTCTGCCGGACTCAGGCATGGTCAAGCAGTACACAGTGAGGGAACTCAGAAACTTCCTTCAGTCCATTGCTGCATATTCCCGGAGCCCACTGAAAGATCCCATCTGCAGGTATTGTATCATACCTTGGTCCCTTTCTGCCCTTTTAGGAAGGAGGCAACACAAAAGTGAGGGCAGGCAATGACCAGTTGTTCAAATTTGAATTCCTTGCCCCCTTTATAATTTTAAAAAAATTTCTTCTCAAAAGTGCTCCCATATGCCTAGCAAATCTGTCTGGTCTGGCTACATAGGTTTTTCTAAAGCAAAAGTTAACTTGGCCATCTAGATTTGACACACTGACTTTTTGCTGGGGTCAACCTAAAGACAGGAAATTCAGAGCAAGTACTTCAGAATTTGACCAGGTTTGGGTTTTGTGGTATGCCTATTGTTTTAATGTGGAAATGGTTGTAATTTTGCTACTGTGTTGAAGAATAATTAATGTCTTCTCCAAGTTGAACATAATATTAACCCTCTTTGAAATTTCATCACTACTCTTGAATCTGTTCATTCTCCTAAGCATTGGATGGTCTTTGTCATAAAAAAATATATCAAAGTGCAGAGTTCCAATAGAAGATGGATTTGTTGGTTTTTTTGTCTTGTGCTTAATAAGAAAACGTTAGCAGATTTAACCTTGAATGCTAGAGATTAAGCCTGATGTACTTCATTGAATATTCACAAGTAATTGTCAAATGCATTTTTTTGTCATAGGATCAAAGCCAAAAGTTACACGTATGAACTTGGAAGAGATTCTTAACATATAACACTTACCAGTTAATGTACTTGCTGTTAATATATGACATCTTTGTATGCATCTTTATTTAGCTGAAGTGTTGAAATATCCTCATAGAATTTGACCACAAAAATACTAATTTGAATTTAAAGGTGTCAGTTAGCACAACTATAGTACTCATTCTATGATAGACTATAGTACAAAGATAATAATGGGCAGATGAGCCACTACTTCTCTGGACTGGCTCACTCAGAAAGCATAGGACACTTTCCACTTCAGATTGCTTTTCCAATGCCCTAACAAGGCAGATTACCTAATGTTATAGTTCTACTTTAAGGGCAGGAGAAGAAACAGAGATAAAAATAGGTATGCAGATGGAAACTGTTTCACTTTTCCATATGCTAATAGCAAACTGCTAGGCCTCTTAATCATCCCTCTCATTAGTGGCTGCATTTTCAAAATGGTCTCAAAAGGATCTTTAACTGTGAATAGCCAGAAAGAGATCTGCACAGATAAAATTGAGCAAAAATTTGAGGAAGAAAAAATTAGATACAAAGTGTTAGTGTTGTCATGGAATAACTGGAATGCAATTTTGAGCATGCAAGTAGCTTGCACTTTTTTAATCTAAAAAATGTTTTTAAATACCAACCTCTTTGAACAGTGTAATGGGAGGTCTTTTACACTATTGTCTATTGTTAAAGGTGATAACTTTCTTAAAATATTTGAATGAGAATTTTTGTTACTTAGGAAATTTTGAGTATTGAAGAAGGGAGCAGTCTTAAGGCCAGGGACCCACTGATGTCAAAGACAGCAAGTTAAAACACAATGTTGGTAACGTACAAATGTGATCTCAGTGTATCACTGAATATATGTGGCAAAAAAGGCAATGTGATACATCTTCAGACCCTGAGTATAGGAGACTTACTGAAAGGAGTGTAATATTCAGCAGATTTATCTGTATATGTACAATAAAAGCCTCAGATTCGAATGTCCAATTGCGTATTTTTCTGAGGAACAGAAAACTACTCAAAGATGAAAAAAAAAAACCCAAACCACCAAAACTTTCCAGCAACACGCTATATTGCTATATTGTTGATGCTATCAGTGGTCACTGTGTATTTTGTTATTATATGTTACTATAGAACAACAAAAGCCTTGTTTGTTTAGAATTTAAGTCAAGATAAATAAAATGTGTTGCATATTATGTGAGGTGTTATGAATATACAATAAGACAGCTCCATTTATCTGTGATTTATAACATGGTTGAATTTCTTAAAATGGACATGATGAACTTCTAAGAGTTATGATATTATGGCAGGAATTGCTGTCGAGTTTTAGCTGAATTTTTCCTTAGCGTCCCTTTACCATAACATGCAATGTCTTAGCTTTTGCTTTACTTTGCAAAAAGTTTTATACTGAGGCTTCTAAACACTAAAATCTTCTTAACATAGATCCCATCTTTTCTACATTGTATGTGATGGATTTTGATGGATTCTGTTGAGCACAGCAAAAATGAATCTTATCTACCTAGCAAATATTCACTAGTTCCCTGATTTATCTATCTTATTTGCAGATGGACTTTTCTGCTCCTGTTTTGAAACAGCCATTTGTAAACAGGTTCTGTATTAAAAATTAATTGTTTCATATTGTAAAAAAATATTTATTACATCACATAATATGCAGTCATATAGGTGTGTCTAATTCCAAGTCTGTTTAATGAGTAATACAGAACATTTATACACACTTTTTTTTCTTTTATTATTCCTGCCCATTGGACTCAATGAAACTTGCCCATCCATAGAACTCATTTTAAGAGCACTTCTCGGGACAGTTAGTAATTAGGATGTCACTGACTGCAAAAGTTCAGATAAAACAGACAAAGTATTCTGGGATTCATGGCTGGACAAAGCAATACTAAGCACTAGAACATTTTATTTTCCCAGATCCAAGCAGTTCTTAGGAGATCCATGGGATGTGTAGTTAGAAATTCAGGTTCCCTGGGTTGTTGGGAAAAGCATTCCCACTCATTGAAAGTTTAGGAAGCAAATGGACAACACACAAACTGAAATTTGTGTTTCTCAAGCCCACAGTAAAGATATGCAGAACTTCCAGACGTGTATCTATTTTAAATAATTTTAAGAAAGCTGTTCTAAGTACTGAAACAAATCACTGGTTTCCAATCAACTGATACCTCTTCAGTTATCAAAGAGTTTCTAATAGTAATTGCTAATGTTTCAGCTCTTGAATTTCTAATCTCAGTTATCACCTGTAGATACTAATTTATTGCTACTTTTACCTTTAGCCAACCTTATTCATCTCAGTCCATCTTTATTGTTTTTTTATAACACGCACATACCCCTTAAAATGTGTTAATATACTTCGAATTTTATATCAATCACTTATGTGTTCTTCCCCTATCCTTTACTTCCCCATTTCCTCTTAATAGTTCCTTATTCTGTGGCTATTTGGAGGGCCTTTAAAAGTCTCTTTTTAGAGACAAAGCTTCTTACCCAATTTGTTGCAAAACTTTATAGAACGGTATTAAGATTTACACTGTAAATGTCAATGTTAGTATATTATTTAAAATCTGTGACTTACCAGCAGCTTATTAATTACTTGAACTCTTTAGGCTTCCTCTAGCCTTATAAAAAACAAAAAAGGGTGATATATTACAGTTTTCTTTTTGAAAATTCACTAATTTTTTTTTAATCCACATTTAGGCTAACCTCAAAACAGTTTTTTGTTTCCCTGAATCTATGTCATGCTCTCTTTAAATTTATAGTGACTCTTGTCTGTAGTATCTCATCCAAATAAATACTATTAATATGTTTCATGCATCATGGAGTATCTTTTGAGGTTTTTAAGCTTTGGTTTTCAGCACCTTGTTGAGGCCATAGCTTGGAAAGGAACGGAACATTAGATGGCATTACTCCAGAAATAAAGGACAGCACCACAATTTTGAAAGTATATACCTGTTGCCAGAATTCACTGGTCACTTCTGTAAGGGTGATTTTCTTTGTTCTTTGGTTTAGGATTTTTTTTGTTTGTTTGTTTTGGTTTTTTGTTTTGTGTTTTGTTTTTTTTTTTATTAAGCAAAGCCTATTCATTAGGAATTATATGTTTTTAATGTATCAGAATCAATTTGCCAAGAATCAGCAAGTTGTCTTGTGAGTATAGTGACACAGAGGAACATATTTAGAAGGCATATGGTAGAGAAAGCAGGGTGTGCTGCACCCTGGGAGATCTCTTCCTATTTTCCTGCAGTACTTCACTGACTAGAGCACATGCATATGGGGCTCTCTTGAATGTGTACTAATTGAATAAGAGACCATTTCCTAATGATGAATTCTATGCTCATTTTGTTTGTTTCTTGTTTACAAAAATAACACCCTTGAACAGTCAGTATATAATAATTGCTGGTCTCCACTAAAAGAATTAAATAACATGCCTTTGTTATTCATGATTCAGTTGTTTTGCGCATAACATACAACTTTCAGCTGAAGCAAAGCAAAGCAAAAGCCAGTCATGTATATAATATTATATATGATATAGGTATATATTCTCTATATATACATATATAGAGAAGATATAATTAAGATATGACATAACATAGCATATATGTATATCCTTTATTCAACCTGCAATCAAGGGCAAAATGCACCTTTTTGCAGGGTCTCCTATACTGCAGTAACAACAAGACTAAGCTAACTTTTAGGCTGGCGTGTATTTCAAATACCAGCAGTAAGTTGCAGCATCGCAGAGCTCAGTGTGGCCTGCAAGTGCTTTCTGAGAAGTCTGACTAATTAGTGCATGCTGAGTTTCATGCTGCTATAGCTGAGCTCCTGATACCTATGCTAAATATAGTTCCACAGGAAGTCCCTCCAAAGATAGAGTAGTGTAGATGTGTTTTTTGAAAGGTACAAATTCAGAGGCAATGCACTACTTCAGTCTTTCCTGAAGGATCAAAATAGGGCTTCAATGGGATAGGTGTAACAGACGTTTTTGTAGCCCACTGTAAACATTTTAGTTTCCCTATTATTCAACAGAAATCTGTCCTGAATTATACATCACAATGAAGAGTAAGCCATGGACTGACTCCAAAGCTAGCAGGAGGTAAAAACATCATGAGTACTCTGCATACTGCATCTAGACATGAGTGACCCAAACCAATGGTTTTATCATATCCTAACTTGTAATAGTAGTTTATCCACTTTAATGGTCAACAACAGAACTTAAAAGGAAGGTGTGAAACCACATGGTGCAACTAATTTGGAAGTGTTAGCCTATGATCATATGTGAATTGCAGTTCAGAATTCATAGCAGGAAAGAGGGCAATAGGTATTCCCCTTTCTACTTTTGACTAGCTATTTATTCTTGAGAAAGTCTCAGCCTTTCATCTGACTGATGGAGATACTTTGAAGTGGTAATATATATTATTTTTTATTTATCTTGCTAAGCTGGGCATAAGATTTTACTGTAATGTTAGCATACCTATGAGTCCTTAATTAGAATCCGTATATGTCTCAGTTCAGACTTAACCTGAAAGAACATTCTTACTCTTTGAGGAGTTCTATAGATATTATCTACCAGTTTTCCAAAGAACTCTGAGAAGTTAGAGAAATACAGTTCTTTCAAAACCTAGTCTGGTGTATACACATCATGAAGGTATTAACTCTGAGTTTCATAGATTGTCTGATAGTGCTTGTTATTGCATTTGTCAATTCTTTCAAAGCTCTTGGATAAAGTCATGTAATTCTTATAACAGTTTGATTCCTCCTCGTATTTCATCCACTGCTCTTATACTTTTTGATATCTCTATCTTTGGGAATGCCTCAAAAGCTGCTTTCCACTTCACTTCTGTATATAGGTATCTTGAATTCACTATGTCTAAAGAACTAAGTAAAAAAGATTGTCTCATTGCAAGATCTCTGGGGGTACTGACATCCCACATGCATTCTGCTAAGCTTCCAAACTTTGGTTTTTACTGCATTTTGTTCTTTTTTTTGACAATCATATTCGAATTGTAACTTCCTAGCCAGCCATTGTTTAGAATCTTATTTGGTGCCATATTTTGAGTTCCATTCAGAAAAAGTGGCTTGAAGGCCTACAAACTGTATTTAAACCACTTCAGTACCTGTCCTGTTCACTTCATTTTTGTTGTTTTGGTATACAAGAGTTTTCAGATCTCTCCCCTGACTGTCTAACAAGATGGTGTCCAGGCTGCTTCCTATGGATTTTAGTTTTCTATTCTATTTACTTCATTGTCTGTCAAACTGCTGTAGCCTACTCATTTAAAAAGAATCTGGCTCCTGAATTTCAGTGTTGCAAACTACCACTTAGTTTGATCTCACAAAACATGTCTGTCCTGGTTTCGGCTTTCAGTTAATTTTCTTTCTAGTAGTTGGTATAGTGTTATGTTTTGGATTTAGTATGAGAATAGTGTTGATAACACACTGATGTTTTCAGTTGTTGCCAAGTAGTGTTTATAGAAAGTCAAGGATTTTTCAGCTTCTCATGCCCAGCCAGCAAGAAGGCTGGAGGGGCACAAGAAGTTGGGAGGGGACACAGCCAGGACAGCTGACCCAAACTGGCCAAAGGAATAGTCCATACCACATGACATCATACCTAATATATAAACTGGGGGCAGTTGGCCAGGAGGGCGGATCGCTGCTTGGGAACTAACTGGGCATCAGTCAGCGAGTGGTGAGCAATTGCGTTGTGCTCACTTGTTTTGTATATTCTAATTCTATTATTATTATTATTATTATTATTATTATTATTATTATTATTATTTTCTTCCTTTCTATCCTATTAAACTGTCTTTCTCTCAACCCATGAGTTTTACTTTTTTTTGATTCTCTCCCCCATCCCACTGTGGGGTGGGAGGAATGAGCGAGGTGCTGCATGGTGCTTAGTTGCTGGCTGGGGTTAAACCACAACAATGTCAAATTTAATTATATTATGTTTTTTCTTTAGCAGTTCAATCATACTTATTTACAGGAATTATTTCAGAAAGTTACTCAAGGCAAAGTCAAGAATAGCCTATTCTCGTGTATGCTTCAGAATGAGCTGTTCCAAGATGCAATTGTTTATTTCTTTCAAAATTGTCTTTCCAATTTATGTTGTGATGTGACATCCAACTCACTTATATTTGGTATGATAATTGTCCTAATAGACTTTGTTACAGATTGTCCTAATCTTTCTGAAGATCAGCAAACACTCTCAACTGTAAGAGTATTCTACAACCTGGATCATGCTATAGCATGGACCTATCGAGATTGTTGACATATGACCTACATATACAACATTGTTTACTTAGAAATCTCTCCAAATCGGCCCAAGAAAGACCATCTCAGAACAAGAGTTATCCCTCAGGTGCACAGAACCAGAAGTTTCATGTACCAGTCCAGTGTGCATCTGGTGGAGGGAAAAAAAGGCAGTAGTTTTGGAGTGGGGAGGGCAGACATGACGCACTTCTCATGTCACATTGATACTGAATCACATATTCAGTGCCGTGTGAAAGGACTATATAAATTGATGTGACCTTCAAAATATTGTAGTGCTGGATTGGATGTATAGAGTCATCAACAGAGTCGTTATCATCAGGGCAATGCAAAGAAGGGCCTGCAGGTAACATTAATAAACAATCTTGGACTTATAATTTGCATTTTTATTTTCAGGATACATGATATATGCATGTCCAACTGTATATGTACAATGTAAACACACTACGTATTCCCAAATGTTTATACAGACCCTGATTTTCTTCATAGCCATGTTTATGTATTTGTGTCTTTCGTCATTGGCTGAAAATATTTATCTTGTCAAGTTTCAGAAGTACAAACTTTCTCCCAAACCCTGTGAAGCTTACCTTAAATCTTCTCATGTTTGCAGGTTTTGATACTTATTTATTTATCATATTAATGCATTTATTTCAAAAGGATTTATTACACTATTCACCATTTTTGTGTTCTGGTATAGGCTGTAGGAATGAGAATTTTTAAATCCTTTTCTTAAAAGAAAGGCAGGGTTACTAATGAGGATATTCAAAACAATGACACTGCAGTGCTTGCATCCCTTGCAAGAGATAAGTTCGTTGTTGCAAATAAATTTATTATGGGAATGTTTGAACGTGATGAAATAGGAGAAGGAAATGGAAGGTAGTTGTTTATTTTTTTCCTCAAAAAAAGTCTGAAGTGAAGGAATGGTGAAAGAATCACTTTGATTGTAGAGGCAGTGTAAATTAGAATCATAATAAACTTTTATGTTCTAATAACCTTAAGAAAAAAAGAGGTCATTCATGCAGAATTATATGTGGCAGTAATGGACAAATCTCCTGTGTATATGGCATGCTCCCCTGTGGGGCTATGGACTCATACAGCATCATCAGAAAACTGATGGGTTCAGAAAAAAAATTGTAAGTGAATGACAGCAACATCCATCAGCCTTGCCCTGAAAAGAGAAGAGCTCTTATCCATAGCCTCAACAACAAGTTGTGACAGTGTCAACTCTATCTTTTACTTAGTGTAAAATGTCATAATAGGGACTATTAATGCCTGGAAGAAGCTGGTCAAATTCAAAACAGAAAAATTTAAATAGGACTTAAACTTCAAGAAACTAGAGAAGAAAGTGTTTAACTCTTAATTTCTTGACATGTTCAAATGACCCTTGATGCCTTATGGTGATGCAAATTACCTACATTTATAGAGTGTAACTGGAGAAATTAAAATATATTTGAAAGACAGGTCCAACTCTTTTTGAACTTGAACTCTGAGGCATGATGGACATACAAGTTATTCATGTATAGAGTTAGGATTATCAAGCTTTGTTGTGGAAGTTACATAAAGCATACTTTATTTTTCTTTGTGAGCTAAACAGTTGGGTGTAACCAAAGTTAAGCTAAATACATAAATAAAGATGCATAATTATTTTACTATACAGAGAAGGTCTTACTCTAAACTGTACTTTTGGCATTTTTTTTTGTAATGATGTAAAATTTGTAGAGTTACTCCTGATTTAAACTGGCATGAGATATCTAAAATTGCCATTTTAAGACATAAAATGCAGAGCAGTACTTTAAGTCTGCTGTGTAACAACATCAAATATGGGTATTACTCGGCTGCTTTTTTTACCTGTGAGAATAAATTTACAAAGTTAATACCGTGATTAGTATTACTACCCAGAGCTGTTCTTCTGCTTCCAGTGACAGACTCTTGGTCTGACTGGTTAATTCACAATTCTTCAAAGGAACTCTGAAGACAGTTTTATTGCCCTGTTTAAGATTTCACTGAACTGTCCACGTCTGGAGAAGTGATCAATAATACTAGTTGTTAAAGTGACCTTATGTTGGCATATGGGGGATAGATATGATATGTCTCTAGACATCAGGGATGAGGTCACCCAAATCAAATTCAGAATGGTAATTTACAATCGCTTCAGACCCTCTCTGAGCTCTCCCAGTCACTGCTTGAGGACTGAGCATACCTGTACCAGACTGACCTCTCTACAATAAGACAAATCCTTTATTTTGGAAGCTCTAGCTTCAAAAAATATAAGAACCTGAGGATGTTTTCATTTCCATCTAGTACTTCATTAGATTAAAAATTACAAATTATTTCTTTTTAATTTCCCTGGTAATGTGGTACAGACCATTTTGGTAAGAAGTTATTGGATAGTCATGACTCTTGGGCACTCTTGCAGTTTTCTACCATTTAGTGCTTTGCAAGATGGGCATTGATGTCGATGTTCCTGAGCTGAATGTGGATTTTGCCATTAATTTCAGTAGGAATCGGCTTCGGTGCTTAGCCAGTGTGTGCTTCATCTACCTCGTCTGTGAAATTGGCATAATAATATTGTAGAAACTTACATATTTGCATGAATGAGATCTCTTCCAGATCATAGCTGTTTGTAAATTACCAAGTATGAGCACAAAATGGGGTGGGAGGAGAAAATGAAAGATAACTATCCACAGAAACATTAAGGTATTTTAGAGAGATCCTTGGATGCAAAGTGATAAATACTGACAGCATTACTGAGTTTTGTTCTGTATATACCTTCTTGAGAGGGATTATTCCACACTCAGTTTTGTTGTTGGTTTGGGTGTTTTGGTTTGTTTTTTTACCTGTCGTGGCATTCTGAATTATTTTCCCAGGATTATTATAATTTCCTCTAGGACTGTGTCCTGGTTTCAGCTGGGGTAGAGTTAATTGTCTTCCTAGTAGCTGGTACAGGGCTATGTTTTTGAGTTAGGTATGTTAGAATGTTGATAACACACTGATGTTTTCAGTTGTTGCCAAGTAGTGTTTAGTCTAAAGTGAAGGATTTTTCAGCTTCTCATGCCCAGCCAGCGAGAAAGCTGGAGGGGCACAAGAAGTTGGGAGGGGACACAGCCAGGACAGCTGACCCAAGCTGGCCAAAGGGATATTTCATACCATGTGACGTCACATCTAGTATAGGAACTGGGGGGAATGGGGGTGGGAGGATTGCCGCTTGGGGACTAACTGGGCATCGATCGGCAGGTGGTGAGCAATTACACTGTGCATCATTTGTATATTCCAATCCTTTATTATTATTGTTGTCATTTTATTAGTGTTATCATCACCATTGTTAGTTTCTTCTTTGCTGTTCTATTAAACCATTTTTATCTCAACCCACGAATTTTACTTCTTTTCCTGATTTTCTCCACCATCCCACTGGGGGGGGGGGGAGTGAGTCAGCGGCTGCGTGGTGCTTAGTTGCCAACTTGGGTTAAACCACAACAGACTGATTTGCAACACCTGTGTACTCCATACTAAGTTTATTTTATCTTCTGTTTTCAAATTCTGTGGTTCATTCACTCATCTGGTCTTACATATTTTGCACTGCTTTAAATGTGCTTTGATGCATACATACCCATAAAGCGTAAGTTGCTTCTTCAAGTGCTCTCTGTGATAAGTAGAAACAGTGTTTTTTGCATTTGCTGGACAAGTGCCTTGCCATCTTGACTGGCCTTTATTCCATTTCCATGGTATACCATTTAAGTAATAATACCCTTTCTGTACAGGGTAATGCAGCTCTGTAAAAACACTCTCAAGTCAGCAAAACTATTCCATTCAGACATAGTAATTGCTGCTGAACAGAAACATCTGCCTGAAGTTCCTACCTTCTAGCATCTGTAAATAGAGGCAGATAAGATGTAAAGCTCGTATTGATTCCATGAAACATTTGGCCTGCATGCACAAAGTTTGAAAGCATCAGTCAGGGGCAAAATGTGTTACAAAAGATGTATTTATGCTTACTGCAGCACTGTGGGACATATCCTCCTCAACAGGAATAGTTGAGGTTTTAAGGTAGCAAGGAAAGAATAGGAATATTGACACAAGCGCATTTGGGGGGGCATGCAAGAAGGTGAAAGACTATGAGGAGCACTGTGCATTCTCCATTTGTTCTCCAAGAATGCTTGAAGTAAAAACACTATACATTTGCAGAAAGCAGTTTCATCTCCCTTTCTAGCACACCAATAAAAGGACAGCTGTAATCTGTTTTACAGTAGATAAATACAAATTTGTATTCTCCTAGTTCTTACTGAAAAAAGTCTGCCTGAAGGGCAGTTAGAGTATTGCTTATATCCATTGATAGCACTTCTTGAACTCTTCCTATTACAAAGTTTTTAACCTGGGTGATTGTTTACCAGAAGATATAAGGAGCTTGTTTGAGTTAGAAAGTGCATTGCATAATACTGGTATCTTTTTAAATAAATGTGTAAAATATTTTGCATTATTAAAATAGAATCCACTGATTATGCTTTGGCTGTTGCATGCTGGTCACAGCTGGTTTATTTCAGTTTTGTTTACTTTTATTAAGATATTTTTCATGTGAAAATATATTTTACAACTGCAAATGGCAAGTTACATTAAAAGTATCCTGTGAAGTTTCCTTATTTACAGGAAAAATAAATTTTAAGTCTCAAAATATTTCATCTGGATCAAAACATGTTTGACAGTTGGTATCACAGAGGTCAGGAGTCTTGGCGATCACTTTTCTGTAATCTCCCTTTGTGTAGAGAATAAAGAATTTATGTAGAAACTGTGTCTGATTTCTGAGGTAGAAGGACTGTTTCACATTTTACTTGTTAGTTTAAATGAGCTGTAATTTTTTTTTTTTGAGTCCCTGTTAAATAAATGGCTCTCCTACCTTCATATTTCATTGTGCCATGGCATAACACTTGCTTCCACTATTCTTCCTTCTCTCCCCCTTTACTACTTGTTCATCTGCCCTGTTAATTTACTTATTTCATTTTCCTGTCTCAGCTCCTACTTCTTTTTTTCCACTGTTGTCCCCTCACCTGTTCAAGGTGGTGGTAATAATGAGGAGGAGTTTTCTGAAGTAGTGAGGTCCTCCCAGCTATGAAAAATCCAGCTAAAACTATGTAGATTTCCATTTTAGTCTTAAAACTTGCACAGAGTTATACCAAACCCAAGGCTGATGTTTGAAACTGCATGGCTTTAAAAAGAAAACAATTTTCATTTTTCATCAAAGGGTTCCAACCTAACAGTTTTAGAACCCTCAGATATTGTTTATAGCAGTATTCTGGAATGTATTACCCAATATAAAAAACCTAGGAAACCAACTCTCTATCCAAGAGAGCTTAGAAAGGAAGACCAAATCCTGCAATCAATTGATGCAGACAAATGCCACTCCATTAATTTAATAACAGGTTTCTGCAATCTGCTTTCAGGGCCGAATCCTACACAAACAGCATGGAGGAGATTTAGACACAGAGTGACATAATCTTACTGTACATTTTGTGCTGTCTTTTAAGTGTTTTACTATCCTTACCCTATGCAATCACTCCTTGTGCCCTACCCTGCCTTCCTATCAGATGCGTATACTGTAGACTTTTCCTAGCTAGCTAAGTGCCAATGCAGCTAAAATTGAGGAATTCAAAAATTGCTGTCTCATATAGCTGTTAAACTTATTTATTCCACCACTTTGAAGGAAATAGGGCTTTTTGTGGTGCTTTTGTGATTTGATAAGAGGACTGTAGATTTCATTCCATCATAATTCTAGGTGCCAGACATTTTGTATTTCACTCAAGCCCCCATTGAGTTGCTAACAATTGTCTGCAATCAAAGCACTTGTGGATGTCTCACACAACCTTTTACTTCCATGTTTTTTTAACCTGTAATTCAATTTCAGATTAAAAGACTTTCCTCAATATACATCTAAGATCTGTTGATCCCAAGCTACACAAAAGATTTTTTTAAAAGATATAGCAGGTCTTTGACTCATAAAGTACAGCCTAGGTCATGATCTGGAGTAAGTTCTTATCTATAGTGTCTTTAAACCTGTGGAGATGCCATGCAGTGAGCCACAGAATGAATAAACATGAGCTCCAGCACATGAAGTCCTACATAAGGATGTAAACCAATAAGAGACTATTACTTACCCCTCCCATTTGCTCTTCTCTTGCAATTAAGTGAAATTCATGCTGTATCAAGTGGTACTTGTTTCCTAAACAACTTGTCAGACTCAGTTTCTGCACAATACTGATAATTTCATATTTTTTTAAGGGCCAAGAGCAGTATAATTGGCAGGTCATCCACTATGGCTTTTTTTGATGGGTTTACCACTTTGGATTCTTTTAGATGTACAGTAGTTGAAGCTAACATGAGCCTGTAAATCCCAGAAGATTGTCGTTATGCAAAAGTGAATTCCATTGCCCATGTCTTGTGGTTTAACCCCAGCCAGTAATTAGGCACCACGCAGTCACTTGCTCACTTCCCCCCGCCCCCGTGGGATGGGGGAGAGAATCAGGGGGAAAAAAAAAAAAAAAAAAAAAAAAAAAAAAAGTTAAACTTGTGGGTTGAGATAAAGACAGTTTAATAGGACAGAAAGGAAGAAAATAATAACAATAAAATGACAGTAATAAAAGGATTGGAATATACAAAACAAGTGATGCACGATGCAATTGCTCACCACTCGCTGACTGATGCCCAGTTAGTTCCCAAGCAGCGATCACCCCCCAGGGCAGGTCCCCCCAGTTTATATACTGGGCATGATGTCACATGGTATGGACTATCCCTTTGGCCAGCTTGGGTCAGCTGTCCTGGCTGTGTCCCCTCCCAACTCCTTGTGCCCCTCCAGCCTTCTTGCTGGCTGGGCATGAGAAGCTGAAAAATTCTTGACTTAGTCTAAACACTACTTGGCAACAACTGAAAACATCAGTGTGTTATCAACACTATTCTCATACTAAATCCAAAACATAACACTATACCAACTACTAGAAAGAAAATTAACTCTACCCCAGCTGAAACCAGGACACCATGAAAAGCAGAATCAAGGTACACCTGCATGAATAATTTTTGCTCTGTGTGTGATGTAACAGGGGTCTTCATGCTGACAGGCTGATTGCTAATGGGATGGTGTGTGATGCATGGACTGTGACATACTAGATCTGAAGACCTCAAATGACAAATGAAAGCAAGATAAAGTATCTTGAAACTTTGTTCAGGAAATTTCCACAAGGGTTGACTATATATTTTTTTTAATTTTGCATTAATTTATAGCTTTACAGGAGTTGAAAATGGAAGTCATGTATCAAAATAAATTATTACTAACATTCTTCTGTAATTTAGAGAATAAAATCTTACCTGATACATGGAAGCAACTCTCATCTGAGTGTTTCTAATACTACTGTGTCTTACCGAAATGCTCAAAAGCTCAGGAAACATCACTTTCATAGAACTGTATTCATACCAGCCTGTTGAGGTGCAGTGAAAAGAATTTTTTTTTTAAGTGGGATTTTGCCCTTGTTACTTACATTACTTGTGATACAAGGCTACTGTTCTCGGGCTAGCATAAATCGGCATCTCTTCTGTCTCTATTGACTTGAGTGATTGGATCACTTGAGAACCTATCTTGAAATTCTTACTCCATCTGAAAGCTTATTCTGCATAATCTATACATTTACAGCAAACTATTTGAAAACCACTTTAGAACAGTTCTCAGTACGTGGCCTGGGATATTGCTTGTAGTGACAGGAATATACCGCTACAATCAAGGGCATGACAAGACAAGCAAAGTATGATGTTGCTTATAGCCCATTTCTTGCATAGTGTCACATGCTGGTCAGCAAGGATTGTGGGCCATTAATTTAGAGTGTTTCAATTTGGGGGGGGGGGTATTCTTTTGCACTCCTTAAACTTGAAAGCTAAGAATCAAAATAATCTGCAATTGGCATTTAGAATATGACCATCTTTGCTGTCTTCTCTGCACGATTACAGTACTTATAATCTAATTGAGATATTTTTAGAGCTAGAATTATCATATCCAGCTGGGAACCAGGATGTTTCCCCATTGTAAGACACCCAAAATCTTAGATAGCAATCCTTAAACATGTTACATGAACGGTTCTGCCTCTTGCGAATGCTGCTGTTCACACCAGTTATTTCCTCTCCTTTTCAATCAAACACACAGACACAAGTGAGAAAGAGAGGGGAACGATTCTTTGACAGGTTGCTTAAAATAAATGGAAGATTTTGAAGGTGCAGAGACGTTTTGAATGACAGAGATAGACCAGAACCCTGTGGTCAGAGAAAAAGTGGTACTGTCAAAAGTACATAGCAAAGCATGAAACCATTTGCAAAAGGAAAAGTATTGTATGACTTTCTACTCTATGTCAATATATAATGATGATACCCTTATCACACAGACTTGTTTGGGCACACTGAGCCTGGAATGGTGTTAAGGAAGTGTAACTGGTGTAGACCCGTTTAGACAGTGCTGCATTTACAGCTAGCAAAAATAATGAGTTATGCAGATCATCCCAAGCATGGCTCAATAGAGCTTTTACACTTCCAAAACCCAAGGATATACATTAATTTTCAACACATGATGCACCATGATATCCATTTGTATTGAATTTGTTTGAGATGTGTTCCATTCCTTTTTGCTGGAATAGCCAGACTGAAAGCAGGTTTCACTACACATGCCACAGTGGTACTCTGGGCCCAGAATGAGTGATCCCTGATTATTAGTGCATACACCTGATCAGAGAACAAATGCTAGATATATTGGCGTAGCTTGAATTCTTTGAGTGTACTATTCTAACATTTCCATGGAAATATGGTACTTTTCTGCCCTTGATTTTATGTTGATACGTAAATCATAAATTCCTGTCAGTCCAGCACTGAATATTACCAGCCTTGAGCCTCAGGTTCTTGTTGGTATCTGGTTCGTATTCAGACATGGTGAATGAAACATTTCTGTGGTGTAATCGTAATTAATAGCAGAGACTCAGAAATCAGGAGTGTCAGATGTAGTCCCAAGTTAGCACTTTTCAGGTGAGTTTCACAGTGCAGGATTAAAGTGTTTTACCTTGAGACCTCCTCCTCTTATAATATGATTGCAGAAGAAACAAAAAGTATCTATTATACATCTGTAGTAAAATGATTCACCGCACAGAGCATCCACCATCTTCCTTTCAGGGCTATATTTCAAGAGGTTTGGCAGTGAAGCAGACTAGCTGTGTGAGAACAGAAACCTCCACTGGTGAACAGGGAGAGTGGCTCTGTAACATCAGCCATGGAACAGAAAGCTGGAAAATGGGGGGTGGGGGGAGGTGATTTTAACAAATGCTTAAACGTTCTTTAACTTTAGTTGTTTGGGTTTGGGTTTTTCTCTTTTGAATACACAAATGAGACATTTTATATTTATCACACACGCAAAACCTTGTCTGTTTCATCTGGAAAAGCATATTTTCTTCCTCTGTGTAATTCGAGTTGTTACAAATGGGAGAAGGTGGTGAAAATATGTCTTGGTGAATTCCCCCCAGCCCCCAAAAGAATGTCTTTTTTTTTTTTTTTTTTTTTTTTCCTGGAAGCAAAAACCAAGCTGATACTTACTTGCTCTCAAAGGCACAATGTGGTGTTTTAAGGCATTGACAGTGGGGGGAGAGGGGGGGCAGGACTCGTTCACCCCGCTGGAAACGCTGCCAGCCCGTTTCGTTGGCAGGACAGGGCAGCGGAGGGCGGGGGAGCCGCTCCTCGCCGGCAGGACGCGCCGGGGGCTCCCCTGGACCCGCTTCAGCGGCAGGTGGACGCTGCGGTCCTCGTCGCGGGGCTTCCCCGCTCTTCAGCGCTCCGGCCAAGGTAGATGCCGGTCCATGTTAAATGGCTGCCTGCTTTTCGGGGCTGCCGGCTGTTTTACGGTTTTGCTGTTTATTTTTTTTAGCAGCCCTGCCGTCTCTCGGGGGCAGCGCCGCTCCCCTAGGCGAGGCTTCATCCCGCCGCATCTCTGTGCTCCCCCGCCTCTGCCCTTTCCTCCCTCGCCCTTCCCGGGGAGCCGCCGCCGCCGCCTCTTCTCTCTGGGCAGCCACCCCCCCGGCCCTCCACCCCTCCCGGCGGCTCCTGCTCCCGGGCCAGGGTGCGTCTGTGGGGGGGCTCGGGGCACCCCCTGGCCCCGGCCGTGAGAGGCGGCTACCTCCGCTTTCCGCGAAGTACACGCGGCGGCAGGAGGCGGTGGCCCGACTCGGGGGCGGCGGGGCAGGGCAGGGCAGGGAGCTCCGGAGCGCCTCAGCTCTGTGCGTGCGGGACTGAGCTGTAGCCGGGGAGCGAGCGGGCTCTCTAGCCCGCCTCGCTCTCTGTGCAACACCTTCACCCTTGTCCCTCCCCCCCCCCCCCCCCCTTTTTTTTTTTTTTTTTTTTTTTTTTTTTTCTCCCCCCCTCCACCCTCCTGCAGCGAGTTAAATATTTCTTTTGTTAATTGACGCCCCAAGTGTTCCCAATCCCTTCCCCGCGCAGCCCGGGCCGGCCGAGGACGTGTGCACGCCCAGATCCGCTCGGTGAAGCAGCACAGATCTGCGGGGCCGAGCGGGTATGTGCGTGAGGAGGAGGAGGTGGTGTAAAAGGAGCTGCGAGCACAAAGCAGATTTGCGAGGAATAATTTAACTCCGGTGTTTGTTGTTTTTCGGGGGTTGGGTTTTTCCCTTCTCTCTCTCCTTTCTATCTCTTTTTTCTGCTCAGGATTTAAATGTCACTCAAAGCATCCCCAAATCAGCTTTCTTCTCGTCTCTGGTTTCTTCCGAGGCACTAATTGGATCACACGCTGCATTTGAAGAGCTTGGGTGTTTTACCCACGAAGGTAAGTGGGCTTATGAACCTGCGCCGGGTCTGGATGGTCACTAAAAGCTTGACTGCCTTTCAGGGTGGTGTTTTTGTTCCCCTTCCCCCCCCCCCCCTCCTTCCCCCAGCGCCGTGGCCAGGCTTAGCTCTACCTGAGGAACTTGCATCCCTGGGTTAAACATCGGTCCGTACACGGAAAATGCGCCGGTGGGCCCCGCCGGGGGGCAGTGGGGCCGCGGGGGCTCCGCGCCCACCCCTCAAGCGCCAGCAAATGACCCGTGGGAGCCGGCGGCGGCAGCCGGCGACCCCCTCAGTCCCCAGTGCCTCTGCCCCTGGAACAGCGCCTGGCAGCACAGTAAGGAAGGAAGCAGCCTAATCCCCTCTTACAAGGAACTATTCGTCATCATTTTTTTCCTTTTTTTTTTTTTTTTCCCTGAGAATTACTGTAGGCGCCCATCACCCCTCCTCCCCCACCGCCCGCCCCCGTTGCAAGCGCCGGCTCCTTTGTCCGCACCTCGCCTCGCTTTAGGCGGCTCTTTCCAGGGACCAAAAAGTTAAACTGCCCCTTTCCACCCCCCCCACCTGCCCCTGGCACCATACGTAGGCTGTACATTCCCCTTTTTAACCTGTTCTCCCTCTGTCTAATCCGAGTCCGTCCAGCGCTCCCCCGCCCCCCCCTTTAAACCAGGTTGCAAAGCCACTGTACCCTGCAACTCCTAAAACTTCTCTCCTTGCTGTGATTTATATTCTATACTAACAAAAAGGACAACAAAAATATACTCGATCCTCCTGTGGATGACTTTTTTTTTAAATAATGCATTTCCTTCTTCCCCTTTAATTTTTTTTTTTTTTTTTTTTTTGGCAAGGAAATTTGCTCCATCTCCAGCAGCAACCACTGCTCCTTTTGATGTTGTGGTACGCCGTGCGCATGCGCTTCACATTAGAATTACTGCACTGGCCAGAATAAGTTGGATCTCTTCTTCTCTTCACTGAAATCCTAAATCATATCAAAAGCTAAAGGGATGCTGAGAGTCCGGAAGAAGGGTTACTTTGGGATTTGGTCATTCCCTTTAATAATAGCCGTGGTGTGTGCACAGAGGTAAGTGATGAAGGTATCTCTTTTGCTTTACTTTGAATTGCACTGCATGCTGCTGCTGAAAGGAATGTACAGCTTGGGTCTGAGAAATAAGAAATAATGTAGTATTATTCTTTTTTTTCTTTAGTGTCAATGACCCTAGTAATATGTCACTGGTAAAAGAGACCGTGGATAGACTGCTGAAGGGCTATGACATTCGCTTGAGGCCAGATTTTGGAGGTAATTTGACTGCTTTTGAATAAGAGAGATTACGTATCCGGGCTGTGTACCTTTGGTGTGTGTGGTTTTTAAACGTGTTGTGGGTGCTGTTGCTTTGGGGTGTGTGTGTGTTGCCATTTTCTCAAGCCGATCCAAAGTTAAGCCCATTGATACTCAAATTTCTTAGCACAGGATGCTCTTAATGCGATCACTTAAATTTCTTGCATATTTGTAATCGGTCCCTCATTTTCTGCGCGTGCTGATACTTTGTTAACCTGTAATTAAACCTTTGTTTAACTGGTTTTATCGAGATGCAAATCTCTTAAGTTTACCCAACGTTCGTTCCTCTCAGCCTAACGTGCCTGTGATCACAGTTACTATTTTTGAGTACAAGATGTGCTGTTAACCGATACAAAAATGTCATTTAACCCCCCGCATGCTCCTACTTCAACTAGTTTGTTTATTTCGGACGTGTTCGTCGTGGGCGTCCCCTTGCCCCCACCCCCGGGGCTCACTGGCCGCCGTCCCCTGGGCTGCCCCTTCTGCCAAAGCGTAGGGCTGAGGGTGGCGAGCCGGGTCGCGGCCGCGGAGGCCGGCGCCGGAGCCGCGCTCCCCGGGCGGGGGGGGAGCCCCCCCATCCCGGCTGGCCCCGAGCCGCCCCGCGCCCTGCTCTCCCCGGGTGCGCATCCGTCGGCGGAGCGCGGAGAGCCCCGCTGCGAACACGTGTGTGCGTGTTACATAAAACACCGCTACAGCTGGCGGGGGGCGCGCGGGGTGAATCCGGCGCGAACGCGCGTTCCCCGCGGAGCGGTGGGAGCCCGCTTTTGCTTGCGTTTGGGAGGGCGGGGGAGGGAAGGCGTGGGGAACGCTTCTCGCCTTCCTCCTGACTTTCTGGTTTTGTTGAAACGTCGTTTCGTTTCTACGCCGTCTTAGTCCTGCTAACTCTGCTAAGAATGAGTTAAGTTCGTAGAGATCACATTGCGGACCATCTTGTTGGTTTGCAGGTCCCCCAGTGGCTGTTGGCATGAACATAGACATTGCCAGTATAGATATGGTCTCAGAAGTCAATATGGTGAGTATTTAGGGTTTGGGGCTGGTCGCTCTCCGAGGGGGGTGGCTGTCGCTTCCCCCGCCCCTGCCGAGGCGGAGCGGTGCCCGCGGGCGTGCGGGGACCCGGCGAGGCCTCCCGCCCCGGGGCGCCGCCGGGGAGGAGCACGCCGCCTCCGAGAGGGTCGGCTAGGGGGAGGGGGCGGGACGAGGGTCGCGTTTACCCCCCCCCCGCGCCCCCCCAGCGATGGAGTCGGGGGAGGCGGGAGCCCCGGGGCGGCCGCGCCGGCCGCAAGGCCGGTTCCTGCGGCAGCGCTCCCGAGGCGCTGCCCGCCCGCACGGCCGCGCCGCCTTGCCGCGAGCAACGGCGCCCCCTGCCGGCCGCGCGCCCGCACGGCACCCCGCCGCCGCCTGGCCGCGCTGCCGCTCCGCGGGGCGCCGCGCGGAAGGGGCCGCTCCCGCGCACCCGGCCCGCGGGGCCGCGCCGCCCCTCGCCCCGCCCGGGCGGGCGCGCAGCGTGCCCCTCGCCGGCTCCACCTCGAGCCGAGGTTTTAAGGGCTAACCTGGTTTTATGCCTTTCGCGCTTTACTTTGTTGTTGTGATATTCAAAAAATAACTTGCTGTTTTGTCTTAGCAGTGCGCTTTCGATTAAAAAAAAAAAAAAAAAAAAGGCGGTTTTTACTTCTGTGTGTATCCAAAGCTTACCAGCCTGACACTATTTTGGATGGTCATGACCGAGTCAATGATTTTACAATTTTAATTTTTCAAGACGTTTGCCTCTCTTGTCTAAATAGTTTGAATTGAACGTACTCAAATGCTGAACTTGTTCGTACTATAATAACTCACCGCTTTCTATGTTTTGCTTTCATTACCTGGGAGACTAATGAAGCGTGGAGAAAATTGGAGAAGTCTCAGATTCTTACTGTAGAAGCAGCTGTTCTTGGTTTAGACTAAACTTTTCTAACACTTACTTTCCTTATTTGCAAGTGTCTGGGGCCAAGTTTTGAAGTTTTTATCTTAACTTACACCTTACTTGGTTAAGGGCACAGAATTTGGCCTAGTACTCTTAGGGAGTTTTAGAGAATACGATAAGGACAAAATAAAGACGCTGAAGCATGGTAGCACCAGCTGATACAAAATAAATGTGGTTTTGTGAAATATTTGTTACTAGTGATAGAAGTTTATTGTTTGAAGCAAACTTTCCATTATTCTTGAAGAAGTTGTGAGGAAATATCTTTCTAAATACAAATGTGATTTTAGGGATACTGCTGTAGCTGTAATGATGCATTTGAAAATAATATTTTGAAAACTATCAGTTGTTAATATCATTCTACTACTAAAATATTTTGTTTAATTCCTCAGTGGCATCTTTGGGTTCTCAGATGTGTTGCACTGAATGAATTGGCAAACATTTGTTCTCAAACTGGATGTGTTGTATGATGTACAGGAGTTTTTTCATAATGTAAAATATAGCCCTTGGCCTAATTTGAGGATGACATTACTGGTGGTTGTGCTGTGAGACTGGGAGGTCTGGGTGACAGAGAGCTTGATACTGCTCTTTTTCAAGATACCAGGAAAATTCTGAATAATTTCACCTTGAGCAACATAACTTGTGAAATATTTCTAAGTGGTTAAAATGGGCTTCCACACTTTGTTTCACTAAACTTGTAATTTAGTATTCTACCTTCAGGAGCTTTAAGTGCAAAGAAAGAAGATTGCATTGTATTTTAAACCACTTGCTTTTCATTAAAAGAACTACGGGTAGGGGAGATATGGACATTGAGAGTTATTTCTTAGCCATGAGCAGTGTGGGAATGATGAGGGTTTTCTTGATGGAACTGTGATCTACTAGGTCAGTGTTATGTCCTTGCATCCCTTCAAAACCGGAAGGTAGTGCCAAATGTTTTCTTTTCACATGAAAAGTTTGTGAAGATTCTTGTGAATTGTCTTTTCTTTGTTTCTTTCAATGATTTCTAGAAATTTGGTTTCCAATTAAGGGTGATAGCATATCAGAATACTGTGATCTCACATACACAAACTATAAAACTGAGTATTATTTTTAGTATTCTGTAGTCACTTTATTGTGTTTCTATAACGAAATGTTTGACCTTTGTGGGAAAAGTCTTTTCAGACTCTCAGCAGAACTCTGGGGGGTGGGAGGGGAAATGTATAAGCAATTTTGTCCCACACATTTGCCTAAAGCATTTAAACTCTGGGCTCATTTTACACTGAGAAGCTACCTATTTCTTAAAACCAGGCACTCATTTTACATAATTTTTTTCACTTACAGTTTCAGAAGAGATTCCAAACCAAGATTATTTTCTTAATCTGCTTAACTGCAAAATGTAACGTGTAGCAGTTCATTTTGCAACGATCTGTATAGCATAACAAGTACTAATATACCCCAATAGGCCTGAAGTAAATGAGGACACATGCAAGCAGATGACAAAATACTTGGTGTACAAGGCCTTGACTTTTTCCTTGCAAAGTCACCAGAATTTGGGGTAGAAACCAGGAGGAATACCATTGAATGCTAGCTGATGCAAAGACTTCTGAGATAATGAGAGACACAGAAAGAATCTTTGGGATTTATGGACCTATATTTCTGACCCATGGACTTGCTGTTGCTCTGCCTGTAGTCATGGCAAACGCCACTGACCTGAGAGAAAGGCAAATCATTGCCTGGAGTCATGTATTAACATTAATGGGATCAAACTTTTGCCTTGGGAGGAAGGCTAAATAATCATAGTTATTTAGCTTGAGATCATTTCTGTTAATTCCAATGTTAACTTACTTTAAAATTATCGTCCTCACACTTCTCTTCCAGTCTTGACACATTCCATCTACCATATACATTTGTGCCGCTCTGCAGGCAGAAGGCTTGTCTCCAGTGTCATGAAGTAAATCATAAAGGTTTTACTGTGTTGAACAGGAGAATTTAGAGTCGCTGTTATAGAAAGTGTGTGTTTAGCATGTTCAAGAAAATTATTGTTGACTCTGAATTCTTAAAGAGGTGATAAATACTTCACATCATAACAAACTCGTAGTGTAACAGGCTTTACAGCTGCCTTCCAAATTATTTTATGTATGCAACAGAGTTGAAACTGTAAGCTGTTTAACCTTTTGTAGTCAGAAACTTGAACTGGCATATATCTTGGATTTCAAGAATGGTTTCTAAGTACTGGTACTTGTGAACATAATTCTTTCCAGCTCTGGGGAATGCACTGAATGCACATGACAGAAGTGAGAGCTTCAGGCATATGTGGTTGTTGACAAGTGTCATGACTCTTTGGACCCCCCCCCCCCAAGAAAAAATATACATCAGATAATGATTTTGTGCAGTACAATAATGATTATGGCTAATTCCACTCACTTCTCTGGACGAGGCCCTGCAGTATTGTTGACTGTATGTTTTATGCTAGTTATACTGTAGATTTTCTTAAGGTTTCTCTTATTCAGGTAACAATGGAAAACAAACATGGAGGGGTGTGAAAGCTACTCAGATGGTTTTCCTGGGCTAATGAATTTGATCTTATGTAAGATTAACTGTACTGCAGTGAGTCTAATGTAATGTTCTCAAGGTAGTTTCCAGGTGCTTCTCATTGTACTTGAATTTTCTTCTTAGCTTCCTTTTCCTTAATACTAACTAGTTATTGTAAAAATAGTATCTCTAGAGAGCTTAATAGTCACTTTTTTTTTTTTTAAATAACCAGTGCTAGCTGAGATGTCACATTTCCACATTTTCATCTCCTTAGTTAATTATTGGAGCCCCTGACAACACAGCAACTAAAACTGTTCTCCATTCTAATTTTCTCCCCTTTTCTCCCAACAGTTCCCTCAAACTGTTTTAAAAAATTGGTACAGGTTCATTAAGAAGAACAGAAATAAATTTTCTTCACTAGACACCACTGAAGATTCTGCATAACATGTTGTGCATTTGATCTATCTAGATAAGACATGAGGATTTCTATGGATAATGTCGGTCATGTGGTGGTTTTCAATGTCTTGGCTTATTCTGTATTAAATAGGTCAACATTTATTTTTTTTTTTATTTTTTTTATTCCTTCCTTGGTCTGTGGCTATTCTGGGATTCTAGTACAGGATGTCTTGAAAAGAGAGAGAAATGTTCTACAGATTTTTTTTTTTTTTTTTTTTTTTATCCAGGAAATATACACTCTTTGAGGTAGAGGGTTGTATATTTAATTAAATATAACTGTTCATACTGTGGGTCATTGGGGGTCTGCAGAGAGGAATCTGAACAGTTTATTTAATTTAAAGTATTTGCTTGCTTATCATTGTACAGATTTTGGCACGTGGACTCAGCATGTGTACATGGAGTTAAATAGATACAATAGATTGGTTTGTCTTAGTGGGAGCCATTAGGGTTGATTGAGTGCATAATCCTTCCATCAAGTGCAAGTTGGAGAAACAAAGGAGCTGTTATCATCTATCAGGGAAAGATTTACTTATTAGTGTATGCCAAGTTTTACACAACAGATCCTAATAACTGCGAAGCTCTAAAAAGAAAAATAAGCTTTTTTATATTATATTTCACTTCTATCTTTGAGATATGCCAAAGTTGCATAGGTTAGTAAGTATAATGCTAATAGATCAGAATATTCTCAGTCTAAAAAAGTACAGGCACAGCTGTAGTTTGCTGATAGACCTCTGACTTTCAGTTGCTTTTGATAATAGAGACCCAGTACTGGTTTTCTTAAAATCTCTCACGGTTTTTTGAGGTATTTTCTGTAGGGACATTAACAAAGCTCAAGAGGCATAGGTTTGGATTATGAAAACAACAGGAACCGTGTGACTACCTCTCAAGTAACAGCAATTATCTTTATGTGTGAAAAGGGAAGAGATGGCTTGTGATATAAAAAGAAATGGGGGTTAAGTGGTAAGGAAATAGGGTGGAGCTGTTCCAAACCAGAAAACTCAGGGGGAAAGTCCTAGTAAAGAAAAATGAAGAGAAAGAAAATCGTAAACCAGGAAAAAAAGTGTCCTATATACACTGGTACAGAAAGAGGTGAGAAAAATGGTTCCTGTCAGCGATATCTTCTTTTGTGGATCCATTCTAGTTGTACATGTTGCTGTACATGATCCATACAGAGAATAAGGAGAGGACAGGACTGAAAATGCATTGAAAATGAAATATTAGAAATATTGGGAAGGTGTTGCTTCCCTAATCCTGAATACTTCCTGCTGCTAGAGACTGTTGGTTTTATTATTTCCCCTGTGTCGTAGATGCATATGCTTCTTCACACAAAATTACATTTCTCAGCAGATAGTTTGAATTTGGCTCTCGCCAAATTACTGTGCTTGTACGCTACTGACTCATACTGAAGTGTCTACAAAGACTCCTGTGAATGCAGAGCAGGTGATGTATATCTTAGAAGTGAGAACTTTTTTTATGGAAAGCCCTGTTTCACCTTTTCCTTCAGTTATTGTCTGGGATAACATCACAAGACTTTTATTTTTGCACTGGACTAAATTACATTAGTATGGATTTCCATTTCTTGTTACTACATGTGTCTAATTCAGGTATTTTCCTTTCTTAGCTTTAAGGTATGTAAAAATAAATAAGAGCTCCCACGTTCAAGTAAAATGTTTATTCTTGGGGATGAAAGCGAGTATTTCTACTGGTATACTACATGTGGATTGAAGTTCTCATGTTGGTTTTGCTAGAAGATATATAGCCACAGTATTTAATGATTTCTCTAGAACGTATACGCAAGAATGTAGTGAGTTTGTAACTACTTCTATAAGCTAGTTCAGATGCAACAATATATTATGTATATTTACATATATTGTGTGTATCGATAATGTGTATATATATATAGAAGCATGACATAATTCTTGTTTCTTTTTAAGGTCAATATAAATCGTTTGTTAATTGGATTGCGCTTTTGGTGTGCTACAGTGTTGCAAAACTTTAATCAGTAGAAAATCTTCTTGTTTCATTGGTGGTGGTGATTTTTCAAAGTGATCGCTCGCTTCCGCAGACCAGGGGATGGTTGTCAGTAATTTAAAGAGATTGCCTTGGAGGTGATTTGTACAACTGAATTAATAATTATTGCCTCCTTGTTTTTAGAAAGCCTTGACCTATAAAGATTTAAGTAATTTGGCTCCTGCCATAGAAGAAAAGACATATTTATCTTTAATATAGTTTATGCGCAGTGTCTTGGTGCTAAAGTGTGGGAATGAACATGAAGTGTACTTTGTTAGCTCCTACTGTAGGCTGCTTTATTTCATAACTTCTCTATTGAAAATCACATAAAATCTTTATAGATGAGCCATGTAGTCGAATGAAAGATTTTTATGTTGTGCTCTACAAACTTGTTACAAGTTTAAGCTGTTCCAATGGTCGTATTTGTGCTTCTTAGTGACTCTAAAGTCTGTCAGTGCACCATGACTAAATCCTTATTATTCCTCCTTCCCTTTTTTATCCTCAGACCCCGAGCAGCCCTCTGCAAGGCTTATAGGAGAGCCTTTGGTATTCAACAATGTTGAAGTACAGTCTTGTATAGTAATAATTCTTTTATTTTTCTAGAAGTAATTCAGATTCCTTGTAGGCTTTTAGTGGTTATTGCTGTAGGTCTCTGCAAGTGCTTGTATGAATTAGGTAAGGAAGATTTAGTCCCTTCATTTCAAAGGAGGGTGCTCATCCATGAGGTAATTTTTGAAATGCCTCTTTTAAGTAATGGAAGATAGCATTTTGTTTGTCTTTAGAGTTAAGAACTTTAGAAATAGTCAAATGTCTTGAGTTATTAATACTGAAAAATTGGCTACTATGGGTGGATGCAATCTGTAATTTAAAAATAAATGAATGTGCATAATTACATTAAAATTGTAGGCATACTGTGGGCTGACAAAAAGATAAACAGGACAGAAGCAGCCTTTGTGCTTTATTGTAATTACTCTTACTATGCTTATACAGGGATTCCCACCCTGCTCACATTTCTTGACAGCAATGCTATAGACGATGGATGTATAATGGCTAGTATAACGCAAGCCTTGTAAGAATAGTGATAAAGTGGGCATATTGACAGTTAGAGTCTTACCTGTTTGAAGGCCAGGTTGTGAAGTAGCAGTGCTCTCACTTTATAGGTTTTGCCTATGAAGATCTTGGCATGCAAATTGTCTGGCTAAGTATTTTCAAATCAGCTCATCAATGCAAAGATTCTCCCAGACTTGGAATCACATCTACTGCATATGTCCTTTTTGTACGAGTTTTGCAAATAAATATGTAATTACTTCCCAATCAAAACTAAAATTTCTGTTCTAAATATGAAAAGACATTTAACATTCAGGAGGCTGACATGTATGCAACTGAATATAGAATTTGTAGATCATATTTAAGGTAGGTTATCACAGGCCAGATAAAGCATTTAAAGTGTGAGCTCTTCCCACGTCCACAGACTTAAAGAACAAGGGGACTGTGTCTATCTTGAGCTGCTTTTTGCATATCTCCATCAAGGTTAAATCCTATTAATTTTTATTCTGTAAATACTGACAGAGGGCTTCATTTGTTAGTTTTCAAGTAATAAGAATTTAACTACATGGGGAAAAAAAAGCAACCCTTCTGAGAGATGCATTTTGCATTTCAAGTGTGTGCTGTTGTGGGTATGGCAGTATATTTCCACTGATTTTCCTATAGACAAACCACTGATTCATTGTGATTGTGCTGAAAGACAAATTCAGCTCTATAAATTTTGAACAAGTAGAAGAAAAAAATTACAGGAAATTTGGCCTTGGACAGGGGTAGTATATTAAATTACTCTAATGAATGCATATTAAAACCAATCCAGCTGCTTGAAGTGGAAAGTCCTTGATCCAGTGCCTGTTCTCTGGACTATTTCTTTTCTTCTTTAATGAATAGGCATTTCCATTAACTAAGCAACTCTGTGAAAATGGATTAAAAACCAGAATTTTTTTTTCACAGTTGAGTGCCCTGATTGCTGCTCTTGAATGTCTCCTTCCTGTGGTCATGAGTTTTTAATTCTTTGCTGCATAGTAGCCTGGGTGCAGTGAACTTCTATTCTAAATAGTTTCTTAGCCTATGGTAGTTGTGAGTGGAAGTATTCAGGTTGCAGAGGACTAGGAACAGGTTTTTAATGTTGTGAATTAACCTACACTGCCAACACACCCTTTACCTTCTCTGTTGCTGGAAATGTTTTTGAATTACGGTAGCCATGACTTGCTATTATGTTAGGCATGACTTAACCATACTAGCTTTATCTACTTTTTTCATGAGATTTAAATATTGTAAACCTGTCTGAATGGGCTTAAGTAGGAACAACATGACTGCTCACCTGGAACAGCTCCATCCTGAATAGAACTGAAGTACAGGTCTTCGGGAATTGGGAAACTAAATAGTCAAAATGGCAGAAACTTGTGAGCGAAACCTTTTCCAGAGGTGAGTCATTGCAGACAATTTTCTTGAAAAGTTGTTTTGGACTGACATATGGTGAATCAGGGCCCTGATGTGCAAAATGCCCTAAATGTTTTGGTGTTTTTTTTTTTTTTTTTTTTTTTTAGATACAACCCTTGGAGAAAAATGGGCACAAAGTGTAGAGTTAGGTAAAGGTCATGCTAAACCCATTTGAGATGAGAAGAAGGTCTTCCAGAAAAGTTTGTGAGTTTTCATATATTTGGGATGTCTGAGAACTGTGACTCTTGTGACGTAGATTTTCAGAAGTGTTTCTCATTCAACTTCTTCCATTGCGTACAGCTGTGAAGTAGCCAGAAGTTCCTATTGCTTTCGAGGAACTGAAGGCATTTTTTTCTCAGTGAGAACTACCTTTTAAAACATGTAATAATTAAGTATCTGAATAAGATACTGAAGCCTCTTGAAAAACTATTCACTGCCATGGATGCAGAGCCCTTTTGAAAATCTGGTCCCATTTTCTATTATAGATTTTTTTTTTTTTTTTTAATGGAAGTTTAAATTGCTTTTTAATACTTGGAACAGAGATCCTTTCTGCTCAACTGAGTAAAATTGATGCTCAAACTTATTTGTTCTCTGTATAGGCCTTTAAAAAGGTATTTTGTAAAAAAATTTAAACATACTTTATTGCATCCATTTAGCGAAAGTAGTGAAATATTGTTAATTCCTTATGGTCCGTAAGGGTATATAGGTGTTGTCATTTGCATAACAGTTATTACCCAATAGTCCAGAAGTCGTTAAGGTCCGTTGTGTAATACATATTTGTTTCTTTTATAAAGTGTATTTTTGAGTTAATAGACCTTGCAGCTCCAAAGGAGTTGTAGGGCATTGTGGAAATTTTTTTTTCCTCTTTCAAGGACTGCTGACCCAATAGGCTCTGTTGGCTCCCTCAGGGGTGTGAGAGTAACATGTTAATCCATGTTTCACAAGGTATGCGCTGAAGGAGTCATAAAATTTAAGTAAAAAAAAATTAGTTTGAAGGTCCAGTAGACTGAGTTTCTAAATTAAATAATTTAGGAGTGTAACTGTTTTTTTGATTCCTTATCATTAAATGATTTGCTTTTTTAGATTGTTTCACTAATCATGTAAGTCCAGAAATGACCAAAGAAGCCTTTTAATCAGTCTGAAATCTTCCTAAAATTTATGTGAATGCTCAATCCATTATACTGCCCTGTTGTTCTTTTTCACTAATATTTTGTGATGTGGGATGCTTTTAGGAATTCCATCCTTAATAGAATTAGAGAAGTAATGTTCATATCTTGTAGCATCTGCCACCTTAGGTTGCTCAGGATAAAAGGCTTAACAACCTAAGTAAGTAAATAGAAAAATTACTTGCAAAATTACTTTCTTTTTCCAGTTTTGCAAGAAGCCTTTTCAAAGGTGTAGGAACGTTTACTGATTTAAGCATAGCTGAGACCTTTCTTATCAAGTTTCAGTCAAAAATATATTATTATAGCTGATGTATAAGTCTCCGAAAAATAGATTTGTAATGGAAATGCCAGGAGACCCTTAACTATAATCGTTCTTGTTAGTGTAAATGCCTAGAAATGAATACAGTTTTCATTGATCTACTATTATGTGACACAAGTGACCACTTACAGAGAAATCCATAATAATTCTAGTTAACTGGCTGCATTCAAAAATGCAGTTAAAAGTACCCACCTCTGTGCATAGGCTTTGCAGAACGCTTTTGTGAGCTCAAGTGCCACCTGAGACTTGTTTTTGAAGTCCTAAAATGTGTAAATCTGATGCTGATTTTTCCACTGAGGCTATTTCTGCCCTGTTTTCACAGAAGATTTGTGGGTGCTTAAATGACTTGAAATGCAATACAAGATGGCTCCTATAACGTCTCAGACATTGAGTGTGAATGAGGACAGTCTCTACAATTGTTGCTGTGGGATAGGTGCTCTTTTGAAGTGAGTGGATGTACTTGGTAGTTTTTATTCGCCAGAAAGACGTAAGACCTTGCTGGCAGCTTTAATTTAAGGATATTTAAAAGCTGACGAGCCCAATCATGGGAAGAGAGTGCTTTTTTTATTCTTAGTCTTGAGTCTGTACCATAACCAAATGCATTGGTGAGGCAGCATTAGGAGGCTCGTGTGGTTCCTACCAGGGCCAAACTTTGCCTGTTGATAAACGGAAGACATAAGTTTACATCAAAATCTTTCTGGCATCCTTTTTTACTTTGAGTTAAATGAATAAAAATGAGCCTTTTTGTTCTGTATCGTAAAAACATCTTGGGTAAGGTAGATGGTAATGCAGTCTTAACTGGAGAATCAAATTTTGATTAACTTTTTAATTGAATTGACTTTTTGAGAACACAATGGTGTATGAACTTTTGATATGGCATTTGACATTTTAGAGATAGACATCTATGCCACAAAAATGCTGACTAGATAACAGTTTTGTTAAAGCATGAAGGCAGCAATTATTTAGTAAAGATTCAGAATGAGATATTTCAATCAAACTTGCTGCTCTTGTATACAGAAAGGTTTTGGTTTAATCAGTTTTATGGGGAAACAATTGTTTTTGTAAGGAAGTATTTCATATTTTATGTAACTTAAATTATCTCAAGTTAAACTTTTTGAAAACAAAGAATGTGCATATGTGTTTTCTCATTAAGTAATTCACAATAAAGAACATTTTCAAATGGAGCATGTAGTACTGGTGGCAGGTAAAATTACTCATTTTCCTTTTGTAATTTTAAATAGTTTGCATTTATGCCTTTCAGTGTCCATTAGCAAATTATACTGGAAAAAGCTTTTTTTTTTTTTTTTTTTTTTTTTTTTTTAACTGGATATCATATCATTATAGCTAAATAATATGTTGACTGCAATATACACAATCTTTTTATCTTTGTAGGTGTTAGGAACCAAAATATTATTTAGCTGGAGAGATTAATATTTCCACTTTTCTCAGGTTCTGTCTAATAAGATATCACAGCTCTTGGGGTTTGGGGTTTTTTTTTGCCTTTTCTGTCCATACTATGCTGTGTCTTTCTTGACGAATGACATACAAGCACTGTTCTTACATTACCATCTTCTAAGTGAATCCCTGTATGCTTGTGGCTGTTTGTAACTCAGTAGTAAAATTGCCGTTTGGCTTTTGAAAATTGTTTCTCAGAGTTCTGTGCTTGAGGAGCATTTGCTGTCAAAAGAAACATGTCACTGTGGTGTTTGGCTGATGTGGAGCCTGTGTCTACCTCTGCCACTTTGAAATTTACTGTTCAGAACTGCAGGATGTAATATGAGAAGTAATGTGTTGAAACCACAGCATCAAGATTCAGGTCAAATATTAGTCAAAACTTTTAGTAGTACAAACACTGGAGGGCTGAAATTGATGATTCATGTTACTCATAAAGAACCACTATGATTTTGTTGGAAAGGTTATAGGCCTAGTTGATCCTACCTTGGGAGAAAAGGAAGGAGTGAGAAATGCACAGCAGTTCTACATCATAAATACATTACTTCATTACAGTTAGCATTCTAAACAAAGATTTTTGTTGGTTTATTTTGCATGATATCTTAAATGGGAAGGAACTGTGTTTGGGTAGCCTTATTATGAAATAAAGGGGTGAGGAATATCTGCATTTCATTAGTTAATGGGGAACTGAATAGTAAATAGATTTTTATAGATTAATACTATTAATGCACTGTTAATACATGAATTAATGGTGTTTCGTAGCTCAGATGAGAAATGACAGACTGCTTACTCAAGCTTGAAATCAGACTGTTTTCCACAAATTGAAAAACAATTCTGTATATCTGATGGGCAAATCAGGAAAACAGTGTTGTAACATATCAACAGAATAGCTAAATTGAATTATTTTTGACTCAGATTTTTACCTTAAATTTTGATTTTTTTTTTTTGTTTGTTTGTTTGAAATCTTTCTGCCTCAAAAATGTATCTCTTTACCTTTCCTTACCTTTTTTTATTATCTTTAAGATAAGGAAAACTACACTTGAGCTTCAGTAATGATAGCCATTTAAAAAACAAACAAACAAACAAAAAAACCCCCACCCAGACATCCTTCTCTGCATAAGAGAAGAATGTATAGCAAGATCACATTTCTTTAATCACTGATTTTTATTTCCTTAGGCCTAGTTAGAAAGGAGGTGACAAGGAGGAAAGCTTGGTTTGAGAAGGTAGACAGGCAAAATCTTGAACAAGGGGACCTGAGAGGAATAAGTACATATGGAAGTAGGTCTGGTCCTATAGTATAGCAGCATGGAGTTTTATGCTAGTTTATGAAAACAAACTTTGTTTTACGTTTCTGATAGTTGTGTTAGTCAGGTATGTGAGCTGTACGAAAGCAGTAAGAGCAAAAGTAATTCCAGCAATTAAGTGGCAGTACTTACGGGTATTAAATTGTTTGATTTAGTTACGGTGGTACATATAGTCATATGGTAATGTATCATAAGAAATTATTTTGCATTGCTTAAACATTTTTTGCATTCATGAACCTAGAAGGACTTAATTTTTAAGTTTTTATATGCTGCATTATCAAAGTAATGGTCTTTAGCTGTGTTTCTCTGTGATTGTATTAGATGGCCAGATATGGCCTAGGAGTCAGTTTTTTGACAATAGAGAGCCTATACTGTGGCCTGAAATCAGAGAGAGTAATTTCATTCCTAAAAGTGATTCTTCTCTTTTCTTTCAGATTATAGTTTAACTGATTTTTTTTTTTTTTTTTTTTTTTTTTTTTTTTTAAACTATTGAGGGATGAATGTTGTTTCAGTCTAGTACCTTTACCAGACACTGTGGTCAGTACATTAGGGATGACCACATAAATTTAGCAATTTGCATGTGTTATTAATGTGTAAACTATACCTTACAATTTCAGCCTTACTTTCAGTATGTATTTGAGACCTCTAGCACATCTATTTCCAGCCTATGTCTGTGCCACAGTTAAGTGATTCTGGTGCTTATTGGGCAGATATCACGAATGTGGTGGTTGCATTGTTAAATTGTTAAAATGATTTTACCAATCATCATCTACAAGAATGCTCTTTTCCGAGAAACTTGTTGAAATACCTGTGCTGTGCTTACTTGGAAGCATCACTTCATGGCTCCTTAATTTTACGAAATAATAAAGTGGCTGTACACTTGAGTGGTCATAGTTGGAGTGTCCCATGGATTGGATTCACTGAGATCAGAAATGTAAGAGTGGCTTTCGTTTTGTTGGAGTTGATATTTATATTGCATATATTTTTCTGGGGGAAAGAGGCTTCCTGCCTTGAAATGTATGCTTTTCATGTTGAGTATTTGTGGCTGGAGTTTCTGGGATGGATCGTTATTCCTTTTGCAGACGTGCTGACAGGAAGTTTTTGCTGGTTTGTTGTTGGTTGTGGTGATTTGGTGTGGTTTTGGGTGTTTGTGGTTTTTGGTGGTTTTGGTGTGTGTGTGTGGTTGGTTGGTTTTTTAATGCTAGTGTTGGTGTAAGCAGTTGTCTAAGGTAGATTCCATGGCTAGCATTGAGTGTGTTGAGACTAATAGTTGGGGTGGGGGGAGATGTGTGTGTAAATTTTTTTTTTTTTTTTTTTTAATTGGTTTAAGGAGATGGGCAGTCTGTAAATTGAGACTATTTGTGGAATTGGCAATTTGGTTTCCATCAATGACACTGGGTCTTGTCAGTTACTGAGGTCAGAAGGGCTTCTTTGCTGCTCTTGCAGTTAATTACAGTCTGTAAGTGGTGGCTCGCATAGTGGTATTTTAAAGGCAGTCTTGTTCCTGGAATCTTCTTATCTCATCTAGTTATGGTTCAGGAGAATGTTCATTTGGACCGTCTTCTGAGTTGCTACTGATCTTCAGGTTTTAGTGCAATATATATGTATTTTATTAGGGCTGCCCATTTCTAGATTTTTGAGTTACTCATGTATTCTTCAGTAATAAATTGAGAATATATTCTTTATGGACTCTTTAAATATATTTATGAAACTTTTATTTCAGAACAGGAAGTTAGAACATAATGTATGTGAGAACTCATGGTGAAATCTGAGTGGAAATGAATAGAGTTACTCAGCATCAAGACAAATTTTTGATAGATACTGGAATTTGATACCTCATTTGCAAATACATACATGCAGTGTTCTGAAGAGCTTGAATATTATATAAACAATGACTATTTATATTTGAGATCCTCCATTTTTATATTTTTAGATACTAAACCTTAGCATACAGGAACATACAGTAAGTGATAGAGTGTGTCCGAAGTAACCATGGAAGATGCTTCAACCTACATGCTATGGCTTTGGAAGGCCATGTTCTAAGTTTATTTAGGATCACTTGTATTTGGTAAGCACAACACAGCATCAGTTCTACCAACAGAATAGAATCTTAGGTGAAGTCATAACCAAGTCTTTACAAGATGCACTCTGGTAAAATCTGAGATTGTAGAGAGAATGAGGTATAATCATTGTGAATTAACAGCAGGCAACTTATCAGACTTGTGAAAGAAAGTAAATTATATGAACCAGTTTAACCCACAAATAAACATAAATTGTAATCACAAACCTTGAAAGTTTTTGTTAGTGTCAGTTGATTCAGATATGTGTATGATACCTTTAAAATGCAAGGCTAACCTAGTTTTTAAATGTTTTGTCCTGCTTGGGAGTGAAGTAAATTACTCAAATTGGCTTGCAAAGAGAGATGGTTGGTCTATCTTTGTTAAGTTTTTGAAGAAACACAATACTATAGGAAAAAAAAAGCATTCAAACACAGGGAAAAAATGTTCTGTAAAAGGTGTTTGACTTGCATGAAGTCATTGACAAAGCAGCATGGAAAAAGATCCCAATGCATGTGAAAGACTGGCAGAAGGTTTAAACTACTATTAAGAGTATTGTGGAAGGTCAAGGATCTTCTTTAAGGCTCACTGAAGTCTTTCAATGAGCCATTTATAAATGTTTTATTAAAGATATAACAGAAATTAGAATTTTGTGGCAAATTTTTTCACTCAATACATCACAGAAACATAATAGAAACGGGAAGTGCACAAAAAATTCTGAGGCACCAGATTTGTGTGGTTTCTATCAAGCAGCCTCTTCTGTCCCATGGTGGTGAACTCCTTTGTTTCTTTCTACTTCTCCTGTTGGGTATTTCCAAGATACTGCTTATACAGAAAGAAGCATGGAGGCGAATTCTGACTGTTGTCTGTGAAGGCATTCTGCCTTCCTGCTGTGCAAGAAGCAGGGTTTAGGGGCTAAATCGGCATGTTCAAGGAAGCTCTGTTGGAGAATTAGCTTGAGAAGGACTGATTTCTTATTAGAAAGTCACTTAACAGGGAGTACTTATTTTTGCTATTACTCACTGGGCCTGTGGGTTGGAATTGCTGAGAGTGTTTTTGAATGCAGCTTTCCATCTACTGATTTTTAAAACCAGTGTCTTCTGGGGGAAGGCTGTAAGCCTAGTACCAGGGCAGATCTTCACATAAGGGTTATCGTTTGTGCCAAAAGCTGAACCTACTTTGCAGAAGCTGGTAATAATCAGGACCTTTTCTGTACTTGTTCTCCAAATAAAGTCCATGGTTATTAGATCCGTGGGTCTTTTACTGCTAACTTTGTTAAGACAAGCTTTCCTGTTGAGGAGGATTCTCCCTCAGGAATCCTAAGGTGGGTGAGGAAGAGCAAATTGCACTGTTCTGTGCATAAGGTCTGTGAGAAGGGTAACAAATGGAAGAACAATGTCTATTTATACAAAGGAAAAGACAGAAAAGGTATTAAGAACTAAGCAGGCACATCTCTGAGTGCAGGGAGGCAGAAGAGAAGAACATGTTGGCTTTGAAATTTTCAGCCCTGGGGTGCAGACTGCCACACTAGGAAATTGCTCTCACAATGAGGTGAGAGTGAAAGGAAGCAATTGTCCAGTTTCAGATTTTCTGTTCCTTTTAGAACTTACTCCAAATAACTGTATGGTCATTAAGATAAGTAACAAACCACAATGGTTTAACCTTTTGTAATGGAAGGTGAAGTTAAATGAAGGTTCCTGTCACTTGTCCTGGGATCCAGGGCTAAGTCTGAAAATGAACAACATGGTGCTATTGGGTACTATGGAGAAATAGGGTCTCTTCAATCCCATGGTCATCTCTCCTTGATCACTCAATTCTGGACCGGCTGATACATAAAAGACAAAGTTTTAGAGGCCATGAAAGAGAGCCACAGTAAAAGAAGCAAGAAATTAATAGAGGATGAATACAATAAGTAGTTTTTAATTTCATTTGTTCTGAATGTTGATATATTGATGCATCTTCCAAACACAAAATAGAGAAGAGATAAAGTAGTGTGTATATATAGCTGTATATATTTGTAGGCTGGAGGAACTCATGTCATTTGGAAGATCTAGAAGAGAATGCCAGTGTATATGGCTGTGTGACTAGCTGCTTTTGTAAAGACAGATATATAATATGTCACCTTTTAGTAGGAGTAACCATCTGTTACTGCTGTTGTTTGGGCTACATAAGTAGAATACATACTTGGATTTTCCCTCACCTTCCTTTAAGTAAGAGATAAGTGAAAGCTTAAACGAGAAAGATAGGTAGGTTATTGACGGGGTTTTGTAAATAAGCATTTCTGTGTTTTAACACAGTCCTAGTTGATACAGGTTTTGTAGATCTTTAAAGAGAAAAACATACAGTTGCATTTTAAATATACCACTTCTCACTCACAACTTTCATCTTATGTTAAAGCACACTTAACAGAATCATCAGTCTGCTCTTGAATTGTCAGTAATATCAAATCTATGAAACATAGTTGGTTTTGAATTTGAAACATTCATTTTAATTTGTACATGCTACTCTTCCAGCGTGCTCGTTTTTTGTGAAGACACATGACATTTGCTTGAGAATTCTGTTCTTTAAGAAATATTTTTTTTTTTTCCTTGTGCAATAGTCCAGTTGTAAGCTTCCGCCCCTCGACTGTTTTCAGATGCTACTGTATCCTTTTACTGTAGGATGATTAACCATAATGTAATTTGTTCCTTCCCCCCTCCCCAGTCTCTAATTTAGGTTGGGTCCGCATTATTGCAGGCAGCATGTCTGGGAGCCCATTCTGCATTTTGAAAACAGCTCTTTTTTCTTACTGAGTATAGAACGACTCTAGGGAGGGGTAGTCTCCTGGGATAAAGTCAGCCCTTGTGACTTTTATGCCCTTCATGAATTTTCTTGTCATATTTTTTACTTGCAGTTTGACCACAACAATGTTGGATAATGCAGGCACACAAAAAAATGCATGTATGAAAGCTGAAATGTATTCATGGACTTTGTATTGAACATCAGCTGAAGTGCAAATCTCTCCTCATCGTAGCTGATCTGTTTTCCCACTGTTTCATCTTGTTCTTACTGGTTTTTGTTCATTGATTTCTGTCAGTTTGGCCTGACTCTGCAGTGCTTGTTTCTCTCTCTTCCCCTTGTATGGGTGTGTATCAGTTCCCATCCATCCAGTTCCCTGGGTCTGTTATGTTTCTTCTGGCCAATACAGTAAAATGGTTGAGCATCAATTGTTCTGCGAGTGTAAGCATGTTTACAAACACAAAAATGTGACGCTGAATTTGTAGTGTGTAAATGTCTGACTGTTGGCCTTAATCTAGCTGGGTGCTGCAGTTATATCATGGCACTGACTGCAGCAATAATGGCAACCTGAGTGCTTACCTAGATAGAAAAAGAAATTCTGTACATTCTGTCCTCACATTTTCATTTACTGAGGACACATATACTTTAAGACATAAGCATGTGCTAGAAGTTAAGCTTGTAAGTGTTTTGCTGAACAGCGTCCTTTCAATCATCCTGGCTTCAGTCTGCAAAATTGAGTATAGCTAGGAGATGGGGGAGTTTTCCGTTGTAACTAATGGTAGTGTCATAAACAGGATTATGTCTTCACTTTTAAGTGACAGATTAGACGACCGTCAAGAGAGAAAATCTGTTTTCCAGCAAATATTCTCAGTGATAAAGAACCTTAGGAGAGAAAGATAAAAAGTGATATATAGGCAGAATTGTTTCTATGCAGAATATTTTTTCCAAATTTCCCTTGAGGCATCAGCTGTTCTCTGAACATCGAAGAAGTTCGTTGTGCTTCTGATCAGCTTCCCACACGTTCTCACCCACACCACTTTGCTGTGTCATCTTAATGTCATTTTTAAATACTAACAAAAGAAGCATTTTGTTTATAATGCAGAAATAAAGATCTTGAGAGGGGAAAGAATGTCTTTTGTATGTTGTTTTAGCAGATCAGAGCTGACTCATGAGTAGCAAATATGAAATAAAGTAATTAATGTATTTAAAATTCACAATTCCTGAGTTAAGGATTTGTTTAAGAAGTACTTTGATTATAGTAATCAGATTTCATAGACTTTTTTCATATATGATTGGTATTATTTTTAGAAAGTTTACCTTGCTGCGAAGTATAACATTTAGACTATATAACAGTATAGCAATTTGTAAAACTAGATACAACTGGGGCTTTACATAACTGAGTGTGCTAAATTGAACAGTGGCCAGGTACACTGGAGGCCAAGTGGGAAGGTGGAAAAGCAACTTTTCTCTGGGGAAAAAAACAACCTATGATCTCATTTACTTGATGTGGGAAGTTTTAGTCAACCCTTGTCACTTGCTGCCTTTGTGGTAGCCTGATATAGGAAGTTCCTACAAAAAAAGAGAAATATGTTGCTGCCACCATTGCAGGCAAGCGCTCATGCAAGTTAACATTTGCACCAAAATGAAAAACTTTCAAGATTACTGAACTTAGACCGTGTAGTCTCTTGGAACTGCAAGGTGAAAAAATTACTCCTTGAGAGCTCAGTGAAGCTTGAACCAGTTTTTTCTCAGGAGAAAGGTGTTGATTTGGGGCTGAGAGCTTGATCTTGGTGGCACAACATAACAAATGTCTTAAAAGAAAAAATATTCCAGTTGTATGTGGAAATCACTGGCAGTATATGAATAGCAATGGGAGAAAAATTATTTGTATTAACTATATCACATATTAGCAGTAGAACAAGTGCTCCTTTGCATCTCTCCTGTATATTTCTAGACAAAAATCAGTCTAGTTTTAAATTTGCTATTTGTTATTATTCTGGACAAACAAAATGCTTATCTCCATTTTTTGTTGGCTATTGGGAAACTTGGGATTTTTATTGAACTAGGATGGTCTTGAGATATTTGAAGTTAAATTCTCCATGACTATGTAGAAAAAAATAATGCTTAAATATGAATTAAGATTTAATTCAATTTATGTAGAAGTTGACTTCAGCTTTTAAATTTTGCTTCACAGTATCATGAGTTTCTTCACACACGGGATAATAAGAGCTTCCAAATTGTGGGGTATGTAGTGCTGTAGTTGCTGTTTATTTTGCAGTAGCAGCTACAGGCCCTTGCAATGACTCTGTTGTAACAAGGACAAAGATCTGGTGCTTGAAGGAGATGAACTGCAATTTTTCTCTCAAAGTGGTAACCAACAGGCTAGCTTCCCTGCTACCTGAAAGATTCCCCAAAAGATTCATTTTAAAATGTGTATAAAAGCTTCTACAAAACCCAAAAGAAACATTGCATGGCTGTCACTAAATGTAGCGTTTTATGGCAAACTTTACTTCTGAAGCTCACTGGTGAGGAAAGTGTTTCCAGAATCAGTAATAGTGTAGTGCAAACTTTTAGCAACATGACTATGTTAATCATCTGATAGTAGTAAGCTTATTTGAGAGCAGACTTTTCTTTGATGGCAGAACTCCACTGTCCATTGTGCCTGGGCTCCCAAGATGCTACTTACATATCTTTTAAGTGATGTGGAACAATGGTGCTGTTCACTGTATCACCTCTGTACATCTCTGACACAGTATTTTACACAAGTGGCTACATTATAAATGAGACTTCAATTTCATGGTTGTATACCATTATTACTGACTTTAGAAAATTATCCCTTCCTTCAGTACCTAAGTTACAAGAATTAACAATAATAAATATTTTTTCTTCTAAAAATATTGATTGCTAAGTCATAGTTGGAATTTACATAGATCTTTATACAAGAAGGTAAGAACAGTTGCCATATTGCTTGTCTCAAACAAAGTTGTCACCAGCAGAAAAGAATTGCTATGTTGGGCTGTTTTCTGTCATGTTTTCTAAATATAACTTAACAGCAGTCTGGTTGCTGAGGCCATCTGCATTAATATGTCTAGAGAAAATAAAATACCATATTAGTCATTTATTTTATAAGTGAGCATAACTTGGCAAAAAGGAAAATAATTCTTTGCAAGGAAATACCCTTTTAAGCAAAGACAGAGTTCTTAATGTGCTACAGCATAGAGGTTTTATGAGACTAGCGATTGTGCTTGTCTCCTGTTTATAGGCACCCGACTGTGGAGGCACTTTCAAAATGTTTTTTTAAGATGTGGGTTTGAGAGAGTAGTAATTATTCACCTTTCTCTGAGATTTTTCACTTCCTCTGTTTTCAGCCTAAAGCATTGTCTAATAGGAAAAGGGTAATGATTTCTCTAAAGGTGAACCAGAGTAGCAGAAGGGAAGGAGGTTTAAAGTGAACAAGGTGGAACTCAGGGAAGCCAATTATTCCAGCCTATGAGCAGCATCAGTTTTCTGTAATTACTGTCTTTAAGAAAATAGTCTTTTAAAGTGACACAGGCAAAATAAAATAACCAGCATTTCATCTGCTCTGTAACGTTGCTAATGTTTTTCTTTATACTCGTATTTTTTCTGTCCTTTCTTTGGTTTGTTTCCTTTGTATGTTTGCTTGTAGTGATAAATCATAATCAAACATTTCTCATTGTTCACACCTGCAAAGATACTTACAGAAGGGCAACCATTTAAAAGTGGCATTCCTTGAGTTACCATGGCTTTTTTTATAGGTATACTATTCAGTATTCCTCTCTTCTACTGGAAAAGGCTATGCTGTCATCACATTGCAAACCAAAACTGTGGGCTGCAGTTCTCCCAGGTATCCATCTGCCTGACAGTGACACACTAAATCTTCAGTATGATCTCTTGCCCAGTCCTCCATGCATTGCTGCTGTTATTCTGCATTCCTCGTGTGGTGGTATTTGTTTGATTTTGGGGTCCATCTTACCTATACTCTTTCTTTTCTGAATTAAGGTGTGGCAATAGCAGCAGGTGACTTCATGTGATTTATGGTTAAGCATTGGGAGGAAGCTTTGTTGTTGGTACTTTTTTTGTTTTCTTGTGTGTGGTGTTTGGTTTTTGTGGGGTTTTTTTTTTTAGTTTGTTTTGGGGTTTTTTGTTTGGTTTTATTTAAACCCAAGTATTTTTCTGGAGGTAATTGCAGTATTTATAATCATGGGAAACATTTCCTTATGAACCTGTATGTTCTTTATAGTAAATAATGCTACAGTAGAGGCGGTTTGAGTTACAAAAGTTCAAGACTGTTAATGCCTTCCTCCTTAGGCATCTGTTGGCACTTAGCAGCTTTCTCTGGAGGCTGTGCAGTCTGCCTGCATATGCCCTTTTTTTGATTAAAACTTAAGATTTTCATTCAGACATCAAACTGACAGCTATAACAGTCTTCAGACAGTATATAAGACCTTTAGCTCTATATGGGTTTATCCATAAACTTTGATGTGTTGATTATTTTAAAAGATTTGAAATAACTTCTGCAGTGACTGCCTCTAAAGAATCGTCACTTACTAGTGACATCCAGACAGTGGTAACTGAGCTAGAACTTCTGTATATTTATTTGGAAGTAGCCCCTCTAAAATATCATTGAGTGCCAACTCCATGCTTGGAGCAACTAAATACTGCCTTTTCAATTTATGACACTTCTAATGCATGCATTTCTATATATTCTATGTAGGTAAAGTTTGATAGTGGTTTTATCAAATACACACCATTTATGTTATCAGTATTTCTCTTGCATCCTTATAAACTTTCCTTTAGAAGGATGTCAGTGTGTGGCCTAGAGAAGAAGGAAACATGGCTAGAATACAGTGTGCAATCCTCTGGGTTGACAAAATAATCTGCGCATCATGTATGGGAGCATCTCAGCACTGTTGTGGCATTCCTCTCAGTTCTGTAACAAAAAAAAAAAAAAAAAAAAAATCCTTTGAATATAGTAGCTGAGCCCCAGTTTCCTTTAGCCATATTCCTGCTGTCAATCCTGCGTAGTTTGAATTGCAAGTTAAACGAGTGGTCTAGTTAACTTTAAATGTCTAATTATGAATTTCTGTCCTGGCTCTAGGCTGTCTGTAGCAGAGAGAGAATCAGTAACATACTATTTGTTTTTTTTTAACTAAAAAGTAGTGACAGTAGCACTTAGGTTAGAGGCTACTGTGAGTGTTCTCTGGTCAGTGTTCACAGAAGAAAGGATGATGTACTAAGTACTAATAATACATAATTATTTGTTAACAGTTTCTCCAGGTACCCATTTTTCTTAACAGCTTGCTTTAACTTTTTTTCCTTAACACTTCCCAAACCTTTATTACTGAAGAAAAACAGTGAAACAAAAATGTAGGATAAGAGCATTAAGAAAGAACATGACAAACACTTCTGTATTCCTGTCACTATCCAGTGCTTTGAGAATTTTAACGGAGTAGCCATTCATACTGCCTGTAAGAAAGCAAATCCAGCAGCAAAGAATGTGACAACATCTGGAGTGCAAGCCAAGTATCTAGGTCAACAAATGGCCGTTAAGTTGTTGCTTAAAAATGGTACAAGTTCAGGATAGGGGTTGAGCCTTACTTCTGTGGGATTATCTTAAAGTCGTACTTTTTTGTTGTTGTTCAGTGATTTAATTTATCTTTCCAGTTGCTGGGAGAACATAGTTTTCAGCTTCAGTAGCTTTCCACATGCCATTATCCTATGGCTAAGGTAATTTTGTTGATCTTGTTATTAATGTGCATCAGAAAGCGTGATCGCCAACAAACTTTGTCACATGGGAGTAACATGTCTTGTGAGACACTTGCAATAAAGGCTAAGGTGCCTTTGATGCCCGAATGCTATTTCTCCAGAGAAGAGAGGTTTTATTTAAATTTTCATAAAGCTCTGAATACGATATGTTTAAATCCTTTATACTTGTAATTTACAGTCGTCTTCAGTGCAGTCTGGGGTTATTCTCATGCTAGTAGAGGGCAAGTCAGCGTGGATTAGAAGACGTGTGTGTCTGTGATGGAGTACTTTATTCTATGTGTAAGTGTACTAGGTTGTATGAAAAGAGAAACCGTGAAGTGAATGAGGGAATTCAGTCGAGTAATAATGGACATGTAAAAGTAATTTGACAAACATGGCAGTCTTTTTATACCAATATTCTACAGCTGTACAGTTTAGACAAATGCCAAGTTATTTTTAGGAGGCTGTCTAAGAGTTAATGTACTTTTAAAAATTGAAGTGAATATGGGTAAAATGAATGTAGTTGCCTGCAGTAGAATCTTATCTGCTTTTCTTTAAGTATATTGAAAAGTGCATTGCTATTATCTTAGTCTTATCCCCCAAATAGAAAATATAGCTGTGCTTTTAAAGTAATTCCAGTTTGGGGTTTAGGGCACTTTAATCATATATATACACACTATAAGTAGGCCTTTAGAGTCATTACATTCTGATGGGGAACGAATATGTACAGGAACATAACTACAAAAATTGGAACTACAAAATGTTACTTAGAACTGTGCACTATAGCTGTCCTCACTTTGAGAAGTACCTTACTTTATGTAAAATCCTATTTATGTGAGTAGGCTTTTTTTCAGAAGTAAATGATATTAAATTCTGATTTCAAGGTATAGCATGTATGCCCTATTCCTGTCTTACACATTAATAATCCGTAGCATTTTCACTGGGCTAAGGAATGAATTTCTTTGAATATTTTCTAGCCAACTTGATTGTCTTCATTAACTGGGATGTAAAAAAGATTGCATGGCTGTGCATGAGCACAGGTTTTAATACAGGAAGTAAGTCAGCAGTGGAGCTGTACTCCACCTAACAAGAAAAGATAGCTCATTGTTTAAGCATTCATGAATTATTAGAAAGAAGCCTTCTGAAAAACTTTTTATTATTTTTTCTCACAGTAAATCTGGAAAAAAACAAGAAGAGCTAAAATGAATAGAACAAGCTAAAATTAGTAGTCAGCTAATGGCATGCTTGTTGTTTAGGACAATGTGCAGCTGACAAGTGATGTGGTGACAGACAGCAGATAATTTCCATTAATAGTCCACACAAGGTTGAAAATAAAGGAAATATTATCTGGCTTCTGTATTGTGGAAACCTCAGTATAACATATATAACATAATCTTCAGAAAAGTTCTTGCACTCCAAACCTCTTCTGGCTCTTTAGAGTTGTCAGGTAATTCCAAATTTGTACTGATGATGCTGTCATTCTCACTGGGAACTGACTTGTTTTTGTCAATCTGTGCTTTAAGCCCTGTGTTTTTTCAGGGACCAAGAGCTGTGTGGCATCCTTATGGTATGTGCAGGAGATGAAGGGAATTGGGCTTCCCAGGAATTACTTCTCACCTCTCAGGACTGAACTGCAGATTGAGAGTAAAGAAGAAAGACAGAAGCATGTAGTATGTTAAAATGCTTCACCTGAAAAGCTCAATTTTGGGGCACACAATTCAAACCAGTGTTTGCAATGCAATTAAAAATCACTGTCACTTAAAAGGACCTTAATTATATCGAAAAAGGAAGGTTCAAGAAAGCTTCAGTATCTTAATAACTGCCTTTTGGATTTAAGGCTTTTTAAAAAAAAATTTAAAAATCTGTATAATTGAAGTGGCTCATATAAGAACAGCAGACTCTTAGTAATGGACAGTTCCTCTAGACCACAGCTGCATGCCATAATCCACTTCTCAGCATCAGTGTTGACTGATGAGACCATTTTATAAATAGTCTTCAGGGTAGAAAATCTCGTATTTATTTCCACACTTCATTTTTATAATATCTTAATGGAAATATATTCCAAGAAATAAGAATGAAAACAGATGAGTCTAAAACCTACAGAATACTCATTTTAGAGCAGCAGCCATTATCTTTTATGTCAATTGTCAGTGTTACTTAGCTGATGTTTAGTAGTCAGAAAAGTGCTTTTTTTCTTAATTCTGCTTTTACTTCTATGACTGTCAGTAAGTCAAGTGAACCAAGAGCTGAAGAAGTGAATGAAGTTGAACAAAATAAACTAAAATTAGTAACATCGTTTCCATGCTGTGAGCAATGTATAACTGATTCATGATGTGATGAGAATAAGGAGACAGGTCTCAGTTTTCAGTCTGCAATCTATTTGCTCTATGTATTAATAATTGGTCTTGCTGACCACATCAACTGTGTTACCTTTCTGTCCTCCTGTTTTATTTTATCTGGACATTTGGGGGATGAGGATTTTTTCCAAAGTGTTGAATGTGGAGCTCTTCCCAGTTTGGCAAATTCCACCTTTTCCTCTCTGGCTGTACGTTTTGTTTATAAATTACGAGGTATATAGGAGGAATGAAGTCTTTTTTGGTAGAGTATGAAGAATGTGTGTGATTTGGTTGTACTCTAGAGCAAGGTTCTGGTTTTCCGTTTGGTTTTGCTACCCCTTAGCCAACCTTTCTGAAAAGCAAAGAGTTGGCTTTTTGCTTTAAGCTTCTGACTTAGGCTTCTTCTGCAGCTCACCCCCCCTTTGCTACCCACCCTTCTATATGGGCCTGTTAGCTGATGACTGCCACCTCCTATTTGCAGGTGCTTCTGTTTGCTTTCCTGCATCTTCCCTGTTTCTTACTCATGGCTCCTCACACCTTTGCATAGACAGATTTTCTGATGGGAAATTTTTTCTGAGTTGTGATTTCATGAGCATGTGTGTTTTCAAATTGCAAGGTTTTGCTCAGAAGCAGATGAGTAGGTGTCTGTGTGTCAGAACCACACAGAGCTTGAGGGCTGGGGTTATTCTCTTGTCTACTTGCCATGTTCTGAACCTTGTTGCATAAACTGCATGTTGAGACAGAAGACAAAATGTTTTAAAATGTAAAATATCTCTGCTTTCTGCTGAGGGAAATGGTAATTTCCGGAGCATTCTGTTGTGCACATAATTGCACGTGTTCCTGTATGTGAGTTTACATCTTAATTCAGGTGGACTACGTTAAGTAGAAAGTCATCTGGCCAATTCTGAAAAGTGCAAAATGGCACAGAGGAAGTCAGTTTAAAGAAGTAATTTGAATCAGGAAGTGGGACCTATTTTACAAGATACAAATAAGTACTTAACTGAGGACCACAACATGAGAGAGAGGACAAACAGGTAGCAGGTAGGTATTAGATATTCAAAAAGCGAGTGGACGGAGTACTTCAGGACATGGTTTAGTGGGCATGGTTGATGGTTGGACTCGATGATCTTGAAGGTCTTTTCCAGCCTAAATGATTCTATGATTCTATGTGGGGAATCAGCCAGAACTGATGATTTTGTACAGTGGAGAAAGCCAGCTGTAAGTGAAAAGAGCAGTATTTCTGTTGTTGGAGATGAAAGACTGTGTGAAGATGCAGCTTTGGCAACTCTGAACAGTTGAATGGTGTAATCTTCAACTGAGTTTTGTGAGGCAGAGGCCATTTTTTTGTTATATGTTTGGCCAGTGCCAAACCTATTGGGGCTTTAATTTGTTGCCAGAGCTTTTTAGTGCTAACCATAGGCAATAACTTTTGTGCAGTTATTGCTGTCAGACTGAGATCTGAGGCAAGTGGTCTTCAGGAAGAGGCATAACTGTGTAACTGTATGGATAAACCACTTAATTACAAGCAGATTTATTTTTAGAGCTATCATTATATATCACAATTTAACTTTTTAATATTGAAGTGTTTAAATCTACACAGGAATGTTTAAATGCAGTCATTAGTAATAGCAGCAGGGATGCAGAGAGGCATTAGATTACTAGGAGCTAGGAGGTAATGAATGCAAGTCACCTTGCTGTAAGATTCCCAGTGACACTGGAAATGAGTGGATCTGCACATGGAGGCACTTCAGGAAGTATGAAACAAAAGGAGAGAACTTGAACAAGAAAAACAAGATATTTGATGGAGTCTTTTGGTAAAGAGATAAAGAATTACTATGGGGAAAAGAATAACAATTTTTCCAGAGTTCCTGAAGTAGAGGAAGAACGCAACTATGTCAAATTTGTGTTAAAAGGTTTGGTGCTTTAATGATGTCACCCAAGTGAAATCTATGATGGGTGATTTATACAAGCTTATCTGCGATTTGTTCTCACTTTCTTAATGTCTATGATAGTTTTATATTTCATAATAGGGTTTTTTTTGATGTGTAGAAGTAATTTTTTTTTTTTTTTTTTTGCCTAGCCCAAAGCTGGGTAGTTTGGCAGTGTTAGCTCTGGTCTTTCCATATTTGCTGAGAAAGTAATGCATTTTTGTGCAACTATTTGCATTCTTCTCACTGTAATATTCTTTCTTATGTCAAATCTTCAGGCAGACTAAGTCGCTGGTTGTCTGGAGGAACACTTAGGTTACAGATTTTAAAGGAACCAATATGTTTCTTCCATGCTTTTGGAAGTATTAAGATGCATTGAATAGCAATAGTTACAAATCCAAAGCCTCAGATAAAAGCAAACCAATTTTTCACCTCAGTAGCAATAAAAGTGCCTTTTTTTTTTTTTTTTTTTTTTTTTTTTTCCCCCCTTACCTTCTTTTGGCATCACCCTCCCTTTCTCACACAATCAACAGGGTGAGAAACTCGTAATGACTTTTACCTGCATCCCTGAGAAGGCTCTATGGTAGAAATAATTACAGTTGGGAAAATCTGTTTTATTCCGCTCTGTTTTGTTCATGTGTTTTTTAAAGGATAGTAGTTTATGTAATAAATGCAATGAGATGACTTATGGGAGGTCTTGCTCATAGGGCAGAAAAAGATTCAGGAAGACAAATGTCCTGTCAAGCCAAAGCAACACCTATTAGCCACAGAAGAATGGTCAAGATAGAGAAGTTTGGACCTCAAGAGCTACTTCAGCATCATTTTGAAAGGGTTTGGGTTTGGTTTTTTATTTGTTTGGGTTTTTAAATTGGTCGTATGCTGGGCACTTTGACTGGTTTCAGAGTGCATTTGTAGTTACATTAACTAGGGTAAAAATTAGGTAATCTGTGAGTCCTTTAGCTTCAAGGCAGTATCTGTGTTAGCATCTGGTTTTGGAAAGAACAAAAGCATGTCATTCAGAGACTTGCATCTTCCTGCAAGGCTTCTGTTAGAAGGAAACATTAGCTGAAAGACTGACTTTAATAGGGAAAAGAATTTTTGACCGCTGTTTTTCTATAAATATTTGGGGAGTACACTTGTCTCGACATTTGCTTTGTTTGTGCATTGCTCTAGAGATAATTGGCTTTTGAAGATAGCTTTTAAGGATGTTACAGAAATAATTCTCACATTTTATGAATTACTGGGGACACAAGAGAGCAATTCTCTATTCACCTGCATAGATTCTCAGTGGCCAAATTATCATGTATATGCTATACACCAATTTCACATCTAATCTGAAGCAGGAAGAATATGAAGAGTCTTTCGCACTCTGAAAAACGCATCTGTATCATCATGGGAGTTTGGGGGAATGATCAGAAATTATCAAAACAAAAGAGGGAAATATCTGTGGTTCAGGGCAGTTCTGATATTATACATCTGATATTCAGAGCAGTTTTAGCAGAGGGAAGACATTGGAATTGCTGGTACTGCAACTTCTTTCTGTTAAGGGTCTATTCTGGTTCATTATCCTGCTCTATTTTACACTTGTAATTTCATTGGCATTGAGTTTAAGATTAAATGAGCCTATTTATGACTACATAAATATGGTCACCAATTTAAAGTGTCCTTCTCTGACTTTTTTTTTTTTCCTTCGGTATATGGCAATGCACAAGTTTATACATTTGGAGTTTATGATAATACCTCATTAATATATCTAATCATGTTTTAAAATTAAACACTTGACATTGCCTCTGCACCTTTCTTGACTACTACATACTGTTAATATTGTGGGATTTCTTTCTGTAATATACCAGTAATATCAAACATTTCTGCAGCAATGACAGGTTTTAAGTTGTTTTTATCATAAGGGCTTTGGACTTTAAAATGCATGAGAAAGAAAAATGAAAAAAAGGTGTTTTTTTCCATTTTCGGAAAAATGAGCAAGTATATTCTCATCAACGCGCTCTTTCCATCAGAAGAAACACATGTAAGAAAATAATTCTGGTAAGCTTTCCCTTAGTTGCGGTCGTGCAAGTAATAACATTATGACAGGTCTCTGAACAAAAGAATTTTCTTTTCCTCTCTCAGTAGTATTCATGTATTTAATATCAGCAAAGGTTTCTGTCTGTTTTGGTGTTATATGCACAATGAATTTTTAAAAAAAGAGACAGACCTGCAAGGAGAAGTGCACTTTATGCATAGATTGTGATCTGAACCATCTGAAATGGTTCTGTAAGAACCCTAGAAGGGTGCTTTGTTCTGTAACAACCTTATCAATTGGCAATGGCCAACTGGAATGACCTGATGGTGAGAATGATTCCACTGCTTTCTAATTTTTCATTAGGACGAAAGGGTACAATGAAAAATGCCTTTCTTGCCCCGCTTCCTCCCCTGTTCTTACAGAGGTTTTTAGCGTGCTGAACTATAATACAGTTGTTCAGTTTGTTTACTTACTTCTGGTTTATTCCATTAATATCCAAATATCAAAAATACTAAGGTCACAGAACCTATGAGGATAGTAGGCAGGTTTAAAAAAAACAGTGCCATTACATGTAGGCTGTGGATGCCTCTGTACTGTACCAAGTATGTTTTTGGTTTACAGTAGGATCATGATACCCCTTAATTAAAGGAAACTGTTATTATCTTGTTTAAAGCAACATAAGTTTCTAGTCAGCAAATCAAATTATGGTAAAATATGTTGTCTGCATATTTGTTTTTTTAAAAATATAATTCTTCTAGTTGTGAAAAGCATAGTGGTGTGTTGGAGTTATTGCTGCTGCATACTTTGTAACGTGGAATGGAAAAAGTTCCATATTTTTCAGGACTCATTCTACAAAGTGTGTCAGAAGTTTTCAAATCAAGTATTTGAATAATGATTATGGCTTAAGATGAACATGTTACTCATGATTATACAGAATGTGGCTCTGCTAAATACTGAAGAACCAAAAAGAGTAGATATCCTTAAAATGTAACTTTTTAAAATTAATTGTTGTCTTGCCCTGTAATGATTATTAATAGTGTATGTAATCTGTGCTGGTCAGGCAGGGTTTTTTTAGGTGTGTCATTTGCTGTATAGTTGGCTATGGTTTTATTGTGTCCACAAATTATCACTTTTTATAATTTAGTCATGAGAATGTGGATTGAGTATAGGTATGCAACTCTCTCGCTGCAAGTGTGATGTCTTCAGAAAATTATTACATTTATTGCAGGACTGTTACACCTTTGCTCTGTGTGTGGGTTGTCTGTGGTTTGGAGTTGTTTGGGGATTTTTTTTGTGTTTCTTAGAACAGAATCTGAAGCTTCTCATCCAGGGTGTTAGGGCTATCCTGGATAGCTCTAATCTGTTATGAATAAGTATTACTAATAACTTACAAACTTGTTTACAAAATTTCTTGCTCGCACCATGTGCAAAATTTAATGCAGAATTGGAAATTCTTACTTTTTTTGTAAGAGCATTTAGATTTCACAAAACTGAAAAGAGAATTTTGCACTTCCTTAGTATCTGTTAAGCTCTGACATTAGTAATGCAGTATTTATCTGAAGATAGTCAGGTCAGCTTTTTATGAGGCAGGCAAAAATTAACAAGAAAAATTGCACATAGCACTCTGGAAACAAAAAAGGTAGATAGACAATGGGTTTGCAATTAAAAAAAGACGTTACCAGCTGTGTTATAGATTGGTCGCTGGGGCTTTAGTGTGGGATAATTAACTCTACCTTACATAAGGTAAATCATGCTTTCATTCTTTGGGTGCTACTAATGAAAGGCCCTTTAGGAAAACGTAGAATGAACTGTAGGATCAATTTTTAAGTCTGTCTGGTGCTGTTTACTTTAGCTACCACATTACCGTATGCCACAGGGAGTATAAGGAAGCAAATAACAATCCTTTATTCAGACATAAACAAACACAAACATGCAGCACATGCAGTTTGAGTCTACCGCTAGAACGTTAATGGTTTCGTAGTGTCTGCTGAGATAAGTTTAAGAATCTATAGATTTCTGGTCAAATTGTAGTAAATTTTGGCATGTCCAGGTCTTCTAATAGTATACATAGACACTTCCCCCAGCAGGAAAACATAGCTTAATTTACAGAAAGTCTGAAGTGGTTTGTTCCTGATTACAAAAGAAGTTTGTAGAAGGCAGAGGAACATAACTGAGGTTTAGTGTCCAAATCGCTGGATGATCACTAGACCGTCAAACAAGGAAGGGAGACTGCATAAAGAGAGAGGAGGGTAGAAATGCCCTGGGCCTAGCTTGCCCTCCCAGATTAAAAATGAAAGAAAAATTTAAAATGTCAAGGCTCTATGCTTTCGAGTTCCTTGAGAGGACCGTTTTAAGCTTTTATGTCACGTTGGCTTTACACGCATACGATTTCCTGGTCTGAACTGGACAGGTGCTGATGACATAAGTTACCTCTGGATTACTGATTTATGTGGATGGTTTACTTGTGACAGATCCAGTGCTTTTATTTATTGTGAAAGTTCCCTGAGAAATTACTCGTAATTCAGATAGATACAAATTGAAAGAAAAAATAATACAATAAAGAGAGTTCTGTGAGATACTGCAAAGCTTGAAGTTTCTAAAAGTTACCATGTAAGCTATATAGTAACATCCAGTTTTAAACACAAAATCCATGACAGGTAATTAGAGGTAGCTGGATGACAACTGCACTAAGCAAAAAAAAATATTGGAAGCAAGCTTATAAATATCAACACTTTTATAAAGTTTTTACTGTAGAGCTCCTCTATTAGTTGCTGAAATGAACGTGGTTATTGTTAGAACAGTCTTGTTTCTCCTTCCAGTGATTGTCTGTTTTACTATGGCTATGTGTGTGTTTGAAGCTCCCAGATTTCAAGATATTTTTAGTAGTTAAAATGTGAAATGGATTTTTTGTTGTGCCTTTGTTGTTCTCAAGTGCCTGCTGTCTGAGTTATAGGCAAGTTTAATTTTTTTACTATATTCAGCTGGACCATAGGGGAATCCTTGCTTTAATTAGTAAATTGCTTTTCAGTTATGTTTTTCCATAAACTAATCATGGTTGAGTTTGCATTGCACTGCAGTGCTTATGCTCTCTGTCAAGTTTGTGTTAGGAAGCCAGCTCACCAGCTGTGAAGGAAGGAAACCAGCCAGTGGGTAGTACTTTCTTAAATCTGGAGATGCTTATTCAGCACTGAAATACCAGGCTACGAACTGATGCACGGAAAATTTCAGATTCTTCAGCTTGTATGTCCTGATACTGGAAACTCTGAAAAGCCTCTTGGCCACAGCTGCATCACCAGTGTGCAAGCCATCATGTGTCTCAGGAGAGATGCTCTTGCCCCCTCACTTATGTGCCATGAACCCACCAGTAGCACTGAGCAGACCTTCTTCACCAGCAGTCATGTGTGCAACAAGAGTCAAGTTACCACTGCTGTCGCTGAGGTTCTTAGCCCATATGGCTCTGGACTCCCTGATGGGTTTCCATTTTAATATGAAAAATCTTTGCACTGTCTTCAAATGTGTAAGCACTTCTTTCTTCAACAGCATTATCCAACAGTTAGGGCAACTTCCTTGCTTCTTTATACATTTTGGGGTGGCTGTTGCTGAGCCAGCACTTTGTCTACAGTAGCTCTATCCACTGTTGTTGTATGGTGTTGTGGTTTAGCCCCAGCTGGCAGCTAAGCGCCACAGCGGGATGGGCGAGAGAATCAAGGGGGGGGAAGGGGAAAGAAAAAGTAAAGCTCGTGGGTTGAAATAAAGACAGTTTAATAGGACAGAAAAGGAAGAAAATTATAATAGTGGTAATAATGATTGTGATGATGATCATAAAATATACAAAACCAGTGATGCGCAGTGCAATTGCTCAGCACTTGCCAAACGATGCCCAGCCAGTTCCTCAGCAGTGGCTCCTGGCCAGCTTTCCCCCCCGTTTATATACCGGGCATGATGTCACATGGTATGGAATATCCCTTTGGCCAGTTTGAGTCAGGTGTCCTGGCCGTGTCCCCTCCCAACTTCTTGTACCCCTCCAGCCTTCTTGCTGGCTGGGCATGAGAAGCTGAAAAGTCCTTGACTTAGTTGTTGCTAAGTAGTGTTTCTACTAAAAACATCAGTGTCTTATCAACATTATTCTCATACTAAATCCAAAACACAGCACTATACCATCTACTGGGAAGAAAATTAACTCTGTCCAAGTTGAAACCAGGACATATGGTCTTAGTAAGAGCTATGGACAGACACCAAGGCACTTGCCAACAAGCCCTGCCATCGGAGTTCTCTCTTTTTTTTACACTAGACTGCCCCGCAGGCCATCCCAAAATCTCCATCCACCTAAAGAAAATGGCAAACATGTCTGAAGATGCAGCCAGTCCATGGACATGTGAAACCTTGCTCAAATCATCTGCTTTTCCCTCAGGTGAAGGAGGATTGCAGGGCCTTTTCAAGAAGTTGCTTGTTCATCTCAGTGCAGAAATTCAGAAAACAAACATTTTTAAAGTAACTATTGAGTCATGCTTCTGAGACTTTGAACAAATCTCAGAGTTAAGTTATTACTGCTTTGAGGCCCACACTGTGCAGGAGTGGTACATGAACAATGAGTCAAAGGAAAAGAGCAGTCTACTTTCTTTAGATACCTGAAATCTTTGAAATATGATGCCCCCATGTCCTCCATGCCCTCTTTCTTGGCATACAGCATACCTCATTCCGAAGGTTGAAAGGACACCAACCTTTCATGCTAGTGCTATAAAACACATCCAAGTTTTTGTGTGCTAGTGAATGGTGGCAAATCCAAGTAGAAAAGCATACTTCTCCTTTAAGGTAAGTATTTCTCCATATCTGCTTCTGGTCATTCTGCTAAGCTGTACTGTAAGGTGGGGCAAGTCTCAGTTTCTCTGTCTACAAAATGGCCGTAAAACATATATATCGAATGTTATTTGAGACTTCGCTGAGGTTTATATGCTTGGATTAAAGGTTGCAAATGCTGCAGGGTTCTGTAGGGGGTCAGCTCAAACGCTGCAAGTTCAGAGCAGCGCCTTTGAGCAACTGTTGTTCTGTCGCAATAGCAGGTATCAGATCAAATGATTGAATCAACATACCCTATTCAGGATAATAGAAATGTCATTTGTAGTGGAATATTATCATAGGATTAATGTCCGTTGCTTTGCAAATAAATGGCTTAGCTGTGCCTTGGCATTTAATAGCAGCAGGAGACCATTATCCTCTAACAATGCACTGTTTCATTGACATTATCTCTTAAGTAACACAGTATTACAGAAAGAAATTGTCTAGGCGTGTTTCCTTCTACACAGAAAACAAAATGTAAATGTAAAGTTTATGTTAGTTCATGCAGCTAATTTCTGTTGATCTTCTGTGTCTTCCCTTCATTGAGATGGGATTGTGACCAGGGGCAATTCTCGAGGTGTTAAGATTTTCTTATGGTTTGAACAAAATGAAGAACAATCTTTTTGATGATGCTTTGTGGGGGGAATAATCTTAAAACTTTAATTAGAAAACCTCACAAGCTAACCTTCTACATTTTTGGAAGACAGATAAAGATATGTGGTTGTCTGGTTTTGTTGGCCTTTTTTTGTCAGTGCTTTTTTGTTTTTTGGGGCTTCAGCCTTGGTAACGGACAGGCTTTTGGCAGAGGTGTTGTTCCTTACTACACAAGGTCCTGGATTCTGCCATGTGTTATATGATACCAGCATGCCATTTTCTGCAGTAATTTTCTTGGCTATTTGTCTCTATCTTTCACCAAATTCCTAATGTTCAGTGCAAAATCATCTACTAGATTTAAAAAAAAAAAAAAAAAAAAAAGTCAGGGAATAAATTGCTCAGCCTGTTCCATGGTAGAAATTATATTTGTATCTGGAGACCTCTGTAGCATGACCTATATTCTCAAAAGCCATAATTTGTGTTCTTTTATTCCTGTACTTGCCTCATTGCCATTTTCCTTCCCTGAATTTGCAAATATGTGGTTTTCTTTTGTGGAACTGTTACTTACGTAAGAAACTTACTAACGTCCTGTTACTTTCATATTTTGCCTGGATGTGGGATATCCTTAGCTAGTTGCAGATAAGTTTGCTTGGCATAAGAAAATTACATCTTTAACAGACAGGCATGCAGAACATCTGTTAATAAGTCTGCAATACGGCCACTAAAATCCCTATGTGAAAGGCTGGAGCAGTCTGCCAGAGGGAGGTACCAAACTGATTTCTGAAAGCTTAGTTATGTCCACATTTAAAGCTTGTTGTTCATGTATTGCATGATGGCACCTGTTGCTTTGAGTGGTCTTTTACTGAGTTTTATAGATGATGTATGGTTCTTTTTCATAAGACACATAATATTTTTTTTACAAGGTGTTTTAACTGAAATTTTGAAACTTGCAGTTAAGTTGCCTCAGGTTGTTGCTAGACTCCAGAGTTTCTGTTCTATGTTGTAGTCGGGACATTTTGGTAATTTTGTCATACTGATTTTACATATATGGTGTGGGATGTTGTAAGCTGGGTTTGGATAACCTGTTCAATTAGTTAGAGTAAGATGTAGTCATTGAAACCCCATCTTATGGGAAGAAAGAAGAAAGAGCAAGAGATTACGTAGGCAAACAGATCACTGCAAGAACAAATAAAAATCAAAATAATGAACAACAAATTAAAATGAATATGTAGAAACATCCGAACATCAGCGTGTATGGAGGAATTGCTTAATATCCTTGAACCCCTCTAGGCAGAAAACCAAACTGAGCCATAGTTTGATTTCCTTAGATATTAAAAACTATCCGTTACAGTTGCTTTATCACAAGAAAATTTCAGCAACTTTGATTTGACATGTGCTCCACTTATATACTTTCAATGCATAATAACATTATTCTTGATCTAGAACAGTAGATAGAAAAAGCTGTCTTGCAGAACCAGAAATTCGTGAAATTAGGATGCTTTTACGAACACGCAATTTGCTGTTAGACATATATATCCAGAGGTTTCTTATACAGAATTGAAAAGGCTTTCTGGCTTTATATCAAAAGTTGTGCACTTCATATTGCGGTCTTTTCAATTTACTGAGCCCTTGAGTCTACCTATTGTGAAATTATGGTGCGTTATGGTATTTAGGCTATGCTGTTGCTGTTATCTTTGATATGAAATGCCCGTTGCTTGCATTAAACAAAAAAGATTGAGGTTTTATTGTACACTAATACAGACCATCACAGAAAAGAGGGGAGGAATTTTCAGGGTTTTCCTTAGGGTTGTTACCAGAGGTTTTCCCAGAGGTTAGGTGGTTCTGTATTCATAAGATGATTGTATGCAACATAGAGGCAGAGTAAAAGATTGGAAAAAATTTTAAGCAGCTGACAGGTGAACCTAACTGCTGTGATTAGCATATTGGACTAGGTGTGCAGTAATGTGGAACAAGACCAGAATCAAAGCTCCCCTGCTCAGACAGACCCTCTGCCTGTTTGGCTGCAGAATCTTGCTGGTTTGTACATTTCTATAAGAGATCTTAAAATATCTGTGGTAAAACTAACAATGCTGGGTTTCTGATGGCCATATTAACAGCTAAACAGATGGACACTTTATAAATACTTAGGCTAAGAATAATCCTGTAATCTATAACCCGGTCTGGGAGACAGATAAGTGAATTGGAGAGATCCAAGGGAATCAAAGTCAACATACCTTTTTCTCTGAAATGCCAGATGAGATTGATTCTCAAAACATTGTCAAGGGCTATGGAATAAACACTAGCTACCTTTATGGGAAGAAAGAAAGGTACATTTAGTTAGCATGAGAATATAAACTGAAAGGCTGCATTAACCCCCCAAAATAGGTCTACCATGATCAGGTTGACCAGGTGGACATGAAGGAAATTATATAAATGTTTCAAAACATTGCATGAAGATGGAGAAAAAGTACATAAGAACAAGTCAAAAGTAAAAAATGTTATCTCTTTTTGTCAAGCATCTTTCATAGGTGTGAAGCTATTAGTTCTTTCAGTGCTCAGTTTTTATGTATCAGAGAATACATTGCCAGTACTGGGGGATTTAAACAGGTATATTTTTCTACAGTTAACACTGTTTGGTATAAAAGGATGCAAAAAATTGTTAGTCTTTGAAGAGGCAAAAGAATTCTATTACCATTTCTAAGTGTGAATTTTTGAATGTCATCCGCCACAGTTTTCCTACATCACGGTAGGACCAAGAGGTACTGAAGTCCAATCCTTAGGATAACCTGTCTCATCTAACGGTGTATTCTAACAGGAAGGAAATTATGTTCTTATGCCAGTGTATTTTTTTCAGTTTGAGAATAAAATGAGATAGTTATTTGAGCAAAATAAGACCAGTGTTATCACTTGTACAGGTTAATACAGCTTCATGTCATGGCATGAAATTTCAGTAATAAAACTGAGGGAAATACTAAGGTACTAAAAAAAAAAAAAAAAAAAAAAAATTCTTGGGATTCTCCCTTCTAGTTTTTAACCCCTCCCTTCTAGTTTTTAACCCAAAGTACAACTTGAGTGGCTGGTTATTTTGAAGCAAAACGGTGGCAGACATAATTTTGTCATTTATAGTCTGTCTTCAAACAATACTGAAGAGCAAATTGGTCCTATTGTATTATCAGTAATCAATGTAAATGGCCAGTGTGGAAGAAGCAGCCCAATATGCAGACTACCTTTACAGATCTTTTTAAATACTTATTAATAGTTAATAGAGGTTAGGGACTAATTTATTCAAATTCTCAGCAAACCCTTCCGGATGTGACATGATTAACATATTTAATAAATGCCTAAGAATAATAATATATGGCTATGAGTGATTCAGAATGTGACCTAGAAGTATGTGCTATGAAGAAACAGTAACACAGAGCTGTATATTTTAAACCAAAAGTTTCATAGGAGAATTAAGATGTGCTTTACTGCATTATTAGCTCCAGGTATAATTTGAATTTTACCTCCAAATTAACATAGTGCATTAGTGCACTATGCATAGTGCATCCATTTGCATGCACACAACTCTAGCACAAGTTAAATGATACCTTCAACTCAAGTTGTCTGCTATGTCAAAAGCTCTGGGTTAAAGCATGAATACTGTTGACACCAGAATGGAAAGGCACCTATCGTCTGCTGCTGAAAGACCACAACAAACCGCTTAAGTCTTGTTCTGCACCATCCGCTCCTACTTAAAGCAAGGCTGGCTTCTGCGCTACAGGGAAATAAGGTGTGTTAGAGTGAAGAGAACCCTTGACTGCATAATGAAAGTGCTGGCCTATTTACTAGGAACAAAAAACATTGAAGGATCATCTGTAAGGTAGCTGCATTTTTCATGACATGACATTAGGAAAACTATGAAAAAGAAATTAATCTGTGTATTTTTAATTGTTCCTGATACTTTAAATATTTAGCTATATATGAAAATGTTCACTTAATGTATTAGTCATATGCAACAGTATAAGTGTGGGTAAGATCATTTGCTTTCATTTCAGTTTTTCTCTAGAAGTAGATGGAGACAAAAAAAGCTTTTTCTCAGGGTTGCTTACAACAAAGTGAGGTAACTTCATCACCAGTCTCATGCACTTATGTCCCATTTATCCTTTCCCACATTCTGTTGAGCTGACTTTAGGAAGTGCGTTATCATTTTGTGGCAGTATAAAGTACCCTTAAAACTAGAAATTATTTGAATTATTGTGATTTATTACATTTCTGATAGCGCCCTGAAGTCTTGAGGTTGGAAGCTAAGACACAAGTCACTGAAGTTCAGAAGTGAAAAAGGGTTGCCGTTTTTCTTCTTTCTCATTTTATTTCCTTTTCTCTTTTTGATTAGGGGTCTCAATTCAGATAATTCTCTGCTGGTTGTGTGATGGCACATTGTCCTAAGAAGAACATTTTTCCATAAACATTTGTTCCATAAGTAATTTTAACTAATGTCAAATACTTATGAATCATCCTCTTATCACTTACAAAAAAAGAACTTTTAGTCTTCCATCTGCTTCTCCTTAATTTTCAGCTTTATTACACATGCAATTACAATTTTCCTCTTCTAAATAATTCACTGCACAGTTCATTTCACACAGAAGGTAAATGAATAAAAATTTGTTTTCTTTAGCATTAGCCTGTCTGTTTTCTATGCATGGCTGGCAGCCAGGAATATTAGATTTCAACATCCAATTTTTAGAAGTGTGAGTTTTAGTGTTAATAATAGATAATATGTATGGGTATTGTGTAAATTATCCAATGGTTGGAATCTGAATCTTCTTTTGCCTGATTTTACCCCTTCATTTCGTTGTCTGTTCTGTTCTAAGCAGAAGGGCTAATTATACTGAACTAAGATGAATGTAAAAAGTTGCTATTGTGCTACAAATAAGCACGTCTAGACTAAAGAATACACTGAGGTTTCCTTATCAACTAGAAAGTTCCTGTGTGATTGCACTGTTCTTGAACATAGGAGTTAAAAAAGAAAATATAAATACCAGCTTCTCCACCTGCCCCCCCCCCCCCAAAAAAAAAAACAAAAACAAAAACCAACCCAACCCAACCCAAACAACAAACCCACAACCCAAACAATCTGACACTGATGGGAGCGGAAAGAAGTTTTCTCACAAAATCCAGACTGTGGCACCTGAAAGGGGTTAAGAAAGTATTTAGAAGTTGTCAGCAGATTACTTAACGGTGGTTGATTTAAGGTTCTTTCACTTTGTTTGAAACATCTGACTGAGTATTGGCAGGGGAAGAACTTTTTTGATGGGCTGCTCAGGTTTCCATTATCATGCAGAGGGATAGTTTCTGAATGATGAGGGAGGGGTCATGTCCTCATTTTAAAATTACTGTTGATGGACAGTCTGCCAGGATATTCACAGCACCCTTTAAGACTGCATAACAGATTAAAAATTTGTTCTAAGTAACAGATTAAATCTTAACTCATTGAGTTGGCAATTGATGTACTACCATGTTTCAAAGCAGTGAAAATCCATATATTGTGGTACTAAAGCGTCATGGTGTCCTTAAGAAATATACCTAGTAATTCAGTACTTCTGTCTGTTTTGTTGTAACTTCGTTGGGGTAAAAGAGGAGGGTAAAACTTAACTAAATCAAAGTCTTGTGATTATAGAAGTTGAAGTCTATGGTACAGACTTGTACGTTTCTGATTAAGTCATCCAAATAGTTATTTACAGTTATGAATCTTGATATAGCAGAGTGTAGAAATAAATTCTTAAGAAAAAAATACATTGAGAAGTTTATGGCAGTGTTTTTTGTTGTTTTTTTTTTTCTTTTTAACACCCTTGTGTTCCTTTGACTCGTACTAAAGGAATCACATGTAAGGATTTAGAATAAACTCATACTAGGGAATAAAAAAGATATTACTGTTTATTTAACTGTTTAATGTTTAATTTTTTACACAGTATGACAGCAATGTAAATAAAATGCAAGTGAAATAAAGTTACTAGAAGTAGAATAGGGTACATAGAGGCTTTCCTTGCACCCAGATCTAGAGAAATAAGGATCTAAATAGAAACTCAGAATCAGAAAGAATCTTAAGAAGAGTCCATTTATAAATGGCTCATATGTATCACCAGTTCAGAGAAGTTCAGAATTGTGACTGTCTGTATTAATAGTTGTATTGGGTCTGGCTGAGATGGAGTTAATACTCCCCATAGCAGCCCTCGTAGTGCTGTGCTCTGCATCAGTAGCTAGAGAGGTGTTGATAACACACCAGTGTTCTGGCTACTGCTGAGCAGCACTGGCACAGCATCAAGGCTGTCTCCCCAACATTTTTGCCCCCGCCTCAATGGCAGGCTGGGGCAGGGCAAGATCTTGGGAGGGGACATAACCAGGACAGCTGACCTAAACTAACCAAACAGATATTCCATACCATATGATGTCAGTTCAGATATAAAAGCTAAGTAAAGGGAGACAGAAGGGGGGCATTTTTGTCTTCCGGAGCAACCACTACGCGTACTGAAGCCCTGCTTCCCAGGAAGTGGCCAGACATCGCCTGCTGATGGGAAGTAGAGAATAACATCATTTGTTTTTCTTTGCTTTCGCGCGCGACCTTTGCTTTCGCTTTATTAAACTGTCCTTATCTTGACCCACGAGCCTTTTGTTATATTTTCTCCCCCCTGTCCAGCTGAGAAGGGAGAGTGATAGAGCGGCTTTGGTGGGCACCTGGCACCCAGCCAGGGTCAACCCACCACAATAGTCTATAGAATTCAATTTTTTTTTTTTTCAAAGCCCTATACTGAAGTTCGGCCATGATTTCACTAGGTGTAGGATTACCAGACCTATGTGAAGTTTTGTGCCTAAAAATCTCTGGGCCTTCATGAAAATGCAAAAATGAACTATTTTGTATTTACCTGGTGGGTTGTTTTGTTTGGTTTGTTTTGGGTTTGGTTTTTTTTTTGGGGGGGGGGGGGGGAAATGTGTGTGTGGTGGGGTTTTTGTTTTTTTTTGTTTTTGTTTTTAAGATCTTTCTCAGTATTGATTTACTAAAGTGCTCAAAGCATCTTTGGCAAGCACTGAAGGATATGCTTCAAGCACCTAACACTTTCCTCCGGAGAGGTGCTTTCATGTAGTGTGTATTTGCCTTCCATTCATGCAAACTTTGTTATAATTAATTTTAGATTTTTTTTTTCTATTTCATCTAAAGAGTCTTTAATTCTCACAGGTTCTGAGAGCATCTTCAGTCATAAATGTTCCTTGCTGACTACCTGAAACAAGCAGATACTAAGATTCATATTTCAGTGAGTTCCTATAAATAAGTGTGTCAGAGTGTATGCAGCATAACTGTAATTCGTTAATTATGAACTGCTATAGATAATCATGTTATGCCGTAGGACAGTTGAGGTCTAGCTTGACTTTTTGAACACTGCAGAGATGAGGAGATAATTTAAGACGAGTACTTAATTGTAGTATTTGGTGACACTAATAACAAGTTGTCTAATGCAAGAAATTAAGCAATTAATTTAGGGCGTACTTGTCTCAAAGTGTTCGTAGAACAGCCCAGGTTGGAAGGGACCTTGAAAGATCAAACATTCTTGCCTACATTCCTTGTTCTCCCCCCTTCACCCCCGCTGAAAAAAGCCCTCAAAATTTTGCAGCAGTTTTGTAGATAAGACCATGAGTTAGAATACTAGTCTCTGTGCCTGGGCTATCAGGCACAGTGTTTTCATTAGAGATACCAGTGCAATAACAAGATACTCCAAGCGTCCATAATATATTGTGGTAAAGGGGAGCAGAGCTTTGGTACGGGTAGTAAAGAAGTACTATATCAAGTAACAAAGGAAAAAGCAAACAATAAAGGATTTGTGTTAGTATTATAAATAAAAACTTCAAACCGATTTGTATGTTAGTGGTAAGTGACAATAAATAAACCACTTTGAGTAAAATCAATAAAAGACATTTCCAGGAAGAGTGTGTAAGTGGTGGTTCTGAAATGCTTTTTGAAATTAATAGTTACTGTTTGTTTGTTCAGAAGACTTTTGTTTAACATACTAGGATTGGCTTAGGTACTGGGATAGTAAGGCCCTGAGGCAATATAAATGTTTATAATAGCAAGATCTATTGAGTAGGATTTTCAAAATTCTCTGCGTGTTTATGATTCTAAATTGGTGTTTTAAAACATCTGGTATATTCTTATAATATATTTAAGTAAAAAAAAAATTATTTAGTTCATGGTAATGATATTTAGTGCTTGTGCTGATGTAAGACACACCTATCTACCCTCTATCTGTACTTTAATTGATTTTTAGACATTTGGAAAGAAGGAATATTGTTATGAGGAGGTACACCAGTACTTTTCACTAGCATAATGCCTTTTTCTAAAAGATCTACAACCTTTAATTAATATAATGTAGATGTTATTTATTATAATGATTTTAGATACAGTGATTCTCCCAGGAAGGCACTATAAACAAGAGAGAGAACTGTGGGTAGAATCCGCATATACAAGTCTCATTTGCCTATCCAACTTTCATACCTTAAATTCATACCTTAAATTTAAATAATATAAGGTATGGCACTTTTGTCTCAAAATAATTGTATTGCTAATATCTTCCTAATAATAGGGCAGTGTATATGGGGTACTACTCATGAATTTACTTTTTTTTCTTCTCAGTTTTGATTCCTTTCTTTTGTAATTATTTCATAGCAAAGAAAGTATCAAGCTTCTTAGTGATTGGTTATGGACCAGCTGGAAATAATAATAATAATTTAAACACTGCCTCCCCCCCCCTCCCCGCCCCGTCTGTAATGGAACTCAGGGCTCCTTTTCAGAGGTGCTGGTATCAAATGCTGGTTCTATTGTGTTTCCTTTTCACTGTGACTTCCTTGAAAATATGATGAGCAGAATTCAAGAATAAAGCATTGATAAGCAAAGCCCTGCAGGAACAAATTTGTAGGGTATAAGTAATGCTGAAGGTTTTGTGCTTGCTTGGTTTCTTGCTTACTTATGGGAGGAAGGAAAATGGGGAAGAGAGTGAGATCACTGACACTTTGGTGAAACACCCTTTTTTTACAAGTGCATTGCTTAAGATTTTAAATTGGATAAAATTATTCTTAAAGGGAAGATTTTAGAGAACTTCTATATCATTTGGATGTAGTTGAGAATGCATCTCAAAGAAGAGTTTCTTTAAAAAAAAATCCTGAATTTTAACTAGTGTGTAGCAATATAAGAATATGTTGTAAAGTATTTTTGTGACTCTTGAGGGAGGACCAATGCTGTTATTTTAAAAGAATAGATGTGTCATAAATCAAGCCAGTGAACTGATGTATAAATGCATTTCATGCATGAATTAACCAGCTACTAACTAGTAGATTTCAAATCGATGTGTTCTGCTTGCTGACTAACATGTAGTGTGCTCAAGCAGAAATACTGTATAAAGCACAAGAGGTCATGGCTAGAAATATATAAGCTACTTGAGATTTTGCTTTTCTAACACCTGCTAAAGCCATGCACTTATTGTGATAGCTTAAAGTCTAATAATTTGAGACAAAACCCAAAACACTTCAGCTAATGTCTTTTTGAACCTGTTAAGACTAAAATAGTAAACAAAATCTTTATGGTGAAGGTGCAAAACGAATTCAGAAATCCAGCATTACAAATTCATCAAGACTGAACAAGCTGCCAGGGGATGGGTTATTATTTTCAGGACAATCTCAGTGGAGTCATCACAGACCTTTTTGATTATTTTTGCGTGTGTATGTGTGTGCTTAAGTTGTTCAAAATGGATATTCTTAGTAATGTGTATGCATTCAAATATATATATATATGTTTAGCATGTATTATGGAACTGTATAATTGTATGGATACTGCCAGTGTAACTGTATGGAATTCAATAAGTATTATGGAACTGTAATTTGTACAGTGCAATAGCAGTTTATTTGGCAGGGGAGAAGAGTGAACATACATATGAGCTTTAGTGACCGAGAGCCAATTATGGGTTTTTCTTATCTGGTTTTAAACTTTGAAAAGGGACAGGCAGACACAAACAGAAGTTAAAGAGGAAGTTGTTTTTATTGTGGAAATAAAAATATTTTTGCTGAAAAAATACACTTCTATTATTTTTTTTAATTTGGTGCATTTTGGGGGAAATATCTCATTTCCTGATGAAGGCATTTGGTGTGTTTTTCATTGCAAAGAATCCTGTGGATCAGTCTGATAACTTTCATAAAAACTGCTTTGTGGGGGGCAAATTCTTGGTACTCTCCAGCTCAACCTTGAGGAACTTAAGAATTAGTTTCAAAACGACACTGCATTTGTCTTCAATATTCCAGCAGTTGTGTCCAACCACAAAGGAGACAAATTTTGAAGGTTGATGAGATGAGACATTTAATCTCGTAGGAGACAGGCAAATAAATAAATCCATTCAGTAATGAAGGATGCCATTCCACACACACCACCCCCCACACCCCCCCGGATTCTTGGAGTATGTTTCTGAGAATAGATACTTGCAAGTATAATGACATTAAATTAATAGGTCTTGATGACAAGATAGCTTCAGTCTGACAAAGTACAATCAGGGTTATTTACAAAGTAACTATTAACTATAATGGAAAATGGAAATTAATTATTTAAATGCATAGAAAGTTCTCTGGCATAGGTGGGAAGCCATGAAGATTAAGATTAAAGGAGAGGGAGAACAAAAAAAGTTTGTCAAAACAGATTTACTGTATAGGAACAGAGAAAAGTTTCATGAGAAGTAAAGTTGCTGGTGACAATTGATGAGTACAGGAAATACTGAACCATATATGTGTTCAAAAACTCAATTGTAAATTAATTGGCTTGATTTCTAAGCGGTTCAGATAGTTGTGAGAATAAGGAGTCGAGGGATTACTGAGTAAATGACAGAAAGACTGGAATAATAGTACACTAGACAGAATAGATAGAAGCAGTAGTGTGCGATGGCTCTAAAACTCAGACAACAGTGATTTTAAATCAAACTGAAATTAAATTGCAGTCATTGCTAGGTTAGGGTGACCATCCTGGTTTTTCCATTTTGAAGTATAGGGAGTTTCTTTCTAAATGCAAGTATCAATTTCATTATTATTAAAAAGTTGTTCTAATCCACATAGAAAGAAAGGTAAATCTCCATTTTTCAAGGTCTTTGAGCAGGTTGGATAAAATCTTGAGCAACTCAGTCTGACCTCACAGCTGATCTTGCTTTGAGCAGGAGGTTGGACTAGAGACCTCATGAGGTCTCTTCTAGCCTGAGTTTTCCTATGATCCTGGGAAAATACTAACACAGCATTGTCCCTGCAAATCTTTCCAATATTAATCTCCTGTTGACTTCTTGTGGATAAAATATGCAGACTGATTGTTGAAAACCAGGGGTATTTTGTTGCTGTGGGCATTGCAGTTGCTCTTTGCTATGAAGTTTTCTGTATCTGTCAAGGAAAATACGCCTTTGTGATAGAGGTGCTCGGAATGGAAATTCTTCCCTGTGAGATATTCCAATAGGCTTTGTCTTTGCTGAACCATGAACAATTTCAAGTATAATTAATGCAGGTGTAATGACTGTTAAAGATGCAATGTTTTTCCACCTGAATTTTTTTTCAGATTTTTCTCTCTAGAACATAATAATATTCATTTCTTTTTCATCTGAATACATCACTTATTCTCTTGGAATAAGTCTCTACTAAGTGTGTTCTCTTTGCTGAATTGTTGGGCTGTCATGCAAATTGGACTTTCTATCGGTTTCCACAGGCTTGGCATCACTATGAAAGAAATTATATGTACTTGTTTTAAATGGTCCTTTTACTTTAATGCTGACGGTTCTCTGCAGTGCCTGATATTTTTGAGAGAAGCCGCCTGTTACATCTTGGGTTATGGGGAGGAGAGCTTTTAAAATACAGGAAAAGGCCTACATGACATGATGCTATTTCTTTTTGTCCTCATACTGTTCAAACCCCATGAAGTCTGCACCTAAGGTTACAGGATTCAAGAGATTATTGGCTGGGGAAGGCAGCTAAATCGAGGTGTTTGGTCTATTCCCACAAGATTTATATGTAAACAGGGAAGAAACACATTAGTCTGAAGTGCAGCGTGTAGCCTCTGGTGTATTAGCCCATGATATATAAATGCTTATAGGAATGTATCTGTGGGAGATTTGTACTCTCCAGAGTACATTGCTTCTTTCAAGACATCAGTTTGTCACTAGCAGATTAATGAACCGTTTTAGAGAACTTCTTGGAATCAGCAGGCCGGAGAGACGAAGCGTTGCAGGATCTGTGGTGACAGTGTTTAACAGAAGTGAACTGCGGCGGGTGCTTCATATGGGAGTGGGGAATGGCATTAAAAATAACTGGCAGATTACAGTTGCCTAGAACCCTTTCCGTCTGTGTTTCCAAATGGGTGCATTTGATAAAAGCAAGTGAACTATTTAGGGTTTCCACCTAACCTTTGTTTCTTTTTTATTTAAAAGAAAAAACCCACAGAAAACACCTAGAAAAACAGCATAGAAATCTAGCATGGTTGGTTGTAGTGTGGGAGAAAATGCATACATAGAGACCGAGGGATAAGGACTCTGAGTTCATTTACAAGAAAAATAGAGCAAAAATAAAATCAGGGTATGTCATACACGTACCTGGCCGGTTTTTTCCTGTAAATTTCTGTGAAGTAACAGCAGCTCTTGGAAACTATACTAAGCTAATGTAATCAGTCTAACTTTGAGTTATACAGTACATTATTAAAGGAAATGTTACGCATCTTGTTGTTTTTATAATTCTGAGATGAACTCTAAATCTTAGAGGAAATGTTTTGGGTTTTTTTTATAAAACTTTTCCTCAAACTCACTTTCTTGCTCTCACTCATTGTCTGTCTTTTACGTCAATGTTGTCTGTGAGATTGTTGTTTAATGCTTGCAAACATTGCTTTGTGAGCTGATCTTAAAATTTGTTTTAAAATTTTGATTTATTATTAAATACATCCTTATTTAGTTTTAGAAGTGTTACAAATATAAGATAATGATAACTGCCTTGACAAAACTGTATAATAACTGAACCTGTATCTTGCTAAAGGGTATTCCAAGCCAGAACAGAAAATGTGGCAGTGTTCAGTGTCAAGAAGCACTGAAGAAAGAAATCATTTCATGAATTAATGAGTTATCTGTATTATATTATCAAACACTTTGTTTAGGGCAACATTTAGAAAAGCTCTCTGATTTTGTCCACTTTTCCAATGCTAATATAATGGTGTTTTCTTGACTGTTGACTACCTACAATTTAAGTTAAATTTTGAAAAAATTACAGGGTTGCCCAGCTTGATTAGTAATTTCACTCTGATGCCTCCTAAAATCTATCTGAATATTTTAGTCTGAGCTTCTCTAGCTCTCTCTTTACCTTATTGTCTTTAAAATGGAGGTGATGTTTAGTAGTTGCCTAATGCTGAGACTGCTGACAATATTGCCTTAGTATTGATTAATGTTCATACTTACTCCATCTTTTTTTAAGAATTGTTATATTTACAGTAAGCATATCTGAGATGTTGTCTTTGGCCCTCTCAATCAAAAGGGCATTTTCACATAGGTTAATAAGATTTTATTTATCTTGATCTCACAGTTATTACATCACAAGCAAAGCAAAATTTAATAGTGTTCTCACCTGTGAAAGAATTCATAGGAAAAAAATCTTGAAGGCCGATTTATCTGAAAGCCACCTGAAGTGTTTTGGTATTCTGTGATACAGAGACATTATGATGTAGATTTGACAAACAGAGGGTAGCAGTAATACCAGAACAGCAGAATAGGAAAATCACTTGAGCATATTTAGGAAAATGAAGAATATACATATACATATATATATATGCTTTCTTTAGTGTGTCTGTTGTGGAAGTTATCTTGCAGAAACTTCTCCATTGCGAACTGAGGAGATGGCTAGCTTTTTACCTGAAAAAAAATACTAGCTAAATAATCTGCTTAGTAAAACAAACTAAATATAGCACAGTAAATTCCTTTGCCTATAAAAATGATCCCATAAAATATTCATGTAGTATTTTTCTTTTTCAAGAAGTGCATCCTCAGGCAGCCCAATTAAATGGGATCACAGAAGGGGCATATTTTTGTCAGAATACTGCATTTCTCAACAGCACTTAAGTGTACAAATTCTGTCTGAAGCTCAGATAATCAAATTTTTGTCAGCTATTTCTCGTAACTTTTGAATATTAAAATTAAATTTATACTTTTTCATTGAGATAACTTTGTGACTTGTTTTAGTATTTCTGAAAGGATGATTGTGTCATCACTGATAATGTAGCAATGGGAGTGTTACTACTGCTGTTTTCAATAGTTTTGTAAGCATTTAAAGTGTTCCCATTACTTCATCACTCAAAACAGCTTAGAGGTTCATTGTATCATCCTAAAACGTAAACATGCCACCATTTCTTTGCAGGAATGAAGCAGCAGAAGTGACTGCTTAGTGAGATAAATTTGGGAGTTTGCTTGTGGTTTAGTTTGCACTCTAGGGAATTATTGATCTAGTAACATTTGGAAGTTTAGACCTAGTACTGAGAATGCTCTGCTTACAGCGCTTGAGACTCTCATTCTTGAGGCTGAAATATTTTGTATTGCTGATAGTTGTTAGTAGTTCCAAACAAATGAACACTCCGGTGTGTAAGGTTAAGCGAGGTGATACAGGACTCCTTAAAATGTCAGCAGGCTGTATGTTAAAGGGAAGAACTGTAACCGTTCGTGAGGGTTTAACAGGTTTTGTAATGGGCAGCCAAATTCTCTAGCAGCCTCATCTTTTGGCAAACTGTGAAGGATGTAAATAAACAACCTGTTCTAGCAGTAAAATGCTGAGTGCATCTCAAACTGTTTTATTCTTATTAAGTCTCAGTTTCTGTTGGACCAAAGCCTGCAGTTGGGAATTTAGGGATTGTTACGCACCCTTTTAGATGCGGAAAAGCAGACGGAGCTAGCTAGCGTAATAACAGGCATATTAATGGCACTTTTATCATTGGCATCTCCTTGCCTTGATGGAGTGACATCTTGAGCGAAAAAAGCAAGGCTATATTTTAAAATAAGTAAATAAATTCTGGGAATACTTACTCATTTCAATGTACTCCTTGAAAAATATTGCAAAATACTTATCTTAAAATAAGTATTATATGCTTTAAATGAACACCTATTTGTTTTATTATTAATTTTGTAAGTTGTTCGGAAGGTAATTGCGATGATATGGAGCAGCATTAGCTTGGCAATTCTTTGAGTTTCTAAATGTATTCTTAAGGCTTTGTTTATATGTTAGCAACTCGGGGAAACTATAAAGCATCAGGAAAAAGATCATTCATCCAAACATGCCAGTTTAGTTCTGCACCCAAGCACAACCTGAGCTCTCATGTTTCAGCCAGATTTAATGTCACTATCAATACTATATTCTTATCCCGGATTTTATCCCCCCCCCCCCCCCCCCCCCAAAAAAAAAAAAAAAGTATCAGTAAGATGCACAGGTTTCTGGTAGCTGTTTCTGGTTTTTTGCTTTTGAGTCTCTTCTGCAAAACAATAACTTAGGCTACCATCTGCTCTCATCAAACTTTCCAATTGGATCTCCAGTTCTGCTTAATCACTGGTTTATTTCCACTTTAAGAAGTTACGAGTTTGTTTGTTTGTTCATTAGTATTTTCAATATTTTTTACTCTTTTGCAATACTCTTAGTAATAAGCTACAATAAGGGAAGCCTAGTAATAAAAGCAATATAAATGTGTTTTCTGTTGTAGGTATTTACCTTTCTGAAGAACTGTGGGATTGTACAATTGCATAGGAAATGATCTGTGAACTCAGAATTATTCTCCCTTCTCTGGGAAATGGCTTGTGATACATGAGTCAAGAAAAATTTGAAATTCAAATGTAAATAATTTTTTTTAATATTTCTTGTGGCTTAAAATACTTTATTCTACTTCAAAGACATGAATAAATAATAATAGCACATAATTTTGTCTGAGGCAGAAAAATACTGTTCTATAACTTTTTTTAAAGGGACTATAGTTTGCATTTATTCATCTTACTTTGCATTTGCACTGTTCATCTGAGAATCCTGCAATGCTGTATAAAGAGAACTAGATCCTTTAAAAAGAAAAAAATCTGAAGATGTCAAGATACGTGACTCTCTTAGGCAAGTAGCAGTTAGATTACAGTTTTCAGTCCAAGTTCACTTTAATCAATCTTCCTTTTATTATCAAGAGACAGCAAATCAGAGAGAGTTAAAAGACATACGGCAGATGCTTTTCGATTGGAATGACATGCAGATTGCTGGCTCGGTAAAAGTGCAGTATCATGGTTCAGTCTGGGTGACTTGTCAGAAATTAAAATCGAGTGTCACAGTGTCTTGCTAAACTAATTGACGTTACAGGAAACATATCAGCCATAACTGCTTTATTTCATTTCAGTGCATGAAATATAATGACACTGTATTGCAGTGCAATATATAAATCACTGTGTAGAAACAATATAAATATTGGCTCCTGTCAGTAGTGCTAAGGAGACATAAATTCACGATCTTGTCGTAGAAATGGTAAGCAGTCTCTTACTGCAGATTTCATATGATCAGTAGTAAGAAGTTTTATGTCTGGGAGTCAAGCTCTGCTGACAGTCATTCGGCTTTCATACACAAGTCTCTTGCTTGATTCAATAATACCGTGTTTTTCTGAGAACTGTTGTAGGAGATAAACAGCCCATTTTTGCTTATTTGTTCAGCTGAGAAATGAGAATTGCTGATGAATAATTCTGGGATGGTTGCTGCAGAATAAATGGTAAGCTTACTTCTTGGGATCTTTTCCTTTTTGGAAAGATTGTAGACCTTTAGATCTTTAGATCATACAATTCCTGTCCAGGAGAACTACCTGGTAAGGTTTAGGAGTCACAGTTAACTAGAAGTGTGTCATGGATTTGAAGCCAGCCTGGGAAGTGGGACTCAATGATCAAGAGAGTTCAACTTGAACTGTGTAAGGTTCTCGATGTCATTGTCATTTTTTTTGAAGTGAAGATTTACAGAATGTGCAAAATACTTTTTTGAAAGGACATATGACAGAATTTATTTTGACACTTCTTTGGTATCACCCATTCTTTCAACAGTTCATTCTACTTTTATGTAAGTCACTTTGTGGTGTCTCCAGTGTTAACAGAGCAGAATTTTTATGTTAATTTTCTTGACATGACTGTGAGATAGGTAATTATGAATCGAACATGTAGTGATTGGTTTTAAACAAAATGAGGACTGAAAGGATTGTCAGTCGGCACTCAGGGAAAGACATTGCTTTTGAACTAAATCCACTGAAGCTCCTTTAGGTTGAAGTGCTTAGTTTCGGATTGTTTTATATACCGTTGGAGTAGTGAAACGTGTTGTGTGCTTTCCGCTGTAGAAATTGCACACATCAGTGATAACTTCGTTTGAGTCTGAGGAGGGAGTAGAATTAACATTTGCTCCTTTCTTCTTAAATATATAATAGCTTTTAATATATTAACATACATTTTGCTGTGTAGATGTATACTTTTAATAATTTACTCAATGGCACTTTTAAATATGTCATCAACAGACACTTTTTTAAATGTACGTGGTAAATAAATAAAGCATTCAGGCAAAATCTTCAGCTTTAAGCATTTTCAGAAGGAAATTATTTAGCTTTAAAAATGCCATACTGGGAAATGTAGTAAAGTATTTTTACGAGTTAGGAATAACCAGGAAAATTATGAGAAGTGGACTTAAGCCAAACAACAAATGAGTTCTCCATTCATTACTGATGAGTAGAGAGAAATATCTTCCTCAACTCCATGCTGCTATATGTTGTATTTATAATATACAGAATGTTCCTTCTACTTACTTCTTTTTCTTCTCCAAAGTTTCCCGATTTTATTACTTCCAAAGTGTTTCAGTAGCTGTATTATATCCCTGTTAATACAAGTGCTGGTATATGTTTTTAAGGTGCATGGTGAATCAGTCCTGTTTTGTGGAATGTAGAAGAAAGACCTGTATTTTAAATGTTGGTTTTTTCACATTGGACCTTATCCTCATGCTTTGAAAAAAATCTACATCTGGCACAGTCTTTTGCATTAGATTCCACCATCATTGTGAACATTCATGAATTTTTTTTCCTTTTTTTGCCTCGATTCTTTTTCCAATATAAAAAGAAGACCAGCAATATACAGTTCACAGGTTTTGGCCCATGGGTGGGTTTAGCTAAGGCCTGTATTTTAATCTTTGTAAGCTAATAATAGGCCCAAACTGGCATTTCTTTTTTGGCTTAAGAAAACTTTTATTTGAGAGTATTAACGGAATGAGAGAATATAAATAAGAGTGCCAGTTTTCAGATTTGATGCTTTCCTGTGCAGTATCTTCCCTTGGATCTTTGAAGTTGATGGTCATTAACTGACAACTTGGCCGTGTGTCACAATTCTATTTATCTAAATTTAAGTTTAAATCTCCCAGCATATATACATTTCCAGCAGCTAGAAGTGTTTGCAGACAACCACTGCACAAAGATAACGTTCAGGATAAAAGTTACTCATAAATATGCTAATACCAGTAAAACTGTTTGTTACTTTTTTATTCATATGAGAAAATTTACATGAAGATTAACTTTGTCTCATATTTGCTGCTTTTCTGTTCATTGTGTGAAATAAGAAGAAAACTGGGAAGCTGAACTTCACCTGGTGAGGAAAAGACGAGAGATCTTTTCTTTGATCAGGATAGAATAGGAGTAACCATTCCTTTTCTGTTGCCTAAATTTCTGCATCTGGACAGAATAAAAAAGTTTATTAAGTTTAAATCTATGTGAACAATGGAATAATGATGAAAGTTATACAAATAATATTTGTGTACTTACAGAAAATACACTATATGCCTATTTATATTCTAGGCTTTACTCGTAACTTTGTCTATACTAATAAAATTTAGTACAGCATTTCAAGCTTCACGTGCTCAGGGTAACTGATGTACCTATTTATTTATATTTGTACAATGTGTGTCTGTATGCCTGTGTTTATAAATAGCCTGTACCTTTGTAGTTTGTCTGTGTAATGGTATACACAGACGTAGTCATCATGAGGTTTGGGTTCGTATTTCTTTCAACTCATTGTAATTACTGCCTTGTGCTAGGCTTTTGCAATGAATTGACATGTGTTTCGTCTTCGTACTTACGCTAAGCTTCTAACATTCCCATCCTGTGAATTTAATAGGATGCTAAGGCCTTAAATTAAAATCATCCTTTATTAGCCACTTCTATTCCTCTACTTCTGTGTGCCTGTCTTCCTAAAGAGACAAGATATTTGCATGTTTGTTTTGATATTTATCCTTAGAATAGAGGGGATTTCCCGTATTTAATGCGAGTTTAACAGACTTTTTTCTTGTAGTATTTCTCGGGGACACTTTGTATCTGCATATCTTCTTTTTGAATTACTGTTTCATTTGGGATTTTGAAAACAGATGCCTCCCTCCTTTCTAAGGAGTGAATTGCAGCTTATGTGACAGGTTTTCCTTTTCTTCTAACTAATCACTTCCACTTTGAAATATGTAGCTTGGAACACATTTATTTTTAATAAGAATTAAAAAAACCCAAAACCTACCTAAATTCGAAAGGTTGTGAGGGTTTTATAAAAAATTATTTAGGGTATAAAAAATTATTTAGGTATTTTGGCCATCAGACACTCCAGTCACATCTGAAAACTAGGGCCAACAGATGACAAATAGTTTTTAGTTGGAACATCAGCTCTGTTTCTGGAACGGTGTGTTTGATTCTGAACTCCAGCCTGATGACATGGCTTTTCTTGCAGATATACCAGTGCTCCAAATTTACAGTTTTATGTAACTCATTTTTATGCACTGAACCATGCATGTTTAGTTTTCTTTCTCCTCCTCTTTTCCTCTTTTACTGAGATGTAAAGAGGGAAGCATGTTCTGTACATATGCTATATATTAATACATGTAGATTATTCTTTAGAATAGGAATAAAATGCAACATTCCAAGGATAATAGGGGAGCAATTGCTACAGCTCATCTACTTTTTGTTGTGATATATTAGTATAATGAAGACTAATATATTTTCTTACTGGCAATATATTACTGAACATTTTCTGGTATCTGGTTATGAATCAAATACTGCAGAACAGTGATGAAGCATAACAGTAAAATTCTTCAGATGTAGGTGGAGCATTCTTGAAAGCAGACTCTTATGCTGATCCTGAGGGGTGGGGAGGGGAAAAGATTCCAGATCATTAAAACTGATCAGATTAGAATAGTTACCAGGTAAATATATGTGGTAGTAAAATAATTGGAAAAACTTATTTGGTGTTTACCTTCTTGTAACTGTGCAGTTTTGTTAATGTTCGTGACACCCTACTAAAGCTGAGCAGTGGTTTGCGTCCGGGCTGGGTGTACGGGCTTCCATTAGCAGCTGCAGGGTAGGGCTGAATGCATAGCAAGTGGAGATGATTAACCTTTAACCAGCGCAAGCGGGAAGACTGAAGGGACAGCATCCCCCTTCTGGTTTTGTGTTGACACGGAAGAAAGGCTGTAACTGTTTCTCCCCACTTCAGTGAAAATTGGAGAGGCGTTTTGAAGCTCATGTATGTGGGCTCTTCTGGGGAAAGATGCCTAAGAGTGTTTCCACCATGGAAAACACATCTCTCTAAAAAAACCAGTTTATACTGATTCATCTGAGCGCACGTTGTTCTGCAGAAGAGGTGGGGTCAATTAATTTCTAGGTGCTGTGTCATTGCTTAGAGACCCCTGCTGGAATAGCCAGAGTTGTCACAGGCCCTCCATAATGTGTGTTTTTAAGGGTGGAACATGTACATTTTAAAGTGAATAATTACACCAACCTAACTTATGCATAAAAAGTTTTATTAATAAAGAGAGGAAAAATAGTTTTCTGGATACTTGGACATTGGTAATAAAGGTTATACCTGATTTTGATTTTCAATTTGCCATTGACACTGACTTGAATTCACTTCACTTAACTGGAGGTGCTTCACCAATGTGCATAGGTTAGGACTGACTGCCTTAGATGCTCTAAAATCAGTGGAGAGAGATGTGTCTCCAGGGCTTGAAGTTAAATGGGAGGAATCCCACCTCTATGCATAGCAGTGGAAGAAATTTATTGTGTCTGTTTTCCCATTCACTGAGGAAGGTACCTTTTCCATGTACATTTTGTGAGATTTGGTGTTATCAAGTCCTTGGCTCTCCTGTGAAAAGATAATTTCTAGAAATGTAAAACTTACCTTTTTTTTTTTCTTTTTTTTTTTTTTTTTTTTTTTTTTTAAGTAATTTTCAGTGATTTCTTACAGGGGCGTTTTTGTAGATTTTTTTTTTTTTTTTGAAAGTTTAGTCTGTGAAACTGCAAAATAAGAAAATTTTACTTTTGTATTTTGTGAGAAGTTCTGTATAGTGTTCACATGTCAAATACTTTTTTTTTTTTTTTTTAAATGAAAATGCTTGTAAAATACAATAGTGGCAGGTGCTTTTAAAGTATTTCGGCAGAAAGGTTAATGTTTCTTTGCCAACTGTAATAAAACCAGTTTCAATAGTGGTCTCTAAAATATAAAGTAGCTAATGAGAAATAATATTGCAATTTATGCAATAAAATGTTCGTATCTTGCATGCTTTTTTCTGTTATGCAGTGATAGAAATTAGTTTGTGAGATGTAGTTACCATAGTTAATTATTTGTTCTAAGATAGGTGGGATTTCTTGTTTTAAGTGCTTCGGACTAATGCGTAGAATACAGACGTTCATACTCTGACATGGCTGAATCCTGGGGCTGCTGATAATCACAGCAGCTGTTGTTGACTTTCTGTTGAAAGCAATCTTTTGTAAGCTAACAGTTCTTACTATGTAATGAAGTCCATGTTAAATATGAATTCTAAATCAAAACAGTCTGAGGCCTGATTATGACTTCTGTAGAACAATCAAAACAAAATACTGGTTTTAGAATATTCCTCCCTTTGGTATTCCTTCAGTATTGTTTTACAGCCGTCGACCCAGTGATCCATGATCTGATATACAGCTCCTTTGTGTATTATTTACAATGTTTTTTTAGTATAGGCTAATATATAATGAATATTCGCCTCTGTATAACAGGTCTTACAAAAATGTAATTTTTGTAATTATACTGTTCTCTAAAACATCAAAAGATCAAAACATCTCCAAAGTACTGTACATTAGTTGCCTCCATCAAGACAAAGCAAGTCTTATAATACTGCAAATATTTACCCAGATGCTTAATTGTGCTCTCTGAATTGTTCCATTGAAGTAACCAGAGTTACTTCATCTGTAAAATTAAGTAGAAGAATAAGACTCTGTAGCATAGAAACCTCAGAGACTTCCCATTGACTTCAGTGCCCAGGGGAAGGTTAACAGACTTTGAAGAGATTTTAATTTAGAGAAGTGTTTGGGCGGTAGCTGCAACTTCAGAGATACAAGGCCTGATCCAGTGCTCCACTGAATACAGTGGAGACCATGAGATGAAATTCAGATCTGTGAATGTTCCTGTTTCCTAGAACTCCCAGGCTTGTAAAGTGCTACAGAAATTGCTGACTGTTAAACATCTACAATTTTTTTTCCATTTTATTTTAAATATTGAAATGACAACTCCCAAGTCATTAATAATACGTAAATACGCCATCTTTTCTATATTCTTATTTCTGTTATTAAGTATACACAGGGTGTTCAGTACTGTAAAAATAAATAAATCTACTTATGGAAATTGTGAACAGAAATGTTTGCCTTTAAGAACAGTTGCAATGAATAAACGTGTATTTGCGCTTTTTTTTTTTTAAATATGTGTGCTGTCTGTTTCAATGCAAACTATTTTTTTGTTTTTGTAATCACAGGACTATACCCTGACAATGTACTTTCAGCAAGCGTGGAGGGATAAGAGGCTGTCATATAATGTAATACCTCTAAACCTTACTCTGGACAACAGAGTAGCTGATCAGCTGTGGGTTCCCGATACCTATTTTCTGAATGACAAGAAGTCATTTGTACATGGTGTCACTGTGAAGAACAGAATGATCCGTTTGCATCCAGATGGGACAGTCCTTTATGGACTCAGGTCAGTATGAACCATTTCTAACTCTTCTATCTTTTATTTTTAGCCTTTTAATCATGGCTTCAAATTAAAACCTATTCTTTGCCTTTTTGATGCTATTTTTATTGCTGTATTCTATATAACTGATGATATTCTAGAAACAATTTTTACTTAAGTATTCTAAGAATGGATAACCATTTAAAAAATTTTTTTTATAATAAATCTTGGAGATAAACTGCCATTTTTAGTGCATTTCAGACACTTGTGTTAAGGACAGATAAGACACTAAATATTATTTTAAATACTCATTCTGGATTAAAAGCCAGTTCTAGAACTGCTTTCTCAAAGGAATTGAAATAAGAAATACAAAATGAGGATTAGAGAAAAAGGGGGAAAATGTATATGACAGCTGAATTGATAGTTTAACTAAATGATATATTTTATAAATATTTTTGATTGAATATTAGATTGGTTTGTATGCTACCCAGATGAATCAGTTTTCTGATTTTCACTAAGATGAGGTATGACTAGGAATGTTCTTCAGCCTGATGTTGTTATCGTGTATGACTGTATGGAGAGTGGTGACTGGAGAAATCAAAAGAAGAACTTCACTCTTGAGACATTCTGGAAACTGGGGGAAAATGTCTGTTTTAGCAGTGTTTATAGAAAACAATAATTGCAGAGAAAGTGATTTAAATATATTTCTGCAAAAGATGACTGAATATGGTGTGAGTAGGTAGCAAAATAGAAAAAGTATTGACTGGGTTAAAAAAATGCTGCAGAAAAATCTAGAATGTCTTACATTTTCATATTGAGAATAATATACAATAATAGTTTGGGGGAAGCTAATTCTTAAAACTTTAATTAGTGTATTTCTTCCATTTTCAGTAAGATTTTTCCGTTGTCTATCTATAACTATCACGTCAAGCAGCATGCGCTTTTAACTTGGTTATTTTCTACCCATCTGTAAAGGAAAGCAGCACAGTTTTACATATTTAGAACACGGCTACCTAAATTGGAAGTCAAACGCCTAAAACTAAGTCCTAAGCTGTCCTAGGACTTCAGGCTTAACACTTTTTGCATTTATCTTCAATTTTCACACCCAAACCTGAAAATTTCCAGGGTGATAATGTTTAGCCGGTCACTTTTGCCAGGAAGTGCCTTTCTCAGGACAGACGGCTTCTAGCTCTTAGGTAGAAACCGTTCTCCTTGAGACCGAGAGAGACTAGACCAGTGCTCTCGCCGCTCTGCTGCAGTCAGGCTTCAAATACCTCTTATCTGGATGATCCCTGGACTCTCGCAGTCTGGGCCAGATGGTGATTCACCTCCAGAAATGGGGGGTGAAAAGTGTGAAAATGTTCACTTAGCAGATGCTTCATGGTTTTGAGGCACTCTCCTAATGTGCAAGATGCTGATTTCATCCTTCATTGTGGAACCTAGAACATCTTCCACTTGGTGGAAAAGATCTGGGCTTTTCCTGGCTCCTTAGCTTCCTCTATGTTTAAGGAATAGCACTGCCTCTTATGGCTGATAGATTATTTTTCTACTTGAAAAATAAAGGTAGAAAAATAAAGGGCTATGATAGCCACTAAAAGACATAAAATTAACTAGCTACATCTGGTACACAGCAAAAGTATGCCTACTTGAAGTATGACCACAGTAGGAAAATATGTAAGTGAATTTGAGCAGCAGCATACCAATTTTTATAAAACATGAGACTAGGTAGAGAACTTGTTAAAACCTGCAAAAATTTTTTTTTTTTGGTAGAAACTGAAACAATGTATTTTATTGTTAGATTTGTAACACAGAACAGATATTCTTTTATGAATTGTAGAATAACATTTCGCCATATATAACTTAATGGAATTCATTTTGATTTACAGATTCTGCTCTTTTGTGCTGGTTATTGTATTTACCAATTTGTATTGTATCTGATTGTGTTTTCTGTGTGAAGCAGTTCAGGCTTTGGCACTATGGCTGGGAGCAAGTCTGGAGTTCTTGTTATTGTTCAGTGAAACAACAGATACTTGGTTCCTTAAAATGGTGAAACTTTTTATTTACAGTAAAGTGAAATATAAAACAATTACCTAACACATTTGCATTAATGGAGTGAGAGCAATAAGAGCATAGCAAAGGTTTTGGTATTGTTTTCAATTTAAGACTCTGAAATCATCATGTTTATTATTATTTTTCAGAATGAATTATGATGAAATCATCATGTTTATTATTATTTTTCAGAATGAATTATGATGAAATCATCATGTTTATTATTATTTTTCAGAATGAATTATGATGAAATAACTACCAAGTTTAATGTTTTCAATAATTCTGACTTTTGATTTCTACTTGTGACAAGTCATTTTCATTCTAATTGCTTAACAATCCATAATAATTTCTAGTTTTGAAAGTGTTGGTAAACAGTAAGTAGAGCTCACAGAAAATTGTTCTATAGAAGTATCAAGTCAAAGAAAGATTTTTTTTTTTTTTTTTTTTTTTTTTAGAAACTAAAACCATTCATGAAAAATACTTTTTCTAAGGTTTTCGGGGTTTTTTGTTTGTTTCCCAAAAGAAACAAGGTATTGATGGCTTAAAAAAAATTGGCAACTGAAAGCTTAGGTTTACTTTTTTGTTTTTAACAATCCTGATTTACACAATTTTGAAGACTGTACTTTTTATATACTTACATAAGATAACTTTGTCTGAAATTGCTTTGCATAAAATGTTTTGGACCACCGTGAGAATGAACTTCGTTGTCTTTTTTTAGCTGAATTGGTGTTGGTACTGCTTCATTGTCTTGGGGGAAATCATTCTTCCTTTTCACTGAGCATATATAGTAAATCAATTTTAATATCTTTTATGATACGGTAAAGTGAAATCTTGTATATTTTTTACTTAAAGCTGTTGAATGTAATTAGATGAAACATTATTGATGTTTTGATCCTTTATTTCCCAGAGTTATTTTTTTCAATACTTGCAATCACAATATGGTATCCAAAATGGTTTTAGAATAATTCTGTATGTTGTTCCTATTGTAGAACTTTTGCACAGCCCAAAGTAAAGGTGTTTAGAAGAATTTTTTTCTACATCAAGAATTTCAGATCTGGAAATAATTTTCTAGTATTCCAGTATACCTAGCAATCTTGTATTTGTGATTATCGATTCTTACATCCCTTTTGAGACTCTGCCTGGTACGTTTCAAGTGTTCTCTTTGCCCTGTGAGCTGGTACCAGATGAGTGATGGATGTGAATTCTGCCTTTGTTCCCTTGTTGTGCTGAAATGAATTGTACACTGAGGGCAGTAGCAAGATGACTGTCACCCTGTACTCCCTCTACCCATCACAAAAGACTAGGCGCTGCAATTGCCGTGGGTCCTACTGCAACTATGCACTTGAACAGCAAAGAGAGGGAAGACACCTCTTGTTTCTTGGAGAGGCAGTGTGTTCTGGTATAGAGACTATGCACCATGAACAGAAACCTAATAGATGAGGATGTGGCAAGAAAAGGTCCAGCTTTTCACCATAGGATAGTGCAAGAGTGACTAAATAGCTTCTAGTCTGGTCAGATTAAAGTTATCAGCTATTATTAGAAATAATTATTATTCTTGCTTCCATGGAAATGGGGACTTAGCAATGCCAGTTTAATAATAAAATCTTTCTTTTCATCATTGAGCCTTATGCTATACTAAAACCTGTGGGGGCATGGTCCTTGAGGTTATTTGCTGCATTTAGAAAGATGCACTTCAGAGTGGATACAGTAGATAAGTCATCATATAGCGCTCTCCCTCTTATATAAATTCACACACGCTCTGTCCTGAGTGTTGAAGAACAAATAGGGTTATGTTTCTTCCAAGTGAAGAAAAGAAAATTATGGTTAAGGGTTTTTCTCTAGCTTTTGTGACATATTCAGCTTAAAAAGAAAAAGAAAACATTTAAAGGTGTGGTTTAGATGAAGAGTTTTTCTTTGGTCTCAGTTATTTGGTAAGTAAGCTTGTTTTAGAGAAATCTCGACTGCATCTGTGTACATGTTGTGTTTGTAATATATAAAAAAATGTTACACTGTTCGGGTAAGAACATGTTGCAAAGGCCATATTATTATGATTTTGAAAAGAAGTATGTCCATTTCTAGCTTTATCTTTTCTTTTCCAGTTTGTGAGATTTCTATCTGCCTGTGCTTCTCAGGATGTAGCCTGTTTGAAAGCAGGTCTGCAGAGGGGATTGCCAAGGGCAAGAGGCAAACCTGAATATCAATATAGGTCTGTCATAGTTGGATAATTACCCTCAAAACCCCCTTCTTATATGTCCTTATTATTAGTGATCCATGGACAAATTTTTGCGATGAAATGTAGAAGATCCTTCTCCTTCCTCCTCCTTGGATTCAGCTGAGTAGATCTTGGAAAGGCTTTCTGGCTAAAATGTCTTGCAAACACTGGGGTGGATGGGGCAAATATACATGCTGGTAACACAACAGAATTATGTGATTGGCCATATTCTTCTTTTGCCTTCACTGCACCATGTGGCAATCAATGATATGTTTCTAATGTTAAGGTTTCAGTTTTATAGCTTTAAATATCTTGAACTATCTATTTCATCTAAAATTAATGCAAGTTAATGTGATTTAAAGTGTCCACAGTAGTGATATATTTAATACCTGCTTAGTATTAATTTCCACATATCTTAAAAATGCCTGCTTAATATTACTTTCCACATATCATTAAAAAAAACCTCTGTACACTATTACTGTTCTGAAAATCACTACTATTATTGCTGCATTAACTTACTTTAGCTTACACTTGCAGTGGCATATTCTTACTTTGAAATGCATTCTGCTAAACTGAGATGCCTTTAAATATCAGTCTTAAATTTTTGCTTTTGCCTCCCCATACATCTATATATAAACGTGTGTATAAATGTATACACACGCATACACATATAAACATATGTTTTTGTGAATTCAGTTTCGTTTACCTTGATTTCTGTAACCAAATTCATTGAACTGCAAGTGCTCTTATTAACAAAATGGTAATGTATAAATGTAACCACCCCATTCTTTTATGCCCCTATAGTTTAATTTCTGTTTTGGATAAAGCAAGCAGTGATCCCTTAACATTGTTCTTTTTGTTTTTTCCTAACAGAACCCATACATGGTATGCATGTCAGATCTGATTAGATTTAACATTGTGAAGGTAAATTTCAGGAAGGACTAGGAGGCAGTTTTGTAAGCACCTGGTTTAGGCTGTCACTGAAAGCGGGGGGGAGAGAGAGAAGTGGCTAATAATGAATGTAGACATCTATATGGTAGTTATGATGTCCTCATAGCCTGCCCTATTCACTGCTACAGGGCATTAGTTAAGGGCATAACTGAATTGTGACCAATTTTTTACAGAGAGCATGACATACTGGTTACTTTTAGGTTTAGAAGGATTTTTGTTTCTAAGGGATAGCTGCCAGTTATTTATGTTTTGGGAAAATGCTTTTTTTTCCCCTCATTCCAGTTACAGTATGGTATTTACAAATAAGACTGAACTTTCTTTTTTTCAATTTAAAAAAATGTTTTATTTCGTATTCCATCTGGCAAGAAAATTCTTCTTTGCTGCCAAGACCATGATATTCAATAGATGATAAATCACCAAAATGGTAGAAAATTGCAACATACAGTATTAAATGAAGAATCATTACGGGGAAATTTACTATCTGTTTGTAGTTAAGATGACTTGCAATAGGTTATTAGTGATTTGACAACATATATAGCAAAGTAAACTTAGAGGACCAAGTTTCAAATCTAGGATAGCAATCAGTTTACAGTGGGTTGAGCAAAGCTTGAATAAGATATGCAGCCAGAACTCAGGAAAAGACATGGCTTTAACTAAATTTCTGTATGTTAAAATATCTGGTTTATATAATGCACATACCAGAAATAGTTGCTACAGTAGATAAAATTTGTTGTTTCTTAAATTTATTTTTATATATAAGTATATATATCTATCTATATATCTATATCTATATATAAAATTTCCCCTGACTTTTGACATCAAATCTGTTCTAAAATGCAGACAGAAAATTCAGCTGTCTTCTGGTTTATTCTGTATAATTCCGGGGAAGAATCACTTCTCTGAATTTTGCACCCTGTGGTTGGAATGCAAATTTGAGAAGGGTGAGGAGCAAGACCCTTATGTTTGCCAATTTGGAATTGCTACTTTTTGTGTGTCTTTCTGGAACTCACCTCTTTGCTGGAAGAGAGTATTTGGGTGTTGTGTGTCAGAATAAGGAGGAAATTAAGTTTAGAATACTAGGATTAAATACAGTTGAAGAAGTGGGTGAAGAAACAGATGTTTCATGTGGTTTTGCACCATTGACAGGCTGGTTTTAGAGATATTTACTCTTACATACACTTCTAACAGTCCTTGCAAGTGAGCTCTGTGACAGTGGGTTAGTCACGGAGGACTGATAATTACATGACAAAGAGTATCGTATACTTTTGTATCTCTTCAGTAGTCTGGTTTTATGCTTTTTGTAACTGAAGCTTGTGGGTGTTTTTTGCTGAAAAATAGAATATATACAGAATTTCTGACGGGCCACGTCCTGTGAGGTGATGACGTTTCCATCCTCTTTAGCCAAAACCAAACGGAAGTAGAACAGAGTAGTTTTGTCAGAAATGAAAGACTTGTCCCATTTGAAAGTCCAACAGTTTTACTTGCCGAGATTTATTTAATACATTGCCAACTGTAAGTTTCCAACACAACCAGCAATAATTCCTAACTATTTTACTGATATAATCTAGTAATCTCCCATAAATGACAGAATTGTGTGTATGACGGTCTTGCTTTGTCCTCTCTTTATTTCTTGCTACCAGCATTGAGTTATGTGAGTTCAAAATAGTCCCGGGTGCTTGGATTTTGTGTTGTCTCAGCTGTGCCTTCTGCTGTCTGCTCAGTCAGTTTCAGCTGCCTGGAAATTTTCACTGTTGCAAGTAAAATAGATTCTCCCACACTTTGCTCTATTAAAATAGCCTTGGGCATTTTTGTTGTATTAATAGACTTGTTCAGCAATTTAACTTATATACAGCTTATTATCTACAAAATCTGATGGACAGTTTAAAAAGCAATTGCTTTCTACATGCCTTTAGTCCTCAGAACATACTGTTTGAGAGGTGAATTGTTCACACAAGACATCCTTCCGTAAATCATCTGATCTTTATTTCCCCCCTTTTTCCTCTTCCCCCTTTTTCCTCTTCCCCCTTTTTCCTCTTCCCCCTGACAGGGAAAAGGACCTGGGCTTCTTTTCTAGGGGGGGAGATGTTATTTTGGATACTGTGTTCCTGATCGTGGTAACTGTTCAGGGGGCAGGTGTTTCTGGTTCCATGACATTGATGCCTCTCTTGGCTGTGCAGCCCTCCACTCAAACTGGGGTCTTGTCTAGCCTCAGGAGAAAAGGAAATAAACATTATAAAGAGGTACCCTGTAGCGACATAAAAATCCCTGTAGTGAGATGCTGTTCTATCGCTCTAGTTTATCAGCTTGAGTACCAGCTTCCTCTTTCAGTAGCATCTCAAAGTAGTGTTGCCACTTGTAAAAAAATTATAAATGCTGTGCCTGTCTTCATGAGGGTTTTGAAAGTGTCATGCCAGGGACATCAAATCACCAGTAAAAGTGTCGTATGAATTTGAGGGCCAAAAATTTACACTGTAAGTGCCAATTTGAAAAACATGTTAACCATAGTAGACATTAGGTCCTTTTACTGGCTCTGTCCTAGTGATTTTGGCCCAGTGGAAAGACAATGTGTCATGCAATGACACAGAACTTCAGATCGAAAATATTTTCTTGAATGTAAAGTTTCAGAAGTTTGTCTTAAAATAAAATAAGAAATTAAATGGTGCGATAGCTTTCTGTTGCCCCAGTTAAGCCTATAAGTTTTCTTAATTTTGGATATCACTTCTTGTAATTCTTTTTATCTCGTGTAAACATATAACACTAAATTTCTTGATATGACAATAAGGACATATACAAGCATTGCAAAGAGGAAGTGAAAAGTAGTTTGGTTGAGTAAGACTTGTTTGAACATGAGAATCTCAGTACTGTGAACAAGTGTTTCCGTTATGTTAACTGGATATTTTTTTTGTGCTAGTGCTCATGCTCATAGGTGCAATTACTGAACTTTCAGCTGCCAACACTTGCCGAAGTTAATTCACAGTCTGACATGCAGTTTTTTAGTTTTGTATGAGAAATGAGGTGAATTAGATTTCTGTGTCCAAATTGTCAAGGCTGTTAGAGTATACACACACGTTTGTAAGAACTCTTAAATCTTGCATGCAGGTTTTCAAAGCAGGAACTTTTTGAAAACGGGCAGAAATAAATGCAAATGTAGTAAAACATTGTCTCAAATTGAAGTCATGTAGCTGTTGTGAAGACTTGAAAAACTTTGAATTACCTGTGAAGAATGCTGCACAATTACATAGAATTCTGAGTACAAAGCATCATCCGCATTAACAAGGAAGCGTTACGACCCCAGTCTCATTATTTGGAAATCCTAGGGCAGGACAAGTCAGATCCCAGCTCATGTCTTGCACAGTGCATATAGATCCAGCATAAGGAAAGGAACTTGAATCTCAGCATGTTGCTTAAGTGAATTAACTGTTGTTTTAACCAAACGAGGTATCAGCTCTGGCCCAAGGCAGGGGCCAGATTCTGTTTTCCGTACTCATGCAAATAGTTCTATTGAAGGTCCCAAGGAATTCAGCACAGAAATACTACTACTGTTATTTCTAATGATATATAAACTGAAGACCTGGACTCTCGTTGTGACATGAAACAAATCATACAGCTCCTCTGCCTCAGTTATTCCATTTATTAAATTGGAATACTAAAACCTACCTTCTCGCAGGGGTTTTGTGAAGATTAATTAATTAGTTTGTAAAGTGCTTTGATCCCATAAAACACTATATAAGTGCCAAGCATTATTATGAAGAATTATAAAATGTCAGCCTTCATATGCACCTTGGGATAGCTGTTTTATAGATACAAATCTGTTCCATTCTCCTTAGAATCACATTGTTCCACCTTTCCTACATAGCAGCCCATTCAGAAAATGAACCAGTTTTAGGAAAGATGCAATTTTTGGGAAAAAAAGGAGATCACTGACTGTCATAAATATCTTTTTCAATTAAGGATTCATAGATTAAAGATGCATTTTGCTGTAGGATTTGGAATGGTATAATTTCAGAACACCTCCATCCACAGCAGGAGGGAGGGTAGTTGGATTTGAAATACCTCCCCTATCTGAAAGAAAACAAAGATATCTTTCTACTTTAGTTCCTTTATTAGATCTTAAGTATGGGATAAGTATTCAAGAGGGTCTTTTGCTTTTATTTTATATGATGTGGCTGTTAAATCATTAGTATGCAAATAATTAATTCAATTAAGCTTAATAAGGAAAAAGCTTTAAGTCACACGAATCATTTCCATTAAAAGCCCTATTATCCAAGAATATAACACTGCAATGAAGTGAAAAAAATTCTAAGTTTTATTGCCTAACAGACAGACTGTGGCATTTACTCTATATTAGCAAGAAAAACTCCATCAGCTATAGAACCATGTAATAGTTTAAGTTGCTCCGAGGATATTGTATATTCCAAAAACAAATAGAGGTCATCAAACACTTACTCTTGAATTGAAATTTAAATATTAACATAATTTAGAATTACAGCAATCTATCTTATTTCCTTTCTGTAATGTCTTGTATCATTTTAGCTGGTAGTTGGTGTTCCTGACAATGGAAATTGTCATATAGGAAGGACATACACAAAATCTCAGAATGCTCTGATCAAGACTCAGCTAATGAGATGGATGTTAAACGTGTGTATACACACATAGGCTTAAATACCTGATATATATATTTGATATATATATCACTGCATGTATATATGTGTAAAGTTCTACTTACACATATTTGTTCGTCTAAAATTGGTAAAATCTGAGACGGATGTCATAAGTAGGGGCAGGGTCAGGGAGCTTTATAAGTGAAATTTTAACGCCTTGCATGTGTAAGAAAAATAAATGTTATGACACTGTGTTTAGAACTAATAATACCTCTTATTTTCCCTGTTTGTGTGGGTCACAAATAGTCACTTTCTAGTTGTTCTTGTGATTGTACCAATGAAGTTTATCTTTTACACTTTTATGAATATTACTGTAAGACATTGTTGAATACTGTTACTTAAATGAGAGGAGCATTTTTCTTTTTTTTCCTAGCAAGTGTTTTATCTGAAGGTGCAAGTACTTGGGCTGATTTTTCATTCCAGTTGAATATCTAGTTTTAGTGATTTTTTTTAAAAAAAGTTTTTCTTTATTTTTGAATGCACTTTCTGTGAAGAGACTAGCTGATTTGTTCACCCAACGTTTTATCATATTTTGTTATTGAGATTTACAAAGTGGTAAAATAGTTTCTGAGAAATAAGAATTGCCTAAAGTTCTAAAATCTAAGTATTATCTTTTTCATATTTTTCCCATATCTCCAGGGTCTGTTTTCTATTTCTTTATTCTTCTAAAAATTTAAATTTCTTATGGCCCTCAATGTGCAAAGCAGCTGAGGAGAGCTTTTCTTGGAACAATATTCAGTCCTGCTTTAGAATGAGAGAAACTAGGATAAGTTACAAGAAATTCTGGGGGTTTTGTGCTTCCAAATAAGTTCTCCAGACTCCAGGGATGTGGGTAAACATCTGCAGAAAAGCACTTTTAAGCCATGCTTATCACTGATCTTTAGGCTATAATGCAGGCCTTTGCATTAGCCATTCAGTGAATAGGGTTTTTTCTCCTCTAAATCACTGGTGTAGGAAAGCAATACTTTTTTTTCTTTTTCCTGGTGCTTTTTTCTTTCTGAATAGGCATCCCTAGAACACTCCCTGCTTCTGCTAGTCTAGAACAACATAATTTGAGGAGAGAGAGAACAGAAAAAGTTTGCAAAACATTCTTTTAAATTCACTTGAATGTGCCATCTGTATGAGCAGATGGGAAAAATGTCTCAGGGCCAGAAGGAGACTGCGAGATCAAATCACAAGGAAAAAACTACATGCAGACATGTTCCTAGTGTCAGAACAAAAAGGACCTTAGCAATTACCTCAGTGACGTGACCTGGAGCCTGGTCCGTCAGAAATTGCTGTCCTGTAGCAAATATTTCAAGGAGCTATAATCAATACCTTATAGATCCCCATGCCATGTAGTCTATGGACACTCTCATTTCTGGGCAACTGCCAGAAAAGATCAAATGTTCAGGTCCCTAAATTATTCTCACATATGAACTGTAAATCCACATTCATCATTTGGTGGGAGTGCCAGAGTGCATTATCCTCCTCAGCATCTGAATTTGAGAAATCATTGTTTTCTCCATCTTCATATGGTACAGTACATCATTCTTGAGAACACTCTTTTTTTTAAAAAAATTGCAATAAATGCAGACTATAGAATATACATGATGTCCTTCAACAAGTTACAATTTCTGTTGTATGATGGCTATTGCTGACAGCACATGTCAATTCACAAATGCTGTGAAAATAGAATCATAGAATCATTTAGGTTGGAAAAGACCTTTAAGATCATCGAGTCCAACTGCTAACCTAGCACTGCCAAGTCTACCACTAAACCATGTCCCTAAGTGCCATATCTATGCATCTTTTAAATACCTCCAGGGATGGTGACTCAACCACTTCCCTGGGCAGCCTGTTCCAATGCCTGACAACCCTTTTGGTGAAGAAATTTTTCCTAATATCCAATCTAAACCTCCCCTGGGACAACTTGAGGCCATTTCCTCTCATCCTATCACTTGTCACTTGGGAGAGGACTGACACCCACCTCGCTACAACCTCCTTTCAGGTAGTTGTTTGTAGAGAGCAATGAGGTCTCCCCTCAGCCTCCTTTTCTCCAGGCTAAACAACCCCATTTCCCTCAGCTGCTCTTCATAAGACTGGTGCTCTAGACCCTTCACCAGCTTTGTTGCTCTTCTTTGGGCACGCTCCAGCACCTCCATGTCTTTCTTGTAGCGAGGGGCCCAAAACTGAACACAGGACTCGAGGTGTGGCCTCACCAGTGCCCAGTACAGGGGACGATCACCTCCCTGCTCCTGCTGGCCACACTATTTCTGATACAGGCCAGGATGCTGTTGGCCTTCTTGGCCACCTGGGCACACTGCCGGCTCATATTCAGCCCGCTGTCAAGCAATGCTCCCAGGTCCTTTTCCACCAGGCAGCTTTCCAGCCACTCTTCCCCAAGCCTGCAGTGCTACATGGGGTTGTTGTGACTCAAGTGCAGGACCTGGCACTGAGTGTTGTTGAACCTCATACAATTGGCCTTGGCCCATCGATCCAGCCTGTCCAGATCCCTCTGTAGAGCCTTCCTACCCTCGAGCGGACCAACACTCCTGCCCAACTTGGTGTTGTCTGCAAACTTACTGAGGGTGAACTCGATCGCCTCGTCCAGATCATTGATAAAGATATTATACAGAACTGGCCCCAATACTGAGCCCTGGGGAACACCACTTGTGACCAGCTGCCAACTGGATTTAACTCCATTCACCACCACTCTTTGGGCTCGGCCATCCAGACAGTTTTTACCCAGCGAAGAGTGCACCCATCCAAGCCACAAGCAGCCAGATTCTCCAGGAGAATGCTGTGGGAAAGTGTCAAAGGCTTTACTAAAGTCCAGGTAGACAACTTCCACAGCCTTTCCCACTGAGTGGGTCACCTTGTCGTAGAAAGAGATCAGGTTAGTCAAGCAGGACATGCCTTTCATAAACCCATCCTGACTGGGCCTGATCGCCTGGTTGTCCTGTACGTGCCACATGATGGCCCTCAAGATCATCTGCTCCATAACCTTCCCTGGCACCAAGGTCAGACTGACAGGCCTGCAGTTCCCCGGATCCTCCTTCCAGCCCTTCTTGTAAATGGGCATCACATGTGCTAACCTCCAGTCAACTGGGACCTCCCCATTTATCCAGAACTGCTGATAAATGGTTGAAGGTGGCTTGGTGAGCGCTTCCACCAGCTCCCTCGGTACCCATGAGAGGATCCCATCTGGCCCCACAGGCTTGTGTGTGCCTAAGTGGTGTAGCAGATTGTTAACCATTTCCCCTTGGGTTATGAGGGCTTCATTCTGCTCCCTGCCCCTGTCTCCCAGCTTAGGGGGCTGGGTACCCCAAGAACAACTGGTCTTACTATTCAAGAATGAAGCAAAGGCGGCATTAAGTATCTCAGCCTTTTCCTCATCCTTTGTAACTATGTTTCTCCCTGCATCCAATAAAGGACGGAGATTCTTCTTAGCCCTCCTTTTGTTGTTAATGTATTTATAGAAACATTTTTTATTGTCTTTTACAGCAGTAGCCAGAGTAAGTTCTAGTTGGCCTTTGGCCCTTCTAATTTTCTCCCTGCATAACCTCATGACATCCTAGTAGTGCTCCTGAGTGGCCTGCCCCTTCTTCCAAAGGTCATAAACTCTTTTTTTTTTTTTTTCTCCTGAGTTCCAGCCAAAGCTCTCTCTTCAGCCAGGCTGGTCGTCTTCCCTGCTGGCTCGTCTTTTGGCACATAGGGACAGCCTGCTCCTTGTCTTGAAGATTTCCTTCTTGAACAATGTCCAGCCTTCCCAGACTCCTTTGCCTTTCCAGACTGCCTCCCAAGGGACTCTCTCACCAAGTGTCCTGAGCAGGCCAAGGTCTGCCCTCTGGAAGTCCGAGGTAGCAGTTCTGCTGTCCCCTCCTTACTTCTCCAAGAATCGAAAACTCATCATTTCATGATCACTATGCCCAAGACGGCCTCTGACCATCACATCACCCACAAGTTCTTCTCTTTTTCGGAAACAACAGGTCCGGTGGGGTGCCTTCCCTAGTTGGCTCCCTCACCTACTGTGTCAGGGGAAGTTCTCTTCCACACACTCCAGGAACCTCCTAGACTGTCCCCTCTCTGCTGTATTGTATTTCTAGCAGACAGTTGGTAAGTTGAAGTCCCTCATGAGAACAAGGGCTAGCAATTGTGAGACTTCTCCCAGCTGTTTATAGAATATTTTGTCTACCTCTTCATCCTGGTTGGGTGGTCTGTAACAGACTCCCACTGTGATATCTTCCCTGTCGGCCTTCCCCCTGATTCTTACCCATAAACACTCAACCCTGTCGTCACCATCATTAAGCTCTAGACAATCAAAACATACAGGGTACCCTGCTGCCTCTGCTTCCTTGCCTATCCCTTCTGAAGAGTTTATAGCCGTCCATTGCAGCACTCCAAGTCATCCCACTGTATTTCCATGATGGCAACTATATCACAGTTTTCCTGCTGCACAGTGGCTTCCAGCTCCTCCTGTTTGTTGCCCAAACAAATAGTTACAGCTTATGTTTTCATTTACTGCCAAGGGTCTTTCTCTTGGGACTGTATCTTAAAACACTGATATTTAAAAATACTTGCTCCAACAATTTATCTTGAAAAGTGAAAGGCATATAAAAGCGTATGTATTTTTTACGTGAAAAATCTCCTACTTTTCCCAAAGCCCTGTGCAGGGTTGTAAAGCCACTGGGGATTATAAAGCCAACATTGGTTGCTACTTGGAAAATGTAGAGATAGACCTTAACAACCACTGCAAGACTAGTTAAGTCTTTGCTGTAGCAGGTGTTGCATGCCAGTGCTTTTCCTGTTTGAAGTGCTGATGGAAAATTTGTTCAGTATATATCGAAAAACGTTATGGCACGTTGTCTTCAGTGTCAGAATGGAAAAAAAGGAGGGATGAGTAGCTGTTGGGGAAACACTTCAATATCTCCGTTTCATTTGCATTAGCTGAAACTGGTGCAGTATGGTTAGGACCAAATGTTCTAACATTCATTTTGCAGGCTTCCCTCTCATGGACCATAACTTTTCTAACCTGCTTTACTGTGTTATTTCTATCAGTCTTGACCCTATCCCTATTTGGACATTTCTGGGTAAACATCAGAAATGCTGGAGCTAGAAGAAAAGAGTTCTTTATTACAATATGGCTGTCCACAAATTCTGTCCCCTTTTTTGTCATTTGCTATTTGTGACTTCCTTTGTCATGAAGGTTTTTACAGCAGTTGTTACTGGTGGAAATGCGAACAATAATTGGACTTTGTGTCGTTTGTTTGGTTTGGGGTTTTTTTTGTTTTTTTTTTTAATCTAAAACTAAGATGTGTGTTTTAGAATAACAGCCATGTACCTTAACAAGGCAGTATAGCTGATACTGCATAGGAAGAAACACTCCAACAAAATTCTGAATGCCTTGTGCTTATGTGGGAGAACACCAAAACATTAATTTACCATGATCATAAGGCTTCTCACAATCTACTTCATAGATATTATTACCAAAATATTACAAATTTCAGGCAGTGAAAACCACTTGGAAAGAGCTTAGAAATCCCCTGAACACAGATGACTACAGAATGTTTGTATGTGGTCAGCTGAGGAGGTAAATTATGTTTAGACCTTGCTGATAAGCTCTATCCTTTCAGTGAGATATCATCATCTGTGTTTTTGTCTTATCGTTCTCTCTCTAGAAGATGGCTTATATCTGCTCCATTTGGTTCTGTATCTAAAAAGCAGAGATGACAATCAGTGCACAAGATTGGAAACAAGACAAAGGCAAGGAGGCGCGTACTGAATATTCATTCCTCTCTCCTTTGATTTTTAATTGTACGCATTAGAAGCTTATTTCATAATTAGATTCCATACCACATTTTATTCTTGGCTAACAACTGAGAATAAAGCACTGTACATCTTTAAACATTAGTCTGTGGGCTGTTTCTACAACAGGAGGGTCTCCAAAGCACATGTAATTCTAATGTAGAAATACTACATTATGGTTATCCTGAAATGCTTTTGAATATTTTTTGATGGTGTTAGTGTTGCTGGAGAAATGGCATGTATGACAGAGGAGATGAATTTTGTTGCTGTTGAATTTTTAAAGAGGTGATAGAGTAGCCATAAGAAAGATATGCCATTAGTCATTTTCATATAACTTTGGTATGCCTTCAAGAAAATACATTCAAGAGCTGAAATATTTGTCTGAAAAAGAATTGTGTAAGGGTATTGCTGTGTGTTAAGCAGAGAACAACCCCTTCCCAACCAACCAGAGTAGTTTGTTTCCTTTTGAAGGAAGAGATACTGAAAGATGTAGTCAAGATTAATTACTTTTTCATAGCCTTCCGTGTTCAGCTTCTGATGCAAGATGTTTTTATGTCATAAAGAAGGCAGTATAATTTCAGGGAAATTATTTGCATGTCATTAAGACTGAAGGATACTGATAAAATGTCAGATGCTGATGTCCAGGAATGTGATCTTAAGTTGCAGTTATATGTGTCTTTATTAATACAAATACATAAAACTTAGCCTGCTTCTGCAGAGTCCTGAAGTCTTTTCCAGACCTGCAGGATTCAGAGTTATGATGTCTTAAAAATATTTAGTTAGCTTAAAAAAAACCCCAACCAAACCAAAAAAATGAAAAGTCTGCAGAGGCATGAGTACAAGTTACAGTTCCGGAAGAGATGAAAATCCCCTTGTTTAAGAGTATAAAGATTTTTGTACATTGGGAAGAAACCTTTCCCCTGCATAGGTGGTTCTGTAGGTACCCATTGATGCTGCATGTGGGGTCCCGCTCATATAAATCAACAGCAACTGCAGTTTCCCATTTAAGGCAGTCTTCCTGTCATCATCTCTTTTCTGCTCCTCCTCTGATTTAACTGTACAGACCCAAAGCTTGTAATACATTTTACATATCATGGCACTCTTTCTTTTGTTATATTGAACGCTTGACATTAATTATTTCCAAAACCATTTAAAAACATTATGTGTAGGGATATTTCAGAATCTGATACTGTCGTGTTAATGGGTTTTTTTTTGTTTTTTTTTTTTTTTCTCTGTGTTAATATTTTGTTTCCACAAGTATTGAAGGTATTTTTCATGTTTTGAAGGAGATAGATTCTCATTCCAACTATCTTATCTGGTGACATCTTGTCTGCTTCACCTCATTTAATTTTCTTTAAGCTTCATCTTTTAATTTTATTTCAATACAGCTTTAATTTCAATAGAGTCTATAACTGTGACCTATGGGATTGCTAGGAAAATATGCTGTGTCCTGGTCATAGAAATAATGGTAAGACTGAATAAAGGCACTGAGATTGTTGGCAGTGGCAATACTAACCCATAGAACTGAACACAAGAAAAAGGGCATGGAGAGTAATATTTGTATAATGTCAAGAACGAAAGTAAATATTAAGTGTTACCTCTGCCATTCATTACAGCTATTACAGAATCTTATTAGTAATTTGTTCAGAGGAAGGTATAGATATTAGATCAATATAAGGCAATTAGGAAATACATGACTAACAGATGCAATGGCTGAACTATATATCTTCAAAAAGGGAAAGATAATTATGACTTAACCTTATGAAAGAAAAAAAAGCATTGATAAAGCAGTTTTTCTCACTTAGATTTCTTTTTTTATTAAGTTGCATTTGTCAGTGCAATAAGTAGCAAAAATGGCTTTCAGTTTTGCTTTGTTAAGTAATGGATCTGGATATTGCGTTTTGTCTTATGCTAGATATGTTACTGATGGCCACACTGAGAAACATAGAGAGTTTGTTGCGCCTGAGAAAATATCTCAGAATATCACTACTGTATTCCTGAATTTCCCACCCCTGCAAAATGGGGTGGGAATGTGGCAAACTTAATATGGTGCCCATGGCAGAAAACCAGAAGAATTTATAGAAATAAGGTGTCCTCATACTTTCAGACTTCGAAAGTTTCATTTCAGTTGAGAGAAATGAGCAGAAAATGAGGGTTCATTTGTGTTCATTAGTTTTGATGGGGATGAGTAAATAAAAAGTTTTATTCCTTGCAGTTATTTGTTGTTCAGCAGTTCTTAGCAGTCCTGGAAAATATAACGTTCAAAGTGCTTTTTAAAAGATATTGGTAGTACAGGCCTAGTGTGACCAGTAATCTTTTGTCCTTCGTCCTGCAAGTGTGATATCAATTAAGAGAACAGCGTGTCAGGCCTGCATCAGAAGATTTATCTACTAAAAATGTTTCAGTGAAGCCATTTTGTAGCCAGGAACATGGGAGAGTTTCCATTTAGATAAACAACGCCTCCTAATGTTGGCAAAAAGGGTCAATGTTAGCAAAAACATTCCCCTTCCCTGTTTGAGCATTATGTTTGTATTATTTTCAATATTGAGTAGTAGTGAAAATAAACTGTATAGGTAAGTTGAGTTCTGTGGCTGGCAGCATGAGAGGTTTCCCCACCCAATTTGTAACTGATCAAATATATTCTTAGCACTGACAAAGTTCTCCTGCTTCCTTGTGTTTGCTTTGAAAATGCATTATCCTCTTCCCTTCTGGCTTTGCTTAACTACTATTCTGCCTCATCACTGTGTGCTCATCCAGGCTTTCTGTTCAGCAATTTCCTAATGTAAAGTCTGTACAATCTCTAAATCTTTTGGAAAGCCAGTTGTGTTTTTGTGGTCGGTTTTTCATTCAATTGCAGACCTTGTTTATCCCCTAAGTCATCATTTTCCTCTAAAATTTGTGATGTGCTCTATTTTCTTTTCCTCCTTATTGTAAAAATGGCTTGAATTGGAGGGGAGGGAGGAGGGTTGCCTTGGATTAATAGCATTAGATTGTCAGCTTATCTTGATGTCATGCTTCTGCTTACTAACTACTCCTTCAAAATGCATCATTTTCATTCCAACTCCAGTGGGACCATTTTTAGAGTATTGTTTTGGAGCCACTGTGACAGCTTCAGTAAATGGTGAGTTTTAATTCGTTTGTCTAATGAAGATTAGGATCTTGGCTAATGACTACACGGTCATAAGTGATGATGCTTTTCCCTCCTACTCCCTCGTTGCTTAGAACATATATTAATTGTGCAGATGGTAGTGGCTTAGCTATGTGATAGTTCGCTTTCCATCTCCTCCTCTCATGACATTTAAACCATGCAAAGAGGGTGTACTGCCATCTTCTTATTTATGAAGATTTGTGATTCATCACCTGCCTTTTAAATCAAATACTAAGATTATATCTTGTTGCTAAGAGGCAGAATTTGGATGTGCGCTTTCTTCTTTTAAGCACACCTGTGCCAAGCTTTGCCCGAAACCTTCAAGCAAATCACAGCCAGAAGCACTGAATTTTCATCTTCATTCCTACCGACAACATGTGAAACTTGCCGTGCCTGTTTTATGTGGGTAACTATAAGTCATTCCTTGTGCATTCAAAAGATTCACAGACTTTTTAGTCTGTAACCTAGCCAAAGCTGAAGTCAAGATTTACAGGTATTTAAGTTTTGCTGCAAACATCTTTTTGAATTACTAGAATTCAAGTGTGATTTGTATGTGACAGATGGGAAGTAAATACTTCTACTGCTTTTTTTTATTGTTTTGCTTTTCTTTCTTACTCATTCGTTTATTCATTCTTATGGTGTGCAAGAAACAACAGGAAAAGTAATAATTTAGGCACAACCAATAAAGACAATTCCTTAAAATTTAATTAATTCTTTGCTGTCATCTGTCTGTCATGGCCATCCTACTCAGCAGATTGTCTACTATTGCTTCTTTCACAGAACAGTATTGCCATTTCTGCGTTCAAACATTTTCTGGGTTTGTTCTTCACAAAAGTAACTGATTTTATATATTTTACTCATAATTTAAAGGCTTGTTTACTTTTAAGTCTCACTCCGGGGTTCCTGATCATTATTTGCAAATACTAGGGCAATTGGGTTTGGTCTTCATGCTTTATTTTGCTCTTCATTTGTTTAGGAAAGATCCTGCATTGCAGGTACAGTCAAAGGAAGTTCAGGATTCCTCTTTAAAAGTTATCTTTTGCAAACTGCGAGAACAGTTATTTTCCTGTCAATGAGAGTTCTCCCTCTGGCATCTCCTTATCAAGTATATATATATTGTCTGTGGCAATACAGGGATTAGTACCTCTGTACTTGAAGCTGCTTGCAGGGGGAGGGGGTGAGGGAGTAATGACCCTTTGGGTCACAGAGGAGTGATGCTCAGAGAGAGGGGGAGAGGAGTGGCTTTGAGGACTATGTTTGGCAAGTGTCAAGGTTCCTGAGATACAGACAGTTGGAAATGTGAGTGGGGAAGTGACCTAAAAAGGAGTAGAAAGGACCTGGAACAAACTTGTTTTTCCTACATACAGAGTTGTAGGCTTGCACCCCATGCATGGTTTCTGTTACCTAACACAGACGATGCAAAGGCTTTGCATAATATGTAGTTTGCCCTCTGAATGAGGTGCTGGTATTCTGCATTTAGGAGGCTTTCTGCTATTCCAAGGAGAGAGAAGTTATTAAGACCTTGTTAAGGCACTGCAGTCGTGATTGAACCTGTTGACTAGAAGACAACTTTATTTGAGTGAATGAAAAGCTGCGAAAGAGCCACTGCACCACAAACATACTTGCATGCTTTCAGCATCATAAATTTGAGATTGGTGACTGTTGAAAATTCTGAAAAGTATAGCTGTCTGTCTGTATCTCTGTGAAATGTGGATTACAATACAAGAAGGGTCCATCTAACTTCTGAAGGCCCACTTCCTTAGTGCAATACTGATGTTCATATGATTAGTCTTCTCATTTGTCAGCTTGGAGGAACACCAGGGGGAAAACATTTAACCTTAACAAGAAAGTTGTTAAACTGCTGACACTATTTGCTAAATTTCTGGTCTATGGTTAGAAATGAGATTTACCACCTATAAGAGAGATTTTGCAGAGTCACTAGCTCTAGCTTTAGGTTAAATGAACATATGTAACGCATGACAGTAGTGATGAATTTCTGGTCAGTGCTTGAAATAGCTGAACATAAGTTTGTGTGTGAAATACTGAAATGTTGTGCCAATTTAAAAAAAAAAAAACAAACAACCCCAAACCAAAACCAAACAGGTAGATATTTCTCCCCATGCAGCATTTAACTAGATACTTGGGAATATGTATTGTGAAATTAATATTGTGAAATGAGAAGAATGCTGGGACTGGCTTATACAGAACTATCTTACCCATTCAAGACATGGCAGAGATAATTTTCATGTACCTTCCCATTTCTCACTTGAGAAGCCTGCTTGCCCATAAAAGCGTGGCTCTTTCATTACACAGCATTCTCTCCTATAGTGCCCATATTGCAGGCAGTGAAGTCCACATCCCTGCTAAGACTTTTCTGTTGAGTTGTTTGAAGAGCTTTTTAAAAAAACATCTTTTCCATAAGTATCATGCCTGATGGAGGGAGTGGTGCAAACTCTTCCTTGTACATTAAGAAAATTAAAAGGTGTTCTTGCCAGGTAGTTAATGGAAACCGTCATGTCCTCTTACCATCATTTGGTATCAGACAACAGTGTTGACATGCGGACATTCATAATGTGAAAAATAACATTTAAAAGGGATGCTCGGTGCTCTTCACAGTGAAAATTTCTCTGATAAACACCAGACTTGACATAGGGGAACAAACTCAAACTCTTGTGTTTTGAAATTCTTGCTTTATAAATGTGAATTCTAGGAAATACTTGTTTTGCTGCTGGAAATTCCCTCCTCTAAAGCCTATAAAACAGGCTGATTTTGTGAGAAGTCGTCCACATTTTGCCGAAGGGCTGTGGCTGGATGGCCATTGCTCCCGTGCCTGGGCTCAGGAGTGGGTAAGGATGTGTAAAAGAGGACATGGCAGCCATCAAACTCACTGCTGTGCCTCCGGGCTGGCTCTGTGCTGAACCTGCTATGCAGTGCATAGCATGCGAGTGATGCTTTCACCTTGTGGGTTTATGCCATTGTTTTCAGTCACCTCAAAGTACCTGTATATTTAATCAAGTAAATGCCTTCCTGATGCTCTGAATTTAATTTACTGTGTTTCAGTATGTGTTGTCCTATTGATTATGTATAAAAGACTTTTAAGTAAAGCATGGAAGCAATTTTAGAGATTGTTTAAAAAAAAAAGAAGAAAAAAGATGCACTTTCTACAGCAAAATGATCACTTTAAAAAATCCCTGAATACACGGAATGGCTCCAGGACAGGTCCAACATATCTCAGATAAGCATTTATTTTCTCATCAAATGTATATTTGCTGTATTCAGGGTAGGACTGATGTTTCTTAGCTGACTCTTCATCCACCTCAAATGTGAACTAGTCATAACTTGTTTCTTGGAGAAAAGAAGGTCTCGTGTATAGCTAAGGTAACATGAAAAGCAATGGGGGATGGGTTTTCTAAATTAAATTTTAAAAGTACACATTACGAAGAAATCCTTCATATATAGCCTATGTATTGATTCAACTTTCACTGCAGCATGAATTGTTAAAATGCAGTTCTGGATACGTGAAATGTTAGAAGTGATACCCACTGTCTCCATAAGTATATGGAAAGCAGAGACCTAATTAAACTCTGATTAGAATCAGTTGAACTCTTCTGATTCTCTTTGAGACTCAGGTCATACACTACCTGATAATGTCATTGTGTACAGAATCATCTCAGGCTGTTCGGCAGGTCAAAGTCACTTATCTTCCAAATCTAATAGCTTTATTGATCATAAATGCAAATAAATGACTACAGAAACTGATGGATCTTACTAGCATTAAAATGGAAAAGAAGGGACCTTGGTAAGATTACTGAAGCTTGTCTTAAATGAATACAAATTTTATTTATTAAAAAACATATTCTGCAGGAAAACATGGTAATTAGGAGGAAACTCCCTCTTTTTTTTTTGCAGTGTATGGATTAGTGTTCTAGCCCCTGAGATCTAGTTACTGAGAAGTTTCAAAGGTATTATTTCAGAAATGGGAAAGGACCAACTGAATATCAAAAAGCAGCTTCTATGCAGCTTTTGTATTTAGATTTCCAGTGTTCAGTGTTTTATATAGCTTATCAAGCTTTCAGTTCTTCTTGCCACTATGATGCAGCTAGTGTATCAGAAGTTTTTGGGGTGTTTTTCCTGGTTCTGTTTGGATCAAAGTTATGAATGTTCTGAAATGAAGGTGAGGAAGAGAAAGGTCGTAACTGAACATCCTAACTTTGGCACAGGAGGAGATGTAACCTTTGGAAAATAGTGTGGATTTCAGTAGCATAGTTGGAGTTAACTTAGATGCCTGTTAATTGTAGTCATTAGGTTTGACTCATTGTTAAAGAAAAAAAAAACCAACCACCTGTGTCCTTCTCTCATGCATCCAGTAAACCTTTAACTAAAGTTGAATTGGTCTGAAATGTAGATACTGATTTGGAAATGTTAAAGGAGAACGTGGCTTCCCATTTTCAAAAGAATATTGCTGCTACTTTAATAATATATTTGGGGTCTAAAATGGACCAGATATGAAATGGAGGATTGACAGTATAAGCCTAACACAATAGATGAGAAGAGCACTGAGGCCAGGCGTGACATCTGGAATGTGATAGGAGGCAGTTCTAAGTAATTTATTTTTTCATTGTCAAAAAAAACAAAAACAAAACCAAAAACCTACTGGTTTAAGTATCATGTCAGTAGACCTATCTGTTGGGGAAAGAAAAGAGGGAGTATGATCAGAAATAGCTGCAAAATGGGTTTTCTCCACAGGTGTCTACTTGCAGATTAGCCTGAGTAGGAAGAATATCAATGTTTAAGAATAAAATGTGCAGAATAAACTGTTCATATTTTGTCCAAGTCAGACCTATCTTAAACCATTTATATGAATGAGAAGGATCCTCTTCCTTTCCCAACTCCCCATTGTAGCATTTTATATATAAAATCATCTGTATGTCTTTTTTTTTTTTTGTCTCTGCCCTCCCCCCCAGGAGCCTTATCTAAAGTCAATTGACATTAATAGGAATCTGTTATTTGAAACCTGTATGCTCTGAATTAGGCCTAAAAATATCTGCTAAATCTTTATTCATTGTCCTCAATTAAATACTGTTCACATGGGAATAGTTGTTCAGATGGCGTATGTAACTACAATGCAAACAGGTGATTTATTAAAGACAGCTTAAACAGCCCCAGATCTGGCTGTTAATTGAGGTGGAGAAGCCTCACCGGCACTCTGGACACACAGGGCTCAGGTGAATGGTGAAGTTCTGTAGCTTTATATCCCTAGGGGTTAGTTCTTAGTGTGCACATATAGGGTGCTTTACATAATATGTCTTTTTCATCTATGCTTTATGGACAGTACTTTAATCAAATCATGATTAGCGAAAACTGGAATAAATTGTAGCCAATTTTAAGAATTCTGGTAGTCATTTTAAGTGAGCAATTTCTCTTCTATAATTTCAAAATATTGTTCTGGAATGGAAAAAATGTATACTAGCACAATACATTTTTTTTCATATTTGCATACCCATTATCTGTATTTTTATTATCCATCTTTGTCAGACATGGCATCTTACTTACTCAGTACCGGATTTGATATCCTGTTTGGCATACATACACATCTGCTTAGGTAAATTGGAAGAGTAAATATGAGCACTAAAACATTAATTGATAAATAATACATATTTTTAAAAATATTAAATAAAAATCTGTTCTACAGAATAAATTATGTGATATGCTTAATACAACCAAAACAAATCTTCTGGAAAGAAAAACATCACTGAAACAAAACCAGGCAATTCAAAACCAATCAGCAGCATGGTTGCTTGTCCCTCGTTGTTTGATAATGCTGCCTCCCACCCATTTACAAGTGCAGTGTCAGCCTCTTTCTGTAGAACATGGCAAGCACTTGAGGAGGAGTGGTTCCTATGAAAAGTCAAAAGCCAGAGAAGTAGTTGGAAGTAGTCTATGATTAGCCACATTGGACTAAATTTGTCTGTTCAATCCTGACTGAGGTTGTGCCACTGAAGGCATTCATTCTGCCTTAGAAATATCGTTACCCTATCCTTCTGCCGTTTTGTGAGAGTTCAGTAACTGATACCTGTAATGCACTTAAAGATACTTGGATCTACAGGTCTTGCAGATCTGTATTTGTACAAGTAGACTAGTGTGAAGTACTTGCTATATGGTGCATGATTAACATCAGTATCAAAACTAAATTTTATTATAGGTATATTGTTTGGGGTCTGTGTCCCCCCCCCCCCCCCCCCCCCCCATTTTTGGTATCTAATTTCTTTGAGTGCTTTCAACCCTTTTAGTTTCTCCCTGTCCTTGGGAAAAACTTTCTTACTCATGGATAAACTCTATACTGTTCAGTAATAACTAGTCTACGGACATGACAATTGCTGCAGAAAGAACCGTTAAATCCTTCCCCAAGGACTTATCTGTAATTTCACATTGGCCCTTTTAATGCTACGAGACGTTCCAGGTCATTATGTATTATGTCAGTTGTACCACTCTAATATCTTGAAATAGGCCCTCAGTACTGCTGTGGCTACACTCTTAAGTGCATGACTTAACACGGTTTTGAAAACTGGCCATGGAAACTGCCCAATGATATGTTTGTATGCAGTGTGTATGGTGTGCTGACATCAGAGCTGTCAAAACAAAACAAATCGGACTAATTATCACTTTTTTCTGGTTGTATGATGGTAACTTTTTGCTGTAAAAACTAAAACCTACACAACCTGAGATAGATAGATTTATTGTTAACATATGAGTTACAGGAATTACTAAATCAAATAGTGTAAAGAAATTAGATAAAAATCATGGTAAAAAAAAAAAAGATTCTTAGGAATGAAACTGTATAGATCAGTGCTAGGTAGTAATTGGGATCTCATGGCATTAATATTTTGGTCAGCTTTTGTCTTCTGTCTTTAAGAATTGACTTTGGTGATGCAGCAGTGAAGTACAGTTCATGAATTATTGATGATAAAGATTTGTGTAAAATCAAGGATAACGAACTAGGTGATATGTAATACTTCTCAATCACTGAAACCCAATTCTTGTTAGTCTGTTTGGCAAGGATTGAAAATAGTATTTGGCTGCAAAAAAAGGAAAATATAACTGCAGGGAGAAGCCCTACATATCAGAAACAGGATGCATCAAGGAAGGATGATTAAGGAGCATATATTATTTATGTTGTTATATATATATATGTGTGTGGGAACATATTCATGTTGCTTGTCATTCCTGATGCATATGAATGCAAAATGAAATCAGTAGTGTTTTTTTATATGGCTGCTCAGTTGTGAACTTTATTGAATTGCTCTAAATGTTTCAAAGGTATTTTTATTTTCTTCTTTTTAAATCACACTTTAATATACTTTGAAACCCGTTGTATATAGCAAGATAGGTACTTCCAAGGAGTACTTAAAAACAGGGTTCCTGTTTTCCTTTGTCTTTGGGTTGAATTTAAGTCCTGAAAGATGTGTTTTTGAATACCAAATCACGAAGCTTGCAATCAAAAGCAAGGGGCAGGAAAGAGGGTGGAAAGCAGGATTCTCATTAGAGGTGTAATTTTATTTGTTTATTATCTTTAAAACCTTGTACACAGCCCCTGGAGATGCTGATCAGGTGAGGATACTCAAACATGCTTGCAATTAGTATTGTAGATACAAGATTAATGGCAGTACAGACAGTCTCAACCTCACTGAAATGTAATATCCATTTACATTTTGTTTTACCAGTAGTAGTGATATATGTATTTCTGAGCCCTGCAAAATCTGTCATGGACTTCACACCCTACCCTCCCACCCCCCTTATTGCCACAGGGGGGTGAAACATTACCACCTACTGACTACAAATAATGGTCATTCAGTAAAATTAAAAGTGAAGTGATACATTAGTGTCAATGTGCTTATCTAGCCAATGGTAGTGTTAATATGTTAGCATAGTAGGCATAAAGTCTGCGGGCAGTACTTCAGATGCTTTGGAGCTTTAAGATCATCTGTATTGTTTGTTTGTATTCTCTCTTTATTGACAGTTGATATTACAGTGATATTTGAAAGGATGTCAGCGGAGTAAAATTACGTATTTGGATATGTGTCTCTTACTGTTCCCTAAATACCAGAGCGAAGCTGAAATGTTTATTTGCAAAGCAAGAGATATTGATCTTATGACAATAGTCAATTACAAGGATATTTGGTTTATTGTAGATTACAGTAGATTTAATCAGCTTGTTCAATAGTAGTACAAAAAGGGACAGTTTCTCATTCTCTTTTTTGCTTGTTGCATTGTGTTAAGCTTAGAAGAAGCATGAGGGGACAGGGAAGGTGGGGACAGCAGAGATTTTTAGCTACATCAACACAAAGGCCTTTCTGACGTGCTTAGCTACCGCCTGTGCTTGCAGCTCTCATCAGAAATTAAAAAAAAAAAAATTATACAGCTGTTTGATAGTGGCTGACCTCTCTCTGGTAGAGAATGAAAGAGGTATCTGTTACCAGAGGTAAGGAGATCCATTTTGCAAGAGTACTTTAAGGCGTGCAGAGCGCATTACAGCTGTAGTAGGCGAGGTAACTGTGCTGTAGTGGGTTGAATTGGTCAGGATGAGCTCCCTTGTGACACAGGAGATCTGTGCCTCTTCTTTTGGGGGATCACTCAGCATGCTCTGTTTTCTGAATCTGAGTATCTGGTGAATGGCAGTTTGTTTTTCAGACTTATTCAGGGAGAAACGAATGGGAGAACATCTTCTTTGTCATCAGTAAAAGCAGAACAGGGGGGAAAAAAAAAGAATATAAATTTGTTTGAGAGTTTGTTATAGATAGAGGTGGCCTAGAGTAATGCTGTCTGGGAAGTTTACGTAAATGGGGCACTAGAAATAGCCTGGACAGCAATGGTTGCTCAAAGGCACCAATGTTAGCACACAATGCTGTGGTTGCAGATCTGCTCAGAGGAGGATTTGTTCCCTTGCCCATTCTCTTTCATGGGGAGCAAATCACCCATGGTTGGTTGTACTAGTCACTTTGACATGCTACTGAAAAAGTTTCTGATGTATTTGGGGGAATTTCAGGTTGTCTATAGACAGAAAGTAGAAGAAGAAATGAAGAGAAGCTGATTAAATACTTCATTCCTAGCAGTAGTGAAGTTCTGTTAGGGCTGAGTGAAGAGGAAAGAAATTAGATGTTTGTGAACTTTTTTTGCTAGAATTAGAAAGGTATATAGGAGATTGTTTAATGGGGGGTGAAAAAGCATAGAAAGTAAATGGTCTAATTGAAGACCTACAGTCACATAGGCAGTGCAACTATTATTGCATCCCAGTCTGTGTGGATGAAAATTTCTAATCACAATTGAATTAATAAGTAATAACCTGTGTGTATTATTCTACTGTGCTTTACACAGTTTGCTTTCATTCTGGCTGTTAACTGTCTCCCTGTTTGACTGCTTTTAAGATGTGACTCCTGCTTTAGGACAGGGAGAGTTCATTTTACTTTTGTCTTGGAAGTTTGTGAATGTTAGAATTTTATGGGTTACTGCTTTGTTGCAAAGGTTCTTGAAATAATTCAGGTCTGTGCTAGAGGGTTTTTACTGACTTTTTTTTCCCACCTTTTTGGATCTGAGAGTAATTCAGCTTATGAAGAATCCACTTAAATTTAGTATTTCTATTGACACTTCCCTGTGGAAAATGAGTTGTCTTATTCTGACTCACAAAAGCGAGAGGAATAGGAGCATTGGCTCTTATCTTACTTCTTCTGTAAGAATTACTAAATAAGTTGCAATCTTAAAGCTAAATGTGCCTTTTCTACTGAAGATTGTTTTGACTTTCACATTAATTTTTAACTTAGGTAGAACTTCCTTTCTCCAGAATGGTGAAAATGCCTTCCACTCAGATGTCTCCCTGAATAGGCAAGTAATTGGTAATATTCATGGTGGCATTTTGTGAGACAAAAGGATTTTGCAGGACTGACTTGGTCATAGAAAGTATAGATTAAGAACACAGCAAAGAAGTGAATGCAGTTTCTGCGTGAGCTCATCATCCAGAGCACAAGTTCTTCACTAACAGATAAAGGTGCGGGAGCCGCAAGTTGTGTAGACACTACCGACACCTGCCTTGAAGGTAGTTTCCACGAGCAGCTGTGTCCAGCAGTTGCTGGAGGATGACTACTGCAGACATTTCAGGAGTGGGGAGGAGAAGGTTACACCCTGTTTTTTAAGACCCGCATGATTTAACATTCAGACACAGGCTCCTGAGGGAAACAAGATGGTGTTCTTCCAAAGACAAGTGTTGCACTATAGGGTGGTAGTGCTACTGTAGTTGTTACTCTCTTTATAAGGCATAAAAAGGTAGCCTGTGGGCAAAGTTCATACTGTTTTACCTATGATAACCCGTACTTCCTTATTTCTACATTTTTAGTGACAGTATTGTCTGCACAATTTGTGCATTGAAGCAGTGGGTATTTTGTGGAGATGATCTTCCCTTTTTTCCCTAGTTCTTCAATTATTTAATTAAACATTGTATCTTTATCATCCTGGAATAAAAAATGTTAATGTAGGGTATGTTTACAGTCCAACGTGTTCACTAGAACTAAGCACCAGTTATTTTAGGCGCTGAGAATTGATTAAACAGCTATCAAATCCATGCATCTCCTTAGAAAGTTCTAGCTCTCTTCCATAGTTTAAGAGAGTCTGTATTAAATGTAATGTAATATCAGAATTGTAATTTAGCTATTTTTAAAGAGAATGCAATAAATTTTAATCTTCTTATATTCTCATTGTATTGGGTTTGTGTGGCAAGGTTTTAGTAGCGGGGGGGGTTACAGGGGTGGCTTCAGTGAGAAGCTGCTGGAAGCTTCTCCTATGTCCGACAGAGCCAACACCAGCTGGCTCTAAGACAGACCTGCCGCTGGCCAAGGCCGAGCCAATCAGCGATAGTGGTAACGCCTCTGTGATAACATTTTTAAGGAAAAAAAGTTGCTGGGACATAAAAACGGCAGCCGGAGAGAGGAGTGAGAACATGTAAGAGAAACAACCCTGCAGACCCCCAGGTCAGTGAAGAAGGATGGGGAGGAGATGCTCCAGGCACCGGAGCAGAGATTCCCCTGCAGCCCCTGGGGAAGACCACGGTGAGGCAGGCTGTCCCCCTGCAGCCAAGGGAGGCCACGGTGGAGCAGATCTCCACCTGCAGCCCGGGGAGGACCCCACGCCGGAGCAGGTGGATGCCCAAAGGAGGCTGCGACCCCGTGGGAAGCCCACGCTGGAGCAGGTTCCTGGCAGGACCTGTGGATCTGTGGAGAGAGGAGCCCACGCTGGAGCAGGTTTGCTGTCAGGACTTGTGACCCCATGGGGGACCCACGCTGGAGCAGTCTGTGCCTGAAGGACTGCACGCCGTGGAAAGGACCCACGCTGAAGCAGTTCGTGAAAAACTGCAGCCCGGGGGAAGGGCCCACGTTGGAGCAGTTCGTGGAGGACTGTCTCCCGTGGGAGGGACCCCACGCTGGAGCAGGGGAAGAGTGTGAGGAGTCCTGCCCCTGAAGAGGATGAAGTGGCAGAGACAACGTGTGATGAACTGACTGTAACCCCCATTCCCTGTCCCCCTGCGCCGCTGGGGGGTTAGGTAGAGAATCCGGGAGTGAAGTTGTGCCCGGGAAGAAGGGAGGGGTGGAGGGAAGGTGTTCTGAGATTTGGTTTTATTTCTCATTACCCTACTCTGGTTGATTTGTAACAAATTGAGTTAATTTTCCCCAAGTTGAGTCTGTTTCTCCCGTGATGGTAATTGGTGAGTGATCTCTCCTGTCCTTATCTCGACCCACAAGCCCTTTGTTATATTTTCTCTCCCCTGTCCAGCTGAGGAGGGGGAGTGATAGAACAGCTTTGGTGGGCACCTGGCGTCCAGCCAGGGTCAGCCCACCACACTCATGTATATAAAGTTGAATTACTAGAACAGCCTGCCTCGAAAGGTTGTGAGAAAAATGTTTCATATGTTCTGAAATGCATTGAGTTATACAATTTTCTCCAAGAAATTTATGAATGATAAACTTCATTTTCCTGTTCAAGAGGACACAACTGATTTAAAGATGTTTTGTGTATATGATTTATTTGTAGTATACAACATGTCTTGGGTAGTAGCAATATAAATTTTTAAGAGAAAGAAGCTGAAATAATGTACTTTTTATTTCAATGCTGACATTATCTGAGTGAAATAGTCACGCAGTTTTTGCAACCAGAATAAGGAACGTGTTTTGCAAAATATTTGAAAGTAAAACTTTCAGTGTTCCAGTGATGGTCATAAAGCAAAAGGACTATGAACTCTGTATAAGTGGAGGAGATGTCCTAGCTCTTTATTCCAAGGTTGGTTGTTACATACTGAGTCACTCAGCCATCACACTCGTATTGTTTCATTGTTCTGTAAGTCCTGTAGTGTTTTAGCATTCTCCTTTTTATTTATTTTTATTTCTTTTGAAGGGGAGAAATGAAGTGAATGCTGAAAGATGAGGATACAGTGATAAAATATTAAAATTATGAAGTGCTCCTCTGATCTCTTCTGCCATAGCTGCTGCATTGTATTATATGGGTGTTATCTTCTAGAGGAGCACATATTACTTCAGAGAAAGGCCTGAATAACTTTAGTCTAAAGCAGAGATTATTGTACCAGAAGATTTTACTGCAGTGATGTGTGCTTTTTGCAGGGATTTAAATTATGAACATGATGTCGTGGCCGAGTTTTGGACTCAGTGACAGCATAGTAGGCAATGCTATCTAATTTAAAGAACAATTTAGAGAGCTACATGTGGAAAGATATAGCAGAAAATTGAGCATCACTCCATGGAAATCTGCAGCAAAATTCTGATTCTTCTGAGTTGGAATTCCTTTATCATGGAATAACAGCCAAATTCTCGAGTTTTCCATGACTCTTCCTAGCTGGCATGCAGGTGGCACAACAGGCTATCCTTCAGCAGAGAAATGCAGAGGTTCTTCCTAAGAAAGATCAAAGGCATTTATTTTAGTTTCCTCTTAAAAATCTCGTATACTTCTTTTACCAGCAATGTAAACAACAACAAAACTTAATGAGGTTGAAGTTTCTGTGTGTGTTCTAACTCCCTGTGTTTTATCAACTACAAAAGTTTTTTCCTATCTTGTATTATTTTAGAAAACTCTTTGCATCACATCCTCCTTATCCTTAACTTGTTTTATGGTTGTGCCTTCTAGCTTTAATAAATACACTTAGTGCTTTCAGAGAGTACCTAACTATTCAAGGATTGCACAGAACAGAGGCAAGGGGAAAATATCTACATGTCATTAGATAGCAAGTCCCAAATGGAGTAAGAAAAATGAGCTAAGTTGGAACATAGGTTGGAATACTCATGAAATGTTGAGAATGGTATTAGAAGAGAGCGTATTACAGATTCTGGGTAGCCCAAGCATATCATTTCATCTCAAACTGAGACATCAGCATCAATAAAACAATTGCTATTTTTTTCCTATAAAACTACACTGATAAGCTCTGTATGCAGTTTACAGTTGAAAAATTATAGCAGTCAGTAGCTGAATGTTCAGATTTAATGATGATCTTTTAGAAATATCACTGTTTTTTATCCTTTGCTAAAGCCAGCTCTTAATCTATGATCGTACAAGGGAAGCGTATCTTTTATGTGAATAAGCAGAAGGAGGAAGAATTCTGTGAACTCTACAATTAGCAATAAATCAATTTTAATTTAAAAGTAGATCTGTTAGTATGTCTAACAACCTTGACACATATGTCTAAATCCAATATTATTGTTCAGGAGAGAGATTTATCACATTACAGTTTTGTTCCCAGATTTCCACGTATTTGAAATTGGTTCTGCTGGCTGTTGCTGCCACTGATGTTTCCAACTGTCGCGCAGCCGGACTGTTTCCAAGAAGCAGAAGTGAACAGTGGGTTTAGCTGCAGTACATAGTTTCACTAACTAATTCAGAGAGTTTGTGACTCCCCGTCAGCATGTGCAGAGGATTCTTATGAAGTCCATGATAAAGAGATGCAGTCTGTTAGAGAGCGTGATATCCTTGCAAGCTCTTTGGATTGCTCCCGATATTGTTAATGGGGAGTCTTAGTCTGCCTTCAGATACGCAAATCTGAAGCAGAATCTTACACTGCTTTCAACAGGATGTATGTGGTATGTGCATACATTTAAAGAAAGAATTAGTCTTTGTATTTTCCTGGGCTTCAGCTCTGTCTTTGACTCAATAGGATCAGGATCTGTCAGTGCTACAGTTAAGAGAGTGTTATAGAGTTCTCATACTACCACTCTACTCAGAGGAGCTATCTGAAATTGTCACCTTCTTGCTCATCATTGCTGTTGTGTCTGTAATCCTGTAATTACAGGTCAGGGCTGCTTTCTTCCAGGGCAGTGATAAGTTTCTGTTGCCGCTTATTCCCCATAGCTTTGCAGAGCCACTGCAGCTCCAAGAGGGAATTGGATTCTGTCCATCTCCATGTATCATTAGCGTTGCTCTCCTGTCTTTCAGTGCTGTTTTTTCTTCACTCGTTATGTCAGAACTGTTTAAGTTGCTATTTTGAATTTCAAATCCCACTTGAACTTGTCAGAAGAGCAAAATCTATGGGATTTTGAAAAACTGTCCCCTGCACAGCACTGAAAAATAAGAACAATTAGCACTGCTGGGATAGTATTTGTTACAGGTATTATTTTCTGCATCGCTTGAAGTTTGGAAGTATTATAAACAAGTTCTTTATGGCCTTCAACTTTGAACTGTGAAAGGAGCAATGCCAATTTCCAGCTGTTATTTGAATCATAGAACCTCCCCAAAGTTTATCTGAATTATTCGAATTATTGACAGCAAACTTTACTTTCCCTGCAAGATAGTTGTGGTGCAGGTTTCTTTGCACTGTAGCTGTGCTTGTTTTGACACACAAAGTTTTCTTTAGGTCTGCTTCATAATACTTTATTAGTCAGTTTAGTGCTTCAGGGTTTGTGCTTTTTTGTGTGTGTGTGTTCCATAATCGGTCTACATGCAAAATATAGATCATAAAAGAGGAAGCTAAAGACTGGTTTGCACTGTTAGGAATCATAAAATAAAATATCACAAGGTTTCTCTTTCTTTAAAGGCAGATGAAAAGATTAGTGTATGAGAGTTCTGTAATGTGTTTCATTTCATACGGTGTTTCTCTGAGAGCACTGTTATTCTGTTATCATCCCTAATGACTGTAATGTGTTGAGTCACAGTGTTGTTTTTTAAAAGCTTTCACTTTTTCATTGTTTGTTCTCAAGGTTACGTTATGCAAAATACAATTTTCTATTTTGTGCACTAGTCCAGGCTGTATAAAAATATTTTTAATCCTTTTATGAAAATTGAAATAGCTCTCCTCTGGGGAAGAGGCTTTATGTCTGTTTCAAGTATTCCTAACTGCTGTAATGAACTGCTGTTTCTTCCTCTGTCTGAAAAGGTATAGGTCATGTGTCTTGACTTTAAAAGTATTCTAAGGTGGTAATTCTTGCATGCTTTTGCATTGGTAATTTGGTTTAGCTATTCACCATGAATTGCAAACCACTAAGAATTATCAAAACATAGTGTTGTTGTTTAAATAATTTTGAAGATGAAAGAGAACTTTGTCTACTTTACCATAAATGTGAGAGAAGTCAGAAAAAAAATGAGGGAGATACGAAGAGAGGAAAGGACAGAGTTCTTATTTTATTTCAATGGATTTGCATTATGGATAAGAATGAACAAGCGAGTTGAATTAAATACATTATTCAAAACTGCTGTTTTGGCTTGATTAAAACTCTTCTCTATCAGCCATTTTCATTACTGTGCCACTTTTTTTTTCTTTACTTTCTGATGAGGTAAGGCAATGTGTCTTTTAATGATTTGATAATGTTCCCTACAGAGCTTTTATCCTAGCTGGCTGCAGCTTTTGGCCCCTTTTGCGGTATTTCTTGCACCCACAAATCCTACTGAAGATATGTCAGAATTGTGAGTGCTCAGCTCCAGCATCAGTATGAACAGAGACTTTGCTGAGGATAGCACAGGTGTGGTTTCATTTCTGTGTTGAAGCCCCTGGTCTGGTAGACTTTTGTAGGAAGAATGTGTTTAGTGCAGAGAAAGGTATTAGAAAGCGTAGTAGTCAACCAGGTTAGCATTTACCATGACTCCTTTGTGCACTTAAACCTTGGTTGTAAATCTATGCTCCTGCCTGTTCCTCTGTGAACTACTGAAATTCTTCTAAAACTCCTGACTATAATATACTCATAGATATGGAAATACTGAGGTTATTAATAAAAACAACAAATCTCCCCACCAAAAAACCACAACCAAACAAAAACCATGAGCTGTAATTTTTTTTCTGGTCTCAGTCCACCTTTCCTGAAGTTTTCCCCAAAATAGTCAATCTTACTTTGATACTGGAACAGGGCAATTTCTTTGATTTTCCTCCAAGTTGTAAAATAAGGAACCAAGTATGAACTGGCAAGAGGGGTTTTTTTTAACAATGTATGCTGCTGCTTGCTCCATTTGCATTTGGTATGAACAAACATATTCCTCAGCAATCTGATTTTGTTAAAGGCTGGAAGACTTCCATTGTGGGGAGCCAAAGGATTCTTTTCCCCTGCTTTTGTTCACTCCAGGAAGCTTTCTTTTGAAGCATCTGTTGTGACCCACACTGATTTAAAGCAATATATTTTCGAAAACAATTCTGTGAGTACCCATGTAGTGATTGAAGAAAGAACTTGGTGCCAAAAGGTGCTCCTTTCCTCCGAGAGCCCAGTACACACAAATGGTCAAAATGTAAAATTAAGGGATCTTGTCTGGATTGACAAGAAAGAGGTAGGACTTACTAAGTGTTTATAGGAATAACTTGCCCCTATTTTGGTTCTCTTTTCTTTGAAGAAATTTACAGGGATTTTTTTCTGGAAATGACAGTAAAGCATTGTTAGATAGGACAGAGTAAGGATATTAATGAAAAAATTGTATAGCTTCATTGTTTCTTAAGTGCCTTGTGGAAAGGATTGCTGGAGTCAATTTTGAGTGAATTTTGAGCCTCTGTCAGGCAATTGTAGTTTTCTGCTTCTATCAAACTCTTATTAGGTATTTAAGGAGAAAGAATGAGGTCCATCAAATGAAAGAGTTCTCTGTATTGTCAGATCGAAGAATGTAAAAGAATAATGTCTAAACAGGTTTTTTAAACTGAAGTTTTTTAAACAGTTATTGAACAGTCTAAATATCTACTATGAAAGGCCAGTAACCCTCACACAGCAGACAGGATTTTGAGAATAAAACTGTTGGTCACCCAGTCTCTCATGAATACCCTGGAAAGGTGTAGCTGCTGATCCTGTCGCGTCATGCGGTGTCTACCTGTGCTGTAGACACTCCATCTATCTACTTGGGTCCCATTTTGGAGGCACACCCACATCATCTTGGATTTTATGATTTGAGCTAAATCATTTGGTCAACTTTCAGCTCGACGAAAGCTGGTACAGCTGACTGCTGTGTCAATGCTCTCATTTTTCTACTGGTGTAGAAGCAGGTTCCCCAGATGCAGTTGGCCAGTCAGCTGTACTTAACACGCACGAGAAGATCCTTGTTTCTCTGAGGAGTCTGTATAAATCACCAGGCTCTAGCAGCTGTAGGAGAAGAGCTCTTACCAGGTAGAGGCGGAGAGAAGAAAGGCTAGAAACCTCTCAGCTTATGCACTAAATCCACACCTGGCCCTATGTGGAGTATGTGCAGGACATACTATTTTGACTGTTGGAAGATTCCAAATTGTAATGTTTTTTAATTACTACAGAGTTATATAGCATGCTCTGGGGGTAGGGGATGGAGGGTAAGAATTTATTTTTGTCTACAAATTAAGAAGACTTGATAGGAACACATTAATAAAATGCTGCTGAGAATTGTGCCTTGATTCATGTTCAGCTCGGGGTCATATTCCTCCATGAGGTTTATCAGCAAAAGATTTACTGACAGTACAGATATTTCTCTCAACATCTAAAAGGCACACTTGACACATGTTAATGTTAGTAGGTTTGCTGAAATCTGGAGGCACAAATATGGTCTAAATGTTTTGTGAAAATGGTCCTGAAAATGTTTGCGTTCTAACACGAAGATAAAAAGTACTTCATTTGCAAAGCACTGTAAACCAGAAGAAAGAAGTAGTTAAAGATTAGGGTATTAACCCAGGATATGAAGTATGTGTCTTTTCTGTTCTTCTTTAGATTTCCTCTGCCACCTTTCTTTGAGCCTTTCCTTTTTGGCTTGAAGTCTTCCACTATAAAATGAAAGAAATACTGCTATCCTAATTCATGCTTCATTTTGTCAGGATAAATTGGTGGATGATTATTAAAGCTTACAGTACTGTGATAATGGCATGTAAAGGGGAAACTGTCTGCTCGCCCACCAGACTGGCATAACCTTCTTAGAACAGCATTAGTTACAAGTAAGCAGCAGACATGGTATTTCAGTAAAAATAGGCAAGAGCGTCAGTTAGGTAGAAATATATTTTCTTCTTTCAACTACGTGCCATCAAGGAAAGATTGGAACAAGACACATTAACAAGCTCTTCTGTTTCCCTCCTAGAATTACAACAACAGCTGCTTGTATGATGGACCTACGGAGATATCCGCTGGATGAGCAGAACTGCACGCTGGAGATTGAGAGCTGTAAGTACTTCTGCAAATCCTACTTATTCTGTGGTGAACTGCTTCAGACTTTTTATTTCTGACTTTTTTTTTTTAATTTTTTAACATGCTACTAACCTAGTTGTCTTTCTGTCTGATGACATTTAAATCCTTGTAAACACATGCAAAAAAATAGCTTTCCAGATGGATTAGTAATTTGTAGCACAAGGATTAGCAAAAGTTATTCTGTGTTTTGATGGACAATTTACAGCTTTAAAAGTCTCATTCAAATGCCTTGTTGGAGTTCATGTGAGGAGCATGAGGATTATTATCAGTTCTTCATCCTCCTTTACTGCTGAACTGTGTGACTGCTTGTTTCCATTTATAAATGACAGCAAGAGGTTAGAATTGTCCTTGAAATAGGTGTTTTGTGGTTGTGGGGTTTTTTTCTCACCCCTGTGCTGTAGTTAAACTTTCAACGCGTACAACACAGTCTGTTATATATACTGATCTAATAGCTGGTGTCTCTATCAAACTTTCTATGTCGGTAAGACTTGTGTTCTGAAATAAAATTTCATATCTCTTTTCACTTAAAAATCTTTAGGGAATCTAAGTACATCAGAGAAAAAAACAATTCATGATCACTTTTATAAAGATAGCATGCGGGTTTTGGCACTCTAATTAAGATCGTATCAGCACTTTCAAGATACATTTCCTATTTCAGGAGACCATAGGTAATTCAGCTGGGGTCTGTTATTAAGTTGAATGTGTCAAGCAAAATGGAAATTAATGGCATGTATTAAGATACTGTACACAAAAGTATGTGTATTTTTAAAGTAAATTCTGTATTATAAAAGATTATGTGGGATTTCTGTGTGCACTGAAGTACAAAATGACGGTAGCTTGTGCTACAGTCTGGTAAGAACTTGGTACAGCTGAGCTGCTTTCTCCCTATTCTAGAAAGCATTTAAGAATATGCTTTAAATTTGTGTCCAGGTTTCATTCATTTTAGTGTAATTTAAAGATATGCCAAAATCCTTTCCTGAATTAAACTTGTGATACTGCTGTCTGAAATAATTTACACGCATAAAATAAGCAAAATGAGTATCATTAAAATTCACCCCTTCTGTATGCTGAAATACACAAGCAGCAAATGTGATGATGGACTTCGCTCTTTTGAGAACGTATAAAACCTTGAGAGGTTTTTTTGGTTGGGGGGGGGCAATGTTGCAGTTCATTACAGAATTTGATTCAAAACTTTATACCTGAGCCTTTTACCAGTATAGTAGCTGATATTAATGTGCGAGAAAACTACTGCCATAACTGTATTCAGGTTTACAGAGATTTTTACTGAGAATGTGGCTTGCTATGCAGTGTCTTTTAATTGTTGTTGTAGCAAGGACCTGGAATTGGTCTTTTTCCAATTGTGTGTAAGGCAGAAAGCTGGAGAGGCAGAGGACATCCTTTCTCTCTATTTACAGCATTGTTTAAACAGTCAGCAAAGTCTTGTCATGTCTCTGCATTGCTGAGATGCCTGAATCTTCTTGGGATTCACAAACTAGATATCCCCTGCCTGTCATGCTTGCAGGACCCACTCTGGGAAATATTCCCAGGAAATACCTCCCGGGTCAATCCTTATGCAAACCTGAAAATTAAATTATGTCCCTGCTTTTCAATGAGAGCACTTGTTCTTGTTCAGACTTAGAATGTGGCACCTCTAGGTTGAAATTTCCCTTTCATCTGATTTGGAGTAGAAGTTTGAAGCCAGATCAGTTATCTTTCAAGAAACAATCCTGGAAAACAGGGTATCGAGATCTTGAAATTGTTCTTCTTCTTGGTATGAAGAGCACAGTGCTCGTTCCATCATAGAAAGGGTAGGAGTTTAGTTTACCATAGCAGTCAGGATGCTTGTAGGAGAGCTCCTTTGTGGATCTATTAGCTCTGTTATAGCATCACAAAAGTAAAATGGATTTAAATCAGGATACTGCATGTAGCTAGCCTGTGTTTCTTTAATGGCCTTTGTTACTGCAAAGAATGTGGATAGAAATAATACTTGAACTGTGTTTTGAAACCCTTTTATGCTGCTTTAGAAAATTATTGCTCTTTATAGATGTCATTCTGTTCAGGTAAAAACCAGAGTCTGTCTAATCGCTTCACACAAAAATGCTGGTAGGTAGGTAGATAGGTAGAGTGAATAAGATTGAATGTGACTTTCTGAGTGGTTCAGTGCGGGTACTCAAGTCATAATCACTTCTTTAAACTGGTTAAGCTGCATGCTAAAAGTAGCTTGGTTTCTTGCCCTACTGATCCTGTTGGATGTCTGTTTCACTACTGCTCTCTTGTGATGGTTAGAAATTCTCTAAATTCTACCCCAAGTGTTTTCATGGCTACGAAGGCATGAAATTGTGCTCACTGCTTGTGTCAACAATTTTTTTTAGTTCAGTGTCTTCCGAAGCCCTGCTGGGACCTTCACAATACATTTAAAGAAAGCAGTCATAGTTTCTTACAGGCTTCATTTCATGAAATCAAATATGACAGTCTCTTGTAGCTTTCTCATACAAGAGTGTGTTAAGAGAAATGCAGAACTAGTTAGTGCTAGTTCTTCGTTAGGAATAACTAGGACCATAAACAGTATCCGAGACGAAATCTCTATTAGACTGCGGTGTTAATCCTACCCTTTTTCCAAGAGCCACCTTTGCCTTTCTTCACAACTGTGTAACTTTCACAGATGATAGTCTTTCCTACAACAGTACAGTAAGGTCTTTCCCTTCCTCACTCATTTTCCAGCAGTGGCTTCTAGCTTTTGGTAGAATTTTTTTTTGCATAGTACTAATAACACATGACTTTTCATAATACTGTTCACATAAACCAATGTTCTTAATATTGCTACAGTCCTCAAGGTTATCCAGTTCTTGCTATATTTGTTCTGATCATCCTTTGTCTTAACAGTGCCTGCAGATTTTGTTTCATTAGAAATTTCATTAACACACAAATACTAAAGAATATTAATGCCAAGAAGGAAGAGCTTTGCTTATAATCAGTCTCTGTACAGAGCATGATCTGTTCTTTCAGTGCAGTACAATTTCCTACACATCTTTCATATATCTTTACTAATTGTCTGTTTTACATAGTCCTATATCAAATGTTTTAATAAAGTCCAGGTTAGATATACTTTCTTTAAAAAAGGAGTTATTGTCTAGCCAGATCCTTTGAGTAAGTCATGATGGATTTTTATCCCATTTCCATACATGTTAATGTCTCTAATATCCTTCCATTCTTTCTCTGCTTCCTCCTTCCTCCCCCACCAACCCCTGCCCCGTTATTGATGCCAGAGTTGACTGGCTTCTTAGCTGCCTGGGTTACTTTTTTTTCCATGTGTCATTGTGTTTTCTGAAATTTGTGGCCAATATAAATTTTTTGTTAATCTACATTTGCATAAATCTAGATTAATTTGCAAATTAGAAATTATGGTGGAAAAGTGTTGTATGTAAAATATAAAAAATGAAATGGGGGAGGTAGTATCATCTATTAAGATACAAGAGACAGCATTTTTTGCATTTCAATTTAAGGTTGTATTAGTGAGACTACATGTTGAAAGTGTAAGGACTATGCCTGTTAGTTCGAAGAGTATCAGTTTTGAGAACTGAAATCCTATTTTTTCATGTATAGCTAGTTACATCTCTGTGATCATTTTTTGCTTTGTTCATCCTTAAAGGGCAGAAATATGTTGATGTTCCATTTTTTTATGATGTTTCTAAACCTGTAGGCCATCTTTTCCAAGGGGGGTCTAATCTGAGCTATTCTACTTCTCCCTTTTTTTTTTTTTTTCGTTATTTCCCAACACACTGAATAGCAGAGTTATAATACCAGAAGGAAATCAGTTTTCCTCCGTATTCATTTCTTATTTTCCCAACTTGCAGGCAACAGAGAGCCTTTTCCTTCTTAGTTGAATACTGACTTGACTCGGTAGAATACCTCTCCTTTCTGCTCTCTACCTCTGCCCCTACAGTATGCATTGCTGAGTTTCTGGTGATGCTCTAGAATAATTTTGTTTCTCTGCTGTTTCCTGCCTCTCTGGAGTTGTAACTGTTGAAAGGAATATCTTAGCTAATCAGCCATAAGACTAGTGGGAGCTCAAAGGCAAAAAGAGGTACAAGGGAATTTGAAGAATACTTCATATTCATATAAACAAATAAAATATTATATTGCATATCCTCTAGCATAACAGAGAGAAATTATTGTGATTCTTTTGAATATTTTTAAATGTAATCATTCCTGATTCATCTGGTACATTTGGACCTTTGTCCATTTCAGTTATGTGGTGCCACGTAAAGACAAAAATTTATTTCAATTCCTTCTTACGTCATTTCATAAAGTGTTTGGCATAGCTGTATTTATGTTATACTGAGGTATAATTCAGAAACTGCCTGCCTTGTGACTGATTTTTTTTTTTTTTTCCCATTTCTTTGTTGCTGCGGAACAAACGAGAACACACTGAGGTTCTCATTAGAAGCATATTCTCAGAAACATTTTCCAGAATGTATTAAAGATGTGGCATTAAAAAAAGTGCATTAAAGCCCTGCTGTCTGAAGCCTTAGCAAACAGGGAGCTTGCCACTCAGAGGTACTGACCAGGGAAAAAAAGCAGAGTCAGAACAGGACACGCAGACAGGGAGGAAGAACTTTGCTTTGCTGATGAATGAGAAATAATTATTTTCGGAACATTTCACTTTATATAACAGCCTGAGGTGTTTGGATCAGAAATCATTAGATCTTTTTTCTGTTTCATGACAAAAAGGCCACAGAAACACACTAGGATAAGTTAAAAACTTCCATTCAATAACAGAATCTAGAAAAAGCCAGAAAGAAGAGAGGCAAAAGAATATCATTTTTCCCAGTGGCAGTGCAGCCCAGTATCAAACACTTTCTAGTCAGATCGTCTGAGAGCTCATCAACAAGAGAAACAAAAGTCATCTTTGTGTGCTCAAGGTGACTTTACAAGTACATTTAAGGCACTGAAAAGAAATGAAAGATGCCTTTTGCTAAAGCCTCGAGTACTTTGCAGATGGCTGCTCTGGCCATCGATCAAAGCTATAATCAGGTCACACAGGACAAATGGTCGAACTCCAGGAGCAGACCTGGCACGGGTTTTCTGGGTTAGAGGCGAATGTGCTTGATGCCAGGCAAGAGACTCTGGCGATCCCCGGGAAGTGGGGTATTCGGCAAGGGAGGATGCCATGGGAACGTGTCACTTCCAACTATTACACAGTAAGTGGAAAGCTTATGGGACTTTTACATGACTTTTGGGCCACTGAAGGTTAGAATCTTAGTAGTGGTTCATTTTTTTAATGTTTTTTAATTTCCATTTATCAAGTTTATGTGTCCTGTCCCCTTTGTCCCTTCAGCTAAGTCTGTTTTGCATAGTGGCCCTTGTACAGGGAGGACATTCCTCTATCAGTAGAAGCTGACCTCGTCAGAGTGCCCCTTTTCCCTCCTTGTTCATCATCTATATGTTTGGATGTCTTAATTTGGATTCTATGACAATTCAACCTGTACAGCATTTTGTGGGGGAAAGAAAAATAGACCGTTTAGCAAACAGTGATGAATTCCACCTCTGTACCCACACTGTCCATTTCAGCAACATCAGCTTATAGTGTGGCTTCCTTGGGACAGGTACTTCGTTCTTGATTTGTCCTTAGTAACTTTGTGTCAAGTATGTTGAAAAAAGAAGAGGTGTAATTTCAGTGGCATAACGCACACTGGCAACACAGAACAGGAAATTCTTGACTCCTCTTCAGTGTGTAAATAGGATGATTCAGTAAGAGCTAAAAAAAACCCCAATGGTAGATCATTCTTCTGGGAAGTCTGAAGAAGGGAAGGAAATTTAGACTAACCATCAGTGCATATGATCAGGGTGGGTTGTGTACAAGGGAACCAGTGTTTGCAGTGTTTGTAAGATTTTGATACCACCACCCCCAACTGGGGACTTCGGTCAGGCTTTCAGACTGGAACTCAAGTAACATCCAAGATATATTACCCTACCGGTAGGCAAGAAGGAATTATATTTCTTATTTTCTTTATATCTCAGTGTATCTTTGCAGCAGTCTACATCTTGGAAGCTCTCATAACACAGACGAGATGATGTAGTGTTTTCAAATGAGCCAAGAATTATACAGAAGCTTTGCAACAGCTTCCTAATGCTTTGAAGCAACGTGGAGTTAAATTTAAAAGGGAATCCAAGATACTAATATCCAATCTGTGCTTATCAGCCCCGGACAATATAGGCAACGTAGATTTCCACAGAGAAATTCGTAGCTTGAAACTTGGGTTTTTTGGTTTTTGTTTTGTTTTGTTTTGTTTTTGTTTTTGTTTTTGTTTTTTTTTTTATCATTCTACAGTTGAATATGAAGAATATATAGAATCATAAAGATACAGCGACAAAATGCAAATGGTTTTAAAACTTCTAAAGCATTTTGCCTTTTATATCCAGTCTGAGCTAGAGTACATTTGCCCTTATTGCATATAACCCTGCCTTTTATCAAGGGCTTATTGGAAACAAAAAGGGTCCAGTTCAAAGAGTCTTTGAATATGATTCAAAAAGCACCAGATTAATTTGCTAAAGGTTTGAGGAAAAACTAAATGTCCATGAAGGCATCTCTGATGCTGTAGAAAGATGCCCTCCAAAAGAAAAGAATATATTTCTAACAAATACTCTGATAATCCTACATGCAATAAATTATGTGGAAGTGTGGAAAGCTGATGGGCCAGCACTTTACAGTCCTGTTTCCAGAAGGTATGAATTTTACAAGGTAAATATTAACTTTTTTTTTTTTTTTTTACTAAACTGAGTAGTAGGATCTCTGTTATAACTTCTCATACTTTAGGCAAATGTTTTTCTGTAGGTCTAGCATTCTTCAAAGACCTTGTAACTGGTGACTTCTTCAAGAAAAAGATTTATAAGTGCTATTGGAAAGGACATCTGTGATACTGTTACATATCTTAGGTCTATGCAGTGTGTGATCTGAGATTGTAGTCTATTATTTTCCTTGGAGTACATATATTTTTATTAGAAGTTTGCTGTACTTAAAATGGTTTAAAGCCTTGATTCAGTCAGTAGGCAATTCAGGCAGAATCTCTGGTGTATGTTGAGTCTATCAGTAATATTAATTGTTGTGCCAAGTTCTCCTATTTTGGTTTAGGCACAAAAGCAATTGCTTTTAGTTGAACAGTAGCTTGCTCACCTGTGATTTTTCGCTTGCTGCCTGGTGCTTCTAAGTGTTGGACCTGATCATTATTAACTGTAGAATCACAGTTGAAACCGCGCAGATCTGCCAAAGGTGCAGAAAAAATATGCTCAGTGCTGCCATGCATTGTCTTCCTGCCAACAAGAGGTCGCGTTGCATCAGAGGCTGTTGTTCCTGGTAATAAGTAGCCATTGCTTTGAAGTGGCAATACCAGCAATTTTCTGATCACTGGGTTAAGGTGGAAATGCTTCTTGAGTTTGGCCTAATGACACATTAATTTGTTATACTTTTTTCTATCATTGTGACAGCTGTAGGTTATGTTACAGCTTCTATGCACTCTTGTGAGGTTTATTTGCATTGGGTTCATAACAGCTAACATACCTGACTTTGCAGTGGGATGTGAGAATAATCCTTTCTCTCCCCGTTTCTCTTTTTTAACCAACAAAACCATTATTGATATGTAGTGTTTTGCTTTCCTGTGATGCGTGGCTTACTTGGAGCACAGAGTTTAGTGCTATACAAAGGTTTATTCGGGACTTAGTGAAATGACCTAAATAACAAAGTGCTGTTTGTAAATAAGGCACTTACTCCAACTTCTGTCAAAAACACTTGTATGTGGCAGTCGTGTCTCACTTGCAGATAGAAATGGTAACGTGTAATTACTACATTATTTTTTTGTGGAAGAGTGAAATGTTTTACCATTCATATGCAGTGCTCAAGTCTACTTCCAGTTTTCAAGATTTTTTTTCTTTGGATGTGTCCAGTTCATGATGAACTGAGAATATCCATCAGGCTTGCTGTGAGGAGCAAACTTCAAATATATTTTCGTTTACGCTTTTTAAAAAAACCTAGACCATCTACATTTTTTGGCAGGAGTTTTATTCAACTAAATCCATGTCTCATTACAAAATGAAAACACTTTGTGGCAAATTCACAGTTACTACAATTTATCTAAGTTCCTGTTCATACCAGGAGACTGAATGTGGAAGGTTTTGTATAAATATATAAATAATCCTTGGTGGTTTCTTTCCCCATTCCCATGTAAGTTGTCATTTTACTTTATTCACAGGTTTAGAGAAATGTTCCTTCACTTTGCAATTCCTATACACTAGGGATTTCAGAGGAGAGAAAGTTAAAATTGTTTTTTCCTTTGAGGAGAGAAGACCATACTTTCTTCTCCCAAGGTAAACAAACTTACTGAGTGAAATTACTGTGCCCACATGTTAAGTCTCAAGTTGTCTTTTGAAGGTGAGTCAAAATGAGAGGAGGGATTTAAAACAAAATAAAAACTTCTAAAGGTTAGGTTCTTTTTTTAAAATATTTTTTTTTTTACATCATTGAAAGTGATGGAAGTGGCGCTGAAAGCTAATAATTACTTATCCTCCATAGTATCATTTTACTTAAGTAGTTAATTATCTTTTTCAAAATGAAATCATTTCTTCAGCATGGTACAGCTTTTATGAAATAGTAATATTTATCAGATGCTGGAATCACTTGACCTCAGGTCTTACGCCTTAGAAGGCAATGGAGATTGTGATTATCTCGCAGTGATCACATACCTGTGAAAAGAATTAAAATATGTTTCTACAGTAATTTTATTTCCCAAGATAGTTTGTTTTTTTCCCCAGCATCTCTCGCACTGTTTTACAGGAAATAAGTATCAATTCATTTTCATTGTGAGAAATCAAAATATACTCCTTATTCACCTTTTACCTATTGATCAAATTATATTCAGTTCCTGATGTCTTTCGGAGACAAAGAAGCAGAGAGTAGTCAGTTGAGAAGCTCGTGAAGATGTAGCTAATGGCCAAAACCCCTTTGTCTGATGGTTCTCCCCCAAGGAAATAGTTTCAAAATGTTGAGCCTTTGATCTCAAAAAATAGTTTTATTAGGTATTTATCCCTAATTTTAAGGGCTGACACAAATATCTGTCTGGATACCTTAGCTTTTGGAATTTAAATAATAAGCAGTACTATACATGGCTTCAGATATCCTTTTATTCATCTGGATGTTTCAGCAATGAGAAGTACTTTTCTTGGGTAACTGTAATTGTCCTTCATTCATCAAATTAGATTACATATATTTAAAGAATGAAATTTAATTTTTTTTTTTTTTTTCTTTAGATGAGTGTGCAAAACATCTAGGAACAGGAAGGCAATTGTTTGTTATCAGCCTGATCTGTATTTGCACTTGGCCACTGATAGCAATTCAAATAGTTATGCTAATGCTGTATTACTTCAGTGGGGGAAGGACTAGAAAACGCATGTTTGAGTCATCATAAAAGTGTGGATTCAGATGAAATTTTACAAGCGGCTTTGACCTGTTTACAAAACAACAACAAATAAAATAGGATCAACCCATAGCCTACACTGGGAAACAGTGTCCCTTCTTTCCCCAGCGACAGCCGTCAGAGGCTTGGGTGAGGTGTAGCAATGCTCATTCAGGTTCCTCCTCTGTTTGAAGAGAATTGAATTTACTGCTTGAGGGGCAAGCCAAATGACAAGACTTGCAGTGTGCTCTGTATTGGGTCATTTGCCATTGATGCTGTTCCATTTGGCCTGAGTTCCTAGAGGAGGGATTGGAGCTTCATCTCTCAAATGTGAGTTTAACCCTCCGCAGTGGCTCCTGTTAAAGAGAAGAAATATCTGTATTCTCCAGCAGGGTTGGGTTTTTTTGTTTGGGTGGTTTTTTCTTGTTTTCCCAAACTCTGAATTTCCTTTGCTTTTCTTGCTGATGCTCAAATGCAAAACATTTCATTTTTGGTCAATTTCACTGTTTTTGTTTCAGCAAATAGAAGCCAGAGTGAATAAGCTCATCTTTTTGTTTTGATTATGACATTGGATTTGGGTGGAAGAAGTGTTGACTTTTCAAGTAGACAAGCCCGGGAAACATTATTTTACTTTAGTGGAATAACAGAGAAGAAATTGCATTAGCAGAAGCATTGGCAAAGTTAAACATCACAATCTTTTCGTTCCTTTGATCAGTATATTGTACCTTTCTGATGATGAGAGCTTTGTGAAACAAAGTTAATTTTGTTCAGTTGCTCATGTTATTTGGTAGTGGTAGTTCAGACTGTTCAAATTCCACCTGTGTCTAGAAAGTATAAGCTACTTTCTGTTACTGGATGCAGTCCCATTTTCCTGTGTCTTAGATCTGTATATTGAGTTCAGAGTTAGTATTGCTTACAATAGTAGCAGTTCATTTTAAAATAATTCAGTCATAGTATTAACCAAATTTTGTCAATGCTAGGCGAATTAGTTGTCATCTTCAATCAGTCTAATGCCACTATAATTGATGTGAGAAAATGTGATTGCAGATTTGCTAAGTCATTGCATTGGTGTGCAAGTCATGAAAGGAATACTACCCAAGGAAATTATTCTAGTTTTAGAAATATTCCTGATACATATCCCACTCATAGTATTCAATATGTATTTGACACACTGTCCAAAATTATTTGGATGGAAATTCAAGAGAGTTGTATCTTTTATGTATAAAATTCTAACTCTGAGATAAACTTTCTCATGATATGCATTTGCTCTGAGTCAAAATTAATTGCAAATAATACTGTTATTACTCTAAGTATCCTCAAAAATATGTTTTGTGAAAGAACATTTATAAAGGAAAGGATATCTAAGCAGTTGAGAGAAATCGTAAAGATCATAGTCTCAGTCCTTTATGTTGTATTTATAAAAGGGTTGGGGTTTTTTTGCTTATTTTTTTTCTTATATAATAATTTAGGTGTATTGTTTTCAATGTTGCTTTTTATGTGGGGAAAGAGAAGTCACTAAATAGATTATTAATATGTGCTTATATTTCAAGGCATACTTCAAGAGTAATTCAGGATGGAAGGGACCTCAGGAGGTCTCTAGTGTAACCTGCTCAAAACATGGTCAGCTCTGGGGTCAGACCAAGTTTCTCAGGGCTTTATCCAGTCTGGTCTTGAAAACCTCCAAGGATGGAGAGTGCAAAACCTCTCTAGGCAACCTGTTCCAGTGCCTGACCCTCCTAACAGTGAAGAAGTTTCATTGCAATTGTGGAAAGGGGCCACGTTGTGTATCTGGTTTATCCGGTCCTGGCATTCTGCATCTGCCTCAGAAATAAGTATTTACTGTTACTAATCTGAAATAGAATGTAAGTGCTGTTCAACCTGTATTGTAAAAAAGTAAGTTATAAGTCATGTAACTGAATGACAATATCATAAGAATGCTCTAAATAAATTAATATATCATGCAAGTAGCCCTGTAATTTGACAAAGGCATCTTTGAGTTAATGAGTTAAACTACATAGTTTTCCTTCCTTCTATGATCTTCTGGTGTGGTGTAATCTGATCCCTATTTCTTGACTCAGTTACACAGATACTTTTCCCACCGTATAAATTGAAGTGTCTCTGTATACCTTGTCATTCTCAATCTCTTGTAAAAGTTTAAAAACTCTCAAAATAAGGATTCTTTTCCCCTGGATAATGACCTAAGAATTTTTGTTCCAGCATTCGGCTCAGTAACATGTTTCTTGTTATACACATCTAAAGGGCAATTCTTTGTATTCTGTAACTGCACAACGTGTAAGTTGTCTTTATTGTGTATGGAGCACAGATATGAATAGTCAGCTTTACAGGAATATATTGGAAATGCATTCGTTTAGGTTACAGCTTTGGAACTTGTGGCATGTCATATTTCCACTCTTCAGCTGCAGTCCACTACTTACATTTGCTATCGTACAAGCTTGTCTCATCTTGTGATTGGTGTGTTACTGCAGCCAGAATTTGAGATGTTGCCTCAGCCCAGGCAGTAATCTTACATAACTACGGTGTAACATAACAGAAGAAACAAGGAACTGATGGAAGTCAGTATTCAGCCATATATCTAAGAACACACCTTTCCACTTTGACATTGTGTGTACAGGTACCGTTCTCTAGAGAAGACTGTGCAATACTGGAAATAATAACTTGTAACAGTCGTAGTCTACAATTATCATGAATGTAATCAAGTACTGTGCTGAATCCAGGTACTTTACTGATGTGTGAGAGAGGATTATCCAAATATTTGATGTTTTTTGCATAACCTCATACAACAATTTCCTGGTAAAATCACTGCTTTTATCCTGTTTTCTGAAACAGTTAATTGACAATCAACATATATTAGAAGCGAGTACGTGTTCAATAGCAGACACTGCTTTGTTCAGGGCAAAGACCAGTTGTGGGCTGCTATGAGAACTAGTTTCATAAAAGCAGGGCAGGCACCTGCATCTTACTGTGTGGAAGCTCATCTGTTCACATCAGGTGCTCTTCAAGAAAACAGGAATTTCTTTCTCCTGACCACAGCCTGAAACTGTCAAGTCTCTTCAACAGCTTACTTCTGGAAGACTGATCTGTACCAAAATGTTACACAGACAACCTGAGTGATACTGAAATGCTGGTAAGTTAAGTTTTTGCTTGTGAATTTTGCTTTTATTCCTTTGGTTTTTTGTGTCTGGACCTTTGTAACCTGTTACCTGACGCATGTTCTTTCACTGTTTTGGGGAAATTCTGGAAAGGGGCAAAGAACAAGACAGTAGATTCTTCTTTTCTTTTTACCTATGGACCCTCTCTATCTTCTTTTCTTTGCAGAGCCAAAATGAGTAATATAACCAGTAACATTTGTGACTACTATTCTGTCAGAATTATTGTCCTAGGGATGGTATCCATGCCAAGGAACTTCTTATTCTTCACATACAGATAACATGAATGTGCAGGGGAGCAGAAGAGCATCAAAGTGCTGCAAGTGCAATGCTTTTATACTGTAAGTTGCTTATGTTGCTCTAACATACTTGGTGTTGGTGCTGCTGTATACATGCAGTAACTAGAGACTCAATTTTCCTTTCAGGTTTCAAGAACAGCTTTCTGCAAGTCCAGAATATCCACAGTCTTATTAGGTAAATGCATGATACTTTTCTCCTGTAAAGCCTAAGTTCCTATCAGAGTTTGTTCTCTTGCTGACCAAGAAGAACTAGGTTTTGCTTATCTCTATTTTTATTCATTTATGGGAAGGTGGGATTAAAGAAGTGGGTTTTACATTATGCTCTGAGGGCAGAAAAACCTGTACCTCACTGTGTCCAAAATTTGCATTTTACCCTGTAATGTGCAATGTACAGCATAGCCTTCTCTTTTTCTTTTACAATGACTCTTCATGTGCTGCTGATAATACTGTGGAATTGATTGCATGGGTGTGGGAAGCTTACTTTCATTATAAAATTACAAAGTCTTTGCTAAATATGTTAGCTTTCTTAAAGAAATAAAATTGTTTTTAACTGCTGTATCTGTGTGTGTCATTATGAGTATAAAGGAATTCTGAACACAGTAAAACATGGGAAACTTTTAAAGTCTGCTGAGAGAAGGTGACTGCAAGAGTAGAATCCCTGGCAGCTGATTTTTCTATTTTTACAGTAAAAAAATATGAAAAAAAAAATTTTTGCATGTAAAAAATATTATATATTTTTTAAGAAAATCTTTATTTTGGATGGGAGATCTTGAAAGTGATGCAAATATAAGTAGCATTTGTACTGTGCACATTCCAGTAAATTGTGCTACTGAGTGATGCATGTACAGTCTTTTAGTCACCTTTTTTTTGAAGATACATCTTTTTGCAGCTAAACAGTGGGCTCCTATTTGCACATATTTATATATGTACTAGCTCTTACTTGGCCTTGAAACTGTACTCAGGGACACTTTGTTCTGTGGCTGGATGCCAACTTGCTTTTGATTTTAAGGAATTAAAAAAAAGATATTTGATATATTAGGTCATTATGCCTGTTACAAATGGTATGGCTGTAATTTTACCAAACATCAAATTGTAATTACATTGATGTAATTATCATTTAAGGATCATTTTCATAGTTTTAATGGCCATACATGAACAGGCATCTTAACATGTTCTCATACTTTAAAGCATATCTTAAAATGACTTGCTTTTACAGCGAGCTCTCTAGCCTGATTAAAACTTGAGCTTTGACCTTCTGGGAATGCTGAATCAGAGTTCCAAACTGGAGGCAGAGTGCTTCATCTACACTTCTGCTACAGCCATTGCTGAGCAAGGGGGTCTTTCTACTGTCTTAGGACCAGTGAAAGCCAGCTGATCTCTGCTGCCATTGTATTTTTCACTTGTTCTGGTTTTAAAGTGTCCATAAGCAATCTTTCATATTTTTAATCCACCATTTCCATCATAGTTCTGATATCATATAGCCTTGAGGTAGAGTATTGCAAATGCAAATGGCAGTTTCACATGGATCCTGTACAACAATCTCTCACAGTAGTGTTACAAACTCAAATGAAGGGCTTGTTATTTTGAAGTATTTTCCATGTGATCTTTTCTACTTTTAAAAGACCATTAGTAAGGCTTGTCAACAATTTACTGTGGAGATAGAAGGCAACAAAAGAATTGGACTTTTGATGCTTGAGGATTGTTCGAATTGTTTCTATATACCATATTAGTCAAACAAATTATATGGCACTTGATCCCTTGCTGAGACAAAGCCCCAGCTCAGTCTTTGAAAAATATTCACCTTGTAGACATAGGCAATGCTTACAAATATTAGGACTCCCAGTTTTATTTAGGCTGTTCAGAACATACTCACTCTAGGTTGGTGTACCTATAGGCCAAGAACGTGGTCAAGGTTGGTTGGCTGAGCTTTGGCAGTGGGAGGAAAATAATTTTAACAGATGAGTTCAAAGTTTTAAAACCTAGGTGTTTTCTTTAGGATTCTAACTTTTTAGGAGACATCAGAGAAGTACTTGGAAAACTTGATGTCTGTGGCATTTAACAGTAGGGCAAAGAAAAAAGTTCATCCACCAAAATAGGACAGGAGGAGACTTTTACAGATGCAGTGTTCAAGAGTACTTTGAGATATCCTGACATGATAAACAAATAAATGATATATCACCAACTGATTTCAGTGAAAGCAAGATTAGAGAGCTACTCAAATTCTCTAAAGGGTCTAACCAATGCATAAAAAGTATTCCCTGAAGCATTTTTTAAAAAAATACTCCAATACTGGTTCTGTTTTAAACTCTTTTCTGTGATTCAGAGAAAGATCTTGCTAAATAAAGGATGTAAATAACAGTGAAATAAAGATTTTTAGCTTCATCTAAATAATATTTTAACAACTTAATAAAAAAGATTAGTGACTGTACCCTCTGTTATTGTAGGAAAAAAACTGGAGATGCTCTTTAAGTTAATCTCTCGAATCATAGTCATAGCACTGTCCTTTAGAGGAAAAATTAACTATGCAGAGTCCGGAAACGTGTTGTAGTTTCATCAGCACAGATGAATAGGAATAGTTGTTTAACTTGCACCATTCCCTACAGAAGCACATATAGGAACAGCAGCGTTAATTTTGGGGTTGCACTCAGCAAAACCATGTTTGAGTCACATACTAATTCTGAAGGTGAAATACTGTTGGGGGGAGGGTGAGGGGGATGCGTGGTTCTGAGAATCACTGGTTTCCAAGGTGGAGTACTGAGACAAGGTACGTATCAGATGCAGCCTTTGAAGCATAAAACTCATTTGGTGTTTTGTCTTGGAAGCAAAGGAAATCAGCTGTAATATCTTGGTCAGTATGCTTAATGAAAGCCAAGTCAGCCCAGTATTAAATGACTAGAGAGATATCCTCTCTTGAGACAGACCAGAGAAGAGCTGGGCACATGATGTGGGTATATTTTTTTTTTTCCATGGACTCCAGCATGGTAAACCCAATAATTTAATCTGAATATTCTCAGTTGATTTGAGAATATGTTTATAAGATTAGGAAAATATAACTACTTTCATTGTACAGCAGTACTCAAGGACATCATCAGACGTTAGATAGCTGTATTTCCCTTAAGTAACTCTAGTGTAGTTCTTTTCTCAAATCTGCTTGCAAACATAGGGCAGTGTTAGTATCTGGTTTACTACGTTTAGCATGAAGTGATCTTAGTCTTGAATTCAGGCAAGATTTGATGACTACAGTGGTAAATGTTCCTCTTGACAAGGAGACACATGCTTGAATTTATCATCGTGTTTCTTCTTTTTGAGACACAGTACTAGTTTCAGTAGCCTACATGTGGCAGTCTGACTTCTTTAAGGGAAAATGCCTGCCACCTAGCTTTCTGTGCTGTTAGTGGTCAGGTAGAATCAACCACAGTCTTACTTTTGCTCACTGGTGCATAAACTCACTGGTTTACATATAGAATGAGTATGAAGATGATGCTGAAAAGTCGGCAGTTAGATACAGTAAAAACTTACTTAGCTAATAAAAAAAAGTGCTCTGTTATGTTGCTGTACCTGTGAGATACTATCCAATAAAACGGCTATATTCTAAGAAGCTTTTCTGTCTCTGCTTTATAAAAAGTACTGCACTTTTTTTCTGGGTATGAAATCTGCTGTTGGAAGAAGAACTTTCTTGAAAGGGCTGGTGCACTTGTCTATCTTGCTTGAGCATAAGCCAGCACCTCCCACCAACTCAAGCTCCTGTGACCACTTCTGTAAGTTTGTTTCTTCTTGGAGTAGAAAAGCATTACCTTGAATTAATACTGTGATATTAACATGGCAGCTCTGGAGTTAAGAAGGATCTCAGGTTATACAGAAACAATGTAATTTTGTGATATCGCTTGCTCTTACTGGGAAAATACCATGGTTTTGAATGCAGCGTGTTTTCCTTAAATACAGTGATTTAGGCAACCTAGAGCAGCTGCTTGGTTTGTGTGGTTTTGGTTTGGGGTTTGTTTTTTGCTTTTTTTGTTTTGTTTTGATTTTAAAATAATTTTTCCCTTCAGGGATTTGGATGATTGTGGAAAGTATTTTAGCCAGAAGGTAGAACAAAGCTCACTAGGGAGACTCCAGCTGGGACTGAAAATACAGCATTGTTGGTTCCACATGTTCATGAGTGTTAACACATGAGGCCACTTGACCAGCCAAAAATGAACTCAGTCTGTTAAAAAGGAGATAATACCTTGTTTTAAGTGCTGTTATTAAGGGCTTATCATTCTGTTATGACAAATATATTTCCAAATTTCCTAATTTGCTTATGAATATTGGTGATTTGTGAGTGTCTGACCTTCGAAGAAGTAAGCTCAGCTATCAGCTCGAGCGCTATCATCCCTGGTGAGTTATTCAGAATAGATGACAAACTGCTTCCAAAGGAAGGATAAATGTAAGCCTTAAATAATTATGAGGATGATGACTAGGCAAGCCTTTTAGTCAGATCTTTCCTTATCTAAATTGTTTTTCCAATCATGATAAAAATATCAAAGTATGCAGTAAAAATATCTGAGCAAAATATCAGAATTGGTTGCACAGAGGAAGATAATTACCAGATAGCGTGCATCTGTTCTTACAGACTCAAAGAAGGGCAGATGAGCTGATGTGGTGCTCTGCGTACTTTAACCTGGACTATTTTCAGTCCCTTGGTTATCTTAGTATCTGTCCACTGCATTGCAGCTGTCTGCAAAAAGGTGTATCTAACAGTAATTTGGTGTTTTCTGCAGTGCATCCTGCAGGGTATGTGGAACTTTAAAGTTCTGATTTTGCTTGTGATGGGAACGGCTAATGCTAGTGTAGTTTCCTGGTCAATATGGACAGAGGAGTTCAAGGTAAAAAGACATGCAGAGTCCTTCTCTCTCATAAATGTTGACTAAAAGCTCTTGTCATTTAAAGACATTTGTAGAAGATGAGATGTTCTTATCAAAAGCCATCATTGTTGCAACTGGAACACATATTCTGAAAGTGTGTGTACCTCTTTTGAGCTGAATGTTGGTTGTCTCATAATACCTGTTATTGTTAATGTGTGGTGATACCTAGAGCCTTTAATAAATGCATTTGTATTCCAGGTTACTGTATGAGAATGTGAAAATGCCATCAGCGTACTGAGTTTTAACCGCAGAAGCATTCTGCTGTCATTGGTGTGATATAGTGGCTAAATGAGATTTTTACTGTTCAGAGAGGAACTTGCGCAGTCTCTTCTTGATGGCTAATGTTAGATGTCAAAGTTGTGAGGTCATTCTGCGCTGAATTGCCATCTGGACAAGGCAGGTTTTGGTGGTTTGTATTGTCCTCAAGGGGGACCTGTGACTATCTGAGTAGTGTCCTACCTTTGGCACCAGTGTCTCAATGTACACAGCATGAAATCCTTCTTGACTGACATTTCTAAATTGATCAACATAGTCACATTTGACAATATAGTGTTACGACTAAGGGAAGAAAAGCCAAAATAAATACTAATTTGTAAAACTGTTTTGTCTGTTTTTCAGAATACGTGTAACAATTTAGTTAAAAACATTTAAATATAATTTAAGTTCTCTGTATTTATAACTTTGGTTTTGATGAGGAAATTACTGGGTGTTTTTTCCTGGGTGTCTGCAGCTCAGTTACATATTGTTACATTTTAAGTTGTTAAGCTAGTGCAAAAAGACCTTGGGATGTGTATGATCAGATAGATATCTCAGAAATTTCTGTTTTGCAAGGATAGATATGCTGGCTTATGAAAGCATGATTGTGCTTCCATAAATCTTGCTAATGGTTGAATATTTCATCTATAGGACAGGGTTATTGTTCATTCCTCATCCATTTTTTACCTATCTGTATGCTCTGTATGACTTCTCTGAAAACTGATGATATTAAAGAGTATGAAAAAAAAAGTTCTGTAACTTGGAGGGTATTTTAAGAAAGAAAAGGTGGCCTGTTGGAGTTGATGCCTTACATAGTATTCCCTTTTCTGAACATGAAGAAAAGCTAGCATCTTCCTGAAGACTAGCCCAGCCAGTTCAAATGTTATGTATGCTTGATGTTGATGATGTGAATTTTCAGGTTGTTAGAATCAAATATAAGAAGGTTATTTATATATAAAATAAAATATTTAATTTTTTTTTTTTCAACCTGAGTTAAAAATACAAGTTTTCTGTTTCCCCTTTGGAATATTTGGGGGAAAAAAGGGTCATGAGGCAGGTTGTGTAAACAAGAGGAGAGCCCTGTGTCAGCAGCATTCTGCCGTAATTTGTTTGTAACAAGGAGGAATTTCACTCCGTCAGTTCTTGTCATATACCTAATGCTTCAGTGCTGTGCTCTTTACACACAGAAGATGCTTTTTAGGATCTTACTGCAGATTATGGAGTTTCCCTGCTTCGGTGGCCTGCATGAGTTTCCCCTCGACTGTAGCGGTTGTTTTTTTCCCCTGGTCCCAAGTTTACTTTTTAAATTCAGTTTTCATTCTCATTCTTTTTTATATGGACAGTCTTAATTCTTCCATCTCTTCTGTTAAAGTATTTCCAAAGTACCAGCCTTAGAACCTCAGATTTTCCAAGAATATCAATTCTTGCTTATTAATCTTCAGTCTACAAATGAGGGGGAACAGCTGACTTGACCACTCTTTTATCTTATATAAAAGAAGGCTGGGGTTATCAAAGGCCTCTTGAGCAATGAAAAGTCTTACACTTCTCTGTAAAATTCCACCCATTCTTAAAGCATCTGGATTTTTTCAAAGCTCCCCAAAGTCCACATTCTTGTGAACTCACAGCATAACAATTTGGTAATAAACCCCACAATGTCAGGATGGTAGCCTAGCACCAGCTTAACAGTTTTTATCCCTCTGTTGTAAATCAAATTGACTACTCACACATTCCCATGTTATTTCTAAATATGCTCATTATTTAAATTCCTTGTGATCTGTGTCATAACTCTAGACATGTTAAATGTCCTGTGAAGTATGTCCATACATTTGACGAAACCTGAAACTTTTTCTTGGGTGTTTTCCTAAAAGGAAGTCTGCCTATAGAAAATTCGCAAGTTACCTTTTTGGTCATAAAAGCAATTCTGGGCTGTTTGGACTTTTGATTGTCCTTATCTTTTTCTACCTTGTTTTCTGTCACCATTTTTGTTTGTGGGAGTAAATGCATACATGTGCTTCCATCTATGCATCTATTAAGTGGATTAGTGATGCATGCCTCACTCAGAAAAGATATTTCTAGGTTTTTCCTTACTGCCTTTAACAGTATGTCCTACTCAATGGCACTAGTGCAAATGTTAAGAGTTAATGCAGTCTGTGTGTCTACCCTGCCACATTATGGGGAGTGTAATCTATCTCACTGTTGACGGTTTCATGCTGAACCCATGATTATTTGTTTTCTGAGTTCCTGTGTTAGAATCATCAGCAAGGGATTGCTCTCCTTATTCCAAGCCTTCTTTAATAAAACATGCACCAGAGTATTTGCAAAGCTGGCAGCACAGTGACACCTTGCACCCTTTGCTGCCAACTGAGGAGCCCTCGAGGCTGCTGCCAGCACAATGGCACCATTAGAGGCACAGTCTCCAGAGAAAAATCACCTCTAGGCAGTCACAGTAAGAGTTGGAAATGTTAATGATTTAAAATGAGCAATGGAATTATTTGCCCAATTATTACTATTTTTAAAACTCTAGTCTGCAAAGCTGGTCAGCTGTATATATCTCGCTCCCCAAGTGCAAATATTTCCTATTTATGTGACTGTCTTTTCATTTTGAACCTAACACTCCTTTTCATGAGTGGATCCCATGTGGTGGTGCCTGGACCATTTCTGAACAGCAGAGTAGTTTGCTGGAGGCAGCAGATGTCCTATATTTTGACATTATCATGGTTCCTGACATTGTGTTGAACGACATTCTTATAAACAAGGTGGGGAAACACAGATTAGAGAAAACCACAATTGGAAAATAACATGAAGAACATGATTATTGAGTTTACTGGAAGGAAACAATTTTGAATCAAGTCCATCTTCAGTGTTTTCATTGAATGGTCTCAAAATATGAAACTTGCCTAAACATTTCAGTAGCTTGAAAGGATAGAGTTAGTTTTAAAGGTTCTCATCTAGCTAGAGAGGTGGTCTGAAAAAATGAAATTCCAAATTTTACACTTAAGAATGGCACCTCAGAACTGGGAAATAACTAGGTAGATGGCAGTCCAGGGTAGGGGTGTGGGAATAAAAACAAAATAAAAAAAACAACCCTGGGGAGATATCATGGATGACAATGTGACACTGATTCCTTATCAGCATGTTGTGACAGTGGTAAGGCTGACATCAGGGTCTATAAATGGAACTGCTATTTGTAGAATAACTGAAGTAGTCTTTCTGTTCTATTCCATAGCAGCAAGTACTCAGTGGTCAGGCTGTGTCCTTCCAAGGGCTGCACCTCAAGGAAGATTTATGTCAATTAGAGAATATCTAAGGGATAGCAATGAAGTTAATGCAAGACTGGGAAAACATGACTTAGAAGAAAGATTGAATGGGGGTTGTTCTGGTGAAGAGGAATCTAAGGAAAAGATGGCACCAGTCTTCTCATATACAAAATGTACTGCAAAGAGGAAGAGGGTAATCTGTTCTCTATGATGTTGGTTAGTACAAGAAGTAATGAGCTTAAATTGCAGCAGTGAAAGTTCAAAGTGAAGATGGGACAGTATAATGATAACCATAGTGAGATGTAGGGATAGACTGTGGCTCTTTCACCCACTGTAGCCCACCCACGCAAGGGCTTTCAAGACAAGCAAAAGAACCCTGTTTGACAGGAATTGTGGAGATACAGTTGCCCCTAACCTTGCAGATAAGTAGTTTTTGCATGAATGGCAGATGGATACACCAGCATGAAATTACCATGGTATAAACAGTTGATTAAAAACCAAAAGTAAGGCTTGACAAACAGTTCAAGAACTCAACAGGTCTTACTCAAGGACTATATTTGCATTTCCTTCCTGCCAGTCTGAAGCAGAGCTAAAATAAGTATTTCTGAGTGTAACCTATCGCATTGGTCTCTTTTCCCTTTTCAGATCTCAAGAGAGTAAAGGTTGTTTTGGTTTATTTTCTAGTAGAAGGTTGTCTACACTTTCTGCATGTGATGGTGTACGCTTCCTCTTGAGGTGCGTACAAGAATCGGTAAATAACAAGTATATTGCTGTTCATATTGGGTAGTATTTAAGTATGCATAAGACGACATCTTTTGGTATTTGCAGCTGCAGAACAGGTTGAGCTTTATAGGCCTTGACTTTGTAAATTTGTGTTGGGTCTTCCTCTAGAATAGCCCTGGGAAGTAGGTATCATGTCTCAGTTACCTTGTGTGTGTAATTTCTGTGCTATGAAAATAGCTTAAAATGGATACTAGTGTTTTGGGTTGTTTGGTTTTTTTTCTGAGGGAGAAATTACTACCTGCAGACATGATCCGGCTTCAGTACTGTGTGTGTTTTATTCAACGTTTCTGTTGCTTATGACAGCGAAAGAAAAAGCTCATAAAAACATGTGATGTTATAATCCAGGAAATGTGGACTTGTTGGAAGGCTGTTGTTTAAGGTCCTCTGGAGCTAACAGTGCCATTGCTGGGTTTTGAGCAATTTCAGTTTGTCAGTATTCCTGGCTTTTAGGTGTTCATGAAATTGGCAATGTTCTGGGTTGCTGTTTAGGAACTAATATATTTCTGTTAACCCTGTTTTGCTTCCAGTGTTTTGCTCTGGAAATTCGTTTTCTTCCTTTTATGTTCTTTCAGTTTCTTCTGGTATTATTGCTTAATAGGCATCGTTCTTTTGGGAATCAGGTATTCGTTATAGCTTGTCCTAATATTCTAAAGGAGACCAGCGTGAAGAAGAAATGGTGATGTTGTGGTTCCACTTCTCTTTACAGAACGGACTCAGCAGGGGAGGGAATTTCATGCTGCATCATTTAAAGATGCCATATTGCAGCAGGTATTTCCAGGATTTTTCAGATGAGCATGTAGGAACAAAACAGAAATCCAGCTTTGGATTCTTCATGCTGTGTGGTTTCTCATTATCCGTTGTTTCAAATCTGGGAGTCATCTTTCTCAACCTAAGATTTTTCAAGAAAGAATTTCAACCTTCATCAAGGCAGAATAATACTATTTCTTCAAACGTGGATATACCAGGGATCTCCCCACCAGTGCACTTGTGTAATGTGTGATCTATGGTCTATGCCCAGAAAGCAGAAAGAGGCTGTCCATTTTCTGTCTTCAAACATCAACATTTTATTCCTCTCTGCTATGTGTTGTGCTTTGCTCTGCTCCTTAGCTATAAGGAGTTGTCTTTGCTGTGATAACCCTAGCAGGTTTCTGTTATGATAGGGAAAGGTAGTGATGGCATATTTAAAGTCAATGAGTTTCATATTATTAGCGTGTTCTATCTAAACATTGTGATAAAAGTAAGAAAACACATGGAAGCAAAGTCACACGTGTATAAAGTAAAGTATTATTCAGCTTAGTACTTTTAAAATAATATGCAGTATCAGTGCAAAATATTTTTCTTGTTGAAAGACAGAAATCAAAGAGCAGCGTTTACTGTTTTGTAACATATGCTCATGCTTGGCAAAACTAGTGGCAGAAAGCATGTCAAACGATGGTGCTTAGAGTATTAAAGTTTTAACAAAATGTCAGAGAAAACTGGAAACTGGTTAATCCACAGAAATCTATCATAAAGATTGCATTGCAAGGTGGTTTCAGCATGAATTCTAGTGACATATGGGAGCTTAAAATATAATCTAATGATATATCTGTCGGTGAGATGTTTATGCAACATGATTGCAACAGAGATGTCTTGTCTTGTTAATTTATTAGGATAATGAAAGTTGCAGTCTTTTTAGAACAATACAAAGAACAAGTTTTACTCAGTCAATCTTAGTGCTGGATTCAAAACTTTCTTTTTCTTCTGTATACATTTATGAAAAGAGAAATGATGCATCTAGTTTGGAGTATGCTGAAGACTGGCAGCCTGTTGTATGGAAAACTGTATTGCTGCTGTCTTCTGTTATCATGGATTGCTGCTCTGGGCATTAGTGTGTGTAGCCCAGCAGAGACATGATAGAAATACAGTATAAACCATCTCAACCTGGAGAAGAGAAGGCTCTGGGGACATCTTATAGCAGCCTTCCAGTACCTAAAGGGGGCCTACAAGAAAGGTGGGGAGGGACTTTTTACAAGGGTATGTAGTGATAGGCCAAGGGGTAATGGATTTAAACTGAAAGAGGGTAGATTTAGATTAAATATAATGAAGAAGTTCTTCACTCTGAGGGTGGTGAGGCACTGGAACAGGTTGCCCAGAGAGGCTGTGGGAGCCCCATCCCTGGCAGTGTTGCAGGCCAGGTCAGATGGGGCTTTGAGCAACCTGGTCTAGTGGAAGGTGTCCCTGCCCGTGGCAGGGGGGTTGGAACTAGATGAGCTTTAAGGTGCCTTCCAACCCAAACCATTCTAGGATTCCATGAATTGACTTGCCAAAGTGGAGGACAAAACTTTGTTCAGAAGAAGCTCTGAGGGAAAGAATTTCATACAGGACTAGTCATGTGAAGATCTTGTCCAGTGGAACTGGAATTTAAAAAGCTCTGTCTATAATGCTGAAGAAAAATCCTAAATTATTTCAATGTGTTGCAATTTATAAACTAGGGGTTTGATTACTGTGGTTTTATAGAAATGCTATTACTTGGAAAAAATGTTTGAGTCACAGTGTGTTTCTAGTATTCACATTGGTCCTAAGTGTGAATATTTTTCTGTATTATGGAAGGTTTTTAACTTCAGCTGTTTTTTTGATGAACGTGATTTGTAATGAGACAAGCTGTAATGTATCACTAATGCCCCATAAAAATGTATCTGATTTTGTTAAAATTCCACATGTGATGCAGTTAAAATACTTTCCAGTATACTTTATGTCAATGCTATACTTACACTGATTAATCAAACATGGGGACAGGAAAGCAGAAATCTCTTTACCAGATTTTTTTCTCAAAAGGTAAACTCGTGCTAAATACTGTGATGGAGGACCTTTGCTGCGGTTGCTACCACAGCAAGGCAACATTTGTGCGTGACGGTGAGGAGGCATTTCCCGGCAGGTCTCCTGGTTGACCAGGTATAAAGCATGGCAGAGGGGTGGCATGTCCCAGGCATCGTGGTGCTCTCTGGGGAGGCATGACAGCCTTTTCACTGCACTGTGTTCTCCAGAACCCGGGAAACATCAGTGCCCAAGAGGGAGAGTTGTCATCGGTCTTACGCTGTTAGGGCGAGCAGTTGGAAGGGCTCGGCTCTTCACAAATGATCAGGCACTCTCGATTCTGGCCACTCTTATAGCTATCTAAATGGACGTATTCCAGCCTCTTTTTAAAAGTTAAGGTTTGCATTTCATAATTATTTTAAATACGTTACAGGACTGATAAAATCCTATCTGATACATTGCTATAGAAGAATAGTTCTTTTAAATAAGGATGAAAGTTATTACTGCATATATATATATTCAGATCACATTTGTTCTTAGTGATTTTCTGGATACCCTGGAAGATGTGTGCCCCTGAATATTACACTTCTTTCATGTATTCTTACTTTTCTCTCTCTGACACTTTTTTTTTTTTTTTTTTTTTTTAAAACAAATGATAGTGGGAGAGAAATCAATGCCCAGTTTCATAGATTCTGTAATATGAAAGGACAAGGTTGCAATCCACGTACACAATTACTTTTAGTTGTTGAAATATTTTCTGTATCTGAGAGAATAATGTTTATAAGTCACTGTCAGCTTGCTTTGTGTAGTAGGGAGAGTTGCGTGGGAAAAATGCCATAAGATTGCCTTACTACGGACCCTATCATAATACAAGTATACAGTATAGTGAATTAAGGTAACGGAGTTTGACTAGAAGGATCTACTGTTGGATTTAGGATTCTCCATGTTATATTCTTCATATACATTGGAGAAGAGAGATGTCCGAGGATATTAGTCCTTTTAATGCTGTTCAGGTACGTGCCAGCAGCATACCCCATACATCTGTGATGCTTTACATTTCCTGAGACCATTAGCGTCCACAGTTTATGGTAGATATAAAAATGGCATGGTTTCACAGGCAAATTGAACATATTGTTTCATGACTATGGTTTGTCTGTGGCTGCGTAATATTTTTTGACAATTTTTTCCCTATAGTATGAGACCAATATTAAAAGAAATTACATCCTTCAGTTCAGGAGAGTGTCATTTTGCTTTGTGATTCTGCAGAACTCTCCTAGATGCTGAGACAGATAACAAAACAGCCTCAGAGTAGCATTTGTCTGATGAGTGAGGGTTTAGTTCACCTAAGGATAATGATCTAACAGTCAAGCATCTAGCTAAATAAACTGCTGGGTCTTCCTGTATTGCCAAGGGAAAGTTGTACATCCCCCAGAAATCAGGTCATCACACCTATCTTAAGAGGAGATGAATACTCTTCTGGAGGTTGTTCGTTCTTTCCAGTTTCTGCAGATGGAGTCTAGTTTTCTACTCTGAGTCTCAAGATTAGGAATCTGAAGTTAGGGATGCTAAATCTCTCTGGCCCAAATTGCACTGAAGATATCCCCAGAATTCTCAGTATGTTAATTTTGTGCTTTTGCAGTGTCATGATTTAAGGTATATTCTGTCTTGTTCCTTCTGCTGATGAAACTGGAAATCTCCTCAAATCTTCGTTTTCTGTGTCCATGGAATGTGTGTTTCGTATCCAAACAGCAACTCTATAATCTGGACAATTGACCATGGGTCTTAATGCTTGCCCATGAGTACCTGTCTTTTTAGATAAATATATTTGGATCCTAAGAGGCTTTAATGATGGTTGTTTATTCAAAATGAGAATGGTTTCTGGTTAGGTACAAACATGAGTTGACTGTACTTCTTCAGTCATCTTCTTGTATTGCAGGAAATAAACCCCCTTATATATATAAGTATTTATATCTCTAGATTCTCTCAGAGAAAATTTCTTAATTCCAAAGTTATCTTTAGAATGATGGGTTGTCAGGCTAGAGGAGCTAATACCGTAACATTGGAAGCAAGGCTTAGTGTCTCTAACGCTGCGTGCGCTTTTGTTGTGGATGGAGTGATGCACTTCACTCGTAAGAAAGAAGCAGGAATATGTTTACTGATACAAAACAGCGATTTAACAAAGTTTGGTAGTACAGGCGACAGTGGTTTAACAGGATTCAACGGCAAGGTACACTTGATTATTTACTGCATAGAGGACAGGGTCAGAGAAAACTGTCAGGGAGGCCCTCCAGTTGAGTCAGGAGGTTCAGAAAGGACCCCCTTGTGTTCTGAACTCCTTCTCAGAGGGGAGTTTAGGTGCGTCTGGATCCAGACTTAGTCCCAGACTTGGTCAACGGTTTATGTCTAAAGATTATATGTGCACAATCAATCCTTTATATCACTTAGCTAAGATTTCAAAGTTGCAGCATGCTTATTCCCAATTGACTTATTGACTCTCTGACGCGATAAGGATTCTCTCAACCTTGCAGAGTAACCTTGAGAGGCATCCCTACTGAGAGGCGTCCCCTGGCATGCAGCCCACTGCTATGGGCCCCGGGTTGTCTGCTATTTATGGAGTAAGATGATTGACTTACATTTGCATACCAGCCATATTTTGGTTGGTGCATGCTCAACTAGCCCTTTGCTATTGTGGTGTTATCTGTCTCCCTCAAATCCACTTTGAGCCAGATGCAGCCATCACGACCAGACGCATTCGTTATGACCGCCACTGGTGGTAACCACTTGAGCAGGATTACGGGAAATAAAGGTCAGGCTTGCAGGGGGAGCACACCGTCACAACTTTCCACTTGATATTTTTTTAATTTCCAGGCTATCTAAACACAGCCCCATCATTCAACACTGTTTCTTACGTGTTGAGCAGAGCCTTTGCAGCTCGCTTGTGTGTGGTTCGTAGATTAAAAGCCAACCTGATGACATTGTGCCATACTAGTATGACTGGTATTGCTTTGGCTAAATTTGTAGCTTGTAGACAAAATTGGTGACTAAATGCTAATTGATATGTGAGTACAATTGTTACAAGGAAAAGGAGCAGGAAATGTCAGATATCTCAGGTATGTAACCTGCTTCAAAGTGGTGCACACCTGCACCAGCCCCTGGAGACTGTACCTGATGAAAGTTTCCATTTAACGAGTGCTGCTGTAAGGTGTAAGAGAAGATGTATTTCTTTTTGTGGATCAGGTCACTAATTTTTGCTTCTAGGTTGACAAAATCTTGTACCTCTCAAAGAAAACTGATTTATGAGAGTTGTGTCTCAGTAAGGGTGAGCATCTGGTGTGGGATAGCACCAGACTGGGAAACAGATTTCTGATTCTACATTTACTACTAATTTGGTCACTTCTGTGACCTGCAGTGACATCTGTCTGTGCTATAATTTCTTTTTCTATTATATTAATATTTCTCTGGCTAGCAAACCCACTGTAGGAGTTGAAGCTGTTTTAATCTAGAATGATTTGGTTGTTAGTAGTATAAAATATTACGAAGAAGCTGCTCATAGTAAGAGAAGTACAAGTGAAATACAATGTAGCTTCTAACACAGAATGGTACTACTGTGGAGTAACTGCTGAAGTCCATTGTATTTTCAGGTTATCAGCAATAATTGCTATCAGCATTATGCCCTTTACATCTAATAACCTCTTTATATAAAGCTGTTTTCGTAAAGCTTTTTCTGTTCTTCTGCATAATGTTTTATGATTCAGGCATCTAATGATTCCCCAAGAGAAAGCACACTGTATACAGATTGGCCCTATTAGTGCAAACCACGTAGTGAGAATATATACTCTGTTACACATTAATTTTCCAATGATTTTTTCTTGCCTTTCTTACAGATTCCAAGCAGAAATGGATAGCATTAGGCAGTACATAAGAGTACACTAATCTGATTTTACTCTCCCTGAAGATTCTTTACTCTCCCTGAAGATTACTAGGTATATGCTGTCTGTCCTGCTTGAACACAATTAACAGTTTATGTTATATTTTTGATACATTTACCTAAAAAATATTTTTATATCCTATCAGTATTCACATATAATATTTTAAAAAAAGAGGAATTTGGTATTATTTATCTATGTATTTTCAAGGAAAGTAAATTATTTCAGGTAATCAAGAGATTTTCAATATCAACAAGATTTGAAAAATAGAGCAGGTATCTTGAAATCCAGGGGATTAAATGCACTTCACCTGATTGCATTTATGTAACATATGCATGAATTCCAGATTTAGTCCCCTTTCTCTCTTTCTTTGACTGTATACTTCTTTTTTTTTTCTTTTTTTTTTTTTTTTTTTTCCTCTTCTGCAAAACGCAGAAATACTTTGAATTAGGTAGTTAAGAGAGTGTAATTTTCAGAAACACTCGAGCCAGCCTCCTTCTATCTGGAGTGGTTCAATTGGTGCATTTTATTTTTTACTGTAGAGGAAGTTGACATTGACTAAAACTAAACACTTTGAATATTGAGGGCATTTGCACATAAGAATGTGAGTGCAGTGGGGAGAAAAACATATTGCTTTTGTGTCACAACCAGTCTTCAGCAAGGACACAGAATTTTGTCTTTTCTTCTAAAACTGTAGAGTATCAAGTATGAGAGTAAGTGTCACAGGAAACAGACGGTCTTTTTGTAGAACTTTAAAAAAGCTACAAAAAAACCCCAAAACAGAGAACATGCTGCACATGTTATTAATAGCAGCAGAACTCAAGAAGACATGAGGATCTGGAATATTTTGATGAGGAACCCTCAGGTCAGAGTTTTCAGCAAAACTTGAGAACAAGGACATGCTGGTTCAGATGCTGCAATTATTTTGTCATCTTTGCAACCAGCCAGGGCTTTCATCTGGTTTGTAGGATGGGTTTGAGAGCTGTTTGTTGGGGCTTTGGTTTTTTGTTTGTTTGGTTTTTTGTGTTTGGGTTTTTTGTTTTTTTTTTTTTTCCCTTCTCCTGTAGTGTAAACCCTGACAGCAAAGGTGAGAGGTCAGAAGAATTCAGGATTAAAGATACTGAGGAGATAAGATACTGTGTGAGGTTTTCTGTTCAACAGTGGGTTACAAATTTAAATTATGAGATTATGCTATTACCTACTTTTTTACTGAGTAAAATATAAAATTAATGTGGAATGCACAAAGCATATTTACTTGAAATCACTAATGTTTAAATATAGTTTCAGAGAGAGGCTAAATTTGATATAGCTGGCTTCTTCACTGTGTGAAAGCCAGAGATGTTAAGAGTTGCAAGAGTAAAGCCAAAAGAAATAGAGTGCTGATCAGCACAGTTGCATCATGAATCAATCCATTTTTTTATTGCTTAAATCTGATTGTTTTGATAAGTATGTGATGGATAAAGCCAAAGTAATGTGTGCGAGCATATTTCTTGCACGTTTTTCAACTTTCTTACAGCTGCCTTGCCCCATTTCAGTTATAAACCTTTTCTTACTAAGGGAATTCATTATGAGGAGGAAGAAAGAACAATATTATGTGAAAAAATAACTTGTTAAAGTGACTTCTCAGCATTGCATATTGATCAAAGCTGTCTAAATGCCAACGAGGTGGGACTTCTCCAATCTTCAGTAACAGCTGATCCAGCTTAGTGGTGGTTACTCCTAGACAGAAAAGAAACAGTTGGTATTAGTACTCTTTTCTATTAATTGAGTTTTTGGTCTTTTTCAGGCACATCATTAGGATGGGGAGGGAGAGGTGTGAGTATGGGGGGCTGCTGATTTCTCAATGATTGCAAATTCTTTAATGCATTCCTGTAGTTCATTATATGTCTTAAGAAAACAAGAGGAATTTGTAAATACTCAAAGGGAAAAAAGTGTATATAGAAGTTGAAATCCTTTAAATTGGTCTGTGTTAAAGATATGCAGAGTGTATATATCTACATATATGCACATAAACTAATATGAGGTAACATTTTTGTTTCTTCTAAAGCATCAGTTGCCTATTTAAAGTGCTAGGTGAATGATATGTGTACGAATACAAAAATCTGGGTTTTATAGTTATGAAGGTTAATGTACAGAAAATCAATGGAAGAGGTGGAATGGCTGTCTTTAAAGGCTCGATTATGAAGTGGTGCCTTGTATCTAAGTCAAGTTGAGTGTGATCTCCATGTGTAAGTAACTCAAAATGTTCTTTTGTGTTCCCACAGAAACATTTATTTGCTGTTTAAACTATTGACTAGCCAAAGTGAACTGCTGACAGATTGTTTTATCATTTTGCTATTGTTGCTACATGCAATTAAAAGCATAAGAAGTTCACTGCCAGGTAGCATCAACACCAGCCATCTTCAACAAAGACAGAAAACATGTAAGAAACACGTAATTTATTAATATAAGAAAGATGAACTAGATGAGAGAGAATTTTCCAGGAATTTTCATTTTATATTCATTGAACATAGATGAAAGGAAAGTCAGAGCAAGTATGTTCTTACCTTTCCCCTTGAAGTTACTTTTCAGTTAAAATATATATATATATATAATATGTTTTGCTCTGGTTATGCCTGTATCAATCCGCAGATATGCTTCAATCATTACACAGTGAAATGTGTATATGATTTAATGTGACCGTGAGTCCCAGCCTAAGCACCAGAAGCATGTTTCTTCCATGGCACCTACATATGTTCCTAGTTGCATTAACTCCCAGAACACTGTGGTGTGTTGCACACACTAGAATTTCTCATATCTGTTACCAGTACTAATCGTAGTCTTGTTTTACTACTATAGCACTTGTGACCCAGGTGGCTAGAGTGGGAGCACAGGGAAGAGGATAGCAGTAGTGATCAGCATAACACAGACTTAAATCTTCTGTTGTGGGAGACAAGGCAATAATGGAAAGTGGAGATTCAAGCCTATGCTGTAATTCTGTATTCATTGTGTCTTTTGTCAGACAGATTTGGAGCAAACTTGGACTCAAAACTGCAATTTGCAAAAGAGGGCAACTGCAGTAGACAAATGGAAAATAAGTCTAGAGAGGAGCTTTTCAGAGTAAGGACTGCCAGTGCTAGATACTTGTCTTTACTCAAAACCTGACAGTGCTTCACTCATTCTTCCTTCATTGCTTGTATGTTTTAGATGGAAGATACGTTCTTACTGTGACTGATAGAAAGTGCAAAGGTTTCAGGATGGAAGTATTGTCCTAAGGACTATGCTTCACAGATTATACCCTGCAGAGCTTTTGATATACCATCTCGGACAGCACCTGTTTTTCAGAAGTTCCTTAGCAATAAAGCTTTTAAAACTGAAACTCCCTTTAAGGTATCTTAAGTCACATTTTAGTCTCTTAAAAAATGTTGATTCCTACATAACTGCAGAGATTTAAAAGCAGTGCTGTTGTGGGAAGAATTAAAATACCTGATTTTATAGATGCAGGTTATAATTGGTGCTAGGTGCACACACAGGACTCGAGAAATTTCTTTAATCAACAGCTCACAGCCACTTTACAGTGGATAATTAATGTTACTTGCTGACTGAGAGCTGAGCTAGGGTAACCAAATGGTGTAGGTGAGAAGTGGGCTGGGAAGAAAATCCACAGTGCACAAACAAGTAGCATTCACACAGCACACATCATGCCCTGGAGAATTTCTTGCCAGTGTAAAAACAACTTTACAAAAGCAAACATGTTTACAAAATAAATCAAAGTTTTTAAAGCTGTAAATATTTAATAATAAACCCACTACAGAAAATACAGTAATTTCTATTGGTTTGATGGTTTTGTGAGATACACTTCCAAAACATTCTCGTTTTCAGTCAAGATCATCTATGACAGTGATCCAGCCACACTAGATATGTTACTCTAAACATTTTCCTCTGTTATCGCCTGGTTGTTCACGTTCTTTCTCCCCTCTGCAAGAACCAATTGCATTATTTCTCTGTATTTATGACACCGGGAAAAACGGTTAAGAAAATTATTATTAGTGTCATATTGTAGACAGTAGGGCAAAGATTCGCCATAGACAGACTTGTCTGTGGTCATTCCTACTCCCCTTTGACACTATATCCACCTTTTCTCATTAAAATGTCAGACTATAATGCATTTTGCATAAATTTGTATAAGGCAAAGCCAGATAGTTTGACGTCTTCAGTATCCTTTTGTTTCCTAGAAGAATATCAAGTGCCTCAAGTTTTCTCAGTGCACTGAATAAGTATGAAACTTTTTTCTACAGATATTCACTGAATTTTCAGTCGTAATTAACATGTGGGACTTTGTATGTTTCAGTTGAAGGATTAACTACTTCTGCCCTTCCTCATGATACACAGTAAGATCATCTCCTTCTATTTCAACAGCGCTATTCTGTGCAGTGAGAACATTTTAGTTAAAACAGCAGGTTATCTAGTACCAGATATTTCTCCCTTTCCACTTTTCCAAAAAAGAGAGCTTAGTAACCTGGCAATGCCATGTTCAACCATACACAGCTGAACTGGTCACATAATTTCTCTTTTTTTTTTTTTTCATGTTTCAATATATATTTTTTTATATTAAAGCCTTAAGTTGTAGCAGTTGATTTGAGGAATCAGTAATATATAGACTTAATTCACTATTCCTAAATCACAAGACTTTATTTTCCTTTCAGTAAAAGTAATTGTAAGAAATACAGAGCATACACCTTCATTTTATGATGAAAAGTTATACTTTCAATATTGAAATAAAAATGCTAAATGAGAATTAAAGTAATGGTGTTTCATATTTCTGTTGTTCAAAGGGCAGCCTCGAGGCAAAGATGAACATTTTTGAAACACTCTTTGCATTTCTACTTAAGAAGACATTGCCAGAATTTCTAAGCGAGGTTTTCAAAATTATTTTCTCTCTCATTACTTATGTAATTATCAAAGCTCATAGCTTTAATCTTGATGCTTTATTTGTCCTGCACCGCAGCTACATGTGGATTTACTAACAGTAGGGTTCACTAATGCTGGGTTTCTGATATCTATTCCTTCCCTTTCATCATTAATAGGATAGGATTTTAACTCATAAGTATAATGCTGATGGATATAATGAATGGCTTAATCAGTGACTTCATCTTTTCATCAGTGAGGTAGTCCAGTGACTTGCTGTTAATGCTAATGAAGTTGCCAGTGAATCTAGAGAAAAAAAACATTAACTGCAATCATTTAAGATATTAGAATTGAATTTGGATTTTAATTCACAATGTTGGTAACTCTAACAATTTATCAGATGTAGAAAATGCTCTTATTAGACTTTGCAGTATATCACTTCCAGAATTGTGAATGAAGGGTATGTTTCCGTGGTTGTTTTGCATACATACCAAAGCAAATGCCAACTTTCTCCTAAGCAAGTGAAAAATACCAAAAGAATATGACAGAAAATGGTGATGATTCAGTTCATGACTTGTTTCAGTTCATTGTTAAGATTTCTACCGTTGGGAAAACTTAAAAAAAATTAGCCATCTGTATTTCAGGAGATGTTCTAATACCTTGAAGAAAATCAATATTCTCCTTGCTACTTTGGGCATGCAAAAGATAAATAGTGAGATTTAAGAAATCTCAGATGAAGTCAACTTTAAAAATACAGTGGAACTGAGTTGTCTTGGTTCTGCATACGTTACTGAGATGGTCTTCTTGACCATCCTTTCAGATGGGGTGTTCCAGTTGTGTCCCAGTGAGAAAGCCAATTGCATTCAGTGATCATCCTCCCTGCCTGTTTGACCTTGTCTTCTGCCAAAGGGAACAAGACCTGGGGCTGGTTCACACCACCTCCTTGCCCGCTTGCCATAGGCAAGCGGTAGGCACAACCATTGTATCCCGTGGCTACTCACAACAGCTTACGGGAAGCATTGTAGCTATTCACAGAGAGTAGGTAAAAGATGCTAATAAGGGGAATTTAAACTGTGTGCAGAAATACGAAAATAAGCATATTTCAGTGTTCCAACAGTATTGTTTGGGTTGGATTAGGATTTTGGAATGAGTCAGAGACTTCTGTAAGCAGCACTGGTAACTGAGAAAGCAGTGCTTCTCTCAGTCTAAGAGAAACAAGGATCTAAATGTGACTAGAGGAGCTGTCTAGCAAATGTAACATAAATTATGACCCAAACGTTTGTTACTACATATTTCTTGTCACTTTACACTTCAGAACAGGTGTTAGCCACAGTCTCCTGGCAAAATTGTATCTTTGCTAATTAAATTCTGCCCTGCTAAATTCCCCCTGAAATTTTAATTGGATTTTGTATTCCTCACTGTATGCCATAAATTGTTGTGTGAGGCTGCTTTGTGCTATTAAATGGCTGCATTTAATTGGTAGGTGACATACTCCTTATCCCTTAATACAGTGTCTTATCGTTTATGAAGTGATTTAAAATTTATTAATGCTGATAGCTACAATCCATGAAATCTTCATCAGACAAAACTCATTCTTGGTTTCTCCCAGTCTTCTCAAATGGTTTTATCTGGCTAAAACTTGTGTTAGAAAATTGTCTCAAGGGAATGTACAGGTAGAAGTGTAAAGTGTTTCCTTCAAAAAAACCCACCCCAACTTTATCCATGCTGAGAACTGGTTTAAAAAGAGAGTATAGTATAAAGACAGATTGTAAAATGAACTAAGCTGAAACATTGTTCTCATAAGGCAGACATATTTTGGAAGTATGCTACCAAAAATTGTTTTTCTCTATGCTTTAGACTATTCACAAGTTAGCACTTCATAACACACAATGGATTAATTTACACATACGTTAAATATATACTTGAACTGGATTTAGGTAATAATAGGGCCATAAACACTTCATAGTCTACCAAAGTTGAAGTTAAGGCAGACAGCTTGAAAGCAAAATTGCTTCCCTTGGTTTTTTTCCTAATATGCTTCTAATTAATTTTCCGTTTTAAGAAGGGCCTTTCTGTGTTGCAATACTTCTTTTTTTTCGTTTCCAAATTTGATTTGATTTTTGCCTTCCTGTAATTTAAGTGCTAAAATACTTCTAGTCTTTCTAAACTGGAATTATTTTTGCCTTGATAATGCCATTTTTCATATGATTGAGTTTCTAATGCTGTCTAGTATTGCCATGATGGTAAAAGCAACTGAAAACAAGCACCCAGTGTTAGCCTGACGTTCTTTCCAATCACCTTTCTGGGCTGAAAAACATCTATTGGCAGATCCTCAACGATAATAAACACCCATGACTCTCTTGACAATCAAAACTATCTGAGCATCCTCCACTGTACTGCTGTCTTTTCTCAGAAAAAAATTTCTTACTGCAGTTTCTGAGTTTCCAGTGACTCTGAAATATTGACATATGCTAACTCTGCAGAACACAGATGATATAAGTACAACTTGATATGTCTGCTCATGGTAAAACAGCACACATTTAAAAGATTATTCTCAACAAAGTCAGTGAAAATTCTTTTTCAAAGAAGGTATAATTTCTGAATATGCAGTTCAGATCTATGTCGTCAGGAATTTTGTCATTATCATGTACAAGTATGATGGTTTGGTAATTTCCTATTTTTCTTTTTTCTTGATATTCATCGTTATTTATATGGGATCTTTCTTTATATACTTGATATTCAAGTTATGTAGAGAATGTCTGTAGCTAGGTGTATGTTTATATGCATAGTTTTATGCATTAGACCATGTGTTCATACTCTGCTATTTAGAGTGGTTAAACATTTCAAAATACAGATATTTAAAAAGAAATACAGCATATTTTTACGTATGTTTTCAGAAAAAAAATCTCAATTTCTTTTTTTTCCTGTATTCTGCTGTTTTTTAATGGATTGCTTGCTAGTTTGCCAGTAGGCTCTTTAAATGTTGGTATTATGTTAATTCCATATCTTCAACTATCGACCTTATTCCAAGTGCACTGATGATCCTACAGAAAATGTTAACAATATAGTGCTATTTTCCTTATTTAATGATGCGTCAAATAGTTATAATGAACACAGTCATGAATACATTTGGGTTAGTGAAGAGGATAACAGTTTGATTAGTGCACCATCGATATTTATTTTATTTATTCTAATTAAGCTGGCAGGCTGGCTCCTATGTATACGATTTCATCCAAAACCAAACCAAACAAACAAAAAAAATAACTTGGAAGGAAAGTTATGGTTAAATTACCATCCACTTAGCATTAAATATTACTAGGCCCTTTTCCCCCCTTTGTCCTAGTACGTGTTCTGCAGATGTCGATCTGTTTTATAATTGTGGTTCTGCTATTGGAAGGAGTTTTTTATCAGTGATCTCCAGCTATATGTATGGTAAGGCTGCAGGGAGAATTTGGGGTGTGCCTGAGGAGGTGCAGAGGTTGAGCTTAAAGCTTAGTGGTGCGTCCTCTCAGAGAGCCACTCCTCACCATCCTGCTCCTGGGCTTCGGGTATTTACTGTGCTTGTGACCACAGGAATATGGGTGCTTTGGTTTTTCTGGGGTTGAGGATGACCCTCTACTTTATGTTCACATGCATTTATGTTTATGGTACTTATTAATATAGTGTTTAGTCTTGTTAATGGCCAGACAGTTCCATCAAAATGAAGAGTCTAGCCTGTGTTGTCCTCCAGTAAGGCCTGTTTCACTTCAGCCCTTTTAGTTTTGTTTTTGTGTGTATCTTTACTGAGAATTTTTAAACAGCGCTGCATTGTTACCAGTTTGCAGACCAGATGGGTTTTGGTTTCCTTGAAGAGAAAGTCTCCTATTTCTTCCCCTTTGACTCGGCAACATTTTTTGTTTCAATAACTCTTAGTACTTTACAACGCAAGAATCAGACTCGGTCTGTTTTTGTGTGCGAGTGCTTGGTACAGGGAAGGTAACGAAGTATTTCTTAGCCATTTCACCACCGTACACGCAAGTTGGATGTAATTACAGACCTTGTGCCCAGGAAAACATTGGGTTTGCGGCCTTTCCACTCGTCTGACAGCTCCATGAGATGTTCCAAGTTAAAGAGGCTGTTAAAGCCACTTGGGACCGTTCAGCTCTTCAGTGTTCCCACTTCTAACTTGTGATGAAATGACATGATAAAACTCTAATGAGAGAGATCAGTATCTTCAACTCAGTGCCTGCCAAAGATACATGCTGCGTGTTTCCATTTATTCTTTGCCACAGAAGAGGCCCTTCATTCTAAGCTTTGGACAAATAGTTACCTTATGCAATAGTAGTAATAAAAGATTTCCTAATAAATACTACAGCACATATGTACTTGTAACATAAACAGACTGCAGCAGTAATTCAAATATTATACAAAGTTGGGAGCACCACAGATAGGACAGTGGCTTAATAAACATGTTGACAAGGTGGCTGTTAGATACGTGCCGCACTGATGTGCTCCTGAGCCATGACAGCCTCCTGGAGACTGAGGATGCTACAGAGCAGGGGAGGAATCCAATTTTCAGGTTTATGGTAACAGGGCTCACTGTACTTTCAGCTTCCTGCTTCTGCACAGAAGCAATGTGTTCCCTGCAAATAAGAATTTTCTGATTCATGAATCCCACAGACATATAAGGATCACATTTCAAAGGAAGGACGAAGTTAGAAAATAGGAATATAAATGTAGAGACTGACACGTGTGATGCAAATAAGCCTTGGGTTGTAAGGATACGCTAAGAATCTCACTGTACAAGGACGAAGCCAGTTTAAATAGGGAACACACAAGCACAGGTATGGAATACTTGTAGGCTCATGAAAAATATTGTCAAATTGCTTGATTTTTTTAAATTTTTTTTTTTGGTAGTTTGGAACAGAATTTGAGTCATAATTCCTTCAAGAATGAAGCTGTGCAGTTGTGTCAGAAAAATATAGTGATTATGAGGTACTAATAATAGTATTTTCCATTGCTGCATTGTGTATTATACATTATTGTATTATTCATGTGTTTTTCTCTCAGTTTTTTTGAAGAAGGGTATTTATTTCAAAGGCACGAGAGAGGTGCAGCCCACATGGGCCTCTCACCATAAAGATGTAGTGTTTTAACTTTCGTATTTGAGGCCGATTCCCTTTTATGTATGTTAAAATATTGTACTGGATTCTTTTTAATGAACATTTACATGCAGATATCCTGCTTTTCCAGCCCAAGAGGCAACCTTATGTAATACATATTTGCATATTGACACAGTTACAATACTAGAGCTAGAGGAAAACAGAATAAAAGTCAACAGTGTGTGTTAAAATCTACTTGCGGGAAAAGTTCCTTTACGGGTTGGCATTATCTTGTCTCAGTCACATCTACTTCAAGAAATAGGCATAGCCTCAAGCAATGCCTGGAGTTCCTACTCAGAAGAAAAGTGAATGTTAGGAAGTTATAGACAATTTTGTTAAACTAAAAACTTCTGAAATGTGAAATCTGGTGACGAAGTCTTCTTGGTATGGTACCTGGGAATGTCAATGCAAACCAGAGGGGAATACAGGATACCAAGTAAAACAGGATATTACCTGTTGAGTAGGATTTAACATGGTTTCGTGGTACACAAAGGCCAAAAGTTTAAACTGGACTAGAGTAAGTGAACTCTTCTACTGAGGAAAATGTGAAAGGAGGTTGCTTCTGCCATGGATTTCACAGAAGGCAGCTGCTTAACGGCCTGTTTGGGGCTCTTCAGGTTTACAGTCTTCTGCACCAATTAAATGCAGAGAGCTGAAGTAGATGTCTTTCTCCTTTCGCCTTGTTCCATCTCCTGTTAAAACACTTCCACTTCCTGCTACCTTGTGCATACCTATCCACAACCATTAGCATCTTGTTACCCACCAAATAACTTTTCCTTTGTATACTGTTTCTACAACCTGGAGGGTTGGGTGTCAAAAGAATTTATTCTCGCCTCTTTCAGCATCGTAGGAAAGTAGTTGGGATGCTGCCAACAAACCTGTGCTGTCTTTTCTGATATAGGTGTCACAACAGAGTTTCCTACAGAAAAGTCCTCTGAGCGTTGGGGCACACGGCTCCCACTGAAATATTTTCAGAAGGCAGCAATGTAGTTTCTGATACCAGCCAGGCTGTGTGAAGGACGTCTAGGAATGTTGCAGGTCTATTGCAATTTTTAGGAAATATTGATGTAGTTCTAACATTATCAGGGTCTATAATTAATGTTTCTATAAACTTCATTCACATGGTACTGTATAAATAGTTCTCCACAGCAAAGATACATGTAATTATCCTTGAAAAAGCTTGCAGAAGACAGAGGACTTACCCCAATAGGAAAATAAATTAAGATGTTCCTAAATCTATATATATGGGTGACTTTAGAACGACTATTCATTATAACTTACTCATTATTAAAAGAAAATTAATTTTTGCAAGCTCAGTGAAGTGTCATATGTAAAAAAGTGAGTTTTTTAATGTTCTAATGATGTCTAGCTCTTATCAATAACAGGTTTTAGCATATTGCTGTTGGACAGTCGATGAGAGCAATGTTCTTATTCTTTCATAACAAGACCTTTACTTAAAAGTTGAGGTGGTTTAGATACTATGATGTCCTGAATATTTCAGGTAAAGACAGAATAATATTCCAGAACATTGCCTCACACTGTATTGCAAGCTAACGTATGTTAATGAATAAATATTTTTCTAAATTGAACAAATGGTACAGGCACCAGAAAGCAGGGCTTTCTTCTACAAATTACATTTTTCTCCTTGTGGCCTTGGATTTTTAATACAGCTATGGAATAATTAAGCAGAGTGGAGTATTAATGCAGTTTTATAAATAATGTTAAGGTTGCCAGATGTTGTTCATTTTTCCTCTCTTTTTTTTTTAACGTACATCAGCGTTCAAAATGTAGGCTGATAGTGGATTGTGGGGAACTTAGATATGTAAGACCAAATGTTGTAAGTTATTAAAAATTAAGCTTATATAGATGATACTTTACTGATTCATTCATTTGGATATACCCCTCACTTCTATTTCCAGTTTTGAAAAGACCAACTCTTAAATCAGATAAAAGGGCAAAAGTTCAACCCCTATAGTCTTTCAATGAAGTCTTCTCTTAAGTAAGAAAACTGGGAGATTTATTTACCTGTTAGAAACCAATATTCAATGTCTAAGCCCCTTCATCATTTCCAAAGCATATATTATTGTTTTGGACACCAATTTTGCTCTGCATAAATTTCAAGTTAATGTAGCCAAATGAGATAAAAGTGTAGGGATCAGCTCAAAACATGAGGATGAGTACAGGTTGCAATGATGAAATTGATGGTAGGGTGCAAATGTAAGTATCTGTTTTCCCCACATGATCTTTGCCCTTAATAAAGGCTGGGAGGAGAAAATAATTTGTCATTTACACCCACTCAGTGTGAACGTACATTTTACCATAAAAGTTCTGTTACTGGAAACGTGGCCTATTCAAGCGTAGAAGACAGTTGCTAATAATTGTTTTCAAACATCAGAAATAGTCTTCAGTTTTATGCAAAAAGTTGGGGTTTAGGGCATTTCCATCAATCTGCAAAATTATCTTTTTGGAATACAGTTAAGAAATTCAGTATATATTCGCATCAAAGTACAAAAAAATTGTTCCCTCTGCACTCAAGTTGGATCTTTAATATTATGCGAAAAGATAACAGTACTTTCAAACTGAATCATTACTTATACATATGCCTCATTTGAAAACACATAAGAGATTTCATATTTGATTCTTTGGTTGATGAGACCACCCATGCAAAATCTTCTCCATTTTTAGCTATTTTGCAAGTATGTCCTTATTAATACAGGTATTTCCCCAAATCTGCAAGTTAGATACCACCAAATTAATTTGCTCAGATACACGCAAGCGTGGAAACTTGCCAAGTGAAGACTAAGCAGAGGCTGAAAGAGGCTGATTGGGTTCAAGATACTGGCAGGCCTTCAGAATTGATTATGTTGAGGAAGTGTACTGTCAACAGAACAAGAAGGCCAGGATGATAGCACAGGACCAGAATGACGGTATTTACTGCTTCAGGTGTTTGTGGCTTCCTTCCACTCATTCAGAACAGCTCTGACTGACTTCTCATGGGTGATGCCACCCTCACTATGCTCAATTAGATTTTCCAATTGTTATGGGCTGCTTATGCAAAAAGATGTACCGTGGATCTTTTGAAAGATCTATAAAGTTGATTTTTTTTTAATACTCTACATGTTTAATTATTTAGTCCCTTAGGAAATAAGTTAACAGAACACAGCCCAAATCCACTGGAAGTATCACAGTCAAACAGAGCTCTTGTCCACCTGTTTGTTTATGGATTTTATATAATGATCCAATTAATATTTAAGAGATGCACGATTCATTTCCTGAATTTTGTTCAGGTGAAAATTTTTAGCTTTGTGTATTAAATATGTGCACTTAATTACTGTCCTTTTTACACTGGAGGTTTTCTGGTGTGGTAGAAGGTTCAAGTAGGCCTTGAGTAGTCTGTTGGCATTCTGAGTTAGTCCTTCAACATGTATACCACAGTTCGGCTTCCTGGGGGATGTTCAGTTTCTTATTAAGGTTAAATCCCGTGAGCTGGGTGAAACCAGCGTTGTTTTTCTGTAAGCAGTTTTCAATGCTAAAGCATGGTATTGAAGATATTTATTCTTTTTATTTAATTTGGACTTGATTTCAGTGACTTAAGTGTGGAAGAAAATAGTAATGAATGATGCGGTAACATTTTCTTAAGTCTTGAAACATAGTAAATACTTTATATCTTCACTTTGTAGATTACTCTGAAAAAAAAGCCCATTGCCTGCTTCTACCTGATTGCACTTGTCTTTTTGAAAATAGTTATTTTCACTTGAGTTCTGTTCATTTTGTGATTTAATGGCATTGAAATAGATCACTTAAGAATTGATGTATTCATTTTTATCATATTTACATCAGCTGCAGTTCACATTTAAATAGCAATTTGTTATTTCTGCCTAAATGTTGGTTTCCTCAGCAACAATTGATATCATCCTCATGGTTATATATTGCAATTTCCTACTGCGTCTTTGAAGATCTACTCTTACGAGAAGTGAAAGTAAATTTCTTGGTTCTTCTGTATAGCTGATAATCAAATTGAGCTTCAAGAAAATAGACCTTTATCCTGGACTTCTTAATATTCAGCTTCCCAGTATTCTACCATAGTCTACTTTTAATTACAAAGTAAACTAAGCTGCTTTCCCCACCCCCATGCCCCCCCCCCCCCCCCATTAAAAAGTCCCTTACATATAAGACAGATTTGACATGTTTAGTATGGTTACGTCTGTGTTCAGGAACTCCTTTTTTATGTGATATGTTTAATAGGGAATTAATAAACTTTACTGCAGAATTGTAATGTATACTAATCTGCTTTTTGAAATTTACAGATTGATGGATTTTTTTCTTTATAATTTTACTATTAGTGGAAGTGAGAAATAAGTATGTTTAGTGCTATTTTTATATTGGCAACACTCGCCACCCATGTTTTCTTCACATAACATTTTCTTAATGTCACCCATGCTACACTAAAATCCCCTTCAAAGATGATCCAGCCTTAATCAATGCGCAAACCAGACATATCATTGTCAACCTTATCCTCAGAAGAGGTCCTCTGCTCAATGAAGTAAGTGGGTTAGATAATATAAACATAAACTGTGGCAGAACTATGGGATAGGATGTTTCCAGGTACTGTATAAAATGCTCATGGTTATCTAGCATTACTCGTTCGCCTACAGAAATCAGACATGTAATTTCAATAGCGATAGAAATCCCTGAACTTTAGACATTTAAATAAATGAAACTGGACCAGATATATTAGAGATTATTGTGTTCTGGGATATGCTTGATACATAAACATAGCACTTGGTCTGCAGGGAACACCAAGCGTGAATGAATGGTGGAGATCAGAAGAAAAAGATGAGGAGAATTCTTGCATGTGATTTGTGAATTCCCACAGATCTGGGAAAGAGCTGTACTCCGAGTTACACAGAAAGTGCCAGTGTGTAGCATTGCAGAGACTAGCACTGGACAGTGTGGTGCCCAGCTGTTGCTGGAGTCACAGAAAGAATATAGTTCTGATGACATGGCACGTGCTTCTGGCTAATTAGGCATCGTTGACTTCATATCACCAGGCACCACTGTGCTGCATATACTCGTCTCTCCGTTATGTGGGGAACACTTGGACTTGCAGGATCTCCACGGTGTTGAATCCAATAACTTTTTAGATCATTCATACTGGTGGGAGTAACTGAGCTTATGGAAGCAGAAAGATTGCAAGAAATTGCCAGGTTCTAGGAGCTAGAAGGGTTTTGAATACTATTGCACTGATACAGTTCTCCCTATCTGTTTCTGATCGTTCTTTCTTTTCCTAGAAGTATTGTAACAGTGGAAATTTACTTATGAAAGCATTTTGCAGCAAGTGCCCTAAAGTACAAATGATTTTCACTGAAATCATTAGGAAAAAACCCAGCAATGACATTTAATGGGTTGCACCAGGACACCTATTCTATAAGTTACCCGGCTCACCGTAAGCAAGAATCAGCCTGAAGTGCCTACCTGAAAATTAAACTTGGTTCTGCTAACGCCATGAAAAGCCTACTCTGAGCCCTGGAATCAATTTTGTAATTTCACTTGTCCATCAAAACACCTTTTTTAATAGCTGTATACTGTTCGACAGCAGTTATGGAGTCACATTTCCTTCTTCCCTTCTTTCTTTGCTGCACCCCCCCCCCTCCAAGTAAGGAACCATTTCTACAACTTGAAGATGATTGTTTTTTGAGAATGTTACCAATTTAATCTAAAAATCAATTGAGTTTCACTGTAGTCAGAAAATTGTACATCCTCTTTTGTATCCAAATCCTCAGAGCCTTAGGGGAAAAAGTCTTTGAAGTGAAATGTAAAAAGAATTTTAATGTTTTATGCAGAAAGACAGAATTGGGGGGGGGGGGGAGAAAGAGGGGACAGAAACAAGTACAATGTGCTTTTTCCAGTTTCTCTGATGCCAAATGTGTTCTAGCAGTACACAAACCCTGACTTTCCTTCTCCCCTCTGTATCACCCCATTGATTTCAGTGTATGGTGACTTGTACTCCCCTCAGCTTTGAAGATCCCTGCAAACAAACTCTTCTAACATTCTTTCTGGCTCTGTTTTTGAGTGAACAAGTGGATGGTGAAGAATGAAGTGATGCAGTGAACCAAGTTTGAGTGTTCTGAAGGGGTTTGGAATTTCAAAATTTGGTTTCCCTGTTACTTATGATTTTGTAAGTAATTTTGCAGTTTGTTCTGTGCAAATGCAAAACTGTTGAAGAAATTCTTGAAAAAGGAGAAAGTGGTGGTTCTACGTTTAAATAAATAAAATGCATAGATATTGCTACTAAAGGTGTTCCATGACCTGTTACATAAACAGGATTAACTATTTATTTAATATTTCTGTGTAGCATTCATCACATGGTACAGGGCCTGTAGTGTCGAGTTTCTCAATTAGTCTGATAGCCTATGGCCTGCATTTAAATAAATTAATACGTCTTAAGACTGTCAGCTAAGAATTTTTTGTATATTCTAAATCAAAACATTCAGTCTGGTATAGATATCATCCATCGGTTCTCTCCATTTTATTTTGGGAAGCTACTGTATTGTGAGTGGCTAGGCAAAGAATATCCAATTGATAGCAGCACAGATATGAGAGATTAAATAGCTTAAGTAGCTTGGTACTGATTCCCTACCTAGGAGTCCATAGATGTTTGTATATTTTAAAGTAATTTTGTGATTATTTTTTTTTTCCAAAAATACTATGTGCGTAATGCAACTAAGTTATTCTCCACAATGTATATGATGTTATTCTTGTAAATGGCTGCTTTATAATAGTATTTAATTCCAGAACCTGCTGTAAGCTGAGTTCTCGTGTTTTGTATTGGTGAGCAAAAGACAAATACCTCAGGTGATCAGAAAGATTGTGTAATGCCAGCTTTCACTGAGCCTCCAGACCTGCTGAGCAAAACTGCTGTTGAAGTGGCCAAATCGTGCTTCATCATACTTCTATGCTGACAGTGTCCAGAATCGCTGATCAAAGATGTAACTAGAGGGACGCTCTTTTGGATGAGTTTGAGCAGATGGGCTTAGGATTAAGACAGTTCCCAACAGGATCCTTTTGTGTCATTGTTGATGCTGAAGTAGTTCTCCTTAGCTCAGACGTGATGCTGAATGTATGCATGTATTGCCCACTGCTGTTCCAGCCATGCTCAGACAATTTGATGATGGTTCAGAGAAGAGTAATGTTAACGCATGGCCTCAGAATCCTCTCTATGTTTTAGCCACATTTTCACTGTTTTGCATGTTTATGTCATTTTTTTTGTTTTCCACAAATCAACAAATGTCTTCTCTTTAGTCTCCAGGTGCTACCATAGTATTAGTAATATGGACCACTTGAATTCCTACACAGTGGGCACACTGTAGATGTGTATGTGTATCTATATATCAATCTAAGTATAACCCTGCTGTCGTGTACAAACAAAAGCATTGTGAGGCAGTGAATCCTACTGATAAATCCTGAGTTTTTTTAGAAAAGTTGGCTTCTTTTTTTCCATTGTGTGGTGTTTCTGATAACTATCTTGTATCTAAATACTCTCTGCTCAGCCAGTAGTGCTACAGCTTTCATTTTAGGTTGATTGTATTTAAAGAATTTCTGAATTTTGACTTCTCTTAAATATGCTGGAAAAAAAATAGGAGTTTTGGTAGTTTCTGTATGAAGAGGTTTCTGTTTTATGTTCCACTAGTTGTTTGTTTTTCTTTTACAGTGCTTCATCATCTGTCATTCCTTGAAGTACAAGCAATGATAAATTCCCTGTCCATGTTAATGGGAGTTGAGAATGCTTTGCTTCTCTCGGGATAGGTGCCATATTACTAGGACAATGTATTGATTTGGTTGACTGCTGATGTGTGATGCATGAAAGGAATGAGAAAGTGAACTTTCTGAATGTGAAGTAAATTGTGCTGCTGATGATATATAAGTGATTTAGGAAAAAGCAATCAATCAGATTCTCTGTGCTGGTAGCAGTGCTACATACAATTTAATATATGGAATCATAGAATCCTAGAATGGTTTGGGTTGGAAGGCACCTTTAAAGATCATCTAGTTCCAACCCCCCTGCCATGAGCAGGGACACCTTCCGCTAGACCAGGTTGCTCAAAGCCCCATCCGACCTGGCCTGCAACACTGCCAGGGATGGGGCATCCACAGCCTCTCTGGGCAACCTGTTCTAGTTGCCTCACCATCTCATAGTGAAGAATTTCTTTGTTGTATCTAATCTAAATCTACCCTCTTTCAGTTTAAATCCATTATGCCTTGTCCTATCACTACAAACCCTTGTAAAAAGTCCCTCTCCAGGTTTCCTGCAGGCCCCCTTTAGGTACTGGAAGGCTGCTATAAGGTGTCCCCAGAACCTTCTCTTCTCCAGGCTGAACAACCCCAACTCTCTCAGCCTGTCTTCATAGGAGAGGTGCTCCAGCCCTCTGATCATCTTCATGGCCCTCCTCTGGACTTGCTCCAACAGGTCCCTGTCCTTCTTATGTTGGGGGCACCAAAGCTGAACACAGTATTGCAGGTGGGGTCTCACGAGAGTGGAATAGAGGGGGGGGAATTGCCTCCGTCGACCTGCTGGTCACGCTTCTTTTGGTGCAGCCCAGGCTACGGTTGGCTTTCTGGGCTGCAGACGCACATTGCTGGGTTGTGTTGAGCTTCTCATCAATCAACACCCCCAAGTCCTTCTCCTCAGGGCTGCTTTCAATCCATTCTCCGCCCAGCCTGTATTTGTGCTATAGTAAAACAACAGTTCTTTTACAATCTAAATGAAATAGACAGTGTTCTATGCTAAACTCAGATACTTGCAAAAATGACTTGCAGCATTTTTGGGTTTAGTGTGCTTTACTTTCTACATCACTGACATGTGATCCGATAATTCAGAAATATTAAGCTGGCATTCATTAATTCTGCCTTTTTCTTGTCAAGAGCCACAGATTTTTCGTTCTTGACTGCTTATTACTATTTTAAATTGGTTGGTCTTTAAATAATTTTAACTTGTAAGTAGAGTTGTTTTGAGTCCCAAATACCTGCAGATGGAATTTATTATAGCCACAGGTAATTGGACTTTAATATCTGTAAAACATCCACTAGAAACATGAACTGACCCATTTTCTTTTCTGGCAGATGTTTTGCAGATATTACACTTATACCCAATTATCTTTGGGTACTTTAGCAGTATACATTAGCATTCACGTGCAGATGACTATAATATTATTTTCTCTCCTTCTCCGTGTTATGAGATGAATGGGATAATTTATCCTTCTTGGAAAGAGAGAGAAGTATCTTAATAAAAGCTTGAAGAGACTTCCTGAAATAATTCTTCTCAATACCTGCTAACAAGTCTTGTCATTCCGTGTCAATGTCTCAGCTTAGCAGTTCCCCCGCGTAAGTACCTTAAGCAGCAGGCAGTTCTGCAGCCTCCCCAAAGCAGCCCAGAGCTGCGTATTTTGGAATCTTTGGTCTGAACTTTTGGCTGAGATTTTCAAAGGAGTTCAGCTCTCCTCAGGAAGTAGTTGTCGATATTTGGTTAGTACTAAGGCTGTGAGAATACCGGGAGACGTTTAACCACATCTTCCTGGTATAGGGAGAGCACTGCTCTGTCTGCTGGAACAGAAATCCTGGAGTTCACCTCCGTGAACCCTGGTATGATTAGACGGTTCAAGGCCAAACCGTGTGTAGACAGTTGGGCAGAACTATCAGATGTTCTAAAAAATAAAATAAAATAAAATAAAGACCCATTTGGGTTTTTTAGAAACATATTTTCTTTTACGTAAAAAGTGGGGGGTTTTTTGCTTTAACTTATTTTAGCATTTATTTTCTCAGAAAGAATAATAAAAGATTGATTTATTAGTTATGAAGTTTAAGAGCAACAGTTAAATCACTTCAGAATTAAATAAATTACCTTAATTAATCCCACCAAGTTCAGTAAATGGTATTAGAATCTGGAACTTGCTGTTGGAGGGCAGGGTAGGTTTGAGATACAATATCAGCAAAACTCAGCAATATCACAAAGTAAGAGTGAACCCTCACAACAAGGTATGTAATATTATTCTTTCTAAACTCTCTAAGGCTGTTCTTTTATATCTTTCATAACATATACTTGCTTTTACATCTCAAGATTAGCTAATTTATTAATTTTTCTTTATTTTATTTTAGATTTTATTTTCTTTTTCTCTCTGAAAGCCTAGAGTGAGACTTGACAAATATAAAGTGGTGATAGACAAGGAAACATAAGTAAGTTGTCTGCCTTTCTTCTGAAGATAGACTTGTGAGCAGAGAAGTGAAAGATATTGTGACAACCTGATGAATTTCAGGTCTGCAGAACCTGCACGTACTCCTCATACCATGTAACACTTGGGAAAATGACCAAAGAACTTACTGCACTGAATGAAGGATTTGTGCTTCACACAGATACTGAAACAAATGTGTTCCCTTCAAGTGTCTTACTGAAGTGGGCCTGTCTTGCCATGAACACAATCATTAATGATCTCCATCCATGTACCATTGATCTTCCTGGAAAAGTACCTTTTAAAGCAAATGAAGCAGATCTAGCTGTACTTAAAATCTAGTATCCTGCAGAGAGTAGAAACAACTTGTCAACAGCCAATGCCCCAATGCTAACAGTAATTTCCCTTCCTGTCGAACAACTGCTTCTCCACTGGGAGAAGGTACACCAATATTGCTATCGATATGCTATAAGAATGTAACTACCAAAAGACCTTAAAACTTGCTGTATGTTGCATAGACTTTTATGGTTGCTTCAGTGTTTTTACAGATTATTGGGTTCATATCTTAAAACTCGCTTGCCTTCTGCTGCTGCTGTACACCTGGATTATACTTGGATTATCAAAAATTAATGAAGTGTGGAAACAGTTTTATAGTTTCTAGGTTACCACAAAATGCATAATCTGCATTATTTCTTGAGATTAAGTGCTATTAGAGCACTCTAAAATGGTGTTTAATATATAATTTTGTCCTTTGTCTGTGGGTGAGAACTTAAAATCAAGGTCACATATGTATCATTTTATTATGTCAGCCTCCCTGATGGTCATAGTCACTATTCTATATCTGAGTTGTTCTTTTTATTTACAATTTTTAACAACAAAAACCTTTAAAAGGCTACAAACCTTCATGACTATGTTACTTCCTGGTTTTGTAGTAGATTTATTTCTGATGTCTGCTGATCAGTTCTGTATACCAACTCTGGAGTATGCAAGTTAGCTCAACTGCCATTTGGCGAACCCAGATTAGTATTTCATGCATATATTTTATGACAGTGTGAATATGTGCTGGCTTCTGGGTTTTTTTTTTTGTGGGTGGTGGGATTTCTTTTGTTTGGTTGGTTTTTTGTGGGTGTTTTTTTACCATCCAGAGTGCTTGCTGTTGCATCTGCTACAGCTGCTTCTTACAAAGGCCTTACTGAAAGTGGTAGTCTTTATTGCATTCAAGCCATTTTCAGAAAAAAAAAGATGCTGTTTTTACAAGTAAAATCTAAATGGGTTTGAACTAGAGTTTGTCCTTTTCGTCCATAGTCAGATTATAAACTACATAGCGTACAGAGCAAATGTAATGAGATAACTGTATGCTGGACTTCTCTTTTACCCATATTACTCTCACTGTCCTCTTTCCTATGCTGATCATTTTGCACAAGAGGTGACCTGGTCATGTTTCTGTTACCAGTGCTGGTGTTTCAGCCCAGGGGCTGAAATTACAGCAAACCCACACTGTCTTAGCCAGCCTTGGGATCAGAAGTTACCTTAAGCTGAATGTACAGTTACTATCTATATATGGGATGTGTGTAGTCTTAATTGGTTTTTAAAGGTTTGCTTTATTAATATATTGATACAATATATCTTAAAGAAAACAAAGATTAAAATATACGTAGGATTGCCATTTGAAATTATATTTAGAATTACCTGTGTCTGTCTGTATATTTATATTATTATGTTATTAACAGCTTAGTTTTAGAAATATATTTGAAGTTTTTTTCTGAGTTAATGCTCTGGACTGTTCTCCACGATGTCAGAAGAGATGTGTATCTTAACTGTTTACTCCTGTTTTTATAGATGGCTATACAACAGATGACATTGAATTTTACTGGCGTGGGGGTGATAATGCAGTCACAGGAGTGACAAAGATTGAACTGCCACAGTTCTCCATTGTAGACTACAAGCTTATCACCAAGAATGTTGTTTTCTCTACAGGTTTGTGGAGGGGAAGTTAAAAGGGGAATTCACTGGGAAGACTTTTAGAAATGGGTTAATTTGCAACGTGCAAGTCAAGATCTGACCAAAAATTTTAGAAACAGGAATAAACTAGAGCAGCACCTGTGAATTTTGAAAGGGGCAGTTTTTATTCCAGCTTTCACAGTGTATAAGGCATCACTCATTAACATATGAAGAGGATACAGTAGTGCGCCATGTTAAGGCTCAGTCAAATAAGCTGCATTTTCTGTTTTCCTATGAAAACTGACTAAGCCACTTACACACCTCAGTGCCCTAACCCCAACAAGGAGTAACCCAGCCTGTAGGAAATTTAGGAACCTTTCTCTCACTATTTCTAGTTCCTTGTGCCAAGCTGTGGATGTATTAGACTGATTATTTTGTCTTTCCTGTAAAACCTTTAAAATCCTTGTTCCACAGGATTTGTAGTTTAGCCTAGGCTAGCAAGCATATGACTTTCTGAAGGCTGAAAAGATGGTTTGTGAGGAGGAGTAGAAAATAAGATTGGATTTCATAAAATAAAAAACAACCCAAGAAACAACTAGAATATTTCAATGACATACTAAATCATTCAAAAGAGACAAGGGTTGGGTTGGGCTATTACTACAGGATCCTCTCTACCTACTTGAGAAAGCTGCTAGGTGTGTTAAAAAAAATAATCTTCAAAGCCCACTTTCTAGATATGGATAGAAATAATCTTTGGAGGGAGTATAGAAGAATTGTGCATCCCAAATTCTTCAAAACCAAGCAGAAATGGGACTTGAATAGTGATCTCTAGGCACCCATTTGAACAAGTGTTTCATACACCAAAATATTTCTGGTATCCAGTGACAAAGGGCAAGTGTTGCATTGCTTGGAGAGAAGGTTAGAATAAGTCTTACACTGAAGTAGGCATACTGCAGCTTGTCAGGGAAGAAGCATTTCCATGCTTTGATGCTTTGAAATGTATTTTGGCTGCTGATTGTTGAATATTATGATCCCCAGCACATATGCACCTAGAGCACCCTTGTACCCTTAGAATAAAAGATTATTTAATTTCAATTCTTGCTAGAAATCCTACAGCTGGTTATCCTGGATCTTTCAACTCTGTGTGTACTCTATGTTGCATGAAACAATAAAACCAAAATGACAGAGAAATGTTTTCAGGCTTTATGTAAGTAAATTATGGCCATACCAAATATTCTCTTTTAGGTGCCTACCCAAGGCTGTCTCTCAGCTTTAAACTTAAGAGAAACATTGGTTACTTCATTCTGCAGACCTACATGCCTTCTATTCTGATCACTATCCTGTCCTGGGTTTCCTTCTGGATTAATTATGACGCTTCAGCTGCAAGAGTTGCTTTAGGTAGGCATTTTTACACGTCATGCAGTGTGCATTAGCTGAATGCTTTTTCTTGCTTCTGGCTTAGTGGATAGTGCATGATTTGAAAAATAAATCTGTTACATCTTTTTATGTCTGGCTTGTTAAGCTTTGTATTTTTGAATCAGCATTTAAATCATCACAATTTAAATAAAAATTAAAGTGATTTCATGTCTGAATTAGCTAACTGCATAATCATTGTAACCAGAATTAGCCTAATTGTCTCAACATTTTCTGTTGTTTTACTGCTTGTTCTTTCTCCAAAGAGAATGCATTTAGTTTGCTTTTGCTCATGGCAGTCCAGAATACACATTCAGCACTGTCTTATGGATTATAAATTGCTTTTCCTTTCAGGTATGAATTAAATAAAGTTTTACTAGGGTTGTATAGTTAACTTCTTAAGTTGAGGGCTTTTTTCCTTACTGTTACCTTACATTCTAAAAGCAAAACCATTTCCCTAATTAATCTCTAGAGTACTCATCACCAGTCCCATGTGTGTTTGTTTATATTGTGCCCCTCGTCAGAGGATCCAAGCATGTTACAAAAATAAACATGAGTATCTATTGCCAAATTTTGTATAAATCAGGCTGATTTCTGCCAGTGCAGTTCTCATGTAGATAAATAAGTAAATCACCATAAAAGATACAATTGAGAATTTGGCATTTTAGCTTTACAGAATACTGTCTGAGTTTTACCAGGCCTTTCTGTGTAGCATTTTCCCGTAAGAATTCAAGACTGCAGACATCCTGAAAATGCTGGAGGAAAGCAAGGTAACAGTGACTTTAGGCTGGTAATTTATAACTGAGACTTGTTAGAGAAGGTTACAGTTTAGCTGGTTAAAAACATAAAGAATTCAGCTACTGTTTGCTTAATTGAATGCAATTTATTACAGCTGTAATTTTCTTTGCTGTACAAAAAATTAAAGACAAAGGTAAGGAATATGGACAGAGGTTAGGGGTGGGGTTTTTTCCTCCAGCAAAAAAAAAAATCTAGAATTTTTCAGCTCTAGCATTTGAATATTATGAGCTATTATGCTAGAAAATTAAAATGAATTCGGTCAATAGACTTGTTAATTCTTTTTTCCAGGAATCACAACTGTGCTCACAATGACAACAATTAACACCCACCTTCGAGAGACTCTTCCCAAAATTCCATATGTGAAAGCCATTGACATGTACCTTATGGGATGTTTCGTCTTCGTTTTCATGGCTCTGCTGGAGTATGCATTGGTCAACTACATCTTCTTTGGCAGGGGACCTCAGCGTCAAAAGAAAGCGGCAGAAAAAGCTGCCAGTGCCAACAACGAGAAGTTGCGAATGGATGTCAATAAGGTGAATTGAAACGGGGATATATTTTTAGCATTGCCCCAGGAAGACAGACTTTCACTTCTGCCAGACAGAGCTTTAAAATGTAATTTCTTGTAGAAAATGAGCAGAGTGGGATTATTATGATCTTAGCTCTGCAGAGCAGTGTACTTAGCCACCTCAGCAATGAATGCTGCCCTCTAGCCTGGAAAACTGAATTACTCTTTTCTAAAGCATGCACTCAGTTAAGCTTTCCTGTGAGATGTTTTCTCAGTCAGGATGTAGAGTTAAATATGTCTAATCTGTTTCCAAAGGAACAAATCCAAAATGATGGCTATAGCTGATATTCTAGTAAGAGCTGTATGGAACATTGGAAATAAAACCTAAATTTAACCTACTTTCATAGATCTTTCAGATTACCTGGATAAGAAATATTTGCAACTGAAGTGTTTAAAGCTTGAAAAGTTTGCATATTTTCAACATATAATGGCCCGGGAAACTGTTGACTAAATGAAAAACTGCTCAGAAATAAAGCATCAGCTTGCTGTGTGCTTAATTTTGAATCTAAAAATGGTCCCCTGGAGATGGAGAATTGAGGCAGAAAATACATTTGCCAAGATACACACTTTTGGAAAAAGTATCCATTATGCCTAATGAAAATGGAGCACTTACCATAAAGCACTTGTCAATTTTCACTTTGACCATTTTGGATGAGTTTCACACCGTGGCAAATCTGGGCTGAATGCTAAAATGTACTCAGTGTGAAATGCATAAACTTTCACACACATGCAAAATTGGAAAGTTAAATAAAGTTAAATTTTCTCTTTTTTTCTTTTCTTTTTTTTTTTTTTTTTTTTGGCATGAGAAGCTTTTTGAATTTGTAATTCAGCATGATACTCCAAGGGGAAAAAAATCAAAATCAGAATTTAAAAAAAAAAAATCTAAATCAGAAAGAACCCAACTGATTTTTCGTGAAGTGGAAACATAAGTTTCATACAGCTCTAGTGGTGGAATTTCTCATGTTTGTTTAGAAATGCTATACTACCATAGTGTGCCTGCAGACAGGAGAACATTTTGTTCCATTTTTGCTGGAACAACAAAAATCCATCACACGTTGATAGCATAAAACAGTTTTATAGGTTATAGTTTATTGTCTTTTAAGATGGAGGATTATGTTGTCGTGTCTCAGATCTCACCTGTCCATTAATTTTTTTTTTTTTTTTTTAATTTGAGAGAAACATGTTTTAATGAATGAAGGCAAATGCATAATGATGAGATTAATTTTGATGTTATGGTACCATAGATCATCTTTTCCCATTGTAAAGTTTATGAAGATGCTGTAAAATCTTTTTCTTTCTATTGGTGATTTTTCAGCAATGTGAAAAAATCTGCAAGCTTTTATTTAATTTGTCAAGTTTATTTTTTAAAAAATCACTTTCCCTTTAAACAATCAAAGCTATTAACTAAGAAACCCTGTAGGCAGTTTTATGAGACTAGATCTGTGTTTACCTGAAATCTTTCCTCCAACATCAGTGGAAATTTAAGGTCCATAGGTGTCAGAGTGTCACCACTAGCTGAGGTATGTTTTTGTATACTGTTTCACTTGTGATATTTTCTATATACTTATTCATACAATAGATCTTTCGGCCACATAACAGAATAGCCAAAGTCTAGTGGCAAATTGCTAATCATGAACTAGAATTTGAAAGCAGTAACTAGTGTACTAATCCAATCCAGTAGGCAGAGTAAATTAATTCCAGCAACTGTTGCAGAAATTCACCAGCCTACAGGATTAACACAAAGTATACTGGGAACAACTTTACATTATTTATATTTTTTTATACTGAGCCTTTTGCTTAATATACCAGGCCAGCATGGTTCATAGACTATGGCAGTTTTGCTCTGGTATCCAGGTACACTCTCATCTGATAATCAGGTTTGCAATCCCTTAAGCAACAGACAGAGAACCAAACAGGAGAGGATCAGAGAAGAGTAGTGATCAGAGCGCCCTGTCCTACTGCACCTAGACTGCTCTGGGGAGGGGGAAAGGAGCTGACAGCTGTTCTTGCTGTTTGACCAGCACCGAGAAAACACATTCATATTTAATGGACCTGAATATTTTATCTATGAAAGTGGGCCAAATACATTAGACAATTATTTTCATGTACAAGAACCAGAAATGGGCCTGAACTGCCGAATTTGGTTCAGATGCAGGTTTCCATAAAAATCCAAGTATTTTAGAAATGGGACCAATTGAACACTCCATCTCTAATTAGGGTCCAACGCTGAAGGACTAATATTATAAAGAATGAGTGGGTTTTTGTGATATTACTAGGTTGCTCTTGTATCACTACATGGAATATTATGAATTTATCAGAATCAGATACTATGTGAGAGAAGATTAATGCCATGAGTAATAAACCTTAGAATGTAAGGGTGAAAACTTCTTTACAGCTCTGTTACTGTATTCAGCACAGACATTCTAAAAAAGGTGGAAAAATAGTTATTGGAACTGCTGCTTATAGTGCAGCATCTTTGTTTATACATTATAGACCAGCAAATCTGTAATAGTTTTCTTCAGATTCCAACACCATTTTTTTGTAACAGTCTCTTACAACTTCTCAAACAACAAAAGGTGGTGAGAGGAGAAGTGCTGATTAGTCCTTCCATCCACAGCTACTTGCAGAATCAAGGTAGAAGTTAATACATACTCCATTTGTGCTGTTGAATTCTCTGGTATGGAGAGATTCTAGGACCAGCACAGACACTGACAGTCTCTCTATTTTTGCTCGGTATTATTCAGAAGATACTAGAGAGCCTACAAAACAGTATGGAAGCACAACAGAAGCTGTTCTTCCGTGACTGTGGTATCTGCTGAATCCAATGTTATCCCTTGGAGTTTTGGTGACCCAGGAGGAGAATGTCCTGGTTTTTCCATTTGAGCAAACACCATCAGGCTGGCTGCAGAGCTTCCCCATGGCTATTCCAGATGAAACTGTGGCCAAATCTTTCTTTAAATTTCATACTGTATTCACGTCTTATGCCCAATATGGTGGTTTTGGTTTTGGTTTGGTTTTTTTGAATCATGGAATCATAGAATAGCTTGGGTTGGAAGGGACCTTTAAAGGTCATCTAGTCCAGCTCCCCTCCAATGAGCAGGGACATCTTAAATAGATCAGGTTGCTCAAAGCCCCATCCAACCTGACCTTGAATGTTTCCAGGGATGGGGCATCCACAGGTTCTCTGGGCAACCTGTTCCAGTGTTTCACCACTCTCATCGTAAAAAATTTCTTCCTTATATCTAGTCTGAATCATCACAGAAGATTGTATCTTCATATACTCCCTCATTTTCAAAGATTGTTGGCTCTGTTTGGGGTAAGGGAAAGGAAGAGAAGGGATTGGGCCTATATCTTGATTTGCTTCTTGAATTCTGAAACCTGAGTAATAGAATCATGGAGAAATTTAAAGGACATAAAACTCAAGGAAGATTGAGACTAACAGACCTGTTAAATCGTATTGGACATGCTTAACTTTCTTTGCAGTAACTTCAGGTTAAAATGGCTGTGTGTATGATCGTTCCACTCTTGAAGCCTCTCAAGCTGCATTCAGCATTTTATTGCTTTAGTCTAACTCGTCATCTTTTGCCTTTGTCAAGGCTAGTCATTCTCCCTCTAAACAGTCGTATTGTTGCTTACAGGTAAATCACTGGCTTTCTTCTTACTCTAGACATACTTCAATTATTGGAGATAGCATTTGCATAATTTCCTCACCTCTCTTTTCAAGCCTATTGTCTTATCTTACGTTATTTCTTTAAATGCCTTTATTATCTTTGTAGTCTCAAGTTTTTTTCTCTCTTCTGCTCTGAATGGCATAGTACTGCAAGTGTGTATATAAGGATAGGTAAACTGGGAGTGTTGTATTTCTGCTTGAAGACCTAACAGGCATCATAAAGTATGATATATATACTCTAACTCATTGTTATGCCATTTTATTCTGTGGACTTTTCTATTTTAAATAGACATGTTGACGGTCATCAGCATCCTTTTGATCCTTTGTAGGCACATTTCATGCTATTTTTTCTTTAGGCTCAGGGCACTAATCTAATATATTGCTTGTGCTTCTTCCAGATGAATAGCAGATATGTTAAAAAATAGGGCCAAATTCTAACTTCTGGCTTCACAATATTGTTTCAGCTGACTATCTTCCTTTGGGTAATTGTACATATATCTGGGACATATCATCTCTTCAGCGTTAACATAATATGTCAAAGACTTTACTGAAATCCATAACTTTCATCTCTTAATTCTGTAATTACATAAAAATGGTCTGCAAAGGATTTGGTCTAGAAGCCTCTATGAGGCTTTTTTCTTCTAATTGTAATTTTGGTTTCTGTTTCCTTTTGGGATAGAAGGGAGTGGGGGAGGGAAACAAGCTACTGTGATATAACCCTTCAAGTTTTCTGCTTTATGAAGCCTGGCTCCATCTTCAAGGAGATGATTAGCCTTACCAGAATCTCAGTGTAGAGCCTGATACAACCGCTAGTAATTTCTGAGGTAGACCCCCAGCCATTTTAATATACTTAATTTCTGTTATCACAGTTCAAATAACGAGCTTCTTGGTGCTCTCTCAGTACTGATTTATTCCCCATAAATTTCTTCCAGAATCCAGTAGCCAAGGTATTTTTGATTAATTTTTATATTTTCTCTTACATTGTTGGGTCCAATAATTTTACCTTGGATGTTTCCATCTTGGAACTGTGGCTTAGATGGGCTTTACTGATGCTGATCACTGTGATGTGTCCGATGCATCTTCTAGTCTTTGTGTTGTTCAGGATTTGCAGTCTGATCACCTCCCAAGCTCTGTGTTTTCAGCATAATTTCCTGTATTACTAAATTCCCAGTCAACCTGCTGCTTATGCTGTTGTTACGTCTTTTGGATTCTATTGCTGTTTTTTCCACAGTTGCTCATCTATCTTATTTGATCCAGACTACTGCATGCATTAATTGACTTCTCTGGAGGTATAAGGAAGGTGAAGATGCTTTTCAGTATCAATGATATCTGTGTACTTGTTATTCTGGATAGCTCGGAAAACCTCCATTACAGCTGTGTGGTGGAAACCAGAACTGTCACTGTAAAGACCATGGTAGATGTACGGGGCTGAATGAAAGGCTGATTCTTCTTCATCTGTAAAGAAGTGCTTCTTGCATCTTGCCATCTGTACATTTGACAAGAGGTGATTGTAATGGAAAAGCAGCTGTACGCCATCCTCTTCCAAAGCAACGAAGCTTGGAAGTGTGTCAGGCAGCAGAAACGATACTCGCTGTGAGTATTGTTACCAGTTCCTACATCAAGGCTCTTGTTAAAAGAAGGGCTACAGATCCATCTCTTGACAGTTTTTTCTTAGACATCACTATGGTTTCCTTACCAGGATATTAGCCAGAAACAGGATGTGATACTTGCATTTTTTCGACCCAGATATCAAACCTTATAGAGGCATTACCATATAATGACTTGGTGCATCTTGACATCCATTTCTAGTCCTGTTTTTCTAATTCTTACAGGCATGTCATTCAGCTAGTGTTTATTTCTAAATTAATTTTTTTTTTCTTTATAGTTAGATCTTCTAGGTTTAGAACAGTTAATTATTGCAAATTAACTTTTCTTATATAAAATTTGTTTGTTATATTCTTTCAAAGTAATTTGATTTTGCCACTTCACAGAAGTGGCATTACATTTTGCATAATGGAAATACATCACTGAATGTGGTTTTAGAATGTATTCAGTTGCAGTAATAACCGAATCCTAGATGTGTCCAACCTAGCTCAAAGCACAGACATGCTGTAAGTGTACAGGCTATATACTTGAAGTACATGATAACATAAGTCACATAAATAAAACTACCTCTAATTTTGCAATCATGCTGTTGTTATTGTGAGCATTAATAAAGCAATTTCCCTCTGGAAAACAGGGGGAAAATGTCAGGATATTACGCAACACTTCATAAAACTGTTTATACAGATTTATTCAGTCGGAATTTTTTGTTGTTGTTTTTTTTTTTTTTTCAAATAAATGTGAACTGACATTGTTAACCTCTGCATGTTTAGATAAGGGTTTTTTTCTGGACACAAAGACTTTTTTAAACCATACTGAGTGTATTTTTAAAACAATGAGTAATTCTTTACTCAGTAGTCCTTGTATTACATAAGGTATTCAGTCAGCAAGCCTGAAAGTTACAGTGTGTTGCTGTTACACAGTGCCAAGTCACAAACAAGTGAAATTGTCAGATTAATGACATTTTTCTATCAGAAATTTGGGTACCAAGTAGAGAACATGGAACTTTAATATGATAATGAGATTAAACAGCATATTAATAGATTTGAATCACAATAGAAATGTTCTCTTGAAGAATGAATGTAGGGCTTAGTGAGCTAAGAAGGTTTGAACAAATATAGGTATCTTTGCAAATTCATTGCCCTCCTGACCCACTGTTGTTATATCCAAATTAGCACACAGTTGCTAAATGAGATGAGATGGCAAGGAAAGAACAAACAGAAGCTTAACTTGCCCTCAGCTGCACTCAACATAGTAACTTTCTTCCCCATCAAATTGTCTCAGCTGCTGAATTTTTCCCCTACAACTTTTTGACCAAGGAAAAGAGTCTGACCAAGTTTAATCAGAAAAGTTGAATAGTTCTCTTCAGATCTTTCATTTTCAGAGGACTCCACTGCATTATCAGAGTTTAAGACAAACAAGACCATGCAATTACCTGTTTCACAAGTGATTGCACCTAATTATTTCACCTATGCAACTGGTCAGGCTGAGAATGGACAGTGTCTGGCAAGGAAACAGGGCTCCCACAGCATCCTCCTCATCCAGGTGCCCATTTTCAGATTCACTGGCTCACGTACGTGTGCTGTTCAAACACGAAGACTGAGTACTTTCTGTTTCATTGTGCCAACAATGCCATCCATTACAGTAGCACACTTGGAAACAGCACAGAGTCAGCTCAGGTATTGCTTTGCTACCTGCCATTTCCCATAACAGCTTCCAAACTTCTTTTTACCACTTCACTAGTGAATAAGTGAAAGAGCCTGTGCATTTTTTCACTATCATATCCATAGATGTCTCTTTCGAAAAAGAGGGGTGGAATTAGATGGAGTGTGTTAACCTGAGCCAATGTGAATCCATTGATATATACATGCAGCCCTTTGCAGGCCAACTTGTGATAGCTTCCAGTGCGCTGCAAGCAAAGTCGCTCTCCTCCATTTTCAGACTAAGGTGTAAAGATGAATTAAGAGGGCTGCAGGCCCGAGATAATGTATCTTGCTCCAAAGCAATGCTTATTAGCTTAGGCTTGGCTAATGCCTTTATTTCCCCTCTGATTTACTGCTGGCTTGCCTTCGGCCTTTTCAGTTCACAGCAATATTTGTTTATTTCTATCTGAAGAAATCATATAATGCACGTCTAGGGAGGAGGAGTTATTGCAAAGGTACCTAAAACCAGTCAGTATTTATTACATAGAACTGCACCTTATACCCTATGCAGTAGAGGTACTTCTAGTATAAAACATGAGTAAGCATGTAAAACATGTTTATAACAAGATGTAAAAGCTTTTGTAAAGACGAGGAATTTTAAAATGGCTATATGCACAGTTTTGGTTAATAAAGTGAACAGGATATCAAAACACTAAGGCAACATGAAGCTCTTAAAATTTCAGTCTAAGATCTCAAATCCTCACTGCTCTATATTGCTGGAGCTAATGGTACCACTATCCAGATTTCAGTGAAAGCATTCATCCTCTTTCTTTCCCCTCCAAGGAGAGTTTTCCTGCTGTTTGCAGTACAGGTAAAACTGCACGAGGACTGATTCTTGATCCAGGGTCAGAAGGTATTCCTTACACAGAAGTTTATTGAAGGACATGTAATAAAAGTAGGCATGGATTATAAAAGCTCAGCCTTTCTCCTAAATTTACATTCATGCATTATCAAGGAACAACTTGCATATGAAACAACCAGCAATGCACAGAGTGCTTGGCCAGCCTCTTTGTGTTTTGTTGAAACCAGAGGTTTGACAGGAGTGAAATTTGAGGAAGTTCCAGTTTTAGCCTGCAGCATTTTGCAGAAGCAGTCAGAAGGTGATTTATTTCCACGATCTGTAGTGGTATTCCACATGACATCTGAATAAAGGTCAAGTCAACTGCGTGAGGTTTTCTTTCTGCAGCCGCGCTCCTTTGAATGCCACGTTTAATTAATATAAGACCAGTGCGTGTACACTCCATTTGTTTAAAGCACGTTATCCCTTTTGTAGTGCATCTACAAACCTGCCATCCACCTGTGACCCTGAATTAAGTGCACTTTTGGTTGCAGAAAAGAATCCATTAATGCAGTTTATATCACTATTTCAAATTGTGGGGAAATAAGGTGCAAAAAAGGCAAATGATGTACAGTGAAGTAGAAGAAATGTATGTAGCTGCAGTCCAGAAGGTGTGTCTGGCTAGTGAATTGATTTCCCAAAGCAGATCAGCTCTAAAGAGTTTGCCAAGGTTTAATTGAATGGCCACGAGTCAGCCAATTTCTACCCAAAAAAGAAGTTGTAACTCTATATGTTATGTGCTAGGGGATGTAACCTAGTTGTGCTCATGAATCTTGAGATCACTGGATCATATACACTAGGGTGGCACTAAGTGGTAAAAATATTATAATGTAGAAGATGACTGTTTGTCAACCCCTTTGCTTTATTCATAGTGTCTAAAAATTATCATGTTTGGTTTCTTTTTGCAGATAGTAATGCATTTTTATATCTAATCTAGGGGAAATTGATTTCAGGTGATCCAAAATTCTTATTAGAAGTGTTTACATAATCAGAATGATAGTATCCACACTGTTAAGAAGGAGGATACATATTTCAAATCCCTCTTTTATACTTTTTGCCCATCTTTAGTGTATCAGTAACTATTAATTATGATGCTTTAGCTTTGTTGTTGTTTGCTCTTTAGGCTGTAAGATTACCTAGATTGAAGCAAGTTAATACTTTCAACACTATTAAAAACCCCCAAAATTGCTGTGTTAGGACACATTCTAAAGACATTTTCCCAATATGTCAAAAATATGTTTTTCCTCAAAATCTTCCCCCCCTTGCCCCAACAGCGGAAACATTCTAAGTTCCAGGAGAGACATGGTGCAGTCACTCTGCAGCATACCATGGAGACTGCTTGTCTTGCATAAAGATAAAGATAGATCAAGGTTAATGAGCAGAATAGCCCAGACAACCTAGGAATAACATAACTAGCAGTATTCATAACAAAATATTACTAATGTAGCATATGAACTGGGCATCCATTTAGACATGTACAAGTTGTATAATTTCTTACTTTTTTTTTTTTTTAAAGGGTGTTAGGGTTTGTATTGCATACATGGATGTTAAATTTAATGAAACAGTCATGCCGGGCTATGAAGACCTATGTTTATCAGTAAATTCACTTAGTTACTAATTCTTTTGGATACTAGCTGCTTTCCCGGAATTCTGCATATGGAGAAAGATAGACACCAGAGGTTAGTTTCTCACATAACTGAGGAAAAAGGTTAGGAGGTCAATAGGATTATGCCTAAATTTAAATATGTGTTCATATATATGCAGATATGTATGTCTATATATATGAATATATCTTTTTTACTCCTTAGATACTAGTTTTAAGAATTCCTCTGTAATGATATAAGATTATATTAAAACATAGAAGTCTAAATCTTGTTTATTCTTATGTCTCCATTCCTCTTTTTAGAAGTGTGAGAGACTTGAACTTAATTTTCTCCCCCACCCAAAAAACCTGTTAAGCCTTGTCCCTAAACTTAATGCATCTTAAAGCTCTGTACAAAAGGCCCTGGATACCTGTCCTTGCTCATGTTCTCAAAATGAACTAAACTTTCTGGTAATATAGTTGTCAGAAACTTGTCGCTTTTGGGCTGGCCTGAAGGATGCAACAGTAAAGGTCACACAGCCTAAATCAACATGATTACATGAAAATAATGTTTTCTTTGGGCCACTTTCTGTCTGTGTATCCTTTGAGTATTCAAAGGTTCCTGCAAGTAACTGGAAATGAAGGTCTTCAGAAATGGAAGATTTTAGCTTACGTTTTGCTAGATGGAATTCTGAGCTCTTATACCTTCAAGCTACAGCAGTTTTGGGTGGGAAAAGGGTCTTTACATAAGTTTCAATTGTTGCATGTAAGGTCTTTTGTTTATTAAAGTATATGATAATATAGCCGGAGGAGAAGATCCAAAAGTCAATTCCATGTAGGGATGATTCTTCAGCTTTTATTTCTTCTTCCTTTTTGTATCATGAGGCATATACAATATGTAATAATTTGCAATTTAAAAATAAGCCTATATTTGGTCTCATTAACTCATTAATAGCTTTCTCAGTTGTGAGTGGATCACCCTTCCTGAAATGCATCTTATGAAACTTTTATAACATTGAACATAATCGTGTTTTACGTAAACACCTACCACATTTGCATGTTAGTGAACTATTTTTTCTCGTTTCCATAAAATTATGTGTGTCAAGAACAAACTGCACACTATTGCCAAAAAACCCCAGTCATTTTCCTTCATTTTAAATGTGTTCTGAAATTCTCCTACTATCCATATATTTATATTTTATATGTGTGAATATATATTGCCATAGAACTATATAATACATTGAACTAATCAAACTCAAGTTTGGTTTAAATTTACAAGCACAAAAGGCCACCAAAATGTTAGGAAGAAAACTATAATCCAGTTTTTATTTCTCTATGATTAATGCATACACAAAACCAATATAATACAAAATATGCATAATACATAATATTGGTATATATTTTGCATACACAGAAATTTACTTAGAAACAAATCTGAAATGACTAACCATGTCTTGGCAACAAAGTTTCTTCGTTCTTGTCACTCATTTTTAATGAGTGACAAAATGTTAGACTCTCCCTGAAACAGCAGACTATCAGTGTACAAGTAAATCATGCAGGAATGTTCTAATTCAGTCAACAAATTCAGATCTTTTGATTATTTTAAAGCAGAAGACTTTTAATTTTAACATAGTCCTCTGAGCCTTGCGGTATCTATAGCTGTGGAACTGGCAGTATTTCAGGCTTCTACGTCAGCACTGAACGTGATCATAAGAAGTACATTTCTAGATCTTTTTTAATTCAGAAATTCGTTGTCAAAAGTTAGAAATTCATATTTATTTTCTTTACAATGAAAACTTGTCATTGATTTTCCATAGAAAGATCTCAATGATTTTAATTTTTTTTGTTGAATCAACTGCAGTTTCTCTCCAGTGTTTTATCTGGCCTTTGTCAGTGCTCCCAAAGTTTTTCCTTGGACCTTGTGTTGCCCCTGGCCATGTTAATCTTTGGGCTGGGCCCAAGAATTATATTGTTGGTCTTCCCCAAAAATCATGAGCCTAAATCTGTTGACAAGTGAGTATATTGTGGTCAGATGGATGAAACACTATTAGACTGCCGTACAGTCCACCTACTCTCATGACAAGTATATGCTGTATAGTTCTTTGCATGTTGAATTTGACTTCAAACAAGAAAAATAACATCTATGTATTTTACAGAAGGCTGTTCTAGAGGAGCGGCTTTATCAGCCTTATGTTTACTGTCTATTTCATATGTCAAAACCATAACTATATCCAAATCATACCTTAGAAATTTTGCCAGTTGCAATGATAACCAAATATTTCATGCATTTTTCATCTTTCTTGAAGCTTTCTTATATAAGCAATTTTGCTGTGTTTCCGCAGTAGATATTTGGTGCTAGGTATATCTGTTAAAGTATATTTTGTAAGACAGCATAATAGGAGACAGCTTATGGGCATAACAGAAGTTTGATGAAATTTTGGTCTTATTTATCACAGATGGAAGAGAGCACCTTTTAGGTTGTAGGTTCATGCTGACGTGTTATTCATTTATATTATCTCCAAGAGAATAAAATGTATACACGTAAATGGGTTGTTATTTTAGCAAATAAATAACAAATACTTCATCAGAGCAGTATTAGTAAGAATCTGGGCTGCCTAACACCTTGTTTCTTGGCGGAACGGTAGGAGTTGGAGCTGTTGTTAACTGGTACCCCAGAAGACTTCTATTCCAAATCACCTGCCTTTGCTTCCTCCTAGATGTCTCAGCAGTAAAAAATTGTTGCTGAAAATTGTAACTTAAGTTTCAAAAATTCCAGTTCTACTTACATTGCTTCCTTTATGTTTATTTTCAGGCAAAGATTTTTTTTTTCCCTTTTAGTATTTACAAAATTTGCCTTGTAAAAATAAATTCCTTCAGGAAGTTCAGCTAGATTAATTTTAAAATTTTTCAGCTTTTCTCCTAGGGAAGTTTTTGACGCTTATCTTTAACATAGAAGAGATTTCTTTCATGGAAGGGTTTCATTTTTAAGATAGAATCACTTACCAAGAATTATTTTGTTCTGAGTGATGATTTTGCAGTCTTCTGGAAGAAAAAAGAAATCTGAAATTTCTAGAAGGAAAGGCAACTACCTTTCAGTATCATCAATATGAAGCTTATTCAGATTTGAAGACTTCCCAATTAGAATTCTCCTTAACTAATATTTAGCTCCACCATTGTGATACGTTCTTGCAGGTTAAAAAAAAAAAATAATTGTTTCCTCATGCATATATGCATTGTTCATAGTTTTGGATTAAGAGCGAAAGTCTTATTCACAGGAAATCACTTGAAAACATGACTAAGCTTAAGATTTATTTAAGTCCCATTAAATTAATGTATCTACTTAAGTGAAGTTACAAGCTCATTTCCTGAATCAGGTATCTGTTTTCAGTTTTTGGTCAACTCCGTTTGCTGCACTAGAATCGAAGTAACATGTACAACATCAAGGCCTTACTTAGATAATTTATTCCTTCCACTTTACTAGAGATTGCGTTGGACTGAATTATCTTGGCCAAAAGTGAAATGGAGGAAGATGTGTTTCTACAGAAACACAGTGTACTCTCTATTTTTCTTTCTTGGTTGGCTAAGATGATTTATCCCTCTTTACTCCAAAAACCCCAGGGATGTTTTTAGAATATTTTTAGAATGTTTTTAGATATTTTAGAAGATGTTGGTGTAAGGTTCAAGCTGAGGACAGGACACCCGTAGGCCATTTCCCCATTTTTTCCTATTGTGTGCCATAATTCAAACAGCAGTCCTGATTCTGCCTATTTCACTTGTTGGCTTTTGGGTTTGGAACATTGGATTCTGTGCAGTTTGAACAAGTTCGTATTTCATGATTTTTATTCAAATGTCATCAAGCCAAAGATACTTCAGCCTCTTTCATTTTATGTGGACACTTATTCTGCAGCCTCTTATGTATGGAATCTTTTGTGTAAGTAATGGATGCCAAAAGAAAGTATATGTTTTCAACCATTTCTCCAGAATCCGACAATACTTATGACTGAGTTATTGATGTGTTGCTAAAGATAATGATCAAGAAATCACATATATCAGAGGATAAATCTAGATGCCTAGAAATCAAATTACAAGTAGATAGAGTAGTGTTAAAGCTTCGTGTCCAGATCGTGCATTTTTCCTCTCACTTTCTTTTTTTCTAATTCTTACAGGTTTCTTAGGTTTTTTTTGCTTAGGTTTTTAGGCTTTAAAAAGCTCAAGAACCTAAAGAAAATCCTGATTTAATTTGCAGAGTTTCTCTGGATTTTCTGACCTGAAACCAAACAAAGTAACCTGAAATTATAAGTCAGCCTAATTTCACTGTCCTCTAACTGCATGCTTTACAGCCTGACCTAAATCTTAGGTGTATAATGCAATCTGAGCCAATGCATGCTAATGTGGTTTCATAAACAGTTACTGCAATGCTGGCAATAAATTCAGTTTTGTACAGACAATGGAAATGCAGTGTTTTTTACATTCTTAAGGACATTGTTTCACATATGGATGTTTGGAAATATAGGCATTTGTGCTTTCTGAGTTCATACAGCTTTATCTCAGCAGACTTGCTTTTCATTTAAAAAATGTCTGTATAGCTTTAGGCAGGTGCCATTTGAAAATCATTAATTCTTTTTTCTTCCAGAGTGAACCTAACAGCAGCTTATACAGGACTATCTACCTTCCACACATTACCTTGTGTAGTCAGTGCAATCCCCAGAGATCAGTGGTTCCTAATCAATAAGTCAAACCTTGCTGATGAGGTGGAAGATCCCTATTACACGTAAAGTGCACTTCATACTTTCACCTAATCTTGCCAGAGCTATTGTGACTAGTCAGGAATGGGATGTTACTGGTTTTCCAAGCAAAGCTCAGCGGCTAAGAGGTGGGAAACTATGCTATAGATAGTACTAAGGTCTTTATCTCTAACAAATTAAATTATATGTCTAGGCATGTCATGTTGGTCCTGATTGTGAAAGGGATCTTTATTTCTGTCTTCAGTTCTTAAGAATGTCAGTTCACAGAACCTATAAATGCTGAGACCTAATCTCGGGTGTTAATCTTTGTAATAGACTGGCTACTTCTGTTCTCCCTTCGTGGCTTAGCTCACCATATTTTGCTTTTGGCTAATGGCAGCCCTACTGAACAAAAGGGTATTTCTTTTGAATTTACAACTGGTTTTTTTCACAAGGTTTTTCCATCAGAAATTCCAGCCCTACTGTCTATTTTATCCATGGCTTCTGAGACATTCTGCCATAAAATGAGCGATCAGTAGCTGCTTGTAATTGAAGGTTATAGGTGAAAATGAACAGTATATGAGGAAGGAAAAGTGTCAATATTATATCTTTTCAAGTCATCAGTATAAATTTCCTTCCTACTATGAAGCTGTGTTTGGCATAACAGTAGAGCATAATCACCAAGATGCTCGATGTTAGTAGTTTCAGAGATCTGGTCATCCTTGGAGGATTCCTAATGTACATAGGTGTGTATGTATGCATGTGTGTGGGAGTTGTAATTTCCTTGTATTTTACAGTTGCTAACGTGTTAGTGTAAGAGGAATTCCTCTAGAAAGCCATCATTTTGGAGTTTCTAGGTAGCAGGAAAAATATATAATGGTAACATTTCTACACTTTCCTCTGTATTCCCTTTGTTTGAGGCCATCAAAAAGGTCATGGCCTCTTTCAAGGCTCCAGAGTCAGCTTTTCTTCCAGTTGACTTGGACCTACAAGTGAATATCATTTGCATCATATATTTTGTCATCCACCTTTAAGATTGATTTATAAAAATCCCACCCTCTTGCATGGTTGCTGAGCTCTGCTCATTTCTCCTCCACTTCTGCTTTCACCTTTTATTTCCATAGTACTTGCTGCTACTTTTTCTTCATCTTCATCCTCGCTTCCTTTCTTGTCCCTGGGAATTCCTCCATTAAGTTTGAACTCTCCTGTTCACCATAAAGAGTCTAGTTCTATGGTTGAACAATCCTTCAGCACCAAGAGATCTTTTTAACCTTCTTCCACCTCCTTTTGAAACCACTTTTACACTTACTTTCCCCCCAGAATAATTTTAACAGTTGTTTTCATATCATCATACCTTCCTTGGTCAAGTGACCAGTTGGAAAAAATACATTTACATCACAACGTTATGTTACCTTGAGGAGCAGAGCAAGGCAGTAATAGCACCTCTGAAGCCAGAATATACTTATGCTAATTGTTGGCTTAGAGGTCCCTGTATCTTTTAATTAGTTGTCCTATTATTACCCTAGAGTGCTTTAATTTTAAATGAAAGATAATAGCTGCCTTATCTCTAAGGAAACTGGTCTTGATTTTATTAACTTACAGGACAGAAGAATAATTGGCACATATCATTGTCCAGAAATGTATTCAACAAAGGTATCTTTCAATGTTTTCTAATGTTTTTATCCTCAGAGACTTAAAATTCAGGTCCTGACCACTTACGGTCATTAAAGATCCCATGGCACTTTTTTATAGTGTGGTCATCTCAACCCCAAGCATCTGGCCAAATATCAATTTATGTAACTGTTCTGCTTACCTAACATTCCCCACCACCACTCACCCACCCCATAGTTTCAATTGGCTACAGCATTCTCCATTTCCTCAACTAAAATATAGTGTATTGTTCCGCACTGTCAGTCACCACATTTCGCCTCAGAGGTGATTGCGCTTCACTGGGAAGTGAAGTTGTTCTTCTTTCTAAATGCTTGTAAAGCGCTTTGGGATCCTTTTGAATGGGTGGTGCTGTGTACGATAAACGTAATTCATTATCATTCTATCTCAGGCTTCACTTAGTTACAAAAGCATGTTTTATTTAGAGTTGGGCGAACCTACTTGGTGGAAATAACACTCCCAGCTCTCTCTAATCTGATAAGGAACCTTTTATCAAAGGTTGAAAAGTTAGGTTAATTTCTTTCTGGTTTTTTTGTTGTTGTTTGTTGTTGTTTGTTTCTTTCTTTCTTTTAATTTCACATTCATTTGTACTTCTGGATTGGAACTTTGGGAGTTCTTCAGATTGGGAATTCAAAATACCATGAAAAATGCGGTTCTTGTTATGGTCAATCCACTGTTCCGGTGCAGGAGGGTCAAATTAGTGCTCGAGAAGCATCTGAACTTTGTGGTGCTTACCTGGCTATTCTAACACTTGAAGGTTCGCCCATCACTAATTTTTACTGTATTTTGCATTATTTCTTCTGAAAAATTCTTGAAATATTGAAAAATGCTATGCTCCAACTCTGATATCAGTGTGATCTGTGCAGAAGATACTTTGGCCTAGAAGATCGTTTAGAATATTGCTAAATGTTTTTTCTGCCCAGCATCACTAATCTTAGTAACTACTGCCAAGATTACCAGATATCTGCAGCAGCTTGCTGTGTTAAGAAGTTTACTGAAATGAGAACAGAAGTGACAAAAGAATCAAAGCAAAAAGTTAACTGAAGGAGTGATATCATGTTGCTAAAACATGCCTGACTCTAACTGTAGTAGACTAAAATAACTTTTCTTGCCTTTGTGTTGCGTAGAACGTATAAGAGTGTGTAAAGAGCACTCAAATTTCTAATATCATTGCAGATCAGAAGGATAAAATGCTTAAAGTAGATTCATCCTAAGAAGATTTAAGATGTGAACAAGTTTGTTGGCACTAAAATCTTTCCAAAGATAGTATCTTAGAATGCACAACGTTGAGGTGAAAATAACCCAGGCTCTGGGCTAAGGGGTAAAACCATTGCATTAGTGGATGTTATGTCAAACTTCCTCTGATGTCATTGGAACTAAAATTTCTGTTCTTTTCTTAAGGCTATGTGAAACTATGGAAAATGTGGTTTCCAAGTGGCTTTGCACCCCTCTTGTAAGATGCTTCCCCTGTTTGTTTTTAGACATTCTTGGGATCAATGAATGCCAAGTACCTATAATTGCTTTTATTTTCAGGATACTGAAAGTCTTATTATTTGTCTCAGATCTAATAACAAACAGCTGATTTTGTCTTACCCCAAACATCATGTAAGAATTTTCTAAATAACTACACTCATTATAAGAAAATGTTTGAAAGCTCTCTTGAGAAGTTTCATAGATCTATTTCAAAGCTTTTGTATGTATTTGCTTTTGTTTGTATTACAATAGCAGAATACTCTTTTTGCCTTAGTTTCATCGAATGCAGGTGAGAACTGATTTGATGGCCGTCCTGGCTAGAATACAGTGTTTCCTCACCATGCTCAATATCATGCTACAGAGTTCTTAAAGGAATTTTTCTTCAGTTCCTGCTCAACTTTCCCATTTTTTCAGTGCTGCTCAAAAAAGATTGATTTCCCTAGCACACTAGAAAATTCAAAGATTTCATATGGCTTTGATGGAAAGCAAGCAAAAATAGATGATTTTGGCTGCTTCACATTGAGTCATTACATTTAATCTAAAACTAAAATATAATGAAACTAGAGGGGTGCAAACTCACATAGATTGGAAAAAAAAAAAAAAGAGAGGGGGAAATCTGGCATCTCAGCGATGCCAGTTTTTATGCATCACTTGAACAGATGTAATCACTCAAATGGCAGTGTTTCAGTAGGTCCAAAGCACTTCTGTGAGTGTCTGCCTTCCCAGTTCATAATACTGTGCAGTGGATGCTACTAAAAAGCAACTGTTTTCAACCCAGTTCTCTCACCGTGCCGTGTGAAATATTACACAGGGTTTTTTTAATAATGGCAAATAAAGTGCTATATTGGGTAGTGCAGCAAGGTACCTGCTGCTGACTGCTGGCTTCTAAATATTACAGAATAGATTAATGCCATATTATTGATTAGAAATCCAAAAAAGTCACAGTTTGTGCACTTTCAATAATAATCATAATATACATTATGTACGTGATAATGAATAATGTGGCTGAGTTATTCTTAAAGGAGCTCTGGGACAGTTTCATCTCTTATTGGGCCTGGAGTATATCTGCACTACCATCACTAAGTCAGTGTACTTAATTAGCTGCTCATTAGCTATTATTGCTTTTAAAGTATTTTTATCTAATTATACTCTTTAATCACAGAATTCAAAATATATACTTAGAAGGAAGGCTGAGGAGAATTAGAACTTCCTAAATAACCTTATATTGTTTTCTATAAATGGATTATTTTGAAGTTCTCCTGCCATACTTCAGATCTACTCCAGATTGCCTAAGAGTAGAATTTAGTTCCTCATCATTGAAATCCTCTTGATTGTCTAAGAGGTTTCTCTACAACATTGCATTAATATTTTTTTCACTGAACTGCCTTTAAAAAATATATAGTAGCTAAAACTACCCATTGAAACAACTGTTCAATGTACATTTGATGTGATTACACTCTGTATGTTTTTCCTTGCTTGAAATTGCAGATCTCTGCTATTCCAGCGTTCAGGTCTCCACAGCATGCACTGTATTTATGAAATTCATTAGCACTGGGGAATGGAGTTTCCACATAGGCATAGTTAGACTATGACGGTGCCTTTCCCCAAGTAACCAGCAGTCCTGTTTGGAATATAAGGACTGAAAATTTGCATTCTCTTGTGCCATGCTCTGGGCCTCATTTTATAGAGGCAGAGAGACCTTGTGAATACCTGAAGTTTTTGTCAGAGCAGCAGCTTTCATTTGAAAGAAGAAAAAACAAAACAAAGCAGACCCTTTTCCATTTGATTTCTCTCCAAAACCCCCCAAAAGTTCAATATTTGCCCCAGATATCCTACCCAGTGGCAGAATCCCACTTTCAGGATCTGAGCATGTACTCCATTTCCAGGTATTGCTTCTGCTTACAGAACATGGGGTCTAGGGAAATACCATTTATTCCATTATATTATACTGGCCTTATTGTTCCTTGAATTCACAAATAAATGGCAATAAATATAGTCATGGCTATGCTTAAAGTCTTTCAGACAGGCTGACGTCCAATGAATTAGAATTGTTAGAACTAGCCCTTGTCAGCATGGCTTCAGTTCACAACTGATCGGGCTTCCTTTCTCTCCTGTTAAATCTGCTTTCTTATTTGTTACAGATGGATCCACATGAAAATATTTTGTTGAGCACACTTGAAATTAAAAATGAGATGGCTGCCTCCGAGGCTGTGATGGGGCTTGGGGACCGTAGAAGCACTATGCTGGCGTATGACACTTCAAGCATCCAGTACCGGAAAGCTGGCTTACCCAGACACAGCTTTGGTCGCAATGCCCTGGAGCGACATGTAGCACAGAAGAAAAGTAGGCTACGGAGACGTGCATCTCAACTGAAAATTACCATTCCTGACTTGACTGATGTAAATGCCATAGATCGATGGTCGCGCATATTCTTCCCTGTTGTTTTTTCCTTCTTCAATATTGTCTATTGGCTTTACTATGTGAACTAAGAAACAAAGCCACACAGGAAGCAAGAACTGGATTTCTCTTCAAATCGGTTGTACAGCCAAAAGTGGGACTTAGAAAAATTCTATTCAGGACAAAAAGTTATTTTAAAACACCTTAGTTGCTGGCCCACTCTATGGTCTGTTTTATAATGTTTTGGTTGTATCTGCTAAATCTTAAATACGTTAAGTTGCAGTATGGACATATTCCCTTATCAAAATATAAGTGCATTTGGAGTGTGAAGGCAAATTGGATTTTGACAATCACTTTTGTCTCATTGTCCCTCGTTCCCTCTTTTCTCTCTTTTTTTTCTTTTCTTTTTTTTTTTTTTTAAATGGCCAATTGAGTTTAGTGATACAAATTATAGAGCGGCATTTGAGAAACAAGTTCTAGTTTCAACAGCAGTACATACCATTCCAAGGGAAACTGCATATCTGAGACATGCATCTACACTTAAGAGAGTGTACTAAGTTATTATCATGCTTATGAAACATATACACTTTACCTTTTAAATGTGTAAACTTGAAAACAAGTAGTGCCTATCATCTTTCCAAGATGATGATGGTCAGAGGTTTCCCAACCGTATTCAGGTATTTCCTGTTATTTATTGAAAGAACTAAGCCTTTGACTGATAATATTAGGGTTGGGTGTTTGCACAGAAGTTGAAGCAAAAAGCACTAGTTTTGTCTGGATTTTAAAGAGAGAATATATGCTCACAGTCACAATGACTGTGTTTGTGATCAACAGAGGAATGTAGCAACGGTATAAAAACGCATGAACTGAATGGGTAGATATGCTGCTGGTTTGTGTTGGGGAAAGGAAATCATCTGTCCAAAGTGCCAAAACTGGTTGGCCAAATAGTGATTCTTTAGGTGGCTGAAGGAGACCAATGGTGCCCTGTCTTTCTAGGGTAGGGAGAGCTAGAGAGCAATTACAAAATACAGGGCCAAGGAGAGAGAAGGCTACATATATGTAAAAGTGTGTGTGTGTGTGTGTGTGTGTGTGTGTGTGTGTGTATACACACACACATATATATATACTGTGCAAATGAATGTTGTCAGTTATAGTACATACCTTAGTCTGAAATACTCATGTGGAGTTGTGTGATTTCTTCCAAGTTTGCAATCTTTCCAGCGTTACGCTTGCAACTGTTTTTATGCTTAACACCTTACATCGAGTTTGATTAAAGGTATCGTACCTCTTTCAACAGTAAAGATCCGAGCATATGTATTTCAGTACAAAAAATGCTGACAGGGTATTTTCTCAGTCTGGATTAGGGAATACCATTTCACTTTTTATTTTGTTTTCCTTAATGTACTGTTTTAAAAGGGAAAAAATTGGTAGCCAGTACTGTAAGAGTTTAATTATACTTTTGAATGTTTCCTGCTTTAGGGTGATTTACATTGAAAAAGTAGCAAATTTCAGTTTTGCTTTAGGGAACTTTTTGAAATAAAAGGGTTTTTTTTCATTCCATAGAGCTCGACTCTTATATGCAAAATAGAATAGATGCAAAACAGAATATATGAAAAATAGAATTTTATAGGCAAAGTAGAGTTTGCCATTTAGTCCATTGTGGAACCTTTTTCTGTAATGAAAAAAAAATTGCAAGAACTGTATAAAAGGTATGAATTCCTGATGGCTTTTAGTAAATCCAATCCCCAATATTGTTTGACACAAAATATTTTATGAAGCAAAAGCCACATCTGTTGTCTCTATGCTAAGTCATCTGCGTTCAAATTTCTGAAAGAAACTTGAACTCAAGTATCTTCTAAATAGTAAAGGAATTTTTTCAGGCAGATAGTTTTTCCCCATTTAAGTATTCTTTTGGCAATACTTTAAGATAGTTCTTAAGAATATTTTTCATAAAATTTTTTTTTTTTAATTTTTTGTTCTTGCTTTAAAAGGATAATTTTCTTACAAATTTCTGTTGTTTTTTTCCCCATTTGTCAGTGAATGACAGTGATAGGAGGAAAATGCTAATGATTAGTTCTGGAAACTAATAGGCCAATTTTCTGACTTTGTTTTGAGCATATCATCTGCTTATATCTGCTTCAAACAGGAGAGAATAGTTTTGAGCCTGAAATGGGATTTGCCAGGCATACACACCACCTGTTGTTTTCAAGGGAATTGTGTGTATGTTCACGTACTGCTTCCAGGTTCCGACTCTGCAATATGCAGAGACAGGCTTTCATCATGCAATGAACTTTCCAGGTCTAAATGTTGCTTTTTGTTCACATACTTAATTTCTGACTACATTTCATGCGTAACACAATAGGCTTTGTAGATGCATTTGGAATTTCAAGTGAAAGGTATGAGTGATGTTGGAATTTTTTCCCAGTTCTAAGAAAAGGAGCCACATCAAAATTCAGTATTTCTCTTCAAAGTCTGTTCTTTAAAAATGGTATTAATTATCATAAATAAAAGCAGTCTTATAGTATTCTTCTGTACCTGCTTTTCTTTCATTTCACAAATTGCTGCCAACTCCTTTTGTATTTCACAGAAGCATAGTGTGAATACAGGGAGCTCACAGCCTGTTTGTGGTTGATACACATCAAATATAAAACCTTACAGAGAATATGTTGAGACTCTGCATTGGTTTACTGCATCAGCTATTATGAAAACCACAGAGACTGAATCCTAGAACTGCACATTAATTCATCTGAAGTTACAGTACAAGCCATAATACTCTCTGATGTCGCTATTCAGAGAGTGAAAGAAAATGTCTGGTTTCTGCTCAGGTGTCACTAGGAAAGTTATATTATCTGGGGGGAAGGAGCACTTTCGCTTTTACTATGTCCTTCTGGCTATTAATGTGATGTATAAAACTAGTGAAAGAGAAGGATTCTATCATTTTGTACTAAGGCTTAACACTGTGATATAAAAAGATGGGGGTGAGAAAGACTGGCGAGGCACTGTCAAGGGAAAAGTATAACTCGAGCCCAAGGTGAGCACTTACTACTCTTCGGAGATACTTGAGTGAAAGTGAGAAATTATGCCAACGTATGTGAGATATGGGGTTTGCTATGTGTGCTACCCTCCAGGTAAACTAGAATAAATTTGCTTTTACTTTAGATTTGACCGAAAATGAATATTCTAGATCTTTTTAATCGTGTTAATTGTTGTTAGTTTCAATAAGAAAAGTATCAAAGTTACTAATTTAGATAAACCTTGTAATATAATTATAGTTGCACATTTTATTGTTCTATTAGACATAATAGCCAGCAATTAAGGTGTTTTTCATCTTTGTGAAATTCATGGGCAAATTATGACTATAACATGGCACAGTTTTAATGAAATCTTTGAGATCAATCTGTAAATATATACTGTACATGACTGCTAGTAAGTATGATACACATTTTCAGAACTGAAAATTCATGCAACATATTTCTGTGTTTTGCATAAGGAATGTTATGTTTCTATCCTATCGCAGTTTAATGACTGGGAAGAAAGACTCAAGCAATGACATTGTGACCATTTCTTTTCTCATTCCCAGGGGAGGAAAACAGAGTCTTAGATGACAGCACATCGCAAAGTTCTTCAGAGGGTTTTTACATTCTAATAAAAAAGACATAAGATCTGTAAGGTACAAAAGCACAATGCATAGAGAAAATGAGTGGTGGTCTTACACCTGGGGAAAAAAATACTATTTATTTCAGACAAATATGCATTAAAATGAAAGATCAATTAATTTTCACTATAATTATTAGACTGTGTCCCAATTCTATTCTATAACACAGTACTAAACATAAGTGAACGGATGTTAAACATTATCCAAATATATGTGCATATGGACATACACCTAAATGTCTATATGGACATATGTGTGTATACATACACGTACTGAGTATATATATGCACACACATTCATATGTTGGCGTGTTAAAGGAATAAGCTAATAACAGTTTTGTTTCTACCATCAACCAGTGTATGAATATATTTTTGAGAAAAAAAGATTAATGTATTTAAAAAAAACCAACTTACTATACAGGGTAACTGGGCATTTCTATATCAGCAGATCAATGCTTATAATTCGTATGGAGCATTGCACCGTTTGACATGATGATAGTACTGTACCTCCTAGCATCTGAAATTAGACTAGTCCTCACATTGCTTGCCTATTTCTTCTCTCTCTTTTTATAACAGCATTGTCCACTAGTAAGTTTTCAAAACCAACAAATTCCTTAGGGAACCAACAAAAAAAGGCAAAAATATTAACTATTTCTAGAAAATAATCTAGGCTGGGATGGCCAGGGTACAATACTATATCAGTAGTGATCATAACATTTTGCTATGTGTACATAGAACATACAGTGTGAGCAACCATAACTTAAGCTGAACATGTGTAAATATTATCAGATTTCTTAAACATTTTTAACTTCTAATTTGTACTTTATGGTAAGGCAAAAAGCTAATTCTACTTATGGTTTAGGTTAATGTGTCCTAAAATTATGTAAATAATTAAATAAGCTGTAAATGAGCAGTCGATAGATACAGTAATTGTTTAGTGAATTTTTTTTACTAAGTACAATAATAGCAGTGCTCTAGCAGAGTAATTTAAACACCCTTTTGCATAAACAGATTTGGATTCCAGATATAAAAAAAGTACAGAAAGTACTGTAGTGTAAAATAGCCATTGTGGCAACGTTACTGCTAGCACAATCAATTCTTTTGTACGGTTAAAACGTTCAGGCAACAGAAGATAGTAGCTTGGCACTCGGTACTCAGATTAGCATAAACAAATAGGGCCTGGTTTTCACTTACAATAAGGCACATTTATGTTGCTCCAGTGAGTGGAGGAGATGTAATCCAGGGTAAGTGAGAATTCAGCTGTTGGTGATTTCATTACAGAAAGCCTGCATATTGCGTCTGTCTGTTTCTGAAATCTGTATCTCTTATGGTATCTAATAGTAGACTTTTTTTTTTTTTTTTTTAAAAAAAGGATGTTTGACTGTCGTTAGATAGCATAGTCCCCCTAAAGCCAAAGAATCTTCACTCCAGAAATTGTTTAAAAGGGAAATCTAATAAGTCACTGCTTAACACCAAAGGTAAAACTTAATAAAATGCACTAGGAACTTTGTCTAAATTTTTAAGAAGCAAGTGGAATGTTGATCAAAAATACTGCCCTATTCTACTTTGTAAAAATAGTAATAATTTAAATATCCATTAATATAAAATTGAAATAGATCATCTCTACAAGAATATGCAACACTAACATTTCATAAGTATAAAATTATTTTCTTTGTAAGTGCTTTGACAAAAAATGAAACTTAAATGATGAAAAATCTCACCTCTACTTTCATACTAAGGGTTGTATTTTTTTAATGTTTTTCAGACATGAGGTCATCTATTCCAATTTGATAACATTTTGTATGTTTTCACTGTTACTGTCATTTGACAGATACTCACCAGGCTGTATTGTTCATGGTCTGTCCTGTTACTTTCAGTTGAAGACAAAAAGAGTATTTGAAACATGATTAATTCTAACAAGCTGACTATGATTTGACTTCTATCACGTTTTTATTTGCATGGGTGTTTAAATGGTTCTGTTAGTACTGTCTTTGCACAGTTCTGATTTATCTTTTTTTACTTAGTACTATTTACTTCATAATGTAGTAATCATCAGCCTTACTAATGACCTTGTAGCCTTTCTTATATGCACATAATGCACATTTTCCAATGGCTAGAAAATGCAAAATACTAGTGGATATCATTGCATCAGATCTTCATGTCTTTCTCAAAAGGACTGCTAACCTCTGGGATATATGAGGTAGTAAAATGATGATTGTAAATGAGTAGCACATAAGAGATATTTTCTTGAATTTAAAATTATTGCAGCCAGTTTCAGCATGTAAATATATAATAATGTTGGCTAGTGTGTAATTCTTGAACTAAAAAAATATAAATAAAGAAAACCTAAAAGATGTATATGTAGTTGTGTTATGTTGGGCAGGCTCTTTTCTCCAAGCTGCAGAAGATTACAGTTCTCATCTGAAGTGAGTATCTATGAATTTGGGTCAGAAAGGCACACGAGGAAGTTGGACACTGAGGCATCTGAAGTGTAGGCTTAGTATGCAAAAGGATAGCCTAAAGATGGTGTTAATTTGCCTACGTGGCAGTCAGGGGGAGTTGAGTGTCTGGGGAATATAAACCACGTACACTGAGGTGCTTAGTGCTAGTCAATCAGAAAATGCTGAGAGGAGGGGAACAGCTGAAAAATCTCGGAAGTTCAGTAACTCCTTCTCAGAGTCAACTCTTGTGAATCTGTGACTGACGGTAAGTTGCTGGTGTCCTCCTTATAGAAATATGGTAGCAGCTGTTCGTGGTGGGATGGTATTTTCTTTTACAGAAAAAGTTCTAAACAGTCTTAAGTCTGTCTACGTGGACTCAAGCTATGGAAGACCAAAGTTCCATTCCTTCCTCTTCCTACTTAACATCTAACAGGAGAGATCCTGGAGGACCAAATTATTGATCCTTTCAGGATGGTGGATTTAGCAGATTTTCCTGTTGGACTGGTTCTGTTGCATAAAAAACAATTCAAGATTAACAGACCAGGAGGAGAGTGCAGTCAAGCGCGATCATGGGAGGCATCTGTACTGCGGTACTCTGTCTGCTGACTGTTTGGTACAAACCTTTATTGGCAGTAGCAGGGACCAGAAGCTGGGTCTCTTCTTGTGCTCCCAAGATGCAAAATGTCTACTAACACAGTTTTGTTCTTGCTGCTTCTTTCTGTCCTAGTAGATCTTGAGCATTAGACTTCAGAATTAGACTTGTTTGTTTGCTCTGCTGAGGGAACAGTTCACGTCCATTAGTTTTTCTTGTTCTGTGCCAGCCCAGCTCTGATAAAAGGGAATTCATACTTGGGTTTCCAAACCCCAAGTGTCACTACATGGGGGAGATGGCAGGGTATTTTTTGGTAGCCTTAGCTGTACATACCTGCGGTCTCTGCCACAATTCGGTTCTTTGGTTAATCCGACCAAGGGGAGCAGATGGAGCACCAGAAAAGAGAACAAATGGCCGACAGGCAAAAGGCTGCCAAAGGCTAAAACTGCCCAATCCTCATTTTTGTCTGGAAATGCAGACGGCAGTTGGTAATTCCTTTTGAAGTTACCCACCTGGCTACTCTCTGTTCCCAGCCCCACAACAGCACTGCTTTAATGACTGATCTGTTCTGTCTCGCTTGTCTGTGGATAAAGAGCACCGGTTCTGCAGAGAAAGAGCAAAGACTGAAGACGGGAAGACCCGTGAGTCTTGCGGCTGGGACTGAGGTAAGGAGCTGCTGGTTGCAGGATGCTGGCTCTGTGTCAGGAGACACAGAGCACGAGGAGTAAAATATTCCAGACTGTCACGGAAAACTCAAGTATGATTTCATCTCTTCACTGTTTAAAATATATCACATCTTCCTCTGAGGCTTCTAAACAGTAGATCCAATTTCTGAAAAAAGACTAAAATGTCAGCACAGGTGCTTTGTTACAAGCATGTGATGTACTGTTGGCCCTTATTTTCAGAGATTATTACAAGCTAGAAAGCAAAGTATTTCAACTTTAAGACTGGTTCATGATTTTAGGATCTAAAAATATTTATACTTATTGATTAGTATCATTTCCGAATCAAAATAGAGCAAATTGTCTACCTTTTCACCTGTCTGTATCTATAAATGCATTTAATGTTATCACATCCTAATAGGTGTTATATCAAATCCACTGGCACCAAAAAATAAGACTAGTGCTGCAGAGTATTTGAATAATTTATTCCCTTTATTCTATCCTGAGCTTAAACACTTACTTCGTGACTTGTGTAACATGGCCTCTCCTTCATTCAATTTACTTGACTGCAAATTAGAAACATTCATATCGGCTTCATGTTGGTAAACTGTGCTGTTCAATATATCTTCATAATCTAAAATTAACAGAACATGCCAGAAATTATCTAACATCACAGTTCTCAACTTATAAAAGAAAAATCAATTTTTTAAAAAACGAAATTATGCATCTGTCACATATTGAACAGCTGTGAAAGAATCAAATAATGGGAACTGGCTTCTAACACATGGTAACTGTTACACATTAAATAAATGTAACATTAACAACTACATAACAAGTATGTTCACTAATGCAAATTCTTTGGTTATCAAAATTAATGACCAGCGTGACATTATTAATTCGTAATGCTTGTTATTCTTGAAGGATATGTGGAGTGACTGATTTATTATGAAGTTTGTATGAGTCTAGGTAAGAAATAAATTTAAAGAAATGATGATTATGTACAGAAATGGGGGTTGGTTATTCAGGTGATGTAAATTGCTTATGTAAATGGAGATATGTTTGCCTTGACTGAGATTCTGACCCAGGCAGGTTTTTGTGTGTGTGTGTGGTTTTTTTGTTTTCTGTTTTAATTTCAGGGCAAAACTTTGAATACATCTTATTCTTGGAACAAAAGTATTTTTTCCCTCTTTCTGACAGATTGTCAGAGCTGACATACTGCATTCGTTTTGGCACTCTGATGGCTAAGGGCATGCTTCCAGCTGAGACCACTTTTTTAAAAACTTTCTCTTTTTTAGAAAGAATATAGCCAAGGAAACAAAATCTTCCTGAAGTTCTGGGTCTTGTATTGGCTTACTTATGTTCCCTTACAAATGCTTTAAAAACCAAATCATGTAAACTGTGCACATTTTCAGTTTTGGTGCTATTTATTTTTCAAATGGTACTTGAGTAGAGATATGTGTATATCTATGGATATGTATAGTCACATACATTTCTAAGCTTGCTTGATATGTCTAAAGACTGATGCTTTCTAAGTCCCCATGAAACTGGTCTGTGGCCTTTGAGATCTCCTTGTTAAATGTTTCCAGTGTTTCTTTTCTGAAGAGTCTGGTCAATCATGTCAGTCTTTAATCTTCAACTTTTTGTTGAAATTTTATGGCATTGATGTTTATGAAGGTACTGCAAAGAGAGATCACAGGCAGGCACAGGAATACAATGTCATGCAGGTTACAGGGAATGAAGTCCTGTCACATGCTCTTTGACAGTAGCAAAAAGGGCAAGAGGTGCAGTGATAAACCCACAGCACAAAAGCTAATTTGATCATGGAAGGGTCAGTGCAGTTCTGTTATTGAGGATGATATTTCCTCTTCCATGTTGTGCAAAGACATTGTTTCTTCAGGTGAGAGGACATTGATAGGAGAAGGAACGTGGATAATAAACAGACTGAAACCTACGTGTCAGGACAGCAAGATTTATCTGCAAGATTTGCAGACAAATTGAATTGTTTCTGCTGTTCTTCTGTATTTTATGTTATGAAAGATTGAGGCTTTTTTATTGTTGTTGCTGTTGTTAGTCACCGTTCAAAAGACACCTGAAGTAGAAATACTTGTCAGACAGAAAAAAAAATTTACTGGAAAGAAAAAGGGGGCGAAGTGGGGGAGAAAAAGAAAAAGCAGCCCAGCATGGGGAAATCCAGCTAATACCCTCCCAACCCCCCAAGCAGCAACAAAGGGTAATGTGCATAGCCTAATTTATTTTCTTTTCTCCCACTCATAGCATACTTTAAAATTAGAAGGGTTTAAGACTGTATGAAGGACAAATTTCTTCTTCCTCCTCTCTCCCTTAATTTTAACGTTGTCTTTCTTACACAAGTTTGGAAACTTAACATGAAGACCTTGGCTAATTCCAGTGAATCATACAAGCCTTAATTGGTTTTGGAAGGGTCTCCAGATCTCTCTAAGAAAGGTTAAGCATTATTTATTTGCCTTCATTACTACCCAAAGCGATGTGATTACTGAGCAGGTTTGACATTCAAACTAATTAAGGATGAGAGAAAGAGGAAAAAAAGCCTTTATATGAGATCCAAACAAAAATTTACAAAAGGAAGAAACAAAAAAATGGAAAGGACAGGCAGATGAAGAGTAAAGGATGGTTTCTCACTCATGCTGTAAGATTTTGAAGTAAATACAAGCTGCTTTTCTGGCGTAGCATGTTTCTCTGTCTTTTAACTGCAGCGTAGCCATCCATCACCTGGTTTTGCTATTTTAGATGCTTACAGGAAAGCCATATGAGGTAATATCTCCTGGTGTTGATGAAAGGAAAGGATGTCCAGCGTAAGTCTATACTTCTTCCCTAGGTGTGTATTTTACAACTGACAATGCTTGAAAACAAATGCCAAATCCTGCTCCCTTTACTCTGGTGAGCAGGCTTGGCCCCAAAGGATTTCACAGGGTGTTAAGCACCTTGTTGCAAAACAAGCATTTCCATTCACTGTGCACACCCTGAAAAATCTTTGAGTGATTAAAACAATGGAGGAGAGGAGGGAAGATCTTTCTCCTTTAATAACTGAGATAACAAGACAAATCTGTTGGGCTATAGATGCAAGTGTTTTGCTTAGATTTTGCAAGCACTCGTGCATATTGCTGAATTGGAAACTACCCTGTATGCAATGTCTAAATTTGACCTTTCCAGATACTTCTTTGCTTTTTGAAGACACTAAATGATTTTCTCTTCTGTACTTTATATCCCCATAGATAGTTGGACAGCTCAATTGTGACTGCATGGACAAAACAACAGTGTTCTTTTTACTATTAGATGAGTCTAGTTCTATCAAAAATATGTTTGGAAAAAATATATGCGTTGTGGCTATTTATTCATGAAAACATGGTATTTGTTTTATGTGGATATTTTGTAGTATTGTAAATTCTTGCAATATATTTGGATTTAAATTTATATAAAATATTTATTTAAAGAAAATTTTCAAAACCCAAAATTTTATTTTCCACAATGCAAAAGGGATGTTATCATGTCAGTACATTATTTAACACTTTTTTTCTTTTTTAAATGCTGTTTTAATATCCTAGTGGAAATGGTTTTCTTTTCTGGGAGATTTCATTCTTCCTTTCAACTAAAATATTTTTCATTTTTCATGTCAAAAGTTGGGGGTTGAGTTAAAAATTTGTTTAATTTTTTTTTTCCATCAAGATGTCTGGAAAAATAAAATCTAAACACATCAGCTCAGCAGTAAGCTTACTTCTGAAATACTTATATTAGGCATGATGAGGAATCAGGATAGTAGGAAAGGACAAGAAAACTCTAGGAATAATTTGACATTTTTTAGACTTTCAAAGTTTGCGTGCTTTGAAGATCATACACTTAAAGTTTCTGATTCATTATATATAATTCATAATTGATTTAGCTGATGTTTCATTTAAAAGCTTAAAATTCATACGTGAGATATGCTGAAGGTATAGCTCTGAGACCTGATAAAGCGTGAGTACTAGGTTCGTGCATGGTGATGTCTCTGCAGACTTGGCCTCCTCAGCTCTGCTTGCTACAACAGGTAGGACCGCATGAATATGCATGTCTATGAAACAATCAATTGCTTTGCACTATGTTTGTTGCACTCAGGTCACTTTGAGGAATTAAATTAAGACTACCATAGCTTTTGCATATTGTGAATTTAGAAGGATGCTTTGGGATTTCTAAATACATTTGTCAGATAGACAATAAGCCTGCGGTCAGGTAGGGATTTGCCTCAGGTTTGCATCCCGCATGGCATCCCCCTTCTTCTCTCCTTGGAGAGAGAAGTGCCCATCTGCTCTCCCTGAAGTGGTTGGGTGTTACGTGGCAGAGTGAAGGCAGCGAACTCCCTGCAGTGACACCCTGAGGGCATGACACTGCCTAGGTCACGATACCGGCTAACAATTTGTGACAGAATGGTCCTACAAGAATTACTGTGGCCCTTTACCGCTCAACTATTGTTAAATTAGATGTTAAGTATCATATTGATGGTATTGTAATACCTGTGCCTTAATTGTATCATTAATTGATAACTGAAAACCATGATGTAACTGGAGCACTTTTTTACTGTTATTTCGAAGGACCAAGTAACAGAATGGGAGAATGTTAAATGAAACTTTCTCTTCACAGATCCAAGCTAATAATGTCTTTTAAAGTTTCTCAGGTCAGCAAAGGCCTGTAAGAAGTTAGGAACTAGAAATGAAGTTTCTGAGCCTTAAATAGCAATGGTTTAACCTAATTTTTTCATTAAATGTCGAGTGCGTAGATCTCTGCACTGAGTGGACTTGCTAAATACACCTGTGTTTTGGAAACGAGCACCTTTAATCTGCTTATCATTTCTCATATTTCTGTGCACGTTGTTAGGTATCACTCCTTGGTAGCTATGAACAGAGCAAACAGACACCCACAGTCTACCTGCAAGGACTGTGTGAAATAATGAAGTAACAGACATGTCAAAAATAAAGAGTGCCTTTGCAGACAGCTGGTGCCTAATTAATTTGCAGGAAAGCTGAGGAAGGCTGTGCCTATGGCCCTGCAGGTATCGCTGGATTTTGTTACTGAACCAATTACGATAAAGCATTGCCAGCACAAAAAACCAGTAAGGCATTTGCTGTGCACTTGGAGGAAAGGGTTGCTAGCTATTAGTCAACTGAAGTGTACTGCGATCTTTTGTGTTTTTCTTTCTTTTAATTTCTTACTTTCTGAAATACAAAGGAGAGCTTCCATTCTGGCATATTTTTTTTACCAACTAACCAACTTCCCCATTGTTTCTATCTGATCTCAGATAAGTTAGATCTTTGGGACATTCCTATAAGACAAATAGACCAACATGCCTTATTTCATTGGAACCAGCTCCTTTTCTGACTGCTACAGTTTATTATGGTTAGTCCATTATAAATTACATGGTGTCTCCAGGGACCTGTTCTGTACTTGAAAGATCACAAGACTGCTGTCATGCATAATGCTGCAGAGAGCTGCTAAATTTATATCCACTAAAAATGTGCTTTACATTGCAGAGTGACCCACTTTAACTTTGATGCATAAATGGGTTGCTTTGCTTTTTTTTTTTTTTAAGCATCCTCTGTTATTTTCTGTTTGTCCACAGTTTTATCTTGCTCAGAATAGGCCCTCGGAAAATCTGTTATTTGTGCTTCGTGTATAGTGTGATTATCATTATTTTATAAAACTTGGAGATACTTCCAAATTCCCCTAGAGACAAAGCATGCAAAGGGCAATTTTGCCTGCCAGACCATGTAAATTCTATCAGACTACATAAACAGACAACAGTGGCAGATTGGCTCCTGGAGCTTATGGTTTCTTTTGCTCCTAAGCAGTTTGCACAGCAAGTAGAGAGAAAAGACTGTGAAGCACAAGTTACCCTGACATATAGATAACAGCAGTTTACTTGTATAGTTTCGAAATGTGTGCTATGAGACAGTTTTAAAATTTTTAATTTTTTTTCCTTTGGGGGGGGCAGGTAGGGGGAGGAATAAGAATCCTTCAAATTCCAGCCTGTTTTTAACAAAATTTTAAAAACAAAGCATAACTCTCTGATTCCATGTTAAAGTTTCACCTTCTTAGAGGGGAGAAAGAGAGCAGACTTAGGCTTAAAATGCCTTCAGGATGCTATAAACTATAAATTATTATCTACAAGAAGTACATCCACAGGAATTCTGCCATAAAGCTTTAGTGTATAATAAGAAAAAATATATGGCAAGACTATTATGCTACTAATTGATATGGCTTCCTGACATGGTTAAATAGCTCATAATATATTCCACTGAGTAGACATTTATAAGTGAGCAAAGGGAAGAAGAGAGGCAAGTAGAAATTGAAAAGATTTCATTTTGATTTTTTTCTAAATCATCTTAAGATAGTCAAAAATGGTCACCAGCAGTTATGTTCCTTTCAGGCAAGAAACATCTCCTTGGTTGTAAGTGATTCCACACAATCTAGGCAGTTGGACTAGATGACCGTTGTAGGTCCTTTCCAACTAAAATATTCTATTCTTTCTGTTCTGTTCTATTCTATTCTATTCTATTCTATTCTATTCTATTCTATTCTATTCTATTCTTGCCCTGAGAAAATGGCATGGCATCCATTGATCCTGAAAACTGTGGAACTGATGTACAGTGATAATGGACTCTTCTGGACCATAAGGTCAATTTCCACTCTTGGACAGGCACAGATGGGCGATGAAAGTATGTCCTCTTCCTCCACATGTCTTGGGACCACATGTTATATTTAGCTGAATGTTGGGCTGGTATTACGTTACATTGATGGATGGTCTTTGCAACAGGAAATATCAAACTGCCCCAGCTCCTACCCCTTCTTCTTCCTTTGGAGTCCTTTTAAAGAAAATAATCCTCTCTCTCTCTAGAACAGAAGAGGACTGGGGAGTTACTTAAGAAACCCAAGGGAAGGACTCCTCACTGTCTCTGCATGCTCCTTCTCTTTCACCATTCAAAAGAGTGCAGAGGTGAATCTCAAAAGTCTCAATGTCTTCATTTAAAATTTCAAACTCAGAATGGTTATCCCGATCTTTTTACAACATTGTGTGTCCAGTGTCCTTATTTTTTAAATAGACTTAGGTGTATCTGTTACCAGCAATGCACACAGTTGCATTCCAATTGAACTTAAAACACATTTTCCAAATGTAAGGTCTAAATAAGGTTTGTTCATCTGAAGACTTGAAGGGATACTAAAATACATACTAAACCATATTCTGTAACAAATACTTTCTTTACTTAAGCAATTTGCTAGACATCTTTTCGTTTGCATAAAAAAACCTGTTTATGTGCAGGTGTTTGCAACTTTCTTTTGGCTTTAGAGTGTTGCACTGAGAAGATATACCCAAATGAGACTCAAAGAAATGTACAATATAAATATCACCATTTCAAATGAAGTTAGTGAAAATGTCAAGAAACAGGGGCAAAATGTTTTGAGGATTTAAAATTTGAACCATTCCTTGTAGGCTGTGTGAAGTCTGGGAGCTAATAAGCTCCTCTTGATCAGCTGGACATCAGGAAAGTTCATGCATAACCTGAAGGTTCATAAATAATAAAACCATTTTTTTTTAAGCTGATTTTAATCAAGAACCAGAGCTTCATAGGTTAGCTTTTGAATGGAAAAAGGTTACAGTAAACTGCAATTACTGTGAAGACAACTGGAAATGTAGCATCATTTTGCTTCCTTGTTTGGGCTACTCCTAAGTAGGAAAATAGTTCAAACATTTAATGAAGATCCTAGTCAGACTCAGAAACACAAGCGTTTCTTGGCTAGATCTGATGATTACTTAGGAGGTACTTAACCCAGAAGAATGCTAAAAAGGGCTCTTTTCAGCCTTCATAAATATCAGTACTGTAAAAGGGGATAAGAATATGCAACTCGGGTTTATCAGGATTCTTTTGCTGTGAGTAGTAGTTTTCTACCATTAGAAAGAGACAGATTTTCCGAAGAGCGCCTGGGAGAGCTTGGGGACAACCAGTTGACTGCGGGTCTGTAGTGTGCCCTTGCAGCCAATGAGGCCAACTGTATATTGGGCAGTATTAGCAAGACTATAGCCAGCAGTTAAAGGGGAAAGTCTCTCTTGACATATGATGGCTATGTCTAAATAACACACATTGGTCAAAAAGTCATCTTTTAAAAAAAAGTGATCTGTTCATAGACTATTGCTCCAAAGGCAAATTGTTCATTTTACCTCATTTCTCTTTTTCATTTCATTGATAATAGTATAGGAAATTTAGTGCAACTGAGATTACTTTGAGTGCAATACATCATTAAGTTCATTGTTCATACAAATACTTCCCAAAATTATGGGTGTGTTCTATATTTATGGTGTCAAATCACTGTGGTGTAATTACAGGAATAATTAAAAGGCAAAACTTTTCTTTTTAACCAGACTATCTCTTTACTCATTTTTGTGGAAATCTAAAATGAATGTAATCTTGAAGTTAAGAACATGAACTATCTAGAACAATTCATATTGCTTGAAGCAATAAGCCATATTTAAGGAAAAATTCTGTTCAAGTTCAAGCATTTAGTTCCATTACATGAAACCAGAGCCTACTTGTCTGCAAAAGTGTGATTCAGATCCTTAAGCACAGTACATTTTCTGGGGGGGTTAGGTTTTAAAATTCAAGGTAGCCTTTTTCATACAAGCAATACATTGTCACATGATTTGCCGTTGTTTTGGCAGAAGCTGCATGCAAGAATCAATTTTACTTGTTTTGTCAGGCAGCTGCTGTTCTACATCTTAATAGCTGCTGTCTTAACTACCTCTCAGGTCCCTTGTCCACCAGTATAATATCACACAGTTGTCACTTTTTAAGGATAGTAAAGAAAAGATTTTACTCCTCCCAATTTTCATGCTAAACCCTGTGATTTTAAGATGGAAGGAAAAGGTTTATTTGTATAGTAGCAACCTGTTGTCTCATTTGTGTTTTACCTGGCTTGCTTAGGACTCTTATGCATGTGTCAATAAATGTGTTGATAAATAATGTTACCCAAGAAACAGCATAGAATAGTGCTATCTGATCACCATAGCTACTCATAAGGTAAAGTTAGATAATGCAGTTTGGGTGTAGGTGGTAAAGAACAGGGAGAAGGAGATAAAGCAGGGAGTTACTGGCTTAGATCTGTGTACCTCAATCCTAAAAAGCACTGATACAATCTGAGGTCTTCATTTGCTGTGGGCTCCCCTATCCCAGGATCCTCTGAGGTGGAGTCTAAAGGTGAGGCTTAGCACCCCAAGGAACAGAGTAACTTACTTGTATAACCTTCTTTGGTCAGAAGTAGAGGCAGCTGAGGGCACAAGGACATGACCCCTGCAGGAGCCATCATGGTGGGCTGGCCTAAAGCTGGAGCTGCAGCAGCTGCACAGACCTGACTCTGAGCTCAGGTAGATCAATCAAATTTCTCAGCTGCTTCACCAAAGGTGTTTGGAGGCTGTCTGGAACTGGCACTGCTGTGCCATCAACAGCATCGCTGCCCTGTGCAAGTGTGATGTTAACAAAAGCCGTGTCAGTGGAGGGGTGCTTTCTTGTTGGATACACCAGTCCCGCTTTGGTGCTTGCAAGAGAGCTCACTTTGGTGGAATCATGGTGGCCAGAGCATTAGCTACATAGTTATAGGACTGTAAGAAACTTGAAAGAGGGACATACAGGTATTTAACTACTTCTAGGACTAGGAGTAGATGAGGCTTTCTGTGTTCTCTGTGACATTGATTGTGATCTCCTACATTATGAAAAGCCTGCTCAAACATTCAGCGCAAGACTTGAAGGAATCCTTTCGCTGTGGGTACTATTAGACCCTGATGGTGTTTAAATCCACATAGATAGACTCTTAAATTCTTGGTCCAAGTTACCAGCTGGAACTTTCCCTTTTTGGATGTGCTATAGGCCTGGCCTGCGTTAAGACCATCTAATGCAGTATTCTACCTCTGGTAGATGCCATGAGCAGGTGTCGGGGAAAATATGAGAGGGCAATTGTAGAGTGGTATTTGCTAGCTTCTAGTGAGTTGTGGCTCAAGACTTCCTTGAATCAGAGATGGTATCCTGTGCTTAATATACCTACTGGATTCTCCTTCCATAAATTAGTATATGTACTTTTTGAATCTATATAACCTTCTGAATCTATGCCATGCATTAGCAATAATCTGCATAGTTTAGTTTGTCTGAAGATGTGTCTCCTTTTGGTTTGAATTTGGCTCCTAGTCATTTTATTACAACAAACAATGAATGTTATTCTTAAGCTTTTCCATAGCACTCTGTTGTGGTTTAACCCCAGCCAGCAACCAAGCACCATCCAGCAGCTCACTCACCTCCCTCACAGTGGGATGGGGGAGAGAATCAGAAGGGTAAAAGTGAGAAAACTCATGGGCTGACATAAAGACAGTTTAATAGGTAAAGCAAAAGCCACGCACACAAGCAAAGCAAACCAAGAAATTCATTCACAACTTCCCATTGGCAGGCAGGTGTTCAGCCATCTCCAGGAAAGCAGGGCTCCATCATGCGTAACGGTTACTTGGGAAGACAAAATGCCATCACTCTGAACGTCCCCCCCCTTCCTGCTTCGTCCCCCAGCTTTATATGCTGAGCATGACATCATACCGTCTGGGATATCCTTTGGGTCAGTTTGGGTCAGCTGTCCTGGCTGTGTTCCCTCCCAACTTCTTGTGCCCCTCCAGCCTTCTTGGTGGCTGGGTATGAGAAGCTGAAAAATCCTTGACTTGGTATAAAAACTGCTTGGAAACAACTGAAAACATCAGTGTGTTATCAACATTCTTCTCATACTAAATCCAAAACATAACACTATACCTGCTACTAGAAAGAAAATTAACTCTATCCCAGGCAAAACCAGGGCACACTCATGGTTTTATAGATCTCTGTTGTATCTCCCTTTCATCTCTCTCTTTACCTAACCTGGCTAATGATGCCACTGAAGTTTTAAAATATGAGAGGAAAGATCAATGCCTCTCTGTTGTACATTCAGTACTTGGTTGTGTTAGAAGTGTTAACAGAAGTATCATAAACACTTTCCATTATAGGAGTGCTCTCTAATAGGGTTATTATTTAGGAAGCTGAAAACAAAAAGCAAATAACCTAATGGTAAACATAATATTTAGCAGCAGCCTTATTTGTGTTAGCTTTAAAGTATTTGCTTTAGAAAGTAATTTGATAATATGTGGTGGTCTGAGCCACCATTCATATGAAATTGTGTTGATACAAATATGGACTGAAGAGATCTTTGAGACTATGGTCATGTGAATATACTGGTAATTAAAAAAGAGAAGACAGAAATAGCTAGATGGCTAAGTCCAGGGTGTGCTATGCCAACTGGGGTGACAATTTTTACTCATCAAGGGAGAAACCATTTTGTTTGGAATGCTTTCAGCTAATTTATTATGACTATTTTTTGAAAACCTGCCTCCTATAGGTGCCACCACTTCAATTGCACTTCAGTTAGCAACAGCAGAAAACCTAGTTACTTTTACTTACTAACAGTTACGGAGTTTGTGATAATGAATAGAGGAGCAGATGCAGAACACAAGAGAAAGGGGCAGAACGATAGCAACTACATTTTCCCTGCCTTAAACTTACCAGTGAGGGAAATAAAGCATACACCCTAAGTGGGAAGAAAACTGAAGGAAATCAAGGGACAATAGAGTACAGACAATACAACAATTCATTTTACTGGAGAGACTTGAAAGAAGAAGTTGTGGTATGGTGGTGAGGGGCAAGTGTCAAAAGAGGTGAGGTCATGGGCTGAAGATAATTAATTTCTTATTAAAACTCTGTGGATGTTTCCTGGGAATATCCCTGCTTTATCACTGTAACAGTTGCTCCCGCTGCCCAGTGGTGTTCTCTGGACTTTCCCTGTTACCTTTCTTAATGCCTTAAAGGTGCCACCTGTGGCTCCTTGGCTGGGGTTTAAAAGGGTGTTTGAAAATACAGGGTCTTGGTTTGGCCCAAAAGGTCCAGTGTGCTCCTCTGCAAATCATTCCTTGCCTGGAGCTGATTTTGCTTGAGCTCCCTGTGGCTAGAGGGAAAGGTTTAACTAGTGTTTAGACAAATTGCTTGCTTGTTTATCCTAGTTTGGAGGAAACCTGTACTCCATGGGACTGTGTTTGGGTTTTGTCTATGAGAATGTGACTCCTCTGGCCCATAGGAAAAGTCTTTAGAAATGGTAGGGAAGGCTGCATGAAAAATGGAAGCTCTGTTAAAATTGCCAGCGTTTGACATTTGTTCTTTATTCTGCACTGAAACAAATTAAGACCGTGCAAATTAAGTTTGTGAGAACATCAGAGAGCGCAACAATGGAATAGCTGCTGTGAGCCTGAGGTTCGAGATGTTGTTCTTCCTGATTCGTTAACGTCACGGGCAATGTTCCAAATCACCCTTTGTTAGTTTGATGAATATTTAAAGAACTATGGGAAATGGCACAGAATACCAATATCCCAGCGATTAGGACTTCAACCAAAGGTACAAGACAGATGGATATTAGTCCCTTTTCTGTGTAAATCCTTGCTCTGCCTAGAAGTCTCCACTATTCCAGCGCAGTTTTGCTCTGAATAACCCTTCTTAATTATATGTCTCTGTGCAAAAATGCTTCAGAGGATCTTTGTATATTAAAAATGTTTCTTTTGAAAATTTATCAGTGTATTCTAATATTCAAGAGCAATATAGCTTTCTGTGAATGCTTTGGAATGCTTCACAGACAGGTACTGAACATTTCAACAGAAAGAAAAAATTCTGTAATGAAACTGTATTGGAAACGGGTTTGGTCACACTGTACCTCATCTCAAAAAAATGCAGTGTCTCTTGCACACTGAGGTAACATAAATTAATACCTTAATTTGCAGCATGTTAAAAGATAAATGGTAGTTTATTATTCATTCCATGTTAAAAGAACTCCATCCCTCAGATGGCAAACATATTGTTAAAAAATCACGGAAAACCTGATGTGCCTGCAAATGAATGTTCGGAAGGCATGAATAATGATCTCTGTTCAATTCCATGGACTATAGACATTACGGAATCCTCTGAGAAATTAAATATACAAACACTGACTTTAAAAAAGCTAGATGGATTTGCTTGAATCAAGACAGCAATATGCAAGAAGCAGCAATATTTATCTATTTAAAGGCCGAGTGACAGAGAGAATCTGATCAAGAGTGATTTTTTTGAATAAAGCTTCTGTTTTTCCAAAGTTTTCTTTGTCTAAAGCATTTCTAGTAAGTCCCACCCTGACTAGATGGGCTCCTCTTGAAGTAAGATGTTACTCAATGTGCTGTGAGAAAATCAGAATGTAGTCCAAATGAAATTGGCAGTTTCTCCTTTAGCTGATATTTGAAGACAGGGAAAGTCAAATGTCAGCGTATAGAGACTTCAAAGATACAATCTTGATTTGGTTCATCTTCTATGAATTTTTGCAGTCTGGAGGACATAGATTTTTCATTTTCATTTAAATACCAGAATGAAAGACATTAGGAACTACATACAGAAGCTATGATGAAATACTTCTCTAAACATAGATTTTCAAATCGCTGCAGTTGACATATGCAATCACTTCAGTACCAGTCAGTACAAGGCATGATTATTACGTGGATATGTATCTGTTGTCACTTCATTTCATAACCCATGAAGTCGGCTGTAACAGTGGCTCTCACACAATGATCCTGTGGGACAATGGCTCAGCAAAACCTAGAACCTTGATTTTGTAGTAACCCACAAATCTTTATTATGTGAGTTAAGAAATGATAATGTGAAATACTAAAGTCTCCTTGGATTCTATTGGTTTTACATGGTGCTCACTGAAAAAGGCCAGCTGCAAGGTGCAAGTCTAACATCCTGGGACACTGGATGCTTATTTTCACATGTGCTTAATATTGGCCTTAATTTTTTTTTTTATCATGATTTCAATGGTGAAATATTCAATAAACTCTAGACACAGAAGTAAGTTTTAAATGCTTAGGAAAGTCTATGCCATATATTAGCTGATATATTCATACATTATGGTATTACTCAGGAATATATAATTATTCTACAAGATGCAAATTTATAGATGAAATCACAGTGATAAACTTTTACAAATAAACTTGATAAGCATTTTTCTTTCACCCAACCCCAGGAAGGAATCTGACTGCAGTATTTAGATTCAAACTAGAGTAGTGCTGACAGGAGAGGAATGAAGACTCTATTACATGTGCATTTCTGGAATATTCAATTTAGCCCTCACAAACTTCTTTAAAAAAAACAACCATCAGAAAACCTCAGTTATCCCCATTCTCTTTGTGGTTTTGGTTTTATTTTGGTTTGGTTGGTTTTTTTTTTGTTTTTTTTTACTTGTATGTATCTTCCTGCTTTTCATCAGAGAATAACTTGGTAACAATAATTATACACCAGAAGGCCTACAACTTCACAGTCGAGGCTAGACCTTTCATGGCATCAGTATTTGAATAATGTTGATCCTAATGGCTACTTGGTGCTTTTGGATAGAGTAATTAAACTTCACAGGGAGAGAAAGGAGTACTGCCAAAACATTTTAAGTGCTATCTCAGCAATGTGGAAGACTTGGCATTTCCCACTGTCATATTCATTCTTGAAGTACCATAAACATATGCTGAAGAAGTATTTCAACTACTTGGGAATAGTAGCACAATATATTGTCAGCTCAACTCCTCTGGACATTCTCATTTATTTTTCTAAATTAAGACACTCTACTTCATGAGAAACTAGGGCTGACCTAGGTAGTCATCACAGAAGGAGATACTATTCTTTCCATTACTGTTACACAGATCTATTGCATCCCTCCATCATCTCTTTTCTAGTAATAAGAATACAAGTAGTTCTCCTGCCCTCTCCCCACTAGCCACATATTAGACTGCAGATATCATACAAACTGCTGTATTCCCAGAGAACAAACTTTAAAATCTAGTCTTCTGTTTTCACATTTCTTAATTTGTCCTTGTATTTAATCCAGGAAACAGCAACAGGAAAGGGATGAGTGTATTATTGCTGTTTAGCACCAATGTTTCCATTGACTCAATAACTTACTGAATTCCTGGAAGAGATGTGGTTTACATATATCCTCCACCATTTGGAGTGTGGGTGGAAGGCATGCTTGAACTGAAGGTGTTAAAATGACACTATTAATGGTTTTGGATGATGCTCCTCCTACGAGAACAAAATAACTACAGCCAGTTAATTATTTTGTCTGAAAAAAAGTAACAAAAGGACTTACTACTGTCCTTGAAAAGGCAGGAGTGCGTCTATGTACAGATGCACATCCATATATTCAGACACACATAAAAAGAATAGTTCATTACAGTGACAACAGGGGTGATCTAAATGATTTCTATTTCTATAGTATCCTTATTTATTTTTCCATGCTTGCTTAGAGGCACTCTCAGCCATAAGCTAGTTAATACAAATAAATGGGAGCTGGAGAGAGGTCCTGCTGCCTCCTCTTTGCCATCCTAATGATTTCTATCTGTGTAAAAAGAAACCTCCTTTGCACCCACGTTTATATACTATACAGGCTGTTGAGTCTGCTTTACCTTGTAAGAACAGTGCATAGGACACTTAATGTGGCACTAATTCTCAGTGCTTCCTTTTCTCTCTTTCTCCCCATTAGTTAATTTGGGCTGCTGGGATGACACAATGATTCTGATAGAAGGCCAAGAAAAAGGAAAACTGGAAAAAAAAAAAAAAAAAAAGACTAATACTATCACTAGAGCACTTCTTTCATTTGTTTGGTACAAAAATTGGATTTCCTTTATGTTTTGCATGAACAACAACTATGCCGAGCTGCCTGCATGGCCCTGTTGTCAGAGAGAAATTGGAGGTCCAGGTAAGCAGAAGGCAAGGTTTTGGGTATGAAACGATTTATTAGCCAAGTTTTGCGTTCTATGCAAAGAGCTCAAATAAATATTTCTGAAAAGAAAGATCAATGTGCTTTTAGCAATGATGAAACTGTCACTGATTTAGCAGCAGCATCTCCTGATGACACGACTTCCCAGAGCCACGCTTCTGGAGCAGTCTGTGAAATGACTCTATGGCTTATAATCTCTTCTTTTTATAACAGTTTTCTTTAGAAATTATTTTTAAAATACTAATGAGTTATTTTTAACTAATGTTTTCTGAAGGTGAATTCTAAAGCATAGTGTGGATTCTGCAACAAATGTCCTGACAAACTGGAACAGAGAAGAAAAAATACCAGTGACAGCCAACTTTCTGTACCAGGCTCAGTGCCAGTACTCCAGAGCCACACAAGCACCTATCTCCAACCTCATGCTTATGATTCAAGACACACTTATTGACGTGTATCAACAATTTCTCCTCCAAACAACGTTAAAAACAACTTCCAGGTATACATTCAATTATGTTATTTTTCATTGAGACAGATTTGAAACCACAGCAACAACAAATCTTTTGCTCATTCTCTCCTTTTTCCTTCAGGTTGGTTTTTTTGTTACGGGTTTTTTGTTTTTCTTTTTCTCTCTTCACACCATACTGCAGGTTTGCATGTCTCAGAGCTAGAGAGAAATTGATATTGAGACGTGCTGAGAATGCATTGTAGTTACCAAGGAAGTGGTTTCCCAAGCAACAGTAACCACATGAAAATTGACAGAATTTCTTCCTCCGTACCTATATCATGTTTGCAGCTTTGGAGAAGGCAGAGTGTGGGTAGCATAAGTGATTTTCTCATTGTTAACCTTACTTTTTGAAGCAGATATGGTGATGATTCTGTCTTTGTTAAGGAAAGAGTTAACTTCAGTTAGGGCTGAATGCTTGTTTTTGTGTGTGTGTTGTGGGTTTGGGGTTTTTTTTTATTCTCCTGCTAGCAGACAGATTGTGGATGTGCCAGATAGTCCTGCAGCATGTGGGCAGATGCTAGAGGCAACATTCTCAGCTGTTACACACTCAGTGATGATATTTACCATTCAAGAAAGCCATGCCAGCACCTTGGTTTGCTCCAGCAAATTGGATGAGACAGTCGCCAGCTTGATGATGTCAAAAAGTGTAGGAAATATGCACGTGTTCAGTATTAGTGGAGGGATGTAAACCAAGGGAAATAACAGAGGCAGAAGTCCTCACTCCTCTATGGTGGGGCAAACAAAATGACCATGTGTCAGCTGGGCCTCGGTCAAATAAGACAGTATTATAGTTCCTCTATTTTCATCAAGAAATGACAATAACACAATAAATGTAGCTCTCTGAAGACTAATTTACTTAATCCTTGTTCCTAGAAGGAAATAGAAAAGAACAAGTTCAACAGCTTAACAAGCTGTGCAATTTAGTATATTTTCTTAACAGAAAATATGAATAATTTCTATCTGCTTGTATGTACTGATGTTTGTTAAGTGGCAGGACACTGCAAAGGCACTGTTATGAAGGGCTCAATCCTGCATCACAAAGAAACAGAGGACTTGTTCTTCAGTTGAGTTTTAGGGACTAAGAAAATCTAAATTTCTTTCAATAATTTGTCTTAAATTCAGCAATATCTCTTTATATCCACTTCACATGCATGGTGAAATCTAAAAAAGAAAATGTGATGGTATTTACATGAGCAGAATCCCGAAGGAAGGTGTGTATATGAAGTAGGAAGTATATTACTGTAATACTTATTTAGGTTCATGTTGTGTTAGTTCCCTTACATCTTTTCTGAAAACTTAGATTTCTGCTTTGACTAGGATAAAAAGATTTTTCTTGACTTTCTTAAAAGATTTTTTTTTAAACTCTCGCTTATCTTCTGGATTGGAGGTCACCATGGGTAATGAAACATTTGAGCTACAAAAGCTTTTAAAGTGTATGAAGACACCATTAAGTATATTATGAAGCTGTTGAGCATCATGGATCTGAGCCAGCTCTGTGCACACCCAGCTGTAAGTCTCCAAGCAGAGATACCGGAGTGAATGAGCAAGGACTTTATTGGCTCTGGATCTGTACCAGCCTCACCAGGTACAAGATGGCTCATAAAAAGCCTTATTCTTTTCCATCATTCATTTGTTTCTACCTTCCTGAACTACTGCATACAAAGAACTGCCTTTTTAACCAGTCTCTCAACCCCTTTTCAAATTCCAGAACTAATATACCTCTTAGCTAAATATCATGTTCTTTTCAGAGAAAGCTACCTCTGTCCAAGCAAGCCTCTCAGTTTACCAGGAAATATGCACTGGACACAGACCTGATAAGGTGGTACATTCAGTTTCAAGTTGTGAAAGTATGTAAAAAATCTATTCAGATTTATTGGATTAAAGCTTTGAGATCTAGTATTGTTTATTTAAAAGGTTGGGATTCACTCATAGTATGGTGTTATGTGTGGGATAATACCCCTGTGGATTGAATGTCAAAGAACATGACAGTGCCAATACCTGGAATAAAGTATTTTCTCCATGAAAAAGTCAAGTGATAGAGGTCTGAGACTGCTGCTGTAACTGGAGTGAATGAAAAGCTCCTCCTTCCAGAAAGAGGAGGAGCTCCTCTTTCTCCTCACCTCCTGGAATGGCATTACTATCTCACTGCCTGAGATGTGAGCTGTTAGACAAAGTCTAATGTCTGGAGCAATGAGAGGAAATTAAAGAAAACAGACCAGAAAGGTCCAGCTTTGCAGCTAGAAAACATTCTTCTGAGCTAAATATAAAAGGCTTGTAACTGTCTTTCAGGATATTTTCTTCCAGATGTGAATATATACCTATAGATAACAAAGTCCTGTCAGAGGCCAGATGTGATGGTTGATTTAAAATTTATAATTCAGAGAGCTTTGAAAACTGGCACTCAAGAATTATTTGTCTAACTAACCTGCCTATTCAATCTGCTAGCCATCTATCACTTTACCTTCTCCTTCCCCCTTGACTATGTTCTTTTATACACCACTCATTTGCCTCTTTGTATAAGGTGATTTATCACCTCCTCTTCCTATTCTTATCTATCAATAGACAAGTAGCCTCTTACTTCTCTTTATTCAACGTCATTCACACTCCTTTAACCCTACAAATTATGATCTACATTCCTTCCTCCTCACTGTCCCTTTCTCCCTCCCTGTATCATTCATGCTACAAATACACTTTAGGCATTTCTTCTAAGTCCCTTCTGCTTCACTTCCACCGACTTGCCCTACGATCAAATTTATTCAATATTTTTCCTCCGTTCCTTTCTAGTTATAACCATTTATTTTTTCATGGAAATGAAATAGTACTTAGGTCACATGGTTTAGACTGCTCACCCTAAATGCCTGATGTTGAACTAGTATTTTTATGAACTACCTAATGCAGTGCCAAAACCTGCTGATTTGAGTGCATTATGGGAACAGGTGGTCCAGGCATAAGCAGCAGTGGGAAGCCTTTAACTAGGTATTAAAAAATGGACTCTTGGCTGGAGGACAAAACCCGAGCAGAAGGACAGAATTCATTTCATCCCCTCTTCTTTTTCAAATTCTTCCCTCCCCCTTAATGATTAGCACCTTTTGCATTTGATATGTTACAAGAATATTGATTTAATTACTGTTTTGCTTAGAACAGGGAAACTGCTGTCTCCTAGGAACGATAAATGTAAACATAAATACAGAATCAAATATGGTGCTAAAATGCCACAGATTCAAGTGGCACCCTGCAGTGAAAGACTGACAGATTTGCTTTAAAGTAATTTATGTTTTCTTTTTTGCTTTTGTTATTTAATGGAACCTTATTTACATCATTAGCCCATAATTTAATCTGTTTGATTTCCTTCCACATGATTCTTTTATTTAAAAAAAAAAAAAAAAAAAAAAAAGAAAGAAAAACCCTAACAACAAAAAACACCCAGATTTCTGGTGTTTTTTTTCAAGGCTCACTATGGCCTGATGTAGGTAATAGGCCTTTTGCATACTCTGTTTGTGGTGGAGAGTATAAGTGTTCAATCAGTTTGTGCAGCATTTCTTGAGCAGGTATGGTGCAGCACATGGCCAAAGGACTCAGCTGTGTAGGAGAGAGGAAAGAAGATGATGCTGTGCAGCGTACCCTGGCCATCGTACTATGGATCGTCTGTTCTAGTGAGGAGAAGGTGGAGGTGGCATTTTACTTTAGAGAAACAGAACAGGCTCTGCTTTCTAGACATTTTACAAAGCAAACTGGGAGAGGATGCTGCAAGGGAGGTGACTGCAGGCTTTCTGCCAGCAGGAAGGGGGTGAATACACAACCAGGTCCCCAAGGTGAGCGGGGGACATTGCCAGGGACCAGCAAAGGGACCCCATTGGTGTTCATTCAGCTCTTAAAGCTACTAAACAGTAGAGGAAAGGAGCTGTCCTATTAGGACACAAGGAACAGGGCAGATTGGCTCTCCCAAAGTCAGTTGCACTCAGCTGATCGCAAGGCATCATTATTTCAAGAATTATTTTATTCTGGTTTATTGTGTTCTAATAAAACCTGCATTCAGAGACTGGAATTTGGGGTAGGGGCCATATTTATTTCAAGGAAATGTGGGGCAGACCCACCTTAAGGCTCTGGCTATCTCAAGCTCCTGCCGTGTGGTGTTTAATATTTTATGTTGGGGTTTTTTTCTCTGTCCATCTGCTGCCAGTGTTTAGGAGGATATTGAGATAGGTTGTGCTCTGCCCAGCTTGGCAGTTCCCTAAGTTTTGTTGTAACAATCGAAACATCATACCAGAAAGCAGTGATAGCCAAACACTGGAACATGTGGCTCTTTGCTGTAGTCAGCTGATTTAGAGGTCTGTAATTAAATACAGAGAGTCAAAACCATTTTCTAGACCATGAATCCATTCCATTACATCCTCAACTTTTTCCTGCACCATTCTGTCATATTACCTCTTGAACTCAATATGAGGCAGGTGAACACTTCTAACACCATGACCAGTAGCCTTCCTAGATGTTTTTAGAAGTATCACGTATGTTGCTGGTACATCACAGTATTGTTGAGATCTGTGAAATCTTAATCTGTAAATTCACCCTAAACCCTCTATCATCCCAAATTGCTTCATTCCCTCTATGGCTAGCTGTCATAAGGAGCTACACTGACTGTTTTGTACCTGATTCTCTAGCTGATTGCATACATGTGGTTTTCAGGTTATAAAGAGCAAGGCTGCACACTAAGTGTACAGTTCTGCGAGACTGTAAGTTAGTGTTACTGAAGTTCCACCATATATCCTTGCCTCTGGGCAAGCAGTCCTTTCCTTTCTGTTGCCTGTGCATTGTATCAGATGAGAGTTAAAATTGCCGAGAAATATCCCGCCCCTGTTTAGCTTCTGAATTTCTCCACCTCATAATTCATCAATCATGATTGCTGGCATTCGGGAAGAAGCAGGAATGCACAGCCAGAGCAAGACAGAATTATGGCAGCACTGATTTAGATCAGACTTAAGTGCTGTGGAAAAACATCCTGAGGTTTCATATCAGTACTGTAGAAACACTGGTAAGTTCTGCTTTGCTCAGGAGATGATTGTCTAATCATTCTGAAGGCATGTATTACATTTAAAGCTGGGAAAAGGCAGACAATAGTCCCGTTGCAGTGTTAAAACCTGTATTTTGAATTAAGTTTCAAGTTGAAGAATTTCAGCATCTCCTTGTGGGATCAACTTTGAATATGAGTGAGACGTCTAGAAGAAAGCAGCTATCCACAAATACTTGTGTGTCCTCATCAAGATTTTGGTCAGTGAAAACAACATCCAGGCAGAAGGTCTTTTCACATAAGGTTTGTAATACAGTTCTGAGTGCTCTGTAAACATCCTGAAAATATTTTAACCAGTTGAAATTGATATCTCTTGAGATTGGAAATCCAGGTATTCCCTTCCTAGGGAGCCTGCTCCAGTAAGTGGCAGTAAGTTGAAATCTTGTAATTTTGGGTTACAACATCTGCAGAAATGTTTTGCAGCGACAGGCATTAACCAGAAGATTATCTTTGGGGGACAGGACAGCAGGGAATAATTTAATGGGTTTTCTGCATATTCATAACATAAACCATTTTCTTGTTTTTTAAAATTCCACACTATTTCTTCAGTAGTAATGTAATTAGTCTAGATTTCCTTTTCAGCGGATGCCTTAGATGTGTTCCAGTGTTTTTCCTGATAGAAGTGTAGTTGACTATTGATGAGGATTTTTGTGGCCATGGGTATGGTTCATTACTGGAGATGGGCCTTGGTTTTATAATTTGCTCGGCCTGTACAGGCAGCGAGAATAGTTGAAACTGTATCAAACTGCTTATTTACCAAAATGCCATACAAGTTCTATATGCATGTTGACCCGAATTATTACATCCATCTGCTTCTTTTATTTCATATTGGATTTAAACAGTAACATTGTTTGCTGAATGCCATTATTTCAGAAAAGCCTAAATTCCACCAGCCTACTTTTCAATGAGTCCCTCCTCCCTAGTTGGAAGCACCATCTTTCATCCAGCCTATTAAGTCAATTTTGCTTTTAAATGATGAGGTACTGAAAGGAGACTGCTGATAACGTCTTTACACATTAAAAACCTTGCTTGTTAAAGCTATGGAGGAATAATAAAGCTATAATAATTCATACATAATCTATGACATTTATATTCTTTCAGTGCATCTGAAAAAAAAAATCTTATTAATACACTCAGAGATTTCAGGGCCTAAAAATAGAATTTGTCACTGAAGCCAGAAAGAAAAAATGCTTAGAATTTTGCTGGTTTTTTTTTTAATGGCATAAAAAATGTTACGTGTTTTCTTGTAGAAAATATGAAGCTGCTGTTTCTACTGGAATAGGTTGCAGTACAGTCAGTTAACAGAGTCTTCACTTTATCATCTCAGATGAGAAAAAAAAATCATCTGAGCATTTACAGCTGTGATTTCTGATCTTTCTGGTATGTTTGAATCCTCTTAAGGTACAGTGAGACAACTCCTGTAAACTGTATTTGCACTGAAGTCAGTAGGCTAACTTGATTTATGTAAGGTGAAGATGTAGGGGAGGATGTCTTTTTTAATGTAGTTTTAAAACTATACTGGGAGAATATGTCTCCATTTGCACATTAATGTCTTCATTTTCACTTTGTGAGCAGTCCATTTAAGTTTTAGAAATGGAAAAAAATAACAGAAGAAAATTAGAAATGTCACCATTTCTGCATATATTTTATAACAGTAACCAGCTTTACTAGCTTTCAAGTCCAAATCTCTGGGCAGCTAAAAACTCTTCATGTTTTCTGTAAAGACTTGTCCAAACTTTTCTTCTAGAATCTTTTGGGAAGCACACCATTATGGTATTTTCATAATATGCAAATACTACTTGTTAACTTATTTTCCTCTTACTTTACATAAAGCCAGGAAGCTGAAGAGCATTGCTCTTTCATAGGTATGTACAAATTCTTTACGCAGATCTGCAGGGTATCCTTGACACTTGTGGAGAATAGTATGGTTCTGAAAAAAACTGGTTTGCCAATTTTAGGTCCTTTTGTCCTAGGCACACTAACATATCATCAAAGTGTTTCTAAAAGCCAACTATGATAAACAACTAGTGACTTGGACTATCTATGAACAGCCTGTCATTTTATACAGATGTATCTGTTCACATTTACTTCGCGCATACTGTGTGTCTACACCAAATATTAGCCTGCAACAAATTATGGCCATGAAATATTTTCTGCAAATGTTTCTTCAGGCATTATCATACGCTTTCTGACATGATGTTGCTGCCTGGGTTAACAGGACCATAGTGGAGGTCACGAAAAAAATATTTGCACAGGTATGTTTGGTTTCCAAGCACAAATATTTCATAATTCTGTAAATATTTCAATGGGAGGAAGGAAAAACATTCCCTTCCCTCCCCCTTTTTTTGGGGGGGGAAGTGGTGGTAATACTTGCAAGATGTGTCTAAATCAGATTTTATTTCAGAACAATAAAGTGGATTTAGAGCATTTTGAACCACATACTGGTGGAGACATGGTCCCTGAGGGCCAGACTGAGTCTTGTCTAAAATAAAACTCTCAGACCACGTGTAATGTAAAAGTTGAGGCCTCAGTACCAATCATTTTTTTCTACTGGTCTGTTACTATTGTTCCAAATTATTCATTAATGTGAATACAATCAAAATTCCTTTCAAATTACTGTTTAAGTTTACTAACTTTAGTCACCCTTTCTTAAGAAGGTTTTTTTTTTGTGTATTCCCATCTTATCTCATTGAAGAGACACAACTATATAATGAAAATGCATTTGAGATGGTTTTACCAAAATAATAGCAAAAATTACACTAAATTTGTTAAAAAATTATGTAAGACAAATGATACTGTAGAATTCATGGCCTGACAATCTAAAAAGGTTAACCTAAATTGTACAGGACCACTTTTCTCTTTTTTCTTTGTGTTCTGTTCTTTTCTCCAAGAAGAGAGAGGCTCTCCTGCCATGCCCTGTGACGTATGATTTACTACAGTCAAGTTTTTGTTGAGTTTGCTGCTGGGACAAATACTGAGAATATTGAACAGTACTAAATAATGGTGGGGTAAAGCAGAGAAGTAGGTATGTGTATAAGGACTGGAGAAGGAGTCTACATGTGTGAAATGTACAAGAAGTGGGAGTTACAGGAATTACTGAGATAAAAAGAAAGATTGTGGAGCTGCTTAAGAGGTATTGAAAAAGAAAAATAAACTTTTACTGATCTGTGAAAACAAGAAGATAGATGAAGGAAAATCCTTTATATAATGTTTCTCATAGTTTATTTGAGCCACATTTATTGTAAGGTTAGAAGACAATTATAAAAGATCTTTTTTAGTCACACACTAAAGGTAAAGGCTTGTCACCACATTCACTTACATCTCACTTCAAGCAAAATCATTTCCCAGTTCCTTTTCTTTTAACATTTAGAACCACTTGTCTATTCATGAGGATTTTGACGCCCTTTCCTAGCAAAACCTTTGTTCCACTATGTGTTTTGGCTCAATTGTTCTTTTATAGAAAGTTACAGCTTAATTTTAGAATAATGTCATTTCTAAAGCCAAGGAACAGATAGAATCACAGCTGTTGTCCATCTTTCACTTCCTGATCTTCTCTTGATTCTATTACAAAATGATATCTATAATGTAAAAAGGCCCTTTTGTGTATATGAGGGATGACTCTGCTTTCAAGTAGTGCTAAGTCATGTTCTTTAAATGGTATTAGCTTGTTAATTCCACATGTTTTCTTTGTGAGAAATTAATCTACTTCAAAGTACATTCATTCAAGAATTGTTCAAACAATAATTTATGAATGGAGCTTTTATCTTGAGGATCCAAGAAATAATACAGACACCTTCTGGCAACAGCAACTGCTTTAGTGAATAATTTCTCAGAAGGATTATTCTTGAAGTTTAAATGATAAACTTAACTTTAGACTTAGCCATGTGGCACTGAAATGTTATATCAGTATTTTTACTGGCAATTTTCTACCAAGTGATCTTCTATCTAGTTCATAATGTATCTAAGGATTGATGGGCACATTAGTTAACTTTGTTTTCCATTTAATATATTTGCCTACATTTCATCCTTTATGCTAACTCTGAACTGTCTGCATTATATTTCATACTTATGTTACTTAGTGTCCCTCACAATAATGAAGACACAGGATCTTCCAGAACAAGCACTTATGATTACTGTATTTATTACTCATATTTTAAAATGAGAAAAAGTGATAGAGCTATTGGAAATGCTTTTAGTTGGGATCCATTTCATTAAATAATGCAATGACAATAGATAAAGCAATAAACACAATTCCCAGGAATAACTGCAGTAAGTCTTCAAATAATAAAACACTTTCTTCATAGACTTCCATTGCTTTCATCCTGTATGGATAACACCCTTCCCTCTCAGAAAAAAACACGTAATCTGGTTTTGAGTTATCCAGTGCTGACTGAGAGATCATGAATTTTCATTGGCTGAGATTTGAGATTTTATTTATTTTTAACAGAAACTCACATTTCAAAGTTACTGTAAGTAACTGGTAAATTCAGGCACCAGTTAAGCTACATCTAGTAAAGGATGTAGAAAAGGAAGACAACAGTGTCCTTAAGGTATTAATATGCTCATTCCATGTGCAAGCCAGATATTCTTCCGTGTTACCTCTTCTTGCTGGATCTTCTATTTCTTTGTATTTTTAAGGTGAAACAAAGAAGAAATCTGATCAGGATTTCAACTAATACCCAAAACTAAATCCAGGATTTAGAAACAATTACAAGTAAGCCCAGTAGTAAAATTCAAGTAAATAATTGAACTCATTATATTAATGAAGTCTTAGAGAAGCATAGAGCTGGGACTTTGATTCAGAATTGTCTTTCTAAATAGTTACTTTTTGAAAAATAGATGACCAAATCCTGGGGCTCTTACTCAGCTTTGGCTTATGCCTGGATACTGAACTATAAGAAAGGAAGTACTAATGACTTCTAGTACTACAAAATACTTGACGTTTTCAAGCATATGTAACAAGGTTCTGAAGTAATTTCTCAAATATGAATTGCACAAGGAGAATGAATTATTTTTTTAGAGACTGTCATGTAGCAGTGCACATTCATAACCTTTGCAAAACCATCTTTACTGATTGCAATATCCATTGTAGAATTTCCAAATCCTCCTCTGATTTTCTGCTCTTTCTCAGAATACTAAGACTAATCTTTGACTCTGTACATAAAATTTCAAAATGCAACCTCTTTTTTTTTTTCCGTTCATGATCCTATCAATTTCCAGAGTGTGTTTCTTCACTTCCACAGTTTTTTTTTCCAGTAGATGTTTTTATTTTCTTATGTTATTTTTAGCATTTACCGTTGGATGCTAAAAAAAGAATAATTTTACTTCCACATCTGTTGAATTGTTCTTGTTTTTTCTTTCTTTTTTCCTTACTGAGTTTCATTCTTGACAAAAATTCTAAGAATAGAATTTTACAATTTTGTTGCATTAGTAGGATAACAATAGGATAGGTAATTGTGGAATTTATTTCTGCAAAAGGCAGAATTTTGAAGGAAATATATTGCTACCCAGCCTTGCTCCTCCTGCATTATCTTTCTTGAGAAAAAAAAATTCCAAAAATGTGCATTAGATTGAACAAGCGCGTATATGGCCACATCAATGCAATTTTCTTACCCGGTATTTTGCGTTACTTAATTTTCAGTACCAATATGAAAGGTTAATTGCAAATCGTTAGTATAGCTGGGAGTTGTGTGTTTCCATGTCGAGAATTCACAGGTATTAGCACATAAATTCACAGATACAGCTTTGGAAAGATTTTCTCAAATCTCTGCCTTTTCTTTGTTTCCTGATGTGCCCAATTACTACCCTCATTCTTCAGACTCTTAAAAAATCATCTTTCTATTTCTATGAGGGCAACTGTACCGAATTGATTACAACACTCCTTTCCCATTTCTTATCTTCAACTCTAAAGCACTTTGAGATTCTTTGTATGAAAGACATAAGACAAAGCTAAATTATACAAAACTGAATTCAGCTGAATTTATCTGACTAGCCTAACAACTTTTAAACCTGACAAGAGAAGTTAAGATAGCAAGTTAAAGTGATATATGAGACAGGAAGACACTGTCCCAACCACTATTTCACCTTTTGTCCAAAAGCTTCAAGGGAAAACAGATCATTGAGAAGAATTTCCTGGATTATCTTTGATTTGCTGCTGCTATTATTACTGATACTAAACCCTCAGAAAGAGATTTTGGCAGTTATCATAATGTTCACCAGGAGACTCAGGAGGATCTGCAGAGCGCTAAGATCTCACTTAAACTGACATTAAAGTTAAAAATGACTCAAGTGAACACGAAGAAGTTAGAATGTATTGTAGAGAAAAATGAGACGTTATTTAAATCTGAAGGGAAAAAATGGATTTAGAGAGAGGGAAATTGAGGCCAATTTATTTACACTGATGTATAGTTATCCTATTTATGATTGTACATTGAATTGAAAGATTAGTTTTACACTGAGCTATTTTATTACACCAATAACTTAGTATTGTTGCAAAGAAGAGCAATTATCCTGGTAGATAATTTATAAATCCTGGTAGATAATATATAAACATAATTTATTTTCTGAAATTGAGTAGCCCTGCATTTAAATACACTACAGAACTTTTCCTCTATATCCAGACTACATTAAACACAGCATGATCAAGTAAATTCAGCAATTATGAATCTTTCCTTTTAGGAGCCTGTGACTATACCTGATCAAAAAGATTCAAAACCTTTTCAAGTTAAACATAATATTTTTTTTTTTTTTTTGCTCTACAGAAAGGAAGATGATGTGAAAGGATTAAAATTGGTGAGGATACTAGTAGAGTGCATTCTCCCACACAAGGATAGTCAGGAGAACTTCTCTCAGCCCTCTGAACTCCCCACTACTCTCCTGCTCTCTCTCGTCACTGCCCGATTACCACAGAATCAAAAGTTTTACTCTCTTGAGATGCCTTATCTTTAAGAAGAGAAAACTTTGTCAGCCATGCTTGCCATAACAAAACTAGTAATTAATTGCACATGCACGTACAGAAAGGTCATTTTTCAGTGTAAAGGCTTTATCTTTGTTATTGGCTTACTCCTTTTTGCTTTCTCACAAATAGCTTTCTCTGACTTAGTTCTGGAATTCTAGTTTCTGCTAAGCAGAAAACCCAAGAGCTATGTGGTATTTATAATAAATAGGTATATCACACATTGTTCCTAAAGAAAAATAAGCAAAGGCCACATCTTCAAATGTGTGATAGTGTGATCTCACATCCTGCAGACAAATTACACAAATTTACGGCCATTGGTGTCTTATCTGCTCTTATTGTTTGTAAATTAGGCTAAACTTATTTTATAATTTGGGTTTTATTTTTTTTTAGTAAAGAATATTTTAAGGCACAGGGATTGAGTTCAAATATTAAAATAAGACTTAACTGTTTATTGACATTAAATTTATATTTGATAATAGGAATTAATACAAATTATGTTAAGACATGACAGCACATCCCTTGAAATTTATGTATGACTTGGCATGAAAGTCCATTTTTGTAGTTGCTTTTATATATTGACTTCAAAATCATGTGAAACCGTTGGCATATGCAGCTGTGCTGTTCTTTTTTTTTAAGTTTATACTTCTTAATGAGATTACTTTTAATGGTTTATGAAATGTTTTGTCATAAAGTGGTCATTTAATTCTTGTCTTTTAATTGTAACAGACCATTATTGCTGCTGATTTAAAATATATTATCCTCTTACAAGCAAATTTAATCACAGGAGCTCTATTTCCCTCTAATCTTTATTAGAATAGTGAAGGGAAAACTCTGCCATGTATATTATTTAGCAAATAACTGAGTATTTTCAGAAAAGACAACAATTCCTGAAAATTAACCAAACAAAATTAAGTTTTTCTTAAAGTGGCGAGTAACTTGCAAATATCTGAATGGCTAAAGAAAAACGTCTAGAAAGAGAATATAGCAGTATTCATATATCAACATCAGGTAATAGTTTGAAAACTTAAAGTTGTGCTTCCATTCTAAAAGAATAAATGTAGAAAGTTACCTGAATAACATTATCTCTGGTGTTATATCTAGACAATCTTACCTCACTAATATTTCAATCAGTGTAAGTGATTTTTGTAACTATTTAGAGCTTTTCATAATTTTGGTATACTTCAAAAAGAAAAAATCATAGTTGCTTTATTTTCCTCAGGAAATAGTAAACGATGATGCCAAGAAATTTCTATTTACTTTGCCAGAATTAAAGTGAGGATGTCTCCTCCTCTCCTCCCATGTGCCTCAATTTTCCATTATGCTGGATTTTCTTAAGAAAATTGTATAAATACCAGTTTTTAAAAAGCAAATTGTGTGGAATTGGGGGGGGGGGGGATTTTTAGTTACAAAAATATGTTACATCAGCTGACTTGGTTTTACTTAGGAAAGAGATTTTTAGATCTTTTCCCTAGTATTATGAGCCAATGAAGCAGACACTTGTATATTATGAGACAATTGCCACGGTACTACTGCACAGGCTCTCCCAGTTGCTCTTTGAAATGTAAGAAAATATGAAGCCAGGAAAAAAGGCTTTTTAACAGTATTAGAGGAATCTGCACTGCCATATCATTTACTCGGTAGTAGTTCAAGAAATAACTACTAAAAGCAGAGTTATCTAGCATTTAACACACAGGGAGCAAATAGTAGGTAGTCTTTGTATGCAAGCTTCTCCAAGCCTTTGCAAAACAAATGTATTTGTGTAAATACCGTCCTATGAGCAACAGGGGATCAAGGAAATAAATTTGTTTACATACCATCCTGGTTGATAAGTCTTGATTTCACTTGTCCTAGCAATGAGAGCTTATGTCCTCCGAAGGCCAGAAAATGATGACTTCTTGAGTGCTTCAAAACCTGCCACATTTCAACGGGAGAAAGAAGAAAATGTGGAGTAAAATTAAGTTCTAAGTTTAGAAGAGTTTAGAACAAGGAAAGTCAGCAGATTCAGACAACTCAAATAAAACCTTCAATTTATTCCCTAAAACTTGCTTTTCAGTGAATGACATGGAGATCCAAGCTCTAAAGTACTAAATAAAATGAAGAAAACATCAAGAAATAGCCCAGGAGAGACAATATCTGAACAAAGGGATTATGTGATTGTGTCCTCCTTACATTTCTGCAATTATTCCAATGCACAGAGCTAACCACCCTATTCAATTTTCTTCATATTCCATTACATTCTTGAGTTCTCTTATTGACGGTGATGTGTCTTGCATTTTTCTGAGTAGGGTAACCACCTGTTTTTTTGGTATCATACCACACTTCTAGAGAGCTGCAACAGTGGCTATTAGGCTTTTGTTCCCTGCTCAGAGTTTGATGTAAATACTGTTTTGTGGAATACAATACACAAGGCAGACATTGTGTATACTTTGACCTCTGCTCATAGAATAACATGAGGATTTTAAGAATTTAGCTTCTTTTCAAAGAGTCAAGTATCCATCTTTCATGACCACAGACAAATGCATAAAACAACAACAAAAAAGTTCCTATATTCTTTGTTATCCTATTATGTCAGAAGTGAGTTCTGTCTTAACAGAGTCAGTAAATTCAACAATGTTTCAACCATTTCTAGCCAAATTCTTGACCTTTAATTAAAGTTGCAGGTAAATGTGGATTTAAATTAAAAAGCTGAGCGGTGGGTACACGGTCTGTCCTTCTCACTTTGCAGGGAGAGGACATCCTCTACAGCAGAGGGATAGAGTGAATATCGCGGAGTCTGTACCACCTGAAACCATGATAGTTACTCTCATTAAAGTTCCAGTCAATGCTTTTGATGCAATTGATTCTTGCAAGTTTAGCGACTCAAGGTGTTAAGAGGTGTATATAATTGTGTTCACTTGTCCATGTTTTTACACCTGTTGCTATTCCAACTTGAGGTGGGTGGTAAGGTAAGTTGGATGTCATATCATACCTTGCCACCTGGATTGCTTGTGTTTGATCCAGAGAACTGTGAATTTTGAATTCATGGTCAGAAGGCAGCAAATATTAAAATATAGGTTACATTTGTAGAAATTTTGTTTTATGTGTATGTGAAAGAAATAGTTCAGAAACCGCTTTTTTCAGGATGAGCCTTAAAATAAACAATGTGTCAGGATAGAGCAAATTGATTCTGAATACTGAATCAGGGAAATGAACAAATGCTGAATTCTGAATTGAATTGAGAATCAATGAGTTTCATATAATAACCAAACATTTGAACTACTTATTAAAAGTTCTGTAGATATCTGTACAGTGAAAATCTTATGCCTTCAAAATAAACAGTAGAAAAAAAGTAAATGCTGTGATTTAAGCACTGTGTTTTCAAGATAACATGCAATCAGAATAATTAATAGAAATGCAAATACAATACTAGTTTATAGAAGAGCTTTATCTTGTGAAACAAATAATTTAATTATAGTGACAAAGCTTGCAACTGAAACAAAAGAATGAAGAAAGATTTTTTTTCCTAGAATTGAGTAGGAATTTTCTGATGATATATTTTTTCATTAAGAGAAGTAAGTTTATAAAAGCTGAAACTTTCTACTGGAGTACACCATAATTTTTTTTTGCAAAGTTCTCTTTTCCTGTCCTGAAGGTAATTTCTGATTAGCCAAGAGACTGATTCTGAGCAAAACAAAGGATTTCCCTACCCACAGCTATTATAGTTCCTATGAAAGAAAAAACTTTCTTCAAAGTTCCTGCTCTTACTCTAGCAGACTGAAAACTACAATGCAGGTTCCCTACAGCCTAAGTGAACATCCAAATAGTAGGTACAGATGTAGCTTTGGTCTTTTTCCCTCCTCTCCCCTCTTTCCTTGTCATGAAAAGCTCTGAGAGTACTTTAGTTTGTTGCAATATACATTGGGAATATTCTGAAATATCAAAAGTCTGTAGCAATACAATTGCTGCCCAGCTCCCTTCTGCACAGTGTAATCTTCAGCTGTTCACTTTTCACAGTTCACTCCAATCAGATTGATATTGATACTTGATAATAGTTTTGTTCCTAATGCCCTCGTCATATATGTGGTCCAGAAGACTAATACAGATTAGGATGAAACACTCTGTGATACACTTCAAATGGTTTTAAAGTTTTGAGAGATTAAACATCACTCAATAAGTGAGAAAAAGTAATGACCTGGTTTTGAAGGACTGACCGGTAGTAAGCATTTAACCTGAAGTAGATCTTATACAATTTCTGGCGTTCATATTGTTTCACAATCGCCTTGAACTTAGTTTGAGTGCAGGCTACTTACCCATTCCATTTACTCTTGTGGTATGTGATAGTGGGCTGCCTGTCAGTACGAGGGGATTGCAGTCTTGTGTCTCTGATATCAAATGTAAGATGGCATCACAAAAGCAAGTAAGAATGGCAAAGGCTGCAAGGCCAGACACAGGAAACCTGACTCTTGACTACATTCTAAAATGTAGGGTCTATCTGAGGTTACCCAGGTGTGTTCCTGAATGTGATCTGGGACGTAAGTTCCGTAGCAAAATGATTTCATCAGCTGTAGGCTTAGCATTGAGGGTCCACTGGCAGAGGGGCAATCCTATGGACAACCAGGAAATTTGTGGCAGACTGTTGTAGCTCATTTGCATGGTTATCTGCAAGATTATTGAGTTCTGTCTGTCCTGCTGTGAATGTGTCTTTTTCATTTGAGGTTTCAAATTGATGTTTCATTAAGGAATTAAATACAGTGCTTCCATATCTGCAGCTTTACGTAGGTCTTCCATTAAGTTTCAACACGGAACAGCAGGCTTTTTGGTCAATCCTATGCAACAATTCAAAAGCATGTGTTCAAGCATGTTGCCTTTCACTTTATTTCTAGTAATTTATATTGCTGAAGACAGAAAAAGACATTTACTAAAATCACATATACACTTGTACACACAGAACTTGCACTAAAACTATAAAAATCTATGAATTTTATCTTATAAGATTAGCATGTAGGGAACTCATTAAATTTACCTAATAGATGTCTGACTTATGAACTTGAGTTACTGACAGCAGTAATGGCTATAACTGGTGCTCATTAGCACTAAACTTAATGAAGGAGCAGCATGGTTAATGGTTTTTTCATATCCTAGTTGTCAGAGCCATAAGTGTCAAGAATCTTGGCTTCCCTGTGGACTCCAAAGAAGAGTTTCCTCTCACAGCCAAAGACTTTTCTGTTCGCCCTTGCCAAGCTTAATCCCTTCTTGTTTGTTTTGTCCTATTTATTCCAATGCTAGATTAATATCTTCTCTACCTCAGATTGTCTTGCTTCATTTTCTTTCCCTACCTACTTATGGGCTGTGTTTCTCAGGCTTCTTGACTCCTTTGTAGACTCATTGTTCAGGTTGTGGTCTGGTCAGCCCACCAGTTTGTCTTTCCTTCTTAGTATTTTATTATATTCTCCTTGGTGGCTTATGCACTATGTATCTTTCCTCCTTTCGTGCTGGCTTCAGGTCACAGCACTTCCCTCTCCATCTCCACATTTCACTGTTAGTTCCTTCCCTGCTTTCTCACAGCAGTAACACTGATTCCTTTGGTCCTGTCTTTGACTATTTTATATGTAGGATGCACAATGAGCAGCTGGCCTTGCTTCCTTCAGTACTTGGCTACACTGGATTTTAATTCAGACCAAAATGGAATCGAGACTCAGTGCAAACTTAGTGCAAGATGGGGCACAGGTGTTGGTTAGCACTCAGAACTCAGGGATATGGTGCCTGCTCTGGGAAGATGAATTGTTGGGATTTTAGCTGCTCTGCTGTACTTAGGAAGTTAGGGCAAGGAGAAAAATTTCTTAGCATTTGAAAATGAGAGATTAAGTAGATCTGGTTGATTTGAATTATGGTTTGAACATATTTTGCTTGCTTTCTGATTCAAATCCATAGAAAAATTCATTGTAGTGAAGATCTCTGCTAGAAAATATTAACATTACAGTGAATGAGTGGCAATATAATGCAAACCCAAGTAAATGTCAAAGTTTCATCTTGTATTGAATGATATGCATTTTTAAACTTTGAGCCTCAACAGGACTCAACTTATTTGTCGTTCCTTTTAAGTTGTGTTCTCCATTTCAAAGTCTGTGAGGTACTTAGAACAAGGTCATCAGAACTGAGGCTGAGCTTGTCAAAAAATTTTGTAAGCTTTTTTTTTTTTTTTTTTACTTTCTTCGGTGTTGAAAATATTTTGCTCTATACTTTGATAAAAGAAACATTATAGCCTAGAGTTACTTGGCTATCACTGGGGGAAACCGTGATTTCAAACTTTTTACTTATCATGGAGGAAACTTAAGTGACAGAATCATTTGTCTGCACTTTTTTAAAATCAGATTTCCATTTCTGACTGTATCCTAATTGATTTTATTGTTTGTACTTGACTGAAGTCTACGACTTTCATGGATAGCTTTTATTATTATTAAATGAAAAACTTGTCTCTCAGTTTCTTTCTTCCACTTTTCTGTAAACTACTCAGTTAACCCTGAAACAAATTGATTTCCTTGCCATAGATACACAGGGAAAAACAATCTGCACAGTTCTCCAGAGGCTGTGAAATGTTTAAAATGAGTAATTAAATAAAAAATCTTCTGAAAATGTAAATATCATCCAAGATGTGTAGGGATAGATTTTGGAATATTATGAACTGCAATAAATTATTACAGATTTTCAAGGTTCAGTGTTATTTTTTTCAGAAGCAGATGAAAATGTTTCTGATATATTCCTACTAACTGTACTATTTTCTAAGATTATTGAACCAAGTTATGTTACAAGGCTAAATGCATATCTAATTTTTTATTTCTCTAGATCTGCTCCTGAGGTATCTGACATTTACCTGTGCAGATATAATTCTACAATCTTCCCACTATTGACCATCCCTAGGGCTGCAGTTTCCTGGCTATCAGCCGTCCCTGCACATTTGTCTGTAGGTTTGGTAATTCTTTCCTTTGGGGACCTGTGACCTGTTAAGAAGGAAAGGAATCTCCTTTAAAATTCACATATTTGATTTTTAAAATTAACCTTTGGTTTGATTTCGAAATCAACTGTATGAATAGTAGAAAGAAACTTTCCTGTGTAAGGATGTCAGGAAAGTATTTTGGTAAAGCAGTTTACACGCATATTTAAGTCGCTTAAGGGATTGGCATACCCTGATGGTAACTAAGTCTGACCTAATTTCTTAGATCACTTCTGAAGCTGTCTTTGTCTCAGCCTACTCGCTGCTGTCCTGAGCATTAAACTCTTCCAAAGCAGATTTAGTGCTTTAATATTCTGCATTCTAGGATGTGGGCCTTTCTGTTTATGGAGAAGATCCAATCTTAAATGTAACTGAGGTATTTTCTTACAGCTACACCTGCGCAGAGGAAAGCAATTCTGTAAGGTGCATCCCAGTGCCTGGGGTGTACTGGCACTTTGGTTTCACCTGGAAATAAAAGGCTTTGTGTTGTCGATGAAGGGGGATCTGCCGAAGCCTGAGATATTGGGGCACTCCATAAGCGGGAGGCAGTTTATGGCGGGACGTGGCCCATGGATCAGGCCCCACGACAGGACGAAGACTTGTGCTGGCCCACAGAGGCCTGCGGGGCAGGCAGCCTTCGCCTCCTCCCGCTGCCTTGCGGGGCAGTGAGCCGCAGGAGAGGCGGTGAGGAAAGCCTTGCCGGGGAGCAGCAGCAGGAGGGGCTGCTGCCGGGCGGGTGAGCAGGGCCATTGCTCAGGCTGGGGCTGAGGGCCTGAGGTAAACATCGCTCCGTAGCCTGGGATAAAGGCACCGGGAGGCTTCCCACAGCTCGTCCCCACAGAGTCTCTCCTAGTAGCCTGGTTTTCAAGGCCTACAAGCCTAGCCTCAGCTGTAGGGTTGGGATACAGAGGTGTTCAGGGTTTCAGAGCTTCTAGGCTTGCCCTCAGGTAGTTAAATTAGGTAGGCCTCTGCTTCCTTAACCAAAATACCCTTGCTATTTTGATAGTGCTTTTAGAGTTTGTTTTTTGATGAGGGACACAACAAATGCAGTCTCTGGCACTGTTTCCTTCAAAGTACTTAACTGTTTCTAGTCCACAGTAAGCGATGCTAAACCAGGCAAACTAATGCACAAACAGGCCTTGGTTTTCTACGTCCAGTACTTCTTGTTTTAATTTCTTTTAGGCACATCTTTGTGGTTGCCTTTATGGAGACACGTATGTTAAGGCTGTGTACACTAGATTAGATTCCTAAGAGATCCTGGTCCTATCCATACTCTTGCAACTGTAAGCATGTATAATACTTACTGCAAAGACAGTCTGTGCGTGCATCATTTGATAACAGTTTAGTGTAACCAAAATTTTATTTCATTTTGCTATGAATGAAAAAATTAATTCTCAATCTACTGTTCACTTACGTGTTGAAAGAACGTATACTTACGGTATCAGTGTATGATGCTAGCTCTAGTCATATAGTTCCCATTCATCAGAGAAGTTTAGGAGCTTCTATCACTGGCAGTAGTTGATCGAATATAATATTTTATAATACTGAATCCAGTGTTGGAATAAACATCTCATTTGAAGCAGTAATACCAGACTATTATTCTCAGCAGCCTTAACCTTCCTTAGCTGTAACAAATTATTTAGAATTATTCAGGGTAAAGTATATAGGTGAGATGTTAATAGAGAACCCGTTTGCCCAAAATACTGTTTTAATCAAGAATTTGAAATGCAGACTAGAGTAGGATTTGATACTATAATAACACCTTTCATACTGAAGGCATTCTAAAGCAATTTTCAGTAATGAGCTAGATAGTGTGGGTGCTCTGACTGTGTGGGGAATACAAATACTAATAGCCACAATTTGTTCAACATAAGCTTTCTTACACAGAGATTAGAGTATGGAAATATATTTGACTGGAATGAAGAAAATTGCTTAAGAGGCTGCACACCTGCCCAAAAACCATTTAAAAAGAGTGTCAGCCCTTTCACCTCAGCACAAAGAGGAATTAAACAGCTAAGTTAAATTTTTTTTGCGTTTTCAGCAGTCATTTCCAGAGCTCCATGTCCCTTCCCCCGCAATACCTCAATCTTCAAAAATCACACACACACATACACTCTCACTGCAAACAACCTAGGAAAACAAGCAGTGGTATAGCTAGAAGCCCAACAATATCAAAACAGGGAAAACTGCAGAGAGAGAGTGCGTAAGTGAAATGTGGTGAACTTTAAAGTTCTTTGGTTTCAGTGAGTATTTTACTCCTCCACCAGCCAGCATAAAGGGCTTCCAGAGTCTCACTACCTCCAAGCTAGTGAGTGGATTGTAGCCAAAAACTCTCAGAAGGTGTGTAAAACTGCTTTTTGTTTTAAGAAAAGGAGAAAGAAAAGATTCTGTGTTCTTGTATCTGGAAATCAATAGCCATATGGAAAAGATTTACATAATGAATTGTATTAGGGAATAGGAGAGAGAAACGACAATTTTTTCCTACTTTAATACCTTGTGCATTGGAATGTTTTGTATATTAGTGGCTTGTAGCAACTCTTTGACCATGAAGACTAAACTATTGATTTATGTATTACTAGAAAACATCCTCATAGTTGAGGCAAAAGTCTGTAAAACATGGAGAACAATATCTTCATATACTGTACAAATCTGCATTAGCTTCACTAGAGAAAAAAAAAAGGAGTATCTGAAGGGAGAAGAATCTCTGTTAAATACAAAGTGGAAAGTTAAAGAACAGAAGTGATTCTACTCTGAAAATCTGAACTCAGTTTCAAAAGGCAACTTTAATAAAAGAATATTCAGAAAAGATGACATTATTTGACTAATAGAGGCACAAATATGAAAATGTTTTAAAGTTGTTACTCCTAAGGAAGTAAAAATAAAATCTTTGGCCAGCAGAGCAAAGATTTTGCTATTCCAAGGATCAAAGATTTCATTCTTACTTTCTGAGAAATGCCAGTAACTTAACTATGGATTTGAGCATACCTGTTTCTACGGATAACATAGGATAACGCAGACTGACTTCCAAATAGAAGTATGTGTAACTACAGAAGAACTACAGAAGAAGTGTAACTTCCTCTGTACAAGATGCTGGAAAACTGGTTTCTTGTTTTGACAAATACTTCTCTCATCAGCTCAAGCAAAATTCTGGAGCAATTAGTCTTTAGTGTGTTGGAACACCAGATCCATAATTTCTTTGTTTCCTCAGCTTCCATTTATAAAATGTTCATGTTCAGTCCCTTCCTGCATTTGCAGGGTTAGTGTCATGAGTTTCAGCTAACTGATGTGGATGAGATGTTCAGATGTCACTGTGAAAAGTGTAGCTGACAGACGTAGAAATTCAAATACATGTTTCTTCTGTGACATTTTTATCATGTGAGCGAAGCATCTGAGTTCTGATAGAATTTCTTGGTATGTTTAGTTTTGATGACTCTCCATCTTTGTTCATAACCTATCTGAAATGTATTTTTCTGCATTTTCTACCTTTTAAATTTTTGGTTTAAATTTAATTATTTCTGTTAGCTAGCTCACGCGAAGAAGTGACAAAATAATGTGGTACCTCAACATGTAAGTGTTCTGCAGTGACCTACCTCTCCAGATGAGCAAGGGAGAATAGATAACCTTTTAGATTTTTAAAGTTTAAAGAAAAAAGTGCCCTGTGGGAGCTATATGCTATCTGCAGATTTTTGTAACAGGCAAACCAATGGAAGCTCCAAGTCTTTTTAGAGACTATTCCTTCCTTGCATATCAAAATATTTGAGAGGACAGAGACCATCACACCACAATGAAACAGACAGCTGGAGGCAAAATGAGATCTGATCTTTGAGTAAAAAGATGAAAAATTAGTATTGAGTTCATTATACTGTGTTAATTCCTACTTGCTTAACTTCACTTTAGATGAACTAGAACCCTATTTGTCCATTAGCTACATGAACATCTAGAAAGGTCATGCTACAATCTTGAAGGATCTGAAATGCATTCAGTGGAGCATGAGGAAAGAAAAGAAGTATTCCCTAAGCAAAACCCTAAGCTATTAACCATTCATCTTTTCCCCTTTTAATTTTATAACTTCATAAAATTTATGGAGGATTTTTTGTGAAGCTACTTACCTCTACTTATAATTACCTCATAATTACCTTTCTAATGACTAGAAGAACTACTTTGTAAATATCTTGTCTCGTTTAAACTATGGTTGCAGTAATTCGTACTGAAACATACTTTGAGCTGGCTGTCTTACTCTAAAATTCATCCCATAAGTGTACACTCTTTAAAATAGATAAAATAGTTTATTTCAATTAATTCTGCTTGTTCTTATTAATAATTTTTACAAATGTGTATGTACCTATGGAGGGAGGGAGAGAGGATTGGTAAGCAGTGGTTCATCTCTAAGAATGGCATTTTGGTGTTCACAAAATATATCAAAAGCTGCCATACTAGATATGAAATAATTTCTCCAGTACTTACCTATTATGTAAGTAGTTCTTAAACATGCAGTACAATACTGCCTGCCTTATTTGCATTTGTCATGTTCCAGGGCTATTCCCTTATCAATATAATACCCTCTGTGGTTGTACTGCTTGCAATAAATTACTTCTGCTTTTTCTTTTGTTCTCAAGGTTATCCTAATCTCTCAAGAACACTTAAGGACACTAAGGCTATGAAGAAACAGAGAACGACAACTGGAAGTTCCATTACAAGCTAGTAAGTTCAACATTTTGACACTTGGTATTTACAGTGAAGAGTACAGAAAAGATATGGAGACCTTGCACTATCGTGCAACAAACCATCACTCTCATTGCAGTCTCTCGACTTGCACTGTGAATAAAACACTGCATAATGGTGACATGGAAAATTTTAATAATTTTAAGGCAATCGCATGTCTAGTTTTCAAGGATAATTCCTTTATTTGTAAAGTGTCGGGGGGGGGGGAAGATAGAGAGAGAGATGCATTTTATCTGATCTAATTATAAACATTTAAAGATGCCTGTTCTTCAATTATTAAAGGGATTGGGAGTGACTGGCTCAGACTTATGCATCTAGCATTTAGATATCTGAGTTAAGCCAGATCAGTCCCACACTGTGTGTCTAACTAAGAATTTCTGAGCGTAAAAATTAAATTCCTAGCCCAGTTAACAGAGAAATGTAGCTCAAGCAGCCTACAGAGAATTCAGCCTTTTGTCATATTCTATGCAGAGGCAATAAATTCAATACTACTTAAAAATATCTTGCTTGTATAGGTATAAATAATTTTAAAATCACAAAATATTTATAATTGGTAAAGTATGGACAGAATTAAGCTAACATGACTTTGGATATGGTGCCTACAGGACAGACTAAACATCTTTATTCTTAAAAATACAGGAAATTGCACAAGGAAGTTACTGGAAACAATAATTACGTAATCTTTTATATTATCATTGTTATTTAAATTTCTCTGAATACTTTTGACATACTCCTATATATACTGTAGTTTTCAATGTCATGGCTAAATTTCAGATCAATCATGACATCTGTGTGAGAATTTTCTGAATGTTACAGCTGTTAAAATATCATTATTTCATTATTTTTACCAAGTATATCCATCATAACTTTACTCCCATTGTTTAATTTCTTTGGCTTTCATACTTACCTACTGGGCATTAATTTCAAATAGATTAATATAATTTTTGACAACTTATGAAATTACATTACCGGCATAGCTGACATGTTTAGTCCTCCTTTTTCGTTCATCAAAACTGAGATAATATTGAGGGCCACTTTAAATGTTGTCACTGACATAACCAGTGTTTCTGAGGTATTTTTTAAACAAAAGGATGATTTTTTTTTTTAAACATGATATTACAACATAACTGTTGCTCGCTTTCCTGAGAAACACCTTCTTTCTTCTGCTTCACACTTGAATCCAGTGTTGCTTAACAATCCACATCTAGAAACCAATCTACATCTTGAAGAAAATATTATTACTTCTTCTGCTTTAAGTCCAACTAAACATTTAGACAATTTTTAATTGAGGGAAGGTCGGACAATGTAGTAGCAATTTGGAGTCTGGAGTAAAAGCAAATTAGTTGCTCTGGCGCAAGCCCTTGGCTTGTTATAGAGGAAGATGATTACTATAATTAGTGGCAGTGAAGACGTACAATTCTCTTCATGAAATGGCCATGGATGATCTCCAAAAAATTATTATGCTGGCTGTCTAGCCAGAAAAATATCAAAAGGGGACACCTGTGTTCCAGATATGAACAGCTGTAAATATGTTGTTACATAAGCAGTCACTGCACTCTCATGTACTGTACTTGTTGCTGCTGGAGAGAAAAAGAAAGATGGACAACATTTAAGCAAAGATACCTTTTCCTTCACTTTTCTTCCTTACTGTTTTATATTACAAGACCTTCAGAAAAGTAGGCAGATGAAAGCTTAGGTTTGCCATCTGCAGTGAGGTACTTGATACTTAACTTTTTCCGGACTTAATTGTTTCTCATCATTTAGAGAAACTGAGATTTTTTTTATCTGAATAACTTTTATATTGAAAGTTTATATATTTATATAACCTCTTCGGATTATATGCTACCTAGAGTCCATGTAATAAGCCAAGGGCATCGTTTCAAGGTTGTGTCTTTCAATCTGGGAGTTTAAACTCAATGTAATTTATGTATTAGGCATTTAAGTCCCTTTTTCAAGCTGTGGTATCCTATCTGTTTTGGGGTGATTATACCATTTTAAATGTCCTGTATTTATTTGCTCAAACAACAAGTCTGTGAACAGAGCTGATTTGGTATTTAAGTGCAATTTCATCCAAATTGTATGTTTTCCTGCTACTGTGACATACATTAATAGTCCTATATATCATATATCTTCCAGCTGTAACTTCCCAGCCATTACTAATTTCATATAGATTATTTTTCTCACTCTTACAGTGCTGCCACCTATGGCGTAGAAAGAATGAGGAAAAGCTTGTAACAGTAATGCTACATAAATAGTACTTTCAGACCAGGGAGAGAAATACAGTGTATCCAAATGAAGATTAAAGAGAATTTGTAGGGAAAGAACTACCTGATTTGGAATGAAGTCAGGAACCCTGTGGCTAATGAGCTCATCCTCAAAAAAAACCACAAGGCAAATTATGAACTCAGGCCCAAAAGTACAGGCCATCAAAAGTAGATCATTAATTCCACATATTCATATTCATGAAATATCAGAAAATATTATTCAACAGTATGTGAAAACATGACTTAAATGACAATTAAACATTAAAATCTAAAATAAATTTCTATGAGAAATATGCTAACTGTCTAAGACAAGGACAAAATCTGTCTCAATAGATGACAGCAGAGTCCTTTTGCTTTTTTTTTAAATCTGTTTCAAAGGCCAACAGATATTTTATAATGGTCCCTTTCTTTCCCAAAGCAGGCATCTGAGGAGGCCTTATATTTGATGCTCCATTTCCCAAACTAAAATCCCCTGCCTTGACATTGTTCAAGGTGAGCTTAAATAGAGCAAGACACATGCTGTTCTTACAGCTGTATTTGTTCAGGTGCACAGTTCCCGACTGCATGGGGCTACCCACTCCCAGTACTAAATGCCAGAAGACAGAAAAAGGGAAAATGGTTAGGGAGGAGAATTTTATTTAAAGGTTCTGCTATTGTTAGAACAGGTACAGTATCCAAAAACTTTATAATTAACAGTATCAAACATATGATTTTCTCTTCCTTGCTGTAAAAGAAAACAAATTATATCAGTGTTTCATGGTGATGATGTTCAGGTTTGGCTTTAAGAAACAGAGCAGTGCCCTCCTCTCTCTTTCCAAAGAACTGCAGGCTCTACTTTTTTTTTTTTCCTAATTTCTCATAGAGGCCTTATTAAAGAAAATAAATGTTAATGGGATGCCTCTAGCAGTATAATTAAAACTTTCTGGCTTGATTAAAGTATGCAGACTGTCAACTGCTACACTGTAAGAGATTCTGCCATTGACATTTTGGAATATGCAATGCATTCAGGGGAAAATGTCCCAAAGGGGGATTACTTTCTTCTAAGTAAGCATAATTCATGACAAAATTTAAAGAAGAAAACCATGAAGTGAACTAAAATAAACAAGACACTTGTAAGTCTGCGTGAATCTTACTAATGTTCAACCAAAAATTGATGCTGTATTCCCAAGACAAGGCATTATACATTTATATATAAATAATGAGATGTTATATAAAAATGTATGTGCTACAGACAGCATTGGTATCTGGGCATCTGCCTTGCTTACTAATGAGGCTAAGACACTGGAGTGAGTCATGTTGCCAAGGAATATGTTCTTGTGTGCATTTCTGAGAGAGAGATTTCAAGATCTGTGTGTTTCATTCAAAAGAGGGGGGTTGAGAGGAAGGGGGCAGTATGAGTAGGTGTGTGAAACATGAAGTAAGAGGTGGGGAGGCCAAAGTGATGTGCAAAATGATTGTATGTTCTAATACAAATTATCCTTTCATCAGAGAGTGAAATAAATTCCCTGGTCAGGTCAAGGAAGAGTAAAAATGGTTCATTTAAAATAACTTGCAGAGGCTGAAAATTGTTCACATGATAAGAGAATATGATTCTATCACTCAATTCTCTGTAACAGTCCCACTCTTTTATTTTTCTTTTTTTGTTTTTTGGGGGGGGGGTTTTGTTTTTTTTGTAAGTGACCCTGGAATTTGTCCAATTTTCTTTGATAAGAAAATACCCTTTGATTCACTTTATTTGTTTTCACTGTACACAGACTGAAGCTTGAAATATGCTGTGGAGGATTTCATAAGAAACAAAAAGCAACCCTATAACATTTTGCTTTTTGCTTTTTTAAATTTATTTTTTCAGCTCAGGTCTGCAGCTTGTTTAGGACTAAGATCTGCAGTGTATGAGACTGATTCTGACATAGGTGAAAGTGTGACACTGCACTAAATGAGTAAATTCAAGCATCATGCTGCATCTTTTATCTAGAACTATTCAGGTAGATCTGTCTACGCAAGTGTAACCCATCTCCAACATTTGTATATGTGTGCTTTGGAACATTCTAACTGAGACTCTTAATGAGAAGGTGAAGCGATGATCCACCAAGATATGATGGGGGTTAAGTCTTCTGAATCCCAGATGAACAATTCTCTTCCTACTGTCAACCAGTTATTTTGTTATAGCTCTGCACATACCATTCTGCTACTGGATCTTCTGAATGCTGATCCTAGCATTCTTCTGTATTAACCAACCCTTGTCTCTGTATCCCTAAGTATAGCAGGTTTTAAAGATTTGTCAGACAAATCTAAAACCAAAAAAATCGTTTGCACTAAGCCACTAAGCCAATTGCATGAAAAATCCTTCCTGCTAATAGAGCCTTAACATACAATGGATCTACCGTGACTGTGACATGTAGTGTGGATTGACTCACCTTCTTCCTCTTCTGCTTAGATAATAGCAGTACCCAGGTGCATCAAGATCAAGCCACCTTCATCAGGATGGTGGCCTAATTCATCTGGCTTTGTGCTAGGCCTCATTTGGTTTAAAAATGAGTTGTTTTCCAGCATGAATCATATCAAGCAGAAATAACCCTTTGGAATGCTTAATAGTCTTTCTCTCACTAATTTTATTTAAAGATGTCTCTGGTGATTCAAATATAACTATGGTTCAACTCTGAAACTTTTGCCATATGGGTTTCCCTGAGTTGTTACGTAATTTCTCATAGGCTGAAGAACCTCAGTTAGTAACGTTCTTTACTTGAAGCAAATTTTTTAATGAGGTGGGAAAGATAAAAAACTGAAGGAGAATGAGTGTTGTTTATTTTATATTCTTTGAGAGCCACAAGGTTATGTGCTATCTTGTAAATGGGCTGTGAGTTTATTTTCCCTCAAGAAGCAAAATGTCCCTGGAACACTACAGGGAAAATGGGTTTCAAGACTCAGTTCTAAATTTAGAACCATCATTAATTGTCAGCTTTCGTGAGGATCAGTGTTTTTTAATGATTTCTCATCATGGATTGCTTTCTAACTTATGCTTCCACTTTGAAGATGCTCTTTCGAGTTTTGGGGGACATAATGATCTTGGGAAAACTGAACTGTTTTCTTTGCCCTGTTCTAGGATGGGGATGATATTAATAACTGTTGCTAATAGCATCTGCAACTAAACAAAGCACTGTAATAAGTGAAAGAAAGAACAAGTTAGTAATTTCCAAATTTTTAACAGACATCAGAAACACGTTCAGGCTTTAACACCTTTATGTATTCTTCTGAATTTGTTATGGATGGAACTTTAAAGGTAAGCTACCCTTGTGTAGAGGAAGGATAAAAGGAAGTTGTCAGTATTTGAACTTGAAACAGTTTTGCAGCTTGTAACTGTTACAAATTTTAGGTTTATTATTTCATTCATTTCTCACAATTGCCTTTTCTGTTTTCACTATCTATGATCTTGCAAGGGAGAAAAGTAGTGGAAGTGCAAGATGTAGATCAAAAGATGCAAATATTTACCCAAAATGGTAAATTTTATAGAAAAAACCTGAAACCATTTTTTCTCTCTGTCACAGAGGTGATCAAATTAACAAAAAAAATTTCATCTCCTTTAAAGCAGCTGTGTGACTGAAAGAAATTGTATGTAAACATTTTGTGTATTCAATAAGCTGTTCAGTAGCCTATTTAATACATTTTAATTAATATAATATAATGCCTGAAGAACAACCTGTGTTGTATAGAAGGAATTGTCAGATAATAGTAAATTGGTACCGACCACTTTTTGAACAATGAAGTGAAACAAAAATTTGCTCCCTTTGGTTATGATTTTTGCAAAATTGTATGTACGAGCTCAGTCACGAAATTTTTGTTTTACCATCTTTATATCCCTCCTCGTTTGCTTTTTTCCGGCGGTGAAATGTCATGGTCTAGTTAGTCTGTTGTTTTGCAAACATTTAAAGCCAGCATTGTCCCTGAAAGGTGTAATCACAGTATCCCCCCATTCACTTAATCCCTGTTCCCATGCTGCCTTATCACTTGTTTTGGCACAAGTGCTTGTATGACCATATGGTGCATCTGATGGTGGAACTGATTCAATTTATTACTATTGTTTTTAACCAGATTTTTTTCCAACAAGAGTAGTTTCCAACTCATTTACTGTTCGGCTATATGGTTTCCTAGGGCATCTTACATAAGTATTCTATACCTCCTTGTCAGCCTGGTCTTTATTTTTTTTTTTTTTCCTATATGATTTTTTTAGTTTGGGTGACTGGAAGTTATAAACATGCCTTCTGTTTTGCGGTCAGTTCTTTTATTTATTTCTCTAATGTTCTAAACTTTTCCTTGCTGCTGAGGAAAGAGCTTATATTCCCACAGAATCCAGTTTTTATTTTTCATTAGTTGTAAGTATTTTAGAGCCCATGCCCATGTATGTATTCTTAGGGATTTTTCCCCCTCTGTGCATTAATTTGTATTTATTCAAACTGGATATCAGCCACAATTTTAATGCCAAGTCATATTTTCTTGTGAGAACTTTCTGCAGCCCTATGTAGTAAGTTTTACTTTTGCTTATTATGAAACATTTAGCACAGACGTTTTAGTATTCAACTGTATTTTCAGATCATATATGTATGTATATATATATATATATAAACAGCTGCAACACAGGTCCAGGATACCTACCTTTGAGACTTCACTGCTAAACTCCTTCTTTGTGTAACCTTATAATTAATTTCTGCCTTCACTTTCTTGTTCAACACTTTAACAAAAGGACCTTCCTTTTGCTTTGAAGACAAAACAATTTTCTTGCAAATGAAGGCAAAGTCTTTTTTGGCCTTTGGTCTGAAGTGTTTGGAAGTCCATGTATACTATATCATGAAGATTTCTCTTCAGATATTTATTGATTCCTTTAAAAAACACTAATATTGTGTGTGGACCATGACTTCCGTCTGTCAGAGCCAGTTCTTCCTGTCTTCTTTCGCAAACAATCTGAAGCATGAAAAGTACATTGATTACTGCTGTACAAAAGCATTTTCTGTAAAATTGTTTCATTTTGTTGAAATGAAAAAGCTGGCTTTTTATTTGACTGAAAACCTGGGCTGCACTGCACACTTGTGCTGAGTGGATGGAAGGGATGATTCTTTTAAGGAATATCAGTCCTTATTCTGACTTGTAGTGATATTGGGCATGCAGAGATGCACCTTTCATTATTCTAAAACATAAATCCCTCTAGTTTTTCTTTACAAAGAAATAGAGAGCAGAGATACTACTATGGGTTAGTGCAGTAAATCGAATCCCAGAATAAGGTACTATTAAGCAAGCTAGTGACTGTCATTCAGTTTCTCAAAACAAACTATAGCTTTGCGATTCAGGCAAGAAATCGGGAAATAAGGTCTAGTAGTGAAAATGTTTTGTACCATGAATTGTATATATCTGGGAAGATTGAGTCATATTGTCACCAGTGTTTAAATACTACCTCCTTATCTTCCATCTGGTATGTTGAGGAGATGGGTGGGGGTGTGCATGTGTGCATCCTTTAACATGTCCAAGTTAAGCTTGGTAGATCCAAAGGTTTCCTGTGACAAAAAGAGAAGCAAGATGTTGAGAGAAGAAAGATATGGAGGGGAGCATCCTTTCAGACAGCCAAGAAACAGAAGTAGTTTCCTTTTATGTTCTTCAGACCACACTGTAAGGATGGGATTGATTAATAGGGTAAGAGATTTCCCTGAGAGAGTGTTCCCAGTTGATTAGAATGGGATTGATTAATAGGGTAAGAGATTTCCCTGGGAGAGTGTTCCCAGCTGATTAGAATTTTCTTCCAACTTTCATTGAGTCTTAGATGATGGTAGTTTACCAGAGAGGTCGGGCTGGTTTTTAGTGGTTTAAGGAACTTTTTTTCCTTGCAAAACAAAGGAAAATTATGTGAAGGAGAGGAGAGAAAGATAGGCTGAAAGTAAAGACAGATTAATCAAGAGGAACAGAATAAGAGACAAAAAAACCTCACTGAGAGCAACAGACCTAGGTATCACATTCTGTAGGTGCTTTTGTTCAAATGCAGTCTTTTAAGGCTCAAGAGACCGTGATAAAAAAAAAAAAAAAAAACAAGTGCAGCAAGGAAACTGAGTTGAAGATACAGATTGAAAAAAGTGTACATGAAGAATGAGGATGTAACAACCACTACAATTTGGAGAATAGCAGAATTTTCTGATATCCTTTGTATGCTTAGTCCTGGAGAACTTTATTATGAAAGCCTTAAATTCTGGTTTTATTTATACTTTTTACAGTGGATTTAATGTCATTTATTTTAGTAGTGCTATGTAATATTTCTATCAGTGCAACAAAAATTAGCATTTTGCTTTGTTTATTGAAACTATAATATTAAGGTGGCGTTATTTGGGGTTAAATATTCACTGCCTGGCATGCCTTTGAGAATTTATTCTGCTACAATTGCTTCATGTGAAATCTCTTCAAAGACATTGTCCACACCTAGCTCGTTAAATGACCCCAATCAGTCTGACCAAAGAGTAAGATTCAGAATTTCGAACCCGGTCTTCTATCCATATATATGCAAGTTGTCTTAAATATGCATTTCCTGCTTTGACTATATAGCTGGAGCATCCATTTAAACCATACAAAAACATCAATATTCCATATGGAAGTGCATTTTATATACGCATTTAAGTTTCACTTAAGTACTGCACCATAAATATACTTAAGATGCATTTAATCAAATAAAAAAGAATTTACAAATACAGGGAAAAAGCCTTTCATGATTAAGCTGGACTACCTCTGTTCTTAAATTTCTTTACTTCAAAGCAAGTCCCACAGAAGAAACTTTGAAGAAATTTTCTCCCTGTAGTTTCTAAATTGGGCTTTTCTGTGATTACAGTCAAAATCCAAATAGCCCACAGTGGAAATAAACCTCCCTATTAACCTTCTTCCAATTAGGGCCAACAAGATTTCTTTTTTCTTTAATAAAAGAGGATCTAGTATCTCTTTGAGTTTGCTGAAAGCAGATAGCTGCTTTATGGGCCTTATCTTTTAATTGCTGTGATGTGTACAGGTTAGATCGAGTACCTGCAATAGAGAAAGATTATAAGATATCATGATTGCTGACACAGTCAGCAAATTCAGAATCTGTTGACCTTCAAGTGTATTGGAAAGCCCATCTGTTTGGACAGGCTTTTGCCTGATAGGGGGCTTTCTTTGTCTAATTGCAGTGTTATCCCTTTTGCCATGTTAACTAAAGTAAATTTCATATGCATGCACATAGTGCTGTTCAGAGGGTAAGACAGACTGTTTTCCTCAAGTCCTTTCCCCAAAACCTCATGCACATTTGAATGTAATTTAAGACTGTCTCTGCCACTGACTGGAGACCCATGTAGCTGAAATTGTCTTCCTAAATGCAGGCTAAGGGAGAAATTTTGACAATTCCACCGCCATTTCATTCTTTTAATAGCTTTACTATTGGCTGTCCCAGTGCATTAATTTACAAGGAAGCTAAACTGAATTAGTCATATCTATAAAAGCTCTTCAGGGTTGCACTTGTTACACTAAACTGAAGTATTTCCAGCTGGTATGGCAGCTTGTGAGGCTTTTTTTTCACAGAAATGTCATGTAATTTACCAATAGGTACAAAATAAGAGTTACTTCCAACTTGTTTTACAGGTCTTACTACATCAGTGATAAGTGCAGTTGCTCAGGGAGGTTGGGAAAGTTCATCAGATGCTGCTAATACAGTTCACACAAAAGACCACGTTCAGCACCTTGCTGTACCAATTTGACATGGCAAATGGAATGTTTCTCACACAACCTTTTATGTAATAGGGTCCAGTAACTGTTCAGGCATATTATTATTTCAACAAAGTGAAAATAAGTGACCATCATCTCTCCTTACACTCAGTCTTGACCTGTCTTGAAAGCCAGAAAATTCAGTCATTGAGGCTGTATTTTCCTGTTTTGACTATTGACTATTAGCATGTATTTTCCCCTTCTTATCTTTATTGATTACGAGGATATTAAGAGCATACTTGTACATGAAGAGCTTCTCTTGTGAATCAGTTACAATGGTGTTTAGAGTTAATTTTTTCTAGGTTCTTAACAAATTGTGGCTTTGCTTTCAAAGTATTCTGTTTCAGGTGCTTAGACCATAACTTTAAAGGTAAAAGCAGGGGATTTTTGTTAACTGAGCTAAGCTAATGTCTATTTAGGGGAAGGTAAAACTGTTGTTGGGGGTAAAGGGTACTTGAAGTGTGAAAAATCAGGTTAGTGAGAGCAGCTATTTCAAGCAGTGTGTTTTTACTTCTCACAAGGTTACATATTAGTACTCCTGATTCCCATCAGACCTACCAAAATCAGCATTTGATAGTTCTTCCAGGTATTAACCTCTGTGAAAGTGGATGCTACAGTTTGAACTAAGGATTAGAATTAAAATTACTCTTACTTAAATACCACATTTTGTATCATGTTTACCAAAATGTCTCTTAGAAATTATTATTGGCTTGCGTATCCCAATATCAAAGACAACATTTGGGTTTACATTCACCACTTGATAAGGCATTTCTTCATATCACCATCCATCCATTTTTGCTCTTATTCTACTATGATTTTACCTTCTGTTAATTCATCCACTGGCTTCAGAATTATTAACAATGATATGTTATTTTTGATGTCCAATGTTGTCCTAATTCTAAAGTGTAAATTTAATGAGTCTTCAGCAACTAATGAGCTGTCATTAGCCACAACAATAGAGTCTGAAATTTTTGTTCTGAAACAAAAAGTCTGCATTCTTTTCTGAGCTATGTTAACATGAGTTTGTTTAGGGTTTTTTTTTCATACATTTTGGTAAACAATTAAACATACTTAGGCCCTAGTGATGTGAGTGATTTCTTACAGATGAGCTTTTCTATCCTTAAAGCTGCATATAGAAATCAGTGAATCCAGGCATCCATGTCTATAACCTCAGATGCTGAACGGGAGCTACTGGTTTGAACCATCACCCTTTAAACTGAGATGTATAAACTGAGAGTCTTTTGATTCAGCAGGGTCAATGAATAAAGTCTGCATTGGTCAACACTGTAAAGAGTGATCTTGGGAGCTGTATGTTCTCAGGCCAGGCTTTATTTTTTTTGATGAAAGTCCTTGAATTCATTTTGTTAAAGTATATTTATTTGCACAATGTTGGGCTAAGGATATTAGAAGTCACAAGCTTTGATAAAGAACAGAGCCTTGCACAGTCTCAAACAGACTAGAAGGTTTACATTCCTTAAATTTTCATGAAGAGGGATATTTAAAAGTCAGTAATTATTTTCCTCAACAAAATTTTTCACTGAATCAAAATTGGATAAAATAAGTTTTTCCCTTCAAAAAATTTTTAAGTCAACTAAAAAATAGCAAAAATACCTATTTTAAAAGAAAAAAATTTCTACTTTAAAATTTGCTTCAAAAAATTAAAAGTAAATCTACTGTAAGTGAACTACATTCTACTAAAAAGCTGAATTAACTATCTTCATTTAGGAAAAAAAAAAAAAAAATACCTGGAGGCAATGGAGCACTAGGGCCTATGTTATGATGCAACCTAATGGGAAACACAATAAAAAATTGTGTTTAAGTGCAAATTTGCTCTAGAGATCCAGTGAACCATATTCGCTACAGAAGTACAATCTTTTTCCCTTAGGATTCTTAAGCAAGAGGTGTTCCCCCCACCTCTTTCCTTTATGTGTGGTAAAACCTTAGTTATTATACTGACTGGATTATATATTTTAATAGTGTGCCGTTATCAAATACGATTTGAATTATATCAAAAGTATGTATTCTTTTATAGTCTAATAAAAAGTCCTTAAGTATCTGTATAGAAATCTGGATTTTCCTGGCTTTCCAGGTACTTAAATCATAATTCCTAATTTGTTATAAATATTTAATTCATCATATATTATTTAATTTATCATCTTTGATTATTGCAGTAGGCGAACCCACAGATTGTAAATTTGTTCAGTTCTTGGCATTGGCTTTGTTTTTACTAAGAAATGTTGGCATTGTTCAGGGTTCTTGATCAAAACCCTCCCCTTTTCTAATTTCCAGAGTCCTTCACTTTTCATGTTAATAGTGTGGCTTTTAAAAAGCACAGCTGCTGTGATAAGCACTACAGTATAAAGATGAAGGAGCCAACGCAGAGTGTAGAAAAATACTGTAGTGAAAGTCAAAGATTACTGCCTTTTCTTACAAAGAAAGTGAACAGTGAGACTCTGCAGAAATTGTTATTTCTGTTTGAGATATATCCTTCCAAATAATAAATGACAAAATATGTCTGTCCAACTGAATCTTAATCCAGTTGAGCACAGATCTCTCTAATGAAATCTGAAATTAAAGAATACAGTGTCCTGATAAGTTGGAAGTGACAGAATGCAGGTCCTACTGTTGTTGCTGCCAATTACTCAGGGTTAGTGATGACTACATTACACCCCCATATGACTTTCTCAAAAATAGATCAAAATAGTGAAAGGAATAATTTAATTCCTTGACTTGATTCTGAAGACTTTTCTCCTCCCTCAACCCCAGGGTATGCTTGTGTGCAGTTTAATCCTAGCAACTCAGGTGTACTTCAGTATGCTAGTAGCTGAAATGCTGGCATCTGAAAACAATATCCAAGTCTGTGTGTTTGGATTTTTTTACACTGTTATCCTCTCAATTTATGTGCATATGTCAAGTCACAACTCGGTCCTGAGGCTAAATGTATTATTGCTCACAAAGCCATGCGTTATATCCTAATTTCTTAGAGATCTCCGGTATCGAGAAGATTGTACTGTTGGTGCTTATGGCATTTTACAAATTAGGAAATGTATGGCATAAGAAAAAGCTCATTGTAAGACATTTCCATTGACTTAGACTCTTTTCAAGCACTTGAGGATGAAAAGAAGCTGCCATCACCAATCACTTTCCTTGTTGGATGGAATGATTTATACCTTATCAGTGCTTTCATTGTTTCCGGGTAGTTTCTCTAAAGCAGATGAACATGGTGAGCTATAATAAAGGCTTTGAGAGGTATATGTATGAAAGTGAAAAGGTATCTTTACTTCCAGCTAAATGACAACCATTACACGCAGCTTAGGTTGTTTCAGTGAACGTGTCAAAAGAAAGTATCCACTTTGGCAAAGGGAATATTTCTGTAGTTGTAAAATAGTTTGATCCTTTTTTATGCAGAAGTCTGTTGTTGGGTCTAGTGAAAATACTGAACATGATACTGAACAAAAAGTGAGGTTATTAACCTTTTTCATCCTCCTTAATGGTTTGAAAATATTTCAAATATTTCAAACATTCAGTGAAAGATAAGAACACGTGGTGCTACATGCATTTCTGGCTAATGTGAAATGAAAATTTTCCACTTGAAGTGTAGCTAACTCATAAGCGAGAACTGCTAGGATTTTCCCTATTCTTCCTTAGTATCTGACAAAATTGCCTATTTGATGTCAGCCTCTCCTACTCCTTTTTTTACTGCATCATCAATATTCTCCAAAAATTCACAGGCTTTGTATTATAACCACAGGATCTTCAGCATGCTGATTTAGTTCACATGCAGTGGTAGTCAAGATACCCTTATAACTGTCGCTAACTCAAAGCAATTGTAATATTTGAATCTTTGTCTGTGTCCATCTTTGAGAACAAATAATAGGTATATAAAAAGATAAGGGCCTTTTTAAATCATGCGCCATGTTAGTCATCAGGAATGATTTTGTAGTTAAGACATTGCACAGGGATTCATCAGGCCCAAGTTCATTTCTTGGCTCTTCCAGATGCTTGCTGTGCTTTATTCAATTTTTTGTATTGGCATTTTAAAGACAGCTAATGATGGTTCACGTTGCCTAAATCATGTTGACATTTACTACTTCAATCTATACTACTTGTCTTTCCAGTTGTCCTTATCAGCACATTTTATGGCAAGAGGCAAAATTACTAAGGTAATGATTTATCATTGTAATAGAGAAGTAGTCCAGATGTAAACTATGTTCTCAAAAGGTTATTGATTAAAAATGTGTTTAGCAAATACATAATCTGAATTTATACACTTAACTTCTCTAACTTACTTGGTAAACCTTGGCAATTATGGCTGTGTAAAATACGGAACAGCAATGTTTATTGTCTCATTGACACATTCAATCAAACGATAGTGGAAGAATTTAAAGAGGCAAATCTCAGATTTTATTGTTATTACAGACATTATGTAAGAAAAAATACCTAGATTTGCTGTTTCTTAAGTATTCTATACATGCTTAAAACTATAATCACAAGTATATATTCTGAAACATCATTTATTAAAATAGTTCACATCAAAATCAAATCATAGCCCAGAAAAAGGTTTTATATGCAAAATGAAAGGCACATTTCTTGTATTTACCTGGGATCCCCTCCATGAAGAGAAAGTACAAGAACCTCTGAAACTAGTGTTAATTTTCAGAAATAGACATCTGTGACCACTAATGCAAGAGCTGGACCCTAGAATTCTTGGACCATGTGCTTTGTTTTACCTTCATTTTTACAGATGTGTGGATAATAACACCACTGATATTTGTTCAAATATTAGAAAGTCACCAAGAAGAAAGTCAGCACTTAAAAAACATTTTACAATAGTATTTAGATTGATGTCCACTAATATATATTTCAGAATTTTCAGAATTATTTTTCTGAACTTACTTCAAGGTTCAGTCTTCCAGTGTTAGACTGACTTACGTTATCTTTTCCTGCACTCTGTCTTCACTGTTGTCTCTTTTATTTCCATACGTTTTATTATCTTGCTATATATCGTTAAATCTAAGTAGGAATGTTAAGTCCAAAACTTTTCCTATCAGTAAATGTTTTCTTTCCTATAAGATGGATTCATAGCCTAAATTTAACATAGCTACATCTTTTCAAGGTATTGAGGAGGCTTTTGTGTACATATAACAGATCCAGCATTCCATCATGCCTAAATATTTTAAATACTTTTTAATAGGTTGATCTTGCAAATGTAAGGACAGAGATGAAATCCTGGCCTCATTAAATTCCGTGGAAGCAGGATTTCATTCTGCTGTTTTAACCCTATGGAATTCCTTTTCTTTCCCATTCGTATGTATTAATCAAGTTACTGTCATGAAATCAGACCTACATAAAGAAAGCACATTATGACCAGCCAATATTATAATTTATGTATACAATATTGAATTCTTGCTCTTTAGTTTGGCCACAAGCTCATTTTCTACCAGATGATCTGAAGTCAAAATGGGTCAGTTGGCATAATAAAGATATAATAAGGCACAGTTAAAAATACCTGAAAATTTCAGTGCTGAACAGAGCTGTAGGCTTCTTTCTTCCACTTTCACAACATAAATCATTTATGTTATCCAGGTGTGATGAATATTAAATGATCTATGGAGGAAATCATATTAACAGACTTCTTTTATTATTAGAATGACTGCAGGGAATTATGGTCAGTGACTTGAGTGAAAGATGTGTAAGGCAAAATAATAAAATATGGAGATTGAATAATAAATCATTTCAATCAGGTTTGAAAGTAATAAACATACAGAAGCTAAAAAGCTAGCACTTTGACTAATGGAGCCATGAATTCCCTACTCCTTGAGGGCTTAATTCTTCCTTCTGCTGGACACGTACAATTGCAAACATCATGTTGTTCTATGAAAATATATCTACACATTGAGAAATACTTCTACTTTATTTTTTACCTTTGGCATTCACCTTGTATTGCAACAGGATGTCAAATTAGGGTGTTCTCAGATTCTTGTGACAAAAATCTTATCCTGTCCAGTTATTTCCTTAAAGAAATAACTCAGTCAATGTTGTTTTGACTTGATGGCTACTGAGCAGATTTACTTTCCAAGGAAAGATAGTACCTCTGTCTGATCTCTGCTACATAAAAGCTAACATTCTGGTTTTTCTCCTCATTGTGATAAATTCCTAGATCAGGATGAGAAACTATTTTCAGAAGATGCTTAATCCTCTGACCCTATTCTTTTGATGTGCCTTATATAAATACTGTATAATACATAATTGAAATGATATGGTTATTTGGCACAGTAGGGGCAAACTTTAAAATCATTGGCATGTCATCTACTCTGATCCTTGTCTCTGAAAGTGCTGGGCATTTCCTGTATGACAGTATTTTAACTATACAAGTGGTTAAAAACAACTTTAGCCTGCTTTGTAACTGCTTTAAAATCTATGACACAAAAAGTTTACTAGGTTTAATTACTGTTATTAAATACTAAATGTACCTAAACTACCATTAATTTCCTATTTTTGCTTGGTTTGTGGGTTGCGATCTCTGCCTTGTGCCGTTTTATTTAACAGTTTCTCTATCTTCCTTCTACTGAAATGATTTTATTTTCTTTTTTAATTTGTTTTTTCCACAGCCTGAAGAAAACTCAAAATAAAATGGGAAAATATTTTTAGAATTGTCACTTTGAATCAAAGTTTCCATTCCCCAAAAGCATTTTTAAGGTGAGCTTAATTTTTGTTTTTCTTACTGAGCTCAGTTAGTCCAGATAACACAGGAAAAGGGGTTGTTGGCTGCTTTTTCAGTTCAGAATAATAATGGATTAAAAGAAGCCCAAAGCTAAGTACCAAACTATTGTATACAAACTTGACCTATACTGATGGCAGGTCAAGAATGGCAAATCCCACCACATCAGTGACCTTGAACAATTAAGTTTTACCCAACTTACTGGAAAGTCCTTAAGGATGTCATATGTTAGAACAAGATGCTTATTGCCTGGTAATCATCAATGGGCTGAAACTGCTTGTAAGCCTTAATTTTTTTTTTTTTTTTTGAGGGAACAACAGTGCTAAAAGCACTAAAGTACTAAAAGCATGTTCTTAATGTGTTTTCTTAAAAGGATTGACTTGTCCTCTGTCCAGTCAGGAGGCCTAATCCAATGAGCTAAGCATACGTCTTGGAACTGAAGGGGGTGTATTTTACTACTCTTACTCTGACTTGCATTACAGTTCTAGAAAGAATTTCTTTAAGTCTCATTTTTTTCCTGTTTGAGAGACTATTATCTTGCAGGCTGTTTAATGTTTTGTCTGATGTTAGCAAACAAGTTTTCTCAGTGGCGTAAGTATACGAAATACAAGACATTATATACTTACCCGTTTTCTGTCCTAGCCCTTTATAGATTGGACCTGAGATGGCCCATTTTGTTTCCTCTGCCTTTCCTATGCCTTTATTTCTACACCTATGCCTTTATTTCCTACTACCTTATATTAAGGCAGCAGTTGGGTTTATAAATGGAAATAAAGTATCCTTGTTGAATGAAAAAGCTATAAAATGTCTGGGAGAGAAAGCCTACGACAATGTATGAGCCTATTCTGAGGATACACATCAATGCCCTCATATTACTGAAGGCCTCTAACAGTTGCATCTTTGGCATGAAAATAGAGTCTATCCTTCCTGAATAATTATGATGGGAATATCATCATGTATAAGGCAATTTCTTTCAATTCACTTGCTCTTGTAGAAAGATTTTTGAGATCTCCAGTCATTCATAGTTCTACTTCCTTCATAATTTTTCTTACCTTTACATTTTTATTTACAGCACAAAATGATTGTGATTTTTTCAGACAACTGCCTGTGGCTCTTTCGCAAGTAAGTGACCTGTAATGTGTTATTACTATTTAGTCAATTTATTGTATAACAGCCAAGTATAATTTGTGTTTACATCTCAAGAAAATACAAAACTTGTTACCCCAGAAGAACTAAGAGACCAAAAATAGACGAGTGTCTTTGTGTTTCACTAATGGAAGACAGTAAGAATATGATTTTTAAATAGTTGTTTCATATGCTTTTTGATTCTTCATTAGTCATTACCTTTGTGTGCTTTGTACTAACCACTACAAGAAGTACATAACTTATGCACAGAAACTGTTGCCTTTTACTAGATAGAATATTTGAGACATCACATCTAATAATGTTCCCATCAGCTAAGGTGTAAATTACCATTTCCTGCATCTTGGAGGCAGAATTCAACAGGTGGTCAAGTAAAAGCCACCTAGAAATTCCTGACCAATACTGAAAACATTAACTGATACCTAAAAGAGAAGAAGTAGCTCTTCTAGAAAGTGTCAGAAGGAGGGAAGTGCAGAAGTGCCATTTGATGGAGAGAAAGAAGGGGTAGATAGACAGACATAATAGCAGAACTGAAATATGGGTCATATTTGGTATTTTATCATATTTATGGTCATTTCTTTTAGAAAAGAATTCCTGTGATATAGTAAAGTAAATGACTCTCTGAAAGCTGGTGCAAACCAATTGCAGCTAAAGGTGTCTGGGGTGAGCAGTCACCCTCATATAATTCCATAGCAAGCAGCCTCAAGGTGCATGTTCTGAAAAGGACATGCCTCTTAGAAAAGTCTAAATCAGTTAAACTCTATTTAACAAGTCTTTCTTGGACAACAAAACATAATGTGGGATGTTGTATGCTCTGGTACTCTTGCTGAAGAAGAGAGATGACTTTAGAGCTGGAAGAGTAGCTGGTGGGCAATATACACTGGAAGGTCAACTGCAGCTTGGTTGAGGCCTTACTACAAAACAGGATAAAACTTCAGACTTTACAAGCTTAACGTGTTACCATAGCAAGAGGAGAGAACTCCAGTGTCACTATTTTTGCACTTTGGGAAAGAGGAAGCTGGTTATTGACTGTTATCCTCTTTTTCTTTCCTTGGGCATTTTCTTCTTTTCTTTAAGTAGTGTTTTGTTAAGCCATTTTAGACTACAACAGTATAGCTCACTGAGCCATGAGACAGTTCAGTTTAATTTTGGGTAAGTTTTTCAATTGGACATTCATTTTTGATCCTCAGAATTGAACTTTGCCTTTTCTGCTTCCAGTTACGAGTTGGAAGAAGGGTGTGCTGAAAAGAAGTCTAAATCTTCTCATTGTTTGTGTTCTCTTGCCTTCAGACATGCACCAGTAAAAAGTTTGGGATTTATAGCCTTAATTATAAAGGGTTATACTTTGTTTTCTTTTCTCCAGTGAGTTTTTCTATCTACTATTAAGAAATACTTGTTATTTCTCCTTGTTTGTTAACAGGTCTATACTAGCACTAGCAGCTAACATCCCTGACTTACCTTCAGTGTTAAGTTCGTACAATAATTTCCCACCAGGGAGCAAAGGAGAAGTCATATAACCAAATCGTAGTCTTGTAAGGTTGTGCCACATGAGTCAGAACTAATTGCGGCTGATGACTACTTTAAAGGAAACTGTGTGAAATGTAAATGCACTGTGAACTGAATGAAACAGAGAACAGCAACAAAACAGCTTCAGGTGGGGCTGGAAGTCTGCTGAGGGAGTTTTGTTTGAGTCATCCCAGCTCCATACATGGTTAATATCTTTTGTGATCTTGTCTCAGTTCACCTTTTGCAAACAAATAATTTTCTCAGGTATCTGTTAAACTGTTCTTGTTTCTGTTTCCTTTTTCAAACCTGTTCAGAAGTTATTTTTCTTTTTTACTACTTCTTCGTTTTCCTCCCTCAAAACAGTGTTCGGTTCCAGGAGCTGTTCACAATTTTTGTCTTTTGCTTTGCTCTTCTTCAGTCTTTTCTTGTGCATTTGATTTGTAGTTTTCACTTTTCCTGTCAAATCACAGTTCTCTGTTGCAGCACTCACCACTGCAGATACTGGACACAAGTCCCCCTCTGTAAGAAAGGAAGTAATATAAACATTTTCATAACTATCCAAGTCATGTGATGAGGGCCTGGAAATGAAGTTACACTCTTTATAACACTCCTGTATATGACACATTCACTACTTTTATAATACCTTCTTTTCCCTTTGCCAAAGAAGTAGTTTTCAGAACTTGAGAAATCACTGGTACTGAGGCATCTAACTATTGCATTTGTAGCATTCCATAGCAGTCAGAAACATACACTGCTCTCCTCTGGTTAAGGGCATCCATTTAAAATGCCATCACTATGCCAATATTCTATTTCCCTGTAGTCTCCTTCATCAATAATAATCTATTTCCTTGTAATTTGTAACAACAGAGTAACTGTTGATCCAACTTCTTGGTGAGACAAACTTAGCTCTTCTGGCACTTGATTCTCCCCCTCTGGTGACAGCAAGATTCAGTAACTTACAAGATCAAACCTTTACTGAGGGAGTCTAGGCATTTCTTGTCTAGTGAGCTGAGTATGTAAAACTAACATTTGCTTTCACATACTTCATGTTTGCAGGACATGTTCAAATGCTAGGAAGATTAATTTTCTCAAAAGAAATTGATCTTAAGTTAATCTCTTTAGCTCAAATATATGTATAAAACACATATATATGTTTAAGCAAATATAATTTTTATATATGTATATACTCTAACATATATACATACATATATATACACACTCTAACAAATGCCCCATAGCCTTGTCTTACAGGAATATAAATGAAAAACAGCAACCTGTAAAGGGTTGTTTCATAGGACAGAAATAAAATGTGTAGTTCATGAATACATCATTAATATACTGTTGCAAAATTTCTCTTGAAAAACTGAAGTTAATCAGATATTTGACTATTTATTTTTCAATGTAAGGAAAAAGTGTGGGGGTTTTTAAGTGCCATCTGGGGGTCTCTTTATGTTCTCTAGCTATATCATAATACTGAATCTATAGAAAAAGGTGGTAATTTCATCAATGTACAAAGGGTCTTGGAGGACATCACACAGGAAAAAGGCAATAAAAAAGATAAAGAAATAGAAAACCACATAAACATAGATAGCTATTTAGTCACTTCAGTCCAGCTTGGCTATTCTGTTAATATTTACCCATTCACAATAAATACCAACGAAACTTTTTCTGTATTTTGCTTTCTGGCTATAAATTTATGTGATCTTTTCATTTGTTATGAATGTTTCCTTTTTAGAACTACTAGGTGGAGACTCCAAAGCTCTGGAGTCACAATGGAAAACTTGTGAAGCTGCTGCCCCATATTTCTGAGTGGAATGACACCTACACACACACTGGCATCATCTTCTACTGTCAGAACATACTATAACAGTGTCATTTCTAGTGTTATTTTTGCTTCACTTAATACCAAGAACTGTCCTTTTGTTCATTAGTTTTACTTTGAAAACCCAAACAGGCTAGTTGGGTGTCATGATTTCATAGTCTGTCTGGGTCATCTCTTTCAGTGCTTTGCAATCCCAGCTGTCTTCCCTGTCCAACTAGACACCTTTTTTTTTTTTATTTTATCCTGTGTTGATAGGAGAAACAGTTTATTTTCTTCTTCTTTACAGGTATTTGCTGTGTATATGAAGTTTTATACTGCACCTTTTCTCCCTAGGTTAAACAAATATAGTTCCTTCAAACCATTCATATATTTTATGTTTGCAGGTTACTTATTATTCTTATTCCATTCCTTGGATTTTCTCCAGTCGGTCCACCTATTGCTTAAGTTGGACACAGTCTGCAGCTGAGAGCTTACAAGTGCCAAATACAGTGAATTGATTACTTTCCTTTTCCTATATCCCACAATGTTTGCCTTTCTGTCAGAAGTGCAATATTCTTGACTTTTCTTAGTTGTGATCAAATACCTGTTTTGAAGAGATTGCCTATTGAAAAAGAGAACTTGCCTTTAACCATACCAGATTGCTTCCAATAATCCCATAATAATTTATTCTAATTGTGTCTTCTGATATGTTTTTCAGCCTTCAAAGAATGGTATTGTCTAGGAACTTAATAAATATATGCATTCATCATTCAAGCTGACATCATCTCTTAAGATAAGCTGAGGAAAACAGCTCTGGCTCAAAGTCACCCCATCTTTGCAAGTAAATAGTCCAATTTTGCAAATGCCTAAGTGCAACAGTAATTAAAATCATTAATGGAATTTAATAACAATCCCCAGGTGATTAGATATTTGTAGGATACAGTTCATAAGGACTGATGATAGAATGACAATAATAGGTTTTTTTATTAAGATACATTCTTTTACATATTTGATAAGTTTACCACTAACACATTTCTAAGAGTCATATTAAACAGACCCAAATAAAGAGTACATTAATAGTAGTCCAGCAAAAACAAGATTGGCTTAAAAGATTTGTGCATCATCACATAGGCAATATTCAGATTCTGTTCACAGTGGAAGAAAAGGCAGTACTACAGTAGGTCATTCAGCTGCCTGATCTATCTATAACAATGTTATACTTAAGAACAAAGTATCAAAGGTCTCTTAAAACTGTGTCTCCTTAATTCATAAACATTTGGAAGTATACCCAGTAAAATCTGTTCTACTAAACTAAGCAGTTTGCAAAGCTGTTTTAAAATCATTCACTAGATGCTCATAATAATAGTCATACATGATCAGTCATTGTGTGTATTGCATTGCCATCTGTTATGGTTTTTCTTATTCACCTGCAGTTATTCGGTAAATTCTTTGGATTAGATTCACCTGCAGCACCAACTGCAGTGGGATTCTGCTCCTTCTTGGGTATCTAGTTGACAATAAATAAACCAGCAAACAATTATATGATTGAGTAGTTATTCAAAGTCACGGGGAGAAGAAAGAACAAAAAAGTGCAACGGTGCTAGAAAGAAGTATGTCAAACATAGGTTTGAGAGGACTTCTTAGCAGCCTGCAGTAAATGATAGACTTGAAATTTGTTGTGGTCATGGACTATGATGTCTAGCATCTACAGGGCTGAACGTGTTAATGAGACAGAATTTATTGAGACCTTTAAATCTGACTTCCTGAAACTTATCTATTTGGCTTATAAAATATCATAAGATAAAAGAAGCTTCTGTTGAATTGTACAGATCAATAGACAGTTGGCTGTTATAAAAAAATGAAAGAATAATTCAGTATTATATTTCAAAAATTCTGTTCAATGAAATTAGAACATAATTAACCTGAAAGTGTGTTTAACTGAGTCATGGTAGCTCAAATAAATTATTTTGTTACATGATGCTTCTGTGGCATAATATGTGTTAAGCAAATACCCATCGGTTAACAAATACAGCAGATTTTCAGGTAAGATATTAGATGATGAGATGCTATAAAGTATTTCAGACAGTATGGTCCCATTCCTTGTGTGGAGGCTCATTTTGTTTGTTTTTTAAAAAGGTCGGCTTCATTACTTTTATAATACCTTAATTCTGAGAAGCAATTCTGGATTTAAAAAAATCATCTTAATAGGGGATATTAGGTTAACCCAGCACTGATCCCAGATTGTGGGGGTTTTGGGGGTGGGGAGGTGGACAGGGGCTGAGTGGTCATTTAAGTCTATTTTAATGTACATGCATACTCCTTACCACCCTCATGGAAATTTCTCAGTGTCATCTATGTGCTGCACAAATACAGTAAAAATTGTCTTCTGCATCAGACCAGTCTTTTATTTGGCTGCCATTCTCTTGTTGACTGGCATTCTCCTTCTAGCAGTTCCAAATCCAGCTTCTTCAGAGAAAGACTTAAAATCTCAGTACTGAATAAATACACAGTACCAGCCACCTTTTGGTTTGATTCCAAAATCTGTTGAAGTCATCTGGCAATCAGGACTGTTTATGCATAGTTGCTTTGTGTTCAACACAGTGTTGCTGCTGTTATAGACCCTCTATTGTCCAAGCTTGGCTGCCTTATTATCACCAACCTAAACCTATATCAAAATCAACCTATGGCAAGAATCAACCCATTTATTTGTACTTCAGACAGAAGCAATGACCATACCATCCTAGGTGTTAGGTGAGCCTCAACCATAATCTGAAATTATTTTTCTATAGTGATTTATTTTTTCATTTTTTTAACTGCTGAGACCACAAATAAAGGTATCAATTAAAGCCACGAGGTAGAGGTAGCTGGACATTTTATAGACAGCTGAAATTACAAAACCAAACTCACTTCATGTTGACCTGTCATTTACAGGTAACAAATTAATTACAACCAAAGGTAAACAATTAAGCTGCATTTGAATCTACAGTGGACAAATAAAAAACTTTTTGCCACTTTCAGTGGTTAAATATTACCTACCTATGCATAAGCATATAGAATTTATCTACTCATATATGAACTTGTTGAAGAACAGCATTTTGAACTGATTAAAAAAAGTAACTATCCTAATTTTATGCTACTATAGGCACAGTCAATTTGTTCAGCCATGTTCCTCTTCACCTCTTTAATCTTTAAAATGTTTGAATTTTATTAAATGCTGAGAACTCTTTCTCTTATCCCACAAGTTGAAATTAGGATCACCCATATTAAAATCTGTCCAAACTTCTCTTAGTGGATTATGAATATCTGAAACCGCATCCTGTGAATAAAAGTGTGATGGGAAAAAAAAGGACAGTTGAAAATTGGTCAAAGTACTTATCTGAAGGTAACAAATTTCTGAACAATTTATTCAGACACATTTAGATACATTTTTTCCCCTTCTGAAAATCTCAGGTATAGAGGTAGATAGAGATTTAGCTTTAAACGTGAGCATAGAGATAGGGATGTCCATTGGATTTTGAACTGTTAGCAAAGAAATTACGATTTTTCTAAGTCTCATCTGGAAAACTTCCTTGTCAACAGAGAAAAGCTTACTGAATATTTACCAGGGCTGATGATTTCACTGTCCCAGCCTTGATTCACATGAAACCATCGCATAGCAGAAATGCCTTTATCTGCGAAAGCATTCTAAGGATCATGTCTTGTATTTCACAAGAATTTGCTAGGCTCCCAGTCACATAGCAATTATAAAATCTTATGCAATAAACTAGGTCTATATCAGCTTCAGAAATGCCTGACAAATGCAGTGAATTACCGGTAATGGCTTCATGGAACATAAATTGAATAGCCACATACTTTCAGTTACTTAAGTGTAATGCTGTATTCTGTAGTCAGTTGTCCATTTATTGTATCTTAACTCATTTATGGTTATTTAGTAATATAGAGATAAACACAAGACAGTTAGTAAGCTACCATTTCAGTAAAACTTTTAATATTCTTGTAAATGGATAGAAGGGAACAAACCCAGGCAGAGTGCCAATTTTCCTGCTACATATTAATTAAATTTACCTTAGCTCTTTCATCAGTGAACTATAATATCAGTATGTTAGTCCATTACTTTCATGGAATCTGCTTTTCTGTTTGTGTAATGGCTAGGAACAAAATTCAACCCTTTGGAAACCACCAGGGATGAACTTGGACCTGCTGACAATTCTCTTAGTCCTAAAGTATAAGCAGTTTCAGCATAAATTAAGCAGGGTTTTCATTTATACAATCAGGAAAACAATAAATGTATTGTGCTAAATCTGTATTTTCTAAGAGCTTTCAGGTTGCACAGCTTTTCATGGGGCTATAAGGAAGTTCTCAGTGTTCTCTCTGTAAATTTCTCCTTGTTCGCTCTCTTTTCTTTCACTCTAGTTTCAAATATCCAGGAGGAAAAAGGTGGAGCACAGCTTATACCTAGAGACATGAATGAAAGGAGTGGAAACCAGTTGAAAGTAAATAGAGCTTGGTTTTTATAATTTTACTGGAACTGAATACAAATACTCAGTATTTACCTTCAGGAGAGCACAGTTTATAGTTCTTGGAAATGTCTGGAAAGATTTTCCATGAGATTTTGGGCCCTGTAGGCTGTATAGTGGCTGTCCTTACTTTCCCCATGACCAAAGGAAGAACAGGACTATGATTGTATATACTTGACAGAGTTACACTTTCTCTGAATGAAGGATGGGCCTGGCATGCACATGTAAAGCACTATTATGTAAAAGCTAAATTATATTAATACCATCCTGCTGCTTAGAATGGCATTATTATAAATGAAAAGTAGGAGTGTCAGTATGAACTTCTGGATATTTTTTCTTTGGTTTTGTATATGGAAATGTGAGATAACAGCCACCAAAACTGAACTATAAATAGAAAATGAAGTGTTCCTAAAATCATGAATCAATCAAAACAATGTTCATAAGTGATTTGAGAAGTCCAGTAACCAAGAGCTCTCAAACTCAAAGGGGTTTTAAAACACCCAGTGTTTTAAACAGAAAGATTTAGTTCTGTTATTTAAACAGTATTTGGGATATGGATTAAGAAGAACTGAGAGATTAGATATAGATGAAGACATTCAAAACTTGGTTGGCAGAGAGAGGGACTGAAGACTAATTCTTGCAAAGTGGAATAAACCAGCAAAGTTTAAGCAGGCAATACGGCTACTGGAGTTTGCACTGTCAAAATATTCTTCAGGAACACAGAATCCTTGCAACTCAGTCCCTTCAATTATAAGGAAAGCTCCAGAATTATTTAAGGCAACTGTTTCCAAATTTTAGAAAGCAACCACATCAGAACATCAAATATGTGGGTGTTATCTGGCAATGGCTAGAACAGCTACGTAAAAATACCATTCTTAGGAAAGAGTATGACAGTCAGTCTGAGTGCTTCTCTTGATATTTGTTAACCTGTTAGCTTGAAAATCCAGATTTAACCATTTCATCAAAAACTTGCTATTTTATTACTTTGTTGTGGTTTAACCCCATGATAACACTAATAAAATGACAACAGTAGTAATAAAAGGATTGGAATATACAAGTGATGCACAATGCAATTGCTCACCTCCCACCAATCAATGCCCAGTTAGTCCCCGAGCCACAATCCTCCCGCCCCCACTCGCCCCAGTTCCTATACTAGATGTGACATCACATGGTCTGGAATACCCCGTTGGCCAGTTTGGGTCAGCTGCCCTGGCTGTGTCCCCTCCCAACTTCTTGTGCCCCTCCAGCCTTCTTGTTGGCTGGGCATCAGGAGCTGAAAAGTCCTTGACTTTAGACTAAACATTACTTAGCAACAACTGAAAACATCAGTGTTGTCAACATTCTTCTCATACTGAACTCAAAACATAGCACTGTACCAGCTACTAGGAAGACAATTAACTCTATTCCAGCTGAAACCAGGACGTACTTGTATTTTGCTTCTCTCTCCATATTTCTTTAACTATTACTATGCTTAAGAGTATATAAATTTTAATAAGCCATATTATTACTAACAAAAAAATAAGTAATGTATGATAATGAATGATGCAATCTGCAAAGTTAAGTCATAGGCAAAAAAATAATGTGAATTTGGGGAAAAAAAGTCTTTTTCCCATAGAAAGAGAATCTTTGCTACAAACCCAAATCTGTTTCACATTTGACCATATCAGCAATCACCCCACTTCTCCTATCAATATTTTTTTATTGGAACTTTGGATGCACAGACTCGAAGTAATATGCAGAAGAGGAAGAAGATGGGAGGAGGTACATTTGAATATTCATTCTGTTGCTGACTTGCAGTACCACTCACTTGTAATGGTAGTGAAATTTTTAAAAGAATATTTTTGTCATCAAAATAGTCAGACAGTTTGCACAGTCAAACACCATGATTGCAAATTAAAGCACTAAAATTTAGAATCCCATGAGGTGCTGTGATGCTTTTGAACAGCATCTGACATCTAGCTGTCCAAAATTATGAATTTTGAGGATATTCAAATCAGTAAAATGTAGAGCACTCCTTCATTTTGATTAACCATTTTAGCAAACCAAACTATACTTAAAAACAGAATACTTACAGAGTTAAAAGTTACAATAGCTTTTCATGTTTCTCAACTGATCATCTAGTTGAAATCCATCAGGAAGAGCACTATATTGTGTAAGAGATATTGCCTCCTTTAACGTTCATAGCAATATAGTGTACTGTCATATGTGAGCTTTGCAAATACTTAAAGAAATAATTGTCATAAATTTTTCAGGTTTGGGGTTTTTTTTCATTTTATGGCTATCCAGTAAATGAGAATTTTAAGAAACTTTTGAATGGGTACAGTATGTTTTGTTTCACAGTCTCATTTACTTCTTTTTACCCTAGAAAATATCCATGAAAGAGTGAAAACCCCAGAACAGATAATAAGACTGAAAGCATTTTCTTAGAAAATGAAGACACTGGATCAATTTTATGATCATGTTTATTTACATAGGTAGGTTAAAACCACTTGTTATTGGATTAATCCCTGCCAGACTTCTGGATATTCAAAAGTGGGTTTCCATCTCTTTAACTTGACAACTTTTTTGCTGAAACATTGTTTCCTGTGCATAATTCTGCATTCATTTTCTGAGGAGAGTTTTACAAGTGTGTATAATGTTAAGGAGTGCAGGGACCTTGCCAACAGTAGATGGATTTGTAAAAATTGTAGCCGTAATTTAAATTATAATGTATGAGGAAACACTTGAAAATGCATATGTAAATAGCTCCTTGGTGAATGTTCACGTCTTCCTTATGAAAATATTATTTGAAAAAAATTTTTTTTAAATGCATTTAACATTCTGGAGACTTATTAGGCAACAAAATCACCTTCTCACCAAATGGATCTGGTGTGCATGAAAGATTAAATTCAGGATTCCATAGAAGTAACAAAATTGTTTAGCTTTTTCTTATTTTTCAAATTCATCAGAAATTTGAGAAAAAAAAAAAAAAAGCTTTTGATTTGATTTTGAATGAGTTACTCCATGCTTTTGTTTAGTTAATTGGTGAAATAAAAAAACAAACCTTATTAACACATCCATCATTGTGATATCATTTCTGTAATTTTGCATGGAAAAATTTTCAAATGCCCAAGACCTCAGAAATTTTGTTTGATAGAAAAGCATCAGCCAGAAAGCCTGAAAAAGAGACAGTTATTGCTACCAATGCCCATAAATCTATATAGAATGAATAGATGATAAACAGCTTACTGGTTTGACTAATATCACTTAAAGACAAGTAAAATCAATTGAACAGAGTGTCACTTAATGTCTTATCTCCCAAGATAGAAACTCTATTTGTTCTTCTGGATAGCCCAGCATGCCTTAAGATGATACACTTTTAATTCAAATGATCCTAGTCACAGCCCTTCAGTCAAAACAGACATTGAGAGTAGAAATGTAAAGTGGTTAGCCATGGGTCACTTTTCAAGCAACTGGTAAGAGGAGCTGAAACTAGCAAAATGAAAAGAAAATATTAAAATGGAGCAAACTGCAAATGCGGAATATGATGAATTATATGTCAGCTGAAGTAATAAAGCAAAAGAGGTCATAGTAAAAACTAAGATTACAGCTACTGGTACTGAATGCAGCACCAACTAAACAGCTCAAACTTCTAAGCTGTAGAATGCAGGAGGTGTGATTCAGGTAAAACAAAAGTAGCAGAAAAACTTGCTAACTCACCTCAATCAACTCAGCTCTTAATGGATAGTGGCAAAAGATGTCCCAAAGGAAAAGCTTATCCACTGGGACAGGTATGGTCTTCACATTCTTAAATTAGCATTGAATTAAATACCAGGAACATTTCTAGAGGATCAGAAAAGTGGAAGGAAAAGGTCTACTCTAAAGTTTACATGAGATTGTCACCAGTGGAGATTGCTATTTCATGAATTGTTAATCTCAAGTGAATGTTGAGACTAATTTGGGGGCAGACTTGATTAGCTAACACTTCACAACTATAACATTCACAGGAAAATCCCAAGACATATCTCTGAGCTTCCTGACTTCCTGTAATGGGCTCAAGCCAAAGAATCTGTCTCTCTCCCCCGCACTTCCTCTCTCACACACAAAGGTACACAGATATGTACACACGCAGGTCAAGTCCTTCACTTCAGTGCATGTGACTGATTATAATTCTGTGAATTCTGTGTTATGACTCATAGCATGTCTTGTTTGCCTTAAAACTCAAGTATGGGTACTGTTAGCTATTTAAAAGTATCAGCTTTCTAAAATCAAATAAAAATGAAAAATAAGTAAGGTCTTAGACATCATAGTTGCTAGTGAACCTTTGAAAATGTGACCTATAGCCCTATGACTCAGGATTCAAAAGACAAACAGATCACTTGTAGTCTTTAATAAATACTCAGAAATCTTTGGGGTGTGACTCATGATTATTCAGTATGGATATAGGTGATACTGCTATATCAATTCATGCATATTTATTTTATTTTCATTCCCAGAAACTAATTGTGGACCAGGGCACCTCATGCTTGGCCCTCTAAAGTCCGTGGCCAAACAGATGCAGTCTAACAAAGGAGTTGCTGACCCTCTGGACTAGCCTGGGAGTCATCTTCAATGACTCAAGCCATGTAAATTATAATTCCTCTCTCTTCATTATACTAGTTCACACTGAAATGTTTAGACTGTGATTCAGATTTATCCTCTCTGGTACTGAAAAGTAGAGTACATCCCTTTGTACCATTGCAAGCAAGGCAATGCAGAAATAAATCTGAAACCCACTTTTTTTTGTTCTGATTTGTTTCTAATCGCAGATGGGCCAAACCTGCCTATCAGCAAGATAGGACTACATGCCCAGTGCTGGCAGCAGTTAGTTCTGGATGTACCTCAAAACGGGGCAGACTTAAGATGGATGGTTCAAGCTATGGGTGGATCACCAGCACCAAGCTCAGCAGCAGACTGTGCTGATGATCTATGATTCAGTGAAGGATGAACTCAAGGGCAGATCTCATTAGTAATGTAGGCAACGTAACTTTTGGTTGTTTCTGCTGCTTCCTGACAGGCAATTTCTTCCTTGGGGAAGAGGACATGGAACCGCATAAAGTATTTACTCTTACATTATTTGTTAACATATTCTTGCTGCTTTAACGAATACACAAACTGTTCTGATAGTTTTGTAAATATTGCATTGCAGGCACAAAAACAGATTTTAAGGTTTTGCTCTGTATCTCTAATCTCTGTCCCTGCAGGGTGTCTTACTAATGATGATTTGTTGTTTGGAGTTTAATTAAGAAAAAAGTTAAGCTTTACTTACTTGTGTTCTTACAATTAAATGCAAATAGGTTTAGAAGAATCTGCTTGGATATGCAAAGCTGAATAATACTGACAATCCAATAAAAACCAGTAAGTATAAAAAGGCAGCTTAACTCCTAAATAAGGCAGAGGAGACAAGCTACACAACAGGCTGTTTTGTATTGACTTGCAGGGGGTGAACTGGTGGTTAATAATTAACTGTAAGTCTCATTCAAAATAATAGATACTAAAAAGTTTTCTGTTTCAATCAACTGTTCTCCTGGCCACATGAACAGATAACTGATCATATTGCCACAGGTCTTTTTTTAGCGCTTTCACTGACTCTGGTATGTTTGTACATTTCCTTTAGTTAAGTTTTTCTTGAGCAATTCTTGGTTTGTTTTCCATTGCTTCCTTCCTTGTTGGACTTGCTCCTACATCCAGACCATCATATTTGACCTGATCCTGGGCAAGTGCAGTACGAAGACACATTCTATCTTTTTATCTGTCCTTAAGGCATGATATCTAGCATATTATCCTACTTGCAAATGCATATACATGCAAATTTCTCATGATGAAAGTAATGAGAACTAGATGAAAATAAAGCATAGTTTTAATATTCATTAAATTAATCATATAAAAGCTTTTGCATTAGCAATTCTATCACATGGACAAGTGTTATCTTAAGAAGTTTCTTTAAGGGAACATCAAGGTTTCCAGTACAATTTTGTATCCCTTTTAAGCTTGGTACATTTAGCATTTGCATATTCTCATCAAGATAAATCAGACTGTCCATGTGACTAAAGTTGGGCACTTACTAAATCACAGATTTAAAATGGAATTTTCAAAAGTACCAAAGGAGTTTTGGAAATCCAATAAAAGGCACTATTTCCATCACACCTAATTCCTGGCTATCCATTTAGAACAAAGCAAAGTTTACTTCTAACAGCAATTTCAAAACTTAAGATTAATAAAACTTATGATATTCTGTACTAAGTTCAGCCACTTATGGTATTTCATGGTTTTGTAAGCTAAAACAATATTATACTAATCTGATCTCATATTTCAGAATTAAAGTGATTGCTTGGGAGATTCAGAAAAGATCTTTCCTTCCTATTAATGATTTTCCACGTTATGTCTATTGACTGGTTTTCTTTTGTTTGCTGAACAGTATACAAGCCAGTAATCAGATATAGGGTGGCTAATTCTGTCATCTTCTATACGGAAGAGGCACTTTTTAGCAAGCTTAGAAAAATGCAGAGCACTTAGAAGGGCCATGCAAGTTTTCTATACTTCCTTATAATAGCTACACCCATGTACATGTCACCTTTCAAAAACAGATTTCTGTTTACAGCATCACATCCATCCATTCTTCCTTTCTTAATATTGTATTTAATGATAAGCCTCAGTGACTTCCTCTACGCATATCAGCTACCTCCTTGCCATCATTCAAAAGACTAATTTTGTTTAGAACTCCATGCTGGCCATCAGAATTGGTTATTACTTCCTATGAAATGGAGATTTAGATAATTATATTTTTTTCCTTGGAGTGAATACCATACAAGCTTAAGTTATACAGTAAGATCTGAAGTCCTTGCTTCTTTCAAGAAAGACCAAATTAAATAGTAAGAATAAATATTCACATTGAAGAAAAGGAGATGAACAGCTACTATATCTGAGCAAGCACTGAGATGTCAAATCGAAAGAATGAAAGGGTTGCTAATTTTCATATTACAAGTACGTGTTTCACAGATTTTCCAAGCAGCAGCAGACAAACTTTATTCTCGAACTCTTGGCCTGTGCTCTCTGAAGTAGCTTATTATCCACGTTTTCCAGGGAGACTTTAATCCATGAATATTTGCATATATGATACTACAGGAGCAAAAATTCATGTAATAAAATAATTTTTTAATAATTTGAAATGCAGTTTTAAAAGAAAATTTACAATATACTTTAGAAAGTAAAACACTATCTGAATAGTCATGAAAGAGAGTTACATCTAATGAAATTAGTCCAGATGAATTACTCTGCTTCTGTAAAGGAGGTCTATACAGACAACATTAGGTAGCTCACCAAAATTCTTCAAACAGAGAGCAAGATACATTAAAAAATAAGACATCTTTATGGCCCTCGTGGAATACTTACAGTGGTGACCAAGGAAAGATAGACTTTCATGCTAAAAGCTTAAGAGAAAGATCCAATTTACTTTAGTAAGAATAGGATTTCCTCTTATTTCACCACAAGAATGTATAACTGCTTATCATTTGGTAACTTGTGGTGGGTTGACCCTGGCTGGATGCCGAGTGCCCACCAAAGCCAGTCTATCACTCCCCTCCTCAGCTGGACAGGGGAGAGAAAATATAACTCGTGGGTTGAGATAAGGACAGGAGAGATCACTCAGTGGTTACTGTCACAGGCAAAACAGACTCAACTCGGGGAAATTAGTTTAATTTATTACCAATCAAAACCAGAGTAGGGTAATGAGAAATAAAACCAAATCTTCAGACACCTTCCCCCCACCCCTCCCTTCTTCCCAGGCACAACTTCACTCCCCATTTTCTCTACCTACCCCACCTAGCAGCACAGTGGGACAGGGAATGGGGGTTACGGTCAGTTCATCACACGTTGTCTCTGCCGCTCCTTCCTCCTCAGGGGCAGGACTCATCACACTCTTCCCCTGCTCCAGCAAGGGGTCCCTCCCATGGAAGACAGTCCTCCATGAACTTCTCCAACGTGGGTCCTTCCCATGGGCTGCAGTTCTTCACAAACTGCTCCAGCATGGGTCCCTTCCATGGGCTGCAGTCCTTCAGGAACAGACTGCTCCAGCATTGGTCCCCCGCAGGGTCACAAGTCCTGCCAGAAAACCTGCTCCAGCATGGGCTCCTCCCTCCATGGGTCCGCAGGTCCTGCCAGGAGCCTGCTCCAGCGTGGGCTTCCCACGGGGTCGCAGCCTCCTTTGGGCACCCACCTGCTCCGGCGTGGGGTCCTGCATGGGCTGCAGGTGGAGATCTGCTCCACCGTGGACCTCCGTGGGCTGCAGGGGGACAGCCTGCCTCACCATGGTCTTCCCCAGGGGCTGCAGGGGAATCTCTGCTCCGGTGCCTGGAGCATCTCCTCCCCATCCTTCTTCACTGACCTGGGGGTCTGCAGGGTTGTTTCTCTTACATGTTGTCACTCCTCTCTCCAGCTGCAGTTGTCATTGCACAGGGTGTTTTCCCCTTCTTAAATCTGTTATCCCAGAGGCACTACCGCTGTCACTGATGGCCTCGGCCTTGGCCAGTGGCAGGCCCATCTTGGAGCCGGCTGGTGGTGGCTCTGTTGGACATAGGGGAATTTTCTAGCAGCTTCTCACAGAAGCCAGCCCTGTAGCCCTTCTGCTGCCAAAACCTGGCCATGCAAACCCCATACATAACTGCAATCATGTAATGACTTTTAACTGTCTACCTTTATTACAAAGTGGGTTGAGACTAAAATCCCAAACAATTCCAAATTATACAGTAAGGTTCACATAATCAGCTGCTTCTGTGAAAATTCAGCCTGTTGCTGTGTAAACACAGACTTAATAAATACTCCTTGCTTTACAAAGGAAATGAAATTCCCTTCATTAACGGTGAAATCACAATTAATTCTGTAATGGTGAATGTGTGAGTATTATAAAATTCTGGTAAAATGTGAATGAAATAAGAAAAAAATTCTGTAAAATATATTGAAGTAATCTGCCCCAGTAATGTTCTGACATTAAAAAAACTGTTAGATAATGGATATATTAGGTCATCTTTAGCAAAGTGTAAATATTTTTTTAATGGGAAATCAAGGTCATTCTAACATCCTTATGGCAGTGATTCCACTTGCTTCCTTACAGTCACTTGGGAATTTTTAGAATTCTTCCCTGGGAGTGTTCAGACACCTCATTAAGACAGTCTCAGAGAAACTAAGAAAAATCACCTGTGCCCATTCAAACACAAACACTTTAAAAACATAGGACACAGCTTCGTGCTCAGTAGTTAGAACTGGATATTGTACAGTGTTGTTAATAGTCCTTGGTTTTGCTCTGTATGAATTTGACGTGCTTTCAAGACTGCTGGTAGGTGTTGTAAGATGTTTGGGGATTTTTGTGTCCCTTAGTTTCACTTCTTTTTCTTTTCCCAAGCATGAAAATATTAAGCCCTAGCAAGGTTATTTATTTTGGTTTAACCCTGATATTCTTCTGATGCTTTTTTTCCATCTCTACAGACCCTTTTTCACAAAAGATAAACTGCAAGTGGCTGAGTGCTAAATGACAACCTTAACATATAAAAGGTCAATAGACAAGGTACAAGACAATGTAAATGTTTGAGTAAATCTGAAAGCCCTTTTTGGATTTCATTAAATAGGCTTAGAAATGTTCATACCTCTCATGTTAAACCCATGTAAAACCAACATGGTAGATAAACAAATACAAAGGAAGCTTTACCACGGCTAGCTGTTACTGTTGTGGTGTACACAAGGTATTTATCCTGTGTAATAAGAGAATGCTTAACTAAGCACCTGTATTTTGAGCTGATACCTAGTTTTTCAAACTTCCTAGGGTTAGACTTACTAGTTATAAAGAATAACTGTCCATTAAAGAATTAAACTGAGCTTGAGATTTGAATACTTCAACTCCCCTCTTTAGAGGCTCCTCCCACCATCCTGATGTACCGGTTAGAGCTAATACATTGCACCTGCCACTGCAGGTGAGTAGAGTTTCCTTCCAGAAACAGAGGGAGTTACCTGGTGGATTTGTTTGCCAGTGACTACACAGGGAGCGTGTGAAAGAAGAGGCCTATATGCATGATCAATGGTGTGTTAATATTTATGTAAACATATGAAATGTTATGACTGTGTTGATGAGCAAGAAAAATAAGAGAGTGTAATACTTGCCTTAGCACGTTGTATGGAAGTGCTGGGGAGAAAGAGTAAAGCAATGTTGTGTGACTGTGTGTTAGTGATGGTACTTTATTGCTACCAAATCTTTGGAAGTTTTTCTGAAATATCAAGAGATCATTTTGGTCCAGAGGAATCAAATACAATAGGCTAGTGTGTGCGAGTCTGAAAGTTTCCCCTGAATGCGATAGGAAAAAAAGTATCTGGTCCGCATGGAGAGCAATTTTGTTCATTTCCTAGATGAAATATAGTGAAAATAGTTCAGAGACATGTAGTACTCTTGCTGATTTGCCTGCTGTATTCTTACAAATTCACAGTAAGGGTTAAGGGACTTGTGACTTTAAATGACAGACATGCATGTTACTCCAGTATCATGGAAAGTTGTTCTCCTTTATTCTCTGCAGAGGAAGGAAAATTGTATTTCTTGTTCTAAAATGTTTGGATGCAATGTGCCATCTTTTTGTAACTGAGAATTTTTCCCATTGTCTCGCTTCATTAATCCTCACTGTTGACTTGGATTCATTAATTCTTGACTGTTGATTTACATGTCAAAAGTTCATCATTTGCTAAATTGCTAGGTTATATGCTATGCCTTGCGTAATTGGTATAAAAGCACATTGGTAATGATGAGAGATCCTGCCAGACCCGTGGAAACTACTGCTAGTAGTGAGAGACAGTCTTAAGAACTAAGGAAACACAGCTCCTTAGCTGCTAGCAAAGCTGCAGAAACACTGATACACCTGGTTACATTTTTTTGTCCTTAATAGTATATACCTTGTCATATGCAGAAAGGCTGTTATCTTTGTTCTCTCTCTGTTTCTCATTCTGCTTATTGAATTATGATTTACTTAAACTGAATTTCAAATGAAAGATTTTTGTTTTAGTATGAGTGTTCACTTAAACACAGTGAAAGGCATCACTGATGCGAATGGGAGATTCCATGTTCTTGCTTCGGTGACAGTCAATTACCAGTTGTTCCTGAATATTTTGCCTTTAGTATGTGACTTGGAAGTCACAACAGGTACACACCAGACCACAACGTCTGAATGCATTTTATCCCTTTAACTATAAATGAGCTAATGCAACAACAACAAGAAGTCCCACAGGTACATTTTGCTTAGTGTATTTTGTGACCAATAATACTCATGACCGTTTCACTCACTTTGTCACTAAATACACTGAGGTGTAGGTTGACTCTGAAAGACTGAACCCTCAAGCTCAGATTTACTGTAAAATATGATTCTGAGATACGCTATAGGCTTTCTGTTGAGATATTTCCACTATAAAATGCCAGGACCAGGTTTTGGTTATGGATTTAATATTAGTAGAAACAAATGATGATTCTGAGCACAGCTGTTTCACTGAGAGACACTTCATTTTCCTCTATATAGCTTGGAGATGAAATACTACTAGTATTGGGTAGGCCTATGAATTTCTAGCTATGCCAGATGACAGACCTTTTACTAGCCATTGAACCAAAAGCAGGCTGTATAATTTTGCAGCCTGAATGGTAAGAGATAACTTACTGAGAAGAGTTGATCATAGGAAATAATTCTGGATTGAGTGACCCCGATTTAATTCAGTTTAAATTTAATAGAAACATAAACCAAATGGGTTAGTAATTACATTTTTTAGTTATTTCAGAAGGACAAGCTTTGAGAAATTAAGGGAGCTTGTTAGAGAATTCAGCTGTGCTGAAGAGCTCAAGCTCTTCAGTGTCAATGAGGCTTGATGTTTTTAAGTTTTTTGTTATTAATTAAAAATGCATAGCTTTCCAGAGTTGTCTTTACAAACTTTTGAATTTCTTGCAGGAATGGTTTCAAACCTGCTGGGTGAATGGCTGCTCAAGAGAAGAATATTACAAATATGCAGAGAGCCTGTAGGGAATGGAGACACAGACTGATCAACAAATAAATCTGCTTCAGAAGTCAGAAAGCTCAGAAAAAGGTAAGAACTGGCAAAAAAATGTGCTGGTAAAATTAAAACAATTAAATCTGGTAAAATGAAAACAAATAATGAAAGATTCATGCAGTAAAAATTAAAGATAATGTCTAGCTTCAATGGAAGGTATATTGCTTGTTTTTCAATGGAGGCAATGTTGAACTGGAAGAGGAGACAGGTCATTCCATGATAACAAATAGTCAGAAGAGCCATGAAAAGTTGCTATACTGGGGCAAAAATTAAGGTTCTTTTTTAAAGACTAAAAGACTTATTGCATGACATGGCATGTGCTGTGGTAGGAATTTCTAATAGGTATACTGCTTTAAAAACAGATCTCTAGTTTCCTTTAATATTGTGATCCACGGCACAGATCTGTGCAGTGGCCATCTTAATTGAACAATCAGTGTGATTTATTCCTCATACTGTTTTGAACTGTTTAATTCCCTTCTAATCTAATGATCATAGGTTTTGCAGAGCGTGCTACTTCCTCAGCATTCTTGCAGCATGTCTTATCACTTCTGGGGAGACCTGTTTCAAAGGCATTGTAACATTACAGCTGTGTCGGGCAGGGAAAGACTAATTAGGCTCTGACTCATCACATTTGTGCTCTGTGCTGCATGTTTGTTTGTGTGCTCCAGTCAAGTGTTCCACATGTACCTGTTAATTACTTCGATTCCTGATGTTCACGGATTACATTTAACCTTCTCTCATAACTCACTCTGTGGAAAATGGGTACAGAATGTTACAATTCTAATTTGATATCATTTTACAATAATCTTAAATTCTTAGGTTTTTATATGTTGTGTATATGAAAACTTGCCCTCGTTTTCTTCTGCCATAAAAAGGCACTAGTAATTGGTTTGTGAAATGAAAAAGTCCCATGCCCCTGTCAAAATAGAATGTAAGTTTAACAAAGACTCTTGGTTGGTCTTCTTTCTGAGCGTGATTTTTATCTGTGAAGTTTAATGGAGTCCTTCATGCTGGAAACATCTTTAGAGACAAGTGAAAATAATCTGTCAGTTGCCATGGACACATCTATGTGAAAACCCTATATTCCTCTTTTACCGTGTGACTGCATACTGATATGTGCTATACAGAACAGACTGAATGTCCCCAACTTAATTCCTAACATGCATTGTGACTTTTATGCAACTCCCTACACAGCTAATTTACACAGCTTGCTTTCATTGCAGTCTGTATCAATTTTGGCAATTTCTTGCTAGAGACGTGGCACAAGCTCAGCGATAGCTCGTAATAAGCCAGTATCTTTGCTGTAAAGATAATTGTGAACATCATTAAATGAATGCTATGCCAGGGGGAATGGGTATCCTTCCAAGAAAGCTTTTCATTTATCCTGTGGTGTCAAGCACAACAAACAAACTGTAATCAGCCTGAGCTTCTTGGGATTTCTGGGATTGGAAATTTCTCCTACAGTGAAAATTCAGTACGTTCATGTATGAGGAGAGCAGTTCATCCTCCACCTTCTGGTAACACCCTAGAAGTCCTAGGCTAAACCTAGTTTGCTATTTGCTTCAAAAAATCTATGCAGCCAGACGCTTCTGGATGAAGAGTTACTTATTGTTTTATCATTATAATAGTGTTAAAAATTGAGATGAAGGGAATTGGGGAATACTGATAGATAGGGGTAATGTAGAGAATGCATTTTACCTCCTTAAAATTTTGCTATTATAAAGGATACAGGTTATGTATGGGTTATATATGTTATAAATCTAGAAAATGAAATGGGAATAAACTGAGAAAATATTGCTGAATGTATTTCTAATAAATTCATTAACTATAAAAATGATTTTATGAGGACATAATAACAGTGTTTTGATGAAATGTCCAGCTGATAGGTCTGCAACCCTGTTCATCAGATACAGTGTATATGGTGCAATTTGGGAAAAGACTCTGTTTAATTCACATTCATCCTACTCACTCTGGGCTAAAGTGAGCCCCGAGCTCATAAAAACACTCAGAGCTCTTCTGAGGCCCTTGGAGGGAATGACAGGTTACATTGGTATAATAGTGGTTCCTTGAGATTTTGTACGAGCCAGGACTTTAAAGAGAAGGAAGTAACAAACTTGTCAGCCGCATACATGTACAGAAATGCACTAGCCACCCCATTATTTAAGTCACTGACTGTTCACATACAGCTAATGGTAGTAATATTCCCCCATTGAAGCACACAAAAGAACAATATTGTTGATATATTCTACTCTATGAAAACAGCTTTTGCAATATTCTCTAAAAATTTTCATATAATTGTATTTTAAAGAAGGAAAATTCAGCTTACGTACTGGATTTATTTAGCTAACAGCAGAGAGGAATAAAGAAACTCTCATTTGAAAAAATATAAAACCACAGTAGTTATGTGGGAGACAATACACCATCCTCTAGCTGATACTATGCGAATCCTAGAAAACTGTGTGACAGTGAAGGAGAGTCTGCAGACCAAGAGGAATGTGTTTGTACTTTCCTAATTGTAGATGACGGGATATTGCAGCCAGCTGGGCTGCCCTATGTTGATGTTGTTGCAATGGCCTCATTAGGAAAATTGAATTGCCATAATGTAAGTATATTTGCCTCCATCTGCCTGGAAATTTCCCGAACCTTTAGTGAAAGCACTGGGGTACTTGTCCAGAATCCATTCTGCTTTTTTGCTTTGATCTACCTGTTAAAGCTACTTTGCTTTGATCTATGTAATACTGACAAGACTGAGACTGACACTAAGCAGCCAGTTCTGCAGAAGATACAGTGAAAGGCTTGTGCCAAAGCTGTGTAGCTGCATTACAATGAGACAACATCAGCACTAGCGACCCTGAAGAAGGAGTGATAGCATCATGAAGGCAGTAATTCACTTATACGGTTACAGTACTATAGTAATGTATGGAAAAGTTTTGTGACTAGATGCAGTTCAGCATAAAAATCTCTGCTCCTGACTGTGTACACTTGTCTGCTTTTGGCTTTGTACACTTGCAGCTAGAGGTGCTTTCCTCCCTTTTCCCTTTTGGAGGCATATAAAAGACTAAGATGCCTGCTGTGATATATTAGAAAAGAGAATGTTCTAGACATGATGTCGTGACTAACCAGATAAACTGTTGTTAAACTAAAGCAGAACTGAAATCATTGTCATAATTCTAAGGCTATGGTATGTAAGAAGTGTTCTGGATTTGTTGGTGCTTCTCTTAGCTGCAGTTCAAAAGTAGAAGAGATTTGCATAGGCATTTGGGGAGTTGGTTGCTCCTGCAGTAGAGCTGGTGTATGGAGCATCCCTGTCCATACAGCTCTCCTGCAGGCCTCCTAAAATGGTAATTCCAGTTAATCGGGTTGGGTTTGGAATGCAGAGGGCCAGGAAGAGCAAAGTTTTTTTGTCCTGTGTATCAGGAAAGGTGGGAACAGGAAAATGCAGTAGTATGTATGCATCTCTGCTCTGAAGGCAGTAAAGGCAACTGTTAAATGATATAATGCCCTCCAAAAGTACAAAAGTAGTAGGCAGATCTTTAAGGCACTTCTTGCTTCCTCTGAGTGATCCTGAAAGCTTCCGTAAACTCAGTGGGATTCATCACATCCTTCTTCTGCCAAAGCAAAAGACTCCCATCAGTTTATGTAATAACATGATAATATTGTGCCCGTTAAAAATAGATTGTTACCAAAAACATCTCTTACAAATCAGTCTTTACATCCTGAGTTCTTTTCATTATGTTATTGAAGAATTTTTGTAAACTCAGATTATATTTTTTTAAAACAATTAGGATTGTTTCACACCAAAAATGAACCAACCTTATAAGTCAAAAGAAAAAGCCATCTTAGAATTAGTATTTCATAATGTGAAACTTTTCTGGGAAAATATTTTTAATTTAGCATTTTTGATATACAGCTGATATTTCTTGGTCAATTAACCATCACTGATGAACAGAAGAGGATTTCCTTGAACAAATTCATATGTAACATTTTGGCATTTAATTCACTGCAGCCCTAAGGCATACCAGAGAATGGATGGAGCCATCTGGAAAAGCCGGGGGGGAGAGGGCAGGGGCAGGGCGTGTCTCCTGAGGGAATTCCATAGTCATCTGTATCAGTCTCTAGCAGATAAGAAGCTTGTCAGCATCATGTAATCCTACCACTTCCACACATTTTGGCACTGCACTACTTATTTCTAAACAACTGGTCTTTGAAAAGGAAAGTCAACTTTACCTCCCTGCTACGTGATTAATACAGAAGCAGGACCAGCTTTCTAGTTCTTTTGTCACTATGATGTGGAACTGGAGGAGAGCTGTGAGGTCCAAACTAGATCATTACTATCCTTTTCCTTTCCCTACTTTAACTACCACTCTTCTCACAGGAAAAAGGACAGAAGTGTGTTTCATACTGTCTAGGCAATGGAAGGTGCTGTCTCCCTGCCTGGATTGTCTCAACCTTCTGACAGAACTAAAAGTTGGTTTACAACTGAAATTAAGTACCCAGATACAGAAACACTTCAGAATTAGGTGGGAATGGAAGGGCCTAGTAGCTATGAAATAATTGGTCCAATCAAGTCAAGGTCAAAAGGTATATTTGAAAATAAACCATGCCAATTTTACATAATTCAAAGGAAATGAAAGAAAATTTTGGATTCAAGAAATTGAAATCTAATTCAGTAGTAGTTTTGGTGCCTTTTCCTTACACAAACTGGCTAACTGGAGACTGCTTAAATTCAAAATGAAGTAGCCAGAACCTCAGAAGACAGTGATTAAGACATTAAAAGGAAATGTTTTGCCATTAATATTCTGAAGTGTGCTCAATCTCGCATGTCTTGCTGCAGCATCTGCTTCCAAAATGAGTAACGATGCAAAAGAAAGGGAAAGGAAAAAAAAGCTTAGACAACTTTTTTATAAATAGTGAAGTTTAAAGAAAGAGACATTCCTGAGGAAGTTTAGAGGCTAAACCAAATATTAGTCCTTAGGAGCAAGCAAGAAGCCCAAAGATGGGCTGAGTGGCAAGACTAATGGCTAAAATTAGTTATCTGTATTTTATAATTCTGAGGAGAGTGAAGGACAGGTAAAGACTTCTTTGGTAATGGTGATAAGAAACGCGCAACCATCTTTCTTTTCAAAGATGCTTTTATTTTCTGACTTCAGCTAGTTATTACTGGACTGGCATTGATATTAGTGTTGAGAAGTAAACTCTGCAGCTGTATTCAGTAGTAGAAGAATACATCCCTAGTGCTTTCACAGGCTTAGATTACTACATTTCAGTATATATACAAAAAAGAGAATAAAAACATACGTGGCTTATTGGGCGTTGACTGAGAAACTTGTCCAACTGACATAAATGAAAATATTTGGGGTGGGCTTTTTTTTTTTTTTGCACTACCTTTTACTGCAAAAATTACTATGGTATCTGTACTGTGCTGCAAGAAAAATTAAAAAGAAATCCAAAATTGAACAACTATTCAAAGCTATATTGATAGCTTTTTCTAAAAAAAAAAAAAGAAATATTTCCTCCAGATTTCTGAAATAACCTGAAACAAAGCTAAATCTTTCACCATAGATCAGTGCTGTGGCATATGAAGATTCTGGTAAAGAAAGGATATTTTTTGTTATTTTGTGTGTTCTGTTCTGCTTGGGTTTTAGTATTCCAGTTTTAAAGCACTCAGAACAGCAGCACTTTAACAGTACTGAGATTTACAGCTGCACAGTGACCCTTTTGTAAATTCATGATGATGATTATTGGTTAAGCCACGTTATTGAGTTCCATTCTGATGCAATTATATATAGAAGAAAGTATTTGTTAATTTACCTAAGTGCTTTAAAATTTGAGTAAATTTTAAAAAAATCAAATAAATTTGATCTTTTGGTAATTCTTTTACTGTTACTTTTAAACTAATATATACCTTATTTTCATCTTCATTCACAAAATCATCTTCTGAAACTGTAAAATGTGTAACAAAGCACATGTTTTCAAGTAGAAAATCCATAACTCTAGTTATGTTAGTGCCCAAAAGTAGAGAATAGAGCTGAATGTATAGCTCACATTTTTTTCTAGTTGTTACAGTGAATTCTAAAAAAAAAAGTGTAAAATCAAAATTACCGAAGAATCTAAAATATCTATTCAACTGCACTAATTACTGTTGAGCAAAATCTGAATTTTTATGAAAGTATGGACAAGTAACAGATGCTAGAATAAATTAATAACTTGCCATAAATATCATATGAATTTTTTCAAATTCTGCTTCTACAATTTTAGTACAACAATTTTTAAGCACTCTGAGAATATTCCTAATTCAGGTTCAGCTCCACAGCTTTCACATCAGAAGTTTAAATTCTCCTCTTATCATTTCTGCAACTTCTAGGTCAGAAGATTACTAAAACTCAATTCCTTTCTGATTTTATAATTATTTCCTTGCTTGCAAACAGGAATGATTTGTGTTTCTTTACATTGCAGTGATAGTCCTTGTTTGAAATTTAAGTGTATCTTGTAAACCTCCTTATCTGCACACGAATGTTAGAATTCCAATATAGTGGGAGTTTTTTCAGAAATTATCTCAAAATCTTCTTGTAGTGACTAAGTTTACCAAAGGAATAAACTTTTCTTCTGCTTCATACCAAATTTTATTGGTAATGTCCAGATGGCGAACCTGTCCCAGAGAAGGTCTTCATCAGATACTGTCTTAAATTAACAGCTGTGAAACTGATGGGTATAAATCTCACTTATTTCTCTCTCCTAGATTAGGAGAGCTGTATAAGTTCCTGGAGCAGTTACTCTGCTATCAGCATGAACTTGCTGTCTATATAGTGTATTAAAAATATCTTAACAATTGAAAAGATTACTCAGAATATCAGAAGCTGACTGAAAATTATCATGGAGCCATTTTTATCTGCAGTATTATTTCACTAATACAGACCTATTGTACCTTGTATTATACAAGCACAGAATAAAAAGATGTTTTTTCTGTACTCCAGCAGCATTATAAAGCATGAATTCAAGACGACTGAAGTTATGTGTGTATTCTTTAGACTTGGTCAACAGAGCTCTGATATCTCAAATTCTTCAACTACAGTTCATATATAGTTATCTTCCAATTTTGACCTTAAATATAAAAAATAACTGAGCACTATGAAAATCTTCAAAGTTTCCTTTTTTGCCTTGCTAGTTTATCTCGCTTCATTGCAAGTCATTCTTCAGAATTTGGACTTGCAATATCCAGATGTTGGTTTAGGTACAAATTCCATTTTATCTGACTCCCCAGAATATGTTCTCATTTGCTCTCATTCCACGTAAAATTGTAGATTTTTAATTAAAAACATATATTTCCAAAGTTGTCTTTCAGACGTTGCTAAAGGTATAGATAGGTAAATACCCATGCAAGCTTTCTGGATTCAAATTTTTCAAACTATGTCTTTCATGTGAGCTTTCAGTAAAGTGAAAAAGATAGCACAGTTCAGTAATCTATCCTTTGTGTTTATCCCCTAAGACTCTAAATTTTTCAAAGAAAAAGTGCAATTATATGCTAATGTCATATTAACTTAACTTCATTATGCAGTTTGCTTCATTCTTTATTATTAATAGGAATATTCTTAGAAAGAGGGAAAAAACAACCTGTGACTGTGTGCTCAGGCAGAGAAAGCAATGTTTCAAGAGATACCACACATTTGTCCTATTTACATTTGTTATTTCTCCTCAAGATGTTGTGTATAATGAATGGGAGCTACTGAAATCAATAAGCATCCAATGACTACCCTTTAAAAAGGCAGTGAAGGTATACTGACCATAAAAAAACGTTATGAGGAAAAAATGAGTTGCAAGACTCTTGGAACTGCTGTGTCATAGCTTCCATAAATAGGCAGAGATTGGCTGTAGACAACTATGAAATGCTTCTTTTCCAGTTCTTTAACGCAACCATGGGACTCAGGGCTCTGGAAAACAATGCCTCCATGAGATGCAAATGCAAAAACTTAAGTAGCCATGAGTACAGTGTAAGTTCATCACAATCCTTTATTTAATTTGTTATCTAATTAGGAGTTCAACTAAGGAAGATACAAAATTGTACAACTGAAGTTCCAATGAATGAAATATATTAAGCTTTTGTCCTTGTAATCGTAGGGGAATGGAAACCCTGCAGACAGGAGGATTCCTCTGTGAAAAAAAGAGTTGTTTGTTTAAACTGCTGTTGTGATTTGTTACCCATATAAGAATAATGGGAAGAATTGTCTTCCAAATGGCTAAAAAACTTTTGTAATAAAATTATTAGAAAATTCAAGAACTACCAAAATACTTCTTTTTCTGATTGTCCATGTCATTTTTTTTAAACAGACATTACACGGACAGTTTCCCCTACTGCAATGGAAATGCTGGTATTGAAGTTTCAGATTAAAGAATGCCAACTTCCATATCTGTTATTGCTTTAAGGCAATATGGAACAAATTTCATGATAGCTAGCTAGTGAATTTATAGCTGATAAGGATGATGGGTTTCCTGGCAGTGACCAACCTATTGAAGAGGATGGGCAGATTTTAATATCCAAGTCAAAGGTTAATTGTTTCTCAATATTTCTTTTTCAGCTTGGACCATATGTTCTCCATTACATATAGCTCAGGACTTATTGTGAAATACTAAAGGCCTTTCTTTCTCGCTCTTAATGCCTTGCCACAGTTTGCAATACCACATCATTCATGGGTTATAGTTTAAGGAAGCACACACATTTGGTCTGTGAACTATTCAAGGCTTTCAGTGGATAAAATCTGACGGTTTCAAAAGTCACAAAAAATACAGCACTTGGCCTTTTTTTTTTCACAGAAGTTGTCAGGTTCTGCAAAAATTCCCAGTTCTTTCAGTGGTAAAGAATTTGTGTCAGCATAATTTTTTAAGGGGTTTTTTGCATACATATGTAAGCTTAAAACTGTCTCTCTGCTTAAATGTTTATTTGGTTCTCTTAATTGGGACAGTTTTATTGCCATTTCCTTGACAAAGTTTTTATTATTTTAAAGTTACAAGAGGCACAAGTATAAACGTTGTCATGTTTCCAAAACAGCAGGCACTGTTACTCTTACAGTGGTTTTTTTTGTTTTGGTTTGTGTTTTTCGTGTTTTACGTTTTGTTGGTTTTAACAACATTTAGGTGAACTCATATCCATTGCTATCAATCAGACATAATATATCCCATAAATATTAGATGTATCCCCATACCAAGGATTGCCAATAACCACAACTAGTCCTTAAACCTTCTCTAATATGTTATTATAATATATTTTGCAATATTGGATTATTCCAGAACAGGCTGAGTTTTAGTAATCAATTACTCATTAAAATTGCCATGCTTAGCATGGATGGGAGCAAGTTACAGCATCTTACATTTCCATTGACTCTGAGTCTACGCCACCAATGAGAATCAATTTAATATTAGCAGACTAGTTCAATACTCCATAAATATCTGTGCCCATCTTCACTAGATATGTTGGGAATGGTGAAGCATACCATAGCCATAGAAAGAGCATTTGCATTGTACCCCAACTCTTTTGGATGCCTGCAGCACTACAGGTGCATGTCTTGCCTCTATTTATTTAGACCATTATTATACACTTGCCTGCACCAAACTAGTTAGCCATACACCTGTAGCAGTTCAGGTTCCCATTTTCAAAATAACACTTGTAGTTGTCCTCTGTGCCTGTTTGGGTCCTTCCTTCATGTACTGTGGCACCAAGGAGTTGGGATAAGTCTCTCACCCAGCACTCTAAACCTTTTTTCTCCTGTGGAAGCTTCTGGATCACTACCTGTCATTGCTGATCTGTAAAGCAATGTGCTCCCAATTCTGTTTAATTCTTGTATTCTAGTGCACATATGGGGATAGAGCAACAATTGCAGTATTCATCACGACTTCTATAACTTATGCTTCCTTTGCAACTCTGTAATGAGATAAGTCAAAGAGAAACAAAATACTTTACCTTTTTTAGTTCCTTTTGTGATGTAATATTTTATTTTAACAATAGTATTAGAAGGTAATAATGCCATTTCTACATGGAAAATTCTGGTTTTCCTACTACCTAGCAGCATCTAGGAGTTGCAGGTACACATTTTATATTTTATTTTCACTGTTTTTTCTTCTCTTTAAAAAAGTCTCAACATCTTTTTTGTCAGCTCTCTCTGACTTTTATATTTGCTGCATCTATCACATCAGGTTGCCATGGCATTGCTATGAAAATATTCAGAATCACAAGATGTTCATGAATCATTCTAGCCAGGTTTCTGAAATTAAAGTTAAAACTAGTAACTTAAAAGTGACCCTGATGTCTGTGTATGTCTTCAGACTTTACCACAAAAGTCCTGAGATCACTTCCTGGGACTAACAATGATGTCCATTTACAGATGTATGTATATACTGTGCTTGTTGGTATACTAGTAGGGCTCGTGCACCAATTATACTTCAGGGTTTTTCTTCCCTTCTCCCACACCAGTCTCCACTATTAAAAAGCACCAGGTTTAACCACATATGTATCTTCAGTCACAATTCAGTTTCTGTACAAAAGACAAGCCCAGAAAGGTCACCTCATCTCCTCTGTTTCCCTATCTTCAGGCACCATCAACTGCGCTGTGCTGTTCTTTACAGACGCTTGCACAAGCTGCTTATCATCTCCATTAATGGATGGAGGTTCAGCCTTACAGGTGGTTCCACTGTCCCACTAAAGAGATCTTTAGACTGCCCTTACTGCTAAAAAAGTTTTTCTTAATGTCTTACCCGAGTCTTTCTTCCTGAAATTTATTGCTATTATTTCTTGTTCTGTTCCTACCAAATGGCAAGAAGAGATTGCTCCTTTGCGCTTCCCAGCACTCTTCTATATAGTGAAGACTCTCACCATATTTTCTTAGTATCTCTTCAATGCCCTGTGTAAGAAATTTTGCATATTTAGGACCTGTTTCTAGATCTTGTGTTATTCTCATTGTTCTCTTCTGGGTATTCCAACTGACACTTTGTGCCTAAAATCAGACCTACAGCACCAGCTAGGATGATGCACCACAAGAGCAGAAAACCAGCTTCATGTCTCTTACAGGACTAACTGTTTCTATATCATAATACAACGACTGATTTTGCCCATTATCATGACATAAGCTCAGCCAAGGCTCCATAATAGTCCCTAGAACCTCTTTTGCAGAACTGTTGCCCATGCTGGTTTTTACGTACCTTAAAATTCTTGCTAGGCATAGCAAATTTATCTTGCTCTTTTGAATAACATCTTTTTTTTTTCCAGACCAAATCTCCCATTTGTCAAGATCAGTATGAGTTCTGAGCATATCTTCCTAACTACTGGCAATATCTACTAGTCTGCAAATTTACTAAACCTAATGTTTATTTTGTCTTCCAGGACAATATGAAATTATGGACTAAGAACATACACTTGTGGAACCCTATTCAGTACATCCTTCTGCTTTGATAATGCTTCTTATCTGTTCTTTTTAAAAATTAAATGGAGAAAACCTCAAAATTACCAAAATTATGGAGAACTGCCTCAAGTGCCTAGGAATCTTGTGTCACTGTAAGTCTGCTGGCCTTAACTTATACTGAAAATAGGATACAATATGCCTGCATTGCACTGAAATATTTAAAGTAACTGAAGCAAATATCAGGTATCAGAACTACTCCAGGTGTGGTAGTGTGGAGCTCCAAGGGCGACGGTGTGGATAGCCAGACAGCTTTTCATGGTACCTGCACTGCCCTGATTAGACTGTTCTGGGAATCTGAACTGTACTGTAAAGTGTGGTTATTCAGGCTGCTAAGAAAATAAGGAGCTTTTGAAAATTTTGCTTCATGACTATAAGAAGTCCTACAATGTCAGTAAAGTAAAATAAAATTAAATAAAGTGCAACACAGACATTGCCAAGCTGGCTCCAGGAGAAAATTTAACACTTTCACAAGCATCTCTGTCTCAGGTATCATGCTACAGTAGCTAATTGGTTTTGTGACCTAGTCAGCGTTTCTTTCCTCATCCTAGGTTGTATAAACCTGTCATTTACTCACACCATGGAATGTGCATTCCCCTTCAGTGCAGTATCACATGACAATATTAAGTTTGTCTTAACAGAAGGAGAAACACGATTTATTCCTACTGAAATTAGGACTCCCAAAAATTATTCCTGGCAGAGCTGTGGAATGTCTATGGCAGTAGTACATACAGACTACATCCCAGTGTGCTGCAGGTGTCTGCAGCATTTATAGCAGAAAATTCTGGAAACCAGAAGTTTTGAATAAACATTGCTGTCTTTGAAGTGCAGCATTCTTTCTAAACTAAGGTCAAAACCAGCACTTTAAACAGAAATGAAAATTTGTGTGAAGTTAGAAAGGAAGAAATCATAGGAGACAACCAGGGAACATCATCCAGTAGGTTCTAATTCGCAAATCTTTAGTGCAGTTCCTGTGATACTTCTTCTCCAAACCAGGTTTCCACTGAGGTTGGCTTTGCCACTTTTCCTAACGTGTATCTTAGTGATATTGTTATTAAGAAATCTTTTATGTAATCCAGCAGAAAAGACTTCAGCTGAACTAATGAGTTGTTACAGAGCTCTGTTATTTCAGAGGAGCCTTTCCCAGCATGCTCGTTTGAAAAAGTCCTTTAAACTTGTGCTAGAGAAGTAACTGTAGCTTCAATATGGTTGTTTTGCCCATAGCTATTGCAAGTGGTACTTCTCCACTACTCTTTTAGCTAGTACATTTTCTTTTTGTGTGTGTGTTGTGTTTGTCTGGAACTCTCCTCCTGGTGTGACTCAGGATCACATGCATATTGAAATGTTGCTGCTTTTTTATAAGGTTATTAGCTCTGGTTTTGACTTTTGTTAAAGCTGCTCTACTGACTTTTCTTGTAGACATATTGCCAATATTCCTCATGTTGATCATCCAATGGAATGCCAAGAAAATTAACTATAGAGCAAAGGATATCAAAGCAGATGAAAAGCAGTAATTAGTAGCAAAATTATATTAATGTGTAATTTTGAACCTGACTCATGACTGCTCAAATGTGTTTATTTAAACTCTAGAATGCAGCTTTATTTCTTCTTTTTTATTCAACTTTTTACGCTGATTTTGCAATTTTTGAACTATGTTACAATTGGTAGTTTCTAAACAATATTTCACAGGAGCCTTAACTGGAATTACAAGTTTATTAAAAGTGGCAGGGTCCACGTAGAGGAAAAAGCTGCTCAAAAGGAAAAAAATCATGTTAGAGGACATTACCATCTTGTAAGATCTATATCTCCTCATGTGTTAATTATGTTTTAGAAAAAATACCTGATTTAGAAACAATTTAAGGAAATAAAAATCTAGAAATAAAGTTTTAGTGTAGGCTTTGCTTATCCCACTCCTTCATAAAGAGAAACCTCAGTTGAAGCCTCCAGTGGAACAATCATTACCGATACTGGGTTTTCTTGTTTGTTAACATATAGACTAATCACTACAGCTGTAAAATATGGGGACAGATAGTTGATCTAAAATTCATTGTTTCTCAACAGTTTAAGAACATAAACTTATTTTGAGAATGTATTAATAAATGTTTCAGCTGAATGCAAGTCTTCATAATAACTTATGTTATTAATTGAATGAATTATTGAATCAACATATTGCATCAGGGTGTCTGATGCTAAAACTGGTTCCTTTAGGGAAATAAACCATTAGAGAAATAAACCACTAGGGAAATAAATCATTACTTTCTTTAACAGTTTGAGTAGAAATCCTTATTTTAAGATAAGCCTAAGTTTAAAAAGTCTAATTTGAAAGATCAACAGAGTTACTATACAACAGAGGTCTATTTGAAATTAAAGGTATTTTATCAGGAGACAGCAAGCCTTTGCTCTCAGACTTGTGTTCTGCAAAAGTTTTGATGTGACATTCCCGTGTATGTCTTTTGCAGTGTACACTGTAAGATATATGCAGTGTATCTGCAGACATTTATGATATATCTTCAAAGCATAGTCTTCGGTTTAAAAAGGAGCATTTCTAAAGCCCATCAAGTCTGTTTTGAAAACTTGCGAAGCATTTTCAGTTATTAAAAAAATAACTTTTTCAAGTCCACCTTTTACATTCTCCTCTCCCTTTGTCTCAAATATATTACTTGTGTCTTTCCAGAAAGATGTAATTTAGGTCTTTGAATTGCTAAGATTATGTCAAAGTTTTTAGTTTATTTCAGTCATTTTAAATATGGAAATTTTCTAGAATAAAAAATGTTATCCTTAAAAGACATTATTGTAATCCAATAGGCCATTCTAGTAAAATCTTTCTGGTTTTCCATGAAATCAGTTATCATTATAATTTGTTGATGTCTTGTCTTTCAAGGAATGATGTTTGTAAAGTTGCCTTAGGAGGAATAAGAAGGGGAATAAAATAGTTAATAAGATGGTGACAAAGCAACAGAAAAAAAATACATAATATATTACTTACTGCAGAAAGGTTGGTAGACTTAAGAGGCACAAATTATAGACCATGTATTTCTACTGATATATATTTAGCAAACAAGGGAGAATAAATATAATGTTCTGCATGTGCTGGTTTTGCAAAACACTATTTTTTATTTTCTTTTTTTTTTTAATAGTGGACAAGAGGAAAGATACGAAATAGAGTTCTACTCAATTTTGTAAACCTAGCAGATAAAAATCTAAAATTAAGAAACCTAATGATTCTATCTTAAAAATGTAGTATTTTCTTGTTTAAAATGTTCACTATTAAAGTTTTCCAGTTAAAGAAATGGCTTTTGATACATATGTAAAAGCTGGACTTTAAACAAAACTAAGTATGACAGGAAATACGCAAAATTATTCAGAATCTTGGTCAACACACATCATCTCTTACCCAAGACAAACACTTCTACTCCAACTGATTATGAGTATATGCAAAACAGATTATAAGTTCCAGAAAATTATCAGTTGGACTGCTTATAGCTTCCAGAAGCGTGCAGTCCCTACAGAGCTTTCACCTTCTTTAAGGAGTAACAGAAATGACATGATCAATATGACAGAACTCAAAATTTATTTATTCTGTGTTCTACAAAGACTACAACTAGTTATCTTTTCATTGAACTTCCTAAAAGATGTCTGCTGCTCAAAATGTTTTGACTATCCCCAGTGAAAAAAAAGGATATGAGAAAATATTGGTAGATTCAGCAGGTTTTACACAAGTGTGTTCTTACACAAATCATGTCCTTTGAAAGAAGAAAAATAGAGGGAATTTAGGATTTCCTATAACCTCCAAAGATAATGTACCTGCTTCACTTCACCCAATTTTAATTTTCTTTCACCAGATAAGATGAATTGTATTTTTCTTTGCAGGACTGAGTAGGTAGAAAGCAAGTCCCACATTTTAGAAAGGCCAATCTAAAATATCTAGATTAAAGATTATTGTTTCTATGGTACATGCAAATATAGTACATGTGTGTGTATTTTAAATATATAGATTCATACTTTTTAACTCATTTTTAGCTATGTTGTTTTTTGATGCTGAAAACATTTTTGCCTAGGCACAGCAATATACACATAGGTTTGTAAATCTATAAATGTAAAAATGGAGTATATTTATGCTCTGTATCATTAGAACAATCTCCCTTGCATCATAACATTTGTCTCTTATTTACTCTATTATTTGTGTTCTTTGTTATAACCACGGTACTTGTTCTGCTACCATATAAAATTCTCCCTACTTCCATTCAACATGAAGCTCTTTTTTCATACAAAATAAATAATGATGTCTTACTACCAAACAGCTAAAATTAGTAACAGATGTCTACAGGTCATCCAGGTCTCCTGGTTCAGTCTTTTTCTTGACCAGATACAATTAAGAATACAAAGGTAATTACTAAAGAATTCCATAGTTCTACTAACAATATTGTGTCATTAATAACCACAGAAAGTCAAAACACAGATATCGCTGAATGATGTCTGTAGAGATATCCCAATATCTGGAGACTTCAGTATTGTCTGTGTTCATTCTATTCATCAAGTGTCTATGCTTACGCTCCAGTACAACCAGCAGGGTTGAGTCATCAACATAACCTATGATTCATGATGCTGGCAAAGAACTTAAACAATTCTGAACTGTCTTCAGGTTAAATGAGCTTCTTTGCCCAAATTTTAATAGCTAGATAGAAACACACAGGTACAAACTGCAATAGCAGTGTTCTTAACTCTGGCGACAGTTAAGAGAGACCTCAGCTTTTCCAATAGTTTTGTTTCTCCGGGTGGAGTGTCTGGTTTGGTTTTTGTTTTCTCTGTTATTCCAAAATGCTTGGTTATGTTTAATTCCCTTATACAAACGTTTAAGGGATTTGTGTACATATACCTGTGTGATAAACAGAGGAAAAGGAGGTGGAAAGGGTTAGCACTGAAGGTAAGAAGTATTTATATAATGCCTCAAAAGGCAGGGGAAAGAGCAAATTGAGATTTTGTGGATTTTTGAGTGCTAAATAGCAGGCAGTGTTGTTTTGGTGGAGTTTTATAATTTGTAAATTAGTTTTGTAGTTAATATTATGCATAACATGCATTTGGTTTGTAAGTTTTACCACAGTTGCTTCATCCATGGAAATTTTCATCGTTAAGTCTAGCTTCTGTTTCTCCAGGTGTTGCTTCATCTGCTACTCAGCCAGCAGTACAGGCATCATCATTTCTCAGCCCTAGATATGCTTGTATCTGAAATGTCTTTCTTGCTTTCATAGTCCTTCATGAATTTAATTTACTGCCCTTTAGAATGTCCTCCAAATGGTACCTATTTATTCAGGCTACTGTAAATTTCTTGTTATTTAATAGGTAAGTTTGGGATCTCTGATATTTGCCATGTTATAGGCTTTTCTTTTTCTGTTCTGTATATTCTGATTTCTACTGTTAAAATTTATTAATATGTCACAAACCTGAAGAAAGCTAACTGAAAAAGGGTGAAAGAATACCTTATGCTGTGGTCCAAATATTGCTGCATGCATGTATATGAAGAAAAATTGTACTACTCATTTTTAAATTTTACATACAAAATGCACATAGAACCTCAATTGAAATATTTTGTCAGGACAGGCCCATGAAAAGAGGCAAAAACATAAGATGTGAAAACTCCAACAGGCAGTAGCTCAAAGGCTGAGCTCTGCCTGCTAGGCATTTTTATTAGCTCTCCTGACAACAACAGAAACAACAGCCACCAAAGACATAATATTTACAGAATATTATCTCCTTGAAGGGATATAAGCATAACCCTGATATATTTGGCCAAGTATTTAGCTAAAATTGTCAAGAGCAGCTGTAGATGTCTTCAATTTCAGTGATTGTTAGTCTTTAAATGCATTGCTATTTTGTCTCTTCAGTGGAAATGGTTTGGTTTTTCAGTTCCCCAGAGCTGCTGGAGCTGATGTTTTAAAATCAGGCAAATTTTTTATTATCATCTTTAAAAACAGTTTCAAGACCCCACCTGTATGAAAACTTATGCTGAAGTACTAAATTCTGATAATGCCATAACCCCAACATATTTAATGTTACTTTTCTTATTTGGTCCATTTTGGTGGATAAAGAGATGTTGTATTGTACATCAGTATTCTTGCATATCACCTGAAGCTGACCTGTATTTGCAGCGGTTTATTTGATTTGTTCTTTCACTTAAAAGTTTCTCTTGATTCAGTAATCTCATGTATTTCAATTAGACCCCACATAACATTTTTACATACTCTGACATAGCAAGGCATAGTTATAGTTATGTCATTTTGTATGTTTGCTTGTGTAACATGGCTTCAATAATTTATTCATATATTCTGGAATTGAGATAACACAGAATTGAGTTTGACCCACTAGGTATCTTCCAAAAAATTTCTGAATATTTCAGTGGAAACAAACAGAAATGGAAAATCCATCTCTTGATGATTTATTCTTATAATCAACTATTCTCAATGGAAAAAGTATGCACATTATTTCTGACTTACATTAGTTTGTTTGAAACTTCTACATTGCTCTGATTTTAATTTTTTATTTAAATTCTCTGGGGTTTTTTTATGTTAAGGTTTGTGACCCTAGAAACCAGAGTTATGGTTACCTTGTGGGGGAATGAAGTGGATGAGCATACTATGGAAAACATAACTGTTAATTGGCCCTAGATTTGGGGGGGGATGTTATGTCGGAAGCATTTGTATATATTTAATCTATTTTTATTCTATGAGGTATTGTAGAAAAGGAAAGTCAAAAACTCAAAAACAATTTAAAGAAATTCAGTACATTTTATTGTAAAAATATTTGGATTTTGCTAATCTGCTCTATGTGGAGAGACACTTCCATTGATTTTCTTTATTTCTGCACAATATTGTGTAGAATAATTAACTGTAGAAGGTGTTACCTCTGGTTCTGACACTCTCCTTTTTGACTGCAGAGAGTAACTGATGGAAGAAGCTTTAATGTTTACTGTTTAATAATTACGCTACTAATGTTACTGAGTTACAGTTCTATCACTCTTTACCCATCTGCACCAAGTCTTTCGGATATAGACCTAGCGGAGAGTCTGAGAGTTTGTCAGGTGGGTTCCCTCTAGCATCCCAGTGCAGTGGGTCAGCTTTGCTGTAATCTGCTGGTGTTGGCATGCCTGCTATTGCAAAGATCTCATCTTCTCTTGTTCAATGAATGAATGAGGTTCAGTGGTGAATAAGGTTAGTTTTGACCTTATTCTAATTTTTTTTCTGTTTCTTCACCATCCTATTTGCCACCCTAGCATCTTCCTTTCTCTGCCCCAGTCTGCTCTAAGTGTCCTGACATATTTGTTCCTGTTAATCCCAGTTTTGCTAAATCCATACCCAAATTTAATATTTCTCATGCTGTTTACCTAGGTAATCTTGGTGTTTCATGGTGTTATTCTGTGGCTGCCTAAGTACTATTTGCGTTGTAAGGCTCTGCTCCCCAAAATCCCTTTTCAACTTTCTGATTCATACTGGTTACATATTGTTTACTTTGCAAGCATTCTAATACATTTGATTCTACATTAGCTTTGGTTTCCCTGCCTTCTATCTTATATAGAAACAGTCTGCATACCAGAGCAAACTCATCATGTTATATGCTTTTTTGATTTGTGTGATCACAGAGTATCCTATGATGCTTAGGGATGCATTGGGTTTGTGTGGCAAGGTTTTCATAGCAGGGGGAGGGCTACAGGGCTGGCTTCTGTGAGAAGCTGCTAGAAAATTCCCCTATGTCCAACAGAGCCACCACCAGCCGGCTCCAAGATGGGCCTGCCACTGGCCAAGGCCGAGGCCATCAGTGACAGCGGTAGTGCCTCTGGGATAACAGATTTAAGAAGGGGAAAACACCCTGTGCAATGACAACTGCAGCTGGAGAGAGGAGTGAGAACATGTAAGAGAAACAACCCTGCAGACCCCCAGGTCAGTAAAGAAGGATGGGGAGGAGATGCTCCAGGCACCGGAGCAGAGATTCCCTTGCAGCCCCTGGGGAAGACCATGGTGAGGCAGGCTGTCCCCCTGCAGCCCAGGGAGGTCCACGGTGGAGCAGATCTCCACCTGCAGCCCGGGGAGGACCCCACGCCAGAGCTGGTGGATGCCCAAAGGAGGCTGTGACCCCGTGGGAAGCCCACGCTGGAGCAGGCTCCTGGCAGGACCTGCGGATCTGTGGAGAGAGGAGTCCACGCTGGAGCAGGTTTTCTGGCAGGACTTGTGACCCTGCGGGGGACCAATGCTGGAGCAGTCTGTTCCTGAAGGACTGCAGCCCATGGAAGGGACCCATGCTGGAGCAGTTCATGAAGAACTGTAGCCCATGGGAAGGACCCATGTTGGAGAAGTTCGTGAAGAACTGCAGCCCATGAAAGGGACCCCTTGCTGGAGCAGGGGAAGAGTGTGATGAGTCCTGCCCCTGAGGAGGAAGGAGCGGCAGAGACAACGTGTGATGAACTGACCGTAACCCCCATTCCCCGTCCCACTGTGCCACTGGCGGTTGAGGAGGTAGAGAAAATGGGGAGTGAAGTTGTGCCTGGGAAGAAGGGAGAGGTGGGGGAAAGGTGTTTTAAGATTTAGTTTTTATTTCTCATTACCATACACTGGTTTGATTGGCAATAAATTAAATTAATTTTCCCCAAGTCGACTCTGTTTTGGCGTGACAGTAATTGGTGAATGATCTCTCCTTGTCCTTATCTCGATCCACGAGCTTTTTGTTATATTTTCTCTCCCCTGTCCAGCTGAGGAGGGGAGTGATAGAGCGGCTTTGGTGGGCACTTGGCATCCAGCCAGGATCAACCTACCACAAGGATGCATTAATTAAGGAATTAATCACATATTAAGCAAGATACCGTAATCTCAACTGTGAACCACCATGAAGCTATCTAAAGTGTGATTCTACTCTCAAGGAACTTTGAGTGAATTCAGAAGTTGTATATTAGGCAAATAATTTTACCTTTTATAGTTTTTTTTTATGTATATGCTTTGCTTTACTTTTTTTAAATACATATTGTAGATTTAAAGCCATGATTGTTAGATTTGTGTACAGAAATAGTAGATCTAGTCCAACTGTCCATATCAATACTGGGGTGCAGGTACACTCTGCAGGACACTGTTCACCAACTGTGTGCCCTGATGTCTATGAGCATATGGATAAAGAAAATAACATGAGTATTTTTGAGTAATAAAATAGGATTTTGACCATTCAGTCGCACTTCAGTAGGCTATATGTACTGACATAACATATATTTGTTATCAAAGCCAAAACCTTTACAAGATTTGCATTTCCTGTGTTTCACTGGTGTTTTGTACCTAGATATCTGGTTTATAACCTATTTTTGTATTCTTAAACCTTTACTTTTTTCAGTGGAGGAGTATTAGAGAATATGATCCTTCTTTAGTTAATTTTCATGGTCCTAGTTACAGATTGAAAGCCATTCACTTTTTCCATGATTTTTTTCTTGATGTACTTTCCTAGATCTTAAGGAACTTTTTCCCCTTTGAAGTATTTTTCTGTCCTGCACCAATCTTTCAGCATTTCAATTATTTCCTTCTTCATTACGATCTTCCAGTGTTCATGTTTGCCTCTTCCCTTTAACTGAAGCTCTGAATGTGTCTGTAGATCTTTTTCAACTTCAGTCTTCCCACAGCCATTTGGAATGTATTTCTTACATTCTTCTGGTTATTTTTTTAAATTTCAACAGACTTTTCAAAATGATGAAAAAATTAACTTTTAGAAATATATAACACTTACTACTCTCTCCCTGCTTCTTCAGATTTCATTATTTTCCATATTCTAATCCTCTCCTGGTTTAGAACAGATTCTTCCTTCTCATCAAATCTTTAAGGCTTTGGCAGAAGTTTGCAGAACTCCGCAAGAAGTGTTTCCATATGTTTTCCCTTTTCTTTTTCTCTTCATTAATATTGTGTCCAGCATACTTCTCTCTTACCTGAGCTGATGCAGCACCCTACCTCTGCAGCGCTGAAATATGTTCCAGTATTAATTTGCGCTAATGTACAGAACTAGTACTAAATTTGGGCACAATGAATAATGGTATAGTAAGTGTTAATTTAAAAAAAAATATTAGAATACTTTGACTCCTTCAATACTTCACAAGAAAAGAGCCGAGGAACAAAACTGTAGATGCAGCATTATCTAGAGAGCTATAAAGAAGTTAGCTGAGCATACAACAGTCAGAAATATGAAAAAATCTGGGGAGCAGGAAATGTACATTTTCCATTTTATTTTATCATAACAAAATGTAAATGCTTCAAATGAGCTGCTTAGATTTATATTTTCATTAAAAGTCTATGGTAAGCCTCTTGCCGCTTTACAATTAAGTTGCATTTAGTAATGTACAATTAAGAAAATGGTTTTCTAGTTTGTAAGTACCTTTTACTAATAATTCCCATGGTAAAGAAAAAAATCATTTTTCAGCCTAAATTTCACCTAATTTTCAGATACAAGTTATCTAGCAGGCTGTGTGCGTATTTCTCATTATTGAGAAACAAGATGCTAAAAATGACAGGCAATCAATTTTGCCTGCCTGACTTGGAATCTTTCCAAGGTGGGAGGATCTAACTTTATTCAGAATGTGCTGAGTACCAACCCACAGAAGTTTGGCTTGAAAACAAAGGTTGCTTTTAAAAAAAAAATAAATAAACCTACCATGAATATGTCTTTCTGTTTGTATTTATAAGATTTAACAATATAGACAGTGATCTCTTTTTATTTCAGCTGAGAAAAAGGAATAAAGGTCAAAACAGTAATATCGCTCAAAAGTTTTGCTAGCTGCATCGTAGAGCATTAATTATCTGACAAGGCTTTAAGAGTCTGATCCAAGTCCATTGAAGTGAATAAAAAAGATACTTTAATGTTCTTATGTGATTCAAAAATCACAGGATCAATTCACAGTAAAGATCAAAGATTCTTTTGGATGTTTCAAGCATCCTCCTCCCCATCCCCATGCCCCCCTTTCTCTCTATGCCTTAAACTCTCTGCTGGTTTTTCTTCCTTTTTTTTTTTTTTTTTTTTTTTTTTTTAAATGCAAACTGATGATTCATAGTGAGGACTAAGAATATACTTTATTCCTTTTTAAAATGACAGCACTAGATTCTGAAATCTAGCATAGCTGAGAAGGATGTACTTGAACAGAATTTAAAAGATACTGCAGATCTTTGTACTATGCAGTGGTAGTTTAGTTTTGGATTTTGGTTTGGTGGTTTGGTTTTTTGGGTTTGTTTTTTTTTGGTTGGGTTTTTTGGGTTTTTTTTGAATCCCACTACCTTAAATGGTCCACACTTCTTATATTCAGATATGATTAAATTCACTTTCTTATTGTTAGAAAATGAGGATAATGCAGAAATGCAAAAGGACTGTGGTCTATCCTTTTTACTTTAATTCTGAATTGAAATTAAGTGGGGATAGCCTTGATAAGTAAAAGTGCCTTGGTGTTTTGTTTTGTTGGGATTTTTTCCTTTCTAATCTTGATGAGGAGCTGTATTATAGAGCTACACTGACTTTCACCATATCATTAGAGTGTACACTTTGTGGAATCAGTATTTTAAAATGAAGGCCATGAGATTTCCAGGAGATTGAAGTGTTAATTCATCATACTCTATGTCCATCTGTTGGAAAATGAGACCATAAGGAGCTCTAGAAAGAAGTGACACTTCTTCAACTGTACATTTTTTTCTCAAGGGTCTTGAGTTCAAGCATCTGTGATGCTGGTTCACCCAGTCACTGTATTCCTATTAAGACTGTCTGTTTATCTTTCTTTCAAACATGTGATATAATGGCATAACCCTTAGGCTCCTGAAGACTACCATGGCCTGTTGGACTGTGTGTCTCGTATTACTCTCCCTATTCTGTCATAATGACTTTGTTGTATAGTACCCAGAGTAAAAAAAAACATGAGTAATAGAATTGCTGGGACATACTAAGTACTTGGCAGGAAGAAAGAGTTCAAGAGGAGATAAGCAGATCTTCATAAACAATCAAGTTTTTTCCCCCTCAGATTAGGGTTATTTTTATTCCACTGCTTCTAGCGAAGGGTAAATAATACAATGACCATATTGTACTGTTCCAGGGAGATGCTGTGTTGCCTTAGCATATCTTTAGTACTCTTTCAAATGCCAGTGTGTCTGAATGTCACAGGCAGAATCCTCTTATGAAATGCCACTTCAGCAATTATCATTTGCAAAGAAGGAAGTGCAGAGAAGGAGATGAGAACTGCAAATCAGTTTGGCTTTATGTTCTAATTAGGATTTTGATCAAACATCCAGCTATCTTTCCTGATCCCTGCTGCCAGATATAGATGTGGAGAAAGCCTTGATGTGATTGTGGGGAAAGGATCTTCCCTTGTAGGTTATAGGAAGGAGCAGGCCCTCTGTTCCTGAAGAGCTATGCCTCCTGAAATGCAAGGCTGCTGCAACCCAGGGCAACAGGCTGTCCCTGGTGCAGACCACCATCTTCAGGCCTGGATTTAGGGCTGTCTGCCATGTTCTGAACAGAACAGCACTGCCCCATTCTGCTGTGGTTTAAAACCTCCTGCCTTCATTATCCCTTGTATTCTCTTTTCCTGCTGTGACACTGCCTGAGAAAACAAGCTCTTGTGAGATAGTGGTTAATGAGGGGGGGGTACTAAAACACTCTGACTTTCTTTCCCTCCCACCTGGACAACCTGACATGATTACAAATGTGCAATTTGCCCTATACTTTTATTAGTAGTAGTACATGATCTTAGAAGACTTGAGATTGAATTTTGGATGGTCTTCTAGTTAGTTTTAGATTCTTTTATGTTCCTCAATCCAGATGTTCAAGCATGATATCTTCAATATCTCTCCTCACAAAAAGCTATAAGATTCAGTAATGATGTTATTGTCAGCTTCTAAAATGAGGTACAGGGAGGTTAAAGCCAAAAATCACTTTGCTCAGATTAATTATATGCCTTTAAAACTAGCCAGCAGTAGAACAGTAATAGGTGCAAGGACTGTGACAGAATTCTAAGGGTCAGAATCTCAACCTTACGTGTTCAGTCCAAGGTCAGATGGAAAGTCTGTGATTTACATACATACTCTAATCTCTGGACAGTCCTTTCCAATTCAGTCATTCCAGCAGGCAACTGGAACTAAGCCACAAACATACCTGGTGACTAAGGTTAGTTGCTTTGACTGGAACTGATGCAAAGAACATCCCATATTGCAAGGCAAGTGCTCTCAGTTAGCAAAAATAAGCAAATTTTCATGTTCTGCTGCCTAGAATTTGTGCACGAGTTGAATGCATAGTTTTATGGTAGTTATTCCTGATACCTGGTGTTTCTAAAATCTTTTGAAAATGGATTATACTGCCTGTGTAGTTCCCCTCCCAGTTTATTCCAGCTATGTTAACAATTCTGGGACAAAAATGAAACATCTGAATAAGCTTCTGTTTTGCAGATAATAATAATAGGACATGCTAAAGAAAATCCAGTAGAGGAAATCATCATTGAGGGAAAATTCATTGGACTAAAATGCTATTTACTTTCTTTTCTCACAATTTAAATTCACATTTTGAAAAGGAAATCATTATCCAAAATTATACAGAGGAAACTTTAAGGTGAAAGAGAGACCATAAGTCTTTCCCAAAGGAAAATAAAGATGTTGCAAATGCTTGTCTTAGTGGAAGAAAGAGAATAGAATTAGAGGAGATTCATTTCAATATAGCAGTTACAGAATGTGTGCTAGTCAACTTAGATGTGAAAGAAGAGGTTCATGGGCTTTACACCAATTAAAAAGAATTGGAATCACAATTAAGCCATTGATAACATTTTTTTTTGTAATATAAAAATAATCAAATGTTTGGTTGTACAACCAGATGCTAGCCATTTGTAGGCTCTGAACTAATTCTGCCCATGATTGTGCAGAGTAAAAAATGGCTGCTCTGTTCTAGTAGCACACACTAACAAGCTATGCTAAAAGCAAATGCTCATTTTATTGTGCTGGCTCACTGAAAAGTTACAGCTGTGGTCAGAACATCCTGTCCTGTTAGTTTAGAGAGTTATTGTGATACTAGATACTGTAGGCTGAAGTCATCAAACCTCCAAAATCTTTAAACTGAAGCTTCAAGACTTTCAGTGGCAGAAGGACTACCTTCAGCTACCATCAGGATATGCAACAATCTCACTGTGGTGTGCTTGTATATGAAGACCAGAATGTGTGCTCATGGCTGTTGTATCCGGGGGATGGAGGAGGGAGAGAGCTCTCTGTCTCAGGACCCCTTTTTGTAATAAGACCAAAAACAAAGATCCCAAGTCTGGTATCTGAGGCACAGCTTCAAACTTCTGTATTCAGGCTGTGGTAGGTAAGGGATGCTTAGTGTATTTGACTCCTGTAAGTTTTGAACACAACCATTTCTGAAGATCATGGCTCACATATCAATGTTGTGTTTTAAGTCCATTTTATAGCAGTTCAGAAAAAAGTGGAGAACTTTAGTTCTTGTTTACCCAGAGATGAAAGCAGGAGCACTATTGATGTTGGCAGTTCCACAAATTGATTAGAAAAGGACGGATCCATTTGTCATTTCTTAGAAGAGGCACAGGGCAGATTTATCTTAGTCACAAGCTGGTTGGGTAATGTGACTAAAAACACAGCACATCAGAATATTCACCCCCTTAGAGATTTGATATTTTCTGGACTGTTTTTATTGTTGAGCTATATTTAGGATGTATTTTACTGTGTCTTCACAAGTATCTGTCGATGTGCATGAGTGTTTTCACCCACATGCTATGTTTGAATTGGTTAAGAAATGATTGACTATCACTTTGAAAGCTATGAACAAACAACAGAAATATAAAAACTCCTTAAAACTTATTCATAAGTCAAATGCAATGAATGCTAGAGGTGAAACCACAATAAAAGGGTTGTTTACATGACTTATGAGGTAGGGTATTAATTTGCAAATACAAGTGCTTCCACTGTGAGGAATTATTGTCTATTAGTGTGCTATGTAATAAATAGGAGTGATATTAAGCTAAAAAGATTTGAAGTTAATACAGGCTTGTTGCTTCTTGTAGAGTATTTATAGCAAATAACATGTCATTTATTAAAAACTTTAAATAACCTGAATGCTTTTGTACTGTGAATATTCAAATTATTTCTAATGTTTAAACCATATTACTATCAATTAATATGAATAATTCCAAAAACCATGGGGAACAACCGTCACTAAGTGAGACAAGCAATCACCATCGTTATAAAAATATTTCATTCCACTTTATATGCAGATTGTAACACATTATTTGATGATCTGCTATTATCTGGCTTCTGAAGGGGAGATGTTATTTCTTCAATACTAGATAAATTAAGCTTTTCCTTGAAATGGTCATTTTTCAGCAACAAGCTGTCAGTTAGACTTAGCTGAGTTTTTCTAAGCAAGATAATGCTTAAAAATTAATGATATGATGAAGAGTCTCTGGAATTGCATATCTAATGTACATTGGAGTACAGAGACATGAGTATTCTCACACCATAGCTGACTGGGCTTGCAGATTCAGTGTATGTGCAGTAAGTTACTCCTGTATCTATCAAGTACACAAAGACGGTTCTCTTAAAACTCTGAAAATACCCTCTTTTTGGCTATACAGCTGATTTAGTAAGGGATTCATTGAAAATTGAAACAGATGTAAAAAATAATCCCTATTTTAAAACATTGGTCTTCAGAGAGTCAAAAACCTGAAATATCAGTTTTGCTCCTTGGGTTCTAGCAAATAATATCCTTACCTAGAAAAGTAATTCCACTGCATTAAACTAGAGATACAGGCATTTTATTCTTGCAACTAGTTTCTACCCACTTATGGCAGAACTTCATGAATAATAAGCCAGATTTGCTTAAAATTTCAGACTACTGAGTACACAAAGCAATTATTTCACTTCTTTATTGCACTATAAGCTGTAGTGATAGCAAAGTCACCTTAACACAATATGAATATGAAATATGTTTCAGTCCTACAGTTGAAAAGTTTTGTATGGGAACTAGGATACTTTATGTAGTTGCTTGTTTTGTTTTGGTTTTTTTTTTATGTTAAGTGAATAATTTCCCTTGGGACTGACAAAAGTCCCCTGATAACATTTCAGACATTACATGAAGTATGTTCTATCCTGACTCACCGTAAAGCTTGGATATAGTCTCTCTGTCATGCTTGTTTAGGTTCTTGGTTCATCTACCAAAGAGTTCAATATGTGTTCCAGTTAGTGCCATTAATGGTGTGGTTACGGAGATGTGAAATTGGAGTGTGATTCTTCAGGGAACACCTGCGCTGTCAGTCTGGGTCTTTGTTTTGCTCCTAAGATCTATTCAAGTACCATTATACAGTCTAATTTGCCCCCCCGGTTCCCTTTTGAAGCGAGTCAGCTAAATCTCTCAATGGGGATCTGGGCACAGTTGACCACATAGGCTCAAGGGTTCTTCCAGAGACGCTGAACACAATGCCCACAGCAGCTTTGGCTCCTGCTGCCCAGGGTTTCCTCAGAACCAGAGTTCTCGCATACCCTCCTGCCTCAAAGCTGGGGCATTTAATACTTACTCAAAGAGTTACCCTACACAAATACTTTTACAGGCTACAATGTGGAACCCTCACAATTTTAGGCAATTGAACCAAATAAAAGAATACAAAACCAATTATCTTTTGCTGGGCCACAGGGTTGACATGGTATATATCCGGACACAGCCAAGTCTGCTTCTGAAACTAATAGCTATGGGCAAGGTGAGAACAAGACCATCCAAACCAGCTGGCTCTGGCATAGTTCACAGGCACAGTAGACTTCAAACTTACAGACGGATCCCCCTCTCTCAAATTTTCCTGTCTGAAAGAGAGAAATGAGCTCTCTGCTGCAGTCACATAGTTCGATGACAGCATAAGCAAACTGTCTGAGAACCTGAAGCTGATACTTGACTCAATTTCACAGAGAAGCTGAGAGAAAACAGTAATGTTATTTGGTCAGGTCAGAAGAAGCTCGAGACATGATTTTAAAGTAGTTAGGGATTGAGTAAAGAAGATGCTGACAGTTTTGATATCTGATAGAGAAAATGTTCCAAAGGAGGGCAAACAGAGTATCAAAGACAGATGGATAGAAAATGTCAGGAAGGGGGTGCTAAGGTAAGTGAAGATCATGAGGGAGAAATACAGCTATTAGGAGTCTGAAGACAGATGACAGGTGATGAATTTTGAATGGTCCATGAAGAAGAAAAGCCTGAAGACTGTATAAGGGTTAATGACAGGGATATAAAACCTGAAATGATCTTGTAGAAATCCTATTGCCAAAGCCTTTAAAACTGACCATTATATTTCCATGAGAATACTGTTTGAAATGCACAAGTGGGCTGAATGAAAAAATTTGATTTCTTGCTAGGTGTAGAGTAGTATATGAGAAATATCAGCTGATAGTTTACAGTGTGTGATGACCACAAGTATAAGCAAGCCATGTTAGTGAAATGAAATCAGTTAAAGTCAGTGGGACTGTGGTGGGTCAGATTCAGGCCCCAAAAGTACAGCTGAATTCCAAATCTCATTTGGAAATATTCTAGAAACCTAAGAAAAGCCAGCTTCCATGGACTGTAACTTACATCAAAAATTTTTATGTGGGAAATTTCTAAATGATTTCAAAAGTAAATGTAATGCTTGTTAAGTTATAAAAGAATTCAAGATATAATTCTAGTCACATAAGTCTGTAGAGTATAAGACTAGCATAAATTAGGTTGAAGGAAAGAGAAAGAAAAAGAATGGTCCAGATTCCTTAATATCCCAGAGATTCGCCTTGTTCCCAGTGGTCATTCCCACAAGCCTGAGACTGTGAACCTGCTGTAAGTGATGCCTGCTTACTGCTTCTGCACTAGCCAGAGGTGCACAACCCATCCTACTCGTAGTCTGCTTTTCAGTTAGTGTTATCCAGATTCATGTAATGCAGCCACAACGTCGCACGCTTAGACTTTCTCTTTTTCTCCGAGAAAATTGGGGTGAAATCCAACTGGCATGGAAATTGCTGTTACACTCTAAGGTTCATATACAAATAAAGGATGGGAAACGTGAACAATACTGTGACAAGATGAGGAACTTCCCCTTTAGATTCCAAATGTATTTTATAGTTATTAGCCAATATTCAGATCCCCTAACATTTGCCAGTTTCAGAGTTAGGACATGTAGGAATACTACTTTTAAATTCTTGGTCTGTAATCCAGTTACTTATGTAGTTACTCGAGTTATGAGTTCATCCAGAGTAAGGTCTTTTTTGTCCTCTCTATTTTTTTTTTTTTTTTTTTTTTTGTTCTGTTTTGGTTTGGTTTAGCTGCCATTGATTTTATCTGCTGCTTCTTAGGAGCCCAGAATTTTCATTGCCCAGTTTGTGCATCTCACTTCGATGCCAACAGTAGAGGCTTAGCAAGCCTTGATTGTTTCTATAGTAATTGGAGTTGGAAGAATGGCTGACTTCTAAAACAGGTTACCTGAACAGTCCTTTAGAAGTGTTTGTGGTCTCAATCACCTAGGTTATTTGCCTGAAGTCAGTAATGTGAATACTGTCCTCTGGTCTCTATTTCAAACATGCTGTTTTCCTCTTCCACTGTCATGAACAGAAGTAGAAAGAACTTGGCTTCCATCAGTCATACCTGAGGTATTCTGGAGCAGAACATTTAGAAACTGCAGAATGGTGTTGCTTTTGACATTTATGGTTGGAATATTATGTCAGCTACTGTGTCACTTTAGAGCCTTTCATTTCTATGCCATTTAATACTGCATTTAGATGTAAAATGTGTCATGAGTGGGCAAGATATTGTCACCCTGTGACTAAAACTTCCTTATCCAGGAGTATTTTCAACATTTTGAATTGTTTCTGAATGATGAATAAGGATAATTTTATTTCCGTTTACATTTCCACTGTAATGAATATATTTATGCTGTGAATTGTTGTGATCCTCAGTAGATGCTATTAGTATTGCACTCCTTAAGCATATCCATAACTTCGAACAGTTCTTACTATTCTTTTATTCTTTTGCTACTAAGAATCCTTTCTGTAAGTATTACAGAATAGAATAGAACAGAAAAAAAACTTCAGGGCATTAAAGTGCCCATATGCTACAGCGTTGGAAACTTTAAACCAGTTGTTGGTATAGATAAGGCAGGCTGGAAATAGCATTGAAGTGTGGCCATTGTCAGTGTAATGTAAAAAGATGCAGTCTGAGAGTTAAGAAAATCACTGCTCTCTCTGAAAAGTCTGATACAGATGTGCAGATTTTGTCAACAAAGTCACAATTTATGTCACAAAGAGCCCATTTCTATGAGTTATATTTTCCTCCAACTAATACTTTAGCTTAGAGAAGAAATAAAGAGATTTCAATGAAAGAAAAGGCCAATAGAGAGAAGGGCAAAAATTGAAGCACATTCTAGACACAAAAATCCTTTGTTTCCTCTTCCCAGTAGTTTCTATGTACTATATGTGTCTTTAAACTGGCCTAAAGCGTGTATTTCTGGCAGCTGCCTATGGAATCTGTGGATCAAAAATGTTAGGTAGGAGGTAAAATAGGGTAGCTTCAGGCAGGTAGAGAAAGTTCCATTTCAAAGGAATGCAGAAGTTTTGGTATGGAAGTTTTCAGGCTTTATCTCTGCTAACAGCTGTGATACAGAAATGCAGTGGTAACCCATTATGAAATAACTTTACAAGTGGAATGCAAACTTCTGTGGACATAGGTTCAGTCCATAGTTTCTAATTCACTGATTAAGTGTTTACATTCTATGTCTCTCAAGTGGTTAGTAAACAGTAAGCTAGTTAGCCTCTGAGGTCATAACTAAAGAGAGCTAGATGCCTAGACTTGTTAATTTTATTTCTGAGTGTCCAAAGCTTCACTTGCGTTCATAAGTGTGATGCTCGTAAGCGCTCCATAGAGAGCAAATGCTTGGATCGAGTTTTGTAACACCCTTCAGTATCTTGAAGCAGCACATTGTTAGTAAGCACTGTGTAGGTTGTTAGAAGGTATAATGTTTCCATCACTGCTTCACTGAATGTGGAAGCATAGCAATGAAGTGTTATCTGCCAGCTCTACTGTAGGTCTGATAGTGCTGTAGTCAACATTGTGCAGCAGCAGTGGCTTCGGTAGTCACAATTTTTCTCCATTCTTAGCGTACTTATCCCCAAATTGGTTATGCAAAACTTTTAAGATAATTTTATTGGATTGTTAGATCCTCTGCCACTTTCTACTACATCTGTAGTAACACTTTTGAAAGAAATATCTATGTTTGTTCAGGACGTGTAGATAGTTACTCCTTTCTTTAGAAATTTTGCATGAAAGCAGACACATACACAGGTACCTCTTCTTGTGTATTAATGCCATAATACCTTTCCTCTCATCTGGATTTACTCAAGTAGGCTCAGAAAAATATTTTTTCAATTGTACTCATATTTTGAAAACTGTCTTTTAATGGGTTTTTTTGCCATTTCTTATTGAGTTATCTAAAGAAATGTTATATGATGTCTAAAAGCCAGCTGGCAGTTTCTTGTTATCAGGGAACTTTACCTTTCTAAAAAATTCTTTGTTTCAGGGACTCATTATTTTCAAGTTTAAGGAGCAGAGAAAAGAAAAGGAATTCTGAACAAGCTGAAATACCATAACCTCCAAAGTCGTGTCTGTAGCTAATTCTGCTTCAGTGCTTTCTCATTGTCACTTAGCTTTTGCCAGTTAAAACTAGTTAAAACTGAGTTCCTAAATAATTTTCTGAACATAAATTTGCATTTTCTGGATGTCTTTTCTAGACATCCAAAAATTAGGCATTTAGTCTAGGCTCCCACTATAATCAATGGGGAGATCAACGTATCTTCATAAGCAATTTGTCCTGTGTCTCTTGGATACTAACTTAGAATGAAATTAGTCACCCCCAGAAAGCACTTCTCTCTTTCCTTTCCAAGTGAGGGCACTTACAGCGATCAGCTTAGTTGGTTAAACTCCGGTGAGATTAGTATTCTTACCGTATCCATATTTCCTTTAAGATAAAGGACAGTGACACAGCATAAAGTTTATTGCAGGGAATTATAAAAATGCAATACATATAAAAATGCAATCTGTACACATACGTAATGCACGCAGTGACAAAAATCTGTCAAATCCTTCTGCATGTTTTTCTGTGCTTTTACTTTGGACATTCTCAGACATTATTTTAACAATAATAGAATATCCAAAGACATTTTTCCCCATATAGTGTTAAACTGAACTGTCTCTTTGCTTGCATAACATTACATCTGATAATAGCTTTATTTAATTGATACAGCCATAATTTTACTGAATCTTACTGGCCTGTTCTGGATGAGGAATACATGCCATTTGATGTGTTGCACAGCTAGCCAAAGCAATCCATTGCCTGTAGATTATGTTATTCTTTACTGAGCCATATGGACTTTTTATTTCCCTTGTAATGTGACCTGAAATAAACCAGACCATAGTAAATAGAAACATAACTGAGAATTTTTCTCTTTTAGACTTGGTAGGTAGATGTCTAGATCTGATTGAGTCTTGGATTTCAATTCTAACTATTCTGACAATAGACTAATTTCTTTTCTGCTTAAATTACAAAAAGATTTCCTGCAAAATAAGCTTATTCAAACACTTAATTATCAGTTGCATACAAATATTTAAGTTGAAGGAAAGCTCTACCATAATGCTTTATTAAAAGCTGATGAAGTTGATGTGTTCTTGTGAAACATTTGGGATTTGTCTAAACAACCTTTCCTGATGCACAACAGTTTGGTTAGAGAACTTGCAGCCTCCCCCTCCCTTCAGTAATGAAGTCCCCACTAATGTAAATAGTTCCCATAAATGAGATATAAGATTTTCTTCTTCCTTTGTATTCTTTCTAGTGTTTCTAATGAAATCTTTTGGCATAGGGCTCTTGTACAGACAAAAGTTGAAAAGATTTCCATCTCCATTTCATTTAAAGCTGATAGGATATTTGCATAAAATTATGAATTGCATTCTCTTCTTTTCAGACTCTAGTATAAAACTGGCCATACCACAGGACGGGAAGAGATGACTCACTGCTCTAATTATAAATCTAAAGACTAATTAACTTTCCATGACTAAATTAAATTCCAAAATAAAAAGAACAGACAGAAGCCTTTAAACAAAGATTTAAAGCCCACTAGAATATAAAGTACAAAATATATTCAGGAGGCTGTTTTTGAATTTGACATTGATGAAGATGTACTGTATTTGCAAGTGGTACATGCAAAACTAGTTTGGGAAACAGACATTCAGAGCTTAACAGCTGGGCCAACACTGTCACAACTAAAATGTAGTACTGCAAATAGCTGTGTAAATTCATAGCAAAATTCTTTCCTGCAGCATTGTTTCAGATCAAGATTTGTTTGTTCATTATTTAAAATTAAAATGGATCAATCCTATTTTTATTCTACTGGAGGGCAAAACCCACAGAATATATGATTCCTGGCAACTTTTTTTTGAAGTTGAACAAAACTGCCTTGTATAATTGACAACATCTTTGTGGACTGGGGAACAAAATTCCATTTCCCTCACTGGAGCTGAATTGGCTTCATGAGTCAAAACAGCAATAAAATTCTCCATCTGTCCAAAAAAGCAAATAGACCTGATTCTGAATGGATGAATAGAAGACAGTTTGTTGCATATTTTTATTTGTTTCTATTCCAATAGAACCTTAATTTAAGATTTTAGTATGTCTTTGAAATAAGGTCATGAATAAATTAATAATGGGCTGAACAATTCCTTTGTCTTCTCTCCAAGTTTTTATTCCCAGAGGTTAAGACTGAGTAAACACCAAAGATGTAATTTACAGCCACTGTCTCTGTCCTCAACTACTTTCAGTGGATGTTCTGCATTATTCCTTTTGATACTTTGTTATATGACTGCTAGACACTGTAGATTTTGCCAGTAACTAACTCATGTGAGGACAACCCAGAAAAAAATCTAAATAGGCTCACATTCACACTGTTAATGTATGACTTTTTGTGAGTTCTTTAAGAGTCAGACATTTAGAGGACAGGATCAAATATTAATTTGCTATTCTGCATTCTGAATCAATACAAAGCTTTTGTATTGTTGCTGATTCTGTTTTAAATATGATAATGGCTATAAAGTATCAACTTCTGCTTCAGTGATTTGCCTCAAATACGTGATTCTGCTTTCCCTGGATAATGAATTAAAAGAAAATGTTGAAACTTTTAGTAATAACTGTGTTGCATAAGAATGTGCTGCTGATTTCTTCTGAACTGCTGAGGGATCCTATTAAAGAAATCATCTTTCAACAAGAAAATCAGATACTTTTTTCAGAGACTGGTTATTTAAAGTTATTGATAAAATGAATCTGGCCAACAGAATGTCCACAATTGAATACTACTTAGGAGAACTTACATACTGTTGTAGCCGTTACCCTGTAAGGGGCTGAAGTGGGTGTTCGTCAGCTGTAGTTAGGACTTCTATAGCCTCATTCTGGAAGTCATTGGTTACTTCAGCTTCATTATTAATCTACCATGCTGCTCAATATCTCTGAAAGTCAAGCTAATAATAAAAATAAATACATTGTTATATAAGAATAATTATTATTAATAATATTATTACTTAAGAACTAACTCATCTGTTGCTTCAGTATATCATTAAGCCCTGCTGAGTTAATTAAGTTATTAATCTTAATATTGGAAAAATTCATGTTCAGTTTCTGCAGTTTTTTATTAGAAATTATTGCTTAAAAATACTGTTTTAAGAATGGAAAAGAACACAATTTCTGATATGTAATATTAAAGCATTAATAAGTACATTATTAATACATTTATGTTGGTTGAAAGATATCACTGAAGTAGTGTCTAATTCGAATGGAAAGCCCGATTAAAACAGAGAAGCATCTACACATTAGTTCAGTGAATTTAATTTTTTTGTATGATACTTCATGTTTATAATAAGTTTCACATTAATGGTATGTAGACAGACTAAGCAAAAAACTTCCTTTCTGAAATGATCATAATTTTTAAAGGTATTCTTACCTCCCAAACTGAAAATTTTACTGATAATGTGACAAAATGGTCATCTTAGCTGTGCAATATGCATTAGATCTGATTCATCACCCTCCCCACTTTATGGAATAAATTCTTATCTGCAAAATTGATGTACCCCTTGACTTTAGCAGTCATGCTGATTTACATCTGTGGAATCCAGTTTGGCACTTACTGCAGACTTCTTCAGTTACTGGAAATGCAACATGCATGTCTTGAGAGCTGATGACTAAGGAAAAATTGAAGTCACGCCATGAAGTCCAATTCTTTGGTACGCTGCAGTTCCACTACTTTCCTGCTACCGGATGCCACCGCACTGTCCAGAGGTTCAGTATATCATAGAGATGCAATAAGCATGGGAGCCAGCACTTGGGTCCTTTAGAGGTTATCGAGAATTTGAAAAGTTTGCATTTCTTGAAAGAGTTCTTCTCATAAGTACCTGCTTTTAGACAAATTGTGCCTGAAAAATTTGCAACTTCAGTGTAGCATGCACTGTATAATAGCACAGGTTTGGTTTTGAAGCCACATGTGAAGAAACATTCTTGGATACATAGAGAGGATGATGCTGTGGGGGCTGGCCCAGGGTAGGGTGCAAATACATTATTATTTATAGATTCTTGGTTCACTGTGGGATATGAGTATCTGCACTGAGGTTTACATTCTATGTCTAACCAATGCTGAAAATTATTACTTCGGGGACCATATAGATTCTCACTTCAATGGTACCAACCATTTTTGAAACCTGTTTGCTTAAGAAACTCCACTGATTTTGTTTACAGTGTTCTCAGCATCTTCTCAGCGTGTTTTGTTAATGAACTAACAGCTCATTCTTAAATTAGACATAGGCACAGAAAAAAAGCAAGAGTAGATGAGGGTGAGAAATACAGAAATTGGTGAGGATATGGAATCTGAGGTAGATAAAGCTGCTGAGAACCTGAGACCTAGTGGAAGAATCCAATCTGGAGGAAGTTTTTTTTCAGACACAGTTACTAATGTGAGATTGTTTAGAGCATGTCAAACCAGGTGCCTGATCTACCCTCTGCTGACTTAATTAATGTTTTATCAACAAGCGTGGAGACAAGAATGAGCTAGGTACTCTTCAATTTCTTTCAGTCTTAGGTAATTTGCCGAGGATTCAGTGGATTCTGGCAAAAAACTTAGCTTTTAGGTGAATGCTGGAGGAAACTGATCATTGTAAGTACTGCTAATTTTCTATATGCAAAAACTGAAAATATGATTTGGTTGAGCGTCTTGTCTTTAAAACATAAAAAAAGAGGGAGTCAAATCTCCTCAAAAAGAAAAGATTAGACCAGATTTTTAAGACAACTCTGTATTTTGTTTTCAGCTTCTTAGCATCCAAGTTGGGACCAACTCTTCAAAGGAGGTAACTTTCCATGTAGATATCAAATATGGAACATGAATTGAGATCCAGCATCTCCCAGCTGGACAGCGTGTAGTAGCAGCTTTACAACTCTACCCCACACCATGTTTACTTCTATTGAAAATTTGGTTCCAATGTTACATGCCAAGCACTTTGGGGAATGTGAGCCGTAGTGCTTCCAAATGGTGATAGTCTGCTTTGAGCTGAACACAAAGTAGCTGCCTGGCTCAGAGGACAGTGTAGTGGAGATGTAAAGAGGGAGTACACTACAAGCAAATGGTATTATATAAATAGCTAGCCAAATTAATGATGGGGGATGCACACTTCCACTCAATACGAATCAGGTACAATGGACACTGCAGATCCAATTGAATTAATTACTTATTTGGCTCTAAATAAGGACAGAACTTTTCACTTATCTCGGCCTGATTTTTGCCAGACTATGCAAGTCTTCTCTATAAAGAAAAAAAACCAGAGTTCTCATTGCTTTGATGAGGCAAAAAGTATGTAAAAATTATTCTAGGTTTTTTCTTTTCTTTGATTTTCTTCTTGATGATGAAAAAAGTTGGGGCCAAATAATACTCACAGTTCAAGGGAGTTCTGTAACTTGATATTTGTTCTGCATTTACTCAATACTTATTTTCTGAAACACATTTAAGTTTCATTTGGTATACCATATTTTGTAGAATCCCTCACTGTTCTTTTAGGCAAGAAATCAGTTATTCTGTTTTTACACTTTTAGCAATTTAAAATCACATTTGTTCATCTGTATGTTTGCAATGAATGTATGCATTGTTTTAATGAAATATGATGTTGTTTTCAATTGAAATTCAGTGATAAAAATGCATAATAATAGATTAGAGAATTAATCTGAGTCTCTGAGTTTATTGTAAAAAAAAAAAAAAATTAAGCTAACAGTACAGACATTTGAAGGACTTCCAATTTTAAGAAACAAGTCTTGTTGCCAAGGAGTAGGGAGTTTGTAATGTACGACTATGTTTAACAAAAACAGGTCAGATTTTGGATAATGACTATATGATAGGGGAAGAGTGCAGTAAAATGTATGTATCTGAAATTATTTTAATGATAGCAGGAATGATTTTCATTTTATGATAGGCAAATAATTGACCAAATTTCAACAACTCGCTCAAATTGTCTTTATGCTGACAGTCAAGAGTGGAATAAGCAAGCAAAATGAATCTGAAACACATTAGTTATGTTTCTTCTCCAAGCTCTGAATTGGTTATGCTTTGTATGTATTCAGGCCACAAACCTTTGAAAACATTTGAAAAGAATGATGTGTACAGAATGCAGATTGAATTCAGAGTAATTCTTTATACTTAGTCCAATTAGAGTTATGTGTTTTACTTGGCTTTACTTCGAATATATCATTCTCTCTAGAATAATGTCTTTCTGGAGAAATGAAGAGATGTTCACATCTCATTTACTTTAAAGAAATGAAAGAAGAGGTGTGAAATAACTCCAGAAATACTATTCTGAGATGATTACATAGTTAGCAATTACACCAATAGAAATGCAGCTCAGTGATACCCTTCTAATTCACTGCTGTTCTTCCTATAGCTGCACTGTGGCTTCTACAAGACAGAGTTCAGCTTGAAGCCCTGGGCTGGTTTCATTGTCAATCAGTCAGTGTATTTTTGTGGAGGGTTTGTTTGGTTTGGTTTGGGGTTTTATTTATTTTGGTTGGGGGAGGTTGACTGGCTGTTTCTGATAATGAGGAAGGAAAACCAAGTATCTTTATGCCATGTCATTTCATTTATCAAGAAAGGTAAATGTATGCTTGGCTTTAACCTTTCATTGTCATTTCACACAGCTGAATTGTAACAGAGGAAAGCAGAGAGGGAGAATTCATGCAGGTGGCTCCAGTTAAGCATTAATCACTCCTGAGTAATAAGTGGGCGGGTGCTGTGCTCTTTAGAAAAACAAACAAACCAACAGAAACACCTTTACTTAGTCTAGAGTGTTCAGGAGGAACAGGAGAGAAGGAAACAAAAAAAAAAAAGCTGAGGGTGATTTTGTATTAAAAAGAAAAAACTGTATTCATTAAGGAACTGAAAAAAAAGATGAATGCCATAGGGAAGAAAGTCTTGCTTAAGAAGTGCTATATGTAGTCTAAGGTTTGTCTTCCTGTGAGATATTTCATCTGCTGGAGAGGTAAGACAACTCAAGCAAAGTTTTTTGAGAAATTTTGGTACAGGCTATTAAGAACTACTTTTTTCCCTGGCTTATGTTGAGAAGCAATGTTTACAGCATCTTGATTACCCCAAATTGTAGGTTGGTGCCAGCTGCTTGTAAATGTAAAGCTAAAGTTGTTGAAGTGGTCATGTTCTAGTGAAGATCTCTTCTTTCATTTTGGATAGGAAAATAATTCATAGACTGGCTGAAATGTTTGGCCCAAGCTGTAAATAAGGGGTGGATGCTGAATGGGAGTGTGTTCCTGAGTCCTGTACGCTTGCTACCCTTCCCTGCATTTTAAGTGTACACAAACTGAGCATTTTGTTCACTTCAAAGGAAAAATAAAATATAAAAAAGATAGGCCCCATAATTATATTTCAGTTGTACTGTTTATTAACTGCAAAGCCCAGAGCTTAGCTTTCAGAAGTTGTCAACAACTGTGATATATACTGTATCTGTATCAGGAATAGCTATGTGTGACTTGTGCTGTTTTTCATATTTTTTTATACATAAGTTGTATTTCATAGCACTGGTGCAAAGGATAAATACCTTCTTTAGCAGTTATTTGATCTATGGAAAGTAGGCTTGGTTTGGCTTTGAAGTTTTTGGATGGGTTTTTTTGGCCGTGTATGAACTTACAGGCCTTAATAGTAGTCCAGAGAGGCCCTTGTTGTCTTATTGCTTAAGAATGTAACTCTCTTTCTTCACCTGTAGTTTATTAGTGCAATGACTGTTTATTATTTGCAAAGTTTTAAAGTACAATTCGTATTATTCCTATGCTGTGCTTAAATGGGAGCTGTAGTACAGACTTACGCAGATAGTAGTCTCTTTGGACTGTTTTATTTTCTTGGGTTTTGGTTTTTGTAAATATCCTAAGTAAAAAAAAAAAAAAAAATTGGTTGTATTATTCCAGTGATCCAGAAGAAAGCTGAATACTGGACCTCAAAATTGATTCCCTTGGGCCAAGCTTTAAGGATAAGCCTTTAAAAAAACCCTATTGTGTCCCCATCAAGGGACTCATTCCACCATCTGCCCTGTTTTCTCTAGTGCAGTCTTCCTTGCCAGCTGCAGCTGATCAGAGTTTTCTCAGATTCTTGGACTAGCTGTGCTAGGTATGCATCCTTTGAGCTTTACTGGAGTTCAGTGTTCTGTAGGATAAGTACAAGCATTTAGTATGTTGTGGTCTCTACTACATGGTCCAGGGGGTGTGTATTTGCTCCCAGTAAATTGCTGTCTACATTAACAACTCAGCGTGCAAGTTTTCATGCATTGGGGAGAGACAGGAAGACAAGACATCCAACAAAACAGCAGTAAGAGTCAAAACTTTCTTGTCAAAAGAGCTTAACTTTATCAACTGATCAATCTAACAACAAGGTTATATTACTGTAAAATTTCAAGCCTTTATCCTGATGTGGGTATTGCCTTCCTTCACAGAATTTCTGCAATCTAGCCCTCGGCAACTATACTCCATGAGAGTGCTGCCATCCTTACTATCCTATCTTGTTTGAATAACTTTAATTTCAATAAAATCTAGTTTATTTTTAAATATTTGCACAGGTCCTTGGTAGAATCATTTACCTTCCTGAAGACAACATTTGTTTTTCCTTATTTTCCTCTGGATGAAGTTGTGTACCTTTGAATTTCAGCCTCTGATTCCTAACATCAGCTGTTTCTGTTTAGCAAATTTAGGTACATATACTTTTTAAGACTTTTACCCTAGATCATGGGCTGGGTCCTTGAGGACTAGCATATTTCAACCTACCTTCTGGCTATGTGTTTCCCTAAGAATGGAAGTTCATTCTCTTTGTCCTTGAGCAGGAAATGAATGCCCCAAGCCTTAAACAATGTGTGCTTCAGAAAATGCATAGTAAATTGAATAAAAATGAAGTGAACATACCTTGTAGAAAATTGGAAGTGGTCCGCCCAAATGAGCAAATGCCAATCTTAATTTGTAGTATGTGTTAAAGTCTTTAAGCTATCTCACATATTCTGTGGTTTATTTGTAAGGGGAAATATGAAGTTAATTCACATTCAAACTTGCAAGAATTATGGAATCTGCAAACTCTTCCATTAGAAAGTTGCATCACTTTGCTTTGGGCAAAACAGGAACTCCACATGTGTTTTTCCAAGCCCAGGTGACTGGCCCAACCTGGACCCACATTGCTTCTGCACATCTCCTCCTTCATAGATAACACTTAAACTTGTCAAACTAGCTTGCTTTGCACTGTTTGCTGGTTTCTCTTCTATTGCATGGCGTCTGTTCTTGAAGATGCTCTTCAGTCCTTGCTAGCAGATATCTCAGCAAGTTAACAGTTGTCAGAAGCTATAAATCATCCCATGGGTAGAATAACGGTTTGTTTCTAATGAAGAAAGCACAATTGTTTGCAGAATTTAGCAGAACAGCAAGAGATTCTGCAGGGGAGAATTCTTAGTCAACTAATCTGTTAGCCCTGTGCATTGGACCTTCACGTGTCTAATCCAGTTATGATCTTTTTTCGTTTCTGTATTTTGTGTCCTGTATACATACAGGAACTGCAATTTTTTTAGCACACAGCATAGAATCCTACTAGTGAAAAAAAAAAAAGTGTTCTTCTAAATATAAAGTTTCAATGTCTTTACTAGACTTTAGGCTAGGTCAATCTGCACTAGATGTGAAAAACAATACCTCATCACTGAAACGTGCTCTGTAGATGTATGTATGTTAATACGCGCATTTGTTGTCAAGGTTGTACAGCAGCTTTATTCCTCTCAGTTCTGTATTCTCTAAACTCTGACTGGTGGTGGCCAAAGCATGCTGTGTTTCAATAAGCTTTGCTTGCAACCTGCTAAATGATGGCTTCCCATTTGTCTGTAGGATTATGGGATTACAAAGATGATCATTTCTCAGAAACAGCCTTCGCTCAGCAGAGCTGAGAAACACTTTGAAAGGGGAACACAGAGGACTTTTTTTTTTTTTTTAAGAGAAAAATATTTAAATGTATTTGAAAGATGATATAATCTAATATCACAGGGTTGAATCTGCAAAATTTGGAGTGAGAAATACTGCAGACTTGCAGACTCTTAATGTTGCTCTTGGATTTAGCTGTAATTCCTACTTCTTGTTTATGCCATGATTACTTTCAAGATCCCCTCTGCATAAAAAATGTTTGCTGCAGTGTTTGTTATTATTTTCTCCTTTCTGGCTGATCATCTGACTGCTGTTCTCATTTTATATTTCTGCCTTTATGGTCAAAAGTTGCTTTTGCTACATAACAGTGCAAACTTCACTGGAGCAGCACCTGTACATCTCCTGTTAATGGTCTGGCTTTATAACACCCTTGCTAGTATTGCACAGTACTTCTGCACGTGCTTCTTACATCTAATCCAAAGAGAGTAAGACCAGAGAAAAGTGTAGTCTCACCCTTAGCAGTATGAAAGGGAACAGTAATACAGATGTCAGAAGCAAAACAACATACGGGGATATGGGTAACACTTACAAGAGGCATCTGCTCAAGTTCTGCCATAACTATAAAGAGACTAACTTTTGCCTCAGTTTCTTCCTAAATAAAATTGTGTGGGTTTGTTTTCCTATCTTAATGCACTCCTACAATGTTACTTATAATTAATATTGCCAGATAATGGTAGATTGTGGTTCAGAATGTTGTTCTTTTTCCTTCTAGAGATATTTGGTTTAAGTCATTCGCTTGTAATTGTTTCCTATCAGGCTCCAAAAACTTGCATGAAACACAGCCTAATTAAAATTAATGCTTATTCAATCACTTGCAAGGCATTGCTCTTCACTAGGAGCTGGAACATCCTCTATAGTTACAGTAACTACCCAAATGTGAACTCAGGTCAATTAATATTCTTGCAAAATCAAGTCCTGGCTACAGTATAAAGTAACAATTAGCAACAATTATGGCTGTCACATAGTGGGAATTGATGACTTCATACAGCACACATTACTTATAGAATGCTTAAGTAAATCTTTGGCAACAGTCTATATTTTGCCAAACATGCTTGGCATTTCACTGCCTCTGATATGCTCCTGTCTAGGCAACAGCAGCTGGAAGAAAATGAAGAGAAAGAAATTTGTGCTATAGGTACTGTTGACCACAAAGGCATGAAGTGGAACTACAAAACTGTGAAGAACATAAGATACTCTTGTAGCACTAAAGTACTTTAAGAATTGGTTTGGCATTTAGAACTGACTGAGAGAAATATTTCTATTTTTGGACATTCTGAACTAAAAGGTAGAGAGAAGAATTATAGCTAGAACCATGTTAGCAAAGGATCAAGACTGTGCAAAAACACTTTAGCTCTCCTATGGGCATATGGAATGCCGTTATGTGATGCATCCTTTTGCTTGTGTAGTATCGTTCTCACTAAGTTATCCTCTGTAAATTAATACATAGATCAGATAGTTGGAAAAGACTATGGTATTTGCTTCGAATAGTATTGTTTCAAAAGACCTGTCTGTTAGTAGAAAGCATCAAGTGAATCATTTGTCTAAGAACTTGAATGGCAAGATATTACGGCTCCAGGCTTAATATGTTACCTAGGATATAGGAGACACTTGAGTGCTGTATTTAGCTTTAGTAAACTTACTGATCCAGCAGGTTTTTTTTGGTGTCATTCTACCCGAGTTTGTTGTAATATTAAATTGACAAATATTTTCCCTTAAGTTAAAAGATATTTACATTGTATCATGTGTACTCATGTCAACAAAATCAATTTTTTGTGGTCTACTGTATTTTTCTTCCAAACGAGAAAATACTTTCATGGATATCTGAATAACAGTTTAAATAAAATGGAACGTGTTTGGCTTACTATATGGCTTTATTCACCATGACAACCAATATATTCGTATTCTATTGCACCAGACCTTTTCTAACCTCTATTCATCATAACATTGTTCAAAAATGAATTTGTGGGGTTTTATATATATACATTTATTTTTTTTAAATAGCATTTAGGAACAAAGCACACTCTGCTTTTTATGAGTGGGCATCCAGATATGTGAACCCAAACTAGGACACATTTACGGCAAGCTTTACAGGATGCTTGTCTGATGAAATGGAAGGTCATTAAAATTCAAGGAAGGTTACAGAAACTTACCAGTTGATCTGTAGAGACGTGAAGATTAGATTGTCAAATTCAACACCCGTTGTGAGGCTTGGCATTTAAATAACTTCAGTGGCTCCTGCCAGGACTTAGAGAAAAGCTAGTTCTTTAAAGATGAGTCCTTTATTGTTCAGTGTAAATGCAATGGGACTTGAAGCACAACGTTGCATGCCAGTGTGATATTTTTTGGGTTACAGTGGCACAAATTCAGTAAGACATCACCATGCAAACCATTGTGTGAACTACATAGTCTACAGATAAACCCTGTCTAGAAATATTATAATGGCAATAAGAAAAAAAAAAAAGGGGGGGGGGGGACCACACTAATTTAAAAAAAAGAAAGTCTAAAGGTGTGGACATGAACTCATGCTTTGGGATAAGTTTTTGTCCTGACCTTTTTTCTTAATCTGCGCTACTTCAGTTAAAATGCTCACTGATGGCAGCAGTGTATTAACAGATGACAAATGAAGGCTCAAACTGCTTGAGGAAAAATGTACAGGCAAAATAAACTGTTATCTATATCAGAAATATGCCGCTGCACAATTTGAATTGTGGAGATTTTTATCTATGTATGCGATTGCTCAAAAGGTTTGTCACTCCCGTAGTAGTTGGTGGTTTTATATATTGTATGCTTGTGCCTTCTTGTGTCTCATTTTTAAACCAGTAACAAATTCATTATATAATTAAGTAATTATTGCTTGAATTTTTGCTGTATAAGTGTTCCCAAAAGGATTACTGTCATGAATTTTCCTTGAGAAACCAAGTACTCACCAAAGGCACTGGGGTACTTATCCTGCACAATACCAGTGATGTTGAATAGTCTGAGTGAGTTTTTGCAAGAACTGATTCTTACCTATCTGTCTAGTGAAGCTAATTTCCCCTCCCTAGACTCCATCTAAAACAACAGGTTTTGGTTCTGACTCCCCACACCGGCAAAGCCAATCTCTTCTCACTGCATATAATCTAAGGAAATCAGATAACTGAGGTTGATATATGTAAATAATCTTCTCTCCTAATGTTCCAACCAGTTAAAGATTGATTGATGTCCCTATGCACCATTGTGATTTCCCATATAGAAAAGATATATTGTGCTGAACATTGGTCCTTAAATAGACTTTCAGAATTTTTTTTTTTTAAAGCAATTGTTCTCTCTGTTGTTTGAAAAAAAGTTTTCTATCTTTTTAGCTGTAAAGGTGGCATGAAAAATGAGTTCTAGCTAATCATTAAACTAATTTAATTACCAGGCAATTCACTTAAGAAAAGGAAGGAAAAATACTAGGATGTTTTTTCTGAGACCTGATTAACAGTGTCTTCAAAACACATATAAAATCACATAACAATGCTATTTTTGAAATTAAATCAATCTGTTACAGGTACTTAGGACTTCTTATGAGATATAGCTTAACTAATTTGGATAACTCTACCTAGGGTAGATATTCACTCTCGATGTATGTTTTCAGCATTAGATGATTAATCTTTATTAGTAGGCTTCAATCAAGAAAAAGGCAGGTAATTCATTCAGTAGAATGACTAGTTCTGGTTGCTGTCTCCAGTTTTTTCAGAGGTTACCATGCAGATCAGCTACCCAGGGTTCTTTTTAGGTCATCCTCATTCTTTACAAGAAAATGAGCAGCCTTCTCTTCTTCACACATCCAAATTTTGCACAACAAAGTTACTCTCTTCTACATCTTTTCTTCTGATTGTCTGTCTCTGTAGTTCAACCACATAACCTATTAAGAGAAAAAGAATGCATTTTTCTTCCTGAAAAAAACAGGACAGTTCATGTTACACATCTGAGCATATAGCACAGGGGCAACCAATTAGAGAAGAAAACATTCAACAACAGGTGACTTCTGTGATAAATCACCTCATCCAGCTTGTCTTCTAACCAGGAGTAACATGAAGAACTGATACCAAGTTCATCCTGATGAAACCTAAAAGCAAAACTACTTTTGCTCAAAAGCTAATCGGAAAATGTCGGTACATCCTCTGCTGTTTCTAAGAATCCAGGTGGTCACAGAGGGAGTTTGTTAATGATTCACTGAATTGTGTATGAGTGCTTATGGGTGCATGTGTAAAATACGAGGTTGGTGGTAAAATGTTCCAGTAAAATGCTGTCAGATTTTGATTGTTCATACTAGAGTTAATGGAGTCATATGTTAATTCAGTATTATTATGAAATAAAATACATTGTTGTGTAGTCACCACATTATTAGTGTAAAATTACTCTATTGGAATCAATAAATACCTCCACAGGATCACGTTAACCTTATCCTGTTATCCTCTGGTAGCTGTGCGATTAACTTGTCTTGCCAATGCATTGAGCAGGCTAAAATATTAAATTCAACAGTAAGTTCATAATGCACCAATTTGACATCTACTGCTGCCTCTTTCAATTTGCTAAATACCTGCAAAATATCTGAGTATGTGGGCCCTTAACTGGATTACATTGATCATTGGGTTCTGTCAGAATAATTGTCTAAATAATTCCTGAATTAAAGCTTTGATTTCTCTAAGCCAAAAATGTTTTCACTTTCATAATGGTGTGCTTTTCTTCCTGATGTGGGTAGAAGTGTAGAATTTTGTGTCTTTATTTTCAAACAATATGGATTTTAGAAAATTGAAAACATTTTGGTTTGTGAACTTCCCTTTTCTCTGATCTCCAAAAAACTTGCAAGACTAGCTATCCTGATTTTTAGGAAATCTATACAGGCTTTCTATCTGGGGGCTGTGTAATGTACTGTTTACTATGTCCTGATAGGAGACTGGATGTCTCCTGTGGTAAAGGGACATCCAGCTATGTCAGAAAGTAGTCTGCCAAATAGAAAGTTTAAATCTTTCAGATCATGGTTAGGGCGAGAGTACCTAAGACCTCCAGTGTTCTCTTGGGGAAGCAGGAGTGATGGTTTTTCCTTTTCTTTCTCTCTTTATTTATTTATTTATCTATCTATCTATTTAGTAATTTTGGGGGGGGGGGGGGGGGGCGGAGGGGGAATGTTCTAGAAGTGAATCTTCCCATTTGACACACATGGACAATTGGGACCTCAATTGCAAATAGGGGGTTAGGGTCCTGTGAGGACACTTTTCATGCAAAGAGATCTTGATCTGAGGTTATCATATCTTTGAAATAGGAAAGCTGTGGAGTTCCCATCTTCAACTACTTAATGGGAGGTTATGGAGGAGAGGAAAAAAAAAAAAGAAAAAAAAGATTCTTTTCCTTTCACTGTACGCCTCCAAAAAGAGGCAATGGACACAAGTTGCAATATGTGAAATTCTGGTTAGATATTAGGGAGAAAGTAATTCATTGTGATAACAGACACTTTAAGAAGTTGGCAAGAGAGGCATTGGAATCTACATCCCTAAAGAGATTCAGAAATTCACTGGATGGGACTGGGTTTGAGAGCAACTTGATATACAGCGGCTCTTCTGTGAACAGGAGGTTGGACTGGAAAAATGTCCAAATGCCCCTTCCAAACTTGACCGTTGAATTATATTGGCATTGGGATCATGTGTGTGTTGGAGAAACACTTGTGACTGTAAGGTTGTCACTCGCTTCCTGAGTACCTTAACAAGCAAAATAATTGGGAACAAGATAGCTTTCTGTTGGAGCCTGCTTGTACTTTAGTCAAAGTTAGTATGAAAGTATGTATCCTCAGGTGAATCTCTTATGTAACATGATCTTTAATGCACTGGAGTTGAATGGTCTTACAATTTCTTGGTATTTAGTTCCTATTGCTTCTCTTGGGAAGTAACACATTTTCCTGTCAGTAAGCTTTTCTCTATATATAGCCTGCATTTTCTCTGTCATAATCTACTGCTGCTGTTTCTAGTTATGCATTGTGTACCATGCTAAGTAACCCATTCCCACTTGGAAGTTAATAGCGTAAAGGTATGTTATGCCTGATATATTATTCATTCTTAGTTATCACTTACCCAAACAAACTGCTTGTGTTGGGTTTTTATTTTTTTAACCTACTTTAATCCTCTCAAAAAAAAAAAAAAAAAAAAAAAAATTTCCAGCTTAATTTATTTTCTTTTTCCTCCAAAATCCTTCTAGCTTTTCCATGTCTTCCTTATTATATACTGACCAAAACTGATTTAAATGTCTTCTACAGTAAGTTAAGAGAATACTCTTTGATTTGTGATAGGCAGTTTGAAATCATCTTTTTGCTTTTTTGGAGGCATATTACTTTGCAAACAGATGCCAAATTTGCTGTCTGCCATTATCTCTAGACTTTCATCTTGCAATATGACTGCTTTTACTGAATATAAACACTGAAAATTATTTTCCTCTCAGGGATATTAACCCACATTTTTCTATGGTGACTCTCATTTATACATCTCTTTCTGAGAGGCCTTATTGGAGCTCTATACTAAGGTATACAAACCTTTTTTTTTTTTTTTTGAATGCTCAAAATGTTTATCCTTCTTTAAGAATACTTGAAGTTTGAGGTGAAAGCTGAGTTTTTATTTTTACTTTACCTGCAGAAAACTGAAGATGTGATTGAATGATATGAAAGTTAGTGCAGTGTTTTGGTTTGGTTTTTTTACAAATCATCTAACAAGTATTTTTTTTCCTGAAACTACAGACACTTTTTTTCCCCCCGATACTACAGACTTCCCTTCAAAAAGATTTCAGTAGATGCTATTGTTAGCCACATAAGTCTGTTTTGATCAATAAAGTTTGTTTAATGATAGCAAGTACCAAGGATGATTATTTTACTCTGTAACATTTTTTTCAGAATCTTTACATGAGAGCTGCAAAGACAACACTGGTAAACAAAACAAAAGATAAAAAGAGCAGAAGTATATTTGGCTTAAAACCAATGAGATTACAGTATATTTGAAAACAGTAATAATTCTAAAAAATGTGTTAAGAGATTCAGACCTTTAACTCTGAAAGGCAGTAGCTCTAGTTGGCAAAGCACTGATTTCATGTATTTGATATTTTGTACTTTACAGCTATTTCCTTCTTCCATGTGTTTCAGCAATTTTATTCTTACTGATGTTAGGAAGAATTAGATTAGTCTGGGTATTCCAAAACCATGTTGTGCTAGCAATACACATAAAGCAATCTGAAACTACTGAAAACATTATTGTGTATCAGATATGATCAGTTAAGTATATTACAACAACCAGTAAAAAATAATCATTAAATCTACACCTTTCTAAGCTGTGTGCTTAAAGTTAGGCAATTACCTTAGTTCTTTTATGGCCTCTTTCCAGGACTTTCTTTGCTAATTGTTCATCATTACATGCACTAAATAAGAGAGAATTTGCATGATCTCCAGTCAATAAGGACTATTATTTTCAGTTACGGAAAGTCATAGACCTTTAGCTAATGAGGTGCAACTTCAGGATGTATCAAAAGTTTCTGGTTGTTTGGAGAAATTATTCTAGAACTGGACCTCTGAGGGAGATGATGACTGTCAAAGTCTTCTTATGTTTATATATGATAATCCAACAGCCAAATTATCAGATTTCTTCTGCCTGATAACAATCTTATCATAACCTATCAGATTGTCTGGAATGCCAAGCCCTATAACAGTAATTACTCATGATCCAAAAGTTGTTGGAGGGCCGTGCTGCATAATAATGGGCTTTTTCCTAGTCTTTCTCTCTAAACATGTAAATAGTTTTGTGCATTTTAGAACAAGAGGAAGTTCTCAACATTCAAAAAAATCCTGTATGTTGGTTTTGGTATCTCGTATTCAGCATATGAGTAGAACTTTTTTTTCATACAATCTCACTACAAACACCCTTGTTATGTTCATTGAACTAAGTCAAAACTTTTGAAATGTTGAGAAGAAAAATTTGTGAGCTAGGAAAGAAAACTACTCGGGTCTTTGTACATGTGTATTATACTACTCAATTAATCCTACCTCTGGATTTGAATAACTTACTGTTATACTAAGTTAAAGAACTGGGAGAAATAAAGTGGATTCCTCAGTATATCAACATGGAAAGAGTTCTAACTTACATCAGCACGGTGTTACAAGTTTCAGTTAATTCTTATAAGTAGTGTTAACCTGTAAATTCATATCTTTTTATCTAGAATTTCATTTTTCATTGTGAAATTCCTTGTGCAGTAAGTCATATCAATGCAAACAGGTGTAAAATCCTTTCATGCTTATTCAGTATGTCCACAAAAGGGAGGGGGTGAAAGGCAGTGGAAAAGGAGACTTTCATGCCTGCTTTTCTATAAGATATTACTATTGTGGGGAAGATAAATAGGAGAAAGATTATTCATTATTCCTCCCATTAATTTCATTCTGTGTCATTTAGCAGGCAGAATCTTAAAACAATGTGTTGTGTTTTTTAATGCAATTCATGATTCCATTGTAGAACCCATTGCAAATTATATTCTGTCAGAAAAAATAGAAAAGTTCAAGAGACCTTAAGCAAACTCATACAAGATAAGTTCACCCATGACTATAAAATCATGATCTGAACGCAACTTCCATCTCGGGAATTGCTGCACAATCGATGCACGCAGAAAGAATATACCAGAGATGAATCACTCCTTTATTGCCTCATTATTTATGCTCTTTACCATCTATTATTGATTCAGGTGAACCTAGGTCTCTTTTCTGGCAGTTGTTTTGTTCCTAACAGTATAAGTACAAATTCATCTAACTACATTGTTGTGATGAAATGGTATTAAACCACAAATTCAAAAAGAAATTAAGAGCGGGAGAGCTGAGCTATTGAATAGTATGCAACCTGTTGTTGAAAAAGTGTGAGGAAAGATGACTAATAGTGGCTAGTGTGTCACACAATCTATGTGAGACTTTAAAGGTATCTAGAGAACTAGAATTTATTAAGTCTGGTGTCAATATTGGCCAAATAGGTAGAATTAGTGGAATTAGTGGACATGGAGATAAGTATGAAAGAAACAGAAAGTCAGCAAAACTTGAAAAGTGAAGTCATGACTCAAAAAAAAAAAAAAAAAAAAGTATCTGTTTATATTCTGTGAGCTGTCAGCAAGGAAGTGGACTTGAAGAACCCGCTGAGGTAGTCTGTTTCAAGTGCTAAAATATATTCTACAAAGTCCCTCACCAAAGAATCTCTAGCTAAGCTGTCACAAGATCAGAGAAGTCAAGTGGACAAAGGATTGGATAAAGAAGGAGAAGCACAGGGTAAAAAACAATGACCAGCTTTCATGGGGGAGAAAGGTCTCAGTAGAGTGCTATCATGGTCTGTATTAAAGGGTGTGACTGAGAAAGGAAAAAAAAAAAAAAAAATTGATGGTGAAGCAGAGAAGGAAGAAACATTTCCTTTCCCTGTAAGAGCACGGGTCCTCAAATAAAGTAATAGATAGTAGATTCAGAACAAAATTAAATGCTACTTCCTGTAATGGGTAGTTAAACTGTAGAAATTTCTGTTACACTGAGCTATTAGCCACTGTTGAGGAGAAGAGCACCAGTGGGCCTTTGATTCACTAGCAAGGCTCCTTTTAGGTAGAATGGAGGATAACAGCATGCACATGTAGGGAGGGGAAAAATACTGATGATCCATTTTCCTCATTTGAAAAGGAGGAAGCATCCCTCAAAACTCCTTGAATTCAGAGGTTTACATCTGCTGTCATAACCTTTCAAAGCCTATACTATGGATCAGAATTACCTATTTTTGGCAGTGTAAGGGTATCAGAATAATTTATGGGCCAACTTTGCTTGATTCTTGGTAATTTGCACTTTGTTTCCATTCTTGTGGACTCTAAATTATGTTCTTTTAAGTCAATGCTTTTTTCTCTGTCTTTCAGGTTCTCTGAGACTTTTTATCTGAGACTTGGATTTTCTAAAACTCTTCTTTTACAAAAGTTTAATTTCTTTTGCTATGGATGCAAAGATTGTCTTTACATCATCACATGAAATTTCCAGTCTGCTTTTCATTAACAGGGAAGACCAGATCCCTTTTTGGGATAGGCTTGCTTCTTTGTGAGGATGCTTTCCAAGTGCATATGGTCTCAAGTTTAGCAATAATGTACTAAGTCTTTTTGTTGTACCCAATTCCAGTTAACTATGGGAAAACCCAAAGACAGATGTCATATAAACAGATGTCATATATAGTCATAAATAGGTTTTATGTTAAATTACAACTTCTGTCTGATTTCAGGACCATATCATACTGCACCTTCTTTACATTAAGTTCACTGTGATATGTTTATGTCAGCCTTCCTATTTATTTGCTGTTTCATATACTGTTTACCATAAGGAATACACAGGGAACAGCCAAATATACATTAAAAAATTGGCAGTCTTTGCTAACTAATGGGCAACTGCTGTTTGCCTGAATTTTTTAATAACTAACCCCTGCTCAAACAGAGGTTAATTTTCAGAGTATGTATTCAATAAAATGCTTGATTGTGTAGAGCATTATTCTAAGAAGACTTCTTACTTAAGACTCAATTGTGGATACATTTCTGCTCTTTAGTGACCATATTTGCCTGGGTTTTTTTCCATTGTAGAATATATTCTTTCTGTATTGAATCACAGAAGTTCATTTTTAAGTAAGAAATCTGAAGCTATGCAAAGGAAAGCTGTTAAGCTTGTTACAAATATGTAGGTTAACTCGAAACAATTATTCAAATCCACTTGTGTTACAGACACTTCTTTATTTCCCGAGGTTATACAGTAACCTGAGAAGTACAATTAAAATTTCTTTTCAAATTTATGTTGTTCAAAACCCATATATTTTCATTTGTTGCATTATTATAGCCCAGGCCTTGGAAGAATCTGAGTTGTAAATGTCTTACTAATTGTTTTTTAAAGATTCTTTATTTCATTGGACTAGTGTTAAGCAGAAAAATTTATTGCTTGACATAGCTAATGAATAATTATGTTCACATTTAGAACCTGTTAAATAATTATTTACTGTCTCGTGATTCAAAGTAATCATTTACATGAATTCCTTAAAAATACTTTGGTTTAATCTGACTAACTGCTTGCTACTATATTGACAACAAAATAGTTGGGGTTTGGTTGATTGTTTTTTACACCTTGCCCTATTTACTTGAAGAGAAGGGAGATGTGTTTATCTCTTAGCATAATATAGACTATATATGAAGCAAAAGTATATCTAAAAGCCATCATGGTCTAAAGTATAAAAAAAAAATTAAATACCTAAATGATTCAGATGAGCTTTGTCCTATCTGTAAAAAAATCTAGTGATTTAGGCAAATTCCCATATCCTTTAGATGTTGATGCTGTTCTATTGTGATGGAAGGAGAGTGCAACCATGTAATGCTGCTGGAAGTGTGCACACTGTATCAGACCAGCCTAAAACCAATCTAGTTCTCCCTCTTCCAACCTGTTTAACTCCATTCCTTTGCTGTGGGTGCAAAATGAGAAGACTTAGTAGGTAGTCTTGACCTGCATTTATCATACACTGCTTTGAGGTGAAACAGCCACTGAAAATTGGCAGTAGCTACTACTTTAAAATGTTTGGCTATACTGTAAAATACCAACTCATTGGTTTCAGAAGAGCAGTATAATGAAATGAAAAATATGAGGTTCAAGGAGAGTAAGGTACACCTGAAAATTGCTAATATATAGCAGATAAATTGCCATTAGGTTGTTAAACTTTGATATAATTGTACATAAGAAAGTAATTTGTTCTCTACTAAAACTTTTTACTTTAGTGTCTTTACAGAAATGTCATAAACGTGCATAATGTGAATCAAGAAGGTAGAACTATTTGTACTTTGTTGATAAAATAAGCTGTTGGTATAAAAACAGTGCAAGCTGTCAAGTGGCAAATGCTGCCATTTGTCTCCTTACCACCTGGCTAATGATCCATGACAGAAATACCAGAGCTGAGTGATAACTGTACAGTGATATAATCTGGCATCATGGCACAGACTTTACACCAAGGGCTTCAGTGATGTGTTTTAGCCACTTTGCTGTTCAAGACTAACACTGAAAGGGCTTTCCTGTCCGAATAAATTAGTCTGGGTGACAGAAACAATTTACAAAGCTCTAAACATGTTGCTTGGCCTATTATTTGGAAGATCTAACTGTGGAATATTCAACATAAATAATATTCTGAAAGGTATCATTAGGATCGTGTCTGATTAAACCTGCCTATAAAGCAAAGGGTTGCATGGTTGATAGACTGGGTTTTTCTCCCATTCTGCCAGGCAATAAGAGATAACCAGATAAGACTCATCATGATTTCAGGCTGCCTCTGATACCGTGTTTGCTACCCTTCCTGTCTAAGTTCTTGTCACCTTTCAGAAGCTAACAAGGATTGTATTTAATCAGTTAATTTTAGAAGAGCAGATTCTGCTGAAGGATAAAAACTTTCTGTCTTGATGAAGGGGCTAACTCCTGTGACAGTTTAGCACTGCACAGGTAGAGAGTTATGGTTCTAGATGTACTATTCTTTAGATTGGATGCTTAATTAATACTGTGTGGACTATTAGGCAGTTCCAAGGGGTTTAATTGACAAACGTGGTAGAGGATGCAAAAAACGTATCTTGTACTACTGAAAACTTTAAGTTAAAATGCAGCTAAAGTACCCACCCTCATATATAAAAACTGACATGTTTTAGCCCAGTACTAGTGTCACTACGTAGGTGTGAATTGATTCTGGTGCCCAGATGTTACTTTGTTTATGAACTCTGCGTATGTGTCTTGACAGCATCTGCTTAAACTGCAGTCAGTATAGGAGGAGTTTCTACTCTGACCAGCTTGCCCTTGGAATGCTTCCTCTACATGTTAAGGAAATCATTTAATATGTTTTTTCTAAAATTCTATTATTTATTTTCCTCCATGAGATGGTTATAATGATGATCCTTTTGAACCCTTAGCCAAATTGATTGTTACAAGTTGTAAATTCTGAAACCAGCGGAGTTGTGTCTAGTTATATTATATATATGCATGCACTGAATTAAAAAGCAATAGATTATCATCTTCCTCAATCTATTGTGGTTGAGGAATCTGCCATGATACAATAAGAAACACCTGTTGGCTTTGTTTGTTTGCTTGTGTGTTTTTCCTGTATTTTTTTTAGTTGAAATTATGGTAGTTGTCTCTTCAAAATCTTGAGCACCCTGTTCCACCAGCTCAGGTATTCATCAGACCTTGCCATGATCTGACATGGTTTACTAAGCCAGCAAAAGAAATTTGAGAATTTTCTTCTGGGTTAATGAGCTGAATCAGCTCAGTTGAAAGGCATCATGGCCATGCAAATGTCAGGTAAAACTGCATGGCTGGGAGCAGACATGATTAAAAGGGTCAGGAAGAGTAAAGCTTCACCAGATATATATGTCAGGGAGCTGTCAGATCTGGTCAGTCTCATAACTTGTCCCATACAGAATGGTCTGTCTGCATAGGTCACACAGAAGGGTGACCAGGATCTGATCGATTGGGTTACAGAAAGGAAAAGAGTGTCTGTATGTAATGGCCATTGGTTTTGTTCCATAGACTTGTGTGGAAAAACTCAAATATCCTGTTTAGTTAGTCAAGGACAACAAACTGTGAAGTGAAAATCCTCTGGGCAGTACTAAACTGTTCCTGGAGAGTGAATGTCATCTTCCTTTTAACTAAGGCATTAACAGTTAATTACGGAAGGACAAATCTAAGCAGCCAAAATGTCTGAGTATTATACAGAGCCTTTGCTAATTAGTATGTTTTTATATGGTAAATCATAGGAGGATTGCAGTGATAAGGATGTGATTAAAAGACTATCTAGGAAAATTACATCTAAAGTGGATTCTTCTAATGCTTAAAGATTATGTGATCTGATCACTTTTTGAAGGGGAAAAACAAAAATGGATTGAATTGATATAGAATTGCTATAGTATAGGACATCACTTCTTAGCCTTTAAAGAACTTGGGAATTAGTGGGACAAAGTTCTTTTGACATGAAACAATCCATTTGAATAGAATTTATGAAAGTTTTGGATTAGATTTACTGTGAAGTCTGACTTTTGCCTTTGGCAGCTTGCCATTTGGATTAGTCAACTTCATTTTTCCATTTGTGTATGTATAAGGGGGATTTTTCCTTGTTCCTGTGATATTGTTTGCTTTTTTATTATTAATATATATAGAAACACCAAGAGTTACAAAAGATAAATCCCTTTCTTCCTGCCTTGTGGAAATGGGCGTATCCAGGCAATACACTGTAGCATCTAAGATTTGGGTTTGGGGGAGAGGGTGGGATTGGGGATGGGAGCTGGCACTCTGCAGTTTCCTGACTTTGAGTCCATGTTTGACTTTCTAAGCAAAGACTAGAGGTTGCATATACAGAACCCTTTTCTTACTCAAGGTAGAACCATAAAAAAAAGAAGTTCCTGAAACAGTTAGAATTTTGTGTAACTCCTGGCACATAGTTAAATTGCCAGTGTCAAACTGAAAAGGACACTTATTAATTATATAATAGTTATAGTTGTTGAACTTCCTGCTTCCTTGTTTAGAAGTTAAATGTTCCACTGTTCTTAATCCTCCCTGTCAACCAGGAGAGCAATGTTGCAGAAATTATGGTGCTCTGTTGCGATTCCATCCTGGTATTTAAGCCCTGTGAATACCATACGACTTTGGTAGAATAGCCTCTAAAGGGATCTGTGTATGAACATTCCTGGTGATCCAGTTATTTTTTTTAAAAAAAGGGGGGGGCAGACCACCCATACCCAAACCAAAAAAGTCCTCAAGCCCCACCCAGACTTATGTCTGTTTCTTTCTAGAACTCCAATACATAAAGAGTATTTACCAGCAGATTGTGAAGCAGGCCTTTGTAATAATAATCCTGTGACAATCCAGCATCTCATCAGAGAGAGTATCTTGAAGACAGTACTTGCAAGGGGCATGTTTAAATATGCCAAGCAGACAAGCTTGACCCTTTCAGCCACAATGATTACCTGTTCTCCTGAGATAACGCTGACAAGTGATTGAATAACAGAAGCCAGAACAGAGAATCGATTTTGTGCTAATGAGCATGCAAGGCTATCGGGGAAGCAAATAGCACGCAATTGGTTAGGTTAAAGACAATATTAATCTACTCATGGTGAAAGGAAAGAGTGCTCCTGACCCTGTGAAATGCATTGTGAAAGTTAATTTTTTACTTAAGCGTTCTTGTCCTGTATGTCTTAACCACTTTTCTCTTGAAAGTTATGGAGTCCCAGAGTATTCATTGATATCCTTTCTGTATTCTACACATATCTTGATTGAGGTCCTGCAGTCCCAGTGTATAATCTTTTATTGTGTGGACCAGATACACTGCTGTTAAGTTAGTTCATAAGTTATTAACTTGGTTGAGGAACATCCTTTTACATTAATGAGGGTGGATGAAGCCCCTGAGACCAACTTCATTTGGACTATGCCTGTTTTGGACATACACTCTTTCCTAGACAGTGTAAAGGAGATCTAGATCCTGTAAATTGACATTCAGAAGTTGTGTGACAATTGAGGTTTTTACTTGCTTTCATTGTAAAATACCTCAGAGTGCATTAATACTACACACTTTTATTTACTTATTATCTGTGTAGGACCCTCTGGGTAAACACAGCAGGCTGTAGATCAGACATTTTGGGGGGGTAGAGAATGGGGCTCTCCACAAGGGATTGTGTTTCTTGATGTTTTCTGGTGGTGTTTGCAGGTCTCTGGTAAAAGATGGGAGATTAGAAAGTAAGAGGGATTCAGTGCATAATAACACTTCTTGTTTCATTTATTGTGCCAATCCCCACCCCAAACTTGGCCTGCTTATTTTTCTTTGGCAATGTTCAGTTTCCAAAAATAATCTTAGTGCCTGTCTCAGAACTGTTGGCAGGGCACTCTCTCACGCAATGGCTCTCGGCTCACCTGGCTGAGTGACTCATGGCTTCCTTGTAAGGTGAGAAATAACCCTGTTCTCACTAATCTTTAATTAGATCTTCTTTTATCTGTGATAAACACTTATCACCTTGACTAAAGGGGCAATGACTTGATTTAAGATCTAGAAACAGAGCTTTTCAGCTAAGGTCTGTCCTGGATGCAGACTGTCCAATGCGTGTAGTCTGATGCTATGCACGTATTTAACTCAAACTTGCAGGCTACGAATCCCGAGTGACTAGCCATTATTATTATCCTTCATAAATTGACATCATTTGTCTTGCAAACATATCCTGTTGCCTATTAAATATATGTTCATACTAATAAAAGCTGCAATTATCACTGACTGCTTCCCTGGCTCATAGCCTCAACCATGACTTTAGGACAGCAAGGTCTTGTAAGAGCATCTAATCAGTTGTGCTGAGGAAGAAGTGATCACCTTAGGTCAGGGGTAATGTTTCAGATAGTGCAAAGACGGCTTGACCATAATTTGGGTTTCTGCATCTGTTCTTTGTTCCACTGATATCAGTCCAGCTATTTTCAGCTGTGTTAAGCAAAATTATGCATTTAAAAGCTGTTTCATTGTTTTGATTTCTTGGGTTTGTTTGTTTGTTTTCCTAAAAACTTCATATATATACAACTATAGGGGAAACAATTTGTTGACGTGTTAAGACTGTTAGATAAGTTTGTGAAGTAATAGTCAGCAGGTCTGATATAATTTAATTTACTTGGAACTGTTTAGCTCAGTCTTCCAATAATAGATGGGAGATCTTGCTGCAAAGTTGTGATGTAGGGTGGCAAAATTCAGTCAGATGTGGTCAGTAATCTCTCCTGGTGCGTATGAAGAGCAGAAGAGGGTGCTCTGCCTTGCAGAGTCAGCAATGTTTATCTTATACGCCTTTTTTTTTTTTTTTTTTAAAAAAAAAAGCTATAAGGATAGAGCAACAATAAGGATAGAAATCCTGTATAAGAACATAAATGTCACGAAGTGAAATCTTAGATGCTCTTCATCTGCATTTTGGGGTCAGTTAGTACAAGATACATTCCTCTTTCTCCTACTCCCTTTTCCCTGCCTTCACTTAGGTCAGTCAACAGTTGAGACACTTCCCTGAAGATTGTGAGAATTATGTATCACCTGCATCTCTCCAACATTATGCACTTTATCATAAATGTTCCCCTGAAGGCTTACTTAATCCTTTACAGATGAGTGAACCAAGACACTGTGGACCCAATTTAATAAATTCAATGTTACAGCTCTTCTCTACTGAGTCAGAAATCTTTCCTCCACTCTGCTGATGTAGCTGTTTTCTAAATATAACTTGGGTGGATTCAACATCTGAATACATCCACCTAAGAACATCTGCTTGTGGTCTTAGTTTTTAATGTACTATTTAGTAGATCTGTATAAAAATAGATTTATTTCATTATTTTGAGAAAGCAAAGAGAATTGGGAAAATGGAGTAAGTGGGGAACGGGGGGACACACACACAAAAAGTCATGGAGAAAAAAAAGCTCTAGAAATAAAATTTTTAAACTGTTACACCTTAACTGTTGGCTAGTACTATACCTTCAGCCATTTTTCCTTTAAAGGAGTATGAGATACCTGTTTAACATTTGTAGGGATGTAGCAGTCTCTCAGTGCGGTCTCTAGTGTTGACTGTTATACTGTGTAATTAATTGCTAGACAGCTTGTGATCACTGGAGCAGGCTAGGAGGTTTAGAGGTTGTTTATGCCTCTTTGGGATCTATGGTATATGTACAGGATCTAAGGTCATCTACTGTAATACAGGTGTTCTTAGCAAAATTTACTGGGTCAGATTTCATCACTTTGGCTAAAACAGAAGGAAATGAAGTTACTTCATTCTTTAGAAATTTGTCTTTTTAATTGAAAATTGTTGATTTGGATTCATTTATTATTATTCCTCATAATATATTGAAAACCAGGAAGGATCAATGGGGAAATTGTCATTACGCTATCTATGCGAGTCTTGTCCTCAACACACCTTCACACTAACGAAATATCATGGCTAGTTACAACAAGAGTTGAAATTCAGATAGTCTGTGGAGTTGATTTAACAGTTTGAAAATTGCCTTCCTCTAGTGAAAGTGTAGAAATGCAAATAACATAAACCTCATCAAGAAAATGGCTTTCTGCTAGCTTTTAACAGTCCAGCTCAGATACATCCCCCACTTTCTCTCTCTCGTACACATAAGTCTTTTGGATGCCATCCCACAACAATTGCACTTATACTAGCACCAAAATCTACATTCCCTGATTAATGCATCTTGAGTTGAGCTGTAGGAGGGGTTTCTAACTGAGAAGCTGAGTACCTCTACATACTCACTAAATGATTGCAAGCTTTGTATGGTTCTTCTGTCACAGGCAAAGCTGATGTGTGGATGTCAGATGTACTTTTACTAATGTCATCACCTTTTTGGTCACAGAAACAAGAGACTACTGAATTTAACCCTAAATAAAGAAAGCCTATATCACCGTAAGTTTTTTGTTGTTTTTTTTTTTTATAATGCGTTAATGCAGAAATAATACGTACAGTCACTATAGGTCTGAGCATCCCAAGTTGCATTTCTTGTATTGCAGAGCTTTTTTCAAACTTAGAAATTTAAAAATCTTATAGATCAATTAGTGCTGAAAGATAACTTTCTTTATAACTAGACTGAGTGCTAATAGTTGGGGTTTTTTTTATTATAAGTACTTTTAAACAACAATAGTATTTTCAAAATAAAATGTCTCAAAACTCTCATATTAAACTAAGTTCAAGTCTAATATTTCCCTCTCTCTTTTTTTGGCTTAAACTGTGAAGTTATGCTTTTAGCTACCTGGCTATAATCCAGACACATTTTTACTCTTTCACTTTGTTTCTCCAGTTAATCCAATGAGTAGAAAAATCCATTATTCTTCAGTTCAAGTATTATCACCCCAGGAGACAACCTAAACTAGAGAACTTCAAATGTGTCTATAGCTTTAATCTGTGAAAGAATTATACTCCCTGGTTGCCTTCTGCAAATCTTTCTGTTCACATTTCCCATATTATGTGGCAAAAGGGATGCTGTGTCTCTGCCTTAACTATTATGTTCACAGTTAAGAAGTTAATGAAGGTGTATTTTGAGTACTAATGTGTCATAAAATTGCTTCGGGGTTTTTGTGTGTGTGTTTCAAGACTGTGTTTAGACAGGAGATTAAAAGTTGCAAAAAATGTTGGAGTAGGAATTAACAATAGAGCTGGCTGAAATGTGGAATTTTTAGGTATTCAGAATACTTTTTTCACAAGCTGATTCAATTCTGAAGTGAAACATATCCTGAAAAAAAAGCCTTTCACTGAACATTCATTTTAGTAAAAGACCCATGGTACTCTTCAATAAAATGTGCTGCCTGACAGGTGGTGGCTAGAACTGATGTGCCTTTAGCCAGTTACATCAGGGCCTATACTAAGTAGCAGTGTTGAGACTAACCAGCCTTTCATGTCTCCGTTGTACATAGTCAAAGCCATTCATCTTGCGCCTATGGTTTCAACTGTTGCTTTGTTCCGTGGAAATATTAGCTGAATTAAAGATACTCCTGTTGTGCATTTTTAGATTAATCACCTTTTTCAGAAATTTTGTAACTCTTTTGACAAAAATAATGTTGCATGCAGAACATACATTTTTGTTGGAGTGCATCTGTAACAGACATATGCAGAAAACGGGCAAGATAATTATTCAGCTCCATATGGCAGGACTTAATCCCTAGCTGAAACACTGAGGGGTTTTTTTTTTTCATCTAACACCTTAAAAACAATTAGATTCACAATAAAACAACAAAAATTAAAGATGGAAGACAGGATCTATGAAGTAAGGTTTCTAGAATTGGACGTCTTCCATTCTAGGCAGAAATATCAAAGAGATATGGAACTGCCTACAGATATTTTGAGGGGGGGTGTTTTGTTTTCTAAGGAAGCATTAGCTCCTTGAAGCTTTTGTTTTTGAAATGTAGGTAAAACTGGTTGCTCTCTGCCAGTGACAGCAGAACAAAAGTAATTGACTTAAAGATCTGTGAAGAAAACAAATTACATTACAGGGAATTTTACATCTTGTTTTACTGCTGTGTATATATTTTAGGGAAAGACTGCAGAACCATCATCATCTGAGATTCTAAACATGGACTAGATAACCAAGTATTACTGTAGACCCCTTTTTCTAGAGAAAAAAAAAAAAAAAACTTGTTTTGTCTTCTCAGCTATTTAGTTCATCCAAAATCTGGGGAAAGAAAATGTCTCTTATGTCATACAGGGTTTGCAGTCACAAGCAAAGTTTTTATTCCCTTGTTTCTCTACCAAAGCTCAAACAGACACTGAAATGCTAAACAAGCCCAGGGTTTTGCAAATAGATTTGTACGTAATGCATTTCAGCAGGTCCTGATGTTGCAAGTGAGGTGGAATGATTTTTCCAATAGAATCAGATGAATCTTATCTCTCTTGCTTTACTATACCTATTTTTCATCATTAGTACCTGCATGATACTACCTTCCCTGAAATTCTCACCTTCAAAAACAGTCAACCAACAATTTCTTGGGCTCATGGAAGAATCTGAGTTCACATCTGCTCTAAGAATGATCAAAGTCACTGATATTGCAAGCCCACTATCTTTTGATATCACTAGAAAGCTTTAAAAAAGGGGATGAGGGTAGTGATGTAGTGAAGTGAATAATCAGGGTGCTTATTTTGCTTATGAATAAATATAGGAAGCTGAGTGTTTCTCACCTGTCTGAAATGAAAAGGATGATTGCATTAAGGAAAATTCCTGAAATGGTGAATTTGATTATTTGTGTCAAAAAAAAAAAAAAAAAAAATTATAATCCTTGACTTGGACACCAGGCTCAAAAAAAAATGAAAAATAACTTTGCACTGGGGTTCCTATGGAGAAAGAGAATGAACCCAATCTAAAAGTTATGAGGGAAGGAGAAGGGGGGAAGTGCCACTTGTGTTTGTTCATTACACATCAGATTTCTAAACTAATCTTTGAAACAACATTTGCTTTTATTCTTTCTGACTTAAGCTAATGGGATGAAAATAACTTCAGAATATACCGTTTCTTTTCCAATTTCACATAGTCACAAATTCTTTATGAGACAGCTATGACCTTCAACACTCCAGTAAATGTTTTTTGCTCTTTTAATTTTGCCTTACAGAAGTTACTTAGTTTGGTGTCACTCATCACTACATAGAGCATGATGATTAGCTTTTAATTGGTTAATAATGAATGTACAGAATGGGAGTCTTTATCTGAATTAAAACACTGATCATTTTCAGAAGAGTTTTGGTAGTTTGTTACTTGTCAACCAGATACAATTTTTATCTGGAAAAGTAGATCAAAAGGAGAGATGCAAATGCAGGGGGGGCGGGGGGGGGGAAGTAATAGCACAAGGAGCCTGGAGATAATAATCTGAAGCAGGTGGGGGGGGTGTTCCTAGTATGCCAGTGTGTGGAACTGTCCCAATTCAGTGACCACATGGGGTTGCATGTCCTGACAGAAAACCTGCTCCAGCGTGGGCTCCTCTCTCCACGGGGCCACAGGTCCTGCCAGGAGCCTGCTCCAGCGCGGGCTTCCCACAGGGTCACAGCCTCCTTCAGGCACCCACCTGCTCCGGCGTGGGGTCCTGCATGGGCTGCAGGTGGAGATCTGCTCCCCCGTGGACCTCCCTGGGCTGCAGGGGGACAGCCTGCCTCACCGTGGTCTTCCCCACGGGCTGCAGGGGAATCTCTGCTGTGGTGCCTGGAGCATCTCCTCCCCATCCTTCTTCACTGACCTGGGGGTCTGCAGAGGTGTTTCACGTATTCTCACTCTTCCAGCTGCTGTTGCACAGCCATTTTCTTCCCTCCTTAAATCTGTTATCCCAGAGGCTCTACCACTGTCTCTGGTTGGCTTGGCCTTGGCCAGCAGTGGGTCTGTCTTGGAGCCGGCTGGTGTTGGCTCTGTCGGACACAGGGGAAGCTTCTAGCAGCTTCTCACAGAAGCCACCCCTGTAGCCCCGCTGCTACCAAAACCTTGCCACACAAACCCAATACAATATTTAAAAGTATAATGTAAACTCAGGGTAGTTTTGCCTTAATATATTTAAATCCTACCATTTTTTATATGAAATGGTATAAAGATGTCAGCCAAGTGGGAAGACTAGGATGAGAGGGGGAACCAAAGCCAGATTTCAAGGTAGAAAGATTAAACATGACTCAACATGCCCACTGTAAATTTCAAAATTTAATAACAGACCAAGTCTGCTCTTTACCTGTTTAAATCTGCCTCCTGCCTGCTTCTGTTATGGCTCTAAACATTGCTTCCACACTGCAGCAGTACCCTCCTTTTTTGTTCTTTTATTTTTTCTAGTTCTAATTTGGTATTGCTTTTCATGTTCTTGTATTTTGTGTCTTCATGTAATATTTTAGAATTAGGATCTACTATGTAATTTCAGCCCTGTGTCATTAAAACTTGTTTCTCTCTCAGCGAGTTTGCTTTGCAATTACAGAATATTCACAAAACTGCTCCTGTGGTCAAATATAGGTCTCCTTTTCTCCAGTAAAGATAAGTTTCGGAACTGTCTGTGGAGCACATGCCCAATATTGCGTTGTGGAACCTAGCTGAACTGAAAGGTCACTTGGTCAGTTAATACAATCTCTTCTGTGGTTCTTGACACTCAGACAAGACCAAGAGATTCATTAACTCCCTCTCTGATTTTTTTTTTTTCCTGAGGAAGGATGTATTTTCTGCAGAAAAAAAGCTATGGATCTCCTTTGCCTTGCATAGGCCTAACCTCTGCTTCTTAACAAATGGGTTTCAGTGGAGCTTCTGGACCACTGTTCTCAGGCAAAGGCCATCTATTCATTTTAGTCCACAAACAGCTGTAACAGGAATTACTTAGGGCCATGAGTACTGTCCTACCTCCACTGAAGTCAAGGGAGAAGGCTGTTTTCACTTTATGCAAGTGACACAAGAACTGCATAATTTCTTTCTCAGCAACTTCCCAATATGAATCTTCATGTGCTTTCAAAGGCAGGTGGGCATTGTCACTCTCTGAACACGAAAAGTCAGTAGCTTGCCTTTGGTCTAGTAGTAAATCAGTGTCAGAATATAGATTTCACGAAAAATGCTCATCTCTGGCCACTGTGCAACAGGTTTTGTTCTCTCTGGCAAAATCAGATAGTTTTGCAATACACCTACCTCTCATTTTTCTTTTCCCAAGAAAACAGGATTACCATTGCTGGTTTCTGTCACGTTCTCCATCCTATTGGATGCTCAACATACCAGGTAATGGGCATTATTTTCGCAGTGAATATATGTTGTTTGACTGTTCATATGGTTAGTCCCATCAGAGAGAGTGTTCACAAAGCAAGACTCCCTGTGAGAGAAGGAACTGTGAAGTTTTTGGTGTGTTTTTTGACAACACTTTTCTCACATGAAAGTCAAAGAAGACTTAATTTCCAGTTTCCAGAGTCCACTTTTTCTTCTCCTATGACCAGTTTGATTCAATCAATGTCTCATTTTCTATCTAAGATCTCTTCCTCAAATCATATGTGCATATAGCCCATTTAGGAAAAGGAAAGATGCCTCTTACTGCTATGTCCTGGAAATCTTTTCTTTCTGTGTGGATTCTTTTATTTCGCTCTGAATGCTACATTAGAAACAGATGGCAATCTGTGATCGTTTATGGGTGTTTGCACATCTTGGGTTTATTTTCCAAGGACAGTAGCTTTACATAAGTATGCTGTGTATGTTGGCTTGTCTGACTCAAATCTAATAACCAACTTTTTCCATTTTCAGCCAAATTAGAAAAGAGGGAGCAGGGAATAAAGAAGTGGGGTGACAGAAGTCTCTTAAAAATTGAATGCCTAGGATTTTGTGAAAATTGGTATCCAGAGAGAGACTGCAATCCTTTGAATATTTGGTTGTGCAAAAGCGATGGACTGGAGGATTCACCTCAGAACCAAGTGGACAGTGACCACTTTTACCTAAATTGATGGTTGGGGTTTTTTTCCTGTATTTTTATGCAATGTTCATGAGTCACTTTTTTTTCTGTTTTCTTTATTTCGTGTGAACATGTCTTGTTTCTGGCTTCTTTGGCCCTGAGAATGTAAGTTAATGCCTGGGCATACTTTGAAAGGGAAGATTTTATATCTGACCAGTAACTCAAAGGTTTGCAAGTCTGATGAGATCGCTAGTTTGTTTGGTTGGTTTTTTTATATCACATGTCCCCTCCCGAGAAAAAAATCAAAACAGATACTGCTTTAGCAGCAGAATTTTACTTCTGTTTTACACAGTCCCTCAGTTGCCCTTCTTTGGAGTAAAAAAATCCTTGAACAATTCATGAGTCATGCCACTTAACAAGAGGTTTGTTGTTGTCTTTTCTGTTCTGTCATGAAAACTTTGTATGCAAAAGTGTGTCTGGGGGAACATCTGTTTTGATGGATTTATTACAGTGTATATGTTCTAGTGTGTTAAGACTATAAAAGGCATGACCAAAGGGTAAGTTTTACTTTCAGGTCTGTGTGCACCAAACAACATGTAATGCTAATGATACACTCTGCTTCCAGTATGGAGAGGTTAAAGGTTTCTCCCGAATATGTTTCTGTGTCAGGAAACCCAATTCTGGCTAGAGCTTCTGAGTACTCTTCACATATAAATGAATGTGTTGTGCAGGGTGAAGTTTTGACCCTACTATCATTAACCAAGCTGTTAATTTTTGCAGAATCTAGAGTTCATGACTAATCTCATTGTTTCTTATACCTGTGTCATATATACACCTGGACATGACCTTTATCTTTATTTGCTAACTCCAAAAGAAAAAAATGTCGCCTTCTTAATGTTTTCTTTTTTCCTTGCTAATAGTTACTGAGGTTTGCCTTTCTTTAATTAGTAAATACAAGACTTCGGATTGCCTCCACTTCTCCTGAAAGGGATCTTTAAGGATGCAGAATGGAACAAGCTGAAGAATAGAGAGGGACAAAATGGAAGTAGTGATCTTGGGTCCATATATTGGGTATAGAAGTTTGCCCATCCCTCTCCCTCTAAGTTATCTATGAGGTCAATGCAACTAAATATTACTATAGTAGGAGAAACAGGATTGGAATGAAAGCAAGGGATCGCTTTAGTTTCCCTCATGAACCAAATTTCTAAGTTGAAAATAACTGATTTTTAGATAATATATTCCATCTGAGAAGCATCAAATCAAGAACTTCAGGACTAACAAGGTTTCTGAATAATGCTGTCTAAGGTGAAGTCTTTCCACCTCTCTCTCTGTTTGTGTTCTGCCAGGACAGTAATGTTCTGTATTGTGGCCTGTTTCATTTAAAAAACCAGTGCCCAAATACTCTCTTTGTCCCCTGAACACAGAAGCAAGTGGAAAATACTTAAGTTTTGTTGCCAGTTAGAAAATACCATGTAGTAGTTCCCTATTACTGCTGAAATATTAAATGACAGCTTAAAAAAAAAAAAAAAAACCACCAAGGTATGCAAGCCAGTTCTTCAGGACTGTTTTTCCTTGATAAGCAAACAGGATTTTACTGTAAGTTGCTGAATGCCTAATCCTTCCTATTATGCATTACAGTCTCTATGTTTGTTTGGGATGAAAAAGGAGAAATGCATCCTGTTTGGATTTGGAATACAGTTTGCAACGCTTCATTAGTAAAGCTAAGTAATGCTGATTATCTTAAATAGCTGTCATGGAACAGAGTGTGTAGTCATCTAAATCACTGATGCCAGATTCTGGGTTTAGTTTTTTGTGTTCTTCTAGGCAATGTGGCTATATGCAACCTATTCCAACTGGGGAACCTTGTCAGCAGGTACTTGGTTGAGGAGTTATGCAGCATAAGGACATTATTTCAACAGTATTAGAACATAAATACCTCTTCTGCTCTGTCTTGGATTTATCCAGCTCCTCAGAAACTGAAAAGTTTTCACAGAAAAGAGCAGGGGCATAATCCTTTGGGCCATCGGGGACAGCTTGGTCCATTTTCCTTGCTCTTGTTTGTTCAAGAAAGGAGGAGACAGCAGAGAAAAGGCAGATAAAAAATACCACAAAAAAATCAGGTATTTCGTCTGGGTTTTCTTAGTGGTTTTTGTCTGGGAAAGCCCTGATTTAATCATGATTTTGCTTTGTATTAAGAGATTTTCCCATTCTAACAATCGTTTTGCCTGCTGTACATCCACCCATAGGCACAGCAGACGTCATCAGCATCAGCAGATTCTTTGTTTTGCATGTTTCTGAATGTGTGAGTGTGTGTCTTCCCAAAATCTGGCATAGAAACACAGGATGCTTTATGCATGATTCTATGGAGCTTTGTTTCTTCTTATGGCAGTTAAAAAACTGTTTCTTTGTAAAGTTATAGAGAACAGTTTCAAAAGTAGATAGTGACAGATTAACATATGTGCTAAATTCTGTTGACTAGAATGCTTTTCCAGCCTAGAAAAGAGAGTTCGATATATGAATCAGGCCAAATTGTGCTTACTATTACAACAGCAAATTTTTCAGTTTTTAACCTTATCACTGACAAGTTACACATCTTTCAGTAATAGCTCTGCACATAGAAAGATTAATATAATGGGAATCATGAAAGGACAGACGTGCCTCAGAGGTGTCATAAATATATTTGAAATGGAGCTTCCATTCTTTCTGTGCACAAAAAGTTGTTTGAGGAGGGGGGAGGAAGGAGAACTTGGTAATGATCATGATTGTTATTCTTTAAAACATATGCTCAGCACTCTGTAAGCAGTGTATTCAGCTGGAGAATCATAGGCATTCCATAATGATTGATTGCTTTTGCAAGTCTTGGGCCAAATCAAACCAGCTCAGTTATGCATTGACAACACATTAGACAGGGAAAGTCTGAATTTTCATTGTGTAAATTTCAAACACAGTGAATGAATTTGCTGCTAGTTTCATGCTAGTAAAAATAATCTCTGTTGTGGGATGTATGCCTTTTGAATTTTTGTGGGATTTTTGGTTTTGTTTTCAAGGTATCTAGCTAATACTTTTGGTAATGTGCCAATAAAAGTAACTTTTTTCTAAGTCTTGAAATCATAAAGCAGTAGCTATTATACGGTATCTGATTTGAAATTTTAATATATCATGCTGTATGTACTACAGTGCACTCTAATTTTGTTTATAGTATTTGATTATCATGTCAATTTACATCCAGGGTAGAAGAAATTGGCTGGATATCAAGCAATAAATTTTAATAGGTTCACCATCTGCATCATTTGGTACGGCATTCAGTGATTTTTGTCCTGATGTGACAAACAAGTTATCATTCTTTAGGCACTGCTGATCTTCAGTTTTGCATGACTGAGCTAACTGTGTGTTGCTCAGTCCCTGATGTCTGATCTGCACATTATAACAACCTCTTAGAGGTAGACATGACGTGAAATACCAAAATGGCACAGGTATACTCTGCAAGAGCTACCATTTCCAAAATCTTTGCTATGTTCAGAAGCTAGTGGTACAAAGGAACGTCTGTCAAGAACTAATTGCCTGATCACCACTCATTAGCAGCGCTCAGGGATTCAGACAGACTGAAAAATGTGGAGAGGTGATAGAAATTGTGTATCATGATCGATAATCCGAAGTAAATGGCTTGGATTTTAGCGCATGCATCAGATTCTTGTCTGCACATTTTAACCGTAGGGACAACCACAGTTTATGATAGTTGAGTGGAGGGCACTCCTCGGCGGGGGAGCGCTGCCTGAAATCCCTGCCGTGTTGTAGGCTGCCGGACCCCAAAGCCAGGGTTTGCAAGGCAGCCACGGCAAATGACATCAGTACTGTCTGATGTTGTCTCTGGACCAGAGAGCTTGAGAATCTCCCTGTGCAGAATGCTTTTGTCTGTTATGCCCCTATCCTGATCATTTGGTCCATGCCTGTAGGCCTCCTATGGTGCTTACAGCATGCTGATGCAGTAGTTTCCCTCCTGCTCTAGATTTTTGGATGGCTTACCAGCCAGCTGCATGTTAAAGTCTGGGAGGAAGTGCATCATGGGTACTGTTAAGCGGTTAGAAAGCAGTGAGCTGGTTTGCTGACTTCTTTGAGTGGATCACTGGAATGTGCACACTTCTGCGCTGCTTGTGCTACAACCTTCCCCCTGTCCTGGGTCAACAGCAAAGTAGAAGATGCTGCTCTGTGCCACATACTTGGAGAGTATCAGAGCCAGAGGAGAACAAATCTGTAAACCTCTAGTGTCTTTCAGCAAAGGATTGAGGAACACAAAGCGGGCGGTACAATCTGGACAAAACCGGCAACTGCATGCATTGCTCAGTATGAAGTTTCTGTTTCCGTTACCACTCTTACTCTTGCTACTACAACAATGCCAAATTTTACCTGCATTGCCGTGCAACAGAGACATCCAAACTAGGTTTTTGTACATTAAGTGATATGGAAGCCTCTTGAAATCTAATGACCGATAGCAGAGTTATCCAGCAGTAAAAGAAAGAGTTGGGGAACTTCTGGGGTGGGAGATACTTTATCCCTCATGCTTAGTCTTTCTCATTGTAAGACAAGTCAGAATTCAGTATGCCCAGATAAAAAGATTTCACACAGCCTGCAAAGACTGACAATGAACATGCAGAAGAGCAACGGTTAATTAAGAAACATTATTTACCGTGTTCTGCATTCAGAACTAACAGTTTCTTTCATTTTATTGTTTTTATATATAAAGAAACTTTATTCGTTTGCAAGCAAGGGAAAATAACCAGGTTGTGATAATATATTGAGGAAGGCTACAGGAATAATATAGAAAATGGAGAATAAACAAAACACATAACCTTGTTATGCTGAGAATTTGACAGTGTTTGCACAACGCTTCAAATGGGAAAATTAGGGGAGGGAGGTGAAAGGACGACAGACCTTCATTTCTTATAAGCAGCCCAATTTCTGTTTAAACACTGGAGTGGAAGCTTAAGTGACTAGCATGGAATGGAGCAAGCAGTCCAAGCACACTATAATCCCTGAGGTTTTTTGCCGACATCAACTAGTGGAAGAGAGAGAATCAACATCTTTTATCACTTTACTTTCAATTTGTGGCTGTCTAGTGCCCGTGACCAGCTGTCATCTTGCAGCTTTCCTTTGCTTGCTGTCAGAAGTTGAGTGGATAGGCTCCTGGAAAAATTTTCAATCATTAAGTAGCCTGAACTGTAAATCTATGTTTATCCAGATTTAAGCAACTCATTTCTTTTAGATAACCCAACACTGCAAACACAGATAATATATGTTTACAAGTCATACAATTATCTGTAGGGCTTTGCTTTGCTCTTAAATAGATACTTCCAAATTCCAGCCGAGACGCAGTGAAAGGGTTGGGTTTTGATCTTGTAGCTCTGAAGGGAGCCAAGTGCAAAGAATTTCACATGATTAATGCTGCTGAATAATTTCTTCATGTTAATAAAGAATAATAAAAACATGACTCATTCTCCTAACAAAGATTTTTTTAGAGTGGCATAGATGTATGCTAACATCAAAGGAATCTGCCAAAAGTTGATTTTACTCACCAGGATCAGTGTTATTTGTGCCATGTAGGCACACAAGGAGGCGAGAGTCTTTTTTTTTTTTTTTTTTTTCCCCCCAGTAAGATGAAAAATCAAACCTCATTTAAACTTTTTTTTCATATGCAATCTGATATCATTATATAAAGAGCCAAATTCTGCCAGTAGGTTACACCTATGAGCTTTTCATGAGGTCTAGAGTTCTTGTAGATCCTTCATAAAATAAATATATTCCACTGTTGTCACAACACCTTGATTTCAAGTTCTTGATAATTAAACCAATTGAATGAACCTGGGCCTATTAATGCCAAAAATCTAGCAAAGGGATTGAGTGATTTGCTAGATTTAAGCTTCTAATCTTTCCTTTTCTCCCCTGCTTTTTTATACTGTGCCCAAAAGCTATATTATGCTGTAATTACTGTCATTTGCTGTGAGAGACAGGGAAGGGAAGCAGATAAAATCTAGCATGGACATGGCAACAATTTCTTCTCGTTATGCTGATGACTGTCATTCAGTTTCTCAGTTTCATGTTCTCCTTGCTTTCACCTTAACTCCTTTGGTTCAATTTTGAAATAAGAATATGAAGGATATATATTTTAAAACTGGGGGCTTTTTTCTGCATCATGTTTGGGGTTAAGTCTTTTTAGTTTGGCTACTAAAGATGAATTGGGGAATCTTACGCAAGCTGCTAAATTGTAAAGAACTGTTGCATTTAAACACAGTTTGTATTGTGGTAACCTGTAGGAGAACCAGCCATACCCATTCTTCCCACTGTGCTAGGTATAAAACAAAAACCTGTCTAATGAGCTTACAAATGCTAAAAAAAAATTCCTCATGAGCAGGATGTAAACTGGTTTCTGAGTCCATAAGAGCAGGACTGGAAACATTTAATTGTACTATTAAGGAGAGAATCATGACATTTTGTTAGTTTAGTGTGTATGACAGAAAGATCTTAGATCACAGCTGCTTCTGAAATACTGTATATCTGTGATGCTTGTAGAAGGAGGGAAATTATAGTTTGTACTCTAAAAATGGCTCATGTTTGTCAGGCTATGACACTTTTTTTTTTTTTTTGAAGATTGTTACTTGCATTAACTGAACAAACAATGCTAATCAGTTTTGGCTTCTGGATTCTCCATAAAATATTCTAGGCATGGACATTTTATCAGTGCTGACTCTACTTTTTTTTTTTTTTTTTTTTTTAACTTTTGAAAAGTAATTGCTAGTCCTGGCACTGCTTCCCTGGGGCTAGGATCCTGCATTTAAATTACTGACTTGTCTAACTCTTCATGACAAAGATGCTGGCAGGCAATATTAGCATTTCAATTGCTGTGAGTACCCTTCTGATACCATTGTTTTTCTAGATACTGGAAAATTCATCAATGATTCTTATGTAAATAAGGACTTATTGGCATGTTTTCCCAAATTAAAGAAATGTTTTCCCATTTTCAAGATGGGATTATTGCTTAGATCTTTGAAATCCATCCCATGTTATGATAAGGAATAGTGTAAGAGAACAGCAATTTTACTTTATGACGTTATGTGCTTCATCTAATTTGAGAACATTTTTACACGAGTATTTCGCATGTGTGTGCTTCTTCCCATCTAAGTTGTGGTTTTTTGGTAAGGAATTTTTAGTTTCTTGCAGCAAGTTTGCTGACATAAAAACATTCCAGAAGATGATACTCTAATTTCTGTAGAGGATATTCTTACCTTTTACAAGTATTAACAAACTCTGGCTTTCAACAATCCTATGGAATAAGCAAAACAATATAAAAATTAATACAGTGGCCATTGCAACAGTGTTGTAACATACACCTCATTGTGCTTCTCTTTTCTATCTGTGCTTTGTCATAAATGTGTGTCTCTCCTTAGACTGAGATACTCTATAAAAATAAAACTGCTCAGAGTTTTCTACTTAGCAGAATAAGCAATGACATCTATTTGCCAGTCAGCTGCTGCATAGTGTGATTAAAAGAAAATGCTCAATTCTCATAAGGATGTTGATTATTCCCCAACTTTAGCTCAAATGACTAGTTGCTGATTATATTCTAATGTGTTAAAATGCTTTTTTCCAGAACTGTATTTAGACATAGTGGTTAGGAGGGGGGAAAAAAACAGTATGTTTTTTATAAAGCAACAATTAGTTGTGGTTCTGTACAAAGACTCCAGTGGGAGTCTTCAGTATTGAGAGGTGATTCTTAACATAACCTGGTCCAGTCATAATTTGCTGCATGACTCTTTGTTTGCACTGATGACTTTTTGCAATGTATCTAGAAGAGCAGGAAAAAAGTAGTTGTATAATGTAAGAAACTACCATCAGTTTGAAATGCTGATGAATGGTGCATGTATACATGCATTTATAAAAGGTAAAACACTAGTGAAATAGTAACATGACAATGGTTTCAGAAGGGTTGTAAAGATTCTTGCTGAAAGTAAACAATGGCTGGTGGAACACAAGTTGATAGTCCTATGGTCAAAGTGGACTTGGTGGCTTTCCATTAACTTCCCTGTTCAGTTCAACAATATCCAATCCTTGAAAACTTAATGCCGAAAGATTCTGATTTACAGAGACCCCCTCAAAACTTAGAAGCTATGTTAAGTGCCACACTGAAGTAAACACATAATCTCCTGTTACAAGCATACATAGGATTGCTCACCCTTGTTGAGACAAATAAGTCTTTCACAAATCTCCACCAAAATTGATTTTGATGACTTGCATCAAAAATGCTGATTAACATAGGTACTTCTTGTTCTGTTTAGTTGAATGAAATGTTCTTACTCTCTTCTAGTCCTGCAAATAATTTTAAGAATCAGCATTTTAGATATTTAAGTGCCAGTTAATAGCAGAGATATATGGCAGATATACATATATTTTCAAGTAAAAGAAATGAACCATGTGAGGGGCTCAATACTTTGTGAAAACCAAAACTAAAGTAACAGTGTCCTGGTTTCAGCTGGGATAGAGTTAATTGTCTTCCTAGTAGCTGGTACAGGGCTATGTTTTGAGTTCAGTATGAGAAGAATGTTGATAACACACTGATGTTTTCAGTTGTTGCTAAGTAGTGTTTAGTCTAAAGTCAGGGATTTCTCAGCTTCTCATGCCCAGCCAGCGAGAAAGCTGGAGGGGCACAAGAAGTTGGCACAGGACACAGCCAGGGCAGCTGACCCAAACTGGCCAACGGGGTATTCCAGACCGTGTGACGTCACGTCTAGTATAGGAACTGGGGACGGGGGGATCGCAGCTCGGGGACTAACTGGGTGTCGGTCGGCGGGTGGTGAGCAATTGCACTGCGCATCATTTGTACATTCCAATCCTTTTATTATTACTGTTGTCATTTTATTAGTGTTATCATTATAATTATTAGTTGCTTCTTTTCTGTTCTATTAAACCGTTCTTATCTCAACCCACCAGTTTTACTTCTTTTCCTGATTTTCTCCCCCATCCCACTGGGTGGGGGGGGAGTGAGTGAGCGGCTGCGTGGTGCTTAGTTGCTGGCTGGGGTTAAACCACGACAAACACTCCTCAAAACATTGCATAGGGGAAGAGGGGGAGAAAGATGAGGCAGGATCAAAATTCACATTGCAACTTTTGCTATAGAGCTGAGCTGCAAGTGCAGTGCTGATTTTGAGATGGGCAGATAGATCTGCATTTCTCTTACTCTCTTAGGCTAGAGAAGTTCCATCCTACAACATGGTCCAGACTACATCTCTGTTTAAAATTTTTATCAGAATAAGTATGTCCATTCAAAACATTGGGGGTTTTTTTGTTTGTTAGTTTTTGTGTTGTGTTTTGGTTTGGTTTTTTTAATGAGATGGCAACTAAGATGGAGGAGCTGGTTTGTTTCTTCTGTTCAAGAAGTCTCTCAATCAAAAGGTTTTGCAAAGAATAGAATCAGGTCAAGAAGCTAGCATGTGATTATTATAACATCTTCCCATAAGGTGTTCCTTCATCTGGGAGATGCTGAAGTGGAACTAAATGAACTCCTGTTGCTGTAGTCGGGGGAGTTTTGGGAGTCGGGGGAGTATTTTGGGTTTCTTCTCCTTGTGATAGGCTGGAAATGAGCAATATCTGCCAGCCAAATGAAAACAGAAGGAGTGAAGTCTAATGTTGCCAGCTCAAAAGGACCTCTGCACTTCAGAAACAATGGTTGTTTTGTACACGTAGTGATAAAAGGGGAAAAAAAATACAACTTGAGACAAATGAAATTTGAAACTTTCAGCCTACCTGTCCTAAAAACTTCCAAGCCTAGCACAATGTTCCCTTTGAGTCTACTGCTGTGCTTTAAAGCCTGTATTGTGTTTCAGGATGAGTGATTCATTACATATTATCTCTTAATCTTGGAAAGAGTTTGAATATGACAGGAAGAGAGAGAGGAGTGGTTTTGGTCATCTTGGTTTGACAGGTTTAAAAACGGAGTTGGCACTGAGGCATATCATAAAAATAAAGATGGCAGAACACTTAAGGCAGCTCTGTGATGTTTAGTGTGTTTACAAACTTCTGGAAAAGTCCTAAAACCAATAAAAAGCCACAGAAAATTAAAAATTCAAGGGACCACTCTTGAAAGTGGTAAAATCACTGTTTTGCAAATGCCTCTTAAAATCTCCTTGTGTCATCTGTTTCCAGTAAATGATTACCACTTAACTTAGGATGGTTGGAGAAAATTCCTTCTGCTTTTATTGTAATAGCTCTGTACCCATTCCAAAATGGCAGGCAATAAGTCCCAGCACTCTGAAGGTGAGGAATCCTGATTTATCTGGCTATAGTACCAGCTATGGAGCTTTATTGAATCAAGCCGTTAAGAGCTCCTGCTTTTAGTTCTACAGGTTTCTGGTTTGAGAGGTCAGAGTTAATCACAGATATTATGTCAGTTTAATGTGTCCCCATGGTATCCTTAATCACGTCATGAAAACCCTTCAGCAACGCTACCACACACAATGATAGAACAAAATAAATTAAATTTAAAAATTGGTGAACAATGTTTTCTTGTGTTTGTTTCCAAATACGCACTTCCCTTAGGAAATTGTGTATGGCTGAGTGGTGCTTAATTCCACAAAAATATTTATCTGGGCAACAACTGGAACATTATACTCAAACTTGCTGCAGGTGACTGAAGTAATGGTAAGGCATGAGTGCTAAGATATCTTTTTTTTTTATCAGCCTTAAACAATACAGATGGGCAGTGGAGGTTACAGGAAAGCAGCAAGCCAGAAAATCAGTGGTATACTATGGGTGGGATAAAATGCTGCCTGTTTTCTTGTATGAAACAAATTTGCTGTGTGCCATAACAATGTAACTGCACACTTTTCCACGATCCATTTAAAATCTTGGACAAGACATAATGGATAAAAAGAAAACAAGAATGATTTATAATGAATTGCACTTAAGAAAATCTGGCTGGATATTCTACCTCTTTTTCTCCAACTATAAAGTTATGGGGTTTTTTTTAAAAAGAAGGTATATCAGACTGATTAATAAATTGCAATCAATTGCAATGCCTAATTATCTCCTTAGGAGGTTTGAAGAGAAAGTAATGGATGAAGCATGCTTTTCTCTCAGCATGAGAGGAGCTGGCTAGAACAGCTTCATAGCTTAAAATAAACAAATCTGCGCTTTAACTGAGGAAAGGAGCAAAGTCTTCAATAACAAGTGTGCATCTGATTTTCTTCCTTAAATCAGGTAAAGCCAAGAGTGTGATGTTTGTGTGCAAATAACTGAAACTGTGGTTTAGAGATTAATGTCTTTAAAATTCTCTCAAAATACCAGTAGAGATTATATTTCTGTACAATATCCCAGGGGAAAAAAAAAAGTGAACTATTAAGGTGCCTTGTTAGAATTTTGACATATGCAGTAAGTGGTTTATAGTTCCTAGTGGTAGAGATGGAACTGTTAAAGGAGTCTAAGCTCATAGTCTAAGGGAAAATATCATCAGGTTTTTCAGGTCATTGTATGCTTGCTCTATAGGAAAAAATCTTGGAAATTTATCCCCTTTTATTAAATACGACTGGCTTTATCAAGGCTTTCTCTCCTTTTTCTTCCCTCCCAATGTACCAAAAAGGGAATTTCTGAGCTTGGAAATAGAACCCCACCTTAGCTTTTCCTTTGTGGTTTAAGTTGACCCATTTCATTTTGCTTTTTTCAGTAGCTTAGGAGTAGACACATGGTTAGTTCTCTTGTGATTCTGACTTTCATTTGCAAACAGACAAAATGGGAAGTATCTGAAAGAGATACTTAGCATAGCAGTCCATGTAACGGTTGCTGAAGGATGCTGTTGAATGGGATGTGTCTTGTCAGGTTTCTGTATGAGGAAGAGTTCAGTAAGATACAACAGTTCAGCCTGGAAAAGAAAGGATTAAGAGGCTCACAAAATTATAAGAAAAATCAGGGATGCAAGAATAAGAGGGCATCAAATGAAACTGAAAGGAGCTAAGGTCAAAACAAAAGGAGATAAATTTTCACACAGTGAATAACTGGTCCATGAAACTCCTTGCCAAGGATGTTGTGGATGCTGAAGTTTTAACTTGATGTAGGGACTAGACAGATCAACAGGAGAGAACAATTCAAGAGGGGATGAGGCAGGGGAAGAGGGATGGGAAGAGAAGGTGCTGCAAATAGTTAGAAGCTGTAGGAGGAGAATCTCATGCTTGTCCTGCTTTACTGTTCTACTTCCACTGTTGGAGACAAAATACTGCACTAGAGGGGCCTTCTGACTTAGTGTGCCTCTTCTTATTTACTCCTTAGCTTTTGGTGCATAGATTGGCATAAACCACAAATGGTATAAGAACATGCTAATACACTTGGCTGGTAACTGTAGTAGGTGCCCAAGGAGCACAAAGGAGCCCACAAGGCATTGCTTCTCTAGAGATAACAACCCACCAGGGAGAGGTTGGATAGACCCCTGTAAACATTATGGCTAATTCCACTCGCCAATATGAGTCTCAGACCTCAGCTGAGAAACAGTAAACTCTGATGCTGTCACTGACCAGGGGAACATATTCCATTATGTTATGTCTGGAAAAATCAAAAAGCTAGGACAGAGGTCTTCAGAGAAAAATCTAGCTGGACTTTCTTTTTAATGCCTCCCTTGAAAGAAAATTTTTTTATGAATATTCTTAAGTGTTTGTAGAAATAAACAAAACCAGATCACCTTGAAAGATGGAAAGCTAGTAAGGCTTTTTACTCTTTTTATTGTCTTCATTCACAAATCTCAAAATACTGTAGAAAAATAGGTAGTCATTAGCTTTCCACTCCACACACATGAGCTAACTAATCCACAAAAATTTCTCACTCGGTGTGCAACTTCTTTCATCATTCAGAGAAAACAGGTCTGTTGATCTTCAACAGTTGTTCCCTAGACCATGAACTATTTAAAATACTTTGATTTAATGTTGTAGATGCTTTTTTTTTTTTTTCGTCTCTTGTGTGCATGCACACGTACACAAAGACTGGTAGGCTGCATGTCTATTCTGTAGCAAGCAGCTCTTTGGTAATGTGCTGATGAAAAGATAGTAATTGGCAGGTCTTAATTAACTGTCAAGAGCTTCCCTGTTGATTTCAGTTGTAATCTCTGTTAGGCATTAGAGGAAACACTATCAGCTAGACACGCACAGCATATATGCTACACGATAAGGACTAGTTTACAACCATGTTCATATTTCTGCAGTTGACTATACTGTGGTGATTCTCTGAACATAAGTAGCCTGGCGCAATCAATACGGAGTTTTATGTACTCAGTTTTCCTCAAGAATGAGGAAACAAAGTGATTTAGTTGTATTTTGGGCTCCACATGCTCTTCTATTTTCCCATCCTATTACATTTATGATAGCTATTGACCTTCCAGTGTCCTTGACGTGGTGCAGGAAAAACTGTGGTTCACTGAGAAGAAATAGTTCATTGGAAGACAATGAGGGAAATTAATATTTTGGTTGTTTTCAGCTTTAAAGATTTTCTTTTAAATAAACAGAAATCCTAGAGTTCACGACTGTGTGATTATTTCATAGTAATACCGGTTTCTACTCTCAGGAATCTTGCTGTTCTGCATTGGCCCATGTACGTCAGGGACTTCGTTTTTTTGGATCAAATTCATGCGAGGCGGCAGAACATTTAGGTGCATGGGTCTTCCCTCCTGTTAGATTTACCTGGGGAGGAAAGGTGCCCACCTTAACTTCTTGTTTTAGCACATAAGACTCCTGTCATGGAGAATCTGGTCATAACGTGCATACTCTTTCCTAAGGAAAAGAAAGGCAACCTTTCACAACAAACCTGTTTATCATACTATGTATGATATGATGGTGTGAAGAAATCCTCAAAATATTTCTGGAAGAGAGCCAACAAAAAATTGCGTATGGATACTGTAGGCTGAATAGTCTTATTTATCCCTGTTGCTCCTGATATGCATTAAATAATTGTCTTCCATTACAGTGGTGGATCCTGGGAACTACAGAACAACGATTTGCATCTCCAGTAAGATGGTAGAATCTATGCTAAAAAAGCATGGGATCTGTAGGGGAAACCCTGTTTTACTAACTTGCTGGCGTGCAGTTAAGGAGGATCCTGACAGTATAATATATTTGGGTTTTTAAAAGTCTTTGACAAACATCAAAGTTTATTAAATAAATCGTGATGTTATTGGATGAGATTAAATGTTCTTTTATGTATTGGAAAGCTGGTTAAAGGATAGGAATTAAGTGATGGGACAAAATCATCATGTCTTATGATGGAGAAGAGTAAAAAGGCAGGATAGGGGGTCCAGAAAAGGCAGCAAAATTCTGGGCACAGCCAGAGAGAGAGAAATGGGAACAGAATAGAAGGCAGTATTTTTTGACTAAATGAAACCTTGGTGTGCCTAACCGTGGGCAGCTTTGTTTTCTGCATCTCAAGAAAGATGGGATGGAAATATAGAAGGTGCAGAGAATGGCAACTGAAATGACTAAAGATGTGGACACTGTCTTATAAGGAGACTAAAAAAATCTGGGACTCTTCAGTCTGGAGAAGAAAAGGCTGAAGTAAGGGACACAACCAAGGTTTATAAAATCATCATGATGAAGTGAATGAAAGGTTGGTGTTCACCAAATCCCTCGGTGCTAGAACTAACTGGTACTGGTGGAACGTTGGTTTAAAACAAAGGATTTACTTTTCTGTAAAGATAGTTATGAACTTCTGGAATTTGTTGCCTCAGGAGGCTGAGGTGACAGATGGACAGTATCAGCAAGTAGTAGAAGGAAAGAGACAAATTCCTTTTACAAAAGGAGTAAATTAGTGATTACTCATTAAAGGGAACTAGCAGAGATGTATGCTTTAGGACCACTAATGCAGCAGGTGTGGATGCAAGGGAACAACAAGGCCAGTGGACTGTACAAAAGGACAAAGCTTATTTGTTCTCCTTAATAGTGTCTTGTATGCCACTGTCCAGACCAGAATATGAGGCTTGACTGAGTAATGTCTTACTCCATAGGGCATTCCTTATGTTCTTAGAGAAGAAAATGTGTTTCAATTTCTCATAAGGAAAGGTAGCTGTGAACCATGAAAGCTTTCTTGCCTAGTTAACTTTGGATGAGAACATATATTTTGTCATATGTTCTCCTTTACAGCAGAGCCTGGGTATTGGCTGTGTTTCAGATTGTGTCCTTTCACTTCAAGTAACTTATCTCCTCGCTTCAAAATTCTAATGAGTGCACCCTGAGTTCTTTGATTCTGTAACATTCTTGAAGAAGTCCACAAGAGTCCCCAGTGATTTTGCAATTATTTTACAGCAAGCCAAATACTTCTGGCACTTTTAGTCCATACCTATCTCTGGAGATCAAAACTTACATATAAAATGTAACATTATGCTGCTTCATCCTAACTGGGGTTCTCAAGCCAGTGCAAATAAGACCCCCGTGCCCTGCATCCAGTGCTAGCAGAAGATGCTGAAGTGCCATTATATGAGACAAAACACGCTGATAAAACCCAAGACAACAATAAGCCAAGCTAGGTTTCAAAAAAGTCCTATTTCAAGAGAGTAAAGATGCTAATCATTATTTACCCTGAACAGATGGAGCATATAAATTGCTTTTGCTGTTTCCCAGGCACAAACAGAATTTAAAAAATACTAAAAACCCAAGTCACAGATAGAAAGCTAATAATGACAAGAGATAAAAGTTTTGCTTACAAGTTCCTGAAAACAGTATCGATATCTCTGACAAACAATGAATTGCCTGTCAGTATCTTGCCCTTTGAAAAGATTTTGGTTTTTTGTAAACAAGTCCTCCTTGAACATTTTTAGTTTGCTCCCAGACCAACCATTTAAACTTCCAGCCATTCATCAGGAGGTGTGCCACGTGTCACTTTATGAATGCCCAAGTAGACTTATTATGTAACAACAACAAAAAAATGTATTGTGTAAGGTTCTGTTAACAGATTCTTTTTATTCCCCCCCCGCCCCATGCTAGTCACTGCATTATCTTGTCGGACCAGCTTTATGCTCTTTTTGATAAGCTTCCTATTCAGGACACAAAGGATCCTGGAAATCTATATATATTGCTTACCTTGCTGCTTTTCCTGCCCCGTTCTCTATCTCTTTCCAGACGCTCCCTTTAAACCTTCTCCCTTTCCCCTGCTCCCACTTTTTGATCCAAAACCTTGAAAGGCAAAAATTCCAGTTCAAGAATTGATGGCTCTGTGCCCAGTTGTCATCTAATTCTTCTGTTCTCCTAGCAGGGCTGTCCTCTGCTACAAGGTCAAGCTTCTCTCATCTCCTCTGCTGGCTTGTAGTGAGAGGAAAGGGAGACCGAGTGAATGTGAAGAAGGCTTCCTGGAAATAACCGCTCAATAAATTTAGTCAAGTGCTAAACTTGCAGGGGAGGGAGGAGAAGAAGGAGGGAGTGTTGGATTTTATTGCTTCATCTTAATAAAGACAATAGTAGGTTTGAGCTTTGATTATTTATTTTTTTCTACATAGCTTTGCATTTAGTTTGGGCCCAAACTACCTTTTTAGAGTTTGCCAGCATTGCTGTAAGCTTTGCTTCTTTCAAGGGAAGGAAAGAAAGCTCCTCCACTCAAATATGTTTTTGTGCATTAGTCTGTGGAGGCGTAGTCTGACTAGGGAATTCAGCTGAGTCTCTAGATTCAGGAGCTGTGTTTAGTATTTGTCCTCAATTTTTCTCTCACAAGAGAAAATGGTATAGGATTTTCCAATGATTCTAAGCCTACATTTCTTTTTGTGTACTCCCTTTGGACACTTTTTCTCCTAATATCCATTGCCCACCAATATCTTTCATTCTAAGTCCCAGTTCTGTTGCCCTTGGATGATTCCTTGCCTTTTCTCTGATGTTAGGGAGTGAGGAAGGAACACAAAAAAAATTGTGCAGTAGGGATTTTCTTTTTGGGTTTTTTTTTTTTTTTTTTCTCTAAAAACTTGAAAAAAAGGTCAGTGGCTTCAGTTTTAGGAATATCCGTGTGAGGACTAGTCTGCACACAAAAAGCAGAGGGAACAGATTCTTCTCCCATGAGCTGGACTTGTGCTAGCAGTGCAGGGCAGAAAGCTCAGTGTAGCACTGTCTGCTCTGACCTCCTGGGATGCGAGAGCTGCACAAATCACAAACGAGGATGTTTAAATACACCTATTTTATTAACATTCTGAAGGAAAAGCCACACTGGATTTTCTGTTAATTTGAAAAATAAACATTTTCAACACTTATTTTATCAATTTCAAATCTGATTTTTTTTTTTAAGGGACAGGAAGGCAGAATTGCCATGCTTTTTTCTCTTTTATTTTTTCTTTCTTTTTTAACTTACTGAATAGTCGTAAATTGGATGAAAATGCATACAAAACCGGAAGTATTGTAGAAAGTTACAGTACACAAACTCGCATTAGAATAAAATAATTATTTAATATTAATTTCTATACCTTGAGGAAGTCTCTCTCATGGCCAGTGTAAATGAAGTCACAAATTGATTTTACTTTGAATGTGTCTCTACGTGGTATGTTTTTTCTTCTCTCCTAACTAAATATGAAAAACTTGTTTGGAAAGAAAAAGTTAACTAGAAAAAGAAGCAGAACAATGCATGCTTCTGTCAAACTAATGATCTCAGCAATCTGGGACTGTGTGGTGTACTGTCTCCTGTCAGGCACACAAACAATGCATCTTAAGGAAAACTCAGAGAAATGTTTTAACATCAACATTTTCAGATTATCAATACTGGGCACCTAAGCTTAAAACAGGCATCTGTGTGCACTTACAGAATTATGTATTCTGAATGCTACTAAAATGAGTGTCAGGTCTTAGTTACTCATTTACATATTTCACTTTGTATTTCATTTTTGCAGAATATTTGTTTGTTTTTCCTGTCTTTCTAATGGTAGTGTATACTTTCTGGTTTTTAGAGGATATAAATTGTGAAATAAACTATGGGTTTTGATAAGTTGGTTTTTACTTTGCTGGAATTTGGAGACTTTTTTATAAACTTCTAAGCAGACACTAGGTATTCTTGGAAAGAAAACAATTCATAGCTTCCCAGAGTACTTGTCATACAATATGAGAAGGAAAAATGGAAGAAAAGGGCTTGTGGATTGATCGTCCTTTCAAATAAAATTTTAAGAGATATAGGTTAATGTAAAAATTACATTCAGGGGGTTTCTAGCCAAATTAAATACCAATAAATTAGATGTTAATGAGAAGAGACATTTGAAAGCAGGAATGGATGTATTTAATGAAGATAAAACATAAAAAAAATGAGCAGAGGAGAAAATAGCAAAATTTTAGTGAGATCCTGGGAAACGAGTAAAAGAGGAGAGGCTACTAAGGAGATGGTATAAATTTTGACAGAAAAATTAAGTGGGAATGATTTTTATTTTTTCAATTCCACAAAAAGAAAGCAAATAGAATTTACCAGACATTAAAACTAATAATGGACTTTTTTAAAGATAGATGATCGTAATGAAAGGGCGCAAATGAGAGGCAGTGGCTTTTCACAGGCACTGATGTAACTGAGCTGGAATATGCAGCATATTAGGTGTTCCAGGTATAAAACAATGGCTTGAAAGGAGATGGAATGGGACAGATTCACACTGAGCAGAGGAAAAACGGACTTTATGGACTTGCAAGTAATGAATTGCATCGAGGATGTTTAGGATGAGTACAATGAATTGTCACTGAATCTGCGTTGTGATGGATATGACTATTATCCTAGCCAGTTTAGACAGGAGTAAAAGCTTGCTGATGCCTTGCAATGCTAGAGAGCTAAGAGCCATGAAAACAGACAGTAACACTCAGGATTGTGTGGGACTCTGAAAAATGATGACAGAAGATATTAAATGATCATTTAAGACGCTGAAGAGATCATTAAAAAGCAATAGAGATGCTAAATAGAACTTGGATTTTTGCCTCTCCCCTCTCTCCCATACTCTGAAATGACAGGAGGCTTTTAAGGCCAGAAATTATGATGAACAGACATTTTTATAGATACTTTTACAAAGATGTTTAAAGAAATAGATCCTCCCTATCCTAGTAATATGAACTACTTCACATCTACCCACACGTCAAAACTGTGATTAGCCCTGCACCATCCCAAACATCCTCCTTGTTCCAACTGCCCGTGTTTACTGCAGAGCGTAGGGTGGTGTTTGTTTTTTGGGGTTTGGGGTTTTGGGGGTGGGGGCGTTTAAGGCAGAAAAAGCATAAAGAAGGATAGCGGCATAAGCTGTTGTAACCTGTTGAAAAGATTGAACTGAAAATACAGACAGCTCCTCTGCCATCTGTTATACCTGGAGATATCTGGCATATAGCTACAGCAGTGTCAGGTGGAAAAACTACAGGAGACATTCTAAGGTCATAGATATGATAAAAACAGAAAGAAAGGATGCTGTGTAAGTGTTAGATGCCAAAAAATGGTCTCCTGTTAAATACCAGTTTGATGGGGGAGAAATAAAGGAACTCCCATAATGCTAAAAGGAAATACAAATAGTTCTGAATAACCACAGAGGGGATAAGAAGGTAAAGTGAACTTAAGCCTCTGCTGTGGTCCAGGGACAGCTGCCAGCTGCGTGTATGTTGACAAGTGAGGATGTTGACTCCTGCGGTATAGACTGATAGTTCCAAACACCTTCCAGGAGGCATTTGTAGGAATTTCAAGGTCTACAAATCTCTGGAGGCTTGGGCTTGGCATCTACTCATCAATGACACAGCCTTAGTCCAGGAAGAGATTTGTCATCCTACCAATTAATTTAGCCACAAGAGTGCCTGTTTAATCTTTTGTCATTGAGTATAGCTATTCCCTTTCTCTTAGTCTGTTGCTACTCTGAGCAAATTTTGTATTTGTTTAGAAAGCGCTCTGTCAAACACTTGTTGGCTTGCTTTACTTATGTGCTTGGTTTTGTGATATTGTTTGTACAAACTTGTAAGGTCAGATCCCTGCATATGAGCAAAGGGTAAGCTCATCACTATATGCCTGATACTTTAAGGAATTGAAATACATACAAGACTATCTATCAAAAGGAAAAATTAGCATAATTTTTATAGTAAGTTCATCTAATGTTAAAATCAACTATTTAAATTCAGTTGTAGTAACAGAGGAAGATGAATTCTGGAACACAAAGCAGGGGAAAAGTATTGTAAAGCAGACCTAGAAAAGAGAGATGGCGGCAAGAGGGAGACATTAATTTAGTTGAGTATTTTTCTGACTAATAATTACATTTGAAAGGCCAAAGAACATGTACTCCTTATGGTGTCTATGATTGGAGAGGATATGAAAGTATTTGGAATTTGACTTGATAAGTTTAATTTCTAAATGCAAATCTGCAGTGGTAGAAGGTATCAAATTAGACTGAGGTCAGCTGGGCTCCACTAATTCACACCAACTGTGAACCACATTCAGATCAGCTTTTCCATCAGTTGTGAACCTGGATCAAAGCTCATTTTACTGACAGAAATCTCTGTCTATGGAAACGACCCACAAGTCAGCAATAGAAAGGTAGTAAGAAAAGTCATTTTGTAAAGACTCATTTTGTTCATTTTGACCTAGCAATGGCATAATTGAAGGAACCTGGGCTTATTGCTGCTACCATGTATGTTAGGAAAATAACCAAGAAGATTTAGTGCATGATTCTGCAAAGTTCATTCTGGTTTCCCTGGGCTGGTAGTTAATTTTTGCATCACCAGAAAATGTAAAAGCAATATCTACCACTACACTAAAGACAACTTAGAGGCTGGGTTTCTGACAGGAAGGAAATCCATGGACAGTAGCCTGAAGGACTTGATTATCTTCCGAATGGCTTTTGACTCTCTCTCTCCATGTTATGTTTTGGAAGGGAATTGCTACCTAAGATTTTATGAAAATGCCTCCCTAGGAGGTAACTAGGAATATAAAGCTGTAGCACTCCGTATTTATCAACATTACTGCCCTAATATCCTTCTGTTATTTTAAAAGATGTATCAGAGAAAACGCCAGTATTCCACTATCCTCCCTATCACATATAATGTTTAAGGAGGTCAGTGCAGAAGCAATAGATGATAAGTACCGGAAATTCCTAAAGTGCTGATGGATAAAGCTGGATAAATGTTATTTTAGTAATCAAGGGGTCTTCCTATATTTGCTACAGGTTTTTTTCATTGTATCATAGATAATTTCAAAATTTTTTTTTATGGAACTGATCTTTTTCTTAAATCTATCAGTTTGCTGTTTGTATGTTGTACTTTGTAGGTTTAGAAACTCTGGAAAATACACTGTTGTCTTCTGATCTTGAGCCCTTAATTGCTTAAGTAAGTTGCTAAATTAATGGTAAAGTATTTTAAGTTTGTTTCTGTAAAATACACATTAACTGATTATTGTTCTACTTGAAATCAGTTGACTAATTCATATGAATACTGACATGAATACAGAAATATACATTCAGATACCCTTATTGGCAATAAAAACTGGTGGGGCTGTGTCTTGTGGAAGAAAATACCTGTAAGACCAAAAACTGATTTTGCAGCTCTGCAAAACATTTGTAGCTCAAGAAAGAGACAGGTGAGAATTCCTACCATTTCTAGTTGTTTGTATTCTGATTTGTTTAGATCGCAGCTGTGCTCCCTTTTGTTCCGTGTAATAAAACTCGTATCTTTTTGTATAAATCTAAAAATAGTCTGGTATTATCTGAACTAGCTCTTATCATACTTAGGCACTGATTTTACTTAAAGAGAAGCATGTATTTTTCTTTCTCAACTCTCCTGTTGATAGTGGTGAAATCCAGAGTTTTGGGAGGATTGCCTAATGTTTTGGCTGGACTTTCTAGTACTGAAGTTGCAGTGATTTGTAATCCAGCAATGACCTTATCAGATTTCTGCAGACATTTTCAGCTGCGGCTCAATGGTCATAACTCTGTACTAGCAACAGGGGGGCATGTGTTAATTTTACATGCATTTGACACTGTTGAAAATGGTTTATGATGTAATTAAGGATAAATATGCCGCACTGAAATAAATATCTTCATATTGACATCAGTGAGTCAGCTGGAACTCTACCCTTGATGCTCTGCTAATATTCTGTATAAGGAAGCTTGTTCAGATAAGTGTTCATCTTATCTTAGGCATCATCTAAGTGTTGTGTGAGTAAGAAATTACCTACCCTATTCTAGGGCTCCAAAAAGCTGCTATCTCTTGTTCTTATTGATTAGGACTAGGAGGAAGTCTTGGCGTTACTGCCCTGAATGGAAACAGTAAGAGAAGGAAATAGAAGCAGTTGTTTCAGCCTGCAGACAGAAAGTATTTAGACAAGATTCATGTAAAAGTCCAAACCACGATAATCAAAAAAGAACCTCTGAACTTTGCACTCATAGCTGCTAAATGTGGTTGTATACTTGAAGATTTAAGACAGCTGCTCCAAATGTAGGAGATGCTATCTAGTACTTTTGTTTCATTGCCTTCTATACTCAACTTACTTTTTCACCACATGCAGAAAAAGAAAATCCCTGAAGTGCTTTTCATAAAAGAGGGCCAGTCAAAACAGATCACAATTGTAGTGCAAATAGTGTTTATTTAATTTGATTTCCATGTACCCTTCATTGTCTACTTTCTTGTACATTCTCATTTCCATCTGGAAGGCTGGGAAGGCAGCTGGCTTCCCAGCAGACACCAACTCCACAATTAGGTAGCTGGCAGGCAGCTATTGCTTTCCTGTTTGTGGAGACTGTCTGCCTTGCTGGACCTCATGGCACACTTGCCCACTATAATCCATTTGCACTGGGAACCTGGCTGCCCCTATTGGCCCTCGGTCAGGAATATAAAGGGTTCAACTGGCTCTGTAACAGCAATGACATTGTATACGACCAGGCATTAGAAAACATATGGACTATAATGATTTGAAGCCAGTTTGCTGGATTATCTGTACTTTTCATTTTCCTCAAAAGGAAATATGTTGGGTATTTCTTTGGGGTATACTCCAGACTGTCTCATCAGGATGGCTCAATAATACTTTTCTTCTCCTGCTGACTGTAAATCAGAAACATGCTCCTGAAGCTGTTCCTTGCATACCTTTCTGGTGGGATGTTTCACACTGCCTGTAACCTCTGAGCAGCACTAATCTTTGAGGCTATTTTTAAGCCTGTTCAGTTCTCATCATCTCTGCTGCTTTAGGTTCCCATAATTCAGAAATACTATGAACTTTAATTATTGCCAAAGATTTTTCTGATATTCAAACCCCCTTTAAAGCTTTACTGCATTTTCCTTGCTTCCCTGACAACCAGTAGAGCATGATCCATAGCTACTTGCTTGTTCTGATGTTGGCTGGCCTACAAACTAGAGAAATAAAAAGTTACTGTTCAAAACTGGGGGAGCTAGATGATTTGAAAGCCTCATGCGGGAAAATGGAAGACAGGCAATATGCTTATGTAACGTATACACACCTGGAGTGTGTCTATATTATATAATACAGGATCTCTCAACCCAAAAAATGTCACAGAAATTACTTGAATTGAGGTTATTTTAGAACTGATAATTGTGGTTCTTGTTGGAATTCCTAGTTCAGCAGTTTTATTTTTCTTTTCTAGTAGCCTGTGTCCTTTCCTTTTCTCCTTCAGCTTCCCTGTGGTATTGCAGAGCTGCCCAGCACTCTGTCAAAGACGCCAGACTCAGATTTTGGGACCTCTCTTACAGGCTGTGCTTCGTCTCTCCCTCAGCAGCATCCATCCCTATGAAATATGGCACATAACTTGGGGTCTCTGAGCTACCATTTTTATGGTAGCCATGCCACCTTTTTTATTAAACAAACTGTTATTTTACTGGTGCTAATGAGCTCCAACAAGAGGATGTGCCAGCACGTTCAGAGGCAGATCATAGAGCTCCATGCTCCATCATGGAGTGAGCGTTTCCTTATGCATTTCCTTAGCCCTAATGATGAATCATGATGGAATCTGCTAGGTAATATTATTAAAAGTTAAATTTTTGTTTTTACTGTATTTTTTATTGTGGGCTTCTTTGGGTTTTTTTTGCAGAAGGTCTAAAGATAAAAGATTAAGGCGGCAAAAATCAATAACAATTAGGAACCTCATGCTTTTGTCTCCTAGAAAATCCAAACCCAAGTTTAGATTTTATTTTTCAGTCTTCATTTTCTAGATTCATACAACAGTTATCTAAAGAGGACATAACATTTTGTACACATCAGTTACTGACACCAGTTATTTTTATCTTTTGCTTTCTCCAGGAGGCAAACAAGCCTTGTTATCTTTGTGGTACAGAAAGGAGCTTCAGGCAGGGGGAAGGGCCTCCTTGGAAAATTCAGTAGGCACCAATGTGCATCTTAAAGCTATCCTATAACCAGACAGCATCTGAAGCAGGGATGGATAACAGATTCTGTCTCCTTCAGCGTCGTGCCTTTACTCATTAACCATCCTTCTAGCTTCTTTACTTCTCCATAACAGAAACATCTTTTGTTTGTTTGTTTTACAGTGAAGGAGAAGTAGAAAAGGGGGAGATCGTAGGCTGATTCTAGAGTCAAATTCTAATTAATTTGGACACTGTTAGAGACTGCTATGCCACCAAACCCACCTCCTCTTTAGGCAACATAGGTACAGACGTTTTCTTTATGTTCTAACAGAGGTCCTCCTGTGAAGTGTTTAGTTTTCAGAGCACCTGATCTGTTTTCTTAGTTTTTGGTTCTGCAGGGCTAATCTACAGGTCAACTCTTAAGAAAACATTATTTCATTAAGTCATAGTGAACAAAGCCAGAAGCAGTTTCTGTGGTTATTCAACCTCTTCTGGAAAGTGTCATGCAACCTAACACATCAAGAAAAACTTACTCAAATTATCATAAACTTGATGACAATATCTGCCAACAACTTCTTTTCCTGTACTTCCTGGAGCAGAGATCACCAGCCCCATTCCAATGTGTTGTAATTGTTTTGTCCAGAAGCTGATTTTCCTCCCCTTCACGCTTGAGGAACACCTCGAGGTGGTTTGCCGCATCCTTCAGGCAGACATGCTGTGTGTATTCTTACAAGTGGCATCCACCTGGTGTTAGAAACAGTCTTGTTTAACTTTCTGGCTACTGCTACCATCCTCCAGCTTTCGCTATTTCATCTGCTTAGCAAAAAGAGCACTCCAGGTGTTACTTGGCTTCAGATTTTGTTACAAGATTTTTCTCATCATCCTGTTGCTAATTTGAATGTCTTGGCCAGATTCCAGTGCAAGTAATTACATTCTGTCTGTCTAATTTTCCCTGCCATTTCCATTGCAGATGTTATTTGTCACTACTTGCAAGAGCACTGAGTGGCACTGCTGTTGAATTTCCAATGCATATTGGGGTACTGGAGAAGAAAACTGGGCATGGAGTCCAAAGGAGCTTACCATCCTCCCTTTGAGATTAAATACCACATTAATAATCCATTTTTGAGGGGAAAAAACCCAACATTTGGGTCTGGCAAGTTTGGTGCCAATAGCGGCATACAGAAACCTTTGTTAGCAATGTGTTCTTTATATCAATTGTTTAATTACCACAACAAGCTGGATGTAGAGTTGTTACATTTGAACATCCATGATCCAGAGGTCCAGGATTTCAGATTCTCACATAGCTTAAATTGGTAGGTCCCATTTAATTGGCCTTAGTTCAATTACATTTATATCAGATAAGGCCCCAGACTTTCAAAGATTCCGCATTCAGTTTTCATGACCTCTGCAACCTCTGCCCTTGAAGACCATGGTCTCTAGGAATTAACTTTTATTTCACCAGCTGCATAGTAGAAATGAATTAATGTCTGTGTTCCAGAAAACACTGAGGTTCTCTCACATTGCCCACATATGTATATTTGGTTTCTGGTACATGAAGTGATTCAGGAAAAATTACATCAAAGGTGAACTGGAAAATCAGTAGGTGCAGAATTTAACTTCAAGCCTTTACAAGTCAGTTAGGTTACCTTACTTATTCATGACTTGCTATCATGTAGTATGATAACATTTATTATGTAGTCATTTATTATGACCTCTTTGGATTAGCTAGATTTAAACAAATTAGATTTCTTCTCCAGATTAGTTTAATCTATACAAACTTCAGAATTGATTGAATCAGAATAAATGGATATCACCAAGGTGTAGTACTGCTTCCTGTTACTTAATAAACTGTGCTTCTCTAGAAGCTTCAGAACCGAGAATTTACTCTAAGCTGAAAAGCTTTAGCCTCTTGCATTCAACATGGTTTTATTTCTATGGTTTCTTAAGTGATTCTAGCTCTCTGGATCAAGGAATAAACAGGTAAACCTGATTCTCTGTTTAGAAGCGGACTGAACAATCTTTTTTTTTTTTTTCAAATTTCTCCCTGGGAATGGAATATTTGTGCACTTTTACCATAAGAGCCGTTTCCAGCTCAGTGGCACAAGAACAGGTCAGCTGATTAACTGACTCTGTGGTACATAAGGTCTGTGGGAGGAAAAGGCACGTAGAAATTGCTTTGACATGGTAAAAATTTTTCCATTAGATCAATACAGTTTCTGATACAGTCAGAACTGCAGACAGCACACAAATTAATAAACTTTAAGTTCTGCGCACACAGGGTAATGAGTATTATCTTCTTATTACAAAGCAGTGGAGGTTAAAAGATTTGCAGTGCACTAGATAGGTCTACCTTGCAGATTCCAGTCTTGTGTGGGGTGGCAGCTCAGCTATTAGCATCAGTCTAGCTATGGCAGCAGGGAGTTCAGTGCAGAATAAATTATCCTGCCCAAAATCTGTGCCATATTGTACAGACCAGGGCCTCACAAAGGACATTTTGCAATGAGACTCTTTGATTGTGCCCATCTAGAGAAAGGTACTGCGTTGCAGGTGAGCTTTGTTATGCAGCCTGGCTTGGAGGAGGACAGAGAGTCCTGACCTAAGAGACTCACTTTCCCACAGATACTTGGGATGATTTTCTTAGTAGTTGAGTACATACAGATCTTTCAGGGGTTAATCTCCATCTGCTAAACAAAGCCAGGAGTACTTCACATCTTTATATATGATGTTTCATTTAATAACTATTTTGGAACGCTTTAGGTTACCTTTCTAACCTCCCCCACTGCATTAAAAAAGTGTAGCATGAATACTGTAAAACATTTTTCACTAATATTAGTTTGATTTTTTTTTAAGTGATGTCACTTGACTGTTTTATTACCCCTTTCATCTTTGCTTTTCACAAGTATTCAAACCAATAAGGAGTGTTCCCTCCTGCTACCCCCAAAAAAAACCTCATAAAGAGTAAACTCTTATGTCTGTGTTTTCACTGAGAATATGATTCCACCTGTTAAATTAAGGGAAATTACAAGGTTGCACAATTTAATCTCTGTGAGATTATAGAAACTCAGGTTATAAATATTTTATGTGTGCCACAAGACTGAGAAATAATTATAGAACTTTTACAGAAAATGTATTTGAGAAGCTAAGAGTTTCCTCATAGGCCAGTCAGAAGTGGAAAAAGGTGCAATTCAGATTAAACAATTCTGGGGTACCTAACCTACTATACTAACTGTGACTACACCCATTTGACAAACTGAGGCACAGAATAGCTTAAAAAAAAAATAAAAAATTTATGTTTTATACCAAAACCGCTGGGTTAGCTAGCACAGAAGTCTTTGTCTGACCCAGCACCAATAATATACAGAGGAATTTTCCCATTCTCTTCAGTGATCGCAGACATGAGACCTTAAAAATGGCACTGCACCAATAGTTATGATGAATACCTGTTGTTCAGGTAGCGTTTGAAAAAAAAACCAAACCTGATATAACCAACATAGTTAATAGAAATGTTACAGAATCATGTGAAAAAGTATTCTAAACTATAAAAAAGTTGGTTGGGAATTATTTTCTTGTTGTAATGATCATATGTCTTAAAAATTTAGAATGGCAGGAAATTTTCTAAGAAATCTTTCCCCTCCCATTACACAGTTTCCTTCCTTCTTTAAAAGATGTTCTTTAGTAATACAATGCCAATGTCTAGTTCTAACTACAGGGGGGAAATACCCAGTACACTAACTGTGATGGTTTTTTGCTGTACCTTCTGCCAGAGCCAATATCTCGGAAGGAAATACAGACTCACTGGCTTAAAGGCTTACAGAAACCGTCTTGTAGTTATTGCTTATGTACGTGCTTGGTAAGATGTTTGTTGTGATATAGCTGTTCTGCTTCCCAAGGCATTAGCTGTTCTGCTGAAATGATATTGCATTACATTGTGTAGTGGAATATTTCTAAATAATAAAAGCAATATAATTTTGATAGTCTTCTCTTGGATATCAGACTACTCTATGGGGTATTCATTAACGTGCAAAAGTGGAGCCTGATTGGTTGCTCAAGCTCCCTTCCTTCACTGATTTAAACCAGATTGAATATATCTGCAATTCAATGAAGAACTTGCATAAAATTAAATCCATGTGCCTTATTATTTTTCTTCTGCAACTAGAAGCCCTTCTGAGAAATGCTTTAATTAAAGAAGTAGCATCATGGCTTTAGTTTCAGATGCATTGGTTAAAACTTTAGAATTGGCATGATACTCTTTCTTGCTCTGTAAAGAGAAAGGAGAAAAGCATTGAGAGAGGGAGACAAGAAGAAAACCTCTCCTGTATGTCAAAAACCATACATCAGATCTTCCAGCAAGTATTGCTTTGTACTTTTGCTCCTAAACATCCATTTGCTTAAAGCATAAATCATAGCTCATGTTACTGAAAACAGTTGTTTTGAGAGCGATGTTATGTGGATGGATGTTTTCCTGCAATCTGTTGGGTTAGGAGCTCTCACACCTTTCTCTGCCATTTGCATTGGAACTGGAATGGTGTCCATAAAGCCTTTTTGTTCTCTGTACCCTAAGAAAAATTCATGGTTTGTGTGTTTGATACAACTTAACTTTTGTTAAATAGGTTTACCAGTCACCAAGTAAGCACAGTACTTCTGCATTAAATATTTTCCTGTATGTAAAACAGAATACAACCGAATTCTACCCTGGAATAGCATCACCATTCTGACTCAACCCTGCAAAACCCCAGAAAAGTCAGAAGTAGGACTAAAATTAGCATCAGATGCTGCAATCTTTAACTCATGCCAGAATGCAAGGTAAATGCTCTGAAGTCAGTCTGATGAATTTCAGCCAAGACAGATCAGAGGGTTAACAAAGATTTTTCATATTTAGGCCCTATTCCAGCAAAGCACTTAGGCATACGCTGCAGTCCTGTAACGACATAATGTCCAACACAGTTTTGATTGTCTGTATATAACTAGCTATAGTTTCACTTTCTATCTTAAATCTTTTCTCACTCAAGGTTGATCACATAAATACACAGATTAAAGGTGAATATACAAATGGAATATTATTCAAGCCGATTTATTTTAGTGATTAACTCTGGTAGGTTCCTAAGTTGAACCAGAGCCATGGTAATACCCTCTCTTCCTCAAGAATTACAACATACAGTTTGGACATTGTGTAAATGATGCAAGACTGTATCGTATCTGTGTTGTTTTCAGATCACAGATCTCCCTGTTGAGCCATCTTCCCTGCATTGCCTTTAATGAAAGCACTGTGGCATTCCACCAGGGAACTGCGGTGGAATTGCAGTTTAATAGATTAATATTTGCATGACAAATTTGTAAAGTATATCTTGTAGGGGCTAGCAGAATTGATGAACTTCAAATTTGTTGTCACTGCTCAGCTTAAGGTACCTTCTTTAAGTGACAATTAAAGCTAAGGTACTTTCTAATTACACTCAAGGAAGATTAGAGTGTAATCTAAAAAGAAAAAAGAAGGGGAAAAAACCCCACACCCAAACCAAAAAAACCCAACCAAACCCCCTTTTTCTAAATGTTTTTTTTCTAATTAATCATTATATCCTAGTGAAATTTTTAGCTGTAAAATTTCCTTCTGTCATAGCATATTTGGACTTTCATTTGCTATTTTAACAATTTCCTGTTTTAAAAATTGTGGGCTTGCTGTTTTATTCTAGGGCAAAGATCACTGTGTCTTCCTATATGATGGAATAGGCAGTTTCCTTTCTTGGCAGAGTTGCTATGAAACTTTATCAATTATTGGTTTTAGATAACTTTGAAGTTGTAAAGCAGAAGCTGGTAGGGAAGAGCAAGGAACCGTCATTTTTTTGACACTGTAGGAAATAAATCCTGGAAACGCTATTCTCTGCTTATCTTGCTATGGACAAATTTGTTGCATTTTGTCTCCTGAATACTACTTGAGCTAGCAAAACAAGCATATTAATTAAGGCTGCAGTAAATGACAACAGTTATGAGTAATTATCTTGAAATCTTTCTCATATGCCATAGCTTTCAAACAGACATCATTTACCATTTCTTCAAAACAAATAGCCTCAATAGTTATTTGTCTTTATTTTGTCAGGTTTGTTAAAAGGTACAGCAGCCTGATTCGGGCAGAACAAAGGAAATGCAACAGAAACGTAATCATATATTTGTTCTACAGGATTGGCCATACTTCTGCATATGTAGAAAATTTAATGCCCATTAGAAGCATCCATCCTGATGCATACACAAACAGCTGTGGCTCTTACATGATTCTGAATGGTCCTATTTGCCATGGTACTCTGAAAATATGCCAAAAACCCCACCCGGATAGAAAGTTCTGCTCTCCAGTCCTCTGCTCGTGTTCCATCGATTCTCAAACTGCTTGGCTGTTATAGACCAATGGGTGTGGCAGCCATACTCTGTTTTAAAGGTATTTATAGTCAGTAGATGACTTTTTACAGAAAGCTATGAAAGCTAAAACTATGCAACGTTCTGTCTCTGCTACACAGGATTTCCTTCCTTGTATACGGTACAAACAGCACAGTATTCAACGTGCACATCTGATTAACTGCATTGACTGATCCAAGCAGGCAGCCTTATTCACATACAAATCATGCATATAAGACTTTTCAGAACTCAGTCAGAGCTTATGCAAACACATTTATTGATCTTTGATGAGATCACAGTTAAGAATTCTTGTTTGATTAGTAAAGGAAAATAATTTTTTCTGGCTTGTAAAAATCAAACTGAATAGTCTACAGTAACGATAACTTTACAAACCATCAACTTAAAATAGTGAAAACTTAAGAGTTTTTATAGAAACCCACTAATTTGGAGGTGTTTATATGACAGGAGGTTTAGGATAGGCTGTCAGTTTTTAAAAATCTGTCTGGCTTCCTACATGTCCCAGATTTTCCCCATCTTCCAGAGCCAAATGTCCTTCAGAGTTCTCTCTTTTTCCTTTCCCCCAGGCAAGCTAATAACAGAATACAATGTCTCCAGGATTTGAGGGCAGGGGCAAAGTTTTCTGGTTTGGGTTTTTTTTGTTTTGTTTTTATTTAGCATACCATTTACCATTTCAGACTAACTCTGCCTTCTTATTTAGGGGAAAAAAAGAAGGGGGGGGGGCTCTTGTTCAGCTTACCACAACAGTAAAATGTATCTGTTACATATATTCTTACTTTTAGGGATATCAGAACACAACTTCTGAGGGGGAAAAATTTTTTTTTTCTTCTTTTAAATACAATATTAAGATAGTTCTCTCTAGTTAATATGAGAAAGCAGGAGCTTGTTTGGGTATTACAACATTAACTGGGTGTTATTGTTAACAGTTAAATTCCTCAAGGCTCTGAGCAAACATTAACAAGTTAATGTGAGGAGGCTAACAGTCACCAAGGTATTTGCTTCCACCCACCAGCTTTGGACTGAAAACTCCAGTGTAATATCATTTAAAAAAAAAAATCTCTTCTTAGTGCAACATTCCTTGTGAAGCCCACACATTAACTGATCCTCCTCTGACATCTGGGAGAGCACAGCCAGTCCTTTCGGTGGGGCTTTAAGTAGCCACTCAGTTCATCACCTCCCTCTTATCTCATTACTCTGGGCCAAGAACCCAGGTAGAAGAAACAGTAAAGAGAATTCTTTGAGCTTGTCTACAAGGGAACGGGGAATTCCAGGAGACGCCTTGTTTATAGTCACAAACAAGGACTTCAGTCCATTTAACAGCTTTGATTTATCAGCTACCATGCAAAGCAAGAAAAGAGGTTAAAGATATCAAACTTCCCAACTCCTCCTTTCTTCCCTCCTAGACACCACACACCACTTCATAAATAAGAGGAACTTTTGCAAAATATCCTAAGCTTCATCTTTAGCCCAACAGTTACTTCTGAGCCTCTCAGGGGAGCAAAAGATCTCTTTCTTACCTCTGAACAGCTGAGGAAGCCCTCTCCAGTCCTACTTTGATCCCACATTCTAATAAAGTCAACAAGGTGGGAGTATGTTGTGCCTCTGAATCTAGCTCGCCTGCCCTTGATAATTGTGGATCAAGGTTTCCCCTTCAAACAGGATCTGTTCTTTCCAAGTGCATGCTCCAAGGAGGTAAGAAATTTCTTCTGTTCCAGTCCTAATCCTGTTTGTCCGAGTATTTAGCTATGAAAGTGCCAGGGGGATGGGACTCTGTGGAATACATGGATCACTTCAAGTCTAGAAAAGGGTTTCTTTGCTTTTCAGGCTGCTCTACTTCCTCCAGTTGGAACCAGAAAGTTGAGTATGGAGCTTTACTTCACATTTTGCGAAATGTTCTGGGCTTGCTGTTACTGAAACTCAGTTAGCACAGCTGCTTAATTAACTGTTTCCAAAATCTGAGAAACTATAAATCTTTATCCTAGCAGGAACTGCATTGAGATTAATATTCTCAGTGATGAAAGGCAAACAAGAGAGTGTGTAACAGCAGGATGCCTCTTTCTATAGGGACAGATATTCCACCTTGGTATTAATTGTAAAGTTTTGTTGAAACTACTATAAACAGAATTGTTTAGAAAAGGGAAATGGTGCTTTTGTTTTTTTTTTTTTTTTTAAGTAAATCTTGCATATTACTTAAAATAGAAGATTTACACAGATCAAAGTGACAGTGTCCCTCATCCGAGGAAATTATCATCTGAGATGACCCAGCCAACAGTATCTGGATTTGACTCAGTACACAAAAGTAGTTCTTTAACATCAAATTTTAAAATAGGCTGCAGTAATATACATATTGGTTTAGGGTTTTTTTTAAATTAAAAGATTACTAACACTTCCTCCCCAGACATGTAAGTATTTGGACTGATGGCATAAAATAAGAAGTCTTGAGGAAGACCTTAGTAATTATGTTAAAGTCCAAATAAAATACCCCAATCAGCTGATGTTGTGAATCCTTTTAACAGTGTCTGGAAACCTGCAATTGTTTGTAGGTAAAGCAGCAAGTTCTTTTATTTATTTTATTATTTAATTCATAGGACATTGCATTAAATCAGTTCCCAAAAGTATATTTTCTGGGAAAATCCTACTGTTTAAAAAAGTAAAATAATATAAAAATATCATCACAGGCTGTCACATTTTTGTGTTAAAAATAAGCCTCTGTATTCCAATGAAAATTTCTGCATTATTTTAGACTTCAAGTTTTTTAACTGTCCACAGTCCAATTTTAATCTACTTCACTATTTTTAAAAAAATTATCACCAAAGCTCAAACCATGCTTGCTAGTTTTCTACCTGGAACTGGTTGTCATTGTTCAAACAATGAAAATGTAGAGCTGTGAGAATTCCACTGTAACAAAATTGTTTCCTTGCCTCCCATTTTCCTTGCTGCCATTATTGTGAGCCAGTTTGTGCTGTACTTTCAGATAGAAATCAACATCTTTACTTAGTTTCTTTCTATTAATTCCTTTAAGAGATGGATATGTAAGTGCCTTATGACTGGAATCTGGCTGCACTGAGTTGTGTTCTTACATATGGCTCATATTACAAAAAGGCATAAAGGACTCCGTTGCAGTCAGCTAGCTGCTTTCACACATTGTGTTATGAACTGTTTGTTTCAAACACCTGTATTGTTCCGAGCTGAGTTGTTAGAAGGCAGAGACCATGTCTGTAACTGCTAAAGGTATATATTAATGTGAAAAGGAAGTTCAGGAAGAAATACTGACCATATAATTTCAGAAGTCAAACCAGACTTTTCTAGGATGTCTTATTTTGCGGGATAATGCTCTTATTATTCCTTTTGAATGCACTTTTAAATACACTGGGAAGAAAATATAAACAACAAAGGAAAAAAATGCTTGTAACACCGTAATATGACAGTGGTCCCAAATCTAAAGTCAAGTCAATTTTTGAAAGCTTGTCTGCATCTTTTTAAAGTGGAAAGGACTGAGATAAATCTGACACTGATTTTTATCAATGAACAGCTGGCATTAGTGTTCTGCTCTTCAAGACTAGGCCAGGAGATGAGACATTTTCTTTCAGTTTGTCCAATGGGTGATTTGCACCAATACTTAACTGTACCTTGTGATGCTTGAGGCAATTACCTGAGGAAACACAGCAGGAAAATTCCAATCTGTGGATTCATGAGAAAAAAGTATTTTTCTGGTAGGTAAAAATTGGAGCCTACTAAGGCTGATGCAATAGACCATATGTCCCCATGGTAGGGACATGGTAGGTGTGCTAAAAAGCGTAAGTGCCTACTCAAAAAAAGTTATTAATGATACAGCACTGTAAGTCTACTTGGCACAATGTACTAGGAGGACTGTGCCAATGAAATGCAGAATCTCTGCTGCTCAGGTGTGTGGAGAAATATAACAAGCATCTATTCACTCAGCACACGTGAAAACATGCTGTCTGGCTTGAGGTTGTCCCAGTTCACATGGTTGTCCAACGGTATCCAAGAAAATTTTCAAGAGTATTTAGAATGCTCAGGGAAAGTAAGAAAAAAAATGCAGTGTATTCTCTTTTATGGTAGTAATTATTTCTCTTAAGTTTACTTTTTCTAGATTTTTACATTTCAGCATCATGTTTTCATAAACCTGATCCTCGATGTCTCTTGCAAATGTTGAGAAGGGTACATGGATCCCACCACAGACCTGAATGCTTTCCATTCTCACTATTACAAAAAGACAGACTGTGGCTCCTTCCGTCTTCTTGATTTCAGGCAACCCTGGCAATTATGAAAATTCCCCTTTGCCCCTTTCATACATGCATAAAGACTGACTGCTTTGAAGTTCATTATACTCACAGATTTCTCCATGAAGCAGATGAATAAGGCCTCCATTTTACAGTGGAGGAAACTGAGGCATCTGGCATAAGAAGCTGTCCACCTTGCCACCTGCGTGGTAGGGCTAAAGCTGGAGCGTCTGTCCACCTAGTTACTGTAGCCCTATTCAAGGCACCAGAGCTTGCCATCTTTAAAAGTTGTGGCAGGATGGTTTCCTATGCATATAAGTATTTAAGTAAAACATATAGTACTTCTACCTCTTCATGCCAGCAAGGTATCTTCTCTTTTATCACTTGTTTCAGTTACATTAGTGGTTATCTCCAAGGTGAGTCTTTGCACATCTTGTCGTTAAATAATGTCTAGCTGATTAACACTTAGAATCAATTTTGGAGAAGCCTTCTTTAGATTTCTGCATATAGTAACTGTTAGATGGAAGAAGGAATTTGTTTTGGTTTGGTTTGGCTTTTTCTTTTTTTTTCAGGGGAGTTCATAAATTCCAATTTTATCACCAGAGTACATTTGTATGGGTTTCAGGACATATCTAGCTTTCAGCCTACTGCTATTAACTCTGCCCTTTTGAATTCAATTGGAATTGAATAAATGGATTAAGAAGTAAAAATCCTTACCTTAAAACCTGCTAAAGGCTGAGAAATGAAGATCCCCAATTTTGCTGGTTACCTCTGGCACACTTGCTTGCCTTTAGGATTTTGACTATTCAAGATGAAAATCTTGCACGTAAGAAGCAGAGGCAGTTTGCTCACTATTCAGAGATTAGAAGCTTGATTTTCAAAATGTGGATATATAAGTTGTAACTTGAAGAATGGTTAGGAAAAGCATCCCGTAGAGACGGGCTTCCAAGCCTCTAAGCAGTTACAAATGCACTGAACCAATGCTGATAACAAAAATAATTTCCTGTAAGTAGTGAGGTACACTGACCACATTTCACCTTTGCTTCTTACCACAGGCTGTAATAAATAAGCAACTTTTTAGTAAATTTGAATTAACCAATGGCAAACAGAAATATAATTTAGTCTGTTCTGAAAGTGTTTCTTTCTTTATTCATGCATCACAGATGCTATTACACAATAAGCCATGTGTTAATGATTTTTTCCAATATTACCTTGGAAATAATAAAAAATATTAATAAAAACTTGGCAGGGCAAAGACATTGGACTGAGAGTAACAGGAAATGACCTGAGCTATTTTTTGTTTCACTGTTGTAGCAAGAAGTTGCTTTTCTAACAAAAAACTGAGCTTATGCACAAAGGCATAGCCCAGGAAAGATTTGTATGCTGTAGAAGAAACACGAAGAGGGAAGAAAGAGAATACAGCTTATAGATGTTATAGCTTGAGAGTACCATAACCTAACATTTAAGTTATTGGGGGCAGAGGTTCAGTCCCTGTTTATTCCTCAGTTTAATGCTGAAAAGAGACTATAACATTGCTGTAGCTTTTAGCAAATAAACTCGCTTCTTCAGAACTAATCTGTTTTAGAAATACTCATTAGTTGTTAATAGAGCTGAATATGCAAATGTGCATGAACAGTGAAACAGTATATTCACATACACATAATTGGCTATACTCTGAAGGAGGTTTTGATGTAATATGTATTTCATAAGAATTGCACTTGAGAAAGGCTACTTAATAAAGAAAATCTCTGAAATCTTGATGTTTACTAAGCGATGAAGAAGTGTACTTTTCCATTACAATGTCTGAGCAAGAAAGTGTGCCAATATATATTTCTCTGAGCCATCTCAGCAGTCTGTACGGTCCTCTGAAGTAGCAGTCAGTGTCTCTGAAACACACTGTCCTCATTAGTTCTTTCAACGGTACCAAGAATATATATCATTTATCAATATTTCACCAGGAATTTCACCTTTCCTGAAAATTGGTTCTGGGATATTCAAAGCTAGATTTCCAGATTGAGTGGTAAGTGGTCTTTTAGCCAGAGATCCTAGGAATTTTAAATTATAGTGTACATAGGTGATCAACAGCTTTTGTTGGAGAAAAAGAGGAGAAAATTGCTGAACACCGTCAGGGAACACGAATAATCACCTCTAAAAGACAGAATTCCTGTTTCTGTTCAGTTGTTTATGCACATTTCTTTAGCTACTGAGGCATGGACTTTGGTGCAAGTTAGTTTACTGAGAACTTATCTTAAATGTGTGGATAATTAAGACTATTTGGGGCACATTGCAGTTCCCTTATCTGTGTGCTCTTTATGATGAAAAATAAAAGATTATCCAGAAATTAATTTCCTGTTGCAATCTACCTGGCTAAAGTCAGGGAGACAAGATGTGATGGACTTTTTCAGTGCATAAAAAAATCAGGTGACTAAAACTTATTTAAGAAAAACTACAGAAACAAGTTTGCAAGACACAAAACCAAAACAAGACTATGGTTAGACAGTATAAAAATATGATTTGGGGACCTTCCACCCCAAATCAAAAATGCTATGGCCACGTGATGCAAAACTCCAGTTTGGTATGAGATTGTTCTGCTCATTCAGACTTACACAGAAATTGTGATGGGTTTATTTTATACTGGTTAGCTATGTTAGACTGTGTCTATTCTCTGCCATTAGCACAAACTCTCCATTGAATATTCTGTTCAATTTTATAGAAATTACTCTCTTAATCTCTGTGAATTTTTAGGGAATAATACCTTTCTATGTTTCTCAAGCTCTTTGGATAGAACTGTGTGGTAGGAATACCATTATCTGTAAAATGTTGGTTGGACCTCTAAGCTATATAACATTCTGGTAGTGTTCTGTTAAATTCCTTAAAGCCAAGGAATTCCTTATAGGCTCAGTGGAATGATTTCTGACTTAAGGCTGCATGAAAACAAACAGGATATGGCCTAGCAGCTTCAGAGGAATAAACTTCTCTAGGCTTGTTTCACAGGAGAGTTTTGTGCTTTTATTCTTCCATGGCTGTAATTGATTTTTTTAAGACTTTGGAAAAAAAACAAACAAACAAAAAACCAAACCAAACTGAAACAACCCTGAAAAACTGATACAACAATAAATTATCTCCATGTAATTGATATGAAGTTCTCCACTCTGTATATAAATAGGGTACAGCTTTCTATAATGCCTGCTGAAGTCAGGTTGAAATATTTCTATTTACTTCATTGGACACTATATGCTAAATTTAATTCTGGTGTATTTTCTGTGAAATGAACACTGTTACTCTTGGGATTAATTTGGCCAGAATAATTTGACCTTAAAATGATTTCTAGAGAACAGCATTTTATCTTCACTGTCTCCCTTGAAACAGATAAGAGTGCTTGGGTTTTAAATGACACTAACTTTAAGATTGGTCCTTTTTCTCACCCCCTTATTCTCTAAGCAGTCACTGCATAAGATAAATTGATTAACAGTCACTGGTTTTAATCTACATAAGACTTAATGAGATTTTTAAGAACTTGCATATTATTAAACTGTAGGAAGTTTCTTTCTGTACTTGTATTTCTTTAAGATAGGTAGTGTATATCTGAAGCATTATTTCATGGATGAATGATTTCTTCTTCTAACTTACTTTGGTGCCTACATTTATATCAATATGTTTGTTACAGAAACAGTCACGTCTCTGACTGTGAAAGCTTTGTTGTCAGCAACTGGCTAGTTTGAGAGATCCAATTTGTTTCCATTATAGATGAAGCCACAACCAAATAGCAATTTGTTTTACTGTATGCATACACTGCACAGGCACAGGAGTGACAAAGTCAGAAGGAAAATATAGGGACTAAGCTGCAAGCAGTAACAGACAAAACTTTTTACAATGTGTTTGTAGCCTATATTTCCTGTACTCGTAGGGACAGATCTCCAGTACCATTTTCACGACTGTTTGACCCTCGCAATACCCACCATCTGTAAGAGTGAGAAAACTAACATTTGCAGCAATGATCTTGTGTCTGACCTGAATTAAATCACTTATGCATGCTTATCTCAAGAACTGATCTTAGAGATGTTGTTTGCTTGATTTTAAGCAATTATGAAAACAGGAAAACAAGAAACTAACTGAGAAGTGTTAAAAGATGGTCAAACATATTCTAATGATTTTTTGAACATTATCTTGTAAAAGAACTTCTGTAGATCTCAGAGCGTAAACCTTAAATGTGTGGTTCTATTGCAACAAAGCAAAAATTATTTTTCTTTTTTGCTCTTATTAACATTAGTGATTAACAGGAAAAAAATAGTGAGGTAATTTGGGAGTGTTGAAATACCAGTTTCATGTACTCAGTGTGAATTCCAATTTTGGGGAGTTAATTTTTGAGTTGCACTTTCAAAGCACTTAAACACAAGTATTTTTGATAATGATGTTTCCCTCTCTTAATTTTAGTGGATTTTAAAATCTGTGTGGCTCACCCTTTCAAATTCCCAGGATAACATGTTTATTCCCATGTAATTTAGTTGTTGCAGAATGGAAAAGCCAAAATTGGTGAGTTGTGCTCTTTTGAGAGACATCCTTCCAAATGATGTCATACTCAGAAGTACATAGTGATGCTGGAAACCACTCCAAAAGTTAGAACTCAGATCTTCCAAATCTCAGGTCTTCATTAGACTATGTTGTCTTTCAGGGAGAATCAGCCCTGACTGTAGAATCCCACCCACAAACCATGGTTATTGCTTTTTAAATGCCACTCCTCTTCTTGTACTGGTTCAGCAGCCGTGTGCATAGGGTACAGTATCGTATGTATATAGATGGTGACCTGTACCTTTACTCTGCCAGGACTCTTGTCTCTAATCTATTTTTGCTGACTTTAAGTATGTCCCTAGCTCCGATTCCCTTCCACATCTCTTTTCACTCAATCTCTGATAAGGTCCATGTTTTCAGAGGTATGAGGATTTTTCTTATATTTGACAAGTCTCCAAAGAGGTCATGACTATAAGAGGAGACAAGAACCTGGACTGCTGGACACTTTCCAAAATTGTGCTTTGCTTGAATAAGTCATTTGTTCCCTCTTCGTCTTCCTCTAAAATGGGCATAACTTTTTTTAACATTGCAGAGAATGTCAGAAGAATTTTATAAGCTCCGTATGAGCTCTTTGTACAAAGAAACTCACAGCACAGTACAAAGAAATTCTATCTGAATGCCTGAAACTGCTTTCTGTCCAGATTTTAGCACAATAAGATTCTTTGTTTGACATATATTTATGCAGGTTTTTTGGTGGAACAGAGGTAGTTAAATGGAAATGGTTTTACAAAGATGAGAGTTACATTTGCTGCTACCAATTAAACGTTTCAAAGAGAAACAACCAGTAACAAAAGGGAACCTGGAAGTCAGTGGATAACTTTTATTCTGATTAGTTTGTGGGCAATACTTCTGGTTTGGGCTTGGGTTTTTTGGTGTTTTATTTTAGGTGGGGATTTTTTTGTTTAGTTGGGTTTTTTCATTTTGCTTTGTTTTTTTTTCTCTTAAAAAAATAAATGTGAAGTAGCACTCTACTTTCTTCAACTGCTATCTTGAAAATATTGGATGGAAATTCATTTGCCCTCTGCTCCTTCAGGCACAAATTATGTTTTGGCAAACCAGACATTCTCAGAATGTCTTGGAGAATTGTTTCTCAGATCAAGTTACTCTTTGTACTCCTCTACGTTTGCAGAATGACAAGATGGTGTTTTACTCTGACAGAATTGGCAAGTCTGTTATAGGGATGATGAAGTCTCCTCAGCAGCCTTCAGTGTAAATTGGTGTAAATTGCCTCCTTGAAGGAGGCAGGGCAGTTAATTTCAATAGAAGTGCAAAGTTAAATGAAACCCAACAATTAGTCTGTATTTATGCAATGATTTAAATTGGCTTATTGACAAAAGTCTGTATTTGTAGTTATTGCAGTTGCTGTTATAAAAAACCATATGCTTGCTTTTGTGCATATCAAAGCTCATTAAAATAAAAAAGATAAATTAAGCAGGAAACTATAATGTCCCTTTAGAGAGTTTCCAAATTGCAGGAAGATTCAGAGCTGAGCTTTAATCAGGACAATTTGATAACGTTTTTTCAGAGTTTTTAAGCTTATAAATTACATCGGTAGCTGGATTTGACCTAAAGTGGATCTGAAACTAAACTGTCTTTAGTAAAGGATTGGTCTCAAAGTTCAGATCCTTGGCTTCCATTTCCAGTTGCTTTCACCTGTGACTTGGCTGTTGCTTTCTCAGTGACGTTAGTTTTATTCTGCCATCAAATTCCTGGTAGTTGTCTAGAGTTGGTATGCAGTTTGTTGTATACACTGACTTATATAACACCGTTATATACAGTAGTGCCCCGGTTTTGGTTTTGCATGGTAGGTATCAAAGTTACAGTCTGAGTTGGATCCCTGAATGATGTACAAATATGGCCTATTTTCATGTATATGATGGTATTGGAGTTTTCCTCCTATATTATTCTATGGAACCCCAATGATATGATAGTCCACACTTCTCAGATTCTGCATTGAGCTAAACTTGGGGACCATGCTTAAAGTTATGTGATGAGTTTATACCAAAACAAGTTTTATTACAAGGATATCGCAGTTCTTTATGTATATGTGAGATACGAAGCTGTCAGCTGCATGGGTTAAGACTTCTGAGATGGGATGAACTTTTTTATTAATTTGGTCCTCAATTTCCATTATCTTTTTAGAGTCTGTAGTTCATTATGTTTGTCTTAAATTGCTTCCTGCATTATTTTTTAATCTGCCACTGATACTGGATATTTTAAATTAAAAATCTGTTGATTTTCAACTAGAATAAAAAGTAGGTATCTTTTTAAGATTTGGGCAATACATAGAGCAGGTCATTACATTTGACATTTTTAAGCTTTTTGTTTATGCTTTGTGAGGGGTTATTTTCTTTTGCAAATACCTTTGCAAAAGTTATACTTTCAGTGTGCATATTAACAAGCAATTTAAATGATTAATATTTCATAAGTAAACCTACTGTAACCCACTCAGTATTTCTAGTACTGATTTGTTCAGGTTTGTATACTGAGAATATCCAAGTCAAACCTTTGCCCCATCTCCTCTTTCCCCACACCAATGTCTATTAGTGTAGTGATGTTTCTTATTATCTTGCTTGGTTTTAGTTCTGTATATTTAATTTGAAAAGCACTGCCAAGGGAAGCTAAAGAGTGTTTAGAGGACTGGGGTAGGTCTGTTTGTTTCCATCTACTAATTTGTTCTGTCCTGTTAGTTTGCTTTATTTTTCCTGTATATTTGGCAGGGAGCAGAAATGACTACAACTGTGTTCTGTTGAACAGCCGCCACTGCCTCAAGCTGTTTCAGCAACTCACCTTGCCAAAACGTTTTTTTCTTTCCAGTTTTGTCTCCTTGAACAAGGGAGGAGGTTTTGGGGCAGTGCTTGTCACCTAGGAGTTACGCTGGGACTAGCTGGGTTAGTATCACAAGGTGAAATATTTTCATCCTCCTGAAGTGGGGCAGAAAATGTTCACAAATTAATAAACAAAAAACCCTGCAAACATACACAAGCTTAACCAAAATGTTTTGGGTTTGTATTTTTGCTCTGTTGTCAGAGTATATTTTAAGTTAAATTGCAAACTGTTGTTTAAAATGGAAATTTATCATTTAAATTAGGTCTGTATCCTATTATACCATTTTTGGTTTTGATTTAGTAGTTGTACTGAGCTTAGAAATTTATCTCAGCTGGTTTTACTTTGCTAAATGTTTCTATCTGAAAATTTCTCAGAAGTTTAAAAAAAAATTTAGCAGAAAATATCCAAGCACCTCTAGTAGCTGGAATCCTTCCGTATGTTGGTAACTTTAGAACAATAAATACATAAATAACTATTTACTTTATCACCTGTGACTGTCTTGCACTTGTTTTAAAATCTTCTGTTTAAATATTATCATCTTGCTTCACAGACCTCAAAATCCTGTTTTGCAGTGAGACATAGATCATTTTGTACAGGTTAGGATGCAAGAGGTTTACAAGTGCAACAGAAAGTCTACAGTTATTTGAAGCTATACAACGATCTACTTAATATTACAGAGCTTCTGCCTCGCACTTCCCCCACCCAGTGCTGCAAAGGGAGAGGTCTGCCCAAAGCATGTCTGCTAGGACCCAGTGATAGTCTCATTCCTCCTGCTGTGTAATTTTTAATGTGATGTCTGATGTGGCAGACACGGTTTAATGAGAATTCTGATAATTAATTCAAACTTAACTGTTGAAAATGAACAATTGGTAATTAAGTGAATGTGATGTGATGACTAATTAGTTGATGTAACAAATGGCCAAAGCACAGTTCATTTTTTAAAACGAGTACTTGAATTGTTTGAGAAAATGTTCTGTAACGCAAGCAATAATACTTTGTTCTATTTTTTTAATTGCAACCTCTGTTTACTAAAAAATTACCTGCAATGTTCCTAAGAAGGCAGGTTTCAAGGTCAGACTTAATAAAAAGGTAGATTATGTCTATCACTAGGTGTCTGGCTACGGACATAAAAACAGCTAACTTTTTTCTTCTCGGTTACTATACAGTTATTTGTAAATTTACAGATTATTCCCTGTCCACAGCATGGAGTTGCAAGTCATTAACAGATTTCAGTCTTTCCCTGAAGTGAACCACCATGGATTTATTTAAAAGTTTAATCATGTTCCATCTCTCATCCCAGTTCCCATAATTTTATCTTATACAGGAAAAGAATGCATTAATGAAGTCATGATTAACACTCTAATTGTTAGCAAGCAGTATTTTAATGGTAGTCATCGTGCATAATAGAGGGTGTTGTTGGAAACCTTCTGCCTGCTGATTGTGAACAGCAATTAATTAGAAATATAGCCCTGGAGCGCAAGGTGAACCCTTGCTCTTAATTGCCTCTGTTGGCAGCTCCTCCCTTAGGCACTCTGGGGGCCAGGTGAGAGCAGGGTGGGTGAGAGGTGCTGCTGCTTTGGGCAGAACTGATCCTCCAGCTGAAGCCTATTGAGCCGAAGGACCCAGCAACCCTCACTTGTTTGGTGTGACCTCCACAGTCCTCCCTCCTTCAGCTCTCTAGGTTGTTTGAATGCTGTTATGCTTCTCTGGTAAGCAAGGCCTGTAATAGGAATACAAGTAATTTTTCTTTTCTCGAACTTTCTCCTTCATTTTCCTTCACCGAAACCACTGTGTGTTTCTAGGGAGGAAAATAAAACTGCCAGTGATAGGTTAAATTTTGCCTTCATTGAAATTAAATTCCCTTTGTTTCAATATAAAAATAGTTAAGGATATGCTAAGATCTCTTGTAATAACCATTCTCCAAAACCAGTGCTTTTGCTGAAGGAAAAGAATTGGAAACTCTTTCCTGGGAAATCTTAAGCATAGACTAAAAGAAATCTCAGCTTCTTGTATGAAACAGTCCTTTGGAGAATCTGTCTTTTTTTTTTTTTGTCTTTCCCAAATACTTCTAGAGCACAGACTTACAAGCTAACTATGGCATAAACTTCATGTGTGTGTTAGTAGTGCTCATTTAAATAGCCAGGAACATTAGGAATGCTCCTTTCTTACAGCTGGAGAATTTGGTGCACCTCTAAAAGGCAACTCCAGCTCATAAAGTGATTGGGTTCCTCACAGTTAGAGAGAGGAATCTTTCCAGATGAATCCAAAATGGGATCAACAATTTAGACAGTAAGGGTCCTGAGTGATAGTATGGACTTCAAAGCAGAGCACTGCCTTTCTGATAGCATATAGCATGTGTTTTAATCTAAATGCTCAAGCAAAAACTATTTCTCATGGTAGAGCAGTTTTGGTTAATAATGGAAGTGGAGAAGTTTTGAGTTGTGTCTCTTGAAGGAAAAGAAATAATTCAGAAGTGAAAGGGATAAATGCTGAAGAAAAATGCCTTAATTAACAGACTTGATTGTTATGTTGTTTCATGGGGTGTGAACTATCCATTTCATTGTTCTCTATTTTTATTGCTGTTATTGCTCAGGAAACCACCACATGATGTTCTTCTTTGTCTTGTTACTTGATTAGACTGAAAAAAAAGGTTTAGCGGAGCTAATTGTGCTAATTAAAAGGGTGATTCTTTTAAAATCTGGCTCTGCTTATAAAAAGATAACAATTGAAAACCAGAGTGGACAAATAATCCCCTTAGTCTGACTATCTGCCTCTCACCGTGCCCAGTGCCGCATGCTATAGAAGCAGGCAAGACTACATAAGGTGCGGCACTGTCCGGTGTTTCACCCTGCTTAACAAACACCCGCAGTCCTAAAATGCATTCTGTTTGAAACTGCAAAAAATAACAGAAATGTCTATTACACCCATAGGTTACGAGCTAATTATTTTTAAAAGAAGTCAGTAGGAAAATTCTAGTTGAGGAAGGGTCAATCTAATTAATTTCAAGGCTAGTAGTTTGGAAGAAGTTTGCTCAGTACAGCTCGGAGCAGTTAGTTCTGATTCTGCTGGCTGGCTCACCTGACTAACCCCGTTTGCACAGACTATAGTTTTTTTCCATATGCCTCTTTCAATGTGTCTCTAAGGCGATACTAATTCCTCTCAGTCAGTTTTGAATATAAAAAAAATATGAGAAGAGAAACTTTAAGGGAAACAGCCGCTCCCTCTTAGTTTGACTTTCCTTGCTCCTTCAGCGTTGTTTCTGCTTGCGCCGTAGGACGGTGGCGGGGTGGGCTGGGTGGCTCAGCGGGCCAGTCCACGGGCAGGGTCACTCTGCCCCTATAGCACAGTATGGTTTGCGTGTAATGAGCCTTGAGCTCTGCTGAGCCTCACGGTGAGGGGGGCGGGTTTCCTCACAGAGTAATGAGCAGCGGTTGCGCCAAGTGGATTCCCCTGCAGGCACGTGCTCTGGACACCAGTGGGTATTACTGGTCCGGCAATTGCCAAAAGTGACTTCAGAAACCAGGAGCATTAGTTATCTGGAGAAGAGGCAAGAGCATGGTATGAAAAGACAGCATTTATAGCTATAATCTCCGGCTACAAAAGATAAAAAATTGTATTCAGAATAAATCTTACAGCCAGAAAGAGAGAGGCTAAAGAAATGCCTTGGAATACAAATACGAACCTAAAATCAGAAGAGGTTTCTCCCACTATTATATTTTTCTATAATGAGCAGCCTTTTTCTGAAAGGTAATTTGTAACTTGTATACAGAATAGATCCCTCAAATTGGGATCTTTGTACAGGCACAAATGGTGAAGATCTCGGGGAAGAGAGGGTTGTGTGTGTGAGGCTTGTGCTAAATGTAAACCAATTGAATGAATATTTGTATGCTATTGTCCAAAAGCTGATTGGGACTTTGCTGTGAGTTCTCTTCCATGACGAAACTGGCAGCAGCTTTTTGCCATCAAAATTTAGTTTGGTGGGGTTTTTTTGTTTAAATCTAAAATACATTCTATTTCCTGTTTGATGTTTAGAGCCAGGCTGAAAGAAACTTCTAAGTTCAGTGTAGATCAGCTTTTTGTTTGAGTTTATCCTAGATTATTCCAATGCTCTTTGGCTTTGGAGACTGTATGTATGTCTGGTTCTGATTCAACAGTCCTGTGTGGATGTGGGTCTTCTGTATTCAGTGTATCCCTGATCTCAGATCAGAACTTTCTGAACCTGAGGCTGAATCCCAGCCTCTGCCATTGCCAGTGCTCATGGTCACTCCTGTCAAAAGGGGAAAAGGACTCCTATAAATTCCACTTCCTCCGAGCATTTCTGGCTTAACTAACGTGTCTTGAACAGTTTTTAAGAAAGAGTTCCATTTCTCATACATATTTGTATATGTAAAGTAAAGCAACCTCTCAGAATCTCAGTTAATCAAAAATTTGCTTTTATAGAAGGGACAATGAACCAACGTTAATGGTTAAAAAGTAGCATTTTGATAATGTTCTATAATAGGAAAATCCTTTCTTCCTTTTTGTTCTTGCTCTACTGGAGGAAAAAATAGTAAATTAAGTTTAAATGTTCATCAAATATGGCATGCACATTGAGCTTAGTTTGTACTGTGAAATGTAGTTGGTTTCCAGCCATCTAGAGAAGAAAAAAAAAAAAAAAACACCCAACATTTTTAGCTGTCTTAGTCAATTCCTGTCTTTTTTCATTTGTGGAATTTTGTCATCTCCCTCTGGTGGCAAATGTCTGAAATACCCATCACACAGCTGCTGGGGGGAAGAGAGAAACTTTTACGTCTATTCCAAGGTGCATACTTGAAATCAGCATACTTCCAGTTACAAATGTGCAAAGCATAACAGACCTACTCTCTGGAGCGTAGCTTTGATATGAGAGAGAATGAAATGTAGGTTGGCCTGAGAGCTGGGATTTGCAGTATCCAGTTTGAAACAATGTCAGAAAAAGACGGCAAGAACAGAAGCTTTTGCAGTACAGTCTGAAAGATGGGTTTCCAAACTTTCATGTGGCACAAACCACTAGCCTGCAAATTCAATAGTCTCTAGCAAAATCAAATATTAAATATAAACCGTCAGGGAGGAGAAGTTTTGAGCATAGGAAAATGAAGGGTAACTTTTAACATTCAGGGTTTTTTTATTTTTAATACTGCAGTCTGTTTTGTATAGCCTATTATATCAAGGAATACATTGATGGACTAGAACCTACCTAGTTTTGTATTTTTCAAGACACAGTGATGAGAAACAGAAAACATTGCTTCCTACCCAGTGGGGTTTGTACTTGAGTGTTATTGGTGTTGTCTGTTAAGAAAAGCGTTTTTGTGAAACTCTGATCTTTTGGTGAGAATCAGAGATAATAGCAGAGCTTTGCTTTTCCAGTCAGTTCACTCGCTGCCCCTTTTCAAGTGTGTGCTAATACTAGAGTATTTCAAACACTTATCCATTGAAACTATTCAGCAAACAAGACAGAAACTTGGAAGGCCACCTTAAAAACTTCCAACTGATTTAAGGAATAAGTGATATACCTTCACTATGACTGTCCTGGATAATTTAACAACTTAAGTGTTCTGGGTCCCAAAAATCATACCTTGAAACACTCGAGTAATCCTCTTAACCTGGCTGTATCTTTTTTTTTTTTTTTTTTTTTCCCCCCCCTGGTCCTATGTAGCTATAGCTGAATGTGTTCTTCTGTATCTGCATTAACGCTCCATTTAGTCATCAGTCCTTTGTGTCTTTGCAGTTCATCTCCCTGTGTGTAGAATATAAGTAGGTGTTCTATATAAATAAACTCCCGAATGGGAACCAGGTGCTGAACTTTATAGCTGACTAAACAGAACCACTGAAAGGTGATATAATATTCTTGGCATCCGTGAGTCAGCATCAAGATGTGCTCTAAATACTATTGCAAACAGTGACAGTTTCTGGACATAAAGAACTCAATGAGCTCTCATTAGCGCTGTTGGAAATTGCTCCCAAGGGTTGTAGTTCTCACTCAATTCAGATCACTTATGTAATTTCAGAGTATGAACTGTTCCAGGGAACTGCAGTGTTCACTGATTTTTGCACTGCTTGGTGAACTTTCCCTTTAAAGATTTCCCAGTGTTGGGCATGGAGCTAGTGCATTAAATTCAGTAGTTTCTAAGAACTCCTGAAATGTTCAGATTAGAAAATGCTACTCATAAGATACCCCTGCTCTGCTTAATGATCTGAGTGAAAAAGCAGAGACATAAGCAGAGACAGTCTGTTGGGTCAGGGCCTGGATTCACCTGTAACACTTATCGTCATTAATCTTGTGTTTATATTGTTGAAAAAGTAAGTGCTGCCTGTAAAGTGAGATAGGCTCATAGTCAAGTTTGCTATCTGATTCCTGGCCTGACTCTCAGTGGAATTTAAATGGGTTTCCTATGTGCAAATGTGTGAAGCCTCAGTGATTAGAAAGCGGCTGGAGTTACAGCAGTGAATGCCTGCAAGTGCTGATGCTGTGCTTGGCTTAGCTAATGAGCTTCTCGCAGCCTTCCTTCCATGGAGCATTTGTTTTCTCTACAAGGGAGTTTTATGGAGAGTTCATCCTGGGCTGAACAGCGTGTTTTAAGGAAACTTCCACAGAAGTCCTGTTCTGTGTTTTCGCTGTTCCTAGCCACCCCCGAGTCATGCAGCTAGTGATCTGCTGACAAGCCGGTCCTTGCCGCTTACAAATATAAAAGGCGCTGATGGACAGCTGTAGAACTGAAGGCTAATTCAGCAGGCAGGCTGGCCACAGACAAGTTGTGAAAACTTTTTCTTTTTTTAAAATAAACTTCAAGCTAGTACAGGAGGTTTGCCTGCTGTGACTGGGGTTTTTTTCTACCGATTAGTAAAACAAAAATTCTGGGTATACCCGGAGCTGCAATGGTGATATTATTAGGTATGCACCCATGTTTGGAGGTAACTGGCTGACTCTGTTCCTGAAGTGTAAGTGACTTGAGATGTCCCTCTCTAAAATACAGAAATGTCAAGCCCCCCAGAGTGCTGCCCTTACTCTTTCAGTCTCTTAGTGGTTTAAAGGACTGCTTTCTAGAGACAGAAACTTCCAGAAGACTGAGCCATGTAATGGCTGGTTACAAATCCACCAGTTATTTATCTGAACACACCTTGAGAGCGACATGAATAAAGTATTCACAGGCTTAAGCCCTGATGTAAATTCTAAGCAAATATTGGGTTTATGCTGCTACTCTATGCATGTTGAGTGGCATCTTACTCCATAATGGACCTCACTGAAGCAGATGGGTAATTATAAATATTTTCAAGCGTAGTAAGATGTTTCAATGTAGTTACTGTGCTTGCGGAGCACTTGCCAAATTTTTTAATGCAATTGATCCTGAAATATGGAAATCCATGGCTTTGGTTTAGGGGCAGAAGTTTGAGGGGTGCTGGGGTTTGGGGTTTTTTTTGGTTGGTTAGTTTCTTGGGGGCTTGGGGGGGGGGGGTTGTTGCTGTGTTGTTTTGGTGTTTTGTAATAACTCAGGCAATAATAGCTGAAGCAGATAGAATCATGGTCCTAGTTTGCAATTGGTTAATCCATTTCTGAACTCTATTATTCAGATGTTTTGCATTTAAGGATCCTGTTGGACAGCGTCTCATTCTATGATGCACTTTTAAAAGTAGTATCAGTTAAATATTAACATTATTATTAGTTCTGCAATGTTGTGAAAAGCAAAATGCAGGAAGTGCAGAGGGAAAAATTAGATTTTTCTATGATTCCCTTGTTTTAGCATAGTTTATAGGGAGGATGGGTAGGGGCATAAGAAAAGAAGGTTAAATTTCATTCTTCTAAGGGGACGAGCTGAAAGACTAGTGAGGATTTAACAGGCATGTTTCAACAGCAACCTTTTCAGTGACGGGAGAGCTTTGGACAGAGCACGTTGCTCAGGCTAGCTGCAATGCTGGCTTGCACAGGAGGGCAAACAGGTGCTTTGGAAAAGCTGGTGGGTAATTACGTGGGTGTGATAATGAGGTACTGTTTTGGTTCTCAGTGTTCTTTTTCTGACAGCGAACCGTTGAGATTCACATTATGTTGATGGACAAAGATTGTGTAGCCAAAAAATACAACAAGCATGACCAAGTTTGCAGTAACTTGATTACGGTATGCTGCTGAGTTTTTGATTAGCAGTTTTTGCTTTTCATTTAACTTCGAACAGCATAGTAGTTGCAACATCTTCATAGGAAACATCCAAAGGTTATTTTTTTCTTTTTCTAACCAAAGCCATTGGTCTGTGTAATTTATATCATGGCTTTGCATTTCCTCTCTCTGATTACAGCCAAGTACATAGGGCTTTACTAATCTCTTTACAGGGATTTATAAAGCGTCTTCTGTTTTTCCTTGTTGCAGGTTCCCAAGCCACATATTTGGCTTCAATTTGGGGTTTGGATTGACCCAAAAGATCAAAGCAAAAGACACCCAATTCACCATGATCATTATGACTTGTAGCCAATGTTTTCCAAGTTGGGAATTTCCACGGATACAGAAGGGATATAGCTTCCCAAATCTCATTGACATTCAGAGGGTTTTGGACACACTTTAAGCTTCTTTCACAACCCTATGCTGAAATGGCCCGGCTCTGCTTTCCTTTCTAAGTAAATATGCTTTTCTTAGTTTATTTTTTTTATTTTTCTTATTGATGAATTCTCTATATTTAAGACTTATACCTCCTTGAGAGACATTAATCTTGCTTCTTGCCGACTCTGAGTGGTGTTGACAGCTCAGTATGATTATACATGATAACAAACGACTACTTAGGTCAACAAAAGTTACCAAGTAGGTAATTTTCAGATGACTCCCACTCCTCCCAAAAATATAGGCAAAAAGGTGGGCCTTGGAAGCATGACCAGAAATTCTTAGGTTTCTGAAAATGTTATCCACTTTTTTTTTGGTCATAATGTAGTAGGCATGTAGCTAATTAATGTCCTACACCAAAGACAGAAGTTTCCACCTTCCCAAGAAACTTTATCTTGAAGAATATACTGAAACTTTTTACAAAAGATTTTGGAATGTCAGCATTTTCAGCTGAAGACTAAAAAGAAAAATGCTTTAAAGCATAGCAACTTATAAATATTTAATTGTCAGTGGTGTTAGATCCAGCCTTTCTTCCACCCTTTTGGGAATAGAAGAGCAATGAATAATATTTGTAATAGTTACCAACATTTCTTAATTAATCAGTAGTTACTAACTTTCCTGACTCTTCAGTGTTTCCTTGACTTTGTGAATGCTGATTGCTGAGCAGCAAGCTACAGTAACAAGAGTCAAACATCGTACTTTAAAAATTCCTATTAATCTGTGTAATTTTGTGAACAAAATCAATAATTCCATCCTCTGTTTAAATATTTAATGAATTTTAGATAGGGGTACATTAACTTTGTATGATCATGAATTGCTTTATGGCTTTGCTAAACAAAAAGTGCAAATTCTGCCAAATGCCTGGACAAATGTCTGTGGGTAGACACAGATGGAGAAAAGCAAAAAATATTGAACCAAAAGGTATTTCCAAAAGGCTTTCCTTTCCGTACCATTGAACTCACTCTTGTTAAATGTAGCAAATCTCTTAATGAAACCAAAGTGGGTGTTTTCTCTGCACCCTCTTTAGTCCTGGAATGGTGACCAAGAGGGAGGGAGCCCAGAGAGTCTCTGGTGTTTTGAAGCTGTCGTCTTCCGCCTACTCTGAACATATTCAGGAACGCCTCACACCTAAACCTCCCACCATGTCTACACTGTCCAGTGTCTTTTCAAGTAACCTCGTTGTCTATCTGGAAGGAAGTGGTTTGTTTCTACCTGCTGATGTTCATGGAGAGCAGTCAAGGCCACTAGTAAACATAATTTTTTTCTGCACTGAACAAACCAATCCTTCTAATGACCTGCCCTGGCTTCCCCAGTTCCCACTAAACCTTCTCTGCTCCTGATTTAGGTTGAATTGATCTTTCAGAGAAGGGGAGGGGATAAAAAAGTGGTGCAAGAGATAAGTGATCCCTGGGGAAGAAAATTAGGAATTACTTAAGTCATGCAAGTGCTCTTTTGCTTTAGTTCTTTCTTTAGTTGCTACCGGGGTTAGCTGGTGCCTGTGGACGTTCAGAAAATTTGCTGCAAGGTCCTCAGAGTTTTGCAGGCTTCAAAAGTTAAACTAGTGAGAACACAAATACCTGGTTTGTGTCTGCCCTGATTATATGCCAATGGTCATCAATAAACTCATGAACCCACATTTTATAGATCACAGAACAGGACAGGAGTATCTCAAGTAGCAACAACTGAAATCCTATCCATAAGTCCCAGTGAGGTGCATGTTTTTATAAAGCACCTGTTCAGGGTAATACTTAGGTAGTAAACACCAAAACAAGTGTCTTTGTGATAAGGTGGGAAAAGAATTCGAGAGAATGTCTGTTTTCAGACGTAGAGTTTTCATTTTGAACAGGGGCAGTTGGTGTTATAGTTTCATTGTTAGCAAAGTATGAACAGAAAGAACCAAAGTGCACATGTCAGGAATAGTAAAATAGCTTGAACTTCTTAGAAGCCTTTGGGTTTTAATTTTAAGTAAAGGAACTTCAAAAATGCTTTTAAAATCTTAAACTTAGATATGGTTAAGACTGGAAATTGCAGTTGCCCCTCCTCTAACCTTTGGTATTCTCCCCAATATTCTTCTTTGTCAAACATACTCAATTTTCTGAGCTCATTATTTTTCCTGTACTAATCCATTTTCCTTATCTTCTAATTAACTACTGCTCCTAGCATGCTTATGATGGCACGCTCACATCTGCTCTGGCTTCTCTCCCTTATTTCAATGCAGGTCTCCTGCTGCAATTGACACAGTTGATGCTTTGACACTATTCAAGCTGTCTTCTGGTACCTTTTGCTATCTTCCACAAGTCTACCTGGTTCCAGTTCAGCACTAGTGGGAATCCAAGAGGACAGCTGCTAACAAATCTTCCTAATTAAATTTGAGAGAGGCTTGAACAGGTAAATAATACCAAAATTCCTTAAATTCCTTCAGTTTTCAAAACTTGCATTAGAACCATTCCTTATGATTTCAGTTCTGCATAAGGCACAAGAGCACTTTTTCTAGCTCTTCATGTTCAGCAACACTTCACATGTCTTCACTTTAAATCTACTAACTTCCATTTCTCCTGTGCTCTCTGCCATGTTGAACTAATCTCTCAAGGTTCCAGCCAAAGGTAACAAAAGCAGTGCGAAAAAAAAGCAAAAAAATTTTAGTCACTGTCATGAACTTTGGTCTTAAATTTGTCTAACCAGTGCTGATAAATAATGTTATTGTTTTGATTTATACCTCTACCTGATATTTTATACCTGATAAAAGGACTATTTAACTTTACTTTTCTGCAGTCCACCATTCTTTTATAAAGCTGTTTTATTAACAGATTTCATTGTTTTGTTTTTTTTTTTATATATATATCATCTGTTGTGCAGGTGTTTGTTCTCTGTGAGGCTATGTGAAATACTGAAGTTGATGCTACAGAAAAGCTATTGAGAAATGAAAAGACAGTAGCGTACAATGAGAAAGCAGGCAGTGACTAATGTCTTAGATGTCTTTCCCCATGACTCATCAGTTGTATCTGAAATCAAGGCTTTTCCTGGTTTTGCAGCTTTCTGTTTTTGTTTGAGGCTTTTTAATCTGAAAGGCTGTAGACAAAGGTTTGCAGAATTTCCCACAGATAGACTGTTTGGACAGAATTGCATCATACCTTTAGCCTAGAATGAGTTCATCGCTGACCAAGAGGGTCACATCTATGCGTTTTTGAGTCTGGTGGTTTGTGGGCTATTGTGATTCTATTATCATTGCTGAGGCCACTTCATAACAGCATATTGCCAAGTATAACAGACTTCCCAATGCAAGATACAATGCAATGCAGAAGGGATGGAAATATGCTAGCAATGCAGCCTTTATGTGAAAAAGTTCTGTAGGTATTTTCCTACTAGAAAGCTGAAAGTATAAGATAAAGAGAACACTAATGAAAATGATAGTTTTTGGTTCCTTTCATTGCACAGTGCCTGAGATGCTGTAGTCTTTCAGACATGCAGGCCTTGCAGAAAGTTGAAAATGGATTTTTAATGTAATTTATATTAAAAGTTACTTAAATATAGGAATAAAACTAAAATATGCTTTTAATATCATATTGCTCAGTACTTCTTAAATGTTAGGATCATTAACACCACTTTATACGTTGTTTAGTAATTACACAACTGCCATGCTGCTATTCTCATGTCCCATCCTCATCACTGAATTACTAACACCAAAGAACGTGTGCAGCTTTTCACTCAATTCTAGAAAATTTGCTAGTGAGGGGTTATTAATTTCTCAAACTGCTGACTGGAGAGCAAATGTAGCTTGTTTCCCCATTTTTAAAGGTAGTTCAGCTCTCACGAATTACAGTACAAGAAACCAGTCTGCCAAGTTTAATGAAAGTTTGAACAGCGAGGAAAGAAGTTGAAGTCCTTTGAAAAGGTCATTAATTAAAATAGGTTTAAAAGGGAAAGGAAAACTTCTTGCTATTCTCTGGTCAAATGTTATTATGTGGGCATAATAACACATATTATTATATGTGGTGGGCATTGTTAGGCTAGTAGAACTGAATGATTTATTTCCATGTCACAGAGAACTTTATCAGAGGAGGAGGATGTTTAAAGTTTCACTGTGCTGCATTCCATAGATTTTCTTTTCTTTTCCTCCTGTGTACAGTCTGTGTGGTTTCATCTCTTTCCCTTCTTCTGCATCCCACCCTTTATTTATGTCAGGTAAATATTCCTTACAATGCCTCTGTTTCACCTGGCTCCTGATTAATTTTCCCTCCCTCCTCTCCACTGGTGTGCTCAACAATCATCAGGCAAGTGGTCCAAGGTGGCAGGAGTAAACTTTTGCTTGAAAATGCAGCAGCAGTGGGGCAGTTGGTGTGGTTAGCAACAGCTGGTCTTGAAAGAGAACCATCCTGAAAGATCTGGCCAATACTTTTGATGATTCCTCCCCTTGTTTTCCTTGTGAAATGACAAACCCTTTCACTGAGCTCAATAACCTCCAAAGGGACCACAAAATACAAAGGTGGGTGCACATTAATGCTGCACTCGCATTTGTACTCTGCTCCTTGTCACATTCTGAAGTATTTCGCTCTGTGGAGCTAGATAATTTGCTAGGTACAGGTACACAGGTCCTCTTGCTGGGCCAGGCATTGGCATGCAAACTCTTTTCCTTTTTACTTAGGACCCACTTGGAGAATCTTTCCAACCCCAGGATATGAACAGTGCTAATTTCCAAGTCGGCACCTCTCGGACTGCGAGGTGCAGGTGGACATCTGGTCAGGGACAGGTCAGCTCTCTGTGCAGGAGTGTGTAGCTGGCAGGGACCTGTGGTGGAGAAGAGCCAGCAGCAGCAGGCTGCTTGTGAGGGTTGTGCTTCCTTATGGGATTCTCCCTGGGCTGTAGATATGTGGCACGGGACCGCAACTGTCGCATGGGGAAATGGCTGTGGCTCTGCGCTTCATGTGTACGAGGCAGAGCCCTGCAGTGGGACTCGTGATATAATCGCCAAATCGTGAAAAATGAGCAATCTGAAGGTGTTTGTATTATAATGGTTTCACAGACTAGTGAGCTGAAAGTGCTTCTTATTAGGATCACATATAATATTTCTTGCCTCCAAGTAACTTCAGCTATGCCAGCCTCCTGCTCTCCAGCTCTGGTTCTTGTGCTGGGAAGGGGGAAGAGCTATTTTCCTGCACGCACCTTTCCTGTATTGTCCCTCAGTTAACTCGTGGCAATAAGAAAGAGTTGACCAGCTTATCTTAATGTCAATGTTTGCACAAATGTATTTGAAGCAAATGGCTTCTGAAGAGTCATTTGAAGACCCTGACCCGAACTGTCCTTCCTCTTAACGTTGCAGACTGCTGATACATAAGCTCATTTCTTTCAAATATCCTATTCTTATAATGAGATGTGCAGGAGGTGGGGTCTGCAAGCAGTCCTTGACTAGAAATTCCGGTTGTCCTTATTTTCTTCATAGCAGACCTATTAGGGTTGTTTGCACCTTTAGAACTAGAAAGACGCATGGTTTCCTCAGGATTTTTCTTTTCTTTTCCAGAAGGCTGCAGGCATGACAGAGGAGTACTTTCAGCAGTGACCTCTTGTCATATCGGAGATGATAGTGTGATGTTTGTTAATTCACTGTTGTGATGCTTTAGGCAAATGTGATGGGTGGAGAGGCAAGAAATCTATTCACTAATGTCATCCCCTGTACAAAAGATTATAGGGAAATGCTTTATTATCATTGCTCACAATCATTGCTTGCTGGTTTTCAAAATACCAACAATACGTCAAATGCTTTCAGGAGACCTGTAAGAAACAGCTCTTTCCTCAAATAATTTACAGTCATGGCAGGCTGTCATTTGCTGGTGTGCGTGTGTATTTTCCATTTTTCATTGCCCTTTTTCACAGAGAGGCAGAAAAGAAAAGCATCAGAACATTCTCTGTTGTCAAATGAAGAGAAAACAAACAGGAGAGGAGGACTGCAATATGAATAGGGAGTCATTATTTATTTGATTTGTTGAGGGGAAAGTTCAGATAATTATCTAGAATGTTGCAAAGCTTTGCCTGTCAGCCTTGATATATAATGAGAATTTGTTGGTAGACATCCAGAGGGAAAACTGCTTTGAATTCTTGCATTGAATTTTACAGTGTGCTGTTTCTATTTGAATGAATGAATAGTGGTTCAATGAGTGCATATATGTTGAGCTGTAACCAAAACTTGCAGTGCTTGGGCAACAAGATGGTGCCTTTCCTCTGCACCTATGCCTACGCAGAGAGCTGGCTGTTGCAGAGTTAGTAAGGCATCAGCCTGTCTTTTCAGTGCTCACTCTGAAAACAAATTTATTCCCTCCAACACACCGTGACTGGTTCTTCTGTCAGGCTTAAATATTGCAGTACAGTCTCCCTGTTGCATATTTTAGAAAAAACAGTTCAGACCTCCTAAATAATCTAATCTCGTCGATTTGGTTACTTCTGCCAGAGTTTAATTTCTTTGTCACAGACTTTGAGCTGTCTATGTTCCAAAGCTTTATAGCTGTTTGTTGCAAACTATAGTAAATGGCTGCACGTCTTTCTGAAGTTTGGTAGTATATTAACACTGTGTTTTAAAAAGAAGTTGGAGAACTTCAGCTTGACTCTTAATAGAAGCTTTACTGATCATGTATCAGGATTCATTTTGCTAAAAATATAAATTAGTTATCACTGGGTAAATTTCAGCAGTTTCTAATCTTGCCTTCTAATTTCTGTATTGATTTGAATTAATTGTTATTCCAGGGATTGCATGCTCCTCCCTATGACCGTCTAATGACTTTTACCAATGCTCTATCACACTTGCTTTGAATTTTAACGATTCAGGAGATGGGGAGTTTCAACAGTCATTACTGTCTAGAAAGGAAATTGGTTTTCATTGGCTAAAAGTTATTGAACATGCTGTTCTTTCTAAACTTCGAAAATCTGGGGTTGCTAGTGGTGTTTTGTTTTTTAAGCTTATATTTTCAATGCTTTCACAAAGTCACATTCTGACCTGAGCGGTATTCTGAAGGGTCTGAGAGGTCCTGGTCAGAATCAAGAACTGACGTGGTTTAGCTTACAGTTTGCATACTTTATATCTCCTTCTGCCATAGAATCCAGTTTTTAATTGTCAAGTGGGAGGGTGCGAGGGGTGGATGGCAAATTTTTCTCTTTTCCTACCTTGTGGAATGCCATTCCCACTTGTGCTCTGTTGCCCGTGCAAGTTCAAGTCTCCCAGACAGAGAATAGCTTTAGTGTTCTGTGCAGACATGACCTACCATAACAAGGTCATTGTTTTCTAAAGTCTGTAGCGTAATAGAAATATAACCTTCTGACACCGTATACTCTTATTGCACAGCCAGCTCTCCTTGAGACAAGATTTTCTTCCACTGGTAGATGAAGTAGTGAATCGCCATTCAGAAGTAAATGGCGTGTGGCTGGAAGTAGTGAATTCAGCCATTCAGCTGCTTGGGGGGGTTGTGCCTCCTTTTCTGTTTGGAATGGGAGAAGCGTTCCTCTGACACACTAAAGGTAGGAGAATTAATAACAAAATGTTGCATGATGCTTTGACCAGTAGTGATGAGTTTAAAAAAACGTAGTCACTTAACTATGCTAGCATTTTTAGAGACCCCATAACTGAGGTCTTGAACCTTATTTTATTTTATTTTAAGTGAGCAATATGCTGGGGTTTTTATGGGGACTAAAGAGTCAAATTCTGCTTGCTCACATAAAAGCACAGGCTAACTAAACCCCCAATATTTCTTTCTCTTAATGAAGTAGATGAACAAAAGAGGAAAAATCAGGAATGGAGGAGGCAGGAAGAACGAAGAGAGAAATGTAAGAGAGAAAACACTGTTAGATCTGACACTGATGGATGGGAGGCCAGTTCGGGAAGACTGGGGTGGGTAACACTACATTTCTTCCAAGGCAGATTTAGGACTGCTCTATTAAGTACTGTGTTACATTTCACCAGCATTCAGAATTTCAGCTAATCACCTTTGAATGTTTATTGCAAATGGAGTTTATCCTGTAGCTCCAGGAATAATGGGAATAGAGCTTAGGAAGTAGGAGGAATTTTTGTATCTCTTCTGTTTCTGGGGTTTGCACAATCTGTTATTCACAGCAGAATGAAAAGTGCCTAAGCGGTTATGTTTGTGGGGAGAAAATCCAGAATATCTTGACATAATTTTCAAAACCTGTGAATCCAGTGATGAGCTATTCTTCACGGCAAGTTACAGATATCTCCTGGGTGACTCAGATAATCTAGGTAAATTGTAAAGTCATTGTAATTTAAGAGTTTAATTCCTAAGAGTATCAGAGAACAGCTGTTGTATGCATGATTAAAATAGGTTCGGGTAATTTTCCAGGTATATCTACTTCCATTTAGTGAATTTCAGTGGTGTTTTCATGCAGCCTTTTGATTAAGTTAATGTAATACTCTGGTTTTAGTACCAGTGATAAGATGATTTATGTGCCAGTATTTCCCAGTGTTGCACTGCCAGTGTGTTTGCTCTTGAGACAGATGACTGATGGCTTAAAATGATTGAAAATGTTTCTTCCATTTCTGTGTGACAGTTCATTACCAGATTATACACGGAAACATCCTTAGTTACATACAAATCAGATTCATCAGCAAACATGTGAAACATGCATTTAATCCCATTTACTTGATGTACACAAATAATCCATAAAGGTTATTTATTATTCACACTTGCCTTATCTTGCATGATCAAACTACAATCAATAAGAGCTATTATTCTTTCAAGTAAGAGATTTATAGACCTTGGTCATGGTGTAATAGCCAATATGCACATAAAAATCAGTTTGAAAAGCCTTTACTTTTACATTCAAGTGTCCTTAAGGCATAGCTGCTGAACTGGATTCCATATCATGAAAGAAACTGGATTATAATAATCCTAAATCAAAGAAATTGGAGGGGAAAAAATGAATGTGTCAATCTAGCAATTGATTTCTTTAGCCACCCATATCATGCTGGAAGCATGTCTAGTCTGCATTTTTATAACTCTGTAAGCAAAATATGACTTTCAGCACTTCTTCACTTAGGACCTCTTGTCCCATAGTGCTTTAGCTTGCTTTGTAATGGGTCAAGAGCAAAAAGGGGGCTTGAAGACAGTCTGCTCAGAGCAAGCTGATTCTATAACTCTGCACATTGTATTCATCCTTTGTTGCAGTGATTTGTATGTGTTACGATACCAACTTGCAGTTTGCTATCTGTGTAGTAGATATATAAATTGTTATAGTTTCTGTAACTTTAAAATTTTTCTCCCCTCAGTTTAAATAGTGAAAAAGTTATACTTCTTAATTTAACATTGCCAGACTTCATAGTCAAACACACACTGAAAAAATCAATTTTTCTTGGGCCTATTGTTTCAGCCTGTCTGCAGACTCAAGTTAATACTGTTGTATCCATTTACCCTATATTTATTTGGTAGCTGTTTTTATTATCTTAGAGGATTCTCCCTTCTGGATTCCCAGCTGGTCCCTAACTCATAATATGTACAGTTGAGGAGAAACTCTGCAATTGTAACAGTTAAAAACAGCTTCCTACCTTCTCAACTTCAGCCGCAAAAATATCAACTGTGGTTTAGCTTTGGATTAAAGGCTTGGAATGTAGGTAAGTGAGGTGGACAAATCCGTAAGTTCTCAAAGATGATAGATGCGCAAGCCACCTGGGAGAAGAGCAATTCCTATGCTCTTAAATACATTCTTAGCTCAGCTTTGTGCATTTTAATCAAACAAGGTAAATTAGGGTTCATACAATATGCCTGGAGTCTCTGCTTTTCTCAACGTTGTGTTTGACAGGTATGATGATATTATGACATATTCTGTTGAAGTTTCATTTTGACTCCTCAGGTGGGAGGCAAGTACACTGTGGGAGAACAGTTCTGGTAGGTCCTTCCTTTTTGACACTCTGCAGTAGACTGTTGGCAAACTGCTGTTATACTAATCCTTCTGTTGCAGATAGTAAATTAAGTTTAGAATTCCATCTATGCAGCAGCAAATGAATTGCATTCTATCTACCTGTATCTGATGGTAGAGGCATTGCATTGTGAGAGTATGTGTAGTCAAGGCCATTAAAAAGTCCTAAATTTTGTGCACTTTTCTTTATATATTGTCTGCTAGCATTATATACTTTGATCTATCTAAAGCTATTATTTGGCTCATCATTATAACCTTAAAATTCAGATTTCCCTCTGAAATGATAAATATGAACTTTTTTGAGGTAAGAAAGTTGAAGTTTTCTACAGATGAGAGGCTTAACATGTAGCTCAGTGTCTAACTTTCAACTGTTTTCAAGTCTCAAAATCATGGCTGCATAATTAACAGGTGATTCTAGGTTATTAACAGATGAACTGTTAAGTTACTAATCAGGCAAATCACATATTTTGTTTTCTTTTCAGAATGTTATTATAATTACCCATAATAGCATCTAATGAATGTTTCATCTCATTTGAATTAATTGATGGCCCTTTTTTCCTCTTTACATATATGAACTAATTTAAATTCTTCTTTTATTCTAATTTGTAAATATTTATCCCTATTTTGCTATCTGTTGCCTAAGATACCATTCCTGAATTTCAGTATCTGAATGGAGTTAAATTTGCCCCTTCCAGGATGAGGACACAGGGAGTTAATGGTTTGATTGTAGTGCCTTTCCAGACTGGCTTAACGTTGAGGCAACATAGCTCTCAAATTAACGAGCAACCAGCTTACGTACCCAAGAGTTGCAGCATGTTTCTACAGTCACTGGTAGCACATGCTACAGTTTCACTGCTCTGTCACTGCTTCTCATCTGAAGAGAGATAAACATCTAATTTTCAAGGTTCCAGAGGATTTGCTGAAATTCCACCACAGTATCACAACTCAGCCAACATTTTGTTTGGGAGCAGGTCAACAGCTATTTAGTTAAATAACTTAAGGTGATTGTAAAGATTTATGTTCTGTGGTAATTTCTAGGTGAGAAAAAATGTTACATTAAAGAAAGTACTGATATGTGTTGGATGTGGTGATAAGTTGAGTGTCTGTAGCAATTGCTTCCTACCAGATGGGCTGTAAGTAGGTTGGCATGCTGGCTGCTGATATTTAGGACATGTAATCTGAAGAAAACAGGAAGGTAGAAAGCAAGGGGCAAACTGTGAAGTGGAGTGGAAATGGAAAGAAATAGAGCAGTGAAAATAGGAATCTTGTTACTCTTTTCCTCCAATATAATAACTGCAGTTCCTAAATCACTTTCCTGTAGGGGGAGGATGCTTGTTCCACAACAGACGAGTGAGATGTGAGGGGAAATATTTTCAGTGGAGTGCCAGAGTTGTCCTACCATAAAGGGCATCATAGTTTAAGTGTGATAGATTCTCAGATAAGGCACAGTGATGTTGAAAGGCCAGCCAAAGTCCGTGTCTGGAGCAACAGCTGTGTTAAACAAACTGCTTTCTGCAAGGGTAATACAAATTTCACATTATTAGTGTTTCATATCCCAGTGACATGATGTGTGTGTCTTAAGGGGCTTGCTGTCTAGTGTGCAACTCTAGTTCTTTCTTTGTTTTTATTAATTCGATTGACAATATATGTTATAACAGATTCTGTCATCTAACGTATGAAATTCTTCGGAGCCTGGTAAAAAAGGGAATGTGTTTGTCACTGTTTCATGAATACAACCGATTTCTTCAGCTTCTCCAGGGAGTAAAGGGAGACAAGATTTCACTTTCAGCATTTGTGTGTTATTGCTGACATCTGGCAGTCCACGTGCCTGTTGCTGGTGATAAACAAGATGCAAACGTACTGCTTCATTTGTAGACTACTCTCCCTAGCTAGCTTCGAGCTTACTCTTCTACCAGATTTTTCTGAATTTAATAATAATGATTTGGCCTAAATGGACGGGTGATTGCTACCTGCCAGAGAAGCAGCTGGAAGAAATACAAATACTTTCTTTTAATTTTAATACACATTCATCTTTCACTAACATCTTTTCTGGGTTCAAAGATGTGACTGACTCATTAAAGGGCTGCGTGGTCACAACTGGGCATTTTGTCAGTCCTCAGCTATTGTTTACTGTAGCTATACCATGTCAAGAGTATTGAATACCATTTATTCCAATGGTTACTACTCTCTTCAGGTATAAATGTTCATTAGCAGTGTTTTCATGAGTATTTATCTACTCTAGCTCTAAAACAGTTATTTAAAATTAAGTTAATTTTATTTTTCATGCTATTTTCCTCTGTTTCTATTCCATTTCCCCAGGAAGATGGGCTTCTCTGTACTTGAGATAGACAGCAGTCTAGCATGGCGTATCTAGACATGATTAGCAGGTTCACTTACGGATTTCTGACTGGCTAGCAAAGCAGGTAAATGCAGCCAGGCTCCTTAGATCCCATCTTCTTACTAAATCAATTACTGTTCATTATTTCCAAACAAGTCTTGCACCCATTGTATAGTGGGTTTTGCAAGCACTCCACGTTTCAAGAATCTGAAGAATTTCTAATATGCATGGGGCTTAGTTTGTTTATAAAATTAGATACAAAACACAAAAGAATCAGAGTATAACAGCTCCAAACTCACTTGTATGCACAGCATGGCAAAAACTTTACACGTGATGCAACATATTCTGCGCGGTTTGTCCCCAGCAAAGGCTGTGTTTCCGTGGGTTAATCCCTGGCCCCACGTGCTCCCTGGAGCAGTCTACCTCGCAGCGGTACACTGCTCTGTCTGCTTGTGGGGGAGTCTGGAACGATGACACAGGTGGTGCTGTCTGCCTTCCTAAAATTTGCAACCCATAGAGGTACTGTGTTAAAAATGTCAGTATGAGATTGGAAAATGATGTATGCGTTGGTGTTTCTTCATGTCATTACGCTTTGATCAGAGGTAAATTCATTTGTATTTCAGCCCTATCCTTCAAGTTTAAGGCTCTACTGATGCTATCGAATGATGGGTCACCAGATTTTTTAGGACAGTGCTTTCTAATGTCTGATATAAATAAATTCAGCAGACCAGGTCTTTGTTACATCTTGCTTTCTTCTTGAATTGTTAGTGCCTTACCTTACAGCATGAAGAAAGTGTTTTGTCTTTACTACTACCAAGCAAATATCACGTAATAACTGGGCATTCTGAAAAATTTAATCAAACATGACTACATTGCTAGGGAATATATAGATTATAACTCTGCAGGGAGTATATGTATAGCTGTGAGAAGAAAGGGGGGTGCAGAGAAACAGAGAAGGCAGAGGACAGGCTTTTACTCCATGTGAAAACTGACCTTTTTTTTTTTTTTTCCGCATGAAGCTGTGTGCAAGATCTCTCTTGTTATGTATTGATTATTTTCCATAAAGAGATATTAAAACTATGTGCAGTTCTTTTGCCAATTGCTAAGTAGCTGTAAAAGGACCTCCAGCAAAAGAGGCTCTTCTCATATTTGCATATTTTTTTATGATGCATGGATGACATGTTCTTGTATGATGCTTGTCAATGCCATTTACATCTCGGTATGGGAGGTTTTTTTCAGTCATGCTTGGTGCAAAAGCATAGATATGGCAATTCTCCCCTGTGGTACTGGTGACATTTCTTTGTTTCATTTGTTTTGTGGAGACTATTGACTGGTTAGATCAGATATGTCAAAAGGAAATCTCGGTTTTGGTTGTTTGGTTTTTTTAATAAAAAAATTGTATTAAAGTCTTACCCATTTTCTGTGTTACAGTTGCAGGTACAGGGGTATGTTTAACACAAGGATGTGCTTGTAAGTGGCATATTTATAAAAGCAAATGTACAGCTCAGAGCAACTTTAAGCAATGGGAAAAAAGAGACTGTGATGGATATAATGGAGCATGTCCAACATTTTCAGCTACTCCTGAACGTAAGCTAAAAATCTTACTGTGAAACGCATGAGTGTTCTGAGCTTACTATTTCCATATTAATAGGGAAAAATCCTTTAAAATATTACAGGTTTTCTATGCTGTCTTACAAAATTTCAGTAGTTGCTCCTGCTTATGTTTGTGGTCCAACAAAGTTTCTGCAATGTAGCTAAGTGCTGCATAATTAATGATCTCTGTTTGTGACGATTGATCTTAGAACTGAGAAGGAAAAGAGAATGATCATAGGAAATTGGATTTAAGGGCACTGATAAAGGCCAAGGGATGGGCCGTGTGACATCCCGTTATAAAGAGTATATACAGAAGTGATAGGCTTGAAAAATAGCAAGTGAGCAACTCAATACATGTTTACTGTGCAGTGGATTTTTTACTGAATTATAATAGTTCCATGTGCAGTTATAGAAAGAAAATAATTATTGGTGCTAACATAAATATGATCTATTCAAAGCATTGCATGAAGGAAATATATATACTTTCTATTTGAAAATATAGTTTTTCAGAAAAACTGAAATTGTAGTTATCAGAATAGCCCACTGAATATCTGATTGCTTGTAGCCATTAAACCAAGACAGAAAGTCTCCTTTCACCTCAAGTTATCAGCTTGATGAAGGAATTACATTTTGTATTTTGTTCAGGATTTTAGACTGAAAATCCTTCAGGCTCCATATCTAGTAGCATATGAAAGAACTAAATGAGCTCATTTTCTGTTGGAGATGCATGAAAGAGGTGGTAAAACTAGAAAAAAATTGGCTTTGTGAAGGAGCGCACAAGAACAGTCTTAAGACAAAGTAGATTTGATTTCTGTCAGTACTCCAAAAGTTGTGGGATTTGGGCAAACTCCTACCTCTGTTTCTACAATAAAGTTAACAGCTACCTATTTCTACTGTGATTTCTTTGCAAAAATGATCTGCTTTATGATGCATGACACAGTAGGAGTTTTCTATTAGTTAGGGCCTTTAAGTAGGATTTTTAGTAATGATCTGTATGCTTATGAGTTACTGAAGTAAAGTAACAGCGTAGCCTAAAAATTGGAATTAAGAGCTGTATAGGAAGTTGTAAAATGAAACTTACACTGAAACTTCATTGGAGAATTTGGAACAGGGACTCTGAATAGCTTCAGAAGAGCTTGTGGTATTTTATTTCAGCCTTGAACTGTTTGCAGAGATTTTTCTAATGGCTTTGCACGACATTGGGAGAGCCACCACTTCCTATTCAGTTCATAACCCACAGCAGGGGCCCCTGGCATGGCTAGAACCCTTAACCTAGGTCAGTCCACCTAGAAAGTATGGTGGCTGCTTGGCAGCCCACCCTTCCCATGTCCTTGTTTACCACAGTAATGCATATTCACTGTTTGGTGCTTACCGTAACAGAATGTGTACTTTCAACTTTTATTTTTAAGCATATTATAATAAAGGGGATGTTTCAGCCCTAGGCTAGACTTCTGTGCTTAGTCCTTCATCTAAGTCCCAAGGTGGACATCTGCACATTGTTCCTTCATCTTCACCAAAGGCACTTACTTTATCCTTATGGAGGTGGGATTTAGAACAGAATGCAGGTGGAGGACCTTCTCCACCTTTTCCAGTGAGGTGCTGTCTTCTCATTTTATTAGCCTTATTCCCCATCTGTCCATTTATAACAGCTAAGATGTGCCTTCCATTGGCAGTCTTGATTTGACTCGCTTTTTGGTTTAATATAAAAGTTGCAACAAACCTGTTAAAGGCACAGAGACCTCTTATTGATTTGTATTTTCTCTCTTGTTCAACTGCTGAATGCAAAGTGAAGGGGATTAATTTCTTGGATTTGAGGGGATTCTGCATGCAAATGTACTGGAGGAAAAGAGAAAGAATTCTTATGCAACAGTTAAATTAAGGACATCTTAGCTTGTAAGGTCCATGCCCGTTTTTTACTTTTCCTTTGACAAGATTTTCCTTGGTCAGGTTATATGGCCTGATATATTTTCCTTGTATCCAGTTTCTATTCTTCTTCAACCTAAAACAACATGATCGTGACTGCATCACAAAGTTCAAAACAAGAGGCAAGGAAGAATTGGTCTTATAGTTCTCATTCAGTTTTGTTCCTATTCTATTCTTCTGCCATTTCACACTCTCAGATGTATTCAGATTATTTTTCCAAGGATACTCCTGCGGTTTCACACAGGGGGAAGGAGTTTACATTGTCTCCCAATGTAGGGATACAGTGCGCTGAAAAAACTTTCACAAATGCTGACACATTGGCTGTGTTAGATTATCACTTCCATGTCAATTGACTTCCATGCAAAATAGTAGCAAATATATGGCCAGATTCTTGTAACACCATTAAGATGCCCAGAGAGAAGAGCGAGTTAAGTGTTTGGTAGTTTGGGGAACAATTTTCAGCATCTTTACATGTACATTTAGGCTCAGTATTCGTGGAGAATCAGGATGCTTTCTGAGCCTGTAGAAAAGATGTACAACTGAACAAGAGATGGCAGATGTTCTGGTTACAAATCATAAGAGAGTCCTTACAGAGACTTTAAATAGTCATGAAGGTTGGCTGAATGCAGGCTTGTTAAAAGTCTAACTGCTTCATATTACAGTGATGCTGGTGGAAGCTGGAGGCACAGATTAAGGGTAGTAGCTGGCCCTTAGGGCAAAATTCTCAACTTGAACTCTTCTTTGCAGAACAAATCCCAAGCGTGTCATGCCTTTGTTCCATGCGCAGGACTTGCATTAATCTCAGAGTCCCTTTTTTGTTTGATTGGTTGGTTTGTGGTTTTTTTAAGAGAAGTCTCACTCTCTGAACCAGTTTGGAGGCATATTACTTTGTAACTGTGCTAAATGCTGAAATCTGTAACACCAGATGTTGAGTTTTGACATCCATGCTAGGGGATAGGTGCAGGAGACACTAAATCTCTGAAATCTGTGAAGTTACTCCATGGATAATTTGATGTCACCCAGAGCAGAATCTCTCTCAACATGTTAGAAAGAGATACGTGATGAAACATTCATCTTTTACGTTAACCTCAGAGGAACTAGCCAGCGTGACTGCAGAAGCAACATTGCAGGAACAGTGTGGCTCCCGCTAAGCCAAGCTTTCTTGCTGTTTCTTTTGAACACACAGCAATAGCCTTCATAGTGCACTGTATACAGCTTAATTTATGGATTTGGAGAAAACTCTTTGCAAAAGTTCCACTTCACAGACTTCTGCTTAAGCTGAAAGCTGCAGCTAGCCAAGGGAGGACATAAGAGTGGATACAGAGGATAAAGACTAGCTGAAAAAAATGGGAACAAGCAATTGCTTGTCAGAAAAGCTCTTCTAAATTGGAGAGAAGTATTAAGCAGGGTTCCCAAAGGTGTAGTCCTTGAACATAGACAGTGTCTAATCTATATACATGACTGACAGGAACAGTGAACTAGTTAGTTGCTGATGAAACTAAATTTGGAGCAGTAGAGGCTGTGGAACAAACAATAAGGGAGACTTGAAAGAATTCCAAACTGAAGTGTGAGCCCTGGTGTATTAAATGAGCTTTAATACAGACAGATGTATACCATGATAGAGCAAACAGGAAAAGTGCTCAAAATGAAAAAAGCTCATTTAAATTATAAAATAAAACTCAAAGGCTGTAACTTCTACAGCCTAAGTAGAAAGGTGCAAAGAGCAAATAGAAAGCATGTCTTTACTTCTATTATTTCCCATTGAATTAATCGATTCACTTAAGTAGCACCAGATTTTTTCCATATTTACATACCTGATTACTTGGCCCACAGAGGATTATTCCCAGTCCTTTTTCTGAAACTATTTCAAAGTATTGGAGAACTGGTTTGTGAGGTAATTTGAACCACAGATTTTTCAAAGCAGTAAGAACAATGGGGGCAATTCTGTGGTAAAAAATGTCTCATAATCCATTTCTCCATCTGTAGGAGTCCAGTTATGTGGAGAAAAGTGAAATTTTGGACTATCAGATTCAAAGTAAAAGAACAATTTTTTTTTTTTTTTTCCGGGTACATTGTTTTTCAGCAAAGTTAATGTTAGGTCTGTGCTTTCTGGCATTGCGCTGACATAAACCCACAGTGCTCTGAAAAAGCATGTGTTGTGCTATAGGTGGTGGGGGTGCCCTTTTTTTAAGCTCACTATCTTCAAACTGCATCTACAGAGGAAGTAAAGTGTCTCTCTATTACACTAATGCGCTGTATCTGCATTTCTCCTGTCTATGGATATAATGTAAATGTATTACCAAATGCTGCCCATCCAGCTGTAGACAGTGTATCCAAAAACTTTGAGGTGGATTACAGGAACAGGCCCACTTGTACCAGAGTTGCTGGAAGTGCAGGAGATAGGAGTCCAGTCTGTCCAGCCTCTACCGCTGTACCACAGGGAGGTGGACCCTCTTCATGGGCTGTGGCAGCATTTCCCCGCTCTGCCCTCAGCCACGTGTATGTATGTGCAGATTCACGTGCAGCCTCACCCCTTCTTCTCGTGTAGATGCATGGGTAGTGTTCAGACCGTTCTCGGGGACAACAGAAAACAGTCAGGTCTCGGGGCAGTGTGTATCATCTGAAAAGCTCTTCCCCAGCTCCTCTGATGAAAAGACAACGGTGCAAATACAAGCCTCCTGCTGCCTGAATCTGACCAACAGAACATAACTGGGCCCTGCAATCCTTTGTTGCTGAGATGAAAGAATCTGTAAATCCAAGGTCCTTGTCCCTTTTCTTACAGCTGATTTCTGTGAGTCGCATGCCTCATCTTGCAGTATTTCATTTTTACACAACAACCCATAGGAGCATTGTACAGTCATGTACAAATGTAGCCCATTTTTCATGTGGTCCCCTTGTAACATTACATAGAACTATGGCACTACAGTGCAGCTGGCCAGGTGAGACTCCAAAGAAATCAGTGCTGTGAAGCAAAGCATTTTATTGCTGTTGGTAGTGTAGTTATATTTTATTGTCCTGTCTGTCTTGGCTGTCACCTTGGACAGCTTTTCTAGCTCTGGCTGATGTGGGTTAATCATGGTTACTGGGACAGACGCAGGGATGTGTATAAATTAATGTAGTCAGCTTGGAGAAGGAAAAAAATCAATAGCCACTCCAGATAATTTTTTTTGGTGTTGTTTTGAAATGGACTGGCAAGAGGTTTTGGTAATGATTTAAATTGCATATTGGAATTGCTTTTAATTATGATTAAGACAACTGCTAAATTTAACAAGATACAATTAAATACCAGTTTATTAAGTTTGGATTTGTTGCTGATTAGCAGTTACGCATGATGTGCTTTTTTAATATTCCTTAATCCTAAATTAATGGTTTGGATAATCAATTGGTATTTAACATATTAATAATTTTTATCTCAAAATGTAAATAAAAGCATGAAGTTCTGAGCTGTGCATTATATCTGCCCCATCTATTACAGACCTGAGCTCTAGCATTGTGCCATTTAAAGCAGCTCTGCAACAACTGTAGAGCAAAACGTCAGAAACTCATTGAAGTGGAGTGTAAAGGCTGCTGTATGTCTTGGACATGCCTGTGTTTCAAAGAGAGCAGTGGTTACTCAGAGAAAAGGTGACTTTAACCTCTGTCCTGCCTTGGGCTCCGTGCTGAACATAATTAAGCTTAGCCTGAGGTCTGGTACCTACACTGCTGCCATCTAATACCACATTTAAAAATGTTTGTCATCAAAACTGCTTTCATTAAGAATGCATGTGGTGCCTTCAGGAAAGCCTATTTTAACTTAGTAGCCAGAAGGCTTACCAAAAGTCTGTTTTGTTTTCTGTATTCTTGGAATGTTTGGTTGTTTTGGTTTTTTTTTTAATGGAATGTTTTGGAATGCTATTGCTTGGAGGACCCAAACTTATGTTTTCAATAATTAGTGTTTAACATACTGTTTCTTCACAAGCTGTTGTTAGCTGTGTTACTTTCATGGTGGTTCAGAGCTTTTTGGAAATGTACTTTGTCTATGCACAGGGTTTTCAGGGAGCACTTGCTGCGATAAGGCACTGATATCTTAAATTGTGAATACTGGTGCAATTTACTTTTCAGTACCTTTTACAGACAAATACCCTAATCTGAAGTCCCAGTGCCTATAAAGCTCTTGTTTGGATTAACCGGCTGTTTCAACTGAACAAAGAATGATATCGTGCCTTGTGTCTGTACCATAATGTGAACAGCAATATGCATTACTATAAAGACAAGCATTTCCAGATCTGTATTTGCAGAGCAACACAGATCTCACAAAGCAACACAAATAAAGGTTGTTACATCTACTGAAACACCCTGCATACTTGGCTTTTCAATATCTTTCTCCGCTCTCTTACTTACTTACCACGAAAAGCATCCTATCCCCACGGTCCCTTTAACTGAACTATCTCAGTAATCAGAAAAAAACCACTTGAGGTCTTCTCACAAGAGTCTGTTGAATGGCTAGACCTTAAAGGGCCTCATCAAACTGCGATGTTACTTATGTGCCCTTTAGGAAGTCTGACCTACCAGATGCCTTGAATGCATATACTTCAGGTATCAGCGTTTGGATGCAACGCAGAGCAGGAGCAGGAGTCTCTAGAGTCCTCTCTGAGATCCGCTGCAATCGTGATCAAAAGTGCCTGTGCCCTGTGGCTCTGGTCGTCTTCCCAGGATTTTTTCCTTGTTACTTTTAACTTCTCATTATTAAAGTCTCCTAGAAACTTATTTTTATGTGTCAAGTAGAACTAAGATATGAAAGTATTTAAGCATCCAGATTTAACCCTCTGAGTAATAAAACAGTAAAAACAAGAATGTATATGAAAAGAGAAAAAGAGGCGAATAAATATGTTATCTTATACTATTTTGATAATCAGAAATAAGATGATTATGTTGCATTCTTAACTAATTCTGCTCTAAGTAACAAAGGGGACTCACTTCAGTTTGCAAGTGCCTGAAGGCTTATCTATTTTTTTCCCCAGCTCCATCAGCTGATACAATAGAAGATATATAATTCCCTATAAACACGGCCTTGTTTACATTCTTAAGTCATTAAAGCTACGTGAGCCCTGGAACCATAGTTTTATTGTAAATACTAGATCTTTTAGGGAAGTATATGTCTTAAGAGTGATGTAGCCTTTATCAATGGAATATCAAAATTTGTTGCGTTTTGGTTTGGGTTTTTTTGTTTCGTTTTGTTTTTTTAAACCTTTCCTTCATAAAAACAAGAACAAAACAACAACAGAAAAACCACCCTAAGATTTATGCCTTGATTTTGAGTGGAAAGGCCAACTTAAATCTTTCATCCTTGCTCTGTTTTACCTGTTTTTTTCACCGAACTTCTTAAAATCAGTGGTATGTAATATTATTGATGTCTGCTTTGGAGAGAAGCTTAACGTGGACTTTTTTGGCATGTCATAGTTAGAATGAAAAATCCGAGACGAATGATTGTCATAGAAACTGAGGGACTTGGCTCCCACAGATGAAGCCAAAATGCCCTCTGACGTACACCCATCAGTGCATGGTGTGGTGCTATCCTTGCTGCAGCAAAAAGGAGCCAAGAAGTAGCCTTGGAGGCAAAACTCAAACACTTGTTTAAGCAGTAAAGCTGTATAGTTGTTTCGTAATGTAATCTTTATTTGAACAAAATCTTTTGCTATTTCTTGGGCAGACTTCCCAGAGCAGAGAGATCTCTACAAAAGAACAGCAGGTGGTATGTGGGGTATTTCCTTCTTCTTTTCCTCTTAATTTTCTACATGCAGTATGTCATTCTTCTGAAGGAACAACATCAATTCAAAACTCTTATATACTAATATAGTTTCTTTGTATCTTTATAAGCTCTTCAATAACTGGCATTGTCATTCTGTTTATATTTCAAATTTGAAAAATGTTTGATCCTTTCTTTTAAGCTAATCAAGTAACTAAAAATTAATATTTTGGGGAGACTGTCAGCTCACAGAAGTAAGTTCTGCAGTCTTCATTGTAGAGAGGTGATCTAAGCTAATTCAAGCTTTGGGGTTTCATGGATTTCACTTCAGTTTCAGGGAATCTGAAACTGGGAGAATTATTGTAACTCTTAAGGGAGTTATGGTACATATTAAGAAAACTTGCATGATATTTAGATATATGTTTCTGATATTGTGACATGTACACAATCTTTAAATGTAGAAAAAAGTGAATTTCATGCAGGGTGTAGATTTTTTTTTTTAATGTATTTTGCTCTTACTTTTCAGTATTATGACAAACAACATCGTTCTGTTTATACAGAAGTAAGACTTTGAGCTTGCTGCCCTGATAGAACTAAAGCTTACACCCCACCCCCCCCACCCCGCCCCCCCCCCCAGAGCTCTGTGTAGCCAAAAAAGGCAGTATCAAGTCCTGAGAAAGTCTGTGTTAAGTTTGCAGTCGCTTTGCAACAGCTAAAAGTAACTCCTCCTCGAATGCTTTGGCCCCTCTTTGTGCCCTTTTCCCCTACTCTACATGAAACAAGTGTATTGGAAAAAGAGGATGGCAACCAGCATCAGGAGTCCTCTCCTTTCAGTGAAACCAGGTGCTGCTTCTTGGCACGCAAGCTTGTTTAAATTAATATACCTGAATTAGTTTCATACTCGTTTAGCTCAAGTGAGCCATGTCTCAATGTTGTATTCTGGTTTCACGGAGCGATACGTTAGTCGTTCATGCAGAGCTGTCATCTGAACTGATGGAAATGATGAACTGCGTTACTGCCTGCATTTCCAGTTGTAGTTTTGCCCACACTTTATTTTGGATCCATGTCCATTGCCAGTCCAGCTAGCTCAACTGTAAAGCACCAGTTAATGAAACATAGAGATTTTAATGGAAAGACAGGAAAGGCAGACTTTGGTACAACCTAAGTAAACAAAACAGTGGCAACAGGCATTGAGACTAGGTCCTCTGAGGTCAGTGCACAAGACCAGGGCTCCAGAAACCTCAATCCGTTTTTCTTTCTGTCACTGATATACCATATCATTTAGGAGCATCCTTTAATTTGTCAGTCCTTTGCTTCTACCTTCCTTCATCACTTGCATTGTCTCTTGTAGGACAAGAATTATCCCTTCCTGTACTAGGGAGTCTGGACTTTACTGAGACCTCAAGACACTGCTGCACCAGGAATAAATAACAAATAATCAGATGGGAGAAAATTGTGCCTCATAACTGCTAATAGAAATGTACTTCTCAGCTTTATTTATCTCCTTTAACCAGTATATAGGGACTATTTTAGTCTACAAATTCTGTGACTTATTTGCATTTCTGAGGCCAAGTTGCTCTGAACACTTAGTGTTCATCTGCCATTTTTTGAATCTCAAATATAATTTAAAACTAAAATTTAAGCTGTCTTTTGTGTTTCCTTCTCTTCTTGTTGTGTTTCTTTTATGGTTGTAGTTAGGGAAAGCAGTCGAAATCTGAACCATCACAGAGCTGTTGGAAGGAGAGATGACAGATGAATTTGGCCAAGACAGGTAGAAAACATCTGTGATTGGTTTCAGTAGTGCAATTTTATTGCATCTCCTGTTGTGTTTTCCTCTTTTTAACCATACTGCCTAAAGTGTTTCCACCAGATCATTAGATTAACATCCAAGCATTTTTGTCCCCGTGGCTTTTAAAAGTCAGCAGTATAGCATCCCACCAGACAGATTGGATTTAATTACTGTTCTTAGGTTAGAGAGCAGCAAACCATAAGACAAGAAAACTGGGAAGTTTGTTGTAAAATTTTAATCAGTACTCCTGTCCTCTTTCTGAAATTATTTAACCTTGAGCTTATTTTTCCCTGAGAAAATTATCTCTGATGTCAGAATCATCAAAATTATCATTAATGTCACTTAGTCACAAAACTAAGTTTGTTGGTATATGGAATCTTTCCTGCATATGTGGTTTTATCAAAGCCTATGAAGAGAAGAATTACTGCAGCTGAAGGAAAATGGCTTTTTGGGTGGTTTTGGTTTGGATGTTCTTTAAGTAATGGGATTCTCCCTGAATTATAATGATAAGCAAAAGCAGTTACTGAATTACTAGGAATATTTCTGAAATCTGTTTGCCTACAAGATTGGTGTATGTTTCCAAAAGAGAGAATGAGGGGTCACATGTTTAACACTCCCTGTACAGCACAGAATAAAGAGTGTTTGACTGTGAGGCAACATAACCAGACCAGTTGATTTTATTTATAAAATATTATTCATTTGCCTGTTCATTATTGTATGTAAGGATTGCTAATGTAGAGAGACATATATTTAAAGTTTTAAGAATCTTTTGAACGTTCAACAGGAAATAGGATTGGATAAAAAGGTGCTTTGCAGCAGGGGCAGATCAAACAGCTGGGGAAGCAGGAATGGAACTGATGTCGGTACTTCTGCCTGACTCTTGCTCTTACTTGAAAGACAGACAGAGAAAACAGTTGTTGCTGCTGTTAGACTGGCAAAATAAAAGACATTACCCTTTATTTCATACAATTTCTGTTGTGTAGGGAGACAAGCTCAAGCCTAAAGTCTGTGAAATAGGTTTAAAAAGACAGTCTACGTAAAAATCTAGGCTTTCTGCATGTTATAAAACTGTATTATCATCTCTCCTTCAACTTTCTCCTAGCATCGTTTCTCCCAGGAATAGCCCTAAAAACATTTCTTCTTTGCAGTTGTATATGTTAGGTGCAAATATTGCTTTTCCTTACTAAAACAGAGCTGGCTGCTCAAGACTGTAGTGAAATTTAAGCTTAAATTCATGATGGCTGAGGGAAACTTTGTGTCTTCAGATGTCTCAATACCTGTAATGCAGAGAAGGCAAGAATTTAGTAAAGAACAGTTAAATTTACATTTCTTTTTTTTCTTACTTTGAAGCACTGAAACAGTATCATAAAATGTTTTTTTAAGGGACAGTAATAAAGCCTTATGGTTTTACTGCATGTTGTGCTCTTACCACAATGTGTTCTTTTTTTTTCTTAATCTACTCGATGATCGTATCCGGGTTATCTATATTTTGTATCTCACAGAAAAGTATTTTGCTGATTTTCCATTATTTTAGATGGATTATTCACTAAGATTCAGATCTTTATTCTTACTTAGCCAGATTAAACAGTCCTTCCTTCCTTTTTAACCCCCAAAAGGGTTTTCCTGTTTTAGAAGATCCCATTTAATCATTCTTTCAATCACATGACTAAATAAAATCTAACATTGCCATCTAGTGTCCAAATACTGGCTTATATACACTTTTTCAGTTAAGTGGTATCAGATAGCCTTTCCGAATATAATTTGTAACTCAGTTGATGCTCAATTGATAGAAATGTTTGTTTCCAGTACTTTCACTTTAGTCTTTTTTTTCTCAGAGGAATAACTTTATGCCTAACATTATAATAACATTAAGTGTTTTATAAGGATGCTAAGAATCTCAGCTTTTGTACAATTTCAAAAGGATTGTGATCAGTATTGTGAAAAGTTATGAACGTCTTGCCACACAGTCTGATTCAAATGGGGGAAAAAAAAAATTCCCTTGGAGAAGGTGTCCCAGCAGTTGTGGGACAGGAATGGTCAAAATTACCTTTATGAAATGAGGAGAAAAGAAAACCAATCAAGAAAACATTTTATTACTGTCTCTGTATTTTAGAAATAATGTGTTCAGAACACTGAGAGGAATAAAATTCTGCCTGTATATGCAACTTCTGTCAGAAGATCGCAGTTTCATTACCCAGATGATGTAGGTGCTTTGCAAGAGAAAACTTGAAAATTGTCTTGCAGCTCCAGCTACCCACAGGCTGGCTTACGAAATTCTTTTCTGAATACAAAGCAGCATCATGTCTTATTGGGGAAAGTCCGTTTCTTAATAGTGACCCTAGGCAGCTTGCAGAAGAACTTGTCGTCCGTGGCTCTGAGCACCCTGCGTGGTAGCACGAGCAGGCTAAGTACGCTACTATTCCTAGGCTAGGTGCTTGTAGCATAACTTAAGCATATATAATGAATGGTAGATGTACCTCTTTGAGAGATGCATTGATTTTTAGGTCTATTCACTTCTGATGCAAAATGAACTGCTACACTGAAAGCTTCTTTCTGAATTGCAGCCTGATAGCCCCAAGCAGACTGTCAGACTGCATGTTTATCTACTGCTTTATTGCACCCCCATGATTTATTCTCTTTTACACATTCCCACTATTGATTTTTCCTTTCTGCCCTTCTTCAAACACAAATATGAAGAATTTCCTTGTGAGCCAAGGTGCCTTAACCACCTTTTGAAGAGCCCTTTCTTTCGGGTCTGTCTTCCCAGCCTGTGACAAACAAACAGGAGCCTTTAGCTCAGCCTTCCTCCCATTGTGTGCACCTCCAGCATGGCTTCAGCAGAGCTCAGCGCAAGGCAGAGTGTGGAGATCAGACCCTCACTATTACAGTGTTTCAGAGGAACTGCAGAATGCCTCGCAGTCAAAATCTGTGATGTGATCATAGGTGATTGTTGTAACTTTATTTTTCCTGGAGCTGAGCTGTAGGGAAACATGTTTTGCCTGTATTTTTAGAGTATTTCTTATTACTGCCATTTTCCCTTCACAAACGTAGAAGATCAACAGAAGTCAAAAAAAACTTCGGGGATCCTCCTTAGTGAAAAGTTGGCAGGTGGCTGCTGGTTTTGTTTAATACAGTCTCAATCTTTGAAATTTTATGTAAAAATTTAAGACTATTGGGCTGGCAGATGAGGAAATAAATCAGGCAGGGTTGGTTAATATGCCTTTAGACCTGTGCATTTCTTCAGTGAAGAGAAACTTTGCTTCTCTACAGTTTTCTGAACACTAATAAATTGCTTCAATGAATATTTTATGTTTACTGTCTTGTTTATATAGTGCTCATGTGGGGTTTGTTTCTAGTTTATACTCCTGCCTAATGAGATAATACAAGACCTAAAAAGATACTCAAATTTTCTAAATCACATTGCAAGCTTTGCTCCCATGCATGACGAAAGAAATTCTGCTTTGTTTTTGTTTGTTGTTTGGTTTTGTGGGCATATTCCCCCCCACACACACGTGTTTGGTTTTTTCCTGTTCAGTGAAAACTAATGAAACTTTTTTAAGCAAGTACCGTTTTGTAGGTTCTCATCGCTACAATATTTAATATCTAGTTGACATAGAAGTGTTGTTTAATTGTAGTGTCTATATTTTGCAGGAATGTGGAGAAATTAGTTTTGCAAATGTTCTATCCAAGGAAAATTATGTTTATTTAATATAAAAAGTAAATGTTGCATCTAACTGAATTGGAAGCAGTTTCTTTCTGTTGATAACCAATATTTTATCATTGGTTTCCTTGTATACATTAACAGTATGTTTGCATTCCTCTGGACCAGAAGTTACTTCAATTACCCATGACTTATGGTATGGAGGGTTATTTTATTTTTCTCATTTCAACAGCAGGCATTGGCACTAGGGAGGTGATAATGTCGATCATGACATGACTGTCATAGGTTTTTACAGGAGAGAAAGGACCCTGGGACGCACTGGTTCAGGTTTTAGGTGGAAAAAAGGCACGTGTAAGATGGGTGAAGTCAGCCAGTAAGAAGTTTTGTATCAGAGGTCGGAGAAACATGACAGCGAGGGGGTTCACCTGTGGAAACTGGAGAGCTTCTATGGTTTCTCTTGTCTACTCTACAGGGAGCTGCTTGGCTCAGACCTTACCTCACCCTACCATAGCTGAAAGGAAGCTTTCCTTCAGGCACGTACTGCCCTCTTCGAGAGTAACTAATTTCCATGGAGACCAAGGAAACAGCTGACCAGCCATGCATGTGTTCTGCCAGGCTCTTATTAATACAAAATTATGAAAATAGTCTTCTAAAGCCAGTGAGATGACTGCAGTGGTGGGTATCCCTGCAATGTGAATAACCCAGGTGCTTATCACAAAACTTGTCAATAAACCAAAAGCAATGGTTTCAGTAGCTCTGGTGGGTAATCTGTATGTAATGTAGCTGGAGCAAGATTAGTCCTTCATATTTCAGTGCACTCAAAGTCGCAACAAATAGCATGCGAATTAGCCCTTCACCCCTTGAAATAGCTACAGATTCTCATCCCAAATAAAATTATATTAGAATTGCAAATCATTACGAATACCATCAAGCAATCAAAACCTAATATAGAAATGTATGCAGAGATAAAGCAGATATTGTGTTCTCCAGGTTTAATGAAAAATGTCTGCTACTTTTGTAGTCTAGTCATACTTTCATTTGATCTATTTCTTGGGCTTTTTTATGATGAAAAATCTGAGCACAGTGATTCATAAAAAAAGACTGTTCTCTGGCCCTTTTCTTTCATAAATATCTGTTACAAGTTAGAGCCCATCTCTATTTAAAATCTGTTTCCAGAAAAAAAAAATCTGTGATGAAGTTACTTTTGTATCTGTCTTACAGAATTTAGAATTACCTATTAAACAACTCAGAATGTTTTATTTTCTTTTTGCTTGTAGTATTTCTTATGTCTCTCAAAAGAGCTTTCTACATGACAGTGAAATTAAAGAATATTTTTTTCTTTTTTTCTGAAATGGAAAAAAAGCATTCTAAAGCTATTTTAACATAGATACAGGCATTTAAAATTATTAAGTCTCTAGGAAGCAAATGTTAATGCTGTTTGAGGAATGAGCAGTTGTGCACCTGGCTATCTGTTAAAAAGAAGTCGGTTAAATATTTGTTATTCATTGAGGCTCATTATTGTATACAGGCATGTAAAAATTATTACAGCTTTTCTAGGAACTGTTTTACCCTTTCACAACAGAAAAAATAAATATAGGTTGACACTGTATGTTATTAACACTGAATAACATTCCAGGTATATTAGCAGTTACCTGTGTCTGGAGGTGAGAAAAAGGACTGCAAATGTATGACATCTCAACCTTTTAACTAAACTCTCACGCACACTATATTCATCAATTAATCTGTCCGATTTAAATATGTCTTTATAAGCGATTTTCATTGATTAGGTTCTTAACAATAATTTGCAATCTAGTTTTTTCAGATAGTTACACTTGCATCACTCAAAGTCACAGTATTTATTTAATAATAACTGCTGTCTGTTTTCACTTAACTTACGATGAGGACATTTGCAGCTATAATAGCTTAATTGCAAACATTTCAAAATGGCACATTGCACGCATTATGGGTTAGCATTCCTTTTACTGCTTAAGAAAATCATCCTCTCCTTACCCATAAACCACCATATTTCTATTTCCAAGGTGGTAGAAGTCTTGCCTCCTTTTTTGAATACTTCTTCTTCTCTGTTTAGTAAAAAGCAGAACACTTGGCTAGGCCTCTCACAAACCTCACTGATTTTTATTTGTAGGCTTGGGTTAGAAATAACACTACAGCCTTTATATACCATATTAATCCCCATGGCCGTAACATGCAACTGTGTTAGTATAGTTACCACGGCACTATGGTATTGTGAGAGTCTGTGAATTCTTAGCAATAGTAATTGATCTTTTCGGGAATTTATTTTCCGCTTGGAAATACCGAGGTTGTGGTATTTTGCTTAATAAATTTAAAGCTAAGCTTCTTTCATTTTTGTCTGTTTTCCATTTGACTATCCATTTTTGAGGTCACTGATACAGTCTCTGTATGGCTGCCTGGCTGCCTGCTAAGTATTCGTTTTCCTTGGGAAGCTTCAACTCTTCCCTTTTGGACTGCAGGGCTAAACCACTTGTTTTACTTAATCAGACTGGTTTAGGTGTTCGTTTCTTCAGAATTTTTTTAAAATATGAGAGACATGGGTCAGAAATTAATAGACAATATGAATGTAGTCATATGAGAGATTTATATTTAACAATGCTTGATCACTTCGACTTCAAAATGCTCCTGAATTGGTAGACAATATCTAGTCTGAATCATTTCCTTAGGGGGGAAATGTGTATTAAGGTTGTATCGAAAATTACTGTATGAGACTTTTGGCTTACAGTGGTTTTGATCTTTGTGTTTGTGGTGCTGTGTGAGACACTGAGGCCATAGAGGGTGAACAGTCCTGGCTCTTCAGGGAAGCAAAGGCTGTGACCAAGATGCCTGGACCGGAGTAAATTCTGGTCAAGACACCAGCCTGTGAACTTGGTAAACTGAGGCAGGAGGTCATGCTCCCCTCTCACAGCAGCTGAGCCTGCTCAGGGAGATGACACCAAGCAGATGGAAGACGTGAGGCTTGGATGGGCTATGAAGCTTGTATGGGGAAAGAGAGGGGAAATATATAGAAAGCTTTAACTTTAGCAAGATCAAACTGTAAGACAAGAAAATAAAAAGCATCAGGAAAATAACTTGCACTAAAATTAATGTATTTCAATTATGGTTCTTTTCTGCTTCAGGTCATAACTTTTTCTTCTTCCTACATCCATCCATCATTGGGTTTCATCTTCTCAGCCTTTATGAGCTATTCTTTGATTGTTTTTCCTCAGGCTAGATCGCAGTACATAACATTGTCATTTATTCTTGTCCAAAGCATTCTTTCAAGCTTTTCTGGTGCCTAGGCCCACTGATATGACTAGTTAAGCACTGTTTGCTTAGCAAGTGACTGGGCAACAATCATCTGAATGCCATTTTAAAGGGTATGACTGATTTGAGCAGTTTTCTTGAACAGGAAGCAATGACTGAAAGATACTTAATGCACAAGTAGCAATGGGAATTAAATATCTGGTTTAGTTACTGTGATCAGTGAAGTCCAAGGTACGTCAATAAATTCTATGCCAGCTCTATGTCACCGTAACACCTGGCATATAGCTGGAAAAATGGTTCATCTGTTTAGATAAAAATGAGCACCTTCCAGAAAGAGGAATAAAGGTCATCTGGACTTGTACTCTAGATTTCTCAGGAGTCTCTTATAATGTTGGACAAATAATTTTCTCACTGTAGCTCTATATTCTTCTTTTTTCATTCCCTTGTTCTTTTGTTCAGTGAAACTGTGTATTCCTTCAAGCAGGAACTTTTGCGTATTTTGATGTTACATGTCTCAGCACAAGAAAGATCTGATTGTTGTAAAGTAGTTTCTCGAGGTCTTACAAAAAAACAACAACTGGCATTGTGGTGACATCACACATCACCATGTCATTGAATCTTGCACATGCATGTTCAGTATTAGACTTTGCAAATCTATAGCAGAAGTGTCATCTAATCTGGCAGATGAACAAACACAGAGACTTCCAGAAGGGAAGTAGATGTAGAAGGTGCATGTTTTGACCCATACAAATGTTGTTCAATTTATTAAACATAAACTCAGTAGGTAAGTTAAGAGTAACCTTAATTAAAACCTGAAAGGAAAAAAAAAAAAAAAAAAAAAAAAACCTAGAAAAGGCAGGCATTGCTGGCATTGGCAGGCTGGCTTTTTTTTACCAGAGCTTTTGTCTGCTCCAGTCCAGTCAGAACACAGTGATGGTGATGTTGTTTGAGGCCGGTGAGTCAGGCTGGTCAAATATCTTTTCTCCCATAATAGCTGGAAGCCACAAGAAATTCTGTAGTGGCTAATTATGAAATTATCTGTCTCTAAGGAAAACTTCTTCTTAACCGCATGAGCTGGCTTATTCCCTGAAGGAAGAATGTTTTATATTCCTCATATAATTATACAAGGGAGCTTAGAAAGTGCTGAAAGAAATTCCTTTTTTAAAATAAATGGATATAAGAAAACTATAAAATTCATTTTCAGCTAAACTCTAGACACAAAATAACTAATGTGGAAAGCAGACACAAGGTGGAAAAAATCTTCTCTTCCAGATTTTGTCCTTTTATTTCAAAGGGTGGATGTGAATTAAATATTTATCTCTTTCAGAAACAGTTAGTAAGAGTGGATTTCATACTGACTGCTGGGAAGAACAGGGAAAATCAAGACTGGCATGGGACAGCCTCTCTCATGCCTAGACCTAGACTTGCTAGGTCTAACCCACTATAGGCTTGTACCAGCAGGACAAAAGCCATTTTCAGCTAATCTCAGATGTGAGAGCTTGAAAAAAGTGTCACAGATTTCTTCTAGCTATAAAAAAATCTATTAAGTTTGTAGACAGTAATATAAGTTAATTGAGCATCGCTGTCCCACAGAGACCATAAAAAGCATAACCAGAGCTGAGTCAAGACCTATGGTTTTTGAGTCTATCAGTTTGCATAGCATGGTCCGCACTCTGAGGATGGGCTGAAGTTAATAATTGGGCTAATTAATCACCTAATAAAATTGCGCCGTTATGGCACGGGGGGGATGTATGCAGGTACGAGAGGCACAAGCCAGCGTTGACTGTGGTCCTGAGAGGCTGTTGCTAACATTACAATAGGAAACCCTGCTTCACTGGTCAGCACCGGTGAATCCCGAGCGCGAGCGAGCGCCGTCTTGCCGCAGCAGCGAGCAGCAGATGTTGAAGAGAGTAAAACTTTCCAGCTGCTTTCATGCTTAACTTGGTGCTGCTTCTGTCATTTTTCTCCCCAGCCCCTCCCTGTGAGGTAACCCTGGGATACAGCGAGGATTTAAGTGCTGCTGCAGGGCTGACCACATCAGTTTGGGGTGTTTAGCCAGGCCTCGGGCTACAGGCAAGAGCTGATCTTGTCTAAAAGCCAAGGAAACCTGGCTCATGAGCAGCGCTACAGGACGAAGGATTCGCAAGGCTGTGACAGAGCTAGTCATAGCTGAGAGCACCAGAAGGGTTTGATCGCTGCCTGCACTTGTCTGTAGGGGGTTTTAATCACTTTTGTCTGGCTTTCAGGGGCCTGGCGATTGCCTAGGTGGTATCTGAAGAAGGTTGTTGAGTGGATCAACCTTTCACACAGGGCAGAATGTTTCAACAGGTTGATGGAGGCTTGGGGGGTTGTTGGGCCCTGCCAGCCCACCTCAAAATACTCTGTCACCACTCTGGTATCACACGCGGTCACCAGACACCAGGAGCAGCGCAGGCGCATCCGTTCAGAACTGCCTTGCACAAGCAGGTGAGAATGATATATGCCTTTGGAAAGAGGATCAGGAAACAGTCCATTGGTGACTACAGCCAGGATATTCATGATATGAAGGAGGTATGCGGTGTTTAAAGCAATGGAGTACATGTAAGAAAATTTGATTTGAAAAAAAAAACAACTCCCACTTAAATGTCATATATGCAGCTTAGAAGAGCTTTCACAATGTTATAACTATGATGAGAACAACCGAGCTTATAATGAAAAGGGTGAAAGTCTCTTCACTAGGTTTCAGCAACTACAGGGCTATCAAAATGTTGCTTTGCAAAATGTTAAGTTGGCGCACATAAATTATTTAAGTAATTTCTGAAAGCCAAATGTCTGCAAAGGTACCTAGGTTGCATATAAATTCTGAAACGCAAGGGATACTGCTGGAGACAGGTACAGCGCAGTGGAGCGTAAGAAATGCAAACTGAATTGCATAGCATACAAGCAGCATTAAAGAAATGTATCTCAGCTTCTAGTCAGTGAACCCAAACATGTTGTACAGTATGCAGGCTGCTTAGCAATTTGCATAATTATAAACTCCCCTTGAAACAGTAAACATTACTGCAGAATTCAGTAATACAAAAAGCAACATTAATATGTATTGCTGGTTTGACTTTTTCATTTTTCCGGGGTCTTTAAAAACACCCAGATTTTACAACAGGCAAAATAGAGACTTTTTCAGTAACAAGTAATCCATATTGGAAAGAAATGGAGCATAAAAATACAAACTTTCAGTTTTAATATAGAGTAGTTGTTGACTTTTGAAGCTGTTTCTGGTAAAGTTTTATTTTACACTTTAGATATATTCTTAAACTCCTCCAAAGAGTAATCCATTAAACCACAGACTGCCAATATGTGAGGGGGTTCAGAAGAGATTATCTTTATTGCTGCGGATAGCAGACAATATGATTACGTTAGGGTACTCTGCTGTGTGGCTGTGGAGTAGAGGAGCTGAATTAGTAGCAGAATACTAATATTGATAGGACTTCATAGAAGACTGCAGAAGAGCTCTTTCCAGGGAGATTCAGGGAAGAAATATAGAATTTTAAATATGAAAATGAAAGGATCTCAAGGAGACAGGAATGAAAAATTAATCCTTTTGTTAACAAAACAAGATGACCATACTGTATTGGGAACTTGTGAGCTTCATGCCTGCTTCATATTTTAAAGAAAGCCTGGTTTGGGGAGCAGTTAGGGAGGGAAGCTTATGCATTGGTGAAAACTGTTGTCCCCTTTATCCTGAGGTAACTTCTGTAATAGCTTCAGGTAGATTTGACATGTTTTGTGGAAAGAAGGTGGGGCATAAGTGACCCCACTAATGCAAAGGCTGCAGAGTAAATTCAGTCCCATTGTTGGGTGCCAAGAAGTCTAACTGGGAGGCAGCCACAGGAAAGACAGCCTTATGGTGGCGGTGCTCAGAGCAGTGTTTCTCAGAGGTTGCCTACTCATTTTGGTTCAAGTATTGAAAGATGAATTAACGAAAAAAATAATGCAAAGATGGACTGCTTACAGAGTCTAAAAAAAGAGTTCAAAAGGATGCATGGTATGTTAGTAATGCTGGTGCGTCATTACTCTGCGTGTTCCTTTGCCCTCAGCTATTTCATTGCAGGGCTATTGTGTGAACTTGGAGAAAAGCAGTGATGTGTTTGCATTTACCTCTGTGAGCATTTTGAGTCATCCTTCACCATTTCCCATTCCAGAGGAATAATCTCCTTAATTCCAGTCTTTTAAAAAAGCTTTTAGAAATTAAATAAATAAAGCAAGCATCAAGCAAACAAACAAGTACCAAGCAAACAAAACAGAAACTGTAAGCTTCTATGCAAAAGAAATAATTACGCCGGCAGAGAAAACTATCTCTAATTTTTTCTAGCAAGAAAATTGACATAACAATAAGTAATATGTAATCTTGCTTGCTTTCTGTTCCTAGCAAACAGAAAAGCTGCTAGCTCAGGCAGAGCAGGATCCAGTTAATTTCCTATATCCTCAGGCCAATTAGACAAGTTGAAAAATCAATCTCTGTCAGTCTTGTCCATGGTTATGTGTTGTGGGGGGGGGGGAGTGGTTGTGATGGCTTGTAGTAATTTGTTTCAGAAAGATAACAACATCAATGCCATATTTTGTTGATCTGTGCAATAATATTGTCATTAAGATAAGATTTCCAAAGGTTCAGTTTAAATACTCTTTTTACAAAATTGTGGGAGACCCAAATCTCCTCTTTATTTTTCTTCCTATTTGCAATCTTCCTATTAGTATAACCAGTAATGAGGTTTACCTGCAAGCGATCACTAACTGACTAAATCCACAGTGACACTTTATTTATATGGTAAATTCAGGAGGATTAGGAGGGTGTGGACTAGGAACATGTACCAATATTTGAATTCTGTTGTATTTCTGAGGCTTAATTTGGACCACTAACTCAGCTGCTTGTTCTTCCCACCTTTTGTGGATAAAGTTCTGTGCAAATCTTGTATGGATTTAAGCTTCCGAGCTGTTGAGCACTAGTTAATGCAGATAGTGAAGCTGTAGGGAGGGGGCTGCCAAACTTCCTGACCCTGAGAGCCATTTTCTAAATAATTTAATGTTGCTAATAGCCATTTCTTTTTGTAAGTCCCTCTGTGTCCCCTATATTTTACAGACCAAGACCTTATACCCCACTGCCCCTATACCATCGCTGTTCTGAAACAAAGCTAATTTTTGCAGATTGCTGCTATTATATTTTATAAGAGACCTCTAGGTTCTACTGAAGAGTAGGGTTTTATTTGCTTGTTAACAAGCATACACATTTATGGTTTTGTGCTGGTTTCTGCTAAACAACTTTTTCTTCCTGTTTCAGAGATGCGCTGACATTTAGATAACGTTCTGGGAATTGACTGTTCCCATTTCCTCAGCTTGTGCCAACCTCGGGTTCAGCAGCCAGTGCTCACTCTCCTGCCCTCCCACACCTCTGATGACAAACACCCTTGAGTTATTCTGCACTTGGGCAGATTTTTCTCCCGTGTGGTATTGCAGGTAGATCCCTTCAAGCAAGTGCCCTAATTTGAGGTTATCTAATTTTAAATGGTCTCAGTCACTCTGGGAACATGCTTTTAGTAGTTTCTTCACCAATTACAAAACTGAAAATAATCCAGCATTCATTTTTATTCTCAATTTACAAGGGCTAACAAAGGTAGGTGAAATTTTGCTGGTACTATACATGTAAGCAAAGAGTACAACCCTTAAATCTGCAGAATGGCGCATGTGCTACGTTTGTTCTTGAGCTGCGCTGCTTTTATTCCTGCCTTGAGTTCTGTGCAGCATCAGTCTGAACAAACCAATCAACACCATGTTTTCTCCCCCGTTCCTGCTTTCAGTAAGCTTTCTAATTATTTGAGCACATCTTGACTGAGTGGGCCCAGTTGTTCGGAGGTGCAGACCTGGGCCTGCCTCTCTGTGTGCAGGCTGGGCTTGTGCATGTCTGTACCGTTCTCAAAAAAATTCTTTGGAAAAGTTGAGAGTCTTTGCTAGGCACCCAGAGTCTCATTTTGAAATAAACTTTGTGTAATGAGTAAACCCAAGGAGGTTGTTTTCAGTAGTTTAATAGAGCTGATGTGCCTGGATCAAACAGTGTAAGAAAGAAACAATTAAAGAAAACTGGGTGTTTTCTTTAGCATTCTCCAGGGTGCTGTCAACAAGCATATTTTGCTGCCTGCAGCCTGTCTGTTACCAGTTGTTACCTTTTACCACAGATATTCTTTTATTTCCCTGCCCATTGTTTTAGTTACTTCATGAATAAAGAGAATTTAATTTGCCTCAATCTTAGAGCTACTGCATTTTTAAGTAATTGCAACTGATATGGGACTATCAGAGCTTAGCATATTATAATATGTATTAGCTGCTCCAGCCGGCTCTCGTAAACAATCTCTTTCAGTGATATTTCATTTCTATGCAGCTGGAGGTTTGCCTGAGCATGCAGCATACATATTTTAGCCTAGAATAGTTAAAAGTACATTTGAAAAACAGAAATTCAAGAAGTTAGTACTTGCATATACTGGGTAGTGTTAATGTATCTGTCACGCTGAGACAATTTTACAGCCTCTTATTTAAAATTAATTTGTGGATTTGAGTCCTGCAGATAACTTGTAAGTAGTCTGTTTTGTTTTGGATTGGACAGCAAACTGCCAGCGCTTACTTAAGAGGTGTTTCGGGAGCAGGCAAGGATGGAGTCTTTCTCCCAAGCCATCCTCCCTGTGCTCCATCTCTCTGCCTCCCCTCCTCCCCCGGTGCGCAACGAAACTCTTCTTCATTAGCATCCTTTGGAAGAGGATACATTGCTATCCTCAGAATCGGCCTTTCCATACTAGGTGTACAACTTGCTGTTTGTGAAGTAAAATGTGGGTGGGTAGGTGGGTGCTCTTTATTTTTACTTTTTACTAACTCACTACGTTATTTTTGCTAAAAGGCTGCTAAGGTAGTTCTGTTAGGAATTGCTTATAAAACCAGCCAGCACAGAAAGTAGAGAGCCAATGCAGTAATTTTCTACCTTGCCTGGAATTTAATTAGCCAGAGAGAGGTTTGGGGAGCTCTGAGGCTTTCTGAGCAGCGTGGCCAGTAGAGTGTGGGCCTCTGTGTGTGTGCGTGCTTTCAGACCAAACTCCCCTCTGATTTCAGTCTAGTCAGATTTTTTTTTTCTGGTTATAAAGGAGTTGGCAGGTTTTGCAAATATTAAGGCCAAATATCCTATTAGGTACATGCACCTCTCCTCTCTTAATTAGCCTATTGGCATATTGAGTAAGCTTCTATCAAAGCATTTGAGAACATGAATCACTGCTTTCAAACACCTTTGGGGAACAGCCATAGTACTTGCCGCTGGAAATTTGACCTTAAGTAGTTCTTAAAGTACATAAATCATATAGATACAGAAGCTGTAGGTGTTCTTATTGTAGCTTTGCAGGATCACAGATATTATTATTTGACTTAACCATTGTTCTTTTGTTCTTTGTGCTTACATGGTGTCTTGTCAGAAGCTCTCATTCATTTACAAGCATTAATTAAACTGTTCACCTCTTGCAAGGTAGGTTCAGGTGCTGTACGTGCTTCAAAACTGCTCCTCTTCAGTGTCTTTTTGAGTTGTACCTTTTCTCTGTTCCTGTGTCAGACCTGCCCAGGACAGAAACTGGCAAGTGAAGGCCTTCCCTGCAGTGGCCTGTTCTCCTTCATTCTCCCTCTGCGTTACATCTGCTGTGGTTGCGGGGCAGCTGGCACGGCCACCATTTTCACTAGACCTCAGAAAAAACGGAGGTGACGTGACAGCTATGTTACTCCCACCAGTGGTGTGATAGTGCCAGGAAATTAAATAAGTTAATGTAGACACAAAAAGTGAGAATACAAGAAAAGCAATGTTATTGACTAAATAGAAAGTACTGTCAGTGTAAAACCACTTGGGAACAGAGACATGTTTTCCCTCTCTTGTCTCTTTGTATTATGATAATCTCAGGAGACACAGGATCTGTAAGAAGAGATTGCATGTTTTGATGATATTTATGAGGAAAAGCAGTATTGTAGCAGTAGTCTAGTCCTGATCTTTTGTCAGTGCTTATTGTCTGCACGTTGTTGAGTGACCAAAGCAATAGCAGGCAAAAAGGTCGGTTTAATAAAGTATTTAAGAAGTCTTTGGTAGTGTAATAATAATCCCAGAGGATTATTGTAAGGATAGACTTTACTAGAAGAGCACCCTTTACATCTTGAGCTTGATAGGCCATACTGTTTCGTGAGTTGTTTAGTGGTTTTGCGTACCTCCAAAACACCAAATAGCTAAAGTTCTTGTACAGTGTGTTTTATTTTCTTTGCTATTTTGGTTAGAAGCAATTCACTCATGTGTGTCCTTTCCTGGTAATGGGAGAAAAAAACCATATTTTTTTGACTCCGTACTGTCTTAAGGGAATGTAAGTATTGAAGTTGCTGTGGTTTGTGCACAAGGGCTCCAAACAAGATGGGTTGAAATAGTGCCTGTGTTGCCCTTGCTGTTGTTTTACTGTTTCCAACATGGTGAAGTAGTCATAGGACGAAAGATAAGAGAATTTCTTATAAAGGCAGCTTGTCAGAGGATAAGAGAAAGTAATATTCAAGAATTATTCTCTCTAGCGTTTTGTTGGTCTTAGGGAGTTAAGTGTCGATTGAGAAAGTTGTGGGGTTTAGCATTTCATATGTCTAGTAAAAGTCATGAAATAAGAGTTTCCTGTAAAAATGCTTTAAAACTATCTCCCTGGAGTTAGATTTTTTTTTTTTTTTCTTACGTTGTGGTTCAGTTAGAAGTTCAATTAAATTAGCTCAATGAAATCGGAATGGGGTTTTTTTCCAGTTCATATTGTAGTGCTGAGAGAGGGAATACAACTCCTAAGCAAAAATTGATCAGTTACTACTGCTCTGGAACTGATTTGTGGCTTTTCACCTTGAAATCCATGATAGTCTCAAAATAAACCTTTTGCAGTACAAAAGAGAGTAGGGATTGCCTCCTTTGGTGATAGATGGAGTTAAAATGTTCTTTAGATGAGCTCAACTCTTATTAAAACCCTTACTTTAATACAGAAGATACCTTGCTCTCTTATCCTGCACTGCAGAACACAAATCAAACTAATAAACAACAACAAGAGAAGCAGAAGGGAGCACGAAAAGCTGCCCCAGACTCCTGCAGTATCACTGGTCCTTCACAAGCTGCTGAAGACTATAACACAATCTGCCACCAGCTCCCATTTTAACGTGGAGCTACGTGCAGATCCTTGTTACCAAGCTTTCTGCCCCTCTGTAACTGAGGCTCTTCGAAGCGGAAGGCACTCGTGTTTGACATGAAAGGCAGGTTTTTCAGTCCAGTCTGTTCGTCCCTAGCATCTGCTTTTGCTACCTGTGCTGCTCTTCAAGGAGCGGGCAGGTTTCTGAAGGTCCAGTTCCTGAACAAAGTTGGATTCTCAGTGCCGTCCACAGCAACCAAGTAATCTGGACAGAATTTAAACACACAGCCTATTTATCCCACTGCTGCACACGGTTTTGCAGTTATTCTTGATAGGTGAGTGCAAGTGAGTCTTGTTACAGCAGTTTTAGAAGTTGCTAACCTCAGCGCTGGGTCACTGCCACGTAGAGGAATCGGCAGGAAAGTTCGTTGTTGCTGCCCCAGAGCAGCGTCCCGCTCGGAGCGGAGCCGTGAGCCGGTGCCCTGAGGAGCCGGAGGTGTGTGCACGGGCACGTGCTCAGCGATGAGGAGCGGTGACCTCTGGCAGAGGAGCTGGGCAGAGAGATCAGGGATGTGACCCGCTGAATTGCTACCGCAAGATTTGCCAGTTGTTTTCTATCTGTCCCGAGCTAGGAAACGTGAGCAGAATTATCAAAAGTACCTGAGTGATTTGGGAGTTTGTTCCTCTACGAAGCCAACGGCACAGGCTCAGAAGGGGATGCCGATACGCCTTTGCTGGCAGACTTTGCTCCACCTACTCAAGACAAGCGCCGTCTGGGGCAGAGGCCGCACCGCAGCTGTGTTAGCAGGCACCGCGTCCGGGCCGTTATACCCCGGGTCTCGGAGGAGCTCGTTAGCTTGGGCTCGGTGCTTTTAACCGCGGATACGCAGCTTTCTGCTTTGGAGTCGATTCACATCTAGTGAGCTCAAAATATGGGTTGAGTGAACTCAAGTCTGCAGACAAAATAGTAAGTAGACAAACTACAGAGTCACACTGGCATACGTGGTGGTGCTCGTCTTCGAATCCGTGGTGCCCTGCTGACTCCAGTGAGGAAGAAAAAGTGGAAGTATACATCTGAGATTATACTCTTGTACATGGAATATTTTGAACTGAAGATGTTACCAAATGAATGGGACAAGTTGCCATAATCCTAATTATTTGATAATTCACTGTTGTTATCTATCCAACCAAAAGTTAATTCTAAAAGTGAGAGACTATTTCAGGAGTATTTCTTCGTATGTCCTAGCACTAAGAGTACTTAAAGCACACTAAAGAACTCAAAGAACAGGCTGGTGCTTCTTGGCTTTTTAACCAGAAAACTGTTCCCAAAATACTGATTTTCTGAGACCGTAATAATAAGATCGCAACTAGGAAAGCTTAAAGATTCAAACTTTTCGAGTGGCTTTTTACAACTTTTTAAATCCCTTCTCCAGCAATACTGGAGGGGGGCGGAATGCTGTTTAGAAGCTTAACAGTGACGTTTCTTTTATTAGAAAACCTTATTTATTTCACTCTGAGTTCATTGTCCTGTTTATTTCTGTGGGCTTAACCATGACCGATACACTCAAATATATATATATAATTTTTTTTAAGGAAAAATTAAGTTAATATTTTCATTCAGTGTTTGGTAGTGGGGTTCAGCAGGGGAAAATCAGCTACAGATTTTATTGTCTCTGGACTGATGACTACTGTGAATACTTACAAAATACAGTTTGCATTTGGTGTTAAGTTTCCGTAAATAAAACCAGATATTTTAAATACCTCTGTTACTCTATGGTAAGTGAAAATTAAGCAAAACTTTAGTCATGAAAAAAAAAAAAAATTGATGTTATGAAAGAAACATTTCTGGATCAATGATCTAATCTTTTAAGTAAAAATTTGTTGCAATGATTGTTTCCAACAAGCTCCTTCTTACAGAGCTGGAATGGTTTTCTTTGAATTGACTTATTTGCTCTTCTTTGAGTTGATAAAAAAACCTGCTTTTATTTTATCTGAATGATAAAACATTGATTGCAAGGGGGAAGAATACTTTGCAACAAAAGATATCAGCAGTGCTCTTTTTATTACTGAGTTCTTATGACAAAGACTGAGATGTGAGAGACCTGTACATCCATTTAGATTATTAATTACTCCCCATAAAATAACCTTCACATTTGGCAGCTTGTTTCAGCTACAGCTGTGAAACTCTGCAGGTTTTAATCACTGTTTCAACTACTTGGATCAGAACACAAAGGAAAATTCTCCTCCTGTGAAAAGTTTTCCATTTCTAGTCTTATTGTATGTCTTTATTATAAGCAAAGAAAGGTTTTTTAAATGTTGAAAGTCCATTTTATGGAAGCTGACACCTAAATTTCTTCTCCTTTACAAAAATGAACTTTAATGAATGGGATTTTTTATCTGTTTTATCACATTTTCTTATTTAACGTGATTCCGTTTTTATTTTAGCAGATCTTATTTAATGTGATTCCTTTTTTATTTTAGCAGATTTTTTTCTATAGCGCAGCATGCATTTGGGACTGATTATCTAAAATGGACAAAATTAATCTTTAGAATTTCTTAAACCTGTTGCCATATGATATCCATTTTATTAATGATTTTTCAACCTCAGTTTTCATGGCATAGAGCCTTCACACAGTGTGGAGTTGGCTGCGAAGGCAGACCTCAAACTTTAAGTCCAAGTCTCTGGACGGCAATCTGAAAGGTGTGCTTGGCCGCTGGCTCGGTCCAGCTATGAGGGGCTTGGGCAAGAGAGAGTGGAAAGATTTAGCGGGGGGGGGATGTCTGGTTGCTGAACAGAAGGCAATTCCTGCTGTCTTCTCCATGCCTACCACTGTATGACAATTGAGAAGGATTAATCTTGAGAGCAGCTGATTTCTGACATGGGGAGATCTCTGGGACTGGTTATTCAAAAGAAGACAGAGGCTTTTGGTTTGGAACTAAAATGCATGGTCACATCTCAAACATGTGGATACAGGCTCTCATTTTCAAGTTTCAAGGCCTAGGAGAGAAAAATGATCGAAACACAATTAAAAATAGCGTGAGAGATTGTGTGTGTGTACACCAACACGTATCAACACACTTACTGCTTTTTCCTTATGGAAGGTCTCAGAAGGACCTGAATTCTAAGGGACTTCAGTTTTGATTGGCAATATGCTGCTTTTTTTTTTTTTTGTTTGGTTGGTTTTTTTGTTATATTGAGTGTTTTCTGGCAAGAGTAAGCTGTCTGTGGGTCAGTCACAGACTTCCGTCTAGTGCAACTTAACGTGTTTCTCTGTCGTCAGGATGGAGTTAGCAGTTTCCCCGTAGTCTCCCATGAGAGGCTCAGACTGATGAACCCCTTGACATTACTTCAAGGCTAAAGTTACAATCCTATGGTATTTATTCAAGGTCTGATGGTTCAATTGAATATGGCATACCAGTCAACATAATTGGGTAATCAGGCAAATATTAAAACTAAAAGTTCCTCTCCTATTCCTATCCTGACATTTGGAATGATCCTTCATCCACCAGACCCTGTTGTAGTCCTTTGGTAATGCTCTCCACTATTTTTCCTCATTTTCTGTCTTGACCTGAGCATTTCCAATTTTGCAGCTAGTTTCCCATACCTAATTTTCAAAACATTCTGGAGCCTTTATGAGTGTATAATGTATCTTTCAGTTCACAGTATCTGCTCTGCCAGGCTGCTTTATAACTTAGTACTTCGTAAATCACTTTGGAACACCTTGTACATAAAAACGCTATCTGAAAAAAAACTTTATTCATTGTCTTGTTCGAGTGAATTACCACAGCAAGCAATTTCTGCCACAACCCTCTGTCACAGTTTTTGTGCTAACTTTTTAAGAATTTCTGTTGTCTTTTTCAGCATAAGTTGATGAAAGATAAAGAGAATAGACAAGCCTGTAACTTGTATGCTATGTCAAGATGTCCTCATTTAAAATATCTGACTGGGTAGAACTTGGAACTTTATTATTGAATGTATTCAGAATGGTGCTTTTGAAAAAAAATCGATAACGTAAAATATTTTTAAACTCTTACAGTTAAATGTAGATTAATATATTGCTGTCAGAAAGGAGTAAATTAATGATGCTGACCAATAAAAACACAAAACATTGGGAAGGCCTGAGGCATACTAAAATATCTGTAGTTAACCTAGTCCCTCAAAAAACATTTCATAGAGCTCTTGTTATTCTATTTTAATAAAGAATTCCATTTACAGAAAGTGATGATAGATACAGGACTTTAGAAAAATACAAAGTGGGTTTTAACCATCACCTGACAGTAAACAGACGTTTAGTACAGTATATAACAGAAGAGCTCAAGTCTTTGTGAGAGACATCCAAGGCATGTCCCCTGGGTAAGAGGATAGGAATGAGGTTGTCGTGTGGAGGCGAGGAAGGCAATTAAAAGGAAAAGAAACTATTGAAAAGCTGCAAGCAAAGCTTGACTTAACAAAATGTTACACAGAAAGGAAGTTCAGGACTGTCATAGGCAGTATAAGTGGTAGAACATATCCTAAAAGGGAAGTCAGACAAGGTTGCAAAGAGGTTCAGATAAGGCTACAGGCTCTTTCTTACCATCAAACATTCTATTTCCTGGAATGTTTTGCAGTCCCTCAGTCAGGTACACAGTACTTCAGTAACGAACATAAGTGCTATGAAGTAATGAGGACAAGGTAAAACAGATGTAAAGTTCTCTGCACAGAGAATGTGGAGCTTTTCCTTTTTCAAGTAACTTCCAAGGCAATATTACTTTGAATGTCATAGCTGGATTACATGACTACAGATCAACGCAGAACAAAATCACTGCTAGTCAACAAGGTTTCTCTTCTGTTTTCCAAACTGAAATTAGGAAAATACATAATCTAGTTTGTCCTTCATGGCTCATTGCCTTGGTTGACTAGTTGGGTAGCATTATGTTTAGCACAGAAAGCTTAATGACCCATGGTTCTAATTTATAAGCAAGAAATTAGGTTTTTTAAAAGGCTGTCTGCAGAGCACTCTTTAGATTTGCCTGCCTAGACCTTCTGCCAGTCAAATCATGGTGGGATATTCTGATACCACTTGTCACTATTTATTTGCTTATGCAGTAGAAATACAATGCCTAGAATTATTACCCTTATAAACATCAGTGCAGAAATGCTTGTATTCATTTTTGGCTGATGTGAAATCTGTCCTTTAGTTGTGTATGTGCGTGTGTGTTTTCCAAGGGGAAAAAAGAAGACTTCTCACATGCTCATTGACCCAGTACTTGATGTGTAAATAGGGGATGGAAAGTTCCACTCCAGTGAAAAAAAAATCTGTGCAATTATTATTATTATTTCAATGAACTCCATTCTTGCTCATGGTGGCAAGTAGCCAGAATCCATTCTATGCCACCATATTGCCTTTTGATTAATTGCTTTTAGTCTTACTATTGTAAACAGTATTAATGCCTCTTGATACCATAATTGTGTTTACTGCACAATGGAGCAGCTGCTATACAAAACTTAACACCGTAGCTGCATTTTGTATTTAATCTGTCTCACTGGGTTTTTTGGGGTGGTTTTTTTTTTGTTTGGTTGGTTGGGGTTTTTTTGCTGGAGCCAACTTTTGAACACTCTCCTTGTAACAAAAATGAATAGGCTTTGGTTCTTGTCATTTCCTTCACCTAAAGAACACATTTTACAACTTTATAATGATGATAATGATTTCTCATTAGTTGTGGGGCTTGGTTTTTTTCCTGGAACTAAATAGATTTGGGGGATGTTTTCAAAATGCTCAATCCCTATTCTACACTTGAAGACAAACTTCCAAGACGGTAACAGTGTTTTTCCTTACCAGATGGAACATACCAAGGACTAAAACCAAGATGTTGGTACAGGTAGAAAAAGACACGTTTATGTAAGCCATGTCCTCCCCACTTTGAACATGGATGTATGAGTCTCAGACTATAACAGAAATGAGTTCTGAAATAAAGGTAGTTAAATTGTTCTAACTCTAAAATAATTGAAAAATGTCTCCATCTTTGTGTTGTTTTATCTATTTGTTTTAATGAATCTCTATAGCTAGTTAAAAATGAAAGAGAAGAAATAGAAATTCCTGATTTGAGACTTGCAAAAGGAGAAGGGAAAGTAGAATACCCAGCCCCTCCAGGTCCTATTTTCAGGACCCTCAGTGTTTAACCCACATTAAGTCAGTCATGCGTGTGTCTGTCAGTTATTTATGTTGTTAAATCTAAGATCCTGTCGTTGTGGCACCTTTGATACCCACACTGACACTTGTGACTGTAGTCCTCCCCTGATATCTAGATGCAACTTTCATTTACACGTACATATTATGAACAAGAGTTTCCTTCTGTAAGATGAAAACAGAAGGATATTTCTAGAGTTTTAAAGAAATTCCAACTTGTGTATCTGCAACCTATTATACATTTCAGTGTTCAACACTTGCTCAGAGCCCTTTATTTTTTGAAGCTTTTTTATAAAGAAGAAATTGCGACTGAAATCTAGAATGTTGCCTGAGGGGGAAATGTGACTAGATTTCCTGTATTAAGGATGGAGAGGAGAGCTCTTCTCTTAGGCTACTATATTTCTTGGGTTTGCCAAACTGTTTGCTTATTACTTGTCTAGAAAATAATTAACAGTGATTGTCCTGTTCTGAGCTAACTGACGCTCTATTAAACCAGCCCGTGACCCCCAACCCTCCCAAACACTTAGGTTGCAGGTGTCGCTATGTTAAACACTGGAATTTTCATAAATCTCCATTGATAGGCAATTCTATAGGACTGGTCCATCAGAAGCGGAAGACCCAGACTGATGCAGCTTCCTCTTGTCCCACTGTCCATGGTAGTGGTCATCCTCTTAATTCTGTGCGTGAGCTAGGTACTAATTGGTATTGCATTTTTCATAAAGAGGGGGGACAGACAAAGAAACAACTTTTTGCTCCTTTTTGGTACTTGAGAAAGTAGTGCAATCTTTGGATCTAATGTAATGCTTTCGTTATACTTCGACATAGAATTTGGTTTATTAGTAATTGAATGGTGTGTTTCACCAGTTTCTGTCAATACATCTTTTTGTTCCATACTGATAGTGAAAAGCAGCAATGCGCTGTACAGAAAAATCACAGATCGCAGATAGCATCAAGAGCATACCCTTTAAAATTATGTATTTTAATTAGATATTGACATCTGGTATGGACTATGAATGCTTATTTGCACACCTGCAGGCTATTTGATATGAAGAAACCCAAAGTATCTGGAGAATTTGTCTGCAGATGGAGTTCAGTGATTTAATTTAATATAGCAATTATGCAGAATGTATCGAATTTATAAGTATTGTAAAATCTGTATGCCACATAGGTTCTATGTACTTAAAAGCTGTTCATTACATAAATAATACTTTCCCCTTCTGTTGATTTTCATAACTGATTGAAAGGTGAAGGGATAATCTTGACAATATTAAAATCTTTGAGACTGGAAGAGGTTTTGTTGAAACCCACCTTGATTTATAATAAAATTTAAGACTTACAAAGGACCAAAATGATTATCCATGGAGAAAATAGATATTACAGCAAGCCCATTTTGGTTAAGGTGTACATGAGGAATCTCACATCAAACAGTTGGAGGACAGTGAAGTTCACTCATCATTCATGATTACTATAATGACCTTGTTTGTTCTGGAGTTTAGTTTTATTCACAAACTTTAGCTTAAGAAGCATTCCCATGCCTTTGTAAAATAACTGTTTTGTCCTTCCTGTAAGTACTGAATGAGATGACTGCGGAATCTTGAAGTTAAGGATCACGTTAACAATTTTCTGTAGCAATGTTGAAATTTCATGTTCCAGGATGTATGTTTCACTGTCATTCTGTACTGCTCTCCTCCTTTATCAGAAAAGCGCTCTCTTGGGAAATGAGGACCAGGAACAAGACCTGTGTTTCGTGTTAGTGGCTTCTTCTGTCTTAAGTTAGGTGTATGAGTTCTCATTTTTCTCATTGTTCTCTTGCTTTCAGGTAGAGGAAAGGGCTGAAAGAAAAGTAATATGAGAGGGAATTTAATTATGTACGGGGAAGAAGAATAAAAAGTGATTTTATTCCCAGAAATGCTACATACTCTGCTTCTTAAACTATACTTCCCTTTTGAGGTACTGACTGTCCTTGCAAAGGATAGTTTCTTTTTTGCATCCACTAATCTCAAGGATGCAGCATGAAGTCACTACTGCCTCCCCTTCAGCTACTCCAGCAACACTTGAGGAAGGGATTTATCCGTGTAAGCTGCAGTGAATGCTGAAGCTGTGTCACTTGTACTGCAAGACCCTTTCCCTTCTGGTATGCAAAATCTGACAAATTGCTGCTGGGAGGGAGGAAGGGAATCTGAAGCCTTTCTACTTTAGAGTCTTATTTATCTTGATATCTGGTCTGGATTGTGAATGTTTATTTGTTCACCTATAGGCATCTGATATAAGGACTTGTAGGGCACCAAAGCGTGTGTCTGGAGATCAGATGTATAGCCTGTTTTATATCTTTGTATCATCTGGAAGAAATTATACCTTGTGATTTATACCTGGTTCCCAGTTCTCTTGCTTTCAGCCTTTCTATCAGGAAAAATCCATTCCGCTCACAGACTCTTACTGTTTGCTTGAAAAAACCCCTACACAGCACACACAGCAGTAGTGTCATGAGTTTGTCACTCCTGAAATAATTTGGCTAGGCAAAAGAGGTGAATAAAAATATAAAGTCACCATCAGCATATACAAATTTCTATGGGTTAGAGAAATAAAAGAGTGGGATTGGAACAGGAGAAAATGCTTTACCTGAACAGCATCACTTCCATGCAAACCACAGAGGAAAGGTTTGGAGGGACCAGAGCACGTCCCTTGCTGAAGAATTACCATCCCACCAACTATGATCTACTTTTACAGCTGGTCAAAAGCAGTGACTCTAAACCTTGCTTCTTAGTTGCTTATTTGGCAACACTCTCACTGTCATATATTGTACAACCTTTCACTATAATAATAGTTAATCACACACATAAATGCTACATCACTAGTGCCTGGTAATAAGGAAATCCTGCCGTACTGTTTGACCACCAGACAAGACTGAGTGACATCGCACTCACTCTGCTAATTTTCTTTGGCTACAGAAGAATCTGATAGCAGAAAAGAGGGGTTACACCAGATGGTTTTTTTAAAGGTGGGGGGTCTTTTGGCTGCTGTGCAATCTCTGACATTTTCCCCAATTTCTGAATAATAAATATTTCTTTTCAGTTTCTGGGCTTTTCGTCAACAGGATGGGACTCTCAAATTACTCTGAATGTATCAATATGTCATGATCGGGCTTTTTCTCAGTGGCTTGGAAATCTTGAAGACCACTGAAGCAGTTGCAGTAACAGAGTGGGGAGGCTTACTCGGCTGAGGTGATGAGAGAGGCTTTGCTTTGATATGTTCTGTAAGTCCACTGTGTTCTGCTGCCTTTGTAGAGCTGCTGTCAAAGCTAATCAGCAGAACTGAATTTGGTCCAGTCTCTTGATCCAAAGTACATTGCTGCTATTTCTTTATTTTCACTATTTTTTCCTCAGCTATCTTGAGGTGAGACCTGTATGTCCTTAAGGATAATAATGGGAAATAAAAGGTAAATGTGTTTGTTTTCCTAGTAACATAGACGGTGCTAACATTTGACAAATAAGCCTTTTAAGCATATTGCTGAGAAATTTAGTATTTTGTTAGTGACAAATATGAAAAAATAATTGATATGATCTCTGGTTTTGATTTTGCTGTGTTGTTTCCCAGTTAGCGTAGTTTATAATAGCATCAGAAAGAAGTGTTGGCCTTTCTTCTTTGAGAATAGGTACAAACTGTCTCATCCATAGGAAAATAATACATCATCCACTGTAAGTCTTTTGACCTACCTTGTTAAGTTTCCTATATCTGCAAGAAGTAGGAGTAACAGGATTAGAAACTTAAGTCTGGTCTCATCATAAGCAGGATGATCCTCCCCACTCCCAGCAGAGTCTCTGACAGCTCCCTCCCTACAGTATTGCTCTTTTTCACTTTCTTCAATACTGTGTCATTCATTCAGCTAATTGGGCAGTTTTAACTAGGTCAGTCAACTCATTCTCTGGATGTCTCTGGCAAGAGCAGAGGTAGATATAAGAGTACAAACTGAAATATGTCTGATCTTGTTGGCTTTAGCCCTTGATTTATTGTCTGTTAATGCGGAATTGGGCTTCAGTTTCCGCCAAGCCGAGCGCTGTAAGCCACAGCCACACATTCACAAGCAAAGTGTTTCAGAACCAACTGTGCAAATTTTGTCCACCTTCCACTTGTAACTCCTTCATGGCATATCACATACTTACTGATTAAATAATTGATTAATGAAGAGAAACACCTGTTCTTTGATCTAGAAATGCAGTATGCTGTTGCCAAAGCAAGTTACGGGCTACTAAGAAAAAGGGAAGCGCTCTGTAATCTCTGGATATTGCAACGTAATACTGTCTACAATAACAGGATATTAATTAAAGATAAATGATGGTGGAATCGCGGACAGCAACTGCTTAGTGGAGAAATTGTCTTTTCGTGTTCCAGTTAGCACTGAAGAGATTCAGAGTGATTTGCCGTGCCGTGAATGAAATGGCAAACCTGCATCTTGGACATCTGAGAAGGGCAGAAGCAGAAAGTTTCATCCCAGCAATGCAGACACAGCTAGATTTTCATCTTGTATACAGAGGCTGCTTCTTGCACAAAGCAAGAAGGAGCATTGATAATAAAAGACATAGCAACACATTCCTTTGCCTTGACTTGGAGCTTCTAGGGATCTCAAGTTTATAATTTGACAGCTTAATGATGCAAGTAAAGGTTAAACTAGCTTAAAAGTATCAGAGTTAGGGGGTTGATCTGGTTCACGACATAAAGATTTTTCCAAAAGATTTACTTAATTTAGCAGGATATATTAGTGTAGGTGAGGTCTTCCAACCCAGAGAGAAGACAAATGTAATGCATGATTAAACCAGGTTTAAAATCAGCTTGAAAAACAACTCGTGTAACTTCAGAACAATGTGCTAGATAAATTCAACACAGGAGTGAATGAGAATTGTAGTCCAGAAACAAATGCTCATTTTAATAGGAGAGTTGTCACAAACAAAAAATCCCATAGTGGAAAGAGAAAGAAGAGCGAAAAAGGGGAATCTTGTTATAGGTCATGATAAATTCAGAACAAATGCTCAGCAGTCAGTGATTAGTTAAATTCTATTATTTTTTTATTCTAGAGTTTCAAGGGCAGGATTGCAATGAACATATTTGTTATTAGTCCCTGCTGGCATACTTGGAATAAGAAGTCACACCCCAAAGATCTTGCAATCTAGATAGATAGTTTAAAAAGTATCACAAAGGGATGCAGGTCACACAACAAGCCTGTGGCAAAATGAAAACTAGAAAAGGTCTCCCACATACAACCCAGTGCAGACATAACAGTTTTATACTGACTTTCCCACTATTGGCAGCAGGCATCCATGAGAACAAGCCACTGTTAACAAAAAAGGGCACACATGTCTTCATGACTAGATCGCTACCTTGGGAACAGAAAAGGTAGAGAAAACGTATATTCATCTCCAGATCGTATAAACTTACTCCTTTTTTTCATATTACATTAATAAATGTATTCTAATTAGAAAAGCATTGCTTTTCCCTCCCATTGAACTGGAACTATTTCAGGAAAAGAAATGAATTGGCAATGGGAACCCGGACTTAAAGAACGTTGTTAAAGTCCATGGCTGTGTGAAGAGTAAGCAAGTCAATTCTTGCTAATGTTTCATGTCAAGATCTTTCAGATCTCTCTCTTTTTGTTGTTGTTGGGGTTTTGGAGTGTTTGTGGTTTGGCTTTTTTTAAGCTTCCTATTTCCAACTATCAGTTCTGCTCAGCAACTTTATTAACGTGTTTAGCATTTCATTTCAAAGGCCAGACTTGTACCTTCTGTGTCACTGTGCCTCCCCTGAGGCAGTCTGCCTTTCCCAGACTAAATGCGGACTTGTAGCTAGTGTCAGCTTCAGCATCACTAGCAGCTTTGATGGTCTCTGGTTTCCTTCAGCTCCTGTAAGGCTGCACTTCTTTCACCCTCAGGGTTAGCAGTAGCTCTGAAGGGTCACGGTTGCTATAAAACAACTGACCAGCCAGCTGGGCACCTGGGCCACAGTGATTTCTCCACAGGAGCATTGACCTATCCTGTATGCTAATGTGAGAACGTGCTGAACGTCTGGCTACCAATAACGAAAAGTTCATTTATGTAATTGGCCAACAAAATGTACTTTGTGCACCTATAAACCTGGATTTGACTTCAGATTTTTGTGGTCCTTCTGATATTGAAATTCAGCCTGTCTAACTTATTCATGTGCTACATCTGAGTATTATTAAGGGTGTACCTGTGTATCTGCAAGCTTGTGCTTCGGAGAGAAGACACTTAATAGTTAAAATGTTTAACTATTTCTCCTCTCAAGGTTTATTTTAAAATCCTGGTTAGATAGCAAATGAAAACTAACTTGTCTGACCCCAGAAATTTGCCATCTCATCTCATGTGTCCCTCACCAAGCAGTTCAAGGTTTCCAGCTGTTTGGACAGAGTCTGGCAGATATCTGACCTGCACAACGAGTGGTTTTATAGGTCCTATGCAAGCTGGGTGCAGCAGTGGGGGGAAGGAAGTAGGAGGCAGCAGAGCCTCCTGTGTTGTTACTTGCAATGCCGTCAAGCCCATGAGTAAATCCACTCCAGCTTTCTAGCTGGTTCACCCTTTGCATGAGTTATTATTCTGTGTCACTGAGTGATATTTCAGGAACCGAGTCAAACATGTTAAAAATAACTATCTCCTATGATTTATTTTTATGAATTTGTATTATTTTGGGCAGCAATTACTGGCTGACTCAGTCGCTGGCAATGGAAAAGTGTCATTTTAAGTAACTCGGGCCAAGATTTGAACAAGAATGAGACTATTTGATAAGATGTCAACAAGTGAAGGTTGTAGCCTTGTCAGTGATGACATTATAAGTTCTATCGTGTCCTGTGCAAACTGTCATAACCTTTAAACAGGGGCTTCAACAAGATGAATTGCTTATGTCAAATAAAGCAATGGGTTGGAGCTAGACTGGAATAAACAGAAAGTTCAGTAGGCTTTTATTTTCTGGGGTGCTAAATCAATTTAAGGATTTAATAAATAAGTAAAAGATTTCATAAAGATCATAGCACAGCCTCTTTGGCTAAAGAACCTGACTTTGGGGACTGAAGAGACATAAAGACAGAATTTTAATGGTTCTGTGTACTGTGCAGCTTGTCTTTAAGAGTGTGAAAATCCTAGACGCCAGAATAGTTGGATGTGTGCTTCTGGACTGATTGAAAAGTAAGGTGATTAGTTTATTGTAGAATGGGTAATGGTGTATGCTGTTCTAAAGGGAGGGTCGCCGGTGCATCAGGTCTTGAATTGGAGCAAACATCTTTATACTATAAAAAATTTCTGCTTTTGAAATAATTTCTCAAATGACCCCACCAATCAATTTTTAAAGTTTTGTTTTTCATTTGAGTGTAATTCTACATTTCATTTAAAAGTAAAAAGAATATTCATTGTGTTCAAAGATTTCTTCTTTTGAATGGGCAGAAATGCATGCAGTACATGCAGAAGTTAAATGCACAAACAAATGGCTTGATTCACGTGTCTGATCCAAACACAGAAAAAATAGTGCACCACATGGTGAAAGCCGCCTTCTCTGCAGAAAAGCAGTTGCAATTCACCCCTCATGTTCGTGAGGATATTAGGTTGAATAGCTAAAGCCAGCTCAAAAGTGAGTGGAATTGGCCTGAGAGAGGTTGCAGCCAGCACACCAAAAGGAATATGAATCAGCTTTTCTAGAAGTGGAAGTCATCTTCTCTGAATCCTCCCTGAATCATGAAAGTTGCTGTCTCAGAACCAAGTATTTACCCAGAGGTGTTCTGTGCAAATATAGTCCATGGGACTAACATCAACTGAAAAAGCATTGAGAAGCTGATGGAAAAGAGGTGACAAACAACAAGGTGTGCAGTTTTTAGCCAGTGCACAGTAGCGATTACAGCTATAAATTTGTAACTCTTCATATCCATACAGATGATAATAGCTACTTATTATTTGTCTTTGTTAACAGCTAGGGGGCTTTCATCTTTTTTCTGCACAGTGAACCATTCTTTTCTAACTCTAGATGTATGGTTTAATAACTTCTACTTCTCTCGGACACAAGAATGGCATCTGATGTGTTTTCTAAAGCACCCTCTTTGCAAGGCTTTTAAAACCTATTTTTATATTTGTTCTTTGATGTAAGAGACTTTTTTCCACCTAGCTCATAATACATGAAAGGCAAAAAAATATAGGTACCATAATAATTACCAACTGAGAACATTTGACAGGAAATGACAGGTTCTTTCCATTAAAAGAATGCAAAGTTTTTCATATGGATTTATACTAATCTCTTCTAATAAATTGATCTTATATTACAGATTTTACAGCTAATACATGTGTTATATCAGAAAAGTCAGACACTTTGAAAGATCCTCGTCAAGTTATCATCTCTTTATGAAAAATAATAAAGAGCTTTTTCTGTTTCTAAAGTTATTTCATAAAAATGTCTACCTTGATAAATCTCCTATGGAGAAAGTGTCTATAGTCAAGATAATAGTAACCAACTTCTGTGACAATCACTCCAGATGACAGACAAGAAGTGGAGAATCAGTTGGCAGTGCCCTGGCTAACACTTCCCATAGCTATTATTCACTTTTTCAGTCTGCTGTGACTCTTCTTGTTTTCCTGCTTTATATACATTGACTTTTTCTTTTCCTCCAAATGGTAAAAACCCACATTTCTCTTTATTTTTGGGTCATCCTAAAATAGTCTTCATAGCTTTCAATGTTGCTGTCTTTCAAGCCTCATCTAGAAGAATTACAGAATCCTGGAATGGTTTGGGTTGGAAGGAAGCTTAAAGTTCATCTAGTTCCAACCCCCCTGCCATGGGCAGGGACACCTTCCACTAGACCAGGTTGCTCAAAGCCCCATCCGACCTGGCCTGCAACACTGCCAGGGATGGGGCATCCGCAGCCTCCCTGGGCAACCTGTTCCAGTGCCTCACTACCCTCACAGTAAAGAATTTCTTCTTTATATCTAATCTAAATCTACCCTCTTTCAGTTTAATTCCGTTATCCCTTGTCTTATCACTACAAACACTTGTAAAAAGCCCCTCTCCAGGTTTCTTGCAGGCCCCCTTTAGGTACTGGAAGGCTGCTATGAGGTCTCCCCGGAGCCTTCTCTTCTCTAGGCTGAACAACCCCAACTCTCTCAGCCTGTCCTCATAGGAGAGGTGCTCCAGCCCCCTGATCATCTTTGTGCCCCTCCTCTGGACCTGCTCAGGCAGGTCCAGGTCCTTCTTACGCTGGGGGCCCCAGAGCTGAACGCAGTACTGCAGGTGAGGTCTCACAAGAGCAGAGTAGAGGGGGAGAATCACCTCCCTTGACCTGCTGGTCACGCTTCTTTTGGTGCAGCCCAGGCTACGGTTGGCTTTCTGGGCTGCAAACGCACATTGCTGGGTTGTGTTGAGCTGCTCATCAACCGACACCCCCAAGTCCTTCTCCACAGGGCTGCTCTCAATCCACTCATCGCCCAGTCTGTATTTGTGCTTGGGATTGCTCCAACCCATGTGCAGGACCTTGCACTTGGCCTTGTTGAACTTCATGAGGTTCACCGGGGCCCACCTCTCAAGCCTGTCAAGGTCCCTCTGGATGGCATCCCTTCCCTCCAGCGTGTCAACCGCACCACACAGCTTGGTGTCGTCGGCAAACTGGCTGAGGGTGCGCTCAATCCCACTGTCCATGCCACCGACAAAGATGTTAAACACCACCGACCCCTGAGGAATGCCACTCATCACTGGTCTCCACTTGGACATCGAGCCGTTGATCGCAACTCTTTGAGTGTGACCATCCAGCCAATTCCTTATCCGCTGAGTGGTCCATCCATCAGATCCATGTCTCTCCAGCTTAGAGACAAGGATGTCGTGCAAGACTGTGTCAAATGCTTTGCACAAGTCCAGGTAGATGATGTCAGTTGCTCTTCCCTTATCCACTGACGCTGTAATCCCATCATAGGAGACCACCAAATTTGTCAGGCACAATTTGCCCTTAGTGAAGCCATGTTGGCTGTCACCAATCACCTTGTTATTTTTCATGTGCCTTAGCATAGTTTCCAGGAGGATCCGCTCCATGATCTTGCTGGGCACAGAGGTGAGGCTGACTGGCCTGTAGTTCCCCAGGTCTTCCTTTTTTCCCTTTTTAAATATGAGGGTTATGTTTCCCCTTTTCCAGTCAGTGGGAACTTCCCCGGACTGCCACAACTTCTCAAATATGAAGGAGAGTGGCTTAGCCACTTCATCTACATGTTCTCTCAGGACCTGCAGATGCATCTCATCAGGTCCAATGGACTTGTGCACTTTCAAGTTCCTTAGACGGCCTCAAACCTGATCTTCTACTGTCAGCAGTTCTTCATTCTCCCAGTCCCTGCCTTTGCCTTCTGTGTCTCAGACTGTGTGGCTGGAGCACTTGCTGGTGAAGACTGAGGCAAAAAAGTCATTGAGTACCTCAGCCTTCTCCATGTCCTGGGAAACCAGGTCCCCTGTTTCCTTCCAGAGAGGGCCCACATTTTCCCTAGTCTTCCTTTTTGCACTGATGTACCTATAGAAGCTTTTCTTGTTACCCTTGACATCCCTGGCCAGATTTAATTCTGTCAGGGCTTTGGCTTACCTAACCTGATCCCTGGCTGCTCAGACAATTTCTCTGTATTCCTCCAAGGCTACCTGTCCTTTTTGCCACCCTCTGTAGGCTTCCTTTTTGTGTTTGAGTTTGTCCAGGAGCTCCTTGGTCATCCACGCAGGCCTCCTGGCGGTTTTGCCTGACTTCCTCTTTGTAGGGACGCATCACTCCTGAGCTTGGAGGAGGTGATCCTTGAATATCAACCAGCTTTCTCGGGCCCCTCTTCCCTCCAGGGCTGTATCCCGTGGTACTCTACCAAGCAGATCCCTGAAGAGGCTGAAGCTTGCTCTCCTGAAGTCCTGGGTAGTGAGCTTGCTGCACTCCTTCCTCGCTGCCCTTAAGATCTGGAACTCCACCATTTCATGGTCACTGCAGCCAAGGCTGCCCTTGAGCTTCACATTCCCCACCAGCCCCTGCTTGTTGGTGAGAACAAGGTCCAGCATAGCACCTCTCCTTGTTGGCTTCTCTATCACTTAGAGAAGGAATTTATCATTAGTGCATTCCAGGGACCTCCTGGATTGCTTATGCCCTGTTGTGTTGTCCCTCCAACAGATACTAGGGGTGGCTGAAGTCCCCCATGAAGACGAGGGCTTGTGAATGTGAGGCTGCTCCTATCTGTCTATAGAGGACCTTATCGGCTCGGTCTTCCTGGTTGGGTGGCCTGTAGCAGACCCCCCTCTAATGTCACCTATCCCTGCCCTCCCTTTAATCCTGACCCACAGGCGCTCGGTCGGCTCCTCATCCATCCCCAGGCAGAGCTCCATGCGCTCCAGCTGGTCACTGACACAGAGGGTGACACCCCCTCCTTGTGTCCCCTGCCTGTCCTTCCTAAAGATGTTCATAGATCTCATTGTGCCTTAATGTTTATTGCTTCTTTTTATGCTAGAGGAACTGAAATGGCTTATCATCTAACGTTAAAAACTCTTTTCTAATTATTGATGTCCATTCTTTTTATAACAGCCTCCTTAAAGTTGTAGAAGTAGTCTTCAACAGACCCTCACTACCGTAATATGGTGCAATAGTGGAGGCTGCTTTGTTTTTTCACCTACTGAGATTCTGCATGTAAGGTTATCCACCCAGGGCGGTAACCTGGAAGTTCATATGTGCTTTTTCAGAATGCTGTATTTTTACTGAAATTTATCTGCAGTATTTGAGCAGCATATATAATGTGGCTTTTTTTCCATCCCTGCTATTAGCAGAGAGAAAAAAATGCAAAAAAAAAAAAATTATTGTTAAAGTAAGTAGTACCGGAATGTAGTAGGGAATTTATAACAGCTAGTCATAGGGGCTAAATGTCTCCTATAGCCAATGGAGAGAAAGAGGATCATGCCATTTCTAAATGGTGTCTATTCTAGTGCCTAGCTAACCTCATCTAAGTTAGGTGTTTGCTCTGGATCTTTCTTCGCAACCATACTGTAAATCTTCATGAATTTAGCATCCTTAGTCTCTAGTGTTCAAAGTAATTAATTTTCAAATGTTACAAGCTGCAATACAACTGTTACGTTTACTTACTCACATTCAAAGTATAATTTTTGCCTTTATATTTGGGGCTGTTCCTAGCTAATATCAGGAGGTCTGTTACTCTCCTATCTGCATATTGCAAGAAGTGAGAGAAAAACCTCTTTTAACTGGCTTTCTTCTGACGTGCCTAAGCGGATCCTTAGAGGCTGAGGGAAAAGCAGGAATGCTTGTGGTGCGGTCAAGGTGGACAGGTGAGGACGCTGAAGGTAGCGCCTGAGCCCAGACCCTAAATGTCCTGAGGGGAACCCTTGAGATGTGTGATTCATTCCAGCACTGTTTTGGCCATGTTCAGGCAATGCATACCGAATCTGTCATATGACCTAGAGTGCTTTAGTTGTCTTACCCCAAACAAATTTATAGAAGATGAGATTTTTTTTGTCTGAACTCAGCACTGCTTCATCTTCCAGTAAACACACTAATTGGATAACCACTCCTGAGAAATGCCATCCAGTGTGTATTATATGTAACAGAAAAAACTTATCAACTGTTCTGTGCTGAAAGATTCTCTCTCACATCAACATGATGCCATCTCTCCTGAGAAGATCTGATTCCCACTTTTCTGTATTCTTCGCCATCTTTAAAACATTCTTTTAGATCTCCACCAACTCCAGAGAGTGCTTGTAATGGCAGCAGTGTGTTCTCTCTCTTCTCCTTTGAAGTCTTCATTCAGTTACAATCTTTAAAGACATTGTGTATTTTCACTGCTCTGGAAGGCTCCTTCTTTTTCTGGATCCTCAGCGAGGGAGGGACGGGGCGTGCTCTGTGTCAGCGTCTCCACGTGGCTCAACGGTGTCCTGGGGCTGCAGAGCTGTACAAGTTGCAGCAACTGAGAGATTTCTGACTTGCTGCCCAGAGTATTAGGAAGCCGTGTTAAACGTCCAGTCTTATTCTCCTTCACCTCAAGTTCCAGTCCTACTCGTAGGAGACTCAGCAGGGCCGTTTGCAGGAGCTGAGCTGTGTTAAACTCAGCCTAGTTAGCTGAGGTCCTGGTTTGGGGTTGCTGCATGGAAGGGCAAATTGTAGGGGAAAGCAAAGAGGGCAGGATGCTGAGAGCAGTGAAACACCTTTTCAGCTACGTTGCACAGCAGCACCAAGGTGGGAGGGATGTATTTTCATACAGTCTTCCTAAAGACAGACTATGGAACCTACTCCACCTTAAATATCTCAGGGTCCAGAACAGCAAATATGTTTTCTGTCTGGAAACAGATACATTTTTTTCCTCGCACGGTTACTGGTGTGCCATGCCTTACATCCACTGACTGTCCCATTTTACATTTGTAAATTCCTCCTCCTCAAAATGCAGTTCAGATGGGGCTATGCAGATCATTTAACTAGTCATTTAAGCTCTGAAGACATTTGATCTCATCTTCCAGTGGCGGGGGATACAAAAATTTTCTGAGCTTTTGCTGAAGTTTTACAGCAGTGTGTTTGTAGAAATGAAGCTCAAAGAGCCCCTTCCACCATAACTCTTCCTGCTTACCTGCCCTCCCTGTCTAGTGCATGCTCTAAGCTGTCTTGCTCTTTGTAAAAAACCTCAAGCGAGTGAAATCCCAGGAGATAGGGCTGCCCAGGTTGAGGTAATACCAACTGCCTAGTTTGCCAAATTAGTCTATAATAATTACATTCTTAAACTGGTCCGTTTTCATGGTTAATTTGGCTGGCAGAAAATGAAGAAGCTATTTTTGCAGCGTATATGCACCATATGAATATAATTACTTGGAAGCACTGCAGACTCCAGGATTGAATGCTTTTTAAAAAAATTTCTAATGAGCATGAGCAGGCTGTGCTGTTTGCGGTTGCCTGGGTAACTGAGATCAGACCTTTATCTGGCTCATCCTGTTACAAGTAGAGGAATACACACTAATTCTGATATTTGGGCTCTACCTTAAACTATTTTATGAAGCTAGGAAAGGTCAAAAAACATCTTTAAGCCTGCCCCTACTGCATGCATCAGAGAAAATGATCAAGCAATTGATCCCTTACACAGGAGAGCTGTGTATGACTGGAATAGGAAGGAGCTAGTTCCCTTTGCTTCTGCATCTAATTGCACATTCTGTCCTGTGATGACAGGCACCAGTACAGCATGGTGGGTGTCTGCACTGAGAATGATTGGACTTTCAGAAACAGTTCCAAACCCCAGGCATGGGGATTGCAGTTTTTTCCATCTGCTCAATCAAGAGGTCTGCAGGACCCCGCTGTGGGAACCCAGGCTTTTGTGGCCCCCAGCCCGCATTGCTGAACAGGGCTGGCTCTCCAGAGCACTCGGAAATTTCAGTGAATGCAGACAATGTCTATCTACTTTCACAGTGTTGCTTTCTGCAGGGAACAGATCTTCTCTGCACAATTCAATGAGCTGCTTGAAATTTCTAAATTACTTGTGTCCCAGTAACCTTGGAGACCACAGCCCTTCTCCTGCTACAACAAGATTGTTGGAACCAAAGTTTAGTGGGCTTTGGAGCGTGCTGCAAGGCTGATTTATCTGGATGTTTGAAAAAAGGAGGAGCTTTGAAGGTGAAAATGGCATGGTACATAGGTACCTCCTAGGCATGGTAAATAGGAAAGGCAATCCAATCCCAAATGTTGAGATGTATTATACTGCATATAGCTTGTACAAATACAGAAGACAGGTACTAGACCATGCAGAGGAGGGACTATCGAAAAATCCCACTTTTACCAGGAGGTAGAAAAGATGGATAACCATTTTAAGAAATGTTAATTTAAATTTTACTTCAGCTTGTTCCTAACTTGGCAGTTTTGACTGAAATAAAGGCTGCAATATTATTAGCTATAAACATGATGGTTTCTCCTGTGGAATAGTCAAAGAAAATCATTATACAATAATTATACCAGAATAGGTTATGCTGCTAGAGCTCCAACGGTAAATCTCCCTGTGTTGATGAATTCACTGGCTGGCAAGTATACACAGAGACCCTGAAGTTCTTGCTACCTCTCTCTGCTGCAGAATGTCTCACAGAGGGTTTTCATAGATGAGGACTTAGAATATGAAGTGGATTTCAAAATACATCATATTTTAAACAGTGGGAGGGGTGAAGAGAGAGCCTGAGATTTTTCTTCTAATTAAGTCCACAAGATTTCAATCTGCTACTTAAGAATAAAATCCCTTTTCTCTAAACAAATTGAGAGAACTGTAACTTTGAAACATCCTTATCTGCAGCCTCTACAAACTGCTTGATCTCTCATTTAACCTGGCATTTTTGTCAAGTGCCATTTTCCAGCTGTATCTGTAAAACTGTGATTATGTTTTTCAAGTTTTTTCAGTCAGAAAGCCTGAGGACAGTCATACTGGATAACATGAAAAAAAAAGATATTTTTTTTTTCCCAGGAGGATAGACAGAGTGTCCATATATGACATAAATCTACTGAGACACAAATCTTCATGTCAGAGAACTAAATGGGTGTCACTGCTGTCATCTTCCTTTCTAGCCAGGCATGTGCAATGGAATTTTTGCTTAAAAGGGCCATTAATGAGCCTTGTGTTAACACATTTCAGAGCACAAAAAGTTCTGTGCAGCAGAGTAGCACAGATGAATACATTGACAGATGCCCAGGAAAATGAAGTGGCAGCAGCTCATAAGATTAGCCTGCTTGCAAGTTTGCTTTCATTGCTCAGAAGCACCTCCTTCCTCTGCTCTTCTGTATCTGGAGAGAACTAAAAGGACTATTAGGGAGCACAGGTTTCATAGACAAAACAGGAAAAGGTCACGAAAGCTGCTGTTGCCATTCTGTATCTTAGTTTCTCATATCTATCCAGTTTTCTGATCTCTTTGGAGAAAACAGAAGGGAGCGTATTCTGAATAATCCCTAATGGGCCATCAGTTTTCTGTAACGTATTACCTAGAAACATTGCTGAAAACTCAACTTTTCCTTTAACTTTCTTCTAACCGTGTTTGGGCTGCTGTCAGGTGAATGATGGTGAGTGATTAAGGTATGACAGATTTCTTCAGAAAATCTTTCTTCCTTGGGAAGGTAGCAGATTGTCAGGAACTTGCTTGAGACTCTGCTCTGTGTTCTGTTGCAAATCTGCCTAGGAGTTTCTCAGCAAGACCCATGTGCTGGCAGGAACACTTGAAAATATGGCTTCGGTTATAGTTTCCTGATCTGAAATGCCTGGCAGTAAGCTCTGCTGAAACCTGATTCACCGCAACCTGTACAGCAGCCAGAGACGGGCCTACAGATGCCCTGTGAGCTTCCCATGCAGCTCTGAGGCTGACCTGTAACATCTGGAGCTCATCCCCAGCACAGACTGCCAACCATGCCAAATGCTGCTGCCCTTTTATGACAAAAACTCCTATTCCCTGGGTCCTTAAACAAGAGCTCCTGTCCAGTCACATTCCCCAAGTGACCTAAGCAAGATTTGACCTCTAGGGCGCTAGATGGCAAGTACTAATGTAGTGCTTTGTCTGGGAGTTTTCTCTTGCAGTGCCCCTAGCAGTCTTTTGTTCAAATGTGTTGCTTGGCTACAAGTCCTTCTTTCCATTTGAAAGCCCACATAAAAATCTAAAATGTTTAAACTGACGTTTCTGGCAGTGTTGTCTCCTGAAAGAATATATAGCTTTGTAATGAGGAGCCTGAAAATGAAAACATCCTATAATGCTTTGCTTCCTTTCTACTTAGCCTGTTCAAACACTTGTGCCATCCTTTAAATAAAATCTAATAATAATAAACCGCAGCTGGAATAATTGATGCAGAAAATCACACAGCATAGCATTCTGTATTTATTGTTTGTCTTTTAGTGGTATGGACACTGTTAGTTTTAGTGGACTCGATAGCAGTTCTTCCAAGTAAATGATGTAACACAACTGCATTATGGCTTCTTGCTCTCCTTAAGCTAACTCTGCGATCACAGGTTTTTAAAATTGGCTCTCTTAAAAAATTGGGTCACTTCCATCAGTGATATGGTGGACAGTGAGGAGGCAAAGTACAGAATACACTGAGATGGTCATGTCTGGTTTCTGCTTGACTAGCTGGGGGTGTTCAAGGAGCACGGGAAAAGATTTCTGCCAGGAAATGACAAGTTGTACTGTTGTAGTTTGAATAATTTATCCAGTATGCCTGAGTATAGCTGTGGTTCTTGTTTGCTGACAATCAAATAACAGCTTAAAAAACCTCAAACTATTTATTTGGCACTTATTGGGGTGTGGAGGGTTAGCTTCACTTTTAATCCTTATCCCTACTACCAATCACGTAGGAACAGCTCACCCCCATAACGCAGCTTAGAAACCTTTTGCTTTAAGCTCCCTTCAGAGCTTTGGCATCTCTATTGCAACACATACTCTGCTCTCTGCCAAAGGTGGGCAGAGTTGGTCTGGCTGGATCTCTGGCAGCCTTCTCTCATCAGGCCTGGGGCCACCAATCCTTATCACAGAAATGTGTTACAATAGAAGATGATTCAGCCTCAAAGCTTTCATACAGAGCTTTCACATATCTGCTGTGGTTTTAATAAAAAATTCATTGTCTTGACTTTGCTGACCATTTTTTGTCAGTCCTGAAATCTACTCCAAGGTGATTCAGATCATATCCTGATCTGAGTATACAATTTCAGATTGGTTGTGTCCAATAGTGGAGCTTTCCGTTAAACTCATAAAAATTTAGCAGTCTGCTTCAAAAAGGCTGGTTTTAGTTAAATATAATGAAAATGTTGTTAAAGGAGTTGCATTAGCAACATTGTTGCAGCTAATTTCTAAATGAAAACAAGTATCATACTTTCCTGAATGTTAAATTTTGATTGAGAAAATTATTGAATCCAACAAAACTGAGCTGAATCATTCTACTACAGCTTCACTACTTTGTTTTGCAAATAATGTAGGTGTCCCACTTCTGATGTGGTAGCTAATTAAAGACATTCTGTCAAGGTTAACAGCCCTAAAACATGTATTGCACTGATAATTAAAACTAAGGGCACCCTACCCATAACAAACTGGATCCATATTGCAATCTGGCTGCAGGAAAGTTTGCCCTTTAATCTGTACCTCTCTGGAGCACGAATGGATTCTACAATGCAGAGAGGAGAGTACCCGATTTCTTCTCCTACCCTTTTTCTACTACCTTGTCCAATTTCAAGTGGCTCTAGTAAAAGAGTTACTTAAAAAGTTAAGTTATTTGAGTAAAAGGCTGTAGCTTTCAGGTCACGCCCACCTCTCCCAAGTCACCTGTATTTTGCAGTTTATATTGCATGTGACTGGCTTGGTGGTTTGAAGCAAGGAGGGCTATATGAAATTGGGGAGATTTCTAAATATGTTCATCAGTGTCATCTCTGGACAACCATAGTGCTACAGTAATAGTGGATGGTGCTGTTTTTCCTAGGTTTTCCTGGTATTTAGGAAATTATTATTTATCCTTTGCTGGATATTTACACCTCCTAAATGTAGATTCTTAATTTAAAGCATTGACCTGGTAGGCTTATTTCCCTAGATGGTTTACATAATTAGGAGAGACAGGCTCCTTGTATTATCATAGACTCCTGGAATGGTTTGGGTTGGAAGGAAGCTTAAAGCTCATCTAGTTCCACCCCCCCTGCCATGGGCAGGGACACCTTCCACTAGACCAGGTTGCTCAAAGCCCCATCCGACCTGGCCTGCAACACTGCCAGGGATGGGGCATCCACAGCCTCTCTGGGCAACCTGTTCTAGTGCCTCACTACCCTCACAAAAAACCAATTTTTTCCCTAATATCTAATCTAAATCTACCCTCTTTCAGTTTAAATCCATTAGCCCTTGTTCTATCACTACATACCCTTGTAAAAAGTCTCTCTCCACCTTTCTTGCAGGCCCACTTTAGGTACCGAAAGGCTGCTATAAGGTCTCCCCAGAGCCTTCTCTTCTCTAGATTCTCTCAAATCAGCCTTTGCAGGACTGTCACCTTTCCTTTTAGCTAAAGGAAGATTAGAATCTGAATATAGGTATTTTGGCTGTTCGCATCTCCCTAGAGCTATTGCAATCACAGACAAGAATTGCTATCCTTGTGAGACCTCTGGTCTGCATATCTCTGAATTTTTTTAAAGAAGTATCTGTGGTGCTTCTGTCCTTGGAGATATGCAGAACTTGAGTGGACAAGGCCCTGAGCAACCTGATCTAACACTGAAGTTGGCCCTGCTCTTGCGTGAGGGGTTGGATCTTTAGGGGTCCTGTCTAATATAAATTATTCTGTGTTTCTAAACTCAACAGCTCAGGGCATAACCTCACAAGAGTTTCCTTTTAATCTCTCAATTCAGAAAAGGTTCATCTCCTGAAGCAGGAAAATGAAGGAGAATCCATGAATCTTATGTGTTTATAAATGATACAACTATTATTCTAGTTTTCATAGCAAGAAATGTGCTCCCAGTGTATCATACATTTTCCCTTATGAATCTCTGTTTTTTACTAACACTCCTTGAGCTCTAACCATTCCTTGAAAGATAAGGTGCTGAGAAACCAGCAAAAATCACTTATGCTTTGTCTAGTAAGCCAGTACAGAAAAGAGTTCAGGATCTGGGGAGGGGTTTACTTGCTCTACTGTCTACTATGTTGCTCTCTCAAACAATGCTTGAAGAGCCTGGATGAAAAGAGCATGATAGACTACAGCACTAGCTAGGTGAAGTGATCTGGATGGACTCTGAGGGCTTCTTTCCAACCCGTGTTGCTAACGTGGGTAATACGCTTGTCTCCTCGAATGAATAGCAGTGTGGAGAATCCAGTAGTAGCAGGAAAACAGAGTGAGAGCGTGTGCCCAGAGGATTGTAGATGGCCCGTTAAGTGCGGAGAACATAGCTTCGAGTGTGTCTTGTTAAAAAGATCCGATTCAGTTGGCACTTGTTTCCAGCTTCAGCAGCATGTCTGGAAACAGAAAGCTACTGTGAGCCAAAGCACAGATATAGGCAGAGAGGAACAGAGAGGGGAAAGTACCCGTCTGCTGGAGCTGTCAGAAATGTGTGAGGTTCCCCAGGGGCTACATAAATAAAAGAGCTGTCTGGGCGGGAGTTTTGAAAGCAAGCCAGATGGCTGCAGTTGCTTGCAAGAAGGTTGATATGCCAAATAACTTTTTACATCTCTAACGTGTGAAAAAGGTTTTGCCCTTGACTTCAAAGTAACAGAGAGTTTGTCACGCTGCCTGATACTTTTCTGGCTTTTTTTCTGGCTTTTTTCTTTCCAGACAGCAGGGTTTGCTATAACCATCCCGCAAATAGCTCATGAGGTACCTAGTGCTTAATCTGTGATCTGCCTAGCAATCCTGCTGCTGCAAATTGTGAGGATGCAGTGTTATTTAGATTGGCAGCAAATGCAGAGTTCAGAGAGTTGTATCTGGCTGGATTCCAAATGGATAATTACATTCTGCCTACCTAAAATTCCCCTTTATGGCTTTTTGAAATCCCTTGCTCAAAGCTGTTGTTGTAATGTCGCTATCTGCTCTTAATTGGTAACTAACTTCCACTCTACAGAAGACTGCGTTTCAGTGACAAGTGAGGTGACCTGGTGTGTATTGTGGTGTCGCCACCATAAATTGCAAATCCACGTAAAAAAATGTAGGTTTTCATGCACGCCTCATCCCGGTTGCTCTCTCCCCAATGATACATTTCTGCAAAGAGTACCTTAAAGTAGTGGCCTCTAGTTTACCTAGAAATATCCGTTCTTCAAAGTTCTTCTATCATACAGTTACTTTCTGCTGTTTTGGCAGTAAGTCTTTGTTACTTTTTTCTTCTTTTTTATAATTTTTTCACTATAGGCATCACTGGCTGTGTCCCCTGTGGTTAAAGTACCTGAAACTCAGTGATGAGAAGAGATTATTCCAGAGCTGGAGACCCCCTGCAGAAGCTTCCTCGCTTCCTGAATCTAGCCAAAATATTGAGTCATAACATCTAATCAGACATAATGAAGTAGTACAGAAGTAGGTAGATCAGTATCAACACCTTCAGTATTGTAGGGGATTTTGTCAACCCAGTGGCTGAGCCATCCGCATTATTCGTGAATGCCATTTCCAGGGCCATTTGAAAGCTGATGCTCAGAGTGCTTATCACACAAAGCTCTGAAGTGGGGAGTGCCAGGTGCAGGTATTGAAGGCTGAAATTATACATGTTCTCCTATATTTAACTGTAATTAAGCAGGCACTTGAGTATCCGTTCATCTGTTTTGTGCTTTTCTAGGCTTGCCACTATTCAGTAAACAAATCATTTTAACTTTATTCCTCACATAAGGTATATGCACGGAAGCGATTAAAAATGTTAAGCTGTGCAAGGTAGACTTCACATTATTCTTGCGGAAAATGTGTTTTGATGACATTTCCATCCTGTCTCCCACAGCCTCCTCTAAAAACGAAAAAAAAAAAAAAAAAGTCTCTCAGTTTAGGAGAATATGTTGCTCACTGGCAAGAAAAGAAAGCGGAACAAAGCCTGTGGAGCACATTGGAGAGTTGCAAACTTGTTCGCAGCTTTTGAAAACAACACCATAATGAGCCTCCCACTTAAAGATCTGTAGTAAAAAATGAATCTGTAACGTTCCTGCTAATAACATCACATTTTGGTAACCTGGATAACACACTCATAGTGTTTATGCTCTGCAGGCTTTGTAAAAACAAACAAGTAGCTGCCTGAGCAGTGCAACTTCTAAAGCCTGGTTTCGGGGAGGAGTAAGTCTCCCGGCTGGATCAGCCACTGCAGAGTATCACGACTGCACTTGCCCCACAGCCCTTCATTCAGGGGAGGCTACCTGGGGTGTCTCTCCATAGACTGGCTGCTTGTTTTCACAAAAGTTGTGGCGTGTTAATGTCTTTGCATTTGAACTTAGTTAATTCAAAATTTCTTGCTGGGGAAGAAGGGGAATGAAGAACGGACTGATACCGTAACCGCACATGCTTCCTTTTGTATCCTGGCTAAAAAGAAATATGTTGCCTGCAGTGTAATCTTGCAAAGCTGAGCAGGAAAGCTGGTTTTTTTCACTCCTATACTTGTTATGAGGAGTCCTTCTGCCCCTGGCCCCTTTACAATGCAGTTTAGTTCACAGGCACAACTGAGTTTGTTTTAACAGTGACAAATGCTGGAAGTTCGGGAAGATGTAGTGTCAGAAGAGATGTGATATCACTGATGCATCTACAATTATTTTTGAAAAGATACTCTGTTGTATTTAAGATATACTGAAATATTTTAAGGGCACTTAAGTCATGCACTTGGCTCATGAATTGGTTCACCTTCAGTTTGAATGGGGTATAGTCTTCTTTTTTCTTTAGACAAACTGCAAAAGACAGTGGCAGTGTTCTCCCTGGCTCCCAACACAGCAGTTTGTGTCAGTGATTTCGTACCCACAAAACACACATACTAATAACCACACAGTCTCCTGTAGGCCTGAGGTCTAGCGCCTTCAGCTCTGCAGTTAGGACTGTGGTACAGCTGCTAAGGAATTTATTCATTTTTAAATGTGGAGGTTTCAGCTAATTTCTCCAAGTGATGAAACAGTTGCACTGAAGCCAGTTCAACTACAAGCAAATAACCACCAGTTTGATCTGCCTGTGGCTCTTGTAATACATAGAGCATCTTGTTGTTTTAATGTTGGTAGCCTCAAAGCACATTTGTGGGATGGTAAATGCTGTTGCCATGCTACAGACAGGGAAGACTATCCAACAAGAAAGGAACAGTGTACATTACACTGTCCAATTAGTCAATATGTATTATTGCGATCTGTATTCTGGTCCAGTACTCCAACCCTGTTGTCATTTAATGATAGGCCACTCTACTCTAGATTTCATTCAGATTTCAGGTTTTGTTCAGATTTCTTTTTTTTTTTTCCCAACTTGTTTATTCTACTGCCCTCCTCAGGGCCATTGGAGTTGTACTTGAGCATGGGGAGAAGTGTTGGTGCTCAACTTTCCGTGTTACTTATTTGTTCTCTGAGAGCGTATTTCTGCCAGCAGGCAGTCCTGTGAACCAGATTACGTGATTTAATATTTTGCAGGACCTGTAATAATAAGACTAGTAGAATTGGCCAGAATGGTGCATCTTCCATTTTGACCAGTAGGTGAAGCTAAGGAGATTTATTGGATAGAAATACTGCCTTCCTGCTATTAATAAAACTAAAGGTTTTGGGTAGTGCTGCACGCTTATTTCTCCATGTGAATTTATGAGGGCATTCGGGGAGAGTCATTTTTCTTCACCTGGTTCCCTTTTCCTAGGAGTGAATGATGGTTGTGCTGCTGCTGGCTGCAAGGCGAGCAGAGAGCAAACAGTTCGTAAATGTAACTGCCTCCAGGAGAGCTCTTCACGTGTACAGCAAAGTGCTCTAATAGAGGAAGCAGGCAGGCAGGGTGGGCAGGTTGTAAAATAAATACATTGCTACTTAAAGAGTTGTCTTCGCTCTGTTTATACCACACTTGCTGCCTGATACAGACTGAGTGGAGATACTTTCAGTAGAGGTATCTGTGAGCTTTTTCTTAGGCAGTTCTGCTCATCTTCAGTGTGCCATGTCAGTCATCTACTGCCTTTGCGCCTGTTCTGTTAATCTCTGCAGTGCTGCAAAATGAAAAAAAAGTAAACCTGGGCTGTGAGTGACTAGTAAACTCATAAAAGACATGTATCTAATTCTACTTCTACTCTTACACACTGTATAAAAGGAAAGATTCTTACTATTTTTTGTTTCTTAACACCATTTAGCTCAGAGAGAAAATTGTTTTAGTTTCTATAGTTCAGGAAGGGCTCCTTCTAGGTCCATTAAGAAAGAAGGAAAGATTTTAATAAATTTACGTTCAAAATCTTAAATCAGTGGAGAAGTGTCTTTTTTCTATTAATATCTGTAGATTTTTTTTCCTAGGGGCAACAAGACAAATGGAAATATCTCTTTGCATTAAACATTCATTTGCTTCTGATAAATGACGCTGACCTACTTCAATGCTGTTACATGTATAATTGGGACAAAATAACGTGTTAATCTTTCTTTACAAATGAGAGTGGCCTGCAAAGCTAAAACATGTAAACGTAGAAAAAAAATATACAGGAAATAGAGCCCTGAATCCAGATTCTCTGCCTGCTATTTACCTTTAAAGTATTGTGCCTGTTAAAAATACAGCTGTGAATTTGCCAGGCTCTGTGACTTATAAGTTAACCAGTTGACGTGGTTAACCCAACATTTTCTGCTACTCTGCACAATTCTACTTTTATACAGGCAGTATCTCTCTCTGTATGGTGAAATCTTGTTGGGACGGAGTGTAAGGCTGAGACAGTTGTTCCTTAATTTTTGTCCTTGCTGTGACATTAACAGCCATTTTCCTATTTGCAAAATGGGTGGTTCATTTACATCATCAAATCTTTACAATGGTTACCTAGTTAATGATTGCAAAACAGAGAGAGCGCTTTAAAATAAGTGGTACACTATTTCTTATCCTGTTCTTATGTTGATCAGAGCCAGAATCCATTGGATATGGCATCATTTAATATTTGAACACTCTGTCTGTTTATTGAAGATGTCACTAGTTACCAGTTCAAATGCAGACTTTTAGCTCTAATCCAGCAACGGGGTCTCAGGGGCTTCATTTGAAGAGACATAGCCAAAAGCACTTCCCAGCTGCAAGGTTCAAGGGCATAGCAGACTTGACTGTACATTGTGGTTTCTATTAGAAGGAAATCTTGTCAAGGGAACATGGATGGGACAAAGATGTAGTTAGCTATGTCCAGGGTCTGGGCAATCAAGGAACCACATCTGCAAACCCTCTCCCAGGTGTGACAAAAGTATAGGTCCTGGGTGATTAGCTAGGGTTGTGTAAATCCCTTGTAAATGCCTCTCCATTGAAAAATCGCTAAAACACATTTCCTTTTGTAATCTTAGCATCTGTGCAGCTATTCTTTGGGTAACCATCTCTGTATACAGCATAGCACGTGTCATGGTTTAACTGCAGCCAGCAACCAAGCACCATGCAGCCGCTCACTCAATTCCCCCCCACACAGTGGGATGGGGGAGAAAATCAGGAAAAAAAAAAAAAAAAAGTAAAACTCGTGGGTTGAGATAATAACAGTGTAATAGAACAGAAAGGAAGAAACTAATAATGTTAATGGTAACACTAATAAAATGACAATAGTAATAATAAAAGGATTGGAATATGCAAGTGATGCACAGTGCAATTGCTCACCACCCGCTGACCGACACCCTGTTAGTCCCCGAGTGGTGATCCCCCCACCCCCACTGCCCCCAGTTTATATACTGGCCATGATGTCACATGGTATGGAACACCCCGTTGGCCAGTTTGGGTCAGCTGCCCTGGCTGTGTCCCCTCCCAACTTCTTGTGCCCCTCCAGCCTTCTCGCTGGCTGGGCATGAGAAGCTGAGAAATCCTTGACTTTAGACTAAACATTACTTAGCAACAACTGAAAGTATCAGTGTGTTATCAACATTCTTCTCATACCAAACTCAAAAACATAGCACCGTACCATCTACTAGGAAGACAATTAACTCTACCCCAGCTGAAACCAGGATGGCATATGACAGATCTCTTGAGGAGAACTGCCTCATGTTGTACCACTAATCCCAAGAACCATCACCGCTAGCTGGCAATACTCTTTGTTTGTTGTCAGAAAAAGGTGGAACTTCCTATATGATAGTCTTGAAATTGGTTTTGGTTCTTTCAAATTACTGTAGGAATTTACCCTGAATGTGTCTATATGTTGTGGTTTTACCCCAGCCAGCAACTAAGCACCACGCAGCCGCTCACTCACTCCCCCACCGACCCAGTGGGATGGGGGAGAAAATCGGGAAAAGAAGTAAAACTTGTGGGTTGAGATAAGAACGGTTTAATAGAACAGAAAAGAAGAAACTAATAATGATAATGATAACACTAATAAAATGACAATAGTAATAATGAAAGGATTGGAATGTACAAATGATGCACAGTGCAAGTGCTCACCACCCGCCGATCAATGCCCAGTTAGTCCCCAAGCGGCGATCCCCCCGCCCCCACTCCCCCCAGTTCCTATACTGGATGGGACGTCACATGGTCTGGAATACCCCGTTGGCCAGTTTGGGTCAGCTGCCCTGGCTGTGTCCTGTGCCAACTTCTTGTGCCCCTCCAGCCTTCTTGCAGGCTGGGCATGAGAAGCTGAAAACTCCCTGACTTTAGTCTAAACACTACTTAGCAACAACTGAAAACGTCAGCGTTATCAACATTCTTCTCATACTGAACTCAAAACATAGCACCGTACCAGCTACTAGGAAGACAATTAACTCTACCCCAGCTGAAACCAGGACACTATATATGTATACACCTACCTATATTTTATGAAATTAAGGAAAATATGTTTTAGGAGAGACACCTACTTTATTTCTTGGTGTTATCAAATCAAGAATTCCATCAAGCACAAACTTATACTCAATGCAGGAACAATTTGATAAAGTATTGGCCAGTGTTAATAGGAAATCAGGCTATGCAATCTCATGCCCCAGAGACCTACAAAACTAAGAACCTTGACACCTCAGTTTTAAAAACAGTTCACTTTTCTCTTACCAGTGGATATACAGCTCCTTGGTAAAAACTGCACCATTAGCTCTTGTGAACAACGTTCCTAGGGTGTATATATTGCCTTTCATACTAGTGTTCCCTGAAAAAGGTACTCAGATATTACAGATTAGTTAGACTATTGTGTAATGGCAAGATTGACCAACGTGACCTATGATTTTTGTCCAAGGGGAACTTACTCCTGAAAATAATTTCTTTTATGAAATTCACATGATACCATGATAAACCACGTCTCAAGGTGCTGCAGTGCACTGATGAATGAAAAGATGGTATACTAGCTACAGAAGTAGATGATTTTGCCAAAGGAGTTTGTCCTAACTGCTAAGGAAAACAGAAAAAATTGCTGTGCAGTAGCTTCTAGTTTAGACCAGTGTAATAGTAACTACCAGTTGCAGTGGTTAGTTATAACCTTCGCCCACCCAAGCAAAGGTGTCAGTTAACGTTACTACAAGCAGCCTATGAATGTCGCACCTTTATTCCAGGGGATGGAACTCCCAGCACCCGATGGTATTTATAACTTCACTGTATGCTGATGTAATGAGAAGGGACAGCAGGACCCAGGACACTCAAGCTAGAGAAGATATGTAAGAAAGAGAAAAGCAGAAGGAACACAATTTAAGGGTTTGAATCTGTCTCTCTGAATTTAGAGGACAAGAAATTCCATTGTTTTCAGCAGGTCACCTGGGCTTACATATGATAATAAATGAGTAAAATTCCAGGAAGTTAGACTGGCTACTTCACAGGCTCATAGTATTGCCTGTTCAAAACAAAGCTGTTAAACAATTACGGTTTCCATCATCCACTTCAGGGTTATAGCTAAACCTAGCTCAGTGAATAACTGGAGAAGATGACTGAGTCAAGTACCACATGTAACAGCAGTTCGTAATCAACTTCAGTGTGAAGATATAAATTACAATCAGGTGCTTTTAAAAGCAAAAAAGGTCAGCTTGAAATCACTGTAGTAACGCCCAAGTAGACTGCTCTGACAAAAAAACAATCTTTGGATGCAGTGGTAGAGAAGCTCTTTCATACACTCTGTGGGACCAATTGTAACACTTCAGATTTTGTTAGGAAGGGTTGGCTGCAAGTCTCTCTTGTGCCAACAGAATGAGCAAGAAGAGGATAAGAACTTTTCTTCCTTTGACTCAAAACCAGATTCATGACCTAATACAATTTCAGTGGAAACTATTGTATGTAAAAAGTCAACTAGAAGTGAAGTCATTTATACATCAGACTCAAACAGCATTTATGCCTACTAACACTTTTGGCTGTGTTTGACTTTGAATGTCATCTGCTTTGGGTTATAATAAAATGAATGGAGTACTTTGAATAACGAGCCTTTCAATTTGCATCAGAAATCAGCCACCGTCATACTTTAAAGGCAAGCAAAAAATATTTGCTATTTTTGTTGAAACAAGCCTTGGCTACAAATCATCAGAGTGACTGTATACTTCATGTTCTGCTTTTTAATTACATAGTAATTAAAGCCTGAATTTTGTGCCAGCATTTATGATAGTATAAAGTTCTCGTGTACCACAACCAAACAAATAGCCCTGAGGATGGGTGAACAAAACAGCTTTTCATGTGTTAGAATTTAGGTTCTTAAACAGTTTCTTGGATATTTTAGAAATGAAAATAATAATAACAGAAAAGTATTTTTTTTTGTCATTTAAGGCCAAGTCTTCAGAATGTTTTCACAGTCTGATACTTATCATTCTGCTTTAAAGGTACGCTTCAGACTTAAGCAATCTGCAGCAGAATTAAAATTTCCTCATTTCCATTGGTTAGGTAGTAATTAACAACACAGGTTATGAAATATGGTCTGAGATATTGCAACCAGTAGCAAGTGAAGCTCAGGTTTGGAATTAGTTTTCTTAAATTCCTTTCGGTTTCAGTCTTAACACTTGCTGTTCTGATATCACTTGTATTCTATTCTGCCTCTCATTTTTTGGAATCAGTCAACTGATTTCTCATTACCGTGATGATTTTGCATTCATGTAAGTGACTGCACAAGATGCAAAGCAACAAAAAAGCAAGCCTAAGGAGTCTTCAGGATGACAGATGCATATGTTTGCTTTTTACCTTAAGGTTTCATATGAGGTTTCAGACCAGAAATAAGAATTTGCCAAAGCTTACAGTTCATTTCCTTATAACAGATTTTGTGTTAAACCTGCTAGAAACATAGAGCTTGAACATAGATTGGGAGAGGCAGTTTGAACTCTGTCTCTGTGCTCCTGAGACATTCTGGCAAGGAAGTATCTGTACCCCAGCATGAGGAGATGCTCAGTTAGGATAACTGTCTCTGTTAGGTCCAAAATAGTCACGGCATGGAGCATTACAGCTTTATCCTTCCCGTCAGCCCATTTTTCTTGACAAGTCTTTGCCTTGCCTAATTTTATAAAAGAACTGCACTGCTGAATAAGAGAGATGGTTCATCAGGCCTGTCCCAGTTCTGCTTAAGAGTGCTGATATTTAAATATAATCACTATTTTCCCTACATGCAGTCTGAGTAAATGGAGTAAAATTCATTTTTCAGAAATTTTTCTAGAGCTCACTTTTTTAGTGTACTTTTAAGTCTCTGCTTTTGCTACCTCACTACAGTACATCTGATGTTCTGTAAATACATAGTTTCTGAAGTGACTGGGTTAATTCCTCTTGCTTTGGGTATGTATTTTTCCGTGGGAATAAGCTGTGAAGTTTCCCAAGATTACTTTTCACTGTTCCCTTGCAAAAGGTCTGGCTTGACTCACCTCACAATACAAAAGTGATCTCCCTTTATCTCTGGAACATTGCCTGTAGGCCACTGCTCCCTGATTTCTTGCTTTAGAAAGAGCCAGAATAGTTTAGGTAGTTTTAGGCACCTGTAATAATTTGCAGTGTGAGTGGAGCAGTGCTTACCCCTTACCCCTGTCCTCTCCCACCTTCCCCCTGTCACTGCTGCCCAAGCTGGCTGCCTGTCAAATGACTCATTTTCTTTGGGACAAGGTGGCGTCTCCTAAGGCTAATGTTATATCTCTGTGACCTGACAGATGGAGGAAAGAGAAAGATTGCAGAGGAAATGAGATATAGATAGAATAAGGTGTCTAGGAAAACTAGCCTTGACTTGGCATATTGTAAATTTGGGTCTTTTAGATTTTATTAACATGGGGTTGGGGGAAATACCCTGTCAACAAGTGAACTTTTGTACTATACTTTTTTGTGTTCTTATAACATGGTTTCTGTTGTGTTATCCTATTTTATCTATCTAGTTTAATTAAATGCAAAAATGTGCATCCCAGTTACCTTAGTCTGGGGAAGGATGAAAGAGTGTAGGAGGAAAAAAGAGATAGGATTGAAAGGAATCTTACTACTGTTTTTTAAAAAGGAATTAATGCTTCCAAGGAGCATTGCACAAGTACATGTTATTATGCATTTTATGCTCAGATTCTTATATGTAAATTTGTGGTGGCCTTTGAGGTCAAGGAAACCTGTGGCTGAGCAGGAAGGGGAGATTTTTCCTGCATCTTAACCTAACTCCATCCTCCGCTACCTGTCATGGTCCTCTCAGTTCTCCTGATGCTCTCAGCGTTGTGCACTACTGCCAGGAGTACCTGTCTGGACTGAAAGCGTTTTCATGTTGTTCTTTCAAAAAGCCCTGAAAAGTATCGCTCCTGACCAAACCAGAACAACTTTATCCTGTGTACACACCTGGTTCACCAGCCCAGGTGTTACTGGACATTCCTTCAACAATACTGTGTGATTAGATCCTGATTAAGCTTTCCCTTGATCTTTGATTGACATGGAGCTCTGCCCTACTGAATTGGCAGTTGGTTTAGCCTCTGTTTTTTCTTTCCGTTTCATATAAATAAGTAACTACTCTCTTTGAGGCACTTTAGTTTAACATTCAGATTTGGAGAACTGAAATTGGAGTCAGCACATTCTAACAAAAACATAGTTGCATAAAAGGTTTTTACATATAAAGGATCTTCTGGTCAGTTTCCAATTTATTTTCAATTTTTCTGCTTCCTTTTAGACTTTTTCAGCATTGCTGAGTTCCCACATGAACATCTGCAACATAATTTTCATCATAAGTGCTTTATAATCATACACGCTATAAATATTAGATTGTCTTTTAAAGGCCACTTCACTTTGATTTTGAATATTAAGTGGAACAAACAAAAAAAAAATTATTATTCAGACAATTGCTCTAATTTTGGTGTCCTCATTTCTGGGCTAAAATGCAACTAAATTCTGCCATTGCTGGAGTTTGAAATACATGGTCTTCTAATTAAGTAGTGTGCAGGACCACTCAGAGAGCTAGAGGCATACACTGGATTGAAACAGATATTAGTCTCTTTTGCAATAGCAAACTCAAAAGATTTCTGAATAGCCAGATGAGAGCACAAGAGCGAATCTCCCCAACCTGTGGCAATGAGAGCTGGATGTGTATATTTGCAGTTTACTAAGTAAACCTTTCCTGATTAAATGAGCTTCTCGTACAGTGGCTCTACAGTTTGCCTCACTTTGCCTTACCCTAACCTTGACTTGCCTCCCCGACCTGGCATACCTGCCTCTCTGTGCTTGCTTTTTCTCCAGGATCTGGGTGGAGATGGCTTAGCAAATGGCTATGCTGATTGCCACCCGGGTTGTATGTGCTGTGGAAATTATTTTGCTCAAGCAGAGTTTCTGTAGTCACACTTAATTTATGTTTTGGAGAGCTTATTGCAGTCCATTACTCCACTACTGGTTTTAGACTGACTCTTATGGGCCCAACAAGAAAATGAATAACTGGGCCCAAAATTCTTTAATACTTTTTAAATCCTTAAAGATGGACTTTTCCCCACCATGGAGAGATGTCAGAATTATAGAACCCTGGTGATGCAGGTTGCTTCTGCTTTCTGTGGTTACTGGCGTCTTAAGTGTTTTTATAGATAAACAAGGCAGGGTCCTCAGATGCAGAACTTGCTGTCTACCAAGATACAGAGGTGAGCTGGAGACATATGACATGTCAAATGAATGAGTGAGAGGCAGTGCAGCATATGCATCTTTTCATTTCCTTATCTGGGTTTTCTTTTCTGATTACCAGGTTATGGAAAGAATGGAGATGTAGTTTTCCAGAGTTCAGTAAGGAGGTAGGTCTGGAACATTTTTAATTTCACTTGTTCTTTATGAACTTTATGAATTACCCTTTCTTCTGTGAACAAAGAAAGAATTTAATATTTGCCTGTATGTAAGAACTTACATGAAGGCCGTTTTCAAAGGCCGGTGGTATAGGCACATACCTTTGTATTTTATCCAGTTTTGTTTAGGCCAATGTATGTTCATGCGGCATAGAAAATTTTTTAATATTATTTAAAGTGAACTGTAAGTATGAATAAGAGTTCCTACATTATGGCTTTTATGTTTCCTGGATAAGAGGGAAAAAAGGCCTGATTTCAGAAAACCTCTCTATTTAGGACAGTACCTTCATGTGCATCCTCAAAACTACATACCTGCCGAGAATGTGTAGTTCTAACTATTTCTTATAACGACCACTCTCACTCCTGCACTGGCCTGAAGCCTGCAGTCTTGTGCCTGGAACCATCTTTACTTGTTTGAACAGATATATATGTGCACATAAAACGTTTTTAAGATATATAGTGGAATTCACTGCCCATGTGTGGGCATTAACTTGCAAGAGACGAGAACACCTCACTTAAAGTCATGAAAACCACAGACCTGGCTGCCCTTTCAGTCTGATGTCTCCAAGTAACACTTTGCCATTTTGGACTTTGTAAAAGCTCTGTGCTAGTGTCTCCTCCCAATGTCTCCTCAGCTGAAGGTGTGAGTGGGGCGAATGTAATTACTGTGTTGGAAGGTGGTAAAGATGCAGAAGCTACCTCTGCCTACGCTCGTGAAAAGTGCAGTGGGCCCAAATGTAATAAGAATAGATCACTGTAGTATTTGGGCACGCTGGCAGCAATGATACTTATTGCAGCTAGCCAGATAATTTTAGTCTAACTCTTTATTTAAATGAGCATGTAATATGGGAGACCAGAGCAAGCTCCTTATTCACAGAATGAAGCTAAACACAGCATCCAGCATTACTGTTTGCAAGTTGGAAACTTCCTTCTTGAATAATATCTGATAATCATCCTTGTCTGTATGACCTATATGTCAGCATATGCTGAGAGCCCATCTATTTTGAAACCAGTCTTAATAACACAGCTGCAGCCCTGCAGAAGATTGTGCTGCCTGAACATGCCTCCGCACTGCTCAAGCTAAAGGAAAGTTCTGCATCAGGCACTGAAATCTAGTCTGTCCTCGGGAAAGAGTCTTATAATTAACCTATTATTGCAAGATTTTTGGATTTATTCCCCAAGGAAAGAGAATCTAGTCGAGACATGAAAAATGTGTCAATCTAATATAATAATAGAATAGTGAAGCCCTGTGGTCTAATGACGCATTAGATTTATGAAAAGCTCTTTTCTGTTTATCCCACACAAACACAACCTTGCACTCAAAAACATTACATAATTGTTAATCCATAACACATTTCTCTTGTCAGTTGAATGACAACAGTATGCAATGACCAGCTTTTTTTGAATGAAGCAGTTCTTTGGAGCTTTTTTTTTTTCATTTCTAACAACTTTCTTTCATACTGTGTTATTTCTCTAATATAAAATGTTACAGCATAATTTTAGGCTGTGGTCTGTATCCTGTTAATCAATGTAATTGTGTTCTTCATTCTTCCCAATCTCCTTTCCCTTTTCCATTAGTCTTAACTGCAAAATATTTTCTCTGAACTGATGTGACTGAAGAGGAATTTCTATATAGTATCACCAAAAAAGGAAGGAGCTACCTAGCAAATAATTGCAAAGCAGATAAAGAAGTTTGTGGCTGAAATTTCTATAATACTCAGCTCACTTGGTAATGTTTGTCTCCCCAGCCAAACCTTCCACAGAACGGCTCTTTTGAATGGATGCCACGTCGTCCCTATAGGGCACCAAGAAGAAAAATTGCTGCTGCTTTCAATTAGGAAATACAATAAAAGTTTTGGAATAATGGAATTAAGTATTAGAAGAGGACTTGTGTTATTTAATGCCTTCTTGCCTTACAGGCAATATAGAAATGAAAATATCAGGTGAAAATTTGGAAGGACTTTTTCTTCATTGTAGTTCTTGATAATATGCACATCTGCATTTAAGTGCTACTGCTGCGTTTTCTCACAGTACTGATTTTCAGAAATAAGCTCCACCCTGTCTGAAATTTTTCCCTGAAGTCAAATTTTCAGAAACACCCAACCAGCTATTGAAAATGAGGTAGAGACCGTGTCTTTCTTTGATAGCTCTGAACGTTGCTGCTTTGTATTGCTAGCTTCTGAAGTTGGTTTTACATAGGCCTGTGAGCAGGATTATTTTTCTTTTAATGTGGATCTATCATCTCCTTTAATAAACAGCACATAAGGCATGATTGTGTAAAGGTTTTTGCACATATGCAGGAGAGGCAGGATTCCTCCCTCCAGCTTCTGAAGTCTGGGATGCTGACATCTGCAGCTGAGCCTGTCGTTTGGCAGGAATGAGGCAATCTCAAAAGAGGAAAAGTTCTTTTCTTATTGCTGACTTTTTGATGAGCTTTCTCTTACACAGTCAACAATACCTTTTTTGAATACAAGAATCTTCAAAAAAGAGATAGCATTTACAAAGAACACTTGTAAAGTCTGTGTCACAACTAATCCTTCCTTGTTAATAGCTTTGGCATGGCTCTCTAATGCAGTCTGTTTCTATCATATAAAGGGAAAGTTTTCTTTAGCGTTGGATGAGATTAACCAATTACAGGGAGGATGCTAATCATATAGGCTACCTATGAAAAATCGAGAGGAGCTCTTCCCATTGTCAACACAAGGATGCAAGAGGAAAACACCATCACTGGGCTGTTGTAGCATCCCTTTTCCCAAATACCTTCACTGGCTTACAGTTGCAGTACTCACAAATAAAAGATAAGCTCAAAACATTTGGGGATAAAAATGCCAAATTCTACCAGCTGCATGCTGGGTTTTAGAGTGCTATCATCCCTCTGGTTTGTTTCTTGTTTAAGGTATGTCTCTTAACAAGAAAGTTCACCTCTTGTATAAGAATCCCTATATATTGCCACTGTAGTAGGATATATATGTATAAAATAATTAAAAAATAAGCATAGGCCTGCCTGAGAGGGCTTGAGACAGATAAGTACACAGTAGCTCATCTCTGATGTGCTGAACCATCTGAACTTGTTGAAATCCGTACTTGGGAAGGACTTGGCATCATTCCTTCTGTCTCTGCCGACCCAATATGCCTTTCAGCTCTTGCCCAACAAAAGGAATAAATAATTATCCTGTTCTCTCCAGTTTCCAAATGTGTTCACATCCCCTGGTTACCTTATGTTATGGATACAGGTGAGGGCTACCTGTGAAAGCTTACCACAGTGTGGGCCAAAGCATGAGCACGCCTTGACTTTGTGGAAGATGTTTCAGGCAGAAATGTAGCACTAATCTTAACAATGGTGACAGTTTCATTCACTGATTAAATGCAGCAAGAAGAAAGTAAATGAGGCTTTCAAAACACGAATGGTGGCCTTAGGTTTTATGAGATATAATTAATGGCTGCTTATTGCAATAAATTCATTCCTGTTGTGTTTATTGCACATGCAAACTCCTCCAAGACAGGGTACTCAACAGCTTTTCAGAAACAGTCTTTTTCAGAGTACCATTACAAAACTGTTAGGCAAAATGTGTATCTCTTCCAAGAATAGCATGATGTAATCTTTTTAGTTAATAGAAGTTGGATATTTTAACCCATATGTAAATGGCAAAGAATAAAATTGTTTAATGACAATGTCCCTCTGAATTGCCTGAAGATACAAGTTATCAAATTGCACCCCAGACTCTACAGAAAGAGTATGATGTCAGGCCTCCTTTTGTTGCAAAGAAATTCTGATTTTCCAAGAGCTTCCCAATGACAGTGTGAATGACAGATACCATTCATGGTATGAATCATGAATGATTGATACCATTTTAATTTACAGGGTATTGTTCACTTTGCTCCTTCATCAAATATCAGAAATCTTGAAAAAGTTCTTGGACGTACATTCTTCCATAATTTTATGGGAGAGGTGCAAAGGTTGTCACACTTTAGTTATTGCTTCACATTTCAGAAATTTTGATGCAAGTTTGTGAAATAATGTGACTACTGCCTCTAACCTCCTGTCCTGACACCAGCGTACATATTTCTCATCTCACATCTTAGCGTAACTCGGTGTCTAAGTGACACATTTCTGTGTGGATAAGTTGTCTTTGGTATAGATAAATAATAGTTTAATCACTTACATGTTGCTTGTCTTGTGTTTTCCAAATGCAGAAGTTCAGGAATTGAGATACCTACACATGTTTTAGCTTTTTGCCTGTCTCTTGACACCATAGTAGCTCCACTGAAAAGTCAGAGAAGAGTGAGAAAAGTCTGGACTGTGGGAAGGAGTGCCTTTCCTAAAAGGAAGAATAAGATAGGTAATGAATCATTATAATTTCATATAATGAATATATGTCTGTGGTTGTGGGAACCTTGAGGCACATCCACACAAGGAGGGAGAGGACTTGTCCTAGGCTAGATTGCCCCATGTTTTCTCCCTGGAAAACAGTGTGGGAATTACAAATCAGAAAAACACGTCTGCCCTGTTGAGAGCTGCCCACAGTACATCCATCTGTAATGGAATAGAAAGAGAGAGGGAAAATAGTTTTTGAAACTGAGGCTTTTTAGCCTACTGTTGAGTAGGACTCCTTGGGAATGATGATAATAGAATTAATTGACTATAACTTCACAAAAGCCTGGACGGCGAGACACTAAAAGCTTATGCTGCCATGATGATATAGCAATAGAGGGAAATTGTCATGGGTATTCCTCTGTATGACTTACCTGAATAATTTCTCCAGGGTCCCTCCCACTTATTAGGTTTTGTGGTTTTAAGGACATAGAGGGGTTCTTTTTGTCCCCTAGTTTCCAAGTCTGACAAGCGCTGAGCCAAAGCACAGCCACATGCCTGCTTTTTATTTCTCATCACGTCGCGCCTTGAGCAGTTACAGGGTAACTGAGCACGATGTAACTTTCTGCAGCCATGGCTGGTGTTTCTCTGGCGTTTCTGACCTCAACCTGTGGAAAATCTCAAAATCCCAGTCAGAAATAAAGCAGACCACTGGAACCTGCTGACTCCTTTTAAAGGAAAGCATTTCTGAAGTGGCTGACAAAGGGGAGCCTAGGCAAAACAGCAATAGCTCTAATGTGCCAGCACTGGAATTAGCAGTTGTCGTAATCTCTGTGCTGAAGTGGAATAGATTAGCAAATCCCAAACATAATGGTGTTGGAAATGTCTGCATCGCCTTGATCTTTCCCTTTCAGGATATGTATTGCGGTACTGAAGCTTCACTAGCTAGGTGGAAGAAAACCAGTCACTTCAGTAAATGTATGTTGAAAAAATCCGCACTTTGTGGGTTCTTTCAACGACATCTCTGTAAAAACATATGTCAAATGGGTGTGTACGTGTAAAATATTCTAGAATTGTAGAAAAGGGATTTTCTTAAGCTCTTTTAGAAAAAGTTGGGACAGACACCTTAGATATATTGCCAAGGGAATGCAATATTTTTTATGGATTTCCTACCATGCAGAAAGTAACTGGCATAACACATCAAAGTGCCAGTAAATTGGAATATTCTTGTAAGCACTTGGTTGAATTATAGAATATTGTCCTTGTACAGAAGGACGTATCTTTGAGTTCTTTCTTCTTTCCTGCTAGGTCATCTCCTAACATTGATGGCAAGTTTAAGGCTCTTTTTTATTCTTACTGATCTGAAATAATAAGCATTATATTTGCTTCTGCTATCTTTTCATTGCCAGCACTGAAATTCACATGTCAAGAAAGCCATTAGCTTGCTGCTTTGATTGTGCATCCAGGTACACTATTTACCCCCCATATAACAGTTGCTTAGTTTTGCATGGTTTATGTTATAAAGTCTAGATCTCCTGCAACACATTTAATTGCATGGTGGCACCAGCTGGCGTCTCTCTTTGTGGATATGGCACTGTTTATGACCACTGCCTTTCAAAGCAAGCCATGAGGACAGGGTTGTTTTCCAAACTGAATAAAACTAAGTGATTCTTTCATTGATTTATTCACTAAGTAAATAGTTAAAGATGGGGTGAGGAGAGACCCTATCTTGAATGTCGAGCAGACTTGCCTAATTGTGATTTGTGAAGCTGTAGAAGTTTCCCAGGGGAAGTTGTGGAAGACATGCTACTATTTATGTGTAAAGCTGCCTTAATTAATCTTGTCTGCCTTCATTTTTAGTAATACACCTTTTTTTCATATGAAATTTCTAAGGAATTTCAACCTACCTTGATGTATCTCAGATACAGAAAGAATTTGGTGCTCTGGTAGGTTGTGTGTAACTCATATATGTAGCTCTGTTATGTGCAACTTTTATATATGTATATATATAATGTGGTTAAAGACATATGTCGTACAGTGTGTATCTGAGCCAATAAAGACTGCCACTCTTCCATCCACTGTTCACATCTTAATTTATGATGTAGCTGAAATCAACTGTAGAGCTTACTGCTCAGAACAAGGTGGCAAAAGGGTCCCGTCTTTAGCTAGCAAACATGAGCTGCATCATATCAGTAGGGCATTTTCACTGAGTGATCACTGTGCCTTTTTTGGTAACTACCAACAACTGACTTTCTGCCTTTTCATTGTAAAACCTTTCAGCACCACAGATTAGAAATTATACTGTAAGGAAGTGCTGGCTCTAAGATTAAGTTGAATATCATTTTGATTTCAGTCAAGTACTCATTTCTTCAGGCATTGGCAGAGTAGTTAACACGGATTACAGGACATCCTGTCTATGGATTAAACTACAAGTTTATTCAGTTCTGCATGAAGCCATTCAGAGCTTTAGGTTGTTTGTGTTAATGTAACACCTTCGAATGATTGATTTTCTCACTAAACAAGCACCAAGTGCGCTAAAATCCAGGCACAAGGAAGTGTGTCGTCATGTGTGCTGTTCTTCCAGTCCTCTCTCGTGTTAGTAGTTTAAATCTGGTATCTTATGGAGAAAACGTTCCTGAGATCCATGTCTTCTAAAAATGTTGGCTGTTATAGCTTGGAAATTATAGAAGGCTTTCCTCCAGTTCTCCAAGCCAGTACTCCATACTTATTGTGTCTAAGTGTCTTTTTTTCCTAGCTCTTCACACACAGTGAAACAAAATAAACAAAATGCCACTACATCGTGCCAAGATACAGCTGCTTGCTGGTGTCTTATCCCAAGGCTCTCACTAGTCCTAAATGAAGCCTTAATTTTCCTCTGCTGCCTATCAGTACAATGCTCCCATGGGTGCTCGAGGACCACCCAGGAACACAGCACAAAAGCAGAGTGAAGGAGAATCTGATGCTCGGGTTTAGGTTCAGCACACCTTCATCAAATCACTGTCCCTCTCCCATGTGGACCATCTCCGACTTGCTACGTGTTGCCTACAGCTCATCTGTGACCTCGGATCATGCGGGCATGCTGCTTTTATTGACACTCAGCAAGCTCTGGAGATCATTTTTTTAAGTATACATGGACCCATTATCACAATGGCAGCTGCTTTACCTCGCAGTGGCTCATCTTTCAACAGGTGAATAAAGTTATTGCAAACAGAGTGAAGGCATCTAAAATAAAGGGATAAATGCTGGAATTCCAGTCCGTGGAGTACAGCACAAGTAATGGCAAGTTCTGTTAAAAACTCTTTTTATTTTCTTATTGTGATATTTACCTTCCCTTGTGTCTTCCTAGCAATTCGTAGTTTCAGTACTCTCTATCAGGGTAACATGACATTAAGTCTAGATTCATTAAGTATTGGCACTTAAGTTTGTAACAACCAAGCCAGTATTTCCAAGTTTCTGATAGGCATAAATTAGACATTCTCAACATTGTAGAGGATCCCCAGGCACTGCTGAGCAACCTGAACTCTGAATTAAAGTTTTTTTGAGCAGCTAGTGAGTAATAGTGCATAAACAGTACTCGTTGTTTGCTGATGAAACAACACACTTCAAATGTGTTAGTGAAATACAGTACAGTATATTTTTCCCCTTCCAAGACTCAAAAATGTACATATTTTTAAATATGATTAAGGTTTTTTCCAAAGCAAGTCACATATTGCATACAGTAAAAGGTAGGCTTTATTGAAGAGGAAGCTGCAAAGCAGAAACAAAGGACTCACTGGTAACAAAGGTATAAATAATTCCAAAGTTTTAATGTATTTGAAATGTGTTTATTTAGACTTGTACAAACACGTACAGATATTCTCAATCTGCTTCAAATACAGTTGCTGTTAAATAAAGTTTAAACCAATTCTTCAGTGAATTAATCTAAATGACCATTGCCTAAGTTTAAGTAATTTTTTTTCTCTGTATTTCCCACAGTCTAAGTGAGGTGGGTTCAGTTCACATGTTTTGTTTAGTGGAACCTTGAAGTTGCACAAGGCCAATGCCTTTTTTTTTTTTTTTGCTTTTTCACATTTAGTGCCTCATTGCTGTACGCAGCTTCCAGTCCTCAAACTCCTGCTGTTGACTTGAGAATTTATTGTGTTTAGGTTGAGCATAACAGCATATATACCTGCACTGCTGGAGCCTGAGCGTCCTGCTCGCTGGATCCCAATTGCAGTTGTGGATGTGTGAACAACTCAGAAGACAAGTCTTCAATGATAATAGGATTACTATTGGGAGATTTAATTCCTTTATCTCTCCAACCAATAAAACATCCATTGTTTTAGTGCTGGCTGGCATTTTCCACTCAGATCAGATTTCTGTGGAGGCTGGAAAACTGTTACGTGAGTGTAAATGAGATTAAGCTGATGCTGCAGTTTTTTATTATCTGAGCTATTAAGATTCAACACCTGAACCGGTCCCTTTGTAAGTAAGTGTGAACAGAAAAAGTATTGTGAGAAAGTCAGACATGTGAAGAAAAATGCCTGAACAGATTTGGTGGCAGTGTATGACTGAGGAAAATTATACAGAATTTGTGATGGAAAAGCCATTGTTCACCTCTGTTAAATTGGCTTTATCTGTGTGTGTTTGCTGTTATAACACACAGAAAATAGATTTGGGATATTTTTTTCTCCAGAGATAGAAATAGATTTTTCCATATTGAAGATTTTGTTCTATCTTTTATTCTGTGCATTCTCTGCAGAAAGTGCTGAGCTCAAAGACTGAACAAGCAATGTACTGAACAGGAGTATTGTTTGCTGCTTTAAACCTCTGCTAGCAAGATATGAAGTGAATTTTCTATCAGAATGGAATTGGTTTTCAGTCCTTGTCATGCATTTGTCTTTCAGCCTGACATCCCTGCTGTGAATGGCTTTGTCTGTGGACTCTGCTTTGTACCGCTGGCAGCGACTAGGAGCTGAAAGTCCCTCCCAGACTCTGTCAGAATCGACACCGCTGCTGTTTTCTGTCAGCGACAACCCAAAACTCAACTTAAACAAATGGAGGATTGTGTTTCCTGACAATGGCAGACAGTGGAAAGACTGGAAACAAGCTTCTCCATTTTATTCTGGAAACAGGATACAGACCACAAAATACACGTGGTTCACTTTTTTGCCCAAAAACCTTTTTGAGCAGTTTCACAGGTAAAAAAATTCATTCAATGATACATGAGATTTAAGAACTCTCTCTGAAACGGCGATATTTGAGGATAATGGAGAAGGGCTTCTTTTGTAGTTGCCACATTAGTAAAATTTAGGTGATGATTATTTGTAACCAAATGTCACTCGATTCACACTGAAATGGAGGTTTAAAGCAAGTAAACAGCAGGTGTGCTTAAGCGACACTGTGGCCAGCTTTCTTGTTTGAATGCTAGAAGAGTTTTCTATGTAAAAATTTCAAGTTTTTATTTAAAAATCCCTAAGTTTGTGTTGAATAAACCTCTAATTTTTAAGAATGTGAAAAGACATTTGTTGGATGTGCTGAGACGCCTATGAAATTCTGTAGATTTCAGAGGCTCATACATTAGTTTTGGTACGTTTTTAATGGCATGCAAGTGACTTTGTCTACCGACTTCTAAACAGTATACATGTATATGCAAGTGCTAGGTCAGGTTTCTTTCCAAGTGCTGGTTTGAAATTATGTACTCCCCCAGCATAATGAATCATGTCAATAAGATGCCCAGGGAAATATCATTATGACAAAGATAAATGAAAGTTGTATATCCATCTCTAGCTTGGAAATTTTCATTCTATATGTTACATTTACACATTCATAATTTGACCTTCCACCTGTGGAATCCTTCATGGATTCCTGATGATGACATTTCCGTGATTCTGAACATGTGGGTTTTTACACCCATTCTGTTACATTGGTTTGTTTTTTTAAGATTTTTTGGGCTTCTGTTTGATTTTGTGCTTATTTTCAAGACTGAGGCAGTGGGGATCATTAAAGAAGTTTTAGCTCCTAGAGATAAAAAGTGTTGGTAATATGTGGAAAAATGGACATAGCTGTAATATTATGAAAATGTATCTCACAGGCTCTTCCAAAGAAAAAACCAGCATGTCAGTTAAGCAACTGATAAATTCATTCTGGGAAAGGAAGAGGAGGGTAGAGGAGTGGAATGATTAATGTTCCTTTGACAGAAAATGGGGGATGTTCATTAAGGAAAGGACACATTCTAAATTCTGACTACTTTTAATTTATTTTATACCTTTTCAGGCTAGGCAATCTTTATTTCTTCTTTCTGGTGGTTCTGAACTGGTTCCCACAAGTGGAAGTCTTCCACAGGGAGATTACTATGCTGCCTCTGATTGTGGTGTTGCTTGCCAGTATGATTAAGGATGCTATTGAAGACTATAGAAAATACCAATTTGATAAGAAGATAAACTTCTCTAAAACCAGGGTATATGACAAGTAAGTAAACTAAACCAATTATTCTTCCTTGCATTCGATGTGGTGGAAACTGCTTATCTGATTTTGCAGTTATTCACTCATTGACCCTTTAGAGTACCGTAAGTTTGGAAAAGCTGTTATAAAAGAGTTTTGTTCTGCCTTTAAAAATAACTCATTTATCCCACTTAAGTCATCCTGATATCATTGAAGTGTGTGTTGATATACAAGTTTTCATTCCAAGTTTCCAAACTAGCTTGCCAACACACACAACATCCTCTCCAGGTGACAGAAGGATCTGGAAGAACAATGAAACGTATCCAAGTCTGGAAAGGATTACTGGGGCTGTTTAACAAACTGGAGCAATGTCTTTCAAATGTTTCACGCTAAAACCATTAATACAAAAATTAATAATCAACTATCTTCAAGGTGAAGCATAACCAGGAACTGAAAAATATTTTATAGGACTTCCAGTAAATACAGGTGATCAATACAGCATGGTTTTGCTTTGGAGATAGTACAACACCAGCAGTAAACTGTGATGTTTGCTCAGTACTGACTCAAAAGGAAGAAATATTTTCATGTGCAATTCTTATTGCAACATTTCGATTTCATCAGAGTTTCTTGTCCAAGCACTAACTTGACTTGAAACTACTAAGCTTGTCACTACATAATGCAATAGATAGTTTTCATTTAAAAGAAGTTTAAAAGTTTGGGTCTCTTCCCTTTTTCACCTCTCCTTAAGCCCAGGCCATAGAGAACTATTACTATGGTTTGTACACACCTCATTAGCTCTCTTGGAAATTAGCCCTCATCTGTGCTTACATACTTATGTGTCAGAGGCACAAGGACCAATGAGGAAGAAGAAACGAGAGGCTGGAAGGGATTACTAGGTGAGAGAGGGACGCTTTGGGTGTCCAGAAGCAGGAGGTCTATCAGAGGAGAAGCATGAGGCTGAGGGCAATCCACGTAAACTGCCCTTCAATTGCCCATGTCTACGTATAATTCTCACAACTACCAAACCATAGGTTTGCTTGGTTTGGGGGCGGGGGGGGGGGGGGGGGGGGGGGGGGGGGGGGGTGTTTAATAATCCATGTTGTGGTCATGAAAACAAATAGTAGATAGAGGAAGTAAAGGAGAGAAATACTGCCCGTGCTGAGGCTTATAGCAATCTTCTGTTGACTTCTGGGACGCAGAGCTCTGCCCATTACCTTTGAACTTCCTGGCAACTCCCAGGCTTATAAAGTGATTCCGAAACTCATGGAGTAAACTATGAAAAGTGTGTGTACGTTCTTAGCTTTGTCGCTGCTCTGTTAAAACAGAGACGCTTCCTGTGAGCAGATAGTCTATGCCAGGGAAAGGCTCTGAACAGGACCTCCAGGCGTATGCTAACAGGAATAACAACACATTCAGGATGCTTTTGTCATATGTGAGGTGCAGCCTCCCCAGCAGGCTCTAGGACCCGGTGCAGCTGCGTCAGGATGATACCTGTCCCTAGGCAGGTGGAGGTTGGAGTCGAAGGAGAGGCAGCCCTGGGCTTCGGACATCTGGGCTCTTCTCTCCACCACTTAGGAGTTTATCTGGATTATTGAACTCTTCTGACTTTGTTGGTTTTCAACTTGAGGCTACTTTTTGAGAGGAAAGCAAGATGTCAAGGAAAAGTGTTCCAGGCTGCTTCTCTAGAATGATATGGAAAAAACATTTTTTCAAGGAAACCTGCTGCCGATGTGGTGCTCCAGACACTGAAATCCAAAATGAAGAGCTGGAAAAGAGAGGAAAAGTAAAGAAAAGAAAGAAGAAAAATGAAAATAAACGAGTGATCATCTCCAATTTGTCCTTTGGAAGTAAGAAGTGGAAGGAAAATCCAAACATATACTATGACTCCAATAAAATTAAGACCACAAAATATACCATCTTGACTTTCCTCCCTAAAAATATCTATGAGCAGTTTCACCGCTTTGCCAATGTTTATTTTGTGGTCATTGCACTGCTGAATTTTGTGCCAGTGGTGAATGCTTTCCAACCAGAAGTTTCTGTGATCCCAATTTGTGTTATAATGGCCATTACAGCCATTAAAGATGCTTGGGAGGACTTTCGGCGGTATAAATTAGACAAGGAAATCAATCATATGGGATGTTACATTTACAGCAGGTGAGTTTCACACAGCTTTTATTACCAAAAAAGCTTGAGATCTTTTATCATTGGTGAGGCTTTTTGTTTAAAAAAATTAATAACTGCTGGAAAATCACAATGATTAAGTGAAACAGGAAAAACTGATAGTGACTATATATCACCTGGTATCTGTTCTGATATTTCCTTTTTTGTTTAAACCTCATTTTCAGACTGGGAAGGTAAGTTTGAGTTTCATGGTATTGGTGTGTCTATTGGCCTCTTAAACATGGAGTGCAGTGAAAACAGGTGCTTAAGTAGCTATGAACACCCGGATTTCTGTGGAATTTTAAAGAGACCTTAATACTATCAATATAGGGTAACACAGAACAAGATCTGTCATGAGACCTATTTGCATTCTTAGATGCCAAGAAACCTCCTAAAAATGTAGTTCTTTGGACTACATTTGATTTTATACTCTACACTGTAGACTAGCTTTTAGTTGTGTTTCTTTTACTAGGTTGTATGTAAAATAAAACTGAAAAAATGCAGTTTAAAAGTGGGAGATGGTAATATGTGCCTCTGTTCAGTCATCTCTAAATCAATTAACTATATGTGTCTGTGCTCACTTCTTCAAAATGATTCTTGACCTCTTGCTTTTAGGACTTTCAGAAGTTTGAAAAGTATGTTTTATTGTATCAAAACAGTTCTCTCAGCAAAGTAGAAAATTAATTCTCCCTGCTAAAATATCACATCTCAAAGAGCAAAACTTTCCATCTCTGTGAATGTTGCCTGTCATCCCTCAAATTAATCAACAGTGCTTTATATAATGTATGCTTTCACAAGCAAGATCTTGCAGAACTCTGGCTTTTATCACACAGTGCTGTCATTTCTGCTTGTTTCTCTTGCATGTGTTTGTCAGATTTTTATTTTTATATCCTGCTGGTTGAACAGGAAAACAATGGATTTGCTTGTCTGGGGGCTAAACTTAACCCCACATATAGATAATGACTTGTCAGAAACAAAATTGCGCTGCTCTCCTTGCCAACTTGTCCGAAAAAGCAGGCATTTTACAAGTTTCTAAATATTGTTCATTTGAGATTTCTTTTCCACCATGAAGAATGTCAATAATTGTAGCTCTTTGGGTAGGGTGGCAAAATTGCGTCTTCTGCCTACCTTTGAGATTGCAATCTAGTTGGATTTTTTAATCTTTTCAATATTGCACTAACCCATGATGCAATCGACTATTTGTTAACACTTGTTAAAACCAGTATGAAAGAGAATAGGTGGTACAGTAGGTACTAATGAATGAATCCGCATAGGAATCTTATTTATTTCCTCTTTACATAAAGCAACCATGTTAATTTATACCTGAAAGCCTTTTACCATCAGAACACGAGAAGTGGGGAATACAGTAAAACTTGGTTTGTATAAGAGAAAAATGTCCATCATGGAATTACAACATACATACAGATCCAGATTCAAGTTACAACGATGAGTACTTTCTTATGCAGAAACTTGACATGGGCCTTTCTTAAAATTGGTTATCCCATCCCATAAAAAAGACTTTGATCTATGAATAAATCTGGTCTAGAATCTTGTCTTTCACCAAGGTTTTATGGCCCAAAAAAGTGATGTAAGGGAAAGGAAAATGAGGAGGGTTTCAGACTATAGCACTCATCCTGCCTGGAAAAATCGTAGGTAATTACAATTGCCATCAGATCAGTAGCTACAGCTTATTATGTCATGAATAATTTTAATCAGGCTTCTATAGCGCTTTGGGAAGCTGATATTTCTTGTTCTTCTTGCTAGCTGCAAAGTCATGGAAGAGCTTGATGTCTTCTAATTTTCTTCCTTATGAATCATCTGCTCTAGGTAATTTTTGAATATAGGTGAAAGTCTTTTTTAAGACATTGCAAATTTTGTTAATCTTGTGGCAGGAAAAAATTCTTTTTGATAGAACAACTGATCTTCCATCCTAAAATGAAAGATTACTTAGATTTTAAGAGTTAATCTTGGAGAGTGTATTGTCTTTATTTCAGATTTCAATAACAAGAACCCTGGATCCTGTTCCAAAAGAAGTACAAAGGCAGAACAATCTTTTCCAAATGCTGAGTGTTCTCCAAAACTTTCTTGAGGACTAGGAGAAATGCAGTTCTTGCCTTCTTTCAACATAGAGCAAGGGAAATTGAATTTAAATAGGCTGCCCTGTAAACACATTTCTTCTAATTTTCTTTTTGCAGAGATCAGCTGAAATGGGAAATCTAGTCTGCTAGTCAAATGAAGGAAAAGATACTTGAAGTAGTGTATTTAGAGAGCATTTAATTGAGAAAATGGGAGACAATTAATAGGCATTGAAGTGTTTTGGGGAGATGCAATAACTTAGATCTAACGTTTGATTGTGGCAATTTTAATTTCTGAACCAAAACTTTTGAAATCATAACAATTGTGTACAAACTGTTGTGCTGTCAGAATGAATCGCACAACACCAAAAGAGAACAAAAAAATCAATTGCAGGTGGTACAGAACTAAGTTTAATTGCCTCCTTTCTCCCGGTATTCCTTAAAATATACTTTGTTTGCTTTTAAATTTTCCAAGCAAGGGGGCTTCCATTACTACAAAACATGATTGTCAAAGCATTTTCTATGATACTATACTTTTATTATCCCTCTTTAATTGCATTTAAATTCCTCAAGTCACCTGGTTTCATGCAACCCTAATTCGTTATTCTTCATCCGTAACATTTAATTATAATCTTCAAATATGTGTAATTTTTATTATGTTCATTTTGCTATGCCCAGACACATTTTAGTCAAGATCTGTATATAGATCACTCTTTTCATCTTTCTTGTCAGCCAGTCCCTCCAAACCTACTGTGATTACTTTTCTCTGAACTGTCTCCAGTTTGTCATTAATTTACTAACAACAGGGGCCAGCACTGAACGTAGTATACAAACCTGTATATGAATGTCAACCCAACAGTTGCTAAAAGCTATTATTTAATTGTCTTGAAGTCCTATAATGTTCAAGGAACTACTTGACATGTAATTAATGTATGGCCTGGATCTGATATACCCCTAGGATTAAGCTATAGTGGTCTGTAAGTACTCCATAGCATCCAGCCAGGTTTTTACATCAATTTCACACTTCTGGAAGATTTAACATAATTTTTTCTCAGTGTTTCAATAGACATTCAGATACAAATGCAAGGACTATGCACAGTTCAAGATGGCACAGCAACACACTTGACTGAATGCACGTACATCAGACAGCAGCAGCCATAAAAACATTAATGTTATTTAAGCTATTCACGTTGCTTAATTTTAAGTGCCTAAACTTAGATATCTGAGACAGTGACTCAGAGACGCCTAGTTTATATGCTTTGAATCATCCTGTGGAGCTGTCGGATAACTAGGTAAGTCAACAGGCATCCTAAATGAGATAGCTTGATTACTCTTTCAATAGAAAGTTCCTCTGTGATGCTTTCAGGCCCTGTGGTTTTCAAGTAGTTCCTATAAGCATCAATATCCTCTTCCTCTGGAGGTTCACCGATGTCTGTGATACAAAAAATTCAGGCTGGCCTTTACTGTGACCCTTTATCTGCTTAGTGTAAGGTTTTAGAAGATGTAAAGTTTTCTGCATCAGCACTAACTCTGAGTTAGTCCTAGAGCAGTGATGTGGAAATAAGGAAAAAACAAAGAACTCATCTCTGCGTTGCACAAAGTCAGAACTGCCAACAGCTGAAAAGCTGGAAGTGGCTTAAGCTAGACTCACTGGTTTGAAAGACAATTAAAATATTTCAGTCAACCGAAGTTTTCTAATTCAGTGTTGTAATTTATCTCTCTGACAGCAATGGAGATCTGCTTGACTACAGGTTACTGTGTGTATATATAGTATACTTTCTATTTTCTTAAAATTAGGGAAGTTGGGTAGTGAGGATGAAGGCTGCTTTTCTATTTCAGCCTCCTTCATATGCTCTGATCAGCTGGACCTTCTGAAGGGAGGAGAGTTTGCACCTCCCCTGGATGCTCCCCATGTCTGGGAGAGCAACTGGGACTGGCCAGGGATGCAACGACCAACGGAGCTCTGTGGTGTCTGGAAGACAGCAGAGAAGGGTAGGGAGCATGCTTGAAAACAGGAATTGACCTACTGTCAAATGTCGGAGGTGAAAGAGAAAAGAAAGCTTTCCTCTGAATGCCAGAAACATCACATGCAGCTCATTCAACCCAGGGTGAACCTGAAAGTTTGTAGAGTAGAAAGCAGGATGAGAGGAAAATACCATCCTGCCAAGGGCATAGTAAGCAGAAAGAGATTTGTTGCCAATGTTTTAATTTAAAGTCCTGTTCAGCAGCACTGAGTTTTCATTTGTTAAAGAGCCTTTTCTTTATGCTTTATTATTTTTGTTTTCTAACAAAGCACAACTTTAAAGACTCGGAGCCTGCTAGAGGCTTTAGTGGGCTCATTTTATACACCAAAAAAAAGAGAGTCTAAAGCCTGTGGCTCACTTCAAGTCCCACCACATTCCCTCGGGCAGAATTGCAATCAGTTTTCTTGGGCATAGCAATATCAAGGCTTCTACTCCTCAGTGGTGCCTTCTCTGAACAGTGCATGAATTTCATCAGCTGGAGGCTGAAGGTCTTCTGAAGATCTCCAGCTCTTATATGGCTGAAGGTGCATTCCTATGACAGCCACAAAGCATGCACTTTGTTCAGTTGAAACATGAATTATTTCTTATAAAAGTAGCAATATGAATAAGTTACAATGACTGCATGATTATTATGTGCTATGATATTATTGCAACTCAGTATCCATCAGGAAATATCCAATGCCACTCCCTTGCTTAATGTCAAACATGACTATGTTGTTCTCTGCGTGGGACTGTCACTGCCAGTGGGCATCCTCTGCTCTGCCATCTGGATAACTCTTGTATGTACCTCAGGTACTATGGAATTTTTGTACCTAGTTTAACTATGGATACCTGAATTAACAGCGGCTTTTACTGAAGGCAGGAACAGTGCCTTCTGTTTGTGCAAGCTGAGGCATTCTTCAAACTTCCAGTGAGCTGAGAAAATGGCCTTAACCAACAGTCCACTCAGGTTTGTTATGTCACCATGCACCTGCTTGAAACCAGTGGTACCAAAATTGTGAAGAAATAGTTAAAACATGAATTCATCTTATGATGAGCATGCTGAGTGTGTGGTGAAGAAATACGTGACATGCTGCACTGACTAAATGCAAAAGAAAAATGTCGAGTTTTCAGCACTCAGCTGGTCCAGGCAGCAACACTTGAAAGTCAAAGAGCAGCAAGCTAGCAGTTCTTGTCAGTCAGTGTGTATTGCTACAGTGAGGATCCTTGGTCTTTGTGGAAGAAAATCCATAAATACATTACTAATGCTACTACTGGTTTGTATATTGCTTTATCAGATCTTTCTTCAAGATCTATTACCTGCCAAGGCATTTAAAGCTGCTTCACAGAAAAGGTTCGATGGTTTAGCAGACAGCAGCAGAACCTAATGACTAAAGACAAAGGGCAAATAAATGAGAACCTATGGGTTTGGCTCAGAGACCTGCAGAATCATGACCTCATAGCATTAAGCTCCATCCTGTCTGAATCAGTCTGAGTTTTTAAAACACCACTAAAACCTGGAGAGAAGCAGCTTTCTGCCACGTGACCTCAAGAGCTACATGGTCATGTAAGGACACGAGTATAGCAAAAAAGCTGATCTAGGCTGTAGCTTCCAGAAACTTGGTAAGTTAATGGGAGTCCTGAGAAACTAATGCTACTGATTAGCAGTCATTAAGTAAGTAACCTTGGAGTTACCTGTTCATTCCAGCTGGTGCCAGGCAGAATCATAGCAATAACATTTTGTTCAATGCAGTATTAAAAAAAAAAAAAAATAGATTTTCCTAAATACAGTAATCCATAACTTACAAAATGAACCCAGTAAAGTCTAAGGAGATGTGTTCTCAAAATACTTTTTACTTATATTAATTTTATTTCTTCATTTGGTACAGGTCATTATAAAATTGAGACAGAAATTAAAAATGTGAGTTAAAAGAAATCGAAAACCTTGTATACGGACATATAATACATTTATAAAGTTCTGGTACTTACTTAAAGTTCACATAAACTTGAATTGATTGCTGTGCTGGTTTTGGAGGGGATAGAGTTAATTTTCTTCACAGTAGCTAGTATGGGGCTATGTTTTGGATTTGTGCTGAAAACAGTGTTGATAATACAGGGATGTTTTCGTTATTGCTGAGCAGTACAGCACAATTACGGAAGTTTGAATATAGGCTTCTTTTATCACTGAGAGAATAACTTCCTTGTTAGGATGCTATGGGCAGTTTTGGCACATAAAAAGGTAGGACCTGTTGCTAGCATTGAGGAATTTGGAGTGCCAAAACAGTATAATTAAAGATGAATTTTATTAAACTTCAGAAAAATTTCACTCCCGTTATCTTTAAAAGATGCTCATTGCCATCTTAAAGTAGTATTCAAATCCTGAGAGAGAGTTTAGGGCTACGCGGAAAGACTAAAGCTGCTTGCTAATGAGGGCTTGTTACAGGACTGGCCGCTGCGAAATGACATCATTGATGCTGCTGGGCTGATGTCCATGTCACAAAAACAACCTTCCCAGCCACTGTAATGGTAACATGGCAGAAGCAGGTGATGAATTGGCATGGACAACACAGTACCTTCTCATGGTCAGATAATATCTCTAGCTCAGGAATACTATCAGCCAAGTTGTGCTGTACTCTGACCTATGGACAGCTTTCAGAAATCAGTCCCTTTCCAGTCTAGTGCCTTCTTGAAGTCTTAAATCTGCTCCTTTGTTGTCAGTTTTTCAAAGTTTTATGACAGTAGCTCCTAACTGTGAGGTCATGGCCACAAAGTGCTATTTGAAAACATTTTGTGAGGTTTTTCCGTATAAAAGCTGGTGTAATCTTTGATAGTATAAAAATGTGGGGGATTTCGATTTGCACAAATAGACTGTAAAGGGTAAGCAGCTGTGTGATTCTACCTGTTGTCTGTGTAGAACTGAGAATCTCCGAACATTAGAATATTTTATAAAGTAGGTGATGCTTGAGGGGTCCCATTTTCAAATATAACATTCTAGTGAATTTATATAACATAACGTACAAACATTTGCCTTTGTCTATTTGTGACACTGATATTTTTTTCTAAGTGTTATAACTTTGTGGGAATTTAGGGAGTGAAAGGTTGAGCAAACAATGTCTTTACTTCAAGCTGCAAAGGATCCTGAGATGGAGCTTGCAGTAATTCAAGGAAATAAGACTCACTGAACTAATTGGTTGATATGATACTTCTAGGTGATAAAGATTTCTGAAGATCTTTCTCTAAGACAGTCTAGGACTCATAGACATGCTGTGGAGTGCACATGAAAAATGACCTTTATTTAATCTCCTCTGGGGAGCAGACCAATAATTTTTATTTGCTCCCATTCACCATCCATTTTGACCCAGTTTTTGTTTGAGATTTATCTTTATTGAATCCAAGAACATGAAATGAAATTGTTGACACAAAGTCAATAATTTATTCATGTTCCCCCACAATCTCCAGCCACAGCAGGATTTTTTTATGATCCTTTCTTCCCAGAAATGACTTCATAAAGTCTATTTCGTTCGGGCCTTTTGGTCAGATATGATGAGTCCAATAACAAATTCTGGCAGACTTCACTTCGACTGTTCAAGGCTAAATGCCTCTTTTTGTCAGCACTATCCTCTGATGGGCATTATCATGCTACCCATTATCCCAGGACAGCAAGGGAGCACTTTTTAAGTGCGCTGTTGATAAATTGACTGGTAAAGGAGAGAAGGTACTGAGAAACTTTTATCTTAGATCATGCCTTTGGCATCCCACAGCCCTGAAGTCCCACAGAATCATAGAATGGTTTGGGTTGGAAGGAAGCTTAAAGTTCATCTAGTTCCAACCCCCCTGCCATGGGCAGGGACACCTTCCACCAGACCAGGTTGCTCAAAGCCCCCTCCAACCTGGCCTGCAACACTGCCAGGGATGGGGCATCCACAGCCTCCCTGGGCAACCTGTTCTAGTGTCTCAGCACCCTCACAGTAAAGAATTTCTCCTTTACATCTAATCTAAATCTACCCTCTTTCAGTTTAATTCCGTTATCCCTTGTCTTATCACTACAAACACTTGTAAAAAGCCCCTCTCCAGGTTTCTTGCAGGCCCCCTTTAGGTTCTGGAAGGCTGCTATGAGGTCTCCCCGGAGCCTTCTCTTCTCCAGGCTGAACAACCCCAACTCTCTCAGCCTGTCCTCATAGGAGAGGTGCTCCAGCCCCCTGATCATCTTTGTGCCCCTCCTCTGGACCTGCTCAGGCAGGTCCAGGTCCTTCTTACGCTGGGGGCCCCAGAGCTGAACGCAGTACTGCAGGTGGGGTCTCACAAGAGCAGAGTAGAGGGGGAGAATCACCTCCCTTGACCTGCAGGTCACGCTTCTTTTGGTGCAGCCCAGGCTACGGTTGGCTTTCTGGGCTGCAAACGCACATTGCTGGGTTGTGTTGAGCTGCTCATCAACCGACACCCCCAAGTCCTTCTCCACAGGGCTGCTCTCAAACCACTCATCGCCCAGCCTGTATTTGTGCTTGGGATTGCTCCAACCCATGTGCAGGACCTTGCACTTGGCCTTGTTGAACTTCATGAGGTTCACCGGGGCCCACCTCTCAAGCCTGTCAAGGTCCCTCTGGATGGCATCCCTTCCCTCCAGCGTGTCGACCGCACCACACAGCTTGGTGTCGTTGGCAAACTGGCTGAGGGTGCGCTCAATCCCACTGTCCATGCCACCGATAAAGATGTTAAACACCACCGACCCCTGAGGAATGCCACTCATCACTGGTCTCCACTTGGACATCGAGCCGTTGATCGCAACTCTTTGAGTGTGACCATCCAGCCAATTCCTTATCCGCTGAGTGGTCCATCCATCAGATCCATGTCTCTCCAGCTTAGAGACAAGGATGTCGTGCAAGACTGTGTCAAATGCTTTGCACAAGTCCAGGTAGATGATGTCAGTTGCTCTTCCCTTATCCCCTGACGCTGTAACCCCATCACAGGAGACCACCAAATTTGTCAGGCACGATTTGCCCTTAGTGAAGCCATGTTGGCTGTCACCAATCACCTTGTTATTTTTCATGTGCCTTAGCATAGTTTCCAGGAGGATCCGCTCCATGATCTTGCTGGGCACAGAGGTGAGGCTGACTGGCCTGTAGTTCCCCAGGTCTTCCTTTTTTCCATTTTTAAAAACAGACATCAGGGTGGTTGAAGTCCCCCATGAGGACCAGGGTTTGTGAACGTGAGGCTGCTCCTATCTGTCTATAGAGGACCTTATCTGCTCGGTTTTCCTGGTTGGGTGGCCTGTAGCAGACCCCCCTCTAATGTCACCTATCCCTGCCCTCCCTTTAATCCTGACCCACAGGCGCTCGGTCGGCTCCTCATCCATCCCCAGGCAGAGCTCCATGCGCTCCAGCTGGTCACTGACATAGAGGGTGACACGGCCTCCTTGTGTCCCCTGCCCGTCCTTCCTAAAGAGCCTGTATCCTTCCTTTCCAACACTCCGGTCATAGGAGCCATCCCACCACATCTCTGTGATGCCAGTAAGATCACAGCTGTGCAGGCGTGCACATGTCTTTAACTCCTCTTTTTTTTATTCCCCATCCTACGCACATTTGCATAGGGGCATTTAAGCTGGGCCCCTGATGAAGCTGACTTACTGGCTGGAGCAGCTGGAATTCCTTTGTGCTGCTATAAGATTCAGATTTCCAGCTTTCCACCTATTGTAAATCACCACATTTTGTTTATTTTATTGGATAAATGTGTTTGCCCTTTTTGTATGTTTCTCATCAGACCATCTTAGATTTATGAAGCTCCTCTGTTTATTTAGCAGCCGGAACTTGTGCTATGAACTTTAATCATTGAACAGAAAATGGGCAGTGTTCCCAGTTACAGGAATTGCTAAAAGGAAACTGCTTCATTTGAAAAAATCTTGTTAGACAACCCAGCCAGTGCTGCTGTGGGGTGCAGCAGGTTCCTTGTGAAGTATTTTTCTTCTTTCCATCCATTGGTAATTCTCTACAAAGTTGTAGAAAACCTTTGTACTGTAGGAAATTGTTAATCTTACAGCTCCAGCTGAATGGCTCTTTCAGGAAAAGAAAATGTGTTTCTTTACCAAATTCAATGCTCGTTGGGAGAGAGGAACATTCTGTTCACCTGACTGCAGGTTTGGGATTCTAGCAATTCCTGAACTCTAGACCTGTGCTAAGTAAGACTTTTCCTCTGATCTGAAAGGGGTCATTTGGCTTTTCTGACTCACCGTCTCCTCTGTAATTAGTGAATGGGCAGAACCTGAAGCTTTATGTGTAATGGATGTTTCATAAGGAATTATTGAAAAAACATTACAAATCTGTGACTACTGTGAGTTATTTCTGCTAACCTGGTTTCTTTAGGCTGATGTGGAAGACAACCAGCTGGGCAAGGCCCTTCTATAGCATTTTATGAGCAGAAAAAATCAGAAGCGTGTTCAAGAAACTTCAGAACTGTGCAGGAGTTGACGTACAGAGAGGTAGGATTGCCCTGCAGAAGGGCAAATCATAGCAAACATTACATGAAAACTATACACAGCATCCAAATGTCTAGGATAGCCAGACAAGACATCTGCTTGCTCTAAACTGCTTTTTTATGTTTTGAACAAACAAATTAAGAAGTTTTACCCGGAAAGTGTTTGACATGGGAAGGATTCATACTTACTTAGTTGATTTGCTATATTAACATTAGTATCTACTTTGTAGAGCAATGAATACTCAACACGCACCTGCTTAAATACTTTTCAAATAGAAATTGAGCTGGAATTTTTTTTTAAATGCATAGTAACATCAAATTAGCTTACAACAAACCTCTGTTCTTCATTGTGGTCTTTCATGTCTGTTGTTGAGAAAAAAGACATGCAGATAAGTCAGACAAAACAAGAAAAGAATGAAAAATTCAGGAATGAAAAGCTAATGTAAGAAGGAAAAATTATTGCTACAATACCATTATTTAGTAAGCACCTCACATCTAGCATTAAAGGGATTTAAATAGTTAGGTTGTGGGGAGTTTGGGGCATTCTTTTTTTGAATAAAAAGTAGATACCACTGGGAAATGCACAGAATTTAACTGCATGCATAACCTTTGCAGGAAGCTGTTATTTCATGTTGGTTTACAGATAAGGGTATCAGCCAAGTGCAAGGGTTTGCCTGACAGCAAGCATCGTGGCTGGGTCTCCTTTACAGAAGGCCAGGAAAGTAGGTGAGCAGGAAATAGCCTTTGGCCTGACTCTGAAGCAGTGCTTGGATGCGTGAACTGTAGCAAAACACTTTATCTGCTATATCACTACTCCCCGTCTCATGATACAAACACTTAATTGAAAGACAGTATTCTTCAGGCAATAGATGAGGATGATTAAAAAGTTAAGCAAAAATGAGACTCTGAGTCATTACAAAAAGCCTTTTACTGTCTGTGTGGCAATGTATCATGAGCATTTTCCCTCTTACAGAGCAAGGCATAAGATGATTCAATTATTCATATTGAAAAAATAATTTCCTCCCAAAGAGTTAGAGGAACTGGGCTATTGTTGCCCATGTAGTTTTCCCATTAACTAGTTTTAAAGCTTATTGCGCAGGTTTTTGTTTGCTTAGATGATTGAGAGCAGTTAAAGGATCAATTATTGAAAATGTAATGTCAAAAAAAGCTTGCTATTTCCTGAACCATTGAGCACTGATTTGTTGATGTAATAGTAATTTCTTTTCCTTGAACCCCATGGGCTCTTTTTCCTTTCTTCTTTTTTTTTTTTTTTTTTTTTATTTAGAAGCTCTTTGTTTCTTACCTTAACTTTTCCATTAAACTTGAACTCTAGTTGCATTTTTTTTGCTTAATATTAAGGGGTTATTTATCTGCTGTTCTACCTTTTGAAGTTGTTTCTGTGCACTAAGCTCAAGATTTGTAATTACCTTTCGAGAGTTACAAACTGGAAAGACCTGAAGCAAGTGTAGCTGAGATATCAGTTTCCTTCTGTCAGGATCCATATGCTGTTGTTGGAAAGTATCTGAAAAATAGTCACATAGTCAAAAACAATTAATATTTTTTGGTGAAATGTCTAAATTTCTTGAATAAGATACTTTAAAACACCTCTGTTAGTCTGAACAACTTTCTGTCTTTTGCTGTGGAGATTATAGGGCTAATGCTAGAATGAAAGAGAACTTTTGTTGTAGTTTCTTTTTATTCCGTGTAAAGACTTTATTTGAATGTGATATATGGTGAAGTGACACTATGAAAGTGTCTAACATTAATTTCTAGCTGTTGTGCTGTGTCTTTTAAAAAAAAATACAGCAATGTGTCACCACCCCCCTATTTTCTTTTTTTAAAGCCCCACTAACCAGGAGGCCAGCCTTCCTAATGTCGCTATTCACCCATGACATGTTTTTAATGCAACAGGGAAGAACGTGCTTATGTTGAGAAATGCTGGAAAGATGTCCGAGTGGGGGATTTTGTGCAGCTGCAGTGTAACGAGACCATCCCAGCCGATATCCTACTGCTGTACTCCTCTGATCAGAACGGGATCTGTCACTTGGAAACTGCCAACCTCGACGGGGAGACCAACCTTAAACAACGACAAGTTGTGATGGGGTTCTCCAGCCAGGTAAGGCTGCTGAAAACGCAGCCCATGCCGTGCGGGGCTGGTCTGGGCCCATTTGCACACCAGCTCCAGCCATGAAGTGCACCGGTCCTGACGGGCTGGTTGCGCTGGTGCAGCTATGGAAGTGTTTTGCTGTTGGAGCTAACACCTCCTACGGAAAGCAGCCGCTTGTCCTAAAAGATCTTTGTTATTCTGGCACAGGCTCATTTGCTAGGCAGGTAGATGTATGGCAGTTCAACTAGGAATTGCTCTAAGGCACACTAAGTTGTAATGGAATCTTTTATAGGAGTATAATAAGCAATTGAATAGGAACTCGAGGTAAATTAAAATGCAAAAAGTTAAATAAAAGTTCTATGCTTGACATCAGTTTGGCTGTTAGCAGAGATTCAGTTTGAATGCTTAAAATCACCATTTTTTTTCCATAGGCCGTATCATTTCCTTTTTACACACACTTTACTGGTATGTTCTCTTGAGTCATGTTTGATAAACCTGAAGTAAACAAGAAAATATGACTTAGGGGGAGTTGTATTTGTTACATTTTTAGATATCTTTTCAAACATAGCAGGGCAGTTTTTCAAATAACACAGAACAAGTTTAAGGAGTTGTAGCATGTGAAGAGGAATATTTTGTTCTGTTGGAATCACTCCAGCAGACAGGAAATCCAAAAACCTGGCAGGTAATTCTAGGAATTACGTCCATTAGTAGCAGTGCCATTAGGAGGATCTTTTGGGGTTATTGGTGGGTGGGACTCTGCTGCCAGTGAGCGCCCAGATTAATTAAAGTACACCATTTCCATGGCCAGTTGTGGTCAGGTACTGTACTCCAATGTTAGTTGCTCTTTGTTCAAATGAAAATCACTTTGCAAGCACAATTAAGGGCTTTCTCAGGTTGTGGATGTTGTAGTATAAAGCATACCTTTTCCAGCGCTTTCCAATGATGATTAGGGGGAGTTTTATTTCCTGAGAAACACTGAAAATTTTTAACATGTAGAGGTTTAGAAAAAAAACCAATAAACTGGTTACTTAAATAGAAAAAATAAAAATGCTGCATTTGTGTCATGTAGTCATAGCATACACATTAGGTTTTGTATTTTTGCTTTTTGAGGAAAAGAGAGTGCTCTGCTACCATACAAAATGCAAACTTTTTGCCTCAGTCATTTATGGTATGAGGAAGTCTTTCTTTAAATCAGAAAATCTCTGCATGCTGAATTATGCTTCAGACTGCCTAGTCACGTTTATTTTCCTTCGACTTTGAGGTTTTGAACTAAAAAAACCCCAGTGCACTAAGTATCGTATGTGCAGGTTTTAGTGTGCCAATTTCTTCCTTGTTCTTTGAGCTTTGTTTATTCCTGCAATTCACGTGCTGTATAAAACTTACTCAGATTTAATGGTGTCTATAAAGTGTGACTCTATAAGGAGGGAGGAAATACGTATGAACTGGGGTTAGTTCTTTGGTTTAGGATATCCTTAGCAACATTGAATTTACCTATCTGTAAAAGACTGAGAGGAAGGATTATTATTTTTTTCCTTTTATGCCATTTTCTAACTTGAATTTTCAAATGTAAAATTCTTGTCATCAAAAGAAAAAAATTTGAGACAACAATCATCCTTCTATACCCCTTTCTAGTGAGAACCTATTAGTTTTCTTCATTAGTAATCAGTCCTCCAGGCAGCTTTTGCATCTTCCTGTTCTGTTGTACAAATATTTGTAGCACAACCAAATATGCACTGATTTTCTTCTTGAGTTTACTGAGTTGAACAAGATTTAGCAGAGATGAACAATATCTCTTAAAAGAGATTCTAAAAATATTCAGCCACACGGGTCAGAAGGTATACAAAATGCCCTTATATTCATCAAGCCTTTATATTTCCTCCAGCTTTTTTTTTTTTTTAGATTAGATTCTCTACTTGCTTGTACTTAGATATTATATATATATTTAAAACAAAAAGAATATATGTATTGCTCAGGAAAAAAAAGAACAGGAGAGAGAAAATAATGTAAAAATTAAAGCACAGTGAAGAAAAAATTGAGACTTGAGGACTGGCAGGGTAAGGAAGTCGTCTTGCAGTCTGGCAAAGTTCTTCTGAATTCCAATGAAGGATTCCCAGGATTTTGAGTTTCTGAAGGAATCTAATCTCTGGAAGTCTCTCTTCATGTAGAAAAAGGTAGGGAGGCCCAGCAGCAGACTTGATTTCCAGCTTTCCTAATGGGAGGAGTTTAGATTAAAGTGAGGTCTTTTCAGTTTTTTTAAAGATTTTATGGCACAGCAATAATGATTCTCTTTCACATTTCTCACATCTCATTTTTATTACATTTTCTTAATCTAAAATCAAAGTTTTGTGTATTTTTTTCAGTTAAGAAAAAAACACTACTTATGACAGTCAAGTACCACTCATGCTGTCTGCTTTCCAGACTGCTTCATGCAGTCCAAAACCCAAGCCTGTTTCCTTGAACACAGGGGAAATCAAACAAAATTGTGTGTCTCAGTTCAGCTCCAAGCTCTTTTTGAGTGAGCACTTAGCCTGAAAAGCTCTGTCTTGTTTTGTCTCTCCCAGGGGTTTGGACTTATTCTACTGCCTTCCCTCTTTTGGGTTTGTTTGTTTGTTTGCTTGTTCATCTTGGGGGGTATTTTTTCTTTTGCTATTAGTCTTGCTTTTAGTCTTATTTGAATGTGATATGTTTATTCAAATGTTTGGGCTCCTATTTTATGATTATACTATCCTGGCTGGTAACGTAACTCTTCTAACATATTTCAAAATCCCGATAAAACCTGAAATGATTTTCATTTGAGCTTGCTTTTGGTTGAAGGCTGTTTTCCTTTCGGAAACAATTTGAACTATTTGTTACATTGACTTTAAATTAAGACAGATGTTTTCACTAATTGGCACCTGTGATGTCTTGTTCAATACACAGCATTTTCTTCATTTCATTTAACCAGTTATTAATCCAAGAGAGGAAAATCTCAGCTCTTTACTCAGCCCCTCTGAGATAAACTCCCTCTGCCTCTCCTCATAGTGCTCCAGCCCCCAACTATCCTGGTGGCCTATATTTAGCTGCTCTTAGTGTTTTGAGTTTCAAGCACTCATTGGATTTGACACTCATTCTCAGTGTGTTTCCTCTTCCAGAATACTTTGTTTGAACCCGAATTTTTCCAAAACACCATCATCTGTGAAATGCCTAACAATGATCTCAATAAATTCAAAGGGTACATGTAAGTATTTGTTATCCATAAATATATTTTGTATCTGAACTTTAATATTTCTCTTGGAGGAACTGGATGGAAGGAACATATTTTGCAAAAATTGATGTATGTCACTATTATCTATTCCTGGATTCAGGAGTCAGTATAAAATGTAGACTGGAAACTGTTTTGAGGCAAGGCAGAACCAAGGCTTGACATTGAATTTGCGGTTGTTTCACACAAACTGTTCTCAAGGCTGCAGCTCTTTTCAGAATTCAGACATAAGCTCATTTATGTTTGACCTGAGGGTTAGGCTAGGCTAGATTTTAAATCTAAATCCTTCCTAATGTTTAAAGATATTCAGCTGCATGGCTCTAGTTTCTTCATATTTACAGCCACAGGGAAACGGTATCCAGGATCTAACAAACAAATCAGATTTTATCCTTACAGCTAGAAAAAGCAAGCAAGCAAGAAAAATCCTACTGAACCAATGTGTTAGACTAGTATAAAAAAGTGTTTGGGTTTTTTTAGTGTAAGCCTATGCTTGTGAGGAAAAAGCCACATTCTCTGTTCCTTATGTTCTTCCTTCATTAAATAATTCTGGCACAGGCATAACAGAGAAATCTATACTAGAAAATTCAGCAGATTTAAGGCCATTCCTTGGCTATGAGGCCCATTTTTATGGCACGGCTCATGTCCTAAAATTCTCTTACCCTTCAATACAGGGCAGCTGTTTCCCAAGGCCCTCTTCAGAGCGGTCACCGGTCCATGCTGATTCCCACACCACACCAGAGAATTGTCCAAAATACCTGCTGCCCCAGACCAAATGCATGCCCCACGTTATGTGAATAATTTAACTGTGTGAACGTGCCAGCATCCCTATCCATGCCCCAGCTTCTGTGAAGTTTACTAGTAGCTAAACTAGGAGTTAATGTCTCTGTAAGAATGCAGTGAGAATGTTGCACCTGAGGTAGCTGAAAACAGCCGATCCTCTGACATGAGCAAACCAGAGGGTTCTAGTCTATTAGCGCTGGCTGTGCTTAATCTGGTCTTGAGAATTTATGCCCTTTAAAAATGATGCCTCTATTAGCAATGCCATTTCCCCTCTACTGTGATATCTTAAAAGGGAAGAAAAGGTCAAGTTTGTATTGATTACTGCCTGTGATTGCTGGCTTTGAGGACCACTGGGTATAATCTAAATTACAGCAATCCTTCCAATTAACCTGCTCTAATATGACACAAGAGCACTGAGATTATAGAAACGTGGGTGATACGTCATAAGAAAACACACGCAAATACACACCTTTAGGACCCAAGACTGGCTTCAAAAATCTTCAAATCTCTGTTGAAAGTCTGTAAGAGAAATCTCTTTCAGAAATGCTTATTAACTTACCTGCCTGGTGGAATATGGAATTAGCTGCCTTTCTCTCCCTGCTTCAGGGGCAGACGAAAGAATTTGCCAGTGAAAATTACTACTAACAGTGGAGTTTCTGTCTTTGGTCTGCTGTTATTTGAGCTATTTTGTAAACACAACTTACTTGGAGCAGGTTACATTTTTCTCCAAGAAACCTTAACAAATTTTTGAGGCTCTATTGCCTTGCTATAAAAGGGTAGCAGTACTCTCTCTGCTAAAAATGATAAGAAAGAAGCTAGTGACATCCATCTGACATGCCTGACCACAGCAAATTCTGCTCAAGGGGATGCAAGAAGGCTTCTATTTAATGAGTTCACCAAGGCTGAATCTAGATTCCCAGAAAAACAGCTTGCTTTCATTATTTTTTACAATTCTACCAGCTGTAGGTTGTTGGCATCCAAACCTTTTCACTCCTCTAGTTTGATGTCATGTAATCATGTGCAGCTGCACATAGACATAGGACTGTATTTAGCCCTGAGACAGCACCTAACCTTGTCTTCCATTTAAGTGATGCTGCAGTTCACTGGTAAATGCAATGCCAAATATCAAATAGAAAGTAGTAAAAGATACATAGACTAGAAAAAAATCTTTTTCTGATGCTGATATTTACATAACAAAACCAGATGGAGTGACTGAAGTGAAAAATCTCAGCTTTGGTAAAGATCTCAGGAGGACCCTACCAGAGTGTATAATAAAAACTGTGAGCAAAAGTACTTTTATGCTTTCATTTTCAGAACCAAGTAACAAATCGCCTGCCTGATGGAGCACTGACCTTAAAATTTCCATTAAGCTTTCATCGGTCTCTTCTGCTAGCAGAAGGATCTGGTGTGCGATGGGACACCTTCAGGCAGGATGAAAAGTCCAGTGTGAGAGTGAGGAGGAGAGCCTCAGCCTAGAGACTGTTCAAGCAAACTGAGGTTCACAAAGATGAGAAGCCCTTTGGTGGCTGACAGAGAGACAGAGGCTCTTACATGGTGCAGATGTATTCATCTGAACCTCTAGCAGAAGGCAAACCCAGCTCAGGTTTCTAAAAGAATTTCATCTGAATGAAGTCGCGTAATATATCTTGGCTTCATTTATGAGATACTGAACCTGTCAGATAAGGTATCAAGTGAAAGCCAAACTTCCTTCATATTGACATCATGATACACACACCATGCAAGTTGTCTTTAAAAGAGATAGTTGGGCTTCTCTGTAACTTCTTACTGGAGTCTTTATTGAAGCTGCGTGAAATACAAGCAAAATAGGGCCTTCACAGTTCCTTGATTTCAACTTGAAACAGACACACACACAAAAATTTTGCTTAACAGTATATTAGAATAGAAAAAGGCATTGCTTTATTTTATTTTCTTTCTTCTAGGGAGCAGCCAAATCATGAACGGATTGGTTTTAACATTGAAAGCCTCTTGCTTCGTGGATGTACAATCAGAAATACTGAGGCTGCAATAGGAATTGTTATATATGCAGGTAAGATGTAAATCTAGGTAAACATAGAATTTCCCTGTAAATATCCTTAAGTAAATACATGTAGTCTAATATTGCACCAGAATTTGACATTTTGTTTTAAGAACTGGTAGTGCATGGGAAAATTACATAACTTTTTGAAGAAAAGGTATTACTCATCCAACTCCAAAGCCAGCAAGTCTGTGCTGGGTGTCTGGCAAGTGACAGTATCCTTGTGTATGTCAAATATCTTGCTGTCTTTGAAATATCTTGCAAAAATATCCAGACGAGTAAAAAATTGCTAAGGTGAGTTGAACTCTCATCTCTGCAGCTCTGATTATAGTACTAATTCCATTAGGCACAAAATCTACACGGCTGTGCTAAGGGAGGTCTTACTGGCTCCTCAGGGTAGAAACTGATGCAGCTGAAGATCTACCCAGAAAAAAAAAAAAATAAAAAAAAATCACAAAGCCAAGCTGTGCCAGTGCCAGCACACAGGAGGCAGTGAGAGCTGCAGCTGGAGGTGACAGAAGAGGCAGCAGCAGCACAGGTTTGTGCTGACATAGACATATTGTGTCCATGCAACCATGAATTTCATGCAGTAGAGACATGAACCAAGCAAGATAGTGTCAGTGCCCAGATCAAATGCAACGGTGCCAGATTCAGCAGTGGGTCAGTTCATCTTTTTCTCAGCATCTTTTACTTTTGGAATGTTACCACTGCTTTTACTCAGTGAGCATGATTTATCATTGGCTTTGCCAGCTGTGCCCTCTTCTGCTTCAGAAAGAGTGTATCAGCTACCCTCTTTATTTGTAGATTAAATAAAAGTCAATTTAAATACAACAATTAATCATATTATTGGTTATTTTTACCTTTCCATTAGAGTCATTTCACCTGTTTTATGTCTAATCAGCAGCAAGGGGTTCAAGGCTAAGCCACCTAAGAGAAAATAGGAGTCACCGTCTTTTCATGAGTCAGCTTAGACTAATCTCCACAAACCAGATTATTTTACCCGACAATGTACCATTTTATTTCACTACTGCAGAATTGGATTCTAAATTACTATAGCTCCCATGAGTTTCCAAAGTAGCCTTCACTTTGTGGGTCTTTCATTGCCTATCTCTCTGAACACCACATGTAAGGATGGTGCCTAGCAGCCAGAGGAGGAGAGCCAGAGCCGAACTCATCACCCATGTTTTTGGAAGTAATTACTATATAAAAATCTCTGTAGCGATCATTGCCTATAGAATTGGAGTAACTTGTCTTCCCTTCTGTTAGGATTCCTATTTTTCTTCTCTTTAGCCAAGATTTCCCAGTATCCTTTGACCACCAGCACAGATCCTAACGTGGATCTCTGTTAATGTTGCTTAAGCTGCTAGTAGCAAAGGTTGGTGTTTTAAAGTCATTCTCAAGATATGGTATCTTTGATCTGAATAAGTCTTCAATTCAATTTCCAACTGACATCTTATTAATGTCAGTATAAAAGTTTATTCTTTTTCTTCTAAAATTAGAGTCACTTGAGCCAGTACCATCTTAATTTCTAGGGTTCTTTGACATTGATTATACTGTGGCTTTTAATCGTGGTCTGTGACCTTTTCTGAACAATCAAGATCAGTCACGTAATAAGATGGCACATTCTCCATTTTTATAACTCTATTACTCCTCAAACTTACTTTCTAATGGAAGCCTTTCTGAAGAGTACAGCCATCACTTAATGTGATTTTTTAGCCTGTGCAGTTCTCGTCTGACCCAAATATGGTTATACTTTTCATGACTACCCGAATGGTTCTACACAAAGCAATAGCGCTAATGCACAAAAACCTCATTACAGAGCAACAGCCAATGTAGTTTTCTCATTGTGATAGGGACAGCAGCAAGAATTGTATGCTTTCCAAACAATGAAGTACCAGAATGAAGTTTTAGATAAGCCCATCATCATCCGGAAATAGAGAGACAAGGTACTGGTGGGGTGGGTAGGTAAGGTGCTGTGTTGCACAGCATATGAAACTGTGAGGACTAGAAGAGAACAAAGTAGTTTGTTCCTCTTATTTCTGATATTCTGTTTCTTGCAAGGTGGTATCTGTATTACAGATATGTCCTTTTTCTGTTGGTCAGCTGAAGTGGAAGGGAATGATAGAGCTGATATTTGGAAAGAAATCTCTTCCCATTTTCTTCCTGAAATAAATCCATCAACATTTCCTTGAGGGTGTTCTGGGAGGGATTAGAGGCTTTTGTCTTGTTTTGTTTTCAACACAAAAGATTCCATTAAGCCTGGCATAAAACAAAAGTGAGGAACAAGATTCACAGGGCTGCTGGAGGAGCAGAATTGCAGGCAGCAGTACCCTCCTTTTCTGTGTAGCTTGGTGGTTAGAGCATTTGTTCACCGAAGGGAAGACTTGGGGTTTGTTCTCAGTTCTGCCTGCATGGGAGTGAACGTACACCTCCTGCTTCACAAGTTGTACTCTGAATACCTTACTGTGTGGAACGAGTGGGTAGGTACATAGACGTGAGTTGGAAAGGAAGGAGCACTGGTAGTATAAGCTGGTCCCACTGACATAGCTCCAGGTTGTGTAAATAATTACATATTCATTGGAACAGGAACCAAGGGTCCCAGCTCTTGGGTGAACGTCCTGAACATAAGGCTGGAGGGTAATTTGCTCTCTTGGTCTCTGCCTCAATTAATAACCTTTGATGTAAACTTGGAATGAATCCAGCAGGCATGACTGAATTGCAACTAACTTCCAGCTTTTGGTTCAAATCACTTCCCTAGAGAAAGCCAAAAGGTACCTTGGAAAACAGTCCCTCTCACACACATCACGCACAAACAAATGTAAACTAAATACAAGTCTGCAGGGTCTGTATTTTCAGGGAAAAGGACTGTAGAAATAAACATAAAAGATACCATTCAATATAGCAACAGATGGTATCCAGATATCCCAATTGTGGAGCCACAGTTTAGATAATATTAATAGAATAGAAAAAGCAATTTCTTCTTGGCTTCTTACAGCACTCCTCTTTTCCATTACAAATATACCAGCTCAATTCCAATTCAGTAAATTTTAAGGATCGGGGGGGGGGTTATTTCTTGTCCTACTGTTTTGTTAGCACTTTACAACCACATAGCGAAAAACTAACTAACATTAGTGTCTTTCACTGCTGGATCTGACATGTTGGATTTTATTTAAGTTAATACATGAAATGTGTCTAGTGGCTTTTAAATAGCTGCTGAAAAATATTCAAATGTAGGTTTCAGGAATCTGTATAGCACCTAATCAAGTTGTTTGTGAAACATAAAAATATAAAATTATTGTTCTTTTTACTTTTATTCTCAAGGAGATTTGGCTTTGGAATATTTATATAAACCTTGTGATCCTACTGAATCTGCTGCCTTTGGGAAAGTAAAATGTATATGACAGCTCAAATCTGTGATGTGATGAGGGTCTTTTGCAAACCTCTAGATTTAGTCTCTGATATATTCTACTATTCAGTCAAATGAGAAGATGGGCAATAAAATTACTGAATTAAACTAGAGTCAAATTAACATTAGTCATGAGCATCCTGCTTTCATTTTGTGAGAGAAATACTTTTTTTTAAAAAAGCAAACTACAAAATATTACATAAATATGATGATATTCATTTGTGTGTTGAAGGTCATGAAACCAAGGCTATGCTAAATAACAACGGTCCTCGTTACAAGCGCAGCAAGATAGAGCGACGGATGAATATGGATATTTTCTTATGTGTGGGACTTCTGTTGGTGATGTGTCTTGTTGGAGCTGTAGGTATGAAGCACTGACAAAAATCTTCTTCTGTTTCATTGTTTTTTTCTAAATGGTGGTTAAAATTGATCTTATAGACATGAGTGAGATCCGATCTAGAGCTGAATGGTCTTGGGGTCTTTAGGCTCCTTGGTCTTTCAATAGACAAGTTAAAATGGCAAATCTGAGCAATTCAGATGGAAGAAACCTCATCTATGGCTATAAATATTTCAGATAAGACTCATCTCCCCTGTGATAAAATATGTGTAAAGCAAGAAAGTGAAAGCCATTGGGTTAATGCATTATAGAAATCGGTACTTGCCAACTGGGATCCTGTTCCTGAGCAGACATTTGTTCCTTGGTATAGCAACAAAAGTAAAACGATGTAGCTTTACCTTCATTTCAGTAACATCTTCCTCTGTTATGTTCAGGAGTGATGTTAGCCAGAGCTACCCAATTTACAATCCATGAGCTGCACATGTCTAATTCATCCAGTTTACAGTCTCCACAGCTACCTTCCTTCTCAAAAGCCCCTTTACAGCAGGCTGTGAGATGGATTAATTGTTTAGGTAGGAATAGCCTGCATTTTTCTGGGGTCCTTGCAAGAGACCACACTTGAATATAGTAACTAGGGTTACCTGACTAGAGTTTACCAGATTGCTAATCTCAAAAACATCATCTTCACTGCATGTAAGCACCTGCTTGCCTTCCAGCTCTGATTGCAATCTGTCCCAGGCAGGTCAGGATTAATAAAATCTCATCATTCTGAGGAAAGGGCCAAATTTTAAGCCCACTGATTTTTGAATGGATCACTGCTGTAAAGAGATAACAGAGGCTCCCATGAGCGTTTTTGTGTTCAAAGCCCCTTTTCTTTTTTATCGCTTCCATCTCGGTGATAACTTGCTTAGTGCTACTGCTCTGATTTAGTTTTGCAGCAACAGAGTTAAATCATGTGGCCCTGTCAAGTTTTCCTGAACCTGCCCTGGAGGCACATGATGTGACACACCAGCCAGTCATCAGTGTAATACCATTAGAAGTAAGGGCCATCCAAAAAAGATGACCAATTGTACTGACTTAATCACTTTTTTAATTTTGCTGTTTCATGTTGCAGTGGGCTTTTTTGGCACAGAAATGGGATTTCAGTTTGACAACTGAGCTCTGTGTGAGGGAAAGAGAGAGACTTTTTCTTCATTCCCTGGCTGCCGTCATGTAGATTGAGACTTGTCTTTGTCTGGTGTGTAGGGGCCCTTGAGTGATAAAGTCCTTTAATTTAAGGTTTAAAGTGGTCTCAGATTAAAAAATCAGCATTTAAAAAACAATTTATTTGCTCAGGTTTAAAAAAAAAAAAAAAAGAATATAAAATGTTCATAGTCTAAGTGAAACATGTAAAACAGTAACAAGTCTATTAGCTTTCATCCATTCAAAATGTCCTGTAGCTCTACCATGAGTTCTTGCTTTGCAACCTTGTCTGAATGTAGGGTTCTAGGAAGAAATATCACTGGTGGATTAGTTATCAGGATTTTTCTTGCACACTGTGAAAAACTGGGGTAAGAAGTGGCTTGTAGAACATAGTTGTCCTTGCTCAGATGTGATTGTGGTCTCTAGCAGCCAGAAAGTATTGCTGAAATAATTTTAATTCCTTTGGCAGCATTTTAGCAGGCAGATGCTGCAAAACAACTGCTTGCTTAACCAGTGCTAATAGAAGCTTTATCAGAGCTGGATATGCAAAGTGGACTAATAGAGGGTTTTGGCATCTGGAGCAATGATGTAATGAGGGAAACCGAGTTGTTTGTCCTAGCTCTGTGTGAAGTTTCTGATGCTGTAAATTTGGTAGCATCCTTGAGCAAAGTTTATTTCAGTAAGGGCAGTATGAAAGGTGGCAGAGTAATCGTGATGGGATGTGGTTAAGTCCTGAAACGGAAGCTTTGTTGTAGTAGTGCAATGATATCTACTGATATTTAAGACACAAGGGAAGAAGCAGTTTTGGGGTATGACTTAATTGAAGGGAATGTAAAAATGAGCTGCCCAGACTGAATTATAGGGGGTTTGTCAACTCTACACAAAGATTGAAATCAAGAATGATCAGGAAGGATAAGGAAGATTTCCGTTTGTCTATATAAAGGTTATAAGGTTTCTTTCTGTTAGAAAGAGGAATGGGAGTCTTCAGCACTGAGGATTTTTAAAGATAGGTGGTAGAGATGGGAGTCCTCCAGCAGCAAGATGCAGAATGAGGAAAGATCTGTGCAGAGCTGAGAGCCCTGGGGGACAACTGCTGAAGGAGAAGTGAATAAAAATATCCATGACCGCTCATTTCTTACTAGCATATCAATTATATGCACGTGCTACAGAGCTCTGCGTATACTTTGCATTCTCCAATAGATTTACAGCATTGCTCAGGGGCTGTTGCTTTGGAAATGTTCTTTCTTTTTAATTATCATAGCAGTCCATATCTGCAAATTTCAGAAGCGTTGTCAATCACCTTACTGCTCAGAGTATTTCAATATTGTATCTCATTCCTACAGGGCATGGCATTTGGACTGGAAACTTCTCAGAGTATCCACCTTATGATGTCCCAGATGAGAATGGCAATTTTCTGTCTCCAGTTCTTGCTGGTTTCTACATGTTCTTGACAATGATAATCCTGTTACAGGTAAAAGACAAAACCCTCTCTGTTACCTCCAAGGAAGAAGCTATTCAAAACTGAGTATAATCACTAATGAACAATTAATATCAACTAACAGCTGTGCAGTACCTTCTTAATCCTATTTGAAAATATTGCTAGGAGTGTTTCAAATCACCCAAGCATGAAATAATGTATCTTTTTTTTTTTCTTTCTAACTGCAGATTTTTCTTTCTTGCTGTTGAAACCCCACAAGGATATAGATAGGAAGGACGTTTATTATATCTTTAAATAACTCCAGAATCTCTAACATATGCAATAAAGAGGATGTTTACATCCAAATGTCAGCTTTTTTTTTTTTTCTGCCTATGTCCAGAATTCCCAAATAAGGATGTCACTTAATATCTCAAGAAAACAGTGAAAATAAAATTGTCATTTTTTGCCAATGGGGAATAATAACTAGATATGGTTCAGCTGGTTTAGGAAAGAAGCTAAATTAGAAGTAGGATACTTGTATATACAAGTCTGATTAAGCCTAATTGGGAGAGAAATTTTATGGGATGGGGGGAAATTTACTTTTCAGATTTCTTGATGTAACTGCTGAGATTCAAATGGACAGCATTTCTTTAATATGAATGAAATGTGAAGATAACTTTCCGAGCTGCTCAGAGATTCCTTGGGGGATTATTCTTCATTACAGAAACAGAATATTGGTGCATCTTGAGAATTCATTATTATTTCAGGGCAGGGAAGCTAGTGGGTGGGAAGTGTTGCGTGCAAAGTAATTGCTTGTGAAACTTTTTTACATTAAGAGTTAGTCTGTGCTAGTGCATCCTGTCAGAGGTTCAGGAGGGTAGGAGCAAGCATGCTCTGCAGTCCAGAAAATGTGCTTTGTAAGAGCATCCTCTGAAAGACCCATCTTTGCATTTGGTATTCTAGGAATTTTATCTTACATTTATCACTTATTGTCCCTGTTTATCCATCTCTGTTATGTGCAGGATTTTTTTTCCTCCCTGAACTATTATTATTCAGTCCTACAATAAGTCTCTAGGAAGAACTGTTTCTCTGAAAATTGTTAGTATATCTGTGCCAGGACGTTGCTGACAGAAAGCAATAAGACTTGTCCCACCCCTCACTGAGAATTTAAACTCTCTTTCAGGTTTTAATCCCCATCTCTCTTTATGTGTCCATTGAGTTAGTCAAGTTGGGCCAAGTCTTCTTAATTCACAATGACATTGACCTGTATGATGAAGAGGCAGATTTGCCCATACAGTGCCGTGCCCTAAATATTACTGAAGATCTTGGACAAATCCAGTATATCTTCTCAGACAAAACTGGGACACTAACGGAAAACAAAATGGTATTCCGACGCTGTACTGTTGATGGGATTGAGTTTTCACATCAGGAAAATGGTGAGAGACATTTTTTTATATTTGCTTTTCTCTCTTAGCAAATAAATGTTATTTATTTAAATATTAATATTTAAACCTACTGAGCCCTGACTGAATGTAGAGCTTTGTGGATTCGTCTGCATTTTGTGAGGGACTCCTGTTACGGAGATTCATGAAAGTGAAGGTGTTTTAAATGACTCAGAAGTCAGATGGGAAAGGTTTTCCAGTTCCCACTGCAGGCATCTCAGGCTTTGCCCCGCATTCAATACCCACTCGAAAGTGCAAAGAGAACATTTTCTCTTTCATTTCTAAATGAATGCCAGCCAACTTATTATAAGCTCACAAACTGCGATTAGTTAGTAATTAAACTCAGTGGGTCCAAAAGTAATTACCACAGTCTTCTGTGTGATACGAAAGGTACAGCTACACATTTTCTTGAGTCGACCCTAGCTGCAGTCCATATCTGAAGTCTCTTGGCATTTGGTGCTCTGAATCTGGGGGTTTGTCTCTGGCCCATTCTTGGTCACTACTTTCTCTCTCTGCATAGTGCAAAGGATTTTATTAAGCTGGCAAGCAGCTGCCAAAAAGATGTTTGTGCTCTGTGACTGAAAACATTAGCAAATCTGTGAATTACCATATTTCACTCTCCTGTTCCAGTCAACCGCAAAATGCCCCTAAGGAGACCAAGCATTAGCAGAAGTCCATAAAAGTGACCGATCGCTTTGAAAACGCATTTTTGTTTTCTTGCAATAATAAACATTGGAGAGTGGGAGTTGCCAGAAACTGAAGTGGGTAGTGAAGTTTTTCTGGTGCTGGATTTTGAGATGTTTTGGCTTTGGTTTAGTTTGTTTCAGTTTTTTTAACCAACTAAGGAATTCCTCCTTAGCAATGCTAAAAACAAAAGAAGAGGTAAGGTTTCATTTTCCCTTTTTACAGCCAGACGCCTGGAAACCCACAAAGAGTTGGATTTAGATGATGAGGACTTTGCAAAACTTCAACACTTCACTCTTCCTCCCATGAATATTGAGACACCAGCCACTTATAAGCAAAGGACCGTGAGACCTTTAAGGAGGTGCCAGAGTGCCAGGCCTCATTTTCAGGGACATACAAGGAATAGGTCGCTCGGTCGTCGTGACAGCAACCAGTCTCAAGTGGCGTTCAGCAGTGCCATTGTGAGTACAAACAGACTGAGCTAACACATTTCAAGTTCTCCTTTCTGTTGCATTTTGTGATGGGAAGCCAACAGGCGGGCGGGAGGAATGCAAGCCCTGGTGGAGCTAGGAGAGGGAAAGGGGAGACAAAGCACCGGGGTCCTCGCTTGGGGTGTGCAGGCTGCAGTCGGGGGGAGCTAGCGAGGATTTGGGAATCCGCGTCCTTGTATCAAAGACTGCAGCAGAAGAGTGGGGGCACACGGGTGAGTTTCTGTGATGGTTGCGTGATAGGAGGAGGAGACATGAATTTGGGGTCCAAGGACTGAGGCTGTGGTTCGTAACAGCAAGAGGTACTTTGCACAAAGTGGAATGAGCTTTTTGTACTGTTCTGGTACTCTAAAATGCCAGGAAAAATGAGGTGGGGATTCTGGGCTGGGATTGTGCAAGAGGAGCTAGGGACGTGAGTCTGGGCCTGGGTTTGCAGAAACAGGAGGCACAGGTCCTCCTAGGAGATGATGGTCTGGAAGAGGGTATGGGTTTGAAGTCTGAGTTTGAACATAACTCAGAAAGCCACAAACTACTTCTGCTACTAGCACTGCAACATACCGTCTCTGTTAAAGTTCAGCCACCCCTGTGCCGTGCAGGCAAAATGTCCAAGCTGCACTCTCCAGAGCAGTTCTGGGAGTTTGTTAGTGTGTCAAAAGATAAACATTGCATTTTTCAAGGCAAAAAAAAAGTGGCACTTCTCACAAAGATAATAGAAATTAAGCTAAAAGGGCTTATCAGAATAAGCTCTTGAACTCTGCAAGATGCTGAAGAGCCTTGTCCTCCTTCAGTAGCTAGGTGGCCTCTGCCTCACGTGGAGTACTGACTTGGAAGTACATGTTGTCTGCATTGCAACTCTAGGAAAATCTTAGACTCTGCTGAATTTTAGATCTGAAACTTCCCAAAATCTAATACAACATAATTTAAGTCAGACTGTTCTTTTCTTCTTGAAAGTTTTTTAACAGACATTTCAGACAAGGCTTTTATGGACTCTAGGAGAAGGTAGAACACTTTCAGAATTAGACTTCCAATTAAAACTAAATGCCTGGAAAACCCTTCCAAATCTTGATTTTAAAAAAAAGAAAATCTGATAAATACAGAATTCTCAGAACTTTATTTTCTGCAGTTGTTCTTCTTGGCAAAGTTTTTAACTCACTGACTGGTTGTTTTGGAGGATGTAAGTTTAAGTTCATGATAAGATCCTACTTGCCTCATTCAATTCCTCTGTCATGTAGTGGATATCAGTCAGTACTCCTCCTGCTCTTGGAATATGGGGGGTTTGTCAGTTGTTATCCTAGCATTTTCCAGCCCAGTCCTCATGGGATGTTGCGAACCTCTCCATGGGTTCTTGAGAACCCATGGGTCATGCCTTTTGAGAACCTCTTATGGGTCATGACTCTTTAAGTGTGATAAAGGAATTTCTTGCAGTATATTTCCCCAATTATGTTTTTTGCTGCCAGACCTCTTCATTCTCTTCTATAAATAAACTGCCATGTTGGGGTTTTTTTTTTCCACTGTAAAAGCAATATCTGAGGAACTAGTATCACACATCTCCTTTGTAGAGGAAGATTAAGCTGCTGTCATGGAAATAACCAGCCTCAGGTGCTAATAGGTGTCACTCTATCTGGATAAATCGTTTAACCTCTATGACAAACATGAAGACGTAGTAAAAATGGAAACACTTGGATATTGCCCAGAGGCTGTCCTGTATGTTGATATCCTTCAAATGATGCATAGTAGTATCTTTCTTTACCAGCCAAGCCAATTCCCTATTAATAAAATGGGGATAATAAAATTTTCTGTGTCTCTATGGTTCCTGACCTTTGGAACTTACATCACCTTGTCTGATGCATTTGTACTTTGCTACAAATCTGGAGCATCTTAAGTGCTCCAGTTATACAGATAGTATTGTGGGCCTGAATGTATCTCAGGACTCAACGTTTCTTAAGAAAAATCCATCTTTGAACAATGTATGAGTGAAGACACAGACTGCTATTTAACTTGATTAATTTAAGGCTTGCAGAGCCCTTCTGGATGAATGGCTCTGCTAAAATAAAAGCATTGAAGTATTCAGTAGCAGTCAATGATTGTCAAACACAATCCTCACTATGAAATTGTGAGACACAGCTTCAGATCAACAAAATGCAAGAGAAAAAAAAAAAAAACTGATTTACGTAATAAACAACGTACCATCCAAAGGCCAGCAGTTGGCATTGTACAATTTGATGTTGATGGCTTTTTTCTTAATAAATGTCGAGTTTCCAAGGGCTGATGCGCCAGCTGCATGAAAACTATTCATGAAAACTGGTAGCCTCAGGTAACAGTAAAATTGAAGAACTTTGCACTGCTGAGAAGACACAGTGGGTTTTGGGTAAGGGTTAGCACAGCATCTGTTATGAGCACCTGCATGTCAGAACTGTTGCCAAGAAAAGCATTTTAAAGCAAGAGGGGTTAACATAATAGTATCCTACAAAATGTAAAGAGTTTAATTGGAAAGTAACTGTGCCAAACAAAAGATAATCATTTACAAATGTCAAATTTATATGTGAACAGTTTTTAAAGGAAAATTATCTATGCAGTGATCACAAAATTTACTTACTCTCAATCAGCCTTACATGAATCGGTGATAAGCAGGTTGCATATGGTATTTTAAGTGCATTTGTACAGTGGTAATTGATTGTGCCTGCAAATCAGCACGTTTGAACTTTGTCTCAGTATTCTGAGCAGTTCTGCAATTAGGAGGCTCTGCAGCTACAGAATGTATTTCAGCCTGCCTGCTTGTGAGAGTGTTCTCTGCTTGACAAGTTTTGATGTTTTGCTGAAATCCGAGAAGCTCTTATCAATTAACATGTTCATTTCAGTGTGTCTCTGAGATAGAGGTGAGGATGATGGGTTTTTCATGGCATTTGATAAAGTTAATTAAACTGGAGCCTGCAGATCCTAGAAGAATAACTAAATAACATTGCTTGTCTGGAGTAAAAGTAACACAGGTATGATGCAGAGCCTAACTCCTAGGGCTTACCCTCTTGTTTTGCTCCTTCCAATATTTTTGTCTGTAGTCTTCATGGTCCGTGGCAGTTTGTGGAGCCTCCTTATATACAATTTATGCAGTTCATCAGAAACGATGAATCTTATGTCCAGTTACAGCTTCCAAAAATTCAATGGCAAAGCCTGTTCAGTGTGAAGGAGCTTGACCAAGTCTTAGATGATTGAAAAGCAAAGTCCTAGCTTATTGTCAGCAATCATCTCTCTTGCTACTCTTACTAAACGTAAATACAGAGAGATAGAGATCTACCTATTAACAGTTGCACTCAGTCAGGAGACTGAGCTGAACAGATCTGTTTGAACACAAATTCAAGCTATTCCAAAAACTCACTCGAGAATTGCTGCCAAGTCTATAGTGTTTATATTGATTCCATAAAAATGTGCAATGTCTGTGTACATCTTAGGTTTTATGTGGAATGGAAAGGAAAGAAGAACGGTGTAGTCTTTACTTCAGAAATCTCCTAGGGTGTCAGAGAGAGAGAAAGATAGTGACTGATTTATTAATTTCATAAACATTTATGAGAAATCTGGAGGGAGGCAGACATCAAAAGATGACAGAATGGTTGAGGAGGGAAGGGACTTCCAGAGGTCATCTGGTTCAATCCCACTGCTCACCTACAGCCAGTTGCTCAGGTTCGTGTCCAGACTACATTTTAATATCTCCAAGGATGGAGGCTTCACAGCCTCTCTGGGCAACCTGTGCCAGTGCTCAGTCACCCTCACAGTAAAAAAGTCTTTCCTGATGTTCAGATGGAACCTCCCGTGTTTCAGTTTGTGCCCACTGCCTCTTGTTCTGTCACTGGGCACCACTGAAAGAGCCTGGCTCTGACCTTTTTGCACCTCCCTTCAGGTATTTATATACGTTAATAAGATCCTCCCTCAGCCTTCTCTTCTCTGAGCTAAACGGTTGTGGCTCTCAACCTTTCCTCATAAAAGAGATGCTCCGGTACCTTAGCCATGTTTGTGGCCCTTTGTTGGACTCTCTCCAGTATGTCCGTGTCTCTCTCGTAGTTGGTAGCCCAGAACTGGATGCAGTACTCCAGGTGTGGTCTCACCAGTGCTGAGTAGAGGGGTCAGATCACCTCCCTTAACCTGCTGACAATACTTTGTCTAATGCAGCCCAGGATACCATCATTCCCCTGCTGCAAGGGCACGTTGCTGGCTCATGTTCAACTCGGGGTCCACCAGGCCCCCCAGGTCCTTTCCGCCCAAGCTGCTTTCAAGCTGGGTGGCTCCCAGCACATATTGGTACCTCCCCAGGTGCAGGACTTGTACTTCTCCTTGTTGAGCTTCATAAGGTTCCTGTCAGCCCAATTCTCCAGCCTTTCGAGGTCCCTCTGGACGGCAGCACGACCCTCTGGTGTATCAGCCACTCCACCCATGTTAAACAGGACTGGACCCAGTACTGATCCCTGGGGTACACCGCTTGTCACTGGCCTCCGGCTAGGCTTTGCGCTGCTGACCACCACACTCTGGGTCCGGCCATTCAGTCAGTTTTCAGTCCACCTCACCGCCTGCTTATCCAGCCCATACAGCAACAGCTCGTCTCTGAAGATCTTAGAGTGGACAGTGTCAGAGGCCTTACTGAAGTCCAGATAGAAAATATCCACTGCTCATGGATATGTCCATATCTAAAGCGTCTAATGCAACTGGAAAAAGAACAGAGTTACCGGTTCTGTCACACCTCCTGTGAAAACAGAAACTGAATTTCATCCTGCCTGTCTAACCCTCTGGAGAGACAGCCTTTAGCCCAACATTTTAGAACCTAGGAGGTGGCATTGGCCAACTTACAGGTTTCTTTGGGTACCTTAAAAGGAGACATGCCGGTATACTTTACTAATTTGCTCCCTTGTGGCAGCTGCAACTTCTCAGAGGGAAAAAATAAAATAATGTATTATAAAACAACAGAGCTATGGTTGACAGGCGGACTTAAGGAAACTGTAGAAGAGTAGGAAAAATATAAAATGATAAGCAAATTTGGAACAAGATAGAGAATTAATATTTACTCTGTCTACCTTTAGGTGTTCTTCTGAATTAAGATCGTGACAGCACATTTCCTTCTAGATTTAATAATTCCAATAAATAGTGCCTTGCTATTAGAAACATTTCATGAAGATTTCAATTGTCCTATTGTCATCAGGTTTTAGTGCCATCAAGTAGAAGAAATGCTATCAAATTAATGAGGAAATCTTAAAACCTGAATGGCACTAGCCATTTTATAACATCAGCATTTTCACTAACAAAATCGCTAACATTGAAAAGGTGGTAAATTTAACTGATCGTCATCATCATTAACACTGTTTTATTTCATTTTCTTTTTTCATTTGTTTCCTTGGGTTTATATATGTTCAGGCTGGTCAATGAACAGACTTGTTTGTCTGAATTTGTTTTTATCTCCTGAAGTTCCATAAGGCTGGAAATTCAGCTCAGCCTTGTTTTCACTGAATGTGAAAAAGAAAAAGAGAAAAACTTTTCTGATAAATATTGATTTTTGTATTATTTTGTTTTTGAAACCTGTCTCTGCCACAATTGACGTGACAATTTTCTATTTTTCCAGAGGAAAATTTTGAGTTCAGAAAGTTTCTGCTGAAGTGGAATATCCATTAGCGCATTGTCATTTTTGGCAGGTATTGAGGATATAGATGCAAAAGAAATTCGGTGGGATGATGATGGATAGGGTAGGCTGAGATCCATGCGTAATAATTTGTGAGGTTCATTCTCATTGTGGAATGAGGAAATTACATGAATAGCTGGGCAAACAGTCAGTGAGTTTCTAATCTTTCATATTTTGAATTTAATATAATTCCCAACATAACTGTTTTGACGGTTTTGTCTGCACATATGTGTTCTTCGACAGAATTGTCCAGTTAACCTACCTGGGATTGCTATGCATACAAAGCACAGTACTGGCAACAGACACAGTTACCTGCAGTAACTGCCTGTTACAGTGCAACATTGTGAAAGGGTTTCTAAAGAATGACAGCTTTAATTTTTCAGCCTCTGATTGCTTTTAAGAGACCTGAGAAGACAACTAAAAAATCAGACTTATCCTCAGTATGTATCACTTTGCTAGAGAAGGGACTGCATCTATACTTAAAACATTTCCCCATATAGGAAACAAAAAAGCATGAAAACACTGAGCCAAAGGAACCAGAACCTCCTGCAGCAGAGAAAGTGCAAAACCTTCTTTCATCTTTGGATTTCAATTGAGCTCTGTGCTGCAAAATGAGCAGTAGATTTATTTGCAATTATTAGAATGATTTAAGAAGTGCTGTTCGCTTTAGCAAGTAGGAGTTACAGTGCAACATGTACAGCTCAGGACAACACAGCCGTGAAGGTGGTTGGTTGGCTTCTGTTGCATATTTAGGGAATTTAGGAAAACCGTGCCAGACTGAAAGAGGTGAGGGTAATAGCTGAGATGAACTAGAAAGCAGCTAAATCACTTTGGCAGTTCCTTAAAGAAAGCATGCAAAAGTGTTGGCTCACAGGAAGGTGTCTTCTAAATTTGGAAGCTCTTGTTAAATATGGCCCTGAATTAAATCCAAACCAGACTCTGCTAACACGAAATTTCCTTTAAAAGTAATACTCCCGTAGCCCTACATCAAATTAAATTGTAGGTAAGTGACATAGTTATGTAGTTTGGCTTGCAAATTTAGGTTTGATTAGAAAGAGAGTGGTAGTAAAATTACAGTAACATTTCAGAAACAAATCAACTATGTATTTATTTATTTATTTATTGTAAAAACTGAGGAAGAACAGGTTGAGACAGCTTCTCTTTCTGGGTGCAAAGCAAAATGACTCTGGAAACAAAAAGTGATACTGCTGTAACCAAGCCATAAGCGCAATATATTCTCTGTTGAAATAACAATCAGCCCCCCCACTGAAATGGGAGATCCCAAGTCCACTTCCATCTGGAATGCCCTTTAATGCAGTAGTCAGCAGTTTCAAAGTTGGGGGATACAGTATAGATTATTCTTCATTTCTAGATCTCAAAAGAAATAAAATTCTGAAATCATCTTCTGTTTCAAGATGCATTTCCTTCTAATTATCTAGCTATGCAGCTTTTAGAAATGTAGATTTTTTCCCTAGATGTTAAGTACAAAAGGCATTTACCTTACATAATTCTAGGTATAAATTCAATAAGGGGCAAGAAGAAGTTATCAAGTTGATAGTTCTTCCTTGAGGACAAAGGTAAATGGGAATAAATCTAATTAAGTAATTTTTCTTCCAGGAAAAGGATGTGACTCCAGATAGTAGGCTGCTGAGGCGAGTAAGAGAAGCTGCGTTCCAGACTGAAAATCTTTCTCCTTTTATGCATACAAAGACTTCCACATCCTTTACGGACTTTTTTCTTGCCCTTGCCATCTGCAATACCGTCCTGGTCTCCACAGCTACCGAGCCAAGACAAAGGGTAATCTAACTTTAAGTATATGAGGAAAATTGATTATGCTTCCATTTAACAAGACAGAGCAGTGTTCAGTGAAACCTGAAATGGTGAAAAATAGTTTGTTTGGGAGTTCTCCTCTAGTTCTTTTACCTTTTGTGTAATATCTGCTGTTTCCCTGCCTGTGTATATCCCTTCCTAACATGGCTTTTTATGTTTGATGAACAGCTATGGCTACCCCAGTATCCGCACTTTTTCTTTTAGATTTTATATTATATGTACTGTAAGAAGTATGTTGAAGATACTGGGTTCTCTCTGATCTCCCAGGCCATTGACAGAACCACAAGGGGCTTGGTTTCATCTCTGCTTCAGAGGTAGAGATACAAATCACCATCAAATTTGGATGCCAACTCACCTATGACTCCTCTACTGAATTCCCCCACCACAGTTAAATAGGAAAAAAAAAAAAATTGCTTTTCTAATTAGCATCATTTACATACAGAAAAATATATTGAGGTTTTGAAAACTATCTTTTAGTTCACATTTATTTTTTTTTAACCATAGGTTTTCTCATATTTCTAGGTCACAGTCCCACCACCAATAAAACCTTCAGGAATCACCCTGGAGAAGATTCATCAGATATTTCAACGGCTAAAATTAGCAAGCCTTAGTCAGTCTTTTTCCTCTTCTCAGTCTAGTTCAGACCTAGGTGCTAGCTTCAGTGCAAAGAGCACCGAGGAGCATCTTGCTGTGTTGGATTGCTGTGACAATGACGACAACTGCTGTAGTAGAGGCGATGAGCTCCAGGGCAAGGGCAGCACAGATATTGGTAGTGCTTCCTTGGATGAGGTTTTTAAATCCGTGACTAACAGTTCTTTGCCAACAGACTTTTGTTATGAGGCTGAGAGCCCAGATGAGGCAGCGCTTGTCTATGCTGCGCAGGCATATAGTTTTACTTTAGTGTCCCGAACTCCTGAACAGGTGACCGTACGGCTGCCACAAGGCACACTCCTGACTTTTGATATTCTCTACACTTTGGGATTTGACTCAGTAAGGAAAAGGATGTCTGTGGTGGTGAGACACCCTCTAACCAAGGCAATTGTTGTCTACACAAAAGGAGCTGACTCTGTGATAATGGACTTGCTGGAAGACTCTTCCAAAGGTAATTAGCCAATGAGCTTTCTGTTGTGTCTCCTATAAAGAAGCACAAGAAGTTTGCAGTACTCTTTTCTGCATGAAATATTATATCTAGGCATTAGAAGTATAAAAAAAGAATAAGCTTTCTCTAGTGTTATCCTTGCAGATGAGAACTGAGGTATTTATTTAAGCTGAGTAGTGCTTAGAATAAGGAATGGGCTTATTAAAATTCACTGACAGCGCTAACCCATGTGGATTGTGTACTCTGCAGTAATACTGTCATAAGGGCCTGACCATTGTATTTCAGCTTGTCAGAAAGAGTGCTATAACATTAACAAACAAACAAACAAAAAATCCCAAGCAATGTTATCTTAAAGAAAACAAGGATTTTTAGCAAGATTTCAGCTTATGCACAGCCAACACTTTTGAGCTTTTAAAGGAATTGCTATTATACTGGAATCAGTTTTCTCTAATGCCCACTCTTTTTTAATCTTAGGCCATTAGGTCTGAAGTTAATCTGTGCTTAAAATACGGAATCTTTTCCTTGTATTTCACAGCTGAAATTAGTGCAGAGAAGAGAATGAAAAGAATAAAAGAAAAAACACAGAAACATCTGGATTACTATGCCCGTGATGGCCTACGAACTCTGTGCATAGCTAAGAAGGTAGGAGGGCATTAGCCTAATATTGTTTACAGCTTTACTCTGCACATGTCAATAGATTTATTAGAAAAGTGTAATGGTTATAAGTCTTTCTGCTTCAGAGAACAAGCCAGATACAGCCCATCTTCTTGTCCCTCTATTTGATTGCTCTGCAGTCCTTTTTTCCTCTTTTTCCTCAGTGTGAGCAGATGATGGATTTTTGGTCAGCCTCAAAAACATTCATTTTCTTTTTCTCTCATGGTAACTCTGGCTGACCCTCTCTACAGTGATTCTAAGCAAGAAATAAAAAGTCCGCAGAGGAGCCAACCTTTTTCTGTTTTGCTTTGCATTCAGCTTTCAGAAATCTTGCCGTCAGCCTGGGTTAGTACATCTTAGCCCGATACTTTAATACAGAAGTTGTCTATGTGCAACAAATAGGTCATATTCAAGCTCTGGAGAAATGTAGAGCAACCTTCAGAAACTGTGTGTTCCAGTTCAGAGTCCCAGCTAAGGGCTGTGTGACCAAGAGTTTCCCTAGGTCATGTTTTTAAGTCTCAGCTGTAGGCCATTTAGACAAACAGGAAGGCAGGTCTATTTTTCTCATTACTACTAGTTCTTGCAGTCTTCTCTTAGAAAAGTTTGTGTCATTTTAAAGACGACACAGTAGCACAGTGCTTTACCAGCCTGGATAGGAGTTAAGTCTCTCTGATCCAGAATGTTGGCATTCTTCTCTTATTTAAATTTAAAATGAGCTCTGTTTAAATTGTGTTATGCAGGTCTTGAATGAAGATGACTTTCAAAAATGGGCCAATTTTCGTCGGGAGGCAGAAGCTGCAATTGACAACAGAGATGAGCTGTTAATGGAGACAGCGCAGCATCTGGAGACCAAACTCACCTTGCTGGGTAGCTAAAAATAAGAATCATCATTGCGTGAAGTATCACTTGCTCTCCTGTGATATTCTTGGCAATCACACAGACAACAGCTTATACTAACTTATGTCAAAAAGTCTTCCTCTGAGGTTTGGAAATCTCAGGCCTAGGGTATACAGTCCAATGACAGTGTCTAAACAAGTTCTTGTGCATTTTGAGCAGCAGTAACTTTGAAAAAGTGTACTGAAATTATCACGTGGCAGGAGCAAAGAACATGTACATCAGCTGTTACTGTGGCTCAGCTGACACAGTAGATGACTAAGTTCCCATAATTCAATCATGTGTCTGTGTCCTTAGATAAACCTATAAAATACTATAAATTAACTTCAGTTTGAGCACAAATTCCAAGGGAATTTTGGTAATTAAACTGTATTCTAAAAAATGGTGACTTAAACACATAGGCATTTTTGCTAGTGAATTGCTGTTGTTGCATTGTCACGTTTGCTTTCTGCACTTTGTAAAAGGATATTTTGTGTTAAAACTTACATTCATTGGCACTTGTGCATCATCCATCACTGTCGTATCTAACGCTATTCTGTTAAATTATGGAGCACTTCAGTGCTTTCTTTTCTATTTTGTTTCCAAACATTTTGCTCTTTTGGACTTTGATTTTCAGAGTTGTCTCACTCTCACGTTTCTCTGAATACAATCTGTGCCCATACTTCATTATCCTGAATTTCTGTGATTGCAAGCTATTAGCATTATGACTTCTCATAATCTCTGCAGTGATTTAAAAAATTAGAGTAATAACAGTAAATGGCATAAGCAGAACCACATAAGAGGTAATGTAGATCTTGTCAGAATGTTACCTTTGCCAACTCTTAAGGCTCTGTGTGCTTTCATACTTTATTTCACAAAAAGTGTTCTTTTAGCTTAAATCTATCTTTAATGTATCACAGTTACGGCATCTTCAAACTGACCTCTAGTGGAAGAGATAAGAAGAGAAGTATTAGAACATTCAGATGGTAATTTACCATCAGGATGAGAGTTGGCATCTGCTTCTAAGTTTGTGCATTTTCAAAAAGAAAACTTACTGTACCTTTTCTTCTCCTTTTGACGGGTGAAGCCCCTAACTTGACAATAGGGATAACATTCATTTAAATAGTCAAAGTTCATCTTTTCTGGTTGCTTTGATGGGACTTAATGCAGTATTTTAAAAATGCATATGGTGTAATTCCTCTGCCAGTACACTGTCATTTTGGATTATTAAGAATTGTTCTAGCATTGTCATTTTGAATTATTAAGAATTGTTATGGTGTTGTTCTAGCAACAAGTAAAATGAAGAGCCAGAACTTGATTGCTGACACATTCAGATCTTAATCCAAATGCAGATCTTGTGCCTCTGTGCTTATTTGCTGGACAATACCTTGGCTCAGGTCTTGACAGGTTCAGGATCACGATTGGAAGTCAAAGACCTTTTCTTAGAAAAGAAAATAGCAACATGATTTCCAAATGAAAGAAATCTAGTTCACTACTTCTTTTCCTGTTTGCCCAGGAGCAACAGGGATTGAAGATCGGCTGCAGGATGGAGTGCCTGACACTATTGCGGCTCTTCGAGAAGCTGGGATAAAAATCTGGGTGTTGACAGGAGACAAACAAGAAACAGCAGTTAACATTGCATATTCCTGTAAACTCCTGAACCAGAGAGACACTGTCTTCACCATTAACACTGAAAGTAAGGTGAGTACAGAGAGATGCACAGAATCTGCTGTCTTTCCCTTTCTTTGTGTCTTGCAGCTTGGCACTGTTTTTCTTTAGGCTGCATTCAACACAAAACAGCCAACCAAAAACCCACATAGCAGCATTAGGCCAGAAACTCTTTAGACCACACGTAACTGTGAACTGAAACACAAGACAGTTATGTAGAGTTTTATTCAATTAAATTACACTGATTTTTCCAAATGAATATATTCTTTAAAAGATTACCTGAATAGTGAGCTTTAGAAAGAAGGTAATATGCCGTTTAAGTGCTTGATTCCTTAATAATATTGATATCTGGCTTTTTACCTTGCAAAGCAAATTTCAGTTACAATGATATTTTAACCCTAGGTCATATCTGTAGGAAGATATTTAGAAAGTACTGTATGAGTCAGTCTAGGAAAACTATGCAGGTGTAGATTTAATTAAATTCAGAACTTTCTAGTCACATGTTCTCTAATAGGATTAGGCTTAATCAGAAATTTATTAGTGAACAATTTATCCCAGTATCTTTTTGTGCAAGCACCATTTCACCTTCTTGGAAACCTAAATATGGTTCTTGTGGGCCAGGTAAAACCACAGTCACTTTCTTGACGTTCCATGTGGCACACGTAACTGTTGACGTGCACAGATATTCCCCAAATTTCCATGGGCAATAAGAAGGTCAGGCAGTAGGCAAAGCAAACGTACTCCAGAATGGGGATAATCATTTCAAGGGTGCATCTGTCAGCTCCTGTGACTCACTAAAATCCAGTGAACAGTCTGTGGTGCAATCTATGGCTATTCCTGAAACTGTCTGAACGGAAGATAGAAAATAGAGTCCTAACTTTTGAAGAGGGCAAATTAAGGCTGGTGAAAGTAAAAGTCTTTAGAAAAGCAACCTTGGCTTTTGCAGGTTGTGAAGCAACATAAGTAGGGTACCAGGAAAACCATGCCTTGCTTTTGGAAAGCAGAATGGCCACCACTGTGCACAGCCTAGCGTCTCATCCCTCCGGGCGTCCTGGTGGGACAGACGGCTTTGTGAGACGGATGTAAGGGAGAGGGAGTTCAGGCGTTATAGTTAAACCAGACCCCTTTGCTAAGGAGAGGTCAGCCCTGATCATCACTAAAGCCCAAAAGCAGGGTCCAAAATGCCAGCTGCAACGCCCTTTTTTATGTTCTTGTTCGTGACCTCTTACTTCCCATATAGCCCTGGATGCCCCTGAGATGCCCCAGGCAGCAGCCGCTGCCCTTTTCCCAGTGTGCTGCTCTGTCCTTTTCATGCAGCGTACACTTGTGGCCCATACTCAGCAATAACAGGAGTTACCATGAGACGAGCCTTTCTGGGGGGGAACAGGAGGTTGAGGAGGGAAGGCAGGGCTTCCTTCTGCAACTGGGCAAGTCACTGGTCTCGGTTGCCTCAGTTTTTCTCCCCACAGACGGGGGTTACCGATACGAGCTTGCCTTTCTCTGTAAAGCTATTCTAAGGATTAATAAATATAGTTAAAGTACTGTTTTACTTGTGATAGGCAATTGTATAGAGCAGTTAGATGGCCTACTTTCTAACTGCTTTTGTCTGCAGTTAGTAGCTCTCCAAACAAGAATAAAATCCTATGCAAATGTCTCTCTCTTTTAATGTCACGGAAATAGGGAAACACGCAAAGACGATATGGAATTTGGCATGGAATACATTCCTTGCTTCAATGTGTAATTTCATTTGATACGCATATCTGCTTTAATGGAAGGCAGAATGAATATATTGAGGATGGAAATTAGAAGATGGTTTCTGTCAGAGAAGCGATGCTGCAGGCGGGACCACCCCGGCTCCAGGAAACACAGGCGTGTGCACTTACCCATAGCACCCTACCCGGCCCTCGATCCAGGCTCAGGTGCAAGCTGCAGCTATATGGGTGCTTGTGTAAATACCCGTGGTTCAGTGGGCACCAGAGTTGCTCCATAATAAGATTTAGTTCCCTCCCTTTCAAAATGAAGCCGAGGACACTGGTTCTGAAAGAGTCTCCCAATGGCAGCAGTGGGGGAAAACAAATAATACATACGAAGCGTTTAACCCGTTAATTTTGCCAAAGTTAACCCCTGAACTGCCTTCAGTGGGAAGGGACTCTCTTCACCCCCTGAGCCCAGCAGCTTATCCAAACACTAAAAATTAAATATCTTCCAGGAAGAAGCAACACAAGGAGGTAGTTTGGGGGATTCATCTAAAAAGGCAACCCAAGGCAAACCAGGAATTTCCACTACAATTTTTGGGTTGTTCACAGAAAGATGATGCTTCTTCAGTATTTTTTAGAGGTTTCAAGCGTGCAGGCTAGATGCAGCTTTTTATTAGATGTCAGAGGCACATTTGATTCCAGAACCTCCCACTTAAGTGTAATTTAAATCTTGCAAACATCCTACACATGTACCTTATGCAACATAAAGTGAAAATAACGTTTTAGAACTGAATCATCACTCAATAAAGCTGACAGAAAAGGTAGAAAAGGGAGTGATTAGCTCCTCAGGTATTCAGCGCCATGCCACAGAAGGAGGACTTTTAGTACTAACAGGCAGCAAAATAACATTTAGATGATTCTGGGTTTTCTCTGATAGCGGTGTGCCAATTTAGGAGATCTGTATGAGGGAGGTAAAAGTGCTCCCCTTAAATCTATCTGTATCTGATACTAAATCAATTTCCAGGTGTTTGCATCAAAAGGGGGACTTTGGTCCAAAATGAGGCAGTTTTGCTAAGAGGGAAAGACTTAGTTTGTGTTTGAGGCACAGTGCTGGGCAATATGGAGCTTTATTTCTGTCCCTAACTGTGACCTAGAAAAGGCCAAACTGTCAAAGTTACTGGATAATTTTGAAAATCTGAACCTCTTGTTTCTCTACCACAGTTTATTTCCGAGGGAAGCAAGTGCTGCAATATCTCACATCATTTGTACCAGAATGACATATTTTAAATCTCCTTTAGAAAAAAAGGAATTTTTTTTTAATTTCTGAACTCTCAGCATTGCAAATACAAATATGTCCTCCTGATGTGAAGATTATTTTCTTTTTTTTTTTAAATAATTCCTTACTACAGTTAACTAGCTGATAAGATGTGTGGTGTTTTCACTGAAGGATTTGATGATGTCACTGAAATAATCTCCAATCTGATGAATCGGTGCATTTCTCAGTCAGTTTTCCCTAATGTTTATCTGATAGACTTAATACCACTGGCATGATTATACAAACATACGCTTTGTAAGGTGCTGTGCTGTAAAGGGAGATGGAGATAACTATTTCCAGAACCGCTTCTGTTTTCTCACAGGAAACTTGTGAATCTCTCTTGAATTTAACCTTGGAAGAGGTGAGGAAGAATTATGAGGTTGAAAAACCATGGAGGAGATTTTTTGGCGTTATCCCAACATCTTTCTCAGCCTCTGAGGCGCCCAGTCCTGAGTTCGGACTGGTGATTGATGGACAGACGCTGAACGTCATCTTCCAGGGGGGCCTGGAGGAGAAGTTCCTGGCGCTGACGAAGCACTGCCGCTCGGTGCTGTGCTGCCGTGCCACCCCTCTTCAGAAGAGTATGGTGGTCAAGCTCGTCCGGAGGCAGCTTAAAGTGATGACCCTGTCGATAGGTACTTCCATTCTGACTCTCACAGGAGAAAGGGGGAAGCAGGTTCCTTATGAGTTATGGAAATGTATGGAATATATTGTATGAGCCATCTCTTGTGCCTCAGATAGATACAGTGGGAAAATAGCATTGAATAGTCTTTCCTGATCAAAAACCATGTGAAAGTCCTTCTTCAGCTTTCACTGAGCAAATCTGGCCCCCTTTTAAAGAAGATGAAGGCACTCCAAATTCAGAATCTCCCAGCGGTCCCTTTCATGCACATCAGTACAAACGTATGTACACATTCCCTCCAGAATGCCCTTGCTTTGGGCGTAGAAAGCAGTCAATAGTTGTCACTCTTTTGTCTTCTCATAAAGCCCTTTTCCTGTCAGATTTTCCCAACTGGTGAAAACAGAGTTATCCCGAGAGTGGTATTAAGGGCTGACTCATTTGCTTTTTACCTCCAAATAATGTGAAATACTTTCAGTTTCCTGTTCCACTCTTGATAAGTGATCCCACTAAAATCCTTGCAGAATTGATTTTTATGACTTAAAACTAAAAAATACACCTCTGCGGACCAAAGAGAAAAGGAAGAGCCTGATGTATTTTAAAATTTCTTGCTTTGCCTTAGAGTTCAAAATACAAGCTTTCAGCCCTCCGCTTCATTTATTTTGCTTTACCAGCTAACCTAATTCACAGTCTCCACATTGCAGGCAACAACCATGGCTGTTCTTTCCATGGAAATTTCGTTATGTATTTAATATATTGCTGCAAGTTGAAATGAGCACAATAACTCCTGAAATTGGCTTGTTAAGTTGTCAACTGCAATCAAATTTATCATATAATTTGGAGAATTCAGTGAAGTAGGGTGCTGCAAAGCATGATGCTGAGCATATGGAGTTCACCGAGCAGAAACATACAAAACAATGCAGGTGTAGATGGTGTCGGGGTGTCCGTGCCACCACCCAGCCGGTCCCAATGTCGAGCTTAGCCCTGGTGGATCTAGGTCTCCTGGGAAGGAGAATGTTCCAACCATGATCAGACCCCAGAGGTCATAATTGCTTGATGCTGAGTATCAGTTGCCCTAATTAAGATGCATGGTTGTACAGAATAGCCTTTGTTTGTCAGCATAGCTAGGGTTTTTTTCTTGTTCTGATATAGGCATTTTGTATTAAGCACCCTTTCTTGCACCTTTTTTGTTCCCTCCTGTGTTCCCATTCTAGGTGATGGTGCAAATGATGTAAGTATGATTCAAGCAGCTGATGTTGGAATTGGAATATCTGGCCAAGAAGGCATGCAGGTATCCCTTCCATTTATTTCCTTTCCTCTTTTGTCACGTGGTCTCTTGCTGCTTAATAAGTTTCATAGCAGCCCTGTACTCTCAAGTGTCATCTTAAAAATGCAAGTTGGCATCATTACTGTCGTAAATTAATATGCAGTTTCTAATTATGGGTCCAGCCAAAGAAGAGTGTTTTGAGCCAACAATTAGCATGCATGGACAAACGTGCGTTTGCTCATAAGCCTGGAAAATTAGCAGATGCCTGTCCAGTGTTAGGTTAGCATCTGGTTTCTGAATCATCTCTGCTATAGCATTTCCAGGTTTTGTTGATTCTCTTTCAGTGTTTTCTGCCCCAAATTCTTTCTCACACATCCTCCTCCCTCATTCTAAGATGGAGAGTTCTGCAGAGATAGAAAGTTCCAACTATTTTCTCAAGGGTTTTTTTTTTTTCTACCATATTCAACAGTAGGAAATCATTTCAATGTCCATGTTCAAATTTCATCATGTTGGGTGGGAAAAAGATATATTGTAAATTAACTTCTATTCTTTTTACCAAAGGCTGTGATGGCTAGTGACTTTGCAATATCCCGATTCAAGCATCTCAAAAAACTCCTCCTTGTCCATGGACATTGGTGTTATGCTCGCCTGGCAAAGATGGTGATTTACTTTTTCTACAAAAATGTGGTAAGATTATTAAAATTCTGGAAGTTTTCAGCCCAGCAAGGGTCAAGTCCAGGGATGGGGGGTTTTTTGCTTTGGTTTTGGTTTTTGCACGTTATACTTTTGTCGTGGTTTAACCCCAGCCGGCAACTAAGCACCACGCAGCTGCTCACTCGCTCCCCTTCCACCCAGTGGGATAGGGGAGAGAATTGGGGAAAAAAGTAAAACTTGTGGGTTGAGATAAAGGCAGTTTAATAGGACAGAAAGGAAGCAAATAAAAATTGTAATAATAACAATAAAATGACAATAATAATAATAAAAGAATTGGAATATACAAAACAAAAGATGTACAATGCAATTGTTTACCACTCACCGACCAGTGCCCAGTTAGTTTCCGAGCAGCGATCCACCACCCCAGCCCTCTCCCCCCAGCTTACATACTGGGCATGACATCATATGGCATGGAACACCCCGTTGGCCAGTTTGGGTCAACTGTCCTGGCTGTGTCCCCTCCCAACTCCTTGTGCCCCTCCAGCCTTCTCGCTGTCTGGGCATGAGAAGCTGAAAGAAAAATCCTTGACTTAGTCTTAAACACTACTTAGCAACAACTGAAAACATCAGTGTGTTATCAACATTCTTCTCATACTAAATCCAAGACATAACACTATACCAGCTACTAGGAAGAAAATTAACTCTATCCCAGCTGAAACCAGAACACCTCTCTTACTTTTCATGAAGCTACCGTTCCTGTTTCTTCACTTTGCAAGTTTATAGTATGCTACCTCCTTCTTAGTAATGTGCTGCATAAAGCATTGAGGAAAATATGGGTTCTAAATATTCTGAAATAGCATGATTCCAGAGGGGAAAAGGACTTAAGGCTAGTAACTTTTATATGGTAGTTCAAGAAACTTTATTAATAATACCCATGGCCTCAAAATAAAATTTGCATAAGGAAGAGCAGATTATTAGTGCTAGAATACAGAAGATGATTCTGTAGTAAGAATTGGTTGCCTGTGAAATCTCTGCATTTTTGCATTTAATTTGATAGGAACCACTTGCAAGTAATGATGCAGTCATATCTGGCATTTTTATTAAAAATTTAATGCATATGCAAATGAGCTGTTCATTGAAGAATAATGTGAAGTGGAAAAACCTGATAGTAATACAGTTTCTACAAGACTGCAAACAAGTCCATTTGACATGAAATACACTCTCAGCGTGAAAGACTATTTACTTAGAATTCAAAGCATCTGTTGGTTGGGGGTTTTTTTAATAATTTCGAATAAGGATTAATTCTTATCACTGTTAAAATTTGTAGTGGAAATGGAAACTTCTTTTTTCTTGTTTGGGCATCCTTTTAGAGTTCAAAGGATATTTATTTGCAATGCGTAATAGCTCTCCAGACTGGGATGCTGCTGTTCTATTATCTCCCCAGTACCATTAGGGAGCAGGAGGCCTTTGATTCCACAGGGACAACCAGTTTGTAAAAGGATTTTAAAATCTGGTGCTCAGAGCTGTGAACAGTTTACTTAATTATTCTCTGCTATTTTCTTAAAGAAACCTAATGGCTTTTAAAAAGCTGTATCACAGTGGCTTGATGTGAAGTAGACCCTTAAGATATACCTCTTTACAGAATAAAGTGCAGAGCTGTCTACTGAAGGTACCTTTAACCAAAATAATGTATTCTTGGGAGACTCTGTTAATAACCAATGTACTACATAAACCTCTTAGGTGAAACTATGAGAGACATAGACCATCTATGCATTGCAAACTAAAGGGTCCAGATCAGCTGTAACGGTAGGGAACAGCATGGGGAAAGGAAAAGGATGTACAGAAGAGGCCACAGGAAAGGTGCCGCTTCCTGACTTCCACAACCCAGAGAGAAATGAAATCGCATCAGCATGAACGGTGTGCTTCTGCGTGTGTAGGGAGCCACGGTTTGGCTTGTAACAGTATGTTGTGTTTGTATTTGCTTCTCTACAGAGCTACGTCAACCTGCTCTTCTGGTACCAGTTCTTCTGTGGCTTCTCAGGCAGCACAATGATAGATTACTGGCAGATGATTTTTTTCAATCTTTTCTTCACCTCGATGCCCCCTCTCCTCTTCGGAATCCTGGATAGAGATGTTTCTGCAGAAACACTTCTAGGTTTGCCCGAGTTGTACAAGAATGGACAAAATTCAGAGGTATGTCTTGATTGCTGAAATAACTGCTTGATAAGCCAAAGGACCACAGTTTTTTGGTTTTGTGAGGAGGGAAGGAAAAGAGTTTAGACTTACTTGGAACCAAATGACCCATTTATGGTTTCTAGTTTACTGATGTCCAGTAAAAGAAGGTATAACTGTAGCTGTCAGAAGAACTGGTAAGGAACATATGATTGAAGTTGCTTCCTGGAAATGAGGCTGGGTGCTTGGTCATAGTTGGAAGATGTAACTGGGAAGATTTATTCTGCCATTAAATATATGAAGCCAGTCTGGCACCAGCATGCTGCATTATAATAGGTAAAGTGATGTGCTAGTGAATCAGCCCTGTATTTGGTGTTTCTGATCTGAAGAAGAGATGATGGAGCAAATATGTGTGTGTGCGTGTATATACGTACACACTAAAATATATAGACAATTTCGCAGTGAAGACATAGGAAGAAATAAATAAAACAGGGTGAGAAATGTAACAAATGAGGGTAAAATAGTTTAGCTTGTCCCTGATTAAACTCTGCTCAGATTTGGTGCTTTGAACAGTCTCAACCTACTGAAGAAGAAAAGCTTGTTAAAAAGATTACAGCAAAAAGTGACAAGAAAATGCAAACCCTTAAATCAATAAACAACCCGACATTTTTTTTCTATTCTCAGGTTCAGAAATATACCTATTAACACATAAAGGATTTTGTCACAGTTTGGTGTCTAGGCTGTTCCAGGCATGAACTGTTTCATTTGTTTACTTCTTTTTCTTTGAATAGTCAGTATTGCTAACCATCAGAAAATATGCATGAAATATGTTATGTATTCACCTTAGTTTGCCTGTCAGGTTTAGAGAACCAGTCTGATCTCTGTATGTTTGCGAGGAGCACACATATACAGACATACATACCTGGTTTTGCATATACATAAAGTATAGTAGCACTTATTCCCAAATTGCCTTAACATTTTAATAGGAAATTATGAAACTGTTAATGAGCAAAATTTGAAGCAGCCTTAGTTTTAAATCACAAAATTGCAGGGTACTGAGGAATTCTTCTCTCTCCTCCTTTTTCTCCTAATACCTACTTCCATTATCCTGGACTGTGATTTTTAGCACTGATGAACTGATGGTTCACATCATGTTTAATGATATTTTGAAAAACCTAGGCAAGGGAATACAGGATTTCAGGATTCTCTGTAGGACTTTCCATTCCTTTTCTTAGGAGCTCTTGGACCTCACATATATGCAAAATATATGTTCTTTACCACTTTGAAGAGGTCATTGTTGTTGCTTTGGCATTTTGTCTGCATTGAAACAACAGGAGCCCAGCCTTCTGTCACTCCAATAATGCATCCCACTCCATGGGAGCTGTGGCCCCACAGGTTGCTAGATAAGTTTAAATATGACAAGTAGTCAAATTAAAATGGGACAAAATAGATGTTTCAGTGGAAGGAACCTTAGAAGAAAGGATTTTTGACCAATTCTATAGCTCTAGGAAGAGCTTTGTTTGAAAGATAATTTGAGGAATGGGGTCCTTTGGAGAGGGATGGGGCATTCATGACTTTCAGCTTTTAAGACCTTTAGTTGACTGGCTAATCTTCCTAAGGTCTGCCTTTAGTTAACACAGAAAAAACGCCAGCTCAGAGATAAGCCTGTGGTCTAAATCAGCTGCTCAGGAGCCATTTACTCATGAAGGGAGACCAGTTAGCTATAATCAGTAGTCTGAATGGAAGAAAAACAGGCAGCAAATATGTCTGCAGGACAGACTAGAGATGTGTGTCCAATCATAATGACTGTTATCTATAAACTCCTGCAGATATACAAGCTGTCAACTTTTATTATTACAATGTTGGATGCCTTCTACCAAAGCCTCATTTGCTTCTTTGTCCCCTATTTGGTAAGTACCAGGTTCATTAATATTCTCATTCTCCTATCCCCCTTAAAAAACAGAAAAATTCACTTCCGAATAGTCGGGGCTCATCACAGTCTATCTGCCTGTTTTCTAGACATACAAGGACTCTAACATAGATGTGTTTTCCTTTGGAAACCCCATCAATACCATCTCCCTCCTGACCATTCTCTTGCACCAGGCTCTAGAAATGAAAACATGGGTATGTATTTGACCTGTCCTGTTCCCATGACTTTTTTTCTTTTATGAACATAGCATGCTGTATAGACATGGCATTGTCTTTCAGAGTCATTTACCTGAATTCTGGGTCACAAAAAGTAACAGATGCACTGAGATTTCACAATGTGCCAGAATTTATTATTACCCTCAGGATAATACCTTCATGTGCATAGCGACAGAATTTGCTTCTACTGTGCCTTTGGACAGGACAGTACACAATTTTTACATACTTCAATATATGAGAATGTGTTTCTTAAAGAACTGTATCCACTGTCACTGTTGTTTTGTAAGATAATTTCCAGGTATTTCTCCTACTATACTTTTCAGTAGCAGGCACTATTGAATACGTTCTTTCCAATTTGTCTTTGTAACCTCCTGTCTTACACCCAGAGTCAGGGTCTCGCAAGCATCACTGTCATTTTGTGCAATTCTGCTTACAGACCCTGTTCCATTTGGTAACGATGATTGGCAGCGTGGTGTTTTACTTCATCTTCTCTCTGATCTACAATGCCGCCTGCGTGGTCTGCAACCCTCCCACCAACCCCTACTGGGTTATGGAGAAACAGCTTTCAGATCCCACCTTCTATTTACTGTGTCTTATTACCCCAGTCATCGCACTCTTGCCAAGGTTTGAATGATGCACTGTTTTCCTCTCCATTTTCATTTTGTGGATTTGTAGGCATTTGAGTGAAATAACAATAGTGATGTGTACGGATATGTGATATGTCGGGCAAACGTGTTGCAGAGGGATAAGCGATCAGTGTGTAAGTCAGATGCCTGGGTTCAACTTTCCAGTTCATGAACCATTAATTTATTCAGTTACATAACCCTAGATAAGTCACTATATATCTACTGCTTTTGCTTTCCCATCAGGAAACCCCTTCTTTCTGGGGTGCTTCAAAGTTTACCAGTACAAATCTGCTACATGATTGTTCGCAATCATAAACACAACGTTGTTGAGCTGATCAAGACTAGAAAGCAAGTCTTTGAAATATTCCTGTATGTTTTGAGAGTTACAAAATGTATTTTGTTTCTTAAGTACGTGACAGTGCATTAGTAAGCCAAATTTGAGAACATGTTTCCATATGGAATCATTTTCTGCATCCAGAATTTTAGTTTTACTCTGTGCAACAAATCAGGTATGTTAAAGATAGCTTTAACTGCAGCCGAATAATATTTGGAGAGGGATAATTCTTTTGATAGGTTGCTGAAAAAAACTAGGATGAAAAACATAATGATTCTGCTCCCATATATGTATATGGTAACCTTACTACTTTTGGTGCTTGATACATGAATCATTCTTTAAGCAGATATGCTTTGTCTGAGTTGCACCACTTATTTAAAAATCTTTATTTGTGCTTGCACAATGAAAGAAATAGGTTGGTTTGACTATCTTGCTAGTCTCTCTCTCATCCTAATTGTCATGAAGTAGTGCAGCACACTGGTATTGCAAGAATCAGGAAAATATTTTTAGTATCTGATTTCGTAAGTGCTGTAAGGCATTAGAATCTGAGGTTTAACTTTGAAAAGAAACCTTTCAAGACTAGATAATATTTTTCTTCAAATTATTATTTCCCCATTTGAGTTGAGATGCTCTTGTGATTTCATGTTACATTATATAACTTCAGGTCAGGATAAACAACATATAGTTCAGTAAGGTCTCTTGTCTTCTAGGCAGGGCATCCTTTTCCAGTCTGTTTTGCTCCTGTGTGATTTTTGTCTTCCTATCAGCCCTCATTCACAGTGTCATTTCTGACCCTGAGCTTTCTACCGAGAGCTACATCAAACACGTGGTTAGAGAACTCGTATCTCCATCTTGGGAATTCAGCAAGGTTAAGATTGTTGCTGCCTCAGCAGGATACTGAGCTTTAAGATTTGTATCTTGATATCTTCAAAGTTGGAGAACTGCTGTTCTTTCATGTAGGTACCCCAGATTATTTTCTGCAGAGTCCTCAGTTCACAGGATATCCAGCCCCCAGTTTCTGCTACAACTTAGCTGTCAGCATATCACAGCAGTGGTGAAACCACCCTTTGTTAACATGCACTTAATTTTAAGTTTCAGTTGGTTCATCTCGCCGTGCCGCCTGCTCCCTATCTCCTTCAGAGACCAGTTGGAGCCTTGAGATTCCGGTTTCTTTCTAAAAGGCTTCTTCCTTTTGCTACTGCCGTCTGTGCTAGCTGCCACGTCTGAGACACTGCAGGTGCTCCGGGGGCTTGTCCGTGCCCTGCCTGCGCGCAGCCTTTTCCCGGAGCGCTGTCTGGCAGGACTTTGCAGTGCATCCTCTGTGCACCTGCATCTCAAAACTGCCTCTGAGCTTTGTTTTGGGACACAGACTGCACAGCGTTAGGTACCAAAACCCTTGAGTCTGAGAAGAAGCGAGGGATCGGAATTTCACGTTCATTCATTGGCAAGGGAAGGCAGTGTGTCTCTTGGAGGATTTCAACATAGGAACCAAATCTATTTCTCCAGCTGTGGAAGGCAGACTGCAGTCTGCCAGGAAGCCCCGCAGGGGCCCAAGAGGTAATTGAGTCTCGTACCCTGCAGCGCTGTGGGAAGGGCAGGAGCAAATTAAAGCACTTCACGGGATGGAAGACACAGTTCTCCTTCCCTTCTCTCTCATCCTGTCTGGTCCACCTGGAACTCGCACAGAAGATACAGAGAACATGATCCACACCAGATCTACACAGATGGACCTGGGATCTCTGTAGTTGTGCTCTTAGCTGTCCAACTGTAACTAGCAACTGCACAGTTCCCAGACTTGAGATGCTATGGGATTGACCAGCCTGAGCATAAGCACAGCGAATATGTTTATCCACTCCTACTTGTGCAGATAGGCCTGGGAAATCCATTGCCTTAAAGGCCCTTTCTGTACTTAGTCTAGCTTGTTAGGCTTTTTAATCTTGTTATACTTATTTATGCATACATTTAGCAGCAGGATGTGAAGACGGCAGCTTTCTTAATGCAATTTCAAAGAATCCCCGTGTTTGTTTTAAAATGCATATTGAGGCCATCTATGTAAAGGTCAAATCCTATTAGAAAGATGCTTTGAAAGAGACTTTGGTTTTCAGACAAAACTTACAAGACAGGGAGAGAGGAAGCGTGTTCTCTCACTGCACACAACATACAGTTATATAAGTTCTCTGTCCTGCAAAGGGCAGATAGGACACTTTTTTTTTTTTTTATTGCTTCCTGAGAAATCAACAAGCTGAGGTTTTTAAATTTCTGGGCTTATGTTATCTATCAAATTAATATTCTATCTTTAGCCTGTTTTAGCAGTATAAATATAATCTCAATCTCCTCAAATACTGCATCTCTTGGTGAGCTTCTGTGTATCTTTCTTGCACTGTTCAACAATGGTTCTAGTATCATTTATTTAGTATTTATATGCATGTATTTGACTCTATACAGGTCAAGATAAGTGTTACAAGTTGCGTTAAGATCCAGGAGTCAACTTTAATCTACCAGCTATAAGGTGTCTACCAGATGCCTGCAGAGCACTGGAAAATTACAGCTGGATTTGTGTTATGTGATGCAGATTATGGAAGGAACCCACTGGTAAAACAATCCATTCTCTTCCTCTTTCATCAGGTTCTTTATTTTTGCTCTACGAGGAACCTTTGGAGCATCTCTGATTCTGAAAGCACAGCAAATAGATAAACTTCCTAAAGGGCAACAGGATCATGAAATCCAGAAATTGAGGTCAAGAAAACAAACTACTTCTGGTGCACCTGTAGCATCACCTACATCTCATGATGACCTTGACCAAAACATCAGCCACTTATGTGTGTCACCATTTTTACATCCAGTGGCAACAGCTGTGTCTCATGGGGACACAGAAATTCGGGGACTTTCCGCCTCTGAAGTGAATCCTCTCAGAAAACAGACACCTGAAGAAGGCTACTATTTCTTTAATAAGTGGGCAGAGGAAGAACCTACTGCTACGGACTCTTCAGCAGGACCTTTCTCTGGCCATTACCTCCTTGTACCCAGCAGGGTAACAACTCCTGGACAGGACGGTGGCAAACTGACTAAAGATAATGCTAAGAGTTTTAACCGGGGAAGCCATCGGCGGTCTGTGAGTGCAGTGACACTCTGAAGAAACATTCAGAAATGGGATCCACAGCCCATGTGGAGAAGGATACCATAGGGAAAATAAAAAGTCTATTTGTACTTAACTGTGATGCTCACTGCAAAAGGAGAGAGAGACGTGTGGAGTAGTGCAATAACATCTCTAATATGCAACTTTTCCTAAGTGCATATATAGTTTGGGTTTGTCATTACATGACTTCTTGATCTTCCTGGTTTTGTCTCATTAGGGGAATGTTACATAAGCATCACACAGTTGCTGAGAAATGTACAATTACTTTCTTTCATCAAGGAATATTTTTCTTTCACAGTAATAGGGAATAATTGTACTAGTGATGTTTCAATGTTATTATGCTATTGAGGTAATAGAAAGAGAATCCTTTCTATATTAAGCCAAGTCTTAGAGCAACACATCCCACTCTAGCTTTTACTATAAAAGTTTTAAAAAGACATTACTAACATAAAAATTACAGTTCTGCCTAGAAAAAATGTTACCTCCTGGTACTAAAGGTATTTGCAGAATAACAGCATCGGAAAGAGACTAAAGAATGTTCTGGGTTTTAATATATGGACTTTATACATATAACAATATCAGGTCTATAGTCTGCTTTCCCTGAACAGTAAGCTCAGTATTTTTATGCAGGCAGTGGTTTGACCTGATACTGTTAAGAAAAGAACAAATGAGTTTATGAAGTAGAAGAATGCAAATACTGAAGTACAAGAACTGACAGGATAACTCAGGGGTAAGTGGAGTCTACTTCTTCATACGTACAAAAGTAGACAGATATAACAAGTCAAATTCAAGAATTTATGTTCTAGAATTCTAAAGTTGTCCCTGCTTTTTCATCTAGAAGTTCAGTTTCTTCCTTCCATTTTCTATTATTATGTAGCGTTGCTGCATTCAATCAAGTCTAAATCATGCTCCTGCCCACAGTTGGTTACATCCAGTAGTTGATGGAGAGCTCAATAATGGAGATTTTGACAAGCAATATATGAAGGTTACTAATCACACTGCAGTAAGTACATGTTGTAGAATGACCAAAATATGCATAATACGTTCATCCTTTTCAGTATCTTAGGGCAACAAGATGCAGGGAAAAAAAATCATAAAATGTCACTATCATCACTACCTATTGCAATGCAATGAAAGGTGACTTTGGTATTTCTTATAGAAATGTTAACTAGTAAGACCATTTCCCAAGTTTTTATTCACAATGTAGGGTGAAATCGTAACTATGTTTTAAATTCAAGCCCTCTGTACTTTTATGAATCTACCACTGGTTCTGATTTAAGTAGGTTTTTAGCCTTTTTTATACATGCTATGTTAATTTAGCTATTTACTACCTATCACAATGTGTGATCTGTTTAATAATCTGTTTAGCAAATACTAATTTAAAGTCTGTGTGTTATAATAATTACTGTAACTAGAGTCTTCAAGATGTTACTTTAAAGCAACTCAGGCAAAATTGAGTAGCATATCTGCCACTGGGATTGCTGGTAGCCAGAGCAAGAGCACACATAGAACTGCAATCGTTAAAGTATTAATTGTCAGCTGTAAAACAATTCAGAAAGAGATTTTTTGCATGATGTACAAAATGAAGGGAATTAGGCATAGCTGAGATTATTGTTAATGGAGTGTGAGATTGCTCAAATGTTTGCTTCCTAGCTGGGAATGGACCTTGGGTGACAAGACTTAAGATCAAGCCTTTACAATTCACAGCCGTGTCCTTACATTAAATGGTCCGTTTCCTTTGAACTTAAAGAAGATGCCAATTTCTTATACATTTTATTACAAAATGTGAAATGTTTTTATAGTAATAAATGTAATATGGTCGTGACTTGGTGTGTTGTTGAGAGGACGAAAACAGAGGCAGAGGAGTGGATTTCCTATTGTCATCCATGAGTGGCAAACTCATGTTTTCCAAGGCCACTCCTCTACCTAGTAGGCTGCGCTATAGAATGCTTATCATAAAAACTAGGTAACAAATTTATCTGAATGTGCAAGGGGACTGAGCATATATGGAAAAGGGCCAGATGGATTATGTTTAAGCAAATCTGGAAGACCTGTAGACGTTCCTGAATTCAAAGCCAAGAATTAATTTCACATTTTCTCACCACAGCTTCTGCAAAACCATTCTACCATGCATTTTGCCCTGACAGCTGGGCCTCGGTTGAGAAATGGCATATAGTTAAGGGAGGGTCCTTTTAAGAAGGGGAATGAAGGAAGGATTGCTTATGATCTCCAGCAAAATAGCCCCTAAAAGCTCTATAGTGATGGAGTCCCTGCTGTGTCAGGGGATGAGAGAAGTGGAAGACAATCCCTCTCTAAGTAGCTTCTAGGCTGTAACCAAAAATAGTTACTTCAGTCAAAAGAAAGAAAGAATCCAAATTTGCATGGCTGCCTTAAATAATTCTACAGCTAGACCTGCAATCTGTGAATTCTGTTGTGTGGTAGATAATAAAAAAAGGGTCCAATAGATGATTTACCTGGGGAGTTTGCAACATAGAGGAAAAGCACGCCTGATCCTTGAGGAGAGAGAAAGCTGAAACAACCAGAAACAAAAGGCAGCGTCAGGCAAGACCTGGCCTCTGCCTCCCAGCTGGCTCCGCAGCTTTATAAAGCTCTCCCCTGGTACCCCTCCTCCTGGGTGACAACGCTACCATCCCTCTCCCAAAGCAGATGCTGCCATAGTTCAGGACCTACTATTCACCGCTAAACAGTGTGATCTTTTCTGTGCTCCTGGGTAAGCAGTGATCATGAACTATCTCATGTTAAAAAGATGGTGAACAGGCACTTCCCTTTGATCATGAGGTAAGTTAGCTAAGACTATCAATCCCTTTGGGAAGTAGGATCTAGAGTTAAAAAACATTATTTTTTTCCAATGAAAGCAAGCCTACAGTAAGAAAGCAAGCCCTCCAATGAATTTATTTGCAAGAGGGGAAGTGCATTTACTAAATGGGTTATTTAGACCTAACTGGATTTTCAAGATAGCTTGTTTTTATTTCAAGACATATTTAATAATACTGTCAAGATGTATGTTCCATTAGTTCTAATGTGAATGCTTCACAACAGAACAGGTGTCTCACTTTTTAATGTATCCTCTGGAGAAATTCAACATTCCATACACTTGGAGAAAACACTAAAATTAATGGGTTTTTGTGAAATTACTGCATACTTTTTATTTTGATCTATGATATTATAATAATGATACTGCCTATGCAACAGTGCTTTTGTTGTCCCACAAACGGGGTTCATTTACCCAGTGTGCAAGCCAATAACGCACAGAGTTGAGGTATTTTCAAATTAATTTCATTGATGAGCATTAATGGGTGCCTGTCTCAAGACAGCACACCCTTGTCTCACAAATTCTCACATTTATACACTTAACTAATATATATTCATTGTTATTTTCCTTAATGATTGGTTCTTTCTTCTTTGCCCCTCACGTAAATTAGGGCGCAGACTCTGTCTTCTTCCTTCGTTGTCTTCTTTTGAGTAGGTGGTATCATTTGAGTAGGTGGGCAATGAGTTGGTGGTCGCGATGTCCTCCTGTAGGAATTACCTTCTTAGTCTGTCTTGACAGTTCCAAGTGGTTCTTGAAGGTTTATTGACCAGATCACAATCCATTACCTTTTCTTACATATATATAAAGCTCCATTGTCTAGTAGTTAGTTCCTAAACCCTAAATTGTATCTCGTTATTGTTTCCCTGTTTTAAATATTAACTGACGGGGGCTGTACACAGGACTTTAGTGGCTCCCTGGTTATTTCAATCATATTATACATATTAATTGATAACACTTTGAGCTATACAGAGCTATTCCTATGTGACAAACTGAAGGTGGCATCTCATATAGAGGTGAACAGGAGCTGACTTACCAGGTCTGTTGGCTGAGTAACAGATGCAATCCCAGGCTGCTTGCAAAGGTCAGTGAAGAGCCATCCGTCATGCTCTCAACAGAGACCAGTTGTTGCGGGGGCGGGGGGGGGGGGGGGGGTTGGCGTTAATACAAGGTGCAGGAAACGCATGCACATGTCTACTCGTTGTTTGTGTCTGTCTTAGCACAGCAAGTTGGAGATGTGGTCTTTGACAGTTATAGCTGATTATCTGCTTGATATCAGCAATAACTGTTCAGGCTAAAATCCAGAATTATTCGGGTGGGATAGAGGGAGGAATCCAGTTTGTTCTCTTTTCTTATATATCTCAGAAATGCAAAACCAGGTTTTAAACTATGTAGAGATAGGTGTGCATCGTGCTCCAGCACAGAAACCACTTTTCCCAAGGGTGAATTGTGTATATTTTGCTACTTTGTTGGCTGATGCTGCAATGTTTAATTCGTTTGTTTGATTGCCATTTGAGGTGGTGTGCGAGTACAGAGCTATTTGCTTTAGGAGTAAGGTGACTGCAGGCAGGATGTGGCATGATTAGGTACTTGTAAGCAGCACTGATGAGTAAAAATATAAACGCGGAGACAAGAGACTCTTGAAGATAATGATCACAGAGGGTGGGATTTAGAGAGCTGACCAAATAACACTGAAGATCTATAAAGTACTTTGACATTGCCGGTGCCTGGAACTTGCTGCAGTTATCAGTACATGAGAAGACTGTGAACAGAACTTGCTGCCCGGCTCTTTAATGTAACACCTGATTATTCTCAGCTACATAAACAAGACTGAGATTGAATAGAGTCTGAATCATTATTTTTCCAAAAATATCAGAGGGGTAGCCATCTGTTGCCTGAAGTCATTGAAGGCGACGGTTATTTATCCACCATCCCCAGTGCAGCTACTGAAGTAGGCTCCCACCTCCAGGCATACTTTGCAGATTTCTTCCCATGTTAGTGCCAAAAGAACTTGTGTGGTTATTGTGTTCTTCAACAGGAGAGCAGAGCTCTATAAATGATCATCATTATAACTAAAAGGTCAATTCTTGGCTCCACAGAAACTGAATTTTGACCTTGACTTCACAGAAAGCAAGTCATTAGCTGCTGATTTGTTGTTGCCATTGGTTCAAGCCCACAAAGCTGAGTCAAGATCTTTATGGGACTGGGGAGAGGGAACAGTTTAACCCATCATTGCTGTCAGCCCTGGGGGCTATTTCTCTGCCACAATTTATTGCCCTCATCAAGAGGGTGGCACAACAACCACAGATAATCTCTTCAACTGCTTCAGATAATCCTGACAAGAAATTTGTCAGAGTTCTCTGTTATGCTTTCAGTTGTTCACATCTTGTTCTCCATTTTGCCTGCAGTCCCTGTGAGAGTTTGAAGCCAGCCAGAAAGTGAAGCTGGGCTCTAATGTTGAATTCATTAGCTTCTATGCTTGTAGTACCATGGGCTGTTCCAGTGAGTCAGCAGATACCTTAGACTTCGTGGGCATTGTACTTTGCTTGAGGTGGTGGGCATCCAAAAAACCTCAAATGGAAAGAATGTATTTTTCTCAAACACTGAAAAATATTTAAAATAAGTAGCCAATACGTTGGAAGATGAGTCTAAACACAGCTGGGACCTTCCTTTTTTATGTTGGTATTCCTCCCTGTTTTACTAACGTTGTTCTATTTAACCTGAAACAGATAATTTAAGGAACTCCTGTACTTTTTTTGGTTTTATTCAAAAAAGGACAAATGTAAATCAATGGGCTGCAGGCAGGTCAATACAGCTCATTTAAAATCAGCTGGCTTCAACTGAAATTTTATTAGAGCCTATCTTGTTTTGTTAATACTTTAATTCTAAAGACTTTTGCCAGGAAGAACAAACTTCTGTATGTGCTTGATCTGAATGGTTCCTCTTTCACAATGTTTAGGCGGCTTGTGGTCAGTGATGTCATGGTCTGAATCAAGATTTGGAGAGGAGATTAGATTCTTCATTCTGTTACTGTGTACACGGGATAGAGTGGGAGATGGACTAATAAGTACCAAGACTTGGAGTGCACCATAATGACAAAGGAAGGACATGAACATGTCCAAGGTCTCCTGGACATTTCCAAACAAAATTCTTAAACTACTTTCAAGCATTGTTCAGAGGTCACTCAGGGCTTGAAGTCTCTATCTAACACGTTTTATGAGTAAAACGAGTAAAGTATGCATCCATGTATGTTCTCAGTTAAGTATGGAGGACTGTGAAGAATGGCCCCACACTTGTAGTAGGCTAAATTTATTTTCTTTTAATCTTGTTTTGAGAGGAGATAATGCTGTAAAGATTCAAATATGATTTCTCAAAAATTTTGAACATATATAAATTATGGGAATCTCTTCTTAAGATCCTTTGCTCCTTTTCATAATCTTCAGTTTCACAGTAAGGAGGTAATATAGTCCAGAGACATCAAAGAGTCAGAATTGTGCTTGCAGCTATTAGTTCTCAGATTAAAAAAACCCAAAGCTAAATTTTACAGCCCAAAGTAATCTAACTCTCCAGCACCTTTCAATAAAGAAGTCCAAGCACACACCAAATAAATATTTTAATTCCTAATACTGATTTGGAAGGCAGCTTATTTAAAAGGAATATTCTGGCACCGTGTGTGCATTTGACTCGCATTCACTTAAAATTTAGACTGATTTGCAGTTTCTTGAGATTACTCCACATAACTGGTTATTTGTGATATATCATAGTTTCACAGAAATGTAAGACAGTAGAGCATCTCAAGGGAGAATCTGATCTCTTTGCAGTAAGGAGTTACAGACGATCCACATCAGCTATTTGTCTACCCAACACTTTATTAATAAACAAAAAAACAAAGAAAAAAAAAACTGCAAGAAATGAGACTAGCACTACAGTGGGGCTTGCTTGAAGAGAACCTGCTTACTGGACTTCTGAAGATTCATCCACCATCCACCATAGAAATAAAGCTTTTCTTTACGTTTACTGTATAGAAATATATCACAATAATGGTAGGGATCCAGAGCAAGCTTATATGTTGTGATAAATGACAAGACTTCCATGGTGTTCAAAGCATTATCAGAATCCATTTCATACCTCATCTGTTATTATAAGCATAAAATGTGTAAATGTTCTCCACTGCTGTAAATGTCAGCATGCTGGGGGCAAATGCTTTGATTTTCTATCAGCAAATAATGTTAAATTATATAGTGTTTAATCACGCTTAGTGCAAGGGATGAACTTTAAAGAGTTTGTTTCAAATCACTCCATCTTCAGTTCTTCTGGAAATGGACATCATCATTTATAAAATCTTGAAGATAACTTCCCCAGCCTGGAGGCTTCATGATGGTTCAAGGCTGATGGTAGAGCGCTAAAATACAAAACCGTTTAGACATCAAAATTATTTTGATTGAGGCAATCAGGTATTTGAGCATAGAATTTGAAAGTTAACTTTGAAAATCAGAACCCTCATATAAAATAATTCTGGCATCTTTTAGGACAGTGAAGTTATTTGCATTTATAGAAGAGTCTACATTACCTGGTGTGACACAACCTCAAAACTGTTAATTTCTAAATAAAGCAGTTGCATTTACCAGGCCAGATTGTAAGTGGTTGGAAGGTAGGAGTGCTCCGCTGGAGTAACTGGAGGTCTGTGGCTTTATATGTGTGGAGAATCTCACCTACACTCTCCACCTGCTCTTTCTGAAAGGAGAGGTGCAGGTAAAGGTACGGATGCAATACACGGAGGAGACTTTTACAGGGGGTAAGAGAATATACATCTTCAAATCCCAAGACATAGTGAAAGGTAATACTGCTAGTATCTTAGCAACCAGAGAAACTAAAAGACAAGCTGTACAGGGAAATCAGCTATAGCCCATCTTTAAGAGCTCTCTCTGGTTTATGTTTATTATGTGTTTCTGAAACTGGATTTTTAATCACAGCATTTGAAAATACAGAATTTTTTGTTGGAGGGCTTCATCATTTTTGGTTTCCGCTGAGGGGAGCTACATTTAAATATTTGGATCAGTAATCACTAATTTATTAAAGCAATTTCATTAGCACATACTAGACTTGAAGGGCAGGTTAGAAGAGACAGTAGAATTCTCTTGTGAAAGGAGGGGTAGGTGCTGTGCTGGAGGGAGCGCCCCGCCACCCTCTGGGGTCAATGGCAAAGCCTCTACTGCATTCGATGGCATAGAGACAGGTCCTGCATGAACTAAGAAACAGGAAAGTCTTCGATATTTTCACTTTTTTCCTAATTAAATAGGCTTCATCATTTTCACTACAGTCTAGATTTTCTGGATTTCTGTATCACCCCCACTATATAGAAATTGATAATTTTTTTCTAAATCAGCTGAAATAGAAACATATATGTCATAGCAGTCATGTGGGTTATGGCAAAAATTTTATCATGATGCAGAATTAATATGAGATCAGTTCATTTTCAAAACATCAGCTTTCCGTACAATGCTTTTGCTATAAAAATGCAGAAATCTTGAAGCAAAATGGAATTTGCAGAGTTAGTAAAATACTAGGATAATAGATGCAGATAAATGTCAGTGCATCAAAGCTCCATATTCACTTTGTTGCTCTTTTATTGTAAGAGTTTCAGCACCTATTGCTTGCTATTATTCCTATCATCATTAACCTTCATGATAACGACCACAAACATCAAAAGTTTAGAAACTATTTCATTGAAAGTATGTCCTTAGATATGCTCTATTTGTTACATGTAATAATGTTTTATTCTCATACTGGAAAGTTACAATCACCTAAAAAAAGGGCAGGAAATAGGTTAAAGTGCAAATTAGTTGTGTTTGATAAAATGCAGATAGTCAAAGTCAACGGTTTACGGGCAAACCTCTGTTTTGCAACTTATTTAGATATGCTGTTCAGTGGTAAATGAAAATCCTTTTAAAGGTTGATAAGGGATAGGAAATTATTCAGAATCCCCTAAATGCTCACATTCAAGAAATATTTTGTCTTCTTAATACTGTTTATCTATCTCTAATCCATTGTCAGTATCGAAAAGATGTTTCAGCTCACAAAAGGCAAAGCAGAGAATTTATTGTAAAAATAGTTATTAGCTTGTGTATAGTTCTTTCTTTGTTAAGATGCTAATAGTTCAACTCTGCTAAATAATCAGATATTTGGGAAGAGGAAAGTTAACAATTCGCCTGCATTTCTGAAAAAGAAACTGTATATAAGTGGTTTTAAACAACTTTCAGTAAGACTTAAGCTCTATGTATTGAAACTATCTGCCTGTCACCAACCGTAAGGTCTTACAGGTCTTGTTATTTACTGAACATCCATCCTTCTCCAGGCCTTTCGGGGCCTTTTTTTTGTTACCTGACTTGGAGCTGACTCAAGGGCATTTTTTAATTAGTATCCTGAGGTTAAGAAGTCACTTGCTGGCTACCCAGGCTTTCCTGAGCCAGCCCCTAGGGATGCTCTTCCCTCAGCACAGAGCTCCCAGGGTCAGAGAGATGCAGGTGCCAGTAGCAAAATGGATAACGTGCTGCTAAAACAAAAAGAAACCAGACTTTGGGCAGTGTGTATTTTTCTAGACCTAACTGTGCAACAGATGGCTTAATAGTCTTTCCTTCTGCAACAGCATTCTTAAACAAAACTAAAATACATAAATACCCTAAACCAGCCGGGGTGAGGCTGCCTTGCCAGCTGACGTCCCCCAAGGTGGTCTGGCCCTGAGGAAAATAAACACGCTGCTTCAGGGTTCATCGGTTGCAGGTGCCGCTCAGTGACTCTGACAGAGCTAAATACCTTCCAGGAGGTGGGCAGCAGTCTTTCTGCGGTTGCTCTCCCAGTCTGTAAGTGGAAATAATAATCCTTTGCCCTACCTGGCACAAGTGATATGAGAACAAGCATGCTTCAAGTCGTCGGTGGCTGGGATGCTGGCAGAGTTGGGGGAGTCAGAAGAGGGCAGGAAAGTTGGTGCCAAATGGAGAGAGAACCAGATCAGATTCATCAGGAGAAATCCCTGCTATTGTATGGTGGTTCCTTGCAACCTTATGCGAACAGCAATTATTTCAAAGGGAAATCTGAACAGATTCACAAAATGCAAGTTTTAAACATCATTAATTTCAATAGTTAACACCTCAGAAAATAAACTGGAATTATCTTCTTGCGCAAGTACAAATATTGATCATCGCTGCTTCATGTCCTGCCAGTCTAGCAGCTGACATCTATGGCATTCAAATTTCTTTAAGTCTTGCCAGTCAATATTAACGAGACACTAAATACTCAGATTGCACCTGTCCATTAGAGTAAATTGACTAGTTTATTGTCTTCACGGTCTTTTGAAGAGTGATAAGCACCAGCTTTAAACAACTTCTTGGAGAAGATTTCTTGATTATAGCTTTTGAATCCGTTCTGGGAGGTGGCTGACAGCTGTCCTTTCTGGTTTGGAAACAGTCAAATTAGACTGACTGCTAATGGATGATGCTACTCGGAGAAAAAGCTTATGTGATGCGATAGCATATGATGCCTCGATCCTTTATTTGAACTGTAAGGCAAAGACCGGCAGGAGAAATTAGTAGGAGAGATAAGTGATGTGTTAATACCTGGAGGTTACCTACCGTTAATAGCAGAGTGAGCTGCTCAGTATTACCTGTGATGTTCTTAATGTAGAAGACAAAAGGTTTCATTTTAAATAATTCTCCTGAGTTTCCACTCAGGGCAACAGGCAAGTAAGCAAGGGGTGTAATTCAAACTAGCATGCTGATTTGGCACTCCTGCCGATGCTACTCTCTCTTCCAGGGAAACTGTGAAGAGTCCTGGTTTTCAGGTATTAAATAGCGAGCCTTTGGGGTGAGAATCTCAGCCCTCTCATGCAAGGTACTAAAGGTCTTTTTCTTCTGGGATCGGCTATGAAAGGAGATGCCCATTAATTGAGGATTTGAATTGTGAAATACTGAGAAATATTCCCCAACCATTTTAGTACTCTCCATGTGCCTTTTTTTTTTTTTTCCAGCAAGAATGACTTTCTGCAGACTTCTGCTGCACCTGAAAACACAGATTTTTACCTGTTCACCTACACTGGGAACAATCCCAAGCTTTCCAGAAAGGGAATTCTTATAAGGCAGCCAGATGGGCAGCAGCGGTGTTACAAAGGGTTTCATCTGGGCCAGAAGCTAAGTGCTTTTATTTATATATATATTCATATATGAAGAACAGATAGAAAAGAAATGGCTGCATAAGGAGGTTTGATATCCCTAAATAAATGTGAGGTAAGACGTGCTGAGCCCACAGCGCAGTTTCTCCGGACTCACACTCGGCCACAGTCTTCTTCGTGAGCGCTGAGAGCGCCCTGCTGCTTCCCGAGCCAGGACCTGCTGGAGGGGAGGGAGAGAGAGGTAGAAACTTCAAAGATGAGCTCGCAGTGGCCGTAAACAAGGGATCCTTGTTTGTGAATGTAGGTGCGTCTCAGAGGGAAAAAAGCTACCAAGCTTTGCACCTTGCTCTCAGTTTTTACAGATTTCTCTTTCTGGGTCACTGTTCCTTGCACAGAAGCAGCCCAGCTTTATATAAGCTTTGTGAAATGAGGTCTCTCCTCATTAATTTTTCACTTGCAATCCCCATCCATTTCTTTTCCTTTGCCTTCTGATTCTTCTGCTTGGATGTTTTCCTTCTGCTTCTTATTTCTGAAGGAGGTATCTAGACATGAAAAGCAATAACAGAACAGAGCTGTGCTAATTAGCAGCTGCTTTAAGCTATTGTTTACCCTGCACAGGAACACATCTCGAATCAATGCCAATTCGGATCACAAAAATGTTGCTAGAGAGAGCCAGGCCAAAGCCTTGAAAGCCCATCGACAGCCCCTTTTCAAACTCACAATTTTGCTGCAGATGAGCCCCACTGAGACATTTGCCAGCTCCATAGGTTCCTGCCTGCAGGGAAATTGTTAGAAACACATTTCTCATGGATTTCATGTAAGTGGAAACACCTTGTGACCACTCTGAGTGAATGTAGCGTCCTCACTATTTCAAAACAGGGAAGAAAGAAATCAGGAAATGTTTGGGTTTTTTTTTTTTTAAAAAAAAAAAGAAAAAAAAAAAAGGAAGGAAAATTATGTGAAAAAATAAAAGGGTGTTTGCCCTTATCACCCTTTTCCCTGCCCTAAAGCTCTAATATTAGCTATTATGGTTCCAGCTACTGCGAAGGAGCCGGAAAAAAATATGCCTGTTCTGATTAAGGATCCATATTGTCAGAATTGACCCCTCTGTCCTGGGTTCACAAGCACATACGTACACACATATGTTTCTCTTTTGTATGCAGGCCCTTGGCTCCACTGTACGTGTGGTTTTTTAACTAGTCTTCCCGAAGGAGTGTAACAAAGACGATGCGCTCTTCAGATCAGCTGTACTCCATTTCAGTGCAGGCAGGAAAACAACGAATTAGCTACATCTTCGATAAATGCAGTTCAAGTTAGAAGTTTTGAAAATGTTTTTTTTTGGATCAGTCTATGAATATCGTTGCTCATGCAAATATATGAATTTGTTCTGATTTCCGTGAAAACAACATGGAAAGATTTGCATTGACTTTATGAACTAGTTTAGTTATGAACTAAATCATAACTGGTGAAGAGTATAATTTGAGCTTGCTTGCAGTTCATAACAAACCTACAATGATTTGCAAAAAAAAAAAAAAAAAAAAGAAAAAAGCCTCTATCAAAATGAAAGCAGGATGTTTGGCTGAAGTCACTGCATCAACATTACAAGCTCTCATTTGTTCATCAGACTGAGGTATGACAGTGTCACCTAGCAACTTTTTAAGGGCATTCAGACTTGACGGTGCTGAACTCTATAGAAAAGCCTATAAATAAATTAATTTACAAATTAATACTTTTTATTAGTGTCAAAAACATCACATTTGACATTAAAAAATTAACACTGTACAGGAGGAAAGGAACCAAAACATAATTTTCATCCTGGCAGCTATGCAGTGGGAGGATTTAAACTGAGTAATCATGAAATACTGTAACCCTGGGAAGCAAAGGTGTGCACTTCCAATATCCCTGCTTTGAAATATATATATGCATACCCATAAGATTTATATACATATATGTATGAATGTATCTATGTATATTATTTTAGATCTAAGTTCCATGTTTTTCCAGGTACTTATGTTAACAAAGAAGAAAGATTAATCTGTTAAATTTTGCCCATACTATTTAATACCTCCTAGTATGTACAATTCCTAATTCTTCAGTAAGTTCATAACCTCCCCTGCTCTGCCAGCCCACCTGAAGATCGAGGCATGGAGCACCATGCTGGTCTGTAGTGTTGAAATCCAGTAACTTCCCTTTGAATTGCTGCTGCCAGAATGGAGCAGATAATTCCCTGTCTATGGAAGAGCTTAGGCAAAATTAACAGACATGACGGTCAGCAAAACTTAGGCTGATTTTGGCTGATGGATCAGCTGTGGTAAGGATCATGTCAACCACCCAGTCTCTTTGGTCTGTGGATTAAAATTAGGAAAAAGCAGAATTAATAAAAGCTAAATTAGGCCTAGTAATCTGTAAGGGGGAGTCTCGAGTAGTCCAGCGTCAGAGAGGCAGGTCTAGGCCTGCCTCTGCACAGCTGGGAAGACAAAGTGTCCCTTGCGGTGATTTGCTACGTTGGATTTGAATTATTAAAAGCTTTCACAGAAGAAAAGAAATTTAGACAGGGAACTTGCCTGAGAATTATCAGACATGTTATGCATCAGTGCATTTGCTAAAAGTAAGGGAAACAGAAGTTGCAAATATTCTGGGAAAAGAGACAAGTGGGTCCCTATTGCATTGCATTGTCTGGCTATTTGTGATATTTTCTCTTTACCTACACGGCCTCTGTGGGTGAATTAGTTGGTCCCTGCATGTGTGCTCACCGCTGCGGTCGCTGGCCGTTTCCCAGTTTACACTTCCAGCTGTTCACCACCCTCCAGGTCACACAAAGGGACTTCGCCAAGGCGGGGGAAAGAGTAGGTGCTAACGGGATCTGCCTGCAGACTTGTCTGAACAGGCTAATCCAAAATAGATCTAAGAAGCCTACCAGCGCTTTAAATCAAATCTGAGCCTGGAAAAGAGGAATCAGTTTGAGTGTTGAAAAAAAAAAATAAATACTTTAATAGTGGAGAGAGTGGAAAAAATATTTTACAGGAATTTATTAATGGCTCTACCCCAAAACCTTTCCTTTCTGCTTTCCTCCTGTCTCCTGTGACCTTTGGGCTTAACCTGCATTAAAACTGAGAATCAGCAGGTTGGATACCTGGCTGCTGGAAAGCAGCACAGCTCCTCTGGGCTCAGCAGGACCAATCATTTCTACCCTGTGTGTGATACCTAGTGATCCCTTTGCCGCCTTTCATTTTTTTCACAAGCATACCTCTAATTTGATAAAGGGGCAAACAACTCCCGCGCACTCCCTTCCCTGGCGTGGTGCTGGTTAGTCAGTGGCGAGAGGGAAGGTTAGCCAGGCAGGGCAGCCCGCTGCCTGCCTACACACCAACAGCCAGGCAAGCGTCACAGCTTTATTTCTGTTAGATTTAATTTCTTGATCCTCATGGATATCTTATTTGTACATCTAAGGACCGGGGTAGGTGTTGCTGACTATTTTGGCACCAACCGACTTCTTTTCTATACATTGATAAACACAGGTCCCAGTCACACGCTTCTTTCCCTTCCAACCTGAGTGTCAGAGGAAAAGGTTCCCAATTTCCTGGACAAAGTTGCCAGCGGCGGCGGCCAGAAAGTCTGGCCGTGAGGCTTTCTTCTGCTTCTGGGAGGACTCTGGTTTCCTCAGCTTCCGAGAAAACCGATGGCAGCTGCATGACCTAGAAGCCTGGCTGGCAGTCAGGTCCAGGCTGCTCAGTGGGAGCGGATGGGCAGGAGTGGGTGGTTGCCTTTGGTGCCCACTGACCCAGGACAAACAGACGTTTTGTTAAACATCATTGGCACAGCTAGTCCTCTTTCAGCAACCTGAAATAAATTTCAGATTTCGTGATATCTGCTTCAGCATTCAGATGCTCATGGTGCTGGGTTCATCCCGCTCATGCAGGGATGAGAGCATCTCACCCACGTCCCGCTCTGCACGGCCCCACAGAGCCTCAGGACCAGAAGAAACAAGCAAGAAAAAGAGAGGACGGACTGAGGAGCTGATTCCTCAGCAGGAGAACAACATGCTGTGTTTTGCAGCGTAGTCAGTGGGACGCGGTACTCTGATGTGCCCCGGAAGGTAAGCATGGGCTGTGTTGAATGCAGCTGGGAGAGCGAGCCCAAGCTCGCGGCAGGACTTTTTCAGAGCAAGCTGCCTCCGGCAGCAGCTTGAGGAATCACAAAAAAAAGCCGCTGACTTCTCACACCCAGGCCCGCTCTGCGGGGGCAACACGGCTTTGTGCATGTTTGTAAACCCACCGGGCTGCCCCGTGGTTCCTCCCCGCCGCAGGAAGGGCCGGTGGGATCAGACTTGTAGGGTAGCAGATTTTACTCCCGGAATCACTCAACAAACATATTTGAAGATACCAATTATTCCTGGAGTGTTATATCATTTTCATTTCTATCTTTGTCAATCTCTCTTACCGCAGCCGAGCGATGAGCAGAGCTGAGGTAGCACATTCAGCACAGAGCTGCAGGTTTGCGGGGCACGCCGGCGTGCCGACACTCCCGCCTGCCAGGCCTGCAAAGTGGGGCGAGGGTGGCAGTGTCTAGGGGGTGTCTAGTGCAAGATAAAAGCACTGTTACTACCACAGTCGTTAAATATATTTTTTTCCCTTAAGAGCACATATTATATGCCACAAGGTCTGACACCAATGTATACACATCTATTTATGCTGCAAAGTTCCCGTAGCTTCATGAAACAAAAGTTTTATTGAGCAATTTTCCTCTTACACTGGCTATACAACAAACATATATAAAAACTGATGGTAATTAAAAACTATCTAATTCTGGCATTGCTGTAGCCAGTCAGAACATTTCCTAATCCACAGGCTAGGATGAAACCAAACCAGATCAGAGAGGCAATTCGTGCTCACCATGATGCTTTCCCTCTCCCCGTTGTGTCCTCAGTTCCCTTCCGGACACGGGATACTTTTCATGAGAGAGAATGAGCAACTCGTTTTGTCCTAAAGTCACCAAGCAATGCAGATTGCAGTGCAAAGAACTGAACAGCAAAAGCCTTGCTGCCTCAAAACAGAGTGCAATGAAAGGTAAAGTGAAAATCCCCCCCCACCGATAACTGGTCCCCATAGGCGGCAAGGTTTTTCTGTTATCTTTTCGTGCTCTCTGTAGGCGGGAGCAGCCTGGGACTGAGCAGAGGGCACCAGAACAAAGCGGTTTGCGACAGACAGCAGTGGAGGGCTCCCCTTGGGATTGCCAAGAGCGTAACACAGGATCCAGCAAAAGAAACAGTGAAAAACACAGTTTATTTGACTTTTTTTCTGACAAACTAATTAATCACTGAGGGAATCTCTCTGTATGGCATTTGATCTGGCTTTCCAGAGTTTTCGGTTCCACCTTCCATCTGTAATAGAAACTATCTCTGCCTTTTTTTTTTTAAAGTAAGCTTTCACTTTCTCACTTCACCCTTCCTTTCACTGACACAATAAAATAAATTTTTCTACTTTTTTTATCATTACATTTCTCCACAGCTACTGGAGAAAAGCAGTGTTGAAGCGAAGTTGTAACCCCAATGGAAGTTTGGCTTTCTTCATTAGAGGGAGGTTCCCATTTAGGAGACAAATGGCTTCATTTCCGAGGAAAAGACTTTGATTTCTTGTATAAACACTTTGCAACCCATAGGCTGATGAGGTGATGAGCTTCAGTTTAATATCTTCTCTCACGGTTATGTCATAGCACCAGGTACTTGTGTTTCATCTCATTCATAGAAGAAAAGCAGCAAGTGTGCAGAGAAAATACAGCATTGATAAAACGATTGCTGGTGGGTGGGAAACAAGCGGGAACACCCTGCGATGTGCCTAGCTGACGGCACCGTGAGGTACCTCTGCGAGCTGATGTGCACCAGCCGAGCAGCGCGAACAGAGATGTCTGGAAGGCAAAGCAAGCCCGACGTACCTTCATCTCCAGGCGTTGCGTGCGCAACAGCAACAGAAAATCAGTTTCTGTTCTAAACGGCTAAAAACTCATTGTATTAATCAAATCAATGCAAATTATGTAATTTAGATGACTGGCAGCTGTAATGGGCTGTATGAAGATACTCTGCCAGCTTAAGTAGAATTGGGAACGCAATCAACTCTCAGAGCTGAAGAAACAGCTCACAGCTGAGGTTAAAAGCACGGACACAAGGCAAACCCCCGTTGAGTACCTCGGGGGGGGGGGGGGGGCGTTAATGGGTCTTTCCAAAACAGACCTGCTTTTGATGTGTCCCCACTTCTGTTCTCTAAAAGCAGGGCTGTACTTGTAGGCATCTAGTGGCTCAGATCAATTCATGATCCCTGATAAACTTGGCTGCAGTGGTGGAAAAGGCTACTCCCTTATACCCCGGCTAAATCCATCACCTAAGATTAAGCATACATGGTCTGAAGGATCCTGCCTGCAACCTTATTCACAGCGTGTTTGCGAACATGCTGACGTTGCATTTCCATCCGGAGTTACTGATGCCGGGCTGGAGCTGCAGTCAGGTAACACAGCGGCAGAGGAGATTCGCCGGTGAAATTCCCAAGAGAAGGAGTTTCTCCTCGCAGCTATTCCTGCTCTTATAGGTGCTCCTGTTTGATCCACCTCTGGGCAAAGGCACACAGGCTGATTTAATTTGCCAATGACGACAATCAAGGTCATCCTTTGACTTTGACTTGAAATGGGCTATGTACTCCTTAGGCTATTTATAACCTACACAGAGGTATTCCTCTGCTTAATCAGTCTCCTGAGGGTGTGAGTCACACCGCGGATGGGCTGAGCTCCTACCAGACGCCAGAGGATGAGCAGTTACTCTGGCTCCCGTCTTTCCACCTTCCTGCCCGTGCGCCTCGAGGCACGGGACTGAAGGTCTTCTGGAAGCCCTGCACCTCCCAGGAGGGTGCAGCCACCACGGGGCTTTCACAGTAGGACAGATGGAAGTGGAGGGGAGTGTTTAAGGCATCGGCTGATGTGGGAGATGAGGGACTGAATGCAACACCAGCTCAAAAGAAAGATGAATACAGCCGTACGCTGTGAGCAATCCTTTTTGTCCTTGCAGAGAGGACTCCCACTGTGCTCTGTGTTAGGTAACTCCTGGGGATGAAAAGCTGTGGGAAAATAGTATTTTATGCCAGAGAAGAATTACTTCTTTAGCCACTGTCCTCACCATGAAACTTAAGGTGCAGAGATGAAGTCTGTTCCCTGTGCCACGCAGAGCAGTGACTGTGATCCCCTCAGTTCTCGTTTCACTCAAATCTTGTTAATTGAAGGACCATCCATGGGACGCTTCTCCAATTCTAACATCCCAATATTAAGTTCAACTGAAGCGTCAGCCTGTATTTTGCAGACCTCATATATGGTGAAAGGACACACACCCCCAGCTGACCCCACAGCAGTTTCCCTGTGGTTCCGTAAAGGACTAAGAAAAACACTTTAAAGACAAGAAATTATGTTGAGTTCTCTTACTCCAAATTAGATTAGCATTTTAACGTTGTTTAATTAGATAGTTGCAGGGGTTTTGTACACCAGTTTATAATGTTGGGAAAGTATATTTTACAACATTGCACATACAAATAATAAATTGTGCAACACAGATGTTGCCACTAATTGTAATATTTGAAGTGAAGAGGAAAACATTCTGCTTAGCTTTTACTGAGGTTTATTCCAAGTAGACACAAAAATAAAAATGTACTTGTCTTTTATGTAAATACCATCTGCAATATATTTCTATACCACAACCCAGCGCAAAGCATATCTGCAGCCTGCTATGCTCCTGCGTTATCTTCTTTATGGTGGAAAGCCTGTCGGTACAGGGAAGGTAAATCGGCAGCAATGGTTGTATTGCAGCGTGGCTCTGACATGAAGCAACAGCCCCAGCCTGTTTCAGGCGACCTCTCAGACATGTTTCAGGCTAGAGGTGCCCTTGGCCTGATAGCAGCAGAGCACAGCAACTCTGCCTGTAGCCCCTGTCTGTATGTCACTCCGCACCGTGGGACCAGCGGTGAGACTGGCACACCGCGGGCCAGAGGAGGAACTGTATCGTGACTTGCTGAGCCACGGATACGCAAGTTTTATCATTATTTGAGTGGCGTGAAAGCAGTAAACACTGCAGGAAGCAAGCCAAAAGCACCCGTTTCCTCTTTACGGCTAGCCTCAATCAACATGCCGCACAACCATGGAGTTTCTTCCTTTTGTAAAAAATAGAAGCCCAAGTGAAATAACCCCTAATACTGGCTAATTTATTCTCCCATTCCTGTTTTGTGTTTCCAAAGCACAAAAGATACCAATGTAAATGCCTAACGCCTGAGGAATCAGGCCACATTTGTCACTGGTTACAATTTGCATATACAAGTTTACTTCCAGCAGCAGGGTTACAATGCACGTAAAGCAAGCGGCTTAGTTCCATGTCAGACCGTTGCGAGAGTTATTTATGCCCTGGGACCAGCGGCCGGCAGACAGGCATCACTGTTGGGAGGAGGGCGAGCCAGCTCCCGCGCATTCCTGGCATCGGGTCTTCTCATTACCAGAAGCCTTTAAGCTCAGTCCAAGGGCAGAAAAGCAGGACACGCCGCGTGCGTGGCAGCTGAACAGCCCCTCAGTCGAAGAGGGTGGGACTTTCCCCCTTTCCACGTGGCAGTTTAGGCCTCTCAGAAACATCTAGTCCAAAAGATGTTGCTGCAGTACAACCCCCGGCAGCTTTGCAGGCTGAGTTTCTGCACTTACGCAATTCCCCCTCACCCTCACCAGCTAGTCAGCTAGGCACTGACGCCCTCCTCTTTGGGTTAATGTGACTTGTATTTATCAAAAGTAAAACTGCTGCAAAGGAGCCCCCTCAACTCCCCCCGCCTCCTTTGCAATGCAACAGGAAACCAAAGAATAATAAAATTACCTACCCCTGTTTTTTTAAATGGGGAATTTTACATCTAAACCCTTGAATCCACTATTCCTTCCAGACTAATTTTAAAAACGTACCCAAAGCCAAAAAGGCTAAAGCTACGCCTGAAGCCACCTTCAGCTGGTGACAGACCGATGGGCTCTGTGTTCCTGCACGTGAACATCGGACGCTATGGGGAAGGCAGGTGCGTGGCTGTCATCATCTCCTTTTATTGCAGTTGTAGTATTGGTTCATCTCTAAATCAAGCAGAATCGAAATCTGGAAATATATATATTAAAAAACGTTTATTTCATCTTTTGCTTTCTTTTATCCTTAGTTCTTGTTCTTGGGGAACAAGAGGGAGGAATGGGAGGAACTTATTAACTAAAGGGCTTGCTGTGCTGACACACTGAGTCAATCATTTTAATCTGTTTTAATCAGCTGCCTCTGAAATCTTGGGGGCGGTTGCAATGCTCTGGATCATTGAGCTTGCACGCGGCGTGGCCGAGGTGCCCGCGGACGCGGTCCCCCACCTCCGAGACGCGGGCGGCCGCGTGCCAAGCCCAGCACCCGGACCAGCCCCAGCGCTGGTGCGAGGTCCCACGCGTGGAGCCGCTCGCTCTGCCGCCCAGCTCCAGCCCGGGGACCCAGCCTCCAGTGCCGCTCACCCAGCATCAGCTTCTCCTGGAGGTCAGCCCTCCTGAATTCCCACGCGGTGACCTGCACGCAAAATAATTAGCTGACAGACACTTTCTTTTTCTTTTGAAGAAATCTCAGAGTATTCTAGGTAGTCCTACTTTTCTCGTCTTATTAATTTTTGCTCCGGTTAAATGAAAGCTGATAAAATAGAAACTGCTGTAAGACCCAGAGAAAATTAGGTTATGTAACCTCTTTTTTATTTATTTAGCGTGATATCAAAGTTGTTTCTTATCATTCTTCAGGTACATTGTGCTCAGGAATAAATTAAACTGTCTATTCAACAAAGAGGAGCTGCTTTTCCTACTGCTAATTTTCTCTCTCTTTCTCAATTCTCACTCTATTATTAGGGAAAAAAAATAACAAGCTTAGCTGAAGCCAGAAGAGCCCTTCCAGCTTTGCACATTCACACCGTGCGGTTACCTCGCGTAATCCAAGTGGTCCATCTATCGGCCTCCGGCAGATACGACAAGCGGCAAAGTCAAAAGTACAATGATGTTTTTCTTTACATAATTACTTGCTGATGTTGACAAATGGAGTGACAGCTGTGCCCTTTTTAGGGCAAGATTTGTGCAGAAATCAAAGTCACGTAAATAATTTCCCTGGGTGGTTTTTTTTCCCTTCTCCTGTTCCCGCTCTGCGCCCACAGTCCCGGCCGTGTGCCGAGCTGCCGGCGAGCGGCCACGCGGGCTGGAGCTGCAGACGGGCCCCCTGTCCCCCGGGTGCCGAACCCCGCTCCCGGTGCTTTCTGCCGTGCCTTGAATTGCTTCCACTGCAAAGTGGACTTGGTTTTTTTTAGAAATTGTGATGGGAAGAGCCAGCAGAGACCTCTACACCCCCAAAACTGAGAGGGGGCAAGGAAGGAGGAGAAGGGAGAGGGTAGCTGGAGACAGAGCTAACTCTCGGGAAATACAGCGGGGCCGTAGCGTTCGGTGGGTTACGGCCCCTTCCAGATTTACCTCTCAGAACGCCGAGCCCAGCCGGCACGGCAGGGTGAGCAGCATCCAGCCACCTCTGGCTGTCATTTGCAGGCAAAGCTCAGTGCTCCCACGGGGCTGGATCTCCACTGGAAGCATCCAGCAAGGTGAAACCGGTTCCGGCGGGGAGCGGGGTACGGCCGAGAGGTCACCTCGCTGCTCCTCCCCGGGGCCGCAGGCTGAGCGGTCTGCCCTCCCTGCCCCACTTCTCCTTGTCCCTCTGCACCCCGCAGCCAGGGGTGACTGGTGCACGAGAACGCGCTCGGTCCTCCCACCACGTGTGAAGTACAAAAGTACAAAAAAAAAAACAACCTAAGAAAAGCCACCTCTGCTCCTTAAAGAGTTCATGGGCAGCGGGGCAGGTCTTCCAGAAATCATGTTGTCTTTCTGGGGATGGCAGTGGCATGGGTGAAGGTCACCAACCCAGTGGTTACTGGTGGTTACAACCACTACAAATCTAATGTAAGTCTACCTACCTCTTCTGGAGTCATTTTATTGCTCCATTTTACCCAGAGGGCAGGGAGGGCAGCAGCGTCTCGAGTCACCCACGCAGGCACGAGGAGGAGCCGGGGCTCCTTAGGGGCAGGTTGCTGGGTCATACCGGTTCCTGACCACACAAGGATGAGTGATGCCCACAATTTTGGTTAACACCAAAGAGTACAGCAAAGCATGTAAATCAGAGAGAGAAGGGGCATCCGGGTGTATGCGCACATGTGTGTGCATGTACACATGGCGGGGGGTCCTCTCCCCGTGCATGCTGCGACGGGCAGGACGGCATAAGTAGGTCTATCCCATGACATTGCACCGCAAATATGTAAGTGTTAAACTAACTAATCAGAACCTGACCCAGCAAAGAGATGAGCAATTCCTGAAAGGCGCCAAGGTTCAGCTCCTGTGCTAATACTTTGTCTATGTTAATCTCAATTAGGCAGAAAAGTCTATACTTATTAAAATCGTCAGCTTTCTATTTTATATGTGTAAGGGCAAGAAAGAAGTCAAGCAAATGTGTGGGTGATGCTGCTGAGGCAAAGCACGAAGTACACAGGGACAAAAGCCTTTTTGTCTCTTTTTTTTTTTTTTTTTTTTTTTTTTTTTTAAAAAGACTAGTATGACATCAGGGCTCCTGAGTCTGACAAGAACCTCTCTGCCATTGCGTGCCATGGTGCCGTTCCAGAAGCACCAGAGACAGCAGAAGGTGCCATGAAGGTCAACCTGCCACCTCCAGGGCATCATTCCAGTGTTAAGCTGGAGGAGAGGTGGTGTCTAATGGTGAGAGCAGGGGAATGAAGAGAAATTGCGGCGGGGGGGGGGCCTCGGGCACAAGGCGGGTGGCAAAATAAAACTGAATTGCTAAGGAAGGAAAGGAAGAATGGGAGAAGCCAGTTGTTTCTCAGCCCAAGATAAGAGATACCAGGAAATTTTACCCCGTATACAGCAATGAAATATTACAGGGCAGAAATATTTTCTGTGTGTATCTGTGGGTGTTTGTATGTGCTTTGGTGCATCAATGCAGCTAGAAATGGCACTAACAGGTAGTGATTTTTCTCATCTTATTTTCAGTACGACTTTCTTGTCCTGCTTCTTCTACTTCACACCTGCTGGCCTGAAAATGGCAGTTCACCAGTTCAGATTTCACCATCAGCTTTGGTAGTTATCATGTTTGTGCTTATATAAAGGCCATGAAAGACTTCAGTTCTGTTTAAATCAAAAATAAAATCAATCCTTTCTTTTCTTTCTTTTTTTTACAAATGACAACAAAACTGTGAACACAGGTAGGAAAATAATTGATGCATTCTAAGAAACTGTCAGGTGTGAAAAATGTTGAAGGCTCAACAACCCTATTAAGGCTATGAGAAGGTGTTAGACAGCAGATTTATGTAGCAGCACCAACACAGCATAAGATATATATGACAGAAATGAAGACAACAAAATTCTGTGCAACTACTCCACATTTTTTTTTCTTCTAGAAGCAGTGCTGCAACACGCGATCTGAAACCCAGCAGCTGACAGAGGGATATGGGGCAGGTCCACCTAGACAGAGACCCTCATCGGCAATAGGTATCCTCTGGGTGTTTCCACAGGGTTTTTGGGAGCATAGCTGCAGGTGGCAATAAAAGGGCAGAGCTGTCTTTTCTCCCTTCCTCCATGTTTCTGTTGCTAGCTTGTTTGCCCAGTAAGTAGATGAGATGATATAGATTTAAATTTTTTCCCCACCTAAGGAGCTTCCCCTCTCCTGCCTTAGGCACTCTGTCCTGCCCATGAGCTAGTCTAGGTGCCCACGACACCGAAGGGACGGTCAATGCCCTTCTCCCCTGTTAGCAGCCATGCACATGGTTGGGCAGGTCCATGCCCTCCCTTTGCACCATCCCAAAGACCGGTGCGTCCCTACAGCCATGCTCCTTTGTGAATCTGAACATGAATACCCCCAAAAAAGTCTGGTCCTGTTTGCTTTCCAATATTTGTAACCAGGCTTAAAGAGCTGAGGGCACTTTTCAAAGACTAGCTATGCTGAGACTTTGGTGCCCTCGGAGGAGTTGGTTTCAGTGATTATATCTCCTTCCCTCTCTCCATCCCACAACACCGTGTCCTTTATCCTAAACTGCATGGTATCCTGCCCTGATCAGGTTCGGGAAAAAGATGCCCTGTTTCCATCCAGCTGTGGATAAGCCCACTGAAGAGTATCTGCCGTGATTGTCTATAGATAAAGGACCGTGACAGAAAACCCAACTTTTCTATAATAGTCTGAGGTTTTTTTCTTTTAATCAAAAACAAAACAAAACCCCTGAAATGCATCAATTTCCCATTAGAACTGGAAATGTTCTGACATCCTACGATATTGCTTTTGCATTTCACTGTTCTGATGGCATTTCAGAAGTTTAAAATGAAAAATTAGCTTTCAAAAAGTAGGATCTTCTTGATTAGAAAAACTTGTTGAAACTGTAATGGAAAGATCAGAACAACTTCATTAGTCTTCATTAAATAAAATAAACGTTATTTCTATTCCCTTCACATACAATCATATATTATAACTATTAATATTGCAGAGATGTTTCTTTTGTCCCGGACTTTAATGTATAAAGCTGCAAACCTCCTTGCATGAAAAACAACTTACGATCACTAGAATGACATGCAGTTCGTCTTTTTTACGTTCATTAATTTTCTGTAAATAGAGCACAGTCGCTTTGCATTGTTTGCACTAATGGAGAGCTCAGAGCAGTTTACCCTGTTACTACTTATCATTTATTTGGGTGATAATTTTAAAAAGCTTTTAAATTAAAATGATAAAGATGGTTAGGGGGAAAGATACAGCCTTTCAGAATGTTTCAAGTATGATAGATTATCCCAGCAAAAAAGACGGTTCTCATTTAAGAGACATGCCAGGGCTGGCTGCACATCTCAAGCAATATTTCAAGCCCCCCACCTCGTATTAGGAATCTTGCCCAAAGCCATTTCGGAGCATAATCGCACCAGCCTCCCGCTCATCCCCCCCGCCGGGGGCTCGGCCTCATCCAGCCGGTCCCCGGGGCACCCGCCAACGCTCAGGGGTGGCTTTGCCCGGGTGCCTCGGCCGCGACGAACACCCGGCCACGGCTCGGCTCCGCTCCGCACCTTCGCCTGTCGGGGGCCGGCGACGCCTCCGGCTCAACCCACCGCAGCCTTCGGCCACCGCTCGGAGCGGGAGTCCGGCCAGTCGGAGTTGGCACAAGGTATAGCTCCTGGCGTACTTGCGCCCATATTTGCACCCTCTGTGCACGCTGTCTGAGACGCGTGCTCTCGTCGCGAAGAATGCCCGTGTTGGTGATGGGGACGTCGTAAGCGAAGTACCGGAGGGAAGGAAGGACCCCCGGTCCCTCGGCTGCCACCCTGCTGCAGTGCTCAACCAAATAAACAGACGCCTTCCAGCCCCAGATTTCATTTTTTCCCCTAGATTTAATAATTGTGAAAGAACAAATAATACTTTTGAAATTCAAGCTCTAGTCGCATTCGCGGTGCTCCTGAGAGCCCTCCAGCCCCTGAACCAACGTGGCACCGCAGGCCAGGCTGGGGCCGGGGCCGGAATGCTGCCGGTGGGGGCTGTAGCAATGGGTGACAGCCAGAAATCTTGGGTGTCACTCCAAGCTGTTAAAAGGACACAACTAGCTTCACGGCCAGCAGCGCTCTGGAGTAAAGTCAGCCTGGAGAGAGCAAGTGTCTGTCTCCGGTAGCTGAATAAGGATGGCCTGTTACGAGGCAGGAGGGGTGCTCAGCCCCACTGCCCCCGGCAGCGGTCCAGGTACTCTCTCTTGCTGCTGTGGGGCTAACACGGAGCTGAGGGAGCTCACCTATTATACCTGAAATACATTTATTCCCACTGTCAGCTTTTGAGTTCTGCTTTACCAAGTACTCCTGGGTTTGCACACTCTTTGCATCAGGTGTCCCGATGCCCGTGGGAGACTTTCAGCCACACAGTGTTGCCAGCATAAGAGCAACTGTGACACTGGCTGTGTGAGTGCTCCTCCAGGGAACTGCTCCTCAGCTGAAGGTTTATAGAAATTTAAAAAAAAAAAAAAAAAAAAAAAAAAGAGCCTTCTGTATTTCTGGCATTAATAGTTAACTTGTGTCTCTATCTAGATGTGCCCACCATATCAGCCCAGGCACTTTTTGAAGAGGGAAGCTTGCTTAAAACAGTGGAAGTAGAGACGACACGAGCCTCTTCGGCACACAGCAAGGCAGGTAAGTGTGTTTTGCCATGGGCAGGAGCAAAGCCGTTGATCTAACAGGTTGATCTAACCTAGATTAGAAATACTTTTTTGTTTGTTTGTTTGTTTGGGGCTCTGTGTGACAGACGGTAGCGGTTTGATGTGTTAACTCTCCAACTAACATCTCCCTCTGTTCCTACAAGTGCTTTGGTTGCCTGCCAGAGAAATTTGGGGTGGGTAGGAAAACCTGGCCAGCTCTGGGGAATGATTTAATTTCCTCTCACTGATCTGGTTAGGGGCACTGAGATGAGGAGGATGAGGAAAGGCAGGAGCAACTAGCATAGTTGCCCACAGAGGCAGCTTATCTGTTTCTGCTGACTCTGGAGGGAGCCTAAAAGCCTGGCTGTCTAACTCAGACACAGAATTTGTGGGTCTAAACAAAATAAAATAAAAAGCAGCCCATACTTCCGTTCTCCCCATCAACCAGTCCCTCCAAGCCCTCTTCATGTATATGCATCAGAAAACAAGCTGCGTGTGTTAGCACATCTTTGCTATTAAAATCAAATCAGGTGCCTCCAGTTGAGATGCACAAGTGAACACCTTAACCCTGCCGGTATCTGCAGACTTGCAGCCTCCTCGCCTGAGGCCGACCGTGCGGGACTGCGGCGTGTTGATGGCCATCATGCAGATGAAAGTAGGTCCAAAACATTATTGCATTTAACTTGGCTTTTATGCCTCACTCAATATACTTTACATATTCATTTTGCCAAGCCTTTCCTGCCCATTAACTAAACTAGGACACCTTGCTCTTATGGTCAGCAGGATCAATCATCTAAATTCACATCAGCTATCCATCAGCATTTGTTATCTTATTACCATGCTTATATTATCATTGCAGCTTAGCTTGGCAATTACTTATTAACCAAAAAAACCAATTCCAGCAGACAACCCAAACAAGTCTCATTTAACAAAATATCTTTTGTTTTGCTTTTTTCCCCGCTAATACATGCAAGACTGCTGTAATTTCCTCTGGGTAATAAGCTTGCTTTGACTAAGCTTCTCAGGCCTGTATTTCCCTGCTTGCATTTTTGCAAAATTTAATAACAAACATTTTTTAAAAAAATTAATCCAGTCAGTAGCGTGTTCTGTTGTCATCTCCAGATGCTGGGAGAAGAGGTAGGCTCTCACTAATCTGAAACAACTAACACAAAACACCACGCAGTCAGCTGAGGAAAATCCTTTATACTTACTTTAGCTTCCAAAATCATGGCCCATTCCAGCATCTGGATGCTGAGAATGCTTCCATGCATTATGTAGCCAGTGAGGCACTACTATAAACTATAAAACTAATGTAAATTTAACATATAGTCATTATGCAAACCAGTATTCTGCAAGCTGGGCAGAGACACAGGGGTTGGTCGCCATTCCCCCTTTTTTCAGAAAACACCAAGACTGCCGTCGGACTAAGAGCAGGTCAGAGTTTATTGTCCAACAGTTCTAAATCCAGCCCCTCGTTTCAGCAGATTTAATAATGTACTTTGATAGAAAAAAAAGCAGAAGATGATAGATAGATACTTTCCAGCAGTAAGACAGTAAGAAAGAATTGAATATTATTTGGTATCAGTTGTAAATTGAGTTCATCATAAAGCACTTAGGAGTGGGGTTTGCTCGCAGTATTAGATTTGGGGAATGGCATATGGCATATCAAGTGATTAAGGCTCTAAACTGTACATTTAAGGCCTGCTCATAATGAAGTTCTTGAGAATTTTGCAATTAATGGGAGAATTGGGCCTTTCGTAATCTATTTAAGTAGACTATATCATGCGTCATGATCAGCTCCACAGAAACAAGCTGTCCAGGCATTTGTGTCCCCTTGGAGCCCAGAAACCCTCTGAAACGCGAAGGGCCCCTTCTCCTGCCCGTGCTGGCAGAGCCGGGGGACGACGGGGTGCAGGCGGGCGGGCGGCCGCACAGATGGCCGAACACTCCGAATGAAGCAGCGTGATCTCCCTGGTGCCCACCTCCTGCAGCCTGACAGCCCCCCTGCACGATTGTTTGCTTTATACAACGGGCATTTGTCATTCTGGTTTTGTGTGCTTTTTAAAATTTTGTGCCAACGACTTCATCCCGGGAGCCCCGCTCTCGCACGGTCGTGTCCTGCTCTTTTCTTTTTCACGGGCAACTTATAAATTCCTGAAAATAAGGAATTTTAATGGGAGTGCTGATTCAGCCTGAACTTTGCTGTACCAGCACAGAGTGCGTTGAAAGGATAAAATAAAAGGACTTTACAAACTCCAACTCTGTGTGCCTGATGATTTTCTCTAGAGAACAACCTGGCAAGTTATCTGACAATACCCATCCAGAGAAGCTTTCGGTTTGCCTGTGTGCTGTGCATGCCAATGAGGTCTGGAATAAACAATCCATGCAGCAAAGTGGTATATTATTTATGCATCGTCACATCCATCTATATAGAAAATTGGCCCTAAATTAAAAGAGCAGGTATCAATATTGCCTATGTGCTGGCTCCCAGGGAGAAGCTTGAGGGAAGAAGGCAAAATTTCAGTAATAAGGGCTCTTTTCCTCCTATCGATGTAAACAAACAGCCTGTGCCACTGGAGCAATGTTTATGCTAGCAAATACCCTGAGGTGTTTCACAGAAATCAATCTGCAGAGAAAAATTGCCTAAGATAATAAAAATTCAGCAACTCCCCAACTCAAGCCCAGGTCTTGCTGCATGTTTGGGGCTGGGGCTGAAGAGCGAGGAGAGCAATGGGTCAACTCTTCTAATTTTTCGGAGCACAGCTCATGAAACGATATCCTCCGAGCCCTGAATACCACGCCAGTTACAGCTTGGTTCGATCAAATTCAAGGACAGAAGAAATTGCAGGAGGGAAAGCAAGCGGAATTGGCTGCAAGCTGCAGGAATACGTGTTTAGAGAAAACTTCTGCAGCAGAATGAACTGGAAGGGGACCACTCGTACGGAAACCAAATGACTTGGCAGGTAATTTTCCACCCTCCTCCTGTGGTTGCTTATTCTCATTGCAGCTCAGCCAGGCCAGGGCATGGCAGCCTGGAAAGAAATGTCATCCCCGGCTCTGTCACCTCGAGGATCTTCCTGCCCTGCAGTGACTGTGATATAGAGGACAGAATTACGGTTTCACTGTAAAACCAAGCAGGGTAAAACCTTGCTTCACTGTAAAGCCAGGCAGTGAATAAAGGCTTGTCTGTGATGATGGTAATTTTTGTGGCTATTCTGCACCTCAGCCAGCGGGTCTAGTAAAAGCAAGTAAAGGAGTCAGCTAGCTTTAATTTTAACATGCAGAAAAATCCAAGCTTTGCTCTAATTTTCACCTAAAGCTCCCGGTTTCCTTGCAGCAGTGAGATACTGCCCTTACTCATACCGTCTGCTTTTCTGTCCCCCCACCTCCTGAGCACACAGGGCTACAGGCACGCTGGCTCCTGGGGTATGGGTCTGGGCTCCGATCACTCTGTAGCTCAGTCAAATGCAAATCTCCGTATTTTCCTTTAGCTGCTCTTTAACTTTCCTCCCTGCCTCCAAAATCACAGCAAAGTCAAACCTCCACTGTGCAGAGAAGCTGGGCAATTCATTAATGGTTACGAATGACCCTGAGATCCCTCTGAGCTGGAGCCGCTATAGGGTGCCCAGGCTTCATGATGCTCACGGTGCCAGAAAGAGCCATGAAAATCCTAAGTCTCCATCCCCCAAGTCCAAACACCCCTGAAATCCCACAGACCCTTTAAACATTGGTCTTACCACTAGTGATGTCCATGAAACTTCCTGAGCGGGTGGTCTATATATGGTATAAAGCTCAGGTTAGGTATTTCCTTGGGTGTGACGTAATGAAGCCTTGCGTCACTCTGTACGACTGGAAAGAGTTGGAAGAGACCAGAGTGGTATGAAACAGAGCTGAAGAGACCAAGTCTTCTCTGACCATGAGGTGACGGTGCCTCTGGAGAGCCAGCTCAGATGACTGCTCCAGCTTTTGCTTCATCATTCAACACTTCCAACTCTGTAAATCTCAGAAGGTTTCTGATCACACACATCCTTATGAAGTTTTTTGGTTATGACATGACAAAAGGCAAGGTTGGTGCTGTTTCCAGCAGTGTCAGAAACTCCATGAGAACTCATTCCTACCAGGACCCTCTTATTACCAAACCTGGTCAGAAATGAGATATATTTGGGGCAGCGGGGGGGGAAGGCGTTGAGTTAAGGACAAATGATCAAAACTTTCTTTTCAAACTTCAAACTTGGTTTTCTGTACCAATTATGAATGAAGATTGAAGTTGGCTTTTGTTCTATTGATTGAAAAAGGGAATGATGGGTGAAACTCATAGTCGAAAGGACGTGAGGTTTTTACAGAGGTGCTCAGATATGATTGATTCATATCACTGAGATTTAGAAGGCTAAAAAAAAATCCATACAAAGGATAGAGAGGGTTTTTCAGATCTCAGATGCCATCAAGGCCACAAATGCACTACTGCTTTTTGACCATTAAAAACCCACATATTGTAAGGAGCCATAGGACTCCAGCATTTTCAGCTGAACTACTCTTACTATACATTTTAGATTTCCCCTTGCAGTATCTGTCCCTCATTTCATCATCCTTTTCACTATAACTTAAGAAAAGCTAGAAGCAGGAGACTCTCAACTTACAGCCCTGCCACTCACTGCTCTTTGTAACATCTTCTGAGTGTATTTATTTAGAAAGAAAGACTTTTGATAGGAAAATCTAGAAAACGCAGTCTCTGCAGTTACAGAGTCCTGGTCCTTAGGCCAGGTTTGTGCCAAGGACTGACCAGTTCCTGGCAGTCTATCAGCAATCAGATACAAATCCCAATCAGATCCAGATCCTGACCAGGTCCAGTTTTAAATTCAAATGTCCCACAGGCTTACAACTTTACTTTTTCTTATGTGAGTGCCTTTCACTTTTGACCTAGTATATATACATATATACCAGGAAACCAGAGTTTTCTTTGGGTAGTCATTTCCCCAGCACCCTGTTAGACTCTCATACCCACATACAGCAGGAACTGGTCCAGCAACACCCACGCTGCAGCACTGCAACTGAGTGTAGGCAAACGCAGCCTTTAGCCCCCACTACCTGTGGATTTGCTCTGGCAGGGCTGTGCCACGGCTGCCTTTTCTTTTGATAAAGTTTTGCAGCCAGCCAAGTTTTTGGACCAATTTGATTTTCTGCAAGTCTGCAATTCAGCCAGTCTTCCTGCCCTTCCCTGTGCCCTCTGAAGGTATGTGCTAAAACCAGTCAACTTTTGAGAGCAAAAAAGCAAAAGTGTTTCATAATACATTTCTCTAGGACTGGATTCACAAACTAGTTACGCAGTGCCTCAGCAGTTCAAAAGCTGTTTGTACTTAAAATGCAGTAATTAAACCCAATTTACAGCACAGTGCAAGTCTTGGATGCGTGAGATGATTAGCTGGATGTGTCTTGCCCTAGCTGTTAGGCTGTAATCTGAGACTATGTCCAAGCTGAGCTGAGCAATGGCATTTGTGTCTGCAGGCACCATTTCTAGCGGTGACCCCCGAGTTTACCTTGGCTGAGGCGCTTGGGATCGGGGCTGGCCACAGGAAGCTGCCAGCTAATCCTTCCATACCGATTTCTCAGACAGTTCAGTGCCGCCACCTCTGAGGTTCCCAAAGCATTTAACTGGCTTTGCTAAGGGGACAGTAACGGCAGAACCCATTGGCCAAGGGGCAATACCACACGCATTTGCTCACTACTTTTGAGCCTCTCCCCAAAGCAGCTCCCCTCAGATGATCTTTAACTTTCCTGCTGCTCACTTTCTTTAAATTACATCCCTCAACATCAACAAAAAAGTGTTCACAAATGGGTGTGATAAAGCTAACTAGTCCAGCAAATGCCTAAGAATATGTTGATTTCCTTAGTCTCTAATAATAGAATTAAAACCTAAGAGGGTTTCATTCTTTCCAGCACATTTAGACTGTATTTCTTTTCCCATTACCTTGGCTAAGATACAACACAGATGACATTCAATTTGGGTGATAAGGAACCAAAAGGGGGGTGTTTTTCTGCTGCTGGCAGTCTGGCAATCACTGCAGCCCCGTGGGGAGAGCTTTCCTCTGCCCACAGCTCTGGAGAAGTGCCCACGACACGGAGCCGCTGGCAGCCTCTGCTCTCCCGTTCCTAATCCCACAGCACTGCAGGAGCCTTGGGGGGGCACAGCCCCTTTGCAGGTAGGCAGCACACACCTGAAAAGGTATCACAGCAATCTCCGAAATCTTCCAGAGGATCTAAGGAGGGGCTGCACCCACTCAGGTCCCAGGGGTGCTGCACCCCTCCCTGTGCCCCAGGGACACCCATCAGCCTGCCCACGCACTTGTGGCTGTTGTCAGCCTCTCCCCGCAGCTCAGGATCTTTCACTCCAATGCTTATTTGCAATATCTACCAGCTCTGACTCTTTAAAGCGATCAGAGATTTACATCAGGAGACTTTAAATATAGAAGTAATTTTGTGTAAACTCTTGCCTTTATTGCAGCAAGGAGAAGGGAGGGAAAAGCCTTTCTTTTTTTAGACTTGGCAGGAAACAAGCAGTTAAATAAGTGAATACTATAAAATGAAAATCTTAAAGTGATTACAAATATGAAAGGAGTGAATACCAAATTGAAACAGCCGTTTAATCAAGATAAAGTACAGAAATCCAGCAATTGGCCTCTTTCCATGATCCTGTAGAGCTGTGCAAAGGAGGTTGCTTACTGTAGCATTACCAATCTCAGTTGCTCGGCTGCTGACTGCTGATACCCCAAAGTCTTCCACCCTTTGCAGTTTTTCACATGCTAAATGCCTTCCTTTATGGATCACCCTTGATGTAAAGTAGCTTTAGTTACTCAAGAACTGAAATAAAGATGAAAAAGTAATTGCATTTTAATTGCTCTAATAATGGCAGGAAGCTGCACTGAGACTTAAATACTGAAAGGTAAAGATTAAGACTGTTTGTTAGGCTGCCTTTCCTTCAAACACAGCTTCTTTGTACTTTGTGCCAATCTTCCCTCACCCCGCAACCAGTCACACCAGTGTATGCCAGGTTTATTCTTAAAGTCCTGAGATGGTTTGGTCTGTTAGACAGCAGTATCTACAAATTGGAGCTTTTTACCGTAAGCAATTTTAAGGTTGACGGACTTCCTTGCAATGTACCAATACCAGACTTCTCAGCTTGAGATATTTGCTTACCCCAAGCATCTGCAGACTGGGCAATAGTGGCCCTTTGGAGATGGGTGACAGCAGCGGAAGGTTGCAGCGATGATGTTATCTGGTGGGGAAATTATGTTGTTTAACAGGCAGCTCCCACTGCCTGACAGACAGTATGGGTCTGGGGGCCCTGGCCACAGGGAAACTTGAGTTGGTTTTCCTTGTTACGTGCAATCGGCACACAAAATCCCCAGGATTTTGGAACAGGAGGGGAGGGCATTAAAGAGGATTTGTTTTCTCCTCACTGTACTTTATGTGTCCGTTATGCTAAAGCGTAGCTGGGAACAAATCCCGTCAGCTAGCCACAGCAGTGGGAAGCAACCTCAGCAGGCAGCCTTTGGCAAGGAAGCTTCAGCACCTGACCTCGGCTGACATTAACAGCACTTTGGAAATTAGTGTGAAAGTCGTTGCTCGATAACCGTGTGTCACCTCTGAATGTCTCAGTTGACATTTTTTCCTTCTGCACGAGGAAGTTTTCTGCTTTTGTTGCCATCTCTGTCACAACAGGAGTTTTAATTCCTCACACCAGCTTCCTACCACAAACCGGAGCACTCGCTCCTGCACACAGCTCCTCCTGTGACTACACCACCCGGCAGGATCAAGTCAGACAGAATAAGCTCAGGAAAGGAAAAGATGTGAGTGGAATATAGAGTGAGGCTATTGACTTGGCGTGCCAGACATGGGCTGGAGTCGACTCCAGATGTGAGCTGAACAATAACGAAGACCTTATAGTTTATCACCTTTTAAAGTACATGGAGGGATGTTCAAACAATTGCTTTCAGTGAACGATTTCAGGAAGTCATTAGCCTCATACAGAGAGAATAACACACATAAATACACAGGCAAGTCTATTGTGAGCATAAAAAAAGTTATCAAAACAATTTTTAAGAAACAATCTAATGTATGGGGGGAAGCAAACTTCATCCTCTCCCTCTCGCTACTCCTCCTCTTTTTTTCAATGGTTATGATGCTTAGTACGAGTTCAGTACTGATGGGGGTTATGCAGAAATTTCATAAGCAGTCCAAAGAGAACCGCTGAGGTTATAAAGATGTTGTTATTATTGGGGTAGTTTATTTTTGCTGGAAGAATCATTAATTCAAATTGCAAATCAAAATGGAAGCAAAATCCTCTATTTATAAATTAACTACTTGCTCATTTAAATCAAAGTGAAAATAAGCCAGATATTGGGTATGCCTCAGCAGACCCCTGCTCTGTGAGTATTAGACTGCTGCAGGTTGGACAGACCCAGTTCCCACCAGGAACGAAACCAGAAGGGAACTGTAAGTCCCAACATGGTCCCCCCAGGTGTCCAGGAGACTTATGGTCCTGGTGATGCTGTTACCCTGACGGGCTGAGCTGACCCCTTCGTGCAAAACTGCAACGTGAGGAACAGCACAAAAGGCTGCTCTGGGATGAGATGAAGCTTATTGAGAAAAGATTTTGCTAAGTTAAAACCAAGAGTAAAGTAAATATTATAGACATTCTTCAGCCCTGTGTAATGGGAATACCACCATAGTTAAGGCTGAACTGCAATTTGCATTCAAAAGTAGGAAGAAATTACTCTAGTTCGCATTTCAATGAATGAAATTCATCTAATGATTTAGCATATGTTGCTGTGAGACAATTTCTAGTTTCAGAGGAAGCCAGATTTTGTGCACAAGGCTTTGAAAATAAAATATTTTCTGTTTTTTGCAGAAATACTGTCAAATGTTCCTTCCTTAAAATGTTGCATCTCTTCCCCGCACGCCATTGGGAAGTCCTGCCAGGGGAACCCCCAGATTCATGTTGCAATATGGGAATTTTGTGCAGCCTCTTAACTTTTTCCCGAGCAGGGGAAAGATCGATGAATCCGTTTCTGGACATGTCAACAGGATTGTGCAGTTGCCCTGAGGAACGGGGCTGGTGTGGGGCCAGGCCAGGAGAAGATGGGGCAGCAGCCCTGCAGGGCAAACTGAAGCCCACCATGAGCAGAGGGGCGGACCACCACATCCAGAAATGCCACCGTGCTTCTCCCCAGAAAGCCTGCTGCCCCTGCAAGGCAGGGATGCTTTATGCATAAAGCACATCGTAATGCTATTTATCACCGGCTGTACCTCCAAACTCCTCAGTAAGGAGCCCACCCGCACAGCACCTTGGCAGCATGGGATGCCGTGAGCTGCTCCATGCTGCGAGAGCCCACAGCTGGTCCCCTCCCTCCCCTCCTGTTGCAGCTTCATGCTCTGCTCCTTGCAGGATAATTTTGAGACACTTGGTAGGGTTTCAATCTCACTATTAATTGGACACATCAGACCTGAATATAGCACTCAATACACCAGAAGGAAATAGGGGAGATGGTGCCAATGGCTACATGATCTTGAAACCCCAACCCACGCCTATGCTCCTATGTCAAATTTTGCACCCCCACAAGAAACATCTCTGCCACTGATTTACGATGTTTTTGAGCACAGGCAAGATTTTCTCTCTCTGCATGCAGCTTAGACCCTATGGCTGGCCAGACCGTCTCGGCTGGCCTGTGAGGATAAAGGTAAAACTCACCCATGTGTTGCGAGAGCCCCTGAAGTATTTTTCATAACATCCTTAAATGACAAATCACCTGCAGTAATTGCAACATTTTCAGGGTCACCTCAAAAAAGGGTGCTGACATGATCTGGCATGGCTGTAAAACTGGACTTAATCTCACAAAAACAAGCTTCCTCACAAGGTACTTGTCCTTCCTGCTCCTTCTTCAAATACAAATAAAATAAATACCTTATTGTTACCATTAAAAATTCAGCACCTATATTGTTTAAACCATCAAACCTATTATGAACAAAGTGCTAACATATTTTAAAGTAATGAACCAAGCACAGTATCTAACAGCGAAGCCACTGCATTGTTCTTGGCAAGTGCAGTAGAAGGATGAAATTATATTTGTGACAAGGGACATCACTCGATTTGAATATCAGCTCTATTAAACAGAAAATAGCAAGTGCATCAGCTCTACAACACCTCTGATAGCATGCTGAGGAAAGTATTTGGTAGGGTCAGTAGGTAAAAACTGAGCAGAGTAATTCTCATTGTTGTCTTCACGGGAAGCTCCAGAAGTAATATGCATTTACAGGGAAATTTAACTGAGTCTATGGTAATTTATTCCATGAGAATTTTCCTTTCTTCCACGGTAGTTGTTTGGGTTTTCTTTTCAGTTTCAGATTATGAAAATGATTATTCAGAGGGGAAAATAGCATCGTACAGATGCCACTGTGCAAACAGTAACTTTCAGAGGAGTAAAACATTATCATCAGAGAACATGGCAATTTGATTTACAAGTGAGCAGACAGGAAAATGTGACAGCAAGAGAAGAAAGACTAGCTCTCACGGGGTGAGGCCACCTGTAGCGCTGACGTGGGCTGACTGTGCAGCCACTGCAGAGCCTCCTGCTGCGCTCACCAGCTTGTGCGCAGTCTCTGCTGTTTGCAGAGGATGCAGTGGTCTCTAGCAGGTTAACCACGGCAGATATCAAGTTAGACCCAATTTCCCCTTGGCTAAAGCCTCCTTGAGGCTATACCAAGCCTACTCTGCTAGATAGTTCAAAGGGATGTAGGTTACACCAATATTCCCTAAAGTCAGCTCAACCATCTTAAGAGAAGTTCATGTCTCTTTCTAGAGCCCTCTTCAACTCATTGGGTTTCCACTTCTAAGGCAGAGACCCTTCAAAACCCCATTCCAATCCCAGCCTCTGCTGGTGAATCTACTCTACGCTTAAGGCCATACTATAGCCAGTCCACAGACAATTTCAGTAAAGGCACAGGGCAGAACACTTTTACAGATAGCATCATCAAACTGTCAGTGGCCTCATTAAGCAGAGGGCACCTCTGTCCCCAGATGCACAGGGAGCAGCACACGGGCCATCAGGAAAACCAAGGCTGCCCGGGACACAGCGCAGGCTGCTGCAGGGCTTACGGCAGGATGAGCCTCACTGCCCTGGCAAAGGAAGAGGCAGAGAGCAGGGAGGTTAATTAGTTCATACTTTTAATTAATTTGCCATTCCTAATAGATGCTACAGATATAGTCCTGAAGTCTTGCTTATCTGACAGGGTAAATATCTTACATGTCAAATGGGCAGCATATGCTTTCCCAACCAGCTGTGCCCATGTGTGCACAGGCAGAGTCTCTGTGAGCTGTGTCTAACCGGGAGGAGGTATTTCAGTCTCCGAGGCTCATCCTCTCCTTTTCAGACTGACCGTTAATCTGGTCTCAGACAGACTTCTCCACACTGGATCGTGATGTGCTCTGCGTGTTTGTGTGTGCTGCTTTGCCTGCGTGTGTGCACACTGCTGGGGTTTCTTGTTATCACTGGAAACAGTCATGTTCAAGTCTGCCACCTTTTCTTCTTTTCTGCTCCCTCTTTTGCAAAGGAGGGAAGGAGTTGTTCACCACCTGCGGTGAGACCTGACCTCGGGCAGAGCTGCTGCGGAGGCAGGAGCTGATTCCGGGCAGAGCTGCTGCGGAGGCAGGAGCTGATTCCGAGTTCCTCCCACCAGCATCCCTTCCAGCACCCGGCTGCCGATGCCAGTGCTGCTCCTGCCATGGTCAGACCGCAGCTCCACCATTTCTGCCCTGATTGCCATCCTCCCAAAGCACAGGCACTTGCTTAGCTTAAAGCATGAGCGGCATCTCACTGAACCTAAAGAGATACACATGGATTTGAAATTAATCCTTTGGACAAATGTCTGCAGGAGCAGGCTTCTGCCTCACCATCAGTACAGCCTGAGGAGGCAGGCTCTGATACCTCTAAGCTGTCACAGCCCCCATCAGAGCTGTACCACAAAAGAGCAGAGTTTAGCCCCAGAAATTAGCAGCTCACCACACTGAAATATCTGCCGCGCTTTCCAGTGGCTGAGGTATTGTGGTTGCTTACAGGTAAGCCAGTGGTGCCCTGGATCTGTATTTCAGCACTAGGCAGCTGCCTCCTTCACATCACTGAGAGAGGTCAGAAGTCCACCGTCAAGTGAAGAATGGTATTTCTGTTTCTTCCTTGCTGCATGAGGGGAAAGGGGGGAGAAAGAAGAGGCGAGAGAATCAGACCTGGATGTTTCCAACAATAATTAATAGCAAATCTGGGCGGCACACACAGAGGGCTCCATGACATCCATGCAGAGGAGCTTGTTTGAGCCAGAAAGCCGGCCTCCGAGACTGTTGAATCAGCTGGGAATATTGATGTGATTAACAATGATTTGATTTGGAAATCAATGCGAAGGAGATTGTTTGCTTGCTTTGTCCAATTTAGTCCATGAAATACTGGCTTCAATGCAGGGAGAAATTCAGCCGAAGCAGGAAGGGGATTTTGAGGAGGGGTGGAGTGGGGTGTGTTTGTTATTTTATCAGACATCCGTCTGGATTCTAGCTGGTGAAAACTTGAGCATTCAATCAAATGTTTTATGTGTGTCTATAATAATCCGAACAAAGGAACAGCTGACAGCTCATGATCATTTAAAGATAGAGCAATTTCTATTTAGCAATCTTGTGACTGCATTTTCTGTATCTACGTGCAAGGCTTCCTAATCGTTATGTGGGTTTTTGTTGCAGTTTGGCTTCAAATGAAACACTATGAATTTACAGGAAACCCAACACAAACACTAAGTCTTTAAGAGGAATATTAAGATACCGTTCTCCTGGGTCGCAGAGCAAAGAGGCTGCATATGCACAGCTATTAAATGTTGCCAGGTATAAGTTGTTGAGCTTATTTTCTAACCCTAGGAGGAGTGATAATTCATCACAGATAATTTGTATTAGAAAGGAGAGAAGCATTTTTTTAAACTTTAGTCACATTAAATTGTCTCTTCCACTTTAGCTCCAGGGAGCTGCTTCTGCCAGTAACTCCTGGGAGCACTCCAAGAACCCCTGGGTGAAATTTTGTGGTATGGGCTGGGAAGCAAACTACTAAGTAATTGATAAATGGTCTCTCCTAACATTAATATGTTTTTTGAAATATGTGAAAAGCTCAGTGATGAAATCCCAGACCCCATCTGAGGGTCTCATTCTGCCACATTAATTTTGCTGAGTAGCCACTTGCTCCACAGAAACCACTATAAAAAATCAACACAGGGAAGAGCAGTAAATGACACACCAGAGCTGAAAGCTTGTCATCTTAGTATCGCCCTTGGGAAATTTATCCTCCTTAAAATCAGCAGCTGTGTCAGTTATGATGTAATTATTTCATCACTCACTCTGTGAAACTGAGGTTTTGTGTCCCCCCTGCCATCCAACAGGTTACTCAGATTCCCATAAAATGCTTGGTCTCTCCACTTAGTTACTTTGGAGCCGCAAGCCTCTCCCTGGCTTGAATCAAGATTCGATGTCTAACACTCAGTCAATTATGAGCAAGGAAAGCTGAAATACAACAGCGAGACAGCCCTGCCTTTTGCGCAGGTCCTTCCCGCAGCCCGCGACGGGCACAGGCTGAGAGGGTTGAAGGACATGGGCTGTACGAGGCAGCTCTGCCTACAGCAGACAGAGCTGACTGCCGATTCCCTTCCTCCCGCACAGCTTCCAAGGCAGCACCTCTCTTTGGGTGCAAATGGAGGTGTTGGAGGCTGTTCGCCCTGCTGCTGGAGGCTGAGCTCTGCTGGGCGGAGAGCTGAGAACTGGCTTACTCAACAGTGCAGAGAGGAGCAGGACTGCCTATATGGCTTATTGGAATCACCGATATCTTGGATACCCTCTGTTGAGACTGCTCACAGACATCTCTGGTTAGACCTTATCCCCTTGCCCCTGCCATCCTTAGGACCAGCTTCTCCATAGTAGCTGTTGTCCTTAAAGACTAAAACTTCAGCCTCCTCAGAAAGTCCTCACCTTTCTGATCCAGTCTTTGACCTGCTAGGAACAAAGTAGCTCCTTTTGACACAGGAAATCGTGTCTGCAACATTACTACCACAATTTCAGCATGTCCATGTAGGCCTGGACTCCTTTGATGGAAGAGTTCCACTGGCTGAAGATACCTCAGTGTCTTTAAGCAGTGGGACCACTGCAGCTCTGCTTTCTGTGCCAGGACACATTTCCCCTTCAAACAGCTCAGGAAAGTTGAAATAGCTACAGACCAAAGGAGGTGCCAAAATATCAGCTTATAGAAGATGCTCTGCTGCTTAGAACAGATTAACACATTTTACATACAAAAGCACTGAATGGAAACATTGAGTTACTCTATATTTGGACATTGGGCAATACCAACATAATTCAAAGAAATGTAGGAGAACAATCTTGCAGTGGAAAATACCATCAGCAGTGAGGCTGAGCCCAGACTGCAGCAGTTAGCAAGTTAAAATGGTTACAGCAGTTTGGGCTGTGATCGTCTTAGACCTTAGAGGTTTTTCACTAAACGTTTTTCTGCAACTAAATTCTTCACACAGTAGACAATTTGAGTAGTGATTCAATTCACTGCAGTCTCCTCCGTGAGTCATTACTGAAGCAACTCTTAAATGAAGGTTAAGAATTTTAAACAAATGGCTCTACCTTTTGAGATGGGGTGCAAATCCCAGTTGGTCACAACTAGACATTCAGACAAAAGGGACTTCAATTCTCACAGGTGAGATCCGTCTACATCCACTGATGCATTTTTATTTCAGCAATTCAACACTATTCTTCAGCCTCTTTGTGCAACTATTCAGTGAGGCTCTTTATCTCTCTGTCATATATTTGTAACATTTATTCACATAAAAAAGACCTAGATGATTTGGACAGTGGCCATAGCTTTTCAGATCCAAAAAGCACCTCTACCTTAAAACTATTGACTAATTGGAGTAGTTCTGCAGCACTGGCAGCACAGGAGAGTATTCTCTTTCCCGTGCGTGGAGAAGGAGCATTTTTGGAGCTTCTGTGCATTGTGGAAAGGCAGCTCTACCCACGGGAGGGCAGTGCCCGGTGAATTGTTTCTATTTCTGTAATATGCTCTCCTAGCAAAGCACCTGAAGAGCTGCCTCTTTCTCCTGTATTTCATCAGTGTGGATGGAGTGTGACAGACCCCCAGTACCAGCCCTCACAGCACTCCGTACCGCCACGGTGACAGGGTCTTTCAGCCTTTGTGGCCAGTCTGAGCCAGCTAAAAGCTTTCTTTTGCCACAATAGTGCCCCCAAAGATCTGCACCCATAAGGGCCCCGCACTGGGTTTGGATTCAGACTACAGCCCTGGAGGCAATCGGCTCTGCAGTTCACTATTAAGCTCAGCAGCTATCTAGGCTTCTACACAGGCCCGGTCGTACTTAATTCCAACACCATTCGAAACTAATACCACCACTGCCTGTAATGCAATAGCTGAGCCATATCCAGACTTCATGTGTGCGTGAGGTAGATAAACACTACACAGGCTCCTGGCTTGCCTATTAAGGTGTTGCCCTGTTGTTCTTACCGACATCAGCACTGCTGACAAAAAGCAAGCAACGCATTTTAATAAATGTGGAGAGCTGTGTTTGGCTTCCCAAGTAGCTCTGCAGGCAGCTTGACGAAAGGGAGCTACACACTGCTGCAAACCAGGCTTCTTCAGGGAAGGGGGAAGGAGATGAAGCAAATGTTTCTGAGGTTCAGATGAGCAATCTTCTGTGCAAACAGACAATCCCCGAAGCAAAAGCAACTGCAGAGCTATTTTGATTAAACAAACCTGGGACCACTGGATTTCTTCTCCTGCAGAGTCCAGGAAAGGAGTGGGACAAATACCCAGTGCTAGTCAGTGGAAGTAATGGTTCTGAGAACACCCCCTTACTGACTTTACCCCTTGTTCCAATACCACCTGTAAATTCTTTGCTAAAACTAATATTCTTAAGGCAAAACACCTTCTCTTTCACAATTTCTGCCTATAGAATTAACTGGCAAAGGTTCATTCTCTGTTCCCCCCCACCCCCCAAATGCTTGACAGACACTTAGCAACCCATTTCACCAGATGCCCACACTCCAGCTCGTACCCCTTTCCCTTCACCTTCCCCTCCCCTTCTGGAACTGAGTGCCTTATTTTTTGAAAAACTAGGAGTGCATTAACAGGGATCCCAATCCAGACTACGCAGGGTTCGCTTGCAGCGCCCGGGTTTGCGGGGCCGGGGCGGTGCGGGGCGGTGGGAGGGGAGCGGTGCGGTGCGGAGCGGAGCGGTGCGGAGCGGTGCGGAGCGGTGCCGCCGCCCCGCGGTCGGCCGTGGAGCTCGGCGCCGGTAGGCGCTGCGGGCGCTCCCCTTCCCCCGCCTCCGCCGCGCTGTGCACGGTGTTTGCTGTTCCATTTCTGCCCTCTAATGGGTAAAGGGAGCTTCGCAGCTTTTCTGGCTGGGCTGAGGAAAGGGAGGAAAAGCCCCGAAATATGAAAAAGGCACTGAATTCTTGCCAGCCTAGCTGCGGCTCTGCCCCGCTCCCCCCGCACATGGAGGCGAGGGCCAAACACGCCGGGAAGGCTCCAGTGCCTCTGAAGCAGCAGAGCCAGATGGCAGGAGACAGATTTTAGAAGGCTCCTATAAATATTTGTTCTGCTCAAATAAATATGCACGTTTTCAGTTTCTCAGCCAATTTTGAGGAGTTTGCATCAGAGAACTAGGCTTTATCACAAGATTTCGTGGACCTCAAAAGGGATTTATACAAGATGGTTTTATTCAACCAGAAGTTCAGAGCACTTTTTTTTTTTCCTGAGGATGCGAGCTGCAAGATTAAGGGGAAAAAGAAAAATCCCTGAAGGAAGGTAAAACCAAACAGTAGAAATATGAGGCCAGAGCTTGCCATGTGTCTAGCCAGGATGGAGTAAGGAAAGTTTAAACGCTAACTAAGAAAACTACAGAGACTTATTTCAAAGTTACAGATCCACCAGATTTAGCTGGAAAGCTCCTATGAAATGATGGAGAGTAGTGGGTCTTAAAACTCTTAAGCTATTAAATTAGAGAAGGACCAGATATGTTGGAAACATCGCATTGTATCTGAATAAAGGAAGCCAGACGGGTGACAGATTTTTAAAGGTTCCTATAAATATTTGTACATTAGTTTCAACGTCAGATACCCTGCAAGTGCTTGTCCTGGCAGCTCCACCAGGCCATTGGTACAATGTGAGCAGCCACAAGCTGCTCCGGCAGCAGCAGCACGACCCAATGAGTGCTGAGGAGGTGCAGTGATTCAGTGGTTCCTTCAAACAGTTTTTGAAAACAGCTTTCATAAGTTGTAGCTCATGTATTTACTTGGTTAATTCCTTCCAGTTCTGAGCTGTTGATAGAATTTGTTTCTGTGTTTTGAGTAGCAGGGGAAAAAAACTCCTCCTTTTTTTCAGTGGGAAACTGCAGAACAAAACATTGTTGGTTCCTATCCAAATTGTATTTTTTCATTTTTTTTCATTCCATTATAGTTTTGCAGCTAAAAGCACTGAAATGCTGAAAGAGTTAGATCTATCTCCATCTTCTCATACTAAAAAGTAACTGAGAAAATTCCCATTAAAATGAAATCTAAGCACCAGCTACAAGTTAACTCACACAGAGCACAAATCCTACTGAAGCAAATCATCCCAGCGTCATTCCCTGTCTTTGGCCTTCTAACTGTGTTCACTTTCTCCAGCTGCTGAAGGAAGACAATTTCACTGTAAAATCAACAAACAAACCAGAAAAACATAACAAGGTATGCTATAGCTTCTTGAATGCCTCTATGCAAACAGACGACAATATTTTTTTCTTAAGTCAGAAGGATTTGGCTCATGGTACGACTGTCTCAGTACAATATGTCCCGAAGTAGATGGTGGTAATGCTGTTTTAATCCACAGTTTGGCACTGACCCTGCCATAGCCGCAGCACACAGACGGCAGTGCAGTGAGGCCCTGTGTCTGCGTGCTGCACGTGGCACTTTCCAAAAAAGGCAGTAGAGCTTTCAATCTCGGGGCTGACCAAGTTATTCTCTGCGTAAGATCCACTGGAAGAGAGGACAGACATGACTGGATGATGTCTCTGCAGCTCTATACCTCCAGCCTCCTTCATGCTGCGCTGGCTTATAAAAGACCTTGCTGGTACTCAGCAAAGGACGGGCACACCTCAGCTCTCCTCATTCCTGTGCGTTCACCTCTATGCCAAAGGCATGCAGGGCTGTGCAAATCCTTTGATAAGTGGTTGTACTGTGATAGGGAAATTTTACAACATAAAACTGCTAAAGCCCAGATCCAGCCCTGAACCCAAGCCCTGCATCTCCTTGATGTCTATTAATGCCTCTCAGCACATTGCATGGTCTAGACTAGAGGATTCCTTAAGATCCCACCCAGCCTTATTTTCTTTGATCCTTCTAATTTCTTATCGAACCAGAAACTTCCCGTTCTAATACAGATATAATTCCAGCCCCTTTGGCAGCTTTTTCAATCTCCATTAGACCTTCACAACCCTGAATAAAGCGTAGTTGGTTTAGCGCAGTCAATGGACTGCAAAGTTCCATCATTTAATTTAATCTCTTTTGCAGTAGTGCAATTCCCCTACTAGAGCCCTGCCTATCTAATAGGCGTATATTCTTCTGTGTCCTGGTCCTGTCTCCTCTGATCACAGCAATAGACGTGGCATACGGATTAGACGCTGGATGTCCATTGTGCTGGGAGGAGGGTGGAGACAATGTCAGTCATCCAACATGCAGAATAAGAGGGCTAGAGGGTGTTGAATGTTTCACATCCCTTACGTGTTTTCTCTTAGATGTATTGTGAGAAATGTGATCAATTCCACTCTTTTTTCTACGGATTAGAATAAAGAAACACAAAAATCCTCTTTGAATACCTTGATAACACCTCCTCAGCTGGCTCATTTACAACCTATTGTGAGGCATTTCCAAAAATGAATGTTTCATGGGTCAGGAATAATACCATTGGTACGGACAAAAGGTGCCAATGCTCAGTTATACAAACTTGTGCTAACAGAGGAATGTACCCGTCCACACCTCAGGCATCTTCCCATGCAAACCAGTAGCTTCAAACCTGTCCAGGCAAAAAAAAAAAACCTCAAGAGTGAAGGAGTAGTCACGCACCTACAGTGGCTGGAGGCCAAAAACCCCATCATTAGGAGCAAACTTCCCCACGGCAGCTCTGGGAGCTTCCTAGCAAAAAGCCCTTGCTGTTACAGCTGTAATTACATAAATCCCTTCGATGCATTTGTGTCAAAACCATTGATCAAGAAACAGTATTAATTAGACCTAATCCACACTTCGGAGGCACCAGAACATATCATCACGGCTCGAGGGGGTTTAGGGCAGCAGAGTGTACGTCTCAGCAAGGCTTCCTTAATTTTATCCTCATGATTTTGAAGGTGTGAATGCACAGAGAAAAAGAAGGGGGAAGAAAACAAGAGAAAAATAGCAGCTTTGCAAATTTAACCCTTCTGAGGTACAGCTAGAAAACTGAGTTGTCTGTGAGGTTAAAACCTACTCAGACTGCACCTACACAAACTGAGTACACCTGAAAGTTTGTGCCTTTGAGATGAAACATTGAAATATCATGGAGGTACTAAATAATCTAACTGCAAACACACCTATTTGCTTCTCTGGAGCAAGCAGACACCTGGCAACTGCACGGGTAAAGGGCTAAATAAACCACCTGGGTTCTTTACTGCAGGAAGGCAAAGTCTGAGATCCCTGGCAATGCTCCAGCCCCACCAGCCTGATCCCGACACAACTGGTTGCCCTGTCCCTCCACCATGCCACTACAAAACCAGCAGTCTGCTAGAGAGAGTGGGAGGCCAGGCACAGACAGGAGAAGCAGGCATTTGGAAAGTGTCCCAGGTCTTAGGCTCAGAAGAGTTAAAGCAACCAGAGGAATCTTAAACAACAACAAAAAAAAGCCAACCAAAAAAAAAAAAAAAACCAAAAAACCCACAAAAAAAGAGCTAAGCAGCAGCTCTCACAACAAAAATGCAGTTCCAAAATTAATGAGATTTTGATACCCCCCCTTTAAAAATGGAATATTTCCATTTTAAAATGTACAAAGACTAAAATCTTCATAAATATCCTATTAAGAAACTTCTGCTGCTGTTTTAGAGTTTCAATTGAAATACAGTGCATGAAGGTTGCCATAGCTACAAGCAAATTTTTAAATAACTGTTTTTCATCAGAGCAGCTGCAGTATCACGCAGAAACACGGTTGAAGTGGGGAAGCTGGAAGGAGTCTGACCATCTTCAAGCTCCTAATCAAGCAACCCCGAGATTTTCACAAACACAGCTTAGAAACTTTAATACGCTTTCTGCTTTTTAAAGAAAATATTGCCCTTTGTTATTTGGCAGCACCCCAGCAAATGGTGTCAGCGCTGTGTGAGATCTCAGTCAAGAGAATAGCTTTGTTTTCATGCTGGAAAAGATAAAAATTTCCACTACTAAGCCCCTACCATGGTGCAAGTGCCCAGGCACTGAAGGATGTGCTGCGGCCTCAGGTCTGCTCTGAAGGGCTTTCTGCGTGAACCGGTTGATTGGCAGCAATGTGCCTAAAAACGCCACAAGAGCCACAGATTTCTGTGTCCAGGAAAAACTCTTCCTTGCCTAAGCTTGCACAGGAAAACACAGAAAGGAGGAAATGTGAAAAACAAGTGAAGCTGTAAAATGTTAGCAGGAGGCTTTCGAAGTGGGGCTGTGATTTAGGTGGTCCTGCCTCCAGTGGTGTTCAGTCATTTGTGAGCATGGGGAGGCATTTTCCCCTCCTGTAAGATCTCTCCCTGGCAGGAATAGGCAGAGCAACTTTCTGAGCAACAGTGCAAGCAGAAAATGGACATTTCTGCACTGTGGGCATCTGTCTAGAGGAGGGCTGGCTACGGACAACACTGAAAGCCTCCCTTATACTCAAGCCTTTCAACCAGTGATATTAACTATGGCAAATTTCCTAGAAAACTTCAAATAGATTCATTTTGTGTCCTCAGCCAAGTATGCCCTGTGTCCCAGTCTATAAAATGAGAATAAATAAAGAATAAAATTTCTGAGAGGAATACCATGAGATTTAACTGCAGCGCAATAGTAATTGAATTGCTATCTATAGAAAGTGGAAATGCTTGGCTGGGTTTGGGGTTTTTTCTAAACAACAAATTAATGATCATTATTTAATACACTATTATGAATCTGAAAGAATCATCCCGGTGATGGTTATTTTTATACAAATTGGTTCATTTATCTATGACCTGCTTCTAAGAGGTACGGCCACAGCACAGTGGAAGTGCTGCCTGGTACTTTGGCATGAAGGCTTGTGGTGCTCTGCCATCAGCTGCGCAGCAGCGGAGTTTACAGGCAATCCATACAGACAAATCTTCTGGGCAATGTATTTTTATTTCAAATCTGATTTAAAAATTTCCTTCACATCTTGAAATGAAACAGCTTTCTTGCCGGATGACTGTATGTTTGTTTGTTCCAAAATCGACAGTTTTTTCAACAGGTAGTAGACAACAAAATTTTTGCAGGGTAAAAGAGAAAGGAAAACAAAGGGGAGGAAAGTCAGAGAAAACCTTAAAAAAATTTAGAAAAATGAAAGTTAAAAAATCCTATCTTGGCAGATTCTTCTAACAAATTACATTCTTTGACTAATTCCAAGTATTCAAGGAAGTGTTGCAGGCCAGGTTGGATGGGGCTTTGAGCAACCTGGTCTAGTGGAAAGTGTCCCTGCCCATGGCAGGGGGGGTGGAACTAGATGAGCTTTAAGGCCCCTTCCAACCGAAACCATTCTATGATCCATAAGTGCTGAGACAGTGTAAATCCTATCTTTAGCACAGAAAAGTCCCTCATTTTAGAAACTAGATACTTAATGGCAGCCAGAAACATCTCAGTGCCTCAGTGAGGTAATGGCACAGCCTGCTTCAGCTGGCTTTGCCCAACACTCCTCTCCAGGTCTGCAGTGAGCGGTCGGAAAATGGAAAATAAGGATGACTACCAGAAAGACAACCTAGCAAATACCTTTCATAATAACTTCAACCTAATGTAAATTTTAAAAGTATCTCTTTGCCAGCGCAAAAATAGGCTAGTATAGCAGAGTGAGGAAGGGATGCCAGTGAACAGAGATTTCTATACTTGAGTGCATGTCAAAGAGACAGACCTTCCAGCATATCTTTAGGTATTAACTTTTCTGAGGTAGAGTTTTTTAAAGGAAAGAAACAGAAGACAAAAAAGCACAACCTGCTGTATGGTTGGGCTGCCAAAAAAACAGATTGTGATTCACTGAAAGCTAGTGACCTTAGTCAGCATATTGTGACTCCATAGCTTTTAAGCCCTGCTGTTTCTTTTCCAAGGGAGATGAGAGGCTTGTCAAAGCTGTAGTTTCCATATATACACATGCACACTCACGCTTGCATTAAAGTGCTATTTCTCTCAATCGTCAGGATTACTGAACCTGACATAAACTCATCATTTTCCTGGAAGCAAAAAGGGACGCTAGCCAAAAAGATGAGCCACAGTCGGCAACAGCTATCTTGTCTTGGCGTACCAAAGGGCAGCAAGCGCAGAGCCATCTCTACAGGAGTGTGTAAGTGCAGCCACTCATTTGAAAAGGCCTAAGATCATTTGCTGAGAATAAACACCTGTCTGCAGCCTGCACTAATGTCTCTCATCAGCATTCACTGGAAAAGGCACACACAGTATAAAGAAGAAATGCAGAGGCTTAAGGAGAAGATGATGGGTGGGAGGCAGCAAGGGAGCAGTGCTTAATGCCACAGGGCACTTTCTCACCTCAACTGCAATGCAAAACACACGAAGACCTATAGACCTGTTACTGCTGCGGCAGTTCCTCTCCCTCTGTCTGCCTCTGTCCGCTCCCCTCCATGTGTTGTACCATTTGTTTCCATTCTGCTTTTGAAGTAGTGCACAAGCCCCTCCAGCACTCAATGAGGTTTGCTTTTTTTCACCAGGTTCAAGCACTATCTGGAAGCAGGGAGAAAAGTGTCCCAGAGCAAGAAAAAGAAAAAAAAAAGAGAGATAATCCCACAATATACAGGGGGAAAAGGCAAAAAAAAAACCAAAAGAGATGACCCAAGAGAGGCAGGGAGGGATCAAGGACCAAGAAGTGGGGACAGAATGTCAGCCAAGGGAGGGGGAGGCAGCAAACCGCACAAACAGCGGCAGTGGGCGACACTGGGGCACGCTCATACCAGAAGAAGAACGGTGTAGGTGTTTGTCCTCATTTGTTTGTTGTGAATAGTAAGCAGAAAGCCACAAGTGAAGAGCAATAAGCATGCAACAGAATTCAGGGCTGCTTCTCCATTTTAAGTGTTTGGAGTCTCAGTTTATTCATCTGCAAAATGTAGGTAGCCTTGCTGGTCTGCCACAGCTGTGCCGGGGGGATGCGGCCCATTGATTTATTCAGAACAAAATAAACAAAGTAAGATCTGTGAGTAAGCACTAGAAGGTGGCATAGATCAACTTGAAAAAGATACATAGAAGGTCTATCTTTTTAGCAAATGCTAAAATCAAGTTTCAGATCTATAGCAGCCCTAACAAATATAGCTGAATTCACCTCAATGATTCTGCCAAGAGGAAAAAAAGTACAATGAAAAATCAGAATTTCATTCCAAAATGAAACATTTAGAGGGCCAGATTAAAGAGATCGGTTTTGTAAGTCAGGGAACAGGAGAAGATGAGAAAATCTTTCAGAAGTGATGCAGTCATCAGAGTTGTGATGCTTTCAGTTCTGGTGCTTGTGCACAAAGCTGGTGAATTCAGTAAGGACTTGTATCAATTAATACACATAACACATTGTACTTCTGACAGAGCATCACGAAATGAGTCACTGAGTCGCTCTACCTTCAGCACTGCGACACTGCATTACCTCGGTGTGCTGAGAGGCACGTATCCCCATGCAGGCTGGCTAGGGTGTTAGCTGCAAGCTGGGGCATCCTGAGGACTGCCCTGGTTACATGAAGTAGAATAAACGTGTATACTGCCAGGCAGCATAATTAGACAGACAGAAGGTACATTGGTTTGAAACCACATGCTAAAAATACTTTCTATTCTGCTGGAAAGACACAGCACTGTCAGGAGGATAGTCTGGGACTTGAAAACTTATCTGGTTTAAAGATCCCAAGAACATCCAAAAAGAAGATGCCTTGTCATCCAGGGCAAGCAAGGTTCAAAAGTAACTACAGTAGCCTGTAGCAGAGGAAGAACACACTGAATGGTCGGTCACTGTGGGGCTGAAAGGCAGGCTTGCTCCTGCTTTCAAAATAGCTCTGTGCCTAATCATTTTAATCTGTTCTCTCTCACCCAGCAGCAATTCTACAACACAGAAAACACCTAGGCAGCTTTGAGAGAAAAAAGGCTTGAGAATAACAAACTCTGGGAACAGCTTTTTCCTTCCCCATTTTTCACATGAACAGCTATGATCAGAACATATACTTGTTCAGGGGACAAATACCAACTACTTTTTCATCACACATGGGCTGTGTGACTGTTTTCCTATATGCGTGCCCAACATTCATGGAGAGCTGGAGCTCAAGAGCTAGACAGAAGTTTCATGACTCTCACCTAGGCACAGGCAGTTCATGGCACTGGGGAAGGTCCAGCACCATGCAGACATAGCTACCAACTATTTGGTAGTGATATCCCATTTGCAGTTCATGGAAGGTGTAGTAATCTGGTGTGTGAATTTGTAGTGTAGTGTACTCTGGGGGTACACGTGTACAGCTCTGGCCCAGCAGGGGAACCCCCTCACCCTTCCTGTGAGTACGATCGCAGGCGTGAGCCATTATCAGAGCAACAACAGCCCTGTATCTGTTCTCTCACTTACATGATGATGACTTGTTCACCACTCCACATTTTAACTACTTAAGCTTAATTTGACATAACATCAATAGTGCTATTATTAGTTCACGATTTGTTGTAGACTTTTGAGAAAAAAAAAGGCATTACTTACACCACATTTTGGGGACTGCCCTCAAAAAGGTGGGACTGCAAAGACTCCTGTACCAAAGACCATCTTGATTTCATCAGTGGCCTTGCGTGGTTACCACCGTACACACATCATCTTCTCCGCCGCATCGCTGCCTGGAGGTTGGACTTCATAGTGAAGGAAGTGGATGAAGTCTTGCGCCTTCAGCCATCTAATATCCACCGCGCCGCCTGCATTAGACATCCTGTAAAACTGTTCCGTCGCTCTCTCTTCCTTTGCAGACTTTGCTAAGTCTGACCTCAAATTTCACTTCCACTTTCTGACAGGGATGAAATAAAAAAAATGAAACTTCAATATCATCCTTTGTTTGTGCGTTTCTCCCTCTTGTTTAATGGATATTGCCACAGCATGAGCTGGTGGAACTGGTGAGCTCTTCCAAGAACTATAATTTCTAGACAGGTGAGCACGGTACATTTCAGACAGCCACAAAGAAGCTCTTCAACCCCTACAATAAAAATTTATATGAAAAGCACATCAGTATAAAGGTACATCTGTATCCACAGGCAACAGTGATTAGATCTGATTATTTTTAGTGTAAATACATTTTCAGCATAAAAGGCACATGACAGTTTTAAGCTACTTAGCTGAACACACTGCTCCTGCACCTGTGGGATTTTAATATTTCTATGCTTTTAAGAGCATTGCACGATAGGGATAAGATCAGTGCATGATCCACTTTACTGAGTTGGAAAAATGTAATTTAGGAAGGTGTTATTATTGCAGGAAAGAGGTGGAAAGCTCATTGGTAATGATAACTCTTTACATGCTTATAGACCACAAATACAATTTTCCTGATGCCTGAATGAAAAATTTGAACATAGATCCTCCAAGAAAAAAAAATCAGCCTGTGACTTGAATGAATCCCCCTATAAGGGGATGCTTGTGCTGCCGAGCCTTCACACAGCACACACATTGCCATTACTGATTACACTAGAAGCTCCCTAAGTGTTTATGCAAGGGTGGTGGTGGCTGGTGCAAATGCATATTCTTTACAGTCACAACTAAGATTTTTTTTTTTGCTGAAAATGGGTATTTGGCATAAGACAAAGCAAAAGAAACAATAACTGTACAGCAGCGGTACTGGACAGAGGAGGTTACAGCAGGTTATCAGTTGGCAAACTTGGCGTTCAGACTGGGGAGGTCCAGGGTTTCACTGGTCTAGTGCAGCTCACCATGGCTGCCGTTAGGAGCACTGCACCACTTTGCATTATTTGGGGACCGTCATTCAATCAACAATATCTCAGGGATTTATATGTAACCTTGATAAAACCGAGAGGAAAGAACAGAGTGAATTAAACAGTGAGCAGCAACACAGAGCCTATCAGCTAAGAAAAGACTCAATCACTATATAGCTATTTAACATGAGAGAGCCTGGCCTTTGCAATGAAACCTCCCTGTTAAAATGATTCACATCAGTTATTCTTTCTCTCCTACTTGCCACTATCACCATCCGGAAGAGTCAGCGAATGATCAAGTGCTTCTTTGATCTCCTGTGTATGTGAAGACAGAAATATCCAAGCTGAAGAACTGAGCCCCATGGGTCTGACAGCGGATTCAATTACAACCCATGGAATTCAGTTCTCAAAGCTGAGAATACACGACATTCGTTTTAAGGCTGTCCTGACGCAGAGTAGTATCTCATACTCCTCCTTGCTCTCTCCAGTGCCTGGCCTTCTTCCAGGTGCTGTAAAACAGAAGAGTGAAACCTTCACTGCAGCCAAAGCAACTCTACCCAGACTGTAGGTCAGATGCAGAATAATGGCTCGAGGACATATATATTGAAAAATAGGCTATTTTGTATTTTTTTTTGGCACCAGAAGTGGCCACACACATAGACAGAATGTGCCCTAACACATAGCAGAATTCTTAGTAATAAAAAATGAAATTTATAGTCAAGGAGTATAACATTTTGCACTTTTCTGGAAGCCTTTGAGAATTTCAAAGAGGTGAGTTACGAATTTCCTTCCCTATTTTTTTTAATACAACAACACAGACATAGAAGTAAAATCTTCCAGAGTCACACAGCAATCTTTGTTAACAAAATAATCCATCCAGAAGCTCAAAAGAAGGAAATCTGGCACTGGTGCAGCCCTTCAGGGTCATCAGAGTCTGGGTGGCAAAAAGGCAAGCAGAAGCCTTCAGTATTATAGACACACAGTTGTGCCCTGACACAACTTTGTCTGATGTGACAACCTCATCCGAGGGTGACAATCTCACCCAAAGGCAGTTCTGAACTACAGATAAGTACTGTTCAAATGCACTGAAGATCAAAGCTGACATCTCAGACAGGAAACACCTCGTCACTTCTGACAAACCTAAGAGAAGTCACAAGTTTCATTAAACTTCATACCCCAAACTTGGAATTTTGGAGGAAAAATAGATTGGATAAGATGTTGGATGATGCATTTATCTGTAAATTAGATGTTATGTCTGCACAGCACCATGTATAAACAGTGTTGTTTTAGTTATAAAAAAAAAATTTTTCAGATTTATTTGGAACATTTTAAACATACTTCTTTACGTTCCAATGAGATGAGGCATCACAAAAAAATCCCTTTGGGTTCAGTGAAAATGAATATTTGGTCTGTAATAAAATATTTGGAGGTCAAGGGGATAAGGGGATTTCAGATTAAATCTTTTAGCCTCAAAACCTAAATTTAAGTAAATTTACTTAACAGAGTGGTTCAAGAAGAATGAATTATTTTGTTTTAGTATTGCTTTTCTTAAATTCTAAATAAGCATAAATTTTTTTGAAATAAAAATATTGAGTGAAAATTAAAAAGCATCAAGGAGTTTCCAGCTTTTCCTGAGAAAGTAATTTGATTAAAAGCTGCAAAATATTTCCAATTTTTTTACTAGAAAAAGCCCAACTTATTCCATCCAAAAATTTGCCCAGCCCTGGCAGGAATTCAGAGCTCCCCCAGTAGCTCACTAGTCAAGCTGAAGACAGGGGTACTGGTGACTGTGCAGCCACACTGTGTGGATATGAAAACCTTATTCTTTGTACAGCCTGTCCTAGAGCAATTACTATCTGGTTTTCTGAATCATTTAATTTAACTAGGAACCCACTCTTAAATTTATCTCTAAAACCTTCATCTCAAATGAACAACAAACATCTGAGAAAATTGCAGTGAACAATTCTTGATAACACCCAGTGTCACTTTTTCAGCTAAATTAGCAACACACGCAGCCAAATCAGCAGAGGCTCAGCACAGAGCGCGTTGTTTGCCAGGATATCCAACAGCTCCGCTGCTGCGGTATCCAACAGTGTGCCTATGTCTTTACAGCTGTAATTGTTTTCTTAGGCTGCTGAACCAGTCAACCAAACAACAGAAATTAAAAATATGCTTCTTTAACTATTTCTCTTGCTGGGAGGGAAACCTCTGAACAAACATTTTTGCAAAGTAACCGTCTTGTGGTACCCACAGCCCAGTTCAGTCCCACCAATCTCTCAGTTGACTCTGTGAGACTTCCATTACAGGAAAGGAAAAACAAATTAACAAAAGTAACATCTTGTTAAGGCCCTCAAATAAAACGCAACTTAATCTGCAACCTTGAAATAGGATACCATAGCAATAAATTTTGCTTGTCTGATTTTTCTGATTGGTCACTGGAGTGTTGCTTGCTAAGAAGGTCGTTGTTGACGTTAAGCAACGCATTCACTAGCAGCCCAGCCCTTCCATGGTAATCACTCTTCCAATCTCAAGCAGGAAAAAAGTCAAACTATCATCAATGAAAACATGATATGGTAAAACAGAGAAAGGGTCAAGAAGAATACAGGATGGACATGCCCAGCCCTTGGGACAGTGCCGCTGCCTGAGTTAAGCGCACTGCGTTTCTGTAGGGTACCTGGGAGGAGTTGGCACTACCTGGGCACCAGCACGGTCAGCATGCACAGCTGGGGACGCCAAACTTTGGCACTCGTTTGCATTGCACAATCCAGCACACCAGTGGCACGGAAAAATATTAAATGCCCCTCCATGAAACACAGTAAATGGGCCTGCGGTAGCTCTAAGCCAGCTAGCTCAGCCGCGGCTGGTGGCCTTGCCACAGCAGCCCCCACCCAGGCCAGAGGGGCAGCGGAGCATCGGGGCGCAGCGCGGGGTGCTCCCCAGCCCTGTGCTCACGGGAAGCTAAACCCACCTCTCCCGCTTCGCGGGCGAGCGCCTGCAGAGCTGCCGTCTGCCGGGGAGATGAGCACGGAGAGCAGACGTCCCAGGACAGCGATGCAGACGAATATGCTCTGAGATTACTATCTCAGACTCGGGAACCTGCAGCACCCGCTGCGGCAGGCAGCTCCCAGAGCTCTGGGATGGACCCGTCCCAAAGGTCTCCTTGGGGAGGACGGCCCAGCTGAGCTCTCTACCGGCACAGCTGGTGTTTTAGTGAAATCCCTAAAGGGCAGGTATGGACCGGTGCATCCTCATAATTCCACAGTCATTTTCAAGGTAAGTTGGCTTTAGAGGTTTTTTAGCCAAGGAGGAGAAGAGGTCAAACTCTCTCTCTCCGTTTGCCTGCAGAGTTTAATACCATCACAGTGCATTAGCGCTCTCTGATCTTAAAAAACCACAATGCCGGTTTCAGCCACGTTCTGCTTTGACCCTTTATCAGCTTCACATGTGTCATCCTCTATCCTTTCAGTGTCATTCCTGGAGTGCCCCCCTCCCTCTGAGAACTCATTTACTCAAGGATTAAATTCATGCATTTGCAAACAAGAAGACAGCCCATAAAATTACATTGTTCTGCCTTTGCAAGAGCAGTGAGGAGGTGAGTCTTTTCAACAGGCCATAAATCTACTTTTTGAAAAAACATTATTTTTTTCCTATTCCAGCAAGGTCACTAAGTACCATATAGCTTGGAGATCTTATTACACCAGAATTAACTATTCCTACAGGACAGATACTTAATAGGCAATCATCATATACAGTTTTACTGCTATACCGAAAGGCAAACCTTTTTAGGGTGATTAAGTAATACTAAGTGCCTGAAGACTATTCTCCCATAAGTTCCCTTTCAAATTAAATATGTTTTAACAGGAAAAGAACATAAAGATCCTAAAGCCATCAAGTAAATTCTCTGCATTTTCCTTATCGGCCCCTACTTTTATTCTCTATGTTGCCATTACTGCCTTTCTTTTTAATACAACATCTACGTTTCTTTGAACGTACAACTGAAGAGTGAGATTTTAATGCTTCTTAACCAGTCAATGATCTACTGCAGCTTCACATGAAATCCAGATACTATTCAAATGAGCTCATCGTGGGTGGTAATTAATTAGCACCGATGGGGAACTTGAAATAAAATATGAATATGGTCACATTTCATTAGGAGCATAATGGATCTTCTTCACCCTTACTTAGTTAAATACATTTTCCCCACAGCTAGTAGAAAAATACATATCTCACAGCTACACTGACATCTGGTTAGTTGAACCAAGAGGGCAAAATGGAAGATGAACTCATTCTAGAGATCTTGAGATTTAAAAAAAAGGAAAACTCACAGCCAGAAGGGACCACAGTGACACCAGAGGCAGCCATAGACTCAGCAGAAGCTTTCAGGTGAAAACTGGCCCGCCGCGTCGCAAGGCGTGAGAGCTGAGGGTTTCAGAAGCGGGGCCGTGGGCTGCATGCTCTGCAGAGCAGCAGGGTATTTTGCCTGCTGGGCAGATCTCCTTCATGCCCTGTGACAGCACTGCCAGGTGCAGCTGCAGACCGGCCTCACACCCGCCTGTCTGCTGGGAGGGCACTGGTCAGTGAGAAACTGCTGCTCAGCGTGGTGAGCCCAGATCTCAACATTCAAAACCCAGACCGTCAGCCTTTAAAACCTGACCTTTCTGGTCTTCGCCATTTAAAAATTCCCCATTTCTTTGACTTTCCCTCTTCCCCGCATTTCTTGAACTTTCCCGCAGAGAAGCATCCCCGTGTCGCCCGGCTGGGCTGGCTGCTCGCCCTGGCCCATCTGTCCCTGCTCAGTCCGGGACAGGCAGCCTCCCTTGATCTCCACAGTAATTCAAATTTCTCCCCCAGCTCACCGCTCTACAGGAGCTGCATGGTGTGCTGGGCCTTGGGGAGCCTGCCTTGTCCCCGCTCAGGGTTACACCACACCAAAACCAATCAAGCCCTTTCTACACTGATCGGGTCTTTTTCCATCCCTCCTACCACCAGCAGAGCAGCTCCGCTCACAAGTTAAGGCTCAGCAAGAAAGCCTTGACTCTGTTGCTTAGGTACAAGGCAAATGCTGCCCACCCATTAACACACCTTAAATATTGTTAATCCCTTCCAGTAAAGCTAATATGCATGTTCACAGGCAAAGAGTGTTCACATGCAGAGAAGCTATAAATCTTTCCTTGCTCCATAAAGATCATGTTTACCACTGAAAAACCCAAGACAAAAGTTTGGATGCAGTCTTAAAGAAAAAGCACACCTAAGCTTTGCTCTTGAGCTAAATACTGCCAGTATCAATCAGTTCACATCAGACATAGATACACTGGTGCTAAGCACACCCTGCTCCAGGATTACATCCCGGGTTCTCACCACGTCAGTGAAGACCATCAGCAATGTCAGCTGAGGAACTGCCTGTAGGTATTCCTTCTCCTGAACCCTTCAAGATGACAAATGCATCAGGTCCATAGTGCCTTCAGCCCAGCAACTACACAGACACTTTCATTGTCCCCTCCACCAACAAGGAAAAAAAAAAAAAGTTTAAAAAAAAAAAAACCTGGAACAGTTAATTTGTATTTGAAAAAAAATTCACATCTCAAGATAAAGTATTGGGTATTAGCCCAAGCACTTATTCTGGGCTGGGCAGAAGCAAGTGCATTTGTTCCCAATATGCTCTCTGAAACGCCCAGTTATTTCCTGGATGCATTTTTAATTTCAGGCAGTAGTTATATTTCTACTGCCAATGTCTATGTCACGAATAACAAACATTCAATTTCCTCTCCTGTAGAATTATTCCACTCTGCTTATCTGGAGGTTCAATTCTGTTGTCTCCATTTTAATCACATTTTCCAACAACACAGTACTTTGTGCAACAGACCATTTTGCTTCATGAACGATAAAAATCATTGCATATTCCATTTCATTTTTTGACCTAAAATTTACTGATGGTTTTTGCATTTTTTCACTAATTTAAAGAAAAAATACATGGCAAAATAAATAGCAGGCATAAATCACTAAGAAAAACATGTATTTACACCTAATCGGCCATCTATATACATTGCAGCTGGTTAAACAGTGATATGGAAAAGTGCATAATGAAAATGTTATTTCATATTTTTAAAAAGTTCAGCAATAATAATAAAGACTTCTAATACTAAGTATTATTTTTAGTATTCTCTATAGCATACTTACAGTATAGTTACAATATAGTATAGTTTCAGTTATACTTACAGCAAGCCGTAGGTCACAGCCCTGGAGACAATTTCAGCAAGGTTTTTTGTATTGAAGAATACAAACATTTATGGGCTCCATAATTTTTGTTTTTTTATATATTCTCAGATGACGGGATGAAACAGTGTAGAGGAATGTAAACAGTCTAAACCACATATTTTGCACATTGACACACTGGTCAATCCATATGTTTCAGATGTGACCTAAACAGCCAAAAATATAAGAAGAGGGAAAAAAGTAAACAGGAGAGAGTAGATGGCCATTTCTTGTTCCCTTCCAATTTCCACATTTTTAATAATTCAAAAGAACTAGCAATGTTTCAGCTGCTGAAAGTACACAGATTTTTACATTATTTGTCACTGCATAACTATTATACTGTGTATTACTAACACAAAATGGTTAGACTCTGTATAAGCAGTTAAAAAACAAACAGGCAAACATCAATTAATCACCTTTTTGTAACCCTCCCATTATTTAAAAAAGGAATGTGATGATCACCCAGCAAGGAGTTTATTTGGAAAAGCACATTGTAATAAATAACTGTAATGTTAGTAATCCATTAGAAGCCAGAGGGGTTTTTTTTTCTTCAAACAGGTTCAATATATAAATACTTGAAATATAAAAGATTACTCTGTTTATATTTTATATTGTAACTATACTGTAATTATTGAAAATAAAGTAGTTTATGAATGGCAAGCAAATTTTCAATACATACATAGTCTGTTTCAATATTAATTCACTGAAACAAACCAGTGTAATATTAGAATAATGAAACAGCTCAAGTACTGTGGAAACTGGCCATAGTTAGTTCAGACAAAGGTACATGACGGTTAATAAAACAGTATGAGAGCAATGAATTGTGACCTGGTTAAGGCACCCTAACCCCTGCAAGCTACTTAGATAGCATTACTCAGCCTGTGGGCTGTGGACCACTGCTGTCAGACACCAGAAGCTGATCCATGAACAATCTCATTTAGAAGATGAAAAACCGCACATCTATCCCCACTCTGTTGGCAGCGACGCACGAGTGCTGGCAGACAGAGTTGGGAGCCAGTTTCTGGATGCTGCCTGGGACTGCCTGCAGGTGCAGACGGCTCCTTTTCGCGCATGTGAAATTTTCCAAGATTTTTGTTTCAAAGGGGCTCCATTAGAAAAGGCTGAGAAACGCTGACACAGCCAGCCTGCAGAGACCTGATGCTGCCTTCCTCTGGGATACGCTCGCCTCCTATTCAGGATTTTAAATCTTGTTCCCTCCTGAGCTCATCAGATCTGATTTTAAAGAAAATAATTTTAGGTGCTATTTAGATTCAGCATAATCACACCTAGAATATTTAGTCAAGTATGTTGACTACGCCTAATGATTACAGTGAAAAGTAAAGACATTCTTTGATGCATGCACAGACTTTTAGCGTAAGACCACTGGAGTTGCCAGAATGGACTTGGATATCCAGTATCCACTAAAGGATTAAATGCAGCGTTGAATCAATTTTCTCGGGCTTCTCCTTAATGAATCCCCCCAAGAAGGTCACAGATAGTCATCAATATATTTGAAACGTCTGTCTCGCAAAAGAGTCCCCATTGCAACCTCAGGCCCTTGTCCTGCAATCACAGCAATCCTCAAACTCCCCCGCTCCCTAGGAGCTCCAGGCCCCACTTATCCAACAACAAAACTGTTTTAAGCACCTGTGAATCCTCGTCCCCAAAGCAAATTGAGATGGAATACAGATACTTGAAAAGCTGCAGAAGAGAGAGTAGCTGAAGCCTTGCTCACGAAATTAGGGAATTGGTTCAAAAATAATACACAAAATCCATTTCAATAATGAAAATTGACTTTTCTCCTTTCTTTTTTTAATTATGGGAAAAGGTGGATAATGTGTTTAGTTTGACCAATAAAAAGACATAAAAGTATACATTTTTGTCATCAAAATAATTCACATTTTCGTCACCATTTCCCACAAAAAATAAAATCTCAACATTCTCCCAGATGACCGTGAAATATAGCTGGTCCCAATAATGGTCTGCACCAAAGCTATGTCGATTAGCAATTTTTTCATCCACTAGCCAAAAAGAAGAAAAATGAGGCAAAAGAAAAATGTCATTTGGCTGAACCTGGAATGATTTTTTTTTTTAAATTATTTACTGAAGACAAAACACATTGATTTTAGGTACAAGGTATTTTTTGGCCTAAAACAAAGAATTGTTTCTTTTTTGCTATTATTATTATTGCATTAGAGCAATTAAGAAAATGAAAATGTATTTTTAAAGGAAAAAATTAAGGTTTAATTCTGAAAATGTTAAAATATTTTTACTTTTTTATTATTTCCCCAGTACTATTTGCTGCACTCAGTTGAGCTTTGTAAATAATTTCAGTTCATTCAAAACTGCATTTTTCAGCAAGCAAACTATCCAGAAAAAGAAAAGAGCAACTGCCTGTCTCTATTCAGGCTAATAGGTGGAAGGGTGGGAGCTGCCTTATCCTGCAGACTCCAGAAACCCATCTCTGCACCTTTCTAACCCAAGGGGGAATTTGTTGGAAATTCCACCACAGAAAGGTGTGGCGTTTCCTTCATCTATTTTTCCATACTGTAAAACAAATTTTTGGATGCCTAGATAAGCTCAGAACACATAGAGGAAAAAATAAATAAACCATCTTCAAAAAAGTAAAGGATCAATGTGAAAGAAGACCAGGTATAGCCAGTCAAACCCCTCGGCTGCAATCAAACATTGTACTTTCAAAATCAGTGGCATTTGATGGAGAGAGAGAAAAAAATACATACATCGATTAACTCACATCCTCTCTCTGTTTAAATAGGTGTTATTTAAGTGGGTTAAGATACAGATTTAAAAGAAAAAATGAATATATGTAAATCATAATGCAAGGAAAATATTAATGCATATAATGCTACCACACCCCTTGTTTCTGAATTGCCATTGGATTCAGAATAAAGTCATAACAGCGCTGGAAGGACAATAGCAAAAAGATTCCTGCCCGGTGAAAAGAAGCATTAGAAAACGTGCAGATTCCCTGACACAACAATATTTAAAAGTCATTCAAATTTCTCATCGCTTTAGCATAAATATAACTCAAAATGACTTAAAACACTTGATCTTGATTCTGCTGCTGTTACAAAACGTAAATCCGTCGAAGCTGACAGAATTACTCTGGTTTAAAGCTGGAGGAATTGAGGAAGAATTTGGCGTTTTGATTCAATCTTTAATGTGCAATTTACCTTCCACGTATACAACGCGTACTGGCTCTCAGGCAGAAGATAAGCATGTAATAAATAAGCTTACATTTTTTCAGCTCTTACTCACAGTGGAATCCCCAAAATTCATTTTATTTTATCTTTTTCCCACTCTTCAGCTTTTTCTCTTTCATTTTCCTTCCTCCTCTTCAATCACCACAGGTTTGCATTTCTCATTTTCTATTTTACATCACTCCGCTTTGTTCTCTACAATGGAAAGACAGACAGAAAGACAGAAAGAAAGGCAGACAGACAGACAGCAGGAAGAGACATACAGCCAGTCCAAGGTAACAATCTCGGACACCCACATTCTGGAGAATCTGTTTCTCTCTCAAAAACATTTTAACTTTATAAAGGGAAGGGAATCAAAACTCATTTGCATACGGGTTCATTCCATCTATTCAGCTCACATGTTTATAGCTCTGGAAAGTCCCTTTCTGATTCCCTGGTTGATAAAGAGCCAGGAAGGTAACGCAACAGCAGGGAGAGGTGAGAACTGTTTTGCTGACCTTGCAAGCGGGGCTTAAATGAAGCACTCCATTCGCCTTGCTCAGAGGACCCAACTGGGAAATTTGGGTGCTTTTTATCCTTTAGATTTCAAGGCTCAGACCATACATGTAGAGCTAAAGATTCAAGTCAGAGAAACCCCCACTCCTGTGCAGGAGGAAGCTCTGGTCAGGCGCTCAATACTTCAGCTTCCTGTCTGTACACTCCGCGGTCTAATCTGGGGAAATCCTGAAAACATTATCAGATGCCTGATAAGCTCTTTAGCTTTCAAGTACATAGTGATTCAGTTTCGGTCAAAACCTCATTTGAATGCAGTTTTAAAATCTAAATAAAAAGTGAGACCCTAACGGAGAAGAGATTAGCCTTGCAGTCTAACATCGCTGGTATCCAAAATAATGTGACTGATGTTTAAAACCGGCATAAACAAATCTACTTTTCCATACCTGCATCAAGATGCTCAGTGTGTGTAATCCAAGCTTATTAAAAAGGAGTGGAATTATATGTCTGGTTAATTAAATGCCTTTATTTATCCACAAACAAATAACGCAGCAGAAGCAGCAGCACGGATTGCTTACTCCATCCCAACGTTGTTCACCACTGACTTGAGGCAGATTGTTTCTGAGAGAGAGGTTTTGCTTGAAACTCTGGTGCACACTCATCCTACAGGCTTCTCCGGCAAAGCTGGGAAGTGTGGCAATCCTTGTTTTGTTCAATGTAGACACTTGTTTACCAGGCATGAGGGAGATGTTTCCAAACCCATTTCACAGCCACTCATCGCAGGCTAACGGCAGGCTCTACAATTTGATCTGTGGATTTAGCCCTGGAAGAGTAAATTTCCACCACCACAGTCTAGACCCCCAACATTTCCCAATTCAGATGGGTACTGAATCGGGATTCACCCACAGGAAATCACTCCCACTCCACCGGTCTCCTTCATCTCAGCCAGGCCAGGGAGCTTTTCTAGGATACATTCCAGGAGGTTCTCCTTCACAGGCAACTTCTGAAGAGCTTGGAGAAACTGACTCCATCTGTGAGTCTGGAAGCAACTAGGAACATTTTTCCCAGGTATTGCAGGTCTGCAAGCAGTCAGGGCTTAATCTCCTTTCCACTCCCAGAGCATAAAATTTATCAAATACTTTTCATGAGAGCTCTGATGTTTTCTGCTGCATTCACCCTAAGGGTTACCACAAAAACAAACTCATGTATGGACCAGCTACTTTGGAGAAGAGGAAAATTGGGAAGATATTTATTGTTAATAACCACATTCCTCCAAGTCAGTACAAAGGCTCAGGATGTCCAAAGTCAGGGCAAAAGTATGTAGCATCTTTTGTTTCATCCCAAGATCTGGTTTACAGATCTCCAATTAGGGTAATACACAAGATACATTTCACAAGAGCAGAGGTTTCAGACACAAAACCACTCATCATTTTAATACCCATGGTAAAATATGTAACAACAGTAATTAACACTGGAAGGCAGATCCATTGACACTGAGTTCAGATCCAGATGGGAAATAATCCCAAAGTTTCAAAAGCATCTGGAACTGGGATTTTGCTTTTCAGCAGCATGAGAGACCTGGTGTTGGCTAACAAAATCCCATGTCTGAACTCTCAGATGCTGCCCTGGGTCTAATTTGGGCATGGAGAAGCAAAGGTCCTAGTAGGACTTATCAATAAGAATGCTTAAATGAATTTGCATGAGTCATTGCACAGGAAGAGAGGTAGAGTCATATTTCAAGCTGGTATTCAGCTGTATTTGCAGTGCCCACTGGCACAACTTTCAAAATGCATCCTCATTCTAGCCCCAGGTTTAAAAACCTCTCTGTAAAAGACACTGAACTAAATTAATCTGTTCCCTGCTGACCAATACATCTTTGCTGGTTCTTTAAGTAAAGATCATTCAAGTTTCCTGGGTCCCAAAAGGTAGGTTTCATTATGTGCATGTGTCACAGCTGGATAACCTAAAGCAGAAAGTAGCTAAATACAACCGGAGTCCCATGGTGAGAGAATCACATTCCTCAGTCCTCAGCACATCTTCCAAGCAAAAGCAGAAAAGTGACCAGTAAAGTGTAAACATTTACACAGGCCTTTAGGAAGGAAAGATACAGGACAGGTTCTCCACTTCGCTTTGTGAAATAAAAGCAAAGACTAAAGGAGGAAAAAAAAAGAAAGCTTGTACACAGTGACTGGTAAGTGAAGAGACAGGCAATATACTGTGCACTGCTCTTGACACAGTCAGGATGGTTATTATCATCTTAGCAACTCACCTAGAAAGTTTTGACCAACTGAATTTGGTTTTTGACAAGAAGTCTAGATCTTACCATAATTCAGTGGCTGGAATTTCTTGAGGCAATATTATGTTAGGCCAAACAAGGTAACACTACAGCCCTGAGTGCAGCACCATCAGAAACACAATGCGTGGTCATGCAGTGCTTTCTAAAGGCATTAAATCACAGCCCAGGTGCCAGTATCATCACCACCAGGTAGTTCCAGCTTCTCTGCTTTATTTATTGCTATTCACTGTATTCTGCATAAATATGAAGGGCTGAGTTCCTTCTTTCACTGGGGAGGAAGGTCCTCCCAGAAGGGAGGATCTCTCCCAAGCTAGTTAAAATCTTTACAGGAGTATAAAACATGCAGGCATCAGAGATAAATCAGGTCCTGTATATAAAATATCTTTCACAGAAATATAGCCTTCAGAAAGCACAGTAAACATATAGTCACTTCTTGCATGATTTCATAAATCTTCCATCCCTGCTTATAGTATTTCTTTGTGACAGACAGTGAGATAATACCATGACTTATGAATTCCAAGAGGAGCTGGAGCTTGGTCCCTTTGAAGACTATGGCAAAATCCACATTACTTTTGAAGAAACTGGAATTTCTCCCTCCATACTGTTGAAAGCAAACTTTCACTTAGTTTCCCTTGAGAGATGAGTTCTGTGGATCTTTTTCTAGAATATAGAGCCTTATACAAAAAAATATAAATCATTTTTTACTTTTGTGCATCTAGTTGTCAGGTTACTTTAAGCTGAATTGACTTACAAATTTTATGAGCTCTCCCACTGATTTCTGTCTCATTGCTTTAATATCCAATACAACTGATTCAAAAGAGATTGGCCTGACAGAGAAACCTAGGAAATACTTCATAAATCATGCACCTTTCATAGACCACTTTGCACATCTACAAAGGCTATGGTCGTATCACAAGCCAGGTAGGATTTGATTAGCCAATTCTTATTTTGCCCTGTGATGGGCATATAAATCAGGACATAGTGCTCCCACCTCTTATGCAGGCAGTGCAGAGCTACGTAAGGCATGCTTGGGTAGCAGAGTAGAGAGGGGATGGTAGGAACAGGCCTTCTGTGTACTCCTGATGACCTGTGCAGCCTCCAGAAGCCACAGAGCTCTGCTTGTGTACAGGGCTCACAAAAGAGGGAGGAACATGCCAAGACAGGAGAGCTGCAGCTACCCTCCATGACATGTTTTTCTAAACTGGGAAGTGTTCCCAGTAGGAAATGCCTGCAGAGATTCATACAGAGGCAGTCACCTTCCCCCCAGAGTCTGTTTGTGTACGTGAGTGCACGTACATGCACATATTTCTTATCCTAAAGGAAGAATTTTGCTCTGTATTTGCACAGAGGGCTTGGATCTTACCAGAACGGCCCGCGACCCCTGCAGCTTTGCTCAGAGTCCCCCACAACAGCCAGGCTATCTGTCCTAGTGTCTTAAAACCCTGCCAGAGTTATTCTGCTCAGGTTTATCATTCTCTTAACTATTTTGCCATGACTGGCTTAAACATCTGTGAAAGCAAGACTGTGAGAGCTGGCACAACGCAGTCAGACCCCACTCAAACCCACAGATCTGCCACCGCACCTCGGTCCTGGCCTGCGGCACCTCTGCCTCGCTCCTGCCTGAGAGCTGCTGCCCGTGATAAGCCCTGGGCTTGCGTGCACCCTGCGCTTGTGACAAATGGCTCTCGCTAAAATGAATGCAGCATTTCAATGGGGAAGAAAAAAAAATCTACTGCTGCCCTATCAGCCAGCTTGAGCGAAAAGAAATGATGCAAAGTAGTACCAGGCAGCACAGTACAATTTCTGTCACAAGCTTCATACATGGCTTCACTAGATGCTTTGCAGACAGAAGTTAAAGAAAACAGGAAGGTTTCAAACCAGTTATGAAGGCAGGAAGTGAGTCAGCCCTGAGCAGGAGGGACAGCAAACAGCAACCCCTTCCACCGCAGACACCCAGCCACGGCACACGGACCCGGACGTCCAGAACCAGAGTGAATGGACCCGAGAGCAGAGAGCGTCAGCCGGGCAGGAACAGCGAGGAAAAGGGACGCTTCTTCACCGACCACTGCCCAAAGGAGGGAAGATTTTCTCCATGCAGAGGACTGTCTTCTAACCAGTTTTCCTTCTCCTTGTAGAAGCAGCCTAACCACCAAGCCACCAGCTCGTCCCTACCCTGCCCAGGCACACCGAAGCCTCCTGAGCACTTCTGCTCAGGAGGAGCAGCTGAGAAGAGTCCTCCAGAATAACTCAGCTGGGATCGGGATTTCGAGTCCCCTCGAGCATCCTGAAATTTGAACACTGGCCTCACACACTCAGATGAGTACTGTGCTATTGGAAATAGAAACACCAACACCTCCTCCTCAGTTGCCATCCTACTCTGCCTGCATCCCACATGAGAAGAAACTGCTCTGAAAACACTGTCACATCATCCTCCACAGAACAAGGAGGCCAAGGAACATCTTAGCAGGGCTTAGGCATAAACAAGACTAGCTGCTTGCCTAGAAACAGATGCTTATCAGAGAACTCATCTGGAGTAAACAGAAGAGCCATAAGTCATCAGTGCTACTGCAGCTCAGCAGCATTATGGCAGGAGTTCTGAGGATCTGCATTTTGAGCATAGGTAAAAAAGAGGCCCAGGTCCTTTTGTAGGTGTACCTCCAGGCACACAAGCTACATCTAAAAATAGAACCTGGGTTCTGAAGTCACACAGACAGCTTTGAAAATTATAGTCTAGATATTTGACAGTATCGTCCATCACACAGAAATGTTGCATTCCCAGTTGCTGTACCAGGAAATAACACTCAGCCCTTAAGCCCAGAGAATCGCACAAGCACTGAGACCCTAGACTGGTAACAAACTCCCACCAACTTTCGAAGACTCCTAAATAGGGCAAAATAGTTAAAGAATTAGCTGTTCCACAGATAGTGCATCAGGTTCCTAATATGTTGGCCTCTGTTTCAAGCATACTGTTGAAGCTATTAGGACGACAAATCATTTTTTGCTCTCTGTATTAATCAGAAAAATAGGATGCTAGTTCCAACTGACAAAAAAAAAAAATCTGGAGAAGGACAGACAAAACTGGCTGAGTTCCAGCACTAGAAAAGGCCCTTGCCCTCTGCTTCTTCTTAGAATAAGCTTCTAGAAAGCAGCAAACCACTGTAGCAAAAGACTTAAGAGTCACAGCATGGTCACATATACCAGGTTGGGGAACCAGGACACAAATGAAGTAGAACATGAGCTTCCTCGAGGCAATTAGATTTCAATGCAAAGCATTTCCAAATCCTTCCTAGTTTCAAAAGAAACTCAGAGTAAGGCGTGGGAAGATGGGCACAGAAGAACAAAACACTTCAGAGGAAGGTTTACCAACACTGAAAGAAGCTGTTGAGAACTTCTTATCTGAAAAAAAGGCTGGGGCAATACTGGGTAGAAGGTAAAAAGCAAAATGCAGTATCTGGTTGCAACTTGCAAGTTTTGAACACCTTCCAGTGGAATAATTATTCTTAGAAAAGTGCTGTGCTGTTGGAATCAATTTCCCACAGGAATGTTTCCAATTTGATTTTGATTTTTTCTCTCACACGTAGTTTGATAGGTCAGCACGCTTCTGGAACCAGGGGACACTGCATTTACAAAATGAAGTTTCATTCCTAAGTTTTACAGAGTAAGATTTTGTAAGTCAGCTTTGGAATTAGAAGTCTTGCTTTCATAAGAATGGGACACTCTAACTGACAATTTAAAATACCTAAAAAGAATTTTTAAGCTCCTTCACAAAATCCGGGAGATGAAACATAATAGGCTCTACTCCAGACAAAGGATCATGCAGCTGCTAAAAACAGCTCTCAAGGGTTGTGTATTTTTTTAAGAAGGAAGGTGATGGGCAAGGACTAGGCAATACCTAAACAGCCTTAGGAAGAAAACTGTATGGACAAAGCTTTCAAGCTGAAAAGACGTTCAGAGCAAAGAAACTGTCACTCACTGTTTGCTGCTGGGTATGTTTAGATGAACAGAACTTGGTACATTCCCTGAAAACAAACAGAATCCATCAGACAGAATCACAATTTATTTCTCCTGCCTGGAGTTTCCACAAGCAGCAGGTACAGAGAACCCCAATTCTGGCTAATCAGATTTTTAAAAGGAGGTTGCTACCATGCTGAATGAAATGCAAAACCCTCTGAACTAATAAATTCCAGCAGCACCTTGTATTTGATTAAGGAACAAGATGATAAGGTTAGCTAAACATGATGTTAGTTTATTGATTCCTGAAGCTGGAATGGTTTTGCTCACCTGGCTTACAGAAAACTGAAGCCAAACAACAACTGATTCAAGCTTGGTTTTGCTGTGTTGGGTTTTTTTCTCGTTCCAAAGCTTAGTCATAGAGACTTTGCAGAACCTGCACTGGAACAACAGCCAAAGAAAATACTCCTGTCGAGGAAACAGTTCTGCTGAAAGCTGGTATCCCCTGCTGGGGACATCCCAGCACAGAAGGGGTTTGTGCCTGCTGAGATCTGCTGCATGCCACAGCCCATCCCTCTCGAGCCAGATGATTCAGCAGCGCGTGGAGCAGCCGTTTTATCACTGCCCTGCAGAATTATTCAGTACTGCTCTTCACACCCCAGCAGGGACCTGTTCACCACGTGGAATTCTCACACCTGCCCAAGCTTCAGAAGGAAGGCTGGCCACATTATTCACCCCACAGACTGCAGAACCGCGTATTGCTCTGGAGAGCAGTAAGGGCCCACAGGGCCCCACGGTTGGGATTTCCCTGCAACAGTCCCAGGGACATCCCTCGATGCAGGGACAGGCACGCATTGGTTTTGTGTCTCTGTGGATTGCTCGGAGTTTACCAGAGAAGGAAGAATGGGATGATTTGCACTTCATGTCTGCAGGAACTCTGCTTGCTCTCCCCTGTGCTCCCGCTGAGGCACAGCTCATCTCTCCATCTTGAGTGCATGTTCACACCGCAGCCGGAAAAAAACACTGTGGGGAATGTGAACGTTTCCAGGGATTTTTGCTTAAACCCACTAATATTCAGTATCCTAGCTGGCTATTTACAGAAGATTAACAGCAGTATCTTGCTTGGGTGTCAGAAGAAATTTGAGCAGCAGCAGCGGAGAGAAAAGTGACAGAAATATTAAAAGACACTCTCCATTGTTGCACAGCAATCACGCTGTCACAGTTCACAAGAAAACACATTGGTTTTTGAAGAAAGGGTCAACCCCTGCCCTCTGGGAAGACAAGGGTCTATAATTCAGGATCCAGAAATCTTCTTACTGGGATCCACGTCACACGCCCAGAGTGCTGTGGCCGTAGAAAGCAATGGTAATGGGAAGCGGAGAGAAGCCGGGCTGACAGCAGCGGCTGCGCGGCCGGCAGAGCCCACGGAGCAGCGACGGACGCGGAAGCCGTAAGGCAGAGGCCCTGCCCCTGCCCTGCCCCGCTCAGCGCTGGTCCCCGCGCTCCAGCGGCACCCCGCCGCGGGGCCGGGGTCCCCGCGCTCCAGCGGCACCCCGCCGCGGGGCCGGGGTCCCCGCGCTCCAGCGGCACCCCGCCGCGGGGCCGGGGCCCAGCCCCGCCGTGCAGCCCCCCCACAAGAGGCATTTAGGAAACGCTTGTTTGCGGCCCTGGTTCCGGCTAGGCGGCAGCGGGGACGCCCTCTAGTGGCGCGGCGTGCCCGGAACGGCGGCGGGCGGGCGGGCGGGAAAACCCTGGCTGCCAGAAGCCTCATCCTCGTCCCCATCCCCAGCCTCATCCCCATATCTCCTCCGGCCGCCTGCTCACCCCCCGGGCTCGGTGCAGGGGTGCCGCTTCCTCTCCCCGGCTCCTTTAGCCCCCTTTACCCCTCCTCACACCCAGAGCTGTCGGCCGTGTCCTTGCCCCCACTCTCCTCTTGCCTTTCTCACAGCACCCACACTTGGAGCCCCTCAGATGCCATTACCGAGGTCTCTGGATCCTTCCACAGCCGTCCTGCGTGATCATTCACAGTGATAATGCCCTCTCTCACCGGTGAAATATGTTGTCCTCAAGTAACCCAAATCGTGTCATCAGCCTTTTATCCTCATCCTTCAGAGCTCCCACCCTGCCTTTTTCATTTTCACTCAGGGTCTGGCTCTGCCGTCCGCTGGAGACTTGTTTGAACGGCAATGTGGCAAGTTCAACACCTCGCCAGTCAGCAAATGCCCTCCCTTGTGACTTCTGTGTCAATACACATATTAATGACATTATAAGAATTGTGAACAATTATCTGTGCGATAAGTACATACAAACGTGTCCATATTTAAATACATATTAGCTTCTATATTCACGGATGAAGACTGGACTTACACAACACATAGCTCATGATCGTCGCCGCAATAAAAAGGGCCCAGCTTCCCCCACAGGCAGCAGTCTGGCAGGAGGGGTCTTTCCTCCAGAAAGGCAGCCTTGTCCTCCGTGCCACCACAGCAAAGAGCCGCCCGTGCCAAAGGGATGAGGTCTGTCTCTCTTGCCAGCATCAGGCGCTCCCACCTCACGGCTGTGGTGAGGACAGCCCAGTTCTCCCAGTCCCACCTCCCCAGTTCAACCACACCCAGTTCTGCCTCCACTGCATGAAGTTCACCCCACGGGCTTTCCCACCATACGTGCAGTACCAAACCTGAGAATTCAACTAGTTTTCAGCCCGCAACAGGGGAAAAAAGCACCAGGAAAATGGCAGCTCCCACCAGTACTGCTCAGCTGCGCTCGCTCTGCAGAGACTTTGTGCAGCAGTTTGGTTTTTGAGACATGACAGTTTCACTACTTTGCGAAGCAAAGGCCAGGACTAAAGGTAGGATTCCCGAGGCGGTGCTAGAGCACAATTCAGGAGAATTCAAAATCCCGCACAATTGCGACACACCTCACAGGTACCGACAACGCTGAGGCCGCAGCCCCAGAAGAAACACCCCGCAGCCGTATGGCTGCTCGTGCAGCCACCCAGACCCCCCCACTTCAGGAAGCCTCAGGCAGGAGCTGCGCCGAGGCAGGAGCTGCCCGGCCCACGGCCGCTTCCCCGAGAGCTGGCAGGGGCCCTGCGCCCGCAGCACTCTCCTCCAGCACTTGCAGTCGCCCAGGGGCGAAAAGGCCGGACAGCACAGGCTCCTCAGCGAGGGAGAAGAGCCAGAGGACTGTGGTGCGTAAGCCACAAGGCTCAACAGATCTAGAGCGAGGCAAAAGGGGGCGTGGATGCGTCCACATAAGCTGCAGTTACCCCCTCCTGAATGCAGCACTTTTGAAATGCCTGGTTTTACTCAGCGCTCTCTAAAAGTTTTGCTCATGGAGTTTTTGTTTGAATTAGGAAAGAGCAGAAGATGCAGGATCTGGCCTCTAGGAAACACTGGAGCAGATCTCACAGGGTTGTTGAGCACCCACGCGAAGGTAGGGCTCAACCGAGGCTGCAGAGCTGTAAAAGGCTGGATTTACAGGATGCACCCCAAGGATCATTTTTAATTGTGATGCCGTTTTACCTCTGGACTGCTAGGCAGAGGAAATGAAGTCTTTACCTACAGAGCTGCCCCAGCCATGCACTTATTTTTTTCTTCCTCAAGTTGGAAATACACACTTGCCACAAAGAAAGGCTGTCTGACAGTTCAGCTCCAAAAGACATTTTTATCAAGGAGGCTCAGGGTTAATTGTGAAAATGAAACTAAATGCATATACCTGAAACCAAACTGAATGCTTTTCATTAAAAGTAAAAGATTCTTTCCTAACTGTTTAAATAGCTCAAAACCAGCTGTTTGTTATGTATTTTCTCCAGGAGTTGACTTCCTGAGGAAAATATTCAACCCCAAAATACCACATTTGTGAGCTGAAGTTGAGTGCCATCTACACTGGACACTGCCGCCAGAACATGCCTCAAAGGCAAGGTAATAAAGGTTTTTCTCAGGTCAGAAGTCAGCGTTTTCTGGGACATTGTTAGCTGTTTTAAGATCTATGAAGCTTATTATGCTGGTTTGGCTAGGGTAGAGTTAATTTCCTTCACAGTAGCTAGTATGGGGCTATATTTTGGATTTGTGCTGAAAACAGTGTTGATAATACAGGGATGTTTTGGTTACTGCTGAGCAGGGCTTACACAGAGTCAAGGCCTTTTTGGCTCCTCACATCACCCCACCACTGCAGGGGAGTTAGCAAGCAGCTGTGTGGTTCTTAGCTGCCAGCTGGGGTTAAACCACAACAGTCCTTTTTGGCACCCAACATGGGCCTCAAAGGATACAAGATAATGGCAAATTTGATTGGAATGTGCTAGATCAAATTTATAGCTGTTACTGCTCTTTAGCTATTAATCAGCAAGCTCCTGTGCTCGCCATAGGGCTTGCTTGCCTTACTGTGTATTAGAGTCTAGCGCTTGCCAGTGGCTGCTTTTTGCTCTCGCTGCTTGCTGTACTCCTTATCATCTTACTCTGCTGTGCCTGGGAACATTTTGATAACAGCAATGGCGATGTGCCTAGGCTGGCACATGGCCAGGGCATCACTGCTGTTTCTGCACTGCTGTAATGGACAGGCTGGAACGCCAGTGTGAACTTGAGGCGAAGGGACTATGATCTATGGATGAGTCCACATGGGAGCAAGACACCTTGAAGCATCTGTGGCTGTGAATAAGTCCACACCAGAGCAGGTACATCTCAAAGCATCTGTGGCTGTGGTTATGTCTGTGCCACAGCAGGTACGCCTTGAAGCATCAGAAGCTGTGCATGAGGTCATGCTAGAGCATGTGGCCATGGATAAGCCCATGACAGAGCAGGTACACCCCTGGAGGGACTGCAGCCATAGGTAAGGCCATGTTGGAGCAGGTTTACTTCTGAAGGGACTGTGGCTGTGTGTAAGGCCGCACTGGAGCTAAAAGTTAAATTTAAGATACAAGAGAAATGTTGTCACCAAGAAGGATATGTCTCCGCACACATCTTGTCTATCACCCTGCATCATTCTGGCTATTCTTTGAATCTTCGGTGTCCCATACAAAAAAAGCTTTCCTTGCCCTCTTTCAAATCTGTTTGTGTACAGCTACACCAATCATTATACCATCTCAAAGGAAGCATCTCTAATTCTGCTTTAAGTAACTGAAAAATGATACGAGAGGAAGAATCTCCATCACCAAAACAGTACCTCCATCTTACTTGATCTTAAAGGTCCTCAGCAACTCTTAACACAAGTTTAGCGTCTCAGTTAGTGATATCCTTGCAGACTGGATCTTAGATCTTTTTCAGTGCTGTGTAAATCATCATTACAAGTCATAATGAGATCAAACAAAGTCTAGTTTTGTTCCTGGTTTAAACTTTCCCAAAGTTAGCATTTGGGATCAGTTCAGGTCACTTCAGACGGTGTCATCAAACACAAAGGACATGCCTGATATATGCCCTTAAAGAATTCATAGCTGCAGGAAAAGTATTGACTCAGAGCAGTTTTCTAAGCAAATATATATATAACAGACTCCAAGCTCTCCCCTCTTCCAGTGTTTACATGTTCTCCCTATGCATAGCCACCTCAATTTTGTCCCTTGACCAATAGAAAGGGGAATCACTTCCACCAGAGCCTGTAGCAATTCTGGCTATGTGATACAGAGAGACTTACAAGATGCTTTTACCCATTGGCTATATATTTTGAGCAGAAGTGCTCAAAGGAAGCCCAGCCTGAGCCACTGAAGACCAACATCTGAAGGCCTCCAAAGGCTCCACCTTCCATACAGTTTATGGAAATAATTTGGCTAGCATAAAAAAACCAAACACAATATCTAGAGCTAGAAGTATGCCTTCAGCTCCATGAACCTCCCTCCAACTTCATTAACTGGGAGAGATTACCTCACCTGTTAGAAAAGCACAAAACACCCACCCCAGTAAGTTGTCACCCCAGTAAGTTCTTTACACACTCCTTTTTCATCCTGACATTCTTCATAATCTGATTGCAAGAAAATATGCATTAGGCATATTTTTCAACTTTTCCCTCTAATTTTGTAGATCATTCAAGAACAACAGGCCCACCATGCTTTTAACTTCTCCCAAACTGCAGTTAGAAGTAAATTTATCAATTATGCTTTTCTTACATGCTTTGCAAAGTTATGTGCAGAAACACATGCTTGCAGTCAGATCCCAAACAACCAGTTACTAAATATATATTGTGTATATAAACCTCATTATAGACATGTTGATGTGATCAGTGCCTATGTCTCTGGGAGAACAGCAAGTACCACTTTGGGGCTAGTTAGAGGGACATTATTGTATTTCTATACAGTACTTTGCTAACACTAATAAAACTACAGTGAAACTAAAAGTTACAAGATTCATGGCTTTGCTAACCCTGGAGAGACCAATTGCCTCCAGGCTTCTAATTTCTGTTCTTTCTAAACAAGGAAAGATAAAAATGCCCTTGGCTGATATACTATTCCCTGCAGTCACAGGGTAAAGGCACACTGAATTCCTTAGTGCTGACTCTTATCCTCCATTTCACATTAATGAAGCAATGAAACCCATTAGAGATGCCTGCACTGTGCATGATGTACCAAAGGCAAACATCATCACACCACAGCTGTCAGGTTGTGGGAGTGAGAAGCCGTAATACATGCTGTTACCATGGTGCCACCCGCTGCCAGAACATTACAAATAGGATGAAATATCTGATGTGCACTGAAGTAATTTTACTCAGCCTTCTAAGAGATTATTTTTATATGAATCTCCAAGTTCTCCTTACAGAAATTCAGGTAAGGATTTAAAGTGATTCTCACAGCCAGAACGCTGTCAAAGAAGATGCTTTACAGAGTGATAACCAACTAAAAAGGTACCTGCTCTGTGTACTTGGTTACAATCCAGATTTCCCAATCACAGTGCAGTTACACTGGCCTATTAAGGCTCATTCAAACTGAGAACAAGCCACCAAGCAAGCATTCATGTTCACCACAGCCATGCATTTAAAATCCCAAATATCTCAGATCTTTGCAGGAAGCGTAAACTGATCAAGCAAGTAAACCAAAACATTACAAGCAGTTTTAAATAAGACTTTTGTAGTCTGAGCACTACCCTACACGACATTTTGAACTCATTGCATGTATTTCTGGTAATACCACAACAGAAATTAAAACTTTGAGTATAAAAAGCTGCATGTTATAGCAACGTTAAAACAGTTAAGGAAGTTATTTTTCTGTCACAAGTAGAAGTCAGTGTTATCACCTAACTGCAGTAGCATGAAGCAGTGCAAATTTCCCAGCAACCAGGCTCCCTGAATTTCAGGAAGCCAGCACTTCATGGGCTGACACCAGCTAGTTTTGCAGCTCTGAGGCTAAGAGTTTACATTTTCTAATTAGGACGCTATGCTTTTGTGACTGTGATCTCAAGTCACTGCAGCCAGGAAGCTCAAGCCACAGATTGAGTCTCATCACAGCTTTGTTCTCATGCTAGACACAGGAACATGCATTTCCCTTTAACCCCAGCCAGCTAAGTTGAAGCATACATGAAATGGGGAAAATAAAAGTCACCTGAAACAAATTAATCTTTCTGATGAATGTTTACAAAATAAAGCTTCATAAAAGCAAAAACTTGGACCTGCATTAACCAGAAATCCCAATGAGAACAAAAAGCCCCAGACGAGGTACACTACAGTAGGAAACAAAAATATTCTCAGTCACCTGAAATTTGGTGCTGAGAATTAAAGTTTAACGAAAATTGAAGTTAAGTTTATCATTCATCTGCTATAGAGACTTCTTAACTCTGGGTTTTGTCATGGATGTGTCTAAAATTGGACATTAGCATTTATTTATTTTTAATCTTTTAAACCAAAAGGATCATGGCCAACATTTTAAAAAGCTAATCAATCTTGAAACAATAAATATTAATTAGCTGTAGTGGTAGTATAGAGAAAACTGATTTTTGCATTGTGTTGCTGAATACAGATTTATATTCCACACACAAGATTCCTAGCAACACTCCTGTTTTGGCTCAGAGATGGGCTATGTGATAAAACATACCTTTTTGATCTCAATTATTTACAGCTAAAAATCTTTAAAACCTTGCTTGCTTCTTACTCAGACCTAACTTTGACTGGCTTGTGTTGCTTGCCAGCAGCTATAAGAGACAGTATTTGTAGAAAATCAGATGAAACACCCAAAAAAGGATCCTACAGAAAATGTTCCGCTGCACCCAAAACACCCTTTCATAATTTTACAAAAAAAAAAAATGGGGATGGGTGAAAGACAGGACAAAACCTATGACTGTTTCTTTTTCCCCAGACTTTGAAAGGATTTAAGATTTAAGTAAAATAAGATTACAATAGTGTGAACTCAGTTTCTTTAGTATTATTAGCTTATGTTCCACACTGTAGCAGCATCATTCTCATGCAGACAGACCAACAATATTCCCAAGTCTGACTCACACTGTGCTTTCTGCACACCCATTCCACTGTACCTACAAGTAACAAGTTTTGGGGCTTCAAGATTAAGGTCTATCGGTACCAAGAGGCTTATCTGAATCATTTAATTATCACCTTTACAAACATACAAATGCTCATCCATTTTGGTATGAAATCCTACAACTAGCAAGCATGTTTTAAATGTTTTGACATGTGCACATGTATACACACATGTGGACATGGCACAGAAAGCTTATTTCTGGAGGTTCAAATAATAGATCTAGATGCTTGGTCACAGTGAATATTTTGAATCAACCAAAAAAATAACTTTTACTATGATAAACTTCCATAACACATACAAAGCACTAGTGACTCTCTCCAGACAAGATGTCTGTTCGTACATACAAAAAGTTACAACCTACATTTATGTTGATTTAGTGTCATATCCTTATGGGATCTCATACCACATTTTCTGGCATTTTGCATACCAATGACTATTTTTACCTGTGTGGCTGCATAACAAGCAGCCACATGATGGCACTGTGCAACCAGTTTCAGTGCCTTAGTTACAGGCATTTTTCTGTAAAATTGGGCTTGGACTGTTTTCTCCCAGCTCATTTGAACTGGTAAAGACAAAAAGTCAAAGGAAGATGCATTTTGTCACTTTCTTTTATAGTAACTACGGTTTAACTCCTGTGGCTGGTAGACTATACCCATCAAACTTCTCTCTCAGCTGAGATGGCCAAGTTATTTCAGAACCAAAAACTATTACAATGCAATTAATGATCAACCAAAACCTGAAATCTCTATAAAGAATTTCCTTAATCATATCTTTTTGTTTAGTTTGATATTCCCCTAAATTCTTTCAGGTTTCAAACCAAAGAGAAGAAACAGAAGATAAAGATCAGGTGTTGTACAATTCATTACAATTTAACACTTTAGCTAGTACCCTGACAAGCTTGAGGAAGAAACAGAATGTTTTCACTTCATCAGATGCCTGATAATTCAGAAACAGCAGTAGCAAATTCCTAGTCCTAACAGATTGAAGGTCAGAATTTGCAACAGGACAATTCCCAAGAGGCCCATCTACCTCCTGATGAGTAAAAAGCATGAAGCAAATGAAACTTGTCTTGAGGAAACATCCAAAACCAGGAAACAGTGAAAATGGGTATTCTCTGCTCTACCTGTTAACCTTTTCAAGACTAAAAGGAGCCTTCATTACTTATGTCATCACAGGAGGGCAAACAGATTCCCTTCAGCACCTACAAAACAGACAACTTATTGGAAAACACAAGGGCTCTTTCACTGCCTGCATTTTCAGGTTTCCTAGAAACAACATGAAAGCATGAAAGGAGCATGGTTACACATTCACATCTCATCTTCACCTGCAGTCACATTGCAGCCATGGCATGCCTCCAAGAAGCAGCACTGTGGGATGCAGCACTGACCCACACCAAATTAACCCCATTCCTTAGCTAGAGTATTTTCATCTTTTAGTCAACTTGCAATCATTAAAGCATATTTCTTGTTACTTCAGACACTACTCTAAGTGTGAGCTGAAAAGCTGGTCTTGCCACTGCTTGCAGTTACATAATGCCACAATGTACTAATGTTAAATCTGACATGACAATTCTTCCTGTTCAGAGCTCAGGCACGTCATCGAAGAACAGGAAGGCCTTCCACCTTAGCAGATGACCAGAATGCAGGCACAGCATTGTGATTCGCCTTGAGGACAAGCTGAAAGCTGAAGGCAGCTCAGGCTGCTGTAATCCAACTAGATCAAAGCATTGCTCGGGAACTATAAAAGCAGTTTAACTTAAGTGAAGGCTGACCACCTCTACAACAGACTTGTCTTATGTGATGAAGAACTGGAGTTGAGGCCATTACAATGCAAAAGAAAAGATTATTGAACTTGTGTTCTTATAATTTGAAGGATGAGGTTCCACCAGCCTTTCCTCACAGAGCACAGACAGTATCCAGCAATGAGAGCCACATAATGCTGTGACAATTAAAAGTAGTCTACAGCTGCATAACAATCCAACATATACTATCAGACAACCCCTGTGAAGAAAAAAAACAAGTTCAAGAAAGGAAAAATGCCAGAAGAGTACTAGCTCTAGTACTTAATTTACACTAGATATATAGATTAGTTTTAAACCCTTGCATGTTTAATGGATAAAGGATAAAGTTACATAAACAGTGAGGCCTAAAGGGCCACTTAACCCATCATGACCACATAGTCTAAACAGCAGGTACTAACTCCAGGATATGGTTCACAACACTGTATTACACAGTTTTGCTTAGAAGCTTACCAAGGCTCTGCTTTAATTGCTTGTCAGATAGTAAAATGGTGCTCTGAAAAGGAGACTACCTATATCTTGGGTCCACTGAAAAAAGTCCAGTATTATACAGATTAGGTTAGCCTTTATTAAAATACAGAACTACATGAAATTTGAACTCAATAAAAGATTCAGAATATGCATTAAAGGTCATAATTAGGAGGTGGCATGTCAATGATCTCATCCAGCGTAGCAAGGAAGTCAGCAGTTGATTGTAACAAGTCTGAAATTAGAAATAGAGCAAATCAGTTTCTCATGAAACCCAAAATTTATACTCTCTAACATAAGCTAGCTCCCAGGGGATTAGCGTAAGCCTCTTGAACGCCTAAGGGAAATATTGTTTGATTGCATAAGCCAATTCCACCTAACTGATCAGTTAGCAATGCACTACAAAAGATTGCTCAGCAACATCACTTTGAGATGACTACCTGTACTAGTAGGGTTGACGAGTTAAATTCAGCTTGACTATACACCAAAAGCTGTTTGATACTAGTATGCTATTCTGGTAGTTAGGACAGCAATGGCAGTTCACTACTGCAGCCAACTAGCTTTCCTCCCAAATCACTGATGAGCACTATATGTACTGAAAATCATGCTAAATTTCCACTTACTAGACTCCCATGAAGTCTCTTTGATCTTCACAGGTGAAGGAACCATGTTCACACAGCTGTCATACGTCCTTTCAAATATCATCAGGGGAACACCACATAGGTTGATATTGCTTACTTTGTGCTCTTCAGGAAGATCAAAACTCTCAAAGTCTGTTTGAGAAAGAGACTGTAGTTTAGTAATACTGCACAGTAGCTGGGAAGCTGTACATTCTCCTAGATTAAATGAAGTGGGAGCAGGTCCAAAACACAACCCAACAGACCACTCTTATAGGGTATTTATTTGCAGTTACACCTTAGTTGTCCATAAAAATCCCATATGTTAACACTTATCAAAAGACTAAACTGCATAACATAGCTGCTAATGTAAAGCAGAAGCTTTCAGTAATTTCTCTCCAATCACTACACCAAGTCAACTTCATCAAGCACAGCATGTTTCACCAACACTGAAGTAGTCTTTGGTACAGTACTTTTTGCACACTCACTTCCGCATGAACTGGATGGTTTAAGGACGCACTTTGAAAGACTGAGATAGAATACCTGCAATGGGCTGTGCTAAGAACAGCTTTACAAGTTTCATCTTCAACTATTGTATCCTACAGCAGTAGGAATCTCTTCAGTTACAAATTACCATCTTGACTACTTGTCTACTAGTTGCCATTTAATGAATTAAGAGGCTATAGCATGGTTATTTGGAACTAGTTTCCTGCCACCATAATAATGGACTCGGACTACTACATATATGGAACACAGCTATTGCAGCTAGAAATATTTACACAAGAATGAGATGGTATTTCAGAAGTAGCAAGTGCCCTTATGGTTAAGAAAGGGCTCCGGAGAAATGCAATGCTAGCTTGTTTGCCACAACAGCTTGACCAAAGTCTTACAGCAATGTCAACACTCAGGAAAGCCTGATGGTTCATTTTAATAATTACACCAATAGTTCTTACCTCGAGGATCAAAAGAAAACATATTTTCTATTTCTGGCCAGTCTTCTTCAGCCACTGCATCACAGCTTTCTAATCCAGCAGTCTTTTCAGTAATCTTAAGAAGAGAAAGTCACATTATTTGAGCTACTGTAGTTTCCCATTGTAGTGGCTTTCATGTGCTACACAGGTCTACAGACAGGCATACCTGCCATGCAGTTCTCAGTGAAGCCTAAATTGCAATACCTTCAACATAAATAAGCAAAGACAGACAAATGCTTCAGCTGAGTTTACATAGTGCAGTACTATATACAGTGGCAACAAGTCACAGCACTAGAACATTTAGGCTCATAATATTAAACTCCTGATTCTTAACATGTGAACAAGATATTAACTCAGACTATTTTCCCTAGAGCCACTTCTTTGCCATTAAGTACCCCCTAAGCTGTTGTACTCCTTGTGCCTATGTAGGTGTACTTGTTTTGGCTAGGATAGAGTTATTTTTCTTCCTAGTAGCTCATAGGATGCCATGTTTTGGCTTCATAGTGAAAACAGTGTTGATAGCACACAGCTGTTTTAGCTATTGCTGAGCAGTGCTTACACAGCATCAAGGCCTTTTCTGCTTCTCACAACCCCACCAGTGAGTAGGCTGGGGGTGCACAAGAAGTTGGGAGGGGGCACAGCCAGCACAGCTGACCCCAACTGACCAAAGGGATATCCCATACCATAAGACATTATGCTAAGCAATGAAAACCAGTGGGGAAGTTTTGCCGGGGCTGCCATTGCTCAGGGACTAGCAAGGCATCGGTCAGCTGGTTGCGAGAAGTTGGTTTTGTTTTTCCTTGAGATTTTGAATTATTAAATTGTCTTAATCTCAGTCCATGAGTTTTCTGACTTTTACCCTTCCAGTTCTTTCTCCCACCCGACTGAGGGGAAAATGAGCAAGCAGCTGTGTAGTGCTTAGCTGCCTGCCAGGGTTAAGCCACAACAACAGGTAAACTATCCATTCCCATTCCTCACCTCAACCCTGTAGAAGGGTGTTATACTCACTTTGTTTGCAGTGCAAGGCTGATTTTTCTGTCTTATCTTTTCCATCTTGCTCATGACTCCTTCAGTTCTATTCACATTTCCAAGAGCCCTTCTGACAGAGTGAGATGTGGCTGGAGGTGTACTGATTGCTTTTTTAGGAAGTGGAGTGTTAACTTGTGTTCTTTCAGACAAGACTTTTGCTGGAGTGGGGGAAGAAAAAAGCAAACTTTAGCACCGTATGAACCCTAAAGCTTACTTCAGTAAGCACATGTCCTGGAAAACCAGTTGTCATAAAAATCATCGCTCACCATTTATAACTCAGAAGCATAAGCCCCAGCTATGATAAAAGCACAGAGCCATTTTCATTTTTATAGTAATTGGTAAGCTTAGCAGAATCAGTTAGATAATTGGACATAAGAATAGAGAGATATTACTGTTCAAAACAGTGAGTAACAAAACAGGATATATGCTCTTCCCTTGATCCCCTACTGACTTAAGGCAGCATATACGCACAAGATCCTGAAGGGAGTCTTAGCTGATTCTTAGAGGCACCAACTTCACCATTCTCCTTGTCAATAAAGATTAGTGTTGCCATCTTCAGGTTGATGAGACCACTCTGGGAAGTCCATACAGGAAAAAGAGGAAATCATTCTTGTCATTTCTTTCACCACAGCACACTTTATAAACAAACCACATTAAAGGCAACATAGCTGCCATGTGCCGGTCCCCAGAGGAGGGGGAACAAACCCCTACTTCACACCATTTCATAGTAGTTTAGCTACAGACCCTTACATTTGAAGGCACTATTAGTGAATGTGGTAGGCCAATATTCTCAAGGAGCTTGTAAGACTTTGGGAAAGTAGCAAGGTCTCACCAGCAATCCTACACAGAAAGATCTAATACTTTGGTTTGCTTTATCACTTCTTTGTGGTGTTTAACTGTTTCCTCAGTACAGGAAAAGCATACATTTCCTAGCAATCCAGTCCTTAGCTCAACTTGTAGCACTTGAGCAGCCAAGAGTAATGCCAGTTATTTTACCAGCAGAGACACCTTTTCACCAGAAAAAGAAACCATTAGAGAACACCCTATACAAATGGATTACTTCACTACCGTTTCTCCACCCCATCTGCGGCAACAGATGAGAGCACTCCCTTGCACCGTTAGGAACAGCCAGGCAGCTCCCACCTGGAGCTCATCCCTGCCGTGACACACCTGGGCAGGCGATTCCTCGTTCAAGAGAGGCCTACAGAAAAACCCGCTTTTAATCGGTGCGGCTTGCAGTCAAAAGCTCAAGCACAAAGTCGAAGCAAGACTTACAGCCACAGATCCGGCCGCTCCCCTTGTTTAAGCCACCTTCTGGCGACAGCTCCAGACGCCCCCTCCTCCTGCCCTCAGGGGAGACCCCGGCTTTAACCAGGTAACGCCCTCCGCCTTCCCAGCCCCCCCGGCTCACCTCAGGAGCTACCGGCAGCGCCGAGGCCGGACAGCGGCACCCACGAAGGAGAGGGCTCGGCTCAGGTCGCGCAAAGGGCGGGGCGGGCCGGCCCACAGACACCCCACCACACAGAGAAGAGCCGCGCTGCCCGGCGCCCCAACCGCCGGCAGATTTTAAACCGCCTACGCATCGCCCATTGGCTGCTTCGACAAACGCTCAGCAGCCGGTTGGCTCAGCAGCGCCGCTTCCGACCCACCCGCTGCGCTCCGGGGGCGGGGCCGGCCCGCGCAGGGGTAAGCCCGCCCCCCAGGCCCCGGCGCCGCGTTACTGTGGTGACGGCGCGGCACCGCCCCTGGCAGTGACTCCGCCTCGGCGGGGCGGGGCCGGGCCGCGGCGCATTGTGGGGTGGCGGTGCGGCCTAGCAGGTACGGGCGGCGGCGGGGGTCGGCAGCCCGGGCGGGGGTCGGCTTCCCGGGCGGGGGTCGGCCGCTTTGCGCTCCGGGGAAGCACCCGCGTCCTCGCCGGTGGGGCGCTGCTTCCTGGCGGTCGCTCTCTTGCCTCGCCTTCGGGGGACGCGTAGGCCCGGGGTTGCGCGGGGCCGCGGCGGGGCCTCCCGGGAGCCCCGGCCTGTCCGCCGGCTCTGCCCGCCCCTGCAGCAGCGGGGGAGTCCGTGGCCCCCTCCCCGCCGGCTGGGGGGGGGCCGGCGGTGCGTGTCCTGACGCTGTGTGCTGAGCTGCTGCTGTTCGTCCCCACCAGGGATCACACTGGCCAGAGAAGAGGAACATTAGTAAGACCGTTGTTTTCAGCAGTGGTGCTTATTGTTGTGGAAAGGCATACGTCAAGAACGCATAACAGAGCGTTACTGGTTTCCCTGAATGACACGAAACCACGTTGAAGAGCTGTGCTGTCAAACGGTATTGATCTGTAAGACTTTGTTCTCCTCTTATTTCTGTTAGAGGGGGCAAAACCAAAATGGCATCAGGGACGGTAATGAACGCCACACCTTCAGGGGGATCGAATGATGTGAGCCTGGAGGAACCAAAGAAGATGACAAGGGAAGACTGGCGGAAAAAAAAAGAATTAGAAGAACAAAGAAAACTAGGAAATGCACCTGCTGAAGTGGATGAAGAAGGAAAGTAAGTTTTATTAAAGCTATGGTTATTCTAAAGCTACTGGCTAAAAATGATTTTTTTCCTGTTGTGATTACGGAATAATCCTGAGGGTGATACATGATTTCTACATGAGTCATTTGTAAATCTGCTTTTAACATTCCAGTCATTCTCAGAAAACAAATATTTTCCAAAAAATGTAGGTTCAGTGTTTATCTACTGTGATCTATTGACAGTGCTGCTAAAAAGTCCCATCTGTGTGGCTACTTACGAGTGGTGTTTTGAAAGTGACCAAAAAGTAGTACTAGGGAACTTTACTGCATACCTTATCTGTTCCCTCTCTCTTGCTTCTACAAGGCTTGTTACTTCTGAGAAGAGACATGTTACTATTTTTGTGCTCAGTAACATTGCATAGAATAAGGTATTTGATTTGGAGTCAGGAGTTTAGGTGAATTAGATGGCAAGAAAATCTCAGTGAAAGTCTGTGTTTATCTAGTTAAATTAGAGTTTATTTTGCAATGCACTGTAACAACTTCGTTATTTTATTATCGCTCCTAAAGCCCTGAACTTTAATGTGAGAGTTATTTGTTAGGCTAAGTTGTTGTGGGTTTTTTTCCCTATGCCCTGTATTTATTACACAACATCTTTTACAGAGATATCAATCCTCATATTCCTCAGTACATATCCTCAGTACCATGGTACATAGATCCTTCTAAAAGACCTACATTAAAGCATCAGAGACCTCAGCCAGAGAAGCAGAAACAGTATAGCTCCTCTGGAGATTGGTACAAACGAGGAGTTCAAGAGGTATGTAAAATGTTTTTGTCATAAAATAAAGATTTGGTTTGATTCCATGAGGAAATAATTTCTGGTTACATGTTTTTGAGGGAGACAGGAGCTGGGAATTCTTATTCAGCAGGCAAGTCACAGCGTCTGGTAGTAATCAAAGTATGTGTTATGAGTTTGGGTAGACCATGCACACTTTAGTTGTATTGAAAAAATGATTATTGGGAACACGTATATGAATCTTGCCACAAGTTTGTACAACACTGTGTTTTTTTGTTGTTTAGCATGCTGTAGCAACTAGATATCGTAAAGGAGCTTGCGAGAACTGTGGTGCATTGACACACAAAAAGAAAGACTGCATGGAGGTAAACTTGACTTTTGTTGATGTTTTAATGGTTTTGAAAACAATTTGAATTCTAATCTTAGTGGAAAATAGCTAGCTATAGATAAAATAAAAACTACTAGTTTTGAAAAAGGTTATAAGTATTGAAAGGTGGCTTGAAAATTTCTAAAGAAATTGTTATGCAGGAGAAGTGAAGGGGAAGAAATGATACTATTCAGGGTGTTGCTCATCAATTCTATTTGTGATAAGCACTGCAATAATAGGTGAAAATGTTTAGCTTTTCATGTTAATTTGCTTTAACTCAAGTGCTCCTGTGCCTGTCTTTCTGTTTCATGTCAGCTAAAGCCATCCCCAGAAACTGTGTTTCAAGTGTTTTCTTAATTGTGGCAAGTAGAGTTAGAAATTGATGGGATTTGGAGTCAGTTGCAATACTTTAAAATACAGAAATGAACTATTTGCGTTTATTTACAATTCACAGGCTGGTAGTGCTGGCTTCAGAGGAGCTCCATTGATACTATTTTTAAAGGGATATCTGAGTGAGTAACATATTTTAGTCTAATGGACTGATCCAACCGTTTGGTTTTTTTTCCTTTCAGAGACCCAGGAAAGTTGGAGCAAAATACACAGGCATGAATATTGCACCAGATGAACACGTGCAGCCTCAACTGATGTTTGATTATGATGGAAAGCGAGATCGTTGGAATGGTTATAACCCAGAAGAGCACATGAAGATTGTAGAGGAGTATTCCAAAGTTGATTTGGTATGTAGGTTCTGTGGTTTACTAGGGAAAGGTTTAGTGTTTGGCTTGGCTGGGAGGAGGAACATTTGTTACATGCACTGTTAATATTAGACCTTGTGCTGTATTCATAATGAAAAAGCAAGATGCGTTCTGTGTTTGATAGCAAACTTCACCTAAACTGAAAATTCAGATCAGAACTGGCAACTGAGTATGGGTCTGTACAATAAATGAAGTTGTCTCCCTACATTGCTTACTTTCTAATAGACAAGCCGTAGAATTTATTACCCGAGACACAGATTGAATTGCAGGCAAGAAATGAATTTGTTATCTGGCTGTATTAGAGCCAATAAATCTATATCTATTTTGTAACTTCATTCATGTTATTTTACTTATGAATCCTTTTTGTTGCCATGATGGAGCAGTGGACTGTTTGTACCTGTCTTTGTGCAGACTGGCACCTTGCTGTTGCAGTTAACTTTCTATCTGTATGCACCAAATCCATGTAGACGTTACTAACTTTTTAGAAGGAAAAAAAAAAAAAAGTTCTCTACCTTGGCTGGATGTTGGCTACCTGGTCCAAAAGGTAGTTAGGCGCCTAACTTAACTCCCTTCAGTGCCTGGTCCTCAGTATTTTCCTATAGTGTGTAGAAAAGCTAATGTTAAGTGTGATCTAATCAGTGTGTATAAATGTCTACTGGGAGTGTTTAAAGACAGAGCCAGACTCTTCTCAATAGTATCCTGTGACAGGACAGGACAAGAAGCAGTGGGCACAAGTGAAATACAAGAAATTCTGTTTGAGCATAAGAAAAAAATGTTCTACTGTAAAGGGTGATCAGTGGAACAGCTTGCCCAGTAAGGCTGGGGAGTCTCCATTCTTGGAAGTAATCAAAACTTGCCTAGACAGAGTCCCAGGCATCTTGTTGTAGGCACGCCTGCTTTGAGCAGGGGGATTGTCCTTGGCGGTCTCCAGAGGTACCTCCAATATCAACTGATCTATGGTTCTATGATGTCAAACACATACAAAAATTCACTATGTGCAGCTTTAAAATCTCACTTTAGATGCTAGACTTTGGTGCTTCCTGAATGAACCATAAATGCTTGCAGCATCAGTCACGAAGTACCTTAAGCACTGAAGTTTCTAACTAAGAGTACGAGGGCACAATTATAAAACTATCTCATAGTAGTGGTATAGCTGCATAAATTCTAGTAAACTGTTTCATTTAACAGTATAATATAAAATAGCAAAATGGTTAGCATACATAATTTCATTTCCTTGAGGCTCAAAAAACAAATGTGGTAAAGCATAGGAGTAGAGGTGACAAGCTCTAGGCTGCTGATTTTTTACAAGCACCCAGAGGATTAAAAAAAACATGGTTTTTTTGTAATAATACATTTTAAATGACAGCAGTCACAAGAGATGCTTATGGTAAGTATTACTACACACTTGCTACTAAAAAGAAATACTGAAACAAATGCATTTATATGATACACAGGCCAAACGTACACTGAAAGCCCAGAAGCTTCAGGAAGAGTTAGCATCAGGAAAGCTGGAGCAAGTGGTAAGTAAACTAAAGCCCAATTTATTTTTGCTGAGGCTGAATAAATATACAACAGGTTACTCCTGCCCTCTGATGCTTTTACTGTCTATACAGGGTCTATTATTGGGTTTTATGCCCTTCAGTAATTTAAAGATTTTCCTAGCACCAGCATATTCTGTGTCACATTCAAGAATTTCAAGCATCTTCTTTCAAATAAGAGTCGTTTTGTTTTCCCCTTATGGGCGAAAATTCTGTGTGATTGTTATTCTTGCGAAAGTTAATGACACAGCATTTGGGGTCAGATAAATTTGTTTTCCATGTAGTAATTTTGTTCATGTACTGAAAAGCTTTTTTTGTTTTTAAAGATTTTTACGTCTGACTAATGTTGAGATAATGGCTAGTACGTGACTGTGGATTGTTTTAGTAATGCTTAGTATAAATTGGAATAGGAAGGTATTTTCTTTATCTTAGAACCAAACTTGTTTCTTCTTCAGTCGTTGCTATGACTATTTGCGGTGTCTCTGGTTATTTGAAGGCTGAGCATATGTATTTCCCTCTGGCTTATAACTGCAGAGTTTGCATCTTCCACTAACTTCTACAAGCTCCTCTTGGATTATAGACAATGCTTTTCATACTCTTTGACATAAAATTATAATTTTAAAAGGCATTTCTGATAATATTCTAAGTTTATAAAGTAGGGGAAAAGTAGAGACTGCTACTGGTCAGAAGTAGGTTTTTTTAATCAACATTGTGAGAAAGAAAACACCAAGCAAAAGACTACATACAACTGGGCCTCCATTTTCCAGAGGTTGTCACCTTGCATTTTGTCACTAGATGGCAGAGTGAACTTAATCGCCAACCCAGCACAAACTACAGCGTTCTGACCTTCCCGATAGAAAAGATTCTTTCTCTTTTTGATGCCTGTTTTCACCACAAAGCAAACATTGTTGGCTTCCATACACTTATTCCGTATAAAATGGAGCTGTAAGAAGAACAGTATGTTTGAAACATAAGAGCTATCTCTGATGGAGAGGAGCAAGACTGCTTTGCATAGTCAGTGCTGGCCAGTTTGCTGATGAGTGTTCCAGGACTCACAGTTGTTTCCATCTTCACTGTTGCAAGTATTCTCAAGTTAGAGGCTAAGCAGGTTAAAAAAATAAATTCTGGCTATATTTCTCCAGATTAAATTATGGCTTCTGATTCATGCTCAGTATGCCTGTCAATCCTAACTAAATACTTGCTATATGTCGTCTTAATTTTTTTTTTAAGCTTTCAGAGTTGAATGTTCGTTATATTTGCATGATATGAAATATTCTAGTCTAAACCATTAGTGTTCAAAGGCATAGCAAGCTCTAAATAACAGTGACAGTTCTAGAATTTGCTGTTCTTGCAAAAGCTTGAAAATTTAATTGGGAAAACAGTGAAAAGGTCTCCAACGTGTCTGTAATAGAGCTCTTTCCTAGACCTTTATATAGCAATCTTTGTGCATATTGTGTCACAGGTAAATTGTATTTTGCATCCAACATCAAGCTCAGCTTTGATTGCTCTTTATATCCCTGCCCTCTGTCCTCTCCCCACTACCTTGTCTTCTCTGCTGATGTGCTCTTTGTTTGCTGCAGAACTCCCCAAGACACCAGTGGGGAGAAGAGGAACCAAATTCACAGACAGTAAGATGATTACCCACTGCATCACACCATGGGCAGAAAAAAAGACCTGTAGTTAGTGGATCAGTGAAACAAGGGTGGCATAAGGGTTTGAATGTTGGGTTCATGCCACTGGCTGACTATTCTTTTGGGCATCGGTTGTCAGATTTCACAGAGGCATTTTTGGTTTTGTTTTAATTCCAGTGTGTTGTCAAACCTTAAAGATGCAAGCAAATAACTAGTTTTTAATATGTGGTCTATTTTGCCCAAGATAACTGTTTTCTTAATATCATCACAGTTACACTTCTGTAACTGTTTCCGTATGAGGAAACCTGAAAAACCTGAAACCTGTTGAATGTTAGATTAGCATGACAGCACACTTAAGCCCAGGTAAATGATGCCAGCTTTTAACTACAGGGATTGCAGAATTTTTAATGAAACCACTAAAATCAGATTCTCATACTTGTCTCTGGAGTGAATGTCTTCTTTTACTTAGAAGTTTCCCATCTTTCCTCAGGAAAGAGATCATAACAGTGAAGATGAAGATGAAGATAAATATGCAGATGACATTGATATGCCTGGGCAGAACTTTGACTCTAAAAGACGTATCACCGTTCGAAATTTACGTATTCGGGAAGATATTGCAAAAGTGAGTAAAGAATTCTTTACAGATATTCTTTTGTATTCGTGAGAGTTAATTTCAAAAAATTGTACGCTCAATTATTCATGAGTTTGCATATGGGTCTTGGGGTTTGGAGGTTAAGGTTTATTCTCAGTTCTGTTCCTGCTCATGTCATGACTTCGTCAAGGTCATTCTTTTACACAGATAGAACTTTTTAAAATGTCTAAGCTGGGCGATACAAGAGTAACTTCAGTTCTTTTAAAATCATAAATATCGAATATCTTGTGTGTTGTTTTCTTTCCCTAGTACTTGAGGAATCTAGATCCGAACTCTGCTTATTATGATCCCAAAACAAGAGCAATGAGGGAGAACCCATATGCCAATACAGGCAAGAATCCAGATGAGTAAGTTAAATCAGGGTCATGCTTGTGTATCCAACAAAACTGTTAAAAATGAGATTAATAGTTCTGTATTTTCTTTTATCTGTATGTCCTTTTACTAATGAATCTCTAGACAATTATGGGTAGAAGTAGTAGTAAACATGGAAAAAATTGTTTTATTTAGCAGCATTTTTTGTTTTAGTATATAAAAGTGGTATTTTAGTAATACTGGCCCTTCATCTTCAGGGATATGCAGACCACCATTTAGTGTAATGATCTGTACAAGGGTTAGAACACTCTGCTGTATCTAGAGGTGATACCTGTAAACAATAATGATGTTTGTAAAGTATTTCAGTAACCAAATCTTAAACTTCATCCCTTGTCTGTGGTACCTAACTAAATGCTTGAACTAGGAGCAAGAGCTCCTCATACATTAATGGAGTCTGCATAGAAAAGGTCTGAAAGCTTTGGCATTGTCTAGATAGACAACTTAATTAAAAAATGCCATAGGCTGGGTTTTGGCTGCACATAAGGCTGTCTCACTTAAAACCCAAGTCAAGCACTTGAGCTGTGACCCCGCCTTGACCTGTGTAGTGCTGTGGACTTACAGAGTAGACAGGCTGTGAGTAGAAACATTTATTCAGAGTACAGTAATTGGATTAGCTCACTGCCTGAAATAGAATGGCAGTAGCTAAATGCTAGCAAATAATGCTCTTTCCACCTCTCCTTGCCCCCAGCTAGAATAATGCTAGTCAATTCTTCTTTTAGATGCAGATGCTTTCAATTCTCTCTAGAGTCATAATTTGACCTTTGTTGAATCTGTGTTTCTGCCACAGCTTTGCAGACTGTAAATTATTCAGAGGGACTTTGGGAAGATGAAAAGAGTGGGAAATTAGATTGTTAACGTTATTTGATTTTCAACCTGTGTTTCATATACTCCTTGTGAATCTCTTCAAGGGGTGTGCAAAAGGTAACTGAGAGCAGTAAAGCTATTGCCAGGCTTTAACTCAGTAAAATACACTGGGTCTGGGCAGGAGGAGAGATTCACAAATCCAAAAGCTGAGAATCACTATGCTAGAATATCACCTACCATTTATGCATATTTATTGTGTAGTTCGATCAAAGTTTGACTCCTGGTGCTTGGTATTCCAGGCAGAGCTCCAGGTTTGTGTCATAAGATGTTTCCATGTAAACATAGGCATCAGGTATTCTGAGTTGCTATCGTATACTTTCATGACTCTATGGGGAGCCCAGACTTTCATTTCATGTATTGAGTTGAATGCTCCTTCCTCTCCCTCCATTCTTAACTCTCAGGGCACAAAGGAGAATTTTTACTTTCCTGTTGGTGTTCTATGATTTTATTTAAAAGGAAATCACATTACTTGAATGCTAAGAATCATATTGTTCTTTTCTGCAGAGTTGGTTATGCAGGTGACAACTTTGTTCGCTACACTGGAGATACCATTTCAATGGCACAGACTCAGCGTAAGTGGGTTTTGGGGTTTTGTTTTTTTTAAGGAAACGAACTTAAAAGACTTAAGTTAACAATGCTTCTTTCTTGCAAAAGAGAAATAAATCTTCTTAGATTGAGGCTTGCTTTCAAATTACTGCAGAATTAAAGATTGTAATTTGAATGCCTATGTCAGTTTTAGAATAAATATTGAGTGAAACATCTTGTGTACACAGTGTTTGCTTGGGAGGCTTATGACAAAGGCTCTGAAGTTCATCTTCAAGCAGACCCTACAAAATTAGAGCTACTTTATAAATCCTTCAAAGTGAAAAAAGAAGATTTCAAGGCACAGCAGAAAGAAAGCATCCTAGAGAAGGTAATAGACTTTTGGTTTTATTTAATAAGGATTCTGTTGAGTTTGAAGTCTGGGTCTTGGGGAACAAATAAGGTTACTAATGCTATGTGAAAATGCATCAGCTGTTCTCAGTAGCTTAGATTTATAAAAAGAATTTTATATCTATACACACTATCTTATCAATTGGATTCATTATATTATTTAATATAGGAACCTTTGAAGATCTGCTGGTAGTTCTTTGGATTATTGGGAGCTCTTCCCTTAACTGTCAGAATTTCTCCAGTGAAAAATCTGACAGCAGTATGTAGGAGGAGTGGGAATTTAGGGTTTGGGGTTTTTTTTTTAAATAATACAAGTGGTTGAAAAATTCTTTTACAGTTTAGAAGTGTTATCTTTTGTAAAATACCCAAGTTACTATCTCCCCAAATTATTTTTAAACTTTTCTTTTTTCTTATATGTGAAAAGCAGAATTTTCAGACTCGAGTTTCAGGTGCAGTATTCTAGATAAATATTTATTTTATATTTTGCAGCTAGTTTCTTGGACAACTGACAAAGAACTAAGTAATCCATTTAGATTCTAACCTTGTCTACATTGAAGTTTGAAGGGGAACAGGAAGTACTGCTCTGGTTATACCAGAGCCTTTTTGTTTTGTCTAAAAAGTTTTCCTGCTTTGAGTGAGGAATATCAGTGTTGTAATCCTCCAGGCATTAAAAAAAAAAAAAAAACAAAAACAAAAACCAAAAAAAAACCCACAAAAAAACAAAACACCAAAAAACACCACAATGGCAATAGGAGGAGAAGTATTTCTCTCTTATCTATTCACTAAAGATTAAACTGTCTCCATCCACTTCTTTTGTGTCTTCTTCAGAAGGTACTGAAGGTGACATTTTTGAAATGTATACTTAACTGCATAAAAGGTGGGGTTTTTTTCAAAACTATTATATGTCTTTTCTATTTGCATTTTAGTATGGAGGACAAGAACACCTAGATGCACCACCAGCTGAACTGCTGTTAGCTCAAACGGAAGATTATGTGGAGTACTCTAGGCATGGAACAGTCATCAAAGGACAAGAGAAAGCTATTGCTTGCTCTAAATATGAAGAGGATGTTAAGATCAACAACCATACAGTAAGCCCTAGCTTATGTTAAAATTATAAAAAAACCAGATTCCTTCCCATTGGAAGGGAATGAGGTATGGTAGGATGCAGTACAATATAATACAGCAAATAAATTTCTCCTGTCTCAAATGTGACACTCTCCCTTTTCTACTAAGGAGAAATTTCAAATTGTCATGGTTGCCATGTGAGTTTGAGGAGTTGCAATGGCAAACTTAAAGGGGAAGTTACTGTATTTCTCTTTGACTTTGAATATAAGTTGACCACATCGTGTTGCTTTTCTCTTTTTTGAAACTGTACCTGTAAGGCTAATGAAAAATTGCAAAAGTATTTCTCATAACTTTCCCTTCTGGATTGTTTGAATAATTTACTTACCAGGTGTCCTAGTTTCAGCTGGGATAGAGTTAACTGTCTTCCTAGTAGCTGGTAGGTGCTATGTTTTGAGTTCAGTATGAGAAGAATGTTGATAACACTGATGTTTTCAGTTGCTGCTAGTAGTGTTTAGACTAATGTCAAGGATTTTTCAGCTTCTCATGCCCAGCCAGCGAGAAAGCTGGAGGGGCACAAGAAGTTGGCACAGGACACAGCCAGGGCAGCTGACCCAAACTGGCCAACAGGGTATTGCAGACCATGTGACGTCCCATCCAGTATAGGAACTGGGAAGTGGGGGCAGGGAATCGCCACTCGGGGGGGACTAGCTGGGTGCCGGTCGGTGGGTGGTGAGCAGTTGCACTGTGCATCATTTGTACATTCCAATCCTTTCATTATTGCCGTTGTCATTTTATTAGTGTTATCATTATCATTATTTGTTTCTTCTTTTCTGTTCTACTAAACCGTTCTTATCTCAGCCTGTGGGTTTTGCTTCTTTTTCCCGATTTTTCTCCCCCATCCCACTGGGTGGGGGGGGAGTGAGTGAGCGGCTGCGTGGTGCTTAGTTGCTGGCTGGGGTTAAACCACGACACCAAGATATAAACTCAGGAATAAATTGCAGCCTGCCTCTTAAGGGGGTATCATGATGGACATAACAGCCATGGTGTCTTCTCTTGCAGTGCATTTGGGGTTCATATTGGAAGGAAGGCAAGTGGGGTTACAAATGCTGCCACTCATTTGTCAAGTATTCATACTGTACAGGAGAAGCTGGGAAAGAAATTGCTGTAAGTATTGTCTTATTTAGTCACTTGGAAAGAGCTAAAAAGCATTCATCTTCCTACCCAAGTTTTAGACTATTTCACTTTTTTGTTGGTTGGTTGGTTGGGTTGGGTTTGGTTTTTGGAGGGGTTTTTCCCTTTCAAATGTGCTTAGTAAATGGGTATGCTTTCTCTTGTCTGTTGTATAGAATACTGAAGCAAGCTTACTGGAAGAGCAACCCAGGGAGGAAGAACACATGACAAAACCCAAAACACTGATGGAGGTAAGTTGTTTCCCTTTCTCAGGAAGGCAGATATTTTTCCTCCGCATTTTAAGAGTTGGAAAGATATGTGTAACCAAAAAATTATGTGAGTCATAATGAGTCTGAAAATTATTAGACTGCATTGTTAGATCAATAACATCTCTCTTGAAAACTAAGCTCTCAAATAGCATTAGTAGATGCTTGGGATTTAATGGCTTGAACATTATTAACGCTTGCAAGTTGAATCTTAACGGTCACTGGTTTTCCACCTTACAGATCCACCAAGAGAAACAGAAAGAGAAGAAAAAGAAGAAGCACAAAAGGAGCTCAAATTCAGATAGTGAGGGTGAAGAGAAAAAGAAGCAAGAAAAACTTAAAAAGGTGCACTATATTCATCAGTGGTTTTGTGGCAAAAAGAACTTGAAATATATTTTACAACAGTGTCAGTTTTATGAAGCCTGTAAGGCAGTTCTTGTGGTATTCTGTGGGATGTTCTTTGATGCTAATTCTGAGCTAAAGCAAATTTAACATGCTGTTAGATGTTCTAAAGCCCATTCCCTATTTCTCAAGCAAACATGCAATAAATACTTAGTTTTGGAAGACTTAGTTTAGATGATTTAGAACACTCCTTGTCTAGGCAACTATTACAGCTGTAGATATATATAAGACATTGCAGAACACAATGATTTGTGTATTGAAGAAAGATGGAGAGATCAAAAGCACTGTCAAAGCTTAATGTAGCACTTTTTATCCCAGACTTGGGCCCAGTCTCACAGTTAATGCAATAAATCCATCCACCAAGCTATCAACTCACTGCTGCTGAACAGCCCTTCCACAAGCACAGCAGCCTGCCTCTGGATATTCAGAGTGTGAAACTAATGTTAAACTATGGTTAATCAAAGCATGGTACAAATGCAACTTCTTTTCAATAGCAAGAAGGAGCAACAGTAGTAGTTTGAGGAATGGGATAATGTGTATTTCAAAAAGCATTTAAAAAAAAATGCTCCCTGACAGGGCAGGGTGGAGGGGAACAAAAAAAACCCAACAAACCAACCCAAGCCACTAAGATCACGTGCTTGCTTATCTGCTTTTGTACTTGCTGGATCATGATTACATTTTAGATTAAGCCAAGGAATTTCTTACTTGATTTTGGCAATTGGAAAGAGATTAAAGTATCTTGTTTGCTAAATACCATTTTACCATCAATTTATGTTAAACGCTAACAAATGAGCATTAAATGAAGCATGCTATAGGTGGGCCAGACAGATGTGCATTACTTATCCCCCCATTCTGCCTGCTGTTTGTTCCTTATACTAGAATCTAATACAAACTTTCATTGGTTTTTTTTGCTTAACTTTCATTGTGGGGTTTTTTTTTCCTTTGCTTTCATTTCAGGCACTAAATGCAGAAGAGGCTCGTCTTCTCCACGTTAAAGAAATCATGCAGTTAGATGAGAGGAAGAGACCATACAACAGCCTATATGAAACCAGGGAGCCAACAGAAGAGGAAATGGAAGCCTATAGAATGAAACGGCAGAGACCTGATGATCCCATGGCCTCTTTTCTTGGACAGTAGTCACGGTGAAAATCATTCCAATACACAAGACTTTTTTTCATACTTGTTTACAACTCTGTAGACATTTGCTTACCTTCCCTGTGTGTAATAAGTGCTAGAAGTGGCAGAGATTTTTTTTTTTCACCAAAGAAGTTGTTGAAAACTTCTTTCAACAGACATAAGCAGTCCAATACTTACAGCAATTTTATATATGTGTGTATGTATACATATACAGTCACAAATATATATATACACACATATATATAAAATTTATATGTATATATAAAATACATACACCTACTCTGTAAATTCTTTATTGGAAGAGAACTGACTGGAATTCTAGGTTTGTTTGGCCAGCTAATACATAAAGTCATGATACATTCAGTAAAACTGACTATTCAAAGGAAATGGTCAGCAGATGTCAATATAGAACAAAAATTGTTGAAAAAAAAATTAAGCTACTGAAGCCTCTTACTTGTAAAGGGAGTTGCCTGTCACATGGCTTTAAAAGGAGAAATAGTTTCTTGATCACTTTCTAGTAAGTATTTTGGAAATGTAAAAATTGATTGCTTTGTACAGTTTTGTTTAATTTAATATAAAGGTCTTAAATGCTGTCCAGTCTTTTTAATGAAGAGGTTAGCTTCTGAGTGTAGAGCTTTTAAATTCTAATTCTGTTTCTGCAGATGTTAACATATAAATTGCAGTTGCAAAGATCCGAGTTCTTTGGTTTTCTGTTTGATAACAGTATTCATCTTAACCTTATAACTTCCAGAATCTTGTTACATGGTGTAATGCCAAGTGTCAGGCTTTAATACCTTGTGATAATGTGAAGCAGCATCTGCTTTGTGTTTGGCAATATTAGTCCTTAAACTGGGAGCTTTCCCCTTTCACTATTAAAAGTTGAAGAAATGGGTGAAGAACTTCACAGCATGACTTAGAGTTGGAAGGCTTGAGAATTACTTCTGGTTTGGCTTAAAATGTCTTATTAAACATGGCTTTTATGACCACATTTCATGTGGTTATATTAATCGTAGGACAAGGAAGACTCCGTAATCCTGGCTTTTCCTCTTAAAATTAAGAACCTGATTACAGTTTCCACTTTGTAAACAATGAAGGAAGCTTAAAGTTACTGGAAGAAAAGGAAACAATATGTTATACCTGTAACATGTTGTACCTGGAATTTCCACCTGTAAAGCTGGTTTCCTTTTTTTATTAGGTTTTCTCCAAGTCTGCTTCCCCTTTGGTTTTGTTATAGACATACTAATTCTGAATGCAGACTTTATTTTATAAGGCTTATAAATCTGAATGCAGACTTTTATTTTATAAAACTTGATTTTAAAATCCTCCTGTCACTTGCAAAAAACATAACCAACTAGTGAGATCAAAGATTTGGGGGTGGAATTGTTAATATAGCCAAGTACGAGGAAGGAAAAACTTTAACGAGTAGAAATCAGCTTTTGCAGAAATTGCTTTTATGTTTTCACAAACAATGTGGATTTAGACAGTCAAAGGGGGAAAAATATTAGGGATATAGTTTTCCTTCCGCTATAGTAGTGACTCACATTCTAAGTTTCCAGATCAGCTCATGTCTCGACCTTTCTAAGTTACGGATAATTTCAAGGGAAAACTGCTCTTTTCCACAAGTAATTACATACAATAAACATAAATTTAAGTGTCATGTGTGTGATTTCACAGCCGCTTTGACGATTGAGTATTTTAGCATACATAGTTAATAATGGAAATTCTGCATTAGTCTGCAATATAGTTCTATATTAAAACTATCTGTGATATTCTCACTGATGATCAAAATTTTAGGTTCAATATTTACTGTGTTCCAGAGATCCTATGATTCTTCTTAGGGCTGTAACATCTGAAGTTCTGGCCAGCATACCTCCAGCTGCAGAGATACCAACTGCTGTTGTCTTGGTCAGTGCCAAGTTCAGTTTGAGGGAAGATGAGATGTCAGAAGGGTCCATGTTATCAGTTCCTTGAGCTATTTAGATACCTTTCTAAAAGTAGCTAGAGACTTGGTTCTTTTTAAAGTAGAAGAGGCAATCCAGAAATAACACTGAAAAGAGTGATTTAGAATGAAGAACAAATAATTCACCAGTCTACGCAGCCTGTAAAGTTCAGTTTTAAACTCTTGTTTCGTGTTTTTCTTAGTTTCAAGAGAAAAATGGGGAGAGAGTTGAAGGTGTGTGTATTTTAGAAGCCAATATAACATGTTCAGTCTATAGGAAGATCTGCTTATTACACGTAAACATACTGAATTCCACCTTAAGTATACTCATGTGGATGGATTTGCTTTTCAATACCTGAAGACATGACTGTAACTTTTCCGGCATGCTGTGTCTCGCTCTGCTAAGAGAGAGCCTATGGGGAAGATGGACCAGTTTCTTCTCTGGTGAAGCAGAAGGCAGCTCCAGGGGAAAAAGCAATTAGTAGCCTTTTATTCAAAATACAGTTCCCTTGAGCTTGTGAATGATGCAGAGTAGATCTCGTCTGGATCAGTCTCAACAGTTAAAGGACAAATAAAGCTTAAAACATGTTGTCCTATTTATATCATAAAGGTTAAATGTTAAAGAACATTGTGGATCTGATCATGAGGATTAATTTTCCTCCATCTGCTTCCCCTTGGATTTGGCATGCAATACAACTGTGCATCTCCAAAGACTGCTTCCTATTGCACAAGAAGAATTTTTTCCTTTCTAAAATGAGTTTGAAACAAGTTTGTAGGCTAACTTGGACAAAAATGAACGTACAATGAAAATGAGCATACTTTAGCAGAGGCAGCTGAAGTTGGGTACTCCTGTTTTTCACATGCACAAAGACAGAAGCAAGGTGAGAGGAAATTCCTTAGCCTGGTAACACAGACTAGTCAAATTCTCAAATCATAATACAAGACAGACCCTCCCAGCACAGTCTGGGTAGCTTTCTCTGAATCTTGCCCTTGGCAAATCTCAAAAATTACTTTCTCAACTCCCTTTGTCAACAATTGCTTTGATTGCCTCATTTTTCATCCTTTTGAGTTCTGATTGTCTGAGGCATACTCAAGTCTGCAAACTGAACTAACTAGCCAGCTGATTTGAAGACATTTGCATTTTTAAAACATGTAGATTAAAACATTCTCCTTTATTTTTTTGTTGAAGAGTTTAGCATTCTGTGTTATCTTTCAAGGCATGCCAGAAGGTAGTTCTTTTACTGTCTCTACATTTCTTTGTAATTGGATCTTTATGGCTTTCCTGAGTGGGTTTGCACACTGTTCTACACGAGTGTAATTGTTTTAGGCTGTTGAGGGATCAGAAAAAAGCAGGAATGATAGCAATTAGTTAAAGATGAAATGGAGCTCAACTTTTAGGAAAAAGAAAAAACAACAGAAGAGACAGGATTTTCTGTGCCCACTAGTGCCTAATGCAACCTAGTAACTGCAGTTTTCCATACCACTTTTGGGTATAACTTAAATTACCCCATTCAGGCCAAAACACCGTGCCCTGAACTACATGTAGACAACTCCCCATTGGTCTGTTAGCACTCCTGTTTGCATTTGTTTTGATGGATGCAACAAAGAAATAGACAGAAATATTATTAGAATAATAATAAACCAGTTATTTTACATGAAACAAATCTGTTCATGTCTCTTAGGTGACCTAACCAGAACCCCACTGGGGTAGTAGATGGCGATGGTTTTTGCTTCTGCAAAATACCAGCGCATTTCAGACCTCAGTGGAAAAGAGAATAAAATCACATTGCCTAAGAAAACCTTGCTTAGTGGACAGATTAGCAAACCCAAAATTTCTAACCTACAAAGTCTTAAAAGTAATTCCAGTAATTGCAAAGCATTTTAGAAACAGCCTCCACCCAGCCACTGGTCTGCACTGCATTTAGATCTAAGCACAGTCCTCCGCCCGTTGCTCTATAATCTTCCACCACGTCTCTTACAAGTGGGACTTTTTTTCAGATGCATTTACAGTCTTATCATGTTTGCATATGCATTTGCTCTCAGTTTTTAATACAAAGCTAGGAACTACAAATTTGGCTCCAATTCCACCATCACAGCAGAGTTTAACCCATTGCTGCTTTTTATTCACAAGCTGCTACGACGTATGCTAACAGTGCATTGGGGAAGTGGATGCTGGAGCGCAAGGCCTGAGGTTGAAGTCGCCTGCGGTGGTGCCGTTACAGCAGCACGGGTGAAGGAGAAGTTTCCTCGCATTAGCGTTGCTCCTGGTTCTGCACATCCTGGTTGGGAAAGGGTTATGCCATCAGCCTCTGGGCTGCATGAGACCCACGCTGGGCGAGGAAAATGGTGCCTTCAGCTGGCTTCTGGCTTTGCTCAGGTGTTCCTTCTTGCTTTAACAAGTCTCATGCTGGGCACGTGCGGAAGCAAAAGCACTGGGCTGCAGGTTTTAACATCCAAGAGGCAGCACAGCCCCACAGTATATTCTGCCGAGATACTAATATTTTCTCAATATTTTAAGAATAGCTGAAAGACCTTTTTTAGCAAAAGTCGGTGCTAATGCAAAATTCTCTGCTTGGGAAACGGCAGTAGGAGAGGGGATTTTATCTGTAATTGTTACTATCTGCACAGACTGTCACTGCTTGCACGCAATGTAAGTAATTTTTCACTCGTCTCTGGAGGATGCTGCTTTGCCCTGAAGGATGGAGGCACTGGACCATGACAGGGGTAAGTGACATTTGTCACTGGCTTTCCTGGCTTGGGCAAATGCTGCCTGTGTCCCCAGGTACTGGGATTGCTGATGATGATGCTACAGACTCCAGAAGCAGGGCTGGAGTTTTTTGTATTTTGGGAAATACAAGGCGTTTTTAGAAGAGTCTTTTCCTGTCTAACTATGTTATTAGATACCTAGGCAGGAGCCAATTGTGGCAAGTCAAAAAGATTGCTGAATTTCACTTTGACTTAGAAGGTGCATGAGACAAAAGAAAAAACCCCAACCTTAACACATCTGCACTGTGCTTGCGGTGGCTCACTGGTGCTTGGGCTGGTTCCCACTTACCTCTTCCTAAAATAAGCTCTATTTATTTTTATCTTAATGGGTTAGGACCACAGTTCCTAAGCAGAGCTAATGGTCTCAAGGGCATCCTTTAAGTTTAAACAGAGATTTGACTCATTTTTATGGGGGCTTTTGGAGAGGGACAATCACTCTCTGAAGACTGCTCACAGACTTCCAAACTCCTTTTAGGCAGGGCAATAAAAATTACTCAAACCACCAGTCCACACTAAGCCAGGAGGCCTGTCAGGTAGAAAAACGCTTTTTCCCTCCCATTAGTATCTCTGAAAAAAAAACCCCCAAACACCTACACTCATCTTTGAAGAAAGGTACACTTTTATTGCCAGTGGCCAGTGCAATGGGAAGGCTGTATTTTAGGCTGCCTACAGCCTCTGCGTGAACTGCAGCTATTTTGGCATTTGCTGAGTCATTTTATTTGGTTACAAAGTCGTTGCTGCAAGGTCGGCATCTGTAGCGGTGAAACACATCAGCGCTCAGAAGGAAAACAAGGGAAAATCCTTCCTCGCTGGGACGTGGTCCTGTCCTGCGGTCCCGGGGTGGGAGCTGGCGATCGCCCACCTCCAGGCGCTCGCGTTTCTCACCCAAAGCGTGCGCACAGGCGATAGCGGAGCTAAATTTACACTTTCTACTCTGTAGGCGCTGGATGATGCACCTTTCCCTTGCCACACGAGCCATGCATCCCCCCAACACGCTTTCTCTGAAGGATGTAAAGCCACGGAGCGTTGTGCCGGGGGCACGGACGGGGGATGCGGGCAGGGGGACGGGACCACGCCAGCCAGGAGCAGCCCCCAGCCCGGGGGGAGGCAGCAGCTCCGGGGCTGGCGCGGGGGCTACGAGGTACCCCCGCTCCGGCGCGCGTCCCGTGGGGTCTGCCGAGGCGGACGTCGGCCCGAGGCGGCTCCCCGCACCGCAGCAACGAGCCGCCTTCCCTGCCATCCGCGGTGAAAAACTGCGTTAGTCACGGCAGGGAGGCTTTTGCTAAAAAGCAGCACGGACGGGACGTGATCTCTTGTAACGCTTCCCTGCAATGTCTAGCTGAAACAAAATGAACCGAGGAGCAAGTCTCAGGGCTGTTCTGTTTCACTGTGAACGGGCAGTTTATTTATTTAACAAAGTGTGCTGCCAAACATGTCCTCCAGCAGAGCTGTCTGGGACCCCGGGTGAGCTCGGCTCGGCGTTGCAGCGCAGACATATTTTCCATCTGCCTGGCAGGAGCTTCCCAGCACTGCCTCTCCCCACGTCGCTGAACTAGGTCAGGCTCTTGCTGCCTTCAACATGCTGCGGATCTGGGCACAAAATCACCAGTAACCGCAAATTCCCCAGTCACACCTCGAATTGCCCGGCAGGACTGCTGTATTTTCAAGCATCGTTTCATCCCCGGCCCGTTTCACATCCATCCCGACGCCCCGGTGCCCCAGCACAGCGGCCACGGGGCAGGTTTGGGATAAGCATAAGGGCTTTTTCTTCTCAACACCTTTAGTGCCTGAGGAAACCGCTGTGGCTTCCCAGGCCCATCCAAGTGGCACCTTGGCAAAGACCTCGGGAAGTTTTCATCTGGTTTCAAAAGAAACCTGAGGCAGGACCCGTGCACGTGCAATGCCTTGAGCCTTTTCGCTGACTCCAGCCCCACACCCGGGCGGGAGAGGCTCTCCAAGAGCACTGGGTTCCTACAAACTTTATGGAAACAGGCTAAAAGTAAGAATTCATACTCGACCGATCACCAGAGCTGCCCCAGGGGAGAGCGGCTCTCGGAGCCCGTGTCTGGGGGTGTCCCCACCTGCGCTCACCCCGATGCCATTGGGGCAGCGGCGCTGGGGGCAGCTCCCCACAGGCACGCCAGAGCTCTGCGGCTATATGGCAGCTTTTCTAAAATAGCCCTTATCGGTGAAATTCAAGGTGATGGTTGCATGGGTTTGGGGAGGGGGATTGTTCTCCTGGAGGTTGTTCAATGGCAGGGAACATTGCTGAGCCATCAAGGAGCTGGGGGCCAGGGCGCCGGCTCTGAAGGAGCGCTGCGGGACCATCGGCACAGCACGAGAACAGCCCTGGGCTTCCTCGGCCAAACATTCCCACCCCTCCCAGAAGCAGCTGAACTGGTTAGAGCTCATGAAGCAAACTGTATACATACTTCATTTTTACTTTCCCCTCATGTTCCAACAGCAACTGCAGGGGAAAGCTTAAAAAAAACCCCACAACAGCTCCAAAAACGATGAATTCTGGCAGAGTAAGGAATGATACTTCCAGCGTACTCCCAATCATCTGATGATCTGCACTGAGCAGAAAATATTTACTGGCTGGAGAGCAGCAGGGCAGGATCTGGAGCCCTGCCACCAAGCACACGGCTGGTCCCAAGCCCTGTGCAGGATCCTGGCTGGGGCAGAGCAGGAACCACGCACCCGCAACCGGGACCCACAGGCTGCGGCCAGGAGCACCAGTGACCCACTCTGTGTGGGCGATGATGGCCCCAGGGCCATCGCTGCCTTCCCGGCAGGGTGATGGGTCCCCCATAACCTCCCACGCTGCCAGCACAGGCACCCGTGGGGCCAGGCTCTACGTCTGGGTCATCTCGCGGCTCCTCTTTAGACTTCACCCACCACTCCGTTAAAAAGATGAGTCTGGTCCGTACCAAGCAGCATCACAGAGCATCCTGCAACGCGGGGAGGGAGGGAAGGGGTGGGGGGAGCAGGGTCAGGAAACTCTTAAACCCCGTTTTTCTCTCTGCACCTCCCCGGGGGCTGTTAGGGAAGCACTGTCCATTTTGAGGGTTGTAAGGCACTTGCAAATTCTGGCTTTAATGGGCTGGTGTAAGCCGGGATATCAACCCTGCTCAGAGCTGTAACACCGTGACTTGCTGCAGCGGAGAAACAAGAAGGGACAGGGATTTACTGCAACTCAACACTTCTGTGTTGGCAAAGCTAAAGCTGAACTCCGGCTTCAGCCACTGCTTCTGGTGTTACTGCCTTACCTGAAGCAATTGCTAGGGGTTTTGTAATTACTGTGCAAGCTTAAAACAAAATGCCAACCCTTTCCAAAGACAGAAGCGTTCCCACCCTGCCACCCCTATGGCAAAGTCCCTGTGTTTTGTCTCACACATCCACCTGAGGCAGCACCACAGTATACCCAGTTTCCTCTCAAAACTCCCGTTTGCAAAGCTGCTGCTTCACAACGATGTCCTTGAATTAAAGCATGGAGCGATCTGCCATTACCTGTTTGTCTAAATTGTTTTAGAAGTGAGTTTCCACCCTTACGACAAGATTTGCTTCCCTTGCTAATGCTCCAGGATCAAGCGGCAAAGTTGTTCCCTAGTTTGATCTGTGTTACCCATCCCCTTACAAATTCTGCTTGCGCGGGCAGCAGCTACAGCAGAGAGGGGCAGATTTGGTCAGAAATGATCCAGGCAACTCCTGAGCCTTTCATACAAGACTGCAAGGGAGAGAGAGAATGGGAAAAGCTCCCCAAGCATCAAGAGCTTTCCAGCCATATGTGCGTAAAAATTTCTTCCTGTGCCACGTGACAGAGGAAGAGGCGCAGACCCATTACACAGTAATAAAAATATGCCTTTGGCAACGTTGAGCCAAAAACTGGAGCTGCTGCAGGAAGCTAGCAATCCGCACAAAAAGGAGTAAAACGTTAACAAAAAAAGGACCGAAGTCTACATCGCACACCTCTCAGAAGGACGCTGCTGCAGCAGGACGGGGCTCGGGCTCTGCACGTGACAGCGGTCTGCAGCAAAACATCTGCTTAAAATCGTGTAGGTTTCCAGTGCCTGTCAAGATCTCGCTGAAGAGATTAGTTGTGGTGAGTAGATTCACTTTTCCTTTTTTTTTTTTTCTCCCTCCTCTTAACCTTAACTTCGAAAACTTACCAAATAAGGTCTAGATCATTGAGCACTCAGGTTTCCAACGCCTGCACAGGAATCCATAAGGGCAACAGTCGCCAGTTAAAATAAATACTCGAGGAAGGAATCGTTCCTCAGACTTCTGCTGGGAGTACCCATCTCGTGCAGCCGAAACCGCAGCCTCTCCCTTCGCTCTGGTACCAATCGGCAGCTTTGGCAACGGGGCTTTAGCTCAGGGCTAGGAAAGGTTTGCCACGGGCATCCCTGGCTGCCTAAAGCTGAGATGGTGATGCAGGTTCAGGCACAGAAGATGCATCGCTCTCCTTTATCTCCTTTGACGTTGCTTTGTGCAATAGCAGATAGCAGATCAAACTTATATCTGGTGTAAACTACTTCACTGGCTTATATCAGAAATGAAATACATCCATTTCAGCTGCTGTCACCGGCGGCACACCTTATTTTATCTCAATCAGCCCCACGCTCCCAAGGGCTCCTTGTGCCCTGGGGACTCTGCAGGGCAACCACCAGAGATAAGAATTAGGCTCACGGGGATAATGATTATTTTGAAGACTAATTAAGAAGCCTTGAGGTATGCTGGGAAATTGCGAAGCAGGAAGATGGCTGTTTTGTTTAAGAAAGCCTTGAATATTGAAAGTAAACAGAGTAGGAAGTCACGGTCGTTCATTTGCTGCTGGGTCCCCTCTTGGGCTATCAGACCATCCTGCTCCTCCCTCCGTGCGAGCAGCAATTGCCCCCAGACTCTCTCCTCTTCTCTCCTCTCCCCCACTGCACTTTTCCTCCCCGTGGGTGGGCACACGCCACCACCGCATGGCACAGGACGGCTTCCCTGGCCAAAAATCACCGTCCGGCCACCGCACGTGCCAACAAACCACCCCACGTCTGGCAAACCCTCAGGGGTTTTCCCTCTGACGCGAGTTCAGCCCAGCTGCCCTGTGAGCACCAGAAAGTACAACTGATCCTTCGCGCCTGGGGCTCACTCTGACAGGCAAAAGCTTTTCTTACAGAAACACCTTTTAAAATGCATATAGATCTGTAGAATCGGTCTGGCTTCTTAACCGTGGAGTGGTTCAGGAAGCTCACCTGCAGCAGGGCTGGGACGAGGGTGGTGGCACAGAGGCTCGCAGGAGCCACGCGGAGCAGGGATGCCGTGGCAGCCGACGCTGTAGGGGAGACATGGCAGAACAGAAGTTCACGGGACGCTCGGGTTTCAGCATGGAGCGGTCGGGTTCAAATCCTGCTGAGCGTAAGAGTGTCCGCTTCAGACAGGCTGGTTAGGGCAGCTGGGGAGTCAGGCAGCCCACCCACTCCCAGCTTTTCTTGATCCTGAGGAAAGCTGAGCCCCAGTCTGCCCTCCCCGGTCCCCGCGGCGGGGAGAGCCGGGGCACGGGGCAGCCTCTGCCAAGGGCCCGAGCTCCAGCAGGAAGAGCAGGACCCACCGAGGCGACAAGCCATGACAACAGAATGTCCTAAAACAGAAAGGGGGTGTCACGTAAAGGCCACGGGGCAGTCTCAGAACATCCCGTTTCAGACACATTTTTGCTTTGAGTCATTCATTACATTTTATTACATAATTATAGTGAAGGCCCCTAAACATGTGGCTCGTTACGAAGAGAGAAGCCAGTACGTGCTCGGCCCTGCATGTACCATGCTTGAAAATCAGAGATGCTCTGTCTTTACTGCTTTATTTGTCCTGAGGTATTTTCTATAAAGATGTGTTCAAGCTCTAAGTTTCAGGAGTGAACATTTTCCAAAATCATCCCCTTCCTGGTTTGCTTCCTGACAAGTATTCCCCATAATTACCCAGTGGGGATCCACAGCGCGGTTTTACAGACTGCATCGACTGGACCCACAGCAGCAATTCCCATTGATTCAGCTGAAGGACACAGGGAGTCATTGCCCCTCAAACCCAGGTGATTGACACGTGTCACTCCACCTGTCTGCCTCATCCCGCTACCTCAGGGCCTGGCCAGCCATGCCTATGCTGCGGACACCTGAGCTAGCTTGGTTAAGCGAAGCTGGTCCACTTTCTCTTCCCGTGCTGAAATCAGTGCCCGATACTGGTGTGCTCTCCCCAGGTGCTGAAGAGCCGAACATTTGCATTTCAGTGGCAGGTACAACCTACAGCCACGCTCGGTCAGACGACGGAGGATCTCCTCTCCTCTCCTCCCTAAGCAGTCCTCCACCACGTTTCAGCTCTCATAACCCCCTGGGCACAGTGCACACTCCCGCACAACAGGCATCGGTCATGACCAAAAAGTCTCCAAACCCCTATTATCAAAGACATTAATTAAAATGTCATTAGAAAAGTAAGACCTCAGCTGAAACCGTGCTGCATGGCCTCCAGTGCCAGGCCTGCCGCCCGTACTGTGAAGAGGAAAGACGCTGATCTGTTTCCAATTTGCTTTTTGGAGCTCATCATACGTTCTACATCGAGAAGCAATTTTCCTTTTAAGGTGGAACAGCATGAGGTTTGTTTTCTTTCAAAGAGATTTCTTTAAGAGGTTATTTATAGATCTTCTTGTGAATGTGACTGTGCTTTGCATCCCACACGCACTGCTGTGATGTGGGATGAAATGTTCTTGTGGAGCTGTTAATTAACACCGACTCAGGAGCTATGCCAGAGCATGGCTCCAGGTAGCGGAATATTGCCTGTCTACCCAAGTACCAGTACTACTAACCTTCCAGCCTCGGGGTATTTTGTGTTTGCTACTTTTTATCCCATCAGGTCAACTAGCTGGGTTGTCTGAAGGTAATAGAAGTACTTATGGTAAGAAACTTTAAGAGAAGGAGCTGCCCTCCTACCCTGTGCTCCCGCTTGCCTGTTTCTTCTCTACATGAAGCAGTTCCAGCTTTTTTCCAGGTTATGCTCCCCAATGACATTTTTCCTTGCCACAACTTATTAGTGTCATCCAGCTCCAGACACCTCTCACTTTTCTTCTGTGGTTACTGGAAAGCAGGGATGTAGCTTTCCTCAGGATCTCCCCACTCCGCAGGCATTTTAACATTTTGTTTCCCTTTCCGCAAACTGAGAAGCCTTTATTCAACTGTTCACATTAATACTTGGTGGTGATTTCCGTCTCACAAGGCCGTTAAACTGACAACTTTCACCAGCAGCAAATAAACTTAGATATAAGAAAATCAGAAGAGAGTTGAAGAACAAAATGGCTTAGCAGCCAAATCCAGCCCGGAGATCAGTTTTGCATTTCCCACTCCTCTGTGTGTTCTTAATTATACATATCACAGAACTGGGGGGCTGCCACTCAGCATTGATATGTAGCATATTGCTCGCTGGATTTAGAGCATGTAATATGCATTTCCACCCCCTTCAGGAGCCAATACCAGGATGAGAGTGCTAAGGCCAACATGAAATTTATACAGTACTTTAAGCGTCTTATTTCCAGTGCAGGAGTTAAACATAACACTACTGGGGAGATGCTAAAGCCTCCCGGTATTCAAGTTAATGCCAAGCAGGACCTTGCCTGACCAAAAGGCCACTGACAGGTTGAAAGGTCTGGGATGTCCCAGCTCCTCTTCTATTGCATCTGTGTTTAACTACAAATTTGCTTCAGCACCAAACCTTGAAGAAATATGTGAAAGGAGTTTGCTTGCTTTTCAATTCTTGCTTATATTCTGTATTTTGTTAGCAGGACTTCAGGATGTGACAAGAAAGCCCATGCAAACAGATGATTCTTGTAAAACTTTTAACCCCCTACCATCAGAGGTAGCTGTAATAAGAGAAAAGAGTAAATTTCATAGGAGTCTTTTCCATCAGATAAGGGTGGGCACCTCTTAGCCCAGGGGTAGGAGTTGTATCAAAGTGATACATGGCTAATTCCTTAAAAAAAAAAAAAAAACAAAACAAAACTTTGGCTTTAGCTTGATCTCTCCTAATCAAAGAGCTAGCGAACAAAGAGTGAACCAGCACAGATTTGTATGGGGCAGTTTCAGGCTTCGTGTATCATTTCTCCAAGGGCTACTCCAGCTACAGAAGCTGAAAGAAAGAAATTGGGCCAGGGGATGCCTTTCATCCCCCCACCAGCTTGTTCCCATATTCATACAGCTGGGAAAGAGCCCGACTCCACCAGCACCTCCCCTCAGCCCATGGTCAGGGCCCACCAGGGAGCTGCTGGGGAGCTGGTAGCCATGGCCATAACCTCCCTCACTGGCAGAGCAAAGGGAGGAAAAAATCCTCAGCCCGGGCATGGGGAGGCCTTCTGTTCTGGGGAGGGGGTGGCAGGAGCACCTTTACCCATGGGTAGTCAGAAACCTATCCCGTAGGGGAAATTCTCTTTTCTACTATATAATTAACTATGTGTAGAACCCATTTTAAATGCTTCTAATACCCACAGTCTTGAGTGGGTCATGCATGGAGGTGGGCTTTTGTCAATCAGCCTGATTTTGAACATCTTCTCTAAGCTGCTGATGCATCTGAGCACTATTTCAAGATGCAGTGGAGTTACTTAGGAGTTGCACATGGAGCATAGCTATTTGCAAACAGCACCATGCACAGACATCCAGAGGGATATTTTACTGTATAATAACTGCTCTGTATCATTAGCAGGTTCATGGAAATAGCTTTATTCCAGAAATTATTTTCTATCAGTATCTCCCCATTCAGGAGTGGAGTAAGACAAGCCCAGGAGGCTCAGCCTCCTGTTGTGAATGAAGGCAGAGCCTGGGATGCTCCAAAAAAAAGCCCTTGAGGTTTGCTATACTTAAAGCAATGGCTCGCTTTAGAGAGCCAGGAGACAAACAACGGCCAGGGTTTTAACAGTTACCTATCTTTCCAAGGTGAACGTTAGTAACAAACATAAAGACTGAACTATTGCCCCCCCAGAGAGGCAGGTCAGCACAGCAAGAGGTTAGAAAACCGCCTGCAGCAGGGCTGGTGACGGCTGCGGGGGGGCTGCACCCCGACACCGAGCCGGAGACTTGGCCGGCGATTCGGCTGCAGGTTGCGCAGTGCCGCGCGGCCGAGCTGCGGTGAGGAACGGGACAGTCTCAGCCAGCTAAGAGGCTCAATTCGTACTGGCAGACAAAATGCGGTAAGGACTGCCTTGGCCCAAAGCCTCCGCGAGCCCGTCTTCTGACATCAGCCCTGCATCACACGATGGGTTTTGTGCTTGGTAAGAAACCCCAGTGACCCAGCCGCAGGGCAGGTCTTACTGGGGAAGTTTACACCAAACCCCTTTCTCCTTCCTCCGCTCTGGTAGTCCCGAGCGGCTGCTTTGCGCACCCCTCTGCCACCGCTGCTTGTGTTTCAGGGGAAAGGAGGCCCAGGGAACAAAACAAAACGACGGATGGCCGCAGATACGGACTTAGAGAAGAGCGAGTTTGAAAACAGTATTGGTCAGACCCAGAAAATTCCATGAACCAAATCCTTGAATTCATGTCACACCAAAACAAACAGCTCCCCCACCCTGTCAAAAAAAGCCCAGTTACCTCCCATTTTCATGCAAGTCTACACAATACACCGTCCCGACGGAGGGGACACCGCCGTACCCACACGTGCCGGCCACCACACGTAACAGCCACGTCCCGTCTCCTTTTTACAGGCTGCGCCATGATCTCCGCCGTCCTCCTCCTCTGGACCGTGCCCTGTGTGGCAAACCACATCCTCGGGGGCTTTGCCAAGGGAACGCTGCAGGAAGGTCCCCAGCTGGCGTGCAGCCTGCCGGGACCCCCCGGCCCCCCCGGCCCCCCCGGCGCGCCCGGGGCTCCAGGGACGGTCGGCAGGATGGGCTTCCCGGGCAAAGACGGCAAGGATGGCAAGGACGGGGATAAAGGCGAGCACGGCGATGAAGGTAAGAGAAAAGCGCTTCGTAGCACGGGGGTAAAACGTAAAAGCAATAGTGCAACAGCCCAGCTAAGAGCAACGTGTCACCCTGAATCGGAGCTCAGGGACAGACGACATCTCATAGGAAAGTCTTCTAGAAATTTCCACTCTCCCTCCTCCAACATCTCACAATTGTCAGCTCCCGCCAGGGGGGTTCAGACTCGCATTATTTGCCGATAGCATCTTGCTGTATGCAATTCCTATTGGCTTCATTTTGTTATGAAGTGAGATTTGCCCTGTTCTGATATATGCAGTCTAGATGACACAAAGCTGTGGTCTCCGACTCCTGCTCTCAAGCAAAACAGGCGAAAAAATTAAGTACTTGCTCCCTGCAGCGCACTAGCTGGGTGACAGGCACTGTTCTGACCATGCTTAATCTAAACCAAAGCAAACAACAACCTTTCTTTAATCCTGCGGTGGGGCTCTCCTTTAGATCCAGCCTCACAGTCAGCAAGCATCAAGACCAGCTACGGTGAGAAAACAGTGATTTCCCGTTGCCACACTAGAGTGCACTCCTGATTCAGCATAACACCAGCGTGCCAAAGCTGCAACTTACTCTCTTCCCCTACCCCCAAACCAGGGAATCTGGAGAACAGGTTTTCAACCACAGTTGCATTTAAATCTGCTACAGCAGGTCAAGAGATGGGGTATAAATCTCCATGAATTTGTCTTGTATCAGACACTGCTGCAATCAGCACTAATCAGCAGTTTCAGCATCACTGTAACATCCCAACTCGCTTCCCACCTCAAGGCAGTCCCTGCACCAGGTGTCTTCTGGTTCACGACTGATTCATTCCCCAGCTAGGGTGGGCTTTTTACTACACCTTGAATTTATTAATTTTTTTTAAACAACAGTTTCATGTTAAATGTGAAAAAAAAACGAGACAGGAGATTAAAAGTACTCCATCTGCTCAAAGCAAGGTTCCAAAAGCTTCACAAACCTGTCCCACTCCTGAAAAACCCAAACATTTAAAGCTTGCTCTTGGCTAGCTTTATAATTAATTACTACTTTTTCTCAAGTGAGCTAGATAACTGAACCAGCCTTTTGGTCCTTAAAAGGGACAGACTGTCCTGCTCCCAAGTCCCATTGTTATCATGCCAACTACCTACCTGACATAGTTAGTCAGCCCTGACAGATGTCCAGCCCCAGGTGGTATTTCATCGGGATTCTCACCAGCAATGTTTTCCTCCTAAATGAAAATATACTGCTGCAACGATACAATCCCTTTACACTTGCCATATCATCTCTTTCACTGAAAAATTTACAAGGTTATTTGTTTTCTAGGTCCACAAGGCAGAACAGGAAACCCCGGCAAGCCAGGACCAAAGGGGAAAGCAGGAGCTATTGGCAAGGCAGGCCCACGAGGGCCCAAGGGTTTAAAGGGTAATCCTGGGAAAAATGGGGCACCGGGAAAGAAAGGGCCCAAAGGGAACAAGGGCGAGACCGGGATGCCAGGACCCTGCACCTGTAATGCCAACAAAGCCAAATCTGCCTTCTCCGTGGCAGTCTCAAAGAGCTACCCAAGGGAAAGGCTGCCCATCAAATTTGACAGGGTCCTGATGAACGAGGGAGGACATTACAATGCTTCCAGCGGGAAATTTATATGCAGCATCCCAGGTATTTATTACTTCACTTATGATATCACTTTGGCCAACAAACATTTGGCCATTGGCTTGGTCCACAACGGGCAGTACCGGATCAAGACTTTTGATGCCAACACTGGGAACCATGACGTTGCCTCTGGATCAACCATCCTTTCTCTGAAGCAGGAGGATGAGGTATGGCTGCAGATCTTTTACTCAGAACAAAATGGGCTCTTTTATGATCCCTATTGGACAGACAGCTTATTTACTGGCTTCCTGATATATCCTGATCAAGATTATCTCAATGAAATATAGGATGAGAAACTAGCCTGTGGGAAAAAATAGGAAATGCATGAGACCTCAGTCCAGCAAAGTGTAGCCTGTACATGGACATGTGTGGGATTATCATATGATTCCACATTTTTGGCGCTAACAGCCTGTATTGGCTATTTAGATATCTACTTGATGTCATCAACTAGTCCACAGGGTACCAAGGACCAGCAGGACTCACCTTTAAGCAGCCTCATGAATCTCTAAATCTCAAAGCCACCCATTATGTTTTCCCTGGTGATTCCAACGTGCCATGGACATGTAACTCAAATACTGGTGCAGAATGCTTTGATTATTATATTATTATTCTAAAGCATGGAAACCAACAACCATCGCCTGAAAGCTGGGCTCAGAAGTGCCACTGATGCTGGAGATGGTATCGCTGCGTCTCCTCCCTCTACACCCCATAATAGTAATAATCCTTGTTAATACAGAGTTACACTTTACCAGCTACCTAAGAGTCAGAAAGCTGTCAGCTAAAGTTATAAGAGTAGCTCTCAGCCTCATCAAAGCAGCACTAATAAGCAAAGGCATCTGGTCTAAATAGGAAATGACACAAAAGAGAGATCTCACTTTAAAGGTTAAAGGTAAGACTCCTCGTAAGACACAAGGACCACTGAGCACTGAGCACCACTGGCATTTCTCAGATTTCAGCCTCGATATACCAGTGCTGGAGTCCTGCATCTGGTTTCAGACAAGCGTTGGTAATGACCAGAGCCTAAACTGGACTGTGCAAGCCAAATACCTGTGGGCCTCCAAGCCATGGTGGAGGATGAACTTTACAGATAAGACTCAACTGTCAAAGACAGCATAAACCTTCACTGCAGAAACAGATTCATTAATAACCCCCTTCCGTCATCCCTGGCAGCTGTTGCTGGAAGAAGATAGAATCATAGAATCATTTAGGTTGGAAAAGACCTTTAAGATCATTGAGTCCAACCATCAACCATGCCCCCTAAACCATGTCATGAAGTGCCTTGTCTACGCGCTTTTTGAATACCTCCAGGGATGGTGACTCAACCACTTCCCCGGGCAGCCTGTTCCAATGTCTGACAACCCTCTCAGTAAAAAAATTTTTCCCAATGTCCAATCTAAACCTCCCCTGCCGCAACTTGAGGCCATTTCCTCTCGTCCTATCTCCAGCCACCTGACAGAAGAGACCAACACCCACCTCACTACAAGCCCCGTTCAGGTAGTTGTAGGGAGCAATAAGGTCTCCCCTCAGCCTCCTCTTCTCCAGACTGAACAACCCCAGTTCCCTCAGCCGCTCCTCATAAGACTCGTGCTCCAGGCCCCTCACCAGCTTATACTTGTACTGCTGCTGAGATCCTCCTCAAGGGCTTAATGCTACAGCTAGACTATACCTTAACTGCTGCTTTGCTTTTTTGATGTTGTATGTCAAATATTACAGATGCTCCAAAATCAATGTTTTGGTTCTGAACTGTATGGAAAAAAACCCAGAAAACTCAAAAGCTGAACTTCTGCTCAGCTGAGCTTTTTGCTTTTGCTAAGCAGAGCTTAGCAATTTTTTTTCCTCCTCTGTATCAGCTAATACAGGGACATACTCCAAAATGGTTTGCTATTACCAGAACAAAGAGTTCTCCTGTTATAAAGCCTCTCAGTCCGGCTACCTTGCCCCAAGGTGTCCAATGCTCCTGTAACACAGAGGTCTCTGTCTCAGTAGCCAGATGGAAGGAGTCTCTCCCTCGCTGTCAGATACATCTTCTTGGTTTCCAGTCATATTTCTCATCTCCTTTATCACTTGGTGAAAACTCTCATGAACTTCCAGCTCCTCTAATCCTCATATTTAGGCATTGAAGGGATATCCCATAAGAACAAAGTTGTGGGGTTTTTTTCCAATCTTACTTTTACAAGTCAAAAATATTTGTGTGATTTTCGTGAACTACAGTAATTGTGTTGTATCTTACAAAAATCTTTTCAAATACATTTTATAAAATAAAGCTGAACAAAAGTACTGCTAGTACATCAAGAATAGTCTTGATATTTATAAAAGTGATTTCCTGGAAGGTATTTCAAAACTGTGTTACAGATTCCACAGTCACTGTTGGATTTAGTGATGGATTTTGTAGGGCTGGTGCAACAGGAGTATTTCTCCCCTCCCAGCCCAGCAAGTTGGGGAATGAACAGAATTTTCTGCTCTCTGTGCAAGAAAACCTGTAAGGTAGAAGAATAGGATCTGTCCGTTCCCCCAGAGCTGCTCACCCAGATGGTGGGTGTCCTTTCCCTGACAGTGGTGGCTCAGATAATATATTTTGTTCCAAATCTCTCTCATTCAGGGTGAGCTGGGGTGCATTTGCAGGCGGCTTCTCAAGGGCAGCAGCGGTTCAAGCGTTGCATTTCCCCCTCAATCCCACCCGGACAGCCCAGGAGCCCAGCGGGGGCAATAACTGCTTTTTGGCTGGCCCGAGTTGCGCGCAGGTCTCTACCCTGACGCAGCTCCTCCAGCAACTGTACGTGTCAGGGGCAGCGCAAGGGAGGTGGCGGGACACATGGGAGGATGTTGCCTCTCCGCACCACCACCCAGATGTGCTGCACCCAAAAGGGAAATTACATAGTACAGCTTTAATTAATCCAGTAGCGCTCACAGCCCACTGCTACCAAAAGACAGAGACCTGGCTGCCCTCCTCAGTTCTTTCCCCTTGATTCAATGCATTACCCATCCCCAAAAGTGGGTATTTTGGGGGTGTTCTTTTTTTATTGTTTGGGTTTTATTGGTACTCGGGTTAGTTCTCCAATGATTTTACGAGCAGAACCCACTTGGCACCAGGCAGGTACCAGAGCTGGGAGGGGATGGGAGAGCATCACAGGGAATAAGCCTGAGAAGAGGAGGGTGGAGGGGAAGCAGCAGTGAGGAATTAGATCAGCTCAGTCTTCCCTTGTTATCTCCAGGGAAGGCCCCAGCAGGCAGCATTTCCTCCCACTGTCAGCCCTCCCAGGGGCACACGAGCCTGTTTCCCCAGATGAGAAGCAAGGGAAGTTTTCAACTGTCTGTCAAAGTGTCCTTTTTATTCTAGTGAAAAGGAAAACCTGCAAACGAGTCTTTAAAGTCTGGAATATCAAAATGCAAATTATAAGGAGAACCACCGACCCCCGCTGAGTGCTCAGTGCAGTAGCGCTTGCTCTCAGTTTGGGGCTAGCCGGTCCTTCCCGCAGGAGCAGCACGGGACCGCTGGCTCCAGCCTGTTCCCGTGCTCCCTCGGGACCTGGCCCAGCCGCCCCAGCAGGTCACGGCGCTGGCCTCCGCGCTGCGCAGCTCAGACCCCACCTCGGGCATCTGCTGCCATCCAGGACTCCGAGCAATGGAAAACCCAAACTAATAAAAGGTAGCAGGCAAGAGGGAGAGGAACAGCTTCTCCAGATTGTTTAACGTCCCATTGGGCTGAAGTAATTTAAAGATGCCACATATCATAAGTATTTCTGTGAAAGAGGCATGAGCGCTTGAAGTGATACATGTGGGTTCCTCTTGCCCAGGTTCCTCTGAAAATGATGAATTTCCTCTTCTGAGGCCTTAAGAGCAACTTGCATGCTGAACAAAACGTCTCCACTCAGTCTAATCTTGCAAGAAGAATCATCTCAAGCAGCTGTGGGCTCCCCTCCTCCTGCCTCACCCAGGACAAGAGGGAGGGAAGGGCAGCTGGCAAGGTACAAGTGTGTCTGGGTCACTACAGGGCCAATCACTGAAATATTAAAAGGGGGTAAGAACCCCCCACAAAACTCAAAGTGACTGGCTCAGGCTTCAGAGAATTTTAAAAATAACACATTCCGGCTTGCTCCTGCATCTTCAGGCTGCATTTTGGTTTGTGCTGCCATTGTCCTCCAGCCAAGCAGTTATCTACTTTGTTTTTAAACTGAAACTGAGATTTACATAAAGTCTCTTTATTCCAGAAGCACAATTTTTTTCTGGAAAACCACCAAATAAAGAGCTCTGGTTTTCACAGCCAAGCTGTCTCAAGAGACCATCACTCCCACGCAGGCTGCTCGCCCCAGCCCAGGCAGCTGCCCGCACCTCTGGCACGGTGGGAGAAGAGCTGGGAACGGCGGTAGCTGGGTGAGCACACGGGCAGATGCCGTCAGGAAGGAAGGAGGAATGTCCCTGCTGAACAGGACGCCATCCACATCTGCCACCCTCGCGCAAGACCTGTTATGCCGCAGCATCCTCCTTCACGGCAAGTGTCAGAGCTGCCCTTCGCACCCCATTTGGGCACAGGCGAACCCCTCCGGCACATCCAGCGTGCCAGGGCAGGGAGGCAAGGCAAGGCAGGAGCACCCACCTTCAGTGTTCAGTCAGCAACAGAGAAAAGGCTCAGCAGGCTCAGCTTGTGGCTCATTAAAGACCAGCACGGACCTGGCTGCGAACACATGTACCTGCCCAGGTCCCCTACAAGGCAGAGGAGGGTTTCTCTGCCAGAAGAGCTTGTCTCCACTCCCACGCAGCCTTCTCCCTCCCACAGCCACCCCCAACGCTATGCAGCAGTGCACTTCCAGCTCAGGCAAAGCTGTGATTTCACACTCTGAGCACTCTGCACAAACATCAGCAGGGTGGGAAGCACTCAGCGCTGGATGAGCCCAAGGATAGCTCTTCCTGCCTGCTGCAGCTTCTGACCCCTTAATTCAGCCTCCCAAAGCCCTTTTCCTCCCCCCTTCAGGGCTGATCTACACAAAAGGACCTCAAAGTTGGCTTTTTCTGTTTGTTTTTCATTTTTGTTTTGTTTTAAAACCATACATTTCAATGCTAACAATGAAAAGAAAAAATAAACATCAAAAAATATTTTCACTCTGGGAAATTAACATTTACCATGGACTCAATGTACACGGGCTGTCTGGAAAGTAAGGATGCGATGTCGCAGCTGGAAATAATGGGAAGGCAGCACCTTCCCTGTGCAGCCCATGTGTCCGACGCAGCCCTGAGCGCCTGGCGCTGCTGAGCTTCAGCACTCACCCAAGCAGACCAGCGCCTGCGAGTCTCAATTGCATCTTCCTTCTGGTGCACTAAGGAGAATCCAGGTGCATTTACCAGTCACCCTGGTTTGCCCTGCTTCCCAGGTGAGCCTGCCCTCAGTTACACCAGCTAACACCCAACAGTCAGCACCCCAACGCTTAAAAAAAAAAAAAAAAAAAAAAGGTGGGGGGCAAGTCTTTTTTTTCCTCCTCTTCCAGGTTTTGTCAACACTGCCTCGCCAAGCAGCACCATGTCCCTGAAGACCATGTCACGGCAGGCCCACGATAACATTACACAGCCCTGGGGGCCGCATGGCTGCTGGCAGCTCTCTGCGCCGTCCCTGCTCTCCTGCCTCCTGGCAGCCGCGGCCCCGCTCGCGGCCCCTTCCCGCTGCCAAGGGCCATTTCTGCACTTGAAACGAGCCAGGTCCAACAGTAGAAACTGCGGAGTTACATCAGGACAGCACAAGTCCGCGACCCGCAGCTCCCCGTGCCCCAGTCCAGCGCTGCCGTGACCACCGTAACGGCCCCGTCATTCCTCCCTGCGCTTTTCAGCGATTGTGTGCAGGAGAGGCCATGTCCCCCGGGTGCTTGACAGGCAGGTCGAGAAGTGACAGACCTCTACAAGGAAGGGTATGTTCACAGAGTTTCTAATTTCCACATAAACCACTGGCTGAGAGGAGGAACAAGAAAATTGAGTGCTCAGACCAGGAAGGAGCAGGGACGAGGGGATGGTGTGCTTGAAGGGGAAATTCGGGGGGGGGCGCTGGCTTGTGCATCGTGCCAGTTCTCAGGCACCAAGCTCGGATATTTCAGGCTGCTGGGCAGCAACGGGCCCATGAGCCTTCCCTGGGGGCTCTCAGTGCCCCGAGGCAAGGCAAGAGTATCCCAGTTCAACCCACTGAGCATCAGGAGAAAGCTAGGAACTGCAACCATTTAAAAGCCTTTGAATAGAACAGGCTTTTCAAGCTACACAGAAGCACAGCAGTGTTTTCCTTAAACCCTAGAATACTATCTGTAATATTGCTCTTTCCTTGCACTGTCGCAGGCTTAGTCTGGCACAGATACACACCCAACAGCAGCTTGCTGGGGTTAAAGCCCTTCATACCAGCCAGCCAGGGTTAATAATTGCAGCTCCTAAGGACAGTCCTAATCCTATAACATTGTCCTTAAAAAAACCAAGAAGTCATTCATAGCTCACTTCTACCAACAGCAGAGGAAAGCAGGTTGCAGCTCTCCAAACCCACGAACCCCACGTGGAAAGGTGCAGCCTTCTGCAAGGGCACAAAGCTCCCACGCCTCTGACCAGCTTGCTAATGGTTCTGTGTTAAACCTGATCCAGCCAAGTCAGTAAAGCGAGGGTACAGCTCCACGCAGCTTAAGGGATCTTCCCCTGTGCATTTTTTTGCTGGATCAGACTCTCACTGCCCAGCCCCATCAGTGCTGGCTCTTGGAGGGCACAGGACAAGCCAGATTTGGGCACAATTCCACAAATCATATCATCCCAGTTTAACACTGCTGAAGGAAGAGGCCCCGCTTACCTCTTGCTGCTCAGGGCTGCACCTCCTTGCTTTGTACTGGCTTCAGATCCCTCTGTGAACCAAAGTCACTCTCTAAAACTGCAGAAAACTAACCCAGTAGGAAAACTAGGTTCAGTATGGTAGATCAGATAAGAAAAATGCATGAAAAGTGACAGAGGAACCACACAGGCAGGGCAGTGGAAGGTCTGGACAAACACAGAGAACCAGAGTTGATAAAGCTCTTCATCAACAGGAAAGCATTACACTGTGTAGAAGTACTCAAATTGGCTTAAATTAGGGCTCAGCTGTTGCTGAGCCAATCTAGCTTTGGGATCCTGGTGAAATGGGAGGCACCTGGGTAGCAACAAGTTGGGCTGCTCATCTGGGGGAGGAGAAGCCCTGGGGGAGGTGTTGGGCCTTGGGTAGGTACGAGGTGGTCCCTGTTTGAACCGGCATCCTTGCTGGGCGTGAGGGAAGCTCCCCTTTGCCTCCGGTAGCAGGTGAGGTTGTGAGGGGTAGAGGGGCAAACAAGAGGCTTTTTGATGTCTTCCTGACACACGCAGCCTCCCTGGAAGGAGCGCAGGCATGAGCAGGTGCTGGTCCTGCCGGTGTTATAGCTGAGACTTGGGTAAAAAGCCCATTTTTTCCACCCAAGCTCAACCAAAAGCAGCCCAGCTCCTTGCTGACACAGGTACAGCCTCTCCCTGCCCTTGGTGCTCTCTCTTTACCAGAGTTTCCACCGTATTGCTTCCCCAGCTGAGCCCCTGCCTCCTCTGAGCCCTTCGTGCTGGCAGGTAAGGTACAGGTTGCCTGAGCCAATTTTTGGTCACTTTATGGTTTGTGTCTTCAGCTATTTTCAGACAGCTTGTTGCCTAAAAGCAATGTTATTGCCCCAGCACTCAGAATGGTAGCACTAGTGGTAAAGATGTTAACTTGCTTAGTTAAACTGATTTTTTTTTTTAAGGGGAAGAAAACCCTCAACATCAACAATTTAATTTACTTAGAAACTCAACTTGTATCAGTGATGTTTTACTAACTCTGCATCTGTGCCTTACCCAACCATGACTTGCTAATGATGAAAGAGTAACATAAAAATTCTCAAAGTCAATATAAACCCTATGCAAACCTACTTTGGGAATCTATATGGGATTTTATGTTTACCTCTCTTGGTCTGTTTTTTAAAACACTTGAAAATTAAATCAACACAGTTGTGTTGTGGCTAAAGCCTGTATTTTAACCCAAACTTTACCCATTATATCAGAACCTGATGAGGATTTGAATGATCCCATTTGGATGGAAAAAGAGACACTGCAGCTGCAGTCAATTTTTACAATATCAATGTGTTAATGATAATGTCGGTATGTTGTTCATTTGACTATCAGATGGAAGAGTACCGAATTCCGTGTTTTATGTACATGGCCTTGCTGGCACTCCCTCCTTCAAAAGAAAGCAATTCCAAGGTTCAAGGCTATGTCTGAGCTCTTATCAAATCCAGAATTACTGCTCTCTCTGAATTGTTGCTGTGAACATTTTATAATATCAAAGACACTGTTGGTTGGGGTTTTTTTTTAAATCAACAGGGCAGTCTATTTGAGCCTTGCTAACAGCCATGCTACAGAAAGGAGAACCTTATTCATTATTTCTTTCCATTTTTAATATCAATGCAGTTTCTGAAGGAAACTTTTGGTACATCACACTTAATTTATTTTCAAATGGAACAAGTGAAACACATGGACCATATTCTGGAAAAATAAAATCTTTTGGCTGCAAAATTAAAACCAATGTTATATGGAACAGTTTTTTCTATTTCACATGGAATCTCAAGATTTTTTTAAAATAATTCAGATTTAGAAAATACAGGAGTTTTAAATCAGTAGATGCTATGGACATGAGTTTCTGAAAATCCATACCATGTTCATATCATTGAAACTTTATTTCAGAGAACTGATACTCTTCCTTTCAAATAATACCATTGGTTTGATTTACACTGCAAAAAAAATTGAGATTTATATTGATATAATACATGCATATAAAAACTGTTATGGCAAATTAATATATCATTGTATGAACCACAAACAGACTACATTATAAAGAAATGCTCCGGCTGTTATTCAACAAAATAGTTAAGCATGTGCTCAGTTTTAAGCAAAAAGACAAGATATTTTTTTCTTTGCCTTAAATTTAAGGCACCTAAGTACTTCAAGGGATACCGGGATGTACTTAAAAGAAAACAGGGGAAAATTATTTCTGATGGACACTTGGTGGCAGCTTTTATCTGTAGGCTTAATAGCTGTTGACACTTAACTTCACTGCTTCTCTTTTATAGCAGGGGACAAGCCAGCAAACACAGACTATAAACAACTGGGGTATGTTTTCCCCAGAAGACTTGGTCAACAACTTTCTTTGATCACAAAAATATTTTCCCAGGAATGCTAAAATCAAAATATTTATTTTGACAGAAGCAGGTAGATTTTTGTTGTTCCTTTCCTTTTAAGAAACCAACCGAGGAACAAACGTTTTTGTGAGGTTCTTTTGCAAATTTGAGTGCAGAATGACTGGCAATTATTAAAAAAAAACAAAAAACCAAAAAAAAACCAAACCAAACAAAAAACCAAACACCCTAATTCTAAAAATGACATTTAGTTCTTTAAATGGGAAAGCCATTGCTAGGACTGGTAAACTTCCTTATGAAAATTCTTCATCCTTAACAGCTCAACAGTGTGACTTGGGTATAAAACAGGTTGTGTGGTGATTTTTTTTTTTTTTTTTTTTTTGGCTCCTGGAATTGTTGAAGCAGAGTGCTGAGAGACACTTGTCGAAAGATTTCAGTTCTATGTGCTGAAATATCCAGTGGACTATAAACATGGCCCTCAAAGGCCTGGGAATAAAGCTACGTGGTGCCTGACGGTTTCTTGGGCTCTTTGGGTATAAAACTTGGAAAGGATGAGGGTCCTTGGGTTCCCAGGGCACAGCAGTGACCGATAGCCTGCCTAAAGCTTCAAGACGGGGCGAGCTCTGGTGGCAAACCACAAATCGCCAAGTTGTGTGGCAGCACGTCAGGGTCCCGCTATAGCTGGTGCTGTGCAATAAGGATGGGACCTGTCCCGAAGGCATGAGATACGGGTTCTGCCTGCAGTACGGAGAAAGGGGAGAAGCGTGTGCTCTGGCAAGCGCCAGCTCCCTGCCGGCAGAGGACGGAGTCGCCTCCTGGCACTGTGAGAGGGAAACCTTGACATGTGGCCCGAAAGGGAGCTGTGCTCCTGCCAAACCTCACGCTCACGCGTAAGCGAGCGCTTCTATCCGCAGGTTTCTGGCAGCTTTAGATAAGGCATCTTGGACTGGGAATCCTAAAACAAGGAAAAAGTCAATCTCCTCTGTTAACCCTGAGGATATTTATTGGGTATTCAGAGCCTTCGTTACGGGGAGAAGCCTCACGTTCCGTTTCCTCCGGCGCTTTTGCCTGCGCTCCCCTTTCCAGTCCGGCTAGGAAGACAACCAAACGCGGCAGACCCCGGCCCGCCGCGCCCGGGTGTTGCTGTTTTGCCCTAACACCCCCCCCCCGGGCCGGGCCTCCCCCCGTCCCACGGCGGGGGCTGCGGGGCCGCGCACAGGTGCTGCCGCTGACGGCCGGCGGGGCGGGGGGCTCGGGGGCGCGGAGGGGAAGGACCTGCCCCTGCCCTGGGGCAGGCAGCTGTTAATTAGCGCTAATTAACCTAAGGGGGGGGGGGGCGGCAGCAGTACCCCCTTCCCTTTCCCGCCCCCTGTCCTCCTCCTCCTCCCGCCGCCGGGGGTTCGGGGGCCGCGGGCAGCGCTCCCGCCGGCACAAAGCGCCGAGCCGTGGCGATGGCTCCCGGCCCCGCGTGGGCGGCGGGCGCCCGCTGAGGGGCTGCTCGGGGCCCGCGGGGGCCCTCGGGTCTGCGCGGCGGGCAGGGGCGAGCCGCGGGGGCGGTCAGTAAATGAACGCCTTCCGTGGTTCCCGGCGGTGACCGCGGGGGCCGGGCGGGGGCGGCCGGCGGTGCCGCGGGGCGGGCCGGGCCGGGCGGCGGAAACGGGCGCGGGGCTCCGGGCCACTTGTCCGGTTTGTTCTGCCTCCCAGCAGAGCGTCTGCCCCGTCTCTCCTCCAGAGCGGTGTCTGGATGGGAAGAAAAAGGATGGAGGAGCAGTGGTGGAAGGGGGAGCTGGCGGCGGACATCCATCAGACCCTGCGGACGAAGGTCGGGTCCCACTTTGTTCTCTCCCTCCTCCCCCTCGCTCTGCCCTGCGCGCTTTGCTCCCCGGCAGAAACGCCCGGGCACCGGCCCGCGGCTGCGGCTCGGGGGTGGCAATCCCGCCTTCGGCAGGTCCCCGCGGAGCGGGTTTGCGCGGAGCCCCTCCCGGTGCTCTGCGTTTTGATCCAGGTTGGTTCAAAACCAAACCTGTGAAAGCTGCTACCCAAAAGTACCCGCTTGCGACTTTTCAGCGGCTTTAACTTAGCCGGGGTGTTGACGACTCGTTGCGTTAAATGCTAAGAGGGTGCTGATGGTGACCCGCAAAAAATCAGCGTATCGTAGGATCTAGAGGAATAGCGTTGCTGCTCTTCCAACAGATAAATGCTCCAGTTCGAGGAAAAGGTAGGACCCTGTTCCCTGGCAGACTGTAGAGGAGCTGAGAGATGTACGGACGTGGCTTGTAGTGGCTCTTCTAGAAGTTGCGTATCGTTTACTCGTGGATTGGAAAACCAGTAAGATGTCCTGCAATAAGGCAAATAGTCCAGTCGCTGTTTGATGAACTGGCGTACTTGTACAGAGAGCCGGTAGAACTAAGGCTGTTGGTTTACTTTTCACGTTTCCTTAGGTAGACTCCCAACTTCAGAGAGGCTCTAAATGCGGTTAGTTGGGTAACATGAGAGAGAGCCCTCAGCAAATATTGACTACCTGCACTTGACACAGCTTTTAAGTTACTAAAGTTATGGCTAGCAAAGTTAATGCTTTGGACATTCGGTTCCCTTTGTTTTCTTTACAGGCATTTAGCAATAAATTGTGTCAGGTGAGTTAATTGTTATCAGGTCTCTGCGAGGGGGTTGGTTTGTTCTCATGTCCTCCAGCTGAGGCAGGTCTTCCTGGCAGGGGGGGAGGAATAACTGAGAGAATCCAATTGACAGGGTGTTAAAAGGTGGGGCGAAGCTTTGGTTTTTGGTTGTTTTGGGGTTGGTTTTTTGTAGTGTATCCGCTACCTTTTAATCAACTATTTCGTTCTTCAGCCTGCTTTCTGGATGCATCTGATGATTCTAGATTGCTAAAACAACTTATTTGTATATATGGATACTAACCTAGGCCAGCTGAAATGACAAGAATTTTTGAATTCAAGGAACCTGCAAAGAGGGAGAAGGGTCTCTGGGCTGCTCTGCTGCTTCTGCTCTGAGGAAGGTCTACAACTCTTACTGCGTGGACAATTCTAATCCTAATTCTACCCACCTTGTAAGGACGTCTTTTCTTTTTGAATGAAGTACTACATGAGAATCCAGAGTGCAAATATATCAAGCAAAAATAATCACAGCCCCTAAAACTTCTTTGGTTCACTTTCTGTGATTCCCCCGCCCTGAAGTAATACGTTGCAGAAACAACTCTTAAGTATATTGCCAAGGTTTGCTTTTTTGATGTCTAAAGTGTCAGAATTTACTGTAGAAGGTTGTGAAACTCCTCAAAAGGATCCTTCAGCACAGTTGGGGAAGATAAGTAGTTTTGAGGTACTGAAGTCAGTTTTGTGAGCATGGACCAGTTTTAGGGATGCCTGTGGCCATTGCATAGAACAAAATAAGCCTCAGTAGTGACATCCTCACTAGAGTATTAGTGTCTTAGTGCGTTATTAGTGTACTAGTGTGTTAATATGGGAATACAGAAGATTCAGGCAATGGTACCCTTAAGCCTAAATGACCTCTCTGATTTAAGATACTTGCTGAGGAGTCCTAGTCTGGAACGGTGTGTGTCTCTGATCTTGGGTAAGAATAAACAGGCCTTAGCTTTAGCGTGTAAATCTGACAGGAAAGTTACTTAAAGATGCTTGTCAAGGAAGTTGAAACGCATGTTGCAGGCTAGCCCACTTTTTTTGAAGAACACACTTAAACTCTGGGTTTAAGGTGAGGAATAAAATGTCCCTATGTCCCTAACATAACTCTTTTCCTAAAACAACTGAAGGATCATTAGAAACACTTTTTTTTTTTTTTCCAAAAATAATTGAGACACATTAATGTAGGACATGTATGCCCTAGGTTTTATGTTAACAACTGGAAAAAATATTATGCCATCCCTCCCATCCCCCCAGTTGGCTTTGGAAATTCTTCTTAACCTCATTGAAAGTTAGTGTCCTTTGTGACAGATGTTGTGTGCAGTATCTGATGGATATGTTCTGCATGAGAGCAGATACTGAATGCGTGTGGTATACCTGGCTTCTAATTCAGAGAGGGCTGAAAGATGCTGTGAGGCTTTGTGACTTCTCAAAGGCTCTAGCTCAATGCGGAGGAAATTAATAGCCCCTGAATTGTCTGACTAGTAAAATATCTGCTGTGATTATTGGGATGTAGTATTCAGCTTAGCGGGACTGTATTGTGTTAGTTACTGAGCGTGCTGACCTAGTGGAGCAAAATGCTTAAATTCCGCAAGTGCTACACACATCCTTAGACTTTAAATGAAAGGTTAAAGTGTATCCCTGGATTAGGCCAGAACATTAAACCTGTTGCAAGACTGAGCCAGGAAGGAAAATAAAAATTGGAGCATACTGTGTGTGTTTGTGCTAGAAGAGCCTAACACACACCAAGCTGAAAAAGGTGCTGTGTGTATGCATTGATATTTTCTGGTACTTCTACAATGGCCCTGTGTAACTGTTACTGGAAAGGTGCTGGTTGTGCCTGGCAGCTGACTTCCATATCAAAAATCAGAGACCTCTGTGGACGTGGGACTACTGCAACATCTGTGCAAAACTCTTCTGTCTGCTTCAGTAGCCCTGAATATGCCACAAGTGTGGAAAGCTGAGCAACAAGTCAGTGTTGGCGTAGTTTGTTTGTTTGTTGTCTAAAGTTGAGGAAATACTTTGCTTTAGAAGGCAGTCTTGAGTGTCCCAGAAATAAGTGATGTCTGTTTGCCGTTCCTCCCCCATTTTTGTGCTTATGTTGGGCTGTTTCCTTCCAGGATATGTTCATTTCCTGCAATTAATAAGAATTACTAGATCTGCCTGCATTTCCCTTTTTATTTATCTCTTGCATAGCTTCTCAGAGTAGGGCCAAATTTTACAGGACTTGTTCCTTGCGAATTTAAAAGGTTAATAATTGTAACTTGATCTTTTTAAAGGCAGTCCAAATTACTGTCTGCAGTTACTTTCAGCCAGGTGAGGAGAGCTGATCCTCTTTCTGCTGAAGGCAAACAGTGCTTTGCTGTTAAGTGGTAAAAATGTCTGAGTGATTTCCTCTAGGTAAAAGCTCCTCCACACCTGTCTCCCAGCTCCTCTTGGTTTAAAGATCTTAATGAGGAAATGCTGTTTACCATCACAACGTGTTTCATTCTATTTTGACGTGCAACATTTCCCTTTGCTTTGTCGATGGTGTCAGTCTGGACTTGCGGTCTCTGAAGCAGGAGTGTAACCCATACAGGGTTTGTTACATTCTTCACTGGTGTGAAGTATGGTGTTGTATTCTTCACTGGTCTTTGAGTACTGTCACCATAAATGCATTTCTTGCAGTTTTAAATCATCCTGTTAGAAGTAGTACAGGATCCTGTTATTAACTTTGTTCAGTAAAAGCTTTGGTAGAAACACAACCTTTTCCTCTTGTCCCTGTATGTATTTTCTGTAGTTGTGCCAAAGCATCGGGTTTACTTGACCTGTTGGTAGTGTGAAGGTCTTGATGTAATGGGTACTGTTTTATCTTTTAGCCTGTAAGTACGCTCTTGTCCTTGTTATTTTAAAAACTGGTCGTCCCTTCAATGCTTAATTAAATGGTAAGTTTGATATGTTCAGATCTGCCTGGCACAGCCTGAAACGCAGACTGGTGCAGACTAGACAGTAACACTCTGAAGAGAGGGAAGGCATTAGAGCATTGTGTAGATGCTGCTTCTGGGTTTTTCTTTTTAAAACAAAATCTAGATGAGAACTTCAGGGGTCCTGGATACCTGCAGACATGCAGAAGGTTTTGTGCTCTTTTCCATGTTGTTTAATAGAGAGGCTAAAACATGAACCTTTCACTCTGATGCATCTTTCCAGTTTGAATCAGCTGTAAAAGGAAGTTAAGTGTAACAGGCATGGAGGTGTATTAATATCATTTTTTTTTTATCCAAGACTGGTAGCCCAGCAACAAAAGTATAATCTGTTCACTTAACAGAAAACACACACACAAAAAACCTAGCTTTTGAAAATCAGCAACAATGCATTACTGGTTGCTAGCTGTAACTTGCTTATGTTATAGATGGCAGCATGTGCATGAAGCTGAAAGGAACAGGTGTCCTAATAAAGTACATGGTTATTCATGATCTCTCTCGTTTTTTTTTCCTTAAAGTTGGAATTTCAATCTTCACACTCCTTTCTCTGATCCTTCTCAGATTAGCTGCTGAACTTCTGAATACTTTGAAGAGTGTAAGAAGGACTTAATGAAATGCTTGATAAAATACCACAGTGGAACATGTAAAGTAATGGGTTTTCAAGCACAATACTAGTTCAACTTTCCTGCAAATTTCAAATGCCTAGGACTCTTGTGAGGATGCTGAAGGGTGGAGTGGATTCAAGCACAAAAAGCTTTTATGTGCAGTTGAAATACTGTCTTGGTCTGCCACGGGTTTTGCGTGTGACATCTCAGTAGTATGCCTGAAGCTTAATTTTAAGTGTCTACACTAAGCTCAGATCTCAAGGAATGGAGTCTGTGTTTAGCTGTAGCTATCTTGGAAGACAGAACTGGGTGGTAGGGGAGATGCATGAAGAGCACAGAATGTAGTCTGAGATGGCCTTTAATCTAGGTAAAAGGGGGGAAAACTATTGAAGGCTCTTTGAAAGAGTAAGTGAAACAACCCAAAGTCATTGAGTAGGTTGGAACTTGAGGTTCTGTTTTACGTGGCCAGAGTTCTGGTCCTTTGTGGGAGATGCACTTGAATTTGCTGCTCCTTTGGAGTGTGTAGGAGCAGTGGTGACACAGAAGAAAATCTTAATTTATCGTGTTTCACTCATGAATCAGTGGAATGTATCATAAAACAGTAAGGGTAGCTGCTGGCAGCACTGATCTAGGCAGTGTAATGAGTGTGTTTAAGCTGTTGCTCTGGCTATCTGATTGGTTACTGTTGAATGAGGGGGGAAAAATAAAAGATATATTGCCCATGTACCCTTCCTTGTTAGAAAATCTCTGGATTTTAAATTTTCACTGGAAATAATGAGAGGAACTAACTGACATCCTTTTTGAAACGTGTTTCTGTCAGGTTTGTCTCTTACTCCCACATACTGAATCCAGACGCTGTGCAAGACTGGCACTTCTCCTAAAATCTGATTAAGACTTGTCTAAAATGGCTGAAGGTTGCTTGAATAATGGGAAACGCCATAACTTTCAGGTCTCTGGGAGATATGGTTATGGCAGGGCTGAACAGAGGAGTAAGAACTCATGCAGTGAATCCTAGACTGTCTGTTATTGTATCTTCTAGCAGGTATAATCATAGGTCTCTCTGTGTTATAAGACAGCATAGCTTGTGCTTGCACACATGAAGTGAGTGTGGCTGTTTCAGAGACTTTCACCACGGCATTTCTGCTCTGCGAGGAAACAAATCCTGCTGGCCATACCCTAAGAGCACTGCCCTGTTAGTTATCTTTGCCCTTCCCCTTGAGTTTGCATGGCCAGCTTGAAGATTAGTAAAAGCCAAATGCATCAGCTGTACTCTACTATCAGTCTGTTCACAAACACACTAACTCTTAACCTTTCTGACCGACTAATTAAATGGCAGTCAGCTGCCTAAGCATAGAAATACTTACCAGCAAGTTTTGTATGAGTAATTTTGTTACTGGAAGGCATAGTGCTGCAGTGCTGTGCAGAGGCAGAAGGATTGTTCCTGTGGGGGAGAGAGAATAGCATGACGTTAGTAGCAGAATTAAATTGGTGGCATGCTACCTAGTCTGCAGCAAAGGAGCATGCAGAGTGCTCTGAATTTTCAGGCTGCTATTAAAAAATAGCATGGTCTAAATTTTTCTTTGTATATCATCTTCTTGCCCGCATAAATAATGAATTATAGAGGAGTTAGTTTTTAGTGGTTTCTCATGTGCGGTGCAATAATTATATCTAAGAGATCAGTTTGGCACCTTTCTTCCAAAGCTGGGAAACTGGTTAGAACACAAAACAGGAAGGAGTTTGTCTCTTTCAAAGAACAACTGTTAATAGCCTGCTAGATAAGCTTTCTCTTTATTTTTCATCTACAGGCATTTCTTTTTCCTGTTCTAATGCCAACAACTTTGCAGTATCTGTTATTCTTACTACAGGAATTCTTAAGGGTCTGGTGGAAGTCACATACATGCTATTTTTCCAGAACATGCAACATACAGAGAGCGAAACAATTGCCAAAGTTACCATGGTTTTTACTAGTTTTTTTATTCATTTGGGTGCCTTATATTGACACCACACAAGTGGTGTCTTGGGTTTATATACTTTTCCCCTGGATTAATAAGAATCATGGAGAACTTGTCGAAACTTAAGTTATACTTCACTGGGTATCTTTGTTCATCAGCTGGAACCTTTTTTCAGATTTTTGAGTTAGGATCAGTGGTGAATATCTGTGAGCTGTGGTAGCAGGGGCCGTACGCTGGATTCTGTTTACATATCCAGAAAGAGAAGTAGATAATAAGATTAAAAAAGAATAATAATGAGAGGAGTATGAAGTTCATACTAGTAAATGAAGCTTGTGTCTGTGTAGGGGAGTATTGCAACAGCTGTTTCTAGATGAATAGGCTTTACTGTTGCCGAGTAGCTCTGGTTCAGGTGCTTCATTTTGCTCCAGAAATGAGAAGGTAATTTACCTGGCTCTTCACAGAGTATGCAGCTCTCTGGAGATGCCCGTGTGCAGCAGCTGGGTATCTTGCAGCTGAGACAGCTGGTGCTGAGAGGAGGAGAGCAGTAAGAAAGACCCGAGCTGTTGCAGGGAGTCGGGAGATGCTGCATGTTTGACCTGTGGCACAGAACAGATCCTAACTGAAGTCCAAGTGCTCTGAAACCAGGTTCAGTTAACATCTCCCTGAATTTCAGAACCCGAGGCATATTTATTACAGCATTTCATTTTCCTTGTCAAAAAGCCTGTGAGTTGTTCTAAAATACCTTGATGAATTCCACTTCTGTTCCAAGAACTGATCGTTATTAGTGTGACTTATTACCATAATGTCACATCACTTGCTAACTTTTCTACTGCTAACTTTTTTCTCCTGGCTGCTTGTCAGTTCATTACTGGCTTTGTAACAGTGGGAGAAGAGTTTTACTGAAAAGAAATTGGACAGAAAAAATGTATGCATGGAATTTCTTGCCACGTTGAAAACCAAACCATCTGATGTGGTACTCTGATGAAGATAAGTGCTGGGTAGACTGGCCTGTACCAGCTGCTGCTTTAAGGGAGCTGGAGGAAGTGATCCTGTTAAGTTTTCTTCCTCTCCACCTTAATTGCTGTTTGGCTGATTAGTTCAAATGGCCAGTGAACGCCTAACCTTCACGTGGCTACTCAAAAGCTTTAAAGTCTTGTTGCCTAGCGTCAGCTTTAGGTATGGATTCTGAAGTGCATTTGCTCAGCCCAGTTACAAAACCATCCGAAGCAGACAAAATCCTGTCTCCTGAGCTCGGGTAACGAGTGGTGCCAGCTGAAGCGTCAGGTGATGAGCTGTGTCTGCAGTGAACGAGTGGCTCGTGTCTGGAGCCTGGCTGTCTTTCAGATGTGATTGCTGAGGAAGATTTGTCGTCTAACACCACTTAAAAATGTTTACGCTGATTCCTTTCTTTTGGAAGGTCAGATCTTGAAGCTGGTAGGAGGTGGCAGCCTAAAAATTGTCTTCACCCTTAACACTGACTCTCAGTCCCAAGCCTTACTTTTCAGGTTCTGAGATTAAGCGGTGATCCCTTTAAAGTCTGTGCTGTGACTTTCTGGAGGCTTTTTGTGGAGAGACACCGATCAATACCTTGAGCAAAGCTTGCGAAGTCATTTCCAAGACACCTGTGAACCTTTTATGTGCTGCTGCTTTTAGCATTTCAATGTAGCAATTGCTCAGTAGCCCAAAGCAAAGTTGTTGAAGTAGATACTGATGAACGGGTCAAAGATAAGCAGAAGCAGCACATGAAAGGGCAATTCCAGCAGACAGCAGGACTCCTAGTTTCTTCTGTGTTCCTCTACTGGAGATAGAAGAAAAAATAAGCAATGGAAACGATTTATTTTATTCTTGGTCCCTAAAAGTTAAGTTTTTTCCATATAGTTGTATTTGCTGATCCTGCATCACTATGCCCAAAGCAGCAAAGGCATTTTTTCGAATTCAAAGGAGTAATTTTTTTTTTCCTTGACGAACTTATGCTAAAGAACCCTGTGGGGGGTTGATGGTACCAACTGTGTTGGTAACCCTAAGCCTGCTATTCAGCTCTTGCATTGTTAAACTATGTACCCCTCGCTTTCCTTTAAAAGAAAATCTCATCATTTAAGACTGATCTGTCAGTGTAAAAGCACCCCTATTGAACTAGTTATTAGCTGCTTCTTGCTATGTGGTGCAGGGCGAGGCTCTTCCCTATACACAGATAATTACCCTGGATCAATTAATACCTAGGAACTTGATCTTTTAAGAAACCCCAGCACGTGGCTCTGTTCCTCCTAACATTAATCCTGAAGTTGAACCTTCTCGGTGCTGTCAAGTCTCGTTACACGGAAGCCCACGTGGGTGTGTTTGGGGAACAAAATGAGAACGCTTCTCACTTACGCCCTTTACTAGTAACCGATTTCCAATAAATAAATTAAAAAAACCCCGAAAAAAGCAGATGGCTTACAAGGGAGTAAATGTCTGTGTTAAACCAGTAGCAGAATAATCCTATTGGCTTAAATTCAGTGCTTTGACTGGTCTTCGAATTTTCTAGCGCGGTGGGCTGAGTAGGGGTAGTTCTGGCTTCTGAGCATCTGAGATTTGGATGCAAATCTCCAGATCTCAGCTTTCATTCTGAGCCTCTAAAGCTCACCCACTGAACTGTAACATTTAGACCTGTCAGATTTTTTGACTAGATGTATATAACTGGAGTTACTGTTTATTTCTTGCCTTTGTTGTTATGGTCTAAAAAGCAAATTTCACATTAAATATGTATCCTGACCTCAGAGTATACAGTATAATTTTGCTGGGAGACTTAGCTCCCAGGAAACAGGAAGCACATTTCAAAAAATAAAACTTGAAGCTCCTACCAGCCGCCTAGAAGAATAAAATATTTCAGAGGTAGAATTGCCACCTGATCTTATGATAGCTTGGGCTTTGTATAGACATATTAAAAAAAAAAAAAAAAAGGCAGTTATTTTAACTGATGTAAGCACTGAGCTTGAAACCATTTCTGCCAGAACATTCATGTTACAGGTACGCTATGAATTCCTGCTCTGAACCAGTGTATGTCAGTTGTACTGACGGATTGAAATCTCTGTACATGAGGCAATCGAAAAATGAAATTTATGGGGCTTTTCTGGGTATAAAACAATCAGGGGAACATGTTCCATTGTCTCCCTGCTTTGTAAATTGTTACTGGTGGGCGATTTCTTTATAATCCCCCAGTGAAGGCTGTCCCAGGTTTCAAAGGGCTGTTTGCCTGTCCACAGCATGTGTCTGTTCAGTCCGGAATGTGTTTTTTTCACTGACTTTCTTTAAAAAGGCCTAGGAAGCAATCATCCGTAACAGCACTCGGCTTGCTGTCTTTGTAAGCTGCTTCTCGTTCTGGAGCCTCCCTGGTTTCCAGTTATGCGTGCCCCTCTGAGCCTCATTGTGTAGCTATTTTTTCCTTGATAAGTTGAACCTCCTTGTGGAATGTTCCCTTCCAGGGGATGAAAGAAGTGTGGGCAACCACTGTGCTGCCTGTGCAAGGTGGTGCGTCTTACTTGTGTAAATGGGGTAGTCAGTGCAGGTACTTCCTCTCAACGCTTTTTTTTTTTTTTAAAAAAAAAAAAAAAGTCATGATTGATTTAGTAAAATTACCTGCTACGTAGTGCTTTGTATGCCACTTGTCTATCTTGCAGCACTGTACTACTGCTAATTTATTTTCAAATATATGTAATGCAAAAATGCTGTATTACCTTGACAAATTACTGAGAGAGGATACCTTGCTGAAACGGTATTTTTCTAATCCATGCCTATCAACATGTATTCAGCGTGTTTTAATTAAAGTCTGGCCACGGTAACTGCATTAGTATATGACCATGTCTAAAGTGAGAAAGTATCACCTTCTAAGTGGCATTAGCTTGTTGCAGGTATTCCCAAGGATCTTCACTCCTTCCCTTAACCTACTCTTTGCATAGTGGCTACAAACCTGTGTGTAAAAACCCTTGCAGGTGAAGACCTAGCATAGATAGACCAAAACCTTATATAATTCCCCCTTTAAAATGAAAATTCTTACATTACATGTGAAATACAGTCTGTCAGTTCAATAATTAGCTTTTATAATACTCAAATAGGTTACTACAGAACATACTGGAATTTGCTGTGATTAGAAAAGTCTAATCATTCTCTGGGGTTTTTTTTTCTTGTTAATGCCTACTTTTGTTTCTTGCTGCAGCCATGCACCATGTGATTATTTTTTTTAATATGTTTAAGGTAGATGTTAGTTATTCTAAAGACCTACACATTTTTTTGGCACAGGATGTAGTAACTTGGGCAACTGAAGAAGGGGCAATATCAGAGAAACATATCTTGACCTTTTTGCCTATGAAACTCTGTTAAAACCTTAGTTAACAGTCCAATCTGGGTGAACAAAATTAAAAAGGAGTCCTTCAGGAACAATTTTCATGGCCGAGAAGTTTGGTGTTCTGTAGAAAGCAACAGCAAGTTGTTCCTGGGTTAAACTGTAATTTAGCGTTTGACTATGTGTTTAATGCTTGTGAGGAAAGTGCGCGGATGACCGAAGTATTAGAAGTTAACTGTCAAAACATACAGTAATCCAGCCCTGATTCCTGTGTCAATCATAGTGCTGTAGCTGCTAAGCATCTGCCATAGCAGGTGGTGGGTGTTGGTTTGGGATTCCAGACACTGAAATGGTGTTTGTTTCAGTACCTCTCTTTCATCCCTTTTTTTTTTCCCCATAGGAACTTAAGTTGCCTATGTATAAGGCTCATTCACCACAGATTGGGATGCGCCGATACTTCATTGATCTCTTGACTGTCCTCAGCAACCGTTGCAATCTCTGCCCCACGGCCCGGCATCTTGCTATCTATTTATTGGACCACTTTATGGATCGCTATGATATCACGGTCAAGCAACTGCACATCATTTCATTTGCCTGTCTTCTCCTAGCAAGTAAGTTGGCTGCTGTATATTAAGGCTTTTTTTCTGAGCAGATGGTTGTTTTCCTTATATATCATGTGCTGTTTTCTCTGTGTTGACAGTTTCCACCTACTTAGTATAAAGCCTAATGAAGTCCAAGTCAAGGCATAAAGCAGTCTGTTAATAAACTCTGCTCAACTGCGTAGCTTGCGCTACCCATCTATATGCTGGTGTTAATGAGCAGAGGAAGTGTTGGCAGCTGAAGCTGGGTCAGTGGATGGGGACAGGAAAGATCAGGGGGTGACGGTGGGGGAAGAAAGTGGCAAGACTGGGAGAGGTTAGTTCCAAGGAAGAGTTGGTAGCAGGGAATGACATCTGTGTAACACGCAGCCTCTCCTGGAGATCTGTCCTTGGACAATCTGTGCCTCTGTTGTGATCGCTGGGCATAATCAGTTCCTTGTAAATCACAGGTTTCTTATACAGGGGCCAAAGGAAAATTTGCTTCTTGAGGCACTTAGTGGATGTGTTGATGATGCTGGAATGCATATTGCTTGTTTTGGGCTGCTACCAAATAGCTAGGCATTGCTGCATAATAGTAAAGTTTCAGTATTGGCATCCATTTAGCAAATGATCTTGAACATTTGTCGTTAGTGCTTTCTTGAAATCTTCTCTGCAGCCAGTGCTGTGCAAGTGGAGGAAAGCGAGACTGGTGGCTCAAGGAATAGCAGTCTACCCCTGCAGACTCTGTTTCTAGGTTACAGAGAAATTCTCCTGCCATATGGGAGCCATGTAGAGCAATGCACTATTGTGGACAACAAAAGTTACGCAAACTTGAGCATTAATGGCTGAAAAGTGCAAGTAGTCATACTGGTTAAGGTAAAAAACACTATGGAGAGCCAGAAGCTATTGAGGGAAGAAGGTGATACTATATGTTTACCCCTCAGGACTTGGGATTGCTGCTGCTTTTCCTTGAATCTGCAGAGACAATAGTAAAATAATAAAAAACCCCATACACTTAGTGTATTTAAGCATTGCTGTCTGTCTGACTCCAGCGAAGATGGTGAATTATGTGGAGCAGTTACTGGTTCATGTTGCAAAAAAGGCCAATATTAAAACTGGAACAAAGAAGAATGTAAATGGTTGCTGTAGGTGCAGTCTTACAGCAGCTTAAGTGACTCAGATATTGTAGTTCTGCTGACCTGAACTTTTCGTTAGCTCCTTCAGACCAGTAGATTGGCAGAAAACCATCCCAGCTGAGGAATTGTTTTCTTTATTTACCAGAGAGGTATTTTTCTGAGGGGTCAGACAAGCTTTGGGCTCGTGCAGTGGAGGGGAGAGGGGCTAGGGCTGATTTCTAAATTGAAATTCAGGGTACAGTTTCATAACAAACACATCAGACTGAATGAAATACCAGCTTCAGGTAGCCTGGAGACTGATGTCTGCTCAGAGGTGTACTCCTTCAGCTTTCAGACCATCTCTTTTTCTTTTTTTGGGTAACCTCATAACTACAAGATGCCTTGCAGCATTGCTAGTTCTTTGGGTTTGGTGGTTTTTTTTATTATTTTCCCAAGTGCATAGATGAATGTTACCTTCAGGAAGAGAGAATAGGATTTTCTTTAGATAAATCTGATACTTTCAGCTATACTCCTCCTCCATTTTTCCCCAGCATAAAATTGATGCTTCAACAGTTCTTCTAATAACTTTTCATTTGGATTTAGAAGAAGAATTCGTAGCTATGGGTTATGTTTCCAGTGCTATGCAGATAGGATGAAAACAGTATCCTCAAACTTTGTATGAATTGTCAGAGTTTGTATACTGGTAAAATCTTGGGCAGATGTTCACTATATCAGATTGGGAGAGCTGGACTGCTGACTTCTGTAGCTTTCAGGATTTAAAAAGAAGCAAAAAAGCTTTCAAGATTTTCCTTATGTAAATGACTGAAGTAAAATGCAACTTTAGGCCACCTCTATGCAACTGTGAAGCAAAAGGAAGTTCACAAACTGCCCTATGATAACACTAGAGGGAAATGTTTTGCAACTTCTGCCTGTTTAAAAAAAAAAAAAAAAAGGGCAGTTTGCTTAAAAGAGCAAGGCTAAGTCTAGTGGGTTAATGATTGTGAGAATCTTTCTAAAATTAAGATTAGAGCAATGCAGTAGCATGTATACATCCTGATCTGGAATTAAATCATCCCTTACAGGAAGGGGAAAAGGTCTATTACCATAAAGGCAGCTGTCCTACCAACGTGTAGAAACAAAACATTGTGCAAAGCTGCTTTGGTTCAATTTTCAAAATTAATGCGTAACTAACTTGTATAGATAAGGTTTAAAATGCTAGGGCTCAGTTTGGAGACTTTTGGGAGCATAGTAAGCTCTGTTGTTTGCTGTCTGGGCCATCTTAACATGCAATAAGGATATTCTTTTTTGGTATGTGTACTTCAAAGTGATGCAAGTCAAGTCAGGAAAAGCCACTTTACAGTAAATGGGGATTCCTGTGTTTAGTTTGTTACTTTCAAAATTACATGAAATGGAAGAAAACTTGTACTATGTCTTTTTTGTTGTTGTTGTTTTGTAGTGAAAGATTCTGAGTAAGTCAGAAGTATTGACCTGAAGTCACCTGGAAGGTTCTCATTGTAGTGAAGAAGAATAAAACTAGTCCCTTGCTTGTTGTTGCAAATGCACTAATTAGAACTTCCCGCAAGGCATTACTGTAGGAAGTTGCACAGTTTTTCAGCAGAGGATTGCGGCAAACATGCTCTTTAGGCTGTGTTGCAAGACACTTGTACTTATAAAAAATTTTATACCTTTACTGTAGAGAGCAAAAAACCTAATTTTTTTTTTTAAGTAGTTGTGGTGTTTACATCATAACAAGATGAATGTTTAATGGAGACTGTCTTTCAATAATTGTTATAAGGTCATGTTGAGAAACTCTGGGTTTTTCTTCCTGATTGTTTCCTTAGAGAAAGAGATTAAGGGTAGTGTGCAGACCACAAGGAAGATGAGGTGTAATTAGAGGCAAGATTACTTATCTGGTAAGTGTGGGTTTCTTGGGGGGTGGGAGGAGCATAATAGAGAAGCTTTTAGACACACAACTTTTGAAATGGAGGCAACAAACTTCTAAGCTAAATGCAAGTCGAGGACAATTTTTAAGCTTAGAGAAATTGTTGTAAACTTGTGTTTAGCTTTGAAGTTTGTTGCTTCTATCTCGGATCTAAAGGATCTCAAAAACTTGTCTCTCCTTTACCTATAAACATTGCCATCGCTTATTTTTGATAGCATACAACAGCAGTGCCCTCATGATGGAGAACATAGCATTTTGCTAGATGTCATTTAGTTAGCTGGAGCTAATTTCTCTTGCTGTATTCTAGAAATGCATTTTGACTGGCTCATTAGTTTCTCCACACGGGGAAACTAAACTGGATCATGATAGTGCTTCCCACTTCAGTGGTAATTGTGAAAGAGATGAGGGAGTGAGAAAATAATACTGTTCCAAACAAATTGCACTAGCAGCCAAGTAATGTTCAGCCTGGACTTGCGGCAGTTGAGAAGAATGTGGGTGTGTGTCCCTCAAATCATCCAGTTGTTCACTAGCCGGAAGATGTATGTTTCTTTGAAATATATGCACAGTGTGATAATTGGAGAAGGCCTCTGGAAATTCCTGCCAGATAGTTTAGCTCCTCAGAACAGCTATAAAAGCTTTGAAGTTTACTAATGTCATCAATGGTTGTTATTTCCTCTGAATCAGTTCTGAAAAAGAATGGTAAAAACTGTTCACAGTAATCTAGAGGTGAACTGAAAGTTATTGGGGGAGGGAAGGAAATGTGGCTGGAAATGTTGATGTCACAGTTACTTTAGGAATGTATTTAGAATATTTAGTCTGTCTCTTTCACTTGCATTAAGGGAACTTTATGATCTAAATCAGGATCATAAACTAAACTTGTTTTTGTAATACAGAAAGACCTGGTCTACATGGATGTTTTGGCTAGGTACACAATTAGAAGACAGAGGACCTCCTTTTGAGGTCCAGCTGTGGTAATACAAGAGATTGTAGGTTCCTGCTGCTACAAGATCATTAGTGAAGTCCAGTGGTTTTAACTGCTCAAGATGATCCATCTGTCCCTTGCTTGAAGCAGACTAGTGATTGCTCAGGTTGACTGCTGTTAGGTCAGGGAGATGCTGGCTTTTGGTCAGAAGTAACGCTGGGCATCTAGGACTGGTGGTCTTCAGGCAAGCCAGCTGGATCTAGAGCAGGATAGTTACCAGTGCACCTGCACAGAAGCCAGGATTGCTCTCTTTGCACCAGGCCCTGGATGGATGCTCACTTTGCAAACAGGTAAGCGACTGAAAATGTTACTACTTTCCTCTTCTCCCAAAACATCCCAGTGCTTTGTGTAAACTTTGATTTTCTCCAGACAAAATCAGCTGGCTTTCAGTAAGTGGATAGATCTAGTTTAACTAACATTTTGCCTGAAGGGAACTGAGGAACTTTCAGTTCATCTCACCTGGCAGCTGAGGAGGCAGCCCCTTGTAGAGGAGCACTGTTCAGCAGCAGCAGGTTGTAGTGTTCTGAACTGCAGTTCATTGGGCAATTTATTACAGAAAATGAATGTGATATTTTAAGGTGCTCTAGCCTTAAGTGCTCTGTTGGAAAAAGGGATTGTGTAAAGATATCCCATCTGCTTTAGTGCTACTTGGCTCAAATTGCCTGCCGAAAGCTGTGCAAACCAGCTGCCCCAAAGTAGGTGAGATGCACTGATGCAATCCATTCAGATGGTCCAGCTGCAGGAGCAGTAAACTCTGGGGAGAGAGCGAGCACCTGGGCAGTAAGTCTTAAACTGCTGTGACTGTTTCTTCTGTGGGTTTTGTAACTGCGGTATACAGGGACTGTACTGTTATGGTGTATCAGTATAGTTAAAGCAGTGCAGCTTTTGCTTGTTGCTGTAAAACCCTAGCTGGGTCTTAAAAGCTGTTCCTTTCTTCCCTGAAGAGCTAACCCTCTTCAGTAGCGCGTGCTTCAGTACCTGATAAAAGCAACAACTCTCTCGGCCATTCAGTGGCATCGAATGTTCCAGCAATTCTAGTTCTTACGGCCCCTCTTCCTCAAGAGGGTTCTGCTGCTGTGGAGACATGATAACAGTTTTTAAATTTGAGTATTTTTTTTTAAGCAAAGCTAGCTTACTGTTCAGCACATCCAGTGCTGCATTACTTCACAGAGTACTTGGGTACTTCTTGTGGTTTTTCTGGCTTTACTTTGCCCAGCTCCTTCATCTGCCAGTGGATTCTCAGCAGCCGAGTTAAATCAGGACAATAAAGGAAATTAGAGCAAGAAAAGATGTCTGTGCTAAATGGGCTGAGTTTAGGGCATGGGTAATCCTTTATCACCTAATTCCCCATTGACTTTGAGGAGCTGTTGTCAGACATCAGGCAGCTTTTTCTATTGGACTGTGCTTTGTGATCCATATTCCATTTATTGTCTCACTGAGCAGGTAACTGTTCTGATAAAGACAGCTGAACTACTTGTTTTGAATAAAAAATAAGTGGGTTGTCAGTCCAGAATATAGATTAGTGCAAAACTTAGTCTGTAGTCTTTTATTATTATTATTATTTTTTATTTCCCTGCTGCTGTAACATGTACAGAATATTTTTTTTAGTAATTAAACTTTACTAATAGTAAGGCATTAAAAACTCAGGTGCCTTGAGCTAAGTGGTTTGTGTGTGTGCTAGGTATTGTACAGACAGATGAAATACATTGCAGAAAAAGGAATTAAGCAGGCTATCTCTAAAATTGTCTCTTTCTTGCTTTGCTTAGAGGACAGTTAGAAGCCATGTTTCTATCGGAGGGCAGCATTGGGAGAGAATCTCAAAAGTTTGTTGTACCCCCTGCAACAATGCAGGAATAAAGGAAAGTAGTCCAGCTGTGTAAGCAGCCATAGGTCTGTTCTTTATGCTAGGATAGATGGGCTTGAGTGGTTTATCCTACTTTTAGATTGATTTTAATTGTTTATGGGACAAAAAGTACTTACACCTTAATGACTCTTTAAATTGGCAGTCCTTTTTGTTCCTTGGTCTTCTCAAGGACTCTGAAAATGTAATAAAACAAATTGCCTGCATGGCCTGCTTTTGTTTTGCTACCCATGAAAAACCCAAGGAAGATCATCTACCCAACTGCCAGTAATCAGTCTCAACTGCATGCTGCATCGCTAGGTGTGACTCTTGCCTCCTACAGTGGAAAAATCAGTTCTTCAGGGTACATTTGACAGCAGCGATGCTTCTCTGAGACCTTTGGTTTTTCCTAGTGAAAAGCTGGCATGGAGTGATAGGCTGTTTTGATAATGTGACAAATGTACTAATGACATGTACTCTTTGTAACTTAAGCCTGTTCCCCTTGACAACAGGACTTTGGCTTTCATTCATCAAAACAGAAGTGTGAATGTGAAACATAAGAAGCACTCACTTTTTCTTTTTATGGGGGAGCATCTGATTGTAGAATTCAGAGTGGGGCAGAACGTGATCTAAAGTAACATGGAAAATCTTTGCATCATTAATTACAGTAATACTACACACTCTTAAAAATGTCCCATGCTGCCCCAGTCTATTTAGATTTTACAAAAAAAAGTTGGTCACAAATGTAAACCTAAATTACATGTTCATCTTATTTTATTCATCCTATTGATGTCAGTAGGCTTCCTTGTATAAAAAATTGCAGCATCCATATACTACTTAAATTAAGCATTGCTTCAAAGGCTTATGATTCTGTTACCTCAAAACAAAACTATTTTTGAGGGCAATAGTGACAACTAAATGGTTTTATCAGTAACTGGAGCTCAGAACACAATAGCAAACTTTTAATTTGAGGTGTCTACAGTGGCATTTCAAAAGCATGCAAATGACTTATACACAATTCTCATGAACTTCAAACTACAGACTCCAAGTGATAATGTAGCTGAAACAGCTTTGTTTTTCTTCCCAAACCCTGATGTTGATTAAACCAGTCAGTGTTACTTGTTTGGTCAATACCAGACTTCCAGCTGTCTTGTCTGACCCTTTAATATTCTTGCAGCAATTGTGTTGGAGATCCTGGTTCTCTAAGCATAAATATGCTGTGCATAGAATCTCAGTTTCTGGTGTAACTGAAGGAACAAAAATAGGAATAGTATATTCTGATATCTTTAAATTAGGAAAATTGGGGAACTGGAAAAGGAAACACTGCATTTTAAAAACATCTTAAACTTGTTCTTTCCCAGCTTGCTTCTGATCAATTTTGTCTGATGGAATGAACTAACTTCTGCTGTCTTCTCCAGATTTCAATTTAAAAATAGGGAAGTGCTTGGTGAACTTGGAAGCAAAGTGCTTAGGTCAAGGTAGAATTGGGAAAGAAAATGTTATCAAGTTGCTTGTATGTTACTTTGGAAAGTAGCTCATATTCAAATTTTACAGTTTATTTGAAGCAAAACTTCTGAGTTGATTTCTCTCCCTCCGTTCCCAACTCAGTTTTGGAGCCTTTCTTCAACTTACTGAGCTACATTTATACTCGGTGTCTCCAATCTGCTGCAGTGGCTGCTCTTATCTAACATTAAAGCTAGGAACTAGTGTATTGAAAAGCAGAAAGGGGAAAATAATAAATAACTAGTAATCTAAATCACTAAATTTAGCTGTTGTAAATTATTTTTAACTTTAAAAGAAAAATTATCTTGGTCAAGTCAAATAGCTTTGCCCTATGTTGGTATGATACCTTCCCAACACTGCTGTGCTGGTAGTCTGCTCTCTAGACTATAGTCTGACCTTTTGAAATTTCCAAGGTTGAGTAGGAACAAAGAAGGAACTGGACCTTTTGAAAGCCAGAATGACAGATCTTGTCCTTAGTTTCCTGGGCATGCAGTGGTTTCTCCTACTTCGGCTAGCATACTCCTTAAATTTCTGTATTGGGCTGTGACATCACCTTGGGGGGTGGGGGTGGGGAACAAAGGGTTAACTTTTCTCTCAAATTTCATTTTTCTTAACCAGTTCTAAATTCAGGTGACAAGGAGATTCATGAACATGTGTACAGACTCCTGAATTTTAAGGGCTTTTTCACTGACAGTGTGCCCACAATCCTTTCCTGTTCTTCATATGATGGATGAATTTTGTTTTTCATGATTATGCTCTTTTATGGTGAGGTGGCTGCTATATTACTTTTAATGCATTTCATATCCATGATACCTGAACAGGCTCAAAGATGGAAAATCCATTTTTAAATGTGTTAAAAAGACACTTAAGCTGCTAATAGTACAGAAAATTGTCAGGTTTTTAATACACTGGAGACACTGTGGATAGAATTGGTATCCTAAATGGATAGCAAGATCTTACTTCCTTTTGAAATAATTTTCTAGTGCAACATGCATTTTTATTGTTTTTAGATTTGGCGAGAATACTCTGAAGCTGTATGATATGCTACTATCTTGTCAATTGGTCTGTGTTGGTAAAGGAGGACTATTACAGAGGCAATGGAAGGACAACTGAAGCAAGAATCAATTGTGGAATATATGCCCTCAAGAACAAAGAGGAAAAATAACTACAGAGTACTCTTAAGTAGCTATGGGTTTGGATTTTGCAGCAGGGATGTACTTTAAGCTGTACTGGAAACATTACTGGTGATTGTTTGTTGCTAGCTCTTGAACAAGGAGTAGCTGGAAGATAGGTCATTTTTGGCTTGGTAAACCAACAGTGCGAATTTAAGACTTAATTGTTACTTTACTGCAAACTTAAGAAAACACTGTTGCTTTATTACTTGATAGATCTAATCCTGGGAATCAAATCTGATACTGGATGCTTTTTATGAAAGAAGGTTGAATAGAGTTGAGATTCTGTTTTTCTGTACAAAATGACAGCACATTGTAGCTACTGATGAAAATTGAGTCATTCTAGAGACTACTGCTGTGTCAGTAGGCTGGTAAATACAATTTAGGAAAAGGTGCAGCTTTGCTCAGCTATCTTGACTGTGAAAATGTATGCTCTCTTCTAATCCCATAGGAATTATTTACGTTAATCACTTGGTTACAGTGTACTTCTAGCCTTTTGGTGACCTTAGCTAACGAGGCCCTCCAAGACAGGAAGAAACAAAGAGAAATTCTGAAGCAGCAAGGGCAAAGGTGGTGTTGCCCAAGGGTTTTTAATGTCTTCCTTTTTGTAGCATGTGCATTTAGCTTCCATACTGTCCAGGTTTCAGCTGGGATAGAGTTAATTGTCTTCGTAGTAGCTGGTACAGTGCTATGTTTTGAGTTCAGTAGGAGGAGAATGTTGATAACACACTGATGTTTTCAGTTGTTGCTAAGTAGTGTTTAGACTAAGTCAAGGATTTTTCAGCTTCTCATGCCCAGCCAGCAAGAAAGCTGGAGGGGCACAAGAAGTTGGGAGGGGACACAGCCAGGGCAGCTGACCCAAACTGGCCAACGGGGTGTTCCATACCGTGTGATGTCCCGTCTAGTATAGAAACTGGGGGGAGTGGGGGTGGGGGACGGTGGCTCCGGGACTAATGGGGCATCGATTGGCAGCTGGTAAGCAATTGCACTGTGCATCATTTGTATATTCCTATCCTTTTATTATTACTCTTGTCATTTTATTAGTGTTATCATTATTAGTTTCTTTTTTTTCTGTTCCATTAAACCGTTCTTATCTAAACCCATGAGTTTTACTTCTTTCCCCTGATTTTCTCCCCCATCCCACTGGGTGGAGGGGGGAGTGAGTGAGTGGCTGCGTGGTGCTTAGTTGCTGGCTGGGGTTAAACCATGACAAAGGAGCTTTTTTCCCCTCAATATTAGATCTTCCTTTGCCATACTTTCCCCATACTGCTTGCTTGCTTCACTTTTGACCAAATGCCCTTCAGAAAACCGATTCCAGTATATTGTCAGAAAAACTATCTGTAATCCTAATGAGTTTATGGTCTGGGTTTTGGCATCAATACTATACAAACAATTAAACAAACAAACCCATAAAAAGGATATAGGAATATGTTGACCAGTCTGTTGCTTCTTTCCTACTTGTGTCACTGTACTTCCTGTCCATCTTTAAAAAACACCTTTTAATCATTAGACTTTCTGGTTTTGGGAGTGTTCTCTGTTGGCTTTTGGCCACTCAATGGTAATGATAAATCTTATCTGAAAACCATCTCTTCTGGCAGGTAAATTTGAAGAAAAAGAAGATAAAGTTCCAAAGTTGGAGCATGTAAATAACCTGGCATGCATGTGCAATGTGAATGTAGTATTGAACAAGAAAGATTTGCTTAGAATGGAAATGCTGCTTTTGGAAAACTTCAACTGGAACCTCTGTCTACCAACCCCAGCACACTACATTGACTACTACCTCTGTGTGTCCATTGGTGAGAATGACCTTCACAACGGCTGGCCGATCACCTCACTGACTAAAACCAAAGATTTTCTGGAGAAATATGCGTATTATTTCCTTGATTTCTCAGTGCAAGGTAAGAGGCTTATTTTTATGCTAGAATGATCTTCCATTTGGCAAAAGGCAAAAATCTGAAAGAGATAAGAGCTTTAAAACTTGTCATAATATGGATTGCACAAAATTATCTGTGCAGAATGGTTTCTCTTTGCAGTTATTTCAGGTGGCAAATGGTACAGTGTTCCTTCCTTGCGCATAAGCCTCTTGTCTCTTTTCAGAAACCTGTAGATGAGATCAACTTTTTTCTTCAGCTTAGAACACTAATTGGTGAGATTGTCAGAAATGGGGTCTAATTTTTGATCTGCCGTGGAGTATGAACTACTGTCAGTTGCAGACATGATATTATGCAGTTCAATGTCTGAATCTTTGTTAATGATATTTTTTAGAGAGTCCTGTGCTGCAAGACATGACATATTTAGAATGATGGGGCTTTTAATGATTTGGTTTGCAGCATCGCTTCCAATATCTGCCTATGTGAGAGGCAGTGAACTGCAGCATCCTCATAAGCTAGGTTCAACACTAATGTAAGTATGTGTGTAATTGTCAATACCTAACTTTGCTTCAGGTGAGATCAGTCTACAAATTTCAGCATAGTCTATTTCATGGCTTTTTCTGAAATGAAAGAAACTACAGTGAAACCTTGATAGTAGTTATGAACAAGTAGTACAGAAATCTTCAGGAAAGCTTGATCCAGTTTTGAGAGACTTTTTCTGGTCATGAGTTAATACTCAGAGATGTGTGGAACAAAGTTGTAGATTTAATTTTTTCCTGTTTTGCCATGTATACACATAATAGGCTTACTGCAGTGATTAGTAAGAGTACAATTCTTGCTTTTGTTTTTTTCTTTTGTAGATCACACTTTCCTCCATTTTCGTCCATCTCTGATTGCTGCAGCTTGTGTGTGCGCCGCACGTATCTGTATGCAGATTTCTCCTGCCTGGACAACACAGCTTGAATTGCTAACATGTTATTCCTGGGAACATCTTGCCCAATGCATCGAAATGATGTTCATGTAAGATAAGAAAGAAAAAAACCTGTTTGTCTCTTAGGAAGATGTTAATATTCCTTTTTTTTTTTTTTTTTTTTTTTTTTAAGTAATTATTTAGCTAGAATTAAGATAGTACAATGTTACACCGGTAATCTCCATCTTCGGTTTGGGGCGAGGAATAAAAGGCAAAAAAATCAGGTCACTTTATTAAATACTGTATTTTAACAACATTTGCAATGCAGAATGGAGTGCACAACTTAGTGTTCATTATGTTTTCTTGTACTCGTTGTCTATGTGATTGGATGGAAGCTTTTATGGATGGTGGTTGAAAGCTTTTTTCCCTTTGTTTTCTCATTGTACCTGCAATATACTTGCTGCAGAGAGACACCAGTGTATCTCTAACATCAAGAATACAGTAGGGAGACATTTCAGAACTATTCTTTGGGTTTTTTTTTCCAGTAAAGGACATGACTGTAATGCATTAATACTGGTCTGGTATGTGAGCACATACAGTCTTAATGGAAAATAAAAAAATTTAATAGAATGATTTAGGTTGGGAGTGATGGTGGGCCTTCTGAATTCCTACTTAAAGCAGGGCCAAATGAAGTTAAATCAGACTGCTTGGGGTGCTGTCTAGTCAAGTTTTGACTATCTCCAATGACGGAGACTTCCTAACCTCTCTGGCAGTGCTTCATCATTCTCATGATAATCAGAAGCGTGAAAATGTTTCTTCCTAATATCTAACAGGAATTTGCCTTGTTCCCTTATAGCTATGCATTTTAATACTCTGCAAGTACCTACACAGAGCATTTCAAAATGTCTTTGTGTTGTGGACTTAAGGTTCCAAGATAACCAGCCCATCAGTAAAAACATACTTGTGATGCAAAATGATCCATAAACCTGTTGTTAGTGTGCGAAGATCGCAGCAGGATAATTAGAAATTAATTGTGGAAAGCAGCTGAGGATTACCATATACTGCTAGAGCCAAAAAGCTGATGATGTAGCTGGACTGGTGAAAACTTTGAGACACATGCAAGCTCTGTGAACTTCTCTCTTTGATAAATCTTACTTCTATTTTTTTTCAGATATTATGAGAATGACATCAAAGAAGCCAGTAACCTAAAAAAGCAAGTAACAATTCAACATCAAGAACAGGAAGCAGTGGAAAATCTGAGCCATCAAGCTACTACTCAAGTTCTCTTCCAGCAATCTAGTTATCACCCTTTAGCCCAGCATTCAGCTACGCTTTCCCAGTTCCAGTCGCCAGTGCAAGACTTGTGCTCTGCTTATCGTGACTCCTTACAGGCCCACAGGCCCAGTGGTCTGCTTGCTGGGAGTGCTGACAGCTCGCTGCACTCCTATGCAACTCTTCAGGCCAGCCTTCGGCCATCTGCCCAGACTCTGCCCATCCAAACGCCCATTGCTGTGCAGGTCGCGTTAGGAACAGAGCCCAGACACTGCATTTCCACGGCTTGTGGCAGTAGTTACTTCAGTGGTCATCACTCATATACAGCTGGGTGTTTTGATGGATAGATATTAACAGAAGAAAAAGGTGAACAGAAGCTGAAGAAGAGACCCTGTATGTGATACAAGATGTGTATCTGAAGGAACAGTAATCCTTATGACTCATTCAGAGGACATTGATCTGGATCCACCGATCACTGGAACCTGGGTGCCTTTCTGCCAAGGGCTGTACCTTTGGCTCTTAATGAGAGAGAGAAATACAAATCCATTAATACACCTCATTCAGTGCCACTTTGAGAGGCATCTGCATAGAAACCCTGTGGAGATTACTTCCTTCTAGTCTTCAGTTAGTGACTTGTCAGAGTTGGCTGAAAGCTTGTGTTGAAGAGTTATTTCAGGCTGGAGCGTTTGTTGAATTTCTGGCCAAGTAGCAATGTACCTAGAGATGATGTTGGAAAACACAGAGTGTTCTCCGTCTCTCCCAGTGACATGTCACTTGAATGGTGGCAGCTTATACTACTGGAAGCTTCTACTAAAATATATTGAAATTGGTATCAGTTAAATGTGAACTTCGTTTATGCAGAAATCTATGTGTAGGACACTTTCCATTTTCTTTGAGCAGGAGTGATAGTTCAAGAGTAAGACTTCAGAATAAAAGGAAAAAAAGAAAAATGGGCCAGAAGACTATCAAGCATTTTTGGCTTAAAATTCTCTTGGAATCTAAATGTGCTGCTGCTGAACAGAACATCACTCTGCCTTCAAGTATTTTAGAAACAAAAACAAACCCTTAAATCATCTCTTGGATCTTTAATGTTCTGCTGTTTTTGAGACTGGAGATTATTGTTAGTAAAACTGTTCATGAGCTTTATCAGGGATTTAATGTTACTTGAAGAAATCCTCTTGGAGAAAAACTCTTGAAAGGTTCATTGCCTTCAGTTATTTCATCTTTTGAGCTCAATGACTTGTGGCAGTAGTTCAGGCTCAGGACAGAGGAACTGGTGTTAATGGGGGCAGAGATGGGGAACTGGTTAACTTTACTGTGAAATTAGAGTTTGATTGCAGTGCTAGACAATGCTGACAGTTTTATAAATACCATTTTAGCATTCTCTTGGAAAGTGTAGCTGGTAAATTGAAGATCCTGTTGCCTCCACACTTACTGTCACATATCCAAAGGTTTCTTTCTCAACTGAAACCAGGGATGATTGTTCAAAAAACTGTATAGATGGTTTTTTTATGTTAATGTAGATATTTACAAGAAATGGACTTCTGCAAATGTGAAACTTTAGTTTTGATATATGCAACCACTATATTGTAAGTTTGTTTGAAGGCAGTACTCTTGGTTTGTCTTTTCTCTGAAGGTTCTCAGGACAGCAATACAAGTAATGTGCAATATGCTTTTACTGACTTGGGGCAATTTTTTCAAGTCATGTCACAGTGCTGTTTTAAATTATATTTTTAGAGAATTGTTTTTAAGGGTGTTTTAGGGTGGAGGGAAAAAACTGGCCTGCATGCTAATGTGTGTTTGTGTAACTGTCTTCTGAGAATGCAACTTTTGGTATCAAGTTAATAATTTCTTCCATTCAGCAGGCTAGAGGAATCTTCTTGTTTTATTAAAAAAAAAAAAAAAAAAAAAAAAAAAAGCAAACTGTAAATGAAGAGGCAGTACTCTTCAGAAATTAGTCTAGAAGTTTAGAGAACTTAGTTCATTTTCTGTTGGCTTTGTATTTATATTAAACTTTATTTTCAGAAGACTTTAGTGTATTTTTTGTTATTTGACAGATGTAAATGACAACATATATGTGGCAGTACTGTTGCATAGTTTTTATCATCCTTATAATTTGCATCATGTGCAGTGTTACACTTTGGACCGCCATCGTGCTTAATTATGAAAATACTTGCTAAGTTCCCAATGAAGGTTTCCAATAAACAAGCACACAGCTGAAGTACCCTCTTTGTACCCTCCCCCCCCCCTTTTTTTTTTCCCCCCAGTGTTTCTCCTTAGCTTCTAAGAGCTAGTCAAGAATGTATGTTTATACCTTAAAAATACTTGATCTGAGCACTCAATGTTTTACAGAAGAGTGGTAGGACAAATGTGATGGAAAGGCCTTGCCAAATAATACATTGTGAAGGATTAGGCAGATAAGGAATTTGGTCACTGCACAAGAAAGGCAGAAAATGTGCAGAGACAAGGTAGGGACATAAACCAGTATAAGAACAGATTGTTCCAGCTCACGTGGCCAGTGTGTCTTGGGGGTGCCATCTTACCTGAGGAGATTGAAAGGCTGAACAGGAGAATGAAGTTGTATGTTCAATCTTTCTTCTGGTAACTGTATTTTCTAAGCAGGAATTGTCCATTGACTTCTAGGTTCTGTTTGTGCTGTTGTATCATGGGTGGAGTCGGGGCAGATTAAGTCTCACAGCAGACCCTGACAGGGAAAAGATTTATGAGAATTTGAGTTGGCCTAATACTGCTTCGATTGACAGTTCTCTCCAAAATGCTTTAAGTGTTTGTGGCAATTCCACACATTTAATTTCTAGGAAATACTTTTTCATGTGACTAATTTTTTTTTTTTTTTTTTTTGTGAAAACATACCTCCTCACGAAGAATGAATGTAGAATAAAGTTCAGCCAACCTAAGGACACTTTTCTGAAGGCTTTTTGCCACAATTACTTTTGGAGGGAGCTGCAGAGGTGCATGCAAAGCTGAGTTAATTTTTAAACAAATGGATGCAAAACTTCCCACCCTGTGATTGTGCTGTTTGATGCTGTCAGTTGCAGCATAGTCATAGATCAGAATTTTTACATGCTGATTAACTCATTCTTCTCTGGCAGACTTTGAAGTAAGAAAGGCTGCTGCAAAAGCAAATGCAGAGGAACGTGGCTAGGAATACAAAATGGGGTATGGCACTAGTTACCTCCTTACATGGGAGGATGTTGCAGAGGTAACCAAACAAATGAGAAAGCTGATGTTAGAAAAACTGTATTAGTGAGTGCTGACAAGAGCTGCAGTAGGGATACAGGTGGAAAAAAGTCTGCTAATGTTGATCAGGCATCAAAGGTTAAAATGAATTTATTTTAAAAAAAATCTTACAGCTGTAGCTTGCTGGTTTTTTTAAACAGGAAACTACTACCATCTTGCTATTTGTGAGAAAGCCGCAACTTGCTGTTTGCGAAGTTGTCAAAGCCACTGTTTGATCCCTTTGTTTTAGCAAGTTTTACACACTGTAGTGAACAATTTAAAGTTGATATAATGCTCTTTGATCAGTATAATCAACTCATCAGTAAAGTATACAGGTGGTGTTTAATAAAATTTAGCTTAGTGGTATTTTTTACTGAGAAGTCTAGATGCTAGCAAATGTGGGCCAAACTGATGGATTCTTAGTGATAATTTTACACGTTTTTTTTTCTTTAAGGGGGTGTGTATTTTGCTCTCTATACTGCCATTTCAAGACAAGCCTCAAGAATGTTCTCCAGTTGAAAAGGCAGCAATGCTTTTTTTTCCCATGTGAAAGCACCCCTTATATGCTTTCTAGAGAGCCTAAATATCCCACCCTTCCTTTCAAAGTATTGTTGTCTGTATAATGGGGGTTACTTGATCATATGCAAAATGTGAAAACAAAATGTGCCAGTTGCACAAGACTAAATGTAGTTGCTTCTAGAACTGGAATTAGTGGTGGCTGGTTCCATTTTGTTTTCAAAGCAGGGAACTGTCAGGTATCAGCATCATCTCTTTCAGAGCAGGTTCTTGTGGGTGTGAATGGTTCAGACAAAACACCACCATCCCTTAATTCTAGTATGAGCTTTAGTTTCATACAACGCTTGCCCAGTGTCTACCTGTGCCTAACTCTACAGGTCATTCTGTGTAGTTGGTTAAGTGTTGAATATGATGGGTATATTCTAAATTCAGGTGTTCTAAGATGTAACATTATTATTTGCAGAGGAAGGTACTAGCTGACTTGAACTCAGATGAGTAAGCCTGAAGAGATCCCTTATTACTCCTCAGTATGACCTCATATAACTGAAGAGCCTGAATTTCAACAAAATTCTATCAAATCAGTAGATCTGTTTGTTGCAAGTACCAAAAGAATGTCTCAAGATTGAACAGGTTGCAGATTTGACTCATGTTTAATTAGAGCTCAGCATTATGCTTTGCCTTGGAAACAGAGTAAGTAATATATTGAGCAACACCTGGTCGTAAAAAAGACATGTGCAGTCTGTTTTGGTTGAATGATGGAGTCTGGATGAAGCCTTGTTGCAGCTGGAAAGCTTAGTAATCTCTACTGAGGAAAAACATAAAAATGAAATTAAAAGCCTTTTTTTAATGCAAGATACCTGAAATGATTGGGATTATCGGTCACGTACATAGTCTGATCAGAAAATGAATTTTTGCGGCCACAAGACACAGTAACTAAACAGGGCATAAGTACCTTGTGAGGGCAAGGAGCTATGTGGATCCAGAAAGCAAGATAGCTGGAAAAAGGAGTCTGAAAAGGAAAACCCTTTGTGGACCAGGTATTGGCCAGAAATGATTTGGAACAGTGAAGCCAAAAACTGTGTTATATTTCATTCCTATTGTGTTCAAGAAAACAGGTTTTCACATGCGCTGTATGTAAATAACAGGATTGCATTGAGAAAATAAGATGCCATGTTTTCCTGCAGGAGTCTGTAAAACCTTACATGTCTTAGAAGTTTGGGTCAAGAGGAGACACTGATGGGAACAAGAAAACCGTGATAGCAGTATGAAAGCATATCTTTTAATGAGTGATAAACTGACTTTTTCTTGTTTTCAGGCTCCTAAATTTCTGCCCTCCAACCAGCAACAGGGCAAAAGACTACCATCATCTTGCATTTTGATGTTATGCTTTGGGCAGAGTATTGTCCTATTCTCTAGACAGAAGCTGAATAGAGCTTTTATTAAGCAGATAGTAGACAACAATTGAATATACCAAGTATGTAGCATATCCTGAAATACTTAGACTGGACAGCATCATTAAATGCTTTGTTGCATCTTCTGATTTTCTGAGTATTTGTCAGATCTTTAGGAATGGGGTTAAGCATTAATGTTGAGGAAAACATTACTCTGAAAAACAGTTCTTCGTGTTTGTAATGCAAAGAAAGAGGGAAAGACACTCAGCACTAATTTATTTATTTGTATTGTTGTTTGTTTTTCAGTGCACTGGAAAAGACTGGCTTTACTGCCTTAAGCGATCCTTTTGCTGGTCCTTTTGTAGACTACACCAGAAGTAGTAGAAGTCTGGAATAAAGAAAAAACCAAAACTTTGGTTGAACAGTGTAATTAGAGCTTCAGTGTCACAAATAAAAAGACCTCATGACTGGCTTACAGAACCTGTCCTTTACTGAAGCAACATTTACCCTTTGGTAGAAGACATATCTAGAAAATAAGCTGAATGTCCTTGTCAAGTCTGAACTACACAGTGCAAAAATATTCTTACACAAAAAGCACAACTTCTAAACAGGGGTTTAGGGATAACTTAAATGTATCTGGTGTTAGATGTGGCTTCCCCAACTCCAAGTTATCAGGGTTTTAGACAAGTGAGATAATTGTTCTCCAAAAGCAATAAATGATTGACACTATTACTTTTAGGGAGGCTGAGTGTCCTTTCTTCATTCATAGAGTAACTTACTTCTGGTTAGTCTCTGTTGAAGACGCACTCAGACATACATAACTGACACAGACATAAGTCAACTCAGGACAACTTCTGAGAATCAGAAATCATGATGTTTGACCATCCTATCTGTTTTACAAGTTTCACTACAAGAACTGTAGTTTCAGTAATCTTCCAAAGGTATGTTGCCATTTTGTTGATAAACTAGGATACTACTTGAAATCCAACCTCTTGTGTTTTGTTTTGTTTTTTTCCTTTGGTATGACTAAGGAAATAGAGTTTTGTAAGGAGTTGCAGCTCAATAGTTTTCTAAGAATGAAACAAAGTTAATACATGTTTCTATAAAGTTAAGTAGTAGGTGAAAAGTTTTATATATATTATTTTCTATTCTTGAGGCATAGGCACAGTGAATACAGTTGAAGACATAGCAGCTTGGGAATATTTCAGTCTCAACATTCCAGTCTTACAGCTATAAAACTGTGTGTCTGGGCCTAAGATGCAAGATCTACATTTCAAGTTTATCAAAAATACATGATGAAAAGTTTGTTCATTCAATTTTTGGATTAAACCTGCACAAAATTGTAGAAGATTATTTAGAGTGAATGAGAAAGTTATTGAATAATTTTGCTTTACTTTTAGATAAAGATTTTTTCTAAACTCAGAATTTTGCTCTTGTGGGTTTTTGTTGGTTGGTTTGTTGGTTTTTATAAACTAACCTGGATATTTGAGAACTCACCTCCACTAACTTTCCTCCACAAATCTCTGCAGTATGATGATAGTTGGGAAAATCAGCTACTATTTTCCCATCTTCCATTTTAACAGTTGCCTGTAATAGAGAAAGGTTTAATGTTCCCTGGGGCTACTGGCATTTATATTATCAGATACACTGTAAACATCTGTACACCTGATGCTTAAAGTTTTTACTTTTAAAAAGAGTAGTAGTTGTGTATTACACATGCAGCTTCATGAACAAGACTAAAATCCTTGCGCTTTAGTTCTTAAATGTTCACAATTTAAATAGAAAAATGTTCATCTAACAATATATGCAAGTTCCATATCTACACAACATTCATTCATAGCTCTAAAAATTACCTGACTACAGACTATGGTTCTCATTTAGTCCTTAAGGTTTTACGTGGTTCTCTTGTTTTGACAGTGAAGTAAAAGGCACGATTGTATCAGTTAATTTTGAAGTAGCATTCTCAGATACTACTAAACCTGCCTGCAAGCGGCAGTCACTGTGGACAAGTGACATGAATCTTCACCCTAGATCTGGGTTTCATACCTCTAACTACACTAGAATTCATCTCGCTCATGTTAAGTATAGGTGAACATGACTGCACAGTCTGCAGTCACACCTTCATACTATAATATGTGCCAACTGCTGTAAAAGCTGCTTCTGTATGGAAGTAGTATGTCAGGATGCTACTATGAAGATCACAAATACTACAGCAGCTCAGCTGACTGCCAAAATTAGTTATGTAGTTCCATCACAAAATCAATCTTGTCTGTATAACTAGTCAGTCTTGCCTATGCTTTTAGTAATAAAGACAGATGAGCCAGTCATTTATAGGAGAAAAAAGTAATTTGCAAAATGAAGAGATGAGTGGACAGGTTTTACCAGATACCAGGAAACCATCTTACTAGTTTATATATTGTTTAGTGACACTGTACTAAAAGGCAGTGGTTTCTCTGCTGAGGGTCATTTACCCTGCCTCCATCTTTGGCTCCTTAATAGGCTTTGGACTGCTGAAGTGCCCAGGGCCAAAGAGAAGAGAATGGAATTTGTAATATTTCAAAATGGTTAAGTTTGCAATAAATTGACCAAGTAGAATTGTGTCTTACTCTATCTGTCAGGTTTCACAATGATTTCTCAAAGCCAAAGACAAGGGTTTTTTCCTCTCGTAATCAGAAAGGTGTGACTAAAAAAGCATTTTGGAAATCATGCAATGCTATTGCTGTTCTCAGTTTGTCACAGCTCCCTGATGCAATTGCTGGTTTTCCTGTCTTTTCAATATGTATAAAGCGTTTATCCAGTAATCTATTGTAGGGTTCTGGACACCTCACAAATGCAGAGTTTAGCTGTCCCAAACTGTCTTATCCCTTTAAATAGATGAGAAATGAATAAGGTAAGTAAAGCAACCATTTTACAGCAGGTTTTGTATCTATATTTTGTCCATGAGAGGAGCAGATCGATATTGTGTAATCTTCCATCTCACTAGAGTTTGCTTAAGTTGGAAGTTGCTCTGTCCTTCCAATAGGAAGGAGGATACAGAGATCTTATTTTTTTCCCCTTCACTTTACACAGTCTTTTGTTTAAGACTCAGGCCCAGGTGACTTCAAAAGGTGAGCACTGCTGACAGGCATGGGCAGAACTAGGGACCACAGCACTCCCCTCAGAGTGTGCTGCAGTTGCTGTATGGTGCTGGACAATGACACAGCTGCCAACCAGCTCTTTAGAGTTTTAATGAGCATTATGTTTGCTTGAGCTGTGACACCAGTAGATGCTTGACACTCTACCCTTGTTCTTTATTAGTACATACAGTTTTGAAGCTCTAGCTCTCTTTAAAATCAGATTTAGATATTTTGCTAGGGGCATCAAGAAATTGGTAAAAAATCATATGTTTCTAAGCTATGACAGATGAAAAAATTTAAGGAAGATGTCCCTAAGACAGATTTGATTTTCACCCTAAATTAAAAAAACAGCTGAGACAGTGTAGAACTTAAGAGCTAAATTAATTTACCTTGAACTTTTTACCACCCATTGTCTCCATGTCTGCTTCCTTGCCAATTGTGAATGTGTTGGTTGTGGTGTGGCCTCCTGGGAAATGCTGTGTCCAGGTGAAGTCATTTCCATTCTGCACTACCTCAGTGACTATTTTGCAATTCCTTCCCATTTCAATCTTCTCACTGGGGAGACCTTAATAGAAACATACAGTTTATTGAATCTTATAGCCTACCAGCTGTATTTGAATTGAAGCATGCAAATAGTATGTTTGTTCTCAGACATTGATGTCTGAGCATCCGATTTGTTGGTTTTTTCTTTTTTTTTTACAGCAGTATCAAAGCTCTGAGTTTAAATTACTGGTATAAAGGAAGATACAGGTGCATCAGTGCATTTGCTAAAATACTGTTTTGGTCTTGCATTCTTTTCCCTGAGAAACAACACACTGAATAAATGTATAGATACAAAATACATATAAATATTTCCTTCTACTTAATCTACACATGCAGATGCATAGAATTTAAGGTGTAAGAACTTGTACCTTTGCTATATAGCTGCATATACCTATTTACTATTTGCTATTGCTTTTTAAATAAATGAACACAAGCACTGAACTTATGATCATAGCATGAAAACCGCTCTAAGAGCTTTTACCGGGTAATCTCTGAAACAGGTTTGCACAGTCTTCTGAAAGCATTCACAGAAACCTGGTCCTGTGTAAGATTTTGACAAGCATTTTCACACTAAATTTATACTCCCACCAATGAATACTAAGGACAGAAAAAGTGACCTTCACAATCATCATACTGCAAACATCTTGACCCTTCATTCTGCTGCCAGAAAGGAATACTACTTCTGTAGAACAGGACTTTTTCCTGTGGCTGATAATGCTGCTTAAAAGAATGAAAACTGAATCTCCTTGCTGAAGTGCAGAGCACTTCTACCAGTCTTAGCCCCCGTTGATCTCGGCACATTTCAGTAAAAAACCTTTTTTTTAAAACGAATTTTTTAACTAATTTATAACCTTTAAGACTTTTACACCCCAAGACATACTTACCAATCTTCTTCACAAAGTCATCATAGTTCTCATCGCCTTCGAATTCGTATTTGCCTGTAAATGCCATGTTGCCCTGGTGATGTGGCTGGTGGAGCAGAATAGCAGCTGGAACAAAGAAGAATGGGCAAGTGCAGATGGCTTGAGGCCCTCTTTTTTATAAACCAGCCCAAGCTGTTCAGCCCACACCCCTTGGAAATATACTTTTATGATCTATGTGAGTCACTAGCATGGATGCCATTGACCTGTATGAAAATCAAGGTTATAATTCAAGGTTATACATTCTTGACAATAATCTGGAGATCAGCAGAAATCAAGGACAAAATCTCGGTTTTCATTTTAGTGCATGTTTAAACAAAATGATATATTTTTACTTTCAAGGGTCCACTGATTTTGCATTTAGGATGGCATAATGGTAAAATATGTTCTAATGAAACAGGGAGAAAACGGCTTCAAAGCAGTGTCCCCAGATCACAGCCTTGCTTTATTTGGAAGCATACCCTGTACTAGTTAAAATATGAAAATAAGAAACAAGCTGCACAGATTCCTAAGTAATTCTGGTAGGATATGGGCAATGACAAGGTTCTAGGTAAATTACTGCACCTGCACATGTCTTACCTTATCTCCACACAGAAAAAAGAATTATGAAATATTTTACACTACTTGGATGTAAAGTACATGAGATTAGTCCGTGGCACCATGTTCCCATACCTTATTTAATATCAAGAGACAAATAGTGCTTTGTATTGCTTAGCAAGTATTCCCACAAAGTACAAAAAATATACTTATTTTGAAAAAGCAGAGCTCTGATTTATGTAAGATAACCATATGTTAAAAGTCAGGGAGTCTGCTGGGTAATTTAGAATGCATACAGGAGATGTCCTATGCCTAATGACTCCACTGCCACACACAGATAGCAGGGTAGGAAATTCCCAGCTGCTGTGTATTGGCATAGCTCCGCTGGCTGAGGATGCAGACCAACAATTTTTAATCCGAACAAAAACATTCCTAGGATTTATGTGAAAATAGTGTCATAGATTAGAATTTTATTTTAGTTAATTAAAGTAATAAAATTTTGGAAAGAACAGAAAATCTATTTTTTCCTTGGTTTCATAAAAGTCTGGAGAAATACGTAACAGCATTCAACAAGTTTTGCTATAGGCAAAGTGGGTCCCATTTCTTAAATGCAATTAATTTAATCCCACATGCTAATGCAAGAACATGTCTATTTAGAGTCAAGAAACTGATCAGAAGAACAGGAACATAGGCTGGGTGACTAAAAACATGGAAAACAAAGGTCCACTAAACTTCACCACTGTTCTCCTTGGTATACTTTCAAATTAATGTATTCTGTATAACCATTTCTGTGTGTCTAACTAATAGACTTATCCATACTCCACTCTGTCAGAGAACATGACAAACTTCAGTAATGGGATGAAACTTCAGTAAAAAATATCATAAATCATGATATATCATTACTGTAAAACTATACACATTCAAAGCATTGCTACATCTAACAGTTTTATTACCAGTAACATTGCCTCTGAATTCACACAGTTAGTGGTACACTCCCTCAGCCTGTGCTCTAAATCCTGCATGTTGGAGAGTGTAGTGTAGTTTGCAAGCTGTTCTACTGAGTTGAGACAGAATGGTGCCTCTTAGTGAATCCTGCATCCTATGGGTCCTCTCTCCTATGGTCACATACTGGCTGTGTCTTGATGTAGCCTCACAGATTTGGGACTGGATGTAGATTACCAGCATTAAATTCAAAAGAAGCTAGAAATAGGACAGCTTGTACCCAACTATTTTGTCACAGGATACCAGTGTGTACAATAACTCCTTAAATTAGTATCTGTTGGGGGGGGGGGTTTAAGGTTTTATTAAACTCAAATATATTTGCTATATATACATATATATTTAATGGCATATTACTTGTCAGGGTAAGTTGCAACTCAATGAAAAAAATCCTCTCTAATTTTTATTAATTTTTTATTTTACTTACTAAGCTGCTTTCTTTTATGCAAAGCCTCTGCTGTCCGTAAGTTATACAGCCCTTAAACCAATTACAGAATACACAGGGCATATGAGGTTTTTATAGGTAAATACTTCCTGTCTTAGGAAAATTTTTGCAGTTTCAAAACTTTTCCTTACAGGAGAAAAATGAGAGGTATTCCAGAATAACACAGTGACTGATGGGTGAAAAGTCTGAATCAAGTGAGAAGGGGACTTCTAATGGAAAAGAATTTTCTGACCAGAAAAAGCTTTAGAAAATTCTGAATCAGTTTTGTGGCAGATTATACCTGTGGACTGGAAAAGAGCTTGCCTCATGTTTATTAGTTGGGAATTTATATTATTTCTGGGGTTTTTTTACCTGTTTCCCCTTCTGAAGTCTGAGAGAAAGTAACTTCAAAATCTTACATCTTCTTATGAAAGAAAACATAAAACTTTCAAATGGAGATGTGATTTTTGCAGTTGACAAACATCCTTTTAAAACTATTTGTTTGGCTGTATGTTCCTGGCAGGAAAGCAGTTTTCTAGAACAGATGCAGAAAGTGAACAAGAGTGAAGCATAACAAAATCATGGTCAATTTGTAAAATAAAAATAGAACAAATGTCCTAGGAATTACTGCCTTCCCACCCCTAACCCTTCACTCTCCCCATATTTACTCTGCTTTAAATTGTACCATGCTGTGCAGTGGCTGACTATATTGTGCTGGAGTTCATGATGCCACAAAAGCCATACCATCTGCTGTCTGCATGCAATTAAAAGTATGTCTCCATACTTGAAATAGAAGAGAGCCATATACCTTCCCTCTGTGAACATTTTCTGTCCCCTGTGATTAGCATTCAAAACACAGGAGTGTGGGAGAAAAGTATGAAACTGGGGGTTTCTGTATCAATTACAAATACATAAGATTCAGAAAAGGAACAGAGAAACTTGTTTCACCACCAGAGTTGCCTTTGCACTTGATTTAAAAGTGTCTGTAAAATGATTCTGACTGTCCTGCAACCGTATTTGACACTTAGTTTTTTAATCAAAGCTCCTTCAGCTTAATCCCAAGATTGCTGAACTCAATGACCAATTGTGCAGGAGCAGACAACTGAAAAGGAAACTTTCTTTATCAGCTGGACCCAGATGCTTAGGCCCATCTATATAAAGAAAAACAGCATTAGCATGGAAAACAATGAAGTGGTTGCACATACATAGAAGCCTCAGTTCTTATTGCTCTGGTAAAGCTAAGTAGACACCAGTTAAGCTACAACAGTGTAAACTCTATGCCATTAATAGAGGCAAAACCCCTAGTAATTTCAGTCATACACAGATTCAAAAATACCATTTAGAGGAAAGTATCATCAAGCCTATTTCATACATGAGAAAGCTCAAACACTGAGAAAAAGTGACCTATCAGAGTTTATGATATAGTGAATGGATGATGCAGCCAGTAAGAAATCCTAAGTCCAGGCATTAACCCAGTGTCCAGAGGATGGCACATTAATTTAAACTTTCTTATAATAAACCAGCTGTTAGAAGCAAACAATGAGAGCTCTGAGCAACCATTTACTTTCAGTCACCCAGGGAATTTTACACTTGCTCCACTGATGGGCTGTGAGAATCTTTAGAGCTGCTTAGCACAACTGGCTGAGCAAGTCCCTAGTTAAGTATCTTGCTGTCTCCGTGTAGCTCTGTGTATACTGAAAGATAACCAGTGTCCAGCCCCAGCTGTGCTTTTGGAGAGTGGGTGACTGGTGAGACTGTCCTCAGGTTAGCCAAGCACTGAAGGCCTCTGTCTTGCACTTAGGCTCTCAGTGTTCCAGACAGACATGCACAACCCTGTGAAGAAGGTAAACGAACTCAAGCCATAAACTCTTCTGTTTACATAAAACTTATTGGAGGACAATACCACTGGTGTAGTAACACCACTTGGACCTTGGAAGATAGATCAAACTGGATAAGAAAAATACCACAGTTCTGTGAAACAGGAAAAAGATAATCAGATTATATGAACAGTACTTGAGCTTTTATATTCTCTCTCTCTCTCTCTAAAGATCAAATTATATTGATAGCTTGCTTGTGATGTGATATAAAAATGCTGACATCTACACAACTATACAATACTTAGAGCTTGCCTGCAGTGGGAATGTGGTGGGCATAGAGCTAGCATGTAGTACAGTAAATTACCAAAGAATAACTATTTGACTGGGTGGGTCACTCTTGCCACACACTAAGTATGAGTTTATTCACCTCCAAGGAGGTGTACACTACGCTGTACACATGAGAGTACCAGTGCAGGTTAGAAACATCCATCCAAACAATAAAGGTAAAGCTACACGGTGGTAATAATTCTGCTTGCTCTCCCTGGCTGCTCAGGATCCAAATCAGTTTACAACAAGTTTTGAGCAAATGTGCCATCATCTGTACCTGTCTGTGCAGAGGAGTTTTTAATGTGCATTGTGAATTTGCACCCATGTTTCTGCTCACTTATTCTGACATAAATCCTTATTTTCATTCCTGCCTTTTTTGTTATAAAATGTAATTAAATTTGATAGTGTATTAGAGAATGAAGAATTTAATTAAGAAGTCTTCCAAATACTGAGTCAGGACAATGTTTACTCCAAGAATAAAGGAATGGAGGCCCTCTTACTTTACTGAAGTTACAGTCACTTGCACAATTGCTAAGGTTAGTCATTCAAGTCCCTATCTCTTCAGCTGGTTTCAGCTAAAACCAGTATCCATTTAATGACCTTACACTTTGCATTTACAATATTTGTGATTTTTCTGCCTCTTCCGAGCTGTGAGCATGTGATGTTCCTTTTGAATACCTCTACAGCAGTGCTTCATCCTTGGTGGGCTGAATGGTGCAGAGAACTCCAGAATTATCCAGTTAAAAAAAGAATCAATTAAAACAAAATTATCTATGTCTATGTAAACATGTATTTTAAATACATTACGTGTATTTCATCCATTCCAACTACTACAATGTAGAGCCTGCACACTGCTGCAAACACCCTTGGTTATGTTATACTTTTGCTTAACAGAAGTCAGTTCAAACCCAACTGAATTAACAGCTATAACTGAGGTCAGTGGAAAAATAAAAGGTATTTCCCTGGCACAAGGTGAGAATCGGAACAGAGAAATGCAAAAGAATAAAAAGCTTCAGGTGTAAAAGCTGAAAACAGCTTTCAGAAAGTGGCCATTATCTTCAGTGTACTTGGCACCATCTATTATTTTCAATAGAGAAAGATGCAGCTGTTCTTTATGTAGGTCAAAAGAAAATATCATTATTCTATAGGAGACTGTCTGCCATCTGGTGGCCAACTGTCAGGGCCCGTGTGCCAGGCAGCATGTCCTACACCGAGCCCCCACCTCACCCGTGTAAACCCCTGACTTCAGTTATAGCATGCCAGCGTTTGCAGCTAGCCCTGTGCCACAGCTGAATCTCCAAGACAAACTGCCGATCCCTTCATTCTCTAACTGTAAAAAAAAAAAAAAAAAAAAAAAAAAAAAAAATCCCCCAAGCTGGTTATAATCATCTCAATAAGAGTCATGTTAAATGTATCATTTATCTTTACAAAATATATAAAAATATGTCAGTATTTATACAAGCAATTATCTTCATATGTTTCATTTTGGGACATAGTTCTAAATGAAGATGATTTCCTAAGCATTGCTTTATGGCATCACTGACATATCGTACAGTATTCGCCTTTGCTTAAACAGAAATACATTTGTATTGCGATCTTAGCAATCAGCAAGACACAGGACTGCTTCATACAGATTTAATTAAACATTATAGATCAGAGGCCAAATGCTGGCTCCCCTGAATTCAGTGGTAATCATCTACAGTTGAACTAACACTTTAACACAATTTATTGAATCTAACTTTATGTGCAAAAGCTATTTGCAGCAGACTGGCATTTGTGAAACCCACTGAGTGGATTCAGCTGTCACAGAGAAACACAAATAGGGTGTGCATGCTTAGATGGAGCAGCACTGTTTGCAGACAGAATGCAAGGAAATGGCATAACCTTATTTTATGAGGTCTAAGGTGTACTGGCTTTTTATACTGAATTTGTCTGAGTGGGAAAAGAAACCAAAAGAACCCAAAAACATACATACACACACAGTTGTGCTTACTGAACTTCGAAACCTCAGTCACTGATTTTTGATGACAAACATCAACACATAGTAAATCTCATATTTGAATATATATTCTCAGGACTATGGGCAGGAATCAAACTACTAGTTACAATGAGAAGTTATGCAGAAAAGCTCAACACTGTATTTGAATTTATCAGGATGAAGTGAGCTGCAACTGTGTGGTGTTGTAAACAGCATGAATAAAAGTTAGCGTGTCAAAGAAGTAAAACTCTAGCAGAAGCTTATACCCAAGGGAAAAGTTCATCTAAAGCAAGCAGTTAATTCCCTCTTTCTCCCAAGTCAGCTACCTCTGATATGCAAAACAGCTGAGTCTTCAAATGCTGGTAGGAACAGAGGGAACTTTCAGGAACCAAATCAAAGGCCTTGGATATCTTTACCTTCAGAATTTACTTGCCACAAAGTCATAAATATAACGCTTTTGCATTCTTTTTGTCATGTTGGAGTCACCCTGCCCTTGAATGTCTCCCAGCATGCTTTAAAGTTTATTAACCTTTCAGATGTGTTGTATAAAGCCAACTGAGATACACTCAAAAGACAAAATGGAGATAAGGAAAGTAATTCCATTAGTGAATGAACTAGGCTGAGTGACTATCTTTGAAGTGCTTTTAGAACTGGAATGCAATTGAACAAGGAGTACAGATGCAAAATAAAAGTAGGAACTCTCCAGTGAAAAAGAAAGTTACACTTAATGATTCTTTCAGAATGAAACTTGATCAGGAAAGCTTGTAAATTCTTAAAACAGCTGTATCTGGCAATTATTCAGCAACCTTCCATAGTACATGCCTAATGATTATTAATTCCTTTGGTATTCAGAGTAATCATTCATAATGAATTCAGAATGAACTCATTTGGTGTTAATGTAATGTGTAATTCCATGGGAGTCCTATTATAATGTTGCCTTATTAAGTACCCATTTAGAATAGTACTAGGTGTTACTATTCTAAACCCATAAGCAGTAGAAAGTAATTACCAACAAGATGCAGTTGAATTATTGAAAAGCTAATGCTTGTACAGAGTCTAAATATTTAACAGAAATGCACCAGCCAGCTCTACAGGACTTCTACAGGTGACACAGTACACTGGCCTTGCCCCAGACATGACATTCTGATGGGTAGGTTCTGCCTAACAAAAACAGGAAAGAAAGGATCCTACCAGAAGCTCGGAGATAGAAACATTTGCAGGGGAGGAAGGCACAGATCTTCCAAAAATCCAGTATTTTTGGGACTCCCTAAAAGGAAACTTGATTATTTCCTGCCAAAACACTCTTATCCCAAGGAAAACCTTTAGTCTGTTTGAATCTCCAGAAAGGTAGTTTCCAAAGAGCGAGATAATGAAGTGATTCATTTCAAGCTGTACAAGCTGGCATAGCTTCTGTAAGAAGCGTTTGGTTCTGGTGCCCCTGACTGGTGTTCCACATCTCCAAGTGCTACATCAGTGGAACTGCTGAGATCTGGCCTGGGCAACTAAACCCACAGAAAACTAAACCTAAGGAAAACAAAAAAAAAAAAAAAAAGAAAAAAGAAGTGCTTAGTTTTCAGGTGGTTTCATCAGTTTTCAGCTGATTTGGCTCTCTGAACTGTCTCAATTGCATGGTCAGGCCCTGCCAGTACAACAGGAGGTACAAGAGAGAGGAGAGGAAGATGAATGGCACCATCATCATCAACAACATGTAGCCCTTCCATTGGCCTAGTGGTGACTGCAAACCAGAGAGCAATTAGAGCAGCCTAAGGATATGACAGTGCTGCTTAAATTGTTCAAGTGATTCCTAGCTGTCCTTGAGCCACCTCCTACTTTGTGCTGGCACAACCATTTACGCAGTAGCATGGCAACCAGAGCACGGGCCTGATTTGAATTAAAAATTCCAAAGATAAAATAAAAAGGTATTTTTCAGCTGGATCAGTACTCTGATCCAGTTCTTCACATGATCACACAAACAGCTGTACTGGCATAATGCAAGTATTGGCATGGAGAAGGGAACAAGCAGCTGGTGGAATATCCATCCGCACAAGGTGCCCATGCCACTGAAAAATGCTCACTGTAATCATGGTCTGAGTTATACTTTATGATCTACATTAAAAGAATAAAGAAGTCCAAACTGATAATTGTAAACAAGGCTCTGGAGAGGAAAAGCAGAAATACACTTATGCTAATTGAGCTAGTGATGTGTGCCTAGTTCAGGTTCACTGAACAAATTTTCTGCAAGCTGAAGGCTCAGTACAAATTCTCTGAACTCGTTATTTCCTGTTGTCTCTTCAGACTCCAACACCCAAGTAAATCAAATCAGCACTCCTGGACTAAGAAGCACCAAAACAAAGAACTGGAAGGAACATCTCTGTTATCATTTCAGTCTCTTCTAGAATTGATAGCAGTCTATACAATTTCTTGTTTTTGTTACCATAGCAGGCAGTTTACTCCCTGGTATGTAAAAATCTTCTTTTAATTTCTAGTTTAAATTAATGCATGGTTATTCTAAGCCTGATTGTATTTGTGCCAGCATTGCCCATTCTTTTAAGTAGAACTTCTTTCTCTGAGTTTACCCCAAAGTCCTTTAGAGAGCAGTTACATCCTCTTTTTTGCTAGAGTAAATAAATTGGCCTAAGCTATGCCAAACTCTGTTAGACACTTCCGAATTAACAGACTTTTTCTTCCTTTTATCATCCAAGTATTCCTCTTCACTTACTCAAATTTTAGATTACTTTTTGGAACAGAGGTGGCTGGGACCTATAACATTTTCCAGCTCAACAACAAGTTTTATTGGTATACTCTCCATCTTTTAAACTAAGATCATTAACAGACATACTAAAATGTTTTGGTTTTACAGTAAGATTGATACCAGCAGCTTCTTGTGAATATAATTGTTCTTTTCTTTCTTCAGGATTCTTTCCTTTAATTAGTTATCTTATACTAAATGTTACCAATTGCATCCAATTCAATGGTAATGGGGACTGATAGCAGAAACAGGAAGCTGTCTTGATTTTAAAGTTTTAGTAATGATTACAACAGAAGACTTGAAGATTTTTGTTGTGCCAGTTTTGACTCATTTAATCTGAAAATGCACAGTAAAACTAATTTTGGCTACTGTCAATTTGGCTCACACAAGACTGTTAAGATTTCTTTGAAATACCATCTTTGGATTAAGAGCCACTATGGAACATTTTGAACCTCAGTGGTTTTAGTCTAATACAGACAATTTTTAAAAAGTTGCTAAAATGAAAGATATAATTCAACCTTATCTGCAGAGTGTTCTGGTAAAAGCAGACTGAGTTAAACATACTGCCTCTGTATTTCTTTGTTCCATATATTTATACTAGAAGTCCCTAACAGAAAGTAACTGTAGTTCTAATAAAATTAGTAACTGACAACCCTAAAGATAGGAATCAATAGTCATCTCCCCTTTATCTACATAGTTCATGTGATATGTTGTAAAGTTTTTATTTACTTGATAGTATCTACATGATTGTACTTGCTGACACATCAGGACAACATAGCTCCAAATGGGAGCTTATCTTCATGGTAAGCTAGTCTAATTTGGAGACTTCCGTCACATGGCTGTGGTCTTCTAAGCAATCCTCAGTCATCACCAAAAGGGGGGGAAAGCTACGTACCAATATAAAATGAATGTGCACTGTGCCTGCATTTAAAATTAGTGGGAACTGATAGCAGGGAGGGTAAACGAATGCAATAGGATGTCACCACCACACACCAGTACCACCACCAAGAAAAAAAAAAAAGTCAAATTCTTTCTTAGCCACTATGTATTTGGAAGGTATCATGCTCTGGAAGCCTCCTCTCTACAGCTATAGCTACCTACAAAATTTGTAGGGTAATTTAGTCAAATTAGGCTTAGAAGGCAGCAGGATGAACATGGGATGAAGGCAAGATGCAGTGTTTCAGGAACTTATCCTGCTTCTACAGCATAAACTGGAATTGTGCATGGACTCTGGTGGCAGCAGGCCTCTCATGATAGCTGGACAGCTTGCTGAAACCAGTCCTAGAGCTTGCATTTTCATATGCACTGAACTGACTTGCATATTTTACAGTTATTCCTACTTCTCACATACCCCTTCTGCAGCACCCTACAATTGCATTCTAGCAGGCAGCATTCACTCCACTGTAATAATCACAGAATGCTTTGCTCCACCTAAGAAACTAAGCAACTGATGGTTTAGTGTATGTGATGTTGATTTAGGCTTTCTTGGAGACACTCTGCACAGAGCTTGCCTTTAACTAAGTTTACTGAAGTCAATAAAGAACAATACGCAACACCATGTTTTAACTTGTTTTTCTGTTGGAATTATTCTAAGAGCTGCTCTGTTTCCTCCCAAACAAACCATGTTATAAATCAGTTTTTAAATGTTATCTGATATATGGAAGAGAGAGGTTTTCAAAATCTACAGAGATATAATATAAGAGACATTGAAAATGGAAAGTTCTTTAAAAAAAGGAAATTATAAACAAATTAATTGCCTTTCTCAATTTTACTTACATTATTGGCTTATTAAGCATATGCTGCTAGCGTGTAGCCTATGGGTAATAAGGAAGGAAATTATGGACTTTTAACAACAAACGTTATCTACTTAATAAAAGACTACTATTTAGTCTTGCAAGGCAAAATATTTTGTTGTATTAATTGAGAATCTAACAGGAATTGAAGGCGTTCAGGATTTTGTAGAACTTTGTGTCATATTTATCTAATACAAAAGACTTCTTCACGTTGGTAAGGAGTCGTTTAAAAAAAAAAAAAAAAAGACCACATTTTGAAGCACAGGGACATATGATTTTTCCACTCGTCTGTTTCTGCCTTATACTGTTTAAAGAAAAACTCATTAGTTTTAAGCACTGTTTCGAGGAAGAACAAAGACTTAAGAGTTTCTGTCTTTTCCTTGTTTTTCCTTTAGTTTAAGGAATCAATGTGCTGAGAGTGACAGCAATCCAGAGAGACATGTAAGGGTCTCAGATAACCCCAGCACTATGTCTAGTCTAATTTGCTCCCATATCCATGGCCAACCCAGTTTTATCGAATGTATAACTAAAGCTGCCTCCTTAGAAAATATTTCTGACTTGCAGTGTAGATGCTGAATTACATTATCTCTGTTCAACATGCAAGCTTATACATAGCTTACATATTAAAAAGTTTATATTTTTGTGGGAATAATATTTTTACACACCATGCTGCTCTAGATTTTTTTTTTTTAATCACAGTTAATATTGGGGAAAAACCACAAATATTTTTTTTTCTTTGCTTTAAAACAAACACATTTTTAAAACATCTGAAATGTTTGTTTTCAAATCCATTAATGCATTATATACAAGTGCCTTTTAATAACTGTACCTTGGTAGCACTCCTATACCCTTCACCTTGTCCCTCTAGTTTGGGATACTCAGAGCATTTTCTTTAATATATTGCAGAATTTACTCCATCATACATATGATGAAAAATGCAGGCTAGCGATGGGGGCTGAGCAAGAGGTTAACTTTCAGCTTCAGTAAGACACTTCCCATTTAGAAATAGATATGTGTTTTGTATGTCTCAAAAGAAAACTTCCTAGGTCATTCCAATAAATTAAAATACATATTTTGATTTTGAAACAGACTGTTTCTACTGAAAATGCCAACACAGCATTTTCTTATTTCCAACATGGAAGACATTAAAAAAAATAATTATTTTTTCTCTTAAGATACTGCAATTTCACAACTTCCTTATTTTCGTGCATTTTTACTTCTGTAATGTCAACATCTCTGTATCTGGATCATCAATGGTTACTGAAGCAAACACGCAGAGCTGCAGAGCTAAAGAAAGGCCAAATTCCCCACTTGGGCTGCCAGGGGAACTCCTTCTACTGCAAGGGTTACTCAGAGTTCAGTATGCATGGAATAAACACAGCATACTTTATTATGCATCCTGCTTCCCAGACTGCTGCTCCCCAGCCCTCCATCATTAAAGCAATAGTACTGTATTTTAAATACAGATTATGTAGTTTGCTCCAGGTCATATGAGATGTGATTAATAGCTAGAAATCCTGATTCACTGCTGTCTATTAAATCAATAGTCACCCCTCCATCTTTTAGATACGATGGTTTGTCCCACACATTGCCCTGTACCTCCACCAATTTTTCTGAAGTGTATTAACCTCTATCTATTGCACTTGTAAAGCCTGCTGCTTTATTTGTGCACATAAACCCCATGCACAGTTAAATTCTGCTATTCCAAAGGATTCCTTCAGCTGCAGTTCCTGAATCTGTGTTAAAGGGAACATTAAATTTAGATACTACTTTTTTTTTGAAGGCACATCTGGTTTGCAGTTGTCTTTTTCTTATATTTTAAAATCATGTTTACTAGTTCCCTCCCATCTCCTTCACTCTGTCAAGCTTTTCCTCTATTCTCTTCTCCTGCAGCTCACCTGAAGGGAAGAGTTAGATGGAACAGACAGCTGTCTGGTGATGGTGATAAGCTATTTGCTACCCTAGTAAGCCAAGCAAACAAGGATTTTGTCTTAAAGAATCTCAAAGGCAGACATGGGAAACCAACATTTGAATGAATTTTTTTACGCTAGTGCAGTGTTTATAATGTGCCACACTGAAAATACCAATGCAGGTTATTTGTGCAAGAACAGAAAGAGTTTGAAAATGTGTGAAGCAGAGAAGGATGCATTGCTTTTCTTGAAATACAAGAAAAGCCAGTTTTCTTTGCATATAAGTATTTTTTCAGGCTTCAGCTATGCTTTGATGTGTATGATTCACAGTAACATCTCACTGCATATTTTACAACAATCTGCAATTGTTTATATTTCCTTAGATACATTTAACAGGAGAAATATATATACTTTTGTAGTAGAGAAGATACATACATCTCACATGCCATTTCTTCACCATCTCCAAAACAAGCAGGTCTTTGCATCTGCTTGCTCTATTAACTGCTTTTATTACGTCTAGCCTGTAGTGTCCCTATTCAACAGTTTTATTTATTCTTGAGTTGGTCAGCAATAAATTTGCCCTTATTAATCAAACAACAGTGATGTAAAACTGGGAATATGAGACTATGTTGTTAACAGCTGTGATTTTATCTTAAACCCTGGAATAAGCCATATTTCTCTTAAAGCTTCCTTCCAGAATCAGAAGGAAAATCTGGAAAACACTTCAAAATCTGAACTTCCACTTGGAAGTTTCTTTACTTCATAGTACCAAACAACAGCTGTTCCCCTCTGAAATGACAGGGAAGCAGCAGGGAACAAGAAAACTAAACAGTAACAATTGTTTATTTTTCTAAACTTCATTTTTAACCTAAATTTGCATTTTTGAATGGCTCAGTTTTGGTAACATACAGATCACTTATCATTCTCAGGATGCTTAAAAATTTGGATGTTCAGTTCAGTGACTGGACAGCATGCCAACTTCCCAATACTCTGGTTCCTCAGACAGAAAATGCTTTGACAAAATTTGCACAAAGTTTAAAAAACAGTTGCATCCACCATTAATGCAGGATTCTAGTGTCCAGGATTATCCTTGTGACTCCCCTGGTAAGGATGCTGAGGTAGTTCTAAAACCAGTCTGAGTTTCTGTGAATGTTTCTCCAGAGTAGGCATGGTGTTTGAGAGCAGACTGAAAATCAGGTAGAGACATCAGTGTCATAAGCCATACTGCCATCTAGTGATAAAGCTTTAATTCTGCTTCTTAGCTGAATAAACGTCCAAGGGTGCTACAGATGGACTTCTGTGCCAAAATCTGTGCCTTAATAAGGCTAGTTGCAGCTTGTGTCCTAAAAGACAGGAGATTTAAAGAAACCAAAATACTTAAGCTCTTCCTGCATGATACTGGAATTTTTGTTGTATTTACAAAATTCGAGATATAGGCAGATTATTAAATACATTGATTGAAAATGCTACACTGCACTTGTTTAACAGCAAGTCTTCCACCCACCTTCAAAGCTCTTTTTTTGCTAGCAGCACCTGATAAGATTCTGTAAACAAGCCACAATGATCTTTGCTTGAGTTTACTCTCTGTTAACACAAGGGTCTCTGTTTGGCTTCAGGTTGCTAAGGTCTGCCTTGCAACACAATGTTGCCTTGGTTCAAGGTGGGCTGCCTTTTGGTTTCATTGTGCTTGTTTTTTTCATTTTGCTTCTTGGTAGAATGTAGAATTCTTCATGCAGAATAAGCCACGATAATGATTCCTGCATGCAAAGACAGGATGACAGCAAGATCAGGCTTTATCATAAAAATCCCTCTCAACTTGCTAATGCAGAGAAGTGTGATGAAGACATTCTGATATTGGTTTGAACTGCAAGGTCTGTCTCTGAGGATTGAAATATAAATTTCTTCAGCCCTTTGTGATTATTAACTACTAATTCTTTACAGTTCTAGAACACTTTTCTCTTGAAGCTGTCAATATCCTTTACAAATAATATGTTGCAAAGGCCAGAGGAATTGAGCAAGTAGTCTTCTCAAGGTCAGAGAGTGATGTCTGTGGGTCCACTACTGCTTAGCACATCTGAAAATTAGCTCTCACCTTCTCTTATGATTGTTGAGTTTCTGTTGTGATTATGGGACAGTCTTCAAGGGTATGCTGGATATAAACCACTATCCTGCTGTATTCTGGAGCCTGTAAAACAGGCAGACTGAGACAATTGTTTGAAGAAAAGTAAGTATCATTTATCCTGCTCTATTCATCTCCTTTGATTGTTAGGCTCATGCAAGTCTGTGATGCTTTACATACTAATATTAACTACTTCATTATTTTCATTTTGGCAGATGGGATAGGGGAGAAACAAAAATGCTGAAACAGAGAAAAGAAGATGGGAAAGGAGGCTAACATATGGAAAAAATAGAGCTAATACAAAATGGGAGCACATCTCCCACTGAGCGATACTGGAATTAGCAATAAAACACTTCATAATTAACAGCAACTAAAGCTATACTTATAGGATTAAATCTCTGGTTTGCTTACATTTTTATGCCTAGCTTTCCTCTTGCCACCTGTGGAAATGCTAGTGCTTAAGGGTACGATGTATGAGGAGAGGCTGAAAGGACTGGGTCTCTTTGCTTTGGCTTGGAGAAATCAAGACAAAGCAGGGAGACCTTATTGCATTCTATAACTACTTCACTGGAAGAGAGAGAGAAAAAGGAGTCAGACACTTCTCAGAGGCATGGTGATAAGAGGAGGAAGAACAGACACAACTGGGAATATGAGAAATTATATTAGCACTTTTTTTTTTTTTTTTTTTTTTTTTAAAAAAAAAAAACCATGAGGCTGGTGAAATACTGGAACAGGTAGGCCAGAGAGGATGTGGAATCTCCATCCTTGGCACTGGTCAAGACTCAAGTAGAGATGGCCCTGACCATCTAAACTTCAAGGCAGCATGCCTTTAACCAGACATGTTTTGAGTGGGGGGTCAGACTAGAGGACCTCTGGAGGTCCCTTCCAATATAAATTATGAGTCTATGACAATATAATCAACCATTTCCACCTCGGCTGCTGAGCCAAATAAAAAATGTCCTTTGTCCACAAATGAAACCCACAACATAGTAGGAAAATTTGAGCCTGAAACAGATTCCGCTTCTTTGCCCCATCTCTCAAAAACTATACTTGGCACAAACCTGGAAAAAAATTTTCAAATGTTTTAAACCACTTATAAAGTTAATTCCTTTACTAAGGATTCAAAATAGTGTCAATCACCTTGATTTTTTTTTTTTGTTTACTACTATGCAAATGAACTTTGACATAGTTAGCTTACCAAAACTCTTAGCTTATTAGAAAATGTAGTAATTAAATAATGGCTTTATAACCGTAATTTGGTAAGATAAAATCAACACAATCTTTTGAAAACATTGCAGGAAATTAAAAAAATAAAATACTGGAAATCTTAAAAAAGTATCAAAAAGACCACTCATTCAAAATAAAAAAATGTTTTTCTGCAGAGGAACATCATCCTCTGAGAGCATATTTGTCTCAAAAGTCCTAATCTTTGTGAAAAGATGATTCACTATAAAAAAAACACCTCCACTGCTGCACAATGCCTTAAAGTTATTGCTATCTCCAGGGACTGGCATCGAAAAAAAAATTAAATTTTGCTAATCACACATGCATGGACTTTGATTAAAATCTGTATTATGCACCCAGAATTTGTAAGCCAAGGGGAATCTATTGGTTTCCACTTTTGTTTTCAAAAACATCAACCTGCATTTCTGTACAGCTTTTCTACAAGTGATTTGTACTCTTAGGCCCAGTTTATACCTTGGTTTTGTGGCTGTTTTTTTTTTTTTTTTTATCTGCACTGTGGCCACACAGCATTACTATTTGTAACCCAAATGTCACTAAGAGCTCTTTCGCCAGAGGCATTTAGACCTTCTGTGCCCTAACTCTTCACAGCTGCATCACAGCCTCCAGCTTCCTCTCCTAGAAAAAATGCTTATTAGATTATTGTTACATGCTGCTATTCTTGTGCTTGCACAAAGGCTGACCAGAGGGCTAGATAGAAGATCTGCTTTCCCCCCCGCTTCAGGCTCCTCAAAGCTGGAAAGTAGTTTGCTCAGAAAAGATGTATGGACTATACATGTAGTATGTACAACTATACAAGATGTAGGTTCCTGCAGAAAGGAGCAATTCTTGCAGAGAAGCACAGAATCACTAGGGTGGCTATTGGCCACTGAGTGATGTTCACAAGGGTGGAAGCAGCAGGAGAGGTTTTTGTCCAGACGCTGCGATTAGGGACTGAAGGAAAGCAGAAACGTATACCAGTATGGGGAGCTGCAGTGAGACATTTCACATCTCTTCTTTATTCCTGAGGAGGGATGATCAAGCTAGAATTGATTTATATCAGGTCATCACAGCACACAAAGTCAGAAAGAGAAATGGCTAGAACTAGCTTCATAGCATCTTGCTGCTATGCACTGGATAAGCTTACAAGCAGGAGACAGGCAAGCAGAGAACACAACCACTGCAGGTCCCCCTGTGCTCAGTCGCTGGTAACTGGAATCACAACTAACTGAAATAGCAGTGAACAGTGAAATCCTTTCACTACTAATTTTCAGTCTTCTGTTTGAGAAAGAATCCTTCTCCTAAAACAGTGGTATTTTTTTGCAAGGTTTGTTTTTTTTCTGGTCAGTGCCTTCTCTTTTAAGTCATTGTGACCTACATACAGACATGATCCAAATAAAAAATTAAAGAGAGCTTTACGTGACATTGCTTGGCTGAGCCAGCTCTGGAGTTGCTGTGGCCTCTCTGTTATTTTTTCACACAGGATCAGATATGAGTTTATATAATTTTAGTTTGTTTGGGTTTTTTTTTCACTATCATGACAAGTGTTTAAATATCTCTCAACAAAAAAATAAAAATCTAGAGTTTACCCACTAAAGGTGGCACTGATGGACACACCCTTGCTAGTGTTATCCTAATATTAAAAAAAAAAAAAAAAAAAGCCTAGAGTTACGTATCTGTCTGAATAAAACACAGGACTGAGGCACACAATGAAGTTACTGTGAGTTAACACATTACCACTGAGCCACAGTAACCGACACACGGGTTCCCCTTAGCTGCTTGCCAACACGCAGTACAACATGTTAGCTTAAATCATTTTCACCAAGACACTTTGATGAGGTTTGGATGGCACAAGAAATTACTCTAGGGATATGGAATCCAACCCCTGCTATAACTTACATTTAAATCAAGATTGGTAGGATCATTACTACCTGATGACTGTTCATTAAGCCTGGGTGAGATAAATTTGGTAGTCAGTTCAACTCCCAGTGGCTGGAGACTTGCTGCAAACTGATTTCATAGCACAAAGGTCTATTCCATTTGGAATAACTCAGGCTATGAACTGATCTCTGTCTGGATCACCAGCTGGAAGCAGAGTTATACTGCTGTTCCAGAACATGCAATTCACTCCCACAGCTGGCACCATTTTGACAAACAAAAAAATAACCAAGAACTGAACTGCCCTGAAGGATCCTCTGCTTTGTGATTTCTCCCTGCAGGTCAGGGCTCTATCTTACCAGTACAGCAAGGGGCACTGTCAGGGCTCATGATATACCTGCACTCTGGGTATAAACAAAGAAGTGCAGATCCCACTGCTGTCAGTCTGGCACCTTTCACTAGCCCTACATTACTCAGCAGTTAGCAGAGAGAAACAACAGGCATTTCAGCATAGTGAAGGAGAAGCAGCTGGGTAGAGGATGAAGGAATAGAAAGAAGCAATTATACTATTATGGCTATCAAACAAGGCCACATCACTCTTACTTGTGCTTGGGGGTGCAAGGCCAGCTCATATCCACCTTTGCTGCTGATTGTTTTTTTTGACAGAAATTGCTCCCTAAACAGTCATGTTCAGTGATTATTTGTCTCCTTCCTTCTTCCTCTGATTACAGCCAGACTGGGATATCCCTGATCCGCATAGAAATGAATATTTTAAAAGTCAGTGCTGTCCTCAAAGGGGCTTGTGCACCATTAGGTCTCCAGATTTACTGCACTAGCAAAGAACAGTGTAGTAATGAGGTAGAAGCAATAGGCTACAAATAAGGAGAAAAGAGCTAAAAGAAAAGGATTTTGTCTTGGTACATACCTGACTGTAATTAAAATTATCATTGAGGTCCTGCCTTTATATAAGGCATTTTCACCAAATTTTGTAACCACGCTCATAGAGCCAAATCTATATTATAGTAACTCTTCTCGATTCTGCACTCAGCACATGCACTGTATTTTGCCTATGACCATGAACACCTGGGAAGCACTACTATCAAAAAATAAAGCATATTTAAACATGACTTTTGATGTGTTATTGTGTTATATCAACTTCTCCTGTTTTCTAGGTCTCTGCATGAGAAGTTTTACCACAGCTAACAGCAGTTTGTGCAAAATAGTAACTATTCCCTGTGGTGTATGACAGTAGCACAGATTTTCCCAGAACTATTGAGAAAGCACAGTTATTAATTGTAACATGTGTACCCAGGCTGATACAGTTGGCAACAAAAATGCTAATGAATGCAAGGAATTGTGTTCTTACTGTGTAAGATGTGTCACAGCCTCATCACCTGCCTTCAGAGTTTTAAGTCCACTGCCTATTTCCATGTTAATTATTCTAGTCTCCCCTCAAAGAATGTTCAAGTCCAAGCCACAGCTTAAACCTATTCTCTTCTGGGTGTATTGCTTTACATTAATCCAAAAACAATCACATAAGTATCAGTCCATTTTTCCACCCCATTCATAGGTCTCGTACCTCTCTTCTGGCCATTCACCAGCTCTGCTAACAGAAGAGCCCTGAAATCCAGTTATATTCAACCTTGACTCACTGGGTGGACCTTCTCTCCCATTGAACCATATAAAGCTTTGTGGTTGCTTTATGCCTATAACGACTGTGTCTACTTGCTTAGCTCTCTGAATTGACTCATTTTTTCCATTATTTGGGAATGATTCAAGAGCTTATTTTGGCTTGACCAGATCTGACTCACCCTGGGTGACTTCAGAAATTGGAATCGAATTGAGATTGGTGTAGAAAAAGCAAAACTATAGCCCAATTGTAACTACAGTCTCTCTACTGACGTGACAAATAATTCCTGGCCTCCAATCTGAATGCAGAAGCAGTATTTGTCTGGTCTATCACTGGTCCAAGCTTGCAATAATCAGCCAATTTTGTTTTATTCTGAGGAAGAAAACATAATGAATATCATGAATCCCTTTTATGTTAAATTTATGCCATAGAGGAAAAAACCCTTACAATTACAAAAATTTCACTGTACCACAGATAAAAATTTAAGAAATCCATTCTTACATATATATGAACTCATGATGTAAAATCAGAGAAATAGTATCAAATTTCCCCAATTACAATGTATTAAAATAGACATCAGTGTTTTTAACTATAAAATACTACTTTGTTTTAACAGAGTGGCTTATGAAAGTTTTAAACACTTGTGTATTTCATACATCAGAGTTGCAAAGTCTGTTCTATGCCTGCAAGTACAAGGTAGGCCAGGTTATGAAATATGCATAAAGGGCCACTGCCAGGTGAAAAACACTGGGCAAAATTCCAAGAGCTTTACTGTGTACTTGTTCAGTTCTTTGCTGGGCAAACTCCTGTGGAAATCGATGGGAATTTTGCCTGAGCAGAGAACAAGGAATGTAATACTCAAAAACAAGCAAACAAAATATGTATTACAAAAAAGTAGGATTATTAGAAATACAAAAAAAGCTACAATATTGAAGTCTAATGTACTACTCATGATTATGCAGTTAGTGAGATTTATGCACTCTCTAGGCTTAGACTGTAAAAATAAGTGTTCAGTTTTTTTCTCATTAGTTCCCTTCTGTTCAACATTTGATAAGATGCTACTATTGTGTGTGAGCTATCAATGTTTCTTTATTAAAAGAATCAAAACAAAATTTCTACTGAAAAAGAAATAATGGATTGGATTTAGGTTTGGAAAAACAGTACGCAAATCCTAAAGGAGCAGAATTTGACCTGTCTACAATTTGATTGCAGCACCTCACCAGCTAATGATGTCAATGCAAATGATTGCTCTGTTGACTCATTTCAAGGACCTTAAGAACTTCTTAACTTTTTGCACGAGGGCAACCCTTTGGGGAAAAAAGAAGTCACTCAGAGTAACGCTGAAGTTTAGGTAGGTAGTTTTACTTCTGGAGCCATCAGTAGTTTAGACATCTAACCTAAAAAAACTATAACTATCTGTCTTTTTTCAAGAGATTCTCAGTGAAAGTAATTTGATAGCACAAGGCAACTGAATAATTGTATCAATCATGTTAGAACAAAAATGTGTCAAATCAGAAGTTGCTCCTAAATGCATCTTCCTCAAAGGTATGGAGGATGCTTTGTGATGATTGATTATATTCCAATTATTGAATTTTAAACAATACCGATTTTTACATCTTTCTTCACCTCAGAGAGGATAAGACATTTTCTCCTTCCTTCTTCTGTTCTTTCCTCTGTACTGCTAAGATATGTGGCTGCTTTAGCTTTTATGCAGAATCCTAACTGCAACTTCTCCATTAAGAGACAGCATGATTTAATTCTTTTAATTCTTTTGGGACACAGACACTTACATTGCATTGTATGATTCACCATACCCTATTTACTACAGAAACGTGTCACTTGACAGGGTACATCATGAAATTGAAGTTGCATTTCAGAACATTTTTGTCATTCGAATGGATGCCAAAGCAGAACAAAGTGATCACCCTCAGACATGTACTAGATTGAAGTACAAGAACTGGTGATGAAACATTCAGTAAACATAACATCTAACCGACCCAGTAATCAATGACAAGGGGGTGAAAGTAATATTAAATGCCAGTGGTCCTCCAACATTATCCAGACTGCAGACCTCAAAACCACAAAGAATGAACCTTGTATGAAGGACAGATTGGTTGGAAGCAGTGTTGCAGTTTTAAATTATTCTCAATCTTTCCCCCATAATAAGTAGAATGACATGGTACAGTTCATTTGTTTTTCTAACAGTTTTCCCTCTCTTTTTATTCCATTACTTTGGTTGAGCCTATGTAGAAGAATCCTATAATCTTGCAAAAAAGTAGTCATTAATATGTCCTTCCTTTTCAGAATGAAGTATCTCTACTGTGGTTTAATTTCTATATTTTTCAAACTAGTATAAACTACACTGGGGAAAAAAGCATTTTAAAATCAGTTCTCAATGTTTTTGCAGCCTAACTATGCCTACTAGAAGCATGAAGAAAAACAACCACACTTCTAACCAATCATTCCAATGAATAGAAATAAATTTAGGCTGGCAAAGGTATCTTTGCCTGGTAGAGTATGTACTATTCAGCATGGTGGTTTTAGCTGTAGTGGGGAAGGAACTCCATCTGTTAAAAAAACCTGTGCTATACAGCTACATCAGCATATCCTTGGTACTGCAGACTTGGCCCTTATTCTGTGATAAGCCTCCACATGGGAATTAGATTAGTACAGCTATAGAGAAATGCATCATAGTTACACCAATGTATTTCCTCACAAGGATGGTGAAGCAGTTATTGAAGGCTTGCATTTTTCTTTTTATTATTTGCTGGGGGATGAGAGGGGAAAGTTTCAGATGGACAACTCTAGAAATAAGAGAATTTGTGTTATAAAAGATACTAATACTGCATCATCCTTCATATGTAATTCAAGATCAGACATTACTGCTATTACCCCAGTGAAATAACATAGTGTGTTTAAACATTCTGCACTATTTTCATGCATTCTACTACCATTTAAGAATTTGCAGTACCTACTGAGCACCACTATTCAAGTTTCCTTCCCTAAGGCTGGCATATTACTTTACTTCACAACTTATTCTCTAGTATTTAAATTTGCCAGTAACAAAACAAACAAAAAAAGAAGTGTGGTGACTTTGAGCATTTGCCTAGAAAATACAATGTTATATGCTTTAATTACAGCATTGAAACTCCGGGCCTACAGATCCTGCAAGATACTTTGTAGAAAATACTATACAGCCTCAGTGGATTCCACAGTAAGAGTTGATGTTAACCAGACAGAAAGAGACAGGACTTTGCTACATGACAAAATCGCTAACATTCCTGATAACCTCAACAACATAAAAATTAGGTTTTTGCAGCTTTAGAAGTCACTTGACCAACGGAAGAATTGCAAAAATCTGAACAACCCCATTCCAGCCTTCTGACAGAGCCACATTCACAAAGTCCTGAATTCAGCCTTGCTGTCAGACTCCATGGGCTGTGCACAGCTCTGGAGAACTGCGTGACGTGGGTAAAAACATTCCGTGAGGCAACACAGCCTTCCTGCTTAGGTCCTTGTAATGCCCACCCCTATAATGCAACAGTTCAAATTTCATTGAAATGCTCTGAAACCCTGCTCATTGTCCCAAAATCGCCTGTCAAAACCCTTCACAGACTCCTGCTAACAAAACAACCCTTTCTGAATATAAACAAGAATCTAGTTCTGCATATTATGCTTTGGCAAAACTTCCATTGACTTCAACTCTCAGGTAGAACACAGACAATAATCATGACAAACAACAAATGCAGGAGCTCACAGGCAAGATCCAGCCACGCTTATCTTATGGAATGCAGTTAAAAGGAACAAACAATGTTTTGCAAATTATCAAGATTAGTTCTAATTACATTCACCTTCTGCCTTTAGAGTTGCTAATAGATAGATATGCAGAAGTCATGGCTAAACACAGACTGAATGACACAGTGACAGAGATGTTATTATACCTTGGCATCTAATTTTATGGACTTGTCTGTGACAGGACCAAGGAAAAGGATTTCTTAGAGTTTCCATTTTGACTCTGTCACTCTAACTCTACATTCCCAAAAATTTTGGACAAGCAACATTTACTATCTTGCAAATTTTTCTGCTGATCACCATGTGTCCTTATCATTGACAGGATAATCAAGTCTCTTATGTTAATCACCTCTGACATCGTTTTGTGGACCAGCTGCCAATCACTTACCCTGACATAGCAAACAACAGTGGTTTACTGATTACAGTATCAGAACCACAGCCTATTTTGTTTTGGAGATGATGGAATGTTTTTTCTATGTCTGTAAGGCCTGAGTTAAGGGGAGTCTCTGAATGAGGGCAACACTATTTCCCAACTATTGACAATCAAGCACACCCTTGAAAGATAACAGAGCAAGCTCTTAGCTTGAAGGATTCTTTCTCTTGATCTGCAAACCAATTGCAAATAGTGTTTTCTCAGAATTAGAAGTTACAAGATAACCTGGTAAGAGCAATTAAAAAGTGACCTGACTTTATCAAAGGAAGTGAATTGCCAAGGACCATGCTGGGTATTGCTGATGAGCTCTGACAGGAAGACAGGCTGAGCTTGAATACTCCATAAATTGATCCTACCTGGAATTAGATTAGGTAACGGTAAGAAAACACATGTATCAGCTATGCACAAAATACAGGTGATACACTTCTTGTTTTGAAACACACTTAGCACAACAGGTTCTACAACTTAAAGTCCACAAGAAAACAGAACATGAGACACTGACAAAAATAAAGATCTGTAAGAGAACACAGTGTGATATACTAAAAAGAGCAAAATGGTTTAAGATCTAGAAAGAATTAGAGTGGTCAGAAGCGCAGATATCTTAGTAATCAGGACCAAATGTTCACGTTGTCATTTCACTGTGTTAACGATTGAACTCTGTAGTCTTGTGGCCAGACTGTCTTTTCAGTGCTCTTATTTCAGGGAGCACTGAAAATCACTGCATGCCAAGCATAGTTTGCTGTCAATGTGCAGGGTCCTAAAAGCAGTACAGCATTTTCTCCCTTGCATACTTAATGCTCATTGGGTTTTAGCAAAGAAAGGTCTCTACAACTTTAGTCTAACCAAGCCTAGTTAGACAGTGGCACAAATACAAAATTGCTGACAGAATTAAGGCATGTGACAACACAATGTTATAGCATAGCTATCCTTTATTAGGTGAAGGAAGGTATTTCCCACCTGAAACTCCAAGCACCACACATTTCTTGAACCAAATGAAAAGCTTTTCAGCACATGGCAGAGAAATGAAGAGATTTTGCAAGATTAACTTCACTGTTAAAGATGAGGTGGGATGACAGCACTCAGCTCCAGCTGCTGAATGCTATATGCATACCCCTAGGCTACTGACAAGATGGCAACTACATCCTCAGCTAGTCCTCATTTTGGGGGAGGAGGTGAAAGGGGGAGAAGGACCTTAATTTGAATAGCTAAAAATTTGTACTGTGTTCCAAAGAAAGAAGGGACATAAGTACACAACTCTCCCCTTCCACCCCTCTCCCCAAAAGGTTGACTGAGAGCAATCTCTGTAGTTTATTTCCTTATATATTCCCATTCAATACCTGTGATATTTTAAAATTAATAATAAATTTGTCATTTTTATTAAACACTAGGGACCATTTATTATTTTTATAAAGAATGCAAAAATATACAGAGTAGACAGGGACACATGCAGTCTGAGGTACATTTTCAAGATCAGAAAAGCTGAAAATACTTGTCTGTGATGATAGCATTTCTTGAGTTGGTAAACCATGCACGTCAGATGAGGCCTGAGGAAGTAAGGGGGTGGATAAAAGGGAACTCTGCGGAAAGACAGAAAGAAAAGAGAAACAAATAGACAAAGAAGGAATGAGAACCAATCCTCTAGCAAAGTGTTACCAAAAAAAATCCAGGAAAAAAAGTCTCTGGCATTCAAAAATTTCTAACTGCAAGTTTTTATTCTAATTTTAGTCAGAGAACAGAGCATCTGATAAAGAGATGAAATGTGCACATCAGGCATAGAGACATTAGCATACACAAATGGGCCATGACCTCTCCAACTGTTGTTAGTGCTTTTGTGTGTGTGTGTTTGCAGACACCATGAGGGACAAATTCATCCTCAGTATAATTGGATTAAAAAGTCAGTGGAATTATATCAGAAATAAATATTAACCTGAATATCTTTATATTAATGTGATTAGATGGTATGGGAAGATTCCAGCTCTGAGTGGCTCCCCCCCCCCATGAGAACTGCAGACCTCAGTACCAGCTGGAGTTTTTTTTGTTGGTGGTTTTTTTGGGGGTGTTTTTTTTAACTGAGCTTAACTGGATGGCATAGCTAAGCAGTATGCTACAGCTTTCAATACTTTGGCCTTTTTAAGCGAGGGGGAAAGGCTTGAAAAACTTGGATACATTGTGATTTATGCCACACCCGTCCCCTTTGAACAGTTTCAAAACTGTATCACAACAGAGGCAGAAAGAACCAAGTTAGGGTGGAATCCTAGGCTCCACGGTCTCTCCATTTTATGACTTTCGAAACATCAAACATAGTAGATAGCAAACTCAGAGGAAGATCCAATTACAAAACATACCAGTTATGAATGGCACATGGACAATAAGACAAGGGAGTGAGACAAAAGTTACTCATTCTTATTCAGGTAAACTGTGAAGTCAAGGTGACTTCAAGAGGGATGGCCAATTATAAGCACACTTTTGAAATCTACCTAGCAAATCCCAACACAAATTTGTTCTATTTTGTTGACCTTACTGCAGTGCTTCACTTTGATTTATAGCCAATCCATATATAGTTGTTGCATGTAGGGCAATGTCTAGCTGGAAAACACATTTGCCTTCACCGGCCATTTCACTGAAATACATCCAATTGGTCATGTAAACCAATTAGCAAGAAAGCTGAATGTGTCAATAACTTAATTTAAGGAGAGAAATTAATTTGTAACTTATGGAATAACTAGATGCATCTGAAAGACTAATTATCTGGTTATTGTGTCTTTGTCAAGGATAACATTTAGCACTTACATGGCACTTGTCATCCTCAAGTTGTTTTTAAACATTTGCTATAATTAAACCACATTACACTTCCGTGAATGAAAAGTTATTGTCCATATTTCACAGCCAGCAAAGCTGAGGCTACAAGTTAGCGACAAAGTGAAGGACACAATGTCAGAGATGTGTTGGCAGCTGCTTGCTTCAGCTCGGGAAGTACAATGGTTCCAAATGATTACTAGTCAATTCTATTTCCGCTATTGTCCCATCGTCTTAAGCTCTGTCAGCACAAAAAACCTAAATGAGAATAGACTATGTAGGATTCCCATCTCTACAAGTAATTAGGGTCAGTATTTTACCATTCCTTTTATTCCTATTTGACATGAAATTTATCTCCACGGACCACAGGTAAGGAAAAGCCACACCTCAATAGCTCTAAGTTCTCTTGATCTTGGGGTCAACAGAGCTTGTCTACAGATGTAGAACAACCTCAGAAACACTACCATGTTTCCACAACCAAAGAACAAAAGAGTTGCTTTGACATATTAAAGGTGAAAGAGACTTTTTTAATTTGCTTGGAAGACTTCTATGAGAAATTCTAAACCAATTACCACATTAACTTGCCTATACTTGAGTTTAGGCCTCCCAATTTATTCTAGCTCCAGTGATAATGTCACCAATACATTACAGGCATGTCAGCAGAATATGCATTTCAACCCACAACCTATGCCAAACCAACTAATTATTGAACAATATAGCCATTAAGTCAAGATGGGTATTTTTGCATAGAAGCAGGCAGGGATCAGGATAGGAACAACACTGCAGTTATAATATGGCCTGGAGGATAAAATGCAACACACTTATATGTGTTACAAACAGTCTTGCTGGTACTGGAGGGAAAGCTGCATAGTTATTTGTATTACAGTGGCAGGTAAAGGTTACAACCAGGGTTGGGCCCAATTGTTTTATGCTCCATACAAACATATAGAGAGACCTCCATGTACCTTGCAATCTGCATTTTGGAAAGTACTTTAAATCAGAAGGAAAATTTAAAAATAAAACAAATAAACAAACAAACCAAAACCTTGGGCAATATACCGCCCAAATAAACGTTTCCATCTCTGCACTCCTGTTTGGTAGCTTGTGTCAAATCAGAGTGAGATGCATTTGTGAAGCAGCCCTTGAGCCCAAGGGATAGGTGCCATACATTACTAGGGAAGAGAGCACCACTGCTGCCTGCTTGTTGTGCACTTGCATGGAAAACAAGAGCTAATAAAGTTCATGTAATTCATACTTAAGTACATAGAAAATACTGCAGAAAAGACAAGACTCAGGAGCAATTTTACAGATAAAGCAAAGAGTGGTGCATAAGCTTCTTCTCATTCAAACAGTGGTAATATTAACTAGCTAGCTAGCATGTTCCTAGAAATAAGGGGACAAGGAAACAGGTCAGAAAAAACCAAACAAACAAAACTGGGAAATACTCAGGAGCCCCAACAGGCTCTTTTACTTCAAATGCCAGTCCTGCCTTAGGTATTTTTTTGTCCTTTCAACTTTTGAAACACTACACACATAAGTTATTCTTATAAAGATGCTGCAGTAACCAGGAGATTTCTTGGCTTGAATCAAGCAAGAAATAATTTCCAGAAGAGGATTTGGGAGGTCATACTGTTGGGAAAAACTTTACAGTATGAAAGCTTGGATATCTGTTTATACTGAACTCATTGCTCTGCTAAGTCAACTCATAGCAACAGGTATCTGATCCTAAAGAGCACACATGTACCTATAATTTTATCTTTTGTGCATTTAACATTTGATGAAATGTTCTAATTTCACAGTCCTGCAAAGTAAATCATCTGTACTTCCACAAAATAAGTTTCTTTACAGCTCTAGTATGTTCCATTCCTGCCAGAGGATTTATTGATCTGTGGGCCTGTCCATATGTTGAGATGGATGCAGCTGCATGTTCGTCCTGCATCCTGAACTGGGCAATGGTTAGGCATAAACCAATGTCAATCCACAACCTTTTAGTCATGCTAATATACAGCTGCCTTTGCAGGAAAAGAGCTGTCCCCCTGCAAGGCCCTTAATTAACATAGCTTCATAGGCTAAGCTAATGTGACACCATCTGAGCATGTCTATATAGACATGCTCTGTCAACAGTCACCTACTGACTGGCTCTGCCTCCTGAAGAAGAGATGAAGACAGTTATCTGAAAGGAAATAGATGGTGAACTTCAACTCGCTTTCTGTAATCATGCAATGTTCATGATCTTGGTGCACAATAAACAGTTCTAGGCTGAATCAGATCCATCATGAGATGCATACTCCCATGTAAAATTTTCCTGCACTGATGTTACTGCAGCTACCCACTGATCAGTTTGCTTTGATCTTAGCTCTTAACTGGAGACTAGTGGACAAGTTGGTGTGGCAGACTGAATCACGTATTAATTTAAGACAATCATCCTACTCTTCCCTCCTCCTTTCTCTCTCTCTTTTAAAGACTGTAGATTATGTAAGTCAGTGTTCTGTAAAGCACTTTAAGAGCCAGTGATTGTAACACGCAATTTAAACGCCAGCTCAACACAATATTTGAAGGAGGAGAGATAATTACTGATAGCACTAAAAGTTGAAAAGAATTGTATAAAAGGGACAGTGTGAATAAACAGCTCAAGAATTAAGAAAAAGAACTAAATATACTTGAGAGACCTTGGTCAAATTATTTTCATTTACATAAAGATTATCTTGTTCAATGATTTTCCTCTATATTATACATAGATGGCTAAGAAATATTTATGACAAAAGGAACAAGACAGAACAAAAGCCTAGATGAAATAAGAGCTATTAATGAGGAAGAGGTACAACTGCAGAAATAAGAGGATTCCATTTTAATTGTCAGAAACAAACCGGGTCTTTGATGCTGAGCGGGCATGAACTGAAGTCATCAATTTAAGAGAGCTACACTTACTTAGGCCTGCTGGGCAGCTGCCTCCAGCAGTTACAGGAACATGGTGGCGTTTACACCACTGTCAATGATTTGCCATGTGACTATGGAGGAAATACAGTTCTAAATTTTCAAAATTACCATTTGCTTTGGACATTGAGGATTTTCACCAACTGATTTAGTGTCTGTTTTCAAAGGCCCTAAATGCCTATAAAGATATTCTGGCAAACAGGTTTAATTCCTACCCTGAAGGAAGGTGTTCATCCATCAACCCTTTGTATATATTTTGATGTTAGTGCTTTAACAGAGGGACATCAAAATGTTTCTTATCTGCTGTGTACCCAATGCATTAACATTTATGAAAGGGAAATAATTAGATAATGTATTCATTTGCTTTTTCATATAACAAAAAAACCCAACACTCATCTTTAAAGGAAGGTGTATCCTGTTCCACTTGGCAAACAAGCACATTGCATATAATTTAAAGGCTAATGTTCACATATTTTACACTAACTACATAATACTATACATAGCAATGCATGTATTCAACACCAAAAATAATTTTGGGGAAAGGTTTAGGAATGGCATGGAAAATCCTGAGAAACTTTTCAACAGTACTTTCACTTGGTACAGTTTGGTCCTTTCCAAAAAAACCCACTTAAAAACAGTTATGATCAAACGCAAACAACTTCCAGCAGCTTAATAGATTGCAACGAGTCAGCTGAACCACTGCATGAGACATTGGATCTCAGTCCTTCTCTGTCATAAAATGAATAATAATAGTTTACACAGCAGTAAAATACACCCCCTTGTGAGGACTTGTAAAAGGACTTTCTCTTGTAGAAGAGAACAATGTTTAAAGCAATGGTATTCTACCTCACCCTTGGAGTGGATTCATATAGGCTGCTACAATAACTTGGGTTACGCTGCGCAATGTGTTAAAGCAGTGTTACTTAATCATATGCCCATATAATTTACAAGTTAGTTTACAAGTTCCAGATGAATTAGGTAGTATATGGGCTTAGTAAAAAAAAAAAAAAAGTAATGGAAATCAAAAGGGGCAAGTAAAACTCTCAGTCATCTTTTCAACTTGCTTATCAAGGTGGTTGTCTTCCCACCTTAGTTCAGCTGTAAGACAAAAGAAAACTTCTTCAATACTCAGTCTTACATCAGCCAAGAAAGAAAAACAGTGACAGTTATGTCCTTCTGAAAACATTTTGTTTCCACTTCCATATGAGTAATTTCCCTCCCCTCCCTGACATGTATGCAACAGTAATTGACTGATTGCCTATTTTCTCACAAAATCAAACATAATTCAGCTTGTAAGTAACAGTTCTGGTTACCCTATCCAAATAGGATACCTTTTGTCCCTATCTTTGCCCTTTTATTATTTCATTAAACACAAATTTGAATATAGACATACTCCACTTCAGATTTCAAAAGGACAGTGAACGTCCTAGATATTTCTTTACCTGTAGCAGCATAGACTTCTTCAGCAACAATGAAAAGAATTATTTAATATCTAATCGACAGTCTGCAAAGAACTAATATTAAACAAAAATACTCAGTGAAGAATCTTAAACAGATATGTTAGATATTTTAAAACAAGACTAATATAATAATATGCAGAATCCCCTGTTAAATAAGATTTAGTACTTAAAATTGGAAGTCTAACGTTTCAGCCAAATACCAACTATTATTTGATTATTGCTTTTTCCAGGTACCCTGACATTCAGCACAATTTCTTTTCCCAAAACACAGGTGACCATCAGTAAATAGTAAATATGGTTTTCAGAGGTGCTGCCCAAATACTTCCAGTCCCCATTTTCTGGTGCAAAGAAATAAAGTTGCTGTGCTCATCCCATAAGAAAGTCAAGCTGGATGTGATCTGATAGAGACAACCAAACCTACAAACTGTTAAAAAACTATTGACGAGCTAAAAGGAATTTGAAAGATTTTGTTTACTTGGAAATTTCCAGGAAATTTGTATACTACATTTTCTTGCTGATCCCTTTATATAAGACTTAAAATACTCATCTTTCATAGTTCTAACATTTTTAATTCATATTAAACATATTCCTGCCACATATTTCACTAATACTTACTGTCTTGTTTATTTGCCATAAACATTCCAAAGAGCTTTCTCACAAACAGCGTTCTTAAATAAAGGAGACTGAACAGAAATTAATGGATGAAGATGATGTATTCATAGATAAAATAATTGTTTGTACCTTAATTTAAAAACAAAAAAAGACAGTAGTTGCCTGAGTAAGAACATAAGAGCCAGGCAATGCCAAAAGTAAGTTTGCACACACATCTTTTGTCTTTTAATATGTATTTGTTTAGATAGCATTTAAGTACCTGGTTGCATTTTTCAGTACAGCATCACTCATTTTTCATACTTTAGCCATACAAATTTCTCTATTTCCGAGGAGATATTCTGAAACTCACTCACATACAAAATATTCATAAGATATATTGCATTACTTGAAATATAATTTGTGATCATTTAATCACACTGCAATTTTGTTTTGCCAGCTGGAATGATTGAGACAGAGCAATGGAGTGTTTGGCTTTTGATAAATTAACCATTCTTTCATTTCCATTTATTCCCTTAATACTTTTCAGACAGAAATCTAGAAATCTCTCCCATAGGTGTTCCAAAGTAATGAGAGAACTAGAGCTTAGAATGTAAATTCTTACACAGTCTTGGTTACAAATAGCCCCTTTCATCCTAAAGAGTACCTAAATGTCCATGCATAACGCACAGAGTTCATTAAATTAGACATTCTTGACTGGAACTGAGGGGCTAAGGAAGGAGGACATACATCCTAAGAAAGTGGTTTATATTGCTCGAGGTATAAAGCAACATCAAGTCTTGCAGAACCTGCCATTTTTACATATGAATCTCTGGGTGATTCAGAAGTATCCTAGTGATTCTAAAAAACATCATTATCCTGGCTTGATGCAGTACCTATCACAAGATAAGAGAGGACATGATAGCAGGGAATTAAAGCCAAAAAGAAGCTTCTAAACCTTCATCTCAGATAGAAAAGTCACTAAAACACAACTCTGTTCCAGAGCAGAACTTAACACATTTCAACCCCAACTTAATACCTAAGGCTAGAATTCAGTTTAACTGGGGAGGAAAAAACCCCAAACACACCCACCCCAACAAAAAAAAACCCCAAACAAACAAAAAAACCAACCAAACAAAACCAAAACAAACACCCCCCCTAAACAAACAAAAAACCCCCAAACAAACCACACCACACCACCACAGAAAAGAAAATATCCAAGTCATCAAGACTAATACCCTAACTCTTAGCAAAAGTACCAAGGGAGCTTCAGTTGCCTGTTTTACATTTCAAATCAAAACCAGTACCTCCAGGAACACCCCAAGGGCTACTCCCAGTCCCTATTCTGGAACAGCTTCCTTGAAGGAATGATTTTCTTCATTTTTGGACAATTAGTTTAAAAATACAGAGAGACAAAAGTGAGTTTAGTCCTAGAGTAGATCTTCAGGTTCAAAGAGAGCCATTCAAAGGATGAAACCTCAAACCAAGGCTACATAACATACTGGTATTAGCAATGATTGGCCCTTACAACAAATCCTGGAACTGTTTCTTCTGCTATGCAAAGTAAAAGAAGTAACTCAGTAATTGGAACTGGCACAACTGCAGGGGTCTCCACACTGACAGCTGTGGCACCAATAAGCTTCAAGGGCATTTCTACTGGTGCTAGGACAGCTTGAAGAGATTATGCCACGGGAGCAAGGGTATCTGCGAAGGATAGTCACAGTTAAAATCTGCACTATGAAAATTACAAGTTGCATGGCAAGGCCTCACTTTGGAAAGCCTTATTCAATCAGAACAGAGTATCCATAAAGGGAATTGTTTTGTAACTGTTCCTGTGAGCAAACTCTTCTACGTGAGCCATTACTCAGCATAGGATGCTGATTTAGCACTGAGTCAGGGAAAGACTGTTACTGACTTAATTAGTAAATCACTTGAGTACTCTGTAGGGATCTCCTACTCAAATTCAGGTAAGGCCCAGTCCTGCTTGCCATGTCAGGATCATATTTCAATCAGTAACTGACACATACTGTGCACATACTGCAAAACATATACATAAGGAATGAAAAAAACTTACACTCAGAAAGTTTTCTCTTCGATCTACAATTGAAGGGGTAAAGATTTAGAGAATACAAAACAGGTATCTATTAACTAATTACTGGTAGAATGTCAAAGGAGGTGGTATCATCACAGATCATTAAGGAGGAAAGGAGCTAGAATCTAACAACCACAGGGGAGATCTTTAAAAGATTGACAGTGTAAATTCTTAAATTAACATGGGAGACAAAACTAAACAACCTCTCTGCTAAATTAAGCTTTCAGAAACCCTACGGACTCTGCAAGCCATGACTGTGTTTTAGAGCAGTAAGTTATACCTAAAGGAATCTGAAGAACTGCAGCAGAATTTCACAACTAAATGTCTACATAAGACACACTAAATGTCTGGCAAGACACAGTTGCTTTTCCATCCCCTATTAAACCCAGGGAGCTTGATCAGAAATATTTAGACACTTTGAGAACAAGCATGACTTTCCTATAAATTCATCATCTTGAAACTGAAATATAAGTTTTTACTTGCAAAAATCCATGATTATGAATGGACATGTGATCAAGGTGCAAAAGCAGCATCCAGATATGGTAGAAAGGAGCATATACAAATATTCATGACAAGTCAGAAAAATTAAAATGTGTACATTACAGTTAAGTCACAAAATTAGAACTAACTGACCATATCCAAACATACAAAGACTTGCATTCCCACAGGAAAGAACAACACTGTATAGACTACTTGAAGCAAACTGTTTCCTTCACATTAGATTTTTTTTTTTTATACAACCTTGTATTTATGTTAAAACACTGTGAGACTCTGGCTAAAAGATCACTTAAAACTTGACTAATACTATATCCTGTTTTGTTCACCACAAATCATAGACAGGGAGATCTTTAAACAGGCAGAAAGAAAGAAAAAAAATTAACATCTGAAGGAAACCAGTTTTCAGTTTCCCTAGATCTTAAGTTCAGTAACACAGTCCCCAAGTGTGTTGCTCTTGGCACTAACAGAGTCATCCAAAGAGAATACACTAGCTACAGTTCTGCTTTTTGCAAAACACGGAAGATCGAAAACACGTTCTTTTAGAACAGGAAAATTAAGCTTTCCTAAAACCATCAAGGAAAATTAATCAGAAATTGTTGAGGAAGAACACTTCTATAAGTAATACTCAAGTCTGTTTAAAGAATGTGTATAAGTAATTTTATTCCTGAATAGAGTCAGAAATTGTATTATGTTTCACATAAGCCCTGAAAACATAAATATTGTTTTAGCTACAAAATTATTCATAGAGCCTAAGGCCTTTATGCTTTCAAAAATACTTAGCCTTAGCACTCACAATTAAGACAAAATGAAGCTAGATGCCTCAACAGATTGGTCACTTACTGCCCAAACAGATACTTGTTAACATCTGTAGAACCTTCCCTACCTCTTGATAATATAGCAGTACAGGTGATAATCACAATTTCATGTTTAAAATGTGAAACTAGAGTACCTGTATAGTCAAAAGGACAGATGGTCTTCTGAGATCACTTCAGAGCTAGCTTAGCATCCCTTTCTGAGCCACTGTCCTGAGAGTGATTCCTTTCTTTACTAACACAGCTCCTAAACTGGCCGTTTAATCGAGGCACTTAAATTAGGTCATGTAAATACCTTACTCTATACCTAAACACCTAAATGAACCTTCTTAATCATTTAGGCCCACATCAACCAATTAGCATCTCCCAGACTGAATCCACCTGGTCTATCAGAGCAGGGGATTGGAAGAAGTTCTTCCCTGTCTGCCATGCTTGATGAAGAGGTGGTCAGATGGGTTGCCAGCCCATCATGAGATTTGTAGCTCCAACAAGAAGGAACGGGAGTATTCCATACCTGACTCAGACACAAGGCAGCTCATGTGCTGACAGAATGGTGATCTAGCCCAACAGCGTCTTGTAGGTACATCGATACATCTATGGCCCTCAGCACTAAGAAGGCTGAATTGTCCTGACAATACTTTTGAAAAGGATACCCTGCAAACTGTGCTTTTTGGTTTCTTGGTCAAATTGAGACTAATTTTGATTTACTGAGTCTCCAAGATGCAATAAAATTGATTGATCTAACTGGGCACTACATAACTATATCATATAAATGAATAAATTCATTTCACAACAACAACTTTTAATACTGATAATAAGTAACTGTGGAAGGGAGCTAGCGTTATATGTGTGGGAAAAGGACTTATCTACAAAGAATTAGTTATAATCAGTAAGTTAATAATTTAATAACAATGATCACAGTTTGAGACACACTACGGACCTAGATTTTAGTGCATGATGAATTTATTTTTTCTATTTATACTAAAATAATGAAAGATCTTTTTATTAAAAGACAGTTATAATGTATGCATGCAAAACTAGAGATAAGGTTTTAGATGCCAAAATATGAAACAATAATAGTATTAGCAATTTTGCATCTTCAAAGTTGTTTTATTTTATCCGAATGGAAAAATATGTGGATACCACCAGTACCTAGATGCACAAATTTCAGAAAATAGCAGAAATCAGTCAGATTACAAGATAAGACAGGAATCAGTTTCAGACTCACATTTCTTTAAAATTATAAAATAAGTGAGACATGTCAGCAGTGAGCTAATGCCAGTGCTTCACCGTAAGGACTCACTAATAGTTGCAGGGTTTTTTTAAGCAACCCCAACTATGGTAATTGATTTAAATCAATTCTCCATATGGACATTAGGTAAAGCCCCAATCATTGACTTGATCTGTCGTTCACAAGAAATTTAGCATGTAATTAACTTTTCAAATTTCAGGGTAGACTTCTGGGGCATGTGTGCATATAGTGAGATTTTACAAATCCTTTAATGATCATTCATAAACCTAACAAAATAAGCTCTACATTCATATGGCTACAAAAATCAGTTACCAAACATTACAGGAATGACTGATTATTTTCTCCTCCCATATCAATTTTCTGTAATAAATCAATAATGAAGTTTCAAAACAGCTTAAACGTAATTAAAAATTGTTTTAAGAGCATTATTTTCCTAACTTGTTATAGAAGCAGTAAGCCTGCAGCATACAATCAAGACCCAATCTTCACTTTTTCTTTGTTTGCCTACATTCCTCTGCATTGCTTACATCCATTGGCTTTCATTGGTTACACTTTTTCTTTTTCAATAGGAAAGCTTTGAAAATTTCACAACAATAGCAGATCATGCCTTGCAAACACTGAAAAATGTTAAAATGGATTTCTCAACAGCATAAAACTGTGGTCCCTAAACCCTGACTTGTGGAGGTTTTTGTGAGACCCTGAGACCTTCCTCAGGGTCACAGGAAATTGTTGTCACTATAGCAGTCACAGGAAGCTATGGCCACTATGATTCACTATGATGCCGGGAAAGAAGTATGATGTTTCCTGTAGTACACTATTTCTCGGTGGTGTTGCTGAAAAGCCAGCAAAGACTAGAGCTATTGGATGTATATAAACCACTTTATTAAATCCCTTTAATGTGTGGACTCACAAAGTCTCAGCAAGGTTGTTAGAACTTCAAATTGTAAACCTCTAATCTAAAATCCTTACGCCCCAGTCTAGATATTAGGAAAAATATCTATTATCCTACCAAGACAATATAAACAGTCGCTATAAATCCACACACTCGTTTAGAGCTTTCATAAGCCTACACTAAGACAGATCAGTTGCAGCATGAACAGGCATAGTGAATTTACACATATGCAGCTAGCTTGGATACCAGTAACACCACAAATTCCAGCTACTAGGCAATTACCAGGGTGCAGCCCATTCTGGAGACTGCTATCACAGTTTCACTGTTACTGGTAACTAAATTAGCTTCAAGGAAGCTGGGTATTTGTAAATATGCTGCAATTATGCACTTTGGCTTCACCGCAACCCTGATTATACTCTTTATATGTATATTGTTCCATTACAACCTTGCATTTTCTGTTGGCTCTTTCACAGTAGTGCACTTTTACAGAACTTCATGCCCAGAGAATGATGTTACCACTATACATCATCTTAAACTATATACACCCTAACCCAATGCACTTATTAACTGAAACACACATACATGCTGTGACTGTTCACAGACTTCAAGATTTTTCTATTCGTAGTTAGGTCAGTGCAATAATACATTTTGGTCATGACAGAACAAATCAGTATCACTAATACTGAGCAGCACAGGCCTTTAAACAGTCAAGTCTGCCAGACCCGATCCTTATCACGTCCCAGCTTACGCATGCAGAAACAATTCTTTCACCCGTGTATACCCATGCATACAGATACAATTGTATCTACTTCTTACAGGCATCATGCAACCACATCACATCTGTTCACTCACTGAACCCGAACTTACTACAACTTCTGCAGCTACCCAGCCTGCCAATATGCTGTTAACACATCTTCATAGAGCTTTGCATTTTTCTGCCTTCAAATTCATCATTTTATTCCCTCCAATTGTACCGGTTTCTCTCCCGAATTCTTAGTTTCTTCTTTCTACTTCTGTCCTTTCTGCCACTTGCTGAACACACGGAGACTCGTTTTAATCTACAGAAAGTGTGTTAGTGCAATTTGTTTCACTAACTCCATTAATTTTATTTTGGCAGTTTCTAAAGGTTCCAGGATAGAAACAAGGCCCCAACCCCCAACTATGCCAATCACTATGCAAACCAGCCACAAAAAGACAAACCCTATCCTAAAGAGATTACAGGCTAGATTTAAAATAAACAGAAATTAAATGGTGATCAAAGGAATTTGGGATGGAAAAAAAAAAATATAGCACGTGCTTTTTTGTTAAACTTACAAGTTTCATCCTGCATCTACATGCCTATTGTTACTATACTTTCTTTTAAGGGTTACCTATGGTATCATATTCCTGTTGGCCATTACAGTGGTATATAAATGTCCTTATTTACCTCTTTTAAAAAGCACATATAGCACTTTCAACATGCAAATGATACTGAGAAAGAGCTGTTTACATTCTATTTTAAGACCCCCTAGTAGTTTAAACTGCTTGGGTCAAGCACGTAATCTCCTCTGTTATTGCAATGAAACAATTCAGAGTGTTAACAAGCCATACACCCAGATTTGTTTCCTATGCTTAGCATAAGGATTGCTAGGGATTCCAGTAGATGTAAAAGATGACAGTTAGCATTTTAATGGTAACTGTCTGCCCTAAGCAACACCTGCTGAAAAGCAAGGTGGATTTCAGTAAGCATTAACCTCCTCGAAGTTTTGCAAGAGGAAATCTTCCATTTTATGCCCATCCTCTACATAAGTCTGAACTTAACATAACAAAAAGCCTGCTGGGCTGAGCTATTGGATCTTAATGTCCCATCAGCTCAAGGGCTCAGGGTCTCTTTGTATTAGTTGGTAATTTCTTGTAGGCTTGGAATTTACTGCCATCCTTCTATGCCATGGCACAGCAGCACCAGGGAAATGAACTGTGGTTAACTGAACTGACCGGGTAGCACAATTAAAATCACCAGCCATACAAAGTATCTACACTGAGCCATGCTGTTTTATAGTAAGGACCATGACAGTTCTGACCTCCCCTGGGTGAAAGCTGTCTGGCAACTTTGCTTTTGCAAACTTCTATCTTGAGGGCAAGTGTTTGTAAGCTTTTGCAATATAGTACTACTTCTCCTGAGCAAAAAATAAATAAATAAAAATAATAAAGAAAGAATAGAATATATGACAATACATATTCCTGTACCCTGCCAGCCCTTCTAGCTAATGTGATGCCTTTTCCTCACAATATTAGTCTTGGCACAAACAAACACATTACTACTAGTGCAAGACACTAATAAGGAAAACAGCATTCAAACAGATGATACCACCTCCAACATGCAGAACAGTCCTGTGCATGTAGAACATAGTTTGGTCTACTGTTGAAATACAGCTGGAGTACCTCCAAGCACAGTGAAATTTGTTGTGTAGGAGAGAGCAATGTAAAAACAGTTCTGGTGTTACATATGAGCTATCTTTGCTAATTTATTTCTTTTATTTGTCCTAGAACTCATCTGAATAAGGTAAAAAGTTTCTGGGAATCAAATCTTCGTTTTCTACATGTCATATGTTGTCATAATAGCACAGAACAAAAATAATGAGAGGAAAGAACACCAGAGTCCTCCTTCCACTCCTACAACCATTTGTTTTATACTAGGCTTCTTCAAGATGAGAACTCTTTACAAACCATTTGCAACTTCTGTGAACCTTCCAAGTCACTATTGCATTCTCCTTGGTAGAACATAAAGAAAAACCTGAAATATCAGATCTGAATTAAAACGGAAATCCTTGCACAGGGATAGCTTTGAAATGAAGGTAACTCAGTAGCAACACAAATCTTCTCATTATTCTCCAGAATTCTGGCAAAGAACATATTTAGCCTTAGGGGCACCTAGACAGTTGCCATCTTTCAAAGCATTATGGCCTTAGGATATGGAATACAGATCTTTCACAAATATGGTCTAACAAAATTGTTTCAAAATGATTTAGGAAGTAATATTAATGGCAGGTAGTTTTGGAAAAGCTTACCAAATCTGATTTCTTTTAAGCCACAGATCATACGCTGAATCCATCTGCTGTTTCTCTGTAATACAGACTGACAAAGCTGCAAGTATGGCTGGAAAAAAAATAATTTGTAATTCAGTATCTACTACTCCTTCCCCCAATAAACACATTCTATTCTATCCACCCATACTACCAAACCATTGATTTAACAGATATGGTGGTAAAACATAAAAAAATTTATTATGCAGTTTTATCTTTAGCAAACAGTTTTATCTTTAGTAAATTCTTTTAACTGTATTCTAATGTATTTGTCTCCAGAAATGTCTAGCTGTTCTTCCTGATGTTCCCATATGTTCCTTACACACTTTACACCACCAATAATGCAAAAACGTTCACCATGCAAAGTAAACCACTATCAGATACAAAAGTAAGAGTCTTTATGTCTGTTATGCAAGTCAAACCACTATGATCAGGACAACAGGGTAGGTTAATCATGCCTTTATCACTTAATAAAATCCTATAGCTAGCCGCTTGCAAGATCATGTTTTACTTGCATAGTTATACACTGCTTTTTTGCTGTTACAGAAGACTATTTATTCATGTCCTCATTTATTATTACTAAAAAAAATTCTCTGCATTACTATAGTCCTTTAACCGCATATAACTCACTTTTCCTACAAGAGAAAAATGGTGAGCGTAGTACCAGGCCTTAAATCTGATCAAGGATTTTTTCTCATACCTCTTGCAAAAATTTGGTTAGTTCTTCATGCCCATTGTTTATCAGTTTTTTACCTGACAACCCGGGGTGTAGCTCTGTTTCTATTGCAAGCATATGGTTGGCAGCAACTTTGAAATCTGCCAATAAGTCACTAACATGAAAGAAAGGGAATACTTTATTTTTAAAGAAAATCTTATAGACTTGACTTGTTACTTTTCAGAAAATGTCATGTGTTGCTGAACAATATATCTCTCATAATAGCACTATGAAGAATAAACCCATTCATGCTTTAAGATCACTTTTGTCTTTCTGCTTCCAGTTGCTCCTACTTTTCTTTCTCATCCATCCTTCCTTCTAACAAATCCCTCCTTTCTACAGAGGACTCGGTTTCCCAAAATGTAAAATCATGCATGTAACAGACGAAAAGCTTTCCTTTTTCCTTAATTTTTGTTTAGGAAACACAAAATTGCCTACCTGGGGTGGTGGGGTGGGGTGGTGGGGTGGTGTGGTGGGGGTGGTTGTGGTGGGAAATACCTACACGGTAGCAGCTATTGATTCCACAAGAAGAAAAATCATAGATTCAGAACATCTTAATGGAAAACGTTAACTCTTTTTCTCCCATCACTGCGCTCTTCACCTTTATCCGATGCACCTACTTCACGCTACTCAACCTTTTAAAGCGTTGATTTACTTCACAAAAGACCCCAGGCCCTCTGCCTTCCTCACGTTTTCCCTCTCCTCAGCGACCCGCCCGCCCACCCCCCTGTTCTCCGCTCACCACCCCTCCCCTCAGCAAGGGCCCCGTTCGCCCCCACAGCACAGGGGCAGGTAGCGCCACAGACCGGTAGCACCCCCCACCTGCACACGCGCGGCGGCGAGCGCGGCGCCGTACGAGCCGGGAGGCAGACGGCCTCTCCCCCGCGGGGGTGCCGCTCCAGGGCCGCGCTAACCCGCCCTGAGGGCCGCCCTCTTGCCCTCGCCATCTTCCCTCGCGCCCTCTCCCGACCGCCCGCAGCGCGCATGCCGGCCACCGCGCGGCTCCTGCCTCGCGCCCCCTCCCCCGACCGACGTTTGGCGCCGCCAATTACCAGCCTCCCGCGGGAGCGGCTCCTCCTTCCACCAATGAGATGGCGGAGCAGCCCTAGGGGCCCAACCCCTCTAATCTGTAACGGCCTGTAAAGCACTAAGCCACACCCTTTCTTCCTCTTTCTGACTCTTCATTGAATGAAGTCCCCGCTGGCCAACGAGAAGTTCCCGCTGGGCTTGACGGACTGCTCCGCTCTCCAGTAGAAATAGAAAATCGCACCGTGCCCACCAATAGGCTGCCGGACGCGCGCCTAGGGGGCGGGCTCTCCCTCCCAGGCGGGCGGGGAAGGCCGTGGTTATCGATCCCGCTGCTGGAGGGAGGCGGCGGTGAAGCAGCAGAGAAAATGGCGGCCATGGCTGCGGAGGCGGCAGCGACTGCAGCGGTGCCGGGCGATGGGGGGGCTGGCGAAGCTGAGCCCGAGATGGAGCCTATCCCGGGCAGCGAGGCCGGCGCGGACCCTCTCCCTGCCGTCACCGAGGCCGTGGAGTCGGTGGTGCCTGATGGGGAGGAGGCCGACGGGGGGAAGGTTGCTCCCGGCGAGGCCGAGGAGCCGCCGCCTGTGCAGCTCGCCCGGAGCCCGGCCGGGACTCGGGAGCCGGCAGCCGAGAGGACGGAGAAGCTGCCGCCCTCCAGCCCGGAGGTGGGCTCGCCCCAGGCCGAGCAGCGGGGAGCGCCTAGCCCGGAGTCCGAGGAGGAGCCGCAGCCCTGCCTGCCGCCTGCTGGGCACCCTCAACTTCCCGAGGAGGAGCCGCAGCCCTGCCCGCCGGCTACTGGGGGCTCCGCGGAGCCGGAGCCCGAGCCCGGGGAGGAGCCGTCCCCGCCGGAGGAGGAGGAGCCGGATGCTGCTGATGCCGCCGCTGTCGAGCCCAAGTCCCCGGTGCCCGTGGCTCTGGCCGGAGGGGAGGCGGAGGCTCCGCTGCTGCCGGGCTCCGAGGTGCGGGTCACCCTGGATCACATCATCGAGGACGCCCTGGTGGTCTCGTTCCGGCTGGGAGAGAAGCTTTTTTCTGGGGTCCTCATGGACCTCTCTAAAAGGTGAGATCTCACGGGGGAGCCGTCCCGAGCCCCCCCCCCCCCCCCTCCAACGCAGTGACGGGGGCAGCGAGCTCGCCCGGAGCCGCCTGCCCGCGCCGCCCTGCGCCTCTCCTGCCCTCGGCGGGGGAGGGGGGGGCGGCCCCGGCGGGCTCGCCCCGCGGCGGGGAACGGCCTGGGCAGGGGCCGAGGGGCGCGACGGCAGCAGCCTCCCCTCCCCTCCCCTCCTTCGAACCGGGTGGCCGGAGCCGTGGGTCCGCCGGGGGGCAAGCGGCTCCTGCCCTCGCGTCCTCCCCGGGGAACGGAGGCAGCAGCTCACGGGCGTCCTCCTCCTCGACCCTTCTGGCAGGGAGTGGAGGGAGCGGGGCGGGCAGGGCCCCCCTCCCGCCCGGGACCCAGCCCCGCGCTCCCCGCCCGCCCCCGGCCTCCCCCGCGGGGCGCGGGGTGTGAGCGGCAGCTGGCCGGCCCCCCGTTTTGTAGTGCTGTCCTTAACAAAAGTAGTCCCGAGTGGGAATGAGAAAATGGGGGAACCGGGAGAGGGGTGAGCACATGGGCACATCCTTTTGACTCGGCTGGGATTCACGTCGGGCCTCCAGCATCTGTATCTGCCGGGGAACAAGGACCTGAGCTACAGATGTTGGCATTTATTCCAGTCTTTGTACAAACCTACAGACCCAGGGATCTGTTTTCCTCTTGGTTTGTGTCTTACATTGCTTAGGTAACCTATTTTTCACTACGTACTATTTTTCAGAATAATGGTTTTCAAGCCAGGCTATTACAGTCCTGAAGTACAGTTGTTAGCACTGATTGCTCCTTGTATGCAATGAATGGGGTGAAGTTTAATGGTTCTTAAATGCCCTTTTTTGGGAGGGGACGACGACACTGTTATGTATCACAAAATAACTTAAAGCCTTATCAGATTGTGAGGTTTGGGGTTTGCTTTTTTCTTTGCTTTTCTATAGTAAGGGGTTCTTGGGAGGCCAGAAGTCATCAGTGATACTGTATATCTTATAAGCAAATCTAACTGCTACTTACAGGTGAAAATACCTCTTCATCCTAGCGCTTGTTTTCTAGACATAAGGACTGTGCAAGTACATGAGAGAAAAGTGAAATTTAACCAGGGTTGTTGTTGAAAATAATTGGCATGCAAAAAACGCAGCGCTTTTTTCCCCCCAAATTTCAGCTGCATGTGTGGTCATGTGTCTTTTATCACTCCCTTTTACATTACTAGTAGCTGTTTAATAACTTCCTGTAGTATCAATATTGTCAATGCTTTCTAAAAGGAAAGGTATTAGGGACAAGCACTTTTGTCCTGGGCCTAGCTTTTTGGTTCGTTTTTGAAACAAAAGGCCTTTTCTGAAACCCAAGTTCTGGATAATGTCATGGAAGTAAGTTTTAAATTTGTCAGTTGTTGTGGTTTGGAATGCTAAGTTATCAATTTGTCTTTTAAAGCCAAGTCCTAAAATGTGACCTGTAAACTGTACTCACTTCTGGTGTGAAATATTAAATGTCTCAAAGAGGCCAGAAGGCCTTACAACTTAAGTAGTAATGCTGATTAACATCAATTCTTTTGTAGGTCTGAAGTTATACCAGCAAATTATATTGTTGCCCTGGTTAGCAGAGTGACAAAGCATATGCTTCTGTACTTCTTAGGGTCTATATGTGTAAAGAAGGAAAAAACCAGCTACTCCCTTACTTCTGAGAGATTTCATATCTTACTAAACACACATTGACCACAAACATCCCCTCATTTGCCTGAGGTTTTCTTGTGCACTGAAGACCCTTCTCATGCAGCAGATCTACTGCAGCCCTTTGCAGTAAAGGTCATCTGTAGCAGGCAAACTGTCTGCTTCTTTTGCATTGTGGCTTCAGTGGAAGCATGCATCTCAATTTCCCCTGTTTTTAGGCACAGGCCCTGGGGCAAGTCTTCACAGTAAGAACTGGGGAGAAGTGGTACATGAAGGCTTGTGTGTGCTGTTACTCCCAGATATTCTTATGCAGTGAAACCACTTATTCCTTTCTCTCCGTTCATATGATCTTGGACTTCGTTCAGAAGTGCTTGTTACATGGGAATCCAGAAGGTGAAATTTAAATTCTAAAAGCCAAGCTCTTTGGAGTGCTTGGACAAGAAGAATTGACTTTCTAGACATAAGGTCTATAATATTTGGCTGGTGACAAGTTAATATTTGTAGATGAATAGGAGTCTGTGTTGAAATGTCTCAGAGCAGAAAATGCAGTGGTAAGCAAATGCCAGAAACAGTCCAAGAACTTTCTACCTGTAAGAAATTGAAGCATTATCAGAAAACAGGTGTTATGTGAATGCCCAAGATTTAAATTTTTTCTAGACTCTATGACTTTGGTGGTAAGTGACTGAATGATAGTACTGTTTAGGTATCAGCTTTTTTTTTATATCTGTTTATTTTTGTTTTGTGTAGCAGCACGTGGACTTGTAGAACATTAACATTTTTCATGAAGTTCCTTCTGTATCTGTGGCACTGTGGCAGGCCCTGGCATTCTTATAACAAGTTTTTCCACTGGGCCAAAAAAAAAAAAGTAAGGGTAGGGTTAAATAAAAACCACCTAAATTCCAGCATACATTACATGAAAACACTGGGATTTCTAGTATGGAAGATCGTGGTTACTGAAAGCTGTCTCTACTAGCTCATTCAAGTGCACGGAAATAGTCCTATAAACTTTCCAAATGCAAAGGGGATCAATATCTTAAGACTGCCAGTTCTTATGTAATAAAAGTGAAATTTTGTATTAGAATTTACTCATTCAATAGCTTTGAAAAGTGGCTGATGTGTTCACTGCATGTGCTAATACTCTTTTCATCGTATACTCGGAAGAAAATAATTCCTAGTCCTTCTTGGATCTTAATTTCTGCTTTCCCCTCCAGGGCAATGAAGGTGCTGCTTCTGTACAGTACTAAGAAGAGCAAGTTTTAATGACCTTTTAAAAAACCTGTCCACTGGACTCTTTTTAGCCTTCTCAAGTTGTGTTCTGAGTTACCTGAACTTCAAGGTGAAAGAAAAGCAAAAATGTCCCCATATGTTTCTCGTTTTAAAGGGTTTTTTTGGTTGGCTTTGTATATTTTCTTTTTTCCTAGTTCTGTTTCCATTGTTGAAATGATGCACTGACTTTGGATTTTATTCTTGTGGACTTTGATATGAAGTCAGTGGTGTTTGTGTTAAAGATCTGATTTCCTCTTCCTCTCCTACCCCTTGTAAGTAGGATGTCCATTTAGGAGTTTATAACACAAGAACACAAGCACGTCAGTGTTCAGTGGACTTTATTCCTACATTTATGTGAGGTAAGGAAGTATTTTGTCTGCCTGCAGTAATGGCAGTTCTCGTGTACCTGTCAGCAGCTGCACAGGAAGTTTTGAAAATCAGCAGAAAATAGGAATCTACATGTACTGAGTCCCAAATAAATTTCTTATGCAGTAAGTCATCATTTAAAGAGGGACATATTCCCACTTTTGTTACTCTAAAGGCTCATTGCACAAATTAAAAATGTGATCCTACTGTTAAACTTTATTACTACTGTTGCCATTACCTTTTAAGTGCCTTATTGCATGCTAGGATAAGGTTCTGATGCGAGTTCCTCAGTGTATACCTGATGGAGTCGTGCTGATAGGAGAGACGGGAAATCCAGCCAACCATCAGGCAGGCAGGAGACAGCAATCCTGTCTTATTTTGTCAGAGTGGATAGTGGAATGCTTCATGCACGACTGTAGTTAATTTTCCATGCCATTGTACAAATTGTCATTGAAAACTACTCATTGCGTATGGGGCTTAAATAGGGCTTGTAAGGTTGCCTGTGTCCAGCATTTGACTAATGCTGTGTTTGCTTAGGGTATATGAAATGTTAATGCCACCTGCTGGCTCAGAATTAGTGTAAATCTTGCTCTGCACCTGCAGGAAGTAGACAGTAAGGAAATACCTGATGAGTGTAGCGTTTGTAAATCATAAAATGTAGGATTAAGAAGTCCTGGTTTTAGTTTGCTCCTCTGGAGAGAGGATAATTATTTCTGCAATTTATTTTTTTTTCCTTCCCAAAGATTAAGGGGGGGAAGGGGATTAAGTTTATGTTCTGTTGTTTTGCCAACAGTCAGTACTTGGACTTTCTCTTATTGCTTTATCATTTGACTAAAATTTTCCTTCTGATCATACAGATGTGATGGACACGTGTTCCTATTGTCTTTTTCTCTAAGCTATTTCTCTTCTGACTTGTGTGTGATCACAGTAGTTCTTGAGGGGGAAAGGAAGAGCAAAAAGTTTTGTGACCTAAAAGCCTTAGATTGCCAAAAGATGCCCAATGTATTGCTAGTAGACAGATGTTTAAAATTATATCTTAATTGGGGTTTGGTTGTGGAAGATAAGGAAATATTTCCTGCAGCAAGGTATGTGTGAACTATATGATGAAAATAGACTTTTATAGACAGCTTCAAATTCTTATAATCCTAGTAGCAGTTTTCAGTTACAGTTTGCTTTCTTGGCGACTCTTGAATCCTACGCTTTTCTCAATTTATTCATTGAACTTTCTACTGCAAAAGAAAAAGGATAAATAATGAACTGTTGCATCCATTCTCTAGTTCATGTTGTCTTAATCTTCATAACATCTGTTAGATTTTTAAATCACTTACATTTAGCATTTCTTGAAACGTGCTGTCTATGTATGCTCACGTTTTGTTGGTATAAACTCTGCAGGGTGAATCTAGTGTGTTGTAACCATATACGCCAAGAAAGGTGGGAGGGGAAAAAAGGTACTCCCAAGCTGAGAAATTCAAGATCTGCTGACACAAGAAGGAAACAGCAGAAGTCTTACTTGAAAAAATGTGGCACGTTTCTGCCTGCTCTTAAGTTCTCTTTTACTAATAACTTCATTTAATAAATAGGGACAACATTTGGCCGTCCTTGTCTGGGGAAGGTTTAAGTTCTATAGAAGTACTGATGTGCTGTGATATATATTCTCTACAGTAAAGAAATGTCTGTTACTCAGGGTTGTGTGTGGGTTGTGTTTTGTTTCGTTTTTTTTTAAACTTACACTCGGTTTGCAAGGTGTTCCTACAATTCATCACCTGTTCTCTTCTGTTGTTTCTCAGATGTGTAAAGGAGCTTGGTGAAATTCTAGCATTTAAGGAACAGCCATAACACTTTGATATTTGCTTTTATCCCCAGAACCTTGGAAGCATAAGTGTGATGGGTGTGTGGTGAAGAGAGTTAATCACATAACCTCTGTTAGTCACAAGCAAAGTATATCTTCAATGGCATAGTGTCAAATTTAGCCTCACTTAGAGGACAGGGTTGGATCAGAAGACCTTGTGATATTGCTTTCAAACCTAAATTTTTCTACAATTTTGTAATGTTTCAGCTTCTATATGAAAATAGTTTCTTTTGTGTCTCTATCTGCATCCAAAACTTTATTCAGTGTTATTTGTGGTCACTTATCAAATGCTTTTTGAAAGGCACTTTTTTTTTGTTTCCACTTGGAAAGTGAAAATGGCTAACAAAACTGGACGAGCTTTTAGGATTTTGCTAGTATAGGTATAAAGGCTGTTAAAGCTGCTGGTTGTACTGAAAACTCTTGCCAATCTGCAGCTGATTTTGAGCCAGTAGGAGGAGTGTGACTTCTCCCTTTCTCAAACCAGTAAGCCCTAGTCTTGCTGGTAAATAGGGCATCTGTGGATTGTGCCTCAAACTTTCCTTTCCTAAAGCAGCTGTAATCTACTACTGTTCTTTGTTGGACTGTGACGCAACAGATGAAAAGAGATAAACTGTCCTTTTTTCTTATGGTATGCTTTTCTGTATTCCAACAGCATGGGTTGCCATTGCTTTCTAAGAGTAGCTTGACTTGACTTGGCTTGAAGTGTTGAGAGACAAGGTGGAGGTGAAGTTTTCAGTATGCTTTAAATATATTTTTTTTTTCTTTACACTGTTATGGGACTGATGAATCTTGTCCATCCTGACACTGAATTGGCTTAAACTTCATCCATTAATAAATGGTATCATTCTCTTCCATTTGTCTTGGGTCTGACTGGTATGTGGATGATCTTGAAGTGTATATTCAAGGTATTCTATCATAATCATAAAGTTTTGCAATTGTGTAACACTTCCAAATATATCAGCAAAACATCTACTTTAAAATGCAACTGACACTTGAAACTAATAATGCTAACAGATGTAAAAACGAAAAGATAATTTCAGTTTAAACAGACCTTCAGCTTTATAAGCATGCCAGTAAAATTGTGGTAGTTAGTGGGAACCCTAAGCATTGGGTTCTTTTAAAGTTTGTAAGCAAGCATTGTATCTTTTAAAGTTTACTTTTATATCCTTGATAGAACTCCAAGTTACAGAAAACTGAAGGAAATTCTGTGAATTCACTTGTAAATCCTTTCCAATGAAAAGGTGAGGGGTACCTTCCCACTTCTGTGAGGGGAAAGCAGTGATTAGGGGACCCCCTTGCATACTCTTCAGGCTTATCAACTTAGGGATTCTTCTGTCTCTACAGTGGATAGTTCTTCAAAGCATCAGCAGCCTGACTACATGGACTTCTGTGATTCAGTTTCCTGGAAGTTGAAGTCTCTCAAAGGGCTTCTAACTTCCTTCAGAGGTGTACTGTAAGCTAATACGGCCTTTGGTATATTTGCATATTGTTTGGTATCCATTAGTTGTTTCCACTTGGGTAGTGATTGCAGTAGGAGACCTAGGTGACAGTGGTTAGGAATAATTAAAATCAGCTGCTGCCTTGGATACTTCTAACCAGCTTTTTTGAGATACTCTTTCAAACTCAATTCTATACATACTCTGCTTTTGTTTTTCCTCTGCCTTGAAAGTGTGCCAGAAACAAGAGCTTGGATTTCAGGCAAGTGTACCTGCTTGAAAAACACTAAGTTTAACATTGAATGGTAAAAGTCTCCAAGTTTGTAAGCTTCCTACTAGTTTGCTTAGATGTGGATTGTCACACATTACTTAATTTGAACTATCGTATGTTTAACCAAATTTTTCTTGGTGCTGCAAGTTTGTGATGGTGTGGCAAGATCTATTCCTGATGATGTGTTCTTTCCAGAGAGTCACTTACACTGCAGTCCTTTACCGTGTTTTTAGAGCTCTAAGTGAAATACACATTTTCTAGTCTATTTAGCCCAGCCTGTGTTACCTTGCTCAGGAGGCGAGTAAACCACTGAGTTGATAATTTGGCTTCTGCGTATGCTTTTTTCAGTAAGGTGCCTGCTGCTTAAAGCAATGTGTTCCATATCGCGCTTTATCGCACCAAGTAGATCGTATATTAAAAATAGGTTATTGCATAATCTGTTTTGAATACGGGTTATTTTGAGGGTTCTGAAATACTTGGTGTTCAAATAGCTATGATCTAATTGTATATTACATTGAATATTATAATTTAAACCCTCAGTGTAGATACATGCATGAAATGTATATATATACTTAGCTCTACATTATTTCAGCATATTATTATACTCCCAGCATTCAGAGTCTTTGAACTTTTATGCGTGCAATAAAAATTGCTTCAGTTGTTGCTTGTCTTGGCTTTTGCAAAACACTAAGAGTGATACTGAGTACAAGAGCAATGCATAAAAAGGTAATCAGAGAATACTGTAGTCTGACTTAGTGGTGAAGATGAGTTTTGATCATACTCATTTACAACAGACTTGATCTAACATCACAACTCTGGAAGTTACTGTGCTTTGACTTTAATTCAGTGTGTGTGCAGACAAATATGAAATACTTCTGAACCAGTTCAGTGGGTTCTCTCCTTTGGCTCTTGGCAGAACAAGGTGCTTTTTCATTTTTGTTTCTTTTAATAGAGAAGTAAAACTTAGACATTGGAGGCTAAAGATGAGAGCTTAAGACTTTATGTAGTAACATAAAAACTCTTTGCCCCAGGATGTATTGTTTAGATGTTTATGTACATACAGTTATGAATTTAAATGGGATTTGTTCCTTATGTCATGATTATTTTTTTAAAAATACTCTTTAACTGCACTGTGTTTTGCATACAAATTGAATAGTAATATATATTCATTGTAGTAATTTTGCTAGAGAATTTAGATTTGAAAAAAGTGTTTTTCCTTTGCTTGAAGTACTTAAGTTTACATATCTGTAACACAAATCTATATGGCTTTAAGTGACAGGCTTCTAGGTTTGATACCCAAACTAGCTTTTACATAATGACAAAAGATGCCATGGCTACCTATTAATTAACTTGCAGTTGACAAACTGTGGAAATAAAACCTGACTGTTTTTGTCATAGTTCTGTCTCTGTGTACCCTAGTCAACTGAAAGCTCTTCTCAGTGTAAAGGTTGCTGGACTGCTAGAATTAATCTCATCTACCCCATTAGTCTCTTGTTTAAATATAGTTCCTGATATTCCTGTTGCTATTTATGTCTTTAATGCATATGTATATTGAAGTGATATGTATAGCAGAAATATGATGATAGCAGATCCTACTGATTGCTCTGTTACTTGTAAAACTTCTTGGAGATAAGTTTATTAGGATGACTCTCAACCGTCTTCTCTTTTAGAAGTGCTTTTTCAAAGCAAAAAAGAGCCAGGACACCTATACAGAAGAGGAACCTGGCAACATGGAAAACTGGTTCTAATTTTGAATAAGTATGAAGCACCAGTGGACTGCTTCACAGAACTGCCTTAAATTAGGTTGAAATGCCTATTTCTTACTTTGGTTTTCCTAACACTTCAATTTTAGATCCCACATCGATGAACCCTTCTATTCCTTCAAGCGATAGTCTGAGGTAGAACTATAGTATGTTATGCATGAGTGGGCTGTACAATGAACAGCTGGAACTTGGGCACAAATGGGTTGGGTTTTTTTCTTTTTAAGCAAACAGTAATTGGAGTATGTCTTTCCAAGAGTAGCCTTTTCTGGAGGAAAGTAATATTATAGTAGGGACAGGTGATACTTGGGATCAATATAAGAAAAAAATGTAGTTTGTTGTTAGAATAAAGACAAGGCACTTCCTTATAGTACTTAAACATGCAACATGTGACAAACGAAATATGTAGGTAGTCTCACTGATGTAGCATAACTGAAATGTGGGTGGGGTTTTTTTGTTTTGTTTTGGGTTTTTTTTTTTTTTTTTTTAGAGGTGATCTTCTACTGCCCAGTCATTGACTGACGTGTGGATCAGTAAATGTTGTGATACAACTGAGTTGTGCTGCTTGGAATTTTTAACCTTTTTTTATACGGTAGCCTTTTAGTCCTTCTTCATCTCTGTAGCAGATGAACCAAATGCTAGCTTTTGCAATTTTTATGTCTAACCTACATACACATGGCACTCCTAGCTATTTCAAACGTGTAGTTGGTGTAAAAAAAATTATTATTGTGATTGTCTGAGAAGCACTTGTCTTCAACGTCCACCAACTAGATGTATGAAAATAGGGCTTCAAATTCTAGTGTATGCAATAAATACTTGTGTTTGCAGTTGAACTAATTAGATGCTGTGTCATGCCTTGTCTTGAATAGGTTTGTTAAGATCACATCTTCGTTCTGCTTCTCGTAAGAAAAACAGGCCATTCTTTGTTTTGTCTTCGCTTTCTTCTTACCTTGTTCTTTGTTTTCATTCTCTCCTGTGTCTTTTACTGTTTCATTCCTAAGTTTTTCTGCCATTGTTCTCTGTTTTTAATTTTCGTATCATTCTTCCAAGTTGCATAGTTGGAGAACTTCATTCACCAAGGAGGAAGCAAAGATCATGTAAAAACTGAATGTTTATGGACGCAACCTGCTATTGGATGAGGCCAAAGAAGGTACCACACGCTCAGCTGTTGGAAGTAATATTCAGTCTCTGGACTTACCAAATTTATCTTGTACTTCAGTTGGACTATGTCTTGACTAGTCATGTCTTTATGTATTGACACATCATTTACAGGAATAGTGTCTTCATTTGCTCTTATGTAACTGGGACCAGACGATATCTGTGAATGTTCTCTAATTCTACAATTCATTAATTTTTAGGTAGACAGGGATGGGAAATTCGAGTTCACTTGTTAAAATGGTACTTTTTGTGAGACAGACTCTAGCTTCAGAGATTCAGTCTGGATTGTTTTTTTGTCTTACTAAAGCAGGTTTGCATCTTGGATAAATATTCCACTTCAGCTGTCCTGTTCTTCAGCTGTTTGGCCTAGTAGTGTATTATGCAGATGCTTGAAGAAAAGGATAGTCTAAAGTGCAGTATTAATCTTCAGTGCCTTCATGGTATCAATCATATGCTGAGCTTTCCGTTAGGCTTTTTTATGTGTTTGGAGTGCTAATTGCACTGATTTTGCTTGTGAGGCAGTAGAACAAAAATCTAGGAAAAGAGAGATGAAGTACTTAAATGGGATCCTTCTGGAGAATCTCCTTGCAGTCCTTTTCATCCACTTCTTCCCTGGTCACCACTAGTAATGCTTAATTTCCTAAGACGGGGTCAGCATAAGTGTCTTCTAGGAAAAAGTCTTGTGTATTGGACTATGGAAATGACTTGTGAGGGGCTAGGAAATGCAGTTCCTGAGACAGTGAAGAGAGTTGTAAGTGATGTTCTTCTGCATGGGTTTTTCCCATTTGATATTGCACTGCTGTCTAGTTCTACTTCTGTGGTGTTTGTCTGGTATTGAAATTTGCACAGCAGGGATCTTGCCCTGTCTTGTTCTCAGCTCTTATACTACGTTAACTTTTTCCCAAATCCTGTAATCTTTGTTAGGTGGTGAAAGATGGGATCTGGATCTTACTGCTCTTAAAGAAGCTGAAGTTCTTGCTGCAAGTAACACTGAAAATACTGCTAATTTAATTATTATCAGCTGATAGTTTCTTTTAAAGCCCTTGGAATTGTATAACTTAGTCATAATCTTTGGTGGAAGGAAGAATGTTTGTGGAAAAGCAACTTCTTTACATGTGGTGGACTTCTGGGACTTTAAGGAACTTAAAACTTAGTTATGAGTGAGTCCCTCGTGGTTTAATGCCAGATTGTAAGCTGGAAAAATGTCTGCATCAGCTGCTAAATGTTTATAATTCACTGTAGCCTTCACTAGTGCAGTAGACTGCATTTAGTTATGCTCCTCATTTCTGTAACCTTGCGTAGGTTGTTTGCTGTTTCTGTTCTCCATTTGTAATGAAGTGCAAACTGGATGGATAATTTAATCTTGGATGGATTGTTTGCCTCAATTGCAACTTTTAAGTGTAAAAAGAGGCTTAACCGATAAGCAAAAGGACAAACAAGTGACGGCATTTCTTGGTGACAGTGTAAAGAATGTCCTAACACATATGATGATGTTGTTTCAAAACCAATTTTGAAGAAATAAAGCCAACACGTAGGCACTTGTATAAACTGCATGTTTCTTGCAGGAGTGTGAATGGAAAACAGACCGGTATTCAGCATTTATCTTCAGTTGAGAGGCAACCATAGATTGTAAATAAACTTCAGTTCAATCAGTTAAGAGGATGTTGCAGTTGAGCAGCTGCAGTGCAACATGAACTAGTGTTAACCTGAGGACAAATCTTGGGTAATTACTTCATTCTCCTGTCAGGTGTGGGATAAACATAATGGTGTTTGTTTAGTGATTCAAAATGGATGATTTGGCATTTGAATTGCAACCTTGTCTATCGTTGTTACTGCATTAAGGTCAAACTATTAAAATACCAACTAATATAAGCGAAACACTAGTGCGTGTATGAGAGGTGGAGTCAGGCAGAGCTCAAGAGCAGTGAACAGCCTGGTGACAGCTCTGTGAGGCTGGTAGCTCAGCTGGTAGATTGTGGAGTGGAACAGGAGGAAGGTTAAGCAAGCTTTTATAATCCCTCCTGCCCTGTTCTGGGGATTGAAAGATACATTGTTGTAAATGAATGTATTTATCATTTGACTTCCTCTCAGGAGAAGGCAAGCATAATGCCTTGCAAACTGATAAAATGTTTCCCTTGGCACAACCCTTTGCAGAAAGTATTGGTTACCTGTTAGGCAACATGCTACTTACTATAGGAAAGTTGAGCTAATGCCTAAGTCATACTAGGATTTTTCATTCTCTTCTCTCAGAGCTGATCAGGGTGGTGAGAACTCCTGTGTGGGTCAAATGGGGCAGCAGAGATCTAGAGCTGTCTGGAGAAAAGTAGGCAAAGGTTTAAAATATTGTTTGCTTGCAAAACAGGGAGGAACGGTTTGTACTGTGGTGAAATAAGGGTAGTTTTGCTGGAAGAAACTCTTAGGCTAGCAAGTTTTGAGCTGTAATGCATATGATGATCAGGTGCTAATCTTTTGTGGATGAAGAGTGATGGCGCTCCTCTGTTCCGTGCAAGTATTTATGCAGTCTGTATTTGCCTTGATTAAATCTGAAACGTATTTGGCCTTTTGTGCTATGCTAAAAATGGAAGAATTTTGTAAAAGTTGCTGAAGATGCCTTCTTCACATAAGTTGACTTAGTATGGAAATTGATCTTGGGTAGATTTGGAGTTGATGGGATGAGTGTGTAGTTTACTTGTTTATAAGCATTTTCTAAAAGTACAAAGTTAATTCTTTTACTTCTGTCTGTAGGTTACATTTTTTTGTTACATTTTCAGGGCATCTTGTTGATGCAAGAGAAACCAATAATAAGCAAGGTTATGTATTTCATGTTCTCTGCTGACTTGGTTTTGGTTTCCTGCTTTTTCCAAGCTTACCATAAGGCTAGATATAAAGCTTTAATTTTCATGAGACTCATGTCTTTCAAATGGTGGCTACATAATGTAGACAGGCTTTCATATGCTTTTTAATAAATGCAAGCAAAAGATCCCTCAAAACCCTTTTTTTTTTTTTTTTCCTCTCTCTTTAAGGTTTGGACCCCATGGCATCCCTGTGACCATATTTCCTAAAAGGGAATACAAGGATAAACCTGAAGCCATGCAGCTCCAAAGTAAACCATTCCAAGATGAGGCACAGGTGAAGTGTGAATCTAATGCTGCAGTCCCTGATGACTCTTCTCTCACGCAGCCATCAGAACCTAGCATAGCTAAAAGCCTATGGACTTCTAAACCACCTCCTCTCTTTCATGAGGGAGCACCATATCCTCCTCCGTTGTTTATCAGGGACACATATAACCAGTCAATACCTCAGCCTCCGCCCCGGAAAATTAAGCGGCCCAAGCGTAAAATGTACAGGGAGGAACCCACTTCTATCATGAATGCTATCAAACTACGACCTCGGCAGGTCTTATGTGACAAGTGCAAAAACAGTGTTGTTGCAGAAAAAAAGGAAATAAAAAAAGGTGGCAATGCAAGTGACTCTTCAAAATATGAGGATAATAAAAAACGAAGAAATGAGAGTGTGACTACTGTGAATAAAAAACTTAAGACTGACCATAAAGTGGACGGAAAAAGCCAAAATGAAAGCCAGAAAAGGAATGCTGTGGTCAAGGTTTCAAATATTGCCCACAGCAGAAGCAGAGTAGTTAAAGTTTCCGCACAAGCAAATACTTCAAAAGCGCAGTTAAATACAAAAAAAGTTCTCCAGAGCAAAAACATGGATCATGCAAAAGCTCGGGAAGTCTTGAAAATGGCCAAAGAAAAGGCACAAAAGAAGCAGAGTGCAACCTCCTCTTCCAAAAATGCACATTCAAAGGTCCACTTCACACGGCGTCTTCAGAACACCAGCTCAGGTTCCCTTCCACCCCGATTGCGTTTAAAGCCACAAAGGTATCGGAATGAAGAAAATGACTCTTCTCTCAAGACAGGACTTGAGAAAATACGGAGTGGCAAGATGGCAACTAAGCCCCAGTCTCGCTGCTCCTCCACCCGCTCAGCAGGTGAGGCCCCTTCAGAAAATCAGAGCCCCTCAGAAGGCCCTGAAGAGGCCAGCAGTGAGGTTCAGGACACAAGTGAAGTGCATGTAACTGTTGATCAGGATGAACACCAGACATTGGGCAAGAGAGGCAGCAAAAGCAATATAACGGTTTACATGACCCTTAATCAAAAGAAATCTGACTCTTCCAGTGCATCAGTTTGTAGTAGTGATAGCACAGATGATTTGAAATCTACCAACTCTGAGTGTAGCTCTACTGAAAGCTTTGATTTTCCTCCAGGCAGCATGCATGCACCTTCCTCCTCCTCCTCCTCTTCAAAGGAAGAGAAAAAGCTCAGTAATTCCTTGAAAACGGAAGTCTTTTCCAAAAACGTCTCTAAATGTGTCACACCAGATGGCAGGACCGTATGTGTAGGGGACATTGTTTGGGCCAAGATTTATGGCTTCCCTTGGTGGCCAGCCCGTATTCTTTCCATAACTGTGAGCCGGAAAGATAATGGCCTTTTAGTTCGACAGGAGGCTCGTATCTCATGGTTTGGCTCCACAACAACATCTTTTCTTGCTCTTGCACAACTATCCCCCTTTTTAGAAAGCTTCCAGTTGCGCTTTAATAAGAAGAGAAAGGGTCTTTACCGCAAGGCCGTCACAGAGGCAGCTAAGGCTGCTAAGCAGCTGACTCCCGAAGTTCGGGCCCTGCTGACACAGTTTGAAACGTGAACATGGAAAGTAAGGTAGGCAAGAAATCTGGAGGCTCCACAAAATTCATAGCCTAGTTAGAGAACTACCATGAAGGACTTGCCAAGTCAGAAGTTGCACTCGGTTGACTGCTCTTTTTATACTAAAGTTGTTCCATTTGTAGCGGTTTCTTGACAGTTAAACAAATTGAACACGCAATCAAAATTAGCCTAAAGTGAGAACTTCAGTATTTTTCAAGTGAGCATTTTTTTTAAAGAATAAAACTCCTCAAACACCCAATGCATAGGAGCCATAGCCTCAGCTGAAAGGCAGCTTATTTGCAGGGAATTTTTTAGTAGTTTCTACCCAGTATATAACTAGTTGCTGTGTGGCAAAGGGTTAACACAAGGGATGAAAGTAGTAGCTGTGACTTTTTTTTTTTTTTTTTTTTGGTGGCCCATCAGGGAAGTGTAGAAATGTAAGCCTTGTCTAAATGGTCTTTAAAGATTATTTTAAATAGTCTCTAATGTATTTAGTCTGGCCAGTGCAAATTGGTTCAAAGCATGCTTAAACATCTTAAGGGGGCATGCCCCAACCCATATAGGCCAGTATAAATGGCATTAGAAGACTTGCTGAAATTTTTAAGGAAGAAGAATTCATGTAACTTAAAGACCAGATTAAATGGGGTTTTATCATAGTGACCACTTAAAACACTCAGCCTTTCTATGCACATGGGGGCACAAATATAACACTTCAGGGTTGAGAAGCTGAGAGGGATGCCTGTAGCTCTAAGACAAAGCTGAGAAGTTGCTCAGTATTTGGGATCAAGGGCTGTTAATGCTGCATAGGTGTGAATCATAACTTCTGGTCTTTCTTCCTGAAGAAATCTTTCAGGCCATTTGCCTGGAGGTTTAGATTAAGAGAGGCTTTGTTCTGAATGTGTAAATAATTGATTGCTGAAATTGGTCAGATTTTCTCCTGACTGGTTGTTCCTAAATTCTTAGGATACGTCCTAGTAAATTACACTTTGTGAATTGTCAGATGTGTAATTGTTGCATTTTGGATGTATCTAACTTCATTTTTTTTTTTTTAATATTTCCGTTTAAGGTATCTGTTTGCAGGTCAGAAAATGAGAATATGTAATTGTGTAATGCTCTGAAATGTAAAAAAACAAACTGTAAATAAAATTGACTAAATCTGAATTATTTGTGTGTGTTTCTCAAAAAGCTTTGAAAAAAGTCCAGGATGTTAGAGTACTTTATATGTATGCCGTATTTAGAGGACACCCTTTTAAAAAGTAAATTGTCCTTTTTCATGCATTCTTAAAGATAACTGCTTGATGTAAAGTATTATTGGTATACTTCAGTCTTAATTTTGAGATTAAGCAATTATCTGTCCCTTTTGTTTCAAAACTAGCTCTGTACAGGGCTTTCTGTAAAGTTTATCAAATTTCTCCCTTAATTAGATTTTGTTCCATATATTTGAATAAAGACTGTGGATAAAGTCACTTATACAGTGGGGAAATGTTTTCAGTTTTCTCCATCTATCAAAACCTAATCAGACCCACTCTCCACTGCTACTTCGTCTTTTCTTGCATGTCTTTTGCTCAATGTTGGGGCATTTTCATGCAACTGACTACATTTTTTTTTCTTTTAGTTTTGGTCCTTATTTGACCATGTGAATTACTGTCTCTTCTCCAACCCACTCCTGTTTCAGCCTTGCAATGCCTTGTGAAGAATCTCTCAGCGTTCATCCTAAAGCAGTTTTCATCCTGTTTTTTCCATAAATTGCCCATGTAGGCAATCATGACAGAAGTAAAAATTTAAGCTTAGACTGAAATTAGATTTTAAACAGACATGAAAATGGGGGTAAGGATTTAATCATCAAACCCTTCAAATCTTTTTAATTTAACCTTAAATTTCATATGTTCATGATACCGTCTGGTCTTTCCAAAGCATTCAGTTTCTTTTTCCCTTTTTAAATTATTCTGTTGTACCCACAAAACTATTGGAAGTCCAAAGTGTCAAATACATGGCCGTTCAAATTTTCCTTAAGCTTATGGTCATCTCTGTTAGGTGCTAATTAAGCTTCCAAACATACCAGCTTTACCTTGGCATTCTAACAGTTACCAAAAAACCTCACTGGTCAATGCTTTTTGAATGTGATAAACACACAATAAATTTCATAGTGTAAAAAAAAAAAAAAATTTTTTTCTTTTTGAAAAAAAAAAAAATCCTGTTTCACTTCTATGTATTCTTTCCTGCAAACAGAAACAGTTACTCTATTTAAGTAAATAAGCCGTACTTTGTTATTAAAGCAGACTGATTTTTGAAGTCAAGAACCCATACAATGTGGTTTAGCTGTCTACACTAGTTCATTGAGGTTTAGAAGCTCAAGCAAACTGGCTATAAGTTAGTTGTTCTGAGCCAAGTAGTGGTGAAATCAATATTTACACTGTTAATTTTTCCTTAAAAGACCTGGAAGCTTTGTACTCTTTTCTATTAATTTATATAAAGTTAGAATAGTACTAAAGCCAAAGTTTGCTCAGGTGTTCACTGGTGAGATGGGAGAGCAACAAGTATTAGAGGGGTTTCGTTAGATTGTTTTATGTTCAAAAGAACTGTTTATGAAAGGCATTTAAAGATTCTTAGTTTTGATTTGTAGTTGATCAGTCTTTTAAGAAGTCTTTCCAAAGTTTTACAGTGAATGTGCATTATCACTTCAGACTTACCAGGTCTCAAAACAAATAGACTACTTTTTTTTTTTTTTTTTTTTAACAATGCCATGTTACATTAGGTTGAAAATATCCTATTCATAGTCGTCCATGATTTTCCTTTCCCTCTGAAGTAGCTAACACTCTAGATATAACAAGATTTGCAGTGGAGAAAATGTTGGGCTTAACGTAAAGTCTAGTTACAGTAAGTAACCTTGGTTATGGCAGTATGGATGCTGCATGTAGATCAGCTTTGAAGACTTAGACAAAGCTGAGTGCTGTTTTAGCTATAAACTGCAAAAAACCCTCCACACTTTTATGTGCCTGTCTGCTCCCAGCAATGCATACACTTTGAGTGTGGACTATTGTTCTTGCAGTTGGGTACGCATCTACCATCTCTGAGTTAACTTGACAATTTAAATGACTTATCAAATAACTCGTGACAGGAGCACGCCTGTACAGTGCCAGGATAGTGCCTCTGTGTAATTAAGCTGTGCAACTGTTGCAAGCAGCCTGTGTCTTGAGAAGACAAACATCACTTGAAAGAGTGACTGTTAGTTTTCTATCAGCTTAATATAATAAATTGGAAATTCTGTCTTTTTGAATTAATGAAATTCCTCAGTGTAGTTGTTGAATATGTATGGCCTTTCAATTTAGGGGGGAAAATGTGACAGGTGGTGATGAGTTTCTAGTACAAGCCTACTTCTCCTTTGAAGATCTTTAGCTTCAGTTAAAATGTTTTGGGAGAGAGTAGTTATTCCAAAACTTACAAGGATTTCCTTTAACAGAAGTGTTTGAAGGTGTGATTGCTTCATGAGTGAAGCTAGAAGCAACTGTGAAATGCTTGTATGTTTCTGAAGTAGAGTTCTATGGGAAATTGAACAAATATTTGTTATTTTTTTAATCAGAGTTGAAATCTTATGTCAACACTTAAATGAGATAATCATCTCTGATTATATGGTATTTTCTTTTAGACAGTGCTATCTTTAGTTTGAAACATACATAACTGACAGCTACCTCACCAGGAGGGGTGTGTTTAGTGGGGGTAATTTGGGTCAACTGTGCAAGGCTGAGAAGACTTATTTCTTTCAGCATGTTGTAAAATACTTTTTTTTTTTTTTTTTTTTTTTTAAGTAGTTTCTAAATGGATTAGGTTTAAGAAATCACTCATCAGTGGAATTGAGGAAGGGGTAAGAGTTGCTTTTTGCATTGCTAGCCTTAGGTTTGTTTCTAGTTAACTCTCAAGTCCTGAAACTGATTTCCATTCATGTCTCCTATAAGGTCTTGCTAAAGTTGTCAGAGTAGAACAGGAACATGAGTTTTGGAAAACCTTGGTAGCTAGTCCTCAGTAGTATTATCATCTGTCCTCATGCATGTTCTGCGAAGTACAGTGGAAAAAATAGAGCTGCCTTCTTGGCTAAAGAATTCTGGAAAGGAGGAGGCTGACAATCAGTGAAAAGCTATTTCAGTTCATCTCCTCTTTATAATTGTATTCTAATAAATGCCTACAGGAATAAGCAAATTCAGTCAATGCAGTGGGATCACTATACTAACTTGTAGATAAAGACTGAACTGGAAGGTAAGTAGAGTGAGCTTATGATTAAAAGGGCAGTAAGATGGCAGTGTTTTTTGTCATAAGCCATTTGGTGGAAGTGTAGGTATGCTATTTAAAAGCAAACTTGAAAGTGATCTTACAGTACAGAGTTTATAATGGTTAAAGGCTGAGGTGCTTTCTGTTCTTATTTTCAGTTTACTTTTTAATGGTATAAATAGAGAGGTCATAGGGAACCTGAAGGAAAAGAGAGGAACTTGGTGGATTGAGCTAGATGTGATACTGGAAGAAAAACTCAGTTGGCTTTTTGAGAATAATATGTTAGTCTGCAAGTTCAGTAAAAGGGATTAGTGCTCTCCTGTTTTACAGAGCTTATAGGAGAATTTTGGTGAAACATATGTCATTGTCCCACAGTCAACTGTTTGAAAGTCATCCAGCATCTACTTCACGCTTGTGGAAATGAAATGACTTGCTACAGGATTTTGTCAGTTTAAGCTGTGCTTACATTAAGTGTGTGTGTCTGTTTTTTTAGGATAGGATATAGTAGCATACATTTTGGGGATATAGACAGGCTATGCTTGCAACAATACAGTAAAATTATCCCTATAAATCAAATAAAGTATTAACGGCAGAGGTTTTGCACAACTAACTTCTTAAAGCTTCTTCTGACATGACTGTAGTGATCGGAGATCATCCACGTTTAACATCAGGACAGGTAGAGAGGCCTGTAGCATTGAAAACTTTTGTAGTAGCTGTCAAGCTATCTAAAGATCTGTTAGATCCAAGCTTCTGAGATGTGGATGTAAGTATTCAGCTTCAAATTATTCTTAATCTGTAATGGGAAGAACCTCTGTTTTGATACATGTCCTTAACAATTATGATGACAAGTTCCTATTCAACATTTAAAATACCTCAACTACTGTTCTTTGTGACAACTTCGTATTTTAGTTTAAATAGTTCCCTCCTATGATGTCATCCTGTTAGTGTATTTATAGAGTGTGGCCATATAACTAGATAAAATAAGATCCCCTTGTAAGATGGCTTTTGTATTCCCTGCTCATCTTACTGGCATTTCTGTGCACCTGTTCTAGTTTGAACTCATCTTTCTCTGACATTGGTGGCAAGAACTGTTTATGGTAATTTAGATGGGGTTTTACAAAACTCTTGTCGAACAGCAGTGATTCTTCCTTAAGTCAGAAATATCTCTGATTATTGGCTTTTAATTGTTAGATCCTAATAGCACCCTATGGTTTCCTATGGTTTACTCATACATTTCAGTCTTTCTTCTGTACTACCTGGGATGTGTATACCAATCAAGACTGTAATTTAGATTAATTTATGAAATTTTTCTTAAATTAAACTGTGACACAACTACCCTTCTGTGAACACAAGGCAAAATAGCAGTTCCCAGGCATGGCTGTGGAGACAGTGATTTGGTAACTGGCTTGCTATCATGGTTTTTCCCTGCACGCTTTTGTTGTTGCTACCAGATGCGGCAGTTGGGAATAACTCCCTGGGGCAGCACTGGCAAGCTTAGTGCCAGGTACCGATTGTTGAAGGAAACTCATATCTCTGGCTCCATTTTTTTCCCCCAAGAAAAAACAATTGGTGTTCTTGGCGTGAAGTTGAATAAGCAGCAGTGTGGAAAATGAATGTCATTGGTAAGACCAAGGCTTTTATACTGTAGAAGTTCTGAGCCACCTTGCACATCCAATAGGGAGACAAATGGGAATAAGAGACAGTCTTGCATGCCTGCGTAACCTTCCCAGATAGTTTCTGCATGCACAGGGCTGAAAACTGATTTTCTGTGCTTGTGCTGATGGAGACGTGTAGTCTTTGATCTTCTCTACCTACCTACCCACGGTCCCAGGGGATAATGTTAACAACACAAGCTGCAGGTATAAATTGGCACAGGGAACAAATCAGGATCCCCTGTTGCAAGTTTAAATTGGGGCTTTGCTCGTTCAGTGCATGAAGACATAGATTTGTGGGATTTATTTGGGCTACATGTTTGAGAAGTTATTTTCAAAATCGGGACCATGCGTATTTTGAACAACTGTGATGCAGTTTCTATGCCAATGATTTTATTCCTCAGTCCAGAGAAGGACTATTGGAACTGAGGATATTCGAGGTCTGCAAATACTTGCAGGACAGGTGCGGAGGCAAAGGGGAAACACACTTCTGTTTAGTTGCAACTAGGACAAGAAATAGTATTTAAAATTATAAGACAGCAAGTTAAGATTAGACACTAGAATATTTATTCCAGTTGTTATAGTGAAACCCTAGGTGGTGTTTGGAGAGTTGCATAGTTTTTGTAATTACATGTTTTTAAGAACAACAGATTAGGCTAACCTTTGTCAAGAATGGGTTAAATTCATCCCGTATTTGGGTATGGGACAGAATAGATGATCTATCCTGACCCTGTCAGGCTCTGTTTTCTGTAATTTTGTTATTAACAATTCTGATTTTGGAAAAACAGAATCTTTGTAGAAATATGTATATAATGAAGGATTCTGACTTGTGTCCTGTTTAGTCATGCAGGAATCACGCTTGGTATAGTGGAAGTATGGCCTTCTAATAATAGAGTCTTAGCTTCCATGTGTAGTAAAACTGCACTGCATCTTCTGCCAGGGGCCTCTTCTATGCAAAATCATGTTTGGATGACATTATTTATATAACATGTCAACTTTAAATTAGGTTGGTGGTTGTTTTGTTTTTTGGGTTTTTTTTAAATAGATCTAGGTCAGTTTTCATGTTTGCTTACTAATGGTTTTGATGTCAAATATGCAATATGAATAAGAAATATTCTTATACGTGCCAGCCATGTGCTATGAATCCGTGATTTGGAAGGCAAGCTGTGTTCTCACTAGCTTGTTACCATCACTAAAAGATTCTGTAACAGAAACGCAGCAAAGTTCTGGTGACAGAATTGTCCTTGCCTGTTTTTAACAGGTGCATAAAGGCAGAGAGGATACTTGCTTTGTCAGTAAAGTAAGCAGATACAATTCCAAGCAATATTTACTTAAATACTAATTTTGCATCATTTTTATTTAGTAACATCTAGGATTTTTGTTTGATTTTTAGGAAACACTAGTGTTTCATTGTACTTCTGCAGTGGTTCAGAATTTTAAAGCATATGGTGCCAGTTTTGGTAATTAGTAGCTCTGGTGAAAAGGAACTAAATCCATAAAAACCGGATTTTTCAAAGAAGTTTAGTTAGGGTTAGAACCTCAAGCTGCTCTGTATGACCTGATTAAATTCTTCAGTTGACACACAGGTATCTGAATGGCATTTCATAAACAATTGTGGACTGTTTCATGTAGTCTGGTTCTTTAGTCATCTAAAACTGAAGTCATCTTGATACTGATTTTAGTAAGGGGCGTATCGTGTCAACTTCTCTAAGATGTCACCATTAAAATCATCCCTAAAATCAGTTAGTACTTCATACAGGAATGCAGATGAATGTGGCAAGGAACATGTCCTTACATTTGCTAGTACTAGGAATGGTCTGGTTATTTTTGCTCTGCTGTTGGTGACACACGTGGAACCTCAGTTTGAAGGTGACTGACACAAAGTTGTGTTCTTTTGGCCATCTGTAGTATTTGTTTAGTAAGCAGAGATTTTGATTCTGACACACAAACTTTTTTGTTTTGGTAAAAATACCAAGAAATGTGTTTGCTAGGGATTGTAATAACAAGTGGCTGAAGTCTGAGCAATAGGAGAAGGAAATTATTATCAGGTTACTCTTACTGGTTTCATGATGCTCATTTAACTTAGACGTCATGAAAGACTTCGGAAATGTGTTTGTGAAAGCTTCCAAGTCACTCCTGATTCCTGAGTCCTTCAAGAAGAACAAGAAAGAGAAGGCTTAGTACTAAAAACAGCTCCCTCCTCTACCTTTGGTCCCCCCCAAAAGATAAGCAAACCTGTTTTCCTGTATTTTTGCTAGGGAAAATAACAAACCAACCAACCAAAAAACCCAGATTTTTTTTGTCTCTACAAGTTGCTGTTAAAAATCATAGCTAAAGGTTCTGAGCATGGAATTTTTTTTGTTGGAACATCCCATTAGCAATATTTGATTATTTGCGGGGCCGGGGGGGGGGGGGGGGGGAATCTTTCCTTGATTTTTTTCAAGTGTTGAGGGATTTAGGGACCTAATCTTTTCTGGTACATTTATATGAAAAAGCTGGCTTTGGCCGGGTTTTAGAAATTCTTGATACTGTGTTATGTATTTCAGGGAATTAGGCATGTAAACTGAAGAATGTATTACTGCTCTTGGTTTTCCTTGTAGCTGAGGCCCTGTTGTTGAAGATTGTATTGGGCTGTAGAGGAATGCAACAGTTCTGCTTGCTTTTTAGTAATTCATTAGAAGCCTATTTTAACTCTTCCTAACTAGTTAAAATTTGAATCTGTAGCAGTAAAATAACATGTGCTATTTCTTCTGTAACACAGTTTTGCATTTAGACAAAGTATTAGTCCCCTACAGAAGTTGCGTATATGTTACTGTAACTATTTTTAAATGTGGGCTCTCTACTTCGAGCTATGTATCTTCTCCTTCACAGTATGCGATTGGAGATACTGCTATTTTTACTTTCCTTGTCCTTATGGGCTGCCTTTTCTTCCTCTTGATGGCTGCCTGTTGTCTTTCTACTTTTCCTTTGAAGACAAAAACAAATACTTTCAAAAGCAGTGCTTCTCTCTATGGACATAGTGAATACACAGGATTGTGAAAATTTTCACAATAAAAAATCAGAATCCACATTAGAGTGGTGACTTTCAGCAAAGTGGCTGTGTAAAATGCAGTTGAGTGGGGCAGATGTTCATGACATCAGTGGTGAAAGGCCATAAGCTGTGTCAGCGCCTGTCCTAACACACATGCTTACGTTTATTACTGGTGGTAATTTTTATGATGACTCCATAGTCTCCAGCAGGTGAATGAAACTGCTTCAAAACAGAGCCCAGACTGCTGTGAGCATACTGTACATCACGGGAGAGCCGTACCCTCAGAGTTAGGCTTTGCTATCACTCACCTACAAATCGTGGATTTACATGATGAAGTGAATGAACTCACTGAATGATTGATAAAACAGACAACTTGCTGAGTTCATGAGGGTCGGGGAATTTAATGACACGGATATTGAGCCGACGCAAGCGGCTTGCAAGTGTAGAAGCGCTGTCTGTGAGGACCCAGGGACACTTCATCCTTTGTGGCAAGTCTGCTCTTTGTACCTTTTGTTCTCTGGGTTGTTGGTCCCTGCTCCGCGTGGTTCACACCAGGGAATCCGCAGGGTAAGAAATGTTCCTCCACAATACAAGGAGAATAAGATATGTGACTGCACGTCTGTGGCTTTATTTTTCAGTCACTATATCTCCGGAGCCCAATCCTGTATACTCCTGCCTTAAACCTTTTCTATACAAAACACTGCTATTGATCCACATAAAACAATGTAAAACCAATTATATTTTAACTGGGCAGATCAGACATCTCCTGATCAGTTTTTGTACGTTATAGCAATACAGCCAAAGGTTATTCCTCACTAATCTGGGCTAAATCCACATGCAGCATTCTGAAGTCAGCTTCATTGTGACAATACAAAGGTTCCTGCACAAAATATTTCATATTTGTTAATTTTGTCAAACATGCAGATAACAAGTGTATGGTTAGTATGTATTGGAATAGAGAGATTCTGCAATAGTTAGAAACACTCTCTTGAAATTAATAAACTTGTATTTTTTTTAATCTACTTCTTACCCTGGATTTTTGCCTTCAAATCATAACATCCATGAGAGCAACTGGTACATTTGCTCTTTCACCTTCTGTTGTCTCAGTTTTCTTTCATCCTATAATCACTTCAACAAAGATTGTAATGCCACTGGCAAGAAGGCTTTGAATTTCAGTTTAAAGACTGTGTGAGCGACCAAATGGGAACAGTTTTTATAGTACTTGTAATAAAGAATGAGAAGCAAAATACAAAGAAACTCCAATATACTCTGCAACTGTGAGTCATCTGCTTCTCTTTTAAGCAAACTTAATTATTATAATAAAGAAATTCTTGGTAGTTTGACCATAATGAACACAGTGTATGTGTACGGGTTTGCGTGAAGATACAAAGCCAAAAGAAGGCACAATCTCATCTTTATGGTTTTTACCTGGAGGGGAAAACTGGTGTCTCATCGGAGTTACGTCCTAAAAAGGGGAGGAATAGCTGGTGGTTTTCACATTTTAGAAAGCAAGAAAAATCTAAGATGTGGAAGAAAGTAATGATTAACTGGATATGGGTACCAGTTGTATTGCTGCAATGGCAAGTTGTCTGCCTCGCTGTGACACTTGTTTGCATTTCTCAGTATATGAAAAAATCTGGTTTATCACAGGCTGCATTGGACAATGGATGTAAAATGCCATCAATATTGAATAGATAGTGCCCCAAATTTGCTTTTTTTACTCTAAAATACAGGAAGGTCATGGTCACCATGAATTATAATCCATTGCTACAGTTTCCACTTATTCTAGGTAGTTACTTTGTCCAGCAAAATTTCATAGTATCACTCTGGCTTTGAGCACCAAGTTCTTCGGTGGGCAGGACAGTGTTTGCATAGGTGTCTGTACAGGTAGATACTTTGTTTCCCTGTCTGCTAGTTTGTTTGCTAAATGATCTGTAATTTCCCTTTAACTCTGCTGGTGAAGACCAGTTTAAGATCAAAAAAGTTGAATCTGATTCTTCTGTGAGTTTTTAGCATCTTTTCATGGTATGCTGCTTTCTGGAAAGCAAAAGTAGTACACCTGGTAAGAATTCAGGCTGGCAAGGAAGTCAGTTGTTTTCTTTTTTAAACCATCGTAAATTCTTTACTCCTGTTAACTGGATTTTTTCTACCATAGGTCTCAACAAATGGCAGCATTTTACATCAGACTGACGAGTCCTGCTGCTCCCTTACAGTGTCTGACAGACCACTGTGGATTCAGTCTGGGGGCACTGAAGTTATCAGTGAAATTGGCAGGTCTGTCTGGTTTAAGCCCTGCCTTAAGTGAAGGGTTCACTATGCTATCAACTAATCATACGCAAAACAGGTTAGGACAGAGGTAATGAGCTACCTGTTATTTTATTTCCCTCTTCTATCTGAACACTTTAGATGCAGCTGTTCTCCCTGACCTAACCTGGTGTCAGGATTGATATATATATATATCATTGAGAAGACCCACACCAAGTTTCTCTTTAGGCTTGCTTCTTGAAGTTTGCATTACATGATCTGATTAAATAACTTGACAGGTATAATGTGAAGGTAAAAAAAAAAAAAAATTAAAAATAAAGATTTTTGTCTCCTAAACCAGCAATCCTCAAACATTTTTGCTATGTGGATCACATCTTAGTAGGATGTACTTTGTGGGCAGTTCATCTGCTGTTTGTGATTGTAGGCATGGCTTCCTGCCTTTGCTGATGTGTAAAAGTAAAATCAGGAAAAAAATTTAGAACATTTTAGGGTTTTTAAAGAAGTTTAGTACCTAAAACAAGGAAAAGAATTGAAACATGAGCAGGAGGATCTCGTGAGAAACTTGCAGATGACGTACAGTCACTGGGAGGGAGCCACTCTTCTAGGAAAATTAAGTTTGTTTTCTTTGTTTGTTTTGCTTTTTTTTTTTTTTCCCCAAAGCTCTGATCTGAGGTGGTAACACTTAACAAACATGCTTAACTTTCAGTGCATGCCTAAGTCCGTAAGGAAATTTAGAGTACATGTTTAAAGCCAAGCAGATACTGAACATTATTGGGAATTCTAGACCAAACATGTATTTACTACTTAGATCTGTCATGGATGTATGCATGTCTCTCGTATCTTTTTTTGACATGGAGAGGAAATAGGGCAGTGAGGAGAACATACTGTTGCTGTAAAGGGAGCTTGATTTACGTGAAGAAGTCATGATTTTTACTTTATTAACATTTAAAAGTTTGATCCACTACTATATTATTGCATTAGGTCTGGGATTAGATATTCAATATCCATTGGTTTCAGTTTTTATAAACTAAGACTTGCTGCTGGTAAAACAGAAGTCTGGACTATAATAGAGGATAAGACTAGTAATGTTTCTGGAGTCACTAGTGATGGTGTGTAAATGTCAGCGGGAGAAGTGAAGCTCCTGGTGCTTGCTAAGGGTGTTCTGGAATCTCTCGATGGTAAGAATCACAGAGTAAAAGAGAGCTGTAGAACTGACTTGGGCAGGAACACAGATGCCAGGTTTGTAATGAACAGTCTTTGCCAAATATTGATTCTGAATATCACGGCAACTGCATCGATGGCTAAGCTGGTAGGTGGGGTGTGAAAAGTAAAACTGCCTGCCATCAGAATGAGGGAACACCTGTGTTAAAGTGAATTGTCCATTTCCTTAGACCTAGTAGTAGTTGTATGCATGCTGAGATAACTGAACCAAATTCTTGTCTCGTTTATTCCTTTGTGGATCATAGAAGTTTGCTGGCTAGTAATAGTGTCACTGAGGCTTGAATTTGGAAGTGCGGGTGTTGGGACATACTGGCTGAACTGTTGTCCAACTTCTTATGGGATTTTTAGTATTTCTGAGTAGAGTCTGGTTCTCTGACATACTATAAAAGCTTCTTTTTGCAAGACTTCATGGATACATGGTGCTAATTTAATATCAGTCTTATTTTAGAGAATTTCTTATTGGTCATGTGCTTTAATACCCAATATTGGTTGTTTTGCAGCCTGGAATACTGTGGTGTTTAGTTACCTGCACCAACAGTAAGTACTATTGAACACAGTGGAACTTTGTCCAGCACCCTTCTCTTTGTAGAGGCTCTGCAGGTTTATCTCGTGCATCTTGGAGTGGACCATAGCTAAAATAGGTTTGATTATATATGAATTCTGAGTATGATACCCAAATAGGACCTATTGGATATTGGAATGAATGCCTCCTAGTCTACTGTCAGCATATAGCAGCTCAGTGCATCTCTGCCTGGATCTGTTAAACTTCATAATTAGCCCTTATTGCTTCTGTTTCAACTTTCCCAAAATTTCATTCCTATTTTAATTCTATTGCATTGTATAGGATATAAAATTAAGTATTTTTCTTTATTTTATGTTGTCCTTTTCTGGCACAGTGAGCAACCGATTAATTGAGAAACTCCATAGTTATCCCCTTTGTCTTCCCTGCCTGCTCTTGTGGTAGGACCATTTTCACAAACTCTGCGCTCTACTTCTCATTTTTTTTCCATTTCTTTTGGATATTATTCAGAAGAGTTGTCTGTTTAGAAAGAACTTCAGGATTTTCCTGTGCATGCTAGGAGTCTCCTTTTTAAAATTCAGTTGTGTTATTCACAATGCTGTTGTCAGTACTGGAAAATGTGTATGTACCTTTCAAATAATCCTAGCAGTCAAAAGCTCAGCAGAATGGTAAAAGGAATCAACAAGACTGGCCTGATCATGTTGGAACCTCGTTTGGTCTCCTGTGTGTTTTTTTGAGCAAAGGGGTTGGAGCAGATGATCTCCAGAGGTCTCCTCCAACATAAGTTATTCTAGAACAATGTTTTCTCCATGCTACGCAAGAGACAGGTCAGTGCAGACTGTGCTGATTCTGCACTACCCTAAATGGTTACTGACTGGTGGTGGTCTCATTCAGCAGTTAGTACCTGGACTCCTTCTATCTGCTTTATCGTCATTTTATTCCATTTACATGGAGCAAATAGGAAAACATAAGCAATAATGGAAAAGAAACAAGATTAGCAGGTTTATACTTCAGTGCTCCCATGCACACTTAGGTCTTGCATTTGAAATGGCATTAGAGTGTCAGATTTAGCTTTGTATTGTGAACTACACATCATTGTATAGACTTTGTATATTAATCTTCCTCCTTTGTTAGCTATCTTTAAATGTCTCTAAAAATTGAAATTCTCTCTGGATGCTGAAATGGGGTGAGATACAACATAGATTGCTACGGTAGCTCCTCTTAAAACTCCAGTCAGCTGAGGAGTTTGTTCACTTGTGTATGTCTCGTGATAATGTAAATATTTTTTTTTGTCTTCTGCATACAATGCACAGAGCAGGTGAACTGGTAACTTTTCTGGCCACCTCAGATTTTGCTTACCTACTTTTGCAATATATACTGGAAAGCATTTAACCATTTTCCCTTTCTCTCCCCTTTTCAGCTCAGAGACACTAGTCAACTGCTGTTTTTATGGAACCTCACTACACTGCCACGAAGAGCACCAGCTCATCAGGACTGAAAGAAATCTGAGACTGAATTGTCCTATTTTTCCTCTGAAATCTTCACCAAGTAGTAAACATTTTTTGAAGGGGAAAGGGGGTAAATATGTTAAAGCTTCCCCTCGCACCCTCTTAGGGCATCTGTACCTAATGTACATTTTCTTCAAAATTTAAAAAGATGTTAGGAAATATTTTATAAAACTTTTTTGCAATAAATGACGCATGAAATTATTAAAGACTATATGACACTTACATGCAAGGAACCACTTGAATTATTAGTATGAAGAATCACTGCAAATAACTGGGTTTTTTTGTAATGTGACAGTCACGTTTGTATGTTTTGATAGGTGCCAGTGATGGAGCCAATTGCCTGGGAAGTTGACTGTAACTTTTGAACTTTTATTTTAATTCTTAACTTTAGCATTGCAATTTTCCATTCTATGAGGCTTAGTTAGTATTTAGTGCAGGTGTTAGCAGAGCTGTGATCTGTGATCAAAAGCATGTCCAAAACCAATTGTATTGTAAAATATGAACAGTCCTGCTATATGAGACCAATATTTCCCATAGAGGTAATGGAAAGGACAGTGACCACAAACTCCATGTATCTCTGTATTATGGGAAAGCTCCTTCTGTGTGAATATGGTTGCATTTTATTTATGCTATTGTAACACTTAGGGAATTGAGGATTGTGGAATAACGTTAAGAAGGGCTACAACGCAGAGAACAGCATTTTGCTTATAATACTATAACGAGATGGGAATCATGAATGGAGAGTGATTAAATGGAACGGCATTTCTATTTCAAATCATGGGTTAATTTTTCCTTTTGACATAAATATTTTTCAGATAGGTAACTAGTAGAGCAAAGGTTTTATTAGTGCTTCTGATGGTTGTTGATCTGAGTTGCATTGACTTCTTTGAATAGCTGTAAATCAAAAAAAGAAACCCAGTGGGTTTTATCCATTTTATTCCCCTCCCCCAAAGGTGTTTGGTAAGACTTATTTCAGTGGAGCTTGTGAATGCTGGACACGCTGCTGAAATATTGAGTTATTAAATATTAATTTATTTGTCACTAATTATTTGACATTGTGTGCACACTTTCTCAGCAGTATCATTTCTTACAAAGTTCTTAGCAGGGGTTTTATTATATAACCTGGGAAAATAAATATTTGTTTTGAAGAAATGAAAATGTGCACATAATCTACTAAAAGTCAAATTTTTGTTTCTGTAGAAGTGAAAAGACTTGTAGGAAACTTTTCCTCCTTACTAATATCCTGATTCAATTGGAGAAAATAGAGTGTCTTTGTCTAGATCATTTAAAAACAGAAATGTCTTTCTGAGAGGCATCTGTATCAGCACAAAGACAGTTTCACAGCCTTCATGTATGGATCCTGAATTAATCACATAGAATTTGAAGGACAACTCTATTGTTTGGCTTTGATATTGGCAACAGGTTTATACTTGTTAAACAATCGGAGAGGGGGGAAGTGAGAGGCTGGGACAGGCATCCAAATCCAGGATAGGCATATCAGCGATACACACATACTGAGGCAGTTCATGCTTTGTGCTGCTTCAGTTTCTATTTCTCAGAGGTAAATTCTTTATTTATGAAGCCAGAAATTGAATACTTAACTGCCTACTTCTTAAAAACTAGCTGTATAATGCTGTGCAGTAGGTCCAAATTGTACCACTTTTCATAATAAACTACAAATATTTTTTTTTTTTAAATTTGAGATTAATCTTTGTTCTACAGTGCTTTTCCTTTTCACCAGTCAAAGAGGACCAGCAGTCTGGTTCTGTTTGTGGCCTGAGATTTGATTACAACTTAGAAAAATTAAGACATCTGATTGGAGGAAAGGGGAGCCGATTTGATGTCATGTATCTGCTAGCCTTTCACTTCCAGAGACCAGACCCCGATTGTATTGACAATGAATGAGGGTCTTGGCCTAATAAATTACATTTTTACCCACACACACACACAAAAAAAAAAAAAAAAAAACCCAAACAAAAAAGAAGCCACCAAACAACATGGCACAAAACAGTTTCTGCTCAGGAAAAAGGCCCAGGACTGTAATAGCAGGGTTATTGCACATTGGATTGAAAACTGATTGATGTTGTAAGTAGAAGCCAGTAGTGCCTGCCTGTGTGACATCTGACTCTTAACCAGTGCTCTTATTTCCTCACCTTTGTGAGCACTTGTGCACAGCAGCTGAAATATAAAAAATACACTTAAGAGAGATGCAGGTCTCTGCATTGGAGAATATGGGTATATAAGCAAATAGCATAAAAATAGACAAGGTAGCTAACTGTATTTGCATTTGTTTTCACAGAAAGTATTGCAGCCATTTTGTTTGAAACCAGATTTTCATCTTGAAATGAAATTGTCAGGGATATTCTAATGATAGAGAATTACAGTAATGTATTGCTTTTCACTTTTTTGCTTTAGTTGCTTAATATTTAAGCTTTGCTCCGTGCTACCTTCTTGTCTGTATATTGAATGGTCACTATGCCTCTTTCATTTTGTAGACTTGAATGAGGAAATATGATTCACCCTTTAAGGTTTGCTGAGAAGTAAATGATAAAGAATGTTGTGTAACATTTATTCAAATAAAGCCTTGATTTTTTTCAGTGCTCTTTTAAAGGGAAATAACGTTGAATAATGTTTTGATGTCTTAACTTTCTTGTTTTATTGGTCCTTGGCCCAAAAGCCTTTGATTTATATAAAAAATTTTTTTCTGAATTAAACAAAGATTAAACTGAGGTTACTAGTCCACTCCTGGAAGTCTATCACGTGGACGAGTCTCGGTCCAACCTTACCTTTCACCGTAGTGGCTAAAAGATACCAAGTCATGCTCCACCAGCCAGATGCTTCCCACAAACAATAGGAAAAAACTTTTCTTTTTCTTGTGTAATTAGCAAGAAAAGATCACGTGTACATTGTAGAGACAGATACAAAGAAGCCCTGATGGCTCTGTTCCATGGCCGCGACTGAGACGCACTAAGTCCCGGTTGAAGGAAGAAGGTGGATGTCATGGGAAGAGGTTGCTGCCCCTTGCAGACGCGATTCCAGCGCAGTCGGTGAGTGTCGAGCGAGCTGCAGAGCTGGGGGTGAGCTCAGGGCTCCCCCGGCTCTGCTGGGCAGAGCAAATCTCACTGCGAGCAGACGAGGTCCGTGCTGTCACAGCAGCAGCAAGGCACAAAGCAGCTGAAACGCAGAAAAAGTGCTGGGCCTTTGAATACCTGCGCACTGCCTGCTCGTCTTTTCTTTGGCTGGTTTTTACTGCAGTACTAACAGTTTCAGACAAGTCTGTCCATTGCAGGTAAGTGTAATTGGGTATTTCTCCATTTGGGGAAGAAATGCCTTGCACTGAGTTGCGTTATCTTGCCATGGTGCCCTGTAGGAGGGGGAGCAAGTTGTGCTGTAACGGCTAGCTCCTGTACCGGAGCCCTCCATCACCAGCACTCTGGTCTAAGGAGGGCCACGTCGGCAAATATTTCTTCAAATGGCAGAATCTGTAGAGTTGTATTCTCCCATTAAATAGAAGGTAGCATTTATGTAGATTTTTTTTCCACTTGCATTTTTGTTACTGTAAAGAAAAGATATCCTAATTTTAGTTGAGCTCCTAGGTTAAACAAAAAATAAGCTGCTCAGGTAAACTTGATTTCTAGTAAGTTCTTATTTCAAGGAAGCATTATTTTTTTTATGGCGCACAGTATGCCAGGAACCAGTGGGTGATACTGAGGTACTAACCCTTTCGTAAGTAAGGTGTTTTGTTGCAGTGACCTGTTGTCGATAGTCAGAAGTCTTTGCCAAAAATAGAATTAACTTCTGGAGTGATCGTGCACATGTAGTGACTATTGTTTTGGCCCTGGGCCTCTATGATGCTTTTGAAAGCAGTTGGTGCCTCCTAGAACTGTGAGCGAAATGCCCACATCTGTCTGTTGCTTGGAGCAGATCTCCAACATACGTGTTTTTCTTTTCCTTCACAGGGTTGTTTCTTATTCTCTCTGGATTACAGGAACTCCCATCCTTTTTCTCTCGTTATTCATTCATTCTTGCAGCAGTTCCTCTTGAATTGGTTATCCTCATTAGGCTGTGGTGGAGAGGGAAATCCTGCTGAAATGTAATTGCTCACTAATGGCTTTTCCTTTGTGACATTGTGTTGGTAGCGTCTCGCTGTGGGAGTCTGCTGGATTTGCTGCGTGACTGTGAAGCTCACAAGAGAGGTTAGCCAGACAGATTTCAGAGTTCTGCAATTACTCCGTTGATTAATCTTCACTCCAGTAGTTCGGTGACAAAAGTATAAAAGTAACCCAACCTTCAGCGATGAAGCCAGTCCTACACAATGCCGCTCAGTAATAGTGTTTACTGCTGCCCTGAAGCATCAAAAGGGTGATACTTAATGAGGGCAAAAGTGCACGGAGCAGCTGCTCAGTGCAGCTCCTGGCGCAGGAGGGTTTTGTCATAGCTTGCCAGCTAAAATGTGAGGGATCGGTACAGAGAAATAAGATTTCTTTTAGGGTGAAACCAATGGGCGGATTTCTTAAGGAAATGCGGTAGATCGGTAACAGAGAGATGATGTGGTAAATGCAGACGCTGTCACATACTCATTATTTTTAAGCAAGCATAACGTGGTGAGGAGCGCAGTGTGAGGGTGCGAGCAGTCACCTGCCTGAAGCCTCATCTGCGGTTGAGGAAATCACGCAAGGGATACTCTCGCATCACCTTTGTGCTCCCTGGGCTAATCTGCCCAACTGACAGTCTCCTCCACGGCTGCTAAGAGTGTAAGGGGCATCTGAGATTTGCACGATGAGGTCCTTCTCGTGCTTTTGCACTTTCTGGAAAGTTGGGAATGCCACCAGGCTGGAGTGATTCTCTGACGCGTGAGGTGTGGTTGTGCATTGCGAGGAGCACCCATAGTGCAGCAGAGAACCTGAGCCATTTTGAAAAGCAGCTCATCCCTCTGCTCAATCAAAGGTAAAGCAATGCTCAAATTGCCAAATGCTAATGAGTGCGCGAAGAGACTGTCAGCAGCACGGCGCAGCAGTACCAGCAGGCCTCTAAGCAACCGCCGGGGCAGAAACAAGCCCATGTGCATATGGCCTTGGTATCAACTGCCGCTCACTGTCATCATTTTTTTTTTTATCTTGCTCACTTGTCCTTGTTCAAGTCTTTGTAGGTGGATTTGTCGTTCTCCCTCCTCATGCAGGGAGGGCGAATGGAGTCCGGGCTTTCCGAAGACAGCGCGCAGTGAGCTTCAGCGTGTGCTGGGTGGCAGTAGGAAAAGGATCATGTTGTTTGTTGGTTCATACAGTGCTGGCAGCTGGTTTTTATTCGTGTTCTGTAGCCTGTTTTTATGATTCTGCTCCTGCTTTTCCCTTGAGTGTTTCTGCGGTCTTTGTTTTTATTCCCTTGCTGGCTTTGGAGCACAAGCTGTGGGCGCTCCATGCTGGGCAGGCTGAACACCCCTGTGGACGTTTTTGGGGTGTTCTGAATTTGGGGTAAATATTCAAAGCCCAGGAGGGGTAGGTCTAATTTTGAAATCCAGATTTTCAGCTAAGAGCTCTGCATCCGAAGTGCTTAGGGACTGGAATTTCCAAATGTGGTTCCCTTGGTCATTAAATATTAAACTAAGGCTGTGCCTGCTGGAGGGCTCATTCAAACACTGAAGCACTCTGAGCCATCAGAGGAAGGGGCTGGGGCTGGGGGCTCCAGGGTGTACAAGGATGAATACTGGACCGTGTTAAATATAGGATCCCAGAAATACTAATACTGCGCAGATAGATAGGGATAATCCTCTCACGATTCACTCAGTTTGCTCTGTTTGCCTTTAGAAAGACAACATTGGGAATGAGCTGTGAGATCAGGGGCTGGGGTAGCCGTCCATTGTACACCTTCTCATTAATACTGCAAAATCGTATCAGAAGCCATCGGTTGCATCTTGGCTTAGTAAACTTGCTGCTGGCTGCAAGCACCGTGGCCTCAGCTGTATTTGAGCTTGGAGCAGGGACACGCAAGTACATTTGGGCACAGAGAGAACTGTCGCTTCAAGGGCAGGCCAGGGGCTGTAGCCGTAGGCAGTAAATCTGTCAGCTTCCAGCCTCCTCCTTTCCGGAAGTTTCCAAATACTGCAATTCCTCCTTCCTCGGGTAGAAAGGTGCCCCCGATGGAGCACCACAGCCGAATAAGCTAATGGAAATGTGTCAGTCTTTACCGAGGTAAAGAAAGATGCATTTGTGAGAAGCTGTGCTCAGATGCAATTAGGCAAGCAGAGCCCACAGCCCTGCTGCCTCTCCAGGGGCCTGTTTTATCACTTGGCACTCGCCAGCACCACTCCAGGAATACATTTAGGAAGCTATTCCAGCAGCCAGGCACAAACTACCGCCCAGACTAGATAATACCATTTCCCCCCGTCTCCCTGCCATCTCACTTCACCGATGCATCAGTCTGCAGGGACCGCGGATGGGCTGCATTTCACGTGCCAGAGTTAGAAACGGAACAGAAAAAACCTGCCCGCCAATGCGTGTTTATCCCAGATGAACGGGCACGACTAATGCCTGAGCACTTGAAGTCTCATTTACTGTGGCTGGTGGAGGTTCACCTTCTTGGTTGGCGGCCGCGGGGGACCCGCACTTGCGCACCCAGAGACCAGCGCCTGCCCAGCCGCTGCAGGGAGCGGACGGCTGCGGTGCAGGCAGTACTGGGAGCCGGGAGCAGAGTATCAGTCTCAGTCGGGCTAGGAAAGGCAGACTGTATCATCTGCTGTGTCCGCTTAAGGAATACTGGCTTTGTAAATCACCTTCTCGAGAACAGCAGATGAGAGATGGGCAGGTAGGGGTACTCCCAGCTGGAGTCGGAGCTGCAGATGGTGAAGTTTCCAGCTGGGGGATTACGACTGAACACGCAGAATCAGAAAAATGTGGTTAATAGTTTTCAGTTGTTTTAGGAGATTTAATCTATAAAGGACTTTGCTTTGTCAGGGTAGGCTGTAATGACTCTGGCTTAATGCCACAGCAGCCAAGAGCCTGACAATTTACTGTGCCTCGGCGGACAAACGGGCTGACCAGAGCCTCTGCCAATAAAAGATACTCCCCAACAATTACATCCTTTCGAGCAGGAGGCTGCACAGGTTTAAAAAAAATTGAGCTGCTGAACAAGAAAGTGCTGGGATTCTTCCAAGCAGGGAGAGCTTGTGAATGAGCAACGTATTAATGCTGCACATTAAATGTGCCCCTGCACATCTTTACCTACTGTTAAAAAGAGGTGGCACTTTGATATAATTGGTTCTTGGCTGCAGCAGCCAGCAACAGAGCTTGGCTGTTGCAATAATCCCTTGGGAATAACACAGCTAATTAAAGCCTTGGAACTGGTGACCAGCAGCTTCTCCTTTCTCTCTGGCTATGTCTGTGCTAATCAGAGGGAGGTAGATCTCAAGGAAGTTTTGTGCTGAAATGTGCTTAATCGGGGAAGGAAGGATTCAGCTTCAAAGCTTGGTGCTTTATCAAATCCTAAATATCTCAACTCGATGAGCTCAGAGAGATTTCAGATCCCTGCTTAACAGCTGGGCGGGAGGGGGTCGGCAGCGCTGTGCTTACGGTAAGTCATCGGCATGGCGTATGTTAGTCCCACGGCCTCTTTTCTGAACTCCAGAGTGTTGCCTCCTGCTGCCTCCCTTGGGGCTGGTGTTTTGGGAAATAGATCTTATGATGAGAATGGAGAACTTTTTTTTTTTTTTTTTTTTTTCCCTTTTTGAGAGATGCTAAATCACCCAAATCTTTGGTGAGGTTGAGGGAACTACAAGTATTCAGCTCCTCTGAAGGCCAGGCCTTAGGACTCTCATAGTCGGAATCCAAAATTAGCTGGAAAAAACTGCTTTCGCCCAAGCAGCCTTTCCTAGAAGCACTGAGCTCCCGGGGGTTTGGCAGAGCCCGTGTGTGTCAAGGCACCAAGGTTTTATGGTCCTTGAGGGTGCCTGCCCTGCAAGCTGAGCTCATCTTGACCTGATTTTATTCTTTTCCTAGGGGAAACTGATGGACCTGGCTTTGCTGGTTACTCCTGATATGCAACGGGTTGGGCTGTCCTGCGTTTTGTAGCACCTGCCTCAGAGTTGGGCACTCCAGTAACACCAGTTAAGGGCAGGCAGCTGTGCCGGACACGGTGCAGCCGAGGTGCCGGCTGTCCTGCCGCGGAGGGCAGCGGCCGCTGTCTGGTGGACACAAGCTGGCTAAAGTGATAGTCCGTTGCTCAATGGAGCGGGTTCATTTGCTAGCAGAGGTGCTGGTCCTAGAGAAGACCTGGGAGAAGGGGGAGGAGAAGCGAGAGGCGAGCCAGAACGTGCTGCCCGGGCTGCTCGGCGATGGCAGCGGAGCAGTCGGCTGTGGAGCTGGCCCGGCCTGTGTGGGTTGGCAGCCGCAGCTGAGGGAGCCCACCCGAGTCTGTGGTTTAATGCCGAGGGTCGAGGGGAGGCGAGAGCGCGGAGATGTACCGCGTGTGCCGGGGAAAGGGACAGATCTGGCACGTCTCCTCATCGAGGAGCCAAAAGGCAAGAGCAGGTGGGAAGGAGCAAGGTGGTGGTAGAAAGAGGGGAAGGGGCCTTGCACGCTGCCAAGGGCAGAAAGAGCAAAGAGCAAAAGGGCGTCCACTGCACGGTAACAAAAAACGACCCTGGGTTTGCTGCCCTGCCGACTCGGTCACGCTGCTGCGTTGGGTTTCCCCATGAGGGTATGTGGCAAGGTGTGGCAGAGTGAATGTTTGGGGGAAAAGAACTTCTCGGGGCATCCCACCCCCCCACTGCAGCAAAGGGACATCAAATAAACGGGATTTTGACGAGGTTTGTGGAGCCCTCCTCTGTAGCTGGGTGGATGGCTGTGCTTTGCTGAGGAGATGGTAACACAAGGCTTTTTCTGGGGCTAAGTGAGCATTTGCTTTCTCGGGAACCTGTGTGTACACCTTAGAGCTTTGTGAAATGTCGGTTTCGGAAGCCCTGCGGGTCAGCCACCACCGAGCATGGTCGTGGAAACGCAGAAATGCAAGCTGCAGCTACAAGGCTGGGTGGCTTACAGAGACCCAGCAGGTGTCTGCTGCCAGGGATAACCACAGGAGGGAGAACAGATTGAATTACTGACTGTCGGACACTACAGGGACCCTGTAAAGTTACTGATAGATAACCTCTCCAATTCTTCCAGTCCCTTGAATAAATGAAGACAGATGCTGGAAATGGCCGTACTTCACTGCATGTCTTGGATTTATGGCATGGAGAGCTCCATCATGGGGAAGGTCATCTTGAGTGGGCTTTGTAGAGCCCTAGTGGGGCAGCTCACCTGCTGGATTTTTAGTAATTTGGGTTTTGTGCTAACCCAAACACCCACTCTGAACTTTCTCTGTGTCCAGGTTTGATTCAGGAGGTGGAGCTGGCTTGAGTGGTGGTGGAGAAGTGGAGGGTGAAGACATCTCTCTTGGGTATCCCACTCCCATCATGCATGAAGAGGAAGAGGTAGAGGTAACAAAAGTGATAGAATCTGAAATTTAGTGTTGTAAGTAACCCACATGGAATTATCAGAGAGCACACAGAGGTTTCTAGTTCCTCATTCTTACTCCTAATATTCCTGTACAATAAGATGGTTTCCACAGTCTCACAAATGAGAAGAAAATAATTATATAAGCTTTAGAATATGGTAATGTAGTGGAATGTCTTAAATGAGTGGACTGGCAATTACTGGGTATTACCTATTCAGGAAGGGTAGAGTAAGTAGAGGAAGAAGCAGCAGCAATTTTAAATCCTGTAGACTAAAACAGCTACCAAACATGTATCAACGAGCGTGATGATAAAGCTCAGGAAACAGGACTAATGGGCCCACCGGATGACAGATGAGCTACTTTTCAAGCACCCTTGTAATGAAAAGATAAACTGCTGGAGACATACTGGGCACTCTGAGCTTCCTAAGATTATTTCTAGAAGGGCTTTCTAATATGAGATCCTGGATATATTACTTTGAGCCATATTCTAATGCCTAGAGACAAAAATCAGTGTCCTGGAAGCTGGTGGTTACAGAGAGTCTGGAGTTACCCACGGATCTGTGCACATCTACCCACATATAAATGTACATATTTTTTTGATTTCTACCCCTGCTTTAAAAAACCATAAAACTAGAAGGAAAAATTGGGTAAACTTGACTAGCAATAAGAAAATGACAGAGAAAAATGCAAATTTCTAAGATGCTAGACAAAGGAAATATAAAAGTTTTTTTAAACTACAAAATGAGGTAATCTTTGGCTATATGACCTGGAGGTTCAACAGTGGTATGAAGGCAGCAATTAAAAAAATAAAAACAATGCATATGGGAAGACAAAATATGTAGTTGCTATAAACTTGATGTAAGAGAATACAATCTTGATAAGGAAAGCTTAAAAAAGATGTGGCTAACAAGGATAAGGATGATACAAGAGAAATTTTAATCTATAAGGAACAAAAGCAGTGCTCAAAATGCGGTGGGGGCCTATTGCAAACCCTAAAAGTACTGGTGTTTTGTATTTCTCAATTTGAAGCAAATAGGATGATGTACCTGCCATTCTGTTAGCAACCAGGCGGAACAGTAACAGGACTGAAAATAAGCCCAGGTATTTCACCTAAAATGGCCAGCTGGCTCACCCACTTTGCCTTTAATGTATGCTGGATACTGAGACAGGTCAGTGGAGCAACAGAGGGCAAAGATGACAACCCAGGTAAATATAGGCTGGTTAATCTGACATCAGGGATAGGAATCTGAAAACAGGCTCAGAAATCCATTAATAAAGAATTAAAGGCAAACATGCAATTAAAGTCCATCAAAATAGACCTTGTCATTCAACCAGGCTTAGTAAGTCTAATTATAAAGATGCATCACCTGGCATGGCACTTCACAGTATATGCAGTGTTTACAGATAACTATCTACAATATAAAATAAATGACGCACACGTGGCTTAAGATTGCCTCCCTGACAGATCTCAAACAGTTTGCCACTGTCCTTCAAACAGGGATATTTCCTGTGAGTCTGCTCAAATCACTGCTAGACCTTGTGTACTATTTGACACTTTCATCAGTGATTGAGAAGCAAATCTAAAGTCGCTTCTGAAAACGCTGGTAAGCAACAGCATGGTAGGAAAACACACAGAAAAACCCCGATGTATTGCTTAGTACGCCAGGCCTGCCAAACAAAGTGTGACTTAATTTTGCATTTAGCTGCATTAACACAAGGAAGAAAATGCTGTCCACAGCTGCAGGAAAGGAGAGTCTGTATCTCAGCTATCCCAGAAGAGGCTGAAGGGAGGTCTAAAACTTCGCTCATCTGTTGCCATAAGGGTTAAGACAGTCTTTGAGGGTATAAACGAAGAAGTGAGGAAGAATATCATGCCTTCTGTAGAGAGCAGAAGGGAGACAAATCTCAGCGTCACTTTTGATGTCCCTTCCTAAATGTCAAAAAATGGAAGGTCTGGGACACAAACGTTAAGGAAATCCTGGAGAAAGTTCTTTGTAGGGAGAGACTTAAAGCAGCCCTGTCTCTTCAGCTTATAGAGAAGACCAACAGGCCCCTTCATTACTATGCAAACATGTTCAGGGAGAAAAGGCCAGGTACTAAAATGATTTTTATTTTGCAGGCAGAGTAAGAAGGAACAAAGGCTGGGAGCTGAGGACAAACAAAGTGGAAAAAAGGCACGTGCTTTTTACAATAAGGGTGAGTAACTATTGGAACAAATTAGCAAGGAACTTGTTGGTTTAAGAGCACTTATTTAAAAGATTATGTTTCATAAAACCTTTTTTTCCTATTAGAGGTTGTAAGCCCAACACATGTGACTCAAAACACCCTGGCACTGCGGAGGAATTGTGGCCAATTACACCAGGAGGAAGTACCAATTACCTTTCTGGTGGCAGCTGTGATGACTATTTTAGACATAAAAAAAAAAAAAACAAACCCTTAAAAATAAAGAGCAAAATAAATGCAATTGTTCCAAGATTTGGACAATGCAAAAGGACTTCTTTCAGGCAATTAATTGGAATTTTACCTAGAGAACTTGCTGTAATAGCAGATAACACATTTCAGAGCTTTCTGGTTTAGCTAGAGAGTGGCACTTTGAGTAGGTGTATGACCTATAGATTTGAGTCCTCACTAACAGTGTGCCCGATTTCCAGTGACACTAACCCACCTCTTTCACACAGTGCAATTAAATTACAAACACAAGTATGGAAAGCAAATCAGCTGCAATCCTTCAGCTTCATTTGTTCATCCCTTCATTTTAAAACTATAGGTACACATCAGGCATTCAGCAGGGAGGTTGCACACTTATTTGATGTTGTTTGTGCAGCAGGTAGTAATTTCAAAAGTTTTGTTGTGCTTTTATTTTCCAGAATAAATTAACCAGCCTCCACCCAAGAAGGCATATTTGCAGCCCTCCAGCCCTTTAAAGATGTGGAGCAGGAACAGAATGGAAGGAAGAAAATCTGTCACTAAACTCATTGGTAAGACAAGCAGGAGGTTCCTAAAAGCCACTGCTTGTAACTTTGCACAACAGCCATACACCGGTAAATAATAGTTATACACACAACACAGTGTGTGTAAAGATAGCAATTAATTGGTCATAACAAAGATACTTTAAATTTTCTATGTATCCAGAGCAGCTTTAAAGTGGTTCCGTTTATGTATGTTCTAAGGGTGTACATACATGTTGCAGTTGAGTGAAACCCAGGGCACAGACCTAGTCTGCTCCCATTCAGTGACGCAGGACTAGTGCTAATGCTGGCAAATGAGAAAAAAGCCTAGAAGAACTCCTTTCCCCACCCTTCAGCCCCTGTGTAAGGTTAGCTACCGTAACTGAAGAGTCAGTGGACTGCCTGGCTCCAGGTGCAGACAGATTGTACCACTTCCAGGGCCAGCCACTTCTTCCGCTCTCCGGCAGCGTGGAGCCTGCACCGGCAAGAACTGACACCTCTACCTGGCCCGTGCCGAAGTAGGAGCTCTAGGGAAGCGTGATTCAGACATACCTGAGTGCCTCAGTTTGGCCCCAAGCCAAGCTTACAAGCTTCAGCCCAGCACTGCCTCCTCCACCCAGGGCTCCTCTGAAGCAGCTTGGACACCTTTGCCCCATAGCGTTCCAGGTTTCAGGAAAAATTATTAACATTTATGTTAGCCCCAACACTCTGCCCAACCCAATAAGCCTTCCCTGGATCTGAAGAGCTCAGTTCAGAAAGCAGAGTGGTTTTACAGCTAATTAGCCTATCTGGACCTGCACAGTCTCTTGGGCGTGAGCATGCTTTTCTCCCAGCACATTCCCTCCTCCCCGGATTGTTTGGGTAAGCTCAGCCCCCAGCCTGGATACTGGTGTCTGTCTGACACACCCAGCCCCAGCAGCAGCGTACCTGCTCTGAGGAGCAACATCTTCTTTCTTTAAAACCTCCCGTCCACACACCTTCCCATTTGCCCAAACTTTATTAGTAAAGGAAATTCAGCCTTGCACATTAGAAACTTCACTCCAGTAAAGCACAGCATAGTTAACAGTTTCAGCACATGGAAATCCTAGAGGCTGTTTGCCATTATTTGCTTAAGTGACATTTTAATTATGCAGAAGATGTTAAAGGCTGCACAGGCCTCACTGTGAATTAGGGCTTCTGTCTTCTTTTGACAATGACATTTTAATTCCCAGAGACTTAATACACGCTCACTGCAGACTCATCTTGAGAGACTATTCCTTTAAGGCGTATTAGCGTAAAGACTGGAGCTCTGTAATTTCAGTCCTTAAGTACACAGAAAGACTTCCTGAAATAAATTCAAGATGACAACCAATAGCCAATAGACAGCCACCACTAATTATTTAATTAAATCATGTATTGAAATCTGCATGGAGACAACTGAAAAATCTGCCTCCAATGTAAACATTTCAGCATCGATATAAAACCCAGTAAGCAGTAATTACAAAAGACAGACACCCCTTCTCCAAAATCTGAATGAACTATTTCAACAGCACCTATATATATATATATAGAGAGAGAGATATATATATATATATAGATACTTCAAAGTCTTCAAGGTCTAGTATACTATGAAGATCTTTTGCAATCAACTTTAACATCACTTATTTGTTTCCCATTACGGGTATCTGTAACATGAATGAATCTCAGACAAGCAAATTTAACTAATTTTATGGTAGCATTACAAAGTGTGTGTATATATATAGGCACAAAATTTCCTTGTTGCCTTCAGAAAAATTAATAAAAAGTAAACAAACTGTGGTGGTAAGGGTAAGGGTGGCCTGAGGTTAATTTACTGATATTGCTATAAGCAAGACAAAAAAAAAAAAAAAAATCAGATGCTTCAAATTAATGTCTTGCAAGTATGTTATTTGTGGGTGGCTATAAGCACTTTTAACAATACCACTATGGGAAGGACTTAAATAAGGCAAGAACTTCACAAACCAAACCAACAGAAATACCAAGCCTTTATTACAAAGAAAAATTATTCCACAGAAGAGGTTGGCTTGCTTCCATGCATGCTGTCAGTCATATCCACCTGCTGAGCGTGGAGAAGTGCTTCTGCGAGATTCATTAATTCCCAAAGACAGCATTAGGCTTTGTTCTTGGCTACAGGTGTGTGGGCATTTTGATTCAACTGAATTGCTTGCTAGAATTTTGTTGCCAGTATTGAATGGGCCAAAATAATGAACCTGACTGCTGGATAAGCCAAACACCACAAGGGAAGAAAAAAAAAATTTAGAAAATAATAAATCACACACTGGACAGAGTTATCACTAAGAGAAGTCAAATGACTTGCTTTACATCCACATTGTAAATAATTTCACAAGCAGGGAAATGAATATGCTCGAGTCTTATCTTCACTTGGGGAACGTGAAGAATGTTTGCTGAATCCTTTTATTGGTACGTGCAAGCACACGGTCACGCAGCCTGAAAGCCAGCAGAACTAGATTGAATTCACGTTATCTATTGTTGTTTGGATTTTGAACAAAATTGATAGAGTATGAACCAGTTGATGAATCCTGTTTTATCTGGAAATTTTCTGTTGACAGGCCAAAGGGGCGGAGAACCAAATTCCCAAGATCCTTCAGTTTGCCTACAATGAAAAGGAGAGATAACATGTTAGGTATTAAGCAGAGGGAAAACTCCCATTGAATTATGCCTAACTACACACACAGTCCAGCTCTACTAATTTATCTACTAATTTGAGGTAAATGCTGTGGAAATCTCTGCAGTTTGTTAAATATTTAGGCTCTTCATATGAGTTAAAAAAAATCCCAACTGTGATGCAGTTACTGTCAGCTTTGGGGTTGAAAACAGATCACCATGCTGGTTCTGAACAGTTTGTTAGCCCTGATAAAGAGCCAGTGGCTGCAGACAGTCATGACTATCTGGTTATAGCTATCCAGAAGCACCTTATTTCCTCAGTTATAAGCTCTTGAGGCACAGGAGTTTAACAGCTCACAACAAAGCACGAGTCTCCCCTATACTTATGCTTGGATATAAATCTGATAGCTGCCAACATTCAATTTTCTAACACAAAGGTTTCAGTTCTGGTCATTTTTGATGCAGCTACAGCTCTATAAACAATCAAAATATTATAACCACCCAGTCTCCTAGACTACTGCAAGACACAATGAAAGCCAAAGTTCAAACTGCTTGTTTGTAATTATTAAAAATCCCTTTCTCAATCTGTATATTGATATAAAGAAAAATAAAACGAGTTCATCCTTCCAACTGTGTTTGCACCTGCAAACTACGCAGTCCCACCTGAAGCGTACAACTTCACAGCCATTTTGCCTGCAAAAAAACTCAGCAGTTTAACTCACTTTCAAAACTACAGTTCTCCAGGACTAACTTAACCACTGCTAAGAGCTCTAAACAACTATTATTTAACAAGCATTGTTAAATATACATAGGGTATGACAGTAAAATCTAAAGGCTTCTATCAATATATATGTATCATACATGTTTTCTGACTCTAGAAAATGAATCTTGCTACCACCTATAAAAGGGGAAGGGCAACAAAAGGATACCCTTTTAAAAAAAATCTTACCTATATAGAGATGATAGAATACATAAAATGCATAAAATGAAACAAGAAGCAGAGATAACAACTTCAACATTGACTGAACACAAGCTAACTGAGCACCTGGCATGACAAGACAAAGGAGGAAGATGGTCAGTTTTCCAAGAAAACATGATTTTCCTCCTGGCTTCAATGCAGAATTGTAGACTAATTTCCCAAAGAACAAACAGGAGAAGTTTGGACAAGTTAAAGCCTACTCTAGGTTTGCATCCACAGGTTACACACCACCATTCAAAAGCCTTGTACCTTTACTAGATTCTTCAAGGCAATGGATTTTGTTTTGCTGAGAGTTTTGTGCATGCACAGGGTGGGGAAAAAGTGACAATAGCTGGCACACAGGAAATCCAGCTGAGCAACTTGAAGTAGTCATAATCACGTAACTAAAATGTGCAAATGCCACACCTATTCCTACCTGCATGCGTGTGTTTTCAGCAAGCCACCTTAAAGTCATGAGAAACATCTCTGTTGTTCTAGTCACCTTCACCTTTATTTCTACTTCTAAACTAACATATTAGAATCTAACTGCAAAGTCATATGAACACTTATCATTTAGTTTCTTTGCTTTTCTTAAGGTCTTTTGTTTGTTTGAAAACCCTGTTTCTGCCCAGCAGTGCAATCATCACTACTGCTATTAAGTAAGTTTCCTCACTACAATGCACCAGCCAGAATTTAGTTCAGGCTTTGTTCCTAAGCCATACTGAAGCAGTAACTTCACAGCAGTGATAAAGAAGTACAGAAACATAAGGAGCAAAGCCCTATATAAGTTCTTTACAGAAAAATACAAGTAGCATTTATGTTGCACAAATGGAGTACAAACAGATCAAGAGATTTGCCTTGAATGACACTGCAGGCCTGTGACCACGCTCGAAACAGAAATCATATCCAAGTCTGAATTTACCCCATGGAAGCATGCCCCTTATCTCCTACAATCTAGCGACAGTTCAAGACAGGTTAAACACCATCACCATAAACCAAAATACACTATTTCTTCAGTCACATTTTCAAAATTGAATTGGGGCAGGGGGAGCTTTTTTGAACACATTCACAGAAAATACAAAGCCAAACAATAGCTGGGGAAAAATGTAAGCATTTTATTCTAAGGAACAACTCAGTCCTGCGTAAAGAAACTAACAGCATTACTACGGTACTCCTAAATACAGCAAAATAATTAAGATCTTGCATCAAAGTGCTGGTTCACAACTGGGTATCTTTCAGAGGTCTGTGTAATTATTTTAAAGCAAGATTGGTCTCTGAGAGTCAACATACAAATTCCATGGCCTTACAGAGGAAAAAAAAGACCACCTTAACCAACAAAAACAGGTAGTTGCTGAGACAGGATTTTTCTTCAATTTGATTTTTTTTTTTTTTTTTCCCCCCGTGTGGATTAACAGATGAGGTGGTTGAATGCTCTGGCTGAAGTCATTCCAGTGAGTGGCTCAGCTAGGATTAGCTTCTTTGTACTGGTGGTGGAGTTTTTTTCCTAAGCTATACCCTGTTTAAGCCAAATTAACTATTAAGTTCATAATTTCATACTGCATCCGAAAAGCATTTTGGTTATAAAACTATAAAGTTGTTCATAGCATCTCTATGACTGGGATGAATAGTTGCTATTGTACTTCTAGACAAACATTTGGTCATTGCTTAGCTTCAGGTTTGGGGTGAAAAGTGTCTTTGTCTACTGGTGGAAGAATCCTGGCATAGTGTGGCATTGCTAGAGTCAGTCGTAAACAGTTCAGAAGTTATCCAGGCACTGCAGCTGGCTCAGGAGCAGGCAGACGAGTTTGCCTGTTTCAGGAAACTGTGAAAGGTCTTTTCTAATTGGAGTTAGTACGATGGCTCTTTTCCGGTCATACAAGAGCCAATAAACACAGAACAACTGCCTTGGTATTCTTGCTTGTAGCTAGGCCAGCTCTTGGGGAGAAGCTAAAGACCATATGATATATTTAATACTTTATTCTTCATCTCACTGTGACTGAATAATTAAAACAATACAGTCATAGGTCACCTTCCTGTTCTATCACTTAAATCCACATACAGCAATGCCTTTTGGTGCAGCCACATTTAATAAATTGGTAATGAAGGAGAAGAAAGCCTTGCTTTTTCCGGGAACTCAAGCCCCAAGCACTGCTCCTGCTGTCTTGGCGCACATAAACCCATCATTGTAGGAAAGCACTATTTCCTCCTCCCCCACTTTCCTTTCATCCCTAAATTAAGATCTGTAGTTAAGTCCAACCTTCCCCTCCCCCCAAAGAAAAGCTCTCTTAAAACAGAGACTGTGCTTGAAGGAAGGAAAAAGGCATGTGGAGCTGTGACTCAGCTGCAAAGAGTTCTCAGCAGTCAAACACTCACTTGTCCCCAAGCAGGGTCACATTCTCATCTCTGAGATGGTATTTTCATAGAAAAGATCTTGTTCTTTACATTTTAGAGAGCCTATGTCTACATTTCACCTGGAACTCCAGCATGTTAAGTTTTTTCAGCAAAGTGATATTCAGACGTTAACCAGAAAACTAACTGGTAAAAATCAATTTAGGGCTCAGAAGTCTGTGATTCATTACTCACCTAACTGCAATTTAACATCCTGTTGCAAAAGGCAGATGCATGAAAAGATTTCTCATGATTTACATTAAGACGTAACAGCCAAAATTAATTGCTATTCAGACCTTCTGGCAATAATTCTAGTATAGTTGCTAGTGTTAATGTGGTGTTTGGAAGTTGAAAAGCTAGATATTATTTGTGTTAAGAATTTTTTTTGGATAAAAGACAAATTTCCTGATGAGGGTTCATCTTTGTATAACTTTCTGTATTACCAACAACATCTCTTAAGCAATTAAAAGAGCAAGGGCAAATCCTTTTCCCTTCCCTAAATGGTGAGGACTGAATTAAAAGTAACTGTGCATTAGCTCCGATTTGAACTATTTAAAGTGACCTCCCTACATACAGTGCTGGGGTTTAGCAGCTTAGTTGCAAATATAACATATCCTTCAGTATCAAAAAAAAAAAAAAAGAAACTAATTCTCTGGGCATTAAGCCTAATAAATATCTTTGCTGATCTCAAGTAGCTGGAAAAATCTCTTATTGGCAGAAAGGCCCAGGTGATACGCTCTGATAGGCCTTCCCATTAATCACATTGATAATCAAGTACATTTCACTGTTTTCTGGAATGCACTCATTTATAACTTAAACTGAAAGTCCCCATAGTTTTTGATTAGATGTGATGAACTCTGTGTGTATAAGATGGGCTACACAGATTGGCATATGTTCCATCCGATTTTTTTATATCCAATATACTTGGCTCCCCTGAAGCTATGCAGAAAACTATTGTTGTCACAGCCCCTAAGCTGCTAAATCTTGCTAAAACTATTCCAAACTTCCCCTCTTTTTACACCCTCTCCCCAAAGGAGCTGGTCCTAGTTATCACAATAATTATAGTTTCTCTAAACAAGACTAGCTTGTTGCACAATAGCTGGAAATCTTTGGCTTTAAAGTCAGAAGAGAAATAAAAAAGAACACAGAAGATGGTCAGTATATGCTCATGTCCTGGGCAATTACTAAGGCAGAGGACGCTCACATTATGAAAGCATAAAGGGAAAGAGCCACATGGATTTAAAAGCTACTTTAAAGTGTGCTATAAGTTAAGCTTTCTTTAATGTGAAACTCAGAGGTTAACTTGTACTGAGCAAACATCAGTGGCAAGCAGCAGCACTAACCTGCAAAGGCTGAATGGAAAATAGGAAAATAATTTAAACACAAATGCCAGCTTTGGAAAAGTTAGACCCTTGCAGAACACATAGCAGAAATGGAATTGGTTTGGCAACAAAACACGGTTTTTCTAGTGACATCAACTTCAATCACATGCACTACCACTTGCACACAAGAATTCATAGTTAGGTAGTCTGGAAGAAAAATCCAGCCAAGAATGTGTACTCTGATTTATTTACACACAATCACTTAAGAAGTGGTTTCAGCTTCTGACAAACTATGTGGTAATGAGCTGTAGCACTGGAAAACAGGAAACACACTTGGGGAAGGAGGAAGATGCACTCCATTTATTTTGGTTTGTTTGTACAAAGCTCCAGTTTTCATGACAGTGTTAGTAAGTTGGGTATACCAGGACTTAGTTTTAGTTGAAAGAATAAAAACCTAGAAAAAACATTACTGGCTGATTCATTGACTAAAATAAAAATTCAATTCAATATCCAAACTTCAAAGGAGCCAAAGCATGAACTGTGACATTCTTTCTAAAGATTTTGTTGGTGATTAATTTAAACTTAGTGTCAGTGCTCCTGGACTAGGCCTAGCCTGGCACTATTAGGACACATCTGACTTGCTCTACTGGAACCAAAGAATCTGGGGTACAACCCAGACACCTGAGCTGACTCCCCTGTGAGAAGGCAAGAATGAATCCTTGCACACCTGGCACTACTTAACCAGTAGTCAGGTAAACTTCTAACAGATTACCATAAGCAATTGTCTATTCTGACACAGTACTTGGTAAATAGCACTAACAAAGTTCTTGAAATAGAAAAGTTGAAACAGCTTAAAACAAATACATCGTACAACAAAAAAAATCCAAAGAACTCTTTTAACCACCACACTATATCAAGTTTGTTTTCTTTCACTCCTTCCACAACTCTCATTTAATCCCCCTTTTTCAATTTTAAGGGTTTTTACTTGACCTCAGACAGAACAGCAGCATTCTGTAAACTCTGGGAGGTATTTAATTCCCAGGCCTCCATAACTGGATCCTAATGCTAATGCTATCTCTATTACCAATAAGATACAGAGAATTTTATAACACTTTAAAAAATTAGTCTGGTTACTGCTCATATTCCTAACTTAATTTCAAATGTTCTATTAAGAGAATGTATTATAGAAAAAAATCCTCAATTTGTGTTACACTAGTGATCACAAGCAGTGCTAAGAATAAAATACCACCTGCCCAATTGACACCATATAATTTTAACAATATATGTGACAATTTATATGAATCCTGTTGCATGCAGAGGTTGTGGATGAACATAGGGTTATATGCTGTACTACCCCACTCTTAGTCTGGTTTCCCTGGCTGTTTACACCAGTAAACATCAGTGTATCTCCTTGCATGTATGTAACATCATTGAAAAGGGACTCCTTTCTCGAGAATCCCAATATAAACAGCCTGAACTGGTTCCCAAAAGACGAGTGTAGTTCTGAAATACTAACTGCCACTGGATGAACGCTTTTTAAAAAGATCACATCTAGTCTGAAATCTAGGCAAAAATTAGCAGTATAGAACTAGGTTTGTAATGACAGTTTATAAAGCTGGATTTATTGTTTCAGTATAGTCCCTTGTGATTAGTGAGGCCCTTTAGACATTGGTAACAATGGTACAAAGGGAGAGTTCAAAAAAGATTAGAAATTGTTATAATATTATTTTTTGTTGAAACTCATCCCATGTCCTACAAATGGGCATGATCCTTCTGGAGATTTTTTGCTTTTGTCATTTGTTTATAGCACTATGACACTTAACCTTCTTTATTTATGGCTTGTTCTAAGCACAATGGTGGAAACAGAATCTGATGATGTAAAGCTCTAGAAAGCCTCACTGCAACTTGACTGGGTCAAAACAGGTACAAAGCAAGAGCAAATCAGACTTCCTGTACAGCAAGAAAAAAAAAATAAAGAAAAATACCAGCTTCAGCATAAGCCCTTGAAACAGTCTCTTCTTCCAAAATATTTTAAGAATTAGTGTTACAGTATGCAAGACAGACTTAGTTTAACCTGATTCTCTGCAGAATAGCAAAACACTGTCTTCCCCTTTCCCATCCCAAACCCTCAAAGCGTACTCATCTTAAAATAGCATTTCAGCTACTACTTGTCACACCTAGAATGAGTAAACAGATAACTATTGAAGCTATTTCTGAAAGAGGTTAGGTACAGTTAGTTTATCTTATACTGTCATTTGTCCTTGCTCTTTTGTGTGGATTTTCTAAACAGTACAAATGAAAAGATTATATAAAAATAAAAACTCATTTTAAAAAGAACCAGAATATCAGTTTGGCTTATGTAGTGTCTGAACCTATAAGAATTAACAAACTCTGTTAACTACAAGACAGTAGACAATGTTGACAGTAGTCTTTTTTTGGGTAGGAGGCCCTCCCCCCCCAAACTGTTTGTTTAACCATAACCCTGTAAGCCATGCAAGGAAGTGCTTTATACTTAATATTACACATGAAAATCAATCTTGCTTGCGCAATCTTATTTAAGTAGTTATCCTTCTGAAATACATCAATCTAGTTAAGCTATTATCCAAGCAATACCACACAACATGATGATGGGGGCACATACATTCACATGAGTTATATTAATTAAATTCTCTTTCCTACAAACAAGTAAAGTCAATAGTATCCTTTGGTATAGAATTGTAAAAAGTCAAGAGACAACGAGTTACGCAGTTAGGAAATCTAATTCCACTCCTAGCAAGGCCAGATGCCAGTTTGTAACACTAGGTAGGTCTAATTCAGCCTCCAAACAAACAGAACTGAAATACTATATAAATCAAGGTAAACATAAAGACTTGGAGGTCTATAGGTTGGAAGTGCTACAAACAACCAAATTTATTTCTTCAGACACAAGATCAAACATGCTCAGTTATTACAGCTGGTTGACTTCTTTTATGTAAAGGTTTAGTGAAAACCCTGTTTTATCCCTTTCATGGGAATGTTTCCTTTGAAGGTTTACTTGCAGAGAGAAAGGGCAGAGCAGTTGGTCTGTTTCAAACCATTTCCCCCTGCTTTTACATGCATCAATATTAAATTGTTTTAGAAGGTCTTGAGTATTCTTTCTTTAAATTTAACTAATAGCCTTTTATGTGGGGGAGAATTATTTGGCTAGAACTTACTGTAGGTGAAACCAAGCAATAGAGAACTACGAAGAAATTGCGAGTTTTGTTTAACAGAGAACAAGTATTTCCTTTAAGATTTACCTTCTTTAAATTATACAAGAGATTCTACTCATGCATTTTTCTTTTTCTAGTAGACTATGAAGATTATTATGCAAGTTATATGTACATGTTACTTACCTAACATTTCTTTCTTTAATTTTTCATTCCGCTCTTCAATTTGTCTAGGTAATCGCTGTGGAGAGAGATAAAAATTGGAATCAGACCTATGCTTTCAATAATATTGTAGGTTAAACTAATGGAATTTTCACACACATACCCAGGATACACTGTTTATGGCTTAAAAGGAATCCTTATGTCAAACCACACTTTCATCTTATTTTGAAAACCTGTAATTCAGCCTATGACATCAGTTCACATAAACCGTAAGTCGAAACTTGTAAGTGCAGGTTCCATATAGGCATACATTTTTACTGCTGAAAAACAGATCTGATCTGCTTGCATGGAATTTTAACTGAAAAGCTTATGGAATTTAAGAGACTTACAATTAAAGTATATTTTAGCCCTATTTCCTCTGCTGCATGCAATAAATTTGGTAAGAGAGGCTAGAGGAACTAAGCAAGCACAGCATTTGACTTCTGAATGTAAACACCGGTGTAACAAGGAAAACATCCATAAAGTCAGTTCTCAGTGGCATCACACTTCAGGGAAGTCCGCAGTGTGAAAACATGAAGATCATCTAAATATAAATATTTTATCAGAAGATCACTGAATTAACTGTCTATGAACTTCAGGGCATAGCTTAATGAGCAGCATCTTATTACACAATATATTGCATAGTTCTGAGGAGAAGAGGGTATTATAAATGCAGGCCTTGATTTGGCAGGTCATCATGGGGAGGGAACTCCAACAGTTCATCCTGAGCAAGGTACTAGTCCAAGTAACAGTTCATTAACGTGCTTTTTCCCTTCTCAGAACTGGCACTAGTGTTAAGATCTGTTGCGCCATCACAAATTTATCACATGTTTCTAATGAGCATTACATAACTGCATGGTCCATCCATTCCTAATGATTTGAGATTCCCATTTATGCCTGGAACACTTGTGACTCACCTTCCATCCTTACACAGTACTGGTGTTTTGCTATATTATTGTAATCATAATTTTTAATTAGAACTTTATATTCACTACAACTAAATTTACCATTGTATCATTTAAATTGTATATTTTCTATACATCAGTTAAATACAACATTGAAACAAAATATCTTACAAATGACTGTCACTTTTCACACATCTTTTTTCATATTTTTCAGAAGTACTATTTCAAGCCTTTATACTATGCTTATTACTGTATGATTCTGGCAGTTCAGCATGCAATTATATGCATAACTATGCTGTCTCTTCTTGTGAAGGTCATAGCAAATAAGACAGATCTGCTGTAATGGTGCTATCAGTAAATTAATTACAGTTGCAGACTATGGTAACAGGTGTGGAATTCACTCCTGATACACATGCCTTGTGATAATTGGCTTCTCAACATAGTTAAAGAATTCATTTCCTAATCTTGTTCCTTCCTGTCATTTATAGCTCCAGTCATCATGGATAGGTTTGGCATCCTGATATCATTCCCACAGTGAAATAAGATGTTCATCTCAAGAAAAAGCCCATTGACAAGGCTGCCTGTCTATTCCTCTCCTCTTCAACGCAGGATACACTGGTGAACACTGGCAAATACACTTCATTTTCTATACTGATGGGGAAGAGGGGTGGTATACCCCAGAAAAAAACAGAAAAACAAGTACTAAGGAATAGAATGCAGATATACATGGATGGCTAAGCTTGAAACTAGCCCAGGCCCAGCATCACCACCAGTGAGCCAGATCTAATTAGCCCAGTCAGACCTCATCTGACTCCTGCTGACCCAGAGGGGCTTATTAAGTTGGGTGCAGATCTGGACCTAAGCTGCCTGCATGAAAACATGTGTGGATATCCCCAGGCTCTAAATTCAGTTTGCATTGTGGTTGTGAGATTTGCTGAATCTTGGACAAGTTTGGCATACATAGCGTGTGTCTCTCACATTTGGACATTAGGCTTTAGCAGGAAATGACACAAATCCTTGATCTGAAATACATACTCCATGTTTTGTCTGTCTGAATACTACTATTGTAAAGACTCAGCATTTCTCACTCCAGAAATGTATTTGCAAGGTTAGTTATCTGTAGAAAGGTGTCTGTAAGGACAGCTATTTATCTGGTGTCTATGATACTTACCTCAAAGTACAGCTTCTTTTGGTAAATAAGTTTATCTGGCCTGCCAATCCCTCAAAAACTGTGCTGAAGCTAAAATTCACACAACACTGTTACACACCTGCTAAAAACAAAACCTAAAGATTGATACCATATAATTAAACACTTTCTGGGAAAGTATCAATAGGGGTTATTTCACCACAAAACATTTTAATTTCAAACTGTTTAATCTGGCATTGAATATGTCAAAAGTAACTAAAGTGTGTGACACTAGGATTTAAATCGGAACATTAGCACTGTACTCCTAAAATATAAACAGTACTGAAATTTTAGTGAAGCTACCAAATCAGGAATCAAAGCAAAGAACTACTGTGTATTTAGTATTTTTAAACTGTCATTTAACAAGATCATGACATGCCCTAAAGCTGTATCTGAAATATTTTCTATGTACAGGAAGGAGAAAGATTTGCTCTAACAGCATATGAAGCTAATATGCAGATTCTCTTGATGCATCATTTTCATTACCAGTGACGGGGAAAAAAGCTGCGATATTTCTGCAGAGCGCAATGCATTTTACAATAAAGCAAAGCTTCTTAGTCTCCTACACATTAGATATGTTAACCACATATGTGGAGTCAACATTACAGATGGAATTGGTTTTTAATTATGAAATTCAGAAATTTATTATGAATATTTTAAAAAGTGTAAAACTAGCTGTCAGTATTTCCTTAACAATTTTTCAAGAGGGGACTTTTAAGTTTCAGCCTCAAAAGATTGCTTCTACTCTGAAACTTAACAAAGAACAGAACCAACTCAGGGCAGAATGTCCTAACTCCCAGTGCAGTGTAAATTGAGGGCATTTTGTACAAAGTGTTCTGCACCACATGTGAGCCTAAAGCCTCTGCCTAGTAAAATGAGGTCAAGGAGCAGAAGGTATATGTAACAGTCAACCTCTGTACTTCTCAGCTACAAAATTTAAGAATAAATTACTGATTGTTCCTGAAAGATGGACCGGAAGAACAGCAGCGCTGTTTACAATTCTCTTCTAGCCCAAATCTCCACTGGTTACTGAGCAAGGGGTCTTTTGTGAGATTATTAGAGGCATAGTCACTGAAAGAAAATTGTGGTTTTGCAAGAGCTATAAAGGACAGCATCTATACTTTCAGGGGGTTCCAATCAGCCAAAATACATGTATTTTAAACTCCTTACATTTTGTACCAACTACTGACAGTGTTCTGAAGTCTTAATCTGTGGAGTCCTGACTGGCGGTTTATAACAATCTGTCTGATCTTCACAGTTGTTCTTTGTATAATGAGCTGCTAAAATGCACTCCTTATACACTATTTTACCAAGTAACTGGCTAGATTACACTAGGCCTCACTCTGGAGCTAGTCTAATGCTAAAAGACTACGAGCTACAGAAACTAAACCCCATCGTTTCCTTTATGAATATCAGCAGACTCCTTGGCTGAATTCCTGAATCAAATAAGCCATAGTCTCTGCTAGGAGACTATAAACAAGGCCAACATAAATACTCTTTTCTACACTGTGATGGACCGATCACATTCACTACCCATGCAGTAACGATGTTTGACAAGCTTGTCATTTATTAAGCCATTGCCAAGAGCTAGGTGATAAAGTGCTTTCCTGCTTGCAACTAGATGCATGCAACAAGCATCAGGGGGTTGTTTCACAGTACAGTAAACTGACCTTGTCAGTGGGTGCTGCCAAAAGGGATGGCCCCAATTCCTGCGCTGCCTTGACCATGGCTTCTTTCCTTCTCACTAGCATTTGCAGTAGGACTTGTCTGAGTAAGTATTTACTTTGGGACTTTTTGGTTGCTGCCTTTTTTTGCTCACTTGTTGCTGTTTTTCCCTTTAGCAGAGTTAGTTGTCTGCCAGACTCATATATAGAACCAGCCATCCTAGGGTCGGACGTGAGCTAGTACCAGTGCTAGCACAAGGAAAGCAACTGGACAGCTTTGTAAGCAGCAGGTAGTTAGTACACCAGGTTAGCTGCTTTGTGAAACCATACCCTTACCACTAACAGGAGTTACACAGTTAAGCAGAGTATTTTTCTGCCATCAGTGCAACTGATGCAGTCCCAAAGGAAGTAATTTCAGGCAAGGCTTCTTGTCTAATATGCTATAAAAGCAGTTTCTATTCTGTCACTTACAACACCAAAGTATGGGTAAAAGGTGGTGGTGGTGGGGGAAATCACTACTAATGATTTATTTTCCCAAATGGAGAGTTAAAACAGTTAAACTTAAGCCTTTAAAAAATATTTCTGCATCAACATATTCAAAGTGGTTTTAGAGATAATATTGTGGGTGAAGCAAATGATTTTCTTTTTTTTTTCTTTATGGGGCAGAACACGTTGCAGGTTCACTGATGTGAAGCTGAACTAAAATAATGATGCCCTTTGAAAATTTAACCAGATATAAATAAAGTCAAGTATTGGCATATGGATTTGAGTGCCCAACTAAGAATTACGTTTTAAAATTGCATCCATTTACCTTAAAATGGAAGTAAAGAATAGTTTGGCTGTTGTTTTCCCTGCAGAAGATGGTCAGCTCTTCCCAGGCTCTCTGGTGCTTGCAAACCATTCACCTACCATGACCTGAAGCTCCCAAATTGATAAAAAGTGACCACCACTGTACTTTTTATAGTGGCTACCTTTCATTAGCACATCTTCCTTCAAAACCACAGGCTGTCTGGCTACATCTCTACCGCATTTGTCCCTTCAACACAGCCTTCATAAACTCGTTTCAAAAATAAGAACAGTAAGCAGCCTGTAAGAGGAGCTTTCTCCACAAAATAAGTTTCCCTTCTTACTACCCTTGTGAAAAGACCCTCTGAACTTGTCAAATCCACAGCTCTTTTCCACACTGAGCATTAACATACTAAATATCACTACAAAAATCACTTCCTGCTGGTATTTTACACAAAGAGTTACTTAAAACCTCAAATCAGCAGGCTGTGGCAGTGACTTTAAATTCCCGTTGAGTAGAGATTATTTACATGTTAGATTGGGGTTTCAGGAAGTGCTAGGGGTTTACCTTTTTTATCCAAGCTGACACATCCTAAAGGCCAAGGAAACTTTTAAAGCATTTCCTTACACTTAACAGAGATATGGCAAAGATTCTGCAAGGAACGTTTAATGCTGAAGTCTGAAGTATTTGTAATTTGATTGAAAGTGGTGAAAGCGGACACTGGAACACAGTACTAAGCTGTAGGTTTTTTTTTTTTGTTTGTTTGTTTGTTTTTTTTTTTTTAAGAAAAAAGAAAGTAACTGCATCAGGAGAGAGTGCTGTTTGCAACCACAAATTGCCTTTTTCTTCAAGTGAAAGGCTAAGTTTTTGAAGATTAATAGCAGACTTCAGTCACTTAGTAAAATAACTCAAAGTGACCAATACACACACAAGGCATAGCAAAGAACAGGGACAGAAAACAGATAAATAAAGAAACAAAAATATCAACATTTTAAAGTAGATACAGACATAGATATAGACTGATAGAATCCTGTCTCTGCCATTCTCAAAGTTATAGAATCAAGTCATCAAAAAAAGTAATTATTTTATAATTATGCCATAAACGCATTTGACTCCAAATTTACCAATCAGATAAATAATTCTACTGAAAGAAAACCAGACTCCCACTAATTAAACAGCTAGCAAGAACTGTGTTAATAGGGTGCTTGTATTCTGATCTCCAAATTGCAGATCCGTATTGAAACGATGGCTACTAAAATGCAGCAGTGGTTCAGGCAACCTTTTCTAGCACATGCGTAAATACAATTAACAGCCTCAATCAGAAACTAGAATGAAGCGTGTGTGTGCATGCGCTATTCAACAGCTAAACATATTATTAGATGCTTACAGCTCAGAGTACACATTTACTTTCACTCATTTTACAAAGGTAAAAAGAGGATTATGCTTTATGGACCAGAGACTTGTCACGGAAGTTGTGGCAGTTCACGTAATCTTCCTTACATAAAACCAGATGAGAAAACCACTACACTTTCAGACTAAAAAAAAAAAAAAAAAAAAAAAAAAGTCATCAACACTTCATATGAAGATGCTTGCATAAACAACATTGAATATTTAGAAAAGGAAAGAGAAGACCTTGGTTTAAAGTTAGGCCAAAGTATACTATAAAGGCTTACCATGCAAGCTTCTCTGGCTTGATGAACTGATGGGTCTTTTTCTAGGACTGCCTTATAATCTTCCAGAGCTTCATCTAGTTTTTCTGTTTTTTCATATAGTTCTGCTCTCCTCAGCAAAGCTCTAATATAGTTAGGATCTAATTCCACTGCTACAAAACAAAAACAAAGCACAGTATTTTACCTGAAACATTTCTACACCCCTCAAATGAATTCTTAAGTGTGTATTAAATTCTTAATAGTTATCTTTATAGTGTAGCTAGCTCAGAATCAAGCACAGTTTAAAAGCTAAGTCATAATTCAGAAAAGGCATACATCTGCCTGTGAAAGTCTAATGCAAATGATCATATTTCATTTAAAGTCTACACGCTATCACAGATAGAAGTGATTTATAATGCACAAACATTTAATTTTGCAATACTATATATGCAGAGATTCTAAGTGACGCTTCAGAAATTTTAAGGACCTGTAAGATATTTTTCAACTTTTGTATATTTAATAAGTGTATATTATTAGATTACAGCTAAAGTTAAATATACCTAAAGATACACACAGCAGGGAAAATAAGCGTTTCCCTGCTTATCTCAGTTCAAGTTGAGACAAACTCCAGAACTACTGGTGTTCTTCTGAATTTAATATCAAACAGTCAAAATTGGGTTGGGAATCCACAAACGGTTATATTAGCTCTACAAGTCAGAGGGGCATACTGACTGAATTTAAGCTTTTCCTCTCCTTACTCCCTTGGCAGCCATGACTGTGTTTACAGATGCAGTTAAGACTGAATGGTAAACTTAACAGTAACCTGCAAATGGTAATTTCTCAAAAATTTCTTCATCCATTTTTCATCATAGAAAGAGGGAGTATGAAAGACTGCCCACTTTATAATTACTTACTCATTAAAATGGTTCTTGGGACAATTAAATCAAGGATTATCTAGCTAAATATTCTAGCTTATTTCTTCTGGAAGGACAAAGACAATGCTACAGTCAGCAAGTTGCAGGTTAGTGTGAATTGCTCTGCTGTGCTCCAAGTGTTGCACTGCCGTTTGTAAGCCAAGTCCCTGGGGAGTGTCAAGTGATGGTAGGTTTAAGTCTCACTGCTGCAAAGCAGACCAATTCCCTTTCATCCACTACAAAATTAGCAGAAGTGTTTTTCAAAATGCACCACCACCAAAACATGGCAAACCCACAAAGTGACAGAGGCGAGCTAGAATTTGTTACCTTCAAGAATACTTTTAGCATGTACAAACTCATATTTACGGTACAAGCAGTACTGGCACGCAGCCATTGGATTAGTTTTCTGATTGGTAACATGGACCTTTTTCCCCAGCTGTCATGGGGAGTTTAACAAATATTCAAGCATGGGTGAGTGGGTGGAAGCAATAAAGCAATACACAGCTGAAATGATTTTGCCAGAAGTTGCAGAGAGAAAACCATGCAGGACAAGAACAGGAGAGCATAACCCCTTGTGACAAAGCAAAAGCCTTGCATAAAAGGGACTTGATAATGCTTTTAATTCTGTAAGGCCTCATGGTTCTTGGAATCTGGGATTAAACCAAGTTCTGGGGGGGAATAGCAGGGGGAAATGGGTTTAAAATAGTACGTGTAAGGAAACAGCTTCTTTAATAAAAAGACTTCGCTATTAAAAAGAAGTAAAACAGCAGCCTTATTGGCACAAGAGAATAGAAAGTAAATTATTGCAGACAGAAAAAGTTTGATAGACATTTTACAAAATAAATAATATAAAGAATTCTTTTCTTTAAATTCTTTAAAGACCCTTATGCCCAAAATTACAGCTCTGCAGTAAGGCACTAAATGGCATAATTTATGCATGACAGATCTGGCACAAGAGCAGCACATAGAAAAAAAAAAAGTCATACCTTTGCTGCAGTCACTTAGGGCAGCTTCCGTCTTGTCCTAGAGTACAAAATAGTTTTGTTATATTTAAATCCTATTTCTTGTGAAACAGATTATTTACAATTGCAAGCAAAAAGGTTTGTCTGGCATTCCAAGGAACTGGGATGTTCATGTAATCAAGGCTTTTCATACCGTTGTTTCTGATGTAAAGCTCTTTACCAGTGATTAGCTTCCTCTCTGTGAAGGTTGCCAGTGTTCAAACTGCACGGCTGCCCCACTAATCGGTCTGCACTGAACAGCCGGCAGCAAGCTACAGTCAAAAGGCTGAGTCACATCTGCAGGCCTTGGCTTAACTGAGCTACAGCTTTTCTACCTTTGTCAATTAATTAAGGGGTTGGAATAGACGGTTCCCAAGAGCCTCAGATAAATTCTTGTCTGTACAAGCTAACACATTTGGAAAGCAGATACTGCCTTTAGCACTAATACAGCTTTCTCTACAAGGGACAGTGCATAAGGCTTCCAGAAGTGGTAGGGACAAGATTTTAGTGCACCCAGACAACCATAGTTAGAAGATGACAGCCAGGCAATCTGCTTATAATGAAACAAGAAAAAAAGCAAAAGAGCCAAGACAGAGATCCTATTTTCATCCAAACTAAAAGGGCTTAAAAAAAACCCAACCCAAAATGCAGGCTGTTCTGTGCTTGTATTGTTGATCTAAGTGGTAGTAATCTTTCTACACCCAAGGAACTATTTTCTCCTCCATAAAACACAAGCTGTCTCAGAAGAGAATGCCTCACAAGCTTTTAGTGTAGTGCAAAGCAAATGGGTGCAGCAGGTATGGAAGAACAAACTTAATGGGGAAAGTTTGAAAATAGATTCATATTATTAATGAGTAATGTATTGGTCTGTCAGGTTCCACTGATCTATCCTGGTGAGATACACTAGTTTGTGCACAGCTCTTTTATGATCTTGGCCTCTGTAGGGGGCTATTGGATTAGTTTCTCAGTGATATCAATAGTTAACATCTGGATTATGAGGAGGTTTTTCAGTTTACAGCTTTCATATTTGAAAGGTTCCAGCATCTGTTATTACAGATTTTATTCCATTTTTTCCTTGCCTGCTCAAACAATTCACTATCCCAACAGCAAGTTAGTTAACTCTAGCCAAACAAGAATACTCTATGCTGAGTAAGAATTTATTTATTTATGCCTAAATATGGCTGCAAGGTACATTTCTGAACAGAGCTGCATCTGTCTCAATACTGGAGGAAAACTGCAAGAAAGTTCCCTTTGCTGGAGGGTAAACTGAGGATAGGAGTTAACTGTGCTATTTTTCTATAATAATTTAATCTTAAACACAAAGGCAAAAATAGGGAGTAATTTCTCCTGAATTCTTAGTATCTCCTCTTTCTAAAGAAGTGAAAGTTTCTGTTCAGACAGATTGTGTTCTGTGCCTTCCATGCTACTTAAGTTTATTGCTGATTCTGGTTAACATCTGGGCACCTGTCCCTGGTGAAGGAATAGAAAACATATGAAGAAAGCTGCAGCCATTCTATCCAGACCATGCCCTACTATATAGGTCTGTCCTACTACATAGCAACTGTGAAGGAAGCAGACTAACTGAATTAATAAAGCCCTATTTAGGAAGTCCTGCTTATGCCTCAAAGCATTTGAGCCAATTAAATGAAGACAAGTATATGACAATCCAGGCTTTTAAAAAAACCACTAACTAGCTACAATTCTATACAATCTAATACATGGTCTGCATACATTAAACATGCTCAAAGACATCTGTTCTACATGAACTTTGAATTTCATTAAAATAGAGAGAATGAAAGAAAAAATCAGTGGTTTTAACATAATGCAGCAGAACAACTTTGAACAGCTGTTCCAACTGCAACTTTCAGGTTTGTATTAATCCTCAGTAAAGCCAAGCATACCAGCATTTCTACTGGGAGCATGACAGACTGAGCAAGCAGCAAAACCTGCAAACAGCTTTATTCCTTTGCCCTCCTTTATGCACCCCTAATGACTTCATTATTGCATTTGTCATATAATCAATACATGGTGTTTCATAAAATAAAAAGAATATTCACCTGTTTCATTTTTGCAGCAGCTCTGTTTGAAAATAAAACAGCCCTATCTTTTTGGAAGCAGGCTGGACAAATCTGCAGAGCCTTTGTGTAGGAGTCTTCTGCCTCTCCATAGTCTGCAGATGCAATAGCAAAAAAACCAGAACAGACAATTTATTTCAAATAGCAGTACAGTCAGTGAACAACATGGCTAGGATTTCTTTGGAAACATTTCTCAACATATGATGCAATATTAAACCAGAATCAGTAGCTGCTCTCAGACAAAGTACATTACTAAGTAGTACATAGATCAATGACAATTATTTTAAAATCAACACCCTTGTAAAAGCAGAAATACAGTCCTGAGCTTAATGTAACAAGTGCAGCATGACGTGCATATAATTCTCATCCCCGAAATTGTTTCATTCAATTTGAGTACCAGCCTTAGAGGTAGAATCTCTTCAGTGTATCTTTGATCTGACAGGAAGCATGTACTGAAACACGCCACTGCACCGATACCTGTTCAAAGCAGCTATGGCGATATTTTATTTGCCACATCATCTTCAATGACTGACTTAAAGGTCAGTCACCACAAACCCATTATCACTTGAAGGTCATCCATCATCAAGTCTGGTCTAAAGCAAGGACCTGTGGTTTACCACCAAGTTATTAATTTTCTAATAAAGGTAGAGTCAAGAGTGAAAAGGCCCTATACTGACTCTGAACAACGGCTCGCCAGCTGACAAGTGCATTGTCCTCAAACCAGGGCAATTCTTTCTGTGAACATTAGCTGGTGACCATCCAGGTGCTTAAAAGGTTGTGTATTTCTGATTAGTAAGCACTTTGGCAGGCACAGGCACACTGAAAAGATGTGCCGAAGAATTTGTCAAGAAGAGGCTATGGATGAGACTTCACAAGATGATTCAGCCAACCTTACAGGCTTGCTGCTTTCATGGTCCGAGCAGTTCCCTTCTGCCTGCTCTGATGCTTGCCTGAATTGGTAAATCATTCCCCAGGAATCTTGCTCTCTTAGCCCACAATAAGACACCTCCAACTGGAAGGCCACTGTCGGTTATCAGGGTATACTTCTGGGAAGGGGAAATTACTTGTGTCCCTGCCGACTGGGGAAAGTATGAATCTGCATTTCCTGGTTTCTTTGTGAATCCCCTAGCCACCAGAACATTAAATGAAAGGTAGGTGTCAGAATCACTTCTCCCTTTATGTTTTTTAATTAAAAGCATTAGTACAGTTATTTATTACTGACCTCAAACCTGTTGTTATGTATTAACTATGTTCAGAACATGTCTAGTTCTGGCATAACCTAGAAATTTACACATCACTAGATTTTTATTTTTTTTTAATATATGTATGTGTGCATACATGTACATCTCTACATATACACACATAGCCATGTGTGCACATCTCTATATACACATATACATGTACATCTATATGTACATAGATGTACATGTAAGTACATATAGATATACATACATGTGTGTATATATGTATATATAGATGTCTGTATATATACGTACACACACATACATAAAGAAAATGTACAACAGATAGAGTCAGTGGATAAAAAGAAACATGCAAATGTACAAAGGAATGAGCGCGCTACTGGGCCACCAAGTCCTGCATCAATTCTACGCACACGCATTAGCAAAACTCAGAGCCTAGTGGAAGCCTTTTTTGATTAGTAAAAGAAATCATGGCACTTGGAAGGCAGTCAATTCTCTATCATGTTCTTGGATTTAAACACTTAGTTTTCATGAGAATACTGCTTTAGTAATCCAAGTCTTTGTGATTTAAACTTAACTCTTAAGGACGTCTGCTATCTTTTTCTGTTCTCTAGAGCCAGATGAAAAATTATATAGATGATAAATTTGAACAATGATAGGTGTGAGATCTTCCTATGGGTTTTCTACAACATCACCATGATGGCTAAGTATTAATTTAAGATTCTGTAACATCCATATGGTGTTAAAAGATTATCAACCCACCTCCTTTCTTGAACTGCTCATTTCCTTTCTCTTTCAGCGTTGTGCTCTCCTTTCTTCTTTTCTACAAAAGAAAAGACAATGTCTCAAAGTATTTAATTGAAATGAACAAGTAGGTCAGCTGCAGTTCCAAATAAAATATGAATAGAAATCAGAACAAAAATGTAACCTGAAGAATTTTAACTAGTACCAAGATCGCATGCTTGTAGTCATTGTGACATGATACACTTTATATACCCATGAAACACTGGAGTATAACAACAAGGCAATTAAAAAGCTCCAGTTCATGGACAACAGTATGCAGAAAGAGCATTCATAGTGAATTACAAGGTTTAAACTAATATGTTAGCTTTTTAGCTGGCTGTTTCCTTCTCCTTTCCAACTCAATTTAATTCAATCAGTGCAGGTCAACTATGTAGAATATATTTTAGATGTAAAGTCTCAAAAGTTTTGCTTGAAATAATTCCACCTCAGAAATTCGTAGTTACTTTCAGAGATGTACAAAGCATGTTGAGCTGACTGCATTAGAAACAGGTCCATGGATAATACTGCCCTGAAAGATTTCTTATGCAGAGAGAGTGACTAAACCATCAGACCCAGGAAGATTGTTCTGTTATACAGTGAAAATTGCACATGCTAAGCAGAGTTGTGTTTTCAGCCATGAATATTTTAACAGTACTCTTGGCACAAGTGAAGTTGACATGAATGCTCTTAGCCTTTGACACAGAAAACACAGGATTTCACCAAGCCATCTCTTCAACCTATTTACAATGGAAGTCTTTCACAAGCAGACATACCTCACACAAGTAAAGACAAAGCACTCCAAGTAAGACAGTAACATCAAGAAGCAATGCTCATGTTCATGAATCATTTCTATGGTAGAAAAATGATTATTTGACCACTGATTTTGGCCCCAACACACATGCAGACACAAAGGACTTAAATCAAGGTGTCTATAAATTACAGATCATTGAGCAATTAAAAAGCCAACACTAGGAAAAGGAGCAGTTTCCTTTCCTGCAGATTGTGTAAATCAAGGATTAATGCAATTATCAATATCGCACAGAACATCTCCTTGGAAACAGCTAAATATAGTACTCTTTGTGGAGCACTGCACCATCTCACAGCTACGCCACGTAGCTGACAAACAATACAAAACAGAGGGTCTCTCCTCTTGGTTTTATTGGTTTTGGAAAGTAATTCACCTGACCATTGTCACCATCTTAGTAATAACAGATCACAACGCTCTGAAAACTAGGCTCAGGGGAATGGCATTCAGTTGTGACACACAAAATTACACAGTAAAATATCTGACCCTTTCGATACATGCCTACATCACTAAATTTTTTCCTGTTGCCTATTAAATATGTTTTCTAATACTCATTGCTCCTCACATTTAAAAAAACCCTCAAAAACCAGAACATAGGTCAGACAAAACATGCACCCCTATTTAGAAACTGGCTTTCCTCCAAGGTGGACTGACAAACCTACACAAGTCCTTCCACAATGTCACTTGCACCAACATACACAAGCCAGTTGATGCTTTCTAAATGTGAGCGTACAAACAAATTTAACCACTTAAGGCACAAGCAGCATTCAAAGCACCAATTCTTTGTATGTATGCAGGTTTCTGCTGTTCAGCACAGGAAGTATGTAACTGCGCTTGAAGGCTGTACCCAAACTTTTGAAGTGCCACACAAAACAGCTCCAGCAAGGTCACTGCCACATGCACAGTTGACCCTCCACAGAAAGCAATTTTTATAACATCTTGAATGCATATAGAGTGAAAGCCCAACAGAAGTAATTTTCACATCAGTGAACAAAGCAGCCAGATTTCAGCACAGAACAGGTTTGGAGATGATGATCCTACCGGAAAACATGAAAGATCTACATAGACAACCCTCATTCAAGAAAAGAAATGCTTGAAACACTACCCCTACTGACTTCATTGCTCATGACCTATTTAAGAACTGGCCTTTAAGTGCCATTAACTGATTCACTGTTGCATAAGGTAGAGTTATAACTCTACAATAACGAAAGAATTTTTTTTCATAAAATGAGAACTACAGCGTGGTCGCAGTACTCCTGATGCAGAAACCCTAAAATCAAGGAATACTGGGTGAAAAGCTTTACCTGTATTATCATTATTTTGTTTCATTTTATTAGAATTATTACAAAATATTACATGTTTACCCCAGTTAAGAATTAAACACTAATATAAAAATGATTTGCAGCAAGGCGGCTTCAGGAAAAGAAGCTTGATATTTAAAAAAAAAAAAAAAAAAAAGAGTGAAAGGAAAAAAAAAAAAATTCTTCACTTGTGGGATTCCTCCTCAGGTAGCCAAGAAGATGGTGACCTAGAGTCTCAACAGCACAGAAGAATGACCAAGGTGGCTGTATGGCCATGTTCGCTGGGGAAACATGGGCAGATGAAAGTTCTGAGCAACTGAAGAGTTTAAGGACTGTCACGCTGGGAAGCTGATGATTCATACAACTCTCCTCCGAAAGCCTGTTCCTTTGTACGTCCTCTTGCCTGCAAATCAAACTGCACAAACTTGAAGAATAGAGGACTATTAGTCACATAATTGTTACAGACATACAAATGTCAGTGACAGTCTTGTGGTCACTTCTGATTATTTGACCAGAAAAGGTGTTGTCTAAGCACGTTTCAGAAGCCAGCAGCATTGTTAAGAACACCGTATATGGTTTTGCAGCTTACTCAGCTCCCTGGAAAGCAGCAATGCAAGCAATGCAGTCCTGGTTCCAAACCAGTATTTCTGTTATAGCTTGACCAACATTTTCATGATATCCCTGTATTACGGGTTTCAGGCGGTCCCTTAAGTTCCAAACTGTACAAGTTTTCACAGTATTTTTAAAAAAGGTAAAGTCTATAGGGTACCTCACACTTCATTCTGGATTGAAGTATGACCCATAAACAATACATAGTAGCAGACTATCCCTAGAAGCAAATTCCTCTGACTTTTCCACAAGATGTAAAAGCATATGTATTAGCACGTCACATCCTAAATGCACTGCCCTCTGAAGCACACTATGTATTTGTGAAATAAATACATCATTTATGCCTCCATATATACATTTCTTTAACAGAAAATCCTAACACAAAAGCAGTGGAAAGTCAACTATTTTGGATTAATTTACATTTAACCTGAAAGGACTGGTCCAATGGGTGCTGTCAGAAACTGTCTTCTATTCAAATTCAGGGTAAACAAAAACAAAACACCAACAAAAAAACCCTCCAAACCCAAAAACTAAACCACTGTTAGAAGACATAACCTCTCCACTCAGTACGCTAAATTTCCAGCTTCGATGGACAATTGCAAATTGACTGGTCACCAGTTTACTGTGATCATATCAGCCCAGAGTGAAAAAATTGCAAGTGACTTGTCCTTGGGACAAATTTTGCACAATGTCATTTCAGTGTCCCTACCCACTCATTTTTCAGAAAAAGATTTAAGTAGCTGCAGGGCAGGCTACCCTTTCCTCAGCAAGGGAAGTAGGTCAGACTGAACTCCTAGAATGCTCTGCCTACGGAAAATATATCTTGACCCACTATATTCCCTGAGGCTGCTCATATATGACATTGGGGTCAGGCACAACTTCCCCAACTTACATTATGATTATTCAAAGTCAGCAAAATCTTAAGGCTTGTTTTTTGCAAATTTTATTAACACAAAGATGACAAATTCTGAGTGGCAGGCATTAGTTTTTGATGTACAAAGTAAAAAAAAAATTTTTTTTTTTGAAGTCCAAAAGAAATAACTACATTTAACTAGTAATATGATTCTTACAGGATCTGATTAGAAATGTTGACATATTTGGATACTGAATTACAATTGTCCATATTCTGAAGAAATTAGGATCCTAACATAAACCTGCTTGGCAAGCAAGAGGTACTGAAGATTAAGGCCTGATCTGAAGTAACAAGAAAAGACAGCTTGGCCTTCTGACAATAAAGTAAAACAATTCAAAAGAAAGGCCATCAAACACAGTCAGTCGCTGGACCTCAGCTACTCTGCCAAAAAACGCAGGGTTAAAAATAAAAGCATTAAAATATTATTCCACTATTAGAGAAGAAAGCAACCTACCTATTTTCACTGTTTGTTTTGGAAGTAACCTATGTAACAAAAGTGCTGGAAGTGAAATCCTTAAATATAGCTGGTAAGAGCTGAAGGACAAACACCCTCAGTTTGTAATGCTTCCAACTATGCTTCCTCTGGTGGGTCCTATGCATTTTATTTGATCAATTGATTTAACTTTGCTAGGAACTGTTCTTGGCTCCAGTTTTGTCAAGAACAGCAAATGCGTACTCTCTTCTCTGTAAGGCTATTTATACAGTGTGACAATGCACATCTGCATCTCATATACCCTTTTGTAAGGTCACCAAGTAGCAGTCAATTTAAAATTACTGGAGTTCAAAGGGTGCACGGAAGCAAGGAATTTAAACAGATATGGAATATATTTTTCAGCTTCAAACACCAATTCTATTGCTAAGTCATCCATTAGCGGTCATCTGCTTCCCCCTGCAGTTTTGTGAAGCTATTGCGGTATCATGCATTCAAGGATCTGAATTTCAATTTAATGTTGTAGTCACTCAAAAAATCCTTTTTCAAATCTTGCTAGAGTTGTCACTTGAAAACTGTGCCAAATCTGCCGTCTACACTCAAGAGGTAGAGTAATAAGCATTGCTAGACTGTGGCCGATCTCTGCTCATTGTAACTCCATGGTAGACACATTAGTCTTTCTACTGCCAAATCACTACCTTTTCCTGAAATTGTAAGCAGCACTTCAGACAATAGGTCACATCCATCCATGACAGTCGGTTTAAGTCAACATGCCAGACTAACTGTGACTATTCCTGAGTGACAATACATGCCATTCAGTTGTTCCAGTTTCAGAGGCAGCAGCCTCAGGCAGAAAAGTGGAGCTGACCACTTAATCCATCACCACCACAAGTCAAAAAGGTCTCAATTTGACAGTATCAGCATCTTCCAGACAAATGCAAAAATTAATATAAGACTAAAATGAGATAGCAGCACTGAAAGAAAGATGAAGGTATACTTTTTCACTCTTTCTATTAAATTGCCATCCAACAAAAGACTTTTATAACTCAAAGAACTATAAATCACACAGGGATATTATAAATCCAGATTTTATCCCAGTTCTTCTCACCAGCACTTGGAATTAATTACTCTAGCAGATACAGATATACTTCTCAAATGTACGTCTCCAAGCTTTGATTAACTCAGAAAATACAACAGGATGTTTTTTTTTCTCTTTTGCAAGCCATAAGACAGGGCAGTTTTAGTCTAGCAATCCACCTTTTCCTCCAATTTGACCAAAGCGGTAGCTTATTTAGTATTGGTGCTGTACTGTATACAGGATTCAGATTATTAAACTAGGTAATTTGAGTAAGGGGATCATCTTTTATTACAGTCACAAGATTGCATTGTGATACCTTCAAAACCCAATTGTCTTGCAAGTTTTATTGCTATACAGTTGGATTGTCTCATGTGTTAATAACCTGGGATTTTTTTTTTTTTTTTTTTTTTTTTTTTGTCCAGTCACATAATTCTTCCTGGAAAGAGTTCTGAGACCATCTGCAAGTGATCAACATCTGAGGACTGCTCCAAAATATGACTGACTTCACTGTATCCCTCTTCCATTTTGTATTTTAGCTTTTATTTTGTAAATACTATAGAAAAAACAGCAACTTTGACAGAGTCAAGGTTACTATACTATATTGGACAGTCAGAACTAGGAAAACACCAAATGCTGAAATGAATGACTACACCTGAGAAGCCACCTCAGAAGAAATCCCAGATCAGTTCTTCAACCCTTGGAAAAGCAAATTCTATACAGAAGCTAGAATTTATGGAAGAACAATGGGATCAACCTAAAGCACAGGAAAGAAAAGGTGAGGAGAGGAGCAGTTTAAAGGAAATTTCTTGATTAAGACCATGTTCTCTAACACATCCTAGAACCTCTGGAGAAAACAGAATAAAAAAAAAACAAACCCAAACCCAAACCAAAACAAAAGGAAGTTTTACTGTTTAGCCCAGAACTGAAAAAATCTTAGGTATAACACAAAAACATTATTTCTCAAAGATCAGTTTCACTTAATTCTTACAGAGTTGCTAACAAAATACTAATCAAGAATCTCCTCTACTAGAGCTGTGTTCCTCGTCTTGCTGACACATTTCCTAGTGTTAAAATAGAAGCTGAACATGATTACAGCCAGCTGTAGCTCTAATGCACATGCAACAGCCCAAAGAAGGGAATTGCTTTTGAGGAATATTAGATACTTATTCCAGGGTCTTACAGCAGCTAGAAAGGAGTGTTCTATATCCAAAATAAGAGCTTACTAGGCCAGGTGCTTAAGTCTTTGCCAGACAAGGCCCAAAGAACAAGACATCTGTCATGATGGAAGAGCATGAGGGATTCAGAATCTTGCTGCTGGATAAACTCATAATTAATGGGTGTCCCCCCAGAAGAGGACCAGGTCAGACTGAAACAATTACCATGTAACAGCTGTTGGGTGTCTTCTGATTAATTCTGCAGACTAGACCAATGTCAAAGCCATCACTGTCAATGACAACTAACCAGAAAAATCTGTTTGTAATGCATCAAAAGCAATTTACTGCTCAGTGCCTCTGCTGAGGCAGCAATCAGCATGCTTTTGAAACAACAACAACAAAATCTTATAAAAGTGAATTTTGTTTCAGGCTGCTTAATTGTGGAGTTGCAAGTCCAGACAAGTAACCAGGCTCTATGCTACACCTGTTTTTAAGAATACTTCTTGCAGGTTTGTCTCTTAATATCCCTTCAAGTACTTATTTTGCTTCATTGTGTAGTAGACTTCTTACAGGATTGGTACTGTTTCCCTGGAAGTAATTCCCGTTGCTGAAAATTAGAAATCTCACTGTATGGGGCTCTCAAAATATAATGGAGAGAAAATACACAACCGCTTGCTCCTTTAGTTTGATCTCTGCAGCAGCTTCTGCATGAGTGAGAATTTCTACTCAGAGCTGCTACCATGAAAGCTTGCACATAAGATGCACATAAACACACACAGCAAGGACTAGAATCTCTCTTTGCATCTCCAGAATAAATTAGAGAGTTTCTTTTCTACAGCCTAGTTACCGGAGAACATCACTTAAAAGAACTCATTTATTAAAGCTGCTAAAACACAACAATGGGCTTAGTTTAAAAAAAACCCCAAACTATTAAGATGTAGCCCCATAAATTTGAGCAGGGCTAACATTCAGCTCTCCTTATGACTTGAGTACATAGTTTATGGTTGGTGCTGCAACCACAGTTCATGGGAAGTTTTTCTTATTTAGGCAAGTAGTCTAATTGAAGAAAATCCATCTACCCCTGTATGCCATCATGAGGCTGCCATTTGATGTCTACTTTTACCAGCACTGCCCTTGATCTAAAAATACAGCATTATTTTTCATCTGAATCATTCCCTGTAACTGGTTCACTGCACATTCACACAGAGAGGTGTGCTAGCACAATGAAGGAGGCAGCAGGGGGCTGAGAATAACTGATCAAGGACTGCCTAAGTAGCAAACACAGCACTGCTGCTGAGTGTCTGGTCACAACCTGAACAGTCAAATAAACAAGCTCTGAATATTTCTGCCTCATTTTCTCCAGCTGAAAAAAAAAAAAAAAAAATCATGTTGCCCTTCTTCTCTAAAACGACCTTTTGAGTAATTGGAAGGAGGTTTAAAATGTTTGAAAAACTCTGAATAAACAGATGTACTGCAGCTGCTTTCAGACCATAACTGGAGTATTTTTTCTTAAAAGCTGCATCATATAACAAATTCTTTTAATAATCAAAATATATAGAACATTTCACTTTTAAAAATAAAATAAAATATTTAGCCATCAATTCCAGGTGTCATGAAGAAAGCTGGAGTGGCAATTTAGGAATGACCCACCCCCATGTTTTTACTACACAGAGAATGTAAGGTGAGACAGGGTAAGATCATCCCAATGGGCTACTCCAATAGTTGTAACAACTGCTGTAAGATTCTAATTCCTCAGCTCTGCTTATAAAAGATACCAACAATATAGCTGTATTTTAAAGACTGCTTATATAATCCATGCAGAGAGCTCTCTACGGAACATAAACAAAGTTCACAATGTAAATATTGCCAATCTAATAGTTATGGTGATACTAAGAGATGGAATCCCTCCATTTTGTTAGCTATAATCGTAAACCAAGCTGAAGGGCACAATTGCTCAATACCACTGGAAATAAACCTACAGAAAGGTAAGAACTGCAGCTGTCTCAATACTTTCTCTAAGGAAATCTTTCCAGCTTTAAACAGTTATTATTTTGTACTCCCATAGCACCTTTCAATGGAGTTCCACAAAGCTGAATGCAAGTATTCAACATTCACAATTCTTCTGCTCCTTTTACAGAAGGCAAAAATTGATGTTCAAAATTAAATGGTTACCTAATAATACAACAGAAACAAGGGCAGCACAAAAACTAAGATACCCAATTTCCAGGCCTGCTGCTCTTTCTAGAGTTTAGTTCTATGACATAATTTCCTCACAGTTTTTAGCATTTTGTCTATGAAACTCTCAAGCTGCCTTCAAGTCATAGGCTGCTGCAGAAGCCTCATCGTGACTGATGATGACAATGCTCCTTGTTGTACAAGCAATAAATACAAGTAGAAAAAAGGGACTGTTTAGTCTAAACTGGAAGAGACACAAGGGCAATGTGATGTTTTTTCTGTGTAGTAAGTAGGTCAAGGGAAGTGATTCTTGCCCTCTGTTCAGCACCTGAGAGAATTCATTTGGAGAGTGCCCAGTTTTGGTGTCCCCGCCATACAAGAAAAAAAAAAAAAAGAAAAAAGAAGACAGACATCAACTTCCCAGAGGGAGTCCAGCAGAAGGCCCCCAAGATGGTCAAGACACGGGAGACCATGACCTAAGCAGACAGCCTAGGAGAACTGAGTTTGTTCAGCCTTAGGAAAAGGTGGCTCAGGCGAGACTTCATTGCTAGAGAAAACGGCGACAGACTTTTCCTGTAGGCATGCAGAAAAAGGAGGGCCAGTGATCACAAGTTGCAACAAAGGAAATCTAATTAAATATGAGGAAAAAAGTTTCCACCATGAGGGCAGTTAAACACTAGAACAGGGGCCCAGAGAGGCTGTGCAGTCTCCAGATTCAGAGATGTCTGCGTGGCTCTGGGCAGGCTGATCTATTTGATCTAACTTTGCACAGGAGGTTGGACTAGATGACCTCCAGAGGCCCTTTCAGGCAAGGGATGCACCAGATAACCTGACAACCTCTTGAGATTTCTGCCCTGCCCCCCCCCCCCCCCCCCCTTATTCATTATTAGATCTCAAAATATTACAACTGGCAAGCATCATTATGCCCATTTTACATACGTCAAAATTGAGAGACAGAGAGAGAGATACGAAGTGATTTCCACAAGGTCAAGCAGCAGACAAGTGTTACATTTAGTCTCATTCCTACTTCAATGAGATTATAATTCCATGTTCCCCTTCCCCACTAGTCCCATATTGCGTTACCACCTCAAGGAACTTCTACATTAACACAACAATCTCTACTATAGATGAAAAACTACCTGTATTTTGGTCAGAAATCCCACCCTACCAGCAAGGGAACTATCTGAGCCACGACTTGATTAAATTTCTGTACACCGGTTTGTAACAATTTATATGTTTGGCTGCCTCTGGCATCTTACGTCTGCATATTTCAGCCCCTCATTCTCTATTCACAGTAGCTGACAATAAGACCATGGCGAGTCAAGTTACTGCCAAGCCCCTCCCTCTTTACAACTTTTTTGGGCAATGTATAGCCAGCATTTATTTACTTATACAACACAGACTGGGCTAGCCAACAGTTAAGAAAGCGTGGTCCAGCTTTACCGGGTGAGTTGAATTACAAAAGATCAGCTTGCCTGTACAAAAGAATAATAAGCCCCTATAAATTCACTGAAACATTAATAATATTTTAAGCACTTTTAAAAAAATTAATTTGGTATGACCCTTCATTTCTTCTTTTTCATCAAATGCCTCATTTTAGTAGTACTTGCCCATTACAGTAGTAATTTCTTCTACTGTTCCTGGTGATTTGGGAGTTGCCAGAATAAAAAACTATACAGCCATACAATACACTATCTTCCCCTATGAAGTAATGCTTTCCTAATATGCTGCCTACCTTCTCGTGTTAGCTGCCATTCCTTACTCTAGTCTCTCCTTCCCTCATCATAATCAGTTATTCAGTGTTACCTATGATCCAAATTATGCAGCTAGTCTTCCAGTAAGGACTCTATTTCCTTTATTAAAATAAGATCTAATTCATGCCTACAGGACTATAAAATAGTTTGCTGAAATCTTCCCTTCACAAAAGTTATGATACATCAGAATTCCACTTTTTCCCCAACTGCCAAAGAATATAGTAGTACCTTTCTTCACTGTTTCAAGTTTCACTACAAGTAACTGCTTGTTTGGATAATTCAATTAGATTTTAAGAGGCTAGATCAGTTCTTTGAAACATGATCTGTTAAGAGGTCAAGCTATATAACTTGTCAAAAATAGTGTTAAAAAAAAAAATTACAAGAGTTATATGTTGGGACACAAGATTTTAGTTTAATATCTTTACTCCCTCACCATTTGCAAACTAAAGTTGAAAAAAATTAGGAAAAAAAATAATCCATAAATCAGTAGAAAGCCTTCCACCATTTTCTATGAGAACATAATTACCAGCAGAAATTCATGGCATTACTCAATTAAAGAGTCTAATCCTGCAAGTGATTTAACATGTCTTCTCAAAGTTAGGAAAAAAAAAAAAAAGTTTTTTTTTTTGTTCTAACTACTAGATACATCTAGATAACATCTTAGAACTCTGAAAACTAACTGCTGTCAAGTGACACCACTGATTAAGCATCAAAAAAACTGGTTCACACAGACTTACAGGGGAGAAAACACCATTACAGAGGCTGTTGGACTTCCCCCAAGACCCGTTTGGTTACTCCCCACAACATTATCTAGTTTGTCGCCCAAACATTTTGTCCAATGTAACTGCACTGAAAGTCAACAAAACCACACATTTAATGTGTTTTGTTCAATTAAAGCTTAAGTAATCTATAGCGATGCTTTCAAATTTAATCCCAATTAGTTGTATTACAGAAACTAGCCTTTCAGATATGAAAGCTATCCTGAAAACTGCTCTAAGTTTTGGAAAAGCACTTGCAGCTAATCAGGTGAAAACAATGAATGCACACAAACTAAATAACATGAAACAGGGAGATTTTTGTTTCTTATAATCTCTCTGAGTCACAGTAACCTTACACACTGGTGAAAGTAGACAAAAATCTGCAATGGAATGTGATGATTAAGAACAGCAAGGAAAGCTCACAAAAATACTTGTTCTTCTAAAAGAAGAAATTAAGAACAGTAAAACTAGACACATAGGAGAGTTTTAAAGGTCCATTTTCATGCGAGCCACAGACTATTCGGAAACGTGACACTGAAAATATATCTTTTTATATTGAACTCTGCTACTTCAGATTACCTGTTTTTCTTCCTCTGGCATATCTTTTTCTAGTTCTAGTAAGTAGTCTTCATCTAGTTCTGTCTGCTTCCTTGAGCTATTCTCATCATTCTGTAAATTCCCTTCATCATCCAGCATAGGTTCTTTTGCCTCAAAGGAATCGTGACAGTCATGGAAACACTCATCTGCTGTTGTGGGATCTTTGGCTGAAGATGGTGTATATCCACTTTCAATGTTTTTGGGATTATGTGCATCTTTGGGGCCGGTCTCTGAAGACTTCTGATCAGAAAGCTTTAAGTGATCAAGTAATTCTTCAGGTGGACTTGCATCTTTAAACTCTTCCATGATGGACTCCTTGGAGGGGTTAGGTTTTTAGCAATGATAAAGAAATAACCCTCAATAAGCATAACATAAATGCCTCGTCAGCGAACTTATCTCTAAAGTACTTAAAAGTGCTCTTGACATCACGTGAGGGAAACTATTATCCCCCAGGTGAGGGAGCAACTTATACATGCTTTTTCTGTGCACTGTACAGAGACACGGGGCCAGTATGCTGTTCCCATGAATAAGTTAATTCGCAAGGTCAGATTCCCAGGACCGGCACGCCACAGCACTAGGCTACGGCTTTTCCTTTGCAGCGGGACCGGAGTCACACGCACTCGCCTACCCACAGGCCTCAGGACCCCCTCGCCCATCCCGGCCCCCTGCGGACTGCGTACAGCGAGACCCCGCCGCCGCCACCGCCCCCGGCCCCGCCTGCACCGCGCTCCCCTTCAGCCCCCGCCCCGAGCCAGGCCGCAGGCAGCCGTTCCCCGGCGCTGTCATCTCAGCCCTATCCCGCCCCTTGAGATGAGGGGCCGGGCCGGGCCGCGGCCAGGGTCCCCCTTGACACCCTCCTCCTCCTCCTCCTCCTGACCCGCCGGGCCCACCCCAGGGCTCCCTCCCGGCCCCGGGCAGAGACCTGCGCCTTCCCTTCCGGCCGCCGCTCGCCTCCCGCGCCTAACCCTTCACCCCGCAGGTCGCTTCCTGCCGGCGCCGGCCAATAGGAAGAGGCCGCGCGCGGGCTGCTGGGATTTGCAGTCTTGCGAGGGCGCGCGGGCTGCTGGGATTTGCAGTCTTGCGAGGGCGCGCGGGGTTGGGGCGCCTCGCGCCGGTGGGGCGCGGGCTCTCCTGAGGGAGAGGAGAGGTGAGGTGAGGTGAGGTGAGGTGAGGAAAATAAAGAAGAGGTAAATAAAGAAGCACGGGGCACAGCTAGGGGTGATGCGGGTGGACAGTGGGAGAGGTGCGGTCTTGGGCAAGTACCGGCTGGCTTGAACAGATAAATCGGGGTGAAAAAGTGATCAGCTGAAAAAAAAAAAGAGAATAGGAGAGTCTTGGTAGATGGATAAAAAGAGGGATCGTATCTACAGCGGCAGATTGGTGATGTTGGTTCAGGTTCTGTTGCCTGCGCTACTGTTAGCCAAGTGGTTCATTTATCTAGTGAGTGACTATTGAGCATGCATGTGGTAGCTGTATCGCTTCTAAGGCACCATGGATTGGTTGTTTCCGGTATGGACTTCAGTTTTGGTTTTTCTATTCCAGTGACATGTGAAAACTGAGTTCCATCCAGTCAAGCACTGGAATAAAACTCCCTTTCATCTTGTTTTGCATGCATTCCTTGTGTACCCTGCAAATGTTAATCCCCAAATTTTGAAACAAAACTGAATTTTCACAAGTTTTGAAGTCAAGGGCATGTGAAGCAATGCCTTTTTATTGAAAATCACTATGCCAAGCCATGAGGCAGTTAAGGCATATTCTTACGAGGTTTTCCTTGCTCTAAACAGCTTTTCAGTAAGCAAGTTCTGATGAAAGGTAAAGTTTAAAATGTTCCTCAAAGTTCTTAAATGCTCTCATTTAAGAAAAAACCCCCAATATAAAAAACCAACAACAACCAAAAGGCCCCTGCGCTAAAGAAGCTGTTCCAGATTCAGGTTAGGTAGAATCTGTTCTGATCAGTAGGACATGGTCAAGGATTATCCTCAGAGAACACGGTTCTTAAAAACAGAAGGTTATCAATCTTTTATTGAGAGGGTGATTCTCTTTCTTCTTTCCACTCATACTGTGGGGAAATACACTGACTGTTAAAGCCATATCAGCTCTTTTGGAATTACCAGCCACCATTGTTAAAATACCAAGAAAGTATTAAATCTGGCAGAACTCCATTAGCAGACTGAAGTGTGTCTGTCCCATAGGAGGGTGCTGAGGAGGAGGTGCATCTTTAGAAATATTTTGAGATGTGTCCTGACTTCTGAACTACTTCTAACTGACATCACCAGGCTTTGATTGAAGCCTGAAGGGTCTGTGGGATGTTTGGCGTTTCAAAGTTGGGGTAGAAATTGAAGATTCAGATGCCAGATTCATTTGTGGTCTTAATTTGCTTGATCACTGCTTCTAAATGAACATTTCTGATGACTGAGTCTGTTGGTGTCAGTGATGGATGCGGGTGTTAATGAGAGACTGGAACACTTTGCGGTAAGTTGGCAAGAGCATGGCTAGTTACAGTGAAAGCAAACAGGAGCTCTATGGCTGATTTTTCTCCCTTTCTAGAGAAAAAAGTAGATTCAGCATTCTTGAACATCCCAGCTGCAGTGATTTAGCCCACAAAAATGTGCCTTTCTGCTGTTCTGCTAGCACTGTGTAATTTATTCTGAGTTACAGAAAATATTTCTGAACCTTCACACTGTCCTGTTAAAAGTCATGGAAATTACAGCTGTAGTACAAAATCGATCCATGCAGTTTTGAATTTGCTGAAATGCTACTTAAAATTTTCTCTGGCTGTGCAAAGAGCACAGGGGTTTGAATAAGTTATGGCGCTTCATCCCCAGAAGGAATTGAACTGGTAAGAATATTACTAGACATCAGGGGTCAGCAACCCATCTAGGGTGTTGTGCTAGCCTTTATTTTAACTTTTCCAGGAGAGTTTATTTGCCAGCAAAAACTCTGCAGGAATTGGACTTGCTTAGAAGTTTTGAGCTGCTGCTGCTCAGTGGCAAGATACTACCCTGCCTCTATGTGAGGCACAGGTTTCTAGCTTCCACACAGCTCTGAACTTAGTGGGAGGCAGGACTAGGAATGTTTGCTTTTCAGGAAAGCCATGGTTCCCAGTTCCAGTCTCTGGACCGCCCTATTGCACACCATCCAAAATCTATCTGCCGACTTTGGCTCCTATCCCATGGGGTTACTATTCCAAAATGACTGACAATTTTTCTTTATCATCACATTTTTAAATAGAGTTCCTCAACTTTGATGAAACATACCATCTTATTGACTTAATAGGAAGAAGTGTGAGAAAAATTAGCAAATTTTACCATCTAAATTTTCTGCCTGCATCTCCTCTGATCTGGAGATACTTCGGGCCTCCCTGAACTTTATAACTGGAGTCTATTCAGCATTTTGTTTCTCCCAACACAACATAGGGGAAAAGATGCAACCTCCAGAATCCCAATTCCCTGCTCTCATTTCGGGGTGATTATTCCTTTATGAATCTTTACCCTAGATCTAGCAAGAACTGCAAGCTTTCTCATGGTCCTACTTTATTAAAGATAGGGATGTCCTCAGGAGTCTGTTTTAGCAGAATGACCTTTGAGCCTCATGGCTGCTGTTTAGGATTGTTGGTTTCCCCTGAGGTTAGCCTTGAGCAAGCTGCAGCTCAGTGAAATTCTGTGAATATCTCTCCTGTGGAACTGCTCCTCACTGCCACTATGAAGTAAAATCCCAAAGGCTTCACTGGTATTCAGGGAATAGACACCCACCAGCAGAAGCAGAGGCTCTCTGCCCACCATCAGGGGACCAATCCTCCAGGTAGCAAATGAAGAGGCGGAGACTTTCTAACCCTTCATTAGGTATCAACGTAGTCAATGCATATGAATTCTGTCTTTAAGGTTCCCAAGTGCTGACTTACTGTCTGTATGTCTCACTTTCTCTTCTTTAACTTTCCTTACAGGAGTGTTGTGTTCATAGGTTACTTTGTGTTTGGAAAATACAAGAACAAGTTGTCTTACAGTATTTTCAAACATACACAATTTTAGTAAGAAACACTTACCCCAGAGATTATAGGGCAGTTGCCAGTTTTTACCACTAAATCTTACTTGTTCAAACACAGAACATGTTACTGCTTTAATCAGACTTTTAGAACCTCTAATTCATTGCTGTAAGTGGAAGTGTATGAATAGCTGAAGATTGTATATATACAAAAAATGAAAACTTGGTATCATTTGTTTAATCTTCTTGGTGCTAAGGGATTTTTCAGAGCATTGATGTTTGTTTAAGTGAACACCTGTTGAAAAAATCAAGAACATATAATCCTGAATAAGTAGATATGTTTGGGTAAGAGTTCAGCGATGGAAGCCTTAGCTTGTAGTGTTGAGATTTACTCTCTGTTTTGATTGGGCTTACCTCTCTGGGTAAGCATGCAGCAGAATCCAGGGTCACACAGTACCTCAAGTGGAACACTTGAATACTACAACACTTTTATTGAGCCAGGTGTAAGTTGAAGAGGTACAGTCAGAGAAAGAGTCTATACCTCAGTGCTTTCCTACAGCAAGAACTTCTTTACCCTTCCAAATTTTTTCCTGTTTCTTCCCAAACCCACAGCATGATGATGGTGATGTTATCTGGCATGATCAACAGATTCAAGTACAATGTAGCGTGCCAAAAGAAAAGCTGCAGGAAGCGAGGAATGTTGTGTTCACTCTAGCTTTCTCAGTAGTGCTGAAACAAATATAGAGAGGACCAATGTGAAAGAAGATTTATATTATTTTGTTTCTGACATGGAAGTTTTCTACTGGATTGTATACAAATACTTTTTTCTTACTGCTTTCAAGATAAACTTAGATTTTGCCTACCTTTTATAACTATTAATACTATTATGGAAGACAAGGGAGCAACTGGGCGGAGTAGAGCATTTTATTCAGCTTGTTAAAAACACATATTTTTAGACTTCACAATAGTTACTCCCTATTTTGCAGCAATGCCTAATTGGCAGTTGGTGGAATGACTCTGCTCTTTTAAGAAAGTTATGGAAATTTGTAGCCTAATATCCTTGAGTTCACTAAATGTCTTCTAACATTGAGAGTTAGAAGTGAGAATTTCTCATATTTCCAAGTGTAAAATGTTCATAAAATGTAACAATAGACATACAATAGTTTAAATATTACAGGCCAGCTGATTTTATGCTGAACAAAGTCCTGAGAACAATACCTGGCAATTAAATCTCACACTGGGAGTTTGTAGCTCCTGTATTTATGGCTACATTTTCAAGATGGCTCTGCACACAATTGGGCATCTAATCTGTGTGCATAATTACAGTGATTTCAGGGACACATTGGGTGACAATTTACCACTGAATATCTTGTGTTTGCTCATTTGCTTGATTTATATGAAAAAGCAAGAAGGCTGAGCATAAGAAAAACCATGTACCTGCATTTTGAAAAAATCATCCTTAAAACATTCTGGGTCTTGTGATAAATAAAAGCAGCTCCCCTTGTTAAAGCTTGCATTCCGTCCTGCAGATTTGTGGTACTCACATATTTAATTTGTCTTTGTGGATAACAATTTTCTAATATTTCAATCCAGAAAGTTGCATTGTTTTTCAAAATGTTTCCATGAACTGAGTTATTCCAGTTCTGAGCTCCTCTGATGAACATTTCGTGTTTATATATCTCAGGAATATGTGGATTTTCCCATGTAATTTTGAGATGATCCTAAACTTGTTTAGTCTCACATACCATTCTGGTTTCATACAATATTAAAGGTGTTAAGGTATTTCAAATCTGAGCCTGAAGGGAGGTTTGAATTTTGCTAGTAGATGGAACCAAAACCCTGGATTCAAACAGCCAGAGATTGTGAGGATATGCATTTGAATTTTACTGTGTTTAGACATTCTTAAATACTAATATTTACAGCATAGGATTCACAAGGTAGAGCCAATGTGAGGCCCACAAACTGAGCAATGTGTATGCATGCTGCTTGTTTTTCACAGAACATCTAAGCTTTGCTTGAGGAGCACAGCAAGACTAGAGCCAATGGGGTTATGAATTCTGCATATTAAAAGGATCTTTTCTCTGTAGCCTGTTTCAGGCTTGCTCTTTTGCCCACCTGAGTGCAGCTCTTCTCAGTTAAGTGTTGCACTAGGATCCCTAGGCTGGACTTGCTGTTTTTACCCAGCCATGAAAGCAGGAGCCTTTGTTGATGGGTGAAAATGGCTAACTTACTTACACACAAGCTTATAAAGTATCTGCTGCTGGTAACTCCTGATGTATTTTAAAAGTATGCATTCATTGAGAAAACATCAGACTTCTGCTGCTTAAGACAGGAATAATATAAATGAACAGGCATACAATAAGAGTTTGTTAACATGGATGTCAAAGCGCTTCAAGCCACATTGGGTGCAATACTGGTACAATACTAGCACTGCAAAGATGCATACAAATTAATGCACTCACAGCTAGGGTACAGATAGGCGAACTGGCATGTACTGAAGCCGAGTACAATCTGTGCTGCTAAAACTCAGCCTTCTGGAAAATAGCTTCTCTTTTACTTTTTATTATTATTATTATTACAATAAACTCGTGTTTTGAACAAGAGGTGACTTATTTTAGAAATGAAGACTGAATGAAAGAGTTTCTACTAAAAGAATTCATGTTATATCTGGAAGCTTTCAGTCCAAGGAAGAGGTGCTTTTCACAGCTTTCCTTTTTTTATAGGTTCTAGTTCCGAGTTGCCTGAACAGCATTCTCTCTTTTTAAAAATAAAACAGAATAAAACTTCAAGACACGTGAATTTCTATGGAAACCAAATTACCACTTTATGTACTTAAAGTTTAAGGAGGGGATTTTATAAATGCATCTGCAGAATTTAGTTAGTTATCTTCTTTTTCTGTAAGCTTGCCAATCAGCTTTACTTCATGGATTTTAGTGTAAAAAAGAAATGTTTCGACAAAACCAAACTGAGCTTTGGGAATTCATCACTTCTGGAAAAGACTTAATTGAAATTGAAGATAGGATATCTAAGTTCTCTTGCTGCCTTAAGAAAAAGTCTTCCTGATTTACTGTTAAAGAGGCTGAATTTGTGATGTGTAAAATCCAGGAACTCTTAGCTGGATTGGAGTATTTGTGAATCTCACTCAGAATAGAAATCCAATAGATGGCGATGTTGGATTTTCAAAGCCAGGTCCACATTCCTTTCCTTGTAAAACTAATCCAGTTCGTACTGAAATCGGGGCTGAAGCTCCCCTGTTTTACAACAGTGCAGGACTGGACTCTAAGCTAACTAGAAGAAGAAGGATGAACTGTTCCATAATTACCTCAGGCTCCAAAGCATATGCTAAGTTTACTTTTTGGGACAGCTTTTTTGATCTTCACAGTGAAGAAACCAAAGCTCAACAAATCAAGCAAAGAAAAAATAATTTACCATTTTCCAGAGGTCATATAAAGTTCAGGTTCTTTGCTAGAATTAAACATTTGCACAAAATTCTCAGTGGAATCAAATTATTGTGCTTCTCAAAGAACATTTTAAAGGAAACTGTGAAATAGGCAATTAAAGGCTTTTTAATCACAGCTACAAATTAAAGTTTTACTACATCCCCTTTTTAGGTTGACTTATTAAAGAAACTGTGAGGATTCTTATTAATTTTGAACATCCTTTCTCTTTTTCTCCATGTCTTGGCTGGAGTCCTATAAAGATTGTGGGAATTACTAGATAGGGAATATGTTCTTCATTGGTCAAGCTAATATATTTTGACATAAGGAATTTCCAGTAACAACACCAGATTTCCTTTCCCTGTCACCTTCCACTTATCTGAACTACCCTATCCCAGTATTTTTCAAGCCTTCCATTGTTTTCATCAGTTTGACTCAAGTTTACAGGGTATAAATTAAGGGTCTAACCTTTTCATTAAGACTATTCTTTGCCTTTATCACTCTTTACGTGCTTTGTAGAGGCAGGATGCTCATTGTTCAGCCAGTGTAAATGAATTTGTCTTATTTGAGCTCAAAACTATGCCAATTCACATCATGAGGATTTGCCATAGTGAAGTCACTGATTCATCTGGTGGGATTGCATGCCTTACCAGTGACTTTCATTTGGGGCATGCTGCTTCTTACACTGGTTTCAGATTTCCACCCCCAACAATGTTAATGGAAAAGTGAAGTGACTGAGACGTGTTTGTAATCTCTATGGAGTTCACTGGTTACAGGAATAAATAAAAAATGCAACTTTAACATTAAGCCAGTGCTTGATTAAAATCAGCAATAAGTGTATCATTGTGAATGACTAAAAAGCAGAAAAAATTGTTTCAGATTAGTCTTATTAGAACTGTGTATTCAAATTTGAACGTGATATTCCTAAAATTATGGATACTCTAGGAAAAAGCCAAACCATAGATTACAACTGAGTATAAATTGAACCTAACCTTAGGCTTTTACAACCAAGGCAAGAGAACAGAGGAATGCAGATGCATCTGTCCATGTTATAGTGACATAAATTGACATAGTAGCCTTGCTTTTCTCTACAGGGAGGCTTTGCTTATCTCCTCATTTTAGTTATAAACCAATCAGATAAACATGGTATAACAAGTTGTCCTGTGACCATGAGGATGAATAAAGGCTGATTTATGGATTTGCAACCTTTATCTCTTAACACTTCTCCCATTCACTTGGTATTTTCAGCACCCTCATTTGTCTTCCGTGTTGTCCTTCCACATACCCTGTTCCACATTGCCCTATCTTATTGGGCAAATGGGGGGGGGGGGGGGCATGTGGCTTAGCTGCCTCTGGGCTATGTGTGTGCTGACTAGCTAGTCAGCATGTACAAGCTTAGTAGCCAGCAGGCTTTGAAATTGGTCAAGGGACAGACTTATAAAGGTCTTCTCCTGAGGAGGCACTGATTTGGGTCCCTTTCCTCTATTCAGCTACAAATTTTCATGATACAGAATTGATTATCATTCTTAATTTATCTTGTTGTTCAATTTGATAGAAATCAATGAAGAGGTAACCAATGAAGGTTAATAAGAAGAGGAAGAGAAAGGAAGCTGATGGATGGACAGACAGAATGATTGTGTGAGCCTCAGTTCTTTAAAATACCAGGGTAAAGATTCATGCAAGTTAATGAGCAATATGTCATTTGTAAACTTTTATATATATTCATATATTCATCTACAACTAAAGGTGAAAGCAGCTTTGCATGATATATTGGAATAAGGTCTCTGTTCCTGAGTCCAGAATTTTTAGTGAATAGGCTAAACCACATCTATTTTTATATTTAGATTTCATTCTCTGTTTCCCAGGAAATGTTACATGCTGTCCAATATATATATGAACTTTGTTGATGCCTTTCAAACGTCATGCTTGTTCTCAGCTGGCTGGCACAAATATCTCTACATAGGCAGGAGAATGGAGTAAAAAATTCTGTACGCTTTACCACAGAAAGCATGGTTAATGGTGCTTTGATTACTATGTGTTGAGAGAGAAATTTCTCTTCCATTTCATAGACAAACCAATAATTACACATCCCAAGAGAATAATGAGGGAGTTTAGAGTTGTTTGTGTGTGTAAGTATACAAACCTAAAATAGTAATGGATAAAGAGAGCTGAGGAAGATACATGATTTCTGTCTGCTTGTAATGTCAGCTGAGCAGATGGCTCCAATAAGCCACTTACATGTAAAATAGCTGTTCCCCTTTCTTCTGTGAGCCTTTGGAGGTTTTCTTTCATACTTAACATATTTGCTGAATGCTATATATAGGTCTGCTAGAAAGTAGTAAACTCTTTTGAGACAAGTATGTGGAAAAATATTTGATAAAAGAAAAAATATGCCTGCATAAATAAGGGTTATCTAGGATCATAACAAAAGACAACAAAATACTGTTGTCTATGGATTGTGTGCAATGCATGGAGAGAGTTAGGTGTCTGAAAATGGGATCTAATACAGACTACCGGGGAGAACCTAAGCTGAAAGCTGCATGCTGGCATGTACTAGGACATTGCTGGGAGGACAGAAGGCATCCTGAAACCAAGGACCTGTCCAAAGACCTTGCTGTATGCTGCAGGAAGTGATCTCCAAACACTTGGGATCCACAGTCTTGATATATCTGCTGAGAGTAGGCACTTTCAAGTGTTCTTTGGAGGGAAGAGTAAAGCTCACTTTTTTTTAAAAAAACAGTTAGAGGAGGCCCAACAGTTACAGAATGGCAGTTGGGCATAGCAGTCATTCTGTAAGAGGGACTCGTGTTCAGTTTTCTCTTCACTCTAGGGTCTGCCTTAAACCCTAGAGAAAAAGTTTTGCTGGATGTTTCGTGTAGAAGCCGTGCCACTGAATAGCTGGGACCTCAAGATGCATTGTGCAAGGGGGAGGGAATGTCATGCCACAGTGCTGTGCACAGCCATCTGAAAGGGAGGAGTACTATTCTCTGCTTCTTGCACTGTCCGTGCAGTTTATTATACAGCCTCGAGCTGAAATATAAAAACAGTTGTTAAGGCAGAGGCTGAAATTTTCCTAGGTTATTGCCCTGACCACTGTGTTACTGCTTCAGGTGTTATACTGATCTTGGGAATTGTGACTTTTTGCAGAAATAATATGCTTCACGGGGAAGGTAACTAGTACCCCTTCCAGTCCTGAAAAAGTCATAGTGGGTGGAAACATTTTTTGGTTCCATTAAAGTGACTTAAACTAGCATGATGTGTCTTCATATTCTGAAGTATTTCTTTTTGACCACTTCAGGATGAAAGTGATATTTCTTTGTCTGCTGCATCATCCCCGTGATACCACGTTCTGCCTATGAAGTGTGTGAGCCATAGCACTGTGAACATGGTTTGGAAAAAAAGTAAGCATATCTGTTGTGGAGTGTATCAAAACAGAATCCAGTTTATTCTCATGGGAATGAGGTGGTGAGTTTGTGGCCACTAACAGGAATAAGCAGTTGTTAGTATACCAATACTTTCATACCATAGCTGCTGTGGATTATCGTCTCCATGTTGTGCAATTTTATGCTCATTTGTATCAGGTGAAAGTCAAGCACAGAAACCAAGAGGAGAGAGCACATCTGTTGAATAGAAAATTGCTATTTTTACATTTTTCAAACTAGAACTGCACTTAATAATATTAATGTCCCCTCTTCTCTCCCTGTCACATTTGGAAAGATAATAGGAAACTGCATTTCCAAAGAGTAAAGAATATAGAATGCTCTAGAGTTTCAGTCTCATTCAGTTGGATTGATTTTACCATAACTCTTTTCAAAAATAAGAAGCACTTTTGTGATAGCTGAGTGCATTGAAGCCTAATGGGTTTAATTTATGTGCAGCTGGGCTGTAACAATACTCTGTGAGTCATTACAGCTGTGCCTCTCAACTGAAAGGCTTTGTACAAGCCCCTCGTTAGTGATTAAGCTCCACACAGTAGCTTAACCTGGAGAATCATTGAATGGTTTGGGTTGGAAGGGACCTTAAAGATCATCTAGTTCCAACTAGAAATTCCAACTAGAAATTCACAGTGTTTTATGAATACCTTCTGTGCTAAATGGCAGCAACTCCCCTTGGGAGGCAAATCTATTTGCCCACAACATGGGTTCATCAGAAGGTCTGTTAATATGCGTGATAGACCACCATTGTGCGCCAATTGCCATTTCTCTAGATTGTGGATGTTCTGCTTGTCAAATTAATTTTGGCTGTACTAAAAAAATGGGCTAATATGGGCTTGTCCCACAAGGTTTGATGGTGATGCCCTGACCCAAATAGTTTTTCCTTTAAAGGAAAACTTTGCAACAAATGAAGGACTAACAGAGGGAAGAGGGTGATTTGTACGGCCTCATTTGGGCTGGCTTTGCCTGGTGGAGGTCACAGAAGATTCCAGTGGTAAAAATAAAGGTATTTAGAATAGATTTGTTCTAGAGAAGTCAGGTGGCTTTGCAAGGGTTTCATATTTTAAGGTGGCATATCAGACTTTCACTCTCTGTAATCTTTGTGGTCCCTCCTTCAGATCTGTGTAATTTTTTTTCCATTTTTACAATCAGTTTTATTGCCTGTACCTTCATTAAAGGTGTGGCTGGAGGTGAAGTAGGTGGTGTTGGCAGCTTATGAGCAGATGTGACATGATTCTTTTGAAGTCTTACATAGTTTAGCATATTTGCATGGATGGGATCAAATTGGTACAGTGTTGCTGAGTGTAAGAACAGGCTGTATGGGACCCTACAAAAATGGGAATTCATGAGACAAAAAGTAAAGAGCTTAGAAGAAGAGCAGTCATCTTTTTGTTTTGGGGAAGTCACATAATATCATGCATGGCTATGGAGAGCCTGGCATGGCAAAATATGTACATGTCCTGGAAAAAAGCTTGGAGAAGAGAAATGTATTTTGGAGAAATATTAGGAAGCCTTTCATCTTATTTTTGTCAAAGCTACAAGTTGTAGGCTCTTCAGTCTTAAAATTTAATTGGGTAGTGATTAACAATGAGACACAGTTTGTTAAAATTATATCTGAAGTATATACCAGGTATTGCCTGAACTTGTTCTCACTTCTTTCTGTTATCACTGGTTGCCATGGTGGAGCCTACAGTTTGTCATTCCTTCATCTGTCTGAGCTAGGGATTGTATGAGATGATCCCATAGGATGTGGCCTAATGAATATGCTAAGAAAAACGGGCCTGATGTAAATGTATGTCTTAGAACATAATGTCTGTCTTAGAAATATACTGACAGAGTATATTTGTTTTGATTGCCTGTGATTATTTCCAACTTCTTGTTTTCCAACTTCAACATGGTGAATAAACTTTTTTCCCCTTCTTGTTTTCCCCAGTATTAGAAATCCCAAAGCAGAGCTTCTCTTAGTTTCCTGTTTTCTTGGCAAGGCAGCATAACCTGGTCACGTCCCCAGGGAGGTTGCCCTTAACATACTTGCAGAACTTGGGCTTGAGGAAGGGAAGCACTACAGGGTAGAAATCCTGTGGCTCTTGAGCCACATATGTTTTGCATGCAGTTCCAAGGTGCCTCCCATGCAAGGTAGGACACAGGAAGAGCAGCAGGGCTGTGGCTGGCTGTGAGAGAAAGCAAGCTAGCATGCGTGGATGAGTCCGTGTTGCTGCCCCTGAAGAGTCCAGCAGCCTTCCCAGCTCAAACTTACAGAAAAGCAGTGTAACTCTTGGGGAAAAATATTACTGTCTGCATGTGGAATGCCTTCTCTTTTCCACTCTTTAAGGCTTATGGGACATGTGTCTTGGGATTTTTGGCTGAGGGCTTTGGTATATGATTCATAAGGTTAGAGGCACCGGATATTACAAATGGCACGGACTAGCATGATGTTAATGCATTATCTTCTCCTGATTAATTACAGTGTTTAGAGAAAGCTGTTTTTTCAGTACTAAAATGGCTGAAATTCTCTTTTTATAGATTTTAAAAAAAGCACTGAGGGAACTTCCCTTGCACTTTTTGTGACATTACATGTAAAAAACATACAAAGATGATAAGTACTCATAGGTCACTTCAGTATGGGATAAAAGCCTATCTGATTTCATAGGTAATTGGAGAATTATGTCATTATTTAAGGAGTTTAAATGATAATCAGAGATTACACAGCCTTTGTTAGGACTGGAAACTAATTAAAAGAATTATCAGTCTCTGAGAGCTACTAGTTAAAGGCTTTAGAGTAATGGAATGCTATTTATTCTGAAACCTTGCAGTATCACTTAGAAATTCTCAAATATGGGTAACATTATTTGGATTTACTTTACGCTATACAGGTCATGTGTGACTCAAAATTAAGTGTGCTATCAGGTGGTTAGATTAAACAATTTTATTTCCAATTAACAGTAATTTTGAAGAAGCTTTATAAAACGCAGAAGTGTTCGACAGACTTCTGTAGGTTCCCTCCAAAAATTATAACAATAGGTTAGAAATACAGTTCTCTGCCATTTAGAGGTCCAAAGAGTGTAGCTTCATACTAGTATATCACAGCTAGATAGAATATTCTTTATGGCAACCTCAATATATGAGCAACAAGAGTTTGTTTATCTATCTGTCTTATAATACTTCTAAATTTTATAAGCATTGTCCTTTTAGGAGGAAATTATGGCCTTCCCCACAATCAAAATGGAATTATTAAAATGGGAGATTGGCCATAACTTCAATCAGGATAAGACTTAAAACATACTTATGTGGTTCTTACTGTAACACAGGACCATGGGAAGAGCTTGGAACATGACTTTCCTATCGTTGCTCACTGAGTTGGGGCATATTTCATCTAACCACAAGCCACATCCATCCCTGTCAACTTAATGAGAGAATAAACATTTAAGGAAACGGCTCTCCCTTGGGACCTAGCATTGTTAAATTGTCCCTAAGTGTTTTTAGTCCGTTTATGGCTCATTCTCTGTTTCAAGCTTTAAAAAAAGTCACTAAAATTCCTAATAAGGAAAGTCTCGATTGAAGGACAGAGTAAATGACAATTTTCATGGTTTGTACCACTTCATGTAAAAAAATCAGTCATTAGTTTCATGATTCTCACTTACAGGCAAGAGATTAAAATAACTTCCTAAAATGTCCTAGAAGATATTCTCAGGAATTCTGTTACAGTACTATAGTACTGAGCTGAAATTTATTAATGACAGTGAAACTTACACTGCTCCCTTGTTTTGACTCTTTCTCTTATTGTCTGAGTGGCAAAGTAAAAGCCTCTAAATGTGCAATACTATTTTCAAAGTGAGCTGAAAGAACCAGGGACTCCTGGGTTTTGGGCCTCCAGTGGTCAGTGCTCTTTTGTGCTTTGTTCACGACACTGTTTATGAGGTATTTGGAGTGATTTATCAGTATTGCTTTTAGAAATCAGATCCTCTGGTAGCCTGTATGTTTACAGGACACTTACTAATGTGCTGAAATGTAGATTATGAGCTCTCATCATTGCTGCTATTTTCAAACTTTCAAAAAAGAACATGATGAAGGATAGAGGAGTTACATATGTTGGTGATAAGGGAATAATGGAAGGGAAGCAACTGCAGAGAGATTCAAGAGCATCCTAGGAGCTACAATGGCAAACTTAACCGCTATGAGTGTTTTATTTTGAAGTGAAAACTGTGATGAGGGAACTTGGCTGAATTCCAGTCGTATAGTAAGAGGTGCAAGTATTTAAATTGTTGCGAAATTACTTTAATCTTTGACATTGTTTTCCATTTCTAAAGTGCTAATGTACAGTGAAGTACAACAACAATAAGAATTTACAGGCAAAATCAGTGGCAACTAGTACCCTGGAGAGGTACAAACAACACTGCATTGCTCACTTCTGCTCTCGGGCATCCATACATGCGACTAGCACACATGTACACCCACACATTCATACACATTTCCCCTGCCCACCCCCATATTTATACATTCTTTCTATATACATATGTGTTTGGCTGTTCCACAGTACTTCCATGACAGCTAAATAATTGGATGTGCACTTCCCTGGGCTTATGTGGCACCTTCTCTGCATTGTTTTTGCTTCAGTAGCCTCTCTGGCAATTCACTGGGAATGTGGTTAACCCCTACACTTTGCTGCTCTTGTGACATAAATCTGCCTGTTCCTCATTGGCTTCCTTCTAGTGCTATACTGAGAAATTGTGCGCTGGTCCATTTCTTCACCTGGGCTAAACGTCAAACTTGTTGGTGTACAAAGAGAACAGACTGTTCATTCCAGCGTCATGTTTGTTCTACAATCAGTTTTGCCATTCAGGGTGTCACAGATGGCCTCATGGTCCCCATTGCTGGAAGCTTGGCTGCCAGCAGGAACATGGCCATTGCGCTCTGTTAAGAGATTGAAGGTAAAGAACTGGCATGGGTCCTTTTGTCTGCTGCCTTCCTGTAAGGGGCTCAGGAAAGAGCTGGAGTTTTTCCATTCCTGGAATGTGCACATCTCCATATGTGGGTGAGTGATTTTGCTCAGGTAGCCAGGGCTGGGAGATGCTGAAGATAATGTCCTCTGACTGCCACTTAGGAAACTGCCGCTGTCTTCCAGAGAGTCTTTCCTAGGGTGTTCAAAGGAGCACCGATTCCAGTTTCTGTAGCTGTAGGCCCACCACCCCAGCTGCTTTCGACGGTGGCACTGGCATTTTAGGATCTGTATAAAAGCCCTCTTGAACTCTTTGCTTGAGCAAGGGTAGATGACTGGATTCATGCAGCTGTTAAAGTAGCCAAGCCAAAAAATCACCTTGAAGATTGTTTCAGGGGGCTTCAGAGCTGAAAACAGAGATCCTGTCCAGAAGAAACAAGCAGAGACAATATCTGAGATAATTGGTTTGTCTGCCTTTAGGAAGGATAAATGTCCCATCAGATCACTGTTAAGACTCCGTTTATTAAAAATCTTTAGCGCATCTTGCTTTCATTTTTGGTCTTTTGGTAATAAAATGTTACTTTTGTTATTTTTAAAGCTAATAAGGAAATACTTTCCACCATCTGAAAGCTAAAGGAGCACATAATTGATGTAGAATTAAAAAATAGAAAGCAGTGCTTGTGTTTATATGTACACACCTGTTGCACTAACATCTGTTGATCACAATGAAAGATCAAACCTCCATTGTCCAAGCTATTGCACAATGCACACATGTGCCTTCTTCAAAGAGCTTTCGCATGTCATTTTTGAAGAAAAAGATCTAACTGTTCCCAGGCTTCTCAGAAGGAACGTGTTCAGACACACCTTATAACTTCTAATACATTCTCTGGCAGCTGCTAAACATCACCCCATTTATCTTATTATGATAGTACAAACCTCTTGAAACCTGAAGTTAATTGTGGTACTTCCCATATCTCAGGCATTCATAAAAGTGGTGTAACCCAAACAAAGAGGTTATTTTATGAATACTTCCTTTTCCATTCACAACCAAATAATTTCCCTAAAGAAGCTGACCAAATGAAAAATTCATACTGGGAAATCCATTTCATGTACTTTTAGTATTAAAAACATGCAATTGATCAGTTAAATTTAGCAAACGGGGCTTTATAAAAGAATGTATGACATTTTTAAAGCAAAACAGGCGTTCAACAGTTATCCAGCTGGGAAAATACCTTTGTGCCTGGCTCAAGTAATCAAAGAGTGGTGATTCAGGAGAGAATTCTTATGTCAAGTACTGGAGTTAGATTTGAAGAGTTTTTCAAATGGAAGGTGACATTCAAGCCTGAATGTCACATCTCTGAGAAGAGCAACCTTTTACAATGGTGTGGTTTCAGATTCCCTGGGCTATGAAAGCAGCTGAGTCAGTTGTGACTGTCAGGATGCTTTAGTGGGGAGGGATATGATTCTAGGCATATTTCCCATCTCATAGCAATGTAGAGGCCACAGCTGTGGCCTCAAAACTATGCAAAAGCACTTCCTAGCTTCTTGGGTAAATAGCTCTTATGTGCCACAGTAGATACTGCTGTTTATCTAAATGACAATGCTGGCCTGGTGCTGACTATAGGGGTTTGAGTCTCCTTAGCTCACAAGAAAGCCAAAGGGAAGTAAGTATGTGTCATTCCTCACACACCCACTGCCCTTCTCAGTGTGTCAGCTAGTCCGTGAACTAGCTCAGAAGAGAAAATAAGATGCTGAGATGGCATTAGCTATCTGAGAGACTCTTCCCCCCCTTCACTTGGGCAATAGGAGTCAGGAAGGATCCTGTGAATCTGCAATAATAGATTTTTTCCCTGGCAGTGTTTTGGTATGGTGCCAGCTAGCGCTAGCTCTACCTATTGCCTTGGAGCTAAGCAACATGCTAGCCATTAAGGTTAAAATGGAGGTTTTAAATTACAAGGTTCATAGTATTTGTTTCATGACTCCTGCACTTTACTGACTTCTACTCCATGTGCAAGACTCTTGTAAGTTGAACCCATGTCCCTTACTGCTTTGTTGCTGCTAATGATTTGCAGGGTTTGACCAATGCCTCTTCTGTCCATCTGGTGGAGATCCTACATCCATCCTGACTGATACTGCAGAAAGTACAGGGTACAACATGTCTAACATCAGAGAAACTATGAATTGTATTTGATAAATTTCCATCAGATAAATCAAATCAATGCAAGCACTTAAAACTGTGTCTTGTGAGTGTTACATACTTTTTGATGAAAGATTCAGTGACAATTCATGTGATTCTATGAAATAAGCAGTTAAATAGGTGTCAAATTCTTATAAAGCTTTAGGAAAAGTTGATCTCAGTTCATAACTGCAGCCAAGATGAGCAAGATGCTCCAAAATTTCCCACATGCACAGTTGCAAACCTTTTCAGAATTCATTTTGTAAATAATAATTGCTAATATTTTCCCTGCAGTTTGGGGAAAAGAGAAGCTTTGTGACTTTACAAAACAAGAACAAAGCATTATTATGTACAACAAGGAACTTTTTGGAGCTCATATGGATAATTTCTTAATTATTTTTCTGGTTCTCCTTTAAAATATAAATGAGTTTTAGCTCTTAAAGCACAGTAAACCTTGTGAAGTGGCTAAAGAGGTCCTATTTTTTCCTATGTGTGAATGTTGAATGAGCAGTGGTGAATGTTTCCAGATCAGTTGGTTTGCCTTTCTCTCATACTGTAACAATTGAAAATCTACAGGACATCCCTCTACCAGATTTAAATATTTTTAGGCAGGTTATATATGGACAGAGTAAATGCTATGGTATACTTTTCAATAAAATAAAAAAAAAAAATAAGGAAGTTTACTGACAAATTTTGTTAAATTCTCTAAGGACAAATAAAATGAGCTAAGCTATATAGAGAAGAAAACTGGGAACCAATGTAGTTAAATGAGTTATGCTTGTATAATCTATATTCCACATGAACTGAATATAACTACATACAGTAAAGACTAAGAGACCAAATAGGGAAAAGGGTAAAAAGCTGAGTGTTGAAAAATGGCTAATCTTTGTAAACTTCTTCAAAGAGTATGTGTTCCTTAAGGAAAAAAGGTAAGGAGCTTATGCTTATCTTACGCTTATCTCATGATAATCTGTTTTTCAAATGCCATTTGAAAAAAATGACATGCAGGCCATTTTCAGCAGCTGCAGCAAGCGTTTTCAAAGCTCTTATATTAAAGGGCAGCAACACAAAAGAGCAGAGAATTTCCTCATAGCAACCCTGACTGACAGAGGCACTTTGTGTTCAGGCCTGATTCTAGAAAAATCACTGAGCCCTGATCAATCATTTAAAAGCTATCATGACCCTAGCTGAGTCATTAACAGAAAATATGGAAATAGATCAGTTTGGAAAGCTGTGTGGTAGTGTGACTTGAAAATAAAGATCAGCATTTAGCTACAATAGTAGAAAAGTTTTGAAACTAAGAAATTCAGGAATAAGTGTCAAGGAGTTAATGAAAACACTCATCATTAAACACTACTTCATTCTCCACTTTTTCTTGGTTCTGCAAACAGCACAATGCAAGTGTTGCTTGACTCATAAATTATACACAAACTAGTAGATTAAGTTTTCACAAGAAGGTAAGAAAGTATGCTTTTCTGAACAAGGACTATTAATTTGATAAATAAGCCATTGATTTACAGACTGGTGTGTTAGTTGCTCTCAGTTCAGACTGATGTATTAAAACTGGATAGAATTCTTCTTAACTCCTCTACCCTTCCTAATATATATATATACGTGCAACTGCTCTGAAGGGAGATGGATTTCATCTATGAATTTTGTCTATGGTGTAGTGCCCTATTACTTCCTAGTTTTTTTCAGTCAGGTGGTAGGTAGACAATTATTCCAAGAAGGCTCTAGCAATAAGAGAGGTCGCTGCAGTCTCAGTGAGAATAAATTCGTATATAGGAGCACGACTCATTTGCTCTCAGATAGCACTTTTCATCTGTCAGTCATCCTGACTTCGTGCTATCCTCCTGATTTTACCAGTGGGCAATCTGAGCTGGGGGAAGGTAAAGCAATCAGCTGATGGTCATATGCTAATAATTTTCACCAGTAGGAAAGTTTTTGTTTTACCGAGAAGAGACCCGTGAGACCTGACATGACTCTCTTAACCACTAGAACTCACAGTGGGTAGTACAGTGCATTCAAGTAGTGTGTAGGTGGGTCCTGCTGCCTTCGCCACTACCCAAGAAAAAGCAGAATTCAAGAATATTTCCTGAGATTAAGAGAAACTGGTTGATGCACATGATCAGATACATTTCTGGCCTTGCAGAGGCTATATGCAATGACTACATGATTCTAGCAAAACTCCACCTATGAAGGGATCCATGGCTAATGAAGGGATCCTCCACCACCAAAAGCTACAGATGCTCTGAAATGTAGTATTTTTGTAATACAACTTTTGATCATGGTGAAGGAAAAAGGACTGAGGAGACATGACAATTCGTCTTTAAAAACATAGAAGTTACCTGCAAAGAAGGAGGAAAGTAAATCTTTTTTCACGTCGTCTACAGTGGCACAGTGTGCTTCCATCACTACAGAAGCACAGTGATTTGAATTGCAGCAAGACAAACCGAGATTATGGATTGGGAAACACTTTCTGTCTTCCAAGACAGAAAAATTCTGGAACATACTGCCTAAGAAAGGTGTAAAAATCCAACCCTGGAGGCTCTTAAAAACAGAGTAGACACACGTCTACTGATTTATGTATAGCTGATCCAGCTTTTGGGTTGGAGGATGTCCTGAATGACCTCTTCAGATACCTTCTATTCCTTTTTTGTCTGATTAACTCTGCAGAATATAGCTGTGTTCATCAGGAAAACTTTATGGTTTAAGTTTTGGCAGCCCAGCAGAGTTTTACATTTGCAGTACTAGAATCCCACTGACAATGTAGTCTTAGATCCCCTTGGTAAATATATCCATTATTTAGGTTGAGGATTAACTGTTAGAAAAATGGAATGTCCAAGACAGATACTTATTTGGGCACTTATTCTCTTCAGGCCTTCGGAAAGTTTCTGAGTTTTTGTATTTGGTCCCTCCTCACTGGGTGGAATCCTAGCCTGAGTTTTCTACAGAGAGAAGAAAAGCTGTTCTTTATTACCCAGAAGGTGGTTTAGACGGATGTTGCCATACATGCCATGTACTTCTAAATATAGTTTAATTTGGTGACTATTATGCAAAGCTTCACTGACTTTCACCATATAAAGAGATGAAAAATATTTTGATTAGCTTGTATATTTTTAACATTACCCTTTTCCCTACCTTGTTCTTGGAATTAACAACAATACCTTTTATTTAGCTGCGCACATGCTTTACCTCATAATTAACCTGTCAGGAGCAAACAACTGCGGGCTATTTTGGTACCTTGATAAAATGATAAAGCTAAGCCTACTAGACACACTCTCTAAACATGAGACTAGTATTTCCTTCCTTAATCTCCAACTACTTTCCCATCGTAGTCTGATAAACAGATTAAATATTTCCCTGTACTGATTTAGATTGCTTTTCAAAATGGCTGGAAAATTTTACATATGATTATCTATCTCCTCAGTGATTTATTTGTGATGGGGGTAGCCAGAGCAGCTTCCTTACTCAAACTGATCGCTTTCTTGATGCTTCATGTTTAACAGCTTCACTCTAAGAGAATGTAAATTTTCTGTTCTCTTTTATTTTTCTGCACTAAACCCTGTGATTTTTTAAACATAGCACTGCAATCTTATCTCTGATTGCACCATTGACACCAATGAAGTTTTTGCAAAGCCTGTGTCCAACACAAATGGAGAACCAGAAATATTTCAGACACTCAATCAACTTGATAATTTTTTATTGTTTTTTGACCATGCTCACCAGACTTGATAGAGCTGTTCAGTTTGGAAATACACTGAGCAACAGCAAATATCATAAAAAGAAATTGAGAAGTATTTTATTTAGTAAAAGCTTATTTCATTTAGGGTCTGACTGGTTCTTTATAATGAGTGCTTTATTACACAGAAAGTACGTAAAGCACCCTCAATGAAATTAGGGAACATTGTGGGAAACAATTTGCCATATTAATTGTCTTAACATATTCTGCAGAATATCTGTCCAGAACATCACTGAGACCTTAAAATTCAGAGTCCACTGGAGTCAGTGGGAGTCTTTGAAAGCCTTTGTAAAGGCTCATAAGGACTTCAGCGGTCTTTGGAAGAGCCCTTAGAACAGCAGGGTGAGCAGCAGGAAAATCTTCTGGACTGGCTTAATCCCAATACTCTTAATTAAGGAAAACTCTTCATTGAAGGGGTTTTGATGTAGCCCTCTGCAGAGGAAAAACACACACACATGCATGCACGCGCACACACACATACACACACACACTCTACTGTCTCATATTCTTTCCTGTTCTGCTATTTTTCTTCCATCTAAATATCTGCTCCTTTGCTACTTCTCACAACTGACCACTGTATTCGTAGAGAAAGGAGGATGGGAAAGTTAAGACCTTCTATTTATGGATCCTTAATGTAATAGCTGGCGAGCTTCTTGACAAAAGTGTAATACACAGGACATGTTTGAGTTTCCACTTCCACTTTAGGGAAGAAAGAAGTTAACATCAAAATTAGGTCTGCCAATGCAACCAACCAATCAGACAAAACCCCCAAACTATGTCCAGGAGAAGGGAGAAAACTTGCTACTCCAGTTGTATGCATATGCAAGGTGATGAGATACTAGTGATTAGCTGGAGTTTAAATCTGAAAAATAACATATAAGATAATGTTTATGAGCTAAAACTTTTGAAAATGCCTTTGATATCTCTGTGCCATTCTGCTCTGTGTGCTACTTCCTGCCACACAAAGGAAATAACTATGTATATGTGACCAGCAGTTGTTTCTGATGACAGTCATTTGTGAAATATCACTGGGTTCCATTTTGTGGTTATATTTCTTCCCTTCATCCTTCATGCAAAGAATATATATATTTATACGTGATGCGACTGAAAGCCAAGAACTTAATAGAATTACAAAATTATTGCAGTGGGAAGGGATGTTACAGGGTCTCTTGTCCAGCCCCCTGCTCAAAGCAGGGTCAACACTGCATTAGGTCCCCTGAAGCCTTCCCTTCTGAAGGCTGAAGAAGCCCCGTTCCTTCACCCTCTCCTCACACAAGGTGCTCCATCCTCATGATTGTTTTGGTTGCCTCCACTGGACTCCAGTTTATTGTTGTGTTCCCCTGCATCGATGCAGTACTCCAGACACGGTCTAATGAGTGTTGAGTAAAAGGGCATAATCACTTTGCTCCATCTACTGCCTCCGTTCCTATTATACAGCCCAATATGCTGCAGCTTGCATCTGATAGGGGCATTTGAATAATTTTACATTATATGTTAATGTTTGTGTGAGTCATGGGAGATGGTATTCTGTGTGTGTATTTTCAAGAATGCCATTATTTATTATTTGTACCCAGTGGGAGGAAAATTTAAAAATATTAATGATTTTTAAATTTAAAATTAAGCACATACTCCTTTACTGTCTGCCTTCTCTTTAATATCCCTGCTTTTTCTTTTTCCATCCAGGCATGTTCACTTTTCAGTTACTTACTTCCTTTCTTCCTATTAATGTTTAAATATTTATTTCTACTCTCCTTGTCTTATTTAGTTTTTAACTCCAACTGCTAATCTCTTTTCTAATCACTTTATGTTGTGATAATTGACTTTCTATTAATTAAACATCAATTTTTAATAAGTTGTGTATTTGATATCAATTAAGTATCTAAATTACTTATAGAATCATCAGTTCTGTTCAGAATCAAGTATTTGATACTTAGATTAGATAATAGTTGAGCAGGAGTATTGTGAATTTCCTGGATTTAAGGAGAAAAAGTCTCTATGGATGAGTTTTGGTTTATCAGGTGCTATGTTTTCTGCCCATTTCAAAAAATTACATTTCAAAATCTTTTAAATCCAGTTTTGCTTAGATAAGAGCCAACCTAGGGTGAGTGTATGTTCCTGTTTACTGGAACAAATACAACATTTGGGTTTTTTGAAACAAAATAGTCTGGAGTTGTTTACGTACTTCACTTTGTGTCAGTTGATATTCCAGTAATAGCAAACTAGCTACAATAAAATATGTCATGAAACAATAACGGGGTAGAAGGAGAGGTTCACTGCACGGGTTTTTGTCATTGTCTTAAGATTAAAGAAAAGCCATAAAATTTGAAACTACTTGTCTTTATTCATAACAAGTAGAAAATGAAGTGTTTCAAAACTTGAAACACTGAGTGGGGGTATTCTGGAGAGAAGGTAGAGAGTCGGTAATAAGTATTTGGAAGTTTTGTTATAGAGTCTGGTCAAATATAAATAGTTAAGGTAACCTTGGAAGGCAAACATATCCTCCCTCATTCAGAGGAGAGAATTATTCTATTTTGGTGCAGATTGGAGTCATTCTGACTCGAGTTAAATTTCAACTTTTCAACATTCCACACAAAAGACAATTCCAATGTTTTAAAAATTGCTGTAGTGATGAAAAGCATTGCAAAATGCAAAATGATAACAAATGAGTTCTGAAACATGAAAAACAGGAAGCTTCAACAATATCAAACCCTGTCTCTCAATCTGTTCTTGAGAAGACAACTTCCGCAAAAATGAGTATTGTTTTGCAAGAAATTTGATTTACGATGGAACTCAGCCTGCCTGTGAAAAGTGATTTGACCAAATTTGTAATGTGATCAGCAAGAGACTTTCCCACTGCTAGGCAGTTGATGTCTGCTGATGGCCTGGCTGGGAACCTCCGCTTCTCCCCTGCAATTCAAGCTGTAATTCCTGCTGCAGCCGTAACTGTTGGTAGCTGCTAATGGCTGAGTTACAGCCACTTCATAATGAACAAGGAAAGCTCAAATGCTATATGTGTATAGCTAGTAAAATTCTCCTTGTAAAAGTAATAAGCTGCCTCTGACCAGAGTTGCTGTGAGTATGAGTTTAGAGAATGCGGAAAGGATGTGTTCGTCTTTTAAGCTTTCTGCGGTCCTTTTTACCACATGCTTAGCCAAGTCAGCATGCCAAGGTTTTAAAGCTAATTGGATTTCTAAAGCTCCTGATTTCTTTCCTTCCAGCATTCAGTGTTTGTTTACATTCCCCTGGACTTATTTAATATAGGAACCCCCCCCACAGTTTACAAACAGTAGAGGATGAAATAGAAAGTATGGTTATAAAATTGAGAGTTGGTCAGGCTGGGAGGGACTGTAGGCCTTCTGGAGAAGAGGGTTAGGATAACAGTGAAAAAAGATCTTGAGAAATAGGAAGAGTATCCAAAATCAACAATAAAATTCAGTAAGGAAAATGAAAGGAAAGATGGCTAGCATTTGGTTATGGTTTTCAAGCATGTTGGAGTCTCTGTGGGATGCCTTGGGCTGCATATCCCAGTGGCTGTCAGGCTGGCGGACACCATAGGAATCACGGTAACCCTGCAGTCACCAGCATGCACTCCTGTGTTTGTGGGTAACGTGTGTGTGTGTGTGTTGGGGGAAAGCACTTCGCTGTTAAGGAAGGAGAAATATCAAATAAGGAGTAACTGACTAGACAATGATATTGCATAAGATAATGTGAGAGAAATAGAAATACAAACACGATGCTGTTGCAAGTACAGCTGTTCTTATTTTTCATTGTATTAATAGGTATGTTACGTATATGCCCAAGGATCTAGGCCAGCTGTTAAGAAAAGTGTCCTGGTTGTGAGGAATTTATGTTCTAGAACTACCTGTAGCAGTTGTGGGATTCTCTTTGCTGGAGCCTTCTGGCCCTACAGTGAGCTGACAGTTGTGAGGGGTAATGAAGGTATCATTCAACCAGTCCTCAGCCCTTGAGTCTTTCATTTCCCTGTTTTCCAGTTGAGTCAAGGAAGTCACAGAGAGAAATCTCCCCTAACTGTCCTGACAGGTTAAAAGTGATTTATACCCATTCCTCCATCCCATTCAAACAGGGAAATAAATGTCTGCAAACTAATACATTATTGGTATTAACTAAACTCAGTAACTCCTACCAATCTAAGGCCTGATCCTGTATAGACAAGTGCTTAAGCAGACAAATGAAAGTAGCAGACATACACAAGTGCAGAATCTGCCCATAAAGAGCACATCCCCTTATGTATATGTTCATGAGTAAGAGCAAAGCCCAAGGAAAACATTTTCCTTGCTGTCTCATAGGCTGAGAAAGGTTATTGGTTCTATTTTCTTATCCTAATTAAAATTAACTATTTCTTGTCATCCACACTATCTCTTTCATAAAGGGTATCTCATATTTCAGATGAACAAATCACTTCATTGAGACCTGCATGAACTTCATTCACAATGGCTCAAATTTGAGAGCCTTTTAAAGACTCCAAAAATACTTATCTAGAATGGCCAAAATAAAACCAGGACTTAACCTCCCTTGAAGCCTTGCTGATGGAGGTTGTAGTACAGATAGGGATCAGATCTTTTTACTAAAACCCAGAACTGCTACACCTTCTTATATTACAAGCAATTGCAAAGCAGAGTAGCTATATTTGCATTTTTAAAGGGACAGTGCCTATGTATTTAACCACAGAGCTACTAACACTGGTACTCCTGGCACAGTAAGATTGTCTCTGATTGATAGGCAGAACTTAAGAGATAGTCTATCATTTCCAGAGATCCTGCTCTGGTCTGCAGTCTATGACTGTCCTTCCTACAGCATCATACAAAAGATAGTGTTGATGCATAAAGCTTTGAGAGTTGAAAATTATTTTTAAAACCTTATGGTACAACAGACCATTTGCAAGTTGGTATTTAGAAGAGCAATTGAAAAGACAGACAGGAGCTTTATTTGCCCAGCCCAGAAAGAAAAAGAAAGAGGAAAGCTGTGGTTTAAAAAAGAACAATAAAAAAAAAAAAAGCAACAGGATTAAGGTTTTTCATGTCTCATCCATAGTTGTCATATTAGCAAAAATTCTGAGTATATATTGAGTAACAAAATATGGAGATACAAGATATGGAAAATATACGAGATATGGAAAAATTCCATCAAGCACTTACATTTTTGACACAAACCCTATATATCCTTGCATACTAGTCTACCACCTCTCAATCCAGAATAGCTATGATGACTTACACCACAGAGAGAATTCACTTGTGTTTGAATTGTGTTGCCTTCACATAAATATGATAAAACCAAGATCAATTTTAGTAAGAATCTTGTTTGGTACTCTAAAACTGAAAGTAGATAGGGTCAGAAACATGATGTTATTGTTATTATTATTTTGTCCAAAAGAGTTACAGACTTTTGCAGCTTGCTAACTAGAAAGAATATGAGCTAAGCTTATGCTTGTTTTGCAAAGGATTAGCTGATTAAGGGAGCCTAGAAACACTAATCTAAGTCTGCTGACATTTCATTTGTTATACTTAAATATCTTCAATTACTGGGCATGCTTTTGTGCCTTTTTCTCTCCTTCTCGCTTCTGACTTATAACTGAGGTGATCTGCCTTGGACATCATTGGTAAATAACAGGACTCTAGCATGGAATTGAGTAACACAGCTACAAAGATATTGTATGAACTTGCATTATATTTTTTCTCTTTTGTTACTTAGAGACTGATGGTTATGGCTTTTCTGTTTCTAGGTATCACTTCAAAGCCCATCAATATAGCTCAAAATCTTGCCATGGGCAGTGGAGGAGGACTTTAATGAAGATACTAAAAAACCCATCACTTTTTGTTCATGTCTGTCTTTCACAGATAGGTACGCTAAAGAACATGCAGCTGAGGTCCTGAGGTATGGCCTCAATGCTTTAGGACCATATGCACATGTATAACTTTACTCAATGGTTTCATTATGACTACCAACCTGAGCAATAGCACATGTGTTTACAAATGCCTTTGGCATCAGGACCTTGTGTCCACTGCTTTGCTGGATGCTGGATACTGAAAGCAGTGTTTCCTCTGAAATTATCACTTCTCTTTTGTCTTTGATTTCAGTAGTTTTGAGATTTCCTATTGCTGCCCAGTGGCTCAGTCCTGAATTTTGTTTTCATTGGAGCTTTCTGATCACTGGAGTTGCTGCCATCCCTAAGGTTGAATAGTCAACATGAGTGGATTTCTTTGTATTTTTTCTGTATTGCTTTGCATATTTGTTTTTGTAAGACTTCAAATCAAAAGCCTACATAGGAAGTACCCCAGAATTTGTGCAGTTTCATCTGCTTTGATAACAAACGGTTTTGTTCTAAAAAGTAGAATTCTTTAAGTAACTGATAATTGGCATCCTTTGCAAATGAAAAGGCTTAAACCAGGGCTTAAGGGATGCTATTTTAGTAGTAAAATGAATCATCTTGAAATAATCTAGTCCTCCACATGTGACGAAACATGCTGTACTGGTCAAGAAATGCCCTTATGATGTTTAGTTTTACAGGAATTGGCTAGAAAATAGGAGGAGAAGGTTCCTGCTATCACCCGTGCAGTTGAACATTGTACCAAAGATTGACCTGCAAATGGGCGGAGGGTCAGATTGCCACATATATCATTAATTTGTCCAAATTCTGTATAACTATTAACTTGAGGGCATCAAATCTAGAGAGCTAGGCTAGTTAGAGAGGGGAAGAGGGGGCAAGACCAAAATGAGATAAAAGACAAACCAGGCCTAAAGCCTTGCAGAAAGCAGAACCCAGTAGCATTGACAGCACTGGACCTAACATCTTGAAGTGTTTCCCATGGGAAACTAAGTGGCCTAATTTGGTATTCTTGGTGCAGAGATGCAGAGGTTGGCCTGATGTAGCATAAATCTACATACTGTACTTGAATAACATTTTATTTTAAGAAAAATTTCGTATTGGCTGACCTGTAGCATGAAGAATATTTTATGTTCTTTTTATTATTTTATAGAGAGGTTTCAAAAGCTTAATATATAAGGATAGTCAAAACAGTTGTATCTTCATTATGAGGCTCTTGGGACTTTATCCCACTGCCAGTTAAGTTACAAGAATTTTGTTTCTGACTTCAGTGGATAAGATCACAGGTTTTGTGGGAGCGGGGGGGAGTTAGCCTCTGAACTGGGAAGTAAATAATGCTTGCTGATCTCCACTGGAGTTAAGCAATGGGCTGGGGAAGTTAGTTAAAGTTGGTTAAAGTACTGGACGTGCTGAGTTTTCCCTTTTGGGGGGGGGGGGGTTGGGGGGTGTCTGGGAGAAGACTGGCAAGCCACTTTGATATCTTAATTAACAGGAATGAGACTAAACTTTTACCTAGTAGCCAGGGGGAAACATATGATCCTTCATTTTGGGTTCATTTTTTAAATAAAAGCATTGGCATAAAATTGGATATTCCTTTGTTTAAATGACGGAGTTTTAATGAGTGTTACCTTATTTCTGCAGGGCTCTAGTATCTACATTAAAATAATCTATTTTACTCAGCGTTTTTCAGCAATGCATATTTAATACAGTCCTGATGCCTAAGAAAAGATTTGTATGAGGGGGAAGAAAAACATTTTTAAAGAAGCAAGATATTTACTCTTCAAAGCTGAGTCACTGAATTTATGGCACCAGAAGTTGTCTCAAAGACACGTCTTCATTTTATTTTTTATGCTGTACCACAAATAATTTTGAGTGGCACCACAACTGTTTACAGACATGGAGCATTTACGAATGTGCACAACAAGGATATTCTGTAACTCTATTGCTATCTGGAAAAAATATCTGGCAGCTACTGGAATAAAACCACATTTCTGACATGATTCTCTTTGATACCAGTTTTGCTGCATCATCAGGTGCTTAACACTAAAGGCAGCATGATTCAGTCCTACAAAAAGAGATCGTGGGTCATTCTTTGTGCTGATTGTGTCATGATGTTCAGTATGTCATAGTGCCAGTGCTGTAATTGCTCTCCATAGCTGTATACAGAGCTCTGTCAGAGAGCTTTCCTTGCAGAGCCTTTTGATTCTTGCTTGAAAAACAATCTGTGAGTGTTAATATTATTTCTTTTCCTTTGTCATGGAATATTTATTCGAGCAACATCCCTGCTTTCAGCACCGCGTCAGTTCCCAGTATATATCTGCCACCTGATGCCATAACCCTTTGTCTGGGATATCAAAATGGGTAGCTGCAGAATGTATGGAAATGCTAGAGTGGAAGAATTATAATCTTGTCTGGGAAACTAGTAGAAGAGCTGAGAACACTTTTAACATGAAGGAAGCTCTTCTACATATAAGCAGATTTGTTAAGACGTGGTTTTGGGGTGTTGCAGAAAGAACGTGTACTGACTTGTCAAATGTTTTGTGGTTGGGTCCTCAGAAATCCAGAGTTGCTCTGCTAACGCCATTCTCCAGAGTCATGGCATTACTGAGTGAAACAGGGAGCAACAAAAAACAGTAAAGATGCAGATGTGAGGGTATGATTTGGGTTAATGATGCAAATATAAGGTATGAAAAATACAGGCTAAGGAAGAAGCCTATCCTTCCGGTAGAGTGAAGGTAAGTATCTAATCTGGACTCAGTAGCAGAAAAGGTATTGCAGTTTGCAGTCCTACACTGATGAGTGAGTGGGTTGTGATTAAAGCAGTCCAGGGCACCTATGGAGGGTTTTGTAAATCATCAGTACCTTTTGGATTCTACAGTTTGCCTATCACTGAAATTTATTTCATACCATTGTGTGCTTTTTGTAAGGTTTCTTAATAGCATTTCATTTAATTTTGTGACTTCAAGACACAAAGCAAAAGATTTCTGGTATGAAGAATGCAGCACTCAGCAAGAAGTCTTTCTCCACTGCTGTATCCTCTTCTCCAGTTAAGGATGGCTGCATTATGCATGTCAGGAAAAGGTCTTTTCCCCACCTGTTTTAGTGAGCAATGCTTTAGTCATGCCTAACATCATTAATTAACTTTGCACTGATACACAGAGATGAAAAGTCCAAGGTTCTGGAGTGTGCTGAATAAATGAAAAAAAGAGATCAGGGACAAGGAACAAAACCAGCCCTATTCCTAGTCAGCAAAACAAAGGGAAAGTACCTACTGTTTAAATGCATGTGGATACTGTATTGGGTACTATGTATACCTTTTTTCCCCCTTTCTTAGACTAAAGGCTGTCAGTTAAGAGTTGGGCCCCTGAAAGGATTTCTAGGCAGAAGGCTGGAGAGCCAGCAGGCTACATTGCGATGCCAAGATGCTGATTTTTTCACTCTTCTAACCAACACAATGGTAACTCTTTCTGAACCTCAGCTCTGTGGGGCACCAAGTGCTCACAGCGCTCAAGTGAGCATGTTGGGGGTTATAGACACTCAGTCTGTGTTGGGTCAGAGGCCACAGCAGTGGGTTTAGCCCTTCAGCCCACCCAGCACCTCTACCAGCACACAGTGTGTTGTGGTGGAGGCTCGCAGCCTGTCACCTCACTGATGCCTTGGACACAATTTATATGAAAGATAAAATTGTATTGTGACAAGCAATACATTCTTCACTCAGGTGTCTTAAGCAACGACTCATTAAACTTCCCAGGAAAGACCAGGAGTTTTGAAATAACTTCTCAAAGGGAAAACTGACACTTTTTCAGGAAACTTAATTGTTTCTCACATTGCTTCTGCCCTGTGACCATAATGTTTTTAATGGACTGGTCTGCATCTGTGTTCATTGACAGCATCAGTAGCTATACTGGCTTCTGCTAGCTAAGGGTATGCTCTACTGCATTCACATTTGCTTTTTTTCTCCAGAGTTCCTTCAGTAATACAAAATCAAGGAGGGAATCTACTTTATCAGGGGATCATGACCTCCTAGCTACATATCTAGTACTACTACTGTTACAATGTGGTTAAAATATATTTCTGTCCACAGGTATGTATTTTTGCAATGGTTGGAAACTTGCTCTGTGTTATAAACTGTCTTTAAGAGCCAGCACAAGGGCTTAAACTTCAGTAGCCAAAGAGAACTTTGCTCACAATTTTCCTTCTCTTTGGAATTTTTCACATCCTTAACATTAGCTTTATGCAGATCTTGAATCATAAAGGTTTTTAAGTTTATGATACAATAAGCTAGAGATTATAAAGTTGCCCTGCAATAGCTTAAGTAGTTGTCTTGCAGTAAAAATTCTAGTCTAAATGGTATTACACATTCACTGAAATTATAATTTTATAATACTTCACTAGGCCAGGTTGCTGAACTCAGTTTGGTTTTCTATAACAGTCTCTAAAAATATTCGCTTACCACTCAATTAGAAATGTTTTGGTAGGGTAACTAAGTAAATACGAATTCAGAACATTAATAAAGGCTTTTTCTCCCTTTTCTTTTTCCATCTCTTTCCATATTTAGGCTGCCAGATTGTCTGTGTCCCAGAGAAATGAATTTTGGACAGATATTTTTGAGAGCTTACTAATTCAATGTCTTTAGATATTCCGCTTCAGAGGTAGTGCTAGTATGAAAGACAATACAGGCAAATTTCAGAAGGACTTGGGAACACAGAGCAAATCAAAAAAGCAAACAAAGGTCTCTATCATCTAATGCTTTAATAATATTTTAAAGTTGACAGTGAACAAAGTGGCTGCCAAAACCTCACATGGCAATCTCCTGAAATGCCTGAACTAAGTAAGACCTATTGAAACCAATGAGAACCTTTCTGTGGGGATCAGTGGGCTTTGTGTGTTTGCTTTTAGGATTTGATCAGTGATGTTTGAACTGAGAACTAGAACTTTTTCAGCTTCCCAAAGCTCAGGGGAGTTTTGCACCTCATCATTAGATCAGGTTCATTTCCATTTAAGACACCTGATAATGCCAGAAGACCTACTGTATTATAGTCCAAACATGTAACAGTAAACTAAAACAAGAACATTTCAGTGCTGAAACTGCATTCTTATCTAGGATTTTTGTTAAAGCATCCTATAAAAATGTTTCTGAAACCTAATTCAGTTCAAAGACCATAAAGGGGGATTTAATATATAAACTCTGAAGATATTGTCCCCTGATTTGACATCTGCCCCATCACTGAGAAGCACTACCAGATGAGCAGACTTTCTGCAGGCTGCACACTTCACAGTTTCAGCATGACTCTCTGAAAAAGCCAACATCAGAAGTAAATCACTTTCACTTCCCTTCCTTTCATCTGTTCACTGCAGTTCTCAAAATGATATCTACATATCGTTCATCTCGTTTTTTTCTATGATATTTTTGTAGTAAACATCTAACCCTCTTCCTCCCCCTCCCCTTGCAATCCCTTGATTACCAACTTACCTAGTGGCAGAACAATGAAGAAAGGTAGCCAGCACAAGATAAACATGCCAACCACAATTCCCAGCGTCTTGGCTGCCTTCTTTTCTCTAGAGAATTTAAAAAGTTTGAAAGCTAAGGAGTTCCTGGGATTGTGAGCCTTGGATTTGGTGTTGTTTAATGTGTCCTCGTGAATGTTCCTGTAATGAATCCGTAAAGTCAGCTCCTTGGAGTTGGACATTTCTTTCATAACCCCAGCTTCCAGGTTTTTAGTAGTCCTTTTTGCCACTATGTAGACCCGACAGTACATCACGAGGATGACGATTAAAGGAATGTAAAATGACCCCAAGGAAGAAAACAAAGCATAGAATGGTTCTTCAGTGATGCGGCACTCTTTATCATCCTTGGGTGCTGGTTCTTTCCAGCCCAAAAGAGGCCCAATAGAAATCACCATGGAAAGGACCCAGACACCTAGGAGAGCTAAAATTGCCCTTCTTCTTGTTACCAAAGTTGGATACTGGAGAGAATAACGTACCCCTATATATCTATCTATAGAAATTGCACATAGACTTAAAATAGAAGCTGTACAGCATAGAACATCAACAGCTGCCCAGATATCACAAAATATCCTCCCCAAAACCCAGTAGCCAAGTATTTCCAGTGTAGCAGAGAATGGAAGGACAGTAAAACTCAGCAACAAATCTGCTATTGCGAGGTTAATTATGAAATAGTTTGTAGGGATTCTTAAATGTCTATTGCAAGCAACAGAGAGAATTACCAAGATATTACCTATAATAGCAAAAAGTATAAAGGCACCTAGGATAAGCCCCACAATTATCGCCCTACTGATATCCAAGGCAGGTGAATCCAGATTGCTTGCTGTCTCATTGGAGTTGTTTGCAGAAAGATTGCCATTATTTAGTGCAGACACTTTCAAAAATCCAGGTATCGATGAATTGGATTTATGGCCAAGGTAGGTATTCATCTTAAAAATCATCCTCCATAGCAAGTTATGATTGGATCCCTTGCACAACACGCAGATGGTTTGAGTTCAGTTGAAAGTTATCTCTCTACCCAAGAAGTTGCTGCAAAGCCCCGGCCAGTTTTAGATTGAGAACTCATCTCCCCAGCAAGCTGTCAGCCATGAGCACGTAAAACTTGCACAGCGTGAAGTCCTCTGAAGCCTGTCAGGAATAATAGGCTGTTCAAACTTGCTTAATTTCTCATACAAACTCGTTTAAACAGAAATTAGCAGGCAGAAGTCTTGGCTGGAGCTCGAAAGTAGCTGTTTCGATCATGACGTCCCTGCAATAAAAGACAGGTTTACTGTTTTCCCTTGTGCATTTGTGGTTCTGTTGGAAGGATGCCCCTGTCTAGCTGCTGTGACATGCGTCTCCAAGAAGGGTTTGTCAGCATTTAGGCAGCTCTGCATGAACTGGCTGGCTGTGCTCACACTGCATGTGCTAGTGACATCACTGCGGCTGGCCCCGTCACAGCGCTAGAGGGCAATGCAGTTCAAGTTAAAACTTCCATATCAAAATCTGAAAGCTAAACAAATGGAATATATCAATCTTAATTAAAGCATTTGCCACATAAATCTGGATTGGAAACCTTTAAAAAAACCCAGTTTCATTATCTGAGAAAAATATACTCACTGGGATGTGGTGAAAAAAGCGATTTCAGTACAAAATGATCTAGCGCCCTTTGCCTTTTGCTCACCAAGGAAATTTATTTGAGTTTATTTTGTAATCGAAGTGAATCACATGCCATTTTAGAGAACTAATCATCTCCCACCTTCTAAGGAAAAATAGGTAGGTTCCAAAAATCCCTAGTTTATTCGTAGATTCAGTATTTAATGATGGCATAAAAACATACATGGGAGTAGTTTGTTTCTAATTGTAAACTTTCTGTTAATAAAGAAAAAGTAACAGATTATCAAAATCTCTATTAAGATCTTTATGTTTGTTCTATACTCCTATGTAACAGGCACATCTGTGGCTTCATCTCCTCTTTTCTACCTAGATAACTTTTCTAAGCATAGGTACATGATGAATCCTAGCCTTGAACAGAGCTGAGCACCCTTACCCACAGCCAAAGTGAGGGCAGTGAAAAGTGTTTAGTAGTCTTTTCAAGGTACTCTTTATGCTTAAGTATCTTCCTATATCTTTCCTAAGGGCTGTGAGATCTTTGAGACTGTTGTTAACTCATTGTAGCTCTGGGAAGAGCTATCCTCTTACAGTATCCTATAAATGAAAAAAATAGGTAACAACTGATTTATTTTTTAGATAATAGCCTTTAATGTTGAAAAGAGTGGTTTCTTGGTTTCTTCATTTTGTGTAGCTTTTGGTCACCAGGTGGGGAGAGATCTTTATAGCTTGGTGCCATTAAAAACAAAAAGTGAAAGATTAGCTGAACATATAACTGCCAAAATACTGTTCTCAACTTTCTGTCATCAGATTATGTCCTACAGCTGTTGTCTGCAGTACTCTGGGTTACTGTATATTGATTTTCCTGTTACAAAATGTACTGTGTTTAAAATAAAAGGTTCATTTTTAATAAGGCAGCTATGGCTGAGAGTTGCAGAGTGCTGATTTTAAGGACAAACCATGTAAACAAAAGCTCTGGTTGAATTTTATTTGAGGAGTGTATGGCAGATGTTTGTATAGCCCTTCCCAACAGGGACTATCGCAAAGCACTATCATTCAAAAACTTTTCTTTGAAACATTTACAAGAATGACATGATAACATGTCATGGAGTCACTGAAGGGAAGACCAACAAACACTCAATTTATGAGCTTAGCCTCAGCTTTTCTGCCTCTGCTTTCTCCAAGGCAGAGCTTTCATTGCTAATAAAAGCAGTTAACAGCCTTTGATTTTGGACATGTATCCTTCACACTTACCATTCTTGCTGGAATCCACATAACCACTCTCAGTTTTGTTTGTGATTTCTGATTTTGTTTCTCTGCCTTGTCTGTTTAAACCATGAATGCCTCCGGCTAGGGGTTCTCTCCTGTTGTGAAGGTGCGGACACAGCTGTCGGGAGGTGTGATTACAGCTGTGCGCAGCCAGGGCATCTGACTTGGGACCACTCTCAGTGGCGTTGCGGCAGTGCAGAAGGCAGCAGGAGTAGCTGCTTGCCTGGGCGTCCTGGTGGGATTGGATAGCCTACAGTGAAGCCTGCATCTTCCCACTCTTGGTGCTTGAGCTAAATTGATTAAAACTAGTTTGATCAGATCATTATGTCCAGACATAACGATGTTACAGCCTTTGGCATGTAAGAAAATATCACTGCAAAATGTGGAGAGGTTGGATAAGAAAAGATCAGTGAGGGAGTAAACTGATCTACTTCAGTTTTTTAGCTGGCAACATGTGGGACGTGCCCAGCCTGCAAAGAATAACACAGTGACCTGTAACTCCTTCCTGGCTTCAGCCACACTACATTAAGATTTTGTAGCCCCGAGGAACCAGATCTTTCAGGAGCCTTTCAACAGCCACTTCCAGGAGTCAGCTAGTTCCAGCTTCCTGGCAAGGTCCAGGACACTGTGCCAACAGCAGTGGCGGGAAAGGGCAGAAGGGAAGGGATTAGGGATTCTAACTGGTAGTGTTTGGACTAAAACCCATTTCTTTGCTCAGTGTCTTTTGCTGACAGGAGTACTGGAACCAGTCTGCTTCTCTTACTAGTGCTGCTTTCTGTGCCCCTCTAGATGAAACGACAGAAGAGTCTTATTCTAGGGGTCAAAGAGGAAGACAAAGCTACTGCTCATCTCTTACATCCCTACTGAGAAGTCTGATGTGTTTTCACAGCTCTGTTTACCAGTCTGTGTAATAACATACTGGCTGAATAGTCATGAGGCTCAGCTGATTAATGTTCACAAATTGCCTTGGGATCTTCAGTGCCAGGTGCTATAATAAAGCAGACTGTATTGAAACCCAGACATGAACATTAACTATTTATCTACCTTTGGATGAATGATAGAATTGGTACCGTGAAAAATAGGCTACTTTTTCTGCCAAGTTCAAGGTAGCACTTCAAGCAAGTGCAGTTGAAAACATCTGATCAGAGAAGTGCAGATAGTATTCGTTGCAGAGTTGCTTTCATTCAGATGAATCATAGTTTTCAATGAAAAAGTAAATTTAATAGCCTGGAGATTCTACTCAATATTATGTCAATAATGATGTACAGCAAGACAGGATGCCCTTGAGGTATTCAAGGTACTTCTGCGGAGAGCCTGCTGAAGCAGCAAAAGACTGGATACAGAACATACATTTGAGGAAACATTGAGAACACCTTCATATGTTCTTAGACTAGTTCAAAATTTGAAATATGCTGGACTTTTAAAATGTATTTTGTTGTATCAGATAAATGATGCAAAAGGAGTCCTATTGTCATGGCTCAGTTTTGTAAAGAACTGTGTTCCTTTTATTCTTCTTTTACAAAATGATGTTAAAAATATGTACTGGTATTTTGATCTGATTTCAGGAACACAGCAGAAGCACTTCCAGAGCACTTTTGCAACACCAGTGAATAACAATACAGCCTGCTCCTAATTGGGCATGGGAGTATGAACTGATACAGAATTTAAATGAGTATATCTACATATAGTTTTATATAATTCCTCTTAATTCTTTGATTTAATTAGAAACCCTGATAACTCACAGAAATAAACAATCAGATATGACTGAAGGAAAACAAAGCTATAGTGTCAGAAATAGTTTAGCTTATTCACTCTGACTTGAACAGTATCGTGAACATGCTTTTGTATTTGATACAAGTGTTCTTGTCATACCAGCACAAATCAGAAAGCCTTCCTCTCATGAAAGAAGTATGAAAAGCAAGAAACAATGAGGAGGGCATTGGATGCAGCTGTAGAAATATCTCACTTCTCTGCCACTGTCTCTGATACTAAAACATTCCAAAGAAGTGGAGCGAGGATGTGGGCTTGGGGAATTTTTTTTTGTATGACTGTGGGTTGGTATGTAGACTCATGTGATGCATAAAATGTATCTGCAGCTCAGAGAAAATGAAAGACACTGATTGTTTGGCACTAGATGATTTTCTTCATAATACACCACCTCTGTAGATGGTGTCAGTCATTAAAAATATACTGATAAAAAGATGAAACTCTTGTCTGTTTTTGTTAGAAACTTCAGTGTTAGTTGCATAGCTACCCTTACTTTATTGCTTGTTTTATTAATTACAGATGGTGAAAAATGTTACTACTGTTTTGGTACAAGTGTTCTTTCTGAAGTCTTCTTTCTTTCTCTAAGGACCACTGGAAAACACTTAAAATCCTCAGACAGTGTGATCCACAAAACTTCTTTATTTCCATTACTGCTGATTAGCATATCTTTGTCCTTCATAGAAAACCTCTTTGGCTTAGCCAGAGTTGTGAAATATTCCCACAGACACTGGAAACACACAGGATTATAGTTTCCTTACATTTCATGATTAAACAGAACCTAGTTTCCTTTGAATGTGTGCACATAAACCCTGAACCTCAAGAAAGGATCAATTTCCGTGATGACAAAAAATGCATTTAAAATGCTAATTTTCAGTTGTCCAGTAATGATATTTTAAAACTTGTGGGTTTATTTTCAGAGTAAGAAAAATATATCATAGGATTGTATTAAAAGCTAAGGTTATTAGTTTGAACTTGCTAAAAGAAGATTGCAAACATTTGCAATTTTGAATAATCTTTTTTTTGTGTGGTGATTCAGTGCTCGTCATTTTTATGTAAATAGAATTTAAAGAGTATTTTCTAAGTAAAATATAGCCAATTAACAAAAATATTATGCTTTTTATGTTGTCACTGACTCTTAAACCCTCTTCCAGATTTAGGTTTTGCAGGCCTATTTCCCACACTAAAACATATTTTTTCTCAAGCTGCTTTAGCTGTGCATTTCTGCTAGAGCTGTACTAAAGACTCCCAAAATTACCAGTTACTGATATAGGCCCCATCTCAGAAACAGACTTCATGAGGATGATGTCAGTTCAACTTTTTTGGGCAGAGGGTAGTGGACTATGTATTTAGGTCTGGTAAAAAATCAGTATTTGGAAGTCTGGAAAAAGTATGTCCCTGCCTTAAAGAGAGAGGAAAATAACAGCTTCTCTCTCTCTAGCAGCAGGAGGAATTAGTGCATGTCCATGTGTCCATTGAAAATGCTTGGGAAGCTCATGGACCCACTTAATGCCGTCAGTCTTTAAAAAAAAGTCACTGAGAAATTGAATTAAAAAAAAAAAAAAGACATGCCAATGTGGAATTCACAGTACTGCAAATTACATCCTCTCTAAAGGCAAACCTAGGTGTTACAGGTCTCTGAGACAGTTTGGGGGGATTATAGTCTTTTAATGCAAACTGCACTTTATCAGAAACCATGGGGCTAATTTGGTGTACAGGTTCCCCTCAGGCTGCCACCTTGTCACATGGCTCACATTACCATCATTTAGACGGACAGATACTGTTTTGTGTCTTCTGCTTTGAGACTCTTACCTGTGTTTCATAAAGTACACAGTTTGCAAGCAAACACTGCACTAAACAGACCCACAAAGAGCAAAGACAGGGGGAGGACCTGCTAATCTCAGCAGGCTCCAGGATCTCTTTTTCTTCCTCTGTGTATCACAACATAGTATCACCATAGCATCCAGGAAGCACAGATGACAGCAAGCTGTTTCATCCTCCCGAAAATAAGAGAAAACAAAAGTAACAAGGTGCTACATCTGAGTCTCTCTGCCTTTTCTCTATGCTTTATCTAAACTATGCATTTTTTCTGTTTATCTACCTCCATGTTTTGATCACATGGTCAGTGACCATTTGCTCTCTTTTGCCACCTGCCCTCTGCTCCCTGGAGTTGGGGAAAAAGAAGAGGGCAGAGCACTAGTACTCAGAAGACGGTCTCTTATCATCTTCCTGTAGCGCTAGTAGCAATTCTAGCCTGCATGCTCTGCTGCTACAAAAACAAAGCATCACTTAGCCAGTAGCACCGATGAACAGCTATAAACAGGCTCCTTCAGGCAGCTTGAACTAGGTCATTGGGTTGCTGTTTGTCGAAAAAAAAACCCCAACACTTCTCCCTGCTCCAAGGTAGTATTACTGGCATCTTCTCAGGAGAGGACTAAAACTGCTGGAGAAGTAACTATCACAGAGTTAGATAAATACCAGACAAATATCACCAGAGGATGAGGAAAAAAGTGTGAACTCATGAAGTCCTGACTTTTCTTCGTGGTCTGCTGGCAGGCTGGCGTACAGGATATAATTTTCTTGTTATTTATGATCCTCTTATCAATTCATGCAGACAACTTATTTTCTGCTTGTGGTTGCACTGGGACTATCAGTGAAACAGAACACATGGTTCTATCCTGTAACATCCCCTACTTAAAAAAAAAAAAAAAAAAGTTTCTATAGGAACAATCACTCATGTTGTTCTTTTATAAATTGCAGGTGTCTTCTTAAGTGTTTCCACCTACTGGCATTGAACACTAGCACATTTCTGGAGCATAAAAAGACATTCTTGTGGTGGAAGAAAATTTTACTTTATTGAGTCTCCTTTGACTTTTTCCAGGAAGTCACACTGGCTTGGAGTTGATTGCAAACTGTGGAGAGATCACAGATCTATTGGAAGATAATATTAGCTGACAAGATGTTCTGACAAACCATAATGCAGTAAAAAATAAATCTTACTAAGTTACTCATATAAAGAATAGGATATCTTTACTTAAAATAAGAAAAAGCTATGAAGCTATGTTTGACATGTGCAGGATTATAGAGCTGTACTGATTTTTTGTATGAATGCAAAAATAGTGAATATCTGTCATAGAATATCAATGGAAAGATGCTTGCAAAATTGCCCTGTGCTTGGTGAGCTGGTGTGATAGAGCTGCCTCTGCACTCTATGTGCTGCTGCTCTGGTTATACAATGTGCAGTCTTGATTGGTTTCCTCTTCTCTATCTAGAAATTTGGTCACTTAGTTGCTATTATACTGCAGTGTGGCTAAGCAGAACAACGTGGATTAAAGCCGTAAATGCATGAAGAGAAGGAGAAACATTTCAAAGGGTTTTCTTGTGCCCTCTCAATTGTTGCTTGAGATATGTATGCCTTGTAGAAAAACGAGTCTCCACCCCAAAATAGTGACCATAGTCCTTATTAACTATGCTTGAAATTAAAAGGGTTGAAAGGAAAATGTGTGTTAGACTCAGGAATCTCTCTCTAATTCCACAAGACTTAGTTAGTTAGGAGCTTATTCGCCTTCTCAAACCACTGAGATAATCTAAGAATTCTCAACTCGGCAGTGGGAGGTAAAAGTGAATTAACTTAGTCTTCAGGAGCCGTTTTCACACGGATCAAACTTTGGGTACATAAACTAAATAGCTTTATTTAAGACCATGGACTTGCCACAGTGAATACTGGCTCACTGGCAGTGCAGGGTACACAGTGCTCCCTGTAATTCATTTCTAATAATGGTTGATGCTTTGGCTGATCAGAAGTCCTATTTTATTTCATTTTCTTCTCATCTTTCATCCTTCCTTAATAGTCAGATTTTCCCTCAATCCTAGCTGTGACCTTTAAAGTATGTTTAGATTCTTTCATAAGAAAGCTGAGAATGAATCTAAGCTCCAGCAGTCTAAATATTATATACTACAAAGTTTGGCGTGGCTCAGGTGCCTGAAAGAAACCCTGTCTGTAAGTCAGTTGCCAGCTCATGACAGACATCACTTGGCATGCAAGTGACTGAAAAGCTTGGGCCATTTGAAGGACTCACACTTTAAATAAAACATAGCAGAACACAGAATAAGTGTTCTATGAGAAAGTTATTACAATAAGAATGATTTTGTCTTTGGTGAGTGTAATAAAACAGACCTGCAGCAAAAGTGTGCTGGTTGGTCATGGCTGGTCTGTATCCCATCTGCAATGATAACCTGGACAGAAGCTGTCCAAAAGAAAGTGTAAATCCCTTACAATGCTGTGCTAAACTGCACTGAGGAAAGAGGATTTCTTCCTGATCCCAGCTGGAGATGAGTCCTAAACCTTGGTGAAATCTTTGACATATGCAATCTTTCAGGATTTTAATCTGAGAAGGGAACATTTGTGGAAACCAGAGGAGTTTCAATGCTTATGTTTTGCATGGGCTGACTGTTAGCCTGCTCAGCCCAGCAGTGGAACAGCTGTGATAGCTGAACTAGGCCACTGCTTCTCCCAGAAAGGCTTTTTAGCCTGAACACTGATCTCTGGGAGACGGCTATGTGGCTCCTTGGCCAGAGGTGGCTAAAGCCTGGCCAAGGTGAAGTATGACTGAGACAGATCTGTCCATGCCTGCCGAGACTTCACCATGTTAAATGCCATCACGATTTATTTAGAAAGTTGCCACACTTTATTTGAACTATTCTGCAAGGCTCTGAGCAACTTCGCCTCTCCTTAAGTCCTACTGGTGAATAAGAGGGCTTGTCGGATGCTGGCCTGAGCTTCCTAGGTAAAGCAGTTGAATTGCGGTGGTGGGGCAGGAGGGGGATACCAGGCTCTCCTGAAAGAATCCTTTTCTTTCCTATGCATTTAAGCTATCCAATAACTTGACTCTTTTAGAATAGAATTACAATGGAATGAACTTGAGGTTTTAGTCTCCATATTGTAGTCTGGTCTAGATCATAAAAATTAAAATTAATACAGATTGCACAGTCTTTTTTAAAAAAGGCACATGGCTGGATATATTTATTTACATTAAATAAACTAGTCTTCATTTAAAATATTTAACATGACATTAAAAGGACAGTAATTAAATGTTGAAAAAAGAAAAACATTTTAAACACAACACATAACTCATGTTCCTCACTGTCATAAAATAACATTGTGCCAAGAGCTGTGCAAGATTAGAAGTAGATTAGACATTTATGTGGCTAACAAAACAATCACTCATAAACTAGCTAAGATGACTGCAGTGTTATAAATCTCCATGCCTCAAGAAATAAACTTGAAGGTAAACTCAGGCTGGATAGAAGCTTCTCAAACCAGCAGATTATGTCATAAGTAATTAGTCTCATTTCTGTGCCTTCTTCTGAACCATTTATTCATTCTAATAATTAGATGCTGAGCCTAGAGTAATATTTTTAACAGAACAGAAATGTGGCTGGGAAAGAGATTTTTCAGAGATATCTAGGCTGGCTCAATGCTGTAGTTGCACTGAGTGGGAATTGTGCTGTCTTGATATTTTTGACCTTCATCTTTAAGCTCCGCAATACCTTATTGACCCTTAGAAACTTCTGAAAACTCCCCCCCTGATCTGTGCACGAGAGCCAGGATTACCTCTGAGCCTGATGATAGCCCTCCCTTTCATTTTAAATATCCAGATGGTTTATTCTGCTTCTAGCAGGTCACAGCAATTTGGGTCCTAAAGTACTGGGGCATTTGAAATCAAAACTTGAATTTTACAGGTTGGGGGCATTTTTGTGAAAGACCAATATTTCCTTTTTAAAAAAATAACATAAACGTATTTTTCATCTCTCTCCATTTCATTAAGTTCTCATCATGGTGTGCACAGTACTTCATTACATCTTTATGATGTTCAGAATTTGCAATTGCAGCATAAATACCTTATTGTCAGTAAGTGGATGGGGACTCACTGTTGATAAACACTGAAATTCATCTTGCTGTGGTGATATACCAACCCATTCTGATGTTTTGCCTTGATGAAAATGCCTGGGGGACTCAGTGACTGAGTTTTATGTATGCAATAATACAGGCCTTAAAATATAGACTCTAGATCTTAATTCAAAGAAATCAATGTCAATTTGTCATCTAATTTGATCTGTTCCTTTTCATAAATTGGTATTTAGATATATTCCAGGATATCTTTATTGGAATCAAGCCATTTTTTTATTCTTGAAGTATTTTTCACTTCTAGTTTTCTTAAAATATGGATATCTCTGAGAAAATGAAACAAGTCTAGTCTTCCTGTCCTATTGGTTCCCTCTCCAGCTAAAAATACTAGAGAAGCTGGAAACTTGTATTTCTCCTCCATATCTCAATAATTATCCAGTCTTTCCTTTGCTGAACTCATTGCAGTAAAAATGATAATGATAATGCTAAATGGCAGAATTGCTTGGAGAAGTATTGCAAATGGATAGAAAGTTTCTTTGGTCCAGTATTGAAAACATTAAGATAATAAAGAAGTAAAGGACAAAGAGGACCTCTTTACTATACAAGAAGGGAATGAAAGAAAGAGAACTTTTTAGCAAACATAGCAAAAAGAACTGTAACAGTGACTTCTTTCATACCTTCAAATGTGCCACTCCTAATTGTCTGTTCACCTAAGCAGGAGGAAGAACATTTTACACCATTCTGTAGTCTGGAACTTGCTGAGAGAAACTGTCTCTTTTGTGTCTTTTTTCCTAAAGACAATTAGAGACTTCTGTTTAAGTAGTGAATCAAGACGTTCCCTCTTCCATAGTACTTTATTAAGACTCAGCTTGTGAGCCAGGTATTTAAGTGTTACAGATTCTCCTCCTTCACAATAGTATTTTGAATGCATATAAACATCTCATAATACTTTAAAATATGCTCTAGTGGTTTCACGCCACTCAGAGTAAATAAAAGAAGTGCATGCTACTCCATCTTTTAGAGATGAGTGTAAGAGGAGAAACAAATGAATTTTTCAGTATTACCCAGTGACAGTTGAGCACTCAGTAGCTAGAACACATACTTACTGGTGGAACGGTGAGAACGTCAAAGAAAAGAATTAGAGTTTGGCTTGTATTTCCTGTTAAAATGAACACTGAACTCTTCTTTGAATTCATGTTAAATATTCATGAATCTGCTACTTTTTCCATGTCTTGTTCTTGTGAGAAGCCATAAAAATCTATAACCACTTTTTAGTTCTCCACAGAAAAATTAAGTGAAAGGAAACATCCATTTCTTGGCTTTTTCCTGTCAAGATTTGGAATAATTATGTAAACTATTAAAGCAACTGGGAAAGACCTAGTTCTATTTAATTCTAATTAAGTGTGCATTAGATATAAAAGTGAACTGCATTGTGTATTGTCTAATAGTTGATGGTAGTGTAGGAGAAAAATGAGAACAGCTTTATTTTATAGAACTAAAATAATCTCTGCTGCTTTCATATTCCTGTGGTTTAACAGGGGGACATGCAAGATCTGGCTGCTGCTTATCAACACATAACCTGTGGCAGTGCAGGTCAGGAGAGTGCAGATGGTTTCAGAATCATTGCATAAATGGGTTCAAGCCAGGGAAATCACCTGATCTCTCCATATTGCAAAGGAGAGAAAGAAGAAAACCCACAAACCACCTTTGCAGGTCTCACTTTGATTATTTAACTACTTTGACAGGTGCCTAAGAAGTCTAAATGTTTATTATGGATTGCATAGGTATGTTGTGCCTATCAGTGCAGTGCCCAGATTCATTACACATAATTTGGAGTCAGAAGCATTCACTATTACACGGAGTTTATGCTCTATAATCCTTTTTAGCATCAGCAACTAAAACCAGGTAGCAACAAGAAATACTCTCCAACAGGAGAAAAATGATCTGATCATTATCCAGAAGCATGAACAATGCTCCAATTGCCAACTCTGGCTAATGCTACCAGGCAGGAGATCTAGCTCCTGTGAGCAGCCTGACCCCATGTCCCAGACCCTGTGAAGTCTCATCACTGGGACAGTTGCCTGAAGCATTCTAGTGCTAAATGCAGATTGTACAGCAGGACAGGGAAGGAAAGCTGATGGAATTCAAGCTATTAAGAACTTTATAGTCTGTGACCAGCACCTTGACTAACACCTGGAGGTTTACTGGCAGCAGTGTAGAGCTTAGTGTAGAGCAGAAATTGTGTAGTTCAGTAGCAATCTACTTTAGATTCCTCACAGAGCTATTAATAATTTATTAAAGGTAAACACAGTTATCGATTTGTCATTTTCTTACATAAACAATATAGCTGTAACAACAGGCATACAAGATAAGGGCCTTTTCCTGAAAAGGCCTATAACCGCACGAGTATCTACTCTTGAGTTCATTTACCTAAAGCAAAGCAGTGTGGTGCTGCAGAATGCAGCTGCCACAAGCTATTGCTTAACTGAGATAATATGGATTTTGATGGAATTCACATTTTTTACATGCGCATTGCAAGAGATATTCTTGAAAGTGTCAGAAGTCACTGTGAGTCAGAAATAAAAGTGAGCTAAAGGCAGCAGTTTTGGCCCATCGGGGATAGTTTCACTTTCAGAGAGTTTTTGCAAGATCATTCTACAAGCTGTCCCCCACTGTCATCAGGCAATGCATGATCCACAGCCAGTCATAACCACCTGTCCTGGAGAATATCTCATTATCCTGCTAGTTTTTGGTGTAAAGAACTAAAAGACAAAGGAGGACTATGAGTAACTGTGTCTGGGGAAAGATCAGAGAAATACCTGAGAGCTCTGTGAGTGAAACTGTCTGCATGAATCTGTCAGGAGTATGTGGAGGGACATACAATGGAAGTCTTCTGGAAAAGCTGAATGCATCAATAGGTATGGTACATTGCAATGTATGGAAAAGGACTAGGCACTTGATAGCATCCTCAGAAATTCACTTTTTGAGTTATTGCCAATGGTTTCTGGTCCCTGAGTTTTTTAATTATACAAAATACATGTTTCAAACAAATAGGAAATTGTGCTTTAGAAATAATCTGTTGATGAGCTGATATATGGGGTGTCATTTGGATAATTTGTGTCCCCTCCAGGCAGTGCTTCTGCAGATTTGTCCATTCCAAGTCTGTTACTCAGGTTACTATTTGTTGTAATTAAGAATGACATTCTTGACTCCATCACCATACATATCCATTAGAAAAAACAATTCAGTAAGGCGTCGACTAGCTTACAAGTTAGTGATGCCAAATGAAGTCATTAGACTTGTCAGTCAGTCTGGCACCACTCTTCTGATTAGCAACTTTCCTTTTTTGGGTAGGAATCACCCAACATCTCTGTGGCTTAAGGACATTTAGTTGTAACCTGAAACTACTCCAACAGTCTCGTTAAAAAATAACTCACCTTTGTTTAAGGACATCTAAGGAAAGAGCATTCTGACCTACTTCTGACAGGAAGCTAGTCACAGCTTCTTTCCTTCTGACCTTTTGGAATGAGCGTGAACATTTGCCCATGATGAAGATAATGGAAGAAAATATGTATGAGAATGAGTCACTGAAATTTTTGTTCAGAAGGCAAGATCCAGGATCCCAAGAGATCTTTATTTATAGCCTAAGCAAACTCAATGGAGAGTTTCAGCAGGACAAATGAAACTGCAGAAGCTAAAGTAATGAATAATGATAACTCAAACATGCTATTTGCATCAGAAATTAAATGAGCTCATTATGGTAGTAAAACTGCAAAAGAGCTAAGACAGTTTTAATTCTGTGGAACCCTGCAAGTCTTTTTGGACTATATGTTGGAGAAAAGGTCACATTTCACTTGTTGCCTTTATCTCTAAGCAGTGTGGTAGATGTCTAGAATAGAAACAGCTACAAATCTGGAGAATATTCAGAATAATACTATGGTCTGCATCTCATCTTTGTGTCTGTCTGTCTGTCTTCAGTCCTACCACCTCAGAGTGTGATATTACCATAATTGTATTGAAATATATTCAGGGACAAAAAGTATTTACAATTGCAAGGATAAAATCAGACTGCCTCAATGTAACATGTCTGTCACTCTCATCTTGACTGTGATCATGAAGTAACTGCAGCCAGAAAATAGATCCTGGACTTCTCCAGAGCTGATGGAGGAGAGAAAAGCTCCTGTCACGCATGTTATTTAATGAAAACAAAGGCTGGCATGATTTTACATGAATGATTTGCCTGTTTATATATGTAACAGAAAGGCACTATCAAGTTAACAGCAGTACAATGTACATTAAGAATATCACAAATGTCACAAAACCATTCCTCAGCCTGTGGGCTGCGATATGTTCTGATCAGACTAATTCTCTAGTACACCCCACCTCTGCGGTCTGGTGTGGAGAAGCAGTGTTGCAACTAGTTAGGGCACTGGCCTGAGCATGAGGAGACGGTAGTTGTAGTCTGAGCTCTTCTAATGGGTTGCTGAGTGAATTTAGACAAGTCATGCACTCTCTCAGTGCCTCAGTTTCTCTACCTTTCACAAGGAAATTATGATGCTAGTCTTTTAAGTAAAATACCTTGAGACATTTAACTGAAAAGCAATATATCAGAAAGATACTATTCCTAGCAGGGAGGAAAATGCAATTCTGTGAACACCCAAGATTTCCCCCTTCCCACATGCATATATATATTTTCAGACCCACTTTAGTACGAGAGTGATTTCTTCTGTTTATACTTACAATCATGATTCCTGTGTCTCTGCTTCCGCTAGAGTGAATTTTTCTCAGAGCCTTTGTAGCCTTTTACGCATACTAACAGGGTAAGTGCCTGTTCATCTGTTGTGTGACTCTGAGGCTGTTACAGAGAGAAATAACATCAATGTTTAAAAACAAATGAGCAACTGAGAACTTTAGTGATGTACCTGTCTCTGTGACGTCCTTCAGTCTTGGGAAAATGGACCGGTTGGAAATACAACTTGGGTCTTTTTGGTGGTGGATGTATCAGCTGCAGTGTGTGCTCCTGCTGGCTGTAACAGGAGTATTTTTGGAATGGATGAAGGGGTGATTCTCTTGCCTTGCTTTGCACGTCACTGTGATCTCAGTGCTGCCGAGTATATGATGCGTCTCAAACTGCAAGTCTCGCTTGCAGCAGCTGCATGATGAATGTAAACTGCTACTAGAAGAAAGGAAGGTAACTCCCAAGTAGGGGATCATAGCTATTTTTTTCACTGTTTATTGCTGGATTGTACCATAAGAGGTTTCCATATGTCTGAAACTTAAACTGTGTCCCTGGTAAGCAAACATTTTAGAGATGCTGATTGGTATTCTCCAGTGAAACAGATTTTCATCACAAACTCTTTGAAATCTTTACAAATTCTTTTAAATTCTTTGTAATCCAAACTTCCCATAGCAACATGGAGGTTTTGCTAAGCTTTCGTTTACTGTTATGTGGCCGGGTGGAAGTTCTGATCAGTATCAGAGTGATGAAGGCCCATCATGAGATAGCTCTGTGACAAAGTTATTCATTTGAATTATGGGTAAGCCAGCATTCAAATTACTCTTCTACCTGTCTCAAAGTGGGACATCCAACAGCTTACCCATATGGTTCTCATATTTCACTTCTTTCCCATGGTTGTAATGAGATTTTCCTTCCATCAGATTTCTCCTTTTGCCTGCCTGTTCCTGGCTGGCACCATTCTTTGAATGCTTTCAGTTGGGTACCTGGCTAGTAGATGCACTCTCCAGCATGCTTGCAGAAGGATTGGATAAATGTAGGAGTGGCAAGTAGATAAGGGGTAGCTCACCATTTAGCTGTACCTAGAGCAGGGTCAAAACTAGGGCTTTTTTTTCCTTTTAGACTGAAGAAATTGTGAACTTGGCTAATAGCTAGATGTCTCCAGGAATATGGGAAGGTGTGTACTGGAAGGGAACTGTTGGAGACTTCCAGACATGGTGGAAGCTACTGATCTATGATCATGGCAAGAGCTGGAGTGGAGGTCACTGCTAGCATGTAGATAGGTTTGCCCTAAGGTTGCCGAGATTGTCCTGATGTGTCTGCTGTATTTTGAGAAGGAACTGCTGCTTACAAGTGAGGCAGAGCCATGGGCTGTGGAGGGCGTTGAGGGGAAGCAACGGGGTGGGGGGGGACTGTAATGGGTGAAGCCTACTGGGAGGGAGGCTTAGAAACTCCCACTGCAGGGTGGTGTTTGACTAATCCTTACTCCTCTGGTGGGAAGTGTCAGATGGACAGTTAATGTGTTTTGCTGTTGCTGAAAGTCTAACAACTATGCTTCTAGTATCTCCAGTGTGATCTTCTATCATCCATTAAACGATGGCCCAGACACCATTCCTGCAGTAGCAAGGGAAGCCCCAGAGCAAGCAACTGTGATCATGTGTTACACAAATTAAGAGCAGCGGGTTATTTGTCTAAAAAGTTCCATATTATAAATGGAGAAGTAGAAAGCAGAAACGCTGTATAATTTGCAGATCCATGTCCAAACTTACATTAAAGAACAGTAACATAAGAGATCATTAAACACTGCACAATGAACCTGATTGATTTTGAGATTTTTGGTAGGTGGTAATAAGGAACCTCATTAAATTTTCATGACTCAAGGCATATTCCAATTTTCTGCAGCTTTCCATCTCCCAGATTCTTATTATTTGCCATTATTAGTCAAGAGTCTGAAAGTATTTTGCAAACATTAATAAGAATATATTCACAAAACATACATCTTTAATAAATATCTTTGAGAGTGGTTTTTTTTACTCACGCAAGTGAAAAAAGCCAGATTAAACATATTCTGAATACGTACGACTGCATTAGCCTGAAGTTATTACAGGTTTAGAAAGGAAGTAATATACAGGGACATAGAGAGGAACAGAGGCTCATAGGTTAGCATTATGCACTTATTTTGATTGGCTTGTTATTTATTCTATTCAGGTGAAATTAAAAATAACAATACTTTGGTAAAATTCTTGTTCTTGGCATTTATTCAGAATTGGACTGATCAAACTGCTGACATGAGTGCTGGAGTTCTCAGTCTAGTTACAGTTTACTCCTCTTCCCTGTTTGGTAAGTGAGTGAAAGTTTAGCTGAAAGGCTGCAGCTGTTTGCTTAGCTGCTGTCCATGGAGGTCCAGAGCTGTGGCAGTGATGATTTAGAGTAGTCTGACCCAAGATCTTCCAAAAATGACAAGATGTGGCTTCAGTTCCTGGCATTCTCACAAATAGCAGTACAAATCCATAGTGTTAATTTTGCTTCGAGCCATAGAGTTGTATTTAGAGAACTTATGCCAGAGCCTGCGTATTTCTTAATCTTGGGGTTATGGACACTCATCATTAAATATATTCTTTGTCTGTCTTAGGACTTTTCTAACTGCACAATCTAACTCCAGTTTTCCAGGTAAAATGTTGGCCCTGTAAGTAAGTGGAAATTTAATGGAACTAATATTTTAATTTATTGACGAAAAAGAACTAAAGGGGACAGAAATAAAATGTGTCACTGCAGAACTGCTTTTACCAGCTATTTCATTTTTGCTGTGATGCTGTCATTACACTAATTTCAGTGGGTTTTTTCCTTTTATCTATAGCCACACTTTCCACAAATCAGACTCAACCTTCATTTCAGAAGACACAAAGCTTTCTTATGCATCTTTGGTCTTTTGTATGTTAGCTGAAAACACTTTCATAGCAAAAATGGATCTTATTAGTGTATTTGTGTCTTAGAAAGAAAATAGTTTTCTATAGTGATTAGATTTTTCTATTTATTGAAAAGAACGGTTTTAGTCCTGTATGTATGAAATTAGTTAATTGAACACACTATCTTCAACTAAATAATTAGCCTGCATATGTTACTCTTCTACTTATAAATGTTATCTCTCTGTACCCTAAAAATACTTTAGTATAACTGTTACATGTAAAATGCATTTTAAGGAGAAAAGTGTGCTTGTTACTTGCCAACTGCTTTTCTTGTTGCCTTATCTAGAAAAAACAAATTTAGTTAGTAGAATGAAGGTAAGCTCCACGAAATTAATAATCATAAATGACAGTCTTTTAACAACCGGTAGTAAATAATAAAGCTATTTTCTTATGACTATCATTCATGTCATACTGAAGTCTGCTTTATTTCTTTATTGCCACCTATGTGAATGTAATTGGCTAGCTGGAAAAGTGTTTATTAAATAGCAGGTACACGTCCTACCAATAAAATCTTTAAAAGAAATGTATTAGACAAATTAAAGAACATGATGGTATAGTTTTCATTATGTGCAAACCTTGCATTCTGACTAGAGTCACCTTCTCTGCAGCTTCCTAAATAGGAAGCATCCTTAATCAGAGAATGGTTTTGGAACCTGGGTTGTTCATCTCTCTGTGCCCATCAATAAGCAGATGCAGTGTTTCATTTGTATATGATGATTTCAATATTGCTTCTAAATTCTGCATAGATAAGTTACAAGAAAAAAAGAATCTGTATGAATAAAACACCAGTGCTCCTCAGTGCTCCTCTTCTTATAGATGTCAAGGAAATGGGATTACTCTATGTGAAAGTAGATATGATAATAAGTGTAAAGAATTGCAAGCAACATTCAGATGTAACATTATACTACACCATAGATATTGTAGTTTCTTTTCTATATCTCAGAATGCTTTCAGTTTAATTTTGCAGTGCAGCATTTAATGAATACTGAAAGTCTATTCCCTATCCTGTCACTCTATTCCATCATCCCTGCTAAGTTTTTGTTACTGAGTTTATTGTTTCATCCTCTAACAGATATACATATATATTTTGTGCCTCCTAGACTTGGATGAATATATGCAAAGCATTATTAATGTTCTTAGATAAGGAACAACGCTAGCATTTCATGTCATAATATTTATTTTTGTTAAGCATTATGCCAGCTGTCCTGTGTTTTATGGAGGTATAAGCAATGATAACATGCTGTGTCATCTGTAGACATGCTGCTGACCTACTTGGTTTGACAGAAAGAGAAATTATGCTAGACTGGGGATCTCCAAAATGGTCTGCTTCATTTGTGCTCATCCAAAGGATATGATGCAGACTGCTTTTTGCTTGTTTTGTTCATGAGACTTCCCACATTTCAGAGGGTTTTGCTAAGCATGCTACTTGAATCTAGCAGGGGACTTCAGCTGATTGACCTGTAGAGCTGCTGAGAAAGGCCAGCCAAAAATGAGAAGTATTTTCAAGTCTTTTGCCAATGCTGCTGGGAGAGGTGCCCTGCAAAGGCATTCAGGTTTCTGATTCACAGGCTTGTGGGATATAAATGTAGCACAGAACATCTGGATGGAGAAGAGCTTGGCATCTGCATAGGTCAGTGCCCTGGAGGACATGATCCTCTGAAAATGTCACCTATGTCTCATCCTGAGTAGTACCCATTCCCGTGACCTGCCTGTATAGGTCTAGGCCAGCTCAGGGTGTGCCAAACTCTGCAGCTACTGAGGTAAAAATATGAGTCCTGGGCTTCTCAGTCTGAGTCTGTGAGCACACTGATGTCGTGGCAGCCAATAAAATCAGATGCACTTTGAATAAAATCATCAAAGAGACTCAACATATCCTAGAACTAGGAGAGCTAGAAGTGCTGGTATTAGAGTATGGAGTCATGAGGCAATGACAGCTTTCCGAGCTCATGTGGAAAGGCTGGCAGAAACTGATGTTATTTAAGAACTGGTGCCAGAAAAAAAACCAAGTGTCATTTCAACCCTCAGTTCATGTAATTTATAAACTGTCTCTTGCTTCCTCTCCAAAAGCTTCAAACTCTGTTTAATGAAATTAGTTCAAGTTTATTACCCCCCTGAGGTCAAATTTCTCCAGACATTGTTTCATTTGTGTGTTTTACCCGTTCTATGCTGTAATGACTACTGTTTTCTTTCCTATTACTTCAGTCAAGTCATGGCTACATCAAGCTGGTTTAACACAGCAGTGATTTACGTTTGATGAGGAGACTGCTGGTGCAACTCACAGCTTGACCACTGCTATTTCTACAGACTTCTGTTTCTGATTCATCATTCTCCTTCACTTTTTATTCAGACATTTATGGATCGAATAATGAGTATGATGGGTTTTTACTTAGATGAGTTTTCAGCAAACTTATGGCAGACATTTTGACAGAGGTATGGATGTTCTGGGTTATATCTAATAGCAACTTAATGAACATTTTATTACAATAAACTTAGTTAATGTTTTGTGGTTGCATGGAGCAGTAACTATCTACAAATTTGTGGTCAGGATAGCTTAAAGTTCATTGCAAATTTCCTCTTTCTAGAAGAAGGAAGACCTTCCTTTCTCAGCACCATGACATAAGGCCAGAAGGACACAAATGCAGTTAAATGCTTGTTTTACAAGTGAGAATGTAGTGCAGAATTTTAGCCAACTGTGAGGAATAACATTTGGTATCTACTGTTGATCTGTTAAGGATGATAAATGAAATTTCAGCACACTGAAATCTTGTGCTGATGCCAAGACAGTATCTGGGAAAAGTGAAAAAGATTCCAAGATTTTGGGACTTTCAAAAAATGAGACAAGTAAGAGTCAGTGTTACAGGCAGATAGTATATTGGTGATTCAGGACTACAGTTTGGGGGAGAAGGCATATTTTTCTCTCTAAACAGAGATGCCCAGGTTATACTCAAACTCTGTCCAGTGTCTGAGCTGGACTGGGTCTCCCAAAGCAACTGAGCCAAGCAACAGCTATGCTGCTGGCTGCCCTTCGTCTTGAGGACTCTCCAGAGCTGGCCTGTGATGGGGGCATGGGAAAGAGTAACCCATGGAAACTCCTTTAGTGTCCTACAAGTTTTTCAGTCCTGGCTTCTTTGCTGAGGGCCCAAGGCACTGCCTCTAGCACATAACTAGATCTGTATCTGTCAGCGGAGTGGATCACCCTGTTGCATGTGTTCATGTGCATACCCAGGTACCTTCAGGATAGGCTGGGTGACTGATCTTTGCTGTTCAGTTACTCAACGGTGCTCTCCAGCCGTCCTCCTGAGGCACTGCTACAGCATGCTCTCAGCATCTAAGTGTCTGACAGTCTTGATTATAGAAGTATTCTTGCAAACTGATTTATTTTTAAAAAGTTTTCTAACTTCTCCATTGTTTGCAGATAAGGCATGACATTCAGCAGGGTGAAAAGTCCTTGCATCTTTCCACCTTCTAGGCAGTTCTGGTTAGGCTGTGCTACCAACAGCAAAAAACTCACGAATTCCCTTCTCTCACTTAAGAATTCCAGGACAATATTGGTAGGCTGATAACTACAAACACTGAAGCTAGACACAGACTTGGATCCCCCTTCCCTGAGGTCAGCAGCAGTACAAATTGCGGTGAGGGGTATAAGGACAGACCTGATTCAGATAGTCTTACCAGCAGTATACACCCACCATATTTCCTGCCTCCCACTTTTGCACTTTGGCACAACATCTGAAGTAGAGGTTCCTGGGAAAAACGAATTAAGGAGGGTGAGGTGGGATGAATTTTCCCTTTAATCTATCTGTATCACACATGCAGTTCCAGTAGTCATAGTAGGAGTTATCAGTCTATCATAATTGTGTGGCAGCAATTACATTTACTTTTAGCATATACCCTTGTCTCCTTCAATTTTCAAAATGAATGAACAAAGAAAGAAAAAGTTAGCTCCAGCTTCAATACATGTAGCATTTCTAACCTTTAGGAGTTTTGACTTTACAATTTAAATTAATTTAGTTTAAATTTGATTTCAGTGTATATATGATAAGCTGAGGAAAAGTAGACTACTAATTATCATGAGGACTTGGAGTCAGGTCAGGGATCAAACCTGTAGCCTAAACTATGAAGCTGTTTGCAGCTGTGAAGAAAGTTACCATGTTTCTCCATACTTCAGTTTAGTAGACGTTAAGCTTTTCATAGTGGTACAATAGCATTCGTGTCAAAGGATGTGAAGCGAAGCTTTCGAGTGTGAGAACATCCTCATGTTTTGTACTGATGCTGCTGGCAACCAAAATAAGGGGCTGAGAGTGACAGCAAGAAATGGGATTCTCTTTTACGTATAGCAAGAAACCGACGAGAGGGCTGAGACCAGGCACTCACTGTTGTTCCCACATGCAGTTTTTGCATCTTCAAAACGCATAAGAGCAGCATGGATGAGACTTTAGCCAATGTTTGTAAATGGGGTATAATGATAATAGGAAATGAGAAAACGATAGTAAACACTGGAAGGAAAAAGGAGAGATTTGGAAGGCTACAAACTCTCCTGGCTCACACCACAGCCCAACGATCAGGGATTAGGAAAGATTATCCTCAGATTCACTCCACCTGAGGAGTCAATTAACAGTCTGGCAGCTGAGGTAGTGTTAGCTGTTGTCAGACTGAGTTTGGGGCTAGGTGGTGTGCTCTCTCATGGGGAATGGTAAGTCAGGTCTCCTTTTGATATTCTGATTTAAGAGCACTGTGTGTATTCAAAGTATTTTACATGTTACAGATGTAGGTCTTACAAAGCTAATCTCACTTTATGTAGGTGCTGTGTTCAGAATAACTCTTTCCTGGGAAAATGGATGCTGGAGGTGATGATCAGGGGCTACTGTAATACTTACTGCAGGTAGCACAGAGACTTACTGGGTTCAGTGGGCCTGAACTAGCGTGGTAGGACAAGTTTGCTGCAGGAAGCTTGCTAGTTTCAAAGCTATTGAGGAATATGTTTTCAAAGTTATCAAGGAATGCAACCAGGGATTTTTTTTTTTGACTAATTTGTTGCTACTCTGCTAGAACCTTTTATGTAGTGTCTGCCGTTCCTCTGTGTGTTTGCCGTGAGTCTCAATAACTATGCCTAAAATGACAAAATCCTAGGGACCAGCAGTACCTAGGTTTTTAAGAGAAATGTAAGTGGAAGAAAGTAAAACTCCTAACTCTGTTCCTGTTTGTGGCTAACAGTTACTGTATGTTTCTTCCTTATCCAGCAGAACTGTCTGCCCTCAGGCTGGCTTTATTTGAATGAATGAAATCCTTAGAGATTAAAATACTATAAAAATTCTGTATAAAATTGGGAGGCTATGTGGGAGAAAGGATACAACTAGAGGTGGATTAATAGTACAAGTAAATAGCTCCAGGCAACGCATGTCAGTCATTTCCTTTGGGATCTGCTTGACCCTTGTTGAATAGGAAGAGAAGCTGGCTTTGGCCTGTAAACCCACAGATATCTCATGACCTCTGTGGAAGTTCATTGCCTAAATGCTGTTTCTTGGACCCAGTGGCATCAAGGGACCTACAGAAGCTTTGCTGATGATGTATTTCTATGGATTGCTGCTTCCAAAACTTCACCCCTTGGCGGAGAGAGGGCTCACTGTTTATGGTAGGGAATATAATTTCATTTTATTTTTCACATCATTGTGCTTTTGACAGAACTGAACAGGAAAATCGGAGAAACTTTGCAGTTTTACCACATACAAAGTATACTGTGTTTAACAAATAAGCCAAAGAGTAAAATACATGCTTTTAAAACTTGTTATATTTGAAACACTTCTGGTCATTACAAGGAAATAGAGAGTAATCTTAGCCTTTTCTTTACCCAAACTTGAATAAGATGTCAGCGGGTAAGCTGCCAGAAATAGTTCTGGGAACATAAGGGAGTCACCTGAAGAGTCAAAAGCTTTTTTTAAACCATCATTTCACTAGGTGTTTCCCTATTGCTATATCTGCTGCTACAGTTAACCTAAGGTATGAGTTTGTAGTTGTTCTTCCAACAGCTGAAAATAGCTAGAGTGTCTTTGCTTTGTTTTAGTGATCAGTGCAAACTTCTCTTGGAGCACGTCTCTACAATGAGGTATAGTCATTGAAATGGTTTCAACTTGCGTCTGTGGAAATATATTTATTTTTGTATCCCTTGACCTGTGGGAAAATATTATTTTGAATATCAGGATGAGATCATGGGACTGGATGGGGAGGAAACATCACAGAAAGAGTTAGTTTGGTTTTCAAACTAATCAAGATATATTATTCAATATTCTGAGTCAAATGTATTGTGACTATGCTAGATTTTCTAAATAAGCTACTTACAAAAATACAAAATCTAGTAGAAAAGATTTCTTGGCAAAGTACTGCATGAACATTTATTTGCTTTTGCCTTCATAGACACTAATTTATCATCTCCAAAGAATGAAACAATTTAAGACAATAGGAACAATGTAAGCTAATATGCTGAAAACATGAGAGTTTATTATGACATATTACTAGTAAGATTGCTTTTTTTCAGCCGTTGTTACATCAGCTTTATGGTCCTTAGTCTATGGTAATTAGTATATTATCACTCGGACATGCCTTGTTTCAAGCAAGGATGCTTCTACAGCTATAGGAGCCACTGAGTTTCACTGAAGATCTTTTCCATAAACTGAGTTACACATAATTTTTTGAAAGGGAAGAATATAAGGTAGTCAACAACATAGCTAATAGAATCTTTCTTCTCCCAGGAGAGAAAGGATCCTACCTGTTTTCAATATCAGACTATAGGAAATCCATCTTTAATGATGGTGAGTTTTCCATAATAGTTTAGTATTAAGGATGGCACTGTCATCTGCCACTGAAACTATTAAACATGTTTTACTGACTTTAAAGCAAAAACAGTGGAGTTGCAACATATGCCAGTCACACTAAAAGCTCTTCTGAAATCTGCTCTGTGCATTTACCTGTCAAAAAAATCAGTTGTTCTTCACAGCCTAACACTTAGCAGAGAGTACACTACAAAGTGGTCAGAGTCCAGTTTCATTAAAGGAGTATGAAAGCAATTTATCTTTCTTCCCAAACAATAAGATGATTGTTGAGCTTCCAAAGGATTTGGATTAGCATCCAGAAGCCAAGAAAACTTCTCACCATGTTTTGTTCTTTGAGCTGATATTCCAGGGAAAGGTAACCAACAACTATAGCGCTTGAATGCCTTTTCATTGGCTGCAAGGTAATAGCGGTTACTGTGAAAAGGGCACATACTTTCAGACATGTAATTTCAGGCTGATTTGCGGGTGAAGAACTGTAAACATGGATATGTAAACTCAATAAGTATTGCCTGGAAAAGTGGTAGGGATTTCTGCTTTCAAAAGCTGCCTTCTTCCACATAAAATTTCATGTATAATCTATCCAACACAAGGGCTGATTTTCCTTCCTGATATTTTTTCTGAAATTATAGCATTGTTAAGAAGAGAGAGTCAGTCTTGGGAATATATTCAAATCTAGCTGATGTAAGAAAGTTTAAAAGACAGCTAGACCTATTGAAGACACCCAAACAAGCATAGTTTGGTCAACACTGGGCCTCTCTTAGAGGCCTTTGTGGACATAAACACTACTGAAATGAATTCTTTCTGAACAGGGTTAGCCTTAGCATTTTTTTCTAGGCTTTCAGGAGCCATTGGTCAGCTGGTAAGTGTGACAGCAGGCATAATGGTTGTGCATATCACAAAATCATTCCCAGGACAGGTATATAACGCTGTTATGGTTTGACTTGGCTTCTCCTTTGGAGCACTCTATGCACAGGTTGGTTGTGCCCAATTCCTCCAAGGCAGCAGAGCTCTGCTTTGCTTCTACCTTGCTCCAAGAGAAGGGATGCTGGACAGAAGGACAGCATTGCTTTTTGTGGGGAGCAAGGGATGAGGAAGGAGAAAGCCCCGGGTGACAACAAGTGGTGGGAAGATCTGAATGCAAAATCTAAAGCTCAAGTGACGGGACAAGTCAGAGATAAGGAACAGATAAGGATGTGAGCACAGAATAGATAAAGCTGTTCTGAAAACTTTTCCATAGCTGTCCAAACCTGCTGGTTGTTCCTCATCAGCCCAGCCTCCATTTTACTGCTTTTGCTTGCATGTTTACCAATCAGACTGAGAAACAAAACCTGAGATACTTCACTCTTGCTTAAGAAGGCCAGCCACTCATGGAGGGCTCCCGTGAACATCTTTGGCTCTTTGATGAGTTAGGTTCCTCCGTAAAACAGTGACACGCAGTACCAAAGTGGAGCAGTATTTTCCACTCACTCCCAGTGGCTTTTCAACCACGTAGCACTCCTTGTGTTCTCATTGGTGAAGAAATTAAACGTGCTGACATGCAATGTTTCCCTTAAAACATTTCTTGACTCTAATGAAGAATTCGAACAAGTTTGCATCAGTTTATTCCAAAAGTTGTATCACTCAAATGAGTCTTATTCCTCAAGAAATTTTGACAAAAATCTTCAAAACAGACCCTTGCTAATTTCTCTATCAATGCCTATTTCTTTCTTGTCTCTTTGATTGGTGTGTTTTCTAGCTTCTGAATTATGCATAGTGCAGACCAGATCTTCTAGTGTATTGATACAGGAGCTAAACACAAATCCTAAACTTTGTTGTGTGGCATGGTTAATTGGGGTTTGTATTATTTATTATAATTTTCTTTTATTCATGGCTGAGAGAGAGATGGGGGGAAGTTTTTTTCTTCCCTTAACATGAATGTTTTTCCAATATTATTTTAACAACGGGGAATGAATCAATATTTCCATCAGTAGTCACAAGAATAACATTAAAGTGATTTTGTTACACATAAAGATACACTTTAGTCTTTCATGGCCCTGCAGCATAATGAGTTTCACATTTTTGTGTTTATATTACAGGTAGTTAACATCAATGTGGAAAGTCCTAGAAGACAGTTAATTCCTATTTTTATATGCAATTTACCATTTTTAGTCTATGCAACTATGGGATGACTTTTCTTGAAAAATGACAGACTGACTTTGTTGTAACTGGGAAAATAAAATGTTTTACTTAGCTTCTATATATACACCTCTTTCTTCTCAGAGCTTCGGATTGGAGCGCTGAGTTTTCTGATAGCTAGGATTAACTTGTCAGTTGGAGACACAAGCAAAGATGCACTCATGTTTTATAAAGTAGTGATCTAAAATTCCTTTTCATATATACAGGACTGAATCTTCCATTGAGCAGATTCAATTTGAAAATGCAACTGTTTCCTGGAAAGACATTCAGGAAAGCAAATGGTGCCTGACGTGGAGGAGAACACAAGAGATCTACATCAGTGGACTGAGGTTATGCACTAAGATTGAGCAAATTTTAGCTTGCTTTCTCAGCAAAGCGGAGAAATCTAGCTCTAGTTGCTCTTGCACTTGGGAGCTGCCCTTGGATTTCCTCCCATCAGAATTGCCTGCCCTTCCCTTCCTTTAGCGCGGAAAGGCTCTCAGTCCACTGCTGCAGCCTGAGCTTTTGTGTGCTACAAGAAAATTTGTTTACTGAACCAGAGGGAGACTGGCAAAGATAGCCTATTGCTGTGAGTGTTTACTGGGGATGTTTATTGGGGAAATGAAAACAGATCTTTGCTGCAGTAAATCTGGCAAGATGAAGATAAGGAAGAGTATTAGTCGTTACCACTTATATTTGAAAAAAGGAGTAGTTCACTGAGAAATTGCTTTTCTTTCAGCATTAACTCTACCACCGAGTTGTTATTTTTGCAGCCAGTGGTAAGACAATGAAGTTTTACCAGGCCTGTTAATGAAGTGGTCTCTCTTGGAAAGGAGATTTGAACAATATGTGTTTCACAGAAAAAAATAGCAGGATAGTCCTCTTAGAAAAACTTCATTGGGTAAAGAATTTTATTCAAGTATTTTTATTAAAGAAAAGAATTCTTACCATAAACATTAGCTTAAATTTTGAATAACTGTAAGGAAAGAAATGTTACCAACATTCCCCTTTCTGGAGGAGGCATCCATTTTATTTAATTTCAGAGCAGTTTTACATTCTAGCAACTGGGATTTAATTACTATCTCCTTTTCTAATTCATTTTAATAACTTTAATTATAGTTTCCTTCAATGGTCAATGCTTTGGACACTTCATATAATTATAAGGAATTGCTATGTGATTTTGTATTAATGAATATTCACTGATTATAGGAATCTCAATATCTGTTATTATTAAAATGTTCCAGCCAGAATAAAATTCAATGATAGCTTAAAGACAGAGTGCAGGGCCATCAATTTTTTGGGTGATTGAATAAATGAGAAGATCATATTGTTTTTCAGCTTCATATCTGTTTCAAGAAGATGATGGACAGATCAGCGGTCTGTTTTGCTCAGTGAAATGGAAAACATGAAAACAGTAAAACAGATATTAATTAGAAAGGGGCTGGGACACAAAAATGAGACTTGAATTTTAAACATCAAATTTTAGGGAAATGAAGTTTTTATTCATCTTCTGGATTCAGATAAAGAAGGGGAGGAAAAAGGAGAGTGAGGAATTCATGTTTGAGTATGTATCAGCGGTACTTGGCAATGAGAGCTTGGCTCAGACCCCCTGGGTTTATTTTTGAATAGAAACAATAATTGATGTTTCTCCAGTTGCACAACTGTTCTGCATCACTATGCCGTGCAAATCAGGGTAGCATAACACAGCTATATGTACTTTAGTGTACTTAGTACACTTAAGATAATTCTTGAGGTACTTTCATTGCTGCTTTTCCTTTTTGTGCTATGAAGTGACCTAAAACTGTATTTAGAAAGAACTCTTAAATGGCAAAGTAAGCCTCTATTAATGTCTCTGGAAGTTGCTGGGGTTTGTTTTGGTTTGTGTTTGTTTTGTTTTGGGGTTGGGTTTTTTGGTTTGTGTTTGGGGTTTTTTTGTTGTTTTTTTAATGTATGGGAGGTCAGGAATGATGTATTGGTTAGATTTGCTTATCTTAATCACTAGCCTCAATTATATCCCATGGGTATTGCATATTGCGTGGGTGAAGTTTTGTTTGTTTAAAATCTGTAAATAAGTAAAAAGAGTCTAAATTCATCAAACTGGAAAGAGAATAATCAACAACACTGGGAAGAGTAGTGAAAGCTGAGGTTCTCAGAGATTCCTTCTTAGCATTTGGCCTTGGGAGTGTTGAAAATGGTGCTCTTCATACTAACTTACAGAACTCAGGGTTTGCTAAGCAGAGCTGAAGTTTGCTTTTTGGAAATCATCAGCTAGGTTTCAAACCCTTCTCTCCCAAAGCACATCATCTTTTTAGTGGTGGTTCCATTAAAGAATAACTGTTCTACTTGGTATATAAATTGTGAATACAAATATATCTGTTCCAAGTTACAAACATGACTTTACCTGGTTACTGCATTTTGTAAAAATGGAAGGTCTGCACTGTGAGAAAATGCTTATAAATCTGAGGTTGTTTCCCTGTCTAAATATTGGAAATTTTCTGATATCAGTAAATGTATGCTGTTTGTGAGAGTTTCATTGGTGGTTGTTTTTCAAATGGTCAGAAGCTCAGCTAACTTTGTAACAGATGCTACAGATAACTTGTTGGCATTGCGATCATCTTGTGCTAAAGTTTATGGCTGCCTCGTGTCATTCAGTAACTACTTTTTCCAAGTTGTAGTGGAATACCAACAAAACTAAATATGTCAGAAATAAAGTTTGGCATGTACTGTGAAAGGGTGTGAGAACAAAGTTATATTTTCATGAGAACAAGTGTTCTGTTATGAAATGAAGATAAATAATGAGAACAAACATTGCATTAAAAAAATATGAGGATTTAATGAGCTGGAATTCTGGTCAGTCCAAGGGAAAGCTTCCCCCTGCCCTATTTTTATATTCTATTCATTGCTAGTGAATGACTACTTGAAAGCATTACCCAAATTTATATCTGACTTCTTGCAAGCTTGTACCAAATTGACATTTGTTACTGCACTATGCTTAAAATAGATTTCAGGTTTGTGTGGAAACTTACAGCTAATTTCCAGCCAGAATGGTGGTTCTTTTTTATAAAGCATTATGATTATAATTACAGACATGCATTTATAAAGTCACGATCCACATTCTTTCTGATGAGCAAGGAAGTTAACATTCCATTAATGGAACCTCAGTCGTATCAACTTTTCCCACTCCATTCTCAAGTGTATACCAGTTTGCTCACAAGAGTTTTCAGGGAGGAGACCACCATTCCTGGTTGGACCTCGCTTTCTGGGACAGGGGCTATTGGACTTTCATGAGGAAGGCTTATTTTGTAATGCTTCTGGGTCCATGCTAACCTAGGAGCATCCGCCATTCAGAATGAATTACTGCAGTGAACTGCTGAAGCTTGCTGCAATTTGGTTTTTATTAACAACAAACACTATTCTTATGCTCTGGTTTAAAACAAAAACAGAAATTTTGGGTCCAGTTCTGGTATCTCTGAAATGTGGAGGAGATTATCTTCAGAGGAGTCAGTTCTGGACTCTTCCTCACCTAGGGAGGTGTTTGGGATGCAGCATAAAAGGTGGTCTCTTGTTCCTTTTGTTTGTTTCATCTCTTCAGAGTGATAGGAGGAGAGCCCATTCTCAAACAGCGGCAGTTTAGCTCTCTTTCTTTGAAAAACATCTTGTGTTTCATAGAATCATAGCTTTAATGGGCAGATGGACAATTAGATCATTGAGTCCAACCTCCAGCCTAACACTAGCCATAGAAATTCATCCAGTTTCAGATCATCAGTCCCCTAAACAATAAAATGCTTGTTTTACAACTTGGAGAAGGAAACAAAACATACTTTGCTTTAGTGAAAGCATCTGTGTGACTGGTTTGTTTGTGAGACTGGTTTATGGAACCTATTCACACTTAACCATCGTCTCCCAGACACCAGCCACCTTCTAGCCCATGATACCATGGAGAGGCATAAATTTGGCATAAATCATCCTGGTGCACTGAAAAACCACCACTCTGGGCAGGATGCTTTCTTTTATCTCAGCTGGTGAGAGTGTGTTTGGCTGTTAGATGAAAACCTATCAGTAAGAACTTTCAGCTTTGAGTGCCTCAGCTGGGACTGCAGCAAGTGAGCTACAAGCACAGCTCTACAAGCAGAGAGCACTGCTTTCCTCGGCTCGGGCACCGATGCACAGAAGCTGCGGCGCAGGCTGGCAGTCACGATGCTTTTAGCACCCAGGTCTCCCTGCAGGAGGATAATAACAGTTGTTCACAAGTTGAAGCAACAGAAAGCATGCACCCAAAGCTTGAAATTTAACACTAGAAGAAAAATTTGAAGCTGTTAAGGAAGAAAATCTGCTTCAGCCAAACTGAAATCCTTTATTGAACTAACAAACACTGTCTGCTACAAATTAGAGCCCTAGCACAAAGAGAGCACGCGGTATAATTGCATACCACTAGTCACTGAAAGACTATCTTAGCATTGAAGCAAGCTGATAATTTTCTTTTTCAGATAAATATAAATATTTCTGCCAAAGTAAGACTTTTACTCATCATTCATGAATTTACAGTATCTTAGCAAAGGAACGGAATGTACTGCAGTGGCTGACAAGAAAATAGTTTCATAAATAATCCTCTTGACACGTGTAAGATGTTAACATTTTTTGAGGTTTAGGCAGGGTTTGGGGCAGCAGAGAATTTATTTGCTTGTTTCAGTTTTAAGGCAACCAGGTCTTTTATTTTACCTCTCACCAATGGGTAGAATATTTCTGTTGGCTTCTCTGGTCTTTTCCCCTTCCAAGCAAGCATTCCACAATGACTGACATTTGGCTATAGGTGAGAGTTTCCAAAACCATGTATTATTTAATTTCAGTAAGACAGATATTATTTGATTGATAATGTGATGTGATTATGAAACAGGGAATATACCATGACTTGTAATTAAGATTTACAGTTGTTCAGTATCTTTGTGCTGTAAATTTATACATACAATATACGCATAGAAATCTACAATGGATGAAGTAAAGTCCCTCCGCTAAAAAACTTACAATCTAAGAAGCATGGAGACAAAACAAATATTTGTACTAGAAGACCTGGAGTGAACTGTCAAGAAAAGCCTGGAGTAAAATACTAATAAAACAAAGTGTATGGGACTGAAGCAGCATCCTCAGTCAGACAAGAAACTGAGGATTGTTCCAAGGGGTCTATTTTTAAAAAAAAAATAGACAAGAGGAAAGAGCTGAAAGGGTAGGATGACAAACTGGCAAGGAGTTTGCACAATACACACACATATGGTGCAAAAGGAAGATAGTAGTCTTTGGTGAGCCCTTGGCATTACAAAACTATTTACATTTGGATGCTTATCTGACCTGCAGGCAGCAAGGTAGGGTAGAAGCTAGAAGTGTTATCTGAATTATCTTGGAGAGATGCAGTCTGAGTATCTCCCTGTGGCAGCGTGCTGCCCAAAGCTGGGTCCCTGGGTGAGAGGAGGCAGCACGTGGTGGGATTTACTGCTCCCAAGTCGTCCAGGAGGAAAGCCTGCATCTGCAAGAAGGAGGGGCGAATACTATGCAACTTAAGCTTCAGTGTGATGCTGGCAATGAACCTGAGTGAAAATTACTGACTTTTGTTTGACAAAATTAGCTTTCAGGACAAAATTATTTGCTTTTCAGGCAGTTTTTCAATGGCAGTAAAAGCCACGTTTTTCATATAGAGTAGATGCTTTTGGAGAAGAATTCTTCGGTTTAAGAATATCCAAGAATGTAATTTCTCTTGAGAACTAATTTTTAAATTGTCTTTGCTAAAGCTTCAACAGACTTTCAAAGGCTTACCTTTCTCCTTTTTTATTTAACAATCAGATGAGACTTAGAGACCCTTCTAATCATTACTTATTACGCAGAAGTGCCTATCGATGATCTCTGTCTTTTTCTTCAGGCCAGTGACTATTTCTTTCATTGAAGAAATGCATGAAGGTCACTGAAGCAGTAGTGATATGTCCAGCAATGCCAGGGAAAACGCCACCTATTTGATAGTTTAAAAAGAAATATCTGAACATCAGTTGCACATCCGGTGCTCACAGGATACAGAAATTACAGGGAGGGAGTTGTCTTTAAATGGTGCCTCTGTACCCACAAGGGATACAGGTAGATACATGGTCTCCCCAGCCAGATTTCCCTTTCCCCACCAGCTACTCTGCAGACAGCTGAAGATATTATTCTGTTTGTGTTTTTGTGCACTTCTGACTTCACCATCCCTTGTGACTTCTCCAGTGACACTTTACGACTCTTTTTTTCCAGTCTTTGCTTGGGTTTTTTAATTGTCTGGGGGGTTTATTTGAAATTTTTTTGGCGTGTGTTGTTTTTGCTTCTCAGCTAGGTTTATCTATTGTTTACTTTATTTTTTTGGCTTTTAAGATGCTGTTGTTTTTCTCCTCAGCTATTTTTAGAACGTCTCTTGTAGTCTGGTTCAAAAGAAATAATCCATGTCTCTGTATTAGGATCTTTCTCAGCTCCTTTTAATGACAGAATGGTGCATATCAACAATTTTTGAATGACCATGTGATCATCCCAGGAGAACTGGAATAGAACAAAATGTCTTGGCGAAATGAATTTTTTGGAATTTAATCACCAGCTGCATACTGTAGATCAGTGAGGGTGCATGTTCTTTTAAGCTACAAAAGTTAATTACACTAATAAGAGTGGCTCTGCTTCTAACTTCAGGAATTGGTTCAGCTGACAGTGGCTGTTTGGCCTGTTTTACTGCTGTTTTTACCAGAGGGCATGTTCATCAAAAGGCAAAGCATAGTTCAGGAACTGAGTACTAAACAACATAAATTCATTTCCCATTTCTTATTTACAAATTAAAAAATATAAGGAACCAAAGAGACAAAGCAATTTTTAAAAAAAAAGTGTATGCATGTGTACACATTGCCTATAAGTAGCCAGGGTTTTTTTAAGGGAGCATGTTACACTTATTAAACAACTGCAACCTTGCGGAGTGGAAAGAGCGAGAATAGTCCAGTTAGGAAACACAAGAAGCTATTAACTATTTAAAGATAAAACCACACAGTGGTTACTAGAAGGAGCAGGAAAACCTTTACCCCCATGTGTGATGCGTACGGTATGGTATGTGTGGGTGCAGTGACAAGAGTTATTTATTCCATCCAGTGCTGATGAGGCAAGAAAACCTCCCCAGCTAAATTAAAATAAAAGGTAAAGTGAAATCTGTTCCTCCACCTATCCATGTATGCTGATGCAAGTAGGAACAGTCTTCCTTGGAATTACAGTCAGGCACGACATGCAGTCAAATTGGGAGCAGATGGAGCTTTTACACTAAACTGTCATTCCCTCTGCACACAGTGCTGTCCATGCAGTGGTCTATAATGAAGGTGATTTTGCCTATTGCTTGCCCTGTCTGCAGACTGCTGGGGAAGTCTCTGCAAGGTGAGGCCTTGTTCAGCACCCGCTTTCTTGCTTTTTTCCCTTCAGCAAGTGTGCGCACACAGCCCCTCTGCTGTGCGCGTTCCCCACAGGGGCAGCAACAGCAGCTCCCCTTCCAAAGGGCTTGAGCAGAAGAGGGGTGACGACTTGTCCTGTCCTGTCTCGTATTCTCCCAAAACACATAATGGCTTCAGTCATTGGAACCTGTCTCTTGTTTGTGTCTCTGTAAACATTTTGAGATGGTCTGTGCAATCTATAAGTAAATGTGACTTTGAGAATGGTAGCTTTATGTATAAAGCAATTTTTACTACACCACAATGTTCACAGTATAATAGAAAGCCACCCTGTCACAATTTGTTTCTGATCCAACCTGTACTAATAATATATGGAAATAAGGATATGTGCAGCTGCACATGAGCTAAAGACATGATGATAGCGCTCCTGGGACTTGGGAATAGTCTTCCTCTGCTTGTCCTGCTACTAATATTCCTTTCCTAAGCAACTGCTATGGGCTGTTGTTGGGAGATGCTGAGTGTGGTGGACCTTTGGTCTCGCTCATTATGGCAGTCCTTCTGAAGAAGTCATCTGTGTCCCTGTTACAGATCTGTTTTGTGGTCCTGGACAGCATCCCAATAGCAGAGTGAATGACAAGGCCTAGAAAGGACAGGTGGAAGAGGAGAGGGATGGAGTTAGGAGCTGTGGGTGGAGATCGAAGCATATTAGCAGAGCTGCTCTGAGGTAGGGCTGGAGAGCACAGGGGTCCAGATCAGAGCCTCAACAGGGAAGCATGTGGGTGCTTGCCCACTACCTTCAACACTGGCCAGTGCTGTCAACTACTGAGAAGCAAATTCTAAGAAAAACGGAACAAAACAAGTAATCTCCTCAAGTCACCCTAAGTAAGCATGATTAACAAAATGTGCACGAAATCTTACTATTTCTTCAGATAAATTCTTAGGTTTCAGAGTTTATATTTAAAGTCATGAGGTCACAATTATATGTAGTTCCAAGAACACATATTTTCCAAACCAAATACCTTTTTTGGTATTGCCCTTTTAAAACCTTGACAACTAGAATAACAACAATGTCATTTGAACTGAGTGACAGCTGGACATAGGGAAGAAGGGAGGGTGCATTGGAGTGGAAGACTCTTAGAAATGAGTGGAATATTTTACTGTCATTGGCATACAGCAGAGAGATAATGTATTTCTGCAAATGAAAAAACTTTAGAGAGACTGTCTTGAGCCTGTCTGCTTGTATGTACCACCTCCTGTAATGCAGGAAAAACCTCTGTTTACAACAACATAAATTGGCTTCCTTAAGTGATGCAAATTGTTTTGAAACTGCTGAGTGCTCTTATGCAGCACTGTGCAGAAGACCTGCACCAAGCCTTCCTGACAGCTTATCGTTTTACATTTCAGCAAACACATCTTGTCTTGGAATTACCTAGTGCCTTGTAAACACTGTAAATATACAGAGGGTCACATTTTGCTTTTGGATGACTGTCAGAGTCACAATTTCATTAAGAAGCAGAGGATAGCAAGTAGTGTGCCATTGTACGTTTAGACGGGTGCATGTTTTCCTTTCTGTAAATTCTAGGGAGACAGGCAAGAAATTACCAGTGATAAAGGTCAAGAACTGAAGGCCTACTGTTCATATATACATACCATAAACAATAATAGGTTGCTTCCATAAGTTCCTATATTAATCATAATTACTTCTGTAAGTGCCTTGTAACGATAGAATAAAATATATTCCTCTTGGCACACTGACTACCCACATCTGAGTTCAGTATGCCTAGGTAAACTTCCTTCTCTGTGTATTCCTGTGTTCTGCATGAACATAGCTCTTTATCGCTGTGTCTGGATCTGTGCTAGACATGTTAAAGTGTTCTGGAAGAGATTCTAGTGCCCTCACCTGAGACAGTTTGTCCTGCCTTTTCGTCATCCTGCCCAGGCCTCCATCTGGACTGTGCTGGCTAGCATATCTTAGTGAAAGACACCTGAAGGAGGGGAATAGCTGGTGAACATGTAATAGGATGTAAGTGAATTATAATCGCTCCTGTGAATGCAAAGGAATCTTTTTATCAACTTTCAGTTGCAGCTCGTAATTCAACTTGATATCTGTGGAAGCACAGTGATTTCAATTTCAGTATGAAGTGCTGTACTGCACCCAAATTACTGTCTCAGCTGAAATGGATGGGATTTATACTTCTCATTTAAAATCCCTTTTTGGTTGTTTTGTGTGCAAGAAATTGACATTACCACAAAATTAATATTTCTATTTTTATTTTTTTAAGTGAACAGGGTTAAACTGAAGTCAGAGAGACCTCTCAATGTGGCTGAAGTCAGCCACATGCAATCCATAGCATTTGCCTTGGGAGCAGTCCCACCAAAGAGCCACGCGCAGAGACTAGGCGCTGGGGTGGGAGTCAACCCATTCTGACCTGCAGGAGTTGAGGTTTCCTTTGCAGTGTGTCTCCTCATTGCTTGTAGAGTGCCCAGACAATGAACTAACTGTATAACCTGAGATAACCAACATCAAAAGGATAAATCTGACTTCCAAAGTATAAAGCTGTAGACTTGCTTTCAACCATGCCTGTTTTCTGTTGTTGGTCAGTCATGTTGCATAAGCCACCCTTAAATTTCAACATAACAATAGATTTTATAGGAAGGCCTATATTACAGCCATAATTAGCTGTCTCTTAGGGGAGAAATAATAAACAAATCAGTTAGTTAACACAGTCTAATTAAGGCGGTAGTTGCTAAAATCGGTTATTGTTATGTGCAACTTGATGAACGTCTCCTGGGCGTGACCAGGGTATGCTGTATGTAGCAAGGTGATGTACATTTTGGGTGCTATGTGGAAATTCCTAAGGACAGATGAATTTAGCTAGTGTCTTCAGTATGCTCCTCATCAGGCTGTTTTGATGTGGTAACTTGAAGGCTGTGTTTAACCTACTTGGTCTTCTATGATTTCAGAAACATGTAATTAACATTCAGGCAGGCCAAAGCATTAATTTTTCATGTCATTCAGATGTGTGTTAGTGGGCTCTTGCTTGCCATTATGGTTTATGGTTTATGTTTCAGAGTCCCTGGTTAGAAAGGCTCCATGTACTGACAGTGCTCAATGTACTTCTGTCTCTAGCGATGCTTAAGCACAAAGTTCAGTGGTACAGGAATGGTGGCTATGTACAAAGGAACTGATACGATCAAATGCAACAAACAGATTCAGTTTTGGAAACTGCTAGATTCCCAGTAAGTGCAGTGTCCACCAACTGGAGGGAAACTTCTAGACACAAATATGCACATAGGGTTGAATATTTTTGCTCAAATACATGTACAAAATTATGTACCCAGCGCCAAATGCCAGCCTCGAAATTTTGATGTGAATTATTACGCGTTTTTCAGGATAATTCCAGAAGGGATAATGTTGGTAGATGTAAGATAATGTGGGGAATAAACTGAGAGATTTCTCTCTAAGTCTTCATTTGTATGATACCAGCTAGTAGGCAGAAGAGGCGAGAATGATGAAAAAGCTGTGTTTTGCTAGATAACTGCAGAAGTATTTGTCCTACCATGCAGAGGAGATAAAGTAGACAAACACCTTTTTCAGCTTGAAAAAGACCAACCGAAGTGGAATCAGTTCAATTATTTCAGCTCAGTCTACAATAAAAAGCAGTTCGTATCTTAGAATTACAATGACACGTTAATGTGAGTGGCAATTTCTTTATTAATGCAGTATAACAAACAAAATATGAAAAATGACAATGCATCAGTGTTTGCGACCAGTTTCTGGAATTTGAAAAAACACTTAGCCACAATGGATCTTTAAGCATTATCTGGCTTGACTTTCTTATTATAATGTAGTGCCTTGAACTGAAAAGTTATAAAATTGATGTTGTTATTTGAGAGCCTACAATACTGATATAGCATCTAGTGCTATAATACACGAAGATTTTCACATTGGGAAATACTTCTCATAACTAAATTACTGGATCCCAAAATAAAGGGACGCTTTGTGCTAATTACTGAGTATTTACATTAGCAATGCCAAACCCATGCGCTGAAAAGTGAGTTCAGAGCCCAGAAAATTCACAAAATGATCTTTGAAGTCATGAAGAAAAAAGAAAACATCACAGGACCTTTTTTGCTTTGCCTTTTTTGGAGCCTTAGGTTATAAGGCTCCTTGTGTTTTCAAACCTTTTGCCACAAACGTGTAGCCTAGAAACTTTCTTTTCAACTGCTGCTGGCTTTCTCACATAATTACACAATTGGGGCCTTAAGGAGGTACTATGCAACTTGCAAGAAAATAACTAGATTTGGCGCCATAGTCAAGGCAGACACATACATCATTAATCCAAGGAAGACAAGAACCAGTTGTGTCAATAACATCCAGAGCCCCACTATATTATTTTTTTGTTGCCTTTTAAACATCATAGGGCCAGAGGAGAAGGCAGGTGGGATAAGGAGACAAGACAGCTGCAAAATCAGCTTTCTAAGTGATAGCCTGCTGCCAAGCTGGGAGACAGCCTAGTCCACAGCATTAGCTAACTGGGCATAGACAGGGTCTGAGTATGGGCTGCAGGGTGCCAGGACATGGCAGAGGGGGAGGCTGGAGAGACTGTGAATATGGATGTAAGGATGATGAAAAATAACCCATGAAGTACTTGGACAGGTGCTTCGAATGTCAGTTTGGCCTAGAGATATTGTGAGGAATAGTTGTATGTGCCATCAGTCAACACGCCCTTCTGATCAAATGGTAGCGCATTCCCATACAGTTAAAGCAGTCTTGCCTGACAGCCACCCCAGAATTTAATTTTCATTCTTCAAACTTATGGCAAGTTTTGTGTGAGTGATAGTAGAGATACAATAATTATTGATAAGTAAGTGGATTTTTTGAAAATGTGGATTAATTTCTTCCCTTCCTTTACTTGTGTTTTCCTGTTTGTGCTTCTAAGGTACTGGCTTTTCTCAGGACATAAAATAAATTATGGGGAAAAAAATTCTTGTAGTACTGTAAGCCTGCCCTGAAGCAGGAACAGAAACCTACCAAAACATTATGACTGCAGATTCAAGGGCCAGGAAAGTAAAGAGACACCTGAACTACAAGGCACTTGAGAAAGACCTGGCAAATGTCAAGTTTAATAATACGTGAATTTGAGGCTGAACACAGATACAAAAATGGTAGAAGATTTTCTGTCTTTTCTTTTGCATTCTTTCAGGAGAAAACAAATACTCCCAAAACCTAAGACAAAATGCACATTTTCCAGCAGATTATAGTATGTAAACAGACATGTCACTGAAATTTCATACCAAGCAAGTGTTAGATATGGGGTGTATAAAGTCATCCAAGATAGCAGAAGTTTATCAGGAAATAAAACTATGAAAATTTCCATAGTTGTCTAACTATCCAGTTATCTTTGCTAGCATTGGGTCACAGATAAACAGTTAACTTAATATTGTCTGTAATATTTTTTTTGTACTGTGTACATGCACACAAATTTTTAACATAACTAAAAAAAGGCACCTTTAAGCATAAATTGTACAGTCAGTAAAATGTAATTAGTAACCACTTCTCAACCACCAGCACATTTTGTCAAAAAGCAGCATGCTTTTGTTAAAGTATTTTATTAAAGTCCCATTGCTTTAGGGGTAAAAACTAAAAAAAAAAAAAAAATCCCCAAATTAAAACAATTGGATTCTGTTCACAGTTGCTTTTCCTTCTGACCATAACTGCCTTAGAAGTCTATCTTAATTAGGTAGGTGTTAGGCTGATTTCTTTTTTTCTCTCCTATCCTTTGAATACGTTTTGAGAACTGTGCTGGTAGTTTGTTGCTGACTTGCTTGTCCTCAGGCCTGATATGCATAGCTCGGGAGCAAGGGGCCAGCCCCTTGCGAGGCTGATAGGACTTCTGGAATCAGTGACAATACACAGAACCGCGTATTCAATATGAGCTTTCAGTAGCACTTCTGCAGTTTGCTTAAACATTATTTTGGAAAATGTTCCTTTCACTAAGTGAGTTTGTCTCAGCTACGACGGATGGAAGATGCATTTTGAAAGGATAAATCAAATAAATTCAAGCTACTTCATTTAAAAATTAAGGTTACACAAAGAGGTTTGTGCACATCCACAGCAGGATATACAGAATGGGGATGCTGATCAAATTAACTCACTCCAGAAAATGAAATTTTACAAACTAGAATTTTGAAAACGTGCAAACATAAAGGTAGGGGAAATAGCTGAATTATATTTAATAATGAAAATAATTTGATGGCCTAATTAGAATAGAAAATCCTACTTTAATTGCATGCTATTGTATACTCGGGTTCAACTTAACTTACATACCACACAGGACTCTGCTAGGAAGTTTGACATGATGTGGTTTTGGCACATGCTTGGGAGAGTTGTCCATGAGCACCAGGCATTTTTCAAGACCAGAGTTTTAAGTACATTGGCCTTTTCTAGAGAAGAATTAGTGACTTCTGATCATTAGAGCTGAGCAGCTTATTTCAAGCACATAAACTACCAAACATTTGCAGGGAATCCAGAAAATGTAGTTCTATCATCAATATTAAATACATGTATTTATACATCAAGGTACAATATTTTTAGGTTAGATATGTAAGGTGCACATAATGTCAAATTTAGTCCACATTTAAAGAAAATTGTGTGTATAAGTGATGGAACAACATCAAGAAAAAGCAGTAAAGCCTAACCTTATCATGCAAATTTCTTTCAACACAGTGCCATAATAGGTAATAATTATTATATTTATTGTTTGATAATGTCTGGGAATCTGTGTCAGTTTTAGAAATCCTGAACAAATTGAGTTCTGTGACTTGTGAAGTGAAAGCTATGCGCTGGAAATGTCAAGGCTGAAATATTCTTAGATATTGTCATTTCTTTCCTGTTTTATATCTGCCTAACACCTGGAAAATTTCATTATTGCAGAAATTGTAATGCTGGCAGACTGAAACTTGTTCCTACTGAATCAATAGTAAGATCAGGCTTCTGTTGTATGTTTTTTAAAACGAACTAGTTAAATCAAGGCCAAGCTAAACCCGATCTGTTTCTGTGGCAGGTTTCCTTAAGTTAAGGGAGTTTGGAAAGGGGAACTCATCAGTTGAATGCACTGATGCTCTCCTGAGTGATATTTAAAGGTGGCTTTTTACCTATCATGAGATAGCATGATGCGAGTTTCCTGAAATGGCTTTTACAGTACACTTTAATTATTGAATCTGTTACCCATTAAGTATCCAGTGCAAGCAAATGGGAGTGCTGCTTAGTCACAAAACATCTTAAAAAAAAGAATGGTGTCTGCTCGTTTCCCCATTTCTGACTGCTGGTTAAAAAAAAAAATGCCAATAGCACAACTTCCTTCATGATTAGTTGATTAGTTTATATACCGAGCCACTGAATTGTGTAAACTGTGTTAACAGTAACATACAACAAGATAGTATGGGCAGTAGCTTGATTTTGGTGTGGGTTTTTTTTTCATTTCAAGTAGCACAACATCCCTTTGCAGCCATATGGGCTACAAGTTTTTTCCAGGAACTCCTTGGTTAGGCAGTGTTTTGGAAAACAGTACTACTTCTCATATGATGAAAGGAAAAAGGTTGCAACATCGAAAGGCAGATAGTTTGTGACCCATGGTAACAGTCAACACAAAGAAATAATGTCAGAAAACCTACTTCTGTCATTTTCAATCTTTACTGCTTAGTGAGCAGCAAGAAACTGGCTGGAAGTGGTACCTCATGGTCACAGAAGAAAGAAAGGTTCTTAAAATGCTTTACTAGGAATTACACAGTGATTGTGTCCTGCTGGATCCCTTGTGTCTCAGCCTGCTCCTGGCACTGCCTGCTCAGAGGAATGTTTGCCGGGCTGGCTGCACTGCAGAGCACAAACTGGCCTCAACTTCAGTCCAGTGACTCAAAATGAAATACGTCCTTCATAAGTGCCACAGATGTTATTTCAAATATGGAGAAGCTTCCTCGCTTGCTACCGTTTTTATCTTGTACCACTATTGCTAATAGTAAATTAAATACCATTGCTGCAGAGGTATAGCACAGGGCGTGACGTAGAACTTAAATTACACGTGGATGTTTCTGGGTCATGCCCCAGTCAGGCCATAGTCAACTATGCTTGTGCATTTTTAAGTGAGGACATTTATTAGTGAGCTTTCCTCATTGCTTGCCCACCACAGATTTTGTTCAATCTACATTTCACAGTCCTTCAGAAAATCTCCCTGATGAGGGTGATGATGACAATTTTTAAACCTTGGCAATGTTTCCTTTTACAACTGCAAATACTGGCAAGTGCCTTGACCCTTCAGTCTGGACCTGATGGTGCTATGGAAGTTACAGACTCAAGTGTGAAAAAGAACTTTCTTGCCTCAGGTTATCGAGGTCAGCAGCTATTAGAAAGAAATGAAATTAAGGACTGAAAGGGATCAGAAGGAAATGAAATGGAGGTTCATCTTCTAAAGATGATAATGAATCCCATTTTCTTAGGTTTACAAAGATTGTCAAGTAAATCCATAGCTATTATTTGCTACATGTGGTTCCTGAAATGCAAGTGAAATACAATTTCCTGATAATGTATGAACTCTGCTTTCCTGCTCGTTGGGTTTTAATTCCATCCCCACTTACAGTTCCTGATTTTTGACTTGTTTAAACACAACTCCTCTGCCTGCCAAGTCTGCCTCTGCCACTTTCTCTGAGGGAGCCATCCAGCACTTCAAAGCCATTTCTCTGTAGCCAGCGTTTCTTCTCATGGTTTCTTGTGGCAGTCCTTTCTGCTCTGTCTGACTGAGCAAGCATGGGGTAGGTTTTTGTCCAGAGAAGGGTTAGTTTGGATTCTTGGAAGAAACTTGATTTCCTTAATCCTAAATTTTCTAAAGAGAAAAGGTGGATCCAATTCCCTGTGCAGTTCTACAGCAGCCTGTTTCGGCCCTTGCACTGGGTTTAGCTTCAGGCCCTTTCTCTGGAAAGGCACATAAAGTGCTCTGCTGTGAAGTGATATAAAAGCTGCGCATGCACAACTAAGGTAAAAGAAAGAAAGAGTGAAGTTGATATCTAATTTTGCTTAGGGATCATTCATGGGGAAAAGAAATGAGAACAGTGACAGGCATTGCATTCACAGCTGATGTGAGTCTTTAATGGATTTTCTCCCAGGAATTTTTCAATGACATTTCAATCTATGCAAACTTCTGGCATCTGTAGCATCCCATGACAAGGAATTCAAGCTCATGATATGAAGAAGTGTAGTTATTTTGAATCTGCTCTCTGCTAGTTTTGCTACATGCTCCCTCATTCCTGTTTTGGAAGATCCAGTGTGTTTTTCCTGCTTTGCTCCCTCCATGCCACTCGTGGTGACCAGCTCTTTGTATCATGTTCCTTGAGCTTTTCCAGGCTGAGGGTTCCTAGTCTGTGTAAATGTTCCTTCTACAGAAGAAGATCCATAACTTTCAGCAGCAGCTGTCTTGCCAAAGGGGCAAGAAGGGGAATGGCTCAAGAAGATTTAGTCCAAAACAAAATCCCAGCCAAGGGATGGGTTTTGAGTTTCTACGCAAAAATCTTTACACTTGATTCTTATCAATACATGCACTCACCAAACCTTTGGTTTAAAGCTGCCTCAGTTCGGGGCAATTGTTCTTATTTTATTTTCCTGGTTCAGAAATAACTGGCAGAAATGGCATAGTCTATCAGAAAATGCAAGTCTGTTAAAATGCACAGTACTCAAAATGATTAAAAAAATCAATTTGGTGGAAAATTTGCAAGAAAAAAAATCAATCCAAATGTAATGACTTCATAAAGTTAAACACCCCAGAGATTTTATATGCTAGTGCCAGTTGAACCTTTGCTACAGCTATGCATTGATACTGTTAACAATATTGAGGATAAAAATATTGCTGCAACTTATTAAAATTTCCATAAAGCTACAGCTTAATTTAACAATATGTCCAAATTCACAATCTAATTTTGAAAAGTTTAGCTGTATTTTGTAAGGCTGGATTTTTTTTTTTTTCCATTAAAATTAGTGTCACTAGGTATCTCAGCTATTGAGGTGGCTTTGGAAATTTTAGATGTCTTTTTCTAATAATAAATTATTAACAAAGTTTAGCTGAAAAATGTTTACAGCCTCAAAACTGACTACACTAATACAAATGAACTATATTTAAAAAGACGCAGAAGATAAACTATAAAAATGAAATAACACCACTGCTAAACATTACATTTCTTGATTTCATGGCAAATTAATAGCTCTTTTAATTCCCAATATTTTTTTATGTTAATGAGTGCTTTTTCTACTCTGATTCCAGTGTACTGGGTATTTAAATTTGTCTTGTTAATAATGTATTTTTTAAACAGTTATCCCTTTGTTTTATTTTCATCCTGCCATGGCCCAATCCCATCACATTGTCTAGTGCTAAAATACTTACTGATGAGTTCTTTGCTTTTAAAACCAGGTCATTTGCAATTAAGTGCTAAGGCAAAAGAGGGTTAAATATTTCTGGATCATGTTTTTTTTCACTGCTGTTTTCAGACAAATCTGCACTGGAGCAGTAAGACCAGGATCTTGAGAGACCGTGTACTGCAGAACAGCTGGGACCATATGCTGCCCTCCATCTCGGGTAAGCCCTTCTTGTGCTGATGCAGCAGCTCACTGACAGCTTGTGAACATGCAGTACCAAACACTACTTTTTGCTTCTTAATTGGTTTTTCTCAACACCTCTTCAGTCAGTCTTGTATCTCTAGAGAATATAGACTGCCTGGCAAATCATGTTGTTCAATGCTTTACCAACATGCTTCAAGCATAAATCAGTGATTTGTGAAACAATCCTCTATTTAAAGTCAAGTGAGTGACCAAAATATAAAACAGGAAGCATCTCAATGATGCAAGCAGTTGATATGGAAACTTGCTCAGGCCAACAACTATTATTTTCCAGCAAATCTTTCAAAAATCATAAATATTTAGTGTCATGAACAGCAAATGCTCAAGTGCTGCTCTTGAGAAAGCGTCTGGCATTTTTCTTTCCTATGAAGAGGTTTTTGAGTATTTGGAGCTCAGTCCTTTGCTGGTGACAAGGAAGGGATTTTCTGCTGTTAAAATCAACTTGATCTTTATGAAGCCCTAACACTGCTTTGTTGAATGCATCTTCTGCTGTAGTCATAGAAGTACATAGAACTTGCAAATTGCAGTCTACACTATGCTTTCTAAGGAAAATTAGAAGTGCCAATTTTTGTGGCATTTGTGGCAAGCTGAACACTGTATATGTGGACTTCAAATTAAAAAGCAACAAGAGAAAACAAGTATTGTAAAGACTCTGGATGTATCCATGAATCAGTTTTTACTGTGAAGCTAAACATTACAGAGAGTCAGAAATATTGTCCATAATCTGATAGTTAGGAACTGCTTGTGCTAAATATGCCTCTGTGTGCAGGTAAGGACCTTGTTATTTACTGGCTATTTACAAGGGAACAGATAAATATAGTTTTCCCAGTTCTGTGCTCAAAGCACCCTGTGAACTTTCCCACATAATGAAAGCAGTGACCTCCAGCACATATTTTACCACATTTCTAACCCGTTTCAGAGTGCAATTTCCTAATGTCAGCTGTAGCATAGAAGACCCCATGACCTTGAATGGCATGTGTGGTGCACCAAGCTACACCTTCTGTTCTTTCACGGTGTGAAGGGGTGGTAGAATAGATTCCTGCACCCTCTGTTTTTGAAGCTGTCTTTGTCTATCCTGCCTGCAGTCACAAACCTGTTTCTGTTGGGCCCCATGCCGACACTAGACAAGAGTAAATTTGTCTTGTGAAATACCAGCCTCACCTGAGCTCAGGTGTTTGATCTAATAGAAATATTCTGTATTTAAATATTGGATGCTGGCACTAATTAAATCCTAGTCTAATTCTTCCCTTTTTCACTTCCTTTATTTCCCAACCACCCATAAAGGACAGTATTGGCCAAAACACCCTTTGAATATGTCACTTTGTTCAGCACAATTGCCAGTGTGCAGGGTCTGCACTGGCCTGGCTTCGTTGTTCTGCTGCGTACTAGATACAAACAAGTAATTTTCCTGTCAGGAGCACAGAACACACACAGAAAAATGATCTACAGAAGTAGGTCAAAGGCGGAAGAATAAATCAACTTTTAGTAGAGACTAGTGCTTCCTGGCAAAGAAAGACTCTGAGAATATTCCAGATTGCTGCCCTAAAACAATCAATGAAGGAGAAAGAACACACATTTTGAAGGCAAAAAAAGTTGCTGTGTGAGCACAAACTGAATTACACCACGTGTCCTATCAAGTTAATCTGATTGTACCTTGAACTGTTTACAAAATTGCAGGGGAAGATACTCAGATATGACCACTTTCCGTGAAAATGCCTTTGTAAATTAAGTATTATGAAATATTTATTGTAGTTCTTACCAATTTTTAGATATACTAAGCGGTAACAGCAGGTGTCCTGGAAACCTGTGTCCACCTCGTCATGGCCATTTCTAATAAAAAAATTTTCAAAGAGAACCTCCACCTCTTCTAACTCCCCCACTCCCTCGGGACTGAGGAGATTTTTTTTGGGTCACTGTGCTGCATTGTTTTTATTGAGTGTCACACAGAAAACATGCCAGGCACAGGTTAAGAGAAATGGGTATATCTCATTGCTGGAGGGTACAGATTCCAAGCACATTTCTGACATATCTCACATATGCAGCTCCGTAGGCTGCTCATTCAAATGTTGTTTTCAGGATAAATCTAAAAAAAAGGGAATGCTAATTCTTCTTAATTTAAACTGAAACTCAATGAATCTTAATTAGGATAGCCTGTTGGGGGGGTATTGGTATTTTTTACAAGCTAGTAAAACAAAATAAGCTACTAACCAGTAAACAACTGCATTCTGGGAATTTCAGGATGTCTGATGATGTTTGTATCTTCCTTACCCCTGGGATGGCATCACTCAATTAGATACAAAGCTAAGCTCATAAAAGGGAACATAAAGAGTTTTCCGTATTATCCTCTGTTGTGTGCTCACATCTGTGTGAGTGCAGAATTAAAAACAAAATTATCATGTCATCATTTTTTATAAAGGAAGCATATTGTGAACATATTATTCTGGTTATCTAATGGAAAAGGTTTGGAGTTGATGGGTTGTTTTATTCCCCACAGCCCATACAGCTGTCTCAGAATTTTAGCACTATCAATACAACATCCAAAGGTTTGACTTATTAATATATTTGATATGAATAATGATATCATCATACTAAAACAAATTAATATGAGTTCAACAAAGCAGTTAACCCTCATGCTTCATAGTATAAATTATGTCTTGGGAAGAAGAAAATTGTCCATTTTAAGATTTCTTGCACCTTTCTCTATAGTGACATGAGAGTTTTATCAGCTCACATATTATTAAAAAAATATTTTTAGAACTAAGCATTCTTCCTCACCGCTTCTTGGATTGCTCCGTCAGATAGTATTATCTTGAAAGTAAAAGCTAACTGAAGGCTTACAGTCCATGATTCACTCTGTACGAGCGTGACAGAAAGTTGAGATGTAACTTAGCCAGGGATTCCAGAACGACTTGTGTAACCTTTTGGCTCAAACAAAATGTTGTCTTTCCCCTCCTCAATTGTGTAATAAATAAAGGATCAAGAAATGAAGAAGTGCAAATAATGTTATTGGTGAGAGTAATGGGACCCTGAAACAGCATCTGAGAGATCTGGTAGTTTCTTTATCTGAAAAGGCTATTAATTCCAAATTGATGTCTGTCTATAGTCTTAAATTCAGCTCCAGCCTGTTAAGCTGTGTTCATGAATTACTGGATAAAATACAATGAACTTGACTGGGCTGGAGTATGAGTGTATGATCTGAATAGTATTTCCTATTTTTAAAATTTCTAAGGCAAGATGTACCCAAAGGAGGTTTACATATTAACAAAACTACCACTGGAGGTGTTTTACAACCAGTGAGAGGTAACCCTCAAAGGGTGGAATAAAAGGTAATTGGCACTGGAAGAAGGAGTCACCTTAAATTGTGTTTCACTCTAAAGCAGAAAAAAATCTCACCCTCCTTCATCCCCCCACCATCTGTCTCAAGGTTAAGTATTTTCTGTTAACCTTCTAAAATCAAGCACAAAAATAAAGGCTGCAGCTTTATCATTTTTATCAGTTGCACATGAGCTTATTCTTTCTTTTATAGTAAATATTAGGGCATAGGGTCACCAGAAAACTTGACTTTGAAAAAGTTCAGTCAGCAGAAGAGATACACAAATAATGCCTTAGAGAAAAGCCCCCAAGAAAATAACTGGGACAGAAGCCAAAATCTCTACATTCTTCCTGGCATATTTGTTCACAGTCTTAATTTAATTAAATCTAATGGGATTCATGAGTGATCCCAGTGTTTTTGTCTCCACTCTCCCAATCAGATAAGCCTCCACATACCTATAGCCCCATTTGAAAGTGATTTTTATAATTAATTTTCTAAAATAAGTGTACTTAATTTACACACCATTTATTCCACTTCCCTATTGTCTAATGAAGTAAAAAATAGCACTTGAGTTGGAATGCTCTTGCCAGTCATTGTAACTATTTCTTTACCCGCTATTGTGATAAAAGTTTTTTATTTGGCTTGTATTCATAAATGTTCCCATTTGCTCTTTGGATCAACCTTGCTGGTTTTCAGCACAGTGGGGGCATAAAATAGCAGCTAGTCTGTTGTACCTGGAACTGGAAGCACCTGTCATTTTAGAGATACTGCAGAGAGCTCTCCCTTTGTTTAACATTAGCCTTCAAGGACTGATTAGACTGTATAATATGAAATGATTTATATGCACAAGCTGATTAAGCTTTATTTGGATTTTCTTGTTAAGCAGTTTGCTAATTTACATATTAATATTACATTAATTAAAAGAAGGTTGCTGCCCACCAACCCCTCATTAAATGCTAAGCCTGCTCATCTGATAGATCCCCCCCCCCCCCCCCCCCCCCCCGCCCCGCCCAGGTCTCCTAACACAGAGAAATACGGAACAAGCAGTGCTCTTAGGAAAGGCAGAAGACCGAATAAAGCCAGAGACTTTCATTGCCAAGGTAAGCCACAACTGGCAATTCAGCTTCCTACAGATACCTGCCAAGACATCCCAGCACCTGAGCTGTTTATAGTTATAACTATGGTACAGCTCTGCTCTTCCAGAAGCATTGTATTTTCTCTTTTACTGAGATGTGCTCATACATAGAACTACACATAATTGACATTTAAATGAGAAATGTTTGGCCAGAGAGGAAAGAGAATCTCCATCCTCGGTGACATTCACACCTGAAACAGGGATGGCCCTGAGAAATGTGTTCCCACCTTGAAGCCAGATCTAACATTAAGGCTGGTCCTGCTTAGAGTGAGGGGGTTGGACCAGAGATACCCAGAGCCTCTTTGCAACTGAAATTATGCAGTGATTCTCTAACAGTGGCACTTCTGTATTTGTTCTGGGCACAGGGATTTCACTTCTATGATATGGACCACTGTTGCTTTAAACAATGTGTTTTCTTCTGGGTAGTGTCATGTCTCTTTGAAATACCTTATTTGTGTTCTGGGAGAAAGCCCTTTCATAGGTTTTGAGGAGCCTGGATTCACTGCAAGAAGTGCCACGTGCTACACTTTAGAAAATGGCACAAAATTAACAGTTGATTGTATTTGCCCAATATCAGACAAACTCTGTGTCTGAACACTGAAGAGTTTTTTTCCCACTCTTCCCAATTTTGCAATTTCTGTGTTCTTAGTTATTAGTAGACATAGCTTGTTTATAGATGCTGTCTTCTAGGAAATGTTCAACAACAAACAGCCCCCTGCTCTCCCCTGCCCTTGTCCTCAGATGCCTTATTGCATATTAGAACTATTTCCTTTTCCCTGAAGCACATACATTTTTCATCCACCATTACAGCCAGTGAAAGAATTTCCCCTCCCACTCTGAGTGATTTTGAGTATTTACAAATGACAGTTATAAAATGTTTTGGATGAAAGCAAAGTATGTCCTGCTGTTCTTTAGATGCTTCAAATGTTTCTGCAGAAATGATGTACTAATCTGCATACAGAGAAAGGCTGAAAATAATTTTTATATTGGAATTAGTTGTATTTTTGTGCATACATGTGCATTTAACATAAAATAATTTACTGTGACAGAAGCACCCTACTTTCAAGTTGATGAAGGCAATCTGTGATGATTAAGGAAGCAATTTTTTTTTAATTGCCAAAATTATTTCCAGAACTACTTCTTAGAGATATTGTATTTTTCTTAATTTATGTTGTTAAAACTGAAATAGTCTACAATAATTTAGTTTCTTCATTTAACATAATATTTAAAAATTCAGAAGCATTATTAATGATGACTTTTAAATATAAACATAATTACATTGTCAAAATATGCAAACATATTTTCTAGCTATTTTCAGAGATGATTACTGGTTAAGTAGTTAGAGATAGTTTTAAGGGACTAAGAAATAAAATAATTCCATGAATATTACAGGCATCTAACTCTACTTTTCTGATGTTACTGTCTCTGAGGCAACAGGGGTTGCTATGAAAAATGCTTTGGCCACATTCCTGTCACAATGGGAAGAATGTTATAAATATATACAATGTTTCAGAAAATATAACTTTTTTTTCATTTTATTTTTGCTGCTGAAATCTGACTAATATTCTGAATTGATTTTTACATCTCAAAACTGTCCTATTCTGTAATTTCATGATGGGCAGTGCTGCTCCAGCCTTCATTAGGTAAAAAATGTCACCACACAAAGATTTGCTATCAGAAAAATTACTTTCATCTTCCAAGCAGTGAGATGAAATAAAATGTAAATAGAGCATGTCCTTTGTTGTGCAACAATGTGGAATATCCTGTCTCCTTGGTTGTGGTGTTTAGCTCCACATTTGCATGGTCCTTTGGAGCGCCACTTACGCAGCCTCTGGAGGGAAAACTGACTTCTGCGCATTCACGGAGGAGACCCCCTCTGCTCCTCATGAATGTGCTACCTCTATTTTGTGAAGATCACGGTTAGCATAGAGAAATTAAAGTCAAGGCTTTTGGCTTCTCTTCTGTCATCTGTCACGAGTTCCTGGGTGGTCCAGCTCAGTAAGTGCATCCATCTGTAAAAAAAACATTCTGGTAGAAACAAACTGCAGCACATGAGAAAAGTGTCCTTTTCGATACAGATTGTTTCAAAATCAAAGGCTTTAGTATTTTCTACTGCCTTCCTATATTGCTTGTTTTCTGCTGGAAGAGTGTGTTCCAAAAATAAAGACTATAACAGAGGGCTTGTACTATACTCATCCCTTGTACTTTAGGTGAGGTTTATGAAGATCCCAGATTTTCAGCTGTGTTCACAAAGCAGGGCTTTACTATGGAGAAGCTAAGGGAACATCTGTTATTTTGTTAGTGCTTTCTAGAGCAGTACAAGTTCTCTCCTCACAGTGCAGGAAACTGGGCATGTGACTGCAGGGATATTTTACATTCAGTTTAGTGCTGCCTATATCCCATATTTACACACAAGAAAAGCACTGGCTGATGCCTGCTTTCTGAAACTATGTGAGGCAAAGTTGAGGCTGAGATGTGGGACCTCCCTTTTTCTCCAGCCTGATTTGTCTATCACCCTTATTCTAAATTTAAGATATGGGTTTACAGAATGCAAAAGGAAGACTCAGAAATGCTGGCAGTTAAGTTAAGCAGCGGAACATCTCGTGTTTATTTTCAGTTTGAAAAAGCGGATTTTCTTTTCCATATGCTGAAGTTCTGCTGTCAGAGCCCGGCTGGTAATGTACATGTTTTTGAAAACTTTGTGAACAAGTAAATGTTAGCCGTGCTTAGATGGACCTTTGGCTTAGCTTCTGACCCTTTTGAGGTTATTTTTGGCAAGAAAGTTCCGTAGAATAATAAGCAGTGGGATCAAAATGTAGAGAAGATCCATGCTCTGCGTTGATGAAAGCTCTCTCAGAAGGCTTTTCCCAAAGGAGGCCTTTCTCTTCTTAGTCTACAGTTCACTGTCTGTCACCTCCTGTAAGCTGAACCCCAGAGGCAGCTTTAGTGCACCTGTGAACCTCTGCCTATCAAAGCCAGCAGGCTCTCAGGATTTCTTTTAGATTCTTTCAGGAGTGACACCTGCCAGATTCAGAAGCCAATGACGTGCTGCTTTTCGGCATCCCAGAACTCTGGTGCCTCTGAGCCAAAGCATATATTTGCTCAGAATCACAGATGCCTCCTATCTTTATTGAACAGCTATTTCAGCCCAAAATGAAGACTGTAGTCCCAGAAGACCTTGAATTAAGTTTTGTGAAAAGTTAGATAGGAATAGCACAGTGCAGCGAGATGTGTAATGCACATAGCTGATCTTTGGCCTGCTTACTTTTCTCTCTCTGGGAGAATAATATCTGTACATAAACACTGTCTGTTGGACTCCTTGCCAGCTGCAAATGTTCCCCCTAAGAAGAATTTATCATGAGCCTCCTGTACTAGTAAGATGTTGGACATACAGGTTTATGGTGGAATTCATCTCCTCTAACTTGAGATATCTGTCATGTATACATCAGCTCTGAGCTCCTTGTCCAGGTTATCCTCACTGGCAAAGCAGCACCTTTATGGGATGATTCCTCTCCTCCTAAAGTAGAAGTCTAAAATATTGAATGAATTGCCCTTTAGGAATGCCAGTTTCTCCCCTCTGATACTGAAGGGAGTCTAGATAACTAACTCAGATGTTGACATCTGTTTGTTAGCTTCTAAATATGGACCAGATGAATGGGCTTTCAGTGTGGAGATATACCAGCTGTTACTGTCAGAACTAAAGACACCCAAGAATTTAACCTTCCTTTGACTTTAGAGGTCTGTTATAGCCCTGTAGGCTATATATTTAAAAAATCATGTCAGAAAAAGCATTATCACATGTGGACATGAAATGTTCATTACCTGAGTGTCTGAAAAAAAAATTCCGGTATATGTTTTTCTGATATCTTCCCAGCATGATCAAATTTATTTAGTCTTTGTTACATTTCATTTTTAGAGGTTAAGTGATAACCTAGACATACTATATTTTGATGAGCAACAGATGCCAATCTAGTGATTAGTGATGAGTTATAATGTATTCTTCTTTTTACCTGAAAACCCCTGAAATACAGGATTTATTTAAAATTTTTAAAAAAGCAACTCTTCTATTACTGCTCCTATTTAATACTGTATCTTCAAAATTTAGCTGCCAACCCACAATCCTGTAAATGTCTTTGAAAACTGCATTAGTGAAGGTACTTTTTAATACAGTGACAGTGTATTTTGGTTCTCCTGTTTCCTTAATTGTAATTTTTATTCATCCCAACTTTTGATGTTATCCTGGTAACACCTTTGACAATATAAAGCCTGCTCTGCAGCTTTTTCGGTTTTTTACTATGTTATTAGTATGGAAAGCTGCCCATTTTCACTCTTTCAATACAAGAGACATTTGTAGATCAGCTAAGAAAGCCTCTCAACTGTAGAGAAATAGCCACGTAGTTGCTGAGAATGTGAGTAGAGGAAATGAATTCTGGATAAAATGCAGGTTTAAGTTCTGAGACCTTAAGTTCTCCCCATCTTATCTGGTCCAGCAGTGTGCAAATATCACTTATTAATGACATAGCTTTGAATTTCTGCACTGTTTCCATCATTTTATATCTTGGGACTTAATCACACTTCTATTGTAATTTTATTAGAAAAGGCTGATGTCCAGATCTTGTTAAAGGAATGAAGGTGATAAATATTCCTCCTCTTTTATTGTGTCTGCTTCTGATGCATTTATAGGAGAGGTGAAAGGAAAGTAGAATAAAGCCATCCAGATAAATTTTTAATATATAGTTTTATGATTCTGCAATAGCAACTATGTAACAAGGCTTGTGAAATAGTCTCTGTTACGTTCCCAGCTTGTAACTCCCCAATGCTACAGGTTTGTGCCCAAGAAAAACATTTTTGCCCACTTTGAAAGTTATCTAACTTCAGGTCATGCTATTTATTAAGCAGTATCCAAGTCCACAAACAGTTTTGTGGATTTCAGCAGAGTAAATTCTGTTGTGGCATGCTATTGAAATGATTAAGGAAAGTTTCATACAGCCAACTACTTGCAGTAATTTCATTAGAAAAAAAGAAAGGAAAAAAGCTGTGAACTTTTCTGCAGAATTTCCACTTGTTGGCCATACTATAATACAAACATTTACATTAATAGCCGTTTTACCGATTTTGAAATTAAAATGTTAAATCTGAACTTCAGTCCCTACTAAAAGGAAATCCCCAGCCCCATTGCATGTTTTTTCTGCATAGGCCTGTATGAAGGACAGATATTTTGGGAATGATGCAGTGGAGCAGCACAGACTCATGTGCTCTTCATTTTGACACTGAATAGGAGAGCTTTCCATGGAGAGCATTTGTTCTGCCCTTCCCTTTCCACACATTCTACACCTACACCCATGATCACCAGCATGTAACCCGTAGCACACCACAGGTGATATAGTGGTTTTCTCTTTCTGTCAGCCTCAATTTCAATACATTATTTCCCATGGCATGAGCAAGCCTGGAGGGTCTCCCAGGATGCTGTCTGCAAACCATATGCTAGTAATTGCTGCCTTAAGTGGTCTGAAGGCAACCCAACCTGCTGAGGAATGGGCTGCATGCAGCGGATCTCCAACCAGAAATGTTCATCTGTCTCAAGGGTAGTACTTGCGATAGGGGACGTGGTTTTATCATATGGCTTGCAGCTGTTGATTTATTCTGTCTAACTAGGGATTTAGAGTGAATAATCCTCTCTATTTGCCTAATGCCAAATCATACTGGTGTGAGAGCTGGGGAAGGGAACAAGAAAAATGCTGGATCCTTGTTTAATTATATTCCTGCTCTTATCTGCTTTTCATCCATTGGTCTCCAAGCAATTCATGAAATAGGCCAGTAATGCTATCTCAACTTCTGTGTGTCTCAGTGGCAAAACAGTGATATCAGTAGGTGCAAAACACAGAATCTCTGAGTCCCAGGCAACTACCCTATCTGTGACAGTATTTTGAGAAGGTCTTATTAGTCAACATTTTTTCTATTTTCTCAGTGTTTGATAGTACATACAGATTCTTTTTTGCTTGTTTGTTTTAAACACAGATGTCACTTTAAATTAGAGTAAGAGTAAATAAGAGCAAGGCAGTAGAATTCCCATATAAAAGAAAAAATAAACAAAAGGGCATTGTTTTATCTTTAAAACTGTTTGCTTCTCCCCTCCTTGCTCTCTCCTGAACTTAAAATATCCAGCTATAATTAAATATCCTCCTTTTAAAGTAGGGAACTATATTCACAGGATTGGAGAGGCCAAGAAGCAAAGCCAGGATGGGAGAGCATAGCTTTCTCCAAGCCCTGTGGTGGGAACCACAATATTGCCTTTGCTCCAATCTCTTCAGACAGTTTCCCAGCAGGATACTGAGCTATTTGTACATATACTGTCCTGGTTTCAGCTGGGATAGAGTTAATTGTCTTCCTAGTAGCTGGTATAGTGCTATGTTTTTGAGTTAGGTATGAGAACCACAACAACCCTGATGCACAATTAGAGTCTATGTGCTAAATTAATTTTAATATATTCTATAAAATTAATTTAAAAGCACATATATGCAATTAAAGAAGTCTTCACCATCTTGCACCTTCCTTTATGACCCATATCCACTGTCCACCTCCTTGGTTTTCCCTAAATCCCCCGCTCTTTTCTCTTACTGCTGCTTTATAAAGAGGAAGGGTTAAATGAGTATCTCCCGTGACTCTTGTACATCAAGGATTCTGACAGGGCTGGTGCCTCTTTCCCTGTGCAAAAGGCGATGGTTTCTGCAGAGATCTCTGCTCCCTCATGCTTTGCAGTGGGTACACCAGAATTCCTCCTTTAGCCACCACCCTGCAAAGGGGGATGTCACTGCTGCTCTCTGCCGGGGTGAGCAGAGTGCAGCCCTCATGCAGCAATCTTCACCATTTGATTTCTTGAAGGATGAAGGCTCTTGTAATGGGATCTTGAGCCAGGCTAATGCTTCAGGTCTGTTATGTGTATGTCGGTCTCTCTCTCAAGAACTTGACAAGCATCCTGGTGAGAAGCAGATTACCTGTTAGAAATGTACAGTTTAGATACCGCTCTGTTTTCTCTCCTTGGACTGTACAGGTCTTACTGTTCCTATGACTTTAGATCCTTTAGTTGTAGTTGCACCTAAATTAGGTGTGAGTCATAAGAGGTCTAACTACAGCTCATAACCTCTCCCCCCTCCTAGCTAGAGGCTGTCAGATTCTGGAAGAGAGCAGGAAAGACCTGGGTAAATGCATGATTATAGATAGCATCCTGGCAAAACCTCTTCCTGCTCAGGACCAGATACCCAAGCAGACCAAAGACAGAGTGGGCACCTGTGTACGTTGCAGCCTGTTTGGGGCAGGCATGCCAGCCTGCCACCCAGGGCAAGAATTCCTCTAGAGTGAGCGGTAGTGCGAGCAGGCAGATCAACCTGCTGGGCTTATCCTGCTGGGTCCCAGCCTTACCTTCTCTCTTTCTCAACAACAGGGAACTAAGCAGGACTAACAGCATATGATGGTAGGATTCACAAATTCCTCTGATGTGTTGAAAGAAGAAGCAGCTGCCTTCAACTCTCCTTGCTCCCCTCCCAAATACATATAAAGGAGGGTCTGCATAGTGGCACTGCAACAGTGGAACTTCTGGGCTTCCAGGTCTGGACTTCGTAGCTGCCTCCCAGCATAATAAAACTCAGGCTTCAGCACCTTTTGGCTGTGGCTGTGTTTCTGTAAGACATGAAAAAACAGCCTCTGAAGTATTTGCAAATGTGCAACTACAGCTGTATACACACATTCCTGTGCATGCAACCAGCAAATAAACAAGATGGGTAAAAGTAAACCTGATAAACTAGAACAGAAAATTTATTTTTACTTGCTTGTAAATGAGTACCGTGATGCTGATGCTGCAGAAGACAGCTGATAGATTTTATTTTTTCTTGTGTCTTCAGAAAGGTTTTTGTATAGGAAGAGGTTGAAAAACATTCCTTTTTGGCAGTCTTTAAGAAATTCTAGCTCCAGGTTCTGAGGCAGACCCAGGAGTCCTGTTAATACTTGGTTGTACAGCCACATTTGAGAAAGTATCCTTATTTCAGAGCACACAAAGACAACATAATCATTAATAAAATAAAAAAGCGCACATATATTCTTGGGGCACTCAGCCAGTATAGTATAGTCATCCTAAAAGGATACAAACACCAGTCTGAAAAATGAAAACCTGCTGCTATTATTTATTAATTCTGGATCTTCTGTATTTTTCCTTTTTATTTGTATCTACAAAATCTGGTAATTTGAGGGCAGTAACATCAATTAACAGTTTAGTTGAAGTTCCAAAGATTGCCTAATTGGAAAGGCTATAGTCCAATGGCATGCCAGTTAGTAAGTTCCATTTCAAATGCATTCCAACTGGCAGGAAGTTGTGTGGAAGATTTATTTTTCAGCATGACAAAAATCTCTAAATACAAAATGTATACATATCTCTGATGGAAGAGGAAAATGAAGAGCCAGATAGTTATGCTGGTGTAGAAATCAGAGTAATTGCAATGAAATCAAAAGAGTTACTGCTCATTTACAAAGTGTAGCTCAGAACAGACTTTGCGCTGAAGTGCTTTCCTCCTTGGCCATTTATCATTGCCTTTGAAGCCATCTGATGGAATTTGGAGCAGGCTGAAGTGGTAGTTCAAAAAACGTATGGTATGGCAACAAGACAAAATTGAAGGCAGCGTGTTGTGGAGACCTGCATGAATCAGCCGTGCTTATAAGAACTATATATAGAGAGAAATCTTCTTCCAAGGAGATTTTTGTGGGGAGCATACAAAGGACTTAACAGACTGTCTGAAAATAAATCCTGACACTATAACCTGCAGAAAGAAAGAGGCTTTGGTTCAGGTTCCTTGAGCCAATATAATTCTGCAGATTCCAACAGAGAAATGAGCTGGATGTTTTTCCTCTGGTCGACATACTTCATGTGTCCAGGTGCTGGCTGATATTCCAGATTCATATGTTTATTATTTATTTGTGATGGTTCTTATTTTCTAGGCATCCAGATTTTGTAATATGAAATACTGTGGAATGCTGAAGAGAATCATTGTTATTACATGTTTCAGTTTATAAGACACAATACTGCCAAGGTACAAAGACCAAACTGAAGATGTAATTCACACATCTTAACATTGTAAGCTGAAAGACATTGAATACAGCAGACTGATAAGAGAAATAAGATCTAAATGAGGCTCACCCTCTCGAAAACAGTCCTTCATCCATACTGGAAAACTGAACTGCAATTGCAGAAGGAAGGTGGTCTCAGCTGGTATCCTGCAGTGACTAGATTGTCAGCAGTGCTATATATACTAGAGTTTTTGTTAACACCTTAAACCCTACCTGGAAAAAGCACTGAGTAAAAGTTCAGGTTTGTGTTTCCCAGCTGTGTTGTGATAGGGCTGACTACACAAAAACGGATGGTGAGATCAGTTCTTCAGTCAACTGGGAAATTTTAGGAGATAACTGAATGAATACAAAACCTTCTCAAACACCAGAAATGTCTTAATTTCTTCACATGAAAATGCTTTTATGTCTTAATTTCTTCACATGAAAATGCTTTTAAAGACATGATGTTTTATCAGGAAAAATGTTATTTTGGTTACCTTTGGGCATGTGTATTGCATTCATTTGTATATGAAATCATAGGCAAATAACAATAATACTGAAGTTGATCTCAAGGAAGGATATGTGATTTTTTAGAGCATTAACGAAGAGTGATCAAAAGCTTCAATATGCCCCACTAAGAGATAAGAGAGGCAGAAGCAAAGACTGTAAAAAATGAGTCCATTGTCACCCTCTATGATGGAGCCAGGGCCAGGCTGGCTCTTGCAGCTGTGTTTAAACCAGGAGATGTTTATCTGAACATTAGGGCTGGGAGGCAGCAGAGCACCCCTGAGGCACACACCTGGTTGAAGTGCCTGGAGTTGTCCTAAGTATTGCTTTGGTCAGCATGGGTTGGAAGAGTGAACCACCAACCATCTGGGGAAAATCTGAACAGAAACAGAGCAGGCATTGCAACTCCGCACTTTCCACTCTGTGGGGATTATTTTGGTCTCTCTCCTCGAGCTTGCATCAGTTGTCTGCTCTTGGCTGAACACCCATTCATCATTTTATTGCTCTGTGAAATCAATGAATCCCTATATAAAGCCTTATGAGCTTTAAATAGTCCAAAATTAGTATGTGTAGTGGACAGAGGCCGATCAATCAATTGACAAAAATTAATCTGTCTTGTAAAGAGTGGCCTGCAGATCAATTTCTTGTGTGAGCTGAGCCGTGGTATTGACTGAGCTGTGGGAACAGATGATGGACCTAAAAGTTCTGCAAATTAAATGATTTAAATTAGTACTGCAACTATTAAATCAATGCTAGGCAGAACAAGAGGTGATATGTTCTACTGTTTATCCTAAAATTAAATCTGGACAGCTGTTGAACAGTGCTATTTTTCATAGATTTATGGTTTTCTGGGCCAGCATTCTGTCCTGTTCCAGTCCTTGTATTGTTTTTTAATCACTAATTTGGAACTGAATTATAATCAGTGTGATTAGGGATAGATAGCTTCAAGGATTTTTCTATAGATGACAGAGAAAGAGAAAGAAGAGGTGATTGGAGTTGCGTGATTCAGTCCATGAAAAGTGACCAAAGTTAGTACCTCTTTTGGGAATATCAGCAGAGCAGCACTCAAGGATCTTGAAGGAGTCTTCATTAGCATGAGCTTGCAGACCAGGGTAAAGCATTTTATTCACTCAGGGTGCATATGTGCCCTTGAGTGCTGTTACTACATGTGTAGCTTTTGGGGGACACATAAGGATTTGGTTTCCACTGTAATTGATCTAAATCCTGAAATCTATTCTAAAAATGAGGAAATAAAAAAGTTAGTATGGTAATGGAGATGTCTTCCAGCTTTGGTTATTTTCCAGGTGCAAACCAGCAGTTTTCAATATCTGGGAGCAATAATTGGAACAAGTGAAAAAATGTTATGTTACATGACTCTTCTACACAGCTGTAAGGCTGTCACCAAATACGCTTCACTACCTAATGTCATATTTGCATTCATGTTTCTTATGAAATAATTCAGCTGATGAAAAATACTGTTTTCTGGGCTCAGAAACAGGGTCGTACTCCAACAGAGGTTTGATAGGGGCTTTGTGGTTGGTGATGTTGAATGTTCAGATTGCTCTTGACAGGATTATTGTTTCATAATAATACTTGTGACTTTTCTACTCCTTCCTTTTTCAACAACAACTGTTGCTCTTGTATCTGAAGTTACACAACAAAAAAGTGTCAGAACAGCTGGAAAACGACGGCTGGAGAGTTGTGGTCAGGCAGGGAGCAGGGGAAGCTGGCTCAGGGAGGCACCATGTAGAGGAGCGTGTTCAGACAGCCTCTGAGTGCATGGTGAGGGCTTGGGGTCCTTCAGTTCATGATGGGCACTATGATTTCTGTTGCAGATGGTATTCATAGCCCTCAGTAAACCACGAAGCCAGAAAAACAACCAGGTTGAATACCAAAGTACTGCAGGGAATATTGGACAGTGGAGGCTCAGCCTCCTGTTTCATGTTTTCCTTCAAGGCACTGTGTTCTGGGCTGGGTGGGATCCTGATTTCACCCTGTGCCCTGGTTCCTAATTGTTCACTAGGATCTCATGAAAACATATGAAAAGATGAGTGAAGAAGGCCCTGGGTAATACAATAAACATATTTTCACTCGTTCTTTTCTCTCCTAAATAAATGTTCCTTTTCTCCAGCAGCTGGAACTCCACTGTCTCCTTGAAAGAGCTACACTTAATTTAGCAGATAACACTGCATTTTTTCAGCTGCAAAGATATTTTCTAAATGCATCCTGGAGATATGATACTGTTTCATCTCTCCTATCTGTTTTCTTAAGAGAGTACAAAGTAGATCAGTTGAAGAGCAGCAATTTTAAAATAAAAAGCTCTTATATGTGTGCATTTATATGTATGTATGTTTATATATGCACTATGGTTCACCTTGATCTAGGTAACCGCATATACTGTGGTCATTTTCTGGCACTAGCTGTAGATGCTGAAGTGATTTGGGGTGAAATTCTTTGCTGAATCTTGCTATTCCTATCGTAACACTAACTTTAAACCACACGGAAGATTTTAAGATCAATAAAAAATTTCAGACTCTCTTTTCAGGGCAATGTATCATGTTTACAGCTGCACTGTTGCAGCCATTGCTGTAATTCAGGTACTACATTTTCAAGTGTTACTGAAAAGCACATCTAATTTTATGACATTTAATCTCAGAGCATTAATGGAAAGGCTGGTATAATACAAATATATTTGCCAGCAAGGACAATTAGCCTAGCAGTAGTAGCTAGGTGAGGAAAGCTGTGGACTGAGAGCAGAAAGAGCTGTTATGTTTGTTACAATGCCAAATAAATTATTTACAGCAAGAAGCCATTAGCTGTTTATTTCCAGTGTCTGCTCTTCAATTAACAGAGTGAATATGCACCTTTAAAGAAAAAAAGATGTAATTTCTCTTGATGCATTAGATTTTTGTTACAGCCTAGAGATGAGATAATATGTATGGATTTTATTCTTAGTCATTACACTAGAGTCCATTGCTGAGAGCCCAGCTAGCTCTGGGGTCTTTCACCCTGCTTTACTGGGGGGATGGGATTACCTGTACTCTACAACCAGTGACATTTTGTAAGACATTTAATGTAGCATTAAAACTTTAACGCTTTCAAGCATGAGATGGAAGGGACCCTGGGAGCAGACTGGGATAATACTCCTCCCTCTGTGGAGCAGCACTGCAAGTGTAGCAAGAAAATTGCTGGTAGTGTGACAATAAACTGTGTCTTTGTAAAAGAAGCTTGGTCACTCAATCCAATACACTGGGTGAATACAACAAAAATAATCTGATTCAGCTCCTTTTATTGGTTGTTCCGATCTCTTCTTTTCATTGCCAGTGAGCTGCTTCTATGTAAGAAAGCTCACAAAAAGCAAACCTCACGCTAATATTATTCAAGTTATGAATTATGAGAGCATAGGCACCCAGATGAGCTCTTTTTATTTCATGGGCAGAATGTTTATGTATAGATTATGCAGGGAAAGTAAGAAAGATTCACATACATAAAACTTGGGGCAGTCAGTTGGGCAACACAGACAGTATTGGGGGACTCAGCTGCCCAGTGTGAGGTCTTTGTTTCAGAGCACTGAGGACCTGATGAGGGGTGTGCTGGGAATGCCCATCTCAGGGGCTCACCTCCTGATGCTGACAGAGAAACTGCTCAGCACAGGGAGGCATGCTCTAAGGGAAGCCTCTGGATCAGGTATCTTGCCTTGTGATCGCAGTGAATGTTGAGGAAACTTCTTTATGAAGCAATTAATCATGAGGAGACTTGGATGGAGAAAATTGATACAGATCAGTTGTTAATCTCTATGGCGATCTGCAGATGGAAATTGCTATGCAATTGCTAAGACTAGCTGTATGAACTATAAAAGCTTCTTGCCTCGCAATCAAAGCAAGATTTCTTCTGGAGAATTTCTAGATAATGTACTGCTCATGCACTGAGTCCATTTATTTCTTAAAGTGGTGCAATGAAAAAGATAGATGAACTATTGTGGAACCACCAACTCAGGAGTTCTCATCCTGAGCTCCAAGGTCAAATACATAAGAAGTGAGAAACCCCAGGCAGTGTATGCTTCTGACAGAAATTTGCAAAATAAATGAGAACTGTTTTGCACTTAATTGAACAAGTGTGTTATTCCGGCATCTTCTTTATGTTATTCCTTTTATGCATCTAGGATGCATATGCTTCAACAGGTTCTATTTTATACTAAACAAAGATAATGTGCAACAACTTTTAACTAGTTTTAAAGTATTTACTGTGCTTAATTTATCTTAATTCTTATGTGGTGTGATGTTAATGATAAAAATATAAAAATGACAAAAAAGCAGGAGTGATATAAAAGTTAAATATTCAGTTTTATAGATCTTTTTATGGCTGGAGCACTACAGAAATGAATATACAAAATACAAAATGTGAATTTTAAAAGGTGCTCTCTAATATCAATACTAAATCCAGGATTTAATCGCTTGACTGTGCAACAGTTCATCAGACACTTGATGCCAATCAATGTTAGCTGTGCTTTAATAGTCAAGATTATAACTGATCAAATTTTAATTTTTGATTTTTTTATTGAAGAGAAAAGGTATTATCTACTTTGAAAAATCAGCAAGAAACGAGTTTTTACTAACTAGAGGGATGGTTTAAATTTCCTAGCTTTGAAATAATCCTGGGCTTATGAGAACTCATAATGACTAATCACACTTAGTACAAAAGAGGACAAGTGCTTATTAGAATTTTTGCCCTATTTTTGCTATTTTTACATGCATAAAGGTTCCAAGATTTAGCACTTGGGAAGACCCTGTATATGAAACCTGAGTACAGACCATAACTATAGTTAATTTCATATTGAGGAAAACCTGCAAATACATTAATCCTCAGAAAAATAAGATTAACAGAAGAATTTATGTCAACAAACTGCATTTCAGAGCATTGCCTGGAGCTACTGCAGTGAAACATCATTGTTATTCAATAGCACAGTGTGGATGGAGAGCTACGAGCTGAAAGGACCTGTTGATTATTGATTATGCATTTCACTCAAACATAAAAATTTGCTTTCTTCCAGAGTGGTGTAATTACACATTATATGTTATGATAAGCCTTTTCCTTTAGAGTTACATTTCCATGGGCCTCTATTCAGTGCTCCGGTGCTGTCACCGTGTTGCCAGGACAGCGGTGAGGAGATCTTTGTCTCAGAGGATGTTTCCTGCTGCAGTGAGATGAAACCAAATTGCACTGAAAGCTGTAAACAATATCCATCAGAAAGTCCCCTTTTAAGCCCCAGCTTTCCATCGGTCCCTGCCCTCTGTCTGATAGCTCTCTTTTGCTACTTGATTAAAAAAAGATAAAACTTGACGTTTTAGCAGCTTAGCAAAGAGTAAAGCTCGGCCAAATGTGTAAAGTTTGGATGCACATGTGACAGGGAGCCTTCTCTGTTCAAGGGGGGCTAGGAGTAACATTGTACTGACCCGACAGAAATATAGGGGATAGGTGTGTAGTTCAGGTTGAACACAATCTTCTGAAGTTACTGTAGGTCTTCAGATAAAGATTTGCTCTCTTATTCCTCAGGCCACGAGTCTGCTGAGGACCTGACAGGAAAAGTTCAGAGCAGTAGCAATTTGGGCTATGTTGTGTTTTCACTATGAAGGAAAGCCCTGAAGGTCATTCATGTTTTGAAATGGCTGTAGTAACATTTGAGTATTGTGAGTAAGTGCAATTGTGATCATAACGCAGGAATGACAGGACAGTAAAAGGAATAATCCGCGTGTCTTTGTAAGTACAGTTTAGATGGATAACAAAATACAACAGTGCGCTTGAATTTTTCTACAAAAAAGATTTGGCTTTCTGTAGAATCACCCTCATCCACCTTTCTGCTAAAGAATTTACTTTTCCAGTTTCTATTAGTAAAAAACAAAGATTTTAAATGGAACAGTAAGAAATAAACTTCATTGTAATTTTCACAAACCAGGCTTCTGCTGTTTTCTAACTTTCATTTTCTGCTAAATATTTCTCCCTCAGTTTTTTTTCTCCCCTCTATTTTAGGTTGGATCAGTACGAGTTCTTGTACACTGAGATTTTCAATAGAGTGTTTGGATGTTAGGATCATAAATAGAAATCAAATGGTCTTTTAAAATCCTAGGCTTGTTTGTTTTCAGCGTGCAATAAGGAACTCTAATATTTTACTGCTGATGTGGATAGGGAGAAGCTAGCAGCAAATCGGAAGGACGGTTATCAGACTGAGAATTTATCAACAAGGAAAGACTAAACACATGCAGTGAAAGCCAGGGGATCTACAGAAATAGCTGCACAGGCTAATATGAAACAACTAAGTACAAGTTACTAAGATTAACTAGTAAGTGTCAAGGGCCATTCTACCTTTGAAAGAGTTTCAATATGGGAATTTCTCACTCAAATAATTTGCTAGTATTCACATCTGGATCTGCTTTCTCAGCTACGAAAGAAGTTTTTTTTTTGTTTTGTACTCCTGCTATGGTTACGGGGTAGTGTGCATAAGAGGGGATAAAAACAATTTTTTGTCTTTCTTGGGTTTCTCAAACAGAATTGCTTATGAGAATCTATCAAGCACACCCATGTGTGCACAAACTAAGTGAAGAATTGAGTAAGAGAAATAACTACAGGGAATGGGATAAATTAAAAGGTAAAGGGCATGAAACAGCAGCATGTTCCAGTGGATTGAATTCAGAGAGTGAAAAGGCTGAAAACCTGGGCAGGTGATATGCTGATCCCCTGGGACCTCGTAGCCAAAATCCCACTGATGCCATTCGGTCAAAAATTTTCTCTCTGCATTCTCTTCCAAGCTATGCTGTTACCTTGCTTTGCAGTTGCAGGTGGCCCTTACTGAGCTAACTCAGAGGCCAAGTTACCATGCACATGTGCAGATCTGTCTGGTTGCATGCTCTGAGCATGACAGTTTTCCGACTGTCACCTCATATTTGTCATATGTCCCCCTCCAGGACCCTATGGTTGGCACCTGGTCCACTGAATCCTGTACCCCAGGCAGTGTGGTGGTATAAGCACTGTGGCCCTTACCCATCTTACGTACTGACATTCTGAGGCATGCACGCCTTTCAACCCCAAATGCTGGTGCCTGTCTATCACATCACCCTGCTCCATCCTATACATTCAGGATGCCAATGCTGTAAATGCTTTGTAGGTGTATCTATAACATGAAGATGATAATGAGCAAAGCATAAAAGCTGCTGGCAGCCTGAAAAGCCAGCTTTCCTGGGACTCTGTAAGCCCTTTACTAAGAGAGCCAGCTTTCATATGCGTCTTAGAGCTATTGACTAGAAGCACTGTGATTTGTAACAACCCCCAAGTGATTATGGAAGAATCAGTATCTGTAAAATAGTTTGATCTCAATTCATTGGCAGTTTCAACAGAAATAGTAAAAGAAGGAAAAAAGCTTGCTTGGTATGTTTCTATTTCTAGTATTTGCTATTCTGATTAATGATTTATAACACAGACATTTTGGCAGAGTATCTGTGAAAAGCTTCCTGACAATAGGAGACTTCAGAAATTATCCACCAGACTAAGTGTTAGAACTTTGTAATTTATGATGTCTTTATCTCATTTTGGATAAAATGGTAGTAAATATAATGCAGAAAAAAATCTTGCAAGGGCAAGAGTCTAGATTAATTGATGTAAAGGAGAGAAGCTCATTGGCTTGAAAGTTCTTTCCAACTCTAATTTCTATGCACTGAGGAAAGTGACAGATAACTCTCCATGAAAACTGCATTTTTATTGTCTTTGTTCAAAGTTGTTCAAAGTAATTCTTATATTCAGTGGGTATGCTTAGCTGTATAGTAGCAAAACATCTAAAAGCAATAGAAAATGTGTAACTACTCTGACTCCTTTGCTAAATGAAAAACAGAGGGTAAATTCTTTAAGTCATGGGTGTTTATCTTGTAAAACAAATCATAAGGATGAGCCAACATGTGTAATATGTTGATCATTCTGCCTTTGGCAGAACTTAGTGCATTTACGTGATATATTCTGTTCAATAACTTTAATCAATCCCTTCCAGTGTTGATCAGAAGAGGAATGCAATGATTTAGAAAACTAACTTATCTTTTTTTTTTTTTTTTTTGACAAATGCAGGTGGAATTCTCCTAATATTTAGGATATGTCTACACTGATAGATGGGCAGCCGTATATTGCTAAGGCTTGACATGTGAACTAAATCATATGCTTCACCTATCCAAATGGCTTCTCTGTGAGAGGTCCCAGACCCTAAGTACCTGTGTCCACCTCATAACTCTTAAAAACTGTGTAATGCTCATCTTTCAGAGCTTATGCCTTTGAAAGTAGGCTTTTATGAATTGCTTTCTGATGCATTTTGGGACAGCCTGCCTGTCCTCATATAATTTTGTCAGCCCAAAATACTGACAGCTGTTAGCAGCAGCATCATGAGAAAGTTGTGAGGTAGCCAAGAAGGGATGGAGACAGAAAGGACTGCTAGAGGTAGGCAAGCTGAGGGTCAGCACTGATTCAGATTTGGAGACGTGCTTGACTCATGACAGAATGGAAGAGGTGTGTCACATGCTGCTGGCAACTCTGGAGTAAGAAAAATGGTCCAACGTGATCCAGCTGTAGCCTTCTCCAGCTACAGCATGAGCAATACTGGCTCCAAAGTGTCTTCACAAGTTAGCTGGCCTGCATGGACCTGTGCCAGAAACTTGTTCCCAGCTTTTGCTACCAGGGACTACAATTCCCGCATAGAAGTAGCTTACTCTTTCATGACCATGTCCCAGTTGTGGTAGAGATCAAGAAAGCTATCGATAAGTGATCACAATTTGAATAGAAATTATGAACTTAGCTCACCCAGACTGGTGCTGAACGTCTCTGCAGAGAAGGAATAAGAAAAATACTGTACTTTGCTAGGGAGAACTTTGCAGGTTTACCGCAAACTTATGAAATTGCAATCTGCCACTGACAATTCTGCCAAAAAAGCCTCTTGTAACCCAGGTCTTGTAGCAGAGATGAGCACAGACAGCACAGGATTTTGATGACCTTTCACTTCAGCAAATGTTGCTCAACCAAAAGGTCCAAGTAACTCATAACTAATTAATCATCGCATTCAGAAGAACTTATTTATTAGGCTTTAATCCATTAACACAATGTTTATGTGGAAAATGAAAGACTATTAGGAAGCAAAACACTTAAAATCTTAATCTCCTGGGAAGTGTGTTACTGTATAATGTTGGTAAGAATTGCTAAGGCAATAAGCAAAACAGATGCTTATTATTTGGCTAAGGCTAATTTTTTCCCTTCTTCCTGCCTTTCATTAACACACAAGTGAGTGGGTTCCTGAGGTTAGAGAGGTAGGAGTGAGGGGGAACAACTGGATGTACGAGCCTCTGATACGGTGTCTGTGTATAAGCAAAGCTGCTCATTCTATTCTAGAGGGTCTCTGTCTGCTTTTTCATTGAAATGAATCTGAAATTGGCTTTTAAATCCATACTTTGACATGCAAGTATAGATTTGCCAGCCTAACTTTACAAAAGTTTTTAGGTTTTACTTAAAAAATATATAGGTCAAAATTTTCAATGGTAGGAGCCTACATATAAATTGTTAAAAAAAAAAAAAAAAAGCAGATTAATTCTTTGATCCAATAGATGGAGCCAAATATTTTGGCTTTTAGCCAGATCAGTGTTTTAAAAAGATTTTGCCAGATTCATCCAGATGGTTCTGGAATTACCCCTCCCACTACCAAAATCTAAGGCAAAACATCTGTCATTTGTGAAAAAAATCAGCAACACTGTGCCAAAGTTGGTTAGGAACCTGGAAAATTAGATTTGGATGTGCTAATTTGTTCAGTATTTGTAGTGATAACAGTGACTAGGATTGGGTGGGACAGTAGGGACATGAATGGTACTGTAATTTTGATAATGCACTAGCATTAATATCACTTCCTCATTGCAAAAAGAAGGTCTCAGGTCTGTTTCCACTGGAGTTCACAGCAAAAGTGATACTGAGGTTTGTCCTTTGGCTGGAACAGACGTTTTCTTTTTAACTCCAGATTCTGAGTCATCAAGGATCTGCCTTGAATTAGACAAACTCAGACTGGAGCAGTTCTTTATAACTTTACACACAGAGTTGCATTCCTGGTAATTTTTCTACCCTCTAAATAGCTGTGATCAGTGGGTCCAATTCCACATTTGGTTATCTGCGTATCACAACTGAATGCAGAAGTCAGTTTGGGCAGTGGGACAAAGAGAGGGAACTGGGGTACTATGGTCAGCTGTCCCCCTTCATGCCATTCTGCAGTGCTTAAGTTTTGCAGAGGTTAAAGCCATGTTTATATGCCAGCACCAGTTCCATGGCAATGCCATTGCTTGTTTTCTGTGTTGAAATGCAGTAAATAATTTGGATCAGATACAGCAGGACTGCAAAAACTGTACACAATTTGACAATTACACCTTGGCAGGTTGGTCATTTGGGGCAAGTAGTTTTGCAGTTTCAGTGGTATCAGGTAGCCCAGGCATGTTATGTTTGCTGGAGAGCATACTAATAACATTCTCTAGAAAAGCAGATGCAAAAGTGAAGAGTGTGATGAGGTTTTTAGCCAGTTTTGGTAGTTTTTAAACGAGGTAGGATCAGGGAGTACAAAGCAGCATAACCAATTCTCCCTAGGGAAATAGTCTTCAATTTTTTACTTCAGTCATTAAGATTATTTTATTTGTATCTGTTAAAGGTAGCTTGAAAGAATGAAGTGAAATAAAAGATACAATGCACCACACCTGGCATTGACATGTGCCACAACCAGAACTAAGCATGGAAAAGTCCTGCTGTTTCTTTCCTATTATAACTGCCCTTACCCCATAAGCTGTACATAGAAAAAGGCGTATATAGAACCACATGCTGGAGCAGTTTCTGTGCACTACAGTTCTTGTGATGCTTTTGAACCACATTACTAATGACTGTAGAAATTAATTTGTAATACATTCCATAAGGTAGAACATTTCTCAAACAGGCTTTCCTAGTGCATTTGTAGTTTGTGTTTTGTTTGGGGATTTTTTGTTTTAGTTTTCTGGCTCTAGGAAAGAAGAAGAGAATATTGGGGAATCAGTATTGTTCAAACGTTGTCAAAACTCAAAATATCAATGAAGATAATCAGAATTGCCAAATAAAATCTATAAAAATATTGTTCCCCCTCCCTAGACCTCATTAGGTCTTACCTAGGGACTGGGTTGTAGTGGCAAAGTGCTTTACAGGCATTAATAAGTTTGTACTCACAGCGTCCTCTGAACAGACCTCCTTACATGATCCATCTTTAGAAGAGATGATCACAGAGAGCTTATGCAAGCTGTATGGTTTATATATTGCATACCATTACAAACCTAGGATTAGAATTCAGGAATTTCTTGTTCCTAGTCCCAGACAATTAGGACAGAGAAAGTGAAAAAAAAAAAATAGTTACAAAATATTAACCATGTTTTAATTGAACCTCAGTAGTTTTTGTTCCTATGTTCCAATGCTTCATGCTTTGCGTAATATTTAACAGCATTTTTTACTTCGTGAGAATGGAGTTTCATTTCTTATTTTTAATATCTGTTCCATGTTGCCTCTTTCTATCAAAACTCTTGGATATGTTTTTGTAATGGTGAGGAGAGATGACTACATATCAGAGTATGCTGCAAACTGCTTAGCCACGTGGAGCAGGAGCTCAGTCCAGGTTTTTCTGAGTCAGTCACTGACTGTGGTTTGTTTCTTTGGCAGTTATGGCTGAGGGGAATCCTACTGTGATATGAATGAACTCTTAGCAGCTGACAGTAGGTTTTGCATTGAGCCCTACGTTTCCAAATGTTTGTGTTTCTGTTGGTTGTCATTATAGTATTCACGTTCACTGAGAAGCTGGATGAGTAATTTGGCACAACTGGCAGGAATTTATTCTCCTCTGTGATCTATCAACTTGATACAAGTTTGGGTTGAGTATCCCACTAACTCCAGTGGGCTTGCATTGAGAGATGTATGGAGTTTGAGTGCCATTGCTGATATTCATCCTTCATTTTACTCGTATAATGTTGACTTTTTCCATTCCAATAAACAAAACTTGCACTGAGACATCATTAAGTGTATTGTGTAAAATTCCATCAGATAATATGCTCTGGTCAAGGATCAAATCAGATCTTGAAAAAGTAGGATGTCAAGTATGTCCTTTCCAAGCACATGTTAAGGTTATAGGTTGTATTAGAAAACAAGGAAAATATGTTTTCCGTGAACAGCACAAAGAAACAACAGCTTTAGTTTTTTTGGAAATTCCACAGACAATTACACACTAAATACTGTACAAAGCCATGATCAGCTTTTTGAACCCCAAAAGCTGGAGAGGCTGCCAGCTTACTGAAGAGAAATAACATTTCATAAAGCAACCACAGGTTAATGCAGTGGTCCCCGGTGGCACAGGCCTTAACCATGGCTTTTCTGTGTCCAAAACTCTTCCTGAAAGAGGAATTTCTCCTGCATTACCAGCCCTCTTAATCCCCAAAGTGAGCAGAGAGCGGTTATGTAGCAAAAGCATGGCAAGTAATAAGTAGCCCCTTCTAGAAGGGCCTTATCTTGTACAGAAGAATGCTTTGGAATTCTCCAGAATGATTAAAACAAAAACCTAACAAGCTATACAATAGATTTAGTTCTGTATTAAATTAGGGAGTTGTCTGAAATATTTTCTAAGGAACACTCTCAGACCTCCACAGAACCATATGAAAAAGGGGTAGTAAATCAGAGAAAACCACCTGAAGATGTCACCTGCTCCCCTAGGAGTTACTCTTCCCTCAGCCCCAGTGCACTGCAGTAATGTGGGTTCTACAAAGTCAAATTTGAAGCCTTCAGGGTCAAAGCTGAACCAGGACCTAGAAAAATGACACATACAGAATACTGACTCTAATAGATTGTGTGGATTGAAATGAGTTACTTAGAAGAATATTGCTTCCTGTGTCTGTCTCTCTAAGACATTGCAGGAGGCATAAACAGAAATGAGCACTTTTGTCACTCACTGTTAATGTCAAGAGCAAGACACAGCATTACCTCTTCCAAGACTATCCAGCAACTAATGTAATTGCTTCTGCTTCCCATATCTAGCTGGGTTTTGGGGTAAGTGCAACAATGACAGTGGGTGCAAAAGGCTTTGATCACTGTTTTAGCACATCTACCTGGACTTGTGCAAAGCATTTGACACTGTTCCGCATGACATCCTTGTCTCTAAATTGGAGAGACATGGATTTGATGGATGGACCACTTGGTGGATAAGGAATTGGCTGGATGGTCACACTCAAAGACTTGCAGTCAATGGCTCGATGTCCAAGTAGAGACTAGTGACGAGTGGCATTCCTCAGAGATTGCTGTTGGGACTGGCACTGTTTAACATCTTTGTTGGCAACACTGAAGGTGGGATTGAGCGCACCCTCAGCAAGTTTGCCAACGACACCAAGCTGCGTGGTGCAGTCGACACGCTGGAGGGACAGGATGCCATCCAGAGGGACCTTGACAGGCTTGAGAGGTGGGCCCCTGTGAACCTCATGAAGTTCAACAAGGCCAAGTGCAAGGTCCCGCAGCTGGGTTGGGGCAATCCCAAGCACAAATACAGGCTGGGCAGAGAATGGATTGAGAGCAGCCCTGAGGAGAAGGACTTGGGTGTGTTGGTTGGCAAGAAGCTCAACATGACTCAGCAATGTGTGTTTGCAGCCCAGAAAGCCAGCAATATCCTGGGCTGCATCAAAAGAAGTGTGACCAGCAGGTCGAGCGAGGTGATTCTCCCCCTCTACTCCACTCTCGTAAGACCCCACTTGGAGTACTGAGTTCAGCTCTGGGGCCCCCAACATAAGAAGGACAGGGACCTGCCTGAGTGGGTCCAGAGGAGGGGCACAAAGATGATCAGGGGGCTGGAGCACCTCTCCTATGAAGACAGGCTGAGACAGTTAATGTTGTTCAGCCTGGAGAAGAGAAGGCTCCGGGGAGACCTCATAGCAGCCTTCCAGTACCTAAAGGGGGCCTGCAAGAAACCTGGAGAGGGACTTTTTACAAGGGTTTGTAGTGATAGAACAAGGGCTAATGGTTTTAAACTGAAAGAGGGTAGATTTAGATTAGATGCAAGGAAGAAATTCTTCACTGTGGGGGTGGTGAGGCACTGGAACAGGTTGCCCAGGGAGGCTGTGGATGCCCCATCCCTGGCAGTGTTGCAGGCCAGGTCGGATGGGGCTTTGAGCAACCTGGTCTGGTGGAAGGTGTCCCTGCCCGTGGCAGGGGGGGTGGTACTAGATGAGCTTTAAGGTCCCTTCCAACCCAAACCATTCTACGATTCTATGAAGACATGACTGATACTTTGCAAATGCTGTGAATGAGCAGTAGTAATAACATTAAATAGAGGATTTAGTAAGGAGGTTTTAAGGATGATGAGGGAACATAGGGATGTTACAAATGGATAATCTGCTTTGAAGCCAGAGAAGATGACAGTGAAGAGGCAGCTCTGAATGCTGCATAGTAGAAAGGATGCAGTATTTGGGTGAAAGAGCTGATATCAAAGGGCTGTCAGGGGAACTCTAATTTCAGCTACAGTGGTATAAATTGTAGAATCATAGAATGGTTTGGGTTGGAAGGGACCTTTACAGGTCATCTAGTTCAACCACCCTGCAATGAGCAGGGAATCAGAAGCAGGTCTATCCGGATCTATTCCAGATCTAACTAGCACTGTAACCCAAGATCAGGTCATGCTTGAAATTGATAGCAATGAATATCAAGTATGGGATGAGAATGGAGTCAGGTTTCCTGGTAGTGTGAGCAATATGGGATCAGCTGAGATTAATGCCAACTGAGAATCTCTCCAATGAGGTACAAGCCAGCTCCCCCCAAAATCAGTCTTTGAATTGCTAGCCATAAGAGCTGCGCTGGCCCAAAACAGAGGATCCTGGATCTGCAATAATCCCATTGCAGTTGATGATAAAACTGTGACCGAGGTCAAGGCAGATGTGGTCATGCTCTTAATTTAATGGGCACATGACAAGAAACATATTCTTGCTGCATTATTCTCAGCTCTTTCCTGTTATACAAAATATAATTTCTGTAAACACACAGAAAAAAAGAAGCTAGTTTTAGGAAGTTATTACAAATAAGAGAACTGATGGTAGATTTAACAGAACTGGCATAAAAGTTAAAGGTCCTTTGCCTTCAGATATCTTTTCTTAAAAGTATGGTTTTTTGAGGACAGATGACCTCCTTCGGTAATCCCTGTACTGAACAAGTCAACAATTTCACAGTGCTTGAGTTCCTGATTGTGTTCATCTTGCACTGACTTTAAAAGTGCAGTCAAAGGGCATCTAAGCTCTTGCTAAATCAAACTGTATTTTCATTTGTATAAATGTAAGCAGTATAAGCCAATGGACAGTCCATGATGGATTCCAAAGCTCTATAACATTTCTTCTTTCTGCCATGTGGTAGATCATCTTAAGTGCTACATGTTGGCAGAGATATTTGACTCAAGGCATAATAAATTGTTTATGCAGCAGGCAAGTTCATAAACATATGTTCTAAGGTGAATTGCGAAACAGACCTACCAGGAACCTCTACACAGGAACAGGAAAAATCAGCAAAGTCAGAAAGTTCAAGAAAATCCATGCAAAAAATTAAAAGGCCTGAAAATATATCCCTTATCATTCCTAAAAGAGTAAATAAAACCCCAGCCTTCTTTATTAATAAGTGTGTCAAAGTGTGACTTGATCATATGCTACAAACAGCAATTTCAAGAATAAACTATCAACCACGGACAAGACCAACTTTGATGCTTCCTTTCCGTAGGAAGACAGAGGTATTCCATGATCTGTTACCTAGAAGATGAAGCTTGATAAATTCCAGTTGGAAGTAACAAACATGTCTGTAAAGTGAGGAAAACATTTATTGATGGCTATAGCAGATTATATATTCTTAGCAATTATCAAATTGATATGGATCTATTTTTCTAAAGAAATATTATATTCAGAGAAACAAAAATTCACTCACATCTTTGATATGAAATTTTACTGAGGCTCTAAAATGCTGCTTTTGGCTTTGTAATGTATGAATACATAAGTGAATTGTGATGGCAGATTTTTCAGGTCACTGCATGAAGAATGTAAATGCAAATCCTTGCTGTGCAAGGTCTAGGCTTAGCTTGGATCAAAATATGCAGGCATTAATACTGTTTTTTAGTACTTTGAAGAGGAGAATCGCATGCACTTTTTCTGAGTAGCTGCACTGCCCAAGAAGCAAAAACAAGGAAAAATCTAGCATCTGGTTTATTGTGTTTATCCATTCACTACTTGCTTATTGTTTCAAGGTAATGAATTTTCTTCATATGCTGTTTTTCACAGGAAGCAGGAAAATGTCATTTTCTCAGCTATATGCAGCCTTCTCCACTTTGATTTTTTAGCCCACTTGTAATGCCCACCTTCTCACAAAGCTCCATAGTCTGCTGTCTGCAATTTAAGAAGATCCAAACACCAAAGGTACTTCACTTGATAAAAACTGACAAAAGTATTAGGCAAATAAGAATACCTAGGTAAAGTTTAATGCGGTAAAGCTAGCAATTGGGATTTTTTAAACATTAGCCTAAAAAACTGTGGAAAAAATTGTACTGTAATATCTGACATTTCCTTTCAATTGTGTAAAGACAGGTCTGGCAATGGTGTCCTTATTGTGCTATTTGTGAACCACACACTGTCCACAGTAAGTGACAAGACATTAACAATAAGCTATAAAGGTATTAGAGGATGGTGGAGCACTGAGGGCTCACAGAATCGAAAAAGCACTTCACTGTACCGCATTAGGTTTCAAAGAGAAAAAGAGAGCAGACATTGTTGCCAGAAATGTCTTTAAATGTGCCTAATTAGGATCTTCAACTTGATTAAGCTTTTATGCATTATAATTTTTTATAAAATTGGTTTGATTTGTTCTGAGGACAGATGCTGCTAACAGACTAAGACACATTAGCTCTTTGCTGTACAGACCTTCAGTAGTGTTGATATATGTAGTCAGAAGTTGTGAATTTTCTCAGCTTAACAAGTATACTCTGCAAGGAAAACTGTTGGACCAGCAAAGCAGATTTTCTTTTTTTTTTTTTTTTTTCCTTTTTTTAACGTTAAGATAGTTTGAAAAAATATTTCTTGAAGTTTTCTTGGTTTACAGTCATCTAATAAATATAATGCCTAGGGCAAATTTCATTTCTGCTGTTGATATAAGTTCTATTTGGCATTTAGAAGAATAATTGGGCAGCAGAACTGGCTTCGAACTGCTTTAACATCACCTGCACCCCTAAGCCAATAATATTCAGGTTTATTCTCCCAGGGTGGAAGAGAGCAGGTTCAGGTCTACTCTGCATACTGTACTTTCCTGATAGGTCCTGAAGGAATTTCTAGTAACCAGAGTTGAATAAACTCATACTCAATATTGTAACTCCTCCCTGGGTTGACTGTGCCGAGTAAAGCCATGAAAAGTTTGTGTGAGCCAAAAATGGTATCTTATGAGCAGTTCCTGGGGAACCTGGATTATAGCATCTTAGCACTTGTGAGGCTGGTGCAGTCTCTCCATAAGTCCGCGAATGGAGATTATTGTCTTCATTTCCCAACATTGAGTCCTTATAGTTGCTGCTATGGTAGAAGGAACTGTACCTTCTCCTCTTGTGTAGAAAACGTTGAAAGATGCTAGAGGGAGAAAAGTTGTTGAGGACCTAAGGGAGCTTGGTCAACGTGCTGCTTTCTCCTTTTGGTCCTCTCTACCTAAACAAAGGACTGATAAAAGAACTATCTGTGACCACTAAGTGGGCAGCAGCAGCACAACTTACACTCATGTCTGAGAGCTGAGAGGACAATCTAGATCATTCTTCCTTTTTTTTTTTTTTTTTAAATTTTAAACCTTATTAAGAAGAGTCCAGAAGTAACATTCTGGTCCCTTGTCTGCTTGTCCTTGTAGGTAGTGCAGGCTGGAGGAACTGTTGGTAATGTGATTGTTCTTTCACTCATTTCTGTAAAAGATTTTCTCATTGATTTCTCGGAGAAACAGACACATAAACACAGGCCAGCTGTTTTTTCTCATGCTCAGGCAACTTTGAAGTTGGTCTTGTCAGCACAGTTGCTGGTTGGTGACTGTTAGTAGCCTGGAGCCTCCCCCTACATCCTCTCCTCCCAGCTCCACTGCAGGTTTTACATGTGCGATTTGTAATAGATTAGGGCTGTTGTTATGAAGTACAGAAAGTTCTTACAACAGATACATATTCTTTGAAGCAATGGTGCATTTGGTTTGCTACATGTTTGGGGGTTCTGATTTTTAAAAGGAAAACTTTTGGGTTAATAATAGTAATAATAATAGTATTCAGATGGAAAGTGCTAACTGACAACTATGATTGTAGTCTGACCTAGCCAGACATATTCAACAACTGTAGCAACTGTAGCAACATGTTACTAAGTAAAAACTTTCAAGATAGTCTCAGGCTAAATAGAATTTATTTCCATATAGCTCAGCTTACTCCTCCTTTCCCCTTTCCTCAAGTTACTCCATGAGAAACTTGAAAATGAAATTAAAATGAGTTATAAAGGTGGAGACATGGTTGTGACTGCCTTTGAAAAATCAGTCAAACCATTCTTGCAAACTCTAAGATTTTTATGACTGGAGAAAATCCTTCCACAGCTCTCAGATCAACTCTGATAATACGTGAGATTTCATTACTAGTATGGTCACGGCAGGAACTAGAGATGAATTCATGTGATAGCTTCTGTATTCCAGCTGCTGTGGGTTGGGAAGTAAAATCTGAAGCAACTGCAGCAGTTAATAAATGGTACAAAGCTCAGGTTGGGAACCCAAATTCCTGTTCTGATTGCCTGGCATTACCTTTCACTCCTGTGGAAAATAATACGATAATGGTCTTCTGTATCTGCTTTTGCATTTATTGGTATTAAGAAACTGGAATTGACCAAAGCTTCTTAACTGCCTTCAAAATCTAGTTACGATGGACTGATCTTCCAGGAGTGTTACTTTGGAGAAAAACAATCCAAGCTCTGACAAGGAAGAGCATAGTCACTGCTCTGGGGCATATTGCTATTAAACTAGAAAATGAGTGTGGAAAAGCAAAGTTCTATTACTTTGGCAGTGTGGGAGGGTGATTGCCAGTTTACTGACCAATAAAACCAAAGGGTTGAGTGAATATCCTCCTGAGTGATGCTGTATTTCAATAGCACTTTCTATTTAAGCTTTTGCAGCACTTTACAAACATTAATGGATTTATCGTCTCACCAGGCTCTACATTTTGCTTATATAACAAGATACCATAAAGCAGGCATACTGCACACAGTCTTAAAGCTTGCCCACCTATAATGAGCCTTTCCTGGAGGTAGCCCTTAGAGTGCAACACGTATATCCACCATATAACAAAGAGGGAAAATGTGGCATGAATGGTCAAGTCCTAGTATTGTTTTAATCATGGGTAGAGATACCCTTTTCAGAGAAACAAAGTCAATTAGCTTGGATTGGAAATCTAACTCTCTAATGGTTAAGACAGGCGAGATGGTTCCCAATCCTAGAAAATTACTTGCAATGGTAGTTATTGATTTTACCCTACATTTTATGAAACAAAGGGAAAAGGTGGCTCAGCACAGCCATTTTTGAAGTTTTTTTCCTAAGAAACTATCCCCAGAGCGTCTGGCCCTTCTGAAAGAGGTCTGTTTCCTGACATTTATTCACAGGCCATCCCTCTTCCCATCTTTGTCTGAGCTTCACAGCAGTTGGAAGGAGAGGATAGAACAAATTTCTTCAGGAGAAGGAATTAAAAGTCATAAAAGTGTATATTTTTACAGAAAGCAGTAACGTAAGAATGGCCAGAGAGTCACAGGACAGTCAATGGAATTAAACATTAACTGAATTTAAAATGGAAACATAAAAATAAATCCTTGTTGCGCAACATGTGATTAACTCTGGGAACTCACTGCCACAAATATTTATTGGAGCACACTGCAAAGTACAGTTCTATAAATAAAAAACCCCATGCTGCATTAATAAGAGAAATATGCTATATATGATAACATAAACTGTAGTATTCATGCCAGAAGAACGTAAAATAATTAAAAGTAAGGAAACATCTGCCCATCCAAGATGTTGTTGGTTTTAAAAGACAGAGGCATTTTTATGCCTCCTCAAGCTGCCTGCTGAGACTTAATCTAAGATCCTCTCCCATGAAGCAAGCTGTTGAAGGTTGGTGAGCTTATAGTTATTGAAGGAGCCAGAACTAAGGTGGTCGTAGTCCACTTGCAGCCAGCACTGCCAGTCCACACATGCATGCGGGTCTTGTGGGTTCCCTCTCACTAAAGCAGTTCTCCCTGCTGAGGAAGCAGGTGGGAATAATGTATGAAATTAATGTGCCTCAACAGCCTGTCCTGTCTGGGGCTTTTCCTTATCACTCAAAGTATGTCTTAGCACAAATGTATCAAATGCCAGTGGGAATGATTCTTCAGGGAGCAGAAAAGAACGCAGGGAGGGCACACACTAGAAGATGCATGCCATCTTCCCCTTTTCACTATGTTAGGTAGATATGTTCCTGGATGGGGAATTGCTGTCTTTGCCACCTGAAAGAAAAGAAAAAAGCAAACCCCAAGTAAGGTGAAAGTGCAACAATAAAAAGTATACAAATTCTGTGGTGAAACACTGAGTCAGAGTGAGAGAGTGAAAATTATAGCTTTTAACATTTCCCAGGAGATACATAGCTTGGAGATGGTACTTTCAAAACATGACGTACTCTGGTGACCTGAATGACTAGTTAAAACAAACTGCTTGCTCTTACAACTGGAAGTTTTCTGTGGCATTTTACAAGCAGCAATAGTTGTGTGTGGCCTTTTACAACCGGGGATACAAACACAGAGCCAGGTCACACATTAGCACTGCACTCAGACAGCTTATTCATCAAATATTTGGCTGGGCTGTAAAACCCTCATAATTACATACACAGATTAATACTGAGAAGTGATATGAAGACTGAGTTCAGGTCTGTCACCTCTAGCCACCACTTATCTGGCCATCTTTCAGCATGCAAAACTAACACAAACATGCTATTCTTTGCTAGAGGCTGCAGAAGCTATATTTTCAATGAAAATATAAGATGGACCCATATTGAATCAACAGCTTGAAGAGGAGTTGAAGTGTTGTCTTCCCAGGGGTTAGACACTGCTTATTCTACCCTGGCTGTTCAGAGAGTGCTTAGAGAGCTCTAGATGAAGATGATGTGGAAAGCAAACTGCTGATTTTAAAATCATTAGGTATCTTGGAAGTTGAAAGGCCTAAACCATGAGTGTAAGGAGTGCAGTAATGTTTGATATCACAGGATTTCCCAGGTGGGCAAAATCTTCATTAAATCATCCCAGAAATCTTCAGCATCTTCATAGCTGACCCTTTGCCTTAGTTTAGTTTCAAACTGCTGCTTTCCAGCTACTAAAGCTAAGGTGAATTGAAACCTCATCTACCCTGATCTTTCACTTACGCTGTGTTTTGTATCAGCTCCACCATGAAGGATGTGGAAAGGAAAGAGAATATGTATTTTGAGAGTCTATAATTGTAATGTAAATACTATTTAACATTCACAAGACCATCTATGCATGGGAAAGAATATTTGTTCTTTAAATCTATGATGTTGAATTAATGGCATCAAGCTGTATGAGCTGGCTTAACATGCCTGTAGTCTTTCTGAATATCATTGCTGCTTTCATGCTGCAAGTATCACACACACACAGAGGCAGATATCTGTGCTTTGCCTTGACTGCAGAGAATATCAGTGTGAGAAAGATGCTGCCAAGACGTGCGATAAAACCACAGTATGCAATTTCTCATACATCAACACTTAATTAAGACAACTTGCAAACCTGGATGGGAACTGTTTGGGGTTTGGGGGGGGGGTGGGGGGGCCGCGACTGTACTCTTTAGAAAGGGAAAAAAAAGGCAAGTGGGGATTTCTGTTTTCCTAAAAGAACAGAGTTTGTCTGACTGCTGATAACTTTCAAACTGAGAATAGTAGTGGTGGAGCAGAAAGTCTGGCAGTTTGAGTGATCAACTACTGGGTTTTTTTTTTTCTCTTACTCTTCTTGAAGTAGTAATATTTCTCATATTGTCCAATTCTGAGGCATGCTGCTATCTTCCCAGACACAGATGGATTGGTGTGTGCTGTTAAATCTAAGTACATGCTGCTTGAATACTGGCCAAGTTCACTTCCAAGAGACTGACTTTTCAATCTTGATCAAATTATGATTCAGTGAACTTTCAAGCTGTAGCAAATCTGTTTCGTAGCTAAGGACAACAGAAGGACAGCTTGTGTTCAGCTGATCTTATTTGCACCCCATGCAACTCTAACAACCTTCAGGGTGATACTTGCTCCGGATATAGACTGTGGAGTACAGTAAGATGGTCTTTCTCATTTTGTTCTTTAGTGCCAAGAGGGTAGCAGCCTGGGGTGCTTGCGATCTGTTTGCTCCCCTTTGCTCACTGACTGGATGAACATATGATTGTCCAATTAGTACCACATGTAGGAAAGAGAAAAGGAACAAACAAGGCAGATAGTGTAATTTCTTTCATTCAGGAAGCAAAATAAAATGGAACTGCATCCACAGCATTGGTGTGAAGAAATACTTGAAGGAGTACGAGGAAGTGTTAGCTGAACAATGTTACACTTTGCAGAGAGCTTTATTAGATGGAGAAAAATTTATTAGTGAAACCTTTCAAAGAAAGAATTTAAAAAAGGATACAGTAGGTTTGGAAAAGGCAAAATTTTAAAGGTTTAAAAACAAAGCATCAATTTCTAAACCTAATTGAAGACCTAACAGGACACATGTTGTTGAACACCTTAGAATAAAATTGCCCTGTATAATCAGAGAAGAAAGCCAGAAGCACTGTTCCTCAGGAACAACCACAGAGAAAGCTAGCACTCCAGGTTAACTGGAGTACTTCAGGGAGCATCAAAGCCTGGACTGAGAGAGAGGGAAGACATTTGCACAAAAGGCTACTGTGAGATACTCTGTGTGCAGGGACACTGATCAATACTCGCAACCCCCCTTACATTTTATATTGGTCTAGTAGCTTCATATTTTTGTTAATCGATTATTTCATTGCAGTTCTATTCTTTGTCCTGCTTACCCCTCCTTCCTTTTTCATTCTGCTTTTCCTGTGAAAGCCTGATAGTTTATGAGGAAGAAGAAGCTATTTACTTATGGAAGATAATTCCTGCAAAAAGTTCAATATACTTTGTAGCTAAAGAATATTTCAAATGCCAACTTGTGAGTCTTCAGTCTTCTGAGGTGGTATTGACCCCTGGACAGATAAAAGGAAATAAGAAATTCAGCTGACTTATGCAAAGACACCCTGCTTATCCCTTGAACTCCCCCAAGGATTTCTTGGCTTGTGCCTGAAGTGTCTTAGATTTTAGGACAGCATCTTGTGTGCAAAATCTGAAATGAGTACAAAATGAGGCTTACAAATACCTTTTTCTTCCAACTTTTCCATTTTTTTGTCTCTGGTATAAATGAAGCTGAGATAATACTGTGTATAAGATACACAGTATAAGATAATAGTAAATGCTGGTTGTGAAACAATTGCTAAATACGTGTAATACCAATACTTCCACAGATGAAAGTGAGAAGTGTGAAGGAAAGCTGGTTTGAATGCAGGCAGCTGGATGAAAATTTCCAGTCCCCATATCTGCAGTTAAAATTCACATCACTACTGAATTTTTTCTGTTTTCTTTTTATTTTATGCAAATAAATGGTGACTTGTTTTTCATTTGGCACTGTAATGAACATAAAACCAGGAGAGACCTAAATTCAAGAAACATGGGAGTTTGCAAAATATTTGAAATGGGAGAAAATTAGGAAGAAATGTCAAAGGCAAAAGAGCAAGACAGTTTCCTCTGTGGAGCCAATGCCTGGTTCAAACCCTGCTGAAGTCGTAGAGTGTGAAAATACTTACGATTTCTTTAATTTTTTTTAAATTTATTGCTTTTTTGTTGGGCATCCACTAGGATGAGAAACAGAAACATAAAAAAAATTCTGAGGAACACTGGAAGAAAACTTGGCTCAAGAAAATCCACTTTCAAAAAATGTTTATCTCGGGATTGTCAGACATAGAAGGCTCATGGCAATGTCTGACTCTCTGAATACTTCTGTAAACCGAGACCTGGAGTGCATTCTTTACAAGACCATGTCCTCAATAGGAAACTTTAGAAATTAAAATCAGTTTAGCACTTCTTGACATTTTTTCTTAATAACACTACAAGGAAATATAAATTCCAAATTATGGAACAATTTAAATGATTTCTATATTGTCTGCTGAGCTGCTTAGAAGAAATGCTTTCCCCTTAAAATTGTTTCTTATTTTCCCTCTTTCTATCCTTCCTGCAGTAGGTACTGCTGCAAACCCATCAATCTGAATAACTGGCTAACAATCTCATTCACTGACAAGTGAACTGATGGATATTTCAAGCTAATATATTCTAATTTCAATCTAAGATATTCTATACTTTAATTGTGATCAGGGGAAAAAATCCCAGTCAATCAAACTAAACCAAGGACGTTTCTTCTGGCTAGAATAAGTACATATTTATGTCTATATTGTCTCTAGAATTCCTTGTCTCTGACCTGTTTCATTAACCTGTATTTAATTTTCTTCTGTTGAGACATTTTCACTGAGTTAGAAATAAAGAAAATAAGTACATTTTAAGAATGTCTTGAAATTATTTTTAGTCTGTTTTCATAGTGATCCAAAACAGCTATAAAAGTTTTATATGCTTTTTTATGTTTATCCCGAACATTTCTTGTTCTTAGAATTAATGCATTTTGCAGCATCCTGTCTCACGCAGGGCACTAAGGGTGCTGGTTTTCTAGTCATGTTATATTTCAGCTCGGAGAACTATAGCTCAGCACTGGCTAGGACAGACCCTTAGGTGTTTATCAGATGCAAAGATGGCCTAAGGAAGACTTTAGGAAATGTATTGTGTCATGTCAGTACCTTCACGTTCGGTTTCACCTGGTATCAGGCCGTGGTGAAATCAAGGCCATGCATATACAGTTTCTTACAATGTCAGGAGTGACTTTCTCCCACGAGGGTGCTTTGTTCCCAGACGGGACAGAGCTGCAGGTGCACCACAGCCTATCCTCACTGCCCTGTGGGACCTGAGCCTTCCTCTGTCACTCAAGCTGCAAATCCTTATTGGTGCATTTTAACAGATAACTAGAAAATTCTAGTCCTTTATAATGAGCAAACCCTGGATCCAAATATTCCAATTTCAATTTGCAGTCTTCCTTCAACCTGCCTACGTTCACATCCAGATTTTGGGCACGAACCTGTATTTCTTTGATGAACAGACGCTAAACCACCGAGCTCAGTAAACCTACAATTTCCATGCCATTTGGTAGTTCCTATTGGGATTTCACAGCTCAGAGCCCTGTCTGGTTTCCACACAGCAAAGCACAGAGAACAAAATTTGTGATGTTGACATTTAATTTGCTTTGTCAAAAATATTCCTTTCTGCTTAAAACTTTGGAAAAAAATCTACTACAACATTTGCGTTGTTAAGCAAAATTGGGAAATAAATATGATTTTTCAGTTTGTTTTCTTTTAGAAAGTATTCTCAACTGGAATGGAACAGCTTGTGCTAAAATACTCAATTATAGCAGAATGTCTCCATGAGGCCACTTGACATTGTTTCTTCCTTTCCTGCAAAGGATGTGATAGAAACTAAAAGCCTGACAAAATTTACATAAATATATTCTATTCTTTTCTTGTACAGCAGGTAAATATGTGAGACACCATTGTCAAGAAGATTTATCATATCTATTCAAGTGTAGAGGTAGCATGGATTGTAGCACAAATTGTTTTAAAGAGTAAGGGGGTTACTGCACTGTCATAACACGTATGTGCGTGCATTTACCCTACCAGACTGCTCACTTAACAATAATGAATAAATGCTTACTGGGGAAACTCTTCTCCTGACCCCAGTATACTCATTTTTGATTGTTAAATCTTCATGCATTACATCTTACTGATCCTGCACTTTTGTTCATCTTAGTAAAGAAACGTCTTTACTAATCACTATATATATAGGATACCCGAGCTACTAGTGAATGACAGTGTAGTGGCATTGTAATGGGGCTTTGTTCTGGGCTAGCTGGTTTTGTCTCTGTTGTCCTCACTGGCCTTGGGTTTAGGATCCAGTGTCAGGGCAGATCCCCAGTTTTTAAAAGGCTTCATGTGAAGAAGCAACAAAGCATTAAAAAGTAAGGTGAAGGTAGCAGTTACTGGGATATGTATGGAAATGCTAAAAATCTGAGGATGTTCTTGGGTACCTCCCATGTGGCCAGGGACCATCCCAGATCGGAGAGCGCTGCAGGTGGTCCAGCACATTGTAGGCTGGAGTCCCCAGCTGGTAAGGGAAGTGGATAGGTGTGGGTATGGCATTAAAAACCACAAGTGACAGGGAAGAAGGGAGAGGCCAAAAATGAATTAGACATCCTGTTTTCCATCGTGGCCAAAGTGGGCTTTAAAAAGGCATGTTTGTACCTAATCAGTCTTTCCATATCCTCCATTAGCTTGTTCAAAACCAGATGACAATTATAAAAAGAGGCAGTGGCATTAATGACTGCTTGTGACCATCTTGCGCTCTGATTCCTAGGCTGGCCACAAAGGGGACTCCTGCAGATGTCTGCTTTAAAACGAGATTTTGGGCAAGGCCGTGGCTTGAGGTAAGGAACTGCCTTTGGATTCTGCTGAGCGTTACCATCACCTTGGCAACTTGACTGCAGAAAGCTGTGACTTTCAGCCTGCTTTTATAGGATAGAAAAATAGCTATTGTGTCTGAGGTTTCGTTTTCTCTGTATTATCCCTTCAATTTTTAAAGCACTCTTTCTCAACCTATTTATAGGATGGATAATTTAATCTGAGACTTGAGTAAATGTGCTAAAATACAGCCTACACTGCACTCATATGAAAAGTTACAGTTTTGTTTCCTTTTACTCTGTTCCATCAAAAGAAAATAGTCATTTTCACTGAAAGTACATGAGTTTTTTATACAGAAAGAGATAATATTTAATGTGTTCTTTTTTTAGAAAGTGAAGATGAAAAATTCTTTTAGCACTTTTAGGAAATTGCTCTATTTTTACCTGTCAAAACCATGGAAAGGTCTTACAGTCAAATATGTTTTTTTCTTTTCAGTGTGGTCTGCTAGAAGAAAAGACAAAATTAGAAGAGCAGAAAACAGTAAGCTAAATCTACATAATTGACAGAAAATTGCCTAATTCTCTCTGCAGAGAGAATTTATAACTTTATAATTTATAGCAGTTACAATATTTATAAGTGATGGGAATATAAAGAGGATGGTATTCACTTGAATGTACTTACAGTGTAGCTCAAATATTTAATGTTTGGATACTTATAGCATCCCTGAGGTAGGAAAGTGCTACTGTTTTCTCCTTACAAATGGGAACAAAGAAATTAAAAGTTGCTTGCTGAAGGTCATAGAAGGAGTCTTTTACAGCAAGAAATTATGTCTCTAATTAGAGATTAAGGCTCACATTGTAACCACTAGCCTTCTCTTACTGGATTGTTTCAGTGTGGTAATAATTGTCTGTTTTAAAGGATCATGAACCACACCTAAGTGGAACAAATTATCTGGAAATTATATTCATTATTTAGTAATTAAACACTGCAACAATCCAGTCAGCTGGCCCCATCCCTAAGGGTCAGGCACGGCAGTGAATAATCTTTCAAAAGTTCTCCATGTTATTTTCATACCCATGTGTATGAACTGAAAACAATCTCTTTTTCACTAGGAGGGCATGTAGTAGGGTAGGCAGAAATAAGAGGAACTCTAAAGATTTCATAATGTTACCTGATTTAATAATCTCCTGCAACTAAAAAAAGGCAAAGGAGAAATGGGGGGAAAAGTACATCTGACTCATTTCTCAGTCGTTACTTAGCTGCTTCTGAATCAGGGTGGCATTTATCAAGTGCCACTGGCTCTCCCTTTCCTCAGCCATCTTTTCTGGTGCTGGCTGCTATTGCATACAAAAAGTATTTCATGGTTTTCCTCCTTTCTCTCGCTCATATCCTGGCTTCCAGTGCTACAAGAGAATCCTGGATCTGATGCTCAATTCTTCTTTATCTTCCAACATCTGACACTCATGTTTCTTTCTTCTGTATTTTTCCTTTTTTTTCTTTTCAATAATGTTTCCATGTGTCAGTAAAGTCCAGTGCAGCTAACAGAAGAAGCAGACTCCTTCCTTTGGTCAAACATAATGTGGATATAAGCCCTCATAGCTGGTTATCTCACAGTTTACAATAACAAGCCACCCTGTTTGATGAAGAAGTGATGTCTGTATTCTGTCTGGAACAGTTATAATTGCAGCAGTGGACTTTGGTTGGTCGGTGCCATAGGTGGACAGAAGTAAACATCTTCCAGTAATATGGGGGGAAGTACTTGCTTTCCTGAGGAGAGCAGCATTAGAAAATGCGTTCTGTTGAGTAAGTATTTAAAACGTAAATGAATTAGCCAATTTCACTGAGAACTTGGTTCCTTCTCAAACTCTGTCAGATGTTCTTGTCTTTTAATTGCTTTCTGCATCTCCAGCCTGATGTCCCACATGCTTTAGCTGGAAACGTAGCAGAGTTATATCCATGGCCAATGGACTAGGCAGAGACTCTGGCCGCTTTGGTTTAGCTGCTCTGTGGACAGCTCTTGTCAAAGGTGGGATGTGATGCCACCACCCTGTGGTCATAAGAACTAGCTGCCACAGACCTTGGGACAAAAAAAGATGAGAGGGTAGCAAAAGCAGGTAAAAAAAAGTTGAAATGAAAGTCAGATGAGGATAATTGGCTGCATTAACACAGATCTACTGTTCTAGAAGAGATCATCTTATAGGCAGCGTCACTATCATGCCTTAAGCTGTCACTAATCCTGGAAGAATCCTAAATGTTTGGAGCTAAATGGTTAGTATTTATTAGGCTTTAAAGATCTGTTATAACTGCTATCCAACAAGAGATTGTTGGAAGTGTGGGGCTGAATACAATTCTCCACTGATATGTCTGTGGTTTGTGAGTATGATTCTCCTGCAGATGGTTTCATTCACACAAATAGCTTAAAATGAGTTAAAATGATTTAATAACTTCCGAACTGACCTATGCAATTTTTCTACTCCTGTGCTGTGGCCTAAGGCATCCCAGCCCTACAGTGATGCTAACTTTGAGCAGCTCACCCAGGGAACAAAACTTAGCCCCTTCTGAACAAAATGTGTCTCATGTAGCTACCTTATGATAGCCATGGAGGGGGCATGGAAGAATGCATGCTATTTATAAGCATATGGCCATACATATATTTTTTAAATTGATGTTACTTGTGATAAACACAGTATAAAAGAGGATAAAATAAAACCTGATTATTTGTGAGAATTAGCAGCACAGTACTGGTAGAGAAAGCAGGTAAATGGAAGAATAGGAACCAAGACAGAGCCAAGGGCACTGCTCCAGTGTGGGGCACAAGCTCCCCACACTGCCTTAGCACGACTGCACTTTAATTCTGCTTTGCAGTGACCTCTAGGGACAAAAGAGCAGATCAGTCTCTGATGGGAGCATTAACAGGGGGAGTAATAGCACGTTTTGAATGGAAACTCTGTTCACTGAGCTGAGGTTGCCATTTCTCACCAGGCTCCACGAGCCTACCTGGTGGAAAAGGCAGGGGTTTATCTGTGAAAGCAGATCAAGATTTATAGCCTGGGTGGGCACTTTAGACAAATGTTTCTTCTTCTATTAGCAGTCATTGTGAACTGATACAGCATGAAAGAAGGCAGTAACTGATGACTCGGTGGACAGAGATTGTTCATCTGACTGAGAACAAGCTTGGTAATTTTTCTAAAAAAGTTATTTCTTGGTCTGAAACTGCCCAGAGCTCTGAATGGATTGGATTCCCAAAGGTCACAGGGCTGTTTTCTTCCTAGGACTTTTGGCTAGGGTTAGGACCAGGGTGGAATAGCCAGGTTATAAATACACTCCTAGGCACAGTTTGTGACAGCTGCCATGTCATTCTTAGATTTTAATTTCTTATCCAAGCAGGAGGAACCAAAGCCTCTGCTTACTCTGGAGAATCATGAAACACCCATGGCATCTTTCAAGATCTGCAGAGCTAGAATTGTGGTCATGCTGAGAGGTTCACACTTAGTTTGTGATCAAACAGTCTAGCATGTTCTTGGTGAGAGGTTGCATATAAAGAGGCAAATCACAGCTGCAGTATTTCATCTGGCTTTTTTTTATAAGTCACAATGTGTAAGATTCCTGATATCAATATATGTCATAGCAAGGATCATAAGAAATCAGAGAACTCTGTAGTTATAAGATAGTTCACCAAATTTATTCAGCAACATTCACTGTGTAAAAAGTTTCATCATATTCATAGCTGAGCTGTTCTCAGGATACCTCTGTATGTGACAGGTTCTGTTTATATGAATAAATTACTTTGGCAAAAAAAAGACCCAACCCAATAATATAAGTCAGCCATATAGGAAAAAAAATGTCCTTTATAAAATCAGTTCCATATCTTTTCAGCTAGATGCCTGTTACAGTCTTACATAGACAGACCCCAGGAAGAAATTATAGGTAGCAATTGCAGAACCTTATAAATAAGCAAAGGCTGGTTGAGTAGTTCTACTTTTGGGGGGAACTTTTGGAGAAAGTAGCCAACTCACAAGGAAGATTCAGTTTTCCACCAGTATCATTGAACTAAAGAAGCATGAATGAAGCCCAGGGATGTAGCAGACAGAAAGCCATGCAAAAAAGGACCAGAAAGATGCAAGTGACAAAAATCAGGAGGATATGCTGGGATGAGTTTGAAGGGAGCAGTTTCTCAAGGCCAAACAGCTTCAGTCTGTGCTTTTGTTATTATCCTGAGTAGTTCCAATCTTCTGCATTTACTGAGTATCAACTGTCTTCTTCAGAAACCTGTTTTAACATCAGGAGTGGGGAAATTCAATATTTCCTGTTGCAGCAGCATTTAAAAATTCAAGTCTGTGAAGAACTCCAAAGCAAATAACCACTGAGGTCTCTTATTCTGAGCTACTTGTGCAATTTTTAAGATAACTGTTTCCCTCTTTGACAGCCAAACTAGAGGGTTATGGACACAACTCACTATCAGTATTGTTTTTTCCCCAGTAGTGGGATCAGAGGATAAAGCAACTGATAGCCTGATATCCTCCTCTCTCACTTTCAGCTATCTGGAGCAGGTCACAGGGCCAGCCTTGATCCACTGCCAATAAGGCCATAAATCTCTTTAAGGCTCATCCTCCTTTGTGATTTCTGATACAGCCTGAGTTAGTCTTGTTAAAAATGTGATTAAAAGAACGTTTTTTTTTATAGGATTCTGGTAAGTTCCTCTTCCATATCCAGCTGAAACAAGAAATTTCAGTTTTGCTTTGAGAAAATTACAATAAAGCCAAGCCTCAGTAGATCTGAAGTTTAGGCAAAAAGGTTTTTATCTCTTCTCACACTATGCAAACCGTCTTGGCATAATGCATGTGCATGGGGATGTTTCACAGAGGATATCCATGGCCCTTTCCAGCAAAACAGTGATATCCACTGGAGTAGGGGCCTTTGAACTAAAAGATCTTGTCTCCCAAGGATTAAGGAGTTCAACTGCTGCAGTTGTTAAAGCCTACCACAAATCCTGGAATTTTTTCCTCTAAGTCAGGAATTTGCCATCATTGAAACATTTTACTACCACCAGAGGTTGAGTTTCCTAGGAACTTTCCCAAATCTCCACTTCACTCCAGGCATTCAAGCGTCTGTGCTTCTGTTGTTCTTGTAGTCTCATCAGTTGAAGGTCTGCAGTAACGCAGCTGGGAGGTTGCGTACTAGCGACTTGTTCTCCTGTCACTGCACTGCACCGTGTTCTTTGATTAATTCAGACCCAAAAATCTGTTCTCCTTTATTTTCCTTAAGAGTATCCCAGAGATTCCTCTGTGACAGTGAAACAGTAGAGTCAACATTTAAAAACAGTTGCTTCCTTTGGTTAACGTTAACTTTCTGAGAGATGGAAATCAGAATGTGATTATCCACCCAGAGTTTTCAAATCTCTGAGCCAGGTGAATGGGAACAGGACATGAAAAGGTGCTTCCTTCCACTGCTGGGGCTCAGTGCTTGCTGGAGGAAGAGGCCATTCAGCAGAAGAGGGTCAGAGAAAGAAAGTGATTTTTCCATTATGAGTTTTCTGCAGGATTTCCTTGTGCAAGCTAGTGCTCTGTCTTGCATTGCTGCTCCCTGCTTTCTCCTCAAGGCTACAGGCCTGGAGTAATGTGCAGACACAGTGAGAAAAGAAAGGGTAATGATGTAGCTATGCTGGCATGGGAAACTCCTCCCCTTATGTTTCCTGAAGGCCAGGTGCTCGGGAACCAAATTTCTCCGCAACCTCTGAGCAGTCAGATGGGCTTCCTGATTCATGTGGCAGCAAACACCTTCTCAAACCAAGAGAACACTATTCATGTCTCTGCTGCTTGCAAATGCCCAGGCTATGATATTTTGCACAGAAGTGGATGAGCAAAGCCATATCTATTTTTGCCCTCGCTCTGCATGTCTGATGTGTAGCTTTACCCTACCAAAATACCAAAGATGCTGAAGATAAAGTTCAAAAATATAAAAGTATCACTGTCGTTTAGATGAACACACGGCGTTTGCTGATCCCTCATTAGGAAGATACTGTCATATTTCATTAAATCTTTGCATATCAGACACAAACCCACATAAGAAACTCATCAGTATTTGGGAGTAATATTTCTGCAGTATATTTGATGTACCTCATTTTTATTGCATGTCTTCTTTACTGGTATGTAGGATGACTGCAGTTTACTATAGGTGATGGTAATAATGAAATATTCATTGCCAATCCCATATTCCCTAATTTGCCTGGCTGCACCAACACACAAGAGTATTTTGCAGCAGTTTGAGCTGATGGTAATGATGAATCAATGTGTAGAACTAACTCTAAGTAAAACCTGAGAATCTGCACATAGGAAACCCAACCAAATTAAATCAACTCCCTGTCGTAGCCTTGTGGTATCGCTTTGACCTGCCCTGTGCCGGGGCTGTCATTCTCTTGTGTCAGCTCTGCCTGCTTATGCTCGTGTGCACTGAGGGACAGGGCTATCTCAGGCAGCATCATCCAGACTGATGGCCACTGCGATGCGTTGCTTCTGTGCATTGCACACAACCACTGAAACCTAAACTGGCACAGCTACTGACAGTCATCTCTGTACAAATCTGGGTATGCAACTTTTTAAAAAGTAGCTAGGTCTCTCTTCCTTTTTCTTGTCACAGTGCAACAATTTGGTACGAAAACATTCCAAAAGGAAATCTTTTGATTTTTCTCTGAGGTTTGGGGTATTCCTCTGTCACATATGGTAGGAAGCGGCACTGGGATGCTTGATGCTTTCTTTGTGCAAAGATTGTGTGAGAACCTTCAGTGAGGTTGTTCAAACTAAAACTATTCTTATGCTTGAAGTGTGTAAACCAGAAACGTTTTTCAGTTGCAGTGGTTTTGCCATTTTAGGATTCCAGTTCAATGATAATTTTTGTCCAACTCTTCTGGTGCAAGGGTAAAGGATTGTGTCTGCAGATCTGTTGGAAAATGGCATTTCTATAATCCTGATCATTTCTGGTTATCTGCTAACGTATAATAATTTTCTTGTCTGGCTGCCAGTTTAGATTTGGGTTTTTGAACTTTTCTTCAAATCAGTTACATTTCTTTATTTCCTGTCCCAAAATTTCAGAATGTCTTAATTTTCTTCTCTTCTGGTCCTGTGAAGATTTATGATTTAACTATGAAACTGGACTCAGTCCAGAGATTTGTAACTGGTTTAAATATCTCCAAAGTTTGGATGTGATCAGACGATTTTGCTCCATCTCTTAAGTTCTCTGTTATTTGTATTTAATTATTTTTTCCTATTTTAGATATATTCAGATAAAACTTTGACTCATACAGGCTGCTGTCTCCATCTGAATTATCACTGTTTAGGGATAATATATATTGCTGTCAGCCACATGGTGACATGTTTTTCCATCTTTCTGTAACTTGTTTTTCATGCATGGCATTTTCTTTTTGCTGTAGTCATGGGGGAGGGCTGTTTTAATTTTGCATAGAATCAGTTTAGTCTACTGCTTTTTTCCAAGGCAACTTTTTATCTGAATCTTACTTGTTCTTTCAATTCACAAATTTGTTTACTTTAAGATGACTATTCGTATGCTAAAATCACAGCCTTCAGAGCTGTCTAACACTGAAGGCAGGATGAAAGCAGGAGACTATAAAATGTCACTGAACTGTTGATTGTTATTTGGTTCATATAAAGGAAAAGAAAAAAGCCTGGTGAAAAAGAATATAGGAAATGAAATTTTGGCTTTCCACACTGAACAATCAGGTCAGCCTTTATTCCACACTATCAATGCCAGTTAATTCAACAGTAATTGTTTCCACTTCAGTAACAGAAAAACTATTTGGGACAAGGGATGTTTCTTTGCAAATACAGGGGATATTTGGCTGTGGTTTATGACTGAACTCTTAGGTGAGACTCGGACACTGTCATAACAAATACTTAATGATGAAAATGATAACTACTACTTCTATAGAGGCATTACTCAGCTGTGCCTAGCTTGACTCTTGGCAACAGAGTCAGCACATAAACTAACCTGAAGACAGGCAGATAATTTCTTATAGAAGAAATGGCTTAATCCTGTAACACCAAGGCTTAGGTAGAGTTCATATGAGGATATCAAAACACATCTGGAAAAGTCATAAATTGTCATTCTGATAGAGCTGTGGTTCAAGTCTCATTATTACAGGCTGTTTTACAAGACAGCAAGTAAATCTAATTAGTCTGGAGAAAAAGAGACTGTTCCAGATGTGTTTGCATCTTTTCTTAATGACATAGGCATCTCTACGAAACAGCAGGGCACCCGAAGAGACCAAGTAAAAGGAAGCTTTCCAACAACACCATAGGTTTTTGGACCATAAGGCCAATGGGCTTTATGTTTCTCTTTTTTTGGGAAGGTTGTTTAAGCCACCTAAGCCACTGGAAAGTACTTTCAATGGCTTATTTCAGTTGTCCCCTGTTTCTGATGCAAGAGAAAAACTTGACACTGGGGCTTTGCTTGTGCTGTTTTTCTCTTTCACATCCCCTTTTTCTGATCACAGGGTCTCACTCGGGTAGCTTTTTGATTAGAGTGGCCTATGTCTGTCTTGTTAAATCCATTCCAGAAGCAGCAGTTGTATTTATGGCTGGGAGCCTCAGGCAGAGGGGTGGTAGCCTGAGGCCTGGACCAGGCAGCTGGCAGGACTGGATGTACCCTGCAGAGGACGTATCCTGCCACAGCGCCTTCAGGCAGGACCTCTGCTTCGGGGATGCAGCAACAAACCATTCAGCTGTTCCCTCTGCTCCTCCTGCAAGTGGCCCCGGTGTTGGAGAAGCCTGGTGCAAAGAGCGTCAGGGGCCTGGATTGAGCAGTTCTCTGAGTCTGGAGGTGACCTGGTGGTTTAAATGTCCCCGCTTTCTCCCCCATCCTCTCATCCCTGCATGTGTCCTTTTATTGCTTTTGGAAATATAGTAGTTGTTTTCTCCTACTTGTACTTATGTCAAATATTTAACGGGGTTGTCTAGCCCTCAGCAAAGAGCACTATAAAGAGGAAAAGAAAAAGCAAGCCGAGGACATTTAGTAGGTTTCCTGGGGAGCGGGTGAGAAAAGACGGGCTGTGTGCAAAGGCAGAAATCCAGCAGCAGCATAAGGTATTCAGCCCTCCCTAACTAACTACAGCTGGAAGTCACTAATAGTTCTGACATGTACAATGTGTGGCAAGTGATGTGAAGCTTTTCCTTTTGGAAGTGTCTGAGAGAAATAAATCTCCATTCAGCATTCATTTGTCTCTATTAGGTTCATGCAGACTTCCTATCCTGTCAAGCTATCAGTCTACCAATGCAGATACCGGCTGCACCTTGTTGCTGAAAACAGCCTTTCTTTCATCTGGACTCAGTTCAGCTCCTTCTCCTCAAGTTCAAATGATTTTGATTTGAAAGCAGCTCTCTTGACAGTAATAGCCACAAATGCAACCATTATCAGCTCTAGGCAAAAAGTCCTTGAGAATTTGATATAAACCTTCTTTCTGAAAGCTTTTTCTACACAAATCCATGGGCTTTTGCGGAAATATCTCTTGGCTTTGCATTAGCAAACTCAGGGTTACATGAGACATGAAACTGTATCTCCTCATTTTCCCTGTACATAACTACTTCATTTCATCAGCTATAGAAATGCTTGCCACTACAAAACAATGGCTGTATGGATCCTTCCAGAAATGTACATTTTTATTCAACACTAAATCTATTACTTGTTCATTACCATTACTGTAAATTATTTACAATTAACATTATTCACAGCCTTTTTGAAACCCTATAGAGTTTTACTGAAAATACTTGAAACCTCATTTACTATCATATCTGTTCAAACAGGATCTGCATAGCTTGCAAGTTGTTAACGAATATTGAAGTTGATACAATTTTACAAATTATCTGGGCTTTTGAAATCATGTTTTTCCAGTTTTCAAAAACTAAGCCACATTCCAAAGACTGAAATTAATCTGAGTTTCAAATGAAGTCATACTTCTGTACTAGCCCATTGTCAATTTTCATCTCAACCATCAATGTAGCAGGGAGGCTTGGAAATTTGGTAGGAATGCTGTCAGCTCCTAGACTGGAGAGAGGAAGATGACCCAATGGTAGGGATGTTCACTTGGAACAGGGTATTGCAGGGTATGGTGGAAAATATGTAAAATTAGTGCGTATAACAGCTACACTAGCTGACACTGCCTTGACCTCAGTCTTTACCACCCAGGTCACATCTGGGCTGTGTGGGAAATAAGTTGGGAGAAGGAGCTTTGGAGAAGCTCAACTCCACCATGACCAGACCTTGGCTAGCAAAGGAGACTTCCCTGCGGTGAAACTGGCAGCACTAGAGCGGCATCCCTCCTGATATCCCTCGAGCTCATCTGAGAGCTCTTTGAACACGCAGAGCTTCTACCACTACTAACAATAGCAAGGACATATCTAATAACTTCCCAAATTAGAAAAGAAGAATCCTATTGCCTTTGAGCTTTTAAAGTAATTTTTTCCATGCATTGTTTTTCTCCTAAAATAGCTGCTCTCAAAGCCTTCACTTAATGCTTATCCCAAATTGCAAGTGTAGGGTATCTTTGAGGACAGGAAACAATGATCATGCTGGTTTTGATAGGTTGATAGAGAAGAAAGTTATGGAGTAGTACATAGAAATAGTTATGGAGAGGAAAAATAAACAGGTCTTTTCGCATCGTACTTAGTCAAACCACCTTCATCTTGAAAACTTTTTGAACTAAGAAGTGATAAAACACATTGATAGTGCCACAGCACTGCAAATCTAAGTCGACTTCTAAAATGAAGTTATTTTAGGGCTATGTTTTTAAAATATGAAAGGTCAGTGTACTATTCAAGGATTGCAATTACTACGAATGGCTTTGTAAGGTTCATGATTGGATTAAAAAAGATCAAAGTCTCATCTGAGCAAGAGAAGGAATTACTTTCCAGTAAGTCAGCCTTCCCTTTTGAAGATACACTCCACGTTAATGGACCTGGTGAATGTCTTTTCACAGACTGATTTCTGTAACTTCAAAAGTCTTATTACCAGCCCAAAGGACCTTTCACATACTGGATTTACTAAATGCAAGTTTTGAATTCCTTTCAGTGATGTAAAGGAAATATTTAGAATTAGAACAGCAGGAGAATCATTAACTCAATTTCAAACATTTCTGGTTAAAAAAAAAGAGGTTAATAATGTTCCACTGAATCTACTCCTCTCTCTTTCTTCTTTAACTGAACCACAGATTTTCTTCCCTTGACACCAAAGCTGTAAACTCAGCTTGGTTTTATCTCAAAGGAATTTAATGCAAGGGCAGTGGCTGTCTTTGGGAGTACATCAGAGTAACTCTATGTTATCCTTGTACCTATAGACCAGGCTCATCTCAGAGTGGAGAGTTTGCTGGCTCACCCTGGGGAAGTAAGGGATGCGGCTCATGGTTGTTCACAATCACCACCAAGAGAGGGACTTTCTCAACTCCGCCGCAGCCACGTGATGCACGACTCTTTTGGGAAGGGGAAGATCACTCTTTGGAGCAGTAACTCAGAGCAACAATGGGTGAGTCTGTCCGTCCTGTATCAGAGTGGGGGAACCTGCGCGATAACGGAGTAAAAACAGAAGCAAGAACTTCCTCCATCTACAGTCTGTGGACCACTAACCATCTGAAAGACAGCAAAAAGGTGGCAATTCCAGCTCATGCTGGTCCCCAGGAACAGTGGGACCTAGCTTGTATCATCAGTATCTTCAATGAAAATGTTGGAAGTAACAAACATTAAAATTGTTATTATTGATGCACTTTTCTTCTTTTCCATTTGCCAACTCATAGTGAGATACATGGTGGCCTTTTGTTGTTTTTCACTTTTTCAGAAAGGATGGGTGGTCTTTTAGGTAAAAAGTCTAGGAGTGTTATTCTGGCACATGCCAAGGAAATAACGTTCTTTGGTTACTGAACTTGCACTTCAGTATTCTTCTGAAAAGGATCACTTTATAATTAATTGGCTACTAGTTGTTGCAACTGAAATGGATTTTCCTAGCCTTTGAAAACTTGCAAGTGTCTACAAAATTTGTCCTAGCTGAAAATGGAATGAAGTGTGGAAAAAAAAAAAGTACAATGCCCAAATGAAAATAAAACTATTATTTTCTTTCAGAATGTTAGAAAGCTTTTATCTTCCAATGACTCTCTTCTTAATTTTTAATATTTTCACTATAACTACTAGCCTAGGTATAGGAGGGCTTTTGCAAATAAAATCTTTGCAGGTAAAAATTTTTCACTTTTAACATTTTAAAATGTTTTCATTTTTTCATTTTTTCATACATTTTTAACATAAGTTAAAAAATTAGTCTCAGTTTTCTCCTTTTTTGTGTAATGTTTTGGTTTTGAAAAATGTGTCTTTTCTGATGAAACAATTCCCACCGAGAAATTCCCAGGTTTAACTGGAGCTAGTAGACCTCTCAGCTTTCCCCAAGCCAACTGTGCCTTCTTTTGAATAATTCATTTAATCTTATTAGTGTATAAACATTTATTTTTTGTATCTTGATGGATAACATCATATCATCAGATTCTTTACCATGATTATGAATTGTTTTCTATATCATGCCTATGTCATAGAACACCCTGAGAGTTTCTCTTGTGTTTCAAACATGGGTTATTCTACAGAGGAATAAGTGGAAACATTGGAGGATGAGAGCTAGTGAGACTTTTTGACTACTGAAGGCTAAGCTATGTGAAAAGGAAGGAGTGTTCCCTTTCCAGAGGAGCAGGAAAACACAACAGCAAGAGGAACTGTGAAATGTGCTAAAGGAAAGATAGGGTTCTTCCTTCTCTGCTGCCCCAAAATATGGGTGGGCTGGGGGGAAAATACTTGTAGCAGCATGCATGGGAAAGCCCCTGGTCTGTGTGAATGATAGCGATTGTCTTTTAAAATATGTGTGCAATAATCACAGATGCTTTTTTCTGCCTCTCAGAAGACAATAAAAGAGATTTAGAGTTTTGTTCAAAAATGTAAACACTGAGGTCAGTGCTGCTGGGAAAGTAACTCAGTCCGTAAAAGGCATATTTGGGCTCTCTGTCTGGATTAGAACCATAAGTGAAGATGTCCAGCCCATTCCTCAGACTCTTCGTGGTGTACTCAGTGCCCCCAGGCTCACAGCCTGGCCATCCCCAGCTGGGAGCCAATGCAACCACAGAGGCTCTGGCACCAGCAGCGCCGGTACTCAGGACCCCCTGTGGGCCCCAGCTTCACCCGTCACAGTGCATCCCAACAGGTCCAAGCGAGGGTCCACAGGCTCAGCAGGACAGCAGCAGTGGCAGATGCAGTTGTGAGCCCTACAGGCAGGCATCAAGGGTAAAAGCTGGGACCTAAAATCTCTTTGGGGGATTTCAGTAAGGCAAAACAAGGCCTTAGGCGGTGCTGGTTTGAAGGTATGTAGCTAGCTCCACATGCTGAGAAATAAGGAACTTTATAAGAAGAAAACTCACTAAACCCAGTATTTGTGGATATGGTTACTTTATATTCTCCCTTCCTGAATTACTCATTTAATATCTGGCCACACGCTGCTAAGGGCTTCAGGGAGAGATCAGAGAGAGTAATTACTCTCACTTCTCCAAAGTCCACACAGCACATTCCCAGGATTGATTACTTTCTTCATCCTTCAAGTTTTCGTCCCCGCCAGCTCTGAAGCAAAGAAAGACAGCTTTTTAATTTCCAGTCTTGATCCTGTCTCCTGATAACTGATCAGGGTTGCACCTACCTGACATTCATGATGCACACCAGATAGCTCCCTGATGAGAAAAACACCACTGGCTTTAATTTCACATATGAGAAGCTTCGTTCAGGCTCTCCAGACACTGTCATTTGGGAAACCCCGACAGTGGCTTCTGCCGGGTAGTTGAGGAAAGAAAAACAGTACCGCAATGGCTCTAGAGCATCTGTGTACACACACAGACTGAGCCATCCCAAAACAACTGGTTAAACTGGCTGTGTACCAAACCGACTAGAAATCATGGCATTCACCTGGCTAGGGCTAGAAGAACATGTCATATTCTTTTTAATGAGGGAGAAAATTCCAAGTGTGACTGCTTTTCATGAATTTTCAGTCCAAACAGCATCTCTTTTGTATACCAATGGATTTACTGCACCTAGGATCAACAACCCAGATTTTAAAATGCCTTGTAGGTACTTAATTCTCAGACACCAAAGGTGGCATCCTGGTCCCATTGGAGCCAATGGGAAATGAAAGCATAGATGGAAGCAGGATCTTGTCTACCCTGTCTTTAACAATCCTCCTAACTCTGAGTTTCCAAAGAATCCTCAGTTAGCCGTTAAAATACAGATTACAAAAGCTGGTGTTAAGCAATTAGTGATAGAAATGGTATTAAAGGAAAGGGCACATTTGGGACAGTGATGTGAGAGAGGTGTCTGGTGACAGTGACAGCATGGCAGGATGACGCAGTGGAAAATGGAAAAAGAGGATGGTGGCAGTTTAACCTACCTGGGAGGCGGGTACCAGTTGGTTTTACAGTCATTTCATGGGACAACTCCTTGTGGTCATAAAACAAAGCAGGAAAATTTGGTACCCTTTTGTGGGTAGTGTCTCTGGTCAAATGTGGTTTTCCTTCTGTAAACATGCTCACGATATCTAAAGTCTCAGGGAATAGAAATGGTGTCCCCAGGCCTGGGGCGGCTGGTTCTGAGCCATTGGCCCTGGCCTCCTCAGAAATTCTCTGCCAGATGTACTGAGGTCTGAAGTGTTTAATTGCACAGAAAAAAGCAGCGGTCCTGTCAGGAATCTGGAGACATTAAATAATCATTCCTTGAAAGCCAGAAAACTTCTGAGAGTTCTGAGTATTCTTCTCCTGAGTTGCTTGTGGAGGGGACTCAGGCTGCTTCCTGAGTGAAGGCAAAACCTCCAAAGCTCCAGAGACAATTTGTTCCTTCTGCATTACCCTGCTGTCTTCCTAAACCACACTGAAAAAGTAGTCACATCCTCTGCCCGAACCCAGAGAAGATGAGAAAATGCAACTGTTCTGGCACAACAGGCATTAACTTCAGTTTGTTTCAAGCCCCATTTTCAGAATTGGGAATCCAGGAAACATTTCTGGAATTTTCTGTGTCCAATCTTTGAAGGAAACATGTAAATTTCTTGAAGCTGCCTCCACCACTTTAAATCCCACTGGCCCACTCCAAAAAGAGTCAGCAGATGCAGGCTGTCAACAGGAGCCACGGGCTGGGGCAGCTCTGCCAGGCATGTAGCAGGAGATGGGGAGGGGTTGGATGGGGCCATGGCCTTTTGCTCCTGTGTACAGTCAACCACTGTGTTGTATGTCACAGGGCAGGAGAGAGGGGGTTTTATGCAGCTTTGCTGTCACTCATCTTCATCAGAGTAACCAAGACAGTCCTGGAAGACTCAGAAGATGGATGAGATACAAATGCCAACCAGTTTGTACTCCCTTTTCTTACCTAGCTAACTGCTGACCGGGGAGTGACAATTCTTGTGTGTTTGTGAGTGTGTTGGAAATTTGGAGTCTGCTTTTAGAACAAAAAATTAATCTAGGGCTGATTTATAGTCCTGAATGCCCTCAGACCCCTCATTATCTAAAAGGCAAATCTCTGAAGTGATTGACTGCACGCTGCTGCAGGTTTTCTCACTACTGTGTGGCAGCCTCTGTGCTGCTGCTTTTGCAACCATCTTAGCCTGATTACACAAACAGTTTTGTGGGAACATCCAGTGATCTCAGACTTTGTTTATGAAGCACTCCTCAAGACTGGGAAGACTTAAACCCTTAACTGGAGCCAAAAGAACAGATGTTCCTTTTCCTTCCTCAAGGCAAGAGCCTATGGGGAAAAAAAAAAACCCTTAAATGAGTTCATGATAGGATGTCCTCACTGTGTGCTTTCATCTAGGTAAAATGTCGAAACTGTTGAATAGAAATTTTAAGAACTATATTAAGATACTCTAAATTCTCAGTGGAGGAGTTACCCATTTTCTCTGGCTTTATTTTTAAACGCAAATATAAACAGCAAAGATTGTTCATGCCTGATAGCATTAAAGAATCACTGTGGTGGGAAGGGACCACACAAGGTCTCAGATCCAGCCTCCTGCTCACAGTGGGGTCAATATTGACTTCAGATCAGGTTGCTCAGGGTTTTGTTCAGATAAGACAAAGCAGCCTCCAAGGACAGAGACTCTACAGCCAATCTGGGCAATATGATCCAGTGCTTAATTGTTCTAATAATTTCCCCCCCCCCCCTTATATTCATTCACAATACTCTATGTTTCAATTTATGGCCATATTCAAAGGACAAAATTGGCTTTCTGATGACTTGTGTCATATCTTGAGTGCCAGGCAGGACTTTCAGCTCCACAGAGCTCATTCAGGAATAGCTCTTCTGGTGGATTTAAGAAAATGGCTGCTGCCTACATTATGTGTTTCAGCTGCCTTTTTATCTAAGCTAGTCCACGTTTTAATGTGAATAAACAAGCACAGTGAGAATGAAAGGATAAAAAATGCAACCATGAATCACTTTCTGCCATGGCATCATCAGCATAGTTCCATCAATGTCAAGATGTGGCCCTGTATTTTCTTCCTTAAGATAAAAATGATCAGAATTATGTGGTTCATCACATGAAATTTCTAACTCTTTAAATGTTCTCCTTTTCTAGACAGTAATTTTAAAGAAAAGTTCAAGCCACTGGTCTTTATAATTTTTCACTGAATGAAAGCGTAAGGATACTTCTACTGAACCAATGATTATGAAAACATATTTTGTCACCTAAGTAAAAAATACTTTAAGTTTATAAGGCAGCTTCCATCTAAGAATAGGAAAGCATTTCAAGCAGTCAGTCTGCTTAGTGACTATGTCAATAAGTAACTTATACCTAATTTTATTGGCAGGGAGTACTGAGAAAGATTAATGCTTTTATCCTTCAAAGAGATGTTCCCGCACTGGTGCTTGTGTGGGATTTACCAGGGTGCTCTGATGTGCAGTCCAGCCTCCTCCCTTGCACAAAGTTTGTCCATTTGGACAAGCTCTAGATAGAGTTGGAAAAACAAAACCTGCATGAATCTTTCTCTGAAGTGATAGTTCTGAAACACACGTCCAGATGGCTCAGTCATACAGTGAGTTTTCACAGCTATTGCATGAAGCACTGAACAGTGATGGGGAAAAAAAGCACTAGTATCCTGCTTATTTTGTCCAACTTAGCAAATGTTCTGCTTGGAAGAAACTGAGTTCATTTGGAGCCAGTTACCTCAGCTCTGAATGCCAACAGGAGTAAAATTTCCTTATTAATATACAGAGACTATTAGTTGTGACCAGTGCTCTCTTTTTGATCTGCAAATTAGCATATTTTTTCTCCTTAAGGAATGATTCATGGTGCTCTTTGGCCTATCCAGGGCTGGAGCTATTTAGGTGACTAGTTTCTTAAGCAGCCCATCTTACAGGAAAGCAGAATTGCTTCACGAAAGGGAAAGCATGTATGTAGTCACTACAGTATGACTAAAATGAAAAGAGATTATTTTAATGCACAGTTAGTGATAACTTTGCAGGTCTGCACAAAGGATTTTGCATGATGGATAACTCAGAATGTGCCTGCTCAAATAATTTGTCCCATAACTCTAAAATTCAGCTCGGCAACCACAGAGTAATTGCTACTTATGTCAAACCAAACAGCAAACAAGTATCTTTTCCCTTGGAGTATCAAGGGGCCAGAACCTTAGCTGGTGTAAATCAGTGTTTACACAGGTTACAGGATGTGGCCTGTATTGTTGGCTTTTCTTCTTTCCATCATGCTTGCTAATTAGCAAATGAAAGTGCAATGAATTAGCAAATGCATTAACCGGGGCTTTCTCTCACAGTCTTTGTGAGTCCTTGCTCCTGCTGGGTTTGGACTGACTCCTCATTCCAGTCACAGGTATTTTCATGAGAACAGACTGTTTTTTTCATAGGCCACAGCTGTGGCTCTGAGAAGACTGAGAAGATGAGATTAAAAACTTCTTTAGTCACAGCACAGCAGCAGCAGAGGAAACAAAGAAATCACACCATTAAAAACTGCTTTGGTTTTTTTTAAGTCTATGATAAATTGAAAATCCTTTCAACAACTTCGTGACTCAGTCTTTGGTCCCTGTCTTTTATGAGACCTACCTGCTCAAATCTTCTTCAAAACATTTTGGAGATCCATATGTTTTTCTCTACCCAAGCAGACAAAACACTTCTGCCATCTTGGCTTCTTCCTCCTGTCTCTCCTTTCTAATACTTACGTTGCCTGCTTCCCCCCCATCCATACAAAATTCCACTGATCTGATTGTTTTCCTTCCTAACTTTTCCTTTATATACCTTCCCACCTTCCTAAGACTGTGCTTAAATGTGCAGCTTTAAGAAACACATGAGCTTCAAGGTGTTTAAGTGAACTCAGTGCACAAATTGGACCTGAAGTCTCCTCAGCAACGCAGTGTTTTGTTCCTATAGCTGCCCTGAATCCAGCGTTTTAGAAAAGTTTTCCATTTAATTATCAGGAAATTGAAGCTGCTGCATAATGTTTTATTTATGCTGTATAAAAGGTTCTCTGGGAAATATATGATGCCAGTTTTGCAAGTCTCAGAGAAGGACTTCAAGCACCACAGGAAATTAAATACAGGCATAAACATTCATAAATAGTGTTAAGTAACCACCGAGGCTGGGAAATTCACAGCGTAGATTAGTGTGTTTTGAAGCCAGTAGTTTTGAGCTTTAGCACTGCGACACTGTACTAGGAGGGTCAATGCTATTATTCCCATAGTGTAGATAGAGGAACTGTGGGTATGGACATGCCAGTGATTCCTTGTGCATCAACAAAGGGATCCCCACAGAGCAGCTGTAATTGCCCAGATTCAGGATCATGTCCTATACTATCCCACAATAAGCATACCACCATTGGCAGATGTACGTTCATGTCTTGGCCCGCTTCATTCATAGTAAATATTTTGTCTGTGTTGTGGTGGGCAGGGAGGTGAATTACTGGACTTTGGGGAGAAGTAAAAATTCTCTAAGTAGACCTGAGGGGATGGTAGGAAGCCTCAGAAATGGAAAAAAAAAAAGTGCAGTCCTAAATAATGGGGAAGGTAGTTTAAAGATAGATAGTTTCCTTCAATAAGAAAACTAGATTAAGGTTTTAAGAAACACAGTGATGAGACAGGAGATTACTGGGGATTCCCCAAGTGAGGCTTATACAGCTGATTAAATTTTATAAAAGTGGTGTAAAGTCCTGGCAGCACCCCTTCCAAATTCCTCACCAAAATTTCACAGCAATCGAAGACTGTTCACAGCTAATATGTCTTACAGCAAAACCAGGATGTACTAGCAAAGTGTCACTAGAGATGAGCCAGTGATGAGTATATATACCCACGGTGCAGTGATACGACACGGTATGATGTACCCACACATTTTCCAGGCCATGTGCCCAGGGTCTTTTGCTCGATATAGACTCCTCTCCGTCTTTGCAGAAGTGCATGAGCTCTATTAACACTGGAGTTGATGTGCAAGCCTCATCTTGCATGGTGGGCTTTGCATTTCCCTGAATATTTCACAGCCTCATTGCCTTCAGGAAAACCATGGAATGGATGTCTGGCTGGGGTCTATGAGAGCTGCTGCAACAGCCTTTGCTATTTCATAAACTTTCCTAATTTCATGGCTCGGATAGAAAAAAAAAGAAATGTTTCTCCTTCGACTTAATGCAGAGGCATTTGAGGATAATGAGGAGCTTGAATTTCCAGTATTCATCCTCTAATAGTGATAGATTTTAAGACAATATACGATGGTAGTAATCATTTGACTAAAGCAGTAAGATATGGCTTACTAACTGCAATAATGACTCAGGCTGCATTAGAAAAAATGTTAGGTTGATCAACTCATCTCATTTTCCTTTTGACTTTTTTAGTTGTTATATTGCTTCTTGAGATGCCAGGCCATGCAGTGAACTATTAGCCTAGCAGGTAGTTGAACTAAGACTGACAGCTAAGACTTGTCCTGCGCCCGGTACAACAGCTGCTGGCTGTGCCAAGGGAAGCTCTCTCTGCCACACTGCAGAATGGACAATTGTGCTAAGGTCAGCTGTTTTGCTTAACACATATATTGCCAAAAATCCGTGACTTTTTAAGGCCTTCTTTTGCAGCCTTTGCTAAGGCCAAGAACTATGTCAAGGCCAATCCAAGAGTAGATCCTGATGGGAGTAAGCAACTATTCTTCATGAATAACAATAGCACAATCAGGTCCTAAATGAGATATTTATTCAACCTTTCTCATTTGTCTTCTATAAATCATCTTCTCTGTGTTGGCATCTCTTCTCCCTAGAGAAAAGGACTGACTAACAGCATTTTTTTTACAGTGAGCAGAAGACAACAGTGGGATTAAGGAGTCAGGATGCCTTAATATTGTATTTCAGACATATCATTGAGAATGGCCGTTAATAGCCCTGTTTGTACATCACGGCAGGGAGTCGGAAATGACCTTCGAACAGGGCTAATGGTCAATGCGTTGCAAATACAGACAGTTCCTAAGGTAAAGAGGAGTGATTAAGCATCTCACAGCTCCAAATGAAGTTCCCTACTTTCAAAGAGTGATCTGCAACATCAAAGCAGATGGCAAGGTGCAAAGATGAGCTTGCAGATTGCTTGTATTCTCTTCTCCAGTTATTTGGTATTGTCCATTACTGAGGCAAGACACTGAGCTGGTGGATTGATAGAGCTGTTCTTTTGCTCCTGTAAGATTATTACAATGCTGCTGCTTTGTAATGTGCCTTCCTCCGCTGGATGTGTGTCAGTGACACAGGCTGAGGGCAAGTAGCTGGGAGCCTATGTGATAGACTTGGGAGGACACCACAGGAGGACTGAATAGCATCACAGCCTTTTTCTTAGAGCTAATGGGTTTTCTCTTCAATGATTTTTTTTCTTTTCTTTTTGAGATGCCTCTTTTCTTGTAGTGCCATTGTAGGTAAGCTACTGAGTAACCTCTACATTCGGATGCTCAGATTTTTCAATACCTCATCTGTTCTCCTGTATCAGTGAAGGATTAACAAGTTTGGTATTAACACTCTCCTGGTGACTTCTCCAAAGCTGGCAAAGATATTCTTGCACTTGCCATAGCTTTCGGTTAGACATAAGTTCTTTTCTAATGTTCTCTCCCTCTGAAGCACATTTTTTCTGTGCTAAAACAATGTGACTGAAATATTCTCTGGAGACCCTCTTTGACAAAATTGCCGCCTGCAAACAGGCAAAGCTAATGGCAGGGGCAATGCCACCAAATAAATCTTTAACTTACAGCATGAAGAGAAGGCAGAGTAGAATTCCTCTGGCATTTTCTCAAGTCCCACTGTTTCTAATGATCCAGTGTTCCCTACTTTATATTAGAAACACTTCAGAGCTATTTCTAATTTCCAGTCTAGTGCATAAGCCATTCTGAGGATCTTCAGATGTAATCTTATTTGTAGCCAGACCTCTGTGAAATTACCCTGTATTTAAAAATGAGAAACAATAAGTGTTTTCTTTGCAGAAATTATGAATGCTGTCAATCAAGTAAAAAAAAGAGGTGAAACAGAGATTAATATGATTTTTGTATATGTGAAAATATGTTTCACCTGTAGTGAAAAGGTTCCTTTGTGGTTTTACATGTCGTCATATTTTTTTATTTTTGGGTTTCTTTAATAAGTCAGTTGATTTGGCATGACAAAGCTTCACTTGCCTTTTACTGGCATTTGTTCCAATAGCAGTATTAAATAGGTCCAGAACTGGAAGTGGCCCAGCTGTGGCAGATCAGCTCTCCAGATAGGGTATTTGGCTGTGCTCTCAGATTGTTATCCCAGCTACAACATCAAGTGGCAACCCTGGTTTTGGGACCCAGGCTGGTATCTGTACATGGATGATGTGCTGTGCAGACATAAAAGGTGTCTCCGAGTTGGTGTTGCACTGCGTGGGAGGGTAAGTCCTGCCATAGGTTAACCAAAATGCCTAGTGGATGGACTTAGATCTTCTAAGTCTCAATGTCTCGGTTTTTACTCAAGACAAATCTGTAAAGATAAGTATGGTGCTTGCTCGTTATTTTCACAATTCATTTTTTGTTATCAAGTATGCTGAGAACAAATTCCGGGGTAAAGGACAGGTTGTATTTTTCAGAAACACTATTGAAATGATAAGTCCCTCACAGAAGTGATCTCTGTCACAGCAGTCAGGCACATGCCCCATGCTGGCACAAAAGGCATCTTGCCGCCAAATCATCACTGCATGCTCTTCACTGTCCAGTGAAATCCTTGAGAACACAAAGTTTTGTGTTGCAACTGGAGTCCCAACTCTTGGGCTGTTTGAGAGGATGGATTCCAGAATCCAAAATGCCTCTAATGAGCATGATTTCATCTCAGTCTTCAGATGTTTATAATTCTAGCAACTATTTAGTCCGCTGTCCCTATACCCCTGCTAACCTAGGGGAGGGTGTTAGAGAAGGCACAGCAAGATTCTCATCAAAGGTGCACAGTGAAAGAACAAAAGCTAACAGACACAAGTTGCAGCAAGGTGTAGTCCAGATAGATACAAGGACAACATTGTTTACAGGATGGTTAAACACTGGAACAGGTTCCCTGGAGAGACTGTGTAATCTCTGTCCTTGAAGGTATTCAAAACTTAACTGGACAAATCCATAATCATCCTGATCCAGCTTGGAAGTTGGCCTGCTCTCAGCAGAGGTTGGACTGTATGACCTCCATGTAAGTCCCTTCAACCCAAGTTGTTTCATGATTATATGATTCTAAATGAACTATGTGCATTGAGGCGGACAACCACAGTTACCAGGTGAATGGGAATAGACACTGAAGGAGAGCCTCTGCCTACATGCAAGACTGCTCTAAGTGAGCATGGCAAGATTTGCAAGCTTGTCATGTCCATTTTGTAGTTATGCTGGTGGTACTGAAATCCCCGGGTCTGTCAGCCATCAACACTCTTTTAATACTTTCACTCCTCCAAAAATTTCATTTTTTGTGGAAAGTAAGCTGTAGATGATTGGATGAATGCCCCAACATAGGCAAAGCAGTACAGCTTTTCCTCCTAAGTTTGCGCTTCTCAGTTTATTAGAAAAAAGTTGCAACACTCCTAGCTGCAATGCAGTTCTTATCTGTATTTAAGGGCTATACATCATTGCTACAGAAGCCATGTGCATTTACTTATTGATATTTTCTTTCTTTCTTTGACTGTTATTTTTAGTTATAGTGAACTATTGCTAAATTGCAAGAACAGGAATCTGTCACAGAGGCCAAGTGACTTCTTGATTTTGTAAGAGAAAATGTTTTGCTCTCGATCCTTCTCTGATATTGTCATTTTACGGTGAGCCTCGGACACCAGCCAACCACTTGTGAGACTAGAAGGTAGTTGGCTGCTCTTATCTTGGTTACTCTGGATTATGGAGGCATGACTCAGAGCATACACAGGACTAAGAAAGTGGTTTTCCAAGTTGGCAATGAGAAAAGATGGAGGGAAAACAGGCTTTCCCACCAGCAGGCATTAATTTGATTTCCTAGGGCTACATGCACTGTGTGAACTGCTGTGTCCTATGCAATCTTCAAGTGCTCTTCATTTCAAAGTCCCACTAGCAATTAGTAAACAGCCCTTAGGAACAGTCCAGTGGGTAGAGATGAGGGAATACCATCCTGATTTAATCACACACTGAGTCACATATTCTTTGAAAGTTTGTTTGTCAGACTCTCTGATTTTGACATTCTGTTTTTCCATACAAAATAATGTCCTGAAGTGAAAAATTATTCAATTATACTTAAAGGCTAATTCACAAAATTGAAGCCTTTGTAAAATGAGAAAGGACAGCAGCTGAACACTGAAGTTTCAGTGGATGGTGTGAGCTTTTGGAGGGATTATGAATATGAGTTCCAGTGAGTGCAACTGAGTCAACTAGTTTAATGACAAGGCTAAATACTGTCCTGAGATATACCTTGACCTAGCAAAACATTCAAGCACAGACTTAAATCAAACATCGCTGAGCTTGATATATGAACACACGGAATTTTGGTACTATCACTTATGTGGTTAAGCATGATTAATTTGGTCAGAATGGGAAGTTTCCATTCCACTGGTGATTGTAGGTTTTCAACCTTTTTTTTGTTTCTGAATTGAAAGACAGGCTAGAAGAAACAAATTGAAGATAAACAGGTTTAATTTTCAGAGCATCTTCATTTTCTATTAATTCAATTGGGACTATGAGACCTCAGCATTCAGCAGATTTTAAGAAAAGGTTCAAAATGCTTGGCATCTTGCAGTTTTTAAAGCATTTTTCATCTTCTCCACACTTTGTGAATAAGTGAATATTTCGTGAGACATGGGAAAACAGAAAGAGAAAATTTAAAGAAAGGGGGAAGCGCCACTTTCATTCTAGGAAGTTCCATCCCATAAAAATAACATTGGATTTGACAAGATACTTCACAGTGGAAAAAGTACAGATACTTTCCCTACTTTTTACTTTGAAACTCAGATCCCTTCGTGGGACACTTGCATAAATTCCACTAAGAGTGGAAATGTAATATCCACAATTAGGCAGACAGAAAGAGTACAGCATCCACTGAAAAGAATTTGTTGGTGATTTGTAACAGAAAAGTTCAATTTCATTTTTCTTACCTTGCTAACTGTCATTGAGAAAGAAGTACTACAGTATTTGGAGCTACAGAAACACATACATTAGCAGAACTTTCTGTTCTAAACTATGTGGCTTGCATCTAAGAGTGCAAAGAAAACACACTAGTTTTAAAATCCTTTTCTTTCTTTCTTTCAATAATTGTAGCTCACTTTGTCAGAACAGTAAAAGGCAGTCTTGCCAGATCCCAGTGAAGATGCTAGTTTAGTTAGCTGCTGAATGAGGAATACAGGATTTGCCAGACTGCACCAGATTGCTCAGCCACCACTTTTAATCATGTCCTTCAGCCTTTGCCAATACTGCACCCATGTAGGACAGAGTAATGAAGTGTGAGATTATTCCCCACACAATGTAATGCTAGTTGACAGCGGCAGGACGTTATTCACTGCCTCGAACCTTCAGATCAGCAGAAGGCAGTGACAGCAGAGCTCCAACTTGTGCTTCAACACGGACAACTTTTCCACATGAGTAAAACAACATATAACATTGACACTGGCTTCTGACCTCGGTGTGTTTTACCAGATCTGAGCAGTGCTTTCATGGTGGTCACAGTAATAGCATTCAGGCAGCATGAGCAGAATTTTATTACCTGCTGGTTTAAGTGCATCTATATTTATTTAAATGCCTATTTGTTTGATTGTTGCTTTTAATTCTGGTTGGAGGAAAACAAAAGCAGGTTTTAGGGGTGAAGGATGACATTCTCTGTGTTGAAGTGAAGAGGAGTTACTTCTGGTGTGGAAAGTTAGGCTAGAGTGTGATCAGGCACTCTGAGATACGGGTGTCCCTCCTCTTCCGCAGGGTGGCTGTGCTGAGCCAAGGTGGGTGATCCACTTCTCTGTAAGCTGATTTCTGCAGCTGTGTAGGAGTGTGCTACACTGAGGAGGTACCCAGCAACATTTCTGGCAGCAAAAACAAACACTGTGGGTTTTATCAAAATATTCCAGTATGTTTTAGTTCCTGTAGAAAGAGATATCAATCTTTTTGGTGTGAAAAATATTAGGCAAAATCTTTTTCTTTCTTTAATGTTTTGTAAAAACTTTGAGTGTGATGATTACCCATCATTTTCTGAGTGGCTCTGAATATGACTCATAGCCCACAGGAATCATTCAATAAAGAGAAACTGCTAAGCAGTTCTAACCGTCTGATGTAGATAGATGGTCTGTATTTATACTGAACAATGGTCTCTGTCCCAGTTGGGGCAATCCCAGCCATTCCAGTCTGATGGCAGGAGGAACTGTAATAGCACTAGCAGAGCCATGTTACTTGGGCCAGAGCCCTGGGTACAGCTCTTTTTATTTACAACACATTAATGATGAACCCAAGTTATTCTAACATCATTTGTAGACAATTTTATTTAGTAGAAAAAAAATGTTTTAGTTCTGAGTAAGCCTGAAAGAACTACAGTTCTATCTCTTTTCTTGAGAGAAAATCACTTCTTAGGTTTTGCCAAACTGTGGTCCTTTGTGTGTGGAGGTGACGACACAAGAAAGCTATGTGGAACTGGGATTCCACCAAGCAGAAAGTTCCCCGAATATGAAGTATTTAGCAACCTGTGGTTGATCAGTGAGAGAGTCAACAGATACCTTGAAAAAGCATCTCTTGTAGACAGGCGAGCACTGCATGTTTGCTGCGAATGAACAGAGCAAATGAATCATACTGTCAGACCAAAGTGGCATCTGCTTCATAAAACTTCAGAGCAAAATGTTAGCTAACAGCAGTAGAGGAGAGGTTCTGGGAAAGAGGAAGGGTTATTAATGAACGTAAGCAATGTGACTGCAAAATCTTGTTGAAAGTATGAAGAAAGCCATCATTCAAAAGCATGGCTGCATCTAGCTATATATGTCTGTTTAGAAGATACCTAGCTGTATGCACTGCGCCTGCTGCAAAGGATGGCAATTGATTCTAGGTATGTGAACGCTTCCAGTAATGATTGTTGCTGGCAAATATGCTCAGTGGACACTATCTCCTATCATTATCCTCCTTGCACACCCTTCCCATCAGTTCACACTCTGGTGTAGCCAACCACTGCCAGTTCCTTCTCCACCTTCAGGTGTTGATCAGAATTTTAGTTTCCATCTCTACCTTCCCTTGGTGCTTCTGTCCAGCTGTGCCAAGCACTGCCATGGATACTGGGACTTTGCATTTTTAAAACTCCATATCTGCTGCTTTGATGAAACTTGTTTCCCTTGCACAGTGATATTTCTGGACATTTGTAGTTAGTAAGGAGTTTATGTTGAGGAAATGAAACAAAGAGGCAATGAGGCTGCATAGAAAGATGTAACAATTCGCATGTGTTGACATGGTCCCTGCTAGAACTATTTCATTGGGATCCAATATGAAGTAGTCTTTCTAGGTTAAAGTCACAAAGATAGATAAAATCCCACTTATCACCCCAAGCCTTTATCTGGGCCATTTCTTGGCCATGACAAGAAGCGTGCTCCTCTCCTGTACAATACACAAAAGCCCAATAGGTTTCAGCTTCATGATCCTCCTCGTGCAAAAGTGTGTAAAACTTTCTGAGTATAGAGTCTGTGCTTACTAAGCCATGGCTGTACAAAGGCTTTAAGGGGGCAGATCTGCACAAGTATCACAGGGGCTGTGGCAGACCAGCTCAAGACCTGCTACTAGGGAAGCATCATGCATTAGTTACTCTTTCCAAGTGGTGTCACCAGCCTTCACTGAAATAGCAATTTCAGACTACCCCATAAACAACAGAGGAAGAAAGGACAGAGCCAGCAATCCTTGTATGAACCTAAGATGAGGGTGTGGGTTAATAAAGAGATGGAAAATGTAGATCACTTTTTAGCCCAATGCCCAAAATACTCAGACAACTATTTTCTCAAGTGACTAGGAATAGTATAAAGACTTTCCAATAAAATAGGATGAGGAAAAATAGTCTGCAGGAGCTGGTGAAGAATAAGGGAACTATTAGGGAGAATGTTACAGCATGTAGTAACCACTCCTAATCAGAAATAGGTCACCGTGGAGATGGTATAAAAGCAGAACCCCACAATGTGTTAGGGCTCTGCCAAGCCACCCTAACTGTATCCAAGCAGAAAGCCAGTTTCTGCCATTTTAAGTTCATTGCAATTTCTGTCACTAAAATCCAAGCTGCTTTTTGTTGGTTTTGAAAAGGAGTGTGAGTCTGTATGCCTGTGTATACATGTGAGGAAATTAAAAAATGACAATATGTTTGCTCCTTTTGAGGCTGACACAAGCTAAGCGAGATAAAAATAAGCAAGTGAAATGAGCCCAAGAAGGAGTACAGAGGAATTGCTTATCACCACCTCCAATTCCTGCAATTTTGCCTTAAAGTAAAATGCAGCTTTTGAGGTAAAAAGATGAAGAACAGAACCAAATCAACTGGAATAAGCAGAAACAGCTTTTCTACTGTTTCCTTGGGGGGTGATTCAAGAGCTCCAAGTGGGTTTTAGATCTTGTGAGATTATCATTCATCTTTGGCCTTCCCTCACTCCACCCTGTCAGTTTTGTTGAACTGCACTGCATGGAAAGTATTTTTCTTCTTTGGCATCGGACCAGCAGGCGAGAGACGTTTCAGCAGCTCTGTCCTGTGGGGATAGCAACTGCTGGATTTTACTAATCCATCTGAGATTATTGCTCTAGTTCAGATAATGGAAACTACTTTTTTCCTACTATAGGTCCCTCCCTTTCCTACAGAACTAGCTACCAATTCTGAACTAGTTCTCTATTTTCAAGAAAAGAGAAGAGAGTACCCGACTTATGGGGAGCTATTTAACCAGATGAGGACTTTCTCTGGGGCTTGTAATGCTTCCTAGGGAAATGGACCATTGCTTCTTTCTGACAGAGGAATTAATCACTGAGCATTATTAGCAAGTGAGAAAACACACACACACGCTTTCAGATGTCGTCTTCATAGCTTTGTGCATTTATCAAGAGACTAATGAGGAAATAGTATAGAACTCAGATTCCCTCATACCACTTAATTTGCATGAGAAAGATATCTAACCTGGTGGAAATTACTCCCAGGGAATGCCCCGGCACAGTATAGCGTTCTGCTCATCATGGTAATGCCAGAAAATCTTCCCTGCAGCATTTTTTGCTACCCCAGGGGGTTTCAGTGCAGAGGCTGAGGCCATGTTTTGCCTGGTTTTGGCCAGCTTTGTGCTAACTAGAACAGCTTTAAGGCTGCTCTGTCTTACACAGGGAGGCACATGAAGAAACATCCTTGCACCTATCTCTTTTTTGGGTGAAGCAGAGCAACAAGGACATGGAGAATCACAGTCATGCTTTTATTTCTGCCTTTCTGGAGAAGAATGGAAAGGAAGATGAGACAAACTACCTCCAAAAACTTTGTGGGGCAATGCCAACGCATAAACTGTCATTAAGTGAGAGAACTAGTTCTGCATTATTGAAGCCTGAGGTTTTAATTGTATCCAAGGGAATTTTATATTTATTCCCTCTGAAATTCAGACAGGTGGAGCACCATAGGATTCCGTGACATTCCCAGTGGCAGCACTGAAGATAACTCAAATTGTAATACTCCACCCCACTCCTGGGACTTCAAAAAATACAGCAATAGATATACAGACAAAACAGATGGCTATGAGATTTTGGCAGAAATTGAACACAGCATCTCTGGGGAGCGTGAAGAAACCAGGCATTCATTCCACTATGCCAAGTCATGGATCCCTCACAGTTTGACCGAAGAGAGGTTTCCTTTGAAGAGCAAACTGTCATGGAGCAAGTAGCATTATTTTGGGTACTCTTTTGCCTTCCTTCTGCTGGCTAGTCCTTCTGGTCCCTCTGTTCTTGGACATCACTTCTCTTTTAGAAAGTGTGCTTCTGGCAGCAACTCCCGTCACACCCCAAGACTCCCTCCTAATGTGGGCTCTGCAGGAAAGCAGTGTAGTGGGGAGGCATGGTACGGCTCTGCTGAAGTTGTAGCTCTTTTGCATATTGAGAAACAAGGCCAAGTTTCTCTCCAGAACATATTTAGCCAAACATTTCCACCTATAGAGCTAAAGCCCTGTGATATAAAGTGCTGAGGATGGGCTTGAAGGATCTTGAGCTTGGTGCAGAAACTTTTCCTTTCTTCTGACCTCAGTCAGGGAAATACACTCAGGATTTATACCCTACTCCCTTTTAACCAATGGAGACAAATTTTTCCAGAGATTCACGTGTTATTCTGGCCTTCTAAGAAGAAACAGGTGCAAAGGCTTTAAAAACTTCTTCAGCCAAGAAGAGTTTTTGAGTATCAGCTAAAGGTGCCATGCCTGTAGTAAAAATGGTACATAGCTGTCATAGTCATAGTCAAAAGGAAGGACCTGTCTCTTCAGAGGAAGAACAGGTCTACAAGAACATGTTCTTCAGCTTAAGCGATTGGTAGTCCAGGGCAAGTCCAGTGAAAACACAGTAGCAAGGTACCTCCTATGGAGAGGGGATGAAGGTACAAACTCCAGTGTGGAAGTGTTCCTGGCTCTTCAATAACGTGATGGCCTTTGCTGCTTGATGGCGTGGCCCAAAACGTATGAACAGAGTACTGTGACTTCTCCCTTTCTGCACCCAACATGGCTGCATTCACTGACAAGCTTATCTTCCTCTTCCGAGAATTATTTAACATCCTAACCCAACTCCCAGCCTTCCAACAGGTCATTTTGAAGATTTGGGGAAAAAAATGGCTAGTGAGATGACGTTTTCAAAACAAACGATCCAAATTTTGCCCCAGCTGACTGGTTCCCTTCTAGTGGTTATTACATATCAGAAATATATATAAAAATATATAAAGCACAAATTGTTAATAGTTTGGCTCATGAAGCTCTGGGATGGGGAGCAGTCTGTGGAGCTTGAGGGGCTTCTTTGTACTTTGCCAGTTGCAACCATTTGATATGGAACAGTCTTTGCTGTTAGTAAGGAAGTTAATTGCTGGGACATGAAACTGAGGTAGCATGTCTTATTGCAGCTCTCCTCTGAGTTTACTGAGAAACAACTGAACGGAAGAGAGTCTTAATAGCAATCCAGTATGGACCATTTCCCCAGACCTTCAATTTCTTGCTGAAGATTTGTATTTTTAATTCTTTTAATGAAGGTTGTCCCCGAGGTCAAGAAATTCCTAATTGACACTGGCAAGCAGGATTATACATTAAACAGCGCTTCCAGCTATGTGCTGGCAGAGAGGCTTTTGGGGCAGAAGTTCTGGGGGATCTCACTCATTGCAACCCCTTGCAGCGGTTTGAGGTCTGGTGGTGTAGAGAAGGGCAACAAGCTCAAAACTGCCCTTTTAAAGTAAACAAAGTCATCAGTTACAGTCCCCAATTTCATCTCTGATTGAACTTGTTTGAGGAAGGAAATAATATTTTTAGGCTTATTAAGTTGAATTTTCTGCCAGCAGCTCTATTTGACTGGATTGCACACATATGGAAATGAGTTCTTATCTGTCTCAACACACTCCTGATGGAGTTAGCTCTGAAGAACCTAATGGAGGCAGAGCTGGTGTCTGGACAATTTTCTTCATAGCTGCTTAAAGTTCTATTTGTTAAATGTGTGGGGTATGTCTAGAGAAGATGGGTGCAATACTGGTCCCAACAAACACATACTAGCCCTAGCCTAGGTCCACAGGAGGATAATTTTCTTGATGTATCAATGTATGAAATCCCACCTGCCTTCATTCCCACCTCACTGCCATTCCAAGGAGGAAGGAGGCTATGGCAGGGAAAGGCAGTATTTCATACAAATTAGAGACATCCTTTTTCTGCATAGGTCCTGAAGCCTGTTCTCCCAACTGTAAGCATGTGGTAGTGAAAAGAGACTCCTAGAAAAGCACCTAATCTCCAATACACTCCTATTCCTGCTCCAACAGCCACTGCTACCTGAGATGCTTCCTCCAGCCCAGGACTGCATACCTCAGGGAGAGAATGAAGCATTTTGTGTAAAAGCTCAGGCTCTGATTTAAGCGGCTGGAGCTAATGAAGGAGTTCCTGCTTCCCAGACATGCACAGACCACTATTATTTATGCATCAGCCCTCCTTGCATGGCTTTAGCCTCTGGCCCTGATGGGTACAACCATCTGGGGCTGCTGAAGCCGTCTGCAGCAAGGCCGTGGGGGTAGTGGTGGCTATACCAGCCCTGCGCTAGCGGAGAAGCCATTTCTATGGGGTGAAGCTTCATGACCCCTTCACAGCTTTAGTGACATCAGCATTTCTTGTTTTTCTTCTAAAATGAATGTGACCCGAGAAATAGATGACTGTTTGAAGCCTTTTCTGAGCATTTAATTTATCCAGACTTCTATGCCACAGGCTATTATTTTTTTTTAATAAACAGAGTCTGTCTGCCAGGAAACCTGACTAGTATACGGGGTTTTTAAGAGCAGGAATACAGCACAGAGCATCAGCAGGCAGTGGGATAAATTTTAGTAAGTGTGAATATGTGCAAGGAGCTCACAACTTAAGTTTTACCCGCTGAGGACTAAACTATGCAGAATGTGATATGGGGTGAAACTACATTGGTGGAAACACTGAAACTTATTGACTGGAAAGCAGACATTTGGGGAAATACTGACCTCAAGCAGCTGTCTTCAGGGAAGTTCGGAGCTTTAAAGAAGTCAATTCCTTACTACCTTAGTAGCAGTGTATGTTCTTATCCAGAGAGATAGATGCTGTCTAGAGAGAAGCACTCTCCAAAATTTCATACTATCCATTCACTACCTGTGAGATACTAACTTTCGTAAAAGGCCAGTCTGTGAGCGTTTCCTGGCACATTTTGAATGTTTTTTAAACTTTCTAGTTATTCTGAGCAAGTGGCAATTGCTTATGTCAGTTTAAAAGTCTAAAAATACCAGCTTCCTTCCTCTTCTGATTGCATTAGTGATGGTCTGAGCTGCACCAGCTGGCTTCAGGGCAGGCTGAGATCAGATCTGACAGGGTCTGAAGTTCTGGTATGGCTCAGTATGGTACTAAGCATGATTCACAACACCAAGATCAGAGCTTCCATCAGGACTTTCATGCTCACTGAGACTAGGGAAGAGCTGAAACTGTGGGTTTCCCATTCTGGAATAGTTACACATCAAGGCTGAGGGCTGAGCCAGCTCAGCAAGAGTGTGCCTATCTAGGGCTTTAATTAATACAGTATTGAAGACGAGTTTTCATTGTGTTTTGGTTGCACACACTAATTAGGTAAATAGAAATTCTGTAATTTGCTGTAGGGATTTTTCGTGTGCTTGTTTTAGGGATGCTACATTCAGAGCAATCTTCCTGAGGAGATCCTGTGACCTCACATACTGCCATCTGGGGAATCCTGGCATCGTACTTTCTCCAGTGATCACTGCAAACACTCTCTGGCGTAGAGCTGCCCCCAGATTTTCTTTTTCAACCCACCAGGAGATAAGCTAAATTTGATCATCAATACAATGCAGTTCTGAGGAGAACTGTTATCCTAAAAAGAAGAACAGCTGGAAATTTTATGCCATTCAGTAGGGACTTTGCTCTATTGATTTTATGTGGAAGGTACTTTGAGGAGTTAAATGCTTTAAATGGCTGAGTGATGGTGACTAGCTTCCATGTTTCCCTCCACAGGTTGTGCTAGAAAAAAGGTCCTCTGAAAGACAACTTGGAGAGCCTCAGCTGACCTCTTGGTCTCCATTTCTTACACCCACCATTTCTGTTGGCTCATCTACTGCTGAGGGAGAGCAGCCCTGGGGGTGCCGTGGGTGAAAAAGCTACCTCAGAGCTCCCACTGAGCCCAAAGTGCTCCTCAGCCCCTGCAACTCCTTCAGGAACTGGGGACACCAGCTCTGCCCTCCCTCGCTGAGTGCAGAACCACTCACAATTTCAGGGATCGTTTTTCTAACATGCCTTGGAAAGATAGCAATGTAGGAAGCAGGCACTTCAGAAGTGAACAGTATTACTGGTAATTACAATAAACGACCAACCTCAAATTTTCACAACCCAAGAGCAAAAGAGTGGGAATTACATCTCAAAAAGGCTTAGTCATGCAGAAATGGCACACAGATTGGCATAATGAAGAAAGGAGATTTGAGAAAGCTGCATATATTCAAGATAGTGAAAAACGTCACATATCTAATTCAGCACAATTGAACAATCATTGGTTTACTGTCTTCTAGAGCAAAATAAATGTCAAAGCAAAAGCAAGCTGATCTGCTGCAACAAAGAACACCTCCCAGTCAAAACATTCAATTGCACGATATTACTGTTAACTTAGCAGTATATTGCTTTTTCTAAATGATATGAAGTGTAAATGAAAGTTGTAGACTAAAGGAAGTGTGTGTTGACTGGGTGGACATGCTGTGTTTCAATTACATCTTTGTTAATCATAGTTAGAGGTGTTACCTAAATAATGTGGCATTATCTCCTCCTTAACTAAATGGCTGGCAGATGCATTTATCAGCAGGAAATTGAAGCAAAAACAAGTGCAAGATGCCTGAATAATTGCCACTAAACTTTCTAGGGGGACTAGCCCCCCCCCCCCCAGTAGGCTTCTCTCTCCTCTTTTCTATTAAAATTCATTGAAAAGAGGTACAAGTGGGAAAGAATTTCAGGAGCTGAAGATGCCTTTAGAATGAGCTAAGCAATTTCTGTTTGATGTAATTTCTTACAAATCCAAATATTCAGAGAGAGCACCACAAAGTAAAGCCGTGGAGATATTGTGTTGGTTGATGTCAGGCCAGACCCACCACAAGTAACAGCTGAGAGGACTCAAACAGAGCATGAAAACAGCAGTGTTTCAGGTCACCATTTGATGGCAAGATTATTATTGCTTATGAATGCCTACAAGAATAATTCTTGATGCAAACTTATCCAGGCTGTGCAGATTTGAGGAACACTGCCAGGCCATCTTCTGAGGTACAGTAAAGGAACTAATATGCTGGAAAGGCTGAAGGATAGTAGGGATGAGGCAGAAATCTAGGTTGAATGTAGTCACTGCTTATAATTAAATCAGTTGGATTGGCAATATGGGCACCTGGCAGGAGAATATACCCAGTTCTGCAAATACATATATGGTACCATTTAATGCACACATCTGCTTCCTTTCTTAGTCTGTAGGTAGTGATACCACTTTGCTAATTGCCGTGAAAAAACTATCTTAGTAGGAACTATGGAGAATGAGACTGATGATCCAGCTGCTAGGCAGAGGCCTTTGAGAGTAGCTGTTCCAGGTACAATGAAAGGACATTGCAGACTCATCAGGGAATTTCTTCCCTTGCTCTAAGGGGTTATGCCTTGTCCAGTCAAAGCAATGCTATAGCTAGTCTTGTCTGATGAACATTAAATCAGCCATCTTATGTTTATGCATTACACTACAATCCTTAATTACTTGATTGCATACTATGTTGATGGAGGAGCTGTCTCAGCCACTGCCCAGGGTGAACTTTGTGGGGTAAATCAGCTGCATAGCAAAGCACTGTTCTGTGCAAGACTGCCTTCTTGTTGGAGGCTCAGAAAGTCATAGACTGAGTCAGTCAGTGATCCGCCTGAACGGACAGAAGGGATAGCTGCTGAGCAAGTCACCTGAAATCAAAGTCTCCAGAGGTGGTTGCTAATTGTGTCACTAATTTTGTGGTAGCTGTGATATTCTAATGTACAGCACCAGGACGTGTTTTGTAGCAGTACTGGCAAAGTACAACGGCAGTGAATGCTGATTAGTGTTATGCCGTGAAAAAATGAAGTGTTATTGATACAGTGGTGAGTATGGGAGAAAATTGTGCTGAAGGCATCCCCAAAATGTGCATCCTGATCAGCACACAACTTTTGGGTTTTTTTTTTGTCTGAGCAATAGGAATTGTGCCAAATTCAGCTGGAAGGCTGTTATGCAAATAAACACCAGTGACGTGAAACTCCCTGATTAGTATCACTAGTGACGTTAAAAAGTTATTAAAAGCTACATATTATATTTATTGAATCATACCACAGAGAGGAAAAAAGTCCCTTAGATTTTGATTTAGTGTTGTCCCTCATGTGAATAGCTGGGGAAAGGCCACCCTGTTTGGTATTTTTATTATAAAGCCATACAGAACAGGTATTTCATTTCATTGCCATCTTCAAGGAGCCAAACCAGTAGGGTAATCTGGGCCTAAATTTGTCCAGTTGCTTCCTCTGCCCCACAAAGATGGGGAAACTAAGGCAGTAAAGTGGCCAGCTAGGAGGCTGAACATTTTCTGCGAAGTCTGGAGGCAGGAGGAGGTGGGAATCTGCAAAGTGCCTGACACAGAAAGGAGGTATGGGATGTATATTGCAGTTTCCCAGGAGTCTTGTTACTAGTAAGTAATTCTGTCCATGCAAAGGACCCTGTAGTCATAAAAGCATAAGTGGAAATCCACATGCTGGTATGATGGAATGGGGTTGTCCCATGCCTCTAAGCCCAGCTGTGCTGACCCTGATAAGCACAGGGCTTGGTCTGGTCCTTCTGGTTCTCCAACCTTCTATGCCCTGGCTCCATTCTGCAATATGACCTCCATCTTGCTGAGTCTCGTAAGAAATAAGAGCTCTTTGATTTTCAAATACAGTAGAAGTATTTTGGTATGTCAGCTCTCCTATGACTAAAGGTCTTGGTCCTTTTTTTATTTTTTAAGCATTCACAAGGGTCTGCAAATCTGGCTTTCAAGAGCACATTGTGTGTTTGATTTCATTTTTATCACAGTTTCCCCTAAAAAAACCAGTACAGTTGTAACAAGACCCCACTAACTTTGTGAAATAAATGGAAAAGACGACCCCTTCAATTTGCGGATAGTAGCAAAATCAAGACAAGACAGACTTGGAAAAGCCAGTTTAAAACCAGAAACAGGGAAGATAGGAAAAGCAAGAGGGAAAGAGGTAGTATAGTCAGAGCAATTTATCTTTGAATTTTGCTTTTTTTTAATGGAGAAAGAAAAAAGACTTGTATTATGTTAATCTTGCCAATTCCTGATAAGAATTAAAACAGTTGCAGAAACGGTTATACTGGTAAAAGCAAAACCCTTTGGAGGACCTAATAAGTTAATTTTCTTGGCAGAATTAGGAAATAATCAGCTGAAGAGAATCAGTGGAGACAGGCAATCACAACAGAGAAGGGGGAAAAAAATCTGTTCAGTGACAGGGCTGGCTCACAACTTAGGAATTAATCAAAAGGGACAACTAGTGTAGTTGCCTGGGTCTCAGTTTAACAAGGTACTTAAGTATGTGCTTAAATTTAGGTGTGTAAACTGACTCAATAATTTAGTAGATGACCTCAGCAGAGCCTTTCTAAATTATTCTATGATTACTCTCAGCAATATTAACTTGTTGATGTTTAAGGACACATCTATGTCAACTATGTAACTAAATTTGGATTGTAGGGTCCACAGCAGCAGACAATCATTTACTTTCAGTGTTTATGAAAAGGAAATAGCTAGGCCCTGAAGAGTTAATGCATCTATATTGCTTCTTACTTGCACTGAAAACTAGATCAGCAGTAAGTTTATTACATTCCCTAAATCATCCCAGACAGACAGCAACAACCTTTTGCAAGAATTTTTCTAGCTGGCTGCTTGAGGACAAATTAACTCCTACTTCAATTCTGATACCTTTGAGGATGTTTTCCCCACAATGACTTTGATGTTTAGTGGACCAAGTAGAGTGGAATCAGGAGAAAAAAAATAAAAAGCATCCATTTGACCTGCACTGCTTGATGCTGCTGTGATAAAAATGTAGTTTATTTTTAACAGATATTTTGGGAAGATCCATCCATTCTAACTTAAGTCGAAAGTACAAAGTTATCTCAGCTTCCCTGTAGCAAGTGGCAAGTGGCAAGAGACAGGATATTCAGCCTATCCCAAAATAGACCCATAATGTAGAATAAATTTCTCTTCCCCTCCACTGGCCCAGTGACTGTCTACTTTCTCACTAAGTAACATCAGAGGATATGGACTTGACTTTCTGACAAGGAACAGCCTTTTTGTTTTGCTCTGTTGTTGTCGTCGTTTTCTGGTTAAAATTCCCCAATATTTAAGATTGTTTCCTTTTATTTTATTAAGGTTTAGCTGACAAGTTGCAATTTTCTTTGATGTCGCTCCAGGTCATTGTTTCTGAGGAGTAATGGTTTGAGTGCAGAGTATCTTTGAGATATTCTACAGAAACCCATTTTCTGTAGCAACATAATTTTCAGCAGCATATAACCATGAGGGAGACATGCTGGCTTTCCTTGTGAAGCAAAGCTGCCACTGGATTCTACACTTCTGCTAAGAAATCATGGCAGGGGGTTGCTCCAGTGCTGCCCACTCAATAGACATGATATCTAAGAGAGACTTTAACAGGAGTTAGATAAGGCATTGACAGATTTGCTTCTTTGCCTGTCTCTGGGTTTGGTGGCTCTCTGGAAGAGAAAACTCCAGTTTCATAATTCGTACACCTCTTAAGCACAAGAATTTTTTTTCCTTAATCTTTGAAAACTGGGAGGACAGTGGATTTTGTTGCCTGGTTTTCTGTTTTGAGGGTTTTGATTTAGAAATATCTTGCCTTTTTTGAAGAGTTTCTGGATGAGGAGGTTGAAATGAGTTTAAATGAATATTTACAAGAGCTTGATACAGTAGTTGGCTTGTTGCTTCTTGTCCCCCGCCGTGCCTCACAAAGACTACAGGCCTTATGGCTCTGCAGTGTTTTCAGATCTTTACAGCCCTCACCCTGTCCCTGACTAGTTTATCAGGATTTAAAGATTTTGCATTTCCAAAGGCAGGGTGCAAACTTCCTTTCCATCTAATACTGAACGGGTTCACAATTCCCACAAGAGGACATAACAAACCTGTTCTGCTGTTATTTATGGAGAAAAACTGTTTGAATAGTCAGGACATGCCTGCTTCCTTTGTGAACACATTGACAAATCCTAAGGCCTATTAAAATACAAGCATAAATATAGAAATACCTGCACCAGGCCGTCCTTATTCATGGCATGCCACTTGTCATTCTTGACTTTGAAAGCTTTAGTCGGCAGTTCAGTGAGCAGCATTTATCCTGTGTGACTCCATAATAATGAACAGCCAATACTGAAAAACCCAACAGTAGAAATTTGTCCTCCAGAACAACTCAGTTAAAACCAAAAACATTCTCCTTTTACTTGAAACACCCCAAAATGGGATGAAATAAAAGGATAAATTGAAAAATACAGGTTTTGGTATAAACCATAGACTATACTGTAATAAAATAATTCCAAATAATACTTGATCAAAGGCTTAAAAAGGCTTTACCTCACTGCTTGTGCTGACCATATTTTTCTTAGCTTGAATAATAAAAAAAAATTTCCTTTCCAGTTATAAAGAGATTTTCAGTAGTAATTAGAGCGTTATAGAGACAGGTAATGTGGACAGGGGGAGTTTTACAATTAAGTGCCTTTGAAATCCCAGTAGTTATTGATCTTCTGGTATATTTCAAATTCTCATTTCTTTTTTCTAATTAGTTTTATTGAAGTGTTTGTATGTGGTGGAACAATGCTGAAGTGTGTGAGCTGTGACTACTGCAGGAGAATGCATACTTGTTAAGCTGGCAAGCTCTGAGTACACTTCTAGGCATATTTTAATATGATGAAGGCATCTCTTGGTCTTACATGCTAAAGTCTACATTTGGGAGTGATTTGACCTGACCAAACTTTTTTAAACAAGTGTAGCAGATCGGAATCTACATATTTTAAGCATGTATTTCTTAACAAAGTGTGATTCCACACTTTTTCAGAGTATCTCCTCCATATGGTCTATCAGCCCATAATTCTCCCAAAAGAGGAACAGCTTATTATTAATTTGTGTCTATTTCCTCACAGGAAATCTTTTAGGATTTTACCACGGAAGGAGCCATATGATCGATGGAGTAAAGTGTCAGGAGCTGTTAGACAAAATAACACTGGCTGTATATAGCAGCTTTACTGCAAAATCTTGGACACCTTTCACATACCAGACTCCGGAGGCCCAAACTGTAGAATTTTCCTTGGATCTCAGGGGATGACAAGGTAAGGCAGCATGTGCACAGCTCCAGGTGTGGAGGCCATTAGTGCGATCTGGTGGATGCCTTCCAGTCTGGAATAAAAAACTATGTGCCAAATTTCAGAGTACAAATGGAGATAGAATATAAGGGAAAGTTCAAAGCAAGCATCAGATTTGGCTGCACCTGGAGCAGGCTCTCTCCCACTCTCACTACACTGCCTGTGTACACCCCAAACAGAGATTAAGCTGTTAGGCTCCTAGAGATAGGCAATATGAAATGTCTTCTTCCTCTCCCTGTGTTCACACTTCTTCCCACCCTCACCACAAAGTCATCACCCAATAGTCGACAGACCTTTCTTGGGCATGAGAAGTAGTTCGTGGACTCCCAAGGACAAAAAGCAAATGTATTGATGACAAGCTTAGATTTGTTAATAGGGCTGCAGTTCTGCTTACTTCAGACCCAAGCCTACCTATACATGCAGCAAAGTTCACTGTATATGCTATCTCAATTACTTTCTTTCTGAAAAAAATTTAACTTATCTGTAATCGTGATCACTGCATTTATTTTCATAACGTGTTAAAGTACTGCTACTATAGATGGATTTCTTTTCTTGCCAGTGCATTTGATCTGAATCCAATACAGGTCAGTCAGATGTGGTATTCATAGACATTTTTGATCAGCTCACAGGTTTCAGTGCTGACCCTGTTGACATAAGCAATATCTCTAAATTCATTTGCACTGAATAAATGAAAAGAAGGAAAAGTTGGGGAAATTAAATCCCAGCAAAATCAAACAGCTTGCATAGTATAGTGCCTAGAACATTTTGTATTGGCCTTGTGCATAAAGATTTGAGAATGCAACAGCTATTGCATGTCATTCAGCAATTTCCTGTATGAGTCAGTGCAGAGGTATTTATCGCCAAGGAACTTGCAGAAACCTTCATTCTTAAGTCACTTGAAAGTAGAGAGGACGACACACTTCAAATTATAAACTCTCTAAGTTAGCTCTGTAGTGTGGTCTGTAGTCCTGACCTAGTCTTTGGTGTCTGGGAAGCATTCAGTGGCCCTTCCATCCAGCCTGTAAAGGTCACTGAAAAGTTCCCAAGGCTTTTGGTTGCATTTGTTTAGGCCCAAATAGGAAGGTCTTTTCTAACTTTACTTTCTGTGATTCCGTTAGAAAACCTGATTTCTCGCTTGTAAGGCCAAATTTCCATTAGGCCAAATTTCACTTTCACTTTGGAAAAATAGCAGCTTCAGGGCGAGTTGGGCTCACCTGCCCGAGAGCAACATTGAAATTAACATTTGCCAGTTGTCTTCAATGCTTCCGCATTCATTAAAGCTTACAGAGCATTTCCTTTGTCAATGTAGCTTTTTAAGTAGAGAAACTGCCAGCTCATACTCCTTCTCCCAAGTACACCTCCCTTTGTACAGGCGTCTCTTTGTCCTTAGCTGTGGCTCCACCATGTCACCTTAGAGTAGGCAGCAGCAGCTCTTTACTGTGACCAAGCAGTCTTAGAAAATAACTGAGTAAACTTTGTCACTAAAATCTGAATTTCTTCTAAGTTGTGATCTGAACTTCTAAGTTGCGGAAACAAGCCATAGCTCAAGTGGGAGGGCATTAACTTCCCTTTTTTTCTTATCTTATGTTACCCTCTAGTGGCTGAGTCCTTGAGCATCAGCATCTAAAGTAAAGTTAACTAAAGGTTTTCATGCATTGTCCTTTAACTGACCATACTGAACCTCTAAATTTCCAATACATTTTACCTTTTTTAAAAAAGCTTTCTTCAAAATAATAGAAAACTTGCAAAACCAATCCAAATTAGTTTATCTTTAAAGGAAATGAATGTGAGAAACGGTGTCTTCTTGCCAAAGCAGAAAAAATGGTTTTCAACACTGAACGATAGAGAACCACAGCAGGAGGATAAAAATAGACCCTAAAAATGGATAAAGGACTATTTTTATCTTCGCTGACATCTTTCTAGACTAGGTAAGGAATGGGAAAGGCAAAAAGGCAAAGAGTTTAAATATGAAATACTTAGGAAAGGAATATATTAAAAACTTCCATTTTTACATGTAGTTGTCACAGAGGAACAATCATTCAAGGTTCCTAGGGAATAAGACTGTTAAATTTCAGCTTCTATTTCTAATTTCAAATTCTTTTAAGGGTTTGGAGGGATTTATATAACATAAATTGGTCAATATATTTATCTCAAGGGATTAGCCAATGTAATCACTAAAATGCATTGTTCAGTTTGTTCATTCTCAATTATCATTCTAAATTTATCAAAGAGTCAGAACAGTGTGTCTATTACTATTAACAAATTAAGACACTCTCATTAGTTTAATTCCAGTTAAAGCAATAAAATAAATCTCAGGGTAATCGGGTAACTTTTCACACTTCTATTATTTATAAACAAATAGAGAGATTCAGTTGCATATTTTCTTCAGAACAATTACATTAAATTTCATATTTCTCTGACTTTGGTTACATTAGAAATGTTCAGCGAGTACTCATCATGTGCTGTTTGCACTGTCATGGTAATGAGTTATGTGATACTAGTTCTGTTCTGGCAGGATGACTTACGTAAATAACCAATGTGACTCTAGTTATGAATATAAGAACAGAACATTCAATTTGAAATTACATTGTTTCAGTGTGATTCTATTGTTTATTGTAACTAACAGAAACAATTCAATCAAATTTGCATAACTGCCCAATAGTTAGACATTTCATGTGAAATATTTAATGGGCACTATTTTCCTCTAGCAAATCTTTCCATAAGAATTATATAGCAAAGCAAACTCAGCAGGCATTCTTGATGAAGACTTTTCAAATAAACATGTAATATTGTTAGAAATTCATTCAGGACATATTGGAGCTTGGAACTCCAAGCATATAAATATTTATGAATCACAAAACAGTCCCCAAAATATGGTCAGATCAACATTTGTTTGTAACTGGAACAAAATGTACAAAATGTTTTTCCCCACCACTCAGGCCTAGTATATGCAATGGTCCTAAACACGAAGTTGCTGGATTTTTTTTTGCTGCTCTCAAAATGATGGCAGCTGCCCAAAAGAGCATCCTCTCTGTCTGGAACTTCACTGTAGTAAAACTCAAGTATTGTTGGGGATGTTTTATGTCTTGCAGTCCCAAACAGCTATGTACTGTGAAACCTCAGAGAAAAGAAATCACACCCAAATATCCACACAGCACAAATGTAACGCGCGCAATTTCTTGGGTTTTTTGCTCCAGTGCATTTGCATTCTGCAAACATCAGACCAGTTGCATCCTATGCCCTGAGCACGGAAAGAGCATGTTTATTCTGCGCCACAGGCTGCTTCCACTATGGAGACACGGGGCTCCCCTGCATTCACACTGCAACGCTGCCTCTCCTCTTCCCTCTGGACTGTGCTGCTGCATGTCACCTGGTGCAGATGTGTCAGGGACCCACAACTGCAGACATCCGCGTGGCCCCATGCCCAAAGAGAACCAGGTGCAAGACATATTCCTCGGGCAATAACTATGCTCCGTTGTTTCTTCCCACCCGCAAATGTGTTCATGTAGTGGTAATGCACTCTGGGTTTCCCCAGACATATTATCTTTACCTACCTACACATTTTTCTAGTCAAACAGAATAATTTTGGCTATTTATTCAGATTCAAAGAATAAGTAGGTGCTACATTGTGTACTCATTTTTTCCATCTGACCAGTTCTAGGTAGCGATATAGCACTTCTAGATGAGTTGAATCTGACAGTAACGCTGCTAGCACCACTTGCACTAACCATAGTGATATTCAGGGTCATGTAACTACTAAGGAGGAACTTCTCTTGTTCATCCCCTCCTTGACAGAGACTGGTCTGTGGGAGGTTGTTTTGTCGTTGCCCCCTCTCTCAAAGAAAGTGCTTTTGCTAAGGTGTTTCTGGAGCTACTACAGGGAATGAGTGCAATCTGCCCTGGATGACAGTTTATTGCAAAGAGTGCAGTAGTCTGGAACCAGAAGGGGAATTTCTAGTAACCTCTGTTATACAACAGCAGTTCTTCTACTTCCATTTTCAAGCATCCTGTTATTGTTAGTACTTTTTAAGTCCTTTGTCACCAGGACGTGATGCTAATAGTAGAAGTGTTAGTTTAAGCAAAACAAGGCTGGTTTTAATACGAGGTTGAAAAGACCTGAACATGAGGAAAGCAAGCGAGGCGTCATGCCAGCCTCAGTTTCTACTTCTTACACTTACAGAGAGAGGCCCAAGGTCAACTGGGACTGGAAAAAAACATCCCAGGTTCAAGTTACAGTGCTGGGTGAGCCTAAGCGTGCCATGCTCGGTCTGGGATGAAACACGCACCGTCTCTTATAACACCGGTGGGATGGCACATCCTATGCTGTGCACATACGCAAGGATTAATCTGCCAAAACTGAAATGCGCACTCTAAGTCTAGCCATTGAAGACAAGATTCATAGTTCAGAGTTCTTGAGACACACTGCATGTTAGGGATTCAAATCTTCCAAGGTGTCTATATGCCATAGCTTGTACTTATCTCTATGAATTGCAAGTTCTTAAGCTTTCTTACTTTTTAGGTAGTTTTATTTTGTTGCTTGTGTGGAAGAACCAAGGCAAGAGAACAGAGGTCTCTGGCTTTATTTGAGCCTTCCCAGGCAAATGCCATTTATGTAGTCACAAAACGCTCCCTGTCTGTATCCTCCTCTCCTTCCTCATGTCTAACCAGGTGCCTGACCAAATTAAGTACAGAATTCTAGTAAATGATACAGCTTCTCACATATCTCTCTATCTCACTTCTTAGCTTTCCTTGTATGTCATGAGACATTGATTAATTCTCCAGAGTTAAGAATAAAGTCACATCTTCCCTAGGATCTTAAGATGAGGTTTTCTGTGGTGTTTAGCTCAAGCTGATAGCTTGCATGAAAACAAAGTCTCTCAATTTGTCATTGCAAAGAATGATCACATCACATTTTGAATACAGGAATATCTGAAGACTTTTTATATGTTTAAGGCAGCAAACTTCCAGGGCACGTGAGAATATGAAAATACTGAGAATATCACCATAAGGTTCAAACTTTTCCACCCACGATAAGGCCAGACAGTGCCAGTATAGAAGAGGCCCGAACTCTGTTTTTACTATCCCTTTTGATTTCGGCCTTAGAGACTGTGAGGGAATTACCACTAATCCTCTAGAGCTGTATAATCTGGTGCCCTCATGACTGCTGAGTTTAGATTCTGATTATGAGACCATTTTCATCCCCTTGATGCAACTTCAGTGAAGACTAATATTTCTTAGAAACGGAACTATTTTTTTAGTAAAATCATTCTCTTTTAATCTCATTGCGTCCTGTATTGCCTTGCTTTGTCTTGTATGAAGACTCTGCTTTACTAGCCTCCTTCCAAGTTTCAGAGATAACAGGACACAGGTGCTCACAGCTAATTCCTAGTTGAAACACCTTCCTAAACACACCCTTTTCGTTGGAAGGTATAAATTGCTGTGGAGTCCAGCTTTGTAGGGTAAGAGATGTTTTGGTTGTACAGCTTGACTCTTGGGCGTGCATAGACCCACGTGTGTTATTGCTCTGATGGTCTCTGGGAAGACAAGAGTATGAGGAATTCCTTAGATTCATACTCAAAGCTACTTCTTTCTAGCCAGAGCTTTCTGCTTGGTTCTCTTTGTACTCTGTGAATGGTTCTGCAGTGGGAACCTCCAAAAGTACAGCAATTAAATAAGGTGAATTATCTTTGAATTGATCTAAAAATCTGTAGTTTCTTGGGATAGAAATCCTTGTAGGAAGTGCTTTCTCATGGTTCTTTCAACTCTGAAGCTAAAGTCACGTTTGACATACAGAGATAATTAGCTTTCTTTCAGTATGTTGCTGCTTTGCTTTTGCAAGTGGCTCACAGATTAGGAGATGAGGGAAGTGGGAGACTAATTATTTAAAGTGAATTTAACAAATGTTGTATAAGCCTCAGTAAGGTCCACCTGAATTTGGTTGACAGGCAATTTCCTTGTTTTCAGAGTATTATTCCTCAACACACCACATTTTTATAACATGAAGCTATTATACTTCCCTTTAATTTTCTAAGCTAATTGAAGAAATAGATGTTTGTTTCTTGGCAACGTACCTTCTTTTGCAACCTCTAGGGTGTATATTCATATATAACTAAGTCTGTCACTCTACCAAATTAAAAATTCATAAGTAAAAAAATTACTACTTGAGCCTAGAAATAATTAGAGTTAGGAAGTCTCTGAACAAACAGTTTCTGTTTCCTTGAAAGTGCTCCAAGGTCCCAAATTCTGTAATCCTTAATTACAAACTCCCATGGATTTCAAAGGCAAAATTTCAATAATTAGAAACTGCAGAATTTAGTCAAAGATAAGGGGAGGGGAATCCTTTGGGATCCTAAGGAGAATCATGTGGATGTTCTAGTCTGTTTCCTGAGGTGTTACTGTGTCATTAAGAACCAAATTCACGCTTTTGGTTCTCAGCACTTGCTTGAGTGCTGCAAAATGTCTTTCAGATGAGATTTCAGAAACACTTGAATGGTGCTTTGTGGACCTGTGGCCTTTTGACCACCTTGATTAGCCAAACATGGAGCAAAGCTAATGATGTTTCCCAGATGTCTATAATCACAACTTGGAAAGAATGGGGAGTGGTAAAAAAAGAGTGATTCGTAATGCTTTGTGAAAACAATGCCAGTTAATGTTTTAATCACAAAATGTGATGTTGGTTTTGCAGGTCTTCTGCTTTGCTAAATACAACATAGAAATTGTTGGTAGATGTTAAGCCGGCCAAGAAAGATAAACTGGAACGTGCGTCAGGAATGGAAAGTTTGGGCTGACTTGCATGTCTTGATATGAAATCTAAAACTCATTAAAATGTAGCCATGGAATGGTGGAACAAGGTATTATTTCTCACATAGGAGAGCCAGAGCCTTAATTTCAGAAAGGTAGGTACTGTACAAGTAATTTATTTTTTTTTCTTTTTGGGCACAAAGGCATTTACTCGACAGAATGTGGATGATTTTCTTGCTGCTTAGTAGCTTCAGGAAAAGCAACGGTGTCTGAAGAGAATCAGAAAGTTAGATTCAAGCATCCATGTCTGCCTGATACCTTGATCAAAATTCGGTGCTTGTACAAGCTGCAGAGAGATTCTCCTGTGCCAGCTGCTGTATCTGAGTGCTTAATGAAATATAACCACGGTACAAATCCTTTTTGAGTTGAGTCCTTAACAACCTTTTAGTAAGAAAAAATTTCAAACCTTATAGCTCAGTTGGTGGTTAGGCAGATTTGGAATCACTTATAATAATGTTGAACATGATACTCTGATTTCTCCTTAAGACAATCTTGGACTAAATTGTTAGAGCTACTGTGAAAAATACAGGAAAGCTAGGTATTGCCTAGAGATGGGAATATCCCTCAACCTTTTGAGAAACCCTTAAGAAACAGAGGCAACAGTAGGGCTTGTTTCTTTCATGGTTTTGTTCAGCCCTTGGAAAGTGTATCAGGTTGATTTTTAGGCTGTGCTTGCAAACTGGGTATGTGCAAATGGGTAAGCCTGGCTGGATTTAAACATGGTAAGAAGCAAGAGAAGATTTAAGGGAGCAGGTTTACACATGGGAAATGCTCTCTTGCCTTCCTTATCCACTTCATGGCAAGATAGTCATGCCAATAGTGTGAAGTAAATTAGGCTTTAACAAAACACCCTGTTACATAAACAATTTTGATATTTTAAAGATGTTTTGGGTCATTACACCTACTAATTGAAGGATGCTAGGGGCAGGGAGGATGCATAATGCTAATGTCTGAACCCTGTGGGACCCACAAAGAAAGCAGTATTGAGACTGAAGACTGTGGTTCAGGACACACTGTGCATTGGAGAATCACTTCTAAGGTGGGAAATTTTATGGCACAAAATCTGACTTCTGAGGGCTAAGAAGCTGAGATCTTATTTAACTATCTGTATTTGAAACAAGTCTACAGAAAAATGAAGAAGCCTTTTTCAATGAAAAGGGTACCTTTCCCATAATACTTAAAAGAAAATATGGATTTTTTTTTTTCACCTCAAGAAGATGATACCATTCCTCAATTCTAAATATGGGTTTGCATGTGTGTGTTTGTGTTGTATTTTTTTCTCAAAACACAATGCTGTTGTCAAAACTGTCTAACTCTCAAAGACTACAGAGAAAATATTGGAGAACTGAGAATCTGATTTGGGAATACTATGTCAGTGATGTTCTGACAGTGTTCTAACAAGGGGATCCACAAAACAGGATCTTTTCTAGCAGCAGTGAAACCTCTAGGGAAACTTGTGGGTATGTGTTTGCCAAGATGAGAGATAAAGGTTGAGATTCATGGTAAGAAGACTGTAGAGTTTGTAAAATGCTTGTGGTATGTTTGTTTGTGATATGCTACTATTGTTGCTTGGGTGATTAAAAAAATCAAACAACTTCTAACACAGTGCAACAGTGGTTTGGAAAGCAAATAAGGGTGGATTTTTCTTTCCAGATTTTTTTTAATCAAAGGGATAAATTGTCTGTGAACTGGTAGCAGAGATGTAGGGAGACCCCCCCCCCCCACTATGCAGTACTTGAGCATTTTCTGAACAAACCCTCGCAGATGAAAAATAACAAAATCAAAGATGATGGAAAGACTTCGTATTCATGGGACACAGTTTAATGTCAGGACTGCCACCACTGAGTTGTAACTCAAAGTTCTGAGGCTGCAATTTTTTTATCCAGGACCTAAGCTGCATGGGGGCATGTCTGTCCTGCTGTAGGAGCAGTCTTCCAGCTAACTCACTCGACTGCTCATAGCCTTGGTGAGGGCAGCCACACACAGCAACCAGCACGCAGAGTGCCCCAGCCAGTTTACTTCTGACCTCAAAATGCCTGTCCTGCTTTCAACCACCCCACCCCACAAGGCCTCTGTTTTGGGGAGAGAACATAGTATTTGTTCTGCCTACGTACCATACCAGTAAATGAGGAAAGTCTCTGGAAGAGTGAGGAGAGGCTGATTTTGCCTAACTTTTTGGTTTGTTCCCTGTAAAGCACAACTTAGAGAAACTAAGTTAAGAATATATTTTGCTCGCATATTTGGTGTTAGGCTGATTAATGGGATGAGGATCAGAGAGGACTTTTCAGTGAGATTCAGTAGAGGACTTTGGGAACTTCTTTTGCCTTTTTCTGGCAGCAAGAGATGTGGTCCTTTTCTCAGGTGTTTTGTCTCAAATTCCCTGGAGTTGGAGGGACTCATTATGCTCAATATAATGTCCTTGGTGTTTCCTGCTGTGTTACTGTGAGACACTGGTTTTGTAATCTTCAATTTTAAAGGTATTTAGAGGGGCATTTCATGGCTTGGGAAGGGGCTGTTCAGGGGATGATTTGGAGTAAACATCTCTTGTGTAGTTGTGATGATGGGGAATTGATCTTGCTGATCCAGGTGTCTCTTCCAATTTCTTTTTTTTAATAGGCATTTCTTTTTAAAGGAAAGATTTCATAAAGAGATATCTCAAAGGGGATAAATTTCTTTGTGATTTTTATCATTCTTCCTCGGGGCAAAAAATACGGACATATGAACTCTTTGACCATTACTGAAGGGCATGGTCTTTCTTTTCAGTGTCAGCTACGTCTTTTTAAACTTGAATCTACCAATTAAGGGCATTATATTCACACATGTGGAAAATGAAAGAGGAAGAAAAGAAAATTGCCCCAGTGAGTTTCCCCATTTCATACCCCTATTAGCCTTGTAAGAGGTCTCTTGATGTCATGGGAGTGAAGCTACCGGGGAGATTTTCCACCCACCCGTGAGATAGAAAGTCGAGTGTATAAGGATTACATTGCTTCCTTAGATACCCCATTCTTTAATTACTTTATGATTTTGTTCTTATGGAAGCAAGAAGTTTGAATGCTTATGAAGACAGAAAACCAACACAGAATAAATGGTCACAGACACTGAAGAAGCTGTGGCATTTCATATCGCTGTGTGCCCCCAAACACTGTGCTTTCCCCATGCCTGTGAGGAGGGGAGCTCGCGTCCGTAGTTATTCTAACATCGTCCGCAACCCTGCAAATTCTGTTTGCTGAGACACAGTAATAGCCTGAGGAGGACCAGAAGGGCCCTAAGACATGGAGTGGAGGGTCTTCTCCACCATGGAGCGGGAGCCACCTCTGTAGCAGAATGGCTGTGAGGAGTTCGGATGGCTGCAAGCTGTTTCCAATCCAGGCTCTGCTGGGAAGCCTCATTGCTGCCTCCTGCAACCTTAGGGTAAATTTGTGAGATTGCTTCAGCTCACCTAGCAGCACACTGCTGCAAAATGGAGCAGTCCTGCTTCTTTCCATGTTAGCCACTGGTTCCCAACAACATGCTCTTGGTGCTGGGCCGTAGAGCTCATCGGCCTCTGCTGAAAGTAAAGGAGCTGTCTGCTAGGCAAGGAGGTGCAATATTTCCAGCAGCCAGGACTTGTAAGCACACCTGGAGAAAAGCAGTCTTTCTCATGTTTTGGCTGTGGGTCCTGGAAGCCCTTTGACTCTGGGCAATTGCCTGGGCCGTGGAGGAGCCCCAGTGTGGTAGCGCAGCATTGCCTTGGGGACGTGTACCTCGGGAATGGCAACAGCTGACCAGAGGTGTCTGATTCAGCCAAAAACATGAACTGGGTATAGGGAGAAATAACAAAAGGGAAGTAGACCGAAGAAAAGAATTGACTGTACGTTTTTTTAGGAATCTTTTTGGAATTTGTTAATTCTGAGATGAATTGTGAGCATTAGTCTTGCAAGTGAGATCACCCTTGATATGAGTCTTTAATGGGAATTTATCTATTAGAAAGTGGACTGAAACTACTCAAACTTTCTATGAAGCTACCCATTCGAGATCAGTGGCTTTCCATCAATGTAGATTAAGGTTGGAAGTGATTCATAGGTAAAAGACTCATTGTCATCCTCTTTGTTGGAAATTCTTTATACAATTTCTGTCCCATTTTTAAGTCATTTGCCTAAACAGAGAAGAGGACTGACCTTGTAATTAAAGCACGTGGCAGAAGCAAATCATGTGTGTTTGTGTTACTTTAGTCAGGTAACTTGATCTTTCAGTATATTAATTTCTCAGTATCGAACGCCATGATAATCCGCAGAGACCTTGTGAGTTCCACAGGAACAGTGAAGACTATCAATGTGAAATTATTGGAGGGAAAGTACAAATGCTTAAATAATAGTAATATTAAAATAATGAAGGCAGTTGCAAAACACTAAGTTGAAAGGGGAAGTTGCATTCTGCCATGAAGTAGTTCTTGGTGGATTGAACTTTGACAGTCCAGTTGCTTTGGGCATACCTGAATGTCATATTCCATTTTTAAAGAATTTGGATTACAGCACTATATTTCACTTCAAAAAAATTACCTTCATACTGTCATTTGCTTTCACAGTACCTAATACAGCTCAAAATTACTTATCTTGTATTTTTTTCTACTTAAAATACCTGCCTTGTGGTTCTTGTGAAAGATCATCCTTTTCCTTACCTTTTCCTTATCTTTTCTTTCTTTCCTTTCCCTTCTGCTCTTCCTCTCATCACTTTTGTCTTTTCTTCCAAGAAACACATATGCAATAGTGAGATAAAATCTAATTTTTTCTTTACAATGTGGTGGTTGTTTCAGGAAAATAACATTCACCTTCACATTTAATTTGCCTAACTGTGGTGGGTTGACCCTGGCTGGATGCCAGGTGCCCACCAAGCTGCTCTATCACTCCCCCTCCTCAACTGGACAGGGGAGAGAAAATATAAAGAAGGGCTCGTGGGTCGAGATAAGGACAGGGAGAGATCACTCGCCAATTACTGTCATGGGCAAAACAGACTTGACTTGGGGAAAATTAATGTAATTTATTACCAATCAAACCAGAGTAGGGTAATGAGAAATAAAGCTAAATCTTAAAACACCTTTCCCCTACCCCTCCATTCTTCCTGGGCTCAACTTCACTCCCCATTTTCTCTAACTTCACCCCCCAGCAGCACAGGGGGATGGGGAATGGGGGTTACAGTCAATTCACCACACGTTGTCTCTGCTGCTCCTTCCTCCTCAGGGGCAGGACTCCTCACACTCTTCCCCTGCTCCAGCAAGGGGTCCCTCCCAAGGGAGACAGTTCTCCATGAACTGCTCCAATGTGGGTCCTTCCCATGGGCTGCAGTTCTTCACAAACTGCTCCAGCGTGGGTCCCTTCCACGGGGTGCAGTCCTTCAGGAGCACACTGCTCCAGCGTGGGTCCCCTGCGGGGTCACAAGTCCTGCCAGGAGCCTGCCCCAGCGTGGGCTTCCCACGGGGTCACAGCCTCCTTTGGGTATCCACTGCTCCGGCGTGGGGTCCTCCCCGGGCTGCAGGTGGAGATCTGCTCCACCGTGGACCTCCCTGGGCTGCAGGGGGACAGCCTGCCTCACCGTGGTCTTCCCCAGGGGCTGCAGGGGAATCTCTGCTGTGGTGCCTGGAGCATCTCCTCCCCCTCCTTCTTCACTGACCTGGGGGTCTGCAGGGTTGTTTCACATATTCTCACTCCTCTCTCCGGCTGCTGTTGCGCTGTTTTTTTCCCTTCTTAAACACGTTATCCCAGAGGCACTGCCACTGTCACTGATGGGCTCGGCCTTGGCCAGCAGCAGGTCCAACTTGGAGCCAGCTGGCATTGGCTCTTTCAGACATGGGGGAAGCTTCTAGCAGCTTCTCACAGAAGCCACCTCTGTAGCAACCTGCCTGCTACCAAAACCTTGCCACGCAAACTCAATACGCTAACAGGTAGCATTATGTCACTGAGTAGTAGGAGAAAAAGCAGTGTGATGCAGAGACCAGTATAACTCTTAGTATAGACTACTGTGTGCCCTTTGCAGGGTTGTCCAAAGTGAATTCACTTCTTCAGGACAGGTTCCTGATTTTTGTTATAGCAGTTCAATTTGCATTAGTTCTCTAGTTCTGAAGCTGGCCAAGCTTTCAGCTTGAACAACTCTCCATTTCCCATAATCAGATCTTTTTGTAAAAACCATTGGCAAGATTTGGTTTTAATATCATCTTATGTCATTGCATACTTGCATTGGTCATTATGGACTTCGCTGGCACACCAGAAGTGAGACTTGTAGTCACATTGGAAAATACATTAGTTGCCCAATTTGAATGTCACAAATACATCTGAAGTTTCTGATTCCACTATGATGCCAGCAGCGGTCCTAAAAATGTTAATGAGGTCTGGGTTTAGTGAAAATGTTCACAAGTTCAAATAAACTGCAGTTTCTGTTGGGCTTTTTTGAAAATCACTGAGCTTTGAGAATTCAGGATCTGGTTTAAACACTGCAGATGACTCCTTGATAAACCAAAGCCTCGAATTGAACACAAGGAAAGGTTAAAGTTGGGTATAAAATGCAAACTGGAATGTATACACTCTAGTCAACATACATGATTCAAGTCAAGCATTTCATGCAACTCTATTTTTATTACCTTCAAAGCAGAAGAGGTTCTGCTGAAATGCACTTAAGGGAAGTGAGCATGAAGGGAATGAAAAGGGATAAGAGACTCGGTGTGGCTGGGAATTTCAGAAATTCAGCAGCAAGTCTGGAGAATGAAACTCAGCTTGCCTGTGATGAGAAGGATGTGGAGGAGAGTGAGTAATAGGAACTAGCAGGTAACAAAGGCAGCTGGGACACTGCGGAGGAGACAGAATGGGGACAAGGTGGAGAGTGTGGGGCAGAAGGCTGAGAGGGAATGTTGCCAACCATGGTCCACAGTTGTTAGAGCAGGTTCTTGGCAGAACTAAACGAGGGACTTGGGCCTTCTGGAGGTCAACGCGACTCCACTGGCAGCAAACAGGGACAAAACCTATTACTCAAATTATGTGTTACTTCTTATCGTGCTTGCACAGATGATGGCCCTCCCTAGCTCTCACCATGTCTGTCTTCGCCTCATTTGTGGGTGTCCAAAGGCTCCTGATGACCTATACAGTGGCAACATGACAGGACACAGTGGGACTTCCGTATTTCCAGTTTGGTTTTGGTTTTTCTAAGTACTGAAAAGTACTGACAGAAGAGCCACAAAAAAATTACTGAAATCGCAAGTCAATTACTAAAATATGTGTAAAAGCCCAAAAGAATAACTTCATTAGAAGGGTGGTGGTGTGGATATGGGAGAAGATGAAAATCAAACACCTCTACAGCTGGTGTAAGTGCTGCATAAGAAACTTGTATCAGAGCATCTGTACTCTTCTGTCAGATCAGAAATGCTACTGAAAAAATAATCTTCATATTTTATTCCGTTGTTTTATTTTGCCAACAGCTAAGCACTGATTAGTATTTTTGAGATGTGTCCACTTAGCTTTTCTTCTTATTTGGCAGCATCTGGAGTATGAAATTAAAATCCTTCCTGTTTGTATTTAATCTCCACTGGGCAATCAGAAATTCTTTAATTCCTACTGCCATTTCACAAGTCACACCTGTAAATACCAGGAGTGAAATCCTGACCCAGTGAAATGAACACAAGTTTTTTTCATTCCAAGTTAAATATTCTGTTATTTAAATGGAGCAGGTACATAACTTCAGTTCTTAAGCACCTAGAAACCATCAGCCAAATCCTGACTCCAAAAAAGTCAGTGTAAAGTCACCATTCATAGTTACAGGACTGTGTATTGACATGAAATATATGTGACACAGGAATTGATTGGTTGATGTCCAATACAATGTGTTAGGATTTTATGTCAAAAAAAACCATTGGAAATTGATATTTGAAAAGTTCTCCTCGGAAAATGATGACAATCAGCTTCTTTATCATTATTTTTAATGATGACACTGATTTTTCACAGTGTGAGAGATTTTTTCTATGTAGAATACAGTAATTAAAACTCAAGAGCAACTGATCAACTGGTCAGCAGGAGAAGATATTTGCAAAATATTGGTATAGTTAAAGAGAATTAATGCATGTTCTGTGCTTTAAGGATGCCATCTCTTTAAATCTATTTACACTGTCAGGAGGTACTTGGGTTTCAGTGTTGTTTTTAAATAATACGTAAGGGTTTTTTCTCATGCAATGTTTAGTTTTTCCACTGAATTTTCAGTTTGGCCTTCAGACCCACTAAAGATATACAAATCAGACATCACACGACCCTATTCCATGGCAGGAGATAATGACAACATGGTAGCACTGTTGAGTTCCAACACATGTGTTTGCACCGGAGCTTTACAGGTTCTTTCCCTGATAATACAGAGAAATGAAGTTCGCAGAGCTGTGCCTACAGAGACAAGTAAAACCCCTCTCCACCAACTTGCGGGCAGGCACGCTTCCCCTGCCAGATGACTTTTGAAGATACTAATCACTGAAATCACAGATTTTCTGGTCTTTGTATTTCACTGGATCAAATTACCCTCCTGCCCCCAGAAAATGTGTTTTCTTCCCTTTATTCACTTGAACAAAAGGGTCTTGAAATTTCTTTCTTTCTCTCCATCTTCCAGCTGGTAGCTACATGGAGATACCCTTCACTCCCTCAGCTGCCCCACAGTGACAGCAGTATCCATGGCTCAGTTTTCATGCTCTTGGGGTATGATCTACAGACCTGTTACTTCTGGCTCTGGAGATGATTTGGAAGTAGAAACACCGTTGACTCAAGTAAGAAAATCTGGCAAATTTCTCATACTTTTTCCCATACAACAAAATTTCTGTCTGTCGGTGAGAGAGACTTGGCAGGTATATCAGAGGAGGAACAGTTCAGGGTGAGAATTTCCAAGTTTCTTTGAACTCTTCCTTTAGTTTCAGAGTTTGCATCGCATGAACTTTACAAGAGATATTGGAGGGGAGTGGAAAATTTGTGTGCGTACACACGCGTGTGTCTGTGTGTATATGTGTGAACCCACCACTTTGCTGATAAGTGTAACGACTGTGCCGCTCTTGATGCTCATATGACTGCTATGACAGCTCACTTTCCTGTGACAATAAGGAACCAGTTTCAGGCTCCTGGGTTTTGAGGTCAAGTTAGGTCTTACAGACAGTTCTGGGGGAAGTACTACAGTGAATACAGACTTACGTCTTCTTTGAAAGGCTTACTATTTTATTACATAATAAAGAGAGCTCCACTTCTGACTCATCATATTGTTTTATTTCCCCTAATATGTAAATGAAACCACAGAGTTGTTTTGACTGGAGCTGGTTATCACATCCCTAGATAACCACTCAGCAACTGGAAGCTTTGCTAAAGCAGAGGAGGCGATGCAAATTAGTGACTGCGTACTCCACGTCTGGCTGCTCTCAGAAGGAAGCAGCAAAGTTTTTAACATAACAAAACTGTCTTAGTATTTCAAAACTGAAAATTAGAACTGTTAAGGGGGAGAAATTGTGAATGCGTGAGAAAAAGTCACTATTTTGCAATAACGTTCAGTACATTGCAGTGACTTCAAATAAAACACAAGTACTCCTGAATGGCAGGTTTTAATTTGAAGTTCTTTAACCTTGTGGTGAGTGAGAAAGTGGATGTGAGCAGCACAAACCTATACCATGCTCCTGGAGGAATTTGCAGTGAATACTCACAGTAGTCTTGGTGGACAGAGATGCAATGTACTGAATGTTGTTTCAAAATAGGGACTTTTTTCTCATGCTGCGAATGGGGAGGCTGTGGCCCCTGCATATTAGCTGGAGCACATGAAGGATGCCACCGGAGTAGTGGGGTTGTCTTGCACCCTGCGATGAATGCACACAAGACACCTACATCCAGCCAGCGTTGCTATCTGCTTCTGCAGTGAGCACCTCCTTAGACTTATTCTCTCTGTTGGTTTTTTGGGTGGCTTGTTTGGTTTATTTCCTTTGACGTGCGTCAGCTTTGTTGGGTTTGATACAACTCTTTGTAAAGAAAATATTTCCTTTACTTTCTGAGGCAGACAAATCACTCACAGTGAAAACGGCCAACCTTTTGCAAGACAAGGGTTTCCAAGAAAGATAAAATGAATCTGAGGAACTGGCATTTCACTCTGTCATTACTGTCTGGCTGTTTTCATATAGACCCTTCTTTCACTGAAGAGCAGGGAATACTCTGCACTGTGAAAATGGCCAGTTAGTGAGGAAAAACTTGGAAAAAAAGGAAAGTCTGAGGGCTGCTTTTGGGCATTCATTAAAAATATGTCAGCCAAAGTCATTGTTAGCCTATGCAAAAAGATCAGGAAAAAAGGTAAAAGCCGTGCTTGTTCTGACTAAACCAATAGGTCTGGTGAGAAAGAAGCAGTGGCTGCTCCCAGTACTGTTGTCTTGATGTTTCCTGCCAAGAAATCCCAAAGCCTTTATTAGATCTGTAGTGGTGCAGATGTGAAGACAAGCCTCTGCCTTTGTGTGGTTGCAGCTGTGCTGGTGACTCTTGCATGTTCTGCGCTGAGAGATCAGAAGCAGGGAGGACTGGCTCCCACTGGTGTGATGTGATGCAAGGCGGTACCTGGGAGAGCAGTGCCGATGAGGGGGTCTCATGCAAACAAATCCACGCTGCTGTGCACCACACAGACCCCACGCAGGTCCCTTGTCGTGGCCAGGGGGATGGGGCCATCATTTGCCTACGCTCCACTCCCACCCTCCAGCCTTTGTGCAGAAACATCCATTTATGACTGCCATCTTTCACACTTCCAAGCCACAGAAGAAAATCTTGGAGTTGCCTGGGAAATGTCCTGCTCCTGGCCTTCCTCTTTCCCTCTATGGTTTCACATACAATACTTACATCTTTAACAGGTTTGTACCAAAAAAAAAAAAAAAAGGAGCACTCCAAACAATTTTAGTGAACAAAAGGTTTCAATCTCAAACAGAGAAAATGTTGGTGAAAGATTTCAATCTCAAACAGAGAAAATGTTGCTGAAACTCGAAGTGGTTTCTTTTCAGTGAAACTGTGAAGGAAAATGGAATTTTCTTTTTTACCGAATGTTCCATTACCTCAAAAAGTCATCAGTATGGAGAAAAGGGATTAAAAAATCTGGGAAGAATTTTTAATCAAAACTAATCAAGAAAGGCTGGAACCACAGGCAAAATGGACTTAGAGTGCTTTTTATTAGTATGGTTTCTTAAAGTCCCTAACACTAAGATTCCCTAAAACTAGATTTTGAAATTTTACTTTAAGTGCCTAAATGCCTCTACTTTTCTTTCTTTCTGTTTCCTCCTTTGTTTCTCTGATTTTCTTCCTTTGTTTCTTTCTCTCTTACCCTCATCCTCCGCCCCCCCCCCAATCTATCAAGACAATGTGCTGAGTGCCTAATGTTTTCCTAATAATTATAGTAAGACTTTAAACTGATTCCAAAGAAATCTAAAGGTCTTTTTATCTCTGTATGGCCATTTCAGCTCCCACAAGCTGCCCAAACCTAAACTGATTTGAACAAATTTTAGCACCTTTTTCCTTTTTGCATAGCACAAACATTTATAAAGAACAGCTTTCTCGCAGATACTAGTACATCCACCCTGCTGATATTGATGGTTGCTAGAAACTTGCAAAACACAACAGCCTGAGCATCACTAGAAGGTTTAAACTATTTAATGGGGTATTACCTATTCTTCTGCCCTGTCAATGTGCTCCAGCCATTGTGCAATACCAGTGAAATCCTACAGGGATTTCAGGTCAGATTCTCAGCCTGTGGGAGTCACGCTGGCACAGCTCTGCCATACCACTGTGCCTGTTCATCTCATGTAAGATTCTGGTCTTTTATTTCCTTTTCTGCAAGTGGCAGTTTCTGCCAGCTGAGCCAACATGAGAGGAAGAGTCTTTGATTCATAACAACCAAGCAGCTACATCAAAGAGAGGCAGTAGCACCAACTGGGATGGCTTTTGGGGTGATTGAGGTCAACAGGAACTTGAACTTTTGTGCCAGGACTGGGTAGGAGGTAGTCTCTCGTCCGAAGCTGGTAATAAAGGTCAAAGGCTACCAGGCGTTACTGGCAGCGCCTTGTGCCATCCTGGGGTTCCTGTTATATCTCATATGCAGGAACCCTCCCACATGGTTGTGGGGCAGGTCGAAGCCTCCAAACAAAAGACAGTGACTGGGAAGGGGAGATGTCAGATGTTCTAACTTCACACTGAATGATGGACACAGTGCCTTCTCCTGTAGAGAGGATCTTTAATCACAATTTCCTAAGTTTAAGCAAAGGGGATTTTTTTTTGCTTTAACTTTGACCAAGATTCCCCTTCCAACTGAAAAGCTTGGTTCTTTTAAGAGGAGTGGCTTTAAATTTTCCTTCCCAAATCCAGATCTGCTGAAGTTGTTTGTGAGGAATATTAAACTTATTTGCATTCTGCTGGATTTCAACAGTAGTAATGCTTTTTTTTATATATAAAATGAGAAATGGAGGTAAAGAACCTCTAGGACAAACCCTCATGGCTAAGTATTTGAACAATGAATAGTGATAACAGACATAACCTATATACAACTACACACAATGTTATCTACTGGTGCCTTGTCCACATCATATGGTTTTATATGTGCTGTTAATGGAAGTGTACCTATGTCTTCACTAGCACATTTCTGCCTTGCTTGCTAGGAATTCTCATTCCAGTCGTAGCAAAAATCTGAGCACTACTGAATATGTCAAATGGGACCTTTCTCAACAAAGATGTGTCTGGCTCACCTATGAATGCTGACAAAATGTACAACAGCAGTGCAGTGTGAGATAATGTCATGGTTTAACCCCCGCTGGTAACTAAGCACCACGCAGCCAGTCACTCGCTCCCCCCCACACCCAGTGGGACGGGGGAGAAAATCGGGAAAAGAAGTAAAACTCGTGGGTTGAGATAAGAACGGTTTAATATAACAGAAAAGAAGAGACTAATAATGATAATGATAACACTAATGAAATGACAACAGTAATAATAAAAGGATTGGAATATACAAATGATGCACAGTGCAAGTGCTCACCACCTGCTGATCGACAACCAGTTAGTCCCCGAGCGGTAATCCTCCTGCCCCCCACGCCCCCAGTTTATATACTGGGCATGATGTCACATGGTATGAAATATCCCTTTGGCCAGCTTGGGTCAGCAGTCCTGGCTGTGTCCCCTCCCAACTTCTTGTGCCCCTCCAGCCTTCTTGCTGGCTGGGCATGAGAAGCTGAAAAATCCTTGACTTAGTCTAAACACTACTTAGCAACAACTGAAAACATCAGTGTGTTATCAACATTCTCCTCCTACTGAACTCAAAAACATAGCACTGTACCAGCTACTAGGAAGACAATTAACTCTATCCCAGCTGAAACCAGGACAGATAATGTAACCTTCACTGTCTTGACAAAAATCAACACTATTTAGTAGCATCTGTATTTCTCTCCCTGTCTTTCCTTTTCCGTAGATTTGTTATACGTAAATAAAGCTGCAGCGCAAGTGAATGAAGTTCTATCTTAACTGCTCAGTCACAGGCATTCAAGAGACATTTGTGCACAAGATAGTATAATGTGTCCGGGGTTCTTTTCTCCTCATTTCTATTTCTTCCTTTTCATGAACAATTAACTGCAAGGAAAGGGCAATGCAAATGTAGTCCCCTATAATGAAATGGTAATTATAGTATTGTCACAATGGAAATTCATGACTGCTAGGGATTTTAGCTCTGATGTCTCTGTTCTCAAACTCACGGCTGTGCCCAGTCATCTCCCATCTAGCAGCTGTGAATAAAATTTGCCATTGGTTATTTATAACTCTACTGCAGATTGGAAGGTTCCTGTTTTCTTAAAATGACACAATTTGTTGCAGAGTTGACTTCTGTGGAAAGCTGTGTGGTGACTCCAGGAATATGGCTGTCTTCATATCGCACCCTGTGTCTGTGGTGTTTCTGCCAGCGGGTTCATGGAGCAGTGCCGGGCTCATGATGCTGACCACAGCCTGCAATGTGACTGGCCCTTTCAGCCAGCATGAAGCTCCCTGCAGATCCAGATGGAAGTGTCCTTCCTTAACGATGCTCACAGTAATTAAGTAGTATGTTCATTAAATTCAGCTGGTTGTGGGGGGGGAAGCAGGAGGTAGCAGTTAACATGTGAAGGATACTATTTGATATATATTTTTCTACTGCAAATTTCCTATTCCATCCAATATATCTACCACATTAAGCTCCCTCTACTGAACTGCATTGTGATAAAAGTGCTTTTCTGCTGAACTCTCTAAATATGATTGACATCTTTTTTGCTTTGGGCAAACAACAGTTCCTTTGACAAAGGGATTTATTGTTATGATTGTCAGACTAAAGCTCTCTGAAGTGATTCTTACTCTCAGATGTTAATTATAGGTGGAGTGAATTGAAACAGAACATCTAAAACTGATATTATTATTACACATACAAACAAGCATTGCATAGGAATATTAATGTTTAACTTCTGAGGTAGTCAGGCGTGTGCTTATGGAAGAGATTCTGCAATGCAGGGCTTTCTCCTGTTGTTTCTCACTTGCCTTAGAAATTCCATAACTAACTAGAAGATAGTACAGCTTTGCCTCACAATATTAGAGGAATTTACATTGTGGGAAGTCACAAATACAAGCAAAGTCTTTGCTCAGTCAACCGAAGTCAGAGAAATAAACAGTGAATATTAGGTGTACTGTTTTCATATGGTGTTCCTTGCAGTAGCTATTACCACGGAAAGGAAGTAATGTCATTTGTGGCTGGAACCCACATTTGATTGACTTTCTAGTGCCAGGGAAAGGTTTGGTGGAGGTAGGAAGAAACTCCATGGTGTGTTCATTACGTCAATACCTATTGTGTAACTTCATTTTGCTTTGCACAGTGGAATTGAATTTTTGTTTTGAGTACTCTGAGTGTCCTAGGGGATTTTGCCTATAGAAAGAAGCAACAGAAAAAGCCAATTAAAGATAGAAAGTTAAAAATGCAGTGACACAATTTTGGCTCAAATAGCTTATAAAGTCAAGTGGAATTTGGGGGCCAATGAATCTTTATGCTCTGCAGCTCTGCACTGTGGGGTTGGAGACTGAGTTTAATTTCCATCCTGTTCATTCATTCTCCAGCTAGATAGAGTGAGGACTACCCCCTTAAAAACCACAGTTAAGCTTCAGGGAAGAGCAGAGTTAGGAAGTGACACAGGAGAGTCAACAATCACTGTGTGATAGCTGCAGGGGTTATTTATTTACTTAACAGGATAGCATCCTCTTTCTCCCTGTAATCTAGAAGGTCCTGGTTTCATTACCTTCATACTTTCTGCCTATAAGGAGAGCCGAACCCATTAAAGACTCTTCTTCTGGCACAGGATCAAATGGGCTCTCACATGTGCAAAATCAGTCAATTTTAACTTGAATTGAGTATTGATATTCTGCTTGCAACTCTGAAGGCACCAAAAAAAAGGAACTGGGTTACATTTTTGGCAAAAACCAACCCTTAGTACAAATCCATGAACATTTTAAATGTGAAGCATTTCCTTTTCTTTTCTTTTTTTTTTTTTCTATGTCTCCTCAAACAAATTTAAGAGAGATCTCATTCCTCTTCAAGTCCAGGAATTTACTGACATTGGTCAATGACTTCATCTGTGTCAGACCTGTTGTGGTGCATTTACTCAGGGTGATGTCAGAGCTAAGGGAGGAGCAAGAGAGCACAATTCCCAATATGAGCAACTCCCACATCCTCATACTCCATGGCATGATGGTAAGCAGAAACAAATTTGTTCACTCCATGCAAACAGTTTCATCATTCTTTTGGGAAAGTACTTAGTGGAAGTTCCCTCATGCAAGGCTTTCTCCTCACTTCGACACCTAAATTGTTTGCTGAATGACAGTTATTGACCAACCAGTAATCTCCCCTGGATAAGGAACAGTAGGAAGGTTCACACTCAAAATCTCAAAAGGCACCCATAATGACATGAAAAGCTGTGTGTCTGCTTTTGCTTTGATCAAAAAAAAATGTAAGCAGTTACCTCCTTTGCTGTTTTGCTTCCTCTGTGCCCCAGTCCAGTTACATTGCTCGCAGGGAGTAAGAACTGAAGAACAGTGATCACTCCCTCTGCTCCTCATCATTCTGCATCTGTGCAGCTCAGGCAATAGAGACCTGCTCCTTGGATGAAGCAGCTTGATCTTAATGTCTTAACCCTCCTACTCTCTTCCTTGCATCTGAACACAGGAGCCATACCAGCTGGCTCAGTGTTCACCTTCTTAGCTGGTTGGTTGATGCTGTATCCCCTGAAAGTAGCTTTTTTAAGAAACTGCAGAACAATAGCAATAAAAACAACACTGGAGTATGTGACAATGTCTGTTAGTCCCATTGCTGTTAAGTCTTGAGACAACACATTGCAATGTACTTTGTGTCTTGTGCCACACATAGGCACAAAGACACAGGACACTGCAGTGGAACTATCCTCTTGTTTTTTCCCCTGCCATAGTGTTTGGGGTCAGGTAGATGTTCAGATCTTTCAAGGTTAAAATAAGAAATAAAATCCGTGATTTCTCAGAATTTTTAGAAGCAATACTTCAAAACCAAATTACATTCTTTTGTTTCTTTATTTCCAGTCACATTTCTATCATTCTAGCATCTGTATATGTAACACTGTTGAGTGCAATTCTGGCCAGCATATGGATCAGTCAGCAGCTGAATACGAAAAAAACTCTCTTTAGGTACCAGTGTGTGCTTGGTCTTAACTGACCTAAAAGTCTTCCCTGTGTTCTCTGCTACCGTTTGAGACAGGATACTGACCTCAACTGGCCTTTGGCCTGATCTGGGCCATACATTCTTATTCTTTGCTTCCAATTTTACTTTTTTTTTTTTTTTCCTTAATTAGAAACCTAAGGGGAGATCAGAACTGTTAAACCATGAACTATTTATAAAAATGTTGTATGACACAGCAAAATCTACCAGCAAAAGAGTGACTTCTACAGGATCTGGAACTGAGTCAGAGATCAAGACTCTCTGTGTGTCCATATGGACTCAAAAACCTGCCATTGCTGCATTGTTGTGGTCACAAAGACTGTCCGTGTTCCTGCCCTCTGTAGTTTGTGTAACCTATGTGCAAATAAGGTAGTGAATTTTGGGGGCACAAAATGAAATGAAAGCCACGGGCCATACAGCACACAGCAGGGAAAAGCAGCAGAGCGGTGGGCTACAACCAACAGCTGAGTCACTTACACCCACCACAAAACTGCCGTTCAGTTGGCATGAACAGAAGCGACGTATTCCTGGTAAGGAATGGAGGTGGCAACACTGAGAAAGCTCAGGACAGGGAGCGTACAGAGATGCAACTTCAGATTGTCATTATTATTCCATTCTTACAGCTGGTATATCGGCACCCACACCTGCCCCTCTATCTTGAACAAGAAGCCTTCTGCAAAGATTTCATTCAGAAATGTGGGGTGGTGAGAAATGGAGTTGCTGTGGTTAAGTATGAAACAATGTAATTCCCATTAATCTTGTAACAGTCTGTATGTCAATGCCGCTGGGAATGAGGCAGACAAAATACAGTTAAAAACAAGAGACTCTTTCTTATGTCTCTTTCGTCTGCCTGTTGAATTACTTTTGGCTGCAGAGACATCATGGTAGTGGTAAAAGAAATTTTTAAAAGACTTCCCCCTTTCAAATAAAAACAAGATAAATACAGTTAACTGAGTCGTATCATATACATTGTAACAACAAGAACTTGCTGTTGTTACTACAGCAGTTTAAAAAATAACAAAGAAAGATGATACTGTTGAGAAAAAAATACATATGGATCTCCTGTTTCATGGCTACAGTTAATAACTCTGTAATAAAGGACAATTTTTCAGGGACGATAATTTTAAAAAGTAGAAAAATATAATACAAAATTACAGCACAATGCAGTACTACAGAAAGTGTGGTTTTGTACTCAAAGAAGTGACACTGTAAAAATAACTTTTGGGGCTTCCATTTTTTCTTTTACAAAGAAATACATTGAGAAATTATTGAAATATTTGTATGCTCCCTATTAGAGTTCAGGTCTACTCTGAACACCTTTTTAATGGACAAAGTTAAGGAGTGTGAATTCTATTGCACACTTCCAGCTTAAACTCATGTGTTGCTGGTCTCCCTAGTGGTTTGCTGCGTGATTAACTATATGAAATTAACTACACAGAGAGAACAGAATATATTAGTTTTCTGTCCTTGAAATTCCATGATATATGACTCAAGTGGATATTGAAAACCTGGGTTTCATATTTCTTCAAATTTTCCAGTGGAATTTCAAATGTCTGTTGAGAATTTTAGACTACTGTGTTGTCCTTACTCTTTAAAACACTCATTTATAAGCATCTTAAAACAGGCTGTGGGCCAGTTTGCGAACCTCTGTTGCATAGAATATATTAAAAAAGCCTAACACTTGCATTCATTCCCTAAATAAGCCAGAGGATAGACCTAGGTCTCCTGGCCCACTCTTTGAGAAGGCATGCAGCACACTTCAGGTCTGATCATGACCCATTTAAAAAAAGTGGAAGTTTTTCCTATTGAGTCCAGTGGTTCCAGGTTGTTTCAGCCAAAGCCTGTGCACATGGGGCAACCTTTCTGCAGGCACCTTGGTCAGATTCAGAGAAGTCTGAAAGAAGTTTTCCTGTGTAAGCATTGTAGCTTTAGTACCCAAGAGGTTTTTTTGTTAATACTGGTGCAAAAGCTGTTTTCACTGACGTCTGCACTGATACACCCATTATATTAGAGGGACGATTAAGCCTGTACTGTTTTCTCTTTAAACATGGAACATTCCTTTTTCTACTGTACAAACTCTATAAATTCTCATTAATCCAAATTTGTCTTCTATCAGGAATAGAAAATAAAAGCCAAAAAAAGGCTTTTCTTTCAGCTTTCTTTTAAGAGCGTGCTGCAAAGTTCCAGAAACCGCTCACAGATTAGTTTACCTTTTGCACTTTATTAACATAAAAGCTATGTAAATTTTGAATTATGTAGTTTTAATTAGTCCTAGACTAGTACCAAGCAACCTTATTATTTCTCTAATTATGGTAATAACAACTCTCACAGTTTTACAGGGACTCATCTTTTCTTAACATGACAGTTAATTTTAAGGCTTAGATTTACATGGTAACACATAAGATTGACTTCTCAGCTTACATTTTTTACTAAATCAGCTTCTAGCTATTGTGGTTGCAAAGAACACCTCATGAGTGTACCTTGGCTCTACCCTAATCCTAAATACAATACCAGCAGAAGACAGAAAATATTGTTTAAAAATAACTTCTTGGAGTAGATAGTATCTGGGGACTATGGAAGACTAGCAGGACTGTAGCCCCTCCTGGGCACATTTATTCCAAATGTTATCTATCTGGTACATAACAGCAGGGAGGATTTGTCAGACCACAGTCCCCCTCTTTTCCTCATTGTACTGTGGTTGCTAGAAACCATCACATGTCAAAGCTCCTGAATTTTTAGCACTCAGGGTTGTTAACACTGTAGTCCCACTTATTACAACATGACTTTAGCAAAGCTAACATTCACAGAAGTTACAGAAGTGAATATTGTATCACAAAGCAACGACTGGAGTCATTTCAGAAATTTCCTTTGACTTTCAGAAGTTGAGGGATGCTTCAGTGGTTCATTTGTGAAACATCTTTCCTTTCCAAATAGGCCTTGTATGACCTCATTCATTAACAGTCATAGGAAGTGTTAAAGCTCTTATTACATAATTTAAAACATCTTTTCACCACCTCCAGGAACCTGGAACTTTCTGACAGATAAAAAATGATGCAACAAGATGCCTAGACCATGACTGGGCACTGGATCTTACTATGAGCTCCTGGCATCCCATATAAGATGGGGTCCCATTCTCAGTTTGAGTCTCTAGGCTTTAGCATAAAATGAATATATACACATTAATAATCACATAGCAAAATAGGAAGTTGTCATGACTTCCCTTTTCTTCCAGGTATATCCCTGAGTACTTTAATTTATGTCCATCTTTCCCTTCAAAATAGCAATAAAGCCAGATAAGAGAAGTATTTTTCATAATGATTACACTTTGTGCTGACATACATGCACCAAGAGTACAACTGAAATTCTGTCAGTACAGTATTTCATACACAGATGTCAGCTTGCTCTGCTGGGACCCTGAACTTGATCAGAAGTTGCATGGCAGTAGCACAGTCCCAAGCCTGAACAACGTGCTCTCTTAAGAAAGGTTCAGATCTGCTTGTGGAATACCATGTAAACGTAGACTTAGTCAATGGAACTACTAGCAAGAATAACTCGTCTGTTCTGCTCTACTTTGCTCTCATCAATGCCCTGATAACAGGCTAGTGCCTGAGCAATGTGCACGTATACAGCACAGATTGTTTGTCTTCCCCAGAGGAGGAAGTGTGTGCAGATTAGAAGGGCAAAAAGGAGTGTTTGTTTGTTCTTTATAGACACAATTCACGCAGGGTAAAAAAAAAAAAAAATTAAAAAAAAATTTAAAAAGGTGCATTTAGAGCAGAAGGCAATGATGTTTTCTGACTTCCTGGAACATGTCGTTCAGAAGTCTTGGGCCATTTCTGCAGAAAGACCTATTTTCCTCCCTTCTTCTTCCCTAAAGAACCATTACCTTTATGTCCAGATTTCTTACTATTAAAAAAGGTGAGAATTTTTAACCACTACCATCCTCTTAACACTCCAGGTGTTGTTTTAGATTTCCTGAACCCAGCTCTGGTGCAGCTGGAAAAGAATGGCCATGAGGGTCCCAGATAAAGCTGGAAACTTATGTGAGTTTTTGCAATATACTACCAAAAGGCTAGAGTGGTTCAAAATGTCTTTCAGTGCCTTTAACAATTTTCCCTTTCCCCCCAAAATAGAAGGAAATGAACAGCACTTTTTTCCCCCAGCTCTTCCCTTTACCAAAGCTGCAGATCACTCAGGATGGGCTATGCTAGCCAGTGCAAAAACATCAGTCCTTCATCTATAGTTCATGAGCAGCCTGTTCCTTGTAAGGCCCTTTGATATTGCGTGTGGCCATAGGGATGTAACAAGCTCATACTGCATTAAAGGAGAACAATGTCTCATGTTGCCAACAGCTTATTATTTGTTTCACCTCTGAGACATCAAAGGCACCTCTGAGACTGCAGATCCAAGTGCCAAAATGAATTCGTACAGTTGCTGAAATAGAATAATTAAAAAAAGTAAACTGTCCTTCAAATACTGTGTTATTAAGTGGTAGATGAGTGGTTAAAAATAGAATATACCACATAATTCCACAAAAATTACTACATAATGATGCCTGAAATATAAAATTCTGCAAAAGGTGTTGTTATAACACCTCTCTCTCTGAGGCATGCTTAACCTTTGCAATTCTTTTGTACTCTGCTTCTATTTTCATAGAATCATAGACTCCTGGAATGGTTTGGGTTGGAAGGGACCTTAAAGCTCATCTAGTTCCACCCCCCCTGCCACGGGCAGGGACACCTTCCACCAGACCAGGTTGCTCAAAGCCCCATCCAAACCTGGCCTGCAACACTGCCAGGGATGGGGCATCCACAGCCTCCCTGGGCAACCTGTTCCAGTGCCTCACCACCCCCACAGTGAAGAATTTCTTTCTTACATCTAATCTAAATCTACCCTTTTTCAGTTTAAAACCATTACCCCTCATCCTCTCACTATGCTCCCTGATAAAGAGTCATTCCCCATCTTTCCTAGGCCCCCTTTAGGTACTGGCAGGCTGCTATAACGTCTCCCCGGAGCCTTCTCTTCTCCAGGCTGAACAACCCCAACTCTCTCAGCCTGTCCTCATAGGAGAGGTGCTCCAGCCCCCGATCATCTTCACGGCCCTCCTCTGGACTCGCTCCAACAGGTCCCTGTCTTTCTTATGTTGGGGGCCCCAGAGCTGAACACGGTACTATTTTGCTTAAAGTCACTCTCTGAACACTTTGTCTTAAGTGTGTGCGTTAAAAGCATGTCACTTGCTGTACAAAACTGACATGTATCGCAAAGTTCATCCCCACCTATCAACAAGTATCTTTTGTAATATCTAATCAAATAGATGTATTTCATATGAGAAAATCAATTAATGTCCGAGAAAAGTATTTGATTAATTTTAGAAGGTTAATACAATTCTAAAACCTGAGAGTGATTTCTCAGTAACTTCTTCTCTAACTGTATGTTAGTGTAGATGTTTTTTCTTCTCTTCAATGTCATGCTATAGTTCTCCACTTTATCTTTCTCCTGCATTGGTCTTTCTTCAACTGTGGCCAAGGAATAACTGAAGAGCAGTATGAGAGCATCAAAGCATTTTCCAGACCATACAATAGATGCTCTCTAGTAATTGTCCACATTGAAATGATTTTCCTACATTGCCTGATCCTAACACCAACAGCAAGTCTTATGTAAAGAAAATACAGACTTTTAGTACTGAAAATACAGACTTTTCCAGGGTTGTTCTTATGGCTTAAAGTAATGTGATGGACTACATTGGTTGCTGCCTCCTTTGTCACCTTCAAGTTTATGTAGAAAGGCTACTGTTGTTTCCTGTAGACTTGTTGATCCCAGTCCAATAGTGTGATTTTGGGTTTTAAAAGACTATCTGACCCCATCACACATCCATTGCTAACAATCACTGGCTCTAAAAACTGTGACCAATCTATCTACCTACCTATCTACCTTTCCCTGTCATGTCTTAAATCAACTGAAATTCCTATTAGTGTAATACAAATCACAAGTAAGTCATCAGGTTCTCTGCACAAATGCTCAACTACTGAATTTGTTGCCCAAGGATTTTATCCTTGCCTATTACTAACTTATTGTGAATACCTGGAAAAAATGCTATATGCAATTTTAGAATTGCAAAGAAATCAAGTGTCCAGTCTCTTTTGTATAGAAGTTGCCTGACAAACAAGAAAATGCTTCTTGAATTTAAGTCATTAAGTTACTGCTGGGTTTTTCCCTTTACTTTCAGTTTGATATGTTATTTCCCCCACCCCCAGCACTATATCCTGGCCTAAGTAATGGTGACAGTGGATTTCAAATAGTTGCTACATCACACTCAAGAAATGAGTGAACTTCACGTAAAGTGAACAACTTGCATCTAGATCCTACAGTTGAGTGTAGCATATCAGATTTATCAAATGTAAACAACAGATTTATGATGGAAACAGCAGACTGATGTAATAGGAAGCATTGCATTGCACTGCATTGCATTGCACTTAAAAAAAGCAATGAACCGTCTTCATATGCACACTCTGGGGGAGGAACTTCTGTGCTTCTTGCGTTAAAGAGGACTGGTATCTCTATAGTTCTGCAATGAATCTTTCAGAGATACCAGTTTCTTTTGTATCTCTGCCCCATGTTTTCTGAGTGACTATGAAGATTTGCAAAAGCATATCATAGACTTAGGTACCCAAATCCCATTGACTCTCTGGAGTCATTTACTGTAGAAAATGTGATTTGGTTCTTAAAAGTATTTTGAAATGTCATAGCTCTTTTTGCTTTTTCTTATCCTTATGCAGGATAGTACTATCTCCTTCCTCGCATTCTTTTTTTTACTTCTAATATTGTCTCTAAATACAGGCTCTATGTATAATGGAGTCTATGTAAAGACACCCAATGCGTTGTGAGTTACAAATTGACTGGGCAGATCTGGATTTACCAGGGGAGAAGGGATTATGACTAAGAGATTAAAACCCCTTCTTTCCACTTCTCTTATTTAGCACCAGCTAGTGCTCTATGTCTACACGTATTTTATATCCACATTCAACCCTACCCTGAACAACAGTTAGCTGTAATCTGAAAGTTGAGTAGCTACATTAGCTACTGGCCAATTGATTAGGTTAGGCCACGGTAATACTATTGTGCAATTTCTACTCTGGAGGTAGTGAATGGTCTACCAGATGGAGTGCAAATGAGGTAAATAATGTCTTACTGTCCTCTCCGTCTAAGGAGAGATACCCAAAGTCCCCATCTTGGATGGCTGCTCTAGTTGATTCATGATGCAAATGAATCACTGTTGTATAAAGCTTAGATTTTTTGATTTTTAGTAGAAGTGGGCTGTATTTTTCCCCTCTATTGTTTTGCATTTCTCTCAAGGTTTGATCTTAGTTCAGTAATTCCACATAGTAGTTTGCGACTGGAATTTTTTAGGAAAGTTCATTGATATGCTAATATTACGTAGTATTTCCTGATGAAATTCACTGTTTAGTGAATAATATATAAACAACAGAGTTCCCTTCTCACTGCTACTACATTATAATAACAATAATAAAATTTGATCTTTGGCATTAATCTCCAAATCGACATCCACTCAAAACTAGACAGATGCTGAAGGAAATTCCATATAGAGGAATCATACTGATTATACAGTTAATATAAATCTTCCTTTTACTAATGTTATGCAGGTTTTTTCCTGGATTGTGGTGATATAACTGTGTCATTCCACAAAGCAAAAATCATCTGTCCTTCAAAAGAAAGAAAAACCATTTTGAGACGGGCCATTTCTGCCAAAAAGGAGTGTTTCCATTGCATTAGAGGAAAGCAAAACATGGACATAGAGTTTCCACCATTCTCTTTCAGTGTCATAGGGGAAGTAGGATAAAATGATGGGAGAGAAGCTGCTCTCCTCCAAATTTCCCCTTAAGAATATATGAGCTCATAATGGAAAACCAGACTGTCATCAAAGGATATTTTCATAATCTCTATGTTTTAATATTTAAAAATTCCTCTGATGGATCATAGCAAACTATCCCATCATGGAAGTTCCACACAGATGTGTCTGTGCTCCGTAACTGGCATCTAGGGTTCTTGACATAAAGCTTGGGTACCATATTACTCCATTTGTCCTGTAACAACAACTGAGCTAAGGCATTTATGTAGGCTTTATGCATGTGTGTGCAAGCATACACTCTGAAAATGTATATTTATTTATATTAATCATTAACTATTCATGTTCCAGAACTGAGCAGGCATTTAAAGATTACCATCAGGTTGGGCAGATGTTTAAGCTATGCATTAGTGACATCAAAATCAAAAAAGAAAAGCCATAATACACGGCTGACATAAGCAAATAGGCAAGCTAAGATGGGTTGAGAAAGAAGTAGGCAACATGTATGTAAAGTTACTTGTGCCCTTATTTATCTGCTCAGTGACTGAATGCACCTCTCCAGTTTTCCTGGTCGTTGCTGGCTTGCTGTTAAACTTGTGCATTATCACAGAAGTGAATTTTGGAAATTGGAAATTGTCTTAAATGGGAACAAACTGTTGCCTAACCTTGATTCAGCCTGGGCTCTTTCTCATTTGTGAAAGGAGAGCTGCCCTAAGCGCTTCCCAGAGGCTGCAATTAGAACAGGCTGAGACTACAGGGGGAAAGGGGTGACACTGTTCACTGAGGCTTCCTTCCTGCCCTTGTTACAAGGTTTCCCCTGGGAGGAGAAGCAGATGAATGGGAATACCGTGCACAGCCCAGCCTCCTTCTGACATGCATTTCAAAGGTAGTCAGGAACCAGGATCAGAAGGAGACAATTTTGTCGCCTGGAACAGGTTGAATACCTTTCATTTGCCTGTGCCCCAGCTGCTTCTGCCACGTCTTTCTCAACATGCTTTCTCAGACTGCCATTTTCTCTTTCCGAACCGTGAAACAACTGCAGAAGCGTCAGTGTCTGCATGGCCCACCTTTGGCAAAATGGCCTGGATAACAACAGCTTTTAAGATAGGAGTGGGAATATAAACAGTGTATGTGAATGGAGGACCCAAAACTGCCTGAGAAGACATTTGTCCCAAATGATCATGTAAGAGAGGAAGACAAGCATCAGTCAGATGCAAAGACGGTACATGTGCTTGTAACCCACACGTCCCCTCGATGCGTGTGTGTAAGACCGTGTGTATATGTGTGGGACATATTCTTGTATATTTTTGGGATAAGTGGAGGGTGGAGATGTACAGATATTAACATTTTGGAAGTGTCTAGTACTCCGGCTTATCTGTTATATTATTGATATGGATCTCAAATGAAGAGTTCACTGGTTGCTAGTCAATTCTGTGTCATGAATAAATCAATAAACCACTTTGATCCAGACCTATTATACAGTATGCGAAGGGAGCAGTTTTTCTCTGTGACAGAGCCGCCATTTCAAACCTGCTTCAGAAAGCTGCCCTCAGAGCCTGCAGCCCTCTCACTCTGCTCTTGCCCAGCCCTGGCTGTGAGCTCTAGCAAAGGGAAGTCTGGGGCTGACATTTGAGTAACAGGTTGGGTACACTGGACTCAGCAGGGAAGTTGTCAGGCCCACCAGAGATTGCAATGCTCTAGTTTTGTGTTTTGTCAGATGGAAAGGAGTTAAAGCTCAGCTGCCAAAGGTGTTTGTGATCCTACTCAAGCCATGTTTCTTTGAAGAGGATGGCTAAGGAAAGAAAAGGATTCCACTGGCAATACTGTACGTTTGTGTAAAGCTTTCAGCACGATTAATCCAGAATCCTGAAACTGCCCTCTTTCAAATTAGAGCATGCCACCCTCTCTGCTGTTTGCCTCTCAGATGTGTGACAATAAACAGGAACCCCATGCACTGGGAACTGCTGTGGTTCACAATGTTTATCTCACTGTTAATTTAAGTTGTTCCTCCTTTTGTTTTATGTTCTTGCCATATTTGGAGGCACCAAATATGCAACATATTGCAGATGCTTGTGTTGTTTCATCTGTGTGAAGGACTTCTGAATGACCATTGACTATAGCAGAAAGGACAGGCACCATCTTTTCATTGCTGGATTACTACATTATAGCTTTGATCTCTGGGCTGTGGGAATACTCCAGTCACTAGAAAGCACACAAGATAGAGTTGTGTCTCTTTATGAATTCCTAGAGCATGTCAGGTTGAATTTCAAACCATTTTTTTTGCTTTTATAAGCAATGTGTTTCTTCTTGCTTATAACTTTTCAGTCATCTTATTCAGGTTTGGAACAGGGCTAGAAGAACAACTCAGTTTTGGTTTGCCTGACAAATAAAGGGAATTCTTTGCTATTATTTCACAAATAATAAAAAAATCAATAGAAATTTTTTCCTCATTTTCAAAGTATATGTTATGTATGGCGCTTTTCTCATGCTTGAGTACGTGTCTATAAATCACTTCATAAAGAAAAAACAATTGGTTATATTTAACAACTGCAACATAAAATGATGTGACAATCTCAGGTTTTTATCTCTAAGCCAGAAATAATTGTTTATTTTTTGGTTGACCTAGGTCTCAATTTTTAGAATAAATACAATTCTAAAACAGCAATTAAAAATTCATTTTCCATTAGCTTTATTTCTGATTGATGTGATAGCTGAGATTTTGTTTCATATAATTATCTCTTTTGTGCTTACCAGGTAGAAATAGATTTAGTTTATTTAACTTTCTCTTTCTGTCTTCATAATGTATTTCCCATCAGACAGTTTTGGAAGTTTATTTAGTTTGTATTTACTCTTCCTCAGACGATGAACGGGCAGTATGAGAGAGACAGAAAATCAGGCAGGAAAAGAAATGCCTCTGGCATACCATAAAGGTCATTGTAACAATCTCATAATCTCATTTCCTCTTTAAAGTTTACCTGGGAGTCCCAAACTTTTTTTTTTTTTTGCCTTAGCTCTGTCACTATGTAAAAAAGGAACTCAAGCCACGTGTTGCAATTCTGTGGTATTGCGGTGAAATGAAGCATCCCTTTCCTTTCAGAGTTTAGAAGTATTTATAAGGGAGACAGCATTTTGCTTCCTTCAGATCACAAAATCAACCTGCCTGGCAACTTCAGCTAACAGGCATCACGGAAAAAGGTGAGAACTCCTTTCTTCTCTAACACTGGGGCAACACAAGTCTGGTACCAGCTGCTTCAGATGAAACTAATGAAAACTTAAAATTATTTATTTAAAAGTGTATTTAAATAGTTGTTGTGACATTTTTCTTAGGACAGTTATTTATACGCTTATGTGCCTGAAATTAAGCACAATGTATATATGTATATAGCTCACAGAATTGTTCTAACTAACAGGACAGCTAATGTTATAAGGTAATAATCTTTTTTATCTTACCAATATTCATGTTGCTGGTGTGTGTGCATCAACAAATACGTCTTTATGGTCAGACCATCCTCTGTTTTAAAAAACATGCAACACCATTGACTTGGCCCTGCCTTGAGCTGGGCCTGGTCCAGATGACATACAGAGGTCCTTTCTGACATAAATTATTCTGTGATTCTCAGTAAAGGAATCTGTGCTGATTTACAGCAGATCACAGGGAACATGTGATGTTGGTACACTCTCCTCATCTATGAAGTGCTGGGGCAACTGCACAGATTAGTGCTGTTCAGAAACTGAGTTTATTTCTCATTAATTTCTCAATAAAATTTTGAGATGAGGGGAAGGGGTGTTCTCCCTCCATCTCAAAAACTGAATAATTTTCCATGAAAATTTTAAACTTTTTTTCATCAAAAACCTGAATCATGAAGCTGCTCCCTAAAACCAGGAGAAAGTTTTCTGTTTCCAGGGTTTCAATTTTGATGAAAGGTTGATATGGAAAAGAAGGCACATTTTACACTCTTTCCCTCCAAGTTTTAGTTGATATTTCAGATACTGGTTTTATGAAGCATAGTGATGAATGCCATGTTACAATGAAAGAAATTAGTATCTTTGAGAAAGTTGCAAAATGTATTTTTCTTTCGCAAATTACAGATAATCCTGCCTGCAGTAGAAAATCATCAGGAGCTAAGCATGTTTGCCTTTTAATGAAGCAATATACTGCTGATAGGCTGCTTGATAGTATCTGGCTTTTCACTGAGGCTCGTGCCTCTCTCTGAGCACAGATGCAATGTGAGCTGGTTCCTGTCCTAGATACTCTCTCTAGATACTACATTTGTAGCTTCTGGTCCCATTAATAGCAGTGCTGTGCAGTGTACAAAATCAGATGGCACACTTTCTTGGCATTGGTCCAGAGACAGCTGACTTCTGATCAAGATTAAGGACTGCTAATAATAGCAGGAGCTGCCAGTGAGTAACAGATTTGGTGCACATAGAAATATACATATACTCCTCCTCCATGAACCAAAATGAAAATGTTTTGTAACACATGAGAAGAAATCAGGAGGACTACTCTCCTTTCACTGAAAAAGACTGGTTTGGGAGGGAAAAAAATCCAAACCACTTAATTTTGTGTTTTTCACGTGCATTCAGACTCCCACTGTGGTCAGAATAGACTTTGAAAGATATATTCACCAATCTCTTTTTCTAACTCATGCTCCTATTCATTTGGCTTCATCTCCAGTTGAAAAAGGTCTGAAAGTGTAGCTAAACAACTGTTGTTGAAGTTTTTTATGCACCCAGTAGTTACTACAATATTTGGCAAATATGTTTTGTGCTTCATGAAGAGCTCTAGCTGTATTTTGAATTCAGGACAAATATACATTTATATATTCTATATACAGCTATCTCAAGTGAGATATATGGATATGTTTCAAATGAACGCAGCAACAATGATATACATACCCAGCCATTTCTGCAAATATAGCTGTGGCACTGAAACCAGTAGCAATTTTGCCTGAAATTGCTTACAAAATTAATTAGACTATGCAAACTCAGGTGGATACTAGAACTAGTAACAGTTAGGCAAGTGTCAGTATTCATGCTAGCTCTACAATGCATTATTGGCACTGCTGTCACTTGTTCTCACATAGATGGTGAAGACTACAGTCCAGCAAAACACTTCAGCAGGTCCTTAATTTTATTCACAGTCCTTTGGTTTAATAGGACCACTGAGATGCTTAAACCAAGGAATATACTTATAAGCTTTGTATGACTGGAATTTAATGTCCATTGGTCCTTTAGTCCAATGCCTTTTTCATGCAGCTGGCCTCACTTGCATCAGCAGGGCTTTTCTTGCATGAGAAATATTTGACTGAGGAACCTGGGAATGCTTCTAGGCTCCTGACCATATAAGAACTATGCACACAAAAATTTCCTCTAAGTTCCATAATTTCTTCTCTAAACTGGTTTGCAGTGTGAATAACAAGCAGATCAAAATCTTGGCTTAAGCTCCAGTACAAACCTTATACTAAATTTTTATGTAGTCTAAGAGTTCTTAGAATGAGAGAATTTTTCTTAGTTCACTGGAACTGACTCTGTCGTCTTATTATCCTGTCCAGCATTGAGCTCAATTTCAGTACAACTCAGCAATCCTCAATGAAGTTTAGTAATTTATTTTTTCCCTACAGATGTCTCACCTACTATTTGCCTTACTTTCATTATTTTCCTTTGCTGCCCTTCTGGAAGCACAGTGGAAACTGAGGGAAAATGGTAAGCAGTCTTCACTTACTGAGACCTACAGCTGACTGTAGGACACGAGGCTATCTCAGTGTCCACAAGTGCAGAATTTTTTAACTACAGTATTTTAGGCCAAGGTTCTTCCTATTTGTTTGTGAATAACTAGCCAACTAATTGGTATTAATGGAAGAAATATTTAGAAGTCCTAAAATGTCGTACAATGGCCATTCTGAATATTAGCATTAGAAACTGTCTTTATTTCCTATTCCCTGTTCTCTTGTTTCAAAAGTGTCAGTCATGCAGTCTGGAAGCGGAAACAGTATCTTGTGACTTAGGTAAAAGCCCACAAAAAAACAAGTGAAGAATTAGTTGTCAAAAAGAATAATTTACAGTAAAACCTAAAACATAGAAATAGTTTGTCAAACTTTTCTGGTAAATAACTTAAAAGTAAATACATTTGTAAAAACACAGGGTCAGTAATAAACAAACAAATCTTTTGAATAACTTACCAGAAAATTGGGCTAAATTCAGATAATCAAATTTGCTTCTCTTATTCACCTAGTGTAGCTCCATAATCCAAGCTGTCTTCAATGTGATTATCCAAAAAGAAGGACCCTAATCAACATGAGAAAAGCATTCACAATCTGATTGTGTTCGTGCTTAAAACTGCAAATATGTTTTCCAGTACTGAGAATAATCTTTGTGTTTGAAGTCTGTAAGATTTACCTTGCCTGTGCTTCAAATATCAATAAGCAGTTTGGTAAGCTTCCAAGCTTCCTAGAGTTGCATGTTTTCTGCCATTTTAGATTCAGTGTTTGACATGTATTTCTTAGTGTTTCTTCTTTGTGGTAAAGTCTTAATGCTCTCATTCTGGTAGTGAAATGCTCTGGTGAAAAGGATTTAAGAGCTCCCTGGAACTCTGATTTCCTGAGCTGAGTGCTTGCTGTGGTGTCGACACACTAAGACACAAATTTTTGCCACTTCTTGCATGTAGAAGAGTCTCTGAGGGCACTGAACATGGTTAGGGAGCCTGTGATGGCAGTAGTATACATGAGCAATGACAGTTAAATTTGAGAACTGTTGCCATACAGAAGTGTAGGTGAAGTACTTCAGTCAATCACAGCAAAAGAGACAAGAGAAGATAATATTTCTTTAATGGAATTGTTTCAAGTTATTTTGTTACGTGTTGTGTCTTCTAATTTGGAAAGACCAGCAGGGCACTTCAGAGTTACAAGATGGCGTTTAGAAGTCCACATCTCCCTGTTGCAGTCCATTTAGCTCTGCTGTAGCTCAGCGATTGCCCATCTCTTAGTAGTTGCTCCACTGGGACCAGGGTGATAGGAGTACAGATCGTTCCCTGCAGAAAATGGAAAATAGCATCAGCTACAGGCAAATACAAACCACTTACCCAGAGCTTCCCTCCTTCCCATTGCTCACTCACAGACCTTTGATGCTGAAGAGGGCAAAGCATTATAGCCTTGCACCATAGCAAAGCACAAAAGTACAGAGTGGTTTTACATGCCATTCTGTGAGGAAAGGCCACAGGCCATGTGCGGGAGGAATACCTGGGCGCAGTGTGTCCTGGCATCCTCACCTTTAAAACAAAGGTACCTGCCTACTTCCCACAGTTATGAACTGCTGTGAGATTTTCTGGGAACATGGGAAAAAACCCACTTCTTCCATTAAAATGTCATCCCTATTGATCAGCAGGTTCTAGATCCACTGTAAATTTCTAAGTCAATCCTCTTCTTGTAGTAAAGATTTCCAGGCGATGGTGAGGCCTTGGGCAAGAAAGCCAGAGATTTGTTAGCAGTTTTCCTGGAGAGCAGAGCTGAAAAAAAGGGCTCAGTTCAATCTTCACACTGTTAAGTATGAGTAGCTGCTCACATGTCTCTCTCTGCAATGTCCAGTGTACGTCATAGAATCACAGTGGAATGATGAGACACCAGCTAAAAGAGTGGAGCTCACCTGTAACACATCTGATGAAGCACTGCCAGTTTACTGGAAAAAGGGCAGCGAACTGCAAGGAACTGGAAAGACTCTGATTGCCGAAGTGAAAGAGTTCCCAGATGCTGGCAACTATACCTGTCTGACTGCTAATACCCATGAAATCATCAGCTATGATTTCTTCCTCATAACTAAAATAGACTCTAATGGGCAAATGATAAGATCAATTCTGAAAAGCTTTAAAGGTATGGTCATAAGATGATGTGATGCATCTTGCTCAGCTCTGTGCGTTGGAGCTTTGTGAGGACCAGAGGGAGCTCTCTGGAGAAATGCATGAGAAATACCCACTTTAAAATGGGTCCTCTTCAAATGCTTTACTGACTGTGAAAGGCAAAGGATTACTTTTGTGGGTCTGTATACGGTGCGGCTGATGAGCTGCATAGGAATTGGTTGCCATGGGATTAATTTAGACCTATAGGATGGAGTGATGGTAAGAATGATTAGATACAGGATAACAGCAGTACCACACCATAGCTTTTCTGGTGGGGGAGCAATTGACTTGCTTTGCCTCCATCTCAGAGACCCAGCCCTCAGGAGAGGGTTTGCAAAACCAGGGCTACATGATTTGACAGAACCAGGGACTGATGTAGATGTTAAGTGCTGTCATTTGGGCTTCTCCATTCATGATTAACACACTGGGACAAGCCTGTGATGTTTTGCATTTTCTGCATGAACCTCACTCATCTATGTCTCATATTGCAGTCTCTCACTGTAGTGCCAGGAACTTATGAATTTCCAAGGCTTTTTCCCTGGCTCCTGGACCCACATATCAGATACAGTAGGCTGGTCCGCCAGTCAGCTACATCCAGGGTACAATATAGAGTTGTTGAGAGTCTGCAGTGCTGGGCAGCAGAAATGAAACACACACTTATAGTGAAGCCTCATTCATTTCTCACACTGGAAACATTCCCCATCAAGTGCCCCAGTGTGTGAAGATGTGAGATTATCCACTGCGTGCACTCTCATGCGTGGGGTAACAAATACAGAGGTTTGCCAACTGAATAGCTGCAATGTTTCTTTGTGAAAGGAACAATGGATTTGTGTATATAAATCTCTTACTGACAGCTATCTGCAACAGCTTGCGTACACTCTAGCTTCTGTCAATAGCCACATAGATGTGGTTAATGTGGTGCCATGTAAACCAGCCTTCAGCCACTAACTGTGGTTATATGGCTTTTTAACTACAGGTGGCTGCCCAATGGGCAGTATGAGACTGTCTCTGTCTACGTACCCACCACCTGCCAAAAATGATGGGAGTCTATTGAATTATTATTTTCTCTCTGCTTTGACCATTTTGGCAAAAAGAGTAAATAAATCATGTTTCCTTTCTTTTTCCATCTAGAACCAAACAGGACATTTTTAAAATGCGAGGCAAAGAACTACTCTGGAATTTTCATGTGTTCATGGATGACAGAAAATGAGAGTCCAAATGTGAAGTTCACAATCAGAAGTCTAAAAGGGTAAAAGCTTGTACTTTCCTTAACAACCTCATAGTAAGGCTGGAACAGCCCTTTGTGTTACTCTGTGTAGGAGATCTGGATTTTAGGCTACTGAGGACATGTAGACGGCGAGGAATCCCGCTTCCAGAGTCAGAACATCTGCAAAATGTTTGAGCCATCACTGGGACTAACTTAACTAATAAGGGCATGGATGTTGCTCAGAAATTAATAAAGACTTGAAAATGGAACAACCCCCACTGGACTGTTACAGCTGCTACAGTACAGCCACAGAAAAACTTAAGCAATAGCAAAAACAGTTCATGCAGGGGAGAGGAAGTTGAGCCAAAAGCAGAAACAATCATAGCACTGAGTCCCTTCACAGCAGATCCAGTGGAATTAAGGGAGTGGGAGGCTGCACCCACTGCAAAAGCCACATGTCCACTGACCAGTCTCTGTTGAGGAACACTGCAGAAACCTGCGAGGGAAATATGTGAGGGGAACCTTGTGGGGATTTCCTACCTCCCACTACTCTTGGGGGTTTCTCCAAAACATGGAGTTCTTGAGCAAAGGTCACTTCAGTTTGTAAAAGAAGAAAAAACTGCAAAGTGTTTTATTTTGCTGAATGCAAAAATAGAACCAGATTCAGGTAGTACTTTATAGATGGCTTTTGTTATTTATTTCCCAATGAATACATTTTAACCTGCCCTTATTTCTTCCAGCAAGGTTTTAGAAAGGGCTAAGGAACAAAGTAAGATACTAGAGCTTTTCATGGGACAGCAGTAATAAGAAATGAGATTATATCCTGTGTTAGGTTTAAACACTAATTTCTTCTGCTAAGGCAGGAAGGCTTTTGTGATTTTACATTAATATGTAATACTGAAAATGTAAGATCTCCCACTATACTGTTTCTGTAGCTGTTGAAACACAGCCATAAAATGATACAGGCAACATCAAAACATTGCCTTACCAACTACATGTTATTGTTGTGGCAACAAATTCTGAGAACAAACTAGCATTTCCAGTACTTTTCTCTGTTCTGTATTCAGGTCTCAAGGAGATGTAACCTGCAGCAGTCCTATAGCTCACACTGATAAATCAGTGACTGAATACACAGCCCAGTGCCAGAAAGAAAACTACTGCCCATTTGCTGAAGAGCACCAGCCAATTGAGATGTTCCTGGAGGTCATTGACGAGGTGGAATATGAGAACTACACTAGCAGCTTCTTCATCAGAGATATCAGTGAGTAGACGAGGAATCATGATTAATTCTTAGCTTTATTCTTGCCATTGATAGTGGAACTAACAACGGTAGCTGATCAAACCAAGCTTGGGAATCCCTGCCCTATTCTACTGTAAATCTGTATCAAGCCCCCAGTTACAGGAACAGGGGAAAACAAATCATAGCAGCAGTCTGGAAGAGGATGAGGAAGTGAAGAAGCAACATCTCCCTAGCTTGTGACCTCCAACCCTCTCACCCCCACATCTCCCAGAAGTTTCTGTAGCCTTCTCTATTAGATGGACATGTTTTAGAAGGGGTATGTGGGAGAAGTCAGAGAATAACCCAGCAGGCTCTTTGAGAACTGCAGATTTACTCACATATGGTTAACACTATGTATGCTTCCCTCCTGGCCCATTCTTACAGATGGGCATGCAGGGCAGGTTAATAGAAACTGACAGGAAATCAGAGGACCAGTTGTGACCATGATGCCACAGGGCACAGGAAAATTAAGCAGCATCCTAAAGAAACAGATGTTTTGCTAAACACCCTACCTGTCAGCAGGGGTTGAAGATATTCCTCTGTGTCCAACAGAGCCCTCTGCAACCCTTCAGGCAAAAAAAGACTCTGTGAGTGTGCTTAATTTTCCATAAGGAGCATACAAGGCAGTTCTTACACATCATGCCTACTCCTCTCTTAATCTCATGGAGGCTCCCAAAGCTGATTCCTATAAAACTATCAACAGTAGTACACCAAAACCTGATATGCTGCTAATGTGAATTAATTTCTTCTATATTTTCTCTTGCAGTAAAACCCGACCCACCCCAATGTCAGTATGCAGCCACAAATGGAACAGTAACCTGGACATATCCCAGAACATGGAGCACACCAAAGTCCTACTTCCCTTTGACTTTCAGGGTCAAAGTTGAAAGTACAAAGAAACACAAAAGCCAGGTAGAGATACAACATTTGAAACACGTTTTTCTTGCTTGAACAGACAGTATAAATAATATAGGCTTCATATACAAGAATCATGGACTAAAACAAAAACTAAAAAAAGGGTGCTGAGACCCAAATGTGGCAAGGTTCTGTCTTGGCAGAAAAAGACCTCCTTCCCAGTTCTATGAGCAGTAAGATCCAAACAACACACTGTGGGGTGGATGCAACCCTGATGTAACTGGGGAGATAAAATCGTGCCCAGCATTGCATAGCTGTGCTAGCGTGAGAAAAGTATTTACTAATTCATTAGTAGGCTGTGTGGGTCCTAATGTGGGAAAATCCCAATTTCCAAATCAAGAAGTCTAGGATCTGTGGCACTGGCTTCCTTGTACGTTGTTTGCACCTGGGTAGCTCAGACTTTCTTTATAGGTGAATTGGCAAATAAGGAATCAATGATTCATTTGGTAGCTTTTCTGTGGAGACTGGATGAACACTACAGCCTTTGCCACTCACTTTCCAATTATTAGTTAATTGTTAACTAAACATTGCTACTCTGTATTAGCTTTAAATCACAAAATTATTCTGCTTCCTTTGCTAATGCTCATGGATACACTAAAGAGTACAGGACAGCAGTATGGTGGTTTGCCTAGGTTGGCAAAGAAATCAACAGCAGAACTGGAAAGAAATATACAAGCCAGTTGACCACAGTGCAGGTCCTTAACTGCAGTGCTCCTCTTCCAGCAGTCAGAAAAGTAAACAAATGTAATGATCATTCTAGTTTGTCAACTGATTAAACCAGACACTAGACGACTTTTTCTATGTGAAAAAAATAAGCAAGCCTGTACCAGCAGATGGGGCCGTTCCCTTAGTGCTGACTCCTTGATTTTAGTAGCGACTCTACAGAGCGCTTCTTGTATCAGCCACAAGTCCTCAGTGGAAATTTCACTGAGACTGAAAGGCAGCAACTTCTGTCTTTTAGGGTTCCCACTCTGGGAAAAGAAGCAAAAAGAGAAAAACCCAGACAAACAAACAAACCCTTTATTTCAACGACTGTTTCAGTTTGGGGTTTGGGTAACTTTACAACACTAACTTCAGTGGAAAGTGGGCTTTTTAGTTTGTTTCTACTGAGGCTCAAGTTCTCACAAGTCGTCATGACTTTGGTATCTGAGGGTGAAGATTGCTGCCTTTGAAACAACAGCCTACCAGTAGGTTAAGTTACATGTGCTTGTTGCAATCTATCTGGCACTTCATTTTATGTTCTGCTTGACCTTTACAATCCGCTGATGGAGCTGTGCCCTATTCGTAGGTCTATGATGCTGATGAGCAGTCTATTCAGATTCCAATGACTGGGCCAAAAGACAAGATCTCTGTGCAGGCCAGGGATCGCTATTACAATTCATCCTGGAGTGAGTGGTCTTCACTTTGCAGGTAAGGCTTAAGGAACCTTCTACTCGAGGAGGAGGGATGATTCCTTACCTAGGAGAGTAAGGAGTCTACAAACTACTTCTGCTTCTTAAATACTCATTTATTTCACATTTCCTCATAAACATTTTTGTCTCCTGAACATTTTTTCATGAAATAAGAGAATAAACATGTAAATGTATTGGGCTGTCTAAATGATGATTCTCTTAAAAAAAAAAAGAGATAAAACAATTAGATTCCATTTAAATCAGAGAGGAAACAATCATAGAATCATAGAATCATTTAGGTTGGAAAAGACCTTCAAGATCATCGAGTCCTGCCATCATCCATGCCCACTAAACCATGTTATGGAGTACCCCGTCTATGTGCTTTTTGAATACCTCCAGGGATGGTGACTCAACCACTTCCCTAGGCAGCCTGTTCCAATGTCTGACAACCCTCTCAGTAAAGAAATTTTTCCCTAATATCTGAAATGGATGTAGGTTCATGGACATGGGTAGCATTCTACCTAACTAGGCAATTATAAAATATTCTTTAAGAAATATATGAGCATTTGGCCGTTGCTAGTGTAACCCATGCTGATTTTTATCCTTTCTGTTCATTGATAATTTGAGTCAATGTTGGGCATCCAAATACAGCAGACATTCCATATACAGCCAAGTTTTACCAGTAAAATGAGAAAGGGAGTGAGAGAGAGAGAGAGAGAGAGGAGATATTTGCTATTAGAAAGAAAATCTATTAGCAGCTTCTGCTAGTCCTAGGAATGGCTGTTTTCTTATTCTGTGAATTGATTAGCATACTTTAGACAGCTCTAAACTACTCTCAGCCTAGTTTTCCAGTTTGGAACATATTTTAAATACAGAAATAGCCTCCTTCAGAGCAACACCAAAAAGAATTATGCAGATTTTTTAATCTTCTTCCTCTCTTCTGTTTTGTAATTTTGGGGTGGTTTTTTTTTCAATTAGATGTAGATGCGAATCTCTCTGACCTCCAAGTTTCCTGATTCACACTGTTGAAAAGTTGTAAACTTGTAGCCCTGTTGAAACACTTGAAATAAGATAACACTGTTCCGTGGATCCAGTCTTCATTGGTACAGGGGCATTTATAGATACCAATGGGAAATGAAGGAAATTTTCAAAACGGCTATAGCTGGACAGGTGCCTAACTCTCATCAGATGAAGCTGAATCCCTAATCCCCATCAGACACGGGAACTTCTGAGCCTTGCATTATGTGGTCCTGAGTCCTTTAGAGAAATTGAGTGGTGGCATTTCACTAGGTGGCTTAGACCAGCAAAGGTTTATTAAGAAATTGATTAAAAATCTAGGTCTGAGGAAAATAAAGATAATTCTTATGTAAATTTCCTTTCTCTTATTTTACAGATAACCAGTAAGAGCTTCTAGGAGAATGGCACAATGCTCCTAAAGAAAGCAAAGAATGAATTAGCACAAGAACATAAGCATAATTAGAAGAAAAATCTGCATTTGAGATTATTAAGAAGCCATACCATAACTTTTTTGTAATAGATTAATATGGTCCTGATTTTGGCAGCTCTTTTAAATTCCCCAGATTTGAGTAACACTTTTAGCATACATCATGTTATATTAACATGTATAGTATTTTGATACATTGCTGTCAGCTATTATTGTACGTTCCACGTATTATTCTATTGCATTTATTTATTTATTTATTTATTTATTTATTTATTTATTATTTACTTGATATGACTTGCAATGCCAGATTATGGCAGTTGCTATTCAAACTGTTTCATGTGTTAATTTATTTAGAAAGTAACTTACTGAAAGAACTGGTTTAGTATTCCATTATTTAACGGTTTAATTATTTGATTATTTAATTATTTATTTTTATTTATTTTGTTGAAATGTATCAGCATAGAAAGCCTTGGCTGCATGAGGCAGCTATGTATCATGTATCAGGGCCATCCTCATCCTCCAATCTGATGGCAGTCATTTTAGTAAAAGAAGGAATTGCAAGTTCAGAGTCCTAGAAATGTTAGCTGCTGCATTTTGTCAGCTGTCTGTGCTTACATCATGTTGATGCCCAACTGCTGAACACTGCAAATGGTTGTTGCATGAGAGATAAACCACTCTCAAAGCTCTGCGCTTGCAGCTGAACCCAAGCTGCAGTGGAAGCAATGGAAGTGCTAGTGTCTAGGCAGCTTTGAGGTGCTGTGGTTGAAAGAGTCCTGTTGCCACCTCTCATGAACATGAAAGGAAATGGGAGCCAGAAGCTGAATATAACATCTCCTAAACAAAACTCCCTTTCTTTCATGCTTGTGATCACTAGATGCTCTTTATTCAGTACTCATGTGTACCCAGTGCATCTCTCGCAGTGGAGTTTTCTGGCAATAAAATTAATTCAGACCTGCTGTGCCACAGGCAAAACCACAATGCACAAGCAGTCAGGAATCTGCAACTGAAACCAAGGCAGCTTAAATTATTTAAAAGTTTAACTGCCGTGTATCTGATATTTCAGCAAGCAATTGCTAACTGGTTTTATATGTGGATGTTAAGCATCTAATTAAAGTTAGAGCTTTAGAATACAGATTTTTATAGTTCATTTTGAAAGTATTTCCCTACTACTGCAACATATGCTAGGTGTCTTCACAGAACCTTAGGAAAAAAACCTCAAATCCTGGTTCTGAACTGCTTATAGTGTAAGCCCCCAGGCATGGAAAGAAGCAGAAGCATGTGTTGAAGCCTATACATTTTTGTCAAACCACCGAAGTCCTGACTTTCAAGAGGGCAAAATACATTAAAATATCTTTGAGTATTTAGGCCTTAATCCCTGATACAGAATCACTGAAATTAAAGAAAGACTTCCATTGTGACCATGCTTCGTTTTTTTCCAGTCTTAGCAATGGGTGGTAATTTAAGATATTTAAACATTGAAATGTGGGAAGTATCTGATATTTCAGAAAACTGTTGATAATCTAGCTACAAGTGCCGTTAGTATTTATTAAGTGTACGCATCTTATTTCTGCTATAAATGCAATTTACTGTGCTTGTTTTACAAAGGAGCTAATAATAAATAGGTCTGAAAACAAGAAAATTTTGTTTACTTGTGATCTTTTAAGAAATATGGTTAATATCACTCTTCACTTCCTACCAGAATATTATACACTACTTCTGAGCCAATGTTTGTAGGGAGAAGTAATATTCCTGATCAATGCTGCCAAATTCATGGCCTGTAAAACTGTACAGGACAACACAAACAAGTGAGGTCTGTTAGTCAGCAGTCTCTTCTAAATCCTCTTCTGCAGGCTAAGAAGTGATTGTTTCTTTTGCAGTCTAAGAGTACATTGAAGTTCACTGGCCTTTGTGGTCAGGAGGTTTGCAACTGAAACCGGGCTGACATATATCTTGAGGTCTTTGAGGTTTCTCTCTAATACTATTGGTATAGTGTTCAGAATTAGTAGGACCTTCCTGTTCTTCAGATATCTGGGTTGAAACCCTGGCACCATTGAAACCAAACATTGAAACCTCTCATTAACTTGATTCAGCCTAGTTTTCATTCTGAGGCTAAATTTACAAGTATTCTGACAAAGACTATATTGATCTATTACCTTTAGAGGAATATGCCTTTCTGTACCATGATCCCATAAGGTGCGTGAAACCTCCCTACAGGAAACTTTTCTGGCATAGATCATGAGGTAATGAGGAGCTGGTAGAGAGGAAAGTTATTGTCTAAGATTCTTCAGAAAAATAACAAAGCACAGCTTGAAACTGTCTCTTTTTCTGTAGAAATCGTTAACTGTAAGATGGCTGCTCTCTAAGACATAAAGTTGGTTTCAGTCCTTGATTGTCCATTTCCTGGGCCTTAAGTGCCTCTGAATATCTGCTCTAGAAATTGTCAGACAGTCTCCCATCTCTGAGAAACTCTGTAGATTGTATAAAAAGGTGATAATATCACAGCACAAATATTCATTATGGTGGCTCCATACGCTGGAGATAATTTCCTAACATACTCCATCCAGTCAAGAAAATAATAGTTGATGTATCAGCTAATCATTGTACTTCTCTCTTAATTCCTCTCCTTGTTGCACTGCAAATAATCTGGAAACCTTGTTATAAATGTCACAATGCATGGACTCAATCAGGGTGCACAATGTACAAAACTGCCCCCCCAAAACCTTTAGATTGCAAAATGAAAGCTTCTGAAATAACACAATGATAGAACTAAGTTTACTCCTGAGGCCCCTATGAATGAGAGTCATTAATCACATAGGGACATAATAGATCTTCTACTGGACGGACCCCTGTCTTACTTGGTGACCCACCGTTCTCTGGGCAGTGGCAGCTCCTCCAGCTTTCTATTCATACTCATCATTCAACATGTGGCTTTAGGTTTTGCCTACCACACCTCCCTGAATCTGCACTGAACAGAGACTGACTAATTCCCTCCAGGGCTTTTTGTGGGTGCTCCTCATCCTAAAGTATGCTTTACAAATAGTTGGTGTACTTAATGAGGCACTAATAGGTTGCAGTCCTCTAAGTGCTTCAGCCATTAGAACTGGGTAAGCAGGCACCTGATAACAGCAAAAGGAAAAAAAAAGGCTTATGTCTAATTAGAAGTTCTGTGAGAGAACACATATTAGATTTCAGGTCCAAATGCTTCATATCCACCCCTCCTTCCATGTTGACCTTCATCTTTTCCCAATTCTTCATAAGTTGTAGCTTCTCTTTTATAAAAGTTATAATACTTTTAATAGAGGCAAAACCAATACGTGTCCCCTAACCTTGTTCAGAGACATGAAAAAAACTAAGAAACCTTTCCTCAAATATTTCAGTTGAACCGACTTCAGTGTGACAGAAATTCAAAGTGCTAAACATCTGGAAATTACATCTTAAAATATGAAATAGAAGGCAATTTTAAATAAGTCCTATTTGATGCTCACTGCCCAATTCATTCAGTGTTTAGCTGTTAATGCCTGTTTTGCATATATCTGTAAAGAATCAAGTCATTCAGAAATGTCAATGGTATGACACTAAGTAACTCAAAGGATTCACAAGCTAGTTGCACAACAGTAGGTCTCACAGCCTTGTAATTTATCTTAAAGAGATTAGAAGACACAAAGAAAAAGAATAAATATCAGCTCCAGCCTTTGCAGAGAGTCATGGTGTTGTTTTTTTTTTTTTTTTTTTACTTTCTAAAATAACATATGAAACCTTCAGCTGGGATCTGTCCCAGCTTGATACCTACAATTTTAAAGAAAGGCTCCTTTGATCTTTCTTAAGGTGTGGAAAACTTCAGGCAAATACCCAAGTGTTTTGGCACAGTTGGATGCCTTAAGAAATACCTCATTTAGTTCTAAAATCTTCCATTGAGCAAGACTTTAAAAGTCTGATACATTAATTGCAGGGGTGGACAACCCTAACCACCCACACAGAATAAAATTGAAGGAGCCTGTGTACTGGGTTGTGTATAAACATGCACTGGAATCACTAAGAGGTCTGAACTCCCACTCATGACCATATCAGTATCTGTCTTGGCTTGTACATTCTTCCCAGATATACATGTGAGAATATGTTTTTCAGCTATTCCATGTGCCATTTTTTCAGCACTGTTGATGTCCTCAATGTGAGGTACTCCATCATATGAATGGGAACAAGCTACTGCCCATCAATGCTTTCTGGAATGCAGCCACATAACATCCTCCCATGCAGAATAAAGGAGGCACTTAACTAATGATGTGCTGCAGCAGCATATTTGGCATAACATTTGTGCTCCATTTGGGGCTCCAAAAATAAAAGCAATATATCAATAATTGTGACAAATGTTCTCACTCAGAAAAATATGCATTAATATTTTCTCAGATGTAACAGGCCCATTAAAGTGAATAAACATTTGTTCATCAAGTAATTGCTTTTTCTTCTTCAAAATAACAATTGGGAGAGGTAAGCAGTTGGGGAAAGACAAGACACAATGATAAAAGTCAGAAACTCTCGGAGGCCCACAGTTAACATACATGTATTCAAACAGTACCTCCCAGCTCAATGGAAACCAGTACAAGTTTACTGATGAGGCCAAAATTTCACTCATAATTTTTCAATCCAAACAGAGTATTTACCATAAATTTCAGAATGTTTTAGCTATGGTAAAGAGGCCTTAGTTATCCAACTCTGGGAAGCAGCTATTATTAAACAGATCTCAACACTTGTTTTCCAACAAACAATGTTTTTTTCAAGTAGCTAAAATCAATTCAATGTTCTCCTCTATTGTCTGCTTTGTCAAGTCTAGAAATGTTAACTCATAAGGACAAATATAATATGCTACAAAGTCCCATAGCAACTGACTGCCAGCAACAGTTGTCATTCACCTATGAGAAACACAGAATCAGTTCGGGTTGGAATGGACCACGTCACCTGGTTCCCCACATCCCCGTCCCACCACCAGACCATGGCCAGTTTAGAACAGATCCATTTTTTAGTCTCCAATAATCGCTCTGGGCAACTTGTTCTGATGCTTGATTACTCTCATTGTGAAATTTGTTTTCCTCACATCTAATTGGAATTTCTCTTGCTGCAATTTGCACTATTCTATCTCTTCCTTTTGCTGTGCACCTCTGAGAAGAGTCTGGCTCTTGTCTTCTCTGTAGGCCCCTACAAAGTAGCTGAAGACAACAATGAGACTTTGCCTTCTTTCTTCAAACTGAACAAACCACTTCTCTCAATCTTTCCTAGTATGACATGTGCCTCATCCCTCTAAACATCTTGGTGGTCCTTTGCTGGATTTGATCCAGTATTTCAGTGTCTTTCTTGTGCTGGGGAGCCCAGAACTGTACACAGAACTCCATATGCAGCCTCATAAGAGCTGAACAGGGGGAAACAATGATGGTTTTGACTTGATAATTACATTCTTACTAATACAGCCCACTATGCAGAACTGGACTTGTTCACTATAGGGGCAAACCACTGACTCATGTTCAGCTTGTCCACCGAGAGAAGAACCACTCTACTCTCCTCTCAATCTGCCACTGAATGTTCTTGAAGACAGCACTCTGACCTAAACAAACCTGTGGCCTACCTGAGGATGACAGGTCTCAGGTTGTCAGACCAGCTCCGTATGAAGACTACCAGGGCAAACAACAAGCCTCTGCAAGTCTTGGCAGAAAGGCACCTCAGATGAACCATTTTTTCAGTCAATGAGTGACTATTTCCTCCAGTTGACTAATGTGAATTCTGCCCATTCTTAAAGCTATGCATATAGATACAGAGGTACTTCAATATCCTTTTAAATTGCAAAAAAATGCTTTGTGGCATTGCTTTTTACCAAATTTCATTTTGAGATTCTGCATATGAGTGTTACCTCACAGCAGAAAGTGAAACAGATTCTTGCTTTCTGTGTATGGCATTTTTCTTCTCAAAGCTTCAAGACAGCTTTGAAATTTCAAAATACAAAGATCTCCAGAACTTCGGCTGACCCCTGCTATGCCTCGCTTGTAGTGAGTAGCTATTTGCACACCCCACAATATGTCACAGTTTCTCATCAGAACTGTATCCCTCCTACCTGAGTGGTCTGGGCAAGCCCTAAAAAGCTTAAGGTCCACTGCTCAGAAAATGAATCTTCATTTGATTCAAAAGCCCTAATCAAAACACCTAAACATTACCAGAAAGAAAACATTCACACCATGACTTTCCTGCTATGGGGCATAGAATAAGCATCAGGAATCCTTTCAATAGCAAGCTGATTTTCAAATGCTAAGAAAAATCAGATACAAAATCTGCCTCCCTCATTAGGCCCCTCCAACCTCCAAAAGTCCTGTCTTCCTTTCTACACTAGTCCTCAGAAAATCTTCCTACATCAACTCAGAAGACTGCAAACAGATATTTATATTCTTTATATTCTTCTGCTAGAGGGATGGGATGGATACTGAGGTTGCATCAGACAGTACACTCTGTAGCACCGTATTAGGCAAGAGAGTGTAACTAAAGTGGCAGATTTCCTCATACCAGTGTCAAGGAACCTACATGTTCTGTCAAGCTGCAGCTGTAGAGTTTCAAGATATCCTCAAGAGGCTTGTTTGCTCAAAACTATTCAGACTAGGACTACCCTCTGCGTTGTTTTGGGTTTTGCTCTTGTTGCCTAGTGTTGGTAATTGTCCATCAACCAATGAACGTGTCCCAAATATTCTCCATGACTTTATGCATGCTCTATGCTAGGCTCTTCAGAGAAGTTTTGGGCTTTCCAGAACAAAAATTTCACTGACATCCCAAAGCAGCAGAATCCAGACCAACACAAATTTAAATCACAGCATGTCTTTTGTGATCTTCACCTCACATCAATATGCATAGATGTCCAATTTAAGAACAAAAAAAAATTTAAAATAAAATCACTGAAGTAAGGGTGTTTAAAAAAAAAAAAATCTACAGGCCTCCACCTCAAACCAGATCTTTACCTATCCTGGAACTGGAATTTGATGGCATCTATATTTTTTTATCCCATTAAGTGATGAGAAATTAACCATTTATTCATAACCTACATTCTTTAAAGACAAGATGATCTGTATCCCTCTTGGGGTGAGTTAGTGGGGCCCAAGGTCTACTTGACCTATTACAACCTTTTCTGTAAGAACTTTCAGTCCCTCTGTCTTAGTGAAATTAGCATATATGACCCTAACTCCTGCATGGGGAAAAAGCCCCAGCCTTCCTTGCAATGTAGGGAAGGTGATCACTGAAATACTGTGAATTGTAATGGTGTGCAGGGATCTTTCATATTAGATAATTTGCACATCTGCACTGTAAATTGCTAAAAAGAAGGCAGTTCTGGAAGGATGGGTTCAAACAAAACTATAGGCTCAAAACTCCACATTACTTTGAACTTTGTGAAAATTAAGACTCAGATGTGAGTTTCCCATCATGACTCTACCCCCGGTCTCTATAATAAAAGCCAGAAAATCATGCCTATTGATTAAGTCACTAACACACTGGTATGTTGGATTTGTTTAAAGAATCTCACATGATATGATACCTGTTGGGTTGGAAATAGCAACAAAGGAGAAGATGGGCAGACAGGAGGATCTTCTCCATATATCGATGACAGCAAACTAGGCAGTAACTCGGCACGATGCACAATGGTTGTGAACTCATCACTTCTCTTTGCTAGGCAGTGCAATGCAGTATCTTTGCTCCTGCCACAAAGCATTGTTTCTGATCTCTAAACTAGTGGAACTTTAAAGGCAGAAGAACACTGAAAGACTGGGGTATCTTCTGGGTTGTGTGTGAAGGTGAGGATATTCATGTGAAACATAGACTTTTCCAAGCAGCAACTACTACCACAGAGCAGTCTGAAAGCTCAGTGCAACCAGCATCGCCTCTATCCACAGCTAGTGACAAGGGTCTCCAAAATTTCAAGAGAATAGGAATTAAGCATTTCAGCTCTACTGGTATGAATCTTTTGGCATGCACCCAGTAAGAATTATTTCTTTCTCCAGTAATTGTGTTCAGCTCTAAGGGTCAATATGGCAATAGCAGAACAGCAATAAGTAACCACCTTACTGAGTCACTCATTGAACTTGCTAATGGAGATGAAACAGTTAATTAGGCAAGGGGATTAGCTAAAGTACAATACATCTCCTTTATCAACACAATCCATGCTGTGACGCTCATCTTTGTCCTGTACTTATGACCTTCATGTTGTACAGAAGACATTCTTATTGATACTACCCATGGGCAACACCTTCTTCTAATTACCTTCTCTACAAGGGGGATTTCATCATCAGGGTTCCTGCTCTTTGTGCGTGCATATATATATATATATATATATCTGCTCTCACAGATACATGAATACACATTTAAGCTAAGTGTACCGCACTACTTAGACCACAGATTGGCTGTGAAACAAGTCAAGAACCCATGTCTGCCATGAAGATAACAGGCGCCTTTGTGCTCTTCGCCCTGGCAGTTCTTTGCTTAGCAAGTGAGTAACCTTTACTTCCTGATATATTATATTTCTAATGTTCAAACACTGCAAGCTTCTCAGTCTACTGGGATAGTAAAGCAATGGTTGCTGGACTTGGGTGGCAGAAAGCAAGTGAAATTTTATGCTTGTGTACTATTTAGCAAGCAATATTGCACCAGCTTTACAGTTGCCAACTTGAGCAAATGAAACCTATTCCTTGATGATGGCATGAATCAGACCTGTATTCTGCATTGTAACTAAAAAGTGAACTGTAAAGCCTCAGGACTAAAGCAGGTTTTTACTACATCTGAGCAGGGAGCTTGGACCTGATGAGGTCCTTCTCCTGACAAACTGAGCAAGCAGGAGACAGCTGATTATGCACAGGCCACATAACATGGCTGTGAATAACCTCTTTATGATGTTAGTTTGCCAGGCTGGAGAGAGCTTTGAGGTGCAGGTTGCTCTATGGTAAAATAGGCAGCTGGCAGGAAATTCTTGAGCCTTCACTTGGTAATTGTTTTTTTTAACACAACATTGCAATAAAAAAAAGGAAGAGATAGAAAAATAAGTACATTTAGAATAACTGAAAGAGGAGAGTCCAAATCTTCTCTGCTAGTAGTATAGCAGTTCAATAGTATTATGAACGTTAAAGAAGCAAAATGATGAAAAAGTTAAAACAAAACCAAAATTAGGAAACAAAATAATCTGTTTCCATTTTGAATAGCTCTGAAAAGTTTACTTTGAAAATTGTCTCTAAAATCAAAATTATTATGAAAAAAGTCCATTTCAGTGAAATGGCCACTTTTGGTAGAAACTGTTCTTTCAAACAGTGTTTCATTAACTGCAGAAAAATAAATAAATACTGCTTTCATAAGAATTCCAGCAAATCCTCTCCTTGAACTTTCTACTTTATCTTGTCTGCATTAAAATTTCATGGATCAATACCTTCTGAGTCACATCTTTTTTGCATTCACTCCCAAATACATACTGGCTACTAAAAGGTTACCAGAGAAAAAATAACATGTTTTTGTGGAAGTGTGTTAAATCTGACCCGATTCCAGAATAATGAAAACTCAGTCAAACTTTGGGTGACATAGACTGAAACTTGACATGGAACATTATTTATGCTAGTTTTCTTTACCTTGGACAACTTTATTTGATGAGAAGATGTAAATAGCTCCATGAAAGGAAGTTTCAGTGGTAAGCTTAATGGCTTTAAAGATCAAAAAAAGCTACACTGAGTCAGAAAGACAATTGCTAGAGCTGTATTGCCTTTTGTATCATAATATATTTTCTTCCTGCTCCTTCTATACAGAAGCCTCTGCCTGATAACTTTTATCCCTTGGAAGCCACAGAATGACGATTACAGGACAGGAGAAGAACAAAATACATTCCTAAAGAAAGTAACAAATGTGTCACCATAATGGAGACATGCCAATGTTACTTGATTACTTTCTGGGAGGCGTAATTATCATTGTTTTGAAGGAGCTTTTTGAAGCCCCACCTGAGAACAGGGCTCCCAGATTAGATGCCATTTGTATACAAAATAGGAGCCAATCCTTCTGCCAAATAGTTTAGAATCCATACCAACCACCAAGGGAAAACACTTTTTAAAGTGGTATTATGATCCAAATTGCATTATCATTATTATATATATTTAGTATAATATTTTAATGAAGATATTTTCCTTATTATTGACAGAAAATCAAAGTATAAAAGGACCATGTGTTTTGCCTACAGCCACATACGATTTTCTTTTTATAAACTTGGGAATTAAAACCCAGTCATGCTTAACAACTAGTTCATCCTAAACAGACTAGCTATTGAACATAATATTGGCTCCTGGGTCTTCAATCTTTTTCTGGTGAAAAGGGGAACGAACAATAGCCTCCATTCCCTCCCACAACAAAGACTATGCTAGTTGCTAACACAGATTTCTAAGGTAACACAACAACACAATAAGGTCCACTTGTTAAATAGGTTCTGACACCTGTATCTTATTAAACACTGAAAAACTATGTCAGTATTTACTTTCAAGGAGGTAAGAGATTTAGTATTGCTGGAAGGGCTGGTACTAATGAAATCATCCCAGTTACAAACTGAATGTTTATCAACAGTTTTTTTTATTTTATCTTTTGTTATTCTGTTTCTACTGCAGATGCTGCCAAAGCGAATGAGGTGAGTAATTTTATCCTTTACTTCTGGATAAAAATATATAGTTTGTAGCAACATGAAGTCAGAAAAAAACACATTAAACATTAATTAAATGCTGCCAAAGTATTGAGATTTCAGAGAGAAATCCCTGAGTTTGAGATATGTGGTTTCCATACAGTTGCCCTGACAACTTCCAGATGTTTTTACCTGTAATGCATTCTGGGCAAGAAATTGGGCAAGGCTAAATTTTAAGTCAGAGAAATCAAGTTGGTTTTTTATTTTTTTTTATATTTATCTGGTGATGACACTATAAGGCTTTCTCGGTGACTTTCAGATCCTAAATCATGTACCTAGAAATTTTAATTTCTCCCTGACTATGCTGGAGTGTCCATCCTGGGGTCAACCTCTGAAGGAAATGAGGTACCAAGCAATAAAAATCCTTACTTGGATGAGCAGAGACAAGCCCTTTTGCAGTCCAGTAGACAGTAGCCGGGAGTGGAAATTCACACACACACAGCTGGTCCCGTACTAGCACGACATATACAGCCTCTGATGCCTAAAACTACACCAAGACATAAATACTTTTCCAGGAAGAGCATGTTCCACTCTCCATACCAAACTAAGTGTCTTTCCCATTTTGCCAGCTGTTACACATACACATATGGGGCAAATTCATCTAGTTTCTAGCTTTTTTATTAGCTGGCCCTTGCCTCTCACAAGTTGCAACCAAACTCTCACAAGTTTTAAAAGCTTAAAAATGATAAGTTACAAGCTACAGAGATTCCCTTCCATGCCACTGCCTCTGCTGGGTTATGTTGTGGAAACCTGTCAGCTATATCAGGTCTCTGACCTGCTTTTGCAATTGGGGCTAGGTGTGCTGCCTCCTGCTTTCCAGCCACAGAGTGAAATGTGTGAGCAGCCAGGGCTTTGGAGGAGAGGGAAAGGACCAAATGAAGGAAAAACCTAGGTAAACTAACATCCCGTATGTTGGGGTTTTTTTAATGGGACACTGGATTCAAGCCCATAATACCCAAAAGAGTGATCGGCTAATGACTCTTTTTGCCAGTGGAGATCTCTCACTCTGTGCTGAGCCACAGAGCAGGGGCTGGGCTGCTGAAGGGGCTGACCACATACAGCTCCTCACTTCACCCACCTGCAGACCCTGGGCAATGACTAGCATAAACCCAATCATACCATCTGTAATAAATTCCAGGGTTTGGCTGAAGTAATACTCCTGTCCTTCACTAAGAGTTGGAATGAAGGGGAAAAAAACCAGGCCATAACAAGAGAACAGCAAGACTAGGTTCTGTTTTAAATATATACATTTATGATACATATTTTGGTTAGATATTCAGAAAGGATAAGCTCCAGTCATAATGTCTCTCCAAAGACTGATATGCTTCAAATTGTCACTAGACTAGCAGCAAAAAGAGCTGCACCAATTTGAGTTACAAAGGCACCTATAAGGACAGGTGATTTCCTAGGCAAGCAAACCCTAGGCTTTTGAGGATGACAAACAGCACATTAAATAGAATATATGCACTGCACAAGGAACTCCTTGCTTGTCAAATACCCGGAATGACATTCACTTGACAGGAGAAGATTGAGCTCCAAAACGAGGACAGGAGCACTTTCAGTCATTTCTTCTATTAGTTTGTACTCCCATTTTCATATATAAGTCTGTAATCAATACAGTCCCACTATCAGATGAGAGCCTTTCAACAATTTCTTTTCATGCTAATACTTAAATAGGACTTTACTTAATTCTGTCTGGGCAGATCCGTTCACCAGCATAAAAAGCATCAAGAGCTGATACTTGTGCAATAAAGAGACAGAAACCCTTCACATCCTTAAGAACTAATCTCACCTGAATTTACTGACAATTGTAATCAGGTAGAAAAAAATATTAAGACTCAACTTTTCTGTAGATGGAAAAGGAGCCGTGTTTTTTTCCAGTGACGGTAATGTTATTCAGATAGATAGCAAAGTCCCTAAAGGTGCTCAGTACCTGACATGGGTAGCACCACACACATTTCTGTCAGAAGGGACATTTCTTTTTTGACGCTTAGGCTCAGCTAATATAGGTGGTGGACCCCCATTGACTGTGCTGCTCTTGAGCAGCTGACAGGCTTGTCCAAAAATTTAATACATTCATTATTTCTGTAGATGAATGGAGAATGTGAGAAAGATGGATTCAGATAAAAATGATACTGTATTTGCAGGTAGACTGCAGCGAATACAAGAGGTTAGAGAGAGGAAGACCTATTTACTGCGAAAGACTCTATCAACCTTTTTGTGGCTCTGATGGGAAAACATATAACAACAAATGTTCTTTCTGCAAAGCAGTCCTGTAAGTACAATACTACATAACTACTCCTGAATAAACCAAAATCTGAGACGAGCTGAGTTATCTGGTATTTACATTCCACCTAAATGCTATCATTTTTTTCAGGGTTGCTACTCCTCTGCTTCTTTGTTTAATCTTTATAGACAAATTGTTTCTCCCACCATAAGGTCCAATAGATCTAAACAAATAAGCTTGATATTTGTGTGAGCAACTTCCTATTCTAGCAGAAACTGTAGAAGTCGGACAGTAAAGAGAAGAGTCCAATGAGCAACATGGGGCTAACAAGGCATCTAGACCCAAGTCAGGTCATAAGAATAAGAATTCAAAAGTGGTACCAGAAATACCTTGCTTTTTATGGGTAAAACATGTAATTTTTAAAAGAAAATTCTTTACAGATCAATGTCTTCTTGTCTGCTACAAACGTTTATAGTGTATTCTCTGTTAGCAAGTTGTTAGCTGAGAACTTCAGAGAGATTTTAGTGCATAAAGTTATGCTTGCTGTCTGCAATGTCTATGTCCTTCCTTTCCTTTGCAGGAGAAGTAGAGGTGCCTTACATATGAAGCAAGCAGGGGTATGCTGAATGAATTCTGCATGACAGAGAAGAGTGCTGAGAACAGCTTTACACTGCCGTATCACAATCTCTTAATTTCATTCATCCTGCCTGTTCTGATGATGGTGAACAAGGCACAAAGTAGCTTTTCAGCTGTGCTCTGTCATTTGCTGCTTCTCTCTGCTCCAGAGTGTTGGGATTGACACTTCTGTCCTCCCTGCAAAGCACTTCCTCGGGATTCTCGGGAGCATTCCCATTTCTGTAGCAAGTTCGTTTTCACACGAGCCCTTCATTATATATTTGTCTCCACGGTTTAAGTTCAAATCTTCTGACAATGCCACCTGATCTTAGTGGACACAAGTCAGTGCAGGCATTGCCTCCATTTTCCTTGTTGGTGAAGTGTTTTCTTTCATTTTCCCAGAAACTTTTGCCAGATACTTTTTTTTTTTTTTCCAAAGGCTTCAGCTTTCCTAGGCAGTGCTTTGACTCTTCCAGTTTTGTAGCTAAATTTTAAATGCTCATTTTTCTGCTAACTTTGTACAATTTTGATTCATGTATGTTGTTTAGCTACTTAGTCTGCATGTTTATTAAAATAAACGTTGACTCTTTTTTTTTTCCCCGTGGTGACCTTTCTAGAGAATAAGTTTATTGCATCTATTATTCACAAATGAGATTTCACAAGTTACAGAAAATAATCGTAGAGCAGGAGCTAGGGCCAGAGGCAAAAGAAACAAAGCCTGGAAGACAAAAGTTGTCTTCCACTAGATGGCCTCATGTTACTGTAATTTACCCTACAATGTGGCTCTTTTTTCCTTCAAATGAAACAACTCTGGTAAATTGTAAGACTGTGTAAGCTTCATAGCAGTGTCTCTGTTAAATCCTGTCATTTAAATGTGATCATTAATGATTTTCTACAGTCTGATAAATTGGCAGCTTTCAGACCTGAAGAAATTTCTGTTCTGTTCTTACAACCTTATTATCTTTATTTTTAAGATAGTTTATGTCTTTTACACTTGAATAGTCAGTTAACGGAATACATTTTCCCAGAATTAAAACTTATGAATGACTGACTTTACTGGGCTTACACATGAAGAAAATTTTGGAACTGGAATGTGGGTATCATTTCTGTCTGGTACTGTAGTTGGGCTAGAGTAAGACTCGTACTTCAAAAGAATGGAAAATGAGGAAAGAAGCTCATGTCCTTGCCTTTGAAGGCAAGACAGCAAAAAGCCTAGCCATTCCACTGCTGGCTAAATGTCACTGTAGCATCAGGCAGACTGCATTCTGTAATGGAAGGACCAAGAGGATTTTTTGGTCCACAGTGTTAGTATGTGCTCTTCCTCCTGGCAGAGGCGAGAACATCACCCTCATTCCCTGTAGAGGAGAAGAGGCTGTTGGACTTTGTGATGCTGATTACCAATCAGAGAAAGAGTCTTTCACAGGCTACTTTTTTACCAAGGAATTAAACAGTGCCAGGACACAGCTGTGAGCACTGGAACACCATCATCTTTACTTGGAAATTGTTAGCATGGCCCTGCCGTGATCCTGTCTTGGATAGCAGTAGCTACTGAATGTTATGTAAATCTTGGCCAGATGGATTTTTTTAACATTATTATATGCTTTTCCCAGTCACTGGTGTGTCCCATGAAACCACAGATAGCAGAACAGGAGCCTAGGGACTGTTTTTGGGATGGAGTGGTGTTTATTCCTCACTGTGGAGGAATAAAGACTCCTTCAGACTCCTTTCTAAGGGACAGTGGTGCTCTTACTACATCAAAAACCTGCTCAACACTCTGGATCACTCAAAGGCCACTGAAACTGATGGGAGGCTACCTGTGACCTTGGCTTTAACTCCCTTCTTTCAGAAAGGAGAAAATGGGCATGTTGTTTTCTAGATGATGCATAAGCAGAAGATACTCACTTTGATGTTCTATTGAGGTTATCAGTTTAGAACAACAGTTTTAGCCAAGTGGCAGGATAAAATCGGAAGCTTAAACATTGAGACTAATGAAGATGGATGAAGAGTTTCTGCATAGACCACAGCCCACTTCTCTTTGTAACTGAAGGCAGGATTAATTAGCATCTTCACATGTCAAAGGACTGACTACTGCTCTGAATGCCAGATCACACAAGTATGTGAGGAACATAAAGCTCCTAGAGCAAGGACTGTGGTCACTTTCTTCCTCCCAGACTGTGTTACTGCTTGGTGTATTTCTCTCAATAAACTCAGATTTTCTGTATGGTGTGGGTAGGGAGAAGTGGTGGAGGAGCTCATCTCCAGGGGCCATGTTCTTCAGGAAACAGAAAAAACACAGTTCATTAAGAGCAAGCATTGTAGTTCCCTACAATGCCAACTCACTGATGTTATTCCAGAAAAGCTGGCAGAACAGATCACATTTATATTCTTCATCTTCACACTCTGTTAACAAAGGCTTAGTTAATAAAGGCTATTTCCATGAAACCAAATGTTCATTTCATAGTTGAAAAAAGAGAGCCTCAACAGACAGTAACCAGGTTTCTATCAGATATATTTCTTTATTTAGTCCCTCTATCATTAACATTTTCTGATTGTGGGAAGTTTACGTTACTATGAACTATGTTCTGATGGATATGTTTAAAATAATTACTTCATGAGACTGTCCCAACTGTTGAAGCAAGTTATCAGAATGGCACATTTTCAAATGTAATTTACACTCATGGTTGCTTTGGAAAGCAGACCTTCCTTCTACATTAGTGAAGAATGGATGCAACAAATCACAGATAATGAAAGTTGTCATGCTCAAGCATTTTCAGATGGTGGCAGTGGCAGCACCATGGGCAGATAGGTGAATATCAAACAGAACCAATGAACAATGTTTTAACATGATACAGGAATCTACGAGAGATCAACACATATAGACTAGAGTTTAACATCCCATAAGATCTCTTGCGTTCAACTCTTCCTCTCCATTAGCCCACACCTTGACCCCGAAAAGGGAAAGGGAAGACAGAAGGTAGATAGACAATACTGGAGATGAACATATCAAATGCTGAGAAGCAATGGAATTCAAGTCAAAGAGGATTATTTTTTATGGAAAGTAAAATACATTATCACAACAAGGGAAGTTAAAGGTGAAATGTAACAAATACTACAAATCTTAGGAAAAAATGAGAGGAAACCTTCAGGAGAAAAAAGCTCAGGGAAGATTTTAAAGCAGGAAGCTGGAGAGCACTTGTCCATTCCTTCTCCTCGTTATTGTCTCAGGCTTACTTTAGTGCACAAACCAGAACAATATAATCTTTGCCAATTTGTAAGGACGCATCTGTTAGCTGAAAAAATCTGTAGTGAAACACACATTGACCATGCTGCCTTCTTTCTTTTCCCATGATTGCTTGGTGGAGAAGACTCCATGCATTCAGCTAAGCCATGTACTCAAGAATCCTGCAGGCTAACTGAAACACTAATAAGGGGTTAGGTACAGATGGCATTTTTCTCTTCTTTTCTCTTCTCTTCTCTTCTCTTCTCTTCTCTATGAAATAAAGAGGCTGGAGATTCTTGTAATTCTAACACAAACAAAGTAATGTTGACTTTTTTAGTGGTTTATATGGTTATCTTCCCACTCTCTTTCAACCCAGCATGAACTTCTGTGACTAAATGATGGAGAACACTAGAATGGTGGCATATATTATGAAAATACTGAAGTAAAATGGCATTAGAGTTTTTTTCTATTTTTCTCTGGCCAAAGATAGGGACATTACCTACCATTGAAATATTTTCTAAAAAACTATCAGAGTTTAGTGAAGTTGCCATGTCTTGAAGTTACAGGTGAAACAGCTGACTAGAAAAGCATTGCAATAAAAATCCTCCATTGGGTCACCAGACTATTCAGATACTTTCAATGCATTTTTAGTTTCTTCTTTAGCTAGACTGCTCGCATTAGCACCTCCGGCATTAATTAGATATGTTGCTCGTAAAGACATAAATTGTAAATCTTTATTAAGGTAATAAGAAACTGTTGGTTAGAACCACAAGTGCTCATGACCTCTGGCACAAGAACAGCAAGACTTAAGGGCTGTGTGCATGGGCTGGTGAAAGAGGCTAGTCAGATGGCTCTGACTATTATCTTTTGGATTAGGACATGTATTAGCATGAGGATGTAGGCTGGTACTGCAACTAAAGATAAATCAGTGGCAGCAAAAAGTCTGCCAGTATGGAATGTTGCTGCTCATCAGCTGGAGTTGTTTCCTGTTAAAAGAGACAAGCTAAGAAAGGTAAGGAATCTAATTCTCTTAGTATTGAATGAGAGAGATTAATAGAGGACGTTGGCAGAAAATTCTTCTGTCTATCCTAAGAGACAGACTAAAGCCACCACTATCATGAATTCTGTTTATCCAGAAAGCAGGTCCCAGCGATTAGGCAGTAGGAATGCAAATGAGCAAGGTAAGATTGTAAAAGTTTCTCATAGCTCAAAGGCTTGTGGCTCTGGACAGTCAACCTAAAAGAATTCTCACAACAGGTCATCTTGCCCTGAATGTGTCTTGACTGAGAAAGATCAAAATGAGAAAGCAAAGATCAAACTGAGAAAACAAAGCCAAACTCTGATGTTTCATCATGATGTCAGAAAATCCAGCAGACAATTTGGGGGTATTTTCTGCCGTCCAGCTTGGCTTGTTATAGCCTAAGTGGATATTCATACCATCTGCTTTAGTTATTGAGATTTTTTAACTGACTGTGTTTGTGGACCAAACCTAAGATACGAAGTTTCCTATACAGCCAATGCACATCCACAAAGGCAATTGAAAGCCCTGTAAGTTAGAGGTCTGAAATAGTCCACCACAGACCCCTGCATCTACCACAGACCCCTGGGACTCTAATTTGTTTCTGATAATTTCTGACACGAAATGGTAGACAAGAGCAGCTGGAGAGCAATATTTTCCAACATGGAGTGCTTGTGCTTTTTATCAGCTCTTGCTAGCATCATGTGCTGGCCCATAGCTGCAGATAACGCTGAGAAGCATACCAGCTTTTGCCACACACCAGAGCAAAGAACATGATTTGCAAATTGCTGTAAATGACATCTGAAGAAAATGCTGAAGTGGCTGGACAATCTGGACAGTCAAGTTTGTGTGATGGAGCAATGACATAGAAATATGGGGAAGGAAAATTGTGCGTAGCTTGAGTGAGCTGATGAAACATCCTCAGATCCTGTTTGCTAGAAAATAAAACAGAGGTAGCCAGATATTGGCATTGGATGGAAAAATAGAACAGATCTCCTTGTACTCTTTGAGGATTAGAGTTTTCAAAACTCTGCACTGTAAAGGTAATCGTATATCGTTGATGTATCTATTTATATGTGGAGGAGAAGGAAGGGCTTTCACAGTAAGGTCTTACGACATTTTCTTTTTCGCTTCTATGACAAGAGGTGATGAAACACAGGCCTGAAAAACAGATGGGTTGGATTCCCGAAAAAGAAAATGCCAGTGCTATAATAAAGCTACTTTACTTGTCCATAAAGCCTGCACTGGATTTTCTGATATTGTTGTTACTGTCATTTTCTGATACTGTTTTGCTGTCATTGTTCTAGCACGTAAGTACAGTCAATGAAGAGCACTGGTGCTCCACATGCTCAATATAAGAAATGGACCCTGCCCCTAAGACCTCAGAGATTGACCTGGAAAGCAAACTGTTGAGGGGGAATGTAGCCACTTTGATCAAAGCCTCTTACACATCAGACATGTATGGGTGAGCCAGAATCAACATCCAGGACTCCTAACTCCTACACTAGCAATTACCTTCTTAAAGACATCAAGGGCAAGATGAAAAATTGCCAGCTGTGCTCTACAGTTGCTATTGCATAAATCATTCTTTAGATCAGACCAGAATCCCACGTCTCTGGATTGAAGATAATACCAGGTGACTGACTGGTGAATTATAATGGAATATAATTCACATTCAGCTGGCTTCATTATGGTGTATCAGTGTCTGGTCAGCCTGGAGAGCTGCATTCTAACCCTGCTCTGAAACCAGTGTGATACTGCTCAGGCTGTTTACACTAAATAGCTCAAAGGTTATTTCATGCTTGTTGAGTGTTTCTAGTTACTACAGTTATTCGGTGTTTCTGAATCTTTTAATAATACTAAGTATTTGGAAAAAAACAGGCCCTTAGTGTCACAACTTAGAGAATGTAAGCAGAAGACATTTGCAACTATTTGATCTTAAGATCATAAGGTCATACTCCATAAGAGTCTGTAACTTGTGGCTGCAAAGGGAACTGGTGAAAAAAAAAGTCACCACTGAAATATCAATGAAGTTCCCAACACTTAGCACTCTTTCTTTCAGCCATGTCTCAAGAAGAAGGCATCTCGAAAGCTTAAGTTTTTATTGAATATGCATTTTCATGGTAATCTCTTGCTTTGGAACATTCTTCACCTGGCTCCAATATAAAAAAATACATGGGAGAGGACCAAAAGCAGGTCTTGTGCTAACGGAATGGGTAAACAACCAAGATACGGTGCTAAATTAACTCTGATCACATTATATGTAAGCTTAGAAAAAGATAGAAAAAATAATTTTTCCTATCAGATTAGACACCTTTAACAGTAAAGGAGATTGGAATGCTATCCCATTACTTTTGCACAAAACATGCAGACTCCCACATGCTCTGTTTAAACAGACATGTTGCCCTCTCTCCCCAAAGCTTTAAAAATAACAATGCAGGACATCAGAGTACCAAAGCTATGTATTTCAGTAATAAGCAACAATCAACACACATATAGTATATTAACCAAGGAGCAGGAAAAGAAACTGGGGACTGAGGAAATACAGATTTTTTAAAAGAACAAATGGTTATAGCATTCTACATATTCACTTACAAGAGAGGGTCCTCTTCTGAGTTCAACAAGCCACATGGAGCAAAATATGTATCTGTCATGAAAAACAAAACAAAACAAAAAGTCATGACGATTGTCAAGAAATGTGAGACAGACAGACTTGCCTAGGAATCTTTCCCCAAAAGGCTATTCCAACCATTCTCTGTGGCATGGAGCTCATTATCTCTAGTTTTTTTCTGTTCTGTTTAGGCTTTCATACTTCATCTATCACCATGACAACTCTAATCATTGTCTCACTTTTTTTTCTCCAATTCAACCGAGGCAACCATCAATGTAAAACAAAATAGACTAATACTAAAGTGAATTGAAATGAAATGAACTCTGATATTCTTCAGAGAACACTATTCAAACTTACCATCCTTACTTGTGCTAATGTACCTGATGACTTTTGGTTTTTTGGACTAACGCCTGAACAAATTCCATATATAGATTTTTGGCTGCTTTCTTCCCCTTTCCTCAGTTTCAAATATTACAGATTTCCTCGCAAAAATCATTAAAGAAGCAAAATTTCCTCTCTGTTTTGCAGAAGATAAATGGACCATAATCAAAACAACTGAAGTCTGATAACAGTTGGGTTCTGGGATTCAGTTCCTTGAGGAATTGGGAAACTGAGGCAGTAACAATCTTCCTCAGGAATCACTCAGAAGGAGGCATGATCAAATTCAAATAGGAATCCAAACTGTGCATCTATCTCTCCTTGGACAACTCATAAGCATGTAACAAGATTTTTCAACTTCTGTATTACAGCTTTGACAGTTTGGACAATTTCTAGTAATGCAAAGCTTTGTATGCAAGTTATATACACCATGAGTTACATGAATTAACTTATCAACTGTCCATAAAGGGCTATTTTTTCAATTCTGTGGGACGTGAGGTGTGTTAAACTATTGAGACACAAGCAAACATATAGAGATACATATTTAAAAACTGAAAAACTGAAAAGAGCTAAAAAATTTTATTTCCCTTTGTCCTGGTTTTGGCTGGTATAGTGTTATGTTTTGGGTTCAGTATGAGAAGAATGTTGATAACACACTGATGTTTTCAGTTGTTGCTAAGTAGAGTTTAGACTAAGTCAAGGCTTTTTCCTTCAGCTTCTCATGCCCAGCCAGCAAGAAGGCTGGAGGGGCACAAGGAGTTGGGAGGGGACACAGCCAGGACTGCTGACCCAAACTGGCCAGACAGATATTCCATACCATGTGACATCATGCCCAGTATATAAACTGGGGAGGGCAGTTGGCCTAGGAGGGATCGCTGCTCGGGAACTAACTGGGCATTGGTCGGCAGGTGGTGAGCAATTGCATTGCACATCACTTGTTTTGTATATTCCAATCCTTTAATTATTATTGCTACTGTTATCATTATTAGTTTCTTCCTTTCTGTTCTACTAAACTGTTCTTATCTCAACCCACAAGTTTTACTTTTTTTTTCCCAATTCTCTCCCCCATCCTACTGGGGGGAGGGAGTGAGTGAGCAGCTGTGTGGTGCTTAGTTACCGGCTGGGGTTAAACCACGACACCCTTCTTAATTGGATTTTAAAAATCCAGCACAAGATGGTCACAGGCATCACTAATTATGCAGCTTTCCCCTTGTTAGGCCTAGATATTTTCAGATATAGCAGGAAATCAGAATGCAACAGCTATAAGCCTGACAGTTCTAGTATCTCATTCCCAAAGGTTAATGATTCCTCAAAGAACAGCAGCCCCCCCTAGACAGAGAAGTATATCACATAAACCTTATGCTAATTTAGCCAAGCTGTGACCATGTTCCTTTCAGACCTCCCAGAAGCAGCACCTGAAGGTAGAGGAACGTGGGCATGGGGAAGACTGTTTTTTTCCATCCATGCCACTGAGGTGCCACCTCCTGGGAGAAGCACAGCACATCTGCAGCTGCTGGCCTCCCACCAGCACACCTCTACCCTTTCTGAGCACAGCTGGGAGGAAGATGATTTCATGTGACACAGAGCGTAATAAAAGAAGGACATGTTTGTTTCTGCTGCTGTATCCACTCTGGTGGCTGATTTCACTCCTGCAGTGAACAAGACCATCATTGCAAGGACTGAAGCTGCATTACTTCCATAGACTACACTTCAGTGTGACTTTACAGGAGGGCTTAAGGATTTCGATAGGGAAGGACTCACACCCTTCCAAACAGGGGAATGACAAAACAAGTGAGTTCCCTCCCCGTTCCCAACAAGTGTTGCATTATAGCTCATGGTGGCCCCAGCCCTCACCTGTCTCCCACAATGAGTAGGACCCCAGTTTAATTCCAGCTTTGAAGGCCCTCAGCTCCCTACCCCAATCCTAACCCTAACTGACCTGAAGCAGGGGGCTGCGAATTTCTTTCCAGATCTCAACTCCAAACATATATTTAACTATAGCTCCCTTCTGAATCCAATGCTTATTGCAGCTTTCCTGTCTGAAGGGAGGACACAGTTTCCCTTGCTCCCTTTGTAAATCTGTGAAATAACAGAGTATCACCCCTGTACCCACTGCCTTTCACCCCATGCCCCCCTGAGGAAAAAGTGCAGACACTGAGATGCTGTACTATTTGATTTTTTGAAAGATACCTTTGTGCTGGTTTTGGCTGGGATAGAGTTGATTTTCTTCACGGTAGCTGGTATGGGGCTATGTTTTGGATTTGTGCTGGAAACAGTGTTGATAATGCCGAGATGTTTTCGTTACTGCTCAGCAGTACTTACACAGAGTCAAGGCCTTTTCTGCTTCTCACCCCATCCAACCAGCAAGGAGACTGGGGGGACACAAGGAATTCGGAAGGGGGACAGCCGGGACAGCTGACCCCAACTGACCCAAGGGATATTCCAGACCATAGGACGTCATGCTCAGCATATAAATTGGGGGAAGAAGAAGGAAGGAGGGGTACATTCAGCATGATGGCGTTTGTCTTCCCAAGTAACTGTTACATGTGATGGAGCCTTGCTTTCCTGGAGATGGCTGAACACCTGCCTGCCCATGGGAAGTGGTGAATGAATTCCTTGTTTTGCTTTGCTTCCACATGCAGCTTTTGCTTTACCTATTAAACTGTCTTCATCTCAGCCCCAGAGTTTTCTCACTTTTACCCTTCTGATTCTCTCCCCCATCCCACTGTGAGGGAGGTGAGTGAGCGGCTGCGTGGTGCTTGGTTGCTGGCTGGGGTTAAACCCTGACAACCTTACTAAGAATTTATTATATTTCTGGAGGCTGTTTTTATTTTTGAACTCTGTCTTGCAGCACAGCCTCTTAGGCCTGTTGTTTTAACAGACTCTGCACCCTCTTAAAGGAGAGGAGAGGTGCATTGCTGACTGTTAGCAGACCGCACCTCTCAATGCCACCAGCACATTCTGCCACAAAGGACTCCCCGTAATCCTCCCACAAACAGGCAAAATCGGATAACCCTTGTCACTTGTGTGAAATTAAACAGCCAAGCAATGCCTCCATGTTTTTAAGCAACCAAAGGATGTTATGTGGCTATTCTGAACATGCTCCCCGGGCAGCTAAACTGTCTCTTTCTTGCTGGAGGAAATCACAACAGCTTCCATCAGCCAGGTGTATTGGGTCTGGCTGAGACGGAGTTAATACTCCCCATAGCAGCCCTCGTAGTGCTGTGCTCTGCATCAGTAGCTAGAAAGGTGTTGATAACACACCAGTGTTCTGGCTACTGCTGAGCAGTGCTGGCACAGCATCAAGGCTGTCTCTCCAACATTTTTGCCCCCGCCTCAATGGCAGGCTGGGGCAGGGCAAGATCTTGGGAGGGGACATAACCAGGACAGCTGACCTAAACTAACCAAACAGATATTCCATACCATATGATGTCAGTTCAGATATAAAAGCTAAGTAAAGGGAGACAGAAGGGGGGCATTTTTGTCTTCCGGAGCAACCACTACGCGTACTGAAGCCCTGCTTCCCAGGAAGTGGCCAGACATCGCCTGCTGATGGGAAGTAGAGAATAATATAATTTGTTTTAATTTGCTTTCGCGCGCGACCTTTGCTTTCACTTTATTAAACTGTCCTTATCTTGACCCACGAGCCTTTTGTTATATTTTCTCCCCCCTGTCCAGCTGAGAAGGGAGAGTGATAGAGCGGCTTTGGTGGGCACCTGGCATCCAGCCAGGGTCAACCCACCACACCAGGTCAACAGAAGTCAGCCCTGGGTGGCTTATAATCAGAGAAGACAAGACAGTTCCACTCAGTGCAACCAAAATACCTTGGCAGCAGATGGACTTCCCATTTATGAAACTGCAAATATAATTCAGAAGGGTCCACGTGCCACTAGAGAGGTACTTTCTCCTGTGAATGAACTTACTTCAAGTTCACAGCAGCAAATTTGTTTTACAAATGCATGCATCATTTTTTTCCATAAATCCTTCCATAATTAAAGAATTAGTGAGAAGTTATTTCATGCCTTTTAAACCTCCATGACTGTCAAGAGCACTATGGATCTGGTAACTTCATACTATTGCAAACAGGTATGTAATTGTCCAAGCTGAAACCACCTTCCCTAAAAGGATGAGACATGTAGTCCCAGAATCCTCTATATTTAAAGTATGTATCATGACCAAACATACAGCCAGTGCAGATATGAGTTGTAACATCCAGGTGTGGATACAGACAGTATGGTGGCATTTCAGTGAAACAGGCAGACAACAGCAAGTATCAGCAATAAGAAGTAAATATTTTTACAGTATTAGTGCCATGCTAATCCCAAAGTTTTTATAAAATGTTCTTGAGCTTTTTCAGGGTGAAGAGGGACATGTGCACATCAGAAGATAGAACTCATTCCTTCAACATTTAACCTTGTTAAAAGAGAATATTTCTATGTGAAAAAGACACAAAAATGTGAGACTAGATATTTAAACCTTGGGGAATGTACTACTGACATGTAAGAGGAATCATGTATGTCAGAATCCCTTTGATTCACTTTTATCAGATATCCGCTGTGGAGAGAGGAGCAAAATACTAACTGCTCACTCAGTGATGAAGGTGATACACATTAGGCACAGATTTCTTATAAATACGGAGAGAACGACTCTTCTTGGAATAAAATAATGGTATGTTGGGGGTTTGGGTATGCTAAGATATTTTCTAAGAATTATGTTGATGGGGTAGGAGCAGATACAAGAAAAGTGATATATAAATTGTTAATGAGGAGTTATAGATACAGTAAATGTGTTGGGTTTAGAAGATTTTCTCAGCTTGAAGTTTCTGTTTGGAACTAGATGGGTACTTAATAAGTTGTTCCCTTAGAAGCTTTAAGTTTTGAAATGTTGATGATTTTTTGCTAGCCACTTCATATGTAGTTAGTGCCTAATTTTGTCATCAGTTGGGATGGAGAGTATTCATTGTCTCAGAATATTAAAGCTTAGAAACATCTCTTTGGGAGACTGGTAAGTATTGAGAGTCTGTGGGTTGTAGACTTTTTTCTTTAAAGCATAAAAGAATGCATTAATTCCCTCGGGTCTTTGATTCAATAATACTTGTGTTACACAAATAAGATTATGAAACCTACCTAAAATAAAAACTTGTAGTATGTATGTCCAAATAGCTTCTACCAGCTCTAAATGTGAGGCCTCAACACCCTGGATAAAAGGAAGCAAAGCCAAGGCTCTAATATTACTTTAAGAAACAACAGCCTCTTAACTTTGTAAACTTCTCAGTAGTGTGCTATATGTAATGCAGTGTCCTATTTCATTTAAAATTTGATCAAGACCAGAACAGTATTTTTATTGATAGCTGCTCAGCATCTCTAGTTTCTCATTGTTTTGCTTTGGTTTTTAGTTTAGATATCCTCAAGTGTGCCTCAACCTCTAAACTTTCTCATATGTAGCAGTGGAGAGAGAAAGAAATAGAACCATTGAACTACCTTCAAAGATCCACGTATAACTGATCTATGTGATAAGTTACTGGTTTTTTTGTTAAGAAAAAAAAGAGGGTGTTTTTGGTTTCTGCTGTCTATCTTGTAACCACCTAACCATTCATGACTGTTTACACACAAGTTTAAATGACAGTTAAACCAAACTGCCCTGTCCAAATTCCTTAATTCAGTCTCTCTTGTGTCCTTCCTGCAGTCTTCTCTTATTGCCACTAAATGCGTGCGCCCGACTGAATCCTGCTATTGAATGAACTACTGTTTCCCTTTTCTTGTTTTCTTTTCAGAGGAGGCCTCACTGGCCTACTTTCCTCATATTTTGGGATCTAAATTTTTTGGATGCTGCTGTTGACACATCTAAAATCCACACTGATTGCCCAGAAGAGGGTCTGTCCCTGTTTTGCACAGCTGTTACCAACTGTTCTATGTTCAGCAATAGCATCAGTGGCACCAGTTCCTCTCCTTCAGCAGCCCAGCTTAAATTCAATCTATCCTGCATGAATTCCTGTCACTGGGTCATTCTTTTCCTGGCGTATGCTGCCTTCTCCTGCTTTTTCTTCTGTACTGAAAGAATCTTACAGGAATGTAATGTGCCACACTGGGTAGATTGTATGAGGTATTAGCCAATAGATGTTCCTGCTGTCTTCGCTGTAGGTAGCAGTGATGATGTGAGAAGTTAGCTGAGGGTTAAAGAGAAACAAGACTTGGACAGAGCAGTTATTTGATTTTGCAGTCATGAGAATTGCTTCTAATACGCAAGAGGAAAAGCCAAACAGAAACATTTCCTGAAGCCATTTCACAGTTGGGGTAAATAAGAGTAACATCAGACTAAATGTGAATGTTACTGCATGCATTTGCTATATGATCCTTCAAAAGAGATGGTCTCAGTGCTTCCTTGCTGTTGTGGTTTAACCCTAAGCACCACACAGCCATTCACTCACTCCCCCTGATGTGATGGGGGAGAGAATCAGAAGGGTAAAAGTGAGAAAACTCTGGGGCTGAGATGAAGACAGTTTAATAGGTAAAGCAAAAGCTGCATGTGGAAGCAAAGCAAAACAAGGAATTCATTCACCACTTCCCATGGGCAGGCAGGTGTTCAGCCATCTCCAGGAAAGCAAGGCTCCATCACATGTAACAGTTACTTGGGAAGACAAACGCCATCATGCTGAACATACCCCCCTTCCTTCTTCTTCCCCCAGCTTTATATGCTGAGCATGATGTCCTATGGTCTGGAATATCCCTTGGGTCAGTTGGGGTCAGCTGTCCCAGCTGTGTTTCCCCCCCAGCCTCCTGTGCACTCCCAGTCTCCTCCCTGGTGGGATGGGGTGAGAAGCAGAAAAGGCCTTAACTCTGTGTAAGCTCAGCAGTAACGAAAACATCTCGGCATTATCAACACTGTTTCCAGCACAAATCCAAAACATAGCCCCATACTAGCTACTATGAAGAAAATTAACTCTATGCCAGCCAAAACCAGCACATTCTCCACACATCATTCCATGCCATTTACATCGTGCTCAGGTCTCACAGTATCCAATACATTCTCATTACCCACCACCCCCCCTTCCCATCCTGTGATATAACACACATGTATCATTCCCTTGGTCTATGGACCACCCCTGTAAAATGTCCACAAATATCCACAAAATGTCCATTGAGTTCATTTAGCCCACGACATTGGGCTCCATCTGTTATGGCGGTCACTCAGGGCAGGAGAGGTGGTGTGTTGCTCGGAGTTATTGGGCACCAAAGCCAGCTCAGGTCAGGTCAGGTCACTGCTGCACTTGCACTGTTTCTTGTAAGGCTTGTCCCCCATTGGGAGGGGTATAATTTTTGTAAATTACACTCCTCTCCATATGTGTGCAAAGTGACCTCAGAGTCTCACTGTGGCCTGTGAGCTGTTTTAATCCACACCTCAAGGGTACACTGCCACATGTGCGTGCTTGCTGCTGTCCTGCCTGAACTCACCAATCTTTCAGGGTTTCCTCAGTTCCTTCTCTTTCACAATACCGAATTCATGTCCCTGCACCTCAGAAGGCATTTAATGCTCTCAGGAGTCTGACCTGGGGATCTCTGCCCAGCCAGCGGGTCGGCGGACACACGTCCCGCCAGCCGCCGCAGGGCGAGGTGAGAGCAGGGCGAGGTGAGAGCAGGGCGGCCGTGGCCGTGGGAGGCCGCGCGGGGACCTCCAGCGTGGGCGGCGAGGGGCCGGCCGCGGCTGCACTATAGCCACCACCGATATGGCGGCCCCACGGGCGACGCATTGAAGATGGCGGACGCGACGCCGCACTCAAGATGTCGGCAGGAAAGCCCCGCCCGTCGCTGCCCTCAAGATGGCGGCGGGGCGGGGCGGGGCGTCCCCGCCCCCGCCCGGCGCCGGAAGTGGGACCGGAAGCGCGGCGGCGCTGGCGGAAGGGGAGGCGGAGGAAGCGGCTGCCGGGGTTGGCCCTCCCCCGCGGCCACAATAACAGGGCGGCGCTGAGGGACAGGTAGGGAGCGACGGGCCGGCGGTGGGGGGGGGGGGGGCTGAGCCGGCGGGGGTACGGCGGAGCTCGGTGAGCCGGAGGCTGCCGCCTCCCGTCCTTTCGCGGCGGGTGGGCCTGGTGGGGCGGAGCGGTGCCGCTGTCCCCTTTCGCCGGCTGGGGCTGTCGTTGTCCGGCACCGGGGCCTCGGGGCGGCCCGGCCCGGGGCCGGTGAGGGCCGTTCCCCCCGTGACAGGCCCTGAGGAAAACTGCCGTCTTTCCTGCTGCTGCGGGGGAGAGGGGAGGCCCTAAGACGCCGCGTTAGGGGCGGCTGCACCCCCCACCCCCCCTTCGCTGAGGGAACGGCGGCGTTTGGGCCGGCTGCAGCGAAGAGGGCTGTGGGAAAACCTGCTTTTATATCGCTTATCTAAGCAAAAATAAACTTGTTCCTTTTTTTTTTTTTATTTTCCATTCTCCCCATAAGGAAACACGCCCCTTAAATTAGCACTTGCCAGACCGTCCCTAGCTATCCTCTCCCAAATTTTCTCTAAAGCCGTCATTTCGGTGGGGCGGTGTGGGTCTCCCCGTGGCTTTTAAAGCTTTTTGGGTTCAGTGTAGTAGTTATTAATCAAGAAGATAACACATCGAGCTGTTGTTTCATACAAAGACTCTCCTGAATTAATTGAGTTGGGAAGAGCAAAAACTCTTTTGTCAGGTCTATTAAATATCTGAAGGTTGTTTTTTTTTTTTAAATGGGGTCAGCTTCCTAATGTAGAACGAGATGTTAAAGCTGCACGCGTTAGCTCAAAATAGCGTCAAGAGGAGCATGTATTTTGCAGAAACTGCTGCCTCATAAGAGGTTAGGTCATTCTTTTTCCCCTTTACTTAATAGCAGGAGCCAAACTAAGCTACAGTCCAGACTCAGAGGGCAGGTTGTGCTCATGGCATTTAAATCTTACGGTATTCTTTCAGACGTTTTCCCTATATGCTGCTCTCTTTGTTAATATCTTTCTTTCTCTTACATTATATCACAGTCCTTTTAATGCTGTCCTTTAAATACTGCTGTATTATACTCCGTCATGTGTCTGCATCAATCTAGAATTTTTTGCGTTGTATCCTGCCTTCTGTTCAAATTGAGTCATCAGGTGACATTCACTGGGGATCCGTGTAATACTTACTTTTGTTGGAATGCAATCTCATAACTAGCTTGAAGTCAATTTGGGGCTTCATGAAGTTGAACAACATTACAATGCAGTATTATGAACATACTAAATCCTTCCAGTGTGCACCAAAAGGAATAGTAGTATGTGTGCAGGCAGCAAACTCAGTGTCTAGCTTTCGCTGGAGAAGTCCCAGTCAGTCCAAAGGAGTAGAGATATGTTTCATGCTATTGATGGGCAGAAGGTGCTAATTTAGTTATTTTAATATTTTTATAATAACATCTTAAATAAAATTAATTATTACAACATACCATTGTTAATTTAAAATGCATAAAAAAATGTGTGAAAGCACGTTTGTCAACAATTAGATCACAGTGAAGCTATCAATATTACAAATTTTGTGGTAGTATATACATACTTTGTGCTGGAGAAGGCAAAATTTCTCTTTTTTCATTTCTATGAGGTACTTTGTCTTCCCAGTTGCCACTTCCCATAATGTGAAGCAAACACTGTGGTATATTTACATCACAGTAAATGCAGTAACAGACACATCTCTGATAAGTTTTCCAAAATCTGTCTTTTTTTTAAAGTTCTTTCTTCTCATCCACTGAATTTTGGTATTCAACCTGTTAAACAGGTTTACTGAGTTAATGATGCTTTACCCTACTTACTAGAAAGCATTCCTCAGCTAAATAGCAGTAGTGAAGACATTTCTCATGCTGTTCATCTGCATGAGGTGTTAATTCAGTTATTCTAATGTTAACATTAAGTTAATATTTATTTTAGTTACTTATTTGTTACTACTTGTAATCAATTTGTATGTTTTTAAATGAAACATATATTATTGTTATTTCAGTCCTCCTGTGTCTGTATGCGTACTGCAGGAACAATGTAGACGCGAACACGTTAATTCAGTAAGGGGAAAAGAGGAGAGGATATCCTGCACATTGCTGCTGAGGCAAGGTCTTTCAGTTTTTCTGGAGCTTTGATCTTTAACTAAGCAACATGAATATTTTATTTGGTATTCTAACCTCTAAGAAGAGCTAGTTTGAGGACATTTAATAGGGCATTTTTGGGGAATGATCAGTAGAAGCCCGTTTTTTCTAAAAGGGAAATTATTTATTTTTCTGCTAGACAGAGGCTTTGGGCTTTCTTTTTCACTGGAATATGACTAGTTAGTATTTGCTTGGTAACCTCTGTAGTCTTTGCACAGCTTTCCTGTGATTTGTCTTGGTCAACTAGTGTGTGGATGGTATCCTGAAGACATATTATTCACACAGAAGAATTGATCTGTGATGAAACCTGTGGTGATTTTCCTCTTTGTTAACTTCCCTTAGCTTAGAGGAACTTTCTAGTTTCTAGTTCATCTAATAATTGTCAGGTTATGTCTGAGACCTCCTGTGCTAGGCAAACTATAACTTGTTGGAAGAATTCTTCTATTTCTTAGTTAACTCAATTCAGCTGTACTGGGGCTCATCTTTATTGGCAGATTTTGCTGGGTTTTTTTCAGCAAACAAAGCTTAACTGGTGTGTCCTCCTCTACTCTGTCCCTTTTCTCTTTCAGTTGCACTGAATTTGCATAACATTGTGAACATTTCCTTTCATCAGAAATCATTGCAAATATGGGTCCCCGGCGGAAAAATGTGAAACCATGCTCAGTGAACAGGGAAGGCTCTGAGTCTACCAAAGCTGATGAGCCAAAAGATTACATGAACCAACTCTCTCATGAAGTGCTTTGCCACATCTTTAGGTAAGCAGCTTGTTGGAAGTCAATTTATTGTTTATTATTATATTGTTTTCTATTTTATTCCCAATTTACCTGCATTGATGCTTGTGTCACATAGTATTCAGAAAGTGTAGATGTACCATGAGTGAACTGGTGGATAAAAACTGGATAAAAAGGGGTGGTAAATGTTTTTTTCAGTCCCAGAATTCATTTGGATACTTTGAAAATTAATTTATGTGAATATCATGAATGGTAGAATGAAGAAGAAATAAATAAGTGATTTAATTCTGTTCACCAGCGTATGGTAACAAGTGTTTAAATATTGATTTCAGTGCAGAAATGTATCTCAGGTAGTACATAGTTGAGGTGCATGGTTTGAAATTGTTGCATCTGCCTCATAGTGTGCGGAAGGGAACTTGGATGAGTATATAATCTTCCCTACAGCACAGTCCTTCTCCAAGATGTTCGCTTAAGCCTATTATATTCAAAACATAATGCCTTACTGACAAGTTCTTTAAAAACAGTAGCTTTCCAAAATGTTTGCAGATTGAGCATGCTAGTATGTACTAGAAAGTGAAAGTACATTTAATTAAACCATGTAGAAACTATTGTGGCAAATGGTTCGGTCAGCAGTATTTATTAGAGAACTAAAGCATCTCTCCATTTTTATATTATATTTGTACCTTAAATATCCTATATTCAGTGTCAAAAACTGGTGAGTTGTGCTTAGCAAAATTTCACACTATATTAAAGCATGGTGTGAAAATTCTTTTTGAATTAATGTTATTAGGTGTTAGAAATACATGAATTTGTGTAGTCATGCTTGGGATGTTCTTTAGTTTGGAAAAAGTCGAAAAGGATCCACCTTTGATAAATCAGAGGGGTGTTTTTTCCTCTCCCAAAGGTACCTTCCCTTGCAGGATATCATGTGCATGGAATGCCTGTCCCGGAAGCTGAAGGAAGCAGTCACTCTTTATCTGCGAGTAGTGAAGGTTGTGGATCTATGTGCAGGCCGTTGGTGGGAATACATGCCCACTGGTGAGTAATGCACTCACTCAAGATATGGCATTAAAGTGGTATTGAGCAAAACTGTCTGTGCTATCCTGGTATTTATAATGACATATGCAGGGTAAATTTTCAAAAGCAGTAAAAGGAGTTAGATGTTTAATTCCTTTTGACTTTTGTGAGATTTGGGTGGCTTCCTTGTGTATGTGGTTTGGAAAATTTATCTCTGTGTGTGTATAGATATATATGTTAGATACTACTGTAGCAGAAATGGGGATTCTCTGTAGCAATCTGTAAATACAATCTGTGTTTGTCTGATTATTGTAAGGGAGTTAATCCAAGGGTTAATCCAAGAAGAGGCTGTTTGCATGCAGGCAGGAAAAAATACAATGGAATGAGAGAGCAACTCATCTGCCAACACTTAACAATGTAAGAATAAATAAGTTTTGATGTCACACCTCAAGCCATCTTCAGATCAATAGATAAATTTGGCAACCTAGGTCAACCCTGTGAGTATTAGGATTTCTGTTGGATATAAATTACACTGCTGGGATTTGTTGGGGGAGAGAGATAAAATGAGTGAATTCTAAAAGTTAGAGGATCTGCAAAGTTAGATTTATTAGGGCTAATATCAGGTAGATGGTTAGACCTAACCTTAGATAGATGTAAATACAGGTAACTTACTAGTTTAAAATCCTTTGTATGTGTTGTCTTATGTTAGATTAAAATAATCCTTTGCTTTAAGAAACTGTCTTATTTCTTTGAGAATTGTGAGCTGTGGTGAATAGTGATGAACTGCATATAACTGATCCAGCTGGGCATTTTTGAGCCATGTAGTTGATAAATGGAATTCCAGGAAAGATAGAGATAAAAAGCCTGACAGTCCGCAGAGGTGCTTCATTTGAGAAGGGAGAAAGTATAGTTAACCCTGTAGCCATGCAACTCCACTGAAGGAAACCTATAGCAAGCCTGCAAAATTCAAGGCAGAAGAGTATGTAGGTCATGATTTCTAGAATCTGGAAGTAGAAGACAAGCTATTGCTTCACTGAGTATATCTTTCGACATTGTAGAATTTATACTACCATATAAAGAACAATGTATTTGGCTTTTCCTTTACAGCTAGGTGTTTACTGTCACACAAATACCAAATCTGTTGTTGTCATCTTAGGTTTCACTGATTCCAGTTTCCTAACGCTGCTGAGGAAGATGCCAGACATTGAACAACTTTATGGTCTTCATCCCAGGTATCTTGAAAGACGCAGAGTCCGTGGCCATGAAGCTTTCAGCATTCCTGGAGTTTTAGAGGCTTTGCAGGCCTGTCCAAATCTGCTGGTGAGTGGTTAGACTCAAGAGAGAACCTCCTTCAGCAGCTGAGGTGATGCATATTAACAGAGCAGAAGAAATGTGGCAGGGACTCATTGCTTACAGGGCTTTGTGTTCAGACCCGGGGTTTTATTCAGATCTGGCTGTACAGAGTAACAGTTAGCTGTGACAATATTTGCAATTCAGTACTATTTTTAGTTGCACCAGTGGGAATGACAGGTGCTCTTAAGTCCAGAAATGAATTAAAACTCTGATCCCTCTGCTTTTAAAAAGGCAGGTCTGGCTACAAATTAAAAGTGAAATAACACATTGCATTATGTATTGTGTGTTATTGAGAAGTTTACGTGGTTAAGAGGATGTTGTTGCTTGAACTGGTGTTAGAGCATTTGCTTTGCTTCCTTTTATCCAGGGTGTTGAGACCTCTCATTTAGAGCTGGTGGAAGCTATTTGGACATACATGCCACAAGTTCACATTTTAGGGAAGTTTCGTAATCGTAATGGTGCTTTTCCAATTCCTCCTGAGAACAAGCTGAAAATTCCTATAGGAGCTAAAATTCAGACTTTGCACTTAGTAGGTGAGTGTGGTAATGGTGAAGTAGTTGGTTTCAACACAGGTGAATTTAAAGGCTTTGAAACTCTGCAAGATTGTAATTCTTTTTAAGAGAGGAAATTTGGCATGTGGCATTTTTGAAATATTAGGTGCTATATATATGATAGCAGGCCCAAAGGGCAAATTCTAAAAAACTGTGTTGACAGACTAAGATGAAGAAGTTGTGTTTAAAATGTTTACAGTTTTTCTCACATGCCACATAGTAAAGACAAGACTTCCTTTTTAAAGCCAGAATGTTAATCCAAAGAAATCTATCCTAGAGTTTATAGTTTAAACCTTGTTTAAAATGTTTGTTTTGTTTATGTATTATTAGGGGTGAACGTCCCTGAGATTCCTTGTATCCCAATGCTGAGGCACCTTTATTTGAAGTGGGTGAGACTCACCAAACCACAGCCTTTTAAAGATTTCCTTTGTATCAGCTTACGTGCTTTTGTCATGAGGAACTGTGCCGGTAAGAGGGATTCATATATGGAGGGGATGTTTTAGCATGTAGGAAATCTAATTCTATTAAAGCTGCATAGGTACCAACTGTAAACGGAAATCTCGGAACACAGGATTCTGAAAACAGTCATTGTTTTATTCAAGGTGTTGGGTAGAAATGTATCCCACTCCTGTAAATTATTTGGTGTTATGTAATTCTGTTGACTTCCTGATCTAGATGGATATATGTGGACATTTAAAAATTCTTTAGTGTGATACGTTCAATGTTGTTAAGTGAGCAACCTTCTTTGTCTATATTGGTTTGTTCTGTGTAGGACCCACAAATTCTTTGAAGTATGTTCCCCTAGTGACAGGCCTGGCTTCTGCTCGAAATTTGGAGCATTTAGAACTGGTTCGCGTTCCATTTCTTGGAGGACTTATCCAGCACGTGGTAGAAGATAGCTGGAGATCAGGTATGAAACTTCTTATCCCTTGTACTTCAAACAAACAAACAGATAAATAAAAATATTACAAAATACTGGAGGCATGTGAAGCATTTTTTTTGTCTGTAGCATATCCTTTCTTGATCATTATTTTAAAGGTATCAAGTTTGGAACTATGGTTATGGTGCTAAATATGGCTCCGTATTGAGTATTGTTTTGATCTTTTAACTGCAATGAACTATTGACTGATAAGCTAACCTTCCAGTTGCATTTGCTGGTGAGTAGAACTAGCAGGATTGGAGGGGAGTTGGGTGCAAATATGTGTTTTATTGATTTGCTAGCAAAGATGTGTTTTGTTAATTCATTTGTCAAGACAACACTGGTGGAAATGTATAAGGCTTAAGGTTGTGATGGGTGACTGAAGTGAAATAATTTTTTTATTTTTTTTTGCCAGGAGGTTTTAGGAATTTGCACACTATAGTTCTGGGAGCTTGCAAGAATGCACTCGAAGTGGATCTTGGCTACCTCATCATAACTGCTGCACGAAGGTATGGGCCTTTAGATCTTTCTTTTCCCCCCTTCTCCTTTCTCAAAGTAAGTATCTTAGTAATGAAGTCAAAGAACGTGAAGAAATAGAACAAACTTCAAAAATTGAAGGAATAAACATTTAAACTTTACATAACAGGAGTATTCTGTGGTTAAAATAACTGGAGTTATGTCTATTTCTGAATCACTTTGTGTCATAAGCCTTTTTCTTAGACCTATGTCTGAAAAGTGTGGTGCTGTTAGTCTCACAACTATATTGCTATGTAACTGCCTAATATTGCCATAAAGATACAACAAATACCTTCTTAATCCTGCCATTTTTTAAAGAATATTTTCTTTTTATTATGAGAGGGCTGCTTCTTGAGTGGTTTCTATGGCGATTGTGTTTTGGCATGCCTTTTAATAGGAACAATTCTTAATTGCATTCAGGTTGCATGAAGTGCGGATCCAGCCTTCCTTGACCAAAGATGGTGTTTTTTCTGCTCTGAAGATGGCTGAACTGGAATTTCCACAGTTTGAAACTCTTCATCTAGGATATGTTGATGAGTTTTTATTACAGTGTATGACATTTTTTATGTACATAAATTATTTGACAAATACAAGGATTAAATAAGTTGGTGTGTTTTCAATAATTTTCTAAGAGTGATTAAAAAGAATATTAACATACCCATATTGAGACTGGTGATATCATACAGCCAAATATGTTTTTCTTCACTTCCTGAAACTCTTACTGAAATTGGGAAAGTCTTAGCTTTATTGAATTGAAGTAATAATCTGATCCTTTTTGCAAAATTGAACTAAAATAGGGAGTTAGAAAATCATGCTATAAAAGGCAAGTTTCTGGAATTTACTGCTGTGTTTTCAACCTTTTTCATAGGTAAAATGACGAATGGAGACTTGGTGAAGTATGGCTTGGCTGATGTGGTTGAAAATCCAGGAATTATTACAGATATTGGTATGAAAGCTGTAAATGAAGTTTTTTCTTGCATCAAGTATCTGGTCATTTACAACTGCCCACATCTACATAACCCAAATAATTGGATCACAGGTATTGCACACCTTTGAAATTTTAGAGATGTTACATGAATTGCTGTGATACTAAACCGGAGTTTTTCTGCTCATAGTACTGCTTGTTCTATTTCTTATTAAGTACAGTAGATGATGCTTGGTTTGGAACCAGAAAGATGCTGGTAACAGTCAGAATGGAGATACAGAAGATGTCTACTCTCAAATCTGAAAAGGGTATAATGAAAAAAAGTGAGATAGGAATCCTTCAGGAAATGCATCTCTTCTCTTCCGCAGATCATTCAAGGTGGACCCGACTGGTTGACCTCACCCTGGTGCGATGCCATGCGATAAAGCTAGATTCTTTTAGTCAGTTCATTGAGTTATTGCCAAGCTTAGAATTTATTTCTCTGGACCAGATGTTCCGAGAACCTCCTAAGGTGAGTCTGTCGGAACAGTTTTGCTTTTTATTGTTGCCAGCTCAATGGAAATATGGTAAGCTCCAGCTGTTATGCAGTCTTTTAAAAGTTGTAATTAAATAGCTTGGTAAATAAATGGCTTTGGTTTGCAGTTGCTATTATCATATGTTAGGCAGAATGATGCTGCTTCTGCAGATGGGAGCAGTGGCAGGGTATGATCTTGTATGAATATGTGACCAGGAAATAAGACTCACATTGATTCTGGGTTTCTGTTGAGGTCTCTGGTGCTACTTCGTTTTGCTACTGCTTTTTATATGATTTTTTTCAGGCTTAGGGATCTGTTTACAATGTTAAGGCATTTTAATGATTTTGTAGTGGGTGAAATGGGGGTACTGTTCCCCTGTTGGAGTGCTTTCAGAGCTTAGGAATTTTATTTTTTTGTTGTCCCGTTTCCACACTGTAACACAAATCTTTGTAACAGCTGTTGCAATATAAGAAAATAGCCTATGTAAAAAAAATACTTTGATCATTAATTTTATCTCGAGGCTACAGTGTTCTGGGAAGACTATATAATCTGGTATTTGTATTGATGTTGTATGATCTCATAGCAAATGAAATACGATTTAATAAAGTAAGATTATATGCTTTGTGGAGTTCCCTTTCATTAAGAGTTTAACAGAGTGTTAGTTTTCTGGGTTGCCAAACTTAAGATGGATCTCTGCAATGTGTAGCATAAGGAAGTGTTAGCAACTATTTCCCTGTTCTTCACATGCATATTGTTCTGCTGTCCTGGATACTACTGACAGAACGCTTTTTCTGTTGGCATTAGAATACGTTGTTGAGATAATGTATCTGTGTTTTCAAATCTTAATAGTTGCTCTTTGTTGTCAGGGTTGTGCTCGTGTGGGGCCTAAGTGCAGGCACAGGAATTGGTGTCTCATCTGCCCTAGTCAGCAATCAAAACTCTAACAATGACAATGACAACAACAATAACCACCAGAATAACAACAACCCAAACATCCACCACAACAATCACCAGCACCCAAATGACCAGAATGAGGAGAATGAGCTGCGGCAAGATGGTCAAGCTGAAGAGCAGCAGATTGCAGCTGAGGGTAATCTCTGATCTTTGTGAACTTTTGTAGGGAGTGATTTTGTTTGCATTGTCACTTACATAGGGTCCTAGAGAAGATACGAATGTAGATTGAAAGCTTGTTGCTCTTTCAGTTCTGGTATGTAACTTCAATCTTTTCTGAGGGCTGTCTGCACATGTCTGATAACCTGTGTGATAAAAGCTGTCTTTGTATTGTATCTAATAGCTGTTATAGGCACATTACAATTCAGTGATATATGTCAGTACAGATCTTAGCCGTGTAGAGTTTCAGTGTGATACTCATCTGTGGAAGCGTGAAATGTTTTCTAGGCTCCTCTGGTCAGAGCTGGGAGTACATCGCAGTGTCTCATGGTATATTTTTAAATTTACCCAGCAAAGGCAGAATTCATTGGACGGAGTGAATATGTAAAGCCTGGTTATGCTGCTTACTGCAGTAGAACAAGACTTTTGAGGAGGAGTGGCAGATTTGGGAGAAGTAAACCCCAGAAGTTAGGCTGGGGCCTTGGCTAAAGAGATGTAGAACAAATCTGTGAGAGACTTCATGCAACCTAGAGACTCACTGAAGGAATCAAGGCAGCTATTACTTATTTCTTGATGATTCTCTGACTCTCTGTGGGTACTGGTTGAATTCCTCCTATGCTTATGGGCTCTGTTCCTTCTGTTTCCTCTTCTTGACCTCATCTTAATCTTTTCAGCACTGAATGAGATGGAGGAGGTGGCACAGGAAGAAGGGATGGCTGCTGGGCAGGGCCAGAATGAGCTCCCGGCTCACAGCCAGGCTGTTGTTCCGATGGAGGTCGACGAAGAGCAAGCAGGTAACTCTTGTTTTTGGAAGAAATTACCTTTTTGGTATCCCCTTCTTGAGGGGCTAGATTTTCAGTGTAAGGCTGGTTTTGGATGGTTTTCTTCAACTGGGTTGTCTGCTGTGTTTGGAATAATGATGCTAGCACAGCTTACTGCTGTAAAGAAATTTATTCTGGTTTAAAGTGTGTTTCACAGTCCCCAGTTTTCTTTTGCATATGGAGTAAAATATCTTGATCTTAAAGCCTTATTTGTGTGCCCAGTGTAATAAAAGACTCCGAAGCTGTATTGGGTCTGCATGGCAAGGTTTGGTAGTGTCAGGGCTACAGGGGTGGCTTCTGTGAGTAGCTGCTAGAAGTGTCCCCTATATCCGATAGAGCCAATGCCAGCTGTCTCCAAGACAGACCCACTGCTGGGCAAGGCCGAGCCTCAGCAATGGTGGTAGCGCCTGTGTGATAACATATTTAAGAAGGGAAAAAAAGTTGCTGGGGCACAGAAAATGCAGACATAGAGAGGAGTGAGAACATGTAAGAGAAACAACCCTGCAGACACCAAGGTCAGTAAAGAAGGAGTGGGGCAGAGGTGCTCTAGGCACTGGAGCAGAGATTCCCCTGCAGCCTGTGGGGAAGACCACGGTGAGGCAGGCTGTCCCCCTGCAGCGCATAGAGGTCCATGGTGGAGCAGATATTCACCTGCAGCCCGTGGAGGACCCCACGCCAGAGCTGGTGGATGCCCGAAGGAGGCTGTGACCCTGTGGGAAGCCCACGCTGGAGCAGGCTCCTGGCGGGACCTGTGGCCCCGTGGAGAGAGGAGCCCACGCTGGAGCAGTCTGTTCCTGAAGGACTGCAGCCAGTGGAAGGGACCCATGCTGGAGCAGTTCATGAAGAACTGCAGCCTGTGGGAAAGACCCAGGCTGGAGAAGTTCATGGAGAACTGTCTCCCTTGGGAGGGACCGCACACTGGAGCAGAGGAAGAGTGTGAGGAGTCCTGCCCCTGAAGAGGAAGGAATGGCAAAGACAACGTGTGATGAACTGACTGTAACCCCCATTCCCCATCCCCCTGTGCTGCTGGGGGGGGGAGAGGGGCTACGTAGAGAATTTGGGAGTGAAGCTGTGCCTGGGAAGAAGGGAGGGGTGGGGGGAAGGTGTTTAAGATTTGGTTTTATTTCTCATTACCCTACTCTGGTTTGATTGGCAATAAATTAAATTAATTTTCCCCCAGTTGAGTCTGTTTTGCCCATGACAGTAGTTGGTACATGATCTCTCCCTGTCCTTATCTCAACCCACGAGCCTTTCTTTATATTTTCTCTCCCCTGTCCAGTTCTGGGAGGAGGGGGAGTGATAGAGCAGCTGCGTGGTGCTTAGTTGCTGGCTGGGGTTAAACCACGACAGAATGCCTGAATGAACTTGTCGTGTTCCTATGTTGGTGTTCACGACCTTACTTCTTTCACTGCAGCATGTAGATTCTTTTTTGCCTTTTCTTCTTTTTTAAGCCAGAACAATTTGTTCCAATGTTAACTTAATTTGTATTAGTGACATCATTAGTGACACACATTAGTGACATAAGGCAGTCTTGATTTCTTTTATAGCCACTATTTGCTGGACAACATAGTTTTCTACTAAATATGCCAACAACATTAACATACACGTATGCTGGATCTGTTCACTTTTTCAAGATAGCTCCTGAAAAGGTTATTTAATTTCATGTTCATTTCCTGTGTTACTCACAGGCAGATACATCATTGTGATTGGTTAATGCCTTCAGTTAGTAGCCAAGAGAGGTAACTAACAAAGCACATTTATACTGAAGCTTGGTAATTCATGCTTCTCCTTTCCACTTCTAGTGGTGGGATTTAGCAGGATAATTGCAGATGTTCTGACCAACATTTCTGTCTTTGTGGTGGAGGTTTCAGGGACTGCTTATAATATGAACTTGTGCAGTTACTCATACTATTGTGGAAGAACCTTTAAGCTGTTCTGAAGTAGAGAAACATTACAGAAAACCTGTGTTTTGTCTTAAAATTGTGACACTCTTCCCCTTCCAAACTAGAATGCTTTAATGCTGAAATACAGTGTTTTGCTCTTCTTGTATTTGGATTTTAATGAGGGACCCACTGAATGGTTGGCTAAATTCAATCAAATTCATCTCTTGTAATTTTTTAAAGCAATTCTAGAAGTTCTTCAGCCCTTTAATCCATGCTTGGCTTATTTTTACGTGAACTGTTGGTATTCTACTGTTTTCAGGACCAAGTGGCATTCAGCCTGTTGTAAAAGCAGCACCTATTACTGTCCATGATTCAGACAGTGAGGATGAGGAAGAAAACATGGGGACTTCAAGAGCCTGCATCTCTAACAGCATTGCACAGAATTACTCAGATGGTGAAGAGAAAAGCAGGGATCCAGTGGAAACTAGAGAACCTTCAGGTGTGGAACAGATTGGTTCCTGGGCACTGTTAAGCAAAATTTATTCTTAAGTTCAGTCTTTCCACCTTGTTCAGTTTTATTTCTAGCTTTGTAACAGGCAGTCTTGTTTGTTTGCCCCCTACTCTTTTCTTCCTGTTGTAAATCTAGAATGAAGGTGTAAGGACACATCTCTCTGAGCTCCTATCACATAGTTGCTGTACAGAAACACAGAGAGAGTGCTGCTGCGCTGCTTTGCATGCAGAAACCTGCAACTCTTGGATTTCCAAGTGCACAGAATTTATCATGTCTGTGAAGCCAAATTTGCAGCTATGTTGTCTATGTGATTCATCTGTCAAAGCATTGCTGCTGAAACAAAATGTGACCATTGGGGCAAATGCGTGAGAGTTGTAGACATCTTTTGGTTCATGGGGGCCCTGTGGGAGTGTCCTGAAGGGGGCACTTTAAGATCAACTTTACTTTGATGGGAGCTTCGGAGATTATTTAGAATTCTCAGGGTGATGTTCAGTACTGTCTTCACTTCTGAACAACACTTACTATTACAGCATGTGTATGTGTATTAGTAGTAGTAGTAGTGTATATATATTATTATGACTTATTCAGAGTTAGAGGTCTAGAACTTCTTTGTAGTATGACAGCTATAGAGAGTCATAGAAAAGGACATTCCCGGTCTTTTGAGTTTACAGCTATAACCTGCACATCTGTGGCATCAAGTCCGAATCCTGCTTCCGATGCTATATGATGTACGGCCTTGCCAGCAACAGAGATGACATGCTATTTCCTGAATTTTGTATTTGAAGTGAAGTAGTTTCTTATGTACACAAGAAAGGAGGAAGTTGAAGTCGATTTCTGATCTATAAGTAATTGACAGATGAAGTACATATAGTATTAGGCCTTAACAAATACTTAGTGAAGCAGTTAACATAAGGATCTTGCATTGTGAAGGACTGAGAAATGTACTGGTCTAGTACTGGTTTAATTTCTGCAAAGCCTAGGACATATCAAAGCTGTAATGGATCAAGTATCTTCCTATTGTAACTAGTATACTCCCTACACATCAGCCTCCCTGTCATTTTAGTACATTTCAAGGCTGGTGGTTTGAACTTGGAAATCTGTAGAGTGCTGTGCTTATAGTGTAGATGTCAGTTGTGGTTTGAGGGTTGAAATAACCTGTGTTTGGAGACAATTTGCATAAACTTTTATAGTGCCAATAATGTTTTTTTCCAGGCTTGGTTTAGTGTAATTAGCTGAGAGGATTAAGACAGTAGACATTAAGTTCCAATTGCTATTTGTACACTGTTCGCTATGGTTTTTTATTCATCTATAAACTGAGACTACTGTTAACCTATTGACACCACTTTCACTACCCAGGACGGGGAGCTAAGGATTGCTCTTGAAAGCATAAACTTTAGTCCTGTCTATGTTACTATTTAATTCCTCAGATTTATTCCTCATATTTAAGAAAACAGGAGCCTATTATCAGTGTGCTTTTCATATTTTTATGCTTCGGCCTTTTTAACCAGTTAGCTGCTTTGTGAAAATATTAGTCTCTCTGGCAAATATGTATATCATTTACTGACAAACACCCCAGCACATCACTACAAAAATAGCTGCAAGACATTACAGAGATTCAGCAACTGCTAGAAATACTACTAATTACCATAGCATGTGAATAGTGGCATGGTCCTGACAAGATTTGTCATTGGCCTCTAGGCTGCTTTCTGTTTTAAGTAGTCTCTAACAGAGTAGCACTCAGCATTTATTTAAACTGTGTATTAGGTTGTCTCATTGTTCTCTCTTGCTTAACTCTTACAGTGAGGGGTAAAGGCAAGACACCACTGCGGAAGAGATGTAGTGCCAGCCAAGTGGGCCAGACAAAGCAGTTCCATACTGAGGAAAGCAGCTGTGAGAAAGGTTGTCAAGTAACAAGTGAGCAGATTAAAGCAGACATGAAAGCAGCAAGTGACATGCCTGAAAGGAACAAAAGCAAAGATTCTTACCCAGGTTGCAGTAATGCTACAGGATCAACGGGAACATCCAGCTCCTGCAGTGCTGTTTCTCCTAGCCCTGACTGTGCACAGACAGCTAATAGCCACTCTGCTGGCACCAGTCCAGCAATTGGAGATGAATCCAGGCAGTGTGTCTGCTCGCCTTGTAAAAGTGAAGGTTCCAGCAAAAGAGAGACTGAGGAGAGCTCTGTTTGTTCCAGGTGTTCCTGCTACAAGCCACAGGATGCACAACAGAGGACTAGTGGGTGTTGCGATGGGGAGTGCCCATCTACGAGTGGAGCCTCCAGGAATGGACCAAACAGCGCTGGGTCAGATTTTGCACTTAGGACTCTGCCAAACTGTGGGCCTCCAGGAGAGACAAGTGATGAGAGGACTAGTGGGAGTGCCTGTGGGCCTGCCAGTGAGGAGGAGAGCATGGTCTCACAGAGAAGGAGCTGTGAAATGGAGTATAAGGAAGAGTATCCTCGCCGACCACTAACAAGAGCTAGAAGCAAGCTGTCCCATGTCCCTCTGGTGTCAGAGTCAGGTATGACCTATATTAATATCTGAGTAAACTACTGTGCTGGCATGAGACAGTATTGAACAACCGCAACACCCACAGATAATACTGAAGTTAAACGTGAAGTTTATTGGTTAATAATTTAAAACTAATTGGTTTGTCAAAGGGTCAGAATATTGATGGAACAGAAATGCCTGACTTCACTGCCATAGCTAGGTAAAATAACAGATCTCTCTGAAAGAGTGCCAGTGACTTTTTTCTCCGTGCAAGTATTTCTGTATGTGTTATCCGTACATACTAAACAGTGTTTGATTTACTCATTTGAAAACCAAATGCAACTTCTTTTGACAGCTTCTCTCTTCCTGTGAAGGCTGTTATTCATTGAAACATAAGACTGTCTCCCCCATTAAAATTCTCCCTTTAAAAGGAAGAAGACAGCAGGTATGCTCAGATCTTAGCAAGAAGGCAGAAGTTAGTAACTGATACTTTATCAACCAATAAAGAAAGCCATAATTATAATTGAGCCAAGCTTGTGAACCTGCATATTCAATTCTACTTGCAAGCGTATAAGGTGTAGTGATCGAACTTATTGAAGATTGTCTTTTTATTAAATAGGTTCTTGCTTCACATCCTGTAAACTAAACAAAATGATAAAATAAAACCAAAATCCTGAAGGGCTTGAATGAAGCCAGAAATGTTTGGAGAAAAGAATACATGTGAGAGGGACACTTGCTGTTTCTTCCAAATATACTTGCTTTCCAAAATAATCATCTTAGTCTGGCATAGCACACTTTATAATTACGTCATATATCCAGGATTCTTTGCTGAGATATCTAGCAAGTAAAATGAAACTGAAAAATGAAAAGTGCTAGTTACAGAGCTGCATGCATTGGAGGCAGAAGAGATTCATAGCAAATTCGTATCTCTGTTAACGTTCAATGATTCAAACACAATACGTCCTAGTGTCTTTCCAGTTTATCTTAATCTTCTCAAGTGTTAACAAAACCTAAATCACCTAGGATATTGTTCTGTAGCTAGATGCATCTCAGATTGAAGAAATGATCTTGCTATTAAATTTAAAATGTCTGTTTTCTACCTTGCTCCATTATGATTAGTAATTAGTCTACAAAAATGAAAAGAAAATATTTCTTCTCTATCCTCATCCATTACAAAAACATGAAGTAAGTCAGTCAGATCTAAGCATTAAGCTAGGGTATCTTTCTGAAAGTATCTCTGTTTTCATGTTTCATTTGTTAGGAAAAAGATCTGTTCTGCTCATGGAGAAAAATGTCTCAGTATTTCCTATATTTAGCCTATACAAGTCAGAACTGTTTGCCCAGCCCCATGCAGTTAGGTGTATATCTTTATGCACTTATTTTCCTCTTTGAAGCATCAGATATTAGCTGATGCTTGAGGCAGAGGCTTGATGTGTCATTTTATCTTTTAAATCTGTGTTTAATACATAGGACAGTGAGGCTTCTTCTGCCTGGCTGTTACAGTGCTTTTCTTCACTAGGATAGGATATACAACTCATTAGAGTATAACCTGAAAATGCTTTGTTACAGAGATGGAAATGTTTTTCCATAAATAGTCTAAAAATGTGCCTTGAATATGACTGCTTTGTATTATTCTAGCATAAATGACATTGTGGTTTTCGGCTTCTGTAACAAACCTGTAATTGATAGTAGAAGTATTTTTTTTCCCTCATAAATTTTTTACTCATATTAAACAGTGGAACAAGTCAAATATTAAAGACAGTGAAATTTTGAAAGCATTATCACCACAGAGTAGCTGGCTAAAGGATGACTCAAATGTGTAATTTTGATTTTTACTTAAGTAAAAATGTAAGCCACACTTTGTCTTGTAATAAATTTTTTTTTAAACTTGTTTTAGTCTGTATTTGTAGTGAAGCAAGCTTTTCACATTTTAAAATGCATGTTATATTAAACCTTCTGTAAAGATTGCTTGGCCTTGGGTTGCACCTTGAACAATTAAACACAAAATTGGCAAGTTTTTCCTATAATATAGCTAGAAAGTATTTCACTATCTGTAGATACTCTAGGAACTGTCAAAAAATTTCCCTGGGGATGATGATTCATGGGTGCCACGAAGTTGAGTACTTAATATTACATCTTTCAAGCTGTGGATCCCCTGAAGCAGTAGCCTGAATTCTGGAGCTCATAGGCCCACTGAATGTCACATGTTAATTAATAGTTTACATGTATTGGTGGAATTTGATGATGTTAAATAGGAAAAGAGATATTTTTTAATGTTAATGGTAGCATAGCATGGAGTAGTTCATATATAGTCTCCATTGTTTTGCACTTCTATCTTTATTGTGAATCTTTGTGAACATGCCATATGTTTTAACAAAAAAGTCAAAGGAAGCTTAATTTCAGTAAAATAATTTCTCATTTTGATCTGTTAATCACAGAAAATTAATTCTAGGGCATTTTTTTTCTCTTACTGTAGGAAGTAAGGGTGGTCATCTATCATAATTTCTTTCCAAAGCTTCAAAGCTTAAATCAAGCAGGAGTTTGATGTCACTGGTGCATGAAATGGAGTAAGAAGCAGCTTGGGAACATCTAAGTATTTTATACCTGGGCATCTTTTGCCATATTAGGAAAAACTTAGTGACAGTTATAAAGAGCAGACTTTTGAGCAGCTTGAGATTATTTCTACTATTTAAAACATTAAAGCTACTTTGATTCTTGTATTTGTCAAGAATGTTCTGTTTGCTGCAGAGAACCAAGTGTAACCTAACAATCTTCTGTTCTTTTCTTGGCTCTGCCTCTTTCTGTGATGCTGAACTTGTAGGTTCAGCATTCCTGTGTTTTCATCTATAAACAGCCCACCCCCCTGCCCCAAGTTATTTAGTATGAATGATACTGAGCAACAAACCTGAAACTGGTTTTTGTGCAAGGAAAAGTGATATAGTTGTTTTCAAGCCAGACAGGTTTTTTGATCTGCTTATGTAAGAAATGTATGTTCTTATTGGGTGTTTTCAGCTAGGGAGTGCCTCTGTTGTTATCCTGAAATGTAAACGGAGGAAAGATTTTTCTGGTTTTCTGTTTCCAGAGGTGGCTAAGCCAAAGCCACGGCAAACTACAAAGCGGAAAAGGACAGCTGACAAGTCCACAAGTACAAGTGATCCGGTTATTGAAGATGATCATGTTCAAGTAAGGTCTTTTTTCTTCACTTGCTACGGTTTATCAGCTGGGGATGCTCATGGACAATGATGAAATTATACAAGCTTGTCTTCCGTGTAGAGCCGGATGAGTTGTAACTGATGTTGCTGCTCTCTTTGATCTTAACCATATACAGGAAATTTCTCTGTTAGGTGCAATGATACTCTGACTGGCCTGAGAGGAGCAAAGTATAAGCTAAAGCTAAACTTGAAGTTTGTCAGATGCTCCTGGCTATAGTGCTGCATGAAGTCCTGCCTTCCTACAGTGTCCTTCTTGATATGCAGGAAAAAAATTTATTCTCTGGCATATATTTTTTAAATGACAGCATAGGCTACTGCTCTTAAAAGAAACATGGGATACATAATGACCTCTGGACATAGCAACTCAGCTGTTAGTTTGCAGGCTGGAGGTTCTCTTAGTATATAAGTAACATGAGTTAATTCTTCTGCAGTGAAGATCAGTTATGGGAGGCAAAATTGCAAGGTCTGGCTTCACTGTACTGAGGCTGTTTACCCAAGGCCTTACATTCTAGCCGAGCATGAGGTTGTTTCAGAGAGTGACTCTGAACATCTAACTTAAACTTCTCTTCTGAGTTCTGCTGTAGAGGAGCCTCCTGCATTTATTTTACCCTCTCTGTCCAGTGAAGAACTTAGCCATGCTGATTTAAGATAGCTTTTGTGAATGTGTCCCATTATGTTTTTCTGGCTACTAGGATGCATTACAGCTTTTGTAATTAGCATAAAAGATATTTTTGTGTACGTGATTTTTCTTCTTAAAATATGCCCTTTTGAAAGAACAGTATTATTTTATTTTTTTAAATTTTTTTAACTACCTGTGGTTACAAGAAATAGCTTAAATTGCTGGAACTGAAAGAAGCCATTGCAGAGTGCTTCTTTTTTCTCTTTACATGTGTTTACTTTGTTTTAATAGAACACTGTTTAATCTTCTTTGTATAATTTGTCAGCTTCATTCTTGGGCTGCAAAGTTTTGCTAGAATTTTTAGTGATAAAACTTTGAAAAATTTAGATAAAAACCCCCCAAATCCTTTCTTATTACATTCTCCCTGTGCTCATGCTATTGGAAATTATTCTGCTTGAGTTTGATGCATGCTTTATTTTTCTATCTCTAGAGGATTAAGTAATTTACGTATATAATTTTCAACCCTCCATGTGACGTTTTCCTCTGAGATAGCACTGGTAAAATACATTGGTACGGGAAGTTCAAACCATGATTCTCTGCCATACCTTCTTTCTTGTGTTTAAACAATGTAACTGTCCAGAATTGCCATTTTTGTCATCGTGGTTGAAAAACAGAAATTGAACAGTAGAGAATTTGAAGTTCCTGACAGATGATACTTAGGTTTTCTGATAGAAATTGTGCTTTCTGATATGACTTCTCTTTTTAATCTTGTGAATTTGTTCTTTTGTGTTTTGTGATGTTGCTGATCAGCAACATCATCTGACCAGCAGCATAATCTTTTTTTCTCACTGCCGTCAGTAGCCTAGTTGTCTCAAGTACGTGTTGCAAACAGAAGCTGTATTATATTGATTAGTATCCAGTTAATATGAGCCAGCAGTGCGCCCAGGTGGCCAAGAAGGCCAATCGCATCCTGACTTGTATCAGAAATAGTGTGGCCAGCAGGAGCAGGGAGGTGGTTGTTCCCCTGTACTCGGCACTGGTGAGGCCGCACCTCGAGTGCTGTGTTCAGTTTTCAGCCCCTCCATACAGGAAAGACATGGAGGTGCTGGAGCATGTCCAGAGAAGGGCAACAAAGCTGGTGAGGGGCCTGGAGCACCAGTCTTATGAGGAGCGGCTGAGGGAGCTGGGGTTTTTTAGTCTGGAGAAAAGGAGGCTGAGGGGAGACCTTATTGCTCTCTACAAACAACTACCTGAACGGGGGTTGTAGTGAGGTGGGTGCCGGTCTCTTCTGTCAGGTGGCTGGAGATAGGACGAGAGGAAATGGCCTCAAGTTGAGGCAAGGGAGATTTAGGTTAGATATGAGGAAAAATTTTTTTACTGAGAGGGTTGTCAGACATTGGAATAGGCTGCCCGGGGAAGTGGTTGAGTCACCATCCCTGGAGGTATTCAAAAAGCGAGTGGACGGGGTACTTCAGGACATGGTTTAGTGGGCATGGTTGACGATTGGACTCGATGATCTTGAAGGTCTTTTCCAACCTAAATGATTCTATGATTCTATAATATCCTTCTGTATCTGGCAATATCTTTTAAAATTCAGTTTATTTTAATTTTTTTCTTTGTTTTTACCCTGATAGATGATTTCTTTTTTTTTTTTTTTTTTTTTAATTTTCACCAGGTACTGACTTTGAAATCCAAAAACCTTGTTGGAATCACCTTGACCAATTGTGGAATAACAGATTTGGTACTGAAAGACTGTCCCAAAATGATGTTCATACATGGTATGTAGTTGATGTCATGCGTACCTCCTCCACCTAGCATTATTAGAAATTTCTGAAAATTAAAGTCAGTCCACTGCTTATTTTGTGTTCATCAGCTGCTTTGTTACATATCAGACTGATGCTTAGAACACCAAATATTTCTGCTTCTCAGTTTGAATGCCTCTTCCCTTATAAGTCGTAACAGGTTTAATAAAGATTAATATCTGAAAATCAACAGGTGAAATTACATGACAAGAAGATGAGATGTTTATTGAAGAGTGATAATACAGTAATTGGGAGTTGATGAAATGAGTTTCAGAGTACCTTGTTTTTTCTCTCATTTCTTCCTGCTTCTGTAGATTGTTTAGCTGACATGATGATACTTTCCTCCTTGACATGATAAAAATCTGTTTTAAATTATGGCACTTAGACTATATTAGATTCACATGCCAGGGTATGTGACTAGTTTTGTATTGAAGCATTGGGTCATTTATTGTTTTCTGCAACATCTACGATAAATAACACTTTTTCTTTTGAAATGAGGTATCTCTACTTAGCAGAGAATGAAGAAATTATTTCTTTATTCCAGAATACTTCAGAACATACATTAATTTTGAACTAATTTTGATTACGTGAGCATCATTACTAGAAAGGAAATAGCTTTATTTTACATTGTGTGGCTTCACAATACTCTGTATTTGATCTGATTTTTGAAGTCAGTGGTTTTCAGTTGTGGCAGTCCATAGACCATTTCAGGGGGCTTTGTGAAAGGAAAAAAGAGAGAAAAAGGTTATTGTTAGATTAAATTGGACATGCCCTTTTAAAAGGACTCTTCTTACAAGTTCACAAATTAGAAGTTTGATCATAATGTGGAAGAAATGAACAGCTGGTCTATTTCTTTGATAGACTTAAGTTGCCAGCTATCCAAACTACTTCAGTAATTGTCTGTTACTTACATTACTTGTTTGCCTTCTTTTGAAACAATTGACTTTGAAAATCTCTGATGGGAGGCTTCTAAGGTCTTTTCAGTATTGTATTTCTTTTCTTTTAATAATTTTGTTTGCTGATTTATAGCTACAAGGTGCCGTGTATTGAAACACTTAAAAGTAGAAAATGCACCAGTTGTCAATCGGTTTGACTATGCCCAGTGCAAGAAGTTAAACATGGATCAGGTTCTGGATCAGATTCTCAGGATGCCACCAGAAAGAAACCGGATCATTTATCTTCGTCCAATGCAACAGGTACACAACCAACTTCGATTTATCATTTAATCATGAACAGATCTGAAGTTCTGCTTGTATTCTTTCACCACTCTTGGCTTCATGTATTTTTCAATTAATGCAAGAAATGTAAATGTTACAATAACACAACTCTGAGAAACTTGTTTATTAAAACTTCAGCCTGTCAAGGCTTTTATTGCAGAGTCTGGAACTTGGATGATACTGAATTTTAAGACTTAATGTTACCATCTCCAATATTCATTGCATTAGAAGATATTGTAAAAAATCATGATGCATTGAATTCATTCCAAACTGAATAACTAAAAGTAACTGTAAGAACCTAGATGTTACTAAGTCAGCTTGTAGTTCTGTATAAGCAGAAGCATGACGTAGGCATAGGTATCTGAAATCTTTAACCCATGTCCTATTAGATTTAGTAACAGCAGGTAGTGTTTTGAATACTACTTTGCTGAAAGATGCATCCTTTTCTGATGCTAAACACTGTTGCAAGCCAGTTGTGGTACTGGCAGCCACCCTTTCCTCCCCCAGATTATGTGTAGGAGATGTAAGCACTGACATTTAGTGAATTGTTGAGGTCATTTGGGCAAGTAATTAAGAGGGCTTAATTTAAGATCCAGAATGTTTTTTTGACTTTATCACTCTCACCAGAGCATTCTGTATTATACCGTGCTGCTTCTGTCATGCAAAGTAATGCTTTTCTGGCTCGGTTTGCCTGACCAATGATGAAACAATGATTTGACATAAAAGCTGGCTTTTCTTTGAAACCACATCTCTTGCTTTAGCTCTTAGAGGACAGTGGTAAGACTGTTAGGAAAAACAAAACAAAACAAACCACCCAAACAACCAAAAAACAACCCCTCCCCCTAAGCCAGAGACAAATTCTGAGAAAGTGAACATAGTTTAGACAATTATGTGATTTTTATGAAAGTTTACTTACATATTGGAGTTGTGAAATCAGAAAACAGACATTTCCCATCAAATTCCACTGCTTGAGAAGATTCATTGGCAAAGCTGCACTAGGAAAGTTGTACTCTGCTTTATCACGTATTTGATTATGTATGCTGTTAAAATTTCTTTCCCCCAGAATTTGGGGGATTTGGTAGATGTCTGCTCTTGACTCTAAAATCACATCTCTGTTTCTCTTGGTTACAAATCTCTTTGCTGCCTTTCACAGGTAGACACGTTGACTCTCGAGCAAAAGATATTTAGTGGCCCTTATCCATACCACATTTGCATAATACATGAATTCAGTAACCCACCTAATGTCCGCAATAAGGTGCGCATTCGGAGCTGGATGGACACAATAGCAAATATCAACCAGTGAGTACTTGCCCTTCAATAACTTTACAGAAAAGGTATTCAATCCTGATTCAGCACCTACAGCTTCAGTCAAGCTGTAGACTTGCTGTATTCTGTTAGCCAAATTAAAAAAAAAAAAAAAAAAAAAGTTTGTTGACTAGCAAAGGTTGAATTCTAGATGGTCCAGTGTAGAATTTCAATGTCAAGATGTATCTAATACAAAATGTACATTAAATAAACCTAACCATATGAAAAATACTGTAGAATTCTCCAGTTCTATTCCATCCAGCAGTAATGCAATTGAACATTGAAGCAGTCAGGATGGCTGAGGAATATCTTCAAATCTGAGAACAAGTTCCTTTTATTAAAAAAGAGAAAGACTGATTTACTCCAAGAAATAATGTTAGTTTCTGGGGAAGATGATGTGCAATCATTATCAGCTCCTTACTGAGGAGCAAAAATTCCCAGCAGCAGGGAATTGTATACAGTGGCTCTCATCCAACTGTGTTAAACCAGTGTTTTTGTTGTCCTGGTTTTTCACTAAAATGACTAAGAGAACAAATTTACTTTTGAAGTTTTGTTTAGTTGCAGCTATGCTGGATTGTTCCTTACAGATAGAAAGCTATGCTTAAAAGGTAGCTTAATTGGTTGCTCATCTAAACCATATGTATTTTCTGCAGTTACTCTCAAAAGTGAAGGGATTGCATACTGAGTTTATGTGAGGGTCTTAGAGGAGTGTTTCTATGGATTCAGGCTCATTAAAGGAAAGGTTGTGTAATAGGATTTCCCATTTAGTTTTTCTCCCTTCTGCCTTCACATTTCCTATTGCTACTGGCTGTAATCTCTTCCTTCTTCTCTCTAGAGAGCTTATTAAATATGAATTCTTCCCTGAAGCTACACGAACTGATGAAGACCTGAAGAAATACACTAAGTACCCTTGGGGACGAGATATTTACACTTTAGAAGGTGAGTGTTTATAGAGAGCTGAAAGCTGATGATCAGTCTCTTACTAAGATAAGTAACTTTGCATCAAGTTACAAGAGACATGAATAGTAGTAATACTTGTGAGGAAAGTGGAGGACCTTTGGCACAGAGTGGGGGAACTGAAGTGAGGAGGTGCTTTTCCTGCATTAGAGTGACCAGTCTATGTGATATCAGTGGATTTTACTTGATGAAGGGTGCTGATGCTGCAGGAGTGACATTGTCCTCTTCGTATCCTCAACCTGTCTGTCTTCTAGGCATTGTGGATGGCGCCCCTTACTCCATGATTACTGACTTCCCATGGTTGAGATCACTGAGAACAGCAGAGCCAAACAGCTACGCTAGATATGACTTTGAAGATGATGAGAGAAGTGAGTAATCTTTTTTGATGTGTTCAAAGAACTTTAACTTGTTGCTTGGTCCCAAGCTGACAATGCATTCCTTTATTTTTCAGTTTTCTAATTCTTATGCTATTTTTGGTAGACTGTAAATAACTACTAGCAGTGTTGGGAGCTGGATGAGGAGGGCGTCCAGCAGAGGAAAGGTCCATAGTGCTACAACAGGGTGTTGACCAGCTGGAGACACCTAATACTGACAAAATCAGAGAGCCAGTCTGGTGCTTAGCCTAAAAACGTGATGGGATTGTCATATCCAGAAGAATGAGTGCATTTAAAAGACATACAAAACTAACATTGTGATGCGTAGTCCCAGCAATTCATGTTCTGTGGAGTTTACTGGCATGAAAGCTCAGCTGGACTACTGCCTCTGGCTTTGCTTCATGAAAGGTGGTTAAGGTAGGCTGAAGAGAGTCCAGCAAAGAGAAGTGAGAGTCACAGAAACTTGGGAGAAAAGAGGAGAGAACTGGACTTGAAAACTCTGAAACAGAGATGATGTGGGTTAGAGTTTAGGATAGATATACCTCGTTCTATTTAGGAGCTCATCTTATAAAATATTACAGTGAGCAGTTCCTAGGGCTCAATTAAGAACCTTGCTTGGTAGCAGGGAAAAATAGGTACTTCCACTACTTAATTAGGAAAATCTTGTAATCTTCTTCATTAGAGGTATTTTTAATTGACATTGTTTTGGATATTCTTATCTAGCTCCAGTTCAAGGGGATAAAGCTCAAGAGGATGAAGAAGAAATCTTTTTTGGCTATACCTTTCTCTGTGGTTTCTTTTTTTTATTTTTATTTTATTTGAAACTGATTCATAGACTTAATGCTTGTAGTTCAGTACGTAGTCTGAATTATAAAAAATTGATATGTATTTGATTTGAAAGAGTAATTAGATTAAACATGATGTTAAAGCCATAAAAAATAAAGGCAAGGCTGCTGCTTTATCCCTAATTGCTCTTGTTTATAAAACATTTAAGTGATCACTGAAACGGATAACCTGAAAGCATGTCAGATACGTCTCAGGAGGAAGGCTTTGTTATGCGCTGGGATTCCCTTCACTCACAGACATATGGATTTTGCGTACATTAAATGAGTATTGGAGCTATCGAAAGGTTTAAACATGGGGAAGGCAGAATACCTTTTCTGCTTGAATAATATTCCTTAAACATGGTTGCTCAATGGAAGATTTTTCCATTTGCTTTGTTTTCCAATCTTAATCTCATTTAATGCAAAACAGATATGCTTGTGAATTTCTTTATGGGAAAGACTCTAGTTTTTGTTCTTATGTGACTTCCACAGCTACTATTTATGCACCCCGAAGGAAAGGACAATTGTCTGCAGACATCTGTATGGAAACAATAGGAGAAGAGATCTCTGAACTGCGCCAGATGAAAAAAGGTGTATTCCAACGTGTGGTGGCTATCTTCATCCATTACTGTGATGTCAATGGTGAACCGGTAGAGGATGATTACATTTGAGTGGATACTCTCCCTAACCTGTCATCTCTTCCTAAATTCTGATTGGCACTGCCAGCCAAGAAAGCACGTGGATTCTCTCCGAATGCAAAGCATTTTCTTGAAACACATATTTTGCAGTTGCTCTCACACAGTTTGGAAAAGAGTATGTAGTAAATGTATAATGAAAAGTAAAAATTGTATACTAAGATTTGTACATAGAGGAAACAAAAGAAAAAGTTCCTAATACTGAGACTTTATTTCATATGTTTATACAATTTAATTTAAATTCCATTTTAATGAAGGCCAATAATTAGGAACAGGGAAGAATATTTGACTTTTTCAGCCCATACAATTCATAGCAGTATTTTTTTTTTCTTATAAACAAAATCCCATTTTCTGTGTTCAAAAGAGTCATCAGAGTCTCTTTTAATCTGTGCCTTTTTCTTGAGCATTTAAGAATCCAGTCTGAGTAAACCTGTTGAGCACAATCTTTGTGTCTTGTGTGCATTTTTCAAAGGGAGAGAATTATTCTACAGCTGTTGAAAAGGAGGCCAAAAGCAGAGAAAAAGTAGCGAAGTTGGTAATGTATGGTAGTTTCCAGAGTTCATTAAAAACATTTTTGGGGAAAGAAAAACCCCACATTTAACACCTTGGAAACAGAAGATATGTTCTAAAGCATTTTGTACCGTTAGATTTCGTTTTAATAGTGTATTTGACTCTCCAATATGAAAAATAAGTTGCTAATTGTTGGTGCCACTTTCTTTAACATAAATCTGAACATACTAACTGGGTGAAAGCTGAATTTTCCCTAAAGATAGGCAGGAAAAGGGATGTGTAATTGCTCAGTTATAGCTGTGTCAGTACAGGATCCATCTGACTCAACCAGTGAGCTTTCAGGCTGATTCATGCTCACTCATGAATGCAGATTTTCCATACGGTCAGTAAATACTGCTGCTCTTTGCCCCTGGATGCTTGTTTTTATTGTATATAGAAAATGTCTCTGGTTCTCACAGTATCCAGATATTTTGTGTGTATGTCCAGAATTAGCTGCAAGTCCAGTATACAGGTATAAAAATGCACAAGTTAGTATTAAACTAGCTGGTTTGTGTGCTGTTAGTAATGTGCCCTGTGGGGGTGGAAGACCTCCTAAAGGCTAATTTGCTGTGCTGTGAAACAGTGTCTGCATGCATACACAGCTGTGACTGCACAAATGCACCTTTAGATGTGCCATATGATCAACTATGGCCTCATCTATCGTTCATACTTTTTTAAAGTTGCTGAGTTACCAGCCTAACAAATGATGGTTTACTAACTTACTGTGGTAAAAGCTGTAGAGCAGATTAGTTTATACCATTATACAATTTTAAACATCATTATTAATGATTTTAATTCTTTGAACTTTGGTATAAATGTGACTAATGGGGATTTCTATGACATTTAGCTCAGTAGAACTGAAGAGGCAAAACTGTTCAACGCAGGAAAGCCACTGTTAGTTTTCTCTGCATCTGTCCCTCTGTGGAAATTCTTGAGGTAAGGTGGAACTAGAAATATATTAGGTAAGAGGAAGAGAATGGTGCCTGATGAAAGCAGCAAGAGATTTGATACAGTAGCATTTTTTCACACCTGCGCTCTCTACTCTCACTGGAGGTGGAGTGCTAAATACCAGATAATGATGTGAATGCTGTTAAATTTGCTTTAATGCAGGATCAAAGTTAATGGTTTAGTTGTAACAAATATATTTAACCACAGATCATATATTCAATGATATTCAGACAAAATGTAATTGTGACCCTTCCTAGAAGTGTTTCAAGTAATGTGAGTCATCGATTCAGTCATGTTTACCATTTTAATACAGCATGTACAGAAAAACATTACTGCAGTGTCGCACCCGATCTCCATCTGGTATCTCTAACTTTAGCCTTTTGAAGAAGTATTTATACAAATAATGCACTTATTTGTATTCAGTATTTCTTTCTGTAGGCAATTGAACATTGGAGTAGTTTTAATCTCTTAAACATTACACCCATTTTACACATAGTGGTAATGTAGTGACTAAATTCGTTGTGTCCATCTCATGAGAGCTCTGGGTGATTGAGATTGTGTTGAGATTGTATCTGGGATCTGGCCAGCGAACCTGCGCTCTATGTTCAGTATCTGAAATTGAGGAAAGGAGCCAAACAGATGAAAAGAATTATTTTCCTGCCTAAACTTCATTAGTTAAAGAAATAAATAAAAATCATTACTAGTACATGAATGGGTATAGCTTGTGTCAGCAGGAGATGCTGTACAAACAATTATTTGCTTGCCAGTCTCTGGCTTCAGTGATGTTCTGCTAGTGGCAGGTGTACACGCTCAGTACTCGATCAGCTCCCAGTTAAAAAGCTGTCCCAGTTGTAAGGGCTGAAAATGTCTTGATTTGTTTTCCACCGTGAAGAACAGAAAGTTGCAGTTTTCATTTGGATTTCCGATTTCTTCTTTCGTGGATCCTTGAGTCACTGCAGTAGGGGACTTGTGTTTACAGTAAAGATTGCTTTGACATCAGCCCAAATTTGCTGATGGGGTGTGCAGTAGTCACGAGCGTTTTCTTTTGCGAGTTGTGTTTGATTTTTGTCAACTGAGGAGGGTTAACTCCATCAAAAGACTTATCTGCAAGAGCAGGGGAAGTGAAACCTGGTAAGGAGCATGAACTTGATGACATACCCTTCATTTGTGTGCTAAGCCATCTCTGAGATCTTTACGTTACGTGAAATCTTTTCCCATCAGGGTTACTTCTCCTTTGCAGGACTGGGAACCTAACCAGTATTTGTATTTGAGGTCTCTAATTGGAATTTCCAAGATGGTTTGCCCGTCTCGTCCAGCTGAAGTGGTCGGGTTGGTTCACGCTCCCCTGCACTGGGGCAGGGCTGTGCAGCCCACCGGCGCTCGGCTCGCTTTGGCAACGCCTGGCCGTGAACCCCAGTGACCGGACGGACGGACACGGAGGTGGGACGGGACGATCGCCGCCCGGCCGGCAGCGTCGGCCCGGGGCGGACAGCGCGGGCCTCGGCGGCCGGCAGGGGGCGCTGCCCGCCAAGGCTGACGGCCTGCGGCTCCGCGGGAGCGGCTCGGCCTGCCCCGCGCTCCTGCTCCGCCTCCTCCTCCTCCTCCTCCTCCTCCTCCTCCTCCTCCTCCTCCTCCTCCTCCTCTCCTTCCTCTTCATCCTCATCCTCCTCTTCTCCTTCCTCCTCCTCCTCCCCCTCCTCCTCCCCCTCCTCCTCCCCCTCCTCCTCCTCTTCTCCTCCCCCTCCTCTTCTTCTTCCTCCTCCTCCTCCTCTTCTCCTTCCTCCTCCTCCTCCTCCTCTCCTTCCTCTTCCTCCTCCTCCTCCTCTTCTCCTTCCTCCTCCTCCTCCTCCCCCTCCTCCTCCTCTTCTCCTCCCCCTCCTCTTCTTCTTCCTCCTCCTCCTCTTCTCCTTCCTCTTCCTCCTCTTCCTCCTCCTCCTCTTCTCCTTCCTCCTCCTCCTCCTCCTCCTCCTCTCCTTCCTCCTCCTCCCGCGGGCAGGTGCGTCCCGCCTGCGGACCGGGCCGGGGGAGGAGCTGGCGGGGGATGGCAGCGTGTCCCGTCCGCGGCGGTGAGGAGGCCGGGGTTACTGCGGCGGGCTAGGGTAGAGCTGCCGCCTAGGGTAGAGCTTACCGAGCTGGTGTAAGAGCTGGCTTTGTCCTACTGACGCGTCTTCGCCTAACTGGGCCCCAGCTTAAATCCGGTTTCTTGGAAGGCAGGTTCACGTGCAAAGGCTATTTCAGGAGCGCTTTCTATACAAAGCAGTATCTCTTGCAAAGTTTCAGGTACTTTAGTCTTATGAAATTCTGCCATAAATTTTTTGAGCACTTGGGGAAACTAAGGCTTAGAATGAAGTCATTTGCGGTCAAGAATTGTTTTCTTGTTTTTACTTTAAATGGAACTTGACTTTTTTATTTCTTTCAGAAACACTTTTGACTTCCTTGTGTGAGACGCAAGTCCTTTTCATGGCATGGGTTCATAACCTCTTCTTGAGCCAAGATCAGCAAAGAACATCTATATAAATAAATACCCTTCTATCAGAGGTCTAGGTAAACTAAGTAGAAATCAATCACTTCCTTTCCTTTTTTTGGTGCTTAAGCAACTCGATTCCAGGAGGTCACAAAAGGTACAACAGAGTATATTTAGACATTTAAAAGTATTATGTATTGTACCATGCCATATCTCTTGCATGCCACAGAGTGTTTTAACAATCTCTTTTAAGAGAGTTTGACATAGTATCTAGAAAAGGTGATACTTATGTTCATTTACTTTTCTCAAGTCCTACATATATCTCCAGAAGATCCTATATAGCATTTGGAAAACTGTCACCACATCTATAGAAGCAGATGTAGAGGTACTAGGCTTGAGAAATTCTGGTTTGCAGCCTCCAGGTTGTAAAAGGATATGATCTTTTGTGTCTGAGCTTCTCCCTGTCTCTCCATTTTGTTTCCTTTTGGGGCAGTCTGTTATTCAATTGTCCTGGAGGGCAAGAAAGGGTTTCCATTGGTCTGCCTAGTTGTTAAGCTTTCCTCAGGAAGCAGCAGTCTGTTATTCAATTGTCCTGGAGGGCAAGAAAGGGTTTCCATTGGTCTGCCTAGTTGTTAAGCTTTCCTCAGGAAGCAGCCCAGATGCCTTCTGTCTGTATGTGACAGGCTTCCCTCTCTATTCACACTGAAGTCCAGTCTGACACCTCTCTTTTGGTCTCTGGCAGGAGGAGCAGGCTGCTGTCACTGCAAATAAGATGGCTGAGTGATCCTGCTCTGTTCATCTTTCTACAACAGAGAAAACTCCAGTTGGGGCTTTTAGCTTTACTGTGCTCTTGTGTGGCAGCTTTGGAATGAACTATGAAATCCATTTACAGCCCACTTAACAAACAGTGATATATGCATCTGGATATCAAAGCAAGCTGTTTGCTGGAGTTCAAAGGCAGCTTTGCAAATACTAAATCTGATAGGTAAGGAAAATGACAAAGGAAACTGATATGATTGCATAATTTCTGTCCCCTTCTTTCTTCATGTGCTTTGCATGCATGTAGCTTCAGGGAAAGAATAAAACGGAAAGGATTATCTTCCCTAGGTTAGCTCTGACTTAACAGTCTTTGCTCAACAATACGCTTCCTGGATGGGTTACACCTTTGTTATATTTATATGTCTCTAGTGCAGATTCATGCAGATGCACTGGTCAGAGGGGTCTCCTCTTGCAGTCAGTGAAGTGAAATAAGTGCTTCCAGGGTCTGATTCAGCTGGCCAAAGGTGGGTATTGACTAGCTCCCCACTAATTGGAAAGTGAGACTGAGATGATTTACACCACTGCAGGCAAGTGCTTGAACTCCTTTTGTGTCTCTCTTTGCCCACAGCAGGTAGGGGTAACAGCTGTTCCTGAAAGAGGATGTGGTGATAGTGGCTGTGAGTTGCTTAAGTGCCCAAGAAATGTCATCTAAATAGAGAGTACATAGGGTAAATAGATAAAGCCGAAAGCATGCTTGGGATGTGGGCACTGTGGAGAGAGGAGCGCAAAACATTGTGTCTCGGAGATGGGCAGTGTGCCAGTTCTTGCTTTTTTCTCTGATTTAGGAGAAAGACAAAATCAGTGTTTGGGTTTTGAAAAGAAAAGGATTTTGAACATATGTTCTTATTTATGGAAAAGCTATAAGGAGTTGATGGACACAGGAATTTTGCCTCTACCCTCACTCTAGTCTCTGAGCTCTTCAGTGTGTTAGAAGCAGCTGCAGACTCCTGTCCTTGCCCATGATTTCTGCTCCGAGTTACTAGTTCAAGCAATCCAAGCCTAATCCCTTGACAGGGGGAAGACAGGGCATTTGTATGTACAAGTATGCACTGCATATGTTAACAGGACAGCCAAAACTAGTGCCCCATCAACTGGAGAGTTTCCATTAGCTCATTAACAGTCGTTAGGTGTTGAGATGAGATAAGCTTTCTCCACTGCAGACTTGTTACAGAGCAAAACTACCAACTTTGTGTTTGCAGGGAAGAATTTCTGCTTCCTATGGTGTGATGTCTCCAAAGGAGTTATCTAAGCTGGAAACACACCATTTAGTATGAGATCGTGAGATACGTATGAATGCATAGGTGTACATCGTTTGTGACAAGGGGTAAGGAGACATTTCAGTGTTGGGAACTACCTAACCTGAACTGTGGATGCTGACCTGAGTTTAGCCAGTCCAGCTGTATCACACACTTCCAAAGGTGAGGCAGGAAGATGAAACATGTTAGTAAAGCAGCACAAGAAGTGCTTAACCTTTCTGGAGATATCACCCCAAAACCTGGCTTCATCCCAGGAGAAAACCTTTGGCTGGGAGCTTTCAGTACAGTGACTCATTGTTTTGAAGTGCTTCATTTACGAAGACCCACAGCAACACCCAGATTTCAGGGATAGGCCATTCTGAAGAAGTGCTGCCTGAGAAATGGAAGTATTTTTGGTAAGGATGGTGCTTGCAGCACAGTCATTTGCAAGAAAATATTCAGGATTGTGGCAGGATGGGCTGTTTAAAAACGTCCTCGCTTCCACAGGACAGATGGATCAAAAGCAGAAGCAGAGGATAGGTCAGCTTTCCCCTTCAGCAAATATTTCCAATGATGGTCCGCAGTTTATATGTGAGCCTTTACAAATAGAGCTGTAAAGGACATTAGAAAAGCTGTACATTGGAACTCTGGTATAGAAGAAGGAGTTGGCAGGGTTTATCTCTTGCTTATAATTATGATCTGTGGACAAACTACCAAATCTGTGGCTGAACTGGAGGTCTCCAGACAAGAGTCTGAGGGTAGTAGTGAGAAACCATAATGACAGTCCTGCTTTGGCTACTGCTGCTTGTTTGCACCGGGAGGACAGGGGTCATCTTTTAGGGTTTATTAGGTGAGGGCCACACTTCTGCCGTAAAAATGAGCAGCAACATTTTCACTCAGTTTTCAAAACGTACGATCATGTTTCTCAGTGGTGTACGCTGGCCAGCTCCCTAACTGAGGTGGATTTCTGCTTGAGAATATTTCCCGATGTAGTTTAATCTCCTTATCTATCTCTTAATCTCTTCTTCCTGCAGGAGTGAAGAGAGACAAAAATCACAGATTTTATGTTAAAGTTGGACTCTAGCTTTGTTGCACTCCTCTTTCCAGCTTGTTAGTTGGGCAAGGAAGGGAGCAAGCAAGTGGAGGTTATTGGTTTAAGCACGCTTGGTCTAGCAAAGGGCAAAAAATCTAGCAGTTTGAAGTGGGAAATGAGCTGTGCTCTTGGGGGTGACTGTCCACAGAGAGCCGGGGCTGGTGATGCAGAACTTGGTGTAGGCTCTCGGGGTAGATAATGCCTCTCTTGGCTGCTCTAAGCTTATGCAGGAGGAGCACAGATGTTCATAGCTTGAATTTCTGTGTGAAGATGATTACCAATAATGATCTTGGGACTGCCATTGAGGACTGTAAAGATGGTAGTTAGTGAATTGACTCTTTTAAAGAGAGTAATGATCGAGTGTAATAGTGGGGTACAGTCATGGAAGCTGGTATGAAGTAAACATATCTGTGTTAATCTATGTAGTCCTTAAAGTAACCTCTGGATTAATAGCTATTGTTCCGTCACTGGCAGTAGTTATTGCAATAATGCTCTAGACTGTCCTTGAGGTTTTCTGGTTTTTTACAGATACAGGGATGCCCTTGAATAGAGTTGAATTTAGAGATTAGTGATATGAAGATGACCGTTGATATGGTTTGACAGCCCTTTCAGATACTCATTATGTCAAGAGCCCTGTTTGGTGGGTGGGATTCAGCTGTCAGGAATATGAAAACAGATTCATTACTGAGCCTTCTGGAAAGGGATTTAGTTCCGATACGCTGTCTGGATCATTGCCTGACTGAAACGCACCCCATGGCAGCTGGAGGCCCTCATTTGGGGCCTCCCTAATCTTGACTTGGAAGAAAGCTTCAAGGAAGTTAAGTGTGCTACTTACTCAGCAAGGAAATAAATTTTCCTCTTGTCTCAGAGGACTGAGAAGCCCCCTTCACGATATCTTGTAGAGAGTACAGACCTTGGCACTACAGCTGTTGTGTAAGGAACATTAGTTAGCATTGCATTCCCATTCTTTTGTGGTCCAGGGAAGATATTTAGGGTTTCTCTGGGGTTTTTTAATGATTGGTTTCAAGAACTTCAGAAGATCAATGAAAAGCATTTAAAAATGACAGAATTCTGTAAACTGTCAAATAATGTATGCTAAAATAATGTTAAGCTCTTCTGCCAAATCTTTGAAATTCCTTAAGTAATAAGCTTATATTTGACAGGGAATCTGCTAGATTTCCTAATAGCGTAGGCAATTTCAGTTCAGTTTAACAGGAAGTAGTGGAACTCAGATGTTGGGTAAACTCTAATTAAATTATATCTGTTTTTTTAATTAGGTGAGAAAGTTTCTGTGATAAGGCAAATCTTTATAAGGCCCTGAGTGATTATGTGATTATTTTGGATTCAGAAAGATTTAAGCTATACAAAAACTGAAAGAACTAAAAGCTCTTGTATATTTTTATTGAGTTCATATTAGTAGAAAAAACCCAACAGATTTATTGCCTTTTGGCATGGTAGTACTCAGAGATGGCTCAGGAAATCTAATGCAGAGAAAAAGATTGGATCCTAAACTACTGAAGGTTTTACAGTTGACAGTTACAGAATGAAAATGCTCTCCTTGGCTTTAGCGTTTATGAAGATGGGTGAGGAAAACTCTTCAGAATGACTCAGAGTCTGCCGTATGTGGGCTGCCTGCTCCAAGAAACCATCATTTTACTGGCATTGTTATGTATTTTTCATCTGTGCTAGGAATTAAATGGACTTGATTTGGACCAAATTGGTTAGTTCTGTTGCACACTATTAAGTCAGACTGATGCCAATAAATACCTTAAATACCTTTTGATTCTTCCTCATCTTTGCTGAGCAGAGCCGTTTTTTAGTGTATTCCAGTCCAAAAGCCACAATCCTTTGGTCAGATGATCTTTAGGTTGAAGATATTGTTAGTAATACGTAAATTGAGAGGTATTCTGAGATGCACAAAAGCATTTAAGTACCACTAATACACTACTCCTGATTATTCAGAGTTCTTGATCCCATCTAGGGGACAGTAGGAGAAGGCAGGGTAAAGTAAAAGCCATTTTGAAGTGAGCTGAAGTCAAAGGCAAGGTGAGTATCATTTAGCCCTCTCAGCTCTGACTCACACTCAAGTTTTCAGTGGTTACCTAACACATTTCCAATGTACGTTCTCCCTGAAGTGTCCTTTGTTATAACAGAGACTCATGGAGGACCAGAGTTTGCAAAAAGAGAGAGACTCTCTGGAGCCAGGGATTCATAATGCTCAAAATCAAGATGACCCTAATAATGGTTTTCATTGCTCATGTGAGTCCATTTTGATTGCACTCATTCTGCAAGCTACACCAGCACCACAGTGAGCCTCGAACCTGGGACCCATCAGGTAGACGTGCTAGGCCAAGGTGTGCGCTCCTGTGACTGCAAGTAAATCATAACAAGTAATGGATTAAGCTTATTAAAACGACAGTATCTCTGTAAGCAAATGGTGGTTGTATGTGCCCCGCTATCTGCTTGTGACTAGGAATGTGCAGGGAACAGAGCATTGAGAAAGAGGTTTTCAGTGCGCCAAGTTTGTTTTTTCCACTCAAGTGCTCCGCATGTGCATACTGTGTGCATGGCCTCTCCTTGAAGCATACACTTCTATATTGAGATCGGGGGGGATTTTAGCCTTCAAACAAGCTGAATGTGGAAAATGTAGATTGGAGCCAGGCACTGTGTGGGTGAGAAGCAAGTAAGGGCTTCCCACGCATCTCTACAAATACTCCTTAGCTCCAACACTGTCAGTCCCTCTGTTTCCACTGTGAGCCCCTTCTCAGCTCTGCTAATACATTGCAACTGGAGTGTAGGCACAAAGGCCATGTACTGTGGTGTAATGCAAATGGAAGCTATTGCCTTCATTTTTAAGCCACTGTGGTAAATGTTTTCATTTCTTACTGCGCTTAGACAGGCATCAGATCCTGCAATAGAAGCAGGTCATGTATTACATTTCTGAACTAAATGAAAAGGGTTTTGAGAATTTATTGAAAGTATTTTTCTAATTGTTCTGCTGAGATGCTGTTTCTCCTTTTTTTTCATTGCCCTCTCCAAGACTAAAAACTGAAAATATATTCAGTGTTGAAAGAACTGTGAAAGATAAATCTGGAACGGACATTTCCCCATAAGGATTCATCTGTCTGCATGGTGTTTATGAGCATGACCTGCTAGTACACTTGGGCTGCAGCCATATCTCCATGCATCTCACTAAGCAACACAGCTGCTGACTGCCTCAAGCACTGACATTTACAGAGCGTGTATCATCCAGTTATTGCTTCACATCCCTCCAGACAGTCTTGATCATCAGCTAATTAAAGTGTATGGCCTCTTCTGCACTCTTCCTTGGAGCTTCTGTTTTGTGAACACAGCTTCCCATTGGTGACCTGTTTATTTTGTCTCCGAATTTTACTTTGCAGCATGACTGTGACTTAGTTTCTATCTGAGTAAACTAAGTACCAGAGACATGGAAGGCTGCTCAGTAGAAAGGATGGCTCACCTTGTGGTGTTGTGCAACCTGACACTGTCTAGGGCCCGCTTGAAGTCAGATGGCCTACAGCTTTAGTGTTAGGCTAGCTTTTCAGTCTGCCTGTGGAAGTAGTCAGCTTGTTGCTCTGCTTCCTTCTTTCAGCACAAGTAACCTCAGTGCATCTTTGGATTTGCTTGTCTGGGCACATGCCCTGCTATCAAATGTCATGCAAGATCTCAGGAATGCTTCTGGAGCCTAGAAGAATACAGAAATATGGAAAAACAATGGTGTTGACAGATCAGTCTCCTGAAGACAGTTTAGCAAAGGTGCAGACAGCCAATTTCTTATTAGCTAGCTGTTCTGCTAACACGTTACCTCTGGCGAGGAAAAGTGTGATCAGTTGTAATCCAAGAAAACAGCTACAGCAGGCATCATGCTTAACACTTCTGAGGCTTACTGCACTGAAAAAAATACAACGTGTTCCCAGGCCATAAATGTGATGGTGTGATAATTTGCTGATGAGTGCTAGTATATTTATGTGAAGAAATAAATAATATTGTTATTAGAGTGAATCTGTGAGAGATGGCAGGAAAGAGGTGTAAAGGAAGGAAGAAAGGAGCATCCTTTTTCAGTCAAATTCACTAGGAAACTTGGAGAAATAGAGCCGCACAAAATTATATCTGACTCCCCATTTGCAAATATCTGTCTTGAGCATGATGCCCATAGCAGTGACATCTCTCAATGTACACAGTGAGAGATGAGGTGGACACAGCACAGGTGAGGGAGAAAGAGGGCTCAGTAACAATCTAAGCAAAAGTGTGGGGAGAAAGAGAGCTGGTGCACGAGAACTTGGTGCAGGAGGCAGGATTGTTCTGGTAGATAAACATTAGGAATTTGTATTATCCTACAGAGCTCATCCGTATTTTCAAAGCAATGGGGCCAGATTCTCTCTTGCTGTTATAGCTGTTTGAGTATATTGTGAGGCAGGTGGAAAGTATTCCTTGGTAGCATCTTATGTTTTGAGTGAAAACAGTAAAAGAAATGAGCATGAGCTGGAGCTTACTGCAATGTACATAGAGGATTTTTTATTTTTAGAAGCAGCCAATGCGTTACATATTATTCAGCACAGGCAAAGACTCTGACACTGCTAGCCAAAATGGTCAATGAGAAGATGAACTCAGAGGCTGCAGGACTAGCTACCTTTAGCAAAGGAAATCAAGTACGGGTCCTTTCCATGAGACAGCTTCTTTTCCATAGAAATTCTAACATTATTGATGATGGACAATGTCATTTTCTGGGTTCACAGAAGCATTGCTGAGATTGACTTATTAAGCAGGAGCTGCCAGGTGGTTCATGACAGGCTTACTGAGTCCAACAAGCAATTAGCCAGAGATGACACAGAACATGGACATTTCATATTTGGTATTTCATTCCAATATGGTGTTTGAAATTGGAGACTTTTTTCCAATCAGAGCTGCTGACCATTTTGGCTAGTGAGCTACTGATCCCATTGATAGAGCCTTCTGAACATTGCCCATGAGTAAAACTCAGTGTTGAGAAGTTCATTTTAAATTAAGAAGAGATCTATTACTAAAGCACACAAAAAATATAGGAGAAGACAACACTTCAAGGACAACAGCAGAAACAAAGAACACCATCACTATAGCATCCCCATGCTGCTGGTTCCATATCACTCTGAGACATTTCACACCAATGTATTGATGCCTTTTAATGGGGACAGAGAAAAGCTTTTCTAGGATTTCTTTAAGAAATTTGATACTTTGAGGTGAAACCAAGACAACCTGTTCTGCAGTCTTGCATACCCAAATCCAGACAAAACCCCATGCGAGCAGTTCCACAGAGGTGTAGATCACAGGACTGAAGTGGCCCTGGATGGATTTTTTCCAAACTTTCAATAACGGCCAATTTTTTTCACCCACTGCTCTGTTTTGGTGTTAACAATAGAGTTGAACTGATAATGAGTTCTTTTGGAAACACAGCCCTGTAAAAACTGGTCATTGCCAAATGGTTCCTAATACTGAACCAGGAATTGGCTCAAACTCTCTCACCCTCTCTTTTCAAATAGCTCATGCTCTTCCCATCCCACCAGCACCTATCACCACGAACACCAATAGTTTGTCTCCTAACTGCTAACAATTTTCTACATTAGTAAGTGTCTGGCTTCTTCTAATTAGGGCTGTTTCTGCCCAGTGTCTTTTTGAATCCTAAAGGAAAACGATGTGAAGCTTTATCAGTGACTTTTATGTGGAAGAAGTATTTAAAGAAGTCAGACGCCATGGCAAGGAAGCCAGTTGTTCTTATCATGCACAAATTTTTTTTCCTACTGAGCAACATTTTTGTTTGTTCAAAGCAGGATTTGTTTGTTTGTTTACAGTAAATACCTGTCACATAGCAACAGAAATATTACTAAATAATAATACATATAATGTTAAGCTCCTGGGTCTAGAAGCTTTTAATGAAAAAACCCACATATTCCTGATAAAAAATAATAAATAATGTCACTTTTCTTTTTACATTAAAAATATCTGTACATGATTACACAATATAACAAAGTACAATTTTATTTTCTAGGCTCAGGGTGGCATCTCTGGGTTAGATCTTCATCTAAAAAGGGTAGAGGCTTGTAGTCTTGATCCTACATATTTCCCACTGCATGATAATAATTGTCCCAAAGTTGCGAAGTCTACAGCCTTGCCTACTCTTTCCATGCAAAGGTGAAAGCAGCTCACAAGGAACATAGCAACATCTACATGCGGGAAGCAGCTAAGAACTGAGATCTTTGCAAACAGAGATGTGCATGTGGTGATATTTGAAAGTCTTGAAACTTCCTGCCTCAACTGGAAGAGAACAGAAACAAATAGAAAAATAAAGGTGGAAAATGTAAGTAGAAGTCTGTCTTCCTAATGTAGCTAGGAAAGATGGTATATTTTTCAAGATGGCACTTAGTGATCTATTACAGACTGACTCTGTCTCTTGGCCAACCTTTCTTCTTGGTAAGAACGCCCAAAGTTTGCTCAGATGAGGACAGCACTGTCAGCTTGCCTGGGGTTTAAGGGCCACATCCTGTCCATTGGCCTCTGAATGGCAGAGGATGGCCACTGTCTTTTAGCAATTGGGCTGGATTGAAGCAGTGCTTGCAGGGCCTTCTGGTAGCAGTGAAACGTCCCTGTAGGTCCCACTCCAGCTTGTCAGGCACTATATATACCCTATGAGTCTTCTACCAATGAACTTGGCCAGGAAACACAATAAAAGCATTTACAAAGAAAGCTCTGCAGGGTAGGGTGAATCAGCAGCTCATGCTGACCTTTCACCACTAACTATAATCAAAGGGCAAACATTTCCTCTTATTTTGCTGAAGAAAACGTAGTGCTGTTTCTCTCCTGACAGCATCCGATCACCGGCGGGCAGGATCTTGCGCAGGTAAAGCAGGCATTTAGTCTCACATCGTGTTAGGGCTTTAGCCAGAACTTCTAATCTTTAAGATCATGATACCACAGGACAGAGAGGTGGCTTGTACACAGATGGCAGCTGGAAAGGAATAACAGAACTCCTGCACTGGGTGGTTTGTATCTGTGTTGTTTCCTCACATTGACAGAAATCAGCTCACTCCTGGAGTAAGGCTCTGATGCAGTCATACAGTCCAGCTGTCCTTGCAGATACAGGAAAGTCTCCTCAGCTGTTCTGCTCGTGTACCTTCCCATGCCCCCATCAATCAATATGTGTAGATACACATGTGCAGCTGGACATTCATGTGAAGTCGGTGCAGGAGGCACCATGACAATGCAGATGAATGAGTTTTCATAAAGTCCTGCTGTCCGTGAATCCTTTAGGTATCCTGAAATGAATCTGCTCCTTCAGCTGGGCCATTCCTCTTCTAGGACCGTGACTAGAAACAGGACTCTTGGGATTCAGGGTCATTGTGGATGGGAAGCTTCTCATGTTCCTGATGATGCCCATTACGTAAAACAGTGTACCTGGGAGTGGAAAAACATAAAGCAAGATTTGTTAGTGCTAGTTAAAAGGACAAGCTTATGTAAAATGAGTTCTTGAAAACCCCCTTAAGGCAGTACATCTTCCAAATATCCAGAGCCTACATTAAGCGAATGTGAATCCCTACTTTGCTCCATGACAGGAAACCAAAGCTCCAGTTTGATGCAGTCAAGGCAATCCCTGAAAACCAAGAACCTGTTGGTTTTCCTGTATCTAAAGTACAGCTGGTAACGAGAGGAAACCAGACCAAAGAACTAAGGAACACTGATTATCTGTGGATGTACTAAGCTGAAGGCACTTCAGTTAATGTCTTCAATGCAAGCTTTTAAAGAATCATTTGAGACTAGCTTAGGAAGTGAATGCTGTTTAAGATGAAACCAAGACCAACATTTCAGGGCATTTCCACTTACAAAAGAAAAGTTTTTCTTATTGCAAAGTTGGGTTTAGTGCCAATTCTAGTATGTTTTATCAAACCAGTGGTGTTCAGGTTTTATGTCCTTTGGAGGTATCGTATCATGTGTATACCTTTCTGATATTTTTCCAGGCTTTGGGCCAGATATGGAAAAGCAGAATTCAGTTGTAAGGAATTCCACATTACCTCTTACCCTGTGCCTAATCTACCAGCCCATTTCCTGTGGCCCATCTCAACGTGGCTTTCTGAATAGAACTGTTGATTTTGTTTGCTAATGACATGCAGCTCTTTTCCCTGAGTGGTGTTGAATGCTTAGTAGGAATAAGCAGATCTGAGGTGATAGCAAAAATTTTGGCTAACTGGAGTAAAACCAATTTAGCACATCTTTCTAGAATTTCACATCTAATCATTCTTGTTTGCAAACCCCTGAAGGGTACAGAGCAAACCAGGTATCTTCCTTTGGCAGTCCATTCATTTAAACTAAAGCTGAACCAAACCATCCTTCGAGCAGGTCCAGAAGTAGGAAGCTGCAAAAATAACTGTAAAAACATTTTTTTCCCTAGTCCAAATGCATATCAGGGAAGTCAGGTCTCTGTTAAGACTTTCCTCTCCTGACTGTTCACAGGTGTAGATATATTATTTCTCTTAGTAACAAATATGCAAGACATACCTGAAATATCCACATCCCAATAAAGATTAAAAAAAGAAAAAAGCCCAAGAAAATAGAAGACTATAACCATTCTCCTGCTGTTAGCAGAGGGAAAAGAAGTACTATCAGCCTCAGGATTTGTTTGAATAATCATTAGAAAAAAGGTCAGGAACTCCTCATGGTCTACACATTCAAAAACTGATACTATGGCATCAATCATTATTAATCTGGATGCATCTCTTTCTCTGTTGAGTACACTTGGGACTTAGGCTCCTAATTAAGGTGCTTACAATGCCACTAAAATGCCTGAAGTAGATGATCTGAATATCCTACAAATGATGTATCTGTTAGTTCTAGTAGATCAGCCATGGACTCGAAAGCCAGGCTATAAACTATACTGCCTGTCTGAATTTGCCCTGGTGAATATTCCTGGAGGAATTTACCCTGCAATGTACTAGATGCTGGTTTTCAACATGGTCAGGCTTGGTTGCCTTAATACAGGCACGTGCAGATATATCCATTGAATGTACTCCCTTAATACTCCAACGCTTTAAATAATGATTATAAATTTCAAAAAGCGTGCTAGTTCTACCAACAAGATACAGACTTGATGTAAGAAACAATAAAAGACATTTTGCATCTAACACTGAACAGACACTCCAAATAGATGATCATGAAGCATACAAGTCATAACGTAATCTGAATTTTATATACTAAGTCAGACATGGCACATTGTGTGAGGCAATCCACCAAAGAGACCTTTAGCATGGCAAAGTCTCTGCTACAAATGGTGATACAGAGGATGAGAGCCAGGAGACCCCCTGCTCTGTGAACAAGGCAGACATAGTTCAGAGCAACTCAGAACTTGCTCAGAACCACAACAGACAGGCACTGAAAGCTGAATTCATACAGGACATCCAAAGAGCCAAACCTTTCTTCTTCTTCTGCGGTAGTCAGAAAACAGTTGTGCAAGATCAGCAATTTAGCAGGTGATGCCGTTTGTTACAAAGATGCATTAAGCTAAAGAGAAGTCATTAAGGTGTCCCAAGATCTCTTGTGGCTCAAAGTGTCTGTCTGAAGCCTCTGGCAGTTAGCTCAACACTTCCAGCTGTTTACCCTGTGGGGAAAGAGGACTGGTAGGAGAGGAGGAAAGAGCATTCATATGCAGGGTGTGAAAGCTGCGCTGCAGGGGTGATGGCTTGCTCTGGTACTGGCACATCATTCCTAAAAATCTTACCAACATCTCCAGGAAACTGTTAGAGTCGTCCTCCGCCGGTGGGCTTTTGTGTTACCAGGATTTTTTTCACACACCGTAGTTTTTCCCTTAAAATGAAGGTTCAAAGCTACCTGCCAGTTACAGGGCGCCAATTTAGTGTTGGATAAAAGAGAGGATTATAACAACCCTGCTTGTTTTCACACCACCATGTCTTAACTGATCTGCTCTCTGAAAGTACCATTAATTTTTCAGGCATCAGTATCTATGGGAAGCAAGTTTCAGAGAGTCAGCACAGCTGCACCTGAAACTCGTTTTTGCCTCACCTACACGAACGCACACTTGATGTGCCTCAGCTCTCACCCAGCTGAGAAGTCAAGCACCACAGGATTTATCTTACCGACCGCAAGAAGAAAACGATACTCAGACCCTGCCTGTGTGGGCTGAATGTTTCAAGAGAAATTTATCAAGTACGTTTGAGTAATGAATACATCCGAGGAAGCCATAATATAGTGAGCAGGAAAAAAAAATTACAAGTTTTAAATGCATTAAATAAATTATCTGCAGCAAATTAGTTGCTCAGCTTTCCTTCAGTGGGATTTGTATACACTGGCACATTAAGCTACCAAGCTCATTTACAAATACCATCCCAGGCTGCCTCTGCCCTCTGCATCCGACTTCTCCCAGAACTGGGGGTGAGTGTTGCTGTCATTTCACCTGACAGCTTTACTCATATCATAGACACCACCACCCAGCAATAAAGCCCAATAATGAAAAGGCATTACCACCTATAAAGGTACCCTGCTGCAGGCTGTTCACATACTTGCCAAATGGTACTTTAATTGTGATGATGACCAATTTGGAGATAATTGCTTCTGCATCTCCTGCTGTTTCTGACAGTCCAATGGACTCTTTAATTAACTGGTTGGATTAGCTCTCAGCACAGCAGAGGGGAGCTGTGTGCGTTTACCGTCTGTAGGCCCACGACCAGAATAAGATGCTCCAGCATTATTCTGGGATCTCGGCAAGAGCTGGGCAGAAAACACCAAGGGGATGCAGTGGCTGTTTGTAATCTTCCTGCTTTCATTCCCTGCGGAGCTATCCTCCACGCCAACTTGTACAATTTATTAAGGAAGCAAAGCCAAAAAATTGCTGGTCTTTGGCTTCTGCAACTGTAATGAAAAACAGTCACTGTTTTCAAGGAGCCTGAGGTCCCTGCTTAGTCCTCTCCTGATAAGCAAGCCCCCTGCATCCATCTCTGTCCCCTGGGATCATGCCTGTCTTGCTGAAAAGCAGAAAGCAGTGCAATTTTGGGGCAGGGCTCCTGGCTCTGAACACAAAAGCTAACTGCATCCATTTCCTCGGCAGAGCACGACCCAGGAGGAGGGGAAGCCGTACCCTGATGGTGTGTGTGCCACCCCCGTATCGGAGCTCGCAGCCACCAGTCCAGTTTCCAGAAGGGTTCCTCTGTGTAGAGACGGTGCCTGGGGTCCTTTGGACAGCAGGGAACAGACGGGAATTGGAAGGTATCTACTCTTTCCCAAAAATGCCCCCTACCAACCCTTCATGCTTGCAGTATCTGTGTAAAGCTGCCTACACTGGTTACGCACACCCATGGCTCCTCTGCACCAGCCTGGGAAGCACAGTTTGCAGTTTTGCAGCTGTTTTACCCGTGAATTACCACCCTGGCTTTTAACTGTAGTCCTTGCTCTGAACACTCGTATCCATCCTTCTTCCCTAAGCTCCCTGGAAACTCGAGTTCATTAGCCTGCAGGCAGTTAGTCCTGGTGGCTGCTGTGAGGGGCAAGGGCCTCCTCGCAGGTACAGAAACTCTGTGAGGGTTTGGATCGTGTTAATAGATACTGCTCATTAATAACAAACTGACAAAGAGAGAGCAAAGACAGCCTTTCCCAGCTACAGCTGAATCCCTAATGGGCTAAAGGACTTGTGTGGCAGCATCTCCTGCACTTTCCAAAGCCTCTGAACACACGCTGGGCTTAGTGTTCTCTCAGCAAGCTCTGTCCCTTTAACCCTGGCAGGAGAAATAATTTTACCTAGAGGGTCATAATAATAGCAGAGAAAAAAAATGAATAAAATAAATGCCCACGATGGTCCAAGCACGGTGAATCTTTCAGCTGGGCTGAAGGCAGATTGATGGAGGGAGCCGCAGCCATCCTAAACACGCTGTAGGTGCGCAGCTGTCTTTGCTCTCTGTTTAGTAATCCTTTCCCAATACACCTGTTTACATTATTAATTGCTTCCATTTCTGAACTGGCAGAAGGTGGTTCCTATTCTCCTGACATTCACTGGAGACTGAGGTGAGGTTTTGCCGGTGTCCCTGGACTGGGTTGGGAAGGGTTTGCTTTTGTGAGGGGGGGATATCGGGAGCTGTTAATTCTGCTCCCTGGGACTTTTGCCACCTAAATCCACTCCCCCTCTGCCCAGAAAATGAAGGACACATCGTCACCAGGTAGAGCAGAGATTTTGTACGCACATTCAGACACCGAGAGGTCTATGTTACTGCAGAAGTAGGTGGATGGGTGCGTTTATGGTATATATGTCTGTTACTGGTACTGCCAGGATAGCTCGGATCTCAGCTGGGTACACAAATGGCCGCAACGTCTGGGGAAGTTTAAATATGAACTATACAAAAGCTGATAAGCACAAAGTTTCATTGTATTTGCAAATCTTTTTTATAATCTTTATATCATAAACGCAGAATAGTTACTACCAGTTTCTAAATACCCCGCGGTAATGCAAGAATAGAAGATAAAAACCTCATCTCAGATTCTTTGAAATAAGTGCTCTTCTTAGCTGTTTGCATTAAATTCTTTGAAGCCTGTAATATACTATAATGCTCCACCACTGGCTGCAACCGTGACCTTACAGATGTGCTAGCCTGTGAGAGTCTCCTGCTGAACCCACACTCACACAAATCAGGAAAATTACCCCTAATTGAAACGAAACTGTGGTCCTCAGACATCCCTGTGCTGGGATTTGGGGTTTGTTGCTGGTAGTTCCCTACTGGACTGATGGAGGGAACTCAGGCATGGCAGAGTCAGGCAAGGAGCAAGTTTTAATTGTGACATTCTTAAAAATTTGAAATAATAAGAAAAGAAATAAATCTGCAGGGTTTGTGGCACTGAAAGTTTTCTTGTGTCCGTGCCAGTTTCTATGAATTTTTCTTTAAAAAAAAAATTAAAAAGCAATAATTCTGTAAAAATGACAAGTGAAATTTTTCATTTAAAGGCATTGCAATTTGTTGTTATTGGTTTTGGGAAGTGTCCTTTATTAATATTTTTATTTTAATTTTTTTTTTTGTCAACTGCTTGCATTCCAAATGAAAGATTTCAAATTAAACCAAGCATTAAATTTCAACAAAACCAAAACTCTGAAAAGTCTAAATCTATTCATGTTTTCCTGGCAGTAGCGCACTGTATCCAAACTACAGCAGAAATCTGTTGTGCTGAGCTCTGGCAAGCTCCTTTTGAAGACAATGCATGCCCTGAAAAAATGTACAGGCTAATTTAGTTTACAGCTAGGACATATAATAGGTTGGAGTGGATGTTTAAGGGAGGTCAGAGTGTCTGAAAAACATGCAATTATAAAGACTTACTTGCTAGGTAAAAAATAGTGAGTTTCAAGCTAAAATCAGAGTGGTATAGAAAATGCTTTTCCCATTCTCCAAAAGTTTTCACAGTTTCAAATATTTTCCCCACTTTGATCTGGAGCAAGTCTGCAACTTCTCATGAGAAAGTAAAGAAGAGAGAGAAAAAAAAAAAAAAGCAGACTCCAATTCATGTTCAAGGCCTTTTTCTGCCTCTTATCAAGTTGACTGATCTAACCACTGTCATATTGGTAATTTTGTATGAGTGAGCACTCACCTGCCTGTCTCTTTCATTTTCTCCTTTTTCCAGTTGTTGATTGCCAGCACTCCAAATGAAACATTTCAAAATATGTTTCTTCCTTCATATGCAACTAGAAACTCTCTCCAGGACCCCAGAAAGCTTCTCAGTAACAGTATTTGTACAGCCAATTTGCATCTTTGAAGGTTGTAATAATGGTTGCAGAGGCAATGCAGAAAACACAAATATTTCTGGTTATTTTTAGTGAACACAATCAACTTTTCCACTGCTCTCCCATTCCTCCCAACTTTGGTTCTGCTCCCAATGGGCTTAGACAGGCAGACAGGAGTCCTGCACCTTTGCATCTCACTCTTCACTATTTTCTCTGAGTTTTGCCTGCAAAATTCTGATGACCCCATGGTTGTGCCACAGCTGTGGGGTACAAGTGATGCCAATTGCTTTGGTGCAGAAGAGCAAAGCTTTCAGCCATAGGAGAGCTATAAACTACATTTCTGAGCAGCTCACCAGCAGCGCAGCCCTCAGACTGCCCACTGAGTGAAGATCTGCCACAGGTGGCATCTTGAGGTAGCCTGGATAGGACGTATGCACAAGGAGATGTGAAGGCCAGGAATTAGAACCTGGATAATGGCCACAACTGGAGCAATAGAGACTCCTTCAATCTCAACAAAGAAACCTTGACACTGTGTCTCTGCTTTCGTCCATGTTCAGACCAGATCCTGAAGTCTTGATGTGAAAATAGTGGCGCAGGAGATCTCAAAAATAAAATGCTGCAAAGGAGGTGAAGTGCAAAGAATTGTCTCCAGATCCATCACGCCTTGCAAGATGATGAAGCTGGTAAAGTGAAGCGGGTACAGTAAGATTCCCAAGAAGGAAGGCAAATAGGTGATGATCACTCCCAGTTACATCACGAAACCTCTTGTTATTTGCCAAAGCACCCAGTAAGCACTTGTTGGGACTAGAGGAAGACAAGATGTTACTATGAAAGATGTGATAAACTGTGAAGATTTACGTTTTGCTTGAGCAGAGAGTCCCATTGTTAATAACGGAATCTACCGTTATTGTACTCAACTACCTAGGACGGCAGACCGTAGAAAGTGTGTGCTCGTAGGTAGAAGCTGGCTGGAGCCACATTGTAAGTGGAACTGAGCTTCCAAATTGAATAAAGACTTGAAACTTTCCTTAGATTTGAAAATTGTGGTAGTCCACAATTTATCTTTCTCTGCATTTTTCTTTCTCTCACAGCTGCAAAATTCTTCAGTGGTTTCCCACCTGGAATATTTGCAGCACCACTATTGCAGCTTCACACTCAATATAGCATCCATTTCTCAAAGCTCCATTTCTTTCAGATGGACTTACAGAGAAAGAATAAGTAACTCTCTTCAATATCAAATTGGGATTACAGTTAACAATCACTTGGCAGACCAGAGTAGGTTATTTTAATGAACACATCATTCTGAAATAAGCCTTCCACCATCTGTCCAGTCCCATAATTATAAATGCAAACAACATAATTCATAAATGCACTATAAAAGAGAGGGAAAGAGAGAACAGCTTAGGATCACTGTTAGTTATTCCAGACAGTGATGCATCTGCTTACTTTATTCCTGTTTCAGAAGCAGTTAGAAAAGAGTCTTTTAATTCTGTATTTTGTGGCAGCTACTAACCCACAGTAAATGATTGCCTGTAGATCATAGAGATGTCGTTAAGTGCAATACAGTTTCTGGTTGGCATCATTATTTAGGCATGTCTATGATTGAAGCACCCAAGAAAGATCACACAGACCATCCTGTATCCACATGGGCCAGGAATCAACTGTGAGTATGTTTTTCAGAAGAGCAGGAAAGAGCCTGCGGTGTTAGAGTGCCATGCAGGGTTACAGGAGCTAAGGGTAAAGATGACAATGCTATTGTTTCCCTGAAAAGATGCTTTTGATGTTTTGGAAAACTGGGAAATCTTGGGAAACAGAAAGTTAAGAAGAGTGTAAACATAAAATCCAAGAATCTCGGGAATTTGCTATTTTAATCTGTGACATTTTTCATTTTGAAAGAGGCAAAAATATTTTTTTTAATCTGAAATACACAAAATGTCAAAATAAAAGGTGAACAAAATATGTTGTTTCATTCCCATTTTCTGTTCAAAAAAATGAATACACATAATCCAAATTAAATGTATTTTCATGAAACATTTGATTTTAATACAGCTGCATATTTAATTTTCAGAAGGTCAGTGCAGAATTGTCCCTCTCTCACAATTACTGGGTTCATAGACTCCATAAAATTAAAAGCTTTCTAGTAACTCTGTAATCTCTGGGCTGAATGACTCATGCTTCCAGCCAGTAAAGTGAACTTCAACATTTGTCCATCAGTAGAAATCATTATAGCAGGATAAGAAGAATACTGCTTACCTACTCAATGCGATTCCTGAGGCAAAATGCAGCCAGAAATTACAAGCTCATTCTGCCCTTTTGTTGATATCTATCAACGTTGCAAAACAACGTAAATTGGTTTCATATTCAATTCTGCAAAACTAGCAATATATCTAATACTTCTAGGACGAATAGCTCCTGTTGTTTCTCTGTGGGTTTCTCATTTCTTTGTTTCTGAGATGAGCAAGATACTTGCAAGGTTTCCTAGCAATAAGGTTTAAGCTTATTGTTTATCAATCATCCTTGTGCTGCATCTGATTGACCTGCAACCCAGAGGAGACCAGCGTGTTATCAAAGGTGAGTTTACTAAAGGTAGGTCTTTCACTGCACCTGCGCATGACTACCTGTGATCTGCTTTGTCCAACAGAAGCCAATTCAGAGAGACTTTCTCTTCTAAATATATGGGAAACCAATGGATACAAAAAGGAGTGTATGAACTCAGAAAACACAATGAGAACCGCTCCAAGAGAACTCCCTCAAATATGAGATCTATTCCTTTAACTCTGTAGAGATATACCTAATGTTTGTCTCTTGTGTGCTTTCAAGCGCAGGGCTCCCACCCAAGCGGGCTAGAGGAAGGTGGATTTCAAACCAGACGAACCCAGGCGTGGGGATGGTGAAGCCGTCATTAGGGTTAGCTGCTGCTTCTGCTTGGGAGAGCAGAGTTAGTCTGGACGGCGGACGAACGTCTCCATCCCCTCCTCCTGTGACTATTTCTCTTCATTGCAAGCTGACAGCCTGCAGGGCCCACAAAGATATGTTATGATTTTCTGAGTAAAGTGGCTGGGGTAGATGATTTGCTAAATCGCCTATTGGAACTCTGGTGGAGAAACAGCCGGCCAGACACGGGCGGTATCTGTCTGTCCCGTTGCAGCCAGGCCCAGGAAAGCACAGTAACGTGGCAAAGAAAATGAAATCCATCCTCTGCAACGAGCCTTACAACAGGAATATTCCTTTGCCTTCAACGTCTTTTATTCCAATCTTGGGGAGGAAGCATCATTTATCTGTGTGTAAAACCCACCTAATCAGTGGACTTGATGTCTCAAGCAGCATCAGCACCAAAGAGAAAATATTCCTGAATTCTTAAAATGTCCTAGCCAAATTTGAAGTCTGTCCTAGTCTTACTATTTAATTATTTTTTTAAAAAATAGGAGTAAATATCAGTGGACCGTTCCTCCTTAGAGATGATGCAGTCCTTTGGGAAAACATGGGTAAAATCCACAGAAATATCATCAAAAGTTCAATTTTCTCATTGCAGCTGAATGGTGAAAATCCAGATCTCAGGAAAACATTTGGATTGCTAAATTATTTATATGGATATGACAGCAATGTTGATTTTAAAGTCCTTCCTAGTCAAATGTAAATACAAATTTGTCTCTATCTCATGACAAGTGTTTATGTTTTTTCACTCTTGAGCAGTTATGCTAAATATCTTAATTATCTTTAAATCAAATAATGCTGTTCAGACCTTGTGAGCTGGAATTAAGCACTCATCATTCTTTACTAAATTTCAGTTAGAGGTTTTAAAAACAGCTGTCTCCAGCCCACATAATCCAGCCTTCGGTACATTTTGTAAGACTTCTACGTGCCTCCTCAGATTTAAAATTAGCAGACAGTTCTCCAAGTAAGCAAAGCCCTTGAGTGAGAGAAACATACCACTGGAAAAAAAATTACTTTCTTTGTACCTGAGAAGTCACAGAAAACAAAGAAAGCATCTATCAATACATTTGTTTCTCTCCTTTCTTTGTCCTTTTTTCCATCATTCCTGAAGGATGTTTTCCTCAGCTGATGCTCGCCTGTTCTCTCACTCTTCCAAGCCAGCTCTGGCTGCCGCTTGCTCTAATGACCTGCAGCTCCAGGACACGTTCCCAGACCGGCTCAGTCAGTCGGGGGCCAAAGCATTCCCATACAGTACCAGGAAAGCGACTGTAGCTACGTGAGGGACGTCCTCATCTCCAAAAGCGGAGGTGTGCAGATACCGCTTAGTGGATACGTGACCACACTGACACACAGGCCCCAGTGCTTTAGGCTGATGTACAATAGAAATGTTTCATAGTTTTTTTCTGGCAAAACAAGACCAAAATCCCCTCCAGTTCATTTATTTTTGTGTTTACAGTAGAAGCGTATCTTTTTTAAGGAGGATGTTTAACTCCTCTGAAAAGTGCAGGCAAATAATAAACTAAAATATGATTTTGAAATAAAATGTCAAAACACTTCAGCGTCTTTTTTCCTTTTCATTGTCTCCTGCTGAAAAAAATTGCTGAATTTGACCCAGTCAGTTTGTTTCCCTGGAACAGCAAGTGCTCATTATATCTTCCTTTTTTTATTCTTTTTATTGCCAGGCTCTATTAATGAATTTGGTCTAAGAAAAATTGTAGGAACACATTTAAGCTACTTCAACAGCTAATCCCAGCACAGTGCTCCTTTGCTCAGAAGACTCTTGTTCCATGAATGCAGGAAAATCACATTGGTGTCTCTGGTAGAGTGCTGAACGCAACCCTTCACTTGGCACAGGAAATAGATTGGATAGAGATTGATTAATGAAGATAACTAATTAGGGGCCTGGCCTGAGCCAGCCAAGGCATTTCACATAGATCAGCTAAGAAGCAGAGAGTCCAATTCAATAAAAAATAAGGCTGAAGGAACACATTTTTCTATGTCATTATCTCTGGGTACTGGCTAAAACCTTTTGCATGATGTTACACAGTCTCATTGTATTGAATAATAACCTCTTCAGATGATAATTACATTCCTGATAGCCATCAAAAGTTAAAAACAGGAACATGACTACAGATACTTTAATGCTAAGCAAATAGACAAATGCTAAACGTGCTAATAAGAACAAAGATCAGCTAAGTTCTTCAGTGAGCTATTTTAAGAAATTGTTGACGGAAGATTACCAGGCACGTGGGACACCTCAAGACTGCAGAGGTGTTTTTTCCAACAATTTCTGTTTGGTTGTGGGCAAGCCATGCCATTTCTCTGAGCCTTCTTTCATTGTGGATAAAATAGAGGCAATAACACTTCCTTTGCATGCCTTGTCTTTGGAATTTAGCCCCTTTGGAACAAGCACTGTGTTACATCAGATATGAATAGTGTCTGGTACAACTAAATCATAGTTTGGTTCAGGGCTGTGGTGCTCCAGCAGGAGCAATTAATCACTTACATAAAAATGGTTTGTTTCAATTTTAAAATGTCAGAAATGCTTTCCAGGACAGAACAACCTACAGCTGTAGGAAAGGTGTTTTATTTATTCAAGAACTTCCTTCCTCCACTAAATCCTTCACACCCTTAGAGGCTGGGAAATCCTGCCTCTCTGTCACTGACCGTAATGGTGCTCTCAGGCTGGCAAAATAAAAACAGGGAGATGACTGAGTTTGGTTTGGGCCTCCTTTTTCTCATTGCACAGTCACAATAATTACATTCCACCTTTCCTCTGGTTCTTTTAGCAATGCTTACTAAAAAGGCTGAAGCCTCCCTGCGCTGTAATGGTCACGCTGCAGCTCTGCAGCGCTGTGCTTGTGATGCTGAGCTGGCGTTGGGACAGGACACTGCCTTTGCGCAGAGCAGCACCCACCGGCAGCTGTCCTCTCTTCTGCTGACCATTTAATCCTGCTGCCCTGTTTTAAACTTCAGCATCTCAGTTTTACCCGACAGAATTTCAGACAGAGGGAATGGTTGAGACTGGCCAGGCACTGTGCCTGCTGGCCCTGACTCACACTGAACGGGTTTATTTTCCATTGCCTCCAGTGGAGATTGCTCTGAACGTCCATCTGATGTTTGTCACTGTCGGTCGGTTATTAATTGTAACATGGATGTTGCTAAGACATGCCTGAGATTTTTAATAACTTTTAAAGTAAGAACAGCAAACAATCTCTGAGTGGGGCCTGGAAGAGGCGAGAAATGCAGCACGTGATCCCTTGAGCATATACGTTTGTGACTGTGTTTGTACAGCTTGTATATCTTCCTGTCTGCCCGTTTCCTACCTCTTGTCTTATGAAACCAAACCTTCAGTAGCAAGCAGCTGAACAGGTTAAATTTTTCGGCATAAAGCAGTGTCACCATTGAGAAAGTTTATACTTTGGGAGATGGTTACCAGATCTCCTCCATGAGCCAGAACACCGAACTGCTGATGGCTCGGTGGCTTTTCAGACATGAGTCAACAGGGCTCAGCCGGACCTTAAATAAACCAAATAACCACATACACAAAACACGCCATCGCTGTTGTCAAAGTTGTTCTCTGCTGTCAGCCTGACCCAAGCAACAATGCTCAACTGACAATGAAGTTTCTGTTTCCCAGGGAGCTGATAAACCCTCGTAGCTGTCGCCCCTGTTCTCCTGTGGCCTGATTACATTTTCCCTTTCTCGCTCAAGCAGGTGCCTGTGCCTTCCAGAGCTGTCAAGCGTGGCAGCTTTCAAACAGCAAAACTCATTGTAAAAATAATGAGCCTCATTATACCATTAGCAGTTTTGATCCTGTCAGAACAATAGCTGCCACGTTTCTCCAGCACATCCCAAACGCATCTCACTCTCCCCTTGCTAGAAAGATTAGCAGTTTGTATCTCACCTCTTCCTGGGTCTAAGGATGAGAATCACAGGCACCCCTACACGGAAAAACACCCGAGTCGGGATGCGCAAGGGATGCCGCCTCTCTGCTCCCCTCCGCCAGCTCATGGAGACCTGCTGGGGCACGGGCACCCGCAGCTCTCTCCCCCCCAGCTCCAGGTGCTGAGCAGCACTGCGGATCTTAAACAGAAAGATGATGCTAGCTAATGCCACTCCTGACCCCGCTGGAGGGGTTGAAGACCCCCCCCTCACCTTGATTGCTGAACTTGACTATTGCAAAATAGCAGCATATTGTGCAACAGTTTTAAAATAAGCCTGCTTTGCTTTTTGTTTAGAGCTGCTGAGACAACGTCTGGAGAAGCAGCCTTGGATCTCATGTCACAGTGAACCAGGGAATGAAGAAGGCATCACCGGGAAGGTCCCCAGGCACCTGGGCTGAAAGGTACTTTTTCCTCATTCTAACAAGTCCAGTGGAGGCATTAGAGATATGACAGAGATTATCAGCTACCCCCGCAACCTCTCTGCTGATACAGGGCTGTACCATTTGCCATTACTTTATCCAGCCTAATTTTGGTCATCTGACGGGTTTTTCTACAGTGGTTCCCTCAAGAGACTACTTCATGTGCTAACAGATGTCATCATTGACAGACTTTGCTGACACTCATCTTAATGACACTTCTCCTATCTCCCAGCTTGGAGTTCTCTCTTTTCGCAGCCTCCTTAAGCTTCTGTCTTTCAGCTACTTGACCTGAATGATGTTTATAAGTTTCCCTATTTTCCACTACAGGACATTCTGCTCAACTTTAGCAAAAGGCCTTGGACTTTGGGTATTATGAACATAAATGTGACAATGACTGGTGATGAAAAACATGGGATGCACACAGCAAGCGAGATGATGGTGTCGGTCCGGAGATGTTGACGTCTTCCATCACAGATTTGCAACTAGTTAGTGATACAATAGTTGATGTTTCCACAAGAGAAACAGAAATTTGGGCACTGAAGGACAGAAACTAAACTAACTTTAAAATCAACAAAGCAGCTATTTGTTTTCAGTGATTTAAATCTATTTGCTAATTACAGACACCAGGGTAAACAAGTAAGCAATGAGTGAAGCCATTCAATGCCATGCTGCAGAAGACGGGCACTTTCCGCTTTTTCTCACATTAACTCTGTATTTCCATTCCTCTCTAATTAATGTTAAGTTTGGCACTACATTATATGCTCTAATTACCTGCTGATTTTGGCCTACAGTTCATTTTTGCACCATAATTAATGCAACATTCATAAGAGGCCCAAATCTGATAATTAGGAGAGTACTTGGAAGTGCTCACTTACGTTAGAAATACACAGCATCACATTGAGCGGTTTATAACTACCCGCAGATGGGATAGCTCATAATAGGCTTCTGTTTTTTAAGTAAGGTGTTTCAATTACTGAAGTACAAGCAGGATCAATTAAGAATATTCAAATGGAACATAATGAATGGTTTTTTATAAATGGAGATCTCTCAACTGGCATAATCAGATCTTTCATCTGCTAGGAAAAAAACCCACAAGCCATTAGTCAAAGCTGTGGAACGAAATAGTGGCAAAAACACTTGGAGCTGTTTCCTTGTGCAATGGAGATACCACGATTTCCAAATGTGTTGCAGACCAGCAGCCATGAGCTCCAAGACTGACTTTTGTTTGTCAGGCTTCAAACGTGCCACAGTGTTAGAACTGCAGCCATCTAGGAAATGGGTGCCTTTTCTGCAGTGAAGTATCCAGTGAAAAACGACAATTGCAGTTTGTTGAAATCTTCTGGCAAAAAATTCTTCATCATTTCATGTGTCTACTTTGTGTGTGCAATAGCAGAACTTTTTTGTGTCAAAACAAGACTTTCTATAAAGAATTATGTCTTTTATAACAAAAGTCTAGCATATGCACATTGTTAATGTCAGTCACTAGTTTAAGTTCCTTTCTGAATAGCAAACTATCACAACCTCCCTCACAGCATATGGGGCTCACGCATGGTCCTTCCTACTCTACAGCCTGCCGGTAAGTTTTCTGGTCACCAGGGTACATATCATCCTTTCCTGCTTTTTGTAGGGCCAGTTCACACACGTGCCCATGCAATGTCTATGGGTTTGTATCCTGCTAACTTCTGAATATGCTGAAGGTGGTGTTGTGAATCTACATATCTTAAGGCACCTAATGGTAAGATCTGAAAATTATATTTTCTGGTAATGGAACAATGACACAAAAATTAAATAACAAAAGACAGTATTAAGATTAAAATTAATAATAAAGATCCTTGTTGGTGCCTTTAACCTCTCAACTAGTATCTACTTTGTTTTAGGTTAAGTTGTAGTAAGTCTGACTAACTGAAGTTAAAGTTTCTTTAGCTACAGTAGCTGCTGCCTTTTCTCAGCTATCCATCCTGCTCCCGGTGAAGGACAGGTCAGATAGCATACACCATGTTTCACCATGTTGTGTTGAAGGGGACTTGCACTTGTCTTTCCTTCTTTCTCAAGGTTTTTCACTTAGTGTTTCTATGATATGCATTAACTAGCACATTCCTGACTTTAGACCGCTTCTCTCTTACAGCCCACTGTGTATGAATTTGTAAAACTTTATACATCGTATTATGAAAAATATTAACATGGCAAATTTTTGAGCTGTGCTCATAACTAGTCTTATTTGGTAAGCATTTTATTAGGATTAAATGTCATACCACAGATGGTGACATTGGAAGTGGGTGCCTAATTTGAGCAAAATCTCCATATTCTCCTCTGTACAGCCTTGGTTTGATAAACGGACACCACATTTTCCCTCAGTGCGCTAAGGGCAGCAGCAGACCCTCTGTGCTCCCCATCCTACTCTGTCTTCCCATATACACCCCACTTGCAAACATTAATTCCCTGCATCACTTTCAAAGACAGTTGCTCCTCATTTTTAGCTTGGTTAAAACCAATACCAAAATAAGCCAATAAGTACATATTGCTTGGTGGCTGTGTTTTCATTCCCCTGTTGTTCTTCAGGAAGGATGATGCTTCATTTGCTCATCCGCCTTCCCTGCCAAGAGCTATTTCACAGCTAGGTTAGATCGTCTTCAGGAGTGTGCTGGGGAGGACAGGAGGTGCCTTTGACAGCTTCTTCATTTCAATATGATTCAGAGGTTGCTAAGTCCCCATCTTCTGATAGCTATATCCCCAAACATCCTGTGATGATAGCCTGTTATCTGACTTCAGCCTTTCCAATTTCAACAGGAGTAGTTCCTGGACATCTGCTAGTGAGGATCTCATAGGAGTGATGCCAGCTACTGCTGCCCTCCAGACTCAGGGACCCTCTGAACTTCTGTGTGCAAGAAGGACCCAAGGAAACAATTTCCTCATCTGAGCATCATAGAAAGCAGAACCTTGTCTCTTCTGAAGATGTCCAAAAGAAAAATGTCAAGCTCATTCTGAACATTCGAATACACCACGTCCAAGGACACTTATCCAAGTGTCAGGAGAGGCAAAAAGTCTGAAGAGGAACGAGCATAGCTGCAAACAAATCTGGGGGAGGGTGAGGAGAATCCAGGAAACTAGGGAGCATAATCAAGCAGACATTTATGCTCTGGTGGGTTTCATAAAGTAAAAAGAGCCCTAAGCAATCCCTGTTGAGATGCTCTGTTACACAAATGCCTTATAGATTGGAACATGACACTTAAGAGCTGTATTGATCAGCGTATTGATTTTGATCATAGGAGGAGGTAACTTGTGCAATCAAGCTATCTGGCAATCAGCTGGGAGAAACACACACAATAATTGCTGATTAAGTCATATTACTTCCCCTGCTGACACAATTAAGTTTTCAGTTTCCTTGCAGAAATACAAGGTGGGGAAATTAAGCTTCAGGTGAAACTAGTCATTTATTCTACTTGACATAAAGTGAAATGCTGGCAGAAAACAATCCAAAAATATTTTATGTATATTGAGTCTTTGGATTGACTCAGCCAAGTTTGAGTCCTTTAAGCACATGTGAAGCTCTGGAGTTTGTTGGAATGGGTCTGTAGAATATATATATTTTCATGGGCATTCAAGTCACATATCATGGTTACACCTGCAAATGACAGAGAACAACCACAACAATATGTGGTACATAAATCTGAATGCTAACTGTCAAGACGGATCATAAATATACTTGTCATTTGTGCTGTGGCAATAGTCATTGTATGTTTTAAATGTCACACAGGTTCAGAATCAAGAGACTGATTTGCTTCAGATGGGACAGATAAGCCCAAAGTCACCAAATCTCATGGCAAATTCTGTTCTGCAAGATCAGCTTTCTCAAAGTCTCATCGCTTCTTAGCACAGGTACAACCATTCTCCACAGCACAAGTAGTTCAGAAAGCACAAGAACCGAAGCACAGGTGCCTGGGAAGAAGAGTAGATCTCCCAGCAAGTCCCAGGTGCAAAATCTCCCTTCAATCCACAAATGAAACTTCCGTCTACATGAGAATTGCTGTTAGCTTACTTAAGGAATTTCTTTATAGTTTATCCAGCACAAGAAATATCAGTATCTTATTTAAACAAAGAATGCTTAAAACATAAAACCGAAAACAGACATAAAGTAAGCAAAACCCCATCTGTGTTTTTCCTCAGTTTATGCTGGTTTAGGTCCTTCGGCCTGAGCCAGCGAGGTTGTATTGGTCAGGTTTGCTTTAGAGGGTGGGACCTTGACCACGTCCTTGCAGCATTTTCCCTGAAGACATCTGCTTACCTGGCTGAGCTCTGCCCTGGCTTTGTAACTAACGGCATCTCAGAGGCTGTTGCTGCCCGAGGGATTCCCAGACTGAAGGAGGATGTTTAAAGAGAAAATGCTGCTCCAGCAGTCAAACACAGCTATGAAAGCATGCTGGGAACATTCAGCTAAGGACTTTTTTGGGGAGATCAGATTGTGTCTTTTTGTCCTGTCTGCTGCTGCAGTGAGGATATCTGCACGTGATGCCTTGGAGGTTGATTCCTTCAGGCAGAGCTGTTTTTCTTAAGCCAGGCTAACCACAGAGGCAATTTCTTTCCCCTCTCACATACTGAATCTCTCACTGGTGGCCCCAACCCTTCAACCAATGGACCTGATGTCCAGAGCACCACAGTCCTTCAGTAATTCGGATGCATCGCTGAACCCCCCATACTGCAGCTTTCTGAGCCATGGCATAAGCTGGTGGAACGTCACCCTCTGTCTGTGTCTCTTGATGTTTGTGCCTGTGTGTGTAAATATTTTATTTGCATCTACCTGCTGTTAACACTAGGCTACTTTTGCTATTTTGTGATTTCTTTTAGTCCTTCTGCTGTTATGAGTATCTTTCAGGGATCACAAAACTGGCAGACCCTACCTGTCCATTGCTTTATATATTGCCTTTAAATTTAAAGTGCAGAAGCAAGCGAGTTCAAACTTTTGAAGGTTGTGATATCCCTTTCCTTGGTTGCTCCTGGGCCTCTGTATTTTCTGCTTCAGAGGAGACGACGTAGTCGATAAATCTCTGCCTTAGCCTCTGCTTTGGTAAATAAATGTTGCAGAGATTTATGTTTGTTCCTCTTCTTCAGGAAAAGCAAAGCAATGATACATGTAGCAAATGGAACAGAAAATTGCATTTTAGCCAGCAAGTTTCGAATGTAACTGACTTAAGTTTTGGCTCAACTACAACAATCACCGGTCCATCCTCTTACGAAATAAACCCAATTTTGTACCTGCAATTCTTTGTGTTACATTGAGGCAATCTAATTGCACTTTGTCCAATAATTTAGCAAAAGGTCACACTCCTGCATGATTAGCATGATACTTGCTACATGTATAAAATACAACAAGGTTTTGCCCTCTCTTTATGTAAACTCATCTCTGTTTCTAGAAAAAATGGGAAGGTGTATTAGCCCTTACAAGAGAAATAGCAAGAGGTGTGCTGGACTTTGCAGACATTTGTTGTTTATTATTTTACCAATGTTTGCACTTCTTAGAACGGTCTGACAGTACTAATTATTTTTAAAAGTAAATGATTTATTCTAGAGCGGAGATCTCTTATTTGGCCAAAGCATATGGTTTCCACACACTGTGCCTCTAAGCCCTTCACTTGTGCTAGTAATGACTCGTTATTTATAAGTGAGCAAACCAAAATATTTACCTTTGGGTATCTAAATTGTGGCACTGGTTTCCATCCAGAACTGCACTATCTTAAAACTAATATCTGAGAACAGCATTATCTGGGGAGGGCATTGTCACACCCTTGGCTAATGAGCACATTTGAGAAGTGTGATTTCAACCATACATAGCAATGAAATTAAAAGTTTCCAAACATCCCCTGTGATATTGAGAATATTAATACTGACCTCCTGGTTAAATGTTCCTGTTTCAAAGCTAGATGTGACCCTGAGAGCTCTGAGTTTCTGCTCCAGCTGCTCACACTGAAAGAATAGAATAGAATAGAATAGAATAGAATAGAATAGAATAGAATAGAACAGAACAGAATAGAATAGAATAGTTTCCTTCCAACTGAAAATATACTATTCTATTCTATTCTAGTGAAAGGGAGGCATGAGACTACAAGTGACTGCAGTGTGAGAGGAGGAAGGAAATATTTTGGTTAGATTTGAACATAGGATTACCACAGAGAAAATAAAAACTAATTATTACTCTATGGAGCAAGAAAATAAAGGAACATGTACTGGTTTGAAGGCACTAACAAAATACAGAGGAGAGAGTTATGCATGCTAATGCTGATCTGAAGAAGGAGATGCACCTAGTCTATCCCTCTCTCTGTTCTAGTATTCTCTAAACAAAAATAAATAAATGCAATTAAAGTGACAAGAGAGAAGGGACCCTGGAGCTTGGGAGGTGTTGAAAGACAGCATGACAAGAGCTGAATGTACCTGTTACAGAGTTCAGTACACCTGTTTTCATGACATGTGTCTTGTTGACTCTTAAGCTCACAGATAGGTGAGCTGACTTAAAACCTCTGGGCTGAGTACACTGCAGTAAAGTAAGGGTAAAGCAACAAGTAAAAGAGCCTTAGGAGCTCACTGCTGTCTCCCCCTTACAATTCACCAACATGGAAAGACAGAAGACTGTGAAGGACTCGGGATGCTGAAGACACTGGCCCAAGATGGCAGCTTCTCCTGCCACCTTGTCAAAGCATCCAGCCTCGACCTTCTCGCTTTCTCTGGAAGCCATGGAGCAACGAGCCCCCGGGATGCCTCAGTGATTACCTGCATGGTCATGGGAAGGATTAGAAGGAAACAGATGATCATAAAACTCACGGTTTTCAGTGCTCAATCACACCAATTATGTCAGGGAAACAAAAGATTTTTAGGATCTGACACCCTAAAACAGCAAGCAATTTTTTTTGATCACAAACATCATTCATGTAACAAGCAGCTCACCTCCTTACTTCACCCCCAGACCATTTGCTATTGCAGACCCATAAAATGGGTTTATACATCATGATCCCCACACTGAGCTTGCAGCCAAATCTCTCTGTGATTTCCCTAACAGTGTAGCAGAGGAGCCTAGGATGGGTTACCTGAAAAATAACCTTATTTAGCAAGCGGAGGTTGCGACTGTACTGTCCCTGTGTTTCTCATGCAGTCAGGAAATTACTTTCAAACAGGACCACAGATCTGGTGGCTGCAGATAGACTCGTCACCTCATATACCATCCAAAAAAGCAATTCAGTTACCAACATGGAAGTAATTTCAGCTGACTATATTGGTGCAAAGAGTGTTTTTCTTGCTGAGCTTTACAGCTTTTGAGTGATTGAAAAGCACTAAGCAAGATCTCACAGTGATTAACAACAGTCTGAAAAACATGGTTTCAGCTACAAAACTTGGTAATATACTGCCACTTAACTCTGGTGGGAATTCCCAAATTGGCTGTGAACATGCCATGAGGACACAAAATCAGGACATTGCAGTACTGAGACCTCAGACTATTTAGGAGGATGCATGCCTTAATGAAACAGCTATTTAAAAAAATGAGGCTGTTATGGCTGAGAAATAAAGTATGGAGAGAGACTACCTACTGAGATCATCTATTATATAGGCATTAGGTTTGCAAAACCAGCAGCTGAGAAAAAGATGTATCAGGAGACTCAAGAATAGCTGCAGATTTCTGCCTGGAACATGGGCATGCCCTGAGCTCATATATAGCAAGAGAACATCACAGCTGAGGCACAAAAGGTGTGACACTGTAACAGGTCAAATGGAGATTTCTGGGGAGGGATTCCCCAGTTCTTGTAAAAAAAAATCTCTAGCTTGCTTTAATGTTTGTTGTTTTGTTTTGGTTTGGTTTTTTAATTTGACCCAGAACAGCTAAGCTTCTTGCTTTCTTTTTATGGGAGGGACAATTTAGGATTTCTCTCCTGAAGCAAGAACTGATGACACCGATTACTGGAATTATCCTTTCATTCTGAATAGGCTAAGAAATGCTATTTTCTCCCACCCATTTCATACAGCTGGTCTGCCTTAAGTGTGATAATTCTGTTACACAGATAAACTGTGTTGCTATCAGAGTAAAAGATCAGAGAAATTAAGAACACACTAATCTAGTTGCTGTCTCAGAGAGGGCTTGTAGAGGAAATCTTGCGTATATTTTGGCAGTGCTTTGTCTGTGCTACCAAGCCTCCAGCCACCAACGTCTTAACTCTTAGCTGTGTAACAGGCGTGCCTGTGTTTGGCCAAAAAAAATGGGTGTGTTCCAGGCACTGAACACAACCTCATTAAATCAACTTGGGTCGGTGAGGCTGCCATAGCAGTGTTACTGAACAACATGTTCCCGATATGTGCCTTCATGAATTTAGCATGTCGCACCCACCTTGTCTAGCCAGTTTTGAATTGCTCAGTTTCACCTTCTCCAGCTGAAGATCATGTTGCTTAATTAATTAAGTGTTGTGGGCATCTCTCGAGCTCAATTATCTCTTTCTTTAATTACAGTAACATACCATATAATGTTCTCTGGTTGATGGGATGTTTTGCACAATAGTTTAATCCAGAAACTGAAAGAATTAATTCGTTCTTAGAATATGTCTCTAAACGGGTGGCCAGGTAAACTGCATATTTGTCACAAATGCCTGGACTCACTAGTCATCGTACTCTATTGCTGATGTTATATACACAGAATAATCAGAAACGTATTGCCCGGTTCCGTGGCTCTCAGACCTCTGTAGCCTCTTCTGAAGTACGAATCAGACTAATGTTAAACAAAGATATCTGGCATTTGTCAGCTGAAAGGCTTGACCACAGCCCAGGAGAGTTTACGGTTTTGCTCTTGTTCCATAAACATTTAGTCCCTGTGAACTGGCCCCCCTCTGCTTCCCCAGCTATGGTCTATGGTCTGAGCCACCTCTCAAAAGGGACCGACTGCCCAGGGAAATCTGATACACGGGTGCGAACTCCTGCCAGAGCAGGACCAGCGCAATGGAGGACCACTGCTCCTGGAAAAGCATCTCGGTGTTTGCGATGGCTTTATGACAAATGGGAAATCTCCTTCCCTACCACCTGCTTGCATATCTTTGCAGGGCCATACTAGTTTCTTTTTTCAACAAAGCCCAGAGCTGCTGGCCTCCCCTTTTCTTTGCCAAAAAGAAGCTGGGTCAGTGAAAAATTGAACATTACAGCAAAACTCTTGCAGCAAGGACAAAGCTGAGCAAAGGCAGGGGGGTCCCCCGAGCAGATTGTAGCCCCCGAGCTCCCAGGGCAGCGTGGCCCTGATGCTGCTGCACTGCTGGGCTCTGCTCTGCTCATCAACTCGACTTGTGGCACCCTTTGCTGTCATGCTTTTCTCACTTTGCTGCACACGGCTGTTATTCCTTCAGCAATACAAATGGAGGGGAGCACAACGTGAGCTGCACTGGCAACCAGGCGAGGTATGCAACCCCCGAAGACAAACGCTTTCTCTCCAGCCACCCACCCACTCACACAGACATATACACTCAGTCATACACTTTACGGTGAAAGTACAATGCTTGCTAAAGAAAAACGTGCAGGGCCTGACTGGTTTGCTATCAAAATTTCCATGAACTTTCTGCTTCTTCTTGAACTGAGCAGGGAGGTTTAGATGCATCAGCAATCTCTCCGTGTGCAGGACACTTGGGTTTTGCAGTTTAGGAGGCTGATGAGAACATGATGATCCTTGGAGACTCAAAAATAAGTACTGAGGGGGAATTACTCCAAAGCAGCATGCAGCTTTCACTCATACTTCAGGAATCGGCTTCATCCGAATGGGGAGAAAATCCAGCTGGCCCAAAGCCCTTACAAGCATAAATGCTGGTTTTCCGGTACATATGGCAGTACCATTCAAAGAGCTATGACAATGATACTGTTTATAGCTCTGAAAATGGCGCTGCCATCTGCACCATGGTGCAGCGGCTCTCATCCCCAGGACGCGACTCTGCAGCAGGACCCGTCCTGTGCCCTGCTCTTCTATGTGCTCAAGTGTCCTGCTAAAACACAGCACGACTCCCGGGTCATTAGTTGAAATAAATGAGAATGGAGGCACTGTTTTGGTTGAGAAATCCCTGCCATCTTAAAGAAAAGCACCCTTGAAGGTCCCGTTGTGGTTTTCTGGAGGAAAAGACAAGGAGATCCTGGCTGCACAGTCTTCTGCTGCTGTTGGTACAGTTGGCAGTCGGGGGAAGCACCGGCCCCCCCACGCTATTCCCTGCAAATGCTAAGGAGGCTGTTGCAGTGGTGCAAGGGAAATACAGTGGCACAGGCACATACGCACATGCACACACACGTGTGCCAGTTTCCTCTTCCACCCTGTAGTTTAACAGGAAAAAAAGGGAAAGCCTTCCTCTCTTTCCTGATTCCCCCCATGACTGGCACATTTTCTTTCCTTCACTTTTGATTAAAGTCCAGATGTTGCAGTGGAAGTGTACTGCACTTCCCTCCCGGACTAGTTAGTAAATGCTGCACAACATTGGACGTTAATTTCTCCTGGAGAACAAGCACGTGGCATTCGCAGGGCACGATGCACACACTGCACCTACCAAGCAAACTGCTGGATCTCCACTTTGCAATTAATCCCAGTGTGCTGCTTGCAATGAAGCATTGATCATTATTATTGCCCTTTCCAGCTGGAAGCCAGTTCTAGGCTGGGTATTTCCAGTCGCTCTTTGAAAGCAGTCTCAAAACAGAAAGATTTATCCTTTAGAAAATTGTGCAGCCCCTCATTTGTGTTGCTGAAACATCTTTCCAAGATAACTGTTGTATGACTGCAGCCATAACTCCCACCAGAGATTATCCTTATCACATTAATGCATTGTTAAAGTAGGAAGAAAGACAAAAAGGAGCTAACTTTTCCTTCTCCTTGGCAGTGGCATCCTACCTGCAGTCCCCAAGGATGATTGTGGGAAAAGGTTTGTGTTACAAGTTGGAAATACTTTTTCTGATGTCTGAAGCATTTAAATCAGCCGTGTTCTATGACAGGTGCTGACAGCTTTCCTCTCAGTGCTTTTAAGCCTCGAAAAACTGCAGCAGGATCTCAGATAACTTTTCTGCAGCCTTGCTGATTATCTCATCAATAACAAACTGTGACAAAATCAACTGGGGTACATAAACAAGGACAAAAAGAAAAGCAGAAGAACAAGAAGCAGTTTTATCATCCCAGTTCTGTCTCTAGCCCGTGCTAAATTGGCCCAGAGCTGGTATAACCTGCGGGGGTGACACTGGCTCATGGGGTTGGCCAGAAGACTACTGCCACGCTCTGGCAGAGCTGCCTGTGCCATGGCCGTGCGAAGGAAAGCGAAGGTGCCCACTGGTTGGGACAGCCTTCTGGGTATTGACTTTGGCTTTCAGGCCAGCTGGGATGGACACGACAGCTCCAGCACAGTATGTCAGCCTTGGGGATTGACTGGAGGACCCCACTGCCTCTCATGCATTTCATTAGCAGTAGCTGCTTGCCCTCCCTAAGCTCTGCATCCTCGCCTACACAGAGCATCCTACCACGTACATTTTTTACCTTCAGTTTAACAATTCAGGATGGCATCACGAGTAACTCAGGTTTTTAGAGCAAGGTTAATGCAAGGGCTAAAATAGCATTTAGGGAGTCCATTTATCTTATAGAAATATAAACAACTTAATTTTCTATTCAGATTATAATATAAAGGGCTCTAAAGCAAAATACTATCTCAGAGAGAACATCTGCATAGGTTTGAGCATGGATTTTCTAAGTGGCAATTTGATTTTAAAGACTTGGCAATACTCTGAATTTACTTGGCCCATGAAAGGAATATATTTAAGCAAGGTGCTGTATTGTTTTATGAAATCATTGTTCAGCAGCACAGTCAATCCTCCTTTTTGACTACAGTTTTTTGGGATCTGCTTTCTTTAGTATTTCAGGAAATGTATGCTGTCAAAACTTTGTAAAGAATTGTTTAAGGGACCAGGAATGTAGGAGTGTGTGTGTGTTGCTCTGGCTCTGTAGGTAATTGCCTAAGTTCAGCAATGGCTTAATGAGTCTGTTGGAAAACTTCTCCCTTTGGCCATCCCTGTGGAGTTCCATTTGGGGACCCCATAATGTGTAGCTCCCTGGCCAAAGGAGCTAGCAAGGTTTTTTTAACAGCAGATACTTGTACCAAAATATTGTAGTGCGGGTTCATTCTGCCCCGATGCTCCAGCTCTCTGCTCTGATTCACAAAGTGAACCTCCCATTGTCTTTCACCAGTGACACCAAGGAAAAGTGTCGTGGTTTAACCCCAGCCGGCAACTAAGCCCCACGCAGCCACTCGCTCACTCCCCCCGGGTGGGATGGGGGAGAGAATCAGAGGAGTAAAAGTGAGGAAACTCGTGGGCTGAGATAAAGGCAGTTTAATAGGTAAAGCAAAAGCCGCGCACGCAAGCGAAACAAAACAAGGAATTCATTCACCACTTCCCATGGGCAGGCAGGTGTTCAGCCATCTCCAGGAAAGCCGGGCTCCATCACGTTTAATGGTTACTTGGGAAGACAAACGCTGTAACTCCAAATGTCCCTCGCTTTCTTCTCCTTCCCCCAGCTTTTTATTGCTGAGCATGGCATCCTATGGTCTGGAATATCCCTCTGGTCAGTTGGGGTCAGCTGTCCCGGCTGTTTCCCCTCCCAACTCCTTGTGCCCCCCCAGCCTGCTCGCTGGTGGGGTGGGGGGAGAAGCAGAAAAGGCCTTGGCTCTGTGTAAGCACTGCTCAGCAGTAACGAAAACATTTCTGTGTTATCAACACTGTTTCCAGTGCAAATCCAAAACACAGCCCCATACCAGCTACTGTGAAGAAAATTAACTCTGTCCCAGCCACAGTCACTCATCTCCTTAACAAAAGAAATGGAGCACTCCACATTAAACAGGGAGGCAGCCCCAACCAAAGTACTGCTCCTAACTAACTCTACCATTGCAGCCTGCCAGGGCTTCTCATTTCATCACAATTCCATGTTTTGGAACAGCTAAATTCACTTCTGAATGAATCATGTGGTTCAGAGACTGACTTGGCAGCCTGCATGGATTTTTTTTTTTTGCAGACCCTCATCAAAGTAGTGGTGACTTTAAAGACTGTGATAAATAAGGACTGGTCTTACCAATGTCAGATGGTGAAATACAGCTCTGCACATCTCACAACCAGGCTAGCAGGAGTCCATCCTGTGAAGGTTCCTGCCAAGCCATGGGGTCAGGTCCCCTGTTGCTGCTAGTTAGGTAGAGCAGTCTAAGAGGCAATGGACTGTACTGATTTAAACAAGCATGAACTGGCTTGTGCCAGTGGCAGTTTGCTTTTTTTGTCCTTGCTCCTCGTTGCTTTCTGAAACTGAGCTACTTTCGCTGTTGTCCTGACCTCTAGGGAGCTATTCTTCACTTTGACCAGGAAAGTTAAAATCCTACCAGACCAGACTGGTAAGGTTTTGTAACTAGCATAGATACAATTGACTATACTACGGAAAATCATGATTTTCCTCTCTGTGACTAGCAGAGCAAGTGTTATGTTCAACTGTTAGTGGGTCACAGGATTTGGCAGCACCTCAGTTAGCTTGGATTGTTCCAGGCAGAGTCAATTATTTCACTGTAAACCAGAGATAGCAGCACACCGAGATGGAGACTGTAGATCACCTTTTGCTTGCTCTCTTCACTTGAGCTTTTTGGAAGAACTGCAGCCAAGACGGATTACAATTAAGTGACGGACATGCCGAGTGATATTTGTGTAGGGATAAGAGCATATGGCCATATGATGGGAAATGACAGTGGAGAAGTTGCCAGAGGGAGGAAAGCAGACACAAAACTCACATGAGGACATTTCACAAACACCTGACACAAAGAACTGAAGGAGTAACAGACACATCTGTTAGCCATCTACATCTGAAATCCAGACCTTTGAACTCTGTGCTCAACCCCCATCTAATTATGAGCACCCAGTAAAGTCTCTTAGATCCCTAAATGCAAAGAACCCAGAAGAGCTATGAACCTGCCTCGTGCAAAAACTGCAGGAGCCTCCTAACCCAGGTCTGAGGGAGTCTCAGCTTTCCAGCCCCATCCCGTCGGCTCAGGCAGGCTGGCATTGGTGACTGCAGCTTAGTGAGCAGAAAAGGATTTGGGGTTCAGCCTTCAAGTCTCTTTTTTCCCACTGAGAGTCAGACTAGTTTCTCCCCCATCCTACAATGACCCACCACCTCCAGACTAGTAACTGCTTTTGAGTACTGATTCCCACTCGTGTTTTCTGTTGGAATTTTTCCATTCTGCACAAGTATTTAAATACACATGCAGTGCAGGAAGACTTTTTAACTTCTGTGGCTAATGCCTCTGCTTAGGAAAAGGAAGATGAGGTGAATGCCATCTTCTAAGCCACTGACTGCTTAAATACGGCAGTATCACGTAGCACATCAACAACTGAGAACAACCAGGACAACCTGCCCTCTGCACCTCATTCCAAAAAAAAACATCTCAAAGGAGTGTGACCAGCAGAGTGAGGCACTTCTTTCACCCCACCTCACTCTCATTGCCCTGTGGGCCAGCACAGCTCGTGTTCCACCCATGAAGGAGCCCAGGGGCCTTTCAGAAGGTGCCACGATGTGGTGAAAGGGTCCAATGGCCTGAGACTGCACTTGCACTCTGTGCATGCTTATTAACAGGCATTCAAAAATGAGTCGAAGATGACAGTCAGCTGGTCCCAGGCAGTGGCTTTAGGTAAAGGAGTAAATTGCAAAATTATAATCCCCAGTGAGAGAGCTCACCCTCATGAGCAGGCAACGGAGCTCTCCCTGAACTGAGATACTGCCTGTTTGCGGTCTCCTTCAATGCTGTAGAACAGTGTCTTTTTCATAGCTGAAGTGTGGCTGAGGGTGCTTGTGTACAGAGTCTGGCCAGGAGAGGGTTACCAGAGACAGCTGTCCCTGCCCAGCAGGGAGATGGGTAGGGCAGCAGGAAGCCTAATGAGCCTCATTAGCACCGAGTGCCTTGGTAGAGAGGAGGAAATAAAAGAGCAAGGGTGGGAGAGCAGCACTTCTGGGTGCTGGAGTGGGTGTGGTGATTAAAGGAGCTGTATTAGTGCTCTGTTATCCTGGGGAGTATTGAAAAGGTGAGGGAAAGATATTACAAAAGATAGCTATGAGAGGGAGTGACAGCTGGTGCTAATCCTGTTCTCACTGACAGTTATTTCAGCTGAGGAAATCTTTGTGGGTTGGGAGTTATGAGGTTTGTACCTGGGCTCTTCCAAGTGCTTCCCTTTGTCTTTCCTCTCTCCTCTCTAGCTGTAAGTGGCTGTGAGGCTGCGGAAGGACCTGAATATTGCTGAAAACCAGAGCTGCTTCTCATAGCTTCTGAGGCTTGGGAACCGAGTCCATCGGGGATGAAATGGTGTGGGGTGATGCTGACAGTCATTGCTGGGAGACTGCTCTCCCTGTCCTGGACACTGCAAAGGGCAAGAAGATCTCTATTTTGAGGAGCTCCGCTCCATGGGTGCTTTTGTTCCTGCAAGTGTATCCAGGGGATAGTCCAACCGGCTCTGAAATACCCCAGAGTCTCCTCCTAATCCTTCAAGTTTCAGTGATGGCCAGGAGTTGGGGAATGGTGAAAATTAGGCTTTTCTTCTCTTCTAGTAATGTGCTTTCTGAGAAGTGCTCAGCATTCCCTTCCTGTTTAGCCAGGGATGTTCTCTCTGTGCCTGAGGTCCCTACTTCGTGTTAGGCTACTTTAAATTAGCAGCTTACGCAGTTTCCACTGGCTGCTTTCAGAAAGGCATTTTGGCAACCCCTTGTTGCTGAGGAATGTCCTTTATTTTGTACAGCCTTTGAAGGGATGGTGCCAGCTCTCCATCGGTGGTTGGGAGTTCTGCAGTGCAAAACTTCAAAAGAAGGTTGAGTGCCGATACAGGGAGCAGATTGTGGCCTGATCACAGCTCTGACTCTGCGTGTGCTGCATCCTATCCAGGGAACCTGGCTACGGAAAGTTACAGATGGCAGAAACAGAAACTGTGTTCTCCACTTTGAACTCTGCTGTCTTAAAGCAACTGTTGAAATCTGCTGCCTCTCTTTGATATCTGAGTGTCCTAATGAGGAGTAAGCAAAAGCATTGAAGGGAAAATGGAGAGAAACCCCCTGCCTGCCACAAATCTGTTGGGATAATTGGAGGTTTTGTGGGTACTGGGAGGTGCAATGTCCCCAGGGTCTGTGGCTTCATGGGCTGGATACAGAGGGCATGGTCTGGAGAGCAGGCGGAGGGATTGGTAACATTGAGATGCTGGAGCAGTTGTGGGTGGGTGTGTGACACTGAAGGGCCAGATGCATTCTGTGTGTCTCCTGATGGAAGATGCAAAAGTCTGGTCAACTATCAGTTCTTGTGACTTGTCAACCCAGTTTGAAGGTAGGGAGATTGTAATTGTGACCACCAGGATTTTCTTGGTCTCAGAATGAGCTCTGCTTCTTTTCCCTACCCTCTTTCCAAAAACATCTTGAGCAGGAAACCAATTTTATATTTATTCGCTTTTTAATGTTGAGCTAATTGGAGCTGCATGCCTGGAAGTGCCTGGCCCCTGGAGCATTCCTGTGATGCTTGTCCCACTGTGGGAAGAAGCCAGCTGGAACCCTACACACCACCTGAGGGAAGAGAAAGCCTCAGAGCTGTCAGAAGGTTTAACTGACTTAAGTACTGGAGTTACTGGAGTCTTCCATATCCTTATGAGAACCTCTCATAGCTGTATCTAAACTCTAGGAATTATTAAAAAAGTCCTGTATGCTTTATGCATGGGTCAGGCTTGGTCCAGCCAAGGGCTGCAGAGAGCTCTTCTGTCCTAAGCGCAGTCTGTGATATATGGTGTCGTGCAGCTCTAATGTGAAATTAATCCCAGTTTGTTACTGTCCTCTGTAACTTGTTCTACTCCTTTGTGTGGTACCTACTGGTGAGACCCTGCACTACTGTAACACAGTCCTTTGAGTGAGAACAAGCATCCCCCAAAGGCAGCGTTCCTGCTGCGTGCTGTCTGCAGCATCCTGCAGGCTGGAGCCCACCCTCAGTGTCCTGGGGTGAAACATCCCCATTCAGCTGGGGTTTCTGCCTCTACCCCACAAATCTTAAGCTATACATCAAATGAGGCTTTAAATCGTGTTACAATAAATACTGAACAGACACGCACACAGAGCTGCAGTAATAAAAGAAAGGACTTACAGAGCATGTTCATGGTTAGACAGGAGCCGGTCTACTGCAGAAGAGCAGGAGGAGCTTGGAGACAGAGGAACAGCCACTTTTAGTGCAGAAAGGAGGAAAGACAGACACAGTGAGGTAGTAAGGGGAGAAAGGAAAAAACACAGAGATAGTTAATAGGAAAATGCTTTCCAGCTAGCCTGACATTAAACACCAAGAAGTTATATTCCAACAGTGTCAAAGCTAGAGCTACATCCCCAAACCTCCCAGTAAAGGGGAAACCTGATTTTTACAGTAGTGGTGGTAACTGGGTTAGAACTGTATGAGCCATCAGGTGGGTTTTGTTTGTTTTTTTTTTTTTTTCCATAAGCCATTTTGGGAATCCTTCAGCTTTTCAAGAATATCCTTTTCCTGTCTCACTGATACGATTTTTTGGCAGGAATGCTCTGCTGAGCCTGTTTTCCAAAAGCTCTTCAGTTGCTCTAGGAGGGGATTTGGTAGTTACATACCGTCTTTCTCCTGCTAATTTCACGAGTACCACCAACCCATTCGGTCTGATTGAGGATCCTCTTTTGAGGAAGCCACCTGTATCTCTTAAACAAAAGTCTAGGGAGTAGTAACTAGGTCACTTAACTTCCACCCATGCTAACTGACATGTTCACTGCTGAGAAATTTGATTTATGGAGGCAATGCGGTCCTGCCATAGATTCCTGGCTGGTGATCCTTGAGCCTTTTGACAGCTCTAGTATGCTGGAAATGTCGGTCTGCTTTTTTAAGTACAGACGGGGGAGTAATAGTTGAGCTCCTTGATTTTGTTAGACTGCAGTGCAGGAATACAGCAGTTACTATTTAATTTTTTGTAAAGTTATAACTATACCTGGCTGCTAGCCAGCACCTGGTACTAACTTTAAAAATATACTGCTGTTGGCTGTGAACAAGGTACTATGGGTCTCTCACCAATCCCCTGAAGTGTAACAGAGAATTACCAGTGCCTCTTAATGCACTTAACAGTTGTAACTCCTGTTCCTAGTCTTGCATTTTAATCCTGACCAGCCAACAAGAGGCTGATAAAGTGCAAATGGAGAAGAAAAATTTCCTATATAAACAGCAGTAGTTCTGATGTGGAGAAGTTAAGAGCTTCTTAGACCTTTTCATAAATGGGGATTTCCTTGGATCTGATGGATTTGTTTTGTTTTTTTCCCCATTGGCAAGGCGCCTGGAGATTTACAGGCAGGCCTTGGTCCCTGTTGTAGATTTTGATGTCACTGTTCTCTTCACCTGGGCTGCCCTAGGCATGAAAAACATCCTATTGCCTGTGTATAGCACAGGACCTTGCTGATGTTTCAACTAGTTGTATCCCTGGGGGGGAAATCTTTAATTTCTTAAGATATAAGTAAAAGAAAAGCCATGCTGCAGTTGGTAATTTTCTCTGTTGAATAACTACCCTCACATTAGAAATTTGTGCCTTATTTTCAGTACAAATATTCTAGTTTCAGCTTTCAGTCACAGGATCCTCTTTTCACTGCCTTAAAGACCAACATCCCCTTTAGGCACCGAATGAGATCATCCGTGAATTTCTCACTGTAAGGCAGGCTTTCAAATATTTCAGCTACTTTGTGCTTTGTTCCCCCTGAATTTTCTGATTTTTTTTCATGTTCCTGATCTGGGCACATCAGAACAGGCTACAGCCTGTGAGTACACCATGTCAAGTACAGAGGTCACTTCTTTATTTCTACCTGATATTCCTTTTATTTCTTCATTTGTGGACAGGAGAGAACCTTTTGCCCTCCTGACCCACAGATGTGCTGAGCTGCCAGATTTGCTCATCCTCGACTACACACAAGCCTCATCCTTTGCAGACCCATCCCTTCCCCTGACAAACCCCCACTTACAAACAGCTCATGGGGATCAGAAAAGGGGACTCTAATCCCCCAACACCTGCCCAAAAAGGGAGTTTTGGGGAATTAAGACAAGCAGGTAGCTGAAATCTAGCTGCAGTGGAATGAAGATTACCTATGTTTGCCTTTCCAGCCTTGGGGGGATATCTCCACCCATATATTCAGGTCATTATAGGGACACTTCCAAGAACTTGAGCTGAAAGTCATGAGATGAGAAGGTGGGGGTTTTTATCCCATACTTATTAAAAAATGTGAGCATCAGCTGTAGCCCTTATTTCTCTGAGGTGTAGCAGATCTAGACCTTATTCTGTAACTATTATAAAAAATAAAAATACAATGATAAATAAAGCAGCATATATGGAAAGAGGCTTGTGCAGTAGAAACTATTTGCCAAACAGAAAAGGACAGAACAAGTCAGGAAACATGACGTACTTTGCAGGTTTGAAGAAGGTTTCACGTGCTGTGGACATGGAAGTTAGTGCAAACACAAGTGACTTAGCAGCTCCACTGAATGACGAAGAAAAGAATTACACATTAGGGCCAACTGTGAGAAGAAGGAAAAGATTTGCACAAACAGTTAACAGACCTGCCTTATTTTTTGCATTCCCTTGCTTTTTATTGACATCTCTAGTTTAATAAGAGCCTCTTCCTTTCAGCCCAACAATACCCTTGTACTCCTGCGTCTGCCCATGAAGTATTTTGAGAGCATCATACTGGGAGTTGCATGATGTTTAGATCAGGGTTTTATTCTCCTTCTGCTGACTTAAAATGGGGGTTGGAGGGAAGGCTTTGCAATACACCTGTGTGATACACTTGATTGCAGAGGTGGAGTACCCTCAGAGCCCAGCTTCAGGCATTTCACTGCCCTGAATTGCCTTCTGGAGGAGCTTGTCTTCACTGATTTCTTTGGGGCAAGAGGGATGTCCCAGTTTAGATGCCTCAACGGGGCGGTGGGACTACCCGCCCCAGGTAACTGCAGGCTCGTGGTTATCTCAGACCTCTGCCTTCTCTACAGAAGAGACGTGTTTCTGACACCCAGACGCTTGGATATTGCTTGAGCTGCCTGGTTTTCCTCCCCTAAAAGCCACTAAATTGGCTTAAGAGGCTGCAGGAGTCGTGTAAGTAGCGTCAGTGGCAGTGACAACATAATTAATAGCTGAAAATTATCCTGCTTGGGCATGAAAGCTTTGTAAGGCTAATTTAACCACAAGGGGTGTCTCTGAGCTTATGTTATCTGTGTAATAGTTTGACAAAAACTGTGGCAACAACAGCTGAGAATTTGGATTGGTGAAGAAACCAAATTTCAGGCATCTAAAAATTCATCTGAATTAGACAACTTTCCTTACGTCATGAGACTATAATTTAGAGTTGTCCCTTAATGTAAGTCTGACATTTCCGAGTGACGTTCCAAAGATCAGTCTCTGTCCAACTGCCTCTCTGCTGCCTCCCAATATATGTATTTTTTACTTAAAGGCATGTATGGATTTTGCAGATCACTGAGGATCTAATTGCTTCCAAAACACTCGGCACCCAGGTCTGTACTGGAAGCCAAAGGGAGAAGCACTGCTGAAAGTCAAAGCCTTTTTGTTTTGTCCGGGGCACTCTGAAATACTTGCTTGTAAAACTCTGTGTGTGTGTGCCTCCTGACTTCAAACAAGGTATGCAGGTGAGGCAGGACAGCTCCAGAGGAGCTCAGCAGCCTGTTCTGCTTAACCCTTAATTAAGCTGATTAATAAGCAGCCCGACATACGCATACACAATTTTACAGCCAAATCTTCCAAGGCAAACCCATGTGAACCTGTGCATAAGGGAAAGAGATTTTTAAGGAAATTAATTTAGCCTGTAGCTTATTTTGAAGGAATTTTATGGGCTTGTTTTAAAATTTATTAAGAACAGAGATTCTTTCAAAAACAGATAAAGAAGTGGTGTGTAACTAAAGTGCCTCGTTTCCCTAAGTTCTTTGAGCTATTTTTTATGGACTGCGCTCTTGCATCCTGTTTTCCTCACTCCCGTATGATCACAGAAGCTGAACAGGGGGCTGTGCCTAAGGACGGAGCTCCAGGGATCCCGAGGTGCCGCAGAAGGTGCATCTCCTTGCTGGGGAGGTGGATGTGACATTTCTGCTGGGGTGGAGCTGAGCAAATGTTCCCGTCTTCTGCGCTGACAGCACCGTGCCATTGCCGGGTGCTGTGTTGTCGATGGTTAAGAAACTTGAGCTCTTTGAAGATCTCTTGGTAACAACTTCTTGAAGTGTCATTTGTAATTGCTTTCTTGCCTATGAAGTAGTTGCTTTGTGCAGTTCTTGTCTCAAATATTGTATCAAAGTGTTATAAAGTGCTTTCATTGCTAGTAAATACTAACTACAGTGCTATAAAAACTTGTCAAAAAAGCACCATAGGGCATGAATCTCACTGAATAAATTATATGTGCCTTTAATACATTAATGTAAACTGTTACCATTTCTGTGCACTACCAGGCAGATTACAGATCAATCAATGATAAAATTATTCATACATAACATTAACATAAGATATGACTGGCTTATTGATTTTTCTTTTCTTTGGTACTAGTACTCAAGTTTGCCTGTTTAGCTACACTCAGTTTCATGTAGCAATGCTTCATCCTTCTATTCCTTCCAAAGTGACAAATCCATATTGTGTTTCCTTCACTTCTTAAAAAAAAACCAAACCAAAACAAACAAAAAAACCCCCACACCTATTTCTGTGGTTTGCACTTAAATGGTTGTTACATGTCTTTCCAAAGGTGGCTTCACTTCAGTGGTGGAAAAAGCACTGCTAGGACTCAGACCTTCGGAGACTTTGAGGCTAGAGGAGTTTCTATACTTCATTTTGAGAGAGGTAAGGATTTCAGAGCAGTATAATGCTCCTGTGAGGATGTCACATTATATGATGTGTGACATAATGCCAAGGCAAAGCACAGAAATGGAGAAAAAATATGATGGGATGTAAGGGGATGTGAACTAGCTTTTCGTTTTTCCCTTCATACACGTGGATGTACATGAAGATAAGCTAAATTCAGTCTACATTCACATATTTGTGTTGGATGATTTGGAAAGCAGTCTAGAAAGGGTTATGCTTTACAGTGGTGTTTCCTAAGCTGTTTTGGCCTGCCTTCTTCCAGGAGAGTGCAAAATGCAGGCTGATGCCCCTGCAAATGCCATGCCAATGCTTGGCTGATGCTATGGGCCACGTGAGTACCTGCCTGTTTTCAGGCAGAGGCAAGCTAATGCTTGGTTAGCGACCAATAGGTCAGTGGCCCTTTGCAACACTGAATCCTCCTGGAATTGAATGAACTCACTAACAAAACTTCTAATTAGCTTCAAAAGGATCAACAACTGACCTGGAAGAGCATCCTTCTGCACTAGAAGAAAGTTAACAATCTTGAAAGCAAACGCATCCAGCTGCACTTGGATTCACAGTAGAGGTAGCAGCATTTGCAGGTGATTCAACCGCCTGCATGAGTCTCAGAGCGCATTCCCACTGCGCTGGGGCATTTGATGTCATTATTTAAAGGAGGCTGCTGCAACAACATCTAACAAATACTAGCTTATACCTGACATTCTTCCCAGGTAATAAATAGCACTTTATAGATAAAGCTAAATGCTCTTTAGTACCATGTGCCTCTCTAGTTACTGAAGTGCTGCACTGTGTTTGATGGGCCTATGGAATAATGCAAATCAACAGCCTAATTAACATCCCTTCTGTTAAGTCTGCAAGAACATCTCTTCAAAGACTGTTAGTGACAGTGACACTTAACAAGTGTCAGACAGGATCAACATGCTTCCTTGAGGGACATGACTGACTTTGAAACTACTGGCTCAGTCACTGCCAAGAAAGGTTTAACAAAGCAAGATAGTTACTTTGACTTCTGCGAGGGAAAGCAGCATCAGAGAAAGGAAGAATGCAGGATGGACCGCAGCAATGTTCCTCCTTTCCAGCACAGTACTTTTCAAGCAAGGAAAAGTAATACAGCTCAGCTGTATCCTAAGGATTGCTCTGCTGTGCAAAACTCATTTCAAAACCTGTGCCTGTAATGTGTCTGTGTTTTCCGGAATTAAAGAAAGCCCAGCTGAAGACTCCATGGTAGGAGTCCCTGACTCTGCTATATGGGGAAGCACACAAAGCCAAACTGAGCTTCTGCTAGAGCTAACATGTCTTCCTCCCCTGATGAAAGAAAAAGAGGAAAATTATCAGTGAGCCTATCTGCTAGTTAACTCCTCACTCTATTAATAGCACATACTTTCATTTCACAGGAAGAAGGCAAAACTGTTGGAGCTGTCCTCTCAAAAATCCCCACATTTTCTGCAGTGAAAGTATGAGACTGAGGCAATTTCAGCCAGCTCTGCATCTGACAGTGCCTATGCCGTTTCTCCTCCAGGGTTAGAATGCCTCTGTGCTTGAGAATTAATTTATAAACATTTTACATAGAAAATGCTGAAGCTTACTTTGATCCAAGTATATGACATCTGTGGAGGAAGTAGCGCGCCTCTTTATGACCAATGTTTACATGTTACCACTCCCTCAGAATGATCTTTCAGAAAAAAAATGCACATTTCTCCACAGAGAGTGATGCCTGAGTCCCACTATCTATCTATCTGATTTATCAGTTACCATTGACATCAGGGATACCAGCAGAGATCTCTTAAGCTTCCAGAAGATATTATTTCTTCTAATCCAAACAAATCAGTCCACCCTCAAACTTCTTTGCTGGTGGTCTGGAGCCCTGCAGCAGACTCCTGCCAGAGCACAGTTACAACCTCCAAACATTGCTCAGGAAAGTTCTGAGCTTTTAATGTAGATCAGCACCTCATAATATCCTTCAAATACCCTTCACACTTGGATCTATTATGCTGTTCCTGCTCACTTGTTGCCTCTGGTCCATAAGAAGTTAAATTCATACAAAACAGGAGACATTACTAGAAAAGTTCATTCTAGCTGCACAGAGATTACAGCCAGCCTTTCCTTCTTCTGGCATCTCACAGTGCAATTAATTACACTGGATGTGGACTGTGCTAGTAACATTTTCTATGCTTCAGTGACCTCTTGGGAAGTTCATAGGTTTTGAATCTGAAGTAATGTTTATAGGTTAAATTCAAATATGAATTTGTAAAATAGAGGGTGGTTAATTTGCTTCGTACTAACTACTTTTGTAGCCTTTAGGTATAAGATGCCGTGGATATGAACATCAAGAGAGAGGAATTTTTAGTAAATGAATTAACTGGATGTAACAGGAGAAATTAAAGAAAGACTTGTTTTTAAAGAAGAACAGAACTTAAAAAACACCTAACAGTGAAAGCTATTAGAAATCATGGAAGTGTTCCCTACAGAGGGTTAGGAATCTGCTTTGTCTCTGCATATTTGAAAATAGACTCGGGACTCTGACATGTGTCAGTCAGGTTCCCCCAGCCAGGAGTTACTAATCTTGTGTGTTAAGATATGACTAGTCTTCTGATTACAACGCCTGCAAAATATGAAGGCTCATAGTGAAACCAGTCTTCACATTACAGGATTTCAGATGGTTTGACATCAGTAGTAAGAAAATACATCCAGGTTTATCCCTGCAATGTAAGAAAAAGACTTCAGATATCAAGGAGCTTGTACATCTCAAAGGAGAGGACTACACTTTGTCATCAGTAAGAGAAAGGCAACATGTGTGGTTCAATGAGCTCTTTAAGCAAGAGAAATCATGTTGTTTAATCGGGATTAAATAAAGACATAGGGTCAAGGGGAGAATTCAGAAAAATCCCCCATTGATAGGATTGTGATCAATGAAGGCATCATATGCCAGGTATAAATCTCATTGATAAAGATGCAACCATAAAGCATAACATAGCAACAAGAACAAAGATGAGTTCCAGAACTGCCTCCTAAACGTGGCTTCCTAAACTTTAAAAATGCTTTTTTCTGTGATGGATGATAGTAATGCTGACGTAGCCTGGGATAGCCAAAGAACAGAAAGAGTAATGCAGAAGTAAGGCCTGGAAATCATCAGCTAATGCAGATATAGCCTTACTCAGCTGTTTGTAATGGTTGATGTAGTATTTGCAAGACATTATGTACTCCCAAAGGCATACAGAGAGAAATATTGCATCTTTGCTGGTGGCAAAACCAAACCAAAACCACATCTGTATCAATTCACAGGTCAGGTCATCAATTCAGGATGCAAATGCATACTGAGCAGCAGACGTTAGCAACTATAATCTTTGCTATGTCAAATAAATAAAACCAAAAACCTCAAAATGGCTGATTTACTGTTTTGAAATGTGCAGTTTAAGATGGAAAAACGCTTACAGCTGACTAAGAACTGAAATAACAGGTGGATGAGCACTGGAGACAGGCTCAGAGCAGGCTTAGCAGGTATCTGAATTTGATGAAGCATGTGAACCAGGCAGGCTGGCACTAGCAGCCACCCAGCAATCGGAAATACAGGCAACGGTTAAGGATCCAAAAAGCGGCAAAATGGTAAAAGGCAATCAAATCACAGAAGATGTGCTCAAAGTCCTTGACACCTTCCTGGAGATACCAAAGAGCTGGCCAAAATGTCTTGAGAAAAACAGGGCTCTTCTCTCCCACAGACACACCAAAAGCCTTAGAAGCAATTTTTAACTACTGCAATGAGGAAGCTTTTCCACAGTGTGAGTTTACAGAGCAAGGCGGTGCATATAATGCTTACATAAATTCTCCTACAGAAGTCAGAAAGGAAGAGGGTTATTGAAAAATGAAAAAGAAAAAAAGAAGTTAGCCTAAAATTAAAATGCACTTAAACTATTAGCCCTGAGTTTGAGATGCTTTCTGCCACAACGAATAATAGACTATAGCAATAATTGCTTAGATCTATATAGCATTTCTAGCCCTAAGGCATGTGGAGCTCTTTGCAAATGCTGATATGCATTGTCTAAAACTACTTTGCCTGATAAAACATATTAATTTCTGGAGAGGAGGGGAACAGCCCAACACATTCAGCCTAGCTGTGCAAAGGTCTTGGTTGGGAGCTATGCAGTTGAAACAGAAGGGAAGGGAGTGGATAGTAAATTGCTATCCATAATAGAATTTATTCAGGTACCAAAATTAGTTTAAAACCCTGTTTTGTCCCTCTGGAATGAATGGAGAGAGTCCTAAAGGTCTTGGAATCAGATTCAATATGTCAGCATGTATTATGAGGGATGCATGTATTTACCTAAATGTAATTGTTTAAGTTGCATTCAATTATTTAAGTGATATGTTTTCAATAGGTCTGGGCTTTGCCATGTGACAGGAGGAGATGTCAGGCAGTCCAGCTGCAGGGAGCGCAGTGCTATGGCCAGCAGTGCTCCTCTCCGGGCAATGAGTACCAGCTCCTGGTGCAACAGGCAACGGACTCCTAATTACAGCTGGAAGGCAGATAATTACACACGTCTTTGTCCATCTCATCACACCGTTTCCAGCACCAGCTATTCAGCCTGTCCTGTATTCCCAAAACAGGACACATTGCCGTTGAGAATCTCAGCTAAATATCATTACATGAGAGGGAATTCATTTCTCAGCAGGAGCTTTCTGCTTTAGGTGTGTAAACCTGAATAAATATCTAGCACCATATCATTGATTCAGGAAGCAGAGCTGGGATTAAATTAGGCAGTCCAATAATGGTGCTCAGTATTGGTAAGGACTCAAGTGAAATCAGATTAGAGCTTTTCCCAACAGATAATGTCCTGCTTTTTCATCAAGGCCTCCAAAACAATTAAAATTATCATTCAAATCACTTTGTATACAACAGGAGCTGCTTGCTTTTACTGTCAGGAGACCTAGAAGGATGAAAAAGTAAATGTGTGGAAATCTAGCCCATCTTTACTGAGTGAGTCCCACCAGACAGATGACGTTCCTATTTTCGTCATGCACTCCCTTGCTTTTTCCCTGCACTATCTTGCAGGAGAGAGGAAAGGAAACTTTGAGGAAAGCTGCAGATGCTGGACAGGAGGGAAGCGGATGGGGGAACGGCAGTAGGTGCTGAGGCTTTGCAGGGAGGGAGGTGTTTCTGAAGCCCTTGGGAGAGCACAGTCAGAGCTTGCCCAGGCTCCGCGTGGCAATCATGTTCCAGGCCAGTGATTGCAAAATCCTGGGGACACACTGTTCATTATGCAAACTGGCTGCGCAAAGCGGAGAGAAATAAGAAACAGTCATGCATGTCAAAGACCAGAGAGGTTTAATTGGAAAAGACAACAATTAATGTAAGTTACTTAAAGTTTCCATTTGAATCAGAGAGACAGTGAAGTGAAACCCAACAATAATTGCACAGAGAAGAAATGTTGACCTGCAGCAGGACTAGTCATCCCTGTGGCTTCTTCCCCTCTTCTGCTTTTCCTAACGGCACCCTTCCTTCCAGCACCGTCCTCCAACAGCACTGGAGGGGCTGCCATCAGCTGGATCACCGCAAACTTCTGTAAACCAGATTGCTTTCCATTTTTCATAAACAATAAACAGATTAAGAGAGGCTTTGCAGAGAGTAACGGGGCTAAGCCAGGAGTTTGGTTACGTAGGTTTTGCTGGTGATATATACAAAGACTGAGCAGGGTGGTATGGGCAGGCAGGCAGCTCCTGGGGTTGTTGGACTGAGCCCAGCTTCCCTGGAAGGCCCACAGAGTACAAAATCCCCACTGTTTCCTGCAGAAAAGGCTCTCCCAGAAACCTCCAAATTATATGGGTCATACTGCAAATGGGGAGGTACTGAACCAGGGGTTGGGCATTCCCTAGGGAGATATAAACCGGGGCAACATCAGCAAAAGTAAATCTCAGACCAGAAAGAAAGCCTTAACTGGGATCCTGCCCCATCAGAATACATCAGTTGCCTTCGTTACCCAAAGCACAAGTCATGCAATTAAAAATAGACAAAAATCAGTTGATATTTTGGTCGCTTCTAAGCTCAAGGTGCCCTTCAGTGCCTTGGCTCCCCTACCAGAAACAAACTGATGCAGAAGAGAAGTTCTGATCTTGAATCTTGTATTAGGCCAAATAACAAAAAGGGGTTTATCTTAGCTCTAATCTCTTTTTCCAATATACAGACATATTGAAAGAGATTACCTCACTAAAATTGAAGGAAACTGTGGTATTTTAAAACCCTAATCCCCTCTTTCCTCTGTAAGAAATAAGATAAATACCTTGATTTCACTCGGTACAATTACAAGAAGCTTTTCTCTTATCAAAAGTTCTCAGTTTCCTCTGGTGAGGCATTTTTTGAGCTGTGTACCAGGCTTCAGCAGCGTCCTGATTATTGGCAAGACAAGCGGGTTTTGGGTGAAGGAAGGTACCAGCCTCCTCTGACACAAGGTGCAGCGCAGATGCCAGCATCAGCTTACCCGAGGGCAGGAGTCCCTGTGGGAGCTGGTTTGTACTGGGACAGGTGGTTTGCTTTGGCGGCGGGTTTCGCAGGGCTTGCCTGGCAGGTGGGACCGGTGTGCAGTCAGCGAGGAGCAGGGAAGGGACGATGCGCACACACGCTGCCCGCACAGCCCAGCGTGATGCCGGCAGCGCTTCATCATCCCAGGGACCTGGTGTGATGCCGAGCCGGGGAGGGGGGGGATTGGAGCCAAGGTCACCCCATGCCTTTTCCCTAGACTTTAACCTTTTTGCAGAAGGATTTTGAAGTGTCAAAAGAAAAAAAATCTTAAAACTGTTCAGCTTTTAAATTTAGCACAGAACCCTAGGAAAGAAAAAGCAGGGAAGGGGTGGGAGGAGGAACTTTACCTCAGGCTTCACAGATGACAGCTGAGAGAAAAGAAATTAGTGTCTCGACTTCCTACCCTGGGGATAACCTAACCTCGATAAAAAGCCTATTGCATGTACAAATACAAAGAAAGGCTTCAGCAATAACTTTAGAAAACACCCACAATAAAAAAGTAAGTCCGCCCCCACGCAAGCTGGAGGTACGCTGTGTGCGGCAATGCTGGCGGTTGCTTCGGTAAGCACAGGCATGCTTTGCCTTCCCAAAACCACGACAGGGGCAGAGCAGGGGCTCTATCTTAGGCAGTAAGCACAGCTTCGGAGAGGCTCCCAACTACCATGTCTTGCCATAAGCTCCCACCACGGCCCCAGCTTTTCCGGCTTCAATTAATGGTGCAAATCCTGCTCTTTATTTTCCAGACTGTGCTGGAGTCTCCCTTCCTCTTTTGCAGCACTTGGCCTTTGGGATTCTTTTTTCTGATGTTTGGATTTTAAGTGATGTGGGAAGCGGCTGGTACCCGTGATCGCGCTGCCTGCCCGGGGGTGTTTGTGCAGCGGGAGCCCAAAGGCAACGCCATGCCAAACAGCCCGGCAGCTCTCAGCAGCTCCCGCTCCCTTCCCCTTGGGGTGACGTGACAGTACGACAGAAAAAGCCTGGAGATGTGTCTGTGTCACTGTCAAGTAAAAGGGGCCAAAACCTCTGTTGGCACCGGCTCCTGTTTACGCACAGCTGCAAGCGCGTGTGCATTTTTCACGAGCTGAAGCAATCGGCCGGGCTGTAGCGCTGGCCTCGGCTCTCTACCCTTTCTCCCCGGTTTTCCTTTTTAACCCTTGCACTTCAACAGTGAGGAGAAAGCTGCTGGAGGAGAGCTGAGAAGGCTGAGTGGGCCAGGGCTTAGCGGTGGGAGCATCAGTGGAAGGTGAGCGCAGGTGACCGGCGTGGGGAAGTGTCCGGACAGTGAAGGGAAGGGAATGGAAGGAGCCCCTACTGCAGCTTCCCACCAGCTCGGCTGTGGCTGCGGCTGCTTTTCCCTCCACACATCCCTGTGTGCGCTGCCATGCTGGAAGTATGTCCTGGCCATTGCAAATGCTTTTGCCCAGGGTGGATTCAGCCTCCGTGGGCAGCACATCAGCTGCCTGGAGGAGCGTGGTGTGCCACTAGCTGCCACAAGGTGCCCTGTGCAGCCACCTATTTGTGGAAGGCAGGAGATACAGAAATACATGTGTATCTTTCTTCAGATGAGGGAGAGGGGAGAGGAAGGACAAGACAGTTGTGCAGACGATGATGTCCCATCTTTTAGTCTGTAGGTTGGTTGATGCTGCACAGAACAGCACACGGCCAAGCCCTTTGCCACGTGTGCAACGCTCCGTTTTTATGGTGTTAACTTCTGCTGTTGTGGAACATCTAAATTCCCAGACCCGAGGGCTTCTCTACTCTTGCATCCTGCATAGCGGAGTGTATAATCTCAGCCTGCACTTCCTGACTCAGCCCCTATCTCCTGTTTGAGCTATCATGTACCTCCCGATATTTATAGCACATTCTCTGCTGCTCATGATCCTTCACAACTCCCAGTCACAGTATTTGTGAATGTTACACTAGAAGGCTGTTACTGTGGAGAAGACTGATGCCAAGTTATAAAATCATGCCAGGGAAGTTGGAACACAAATTTGATTGTAAATATTGGCAAAGCTTCATAAAAAATTACAAGAAAGCTCCTCCAAGAAATTACAAAACTCTTTTTTTAGTTGTTATTGAGTCTAATGATCTCTATACTTTTACAGAAAACCTTTTCAGGTTTGCAGCTAATGTGATTTCAGTGAAAACCAAATTATCTCTTGACTAAGATTAACAACATTAGCAAAGGGGAAGACCTGATAAGTGCTATACTCTAATTCCCCAGTCTGAGCCTTTTTCCTGGTACAAGATTGTCCCCCTGTACTATTTTTAACTACTTTGTCCAGTCTAGCTTTGAATGGCAGAATGAGATGAGATGTATGTAGTGTACATGCCATCACATACCCACTCTGAAGAAGAAACTGGGAAATAAGAGCAAAGGCAGAAAAAAAATGTATTTAGAGAAGTAATGGAGGTTATTTCAAGGTCACTGAGAGCCCTTATGCTGAGCCAAACACAAACCAATACACTTGTGCTGCCTCCGCTAATACTTGAGGGACAGAGGTGGAAGTTGTTTTCTCCTTTCTTGCACTCATCACCCCCACCAGGCTGCGATAAAACTCTGGCTACTTACAAAGCCACACACTGCTGAGAGCTGATGGGCTTAGGCTGTGGTCCAGCCTGCCAGCTCAGTGCCGCGGTGTCCCTCTGCTCCCCCTGTCCCTCGCTTTTCCTAGACACAGCTGCTGGGGGCTCGGGCTGCCTTTCCCCTCTGAAATTGTGTGGCACCCGGCAAAATGGTGAATTTTCTCCTGGCTGGGTGCCCTCAGTGCTAGTACAACAGCACAGTGGATTGAAAGCAAAAGGGCTGAGGACATCCCTGTCCTGGAGACCAGGTCACTCAACCAGCAGAGACCCTTGGCATCACCCAGTATCTCCTGAACAAAACAGGCTGCAGGTCTTCCCTGAACTTACTCTTGTTTTATGTTCCAATACCTGTTTTTGAACAAGAGAGGTTATTACAAAGAAAGCCAATCTTCACTTTTTAATTTTGAGTGGTTGTATTGGGTTTGCGTGGCAAGGTTTTGGTAGCGGGGGGGTTACAGGGGTGGCTTCTGTGAGAAGCTGCTAGAAGCTTCCCCTATGTCCGACAGAGCCAACACCAGCTGGCTCCAAGACAGACCCGCTGCTGGTCAAGGCCAAGCCAACCAGAGACAGTGGTAGTGCCTCTGGGATAACAGATTTAAGAAGGGAATAAAAATGTTGCTGCGGCACAGAAATTGCAGCCAGAGAGAGGAGTGAGAACACATAAGAGAAACAACCCTGCAGACACCACGGTCAGTGAAGAAGGATGGGGAGGAGATGCTCCAGGCACCACAGCAGAGATTCCCCTGCAGCCCATGGGGAAGACCATGGTGAGGCAGGCTGTCCCCCTGCAGCACATGGAGGTCCACGGTGGAGCAGATATCCACCTGCAGCCCACGCATGGCCCCATGCCAGAGCAGGTGGATGCCCGAAGGAGGCTGTGACCCTGTGGGAAGCCCACGCTGGAGCAGGCTCCTGGCAGGACCTGCAGATCTGTGGAGACAGGAACCCACAGAGCAGGTTTTCTGGCAGGACTTGTGACCCCACAGGGGACCCACGCTGGAGCAGTTCACAAAGAACTGCAGCCTGTGGGAAGGACCCACGCTGGAGAAGTTCATGGAGAACCGTCTCCCATGGGAGGGACCCCGTGCTGGAGCAGGGGAAGAGTGTGAGGAGTCCGGCCCCTGAGGAGGAAGGAGCAGCAGAGACAACGTGTGATGAACTGACCGTAACCCCCATTCCCCATCCCCCTGTGCCGCCAGTGGGGGTAGGTAAAGAATCCAGGAGTGAAGTTGTGCCCGGGAAGAAGGGAGGGGTGGAGGGAAGGTGCTTTGAGATTTGGTTTTATTTCTCATTACCCTACTCTGGTTGATTGGTAATAAATTGAGTTAATTTTCCCCAAGTTGAGTCTGTTTTGTCCGTGACAGTAATTGGTTGAGTGATCTCTCCCTGTCCTTATCTCGACCCACGAGCCCTTTGTTATATTTTCTCTCCCCTGTCCAGCTGGGGGGGGATGTGATAGAACAGCTTTGGTGGGCACCTGGTGTCCAGCTGGGGTCAACCCACCACAGTGGTAGAAAATTGCATATGATAATCTGTTGTCATGGCTTACAATTTTCACTGTTAAAAATGAACACTGTGTTTCTAAAGCAATTTTGTGCACTTTAAACTTCCAGGTCTTCCCCTTGCTACACATCTGTGCATTAGACTTCTGTACCCAAGCAGACACTGACCTCTCTGCCTTCTCTAGTACAAGATAAATAGTTCATGTGCCAGGACTATTTTGTTACAGCCTCCTTTTGGAACTTTTAATCACACTTCTTTCTTTCCAGCCTCCTCCTGGAGCGCGGTAGCCCGCTGCCAGCCCTGCCTGCGCTGGGTGCGCGAGCAGCACTGGCTCCGTGTCTGTGGGAACGGCCCCTTCACCCTTCAGGCTCAGCATCAAGCGGGAGCTGATGTTCAGCACCGAAGCCTGTTTCACGCTGGCTGTTTATCAGATTAGCCTGTGGTCTGTGTTCAGTACGCCAAGAGGCACAGCCATAAAGGCCATGTTTCTGTAACTCTGTGGAAACATTTTGCTTGTGCCTAGTTAATCAAGTAATTCAGAGAGCAGACTAGCCCTGTGCTGCTCGCTCTTATTACTGTAGTCCTCTAATCTTGTGCTATCTGCATATGTTATCAGCAATTATTTGTTTTTCTCCAGAGAGGAGATTAAAAGTAAACAGCTTATGGCCAAGACCTGTTCCTTTAGAGTCCTGACTAGAAATACATCCACTAGAAGATGGTAATTTTATTATAATTTACAAACTATGGGGGTGATCTAGTTAATACATGCCGTGCTGATGTAGGTACCAAGTCAAATGTGTCACACTTCCTGCAAATTGCAACCTCATAAAATAAAATTATTTTGGAGAATTGAGAGCTACTTTTTATAATCTCATGTTTACCAGTGATACAAACATTACTCTGTCTTTTCAGATTTTTTATATGATATTCTAGATCAAACGCTATCACTTAAGGACCATGTCCTTCCTTCCTATTTATCTGTGGGTGCAATTTTGTGCCAAACCTGGATTCTGGGAATGAGGCAGAGGCAACCTCAGGATACCAAGATGCTGATACAGAGGGTTACAATCCTGAAAAGCCCACGTGCCAGCCAGCAGGTAATACTGCACTGCAGCCACTGCCCAGAGGGGAACAGTGAGGTAGGAAGCACAGGGACCCAGCCCGTGAGGTCTTTTGGGAAACTGGGACAATTTCTGTTTCTCTCCATGTTCCCTGATGGATGCAAAATCAGCAGGGTGGGAGAGAAAGCTGCACTTTACGTAGGCGGGGTGGTCAGGTATCAACAAGACCTGAAGCAGTTCAGTTCTGCTTCTGGTTTCCACAAAGGTCAGAATTAAGGCAAAAGTGGGGCTTTGTGTGGTCCTGAGGCAGTTTCCTGCTATCACAGTTATACCATATAATGAGATAATTTTTGTAAATTCATCAAGCTTCAGCTTGTTAAAAATTGGATATTTTCCCCCACTAGTCTTAGGAAGAGGTTGTTTTCAAACCATCACTGCCATGATGGCTGGAAACTTTCATCTAATTCCATGCTTAAATTTATTCCTGTCCACTTTATATCCATTTGTTCTTGTGACAGCATTATTCCTTAGTTTAAATAACTCTTCTCCCTTCCCAGTCTTCACGCCCCTGATGTATTTACAGACAGCAATCAGATCCCATCTCAGCCTCCATTTTGCTAGATGAAACAAGCCAGCTGTACTCGGGCTGTGGTACGGAGCTGTGCGGTGCCGCTTCTGCCGGCACGGGGAACTGATACTTGAACTGAAATTACTGGAGCAGAAAACACATCTTGAGCCATCTCTGGTTGCACTGCCCAAAGGGCTCAGCCCTGGGGCTGTGCCAAAATGAAGGAAATGCTCTTTGTCACCTCTGAAGTCACGATTTTAAAATGTTTTGGTTGATATAATATTTCACGCCTTGGCACGGAGAGCTGTCACGAGGTTTCTCTCCTCGGCATGGCTCTGTACCAGGCGGAATGAGCAGTCTCCAGACTGATGCATGGAGCTACCCCCTCAGTACCCTTCCAGCAGCGCTCCTGCGCCACGGGGCACGCTTTCGGCCATGCCTAATGCTGTGCTTGCAGACTTGTAATGGGGAAAGTGTACAACAGTAAGTGTACGAAAAGCGCTGCCTGACAGCACCAAGGATGTCAGCATTGCTTATCCAGGCACCTGCACCTGATGAAAAATGACACTGCTGCAATTAAAGTCAAGTCCACCAAGATTTATGTCTATTACACGAAAAATTTCATTAGCTTCTCTTGTGCCTCTTGCTGAGCACTGGAGGGTCCCTAAGGACAGAGCCCTCCCAGGTGCAGAAGAGGACGTTCCTTCAGGTCCTCCAGCCACCACAGAGCAATGCGATAATGCGCCTGCAAGGTACAGTCAGCTGAGGGTGGCTGCTCACAGTCCTGCTAAACAGAGTAATTTAATCACAGGAGCATGATGGTTTGCATGCAAACATGATGTTTGCATCTATTTGCTATGATGAAGCAAAATAAATCCCTACCACCAGGGACAAGAATCAAAATCCCAGCCCAAACATATGCAAAGATATTAGCTGCACCCTAGCAGTATTTCATAAGCTTCTCTGAAAACAAAAATTATTTGTGTCTCTCAACAGGAAGTTTCCGCTAAACTCCTGTCAAAAAGAGAAGAAAAGCAAAATTTGCAGGGCATGGAGATGTCAGGGGGATGTCATCATTTGTTGTGTTTCTCAATCTTCTGCTCAGAAACTTCCTAAAAAGAGCTTAGTGGGAATGTACTTTATCAGCACATTCACAAAGGGGTGAAGTTCTTGCCTATTGGTCCCATTAATAAGGAGACTGCTGGAGAAATTACAACACACGTCCTAAAGCTTAGTAGCCTGTAATTGCTCCACGTCTCACAAGCACAGAAAAATATACACTGCTTACATTGTGCCTCCAAAATGACCTGTGGAAATCCAGTGTGAAACAGCGAGCGATGAGGCAATGAAGGAAAGAGCAGACCAAGTCTGAATGATCCGTCTTGGGGCCAATGACTTTGTAGTGAAAATTATAACATATGTCAAAGCTCTGATCCATCTTGTAGGATCATTAAAATTCCCAGGCAGCTTCTGCCAGTCAGTCAGAAATTTTAACCCTCATGGTCTGATTTAGCTCTAAACAACTGCATAGCTTCGGGCAGTAGTATTCTGCCACTGGAATTCTTTTCCAACTGATACTTTAGTGATAAGAAAAAACCACAGAACATCTACAGAAAAATCTGTTCAGTTTGTGTAAAGGGGAAAAAAAAACCTTTTAGAAGGGTACTCATGTTGTAGTTAGTGCTAAAATACACAACCCCCTCCAACTTAAATCAAAAAGACCTGCATCCTTTGTGTTTAAAAACTGAGTCACAGTGAAGATTCACTTCCACATCAATTTGAAATTTGGTCAAACCAAGCTAAAATAGCATGTTTGTAATTGATGGGTTTTGTTCCCTTGTTAGGTCTGTTTGTGAGTTTTGTGCATCCAGGTGTCTACCTGCCACTTGCCTATTCCTTCTTAAGAGCAAAAGCAAAAAAAAAAACCTTTCAGAAACTCTGGGAGAACCAATAAATATTGGATTTTACCCTTTTAACTAATTTGGTGGAGCCTCCAGGCAACCTAGCAGAGTGAACGAGGAATGCAAATAGCTGGCTTTGAAGCTGAGAGCAGTCCTGAGACCCTGAGTTTGAACCCAAACCGTAATCTTTCACCTCTGGGACAGCTGCAGATCAGAGCCTTTTGTGAGTTTATCCAAGCAAAGCTGTGCATGTACTGAAATGTCTCATTTTCTTTCATTTTTTGCTTTTTTTTCAAAGCAGCACTGAAGCCCTTCCTTGCCTAGCCCAGCTGGTTGCTGCTGCAGCCTGGAGCTGAATTCCTGGTTCTCGCTGCAGCCCTTGCGCACCATCCTCTTTCCAACATCCCAAACACAGCAGGGTGTAACACCTCCCTGATAACACAGCCTGCAAACATCTCCCTTCCAGAAATAACTTCCCTCTGGTTTACATAATTAGTTGTTTCTGCGAATGTCTGCACATGTGTGAGAGAGAAAGAGAGAAAACAGAGGGGAGACAAATATTTAGCATCATGTAGCAGCAGCAGACCTGGGCTCAGATTCCTCTCTGCTGCTACTGATAGACTTTTTAGGGACTTCAGCAGGGAGGGACGAGATATTGTCCTGGCTGTGCCTGACCTGTCCCCCCATGCTCGCTGCCGCGGTCCCTCCTTCCTCCAAAAGACCTCTGCTGGTGCCAGCGGCCACCGCTCTGTCCCGTGGGAAAATGCGGTAACGAAGGCACGCGTCCCCCCAGTCTGAGGCTAAATGCACCTTCGCCGACGAAGCACCCATGCAGGGAGAGCTTTTGGCTTGCCAAACGCCAAGGGATGGCTCTGCCTCGGTAGAGCTGCAGAAAAGGCAGGCGAGCAGAGGACTGGCCAGAACGTCGGCTGGGGGCTCGGCTGGGCTGGGGTGGGAAAGCCCCACTGCTGGTGCCAGCCCAGGACTGCTGCTGCTGCTGCTGCGGGGCCCCGGGGCTTTCCTACCCCTGGCAGCGAGTGTGTTATTCTGCCTCAGGAAAGTCTGCGGTCTCTACCGCTGTCTTACTGCCTAAGGGAGGGTAAGAGATAAGAGGAACAGGAGGAGGCAGAACAGGAGGAGATACTTTACTTGTAAACCCAGATCCTTGAGAGACACCTGGCAGCTCCGTCAGAAAGCAGCTCTGAGTGACTAACCTCTGTGTTTTCTGAGTCAAGCCACAACTGCAGCCCACGAAATCCCACCATCGCAGGCAGGACGGGATTGCCGCTCCATCCGCGCACTATGAACGCAAATGAAATGACCCACGCCGGGCACTGAACCTGCTTGCGTGATTCAGCCCATGCTCACTGCCTAGGTGCGTGGGGAAGCCAGAGCACTATTTAACCCATCTTGTGAAGCCATTTCTGAGCCCAGGAGCTTGGAAACAGCTGGAGGATTTGTAACACCGCAGCCACCAAATGTGCCCGTTCCCCCGAAGGCAACTCTGCAGGAGAAGGGGACGGTGTGTGGTGGTACAGGGACACCAGTCCAGCCAGGGTTTGACATGCGAGGAAGTGACTGAGCACTGATGGAATTCATGACCTTGTGAAATTAAGGCTGTCGAGAAGGCATGGTCATTCAAAATCATCTTTGAAAATACGCAAATTGCTTTGCTTCCACAGCAGTGGGCATCCTGATGGGTATTTGCTGCAGGCAGCACCCAGGCTGCTGCTCAGGCAGGGGGGTCCTCCGTGTCAGGGTGTCGGGGACACCCCAGGAGCAAGGGGAGATGGGGCTCCGAGCTGGGAGCCTTGCAAAGCCAGGAGGGTTTTAGGATGGCTGCTTGTTTCTGTGAAAAGCTAAACAGAGGGGGAAAGTCTCTTTAACTTATTCACTGTTTTAAAGCTGCATATAGTAATGCAATGCCATCAGCCCACCCATCCCACCTGTACGTAGTGGCCTCTAGCCCAAAGGCTGCTCTGCTCCTGGCCTGGAAAAGGCGAGGAGAAAGGCAGAGCTCGTACCTTTGCCTTTACGGACTGGAAGTGGCAATACAAAGCTAAACGCAGGTGCAAATTCGCCCTCGAGCCCCAACCCTCCTGCCAATCCTGCATGTCAGCCCCCTGCAACAGGAGGGTCTGGCTGCATGGAGCAGGGGCAGTGGGTGCACAGAGCACCCGTGGAGCTCCCCTCGCTGCGCAGACACCGCCAGAGCTGCGACGGGTCTCCCCCCAAATTCCAGCAGACGTTTCACAGTATGCGTGTGCCAGGAGGGGCTTCCAGCTCCGAGCTGGGGCAGCTCTGCGGGAGGGCTGCGTAGGGGACTGAGCCGTGGGGCAGGACCACCCCTGTGCAGAGCCTCTGGGGAAGCATCGCTGGTCGCACACATCGTTTCTTCCTTCGCTCCACAGCAGCTCTGACCTCTTCCCTACAGCCAGGGTGGATTTATTTGTATTCCAACAGATCTGTAAGCCGTGGAGTTGCTAAACTACTAAAAACTGGAGACCCGACGTGCTGCATTGCCTGTTCCAACAGCAGCAAGGAAGCACTGGGGCTCACTGCAGTTCAGGACATTTACTGGCACAATTACTCATGTTCCCTATAGGGACCAATAGGACTCCACAGCAATGCTCTGGTGTTGAGTGCTGGCTGCACGCAATGATTTACTGCACACTTCTCCCAGCGTTTTGTGCACCTTCAGAGTGCTGACATGAGTGTGGGCTGATTGGGTTATTTATTTAATTTTGTATTTATGAAGACAATGAACTTCCAGCCCCCAAGGTGCGTGCTTTTTTTCACTTTGTTTCTTTTGGCTCTTCTAAAAGGAAACTAAGGATGTGTTTTACTTTGGAGAAATAAAATTGGCATCAGCCCTGTCTGAGAAGACCTCTCTACGATGGAAAATGAGTAAATAAACCACTCACTATAGCTTTCCCCGAAGAGACTAATACACTGTACTGTGCTGAAAAGTGCACTTCTGAGAGAAAATAGGGAATACACCAAAGTGACCTCCTTGACCCAAACGTTCCGGAGTTTGTCTACTCTGATCATTGCTCAAATATATTTTACCCAAAGTCAACTTCTTTGCTGTGGCAAAATTTCAGAACTTGTTTTATCCAAGAATTCAAGCAATGCTGATCTGGGTTCCCATCCACTTGTGCAGTACGAGAGTTTAATGATTCATGAAGGCATGAGTTTGTTAGTTTGTGTTGAATAAATATCTATGCATGACAAAAGATATGCAAGCAATATGTTTAAAGGGGAAGACAGCATTTTTCAGATGATTATGGCATTTTGCTTTCAGTCTCGTGGTTCGCAGAACTCCTGAACACATGCTACAGCCATCCAGAAACCCGTATCTATTGCAGTTAATTATTGTACTAATTTTTACCATACGTTAGTTGAGTGCTCATTGTAAATTCTCCTATCCACTCGTTATTCAGAATGATTCCCAAGTCCTTTCAATGAAAGCTATTTCAAACCATAGGTTATTAGAACTATGAATTGCAAATATTTATAATGAATTACACAACTTGTACTGCAGCCAGAGAAACAAACCTTTGTATATGACATGTGAGTTGCAATCTCAGCCATTGAAAAATGAATAGGGCGTGAATTTCAGATTGTAGCCACACCTGCAGATTTCAATTCACCATTTGTATGTGTCCTGCCTGAATTTTGCAGTCAACGGTACACATCAGATTTGAAATAGGTGAATATCCAGGGGTAAAAAAAGCAGTTCTGGCAATTCCTATACTTGCAGAAAGCAAACTTGGAAAACAGGCAAATCAAAATTTTCTTTCAAAGCTGAATATTTAATTCTAATACTCTTTCCCATCATACACATAGATCCAGCTCTAACCAAATCCTATCTCCTGGCTGTTCATGATATCTTCAAAACACGTTTTGCACCACATCTTACCCCACCCAAGGAATGGGTGTCTCTCACACCAGCTGATGGAGAGTTCAAGAACAAAATAGGTGACAGGAAATCCTTTCCCCATCTTCTGGTTCATAATTCAGAGATAAAGTGGGGTGGTTGCCAGGGGATTAAGCAAGCTGTGGTCACCCTCACATCACGGTCAAGCCACTGTGCAGTCTGCTCCCTTGCCTCATAGCCATTGTGGTTTCGCAAAAAGTCTCTCCCTACCTGGGTCACCCAGAGCACCACAGTCTTCACAGTTCACTTGAAAAATAAATTTTAAAAGAAGAAGGAATGAGAACTATCTCCCAAGTGGTCTCAGTCTGTGTGTGGTGAGGGCGTCTGTCTCTTCTCACTGCCGTGTTTTATTGCACTCTGTTCCTTCTTCTTCTTTTTTTCCCATTCCTAATATAAATGTGAAAAATCCCAAAATGGGAATGTCAGAACATTTTGACACTAAAGTTATCGAAAGAAAAAAAGAAGAAATGCCTTCCGTCCCTGGAAGGCACTCTCACGGCTCAGATGCATCCAAGAGCATGAGCCTGAATTTTAACAGTGACAAACATATTTTTGCACTTCCAAATGCACCTGTGAGATGATTGTGAGCAAGGACAGAATGGTTTGGACAGGTAGAGCTGAAGGAAAGTTCAGATCTTCTCAAGATTGGAAGTGGAGAGGAGTTAGAAATCCCAGACCTACTGTCAACCACTCCTGACTCCCTCTGAGGCTCAATGACTCACGTCAGCTTAATACATAGTTGCAAATCTGCGGGTTTTGGGGAAGGAACTCTGCCCTAGATCAGCACAAGGTCTGTCCTTCTCTTCACTGTCTCTCCCTGCCAGGGTACAAAAAGCAGCTGTAAAATCCCACTTGCACAACTTCCCCATTTACAGAAGCTCTTGGTCAGGAAGAAACAACTTTGAGGTTGGAAAAGAAATGTGTGAGCCAGGTCCAGCCCCACAGCTTCTCAGTTGGGTTGGTATGAAGCCAACCCATCCAGGAAGCTTTCAATATTTCAGCTGCTGGGCACAAACCCCTTGTATTTCCACGCTAGTAAAGCAAATGTATGTCATACCTTGAGAGAATCTGCCTCACTGAATTTCTCTTCCATTCATGCCGAGTCCAACCTTTTTTGCATTTAAGAGAGAAGCACTGAAGAAATGCAAATTCCTCAAGTGAGGTTAACTGTCCAAAGACTACAGTTAGTCAGTTTTCCTTTAATCCCCACACCTCTATCATCACCAGTGCATAATCTGCACCAGGGAAAGAAGTCACGCTTTTCTCATTGGTTACAAAGCTGAGGAAAACAATTGCTCTGGGAAGTGCTGATGTGCAGAACCACATCCCTCCGGCACGCGGAGGGAGGAGGGGATGTGGCAGCAGGAATCAAGTCCCTTCTGCGGAGCTGGGGTGATATGGAAGGGCGGGAGATAATCTGACTTGCGCTTGTAGCATGTTGAAGAGAGGCAATGTGCTCTTATCCATAAAAGTACTCATAAAAGCTGGAAGTGGACAAGATGCCCTGTGCAGGTTTGGTTCTTGTATGGGGCAGCAGAGTGGTACAAGTGGGACGGTGAAACTGGAAATGAGGAAGCCCTGATCTCAACTCCATGGTGGGATCCACCATTTACTGCAGTCCACCAGAGCCTCCCTAGTTGGCTGGGGTGGCCGAGACCATGGCCACCTCTAGCTTTGAAGCAGAGGTGACTCTTCACATTTGCTTTGGCCATCGCAGGGACATCGATATGTTTAAAAAGAGTCTCAAAATGAGGAGTTTGTCAGCTCAGGGACACTCAGCACAGAATGAAGGAAACCCCCAGCAGCTCAGCCCTCCTGGAGGTGCGCAGAGCCTCCCCGGCCGCTCGCTCTCTTGGGAGCCCCTCTCCACCGCCCAGCGTCCCCAGGGCAGTGCTGGCCTGAGCCTGCCTGTCCCACAGGGCACAGGCAGGATGATGAGGTCTCACAGCAAGATAACTTAGTGCAAAAGCAGCGAGACAACTTGGAGACATGAGGAGCCACCGGCATTGCCATCTGCAACGCTTGGAGGTCAAACGTCAGCGCAGACTGAAGGAATTCACCTTCTGGGCTGATGGGCTCCCTGCCCTCCACATCTCAAACCCACACAGAAGAGAGGCTCCCTGTCTTCTCTCTGCCTTGTATACTTAACAAAAGGTACCTTGTTGCTGTGCTTACTAGCCAAAATAGATGCCACTCTCTCTTTCTTTGTGTTCAGGCCGCCGGGCTGGCCCCGTGGTGAGAGCACGGAGCCGTCCCGGTTAAGCAGGGATGGGAGCGAGCCCTCCCTCCCCTTCTCCCCACGCAGGGACGCCTTTCCAGCGTTCGCCCCCACAGCTCCCCAGCCAGAGGTACTGCCTCGCTCGCTGCGGGATGGCACAATGCGTCCAATACCGGCTGATCTCCCAATCCTTCTAACCGCAGCAGAGGAGCATCTGGCTTGTCCCCGGGAGCACAGCTCTGACAGAAATACAGGCTGAGCATGGCATGCATCCATCACAGACAGAGGGCTCTGGGACCATAGCCCCCAAACAGGTTTTAATCAGCAGAAGATAAATACGTTGTAATGTCCTTCATGACTTAAAAAGCTTGAGAGGTCTGTCTCAAGGTTGTGACAAGCCCTGCCCCATCTTCCATCCATTATACAGCTCAGGACTCTTTCCAAAACTTCAGAGATCATTGCAGAAGGGAGCTCGGGGCAAACTAGCAGATCAGACTCAGCTGGGAAGTGCTCAGTATCTGATTTAGTCTCCAGATAAGTTCAGCTCTGAACACAAATATGGTTACCGAGTCCTCATCTGCATGTGAAGAGCCATGAATCCATCTACTAAAGGAACCAGATCTCCTCTAGACAGTTGCATAGAAACACCTATGGTTTTTCTTTCATAGATTGCAGTTTGTTCTGATATTATGGGAGATAATTGTTCTTCCCTGCTTTCCTCCTGTGCTTTGCCTCCCACCTCTCCACTCGGTGAGGAGAAGACCACAGAGGGTGCCTCATACCACTGAGAGCCCTCCGAATCCCTCTGCGGCCCCGCAGTGCACAGCCCACACGCTCTGTCTTGCAATGAACACATTGTGGTACTCAGTGAAGGATGGGGTGTGTGAGGTGCGGGGTTCAAATTCACTGGGACCCCAAACTGCCAACCAGCAGGACTATGTCCTGTAGCCCGTGTGAGGCACACTCAGCTCCCAGGGCTCCTGCAGAGCTGGGTGCTGCTGACCTTGCACAGGGGCAGGCTTTGACTGGGTTATAGTAAAAGGCAGACACCCCAGCATTTTCTGAGCTGCTAAAACACAACCGCAAGTATCTCTCCCCCCAGAGAGCCACTGAAGTGCCCCAGCAGGGTCAAGACGTTTGGGGAAGTTCATCCTTTGCCTTTCATTAGTTCAGCAGACGCAGCAGTGGCTGGTGGGGCTACAAAGGCAGAAGCTGAGAAGGGGCAATGGGCATCATGATCCCTTTGCTAGAGAAGACGGAGTAGGCAGCCTCCCTCAAGGTGCTCCCCGTGGGGTCAAGCTGTTCCCCTCAGACCAAACAACGGGGCTTGCCAAAATGCATACATGACTTCTGCGCTCTCCCAACTCTTTCCTGAACACACTTCTGGAGAATCTGTGCATGCCAACACTTATCCGTTACCTACAAACCCATTTTTTTTGAGCACCCTCAGGATTACTGGACGCTTCTCTTGCCTCCTCCCTTTTTAAACAGTTAATCCATCAGATATTTCAAATGCAAAGCGAAACCAATCCTTTACGAAAACTCTGGAGAAGTAGTCTTTCTAGTGACTCCAGGCATTCTGCAGCATCCGAGAAACACTCACCTTAGTACATGAGTTGATCCATTTATTGTGGTGGTGGAACAGGGGACCGTCTGCCCCAAGATGGAAGGCCTTCGGTATCGCTCATCACCACAGCACAGGATGATGAGGAAGGCACGTCTGAAAGACTTGTTCAGGAAGGCGTAGAGGAAAGGGTTCAACCCTGAATTGATGTAGCCCAGCCACAGGAAAGCCGTCCACAGCTTTCCCGGCACCGTGTAGTTTATGAAAGGGTCCACTATGTTTGTGATAAAGAAGGGAGCCCAGCACAGGCAGAAGCACCCCATGATGATGCACAGGGTCTTGGCAGCTTTGGTCTCAGTCTTCATGCGGTGGGTGCTGTGCTGGTCCGGGTGGTGCTGCCGGCCGTCGGTGGGGGCCCCCGCGCGCTGCAGCACCCGGATCTGTCGGGCGTGCTCCCTGGCCGTGACGTAGATGCGGTAGTAGGCCAGCACCATCAGGAGGAAGGGAATGTAGAAGGCCACCACGGAGCAGGTAATGGCGTATGGCTTGTTGACCATGAATATGCAGTAAGTGGAGTTGGAAGCCTTGTTGAACTGCCTTTGCTGAATCTGGGGCAGGGCGAGGAAGGACAAGGACAAAGAAGGAAAGAAGTTCAGCGCCGCTCCTCCGACAGCAGCAGTCTGTTTGCCAGGACGCCTCACCACCGCTTTCCAGTTTTCTCTGCTGCCTCCCCTCTCCCACCCGCGGTACCTGCCTTACCCACCGCTGCCTCCCCTGCCTGTGCTCACACCGTGGGCTCTCAGGCCCTGCTGGTCCCCAGGTCTGCAGGATCAGCCCACGTTGCAGCTCTGGCTTCCTAGAGCGTGCCTCAACCCGGCCGGTGAAAATCAGCCTAGCTCCCCAGCTCTGACACAGCGAAGGGGGATAACTTCGCTTTGTGCCATGCGTTTTTTTCAGTGCTCGCTGCTCTGTTCATCAGGGCGTGGGGTTTACAGCAAGGATGCACAAGTTTCACCCAGCCGAGTCCCACAGGGGTATTAGAGAAGGACCAGATGGACAGGGAAGGGACTGGGCTGCAGCATCTGGGGGCAGCTCCGGGCTGGGGGTGACACCGAGCTTCCCAGGCACAGGAGCTGTGGGCAGCAGCCCGGGCAGAAGTCTGCAGGTTGAGTCTGTAGGCTGTGATCTAGTCAGTGACTTGTGATGGAAACAGAGTGAGCATAGAAGAAAGGCGTCTTGCATGTGAGTTTGGGGAGCAGGGGGCATAACTGGGACAGACAGGATTTCTCTGAGGCTATTCTTGCTACAAAACAATATCACTGCAGGTTCATCAGGCCCATAATTTTTGGTGTTTATTCCAACAGGAGAATAACCCCGTCTCCTACTTAAAACTATAATACCAAAATTATTTAATTGGGCATGTAAGGAAGTTTTCCTCTAAAGTAAACTATGAAGCATTCTCACTAGGTGGTGTTTGAACCCTGCACTACCTCTCAGCATGCAGCTACTGAAATCGGCATGGTGAATGCCAGCAAGTTACAAGGAAGGACAGGGCTCGCACTGGTGTTTAGAAAAGCTGGTACAGACAGCTGGGTGTTGAGCCTTTTCTGAAAAGGCGGGGGGCAAGAAATTAGTGGAAGAAACCAGATAGCTGACATGGTTTGTTAAATAAACAAAATGCACCTCCCTTTTCTACCAGCTGCATGTCCTAAAGATGCTTGTCTGGAAGCAATTTTGGCTTTATCACCTTGTCTAGAGGCTTGGCAGCTTGCACCTGTTATTCTCCACGAGCCAAAAAGTATTCATAGCTCCTTGACTGAGACTTGGCATAGAAGATGCCACAACTCTTTAAACAAGCTATTCTAAATAAGGTGTTTTCACAGTTTGCCATTTTTAATTCCTGCATCTCTACATTGGAAGGAGAACAGATTTGCAGCTCTTAACGTCTTGTCCTGTAGACGGGATCCTGCAAGTGAAGCCAGACTGCAGTGGGGAAAATTGACTTGCATGGGGGAATTTCACCTTCTCCCCCGTTTCAAGGCTCACACCAAGACAGGGGATATTGATGGGACTGGCCCAAAGCACCATCCCTTCTGGGGATGTCTGGGTTTCCTGGCTCTCCAAACATCGCTAGCACAGCAAGGAGGGACCCTCGGGCTGAGCCGGCAGTGGCCAGCACTTCCCTGAGAGCTGCAGAGGCCAAGGGGAACCGAGGACTCCTGAGGTGCCCATCAGGAGCCAGCTGGAGCTTGGCGTGTTTTCAAAGTACTACTCACTGAACTGATTAGTAGATGCGGGTAAAATTCTCTCCCAGAGCCACCACTGTCTTTGTGACAGTCCTTCCAGGACAGAGTCATTTCAAACCCCCTTGAGGACATCCTCCAGAAATTCAGCAGCCCCTCTGCACTGATAACAAGAAGTTTCTCCTTGAGCCTCTCTTGCCTTCTTTTCTCTGAATATTGCTTTTTAAAGAAGAATACACAGCACCGAATATATTTGATACCAGGTTGGTGTACCTCCTTTGCTACTCACCAGATCAATGATGCCAATGCTATTCCAGCCTTGCATGATAGGAAGGAAAGAAATAAATGTTGGGATTACCCAGCACCCTCCAAGCATTACAGCAATGCGCAATGGAGTCATCTTGTTTCTGTAAACCAGAGGCTGGCAGCAGATAGCATAGTACCTGCAAGGAGAAAAGCGAGAGAACGACCGTCATCAAAGGAGACTTCCAAGTCTTCTAAAAATAAAACTGTAAAGCATTTTCTCCAGCTTGTTTCTCCTGCCTTTCCACATAGAGAAAAAAATGAGTCTATAGCCTATTCCACTGACTGCCTCTCACACAAGGAGCTCAGGATGTTTTCACAGCATGAGTAAATAAGGTTTCATAGTGCCTTGCAGGGGAAAGCCAGTATTTTCTGTTTTCCAGCTAGGGAAAATGAGGCACAGATTAATGCTGTGGTTTGTCTGAGGTTGCAGAGCAAGAGAGTGACTTCATATTCAGCCCTCCTCTCCCTCTGCACTTAGTCACTAAGCTGTCTGCACCCTCCTTACCGCGGTGAATGAGTACACCTTCCTTCCATGTAGCCATAACTGAGTAACTGTTAGGGTTTTCCTAACTGCAATGGACATTTATTTTGACAAGACTGCAAAAGCTGTTATTGCAAATTAACAAAGTGTTTCAAAGCTGTGAAAATGTCAGTAAAATGAAGTGTGTTTTCCCATAACCAAGCTCCCTTTCTACCTCCCAGGAATCAGCCTTTTGCCTGGCCAGGCTTTAACCTTCTGCCACAAGGACAGGGCAACCGTCTGCATGGGGCTTCTAGTCTTTTCACCATCAGGAGGACGTGCCCTGCGCTCTCCTTTCTCCTCCTAATCCATCCAACATATTCATAGTACAACAGGTCCCTGCTCTTAAAATAACAAGTAGCTATAAACTAAAAAAATCTTCTCAAAGAGATAAGAACTCTTTCTCTTTGTTTGGTCCCTGTGCTACCCACCTGGTAGCGGATTTCTAGATCAGAAAGGTATATCAAACCTAAAACTGGAAACCTCATTGCTCTGAAATTAATATATGCCCATAAGCATAGCAGATCAGCAACCATATCATCCTACTGCAGATTTTTGGTGGTCCTGACCTGACAGTCTGTCTCAGGTTCCCAATGAAATATTTTTGATCTCTAGATTTTTGGATGTCAGCACACTTTGTAGAAACAGGCCAGTACTGATGTCCCCATAGCTGTGACAGGGAACTGGGGTCCAGAGACACAAGAAGTGCCCATAAATTCTCAGGTCTTCTAAATAACTGAATGTATCATTCAGCTATGTGCCTGATTAATACATTTTCTTAGTGAATGAATAATGATTATCTGGTAGATGTAGTTTCCAGATTTGGCAAGCACAGAAATTATGCAATATGGTGCCCCATAGGATATGAGCATTGCATTGAAGAAGTGGCCACAGTTTCAATAACTATTTATAAAGGGAATGAATAATCTCTGTCAGAGATTTTTTTGAGTCAAGCCTCAACATCAAGGTATAATATATATCTAGAGCGAGCCTCACTGCTGAATGCCTATAAAAGTTGATTTTATGAGGTCAGCAGAATCATGAGAGACATTAAATTAGCAAACACACACTAAAGCTGGACTACTAACCTGAGGAGATGCCTGTGAGAATTTCTAAGTGCCATCAGCACATTAAAATAAGACATATGTGAATGCACCCATACACAGTTTATGTGTATGTATTAGAGAGATGTCCTCGAGGTGTGCAATTTATTTCATCAAGATTTGAGTGGGAACCAAAACTTTTGTGCTAAACAGGCACAAAAATCTAGGAATTTCCAAATTTTTTAAAGACTTTTTTTAAAAAAAGTCATGTGGAGTCAACTGAATTGCTTTATTTTGATAAAATCAGATTATATATTCCACACAAAGGGTTGAAATAATATCAAAGTGTCAAAAGAAAACATTTTTTAGAAGTCTCTTTGAAACAAGATTCAAAATGTCACAGGGGAAAAATGTTGAAACAAGCATTCAACTATTTCAATTTGATCATGTCTACGTTCTCTTCTGGTTTCACGTGTGCAGGAAAATCAGCTTGTTCCTCTGAGAAGTTTCACTTTCAAAGAAATGGTATATTTGACAGTAACTGTTCTTTTAGAGCATTGGGTGAAACGTTCCTCTCGTGGAGCTCATGCTAAGAGCCATGGCAGTCAGTGGGTCTGATTCCTGTCCCCACTAACATGGTCCTCACATCCCTCCCACGAGGGAGAAGGAGAAGCTGAATAATTTACAGGAGTAGGATTTACTTAATTTTGGAGTTTGCCTTCATTGGATCATGAGTTGAACAAGTGAGGGTATCCAGCCTCGAAGATATGCAGACCTCAACTGATTAAGGCCCTGAGTGACCTAATTAAAGGAAGATAGATTTAAGCTTGAGTTTGGCCCTGTTTTCAGAGGAGGGCTGGATTAGAGACCTCCAGAGGTCCTTTCCAACCTACATTTTTCTGAGTCTATCAGACAATGAGGACCATCATCGTCAGATTTCAATATCTTAATGATTTCAGAGGATAGACTAAATATTTCCTTTGTTCCTAGGATAACTACCTTCCTCATGACAGCCACAATGTGTTTGTGTAACCTTGTCCTTTGTTGCTAGAGCTTATTGCTTTTGGATTTCCCCCTGCTCTCCTGATTTCCTTCCCGCAGGTAATAAACTGACCTTTGAATTCAAACAGGTATTTTCAGTAATGTTTCTGACTGCTTATTAGGACAGATGGTGCTTCTGTTGGCATTACGTGCAACTGCTCTTCTGACTCTAAACACAAGGGAGATATATCTGGCATATTTAATTGTTTACTATCTGAGAGGCACCTACTGGAAAGTGCTACCCAGTGCTGGACATCAAAGGATTCCTGTAACATGCCTGATGGCAAGTTACTGCAAGTCACAAGAGACTACATTTATTTGCAGAAAAGGCAGAAGAAGAAATTCAATAAATAAATGGGAAAGAACAGCCAAGACACCAGCTACCATTTCACAAGCTGAATAAGCAAACAGAAAAGGAAAACCACGATACATTGCTAATTAACTAGAGCAGGAAAACAATTCTTCCAGGCAGTTTGAGTTATTACATTTCTGTACTTCTATCTCTGCTGCAGCTGACAGCATTACACTGACTTGTACATGCTACTAAAGGCCATTAGAGTAAAAATTATGCCTGTAAAAATGACATCTTAAGCTCTCATATTTCTTCCCTCCCAGTGATTCAGCAGCAATTTTCCTCCACTTACATGTCAAAAGATTTTTTTTTTTTTTTTTTTGCTGCTGCCATGACTTCCCTTGTGTTCAGAAAGTCGAGCTGGGTTCCTCCTGCCCAACACTGTTATCAGTGACAGGGTTCCACAATTGGAGTGTGGGTGACAATTTTGCTGATGGCGAGGGAGGCAGAGAAGCACACCGTCCACTTTTCCACAGCTCAGCAGGATTTCCATTCGGTGGCCCCAAGAGTCAGATAATAGAAATCTGTGTATGCTAACAGAAGTCATTGAAGTCACACCGATTTTTTGCAGTAGCTGGTGATTTGATGTATGTGATGGTTTGGGCATTTAAGCAGCTATTTATTCACTGAGAGAAAAGTAATTATATCTCTAAGATTATCAATAGTTTTAGTCAAAAGCTGAAATAAAGACATTTTCTTATTCTACATTTCTGCTTCCTTTCAAGCTAAAGCTGTTTTCCTGTGCTCCTAAAGAATATCTATTATGTACCAGTATGACAGTGTGATGGATGAATATAAAATGTAATACATACACATGATTAATATGATGTCCAGGTTTAATTAAATATTAATTCTTACTATTATCAGTCAAGACCCACGTTTCTGCAGTTTCTTGAAAACGTTAACTTCCCTGTTACCTATAGCAGAGCAGATGATGTGAAACACATGCTCTCCCCCGCCCCTGTTACACCATTCTTTGCTGAAGGGGAAATACAAGAATCCCTTCCTGGAGCTGTAGATCTTCCAAGTAGCTCCATAAAGCAAAGGTTATTATAATACTTTTCCTTTCCCATATCAGACATTTGCCACATGAATGAATCAAGTGCTAACATTTTACAGATGGCTCAAAAGAAGAAATCCATAGCTCCTATGGCCTTACTTACGGCTCTTATGGCCACTGCAGGTATGTCCGGCTACCGAGGGTTTGCGACCTGCCCAGCGTCACTTGGTCACTCCGTGAAACAGTGCAGTGGCCAGACTCCGTCTCAAGGAACATGAATGTGATGCTCCCTGGTCTTCCAGTGGAAGTTCCAGCGATACAGATGTGGGGGGACCAATTAGTGCCAAGTGGATCAATTCCCAAAAGTGGACCTCGTGTTATGAACACTCTCCCAGCACCTCCAAGGGGATGCAGGTGCACGTCTATTATGTTCATGAAAGCTATTAAAAATGCTGAAGGTTCAGTGACGCAGTCCCCAGTCTGCAGGGCAATTTCCTCCCTATTCCTACACGCATCACCAGCAGGAGCTGCCGCAGTCACTCATATACACAGTGTCCACGACCTGTAAGAGCAAAATGTTTTATCCCTTCCCAACAAGTCTGGCGCTTTGCCTGTTGGCGAGCTCCTCTTTACAGTCAGCGCTACGTGTAAAAGCAGAAAGCAGCTATAAATGCCTGATGAACTGTATATCAGCAACACATTGGTACCTAATAGCCTTCAGCACCTTGGGTGGAGAAGACATAATATCACATTGCTCAGCAGCAGGATCATGGACAGCTTGCCTAATGTTAAGCTTGTGTATATGTGAAGATAGGAAAGGGCAGATAAGAGGCAAGCTGTGAAGCCAAAGAGAAAATAGAAAATGAACCTCAGTTATATTCTTGCCTTGTACAACTGAATGCTGAATCTGCTGTGGTGGCCCAAGGCTTTTGTGGAAATGTAAGTGCTGTAAAACACGGGTGTTTGCTGTTGCCATTTTGCCTGTATGAAAAATCCCACGCATATATGCACACACATGTATGCACACTCCTTGTATCATACCCTGCCTTTCCTCCAGGAAAAAAAATAGAAAAAAAAAGATTCTTGAAAAGCACATCAACTTTTAAGTGATGACACCTGTAGATATTACAAGTTTATAGCTTCTAGGTTCTTGCAGACAAGAAAGGAAAGACTGAGACTGAGAAACAGCATTGCATTTCAACACACTAGTGACCTAGATCTGACAGCAGCATAATTTAGCTGTGGTCCGTGGCAAGGACAGCTATTTGTGGTAGTGACTGTCTGCATACTCATCAAGCACGAACACAATGAGACTCCATTTGTGACCGGGATCCGTGGTTAGGACTGAAATCAAAGGTCCAAGAATCTACATGACCAGCTGGGCCAATAACGTTAACATACACCAGTTTCTGTGGTTAAACAGAAGCAAGCAGTGATACAGCAGCCAGCACATCTGGCCACCCATCAGCCTGGACATCCAAGGGCCTCCTCAAGCCCATGGCAGTGGAAAAGCTGCCGTGGGCACATCTCCAGAGAGCAGTCCTGGAGTCCTCAGCTCCTGCCTCAGGATCAGTGATGCTCTAACCACACTGCTGCTCTTTCCTTGCCTTCTGAGCATTACAGAAATATAATTACTTAGCTGCATTAGGTAATTCCTTGCCCTTGGAGAAAAATTAAAGTATCTCCCTGGTTTGCAATACAATTTTGTTTGAGCTACCGGTATGTAGACAGTACCCTGCAAGAAGCTCCTTGGATATCACAGACAGACAAATACACACCCACCTTTACTAAACAGACTGGTTCTGTGGGTGGCCCACATTTAAAACCATTTGGTGTCATGTGCATGTATTATATACATACCATATGTTTTATCATCACTGGGGCCAAAATGAGCCAGGGAAAATTTACTGAATATTCATACTGAATAATTTTTTACCCCCCTAAAATAATCCAGAAAAAAGAAGACAAGAGGGTGGGATAACTGTGGGTGCTATTAGCTCCCTCCCAAAGTTGGGGTGCAACAACCATGCCCATACAGGCTCTGTGCCTGTATGTGTCTGCTGAAGCACATCTTAAACACCAAAGTGGGAATGATCTGTTTGTGAGTTCCTAAGGAAAGAGAGGCCAGAGAAAAGCAAAAGGAGACAGCCAGACTGGGCTAGCTGTCACCGCAGGGGACTCTGCTCTTAACCCCACAGCCGGGAGCAGGCTGAGCCCGGCCAAGGGGCTCCGGGGGCTGCCTGCCCGGGCAGCCAGCTCAGATGCTGAAGACACTGAACTGCACCGATGGAAAACTCTTGCAGGCAACAGGGATGTCTATTTCAGAAGAGAGATGCTGCTTCTCCTTGCGGGACACAAGTTATATATAAGGATTTGGCTAGTTTGGAAGATCCCCTTAGTCTTTTTGGAGCTCTACTCTGGTGCACTCCACAAAACCCACAACTGAGCGTGGTTTTGCACGCTCCTCCTCTCCCTCAGTGAATCCAGACTGGGCCAGAGTCTTCAGCTGAACCCTGACCAAGTGATGAAGTCTAACCAGCTAGGATCTCAATTTATTTGTGCCTGCATGAAATTAAAACAGCACTACTGGCTTTGCTGATATTTCAGTGAAACCAGATCCTGGCCTCTGCATAACCAGATTTTTACATTTTTTGGGAGGCAACAGCTCTTTCTCTTTTCCTTTTTTCCACTGAGCAAATAAGCTATGGTCTCTGACAGTGCCAAATAAAACAAAGTTATGCATTGCTGGTCCAGAAAAAAAATTGTCCTAAAATGATCATATCTAACAAAATTAAATTCTTATTAGAAAAACAACGGCCTGCTGGTGTTGAGATAATTACACCGAGAAAAATGCTAAAGAGAACAGTTAATTGGAACTGGATAAATTTAGCTAGTAATACAAACAAATGTATGTTGCCAAACGGAGATAGAGGACTCCTTCATGGTCCCCGTGTGGGTCGGTGTGTGTGGAGGGTTATTGGCAGCAACAGTGGCAAAATAAATTACCATATTTCTAGAGGGTTTGTAAAGATTAATAAAGGACAGTGCATCCCTCAGGCTGTGCCGTGACCATCTGCTCTGTTATTTTTCTTAATGCTCTCAGACCTGAATTCTGCAAATCCCGTGTTAGCTTTCTTGCCAAGCTGAGCGCCGACAGGGATAACTCCACAGTTACGTGTCGTGTCTCGCAGCCCTCGTGGAGGGTCTCCACTTGCCCTTGCTCAGCCCCTTCCTGTGCTGCCTCTCTGTCCCTCCACCTAGGCACCTGGGAGCTGCACGAGATCAGATGCTTTTCCAGCTGAAAAGGCCACGGGGGATTTACGGCCCGGTTCAAAACCATAGCTGGAATTTGTGTCATATAATCAGATTGCCGACTGCCTAATCGTTACTTACTGATAGCTATTTAAAACCTAATAAGTCTCCCCACTAATAACCTCTCCCTGCCCCTGGCCAGCCGGCAGATGTTCCGCAGAGCACCGCTGGGCACAGCTCCTTTCTCCCCGTCCTTGAGAAAGACACCATGCTCCCGACCTCGAGCCCCACCGTGGCCCAGGCATCCTTTGGCGAGCCGGCCGATCGCCCCGTGCCTCGGCCGCGTGGGCTGCAGCACCGTGCAGAAGAGACGAGCGCGGAGAGCGATGCGATGCAGCGCTGGAAACGGGAGGCAGCAGGCGGGGGGGGGGCAGAGCCGGCGGCCGCCCAACCGTCCCCCACGCAGGGAGAGGGCTTCTTCTCCAGACAGGCTGCCACGGCAGAGCACCGGGGTTTGGGAATCTCTAAAACGCTGTCTCTCTCAAGGGATTGCGCTAATTTGATGTCTGAACAGTACATTAATGTTAATTAATGTTTGTAAATGGCGCGACGAGCATCTGTCACTCTGGTGCTCCAACACTCTTTGGATACATCTGTTTTGCTTTAGCCTTTATTTAGCAGTGATTATGTGGTATGTTTGAATTCCAGTAAGATTAGCGTTGAATATACAAACACACAGTTAGGTCTGTTTTGTTGCCTGTTACACAGCAAATCTGCAAATGTTTCGAACACGCCAGGCAAACAGTGTACCTAGTGCCCAGCAGAGACGTAGACTTGGAGGAAAGCTCCGCGGGCTGGGACACAGCCAGGAGAGCTGGAGCAAGCAGAGAGGGGGTGCAGGACGCTTTGGCTGCATGAAGAGCAGAGGTGCCAGATGTGCATCTAAGGCCAAGAATACAGGCATTTAGGACCTGTTTGTTTCTCTGTTGGTTTTTTTTTCCCCAAGACATTGAGAAGTAACTGTATTGCAAATTGTACTGCAAATATCGGAGAAGAAAATTGCCTTTCCTGACAGGCTAACTGTATTTGGAGACTATCATAGCTTCTTGGTCTATTTATATGCAGTGCAATTATTTTTATTGCATAGGCATAAAGAATGGATATGTATGCATAAAACATGCAATAAGTAAATAATTCAAGGCTAAATCTTTCTTTTACATTAGAATACCAAAGAGATGATGCAAAAGCATAACCCAGCAACAGCAAAATTTTGATTCAGTGAGCCCTGAGATACCTCTGATACTCAGAAAAACACTTTTTCAGATAAGACTGTCTCTAAGTCTCTGCAGTAGTTTGCTCCCTGTGTCTGACTGTTAAGATCAGTTTATCCTGTGGTGATTTCTCCAGATTTTCTCAAATGCCTTTAAGAATTAAAGCCTGAATGCTTTTTCTTTTTTCTTTTTCAGAGGCGCTAATGGAAATAGATACAAGATATTATCAGATAAAAGTCTTTTCAAGCAACACTTTCTGAAAATGCTGAAGAGAATGACTTTCCAAACTGAGTCCTGAGGATTAGATTAACCACCCAGTTTTCTTAAAAAACCCACAGTTGTATGCCCTAAAATAAAACAGAAGGCAGGAAATATATGAATCACAGGAAAAACACCAGCTAGAAGAAGCATACTCCCATAAAGCCTGAATGAACACAAGGGCAACAGCTAGCAAAAATTACATAAAACACTGTGAAGGAAGCAATGCTGTCAGTGCTCCTCCAACCCAGCTGCCAGGACGGGTGAAGCAGTGGTGGTGGAGAACTGGTCGATGATGGGCTGAGTCACCCTTCCCTGCGCAGAAACCCAGGCATTCATCTACCTGCTCTGACCTTCTCAGAGCCATCCACCACTATTTCCTCATCTGTTCTGTTCTCTGAACACTGTTTGGGAGTCAGTTCTCACTGTGGAAAAAACCAACCCCAAACCAACCAAAATTGTCACAGAAATTCAAGTTTCTGCCAGCAACCTTTAAAGCCTAGCTCTGAGGCTTTGCAGACAAGAAAGACATGTTGCTCTTACTCATATCAGAGTGAGTATTTTGAGCTGACCTGAAAGCTGCTTGGAGATGACTGCAGAATACCACAAAAATTAAACTGTTTGGAAGTCTTTTCAAATCTCAACTAATGTTTGCACTGGACAAGGGAGAGATACACTTTGAAAGCCTGTAGTGCCAGTCCCAAAAGGAAAATCTGGCGCAGCAGTTGGGAATCAGGAGACTTTGCTAGCCTGTTAAATCCTGGCTGTGAACAGCACGTGCTGGGTACACTGCTCATTTGGGTTAGAGGATGGTTACTCTGTCAAGTCATTAATCACTATTAGACTGAGCTGTCAAGTACCCACATTTTAAATAATATGCACCAGGAACTGCACAAATTTTGAGTTCAGTCTGCAAAAGGAAAAGGATTTTAAAAATTGGCAAAGTGCTCAAGAAATAGGTGGAATTTAGAAATTTTTTTGTACTCCTATCTATTCAAATGTGACTAAAGTGTGGATATTTTCACTTTTCATCTCTAGCAGTGACATGAAGTGAGGTCAGAATTTTCTCCTTGCCCTTCTCAGGATGATCACAGACCAAGACACATCTGGAAGTGATGCTCCCAGGACAGTCACAGCAAGGGCCTGGCAGATCAGGAAGGAGAAAAAGGCAGATTTACAAGGTGGGGTTTAGCCTTCTTTTGGTATGGAAGATGAATCTATTATTCTGTATCCACCACTCCATCCAAGCTGTGCTGAAAATCCCTGTTGTCCTGCTTGCTGAGGATGTTTGGAACAGCATCCAAATTCATGGCTGCAGAAGTGAATTAATCTCTGTGAAGAGGACACAGGAGTGAAGTGGGACTTCAGGTGACCCACAGCATGACATGGCACAAGTGTAATATCACCCTCAATGCAGCAAGGAAGAGACCATGGCATGTCCTTAGGGATGTGGTAAGGGCCAAAATCAAAATGTCTATGTTCTCCCTGTCTTCTTCCACCCAAATGCCTCCTCTGAGAGATGGAGGGAAAGACCTCATGTTTCATTTCAATCAGAAAATGGTTTATTAAACAGGCCCAGTAGGAAAAAAATTTCATGTCCTTGGTCTTTGTGGATGTTTAGACCTGACAGTGCTGCTAGGTAAGGGGTATCAGGTTTTGGATCTGCAGGCATCAAGGTCTGCTGCTTGTGTGGTGGAAAGCAATTGCTTTTATACAATGTTTTTCAGGCTGCCAGAGCATGCCAGTGAGCAAGCACTGCAGAAATGTGAAATAACATATACAGTGGTAATTCAGGAAGAAAGAAAGTCTTTTTAATAGACTGTTTGGGACACAAAATTGCTCATGAATTAGCACAGAAATTCCTGGTTGGATTAGGACTGTTTCTATGCTCAAGAATGATGTCCAGGTGGATGTTAAACAACTTCAGTGATGGCTACAATACCCTAGTGGTGTCCTTAAGTTGTATTTTGAAAATCATGTTAATCAGTCAGTCAATCAATCAGAGGAAGAAATACAGCTTTAAGAGAGAAAGATGACTAGGGACTGACCCACCTCCACAATATTTTCATTTACAGCGGTTCAGGAGAGCTAGTCCAGTGCTACAGGAGGCACCTTGGTCTGTCTCGAGCACCACGGTGGGTAGTCTGAACTTCACATTTGGTCCTGGGAGAACCCAGAAGCCCGTAATCTTGAGACTCAAGGAGATTCATACTGAGGCGTCTGATGAAACAGAAAGTGATGAAAGCCACGCAGTTGACTTGGAATTCTCCTCTTCGCATGAGACAGAGAGATCTTGGGCTTCCTCTTTCAGCTGACACTCACTGTCAGCAAACACAGACATAATTGTGCCTTCTTGTACTGGGAGAAGAAACATACCTTTTGAAATGTCTAAGATGAAATCCTGGCTTTTTTCATGTCAGTAGCAAAGCTACAAATGATTACCCATGGAGTCAAAATAGCATCCAAGATGAAATTCCGCAGCAAGACTGAATGGCTAGGAGAGCTATATATGCCCTGCAGAGATTAGACGATAGAGAAAAGTTTCTATGGCAAATTCAAGTGCCTTTGGAGAGGAGCAGCCTGTCTGAGGGATGTTTCTGTTAGTGCTCTGCCAGTGGTGGCGTGTGTGGTGGTCATTGCTCTAACAAGCACTCAAAGCCATTCTGAGAAGAGAAACAAGAAAAACACAGTACCAGAGAATTACCTAAAATTTAGATCAGCTCCGCAGCTAGTCCGCAGAGGCATCATTCTTCAGCGTGAAAGCAACAAGCAAATGATAAAGGCTGCAATAATTATCCATGTCAGGCTGCATCCAGCCACCAGCTTGGAGAACCTTTTCTCTCTCTGCCTGAGAGCAAAGAACAGCACATGTATGGTAAACACATGTGAAAGAGAAAGAGCGTTTGTGTGTCCTTAAATAATTCTCTGACATCTGCCAATTTCAGGTTTGTCAGCTGTCAAAAATTACTGCTGTGTTTCTGTATCCCAGACAGCACGGCTCTGCTCCCTCACCCCTGAACTTGCAGAGGTTTTCAACACACCCATCCCTCATTAATGAATTAATCCTTGGCTTTTTTTTCAAGCAATTTGACTGCAGTTTAGTCTAACTTCACCAATATTGGGGGGATGGCAAATATTGGGGGATTTCTCTCTGTCAGTGCATTCATGACAAAACAGTTTACAGGCATTTTCTGAAAGATTTTTTTTTTTTTTTGCTGTGACACTTAAGATGAGTTCCAGCTCTTGGGAACTTCAAATTCAGAGCTCTAAACACTTTTTTTTGATCAGCTTGGCACCAAGATTGGTGGATGGGGTTTTTTTAGCCAGTGTGTGTGTCATTTTTTCATTCTACTTTAAAGAATATCTTTAATTCTGAAGAAATAGGAAGAATGTTCCTGTACCAGAAACAGGTTCAAATACACACTCAGTAAGCAGAAATCTTTAAAAGCAGGATAATTTTATCACACAAGGTGGAGCCAATTAAATGGAACAATGCTGATATGGGACTCATTCAAGTGCAGTGCCCATCAGCCGCAGATGCCAGTGCAGGGGCTGCTGCACCTTCCCAGAACCTTCTCAGAACACATGTGGAACAAGCTTAGAGAATTAGTTTCCTCCCAAACACGGTTACAGCTCCTGCTTTCTTTCAAGACAGCCGTTCTCCCCTTTTGTGTAGTATTCTAGTGATTAAAGCATTGGCTTGGGATGGGGGAATGGAGTGGGGCTCCCCAGACTCAGCTCCCCATTTCCCTCTGTCCAAAAGAAGGGGAATCATCTATGCGTTACTGTAGGCAGCAATGTTCGCCCATTGCTACAGCAGCTCTGCATCTGGTGGAGAGAATTCAAGACTCCCTGAGCCAAGAATAAAAGAGCATAGAAGCAGGAGCAGAGCTGTAGTCCTCTACAGGTGTTCACACTCTGCTCTGGATGTTTCATTTAGTACAGAATAATCTAATCCATCTCATTTTAGGTTTTATTTAAGTTGTTGGCTTGGTTTTTTTTTTTTCATTTCCAGTTCCTTCTACTCAGCTGGGTGTTTGCAAACTCTGCCTCAGGTCTGTTCACAGAAAGAAAATCTTCCTGTATAAAACTGTGATCTCTATTCTATGTCCCTAATACATTAACCCTGAGCCCTGCGTTTCGACAGTGGTAGAGCCAAGGCTGCCCCCAACCCCTTCGCTACCCCCCGACAAGGCTGTCCCGGGAGCATGGGGACCGATGGGGACAGCCGGCGGGAGCAAGAGTCGTGACGTGGCGGGGGTCTGCACCAGGGTGGCCTAGGCAGGAGAAAGGGGGGAGCTTCCCTTCTGTGCACCCCCCACGGGACGTTCCTCCTCCCCTGCGGGTGTCAGAGATCGGGGCGGAAGGGCAGGGGGGAAACCAATATTTTCCCTGCATGTCCCCTTCTCTACACAACCCCCTATGTTTAATTAAGAGCCTGGAGAATCAAACTCCAACATTTTATATAACAAGGCCACATCCAGAGCGCAGTGCCTAACATCTGCTTTACGGGTTATTGGCTCAACGTGGCAATTTGTCAACGTTTTTAAGATAATGAGCTTCCTATTTGTGTTCCAGCCATCTAAACTTCCAGAGGAGGAAACGCACTGTGGCTGTTGCATGTCAGCTTCTCTCTGGATACAATACTGCGTATGCCAGTGCCCCTCTCTCCCACAACAAAGGAGTGCTGCCCATCAATGGAGAAGTTAATCAAGTATCTTTTGAAGTCTGGCTGGGTGCAGACTCTTTGGATGAAAGATGCTATTTAAATATCAGTTGTCATGATGACGAGAATGATTATGGTTATTTTGGCCATATTAGTAATACTAAGTAATAGTATTTTTAAAGATATTGAAATCTCTGCACAGAACTCAATGAAAGCTCTAAATATTGCTTATTAAAATAGCCGGACAAAATGTTTTCTTCTAAGTATTTATCCTGTGAAAAATTCTTGCTATTCTGCATGGAAAGTCCTGCCATTTACCCTGAAAAACTGCAGACAACAGTAAAACAGAATTGTTTGCCATAAATTATTTAGGATTTTGGCTTCATTTTAATTTTGCAAGAAAAGATTGAAAGAAAAGAAAGTTTTTAGGACCTCCCACAAAGCCTATGCACCCTTTTCACCAGCTTTGTTTGCCTCGTTAGTAGTCACTAGTGGAGATGTGCAAATGGATGCCTTAGAAAAGCAGCCCATAAAATATGGGGGGGTTGCTCTTTTTGCTCTTTCTCCATATAATCTAGTAGTATATGTCACAATGTGTCATTTAGTGGTATTGGTTTTCATCTGCCTGCATGACTGCTAGCAGCAGGAAGAGCAGTTCTGATAGCACTTGAAAGATATGCCAAATATTTTTTTGACAAGAGAGAGAAAGCCAGAGAATTTAGTGTTTCACTCCCTGAGAAGAGGGGGCTCAGCACAACGCATGAAGCCGTTCACCAGCCAAGCCTCCCCTGCAGCCCCTGGCAGTGAGCGACACCTGACACTGCAAAGGAGAACAACATCCCTGCTCAAAAAACAGCCTGTGCACGATGCACCTCCGTCTGCAACAGCTGCAGGTCTTTCCTTTGGATACATCTTTAAGGCATCTTTTCTTTACTTTAAAGAAGAAACTCTGCCACGTCTGATCAGTAATGCAAACAGAGCTGTGTGCCGCAAAGCAGCTGAGAACCTGGCTTGCTCTATTGATATAAATCTTATTCCTTTCAAAGTTTTTCTACACCGATGAGGATTCAGAGAGCTCTCTCCAAAATCAGCTACTGAGAGAGATTTATTGCTCTATGGTTTCCGGCGGGTTCGTATTTCCCTTTGGCTACTGTTGATGAGCAACATCACTGAAGAAACTTAAAGCAACTATAATTATTGTCTACTCTCTTCTGTCCATACCTGTCCAGCGAGATACAGCACAGGTGCAGGATTGATGCTGTGGTGAGCAGGACATCGAGGGACGTTCGGACCAGGCAGAACATCTCTCCATAGATCCAGTTGTCCTGAACCAACTCAATGGCTCCAAACGGCATCACCAGCACTGACACCAGCAGGTCCGCAAAGGCAAGGGAAACAATGAAATAATTGGTCTTGATTTTCCTGCAAGGCAGATCACAAAATTAGGGTGGAATAGTTTCAGTGCAGCATCCTCTACATGTGGACAGAGATTTCAGCTTGTGTTTGGGTCTAATTTGCTCCATCACACTAAAAGGTCCTCTCTAATGATTCCTCACTTTATAGGGTCACCCCTAGCTTGTTCCGGTTTTTACAGCTAAATATCCACTGTGTTCCCTGCATAAACGCATCTTTCTGCTCACACAGAAGAGGCAAATAGATGCTCACAGGCCTCTGCATGTGGCTCAGCCTCACAGCTTGCATTGGAGTTTGGGGTGGAGGAGGGGGTTTTTATTTTAACTAGTAAATTGAGAAAATCCTTCCAGAAAGCATTGAGAAGAATCTAGACTGAAGCTGTAATTTTAACTTGAAAACTACTTTTTCAATCATAACAATAAAATAGAATTAAATCCATTAAAAATCCCACGCAGAATTTGAATAGAAGCTGTTGAATACCTCACTCTGCTCCTGAGGCTGGTCTGACAACTCCCAGGGGGAGCAGCAAGCCTCGAGACAGGAGTTTTGCCTGTGACCCCCTCAAATCACTGGCAGCATTCGCCAAGCTGTGGCAGTGCAGCACAACTGCAACAGGACCTAGATCTGTGTGGTTTTCTGATGGGCTTGTTAGGAAATTTGAGATGGAAAAGGGGTAGAGGCCAAACTGCTTCTCCAAGGAATTGCTGCTTAGCTCTCTTTTTCACTGATTTATCTGTATTTTTACACTGAGCACACTAAAGACGTAGAGGATGGATACTAACATGATCCCACCACCACAGTGTAAATCCGAGCGGAGATGCACAGAGGCCAGTGTGAGAGTCTGACACTGCCCGTGGTGCAATGCACGGCCAGAGACACCCTTCGTCGCGGCAGTTTATGCCCTCAGCTGTGGGCATGGGGTTTTTTAGGCAGGGATTTTCCCCCGTGCCTCCCCGCGGAAGGGCAGGCAGTGGTGGGCTGGGTGGGCTCACCTGAGCTGCCTGTCCCGGCACACAGCCACCATCACCAGCAGGTTCCCCAGGATGGCCATCAGTATAACGGCGGAGATGAAGGTGAGCAGCACAATCTTCTCCGCTACGCCGAAGCCCTCACTCGAACTGGGGAGCACGCAGAAAAAAAGAGAAAAGAAAAGAAAAGAAGCTGCAGGAGCACTGGGAGGGGATCACCCGGGCAGCACGGAGGTGCCAGGCACGGGCGCTCGTTTTGGCGAGTGCGAGAGCAGCATCCCCACGCCTGCCGCGGCGAGGCAACCTTCCCACCAAGACCTTTAACAAAGATCATTCCGTATTTATGCGGAGAGCTGCGAGGCTCGTGTTCATCAGCAGAAAGGCTACAGGTGGAGGATACCCACAACATCCATGGCCACCCAGGTCTCCCAGCGGCAGAGAAGCCGACACGTACGGTCGAGGAGCCCATTTCCGAGGGCTGGAGTGAACTCTGCCTCATTTCTGAAAGTCCCTTCCAAATCAGAGACTCTGGATGAAAATGTTTTCATTCTCATTTCATCCCAATAAATAATGTTATTTTCTATGCAGAAGTATTTTGGTTTTCTTTCCTTTTGTTTTTCCGTTTTTTCCCCAGGTTTTTCCTCAGGATGAGCATTTTACATCTTGAATTTTGAAATCTACATAATCTTTTCCCTTGTTCTCTCTTTTCTTCACTCTGCCAGAGAACAAGAGGCAGTCTGGCATTTTTTTTTTTTTCTTTTTCACTTGGTAACTTTTCTGGAATTAGGGAAAAGGAAATAAATTTTTTTTAAAAGGAAGTGCCCAATTTCCCCCTACCTTGACATCAATAATTTCTTTCAGTTAATCAAGAGAAAGAAAAGAAAAAGGAAGGATAACAGGAAAACACAATGTTGGACATATTTTAAGTCTGCATTTTGACAAATATCTTGTTAAATGTTTCAAAAAAAGTTGTTGGGGTTTTTTTCAGAGCCTGCAAAGCAGGAAGGTAACACACAGCATGCACTAAATAGTGTTCAATTCCTCATAGAACTGGTTTTATTACAAAATTTTGAGCCACTTTTCCTTTATAGCTATTTCTAATTATGTATCCATAACAAAACGCATCCTAAACCTTTGCCTGCTTGTATAACTTTCCCTATTACATTATATAGGTGAGAATGGGTGTTTGTTCATGTTATCAAGTGTGGCTAGAAATAAACTGGCATTAAGAGCAGCACTTGACACTAATTCAGCAGGGAAATTTCTTCACAGCATACGGAGCTGGTAGTCAGCACCCAGGATTAATGATGTGAGATTGTTCAGGTAATTGAAAAATTGAACTGTTATTCTATTTTACTTTGACTTCCTCTGGGGTCACTTTTTATTTACTAAGTACATTCCAGACTTTTACACTTTATCTCACTGAATTCTCCTGATTTTGGCAAAGCTAAAAAAGATTAGAGACTGCTGATGTCCTGCCTCCACTACCTGTGCCATTTTAATAAGCTTCTAGCGACTGACTTCACCCTGAGCCTGCATTGCGGAACATCCATTTAATCACAATCTCAATTTTTGTCCCTAAAAGCGATGCCACTTTGAGTATGACTTTTTTGCCTGCTGCCAGTTGCACCAGTGGGTGAGATGGCAGCCTGCTGAAGTTGGACTCCTCGTATTGAGTAGGAACAATATCTTAGGAATTCCTTGATTTTCAGTGTTTTACAAGGAAATACATCACTAGGTATAGGTTCATCCAGATGGGTGAGGATGTTTATGAGCAAATAAAGAAGAGGAAAGGAGATGCCCTGGCCTCACACTAGTTTCATAGAAAAACACAGCACTAGGCAGATATATGCAGGCTCAAAAGCAAGTGCAATTCTATGGCTATAATAAGAAAGAGGTCCAAGGCAACTGCATATCCTAGCTTCATAAACGTATGTCCATATGCCAAGTAGTGCTTTCTCACTTGCGAGAGCACAGGTAGCTTTTAATTCCAGATAATCTCCTGTGTTAAAACTAAGAGATTAATAAATGTCACATAGAGTGGACAGCTGGGTGTAGCCCACCTCTCTACAAGGTTTTCAGGCAAAAAGTCCCTGAGCACTGCCAGGCACGTGTCCTTCTGGAGGTGGGTTGCTGGGGTACCAGTGTACCAGGAGAGGGCAAAGGGTACCCGATAAGGAAGCAGGTTTTTTCCTGTGTTGGAATGAATGATCCCAGCCCAGAGGCAAAGGCAAAGGCATGACTCTTTCTTTTGCCCTGCTGGTTTTCAGTGCTAATGTCAGTAAATCTGCTCCTGCTTAATGTAGGAAGGTCTCTGGGGTTATGTTGAAGGGGTCAGACATAGCCATGGGTTTGCATCCAGCAAGACACTTATTTTTGTGCAAACCCATTATAGGTGCTAAGATAGGAGAAAGGCAAAGTCAAGATGTGGTTTTATTTAGCATCTGCAAGAGTTTGCACTTAATTAGAAAGAGCTGTCTACTGAACTTAGCACAACTTCAATGAGGGCAATTAAGGCTCAAAGAAGCTGGTAGCTCTGGACAAATCCTTCAGTGCATTCAGAAATGTTGACAAGGCTCTGTCTGAACTAAATATGGCTCTCCCAGTTTTTATTGGAGAACTTTGCTTCCTAACACCTTGGGTCATTAATTCTTGGACAGCTCTTGCAACAAGTGGATTTTGTGTCTGCAGTTCTTGCAATTACAATGCAATTGCTGCCTGCAATTTGCCTACACTGGTCCAGTCATACTTCCTCCCATCTGACAGAAGAAAATGCCTATCGATCAAAAGGATCTGCCTCATCCATCATTCTGTCTGACAGTGGCCTGTAGGAGACGAAATGCTTACACGCACACAGCAGTGCCTCCCTTGCATGTTCTCTCATGCCGCAAAGGTGTGCGTCACAGTGGGCTTGTGTTCTACAGCTTTTGGTGGATTCCTTTGCCTTCCTCTCACTGGTCTGTCTTTCGAACTCCCAGTACATGGTGAACACTATCTCTGGGCATCTTTCCTCCTTGGTCTCGTAGTAACAAGCTAAATGCAAAATCCAGCACTAAACACTAAAACACTGAAATCCCAGACTACCCTACAGAACCTGTCACTGGCCACACAGCTGCTCCTAGAATAGGACGTCACTCCTTCCCCCTGCTAGAACTCACTCTCCCTCTCTCCCATTCATCTCCACATACATCGGATCTGAAAGACCTCATTTTCCCAAAAAGCAAAGTCCTGCACTGGAGATTTTGGGAGGCAGGAAGCTGGGAGCTGCTGACACATGAACCTGCACTGCAGCAAAGTCCTTTGCAAAAGGATGAGCAGTCAGGAGCGGGTCCTTCCCCGTGGGCACCATGCACAGGGGGATGCACAAGGGGATTCTCCTCTGCTGGAGCCGCACAGACCGCTCTGGGCCCACCGCTTGCTCTCCTGCTGCACGTGGCTGCTGCACAGCTGGGGAAGGGCAGACACTTGCCAAGCATCAGTATTTTGAGCACAACTGAATACCAGAGCCTTCATCAATAATGTTCATCAGCAGAAGACACCATGAAAATTAAGGGGAAATGGAAAAGAAACAACTTCAAAGGCAGGTCTCAGCCACAGGCCTTCTACCTGGGTACCGGGCGGGACGAAAAGCCTCAGGAACAATGGGGATGCCGGGATCAAAGGCACCTTCACTGCCGAGCTGTAATTGTACCTGTCTAAATAAACCTTCACAATAGACTAACATTGCTCCGTGGCTGCATCTGCGAAACAAAATGTCAAACCACACTGAATAGCGCCATACAAAAGATGTTCCTTTTCCTCCCGAGTGAGCATGGCAGCACGTACATGCTAGCAGAGTGGTAAAGAGGATGATGATGGTTTAGTTTACGCAGAGCCAGGCTGAGTTAGATTTATATTTTGTCTTATCTAGCTTTGCCTGTCCTTCTGCTGTCCTAAACCATTTTCATCACTGCATTATTTGAGCACCTTGCATCTGCACTCTGCAACACGTACAGAGGGGCAGAGACACCTCTTTGTCCCTGAGCGCTGCCCGGGGAGGTGAGCTGCCCATCGGCCGTGGTCGGGGCTTCTCACTCCACCATGCGGCACCCTGGGAGGGGGGCTGGCAAACGAGCCTGCTGGCTCTTTTTTAGGGGAAGCCCCGGGGTCTTGAGGCTGCCTGCTGAGAGATCCCTGTCCCCTCCCCGCAGCGGGGACGCTGGCTCTCAGGCTGGTGGCTGTGCTGCCCAGGGAAAGGCACTTGGTGTCAGGACGCCCTGGGGCCTCATCCCACCGAGGGAGGTAGAGAGGAGGAGTGAAGCATTTCGATTTGACCCGTTCCTTGAATAAGCTGCTCTGCTCCTAAAGGCAATGGGCTTGCACTTGGACATAAACATTTCACAGTAATCAATACAGCACACAGTAAATGCATGGGTGAACTGAACTGCCCACCCATCTCCCGCTGGAAAGCAGCCGTGCCTATACAGGAAACCCCGACAAACGTCGAGGCTGCCGCCTGCCATTGCCACCGAAAGGATGGCCTTGTCCCCAGGCACCAGGGCAGGCTCTTCACGTCGCGTCCGCTCCTCGGGAGCACCGCATGCGTTCCGTCAAGGCGTACCCCGGCGGTGACAGCACCCATGTGCCGCCCAGCTGGGCAGCGGGGGCAAGCCGGGTGCCCCGACGTGCTGCTGACTCCTCAGAGCGCGCTGCTCCTCTCGCGAGGGGCCCAGGTGGTTCTGTGGGACCGGGGGGAGGAGGGAGCTTGAGGGATGCCAGAGAAAAGGGCTCTGGAGGTGGAGAGACGTGATGATTTTCACCATGCGGCTAGGACAGAAATAGCTGCAGACACCCCTATGCTCTTCCTTAGCAGCAGGATTTTCTGCATTGAAGAGAAAACTCCTACAGCTGCAAAGAAGTTATAACTCTGAAGTTAGAAGTTATAACTGGCCAAGTTTGGTGCTTTGGGGAGGAAGATTCACACTGAATTTAAGCTGGGTTTTGCTAAGCAGGGATGTGGTTTGGGGCGGAAGGGAGATTTGTCCTTGCAAGGCAGGTACCGGCTGTCTCCTTTTGTAAGAATCCCAGATGTTTTCCTCTCATTTGGGCTCGTGAAGAAGGACAGGGACCATAATAGCAGGTGAAGACTTAGATCTGCTCTGTGCTCCCAGACATCTTCCTCAGCGAACAAGCTCATTGCCTGGTACAGAGACCTCCATCCCTTCCGGCCTCGTCGGCTGCAAAGAGCTGTACAAGCGAACAGACGCTGAAGAGAATTACCCACCTCAGGTCGTCTTTGGTGCACAGAGATTTTGAGTTTTACTCATCAAAACAATCTCTGGAAATGCCAAAGGAGGCCAGCACTGAGTCACCTTTCACCAAATGTTGCCCTTCTTGAAGACTGAGGGGTGCTTCAACTTCAGCCAGGAAGCAAGGCAATATTTTAAGCCCACATTTCCCATCCGGCGTGCACAGGCAACCCAGCCCTGAAAGTGGTGGCATCCCGGTCTGCATCATTTGACTTGGCTGGCCACAGCCCAGGGCTCTGAACAGAGGCCAGCAGGTCAGAAACACGCACCGGCATGCTTGTCTATGGAGCATTTGCTGTGGTAATAGTTTTGGAAGCATTTGGGAGATCTCTCCAAAGAGTATTTCTCTCATGCCATGTTGCATTGCTCCCCTGGGGAACATTAAATAGGCATATGCATCACTGGGGGTGCAGGAAGGATGTTCATCAGGGCTATGTGTCTGTACATCTGCCTTTTGAATAATCTATAATCAAGTAGGAATAGTTGTTAATTATTCAGTCTCAGTAATTCAAAGCTGTTAATAATGGAAGAAGTAGATATTGCTGTAAATTAAAATCAATGGTTTGCATAACATCTTTGATCAAATCTGAGTGCTCTGGCTTCCAAGCATGCTTCCCTGTTTAATAAAGCAGAGATTGATGGGTTTGCTATTATGAGGAAATGAGATTCAGACAAAATGATTGTTGGTTAGTAGGAATATAGAAATCACTTAAGGAAAAAGGTGAAATACTGATGTGGAATGAATGCTTAAAACCCATATATGGACACATTCAAAAGGCTCTTCCGTATAGTTATTAATGTGAAGAAAAAAAAGTGTAATTATTTTTTCAAGCTCAATTTTTACTTTCCTGTAAACACCCCAACTTTTCTAAATGACCTGAAGTGCTTTTGCATATTTTATGCAGCAATTTAACTGCACAGATGAGTCATGTTGGTAACACCACGCACATTGCTCCTCTGGTTTTCATTACACATGTCACACCCTGACCTCCCTGCCACTGCAGTGGGAAAAAGTCACTAATAAACAGCTCAGTGCTGCGAGCACCTTGGGCACTGCACAGACCCTCCTGCGGCAGTAAGAGAGATGGAACAGAGAGTAAGACTTTGCTTTGGGGACTCAGAGGAGTGCAGCTGACAAAAAGGAGGCTGGATGGCCCATTTCCAAACTGGAGGGGAATAACTCTGCCTGCAGAGGTAACCTGGAGCATCTCCTGGAGGAAGCCAGGGACCATAGTGAGCACTTCATAATGTGTAAGTCTCACTGAAGAAGACTAAAAGCTCAGAGCAGTGGTAGCCTAGAAAAGAACTTTCTTCTTGATTTAACAGTGGCCTCAGTGTATGGGGAATACATGGAAGAGTTGGTCTGCTTTGTTTTCAACCAAGCCATGGTTTTTCCCTCTGCAACTCCAGCTGACACGATATTTCATGTAGGTCTTTAACTACAAATAAGCTGTCATTTGCATCTCCTCCTTTCTACTCCCCTGATTATTCCTAGGCATAAAATCAGAGGCTGAGTGTTAAACACTTAAAAATCAAGATATGTTATTTTATGAGTAAACCTAACAACGCGTGTCTCAGTACAGAAACATGACAATAGGGAATATATTATTTGATCTATGGCTTTCCAGCTGTTACCATATTCTTTTCTATTGCCACCTAAAAATATTAATCAGAAGTCAGCATTAATCCAGAAGCATACAACTTCTTTTAATGCCTTCAAATGCCACACTGCCTGTGCTGCTTTGCTTCAGACTGTGCAGATGGCAGGACAACTTCTAACAGATTTAAATCAATTATGTACTTCGCTTCTGTTTTAGAAACAGATTGAAATAAATTAAAGTATTGACAAGCCAGAAATAAACAGCATACCATGTATCAAAATAACTCAGCCATATGATTAGTTTATTTGAGTGCTTTTCTTTTTTTTAACCAAATAGATTGCAGCGGTGGGGTGGGTGGGAAGGCATGAGGTTTTCTCCTTTTGTGCTGGTTTGAACCTCAGAAACGTTCTGCAAACCAGAACTTGCTTCTGCTGATGGTGTGCAGCTGAAAACACACCACGCTACTGCAAACAGCAGCAGCCCAAGCAGGATCATGACTGATGAAACGAGGACTTCAGGCCACCTCCTCCTGGACAAAACTACTGATAACATCACTGATCCTGCACCTCTGCTCCATGTATCTGCTGGCGGCTGAATGCTATAGCGCTTCAGAGAATTAAGTGCTTTAAGCAGCTGATAATACTGATTAAAATCAATTGTCAAGATGAAGCAAAGAAGACAGGCTATTTAAATGTTTTAAAAATTGCCGTGTGGGGGCTGCGCAGTCAATCAGTACGTGTGAGGAGCGCTCTCCCATTTGGGAGCAGGTGCGTGCTGGAGCTGCCAGACGCTGTGGGACCTCAGGAGACATCGGGGCCGGAGCAATGGCTCCACCTCTGCACCCACCTCAGGCTTTGAGACTGCCCGGATTCGGGCTGGCAGGCAAAGCATGAGGGGCTCCATGTAACAAACCCGGAAAAAAATCCAGCTTTCTGCTGGTCCACGCAATTTCCTTAGCTTACACCAGCAGAAGTTCTTGCCTTTTCTGGATGGAAATTGGATCTGGGGCTGAAAACTGACCCTGAACAATGCAATGCTTTATCACGATCTTCATACAGATGAAGGTCTGAGAGCTTGAGAGAGAGACAGCAGTTTGCACGGTTACGTGGGAAATATGCGACAGAGGTAGGAAACAAAGCCTAAGCCTTAGGGCCTCTCCCCTTGCGGGGAAGTTAGGTGGGAGTCCAGCAGCCGCATCCCTCTCTGCTTTTCATACAAGGCAGGATGAAACCCTGGCTCTGCTCCTTCCCAGGCAGCAGACCAAGCGTTACACAATTCCACCCACATATGAATGGATATTGCTGCAAGGCTGATGCATGTAAGTACAATCCTTAAAAACCATTAGACTGTCACCTAAAATATAAGCTAAAATTAACTTACAAAATTGGCATTAGATTAAGATCATGGTATTTATATGTAGGAAGGGCAGCTGCTGCAATTACTTTGTTTGGGATCCACTAACAACTACCACAGGAGAGCTCTCGTGCAAAGCCCTGTGTAATCACAAATCGCAATCATACATCTACCTGGAGTTTGCAGGACCTTGGCAATATGTTTTGTTCCTTATAATATACTTTCAAGTCTCTAAATTTTACTCCCAATGCCCCCTTCAAATGCTGAATATTCCCCTTTTATGTTCACATAAACATAACAATACTTTTCGGATATGTAGGGTCTACTTATTTTAACGAGATTACCAAATACTCTACAACTATGAAAAAAATCAAATTTCTGGCTTAGGCATAGGTAGGAATTTAGGTATACTACAAAGTGCAGCAGAGATGTTGTAACAATCATTTCTGCTTTGTAAATGCTGAATAAAACCAAAGATCAAACATGCCTTTAATCAGAAATGTCTTGATCAGTTCCTAATTAGAATTGCTCCTCAGAAGTAAGCCCACTGCATCTACCAAACTACATGTCAGTTTAATGAAGAACAGAAGATGATGAAAGAAGCACAAAAATAAACCTGACGTTAATAATGTGATTATCCTCTATTTTCCAGGTAAGTGGCTCTTGCCTATCTCATGTCATACAGAAGTCTTAAACAGAGCAGGCTGTGTGTTCAAATGACAAATACAACATAGCTATGCTCAGGAGATCTGATTTAATGAAGCACTTTATTTCCCACCAGCATTCCCATTAATTGTCATTCATTTCACTTCCATATTCTATAAATGTTGAAGACTGAGACTAGTATGTACTTTCGAACAAGAATGTTTGTAATTCAGTTATTGTACAAAAGACTTTTACTTTACAGAGACATAAGCAACATCACCATTACACCTACACGTACCAACTATCTCAAGCTTTATCATCTCAGTAGTTTAGAAACAGAGAGTAACTTGATGCAAATCTGTGACATAACCTCCTCTGGCACTGGAGTGAGCTGGAAAAATCAAGGTTTAGACTCATGCTAAACATACTCTGAGTGCCCAGATTTCTCACAGAAATCTGTGTGACGCCTCTTGCAACGACCAGGCACAAAACTGGGGTGCGCCGAGACTGATCAAGCAGAGCCCGTACTCTTCAACGGTGAGCTGCTGCTCCTGGGCTAAAAGGATGCTAAAAGCATTTGTTTCCCTGTCTTATTATAACTTTTCCTGTAAAAAAAAAATAATAGTCCTGCCCTATGCCCACAGATTTGTTTCCCCAAAGATAACTCTTTATCAAAACACTGTAATGGCAGTTCTTAGTCTTTATGGGCATTCTCGTACTGAGTTCTCACTTTCAAACCAGGGAAAACCTTTGTTGCCATCTTTGCTGAAAGCCTGGAAGTTGCAAGACTTTCAAATCAAAAAGCATGAAGGTCCTGCTCTGCTTTTGCAAGCAATATTTGCAGTCAGGGAAATATTGTTAAATGAGAGGCATTTAGTCAAGACTGGTGGAAAAGTCCTGGCATCAGGCTGTATATTGAAACATCCAGGCTGTGTACTTCTCCCACTGCTTGTTTACACCTTGGACAATAAAATTAAAATACAGCTATTGGCTGTCTAACTTCTAATATTTCCTGGATCGTTTCCCAGTTTCAAGAATCCAGAAGAATGAAAGAATTTCTTGTTGTTGTCCCTGCTAATGGAAGACTTGGCACAGACAAGATAATACAGTGATTTCTGGAATACAATTTATTTGAGACACCCCGTGTGCCTCTGAGCCACACGAAACCAGTTCCCAGCTCATTCATTACCAAATAATAGCAGGAGGTACTTCCACTTCTTTTTTGAAGACAACATAGGACTGTTTGTCCCAACGAGTTTTTTTAAGGCACAGTGTGGTGGAGTTTATATGTTCCACTCCCAAGGAGTGTGCCCCTTGAACTATTTGACCGAGTGATTGCCTTGTGTCCCTGGGTAATGGTGTGTCTCCTCAGTCCCTTTTCCAGTGCCATGATTTCTGCACTGCCCAACCAGTTTGCTGCACCCTGACACAAAACACATCAGTCAAGTGGGATAAAAGCAATCCTTGAGATGTCATGCATTTCCAACTCTGCTACCTCCATGTGAGCTTTACCATCAAGACCAGAGTTTGGTAAAGCTAATTCCAGAGGTGGCAGCCAGAAACCTTCCACTCCCAGAGTACGTGTTCAGCAGCTCATTTTGTATGAACCTCACTCTTGTATTTAGGTTCCAGATGGGTGTTCTTTCTAAGCAAGGACATGGAAAGTCCTTGATTCAAGAACAGAGCACTTTTAGATTTCTTGTTTTATTTAAACCTCCTTCTATGTCCCCAGCTAAGTGCATGTTCTGAATACTCTCCACAAAAGCCTCATCACATTTCTCACTTCAAATAAACAAGAGAGGATGTCAACCTGGGCAAGCAGCAAGACAGAGGAAAAGCAAACAGTTGGGACTGCTTTGTAGATGGTAAGCACAGACACTCAGCTCAGATGCAGCCCAGATCCCAGCCAGGAGTCCATACCAGCACGTGCCTCTGAGGCCAGCCTGAGAAGCTCTGGAAGTGTTTGTTCCATCGTGATTTCCTTTGGCTAACAAGTGCAAGAGCTTCCAGGAGGAATGTCTCACCGTGCACATCTGCAGAAGGCCTTGACAAAGATTCCTAGAAAGAGCCATTCCTGGAAAAGAGAGCAATGCGAAGGGAGAGACCTTCTTCCCCACAAAGGACTGAAATGGCCTAGAGGTTTCTTGATGGCATCAGGTATGGACTGTCCACTCACAGGTTCTATGAACTTCAAGTTTGATCCACAACCGGGAGCTAGCTGCTGCCTCTCCCAGCTATCTCAGTGCAGGCTGATTTTAAAAATCTGGTTTAGTTTGATAACTGACCACTTGCAAATAAATTACACCCTGATATGCTGGGTACCACAGGTCTGTAATTTTCCCTGCCACTGACTGAGGAAACTGGTCCAAGAACTGTGAGGGGTAAAAAGACAAAAAGGAAAGCTCAAGGGGAAAACAGAGAGAGAAAGCCAGCGGCACCGCAATGATACTGCTTATGGTGTCCTGGTTCAAGGGTCAGCACCACCAGGTAAGTTCTTTAGACTAGAAAATAAGCCATGAAGCTGCATATCAAAATGGATGACAAACTAAGAGCCCTACTGGAAATAAAACTTACTGCCCAGACATACTTGGAAACAACCAAAGGCCTGGAGAGCAGAAATTTGATAAAATAGAGTAGAAGCACAGGATCAGTTTGAGGGTTTAAAAGCCTAGTGAGGAAGAAAGGCTGGGCATGTCAGCGGTATCATGTGGTCCTATATGTAAAGTTTTGAGACAAGCGAAGAAGAAAGAGGTAAGGTGCCTGTACCCAGCATCTTGGATACACCTAGAAAATGACACTGAAAACACGATGATCTTTTCAAGTGTCAGAGAAGGGAATGACCAAGCATAGAGGCACAAGGCTCAAAAAAAAGACAACAGAATACAACAACCATTTGGTTTTGTGGGTAATTTGTTCCAAGTCAGAACAGGGAAACTGGCTCCCAACCCAGGGTCGGCAGTAGTGCTGAGCAGCCAGGCTGCTCGTCCAGGGGTAACCAGGGAAGCATGTTCCCATTGGGCTTAAATTCTCTGCTTAGGGGTCTGCAAGGCTGTTGCAAATGCAGTAGCACCTGCCAATCACAAAGCACTGAAAGTCTTAATTAGTGACATTTCTGGAAAGCTGGTGCAGTGCATTTTAACAGGATGAGTACAGAAAGTTAGTTTGTTTTGTGATTAATTTTCTGGCTATTTAAACTTTGTTACTAACTTCAATGGGTATTTCAGGTGAGGGATGCTATTAGCTGAATCGGTTTACAGCTTTGAGCTGCAGTGAAAACTTCTGTTTTACGGTGTGTCACCAAGAGTAATTCTAAACAGATCCTCATGTTGCTGCAAGAACACAGCATCAACAAGAGCTCTGAGCATGGCTTACAGGGAAAAGTATAAGCAATACAAAAACACTAGGTGCCTGCATTGGACTAGACACAGATCTGCTGGGCTCAGGAAAGCATACTGAACAGTAGCTGAATTGCAAGAAATAAAAACCCCATGTTTCATTGTAGCTGCCAGCTCTGCCTGAGAATCACATCCCCATTATGGCCCATAAAAATGGAAATTGCAAATAATGGCAGTAATGGGACCAAATCTATTCCAGCTGCTTGGGAATGAAGAAAAAAAAATTTGCATTCTTCCACTCTAGCATGGCCCAAAATACCACAAAATCAGTTTAATATCCAAAGAAGTAAGGCAGTCTATTAATTTTCCAAGGATGTCTACCAGCGAAGAGGAGGTTCATATCTTGATGCACAAGCCCCAAAGAAGCTTCTCTAGCAGAGGCTGCAAAGGGAACGGCCCATGCCTCCCACCATCTCCTTTCCACAGAGAAACTCAAAATCTGTCTGAACTCCTGTGACATCCTCTACTTACCCTAGTTGTCCAAATACCCGAGCCCCTGGTTGAGTCTGCTCAGAAACATGTCACAGCTCTTGGGCAGCTTCCTCACCATTCAGCTCTCAGTCCTGAGAACTTCTTGACTAAATTAACATGAACCAGGTCCTTCCTGCCTATCTTCTTTTGTTGGATTTATTTATTCTCCTATTACACTCCCTGTTGAGTAGACAACAGCCTGTTCGCAGATAAGTCCTCAGAGCTCTCAGGAAGTTCATGAGAAGAGCGAGCCCTGAACAGGTCTCCAGACTAGTGAGCAATGAGCTGGCCCATCACCACAGCCCTATGTTCTCACTGTGGAAAGAAGGCTTTGGAAAGAAGTAGACTTTGTATTTTCAGGTCCTGGCCTTTAAGGCAAAGTTGAACAGAACTAAAATGCCAATAGGTATAACCATGGAGATACGGAGATGGAAAAAAAAAAAAAATCATCTGAGCTCTACAAGCCAAGTGGGAGCTCGGGTGATTTTCCAGATTAGGCTAAGGAAGTGGGGACTAAGTGAAGTAAACTATTTACACACATTTGACATCTGGAACTGACTTCTTTTAAAACAACTCAGTCATCAGGACATGCTCTTGCCCAGCACTATAACCACTGGAGTCTGCTTTTACCTCTATCTGTACCCTGCTGGAGCAGTGACCCAATATTCCCACGGGGAGGGCGCTTGGGCTGGGAAAGTTACGTAGTGAATGAACAAGTAGATACTGGCTGCATTAGAGCTTGGGGGGCACTGGAAAAGCAAGGAAAATGTCTGTGCCTACTGTTCAGAGCCACAGTTAGAGATGAACTATAACTGCCCAACCTAGAGAGGGGTGACAGAAGACAGATATGACCCCAAAACAGCCACGATACGTCTCCTCTGCTCTCCTGTTTGCATGAGCTCATGTGCCCCGGGAGGGGAAGGGCCCTGCTCGATTCACTCTCTCTCCTTCACTCTGACCCATCAACAGATGGGTAGCCAGATATTTAACAGCATCCTGCTCACCCCATCCCATCCCTCACTAGCAGCAAGCAGAGCTCTTTTCTTTCTCCTTCACTCCTCTCTGAGCCTACAGCAACACCAATGTGCAGTCAAAAGGTCAGCTGCTGGCCCATTTATCACAGGTACACCAGCACAGAGCCAGAAACCTGGCTTCTGTCCCCAACAGCCCTTTCCAATGTTGATATTCTGTTTCTAATGTTTTTTTCAGCAAGGATGCTTTTTTTTGTTTGTTTGTTTGTTTTTTTGTTAAAGTTTCCAGATTTACTGTTCCTCAAATATGAGAAATAGAAGGGGACCTGGCAAGTGTGAGATCAAATTCTCCCTGCAGTCCAGGCATCACATGGTGGGAAGGACCTGAGTTGCACAAGGCCGTATTAAGCTTTCAAAGATTCCACAGAGAGCAGAAACTGCATCAACTGCAAAGTCACCTGCAACAGGCAGACCCTTCACCTCCCCACCTCCTATGCATGTGCTTAAAGGTAGAGTAGTTTGGCCTCCAGTTGGTTTGTATCGAGGGATTCAAGCACAAGAGCTGAAATTGCCTCTTTTCAAGTCCTTCTGCAAATGTGAGCCCAACAGTTCACAGCACTAATGGCACTTTGTTTCCCCATGAGATGAGGAGGAACGCATTGCTTTGCTACATTTTTCAGTATGCCTCGAGTTGGGGTTTTTCTTTTTGCTTATTTTTTTTTTTAAATAACCTGCCCTACAATGGATTCTCCCCCAAACAGCCAAAGACTCCCTGAAAGCTTCATCTCCACAGGGCTCCTGTCCATCAGATGGCAAAGCCTGTGTTCAGACAATGGCCACTTTTACTTAACTTTCTGACTTTTGGAGGTTGAGGCTGCTGCTCAGAGGACACAAGATGGCAAGTCCTCAGTTAACAGATGGAGCAAGGCAGTAAGTTCAGCCAGCAACTGAGGTTCAGACCCCTGACTGTTTGCCAGACCAGGGAGTCACATCATTGATGATTCATCGTCACTGTACAGTAAGAGCAAAATAAATAGTGGAAAGACTGAACTAGGTAAGAAGAGGAGCACATTTCTTATCTGCATCATAGATGCACTCTGCTCCAGGGTAATAGTCTATCAACAGTCATTTATACTACCCGATAGCAAGTCCTAGACACCATGGCCAAGCAAATAGCACAAAATGTTTTGCTGCGGCACCTGTCATATCTGAGATAGTAGAAATGCTCTTTCCCAAGCAGTCAATGGCTTGTTCTGCAGCTGCAGACGCTATTACAGCAGGATCTGGAGTAGGTAACCGCTCACCGCAGCTATCAGCATCGCAGCCCTATTCCAAAGGCAGCATTCCCAGAAGAGATGTCTACCCAGGACCTTGGGACTGTCTTTCTGCACTTCTCCAAAAGCAACTCAGGGGTTTTTAACTCACTGAGAGGAGAGCAAAAGCCGTTAGATTTCCACCTACAGCCAATACCTTTTGGTTTTGAGACACAAAATGTCTGTTGAGAACATTGTGTCTGTTCTCTAAGGAAACACAGCTCTGTCAATATGACTCACGTTGCCCTATTAACCTTCACACAGCTAATCCAGTCCTGTGTCTGCTGCACAGCTCCAGTTTTGCAGCAGTCCTGTCTCCAAAGACACCCTAATACCCCCTCCCACCTTCCTTACTCACAACCTCTGAGCACGGCTGGCTCAAGAAACCCCAAACATGGAGACAAATTGAATTTTGTCAGCCTAATGGTGAGGGTCAGCCCTGAAAAGTCAAGGAGAGTGTCCTGGAAAGCCCATGGTGCTGCAGCTGCCAGCCTTGCCCTCCCAGGCAGCTGGTGTGGGCAAAAGCTGGCAGCAAGGTCCAGCCCATTTTCCTGCTCTGGGCAATCTGCTGCTTTCTAGGGCAGCTGCCCATTTTTGCCAAGCCCTAGAGCCAGGTCTGCCCCAGGATATCCCAGGCTTTGGGACTGTTTTAAGAGCCTTCCACAGCCTCTTCCAGATCTTCACTAGCTGCCACTCTGTGCAGAGAAACTGAAGCTAAAGAAAGGATGTGCTGAAAGACACCAAAAAGTTAATTTTTATGGCCCAGCTCTTTGTCAAGGGCATTTTCATCTGTGCAGATTCCTCAGGGCACACTAATAAAAGCAGAGTGAAACATCACAGAAGTGCGTGACAGCTTTACCTCTCTGGGGGGGCTGAGCACACAGAGACAAATGGGGGAGCTGCCCCTCTGCCTCTGCACCCTCTAACTTATTTCAGAGAGTATATATGTCTCACTTGCTCCACAGCTGCCGTAAGGGAGCACACTATTAATTTGCAGAAGCTGGAGCCAGGCTTAAAAATTCCATTAATTAAGTGTTGTTGGAGGTGTTTGGAAAGACGTTCCGATAAATATAGTGCTATAAAGTGTTTCCCTAGAAACTGAGAAAAAAGTTGAACAATATGAAAAGTACCCAGGCTGATAACAGCTATCGCTCCTGCTGAGAGGTGCCAGGGCTATAAGGAGGATTTGGCAGAGATAACTTCTTTTGCAGGGCTTTTTTGGCTACCGAGGGTTTTTGACTGGTAACACAAAAATATGAAAGTGAACCTCTACACCGTGCCTTGCTTCCCTGTGCCCTCCTGCTTCGCCTCTCTTCTTGCATCCAGTGTTGGCAGGTGGGGAATTCTCTGCAAAGTCTATGGCTGCAGATGCAGAAATGCCCCTATGCATTTTAGCGCTCCCAGCTTGTGGACTCCTTCCCAGGTGCCCCTGCTGTGCCCAACCACCCCAGCACCCCCAGGCACGCAGAGACTAAACCCTACAAACCAACAACCGGCTGACTTTCAAATGGCTACTTATAAAATGGTTCATTTTGTTCAACAGCACAGCTTATATATGGTCGTATCTACAGCTGATGTAAATCAATACTGTTAAGTTTTGCCTCGTAAGGGATCTGTAGGGGTTTACTTCGCTCTTTTTTGTCACTGTGTGTTCTGCCTGCCATTATCCTCAGGAGAAAGTGCACTCATCCACATCAGCTCAGCAAGCAGAACAGGACATTATATCACTTGTATACCAAGGGATGAAAACACTCAGCTCTCATCTACGTGCTCCTCTGATTGCTGCACCATTCCTGCCTGGGGGACGCAGGCGGAGAAGACAAGGCTCTGTAGAAAATCTTCTCAATCAGTATGTCTGTCTCCACAGAAATGCATGAGCAAATACCTTTCTGGATGGATGCTGCAGGTATTACAGGAGGATTAGAGTTGATCTTCCCTTAGAAAGGGGACTAGGAAAAGATGAGTGCTCTAGGCCAATTCTGGCCTGTTAAATGACATTTTAGCCTGGTGTTTCTCACCTAAACAGAAATGTGATCGAAGAAGTTGAGATAAACAATGATTTAATGAATCAAATTGTAGAAGCTGGAGAGGTTTTGAAAAGAGCTTGTATATATATAAGAATAAACACTTATATTGCAACCTGCTGGAGGAATCTTAAGCTGTTTGCTTGCCACAAATCCGTACTGGCAAGGCATTCAGAGCACACAAACTCTTTCGCAAAACCCTTCCGTTTTCTACACTTTAGGTCACTAAATCAGATGCTTATTTTTTTCCAACCACTCAGTACAACCTCCCCCTTGCCCAAACAGCCTCCCCCAAACCCAAAAGCCTTGCTTTCAGCCCGGTTTCCTGCCTGTCCTGCCTCACAGCTCAGATCTTGGCCCCCTCGGTGCTCACTGCTGGCTGCCAGTGTCCTAAAAGCACGGGGAGCCCAGGGACCAGGCACACATCTGGAATCCTCTCCTCGGACATCCCTTAGCTACTTCTGGGGCTTCAGGGACGCAGCTCTGGGTCCCTCTCTCTCCCACCGTTGGCTATTGCTCCTGCTTCCCCCCCAGGTTTGGATGGGGAGACGAGACCTAAGACCTTCTCTGCCTCTTTCTGCAGTCAGCCATCCTGCCGGCGTACCGGCTTTAGGTAACGAACCCGTGTCAGAGCCAGCCATCGACAGCACCGCTTCTTGCGGTCCATGGAGAAAGGAACCTCTTGGGCCAACACAGCAAGGCTCCAGATTTGGGGCTCACTCAAACATACAACTTGATGCAAGAGGGCATATCATCGAGAAGGCCTGTTGTCAGAAATAACATTCGCTATGCCTCTGTATGAGGACTTTGGGAACAGCAGCTTGGTTAAATAATGGAATATTTTCTTTGCTTCCAAACAAACACAACTAATTCAACCAATTTGATTCCTTGTTCCTTCACCTTGCCTCTCATTTCTCAAAGTCAAGACAAGATTAATGAACCCCACACAGTACTGCTGGAGGGCTCTGCGTTTTTCAGAGTACTTCGAGCCGCAAAAATAGTTTCAGCAACAAATTGAGAAAACTAAAGCTGATAAAGCCAAGTTTGGGAGCAATTAACATCAATCTAAAATTCAGCTGTTTGGGGGGCTCAGCTTAAAAATAAAAGGCAATTACTGTTGTGACGGACCGAAATAATACATTGTTTCTCCATGGTTGATTTAGCAAAGGGAGTCTGCCTTTACCAACAGCTACAACAAAAAGGCTTATATAAAAGCTATTTACTTGCACTGAACGGTCTCGTGATTTTTTTTCAAAAGCTTATTTCTCATGAGCATAACAGCCTCTCCCCAACACCTGAGGAGGCAAGAAACTTTTGTGCAGTGTGAAGTACACAGAACAGCCCTGCCCACACTCAGAAGTACCCATTCAAAGAGCAGAGGTTTCTCCTTGTTGCCCAAGAGCGCGAGAAGCGCTCCAGCCAGCAGAATCACAGTTCTGCTCACCCGGTCCTGGCTGTAAATGCCAGGCAGCTGCTCTTCCACTTCTCCCCTCCCAGGTATGGATTTGAAGAGTAACAAGGGCTGCTAGTGCTGGAGCTTGTATGGGACTCCAGCTGTCACAGTAGGAAGAATCAGTCTTGAAGATTTGCCCAAGGACCTACAAAGAGTTTGGTGTAAGAACTGGAAAACAACCTAGTTCTCAAAGCCAGAGCACAGCCTCTTGGGTTAAAATGCTAACAAATGTTTAAAAAGCTGCCTGAAACACAATTGTGCGGTCAGTATTTAGCATGCAATAGTAGGGTCCTCGGCCAATGGAAACATCAGCCAGCACATGAAGATCAGTTTGCAGCTTTTGAGAAATGTTCAGATTGCCTCTCATTAGCAACTGCAACTTCCCAACCTGTTTTACTGTTGTAAACCACACCAGAGCCTGCCTGTGCCAAAGCTCTTTCAAAAAGCTTGAGCCAATGGTTTTCAAACTGTGTCAGCAGAGCACCTCCGAGCAGTTAGCTGAATAAAGCATTTGAGCACCCTGCAGCTCCAGGGTGGTGAGAGATTTGCAGAGCTGCATCATGAAGAGTCCTCTATAGTGCCTGGTCAACTAAAATTGAGGCAGCCCTGGAGCTAGAAATGCTGCCATGCAGCACCCATAGCAATGGCATGAATGAATGAACAATGAGTGCTGAAGCTCAAAAAAGGGAAAATGCACATGAATGGCCAACCACGCCATTCAGAACTGGCATAGATTTGAGTCACCTGTGCTCCCAGCAATGTAAAGGAGCCAGGTTAACTGCTACAAGATAAGGAGGGACCAGCATGCCAACGGGAAGCTTTACTTCATTCCTGGCTACAGGGAATGCTCTGTAGTGAGATGATCAAAGTCTTACTAAAGGTCAAGGAAGGCTTTAACAGTCTTTAATAAGGCCATTGCTCACGCCCTGTGCACAACACCTTTGCAACCTACACTAGCAAGTGCCCAAGAGAAGCAGAGTCCTCCCTGTTTGCGCCTCTCCAGGTTGCTCAGCGAGGTCCGCAGGTGCCATTCTTGGTATGCGGAAGCTCCTTTCACAGTTTTCATGGGCAGAGTTATGTACCTACTCACAGCCTGTAAGAGCCAACTGCCTTGTTTGTACACAGAAAAACAAGAGTCCATGGACTGCCAGGTGACTTCTGTACACACAAACTATGCCTATTTTAGCTGGTAATTTGGCACAATGGGAGTAGGTCAAAACAGTTGGTACTGTGGCCCCTACATGTCCACTCTATGCAGGACATGGGGGAATATTTTGGATTAGATTTAGCCCAGTCTCCCTGCCCAAATTTCCCCACCACGCCTGAATGTGGAAGCTGCATGGTTTGAGCCCATGCTTCAAAGCCTTTAGTCCTCATTGTGGACTGCAGAGTGTGTAGTGCGGAGCTGATGGTTTAATGTCTTCCAAGAGGAATGTAGTTCACAAGTTCCCTTGCTAAGTGCTGTGATCTAAACTGATATACCACATGTGGGGATAACTGGGGGATTCATCTTACTGCTGTTCTGCACTGAAATGCAAGCGTAGGCACAGTAAAACAAACTGCAGCAAAGCCATCTTTGTGCATATTTTCCTTTTGTGCCCAGAGAGATTCAGCCTTTTCCCACTTTCTCCAAGGGTGTCAAAATAATTGTGTTCGTATGAAAGTGAAATTGTCTAACACACCAAAAGCCAGAAAAACTGAAAAAGAGAAGTGCAAACACGTTTTGAAGGTTTGTACAAATTTACAAGAACCACGGGCAAACACCTTGTCATGAGCAGGCAGGGCAGCAGCCTGCTTGCTAAAACCCTTGCACCAGGTCTGGCTCCAAACAGAAGATTCAAAGTGGTACATCGCAGCCTTCAGGTGGAGGAAGAGGTTTGTGCCACTGAGGGTAGCAGTGAAGGCATTTGCAGGAGCTCCTGCCCTTTGGCCGGACGGCATCAGCAGCAAACAGCCTACAGTTCACTACGTGCACGCTGTGCTAGAGCAGGTCAGTGGGAAGGACCACTGTACTCTTGTTTGTAGTGTGCCCAACTAGTATTTTTATAAAGTTGTTGGAAATGAAGAGAATAAAGGGAACAGCTTTTTTTTCCATACTCTAACCAATTCAAGGGTTCGAGTTTTCATTCCAAACCACTTGACAGTATCTCATTAACCTACTGCCTATAATAAATGCATCCAATAACAATCACCAAGTCACACGAAATTAAAAAATTCTATAAAATACAAATTGGAAATACTTGCGAGGCCATTTATTTTTCTACTCTAGAATTAGAGAAAATGAGGTCTGCCACCCCCCTCGGCTGTGATAAATACAAGTCCCAAAGCAGACTGTCTAAAATTTCCAGGAAAGTCTAACCTCACACTGCAGCCTTTGCAAAATTCATAAGCAAATTTTTCCACAGAAATAAAACATTTGTACAGTTGAATGTGCCTGCAATGCTTTGGGTAGCTACAGAGATGTAAAGCCGCTCGTCACTTGGCATTCTCTAGGGCACCTCATCAAAACCTGTCGAGGGCGGGAGGCCTGCACCCATGCCCATCCCAGCTGGCTGGCGCAGGACAACTGCAGCACTTGTTGCTCTGAACCAAAAAGCAGCATGCTGTTTCCACAGGGCTCAGCTCTAAACAAAGTCAAACTGTCCCTCTCTCCTCCCATCCCGCTGTTGTCCCCATATTGTCAAAGCATCTCCCGTTTCCCCCAGCTTTGCTCCCCTTCTTGTCCAGACTTCCCACTGGAGCATCCCTGAGCTCCGCAGGGATGGGGAGGGGGAACTCAAGTGCTCCCACCTCTCAGGCTCACCACGCGCAGCTCTGGTAAACAACACAGGGAAGCCCCTGGTTTCGACAGAAAACATTCAGTATTTCACATCTCGAAAAAAAAGCTGAAATCAGGGCAGATAAAGGAGAAACATTAGCTACTTACTGGTAGCTGACAAGCAAAGGTCTCGAAACCAAAAATTCATGGTTTGGAAAAGCATGGAGTCAAAATAAAATCATGTGCCTACCACAAAGTCTGTTTGTGCAACCAATCACACAAAATGAAGGACTGCCTTAGTCCAGCTCAGAAAGATCCCCTAGGAACAAAAGAATAAAATCATTCCTGAAGTATAACAAAGTGAGATGTGACCACAGTGTTTGATCAAAACAGCTGGGGAACGGTGAATCAATATTGATTCAGGAGAGCTTTCAAGTTCCCATGGATTTTCATTCATCAGATTCCCAGGAACACCTTGTGTTGCCTCTTTTAACATCTCAATGGGAAGCTGGATGAAATAATTCACCAAACAAGAATTCCCCCCTCAGAGATTCTTCCACTGCCCTGCCAGGGTCACCAGCCAGCCGCACTAACCAGTCTCCAGGAGAAAGCAGTCTCTTGAGGGACTCTTTCCAAAAAAACCTTCCCCAGGCCTGTGCAATGGGCATTTTCTGCAGCAAGCTGACTGAAGGAAACCCCCCAGCTCTGCCCACACTCCGGCACCCCTGAAGCGCCCCAAACCCCCTTCCTCCCAGGCACTTCTCATTGCATTCAGACTACATCACGTATTGGAAAGTATCACAAATAGGAAGAGAAAGCCTAATTCTGATAGGAATCAATTTTATTTGGGTTTGGTTTTGGGGGGTTGGAGGAAGGGTGGGGTTTTGGCTGGGTTTTTTTGGAGCAGGATTAGGGCTGATAAGAATTACAGTAAAATTCAAAATTAGGAAGAAACAGATAATGATCTGTGGGTTGCTACAAATAGTGAATTACAAAACTCCAATAGATCACTTCAAAACATCCACGCTTGGTCAGACCTATTCAGTGTCTGTCTCCACCAGTGGCAAATACCATGTTACTGAAAAAAAATATATGAGTTAGGTAAAGAAAATGTCACACTTCCCTCCTGGTATAGCCTCCCTGTGCCCAGGCACTTGTGGTTCAGACACTCGCTGAGCCAGTTTCTCTGTGCCCCTTGGTGTTTATGAACTGACAGATTTTCCTTCTATGAATGACGAAATGTATAGTGGGGAATTTTTTTCACCATAGTGAGAAACAGAAGATTTTTTCCTAGTGTTTTTAGAGGAAGGAAAAGATTGTAGGGAAAATTGCCTGGTGTCAGCACCTTAATTCCCTTTACAGAGAAACAGCAGTAGCCTACGCATTTAACTACACTTCTGGTATTAAAAAGGCAAGATAAATTTCATTAAGCAAAACACATTACCTCTCCGTATTGATTACCGGGTTATAAATGTGACCTGCTAAGTGTGCATTAAAGCAGCAACCCGGAGTTGCTGGTGACTTTCCTGACACTTGAGTAGGTGAATGAAGACCAGAGACGCTCTCTCTGATAGTATAGCACTTTGAGAAGGCTCATTAAGAACAGAAATTGTCTTTGAAAATGTATCATCTTGCTTTGTGCATGCAACTGGAGAGAGTGGGTTGTGGCTGCACAGAGGCGCATCCCAACCTGAAAGCCGAAGAGCTAGAAAGCTGTGAGAACAGGGTGGCATGACAGGATCCCCTTTGAGGTGTAAGACCCTGTTCCCCCCTTTTCTGTGTTGCGTTTCCTCCTGATCTCTGTTCAGTAACTCCACAGGGAAAGGTTTCCTGGAAGAGCAGAGCACATACATTTGATCTGTCTCTGTCAGAGCAATTTTCTCCAAGACATTTCCTCAGGTACTTGCTACTTTAGTGTCCAGGCAGGGCAAGGGTAAAGAATCACTCTCCAAAATAAAAACGTGAGACATTGAAAAGATACACCCTGTGTGGATTTTAAGAAAACTCTTTGTGGAAATGTACACCTCTCATTGCAACTGGAATATTGCTTCCTTCTCTGTCTGGGCCAGCAACATGGGTTTGGTCAGAAGTTTGATGTCCTTGTGTGAAGTGGGTTTGGTGGGTGTTAGTTCAGCTCCCCACACAGTTCAGCATCACCGGCAGCCGGGCAAGTCAAAAGGCCAAGAAACAAAAGGTACAAATCCTAGTCCTTCAGAAAGACCCTGCAGATCACACCTGAGGGAGAATGGCAGAGCTGATGCTAGCCCTGTGTCCCAGGGACAACCGCAAACAGGATCTCCAGCGTTTTTGAACAATTTCTGTTGGCATCACATTTCCAGGATCAAAACGATCCATATTGAAATTTGTCTCTCACTGATACCAGTAGTGTGCCCAGGGGTTTGAAATGACTTCAGAGATGTCATTTTTTTTGCTTGACCCACTATAAGGCATCAAAGATGAGGTTGTAAGTTTTTAGACCATTGCACCAAAAAGAAAAAAACCTAGGATCAGACTTTCAGCAGGCACAGATGGGCTTGTGCCTGGTCTTTGATAGGGCCCCATCCATCCTACTGCAAGGAAGCCCTTGTCTTGGCTATGCCACATCTGATATTTATACAAATAACAGGGCGACACTACATCATCACGGAACCCCCAGGAAACCCCAAATCAGGCATTGCTGCATGAGCAGAGACCTTCATCTACAAGCAAACAGAAAATACCATCCTGCAGCTTTGCAAACACACCATACAGCCCCTGCCCCTTGCAGCTCACCAGCTGGATGAGACGCGGTATAGGAGCCGTGTAGTTTATCCTACCTCACATTAACATCAAGTTCTTCCATCACAGGCAATAGGCATAGGTAGCTGGGAGTTCAATGTCCATAGAAGAGACCTCGTCCTGCAGTGGAGAGAGTTAGAAAGGACAGTTATAAATTAAAGGATCTCTCATGGGTGCATGTTTACCCCAGTGAAGACACCCATACACTGCGTTTTGCCTCTCTGGCCTGGCTCCTCTTGAAAACAGAAGCTATCTAGGCATGTCAAAATGAAGACATACCACTGCATAGAGCTGTCATAACACAATTTTCTGTTATCTACCCTGACATATTTTTATCTCGCAACACTAAGGTGCATGCCTGGAGGCACAAAATCAAGCTGAAGCGATAGACAACCCTTCTTGGTTGTGTATACACCACCCATCCATGCATAACCTAGGGCTAACAGTGCTTCAAGGTCCCAGTGGGACACTGGCTCTACTGAAAAGAACAAAAAAATTCCCCCTTTTATGAGCTTCCAGGTCTTCACCTGGAAGCTAAGATCAACCTTTAATCCACTCCATGATCATCACTTCTCCTGGGAACTTCTGGGATTTCGATTCCCAGAGGATTGTTTCAACTGCAGCAAGGTAGTAAACTACTGTAAGGACTGCTACACTGGCACAGAGAAAAGACTCTTCTGGACAAATATTTGGTTTCCATAGGGGTGAGGAGAAGCTGCATAGGCAGAAGTCATATGATACCATGCATAGGATACACATCACATCTAAGATTGTATTTGTCACAGTCCTCTGCAGACATCTTGTGTCACTTGTTGAAAACTCCCATTCTGTGTAGTGCTGCCTCATATAGTACCAGCTCCTTCCCTCTAATTACCACAAATGAGTTAGTAGGAAAATAATTTTAAAAGACAAACCCAAAGCATTATATCAGTGCACACAGCATACCATGCTGTACCCAGTGAGTTCTGGGTGCTGGTGTGGGAAGGGGCACACACAAAAATACCCTTAGTCAATCCATCCTCTCCTTCTGCAAGTTAAAACTCCAAATGACCTCAGAGAGATCTATCTATATATATTACCAAAGACTCTCACAGCTGAAATAATAGTCTTATTTCTAGAAATAAATGCCAGCAACATAAATTACTAATACAGGCACCATTCTTGAGACTTGTTCTCCAAGACCAACTTTTTATGAAGTTTATGAAAAAATGTTATGTTGCAATTCTGGTGACACCGAGGAGCTGAGCACTGTGATATAAATTACCTCTTTCCACCTATGCTTACATTCAAAATTACATGCAACAGCATGCACACATGTAAGCTGCACTGGACCCAAGACTTTTCATGGTAACTTCCAAACTTTCAAAGCTACAAAAAGCAGTTTAAATACAATCAACTGAAGAAGGCTTGCAAAACCTGGCTGGGAAAACACAAGCAAGAATGCTTGGTAAATTGGTTTCTGTTTTTACACAAAATTAAAACATTGACTTACCACTAAATTAAAATAGGTTTCCTGTGACACTATATTGTACAGCCTTATGAATACTTAATAGCAGCACTGTAATTACAAAGAACTAAGTGATTTGCAGTTCAAGTTAAAATAAATGTACTTACTCCCAGTAACACTGATATAAATATTAATGGGATTTTTAATTCTATCAAAATTCCATCATGACTCCCAAGAAATGAATGCACCATCTTAATAAAGAATTTGTGGGTTTGCTGCTGTTAATCCAGTGGAAAAAATAGGATAAGTTTCTGAGCACTTCAGACTGTTGATTGTCCCTTGCATTGTGTCTCTAGAGAACCAAGGATAATGCCACCACTATGGTGCTATTAATAACAACTCAAATGCAAATAATGCCACTGTGGTTACTTGGCTTCAAAGAAAAGATTGTAATAATACTGACTCAGACTTCCTAGATACAATGCCAGGTTTGCGCCGCAAATGAACGCCCACTACCCAAGCCTGGTTTAGTGTTTACCAGAATTAGTACTTCAGCAGGTATAGACTATACATAGTTGTGCAAGCAAAACTTACTCAAGTCAAAAGGCTGTTTTTATCTGAGGGTGGAAACCTTCAGAATTTGGCCACTATTTACAGCTTAAGCCTTCAACTGATGTTTCTAAGGGCACTCTGGAATCTGGTGACTTAAATGACTACTGCTGTATTTCACAAATATAAGGGTGAGCAGTCTAGAGTTTCTGATCAAGTCACCTGTGTGTCACTAAGACCTGACCTCCAACTTTAATTTGGGGGAAAAAAAAAGCTCTCCTGTGTTCCTTCTCTGGATTTCTTCCACAGAACAAAACTCTTCGCAAGCTGCTGGGACAGCTGCCTGTCAAAGATGCAGGAAGAATATCCTGGAAGATGGTCTTGGGGATGTGAAAATACAATCAATAGTCTCTGAGCTCAAACAGACAGAAAGAAACCTAATTATTTCATCTCCAAAGAGGTTTAAGTAACCACTTACTTCAAATCATTTGTTTGGCAAATAGGTTAAATTATTTTCAGTTAATTCAGATGCAAATATATCAGAATAGGTCTGATACGGTGCTTTGTTTCAATGGAGACAGGAACCCGTTCTTTCCTGTCATTTCAAAAAGGATAAATATGAATAAAAGAGAACACTCTATAAACTGCAGTCAAAACACATGAGATCTTGACCCATCTCCTCTGCCTGCCAGCATAGTTTGTGAGCACTGGTTAAAACTGGTTGTCATCTCAGTTTACCGTGGAGGCACAAAGAGGTTGACTAAACCCCACCAAGAGGATTCGGAGCAGGGCAGAAACAGCCCCTGGACATAAGATATAGATATTAAACTGGTCTTACTGTTGAGATAGCACAGATATGCCACAAGGAAAATCCGGTCAAATTTTGTTGACACTGATTCAAGGGAAACTGTTCCTTTCCTATGCAGAAGAAGAGAGGCTTTAGTACTTATTGCTACAGTGGGAAGTTATGAAACCGCTTTGCTGCAGTTCATGCCTGTTATAGCTCTGAACTACACGGGAAACGTGGGGGGGGGGGGAGCCAGCGAGAGCAGAGGGTAGGAATAAGAGAAGACAGACCTATCTGCACCATCCCAGTCCCCCATGCTCCCTTCAGTACCAGAGTTTAAGAGGCACCTTGGGAAACTTTCTAAAACAAGCAAAACTCACCGTTTCAGTACAATCAGAACTGCTTTCCTACCTATTCATCAAAATCAACTTTTCTATGTAGGCACCAGCATTACTGTTCCTTCAGTCACAGCAAGTGTAACATGCTTAAAAACACAGGAAAACTTTTTTGTTTCCATTAGTATTTTCTTCACTTGTTTTGTGTTCATTTATACAGTAGAAATAATATTTTTGGTACAAAATAGGAAAAAATGAAGGTTTTAAGGATTTTGATAAAACGAGGAATCTTGTGTACAAACACCCAGCTACATCTCACCGTGCTGTTAGGTGTGTTTCTGGCAGCCATCCCATACACAGTGTAACAGGCAGTGACCACATTTCTTATATTGCACCTCACAATTTATTTTTTCCTATAAAGCTTTGCATATTCCTAAGCTCTGCAGCCCTAAGAACATTTTTTCCCCACAAACATGTTATCTTTTCCCCCACAAATACAGAAACAAGCAACATTTGGGTCTGAACGGGCAATGCATTTATACAATGCCCCATACTCCACAGCCCGCCGGGATCGGAAACCTCCCACCACTGTACAGGAGACCTGCACTGTTTTAAGGGCTGTTAGTACTTTCGTCTTGCCCCATATGAGGAAGCATATAATGAACATATAATGAAAGGAGACTAAACCAATGACATTATTTAGCTTTTGTCAGCTTTTCCATGATGGATTTTAAAATTGGATCTTCCTTCCCTTTTGCTCTCCCCATGACACCGCAGTGGTTAGACTTCTAGTCATTGGAGTCCCAACAAAGAAAGAAAAATGACGTCAATACCATGTAATAAAAAAAATCTTCATGAGTTATTCTGTAAATATATCTGGCTCACACAGAGGGCCTGGTGCTATTCTTTGTTATTAAAGTGATTACTCATACCCAATTAAGAAGCTGTTCTCTGCCTCAGAAAGATAACACTGACCTCCTAACTCAACCCTTATACCATCCAGCCCATCATATATATATATATTCCTTTCAGCACAAAAGAGCTTCTCTGCTTTTGTGCATGATGGTGATTACAGGCACATGGAGCCATGCACATCACTGCAGCCAGGTCATGTTTTCCTGAACGTAAATGTCTAGCTTTCAACAGCTCATGAGCAGTCATGGGCTGAGGGCAACAGTCCTGCAAACCCATGGTCTTCCTCTCCTGGGCTCCAGAGCCTTTCCGTCCTGGGCTTGCTGAGAGCAGACCCGCTCACAACCTGCCAGGGAACCCACGTGCGGCTCTGGGTCTGGTTTCTTGTACAAATCTGGTTCCTGGCTTCTAGCACAGGGTCCTGCTCAGACACGGGTCGGCTCCGCTGGCCGGACTGGAGAGTCAGGCTGAGCCTCCTCCGCACTCCAGATACATCTCAAAATGAGTCTTCTCATATGCGTTCTCTTCAGATTTGGTACCAGGGACTGCAATGAAAAGCTCACCACAGTAATCCACCTAAGGACTTGGATTACCATGAGGGGCTAAATTCAGGCAGTGAAGTGAAGTGGTTTCTCTTTTTCAGGTGTCAGCACAAAATTAATTTTGATAACTCCTGCAAAATGGAAGAAAAACTTTTCAGCTATTTTGTATGTCAAAATTCCAGTTTGGGGCCATCTTGTTTGCTTTATTTTTCTGCAAAATTTCATAATGTGCACTGAAGTTACACAATATCTGTACCATCATGCTGTCATGGAGACCTCCACGATAACTGAAACTTTCTATATTAGAATTAAAAAAAAAAAAATCAAACATGGAACTCTTGAACAAAAAAATCAAACCAACCAACCAAACAAAAGGCCTTCGCAAAAAACTGTTCACCCAAAGGAAAATAACTGAAGTCAGTACTCTTGGCAGTATTTTCACTTCAGCAAAGCACAACATTTTTTTAATGGAAAAAAATACAGGTGCAGCATCTCCAGCAGGCTTGACATGACAGCTCCATAGACTTCCCTTGTGAGGCAAGAACTCCTCACCTTATTTTATTCTCCACTAATCACTGCCACCAAGAGCAAGACAGATATACCACATGTGTATGACTAGTCATAGTCATCACTGCAGAGGAGACCGGCTCTGACTTGGGAAAGGCAATCCAGTAATAAGCCTCACCAAGTCTGTGCTGATGGCATTCAGAGATATCAGAAACCATCCACCTGTCAAGATTAGATCAGCTGCGTGCTTGTGCCTCACTCCTTCACCTGACACACCACCAAGTCACCTTAGCAGATGCTCCCCTACCTCTGCCCCTTCTCCTCCTCACCTCCACAGTGGGGGGTAGGAAACGAAAAACCCAATGAGGAGATGGATAAACCAACATATCTTCTCAACCAAGCTGTAGGGACTCCTAGGGAAACTTTACACGGTAGGTGTTAACAAAGAATTCACTTCTCAGAGACCATAAGGAGTTAGCTGGTGGCCAACAGCTGATCCTGTCTCTTAAGTGACCACAAACTTGCCTGCTCTATGTGGTGGCCTTGGTCTGCCCAGTAGAAATGAAAATGTCCCACCAGATGACAGCAATAGCCACACCAGTCTTGCAAGACATTTTCTTTGCAAGGCACTGATTAACTGAGACACTGACACATTCTTCATCCAATTTATTTCCATCCCACTCGAGCCCCATCTAGTTCCACTTTCTGTCACTGCTGAGCTGATGACAACAGAAGAGTTGAGTCATTCTGAAAAGCTTACAACCCCCTTTCCTGCAGCGCTGGATTGTGCTGCTTCATCATTTATGACACCTTAAATGAAGCTGCATCTAGGGTGGACTGAGCAGTCTGAAAAGCCCATTTCATTTTACCTACAGATGAATATCATACTGTTCCTTCTGCTCTACTGCACCACAGGAGGGAGTGGGATATAAAAAAACCCCTAAATTCAGTTTCTGAGTGTCTCATGCTCTTTGTGAAGAATTGGACTTATCACTGCTATTCTCCAACTTCACTCTTCTCTTTATAAATGTAAGGTAAAAAAAAATGCCCTTTTCCTCCATCCTTTGCCAGCTTTGTCTATTTAGAGCAGAGTGTGGTGTGCAGTGACGATGACTTGATCCAGCCTCTGACCTCAGCATAGATGTCCTGCAGACACCCATTGTTACTGAGTAACACAGAGCAGTAGACTGATAAAAAAAGATGTCGCAGATGTTTGGAAAGCCTGTTTAGCCTACCCCTAGAAATTGCTGTCCTCCACATCTCAACGTATACGTTCTTGGAAGTACAGGGAGTCATTTAGCTTTCACCCAGTATTTGTGATTCCTGATTGAGGCCAGAGGAATCACTCTAACATAAATAAAGACTACTACTACTATCTGAATCTGTGATTTCAAGAGGCTCCTCACTTGCTGTAGTAAACATCTGCCAAATTAAAGCTGTGATTGAATAAAAAAAGCTGTTGCTCAATTCCTACCACATATCACATTTGGGGTTGTGATTTTTATCATAGCTCCATCTTCATCATTATCAGAGAAAGAGAAGTTGTTAGCGGAGGCTAGCTGGACAAGATCTTCCCAGGCCACATTAAACTGATGCTGCGGAGTGACAGTCACCTCAATCCAAAGATAATTTCTTGCTCATCACTGCAGAGCAGTCCAAAACCCTCCAAGTGTTGCAAGAGAATATCCTGCCCATGACAACACTTGAGGAGTAGGAAATACCAGAGTGATCCAACTTGTTTGCTCCCAGATAAAATAGCTCTGTTTCCACCACCCATTTCTGATAAAGGCACTGCCCGCTCCCACAGCACTTCTTGCCTTCTCTGTCACTGCTGTCCCTTTTCTCCCCACGAAGGACAAATCTGATAAGAAGTCCCTCAGTTGTCAGCAGAGACAGATTGCTGGACTTATTTTAATCAAATGTCATCCCAGCAGGTTAAAATGCAGCACTTTGCTTAAACGGAGAAAAATAAAAAGATAGACATGACACATCACCTGAGAAAGAAAATGGAGTCCAGCTTTAAAATAGAAAAAGACACAAGAAATGTCTTCTCATTGAAGGGTTATTTTTCAAAACAGCTCTTTAAACTCATGGAGAGAGCCTCTGGCTTGACAACCCAAACCACAGGCACTGAGTTTAACAGGCTCGTGTTCCCAAGGGACGCAGGAGTCGCAGGCAGCGTGCAGGTCACGGCGGAAGCCAGCACCTTGTGCTCGCCTGTTTGCAGGCAGGTGGGCTTTTCTTCATGTCAATCTGGCCTTCACGGCCTCTCAGCTGTAACCTCTGTGCCTTTTCAACCTTACAGCAAGGTATTCTACACTTTCAAAAAAGAAAGTTTAAATTCCACATTTGACTACCAAAAAAACACTAACAGACAGCACAATATAAGGGCTGTTCCCTTGGAAAGGGCACGTGGAAGCAATTCTGCCTAGCTGTTCTCCTGGACCACATATTTACAGCTGTAAAGGCTCTATGGGCTGTTCAAGGGTGACTTTGTTCCAATGCAGACATCTGTATGAGATCCTTGTCTATACCATGGTACATTTGTATAAGAGGTCTGAGGAGAGAAAGCAGCTACAAAACCTGAGGCGTTATTTACTATGACAGTAGTAGTATGAAATTTCACAACTCGCTGCTCTCACCTTTAGCAATTACTCAGTTGGTAACCAACGCTCCAAGTCTTTGACTGCAATATCAAACCCTCAGCATAGGAAGTCAAGAGAAAAATCCAGCATAAGACCATAGGCCTCTTAAAAAGACCAAGATACAGTAAGAGATATCAATCAACAAATGAAGGTAAGAAGGGTGGTTGAGTTCAACAAGTGCATCAGAAGTGTGGGTAGAAACACAGATAGGCATGATTTCCATGACACTGCCACAAAGTGGTTTTTCTTTTAAGGACAAGCCACGATGTTAGTGCTTCTCATCACTACAAAGGACTAGAAACCATACATGTGTTTGATGGGGATTTATACAGGGCTACCACGTTTCCTTCTTGCTCACGTCATAAAACTTCCCCATAATTCACTGTAAATTTTCCCTCCCTAGAAAACATACTTTCCAGCTACTCTCGTTCTCACACCAGCACAGACCCAGGGTATGGAAACCACTGCCCCAGAAAGGCACCACTTCTGCTTTCTGTGCCTGCAGTCAAATAAACTTACTTTGTTTGCACAGCAGAGAAATGTACACTACAAGTGCTAGGAAATATAGAAATCCTTCAGCTTTGACATGTTGTGATGGTATTGAAGGTAACTCGCAGCTCGCTGGATGAGCTGCGGGACACCCAGCACCGTCACTAACTCAGCTCTGCCTCTGCAGACAGCTGCACACACACCATAACCCGGTGCTGGCTGCAGCTGAGAGCAGCTCTACACTTTACCGGGGATCCTTGGTTTTACCAGTTCTCTAATAAATTACTAGCCAGTACAGTGCCCTCCTACTGCAAATGAACTTCACAGGCAAGTGCTGGTGGTCTCGTGGCAGAGGTTAGCTCATACCCCAACAAGAACGTTGCAGGCAGCAATGGGCAGTGACCGTGGCACTCAATGGCAATCCTGGGGTTTACAATAGCCTTAGGCTCCAGTCTGTCACTGCTCCAGCTAAAAAGCTACTCTGCTCCAAAGCAAACAGAAAATGACCCGTGGAAAACGCACATTACCATGGCCATTCATCTTATCACAGAGATACACTGCTGCGCTGTTCTGAGCTCTGCTAATGAGTACACGCTGGCAGTTGCCACCTTGAGACAGCCGAGGGAAAGAGCAGTGAAAGGAACCATCTCCCTCCTGCCACCGAGTGCCGAAATGTCACAGGGAGAGCCTGGAGTCACTCCCAGCCACCACATTTCAATACATGATACTATGCTTTGCTTTGCCAGCTGTGCAGGCAAGCCTTTTTCACCTGTTTTTGTTCCTTGTTTGGATTCCCGTCCTGCCTGCAAACCCACATGGGTAGCACTGCGTCACCCAGGCCAAGGAGGGGAACCGTGAGTCAAAGCAGATGAGCGAGCCGGGAAAGATTCCTCATCGTGCTCTGCAGAGAGGAGCCCTCCGAGGCTGCCACTGCACTGCGGGCACCGTGATTCATTCATAGCACAACGAGAGGGACTCAAGCGTAACTCGTCTTTTCCACCACCTTCATCTCCTGCCCGATTTCCTACATGGGTCATTGTGTGGTGGACATGTTCCACTCCCCATCTGGAGGTCATGCATGACTATAACTTTACTGTGTTGGAATAAAATTCCTCTGCTTTATTTTTATTGCTGCCATAAGATGGTTTTGTAGCCTGTGAAATGCAAGCAGGAAATAACCTCCTGCTTTGAAGCCCGGCGCCGAGACACGCCGGTCGCTGTGTTTATGGTTCTGCAACCCCTGAACTTCAGCAGAAACAAGAGTATTTCCTGGCCTAGGTATCTTTGTTTGTTGTAATTACTCCTGTGTAACTATGACTAAGAAATCAGTAGGGTTGTGCTGAATTACATCTTCTGTGATTTCAGCTGCGAAAAGTGTTTAGGTGAAGCTTTACTTCTCAAGCATTAAAGATTCCCTTTTACTTCTGTCTGACCAAACTGACTATTGATGGGAAGTTTTGGGGTGCATCTGTCTGAATACCTTTGTAGCAGAGGACATCTCACAGAGGCTTAGCTGGAAATTTATAACATGGCATGAAAGCCTACAGGCACAGACCTTACCCCCTCCTGCCCAAGGGTGCCAACAGACTTGCTCTGACATGAGCACTGTCCTTGCTAAAAAAAAACAAACAAAACCCCCCAAAACTCTCTACACATGGGGGGTTAAGACAAATAAACTAATGCAATGTGAAGCTGTTGCCAACAGACACATCTCTCTGAGCAAGGACACTGATCCCACACAGTTTAACTCATTGCATCACATTCACACTTTCTCACCAATTTTCTTGATTGCCACAGGCGGACCAGAGCCAGAAGGTTTCTGCTGCCCCTGCACTGGGGTGGAAATGCCATGACTCCACAGGACATTTCAGAAAATGAAGCAGAGACAAAATCCCCAGAGCTCTGAGCTGCAGATATATGTAACCAACCCAACCGACTCATGCCTCTGCTGCCATTTCTTCACACTCCATTAAAAGATGATGGCTTCCGGAGAGAAAACTGGCTGAGTATGTTCATCTCAAACTTGATCTGCCTCTGGCTCACGTCAAAAAATTAGTTAGTTGAGCAGCAAGCTAAAATAATCACGGTCCCCAAGAGACCATGTGATTCTTCAGATCTGTACAAAATACATAAAGTGCACAGCCATCATCTTTTCTGGTTAAGAAGCTGATACCATCACGGAAAGTCAAAAGGTTAATTAATTAATTACTTTTTTAAAAGATGGAGATGATGCAAGAGGGAATGTGCTCAGCACACAGGCTCTGATGTTACCTACAAAAGAGTTTGCTCCAAATATTTCATAGCAGTAACAGAGCTACTTTGAGATGATTGTAGGTACTTACATATTGCAGCAATAAAGCAGTGACCTGGTGGTGGTCAGAGAAGAACAACTGGAGTATGTCATTCTTCTTGAGAGAAAGCAGTTAAAACAATCACTGTGGGCTCAATATCTAACCAGGCTGTGCTGGCAGTCATGCCACTACCCTTGCACTGCTAGCAGCAGTCCAGGGCAAGGGTACCCAAACAAGAGCTTGTGTGCCAGCTGCAGGCTTTGCCAGCTCATCATCCCAGGCGGAAGCAAGAGGGGATCCCATCACGGAGCAGATATTTGTACGTCAGGCCCAGGTCTGCTGGGCTATGAGGGGTAGTATGGGGCCAAGAGCTGTGTTGGCAGGGGTTGAGCAGAAGTGGGGTCTGGTGCTTCGCTGTTGAGGAAGCACGCGTGTGGAGGAAGTGTCTTTCCCTGCCAAACTATGCTGAGCTAAGCACCTTCCACGATGCTGCTGATATTTTCTGCTTCTTTTAAATTAAATTACCAAATTACTGAATCCTTCTCACGTCATTAAAAGTGAAGAAACCAAAATAAACTCGGAGCTATGAGACCTTGAGGGTTGACCCTGAAGGTCATTTTTTGGTGGGCTAAATCTGCAAGCCTTATGGCACTCCTGATGGGAAGGGGGAAAAGGATAAATGAGCTCATAGGGTAAGCTGCTTTCAAATGGTTATTTCCAAAGTAAGAATGACAGAACATGCTTTAGGTGGGCTGTGAGTTCTCATCAGCCAGACTCTCCAGGTAAAACAAGCTGTCCAGACACTAATTGCGTCTGGCACCAGACACCTGGCAGCTATGAGATGTCATGTGGCTCATTTTCAATGGTTTCAGAGAGAACAGTTATTTCTACCAGCACACATATTTTGAACAAGTGCATTTTTTAAATTCTGCTCATTTCAGGCTGCTACTCCCTGAAAAATGTCCTCAGGCTGTTTTCTGTCAGGCTGTCTACGACGTACCCCATGCCATTGCCTCCCTCGTGAGGGAAGCATGGTAATGGCATCCCGCTTTGCATTGCTAGTGAAGTGCAGGCTTCCTAATCCCCCTGTTTACTTTAGCTCTGCAGGGAATCAGCAGATCCCCAAGGAAGGAAGGAATGGAAAATTTGGCAGAACTTGAATGCAGAAGGCTTCACCCCTCATTTCTGGTGATACTGGAGGGACCCTCGGATGTGCATCCCACTGAGGTTGAGATGTGCTGAAGCACAGACGGTTACCTTGGACCAGGCGTCAGCTCTACAGAGCCAGCTCTGTGGGTTATTCCCTCATCCTGATGTATCGTGTAGAAGAAAGGATGAGTGTGAGTGCATTTGGCCAAGGCTTCTACATGGGACATCATGGTGTTACACTAAGAGGAAATATTTACTGGATTAAGAAATGGTGATCGTGGCAGCTCTTTATGTTTCTGAGAAGCAAACAGAAAAAAAAGCCAAAGCGGGAATATATGAAGAGACAGACATGTGCATTAAAGAGTTTAGACAATATCTAATGTTTTTAACACAGCTGAAAACAGTGAGCTAAAACAGAAGGAAGGATGTAAACAGAAGAGTGATAACCACCAGGTCACAGACCTGCAGCACAGAGAAGCCTTCATGCCAACAACCCTGTAGGGATGCACAAGTCGGATGTCACAGCTGTGTAGCATTTTCAAAAAATACTGTAATGAGAAGAAAGGGGAAGCTCGTAGCTGTGGATATATAGTGAAAGCTTGGGAATGGTCAGAAAGCAGTAACAGTTGCAGACAAATCTGTAGGCTGCAGAAGAGGTTGATTTTGAGCACATTGGGAAAAAAAGAGATATTAAAAGTTAGGCTGATCAGCTCAAAAATGGTAGAGTTGTTGACCATGATTCAGGAAAGACAGATGCCATCAATAAATACTTCTGTTCTATTTTTGGGAGCCATATTATGTGATGATGAACTTTTCCATCCCTGCAGACATTTAAAAAAATGTTAAACAGCACTTACTAATGCTAGACACTTCAAAATAAGCAAGTCCAGATAATGGCATCTTTTTCTTTAAAAAGACCTTTTACAGAGCTGGATAAGGAACTTTATACATGGTTGGTCTTGATTTCCAGTAAACTTGGACAATCAGAGTTCACAAAAAAAATGTACCAATATTTTGAAAGAATAAAGTGGATAACCTAGGTAATTATAAGCCTATCAATCCAAGATTGCTCTCCAGCACAATAACAAAATGGCTCACAAAGAATACAATTCATCAAGAATTAAAGATGGGGAATAGAATTTGTCAAATCAGTGCAGATTAGAGGGGAATCAGTTTGCCATCTTGATATTTTCAGTGATAATCAACAGCAATACTGCTGTATTCTCTGATTTCAGAAAAGCATTTGATTTGGTAATACACGAGGTTTTGATAAAGAAGCAAGGACAATACCAACTCCCTACAGGACTTTTGAGCACAGTTAAACCCAGTATAGCAAGAGGGCTCAAATGTACATGCAAACATGAAAATGCTGCCTAACAGTTCTGGTTTTAGAGTGGTCCTCTGGGAATCTGTTATTGCTACTCAGTTTTTTACACATGTCAAGGAAAAATCCCTTGAAATCATCACTTAAGAGTTTGCTGGTGACCGAGATCAGGGGAATTGATAAATTTAACAGGCAGCATACTGACACAGAGCAATCTGGATTGCTTGGATACAATTTGCAAGGAAACAATATGCATTTGAGTATAGCCAAGGTGAGGCAACATATTTGGAAGCCAAAATAAAGGCAGTGTTTACAGGACTGGGACAATTTGGCCTTGGAAAGAGATGACTGAAAAGGAAATGAGGTCCCTGTTCATTGTCAGCTCAATGCAAGTGCCTGCTGCCATTTGCTGTGGCTAACACGATTCTCAGGAGGATCTTGAAATGAGAAAGTAGGTATGAGGCTGCTATGGTACCTTACTCCATGCTTATGTTGACATATAAGAAAGATGTTGGAGAGCTGCAAATACGTAGGAGAAAAGCCATGAGCCTTATGAAAGAACTGGAAGAGATGTTTTTACCATAGGATGTTTCTGGAGAGTAATCTATTTAGTTTATCCCAGGAGAGGCTGAAGAAGGACTTGAGTATGTCCTGCAAGTAGATACTCAAGAAACAGGACACTGGTGACAAGACAATCCTGGTGGCCGAAGACGTTCTGGGGGCTGAAAGTTGAAACCAGGCAAATTCAGACAAGCAAGAAGATGCATATATTTGACTTGTACTGATTACAACTGCCACAGTCAAGCAGCGCAGCACAACCAAACACAATCCTATCAGGAGGCAAATCTCTGCAGATAATGGCAAGGCAAAATCTGTGAGCCGATCTGATGAACTGAGAGCAGAAATGGGAGCCACTCCAGACAGTTGGGCTAATGGAGGAGAAAGCTATGACTGAAAAGATGAAACTGCAATGTGAAGGCATTGCAGGAGCATCCAAGGGTGTGAAGATTGAGTAATATATCCGGACTGATGTGCGTGGCATTTACCTAGTAGTTATTTGCCGTCTCTAGTTACTGATTTCAGTCCTTCATTCTTTAAACACAGCAAATCATTCAGTGGAAGGAAGATTCAGCAAAAACCCGTGAATGCAGTTAACTGATTGAGGTATTTTCTTTCCTTTCACATAAAAGGCGCCAGAATCTCACTACCTGCCTAAGCAAAAGAAACTTCTGCTGTTCAGACAATAGAATTGTGGAAATTTGATTCTTAAAATAGCAAGAAGAAGGAAAAAAAAAAGACATATGTAAAATATAAACCTGTGCTTGAGGAGCAGAACTTCCCCCCCTTCCCCTTCTGTAAGAGGAGAGAGAAGAATTACTCCTTTGTACCCCCTGAGACTTCAAGCTCTTTCAGATGAGATTTAATCACTCGAGAGCTGTTTGGAGCTTTTGTTCAAGATTTCACGCAACTAAGAGAGAAGCAAGTGCCACTTCAGAGCCTTGTGTTACATTAATTGCTAGGATAAAGAGAGGCAAAGAAAAGGATCTGCATGTTCCCAAACAGTCCTAACTGTGCCTGAAAGCACTTGCTTCCCAAACTAATCCCCTACTTACCCCAGATACTTGACGACTTACTGGTGGCATTCAGTAAGAGGTGGCCAACTGCAACAGACTCTCTAATTATAGCATGACCTGTTGCTAATTACTGTTTGACTAACCCACTGCTGTTGTATTATCACACTAAATAAATAATATCCACTCTCCTCTGGCAGTGTTTACAGAACTGATTTCCCATTCAGCCTTGACTCAAAGCTGTAAACAGCCCCCAGTGACACCAGCTGCTCCAGTCAGACCCTGCGGGTGGGGAGCCCTGCCTCACACATTAATAGCGAGTGATGGACACGAGTGCTGAGCAAATGTGACAGCCACCACCTTGGCCAACAAACCGCCAGCTCAGCTGAGGTCCTCAGAGCTGGAAGTACGGACTGACGTGGCCGCAAGGAAGGTGCTGAGCATCCCACATGCCCCGGAGGTCTGGGAGCAGGCTGGGGGTTTCTGAACACGATGTTTTCGAGGCAATGCACCAATATCATCAAACACCAAATGTTTCATCCTACCATACACATTTTGGGAAGACCGTTGATCAAATCTGGCTGGCGGGTCCAGCCCTGCATGCTCTCCAGCCACTTTCCCTGGCAACCAGCTCAGATTGAAGGATCACAGCCTTTCTGGACCATCTCCTGCAGAGGCTGGAAGGTCCAGTTCATATTCAGCCTCTCTGAAGCTACTGCTGCAAGGAGTCCTTAAAACCCTGGCTCCACTTGGCCACCGCTTCTCGATGTCCAATCTCCTACCACATCACCACCCAAGCAGGGATGACTGCTACACTCCATTTCATTTTGAAATTTTCAAAAAGAAACTTCTAAAAATCATTTTGAAAGCATTTTGCAATTCTCATGTTGCTTATGAGAAGATATGAAAATTCCACTTTTTATTCCCCAGCACAAAGAGTCTCAGACTTTCTGGCAGTTATAGCCACCACTGTAAATATTCTAGCAAATAAATTAACTGGTGAGAAAGCTAATGGGAACAGCAGATTTTTAACTGAATATTGTGCACTACTTAATTATAAATTCTGAATTTGCAATGGCAAGGACTAGCAATGAAAACCTGGTTTAGTCACTAAGATAATCCAACTGGGTGAAGGAATCAACACTGTGCGACTCAAAAATCCGATGAAACTTAAAAGTATCTGTAATATCAGCAACCAAAAAATTGCAATGAATGGTCCACTAATGGAAAATAAGTATAGGAAAGAATCTGCATATTGTCAGCAAAGTTTATCATTCATATTTCTTAATCTAAAATTAATCTACATCTAAAATTATCCAGTATAAACATAGGTATTCAATCATAAACCATCCATAGTTTTGGTGAGTGAGATATTCCTTATTCTTGCGATCATCTGGACTCATGGTGTATTCCTCCTGTGCTAAATTAGTTTGGAGGTTGCAACATGGTCAGACTGCAGGGATATATGGACAGGATGGTCTGTGATACTAGAAAGGGAGTTTGGCATCAGGGCATAAGCAGCATCAATGAAGGTCTTTAATTTGAAATTCTGTAGTTTTAAACAGGAAAAAGGTTTGGTCACAACCAGATAAGCCAGCTTAAGACAGACCTCAAATTTCTCATTTTTTGTCTCTGAAAAATATGATATACAACATATCCTTCATGGATTCATTTTGGGGCATAAGTCTGATGCAGGGAAAGAGCTTCTGATGGCCATGGAGTTTGTAAACCCTTTTAATTTACAAGCTACCTTTTGTCATTTTTCACTAATATTCCCTTACTTCCACCCAACTGTTTGAGCTTCGTTCTTTCATGGTCTCAGTAGTTATGCCAAACCGTTGTATTGACTATGCATCAGCTGGGGTCTAAGTGTGACCAGCTCTGAACAACTCTGAATTGTGCCATAGGAACAGGAAAGCAATAGTTGGCAAGTTTCCCTTAAGAAGATGCAGAGGGGAATTTACACCTTGCCCAGCACATCTGTAGGATGCTCCAGCCTATATCATTTCCTTCTTGTTGTTTCCAGGCACATACATGGCAGTACAGCATGTATAGAAATGCATGGGGACAATACAGCACTGCTCTGCAAATTGTGTAGCTATTTATAAAACCACAAAAAGTGGCTTTAAAAGTTGCTATTGTGATTTCCTGTCACTTTGTACTCCCTTTATGGAGTACAGGGATACACAATGGTGGAGGAGTAGCTGCAGCCTATAGATGCAGTTTAGTATTTTGAGACTGCTTTTAAAATCTTCTATGTGGGTGTTTGCCAAAGGATCTTTTTTTATATTTTCTTGACTGCTAGTGAAACAGCCAACTTTTACTCATACTTACACAGTCCATCATAAAGTAAATAAAAAAACCTACTTGTCCTAAGAAGCTGCAAGCTACTAAATTAGCCAAAAATAAATGTTCTTGTCGGGAAACAAGTTCCAGATGTGTCTGCCAGACTCCTTCCATCCAAAGCTGCAGTATTTAAGGGTCCACAACACAGCAGCCTGAATACGAGGAAAGAAATTACACTGTTGTTGAAAAAAAAACAGATAATTGCTTGAGATGTATTTCTATCCACACTCCCTGGACGTGTTTCCCAGGGCTGGAAGGAAAAGTCAGCGGGGGCTTGGTTCACACGTTGCTCATGGGAAATCTGGAGTCCCTGCCAGGACTTCTTTGGGACATGGGTGCGAGCAGAGTTGGGACACCAGAGGAAGAGCCACAGGGAAAGAATGAAAATGGAGGGTTTGCATGTGCACCTTCCTTATGCACGGCCAAGAACTGCTGCTGGCAAAAGGTGGCTAAGTTACCAGATGGGCAATTCCTTCAGAAGTTCTCCTCCTCCCTCCATCGCCTGCTATTACAAGGGCAGGCTTATCACAGTATATCTATCCTATGGGCCTCCTGCACCCTTAGGAAAGTAATTTATGCATTTGATGCCTATCTCCCCTTCCATCTTTTTTATCCATTTGAATGAAAACCTGCTAGGGATGGGACAGTGTTTAATGCAACCTTGGCATCCTTGAAGCACCAGAAACCAAACAGGCCACACAGCGAATCCATCAGGCCTGAGAAGGGCTCTTAGGGCAACCTGCAAGTCCTCCATGAAAGTGGCCCAGGCAGGGACCTTAATCTTAGAGTTCCCGTAACAGCTACTGCTCCTTAATCACATTATTCTGCTTGTGTGTAGCAGAATTAAGGGTTCTGATTTTGGCCTCTGGGTTTCTGTTACGGGGAGAGTTACCAACAGGGTCTACATGGAGGAGGCTGTGGGGCACCTGAGCCAGCCAACACCATGCTGGGCACAGAGAAGGCTTCTCTTCTGGGGGGGATCTATACCTGCTGCTAGACCCCGGAATTGATCTGGCAGCAGATACAAATCCTTCCCACACTTGGTTCTGACTTGAAACTTGGCAGTGGATGACCCAAATTTTCTTGCCAGCTCCTGTCCAGGTCCTGCACGGACCAAGTTTCCCTTCCACAGTTTGTGGTGTAGGAGGTACAGGTCATGAAGCTGCCACTGAGTGTGAGATGCCCCAGGGTCTGCATTGCAATGTCACCAGTACGGTGGCTGGAGCTCCCCTGAGCCCGCGGAGGTGGAGGTGTGCTCGGTTCAGAGGGAGCTGTTGGTAGCGTGTCGCAGTTGCTGCCCAGGAGATGATCGGTGTGCATCTGTCTGCAAGCCCCAGAAGTGCCAGGATGAGCCCCTTTATGCTCAGTACAAAAGCTTTTTGCTTTGCCATTTAGAGAAGTTTCCTTCCCGGAGGTATCCCCTGTTATCCTGGAGATAACTCATTCCCGTGGTTCTGTGAGCTTGTTTGCAGACAGGCATCTGGGGAGAACAACCTACCCTCTGAAGCGACTGCGTTGTTGGCACCATTCATTCGACCTTCAGTCAGCTTAAATACAGAGAACTTAAACAAGCGTTATTACAAAGTGAATTTTAAAATCCTATTTCCTTGGTTTGTATAACATACAAGACAGGAAAGTTACAGATCTGTCTGCAAGAGGTGTTGTGTATAACATGAAAAGCCCAGCGATGTCAGTGCAAGAGAAGCATCTGCACGTGCTGCCCTGGCTGTGCTCTGATCTTCCCTGGTTGCACGTTCAGCTGCCCTTGGGTGCACACTGAGCTGCTCCAGGTGAGCCCAGGGCTGTCCTGGGTGCACACTGAGCCAGCCTGGGTGTGCTCTGTTTGCTCCAAGATGTACATCTGGGCATGACCTGGCACAGCATCTACTCCGGCTGCACCTCCAGCTCCCCATGTCTCCCCCCACGACTGCTGCCCACACAGCTAAGTGCAGAACACGAAGCACTAGCATGACTCTGTTAGCTCTGATAATGCTCAAGCCCTTGGGTTTACATCAATCCTGTCCTGAAACTTTTGGAAGCGCTCACCCAAGACCACCCTCCCAGGTATGTTCGTGCTAGTACAGTGAGGCAGCTTTGGGACCACGCACATCTCATGCCTGACTGCCCTGGAGCCAACCTATGCCAGCCTTCTCCACTCAGTGGTTGAAATCTTTTTTTCATGTGTCTGGATAAATTATCTAAGAGGAAACTGCAGTGTTTAAAAGATATGAAGAAAAGTAAGAATAGCTTCAAAAGTATAAACAAAAGCAGTGCTCTCCCGAAGAGCTGCAGGGGCAAACCAGGTACAGCTCCTCTCCAGCCTGTCCTCCCCATCCTGCCTGCCTCATAACTAAGTTTTTCTTAGTTGGGAAGAAGGGATTACACCCTCCCCCATCTCCAGCACCACACAAAGCATAACGACAATCATAAAGATGATTTTAAACAAATTTCAGGATTACAGACAGGAACTTCACCACACAATTAGCAAGTGAAGGAAGTTAACAGTGCTGCATTCATGTGGACTATGCGAAACCCAGACTCAGGGGGGTTAAAGGCCATGACCAGGACTACAAAATCAAACTAGTAGTAAAGCTGGGATTAGAAATCAGCTTTTCCCTACTCTGAGCCTGCACAACATCCCCATTACCAAAAGGTAACATCCTCTCCTTTCATGAGTATGAAGTAGAACTCCAGATTTTGGAAAAATGGGATGCCACAGTTGCAGAACAGTTTTATTAGCACCCTCTAGATCAGCTGTGTTTAACATTTGGCTCCTGGGCAGTTCAGAAGTGGTTCCCATGTCAGGATTATGCCACATGAACGGCAGCAGAGCTGTGCCAACAGGAGCCTGGCAGCCAACGCAGCCTGTGGCCGGCTCTGCGTGGCTTCGGCAGCACTGCTCTGGGAGCCACAGTCTGCCTCTCCTGTCCAAGGCTGCGACGTGCAGCTCCTCCACCAGGTGAGCTGGCCGCTCTTCTTCCAGAGACGCCACAAAAGATGCTCCCTGGTGCAGCTCACCTGCCCAGAGCTTCACTTCCATTGACCCAACGGGCAGGTACTTGAAGCTTGAAGGTAGTTTTTGTCCCCCAAAATTAAAAACTTGGAAGGTTGCGCATGGGTCTGTCACTGACCCAAAATAACAAAAGATCAGAACTTTCCTCTCCTGCAATGCAGAGGTGCGGCAGTAAATCTCTGTGTTAAATTGCCACCCAGTGTTAGAGCATGGGATGCCAGAATAAACTACCAGAGCTTTTCACGCTGTACAACTGGAATTTCTAATTCTTGGTTTGCTGTCTGATTGCCATACAGCTCACGCCCTCCAGCCACGTGGTGACTACAACTTACCCTGCTGCACCAAGCAAAGTCTTTCCAAACTCAACACCATCTGATCGAACGACTATAAACAAACTAAATACCAGCACAGCTCTTGATGGCTATAACTGTTAAAATGTTTATTCACTCTGTGAGCAAATGAACTTGTGCTTTGGAACAGTTACGGCTGCTAACACTTGTCTATCTTTAAGAATCTTTTATAAGACTTTGTAAACTTCTATTATAAGTGTGCTTCTACGCACACATTCCTACACAGCTGGAGGCTGGTGGACATGCATATGAGTGGCAGCATGACGAATTAAGTTCATAAGCTCTTGGCAGTGTCCTCAGCTTCCTGTGCCCTAAAGACCTGCCAAAACTCACAGATGGAGAAACCAAAAAATGTGGAAGAAAGGCGTTTCCTCACGACAGCATGTGTAAAGGGGAAAAAGTTTAATCCTCCCCTTTGGTAAGAAACCCTATCATTTTCTTGAAGTCCACCACACTTCCAGTAGCTCCATTACAGATGCGGGGTAATGAGCTCTCAGTGGTACTGCTGTGCTGCAGTGGAAGGAATCACACTGCATTTGGAAGAGATGAGATTGGATAAAAAGGATCAAGGAGATTGGCTTCACGAACAATTCCTTCAAGCATAGATTATTGAATACGGTTTAGTTTTATGTTTCATAGCTAAAAAGCTTGCTGAATCTGTCCTGCTGTTCTGGTTTTGTGTTCTGGTGCAGCAACACCTGAAAAGCTGGTAAATCCTGATACTAAGGTACACTCTTGGACTGCTTGTTTGCAGTATGGGACCAGACCCTTCTTGGGGCTCATTAGCTGTTTCCCAGAGTCTAAGTTCAAAAGATAGTTTCACCTTGGGTTGTACCATTCATTGCAAAGTCAGCAAGAACAGCCACACTCCCTTCCCAGCCAAGCTGGTGGAAACACTGCCATCAGCTTCCAAAAGCTGGCTCGGTCCCTGCTAGACAATATGAAACACCAGACCTCGCAGAAGGTTGAATGAGGGTCAAGAAATAGATAATCCTCTACAGAGGATTTGCCAAGTGCAGTGGGAGATGGCAGTCCTCCAATGACCGTGCTCTCGCTCATCTCACTTTTTTTTACTAGATACCAGTTCAAAAAATGCCACATCTTCCTTACAATACAAAGTCGAAAAAAGAGAAGGTCATGTAAGGCTTGTTGTACGTTCATGACACAAGTTTATGGTCTCTCAATGGGACACAGACAAAATGACCATCTGTAAAAATGACTTCCAAGCCAAGCAAGCCTTTGCTGTCACTCAAAACTAATAATTTGTCATTTTGGTCTTTTTTTCCTTCCTATTTGTCATTCCTGGGAAAACTCTTCAGGATGAGACTTGTCATTTTCTACAGATGGGCCCAAGGAAAGTCTGATTTATGCTTCTCTGGAATCTTCTCCCATCACCTTTGTCCCTGAGCAGCACATGAGCTGTTTGCTTTCAGCAATCCTTTAAGATCCTTCCATACTCATATATTTATTGTCACATACTTTTCTGCTTAAAGTTTATTTTACCCTAAAATCTTTTGGCTCTAGCAATACTGCACTTTTTCAGTGGGTCCTAACTTGCCTTTTCAAGAAATTATTCCTCTGGGGAAAAAAAATAAAAATCTTAACTATAGAGTTGATTCTCCCAGTACATCAATTAATTCTATATTTCCTTCATTAGAATTAAATATGATTTCCACCAGCACAAGAGACCCAGCTAACAGTACTATGGCCATAACCTCTCTGTGAATCCCTTAGAAATTAACTGTAGCTCACAGATCTTTGAGTGCTGGTATCAGTGTATTGATTTTTATCATAATTGTGGATGTTAATATTATGTACTCATCACAAAAGTTTCATGTGAATACAAAGCACTACATATTCACTTTAACTTTCATATTCATCATTTCTCATTCATCAGTTTCTCAGGTTGGGTTGTGTCTGTTCTCTGTGCTCAGCAGCATGGAAGGGGTAAAGACAAAAGAATACATGAATCCTAACAAGCCACTAGTGCTCAGGAGCTTAAAACAGTTTAACAGTAACTAAGCTGGTTGCCTCAAACTTTTTTTTTTATTTCCAGAAAATAAAGAAATAGTAAAACAGTAAAGATATGCAGGTAAACTCGACAGAATGCATAACTAGTGTTCTTTCCCAAATTATTTTTTTCAGATGCAGAATCAGTTCATGCTAATGCATGAAACTTCCAGATTTCTGGAAGATGCTCATGAATAACAGCCCCCTTAAGTTACAGCGAACTGAATCAGATGCTTCAGTTTATTGTATTAGCAAAATTGTTCTTCACTGACTTTCAGGACAACGAAAAGACAAGAATGTTGTTCTCAGCTGCATTAGGGACAATTCTCTGGTGCAGCCTTTAGCCCTTTGCCCTCTGAGAGGTAACGCTGCCTGCCCTGCCCACCAGCTATCTCCTGCCCACGGTACAGCAAACCTCACCTTCTGACACTTTGGTGCACGATGGAGCTGCCTTTAAACAATCACACCACTCTCTTCTAGCTCAGGAAGCTCCTACAAACACAATATGATTTAAAGCAACTGTGATAAAAGACAAATAACAATAAAAAAGACTGAAGAGCATATGGTGTACAGCAGAGGCTGGGAAGGGACAGGGAAGGTCACACTGTCTGCACCTTGCTGTTAAATTTATATGTGGATTTATAACTGATTGGATTTTCTGTTATAAACCTTCCTGCACACCTGACTTCCCTAGGATCTTTTCTAACATCCCTACTGACGCACAAAAGCATTTTTTGTAGGATTTGTTAAAACTTACTACAACGGGTCATCAAGGTTACTACATCACTTGCAGTGCAGCTTGTTATGGGTAGGGCTTTCGCATATGACTAAGAAGAGCCACATGGACTGTGAATTTATGAGTATCATGATCTGTGCATGTGTCTCATTGGGATTTTGGACCTTAGCGCGCAAGCTTCCTTCCCTTGACCTTGGAGATCCCAAATGTGTCGGCGCCATTTGAACTAACTTCCCCAAACCAGTTTTATTTCTGCACTCTCTCTGGATGTACATGTGGCTCTTGGTCACGTGCAAAAGCCGTACAGGTAACAAGCTTTAGGTAATTAGTCCACCAATCTTTACAGGGGGACCACGAGACATAGGACATAAGACCCATAAAGCATTCATACACAGATAAGTTATCCAGCAATATGGCGATATGGCTATTTTATGGCTGCAGACCAAAGGTTTTCAAAGGCACGAGTGGTCTGAGCTTTGGCATTCTGGGGTGTCTTTTTTTTTTAACCCATTTATGTCTTTTTTCATACAGTTCTCTCAGCTACTCCGATTACAAGAAAACAAACTGTTGATTTGGTGGATGGTTAGGAACATGTCTGGGGAATAACACCCTTCCCAGGACGTCCCACCTGGACCTGTTACACAGGTCAGAAAAAAGACAAAGCTCTAGCCAAGACAAACCTGTTAAACAGCCACGAGCGATAAGAGAACAGTTAATCAAAATGCCTACCTATTTGCATTTCTATAACAAAGGTAATATTCTTTGGAGGGGTTTTAGTCAGCTGTAAGTGATAACGGCAACCCCTAACTATCAGTGTACAGTTCAGAGCACTCTGCCGGACTGGCCAAACAGCCAGGAGAAGGGTGCTCAGGAGTGTACGTGTTTCAGAGATGGAGGCTGAGACACAGTCGGGAGGATAAACCCGAGCTGCTTAACTCCAAATTGCGTATTTCATTCAGATAAACAACTCTTCCCACCCTCCCTGCCTTGGGAATAATGACTTAGTCTTCTTCATGTCTAAAGGCAAATCTAAAATGAGCAAGGAAAGGGGGAAGGAGGTGAAGACGACTCCAGTTATGGGCTGAGGCACTGGTGGGCTGTACCCCACACAGTGCATCACACTGCTTTCATAGCTTGCTTTTTTTTTTTTTAATATACCTCTGAGTCCAACAAAGAGAAGACCTTCTGAGCTGAGGTCTCCTCTGTTCAGCAGAGACAGCCAGAAGTGCCTTTCTGAATTACAAGCATGGTCCCAATTTTCCCCGAGAAGCCCTTGGGAAGCCCTCGGTGCCAGCCTGCAGCCCTGCTCTGGTGCACCGCTGTGCGTGGTGCAGCCCTGATCCTCCTCCTCCTCCTCCTCCTCCTGCTCCTGCTCCTGCTCCTGCTCCTGCTCCTGCTCCTGCTCCTGCTCCAGCCTGGGCTCCGGCTGAGGAGTAAAGGCAGTGGAGGGTAAGGGGGGCAGGCTGAAAGCCAGGAAAGAGAGAGCCCTCTGAGCCTTTCAGTTGTCTAGAGCTGCCTTAAAGCTTTTCAGCAACACAGACATCTTCCTCCCCATCCCCTCTTTGTTTTCTGAAAGCAGGGCAAGGTGCTCCCTCAGGTGTAACTCCACGTCTGCACAGACCTGTGAACTGTGTGTTGGACTGCGCAGAGCATCAAAAGGAAATGTCAGCGAGATCTCTGAGATCTCTTTTCTGTGAGGCCAGGTTTTGATGTCTGTGCTCACAGCAGAGAGTACTTTATTCCTGAAGCAGTGATGTCCAAAGCTCCATTTAAAGAGGGAGATACTGGTCGATACAGCAGACACTAGCTCGCTTCGCCCCCTCCATCAATCTGCTGCTCCTCCCTGCCTCAGCCAGTCCCTCTACTGCTTCACCGTATCCCATCCCCATTGCTAAAAACCTTCCTTATTAAAAGCAATAGATTGGGCATTTAATTTTCTCTTTGCATGGCAGTAAATTACATCAGTTCCTGCTATGAATGATCCAGAAGCGAAGTTTCAGCTCACTTAGTACAAGTCACTGTCTAATGCAGGAAGGGACACTATCAGCTCCAAGCACTGATGGAGAATAGCTCAGCTTTTGTCACGCTAGTTACCTCTGAAACATGTTCACTCGAGGAATTCATGGCCAGCAATCAGATGTTTTCCTGCCTGCTTTTCATCACAGCTCATCAGAAATTGGGATACGGTTGGGGAAAGGGCAGGGGAGAGAGAGTCTGAGATGTGATGAGAGAACTAATCCATCCTCGGAAGAGGAACTGATTTTGCATATTTTTTTTTTCCTGCTTATTTTACAGTAAATAAAGAATTAAGGAAGATTGCTGAAAATGTGTCCATTCAGGCAGCAGCTGAATTTCCTGCTAATTGCTTTGGGATGGCGAGGGAGGAGGGAAAGTGTTGGGACATTACAATAAGGAGTAAGTGGTGTGATTGGTGACTACCCAAAACCTTGCGTCTGCACATATGTCACTAATGATAGAAATGAGAGACGTGTTCTTATAAAAGCCCCCTATTTAATGAATGATGGTGAACATAAAAAAAAAAAAAATCCATCTTACAAGGAGAGAGAGAAATGGAAAGTAATTTATCACGGCATTTATCTTGACTGAACAAACAGTGCCTCCGCTCTGCTCCCCAGCTTTTTGCTGCACCAGTCTCATGTGCAATGTGGCTCCTGCAGCCCCCAGCTCTCCCCAGCCGCCTGCTCGCCGCCCGCCCTGCCCTGGGACAGGAGCCAGCCGAGGGCAGAACGAAGAATGGCTTTGCCAAAGCCCACCATGAAAAGGAGCGGCACAAATCAGATTAACCCTTGTCACGCACTAAGTCTGTCTTTGTTTCTCTACCTCCTGGGTAGGCCTGGGTTCACAGGGCAGGGGAAGCTGCTAGGAAACGTATGCTGAGTAAGAACCAAGGGGTATTTGGATATGCATCCTGGATGCGCTCAGGAAGAAGGCACAGTACCTGTGGTTACAACGTGCCCTTTAAAAACACCCGTGGCAACAAGCATAAACTGCTTCTGTACAGGGAAGCAGGAAATACTGCACTGAGACAATCTCCTCCCGTTATCTGTATCTTTGGTTTATTATATTTAACCATGCCTTTGATCCGAAGGAAGAACATCTTAATGGAAAATAGCATCAAAATCTTTCATCAGCACCAACTTAGCAGGTCCAATAAAATCTCTGACCACCATCAAGTCAGCAGATCCAGAAAGTAAACAGTTTTTCCCCATGAGTTTTCTTTGCGATCTTGGCTTTTTCACAAAAAAAAGATTACACTGAAAACAGACTTTTCCCACAGGGAGTTTCCATTTGTCATTTAAAAAAAAAAACCCACCACCAAGAAAATCTGCTAGGTCTGTCATTTAGTTGTTTCAGCTCTGTATTTCTCTTCAGACAGACTGTAAAACAGATTCTTAGGCCATGAAGAGAAAAATCAGATGGAGAAAAATGGCTGGGAGAGACCCTGAGGAGCAGTTTAATCAGACCCAACTATATTTTAACCTGCTGTAGATGGCACTTGGGGATGGAGTTTCCACATTCTCCTTATGCCGTCTCCCAGGGGGAGTACATGTAGGGATTATTTTAGGGTCTATCCTAAATCTTTCTTGCTGCATTTTATTGCTGTGACTTCTTTTCCTACCCACAACAGAGATCTGTTTATTACTCTCCTTTCTGTAGAGACTCCTGCGTCTGCAGAGCAGTACCACGAATCCGCTCCCAGCCGCGCTGACACTGACACAGAGGCCGGCCTGCCCCAGCTCTGCTCTTCTCTCCTGCTGATTCCCGAGAGCTCTCCCTGGTCTCTCCCGTACCTTTCCTGAAGTGCAATTTCCAAACCTGAGAAGAGTGCTGAGAGGAAGGACTCCTTCCCCTGCCTTACCCATCACATTCCTCTGTATGAGGGCTGCTACCCTGTTTGCTCTTTTTCAGCATTAGTTGGTGGGTTTTGTTGATTCCCTGCTTTCTGTGTCTAACTTTTCACGTCCTGTCCCACGCAATGCCTTCCTACCCAATCATTCTCCATCCACTTCTTGTGCAGTCAGTGATTCCTGCCTAAGCACAGCTCATCGTCATCAGGACCGTGGCTCTTCATGTGAAGATCTTTCCCCAACAGTTACTCTGTGATGAATATAGCATGAGTCCTAGAGGAAGTCTCAGGAGAGAGATTTCTGAGTTTTGCACTTGATCCATCTTCATAACCTCTCAGTCAGGAGATGGAGCCACTCGGGTGTGATAAGGTTGACCCCACCAGGTGCTGATAGGAAGCAGACTTTCTGCACCCAGTTCCTGACAGGAGACGTGCCTCTCTGCCACCTGGGGTATGAAAACATGTCACCAAGAGCTATGTGCTCATAGTGACTTCCTGCAAATTTTCATGATTCATGACTGAATTCAAGTGGAGTAGACCACACTGCAGAGGCCATCGCACGTCCAACGTGCCAGTGGAAGTGGCAGATTTCTGCAAACATGGTTGATTCCCCAGAGGGAAGCCTGCCACGTGCTAGGGAAAGCTCAGCAGAAACCATGACGCAGTGTGATCTTAAAATGTGTTTAGGAAAACTGTCTGTATTTATAATCAAGCCTGGATGTACGACTGTGGCTTCATGTTCATTCATATGAAATGTGTGCGCTCCCCGCAGTGAAAATGGCATCTTGATGTTGAGATAGGAGCTCATGATCTCATCCTCCTTATGTGGCCAAGCACATGACACCACGTTTACGCCAGTCTTGTACTCCATCCCCAGCGCTGCGCTGGCTCGAGGACACACAATACCTGCTCCAGCACATAGCCTGCCAGGACAAAAACCACTCCGTTTAAGAGTGTTTTGACAAGCCTACATGACTGAGAGAGGGCATGCAACAACTTGGTGCTTCATGTTTCTGACCAGGCACTCTCTGTTGTCAGCCTGAATTTGTCCTCACGTGGGAGCTTTACCACACATAACTACGTTAAGACGTAACTTCACATACAGCTGTTTACTGTAGAATTTGGAAGACAGTGTTCCCTGGACCATGCTCTTCCCTCAACCACTCTGAGCGCGGCTAACAGCTTCTGCTACGGCTTAGCATTGCTCACAAAGGCCAGATATAGATGAGGAGACAAGTTTACAAGAGAAGAGGCTCCAGATAGTCTGGTAGTGCCTCTCCTATTAACAACAGAGCAGCAGAGCAGATAAGGAGCCCCTGCCTTCCTTTAGCCAAGTAGCATAGAAATCCTAATTCACTCATTGTTTAAAAAGTACAGGGCGGCAAAGGAATTTAAACTCTAGCTAGGTTTTTACCATCTAAGTAATGCTCTTGTAGAGGGATGGCCAGAGGAAAGCTGAAGGGATGAAGACCTTTCCCCACGAAGTCTCCACAAGCGATGCGGATAATCCATCTCACTGCCATTAAAGGAGGGAAGTAGCGTTGCTCCATGCTCCACAGCAATCCCTACAAATTCTCTGGGATTTAAATTGTAAATCCTTTTTGGTGTTGCCCACCCAACTCTTATTTCCCTATTTAATGGGAAGAAGAAAATCTCCTTTAAAAGCAGGTTCCTCCATGAGCTCCACCATCGTGTGGTGCTCGCCCTCCTCCTTTTGCCGAGCTGGGGAGGTCTCCCCGGGACATGGAGGTTGGCAGGTGCTTTATGGGGGCACAAAGGTCCACCTGAAATGGGTTGGACACGAACTCCTGGAGGAAGACAACCTCTTGTGGCTGGCAGGCCAGCGGCCAGGGCAGATGTCTGCATGTGCAGGCTGTGACAAGGGGGAGGGAGAGCTGCAGAAAGCCTCCTGCGTGCCTCTCCCTGAGCCGCAGCTCTCTGGGGAGATGGAATGCATCTTCCCACCTTCCCGCTCTGCATCCTCGCTCGGCCGTGCTGCAGCGACTGCCGTCAGTCCCCAGGGTGCCTCGCATCTGGCCCCGGCTGCCGTCACGGGGTGCTGAGGGTCAGGGCTGCCACTGTACGGCCCCCCCCACGGGACACTTTCCCTGGAGGGGTAAGGCGGGAGGCACAGGCAGCGATGTGGAGCCGGGAAGGTCTGCCCCGTGCCATCTCGCTGTGCTGGCTGCTTGATGCAGTGCTAGCTATGGTGCGTGGCATCCCGTGGCTGACACTATTTTTGCCTGGGGTTTGACTTCAGTGAAGGATTATAATCAGTGTGTGCTGTGTTTGCCATTTTTCTTTGCAGACGTCTTTGGGGTGCTTTTCTTGCTGTTGTTGCTTTTAGCCGGGCTTTTTTAAGTCTTCATCACCTAAAAATGTTTTCATGTGCCAAGATTAGAGCTTTCGGTCTCTCCTGGGTTCCCTATTTTTGGATCCTTGATCTGGGCTCTCATCGCTAATTTTTTTTGGTGTTTGTTTTTAAATAAACAAAAGCTGTAATAATAAATGTCCAGGGACCCAAGGAGTAGTGAAGGATCAGATGTTTGCTAAAGAAGAGGGATGTGGCTGTGGAAAAGAGAGGAATTGACTGGGAAACACTGCAGAGCCAAACATCCCAGAATACCTCACAGCTCATCTGTCAGGCAGCGATGCCGAGCGGGGAAGGCAGGGAGTTCTCGGGATGTGGATAAACATGGATGAGCCAAAGACAGGCAGTCAATCAGCTGCCACTGTTATCATTCTTGCTATTAAGAAACAATGGAGTGTGCTCACAGACCACACTCCTTCTCATCTTCAGAGTGCCATGCAGCAGGAATGCTTGGCTACGGGTAACCCTTCATCTGCCCCAAGCCTTTCCCTTGCCCTTCTGCCTGGCCAAGTGAATCCTGGTGTGGTGCTGGCTCTGGCAGCGCAGTGCAGCACAGGGATTAGCAAAGCAAGACAGGGGCACGTGGGCTGTGCCCCCTCACCCTCCACAGCAACCACCCACCAAGGCAAGGGCTCCAAAATCCTCCCCGGGGACCCACTGAGTGTAGGTGGAAGACAGGGAAGGTCTGGGACTATGTTACGTCAAATGCAAAATGTGCAATTATCCATTTACCCAAGAACTACAAAGTAACCTGAAATATAAATTAGCTTTCAGAGCCTGTTTCATTCCTCACCAAGCGAATTTCACCATCCCTGGCTTGCAGGCTTGGCTCAGAGTGATTACTGAACACACGCCCTGACACCCAACCGGTGCTGCAAATTGGAGGAACCTGGAAACATGTGAGATGCCAGCTGGGTCCCCAGTGCTCTCCCTTGGAGAAGACAACCCTAAAGCCTGTCCTGGAATTAAAAGCTCTTCCCTCAAATGGGCTTAAAGCAAAGTTGAAGACTCTTCCTTGAAGACAAAGCTGGCAGCCTTGTCCAAACCCCTGAGACTGAGCAGGGAAGCTAAACTTGGCACTATCTGGTTCAGGCCTGTCCACCTCTCATCCTTCACCTCACAGTGCTTTCAGCACTGCTAGGCAAAAATGTGTTCGGAAACCCTCTTTTGACCAGGACATTTTCCCTGAGATAATTTAGGAAGTGTGAGAGATGCTGAGAAAGCTGCTGTGTCTTCAAGAGGAACAGCTTCCCCTTTGCAGACCATGCTGAGGATCTCCTCTGCTACGTCCCAGCACTTACTCATCCCTCCAAGAGGTTTCAGAGCTTTCCGCACACCCACACGCAGCCCATGCTCTGCACAATCTCCTCCCCACATTTTAAGTTTTGCCTTTTCCTAGAACTACTCAGCAATGCCTGCACTTGTTCCAGAAAACCCCAGCAAACCACAGCTCCTTCACTTTCTGCATTCAGCACTTCAGCCTGGGAAGAACTAGCAAAGGGAGACCCAGAGCAATCCAGACCCATGTCTGCACTGCCATAAATCCGCCTTTGTGAGGGACTGACGGTGCCTCTGGGACACCCACTATTATTATAGTCATAGCTGTGTACTACTATTACTAGCGGCTTCCTCCCCAATAATAGATGTGATCACACAAAGCACAGACACTGAAGAGCGAGGCTGGTGTGAACAGAAGGGTAGGGGGAGAGGAGATCAAGCAGTCAGTCCTGTGCAACAGCATCATCACAGCAAGGCAAAAATCTGTGGAGATGGCTGTAAATAGCTGGTGTTCAATAAAGGCCCGAGATAGATTGTTGCACATGGCAAAACTGAACGAAAAAATGATAAAGCATTGGAAAGCTGGGATTTGGGATGGACCATTTTGTAAGGTGGTCCATCTCTTAGTTTTTGCAGTGTTCACCAAAGACTATGTTTTAAAGACAGGAAAATGTGATTCCCAAGCAATAGCCAAAAATGTAAGGCATTGGGTTTGCCTGGGCAGAAGTAACCGTACCTTTTTCAATGCAGAATAAATTTCTGTTACATCAGTTAATTTCAACTCTTTCTCTATTTACCCAGTCTCCTGCTTAGACTGCAATAAGAATCTATCCCTGACCAGATCTGCAGACATGTGAGTTTTGTTCATCGCCTCTGCAGTTTATAAACCAGGCTGAAAACTTCCTGAGATGGGTCTTCTGGAAAAATCTCAAGGCACTGCCTGAGGGCTGGTGTAAGAGCTGAAATCCAATTTATTTGCCAAATGTTATCTTCCTTCATTTACTATCTTGAAGGATAATAACCCAAATCAAAATCCACATGTAACACCCTTGCTTCTATCTACTTTTTCAGTATTAATAGAGTGTCCATCTCCTGGCACCAAGGTGCAACATTTGCTCTTTCACCAGCATTTCCCTGCCAATATTTGCTATCAGAGTTACTTCATTTACCACCTCTCCTAGTTATTGTGATGTCCATCATTCTGGCGAAGTATGAATGATACCAGGAAGCACACTGGAGCTTTACCTGCCTTATCTCCTTAGCCCAAAATCCCTTCCTCTCTCAAGGGCAGCCCAAGTGCCTTTTTGGTCCCTGTGACCTTGTCAGCTTTAAAGCAGAAGAAGGACAATGTCCTGGCTAAGCAAAGTAAACCCTGGGGTCCCAACTCCAGACACGGGGGTCACCATGGACGTGGGTGCACCCCACGAGAGGGGGTAGGAGGGAACTCGTGCTGCTGAGAAGCAGCTGCCACCTCCCCATGTACAAGGGATGGCAGGAACAGTGGTGCAGGGTCCATCCCGAAATCCTCCCTGAGCTAATCCATGCTCTCAAACACCTCTCTGGACTCACAAGAAAGGACACAGGCTTTGTTCCCACCACTTGAGCAGCTCCCACACCCTGGCACCTTGCTCCCCCTGCTCCAGCCACGATGGCTCCCCGGCACTGCTGTCTCCTCACCCAGCAGCAGCCCTATCTATACATTTCTTCTGCCCCAGTCGTGGACCGGTGGGAGGTGGGAACTGGCAGCGTCACCTCCTTTCCAAGAGTTTTGCCTGAATAATGACTCATTTCAAATACAAGGAGAAAAGCCCTGCTCCAGACCATGGTGGTGGATGATCAAGGGGATGGCGTGAGCTGCTGTTCCCCGCTCCACCAAAGACCTGTTTATCCCAGCGCCCACCACGCTCCTTACTGGCAGGATCCAGCAGCATCGCCTGCTCAAAGGGACGGTGGGCTGCATCCCCAGCAGTGTAGGCCTGGGTCAGGATTGAGCCCTCACAAGAGCAATGTAATGGAACAAGAGCTGGTAGCTCAAGGAAAAGGGAAATCTTCATTTAACAGAGAAGCAAGGGGTGAAAAAGATGCTCAAGTGTTCTGCTCTTTCCCTCTCCACCTGAGCAGGCCAGGTTGGACTAACACATTTTGCAGCTGGGTTGGACTTCAGGATTCAAGCTGCCAGCTAGCACTAATCCATTTCAAATGCAAATGCACTTAGTCAGGTCTTCATTTTTTTTGAGTTCTACCTTCCTGACTTCAGCTCTTACACTGAAAAAAAGTCCCTGCCCCAAATCCTTCTTTTTTAGAAAATAGTTAATTTGAAGAAGCTAGACCTTAATATAGCCCTAATTCCCTTTGATGTCTCCCATGTAATTCACTGGAAGCACAATTTGCTGAGTAGTTTTTTTTCATGTAATGTATATTTACCAACCAGCTTTTATACACCAAACAATGATACTATGGTGAACTTAATGGCAGTTTATTGGCATCTCATTATCATGGCACTGTAACTTAAAATGTCACTGTAGGCCCCCTACTGTGATAATTTCAGAATAAAAACTTTAAAGTCACTGTTGAAGAAGATATCAACACTTCCAGGCAAAACCAACCCAAATCCCAATGTCAGCATTTCTAATGTGCCCATATAAATCAAAAATAGACACCTCAGGAAAGCACAAGGTTATGACACCAAAAACATCACATGCAAGATGTGTTGCATTGAATTGCAAAATCCCCCGTTACCAGAGCCCACGTTCCTCCTTCTGCTGTCCCCATAGTGCCTGACCTAAAACTGAACTGACAATCTCATACCCATCGTAGGTCAATACAGTTTAAGAGAGAGCTGGACAAGAGCTGATGCTCTAGGGAGCCATGGGGGAAGGAGATATTCCTCGTTGGAGCGCTTTACAAAGTACAAAGGAGGATGCAAACTGAAACTAGCCTGGTGCATGCTCAGCATTTAGGAAAGGCATTCCAGCAGCTGCCCAGGGAAGGGCCCTGGAAGACAGGACAATCACAGCCATGGACACAGGAGGGTCTCAGGGGTCACAGACTAGTTTTAATTATGGAAAGACAGAACTGGAGTCTCTGCTCTGCCCTTGGTATCCTTGGCTGCCCTGGGCAAATTGCTTCACTTGGTTTCCTCCACAGCACAACACCCTGCCCCTTTTTCAAGGGATTGCTGCGGGTATTAAGGGGAGTTTAGTCAAGGCTCTGTGACAGGTACAAGAAAGGAGAGAGAGGGATATAAGAAAGGAGAGAGCCAAAGATCAGTGCTGGCTGCCTGACATGCTTTGCTTCTATGAGCTAATAATTTACCTTCCACGTAGGTCTTCACAGACATTTGCACTCACTTTGCCTCAACTTCACAACAGACTGTCACCCACAGGTCTCACACACCATTGTGTCTCACAAAGAGCCTATCCTTCTCCTCTCTTAGCAGTTACCTCCTTCAGTGGTAACGGTTAGGTTACTCGATGGATCAGGGAAATCCTGAACTGAATGGGCAGAAGAAAGGAAATTCCCTTCTTCCTCTGATCTCCTAATTTCCTGGTTCTTTTTTAATCATCATTGTGCAAGTAACGCTTGATTTATTATATTAAATGTAAACAGAAGTGCAGATAGGGCTGGTTGTTTTCTTTCATGAGTTATAAAATAAGGGATCCAATCAATAAAATAATGCAGCCAAGCAGAGTGCACAGAAAATCATGCACTCATAAAAGGCATCTTTGCAATTAGTTTTTAATCAGCTCCTGTGATTTTCCCCTGACCAGCAAGGCTCTTAAACTCATGCCAGCAACGAGATGCTTACTTTGCACTTCTCTGACATGCCCCTCCGGTAAAAGACAGGGTAGATTATTTAGCCTGGCTCCTACTGAAAGACTTTCAAAGCTGCAGATCCTAAATTGTCTGTGTCTCTGAGAGCAGGTCCATGTGCAACATGACCTGAAAGTCAGATCCGAGAACATGGATAACTCCAGAATGGAAAGTGGATGAAGGTAAAGAGGAAGAGGGAAAGGGAACTTCATCTTCCACCAGCAGCAACTGGCTTCAAGCAACTGGCTCTTACAAGCTTGCACAATGGGTCTCTCTGCCACAGGTCCTGTTTTACTTTCACCAAATTCTCACCCACCCTCCTCGAAGCGAGGGCAGAGGGCTGACATCCAGACCCATAGCACTGCATATCACAAGCAAATCAAGTCCAAAAGAGTCTCTTGTACCTTACAAGCGTCCCACAGTGCGTTGACTGTATTTTCCCTTCTCAAAAATAAGCCCCTTTTCTTTTTCTAGAAAATATTTCTTCTTCTAGAAACCTCCTAAAATTAAGAAGGGCACTACAAGCCCCAAATATTCAGTCACCTGCTACATGCCCTGTCCAGCCTCTGACTTGCTCCCTCTTTTGCCCCTCCAGGCACAAAGGCTGTGCACATCAGAGTATTTACTGATTTATGTAGCCTACGGAAGCCAAGAAAACTGTCTGTTTCCCATGCATGCTCTGGGGCTTTATGGCATAACACAATGCTGTGAGGTGAACATGCAGCATGGGCATGCAGAGTGCTGTCCTGCAGGACAAGCAGCACCCACCACCCTTGGGGAGCTGCTGTGCTCTTCCTGCCACATTTCAAGCAAGAAGCTGAAGCATTGAAGTTCTCCTATTTCTTCTCACTGGCAGTAGCAGGATACCAGTTATTTGCCTAAGGTTAGGCAGGACAGACCTGTGATATCCTCCTAAGACATCAAGCAGGTTGTGTCTCCAGCGGACAGCATCCCCGTGGCAATGAGTTAACTCTCCTGGTTTCATCCCAGAAAACACTGGCTTCAGAGTAATCCTGGAATCCATTCAATACAGGCAGGTTTTTCTTTAATTGTCCGTCAGGACCTTTCGGTTTCTAACGCTTAGCATACGCACATTTGTACTAAATTTGGTTTAAAAGTCAGCTCAGCCCCACGTGAACGATGGCACAAAGTGCACCGGGGATGGGGAAGGCAGCGAAGGAAAGGAGCTGCCCGGCTGGCAGGGAGGACGGCATCGCCGCCCGGGAGGGTGGCTCTGAAGGCTGGCTCGTCTCTGGGAGCTCACCCACGCCAGAAACCCAGCTCCTCCGCAGCACACTCAGCCTCCAGTGCCCTGCCCACCCCGGGGATGTCACCGTGCCAGAGTCCCCTTTTCTTCTTCCCGCGGGTCCCTATTCATCTGCCCGGTAAATGGGACCTGACTTCCCAAGGTGTCCTGCTGATTCGAACGGCCGTGCTCACAAAGTGAAGCACGATGCAGCATGACAGGTCTGGTCTCCAGCAGCGAGCCCTGACTCTTTTCTCTCCCTGTACACACTCCACCTGGCACTGCACCAACCAGAAGAAGACCATGTGTCTTCTCACAGAACAAAACTCCCAGGAACAGCCTGGAGTTTGCCCCACAAAGGCAAAGAAGGGGTCAAACCACTGCCTGAAATCATTTCCTTTCATTCTGTCCTTCCAGATACTGTTATATGGGCTGTTTGGAAATCCTCACAGTCAAGTGAGGATTTAAACAGGGTTTGGGGTTTTTTGGTCTTCTATTATTATTAAAGAAAACAACTGGTTTGTTTCTTTTTTATTATGCCCCATCTGATATTTTGGAATTAATCACGAAGACATTTCCTTAGCTACAGTTTTTCTTTTATTTGTGTCTTTCTTTTGTAGGTAGGAGAGCGGACAAGACAATCAGAGAAGTCCTTTTCTGGCTTTAAAAAAACACAGATTAAATTAGTGATAATATTACCATCAGCTTCAGGGTGGGCAAGGTTTTCAAACTTGGAATCCGTTTTTCCGTGGACGAGTCCCCTTTCACTGGCATAAATCAATGCAGTGCCACAGTAACGTAGAGTATAGGCAAGCGGCTGGGGCTCTGCAGAACAGGGGTTTATAACTGGTCCTGCTGCTAATCACCAACACCAATTTAGAGAAGTCCCCTTTTCTCTTAGCATCCTTTCTAAAAGATTGAAATAACGGCATTGCTGTCTTCAGTAAAGTGTGCAGAGTAAAAAATGCACTAGGTGAAGACCAAAGCATTATTATAATGACAACTTATGCTCCTTGACTACCTGGCCAATACTTTTTCTCACCTGGAAGTCTGGTGATAGCAATGGCAGACAGTACTTCTTGCCAGGGAAAGGGTGAATAACCCATATGCTGGAGTTTAATCTAAACCTCCCTTTTCCTGTTATGACCCTACCATTTGAACCCAGCAAAGAAGTTATGCTAGATATAGCATTCTAGTGATCCTGATGTTCTTGGAAGATGCTTTCTCTTCATCTTTAATCCTCCTGCTCATTACTGTTTCACTGATCTCTTTAGCCTCCCTCATCAGACACCTACATGTTCTAATTTATATTCATTCCTATCACTTTATTTTTCTGGGTACAACATTGACTGGTTTTGGGGGGTTATTTTATTTCCTTTTTCCCTTCTCTGCTGAATGACAAACAATTTGCTCAGTAGTTTTTCCTGTTAGGGAAAACGTTTTTGTAACATCCCCACAGAGGGCCCATAAAAAGGAAGCACGTTCCACTGCTTTGACTCATCTAAAATCAGCTGCATCCTTCAAGTCTTCTCGGGCAGACCTCTGAGAAGGGCTTTAATGGTGGCAGCTTTGACTTCACTAATGTTAAAGCAGCCATGGCACACCAGAAAAGAGGCCAGCACTTCAGCAGATTCTCAAAAACATTCTTCTCTAACTTTTCTGGTCCATATGAAACTAGCCTGGATCTCACCTTGCCATTCACTTCACTACAAGGGCCCAGTCGTGCACACTGTTGTTCAGCTGAGGTGTCCCGCTAGAGTCAGGACACCTCAGGACACCTTCCTGCCTGATGAGCAAGGACTCATGCATGGAAGAGTTCATTTGTTGGATCCAAACGTTCACCTGCATACTTCAAATCTTCTCAGGGAGACCTCTGAGAAAGGTCTGTGACCGTCCTAATGTTAACCATCTGTGACCTTCCTAATGTTAAAGCAGCCACGGTACACCATAAAATTGATGGATTCATTTGTTGCCGTCCATCAGTCCAAATTAACTCTTCTGCATTTGAAGACAGTATTGTGAACTTTTCATGGATGCTACGAGAGTGGCTGCTCAGATGCTGAACGGGATAATGTCAAAGTTTACTCAGGACTAGCCACAGCGTAGGTGTCCCCAGGGGTGCCAGAGCCCCCAGAGCACACTCTCACTGTGCCCCACGCACAAAGAATAACAGAGGAAGACATGGTTTAGGGTTTTGTTTCTGAAGACAAAGAACCTGACAAGGACCCTGAGCCTGGGTTCTTGCTGGGAGAGATGCTGTGCAAATGAATGGGGGGAACTGCTGGTCCAGGCAAGAGCTGACTGCGCCTCACTCCACTTTAATGTACGGCATCAAATCTGTCTCCATGGGAACTATAATAAGGGCAGAACTTGTCTGTGCCATCTCAAACTGAAAGGGGGGAAAAAAGTCAAAGAAAATAACGAGCCTCACAGCAATGTGATTCTGAGCAAACGGAGCCCGAGCAGATGGCTGAGCAAGTGCCCTGCCATCATCCCACGCCGGCCCTTTGCTTCACTTGCTCTAAGCTGGGATGAAGTCCTTACCCTGCTGCTCTGCCGTAGCCAACAGCAGCTCTGGTGCTTGCAGCTGGAAGCCGTGCCGCTGCAATGCAAATGCTGAACAGCAGCCACCGACCACGACTTCAGCTTTGCAGCGTGTGGCTGAACAGGAGTCTCGCCCAGCCGGAGATCAGAAGACAGGCACCGAGTTAGGGAGGGAGGCAGAGGGAGTGTGGGGATGCAGCCAGGAATGGGTGCATGTGTGAGTGGGACCACGCAGGCCTGGTTTTCGGAGGTGTTGAGCCTACGCAGAGCTCAATGACTTTAAACAATACTGTGGGTGTGAGTACCTTTACAGATGGAGGAGACGAGGGCAGGGTGGAGTAGGTGGGGATGAGATATACTGAAGGCAGGGCACTGAACTCCTGCCTCGGCTCTATGAAATACAGATCCAGGGATCTCGGGAGCAAAGAGGAGAACCCAGAAGAAAACGCTCCCCCTGCTCGACCTTGTGTACCAGGTCCAGATCCAACCCCTGCTGCACCAGACAAAACCAAACCATGCCTCTGTAAAACCCAGATCACCTGTGAGTAAGACTGTATTGCTGGTGACCAGCACAGAAGGTCAGCAAGCGGCTTTTCACTATTATCTTCCCATCCCAGGCTGGAGACAGGACCCAGGGGGGCTGTCGCGGCACCCCGGCACCACCGTGCCCTGTGCTCAGGGATGACTCCCACCCTGGAGAGCAGCTGCCACCCCGCCACCCATCCCCACCAGCGCACGAACCACTGGGCGAGTGCACCTCCAGCTATTTTCTCTAATTGTTCCCCTAATCACATAAAATTGCCAAAGTTCAATTTGTCTTCTTACAGAGTAATTTGCTTTCCACCATGCATTGCTGGCTGTGTCTCTCACTGTAACCCATGTGTCTGCAGCCACTCAAACGCATTAGGGTTGAGGAGGGGCCCGAATTAGATTATTTCTTCTAATAAAAATAAGTCTAATGGAATTACACAACAAGACCAGATTAAAGTTAGCTGCTTTGAAAATACTGGTTTCGGTTTCACGTTATGTAAGAGAACAAGCATATGGCTCATCCCTCTCCCATCTCCTGACCCACACATTAAGGCTCCTGTGGGAGGTAATCCACCCTCTGCACCAGCTGAGGCAAAGGTTAGATCATGCTGACAACCACCAGCTTGTTCAGGAAAAAAGGCAGCCCCACAAGAAAATGCACCAGGGAGAACAGGGAACCCCAGGAAACAGTAGTGCAAGGACATGTGAAAGCCACGAAGCGCTTTCCCCCTCTTCCCCATAAATTGCACCACAACGAGACTCTTCGCAACTAAATGCAGCCTGCCCAGCTAAATACCAGCGGTTGCGTGTGCCCGCATGGCAGCAACCCTCAGAGCTGCAGCTCACCCTAAGCTAAATGTGCATTTTACCTTTCCTATGGCTTTATTCCTACACAGAGACAGGTGGCAGGAGCAGAAAACATGCTGGTGTTCAGTCCTCTGGAGACCTGAAGGAACTGCCCTGCTTTCCCACCCTAGATGTAATTCATGTGTGGTGAGAAATGATGCCACACTTTTTTTTTTCCTACATCAGCGCAGGGGAGGAATGAGATGATAAGAGCTGAGGGCAAGTGTAGGCCACAAGTGCAGGCCTGAAGGTAGAAGTTGCCATCACCAGCTGAGCCCAGTAGGGTGAAAATTTTGGGGGTCAGTGCAGGGCAATCAGAAAGGGTCCCCCTGCTCTTCAGCATCCTTATAGTCAGTGTTCAGAGTGAAAAACTCTGCTTCCTAGAGCAATCAACTGGGTTTCCAAAGAAACACCTATACCATTTAATTTGGTGTATTAGTCTTCTTAGACTTGCAAATTTTTTTGAGAGACTACCTGAGGAACGAAGCACAGGAATGACAACATCAGAACAGAGGATGGTCTCTACCTTGGCACTCATCACCGTCTTTTTTAGCTAATGGGCTAGGGAAGACATAAGTGGATAATAAATTAGTAGTCTTCCCATGAGGGAAGATTTTCTTTAACCCTCAGAAGCTTACTGATCGTCATGCCCTGACACAGGAGGCTCTATTGACTTGGCACACTGTCAGCCCAGATGTTTAGCTGCAGCATTCTCAGTATTTATACCAACATGCACTGCAGTCCTTGTGCTAGATCCCCAGGCAGCTTAAATCAGCGTGGCTCCTCAATGAAATCACTGCGATTACTTCCATTTACACAAGCTGGGCATCTGCGTCTGTGAACCAAGCCAGGCATGGGGCAATCCTACCCTGCTTCTCTGGCTCATGTACACCAGCAAGTGTTGGAAGGATGGCACTCTCCTGCTTTTCACTCAAATGACAGCTTTGGTTTCAAACACAAACCCACAACGAGTATTTCCATATTGTGTAGTGTGACAGTTGGATGTGCAAGGCAATATGTCGCCTCCTCGCGCCTTCTTGGCATACACTCCATACCCTTCGCTCACTGCTCCTACAGTGAGCAGTACAGGGAGACAGTAGGCAGCATGGTCAGTCCCCACAGAGGACACCGTGGTTCTCACCTCAAGGTGCTCAGCTCCTTCCTCTGTCCCAGTGCACCACGGCACCAGGATCCGGATTCCCCCTTGTCCTCCGGATTCCCCCTTGTCCTCCGCATCCCCCCAGGCACTGCCTCCTGCTGCCTCCAGCCCAGGAGCAGAGGAGTGTGGAAAGCAGGAGAGACCTGAGGTGTCCTCAACGGAGAGGTGGGGAATTCCCCACCTCCTCCTCTTCACACCCCTCTCACCACACGCTGCCTGCGGTCCTCTGTCCCATGTCAAGCTGTATCTCCCTTGCATTCATCTGGCAACCCCTTCCACCAGGTCCAAACAGACAGTTCTCACCCAAAGGACTTAGACCCATGCTGGCAGGCACCCTTACCTGGAGGAGTACCTTGCTCTTTGTCCTGCCTCAGATTTCCTGGAGATAGGGACTACTTGGAAAAGGGGAGCAAACGTGGAAAACTCGAGGCATGCCAGCTGGCTCCAGAGGACGGGGAGGAGGAGGTGGGGAGAACCACTGATGGCACTCACAGGAACGCGGTGCAGAGGAGCTGCATGTACGATTTGGAGACTTCCTAGAGGGCTTTAATGAGCCAACAAGCACAGTCAGTGCACTTGCTCCTCTTACTTTTAAATCAGTGTTTACAAAGTCCTGGGGAAATTAAACTATTTATGTCTATCCCCAGTAGGGGACTGTTTAAGGAAAAAAGATAAACATACCTTAGTGTGTAAATACTTATTATTTAAGCAAACACACAGGTTCACTCATATGTTTGTTTTTCAACAGCATTACTGGACAGTATTGACAGTGCCGAGGTCAGGCTGGGAGAGCAGAAAAGAAGCAGTGAAGAGCTTTGCAGAGGAGAAGGCGGCTGCTGTTGCTCCCGCACATGGCAGGAGTTCCCCCTCCTGGTGGGAACACCACGGGGGGCCGGGTCCCTGAGTCCCCCCTGCCCGGGAGCAGGGGTGGGCGCACCTGCAGCTCCTGCACCGCTGGTCTTCCCCCAAAGAGAGGTACTGCACAGACTGCTGCAAATCCCGAGCTGCCTCCCCCAGAGACTGCCCTCAGCCAGGCTATCCATCATCCGCTGCTACAATGACAAAATCCAAGTAATCTCCTAAAAAAAAATCTACCTTGCCTTTGCTATCCCAAGCAAAAATAGTCAACTGCTGTAACACAGGACAGAGAAAATAATTCTTCTTCAAGAAACACGGGGCACTATTCCCATTAAAAGTATTTTATTTTTAAAAAGAAATGAAGTCATAATGACATCACACACTTCAAAGCACAGTCCAGGCCAACTGCCACTACTGTCTGGGAGCTTAGAGCTGGCAAACCAGGACCTAGCTCCTTCCTCACTGCCCTGAAGCAGCAGAAACTTGCAGCTGTGTAATGTTTTAATTAGTCACCCTTCTATGAAGTTTCCATGGGGGAAGTTTGTTTTGGAGCTAGGAAAGATGCCTCGGGGGGTTGAGGAAATGACACTAGTTTTTCACTCACAGACACAGCTCTGTCTCTCCTGGCGTCAGATCCACAAACTGGCTCCACTCCCAGTACCTGAATCAAAGCACTTAGGCATGAGCAAGATTCCCGCTAACTTCTCTCGGCTTTGGAGTAAGTCTGAGCAAGGTCGGTGTTCAGCAGCGATGAAATGCTTAGCCTCAGCGACACGAGCTTGGAACAGACACAGAGCTTGGATAGCTCAGATGTGACAGGGAAAGCTTTGCACTACGGACCCTGGGACGCGACTGTCAGAGCACAAACCTGTCTGACTCCCCATAGCTCCGTTCCTGGAAAACACCTTCCTTCAGTGCCTTCACTCAAGTGAAGTTTCCTACTCCTGCAGCGCCAGATGAGCTTCTCCGCCTGATAACTTTCTCAGTGGCACCGAGCTCCTGCTCTGTCCCAGCCAGAATAACGTTTCTTGCCTTCCAGCAGATCGCTACTGACAATTTCAGCAGTTTGCTGAACACCGCTGGTTGAACAGGCGCAGTGGCATCGAAGCTGGCAGGCACACACGCTGGCAACAAACACCAGTACAAAAAACCGTTCTCCCTGGCCGGCTGTCCGTGCAATTCCACGCACCCCGACCTCCCCCTCCCCAGCTACCTCTACACGAGCACCTGCACCAGCCTGTGCCAAAGCCGTAGCCCCTTCGAGATGCCCGTCCCGCTTCACGCACCGAGGCGGAGCGAGGTGCCACCGTGACCGGGATGCCGGTCACTACACCGGCCCCCTCACGACCGGCCCGGCCACATGCGTTTCCCACGGGCTCAGCCCCGCAGCAGCGCAGACGGGCACGCAACGAGCCAAGAGAGTAAGAAACCCGCCACGCCAGCCCAGCTCCGGTCAGACCCTCGGAGCGGCGGGCGCAGCGCGGCCCCAAGCTCCCGGCGCGGCCGGGAGGCGCAGGGGGATGCGGACGCTGCCGGCAGCGCACCCCGGACCCCCCCCCCCCCCCCCCCACCACCACCACCACCTTCTCCTCCCCGCTCCGCCGGACCGCCCGGTGGGGGCCAGGTGCTCTCCGCCCTCTCCCCGCCGCCCCGGGGACGCCGCTGCCTTACCATCGCCGTGCCGGAGCCCCGCTCCCCCGGCGCGCCTCCTCATCGCGGCGGCGGGGCAGGACGGGGCCGCCCGGGCCGGTCTTCGGTGCTGATGATGCTGGCGCGGTGCGGTGCAGTGCGGGGAGGGGACGGGGGGGGGAACACACCGCGCTCGCCGCCCGCGGGGCTGCGGCGCTGCCTGCCGAGGCGCGGCGGCAGCGCAGGGAGCGCTGCCCCCGCCCCGCCGCTCCGCGGCCGCGGGGAGCGTCCGCCCCCGCCCCCGCCCCGCTCCCGCCCCGCCCCGGGAGCAGAGGGGCTGCCCGGCCCCGCACCACCCCCCCCCCAGCTCCTGCCGGCTCTCCCTTGCCAGCCCCGAGCCGAGAAAAGTTGGGTCGGTCCCGCCGCGATGCGCCCGGGCCAGGCCGGGGCGGGGGGGGGGGCTGCGCCTCTGCCCCTGCCCTGCCCAGGTGGGGGGTGGCTCTGCCCGCCCCCCCCCCCCCCCCCCCCGGCAGCCTCATCCCTCAGCCGGCTCCCGGAGCGCTCTGCGACCCTCGTCCGCCAGGTTTTTAGCTGAGCGCTTTGGGGAGGGCAAATCCCCCTTGATCCTGGCAAAGGGCTTCTCTCCCTCTCGGCTTTGAAAGCCAACTTCAGGGATTTGTGCGTTTGTCTGTTTGTTTGTGTGCGAAAATAGCAGAAGGGAAGTGGAGCCACACCGCAAGCGCATTTTTCGCTTGCAGTGTCAGCCCGGTTCCTTTGACATCATTAGAGCTTTGGCAGCTGAAAATCTGACCCTGTGACCCTTAACAAACCTCGGTCTTGGCAGAGGTGGGCACCACAACCAGCTCATCATCTGAAGTTTTAAAATAACTATTGCAATATTGGACTGAGGATAAAAGCAGGATCTGAGCAGCTCCATCTTCAGGTATGCTAACCTTCCACATCTGGAACTGCATTTTGTATTTTGGGGGTTCAAAGCTACAGTGCGTTTGTGCAGTTTCTCCTTTGGAAAGTGCCTGTAAACATTTCATGTAAACATGAGGCTCGGTACTGACAGCTGCAGGGAGGATTTCTGACTAGACCTGCTTTTGGAAATGAAGTGATATTTTTCCAACTACCAGCACTCAGCTTCGGCTGCAGCTCCAGGGTTCCCTCCATCGCCAGTACCTCCAGGTCTGCATGAGACTAGGCTCCTCGTTCCCTCTGTGTAACTATGTGGGCTCCGTGCCCACGCTGAAACTCCATCCACAGGGCAAGGCCCTTCAGCTTGGCCTCTCCGTCTTGATGTAACTTCTGGCTAGAAATGTCAGCAGATTTGACTCCAAGAGACTGAGTTTGTTGAGTGAGATCCATGGCATGGATTCAGGCACACTGCTGCACTCATACAATGCCTCTCGGGCTTTGTGGGTGACCCCGAGGGACGTCACTGCGAGCTCTTCAGGCTGTCGTTTCTCAGAGCAGAACTGCACTGGAACAGGGTGATCCAAAGTACACACAAGTTCAGAGAAGAAATTTGGTTTGTAGCTATCAATTTCATGCCCTTTAATCCCAGTTTAGGTCCTTGCACCTGGAAAAGGGACGCCTTTGATGGTGTGTAGATGCAGGAGAAACCAGAGCAGCCAACAAATTGCAATGTATGTTTCTTGCTGACAAGATACACAAAGTTTCAAAAAATAAATGTCTATTAAACACAATTTATTATCAACTTGTTTGGTAGGACCCATTTTTTAAAGATGTGAGGGGTTTTGGCAAAGATCTTTCAACTGATTTCTCAAAAAATTTGGCGGTATTTTCAGCCATTGCAGGCAAACACGCCTTCCCAGGCTGCCAGGCCTCGTGTTTGTTGCATGCATTTGTTCATCACTATAGTAACTGAAAGACAGATAAAGAATAACATTAAGAAAAGTAAAACTGGGATCAAATCCGTGAAGAAACACCTTGTCATAGTTTGGATTTTCTCAGGTTTGCACCACTGAGGACAAAGTGGATGAGGCTGGTCTGGGTGGAGCTGAGATGGGTCATTTTAAAACTGGAAGTTAAAGCATTCCTGAAACAATTTTGGTTTGGCTTCATTTTCTTCTCTGTAGTACGAACGTGAGCTTTCTGGACAACTCATTATTATAGCCTCTAGCTTTAATACTGAATTTATATACATATGTGGCTTGATGTCTGTTCATGGAGCAAGCAGTTGTAGCTCTTCCTGACAAGATCTGAGTCCTCAGAGCAGCTGCTCACTTGCCTTTGCTGCTGTTCTGAGTCAGGATCTCCAGCAGCTACTACTAATGAGCCTGATAGCATAAAAGGGAAAACATCAGAGTGCGGACCCCTAAGCCAAGCACATGCTGCAGTTTGCACACGAGCAGGCAAACTGAAGTCAAACGGGTTTATGCGCTTTCCTAGCAGGTGTTTAAATGCTTCATTGGATCGAAGACCAGCAGCACGGTGGGTCAGGATCAAAGCTGCTCACCTGCATCCATCAAGTTGGAGAGTGACGGAAAAGAGAACCGAGCAGTCCCCTTCCTGCTGGCACTGCAGCAAACTCCTGTCCCAGCCTTGCTGTGCTCACTGCAGTCTTAGGGAAATGCACTTTGAAAACCTGAATGCTAGAAGGCAGATTCAAAAGTTGCAGTTGGAGGAGGGTCTTGACATCTTAGGCCCCCATCTCCCCAGCCCCAGTGGTTAGTGGTTAGAGCCAGGGGTAAAGCACGCTGTGCTGGTAGGAGTTGGGTTATGTCCTGCCGGAGGACGGGGCAGTGATCCCAGCCTGCGCCCACCCATTGCACGAGCAGTGGGTCCTCGTTGCGCTGTCTCTGCCACCCAATTCCTCACCTCCTGACCCTTTGGTGTGCCCGTATCGCCGATATTTGGAGGAGAGTAATATTCTACACCACGAGTACCAGATGTATACGGAGCCATCTCTCCATCCAGGCAGAACCTACAGCAGCAAAGTGTTTCGCTGCCTGCAGAGTGGTCCAGGTGGATGGAGAGCCAAGGGAGTCATTCGTGGAAGCTTGACCAAAACAGATCCCCTTGTGTAAAGATGCCTGAATGTGAGCAGTGCCTGAGCAGAGCGAGGCTGCCTGCCGCTGCTCCTCTGCAGTCCTGGTCTCAGGATCCTGGCACTCTCTTTGCTTTACCAGGTGCAAACCGTGAAGTGGGGAGTGGATTTTGATGCATGGAGGAGGCAGCGTACAAGACCCTTCCATCGCTGGGTGTTTCTGAACCCTGAGAACAGGTCATGCTGAACCCTAATGCTGTCATCAGTTTTGGTCATACTACATCACACGTCCTTTTAATGCAGATTCCCCTCCAGGATTATCAAAGAGTTTATTCAGCCTGAATGGGATGCCTACAAAAATTTAATTAAATTTTTAAAAAGAAAAATTGGAGAGGATTAGAGAGGGAGATAAGGCAGTGGCTTTTTCTTCTTTTTTCTCCCTCCTCCTTCTTTCCTTCTGTAACAATAATAAAGCCAAAGATCTAGTTGAGAAAAAAAGTGGCTGAGTGATTCATCAGGATTGAATCACAGTCACTATGCAGTGGAATTCGCTGCCTTCGCTTCTGCAGTAGTAACTCCGTTGCCGCTTTAGATCACTGGCTGCGCTTTCAGGCACAGATATAAGACAGAGAGAGGGAGATAAAACCAACTTAACAGAGAGGCTTTTTGGTGTGCACGGCATGTTCCCTTTGAACACAGCATGGTCTCCTTTGCCCAGTTGTGTGGGATGTATTTTATTAAAAAGAGAGCCTAAATAAATTAAGTTTCTTAGGGTTATACCTGCCATTAGATCATGCAGTCCTCCCACTCTGCTGGGAAAGAACTACTTCTTTCTGTCTGTTCCATTTTAAATGCGAACTTCCCCACTCTCACTGGGAGGTTAACCTCTGAAGTAAGCACTCTGCCTGGGCCATGGCATCTATTGGTACCCAGACCTAAGGTGAAAAGTACAGATGCAGTAACTGAACAACTCGGATTTCTCAGTGGTTTGCATCCCAGACCATTTTGCAAGGGAAACCATTGTGAAGAGGTGAGGCAGGAGGAAAATTCTGGTCTACATCTGATTTACAGCATCAGCTGATATGGTGCTCATCCTTACTTAAAATTATATCTCACTGTTGCCACCACCTCCTTTCTTTACATTATTCATTATTTGGTCCAGGGAGCGCTCTGGATGCTGCAGCATTGCCATGCATCCAGGTTCCCACACTAATGAAAAAAGTGCTGAGCCTAGCTAAGGTGGGAAGCAGTTCAAAACTGAAGCGATCAAAAGGAAGAGGGTCACACTAGTGATACCTAAACAGACAGGCCTTTAAATAATCAAAATCTGGCATCTATGTTATGAAATCTCACTGTTTCCAGAGCACCTTGATTTATTCACCATACTTTATTTATAACACTACCTGGATATATGAATCTAAAATCTAGTTTAAGACAGGTCGGACTTTTATCTTTAAAGGAGAACATTTGCATTCATTTTTAACAGTGTAACTATCGCTGTTCATAACACAGACATCATTATTTCAGGTTTCATCTGAGGGTTGCAAAATTATTTTGCAAGCATTAAAAAGCCCTCCCAGAGTGACCCTTTGAGGTATTTACTATCTCGAGACCAAAGAAGAAACCAAAGCAAGGGGCACCCATGTCAGCACCAGCCAGAGAGTTAGAGCTGGAGCAGGGCCAGGCAGCTGCCTGCTGCCCGCGGGACAGGGGCTCCCCGCCGGAGAGCAGGGCAGCTCCTCCGCGATGGGTGGCTTTGAGCTGGCTTTTGCAAAAACCTCTTTCTCCATCAACAGCCCTAACTTTTAAATGGCCAGACATATGTAAAACCACCTACCCCTCTCCTGGTTCCAGTCATGCGAGGTGGAATATTTAATAAGTCTGACATCAGGGGACAAGTTTGTCTGTCTTTTTTATGGGAGACAATTTTTTTGGAGACAAATTCCCCATTCACAGTCTGTGGGCTGGCAGCTACTAAACAATCCATAAGAAATGTAAGGATAATGGAGGGCGAAATGACAGTTGATAATAAAGCAACCTCAGCCTGAGCAGACGTGGGTACCTGGAGAAGTGCTGGTGCTGCTGTAGCTCTGCTGGAGAGGACAGGAGGCAGTGCCTGTGCTGGGGCTGCGTCCTCCCAGGCTGCCTCTTCTCCTCCCTCCAGTAACCTCTGTCCCCGCGCTTGTCCTCGCAGGCTGGCGTGGCTGCTGGCTCTGGGTACGTTTTGGGTTTTCCTCTCAAGCACGCACAGCCACGGTGCTCCTCGAGCCAGACCGGTGTTTGATGGGGTTGTGTCCTCTGCTCTTCAGCATCGTCTGACGTTTCCTCTGACTCCTCCTGGGAGAGGGTCTCGGAGTGCTGGGCCACCTCAATCCTCTCTCTGCAGGCCACAGAATTGTGACAGAAATTTCATCATTTTCTTTTAACTGTTTTTTAAAAAATCCTATTTCTAATGAAAATTTTCCACTTGGTTCTTTTCTCCTGCAAAGAAGTTTTGGAAGAAAAAGAGCTGCTTGGAAAGCAGAAATACATCTCCTGCCTCCTGCCACTCCCCCCCCCCAGTGCTGCAAGGAGCCAGCTTCTCAGCTCACAGCACCCTGGGGCGGTCGGGTGTTTGTCTTTCTGCGCTGCAGGAGGCACTGGCTGCTGCTGCCGGGGGGTTGGGACCACACCACTGAAACCAGAGAAAAGATTCTGGTACAAACTGGCAAAAGAGAGGGAAGCCTCAGTGCAGGGGAGCTGTGTGGAGGCAGCTGAGGGCTGGGGACACCGGCGTCACCTCTCCCACCAGGCAGCATGGAGCGTGCTGGACACTGGGCCGTGCTGGCTTTATAGCCCTTCTTCCCATAAGTGCCCCCTGCCAGGAGGGAGGGTGACACAGACCCCTTCCCTTCCTCATCCCTGCTAGAGCACATGGATGAACTTGCTGGGAAAGTGCAAGCAGCAAGGAGCCAAGCCCTGGCACGTGGCCGTGCAGAAACCTCCTGAAGCTCCAAAGAGCCCGGCGGCTGCCCGGCGACCTGTGCTCAGCCCAGCAGGAGCGAGGTCCGTGCAGCCGTGTACGATGTGCGAGCTACGCTGAGCTGTAACCCCGGCTGCGTAGGAGCCCTCGCTGGGCTTCGTAATTTATATGCATATGAGTCTGTATATATTTCCATGAGTACTGCATCTCTGCGTGAATAAGGATAACTATATGCAACCGTGAATAAAAGAGCTGAGTGAATCATTCATCATGGATTATTGATAGGATTAATTTTACCTCTTTTTCTGCTCTCAGGATGCCCACGAGCCCCCCTGAATTTATTTTCCCTCTTTTATTAAGTATTTTTGAAGATGAACCAGATTAAAGCCAAGTAATTTTTCTCCTCTTTGCTTGGCTGAATGAGATGTTTGTAGTCAGGTTAACCACAGCAAATTCTCCCAGAAAGCGAGTCTATTCTGGCATCTCAGCCTAGAAGCTTCAAAATCTTTTCCCCTGAACGTTCACAAACGTAAAGTGCAGTCATGGGGATCTCAGAGGAAAATGAGCTCAAAGCAGGGGACAAGCAGAAATGAAGGGGGTTTACAAGCTAGCTCGAATGAACGACTGCCGGCTGTGTCAGGCAGGGCTCGGGCTCAGGCAGGGCTGCGCTGGGCTGCTGGGGTGGTGGGGGAAGGACTGCGGGCGTGCAAGCTCAGCTCGGCAGGTTCAATGCACACACACTACGAGGCTGTTTGAGCTCCTCTTTCTGCCAACAAAGAGAAATCAGCTCCTCCGTGGACTCTTCAGGCAAAGTCCTGAGCCTCTGCGCTGCCTGTGCTGGCCTTCAGGGTGGATCACAAGTAAGAAGAAACAAATTCTTGGCGCTGAAGGACCTCTGAAGGGTGGAGGGCAGAGCTGGCCTCCGCTGGCAGCCAGCAGGTTGCACCCTCGCCCATTCCCAGCAGAGAAAGGACACCTTCCTCTGGCAGGGCTCTCTGGTGGGTTTCCTTGTGGCATCGGTGTGAGATCTCAGCGACACACACTCATGACATCAGAGCGCGTACCCAGCACATTTAGGACATGAACCAGCAGAGCAATCCTGGGCTTAGCAGTCCTGCCAAAGCAAGGGAGGAAGTTAGTGTGGATCAGGTTATTCTCTGCCATTTCTCATGTACTTTTCTTTTTCATGTCCATCTCTTTTCGGGTAGGGCAACTGCCTGGGAACACAACCTGCTCTTCACAGATTTGAAGCCCAATGCATGGTTGAGTAAAGACAGGAGCTGGTTCCCCAGCAGTTTTGGCAAATGCTGGCTGATGCTCAGTCTTCTGCACGTGCCTCATGCCAAGAGCTTCATAAGCCCGGTGTGTTCAGTCGAGCTGTTCATATGCAGAAAGTTAACCTGGCTCCCTTTCCCACCCTGGAGCAATTGAAATTCAGCTCCACAGGAGCAGCAGCCTGCTGGGGGCTCCCACGCTGTTGCCTCTCAGAAGACTTTTCTTTGCACACACAGACCTCTGCTTGCATGGAGGTCCCCGTGTTCACACAAACCGAAAAGCTGGCAGCGTGAACGCCCATAACCATCGCACGCAAAGTGCTGGAGCCCCTGGGAATCAAACGCTCACTCCAACTCATTCAAACCAATTTGATTCACACTGGTTTTGCACATCAGCTCTTCTCCAGACAGGACGTTGTGGATCCTGTCTGCGGGCATTTGTACATCCCATTATTCAGTGTGACAAGCACGTCCTGTCGTGTCTCAGTGCGGCTTCCCCTTGGCCAGCCGCACGCCACCCGGCACCACCCCGGATGATTTTATACAAACAGGCCAACAATTGTTCCCTTGCAGATGGCTTCAAACTGCGCTGGGGACCAAGGCTGGTGTTTCCATGGCAGCATGTAGACGATTCCACTTGTGAGCAGCCCTACTATTAAAATACAAACAAAAATAAACCTGGAGAGTGACTTTTTCCTTCCCACCCCTTAGCCTTTGGGGAGCCTTCATCCTCTGCTCCATGCTGCAAACCTCAGGCTGCCGCTGTGGCTTTTGCCACTGAGTTTTCCTGGGGCTGCTGGAGCTGCGTGAACAGCAGGAGTGGTGTTTGGGGCATCGCATGCTGACGCTGTGCTGCACAGCCTCAGAAACACAGCCAGGTCGGCTCAGGTCAGCACTGAGACGGGAGCCCGCTGGAGTCAAGGCCATTTAGCAAGCGGGAGGCTGGTCCCAACGGAGAGGAGAGCGAGCAGCCTTCCACTGCTCTGGGGTGCCCTCGGCTCCCCAGGAAGGAAAATCAAGGCCCCTCTTGGAGATGGAAAACCTATTTCCAAGTCCTTTACTTGCTTAGTGAAGCAACATTATTTCTGGCAGTTAATTCCCCAAGAAAAATCTCCAAAAAGAAAAGAAAAAAGAAGGAGACTTCTTTATTCAGAGCTGTTCAAAGAGAGAACAGACTGGAGCCTGCAGGTGGTTTGCAAACCCTTTCTGGCAATCACGTGCTTGGTTAGCACACAGTTACAGCCAGCGTTGGCCCAAGTGCAGCAAGTGCGTGAGCCCATGGCCAGCCTCCTGCGCGCCGGCAGCCACCATGGCTGGCACTTCCCAGAATGGTTTTTTCCAGGATGACACTCAGTGATCTGCAGCAGCTCAGCAGAGCAAAAGTTAAACTAGAGCTGCCCATCTCAGAGCTGTGATACCCATATGTTCCAGCTGGGCTTTGACAAGACGGACACGTGGCTAGCCCTCCTCCATGGCTAGGACCGAAAGCCACGGCTGGGATTTGCAGAACTAGCTCAAGTTCTAATAAATGCAGAATACAATTAAGTATTTTCGCTTCCAAGAAACAAATACTAGAAATTCCCCACCCAAATTTAACTCACCTGTTGTGCCACATTCAATCTTCAGCCATTTTCACTTCTCCTTTCTGCAGTTTCCACACTGGTTTTGGCAAAATACACTGCAACATTCATACAGCTTTGAAGGGAAATTCATTATGCAGCTTCCCGAACACAGCAGATATTTTAAGCCAAATAACGGGGACAGTAGGCCAGGCCAGGCAGAGGGGTGGAAGGGCTCTGCAAGATGAAATCACCTTTCACCAGCAGCAGCTGCTGTGCTTCCTCTTTGAGGCCACACACAGTGAGTTATTTGCATGAACACAGTTTCTAGGGTGAAAAAAGAGAAAAAATACAAGAAAAGAAAGAAATGGCTGCCTGTGGTCTAGCCACAGCAGCCTGAAGCATCCCAGCAGTATTCAGCCCAGTTATTGTAGTGCTTGGCGAATAGAAGTGGTCCATCTAATCCCATACCTTATCTCAATAGTGGCTCTAGTGGATACCTAAGGAAGAGGTTAAGAGGGAGTTGAGCATGTAGGCTCAGGCAAGCATACTGCGTCCCCGGGACACTCTCCAAGCCTCCAGTGATCTGTGCGGTTATAGAAGTCCCTCAGCCAGAGAGGACACCGCTGCCTCAATTAATTGTTCTTCCATTAATTCCTCCCACCACATTACGAACACATTTTTGGCATCTGTGTGCCTGCATTAATCACCCCTTGTGTGAAGCGCCCTTTTGCATATCTGGAGTGTACCACACGCCTGTTTCAGCTGGTGCTTTCTACTCCTTGTGTGGAAAGAAGCAGGGAACAGTCCTTCCCTGCTCACATAAACGCACAGGCACCCCCAGGGGCTCCTCCTGAAGCTAATGCTTTAATACGCACTAATGTTCCTGTTTCCGTCAGCAGTGCTTGCATAGATCTTGACAGCTGTAAGAGCCTATAAACAGGTATATGTCTTGGCTGGAGAGGCGGGAGATGCTTATGCAGGTAGTTAAAAAGCAGTATTGGTAGCAGGCCTGCCCACACGCTCCAAGGAAGCACTCTTAGGAGCTCACCTCACCAACAAAGCATCAAGACCTCCAGTCTAACATTTTCTTTTCAAATATTCCTTTCTCCCGATCTGCACATGAAGGTGCAAGCTGTGTGCCTCCGTTCTCTGCAATGCAGCCAGAGGAGCAAGTCTCCTTTCCTTTAAATGTTACCTGCTCGGCATCGTCTGCTGCAACTGCTGCTGCAGGCACCTTCCCACCCGCCGCAGGGACCTTCCTACCCACTGGGCTCTTCCCTCCGCACTGGCTGAGCTGCCTCTTCCCCACGGCAAAGGGTGAGACGTTCCCTTCCCGTGAGAGGAGCACAGGGAGGAATGACCCCATTGCTTTCAAGGCACGGTGGCCTGGACGGGCAGGGGTGGAAGGAAGCACGGTGTGAGGTGAGCACGGGACCTGAGTAAACACAGAGGGCTCCGGGGTGTCTGCAACAGCTCATGCGAACGCCACCAGCCCCTAACCTTTGACTGACCTAAGCCATGGCTGCTCACCTCCCAGATCTCAAGTCCTCCCTCTTCCCAAACGCACCACACCGAGCGTAATTCAGCAGCGGCGTCAGCTCCCTTTGGTCTGCACCAGGATGGCAAAGGGCACGCGGGAAGGTTGCACCCTCTGCCACCCTCGGCCGCCCCACCGAAGGGCATCCCCCGCTCAGTGCCGCGGACTGTTCTCATCCTCCAGCCGGTCTCTGCGGGCAGGGAGCTGAACCAGCCCGGCCGCAGCGGTGGCACGCACGGGGACAGCTGAGCGCGGCACAGACCGGGCTCTTCCCAACGCCCTCAACCCTGCGGTGGCAGATCTGCCAGTGCGCGGTGTCGCTCAGGCCGCGGCTGCCTTCACGTCATGGTTAGAGGAACCAAAACTCCTCAAAATTGGTGCTCCAGGCCAGGGGCTAGGGCAGCCTCGACAGCTTTTATCCGTGTGAAACAACAATGCCATCCAGTGGCTGGTGAGCCCGCGCTCCCCTCGGCACATCACCGCAACCGGGTCAACTTTTCCCTGCCTCGATTTTGGCTTTTTCGTTTATTTTTGGCATACTACCTCGTCTCAAAATAACTACCCTCCAGACTCAAATACCCACAGTCAATATTCGGTGCCCAAGTGCTTTCCCACCAGCACACACACCAAGCGGAGCAGCCCCGTCCCCCACAAGCTGCCCTGCGCCCACACGCTGCCCACCGGCTCGCAGGGCAGAGCAGTGGTGGCAGGGGACACTTGGCACTGCCAACTCTTGCATTTAGAGTAAATATTGATTTGGAAGAGAGGGCCAGCATTTCTTGGAAATTGTTTTCTTTAAAAAAAAAAAAATTAGCGTAACATAGAAAAGCGACGAACAGATTCCTTGGCAAGGATGGTTTGAAATGGAAACAACTTTGAGATGTCAGCATTCACCACTGTTATTTCTCCTTTGCTTTATTGAACTTTAGTATCTGTTATCCATTACCTGCTTTGTGAGTCTCAGCTGCTGTCTGGTTTGGCATGTATTTTACAATACTTTCAATCTTGTCTCTGCTTTCTAAAGAAGCCACAATTGTACCTGCTGAAACACACTTCTCAGTCACTAAAGAAAGAAAAATAAGAAAATATTTTCTTCTTGTTGGACTCTCTTTTCTCAGCCTTTAGGCTTAAAAAAGCATCTTTTCTGTACTTTTTTCCATAACTATGTGGGCTGTATACTTTTTTTTAAAGATGCAACAGCTATCTTCACAGACTTTAGTGATTCCCAGGAGCTGGGGCACCCACTAAAGAGCCCCAAAACTGCAAGACCTGACAAAACTGCAGGATTTTGCCATAGAGGCCAAGGGCAGCAAGTGACCAGAGCTGCTCCAGTGCAGCTGGAACCAGAGCCCAGCTTAATGCTCATGCTCTTAAGCTCGCCTCCTCCATGTCTCAGGTTTTTTTAGACCAAGCAAATGAAGCTCATTTCAGTTCCTCTCCCTGCCTTGCCATTTATCTCTACCACCTTCCCACCCTGTTTTGAGCCTTTTCTTAATTTCCTGAAAGCCAAGAATCTTGGAGGCTTTCCTTGCTGCCAAACATCGGGGCACAAAGCTCTCTGCTCCTATTTTGCCCATCGTGATAACACCATGCCACCTCCTGCCCGCCTGAGCTGAGGCCCTGTCCTCACCGTCCCTGTGCCACATCTCTGACGGCTGCTAGAAACTGGGATTACAGGCTGTTAGGGGTGCGTTGAAAAACAATTTCTTCTCCTCACCTTTTTTCAGTGATGACAGCACCAAGGAAAAGAGTTTCTGTCCAAGTTTCTGAGACGTGTATTATCACTAGAAAAAAAAAATCAGAAACCCCATCATTTAGCTGTGCTCACAACACCAGCCTCTGCCTTAAGCCCTCTGTGGAACATCATTTGCCTCCACAGCTCGATTTGATACCAGCTGCAGATTATTTGGGCTATCATTCACCTCTTCTGATATCCTCCACTTTGTGCCAGCATGACACGTCTGCCACCCCCACGGATCACAGCAAGCTGTCACCTACTGATTGCCACACTCAGAGCAAGCAGAGCTACCTGTGCCGAGGTGCTCACCAGTTTCTCCAGCTCTGGTAATAAGGTCCCCACGGTCAGGAGTCTTGTCAACTCTTCTGCTGTCTTTTCATTGAAATTGAAGTATTCTTGGGCAAACAGCCTGCAAAGGAGGAGACAATACCAATGTATCAGAGATAGAAGGTTTGTTGGCGCTTCTGAAATCTCTCCAAATCCTTGTCCTGCTCAGGTGGACCATGACTGTCACCTTGTAACATTGGCCTTGTCCCCAGGGAAGGACCCTGGGGGAGTCCCCTCGCTTATCCGTGCAGTTGAGCATCCAATCTCCTCTACGGTTTGCTTCCTTAATTATTTTTAATCTTGACTATTATCATTGTTGTTATTATTACTAACAAGTACTTCAAACTCTCAAAGGACATTATAAAGTGCACTAATTAGCCAGCCAGATGGCGGCTGCCAAGAAGGCAGCACGGCGCCCAGCGCTCCCCAGGCTGCCATGCGTGTCCGTGTCTGCCCCCTCCCCTCCTGCCCCCTCCTCACTTTCCTCAGTCCCGCTGGCACAGGCTTCCCCGCTTGGACTGTTCAAATTGTAATCGCCAGCAGCTGAGCCAGTTCATTAGCTAATAGCTGGGATGTCTCGGGTGGCCAGCCAGTGCGTGTCCCCTCCTCAGGAGCTGCTCTGGCCCTGCTAGACCAGCAGAGCTCTGGTCTTCCCTGATTCTCCCTGACCTTTATTTTTCCAACTTACCGTCACATTTTCCTAGGTGGGTTACTCTTCCCCTAACACACTGTATCTAACCAGGAACTGGCCCGTGGCTGTCATGACAAACCCACATCACAGTCTGGCAACACTACTTTCCTCTTTGCTAAGCAATCCCTGGGGAAGCAGCAACGTCTGACCCTTCAAGCCAGGGCAGGGAGCCGCCTTCTTTAAAAGAACCTGCAAAACTGTTTTTCAGCCAGATCCATCATTCCTGCATGGAGCTGGCAGAACTGTGGAGCTGTTTTCCCCAGTGAGGTCTCCTAAGAGCTAGTGAGATGTGAGCCTCTAAGTGACTGATGGCACGTCAAGAAGCAGAGCACCCCACTTGTAACTAGGAGGGAGCATCACCAGGCGAGTGGGGCGGATCGTCATTTCCTGGGCAATGACCGAGGGCAGCATTATTTGTCACTAAAGAGCCTTGGCGGGGCAGCACGGGGCCCTGGGCTTCCAGTGATGAGTAAAATAGAGGTGCTTTGATCTGCCTCCCCTCCCTGACAGACTTTCTGATTAAAAGGCAGAAAAGGATCAGACACAAAGTGGAGCAAATTGACTCCATCCGATTCCTTTCCAGGCAAGGATGAATAAAGGGCAAAGAGTACAGCTAGTTCAATAGCAAAATGGCAATTGCGGAACGATTTCCCAATCACCAGGCTGACTTCACTATTTTGTAGGAGATCACAGAGACCAGCAGCTACTGCTGCTACTTGTGAGTATCCTGGACACTGCAAGAATTTTGCCCAGAGTAATTTTCCTCTTCAGCTCATTTAATCTCTGTCCTTCCTCCTTTTCCTTCCCTCCATGAGAGCTGACAGCTTCTCCCTTCGGAGTGGCATTGGTCCCTATGGGAACCAGTATGTGGCTGTTACTGGTAGAGCAGTGCGGATGGTGGGGTAATGGCACAACTTTCCCTTTCTCCCTACCTGCAGCCAGCCTGGGGTGTGCAATGAGCTGGGACCCCCTGGGTATGTCCAGCCATGAGTTATCCTCTCTGCTTTTGGCACCTGTCTCAGTCGGGATGAAGCTCCCATCCTCTCTCTTCATCAGTGCCACAGGATGCTACCATTCCCATTTACTTCTGCATCACCTGAGCGAGGTGAGATGATTCTCCTTATGTCTATCTTTCCAAAGCGGCCATCTCCCAGTTTGTAGGTACAATTACCCGCATGTGTCAGCTGCTAATTTGTCTGGGCAAATGGTTGTTGAGCGCTCAGGAAAGCACCTAGCATGGGGTGTGTAACACAAAGGTCATTATGCCTGCGGCAGAATGGGCAGGCTCTTTGCAACATTTACTCCCTAGACACCCGCTGGGGATGCCTACATTAGACTTGTCCCCCTGGACCTCTTCTATAGCCATGGGAAAAGACAGGCTCCCCCCAAGGGCTCCGAACTCCCCTCTAGAGAAACAACTCCATGTCTGGAGAAACATCTGTGTCTTGATCAGGAGGGTTTGAGAAGGTGAATTTCCATTGCATGTCTAAAATTGGAGGATGTGGCTATGCACCAGACATTGTCGCAGCCTCAGCGCCACTGCCCAGCCTGACACAGCCAGCATGCGGGAAGCAGGAACCTGCTGCCAGCGCTGGCTCCTCCAGTAGACACAAGGAAGCATTTCTCAGCCTCTCCAGGAAGCTGCTCTGCTTCTTTAGACATTAATGTTAATCACTCATGCAACTGCCCTTATCGCTCCAGGTGCTGCCGAGATAAGAGGTGCCACTCATGCTGTTAATGTAAATCTGCTCTCCTTTGGATGAGAGGCTGTTTGTAAGCAGGGGAGAAGGGGATTGCTGGGAGCCCAGCCGCTGCTGATGGACAGCTGTCACCGCAGCTTCTCCAGTGCTCTCAGGGGTGCTGGGTGGCCGATTAAACCGAGGATACTGAGCCATATCATTAAAAAAAGACCAAAACATCCTGTTTTCACAAGAACATCACTAGAAAAGCCCCATCTCTTAGATTCACTGTGGAAAAAACAAATTGAGCCCATTCCCAGTCAAGTAATATGGGGGATTTTGCATCTCAAAAGCTGCTGTGTCTCTTCCCCTTGCTGTTTCTGGCCACTGAAAATCTGGAAACGCTACCAAAAATGTCACTTGCAAAGCTGTCTGGTTTGAGCCCTAGCAGTTCTCTTCAGGGATGTGAATCTCATCGCTTCCATTTTACAGCAGGTGGAGGGAGGGAAGGAACTCGAGGCAAAAGGGGTTTGGATGCTCAGTAACTTGCCAAGGATGGAGCAGGGAACAGAGTGCTGTGGTCCCTTCCCCCCTCCCCAGGCTCTCACCTTCATAGCAAACTTCGTGGAGGGGCTCGGAATCATGGGGGCTGGAGGCTCTTTTCCATGTGACTGTAGCAGGGAAAGACCCCAGGCTTTGCTGGCAAATTATCACAGCCCTGTCACGCTGAAAGCTCCGCCTGGGGAACCTGAGTCAGAGAGCTGGGGCTTGGAAGTGGTGCAGCAGCATTGTGCCTGGGTGAACACCTGCAAGGTTGGGCATGTAAGTGCATGTGCACGAGTGTGTACCTGGGCTGGTGTGCCTGGGTATCCACACCTGTGCACACTGCCAGCTCAGCGAAGGCAGCGTCCTTTGCCGGCAACATCATTTATTTGATTGCACAACAGAAATCATACCCAGCCTTCGGTCTGCAGTCATCACAGTTGGGAGGAGACTACGTCAAGGAGGAAATACCTGTGAAAGCAGGCTATTGTTTATGACAAGGACTTTACAGTGCTTTACAGTGTCCCAGAGCAATCTTCTAAGAGGAGAATACGCACTTCCTAAGCAGACATGTGGAGCTCAGGTTAGTAGTAAACTTGGTGCATGTAATAAAAACTTGGCACAGCTAGTGCAACAGCCAGGGCCAAAGAAGACCTGTCCTCCTACCTCTCCCTCTCTTTCTCTTGAGCACACAGCTCGAGCAGGGTGTGTGGGGCCCGAGCCCTGGGGCTCCTGGTCTGGCTCTGTCCCAGCTCTGCACACAGCTTTGGACACACTTGCCCGCAATCACCATCTGATAGTTGCAGCTTGGATTTTTCTTTCATATTGCCAGGGCATCATCTGTGGTGACACCTCTACACAGGGTACACGCACAGCACCCAGGGCACTTTGTACTAGAGGGTAGGGGTGAGTGGCAGAAAAAGGAAGGGATTTTTATCCAGTGGCTTAGGAATGGTTTCTGATGTGGCTATCCCATGACTTTGAATGTTTTAGACCAGGATTTTAGGCTGAGGGGTGCATGCCCCTTACTCAGTGGAAGAATTTGGAAGCTGCCATGAATGTGTCAGAGCAAAGCCTTTCTTCTAAGAAACACAAGTAGAAATATGGCACAGCAAACCCATAAAGCAATCCAGAGCAGCAAGCTTGTAGGTGAGCACACAGACACCCACACAGCTCAGCCTGGCAAGCTCCCAGGGAGTCAGGGGAGAAGAGGGCCCAGCAGAGTCCCTGGATTGTGCTGAACCCCTTGGGAGCTTTTCACCCGCAGTTGGACTGTGTTAGCCCAAGGCACTGTCCGGTGATTCCTGTGTCACCAGGCTATCTCCAGTGAGGCATTAATGCTGGCCCTAACCTTTTCTTCCCCAGGAAATCCAGTGCCATCACCTGCAGCTCACTGCTTTCTCTTTCCAACTCGGTTTTGTCTGCTAGGGAAAGCTTACATGGGTAAACCCTATGCACGTGCTGGCAGCACACTAACTGCTTTATTGCAGTTATAGATCTGCAGAAGCAGCTTCTTGCTATTATACAGAGTGTGTGTTTCCAGGAACAGGCAATGGAAGCGAGGAGAACAGCCCTCCATGCAGCAATCAGTGTCTCATATGCTTTCTAGAAGGGGAAGCAAACACGTATCAGCCACGACAACCTTTATTCCTTAAACTTCCCCAGAGGGAGCATTTCAAAGCATCAAAAGGATTTAAACCTGTCCGGCTGCTGCTGAGGCATAATTAACAGTTGCACAGTCAGCTCCAACTGCAGCTGACAAAGCCTTAGCAGCAATCCTCTATTTATCACGCTCCTGGAGTATTTATAGATCCACAGCAAGGCAGGGGGGAGAGAGAGAAGGAGAATAACAGGTGAGCTGCTTACCAGGAGGGATAACATTTGCTTTCAGCTGCATGGCATTTCCTTGGCCCATGGTGAAGCTTTAGGGGACAGGGACACGAGATGCCCTGGGGTGCAGCGTGTCGGCAGTGGGACAGAGCGGCAGGTCCTCTCGGGTGGGAGATGCGGTGGGTCACCCCCCAGCTGAGATGTTGAGGCCCTTCGGGGGGGGACTCGGGCTGTTGCAGTTGGGTGCTGGGGGCAGACGAGTGCCCTGTGCCCTCACCAGGGAATTGGCCCACAGTTGTGGTCCCTTCCTGCTCACATCTGCCTCACCAGGAGATGCAGGTGGTGAGAGGCCAGCCTCATCTCCCATGACACTGATTATAAACTGACCTTGGACTGTGTCATTTGTCCTTCCTCATCTCTCCTCTGTGTCATTTACAACCCAGGGCCTCTTCACAGGAACTGATATAAAAATAGCAATTATGCTTGAGCTACCTTGGTGATCTGTGGGGAACAGAGGAATGCTGGGTCACAGGGATGTGGAGCCGACGGGCTGGGCGATCTGGGCAAGCAGCCTGTGCAAGGACTGCCAGCGAGATCCCAGCTGCTCTGGGCTGGAGAGGAAGGAAAGGAGGTACTCCTTTCCAAGGGAAGGCATCCCATAAAAACTGCCAGGTATCTCTTTGGCATTTTCACAGCTCTCCCAGCTCTGAGCAGAAACTGCTCATACAAACAGCCATTTCCCATCGCAGAGGGCTATGGGAACCGCCGCTCTGACAGTAATCTCATCTGTGCTATCTTGCACCAGGCTGTGCCCAGGAATTATCAGCACTGGTTTTATTTTCTGCTGTGGCTTTATGACCCCACTGAGATCATAAATGCATCTAAAGTCTAACCAAAACAATTTAATTTTCTCAATAAACGTTCTTATAAAGGAAATTACGGCAACACAATTCCAAAGGGGAAGGAAGGTCATAATCCTTGTAGGTTACAAGACTTTCCTTCTCCACTGACTTGCTGTTCAGACACAAAACTGCCCCATTACTCATTGCTCCACAGCTGATGCAACCTCCCTGGGGAGTTGCCTCATGCTGCGATGGCCTGCGAGGACCCTTGGAGAGAGGTGCTGCAGCTCCCGGGAGCTGCACCCCACTCGCACCCGCACCCCGGGGCATGCCGAGCACGCCTGTCCGTCCAGCCCTGCAAGGCTTGTACTGGCCTCTTCAGTCAGTTTAGCGTCATCTGACACTCACAACCTTGTTCCAAGAACCTGCAGGCAGCTGGGCGTACCATGCTCTTTAATCCATTTGAATTAATCTTTTGACCACAAGAAGAGATTTTCCTGAGCAGAGCCAGTAGGATTCCTTTTCCATGCACTTTATTTACAATAGTTTCCTGTCCCTGGGCTCCCGAGTGACTGCCAAAGCTAGAGTTGCCCTCACCGGGATATCTTTGGTGCCGTATTTCTTGGATGAGGCCAAGGGAATAGTCACATATTAAATATGCAACGTAGAAGGTGTTTTTACAGATGGAGTTCACAGAAGAAAAGCTATTCTGATACTTAGCAATGCTGCAGAGCCTCATAGCTCAGAGCAAGGACTCACCCCTGGGACGCAGAGCCAGCAGGATGCTGCCTTTCCCAGCCCAGCAGAAAGGACAGGTCCCCATGTCCGCTTCGGAGCCAAGGCTCCCTCCAGCTGCGTGCCTGGCAGTGCTGCAGGGACAAGGCAACCCTGCCCCACCGCTACAAGTGATAGCGCTGTGTCACCAGCTGCTGTCAGGATCCAGCCGTGCATGCAGAAGGTAGTACAGATCCTGCTAAACACTGGGAGAACTGTGGCCATTACAAGCTGTGACACAGGTGTTCCTGATTTACAGTTTATGAAGAGCAGCTGGTGATCTCAGATGCCTTTTGGGGGGAGGAAATCTGTCATTTCAGCCACTGAAGTCACATAAACTCCAGTCTGTAATTAACAGCAGGGGAAAGTGCCTCTCCTCCCCTGCCGCAGACTGTCTTGAGCCACACACAGGGCCTGAGCAAGAACCATCAGCTGAACAAACTCCCACCAGTTTTCTGAAACTTTGTTTGTTTTTAAGGGAAGTGCTTTACCATTGCCAGTTTGTTGCTGTTGTTTTGTGGCCATCGAGGGGGCTATGAAACTCTGTGCCGTAGGGTGTTTGGAAAATAAATAAGCCTCTGCACTCCATTTCCCGCATTGACTCAGAGTGGCTGTGGGGGAAGAGAAGGGCAGTCCAAAATAAAGGTGGCAAAAGATGAATATATGTTAGTGAGTGGGACTGGTGGTTCTCATCCCAGTGCAATCAGGCCAGAGCCCCCACTGCTGCACATCTCAGGAGGTGGGTGAGTGGCCTTGCTGTCTGGTGCCTAAAGATGCCTTGGGGTGTGCACTTGTCCACGATGCAATTTTCAAGGGACTGCACCACAAGAGAGGATGCTGGCACCTTCTCTTTCCCTAGTTATTCTGTGCTGGGCCACTATATGCACGCTGGAGTTACACATGGAAGGGAACTCCACGTAACAAGCTCCAGTTCCATTTGTGAACCTTCCTGGTGGGTCCGAGCTGGCTGCAGCCCCTTCGCTGTCTGGGGGTGCACGCCTCGAGCTGCACAGCCAAGAGGCACAGCACAGGGGACCTGCTTACCTTCACGCCTGGCCTCGGAGGCTGGGGCCATGCCGCCCCGTGGGCAGGTGGGAAGCATGACCAGCGCTCCTCGGAGGAGCAGATGGCAAACCTTGCCTACAGCTCCTCTCTCCTTTGCCTTAGCGTCCCGCCTCGACCCTCCCTCTCCCCAAAAAGCAGTCGGATGGTGGTTAATGCCAGGGTGCCACGGGGAACCAGATTTTCAGGCATAAAGCTTGGGTCACTCGCAGACCTCCGGGGATAAACCCCTGCAAAGCCTCCTCCTGTGACTGCCGTTGCGGCAGAGCGATCCCTGTTGCTGCCCCAAGGCCTGCGGCAGCCCCCGTAACGCAGAAGGGCAGGGTGGTCCCTTGCTGCCGGCCCTTACAGCCAGCGTGGGGCCCGAGCCCACCGAACGTCACCCGGTCCCTGAGGGACCGGGAGGCGGCCCCGGCTCACCTCTTGCTTTCGCGCACCCTGGCAGCCGAGTGGTGTCTCGACGGTGGGTGAGCTCCCAGGGGCTCCCCAAGCCTCAGCAAAGGGGGTCTCGATCGGCCGGCGGCACCCTCCGACCCAGCCCCGACCCAGCCGGCCCTGCCCGGGGCGGCCGGGGGCCCCCGATGCCGCGCTTCGGCCTCAGCCCCGACTGAAAGCCGAGGAGGGTCTCACAGAGCAGCCCTAAACCCTCCCTCCCACCGCGGGGTGCGGCTCTGGCTGGCGGGGGGGGAGCGGGGGCCGGTCCCCCGCGGGAGGGCGCCGGGAAGCGGCCCCGCGGCCGGGAAGCGCCGGTTCGGGCGGCGCAGCGCGGCTCACTCGTGCCCCCCAGTGCCCACGCGAGACACGGGGCCGGGCGGGAGCGCGGCAGGGAGGCCCGGCCGGCGCTGGCGGGGTCACTGCGGCCGCGGGGTGCTCCGTGGGGAAAGCCAGCGGGGGGGGGGGGGGGGGGGGGCAGCACTGGGGGGAGGCGCTTTAATGGAAGCTGCTGGCGGGAGCCGGGCGTCCCCTCTCCCTGCACGGCGTCTCTTGCCGTCGCAGCCCTTTTCAAAACGGAGAAGCGTTAAAAGCCACCCAGCCTCTTTACCGACAGGACAGACCTTGAAACGCCTCTCAGATTATTTACCTGTTGGCAATCTCTCTTGAAATCCACACCGTCCCCGGACCTTTTGCCCCACGCCTGCTGCTGACAGTTCATTAAAGCCTTTCTGGCATGCTCTGACTGCACAAAGACTTAAAACTGCTCCCAAGTACGTACCAAGCCCAGCCCCATTAGATACCATTCCTCACACACAAGTCTACAAAGACCCCTGGAAGATCAGGTCTTCGGGGTCCAGGACAGCATCCTTTTTCTCCAAGCTCTCCCGCTGCACGTGGTACCGCCGTTCAGCAAACCGCACTGCATCGTGGACGCTGTGGAAAGCCAGCTGACCACCACTGTCTGTCTCACCAGCCCAGCCTCCCTCCCGGAGCCGGTGGCGGATGGAAGGGTTGCAGTTGGCCAGGAGCACCTGGACGCCAATCTCCTTGTAGTCATGATGTATCTCCTTTAGCACAGAGAGACCCACAGTATCTATGAACTGCATTGCCCCACACTCAAGGATTAAGGTGTGCATATCTATGGAGGGAGGACAGGCATCTGCTGGAGGCTTCTCAGTCCTTTGCTTGGCAGGTTTCAGGCAGTCAAGCCTGGTGCCAAAGAAGCTCTTGCTGTTGCCTGTGTCTGCATTTGCCTGGGCCTCCACCCTTTGGTGCTTAGCAGCCAGCAGGATAGGATTTACCCCAGTTTTCTGGTAGAGAACTGTCTTGAAATAGTCCTTGTTGGCATAGTAGAGGGATGACTCGAAGCGGAAGATTTTGATGTTGGCAATACTGCTGAGCTGCTTGTAAGTGGACTGGTCCTCATAGATTTCTGTGTTGCTGACCTTGCCCAGGAGCGTGGCCCTGGGTCTCTGTGTGCGGAAGATGATGCAGAGCAGAGCGAAGCAGACGCCCACGAGGAGCCCAATCTCTGTGGTGATCAGTGTGGAGGACAGCATGGTTGTCCACCACACCACCGTGTCCAGCTTGCTGAGCTGCCACATGCGGGGGGTATCATGGAACTTCCTCAGGCCCCCCCGCAGGTTGACAATGGTGACCACCCCCAGGATGGAGGTCTGCAGCGAGTAGAAGAGTGGGGCGATCCACAGCAGCACTAGCAGCAGCACCAGGGAGGTGACCAGGCCGGACACCTGGGTCTGGGTCCCCGTGGACTCCTTCAGCAGAGTCTTGGTCAGGGCTGCAGAGCTGGCAAAGCAGTAGAAGAAAGAAGGGATCAGGTTGCACATGCCAATGGCAATCATCTCTTGGTTGGCACGGACAGCGTAGCCGTGCTTTTTGCCAAAGATTTCCGCCAGGGAGACGGTCATAGCAAAACCAATAACAGCAATGGGCAGAGCATCAACTGCCAGGCTGGAAAACAGGTTTATATCTGGTAGAGTGGGTTTCCTGAAACCAGTGGGGATATCCCCACAAACAGAAGACTTGTATCGCTCTTCGAAGTTAAAGTAGTAAGATATTACTGTGGCTACAATGACCACCAGCAGCTCTATGGGGAATGGGGCCTTCATCTTCTCCTTATACCGGTCATTGATCTCTTTGACAGGCACTATGATAGCCAAAGCAACCAGGCTGGTGACCAGGTCACAGATGTTGGTGTTCTGGATGTATCTGAAAAGGTCAACCCACGTCAGGAGGAAGGACCCCACCCCTTCGTGACGAGGTATTTTCAGTCCCAGGAGATACTTCATCTGGGAGGTGATAATGGTGAGGCTGGAGCCGGTCACAAAGCCACTGAGCAGAGGTTCTGACAGGTAGACAGCCACAAAACCCAGCTGTAAAACCCCCAGCAGGATCTGAAAAGCAAGCCAGCGATACCTTTAGCATCGATGAGAAGGGCTGGGAGAGGTGGCTGGCAACTTATGTCAGTTTGCTTCCACTTTAGCAGCTCTGGCTATTCTGTCTGCTGAGCATTCAGTGTGAGACAGAGGACTTTGTCTTCAGTAGTAAATCTAGGGTATGGAAAACTAAAGAGACCTGCCTATAAGACTCGTCTGTGGCTAGAGATGCCATACAAAGAAGCCTATATGGTCCCTGCTTCTGTCTCCTTAGAAGCAATAAGGGTGCATAGCTAACACTGAAATTCCAGGCAGCAGCCACACCAAAGCAGCTGTTCACTTTGATGGCACAAAATCCATGCGATGCACTGAATTTTAGTTGTCCCAGTGAAAGAGCCTGAAATTGTTCAGTGACAGCTAAGCCTAGGCAGTGGGGACATTGCCAGGGAGCGTGGCCTTAGAAAGAGTCCCTGCTGATGGCAGGGTCCTTGAGGACTGCTCTTGCCAGCCCCAAACCTGCTCTAACCTGCACCAGGAGCGAGACCAGCTCCAAGACTGGTGTGGTGGGAAGGTGGCTCACAGTTCCCTCTCCTCCCCTGCTGTGTCTAATCCTAAAGGATGTTTCAGACACATCCAAGGACATGGCCTATCACACGGCAGGGAAGAAACCCCCACATTCAGCCATGTTTGGGGGTTTCTAAATCACTACATTTGATTCAAGGGTGTCGAAGTCTACTCATGTCAGGAAAGGTTTCTCATGACTTGCAGGTCTGAACCAAGACTGCAGCAGAGAGTTCTTTAGCTTAGAGAAGTCCCTAGCAGGGAAAGGATAGAGAGGAAACAGCAAACATTTGTACCTGGTAAAGGCCGACCAGAAAGCTTAAGGAAAGGGCCACAGTGATGGCATAGCAGCTCCTGTCACAGGCACCTGTCCCGTTACTGAAGGAGGTGGAGTTGCCCACCAGGGAAGAGCCAGAGCTGTCGCCGCTGTACCCTGCTAGCTGGAGGTGCCGGTTCACAGACTGCCCAACCATCAGACACAGGATGCCGAAGGAGCCCACGAAGTTATGGCGCGACGTGGCCATAGCGACGTAGACGATATTGCAGAAGAAGTTGGTGTAGATTCCGTAGATGGGATCCTGGCTGGCTAAGAGGGAGTAGGAGATGGACTGAGGGATGGCAACTATCCCCACCAGGAGCCCAGATACGACGTCCCCAAGCAACTGCGTCTTGATGTCGTAACGGGGAAGCCAGTCCAGCACTGGGAACAGCTGACAGAAGAAGGTGATGATGGTTTGATGATTGCATGTGCAGACCTCTCTGGCTTTCTTTAGGATGAGATCCTTGGTGCTGAAGTCTGCGGGCTCATACTCCTCCAATTTGACATGTACAAAATCGGCAGGACTCTCTTCTGGTGTTTGGGAGCTCAGTACCTCTTTGCTCTGTCCTGACTTCTGGCTTGACGTGTCCTCCATTGCACCAGGAGAGCTAAGGCGGGAGAGCAGGCAGCCATGAGGTGTTGCAGTCACATACATCATGTGCTTTGCTTAGCTCCAGGGCTCATGCAGATTGCATGGATAAATAAATAAAGGAAAATAATCTCAGACAAATCAAACAGAAAAGCACCTTCCTGTGGTGCCGGTTGATTCATTTTCAGTTATGGACCTGATTAACCACAACCCTGAGACCATGGTTTAAATTGCATTCACACTGGCACAGATGCCCACATCAGGGACAGAGCTACAGAGAGCCCTGTGCTCCTTCCTAACATACCTCTTGTTTTGAAACAGGACAGCAGAATGGGTTAAGATCAGACACTATTTCACTGAAAGTAATGTTTCTTGATGACACTTCCACTTAAGCAAAAACTATTTTGAAAACGTTGAGATATTCCAAGTGATGCTTTAGGAACCTAACACATGGCTAAGGGAGGTAATTGGCAAAATAATTTTTCCTTTAACATTTCAAAATTTTAAATTACATTGTTGGCTTGCATCAAACAGGTCCATGACAGGGGCTCCTATCTGCAGAATGAAAGCATCCTACTTTTTCAGTCTGATTAAGTAACATACATATTTTCCAGAGCTACTCCAAGTTTTTCAGTCAAAATGCAGCTGTAACAAACACACCTTTTTGTCAAAACTGAACAGTACACACGGAAAAAAATTCTCCTGACGGGAGACCTAGAGTGGCTGCAGTTCAGAAATGAACTGGGATGATGAGAAATCCCATTCCCCTGCCCTACAGGTTCATTTCACATCACTAGTCCCAATCCAAATCTCTTACTTCTGGCTGCAAGGAGATACACTGGGTGTTTTCTCACCACCTGGAGCTTCTCCCTGTGGACAGACCTGTCTCCTCACCTCGCAGCACACACTGAAGAGAGAAAGCACAAGGCTAACAACTGCAAACCTGTTTCCTTTGCCTTCCTTCCGGACGATGTGCCGCTTCCCTTGAGGAGAGATCTGAGCTACTCAGCCAAGCGATCGGCCCTTTTATCTCACTCCAGCCGATGAAGACGGTGCAGCCGGCCAAACAGAGCTGTATTTTGAAAACAAACACTGTTCTGTGAGAGTATTTTTGATGAAAACTTGTTCTGGCCATTAAGAATGATTGAAGGGATTTAGAGAAGTGCTCCTGCCAGATAACAGTATTGCTGGTATCTGGAGATGTGTTTGCTAAACAAGGGGAACAATGCAAAGAAATCTTCCTGCGTGTGCTATTGCTCTGCCGCTCCCTGAACTGAGAGCGCATCGCTGCCTGAGTCCTGCCGAGCTTCTCCGCTCAGGTTTTCATCTATTCTGGAAAGCTTTCGTTCAAAAAAAAACCAATCAAAAAGCAAAACTTGTTCCAGAATGACTTTTCTTTCCTGGTAGCTTTTCCACCAGCGTGCTGCCACCAGCCCCCTGTGCTCTGCTCAGCCGCCCGCCCGGCTGCTCCCCGCGCACCTCCACCTCTGCTCTCACCCGCTTCCACGGAGCCAGCGACGCTGGGCTTCACTGGGACTTTGTACACACAGGTCTGCACTGACGGCAAAGCTGTGGTGACACAGGTTATTTCTAGGTAGATAGAAGAACTCGATGTGCGTCAAATCTGCACAACTCACACTTCGCACGTGCCTTTTGGAGACCGTAGCACAAATAACAAGGGATTTTGCTTTGCAGAAGTAAGCACAATTTGGCAAAAAGTGCAGGGTTGCGTTTCTTTTGTAGGTAAAGGTGAACAATTGCATTAGTGGGCAGGAAAAATGTCTCATCATCCTGAATTGAAACAGCAGCCTCATAAATACCAGCTGTAACTTTTCTGCCCTTGTGATCCATGCCAACAACCTACATCAGACCTCTCAGCACACACTCCCGGCTGCCAGTCTCACCTTATTCTCCTCTCCTTTTCCATCTCTTTTCCGTCGATCTAGTCTCCAAGATTTTGCTGGATGTGCCATTGCCCCGTGGAGCCGGACAAACACCTGGCAGTCAGGAAGCTTGGCCTCTGCTCCAGGCACTGACTGTTTTCTGGGCTTGGGAAGGGGGCTGAGAGCCCACAGCATTTGGAGAGATGGTGTGAGGTATGGAGAGATGATTTAGATGCTAGGGAGACACCCTGAGAGAAGAGAAGGGGAAGATGAGCATCCTGAGCTACATTTATCTCATCAGTGGAAGTCTGTATCTCAGCAATTAGAAGTAAATAAATAAGAAACATCAGTGCTCTCTGGCAGCAGGAAAAAATGAGAGCACATGGTAGCGGAGACAGCTGCTCAATGTATTTATCTATTTATATAAATTCTTTATTCTCTGCCGTTTCTCCACAGCTCATTTATTTTCAGGTACATCTGTTGATAGCTCCTCTTTCCCTTTCCCTTCTTTCAGTAATGGACTGTATCTTTCCTTAGCCTTGTCATTTCTCCTGTCCTTAAAAGATGATCCCTTCATATGCTTTATAATCCTTCCTAGTCAAAACTCATTTTGTGTCTTGGCCTGTCTGATGTTGTCTCTATTCACTCATTTTCCTTTTCCATCTTCTTCTTTAGCAAATGACCCAAATTTCCATTTTCTGTATGATTCCTTCATCTTGAAATTCAGTCACTGAAGAACTGGTGACTCAGTCACTGAAAAGCTGGCCAGGCTGATCTTTTAAGTCAGCTTGTTTGCTGGGATGAAACACATCTGAGTACAATCCATCTTTGGGTTTTGACCTTATTTAGGAAGCATTCATTTCCAGTTCTGGATCCCTGACCTGTCCACCATGAAAATGGGACAAAGCACTTTTCCCATTTGTGACAGTACCTAGGCTACCTTTAACTTCCACCCTGCCTTCACCGCCTGCTGCTGCTTTTCCTTCCAACTTCCATCTTCAGTTATATATTCTGGAACTCTTTTGTTTGTTATTATTTCCTTTACTACCTGATGTAGTTTGGTAAGCCTTGATACAGCCATGCTTTTCCACCTCTCCCAAGCATAGGTTTTGGTGAGCAGTTCTTTTTTCCATTTCTTCTGTCTCCATGCCTCCCCTGCCATCCTTTGTAAATGTGACTATCCTTTCAATTAAGTCTGAAGCCTTCCCTACAATTTTTCCCCCCTTTCTTGTGTGCAAATTCCCAGTTGCTTTTGTATACTCAACTTAAAAATCTTCTATACTTTCCCTGGAATTATGTTCTCGAGCTCCTTGTCCCAGCTGGCTTCCCTGTGCATTCAGTTCTCTGTGCTGACCTCTTTGAAACAGCAAGCCTTCATGCTATGGCAGCTTCCACGTGGTCCTTTCTGTGCTGGAAATTCACTCTATAGACACTGAGGACAGGCAATTTTATGTTCTCCATCCTGGCAGAGAGGAGGTAAGAACATACTTGGTGACACTGAACACTGCGTACGTCTCTGAAATTACTGTTACTGTATGAGGTGAGGCAATGGCAGAAACTCCAAACATTTCACATTTGCTCTAGAAAATGTATAGCAGACAGCTTAAAAAAAGAAACCCACAACGGAACTTCATGTGACCTTGAGCTGGCTAAGGCTGCACTGCCTTCCAAATGCAAGGTCACTACAGCAAACTGCTGAAACTCTTTGTTTTCACATGCCTCTTCAAGGGTTGTTCTTTATTGCCACTATAAACTCACTTAACTGTTTAGCTCCATTCTGGGCAAGGCTGGATTGGACAGACGGTATTATCTTGAACAACGCAAGTGTAGACAGGATGTTGCCTGCCAGTAACATGGCACCCTCTGTTTTTAAGACAAGCAGAAAGCATGAAATCCAAATTTTTCATTTATGGCATAGTATGTGAGCAATGTAACGTCCATCTATGCAACAGCCATTGCAGCCAGCTAGAAACAGAGCAGTGGAAACCCAAGCTCCAGGTCCAAGGAAAATGTAGTAGCGGGCTATTTTGGTTTTCTATCCTAAGTAGAAAAAAAATTATGAAATTGTCTGTGTCCATGATTGTTACCCAGGCATTTTGCAATGGGTAAGTGTAGCGAATTCAAGTCTCTGCTGCTGTGTCAATGCATCACCTGTGTTTAACAGGATGAGCTGGCATCTCCCGTTTTCTTTGGAACAGAGCTAACTGCACTGTACAAGGATTTTTGACTTGCCTTAAGGCTTGTAAATACACTTACGACTATTTGGCTCCTGGAAGCCTTTCAAGTAGCATCCCACATGTCTTGGTTCCATAAAGGGACCAGCCCAGCTTAGTACATGGCTGCACCCCACTGCTCCACAGCTACTTAGATCGCATGCAACTTTATTTACAAAAAAGGCAAGTGAGCCAGGTAACGGTGCCAGGTATCTAAGAGAGATGCTCTTCATTCCCTTCAGACGTGGGACTTGACAGTCTTTTCAGACGGCTGCTGGTTCAGTTCCACTTGGAAATGGATTTTCAACATGTAGACATCTGCAGAACATCACCATTCTTTAAGGGAAAAAGAAGGAAAAGGAGACAAGCCCAGAACTGGTCCCACTGCTGAGATATGGCAAAATGCAACAAAAGCACCTGAGGACAAAAAAGCTGAATAGAACCTCTCTGATGGTTTCATGGAAAGCAATTATTCACATTTCTGCAAGAGGTAACACCAGAGAATGTGGAAGCAGTACAGTAGGTCATCCCTGGAAATAAAAGTTTTTGGAGCCTCCTGTTATTCTGCAGGGCAGTTTATGCTAACATGCAGGGGTCACAACAGCAGAGCATGCCAGGCAAAGATAGAAGTTCTCTCCAGACATAAACACTGCGAGGCTGAAAGTATTGCTCACCCTGTGACTGCACATGGTAATGCCACTCTGAAGTTTGAGGACCAAGGAACCTACAAATAATGATAAAGAGCATCTATTTAAACTCCTGCTCGCTCCCAGCATTGAGCCATGAAGACAGACATGCAAGGAATGGCTTTTAGCGTACTTTGAAAGATGCGACATGCAGCATACGTCCTTGGAAAGAGACTCAGTGCAAGGGTAGCAGATCTAAAAGGACATGGAAGAGCTTCTTCGGCTGCAGAAGTCATACACCGCACATCAACTGTCCAGCTATGGAGGATACCACATGCTAGGTCCACCCTGCAAGTACCCTGCTACAAGTCCTTCCCCAGCACTGACCCCCACTCCTAGAAGATGAAAAAAAAGTACACTTCCAAGTACGTCAGCTAGAGGATTTGGGGAGCATTCCCAGTTTATATAAGGAGGGTGAAAATGACTCCTTGCCAACTTTTGTGGCACTTTGTTGCTGTTTTCATGTTTTCCCCTGCATGACAAATGTCCAGTGCTTATGACCCTTTTCCAAATTATCAAGCTAATAACCAAAAATGCTATAATGGCTCTGTAAACAGATTAAATTGATTACAGATGAATACAGTGAAATAAAAACAGGGAGACACATTTCTGTTTCATACTGAATTGGCATTCAGCCCAGGCTACTTGGCATCATTTCAGGCTTGACCTGTGTGTGTTGCCTACGAGCCCTTCACGGCACTGAGGCCGTGCTGGTGGGATGCTGCTTCCCCCTGTAGCTGTTGGCTGGCTCACAGGGTCACCCTATTCTGCGGCTGGCTCCCGAGCTCTCCCAGCAGCCATCCCACACCAGCTCATCGTGCACGGAGGCAGTGGAGAGGGATCCTACAGAGGTCACATCTCAACGCCACAGGACAGAAAGATGCTCCAGCAGATGGGTAAAAAGCCCAGAAACTGCAGCACATCTCCAACTACCTGCCAAATGACAAGATTGGGTCTCTTAGATTTTCAACAGAAGCAGCTTTTTCACACAACACAAACACTGGGATGGACTGCCACAGGGTGTGGTGGGAGTCAACTGTTTCGAGAAAAGGGGTTAGGAAGCTTTACAGAGAAGTGCTGCAAAAGCTGTAACAAAGGTCTAAGTGCTCAGGAAGTTTCTAGCCTGCTGCTTACCGGGTGCTGGGAGGGCTCTGAATGGGCCGGACCTCTGGTACAGCTTTCCCAGGCAGCGTCCACCAGGCTGTGACCCTGGAGACGGGGCTGGGGGCGTCTCATCTAGTACAGGAGCACGTATGGCGAGAATTAGTTGTCCACAGGTAAGGTAGAGCCTTGAGTAGCACGGTGAAAGGGTCCTGCTGATTGAAATCCGTTATCTCAGCTCTGTACCGGCAGGAATCAGAGTCACGCTGCTGAAGGCAATGGCTGTCCTATGCTTTTCAAGAGACCAGAAAGCTCCTGCTGGCATTCTCCGTAATTGAGTGCTCCTACCACTCTGTTGGCACCAACACAAAAATTACAGCATGTGCGCTGAGGTCTCCTAAGGTAAAAGGCATCCTCAGGTAAAAGCTGAGGCGTGCTGGATCAAGAAAATCTTTTGTATAACTCAAGGACATGTATGCAGAGATAATGCTCCCAGTAACTGACCAGAAATGCACCCAGAGCTGCTCTAATTTTTGCCCTGACCCTTACTGGCCATGGCCTGACTAAGTCATATAACCTGTTATGTCAAATAACACTGAAACACATTGCAGCAATTTTGTAAGGCTGAATATGTAATACCATGTGCTATAACTACACCTAATGTAAAGTACAAGTAGCACCAAACCTGACCAAATCTGTCATTTCTTGCATTTTAGGAATATGGACCTGGCCCACAGGAGGGTGCTGCTCACCGGCACATGGCACATCGCCGTCATCACATTGCCTATTACTTGTTATTATTCATGAGACAAACTGCAGCCTGGCTGCACAGAGCACCGAAGTCAGAACGAGGAGAAAGCCTGCTGCTGGCCGCGTATCGTCAGTCAATGCCCTGGTTTACACTGGCAGGAAACTTCCACGCGTGCCAACGTGTGTACCACACACAGTCCGGGAGAACAGTGCACACAGCTGTGTATACACTGTGCTTTACAACGGGGAGTGGGCACAACTGTCAGGAGAAACGGGGACTGGGGACTCACTGCTCAAATACGTGTGGCTTTTCTTCTTAAAGTTTATAGCTGCAGCATCTTCTAAGGTATCAAGCATATGGCCGACAACAGAAAAAACATAAATATCATCTTTTAATGGTGATAAAGAAATCCCAAAGATTTTACCACATTTGAAAGAAAATTCTTGTGCTAACAAATCTTCTACAATGACAATAAGGCACATTAGTGTTTAAAAATGACAACTGATACAGATCTAACAGAGACAGCGTAAAGGAGAGTCAACAACATGCACGGGCTATATCCCATAGCCGATGGTAGGACGTAAGAAGGACACTGACAAAACACAACTTTCATCACAAACATTTGGTCGGTGAGCACAGCACTCAACAAGGAGCTGACGGCAACACATCTCTCCCCACGCTGGGCGCAAGGCAAGGTCCGCGTCAGCAAACACCCACCCAGCACGGACTGATGCCACAGAGCAAGACGGCTCTCCCAGCACCCTGGATTCTGCCACCAAACTGGGGGAAAAGTTATACCTTATTTTTACTGCACAGATAAGTCACAGTAAAAAGTAAGGCTATTTTTTACACACACTATACAACTTTTCCACATTTTATTCAAATAAACTATTTTGTAAACTGGTTACGTCAGCCGACTGATGTGATATATTCCATTCCTGAGGTCCTGTTTGGTTAAACTGATTCTCCAACTTGAAAAAGCTACTCTAGGCAAAATTTGCCATTTTGTTTATTCTGGAAAACTTTATGTCACAAATATCTAAAATTATTCTGAATTTAAAATAATTCAAAAATCATACCCCAGAACATACCAAGGTACCAGACATGATCTTCAGGGACTCAAGAGGCTGATGAACTCAAAGCATCGTGTGCTTTCCAGAAAAAGTGAGGCTTTACCTCTCCTTAAGCATGTTTCAGCTGCATTTCAAATATACATAAAATTTACTCCCTTAAGTCAAAAATCAGACATAAAAAACTTGGACCCAAGTCCAGCTAAATGCTTCGCTTCCTATCTTCCTATGGAGTCCTCAGATCATCTGGGAGCCAGACTAAGAGCTAAGTGCTTTCAGAGCTGGACAGAGCTGGAATTCAAATATTTTTGGCAGTATATTTACTCAATGAAGATTTGATTCTCCATCCAACGCTGAAATATTTTGTGTATTTGCACATTAGAGAACAGCAATATGCCTTAGCTTATACAATCTCTAGAAAATAAAATAGAAAGGTATTAATTATACTATGAACTAAATATATATATATTAAATATTTGCCATTTTACCTAACCAGAGGCCTCACTTTTAGCATTGTAATGATCTCAAAAGAAAAGGCAAGACTCAGAATTATTTCCACTTCAGGTGGAATTTGTCTGAAACAGTTAAGATCAGGTAGTTTTCACAGGAGCAGCTGATCCTACAAAGGCTTACAAATATGATAACCAAGTGCAAGTAACTCTTGGGACTTAACAAGGTCATTCACAGTGCAAAGTCTGCACTAAAGACATTGCTCTTTTTACCTATGCCAGCATAGTAGAAGTGCAAAGCCCTTCTGGTGTGGACAGTTACATCAATATTGAAGTCTCACAACGATATCCTACACTGAGACTCAGTAAAGCAAAGTAAGCTACAGACACAAAGCACCTTGTATGGCATGAGCAGCAGATGACTGCTATCTGCCTCACAGCTTCATTAGCTTAGCCATGTCAGTAAAAAAAAATCTAAAGAACGTAAATCACCTTTCCAAAGCACGTGAAAAAAAAACCACAACAGAAGATAATGCCCTGAAACAAACTTTTTGCCTGAAGAGTTTCATCCTCAGCTCAAAGGGTTTCCTCTTGTTCCAGTTTCTATGATCTTCTAGACCAGCAGTCTCCTACGGCCCAGCCGTGCTCCTCACGGCGCTGGGAGCGCAGGGAGGTTAAGGTCAGCGCTGAGCCTGGGTGAGCCCGCGCCTGCCTGCGTGCCTGTGTGCAGGGCCAGCATGGGTGTTCCTGCACCGTTTCTGGAATGGAGACACGTGGGTGACGTGACTTCAACCTGCTTAAAAGCTCTTTGCACCAGCAGCACTGGAGCTGATAGCGTGGTGGGGAACAGCGAGTTAGCACAGCCCTTGGGTGAAAGGTTCAGGGAACTGGACCCAAGGAGACGCACAGTGTTGCTGGTCTTCTCAAGGGAGGTTCGGCCGCAGAAAGACTGCATCCCACCAGGTAAGACCTAGATCTAGGACCTGGCACAGGCAGAGTTCACGGTCGACCTCAGCACAAGGCTGTGGGAGGCAGCTGGGTATCAACTGGCTTAAAACCCCGGTGCGGCAGCCAGGATGCTTTCCTACCTGCAATACCTCACCTCTGCACTTCAGACCGATCAGCAGTGGATTTTAATGTCTCGTGGCACAAGCCAGCAGAAGCAAGCAGAGACAAAGGAATGGCTGTTTTTTCCCAAGAGAGAGTACCTTTCCGTTCATCACCGCAGCCCGACGGGGAAGGAGCACAGCAGTCATGGAAGCTCTGCTGTCCTGGCTGGGAGAGCCATGTGTGGACTTAGATTAAAATTAGCTAAAAATAAATAAGCATGAAAACAGAAATCCTTTATGTATATAGTTCAGGACAGTGACTCATGCAGCAGCACTGAGCAGGAACTAGGTCCTGCGTTATTGCACTCATTATGGAAAAAGGCACATGGCTGCGTAACACAGTGTCACAGTAGCCCCATAATAAAGACATCTCCAGGTTAATCTGTTGTTCCTGGGCAGCACCGTTACTCCTGCAGCTACACAAACCCTCGCACAGCCCCACATCGGGCCAAGGCTCCAGCCTGCTCGTGGGGGGACATGCACAGTGGTCCACAGTCCCCTTTCTCCCAGCTCCAGCACCCAGACGACTGGTGGGGTTTTGGGTTTTACACTCTCTGTTCAGGAGCTTTAGGTTTATCAAAGGATCTGGCATGAAAATTGAGTAGCAGGTCACACGTAATAGCAACATACACAAAGGCAATGATTCTTCTATTTACAGTCAATCATATGCAATATCTTACGGCAAAACACAGAAAGAAGTGTCAAGAAGGTGGACATTGGTCTCGCAATGAATTAGAGAGGAGCAGATGGAGCTGCAATGGCTTACAAGAAAATCAAGATCACTAAATCGCACAAGGCTAATGCTGGCAATGTCATTATAAATCCAAAAATAAGCACCATGTGCTCCACTGCAGTATCTTTCCCTATTTTATGAAGTGGACTGAAAATTGTTTCCATGTCAAAACATTCACAGAAGTAAAACATTTATTAGTGCAACTGCCACATTAGGAGGAACTGACAGTACTATCTATAGCAGCAATAAACGTAAAAAAAGAGCCTGACATTTAGCAGGAGACTACTAAAGACATTTCCAGTTGTCTTTAGTATAGCTGAGACTGTGAGTGTTAATTTCCATAATGCTGTGTTGTTGCCATTAATGAATGCGCTAATGATCTCTTAATTCTTCATTTAGAGTGATAATTGCTGATTAGTACGTTTGGGAATGGAGATCAACTGATTTATACCATCTTCCAGTCTGGCCTGGGGTTCTGAAGGTTGCACCTGGGATGAACGTTCCTGTTCCAGACAGATGCATAAACCCAAAACCAGTCATTCTGAGATTCCCTCTTCCTATAGATTACAAATTAAGCTGTGAGGCAGGGATAACAGAAGGCAGATTTCCCCTTATAAAATCTAGTACATGTCTTCCACTGTTCATTTAAAACAGTAGAAGGCAGAAGAGCCCTTTCCCGGACAGCAACAGGAGTATCACAAAAGTGTAACTGGATATATATGGCTGCTGCATCCATCATACAGCAGCAAAAGATATATATATATATATATGTGTACACAAACACACATATATACACGCACATATATATGTGTGTGCGTGTATATATATATATGAAATTCCTTTATAAAACAAATTCTTTAGGGCAACAGTTTTCAATCAGTGGTCCTTGATTCCTAAAGGTGAAATTGGATTACTTCTAAAGGGTCCATAAACATATTCAAGCAAAACATGCTTCTTGCCAGTAGGCTCAAATCAGATTCATGCCTCTGTTAAAAAATGGTTCTAGTTCTAAAAGGAAAACAGCTGAAAACCCACTGTTTTAAGAAATTCCAGCCATGACAAGCTCTAATCTTCAGTTAATTCCAAAGGACTCTCTATTATACTGAACTCTCTGGCAAATAGCATTTATTTCTGTTCCCTTTTAACCAGGGCTGTGTGTATTAATATAGACTTATTAATACTATGACCTCTGGACGTTATCTTAAATAAGAACATTAAAAGTTGTTCTTTTGCTTGGCTGGCTGCCTTTGCTGTTCCATTTTAATACGGTTTCTCGTGTCTCGCTTGAAATGGAATTTGGAGGCTGTATTGCCAGTCGTGGCTGCACAAACAGCACTGAGGCCAGATTCAATGTGCTCTAACTAAACATAAATCACTTCAGTATATCTTTTAGCTGTAATCTAAATTAATTCTTTGAAAATCAATTTATGGCTGTTTTATTGTGCTTTTATGTAAACAAATACCCAGGAGCTACAAATACATGTCCTGTAAGCTGTGGAAAGTGTGTACTTCTTGGAAGTAATGCTCCTATTCCTCCCTTTCTGGCACAGGTAGAAATGGATTTGAAAAAACATCTTTTAATAAATAATTACTGTTTTCCCCTTCTTGGTTGGAATTTGGCTACACAAACCTGTGCATGGTCACAGGTCAAAAAATCTCCACCTGGGCAGCGTGGAAAGAGTACAGGAGAGAGGAGTTGAGTGTAAAGAGGAAAGAATCCCCCAGAGCAATTTCTGCTCTACTTCCATCCCACCCATGGCTGACCTGCCTTAGAGGAATTCCCCCGGCCAGCTGCTCATTCCTCCTGCCCCTCTCAGCTGCCCGTGCCTGAGGGGCAAAGGGGTGAGACCAAGTAGCTGCGGGTAGGCAGGAACATTTGCAACAACAACGTACACTGCTTATTGTTTGCTGTGCTGTAATTCTTCATTGGGGCTTTGAGAAGGCGGCATTGCTTCTAGCACTGTTCAGCCCTCTTGAAAAATACCAGTTAAAATCAGCGTTTAAAAGTGGTATCGAGGCTTTCGTTCAAAGTCCTAGAGATGCCTTCTGGTAATGTGAACAAACCGTGGTGAAAAGGGACTCCCCCAGGCCACGGCACTGCCATCAGCTGAATGCACGTGCATAGGTCTGCTCCGCTCCCCGGCCACCAGCCAGCCCGCCGGTGGCCAGTTTGGCTGGGCGCAAAGCCCTGCGGTGACAAGCCTTCCCAAGTTGGCACCCAGCTGCAGGAGCCGCCGTGGGTGCGCCAGCTCTCTCCTGACACCAGCCCACAGGCTCTGAATGGCAACTCAGTGCAAAACAGGTATGGTGAGGAATTAAAACATAACTTCCATCCTGCCCTCACTCCCTACATAGGCGTTAATCCCACTCACTGCTTTTATATGGCTTAGGCTAATCCACTCTGGTAATACCAATTCAGTAATTATAATTATCCAAACTGCATACGGGATTCTTAACCCAGAATAAAAAAGTTCACACAGAAAGAAAAAATTCAGCAGTAGCTATTTGGGATTCACTTCCTTGTATAAACACACCTTAAGCTGAGAAAGAACAATATTTGTGGTTTTTGAATACTGCAGAAGCTTAAGCATTTTCTTTCCGATACTTGGAGACTTGTTGCCTTAACAATGCCAGTTCTAGAACACATAATGCATGGATCTCAGTTATGTGCGCCTTTTCAGTATATGCTACAGCCACCTCCCACTTCCCCCAGTATTTCTATATGCTCCTGTGATGATTAAAAAATGTAGTAAGATGAGTTAATATATAAAGGTTGCCAGGTCCTGGGACTCATCTTTCTGCTATCTAGCCCTTCTCTTGAGGTCCCAGCTCCTAGAGTGAAGTGACACGTGACATTTCAGCTTTCACAGAAAGAAGAGAATAGTTACTGGTCCTAGCTCAGAAAAAAAATGAAAACAAACCTAAACTCAAAATATACTTCTATTTAGAACGTTTCATGATTCATATTGCATTTTATTCCTTTTTTGACTCCTGACTCATTATTTTTGAACCATTAAGGATGAGAATATTGTCTGTATACAACACCTTTTCCCTTTTAAAAGCTGTGAAGAACCTGCAATTCAGACTGTAAGCTCCCCTGGGAGAAACCACCATCTTCCAAGGATGTACTGTGCGCTATGTATAGCTGGTACTCAGTAAAAACTGTTCATGTCTCAATTCTGCCTTCATAATCGTATTCTATTGATGTAAGAAAAGAGAACCTCTTCCTACCTGGTGCTTGTATTCTAGCATGAAGAACAGGTACTCTTCACTGTTCTGCATAATGTAAAATCAAAGTACAAAGTTTTGTTTACACTAACATGGTGAAATAACGTTCAGCAAAGAACTTCTCTGGCTCCTTTTCTAATGGCTGTATTCCTTGCCTGTCCATCCCCATTACATAAAGTCCATGACAGAATATGTGTAAAGGGTCTATGGTCAATAACACCTGCATTCGCACACAAAGTCTGTGTGACATGGACAAATTTGGACAGATGCTGGATAATCTATTTGGCCCTTTTCCTTTTGGTGCCTGTGATTCTGTCTGCCTGGCATATAAAACTGGCTATAAGGGACTGTTTTCTCTTGAAACTCAAGAATTAGAGATTTTCCGTATCTACTGTCCACAATTCTAAAGAGCTCCTAAACATTAGGAAAACAAATAACTGACCATAAGCATGAATCAGACTTCTAAACACCACCTCTGAATAAAAATAATTCCAGAAAAATTCAAGCTAAAGAGGCAAACTTTCCTGGCATGTAAAGGCCTGTGCAGAAATGAGATAACCATGTCCCCATTGCCTGGCTGCATTAGGCTTTCAGCAGACAATGACAAAGCCTCTGGAGGTGATAGATGGTTAGAAGCTATTCATTAAGACCTTTTCATGCATGTTTAGATTTTATTTATCTATCTGTCTCAAATTCAGGGAGGTTACAAAATCACCAACCAATCACTCCACAGTAAAGACCAGAGCAAACAGTTCCCGTCAGTCATTCTGTAGAAAACACAAGGCTGTGGTGATATGGAAAAGCAATGCCAGAACAAGGGACAAGAAATGAGTTGCCTCTCATTATTTGGCTGGACAGGATGCCTAGACTACTTCAAAATTCTGTCCCATCCATAAAGACAGGGTTGCAATAAAGACTTCAATGCTGACAATCAAAACTCAGAGGGGAACTGAGACACAGAAAGCTCAAGAGAGAAGAGAAATGAGATGAACAACCATATGAAAACTCTTAGATTCACAGATTGGCCATAATCAAGTTAAGAAATTTCCTTCATTCAGTACCACCTATTGAATCACTATACCCAGGCAGGCAAATTTAAAGCATCAAAACAGACTGCATAGTAACCAGTGCGTTAACAACCCTGCCTCTTTTTGTCTGAGTGCATATATATTGCATAGACATACAGACCCACAGCCATTTTTTCCCAAGCTTTGTTCCAATTTGCTGCCTTTCCACTGCTAGTTCTTAGAAGCGCTGGTCCCACTGTGCCCCTGTGCATCCAATGCAAAGTCCACAGCCTGGTGCACACTGTGGAAGAGAAGGTGGTCCTCCCCCTCTTTAAAAAATTCTCCTCGGATCAGGGAACTCCTCACCGAAGGATTGCACTGGGCCAGTAGCACCTGGATATCTATCTCCCTGTAGTCCTTGCAGACCTCTTTGAGCGTGCGTATTCCTGCTGTGTCCAGAAACTGTACTGCACAACAGTCAATCACTATTGTGTGAAACCCCAGAGGTTCAGAGACAAAATCCATGGAGATGCTGGTCTGGTTGCCACTAGAATCCACCTCTTTCTCTCTAAGCATTCTTTTTGCTGCCTTTTTCTTCGCTTCCTTCACCCAGACTGGGTTGACTCCAGTTTGCTTGTACAGGGTGGATTTAAAGCACTCTTTGTTGATGTAGTAGAGGGGTGCTTCGAATCGGAACACGACAATCCCTGGCTTGGTTTGCAAGTTCTTGTAAGCAGACAGGGATTCATATGTCTCAGACTCTGCCACCCAGCCAAGCAGCGGTGCCTCCGGTCTCTGAGTTCGGAAAATGACGCAGAGCATAGAGAAGCAAACACCAACCAGAAGACCAATCTCAGTACTGATGAGTGCTGAGGCTGCCATAGTAACTAGCCAGATCACTGTGTCCACTCTGCTCAAATGCCACATTTTTGGCAGGTCCTTGAACTTCCGCAGGGCTCCTCTGAGGTTTACAATGGTTATGACAGCAAGGACACATTTCTGAAGGGAATAAAATAAAGGTGCAATCACAAGGAGGACTAATAGGATTACCAAACTAGTCACCATGCCAGACATTTGGGTCCTACAACCTGTGGACTCTTTGACAAGAGTTTTGGCAAGAGCTGCGCTTGTTGTGAAGCAATGGAAGAAAGAGGGAATGATGTTGCAGAAGCCAATGGCATACATTTCCTGGTTGGCCCTCACGGAGTAACCATGCTTCTTGGCAAACATTTCTGAGAGGGAGACAGTGATGGCAAAGCCAATAATAGCTATGGGGATAGCATCCAAGGCCACATTAGGAATCAGGTTCCAGTCTGGAGGGCGGGGTGGCAGAAACCCAGTTGGGATGTGTCCAGCAACGCTCGAGCCATAAGTGTCTCTCAGCTTCCCAAAGTGAGATGCCAGAGTAGCTGCCACAATCATGACTAGTTCAACTGGTACTGGAGCCTTGAGCCTGGATTTAAAATATTCATTAAGCTCTTTGGTTGGGATAAGTACAAGAAAGCACAAGAAGCTGGTGATGAGATCACAGATGTTGGTCTTGTGTATGTTTCTGAAAATGTTTATCCACGTGGCTATGAGGGAGCCGATGCCACTGCTCCGTGGAATGTCTAGGCCCAGGAGATACTTGGCTTGTGAGGTTAGGATGGTGAAGGAGGCTCCCGTGACAAATCCACTCAGCAATGAATCGGAGAGGTACACTGAAACAAAGCCCACTTGAAAGAAACCCATGGCCACCTGAAAAGAATCAACCACACAAAACAGATTAGGATGCAAATCTTGCAGATGCCATCACTGTGGGGCTCTGGAGGGAGGTGCGATAAAAAAAACCACTGCACACAGCCCTGGAGGACAAGGCATGGTCAGAGCATGGAGAAAACAGTCTCCAGCATTCAGCTGCTCCTGGCGCACCACACTTAAACAAAATGCATTTCTAACAGAGAGCCAGCTTTTTGGGAGGGTCTTCATACTCTGAACCTGTGTTTATTGTTTGCTCATTGGTTCAGTTGTAACTTCTAGTTACCCTAGCAAGCAAAAAAAGAAAGCCTGGGAAAAAAAGCATCTGAAATACTGGCTACTTCTGCCATTTCTCTTTCAAGTTCTTACAATCTCTGTGAACTTTGCAGGGATCCAAAACTTTTTTGGTTGTCTTTGTCTATCTTACACGGGAGCTCACAACCTGCAATGAAAATACACCTTACGTCATAACAGCTGTACTTTGCACTGCATAAAGTTTGGTGCATCTGACTCAGAAAGTATATGAGCTGTAACCTCTTGTGATGCAGATTATATAAATACAGATAAATTTTTAAAGTGCCTTGTCATTCATTTTTATTAATGCTAGTTGAACAGACACATCCTTGGTGCTCTCTCATTGAAATGACTGGTTTTATGGATACCTACTCTACATACGTGTTTTCGCACCTGGTAAATGTCCCTTCCTCCCCGACAACCTTCATGCCAAATGGAGCATGGACCTTCTCACAGCAGTTTGCTAGAAACCTTTTAATTCCCTGTGCTGGCCAACAGGGATGTCGACACTCTTATCTGAAGACTGCAGGCCAGAACTCACAGGTATTAAAACTTTAAGTAGTGTCAATTTGGTATGTCCTATTAGATAATTGAGGCAAAAAAAAAAAAAAAAAAAGGCGGCTAGGATCATGGCTGGAAACTTCATAAGAACCACAAAGCATTACTGAAGAGAAGGTTGGTTTGGGAGCTGGACTGACTGGACACGGGCTTAAAGCCAAGCTCTAAAAAAGTCTCCCTCACAGCCTTGGTAATTAAGTTAATTAAAGGTTTTTCTAACTGTAAAACATTAGCAGTAATTGTCTTACCTAGTTATGCTGTAGGCAACTAGTGTGAGCAGGCTTGCTTTTTGTGATTTGACTGTAAAGTTTCTGATACAAAGAATATGTGATTTTGGTTAGAGCTTCCAATAAAAAAAAAAAAAAAAAAAAATGAGGGTGTGAAGACCTACTGGTTAGCAGGCAGAGAGACAGCAAGTAGAATATGCCTAACATTCAGAGGGACTTAAGATAAAGTAATCTGACTTCTTCATATAAATGAACTTAATCGTACTCGTACTTGCAAAGAATATTAAGCACAATTCACAACTCCAAAACTGCATCCATGCTACAGTGATGAAGCACAAAATCCAGTGTACCTCAGAGTCCCAGAATATTTCTGAAATTACTCAACACTGACTTGCAGTACAAGAAGTAGTCCCAGGTTGTGCCTAAACCCAGTGTTTTAGAGTATCACAGGTATGTTTCCTTTTCTGCTCCTATACAGTCTGATTAGCTATCACCCTGGAGGTCACTGTAAGAACAAATGAATGTGAACTCACAAACTAAAATACCACAGCTCTGCAGCACTGTTAAAACTAAATCCATCCTGGTTAATGCATGACACTAAAAACAAAGATACCTGCTTTAATTTCAGCAAGCAGTTAATTCTAGGAAGTAATTAGAGACAGAGTGGTAAAATATTGTCGAGTAATATATTTTAATATGGTAATAATTCAAAGTTTTATTTCAAATATATTTTATCATCTCACTAGTATCCTTCTCATACAATGGCATTGTTTTGGCTTTGAATGGGCAAACAGCAAAGTTTTACAAGCACAGTGATAAATAAAAAGAAACTGGAGATACTTCTACTGTCCAGATTATTTTTTGATAAAAGAAAAGGCAAGTGACTGAAGTCTGGAATGAAAAGCTGACACACCACATTTTGGCCCAATGAAATGGAGGCCTAAGCCATAAGCCAGCAAAAAAAAAAAAAGCTTCAGGCCACAGAGAGGAAGGTGGTGAGCAGATTGTGTGAGAGCAGCAGGTGGTTATGTGCAGGTCCTTACAGTCCCCAACAGAGTAGCAATGCAAGCACAAAAAGTTAGTAAAAAAAGGAGAGGACACAGAGGAATTTCTTGCACCGCAGTAACTGCACAGTAACTGGAGACCTCCAGTCCTCCCTGTGTCCACTCGTCTGGGATGCAGATTGAGGACACAAGCAAGCCCAGCAGGCTGTTCATGTGGACAATCACTTAAAGAATTAAAACTATTTCCACAGAAAACCTGTTTGCCCACCTCCTCTTACCTGATAAACTCCAGCTATGAAGGTCATGGTGGCTCCCACTGTAATTGCATAGCACCTTTTATCACAGAGCAGCTTCTGCAATGTCTGATTCACAGGTGAAATGGTGGTGTTTACATACGCTGCTGTATCTGTGAGGACACTGAGCGCAGCTGGTTCTAAGTCGTAGCCAGCTCTCTGTATTTCACGATCCACCACTTGTCCCACCATCAGGCAAAGCACACCAAAGATGCCAACTGAGATGTGGCGGGAGGTTCCAAATATGAAATAAATAATGCTGGCGAAAAAGGATGTATAAAGGCCATAAATAGGCTCCTGCCCAGCCAAGAGAGAATAGGCAATTGACTGTGGGACTAGTAACACCCCCACAATCACACCAGACATTATGTCTCCCAGTAGGTACTCTCTTAGTTTGTATTTAGGAAGCCACTGCAAGACAGGAAAGAAACTGAAAACATAGTCTTTAACTTTGGCTGGAGTGCAGCTGCAAGTTTTCTTTGCTTGCTTAACCATCAGAGCCTTCATGCTCCTCTTCTTCTCTTGGGGTTCCAAGAACATTCTATGATGGAAACTACGTTTAGCATCGTCTCCTTCTGGCATTTCAGTCACTGAATGGACGTTGTTGAATTCTACCATTGCTGCCATCTCAGGGACTCCCTGGAAACACAAAGAAGGACCATTTGCATTAAACCATAAATGAATGTGCTACATGAGACTTTTTAATAGAGTGAATACAATATTTATGAAAAGCAAGGGCTAAAAGTCTTAGTTCAGCACAGAGAAAGCAATTTCCAAGCAAACTTGGAAAGAGCCTCCCCATTATATCCCTGTTAAGCAAGGAATCACCTTCCCTAGGAGGGAAGCTGACATCCCATAGAATAAACCTGCTGCTGGCAATGTTGTGAAATGGAAAAGAATGCAGCAGCACTGTCCCTCTGTGAGGCTTCCTTAATAAAATCACTGTCTGCAGCCTGTTCCACCGTGCAAAGATAGACACAGAGTTTATTGTAGTACAACACTCACTTCAATTCAGTTGCTGAAAATTAACTACAATTAGTATATCTCTAACATTGCACAGCTTGGTCTAAATCTCATTTATATGTACTTTTTTTAAAAAAATGCAGTGATTACACCTGCCAAATATGGTAAAGATTTTTTACCTAAGAAGATGCAATCTTCACACAGTGGCTTTATTTCAGCCTATGACATACTGCAAAGAATGCTCTTCACACTTTTTAAAAGCCGGTTTTCAAGTAAATTACATCTGACCAAAACAATACACACAAGCGGAAAGCATGTTAATGGGCACAATGGAAGGTAGGTGGAACGCTTCTGCTAGAATGTGTGCTCTAGTACAGGCTGCCTACAAACAGTAAAACAAGTTGATTGTATCAAAACACATTTAATACTGGAAACATATTGCCTGACTGTGAAAGAGCAAAGTCTCGAAACAAGCCCTAATGAAACTTGACAATACCAACAGTGATTGCCAGCATTCATACAGCACTCCCGGTTTCCAGAAAAAATCCAGAATCCTCCAGAAAACTCAGCCACAATACCTACTACTACTAGTACACTGAAGTTGATAGATTTCAGCCAGAAACCCATTCGCCTGGTGCTACAGTGGAGTCAAGGCCAGAGACAGCAGCAGAACCCTGAAAAATCTAACTCCCAGGTTTCCCTTTCAAAGACTACCTTGCAGTCCCAGAGTGCTATAACAACATATCCCTTATGTGCTAATTACACCTTCTCTGTGCAGGGCAAACATCAATCAAACCAACGTTCTATGCAATGTTTATGACTGAATTAATCACCAAATCGGTATTGGAGCTAGCAGTGCTGAGGATGTCCCTGAAAAGTCCATCTCAAAACTTGTTCACTTAATAGTCATTTCACAACTAGCTATAAAACATTCACTGCTACTATCACTTCAGTGTAAGTCTCTCAAAAACATGTGAGGGGAGAAGGGAGTGAAGTGAGTTTAAGCGTGGTGCTCAAACCATCCGTTTCCCCTGCAGTCAGACCATTGCAAGGCACTGATCCTACAGCTATGCAGAGAGGAAACGCCTTCTCTTAGACCTTGGTCTAGCTGGCTGGAGCATACGACTTCCATTCCTCCATTCCAGGTTTGACGTTGTCATATGGAGGTATCCAAACTGCCGTGCACCAGCCCTATATAACGGTTTACGCACAGCCATGCCTCCAGCAGTCTGCTAGCTCAGACAGAGATGAACTACTTTCGGTTCTTCTGGCTAGAAAGACAATACCAACCCAAGTACCTACTGTCTTAGAACAGCCTAAGCAAATGGTCCTAACCATATCAAAGGAACCCACATGAGCGTAGAAGCAGCTACAAAACTTAATGTTTAGACTGGCTTCTTTTTCCAGATAAAAATATTCAGAGATTTCTAAAAGAGCCTTCCAATTAGAAAGCAATTCAACCCAAGTAATCCAACTCTTCCACCTCACACCATAGCATGCTTCTCCCTAGAGGTACCAGGCTACAGCGTGCAGAGGGCTATCTAAAGTCAACACGCAGGACAGATGCCAACAGATAGCCAACAGAGAACAGCAGAGGCAGAGGTTCACATTTTATCTTCTGCTCCATGCTGGGACTCCCAAAAGGCGTCTTCATTCACGACAGAGCCAGAGACAGTAAGCGTCTCTTTGGTGGGTAAGCTCCTGAATCCTTTCAAATAACTGAACACAGCTCTCTGCTAGCCTGCCGTTGGACTGGAAGGGAGCCATGTTTCGAACGGAGACCTCCCTGGCTCCAAAACTGTGACTAGCACAATAGCATCAGCAGGGATGGATTTTCTGCGTAAGATAGGGGCTGTATGCCTTCCTGTTATGATATCATGATCTATACAACTCATGCTCTGTTACATGCTGGGGCAGACTGAAGAGCATTGCCAGGCCTCATGCTCTGGGCAAGATACTTTATTAATACCTACCTCTCGTTCTCTGTACCTACCAGATATTTCTAGCAATGCATCAATGCTTTTCTCCAGCTCCTGCCCTGTTCCATACTCCCATACCTCCAACTCTATGCCTAATTCACGCGTGGGGTCTGCAGGGTGGTCTGCAAACCAGCAAGATGAAAATAGCTCTAAGCACAACGGGGGCAACATGCCTCTTTGTGGATGCTGCTCTGAGCACAGGTAGAAGTGCTGCTTCGCTAAAGTCACACTCCAAAAAAAGGAAAAATGAAGCTTTAATGCACTGCTAGGTTAGGTGAGACCTAAGTGAAAAATTCCGTAATTTGAACTCAAGTCCTATTTCTGGTATCTATGTCCTTCTTTTCGTCCTGGCCCTTATAGCTTGGAGAACTGAGAATTCTGGATCCAAAGATGAGTGCACCCAGAACTCTAATATGTATACATTTTTAGGGCTAAATTTTCAAATTTTTTTTTTTGTCTCTATATTTGTTCTTGTTAGACAAGTTAATCACTTAGTACGATAGAAGGTAAGAGAAGAAAGCTTCAGTTTTGGCTACCTGCCTTCTTGATTATTCCAAACTTCTATCTTACAGCCTCCTGGCCATACAGTATTACTGTATCACATACCTATATACACCTTATAATGACAAGCTTCCCTTGGCTAATGCCTTCCAATTCAGTATCTTTAATGTGTGTTAGAATAATTATAGGCTCAGAAGAGCCATATGAAGAATGAGGATCTTTACAACGAGGAAACATGCACTACAAGAAATGACATACTCAAGATCACGTAGTGATCACGCTTGGAGGTGAATCCATCCCCACCTTCCACGTATCAAATCTCAGCCACGCGTACAGTATTGCAAAGTCCGCTCAGGGATTATTTATAGCACTTACCAAAAAAAAAAAAAAAAAAAAAGGGCAAATACTATACACTGAGAATGAAGTGAATGAAGTGAATATAGTGTACAAAAGCATGTGTCTGCAGTACTCTGCATAAGCACATTCTGTAGTTGTATTTGCTTGAGCAGCTTTATTGATTTCACAAGCACAGAGTTACAAATCAATACTGTAAAAGCTGAGGGAAAAATTCACCCCAGACTACTTTTTATGTGTAGCAAATTACTTGAATGAGTCTGTTTTCTGAGATTTTAGCAAAGATTTTAGTAATGAAAACCCTTCCGATTCCTCTCTCCCTCATCCAGGACTTGTAGAGAGCTCACTCAAACCTGGGAGTTCTTCTTAACATTCCAGGGAATTCCGACACAAAACCCAGATAGTTGTTTAGTTCTTCTGTGCAGTGCCATCAAGCATCTGCATAGTAGATGATACCGGGTTTTTTCAGTCGTGTCTAGACAGTGGAGAAATGTTCTAAGTAAAAATCTTTTTGGCTACTAAACTCTGAGCATATACTGGATCTTTGTATTGACCTGCATGACAGCTTTCACTATGTGGCATGAAAAGGGCCTTTCATCACACAGTCACTGCCTCTTGCCACGTCAGGACACCAGGAAATGACACAATTTCCAACATGTTTCACCCTCTTCTGCCTGAAAGCGTTGCTCTGTATTATTTGTGTAACCGTTTAGCCCAAGCTTACTTAGTAAAACTGGATTTTGTTCTTAAAAAAAAAAAATAAAACAGACTTTGGTTCGGTATACTGAACGATATTCTGTATATTTAACTTGGAAAAGGAGCTACTGTGCTTTTTATTTTGAAAGCTGCTATTTACGTACAACTAATTTGTCTGCCTAGAATTCACTTTTACGAGCTCCTTTTGGCCTGAGGAAGATCTTCAGGGGGTGTCCACCTGCCACAAAGCTTTACTTAAGATACAAAGAAAAAGACTACAACACAGAACTGAGGAAATTTCCAGTATCTCTCTGTTATCAAGTGACTGCCATAAAATAAAGATATGGGGAGGTACTGCATTCTTGTTACAGACTGTTTTTCTGGATCCCGTCTGGGCCTTTCTTACTGATCCCATGACATGGCAGAGGTGAGCTATCACCCGTCTAGCGTCTGTCTTTGGGGAAACACTACCTGCAGCACAGGGCCTTGCTGGCTCGGACTTCATTTCTTTGTTGCAGATCACAGTCACCTTGACAGTATGAGAATAATGGATTGTGAAGCTTACTCACCTGCTGAAATAACATATTTACAAGCTTAAACATAAGACGTGTGGATTTAAGAGTAGAAACTAAATCAAAAGTGTTCTTTCTATAACACCGATCTCAGTTTTCCAGATTATTTTTCTGCATTTCAGGTGCACAAGTCGTCACTGTATGTGATCACTACCCACCCTCACGTACCCACTTGCTAGACATGAGAAGTTGCATGCACTTAAATGCATGCACTTAAAAACTAATGCATAAACACATAATCTAAAGAGACATGAACAATTTCTGAAGAGATGTAAAGGAGAAGCAGGTGAATCAGAAATCCAAGTTCCACATGAACTGAACGAGAGGTAGGCTACTACCTCTGGGTCCTTGGAAAATCTCACCCTAAGCATAAAAAAGGAAAGCGTATCACAACATTTTGATAACTATATCTTTGTCCTCACTCTTGCTGGACAACAGCCGTTTCCAAATAATCTCTTAACTATTGTGGAGCAACAAGGAAATTCAATACTGCCATGATAACACCGAGATAGGCACTGGAACGGCACTGCATGTACCTTGGAAGAAAATTCAGATTTCTGACAAAATCCTTAACACCCTCCAATAAAACATTCAAGCTACAAACTTTTATTTCAACATGAGACTTAAAATCATATGAATACTGAAATCTTACTAAGACCCATAAAACAACATACCACATTTAAGAAACACATTTGGGAACAAAGCTACATTACTGTCGGCACAATAATCACCAGCCGTTAACTCAAGCAGGAAAACCTGCAAAGCCGGATAACCAAACCTTGCTTGCGTGAAATAGTTGATCTCCTCCTACTTCAAATGTCAGTTCTCCCGAGCGGCAGCGGCAGCAAAGCTGCCCGCCAGCCTCGCACAGCCCCCAGCCTCTTCGGGGAAGGTCCCATGGAAGTCGGCAGCCCCGCTCGCAGCCAGTCCTTCCAGGAAATTCAGCTCACCTCCGAGAAAGCAGCTGCACATCGAGTGTGACGGTTACACTGCCCTGCCCCGTCTGAAGCGGATCCCTCGTGAAGATAGCCGGCTGCGGCCTCACACAGTACTCAAGCAGTTTCCATCCGAACCGGATTTGCCACAGAGGGCTTGCCAAGTAGTATTTTCAGCAAGTCACTACTCCGCTAGGACCCCCCTCCCGCCCTTACCATTAGCTAGCGAAGGCTGACTGCCGACGCGCTGTACCGGGGCAGTGAGGGCAGGTGGAGGAACCGCTGCCCCAAAGGCGTTTCCTTGGGCAGTGGCCGCCAGCCCCAGCCACGCTGCCCGCCTGCCTGGCCTCGCAGCCGGGAGGGCGGCCGCGGCGGTGGGCTGCCTGTACAGGGCAGAGGGTTGTGCAAGAGACCTGTCCGCCTCTGAGCGGAAAGCTAAGCACGGGGTTTGCACTGCATGAGGGAGCGCTCAAAAAATCGTTCTGGTTTTTTAAATTAAAATCTGCAAGAAGAACACACAGCAAGAAGAAATCCACGCACTTCTTGTACTCCTGAAACCACGGATTTTTGCTGAGCGCTTGTGTATCACTTCGGAAGCCACCCAACATGAAGTTTCCAGGATAGAGAAAGGGAAGTACAACGCTTTTAATGCAACACTCAGTTTCGCCCCATCGATCTCAGCACGACTTCCTTCACACACCCCCCCCCGGCACCGAGCACTCTCCCCCCGGCCCCCCGGCTTTCATTTTCTACTCTCCTCTTCCTACGCTGAGGCACCGCCTCGCGAGCCGCTCCACGGCGCGGGGCCGTGAGCAGGAACCCCCCGCGGGGCTCCGAGGCGGGCCCACGGCAACACGCCACCGCCGCCCGGCGCCCCGCTGCCCGCCGCCCTGCCCGTCCCTCCTTCCCCCGCCCCCCAGGCCCGCCCGCTCCCCCACGCCGCCCTCCCTCGCCCGGCAGCGCCCGCTGAGGCGCCCACTCACCGCGGGGCCGCCGGCGGCTCCGGGCAGACCTCGGCCGGGCGGGACACACCGGCCGCAGCGGCTCCCGGTCCTGCGCCTCGCCCCCGCCCGCCTACCCCGCGAGGGGGCCGGGAGCGGCGGGCAGGGGAGGGGAGGGCAGAGCCGCCCCCGCCGCGCCCCTCGGCGCAGCGCGGAGCCCGCCCGTCGCCGATCGGGGAGGGGAGGGCCGGGCCGGGCCGGGCCGGGCCGGGCCGCGCCGCCCGAGAGGCCTCGGGGGGGGGCCCGGAGCCGGCCCGGCGCGGCAGGCAAGGCCTGGCCTAACGGGCCGCCCGCACCAGACACACACACACACACGTCCCCCCCGCTTCAGTTTTTACTTTCCAGTTAATTAATTCCAAGCGTGTTCTGAATTATGAGCGGCCTGAAAAAGCCTGGTGCAGAGCGCGACCCGCTGATTCTGTTCCTTACCCCAGAAAAGCCACCGCCCTGAAATAAAAAAACAAAGCGGAGGAACTCTAGTGAAGAATCCGGGTTTCCGTTAATTAAGTCACACTCACGCTTGAAAGATTAATTACGTTTTGGTAACTTGAGGTAAAGAGACCTTAACTTTCCACCCGTGTCACAGACAGGGAAACCGTAACAAGTTCTGACAGAAAATGGCGTCATTCTGCTTTGGGGTACCACTAGGATTCCTTAAAAATAGTCTTTTAAAATCCCTCAGTCTTGTTTGCTCTGGTGTCCAGATCTGTTTGGGAGGTGCTTCCAAGTGGGAAGGACAGAGGATCTTTGACAATGTCAGTATTGAAAAATAGCAGGTTTTTGTTCAGTACTCTTTCTTTATCTCTGGACTGGAGGTTCAAGGTCGGAGGGGCCATACCCAGCCTCGTCCGCCTTTCCTTCGCCATTTGCACAGAAAAGCAGACGTTCTCTGAAATCGAACGCTGCCTAATATTTGCATTTCGGGTGGAACCTCGAGCTGCCAAAAAGCCCATCAATACATGATCAGAGAAAGCAAGGCCAGCTTCAAGCCTGCAGAATCCATGCTCACGTCTTTTGGTGTTAGGCAAATGCTGTAAATCTTGCTGTAGAAATACAGAATATTTCCAATAGTAAACATTTACCGTCTCCACAAGGGTTTAACTAGATGTCATGGTAACTAGAACAGGCAGGTTGCAAAGGAAATAAAAGAGCTCTCTCCCTCTCCCCTGGCTACCCACTGTCAAAAGCATCAGTGGCTCTGACTTCCCAATCCTCTTAGGGACTTCCACAGGAGTTTTAATTGAGTTTGAAGTATATGGTGACTCCAAGACTACCAGAGCAAATCCTTGTGAGGAGTGACATCTGTGACAAAAGCATTAAGAGGAGCCTTTTGTGTGGGGACTCTGCAGAAACCTAACAAGAAAACCAAGCAGTATCTTATTGGAGTGCAAATAAAGAACATGATATTAAAAAAATTCCCAAGCATTAATTTTTTTCTGAATCACTGCTATTATTAGGGTTTTTTTTTTCTTTTTACTGTACACTGGTTTTCTAAAAAGTAGGGGAAAAAAATCCAAGTAAATATTTAAGATAAGTAAATCATTCAACTTCCAGCTGCTTTCCTCTTCTCGAGGTATATTAAGTTTTATGGTTAATGTATTTCTGTACAAGGCTAAGGGAACCTTTGGCCTTGGAGAAATGTGCCTCTGGGCTCCTCACACTCCAGAACCTCCTGCCAAGGAACGGTGAGCTGGGGCTTGCTGACATACAAACGCTAGCATGTGCCATCTGCCCATCCCACTCAGCCTACCTGTCAAACCCGCGGCCTCCGGTTCTCCACATTGCCCCATCATCTTTATAATATCAAATCTCCAGAGACCAGTTTCTCAGACTGCAAAATAATCTTGAAAAACGCTCTGTTTTGTTCCACCGGGCACATACTCCTGGGCAGCCCCGCGCACTGCAGCGGAGGGAAGCCCTCCCGCCCTGCCTCTTTACCCGGCAGCTCTCGTACAGCCCCGCTGCGCCCCGGTCCCCCGGCAAAGGGCTCTATGGGCGGCACAGGACGGTCTTATCATCCCTCTCTGCCCCGTCAATGAAAGCCCTGTGCGGCGGCTCTCCCTGGTTCTTCTCAGTCCTCTCCAGGCTTCCAGCTCTGCTTTTTCAGTCAGCAGATTAAAGCACCCTCTCATTTCCCCCAGCTCTCAGCTGGTTTATGCCATCTGGCTCCCAGCCTTGTGTAAGGAGCCTCTTGCTTTCGGTAGTGCCCTCCTACTACCTCCCTGCCCACCGCCTCGGTCCTGCCGGCTGTACGGCTCCGTGGTAAGACAGGTGGGCTACAGTGAAAGCAGCTAAAAACATGTTTTATTTTCTCTCCTTGTCCTTCCTTCCTTGTACAACTTGCCGTCCACTGAGATTTGGGCCTGCATTTGCAAAATGTTGCATGAAATTTGGAGATGGAGAAGATGGGAGCTGCCTAGCTTGCTGCCCAGAAAGTGAGATCTTATCTGCGTATCAGAGCTCGTACAAACGTGCCTCCCCATGTGGGCAGCTTATCTGGTCACCCAGGCAAACGTTAATAGTCAGGAAATAGGGACAAAACAGAAGTAACGTTAAGCTACCCTGAACTGCTTGAACTTGAACATTTGGGGGGAGCAATCAGGAGCCTTAGGACAACCTTCCTCAAGACCTCTTGCAGTGTCCAGTGTGCAAAATCAAAGCAGTACCCCTGGGGTTTCGTGTTTATCCTGCTGGTCTTAGAAGGCCCTAGTGTCAGACACATAAAAGTCTAGATGTGGCATGTCTGACTTATTTAGAAAACCCATCAGACTAAGTAACAGAAAGAGGCCTGACCTGGCTTTTGAAATGCATTTTATTTATGCATTTGATTATAAATTCAGCCACATCATGCAATGCTTGGCAAAAGCAAAAAAAAGAGCCATAAAATCAGCTACTTCACTCTCCTCCCCTCTAAAGGTTTCCATCAAGGATGAGACAAATGCCAAGTAAAAATGAAGTGGGTGGAGGGAAGAGAGCATAATAAATAATGAAAGATGCAATGAATCAGAGTCCTTAGGTAATCAAAATACTTAAACCATAAAGATATCAAAAAGAAATAGACTTTGTCCATATCTCAGGACTACATATCTCACAATTATATTGCTATCAGGAAAGACTGTTCTGCACAAATATCTGCGCAGAATTGTTACACTCTCAGTGTATGCCATGGTCCAATATTGTCTCCTAGAGTCAAAAACTAATTAGGTGTTCAAATTTTCAGAGTGGTGTTGTGGGTTAGAAGGCTTACTTAAATAATTGCTGGACTGCAGTGTGTTTTCTCACATTGCTTTTGTATAGTCTTTTACCTCTCTTTGCTTCCTCAAGGCTAATGCATGGAATATTAAAAATACAACAAGTCTCAAATTCAGAGGAGTCTATCTTTGCTAATATTATAGCAGGCAAATGTATGGGGGAAATAGACTGCACCATCAGTTTAGTATCTAACTCAGAAAATCTACCTTCCTAGATATTAATTTTCATCCAAAAGCTTTGTGAGCCTGCAGCAGTATTAAAAAATGTATTTTTTCCATCTACTTGAAATGAAATCCTTTGCTTTTGCCATATAGCAGCAATTATAAAGACCTTATCTCCTGGATCACATTAATTTTGCCTACAGTAGTCACCTTCTTTTGCTCCATTTTCGCAAGTATTTACATCAGCCCCAGATTCAAGTCCGATAAGCCTAGCAGTGAAGAGCTACATGCACTTTTCCCTCCAAATTAGATGCTAGGCAAGTTCCATCCAGACAATTATTGTCTTTGTTTTGGTCAATGTGTCCCATTGGTCCTGGGTTTTAGTTATGCTAAGTACTTCAGTCTTAGTGCCTTACTGTATTACCTGTGATCGATGCTTCAAAGGCAGCGTTACAACTGTCTAGTGAGGGCTGCAGAGCTCGTCCTTAAAGCACGAACGGCCTTTACCCAGCCTGCTGCAGACATACTCCCTTCTCAACTGCTCCCAGCCCTTCTGAAAGCCTCCTGTGAATGTGACTCCATTCGTGAGAGCTGGATGGTCATCCGCTGTGAAGGTTTCTGGGAGGACCCTTCTCTAAACAGGTCACAGGCATGTGCCAGGGGCTCAGAGATTCAGGGAGCTGATGGCTGCATTGGAGGAAAGGTGAACTCAGTACCTCATCCTCCCTGGGGAAAGAAAATATCACCATGGCTTCTCCAAGACTGTCAGAAATGGCGTTAAAAAAATGAGAATTGCTTGCAGGCAAGGGGGTTGCCATATATCCAGAAACATGCTGGTGAGGGCAGCTGCCTAGGAGCGCAGGAATTGCTCAGCACACTGCTGCCACTTGCCCTTTCTCTCTGCTAGCAAGGGGGAGAGCAGTGCTCTGGTTCTCCCACAGCAGCCTGTGGCTGGAGGCACGGGAATACGTTTGTAATGTGGCTTTCACCGAGGAAATGCTCAACTAATATTTCAGAGGGGGCTACAGAGGTGCTGACATTTCCGATGTGTAGTCAATGTAGGATGTGGTGAGATGGGAGAGAGGGAGTGACTTAAAATACTATGCCTAAAGTAAATCTCTTGCTCTCTGTAGTGATTTGCAGAAGCGCAGTAACTTGCTGTCTGCAGCAGCAGCACTGAACTGCATTGGCTGGTCACGGCTCCTTCACCTGGGGTGAAAGCAGTAACTACCTGGCAGCCAGAAAGAAGCCCAGGTAATAAAAGTGCTGAAGGACACGCTCATTTTTTTTGCCTCATTTGAGTGGTTGAGAGCAGCTGTCCTTCGTGTCTCGCTGGCTTCAAGCAGTAGGGAATATTTGCAAAGTCACCTTGAGCTACTGCTGAGCTCCCAAAATTTGGCCACACACTTTCTGTTATGCTGACAATTGATGTGTGCAGCAGAGCAAGGGCTGCAGCTCCATTACAGCTTGGCGAGTCTGTTTAAACCACGAAGGGAGACGTTACTCTAAATCTGAGGTGGATTTTGCTGAGTTTATTGGTTTTAATCCCTGCAATTAGGTATATGTTGATTATCACAAGTGACAGAATAGAGTAGTAGCCATGAATCTGAATTTATATAGAAGCACCCAGAACTTTAGCCTTTATTTCTTAAAAATGTTTATGTTGGCAACCCTGGTTTGCAGTAGAATATTTTTATCATTTGGAGAAGAAACACCCAGGTTGTGAACCTACATGTTGGATCTGAACCACAGCTAGGCACAGAGCAGCCTACAGCAACAAAGAGTGAGCCTATCTGCCTGGCAGTGTCCATGAAATCCCTTTGTGCAGTTGACGTGCAATAAGCACGACATCTGGAAAGCACAGCATGTGCTTGATCAGAAAAGAGTATCTGTACACACAGAGATGTGGCCACTAAAGCATCTTTGTACGCTGCTGACTGAGGTATTTTGCACAGCTCTAAGCGCTCTGTAGGAGAAGTGTTAAAATGTGGCTTAGAGGCTGACTAAGCTGGTTTCAAACAAAGATAATTAATTCTTTGCTACAAAGATCACTTGTGATGATCCAAATCTGTGGCATGGTCCTGAACAGCTTCCTACTGCAGCCATCCACAATTCTCTCAACAATTAATTCCTGGTGATGGTATGAAATCAGCCAGCCTTGCGTATCTGTATCTATAGCCATTTATTTGGTTATCCTACCACATAATGACAACATAGTCACCACAATTAATAGTACCCAAGTATCATTAGTACCATGAGATGATACAGTCCACAGTCCGGAAGCCAGCAGCAGCTGGAGATTTTCTTATGTTCATATTAAAATCTTAGCACTTCTTTTCTAAATTTGCATATGCTGCAGAATTGCTTTTAAAAGCAGGTATGCCAGAGAGGTCAAGACACTTGGCCAGTCCCCATTATTAGAGGACATTTTTTACAATATTTAACTTTGTCCTTCCATCTCAGTTCTGACTTCTTTTTTTTTACCTCCCCTTACTTCTGGGCATATGTGGACCATACACTTTGTTCACATCTGCCACTTGAAGCGCGCTGATCCTTTCAGTTGGTTTTGTGCTGTAGGAATACACAAGATAGAAGAGTTTCACTTACTGTAATAATAAAGTAATATTTTATTGCTATGCTAATAACATATTTGACAAGTTGCTTCCAAGTACAGCTTTGCATTGCCTCAGAAAAAATACAAAAATCTTTCTTCTCCCTTCCCGGTTTTGAGTAACTGGTTCTCTATAGAACACAGACATTAATATGTCTGTAGAAGACTGAGCTTACAAGACGAATAAATGGCCATTTACACTGATTTAAAAATATACCTCTAGATTTGAGGCTGGTATTACGTTAAATGAAAGCAACTGTATTGTTAAGCTGAGCTGTGAAATTAAAACTCCATTTAATCGCTTGCCTGCACTGCATGCCTCTTGTACTTTCCATCCATTATCAGCTACATGAATTACTGAAAAAAGAAAACAAGATTTTTTTCTGGTTTTTCAAATGTGTCTGGTAAAACAAATATGTTTGCTTTTAGGGCAAGGCTATATACAAGGCTCAATGCCCCGATTGAACAGCTGTTCTCAAACACAACTCTTCTGAAGTAAAATTGACCACTAACCTGTCCCTAAGAAATGCTTGTCTGAAGAGAATGTTTTTCCCCTCCAAAATTAAAAAGTGGTGAAGAAAATAGGATTTTATTTTGAGTTGATGAATTAAGAAAAACTTGTTTGCAAACTGAACTTCAGTTGCAGCAATTAAAAAATACAAAAAGTCTTTCAAACAACTTCTAAAAAAGTTTTCTTCAAAAAAGCTTGTAGAAAAAATGCACCACTGTACTCAGCAGAAATCTATTTGAGCATTGGACTAGTGCTATCTGAAGAGAAACACTGTTTACAGATTTAATATCTCCTGCAGCATTTGGATTTGTCTGGGAATCATTTCGGGCACTGGGTTTGCTCCAGCTTCTGCTCAGCTGGTGAGAACCCCTCCACGGTCTTTCCTAGGAGCAGGCTCAGACCTTTACTGAGTACTGAAGCAAACCCAGTCTCTCCCTCACACTGAAGATAAATGATTTCTCTGGTGAGTTCCCAGAGATTTCTGCCCACTGCAGATTTTGAGAACTGTGCCCTGAGGCTGCACTCCTGCTGGTCTCACCTCTGGCAAGGAGAGGAGACGCATGCAACAAAATGCTGCTCACATTTTTAGGTGCGAGATTTTCTCTGCCAGATTCACAGCCCCAGGCCAGAGTCCTGAGGAATAACTAGTAATTTTGAACACTTACAGTTTGAAGAGGCACCAGTATCTGAAGCCCCACTGTAAAGAAACAGTGCTGAATGTTAGTGCCTCATAAAACACAAATCACACCGTGTTAATAACAAAATAAGAGACGTGAGTGGATATGACCCCCTCTTTTGAGATGAAGGACAGCCTTCTAGACTCTGCTTGGCTCTCTTTGAGACTGAAGCAGAGGAGCACAGGACACACGGTCTTTAAACGAACAACTGTTGGAGAAATTTGCAGGGAACATTTTGTGAGTAAAGAAAAGTATTTACCTGTTCCGCTTAATTTGGTTGGTGAGTTCACCTAAGAAAGATGGAGAAGAATGTTTTACAAAGCTGGCAATGCATAGAAGTTTGGGACTTGGTACTGTGCCCCTGGATGTCAAGGGCAGGGATAGACAAAGGCAAACAAAGAGGACATTTCTCGAAAGCATGATTGAGCACCCAAAGATTCGGGAGGTAGGTGGGAGGAGGAGAGCACATCAGACAGAGGAGAAGCTGGCCTTATGCTGGTTAGGAGCAGACCTCCTCCTTGTTATCCCCAGAAACAGTCCTTCTGCCCCCTTCGCCCTCCCCTCTCCAACACCCCCAAGATCCTGTCTGAATCCTCACCGGCCTCTCAAGGCCATGCACACGCCCCGTATAAAGGAGCCAGCATTCGGTGGCCACCAGCCCAGCTCACTGAAACCCATGGCTTGCTGTTTTCCGCTCGGGGTCAGCGGTGCGTGGCCAGCGGGTCGGGGCAGATCACTCACCCTGCACGCCTTGCAGCAGCGAGTCCAGGCGACTCATGAAGTCCCTCGTCAGGCGTCGGTACTGGTCGATCCTGGCCTGATCCAGCTGCACTACCCCCACGTCCATCCTGCTGGTGCCGAAATTCTGACTCGCAACCCTAGGGTGCAAGCGGCCATTTCACCAGGGAAAATCATTTAGCATTAAAGTTAACAAACTCCTTCATTAGGAAGGACACTACAAAGAGGAGGGTGCTTTGGCAACATGAAGCATCAGGTAAACAGCTCTCTGATAAGGTTAAGTGAATTGCAATTGTTATATATTGTTATTTATTTAGCAATGCCTTTTGCTTACGAAACCTGGATGGGAACTTTCAAATGCTAAAAATGAGAAAGGGGGAGGCGTTTTGCTAATACCCTTGTGCGAATAGTGCTTTGGCCTGCTGCAGGCAGGTGCTTACTGTTTGAGCACAACCGCCATCGTGATAGAAAGAAAATGCCACACATAGTAAATGGTGTCCAGGCTCCTGGAAAATGACTTTGATCCCACAGGCTAGATTTTGACTTGCGGCACAGCTGTGAGTAATGGACTGTGCTGCTGCCAGCACAGCCCCTAGGTACACGGTGATTCAAAGTTGTCCTTACAATCCAAGTTCAAACTCAGTTGTATTCGTACAAGTTACAGAGATGACACCTTAAAATCCAGCCAGATGTTTGAGCTAGCCCTTCATGCGGCTGGGGAGTTTAGTGCTGCAGCAAAATTTCTTGTGGTTCTGTAACTTACCGTTGGTGTGGTTTTGCACCATTGCATTACAGCTGACACCCAGGCGTCAATTAGGAAGTAAGAAGTTATAAATTAAATGTGTCGCAAGAGAAAGGATAATAAATCTGTCTAGCTATTAAGCTTGTCCACAAGCAGAAGCAAAGATTGGTGGGAAATGAGCCAGTTACCTCTGCAGCCAAAGGCTGTTCACTGGGACTTACGTGCAGGAGTGTCACCAATACGCATCCAAGACAGTGTTGCTGTAAACTGAACCCTATGGGCTTCATCTCTGATAAAAACATTTTTCTGGTAATAAAAGCCAGTGGTTTTCATCAGAATCCAGCAACCATGTAGTTGCCAAGAAAACTGAAACTTAAAGGGACCACTGGAACAGCAGGCAGATATCTCTCCATCCTTGTTAATAGTGTGGACATGGTGCCCTCTGGCTCAGCTAGAATAGGGAGCAGCTTTGCAACATAGGGTGCCAGGACAGAGGGGCACAGGCAGCGGGGTTTGATCCCAGTTATCAACACCATATTTTTTCAAAGAAGAAAACAAGTGTTTTCAGGTGGAACATACCTGTCCATGGTCAGTTTAAATTCCTACAAACAGGATTGCCCAAAAAAAAAAGGAAAAAAGTAGTTAGTGCGATTTCCAGAAAGGGCAGCTGGCTGAGAAATAGGCATATTCATGAAGAAAAGCAGAATACCGCTGCTTACTTTGAAGAAGAGGAAAATATCTGGTTGCTCTCTCATTTTCTGCAAAGACTGAAGATGCTGCGCAGCCTCATCTCTCCTCTGTTCCATTTCCTGCTTCTCTTTGGTAATGACTGCCAGTTGTTTTTTCTCATTGAACTGAATGTCACTCAGGATCATCTTCTCTTTCAGCATCATCTCTGTATTCATCTCTTCAAACAGCTTTTGCAGCTGAGAAGTCACTGTTTTCGTATTGGTCTAAATGAACAGATAAGAAAATGGTGCACTGGCTTCGGAACTCAACACTTCAGCTTAGTGCTCTATTAATTAGGATTGTATCTATCCTTTGCACTGGCTTTAGAAGGAAGCGGGCAATAGGCATTTGTTTAGAATATCTGATTAAACAGAGGGTTATGAAAATTAATGCTGATATAGTAACAAAATCAGATAAAATTCAGCTAGCAATGTGAGAACTGTATCGGTACACCCTGAAAATCCCACTTGTAGATTCAAATTGTATTTCTTTTATTTAACTGATAGAAAACTTTAAAAATACATAATTATATGTACAGTCTGTGGCCTGCCAGTCCTGCAGCCTTGTCTATGCAACCACATAGCATAAGTCTCCACAACCACAAGCAACAGTCTCCCAGCTGTTTCCTCCTGTGGAGCTATGCTGGGAGGCTGTGAGAAAGCTTGGCTTCTGCCAGTTTCTTACACCAGTGTTTTCCTTACTTTGGACTATATCTCTTTCTTTTCATCTGCTTCTAACAGTATAGTTGCCATCACTTATTTCTGGGAAATTATGGAGGAAAGATGCTCTGGGTACCAACCTTGAGCTGATTCTTGCTTCTCTGAAGCTCTTCTAGGGCAGTAGCTAAAGCACTTTTACGTTCCTGCAGCCACGTCACAATGTCTGAGAGTTCACCCTAGCAGAAGGAAAGACAGCATTGAACTTCATAGCAGGGAAGAAGCACAGGTAGGTTTAAACTAGACTGGCGGTTTGTGGAGCTGGTGAAATGGCATGGGTGCTTTCTACCTGCCCACTTTCACCAGTGAGTCCTAGAATAAACCGTGTTCACTTGCCTCCTCATAAAGATAGGGCATAACAGAAAACTGACATGAACTTGAAATCTTTCAAGACAATGTTTAGTTTTTATATGTGTAACTTTCTATGTGGTAGGTTAATAAACAACTTTCCCTTTGAATAAGTAAATTTCACTTTAAATGAATAAATCTCACTTTATCTGTTAAAGCTCTGTTCCTGCCAGAATCTTTGCATGGACCTAATGTGATCCAAAACCTTAGTTTTCACATCTGTCAGCAGCTGTGGGATCTGAGGATAAGGTAATAAGCAACCATCTTTTCTGAAGATCAGCGAAACAGCAGTGCTTACTCACCCAGCTGTTTATTTTAATGGATACCACAATCATTCAGTGCTCTTATACTGCACGGTAACACATTTCAGAGGGACATTAAACCTCATTCTTTGGGGATTAGATAGTCTCTGAACAGTTCTGGTTGCTCCTGGCTGTGTCCAGCAGTGTTTTGACACCTCAAGCACCCATGAATGGCCATGGCAGACATAGCTGCCAGAAACATTCCTGTTTCTTTAATAAAAATTATGCCAGAAAGCTTAGGTTTTCCATGAGATAGTTGTCACAGTTGGAAAGTTTTGATTTTTGGAAAATTAAAAGACAAATAATCAAATTTGACCAAGGTTCCTTGCACCAAAACCTTTTTATAATTCCTCCTGAAGAGCTGTATTCTGGATTTCCCTGGCTATCCTGGGGAGTTTAAAAAAGACAACCAAGAGGAATATGCAACTGAGATCTCAGCTTATCCATGGAGATGGCTTCCCCATAGGCAGAGCAGTGCTGCTCCTTTACCAGCTCCAGGGATGAAGGAACTGGCTACTATCCTACACAGCCCACTTCTGTTTGGCAGCCCTGAATTTTCTACACATAACTTGGGGGAGGAAGTTAGTTTGTGATAAGTATAACTGCAATGGATGCTTCCTGCTAATTCCAGAGGAGACTGTGACCTGTCCCGAGGTCCAGAGCGAGCCAGGCGTTTCCTGCCCATGCACTGGGTTCCTGCAGGGTGTTTTGCTTGGGCGCTACATTGAGCCCAGAAATTTCAAATGCAAGGCAGTGAGTGAGCATAGCAAAATGCATTTTATCCCCTCAGTCTCAGCTGGTTCTGGAGCATTTCAAGGACAGCAGCTGGACTCAAAGGCAGGGACGTCGAGGCCCCATGTCTCTGCCTGCTGGGACGCTGGCTTTGCAAAACTTAGGGCCGAGGGAGGAGGGAGCCAGAGGGAAGGGCCTCAAGTGGGAAAACATGTTTCCCAGCCCAAAATTCAGCAGTAGTGGGGTCCCCGAGGCTCTGTAAAGGAAGAGAATTCTTAATCCCTGCAGGAATACTTCTTAAACCCAGGCGAGAATATACTTGTCATCCGCAGTTTCCAGTTGCCTGGGGCTGCACAGGACGGGCAGCCCCGCGCCTGCCTCTCGCTTGCTCTCCTGCGTGCATGTCCCCATCGGCACACGCTACAGGATTTACCCACCCTTGTCCTGGTCAGCCCCAAACACCTTTCTCTGCTCTTCTCCCTCTGCTTAGCCTGCCAGGCTGCTTTGGCAACACAAAGAAGGAAGTTAAAAGCAAATTCCAGCACGATGCACCAGTCCCCGCTGGGTGCGGACATGAAATCCCCCCAGCTGCTGCCTGCCTGCCCTCACCCCCCGTCCCCACTCCCCGGCGAAAGCCTTACTGCGGCTTCCCCCCTTCCTCCAGGTCAGGAGTTTGGAGCAAACCCTGCGAGGGCCGTGGGGAGAGGAGAGCCCCCTTACCAGCTTTTTCTCATGTGCCTCCTTCAGGGTGATGATGCTGTGGCCCTTGTGGCAGCCCACAACAGAGCAGAGCGTGCAGATGTATTGCCCCTCGTCCTGGCAGTAGCACTCCAGCAGCCTGCCGTGCTCCAGGCACCTCCTCCCCTCCGCCACATCGCCTGCGCCCACCTCCACCAGCATGTGGTCCTGGTGGGAAGCCTTGGCGTTGTGTTTGTTCAGATGGGCCTGGCACAAAGACGCATCGCAGTTCAGGCACATTTTCGCTGCTGGCTGGAACCAGTCCAGGCAGAAGTCACAGGGAACCACCTCCTCCTCCTCCTCCTCCTCCTTCCCCTCTGCAGAGCCCTCGGCCTGTTGTCCTTTGGAAGTGCTGGCCAGAAACGCCTCTACGATGCTGCACAGCTGGAAATTCTTCTGCAGCTCCAGGATGGGCCCCAGCTGGAGCTTGCACATGGGGCAGGAGTAAGGGGTCTTGGATTGCTGCTGGGCACCGAGCGCCTTCTGGATGCACTGCTTGCAGAAGCTGTGACCGCAGCTCAGCGACACTGGGTTCCTGTACAGACACAGGCAGATGGGACAGCTGAGTTCGTCCTCCAGGCTGGCACCCCCTCCAAATTCTTCCTTTGCTTTTGCCATGGCTGCAGAAATGGTGCGTTAACCAGTCTGTGAGAAACGAAACTAGGAAGACGTTCTTGGCATCGTGCCCTGGTTGGAGACCCAGCCCACAGGCTGCAAGTCCTTCCTCTCTGCTCTCTGACAAGCCGGCAGAGATACACTCCCCGTCCCAGGCTCCACCTGGAAGCAGCTCTTGGAAGCTGTGGCAGCCACTTTCAGACATTTGCCCTCGGTCTCAGGCAGCGTTGTTCCGTGTGTGAGCCTCCAGCAGGCTGGTGGGAGCAGGGGGTGCTCGGGAGGGCACGGGATGGACAATTCTACAGCCCTCTGCCCTCCTGGAAAAATCCTCCACCCCATGCCAGGGGCAGCGAATTAAAGATAAACCCTGGACAAGAAGACTATGAGCCTGGCAGGGGTAAGCCAGGAATTCCCTCTGCTTTGCCTGGTTCTTCTCCACAACAGTTACAGATGCTCCCCTAAAGGTAAAATAGGGAGAACCTAGGGGAAAGTTTTACTGGGACTTGTTGAGGCTGGTCTCCTACCTGTAGCCAGCTGACAGGGAAATGGGCACTGGGAAAGGCACTCTAGGATAGGAATATCCCCATACCACGTCACGAGCATTGCTTATCTCACTTTGCACCCGTACCACCTAAGCAGCCACTGCAGGTGCATTTGGGAGAACCAGATCTACCTGCATGGTTTTCTGTATCATTTTGGTATATAAAAGACAAAATAGAAAAGACAGATGCTTTATTCTAAGACTGAACAAGGATTTCTTTTAGCATATGCAAAACTGTAGTGTCCCTCAAGGTCCTTCACTGTCCCTGCTGGGGTGAAGAGCTCCTGCCTGGACTTCTTCATGCAAATACCCTGGCTCTGTCTGAAGGCAGCAGAACCACAGGCAGCAGGCAGGAATATCATCTCCAAGGTGTTTGGACAACCGTAAGAACGAAGTAATCCAGGCCCCATATGGCACAGACTAAAGGCACAGGAGTTTTCCTCTTTATTACTCCCTTTGCTGTGACATTTTTGCATAGGTGAGGAGAAAATTAATATAATATTTTATATAATATAATATTAATATAATATAATCGAGGCAAGAAGTAGGTAACTGATTTATCAGAATGCTCACAGGGGACAACAGCAGCAGAGAGCAAGGGAAACCAGGTGTCTTACCGCCTAGTGTCTACTTGCCTCCCAGGCCAGCTTTGCTTCTGCAACAGATGGCATAGGTTGTGCCGGACAGGTGGAGGAGGGCAGAGGTAAAAGCTGATGCATTAGAGCAAAGATCAGCATTGCTGCTGCTTAGTTCTGTAGCAGTTAATGTTGTGCTGTCAACTTTTTTATAAACTAAATTGCCATTGAGTTTTGCAAACTGAATTACTTTAATCACATGCAGCCAACACAGCATTTGATACAGCCAAGCAAAAAAGCACAACTTAACGGTATTTCCATTGTGATTAGCAGAATAAATATGATAGGAGCTCTTGCAGTAAACGGCAGTGTGCTGCGATATACCCCAGAGAGGCCTTGCTCTCACACAGATGAGCTGTCACAGCAGCCCAAAATCCAATTTCTAATATGTCAGCTTAGCGCAGCCTCCGTGCAGCAGCAGTCTCGATACCTAGGCCTGGAAACACAAAACACCACCTTGTCGCCACATCACTACAGGAGCTTCAAAGAGCCGTCAAGCACGCCGAAGGTAGCATAGGCAGGATAGTCTGAAGGGATGCTTACTGTCTCTAAAAGCCTGAGGCTCTCAGCAGCATCTCCATCCTCAACAGACACATTATAAAATGACAGTGTATTTCTTCTGCAGTCTAGCTCTACCCTGACCACTTTGAGGGCTGTAGAAAAGCCCTTTGCTGTGATCATTGTTTGACCTAGGAACACATGGAGGGAATCATGAGACATCTGCAGGTAGCACTCAAAGTTGGGATTAATGATTCCAAGCTTCCAACAGCTTGCATTGCTGGTGTCCACCTCCCAGAAGTGACAGCCCCGTGAGAAGCTCTGGTTGCTCTTTACGTGTTGGATGGCATCAGATGGATTTGATACCCCAAAGTGGAGAAGACCGCGTGAGGATGCACTGACTACGTTGGCACTGTAACCAAATTTAAGTCCTAGAGGCATTGAAGAAGTCAGGTGTTCCTGAACTACAGAAAGAAAAAAAACCACATTATGATTAACAGATAATTGTGCAGATTTGCATACATCCCCACTGCTGAAAGCTGTATTTCCCAATCCAAGTCATCCAAGTCAATCCAAGTCATCCTATCCAAGCCATCCAATTCAAGTCCAACCCACCCAAGTCATTAAAAGCATATGTTAACTGAAACACCTTCTGCACCTCTCTGCTGCTCCTATGTAATTCTAAAGGAGGTTGATACCACATTTCAAGAAATGCTGCTCTTTCACAGTTTTAAAGTGTCTTTTTGCTTTTTGTTTCAAACTACAGCAACTCTTAGATTTTAGTTTTCCATCATTGTCCTGCAGACCTTCATTAGGCATTTTTAAAAACTTCCCAGATTAACTTCCATGTACGAGAAATGTGTGAACAGCAGCACAGCCATTTTATAAACGCTTATTTACTTAGCATGATTAGAAGTTATTTTCTAGAACTCTCAACAATTCCTGGCATGGCCAGTCACATGAAGTTAATTTTACACTCAGGAATTTGCAGAATGTTTTTACTCAGACCTTCTCTTGCACGTAATGCATTTCAATATTGTGGCATTTTCTGCTCCGGAAGTTACTCCTCCAGGAAACTGGAACAGCAGCAGCGACTTGGGCAACTAACCAAAATTGATCAGATGGCATAGATAATTAGGAAAACCTGGATCTAAGGCTTTTTAGCCAGAATAGGTCTGGACTATGCTTACAGGGACAGTAGAGACTGAACTCAGGAGTGGCCGTTAGCACGGTGTGCTTCTTAGAGTACCCAAGGCTGTACAGATGGTGGCCAGTTAGGTGTGCACATCGCACACTGTCGCACACGCTCTGGACGGAGCGTTCCCACCCCAGCTGTCTGTCAGTCTTGTCCCTAGGCTGACTGTCAGCAAGGGCTCAAGCACCACCAAGAGACCAATAACAAGGGAACCCTAGTTTTTTAAACGCAGTTGGAAAAGCATCCCACCGTGCACAGCACCGGGACTGTAGATCTTACAAAACTTTACAAAAGAGTAGAATTATTTACAACGTAAGACAAACTCTGCCTGGCGCTGCTGTGATGAGTTCACAGCTTTCCCCATGCTTTGAATCAAAGTGATGCTACAGACAGAAGAGGTGTTGCTATTCTCTTCTCTTAATCCTCCCAGAAAATTCCTAGGACAACCACATTTCTTCACCCAGAGCCCATTTTAACAGGATGTATTCAAGGCATGTTCCCAAAGCGCTGAAGACCAGGTCAAGCACCCTTCTATGTACACATATGTGAAAATAATCATACAATATTAGTAATCAGTTCTTCTAGAGGCACTTTGCGTCCTATTACAGTCCTTTCTTAAACATGTTTTGTTAGCTTCTCTGTCTTGCTTGTCACATAGTGACATGATCACTTACCAGGTGGTACTTCAAATAAGGACTGCATGTCTGAGAGGAATTGCTTGAAAAGCCTTAGAGTAGCGTCTGTTGTTAATTTATCCAAAATAATGGGTGGCGTTGGCAGTTCTATACCATCTTTGTTAGTAAGTGGCTTGCGTTTCCTAAAACACGCAGAAAGACATCAGAAGAGCAGCCAGTCATCAGAAAACCATCACCAAGCCCATCCCTGAGCCAACAACTGCGTCACCCACTCCACACCCAGCCTCGATGGGAGGCACAAGAAAGCAGCTTCTATCACCCCCTCCCTCTGCAGCTTTACCAGGGACTCTCCCTCTGACAGGTCTTTTCTCAGAACCCCTGATCTCTTCAACATCGTTAGGATGAAGTTCACTCCATGGACAATATCTGTCCCCAGAGGACCTTGTCTCAGCCACCTCAGCCCCAGCTTTTGCCAGGAAGGACCCCAGCATCACGTTTCTGGTTACGGTCTTCAAGTCCCCACAGAAGGAGCTAATGAGGTGTCAAGGGCAACCGCTGGCATGCTGAGACAGCAAACGAGAAGTGCTGTGTTATCACAGCCAAGGGGCAACTGCTGCACCTGAAATGCAGGGCTGGGGAAAGGCTGGGCTGGGGGACCTGTGCGCATGCAGTGGTGGGCTGTGGTGGAGGAACAGCACTGGGCAGGCACTGGGGGAGCAGCTCAGGAGAAAAACCATGAACTTCATAGACTCATGACTTCAGTGTATGTTTCGGCTCCTGCCGCATTTGCTTCTTACAAGCAGTAGGCAATGCAAACTGGAGGACTCAGTTTATCAATAACTTCCATGTACGAGAAATGTGTGAACAATATTATCCTGAACTCAGGATATCTAAGCTCATCCGTCCTTTGCATGCCCAGCCAGGGACCTAATATTCAGGAACTGCCCTCAGAACGGGTCTCGAGAACGGGTGCGGAGGATACAGAAAAATGAGCCATGTAAGAGTCACATGTGACCTCTGCTAATATTTTGGGGCTTCTCCAGGTCCCTGACAAAGCCAGGCTCAGAATGTGCAGTCAGCATGCCCAAGGGGCAGCCAGGGCAAGCCCAGGGAGCTGTGGGCCTGCAGTGCATGCAGGCTGGGCTAGCAGACCCGCACCACTGGACTATCAGTCACCTGAAGCAACATGCAATGCAATAGTAGACCACCTCGGGAAGAGCTTACCTGGCTTGAATTGCTGCAAAACTCTGTAAAAGACATTTTGAAAGGAGAATTAAGCACAGTGCAGGCCAGCCAGAATTAAGCACTGCCAGCCCAAGAGCTGAGCATCTCTGGAAAGGGAGATGCTATTAGGTACCTTGATGAAAAGTAGTAAGTCCTTCTGATCTCTCAGAGCCTCCAGCTCCTGTATATCGCAGCTGGCTGCATCCTTCTCCTCTTTGTGTTTTTGTACCTCCATCTTAATCTGAGAAAGCTGTTGCTCCTTGTAGTCACTGAGAGCTTTCAGGACCTCTCTTTTTTTGTTATCTAGCTGCAGACATATCTCTTTGAAGAGGGTCTCCAGCTGATCTCTCAGGAGGCTCTCCTTAGCCTGTTAAGAAAACACTTTCAAAGTTGTTAGGGACTGAATCTTACATTTTCCACGGTAACTCTCACTCAGAAAGAGCCTGGTCTTTTCTGGGCTGAGAGAAGTAACTACTAACTTAGTGCCTCTCTATATGACAACAAACCAAGATGTCCCACCGACAGCAGAAAGGCCAAGTGACATAAGTGGCCTTCCCCAGCATCTGGCACCCGACCAGAAAAAGATGAAAAAGTAGTGCTTCTTGCACGATGCTTGCTGAAGACTTTCCACTATACATGTATTTCCTTACTCTGCACTGGTATTTTTCTATGGATACATTGACTTTGATCCTTTTAAGGACGGGCGAGGAAAAAGTTTCTCTGCTTACTGCCTCCACCAAGCTTCCTTCACTGTTTGAAAGCAGCTACACTGCCAGACAGGACACGGCCCACAAGTACAGTTTTGTCTTCAGACTTGAAGGGAACATTTCCTTTGCCCAGTGCCAGGACTTGTAGTCCCATCACTTTTACTGGTGGAGGAAAGCAAGTGCCAATTCTGCCTAAGCAGAATGAATGAGGATTTGGAGACCTGTGTTAAATTCCCCGCTCCTTCAGAGCTTTTAGATAGGTATTTGCATGCTGGGAGCAAAAACCAGACACTGTGGGGCAATCTTTTAACCTCATTCCTACCAACTTCTTAGAACCACAGTCTAACCTAAAGGGATTTCTTATTGTAAGGAGGAATAAAATCACTCTAACATGGTCTGTATCCTTTCCATAAGTATTTTAGAGTCTGCAAATTGAGTAACGTTGGGGAAAAAAAAAAGCAACCACCACCCACCAATCAGGAGGCATGGACTTAACAGCAACTTTCAAGGTCAAAGGTCCTTTGCAAACTATGAATGTACTTGCCAGACTGATAAGAAAGTTGTTCATCATCCTCCTTCAAAGAAGAAACCTAGAAAATATCTGAGAAACCACCCTGGAACTAAAAAAAGCTTTGGAATCCATGATCTGGGGAAGCGCAAAAGAAAACCTTATCTCATCAGCTACCAGCATGCAACCATCCCGAAGGGATATAGAAACTTGGAACAAACCTTTACTTCCTCCTCTTGTTTCAGCAGATTTGCTATGCTTTGATTCAGTGCAGCTTTGTGTTCTTTCACTGTTGCCAGAGTTTCAGGAAGAACACTCTATAAAGATAACCAGAGGGAGGTATGAGGATAGGACCGACATACGTGCACAAGATCAGCAATTTTATGGAAATGGGTTAAGCCAGACCTGCAAAAAGGTTGTTCATTGCATGCTCTCAGGACAAATCAATACATAAAGGTTTACTGTAAGATTTTACCCCGAACAAATACCACAATTACGAGCATGGGAAAGACATTTTGAAACTGAAAACTGTTCACATGCAATAGCCACACATAAAGCTACTTTCAGTGCTGACAGCTTCCTTTCTGTTACTCTGTCATTAATTTTCTTTGCGTAAATGCGGCTCAGGCTGATCTTCTGGCTTGAAAGCGCACCAAGGACTAAAAGCATAGCCACAAGCACTCAGTCCGACCAGTTTGGCTCCTCGGGATGGGAAGAAAGCATTTATAACATCTTGCTTTATATCCCGAGGGGCAAGCTCAGAGGGAATCTGGGGCAAAACTAGGACTGAAAGCCCAACATCCCAAGATGAAGATGTAGCCCCATCCTGAGTCTGCAGATCTGAAACTCGGGAGACGTTTCATCCCTGTGCTGCGGGCAGCTCTCCACGCCACAGACCCCAGCGGTTTTCCTAGCGCAATCCGTGCCCGGGCTGCTGTCCTGGCAGTCTCTTACCTGCGCTTGGCCAAAAGCCTCCTCCAAAGTGGTGATCTTGTGTTTTCTGTGGGAGCTAACGATACAGCACAGCACACAGATGCAGACCGAGTCCGTCTTGCAGTAGCACTCCAGCAGTTTGCCGTGCTGGGGGCACCTCCTCTCAGCCAAAAGATGAGCACTGCAGGGCTCCATCAGGACGTGGTCTTTCAGGGGGCTCTTTGTGCTGTGCTTGCTCAGGTGGGCTTCGCACAGCGAGGCCTCGCAGCTCAGGCAGGTCTTCGCGGCTGGCTGGGGCTCCTGAAGGCAGAAGTCACACAGGATCACCCCGTCTCGCTGGCCCAAACTTGCCCCCTCCTCTTCGCGTTGTCCTTCGCGCTCTTGCTCCTGTTGACGAGCGGGAGCCTCCAGAAACTTCTGCACTATGCTGCGGAGCTGGACGTTGGGCTGCAGCTCCATGGCGGGGTCTGCCCAGGCGGAGCACAGCGGGCAGGTGAAGGGGCCCCGCGGGGAGGGCCGGTGGCTGCGGGCCTCCTGCACGCACGCCTTGCAGAAGCTGTGACCGCAGCCCAGGGACACCGGGTTGCTGTAAATGCCCAGGCAGATGGGACAGGTCAGCTCCTCCTCCAGCCCGGCCACGGCGCCCGGCTCGGCCATGGTGCCTGCGGGAACACCCAGGGCCGAGGGCCGGCGGGCGGGTACCGACGCGGCAAAGAAACCGAAAGCGGCAGCGCCGGGGCGGCTCTCGCTCGCCCTGAGGCGGGAGCTGCCGCCGCCGCCTCCTCCCGCCTCGCAAGGGCGAGGCCGTCCCTCCCCTCCGCGCCGCCGCCCGCCGGCCCCCCGCCACGCCGGCCGCCGCGGGGCACCGCCAGCCCGCGGGCGATCCTCCATCCTTAAAGGCTGCCCCCGCGCCCACCGGTCCGCGGCTGGGCGGGCTCTCACCTGCCCTCGGCGTTTGAGTGCGGAGGAGAAAGCTGGAAGAATAAAGCAAGTTTCCCCGGCTGCCCTTCGGCTGGGCGGCCATGCCAGGGCCCGGCCCTCCTCCGGGACCTGCTCGGGGGTGCTCCCTCCTTGGCTCCTTGGGGTTGCGCAGCCTTAGCTTCTCCTAGAAACAGGAGGGAATAAAAGGGTCCTTCATTGCAGGAGCGGGGGAGAGAGGAGGGTGGAGGCAACTTATTGTTAATATTTTAAAAGCTACTCCTTTCCCTCTTCTCCCTCTCCCGTTACTCTGAGCCGCTGTCGAGAAGCTTCTGAAAAGCTGTTGGCACAAGCACGCTGTCAGTAAGCGTCCTAGCAAAAAATGGTGTCCCCCCCCCGTGGCAGAGACCTTGCTGCCTGCGGTGTTTGCAGAGGCTGGTGTTATTGGGCTGTTCTGGTTGCTCCTGGGTTCCTGAGGACTTGTTAAACACATATTACTTGAACCAAGCGAGACTCCCGAGCCACTGTCCGGGCAAGGACTCTGTACCTGGCTACGTGCCCAGAGAAGCAATAGTTATTTTGGTTATTTTGCAAGAATTCATCATATAAATCTCTTCCTGATGGTATTTCCCTCTCCGTCCTCTCTGACATGATGCTACCCACCTGGGGCAGGTAGAATTATTCCCTCCGTATCAGAACACAAGCTCATTTGCAGCTTGCTGCCTATTACCTGCTCCCTAATGCTTTCTTATGACCTCGGCCCACTGAATGTGGATGTTTCAGACGTCAGCTGTACTTTCTAAGTGATGTTTCTTATTCTCATTCCTAACCACTGTGTCCTTTATCATTATTTTTTCTCCCCTCCATGGGGCTTCACACTTCGTTACTGCTAATACCTTTTCCACAGCTGTCTCGAACATGACTAACACTATGCAGTGCTCACCTGGCTTTGCTGTTCCCCCAAAGCACATGAACCTGCTGCTTTCCATTGCCCTTCCCACCTCCTCCAGCATGGCAGAACTTGCATTTGCAAATACTGCCCTTAGTGCACATGGCACCAGCTGACTGCCATGCTGCTGTGTGTATCCCAACCTCCAAACCTGGTACTGCATAGGAAAAATCCTCTGTTTGACCTGCTTGGAGCCTACAAGGGCTGCAGAAGGGCTTGCTCCACACGGGAGCCTGTGGGGATTTTGTGGATTGCTCTGGGTTACTTACTGTGCCCTGCTTGCAGACACAGGCTGAGACAAGCTGCTGCTCCACCGCTGCATGCTGCTGCGGCCAGCTGCACCCTTGCTGTTGCACATGCTACCTGCAAATTGCCTAGCCTAAAATCTTTCTTTACCCTTCATTAATTAAAGTTCTTAATCCTTTCATTGAAGAAAAATTAGTTTCCTTAATTTCCTTCAGGAGTTTAGATAGCCAGTAGATGCTGGAAGCTGCAGGCAACGGCCACTGTAAATAATCTGCTGGTATCTCCTGGGCTGCTTGTGGGCAGCCTGCATGGCAAAATGGTGCATGGCTGCAGCCAAACAGGCTTTTTAACTCTTCCCTTTGGCCTCACAGCTACACTGATGTGGGGGTCCCCCCCACCGGCAGCACTGAAGGGAGGGTAGATTAAGGAGCAGGGATAGATCTTATACCAGAAGCACTGTGGAGAGAGCGATAGCTGGTTGCCAGATGCATTTATTTTTCTGTATAATTTTTAAATACAACAGTATTTCAGTGCTGGTTGGCTTTGACTGATTGCAAAAACCCACTAGAGCAAACATGGACTTCTGTTTCCTGGAAGTAAACTCGAAGGTGAGCTGAATCCCCGGAGTGAGGATGCTCGGAGCAGCATCCCTCCCTCCACTGTCTGAGTGTGCGAGGGAGAGCCCCACATCCCGGGGGGATTGCACAAGTTGTCTTTTCTCCTCAGACTGCTGAGTTGCTGCCTGGAGCTGACTTTCAGTAGCTGGCAGTGATGAATGGAGATGGTGGTGGTGACGAAAGCCAGGGCTTCACCCAAGAGTGTGCCCATTTAGCAGTGGTGAGCTAAATCCTTTCCCTGCCTCTCTCTGGGCAGACACCGCTATTTTGCAGACCCACTGCAATGGAGACTCTGAGTGATCCGAAACCAGCGCAAGCAGATACAGATGATAGGCAGCATGTGCCAGGCTCCAGGGCAATCTAACCCCTCTCTGTGCCCTTCTTCTAGCAGGTTCTGCATGAGCAGTCAGCCTTCGGTGGTTCGGGGGCTACTGAGAGCCAAGGGCATCGTGTGCTTGTGTGCACTACTGCAGTGTGAACAGTTTTCCTCTAAAATCATCGCTATTATTAAGGCGATGAGGAGGTGTCTTCCCTCTGCTCCACGGGCTGTTGACAGGCAGGCAGGCAGAGGGCAGCTCCCGGCAAACCTGAGCTGCCCTGCTCTCTCCAGCCCTCTGCTATTCCTTCAGTGCTCAGCCTCCGCCTGGGCAGCTGCTTGCTCGTGGTGATCAAAGCACGACTGCAGGAGCAAGGAGGGGTCCTTGTGGACGTCAAGCTGAAAGGGAAGCAGAGACACTTAGAAACGGAGAGAAGCGGCAGCCCTGGCACTGCTGCGCGGAGCCGGCTGCCTCCTGAGAGCCCCATACCAGCACCTCACCCATCGCAGCTGCTGGCGGGGCAGATTTGCTGCTGTTCCCCTGGTCATCAAAGGGTCTGTTCAGCCATCATCGAGTGTGGCCCACTGTGCACTGCAGACATAAAGAGCCTGCAGACATAAGGAGCTGGAAACGCTCCCTCAGAGTCAGCAGGGCGGTGGGGTTTTAGTGGAGTGGGGCTAGTGCTAGAAAAGCCGGTGGGAAGAGGATGGTGCCTTCTTACCTGCAGGAGGCTGCCGAGAAACACGAGGGGTCCAAGTCTGAGTTTGAAAAGGTATTTGGAGGCAGAGACGGTGCATGAAAAATTAAAGCGTATCCAGCCAAGGACTGAGGGGGAGAGAAAGAGGGAACAGAGATTGCGGGACCCAAAACCAGCAGCACCTGGAGAAAGCTCTCCACTAGCATTTAAAGACACACAGCAAGCACAGGAGGTAGGAGCTGCATGTTCTTTAGGGAGAGAGATGCAAAGCTTGGGAGGGAGCGGGAAGGAAAGCTGGGAGGCATCCCTTGTGGGCACGCACGCAGGCAGCTGCTGCGGGCAGGGAGGCAGAGAGGTCCCTGAGCTGGCAGGGAGCAGAGAAACCAGACCTGTCCCTGTTTCTCCCTGCAAGGACACCTAGATGGACCTGGACAACAAGCTGGGACTGATAAATGCTGAGAGTGTGCAGATGTGTGCATTACTCGAAGTATGACCTCCAGAGCCTCCTGGACAGACTTTGTGTGTGCCCCAGAAGCTGAAGTCCATGTCGGGGAGCTGGGAGCTCCTGTGCCTAGAAGAGCCCAGAGCAGGATTTGGTGTCAGATGTCACTGCCCAGGGCACTGGTGGGAGCTGCAACTCCAAAGGGCAGACCGGGACAGTGAAATAAATCCCAAGCAACAGGGGTTTCACACCAGTCGGGAGCACGAGCCTGGCGTGGCGTTTCCAAGCATTGCCTTGCTGTGCCCCTGCCTCCCCTGCCCACCCACGGGCCTTTTTGTGGGCCCTCGCCCGTGGGGCTGGGGTGATCCCACCAAGCCGGCGGAGCCCGGGGCAGCCGTGGTCTCAGCCAGCCCAGCTCAGCCGGGCAGATGCGGGCACTGCCACCCTGCCCTCGCTGCCCACACTGCCCGCTGCAGCCCCTGCGGTGCCTGCGTTGCGTGCGCTGCCCACGCTACCTGCCGCCCACGCTGCCTGCCAGGTGCCACTCAGCCAAGGTCAGCGACAAAAGCTGTCCCTATTCACAAAAGCCCGTTACTGACTTATTTTCCCCTCCCACAAGGCATGGTATGTCCAGTACAGGAGATAACGCCTCCTCCCTTCCCTCTGGCAGCTGGAGAGCAGCCATATAAGCTACTACAAAAGTAGCACCCATCTGTGTGAAAAGAAGCTGTTTTATCTCAAAGTTATACCAAAATGGAAACTGTTGCATTGGGTTTTTTTCCAAATGGCTGGAAGTAATTGCTGGACTAATGGAGCTGCTGAATTGATTTTGTGATTCACCAACAGCTCCCTTGAGTCTCTAGGTCTGCTTGCAGGATAATACTCCATCAACAGTATCAGTCCTTGATTTTCCAGGAAGCTGCCTGGGAATGCAGCGCCGGACGGCGCAGGTCAGGCTGGGAGGACAAGCGTCAGCTGCGGGTCTGTCCCTCCGTGTAGACCCTTCCTTCGTGTGCCCCCGCTCCATCCTGGAGCCCTGCCAGCCAGGGACCCCGCTCCCGTGCCTCTGCTCATGCTTGCACCCACCCCGGGCACCCTGACACCGGCTGCCCCAGCTGCATCCCCACATTTCCTCCTTGCAATTTCATGTTTTAATCTGTCCCGGCACTGGCAGCGTCACTGCACCCTTATGTATCTTAGAAAAATATTCCTGTTTGGTGGCCCCAAAGCCTGGGTTTTTTTTGGAAAGCAGCAGGGAAATGGGTTTCCCATCAGGTCTCCACTTGGGGTGCAGCAGTTGCAGGGACGAGGGGCTGGGTTGGGGGCAGGAGGCTGGTTCTGGCTCTACGGCTGGGCGGAGGGACCTGCGCTGGGCTGCCTCCGGCTGTGCTGTGCTGGGGGTGGGCAGGTCTAGGGCAGCTGCCTAAATCGCTGCAAATTGGCAGAAAAAAAAATAGCTGGGACAGCTCAGCACCTTGCAGACCTCTTCCTTTAGGGCTGCTGAGGTCCTCCCGCCTGGCAGCATCACCGTGCCATGCTCCGGATAAATTCAGTGCGACACCTCTGACCTGGCGAGCCCTCGCAGGGGTGATGGCTGGCGCTGGGCTCCCATGTGCCGGGTGCTGCTGGGGAGCTGCCCCTCTGCTGCTGCCAACTCCCCGGGCTTTCCATCCCATCCCTTCCACAGCCTGGGCTCCCACAGTGACCAGGACACCAGGACCCCCCCGTGCTGGGAAACAGCGGTTCGGCCACCTCGGCCGTGCCTCTGGGAGAGCAGGCTGGCTCCCGGGGGCTGCTCTCCTGGTACTGGGGGGACTCTCCAGGTGCCGTCCTGAGCCGTACGGTTGCCGCATCACCATCTGGAGTCTTTTCCACACTTTTTCTTGGAATCCAGCCCTTTGCTGTCTTACTCCCACTCAAGCAAATTTGAGGTGCCCCACTTCATTTTTAACCCCCCCAGTCTGGGGGGTTTCTTCTGGACGGGTCTTGCGGCAGTGGCACTGCTCCCAAAGTCCAGAGTATGGAGCCCAGGCTTCTCCTGCACGAGTTAAACTGGAAGAAGCCACACTTAAAATAGCAATATACAGGGATGTTCCCCCGTGGGAGCCGCATCCCTGGCAGTGGTGCAGCACTGGTGTGAGCGAGCTGGGGGGCTCCACCCCCCCCAGCCCCAGCCGTGCCCCCACCATCCCACTGCCGGCCAGGCAGATGCAGGAGAGCACCTTCTGCAAAGCAAAACACCTCCTCCCAGAGCAGGCTTGCACTGATAAACTAAAGTATTAGCAGCACAGACTTGTTCCTTTTTTTTTCTTTCCACTTTATAGTATATACGTTATCATTTAGTTATAGGCAGATCACTTCACTATTTACAGTACATGAGCGTAGAGATTCTACAGTCTTTTTGATGTAAACAAGTAACTCCACAGCAGGGGAGTCTGGAAAAAGAAGCCAGTTCTGAAGTATTTACACAATTTAAAATAGAACTTTTATACCCACCAGATAGATATAGATAATACATTGAGCGATTTGGTTAAATTATCTATGAAACTATAGAATCTGACAATGTAAAAATACAAGAAAACGTTCTCTCGTTTTAGAAGGTAGACAGTTAAATCACACTAGAAATAAATCTCTTTTTTTAAAAATAATAACAATAATAATAAAGGAAAGGCATAAGAATCCATGCCATCTTTTAAGGTTAAAGTATATTACATAAATAAGGACACAACGGAACGGAACTGGGGAAAAAAATTAAGTAAAATATAAAAAACCACTACCAATTAAAAAAAAAAACCAGACTAAAAACTTGATTCTTAATCACAGAGGGATCAATTCTGCTACTTCTACTTACTCTGCAAGTAGAAAATTGCAGAGTTAAGTAGTACTTACTCAGCATGAGGAAGGGAGGCAGAATTGGCCCCTAATAATTATTAGCAGTGTCCTTTTACTTAAAAAAAAAGAAGAAAAAGACAGAATTTAGCTTTTTTTTTATAAATAACAAAGCAGATGTGCCCCTTTTTAGGTGAAATTCTTACACCTTTCTCAAGAAATGCATCAATTTAATCTTTCTCTCTCTTTCTCACATGCATACACACACTCCCTCCCTAACTCAGCGTTTACCGCAGCGTGGCTCTCGGCTCGGTGCTGTGGCCGTGGCCGTGGGTGCTGCGGCCAGGCTGCCGCTGCCACCCCTGACCCCAGGGTGGGCGAGGGAAGAGGAATGAAACCCAAAGGCTGCATTTGGCTCTATATTGCTTGAGATTGTCGGGGATGGACTACGACGCTTAGAACAGAAAGGGTATCAGGGCTCAGCTATGAACAACAATGTATCTCAGTATTCAGCATACCTCCAAAAAGAAAGAAAAAAAAACCAAAACAGAAAAAAAAAAAAGAAAAAAAAGTTCTGGTCTGCAATTGCAACACTCCTTTGCACGGACCAGTGCTGAAATCAGACACTCAAGACTGTAATGTGGTGACTGAACTGCCACTTCGTGAAAGAAGATGTGCAGCCCAGCCAGCTGTGCTGAGTAGGAATTGGGATAAACCTTTTCTTTGGGGCAGCACTGAACCGAAAACCCGGGATTGTCCTCTGCGTTCAGCCCAGACACTCAGAAACATTTGCTCCTTCCTGCGGAGCCCCAGGGACCCACAGGATTCCCACCAGAAACCTGGTACCCTACCCTGAACAATGAGCTTTTCTGGGGCAAATCTGTGCAAAAAAAGCAAAGGGGCTTTTTTGTCACGAAACTCTTCACATTCAGCATTTCCCCACAGTACCTGCAGGGAACTACTGAGGGACATTCTATAGTTATATATTTTTAAAAAAATAAATCTCCTCCTTACTTATTGCCTACCGTAACATACCCTTTTGCTCCCAGTTTCTCTTTGAAGTAGCGCTCCTACCCACCCCGCAGCCCCGGCCCTCGCAGGCGGCGGGGGGCAGCTTCCCGGGGCTGCCGTGGGGACCGGGGTGCAAGGGTTCCCTTTTCGGGGTGCCCAGCTCTGAGCTGCAGCCCCCGCAGCCCCCGCAAAGCGCTGGGTGCCTCTTGCTTCCCCGGTGGTGCGGGCTGCCTCTCCCTGCCTCCTGCCCCATTTCCCCATTAGCATCCAAAACAGTCATAGTCACAGGTCGCTGAGGGAGTGAGCTCTCACCTGCCCCTTCTGCCCGAGCCCTCCTTCCTGCCCCTGTGCAGACTCGAGCACTGTGAGCTACAGACACCTTTATATTAAAAAAAAAAAAAAAAAAAATCAAGCAGAAACTTATTTTCCACCACAAACCCTGCATGAGGAATTCTAAAGCCAGCAGACCTGTGCTTCTTGAGCTGAACACCCGCGACTCTCACCCAGTCCTAAAAGTCAGGGGAAGCCCCTGGGGCTGGCGGCGCGTGCCCCCTGCTTTTCCCTGCTGCAGCGACGGGCTGGCAGGCGCGGGCAGCAGCAGAGGGCTGCCCCAGCCACAGTTGTGCCTCTGCGCCTTGCACGCCTCTGTGCATAGTGCGTAAGTCCTGGAGAAATTTCTTGGGGGAGGAGGGAAAACAAACCATCCCGATTTAATGGAAAAAAAAAAAGAAAAAACCCCAAACCAAAAAAAAAAAACCAAAAGCCCAACCCCACTTATAGGCTTCAGGCACCACAAAGACCACTTATTGCATCTCTTCCTACCCTACGGGTGCAGTACTGATCGGCTCTGTGCAGGACGAGCCCTCCCCTTCCCGAGCACCGGCCTTGATATCCAGAAGCCAGGCACGGGCAGGGGCTGCGGGACGACCTGGGGCGCCCAGCCGCAGGAAAACAATGGGAAATTTTGTATCTGGGTACACCAAAACCAATGCTTGGGAAGCGACTGAGTGATCCCCCAAGAGAGGGCTCCCCCCAGCTCTGCACTAACCCCTCTGCCACGCTTGATGCATCCCCAGCGGGGCCCGGCCGTGGGGGCTCGGTGCCCCCGGCTGAGCGGGAGATGGAAGAATTCCACTTACTTTGCTTTTTTTTGTTGGTTTTTTTGGATTGATCGTTTTCTGAAAAACATCAGCACAGCACAGGACAGTACTACCCACCCTAAATGTGTCGCTATATACATTCTACATAAGCTCTATAGCAATCACATGTAAACATCATCGTTGTGAGGAAATACTAGGACAGAAAAAGGCAAAGCTACAATGAGGCAATTGCCAATAGCAGATGCTCAGTCTCGGCCAGAGCTACTCGTGTTTGCTGAGGTGGGATGAGAACTGGGGGGAGCTCGTGGCAGGAGAGATGCCGAACCTCGCTGCTGAGACTGCAACGGCACGAGGACTGTTCCCTGACAGTGATCGCCGCCGGCGGCAGACTGGGGACCCGCAGTTCAAACCCCGCAGTGGCCCGTGGGCCCTCGCGCCGCCGGGCTGGTCGTCGTCAGAACCACGGCTCCCTCAAAAGCGGAGAGAAATAGCCAGGTAACTGTGCTGGTATCGGCGCTGCCGGCATTCCTGCTCCCGCCAGAGACCAGCTGCACGCATGGCCCCGGAGCCAAGGGCCACCTCGGCAGCACTCAGGCTCTCGGCATCGCACCTCACGCAATTTCAGAGGCTTTGGTCACGCTCCCTGCAAGACGAAAGAGTACCCACGCCAGGGAAATGAGAATAAAACCCCTAAGTCATGTTGAGGGGAGACCCCAGGAGACTCTAATCTATCTATTGGCAGAGTTAAGGCTATAATATTCTATCTACATAGGATGGCTGAATCCCTAGTGGTCTCTGGGCCTGAAAAATAAATGGAGACGATGGCGATGGCTTGAGGAGCAGCCAGATTCCCGCTCCCTCAGGAAAACAGTGCCTCTGGCCAGCACGCGGCGGGGTTTGCTCCAGCCGGTGGTGGGCTCTCTCCCCCTCCCTCCTCGCCCGGAGATGGAGGGCAAGTTTGCAAGCAGATTTCGTGGGGGTGCTGCTTGAGCACGCCTTAAATCCAGCACTGCCAGGCAGCCCCAAGGGCCCCCGGCCAGAGGCAGAGCGGGCAAGCGTGCCACGGGGCGCTGGTGGGCATGGGCGACAGGTCCTGGGTGCCAACCTGGGTGCTGGGGAAGTGTATGGCTTATCAGGTACCGGGCAGAGCGCAGGCAGGGTGGGCGTTCGGCGCGGCTGCCGTGCCCCGCTCCTGCCTCCCTGCCTCTCTGGATTTTGGGCTGGCTGCCGGGCAGGGATCACAGACAGATCTTCTCGCCCCGCTCGCTTTGCAGGGGGTGGAAGCGAGCGGGGAGCAAGCCGCTCGGCCTGGCCGGTCTCCCAGCTGCCCAAGGAGCCGGAGAGAAGCCAGCTCCCTCGCAGGGACCCGGAGGCATCCGTCCCCCAGGCTGTGCCGGCAGGACCCGTCGGATCAAGCCTGGCCGGCTCCGGCCCCCCGGCCCCTCTCTCCTGGCTCCAAAGGCAGCGGAGGGCTGGAGCAGCGCCGGCAGCCCCCCGGGCAGTGCGTCCTTTTACCACCCCTCTCCTTCATGCCTGGAAAGCTGCCGGGCCCCACAGCAAGAATGGCACGGGGCCGGCGTGCCCCACCGCCCGCCGGCTCCGTCGCGCGCCAGGACCGAGCTCAGCATCTGGGTCCCGCGACCCAGGCGGGCTGGGGGCTGGGGGCTGGGGGACTCGGGCCACGCGAGCAAGAAGAATGGCTTTGATAGCAAAGTGGGTGACCCCGATGCGACTGCCGAGCACCCCGGTTTGCCGGCAGGGAAGGCGGGCGCCTCCGCGGCTGACGGGTGAATGCTGGCTCCATGACTCTGCTCTGACCCCCCATTTGCTGAGTGGCAAGTGCCTCATTACAGTGCATAGTTAAAAATCAAGGAAGCGGTACAATAAATCTGAATTACAGTACATCTGAGCCATAAATACATTTTTTAAGTATATACTTTTTTTTCTCTTCTTCTTCTATTAAAAATTAGTTTATAATCCTGATTCTATTCACAATTAACAATTTCATCATCACACACTACGGACAAAAAAATGTTATGGTGAACACAGCTGCAACTCCGCGGCGGGAGCACCGGGGGGGCCAGGAGGGGGGAGAGGGGGTGGGGGGCTCCTAGGCTCACCCTAAAACAACCAGTCAGAAGCGGGGGGGACTAACGTGTGGCAGTGAGACATCAACACCATGGGGACTCACAGACAGAAGCAGCTTTGTTCAATGTAAACATCGATCGGAAGGGACAGCAGTCTCTCTCTCGTGCGTGCGTGCTCTCGCTCTCTCTCGCTCTCTCTCGCTTTCCATAGACTGAATAATTTCTTTGAAAACGTAAACATATTGGAAGTGCCTTGACTGAGGTATTGAGGTATTCCTCCAAGGTTAAGGCTGTTACCGATGCAGGCTTAGCTGGGCCTCCTGCAGCAAGCTGTCGAAATCCATGGTCTCGTACTTGCTTTTCACTGGAGCTGGGGAGGACTCCTCCACGCTGCAATCTGGGAACGGCAGGGATACAAGGCAGATGGGTCAGGGAGCAGGGCACTAGGCATGCTCGCCAGGGCACTGCTTGCTCCCCCGCTACCGGCACGCTGCATCCCGGCACCGCAAAACCAGCCTGGCCGAGGCGGTGACGGCGAAAGGGAACGGGGACGGTGCTGTCTCTCCCTCATTGACAAGGAGCTGCTGGGCAGAGGGGCTGTAGCGGTGCCCAGCCCGGCAGGTCACACACCACAGACACCCGTTTCCAGGCGCGCAAAAATCTGCGGGATGCAGCTGAATTCTGAGGTGCTGACACAGGGCTGTCCCCGCAGGAGCCGTGCGGGTCATGGGGAGGAGGTTGCCTGCCTGCAACCCAGCCGTCCGTCAGAAGCTGAACAAACAGTGCCACCGCAAAGCCTGGGAAATTCAGCAAATGCCAGAAATAAGGCTGCCTAATTTAACAGCAGCTTTTGGGTGTATATTTTTGAATGAACCATGAATGGCACGGTTGCATTTCACCTCTGCCTGTGGGCTTTGCCTCTCATCGTGCACCAGGGCGAGCGGGGTTTTAGGAAGGAGCCAGGCTGTGCAGTACGGGGCTGACTGCTGGCCTTGCAGCAATCTGCAGGTGAGGAGCACTGAGGGAGGTTCTCCTATGCAGGGGGGCAGCTCTGGCCCCCCTCCCCACAGCACTGCACAGCCACGTGCCAACATCTTCATCACAGGGTGCTGTTTCCTATCTTCTCTGTGCCCAAAATGAGAGGGATCTCTGTAGATGAACAATGGGCATTTGCGCCCACAACCAAAGTCAGAGGGATTGCTGCTCTGAGCAGATGAGATATTATAAGGTGCTAAAAGATCAAGCGGTACTTGTGTCAGACTGGGCATCTACAGATAAGTCAAGACTTAGGGCTTTATTTTCTGGGCCTCAGTCTCTCGTGCATGAAGTGGGATACTAGAATCACTTCACCCCCTGCAGAGCGTACAGAAGTAAATGCTCCGTGTTTGTGAAACACATGAAGATCCCAGTCACGAGGGCTGAGCGAAGCCTGGATCACATTTCTCTTGCAGGACTAGCACAGTGTTTCCTTCCTGTCCCTCAGCTCAGGCTGCAGCCCTACCACCCAGGGAGGGAGGGGGTCCAGCAAAACCCCGGCTAATGCGGTCGCCAAGCAAGACAGGAGGTCTTGCAGAAGCCCATACAGCACAGAAGGAGTTAATGCGACCACAGCACATTACAGTGCCATCATTTTGGCTCAAAAGTGCACATGCAGTGTAGTGAATCTGTCCTGCAGAGCAGCAAACCACCCAGATCACCTCTTGGGCTAATGAGATGTGGCTGACTGCTTTCTCTAATGACTGGGAAGGGACTTCTCTGCTGGAAAGCGTCCAGTGCTGTGGAGAAACGCAGCAGAGACAGGATGGGCTGTGGTCAGCTGAGACCCAGCAGCCCTCGGGCGTGATGCTATGTTTTGCAGCCAACACACTCTGGGTCCTCAGGCCAGTTGCTTTTCTTCTCTCCCCCCAGTTTCCCAAGCCAACTGACTGAGCTAAGAGCAGCTACGTGAGCCATGCGAGAGCCGGTGGGCTTTTCTTGCAGGCTTCAAAGAGGTTTAGGATCCTTGCGTGACTAGGTTTCAGCAGTGCAATGTGCCATTACAGCTCTGTGCTGATAAACGAGATGATTCGGAAAAAGCAGCTCCTGCTTTCTTACCCAAGTCAGTGTATCTGGTCCAGACGAAGTGCCCGAGGCCACCAGAGCTGAGCTGGAACGAAGGCTCGTTCCTCTTCCTTAGCGAGGTGCCGTTCTTCAGAGATAAGGCGGCATGCTCTGAATACCGGTAGGTGATCAAGCCATATTTATCCCCCCTGAGCAACCAGAGAAAGAATTCAAGATGCGATGGGCCCCGCAGCCCCTCTGACTTGGCTCTGCCCAGCACCACGCCCCCGGCTCTCCATCCCCCCCGTGTCCCTCCATCCTGCCGCCCCTCCATCCCACCAGCCCTCCATCCCACTGTCCCTCCATCCCGCTGTCCCTCCATCCCACCGCTCCCCCCCCTTGCCCTTGGACCTGGGGACACACTGCATCTCCTCACCCAAAGCGCCGGGACCACGGGCCCGGCTGACCGAGGGGGTTGGCGTGACGCAGAGCACTTCACGCCACCGGCACAACCGCATCACTCGCACGTGCACATCTGGATGCAGGGGTGACCCTGCGCTGCCTGGCAGTGCTGATGCTGCCTGGGGAAGAGGGTTTGTCTGTAGCCACTGGAGCCCCGGACCGCAGCTCGCTCCCCACCCACCTGTTAGTCCTGGACAGGACCTGACACTCCACGATTTCACCAAACACTTCGAAGCGTTTCTTCAGTTCACTGGAGCTCATGCTGCTGGAGAGGTTTTTGATATACACCACACGGCCTTCCCCCTGGCAAAGCAAGTGAAAGGTTTCAGGCTCCGGGACCCTGGACCTCGGGGCTGCTGATGGGTACTGGAAATGTGGGGCCATGGAGGAGCCCCTGCAGACCAGCACCGGGAATCAGGCTGCAGCGGGGCAATACCACCGTGGGCACAGCCTGACATCTCCAGGGTCTGGCCGTCTCCATTCCAGCTAGCTCACAGGTGTCACCCCCAGGACACCACTGCTGCAGGGGACAGCCATATCCAGGCTGAAGCAGCCACCGCCCTCTTCTTCTCTTTTAAATTTCTCCTGCATTCCTGCAGCTTTTTCAGCTTCTCCTGGTGAAGATACTGGGAAATATTCCCAATAATTGCTAGGGGCAAAATTCAATTGCGTTGCAGGGAAAAAAATGCCAGAGGAGCATGTGTGAGCATGCGTGTGTGTGCGCACAACAGTACAGAGGACAAAGTTATTTCCCCGCACGCCCACCCCCCACCCAGCTCCCACCCATGGGCACACGCCAGGTTCCCAGTGCACAAGGCTGCCGCCGCAGCGGGACCGCATCTGTAACGGCTGAGCGGCTTCAGGGATTCCCCAGCTCACTCCGCTAATTGCCAATGCCAACTGCGCTGAAGCACCGGCATAGGATGCTCTGGGCATTTCTGGGCCAAGGACCCCGTGTATTGCCAATCGCCGGCAGCTTCCGCTTCACGTTGGGTTTTTCTCTCCCCGCTCCATCCCCACGGCCTTGTTTAACACTGGCCTCGCACCAAGGGATGCTGAAGCCAGGGCTAATGGGCTCCACTGCTGCTTTTCTGGAGCGGGAGATGAACTGAGGGCTGGGGATTGCTTTGTCCCAGCGTGGGGTCCCCGCTCACTTACGATGGCCTTTTCCCGTCTCTTCTCCAGCTGGCCCCGGTGCCCGCTCCCGCCCTGACACTGCTCGCTGTTCTCACACCTGGGAAGTGAGGGAGAGGAGGTCAGCCCGGGGGGTTGGGAGCATCCAGCGGGGAAAGCTTCAAACATCAAAGAGAAGCCGAGGCACGCAGTGTCTGCAACAGTGGGCAGGTGGGCACTCCAGAGCACCAGCAGCCAAGGAGAGATGGGGGTCTGGAAACACTGGAAAGGACACTGGAAAGTCTTTTCTGATAGATGGCAGAAGCGGTTCCCAGCTGGCACTCACCCCTTTGGCTCCTGCCCGTGCCCCGTTGCTCCCAGTGCCATGGAAACCCCTGGCTGCTTTGCCCCAGTGCTGCTTTCTCTGGCCATGGCTGGTGTTTGCAGCAGCTGCTGATGTAGTACCAATTATTTCTATAGTTTTTCTTTCATTAATTACCATCTTTATTACTTGGGCCATCAGAGCAGAGACAGCCAGAGCTGCCACGCACTGGGGCAAAAACGCAGGGGGCAAAACAGTCCCAAGTGCCCTCCCCATGGCCCCCCTGTACCTGAAGGTGCGTCTGCTTGCGGGCGATCGGGACCGGCAGCACGAAGACCCTGAACTGGACCTGCTCCGGGAACAGTAATGCAAAGTGGTCCTGGAAAGGGGGTTTCTCCGCAGGCACAGCTTGGTGTCGCCGTGCTCCTCCTCCTCCTCCTCCTCCTCCTCCTCTTCCTCCTCCTCCAAGGGGGAGCCGCTCTCACTGCAGCTGTCTTCAAAGACAGTGTCGTACTCGGGGGTCTTGCAGAAGACCATGTCCTCGTCATCGAGAGCACTGTCCAGAAAGCCAAAGTGCTTTGTTAAGCTGGCTCTGATCTCCTGGTCTCTCAGCTGCTTGACGCCGTCCTTCCACAGCATCTCGCCGCCCGCCTCCTTGCCGCCGAGGTCCAGCCCCTGGTAGTGGGCGGCCGGGACCCTCCTCTTGTGCTCGGTCTCCACCTGGCCCGGGGGCTCCCAAGACTTGAGCACCTTCCTCTGCAGGGCGGCCTCGGGCTTCAGCACCTGGCAGTAGTCGTGGTCCCCGAAGGAGCGGGAGAAGGGCCGCTTGAGCACGCCCTGCTGCTCGGGGAGCACGGGGCGCCCGACGGCTCGGCTGAGGTGGGCGAAGAGCTCTGTCCTCTCGGGGTGCTTCCTGGGGGCTTTCCGGGAGGCTGCTGCGTCCCCTGCGCCCCCGGGGCTGGGGGCCGTCCCGTCCTCCTTCCCTGGCTCCTGGGGGATGTCTGGCTTGTACAGGTCCTCCTCGGCGGGCTTATACGGCGGAGTGGTGGGCGGCGTGAGACCTGAAGCCCCCCGAACAAAGGGCAGGAGTCAGCTCTCTGACCCCGCCGTCCTGCCCTGTCCCACCCCAGCGCCTAGGCTGCACCAGGCGTTGCGAGGGAGGAGGCTGCTCAGCCCCCGGAGCCTCATCCATCCAGCAGCACGTGAGGAAAAAGAAGGATGCCTGATCCCAGCAGGGACCAGAGGACTCTCCCTTCCCTCCTGTCTCACGCAGGGGCCCCCTGCACAGCCCCCATCCCAAACATCCCCCTGAGCTGCTCGCAGTGCTCGGATGCGGAGGCAGTGCACTGGAAGTCTCCTGCGTTTGTGGTGCGGAAGGGGGTTTCTGGGCCAGGGATGAACGTGCCCCCTCGGCTGGAGCTGGTGACTCCAGGCTGAATTTAGGGTTTATTTGCCCCCTCCCAGGGAGTATTTTTGCAAAATTAAAAAATTAAAAGCCCGTCCTACCTGCTGTCCCACACAGCTCCACCGTCAGCATCGGCTCAAAGCTTCTCTTCCCAAAGGTTGGGTCACTGGAGAAGAGCAGAAGATAAGGAGAGAGAAAGTGTTTAGGTGAACCACAGTCCCCAAAAACCAAAGGGAAGCTGAGAAAACGCCGCCTACAAGCAAGCCCTCCCACCATGGCTAGTGCCTGGCAGACTAACCCCACGGAGGGGTGCAAGGGGCAGCAGGGCGAGCAGCATGCCCTCCCCATCCCAGCCAGAGCTCCGGGGCATGTTGCCCCTGGCATGCAGAAATGCCCTGCCCTCAGCCTGGGGCTCTCCGAGCTCCTTGCACCGGAGCGATGGCCGCAGCTCCCCACAGCCCCGCGCTCAGCTGCACGGCTCAGTCTGCTCTGCAAAAGCAGCTTTGCTTGCTCACTGCAGATGCATGCCCAGCCAGACAAAGCGAGGCGGCTTTCCAGTCCCAGCGCAGTTCATTTAGCCCCATGCGCACTTACGTTTGTGCCAAGGACAGCGTGAGACACCTGGGTGTTTCTGAAAGGCAGGGAGAGAAGCAGGGTTACCAGCGGAGCTGCGCTCCCTCCAGTGCCCGCAGCGCTCGCGGTGGGAGCTGGGGCCCCTCTGCCTGCCCTGGCCTGGCAGGGGGCTGGGGACGGCGGGCTTTGCCTGCCTGCGAGGCAGCAGCATTTGCGGGAGGGCTAACACTGCCAGGATCGAGCCATTCGTGCTCACAAAGCGCTTGCGGATAGCTGCGATTTTGGGGCACTGGTGCAGCTGAACTGCAGTACCCACGCACAGCGTGAGTCCGCAGGGAAGGGGGACCTGGACGGATGGGGCAGCCCGGTCCCTGCTGGGTTAGCGCTACACCGACACCTTCATCTCGTTATAAGGATGGGGAAACTGAGGCAGAAGGCCCCTATGGATCGAAACAGCACCCCAAAACCAGAACAGGCCCCCCAACTCCCCACGCATGGGACCCCACAGCCAGCCGGCACATGGGTCAGGGCTCGCCTGTGCTCGGGGCTGCTCACAGCTTCACCGCCAGCTGAGCGCCGGGCGCCTGGCCGGCAGTGCTCGCCCACGGCGGGGACGGCACAGGCAGCGCGGGTGCACCGGGGAGGGGCGAGCAGAGCGGCACCCCCCGGCCCCCCTCACCTGCTTGCTCCAGGAGGGCACAGCGCCGGCTCTCAGCCCCGTCACCCGCCTCGCCGTCCCCCGGGGAGCCCAGGGAGAGGGGCTGGGGCTCTGCCGGCGGTGCCGGGCCCCCCACCTCCACTTCGGCCGCGGGCTCTTCGGCGGAGAAGCCCTCCAGCACTGGGCACGGTGCGGGCTCTCTGCAGGCCGGGGCGTCCCGGGGGCCGCGGCCATCCCCTGCCTCCCGGGGGACGGAGGGCTCGGGGGGCGGCTCGTCAAGGAAGGAGAGCCAGTGGCCGAGCTCGGGGTTGAGTCTCTTGGACCGGCGGACGGCGTAAACGGTGCTCTCCTGCTTGCGGGCCGCTTTTCCTGCGGCTGCGCCCGGGGTGCCCGCACGCTTCCCAGCATCGTCCTCGAGGCCAGCCGGCTCCCGCAGTGCCTCTGCCTCGGCCCCGGGGCTCTGCCACGGCTCACCCTTCTCCGGTGCCGTTTTGGCTCTGGATGTGCAGGTCCCACCGGCATCCTCCCCATCCTGGGCTGGTGGCACAGGGGAGCGGGAGCCGGGCGGCCGGGCCAGGGCGGCGTACACGGGCTTGCCCAGGCGGTATGGCTTGCTCACGTCGCACAGCAGGTCCCGCGCCAGCAGCTCCTTCAGGATAGAGAAGGATGCTCCGGGCTTCTTGCATCCCCCGGCCACCTGCCAGGTGCAGCCCGGCCGGTTCTGGGCACTGCCGGGGGGGCCCGGCTGCGCGGGGCAGTCCGGTTTGGCTCTTTTGAAGGGGCTGCTGCAGGGCTGGGGCTTGGCGTCGGCGGCATCGCGGCCGGGCAGCTTCCGCGGTGGCAGGCAGTAGGTGTGCATGTAGCGGATGAGCTCCACCACCGAGTGCATCTCCCCCTCACAGGAGAACTGGCTGCCGGAGCCATCCTCCCCCGAGGAGGGGGGGGGTCACCGAGTCGCCGGAGCTCAGCGAGTCCTCACTGGAGTCACTGTCATCCTCGTGATGGGCGCAGTCGCCCGGGGACCGGTGGCGGCGGCCGCTGGGGCACTCTTCAGGTGCCCGGGGGGCTTTGGTCTGGGGGCAGGGGGCGGTGGAGGTGAGGTGCCGGTGCAGCTCGGTGCAGCTGCGGCTCTGCGCCTGCGGGACGCTCGCCCTCCTGTCCCGGGGACCCTCCACCTTCGGAGAGGAGAGAGGAGAAAGTCAGCCCCAAGCCCCGCAGCCACGACCTGACACATGTACCAAGCACAGGGGGAGAAGCCCCCTGGGCTGACAGAGCCACCCCACATCCTCGAACCCCCGGTTCCAGCCCACCAGCATCCCGACGTGCCTGGGGGTCGGCCCCACACCCCAGCAGGTTTCCAGTGGTCATGCGGAGCTGGCAGCCCAACCGCCCCGAGCGCTGCCCCTCCAGCAGCCGGCACGCAATGATGCTCCTTCTCGCCAGGAGGGATTTGCTGCTTTTCCCAGGCAATCTAATTTGCCGGGCCTAATGCACCGCACAATTACCATTAGCCAAGTAGAAAAATCTTTGATGGCAACTTCTGCTGGGTTTCAGGAGATTAGCTTAAGTGACAGGGTCGGCTCTGCAGCTCGGCATGCAGCTCTCCCCGGCCGATGGCTCCCGGCTTGGGCTGTGAGTCAGCGGGGAGGGGGGAGAGGGGGCGGCCAGGGAGCACGCAAGGCTTTCACAAACCGGCGCTCAGGGAAGCTGGGAGAGGCCTGACCCCACTGGGTCCAAATGAGATCGAGATGTTTCACAGCCCAGCACGAAGCCCGAAGGTTTTGCTGAGGCCGGACTGCACAGCCCCTGCGCAGACAGGGATGGGAACGCCGCGCGCGGCTCTGCCGGCGGTGACGGTCCCCGCCTGTCCCCAGCCCCTGGCCCAGCTCAGGGGCTGCCCACGCTCCCCAACACCATCCTTCGGTGACCTCCTTTAGGATGGCTCCCAAGAGGTGGGCGCCGGACGGGCTCGAGCTCTGCCCGCCGAGAAAGTACCTTTGTGCAGGGCCGTGCGGGTCGGGACTTAGGGGTCCCCGGGCGCCGGGCGCTCCCGTCCCGCTGAGCCTCGCAGCTCGGAGGCACGTGCGATGGAGAGAGGAGCAACTTCTTCAGCTGCAAAGAGAAGCGGCAAGAAAAGGAGTCGGCATCGCAGCGAGGGCAAGAGAAAGTGCCGGTGGGGCTGCAGCCCCTCGGCTCATGCCTGCGCTAGGCAGGTCCGTTGCTGAGCATCTGACCCAAAAATGGGGGAAGAAAAATAAAAAGGCAGGGAGGTGTTTCCCCCACGGCTGCGGGGCCAGGCGCCTGGCCACGCACAGCCCTGAGGGGGTTGGGGCTGTCTCCACAGCATTCACCCACGTCCCCAGGGACCCCCAGGCAGGTCGGGGAGGTGGGGACATGAGGGAATTTACTTCCCAGGGGCAGCCCTGCTCCCGTCAGACACACAGGAGCTGTCGTGGCATCCAAACTTCTCACTCCATCAGTTCTGCCTTTAGGTGACAGAGACTTTACATTGGCATGAGTGACAGGTTTGGACAGCTCGCTCGGGTCCCCGTGCAAGGCTCGTTTAGCTGAAACATCCAGATAGGGCCTCGACTCATTAATGAGCTTTCAAGGCGTTTTGCAGATGCAAGCCCCTGTGGGACCTGTTGAGGATCTTCCCCAACACGCTCTGTCAGGATCACGGGCGGTGGGAGCAGGGTTTTCCCTGGGTTACCCACAGTGCCACCACTTCTGATGGCAAGGTCAGCATAACATTTTTCTTCTGCTCAAAACCATTTTTGGTTAGGGGAAAAAAAACCAAACTCCACACCCAGCAACAACATTTCATATTCCGCCCGTGTCGCGCTAACAACCAAAGGCGACAACAGCTCAACAGCAAGACGACTGCGTAGGCGCCGGGGGACTGCACGGAGGAGACAGATCTGGGGCTCCCGCGCTGGCCGGCGGGCACGGAGCCCCGGGGCGGGCGCGGGGGCTTTTAAGGGGTGATAGAAATAAGGGGTGCCCAGGTCAGGGTCTGCCGGGAAACGTCAGCCGGGGCACCCACAGCTTTAGGCGTGCAGCTCCGGTTGGTGCAAGCAACCAGCACCTTTCCCCCCCCACCCCTGCAACGTATACATCCTATATATACACATACATATTGTGTGTGATATATACCCCCCCGCGCAGGGCGTGGGCGGTGGAAATGCACGCTCTCACCACTGGATGTCACTCCTCCCTGCCACAGCCCCGGCTTTTGGGGAGACCTCGGGGCCAGGCTGGGGGTCCCTGGGGGGGACCGTGAGCCCCGGGAGGGAGTGGGCTGGGTGCCCCTGTGCCAGGGGACCTCCCGAGGACGGTGGTGCTTTGCAGCAAATGCTGCCAGTTAGTCCTGGCCAGGAGGGGGAGCAGGGCTGGAGCCCCGACATTGCAGTGAACCAAGAGGGATGCTCCAGTCACGAAATCTGTAGGGGCTGGAGGGCACGCAGCCCCCGAAGGGGTTGTGGTGGAAGGCGTGGGGGGGTCAAACCCTCCCGCTGAAAGCTGAGGGCATGGGCTCTCTGACACTCCGGCCAAGCCCCCTCTGTCCCTCCTGCGAGAGCAGCGGGGAGCTCGGCCCGAGGCAGAGCCGGGAGGGAGCAGCCACCGTTGCCCATGGGCACGGGGCTGGGATGCGCTAGGGAGACCCCCGGGCAGCCCCACAGCCGCACGTCCGATTAAAAGCAGGTGTGGGTCTTGCCAAAGCAGCCCCCACCCCTTTGACACCCGCCCCCACCCCTTCAAAGATATATTTGTATACACAGAGCTTGTTCCCGTGAGGATGGTGATGGAGGTGACGGCAATGATGCAGAACATGTATACGTATACAATACAAGTATATGCTTTGGTATTGACGGTTAAAGAGAGTTTTAAGCCTAGAATGAAAAAATTCAGACCTTTGCTTCCTATCATACCCATGCAGCCGGCTTATCAGGGGCTCATCCAAATCCACCTTAAACAGTAGGAAGTGGGTTCTTACTAGAGACAGCTCATCAAACTCGGGGGCCGGGGGCGGCCCCCCCGTGACCGGGGCGGTGGGTTTGGGGGAGGGGGCAGGCGAGGTGTAGGCATGGTTGAGCGTGTCCCCCTCTTCCATAGTTCGGAAGGCAGCCAGGCCCATGTCATCTCCCTGTATATCATCCAATGTCTCGGTGAGGGCTGCCAGCAGCGCTTCATTCTCGCTGTCTATTATCTGAAAGGAGCAGGCAGAGAAGAGAGGGGGAGTTAGGCTGGGCAGAGGGACTGGGGGATGCTGGGCAGGGAGGAAGAGGGGCTGGCAGTGCCACACCAGCACCCACACTTCCCAGTGACCCTTCAGGGGACCTGGGAGAGCTTTTCCCCAGCACAGCACTAGGATCAGGAGGAGAGAGACCCAACTGGAAAAGGAGGATCAGTCTGTCCCCCTGCACCCCCAGCAGGAATGTAATGAATCAGAGCATCTTCTCTCCCAATAGTCGCCTCCACTCCACCATGAGGCAAACAGCAGCAGATAAAGGATCTGTGATTAAAAGGCTCCTTGCCCAAATCCTCCTGACTCTGGGCTGCAAGTCCCCCCAGCGCTGGCTATCACAGCGCTGCGGAGCGGGGCTGGGAACAGCACCCAGCCAGGATGGGAGCCCAGGGAGGGGGCAGGCACAGCCCCCTGCCTTCCGCGGGGCTGGGGAGGCCCGAGAGGGCACGGCTGGTTATTTGCAGCTCTCCTGATGGGGAAGGCAAATAAAATCTGAAGAGCCGTAAGCTCAGCCCGGGGCTGCCAAGTGGACAAGAGGGCACGGCCCCCTGGGAGGGCACAGGGGAAGCTCAGCCCGGGCTGCACCGCTGGCCACATGCCACAGCTTGCAACAAGCAGTGTGGTTTTTGTTTTCACTGTGTTTTCAAACACAGCCACCTCCAGCTCGACGGGGGCTCTCAGCCCTCACGCTTAAGCCGGCTGCGCCAGGCGCTCTGCAAGGGACCCTACCAACAGAGCACGGCCCCCAGAATGAGATGGGCCGTATGTTACAGCTCCCCTGATCTATTCTTTTTGGTGAACGGCATGATCTGGGGATGCTGATGGGAGATTTGTGAGTGTCTGGGGCTGCGCCAGGGCTGCGCTGGGCCAGGCAGGGCCACGGGCTGCTCCTGCCTCCGACCTGCCCACCGCCCCGACATGCCCCCTCCGGCCCCTCTTTCCATCTGGGCTTTGCCTCGGCTGACGCACCTCCAGCCCTCCCAGTGCCCTCCCAGTCCCACACAGCCCCACGAGTCCCGCTCCGATCTGGAAATATGGTGCAAAAGCCCAGAAGAGGATGCAGAAGCTGAGGAATGGCTGAAGTGAGCCAGGAGTTCCTTCTTTTCGGTCCTCCTCCATCATATTCTGAATGTAAACCATGTCCAACAAGAAGCAGGCTACCATCAGCTATAAAATTAGCACAGGGGTAAATTCAGGCTCCCAAGGAGGACTGTTGACTGCACACAGCCTCCTGTGTTTCTCTCATCTTGTCTGAAAATTACATATCTTTTCTTCCATGCCCTAACCTTGCTCGCAGTTACTAGAGCAGGCTCCAGGGAGAGGCAGCAGGATGCTCCAGTTTTGGCTCTGTTTCTTTTCCTCCTGTTATTGGCATGAGACCGCTGTGCATACAAGTTCAGTGGGATACATTTCATCATACTCCACTGCTCCTAATGGGCCTGTCTTTTGCATTTCTTTTCTGTTTATCTTTTCCCCAGGAAGTTCAGCGGAAAATATGCATCTCGTGATGAAGGTCCCTCAGCTGGACTGGACCATTTTCAAGCACAGCATCAGCACAGCATAAAAGCCAGAGGGTTGTTATTATGGCCAGGTTAGAAAATATTGGGGCTTTTTATTTTTTTTTCCCTTTGTTTAAATACAAATCCTCCTCCCTCCCAAAATGTAACGCAGAGTTGGTGACTAGCAGGCACCAGTGGGTTGCAGCCTCCTTGTCCGAGGGGGTAAGGGCCTGGGTGCTGCTCAGGAAGGCACAGAGACCTCAGGCCCCGAGGATGGGGCACATCCAGGGCATGGCATGAGTTTTGGGAAAGGCGAGCGGGCTGCCCAGCCTGCTCTGAGCCCGGTCCCCAGGCAGGCTCCGCAGCTCTCTGCCTCCAACCTGCCTGAGCTGTGCTCACAGCCCTGCCCTGGCACCACAGCTCCATGAGATGCTCAGATCTTCTGCAAGGAGAGGCAAAAACAGTGCTGAGGGACAAGGACCAGCCCTGCCTGTACCCGGGAGCATCCTCTGCCCCGGCACTGCTGTGCACCGCACGGTCCCGTGATGGGTCCATCTCAGCACAAAGGTGAGGAGAGAAACCAGCCGCCCTCTGTCAGAGAGAACCCAGGCCCAAACACAGGGAGGATGCCAAAGCTGGAGAGCCAGGGGAAGGGGCTGCTTTCTGCTCCTGGGACATAAATATTCCTGCCCCACACCACAGCCCTGAGACCCCCGCACGGGCGCCCTGGCACACCCTGCCATCCCGGGAATAGAACAGGACGCGCTGCACACCAGCTGTAATTCCCTTTTAATAATACATCACAGGAGGGCTGGCTCAGCAGCCCTCCTCTGCTCGTCCATCTCCTCATTAGCCTTACTCTGCTTGCCCCATTTAGAGCCGGCGTGCAAATTAATGGAGCACTAATCAGCTGGGGAGGAGCTATTAATAGTTGTGTGTGTCCCCCTCTTCCTCCTTCCTTCTCCCCCTCCCCTGCCCTCTCCTGCCTCCGTCCTCGGGTCCCCTGTGCCAGGAGGATGGGGGTACCTGGAAGAGCTCGGAGTCGTCGGTGCTGTACTGGCTGGAGTCGGTCTCCGAGTGCTCCCCGCACCACTGCAGCTCGCTGAAGCAGCCGGCCGAGTCGAAGTCGCTGGCATCCAGCTGAGACAAATCAATCTCGGGGAAGTCAGAGTAGAGGTGCTCCTCGCCAGACACCTCGTACTGGGGAGACAAGAGAAAGGGGGTGGGTGAGCCCGCCGCCGTGCCAGAGGGGCAGGCAGCAACAGGCAGCAGCAACCACCCAAGGAGACGGCCGCTCTCCCGGCGTGCTGTCGCCTCCACTCGAGCCCATTACTCAGACCCTCTTTCGAATAAGCTTTGGCAAGTGGCTCCAGGAGCAATTACACAGCAGTGCAGAGCGCAGAGAGCACCTCTTTACTGCAAATCGGTTTGCACAGCCTGGCACTGGCACTGCTGGTTACTGAAAGCTGCCCCGCAACTGGCACAACCCCCCCTCCTTGCGTCCCGCGCCATGGCAGGTGTCGAAACAGCAGCATCTGCATTGGAAGAGCTTCATCTCCTCTGGCGAGCAGAAGCTCCGGGCACAGCACAGCCACCCGGACTGTAGCAAAGCCGCTGCTGGTGCTCTTAGGGGGAACTGAAGCCATTCCTGCCTTTGGTGCCCTAAGGGTGACATCCAGGGTTATCCAGCTGCCCTCGGGATCAGCGATAACAGAGCGAGGCAAGAGACTTGGGCGCACGTGAGAGGAAACCACGGGGCCAGGCTCCGGTGGGCAGCCTCACGCCCGGTCAGCCTGGCTGCTCCACACCCCGTCCCCGTCCCCGTCCCCCCCCGCACGGCACTGAACCGCTCGGGGCCAGTCCCTCTGGGGAAGCTGCGCGTCCTGCATGTCCCAAGGCACCGCCAAGGCAATACAGACCCTGGTCCCCGCATCGCACACGCGGGATGAGAAAAACAGCACGGAAACGAATCAATGTCCCGGTGCACGTGGGGCGATGCGAGCTCTAGGAACCGAGCTTAAAAATCTCCATTTAACCACAGAAAGGAGCTGGGACCTGCCCCGCTTCTGCCTGGCTCCCAGCCGCTGCCCAGCCACAAAGCCCTGCGGCTGCATCCAGCACCCATGGGAGCGAGGGCTGGCACCCGCGTGGCCCTGCCTGCACCGCCGCTCGCTGCCTGCACCGCCGCTCGCTGCCTGCACCGAGCCCTCGGGTCCTGCTTGGTTTTGCCGCTGGTGTCCAGGTTCAAACGCAGAGGGGAAAGGTCTGGTGCGACTCCTCCCGGTATTGGCTGCCCGGGGGGAGTTTTCTGGCGATGAGGGAAGCAAGTTTATTTACAGAGCAAATGGATTTTGGAGCAGGCAAACATCTGAGCACGTGAGAGAGGCTGCAGGGGCAGGAGAACGTGGGGGCCTCCCCTCCTGAAGTGCCCTGGAAGGGTGTCCTCCGACACTGAACCGGAAGGAAAAGGGATTTCAAACCGAGCTGCAGGAATGGAAAACACAGCATTTCTCTCTTTCTCTTCTCCTTTGTTTTTAATTGGGATAATCTGGGATTATTGATTGTGTTCCCGTAGGCTGAGACGCCTGTGTACCATGCTCCCCACCCGGTTTAGAACACCCTGTGCCACACCAAAGGACACTCCTGTGCACACACCCACTCCCATTTTGCATTTCTCGCCTGCTTTCTGCTCTGTCCCGTCCCAGGGGCACTGGAAGAAAGGGCGAGCGGTTTGGAAGATGCAGCAAGGGTAGGGGAGAGCAGCTTCACGGCCCAGTAACGAGCCAGTGCCATGTCCCAGCAACGGGCTGCCAGCCCGGCCGTGCCCATGGCCGCAGCGGGGCTGGGGACGGTGGGGAGCTGCTGACGCTGCCCCAGCCTCACCGGCGCAGGCAAAGCACTGCGAGGGGCTGGGGAGCTGCCCCTGCGCTGGAGGGATGCTGTCCTCGGCGTCCTCCCTCCACCCTGCTGCGGGAGGGAGGTGTATCAGGTTGACGTCCACCAGCGTGGTGCCACCAAGCATATCGGGCACAAAAAAAGTCTATGCAAACCCCTGAACGGCTCCGGGATACCGATACCCCTCGTGGGCCCCCCAAGGCTGGGGCTCTTCAAACCTGCTCTGCAAAAACCTTTGCTCCCCAAGTGGTCAGAGCGCATGTAGCAGGTCAAGGGTCCCCATCCTCATCACTGCCAGCTCTGGGGGACACAGATATTACCTTTCCCGTAGCTCTCCTGTCCCCTCTGCTCAGGGGCATCCTGGGCTGCTCTGCGATCAGACAGCCTCTGGCCTTTCAGATGTGTCCCTTACCTGCTCTGGCTTGTCCCTGCTTTCCTGCCACTGCTCTTGCGCCTGCTCCAGAAAAAGTCTTGCAACAACTCCGGCTCCCCCTTCTCCCCAAATCTTCCCATGGGAACACAGGCAAAGACTTTTATTTTTAGAAAAGCCATACATATATATATATGTGTGTGTGTGAGTGCGCGCGTTCAATTAAAAATAGCAAAGCAGTCAAATTGTCCTGCTCCTTTTGATATGCCACAAGGGAAAAGATCCTGGTGCTGAGATCACAAGGAGCAGCTGACACCAGTGCTCGGGATGTCTTTTGATCAACTCCACAGATGTGACATGTCCCCATTGGCAACAGGGCTGGGTAAAAATAAACTCCTGCGATCCAATGCTGCTGAGCTGCCCTCTTTGGGCACCCCAGCGGCAGGAGTGCCCCGGCACTGCCACGCTGCGTGCAGCCATCCCGAGGCAGCGGTTGGCAGCGGATGCTCCCAGGTTCCCAGCTAGCACAGGTCAGGAGTGCCTGAAAACTCAGCTCTGCCTGCATCTGTCCCCCTCCTCCTCGGAAAAAAGCAGGGAGAGCCTTTGCTCAGCACGGTCGCCCGCACAGGCACCCGGCAGGGCATCCCAGCGTGAAGCCGCAGCTCCAGCCAGCCCCCTCTGCATTTAACCGGCCTAGCCACCGAGGACTTGAGTCTCTGGAGGGAATCCGTCCCTCTGAGCACCACTAGCCCAGCACTGAGAGCAGAGCCCCTCTGGGCTGGCCGCAGGGGTGGGGGAGGACGCAGCCCCCTGCCCAGGTAGGGGGTGGCGATGGGGAGGCTGCCTGCGGGCACTGGACCTCATCTGCTCTGACTTTCCCTTTTCCCACCCTTTGCATTTCCTGCTGCCTTGGGAGAGGAGTGAACTTTTGTTCTAATTTTACTCGGGAGTTTGTAGGAAGATCAGCCATGGGTTCTTGGTGTGCAGCCAGCAAACACCCATGGAGACATGCTCAAAAATTCAGAGGCATCCTCCAGCCCAGACACCTGGCCCGTGCACGCTGCAGCATGGCTGCGACCAGAAAGCTGCCGGCGGCTCATTGCGACTTGTCTGATGAATCCCTGCTCCGGGGAAGACGGATGCCCAGGCAGCTACGTGCGTGCCCCTGTGCCACACACCTACATCCCAGCCTGGGCATCCCCTCCAGCAGCAGCAGGAGCACCCCGCAGCAGCACCGCGCGGGCAGCTGCAACAGAAAGCCAAAGCTAAAAGGTGGAGGGCATTTGGGGGAACGGCTTCTATTCAGAGACATCCTCCTCGGCTTTCTTTAAAGCATGAACCAGCTCTGACCTCAGCCCTAGCAGAAACGCAACTGCAATTGCAGGACAAAGAGGCAGCTGATACTGGCTTGCGTGTTGCAAGGCGCTTCGCCTCTGCAGAGGCTTTGCTTGCTGGGAGGACAGAGCATTAACGTTTTTATTAATTTACTGCTGAGCTCGGCAGCCCTTCCCCGCTGCGGGGGGGTTCTAACTTCAACCGTGGGAGCAGGGGTTGCCCCGGGAGGCCGGCAGGGTCCCTCATGCCACGGGTTTGTGCTCGTTTCGTGTCCCTGCCGAGGCTGGCCGGATCCTGTGCCTGCCTGGGGACAGCCTGGAGAGCAGGAGGGCTCTGTGCCCGCCGTGGCCACACCGCCCCGCTGCCAGCCCCACCGTCCATGTCCACCACGGCAGAGGTGGCAATAGCGAGAAAGCGCAAGGGACAGTCTCCCAGCTGGCAGTCAAGGACGTCCAGAGGTCACCTCGCCAACTCTCCTGTCCCGGGGAGCCTCGGCTGCACCCAGCGTTTCCAGACAAGTACCAGCAGGGCCTCTCCCTAACCACCGCGGGTGAGGAGGGGCCAGCTCCAACCCCAGCCTGCGCTATGCCTTCTCCTGGAAACCCCATGGGAGCAAATCAGTCTAAGAGCTTCTGGTGGCTCCTTGGTCAGCATCCCTTTGTCTCCCAGGGCTGCGAATGGACGAGCTCCCGGGTGCTCCGGGGACTGCACCCACCAGGGCACCTGCTGCTCTAACTCCCCATCCCTTTGCAAAGCCCCCCTATCTTTGCCCTTCCCGGGGCAGCGGCAAGGCGGACTGGGACGAGGACCTGGCATGGGGGTTAGCTCCATCTCCCTGCCCGATCGTGAGGGTGGCCGTCGCGGGCAACCGTCTCTAGTGTCCCCAGCAGCTCCGGCACGTGTCCTGGGCTGGACCTGCAGCAGAATGAGGGCAGCCACTGGCTGCAGCCCCATCCCAGGATGCCCCGTTGAGCACAGCTCAGTGCTGGTTCCCGACATCGTGGGGACGGCAGGTGGGACATTTCCCCTTTCAGGTCTTTCTCCTGCTTTGGGGCAGTGTTAACGCAGGTGCAGGAGTATGTGAGGTCTCACCTCTGCAGAGACACGAGGTTCCTATCCAAGCCCAACTCTAATTCAAATATTGGATTAAGGAGACAGGAAATGTTTTCCTCTTCTCCAGTGTCATCTTGGGTTCCGCAGACTAAACCCCGCAGTCAGCAGGACTGGAGAGCCCGGCTGGGGCCAGGCTGCTGGCTCCCAGGGGCAGCCGTACCCAGTAAGCCCACCAAGAGCAGACCTTGGCTCCACATGTGTGCGGCCAGCTTGCCCGGGGAGCAGGCAGCGCACAGCCCTCCTGCCTGCCAGCCTGAAAACAGGCACCTACCACCCAGAGCTCAGCAGCCTTCAGGCAAGTGCTGATGCTCTGGGGTTTTGCCTTCCCTGCAGCAAGCCTGGGAAAGAAGCAAAGGGGTGATGCCACCTCTGGACACCATCTTGGAGGAACTACAGCTCTGCTGCCAGGCAATCGCAACCTAAACCAGGGCAAGTAAGAGAGCTCAGCTGGCCATTGCCTGCAGCGCTTAGCTGGCTCAGAGGGGCTGGGGACAGGGCAGTGACCATGAGAAAGAAACCTCCAGGTCCTCTCCTCTGTCATACCCCCGACAACAGCACTGGTAGAAATCTCCCTTATCTGCAAAACCCCTGGGTCCAGCCCCTTGAAGTTGTGGCCAAGTATTTTGCAGCGAGGCTCTGAGCACACCGGGCCATGGCACACGCATTGTGCTCATGCTTAGTGAGGCTGCAAAAGTTTCGGCTTCTGAAGTCTGCCGGTGCGAAAGCGCTGCTGGACGGGCGCAGCGCCTTCGCAGGAACTTAATCCTGTTTAAGCCTGGGAGGCCAGATTTGCATTGCCACCTGCATACACGGCCCCAGGATGCTTTGCAATTGCCTTGTCACTCACATGCCACTTTGCTGTACGGAAAAAAGGAAGGAAAGCAAGCGGCAGCACCTCAGAGGGGCCAAAGGAACCGGCCAGAAACAGGCAGCCCATGTCCTCGCTGAGGAGCCGAAGCGGTGACTCAGCCCCGCACGGAGCCTCCTCCCTCCCCACAGCCAAGTGCCTACCCAAAGCATTAAGGGATAAATATACATCCGCACACGCTGGAGACAGAGCCCCAAATTAGCCAGTAGCATTTAGGCTGGGACCCAAATCAGCAGAAGGTGAGAAATGCCGAGAACATCAAGTGCCGGCTCCCGCCAGCCCCCCCCCGCGGCAGCACGGGCAGCGCTGGCTCCCGGTGCCCGCATTTGTGGCTGGCCGGGGAGTTTCCCCCTCCTCACCCTCACGCCAGGCTTGTCTCTAAAAAGGAAAGAAAATCCTTGGGCAGGGGTTTTGGAGAGAGCCGTCCGGGCTTATCAGGGAAATCCGTAATCACAGACTGCTTGCAACGGGGATTACAGCCATGCAGGCAGGCGGGCACCGGGCGGCTGCTTCACCGGGATGAACTCTTCCCCGGGCAGGCGGCAGCGGGCTGGCTGGTGCGGCAGCTGGCGTGGCTACCCCAGCCCCGCTAGCGGCTTCGGGCAGGTGGGAGCCCCACTCGGGCAGGCAGGGACGGGCGCCTGCAGATCCCCAGCACCCTCCCGGGTTGCCCCAGCACCCGAGCGGGGAGGCAACGGGGGCACGCGGCCACCGCGACCCACGCCGGGGCCAAACCCAGCCCCGTCCGCTCCCGGGGTGCACCCTGCTGTCCCCACGGCTCCCACCCAGGGGACGCGGTCCCCACGCGGTCAGGCCACCAGCAACCTGGGATGGCAAAGCCGGGTGCTGCCAGCCCCGTAGCATCCCCAAGGACACATCAGCTCCCTCCCAGCCCTCCCAGCCCAGAGGAACCCATGTGGGGCGGGCATACCCCCTCCAGTAGCGGGGAGGAGGGCAGAGGTGAGGATGGAGGAGAGAGCTATAAATAAGTGTAAATACAGCAAGAAGGCACCTGGCCAGAGCTGTGAAGGTCACCGGAGTGTATGCCAGCAGATAAGCAACCCCCCTCCCCGCTGGCATTTGACAAAATGTCACTGTGAATGAGGGAGAGGTGGTGTCGGGTTATGCCTTGGCCCGGCCGCCCCTCGCCACCCCCCCGATATTTATAGCCTGAGAGCCCCAAAGCGGAGGGTGAGCGGTCCCTCCTCGTGGGGCAGCGAAGGCGGAGGGGACCCTGCCTGCAAACACACCGATGTGACATGGTGGTGGGAGGCACGAGGAGCGCCGAAGCAGGGCTGTGCAGCAGCAGGCTGCCGCTCCCTCATCCAGCTCCCCGGTTTTGGGGCAAAAGGAGCACAGGAATCTCCCAGGCTCCCAGGGTCTGCACAGAGGCGTGCAACACCTCGCCGTCCTGCTAGGAGCCGGGCATTTCGCCCTCTGCACTCTGTTGATTTTTGATTTTTTTTAATTCCTACTAATCTGTTTTAACGATTCAGCCCAGCCAGCGGGAGGAAAAACCAGCACTAGCATTTAAAGCCTGGACAAAATAAATAGCAGGTTGATCCTTTCTTCCACTCGAGCTGCTCAGAAACAACTGCTGCTTGTCCGCGTCGCCGTGGCACGTGGGAGCCGCCGCGGCGGTGCCAGGCCCCACGCCAGACGCCCCGCACCGACACGCGTGGAGCAGCCGCCCTCCGGACGCAGCCCGTGAAGTGCAGAGCGGGCAAGGGGAGGGGGTGCAGGCGGCACCAGGTACCCGGCCCAGCGGCACCAGCAGCCCAAGGGGTGCTCGGTGCCAGGCTCTGAGCCACGGCCCGAGTGTGAACACAGTCTCGCTCGCTGACTTTTGTCTTACATTAGAAAGGTGTAATTAAGATCAACCATGAGATGCCAGTAATAGGAAATATTAAACATTAACTGCAAACAATAAACATGAACTTGCCAGGATATCTTTGATACGGAGGAAAGATGGAAGAAATTGCACTAAGCTATCCTTGAGTCACAGGATAGAAAAAAGGAGCCTGAGATACTGGTAATAATGCCCTGAATAAACAACGCTCTGCTGGAACACTTTAAACAAAGGTGTGCCAGGTTTAGGAAGAAGGGCAGCAGCAAAGTATATCACAGGTTAGAGAGCTGCATGTTCATACTATACTCGGCAGCTGTTTATTTGGGCTCCAAATAGAGTCCAGTTTATTTTTGCCTGAGCTCCGGGATGGGCCAGCCCAGGGCTGCAGGACCCGCTGGTGCCGCAGCAGAGCTGGGGAGACCCCGCAGCCCCAGCCGCCCCGCACAGAGCCCAAAGCACCTCTCCGCTGCTGTCGCCCTCCAGCACCGCTGCCGCCAGGGCAGCACCGCCAAGCACGAGGCAAGGGCAGAAAAGGAGAACCGACGGTTGTTTCGCCCCGCGCAAGGAGAGGGGGCAGCAGGTAGATGCAGCTCCTCTCAACACCAGCTAATGGAAACAGCACCCGCTGACTGTGGCGGCAGCCAAGCACCATGCCGTGCCGGCTGCTGCTGCTGCCGTGTCCCCGGGATACGGTCTGCCAGGCAGAGGGCTGTCTGGGCAGTGCCAGCATGCTCGGGCACACACAGCGTGCTGATAACGCTGTCTCCCATTGCAAGAGAAGTGACAGCTTTATCCTGCACCCCTCGAGCCAAACAGCGGCACCCATGCCAATCCTGCCAGGAGCTAGCCCAGCAACCACCGCCCGTCACCGGCTGATCCTGGCACAGCAGAGAGCAGCACCCCCAAATATGCATGTGCCAGCGGCTGCTGCCAGCCTTGCTCCCATCACCGACAGGTGCTGCTGCAGGCAGCGGGGCTGGCACCGCTCGATGGCATCAGCCGGGCAGGGCACGGGCCTGGTCCTGAACCCTGGTGGTGTTTTCTAAGAAATTCCTTGTTATCTGCCCCAAAACCAAAGGCAAGGCCAACAGACAGCAACCGGCACGTGCCGAGCCAGGTACAAAAGCACAGTGGGAATTGAGATGTCCCATCAGCTCGGGAGGTCTCCAGCCCTGCCATGCGATCCCCTGGCCGTGGGGAGAGAGGCACAGGCAGGAGCAGGCAGGTTTTGCGCTCCAGCACGACGCTCACCTCCTCGCTGCAGCATTTCTCCAGCGAGGCAGCACAGCCTGCACGGGGCAAGGACGGAGCAAGAGTTGGCACAAGCCCTGCAACCTCGAGAGGCTCCACGCAGAGGATGATGCCCAGCGGGACAGGGAGCAGCGGGGGCCATGGCCGAGGCCAGCGGGGGCATCAAGACCCCACAACTCTCGGGACTGCTTCCACTCGCAGACCTATAGCTGGAGGTGGCAGAAAACGCTGTGGCCCCGCAAGACAGGCTGGGGAGCCCCGGGAGCGGAGGTGACCCCGAGCTCCAGCCAGGCTGGCGGCACAGGGGGGTCAGGCTGTGCTGTGGGAGGGGGCAAGCACCTGACTCACCGAGGAGCTGACTATTAGCCAGCTTCTGCTGGTCACAAAAATCCCCCGCGATGGCAACTCCCTCCTTTTGAAAGGAAAACATGAGGGGGCGACTATTTTCAGACCTTCCTCTTCTGATGCCCTGGCAGCCAGCAGCCACATGATGGCTGTGGGCAGAGGGACGCCAGCGAGGAGGCTCCCCCGGGGTCAGGGGGGCTGCAGGGGCCAGAGGAGGAGCAGTCCTGCCCCTGCCCTGCTCTGGCCACCGGCCCCTTCGGAGGTTTGGTCACCAGCTTGCGGGCTGATGGGCTCCACGAGGCCCCTTCTGTCTGGAGGATATGGCAAAAGTCTTCCCATGGCATAGCCCTTCCCAGTTAACACCAGTTCAGGTCCGTGGGCACTGTTCGCCCTGGCACCGGCAGCCCTTCACCCCTCTCAGGTGACTGCAAGAGCAAATCCCTGCCAAGAGGCAGCGAGCAACTGTCCCTCCAGCTCCCCACACTCCAAGTGAGGTTGAACCCGCAGTAGCACGAGGAAAGCAGAGCCGCTGCCCGCAGGGAGCATGGTAGACATCACTGTGTCATGCCATGTCGGGTTCCCGCTCCAGCTCCAGAGCTGCCCCGGTGAGCCCAGCCTCAGCCGTGCTCCCTACCCGCAGCCACAGCCTTGGGATCTTCTGCGGTGTTGTACTTGGAAAGCTCCCCTTGGCTTTGCCAGGAGCCACAGCTGCAGCCTGTGGTCCTGGGAATCCCTGAACTACTTCTGGGGGCTGGCACAGGCAACGTGGGGTAGCCAGGAGGCTTTCGGGGTCCACGGGCAAGCGGCAGGGAGCGAGCGTGCCAGCAGGGCAGACTCTCAATTGCATCAGAGCCACTCGCCCCGCGGTGCCGCCAGCTCTGGGGTTGTTGCCTTGAGGCTGTGAAATGGCACCGGAGGGAAGACCAGCTCCGGGTGAACTATGGCTACTGAAATATTCTCCTCCCCTGGCTCGGGACACCAAACACAGGGCTTTCTGGGTGGCAGCTAGCAGGAGGCAGCGGCTCGGCAGGCAGCCTGGCTTTGCCACACTCGGCAGGGGGGCTGTAATTCCCAGCGCGTTCTGGCGCGCCGTGTCAGCGGATCCACAGCCGTGAAACGGGAGCTGAGGTTAAAGCCGGCCTGAATCCTGCCCCTTTACATACACATCTGATGAGCGGGTGGAGAAAACCTGCTGACTGCTGGACACCACAGCCCGGTGTTATCCCTCTGCCGGGTCTGTGATCCAGCATCATCTGCAGGATGCTCTTCACCTCCCCGAGCCATAGGCACCTTTTCGGACCTCGCCAATGCTCCCGTACAGAGCAGGGACTGTCCGGGCAGCCTCTTCCCTTCTGGGAGCACTCCGAGTCCCTTTTGCCAGGGAGGTGGCAGGCAGGGGAGGGAGGAAAGCATGTCTCCTGCCTGCCTGCCTGCCTGCAGGTTTTGTATTGACACTCAGAGAGGTGTTGAGGCTTTCCCCACCATGGAAGACAGTGCAGTGTCCCACACAGTTTGGTGCTGCCCGCGCCGCCGGCAGCAAAGCACCCTCTTAGCACTAATCAGGACGAGGCAGGAGACGGGGAAGGTTCAAGCTGGGGTTAAGAAGGTGCAAGGAGGATCTTCCTGCATTAGCCTGACCTCCCAGAGGGTCCAGCCCTGATGCTCTGCTGCCACAGGCACGCTCCAGGGATGCGCTGTGCCCTGCCAGGGGTTAGGGCACCATCACCAAACCTGACCCACTGTGACCCTCAACAGACCCTTTCTCCTGCCAGACCCTGGCTGCACTGGCTGTCCTGCTGGGGGTCTCTAGGGGATCCCCCGCTGTGCCCAGCTCCCATGTGGAAAATGAAGTTTTCAGCTGGAGGCGCAAGGCCTCGAAGGATGAAAACCGCTGTGGAAAGGGCAAAACTGCTCAGATCTGTCCGTACCCTCCCGCCAGGCCTGTACATGCATGCCCAGGCCCATACCCCGGCAGGGGTGGAAGTGCCAGCCCTGCCCGGCCCTCCCTGCCAGGCGGGCGAGCGCTGCCAGCCACCCCTCGCTGCGTCCCCCTGCTGCAGGGGAACGGGCAGCGCTGCCTGCACCAGCTCCTGCCTGCTGCCCTGCACCCCATGGCATGGCCATGCTGCCTGCATCTCACCGCTCCCCATCACCAGGGTCCCCTGTGAGAGCAAGGAGAGGGCCCCCCCTACCCCTTCTCCTGAACTGGGGGCTCCCTCCTCTCCCCGCTCTGACAGCCCATCAGCTGGGCACTGCAGTCTCCCTGATTAAATTAATGCCCATTTTCTGCACAGTGCCTGGAGGTGTCCTGGCCAGAGGAGATGCGTCACCACCCGGTGTGGTCACCGCTTGGCTCTGCTCTGGCACGACTCTAACTGCGCTCCCCAGGAAAGCCAGCAAGGGGGGAGTGGGGGAGCCTGGGCACTGGTGGGCAGGCACGGCACGGGCACAGGCACCTCCTGGGCTTGCCAGGGGAGGGCTGTGCCAGCCCCAGCACCCCAAAACTGCAGAGAGCTGGCACAGCTGCATCACCCCTTCAGTGACACAAACCACCTAAAAAGGTGGTGGGGAAGGGGGATGCTGAACAGCTGGGTGTTTGCCAGGTGGGCATCGTCAGTGCTAGGAAATCACCGGTATTAACTGATCAAAAGTATTGATACTATTCCAATTATTACAGTGGGGAAACTGAGGCACGGGAAGGTGAAATGAGAGCAGGTTACAGCAGGTCCCGTGACCACGGGCTATGTACACAGCTCTCAGTGTGGATGGTGGAGGCGTGATCCCCGAGCAGCACCTCCGGGGCTGCAGTGCAGGCACTGCCAGCACCCGCTGCACGTTCACTAGCACAACCTGTTTGGCCTGGGGATTTCCCGGTGCTACACCAACCGGCACAAGGCTTTGCCGTGCCTGGGTCCGCACCAGAGCACTGCCAGCGTCCCGGGAAGTGGTGGGTGTCCCAGCCAGGCCACCTGCCCCCGGGGACCCGGGGCTGGGACTCTGTCCCTGCTTTTTGGCTTGGCAGGGAGCATTTCTGGGAGCCGCAGCCTGGAGCTGGCACTGCCAACCTGGCTGCTCCTCCGAGCTTTCCCCAGCATTGGGACCTTTCCCCCCACTGCAAACAACTGACTCACCCCGGAAAGAAACTGCTCGAGATCTCCAGATAGAAAAATCCCTCCGAGGGCAAAACGCTCCTTCAGGAGCACATGCAAACCCGGGCGATCACCCACATACACAAAGCTTCACGCTATTCCAAATTCCCCGCTGCGAGGGACCACGCCTTTCCCCTCCCCAAAACCCCAGCCCGACAGGCTCCAGTGGGGCGCGCAGGAGCTGCACGCCCAGGTGGGGTCCGGCCGCTCCCTGCTGCGGCGGCTGGGGGCTGGCACTTCTCCCCCCCCCAAACCAGTGGGGGTGAAGCCCGCGAACATGACTTCCTACGCTTAAATCAGACCCTTTTACCTGCTCCGTGTCCTGTGCCAGCTCCCTCACGACCCTACCCTGAGCTTGCCTGCTCCCAAGCCTTGTTCCCCGCTGGTTTTGACCCTAGCTGATCCTGGGATCAACATAAAGCTAGAGACCCCGGGGCAGGCTGGCCTGAAATCCAGACCCGAAATCTGGATCTGACAGCCTGGTGCCCAGGAACCGGTCTGACCCAGCATTCGCCTCCAGGTCAGGAGCACCAGAGCCGAGGGTCCCCTCCGGCATGGGGGCGGCCGCCTCTGCCCTGGCAGTGCCATGTCCCAGACGGCCCGAATCCCCACGGAGGGCTCGCAGGGATTAAGGCGCCTGCTTGGTGTGCCACCTTCACGCGCTTTGAATGGTCCCAGCGCCTGGCAGCAGCTCCCCAGCCTTTTGAACAGCTCCAGTCACCGGCCCCTCTGCGCCTCGCTTTTATCCAGTCCACCTCCCTGCGCCACAGAGGCCATCCATCTCCCTCGGCCGCCTCCGCTCCCCGTGCCGGGGGCTGCCGTGCGGGAGCGCGGCCAGGCGTCCTTGGGCAGAGCCTCCAACGTCACCTCGCAGGGCAGCGCAACGGGTCCGCCAAGGAGGCGGGCGGCAAGGCCCGCGGCCGCGCTCGGCACGGCACCGGCAGAGGAACCTCGCGGGGACCCTGCCCGGGCCACGCAGGCAGAGCCCGCGGGTGAAGCTGACTTCACGCCCTCCCGCCGCTGCCGCAGGCGAACGAGCCACCCCTGTGCCTCCGAGCCCCTGGCAGCGCGGGCACGGCACCGCAGCAAGCAAACTCCCGGGTCTCTCCATCCAGCGCTCCTCTGCGAGCGCGGCTTCCAACCGTGGGCGACCGGGTGGAGCCACGCGTCCCCAGACCCAGCCGAGCTGTGCTTGGTTATGCAAACCACAACGGGAGCTGTTTCAACGAGTTGGACCGCTGCCTGGCAGTCAGGTGCCTTCTCCTCCTCCTCCTCCTCCTCCCGAAACTCTGCCAGTCCCCTGTGGGCAGCTGCCCAGGCTCCTGCGGGTGCCTCCGTCCCCACGCTGAATGCCACGTGCCTGCTCCGAACAAGGGGCTCTCCCTCCCTGGGGTGCCCCGGCAGGTGGGGGCAGGCACGGGGGCTCACTGTCCCTCAGCACGATGCGCTGCTATCCCCCAGCGCAGCTGTGAACCAGCCCCGTCAGCGGGTTTCACAGTCCTTGAGGTGTCCTCACGTGCCCTCGTGCTGCCGATGCACAGCGCGCACCACGGGCAATCAGAGGAAAGGTTGTCCATGCGCAGCTCCCATCGTGCTCAGACGGGAGCAGGGAGCCGGGGCCGTGCAAGCCCCAGGGTGCAGCAGAGGCGGGGAAGGGGCCGCTTGCCCCATTGCTGGTGAGTTTTGCCCAGCGCTATGGCTGTGCTGGCTTTTCCCACCCTGTCTGCATCCTTGGTGGGACGCAGGAACCCAAGCAGACCGCTCTCTGGGACCTGCTGCTATCAAAATTTGGAGGGGTGCAGGAAAAAACAGTCAAGGTGCTGTGAGCCACAAAGGAGGCCTCTGGCACAGCCGGTCACCATGTCTGTCACCAGCTGGCTCAGCCACACTCACGTCTCATGGCAATGGCTCAGTGTTTGGCTTTGCCTGAAGAAACTTTCCCCAGGCTAAGAGGGGAGAGGAGCCAGCACGTGGAAAGCATCTGCTCCAAACAGCCTCCGATATGTTGCAAAACAGGGGAAAAAAAACCCAGATCCGAGCACCAGGCATCTTCATGCAAATCTCATCCTTCCCAAGCTGGTACTAACCTCACGCTCTGGGATAGCAGGAAACCTGCAGCTTGGCTCTGCACAGGGCTCTTTGTCCTTTGCACAACACTTCGGCCTCTCCTTAAATTTCAACACGGATTGCACGGAACTTCTTATGCCGACGATTGAGTCAGCGGAGGCTGGGCAGCCCTGGCTCCAGCAGGGAAATGTTCCCTAACCACCACCAGCTGCTCCCAGCAGCTCCAGCGGCACAGCCAGGCCAGCCGGGCTGCTGCCGGAGGTTTAGGCACCGTATGGATTAGCAGCTCCGTGGGGCGATAGCTGATGCTGTGCTGAAACAGAGGATGAAGCGGGATGAAGCCAGACTGCCTGCACCAGGACTGTGGGGTCTTGCCACGGACGGTGTCTGACCCAGGTGGGAATATGGAGAGGGAGAAGCGCTGCAGAGCCAGCCTTTGTACCGCTTGTTGGAAAAGGGAATCAGCCAGCCCAGTGCACGGAGAAAAGAGACGCCGGCCGGGCTGCACCCAGCAGCAGCGCTGGGAGAGGGAGCTGACACTGGGCTGGGGTGGCACAAGAGATGGCTCCATCCCTGCAACATGTTTCTTTACTACAAACTTCTGTGCAACAAAATAAGGCCTTTGCCAAACTAAACGGGCCCGGAGCCAGCTCCTGCCAAGGCTCCCTGGGATGCTCCGCTCTACCCATCCCTCAGCGGGTGCCAAGATCTTGTCGCAGGTGTCAGTTTTTCTGTTTGGGGTGTTTTTCCAGCTGGTGCTGGATGTCCTTGATGAGCTTTTCCGCAAAGGTGGCATCAAGCTGGAGGAACAGGGAAACCTGCCTGTGCTGAATAGTAAAAGCCGCTGGCAACGCCGTGACGCTTCTCCAGACGCTGCATCTAAATATAGACTCCTCATTTATTATCCTGCCGGCTGCTGGATTTGGTGTGAGAGGAGCCAGGGGGCTGCACTGATGCTCCCCCTTGCCTGGGGACTGCCTGTACACATCCAGTGCAGAAGCTCTCATTGGCTGAAACAGGGTGCAAAGCATAAAATAAACATGAGCCTTCCCTCCAGGTGTCTCCCGAGGCATGGGGCCGGTTTGCTCGTGAAATGCTGTGGGTCCAAACCCCCACTCTGCATCCCAGAGGGGTTTAGAGATGCGCTGGCATGAGCAGGTCCTGCCTGGGTGGGAAGGGATTCCCCCTGCTCCTGGCGAGAGCAGCGGCAGTACCCAGGCCTTCCAGCAAAGGCTGCGCAGCTTCCCTGTGGCTTCCCTGCTGATGAAACACAGGCATGCTTCCTCACCCAAACCGGCCACGGATGCCAGCGCTCGACCCGGCTGTCTCCCTGGGACCACGGGTGAGGGATCGTTTCTGCCAAACACTCATACGTCACACCAGGATTTGTCCCTCTGTTGCGCATCCTGGAGGGAAGGAGACGTGCCCCAAAATTTGCTGGGGAACTGCAGCCTCTGTGATGCCTTGCCAAGGTTTTCCTGAGAGACCCTGTTCACCAATGGGAAACGTGGTGCTGGCGGGGGAAGGAGGCGATGCTCAGGGCAGGGCAGGCAGGGGAGGATGGAGATCGCATCCTGCATATCCAGGAGAGCACAAAATCCTGCCAGGCTCAGCTCTGGGACATGGTGTGAAGGCAGCTGCCATGGGGCTGAGGCACGGGCAGGAGCAAGAGGGGTGAAGCCCGGGATGCTGTAAAACGCTGCTGGCTGCCGCCCACACTCACAGGCGGCTGCGAGCTGCCGTGCCGCGGCACCGTTCCCCTGGCAGCCGACCCCGCGCTGCCTCCCCACCCGGGGCCGAGCTGCGCGGCCTCTTCGCCAGAGCTCCCGCGGGGGAGCGTTCGAGGGGGTGGGACTCAGTGGGACCCCAAAGGTGCTCCCGCTAAAACCCCAGCACGGACCCCAGCCCACGGCCCCATCAGAGCCGTCCCGGGAGGCTGGTTTGAGCTGCCCGCAAGCCTCCCGCCTGGACAGAGCAAGCTCCCCGGACCTTTCCTGCTGCTCTCTGGTGGGGACATCAGAGCAGGGACCCTGCGCAAGAGGCAGGAGGGGCAGGGAGCCACGCTCCCGTGGGTGCCATCAAGCCCCAGGCTGTGCGCTTGCTGCCTCCATCACCACATCTGGGAAAAATGGGTAAAAAAAGGGGACGCGCTGCAAGCCAGCCTCTACCCCGACGCGGCCAGGAGGCCAGGCTGGGCCGAGGCGCTGCTGGCTGCTCGCAGCAGCCATCCACCCCGCTCTTGGCGCCGAGTCCCATTGAGACGGGGCCAAGCAGGACGGGAACTCCAGGCATCCTGCCTCCTGCCGCCGGCGCTCCCGGCCGGCCGGTTCACGCTAGGACACCTGCTCCCCGGGTGGCCGGGGCGCCCTGCTGCCAGCACTGCCGGCCTCGGCCACGGTTCCTGCCCCGTGACCGCAGCACCGGCCAGAGGAAACAGCCCTCCGGCTCCCCAGCCCACCCGGCCTTTCCCCCACAGCCACCCCGCTGGCCAAATGGGAGGCTGGGAAGTGGCGGGAGGGAAGGGGTTAAGCCATTAACCATCCCTGCTGGAGAGCGGCTGAACCCAGGGCCCCTGGCACCCACAGAAGCACCAGACCTGCACTCCCATGCACCCTGATATTGAGACCACCCATGGGTCTCGCAGAGTGGTGGGGGTCTGCTGGGGGCTGCCAGGCCGGCAGCGTACGCTCCTATGGGTGAATCGGATCACGCGGTGGTAGCAGCAAAGGCAGCCATGGCACCCACTGCGCCTGTGCCACCGCTCACATGGGGACCGGGAAGCCGCTGGGCTTGCACGGCACTCCTGCTGCACACCCCGCATCGCACACCCCACCATCACGCACCCTCCCGCCGTACGCTCACCCAGCACACACCCCACCATCACGCACCCTCCCGCCGTACGCTCACCCAGCACACACCCCACCATCACGCACCCTCCCGCCGTACGCTCACCCAGCACACACCCCACCATCACGCACCCTCCCACCGTACGCTCACCCAGCACACACCCCACCATCACGCACCCTCCCGCCGTACGCTCACCCGGCACACACCCCACCATCACACACCCTCCCGCCGTACGCTCACCCGGCACACCCCACCATCACGCACCCTCCCGCCGTACGCTCACCCAGCACACCCCACCATCACGCACCCTCCCGCCGCACACCCACCCATTGCACACTCTGCTGCCGCACTCCCGCCCATCGCCGGCACACGGAGGGTGCGATGCAGGCACCCAGAGCATCCCCTGGGCAGGGGCAGAGGTGACTTCCCCTGCTCCTGAGCGTCTCAGCCGCTGGCTGGAAGCTGAGCTGGGTGGCTGCAGAAAGAGCCCGAGGTCCCCGGACATAAGGGATGCTCACACCCCAGGCTGCCGTCCCCACGCAGGAACAGGCAGGACAAGGCGAGGGGCTCACGCAGGGCAACTGAAAAAGCCATTCTCCGACTGACGGGTCCTCGGCCCCCATGGAGTGTCCCTGCTGCCACGGGGGCTGCAGTGAGGCTGCTGCTGCCAGTGGCCCGTGGGGACCCACAGCAGCACAGCAGGGAGGGAGCTGGGGCTCTGCAAGCCCGTGGGAGCCCCGTGCCCACAAACATCCCTCAGCCCAACCCTGGATACAATGGGATGCTCCCAGTCTTGAAATTCCCATTCAGTCCCCACTTGGGGACCAGAGATGGGGAATATGTTTGACCCCTTCCCCCCAGATCTCACCATCTTCTAACCAATCTTCATGTTTTCAGAGCAGGAGAAACCTGAAGCAGTTCGACCGTCACCGCATCCCCACACTCGGGGTGAGCTGGCCAGTCCATGCTACATTCCTCAGCCAGACCTTACAGATGGCAACAGCCCTGCTTTTGGGGGAATGTCCGGGCTCACGCGGCAGGAGCACGTCAGAGACTTCCCCATGCCTTTGGGGGCTGCTCCCCCTTCTCCCCTTGTTCCCTGCTCAGGGACCATCCTATGCACAAAGACTTACAGCAACCCAAAAAAACCCCAAACGTGATCTCTGGATGACCTCCTCCTCCCTGTGCTGCCATCTGCTGAAGCAGCAGAGAGGGGACGCACGGATGCCCTGCTTCTGCCTCCCCCCTCAGCCCCAGAAGCCTTTCCCCTGCTTTCCCCAGGCTCACAGGGGGCATAGACCCTTGGGCAGTAGCTGGTATTTGGGTAACAGGCCACAGAGCACTGGGGACGCAGAGCCAGGAGCACGCGCTGCTGCTGTCCTGACGGACGGCAGCCGCGCATGCTCCAGCAACTCTCCCACAGCCACCAGCAAACACCCCCCGGGACCCCCGAGTCCAGATGTGAGGGGTGGCAGATGGGGGAATAGCTCAGAGGGGAGCAGAGCCTGCCTGCCCGCAGCTCTGCCCTCCCTGCCTGCAGCTCTCTGGGCTGGGGGACCCTCCCGTGGCATCCCTGCTTTTGCCCCCGCCAGGACTGCAGCTTATTTTGGATGGTGACATGTGCCAGGTGAGGCTTTGCTGCCGTCCTGCTGGAAGCAGCCCTGCCTCCATCCCTGGTGGGAAGCTCTGCAACAGGCTCCTTCACCCCGAACAGCTCACGTCCCCTGGCTGTGCCACCCTCCTCGCTGCTAACGACAGTGACCCTCTCCCACCTTTCCCCGCAGGAGGATTTTGCTAACGCCTGCCAAGGGATTTGCAGGTATAAAGGGCTCGCTAAGTGCTAACCGTGCCCGGGAGCCGGCTGGCATCCGTCTTGGCAGGCACCCAGCGCCGTCCTGGAGAAACCTCTGCAAAAATCACACCCCGTGCCTGCTGCCCCAGGGCCCCGGGCAGCCCCTTGTCCCAGCCATAGCCCCTCGCCAGGGGCACGGGTCCCATGGGAGGGAGGCAGCGCCCGGGCGGCGAGCGCAGGGGACATCCAAAGAAGGAAAGGAGTCGGACGGATGGAGGAGCCGGCTGGGCTCCCTGGCTGGCCGGCCCATACTGTAAAAGGAGTGGGAACAGGGACTGCACAGCTCCAGCTCCAGCGGTTTTAAGATGGCTGTGAAGCCAAGAGGAGGAGGAGGAGGAGAAGGACATTAACCCTCCCGGCACTGCGCTGCAGCCAGGAGCACCTCGGTGAGGATGAATGACAGATTTTCCGAGGCTCCGCTTAACAGCATATGGACCGGGGTCCTCCTGACTCCCACCCAATAAAATGCAGCTGGTGATGCTTTCAGGCCTGGCAGTGCTGAGTTGGGAGACGCTGCCCTCAGACAGGCTGTGGGAAGGGGGAGGAGGAGGAGGAGGAGGAAGAGGCACGCGGCCGATGCCTGCGGGAGGCGGGTGACCCTCCACGGGTGCAGGATGTTCAGCAATGCCTCGAAGACCCCTCGGACACGGACTCCCTGGGAAAAGTGCCCTCCCGCTCATGCTGCCCCCAGGAAAGCACCCCACCGGGTGCTCAGCAGCACCAGAGGGGCAGGAAAGGGGCACCCATGGGTGCCACCCCTCTGGGCGCCTGCCTGACAGCATTGCCATCCCTTGCTAGCTGCTCAGCGGGGAGCAGCAGGGCTGAGCAGCAGGGCTGAGCGGTTGCTCAGCTTCCCTCCTCTTTTCCCTGTGGACATGCACGTGAATAATCACTTTTTTCCTGCTTAATGTTTTCCTTTAAAAACATCGGGCTTGGCCTTCCCTGTGCTTTTCTGTGGGATTCATCAGAGCTGCAGGAACCCAGGCACAGCAACTGGAGGAGCAAAGGTATTGGGCACTTAACAGCAACTTCCCTTCTCCGAAATGTTTATTGGTCATTGACGTCAAGTAATTATTGAAAATTATTAATTAAGAAAGCATTTAAGAGCGTTGCTTTTGTTGAGGTTTTGTCATTACAATTAGTTTATCAGCCAACAGGAGAAACATCAGCCTTTGCAGTTGCTTGGAGTGCAGCAAAGCGCCTATAATTAATTTCCCTTTCCGCAGCAAGTGTTTTGCTTTGACCTACCTTGGGGACTTGTGTTTCTCCAGGTGTGCCAACCACAACAGCTCTGCAAACACCCAGCCAAAGGGACTTCAAGAGGCCATCAGATGGGAACACCATGTCCCCTCTAGCCTGTCAGAGGCAACTACATGTGGATAACAGCTCTTTTCAGGAAAGCATCCTGGCCAGACACCTCGATTCTGGGGAAGAAGCTGCAGCGTTAACAGGGTTGAGTCCCGCAGTCTCTCCAGGTCCATTCTGCCGTGCTCCCATGCTGCCCGCTGCCACGTCTGCCTCTTATGGCACCCACCTCCCCGTGCCAGTGCCAGCGTCCTGCCAAGGAGCAGCTCACTGCGGGCGAGAGCTCAGACATGCTGTCATCTGCAGCTTCATGTGACGGGTGATTCGGCACCAGACAATGTCCCTACACCTGCCGGCACCCCTGCGATGCTCTGCCCCGAGGGCTGGGCTCAGGGCGGGCAGAAAACTGACGGGGCGGCATGGGAGATGGCTCCTTGCAGCCACCTGGGGCAGCTGAGACAACTGCTGCCTCTGGGAGCTCCCAGCTCCTCTCCTACCAAACCGCAGTCCACTTGGCTGACCCCCTTTCCACAGGGGCAGCAGTACAAGCCCACTCAGAAGGGGTTGACCCTTCCCAGTTCACCCCATGCCTGACCAGGGGTGGCATGGGGTGGCCATGCACCCCGTCTCCTCCCTGAGAAACCGGCTGAAGCCCGCACGGGTGCAGACATTGGAGCACCGCTGCCTTCTCCTTCCCTCGCCCAGGTGACCTGCGCACTGCGGCTATCACATGGCGGGGTGTCCCACCCGCTGCACTTCGAAAGAGGTTTTCTTTTTACCTCCTTCCCGTCCTGGGGAAGTGGCTGGCTCCCAGGTGCTTGGCACCAAGACGCACTGCTTTGGCAGCCCAGTGCTTTCCAAGAGTTCCCCCAAGCCCCTCGTACACCAGCAGCACCCACTACAAGCAGCAGCAGGCAGCTGGAGGGGTGAGCTGGGGCTGAGGGGTGCCTGCAGATCAGCACAGCCCCACCGGTACCAAGCAGGAGAGGGGATGCAAGATTTGTGCTTGGAGTGGTCCAGGGCATGAATTTTGGTGGGTTATTGCTCCCTTATTTCCTGGGTCCTCCGGCCCAAGGGAACGTGACCCCACAGCGGGGCTGCGTCCTTGCCTCTTACAGCCCGCTCTCCTCTCGCCACCTGCTCTGCTCGGCACGGTCCTTGCACCCTGTCCCCCCGCGGGAACTCGAGCCTGGGAGACCACCACGCTGCACCAGACCGTGCCTTTGCGATGAGCGCAGCACCCCAGTGACCAGGGCACGGGGACGAGGTACCTGCGCCTCTGCCACCCTATCCCACCCACCCCGGCGCTCCTGCCTGCCCGCTGGCTTGCAGCCCCGCTCCCGGGGCGGGCAGGGCAGGATGGGCAGCGGGACGCGGCACGCGCCGGCAGCACCGGCGGCTTAGGGCACGCCGGGGCTCCGCACGCACCCAGCGCGTGTGGCGGGAGCTGGCCCCGGCAGGCGTGCCGCGGGTCCCGCCTCACCCCTGCGTGCACCCGCACGCCCCGTGCACGCTTGCTCACGCAGACCCGACGCTAGCAGCGAGGCGGCTGCTCCGGCACCCAAACCCCTCAGCCTGTTGAGCGCCCAACACTCGGGCCCGGCTGGAGGGGAGGGGGTGGCCGGGAGGGCAGGCTAAGCCCACGGGACGTGGGGCTGCCTCTCGGGAGGGGGGCTCGAGCACTGCCCTGGGCTGGGATCCTGCCTCAGCCCAGGCACAGCCGGGCGAGCTTCGGGTCGGTCCCTCCACCAGCAATCCCTGCCCGGTCCTGTCCCTGCTGGGGCACCGGCGGCTCTTCCTTCCCCGGGAGAGCCGGGGTGCCGGTGCGTGGGGGAGGCCGGGAGGTGTGCCGAGGGAGCAGGCAGGCTACAGAGCCCGCACCCCCTGAATGGCGGGCAGCGCAGTCGAAGCCTGCGAGCGGAGAGCTCCCGCAGCCCTTCCACAGAGCAGGCTGCAAGGGACTGCAGGGCAGTCACCCGCAGCCCTGCGCCCCCAGGCTGATGCTGGTGCAGCCCCGGTGCGTGCAGGCACCCCCGAGTGCGGCACCAGGAGGGGCTGGCAGCCCCCGCTCAGCAAGTGGGTCAGCTATATATAAACGGAGCAGCCCCAGCAGCACCAGTACCAGGCACCTTCCTGCCTTGCATCATTGCCACCCTAAAAACCATGGCCTGGAGACAGGGGCTGGCTCAGCCCAGGCTGTGGCAGCCGTGAAATGCTGCCACGTCGCCAGAGGCACTGCTGAATCTGCTCCTTCGCAGTCATCGCCCCGAGGGCTCCCAACCCTGCGCCCCGCTTGGCCAGGGCAGCCACCCCAGAGGCGGGGGGACCCGGTGGGACCGACGTCCGCCGGACAGACGCTCCCAGGAGGCCACGGCTGCAAGCGGCGTGCGTACTCCGCCACACAGAGCTGGCCCCCAGGAGGGAGGTTTCCGCTTCCATTCATCGAAACCAGCCGCCCCAGCTCCCAAGCACCAAGGCAACAAGCTCAAACCCCCTCATTAAGGCTGGGCAGACACCTCCTGGGCCCGAGGCGCAGAGGCATGCCCGCTCGGCAGCGTGCACGCGCGGGTTTGGCTCGTAGGGTGATGTTGAGCAGCCCCAGCACACATCACCGGGTAAGGACGTTGTGCAGGAAGGCTGTGCAGCAGGGCACTTTAGTCCCAGTATCCCCAGTTTGCTGCACCCCAAGGGCAGATGCCTTTCTCAGTGCAACCTGCCCCCCTCAGCTGCACCGCTGCGGTTTTTGGGTCCGGTAAACCTGGAGCTGGAGCCCAGGAGAGGCATGGTTTGGGGTGCTTTGGGCTGCTGCCACTTTCACAGCCTTGCCAGCGCTGCACAGGAGGAGAGGGCTGGTGTTAATCCTGCATCCCTGCAAGCAGCTGGAAAAGCCCTTTGCAGCCTGCAGGTCTCCAGTTTTCTATAGTTGAACATCACCAGCCTCTCACCCAGCCCAGAGGGTTGGTTATTAGGGAAAAACACTTTAATGAGGCAGCTCGTTAAAGGCAGGAACAGATTAGCCCAGGAACCTGAGGAACTCTGTGACTGCTGAGTTCAAGAATAGGAGAAATAGGCCTTTCCCTGGCAGTGGCAGGAGATGCTGCCTCAAAGCAGTGGGCTGAACCCATGAATCCTCAAAGCCCTTTCAAAGCCCTGCACCCTCCCAGGAGTCTGCATGAGCTCTGAAGATGGAAGATGCCGGGAAGGGAGGACCATAGCTTGAAATCGATGAAAACACCCACTAAAATACAAGTGGAAAATACTCCATCCCTGACAGTCAAGTTCAGGCACTGCCTCCTCCGCTGATCAAGCAAAATGCCAGCACCAGCACCGACTTCCAGCAGGGATGCTCCAGGGAGAAAGCCTTTGGCACAACACAGCCCCGCTGGACCAGAGTGACGTGGGAGGAGAGGCAAAGGCAAGCAGAGTTCAGAGTTACAGAGAGTCACCAGAGAAAAATTAACCCTGGAAAAAAAATCCTGCTCCATTTCCCACTACAGGGAAAGGTTTGCAGACCATCTCTTTCCACAGGCAAATGAAACGGTGGTGAGCAGTGGAAGCGCGGGGTGAGTGGGGCACCCTGGGAGGTCGGGGTTACCTCCAAGCCACTTGGGCAACAGGGAGAAGAATCAGGCCCGTGCGATGGCTGTTATGAATGAAGGTGGGAACAGTGCTGCTGAAGATAACTTTGTGAACAGGTACTATTAATAGCAATACTATAGGGCGCTTTTTTTGTGCTTTCTGCAAGGCGCTCTCTGGGATTGGTGAACGTTAACGGATTGGGCCCTGCTACAAGGCCAGGGAAGCAACCATGCGTGCGCATCGCCGGAGCCCAGCAGCAGACCGATGCCCTCAAGGAATCAGGACCAGCAGCAAGTGGCCGACTGAGCCAGCCACCCGCCGCCACGGCAGACCAGCGCCGGTCGGGCGCTCAGACCGAGGATCCCGCGCGGGAGCTGCTGGCGAGGCTGCCGCCATGCCGGTTTCCATGACGACTTCAGCACTTGGCGCGAGATGGAGATGACGGGGATCAGCCAGGAAAGTAACTGAGCGGACCTGGCGTCCTCCGTCTGCCACGGCCGGAGGCACAGCCCTGCCAGCCCTGCGCGGCCGGCTGGCACGGGGAGAAGCCCTGGGAGCCTCCGGGCATCTGGGTCCCCCTCACCTTACCGGGCGCGTGCTGGCTGCCAGTTGTCCCCGTGAAGCGGAGCCTGCCCATCCCATCGGTCCCTCCCCGACACCTCCGTGAAAGCGCAGTCCGGGTCCCGACTCCCACCACCGGAGCACCCGGCCAGGTTTGTGCCCCTGGCTCTCGCCCCGGCCCTGCATTTTCACTCCTGGTGGGGCTGTCTCCCCGGTGGCACCACCACCGAGCACACACATCCCTTCAAGCCCCAGCTCGCGGTGTCGGGGCCAGCCGGCACAGCGGGCAGCCTGGCAGGGCGGTACCCAGCTCCCCTCTGCAGCTCAAGGAGATGCTGCAGGCTGGGGCTGAGCTGGCACCAGGACCAGCCAAACCCGGCAGTACCAGCCTGCGCCGGGACAGCCCTGATCCTCACCCCCCACGGAGGCTTTCCCTGGCTTCCAGGTAATCTGAGATCAAGCACTCCAGCCAGACGTGCTCGGTCAGATGCCCAGGGACACCACGCAGCAGTGGGGAACCGAACACCTGCAGCATATGACTCCCCAGCTGGCACGGTCCCCCCAGCCCCAAAAGCCACCGGTGCCCAGCTGAGGAGCGCTCCCCAGGTTCCGCATCCCTCGCCAAGCCGCCGCGCGTGGCTGCTGCTTTCCCAGGCTGCTGGCGGGGAGCACGCGGGGCTGGGGCGGTGCGGCGGGTGGCTGGGACCCCCGGCACCCCCTCCCACCCGCGCACAGGATCCTGCCGAGCGCCCTTTTATTCCAGCAGTGCAATTAGCCTTGCTGACCCCTGAAATCCTCAGCCTCTCTAAGCAGCCATGCATTAAATCCCGGATCCAAGAGTGGAAATAGACTTCGTAAAAGGCTTATGGCCCTATTTATTACATTTTACGCATGACGGAGTCCGACAGCACAGCAACGGCGCTGCGGTCGGCGCTGGCTCTGCCTCCGCGCCGAGGCAGACTGACAGACGGACAGGCAGGGTCTGGAGCGGGCAGCAGAGCCTCGGCGGGTGTCTCCTCCTGGCCAGGCTTGGGTTGCCAGCTGAGTGCTCCCTTAGACACAGGCAGGCAGGGATATCGATCTAGATGAAAGCTAATACCGCTGTCGGGGCTGGGTAACCGTATCTGCCGCACATTTGTATTCCTTAGAGCAGGGCGGGAGGGCTGCAGCCATCTGCCGGAGCGGCTCGGGGATCCTGGGGATGCTGCGAGCCCTCCAGGCGGATCTCAACTGCGCTGCCTCCTCCCATTTCAGTGTGCAGCCTTTACCTTCTCTATTTCACCTCCACCTTGCTAGGGCCAAATAACACAGACCTGAGGAGAGCATCACCAAAACGGCAGGGTCCTTCCTTCAGACCCAGGCCGCCTCCACCCAGCAGGGACCGGTGGGGCTGCCACGGGGCAGCGCCGAACCTGCCTGGTCCCTGCCCACGCGATGGGAGCCGAGGGGGCATCGCACTGGGGTTTGCAAGGTTGTGCAAGGGCACCGTGTGGAAGCAGCGTGCATGTGTTCACCAACACCTCCCCAGGGGTCCCACCGCTTAGCCAGGTGGCTCCTGCCCCGGTGGGATGGCAGGGGCGGCAGAAGACCCTGCACACCAGGGTGAGCCCTGGCGCGAGGCTGCACAGCTCCGAGCAGGGCAGAGGGCACGGTGACAGGCAGGGGTGGGCAGCAGGGAGATGTGGAGGCGTGCAAGGAGACAGAGCCGCTGCGTGCAGAGGAAGCAACAAGAAAAGCACAGGGATGAAGGCTCAAATAACGGAGGGACCCTCTCATTTCCCACAGAAAACGCAAGGCAGCTTCTGCATATCTCCATCAGGGCCTGAATCACAAGACAGATCAGGGAGCCCCTGCAGCAGCGCTGGGCCAAGGAGCCGGGCTCTTGCTGTCAGTGCTGCAAAGCAGGGCAGAGCAGAGGGGGCACGCAAGGGTGTCCCCTCCTCACGCTTACAAATAGCCAGCTGCAGAGACTCAAGCAGCATGTGTCCGTGGGACACCAGCATGCACAAACGGCTGCTCCCCGCTTTCTTGGAAGGGACGCATGGCACCCTCATCGCAGGGCAGTCGGAGATGTCAAAAGACAAAAGCAAGGGCCACCCTGTGCACCTCCAAGAAACTTGGCTTCCATCAATACTTCATGCAACACGCAAGCCTTGCTGATCCCAGGTGGTACAAGAGAGCCCCACCATGCCACGCAGGCAAGCCGGTGAGGCGGTCAGACCACTCGGGCAAACCCATCTCTTGTGCTCATTCCGAAGGCAATGAGGGGCCTCGTGTGTATGGAGAAGCAGAAGTGGGTCCATGGGATGTGCACAGTGCCCGGATCCTGACGCAGGTGCATCTCGGCCAAGCGTAGAGGCCCCGCTGCCCACGAGGGTGGGGAGCGTACGTCCCTGGCAAGGGGAAACGGCACCCGTGGGCCATCCCTCATCTTGGCATTTCGAAGGGTCAGTCCCACATCTTTCACCAAAGGAGCTCAAAGGACTTTGATGCCTGCGGTGCCCCGTACATCTAAGGGCAGAAGGACCTTCACCGTTGCTCGCCTTTCCACCCAACCCCACGTCGCAGCGGTGACTCTGCTCCGGCAGCCCTGAATGATCACGCCGAGGTGCCACAGCCCCACGGGGCCCTTTGGCAGAGCAGGATGTGGAGGTTTCGCCCGTAGCTCAGCTCTGCTTCTGTGCTTTGGAGCATGGTTCCTTCCTCCAAGGGGAGGCGACGGCATGTTAGCAAACAGCATGTTTGGGCGTAGATGGGCTCTGGCCTCAAAAGGCATTGAGACATTTAGAAAACACCCTGCAGTCCACATCTCTGCAGGTTCCTGCTTCCCTGCCGGTCACTGCTGCAAGCTCCCCGCTGCCCCGGGACAGCTGCAAGCCTGCCCTGCTAATGTCAGGGGAATAACCCCCCCGGGCCTGATTGAACAAGGTTTAAACTCCCCCTCACACCCATCCACAAAGGTCCCATACCCACCAGGGCACTCACAGGCTAATCCTCCCTCCGGAGTGGCTGCTATATTTAGGTAGCTAAATGAGACAGAGTGGCTTTTTCCAAAAAAGAGTTAGTTTGGGTTACATAAATACATAGAGAAACTTGAAAGCTGTGTTTCCAGGTCCTTGCACTGCCATAAGTGAGCAGCAGAGACGGGGACAGTCTCCCCCCAATAACCTGCCTTTCATTTATTTTTGACTCAGCTGGATATGCAGATGGGTTTCCAGCTCCTCTGGGCAGACGGGCAGCAGGCGAGCGGTGCAAACTGAGACGAGGGACCCTGGGCAAGCAGACCCTCACGGGCAGCCCCCGGTCACCACAAGGAGGTGGGGGCCCAGGGGCTGCCAGTACCCCACATCCCGGATGCACTAACACCGGAACGGAGGAGCCATCGCTGCAGGAAGGCCAAACAGCACGACTGAAAGAACGGGCAGGAGGAGTCAACAGAAGCAAATAAACCGAGCAGCTCCAGCCCTCCCCATCCATGCCTGTCCTAACAGTTCCCCCGCGACATCCCTCCCTGCTCAGCTGCCAACTTCCTCCTGCATCCACTTTCACATCCTAAAGCCTCTGGTCCCATGAGGAGAGGAGACGTGCATGCATGAGCATGTCCCGCACACCTACCCCTGCTCACCCCAAGCCCCGGGGCTGCAGGGCAGGGGCTACCCCTACTCTCCAGCTCAGCTGCTGGCGTGAGCTGTTGGGAACGGTTGGTTGCTGGTCGTCAGCAAAGCAGTGTCCCCACCAGAGCTAGGTGACAACACGCACCATGGGGGTTTCTGGGGACATGTACCACGTGCTTTCATTTTCAAAATATATATAAATAGACATACTTATGCCTTCCTAAAAGGACATGGCCACAAGAAAACAAAAAAGGCAGCTCAAATACCATCCAACCTTTCAGCCTGAGAAAACCACACAGTTCTCATAGGCTTGAGTTCTGCTACCTGGGAAATGGGTTTTAGCACCCAAAACCGACACGCGCCAGTCTGCTGGTGGGGCCCACACAGAGACAGAAACTTCCTTTTTAAGAAAAACATTTGCAATTTTTTCTTTTCATTATTAGCACGGTTAGGTTGTGACTATTTATGTGCAAGCTTGCTCGCAACGAGAAATGATGCTGGTTGGTTTCAGTCTCCAGCTCCAGCTATGCAGAGCTCTGGGGTTTACGCTGTTCAAGGGGAGGTTTGAAAATCCTCCTGTCATTAAAATGCTGGAAGGTGGCTCTGAGCCACACACACCTCACGCAGGCAGGGCTGCACGCCCCAGAGCAGAGGGGGAAAGGAAAGCAGCTAAGCAGCCGCAGTTTAAAGGGAGCCGACAGGAATGCAAAGTTTAATTAGCTTGAAGCCAAGGGCCGTGGAAGTTGCAAACATTTGCACTGAGGCCGTGCAAGTCCTGGAAAATCGGGAGAGAGGGACCCGAGCTGGAACAAAGTTCAGCCCCGCCGTGCCGGGTGCCAGGTGAGCAACCTCTGCGCGGCAGAAAAGGGCACCGCCAGCTCGCCTGGCACAAACCACCGCGCAGCACGCGGTGTCCTGCCCTGCCCTCCGCCAGCGCTGCCTGCGAGCGGGCAGAGCCGCGATCCTTCCGGCACGCAGGCAGCGGCTCTCCCCCCTGCTCCGAGCCCAGGGAGCGCACGCTCTGCCTGGGCGAAGCCGGAGCCTGCCCCTGCTTCGGCCTTCAAGGGGAGCTGCGCGAGCGTGCGGTGTTTTACGCCTCCAGCTCCTTGCTGTTATCCAAGCACACGTACAACCGTCACCCCGGCCGCGATCGGCGCCACTCTTTGCTCTAACCCAGCCCAGCCGCCGCGGGGCCGGCTGGAGCTCTGCCCCATCAGTCCCGTGTGCATGCGAAGGGTCGCGGCAGTGTCCCACTGGGATGTTTCCTGAAACACCCTACAGCTACATTTGCACTTTCTTCATAAAAAAAAAAACCCACAAACGTAACTCACTCCTACCTCGGCGCTTTGGCTAGAAACAAAGCAAGAAAGGGCTAAGCAAGAAGGCTGCCGAGGCTGGGGGGATGGACCACGCTGCCTGCTGCCGGCAGCAGCTCCCCTCACCCCAGCTCTGTGTGCCGAGGGACAGCTGGGGCTGCTCCGGCCGCGGGTCCCCTCATGGTAGGACAACCAGGTCCCCAGCTGTCACTCGCAGGCAGCGAAACCTGCCGTCCCCCCTCACCCGGGCAGGAGGGAGGAGAAGAAACACGATTAGAGGCAGCTGGGCTTCCTTCCGTCCGCAAGGCACAGCCGGCCGCCCCAGCACGCTGCTCTGGCTGCAGCACAGCCCCAGCTCAGCCCCCCGCCTGCGCCGGGATGCTCTGCCCTCTCCCCTCCATCTCCCCCCGCCACAGGATTTCCTTGCTCTTGATGCGCATGAAAATTAGGAAATGAGGGTTCCTCGGGGACTAGGTCGGGAAGGCAGCTTTTGGCGGGGCGAAAGGATGACACCTCCCACACCCCTCGCCCGCCGCCCCATATGCTGGGATCGAACAGGGTCCTGCAGCCTCCCCAAACACAGGCCGGGGAAGCAGAAGCGACAGCGGTGATGAACTTGCTGCAAACTGAAACAGGAACTGAGGAGCCTGACCAGTGGCGCTGGCTCAGCAGAAGGGACTGTTTCGGCCAGCGTGCTCCCTGCCGCTGCAGGCAGCGACCGCAGGGCGCAGAAGCAGTGCAGAGGAAGAATTTAGAAAATGCATCACAGTAAAGATACGCTGCCCTGCAACTGTAGTCGCTGCAAGAGCTCGAGGGACTCGTTTTATTCTCCGGCACCTCAGCACAAAAAGCTTCCAGCATCAATATAAAGCACGTACCGCTCCGTCCCACGGGAGGGGAGAAGTGTCACACCAGCCCTCCTGGGGCACCGGGGTCTCTCCCGCTTCAGCCCCCATCCCACAGGCTCACCCTCACCAAGGGCAGAGGCCTCCTGCTCCCAGCCACGAGGGCAGACGCCTGCCTGTTTGCTGCCTGGGCGGGCAGGGTGCTGCAGGAAGGGTGGGTATGCACAGGCAGATATAAAAAGCTCCTGTCGTACTTCAGCAGGACCCTCATCGTGCTCCCCCAATGAAGCTTCGGGTAAGGGGGTGGGGGGGCACTGGGGAGGCATCCGGCACCCAGTGCCTGGCGGCTTTGCCTCGGGACAGCATGGATGCAAGATAAGCGAAGTATTTTCCCTAAGCCCCACATTGCAGCCCGGGAGCCAGCAGTGATCAAAGGTTAGTCTGGCTACTGGATGGGGCCATCTCAAAGAGCCCCCAGGGCTGCCACAGTCTCCACACCCCCCCACCAGCAGATACCAGACTTGCCACATGGAGAACCCTTCGCCGGGGGTGGGGGGGTGGTTTCCAGCTCTTACAGGGCCAAAGGAGATTTCCAGCTTTTATTTTTCCTTGTCTTAATTCTGAAGTGAACCAGTTTAATGTAGCAATTTGCAGCAGGTCAACCCTGGCTGTTGCATCTGCCTGGGGAGGTGCAGCGAGACAGAGCAGGGTAAGGACGTGGCTGATGAGACCGTGAGCGCTGCCAGATCTGTGCAAAGTCCTACGGCATTTCTTGGAAGCTCCCATTATAAAAAAACAATAAATAAATAAATAAATAATAATTTCTGAGCCAGAGCTCAGGCAAAGTGCTGAAACGTAGAACAGCCGAGCGATAAGGGAAGGGAAACACATTGGCTGGACCATCACCCGGTGCCTACGGTGCGGCTGTCCCTGGCAGTAGGTCACTACCTCACCTGACCACCCGCCCCATTAACTTCAACCTTTAGTCTCTGGCTCATTACTACAAGCAGAGGCAGCTTAAAACATCCTCTTCCAGATGCTCGCAAGAGGGTAGTTCACCAGGCAGCAGGCAGGTGGTGAGAACCTGCCTTTCCCAGCATGGCATGCAGGCAGGGGAGCCGGCTGCCCGCTCCCGGGGTGCAGGCAAGAGGCTGCCCCAGCCCGTGCCCCCCAGGGAGGAGCAGCGCCGCATGGCCAGGACCGCGGCCGTCAGCCCAGCACGGCCGCGCTGGCAGCGGCAGCTCCGGCATGTACAAAGTTCCCCCTCTGCTAAATCACTTCAGGCTGCCAAGCAGTCACGAGAAATATAAACCCGCGCGGGGTTGCCATGGAGCGGGGCTCAGGCGCGGGAGCCCGAAGCCGATTCCTCCGGCAAACGCGTTTGCCGACCCAGGCGCTGCCGGAACCTCGTGTTCCTGGCTCCTCGGTGGCGGCGAGCGAGCACAACGTGCCTGGTCCCAGCACAGCCTTATCTCTGGGGACAGCCCTTCCCTTCCCCACCAGAGCCAGGCCCCCTCCGCGCTGGAGAGCCCCACGGGTGCTGCAGCTCTGGGCGCCCTGCAGGGACGGTGCCCCTCACCACCTCCCCAAGGCCACGGGCAGGCAGAAGAAGCGGCGGCTTCGGTGGCGTTTGCCAGACTGGCCCCGCACAATGCCTCTGCCCCAGCCCAACGGGCGACGTCCCCGAGCTCCCACAGGTGCTGGCACACGCCGGCCAGGGGGAAGCGTGCCCTTGCCACCACTCTGCCTGCCGGCAGCGCAGACGCGGGGCTCCCACGCTCTGCCACGAACTGGCCCCCAGCCCCACCGAAGGGGATTTCAGAGCCTGGCGGGTTCCTGCACCCCGGGAACAGCAGGCAGCGGTAGCAGGCAGCAGCGGCCGGCAGCACAGCAAACTGCCTGCCAGGAGCCAGCCCGTGGCATCCCTGTCTCCAGCCCCACGCCAGGGACCGTGGGACCCAATCCTCAAAGCCAGGAAGGGGTTTGGGGCAGGAAGGGCATCCCCTGGGCATTTTTCACTGGACAACCACCAGCACTGAAGTGCCGGAGCAAGTGGAGTTTCTAACTACAAAGAGGCTTTTGACATTGGAAAGGTTAATGTGAGAGAGAGATCCGTCTCCCTCACAAAGCTCCCTTTGCTGGAGGCACTAGGTTGAGACCTTAATTATTCACCTGTTGGAGAGGTGCCTTTCCATTACGGCATGAGACCAGGGCAGGGATGTGCAGGCAGGAGGGAGGAAAGCCCACAGCGTGGGGCAGCCCTGGTGCCCTGCCAGGGTGGGGAGCACCACGGTATCTGGTCAAAAGCAGGGGGTGAAGGCAGGCAGGTGTGTGGGGAGGCTCTCCGAGGGGCCAGATTTCAGGGACCCCCCCTTTCCCCCATCACGGCTCCCAGCGGCTGCTCTCTCCCGGCTCTGAGAAGCAGGCTCAGCAGCACGCCACGCTCGCCATCTCCCGCAGCCACCGCTGCGGCGCGGGCAGCTGCCGGCATCCCCGGCAACCGCCGCCCCCCACTTTGCAAACGTACCCGTGTGGCCTCTGCTAACTGCCACCGTCAGTAACAGCCACCACACCACAGCCACCTTGCAGTGCTTTCCTGGGAGGGGGTGGGGGTCTCCAGCCCCAGCAATGCAGCGGCCTTCGACCCAAGCTGCAGCAATGCAGCCAGGCTGGAGATACGCTTTGCACAGGCCCTTGGGCTGTCTCGGTCATCCAGAGCCGCCCCCCCCCTGCCCCTGCAAAATCTTTGAGAGAAAAGCCTCGGAAAAAGCAGAATATCAGTCTGCTCGGTGAGGACTATCAGAAATTAGGGATGCGTCCCCACTTCATTACTGGCAGTAACAATTCACCCAATGGACCACTTCTCCACCAAGGGCTTCACTGTGCCTCCTGTACTCATCAATGGATTAAGCTGTTAGCAGGAGGCTGAGAAGTTAAAGAGAGAATATTGTATTTCAGTTCATGTGATCTTAAGCATCTCTCTGAGAAGCAGCTTGGTTCTGGGTTGTTTTTTTTTCCCCCTGCTGCACTTCATTTGGGGTTTTGAAACAAATTGAAGCCGTAAGAGTCAAACTGCTCCTGCCTTTAGCAGGGATGCTGAGAGTCGCCGGCTGTTCCGTGGTGCTCCCGGCAGAGCTGCCTGGCTGGCACTTTGCAGCGCCTGGTGCCAGCAGACGAACCAGCTACAACCAGCTTCATACCTCTGAGCAGCGAAGAGTTGCACAAAATGGATTAAGCGGGCCCAGAAATGACACATTTTGAGTCGCAGCAAAACAAAATCACTTTTTTTGTTGTTGAAAAGGGAAAAGGAGTTGGCAGGAGAAAGGCAGATATCAAGTGAAAACCCCTGATTTTCTTTCTGTAGCAATGCAGGTACCACGTGAATCATCGCTGTCCTCGATATGTAAATAGAGGTTAGCAGGCATCCTCAGCACAAGCCCATGTAATTAAGGGACTGATGCAAATATCCATGTCAAACCTTCACCGTGCATCTCCCCAAGAGCCCTCCTGAGGATTCCTCCCCTGGCGAGGAAGCGATCACCTGGCACCTGCCCGCACCCAACTGCGCCCATCTCAAAACCTACTGCAAAAGCAAGGACTGGGGAGGAGCACGGGGGAGAGAGGAGGAGAGTCAGAGTTCCTCAAGATTTCCACGAAGGAAATGGCTAATATTGATGATCTCATGGCCTCCTGACATTGCAGCCTCTCAGAATAATCTGATCTTGTGCTGGAGCACTGGGGACTTCGTGGAAGCAGCTTTTGGGCTTCATTGAGAAGTCAGTAACCCAGTTGTAAGCAGAGGCTCGTACAGTAGTAATGGGGAGAGACGTCAGCAGCCAGCCCCGGACCGCCTCCCGCTCCGAGTTATAAAGCGGGCATGTGACAGCAGCCAGGGCTGGAGCCTTCCCTGCAGTTTCATCAGAGGTTAAGGTACAAGCACAACACACGCTTACAACTTCAGGCGTTTCTTAAGCAAATGCATGCAAATCATAGCTGGGGGGGGCGCTTCCCCCCCCCCCCCCTTTTTTTTCTTTACTTTTTACCCTAGCCTTTAACCCCTCTGCGCACGTGGGGACAGGAGGAAATGCAATTATCAAAAGCAGGCGCCGGGTGGGAGAGCAAACACAGGCTGCACACGGCTGCCGAAGGAACCTGCAGCGGGCTGCTAAGATCCCTTTGCTACTCTTCATCTTATACACCCCGCAGACATCAGGCTAGCACTAACTCTGTGTGTGTACCTACGCTGCTCCCTCCAATACAGTGCACGTATGGGAGAGGCAGAGAAAAAGAGGGGACAGGCACAGCAAACTGGATTTTAGGACATGCCATAAAAACAGTCGTCTTTCATCACAGGCCATTTCACAGTCCCAAATTTTGCAGGGGATGTTCACAACATGGTGGTTTTGCACCAGAGAAGGATGACAATTCGCAGGATTTTTTTCCCCCCTTCGCAGTCTCTTTTTGGAATAAGATTCCTAAATTGGCACATCAAATGCTGACCAAAAAGCAAAAAAGAAACGAGCCTTCAGATGCGAGCTGCAATCACACGAGCTTTTCATTTCATGTTAAGCACGCAGAGAACAGGCAGGTTATTGCGGGGAAGCGGAGCCAGGAACTTTCACCTGCCCAGGGAACAATGGGGGTGGTGGGAGCTGCAGCCTTTCTGCCATACTTCCTAGGGATGGCATCCCACACAACCAGCCTCCTCTTCTCTAGCTGACGGTTCCCTCAGCAATAATAAATCCATCCAAATCGGAAAACGCAAACCGCTTACAAAATCTTCTCGGCCCACTTCTCACCCTTCCTGACCCTCCTGCGGTAATCAACCTGTCAGCAGCTCTTCGTTAACAACCGAAGCTGCCACCTCCCTCCTGCTCGGCCCCCAGCAAGCTGCCCGGGTCCCAAGCCAAGCCGGAGCGCTCTGGAACTGGTGCATGCGAGGAGGGGTGCTGGGACTACATCGATCCAGCTGGTGGCAAGACCTGCCTGGTTCTGTCTGGCACACGCACCAGGGGCAAATCTGATTTACCAAGTCTTGAGACCTTATTTGTTTTGAACCCAAACAGCGGGATTAGTCCCCGTCCCGTTCCCCCACACACATGCTCCTGCCGTTTGCAATCCCGGAGCTAAACTGGTGAGAGAGCAAGGGTTGGGATGAACGCGCTAGCTTCTCAGTCGAAGCTATTTTGTAATCCGTGGTTATGAAAGTGAAGGGCTGGAGGGATGATATGTAACTACAGAAAACTCTTCCCACTTGCACCAGCCTCATCAATCCGACTGCGAAATGCGCGGTTGTGCTCCGGATCAGTCACGGCTCTTGCTACTGCCCGGCTTATTGTATAGCGCCTCTCTTCCACCCCCCAAAATGGAAAAGCATGCGAGCCCTATAGCCAGCACGGCTCGCTCTCGTGATCGTGCGGGAGCTGCCAAGGAGCCTTAATCTGATTTTAATACCCAGCCTCGTCCAAAAGGGAGCCCATCCAGATTTTGGAGCCGCTGACTCGCAGCACCGAGACCCCTCTCCCTGCCAACCCCCCCCTCCCCAAACCTCCATCCCCCAAGATCCCAGCCGGTATGCGTGCAACTGACGCTCGGCATGACTCATCCCACAGCCCGGCTCTTATCAGCCCCCACCGCGCAGCCCCCTGCGGAGCCCCCCCCCCGCCTCGCCGCCCTGCACCGCGGCGTCCCCCTCCCCACCTTTGCAGCGGGAAGGGCTGTTGCAATGGGGAGGGGGGGTGGGTGGTATGTGCCAAAACCGATCAACCCATCAACTTCTCCCCCCCCCCCCCAAATTCCCTGCAGAAACCGGGGAGGGGGGGGCCGCGGGAGTCCACGTGCTAGTGGTGCTGAAAGCGCCGGCGGGGCTGCGGGGTTGCTGCCGCGCCGGGGCCGCCCCGAAGCCACGGGGAGGGCCGCAGAGAGAGCCGCGGGGGCGGCGGGGTTCCGCGCGTCCCCCCTCCCCGTATTTCCCACTCTGCGCATCAGTGGAGCAAACGGGACCCCCGCGGATCCTCCGGGCACCTGGGGAAAGGGCCGGTCCCCGCACCCCCCCCTTCGGTGCCCCTTTCCCCAGGTGCCCCAGGAAGGGGGGGGGGGGGGTCTGCCGGCTTCCCCCTCCCCAGTTGCAAGCCGCGCTGGGAAGCCGGACAGCAGATCCCCTCCACCGCCCTCCCTCCCTACCTGGCTGTCAGCGAGGTAACTGAAGACGAAGGAAGAAAGATCCTCGTCGAGCAGAGAGCTGCAATCCGGCCCCGGCTCCGCCATCTTCCCCCTCCGGCTGGGGCTGAGGCGGCACCGAGCATGCAGCAGGCGCGGCGGCGGCGGCGGCGGCGGCGGCGGGGAGCCGGGCGGCCGGCGGGGCGGAGCCGCCCGCAGCCCCCACCCGCCGGCTGCGGGAGCCGCGGAGGGCGGTGGAGCGAGGGGGAGGGGGGGGGGGGGGGTGGGAGGGAGCGGGGCGGGAGGATGGTGTGGGGGGGGGGGAACACCCGCAGTTGCAGAGCGCCCCGTGGGGCTTGCAGCCAGGCGTGGGGCACACGCGGCTTCCCGCGGGACACGCGCGCCCACCCAGGGCACCAACTTTAAGCACCGCTGCGCGCACCTTAGAAGTGCCAGCCCTTGAAAGGGGGGGCACCTGGGGCGCCGCCGGCATCACCAGGAGCTGCTCGACAGTCCCTAGGTTGCCCCGAGTTGAGATACGTAGACCCGGAGCGCAGCGTGTAAAGGCTGAGGGTCGCATCCGGGCTTGGGGGACAGAGAGACACCCGTGGCTGCAGAGTGCCCCACGGGGCTGGCAGCCACACGTGGGGCACGAGTGCCTTCCTGCAGGACGTGCACCCACCCAGGGCACCCACTTTAAGCAGTGCCATGCACACCTTAAAAGTGCCAGCCCTTACAAGCGGGGGCAGCCAGCGTCACCGGGCACCACTCAGGAGTCCCTAGATCACCCCGTATTGAGATATATAAACCCTGAGTGCAGCGTGGTAGGCCGAGGGTCACTTCCAGGCTCAGTGGGTCTGCACTGGAGTGGGGCCAGGTGGCCGAGAGCAAAGAGTAACAAGGAAGGAAGGGTCTTCAGATTTCCCTCATTTTCATCTCAACGCTCATCCCACTGTTGCTGCGAGCATCTTGATGTCACGCACGTCATTTTTCTGTCTGGGGTTATGAGGCGTACGCTAAAAGCCCTTTCAGAAATAATTAATGACGGGACCAAAAATCTCATGAATGTTCTATTTACTTACGCGTAGCAATTACATGGGAAAGAGCAGGACTTGGCACTGCAGCCTGAATTAGCTGATACACAACCAACCAAGTGGCAACACCTGCAGCCTAATGGCTCCAGATCCTAAAATCCCCTCAGATGGCTCAGGCAGTATCAGTGTAAATGGCTGATGAAGCAAAGCAATGTGGAGCAATCTACGTGGAGAGCTCTGCGTCAGGCTCTGATGGGTGAACAGAAGGTGCTTCTTCCTCTGGTAGGAAAGGCCTGCTGCCCATCCTTGCCCTGCTTTTGTTTCAAAGGGAGAGCTGTTTCCAGCCACTTTTTAATATCCTCTGGCCTCCCTTTGGTTCAGGACACGCTGTGAACACCATGCGATGTAGCAACATTGGATTTCCCTGATCATCCCGAGCCCTGCACCAAAAGAAGTTGTCAGTGGGCAGCGTGTGTTATATCATACGGCTGATGAGAACTGGGGGCAGGGGTGGCTCCGCTGCTGGGATGGGACAAAGCAAGAGAGAAGCTGCCGCCAACTCTTCCTCATTGCTGTGGCGCTTTATTACTAATTACTGTTATGAAATGCTGAAACAGTTACCTAAGGTGCTTTTCAAGCTGTTCCCTGAGCAATGAAACTTCTCTTCCCACGGGTGGGAGGTCTGGGCCCAGAAGCGTTGCTGCCTGGATGCACAGCTGTAGTTCACAGCAGGCACAGCACAGAGCACAGCGCTGCTGGACTGCATCCGAAGGGCCGGGGGAAGGAAATTGCCTTGCTCTGGGGCACGTGCAATTCCTTGCAGAACAAGACTCGAATTCCCAGTTGACCCCGCTGGCCAGTGATCTGGAGTGCATTCCCACCCGCCCCCCCCCCACCCCGGTGCTAGAGAGAGGAGGTGAGGTGAGAACAGGAGGGACGTTTGCCCCAGAAGGGAAAAAGCAGGACTGGCAGGCCTCACCATAAAAGTAGTCTTTTGGGAGGAATTTGTTGCACAAAAGGCAAGGTTCTCACTCAAGTATCTTGTGATTTCCTTTATACCAGTTGTACTCAAATAGGAAGTAACCATTCATAGGAATTACTTGTGAACGGTTGTTCTAAAATCAAGTTATGCATAGCCATGTGTTTCAGAAATACCTTTTCCCTTCTGGTGTGTGTGCAAGCACAGTTCCTCCCTCCTTGCTTTCTAACCCAAGAAGACGAGCCCTTTCCAGTCCCCAGCTGTCAGCAGCCTGTGAGTCGCCCACCCTGGCTGCAGCCACCCGCACGGTGCGGCTCAGCCAGGCAGCCCAGCGGCACTAAGGAGCACAAGGAAAGCAAAGCCCAGCCTGCGCTGCTTCATTTCTCCTCTGGACAGAGATGGGTTAGGGCTTCTTTCAGCCAAGTGGGCAAAACTGGATGGGACACTGGGGTCAGGCTGCCCTTGTGCCAAGAGGGGGCCAGAGGAAAGCAGCGATGGAGCGAAATGGGGGCATCTCAGAGGGGTGGACTTGCTGCCACTTCGGGGTTTCAGTGGAATCCCAGAGGACGAAGTACAGTTGCTCACGTGGCTGCAAGTCGGTGTTAACATGCTCCAACTTCTGTTCCTGACTGCTCTGGACTTTTGTACAGTCCAAGCGTTTTTCTATGCCGTTTGGGTTTTTTCACCTATAGGACGGACATCACACCACTTCCCTGTGCCCTGGAGCTTCTGGGGGGATTGGTTGAATAACGCTCATAAAAAGGACTTTGAAAGCACCAGGAGAGAGGCAAAGGAGGACAAGATGTTATAGCTGGCATTGTCTCTACCTCCTTAGAAGTCAGTGATGCAGCAGCCTCAGAAATACCCACGGTGGGTAGAGAAGGCGTCTGATCCATGGTACTTCAGTGCAATGGTGTGAACGGGACGTTACATTCCCCATGTGAATCCACCCTTCTCTGTCTGCGCACAGAGTGACCGTGCAGTTTCGCTAAGTGCTCAGGGCTTTCCTCCTAAACCAGAACCTGAGCTTTGTGAGCAGGAGAGCTCCAGCTTCTGCTGCTCTTTGTGTTTATGTACTCGAAGAGGTGTCAGCCACAGTCGGACAGAAATAAGCCCCCCGCATCCACCCCTCACCTGCCGGCCCTGGCTAAGCCGGAGCGCTCCGTGGCACCGTGCCGGCGCTGCAGCCAGCCGTGGCAACACGATGCTAAACCTGGAGGGGCTGGGGATAATATTACCGAGGTAAAATATAACAGGAAAAGTCTGCAAATGCCCTTTCAAAACAGCAGAGAGTGAGTAATGTCATTAGGCCAGCGGTCAGGAGGGGACAGGGTTTGAAGGTACCCTTAGCCTACCAAAGGCCAAATGTGGGACAGGGGCAGGAGCCAATGAGCGGCGGCTGGACAGGAGACACCCCGCACTGTGCAAACTCCCGCCTGCGGTTTCATGTTGCAGCTGCCCCTGTTTGTGGATGGGAAAATGTTCTGAGGACCGGGCAGCGAGGGCAGTGAGAGGCAGCGGCAAATGGGGCTCCTCTGAGTTACAACATCCCCAGCCTCCGGTGGGTCCTCGCCAGCCCCCCACGTTGTGACACGCTCTCCTTGGCACTAAAATTTAATGCAGCCCCAGGGGGAATTGGCACGGTGGCCAGGATGGCCACCCCCGGCGGCCGCCCTCCCTGGGGACCCAGGGGAAGGGGGATCTGCGCTGGCTGGGTCTCTCTGAGCTGGCGGTTGGGTAAGCTGGGGACAGCCAAAGGGCAAGATGCCCCCGAGGCTCTCCCAAAGTCCTCCCCTAAAGCAGTCTTCATTCATGTGGGCTGCTAATTGGAGGCCCTGCTCCCCACGGGGCAGCAGTGGTTAGCAGTGCCGTGCCCCTGGGTTTCACTGAGTTTCTTTGCTTGGCTCCTTTCCACGAGCTCTGCTTTTCTCTCCCCTCAGTCCCACTCAGCACTCAGCTCAGCCTTGTCCTTCACCTGAAGTCACCGAGCACAGGGACCTAGTGTCGCTTTTCCTCCAGACTTTCTGTGTCCAGTGGCTCCTGATCAGCAGTGTTCACCTGGGAGTTCCTGCCTCCTCCTCTTCCTCCTCCTCCTCCTCGTTTTCTGACATGAGGGCTCTGTGGTGCTCCGTGGTGAGCAAGGAGTGAACCTCTGGTAATGCACTGCTGGGCGATGTGGCCCCTCACTCCCCACAAGCCTGGGTGGAAACTGCCCCTCCGCTCTCTGTCTGACATCCTCCTTGCCACGGGGCTGAGGACATGGCCTGTTGGGCTGGAGGGGACCTGGGAAACAAGAATGGCTTCAGACAACAAGTGGGTGCTGCCTGGGCTCCTGGCTCTGAGCTCCAGCTTGTCCAGGGAGCAGGGCTGTGGCTGTGTTTATTCAGAGGTTGCTATTCCTGCTCCAGCATACCCAGGCATCGCTGGGGAGCAATGCTCCACCGTGCTGGCAAAGCCCCTCGTGCGGGCACACATGGGCCCCGTATCTGCCTGTGCCATGGCAAAGCCCCCCCAGTCCCTTCTCTGGAATGCACCTGGCAGAGGGTCACTCCCCACGCCGTGCCACCAAACTCAGGTTGCTGCAGCTCTCTTTCTCCGCAGCAGAGACAGGCACTTGGGCTGCTCCGGCTCTGCAGAGGAGCCCATGGCCGGCACTGAGGGCTGGGGGGATGCACACACGCAGGGTGATGTACAGGGCTCCAGCTTGCCTGATTCTGCAGCCTGCTCCTCTCCAAAACCGCAGCCTTGCACATGCTGTGGAGCTACAGCCATGCAGTTATTGCAGAGGAAACCTATGGCAAAGGAGTGAGAAGGGGGTTGTGAATGAGCTATTGAAACAGATGGGAATTTCCCAGAGCAAGCGGCAGAGGCCAGCCAGAGCAGCAGAGGGTAGGGAAGGCTCCTGCACGATGGCTCATGCTGCCCACCAGCTGTGTGGGCTGAGCGAGGAGACCAGGATGCCCATTGACTCCTTATGGCGTTTCCAGTGACTCATTTGTCCGCGGGAAGCAGCTCACCCGCAGCAGCTGAAGCAGCCTGTCCTCCTCCCCAGGCTGCTCCGGCACAGCGGGGCCAGCCGGCCCCTTCTGCCTGGGGACGAGAGCCCGGCACCAGCCCAGGGCACGTGGCTCACCCTGTACCTCACTTTATCTGGGGGAAGAAATCCCCTGTCAGAGACCCTGCACTGCTCTTTCTGCACTGACATCCCGCCATGGACACCCCAGCCTTCCCCTTGCTCTTTCACCGGCCGTGTCCCCACACGCTGTCCCAGAGGCGGCCCGGCACGCCGGCACCAGCCAGCCATCAGTGTGCGGGGACCGAAGGGAGCTGCACCGTACGGCACGTGTCCCTTGTGCTTACTCTTTCGCTCTGGCTGAATTCGGCTTCCCCGCCGCACTGTGCCACTAGCGGCTCTCACGCTGCGCTGACGGTGTCTGTCGTAGCCCATCAATGTCACCCGCTGTCCCCTCGCCAGCCCGCCTGCCTCGTCCCTGCCTGTCGGGCTGCCTGCAGTCCCGGTGGTGCTGTGCGGCCTCCCTTCCCTGCCCGGCAGGACAGCACCGGGAGCTGGGGTATCTCCTCCATCCCCATCGTCCTGCTGCCAGCCGCTCCTCTGCTCTGCTCCCGGGAGGACCGAGGGGCAGGTGGGAGGCTGGCCGAGACCCAGACCGACCTCATCCTCCTCTGCTGACCCCGGCCCCAAGCAGGGCGACTCCTCCTGCCTCTCCCCGGGGGCCGGTCAGAGTCTGGGTGCTACCATCACTGTTTTCTCTTCCTCTTTCTGTTTAACCGCCTCCTCCCGGAGACCCGCCACGATCACCCGAGCAGGTCCCGATCCCCCTGCACCAGCAGAGCTGGCCAAGGGGGCGAGCAGCGAAGGGACCTGTTCCTTGAGCAGCTCTTGCTGGCAGGGACCTCCGTGGGCATCTCCCTGCCTCGTGGCTCCCAGCCGGGCTGTCCCTGGCTGTCCCCGGGGCCCCCATCCCGCAGCACCCCCTCCACACCCGCCCACCCTCCTCACTAGCTCTCCTCCGAGTCGCCTCCCCACGGGTGACTGGCTCTCACTATCCCCAACTACTGCACCCCCGGCCCTGAAACCCCTCCGTAGGCACCCCCTCCTGCTCCCCTTGCCAGCCTGGCGAGCGGAGCCACCCACAGCACTTTGGGGAGCTGCGGGGACGGGGCTCTGGGCTCGGTGGGGCTGCAGGCGCTGGCGCATCTCCTGGCCCCGCGCAGACACCGCTCTGCTGTTCCTCAGCACCTCGGCACCGTGTCCCTGGGCAGGACACACTTCAGATCCAGCCAGCGCTATAAATAAAACCACGTTCTTTTATCCCACCAGATAGGTTCTCATTGATTTTACCTATTCCTCCTCCTCCCTCCTGCGTCCCTTTGATATGTGAAGTCAGCTGCGGAGGAGCTCGGGGAGCCGCCAGCCTGGCGGGGAAAATGCCACCCCCTCTAGGCCCTCTCCCCCGGAGACAGCCGCTCTCCCCTGGTTTTTGCTCTCTGAATAGGCGGCACCACTGGAGGAGAAGAAACAAAGGTCCCTGGTGGAAGTTTGCCGGCTTATTATTTATTAATCTCCTCCTGACAGTGCAATCGCCAGCAGCGAGGCAGCCCCCAAGCCCCCTGCCATGGGGAGGAGGAGGAGGAGGAGGAGGAGGAGGAAGATGGAGAGCTCTGCTGGTGGAGCCTTCTTGCCGTGGCCGAGGAGCTCGGGATGAGCCGACACATCGCTTCCTTCTCCGGCTGCTTCGGTTATGGTTGTACCGGTGGCGAAGATAAGGGGGTCCCATCTCCGAGTCCCCGGGTCCCCGTCTTGGGAAATGCTGAGGGCTGGTTGCAGGGGAGTCCCTGGTCCCTTGCGGGTGATGCCAGCTGAGGGGCTCCCCCCCCCGCCCCCAGACCAGGCAGTTTGTGAATGCCTGCTTGCTGCAAGCAGTTATTCTGCACACAGGAGCTCCCCGTGCAGGGATGGCTGGCAACAGAAATAATGCAGCAAAATCACAGCTCACACAGCCTTCCTGGCACTTGAAAGCATCTGGAGAGCTTAAAAAGCTGCAAGATGCTCTCATTCCCATCCTTTCCCTGCTATCCTTGCCGCTCACTGCCTCTGCTTTGGGCCCCCCTTCCCGGGGGGGGGGGGGGGGCGCAGCACTTTCCCAGGCAAACGGTACCAAGTTGAGCCCGGCGAATCCTGCCCGCGCCATGCAGCGGGAGGCAGGGAGGCAGCGTGCTGCCTGCCGGAGCGGGGCTGCGGGTGACTCATCGCCATGCAGTATGCAATTACCAAGGCAAGTGCAGGCCCCTGCTGTTTTGCACAGGTATCTGTGTCAGCCAGGGCTATTTCCAGCTCTCTCCGCACTCCCGGCTCCTTTGAGAGGTAAGGAATACAGCCGCCTAGCTACTCTGCTTGCCACAGGGACGGGCACGATATTCCCATCAGCAAAGAGCCAGGGGGCTGGATATTGCATCCAAACACTCAAATTGCACAACTGGGGGAGGAGGGAGTGGTGTGCAACTGCCCACGCATTTTATGTATTTAAGGGCGCACACACAGACATAGACCGAATGGAGGCACAGAGAGATGCAACGAGGCTGCACAGCACCCATTGCCACCGACTAAGCGCCAGGCGAGGAGAATTTAGAGCTGTTATTATTAGCCATGCTGGTAGCGTTAGAAAGGAAGCAGCAGGGATGGGATAAAGCAGAGTTTGGAAAATGCTCTGGCCTGGAAAGGCGGGGGAGGGACCAGGATAAAAGGAGCAAAGCGATGTGCGGCAGCGCCTTCTCCCTCCCCTGCCGGAGCAGATAACTGCAAGCTCCGTGGGGCAGCGTCTCTGTCTCCCGATCTGTACATTGAGCGTACGCCATCCCCCATCAAGCTGTTAAGCCAAACCGCGCTCAGCGAGTGACATTTTTTGATTCCCAGAATGTTTGTTCATTACTTCTCCCTCTGGTCACTGTGAGCAGGAAGCGGGGGAAAGCTCAGGCGTTGAGCACTTCTTGGGCAAGCTCCAAACAAGGGTTACAGCCCTCCAGCCACAAACCTCGTTTGCTACAGGGGTTTTGCAACTGGAGTTGTCACAACAGGGCAGCAGCTGCAGCCCAGTCCCTATGGCCGTAAGCGGAGGCAGCTATATCATTGCACCAGTGCTCTGTGCAGCAAAACGCATCTGCACTGGGATCAATGGGGTGCACCCTCCTGGGAATCCCGGGCAGGCTGAGTCTGCCCGGGCGAAGCGAGCCTGGCCTTCCACAGCCTTCGGCAGTTTTCCCGGGGCACTGGAAGTTTGCTCAGCTTTACCTGGAGGCTGTGATATAGGGGAAGCCTCCATATGTGATATAGATGTGCCTGGCGTGGGCCACTCTGTGCCTGTGCAGCGTGGTGAAGTGATGGATATATGACATCACCGAAGCCCCAGGGACCTCGTAGGACGCTTGTCAAGGTACATTGTACGCCCTGCATAACCACCCTGGAGATGAACGGTGTTCATCACCCAGCTGGGCTTGGGAAGATGGTCTGTTGGAGGCAGGCTGGGAGGATAATGACCAAACGAGGGATGGATACAGAGCCAGGACCTGCGAAGGGGCTGGGAAGGCTCCGTGCCTCAACCTCCCACCTTTGCCTGATACATGGCCACCAAAGCCTGGCCCGGGGAGAGCATGAGGCTACAGTCAGACCTCTCACAAGTGTGGGCTGTGCCCTCTGCAGACAAGCCACCAGGCTGCAAGCGGCACCAAGCGGCTTTGTCCTTCCCGCACCTCCCAGCAGAGCCCTCAACATGGGAGTACTGCTACAGTTTTTTGCTGGAAAAATCACATTAATCATCCTCAGTGCCACCTCCCCAGCCTTTGTCACAGTTTGGTGCCCCAGTGCCAGCTTTGTTTTAAAAGCATTATTTATTTTTAATAAAAGCCGATCTAAACAGCAACATTGTTAGGATGAGAAAAATAAAAATGCAGTGGTTGTCACAACTGCCAGCATCCCCGGGAATGGGGGACTGGCAGTGCCCAGCTGCGCTCCCCTCCAGCCTGTGTTGCTGCACAGGCAGAGGAGGAAACACCTGGCAGCGTGTGCCTGTGGGCAGCCTTTGTGCCAGGAAAAGCAGCGCCTGCTTTTTTTTAATACACGGGTGCAATTCTTATGCATACTTGTTATTTTCTAAATGTCTAGTAATTTTAATTTCATTTATTGCATGAATAAATGAGCAAATATGACATATACAAATGTTGGAAAGTAAATTAGTTTTTTAAGCCCCTTCATTGAAAGAACTATGTATTATTAAAATATCTATGTTGCAATGTGCTGACACCACATTAGCAACAGTAATAAGAAATGCTGTTTATCCATATGGAACTAGATTTTCAAAGCATGGATCTGGCAGCATGCGTCGAGTCGGTACGTGGCCGAGACCATCAACCATGGCAACCAGCGGCATCTCCATTTGCCCAGGCAGCAGTGGTGGGTCACAGGGCAGCGTTCCATGTCCCAGGCTGGTGGCCAAGCCGAGATCCTGCGAGCAGAAAGCGTGCAGGAAGCGAGCAGGAAGCGCACCTCACTCACTTCCTCAGCATCTCTTCTCCTTCCATCACTCTTCCTTCTGGGAGACAGGAATAAAGCCTTACCGGAGGCCCCAGGGAGAGCCCATCCCGGCTCCTGCACGCCCCTGCCACTGCGGCTCTGCCTGCTCTGGCTGGCTCTGCTGGTTTCTCCTGTGGGGCCGTGGCTTTTGGCAGGGCTGGGCAGGGGCAGGGTGCTGCACCAGGGCTCCTCTCAAGTTCAGTTTCTGCCCAGGTTTTCCAAACCGGCTTTATTTGCAGGCACAAGCCCTGTGAGCGGCTGCATTTGAATGCTGCCTGGCCAGAGCAGAGTGCAGCCACGGCTGGGACAAAACAAAACCAGCATTCACGGGCAGTCATTTAAATTCCCAGCAGCTGTTCCCTCCCAGCACACTCATGCCCGCCCTCCTTTGCTGTCCAAGGCACTTTTTGGGGGCTTTTTCCCAGGGTGGTAGGGAAGCGGGTCTTCCAGCGAGTTCACCTGCAACCAGCATCCCTCCTCCCGCCTCCTAAAAATAAGCGGCCAGCCCTGCGGGTACAATAGCTGGGGGCTGCTCCTAGCTCGGGGGTCTGCACCCACCGGGGCTTCAGCCCCCCCCCATGGTGCCTCCCCCCTGCCCCGGTGCAGCAGGAGCCCCACGTGCTGACCAGCACCCCCAGTCCCTGAGCCGGTTACGGGTGCCCCGCGGCTGCCTCCCTGGTCCCGGCTCTTTCCCATTCCCTCGTGATGGTGCCTCACCCCCTGAGGCTGAGCCACGCTGTGGGGGCGGCCGCCCAGCCCCCCCTCCAGCACCGCTCCCATGGGAGAACCGGGCCCCTGTGCCGAAGGACGCTCAGCTCCCCGGGGCAGGGGTGCAGACAGGAGCGCACTCCCGGGACACCGGGTAAACCCGGTGAGACAGGGCTTTGGGCCAGGCATAGCCACGGGACCCCAAGCAGGAGCTGAGCGGTGCCTTTTGGCCCCTCGTGCGCTCACATGAGAGAAATTGCTCCTGCATGTTTTGGTCTGCTTGGGTTTAACCCCAGCCCTGCTTTCCCGCGCGGGCTGCCGGCACGAGGGCCCGGCAGGGAGCAGGCGGCGGCACGCCGGGCATCGGCAGCAGGAGCGAGCATGCTGCGGTTTTCCAGCCGGAGACAGGCAGCTGCTGTGAAGAGCTGGTGGTGAAACGCTGCCTGCAATCCCTTTACGGCTGCGAGCGCGAATGAGTTTAGTGGCCTCAATTTAATTCCCATTTGTACATGGTGAAAAAAAAGAAAAAAAGAGGAAGAAGAGCGAAATCACGGATCGGCATGGATTGGCTGGGATGGGGATGCGCAAGCTGCAGCCACGTGGGAGGCACGAGCTGCCAGAGATGCGCCCAGCCCCGGGCAGAGGATGCTGCGCTGGCAGCAAGGATGGGTGCTGCAGGGGGAGGAGAAGGACACATCGCTCCCGCTGGATGTGCCCAGCATGCCCGAGCCCGGGCTGGGAGAGCCGCTGCAGTTTCACGTAGCTGGAGCCCATCAGCAATGGAGTACACCAGGCACGGGGCTCCCCCCCATCCCGGCTGGATAGCCGTATCAACAGCAAGCGCATGGGCTGCCGAGGGCCAAGCCGAGCCCTGCGGGGTGGGTGCCTGCGTCTCCCTCCTCTCCTCGCCCCCGGGATGTGCGTGGGACTGGAACAGACCCGGCTGCGGGAAGGCTGGAGGAGGGAAGACACCACTTAAAGCCCCGTGGAGCCGGGGCTCCGATTTCAAAAAATAAAGTGAGGATTTTCATCTGTATTTGCTTAGTGAGTTAATGACTTTATTTCTGATTTGATGCTCTTGTCTCTGATGACTCAGGCACAAAAAGGGAGACCAGATAAGAGCAAAGAGGCCCGGCCAGAGGGATGCTGGTGGCTGCTCAGTGCCCAGCATCCCCCAGCCTGGATCCCTTCCAGGGGATTCCAGAAATGCTGTCAGCATCGGGAGTGGGACCATGGGCATGGGGAGGGCAGCAGCTTGGGGAGGTGAAAGCAGAAGCAGCCATCCCTGATAAGAGATGGGCTCTGCCCTGTTATGGCTATGGCAATTGCACTAACAAGAGCGTTAGGTATTTTGTACTTGGTATGACCTGCCCGGATCGCGCTGTACCACCCCGGCCCTCTGACCTCATCCTCTTCTGGGAGGAATAAACATCTGCTGTGGAAGAGAGCAGACCTTCTCCTTCCCCTGACACCTCCAGCTGGAACCTGGCTGCCACTCCCTTGCCCCTGGGCCATTGCAGAGGCCTGGCAGGCAGCAGGGAATGCCCCCAGACTGGGGGAGTTAATCAGTCCCAGAGCAACCCAGCCCCTCCTGCCTGCATTTCTCCATCACGAGAAACAAACAGATGTGTTTAGCCTGAATTAGCTGTTTTCGATTGGGAAGGCAATCCCAATCTCACTGCATCCAGTTCCCCCCCAGCCTAAACAAGAAGCTGGGCAAAACATGCATTTTCTTTGGTGAGAAGGAGGTTTCTCCTCTCCCTCATCTCTTGCTTCCAAGTTTTGTTGAGCCCCACAGAGATGTGAGCAGAGCTCTCTGCAGCTGGAGGGCTAACATCTCAGCTCTTCCAAATAAATAGAAAATGACCCAGTTTATTTTTCTCTTTTCCCAAAGTCCAAGCACCCAAAAAATGAGGCAGTAAGTGGAAGCCACAAATAGATTTCACGTATTCTGACAGAGCCAGGAGATGAAAGCAGGGGAAACAGCTCCTTCCTCCCCTGCTCAGATCCTGGTACGGCAGCAGCACATCCTCCCCGGGGTTAGCTTCCCCGGGTCAAAGAGGCAGGAGAGGCTTTGGGGCTGACCCCAGCTCAAGTCCCACGTTGCCTACCAACTGCTTAGGAAAGCTGCCATCCCCTGTCCAACCCCAAGGGCTCCAGTGCTCTTTGCACCCGAGGGTGGGGAGTTTTGGACCAGACGAGGTCCCCAGGCTGGTGCAGGCAGGATGCCGGCTTGCTGGCCTGTTGCTCCGAGGAACATCTCACTGCTGCGGTTCAGCTTCACAGCCCCAGGATCTGCTGGCACCGCAGCTTGATGCGCCTCCGCTTCCACCCGGGAATGGCTCGGCGTGCAGGAACCCCTCTTTCCCTAGGTTTTTTTTCCCTCACTTATACAGTCCCCACACCCCTTGGGGACCAGGATCTTCTGAGGCAGGGTGGGAGCCTCCCCAGGGCTGCTCCCATCGGCCTTGCTCCAAGTAGTAAGGTGAGCGGCAGAACGTGCCCAGCCTTCAACTATTCCTATCACGTCCCATCTGGAGACAGAAATCTGCCTGCTGGCTTTACAATTAAAATTGAAATTATTTGATTACAGGCCTTCATTAGTAAAAACAAACACCAGGCAGCCTTCCTCCCTCTCCTCCCCCCATCCCCGCCCAGCCGTTCCTCCCCGGGGCTGTTTTAGGTAAATCCCAGCCAGGATGTGGGCTGGGCACACAAAGGGGGTTCGTGTCTGCAGCTTGTAGCTACAGTCAGGTGCAGCCCAAAGGAGACAAATTTTAGACCCACAAACCACCTCCTTCAGGTAGAGATGCAGCAACAATCTTGGATTGACGGCTTGATGGACCGCTGCCCAACAGTGGGTGTAGCGATGGCTTTAGCAGCAGCAGGACGTTTCCCAACGCTGCACAGCCTGTTGAATGCTTGCAGACCTTACTGGGGGGCTCCCACAGCCCTTGGGGCTTCTGATTTACACTTTGACTCCATGCCCTTTGTTCTATGAGTCTTTGCAATGGGGTCATTTGCACCTTCACACCAACCTGGACTTGCCATTGCCAGGTCTGTTTTTCTTCCCCGGCAGCTGGCTAATCCTGCGGGGAAAGTGGGGAGCGCAGGGAAGGGCTGTGCCGGCACGGAGCAGGCTGCCCGTGGTGTATGCAGATGCTCGAATCCCCAAAGCTGCAGCAGTTCTGGGGGAAGTAATTCAATTAACACTCGGGGCGTTGGGAACAGGCTGTGCAGGCTGGGAGAGGAGGAACGCTAATGAAGGAGGGCTTGGGAACGCTGCTGGGTTAGAGTGCCGCTCGCCCGGCTGCTCCCAGTACCTGGTTTTCTCTAGCCGACAGGATGGCTCTGGGCAGTGGGGACGTGAGGTGGGAATTAGGCAGTCTTTCTGCCTCTGGTGCCTGATGCAAGAAGAGGCCATGAAACGGCTCTTGACACTCAATCGGTGGCCCGTTTGAAAGGGCCTGTGGCAGAAGAGGTATGCGCTCTCGCCACTGTGGCATGCCAGCTGGCACCCCCGCCAGAGTCCCATGCCTGCAGAAGGCGGGTTGACCCCCTGCCCTGTCCCTGCCCGCGGGCAGGGGCACTTCCCTTTGGTGCTCGCCTGAGCTTCTCCATCCCTGCCTCCCACCCGCCTTTGCTCCAGCAAAAAGCTGCCTTTGGGATCTCCCCAGCGCCACAGCACGTGCGCTAGCTGGGGCCGTGCCTCCAGCTGAGCTGGGAGCGGGCCGAGGAGACTGAGCCACGGTGCCTGCAGACCGCAGGGCCGGGCTGGCTGGGACTCAACAGCCCCTTTAGCCCTCCCTGGATAAGGAGGGAAACCCGGGCCCAGAGCCGCAGGGCGAGGGGGCTGCAGCCGCAAGGCTCAGGCTGGGGAGGAAACCCCCGGCTCGGGAGCAGGACCAGCCGTGGCAGCTCCAGCTGCGGCAGGGGACGATGGCAGCGCCTGGTGGCACACGAGAATCACCCACGCAGCTTCTCCCTGGGGCGGCGAGCCCGTCCGGGCAGGGGAGGCCATCTGCTGACCCACAGAGAGGGGAGCAGAGCTGGGGCTCCAGAGCCCCTGTGTCCAAACTGGCTCGAGGCAGCGCTGCCTTTGCAACTTGGGGGGCACCAGCACGCCAGATGAACAAAGGGTTGTATTTGGGGTGCCTTTGCAGGGATGTATTTGGGAAGCCTTTGCAGTCTCAAGTACCTTTGCGCCAACCAGGTGCAGCCACCCCGAGAACGCAGGCACGGGGTCGTGGGAGGAGACCTGCGGCCATGGGCGTCTGTCCCCTTTGCCAGGCTGGGCAGTGGGACAGGCGGCTGTCACAGGACCAGCGGGAAGGCAGAAGGGTGCTCCGCACCTCCTCTGTGCCACGCTCGCTCCTTAACTCCTGTGGCCTCTGGAAAGCCCCGCAGCACTCTCCTGCCAGCGGAGTGACCTTGGGGACAGGATGAGCCTGTAAGGATCTGCCTTTTGCTGCCAGGCAGATGAAGCCCCTCGTGCCACAGGGCTGAGGAAGCCCCAAGGGAAAGGGTGCATCACCCCGGGACCACCGGCTCAGGGTCTGCCCGCCTGGGGACCCCCTGAGACATGGCGGGGCAGAGGCGCATGGTGCAGGGGCTGGCATGCTGGCTGAGCTATTCGCCGTGGGTAGCGTTGCCTGGCCGCCCCGGCTGACTCATGTCACGTCAGGGCCAGACTGGCTTCCCAGCGGCATGAAGCCTCCCCCTGACCGGTGGCACTGGGCCGAGCTGTGGCCAGGGCAGGTGGCGGGGGGGGCACAGGTTATAAGGTTACGCTGAAGAAAGAGCAGCTCCCGGCGGGATGCTCCCCTCCCCAGCTGCGTGCCATCCGCCTGCCCAGCCTCAGCTCGGCGCCTGAGGATGCTCCAGCTCCATCCCCCGTGCAATGTCTGGATGCGGCCCAGGGATGGCAGGGTCCGGCTGCAGGTATGTGCTCCAGCAGTGGGGTCCGGCTGCAGGGGTGTGCTCCAACAGTGGGGCTGAGCCATAGGCGGGGGGGGCAGCGGGGTTAGTCCCCTCCACCTGGGCAAGTGTCACCAAGTCGGTGGCACTAACAGCATTGTTGCCCTACCCAGGCTTGCCTTGTGGGCTAAATCTTTAACCAGATCAAGGGTTTAACTTTATCAGTGTCTGGAAAAATGTGGCACCGTTTTCCTGGTGCAAAGTATCTTGATCCCTGCAGAAATCCCAGATGTGGCTCCTTTTCCTGGGCTGCAGCTCCCTGGCGCTTGTGTCTGGCCCTTCAGCACAGGGACCCATGGGACCATCTGGGGCAGGGAGCACCCCGTGCCCCATGCATGGCCTGGGCTCCCAGCTGGCCCCATCTTCCCTCCAAAAATCACAGTTTGCACAGACCCAGGTGCACCGGCACGGTGCCAGCATCAAGGAGCCGGCACTTTCCCTTGCAGGGTGTACCTGGGCACAGATTGTCCTCGCAGCGGGCAGCGTGGGAGGAAAGCCACTGCGGGAGCAGAGACTTCGGTGTCCCCTTGAGGGGAGCCCCACTGCTGGCACCACAGTCTCCCTGCCAGCCCTGCCGGCTCCCCAGCCCTGGAAAGCCTTCCACAACCCCTGCCCAGAGCAGGATGATTGATTATCGTTATTAAGGCTGGAGAACAGTTTCTGTGCACATCCAGGTGGTTCAGGAGCAATTAGTCACCCACTGGCGAGGTGGGGGCCAGGCTGCCCCTCTGTCCCTGCAGAGGTGGGAGCCCTCCATCACCCGAGCGAGGGTCAAAGGCAGCTCCTGGCACTCCCGGCACAGCCGGAGGGAGCCCTATCTCCTCGAGGGCTGTATCTGATGGGCACGCTCCCTGCCAGCCCTTTCTGGTAAAGGGCAGGGCTTTGACAGCGGTGCAGCGCCAGGGCAGGGCTTGGACCTGAGCTGACTCCCGCACCCCCAGGCCATCTGATGGGGGGAAGGCAGAGGGTCTGCAGCCCCCAGCCCCATGGCAGAGATTTACCCCCATCCAGGGTGATGCAGCACCTTGTGCTTTTACATGGGGTGGGCGCAATGGAGGGGCTGAGGAGGGGAGGGGTGCTCATCCCCAGGATGGCGGGTGCCACCTGGCAGCCCCCAGCACAGTGGTCCTGTGGGGCCACACCAGGCACAGCTCCAGCCAGGGGCTCATCTGGCAGCAGTGTGACAGCAGGGACATCGGCAGCAGACGGCTGCCGGCTGGAAAGGGGGGGGCATAATGATGGTCCATCTCAGCAAAGGTAGCAGAGCATGAAAGCAATTTCACACTTTATTAGACAATTCAGGTGCTGGCTGCGCAAGCCTGGAGCGAGCGCTGCTGCTCACACCTCCGCTCCTGTCTCGCAGCCCCAGGGCCACTCTCCGTGGGGCTCAGCCCTCCCTCAGGCCACGCAGCACCATGCTGATCACGGCTGGCAGCATGGCGAGCGGAACCAGCGTGGGCGGCAGGGGACCAGGGTGCCGAGGCTGCTTCTTGTGGGCCACCCTGCTCCCACACACGGGCGGGCGCCTGGGAACAGTGCAGCCGGCAGCCTGGCTCTGCTCGGAGCCAGCTCAGCCCGGCAGTGGTGGTGAACTCAAGCACCATGCCTGCAGGCACAGCTCCGCTGGGGCTGGCTGTGCCCTTCAGCCCAGGGCAGCCACCCTGCTCCCGCTGGGTTCCCCTGCTCCCCTCCTTCCCTGCCCACCGCAGCCCTGCTGCACCCGTACTCCCCTCCTGGCACCCCGCGGTGAGAGGACGGGTCTGGGTTTGGGAGCCTGGGCTTGGGGCTTCCCTGGCAGCTGCTTTCCTCTCGCGCCTCCCTGCCGCCCGGGTGCCCCAGCAAGAGCCAGCGGGCACATCGACACCTGGGCACGCAGCCATCCTCCCCGCGATCCAGGTGTCTCCATCTGGAGATGTGCTTTGCGGCTCCCCACCCTGCCCGCAGCTACCGCCGTGTCCCCGCAAAGCAGGGGAGAGCGGAGTCTGACCTGCCACCATCCTGCTCTCCGGCATGTGGCCGGGCTGGCGCCCTGCACTCTGGGGACACGGCTGTGCGCTGTCACACCCCACGGGTGGACACTATCCAAATGCCTGCACGTCCAGGATATGAATCAGCCCGGACGGGAGTGCAGCAGCCGCTCCTGGACAACCCGAGCTGCCCGGCAGGCTGCTCCGGCAGCCAGGCTGTGCTGGTGCCAAACCTCTTGCGGGTCGGCAGGCAGGTTGCAGTCAGCAGCGCCTGCCCGGCTCCGCTGCCACCTTGCCGATCAGCCCCGGGCACGGCAAGACCCCGGCCTGGCATGCATTTCCCTCCCCCTTGCATGGCTCTGCTCCCACAGTGCCGAGACACGGCACAGCGGCGCCCGGCCGGGGTGATGCCTAACCTTGACCCGACCTCCTGGCGAGGAGCCATCGCTGCCCAGCTGACCCCCCATGCCCCCTGCCACGAGCATGTTCCGCCAGGCCAGCCAGAGCATTCCTCCCGGGAGAACCTGTCCTTGCCAGGCTATTTAAAGGCACACTTTTGCCCTTTATTCCCCTTCGTGTTTAGGCTGGAAGAGCCCCGTACCCTCCAGTGACTCCAAGGGGGCACTTCCAGGCTCCGGGCAGCAGCAGGTGGAACAAGTTTGGGTGAAATCATGGGAGAAGAGAGGGATGTCGGTGCCCCGTGTCCTGCAGCCAAGTACTAGGCCATGTCCTGAGGACAGACCCCATGGGGAAGGTCCCACGGCCGTCGAGGTTGGCAGCAGGACTGGTGGGTACTGCAGAGCCCAGCTCAGCCCTTTGGGTCCAAAGACCGGAGGAGCTGCACAGCTAATTTCCCTCTTCCTAGCAGGGACACCCACAGCACGCTCCAGCCGCCGCCAGGACCTCAGGGTAGGCAGGGCACCAGTGCCACAGCCGCTGAGCAGGGTGCTGGTGCTGGCCGCCTCAGCACCATTCAGAGGAGCCTCTTGGTGCCTCGGCTGAACCAGCCTGGAGCACAACCGCGTTATCTGGCAGGGGGCAGGCAGCCGGTGCCTGACACAAGCAGCGTGTCCCCGGTGTGCTGCCACCTCCCGCAGAGCACTGGTGTGTGGCTCATGTACATCTCCCGGTGGGATGTGCGTGGGCTCTTTCACCTTGCCCTTCATGCCTGTCAGCCCTAGCAAGCGCTGGTAGTCGGACATTTGATGGGTAGAGCGGGGACCCAGGGGAGGCAGCGGGGGTCTAGGACACCTCGCAACAGCCTGCACCCCCATGCTGGCTGCAGGCAGGGCAAAGAGCTTCTGGCCAGCACTGACACACAGGCAGCACCGGCGGTGGCTGGAGGGAGGGAAAGGGGAGCTGTTGTTTCAGAGCACATGAAATCCAGAGTCCTGATGAGTGGGACAGAGAAAGCCCAACCAGTTTTATAAGCTGCCTATCAAGTCCTGCCCGCCACAGGTCTCCTTCCAGCGGGCAGATCAGGGCACAGGCAGCAGCAATTTCTCAGCGCTCCTTGTCCCGCTGTCACCTTTCACCCTCCAAAGGGTCCCAGGCACCTGTGGGCTACAGAGCAGGACCTGCTCGAGCCACTGACTCCTGCTGTTGCCTGCACTGGCGCAGGGCTGATTGCATCTGCGCCCCACTGAGCTCGCAGGAAGGCAACTCGGGAGGGAAATCCGACCTGATGTGATTTGATTAGGAACGGAAAAATCCGGAGGAGCCATCAGCAGCGAGCTGGAGGTGTAAGCCCTGCTGCTGCAGGGCTGGGGCTGGGCAGGGGACCCTCAGAAACACAGCCCCTGCGCAGCGGCCCTCGTCCCCACACCCTGCCCGCTTTCCCTTCCTGAGGAGCCCATCGGCCTTTCCCCAGGCTGGGAGCATCCCCAGGCTATGTCCCCATCTCCGGTGCTGCCGTCCCCTCCCAGGTTTCATGTGGGTGAGCATTTGCTTGGGGCTTTCAATGGCACCTGGGAGGAGGTAGCAAGCCCCCAGCCTCCCCACAGATAAAAAGTCCCAGGACCCTGCAGGTACAAAAGAGGGTGAGCCCCACAGACAGCTCTGCCCCAAACCAGGCACCTGGACCCACGTGTGGGGTGCACAGCAGCATCTGGGGCCTGTCCCCACCTGCCCGGCACCCACCTCATCCCTCCCCACACGGTGCAAGCTTCAGTGAGGACACGCCACCTCTGCCCCCCCCCTGCCCAGTCTGCAGCCACAGCCGCAGGGCAGCACTGCGGGAACCCACACCCAGTCACCAAAGCGCGTCCTGTGGGGAGCCCGTGGGTGGCCAAGCCTGCCGCCTCCCTGCCAGGCAGGGCGCAGGAGCCAGCATGCCAGCGCTCGCCAGTCAGGCCATTGCACCTTTGATGTGGGAAGCGGCAGGTGCCCAGGGCAGCCGGGACGACGCCAGGCTGCTGCACCGGCGGGTGCCTCCACGCTCCGCTGCTGGCAGTGGGTGAAGGGTGGGCAGCGTGGCACCGTGGGCTGAGCTCTCCCATGGAGGGAGCACGGTGCCAGTCCCTGAGGGCTGCAGCCGGGAGCTCCCGAATTCCCCTCTGACACCATGTCAGCACTGCCGTGGGCACGGCTCCCTGACCTGAGCCCCATCAGCATCACGTAACAGCACAGCATCAGAGCAAGCCATGGGGAAACTGAGGCACAGAGCTGCGACGTCTCCGTCCCCAGACCGAGCCTTAGGTCAGGGTCAACCCACACAGGTTGGTTCTCCCCAAAACCTCTTCCAGGGGGGGCTGTGCTTCTAGAGAGCACGCGTGTGTCAAACCGCTGGAGATTTGCGCGGGTCGGCGAGGGGGACGGGGTGTCCCGAGGACCCCCGGAGCCGTGCTCTTCACCCCCAGCCCCGAGCAGCACCGCCTGGGAGGGAAGCGGCGCGCAGCTCGCCTTCAGCCCCTGCCCCGGCACAGCCGTGCTCACGCCGGTACCGCCAGCCCCGCCGCCTCGGGTTGTCCCCACGCCGCCCAAGGACACGCACACTCCACCGCAGCGGCGAAACCCCTCCACGGCCTGCCAGCGCCCCCAAACCAGTGCTCCCAGTGCCGCCGCCGAGGCGCGCTGGGCGGCGGGCGGGGCGGCTCTGCCACCTCGCGGCCGCGCTGCCACCGCGCCGGGCTGCCACGGGCGCTGCGCAGCCCCCCCATCAGCACGGGTGGGGCGGAGAGACGGTGTGATATAGTATAATGTCAGCCTATCGGTCACACGAAATAGCATCGGTGGTGTACAGAGCGCTCCTCGTCACCAGAGCTCAAAGCGCCTCTCAAATGGGTCAGCGGCATCAGCCCCGCTGCGGGGCGGCGGCGGGGGGGGAAACTGAGGCCGGGAGCGATGCTCGGTGGCCAGGAGGGCTGGGGAGGACACACAGCACTCAGCCCGGCACCCGTCCATCGCGGCCGGTGCGGCCGGGCGCACGCTGACGTTGCCGTGCCCTTTAGCAGGACGCGAAGGCTGTGCCGCCGAAGGGACCACAATGGCACATCAGGGTGGGCACCCAGGCAGGTGTGACACCCCGGTGAGGAGCCGTGCCTCTGGGGCTGCTCCGCATCGGCCTCCGCACTCAAACCAGCGATCCCCCTGAGGGCCTCTTCCCAAGAGCCCCAGATGCTCCGTGCCAGGCTGAAGACCCCCTCTGCAGCACTGCACTCTTTGCAGCTTGGTCCTGATCTAAGTGGGGACAATGCTGTCTCGTCACCCCTAGGGACACTTTTGTCACTGATATGGATTTCAGCAAATCCCTGGAAAACTGCAGCCACCTGCCCTCACTCCCTCATACGCCTCTCCTTTGTGCAAACACGTATGGGACATGGCACCCTCACGCCTACCCATCAAAACGTGCCTCCTGACTGCTGTCGCTTGCACCCACATCCCCCGGGCCGTATTCTGCCACCTGCTTCCCACCACCTTCCCAGCCTGGGGCCACCACAGCCGCCCCCCTCCAGCATCGCCCGTGACGAGCCCTCGGGTGCCAAGCAGACGGCTCTCATCCAACGAAGCCTGTGCCCTTGGGTGCCGGGCTGGCCGGGCTCACACAGGCAAGCTCCAGCCCATGGGCTTCTGCAGAGGGACTGTCACCAGGTAGCTGGAGGGCACATAGCCCCTCTGGCCGTTCACATCCACCAGACTCCACTCCTTGCTCCCCTTCTTGTCGTAAGGCTCCAGCACCACCACGGGCTGCCCTGCCTGGAGGCTCACCTCCTGCGGACTCCTGGCTGCGAAGGAGAAGCCGGCAACCACCTGTGAAAGGCAGGGGAAGGAGGGAGGAAGCCCTTGCTGGATGCAAGAGTCAAAGGGGGAAAGGACATACCTGGCAGGGCAGGACCTAGAAGGGACATGGAGGTTGTTTCCAAGAGGGCAGCGCAGTACTGCCAGCGATGGAGGGACACTGGGGACCCCACCGAGCACAGTTCTCTTGCTCTGTCCACCCCTGGTCCCAGCAAGGCAGACACCAGCCTCACGGGGTACTCGGCCAGGGGCTGCGACACTCCCCTGCTAGGCACATGGCTGCACATGTATGACCACGTGTGTGCTGGAAAAGCAGGTCCACCTTCCCACCCACATGCTGCACACGCAGGGACTAGCATGGAGCTGGTGGGGTTGCTAGGAATGGCCCTGGGGGGTGTCCCCCACTCTCACCTGGAAAGCTGGGGTGAAGGTGGCCACCTGGGGCCTGGGAGCTTCAGGTGCTGCATATGAATGTCGCCTTCCCTCTGTGCTGCTCTCCAGGGCTGGCATCTGCATCCCAGGCTGCTGGCTTTGTACCGGACAATAGGGCTGGAGTTTTCCAGCAGGCACAAACCCTCGGGGACCTGGAGGACATGCACACACACAGGTCATGGGGCCCCGCTGCCTGGCACATGTGGGACTGGTTGGAGGAGAGAGGAATGACAACTCGGCTGTTGCCTGGCATGGCACAGCAGCCCTGTTCAAAGCGGTCCATCACTAGGGGATATCCAGCAGCAAAACCCCACAAAAAGGGGTTTCAAGTGGTTTCTGTGTGCACGGGATTCTCCTTTCCCAGCCATGATGAGCCACGAGTGCTCCCTCATAGGGAAACCTGAACTTTACAGCTAATGGCTATGGGTGCAGCTGGCAAAGCAGAGGTGGGTTTGGGCTGAGCAAACCCTGGAAGGGAGGACTCGGGAGGCAATGGCCCACTGTTTCATCCAAGATGAGGAAGTGGTTCGGGTTTGGTTTCTGACCCTGGTGCCGAGGCGGGGAGAGGCTCCCTGTAGCGCTCACAGTACCTCCAGCATCCACCAGCCATCTGCTCGTGTTCCCCTTAGTGTCCACACTTTGCAGCAGAGCTACAATCTGTCCCCTTTGCAAGGTCAGGTCCAAGTCTTTGCTGCCACTGATGTTGCTTGTCACTTGGTAAAGTTTCTCTGGGCCGTGCTTGCTCACAAGGGAAAGGACCTTCCGTTCCTCAGCAGGGTTCAGAGGCTGGTGGGGAGCAAGAGACACAGGAGCACTTGATGAGACAGGCAGGAGATTGAGGCCCTCCATGTACATGTACTCTCCTTTCTGCAGGATCACACCCCAGTGAGAGGTTAGAGGAGAAACTCCTTCACACTATCTGCTCTACCTCATGGTTTGGAGATGAGTGTCTAGAACCAGAAGAGCTAAGACTGTTTCATCCCTGGTTATTCCCAGCCAGCTGCTGTTGGGGGCTTGGGGGAAATACTGTGGCTGTGGCAACCCCCCCGTGCCACTTTCTGAGCCAGCCTCCACCCCAAGGAGATGTTCTGCACTGCGAAGCCACAGTCCAGCTGGCCTGAGACACCCCCTTCCCAGCTCCTACCTGTGTCGCAGGGGTCGGTGTGACAGTCTCAAAAGTCTGGCAGAAGGTACGGAGCTGAGCACCAGACTGCTGCAAGGTGTCTTCCACCATCTTCCAGAAACTGGGCAGAGGCATGCGGCCATGGGGCATCTGTGAAGACAGACCCTGAGATCAGAGAAGGCCCTGGGGAGGGGAAGAATTGTAGGTAGGGTCAAAAGAAAAGGAACAGTTAGAAAAGAGGTGAGAAAGCAAGAGAACAGACCTGGCCACTAAAGATGCATCTTGCACCTAGGATGTGGTTCCCTCTGGCAAGGAGAGCTGCTGCCCTCTGGCTTTGAGCCACCTACCCCGGGCAGGGCAGTCACATGCAGGGCTCTTGGGCCGTACCCAGCCCACCACAACAATCCCTGGGTCCTGCTGTCCTGCCCCAAGCCCAGAGTCCTTTCCACCTGACTAAAAAGGGAGACAGGTGGATGTAGCTCTGGGGTAGATGTCTGCAGTGTAAGCATCCCAGACTGAGCAAGGGGAATCCACCCTCACGACTAGGTATGTACAAGTAGTGCCTGACGGGATACTTCCACGTGGCTGCATCTTGTTCTCATCTTGGTCATGGGTCAGGCCAGGGCCATGCTTTACCCCAGGGCTCTGGACTGGCCTGACCCACCACGTTTGCAAATGTCAGGCTCAGTGAGTGCCATGCAGTGAGGAGTCCTGGGAGATAACTCCCAGGGGATGGAGGTTCTAGGGATGCTCGTTCCTCAGGCCAGGAGCCGTCCTTCTCCTCCTAGCCTTCCCAGCACAGAGCTCTCGGGAGCTCAGAGTTAACACTGATCTCTCAGGCAGCACATCAATAGATTACCAGTGGTGTCCTCAGAGAGACAGCAGGCCAGTTCCTGGCACTGAAGAAGAGACAATTTGGCTTTCCCCAGCCTAAGGGGAGATCCCTTACAAATGCTAGACAGGGAGCTGTGTGTCTGCAAGGGCAGGCTTGGGCTACAGCAAACCTTCAGTGCCCTGACATCCAAGTGGTGTTCCAAGCCTGAAGAAGGCAGGTCTGGCTCAGCATGTGCGCCGGTTCGGGCACGCAGGCCAAGGCGTCACTCTCACCTGCTCTAGCTCCTTTTGTGCCTGCTGCAGGACCTGGGCAGCCAAGTCCCGTTGCAGGGCACTGAAGGAGCACAGTATCTCCCCCAGGAGCTGCAGAGCCACCTGGTTGAACTGCGGGAGCTCAGCCACGAGCAGGGCATTGATGGCAAGGTAGGTGTTCATGGCTGCCTCCTCGTCGTACGTCACGCTGCCCATCTCGCTCTTCCGCTCCTGGATCTCCTCATAGTCCAGCAGCTTGTCCAGGCGCTTCTTGACCAGCTGTTGTGGCCCCACCAGCATGTCTGAGAGGCTGCAGAGGGGCTGGCAGACCAGCCTGTCTAGCCGTCGCTTCTGTGGGGCGAGAGAACCCAAATCTCCATGTGAGCCCCCCAGACAGGCCCAGCTGTCTGCATGGGGCACTGTCTTACACAGGAGAAAAGGCTTGGGGACCTGTTGAAGGGCTTGTGCAGAGTGGGGAGCATCTGAGGCATCCTTCCCTGAAGGCACACAGGACGCCAACCAAAGCAAACCCTTGGTAGAGAGCAGTCACGCATGCCACGATTCAAAACTTGTGCTCCATGCAAATGGTCAGGTAGGACCCTCACGCGCAAGGTCCCATGGGCCAACGGGGGTGCTGCAGTGACCGTCCCATGCAGGTCACAGTGTCCTGGTTTGACGGAGGCCCTCAGGCCAGGGTCTGTGTGGTTATCCCAGGTAGCTACCCTCCCTCCCCATGCTGGCGCTCCTTGGGGATGCCCGCATCCAGGTGTGGGGTTCAGGCTGCCCTGCCACACTCCTCACTGCTTGGAAAACCTCCCTGACTGCGCTCACGGTGGCAGTCAGCACCTAAGAGGGAGTCCTGGAGAAGCAAGCAGGGGTAGTGGAAGGAGACAGATGGGGGACTCTTGGGCTCCCAAAGGCGAGGACGGATGCCCAGAAGGTGTGGGTAGGTTGGACTGGGGTTTGGCAGCAAATGCCTTGTGTGAGTCAAATAAGCAGTACGCCTGGTTTCCCACCATCCTCTGCTCCGCTGCAGCCCTGCCTGCATGGCTGGCCGTGAACATGTCAGGGCCCTGAAGGCACAAATAGTCTTTAATGGCCCAGACCAGTCTCACCTGGGACCTCCACCCACACCCCTGCCCACAGGCCATTTAAGGGCCTTCGGCTGCTACTTGACTATTGCTGTGGGTGAGCTGATTTCTGCTTCTGTCTCCTGGGTGGACCTTAGACCTCTGCTGTAGGTAGCTCAGCTCCTGGATGGACCCCTCAGATGGACATTGCAGCTTGTCTCCAGCCCTGGATGGACTTTAGAGCTGTGTTGTAGCCATGTCTCTGGCCCTGTCTCCTTTTGTTTCCTGGATGGACCCTGGGATTGGTTCCTCAATTCATGTGTCTGGGACTGCTGATGGACCCTGTTACCTGCCCCTTCGTGTTCAGGCCCCAGGAGACTGTGTCTATCGGTGAGGACACTGCCTGCTCTGGGAACCCCTCAGCTCTTGGCTGCCCTGCCCTGGAGCCAGCCTCTGCTGTAACCTGGCAATGCTTGGCTGTGACCCTGAAGGAGATATACAGGGAAGGAGCACTCACAAACTCTGGGAAAACAGTGCAATGGAGGTATTCTGCAAAGCGTTGGTACTGCTGGGCGGGTCCCTCATTGATCTGCAGCTCACACTTGTGTGGGGTGGGCAACAGGAACGCCTGAAAGGGAGAAAGCCATCAGACCTGATCTGCAGAAGCTGCCCAACACGAGCTAACCCATTTGTAACCGATCCCTGTGTTCCCAAAGATGTGCCAATGTCCCAGTCTGGGTGCTCTGTGCTAGCAGCCCAGTGGGACTGATGCTCTGGGCTACTCTTGTCTGCAAGCCAGGGAGCTCATGCAGGTGTTAACAAACCTCTCCCCTTGAGCAGGAGTCATGCACTGGCTTGCAAAAGCACTCCTACCCCAGCAAGATGGCCAAGGCTGCCCTGTGGCCCCAGGCAGTCTGCCCCAGCTTGATGTTGCCTGGTGCTTTGACACTTGGGTTTGGTGATCCAGTAGCTCTGTGGAATTTCTTGTATTTGTGTACAAAATCTTCCCCCTGCCTCTGTGTGGAGAGTGAGGCTGGTGGGAAAGGAAAGCAGCTAGGGATGGTTTGGGTGGACACCCTCCTCTGCTTTGAGAGGCTTTGCTCTAATGTTAACTCTGTGGGCAGCAGCCTCCTTCCTCCCTGGAGGTAGATTTTGACCCAAAACCTCTAGACCCGGGGAGGGGAGCACTGAGCTCCCAGAGCCCCTGCCTGCCAAGAGAAGCCTGGCCTCCGGCTCTTCCCGGGCTTAGCTTTGCTGCCCCTTGGAGCGCTGCTCCTGCAGTCAGTCCTGGAGCAGCAGGAGCAGTTTCTGTTTGATTCTCCTCAACCATGGCTGCCATGGGCCTCTTTTGGAGTGCCCTGATCTCTGTCCTAAATCCTGTCTTTTTGCCTGTGGTCATGTTTAGAAGACCCTTTCTTTGTAGTCCTCCTTACCACAGGAGGGACTGGAGACAGAAATATAGAAGGGGAAAGGGATTGACCCTTTGAGCAGAAGGCGGCAGCTCTGAGACCTGTGTGCTTTTCCTCAGCCCTACAGGGGCTCTTACACAAGCAGAAGTGGCTGTGATGATCTTGTACGCACCAAGATTTGCCTCTCCTTGTGGTGGAGGCACTGGTACAGACAGATGCACAGGAGGGAACTGCCAGCCAGCACAGAGGCCAGGCTGTCTCTGCCCTATGAGAACATGTCTTCATCGGCTCCTCAGGATGTCTTTGAGAAGCTTTCAGAGGGAGAGAGATGGGGCATGCATGCAGCCCCACCTTCCCCCACCAGCAGCTCCTCTGAAGCTGCATCCAAGCCCCAGCATGACTCCTAACCACAGCTTATTCTCTAGGCTGCCCAGCCTATTTGCAGACACTTAATGTCCTGGCTGAAGCCAAGAAGCTGGCTTACAGAGATGCAGCTTACCGAAGAGCAGTGCCAGGCAGGTCCCCAGAAGCCCTCGATGTCCCAAGGAATGGTTACACCCTGTTCCCCTAGCTGATGCCACATCTCACTGTCATACAAATTGCCATCCTCATGTTTTTTCTTCTAATCCTATTTTACCCATTCTTTGGGCTACAGGGAGTCTTTCTGTTCCCTTTTCCTCCTTCCCAATCCTATATGGGGAGCCCTTGTCAATATTTTCATGACAAGGTGTGTCCAGCCCTTGAATTGCTGCTTTCTGAACCCTCTGCCATTTCCTGAGACTTTCCTGATTATATAGTCTCTGGGGATTTCAAGTTCGGCCATTGCTCATACTTTCATTTCCCTCAGATGCCCCAAGGGATTTCCACGAGAAAACCACACCAGCTACTCAGCCAGGTCATCTCAGAAGGGAAGTTTGTTGTTTCCCTGACTTGGGGACACTTCTGCCTTATACCTGTTATGCAAGAATTCCCAGGATGAACAACACTTAGCCTTCTCAGCTATTTAATGCCTTGAAATAATGATCAGTTTAAGGACCAATTATTCTCAAATGACAACCAGCTCAGACTGGATCAACGAAGCCTTGACTTTGTTTTAAGCTCTGCTGGACCTGAGCGATCCTTGGACACTGGGCAAGGCCCCAGCACAGCATCTTTAGCTGAGAGATGCAAGTCACTGAACATCCCCAGCTGACACTGGTTTCCATAGGGCTTGAAAATATTCTGCAACCCCAAGAAACAGGCCATGAGGCCTGAATGGGGCCAACCGCCTGCAAGTTATCAGGGTTTTACCTCTAAATGGCCGAGGTAGGACGCCACATTCTCCTTCAGTACAGCCACGCTGGACACCACACACTGGAACTTCTCCTCCAGGTCGTCGTACTCCCTGTCCTCCATCTGCAAGGCAAAAGGCAACTTATCCCCAGCCCGGGCAATGCCTCGGGCAGGGCTGATGCTCCTCACTGGGTGCTAACGTAAAAAGCAGCCAGGCACCTGCCTGAAGCTCACAGTGCTGGGGACAGGCAGGGGAGACCCTGAGAGGCGCCAGGAATCTGAAAAGGGCCAAGACCTAGGGTGCTTGGGATGCGTGCAGACGCACGGCTTTTGGTGTGGTTGCAGTGCTGGGGAACACCAGGGTGTCTTTCCTTTTGCTGGGGTGCCTGAGGATCCTGTGGGTCCTTTGGGGGCCAAAGCACTCCCCTGCAACGCTCTGATGCAGGGAGCAAGGTGTGTACCTGCATCTCTCCTACCCTGCTGGTCCTTGGGATTGGGGACCAGGAGCTACCCTTAGGCTGCTCGAAAATGGGACTGTGGCTCATGTGACAGCGTGGGCCACTGGGTGTCAGCATTGGCCAGCTCGACTCCGGTCGGGAGGCAGCGGAAAGGCCCAGAAATGACCCAAGGAGAGGCAGTGGGTCCGCAGGCGGTGGGGTGAGGGCTGCCCACCTTGGCCACGATGCCGGCCTCGTGCATGAAGAGCCGGCTCAGCCGTGTGGTCTTCTTGGCGATGGAGTGCGTGTTGAGGCGCGCAAAGCGGTCCCGCAGCGTCAGGTGCTCGGCCTTGTTGTATTTGGTTGCTGCCTCGGGTGGGGGCACACGAGGTGGGAGGAAAAAAGATCAGAAGAGGAAACTTCAGGGCAGCATCCTCAGCAGCCTGAGCAGGCAATGCGGGTGAGCAGCACCGAGGCCCGGAGCTGACAAGTCGTGATTAACAGGATAAGCACAACCCACATCAAAGAAGGGCAGCCTGGGGGAAAGTACTATGAAAACCAAAAAGAAGAGCAAGCTCCTGTTTGTGGGGAGCCTGATTTCTCCTGTCCCAAGGGCAGGACTGTTCCTCTCATTCCCCAGCTCCAGGAATGCAGGCAGACCGGTTTTGTGCTCAGCCCCCCCATGCCACCCTTCTCCTGCAGCCTTCAGGTCTTGCCCAGAGTGGCATTTGTAGGACCAGAGCAGTGCCAGGAGCTGCCTGCACGACTCTGCAGCTCCACCGGGCAGGATGGGTGCAGGGCAGGAAAGCTTTGAACTGACTTAAGTAGGAATTAGCACAACACCAAGGGAAGACAACTGGGGTTGGGCTGGGGCTTCCCAGACGCTGTGCCCCCTGCCCGCTCACCTACTTCTCTGCGCCGTTTGTACTCGTTGATGTTGGCGTTGACCTGGGTCATGGCACGGACGGCTGCCTGCAGGGCCGGGTAGGCGCTGGCACTGGTGGGGGTGTTCTCCAGGATCTTCCCCAGCAGCAGCGGGTATTTGGTGACCCTCTGCACAGGCATCACCAGGAAGAAGCTGAGGTCTGACGCACCCGTGTGAGGCCTGATGGAGAGGGGAATTGCTCGAGGTGGGCATGGAGATCTGCCTTCCTGCCTTGCTGCTCCTCCCAGCTTCTCTGCAAACATTTTGGAGAGAAAGCAGCGCCTGTCCAGCTGCAGGGGAGATTTGCTGCCTTGGACCCGCAGGCAAGCTGTGCCCAGCAGCTGGGGGGGGGTTTCTGGCTGTGAATCCCTGCTCCCCGCCAGCTGCAGGGCCACCCCCCCCAGGAGCGCTGGCAGGGGGACGCTGTCCCCACCAGCCCTGAAGGCAGTGCCAGCCCCCGGCGGGCACCCTGCCTCCCTGAACAGTGCAGCGCTTGTCTAGCTAGGAGGCACGGGATCGGCGCTTGCGCTGGGGCAACGGGGAGGGAGGGTGTGGGCAAAGTGCAGGCAGGCTGCAGGCAGGACTCCCCTTCTACCCGCGCACAAGGCATCGCTCATTTGGGAGTCACATAGCCTGTGCCCTGAAACAGAGAGCAGCAAATCCCAGCAGCTCCTCCACTGCCACTCGTGCTTCTCCTGGCTCCAACAGTGTTTGTGACCCCCTCGATAGTTCAGGAGGGGTTTGGCAGGTCTCCCGGGGCCAGCCCATCTCTCTAGTCAAGCTGGGGATCATGTGCTCTCCGTGGGCACAGCCTCTCAGGTTGTGGAGCAGGCAGGAGCTGCGGGTGCCACCCCATCCCTTGTTTTGGGGTCCACCATAAAAGACCACCAATCTGTAGTGCCCTGGGGGCAAGTGGCCCCAAGGATGCAGGACAGTCTGCCAGGGACTACACCAGGCAATGCCACAAAGGTGATGGCTGTGATATTACACTCAGCCTGGTGGCACGTACCTGTGCAGGCAGATTGTCCAGAGAGGAGAAGGGCCAGGACAGTAGGTAAAACAGGGAGAGGAAGGTGGTTGCCTCAGCAGCAGGTACCTACACTGTTGCATTCAGGGTCTCCAAGATCTCCTCCTGCAGCCTGGGGTCCTTGCGGTAGCTCTCCACCAGCAGGAGGGCATGCTCATAGCTGGCACAGTAGATCTTGTAGACGGTTTCCATCTCCTCCTTGAACTCCTGGAACAGGGCGCCTGGAGAAGGAGAGTAAGGCTGGAAAGGATGGTCCTTTCTGTTGCCTCAGAGAAAGGTGGAGGTTTCTCCCCAGCCTGCCTGAAGGGTGAAGCCAGCAGAGCAGTGCCAGCCAAACGTGCTGGGGCAGCGCCCTGCACCCCAGGCATCTCTGCTAAGCTGGGCCTGATGCTGCCCCCCACCTCACTTTTTGCAGGCTGGGCAGGTCTGCCTTGCCCCTGTGGGGTGAGCGTGGGTGGCTGCCCATGGACGGTGGTGCGCAGGCAGCAGCGTTTCCCAGAGCCGAGGGAGGTGCAGGAGGTCTCAGGGTGGGTGGGCTGGGGGCTGCACCCAGGCACAGCGCTCGGCAGCGGCACTGTCAGCACCAGCAAAGGCACTGGTGGGCGTGGGTCAGCTCTCGGCGCTGCACCACTTACTGATGCAGAGCAGCTGCTCGTGCTCCTGAGTGGCCGTGGCCTCGAGACCCTTCAGAAACCGTCTGGAGACATGGAGGATGTCGTCCGTGTTAGAGAAAAGTCCTTCCAGGTCAAGATCAGGCAGCTGAAGGGAACAAAGATGCCCCAGGGTAAGCCGAATACAACAGACAGAGGTGGGTCGTGTGTTCTGGAGGCACTCACGCCCTCCTGAGCACTGGTGTCCTTCCAGCTGCCCCACGCGACACCTGAGGAGCTGGAGCGGTGCTCTGTTTCAGGAGGCACTGCAGATGCTGAGACCTGGCTGTGCTCCCGAGCTGGGCAATGAGGCCTTTTCATGTTACAGATGCAGGGTTAAAGCCGTACGACAGCTGTACTGGGTCAGACCCAATGTCCCTTCAATTCAAGACCTTGGCTGATCAGGGGAGCCCAGGAAGGTGGAAGGTGAGCAAGCGTGACCTCCCTGGAATGATCTGGGCATCTCACAGCTCTTGACAGATTCACCCCACAGCCCCCAGCCCCTGGGTGGGGAGACGTACCCCATCTCACCTGCTTCTTCTGGAGGTGTGCCCGGATGTCCGACACGCAGAGCTGGATGTTGTGGACATAGCTGGCCTCGGTGGTGATGAGCTCCTCCACGGCCAGCTGCTGGCTCAGCTCCATCCTGTTGCAGGGCTTCACCTCCTCGTAGATGGCCTCTTCGGTTTCAGCTGCGTCCTCGGCATCGGGGGCTGCCCCACGGGCACTCGCCATCTTGGCGGCACGCTCTGCAGGGGGTGGCAGGGGGTTAGGGACAGGCTGTGGCAAGGGCAGCCCCGGGACTGGTGCTCCAGTGCCTAACCCAGCTCAGCGCCCGTGCTCCCTCCCCTGTGCTGTGGGGACCCCACAGCACATCCCCGGGGATACTCAAGCCATCTGCATTTACAAGCAAGGTGTGGATGACGCTCCAAAACCATAAAACCATAAAGCACTGCAAGCCAGGAGCGGGCTGGCTGTGGAGGGCAGGCACCCACACGTGGCAGGCGAGGACTTGCCACACACACGTGCCCAAACTCCGACGACCACGTGCAGGGCCAGGGTGCAGGCAGGGGCCTGGCAGCACACACCCTCACTGGGACTGCGCAGGGGCCGGTCCCCGAGGGCAGAGCGGGGTTTGCCACCTCTGCCCTGCTCCTCGCTGCCGAGGCTAGCTGTTCCCTCCCTGCCTCGGCTGTTGGTGCCTGGCACGTTGCCTTGTGTTCAAGAGTCCTATTCAAAGTACAAAGAGTGTTTTCGCAGTGCTTGAACAAGAGACGTTTCTGTGGCACGGAGAACTGGCTTAGAAGTGACGGGGATGGGGGGAGAAGTGGGCGAAGCTGCGGGCGCCTCTGCCAGAGACGCTGGCAGCCCCCGTTGCACAATGCCCGTGCCCTGCCCAGCACAGCCCACTCCCCTCTCCTCTCTGCCTGTGGAGAGCTTGAAAAATCAGAGCTGATTCATGCCATTTCCTTCTCAGGGAACATCCTCTGCTCTCACTGATAATGAGGAGGATGGAGCAGCTCCCAAAGCATCACAGATAGTGCTCAGTCCCAGGCAGGAGGCCTTGAGAGAGCGACACGGCACAGCCCACACCAGCCCAGCGCACAGCTTGGCTGGACCCAGACCCCAGCCAGGAGCAGGGAGGGATGCTGCCAGGCAGCCTGCCTGTGGAGGCTGCAGAGGAGGTGAAGAGCGAAGGCAGGGTAGAGATGGCTTGGCAGGATAAAAGCGAGACGGCACAAGCAGCGGCACAGGGAGGGAGGCTCTGCCTCTGCCCTCCATTGCCTGCCCAGCCAGTGCCAACATCCACACCCAACCATTAGCCAGACTGCGACACGCCAGGTGCTCGCTTCGCAGGCTGCAGCCCCAGGTGCCTGCAGCGGGAGCAGGGAGAGGGGCTGGCAGGACAGCCCGAGCCTCTTCTGGGGAAGGGTCCAGTTAACAAGCGGGTGATGCAGTTGTGAGCACCGGGCAGGGTGAGTGTCCTCTCCTGGCACATGCCCACTGCTGCGCTGGAGAAGAGCTGGGCTTGGCACAGCAAGCAAACGCCGTGTGAGAAGGTATGAGACCTCTGCCTGCCTTACAGGGGCACGTGACGCTGTCAGCTGTCATCCCTGCCCTCTGCGGATTTGGCTGCTGCCCGCGCCTGTGGCATGGCACTGGCTGCTATGGGACATGGGGAGTAGGAGACACTTTCCTGCTTCCCTTTGGGTGCTTCCGAGAAGGATGCCCATCAAGGACTGTCGGACAAGCCCAGCATCCTCTGCCTGGGGGTGACAGCAAAGTCCTTGCTCAGAGGAAGGGCTGCAGCGGAGGCAGGCGGAAAGCCGTGATCTGAGACACCCCCTGAGTCCTGGAGAGATCCCCTGCAGCTTGGGGGCATGTGGGCAGTGGGGCGTCACTGCTCCCTGCGCCAGCATCCCCCAGGGCACACAGCTGCTTTGGGGGGGTTGCCCCCCAGCTGGGGAAACCTCTTCCCCCCCCCCCCCCGCCCGCCCCGGCCTGAAACACCAGAGGAGCAAGGGAATTGTGCAAAACTAAAAGGAATCATTTCTGGGCAGCATTGGACCAGGTGGAGAGAGCAGGAGCAGGTTTCATTCCCACAGCTCTCCTCCCAGGCAGCTGCCTGCCATCGACATGTCACCGCCGCCTCGGTGGCTCCCAGCGTCCCCGGCTGGAACGGGGGGCCCAGGCAGCGTCCCCAGCCAGCACCGAGACCCGCACGCAGGGGATGCCGCGGCAAGCCGGGGCGGGGGGGGGGGGGGGGGGCTGCCTGCTCCGGGCCCACAGCTCCCACCCTGCGCCCCGAGGGACAGGCTCCGGCACGGCCGTGCCCCCCCCCCCCCCCCGGCGTCACCTCCGCGCCCCGAAACCCCGCCGCCCCGGCCCCGGCTCTTACCTGCGGCGGAGGCAGGGGCCGGCGCCGGGGAACCGTGCCCGGCCGCGGCCGCTCTCCCGCTGCCCGCGGCAAGTTAATGATAAACCCGCTGACGCCGCAGCCGGGGCGGCACGGCCGAGCGTGGGCAGGACGGGCCGAGCCCACGGCACGGAGCCGAGCCCGCGGTACCGGGTGACGGCACCCGGGCTCCTTTACCGCCGCCGAGCTCGGCCCCCGCCGCCCCACCCGGCGCGGGCAGGCCGGCAGCGCCGGTCAGATGAGCGGCGACGCGCTCCCTGCGCAAGCCCGGCGGCAGCGGCGGGGGCGGGGGGGGGCTGGCAGCCGTCCAGCCGGGCTGGCAGCGGGGGCACACGACGACGGGGAGCTGGGGAAAGCGAGCCGGGGCAGTCGCTGCGCGGGGGAGGGCTCTGAGCTGCAAAAGCAGGTGGTCCCCCCAGCGCCCTGCCTGGGTCTGTGTTAGCCCCTGGCATCGCAGCGGCAGCCCCCGTCCCCCCCCTTTCCCCCGTTGTCCGCCCTCAAACCGTGGGGCAGCGCGGCCCCCGGCGTCCTGGTGGCCTGCGGCCGGGCAGCAGCTCTGGCTGGAGGGCAGGGGACGCACCGGCTCGCTCCTGCCCTAAATAAACAGGGACAAGTCCGCTGTGTCTTTTTTATGGCCTTGCTATGGCTCCGGTGTGTGGCCGCCTCAGCACTAGCTCAGGGAGGCCGGTTGGTGCCCTGGTGCTCCCACAGCCCATCCATGAATGCACAGGTTTCCCCCTCGTTATCCCGCAGGCAGGCACACCCCTGGCCACGGGCCCCTCTGCTCTGCCATCGCTTCCCAGCTGCTCAGCCGCAGAAGAGGGTTCGGAGCAAACAGAAGCAAAAATATATAACTGAGGAACCAGTTGCACAGATTGGGCCATTGGGAGCTAGTTAGTTGCTCTTTGGTGTGAAGTTGGTTTTTTGCTCTTGAGGTGTTTGCATCCTTATAAACAAGCTATTGAGAGGAGAGAGGCTGATGTGCAGCCAGCTCCCGCAGCTGGGAGCTCAGCCTCGGCCTGGCCACAGGGAGGGGACAGTGGCACCTGTGTTTTTTCAGGCTGACCGACAGTGTCCAGAAAGTGTCACAGTAAAAAGGACTCAGTCGTTCAGTGACTCACGCAGGTCACAGGCAATGTCTGTGTCTAGAGCCAAACCACCCCACAGGTCAGGACGAGCTCTCCAGCGCAGCCCTTCCTCTGGGTCCATTTCTGAGGGTGCAAGCCAGCCCCCCCAGCTGAGGTGTGGGGGCTGATGTGGGCTGGGCAGGGCAGCATGGGGGCCCACACACATCTGCCCCACTGGCTCCCACCCAGTGCTGCTGGTGCCAGGAAGGCCAGCCTGCCCTGCTGCCTTCCCTGCCTGCATCCCATCCTGCCCGCGGAGAGCCTGGGTGCAGCTCATGGGGCTGTGCCGGGGTCCCTGAGCCAAGAGCATGAAACCACCCTCCCTTGTCCCTGCGCTGGAGGGATGCTGCAGCACACAGGAGCGGTTGCGGCTGGATAAGCTGGGCAGCAACACGGCAGGAAGAGCCAATGATGGGAAGAGGCAGAAGCATTAACACCCAGGCAGGTCTTTGGGGGAGAAGCCGACGCACAGCGATGTCCCCTGGCTGGGTGGGTGGCTGAGGTTAAAGCCACCCCACAAGAATGGTTCCCAGGCTGGCCCATGCTGTATGGGCTTAGGGAGAAACAAGCGGCCATGGGAGAGATCCGCACATGGCTGGGTAGCAAGAGCTTTACCTGGCTGTGGCCTTGGGGACACAGATGTTGTCCTTCCTCCCTTGCAGGTGGCAGCAGGGATTCAGTCCTCGCCCAGGCGCTTTCTGAAACAGCAAAACACCTGGCCAGGCGGCCTTTAGGCTGGCATCGCAGCAACGTCAGGAGTTCCCCAGCTCCATCCTTGGGCAGGCGCTCTTACTGCTGCATCCAGCAAAGCCATCACCCCTGGAGGCACGTCACTGCCACTTTGCTCCCAACAGCATCTTGCGGCTGATCACGCCAGGGTAGGAACCACGCTCCTGCGGCTGCCGAGGGAGTCCCAGCAGGGCAGCGGTCCCGCCTCGGACAGTGTCCTCGCCTCGCTGGGGACAGCACAGCAGGGCAGCATCCCTGGCCACCCGCTCCGCCCCGGCCGGCTCACACCATGGGCGTTGCCTCGGGCATATTTCCCATTCCAGTCCGTTTTTTCAGACACTGGGTAACCTGGCTCTGGTGAGTTCTTTGCAGGATGGCCTCGCTGTCGAGACCTGCGGGAGTGGCTGACGCCTCCTTCCCCCCGGTGCAAGCCGTTTCCTTCCTGCCGTGCCACTGGCCCCACACTCCTCCCGTCCAGCCCCGGGGCTGGGGCTGCTGCGGCTCCGCTTGGCTCACTCCAGTGGCTCGGGGACCGGGAGCAGCGTCACAGTGCTGTCACCACTCCAGGGCTTCCCAGGGAGTTGCGAGAGTAGGCTGGCTGCCCTGGCCTGGCTCTCCTTACAAGGGAAAAGCAAATAGGCGCTGGCTGGTCGAGCACAATTGTTTGTGTCCCGGGGCGAGGTGTTGTGCTCAGGTTAAGCTAAGCTGAAGGGTCCCAGCGAGGTGGGCTGTCCCCTGGCAGTCTTGGCATCGGCACCCTTGTGGGCAGCCAGCACTCCCACCCTGCCAACACGAAAGCTGGCAGGGGGTGGCAGGGCGTGGGACCGCGCGTGGGACTGCCTTCTCCCGCAACAGAGCCGGGTTTGTGTAAACTCATTGCAAAACTGTTTTTACAGGATGCTTCTTGTAGGGCAAGAGTGAGCCACCTTCATGGCACCACCTGGCCCTCTTCATACCCACTGCCACAGCAGGAGTGCTCTGCCGGCTCTTTTCTGGCAGTATTTAAGAAAAAAACCAACCCCAAGCTGCTGGTGGGACAAGGTCCCCCTGTGACACTCCTTGTGTGACAACCACACGCCCAGTCCGGAGGCTGGAGAAACACCTGCTTGATGGTGCTGGGCTCTGGCTCAAAATAGGCATCATGGTAAAAGCATCAGAAAGAGGGAGGAAGGTTTGCAGGGCAGGAAGCTGCCGGCTGCCTGAGCCAAGCTCAGGCAGGAACACGCAGCTGCCTAGTGTGTATGCAGCCATCTGGGGAGAAGGTACCATCTCAGCCAAGGTGGTTATTGCCCCCCTACATCTTAGCCTGAGCTTCTACTGCCTCCTGGAAAGCCATTTGCTGTCGACAAGGATTTTCCCAACTACTTAAAACCTGAAAGCTCAGACTATTTGGATGAAAGCTAAAGCCATCAGGGGGCTCTCTGGGAACAAACCAGATAAGCTTTGAGTCAGACAGACCTTGCTCGGAAAATAAACACAACTTCCAGCCATGCAAAGCACGACAGTTCAGGCTATGCCTAATAACAGCAGGCGGGGGTTCCTCTCCAAGCACAAGGTTTGCACAGGAAAGTTACATTTCCTCTATTTAATCTTTTCCATTATTACTGTTCTTTGGATTTCTTTCCCGTCTTGAAAGGACTTCGTGACTACACGCCGCTATCAGCCATTCCTGGTGGAAATGAAAACATGGGGAAAAAAATAGCAGCTCAAGAATGTGTTTGCAGGTGCATCCTAATCGCAAAACTTCCTCCCACACTGCAGGTCTAGGAAGAGGACGTTGCCTCCAACACCAGTGCTTGTGCATGCTGTGCAAAGCAGGGGAATTCAAGCTAAGGTGCTAGGGAAAGGAGGAAAAAGCCTGCGAAACCAAAGGTCTTCATTCTGCTGAGCTGGCCATCAGCAAGAGCAACTCCTGAAAAACCACATAGACGCCATTCCTTTCTCTTCCTTCTTCCCTTCCCAGCTAATGTAACCTGTGCTTAAATCATCTGTGGGAGGGAAAGAGGGCTGTGCATACCTGCTTGGGATAACCCCATCCACATACTTAGCCAAGGCTGTGCAAGAGTCTGCTCCTAAGCAGGTAGAAATTGTGTTAGCTCCAGCAGTCTGGAAGGAGTTGTAGGCTCCAGCCTCATGGCTGGGGGGCACTGCCTGCACCACAAGGCAGAGCACAGCCTAAAAATAAGCAGATAGAGTTTGGTCCAAGTGGAATAAATTGAGAGTCAGCTCTTTATTTCTAAGAGGGTTATGTATGGACCTTAGGCAGAACTCCTTTGCGGAGGAGGCTTCAGCACCTCTCAGCCTCTCTGAGGCTACAGCAGCTCAAGTCTCCTGTATCCGTATTTTAGTGCTTGAAGTTTCATGTCCACCAGCCTCTGTGGCCCTTCCCTCTCCCCACCAAGTCCCTGCTGCCTTGCATTGCTTTTCCTACCCCAAGATCTCATTTTGTCTCCCAGGGCTGGTGACTCTGGGCCTTTCACCCATCTGTCCCACATCCCTGTAACCAACTGAGCAAGCTGATGGTGAGGACCGCTCAAGGAGAAAGCAAGATGCTGGTTTGAGAGCACTGAATGCTGAGGTATCTGCCTTTTTGCCCAGGCAGCAGTGCCTGCTCTCTCGGGACCAGTGCGGAGCAGTGCTCTGCTGGGAGCCCTCTGCCATCTCTTGCTCAGCGAACCAAGCAGTACTGATACTTATTCTTTTCTTCCTCCCATTAATGCAGGGATGCTGGTGGCTCCTTTTCTTGCTGGTTTCGCTGCTGGTGAAGGATAACAGTTTTCTGGAGAGCACTGTTTCCCAGTTAGCAAACAGGTTATTTCATAAGGGCTGTGGTCTGCGAGGTCTCCCGTCCCTGCCCATCAAGGACCCACGCACCAGACCCTTCCTGGGTGCTGGTGTCTCCAAACCTATGAGCAGGACAGGCACTTAGTCCCTGCCTCTGCCCTGGCCCGGCCTGGAAGGCGATGGCCGAGCAGCACACAGAGGTGTGCGCGGTCCATGGGCACCTGGGCAGGGGCACCAGGGAGGGATGGAGGTGTCTGCAGGACCTTGCAGCTCTTGGAGGAAGGACAAATGTCTCCATACCAGTCGAGCCCCAGACACCCCATCACGGGGCAGTGCCAGTGACAACACTCCTTGCCCAAAGCATCCCACAGGGCAGGCACGCCATCCCACTGAGCACCTTCTGCCCGGAGCGAGGAGGTAATGAGACACGAGAAAGGTAAGAATTGTTTAGAAAATTCTGGTGGTTTACGCTGATCAGTCATTTCCACTGATCAAACCAACATCTTCTCCCTGCCTGACTTTGAACAGTTTCTGCTCCTGACGAGTCATTACCACCACCCACGCGCAGAGCTGGAGCTCCACGTGACCACCACCTCCTCCCAGCGGCACACCAGGCTTTCGCCCTGGGCCACCCACACGCCCGCGCACCCAGGCACCCCGCTGCCGGCACCCACCCCAGGGTGCAGTTGCTCTCCTGCGCAAGGCGAGGGCGCGAGAAGATAAGCGGAGGCACATCCCCTCAAGATTCACCTTCTCCTCTGGGACCAGGTACCTCCTGAGTCCCACCAGCACCCACTTCTCCAGGCAAATTCCTGCAAGAGTGGTTATTCTGGAGTCACCGCAATAGCTGCTGCCTGCATGGGAGACGTTGCAGGAGCTGACTTCTCTTGCTCGAGAGAGAAACGAAGGGTGGGAGGAAGGCGAGAGCAGCCCTTTGAAGCTGCCAAGCCAGTCCGTGTGCAAGCTCTCCACCCCTTGTTCCACTGATGCAACTGGGAGTGCCTCTGCCTTGACAGGGCTTTTCTCTCTGCCACAGGCAAGCGTAACAGCTGCCCCCTTGAGAGGGATCATTGTGTGCTTGCTTCACAGGCAGAAACCCAGCCCGGGAATCTTAGCTGGCGTGCCGCGTCTCACAGCATAGTAAGGACGCCTGGAGCAAAGACCTTGCAGTAGGCCACCAGCTCCATGCACTGCCGGGAAGGAGGGCAGGGGCGGGCAGCCCCCAAGCTTTGTGCGATGGGCTGGGGAAGCCCACAGCCAAGAGCCTTTTCAGGGGAGCAGCCTAATGCCTGGGGTCACCCTTCATTTTGCGAGCAGATAAACAACCAAGCAGGAAGAACGGGGCATCTCCACTGGAGGCTGTGGAGAGCTGGGCATGGGCAGCTGCCTGGTATTAATGGAGGTCTGACTGCAGATCCCTGGCAGGACACGGCTGGTGGGCTGCCACACGCCAAGGCTGAGAAGGCAGATGTGGCCAAACAAGCCCAGAGCGGGTGAAAAGAGGCTGAGGTGGAAGGAGAGGTCCAGGTGTCCCTGGAGCCCCAGCAGCAGCAGAGAGGCTGCAGGACCAGCTCACAGCGTTGCCCATGTGTCCTCCTCTACCCACCTCCTCACATCTTAGCAAGGAGGAGGTTTTACTGGGGAGGAGTTTGCCGTGGAAAAAACCCAGCAGCTCATACCATGGAATATAAAATGATGGCCAGGAGTCCCAGGTGCTGGCAGCACTGAGGTCTGGCGGCTGAGAGAAGAGTCTCCCGCTCAGCCTGGGCACCACTTGCCCAGAGCCCGGGGCCCCGTACAGCTCAGCCCCCCCCGTACCTGTCGGGTTATCCCCGCTCCGGCGACGTGGGGCTTCCAGCCAAAGTGGCAGCACCCAGCCGAGGCGAGCTCTGCCCGTCAATCGCTTCGGCTGAAAGCAGAGCTCCCCTGTGCGTCAGCAGCCATTACTTCATCTCCTTCCCTCCAGCCACGAGATGACTGCAGCGTCAGAGGAACCTCTCCATTATTAATGTGTAGATGAGATGCCAGCTCCAGCTCTTCCACCCACCTTGACTCACCAGCCTACGCCCCAGCTGCAGGTCTCCTCCCCAGGCCGTGATGGTGGAGAGCCACCAGCCTTGACACCTTCCAGGTGGAGACCTCTCTGCCAAGCCTCGGGTCCTGCTCTCGGCCAAGGGGGATCACGGGGCTATCCAGCAAGGATGCGGGGAAGGAAACCTGGTTCATGTGGTCTGCTGGGGTGTCCAGCGAGATGTCCATCCAGGCCTTCCACCACAGGCCCTCGGGAACACGGTGCTGTACGGGAGGGAGAAAGGAAAGACCTGCTAGGCAGATCAGTCGTTATGGGCAGGAAAGGAAGGACTGCAGTAAAGGGTCTGTTTTCACAGCAGCGGGAGGTTACCTGTGCAGAACCACTGAGTGTGTCCAGAAATGATCTGAAAAAAGGCAGGGATAGCAAAGTGACAATGTTTGCCACCAGCAGCGAGCTCTTCAGAGCAGAACAGACAAGGGCAGGCTGTGAGAAGCTGCCAGGTCCCTCTCACCAAGCAGTGGGACAGTAAGGCAGCCAAGGAAACTCCATGCAGGCAAAGGCAGAGCAAACACACAGAAACCAGTCCTAGCCTTGGTAGCCCTGTGATGGGCTCTGACCAGTGCATCTCCTCCCAGGAAGGAGATCCTGGGGGTAGTGCTAAGCGATGTTTCCAAAATGTCTGGAGCAGAGAAAGCAGAAAATTGAATGTTGGAAGCAAGTAGGACAGAAACAGAGGACAAGAAAGGAAACACTGTCGCTGCATAAGCCAGCAATGTGCCCACGATCAGGAGGCTGCATGCGGGTCTGGCTCTCCCTGTTGCCTCCATCTCAAGAGGGATACGGAAGAGGCTCTGAGAAGGGAAGCTGGAATGACCCAAGCTCTGGAGCCGCCTCTGTGTGAGGAATGGCTCCATGGCCAGGAAAAGGGATGACAGAAATGGGTGTGATACAGATCTGCACCATCTTGGGAGGCACATGAGGGTATGGAGAGGTGATTACTCACCATCTCTTCCAGTATAGGAGTACAAGCTCCAAACGAAACTACCTGAAGAGAAGTTTAAAACAAGGAAAAGGAAGTGGTTCTCAGTGCAACGTATAGTTAAACCGTGGAGCTCCTCACCACAGGATGTGACAGATGCAAAGCATTTAAACAGGATGTATTCATGAAAGAAAAATCCTTTGGATTATTAAATACAAAGAAACACCATTTCTTCCTTAAGGCTGGCGGACTGGTGGGAGCTGAGGGACTATTCTCGGGAAGCCTTGTTGCACCTTACTCTGTTCCCCTGTAAACATCTGCCATGGGCCACAGCTGGAGCCAGGATATTGGCCTAGATGAGCTGTCACATGGTTCTTACATTTTGTCAAACCACTGCCCTGAGATGAAGCCACAGACTGGGCAGCTCCCCGGGAACATGGCACACCGTGTTCTCACCCGAGGGGAGCCTGGGCTGCTCCGGTCGCAAGCCCTGCAGGGAGGCTGCCCCACGCGGGGGGCTCAGCCCTACCCGTGCCACATGCTGGACTGGCCATGCCACCATGAGATGGTCCTGTTCCCTTTGGTTTTAAGAGAATATTCGATAATAATCAACTGAAGTTCACTGTTTTTCTTAAAGCACTTTTTGGAATGCCTCACCACAGGGCACATCCCTCTGCCCGGTCTCCTCTGGATTTTCAGGCAGCATACAGACTAACAAAAGCAAATACATCTGCTGCTAACAGCCATCTGGTGCTGTCCTTGAGACAGAGGAGGGGAAAACAGCCTGGGAATTCATGGAAACCACAATACATGTTCTGGTCACAAAAAATAATTTTAAAAAAGTTCTTTTGCTAGAACCCAGTCCCGCCTCTTTCACCAGCCCGCACCTCTGCGTGCACATCTCCCCTCCGCTGCTTAATGCTCACAAGAGTTTTAATCAGCTCAGAGGTGGCAGGAACTGGCTATTCGGGCACAGTGGCTGACTCCCATGTATTCTGTTTGCCTGCTGCCACACGGTCTGATGATACGATCTGATCATTGTGATAGCCAGGCAGCCCTACTGAATTCAGTCTGAGTTTGGAGATTTCAGACCACCATCTCCAGTTCCCCAGGGTGATAAAGAAAATCTCACAGCAAGGGCATGCAGAGAGATCTGTCATGTGCCTGAAGTTCCCTGCAATGCACCAGTTCTCAGCAGCTGGGTACCAGCTGCTGGGTACGGAGATGTGACTGCACCGGCTTTAACAGGAAGATCTGACTCTGGTCTGTCTTCTCTGTTGTTTGAGAGAGGGTCCAGCAGAGGTGAAACAAGGATAAATTTCTATTTTTAGAAACATTTGTTTTCAGGATAATTTTTCAGAGAGCTGACTGACAGGGCATCATGTCCTCCAGAGACTGAACACACCAGTCAGGGTGTGGGTCACTCTGGCAGCTACCTGACCCTTGGGAAGTGAACAGGACACTTCGGGGGGAATGATTGTTTTTGTAGCTCCCATCCCGACCTCCCACGAGAAACTATCCTGGTACAGCAGCACAGAGATGCTGGGGATATCCAGCACTGTGGTTGGCAGAGAGCTGCTCCCAGCCAGGACCTGGTGCCTGTTTGGACTTAGTGCATTGCTGCTGCAGTTCGTGCTGCAGCATCCAAGGGATGCTCTGGATGCATTGCCCACCTTTTGGCCAGCGGTGACACAGGACAGAGGAACGCTGTCACCTGCTGCACCCCATGGCTGCGGCAGTTCCACCCTTGGGTCAATGTCAAACACTCACTCCTTCCTCTCTGGTGTCAGACCTTTCTTTGTCTCCCTGCAGAGGGGAAGCAGGTCCCACATGTCTGAATTTTCCTGGGAAGATTCAGAGTGATGTAAATCACCTGTCTCAGACAGCAGGTTGCGTGCCAGTCCTAGGAGCCTGGCACTATCAGCCCGAGTAGCACAGGCTTGCCATGGGGAGCCACAGCTCAGCCACTGCATGCCTTCCCCTCCTCTGGGGACCCAGTGGGACGCTGCGTCCCGCCGGAGGCAGGATCACAAGACACCTTGGGACAGCAGGGGAACTGCCTCACGTAGGACAGAGGTGATGAGTCTTGTGCCTCAGCCACACGAGATTTCAGTCTGCTCCCCAGGTACTAGAGGGCTTTGGACCAGGCCAGCAGCACCTGTAATCACGGTGAGCCATCCTTGCTGGGTGACATTCCTGTGCCAGGTGTCAGTCACCACCGCACAGACGTGGCCTCACAGACCCAAAGGAGATGGCTGCAGAAAGGAGCTTGGGTACGAGAGCTCCACACCCGGAGACTCACGCAGTGATAATAAAAACTCCTGTGTTTTCACTCAGTCTCAATGCCAACAAGACCAGGCACAGAGCAGCGACTAGCAGAGCTGTGTTCCCCTCATGAAGCTGCTCTGCAGCTGAATCTGGTCACGGGCTGTCGGAGGTGCCCTCCTGCCCCGCAGCAGGGACCAGTCCCCACCAGCACCCGCTCCCCCTCCGTGGAGGATGATGCAGAGGGAGCTTGTGCCGCTCATGCTAGAGCTGCAGTCGGTGCAGAGCAGAAGGGAGGCTCGCCCCTAGCTGGTGCTGCTCCCAAAATTGCATCGTGGGTGTCAGCAAAGCACCCTGCTCTTCAAGGCACCCAGCTACTTCCCAGGGCACTCAGATGACTGGCCTTGCGCATCTGAGCGGCAGGCAGCAATTCAGTCTACTGCCAGAAAACAAGGTGGCCAAAAGCTGCCTTGCTGTGTCACAGAGCCCAGGTTAAGCTGTCCCCACAGGGTCTCCCTGCCACCCAGCTCTGGGACCGAAGCTGGCATGTCCCCGGCTGGTTTGGAGCACGGGCACGGCAAGCTCAGGGCTGCCCGCAAGATCCCGCAGAGCCATTTCTGTGGCTGCCCACGTGTTGGCTGGAGCGTCTGACACGGACACCTGCTTTTGCAAACCATGGCCCCTGCTCCCCTGAGCTGTGCCGAGCTGCTGTTCATTGGTGCTAAAATTAGCCAAAGGCCCATCAATAAAGGAACCCTTGAAAGAGCTCGCTCTCAAGAGCATCAAAGCGGGACAGCCTGCACCCTTTTCATCAGCTCACTCTGCTCCTCAGATGATAAAGTGGGACCCACATGGCGTGACTGCTACTCCAGAGGAGATGTGGAGCAGGGCCTTGCGCATCAAGGGGCTGATTGATTTGTTAGTGATATTTCCAGTACTGTGGTGACAATAACATGTGATGAGCCTTTCCCCTTATCTGGCACTTTCCGCCCTGTGCCTTTCACAAATGCTAATGAACCGGAGCTCGTGATGATCTTTGGAGGATGGGAGAGAAAAAATTTAGGCATAATCAAACAGCATCTCTCAGCCCATGGTTTTTTTTTTTTTTTTTAATCTCAATAAGAATCAGCTTTTGAATGACATGAAAAGCTGCTCCATTGAGTACAGAAGATGTTCAGGCCTGCAGGTGACTGTTAGAAGGGACAAGACACAAGTGGATCCTACCCCTGGGAGGACACACTCATGAAGGCACTGGAGCCTCAGGTTTCCAGCCATGATTTGTCTGGCATCAGGTGCTCTGGCCTGAGTCCAAATCCTGGGATACTTTGCCCAGTAGCATCCCAGTGCCATGCCCTTGTGCATGGCTTCTGGGAGATGGGACAGCACTCAGCATCCGTCAGAGTGAAAATCTCCCCCAGGATTTAGAAATCAGGAGGGTGGCCTAGGAAATATCGTGTTTAAAATCATGGAGACATTTACAAACAAACTCCTGGAGGGTTGGGACTCCTCTCCACTGTGCCATGCTCTGCAGGCTCTCTGGGGTGCTCTCAAACATGTTTTGCTTTCCAACCCTGGGAGGAAGCAACTTGCTTTAAAAAAAAATGGAAGGAACTGTAATGCCCTGACTCCACAGGACTAACTCCATGACCCCCGAGGAGGTGCTGATAAAAGCCACCACATGATGTGCTGTTAGCAATAAAATCACTGGACTCAGCAGCCCTTGATTGGGTCCCTCATCTGCAATCTGCTCGAGTGCTGATCCTCATCCAGAGGCAGCCTCTAAGTGTTTTTAGATTCAGGAGGTGGGAGGCAGAGGGAGCATCCCTGCTGCAGAGGGGCCTGGGGGACAGGGGGACACAGCCTCTGCGACATTTCTCCCCCAATGTTTAAAGAGATCCAGCACATCCCAAGAAGAGGGTGATGGGGAGCCCACTGCAACAGACTGTGCTTAGCTGGCTCCTGCCACCAGAGACCAGCAGCGTCCACCCAGCACAGCCAAAGCCTGCACTGGGCAGACAGGACCAAGCTGGCCACATCCTGCACTCCAGGCTTTTGCTCTGCTGCTGCAGCAGACACTCTGCACCACCTGCTTTTGTTCCTCTTATCCTCCGTGGCATCCTAAACCACAGCACATGGCATGTATAAAACCCATGTTCCCTAAAACAGTTCAAGAAATTATACTTAGGGGGAAGATTTACTCCCAGGTGCATCAGCCGTCATCCACAAGCTGAATTATTTTGTGTTAGAGGAGACTCACCTCCGTGATTTAAACCTGACTGATTTAAGCAGTCTCACAGAAGAAATGTGCCTTGGATGCCAAATACCAGCACTCTGCACTAGCAGGGTAATTAATTCAAACGCACTGGAGAAACTGCTGCTGAAGACTTATCCATAGCACTTGACATGCAGTGAATAAGCTGTGCTGCCATTTACATCTTTTTTGGCCCATGACTTCTTCGAGTATCTCGCCCCACCTCCCAGTGCATCTGCTCAAGTACCCAAAGCAATTTCAAGTCTGACATCACTGGAAAGTTTGGACCTCAGCTTCACCCCCATTCAGCAAATTGAGGCTGTGCCAAAGGGAAGGAGATGCAGTTCCTCTATCTACCGACAAACACTTCTGGTGCTGCACAGCCTCTTGGCACTGCATTAGGGAAGGAACCTGCTTTTGAAATCTCGTGGACTTTCACAGAGTTAAGGCAAGGTAAAACAAGGTATCCCAAAGGAAATCAGATGAGCTCCATCAGGAAATAAACTTTGAGGGATCTCATGTCTCTGAACCTTTTTGCCTGGGTGGATAGTCCAACCTCGGCAGCAGAGCCGGGGCAATCCCAGCAGCCTGCAGACACTGCTGCTTGGCACTAATATGTTCAGTAGAGAAACTCTCCAGGAAAGAGTCTTCCAGGGAACAAGTTCATTGGTAGAGCTTCAGCTGTGCACTAACGGCATTTCCTATGAATCACCAAAATTACTTGAAAATCCCCCTTTTCCTGCAGTACTTAACAAAACCCCCTCTCCAAACAGCTAGGAATGTCCCAGACCACAGAATTCCCCTCCAACTTCTTGGAAGGCTCGGAAATGGCACTGTTAGCTCACAGACACATTCTCCCCAGACCCAGATACCTTTGGTTCAATTCAAGCGCTGCAGGAATGATATTTGTCCCACTGTCCCAGCCCTTCTCCAGGCTCTGCCCCAACAGTCGGAGCCGTGGTCCAGCTCCAAGGTCCCCCATGTCCCTTCCCTGCTGGAGGACGAGCAAGGCATGATGCTACACCCATCCTGTCGTGGCTGCAGATGACGGGGTCTGTCTGGAGACATGATGTGGTTAAATGCAAGTGTTTGGCCTAAGTGGGGAAGGCTCACCCCAGCCTTGCCTGTCGCTGCTGTCTTTCTCCTGCAGCAGTGCCAGAGACAAAATCCCAGGCTCTGGGTCAGACATGGCACAGCTCTTCATATCTTTTCTGATGCAATAAGGCATCACCTGTGCTGGCTGTAACCCTGGACTACAAGGGATATGACAACTTTCTGAGGGTTATGCGCGAACACTTAAAGCAGGCACCCTTGCCAAAAATAATGGTGCCTCTTGGCTTGTGCCAGCACTGGCATTGAAGCTTTGCGCTGAGCGCCAGCCTGGCAAATGCAGCCAGTGTCAGACTACTCCGGAAAAACAGAGTTATTTTCAACCTGGACCAGTTCCCTGGGCTGGCTCCCCGCAGCCCCGTGCCTGGCCCTGCCAGTACAAGGGAAGGAGCAGCGGGAGGGCAGGGACAAGTGGCCCTGGCAGGGGTGGCCAGCAGCACCTCTTTGGTGCCTGTGGATGCCCTTGATGTGGGTGGGTGTCAGGCAGGACATTGCCCAAGGAATGCGGAGGGACCGGATCCCTCCCACCCCACTGCAATGCCCCGGTGAGTGCCACATCACCCCGCTCTGCCAGAGGCACCTGCGGGGGAGCAGGGTTTGGCTGGATGGGTGGCAAAGCCACGCCATGAGGTGTCCTCGGGCACGCAGACAGGACTGTCTGAAGGTGACCTACCTCATGTGAGGTCCAAGAACAAGCCTGGTTTGGTTCCTACTGGCAAAAGCTGCTCCTCTCCAACTGTTTTCCCAAACGCTGTAAGCTCTGCTAAAAATAGCTGGATGCAGAATCAGCTAAGGTCAGCGCAAAGCTGAAGCCCAGGGGCTCAGGAGGGAGGGCAAAGGCCCCTGCGTGAAGGGCACGCTGCTGGTGGGACGGCGTGGGCAGGGGGACTGCGAGGAGATGCTAGAGCAGAATGGGTGTCCCCAGACAAGCAACCTGCTGTGTCTACAAACCTGCAATCCAGATCTAATTTAAAACACAAATCCCTCAGCTGTGCCAGAAGCTCACTTGCCCCTCCTGCCAAAGAGCAAAGAAATACTGACATGACTTTGGCTGCCCAGGACTCAGTGAAACCCATTGGTGGTGTCTCGGTTTGTTCATCTGCACCCAGGTTTTGCTACTTACAGGGAAAATTAAGGGCAAAACTGCCTTGGGTTCTGTCGTGGTTTAACCCCAGCTGGCAACTGAGCACCATGCAGCCGCTCACTCACTCCTCCCCCCCCCCGCCACCTGGTGGGATGGAGAGGAAAATCGGAAAAAAGAGTAAAACTCATGAGATGATAAGAACAGTTTAATAGCTGAAATAAAATATAAAATAATAATAATAATAATAATGATAATAATAATAATTGTGATAGTAATGAAAAGGAAGATAACAAAAAAAGAGAGAGACATGAAACCCAAGAAAAGACAAGTGATACACAACGCAGTTGCTCACCACCTGCTGACCAATGCCCAGTTAGTTCCTGAGCAGCGATCCGCTCCCACCGCCAACTCCTCCCAGTTTATATACTGAGCATGACGTCCTATGGTATGGAATATTCCTTTGGCTAGTTTGGGTCAGCCGTCCTGGCTCTGTGCCTGCCCAGCTTCTTGTGCACCTCCTCACTGGCAAAGCATGGGAAACTGAAAAATCCTTGATTTAGTATAAGCACTACTTAGCAACAGCTAAAACATCAGTGTGTTATCGACATTATTCTCATACTAAATCCAAAACACACTGTACCAGCTACTAAGAATAAAATTAACTCTATCCCAGCCAAAACCAGGACAGGTTCTCCATCTCCCTGAGACAATAAATGCTTCAGAGAGCAGAGCAGACCTCGGGTTGAAGATATGGACCTTGTTTTTTCTTGGCTATGCAGGGTGCACAGGGTGAACATGCCCCTCTGGAGAGGGGCTGATGCTAGGTGGCTGGAGGGACAAGTCAAAAGACAGAAGACAGCAGTTTTAGTTCTGAAGATCTTGGGCTACTGCTGATCCCACTCTTCTTTTTTCCTTGCATCAGCTCCAGCTTTGTTGAACCTTGCTGTGAGACAATTTGATTCCCTAAACCATCAGAAAACTAGCCTGGCAAAACAAGGGAATCATCTCCTGCCAGGTTACGAGGTGCATCATCTCAGTGAGGGGCCGGACTGCTGGAGCGGCTGGCCAGGAGTGAGCAGGACTCTGCTGCTGGGCAGGGGATGGGGTCTGTCAGCTCAGCTCAGCTGTGGCATGTAACTTTGCCCTTTGCGGTCCGTAACTTTGCCCTTTGCGGTCTGTATTGCAGAAGTGCTCAGGCTGTGCATCCCTGGTGCTCCTAGGTCCTACCCACAGCAGCAGGAGGAAAGCCCTGTAAGATGGTAGCTCCACTCCAGAGAGGCTCTGAAATTATAACTTGACCTGAATGTGAGTTGACTGCTCCGGAGCAGAAGTGCTCCATGCTCTTTTACTTTTCCAATCATGACTTTGCTTAGCTTGTCATTTCACTGTTCCTGCCACCCCAGGAGCCTTTAGACAGAAGCCCAGAATATCCCTGCTGCCCAGGAGGATGAGCAGTTCCCTCCTGCTCCAGCTTCACAGCAGCACATATTTTCTGACATGGTTACAAGCATGCAAAGAGGATGTTGCTCCATCAGTGCTGCATGAAACAACTGGTTTGTTACACCGAAAACACTCCTCTCCTTTGCTGGGATCAAATTAAGAGGTTTGGGGATGCTCAGTTCCAAAGCAGGCACAAATAAAGGATGAGCAACGCTGGGATCAAGGAGGGCTGGTCACGCTGGAGGCTTGGTCGTGCAGCAGAACTTCTGGCCTATCTTCTGGAAAGAGAAGAGAGGGGATTTCTTCTTTTCACTTTATCAAGTGATGCAGCTATAAACAGGTTTTCATTCTCCCAGTGTCCCTGAAAAATGTGAAAAATAATAATGAACAGGAGCTAAAGAATAGCTTGCAGATGCTCTAGCTGTCCAGTTCACCCTGTCTTCTTTGGTGGTGATGCTGAGGCTGGTGTTCTCCCTGTTAGCAGTGAATTCAACGATTCTCATGTTCTTTCCTGGGTGTCTGCAGAGCGCCTTTCCAGGCAGCAGGGGATGTTTCTTCAGTTTTCCCATCTGACCACTCCAGTCTGGTGTTTTGGCTGACAGCATGTCATTGCCAACAGGGGACAACTTGAGCCACTTGAGTCACTCAACCGACCACAGAGAGTCTGACGAGTGGCCAAAGCTGGGCATTGGGAGCGGGTTGAGTAGGAGGGGAGAAGGACACAGAAGTGAGACCACCCTGTATGAGCAGCAGTGAGTCCTTAGATCAGGCCAGCTGCTGTGAAACCACAGCCTAAAATTCCCCTTCTGACTTACATTTTCAGTGCTTTTAACTGGTATCATTTTTAATCCAGTCGGTATCTCCGTGGGTTTTATGTTTGTGCAGATCTTGCTATTGTTCGTGTTTGTCTTCACCAACTTCTGTGCTTTCCTAAAGACTCAGGACACAAACCTCAAGGCAGAGGCTGTGGCAGGATTTTTACAAGGCCAGGACTGCTTTCAGACTGTCACTATCTTCACTGCTCAGCAAGGCAAACCCCAAACACGGTGCCATAGGATGTGGTTTTCTGCTAGGGGCTACAAGGGGAATTTTCCTGCACCATGGCGTGAAGACAGAACAGATCTGTTGGCCAAAATGAAAAACAGCAAAAGCTTTTGCACAGGTGGACTTCGTCCTGACACAGGAGGGCACAACACACCAGGTGAGACCCACGTCCAGATCTGATCACCTTCTGGGCATCTAGGATCCATCAGGCTATGAGTCTTCTCCAACTTCATGCTCTGAATAGTGCTGTTCATTTCCCGGGTTAAATTCTGCCCACACAGAAATACACATGCACCTTCCCTCTTCTCTGAAACTGAACGAAGGTCTCTTTGCTACTGTGGAGATGTAAACAGCCCTGGGGTGGCTGAGATGTAAATCTGAAAGGTAGGATTCAACATGGTGTCCCCAGCCCACAAACAGATGTGGTCTGCAACCACGGGAGTGAGGAAATGGGAAACAGGCTGAGGTCATCTTGGTGTGGCACACAGTGGGACACTGGCGCACGGGGCTCTCCAGCTCTTCCGTCACGGAGCAGCCAGAGCTGGAGATGGGGTGGTTTTCCCCACACTCCTGGTCCCAGTGCGGGAGGGTGTTCACAGGCATCCTCACTGCTCCTGGGCAGGGGTGATGGAGCTGCAGGTGTGCTGGTAGGTCTTTCTTCTCTTCTGTGTCCTGGTCTTAGCCTCGTTTATGCTGGCTGACTTCTGCCATCTCTCTGCTACCCTCCAGCCTGTCCTGCAGTCCTTCCCACGTTGCCTAGACTGATCCTCCTTTGAATCCCCCCATTCCCATCCCTCCTGCAGGACCATTAGTGAATGCCTGTTAAAAATAACCAAGACAAAAAAATACCAAATGCTGATTGCTGGTCTTTTTTTTTTTTTTTTTTTTCACAACACCCAACTAGACTCCAGACACTTTGGGGAAGATGTGTGCCTGGGTGCGTCTGCACAGGGCTCGGCTCTGCCAGTCTCTGTCCCGTGGGATGTTCCCTGGTTCGAGGCACCGGCAGCGTCCCCTGGACACAGAGATGTCCCCCGGCAGGCAGGAGGTGGCAGCATTGCATAGCCCAGGAAATCCTGCTCTCCTGCATACCCATGCATGGTCTATTTACTGGCCAGGAGCTGCAGACCTGTTTTTCCAGCTCCTCCAAGGATACGTGACTCAAGCCAAATGCCTCCAAACTGCTCAAATCCCATCCAGAGCAACCATTAAAAACAACTAAACCCCAAAGGCCGCTAAGTGCACATCAGTCCTAAGCTGTGCGCAAATCACCCTTAACAGCAAAGTGAGGGCAACTGAGGACACAGGAGCTCTGCATTTAGAAATGAGTGTGATGTTTAAAGATACCTCATTTGCCCTTGAAACTCCAGCCCCCTTAACTAGTGTGCAATGTATCTGAGCTCCTCCGCACAAGATCCACATTCCCTTTGAGTGACAAGAGTGCAGATATTCTTGCTTGCGCAAATGCTCCTTCACAGAACCGAGGTGGGAATGAGTTGGAGGCTAGCTTGCTCTCGGAGCATCATTTTCATTCTGGTGCATCTGGCACAGTCCGGGCTGATTTTGAATCCTTCACATTTTATTTTTATTAGAGATGCAGAGAGACCTGTAGTAAAACCTTGGATCTAAGCTCCCTGAAACACAAGGGGAACTTGGAGCTGATATTTGCAGTTCAGGGCATTGCTGGCTGCCAATCTTCCCTCTCCATTCCTCCTGGTCTCTCACTATGGAGTCATCCTGTAGCTGACTGAGGCCACCACAGGAAGAAACACCGGCAAATCACAGACTTCCCTCACTGCCTGACAGCCAGATGGACACAAGCCAGGACTTTTTTGCACTTGTGCAGACAGAAAGTGTTTGTACCACAATGCCTTTCCCAAGCTAGAAAGCAACATGGTGAGTGCAATAAAAGCCTCTATCACCGCGTGGATGCTGTTCTGTTAAGAGGACTCCTCTACCTTTGTATGAACAACTTCCTACCAATATAGCAGTGTCCTAACCTGGACCTCTGAATCTCACTTTTCTCCAAAATAGTTAGCTATTGAGAAAAAATCTGTGCGCAGACCAGTCTTAAAATCAAACTTTTTATTATTTTCATGGCTTTGTATGCACCAGCAGGCTGGAAAGCAGTTTCTCTGACTGCTCCCCTTAAAAGCAGACACCCTGAGTAGGCTTTCCTTCTACATACATGAGCTACATTACTGTAGGAGCTTGCTTTCTTCTGCAGACTGAATCATTTCCCAAATGTAGGCTTGCACAGCAGAAGACGCTGCTCTGACAGGGAGTGATGATGAGTCACCGGGAATTCACAGTTTTGTGTTCCTGCAAAGGAAGAACTCACAGCGCCAAGTGAGGGGGGCAACGGAGGAGATCTCGGTTTTGACAGACAGCAAGAAACAGCTCCTGGAGCACGAGCTGCTGGGTCAAAGCAATCTAGGGAAGGAGAGGAACTGAGTGTAACAGTCACGTGAAGGTGGGGGCCGCAAGGCCAAGAGATGTGGCTATGACAGGTGGCTCTGCCCATGATGTGGTCCTTATGGGGGGGCCACAGCCTCCTCAGGTTCCTCCTGAATACTCACCTGGATTGAGAAATGCCTGGCAGAAACGTGCGCGGCCCGTCCAGGATCTGCAGTGCTGTGCGCTGCAATCCGAGCAGGCCAAGGCTGAAGGTCGGAGGGATAAATCAGACGTGGCAGGCCGAGCAGGGAAGGGTAATGAAGCAGATGTTGTGTGTGCACAGAAGTAGGGAAGGCGCCACTTGTCCCTCAGCTCAGCCCTACACCCCACCGGGCTGCGGATACCGCAGGGCCTTGGCACCGCACAAGGACAGGAGACAGCTTGTTGCGGATTCATTTATATACAGAACCAGACCATTAATGTGCACGCAGATCGGGGTTTGGGATTTGGTAAGAGCCTTGAAACAGTGCCAGCAGCCCAGCCACAACCCCGCAGAAAAGAGGCGTGAAGCGTGCGTCACAGCGGTGACTCCGGCCCGGCCTTATCTCCTGTTCCCTAGCCGCAAAGGCCACGCCAGCGAGGGCGGATGCCCCGCTGCCCAGGCTGGCGAGGAGCTCCCCACCGCCCGAGGGACGCGGAGGCAGGTGGGCAGAGCAGACACCCGGGAGGCTCAGCAGGAGCCTCGCGGCTTTGAGGCCCCCCGGCTCCCAGCCCCAAGTGGGGCAGCGCCCGGAGCAGGCCCTATCAGGGCCCGCCAGGCGGTGGGCTGGGGCGCCTGCCCCTTTAAGAAGCGGGTGAGGGCACGTATGCTTCTCGCTCTCCTCTTCCGCCCGGGCTCGGCTGGGAGTGGTGCGCATGCGCTTAGCCAGCACGCGACGAGTCGCTGGGCCGGGGCGGGTGAAGAGCGACGCCGGTCATTGGCTTTGAGGGCGGGCGGTGCGTGCGCATGCGCAGAGGGAGGATCGCCGCCTTCTCTCCTCCCTCTTCCCCACCCGCGCAGCCCCGCGCGCAGGCGCGCTGTGGGAAGGAGGCGGCCTCTCCCTGGCGCATGCGTGCCGCCCGCCCCGCCCCGTTCCCAGCGTGCCCCGCGCGGTGAAGAAGCGGCGGCTGCAGGCTGGGGGCATTTTGTGTCCGCGGTAGCAGCGGTTGAGAGACAAGATGGCGGCGGCGGCCGAGTGAGGGACCGGCGGCGGCCGCGACCCGGCGGAGCCAGCGGGCTTCGCGTTTCCCTTCCCCTCCCCCCTCTCCCTACCCCTGCCCTCACAGCACCTCGGTGGCTGCCCCTCGTCTTTTCTGGAGGGCGCCGAGAGCCGAGCGCCGCCCGGCCGGGGAACGGGACAGAGCCGCGCAGGGGGGCGCCCGCCGGAGGGGCCCGGCTGGAGCTGAGCAGCGGGGACCAGCCTTCCTTGTTCTGCCCCCCCCTCCCCTCCCCTCTTTTCCCTCCCCTGCCCCTTTCCCCTGCTCTGGGGCGGCGGTAGAGCCCTCTTTCTCCCCCCGAGCCTCTCAGCGCCGGGAGGGCCCCTCAGCCGCCCCTCGCCATGGCGAGTAGCAGCGGCTCCAAGGCCGAGTTCATTGTCGGAGGCAAATACAAGCTGGTGCGGAAGATCGGGTCGGGCTCCTTCGGGGACATCTATTTGGCGATCAACATCACCAACGGGGAGGTAAGGGCGGCTCGCACTCCCTCAGCTCCTCGGGCCCGTCGGCGCGGTCCTTTCCGCAGCTCGGGGGGAACCGAAGACCAGCGATAACCTTCCCGAGGCCGACTTGAAGCCTGGTTTTGCCCCCTCTACCGCTGCCTGCGAGGCACCGGGCGGCCCCGTCTCGCCAGGGGTGGCTAAGCCGCCCTCCGCAGGGTGGGGGAGTGAAGGTGTGTACCCCGGGGTTGAGGGGCTTTCCGCCCCGAGGGCCATCACCGCCGGGGGGGGGGGCACTGCCCTTTCCGATAGCAGAGCCGTGCGATCTTGGTCTCCCCCATCCAGCAGTTGCATAGCTTGCTTGCGAGTGTTAGGGAGAGGAGAACACCATTGTGGGAAAACATACTTTGTCTTTTATGAGCAGCCAAAGTCGCCCCTCTCCCGCCAATCACCTATCCCCCTTTCTCTCAGCTGGGGAACACTTTTATCTCATTTTCGTCAACAGTAATAGAAACAAAGAAGATCCCCTGTTTATTCAGCTTTTTTTCCTTGGTTTTTTTTTTATCTTCTTCCCCCTCACGGCTCTGAGCTGTAAAGAAGAAACACCCACGTATGTTCTTCCTCAGTTATATGGATCTGAAGACTTTACATCTCCAGCTCAGTTTCATGACCTGGGATGGATATTTATGTACAAATCATCAGGATATGGATTTTATTTGAAGATGCTACAAAATGCAGGACATTGAGCACTGAGAGCGTAAAAAAAAATTATACTTCAAAGCATTTGCAGCAGGGGTGTGTGTGGGATATTGAAGTGTTGTGCCCCTTAAACCTCAGTGGCAAGGCTGTGCTTGATGAACACTCTGCTCTGACTCCTTGTTCCCTTTCGCTGTAGGAAGTTGCTGTAAAGTTGGAGTCTCAGAAGGCTAGACATCCCCAGCTGCTGTATGAAAGCAAACTATACAAGATTCTGCAGGGAGGAGTTGGCATCCCACATATACGGTAGGAATCATTCACGTATGCCAGTACAGTGAGTTTTCTTTAACGTTAGTGTGAGGCAGGACACCACCATTAAAAAGAGATTTATGTGGGAGGGATTGAGCTGTTGGGGGGGAAAATGCTTCATTCCAAGCTGTACAACTAGTTGGGTATCCTCCACACCAGCCTGCTGTATTTTCTTACCCGTACATACTGTGCTTTGAAAGTGAGATCTTCAGCAGTTCCTGAGCTATGAGAAATTCTTGTCGTGATTAGAACAAAGTGTGAGACTGTTTTGGTGAGAGCCAATGTTCTTGATGAAGGCAGAGAGTTTGGAGCCGGTACTGGAAATGGCTGCTTTCTTTTGTTGCTTGCTTTTTTTCTTCTTTTTTTTTTTTTTTGTTCCAACATGTCTTCCTCCTCCGCTCAGAAAATGGCGGATGGACGTGATTAACCCTCCCCCTTCTCGTGTTGGGACAAGGGACGTGCTCAGGCATGTATCTTTTCCTTTCATAGTTATGTGCTGCAAGGCTTGAGACTACAGAGAACCTCAACCGGGAATGAAATGGCAGCCCCTTTCTGTGACCCGCAACAGATGCGTCACTAGGATTTCCATACAGTTAAAGTGCCAAGATTAATCCCTCCCAATTGCTCTTTATGCAGCTTCCTTGTTTCATATTCTCTCTGAAACTTTTGATAGTGTTTAATAATTTCCTGATCTGGAAGAAAATCAGTGGTGCAGCAGACTCTAGGAGGAGTTATTTCTCTTGAGATTATTGAGGTGTTATACTGGGTTAGTTCCCAACTACTGAATCTATGCATCAGAATAGATTAAATAAAACTTCAGTTTTCTCCAGAAAGACTTTGTACAAGAAGTTGTTCTTTTTTTAAACTTTATTAATAATTGGTTTTAAAGTTAGTATTTCTTATGTTTGCGCTATGGCATAAAGGATTTTTTTTCCATGAGCTGCAGAAATGGTTTCAATTTAGATATTGGGTCAAACTGTGGATTTAATCTGTTAACCCTTCCCTGACTTTGTTGTGTGTGCATCTATATCAATAGTGGCCTGTAGAGTCTTACTGTAAGGTCATAGTGATGACATATTCTAGATGATGTATTAATTTTAACAAAACCTAAAACAAGTCTGCATTTCTGAGGTTAATAGCTCCTCCTCCCTCCCCCAACACAACTGGCTGTAGTCCTGAATGTAAGTTGGAGCTATATAGCAGACTTGTCTTGGCCATATGTCCTCATTCACTACAGCCTTTTGCAGGAATAGAATAAACACACCTGAATTAAGCAGAATACTTGCAGCTTAAACAGAGTTGCTTATGTGAAAACAGATTTAGTCTTTATTTTAGACTACAGTTTCCTTCTTTTCTTCAAATGGGTGCCTTTATTTCACAACTGAAAGAATAGAAATTGCATTTTGGAAAGCTATCACAGTATAGTTAATGTGCAAACCCAGGGATAACTGGGAAAACAGCCAAAGCAAGTGGATATCAGGTGTTTCATCGCAAAACTGGAAAAGCAGACATTCTTAAATTTTTTTTTTAAAAAGTAAACGAACATTTGGTGCTATAACAAGGCCTGAGTTGCAAACTTTTCAACTTTTCCATGTTACAGAAGTGAACTACTATTTTAAGTTCTTGGATTTGGTTAAAATGCCCTGCGAGAGTGTTTTATTTAATGCTGAAATACTGGAAGTAATCTTGCATGTTGAGAAACTTGCTTCTAGCTTCAGTTACAGCAGTCACCTTTAAGTTTTCTTTTCTCTGTATTTGATGTTCTTGTATCAGACTTTGTTTTCTGTATAACCAGTGACCGTGGTTTAGAAGTCTCACCACCACAGGGGAACTACAACCTTTCTTTAACACACACTTCCCCCCCTTCCCCCCCCCCCCCAATAATACAAGATTACAAGATTCTGAATAAGAACAGACAACTGAGGCAATACTCAAAACAACTGAAATTGATTCATAGACTCATTGTGCTAAAGGTATGTGATCTGTTTAATAATGTCAGTGAGTCTTAAAAGTTTTTCACTTTCAGGTTCTCACAGTGTTAATCTTCGTAGTATTCTTGTAGAAAAGTGTCTTTCAGAAAATTTTTGGAAACACCTTTTTTTGTCTTCAGAAGCAGCATGAATTTTAAATCTTTGTATGTATCAGATGCTGCTTGACAGGTTCTTTGACTAGGTTTCTGTTACTAGTTGTTGTCTTGCTGTGTGGCATCTGGTGAGGCTTGAAGAAATCTAAAATAATATTTTTACGTTTATCTTCTTTAAAAGGAAACTGAGCAGAGTACCCAGCACAGTTCTTGTGGCAAATGTTAAAATGTGATGTGTTCGGTAGAAGTAGAATCCATGGTATTGTGAATCTAAGGAGAAGGATTTGGCCTACCAAATGAGATGTATCACTGTGGTGCTTAACAAGGATATGTCTTTGAATAGGTGATTACAAAGAGTAAGACCAAAGTGAAATAACTGTGCATATTGTTTCAGACAATTCAAGCTTTTCTGACATGCATTTTTGGCAGCAGCTAAGCTGGGAGAATGTATGACTTTGTACTTAGGTCACTTTGCATGTGTAATTGATAATACACATTCTGCCATTGTTTTATAATGGTATGCTGTCAAGTTGGAATAAGCTGTTCTTGGCTCAGTATGTTTAGAAGGATGAATCAAGTTGAAGGAAAATCTTTCAATACATTTGTTAAAATTTCTGTAATGTGACACCTTTAAACAACAGCAGCACAAACAGAGCATTTGATAGAAAATTGAGGAATCATTCTAAGCTTTTCCCGTTGCCATGCTGTGTAAGCTGGGCTCAGCAGCATTTTTATCTCAGTGCTACACATGTGGCAAACAGAGCCACATAATCTTGCATTCCTCATTTAAGGCTGAGGGACTTGTCTATTTTTCATCTACTTGAGTAATGCATTGGCCAAAATCAATGTGCTAGAAGTTGCATTATGTGGCTTTGATTACTAAAGTGGTCTGCTGTGGTTCTTTGACTCACAAAGCTGAAATAATAGGTGAGGTATGGATTGCTCATTCATTTTGGGCACCTGTTCTGAATTCTGCCCTTTAGATGTGATTGCAAACTTGGTAATGATAAGGTAGTGTATCTGGAGTGTCACTTAAATTATCTAGAACCAAGCAATTTTTTTTATAGTCTTTAAGGTTGATTTGATGGCCTTTCTGGCTGATTGCAAGAAAGCTAATGAGGAAAATCTCAGGTTTGGAGTTAAAAGTTTTTTAATATTGCTTCTGTGGAATCAGCTGTGAGCCTTCACTTGTCATGACGGGTGAACAAGGGGCCTTGGTACTCCCACTGTAACAGAACATGTTTGCACATAAAATAGTAAAAATTGAGATTGGAGTGTCTTTATTTTCTGAATATTCTAAACCCTTTTAGACTTGCAAATCTTTGACTTTATTACTTACTGTTGGTTCCTGGAACAGTAGCAAAGTTTTGGAACTTGTCTGAAGAGTTTCACAAAACCTTATATAAATGCTCTACAGATTTTTAAGCTGTGGTTTGTTCTTGATGTACAAATTTTGGTTAATTATTACCTTCATTTTTCACAAAAGGCTCTTGAACCAAGCTTAACATTCTAACAATCTGATCTGCCTTTAGGACCCAATGCAAAGTCTGCAGTATTCTGCTGGGCTTATTCTCATTGTTCTCAGCCATCAGCTGTCTTTTTCTTTTTTCCTCTCTTTTTCAGTGGCACAGCATTTTTAGCTGTAATCTTGTTAACTGGGCACTGATCCTGTTAGTTTGGACTATCTACCTTTATTCCTGAATTCTTGGTTCTGGCTTGGAGGAATGCAGCAGAGTGTTTGCTGATTTTGTATGTTGTTCTGTTCATACTGTAAGTGTTAAACCACTCTTAACAAAAGCAATTCTTCAAGTTATCTGTTACAGCCACTCTTGATTTTTGCCATTTATGGTGTTTATCGACTATTGTTTGTGTCCTTTGCAAAGGTTACCTTTAGATACTCTTTTAGACATACTTTTGAAAGAAAAGTGGGCTTCAGATTTTTCTCCTGACAGTATCATGGAATAACTTGTTTTCATTATCATCCGTTTCAAATGGAAAACAGCTATGATGGAACCAGCTGTGGCTATTGGTGATGTATTAGAAGTGTTGCACTTAAGAGCAGGAAGAGAGCCTAGTGAATGTGAAACAGATACTGCATGTATTCTTGTGTGGGCAAGGCCAAAGAGATACTGTACAGCATGTGAGGCTAATCAAGGTGATATTTAAGTTTAGTAATTTTGCAAGTTTAAAAAACAAAAGCTACTAACTTAGTGATTTTTTTTTAACCTTCTCTTGCAAACTGAACAAGTAAATACTTAGGTTTCTGAACTTTTCAATGCAGTAATGTCTTGCAAAATATTTTGATGTTGAGAAATTCAGTATTGCCACCCATGCATCACTACGCAATCTTCTAAATAGTGAAACATTGTAAAGTTTGTGGCAAAAAAAAAAATATCTATAAAAGCATCTACAATTTTTGTTCTTCTGGTTGCTTACTGCCATGGTGTTGGATAATCAATAACAGACTGTGTCTGTATTCACCTTCACTAAGTAATACATGTAATAGAAAAAAATGTGGTCAAGTTTGGTAATCTTAGGGTTGTTTTCACAATGGATTTTTCCTTCAGCACTTCAGATTTTGATCTCTTTCAGCAGTGCTTAAAAATCTGTAAATATACCTCTCAAACACCTTAGTTTTAAACTGTTTTCCCAATAACTTCCTGCAGCATAAAAAAACCAAAACACGTGCACACACAAAACCCCAAAACCACCACTGAAAAAATACCCACCAAACCCACAAACAAAAACCCTACCCCCCCAACACTTCCCCCCCAACAAAAAGAAAAAAAAAAACAACCCAAAACTAGTAGTCAGGTAAAGTCTGAAAAGTTTTCTGTCTTCTTTTCATTGGTAAGACTGATACTTTCATCTAGGTCTGCAAGTAATGAGGAGGAAGGTTCTAGCAATACAACCTCCTATTAATTAACCTTCTGTTATTACTTAAGGCTGCATACTGAAGGGCAGAACCACCGTAGTGGATAAGGGGAAGCCTGTTGTTCTGGTAGCTAAAAGTAAAATTGGAAGCTAGTCTTTTAAATTGATAGCCAAAATTTTTCTACTGAGAGAATGAGTATCTTGAAACAAAATATATTTCATGTTTTATAACAATCTAAACTTCTGTCTTAATTGGTCTTCATGGACCCCTTAGAAGCATCCAAGAGAGACCACAGTTTGAAAACAAATGAGGCTACCCTTTTTTCACTTTGTGGGGTTTTTTTCTTTTTTCTCCTTGCCTTAGCTCAGCCATTGCAGAAGGAGCTGCAAAAGTCTGCAGTTTCCATTCAGTGTTACTGTTTGGAATAGGTGATGAGCAGAGGTACTACTGAAACACTGTTTTCCTCAACAATGTTCCCTGTACCTACTGTGGATTAATGGATTACCTTCTCAACTGAACTGAACCTTCTGACTTTGATGGAAGAAACTTGACTTTGGTTCTCGCTTCCTACCAGGTGTTAGTATACCTCATTAAACAGCTCGCAAAACAGCGAGTCAGCTACATGGAAGTATGTATGTATGCAACGTAAGACTAGACAGATGAAATGACCTTACTGCTTAGGAGATGAGTTGCACTGGCATACTTCACGTATTCGTGTTTCTCTCATAACTGTACAAAAAATGATACAGAATTTTATTTATAGAGTCTATCTAACTTCATAGCGTAGGGTGTTCATTGCTGTTTCTTTCTTTAGTACTTGGGTGGCCTAATTCATACTCACCATGGCAACTAACATTAGATGACATCTGCTAAATATTCCACTTCAGTATTTCAGTCATGCCATATTATGTTAAGTTCATTTATATTACTCGTAGCTGGCTAACAGTTAAGAAGTGCTTTTCCAGCTTCAGGGGAAATAAACTAGAAATACAAAATATGTGTCAATTTAGACATGAATCTTATGATGCTAGATTACCTTTCTTATATGTGTTGCTTCAGTATCTGTTAAGACTCAAATTAGTATATTTTTACAGGCAGAATATACTTCCCAATTTGTCTGAAACTTCATTATTTGTCAGGAGATGTCTGTCCTGAGAAGTCTAGAATGTGGGACTGGAAGGAACCACTTTGGTCCAAATCCAGCACCTGTTTTGGACAACATGCTATTTTTTCTGTGAATCAGTCAGGTGCAGTGTTAAAACTTTCTAGGCTAGCATGGCAGCACTCATGATTCTGTTGTCAGAGGGAGAGCTTCTGTGCCTAAAGATAAATGCTTGTACCTATAGGCAGTCAGCTCCTATTTATTTCTTCCCTAATTTTTTTTTTTAATAAACTTCTCCGAGTTACCGTCCTTCTGTATCTATAAAGAATAGTTGTATAACTCCGTAGCTGCCTTGCTGAGCTGTTTGAATACATGATTACAGAGGTCACCACCTTCCCATCTTTTTTGAAGTCTCTTTCCCGTCCCTGTTCTGATTGGGATTTCCTTTTCTGAATGTTGTTGACAGGGCTTGCACATCAGTGCCTTAAGCATTGATATAGATTGCTTCACAGTTTCTGTGTAGAATACCTGTACTTTTCCTGGTTAGGATTACTTATTATTTTTCAGTGATGCCTGGTACTAGAACTGTATGATTATAGGGAGGTCTGTGTTTTCTTTTTAGTCACATCATCTGACTAATGCCTAGTTCAGAGACTTGTATAAATGACTTGGTGCTTGCAGAAATGGAATACAGTTCTAGAGTGTTCATCAGTTCAGTGTCATTTGGTTTTCTGTAGGATGTCTGAATCCTTTGTGTTCATGAGGCCTTCCAGACTTGCATATTCACCCTCATGTGCCTGCTGACTTGTCAAACTTATTAACAAGGTGATCTCAGGTAATTCTAAGTGATGTCAGGTAGTTCTAGTAGTAAGTTCTTTCCAGCTTGCTTGTTCACTGTATGCTTTTAATAGCTTTCTTATCCACCTTAGTTCTTCTGACAATCTCCATTTTTGTTATGTGAACTCTTCCACTTAGTGTTTGAAAGCCCAACTGCTGGGAGACTAATTGCATAGGACAGGGTAATCATAGGGTCACATATCATGAATTATGAAAGTGGCAAAAGTTTATGTAATCTGAAGGAAGTTGAAATTGGCCTTTTTTTTCTTTTTATGTGACTGCAAAGGTTTCTGGAAGTCTAAAGGTTTGAGTTTACTCAGGTCTTGTCACAGAAGCATTGTACTTCCTTGCAGTGAGACACCAGGAGATTTTTTTTTTTTTTTTTTTTTTTTTTGTCTTACGAAAGCCTGACCTTCTTCGGTTCTGTTTGTAATTTCACGTTGCCACAGCCTCCACTGGCATGGTCAGTGATCTAACTGACAGAAGCCTTAGAGGAGGATAGGTTACTTGGCAAAGCAGATGTTGGTCAAGGAGAGCTTTTATTCAGCTGGAATGAAATAGTCTTGTTATAGTTGCTCTGTTAGTAGGAACACTTTCTTGTGGCACTGAGCTGATGTTCTGGTTTTGTATATAATAAGTTGACAAAATGACATGCCATTATGCTAATGGTGACAATGCCTTTACTGCCTTCATGGTTTCAGAATGCATGGTATTTGGGGTTTCTTTACCAGTGATGAGCAGCTGTGCAGTTATTCAGTAATTTAGTTCTTCTTGATCTAAATTTGAGATTTTTTTTCATGTGAATCTTCTGAATCCTTTTATTCTCACACAGCTTTGATAATTGCGCTGGTTTTGTTATCTTGTTGTAATTACAAGTGCCAGTGTAATGGATTAAACTGCTGGTTGCCTATTAAAATTGTGTAAGTGGTACCATAGTCTGAAACTGAGCCTATAATTTCATGGCCTGCGTCTGAATTTTGTTAGCCCTTTGCCTACCTTTCTTTGCTAGCTGACCTACCTCAATATGACCCTTTCAAAGGATGATAAACGAGATGTGAAGAGAATATTATAATAACCAAATGAAATGTTTTCTCAGTTAATAGCTTTTGTTTGTGTTTTCTAACAAATTTTCTCAAACATTTCTTTTGTCATTGACATTTATGAAATATGCAGTTGCTGAAATAGACATACAATTTTTGAAAGATGCAGCTCTGAAAACAGAAAGGGATTTTAAGTTTGGGTAGACCTGACTACAGTATTTGCTACTAAGTGCTAGATGTGTGTCGGTATTTCAGTTGCTTGTCTCAAGGTTAGTCAAGAGAATTAAAAAAACACCCCACATGAGTTCAAGTAAACATTCACTTGTCATGTGATCTGGCATCATACCCACTTTACTGTATGGGATTTGGAAACTGAATACTTTCAGACCACTGTGCCATGTGACTTAGTTGTTCAGCATAGAGCTACAAATACTGAAATTCAAGATGTTACAAAATTTCAGCTGTATAGGTATACTGGACAATATATCAGGCGGCTAAACCACTTGATTTGACAACTTGTTGATGTGGCGAGTCTTGGTCTTTCACATTAGACAAGTCACTGAAGTCAAATTAAGGTCACTGTTCAATCTTTAACCATGCTTTGACAGAAAGCTTCATAAAGGATATTTACTGTATTCTAACTGATCTGTAGTAATTTGATCTGTAGCTTTAAACAGATGAGGCAAGGGAGAGTGACGAAGCATTTTTATGCATGCGTGAGCTTGGGCACGCCTTAGAGCTTGAATATGGACTAAGGTTCTTAACAGCTGTATCAGATGTTACAGTGTTACACTGCCAGTTCAAGGATAAATCTTAGCTCTTCAATAATAATGTTGTCCTGTTAGTGTTTCGTGTAGTCTTCAGTAAGATCATCTACTGCTGTTCTTCAGGAAAGCTGATAATAATCTGTACTTGGTGTGGGTTTTTGGCATAAGGAGGTATAAATGGGCCTGTGCTACAGAATCAAAATTCTCCATTTAGGAAATATGTGCTAATGGGACATACAGCACTGTGGGAACAAATTGGAGAAATAATGAGTTTTCCTAGTTTAGTAATTCAGCTTTTCTTTTTGAAATAATACATTGTATGTAACTATATGCGATGTCATTACCTACCCAAAGTGAACTGTCTAGGTAAATCTCTTGCCCCCACTTTCCGCTCCCCTCCAGAACTCTCCCTGCTTAAAAGGTATTGCTGCTCTTGCTTCCTCAACTTTAGTATGAGTGAGTAGTTCCAACTGTTCTTCAAAACAAAACAAGTCCATGGAGCTCTAACAGACGTGGGACACTTGTGCTCTGAGATGCTAGTGTCCTCTAATAGTTGCCCAGGGCTTTGTATGGATCATTCTTTCATATTAGAAGTTCACTCCAAGTTTCATTGCTGATGCAGTATTAGAACTCCTGAAGATTTCTCTCTGAGACGCTAGCTTTTTTTTTTTAGAGTTGTGCTCACTTCATTGCCATGTTGTTTTGCACTTTAACCCAGTAGTGTTAAAACATGCATGCCAAAGTGCTCTGAATTTGTGTTCATCCAAAATGTGTGCTTATATGCCATCTTAAATTGATTATGCAAATATGGGAGTAAGGAGTACTTGCCAAGCTCTTATGTATCATAATATCCAAGGTTCCTAAGAAGAGCCAAGACTTCCAACATTTTTACTCAGAGCTGCCAGTAGTAGCAGCTACTGGACTTTGAATGGACATGATGTAGCCTTACTTCTTAATCCCATTTTCCGTGGAAATGTTCCAAGGGAAATGAAAACTTACTTCCAGTGTTAGCAAAGTAAATAAAGCACAAGTTACTCCAATACCCTAGCAGAAGTTTCAGTTGCCAGTACTGAAAGGAATAGATGTAGCAGTCTTCTGTGAGGAATTACAGGCAGGTAGATATGAAAATGAAATGTTAAGAGGTCCTGTCTTACTTCTTTGTCTTGCAGAGTTGATTCTGCTTTCCACCGGTGCAAAATGGTCAGGAGCTTAAAATTTTCACGTGCATATGTAGAAGTAGGCCAAATGGAGGTTGTGCAATCAACCTGAATTACTGCACTTACTAAGCAGAGATCCCTGTAGAGGAACCAAATGCTTTTTAAAATACAGCTCCCAGGGTAGACTTCTTTTTCATCAGCTTCACTTTTTCTGTGATGCTATAACTAAATTTTCTTAGCTCAGTTGAAGACTGGTCTTTGATTCTTTTCCCTTATACTGTAGTCTCTTGGGCACTGAACCTTTACTGTACTGAACAGTTATGCTCAGCATTTGAATTGGACTTCAATTCTTGAAGAAAATCTTAGTTTATCTAGATCTTGATTTACTCCTCTGCTTCAATTCGGCTTGTTATTCTTTAGACTTTTTCACAACAAACCTAAATTTCATATGACAGAACAACTAGGCAGGTCATTTGGTCCAGTTTTCATTACTCTAGGTGACCATAATGTTTAATTTTCAGCTGTGACCTACTGAGTTGTTTATAAAGCCTTGTCAAAACTACTCAGCCGTTTGCATAGGTGACTTTGATAGGAACCAAGAAGTAGATTTACAGGCATAGTCAGTAATTCTTGAACTGAAGTTGGTTTGTAGTTAAGAACTTTTCTCAGCAGCATCTCATTTTGACTCTTTCTCCATCCCTGCATTGCATTTTTAAAATACTCTTCTTGGCTGCTCTTGCAGTTGAAACTAGCTTCTGATCACTCCTTAAAAGGCCTTAGCTAGGCAGGTCTTTTCAAAATGCTTACGTTTCATGGCTCGGTGTCAGATTGCAGTGTGAATATTAACCTTTTCATAAATTGCAGACTTTATCAAATAATACCATCAGCATGCTTTCTTAGTTGAGTCACTTGTAAGTTGGGGGGTTTTGTACATCATAGTACATTCAATGACTCTTGACAAGGTAAAAACTGATAAATAGTACTTACAGTATTGGTATGATCATTAACATGTTCGAGGAAAACTGTTTTGTTGACATTTCATTTGAATGACTGCTTTCAAAATATGTATTTTATCCATCCTCTCCTGATGTAGGGAATGAATAAAGGTCCTAGACTGACCTGTAAAACAACAAGTATGATCCACAGCTCATATATGACTTTTATCAAATTTATAACAATGCATTACAAAGTGCACGGCTTCTACTAGAATCCTGACAGTGGGAAGGTACAGGCCAGTAGTTCCTGAAACAAACCGAAATATAGAATCTTTCCTCTGTGGTTTTTAAACGTTTTACTCTACTATCCTGGGTAAGCTTGGAATCCTGTGAGTAACAAGGAATTTGTCAGCTTTACCAGTGGTAACTACTTTCCGGACAACTGTGCATTAGTCTCCTGGAGTCATTGCCTAAAGTGGAAATAAAATGTCTATACAGATGTCATGGTTTAACCCCAGCCAGCAACTAAACACCACGCAGCCGCTCTATCACTCCCCCCTCAGCTAGACAGGGGAGAGAAAATATAACAAAAGGCTTGTGGGCAGAGATAAGGACAGGGAGAGATCACTCAACCAATTGCCATCACGGGCAAAACAGACTCGACTTGGGGAAAATTAACTTAATTTATTGCCAATCAAACCAGAGTAGGGTAATGAGAAATAAAACCAAATCTTTGAAACACCTTCCCCCACCCCTCCCTTCTTCCCAGGCACAGCTTCTCTCCTGAATTCTCTACCTAGCCCCAGCCCCCCAGCAGCACAGGGGGATGGGGAATGGGGGTTACGGTCAGTTCATCACACGTTGTCTCTGCTGCTCCTTCCTCCTCAGGGGCCGGACTCCTCACACTCTTCCCCTGCTCCAGCACAGGGTCCCTCCCATGGGAGACGGTTCTCCATGAACTTCTCCAACGTGGGTCCTTCCCACAGGCTGCAGTTCTTTGTGAACTGCTCCAGCGTGGGTCCCCTGTGGGGTCACAAGTCCTGCCAGAAAACCTGCTCTGTGGGTTCCTGTCTCCACAGATCTGCAGGTCCTGCCAGGAGCCTGCTCCAGCGTGGGCTTCCCACAGGGTCACAGCCTCCTTCGGGCATCCACCTGCTCTGGCATGGGGCCATGCGTGGGCTGCAGGTGGATATCTGCTCCACCGTGGACCTCCATGTGCTGCAGGGGGACAGCCTGCCTCACCATGGTCTTCCCCATGGGCTGCAGGGGAATCTCTGCTGTGGTGCCTGGAGCATCTCCTCCCCATCCTTCTTCACTGACCGTGGTGTCTGCAGGGTTGTTTCTCTTATGTGTTCTCACTCTGGCTGCAATTTCTGTGCTGCAGCAACATTTTTTTTTCCTTCTTAAATCTGTTATCCCAGAGGCACTACCACTGTTGCTGGTTGGCTTGGCTTGGCCTTGGCCAGCAGCGGGTCTGTCTTGGAGCTGGCTGGCATTGGCTCTGTCAGTCACAGGGGAAGCTTCTAGCAGCTTCTCACAGAAGCCACCCCTGTAGCAACCCGCCTGCTACCAAAACCTTGCCACGCAAACCCAATACAACAGATGTTTAAGCCTCAGCTACTACTGTGTTTGAGCTGAATCTTGATTTTTTTTATTTTTTTTTTTACCTGCATGCTCTTATTGTGGGGTATATTGTTGTATTCTTGGTGTATCTTGTCTGCACCTCTGTTGCTGGAAACTTAATACTCCTCCAGGAGAGAGCTGGTCAGTGCCTTATCCATTGACTGCTGGTACTAGGTCCTTGTTGTAAGGACTAGGTGCCTAGCAAAGGCAAAATGTAGCCTTCCAATTGATAAGGTGTTGGATCTTTACTGTTGCGTACTACTAGTACTCAGCACAGCTTCATGAACAGTTTTTCACACACACCTCACACTTAACTGTAGGTATCTGGAATGTACAGAAGGACTGTAGAGAAGAATATTCAGGTTCTGTCTTTCAGTGCCCATTTAAAATATGGAAATTCACAGCTGAGATTTGCGGAAGTGAAGGGTGTGACTCCAGGTCCTCTCAGGTAGCTTAGGTAGTGAAATACTATCCCCAAGTTGCAGATAACATAAAGCAATGCTGTGATGGAAATGCTAGATGTGTATTGGAAGGAAAAATACGCATGGGAGGCCTTCTGCTTGTCCTCACAGCATTGGTTAACATTTAATTTTTTGCCCCAAATTGATCTATCGACACTTAAGGGCGGATATCACAGTCTGTTTGGCTGCAAGTGATATTTTGCTACATTCTTCTTTTTGCTTTTATGACACTTAAGTGTTTTTTACTTTATGATGTTGAAAACGTGGTAAAGAGCCTTTATCTTCTACTTAATAGACAGTAGAACTTGATTGCCGTTTGTTGAATTTGGGTGAACGAACAAACTGGTAGTATGAGTTAACTGAATGAGCTGCTTTGGTCTGTTGCAGAGAAGTCACACCTGAAAACAAAGCTTAAAGCATTTAAAGATGTTTTTATGAAGTCAAATAATGCAGGAAACAGACGGGCGTGTAAGGTGTTCTGCAGATGAGTTTCAGCTCAGACTTTGTACACATACCTCAGTATATTGACATGTAGTGGTTTCTACTTTGATTGCATTTTGATTTTGGTGTTTGGTATTTCAGTTGCTGCTAAAGTGTAGTGGTGTTTCCTCTTAAGGGTAAATTAAACATGTGCGCACACACTTGCCAACATGTGTATTCTGTTTTGTCTTCAGACTTTCCTTCCAGGGAAAGTAAGATGCTACTAGCCTTAGCTTTTAGTTAGCTTTTTGAGGTTGAACTTTACTCAGCAATGTACCCTTGTAGCTGAGAGGGCTAATGGTATCCTGGGCTGCATTAGGATTCCTGCTAATGCTGAATAATTTTCTTTGTTGTAGGTGGTATGGTCAAGAAAAGGACTACAATGTTCTAGTTATGGATCTTCTTGGTCCCAGCCTCGAAGACCTATTCAACTTCTGTTCTCGCAGGTTTACGATGAAAACAGTACTTATGTTAGCAGACCAGGTACGTACAAATCTCACTGTGAGAAAGTTAAAAACCCTAAAGCATTTTGTGCGGTGTGGTTCTCTAAGTGTGTTAATGTGTTATCCAGTGTTGTGTATAGCTAAGTGAACACTTGACCTATATAGGAATGAAGTAGTAGTGGTTTCTGTGTGCTGTGACATACAAAATGAACGTAGGCCTGTAGTGGGACGACAGCGCAGGTACCAGCTTCTTGATGCTGCAGATCTAACAAGAGCAACTTTATTAAAGTATCGAGACTAATATGGGTGGATTAACTCCCAATATCAGCCGTGGGGGTGGTGTTAGAAGGTCTGAAGCAGTCTCTGGTTATGGTTGATCTGGTTCAATGGAAACCTGCTACGTGTTGGCCAGCTGCGGTGACAGGTGGGCAACATGCAAGTCTACGGGTCTGTTCTTACTGAATGTCGCTATGCACCGACAACCTCCTGTAACTTCTAGTACCAGACCACAAGCTAATAAACTGTTTTGGTGGTTGTGGTGCTTAAAGACAGTTCTTAAAGCTGTTGGTGGAGATGCCACTCTACCTCAAACTCAATCAAGGCCTCTAAAACTGAGGTCCATTAAGTCTCTTTCTAGCAATTGATATTTTTTCAGCTTTGTCAGAGTGCAGCATTTGAAATGGCCAGCCATATTTATTTCTCGCTATTTATTAAATAGCTTGATTGTGCTGTCTTCAGCTACTTGAAAGGCAGTAAGGGCTTCTCGAGTTGAATATTCAATGGTAGTTTAAATTTCATCTAATATTACGTAATTGATGTTAGTACCAAGTTGTCACTTAGCCAGATGCTCGTAGAATCCCAGGCTCTTGGCCAAGGAAGCTCACGGCATTTGTATGGAGACAAGGTCAGCTGTCCCTATTCTCAGCTGCCTTAAGTGAGTGGTACGCTTGCTGTAGAGAGCCATTTGCCTGCTCAGTTAGCTAGAGTTCGGGTGTTACAGCATCTCCAGGGAATCTGTATGGTTTTTGTGCCATATTCCTTTAGATGATAAACACTAATTAGTTGTCATCTGGGAAACATAGATGGGATGTATGATATCAGTGCATGGAACTGGCTTTTAGGGCATAGTCCAGTAGAACAGCTATCAAGGGTATGATGTTGTAACAGTTCAACTCAATAAAGGCTGTGTGAAGAGTGTTTTAGTAGCTGGAAAGCTTTACCTCATAAATGCATGTGCTGTGATCTCACGCACAGGAAATTGCATGACTGTATACGATGATGCAGGTGTGCCAGGGTTTCTCTGTGTCTTCATTGCCGACTGTTATTCCTGGACATGGTAGCTTAGATATGACAGTGTGGGCCACAGTCAAGTTGTTCCTTGCTCTGTGAAAACTGTTAACTGGAAAAGTGATGCTTGGTGATGAATGAATAACCAGATGAATGAATAACTGGGACAGGGGGAGGGAAAGAGCTTTAAAATTGTCTTGTAGTAGGTATAGAAAACCTTTGTTTGAAGTAAGAAAAAGAAATTACTCTTTAATGGAACGCTATAGTTAGAACATGAACGTGAATGTCTAAGAAATAGTTTCAGGTATTTAATCTGCCATTGCCTGACCAACATTATGGGATTTAAATTTATCTTTCTTATATGTTAATTTGAACAGCATAAAAAAAAAAACAACTTGGTTTTCATTAAGCAAATTCATAAACTTAAGTTGCAGAGGAAGGTAACACTAAAAATTCATGCTTTCATTGAAGGTTTAAGTGAATTGTATTGCTTTCATTGAAATCTTACCTGTTTTGTTGTTGCTGTTTTTTTTACAGATGATCAGTAGAATTGAATATGTGCACACAAAGAATTTTATACACAGAGACATTAAACCAGATAACTTCCTAATGGGTATTGGGCGTCACTGTAATAAGGTTAGTCTAATGCTCTTTGTTTAAAAGATCCAAAGGGAATGACTATGTTACTTGATTCAAGCTGCACAACCTTTTTAAAACTCGTTGCTAAAACTGATGTTTTGGATGCTAAACCATGGTTCTTTGATGTGAGAACTTGGATTTCTCAGTGTCTGCTTCTAAATGCAGTGGCATACACATGTGGGTCTCTGACCCACCCTGTGAGATGCACTTGATTGCAAGATGATTTCTAGGCTTGCAACAAGATTATAAACTAACCCTAGAGAATACTTAGCTACTTTTATCAACGATGGAGTTTCATTATTGAGATGACTGTTGTAATAGCATTTTTTTTCCTCAATGATAAAGTAAAATCTTATCTTTGGCTTTGGGGCTGACTTCCTGGGATAAAAAGAATTCATGCCAATGTGGGAGCTCCTGACCTACAGGTCATCAGGGCATTAAATCTTGCAGTGACAGACTGGCAAAGAGAACTCTTCAGCCATCAGAATTGTGGATATGACTAATAGCCAGCGTGTAAATCAATTGTCTTTATAAATAAATGAAATTATGCAAATATGTTGGTGGAAAACTGTTAAGTTGTAGAGTACCCAAATATGTTGTACAACAAAAAACTGCTCTCAATTTGCTTTGTGGGAAAAAAAAAAAAGCAGGGTGAGGGGTGGGCTGAGGGTGTTGCACTTGTTTGGATGGGTAAACGTAGTCAGAAGTGCATGTTTCCTGTTGAAAACCTTATATAGAAAAAACTTTTTCATTTTATTTTTAGTTCTCTTGAGTGAAATATGCTTAATTCTGCAATTTGTATGTCGAGCTCGGGCAGACAGGCAGCATTGGCAATGCATTAAGCATGCTACTTAATAGAAATTAACTTCAGGACAAATGTATGTGATCAAGCTGTTTATTGGAAGCAAGATTCCCACTTATCTTCTCTATATGCCATCTGAGAATGTCTCATCTCTTTAGGCACTACTAGTATTTAAAATGTTTACCTTTGTTTGCCTGTATGAATGCCAACTTCAGGGCCATGAACATTAGAAGGGGAAGGCTTGATTAACATGAGATAACAGCTCTTGTCTGAAGAGGTGCAGTGCACTGAATGTTTAGATACAACCATTGTTGGAAAAGCTTGTAAGTCCAGCTGAAAGGCAGTCTTTATGTAATCCTGTTGCTGTTAAACTTTGCTTGTTCCCAAGTTTCATACTTTCACTCTATTTTTCTCTGCTGTGTCGAGCAGTTAGGCTCCTTAATTTTCTGGCATGACTTAGAGTATAACTTGAAAACTTTAATTTTTTTTCCTAGTTTTAGTTTCTGATTTCCAATTGTTCTTTTTGGGCCATTTTTCTATACTTTTGCACGGTCATGCTAGGTTGGCATTGCTGCACTCTGTTTCATCTTGATGTGGATTAATGGCCTAGAAATTGCTGCTGTGATTACTTTAGTGGAGGAACACATTAGATTTGCATCAGCTGAAATGAAAAACAAAATTGCCTGTAAACCATTTTTTTTTTTTTTCCCCCCATTAGTAGACTAGTTAGGGAGCCATGCAATGATATGGTGGTAAACACTGTCTGTGGGCATGGGCTTTGTTACTGTTGCAGGGTTTTAGAGATTAGGGAGTGAGTTCTTGACTGAAGTGCAAATTGATAGGTTTACAAGGAGCAAAATGAGGAATGGGTTGCTTCAGTTTGGAACCAAGTGCTTTATCTAGGGAACACTTGCCACCATACAGAATTTACTTTGTTTCTTTTTGTAACTAAGTGTAGTTTTTTTAGAGATGACTATACACAGTTCAAAGAAAATCAGCCACAAAGACTAGAATAGTATGGTAATCTTGTTCCAGTAGCTTCCTGTCAGTTATATTTTTTTAAAAAATTTAAATTGATTTTTTTCAAATTTTGATTTGGTGATTGGGAGAAATTTTGCTCCCACCTTAAAAGATGAATTTTCAGCTCTGCTAGAAGTAAGCCCTGCATGCTTATGAAAGTAAACTTTAAGGTGACTAAATGCCTTCTACCTCTTCCTTACTGAAGATTTACTTTTTCTAAATGTCTTTTGGGGGAAGGGCAGTTTGTGGAACCAAAGGATGCTTTTGTAAGCAAAACTTCAATTTCCTTTTTTAATAGAGCCAAATGTCACCATTGTTATCCCTGGTCAAGGCAGTGCCATTTTGGAGCGGCTCACAGTTGAAATTTACCTTGTCACATCTAACAAATTTTCTCCTTGGAAAAAAACCAAAACAAAACACCAAAAAAAACCCCAAACATACATAGTTTTTTGAAAACTACAGTGCTTGGTGGAAGAAGGATGGCATTTGGCTACCCTGTTCTTTCTCGAACGCCTCGGTGTTGCCTGTCTGCGCCAGCCATTGTTGCAATGTAAGCAATACTGTTTGATGCACTGCCACCCTCTATTGTTTGTTCAGTGTTTAGAATCTCCAGTGGGGAAGAGGAAAAGAAGCATGACTGTTAGTACTTCTCAGGACCCATCTTTCTCAGGATTAAACCAGGTCTGAACTGTCTCCTATTCCAACCTCAACCCCAAATTCATGTGCTTTATTTTTGTTTTGTTTTTGGTTTTGTTTTTTTTTTTTTTTTTTTTTTTTTTTTTTGGTTTTTTTTGTTTTTTTCTGGAGAATGTAGACCTTGCAAAAGCACCTCTTATGTTGGCATTATTCAGACATACTTGGCAAACATGTAACATTACTAAGATGTTTCCCTGTGGCGCTTGTTTAAATCGTGGAATTATTTCTAAACTTGATATTAAAAAGGGCTAAATGTACGTGCTTGATTTCATATGCAGAAGCAGTTTTTATTTTTGTCCTTTGACTTTTAAAGGCAGTCTATTGAATGTGTTGAAGGATAGACATGCCACCCTAGTGAAATAGCAGGGCTTCTGCATAGGGCTGTCTGCTTGCCTTGCTGTAGGGTTCCTGCAGTGTCTTTGAATGCACATGGAGAAGTTCTGTTATTGCTTCAGCCAGACTCCTTCCCTTGCAGTTTTTGTTAAAAATCTTTCCAAATGTGTAATGAGGACTCTCATTTTTTCATCCATTGTGCTTACAAAATGAAATTACTCCAACAAGCTGGGTCTTGGAGAAGCATGAGCTTATCTTGTAGTGTTAAATGTAGTACTCGTGACTCTTTAAGAGAAGATGAATTGGAGAGAAATGAAGACATATGCCAGTTTGTAGCAGGACACCTGGAAATTGCTGAATATGAATCATAGCTCAGGAGTTTGGCCATAGAATCAGTCTGTAGCTTTCCACAATGATAGTCTTCGTGTATTAAATTCCAGGCAGCTAGCTGCTGTACGCAAGTTGACAGGCTTCTGTTGTCTGCTTCTGAAACTTTCTTATCAGTTGAAGCAGAGACTTTGATCTACTTCTCTAGTTGCTCTTGGCAAAAATCTTGCCCTACTTCTCCAGTTTCCTGCTGATCATGCAACAGACAGAATTAAGGTGGTACGAGGTTATCTGTGGGAATACATCTGTGTTCCTGCTGGCTGGCATCGGTACATTCTGTGCTCATCCAAATCAGGCTGCATCTTCCAACTTAACTCTTTGCAAGATGGACTTACTCCTTTGCCTTCCATCCATCTAGAGTGGGAAATACAGAATGAGTCTAAGCTAGGGAACAGAGTAAAATTCCCCAGAGAAATCAGTGCTGTAAAATAATATCCAGTTACTTGACTAGCGTAAAGCAGGTCTGTGTTGCTGAATTGATTCTTTTTTTTTTTAAGAAGTTCTGCCCATACCTCTTGAGAGAAGGCAGAATTACCTTATTCAGGTCTAGTATCGAGAGCTTGTAGCAGCTGTGGAAGAGGCAGAGCATCATTTACTTTTATAACTTTTGAAGAAAGTAGTCTAACCATGTCTGTGCTAAACAGGGCTAGGCACCAGCTATTTATGTATTACAGGCATGCTTCCAGTGTTAACTATTTTGATTCATGAACTGTGACTTCGTTCCTTCATACCATTAATTAACAGCAAGATCCCCAGAATTACCAAAAGCATGTAAAGAATGAATTGTTTAAAGTGTTTGTAACTAAATGTGCAGTGAAAATATTCTGACTGATGTGTATAGTGTTTGGTTTTCCCTCCTTATCAAGGCATAATATTTTGCTTAAACTAGTGGGCAAAGGCCCTGTAAAAGTAGCTATTGCAAACTATACATTCAGTCTGTCATCAGATCAGAAGGCTTTAATCAGAAAATAAGGGATTGCATTTGAGCTCAGGCTTTGCTTCTAGGAAAGTTGCATTTGCAGTATAGTAATCACATAGAAGCTTTATACTATCTGCTTTAGGAGTTTAGTATCAAAATAGCTAATTTCCTGGTAGATGGAGAACATGTCCGTGCTCACTAAGTGAATAACTACCTCTAGTGGTAGCTGTGGTGGGTGCAGCAAAGACAAGACCCTCCACTTCCCTGAACTGTCTGACCAGTGTAGTTGATTTAAAAACTTGGTTTTACATCCTCTTGCTCAAAGCATTCTGGATTTTCAGGATGACTTTCAGTAGAACAGCAAAGGTAGAACTGCTGTGCTTTGTGGTTGCATATAAATCACGGCAAGACATCAACTCAAGGTTTTCTGCTCCAAAATCAGTAGTTTAAGAGGTTTTTAGCTTTGTTTTTTTCCTGTCTAGATTACTATAGTTAGAAAATTTTCTTCAACCAGAATTCTAAAACATGCCTACCATTCAATTTGGAAACTTTCAGTCTTTCAGTATCTTTGGTACTTCCATGTTCAGTGTCACTTTATCATTCACAGCACTTCCAGTGTGCCAGTGACCCTTTGTTTCAGTCTTGGATGCAGGTGTACCTGCATATCAATCTCTAGTACTTGTCTGCATTTAAAGCTGCATCTTCCGTTCTGGAATCACTTTTAAGGTGTTACTGAATAGGTTTTTACTGAGAATTTCTTGAACCTTATGTCTTCTTTCCATCATCTCCTTCCCCCACCCAAATTACTTTTGCAGTATTCATTAATCTGTAGGGGTTGTAGTCCCTGATCCTGTAGCATTAATCCAGCGTTGGAATCGGGAGCTCAGCCTGATGATTTGTAGCTTGAAGACTGATTGCTAGAATTTGAAATGTTCCTTATGTACTTCTGCCTCAGCTTTTTTTGCCTAGTCCTGAAATCTTGTCGCAAGAAGGTACAGTCTGTATTAACCTTTGTAGATAGGCTGGCTGTTAGCACACTAATTAGCACACACTCAGTTGTTGCTAAATATCACATCATTGGGCAAGCTTGGTTATTAGAAACCTAAACTGGATTCCATGTACAAGGCTCTAGCTTCCTGGCTGTATTAATGTCATCAGCAAGTGTGTCATGCTGCTGTGGTAGTGTTCTGGTAGTTTTAAAATGAGCATATGATTGAAAGCAAGGTGTCTTGTTTGCTGTTGAAGGTTTTGGCCTTATGCTCTGCAGAATGGCCAGTATTCTTTGAGACATAGAGAAGAATACAGGATGTGCATCATTTGCATTAAGCTGCTGAGCTGCCATTAACTATCTGTATGTGTAAACTGCTAGTGTGAGTGGGTTTTTGTGAAGTGTGCTTTTGCACATACTAGTTTCCTTCCTAAATTGTGCACTGTAGTTATTGAGCTAATGTGATACAAACTACAACAGTAACATAAAATAGTTGTAGAACTAGGCTACAGATGCTGAGTAGCACAATCTAATCTATTCCACTGGATTGAGAAAAGGCTTGAACTAATTCACTATTAAGTTTTTGAACTGGCTAGTTAAAGCTAGTTGTGACTCTGCATTGTTACTTTGCTTCCTCTTAACTGTAGGCTGTTACATTGTGTGGATGTCTTAAATGGAGCTAATGCCTAGTGAAAGAGGTTGGGGATTCCTTGCACTGTATAGGAATATAATCTATTTTCATTTTTCTTTAAGTTATTCCTTATTGACTTTGGTTTGGCCAAAAAGTACCGGGACAACAGGACAAGGCAACACATACCATACAGAGAAGACAAAAATCTCACTGGCACAGCTCGATATGCCAGTATCAATGCACATCTTGGCATTGAGCAGAGGTGAGTTCAAGGAGATTACTGCTGTGCTTTTGGAGGCTGCAAGATGATCTTATTTGTAAGCTTGTGAAGTGTCTGAACTAATTTTATATGAATAAGTGTATTTATCCCTTTGCAATGCTTTTCTTTTTGGCTGTCTAAACAAGGGTGGGGGGAAAATCCAAGCACCTAATTTTCTTCTTGAAGAGAGTCTAAGTCTTGCAGGCATGAGGTGGATATTCTGCATATTGTTCTGGTTTTTTTTAAGTATAAGCTATGCTTTCATGTGGATCTGTCAGAGGACCTTCACAAATAAAATGGTGCACTTTCCTGATTGTGTTGGTACCTGTTGATGCCACCGCTGACTGGCTTGAGATGCAATTCTGTAGCCAGAAAGGGTATTCTAAAGCTGGTGTCTGTGTCCTGTTTTCTCACTCTCCCTTCAAGTGAGTACACTATTGTTTATCTTTTTGCCTGCAAGCAAGACTTAAAGATCTACTTCACTCATACTGTATTTTGGTTTCTGGTACATGCAACCATAGTTGTGGTGCTCTATGTATATATGTACACATGTATATGTGTGTATATATATGTTTATATGTTTCAGCTTTGCTTAATCAACAAACACATTTTTGTCATCTGGATCAAAAGCATATTGCTACTACAGTATCCTAGCAGTGGTCCAGTGGTGATAGTACTTTGGGTTGTTTGGAAGTGTATGTTAGGTACTCGTGAGATATGAAGTGATGCCTCTCTTCCTTACCTATATGCCTAGATACTGTAATGTATAAGTGTAATAGTGTGGCTTTACCACGTGGTACTGAGGTTGCTTAGACATAGTTAAAACTTCCATGAATGTCTGTGCCTCTGACCTTCAATTTAATCAGGACAGGAATGACTAAATTCCTAGTGGTCAACTTCAACAGAACATGTGACTTACAAATATTTGGTGCTTTAAAATGCTTCATGCTTTCTCCTTGCCTTAATTTCCTTAAGGTTCCTTAAGTGTATTTTATTGTCTGTCAGTGTCATTATTTAAGCCTACTTAACATGTGGGTCAAGTAGAATAAATGACAGGTGTCATTTCTGAAGTAAGTACATTTCATAGAACCCAAGCCTTTCTTGTAAGGCAATAGGTGTGTTAGCACCTTACAGTGAAGGGAGGGAACTGCAAAGGACTATTGTTTTTTAATTTAGTTGGAGGTTTTGTACCATTTCTGCTGGTACTGGGAATTCTAATATAATTAGAAATGTAGCTTGGTGCATGCTGTAAGCTATTAGACTGTCTAGATCAAGCCAACAGTGAGGCAAACAAATAATATTCCTGTAATCAAGAGAAAACCAGTCCTGAAGGTTATGGCAGAATATTTCAACTGTTAGTGCTGTACTTCAACTGTTACAGAACATGTTTTCCTATATGTAATGACAGCTATTCTCGGGGAGATGACAGCTATTCTCGGGGAGCTGTTTGCAGTGTTATCCATTTCATGTTTTAGTAATGGACAGTATTGTCCTGTTTTCCAAATCCTGAAAATCACTTTTATCAATATATGATCAAATGTAATATATCCATTACAGATTTACAGAACTAAATGTTTCCTACTAAAAAATCATGAAAATAAACATTGAAACAATGAACTGGATGGGGGATGGAAACTATTAATCCCTTTATTGCTTCTGAATTTACCACTGCCTTCTCAGAAAATGTAATTTTATGTCATGACCCCATACTGGTTCACTGAATCCTGTTGATTAAAATCTGCAATTCTAATAGAATTAGCAAGTTTTGCAGGCTGAAATCTGTGGTCTTAGTATCATTTTTCATCCCTCACTTTGGCTGTGGTTTCATGTTATAGCTGAGATGACCTCAGAGCTAGCTGCTGTCAAGAGAAGTAAAGCAATCTTCTCTTCCCTGACCCCTGGGCACAGCTAGTGCTTTTTTGGCCTTGTGGTGAAACAGTTTAGGAAGCCAAGCTGATTTTCTTCTTGGATAGCTCCCTGAACAGGTTCCTGAAAGGGTTAGAGAGCTGGAACATGAGTTGAGGGGCTGACAGGCAGGCCATTCTGGTGATTATTAGTGGTTATACTGGGTTGGCTATAACATAAAGCATCACTTACCACTTCTTTCCTCTCATACCAAGATCTGGAGGTGGATCTGTCCAGGTTTTTACAGATTGTTCTCATTTAAAGGGAGCTGTTTTACTCTCACCCATATGTATAATCCTGTTTGCAATACCGCTCTCAGCCTTTTGCTCCCTTGTGGGGGTAGTAGGTGCGTAGTCTTTCTTGCCACCATTTAAATGCTTTTCTTGCAGATCTGCCTGGGTGGCAAAGCAGCGGCAATACCCGTCAGGTTCTTTTGATAAGGAAGCTGGGAGGAGAAAAATAAGTTATTTTTCTGTCTCCTGTTAAATAGATGTCAGCTGCAGAGGGGCAGTCAGAGGAAAAATCTGATTCTGCCACAGCTGGGAAGAGGCAACTTTGCCAAGAGGAAAAAAATCATGGAGTGTTTTTTCCACTTCAGTGAACTGTACTAGCCTTAGTAATCACGAAAGCTGTGTAGCAAAGTATGATGGTGTTCATGTGGCTGAAGTGTGGATCTGGAGCATATGCAGTACAGAAGACATTTGAAGCCTTTTAGATGAGAGTTTGCATGCAAATTCTCACTGAAGTCTATGGATGGATAACTTTGGAGTTCTCTAGCTGCCTTGAAACAGGCTTCATATGGGAAGAAAGTAGAGGCACCTCTCAGATTGATGCATGCACCTTTCTTAATACTGCTTTTCTTTCAAAAATCACAGAGACAGTTCAGGTTTTTTTTAACAGAAGTGAAGAAAGAAAGGAATTATGCCCTTCTGAGGCTAGATGTTCAGCATTGGTCCCAGACTGAGGCAAGGTTCAGGGAAAAATCTTCCTTAACAAAGTTAAGGCTAACATCGTGTGTCTTTTAAAATGTGTTCTGTGGTTCCTACAGGTAAAACTTCCGTTTCTATCCAAGCTACTTAATTAAATGGGAAAGACATTTAACGTTTCACTTTTTATTTTCCAAAGTTTTTATGTTTCCCAAATTATTCTAATGTAACTGCAGATGGAAACTTACCACACACAATACCTACTGACTATTCCTTGCTTGAAAAATGAATAGGATCTTCCTGCTTGTGAAGACTTGTTACGTGCCTGCCAGTGGAATCCTGAACACCTAGATGTCTTAGCTGTATTAGAAAGAGACCTTCCTTTGCACCAAAGCTTAGGTTTTGTTCCTTAATTACTATTATTTTTTTTTTAATTTTGGAATGCTTGCACTATTTGGAAAAAAGTATGAAATGCTGAAATTTGTAATTCATCATGTTCTTCCTCTTTCTCCAGTCGTCGGGATGACATGGAGTCTCTAGGCTATGTATTGATGTACTTTAACAGAACCAGTCTGCCTTGGCAAGGATTAAAGGTAGGTTATGTTGCCTTCCCACCCCCCCCTCTTCCTTTTTTTTTTTTTAGTGTTTGGGTATTGTGCTTCTGCCTGCTGGTCCGGATAGGTGGTTGTATATAATGTTTAGCTTCAGTTATACAAAACGGCTTTTCCCAAGGCATGATATTTATAGAATGTAGAAGAAAAGTTCTTTCTGCTTCTCATGCAGCAGGCAAAATGTGTATTGTTAGACTGTCTTAAAATTTATACTAAACAATAGCTTACGTCATCTTTGCAAATTATTATTGTCGTCTTGTAGGCTGAGGCCCTTTTTGGGAAGCAGAGAATAACATTGTTAGTGGCTTTTTGAATTGATGTAGAGAGCATGGAAATAATCTCTCGCCTAGCAAGTTCAGCTTTAGCGATATCTTCAGTCCAGTTTATGGCACAACTGAATAATTATTAGCCACAACAGACTTGTTTCAAGTATTTGCATGTATGGTAGCCAAGTACAAGCATGGCAAATATTTCTTTCTTCTGTTATATAGACTTCAGTGATTTGTTTTCATGTTTGTAATTGTTTTTCTTCCTCCATGTGAGAGTTGTGTAACTCAAATGGTGTTGCAGCTGCAAGTTTTCTAAAAAGGCAAGCAGCTTGTGAAGCACTAGAACTCTTCGTCTGCAAATGAATGTAATGGCTGCTTACTGAAACACGCAGGCAACCCTTGAATGGGGTACTGAGTGGGAATTAATAGAACTTTGGCAAATGTAAATGCAAGTCTGGTCTGTTTAACAGACAAAAGCAGCAGCTAGAACTACACGAGCTGTGCCATGTGATCGAAGCATTAGTCTGCAACAAATGGTATTAAACTGAGTCCAAATCTTAATACCAGATTGACCTTCATTCCCTTTGCAATAAGTGTGTGGGACTTGGAGATTTCACATAAAATACTTACGGTTGACCAAAGGATTTTTGTCATTTTTTTTTTTTTGCTACTGTCCTTGTTCATCCAGTGTTGCACAATATCTCTTATATTGTGACCTACATGTTCCACAGGCTGCAACAAAGAAGCAAAAGTATGAAAAGATTAGTGAAAAGAAAATGTCCACTCCTGTTGAGGTTTTGTGTAAGGTAAGAGTTTCCAAATGATGTCATACTGTGAAATGGAAGGTCTTTTCTTTATTGTTTTTTTAAAACTAGAGCCAATATATTAGATAGTCTCACATGGCATTTGCTGCTGAATAATACTTCTCTGGCAGTCATGGGTGCCTTGGGTTTGGCCACCCAGCAAGACTGTATGTGTGTAACAGGGCAGGCATTCGCTGCTGTTTCTTGGCATAGTTCATGCCACCATCATACCAGTTCTTGGTGACTGTTGGCTGTGCAAGCTCTCCAGCTCTCTTAAGTGAGGCTTGTTCATTTCGTCAAGATAGAGCTGTATAGCTTGCCTGTATATGCTTGTTTCTGCCTCTTCAAGATTGTTCATCTTGTCTTCTGTATCTCAAATAGAGGCTGTAGTGAAATTGGATGTCAAGTGATCTTTAAAGCCATGTCACAGAATGATTTTTCTAATGCTATCCTTTGGGTCTTAAGATTTCTCTTGAACCGTGGCAGCCACGTGCTTCTTAACAAAGGTCCTTGAGAACACATGGTAATTCTTGCACATCAAACAGCAGCACCAAGGATTGCACTTTATAGTCAGGCACATTTATACACCCTTACAGTCTGACAGCATCTTCCAAACTGCTGAACTGTTATACCCTGTGTTTTCTTTCTTGTAGTACAGCATTATGCTGCATGCTATTACCTGTTCGTGTGTAGGCTTTAATATAGCATTAAATGTACAAATATGTAAAGCAGGGAATCTTTGAAAAAGGTTTTTATGGTTTAAGTCTTCACACTTTATAGTGGTAACTGACCTTGCCTCTAGTATGTTGAAGTAGATTATCAAGGAAACATAAGTGGAATCTTTTAAGAGACAATTAGTACTTGTTTCAGAGACCTAGTTAATAAAAACTAGGTTTAATTAGGACGAATGAAGTGCTTTAAATATGTTGTATGTTGAAGGTTTTGGTAGCAGAGGACTTGCGACTGCAAAACATACATCAGGTAACAATTCTGGGGAAGGAATGTGTACCTGGTAACCTGCTGATCAAATCCACTTCCTGAAATACAGAATAAATGAATAACTAGAGGCAAAGTGGAACTTAGACTTATGAATCTTCAGCCAATTTTTTCTCTGCCATATAGACAGAAATACAGCTTTTTGCCTTCTTACGGGTTGTTAGAAGCTTTTTGCTGCAAGCCATGGCTTGATTAACATTGTTGATTTACAGGGATTCCCTGCAGAATTTGCCATGTATCTGAACTACTGTCGTGGCCTGCGCTTTGAAGAGGCACCAGATTACATGTATCTGAGGCAATTATTCCGTATTCTTTTCAGGTCAGTCTCAAAGTGGAAAAGTACAGAAATTTGTTAGTGCTTTACCAGTTGGTAACTGTTCTGTGGGACTTGCACTGCAGAAAGCTGCTCCATATGTGTATGGTGTAGGGAGTTCCTCTGGGACTTTCTTTCATTTCAGTTAGAAAAGCTGTTTGAAGGACCTGAAAAATATTGTTCAATGTTAAACATGAAGGGAAAGATTCCCTTGTTTTTGTGTTGCATGATCTGACCACTAATGCTAGAGGGTTGAGCCCATGCTTCAAGTTCTGTTGCAAGTAGTTTAAGAAATCAACCCCTCAGTAGAAGTGTTAGAGGCTTTTTGTGTTTAGAGATTGGTGATGGGACTAGCAGTGGTGCCCAGGAGATAGATCTCAATGGAGGGAAATAGTGCTGTTTCATTGAGCCTTGTGGAGTGAACAGCATCTGTTAAAAGAAGAGCTGGTACTGATCTCTCAAAAGTCTTCCCCCAGGTTTCTGGAATCTAAAGCAATTTTTTTTCTACGTTCTACGATACTGCAGTCTCTCTTTAAAACTATATATATTTAAAAAAAAAGAAAAAAGAAAAGCTGAGAACCTCAGTGCAGACAAATGTGTAAGCTGGGTTGTGAGGAAGTGCTTCTTCTACAGACTTTTGTGTAAACAGTAAAGAAAACACTGCTTGATGGTATTTGGGCTTGCTTCAAGAAACCTTTAAGTTAGTAATACTTAGCATTTGTATAGCATTCTTAATCTCCAAAGCAGCTTACAAAAAGAGTTAACCTCTAGTTCTGGGTTTTCAGCAAAGGCTTGGTATTAGTAATAAGGAAGTTATGATGTATTACAGCAAAGTATTTCACTCTTTTCTAGGACCTTGAACCACCAATATGACTACACATTCGACTGGACAATGTTAAAGCAGAAAGCAGCACAGCAGGCAGCCTCTTCCAGTGGGCAGGGGCAGCAGGCCCAAACCCCCACAGGCAAGCAAACTGACAAATCCAAGAGTAACATGAAAGGTTAGTAGCCAAGAACCAAGTGACGTTACAGGAAAAAAAAAATTACACTAATTTGGACAATGTCAGCAATTTAAGTGTTAGATCAAGGAGGTGGTTTAAAAAATGTATTTGGCTGTTAATTTAAAAAGCAAAAACAAAAGACGTCCTTGGAGAATTTGACTACTAACTTTATACCAAAATGTCCTTGTTCTTCATATCATTTCTTCTGGGGATGTTGGGTCATTTTAACCACTGCATCTTTTGCTCCCGCATTAACCACTTTCCAAAAACAAGAAACTGACTTGGTGTTGGGAATGTGACATTTTTATTTATATATATATACATATATATTTATATATATATAAATATATAATACAATCCAAAATCCTAGACCTAACACTTCTTAAGGGATAATTCTCATTAACTAGGCAAGGATCTAGAGACTTTGGGTTCTACTGTGTTCCAGCTGGTATAGTGCTGTGAGTTTGCTTCTGTATGTCTTGAACATTGTAAACAGAAAATTGTGAATGATCTGGCTTCCTCCAGTGGGTTTACATTCAGGCATTTGGTCCAGAGTTAAAGGAGAGGACTAGTGAGATCAAAATGTCTTGCCTAAATCAAGGAACTGCTGTGGACTGCCAAGTCACAATTTTCTCAAGTATCTGGATGCTCTGGGGTGGGGCTTCAGGTTTCTTGACTATTTTTAATGTTTGTAGGTTATGGTTTCAAAGGGAAATGTGAAATGTTCAAGATGTAATTGTGCAAAAACTGAAAACTGAGTTCTGAAAAGGCACGGGTTGTTGGTTTTTTAACACATTCTAGAAGCTTTTTAAATTTTTTTGTGTTGTAAATCTGCCAGTGTTAATCTAGTAAGTCACTAGAATGAAACTGCTACAGCTAGTGACTATTACAGCCAGTCTTGTAATGAAACTGATTCCTCAAGATGAGCTGTGGATAAAATTGAAGCTATTGAGGTTGTTCAAGTGAGAATAGAGAAGCTAGATTTAAGTTATGTACTGAGGTATTGCTAGTACTTGCTATTCTTCAGGACATTCTTGTCCTGACTATCATTTTTGTATGTATAAAACTATATATTAAGCTAACATGACAGACTTGGGAGTCAAAGAAATGCTAAAGTGTTTACAATAAACTTATCAAAACATTGTTTTTCATGTATTGTGGCAGCATTCGAACATTACCAGGTGGCTTTAGTCAAAATAGCTATCCAAAAATATAACGCTTCATCCAGAAAAATATAAAGTGAAATAACCTGCTGGTCTTCCCAAGGCTCAATCTGAAATGGTTTCTTGAAGAAAAAAATTTCCATAGGATACCATTAAATGTCAGATGCTTTGTGGCATAAAGAATCCAACTTGTTTTGCTGGAGCTGACAGGTATTACAACACTGAAGGCTATAAACCAGTTCCTTCAGCTGAAAAGCCAGTATGTAGCAGACTTGATGATTAAGCACCCAGGCTTAGGCTGCTTCTTGAAATAAAGAAGCTCTGACTGGTGTTCAAAACCCACTACTGAACCCAGCCTGATGTCGGGGTGTGGAGAGGTTGGCTGTTAGAGCAGGAGGAAATAATCTGAGAAAAAATGTGGATTCTTCACAACAGCTCGTGCTTGAAGTGAAGGTCTTACAGGAGGTGATGATCTGTAAATGGACACTGCCCTGAAAATCAAGTTGTATGCACTTGAAATATTGTTTTGCTGGTGAAGTATTCCAAGGTTTAATGTGCTACTCTCCTGGCTCAGGTGGTCTCTGACCAAGTGCTATACCATAAGTGAAGAAAAAGTCATTATAATGATTACCTGCCTCCACCTTGTAGTTATGATTTAGTGACAGAGTACAAAGCTGCAGCTGACTGACAAGCATGAGTAACGGGGAAGTGGTCTTGCAGTTGAACCTTATAGACTATTTCTCTCTCTTGATGGACATTCCTCATCACACTGTCCTTTGGTAACAAGGCTCATCACTATAGCTGTGGAGAAGTTGCTGTTTTTCTAGCAGAATTTCATGGGCTCTTTCACAAAGTAACAGCCTTTTGGGGGAATGACTCCCTTCTCTCCCCTCACCATCATGAAGAAAAGGCTTGTGACCTTTGGATCAATCAAGTTGTAATGTCAGCAAAGCGTTAAAGTAGTGCTTGTCAAACATCTGAAGACTTCCTCAGCTTCCTGAAATAGTTACCTTAGTCTCTTCATCAAAGTAAAGATTCCAGATTTCTAAAATCCTACATGCCTTTTTGTGGGGAATATTGCCTGTTAATGAAGATTTTCTGAAACCAGCTAAGCTCAAGCAGGAGGCTGTATGGCTTATATTTTGCTGCCACATTGAAGATTAATGAAATACCTGGTTATCTTTTCCAGAGTTCAGTTAAATTCTCATGTAGTTGCTGTAGCAAAGCTTATGCTGAAGTGGCTTAAAAGGCTTCATGATAGCAAATTATACCCCTCTGGTAACCATATCCAGTTTAACAAGAGTACTGGAAATAGCAATTTACAGGTGCATTTATTGGTTAAGATCTTAAAATATACTGTATAAAGTGCAAGTACTATTGAAGATGTGTATCTGGGGAGGGTGGTGAAACCTTAATTCTTTCAAACAATGTCCAGAGACTTACCTGACTTAGGTTGTTTGGACAGTGTGCTCATTTATAGCTCTTCCTGGCTACCTTAACTCAGATCCATATTAAACCATCTCACTGAATCCTATAGGTTATTCAGACTGAATATTCTGTTTGGTTCCAGGGTAGCCTGTTCTGTCAATGGCCTTTTTTCTTTTTTTTTTTTTTTTTTTTCCTGTCGCTCTCTGGAACCCTGTGCAGTGTCTTTTGTAACAGCAAGGTCAGCTGTTTTTTTTAACTTGGGAGGGGTGAACTGTTTGAACAGACAGAGCTTCTCTGCTGACTCTGGGAAGTTTAGCTCTTGATCTCTTGACAGTGAAGCAGTTGTTCAGGTGTGATTTGTTACAATGCTTACAGTCAGGTTCCCTCAGTCATAAAACTGACTCAAGCAGTCTATCTCCAGAATAAAGTCTATCAGTTCCATTTGTGAGAGGTGTTTTTAATTCACTTCAGTGTAGAGTTCTGTAAGCCTGTCAGCAGTGCCATTAGCATTCACTGGACGCCTATGGTTGTGGCAGTATTTCTCAGAACAGACTATTAGTTCACTACTTGAGATTTAGCCAATTGACAACTAAATACTTTTCACTGTTTGTCTCTACAGCTACTTAATAGTGAAAAGGTTTGAACACTTCTCAAGTAGAGGTGCTTCTTAAAGTATGACAGTACAGTTACTCTTCCCCGGTTCATCAGATCTCCAGCTATGGTAGTAATAAAGCAATTTGAGTATCCCTGACATAGCATAGAGATTATCAAAGTTTTGGGTAACACCCCGGAAGGACAAGGAGTGATGAATGTGCAGATTTGAGCTGGCCCTGTATATAGTGAAGAGACGCTGGCATAAACTCTTCAGCATGTTCTTCATACTGGCAAAATCTTGTGTGCTATGTGAAGTCTCAACATCTGACAGCTGTGGTTAGGCTGTGTTTGGGAACACTTCTATGTAGTCTTAATAGGACTCGAAAGGGATGTTGTGGTTTGAATCCAGTTCCCTATTGCTCTCTGTAGAGTTGGGCGTTCTCTTGCCCATAATACCTTGAATTTGAGGTATTCTAACAAATAGCAGCATATAATTTGTTAGCATGTCCTTTGTCCTCAGGTTCAAGATCCCATTTTCATTTGAAAAGTCCAGGCTTCTAAAGCAATGAGTTGATCTGTTTCCACACTGGGAGCACACTCCTCCTTTGTGGACTTAGTTTTGGCTTCTTTGATGGAGAAAGTGGTTCAAATGATGAATCAATGTTCACTACTCAACACACTAAATGGAAAAATGGTGTAACTTTTGGTTGTATGCATCAAGGCTTATGGACAACTTTATGCCAATGGAACTAAGGAACCACTAGGGTTTCTGTGAGAATTTGCACTCAAGTGGGAATGACTGTCTTCATTCTGGTGCAGGAATTTTTTTTTTTTTTTTTTTTTTTTAGAATTACTAGAGCTCAATAAAGAGAATTGTCCATCAGTGCATTAAGATTGGGTTCAAACAAAGCTATTTAATCTCTTCTAAATTACCTGTAGCCTATTCTGGAAGATATAAACTGTCTTCTGGGTACTATCCAGATACATTTTTGATTGAATGTCAGGCTATGTTTAAGACTTGTCTGCACCTGCTTCTCTCTGGATGACAGCACAAGCTATAGCTGAGGTCAGCTTTGTCTGTATTTCACTCTGAAGAGGTTTCTGTTGCAAAAACTCAGAGCTGTTGCTCAGATGAATTCATACATTGACAGAATACCATGCTGTTTGGAGGGCATCCAGAACGGAAACTTGCTTGGCAAAGTAGTCTTTGATTGAGACTCTTGTTACCTCTTTAAAGCACAGTGCTACTACCTCAGTCACCAGAAATGAGTATATAAGCAGTCACATGAAGAGAAGACTGGCTTAGCTTGCAGTAACTGGTTCTTTGAGATCTGCATATATATTCCTTCACTCTCCCTTTTCCATGATGTGACACCCCACCCCCACGTCACATGAGTTGTTACTCTTGTCCTTCCAAGGACAGAAGGTATGCTGGGTTCCTAGTTGCTGTCAAAGGTTCTCGCTTCTGTTCTGGTTGCCCAGAGTGTCATACATGTGAGCATGTAGTGAACACCAGTTACTGTAAGGTAAGTTATTCCTGTTCCTTTTCCTTTTGTCTGTGTGACATGGCTGTACTGAGTCTCTGAAGAACACCACTGCAATCAGATGACAGTTTGACATTCAAGGGTATAAACATGAGACATTGCAGACAAGTAGAAAACAATCCTATGAAATTACATCCTGCTTCCTAGTGGCAATAACACATCTTGTTTTCAAACTGTTGGTCTGAATTCCTATTTGAGGAATGTGACATCCAGCTGGTGCATAAGCCTGTTTTCCAGTGCAGCAGTAGGTGTGAGTGAGAGGTGTGTGTTTGAGCTAAAGGCTGGTGGCAAATGCTAGTTAGCTTTGGAAATGGATGCCAGGAGCTCTGCAGTTCTGAGATGGAGGAGCATTTTCCCCTTTGAATGACCATAACTGATGTTTAATTCTCCTACTGTGAAGGTTATTTCTCATTTTCATCCCATATCAGTAAGTTGCCCTTGTGTTTATCTTGCAGGTTTCTGAGCATGGCGAGGATGGGACAAAGCAGAGCAGATCGGAGCAGGACTTGTCACTCCCCAAATCCTAGAAATTTTAGTTCATACGTACACTTGCCAGTGGCTGTGGGCAACCATTTACTTGGTGTAAAGAACTTACTATCAGTATAAACTGGCTCTGGGCAGTGTCAGTGATGCTGCACTTTGAGTTGTAGCAGCTGTAATTGTGAATATTACTGAGATAGTGAAACATGGTGTCCAGTTTTCTATTGCATTTTTTTCAAGTGGAAAAGTTAACTAATGGTTGACACACAAGTGGAGAAAATTGTGCATATGCCAATTTTTGTTACCTTTTTACTTTGAACTACACTGCTTATGAGATCTCATTGTTTTGGAAGAATGGCATGAACAGTCTTCGGCAACAGTTGTGATAATTGTAAATGCTCACAATTGTGCACTCTTTTCTGGTTATTCCTCCCTGGGTTTTGAAAGTTGTACACTTAAAACATTCTTAAAGTTGTTGGCTTCTATGTGCAACATACCAAGCCAGCTGACATGGTAGTAACCAAAGATTCCAGTTTTTAAGCGTATGAAAGACTCTGCCTGCTTACCTGTGCTAGAAATAACAGCATCTAAAGTGAAGACTTAAGAGAAACTTAGCGACTACTAGATAATCTTTAGGACTCTGCATTAACTCTATAATGTTCTTGGTATAAAAGGAAAAACAGCATATTTGTCACAAAATTTAGTTAACATCTTACAACTGAACCTGTATGTAAGTTGCTTAGATAAATGTAATCACTGTAAACATCTATATGATCTGGGATTTTGTTTTTATTTTGAAGCGGGAGCTTTTTGTTTACAAGTTCATTAAAAACTAAAAACTGTTTCTGTAAGGAAATGAGATTTTTTTTTTTAATTTGCCTTGTTAATTCAGTTTAAGAAATCTACATTACCCTGTTTTTAAACCAAGTTTCGAGGCCATTTGTTAAGCAAAAGAAGTCATATTTCTTTCTAAATCATTTTAGATTTAGTGTTGTAACTCTTCCTCATTTTGTTTTTAAATAAATTTTGTATTTTTCCCTTGAGGGGGAAGGGGCAGTCTTGCATTTTTATAACTTGTTGTTTGAGACCAGCCCTCTATACTAAGATTGGATTTTTTTTAAATGAAATGGCATCTTTTGCAGACCTGGTATTGGCAGCCTCTGAGCATTGCCATGTCATGCATCGGCTGGACTGACTTGTGATTGCTAGTTTTGAGAAAAATTTGAATGGAGTATTTGGATGGTTTTAAACCAAGGCATTTTCTTTCAAGTTCTTGTGAAGTGGATATGACCAGATTTACTCTTGTTCTTGGGGACAGCCTCGCACCATGCAGAGTTCACATTGGTTACTGCCCCGGGCTGTCTTCCTTCTCACTCCTATTCTAGCCCAGCTGAAAGAAAGAAATACTTTTATTGCTGGTAATTCTTTAACAGTGTAATTTATTCCTTTATAGCATGTCAGAATAAATTAAAAAAATGTCTGAAAATGCTGCCAGATGCCTATTGTGTAAATGTTGTTTGTATGTTAGCTTTTTAGACAGTTTCCATGCATGTAGCAGAGTTCCTGCTCACAGTTCATATTTTTACTGTTTGAAAAGGTCTTTCATTTTTAAAACCATTTCTTCAAGATCATAATATTTACACTGTGCACTCTCTGTCATCACGGAGTGGTAATCTGGATCAAGGCCGCACTGTCCTGCGGTCACTATGCATACTCTCTTTACGAGAAGGATCTGCCCTGAGAAGATGTTAAACTTTAGCTGGAGAACATTGTGTGCTAATAAACATTTGTATAGATAATCTGGGAGTACAGGGAGGCAAAAAGTCTTCCGGGCTTCAGAGATACCGGTGCACATTTGGAAACTTCTCTTCTGAGTCAGAGCGGTCTCTCTCTGTTACCTGGAAGGTGGAAGAAGAAACGTAGCTCATTCTTCTGGCTAGGGTGTTTTTCTAGACTCTGAGTATTACCCCATCCGAATAAGGATGCTTTACAAGCAATGCTTCATATGAAAACTGGTATGTTTCTAAGAACTGGTATCTAGAATACTATGTTATGTCCTTATATATGATTTCTACTGTCTAGGCAATGCATCTGACAACATGCATTGGCAGAAGGGGAAGAAGCATCAATGGAAATGTCTTGGCAGCTGTTTTCAGAGTGGCTGCTTGGAATTGTTTTGGCACAACTTTTCTTGCTTTGACATGAGATATTCGAAAGTCGGAGGAAATGATTTGGTTTCAGAAGAAATTTTTTCCTCTGTCCATTAAATTTACTCATGACTTTGAGGAGGGTTGTCAAATTTTAGAAACAAAACTGCCCTTGATAAGCACTGTAAGCAAGAACAGTTCATATGCTTGGAGTGTCAAAATGCATTGGTTTGTAGTTCTTAAAACTGCAAGTCTTGTCCTACGGAGGAGCGTGGAGTCCAGTTAGTCTTTCAGACATGGTGTGTTAATAGAGTTTACTTCTGCACAGAAGTGTGGGCTTAAACTGTCGGCTGTGTCATGCTGCTTTGCAGAAAACCAGCCTGCACCAGACATGCTGAACAACGAAGAAGATGGCAACCTTCCTTAAAGAGATGCTGTGATACTGAACACTCATTTGCTGTATAATCTATTTGGTTTGTAACAGACTTAAAACTGAAAGCATTAAAAACTATGTGGATCTTGACTTCTGGTTGCAGCTCTGCAAAGGTTTTGTGTTGGGAGGTTTATTCTTATCTGCTGTCCTGATGCAAAGTGAAAAACTCTTGTAAGCAATCCCAGGCCCTTTACAAGTAATTATCATTATAACAGAGGCTGTAAAGCGCAAGAACTACAACCTCGTGCTCCCTGGAAAGTGCTAGAATTCAGGTAATGACATTAGGCTGTGACAACAGGTGCTTAGTCATCTTACTAAGCTGTGTACGGGGTTTCAAAGAAATTTATTAACCTCCTAACAATTCTGAGAGGTGTCCCAAGGCCACCTTTTAAATGCTTGCTTAATTTGGAGTGCTCATGTGCAGCATACTGGTTCCTTTTTTTTTTTTTTTTTTTTGGCTGATTTCTATTGAATTCTATCTGTATAGGAGTTATTTTTCAAGCTTATGTGTCAGCTTGCTCTGCTCCTGCATTGTTCTGCCTGTTCTCTCAGTTGGCTTTTTCAGGTGCGTTGCTTACAACTTGCAGGAACTTGTACGTGCTTTGTGTGCTTGCCTTTCCTAAAACGGAGTGCAGCAGAGGTGAAGGTGCCCAAGTTGTATCTGTGCTGCTTTGCGCAGGAGGTTGGGCTAGATGCTTCCCTGCAGTCCCTTCTAGCTGGAATTTGTCTGTGATCCCAAGTTGGCTTTTTTTGCATAAGGCTTTAATTTCTCTTGACAGCATTCTCCAATTTAGAAGATTTGTTGCTTAGCCAGCTCCGTCAGCCCCATCTGCTCCTTAATCGCAGTGAAATCATGATTTCATATCAGTTTGATGTCATAATACAAGTTTATGAGCACAGCAGGCTCCAGACAAAAAGGAAAAGTGGGCTGGGAGGAAGAGCTGTCTGCTCAGAGCACTAATGCCTCTGGAAGCATGAGGCAAGGGATGACACAGAGGAAGTGCCCACCCTCCTAATAGGGCCTGAGCAGAAGGACTGTGTTCATGGCATGTTCTAATGTGGAAATGGCTCTTTAATGTAATCCTTGTTATCCAGGGTTAAACAGGAAGGGGGGGAGGGTGGTACCAGGTCTGCATGCAAAGAATGGAGCTTGACTGTTGTGCTAGGATGCAAGGATGTTCATCGTTCACAGCTGCATTAATGAAGCTTTTCAAAACGGACCCAGGACTGTGTTGTCCTTAGCCATGATGGAAAGGTGGTGTGTTAAGGGAAGCCTGTGTCCAAAACATAGCACTGTGTCCTTGTTTTTAAAAGAACCACAGTGGGCTCGGCTGCTTTGCAAAGCTCAGTACTAAAGGTGTGCAATCTTTTAAATTAAGATGCTAACTTGACTTTTTGCATCACGTGAGATGTGACTATTGCTAGTGCTGAATTCGGGTAGTTGGAAATCAGGAGGAGCTAGGGAGTATTCTCACACCAGGCTTGAGTGATAGGTTTCCAAGTATTTTTGTCCATAAAGTAACCGCAAAGGTGATGTAGCTCCTTTTCCAGAGAACAGCTTGGCATTTTGGTATCGGGGGCTGCTTCTGGAAGTACCTGGGCACACTCAGTCCTAACTTGTTTTCCCTCCCCTCCCAAGGAGCCTTTTGTTCCTGTTGATAATGCAGATTGGTTTCTGTAAACACAGCTGGTCTTCATTTCTTTCTCTCTCCAACTTTGAAGGGTAGCATCAATATGTGTAGCTGGTGGAGAAGCTCTTTAAGAGTTACTGTGTGCACTGGTTGTGTCCCAAAGAGCAGGCTCCTGGATGCCTGCGCTGCTCCCTGTTCACCACCCTTGAAATAATAGCAAGCCTTGAGCTACTTTGCAGGTGATGGACTTTGAATTTTTTTTTGAATGAGAGCAATTTGAGATCATCAGAAGACCTTGAAGGAGTGTACATGCTGTCGTACAGGGTAGACTGGCTTTTGAGCTTTCATTTTTGCAGTCGAAGCCCCTGTGTGTAATGATAAATCTTGGCCTAACCCTTTACAGCCCTGTAAATACACAGGGCAGGTGCTTGACTCAGCACAATTCAGATAACTGGCAGAGGTGGGGCAGTGGTACTTGCATGACTCAGTTGTGCTTTGTGGGACCTCATGGTTCCCCAGACCAGGGGCGTGATGAACAAATCGTCCCTTTCCCTTCCTCAGACCTTGAACGAGTCCCTTGTGTTGCTGTGGCACATACCGACGCCAAAGCGGCGCAATGGGACTTTTCCCAATGAGACCATCAGATGTGTTTAACTGAGAGCCCCCGCGGTTCTTTGGCAGAGCTTACCGCGATGGCTGGCTGGCTGGCCCTCGCTGCTGCACGCGCTTCTCTCGTGGTTTTTGTACACCAACTGGTAACTGCTTATCAGCAGCGTGGGTAGTTTTAAAGAGCCTCGTGCCCATCTCTAGATGACTACAAGGACTGATGTTTCACAAATCCTGTTGTCCCCAGGTAGGTACAGTGGGCTGACCCCAGGCCCAGCTTGGGGCTTGCAGTTGGCTCCAGTGTTCAAAAGCAGTTTCTCATGGCTGGCCTGCAGCTGGACCAAGCTGGCTGGCCTCTGCTGATAGGATTTACCAGATCTTCATCTGGTGGCAGCTGTAGGTAGGGCTTTGCCCAGGTCACCCGAGAGGAGCACGGAAGCCTTTGCCTGCCTTGGCATACGGGCAGGTACAGTCAGGCAGTGGGGGAGGAGAGCAGAGAGGTAAAGCTAGAAACTGGTGCAAGTCCTTTGAGCTGAGAAAATCACTTGGGCAGCAAATAGATTTGTTCTTGTGTGCTGAAGCCTTCCAGCTGGCACAGCTCTGACTTGTGCTGAGCTCGTTCCTCCTCCTTGGTGGCTGCCAGTGTGGCAGCAGCTGGTGTTGGCCAGGACTGGGACTGTTTGCAGCAGGCGTGTCTGGGTCGGGGTTACCTGGTGGGGCGAAGCCTGCGAATAGCATCAGGAGTGTTTGCACGGTGGAGCGTGTGTTCGTGTTCCTTCGGGGCTGACACTCGCATTACACCAGTCGGACCTCGCGTTATACCAGTTGGACCTCAGTGCTGCATGGCACTGTTTGAACAGCAGGTATGGCCAGAAATTCCTGCTGACTCACATCCTGGAAGTGCTTGCCTTCCTTCCCTGAGACTCCTTTCTTCTGGGGGAGGAAAGGCAAGGAACCCAGCTGTGGCCATTCTTCCCTTGGGCTGCCCAGGAAGTATTAATTGATGGCTTTTATTAGATGGGCTCGTGCTACAATGGCCCTGCTGTGCTGCTTGTGTCTGGGTAACCGAGGAGCATCAATAAACCCTGTTTGCGTTGCTCCTCCTGCGTGGGAAGGTGCTGCTGTGCTAAAGCCAAGCTGATGCGGTCGTAGCAAGTTCCCGGCTAGCTAGCCTGAAGCTGCTAACAAATCCCATAAACTGATTATGGGCGTAAGTCACTGCTCGGTGACCTTTCTCTTTCTCACTGACAGCTTTTTACATTGTGCCTCTTGACCTTCCCCGTACCTGCTGGCGGGGGGCTCCCAGCCGCGGGGCAGCGCAGGTGGGACGTGAGCTGGGCATGGAGCCGTCCTCTGCCCACTGCCGGCCAGGGCTGGCTCGCATACCAGCAACCAGCAGGCTCTGCCAGAGTCTGGCAGCGCGTTCCCAGGAGGCAAAGCCCGGGCTTGGGAACTTGACGCTGATTGGAAGTGGCTTGTTTTTGCTTCCCAACATGCAAACGGCTCGCGGGGTCCGATCTGTGCTGCGCTCAGCCTTTCCTAGTGAAAGACTGTCGGGGTTTGTCAGCCTGCTGCTCCCGCTCCTGTGTCTCCCAAAACCCCAGCTGCAGGCAGGGGTAGCTGCGTGGGCAGGATCCCTTCTGTGGCTGCGGAGAGATGGAATCATGGGACTGGACAGACTGGCCCAGTTGCGGCTGGGCAGCTCTTCCAGGGCTGGCTTTTCCAAGGAAGGAGTTGAACATGGGTGACAAGGGACACCTGGGCGTCTGCAGGATGTGCAGTGTGTTTAGATGTATTTATGGCCCTTCACAGGACCGGGAGCAGGGGGAGGAAGCAGTTGCTCTAACACAAGCTGGATCCCAGTGCCAAGATCGTGCAGGCAGCTGCCTGCTCCTCTTTCCTAGAGAACTCTGGTGCGTCCCTCGCCTCGGGAAGTCCTGGGGGAGCTGCCCGGCCCCTGCCCCCATCCGCTGCCAAGGGAAAGCCTGGTGCTGCCTGCTTGCTGGCCTCCCCCCTTCTCCCCTGCCTTGCTGTTCCTGGGGGCTCAGCAGCTGGGCAGGCTGTGAAAGCAGAGCCAGGGCTGCTCTCCTCGGCAGGGTTGCTGGGTGACTGGTAAACACAGCAAAGGCAGCGGCGGGGGGGCTGGCTGCCCTTTGCCCCCCCCCTTCCTGGAACCGGGGCACAGCTGTGCCCAGCGGAGCCCGGCACCCGGGGTGGCAGCGAGGGACCTGGCTTGAGGGGCACATGGCCCGGCGCTTGGGGCACGGTGAGCCTCCGTTCACGGGCGAGAGCAGCCTGTCTCACCCCAGCCAGGCACGCGGCACACGCTGGTGACCCTCTGCAGGGCGCCTTGCCCCAGCCGAGGGGGCTGTTGGCTGCGGGAGGAGGCTTGTTTCTTGCCCCAGCATTCAGTTTGGCTGCCCAAAGGAGCTCCACTGCCGGAGCAGCCGTGTGCTGAGCCTCCCTGGGGCTGGCCAGCCCAACACAGAGGGTCCCAGAGCTGCCACATCCCTTCGGGTCAAACACCCAGTTTGCAGCAGCTTCTCTGTAACCTCTAGGAAGACGTTTAAATACAAGATGCTGGAGCAAGCGGGGCACAGACAAGCCTATTGCACGCTTAACTCTTCCTAGGCATGACACGGTGGCTTGCGTGGAGTGTGGCAAGCCTGCGAGGTTCTAGCACGTGCGGGGCTCCAGTGGGGCTGTCGCCTCCAGTGCTGGCAGGCTGTGCCTCTGGCAGGTAATGGGAGAGGAAAGCCGTGCTGGGAGCAATCCTGCTACTCTAAATAGCTTGCCAGCTGCTGGTGTTTGTTAACATGGCTGAACTGTGGGAATGTGGGGTACTCGGGATCAGTGTTGCGAGGGGAGCTTTGTGGGATGGAAAGGAATCCCAAACACCAGTGAACACTTTCCAGGAAAGAAGTGCTTGTGCCTAAATGCCATTTCTAGAAGGGCAGGGCAGCCTCCTGTGTGGATCTATAGCTGCTTTTATTCTCGCTGCAGTAACTGAGAGCTGGGGCTGAAGTCCTGATCTCAGCCTCTCTGCCAACATCCTGGGAGCTAAAGGCTGAACCAGCTCCACGTCAGCTCTCTTGACAGCTCTCCAGCTGCCCTGGAGCTTACTGCTGGCGTCGAGGGTGTTGCCCTGGTCTGGAGACCTGCATGTCTACTCTGGAGTGGCTTCAAAAGTGTTGGCCCAGCCCAGAGCTTGGTCCCGTCTGCACCCTGCTCCCCTTGGCCCCAGCTGGGTCCTCACCCTGGTGCCAGGGAGCAGCTGTGAGCATCCTGGCTGCGTGGGGGCAGCTGCTGTGGAGATGGTACTGAAACTGCTGCAGCAGCTCTGTCTGCTCCCAGCCTGCATGTCAGCGTGCCTGGGGGGACGGAAAGCTGGGGATGTCCTCAGCAGGGCCGGCTCCACAGGGCTTGCCCAGCCGTCCTTGGACCTGCAGCTGCAGGCCAGCAGCCTCTTTGGTAAAAGCCCTGATTCTGCTAAACCGCCCATGGATAATCTTAGGTGAACACAAAGCAGCTGAAGCCTTAAGATCATCCTTGTGCCTGGCTGCCAGGGCTGTGACAGTCCACGGAGCTGTGCCCCAAGTGGGACGGCTGCTGGGGGACCTGCCATGTCTTTTTCCCCCCCAGGAAAAAGGTTTTCTGCAGCGCTTTGTCTGAGTGTGGAGGGGGTTTGGGGGTACCGCTGTGCCAGGCTAGCAATGGTGCTGGAGGCTGGTGGAAGTGTTTAACAGCTCTGCTGCAAGAGCCTGTAAAGGAGACACGGGTGGTCTGGCAGAATGGGCAGAGCATGGCAGAACCGGGTCGGGGCTTGCCTCCTCTCTGGGTCTGCCAGGTCGGCTGTGTCTCCGCCTGCTTGGCCAACCTGCTGCTGCCATTTGGGGCATAGGCAAATGTCTGTGGTACTTTCCATGTGGGTTCAAAATGAAGTATTGAAAGAGACCTTTTTGTATCTGCTGGTTAACGAAGCTCAGTCTGGCGGCCCTCTCAAATCCACCCACCCAGTTCCTGGGTCCCCACGGTCCAGCTTGAGAAGTAGCACTGCTTTTCTTTCAGATGGGGAGAGAATAAGCTGCTCATTGCTTCAGCTTGCATCAGGAGAAGTGTGGCAGATCCCTAGTGTCTGGCCTGGTTTTGCCTCATAGCTGGAGTATGGAGGTGTTGCTGATGGAAAGCCGAGTGCAGCGTGGGAAGTGCTTTGGCTTAAAACATGCGAGCTGCCACCCAGTCTCCTTTCTGCGGAGAGGCCTCCAGGTGCCGTGTCTGCTCCTGCCGGGGTCGGTCCGGGGCAGTTGGCTTTCCCAGGCTCTGGAGCAGGAGGGGAGGCTGCCAGCTCGGGGCAGCGCCGTCTCTAGAAGGAGAGATACGCATCTGACTCGCACGTCCTGTTAGATAAGCACTTCTTTTAACGCACTTGCTGGGTAGGACCAACGCCTACCTTTCAAAGCTGCCATCGAGTTGAAACACTGCTCCCGCTGTCGGCAGGATTTCATCAGGCGAACGTGTACTCTGGCTCTTCTACCCACTGGGGAACGTCTGCTCCTGCACGCGAGGAGGCTCCAGCCCCCACCTCCCAGCTGAGAGCATCACCATGGCCCCTGGCAAGAGAGGAGCTGAGAGCCTCCCTGCCACTGCTGGGGGGGCTGCCCCTGCCCATGCACCCTCTCTGTGCCTCTCTCCTGGTCCCTCTGCCTGCCTTGGAGGCACTGGGGCTGGCTGAGCCCTGGCTGGTGGCAGGGGATGTCCCCTTGCTGGTGGGCTCAGGAAGGAGGGTGCAGTGTGAGGGTGTTTCCAGACTGGTTTTCTCTTCCCCAGCTATAAAAACTTTTAGGGCGTTTCTTAAAATGCTCTGAACTGGCTTCTCTGTCCCATACTAATCTGGAGCTCCTGGGCTCGGCCTGTTTTGTGCCATGCCACCCCTAAGCAGCCACCTCCAGCTCCTTCATCCCACTTAGCCCAGATTTTCTTCTAAATAGGTCACTCATTAATTGAGGGCAAGTACAAAGTTGCTCTGTTTCTGCTAGTCCTCCTAGGCTGGACAGACCCACTTCAGAAGCTGTGAGACCTGGGGCAAGGCTGAGTGATGAAATCCTCCGTGGCTGCTGCAGCTCCGGCTGGATTCTCCAGCTCCAGGACTTTGGTCGCTGGTGTGTGAAGCCAGGGAGGGCAGGTTGGGGCTGACTCTTTCTCAACAGCCACGCAAAAGCCTGACCCTTGCTCGTTTGCAGGAAGAAGATAGTAAAAGCAGGAGTCTGGGTGGTGGCTGTTATGAGAGAGGGAGGAGTCCTGGTCTGGTGGGATGGGGTGGTACACGTCCATGGCAAAGGGGAGGCAAGTGCTGCATGTGTTCCTGCCCTTGAAAACTGCTCAGCATAGGGACGCTGGTGCTGGGGGAAGTGACAGCGGGGGTGCCGACCCCAGCACGGGCTCGGTGCTGGGGAAAGGGGACAGCGTGAGCTTTGCTCTTCACCTCCCTCATGGCGTGTTGTCGCTGTGCTGTGCAGACCCCACAGGTGCCCCGGCTGTAAGGGGATCCTGGGGCAGCTGGGCACCACGAGCCGGGCAGCCCGCAGGGCCCATCCCGGCAGCTGCCTGCTCCTGCCCGGCGCAGGCTCTGACTCCCAGTCTCTATGTGTGTGTTTAGCTTTCCCTGCTCGTTTCCATGTAAACGAGGGTGGACGGAGGGAGCCAGCTGCAGCTCCTTGTTCCCGGCTCCCATGGACCGAAGTCCAGCTGGGAGCACAGCCACAGCCCGCTGGCGGCTGCGGGACCTTTTGCTGCCCGGGGAGAGGTCTGCTGGAGCGGGACAAGCCATGGCTCAGGGTCCTGCCACCCTGGTTATGGCATTACCCTGCTCCTGGATGGTCTGGGGTGGCTGAAGCAGCCCCGAGCTTTTATCCTGCGCAGGAGCTGATCCCCAGCCCCAGGGTAGGGGCTAACGCAGCCTCGCAAGGGCTCGGGCCGCTTCCCCGGAGGAGGAGGCAAAATAAAGCCGGAGCCTAGCCTGTGGCGCCGAGGTTGGGGTGCGCCTTGAATCGATATTGGTTCGCAACAGCCTGTGGGCGATCGTGACGAGGGGAGCAGGGCAGGCAGCTGCTGCCCGCCTGCCCTCCGGGGCTGAGCCTGTGCAGCGAGTTGTGCGCGATCTCTGCGCTCAGGGCAGGGCCAGCCAGAGGAGGATCAAAGCCAGTCCTTTGGGGGAGGAGGGAAAGGTGGTGGGAAACTGCCCTGTTGGCGATCGGCTTGCGCCGCCTCGTCCCTCTCTGGGTGCGTTTTGCTTTCCCAGGCTGCCGGGGGGGCAGAGGGGGGAGCAGGGCAGGGCGAGCCGGCCCCACCTGGGTGCTGTGCCACGCCGAGCAGGTTTGGAGCTGCTGGGCCTGCTCGCCGGGGCAGGGAGGGCCGGGAGCTGCTGACGGAGGGGCTTTTCGGGCGGTGCGTCGGTCTGGGGTGAGCGTGCAGGGCCGTGCCTCCTGCCCCAGGGCTGGGCTGGGCACGGCTCAGGGCGCCCGTGGGTCTGTGCCGTGGGGGGCTCCCACCGAGACCCCTCGTGCTGCCCCCCCCCCCCCCCCCCCCCGCAGCCCAGCAGGGTTACGTGGGGGCTGGCCATGCGGGTGCTGGCAGCACCCTGCCTGCTTGCCTACGCTTCGCTCAACCGGGACGTGGCCGCTGAGCTCACCCCGCCGGGTTTGGCGCTGCGGGGCTCCAGGCACGCCGGGCAGGCTGGTGAGAACCAGCTGCCGACACAACCGTCCTGGGTGCTGACCCAGCGGGGCGGGCGGCTGCGAGCCCAGACTGGGAGCTAGTGTGGCCCTTCGGTGGGCACAGGCGCTCGCGTCCCCCGGCCCCGCACGTGGGCTGGCAGCCACCTCCGTGCTTGTACCCTCCTCCGTGACTCCCGCGCGGCTGGACTCCTCAGGGCACCGTGCCTGCCCCCTTCCTCTCCTCCTCCAGCTTCCCACGAACACGCTAATCCCGTCCTGCTGCAGCAGCGAGAGTGGCTCAGCGAAAGCGGCTCAAGCCTGGCGGGGCTGCGTTTGCGGGCGCAGCTCCGGAGCTGGGGGTCCTGGGATACCGTGAGCCCCCCAGGATCCGAAGGACGCAATCCTGCCTGCATGGAGCTGCAAGCCCACACCCCCGTGTTTCCAGCACAGCTCCGGGGAGGTGGGGGGCGTGGGGCAGGGGGGATGCGCCGTGGAGGGCGCCTGGAAGGGCCGCGCAGAGCAGGCAGGACCAGGGGTGCGTGGGAGGGCCCCTGGGGATGCAGGTGGGCTCCGTTGCTTATCTGCCTCTCACTGGGTGCGTGTGCGTATGTGTGCATGTGCACGCACCCTCGTCTCCTCCCAGCTCTGCTGAGCTCTTTGAAAATCTGCCTATGCAAAAAGCGCTAATCCCGGGAGCCTTTCCCCAGCTCAGGGGTGTCTTGCCCTTGGCAGGAGATAAGCCGAGGTACTCCAAACCCCCTTGGGGCTAAGCACGGAAGCATGGTGGTACAGTGCTCAGCCGCGATGCTGAGCATGCTGGGCACTCAGGGCTGGCACCTCGGCATGTTGACACCATGCCAGCCTGTGGGAGCTTGGAGGAGGGCGATGGGATGCCCTGCTGTGGGTGCCGGTGGAGCTGATGGGGTGCAGGCACGCAGATGCCAGTGGCCGTCTGAGGGCTGTCATGCCAGCACCCACCGCCCTCTTGCTTAAAATCACCCTCTTTCCCCTCAGACCCTGGCAGCGGGTGGCATCACCCGGCCCCTGCGGGGGCCCTGCACCGGAGGCCAGCGCAGGCCATGGGGATTAGTTTTAAGCCGATTGCTGCTGCCCGTTAGGGAAGTGCTGAGGTACTCGGCTGTGGTTCCCCCAGCAGTTGGTGGGTCACGGGGGGAGCGTGGCCGCCGTGGGGCTGGCACCGCACCCCGGTGGGGCAGGAGGAGGTTTTGCCCCTTCCCCGATCCATTTGTTTTTGCCACTACAGCTTATAAGGGCTCATCGGCCCGATGGCCTCTAGGAGTGAGGGTGACCGGTCCCTGTCCTGCCCCAGCTCAGTGGCCTGGTGGGACACTCGTAGGAGCCTCCTGCCCACCTCCACCCTGGGCACCTGCGGGGATGAGGGTCCCTGTGCTGGGGCAGGGATGACTGCGGGAGCTGGGGTTTGGTTTCCAGCACGGTGCCTCTTCTCTCTCTTGCTAGGGAGTAAGAGACCCCCGATATTTTTTTTGAGGGATGTGGCACACCACGCATGGTTCTGGGAGGAGATGGAGAGGAGGCAGGGAAGCACAAGCGGGCCGTCCCTGCGGGCAGAGGAGGATTTATGGCTGCCGAGTTTCTGCAAAGACAATAACTGTGCAGGATTCTTGGAGGGGGAAAAGCTGCCCAAAAAAGGGAGTGTGGCAGCTCGGCCTCCCCTCCTGGGTGCCTTCCAGAGAGCGGGGAACATGGGGGGCTTGTCGTGCCAGGAATGAGGGAGGAATGAGCATGTCTGCCCGCGAGCCTGGGGAAAGGAGCCCTGCTCTGCCATTCCTGCCGCGTCCCGACTCCCTCCTCCATGCTTGGGCGTGGGGCCATGCCAGCGGGTGCTGCTCCCAGGTGGTGCCGGCTGTGCCGGCTGACTCAGGACAACACCCTTCCCGGCATGGCAGGCCTCGCCGCGGCAGCCGGCGGCGCAGGGTGGGCTGGTCCTGGGCCGGCGCTAGCACTGAGCCGGCGGAGGCTGAGCTGTGCTGAGCGTCTGAGCGCTACCCAGCAACTCCGTGCCAACGCCGTCTCACCAGTGGGGAAACCGAGGCAGGGAGCGTGCAACGCCGGTGACTGATGCCATGGTGGCGTCTTGCCTGGGCGGCATGACTCCCCTTGCTGCCCTTGGCACGGAGCGGCATGGCTGCCCGCCCCAACCCAGCCCTGGGCCCCGGTGCTGCCCGGTGCCCGCTCTGCAAACCCCGGCGCTGCCCAGACGCCCCAGCTGAGCCTCATGGAGGGGAGAGGCTTTGCTCCCCCATCCCACGCGACCCGGCCGTCCTCACCCCAGCTATCCTCATCCTCACCATCCTGGGGCGGGTAGCGAAGCCCTGTCTGTGTTGTTCTTGAGGCAAGGGACAGGCAGGAGATGTGTGCCTCAGTTTCTCTATCGGGTAGATGGGTCAGCGCTCCAGGCTTTATGCCCAGAGCTCCTGGAGCTGCTGGTACCCTATGTGCCTGGGGCTGGGGAGGGCACCCGGCGAGTCCCAAGGGGGACATTTGCTGAGCGTGGGGTCTCCGTTCTCCCCTCACAGCTGCTGGTACCAGTGCTGCTGCTCGGGTGGGCTTGGCAACTGCCCGGCTGAAAGCTGGTAGTGAGAGGTGGGGAGCTGAACCGCAGCCCTGCTTTGGTGACAAGGAGGAGACTTGTGCTTCCCCGCAGTGGCGGGGGCAGCTGGTTCATGGGCAGGCTGGAGGCAGGTCAGGAATTCTTCAGTTAAAGGGCTTTTTTTGGCCAGAAATTGCCAATATTGTCCAAACCTAAATCTCGCTCAGGGACAGGGTCAGCCTTGATAAATTTTCTGGCTGAAAAAAAGGGGGGAAAAGAAAGAAGGAAACAATCAAAAAATCTCTGAGTTGGCATTTCCTGAACTAAGTGCTGTATTTTTTTAATTTGGGTGTGTGTGAGAGAGACATGGCTCTCCATCCTGCACCGGCATGTCATGTAACCCCCCCCCCCCCCCCCAACAACCAAAATCAAAACAAACTGCTTGGAAAAGGTTGAAACAGAGCAGTTGGAGCCATGGCAAACCAACAGTGCTGTCACGGTGGGGGGAGGTTGGGTGTGGGTTTTGGTTTGTCATTTCCAGACAGGTTTTGCGATTTCCACTTTTCCTCCTCGTGAGCGATGGGAAGGACTTTCCCCACCCCTGCCTTCTCCTGGCTGGGTTTTGGGGTGGGATCTCCTCACCCTCCCACCCCTGTCTCATCCACCTACCCAGGCACCCCAAAACCCCACTGGGAGCCTCAGGAAACCAAACGGCAACAGCCCGGTGCGCCTTCCAGCTCCCCAAACGGGCTGCCAGCCTCCGGGTCCCGACAGAGCGGGCAGCCGGCACCGCAGGCAGCACCAGCCGCACGCAGGCATGGTTTGCCCGGCTCTTCCCTGCCAGCTGTGGGGTGGACACGCCAGCACGTGTGGGAGGGTGCCCGCAGGGAGATGCCGGGCACGGGGAGCGCGGGCGATGCGCGGCCCTGCGTCAGCGGCGAGCCTCAGCGGGGTGGGCCGGGTGCTGCTGGCTGCACCCCGCTGAGTCAGCGGGACGGGCGCGGAGGCGGTTAGCCCTGTGGCGTTTCGGCACCGGCTGGGGTGCCGGGAACGGGCCGGGCGGGAACAGGGCTGCGTGATGCGCAGGGTGCGCCACGCCGGCGGCGCGGCACGACGGCTGCGTCGGCATCGCGTGGCTGTCCCTGGGGACCTGTCCCTGATGCGGGTGTCTGTCCGCCTTGCGGGTGGATGGGTCTGGCTGCCTTTGGGGGTGGGGGTGGCTGGAGGATTAGGGCCTCTGGCCTATCCTGACCGGGACGTGGGGACCAGCCCGGCCACCCCGCAACGTTCCCTGGCGCCCAGTGCTGCCCCTCGCCCCACACTGTTCTTACAGCCGGGAGGGGGCTCATCCGCTGCTCAGCCGTGTACAGCAAGCGGAGCGGGGACAAGCGGGGTCCCTGTCCCCACGGCACCCACCCGGGACAGGCTTTGAATCTCCCGCACCCAAGGCTGGCATCGGGTCAGGGCCGGGCATGAGCTGGAGAGGGGGGACGGGGACAGCGGTGCGTGGGGAAGGAGGGGACACCGGCTGCTTCTCCAGCGACGTGGGGACGGTTCTGCTATTGCGTGGGGTGGGGGGGGGGAAGCCAGGCAGCCGCAGGGCCTGCCTGCTGGGTGCTCCCCGCCTCCAGGGCTGGCGGGGCTCTCCAGGAGCAGGCAGATAAGGCAGGAACGGGCAGGACTGGTGGGACTGGCGGGGTGGGCAGCCCAGCCCAGCCCAGCCCAGCCCAGCCCGCCTGCTCCCGCCTAGGCAGCACCGCCACCTGCCGTCCGCCCCGGCCTCCCTGCCCGGCCACGCTGCCTGCCCCTGCCTGCTGCACCTGCCTGCACCTGCCTGCACCTGCCCCCGTGCAGGCAGGCAGGGGCCCCGCGCGGGCAGCGGGCCGCAGGGCAGAGCAGGCGTGTAGGGGGGGGGTGGTCCCGCTGCCCACCGGGCTGCGGGTCAGGTCGGGTCAGGTCGGCGGGCCGGGGGCTGCGGCGCTGGCAGGGATGCGATCGGTGTGGGGTGGACCTGCAGGGAGAGGTCCCAGCTCCCGGCCGAGGCAGCCGCTGGCCGGGATGCTCACGCTGCCCAGCGGCAGCCGGGACAGGGACGCGGTGCATCAGTTCCCTTTGCAGGAGCATGGCAGGGGCGGGAGGTGGGGGGGGGAACGTGGCAGGGGATAGCGCAGGAGGGAGAGAGCAGCCCCCCCCCCCAGGGGCTATGCTCCACAGGTGGTTCTTGTCCCCCCTTTCTGACCCAAACTGTGCTGGCACCAGGCTGTAAGCTCCCACCCTGCTCCCAGCCCCAAAGGATCGGCCAGGACAGAGTCACTTGGGAGTCGAAACCTTTATTGACCCCCGGCTGGCTATTGACCCCTGACATGCAGAGCAGGAGCGGTGTGCAAGGCCATCTGCCCACCAGCCGCATCCTCTTGCAGTGAGTGGTGACCACGGGGACATCCATCACCCCCCGGTGTGGGGCAGCTGGGGCTGCATTGCCCACCTCCCCATGTTTGGGGTAGCCAGGGGGCTCTCCCTCCCACTCGCAGCCCACCAAGTGGCCCCATACCTTAACAGCTCTTCCACAGGCTGTAGCTCCCCACGGGATGGGCCGTCTCCAGCTGCCAAGCCGTGGCCCCAAGAACAGTATTTCCAGGAATCCCCAACGTAGCGCCTAAGGGATTCCTGGGAAAACTGGACCCTGAGGGCACGGCGACCCAGGCTTTCCACCAGCCCCACACGTCCTCGCTGCCGACCGGGCTCCACACATGGCTGATGGGGGGGTGCCGCTGCCGCGTCCCTGCTGCCCCCCGCACCGCACAAGGCTCCCACATTTCTGTGTGACCCATCCCACTGGTGCCCAGCACCGGGCTGGGGGTCCCGAGCAGACACAGGGGTCCCTCTGCTGCAAGGAGAAACCTCCCTACCCTCCTCTCCACCCTTGTTCTCTGCAGGGATCTGGCGCTTTGGGGTGAGCCCTTTCCTGTAGCCAGAGGTCAGCTCTCCTTGTGTCACTCGTCCCAGCAGGTGGGTGGGCCCAGAGGTCCCCAGGGTGTGCAGTTCCTCCCTTCCCGAGCTACAGTGCTTCATCTCAGACTCCCAATTGACCAGAGATGCAGCACTGCACCTTGGGCTGGGAGACATGAAGGAGCCCGCTGTCACCCTCGCTGTGGCTGGCACGCATCCGTGGGTCGTGCCACGGCAAAGCTGTGTGTCTGCCTGCCCCCTGGGTGCAGGCATAGAGGTGTCCCCTTCCAGCCCCCAAAGCCTTTTGCCCGCGTCCCCCGTGCCCGGTCCTAACATGATGGCAGGACAGACCTGGGCTTGGTAGCTCAGCATGGCCCCAGTTCCGCAGGGACAGACAGGGATAGGGGCAGACTGGGGGGGTGGTTCTGCCCCCAAATCCGTGTACCCCCCTGCCAAGAACCAGTGCAGAGCTGGGTGAAAGGGTGAGGGTGATGAGAGTCCCCCCCAAGGGCTGCCACTCAGCAGGGCCAGGACACCCCAGGATGGTGTGGGGCCATAGGTGTCACACAGCACATCCCTCCCTTGCTGCCCTCTGCCCCTTCCCCGCCTGGGGAGATGAGGAGCATGTGAAAGCTCCTCCCGTCCCTCCCCACCCTTGTCCCTGTCCCAGTCCCCATCAGAGGAGAGCCTGCAGCTGGCCAGCACCTTGGCTTCCCAAGATCAGACATCAGCCTGATCCGTTCCCAGGGTGGCAGGGCTGAGCCCAGCCCTTCCCATGGGCAAGGACCAGGGGCTGCGGGAGGGATGCTGCCTGCACCTTCAACCTCAGATGGGCTGAAGCCCATCCAGATCCAAGGGGCGAGGATCCAGGGGGAAGCGAGAGGAGAGGAAGGATGGAGGGAGCGGCCGAGCCCAAAAATGTCTTTTCACGGGCAAACACTAACATCCTGAGCAGAGCCGAAACGTGATAAACAGACCATCTATCACAACCGAGTCCCGCTGCTGGGCCCCGGCAGCTGCGGCGCTCCCAGCAGCCTGACGAGAAGCAGATGGCGCATCTCCAGCGTGAGCCCCTGCATCCGGCCCTCCCGGCCCGGTGCACCCAGCTGGGAACCGGGGCAGAAACCATCCTGCGCAATGTGCCGGGCTCCCCCATCAGCTGTCCCTGGTTCTTGGTAGGAAAGAGTGGCGAAAAGAGCCCCGTGGTGCCCCACGCTTGCGGCATCCGTCAGTCGGGAACGAGGTTTGGGAGCAGCCTTGGCCGACGCGAGGTTATCTCCATCCCGGCCATGGCCAGGAGAGCCCTGAGCTCCGGCCAAGTGTGGGAACAGCCACAGAGACCCAGAGCAAGGGGAGGTCCCGCAGGGACCCTCATGCCACCCTATGCCTTTGCAGAGCCTCTGCCCCGCTGCTGGGCCCTCTGGGCAGCACCCCGGCCCCGTGCACACCCCCCCGAAGGGGCTGCCATGCTTTCAGCAGGGAGCGATGTGTGGCACTGCAGTGTGCCCGAGGAGACAGCCCCACTTTACACGGCTGGGCAACAGGGAACAGGGGTAGGTTTGCCCTCAATGTGCGGCTGCCTGTGCCCAAGGAAAGGACACGTGCTGGTGCCTGTGCTGGCAGCATGCTGGCTCTGCCCGTGTCTTGCTGCTGGCCATGTTTCTGGGGCTGTACAGTCAACATGTGCCTTCGGTAGCTTCGATGTCCCCAGGGACTCCCACGGCTGAGCCTGTAAGACACAGAGGATGGCAGTCAGCGTGGTGGTGCAGAGCCGAGTGTGGACTGGTGTGGAGCCACAAGTCCTCTGCTATGGGGCCCCCTTGGGTGCCCAGCACCCCACGGGATTGAGGACAGCAATGCCAACACCTCTGTGCACACAAGAAGCCCTACGATAGCCACTCAAAGGCCTCCCTTTGATTGCTCGAAGCCGTGTGGGGTGGCTGGCAGGTCCCCAGATGCACGGGGAGCCCTGCCATGGACCCTGGGGATGGCCCCTGTCCTCTCCCTGCCACTGTCCTGCCTTGGTGGGAAAAGACAGGATGGAGCCTTCTCTGCCCTCATGGTGTGGGGCTGGGAGACCTCAGCTGCCATCCCTGGGGAGGTGGCGGCGGGGAAAGAAACATCGAGAAAGGCTGGAGGAATGCGCCGGGCTGCGCATTGCGCCAGGTTGGAGGCAAAACATCTGCTGGGGCTCGCCTGCCCTGCCCAAGGGGAGGTCTCGGGGGGGGGGGGGAGGAGGCACCCCCCATCCTCCCTCCAATGTCCCCATCACATGTCCCCAAGATGGGGCAAAAAAGCCAGTGCTGCAGGGCCTGCCCTTTCCCCCGTGTCTCCACTCTGTTTTGTCCTGGTTTCCCGAGGAAAGGAGGCTGCCACCAGTGGGCCATGCAGCCATCACCCTCTGCTCCCCAGCGCTCACCTTGCTGCTGGGGGACCTCTGTGTTGGGGGACACCAGTGTCCCCCGAGCGGTGCTTGCCAGGAGGAGAGCTATGGCCCCAGGTTGCTCACCCCCTTGCTCGCGTGGGTACAAACATGCCACATGGCTTCAGAAGAAGAAACCAGAATAACAAATGGCTGGACTCATGGTCCCGCCAACGCTGGGGGGACCACTGGCCACCACCGCATCCCCGGCCAAGGCTCTCCGGAGGGTGCCCGGAGCACAGTGTGCGCACCCAAGGCAGTCCCCTGGCTCCTTCCTTAGTCACACCAGCGTTGCCTGGCATTGCCCGGCATTACCCTTGCTCCTACCCGCTGCTCACCTCCTCTGCCGAGTCGCTTCCCCCGCTCGCCTGCCCTGCCGCTGCCGGTGGGTGCTGGGAGGATGGGAGCAGGCGGGAGAGCTCTCGGCGGCTGCGAGCTGCCTCCCCGGCGGTGCTGGGCTGAGTCAGAGCTCAGCCCTCCCCGCAGTTACAACACAGCGCCCTTTCCCCTCTCCAGGCAGGCTGCCGCTGCAGGAAATGTCCTTTTTTAATAGCAGTTGGGATTTGTTTCCTCCTTGAAATTCCTCGGCCCCACGAGGCCAGCGCAAGGCCAGACCTGGGTTTTTGAGGAAAGCCTGAACAGCCCGGCCAGGAGGGCTCTGCCGCGAGTGGCTCCAGGCTGCCCTGCTCTCTGGAGGAGGGCGGAAGGCATTGGGTGATGCTCAGACCCATGCGGGTACCCTTTCCCATCCTCCTGGCCCCCAAAAGCCTGATCTCCACCAGCCACCGGGGCTCCATCCCTGCCCCAGCCGAGCTTTGATCCAGCTCTGGTCATCAGCTGCCCAAGCAGCCCTGATGCCACCTCCCGCTGGCTGAGGAACTCATTGCTGGGTCACACCAGGCAAGGTAAATCCTGCCCAAGGACCCCCCCCAGATAACCCTGCCCAGGCGATGGAGGGAAACGTGCTCTTGCTGGAAGGACTCACTCAACTCCATAGAAATTTAAGGGACTGACCCCAGGGCAGCTTCTGCTGCCTGTTGGGTGTCCCTCACAGGGGATCACACGGGGATGCTGCTCGCTGTCGCTTTGCAGCACAAGCTGGTGGCAGGACAGCTCCAACGCTCCATCCCACCGGGGCCTTCCAGCTCTCCCAGCATCTCCATCCTGTCCCCCAGCATCTCCACCCCGTCCCCCATGGACCATGGTGGCCTCTGTGGAGGAGAGGTGCCTCCTCTCTCTCTTCCTCCCTCCCTCCCTCGCCAGGGCTGGTATTAAATCAAAGGTTTATGAGAAAATGGAGGGGCCAAGGGAGATCCTAATCTGGTCGCAGGCTGATTAACCCCGAGTTCAGGCTGAGGTCCTGATGCTCAGCTATAAATAGCTCTGCCTTCCCTTTCCCATCCTCCCGCCGGGGCTGCGGCGTGCCTGCCCTTTTATGGTCAAAAAGGCAGATTTGGAGACCGAGCGGCCCCCATCTCCCATGCTGGGGGCGAGCCAAGGGGGCCCAGGGGGATGCTGCTCTTTCTCGCCGGGTTTTGCTGGGATAAATTATGCCAAGAACAAAGGAGCAGGTTTGGGGGGTTGAGAGCAGGGGATGGATGCAGAGGGGAGAGCGCATCTGGTTTGTGCTCCTTCCTCCTGGGCAGGCGGCCCCTCTCCTGGTGCCAGAGCGAGGGAGAAATCGCCTAATTTGGTGTCTCTGTGGAGAGCCAGGCTCCTCCGCACCCCGCTTGCGGCGCAGGGTGGTGGCACGGTGGGGATGGTGGGAGGGACCCCAGGGACAGACGAGGCCTCTGCCACCTCCGGGCTGCAAACGCAAGCTGGCATCTCCCTGTTTGTCACCCTGAGGCAGCGGACCAACCCCACCGTCTCTGCCTGGCCACCGCTGCGCCCAGTCCTGTGCCGCCATGCAGAACCCACGGGTTCCTGCAAAGCCGCCGGTGCCAGCCGCTGCGGCGAGGGGCTGCAACCCTCCAGCAACACTAGAGCCTGGCTCGGGGGTGAGAAAGAGGGGCAGGAGCGGCAGGAAGGCCATGCGTGGCTGGAAGAAGCACGGCTAAGGAAGAGCCAAGGCACGCAGCAGCCCGAACATCACCTTTCCCACGGCCTCAGCTCTTCCCCCGCTGCCCCCAGCCCGCTGACCACCATCTCCCCATCCTTAGCTGGTTTCCTTCTCCCAGAGCGGCGTCCCCCTCCACGGGGCAGCACGGCCCTGGCCCCCCTCCCCAGCCCACCGCTGGAAGGTGTTTTGGGGGTGCAGGGAGCACGCCGGCGAGGGCTGACGCCTGGTGTCCCCGGTGCCGGCCCCGGGGCACACGGAGCGTGGGAGCGAGTGCCGGCACCAGGGCTCCCGCTCTGTTTACACGTCACATTCCCCGTCTGGAGGAAGTGGTGCAGGGGTGAAGTCCCAGCGGGGACAGGCCGTCACGTCACCGGCCTCCAGCCCTCGCTGGGAAGGGCTGGTGGGAACCCAGAGCGCCGCGGGGAGAGCTCCCCACGGACACTGTTCCCAAGCGGTGCGGGGCGGCTGCTCCAGCGTTGTCCTTGCTCCCTGGGCTCTGCTCCTCACCCTGCTCTTGCACGGCTCCCAGCTGGAGCTGGCCGGAGGAGCTGGCGCAGGGGATGCTCCTCAGCATGGCGGGCATGCAGGAGCTCACACGAGGCCAGCAAAGAGCTTGGAGCCGGAACGGGCAGGGAGCAGCGAGGCTCCCTCTCCTCTCGCAGAGGCACAGCCATGGTGTGGCTGGAGCTCATTAAGCTGCCAGCGCTCTTGGCTGCTTATCCAAGCTTTATCATCTTATCTCTGCTCCAGCAAGGGAGAGGGGGAGTGGGGATGTGTGTGCAGCATCGCCTGGACATGAGAGGAGCCCAGTTAGTAAATCACTTCCCCCGCAGGCCCCAGCTTTCCCAGCCCTGCCTGCTGCCCGCCCAGCCGAGCAGTAAAAGACACTAAAAGAAAATGCCCTAAATGGGTTGAGCTCCCAGCAAGCAGGAGATGAGATGTAGAAAAAGATCGAGCACAAAAGTTACATCAGGGCTGACAGTCGGGTGCCGTTTCCCCGCAGGACCGTGGAGCTGGGCTCCCCCGTGCCGGCAGACCCTCGGGCAGGACTGGCGAGGGAGCACCCAGCCGGTGGGGTGAGCGGTGCCGCTCCTCTGCTCAGGTGCGGCGGGCTCGTGGGGGCTGGAGGCGGCAAATAATAAAAATGAAATTTAAAAAATAAGGTTGAAAAGGAAGGGGAAAACAAGGAAGGGCAAATCTGCAGTGAGGGATCCCAGGTAAGAAGGCCAGGCTGGAAGAGAGAGACGTTGCCCTATGGACCAGCGACCAGCAAGTCGGTCCCACAGTGAGCACCAGGGTGACCTGTTGGTCACCACGGAGCATCTGCCTCACGCGTGGCACGGCGGGTCCCACAGCCCCATCCCCAGGCCCTGTCCACTGCCGTTCCTTGTCCAAGGGAAGCTGCTCATCCACCTCCCAGCAGAGCTCAGCCCAGGGAGAGGCAGCGCCATCCTTCACCTCCTGGCCCTGTGTTGCCCACCATGACAGGGATGTCCCTGCAGAGCAGGGGAGATGCACTCGCTCCCAGCAGCCTCAAGGCAAAGACCTGGCTGCCTGCACGCTGCCAGCCGGCACCCACAGACCCTCCAGCCCTGGGGTGGGAAGCCCCCAGCATTACCAGCACGTCCCATCTCCCTGCAGCCACTGAGGAAGGAGCTTAACAGAGCTGTTGCACCCCCATCCCAACACAGCCTCAGCTGGGGCTGAGCCCCCCAAGATTGACGGGGGGGCAGATTGCCGGGGCAGACGGCACTGCCTGCTGCCTGGAGCAGGACGGTGCTCTGCAGGGCTGGCCGTGCCCCGGGCAGTCCCACCAGCACGCTGCCCATCTCCTGCAGCTCTGGCACTGCACAGCACCGTGCTTCCCTGCTTCAGCGACAGGGAAGACGTTGGTGCTCAGCACCTCCTATTTCGATGTCTCACATCAAACAGAGCCCGGGCAGGCTGGCTGCCTCTCGCTCAGCCTGACCACACGTGTGTCTCTTCACCTGCCGAGCTGACAGCCGCACACAGCACGCAACTAATGCGGGCACAGGGCTGGCCCCGGGAGCTTGCCAGCCCTCCAGAAGCCCCCTTCCCATCCCCACGGGCAGCGTGACCATCCCCAGCTTGTCCGCCAGCACAAAGCAGCTTCGTCCCTCACCCAGCAGCGGGAAGGTGCTTGCTCGCAGCAGCCGCAGCCCAAGCACTGGATGGAGCCCGGGCCTGCTGCACCGGCACTGCAATGGGTTCTCGCCGTGCTGCTCTGCAGAGGACAGCTCTGCTCTCATGCCGCTGCTTCTCCCTGCGCCAGGACAGAGCTGGCACGGCCTTGCATGGCCACATCAGCTCCATGCTCAGCTCCGCCAGCTGCACGGGCTGAACGTGCAGCAGGGATTTGGCTGCCGCTGCCGGGAAGGGTCCCTGTTCGTCCCTGGGATGGCCCGGGGCACCCACCGGCCCCATATTCTGCCCAGGCTGGCATCGGTGGGGTGTGGGACAGAAAAGCCCGGTCCTCCCCAGGTAACCGTGTCCCTGGCTCCACATGGGGTCTGACTCCAGCCTCTGCCCTTTGTCTCCGTGACCGTGCCAGGCGAGCCTGGCCCCACACCTGCTGTCCCTGCCCGCAGCCAAAGGGACAGGGTGCCCCGAGGGGCTGGGGGAGCACCGGCACCTCCCAGCCAGTGACCCCCTTGGTGTCTGGTGGGGGAGGAGGAGGCGGCCCCACTCCCCTGTGCCCCCCCTGAGCCCGGCTGGGGGGTGCTGCCGGCGGGCAGACACTGCCCCGGCTCCCCTCGACATCCCCAAAGTGCGGCAGGCAGCACGTCCCCACTGCCCGGGGGGGGCTAGAGCCAGGCGTGGAGGCAGGGCTGAGATGAGCCCTGTGAACGTACATGGTCCTGGGCAGGCAAAGGGTTTTGGGGGTCAGGAGCGGCAAGTGCTTCCCCAGCACCCACTGGCCTGCAGCCACGGGACGTGTGTTGGGCTTCATCCCCCCTGGCTGGAGCCTCCCCCCGTGCAGGATCTGCTCTGCTCGCCTCCTCTGTGTGCTCCCAGCCAAGGTCAAAGGATGGTGAAATGGCTCCAGAGCTCAGATTTCCAGCCTCTTGCCTCATTGTTCGCTGCTCGAAGCTGGCTTGCTCATGAAGACAAGCTTTCGCTGCTTCTGCCCCACGCAGGTTAAGGCGCTGGGGCCGCCCCGGAGAGTGCACTGGGGTCCCCAGCCCAGCGCTCAGCCCCCTGCACTGCCTGTGCTCCTGCTTGCGCTCCTGCCTGCAGCATGCCTGTGCCACACCACTGCCCATCACCTTCACCAAGGCACAGCAGTGACTGAGCGCCTGCCCGCGGCTGGCAGGAGCCCTCACTTGCCGGGAGGCAAAGCGTGCCACAGGCTGATGGTATGGCTCATCGTGGCCCCGTTCACCGGGAGCCGCAGCAGGCTGCACCGCTGGGCCCCAGGCACTGGCTGTCCCCGGCTCAGCCCCAGGAGAAGAGGAGCAGTGGGATGCCGGGGATGAGCAAAGGCAGGTTTCGCTCCGGGTGTGGAGGAACAAGCCTTGGAAAAGCCTGATCAGGAACAAACCTGGTTCTCAGATAGAAAAGGAGACCAAGAAAAGAAAAAAAAGCCCTTAATCATCTCCAGACTGCCTCTTGACAAGCATGGAGGGAAATGCCACTCTATCCAACAGCCACCCAGAGCTGCAGCCTGTCTAGACACAGCCTTCCCTGAATTCCTGCTGATAACTGCTTGGGAAATCTTTGGCGGAGGCGTCTGCCTGTTTGTTGGAAATTAACTCCTCTCCCGTTGGCCGGCAGTGGAGAGTCAATGGCGTTGCCCTTCAGCAGGACACCCTGGCCGGTGCGCAGAGGCTGGGGAGCTGGGACAGGCGCAGGCAGGATAGCCCCGTGCCGGGGACACCGCCGCTGGGACGGGGATGCAGGCCGTGTCGCGTTGGTGGCTCCCCATCCCCATGTGCAGCATCCCAGTGCCGAGATGCCGCAACTTCCCCGGGAGCAGCCAGTGACAGCAGGGAGCCCTTGAGGCACAGCGGGATGGGGACAGACTGGGACCGTGGTGGCCAGGGCTGCACTGAGAGCCTACAGTGCCCTGCTTACTGTCACCGTCCTTTTGCAGAGGGACACACAGCCCATACAGGAGCTTGCACCCCCAGGGATGGCATTGTACCCTGGCTGGACCCACTGTCCTCGTGTGGGACCCGAGTGACAGCTGGAGGTTGTCCCTGTAGCGGTGGGAGCCGTTCTACAGAGGAAGGAGGCAGGGGGACATGGCAGCTTGCTGCCACATGCCCGCCGGGCACGGTGTCCCCAAGTGACCTGCTGGGAGGGGACAGCCACTGCTGGCGCCCTGGGAGCGGAGGGATGGTGCGGAGCCAGCCATAACCCAGGCAAAGGCAGCACGGCAGCCTGCGAGGGATGGGCAGGAAGGAGGCATGCCCTGGAGAGCCTCGGGGAGCCTTTGCAATGCCTAAGCTCAAGGCTGTCTAGGAACAAGCCGCGTCCATCCCCTCACACCACATGGGGCCGGCAGCCCTGCCATCGCCTGCTGCGCACCCCGTGCCCTCCCCACCAGCCCCGTGGCCGGCCCGGGGCTCAGCCGCTGGCTCCCACAGGGTGACCATGCTCCGCAGCCACTGCTGCAACTCCACGGGAATGAGGACGCAGCAACCGTTCACCCAGTGAGCGATGGAGACGGGGAAGGCCAGCGGCTGGGAGCATGCCAGCGGTGCCAGCTAGGGGCCGCGGCCAGGGGGACAGAGTGAGGCAGCGGCATAGGCTGGGCTGGCATTCGGGTCCCAAGAGCTGCGGGCCACGGAATATTCTCGGTCGGCGCGAGTGCACCGAGTAGGGGGGCTTCGGCACCCTGCAAGCGTCTGGCGGCGAGTCTCGGCCTGTTTTCCCCCCAAAGTGGCAGCAGCATGGCCGCCCAGAGGAGCTGAGCGAGCGGGCCACGGCCCCTGCTGCGCGGGGAGCCTGCCCGGGCTCGCCTCCGGCTTCCCGTTTTTTCCGTCCTAGATGTACACAGAGCAGAAAGCAATTCCTCCCCCAGTCCCGGGAGGGCCCTTGCCCACCTCCAAAAAGCTGGGTGAGCCCCACCAAGCCCCTCTCCCAGGGCCAGCATGGAGCTGCGGGGACATATTTTGGGGAACCTCTTTGCTCGGGACCGCCTGGCCCCGAGGTGGCTCTGGTCACTCCTCGCCAGCTCTGTGCCCAGGGGGTTTCCCCACCGGCACCCTGTGGCCGTGCTCCGCTCGCCTCCCTCCCTCCTCAGGCACAGCATCCATGCACCTGGGGTGGGGGTACCTCTGCCCACCTCCCCGCAGCCAGCTGGGCCGAGCATCCCATGGCTGGCAGAGGGGGATGCTGGAGGAGCCATGCTTTCCCCCGCCTCCTGCCTGCCCGTCCCTGCCCACGCCCGGGCAGGCACCGGGCAGAGCAGGAGCACCCATCCCGCCACGGAGCCTCAGCACCAACCTCCCCCCCGCCCCACGCAGCCAGCCACCCCGCGCACCAGCGCGCCCACCCGCGTGCCCACCCGCTCCCTCCATCCACGGTCACCTACCTGCCACCCCGCACCTGTGGCGGGGCACCGCGGGGACGTGGGCACACGCCGGCCACCTCCTCCCGGCACATTATAACCCGCCACTGGGACCCCGGTGCCGCCAGCCGGGGATTTTTAAGCGGCTGGCATAGGAGCCCTCGGCAAAAAACTCCTTCCAGGCTGCTCAGAAGCTGGAAAACCTTTTTCTTTTTACCTTATATGAGCTGCAGGAGGAGGCCAGGCTGCCGACGGGCACCGCTGTCAGGGGCGCCGAGGGGATCCATTGGCTGGGGTGCCGTCACGTGGGCCCGCCGCCGCGACCCGCCGCCGCGCAGCCGAGTGTTGCTTTTACCCCCTAAGGAAGGGCTGCTTGACAATTTTCATATTTCTTCTAAATTTGGAGATTTCAGACAATGCTGGGAGGCTTGGCTTGGGATGCCAGAGGCCCATGTGGAAGTCATTAAGTCGGAGAGGGGGAGCGAGGGAAGGAGGGCTGGGGGGAGCAGGGGGGAGGAGAGCGGCCAGGGCTGTGCCGGCTGCCAGCGACGCGCCTGGGAACCCAGGCCATCCCACCCGGAGAAAGTTGTTTGCAATAACTGACTTCCTCCCGGCCCCGAGACCGTGCACGGGGGGGGGACACGCGCATCCCACCGCCGGTGGGGTGGGGGTCCGGCGAGGCGGGCCGGCCGTGGGGCTGGGGAGCCGGGGCGGCGCTGGCGTCTGTCCCACCGGCCGGGGGAAGGAAGCGGAGATGCTCCCTGGCCCGGCTGGAGGTGGCTCGTGATTCCCATTACTTTGAAAAGCTCCATCTGGCCTGGGAAAAAAGGCATTTCGGCGGCCACGGGGCTCTCGCCAGGCTGCCTGGGTGTGCAGGGTGAGATCCCTGGGTGCCGGTGGGGCTGGGACCCCCATGGGACGGTGGTGGCAGGGCCAGGGCTGCAGGGCCAGATGCGTGTGGCACCTTCCCCCAGGTTTTAGCAGCACGGGGAGCCGGCGTGCGAGCTCCATCACCGCGGGGCTGCGTCGGCCCCGGCCCCTCCTGGCCCCTCCTGGCCCGTGAGTCCATGTATGGCCTCGAGCCGGCACTGGGGCCCTCTTAACGAGCGGCCAGTTGGCCAGTTGGGAAACACCTGGCACCGAAGCGCCTTCGTTCTCCTGCACTGGTCTCCAGCCCCCAGCATGGCAGGGAAGGGGGTCACCTCTGCTCCGGACACCGCTGCCCTGCCCCGAGGCTCTCCGGGTGATACAGCTGTTTGCAGGGCTGTGCTGGGATCCCCCCAGGCAGTGAAGCCAGCAGCGGAGCACGGCTCCGAAGGAGGAGGAAGCAGCCGCTGCGGGGTCCTCTGCAGCGAGCGATAACTGAGGGAGAGCCAGGGGGAGGCACCAACAGCTTCTCCTCCGGGTTTTCCAAGGTGGTGTCACTCCCTGGGGGGAGCAAAGAGCTGGTCTCTGGGGTCTCATGCCCTGAGAGGTCCCCTGGCTCGTGGGAAGGAGCTCGATCCTGAGCCATGCACAGGCACAGCGGCAGCAGTGGCTGCTGAGCACTCCTGGTGCCTGGGGACGTTCATGCACTGCCCTAGTCTCAGGGGGGACAAACAGAGTAAGAGTCTGGTGGGGCAGGACTTCCACCAGCGACACATCCCGGAGGGGCCAGGAAAGGAGAGGGGCCCTACCGTCCCCGGACCCCCAAGCCTGGGAGCTGGGGACAGCCCCAAAGCCAGGACCGGGGCCCCTCTGCCTTCGTGCCAGGCTTTGTACAGGGATGGTGTGGAGTGCTTGGCATCCCTCCGGCTGCCCCAGACTTAGGCACCACTTCAGCACTGAAGCCCCTGCTACAGGAGCCAAACATCCCTGCAGCACCTCTGTGTCCCTCCCCCGCCCCGAGACATCCCTCCCACACTGAGGCCATGGCTGGCCACCAGCCCCCTCGCCCCACTAGCCTTGCGCCCCTGCAAACTGGGTGGCCACCGGCCCAGCACAGCTCTGGATGGCTGCAGGCATCTCTGGAGGGTCAGGGCTGGAAATGAAGCCCTGCTGCCTTCGGCTGGCAGGGAGATGGGTGCTCAGAGTCACCCAGCTCACCTGGGGGAGGTGAAAGCAATCAAGCTGGCAAAGCCAGCTCTGAACTGGCTAGCCTGGTTTTGTTCAGCTGCTGGAGAAACACCCACAGCTGGTAAGAGGGAGCGTGGGCAAGTCGCTTTGGGAGTTAAAGAGGTGAGGAGGAGAGGCAGCGGCTGGCCAGGCTGCTGCGGAGCACCCAGCCAGCCAGCTGGCTCTGGGGACGGTGCCCTGAGGTGCGAGCGGGGGGACAGTGGGGAGCAAAACCAGTGCAGAGGAGCTGTACCAGCAACAGGGTTCAGGGAGGGAGGGGGCGAGTCGTCCGGGAGGTTGCTGCCCTGCCAGCTGCGGTAAAGGAGAAGCAGGGAACCAAACTGTGCTTTTTGCACCACTACACACACACAGACACTCACGTGCACACACTCACATCTCTCTCCGCTCCAGACACCCTGCAGCAATGAACACCACGGCCAGGCCATCACAAAACAGGGAAATGCGGGAACTACCATGTGCTCAGCCCTGCTCCCTTCTCTGCAGTGGGGACCGCAGGGCTGGCAGGCCAGCACTACCCGGCGGGGGTGAGTACAAAACATGGGAAAGCAAATGCCAGCACAGCCCCGGGGGATGCTCAGCATCTGCCAGGAGAGCAGGGACTGGAGTGGCAGTGCCTGAACCTGCCCGCAGCATGCCCAAACCGGGGAGGAGGGAGAGAGGCAGCTGGTGTCCTCCAAGGAGCCAGAGCCATCATCGAGGTACCTGGCCAGGAATATGAAGGACTTTCCTGCAGCTGCTGGCAGCAGACTGGAAAAAAAACCCCAACCCTGCTTGTTTCAATCCCTGCACGCACAGAGATCTAGTAGCCCCGTGGCAGGACAAGCCTCGATTTTGCCATGGCCCAGGAGCAGCCAGCTCCCAGCGGGTCTGCCTGCAGTCACTGGGGTGCGGGGCCGAGCCCGGGCTGGGCTGGACATGTGAAAGGAACTGTACAGCGCGCAGCCCTGCCGCATGCCACCCCGCAGCAGGGGCATCCCCCTCCCTCCGCTGCAGATAAGCCTTGGTGTGCGGCACAGAGCTAGGACAGCACGTGTGGCGTGTCCCCAGGACACGCTGGGGCTCCTCCCTGGGCACGGAGCCCTCCCGTGCCGCATCCGACCCCCATACCCCTTGCTGTGTCGGGTACCCCATGCCCAAGGGTACCGAGCTCATCCCCATCCCGTGCCCTGGGAGCCCAGCAGCCTCACTGGGAGCCAGCACGGAGCCGGCAACTCCTGGTCCCCGCCGCCCTCAGTCCCCTCTCCCCTCCGCATGGCCACACAGCCCCTGCTCTCGGTGGGCTGGCTTTGAGTGAAGCACAACTAACTGCTGCCATTAAACAAACCCTATAATTAGAAACCAGGTTTCCTAAATGAAGTGAAAAATGTAACGTTAGCCTCTGTTTGTTCGCTGGATGCTGCTCTCTTGTTCCATGACCCAGAGGGGTCGTGCCCTGTGGTTTCTGAGAAGCCTTAATAAGGTAATGTTTAGGAGGTTACTATCTTTACAACTCTTGTCTTATTACAACTCCATAAGAAAAACATTTGGGGCAAAGCAGGATTCCTTGGCGCGGGTTTGTTTTTGTTACTCCTTCTCTAAGATGCTGCCCAGCGATCCCTCCTCATGGCAGATTCAGTTTCAGTATCTCCACAAAAGTGATTTTCTTTTTTTCCCCACCCTCCATCAACCTCCAGCCCCCTTGGCTGGGCGTGAGGGCCCGAGTGGTCCCGGACAGCCCCGCTCCCGTCCCAGGCAGGTGGTGAGGGGACCGCTGGCTGCCGTGCACGGGGTGATGCCACAAGGCAGCGATGGAGAGAGAGCCCCCGGGCAGGCTCTGCGGGGCTGCTCCCACCTTCCCGAGAGCCCAGGGAGCAATAAGAGAAACCTCTCTCCCATGAGCCCTGCTAACATCCAAACACACCGAATATACAGCCTTTTCATCTGCTGCCTGACATCAGAGGGGGCTGCTGGGGGGCAGGCGGGCATTTCTGAGCCCGTATATTATTACACCCGAGAGCAGGCAGTCCTTGCCTCCCTCGCCCTCATGCATGCGCCGTTTCCGTTGCAGGGGCAGGACGGTGTGATTAATGGGCAAGCTGGGCTGGAGCAGCTCTGAAGGTCACCTTCAGGACTGGCCTGTGCTGCTTTGTAAATCCCTTCTCTCCACGGACTGCTGAAACAGCAGCATGTAGGAACAGAGGATGGGGACCAGGGCAGATGACTTTCTGCCCTGACTTCAAACTACCAGTTCCCCCCCGGTGACGACTCTGTGGCTGCGTGCCCAGGGCTGCAGGGAGGAGAGGTTTGACTTGAGCATGACCTGCCAGGGCAGACGTCAGTGTCACCGCTGAACTTTCCATTTACCTCCGCCTTCTGCCTTGCCCTGAGAAACTGGGAACTTGGATGCCTGCCCACAAGCAAAAGTCACCAAAGCCCTAAAAATAAGAGGCTTTCTCCTCGCAGACCCGGAGGGCATCACTGCCCTGGAAGCACATCTCTGGGAGCTCCCTCCAGCCCCGTGGCCTTACAGGGCGGGCAGCAGGGATGGCTCCAGGCTGCTCCTACACGGGGCTGGAGGGCCAGCCCTTCCCGTGGCCAGGAGCTGGGATGCAGAGGGTGTCCTGGCAGGACTGTGTCTCACCTTTGCAATCCAGCACGAAATGCAGCCACCCCTCCAAAGCGCTCAGGGGTTGGTGTCTGACCACCACGGTGGCTGCCTTAGGCTGCAGGGGGAAGCAAAACCGAGTTATTTGGAAACCCAACACTTCCCACCCATGCTGTGTGCTGGTGGGCAGTGGGGCACAGCCAGTACAGGCTGAGGCCAGGAGCCCAAAGGGCTGGGGAAGGCAGGAGGGTAAGCGTGGGGGACATGGGGGGAGCAGAGCACAGGGCCAGGTGCCCATCAGGTTTGGTAGGCTGACGGGATCTGTGCCCGGGTAGTGCCTCGGCGGTTCCTGCAGCCTCCCTGCCTGGAGAAGACCACAGCTCTGCCCTGCTCCATCCTATGGGGAGCTGGGGCTGCCCCACGCAGAGCACCCAGAGGGGTCCCGCTGGGATCAGGGTCTGTCCCTGCTGTGCCCTCACACCGCCCCCCCCCCCCCCGCCCCAGCTGCCATAGGGTGAGCCAGATGTGGGGCAGCAGCAGAAGGGAGCCGCCGGGGCAGCTGTCCGCACTGCACCGGGCGCTGTGCCGGGCAGGGGCGGAAGGAAGCGGGTGTTTCCAACACAGGGAGTGGGAGAGCAGCCTTTTTCCATCAGGTCCATCTCCAGGAGCAGAAAGCAAAAGAAAACAAAAAGCAGGAGAGGAGCGGGGCAGGAGGAACCTGTGCATCTGGATCGTGTAACCAGCAACGTGCTGTAAACGCTGGGCGGCTGATGGATGCTCCGGCGGGGCCGCAGCAGGATGTGCCGGACGTGCACCTTCCCTCCCGCCCCGCCGTCCCGGCGCTGCCGGCGGCTGCTCTCCCGACGCCTCTGGCCCCCCGTGAGCCTCCTGCCTAGGGCTGGGCAGGCTGGGGTGCTGCTGCCCCCACGGCCCCCAGCCCCAAAGGACAACCCTGCACAGCTCTGCCTCCCGATGCCAAAGCCCGGCTGTTATCTCACACGTGTGATCCAAAGGGCGTGATTTACAGACAGCCCAGAGCGTCACCCAGCTCCCCATCCAAGAAGGCAGAAGGGCCGCCGAGACAGCTGGATGAGGGTTATATGAATAATACTGTCCTTCGATGTAGAACCCAGGTGCGGCAAGACCCCGGGCTGCCGACAGCTCGTCCAGCCCCTCTCACAGCCACCACGGTCACCCCTCCTGCCCACGGCACCCCGGCACCTCAGGGTGGCTCTGCAGCCGCAGCACCCACATGGGGGGATGCCTCTTCCCTCCCACGGGAAAACCCTTCCTACCAGGGAGGGGATTCTGGAGACAGTGCCGGCAGCACAGGGGCATGGGAGGAGATGGGTCCGTGTCCCATGACAGCTGCCCGGGGGAGGGCACCCACCCCGTTCGATGCCAGCAACGAATTCCTGGCCACCCTCGCCAGCCAGGCTGTGGCTCTGTGTTTATGCAACGGCAGGAGCCGGCAGAATTAAGCACTTTTTGTTTTTCCCTTTTTTGAGAACGAGGAGTTTTAATTCCCACCAAACAATGTTCTTTTTCCAGCAAGCTTAAAATAAGCCTTTTTGGCCCAGGCGTCTGCGGAGCCACTCACGCGCTGAGCGGGCCTTTGTGCAAATATGGATGTGAGCACCGCGCTGCCGGCTCGGCCGGGTGCTACCTGCCGGGGAGCGGTGGGGGGACACGGGAGGTCCCCGGCCCCAGCCCTCCTCCCTGCCGTGGCGCGGGGCTGGCTCTGGCGAGGCCAGCTCACTGGAGCATGCTTATGTTTGATGAGTGGAAAATGTTGCTCACGCAGAGATGGGAGGTGCCGTGGTTGTGCCGGCAGCTCCCACCGGCCCTGGCCGCCGGGTCCATGGGTGTGTGTGTGCTCAGGTGTGCTGGGGCCTGATCCCAGCACGGAGGATCCGGGCTCGGGAGCAGCCTGGTGCCCGGAGAAGTGGCCATGCCCTGTAGCGTGGCACCAGCAGTGATGCTGCCCACTGCCCACCACAGGTGGAGGGGACCACAGACCCCACGCCAGTGGCTCCCGCTCTGGCAGGGCCATTCCTTCTTCTGAAAAAAGGCAAAAAGCTATTTTCTGCCAGGGTGGGAATTGTGGTCTGATTCCCCCCATTCCCCTACTTGCAGGTCCTGTCGTGTGCTCTGCCACAGGCTCCCTGGCCAGTGCATCCCTCCTGCCGAGCATGGCATGGCACAGCACAGCTGCCCTGCATCCCCCTACCCCAGGAGCTCGGGCTTGCCTTGGGGCATGGCAGCAGGTTCTGTGACGGTGACCCTGGGAAATATGTGCCTGCGTTTACTCGGGGCAGGTAGAGCCTATCTTCACAGCACCTCCTGCCCTGTTTGGGGGCCTGTTCCCACTCTCCAGGCTCTGCTTTCCACCCAAGTTTCCCGTGGCAGTGGGGCAATGTGGTGGGGAGGTAGCAGGGATGAGCACAGACAACAAAACCCAAAAGCACATTCCCCTCTCCCCCCCAGGTAGCCCAATCCAAGGAGAGCCATGCGGGGGATTCCAGCCCTTCCTGGCCACCTGCTCCCTTGCCTCCCCGCACAGGACTGACCCCAGCGAACCCCACTCCCACAGGGGCGACACCACGGCTGGCACGGGCACACAGATCCCACTGGCTGCCCTGTCCCAGCCGGGAGGCAGGGGCTGGCCATAACCCAGCCGCCCACGCACCCCAGCCCCTTCCCTTGCATGAGGCTGGTGGGGAAAAGCCGCCCGTGCCCGCCCCCGCCTCCCCCAGCTTATCAAATTTGGCCATGTCTGAAAAGCCCTGGTTTCCTTTTCACCAAAAAAGATCAAAACTGGGTAATTGGCTGCCGGCGCAGATGCCTCTGAGTCTCTCTCATGTGTAAACAGCATTGCCGAGTGCTGACACAACGCAGGCGGCTGCGGCACACGCAGGCGGCCGGCACCCTCCGGGCTCCCTGGGCCCAGGGCTGCTCGCTGGTCCTTCTTGGGGTATCACAGAATAGGGGGTGAAATTGCTGGGGTGCAGGCAGGGGCTGGCTCGGCACCCCAGAAAAGGCTGGTAGTGGAGGGCCGGGCACTGCCGTACCAGCCGGTGCAGCGAAGGCAAGGTGGCTGCAGGACCCCTGCTACGGCCAGGTCCCCTCGGCCAGATCCCCGAGGTGACAAAAGGGACATGCTGTGCTCAATGCACAGCATCAGACCTCACCCGAGGGGATGGCAAAGCCCCTGAAATGCTGTTCTGGGGCTGTTCTTGGAGATGTTAACGTGGGCTGGGGCTCCCCTGTGGGTGGGAGTAGCTGGGCTGCGTTCCCTGCTGCATCCCGGGGATGGTGGGGCTGGGAGGAGGAGAGGGGTGGTGTGAATTGGGGGTGCAGTGAGTTTTACCCTATTTGCGGAGTTTTCTAGAGGCCCAGTTCCTGGACTAGGAAAAGGAGGTGGAAATTTCCCGCCGCCCTACAAATCACAAGGGCCTTCAAACCCCTGGGGATGTACAGCAAGTCGGGAGGCAGAGGGAAACTCAACATCTGGTGCTGCCACAAAAGGTGGTGGTGCTGGGGAGGGATGAAAGGGGAGGCAGAAAACACCAAAGAGAGGTGGAGCAGCCCCCCAGCGCCGCCCGGCCTCCGGGGGCAGCAGCCCTAACGATGTAAAGGGCCCCTCCAAAGGAGCGGGGCAGACCCTGCCGTCCGTGAGCGTGGGGAGCAGCACCGGGCACCGCCGCCTCCCGCGGCCGGCGGGGGCTGGCAGGGGAGGAGGGATGGAGGGATGGATGGAGGGGAGGAGGGATGGAGGGAGGGAAGTTGCGGAGGAGGGATGCAGAGGGCAAGGACGGAGGGCTGGCGGTGCGGTTGCGTGGAAGACAGCACCATCGTGTGGCACAGCGGCTGCCTGGCCGCAGGGACGGGGACAGCCCAGGGCAGGGGAGGGGCTGCAATGCCGGGGTGCTGCAGCCCCCAGTCCACGCCCCGGGCCAGCCCCCTCCCGAAGGAGGCCCCTTTTCCCCCCTCCCTGGGACGGGGCGTCGCAGCCGGCACCTCCCGTGCCTCAGTTTCCCCCACCGCAGCAGCCTGCATCCCAATGCTTGGCCCCGGGAAGCCGGGGCAAGCACGGCAGGGGCAGCACCCCACCGCTAACACCAGCCACCCTGCAGCTCTGGGACCCAGCCCCAAGGCCGGCTGTGAGCAGAGCTGGTCTGTCCCCACTGCCAGGGGTTGGGGACGGGTTTGGGGACAGCAGGAGGGGAAGGGTTTGGGACAGACAGACCAGGGGTCCAAGAAGTGATGGCTGCCATAGCCTCACCGCTGGGCAGAAGGGTCTGGTGGCTCCTAGGGACAGCAGAGCTGGCGGTGGCACACGGATGACTGCAGGCCCTCAGCTGTCCCCACAGAGACAGCAGGACAGCCCCAGGCTACCTGCACACCTTGCTGCCAGCGCAGGACACATCCCGCCCCCGGTCTTCCCGCAAGCCCCTGCTCCTCCAGCCCAGCAGCCACGTCCCTCCTGGCCCCAGCAGGGCTGTGACCACGCTGGTGGCACCAACAGAGCCCAAACCCCCTCCCCGGCACAAGGTTTTGCGCAGCAAGCCCCTCCGGGCTGCCTGGTCCAGAGGGGACCCGCCACCGTCCACAGCCACAGCCGCAGGTGGAGCCAGCACCCGGGGAGAGGCGGCTGGTGGCCGAGTCCCAGACCATGCTGGCCCCTCGCCCTGCTGGCGCCGAGGCTCGCTGGCACCTCGGGGACCGGACACACCTCCGGCAGAGCGGAGCCAGGGGCTGAGGCTTTCCCTTTTTAGCTCCCCGGCTCGCTGGTGCCAGCCACACTGCAGGACGGCAGCCGGCAGCCCCTCCGCGGCGATGGAGCGGGCTCCAAACCTGGTAGGTGACTGCATGGCAGCTAACGGCTTGCTCCTCGTTTTCCTTCTTTAATGTAATTATTTGCACGCTTGTTTACGGGTGGCTACCTAGGTTTGTTTGCTTTGGAGATGCACGCTGTGGCCTGCCAGGCCCATCGCTCCCACGCCTGGCACGGTGAGGATGCAACAGCCTCGGAGAGCAAAGCCGTGACAGTCCGACCGGACAGTCTGGCATCAGAGGGGGAAAACGGCCCCGCTGAGCGGTCCCTGCCCCGGGGCACCGCACACCCATGGGAAGGGCTGCAGGACGGAGGGCAGGGTGCGGGGCTGCCTGCGGCTGGCTACAGGGACACGAATAGCAGGGAGCAGCACTACAGAAAGCAACTTTGTTTGCCGCTGGGCACCGTGCCGGGTGTCAGCACACGGGAGCTTGGCCCTGCGACGCCAGGGGGAGAAGGAAAGGAAAAAGCATCTTTCTTTTCTCTCTCACCGTCCTCGGAGCACAGAGGGAGGGAGAGGAGAGTTTGGATAAAGATGCCATTCTTGACTGTCTCATCTCTAAAGCTCCTTTTAAACCAGAGGCTGCCCAGGTACAGCCTGAGCCGAGGGCGTCCCCATCCCTCCCAGCACACAGCTGCCTCGGGGTGGACAGGGAAGGGACCGGGCATGGCTCGGGCAGGGGCACTTTGGGCAATGCAGATTGCCAGCTGCAACCAGGACAAGGGACTTTGCAGCCACACGCATCCGCTGGGGCCTGGGCTAGGGTCTCACCACAACCGTGTGCCCACCACCCCTGCACACTGCCCTCGCGTGCTTCCACGGGTCTCGCCCACAGGCCAGCGTTGCCCTTTGGGGGTTGCACATGCCACCCCAAAGTCAATGCGGTCCTGCCACCAGCCAGTGACCCATGGGAGGTAGGAGAGCTCCCCTTCTGTGCCAGCCCTGCAGCCCGGGCAGCCATGCACCATCCTCCTTCCTCCTCAGCTTCTCCTCTGCATCTTCACCTTTGCCATGGTCCTGGTCCCCGAAGCGAAGGACCAAAGCAAGGCAGCGAAGGGCAGGAGAAGGGGTCTGACGCGGCCCCCCACGGCTGCCCCTGCCCTCGCCTGGGCTCTGGACGACCCCTATACCACCATGGCAGACTACGAGCGCAGCATCCAGGACATGGTGCGCCAGCTGAGGAACAGCTCTGAGCCGGGCGACACCAAGTGCCAGGTCAACTTGAGGCTCTGGAGGTCCAACCGGAGGAGCCTGTCCCCCTGGGCCTACAGGTGAGCTTGGGGCAGGGACCTCGGGGACACGCACGGTGGCTCTGTGCCAGCAAGCGCCGCGGTGGCCACGGCTCCAGCATCATGGGGCTGCGGTGGCTGCCGGGGAGTGCGATGCAACGCAGCATCCCATTTCACCCTGCGGAGGCATTGCCCTGCCTGTCCCCAGCTGCCCACTGCCCCCCATCTCACCGTCTCTCCAGCATCATCTTGCTTTCCCTCTCCTCCAGCATAAACCACGACGCAACACGGATCCCGGCAGACATCCCTGAGGCCCGATGCCTCTGCACTGGCTGTATCAACCCCTTCACGATGCAGGAGGACCGCACCATGGCCAGCATTCCCATCTACAGCCGGCTGCCCGTCCGCCGGCTGCTCTGCCAGGTGCTGGACGACGTGGGGCACAAGCCTTCTGGGAAGAAGTGTCAAAAGAAGTACCAGATGGTCATGGAGACCATCGCTGTGGGCTGCACCTGCATCTTCTGAGGTTGCAAAACTAACCGCTGCAGCTACCTGTGGGCATCTAACCAGCCTGCTCTTGCTTCCTGAGCTTGTCCAGCCCTCTCGGAGAGGGTCACCAGCTGAGCATCAGGGTGAGAAGAGCCCCTGTGCAAGGCAATTCCAGCTACAAGAGTTCCCCAAAATTCCCCTGCAGACTCCATCAACCTCAGACCAAGCAGCCACTTTGTGACACCCAGTGTGGGGGAAGCCCCTGCAAGTCACCCAGCTACGCACTCCCACGGCCGGCCTTGCAGCAAGACACTGCCCCGAGCCCCCTCACCTCCAGGGAGGAGCTCAGCAGGGCAGGCTGGGGGAGAGAAGGAGGCAGCTGCCCGCCAGTCCCTCTGGCTGGGCAGGATCGGGCCTCCTCCCTCCCCAAAGTCCCTGTTTGCCTTTGTTCGCTCATCGGTGCAGCAGCTCCGGGAGCGCCCAACCCTCCCCAGCCCACCTACAAGTTCCTCTGCGCAGGGCCAGGCAGCCCAGGGAGCGGGGCAAGCGGACGGTGGTTTGGCAGCTTCTGAGGTCTTCAATAAAGCGCATTGCTGGCCCCCGTCTGAGCCGCCCCCTGCCTCGGCCCATCGCGCTGCCCCTCCGGCCCTGCCTGCCCGGGGGTGGGTGCTGCCCAGCCTTCTCCCGGCGAGGTTCTTCCACCCCCCAAAACCTTGCTCAGGGAAGCCTGGACACCCCTGGAAACAGGGAGCGCACTGCAGCAGGCACCTCTCCCTGCAAGCCAGGACCTGTGACAGCCCACCTCGCACGCCCATTCCCGGGGTGCTGGGCCAGCGAGCGGGGCTAGGATCCATGCACGCATGGCACGGGAGAGGCCACGGGACATCGTGCCCCAGCCGGAGCCAGCCTTACCACCGAGCTCCCCGGGGACAAAGCCAGGAAGGCAGGAGAGGCTGCCGTGGGAGCCAGGCAGCTTACTGGGGGGGACCCATCTGCTGCTGATACCAGCCAGCCTCATCCTTGAAAGCCCCCTGAGGTCCCTCTCAAAACCAGATGCATAGTGACCCTTTTTCACCAGAAAAGGCACAGGCTCCTTTCCAGTAGAGCCTGGGGAGGGGTAACAGGGAAACTGAGGCACGTGGCACAGACACACAGCAACACTGGGCAGGACTCTATTCCTGAAGGTGACACACGTTCAAGTCATGTGGGACACAGCCCGTCCCTTCTCCCCCAGCCCCAAACCCCCTGGTGTCCCCAAGGCAATAAATACTCCCCAGGCTACTACACGCAGAAGCTCCCAGCCCACCGCCTCCCCTGGGCGTCACAGCTCGGTCTTCACCTTGTGCATCAAGTCCTTCTGGTCGATTTTCTCCAGGTCCTGATGCCAGCGGTTGTAAGCCAGCAGGGCCACGTTTTTGGCCGCCACTGCTATCATCTCCATGGAGCTGGCCACCCACTCCACGCTGCTGAGGTAGAAGAGGTTTTCGTGGAGCACGATGGGTGGGAGGGACTTGGCAGCATCGTAGCGGGGATACGCCTGCCACTCTGTCACCTGCACCGAGTAGTAGGACCTGAAGAGGGTCTTCAGCTGCTGCTTGTCCAGCGGCTGCTGGGAGAGGACACGCCACACCGCGGCCTCCTGGGGCTGCTTGCGACGGAAAGCTGCTGAGATGTTGACAGGACAGATGTTGTCCATGGCATTGAAGAAGAGGTCAGGGGTGTCGGTGGTGAGGATGCTGGCGAAGGGGAAGAGCTTGGGGTCGGGGAAGCCGAAGTAGGAGGAGTTGAGGTAGCCATGCACCACAGAGGTGACGGAGGGCTGGAAGGCTCCGGGGAAGTCGGCGATGGGCGGCTCAAAGTTCTCAAAGGTGAAGTTGCTCCTGCTGGGGTGCAGGGGAGTCGTCACAACCACCATGTCATAGAAAGCTGAGCCATGGCCTTCACCACCCTCGTAGTGCACCTGGTACAGGGCTCTCCCCTCTGAAAAGATATGGTGGACAGTTAGGAGTAGCCCTGAGCCCCAGATGGTATTGCCTTGGCCCCCTTTTTTCTAGCATGGCCTCCATCCCCTGGTTTTCCAGTACACACCAGTGCTGGACCATAGCATCTGATGGTTACGGATGAATTGCTGATGCTTTAGCGCAGTGGAAAGATTTTATCAAGCCTGTGGGAGAAAGTTTCCAGCCTAGTTGCTGGGAAGTTGCCCAGCCTAGTGGGGCAAGGAGGATTGGGGCAGCACAGCCCACTCCCCAAGCCCCAGCTACCCAGCCCTTCTGCTGTGCTGGACAGGGGAGCAAGCCTGCAACAAGGCTGATACCATAGAAGAGACCTGAGGGACCTCAGAAGGGAGAGAGGGGAACCTCAGGGCCGAGATCCGTACCACGGGGCCCCCACCGCATCAGACAAGGGGAGGAGATGGACAGACTCCCAGACCCTCGCCCAAATGCTTTACCAGGACCAGGATGCTCTCCAGTCTCCCAACACTCGCTCTCTGCCCCAGCATCCCCACACTGCCACCACCAACCTCCTGCCCTGGCACCCCCAGACCCACGCCCAGGCCAGCAGCACCCAGAGCAGACCCCGTGCCCAGGCTCACCCGAGCTGTGCAGAGAGACGCCCGTCACCCTGGCCGGGATGACGTTGGCTTTGGTCAGCTTCAGCAGACCTGAACACACCAGCTTGTTGCCTCCTTCCACTGCCCAGGTGCTGCCCTGGGCCCCCGCCAGCGACATGGCTCCTGGGGAGAGGAAGAGGAGGGTGGCTCAACAGCCTGCCCGCGGAGGGGACGCCAGGAAGGAGAGTCACACGGGGAGGAGAGGGAGTCCCCGGTTTAACCTGCAAAGGCGGGCACCAGCACCGACTGCCCGTAGCTGGAGCGCAGGACGGCCGCGATGACGTCGTCCACGAAGCGCTGCGTGACGCCCACCTCCAGCAAGGACTCGGCCACTGAGCGCTGCGTCATGTTGACGAAGGCATCTCCCCCCAGCGAGCGCAGCATCTCCTCCAGGCTGGAGAAGGCGTAGCCGTGCGCCTGGTACTTGTAGATCCTGGAAGGGACAGGAGCACAGGGCACCTGGCGATGCTCCGGTGCCAGGGAAGACCCCCTGCATCCCCCCAGCCCCGCAGGCTCTCCTACCTCATGAACTTCTCCATCACCTCCTCCACCCACATCTGCAGGCGCAGGAAGCTGATGCCATAGTGCCACCAGAGACGGAAAAGGTTGAGCAGGTACCAGTCAGTCTCCTCCAGGACGAAATGCTCCCCGCTGAATATGGCACTCTTCCCTGCCACCTCACGCCGGTGCTTGAGGCCTGCAGGGAGCAGAGGGGCCCCGGCCCCGCCGGGCTGGCACGCCTCCCTGGGGCTGGCCGGCTGCTGGGAAAGGCCAGCGCCAAACACCGCCGCGGTGGGGATGCGGGCAAAGACGCTCTCGGAGGAGCATCAGGGAGTGTGAGACCCCAGGGCACTGGGACCCCAGGCAGATCCTATATGTTGAGGCATCCCATGGAGTTGCTGCTGCCTACTGGGACAAACTGGTGGGAGTTTCTGAACACCCCCCCCCCCCAATTCCACCAGGACCCCTCGCCCCGATGATATCCTGTGCCACCTCGACACTTTCTCTTCCAGGGGACAACAGGGCTGGGGCGCAGGGACAGCAAGAGGGTGACCGCAAGCCTGGGGTGCCGAGGGGGACTGGAAGCAGCCCTCCGCGCTGCCCCAAGCGCACGGCCCGGGGGGCGCCCCAGCCCCCCGGCTCAGGGAGGGAGGCCCTACAAGCGCTGGGGTGCCCGCGCTCACCCAGGATCTTGACGAAGTCCAGCATGTGGAGGCTGAGGGCGTGGATGGAGGCTCCCCTGCTCTCGTACTGCTGCTTATTGACGGTGACGGTGGCCAGCCGCCCGCCCACGCCCGCCGGTTCGTACACGTCCAGCTGCACCTGCGGCCCGAAGTGCTGCTGCAGGAAATAGGCGACGGCCGAGCCGCCCAGCCCGGCGCCCACCACGGCTGCCGGCGGAGAGGGGCGAGGGCGGCCGGGTCAGCAGCGCGCCCCGAGAGAGCAGGGGGACGCCGCTGCCCCCCCGCCCGGAGCGCCGGGTTCCCCGGCCGCGGTGGGGGGGGGTTGGGGAAGAGGCCAGCGCCCCGTGCGAGCGTGGGGATGCCGCGGGGACGGCGCAGGGCTGCACGGCAGCGCGCCCTGCTCCCGCCGCGGAGGGATGCCGGAGCTCCCCTCTCCCGCCCCCGGAGGCAGGCAGCAGGCGAGCAGGGAGGAGGCCGGGTGCCGCCGGTACCCGGCATGGGTGCCCCCTCCCCACCTCAGTACGCTCCCCCCGCCCCCGGCTCCTACCGATGCTGCGCGGCGGGGCGCGGGCGGCGGCGGGCGCGGCCAGGAGGGCGGCGAGGGCCGGCAGGAGCAGCGCGGCGGGCGGCGGGGCCATGGCGCGGACGGCGGCGCGGAGAGCGGCGCGGAGAGCGGGTCCCGGCAGCGGCAGCGCCCGCCCCGCCCCGGCCCCGCCCCGGCCCCGCCCGCCCCTTACCGCAGGCTCGGCCCCCCGCTGCCGCCCCGGCCCGGCCCGGCCCGGGCAGGGAGCCCGCTGCTGGCGAGCGGAGGGAGGCCTGCCCCGGCCGCCGGCGGCAAGGCGAGGAGGAGCGGGGCGAGCACGGGGAGGGGAGCGGGCTTTGTTCCCGCCGAGCCGGAGGGATGCGGGGAGCCTCGGACTGCTCCCCGGCTTCGGGGGAGCGGTACAGGGGCAGCACCGGGCTCGCCGGAGACACGGCAGCAGCATAAAAGCAGGCCTTGTGACAACTTATCTCCCAGCACTCGTCCTCCGAGAACGACACTGGGGGTCAGAGGAGACCCTCAACATCCAGAAGTGCTGGGTGCGGCACGCGAACAACCCCTGGCACGGCCGCAGCGAGGATCCTCAGTGCCCTCTGTTCCTCGCACGCCGGCTGCGCACCCACCAGGATGCTCAGCGGCATCCCACTCGCAATCAACCCAATGGGGAACCGAGGGCCCAAAACCGGGAGCTCCCCCCCCAGCACCACCTCTGTCCCGCCGCAAGCGTGCTGGGGCTGCACCGTAGGGCAGTACTCGGGCCAAGCTGCTGCCGGAGCACATTTCCACATGCTCAGTCTGTACATGGGCAACGGCACGCAGGGCTCAGTACCCGGCGGAGGGGAACAGGCTGCATCCTGCGGTGGTTCATGCATCAAGCAAGGGCATTTCAAGCTTTTGCTTACACTTTTCTGCCCTGGGCAAAACAAGGTGCCCAACAGCCAGCAGCTTGTGCCATGGGCATGCCATCCGAGAGCCTGGTGCTACTCAGATTACAAAGGATAGCAAAGACTAAGCAAAAACTGGAACAGGTAGGACATGTAATGACAGACCCAGAGCCTGCTGTAGCCCAGGGCTGGCTCTGTACCAAGGGACAAAATTTAGTTTGAGAATCCGTCATCTGAACTTTGTCTCAGGAGAAACACAACACAAGCACAGGCCCCCTCCTTTCCTCCAGCCAGCAACCGCTTCAGAGTTCCCGCATGGGAGAGCATGCACAACCCAGAAACTCAGGCATGAACATTTGGGGGGAGGGGAGGGCCACAGACAAAAACTACCATAGCTCAGCTCACCCAAGCCCTTACAATGGGCAGTATCAACCCACCCAGGATGGGGAGATTACGTTCCCAAAGCTGCTTAAGACACAGCACACAAATATCTTTGCAGCACGCCTCAGGTTTTAACAAGCTCTTACTTAACCAGCCTGATTTCACCATGGCTGTGGGCGACAAAAAATCTGGCTGTACATGCAGCAACGCTTCTAGGAGTCCGGGTGAGCACCGCTCCTGATCGCCTCCCTCTCACGGCAGACCATGCCCTGCATGCAGGCGTTCTGCAATACCGTGCCATAAGCAAAATGCTCTTCCCCCTGCTCACAACCTCCGATGCTTTTCTGCAGATGGCGGTGGCTGTGGTTTGAAAACTCCCAACTCTCCCTGTTGCTACAGAGAAAAACCAGCAGAGCCAGAAATTACTAACACAGCAGCAGGCAGCAGTATTTCCTGGTCTAGTCTGGTTAGCGAACACCGAGCAATGCCACCACAGCTGCTTTTAGGCAGAACGAGTCCACAATCACAAGAGGACTTCGCTGGCAGATCTTTAGCACAAAAATGTAGAGCTCATCCCAGAAAGGCCATTTGTAAATTGTCTTTTGCAAAGGTTTTTTCTAGTGGGAAGTGCCATGGAGCATTCAGAGCTTCAGGAGAACAAGACAAGCAAGGCCCACCGACACAGCACCAACTGTTACGAAACTAAGGCAAAACCAGGAATGGAGGCCTGGCTATTTTTGTGGAGGATGCAGGAAGGGATAATGAGATCTGTTACAATCACACCCCTACAGAGAAAGCCTGTTTTTTTCTCCAACAAATCCCTGAAATCGTAACCCGCCTGCAGATACCACAAGCGTTAATACACACTGTATATTAAGCCATCCTTAATTCAGCTGCCATACAGTATGCCTGCTACGACATACCACGTGCAAAAGGGCAAAAATGCAGCAAAGCCAAGCTGTGAGAGAATAGAATGGCTAAAATAAAACCAGGTATCAAGACTGCAACTGTTGGCAGAGTTCTGCAGAATGAACCACTACCAAAGGCTGGCAGAGAGCACTTCTCTACACAATGGTCCGTGAGGAGACTTACTAGGAACAGACACAGAAGCAGGCATGGAAGTACCAGAGAACAACACACCCGGGCAGTTTATCAGTGCAGAAATACCCGACAACTCACCTGCATGAGGAAAGATGACACGCACACATGTGTGTGCATTTCTGGGAGTCCACATAAAGAATTGTTAATAAAATGTTCAACATGTACTGCCATGGACTATAGCCCTTATTGCAGACAACTGGATCAGGAACAGTGAGAAACCTTTCAATCCACAGTCCCACCTGACTAGAGTGGCAGTCGGAACAAGCAGCAGTTTGGCGCAGTGAAGAAAGGAAAAAGAAGCAACTGCAATTCTTTTTTATTAGCAAATGGACAGTATCTGGACATCTAAAGGAAATCAGCCCTTTCCAACATTAACTCAAATGTCATTGTCAATTACTTGCACCACTCCCACACTTCAGTCTTTGTCTTTCATACAGCTAGAACCTTTGGGTAAACAAAGAGCACAGAAACACAAAAAAAATACAATATATACAGGTTTCCCACCAACTAAATGGACTTAGATTTTTGGAGATTAGCAATGCTTTGTTCATTTGACTTCGCAAGTAATATCAAAACATCTCAAGTTTTAAAATAAAAAAATACTACAATATTCACAATATAAAACTTAAATACATTTTTTTTAAAAATTAAAGGACTGCTAATAGCTATTGATTTATCACGGCTGTCTCTCTCAACAGAAGCTCTGCTGATGAAGCACTGAGAATTTAAGGTTCACAAAGTGACATTCACATTCTGCACTGCTCCTGGTCAGAGTTAAGACGCTGCCACGCTCATGAGACAGTGCCACTGGAGACTTGTCCAGGAGTTCAACTCAAATATGTCCCACTGAGGGGTACGGCAGGTCACAGAACAAGGCAAACGCCCACGTTCAGTGGGGCTGCCCACTTCCCGAGAGGAGAAATGCAGGTCCACACATCAGCATCTCATGTACATCTTATCTAGTTGTCTGCACTCCCAGCTCAAGCCCTTCAGTTCATGGCTAGGCAAACAGAGTGGAAATGACCAAGAGGTACATGACACTTCCTCTCCACTGCTATTCCATCCCTGCTAACGTACTCCTGTGCTTTATTACATAGTCACTGAATAAAGTGACTGGAGAGAAAAAGCTCCTGGGTCTGTCTCCTCTCTGGTCTAACTCTGCAGAGTGCAATGGAACCGCACCAACGGGGACTCTGCCCCACCGTGCTGAGTGTGCAAGCTTTACACAAACAGGGCAGACAAGGGAGCAAGAACCTACAAAGGAGAAATTCAATCCACCCTTATGCAATCTCACCCACAATAAAAGAGATCATTAAGTGTGCTTGAAAGGCAAGAGAATCAAATTTTGCCTAGGAAATCTGGATTCTGTGATGGAATCCAGGTTTGGTTATTTTATTTTCACTTCACCATTCAAAGGAAGCAGAAACTAGGACAAACAACAGCTACAGTATTTATCTCTTTGGTAACTTCTGTAGAAGAGTCTCTAAGCAATGGGTACATCTTACAGTAATCATCATAAACGCCCAATAAGATCCTGTAGAAGTTTCATAGATTGAAATAAACTGGGGCATGAACTGGGAAAATAGCTTGCCCATAATTAAACAGGGCCTTTGGGAGGGTGAGAAAGACTGCACAGGAACTGGATCCCTCAGATTCCTGCTCTAGCCACACAACAGCGCCGCAGTGAAAGTGGCTCCCAGATATACAAGCTGAATCAATAACCTCTTAGTACAGACAGAAGGTCTGGAGTGCATTTTAGGGTATTTCTTTAAGGCAAAAATGGGTGAATACTAGTTGAGGAAACAGGCAGGCTTGGCAAATAGTCCGATGGTGGACCAAGTAGCTGTAGTATACTTTCACAGCCAAGTGGCTCCATGGGTCCGTTTAAAGAGGATTTGGATCCTATCGCATCTGGTCACACACTACTTTTAAATCTGGCTCAGGTAAGCTGCAGCCTTTCTATGACAGAAAAGTACCTGTCATGTAAAATGCCTTTGCTTTTGTTTAGTTCCTTATAAATACAGTTTTACATTCAAAGTTAGTTTCCATAACCAGCTCTCCCCTCATATTGCAAAAAGACTCAGCTGATATAGCAGGGGCTGAAGAGGCAGCAGAGAACCCAACCGCTCCCACCAGCTGAAGGCACGGTTTCCTCAGAACAGGCTGCAGACAGTCTTGAGGCAAAACAGCAAGGCTTGCATTGCCACATTTCATATTTTACCTGTTCTTTGTCTTGAGTAACAGCGTAACCTGGTGACCCAGTCAGCAAGTAGACCAGCAAAACAATGAAGTCCTGTATGTCTCTGAAATTTCCAACAACATGGTAAAACAAGAGCACTGAACAAGAGGTTTGTCCAAAGTGATCTAATGCTGCCATGAAGTGCTGTTTCAGGGCTGAAATCTCAAGTACCTGCCTGAAAACCTACCTACGGAGAGGCAGAAAACCGCACTTCAGAAAGTACCCACTACCGAGTCACCCACATACAGCTGTCACTAAAGCAGCTTGCATGGAGCATATTAGAAATGTGCATCTTCCTTAAATTTCTGGAATGACAACCAACTAGCTGCACATAGTCTCCCCAGATGAAAGACTGTCGATAGCTGCTAATTGAAGACTGCGGTAATCTTGAAGTCCACCACAAAAGGATTATGCAACTGAAGCCTGCAAAGGAATGGGAGACGAATAAGCTTTCTTCCAAACCAGTGATGGCATCCACCATAAGTAAAGAATTTTTGGAAGTGGATCTCAAATAACTGTCAGGCCATGGATCCAATTCCAGAAAGTAAAAAGGCAGGAATTAATGAATCAGTAAGAAACAACCCGAAAACAACCATTCCTGCCTCTGTTTTGTGTAGTGCAGACCATAGGCTGGTTTATATAACTCTTCGGTCATTATACTGCTTGCTGTTCTGTAAAGCGTTAAATTCTGATCTTACTCAGTGACTGCATCCTTTCAGCTGAGATAAATGGACTCCCAGGCAAAAGGACCACTGGGAAATACATATGCCATGCTGTGACAACAACATGCCTCCAACTAAGAGGACGGCTTGAGGTCAGCTTTCACTTCCTCAGCCTTCTGCTTCTCTGGCTTTCTTGCCACCACTGCTAAAATTGGTTCAAGGGCACTTGAGACTTTTAGTAGAAAAGATTTTTCTCCTTGCATCAAAACCCAAAAGGTTTAATATTTACTATGACCACGCAAAAGTAGAATCTGAATGTGAATTGGAAGTTAGTGTTATCCGAGTACCATTATTGGAGAGCTGAGAAAACAAAACAGTCCAGATTTCCTGCTTAAGGGCACATCTCCATTTTGCTAGCAGCTGCAACAAAGAGCATATAGTTTATCATGCTTGAAAGCTGCACAAATACCCATCAGGGAAGAGAAATTACTCTCCTTTAAAATATACTTTTTGGTTGGAGAAAAAGAGATTTGAGAACAGTTTTTTGGCTCCACCAAGAACCACTACTCCCTGTTTTACCTTTCGGAACAAGGAGGCAAGCTAAAATTTTACCTGGAGAACAAATATTAACACATTAGTCTGACCTAACAACTGAATTTTCTTTAAAACTTCATCTGTATTTAACTGTAGTACGACACAAGATTTCACTAATTCAGGATTGTTTTCCTGAAGTGACATAAGAAAAAGCTGCCCTAAATGTCATTTCAAGTGATCATCTTCATCCCCACCTGAGGGGTCTGGGGACAAGAGAAGACATGAAAACCAGCCTGATAATAATACTCAGCCCTTTGGGCTTTTCTTCTCCCGAGTGCTTTGTAAAGAAAAAGCCTCACCACATCCCTGTGAGGTAGGTCAGTAAGTATTATTATAGTCCCTTAATACAGATACGGAAACTGAGGCAGAGAAGTTACTTTCCTGAAGGCCACTGCAGGAGTCTGTCTCGGAGATGGAACCGGGAGACAAGATTCCTTAGCTCTCAGAGAACTTCCCTTTCTCTCCCATATCTCCCCTCTTCCCCATACAAGTCTTAATGGAGAAATGAGCAACAGAGAAAGGGGCTACAGTGCCACATTTCTGACAAATAGCAGGACTTCTAGTACTACTCCACATGCTCCAAAAAGGATTATTAAATATACAGGTACCTTAGAATTAATGGCAAAATGACTGCACACATTATAAAGAAGCCAACATACAATACAAACCTAGCTTAATAAATAAGTAAAGACATGCAGCTGCAGTTGTGACTGAGTGCTGAGGGGTCCTCAGCTCAGTAAGGTCCCAGATGCCAATGGGTAAGCCCACGTCATTCCTGTGACTCTACTGCCACGCCGACAAGTGCATGTCTGATAGTGCGACCATGGAGTTTATAGCCATCCTGAGTCACCAGTGCTATTGTGCCTGGCTGCATTCCCTCGGCTGGTACATGGCAGACTATTTCGTGGTCATATGGGTCATATTTGCCACCAACAGGGTTCATTTTCTGAAGGCCATGTTTGGCAAATACACTTTGCAATTTGGCCTCTATGAGAGAGAGGCCTTCATAGATTTTCTTCAGGGTTGGATTTGGATTACTAGGCTCTGCTTCTTCTGCGGCACTCTCGGCAGTCTTCTCCAAGATATCTGCTACCTCCACAAGGTCCCTGCAGAAACTCTGGATCCCTACATGCACAAAGAAGCAAGAAGTAAATGAAGGGCAGTTTACAGAACATACAGAGCTACAGTACCAATGACAGGCACAAAGTCACAGCAGTTTGAAAGCATGTTTAAAGCTCCTAATTGATGTGAACCGTTACTTCGTGAGAGCAGACGTTGTCTTCTGTATCCTGTAGCCAAACCTTTATCATTACATGGGTAGTAATCTAAAGACTCCCCAAATCAAGGTATATGCAGGAAAGGTACATCTATACACATCAACATATATATATACACACACATAGTATACCTGACAAAGCAGAGCATTAGTGTTTCACTCCAAAAAGTTCTTGCAACTAAGACTTGTCATTTAGGACACTGTTCCACACCCTCTCATACAGTCCCACAGACATAAGTGTTTTGCCAAGCAACTCACACAAATGCACATGGGCACAGGGAACAAACACAATGGGGGGAAGTAAAAACAATACATGACCATTCAAAAGTACATCCTCAATTTTATTCATAAGTTAAAACTACTCTGGAAGGACTGGGAAAGATGGTCCTTCGGTTGGTCATGAAAAGTCACGCAGTCTTTTCCATTAGAAAAATGGGTTTAGATTGTATACATTTCCAGAAGTGGTGTACTACACAGTGCAGAAATTTCAGGAAAAACAGCCTCCTTCAGTTATATAGATGCCAAAACTAACTTACTGGAAAGACATATTAGGAAAACAAAGAAAGAGAAACAATAGTTAGGTGCTGTCTGTGGTTGTACATACATGTTTAAACATGCGCAGAATGAAGAAGCATAAAGGAGAAGCAACAAAGGAGCACACAGAAGCAGACCGGTTACTAACCATTTCATAGAATCACAGGATCATTTAGGTTGGCAAAGACCTTTAAGTCCAACCGTTAACGTAACACTGCCAAGTCCACCACTAAACCATGTCCCTAACTGCCACATCTACATGACTTTTAAATACCTCCAGGGATGGTGACTCAACCACTTCCCTGGGCAGCCTGTTCCAATCAATGCTTGATAACCTTTTCAGTGAAGAAATATTTCTTAGTATCCAATCTAAACCTCCCCTGGCACAACTTGAGGCCATTTCCTCTCATCCTATCACTTGTTACCTAGGAAAAAGAGACTGACACCCACCTTGCTACAACTTCCTTTCAGGTTTTCCTCTTGCACCAGCGTCTGTTTTAATGCTCTACAGACCCCCATGCCTCACTCTGTGAGCAACTTCTAATAAAGAACCTAATTTTTCTTCAGATCTGAAGCATACTACATATAAAATTCAAAGACCTCACCCCCCCCCCTCAAAACCAATGGTGCTGATTATCCCAGAACTCGACAGCCATTTTATAGCACAATTGGTAGAACAGTAAGAAAAATACAGCAACTCTTATTTCAAAGCTAGAACAAAACTAGAACAAAAAACCTTCCAAAATTCATGCATTGTGGAGAATAACAATTTCTCATTCTCAGAGATGGTGCTGACAGAGTGCAATGATTAAACAGCAGTTTATTTCCCCTTCACCTGCCTCTGTGGCCAAAGCTACAAATTCAGCTCACTTCACTGATTGTAAAATATTTCTTACAGAAGTTTTAAAGAATGTCTGATATAGGAATTGACAACCTTTGTCCCAGGCAGCATCTACCTCCTAAAAGCTAGAGCAGAAGAGAAGAGGCTGTTAATATAGTAAAGGAGATCACAACCTGATGACACAGCTGAGTATGAAATACACCCTGCCAGAGCCAAATCTCAGCATACAGAAGAGCCTGTAATTTCAACCAAGTCAGCAGAACTACACTCAACTGCACTGGGCCTATTTTATTAAAAAAAAAAAAAAAAAAAAAAAAAAATCACAAAACAGTCACTGAGATAAACCTGATAGGACACAGCTGGACATACAGAAAAAATAGTGAGTAAGCCCAGACACCAAAAGTCCAGGCCAAACATCATGCTAAACTTTACAATGAATGAGGGCAGGACAGGGGGGAGAGAGAAAAGCTGTTGATCAGCATTTTATGCTTAGACAGGCAGGCCACCACAGTAAGCACAGCTCTGTCTCACTTTGCTTACCAAAGAGCTTGGCATCTTCCACAAACTTCTGCGTTCTCCTCCGGACATTCTCAGAATCTGCCAAGGCTTTCCGGTATCGTTCCTGTAACCACAATAGCAAGGGGACACATCAAACAAGGAGGTAAACCCCATTTCCTGACAGCTGGCAATCCCTTCGAAACACTTTAAAAACAGCCCACTTCATGTCAGAATGTTGTGCTGGGCTTCTGCATTTTCACTACATGCAAACCCAGGTCTCTCTCCTACTGATTAATCAGCACAACTGCAACTCCCTCAAAAGACCCAAGTGAAGTCCAGAAGCATTCAGGGCAAAGCTCAGTGGAACACCACACTGCATTGTCAGGCTGCTGCTTTTTGCATGACTCACTGTGGCTATTCAGACACTCCTTTCTCTAGCAGGCAAGCTGGTAGTCTCAGCAACAGATCTGCAGCTGGCTGATTTATCGCTTGGTGCAGTAGTATTCTCAGGGCCATTATCTCCAGAATTGCCCGGTGCTGCGGTATTTAATCCTCTCCTTAGTCACATCTGTTCTTCAAAGTCCCTATAACATGATCCCTACCATTTCCACCACACCACTGTCACTAAAGAGGACTTCCCCTCTTGGACAATCTGAATCCCGTGCAACACAGCATGTGATACTAATCAGACGAACCTACTGCTATCCCCTCTGTACAACGCTGTGAAAAAACTGACAAGACCACCTGCAGCATACAGTTTTGCCTGCCAGGATCATACTATCAGTGTCTTGCTCCTAGGTGCTACTGACAGATGGTGTTTCTGAGGAAGGCAGACTGTACTTTCACAGTGCACCCTCTCACACTCAGAGCACAGCTGCTTTGAAGGCTGCCACAGGACAGCAGCGTTGTGTGTGTGTTACAGGGCTTACAGAAAAAGCCAGGGCTGAAAGACAGACCTAGTCAAGGGGATTGAACGAAAGACATCATGATGCCACCAGCAGCATACTCACAGTTAAATCCCGGACTTGTTCTTCCAATTTGATGGCTTTGTGCTCTAAGGCACAGTCAGAAAGGGGATGCTTGGGCTCATCACGGGGATCTTCTGGACCACACTCGTCTCCTGTACTTCTCTGCTGAGCTGCAGTGCTGAAAACACAGTGGGATCCCCTGAAATACAAACTAGAGACAAAGAAGAGAAGTTAAGTAACAACAGGCTCAACAAGAATTCTAGTTTAGTGTCACTACTAAAAGCAGGCTCTCTTAAAAAAGGTACACAGGATTCTAGATAAAATTTTAGCACTTTTCAGAAAATATGGACAACTAGCACAGAAACACAAAGAGACGAATGTTTTGCAAAATTCTTTTATTTTAGACTCACATGTCACTACAGAGGCTATACACCACTTCTTTGACATACCTTGAAAAGAGTCAGATTTTCACAGGAAAACAAGTTGTGAGTTGCATTTTTGCTGACCTCCTAGTACAGGTGGTCAGTATCAAATGACAAACTTCAGAAAAATGTTTGCAAGGTAGTCTTGAAAAGGATGCAGGTAGTGTAAAGCTGTTTTTACAGTTAATTAAAAAATCCCCAATGTTCTGAGCAAAATTCAGCAAGATCTGCAAACCTATGACACTTAATAAGATAGGCATGCAGAGCCTAGCCTGCTACCCAAGATGGTACAGTGACCGCAAAAGGGCAAGTCACACCAGTGGAATGGCTGTGGATTTCTGTGGAGCAACTCAGCAAGCAAGGAAAGACATACACATCTCAAACTGCTGGCTAGCGGAGGATCCAATTCCCAGATGCTCTGACCCATTTGTTCTCCTGGTTGCAAACAGACATTGTATTTGGTGTATTCAGTTTTCCTCCTATTGAGTGAAGAGGATGAGAGTCTGAACCTTTTGCCAATCAGTTCTTCTTCCAAAGTAGCAATTGCTAGACTGTATCCAGCCTTCATGTCCACTGCACAAACAACAGTTAAGAAACCAAAGAGAAGTGTCAGAGACATGACCAAGTTGTGTCCATCCCAAATATTCTGGAGCCTTCTGCCAGGATCTTCACAGCTCCATTAGCTGTGTTTGGAAAAGGGACTGAACATGCCAACTGAAAATTGTCCCTAATATTCTCCAATATTTCTAAGCACTTAAAATGTTTTTATCTCTATTGGCAATGAAAGAGTCCCAAAGGCAAAAAAACCCAAAACAAGCCCAAGCCTCAAGTGCTGAAGCCTACCCTATTTCCAGTGACTTTTTCATCCCAAGTATGCTTTTCAACTAAAAAGCACACTTGTCAGTGGTTCGTGTTGGTACAGCAGGTGGAGCTCATCTAGGAGCCTGGCTCCACAACTTGCAGATGAAATGATGAAACAACCAAAGAGCCAGGTAATTGGATTGAGCTGTATAAACACCGCCTAGGTGCTTAGCAGCCTATTCTATACTGTAACAATCTCACATGTTTTCAAAAAAACTAGATAATAGAAGTCTGTCTGAAAACAGTTTGGTCAGAAGATGATCAAAACCAGCATGCTAGACACTTTGAAAAATAAAGAAAACATTTTTCACTTCATTCTGTTCTTTTCCAGAAAGCCCTTCAGCTGCGGTAACAATGCTGTCACTCCAAGAGTGAAACCAAGAGTTTTCACTCCCCCTCCTACACCACTTGCTTTTAAAAACCAACCTAGACAGGACCCATTCCTGTCAGCATGAGGCCAAAGCCTCAGCCCACCTCCTTCTCACGCCTTACACCATGAACAGGGTCTACAGTAGAAAGTTCAATTTACTTCCAAACCAGCTCCATTCAGGAAACATTTTAATATACGCTTAAGAAGGAAGGGTGTGTCCTTTTTTGGGAACACCTGGGCTCTTCCTTTGAGCAGGGCTTTCAACATCCCCTTTAATAGAGGGGTTTTGCATATACTAAGTGCACAGAGGTCGCTGCACTGGCACCGACTCAAAATACTGTGTTTATACAGCACAATGCAACACTGCACAGAGATGCTAATTTAGGCCCCAGAATCGATATAGCTGAGTTCATGTTACCAGGCCTGCACCATTAAGCTTTCTTACTTTTCAGCAAGACTATATTGCTCAGGTACAATGTCGCAGAAGTACACACCTTTTGTTTCTGGGTCTATCAAACCGGTCATGAGACCGAAGTGTTGTTCAGCAATCCAGGTAAGCTGAGCTTACAGGGGCAACTGGGACAGGTTTGCTCCCCTTATTCCAGTACTGGAGCTGTGCAGAATGAAGGTTCAGGGAGTTAAACCAGCTGAAAACTAACCCTACAAAAAACACCCCAAACCCAACTTTTCTGACTGTGTCCCTGAATAGGTTTGCTGACAGATCAGATGAGTGCAAGTGCCAGTACAAAAGAGAAGACAAACACGTGAAGCCTGGTGAGATGTGGGAGGGAGTATATGGGGAAGGGGTGTACCCCTTTGGGTGGCAGCCAGGGCTTCGGCTGGCTCAGCTCTATGACCAAAGCACAGTTTAAGAGATTTATATCTGCCCAAAGACCACCAAGCATCTCCTACCACTGCCTGCTTAGCAGCCCAGATGTTTCCTCATTTTATCTTTAATACAAGGTTGCTAAATGTCCCACAACACTAATAACAAACTTCCTTCTCCCACCTGAAGACACTTGCATATGCAATTTTTTTATTAAGTGGGTACTTAAAACATGATCTGTATGTCAAACCACTCCTTCTCAACACATTACATACCAGACACAAGTCTGAAAGTGCTTCTGCTACCTACACTTGCTCTACATCAGGACGTTCCTCACACTAATCTTTAAAGAACCAGACAAGGGGCTGTCACTAGGCTCTTTTCAAAAAGCTGCCCAGCCACGGCGGTTCTGGGTTCCAGGAATGCCAACACAGAAGAAAACCCCACACTTTATCCCTGGCTGCAGAGAGATTTGTTTGGCGCACAAGACCCCATCTTGAATGATTTTTAAGATGCTTGTCACATTCTTTTTGTTGACTGGTTAACATCGCACTTTTTCAAAGTTATAGAAAGTAGACTAAACAGGAGTTGAGGACAGAAAACGACCCCCTTCACCAAGCCTTCAAAATCAACCTGTGAAGCTTTAAACAACTGCAAAGCTTTCTTTGTAAATAAAAGGTGCGTCCGTGGTAAGCACCAGCTGCAAACTTTGTCCTTTATCATCTTGCATTTCATTTAAAGAGCTGCAGGGATGGAAATTAGCCATGCTACAGATGAACCAAAGAACCTGAAATGCAACTGAGAAAGCAGCCTTGCTAGGTGCCTCACAGGTTAGACTCCTGTGTCTTAAAAAAGCTATACAAATGAGTTAACTCTTCTGCATCCAAGAAGCAAAGGTGAGTCATTTCCCTCTGCAAGTGATTTACACTACACACATGGGTGTGTTTCAGTGTGTAGGAGGAGAGGGGCATGAATGAGCTGGTGCCTCAGCTACGGGGACCTGCCTACGTGAAGCAGAGAGCTGCCTGCATGGACTCCTTTTTCCAGCTTGTGAAACCAAGTCAGAGAACACTCCCCCGTGCAGTGAAATGCCCTGGGTATCAAGTGCTGTTCAGACGAGCCTGCCTAAAAAGTTGTAGGCAAGAAACAAGAACCACAGACTGACTCCAAAGGGAATACTTAAGAAGGACTATTATGCACAACTGAAAATGCCACTCAGTTTACTTCTTCCTTCAGGATGAAAGAAATACACCACTAAAAAGGGCAAGTGCTATTTACAGTCTGTCCGCTGCACTGTGCTCCATCTTCTAAACACAGTCTTGATCATAGCTGCCCTAAAAATAGGCAGAAATCCCACTGGAGGAGTTGACACATCCTGAAGTGACAGACACGTGGAAGTCCCAGAGCGCGTGAAGGGATTATACAAGTAAGCTGGTGATACAAAAAGATTTACAAACTGATGTCACAGAAAGCCAAGTAGATAGATATAGCAGAGGAGTTGATTGTAGCCATATGGTTTAAGCCAATTGTCCTTGAAGATTAGAATTTAAATATGAGAACAGGTCTCTGTGGTCAGAACAATAGTATCACCTCTTTCTGGAGCACAGGCACCATACCCTAACATCCCAAACCGACGTTGCCAAGTTCCCTCAGAACACAAGGGTCCTACCCGATCTCTCCTTAAACACTCCCTCGTCCTCCCAAATCAGCATGACAAAGCACGCAAGTGCTGAGACACACAGAAACATCTGCATTGGTGTTTTAGCTCTGATGAGCGTGCTTTGGAAGGAAATCTCCTAATTACCCTCAATTACTGCGCTCTGTTTCATCAGGGAGCGATACCAGAGATTAATACCATGTGGATTCCTCTTTGATGAAACTGGAGAACAAGCTTGTGCAGTGCACTTTAATGCAGGATGGCTGTTAACTGGGCAGTAGGCTCCCAGTCTACAGCGAGCCCAGGCTAAGAAGTCCCCAAGACGCGGGCAGCATGGGTGTCTGGGCCCCACCACCCACCGCTTTGCTGTACGGAGCCACTCCTGTTGGCTGCAACGCAGCCACAGGCACAGAAAACTTGCATAGAAAGAGGAGTTTCACACCGATGGCAGGTTCTGGCAATCCTCCATGAAGGAAGCCTGCTCAGCTTCCGTCAAAGTCACCTATTTCAAACTTGGTGGACATGTTGAAAGGGGCAAAGCAGTTTTCACACATGTAAGAGCATATGAAAGAGGAAGGACTTTCAGACACGCATCTTTACATTTAGTCCCAAACGCAGATGCTGCTATGGTGCTGCAGAATTATTTTATTGCATTTAAATGGTCTTTTTTTTTCCCCCAGAAAAAAAATCTGGGATAAACTAACATGCATTTTGGCATTTTTTCTTTTCGCCTGCCCACATTCCACTCAAATAACCAAAGCACCTCTTATGGATTTCCATTTTATAAGCCATATTCCACAATGTCCAAAAATATGACTGGACACTGTTTTTCTGTCTAAATATTGACACAATTAAATGGACCCTCTTCCCTCGACCATCCAAAACACGCTGAAAGTACAGGTGCTGCATCACTAACAAAAATAAAAACTGAGGAGCACATTAAACATATAGGTCACGAATAAATGGTTCAGATGGGCAAGAAGAGACTCAGAAATCCCCCCGTGGATACGTGTAACGGCAGGAAACAACCTCACAAACGTGACTTACTGACCGCAGAAACGCTTTACCTTAAAAACGAAAAATGATTTTTTTTTTTGTTTTGTTTTCCTCAAAACGCCACTTTTCCAGGAAAGAGCTTGCTTATTGAGGGCTTATTTTTCTTCCAGGCCTTCTGAAGAGCTAAGGGCCGGCTGCGTGCCCCTCATGAAGGGTAAGTAGTTGGGGGGGGGGGGGGAAGGGGAAACGGCGTCCTTCCAGGGGAGGCCCGGGCCGGCCCACACCGCCGCGGGCGCCCCGGGCCCGGGCCCGGGGCGCTGCCACGTCTCTCAGCGAGCCCGCCACAGGAGGGGAGGGGTCAGCGCCGCAGCCGTTGGCGACCGTTAACGGCTGAGGGAGAGGGACGACGCAGCCCCGCTCCCCTCCTGCACTCCCGCCGCCTCACGTACCTGCCGCGCCGCGGCGAGCCGCCGAGGGAGAAGACGGTCCCGAAGCGCCGCAGGGAACGGGCGGCCATCGCCCCGCCAACCGACGGACTGACTGAGGGAGGGGGAACGACGCGCCGGCGCCGCCCGCCAACTACGACTCCCAGAAGCACCCCCCCCCCCCCCCTCCCCGAGCGGACTACGAGTCCCGGCAGGCAGCGCGGCGGGGCGGGCAGCGCCTCAGCGCGGGTCTGGCGCCGTGCTTCGGGCCGCTAGGCCGGGCGCGGCGGGGGCCGGGACTCGGGGGCCGGGGCTTCATCCGCTGCTCCCGCCGCCGCTGGCCGCGCGGCCTAGGGAGGTGGTAACGCGACGGGTTTCACCTCTTGTTCAGTAAAGGCTGAGAGAGGCTTGCGCCAGCAGGCTGACCTGAGGCGGAAGAAAGCGTTTCTCACCCCGTGGTGAATAAAGATTAAAAAAAAACCCCAAACCTTGGCCAAGTGTGCCTTTTAACTGAGGACTGCCTCCATGGGGGGCCTATGGGAAAGATAGGGAGGGACTCTTTATCAGGGAGTGTAGTGAGAGGATGAGGGGTAACGGTTTTAAACAAGGAGGGTAGATTTACATTGGATACAAGGAAGAAATTCTTCACTCAGGGTGGTGAGGCACTGGAACAGGTTGTCCAGAGAGGCTGCGGATGCCCCATCCCTGGCAGTGTTGCAGGCCAGGTTGGATGGGGCTTTGAGCAACCTGGTCTGGTGGAAGGTGTCCCTGCCCATGGCAGGGGGGTGGAACTAGATGAGCTTTAAGGTCCCCTCCAACCCAAACCATTCCGGGAGTCTATGACGTGCTTTCATGGGCTGTGATGGTCCAGCTCCATTCCTCCCCACTGTGGGCAGAGCCTCCTCATTTCTTTAGTGGGAGAGGCAATGCTTGAGGAGCGGGTTTTTACCTTTTTCCTAAGTGAAATGGGACGGCGCAGCTCCAGGTCTCAGAGGGGACAGGAGCAGTGACAACCGGCACAGGGAAGCTGCTGCCAAGAAGAGGATGAGCACCATCGGGAACGGGGCTTTCCTGCACATCATCCCTGGGAGCCCCTCCAGCCTGGGCAGCGGACAGCTAAGCTCACGGCTCCGAGCTAACTGCAGTCACTAATGCGGTGTACAAGATTCACCCAGCCTGCCTGCTCCAGCAGCTGCTGTCGCAGGGGTACCGAGCCCACCCCAGACGCACCCTGGCCCATTTCACTGTGAGCAGGAGTAGTTTACCCACCGTGCTCCCTACAGCCAGGGGAAGGGGCATGCCAGTGCCAGCGTTTTTATTAAAAGCTGCTTACCTAGTTACTAACAAGAGGGCTTTCGAAAGAGCGAGCTCCAAAGGTTAATTGTGGCAGTCGTTAGCATGAGTGGGCAACAGGCCTGCTCCCTTGTTCCCAGCACAAAAGCCTGGGCCTTTCCTTTTTATTCCTGTCCCTTGTTTCTGCCTGTGCTAAATGACCTTCCTCTATTTCTCTTTTCTGTTCCAGACCCCTCATTTGAAAGCACCTTTTTTTTTTTTTCAGTTTTAAACTTCCCTTCACTCCATTTTGACCACATGCCTTGGCAAACCATGTTTGACCGCAGCAGCAATAGTGTGAATGCGCTGTTGGCCAGGAGACAACACTGTCCCTTTCCCTGCTTCCCTGAAAGCTGGCATGGGGCTAGGTCAGAGAGAGCTGGGCTGCCTCCAGCCTCAGCCCTCTGCAGCACTTCTAAGCTGTTTAGCAAGGTTGAAAGGTATCTGCTGTTAATTTGCTTTCAAATGCTGACACTTGAGCTTTGTTCATTCCCAAGGGAAGCCAGCATGCCCTCACCCTTACTGCCTGGAGGACAAGAAGGAAATACTGGACAAGGACACTTGGTTGAGGCATAGCGAGCTTGAGACATGAGGAACCCTGAGATGAGACCCTGCGGAGCTGTGAGCAGTGAGCAGGGTGAATGATCGGCGTCTCTGAAGTGTCCAGTCCTGAGCAGCTCATGAACTCCAACACTGAGGGGGCCAAAAAACCCCAATAAGTCCGTGGTCGCTTTGGAAAGTGTAGCCTGGTCTCCAGCATCCCAGGGTGGCACACGCTGATCCTGATAAATCAGAGCACAGCGCCGACTGCCAGCCCCTGGGCTCTCCCCTCCTTCCTTATGCACCACCACTGGCACACACACCTTGCGTCGAACTCCCGGCCCCGTGAGAGGCTCCTCCCAGAGATGGGTTTCCCAGTAGTATGTGACCCTGATCCGCGAAGGACTCCCCTTCCCCCCCGCCTCCCAAATCCCCCTCCCGCCCCCTTCCCCATGGTTTATAGTGTTGCCCACGAGGCAGATGGTGCCGCAGTGGTGGGGCATGGGAGGGCATCACTCCCCGCATGCCTTCCCAGCACTCTCCCGGCGCCTCGGAGAAAGGGGGCTTGTAGCTCCTCCATGAGCCCCAGTGTCCGGTGGGGGCTCAGCAGGTGTTCCCGCAGCCCAGCTTAACTCTGCTTCTTTTCCCACTCCTGCACAGAAAGGAAAAAAAGCAGGGGATGAGGAGACATCGCTGGAGAAGTGAGCGCTGAGCCCTTCGAGGGCATCCCACCCTACCAGGGGCTTTGGACCGCCCCAGCATCTTCAAAGCCTGGGGTCACTGCTGCCCCAGTCATCGTAGAGGCGATGCTCTCCCCCCTGCCCACCCAGCCCTGCACCTTCCAAATCTCCCTGCAAGCCAGGCTCATGCTAACAGTGACTGCTGCTAAGCTGGGCCAGCCTGGCTGCAGGGGAACCTGGCAGTACCCCCTGCTTTTGGGGTAGGGAGCATCCCCGGTCCCCAAATTTTATGGTCAAGGAAGGGGGACAGAACAAAGGATGAGATTTCCCATGGGGCCAGAGATGAGAGGGAAAGCGAAGCAGGACCTTGGCCTTTCGCAGCACATTTCCCTTGTTGGCAGGGAGGATGGAGGGACTTCTTTTCCTCAGTTCGGCTGCACAGTTAACGGGGACCAAGTGCTCAGGAGGGCTCCCGTTTGGCTTGTTTGTAGCTTCCTATGGAAAAGGGTGAGAAAGAAGGAAGAGGATTTAGGAGACCCAGGGAGCAAGGACAGCCAGGGGGGAAAAAAAAAAACCCACAAACTGTCATGAGGTCAAAACTGATGTGGCCAAACCTAATGATGCCTTGCTTCCGACCTCTGTCCACATGGGACAAAGCAGCAGGGATGTCCCTTCTTCCCCACGTGCTGCTCCCCCCGCCACCCCAAGCACCTTGCTGGGGAAAGCCAAAGCCACGAGAGCGAGGAAGAAGGGATGCGTACCCCATTCTCAGCCTTGCCGGTCACAGCTAGCCCCAGGGCCGGCCCTCCCGCCAGCGACTGCTTCAGCTGCTCCTTCACTTCAGACAGCTTAAGCTCCAGGTCGACGCGGCGCTCCTCCTTCTGCCGGCACTGCTCCTCCAGCGCTGCCACCCGCTGCTCCAGGTCCTGCAGCTTCGTCCCTGCTTGCACAAGTGCACCCAGCTCAGCGCCTTCACCCGGGCATGAGGCCATGGGGACGGAGAAGCCACCCATCCTCCTGGATGGGGACACTAGATGGGGCTGCCAGCCCGGCAGCGTGCTGCAGCCAGCCCCACTCACCACCAGAATGCCACCGCCAGCCCAGCGTCCCCATCCCACCCCAGCTCTACAGCCTTCCCCCTGTACCTGAGCACCTTCAAGCAGCTGCAGCACTCGGATGGCACCAACCTACCCGTGCTGCCCTTTATGGCTTCCCGCAACTCTCGCTTCTCTTTCCGCAGCAACAGCAGCTCGCTGCGGATTGATGCTTTCTCCTTCTCCAGCTTCTCCTTCTCCGTCAGAAATCGCCTGGCGTCCTCCTCGGCCCGGTTCTTCCCGTACCTGTACTGGTTGGCATCTGCATGCACAAGGAGAGCCCGTTATGAAGGCTCTGGCCCCAGCTACACCGATGCCACCCGCGGTCCAGCTGAGCTGGTGCAGCACAACCCATCACCCGTGTGCTGGAGCCAGCCAGCCCCAGCCTGGTTGCAGACTCCCTTGGGGAAACAGCATCCTCCCACACTGGCCGGGGTCCCCCTGCGGAGTTTTGCAGCTGAGGGTCCCCACTCACTCGACGCGTGCCTCTTCACTTTCCCTTGCGGGTCCACTCGCCGCGACTTCTCGCTGCAGGAGGAAGCGTGGCGCTTCACCTGGGCTCCTGCCGGCCGCCCTGGCTCCTCCTCAGCCTGCGGCAGGGACGGGAGGGAAAGCGTGCTGAAACACCCGCGGGGCCATTGCAGCCTGGCCAAGGCTCCCGGGGGCACCTTCTGTAGCCTGGCCACAGTGGCGGGAGAGGGTGAGCCATGGAGCCTTGCTCACCTGAACCTTCTCATAGGGGACATCATCGTACACCACACGGGAGGAGTCTGGTCGGTGATCCTGGGAGGAGCTGGCCCACCTGCAGAAGGAGGGATGGGGTCTTTCTTTCCAGGACATCCTTGCCAGCCCCTCAGTGAGCCCTTCCATCTCAGAGGGCTTCCTGCTTTGCCCTCCCAACTTCAGTCATGAGCACCCTACCCTACCCTACTCTACCATGTGTATCCCTTAAGTCCTTCATCAGCATTCATGAAACACCTTTTGCTTTCCATCCTGCCCAAGTGAAACTGCCCTGCTTCAGGAACCACCAGCCCCTGGAACGCTGGCTGTCCCTGAGATCACAGCACAAACTGTGTCCCAGCCTGTGCCTTTTCTAGGGAACACACAGGGCTGAGGATCGCCATCCCCAGCCCAACTCTCTGTCCCCGGCACAGCAGGAGGACAGCCTTACAGGTAGGAGTGCCTCACAGCCGTCACTATGTTGGCAATCGTCTCCACGTCCACGTAGTCGTAGTGCAAGGCCTCCGGTGCCGTCCGCGAGCCCGTCTCCACCAAGAGGAGACCCAGCCAGCGGCCTAGGTCTTCGGAGCAGCTTGCCTGCAGGAGAGAGAAAGTGTTGGGGTGCATGCCCAGGTCCTGGTCCCTCGCCCTCATTCCTGCCTCCCGACGCAAAGTCCCACTGTGGAGAAGGGCCCTTCGACACAAAGCGTGTGTGCAAGGCTTAGGAGGCTCCAAGAGAAAGCGCACGGGCACATGCAAGAGGGCCCAGTCCCAAATCCCCGGCCACCACCTGCAACCTGCCTGCTTCAGCCCTGCCAGCCTCCTCCCTGCATCCAGCCTGCAAATACCTGCGTGGCTGCCCCCGGCTCCCCCAAAAAATGATGCCCTGGGCTTCCTTAACGTGCAGGGGAGCGGATAACAAGGCACTGCTTGCATGCGAGTGTTGATCATCACAGGAGATGCTCCCCCAGCTTGACAACCCCCTCCTCACAGGACCAGCACACCCTGCCCGCCCCACTGCCCGCTCACCTCCAGCGCGGCCACCTCCTGCCCGTTGCGAAGGATGCGGAAGGCGAAGGGGTGTTTGGGGCCCAGCCCCGGGACCACCTCACAGCCCCGGAGGACGATGGCGTTCACGTGGGTCCGCAGGTCAGTGCGGTCCTTGTGGAAGTAGAGGGTGTTGCCCTTCAGGCGACACCAGCGCTCCTTCCAGCACTGGTTAACCAGGACGCTGAGGTAGCCTGGGGGGTGGCAGGGCCGAGGGAAGGGTCTCAGTGCCTGCTTGGCTGGACCTCGGGCAGGCTTGAACGAGACGTGGCTGCCCAGAGATTACAGCATGGCTCTCTACATGTTTGGTCCTTCTGTGCCTCAGTTTCCCCAGCTGGGACACCCTGGTCCCAGGTGAGGTGCCAGCTCAGTGCCACACAGTCACCCGAGCCTGTTTTCTGGGACACGGGTGACCCCTCAGCCCCTTCCCCACGCAGCATGGGAATTTGCAGAGCTGGGACTGGGCACCATTTCGTAGCCTGAGGCAGTGTCACAGCCCTCCAGCAGCTCGGTGAGCTTGCCCCCACCCCACTGCCCCCTTACCCCCACCGCCTGCCCCCCAGACGGCCAGGCTGGGGGGGGAAGGATGCCAGCTCCCCACCGCTCCCGGCCCAAGCGAGCCAAGCCCCGTCTCTGCCCCCGGCCCACACGAACCGCAGCAGGGGATGTCCTCCTCGGTGGAGGAGGTCTGCGTGTCCTCAGGAGAAGGCTTCTTCTTGGAGAAGCTGATGATCCTGGTGATCTTCTTCCCCGCTGCCCGGCTCATCGAGCCCTTCAGGTCAGCCAAGCCACTCTTTTTGCCTTTCCCTGGAAGAAGGACAGGGTAGCTGTGTGCCCCCAGCACGTGTCACAGCATCCCCCCTCACCGGGAGAGGATGCTCCCCAGCTGTGGTGCACGCAGCCGGCCCCTCCGGCGGGGGGACAGCCCGCCTGGCTGGGGGCAGGAGCTGTACCGTGCTCGCCGGGCTCTCTGCGGGCTGCCGGGGAGCCGGTCTCACCCGTCACCACGCTGTCCGAGTCGGAGGTGTGCTTCTCCTGTGACAGCCGCTGCAGGGGGAGCGGAACAGGCACCCCGTCAGCAGCGTCCCCATGCACAGCCCCCAGCAATGGCCACTATCGGCCCTTTGTCCCTCCTGCGCAGGGCTGGGATGTCCCCCAGTGCCAGGGGAGCCCTGTTCCCCTTCCCCAGTGGCAGGGAGCCCCATAAGCCCCACAGAGGTCCTGCGAGGATGGGAAGGACTCCTCACGCAGCACCCGGAGCTCAGTGCTCCCCCGGCCCTGCGTTCCCCAGCCTCTGCTACAGCAGCCCCACACAGCACCTCGGCAGGGCGGTTAGAAACCATCACCTTATCCAGGTCCATCTTGCACGACATCACTGGGGACGTGGGGGCTTCCATCCCGCCTGCTGCCGGAGTGCTGGCTTCCTTTATCACCTGCAGAGACAGCCCCCAGAAACCACTCAAAATGGACCTGAGAGCCAGGGCTACTTTCCCTGGCTCAGCACACTCCCGACTCGCCGCCAGAGCCAGGCTGAACCACACGGAGAGAGGTCCTGGTCTCTGCAGGACGGGACAGTGAGCCCTGCTCGGGGCACAAGCCTGGCTTGCCTGGGGGATTGCACACACCTTGGCCCCTTCAAAACTCCAACTAGTTTTGCAGATTTTGGAAATCTCAGAGGTAAGGGACTTGGGTGCCAAGCCACACAGTCATCCTGCCAGCACAGGACACCTCATGAACCCCCGTTTTACAGGCAGGCACAGTGTAGCTTGCCCTGGCCATGTAAAATAACCCGGTTCTCACACATTTGGGGTAACAGCGGGGTTTGTGGTGTGCGCAGAGGCTCCTTTCCCACCCGTGGCCCCTTCCCCGCAGCCCCCGCCTCCCACCCCTGAACAAAGGCAGGAAAGGGCCACGGGGAAGAGGAGGGGGAGAGCAAACATTCCCACCCCATGGGGGCTATCAGCACCGGAGACGCCCAGGCCCTGGGAAATGGCTGGCCAGTCCCCCCCAGCCGATATGAGACAGGAGCAAAGCCCCCTTCCCCTTCCTGGGGGACAAGACCTTTCCCAGGGCAGCCTCCTCCCTGCCTCAGCCACGGAGGATGCCAAGGAGAGTCTGCGGCCCCCCCCGGGGCGAAGTGGGGGCAGACACGGTACCTTCAGCCACTCCTCAGCCTGCTCCTTGCTCTGCACGGCCAGCACCAGTGCCTCGGCCCCCGGCAGCGAGAACCGCAGCTCGTGCTTCTTGCGCCGCCCGTCCTTGGGGACGTAGATGACGTTGCAGGTGCCCAGGGACACCTCCACGTGTGGCTGCCGGTCCTTGGAGCTTTTGTAGCACTGGGAGAAGCAAAGGGAACTGCTCAGGGCTCAGCCGAAACCTGCCTGTCCCGCTGCCATGCCGGGCAGAGCTGGGGTCCTTCTCAGGGTCCCTCATGTGTGGCACAGATGGAAGTGGCTCAGTCTCTGCAACAGCCTTGGTGGCAGAGGGCTGCAGGGTGCCCTCTCGCTCCCTAGGGTCCCAAAAAAGGGGAGCCCCCCGTTCACTTGCAAGGGAAGCGAAGGCAGCCTCTGCATGTGCTGTGGGACAGTGGCAGCCTTGGGGCAGGGTCTTGGCTTGGAGAGTGCTATTTTTCTTTAGCTTGGACCCAACCACCCTCATAACCCACCAAGGGGTTTCTGTCCCCCACCAGCTCTGGGCTCACCAGCAGTTTGCTGTCCCGTATGATGGTGAGCTGCTTGGCCCACTGTCCGAAGCGCTTTTTGCGCAACAGGAAAGCACAAATCCTGCAATCCTTCACCAGGTTCATGGAGGCTTCCTCTGATGGCCACTGGTGTGTCAGCTGCTGGCCCTTCCCCTCCTCCTCCTCCTCATCATACGACTCATAAGAGCTGCTCATCGCATCCGAGTCATTGTCTGGAAGGAAGCAGGAGAGTCACCCCGAATGGCACCCCGGAGCCCTACCTGCCGGGCACGCTCGCACACTGCCAGGGCTCCCCACCCCCGGAGGGCTCCAGCACAGAGGCTGGGCTGGGTGCTGGGATGGATGGACTCTATGTCATCCTCTGCAAACAGCAGCGTTTTGACCCCAGCTGTCTCTGTTTCCCTTCCAAACAAGGCAGAATGCCTGCGGGCCAAACGCCAGTCCCAGGTGCCTCTATCCAAACCCCTGGGCTGGCTTATTTCTTTGCAAGGTTCAAACTTTGAAAGCCTGGATTAAACCTTCTATCTGCAACAGAGGATCACGTGCTGACCTTCTGCCCCACACCTCCCACGCAGGGCACGGAGGAGCAGGGCTCTGCAGTGGTGTCCCTGCCCCAGCCCTCCTCTGCCGTAGCACAAGCAGCTCACGCAGGGCACGAGAGCTGCGTAGGCAGGGACGCCCCTTCTCCGTGCTGGTGACAGACATGGCACTGATTACATCTCTTCCGCAGCGCAAGGGCTCTGGCTTGCATGACAAACAGCACCCCATGCTCCTTGCTTTTTGCCAGCAGCCTCTGACACGAGAGGTCCTCCAGCTTCAACCCCACCGGCCCCCAGCCCAGCGCTCAAGCCCCCATCTCAGGGATGGACTTTGCCGAAGCTCTGCCCTCCCTGGTGAGGGCACCTGGATACTTACAGGAGTTTTTTTGCTCCCCGTTCATCCTGGTGACGGGGTAGTTGCTGTCTGCATCCTCGTAATAGCCATCCTCGATGGAGTTGGGGGGGCTGGAGCTATCTGCGGAGGAAGCAGAGGGCAGCGGGGGCTATTACACCTGGTTTCCCACCAGGGATGCTTCGAGCAGCGAGCATGCGAGCCAGGCAGAGCAAAGCACAGCCTCCCAGGGCATCTCAGCATCGGTCCCCCCATGGCTCTGACCTCTCCTCATCACCCCCTTCGCAGTCGAGCTGGAGCAAACAGTTCCCTGCAATAACAGTGCAGCGGGATGGAAAGGCAGCAGGACAGGAGCGATGCCAGCGGGAGCAGCGATGTTTCCTTCCCCAGGATGAGCCGTCACACCCACCGAGGGCTGCCTGCTTTGCCAGGCGGGCAGGCAGGCGGGGGGATGCAGTGGGCAGCTTGCCGGGCTCCCCCCACCCTCCTGCCGCCCCGGTGCAGAGCAGGACTCACTGCGGGAGGTGATGTACTCGGGGGCCTTGCCAGGGCCCAGGGGCAGGGCTTCCTCGTAGTAATCCTCAGGCGGGGGAGTGGTGGGCAGCGGCGGAGCAGGGTCCACAGGAACCTACAGCAGAAGCACCACTGGTATTAGCCAGGCGGCAGAGAGTCACGAGTCCCAGCAGCTACTGCGGTGGCAAGGGACAGGAGGGGGTCCCAGCCTAGGCTACCGCCACCTCCCCATGCGGGTGCAGATCAGACCCCACAGGTCGGCATTCAGGGACTTACAGTTTTTGCTGTCTGGCTCCTCACCAGGTCCAAGCCAACGCCATCGCTGGTGTCCCCCTCCTCCTCCTGCATGTCCTGGAGATCCCGCAGGTCACAGTCTGCCCAGGGGTAAGCGGAGAGGGTGAAGGGAGCAGGAAATCCCTGAGCTGGCCTCCCCAGCCATGCCCTCCAGGGACCCCCAAGGCAAGCACCCATGGCCCCTCACTGGGAAGGTGCTGGGAGATGGGCATCACTGGTAAACACAGGTGGTGCATGGACCGCCCATGGCCAGCCCCCAAACAGCTATGGGGGAGTGGGAGCAAGCACCCGGGGTAACGACGCTCACCCTGGACACAAGGATACAGCTTTCACCCTCCTTTCCCAGGGCACCTCAAGAGCCCGTGCTGTCAGTGGGGACCCCAGGGCCAGCACTGCACCCACCCAGCGCGACCCCCAGGGCATCACTCCAAGTCAGCCACACGTACCGAACTCCTCAAAGAGAGACTCCACGAAGCTGGTGCCATTGCTCAGGGATGCTGTGTTGACGTACATGTAGTCCACGTCCTTCCCTGGGAGCGAGGGGGATGCTCTCAGCCCGGGGGTGGGCAGGGTGGCCGGGACAAGCACTGGCACCCCTCCTCCCCACAAAAACCAACCCAAGGACACAGGGCAGCTCGCCCACGGAGCACGCCTCCGGAGCAGGGGCCCAGGGAGCAGAGCAGCCCCCAGGGATGCTGCTGCCCGCCCCGCCAGGAGGGCAGGAAGGTGGGAAGGCTGTGAAGCCCCAGGTGCAGGGTCCTCCTGGCCTTCCCACGGAAACCCCTGCGCTCAGCAGAAACCGGTGGCAGGAAGACCTCTGCGAAGCAGCGTTTCCGCAGGGAGCAGCCCCCCTGCAGCCACAGCAGGGCTGACGCCAGCCCCCACGCCTGGGGTGGGGAGAAGCTGGGAAGCAAAAGCGGGGAGCAAAGTGCCCTGAGGGGGCTGAGCAGGTGCTGGGTGCTGGGCACAGAGGCAGCTCATCCTTGCCCTGAAGATGGTTTTCCCTACTCTGCTGGGGTTTTGGCCCAGGCCAGCTGCTGGGGACACCCACTGCCACTGGGGACAGCCACCGGGCACCGCAGGAGGGGGACACAGACCTGCGGGTGGCTGCAGCTTCTGCAGGATGGTGGAGACAGCCAGTTTCTTCTCCTGCGTGGTGGCACTCAGGTACTCATGGTCCAGCAGCTTGAGCAAGATGCTGAGCTCTGGCAGGAGCTGGTCCAGCACTGGAGGGAGCAGGAAAAAGCCCGTCAGCCAGGGTGGTGTTGGGGTGCTGGGGTTAAGACAAGGCAGAAGGGGCTGGAACATGTGGAAGACCCTAGAATGGGGGTCTTTCCCAGCTGGCCCAGCACAGCTCAGGCGGAGTTTGCTAAGCGCACACGTGCTCCTTCCATGCACAAGCTCTTCCACCTGCACGCAGACACCGGGATGCAGCCTGCTGAGCCCACGAATGGAAACACGAGCTCTGCAGGGCTGCTGGACCGCTATCAAAGGGCTCAGCACACATATTTTTCCACGCAGATAAAACTATACCTCTGTGTGCCTGACAGCATATCATTGCTGCTGGTGCCCCCTCGCTGTGACGGGTGCTGGGTGGTGGCGGAGAGAAGGAAGGAGGGAAAGGAAACCCAAATGCCATCTCCAGAGCCACCTGGCAATGCCGCCCAGGGAGACGCCCTCCCACCCCTCGCCTGCTGGGGGACATTCATATTCCCCTGCTGTGCTCAGACTACCTGTGACCTCCCAACCCAGTGCCACCTCCACAGGATCCCCATACACAGGCTAGAGCCTTCCTCTCCACGCTCACCAACAGCAGCTCCTCTGCCCTGCTGTCACTCCTCCCCTGTATCATCCCAGCTCATCCACACCACTCCAAGGCCACCCCACTCTTCCCTCCAGGCATGGAGTGACTGCCCCAAGGGACAGTCCCTGCCCCACACAGGCACCTGCAAGGTGCCCAGGGAGGGGATGGGGACTGCAGCACAGGAGGAGCTCTCCCTACCCAGCCCTGTGTTAGCTGAGCCTCGCTCCAACACACACAGCCCCAGAGGCGGCCAAGAGGGTCAGAGCAGCTGAAATCTTGGCAAAGGGGAACCACACCAGAAGCCACCGCTTGTTTGCTTTCCAGTGTGTGGGATCCCAGTACCCATCAGCTCCTGGGCTACTGCTGCACCTGCAGCATCAGCCCGCAGACAGAACCTGGCAGGAGAGAGAGCCCCGCAGAAAGCAGGAAAAGAGAATTTGCCACAATCATCATCACAGGCACACACATAAAACTGTGGGTCTCCTCTTTGATGTGGTGATTCATGGGCTAGTTTTTACGAAGCAAAAGCACGCTGCAGCTGTGGGGTTACCCATGCAGCAAGGCTCCAGAAAACACTTGGGTGTTAGCATATCAGAGCAGGGCTACATAATAAATTAATCACTGAAAGCAGTATGTACAGTGCTGCCAGCAGCTGACGGACAGCTTTGGGAAAATGTGTTGGCCAGGGATGGGAAGGACGGGGAGGACTTGAACAAGGTGAGCTCTGGGCTCCAAATCTCTCATGAGCTCCCACACCTCCAATTCTGCACGTGCACCGACATCCTCACCCCAGGTCTCTTCCTGTACCTTGCCTCCTCCGAGCAGGATAAGACAAAACTGAGCTGGATCCAAACCCAAGCTCCAGTTTTATCCAGGACCACATACCCGCCCAGCTCCACTGGCATCCAGGGTAGTTCCTGCAGGATCCAGCACCTGTGGGAGATGGCCTGCATTGGAGAGGCCAAGCTCAGGGACACCAGCAAACCTGCAGCTCTGGAGGCTACAGAGGGTGGAACAAAAAAAAGCTGTTTCTTCCAGTGCAAGCAGGAGCAGGATCCTTTCTCTTGGCAGCAACCAAAAGTCATCACAGCACAGCTGGGGCGGCATGCAGCTGGCTTGGGGTCTCCAGGGATAGGAAGAAAGGCCAGAGGTTACCACAGAGGCAGCTCGGACGTGCTGACTGATGGGGATGGTTTGCAAGGAGGGGAGAGTGTGCGCCCCGGCAGCACGGAGCATTGGGGACACCCTGCCCGGGCTGTACCCGTCCCCACCGCTGCCCCTCCAGGTTCTGCCAGGGGAAGGGCCCTGGCAGAGCAGAGCTGGGCAGCAGTGAGGGCTGGCATGGGGCGTATTTCCCAGGGGAAGGGCAGGATGCTGTGCTGCTGCAGCTGATGGGATCCTCCTTACTCCTGTTCCTTAACGAGCTTCTGCTGGGCCCTATCCAAACACCATATCCACTCTGCCCAACACACATCAAAAACTGGGCTGCTACAGGTTTGACCTAGGATTTTGGGTGTCCTCCTTCCACCCCTGCAAGCCATGGCCTGGAGCACGGAGCGAGTCTCCTGGGACCGGTGGGAAGCAAGCTGGCACTGCTGCCCAAAGCAGGGACGGTGCAGTAAAACCAACTACTCTTTCAAAGATTTTTGGCTGAAGGGGAGCCCAACACAAGTGGGTTGATGCGGATCAGCGCCCAGCCAAGACGAGCCCCAGGGCAAGGAGACAGCATGCCCAGCCCCAAATCACCACCTCCCCAGGACGTGAGGCAGGATGCGGCTCACAAGTCTCTCTTCCTGCCGCCCCAGCCGATGGGCTTCTATCTCCACAGACCTTCTGCTTCCTCCTCCCTCCACAGCGCCAAGCTAAACAGCAGCCTCAGCCCTTTCGGCAAGAGCAGCTTTGCCAGCGCCCATCTCCCGTGGGCAGGCCAAACCAGGACAGGTAGCCCCCAGGCAGGAGGAGAAGCCTCAGCACAGCTCCAGAAGGAGCAAGCAAGCCTGGGGAGCTGGCAGCGTCCCCCAACCTGTGGGGAAGGAGAGGGAAACCACAGGGGGAGCGGGGCTTCTGCTCCTTGAGCGCAGGACCCAGGTCCTGCTGATGCTCCACTCGCTGCCCCCCTCGAGCACACGCCTCCCAGGGAGGGGACCTGTTCCAGCCACCCGAAAGCCCCATGCCTGTGATGAGCGAGGGTAAGCACTTGGCTCCCATGGCCCTCTCCTTGCCCCTCTGCAGAGGCAGGAAGGGAGCAAAGAGGGGCAGATCCTCCCTGGGATGTTTGCAGCATGCTGCACAGGCAGGATGGGAGCAGGCTCCTGCTCAGGGATGCGGTGGTGTTCTCCAGGCCAGGTGACATCCTCCCTTGCACGGCTCAGTGGGCAGGGGGCTAGCAAGGAAGCAGCTGGGACAGAAAGCAAGATGCCCCCCTAAGTCCACCCAGCACCTGCAAGCATCTAGGGAGACACTCATCTTCCTGCCGCCCCAGCTCAGCAGGCTCTCAGCTGGCCGTGAGCTCCCACGGAGGAGATGGGGGCCATGCACATTCCCTGCATCAGCTTCCCACAGCACACCGAAGCCTAGGCCGTGGTGCTCACCAGCGTCCCCATCCCCTGCTCCGCGTAGGACGTCTCCCTTCACAGCCACCAGCTCCTGTGTCAAGGCTTCGGACCAGCCAAGAGCAAAAGGGCAAGAGGGTTCCTATTAATAGTGACAAAGCAGGCGGCGTGCGGTGAGGAGACCCCGCTGCGCACAAGAAACGAGAGTGCCCGATAAGCGAGGTTTGTCGCCCGCCGTGGCAGGCGGGTGAGCTCATCAGCAACGCCCCGAGCGCCGGCTCTGAGCCGGGGGCACGAAGCACGGCGCGGCCGAGCACTGAAGGCGCCTTTGTTTCCCCCCAGCTGAGCCGTCCCCTCCATCTCTCTTGTTAAACATCCTCCAAAATACAAGGGGGGGAGGGCAGTCAAAGAGGCCTGTGATCCCAGGAGGGCGCACAGCCTGCTGAGCCCAGCCTCTGCCCGGGGGAGCGGAGGGAGGGAAGGGATTAATTTCCTATGCTCCTTAGGCTTCCAGCCTAAATAAGGTTAATAGGGTGGCTGCAGGAAGCAAGGGGAGATTGCTCCGGGGTTGCTGCGTGGAGGGCAGCGGGGACCAATGTGACTGACCCGAGGTCACCTGGCGAGCAAGGACCGGCACGTAACTTCGGCAATAGCAGGCAGGAGCGAGCGCAGACCCCGCACCAGCCTGCGGCCGTGCCCACGCCGCGGTGGGCAGGGGACCGGGCTCGCGGGCCGCGGGTGGGCGCCGGTGTCGGTGCACGGCCCTGCCCTTGGGGGCAACTGTGGCGTGAAACCGTGGAGCCTGGGGACAGAGGCGGCGGCAGGACATCAAAGGGCTCCTGGGGGGAAGGCGGCACGACCTCAGAGCGGCCACAGGCGCTGAGCAGGTGACGAAGCTGAAAAAGGGACCTTGCATCCCCCTCCCGCGAGCCACCGCTTCACTCGTGGGATACCTCCGGCCTCGCACCTGCCTCTGATGCTGACAAATGGCTCCCACCTGCTGCTTTCTTCTGGAGCTTCTTTTGCAACCAAAATCCTGTGGGGGATTGCACGGCTTCGCTGGGCTCAGGCTTTGGACACAGCCATCCCAGGACAGGGAGCGACGCCAGCCTCCCCTCCCAGAAACTCACTCCTCTCCACATCTGCAGCCTGTCCCACAATCGTGGCGGGATGGGGAGATGTCAGTGAGGTCTCTGAGCCTGGGAAGGCCAGGAGCCGTGGCAGCAGATGGCTTTAGCATTAGCTAACTCAGGCTGGATGGGCTGGGGGGACCCAGAGTAGCTTTGCTGGGATGGGGTGAGCTGGGGGACCAGCACCAGGACGCTGCTGCTGTTCAGGACAACGGGGCAGTATTTACTCTGCTGCTAAAGCCTGCCCTAGAAGCAGCACCAAGCACAATGCTGGCAGAAGAACTGCATCCCCTCCAGCACCCCACCACATCTCTCCGCCCTGCACCCAGGCCAGCTCTATTTTTAGACCTCGCGAGCGCTCCCCACCTCAGGGACCCGCTTCCACAGTGCGGAGATAAGGGTCCGGGTGCAGTCTGCAGCTGCAGAGCCCATCTTCCCCTCCCCAGCCTCTGCTCCGTCACAGGAGCAAAAATCGGGTCTTGCTCCAGCAACCTGCAGAGAGGAGGAAGAGGAGGAGGAGGAAGAGGCTCCGGTCAGGCCAAAGCAGAAGTTTCCTGGTGTACAAACCCAGCTTTTGCAGGGGGAAAGATAAGACAATCCATGTGGAGTTGTCACCCCAAGCAAAGCCGGCCTGCAGCCCGAGAGCGAGCCCCGGGGAGGGCAGATGCTGTTTCACAGCACTGTAACGCTTCGAGGCTGCTGCAGTGGGAGGTGCACGGGGACCCCCGTCCTGCGGCCGCAGATCTCCCGTCCTCCGCCTGCCCCCGGCCATGCTTCCTCCCGCGCCAGGTGAAGGCTGGGGGCGAGGAGGACCGGGGGGAAATCGGATGCTGGGAGTAACGGCCATTGTTTGTAGCTAAAATAAAAACCAAGCAAAAATAAATCCTTCCTGTTGGCGCGGGCAGGGCCCTGGGACGCTCTGCCTGCCTGCCTGCTTGCGCAGGGCTGCTTAGAGCTGCCACCGGCAGTAAACAAACGTTTATAGCTCCTGGGATGCCATAAATAGGTGGGGTGTGGGCCAGGGAAGGGGGCTCAGCCAGGGGCTACCCCAGCACCCAGTGACAGCGGTGACACCCCAGCCCCCGGAGGAGCCCTGCAGGGAGGTCGCCTGCCCTGTGGGACAAAAAGACCCAGCGCTGCCGGAGGAGTTGCTCGCAGCACACAAACCGCTCTGCCCTCTCCACGGACTGATGTCGAGCCGCCTGCAAGGGACACCCGGGTGCCGGGATGTGCCTCCATACCTCGCTGCCTGCCCCCAGTCTCCTCCTGCCCCACCATGGGCTGCAGGCATCAGCAGAGGGGTGATGCCTGAAGTAGGTGTTGACAGACCCTTCCAGCCCGTGTGCTGCTTCCCACCCCGGCAGGGCCAGCCTTCCCCCGCCGCTGCTCCTTGAGGAAGACCATGGCCTCCTGAGCTCTTTGCTGAGCTCCCAGGGCAGTTCCTGTTCCCATTCCCATTCCCAAGGAGGTTTCTTTCCGATGGGGAGGAGGCAGGCGCACAGCCGGTGAGGAAGTGCCTCGGCGGGGGTGGCGCGGCGCTCCCAGAATTGTTCCTTTGTGCAGAAGACAGGAGGACAGACTGCTGCCTGCCTGCACCCTGCCTGCGGCCACCGCTCCTCCGGTGCAGGCAGGAGGAGCACCCTGCCAAGCAGGCAGGAGAAAAGCAGCGCTCAGCCCCCGGGAGGCGGCGGGGACAAGCAGGGCATCCCTGCCAGCCAGGCTCGGCTTCCCAGCCAGCCATCACCAGCTGGGTGTGGGGCAAACTGGGATGACTGGGACTGGCTGGTGGGGCCAGGAATGCCAGCCTGGAAAGCACCTCCTCCTCCCAGCACAGCTGTCTGTACAGCTATGGAGCAACTTGGCGTGCTCCAGCCCAGAGGGGTTTTAGAGAAAAGCCAACCATTAATGATCACACTTGAGCTCTGACAACATCCCGTAACAGTGGAAGATTTGCTAAGGGGCCACTCCGTGCACATGAATCATCTCCTCCCTGGAAACAAGGGCCCCTTGAGTGGGGCGGATGGGGGGAGCACCTCTGGCTTGGCATCCAACAATGTCGGTGGGAGCCTGACTGCTTGGGGCTGGCTCCTGCATGGCTGGGAGCCCCCCACCCTCCCTGGCTCTCCAACTGCCCCAGCCGGTGCCTCTTCCCACCCCTCACTGTGATTAACCCCCTTGCCATTAGGCCCAGGACCCTGGCAGTCACCCCTGCTCCCCCAGTGGCTCCCAGCTCAGGCACCGCAGCATCCCTGAGCGTTGGGGAGCACAAGGCGAGCTCAAATCTTTTGACTTGTCCCCCAGACTCCTGGCACCTCCCTGCCGCCTCCCCACCACCCCACAGCACACCCCGTGCCCTGCCAAGACACGCTGCAGCAGGCAGGGCAGGGATACGCATCTCCTGGGGATGTCATCATCGTGACCTTACAGTAACTAATATCCTTAGCTGATAACCTTGGAAAATCAATCCTGGGAAATGAATGTGAAACCTGCTTGCTCAAGGGGGCAGAAGGTCCCCCACCAGCTCTCCCTCCCGGCACAGTCGCCCGCTGGCTTCTCTCCTTACACGAAGGAGCCCGCGGGGTTCACAGGGCCCCTCCATCCTGCTCCAGCCCTGGGAGAGGGGGAGATGAGCAACCAGAGAGGTTAAATAGCAAGAAGGCTGCCCTGGCTATGCCTGCTGAGCCTCCTTCATCTGTGGCCCCATCTGCTCCAGACACACACCCCAATGCTGACAGCAGCTCGGGGGGGCATTCCTTTCCTAGCACAGCTCCAGCAGCACGGCCAGCTCAGCCGCTTTCAGCAGTGCTCATGTGAAGGGTCCTGCATCTGGCCCGATGCCTTTGCCAGCAGCAGCTCGTCTCCCCAGTATAAATAGCTCTGCAGAAAGCCTTATCGCATGGCCTTGCTCCCAGCCGCTCGCCCACCCCAGCAGAGACCAGCTGAGCAGCAAGTCCAACCTGGGGCCGAGCGGCAGAGCTGCCCTCTCAGCCAAGCTCTCCCCAAGCCCTCCTGCTTCACCCTGGCCCTCTGTGCAGAAAGGGTTTCTCAGAGTCCTCACCACCCCCCAAAAAGGAGAGCAAGGGGAGCTGCAGCACATGCCTGGGGCAGGTGCTCTGCCCAGTGCACCCAGCCAGGCACAAGGGAATTGGACGCAGAAGCAAGACTCCAAACATCCCCAACCTAGTGTGCTCTTTTCTGGAGGAGAGAGTTTCACATCCTCCCCACGGTCTTAAACTAGAAAACAGAAGTCCTGAATAGAGAGAAGTGTAATTACAGGCCACCAGAGCATGCAAAGGGCAAAGATTATCACCTGCATTCACGCCCCTGCCAGTTCACACACTGTAGAAACCATCGCTTACTGCTGCGGTGCCAGTCAAGCCTCTTCTCTATATAACTAGATTAAAGGAGAAACTGGAGAACAAGGGAATCGTGGTGGTTCCCTTTCTACCCAGCCCGGTGCCGGCAGCACACCCTTGCAGCATGGCCCAGAAGAGGGGTGCTGCTCTGCAGCTGAAGCCCCAAGCTGGCTCGAGGCTCTCCTTGCAATGCCCACACTCGGAACACGGCTGCAAGTGGAAAATCTCCCCCTCAGCAGCAGCAACCACATGCCCAGACCTGCGGCCTTCCCCCAGGGCTGCAGCACCCTCACCCTGCCTGCTCTGCTTGGTGCCCCAGTCCCCTTGGGCAGTGACCGAGGGAGGGGTGTCACCTCCCCAGGGAGCCCCAACAGAGCCACGGGGGCATCGGAGGGGCCGAGGCTCTCTGAACTGGCATTGCTGCTGGAAGAAACCCCCGGGGCAGCCCTTGTTGCTGCAGGGTATGTCCTTCCTCGAAGCAGCTCGCACCAAAGCACAGCAGCTTCACAAGTGGTGCAGGTAGTAATTAACAGGCTGATTAAATTACCCACAAACATCTCCTGTGACCCAGGCAGATAAGGACCCTCCAGTGCCCCGTGCTGCAGTGGGACTTCTTCTCCAGGGGCTGCCGCGGCTGTTCCCCCACCACTGATGGCTTAGCAGCCCTTTCTCTACGTCTGGGAGAAGACCGTGGTGGTTTGCTTTAGCTCACCAAAAGCGAACTTTATCCCTCTAACCCAAAGAGGCTGCAGCTACCCCCGCCCCAGAGGAGGAGGGGGTGGTTTCTGGATCGCCCTCGCTTACTGCCGAGCACAGCAAGAGGTTGAGCAAATAAAAGCACCCAGGTGAGATATCGCTGAGTGACCCTGCTCACGTCCCCAGGCAGGGCACAGGCAGCCTCCTCACTTTGCCTGCTCTGCCCCAGACCCTTGAATCCCCGGGGGGCTCCTAATCCAACAAACAAGTTGTTTCCAGCCACAGCTCAGCCCAGTCAATGCAATTAGCTCTGCAAATAACGCGTGGACCAGATTCCGTACTTCCAGGCTACACTTCAAAACTCGGTGCCAGCCTTAGCGGGCACATGGCAGGATGCTCCGTCAGGCCAGCCTGAGCTGGAGAACGCATTTAAATAATGAATGAAAAAGAGAGGTTTGAGATACCCTTTAAAGGAATAGTCAGGCAGGGGCAAGACCTGCTGAGTAATGTATAAAAAACAAGCTTCAGGCAGAGGGGAGATGTTAGGATTAGTCAGAACCCAGAATAAACTATGTTTTCTCCAACCAAAATTTTGGTGTCGGCCTTGTCCAAACAAACTCCAGAGTGCAGGGAGCAGCAGGTTGGCCCGGGCTCCCCTCTGACACCGGGAGAGGCCCCGGGACCAGTGCCACAGCCATTTGCCCACCCCTGTGACCACCCTCCGTGATGGGAGAGCACTGGGAATCCTCCCTGGGTCACACCTTCCTGCCTGCTGCTGCCTTGGAGCTGGCGGGACCTGAAGCTCTCACCTCCCTGTAGCCCTTAGTCTCCACCAAACCTCAGCCTCCAGGACAGCAGGAATTACAGCTAATTGCAGACACCGTGGTGGGAAACCTGCTGACTCAGCACCCCCGCGCCGATGACGGCTTTCCTGCAGGCATGCCCTCCCCACCGCCCTGCGCCCAGACAGGCAGGGCCACGTTACCACCCAGGGCTGGGTGGGTCCTCCAGCCCCCAAATCTCCAAAATGGTCACTCCAGCCCCACCGATGGGGGTGGAAAGCTCTCTGCATCCCAAAAGGCGGCTCTCCATGTCCCGTACATCCCCCTTCCCCGAAGCCAAGATCCAAAACATCTCGGATGCAATACCCGACCCGCAGGACTGAGACGCGGGGAGGCTGGCAGGGCTGACGCATCTTTCTAGGAGGAAGACTCACACGAGGCGGTTGTGCCTGGACCCTCGGAGGCAGAGGAGGGTACGGGAGCCTCACCTAGCAGGGTGTGAGCAGGGAGGGCGTGGGATTTGCAGGAAGGAGCTGGTGGATTAGCCACCAGCCAGCTCCGCTTTCCCAAACACTTTCAGCCATGTTGCACAATGCAGACCCCTCTTTTCAGAGGGTGTGGGAAGAGAAACCACAGACCCTCTGCGGGGGAAATATCCCCATGGAGTCAGGGGGAGGGAATACAAGCACCTGGCATCCAGCCTCTATGGTAGCATCCCTGCCCTGATCCTGGCAATGCCCAGGAGCTCAGGAGCTGTGCAGGGCACACGTCCCCCCCTGCCTGGCAAGGGGATCGGGACCCACTCAGTGGCCACCCCAGCCCTGTCCCTGCAGAAAAGTGATGTTCCTGGGCCGGGGCAGGCAGGGCACGGCAGAGGGTCTCTGCGTTTGGGGGCCGGGGCCGTGCTTCCCCGGAGGACCCTCGGAAGGCAGGATAAGCGTATTTTCTCAGCTGCAAACAGCCCTTCCGTTTCCTTCCCTTGCCCAGCTCCGCCGGGAGCATCAGGTGCAGCGGCAAGGCCACGGCCGCCAGCATTTCCTACCCGCTTAACCCCTGCGGGGCAGGGGTGGAGTGGCAGGAAAGCCAGTTTATCCTGGCGGGAAAGCTGAAACGCTTGAGCACAGGGGAAGATGCCACTGCTCTGGTTATTGCCGATGGCTCCATCACTGCCAGGACTGGTTCACCGAATCTGCTTTTAACTCCAGGACACAAAAGCCAGCTATCAAACCTGTTGCTACATAACTTCTATTCCTGGCTCTGTGCTTTACAACCTCGGTTTCCCAAAGCATAAGATGACACTGGGACCACATAAAATGGGAGGCCGAACCCACTGGACACTGGACAGCCCCAAAAAGGGGCTGTTCCCCCATCACCAAGTTGGGAGGCTTTAATGTCCAAAACACCCAGAAGAAAGCCAAAGCCATTCTCCAAGCTGCTCCTTACACATCTCCTGCTAATTGCCAGCAATCAGAGCATACCAGCATCTCCCAGAGCTCCTTCCTATCAGTTCAGGATCACATGCACATGAAACCCACTTCAAAAAAAAAAAAAAAAAAGTACTTTGAGCATGGAAACCCCTTGCAGCAAAGATCTGTTTTTGTTCCAAACTGTTACGAAACATCAGTGTTTTCCCTTGCCTGCCAAAGAGCCTGCCTTTGATGCGATGGGAGGCATATCAGAAGCAAAAAGGGAAGGGGCTGCAGCAGCCGTGCTGTGGGGGGGAGCTGGGGGAGGGAGGGCCAAAGAAGTTATTTTCATCTTTCCCCACTGCGGAGGCTGCAGATCATCAGCACAGCATCTGCAGAGTGACCTGAGCTCCCCGAAATGCCGCTGCTTTTAGCACCGCAGGGTGATGAAAGGCAGGCTGGTGGTGGCTGTGCGGGTGCCCTCCCCGCTGGTGGCAGGACCTGCTCTATTCATCCGGCGGGTGCCCTGGCAGGGGGTGCCAGCCCTTGTTTGCGCGGTGGTGGGGCAGGGCTGGCAGAGACAATGCAGAGCTCCTTGGGAGGTTTCCAACCCAATTGTCCTGCTGCTGCCCTGGAAGAGTGACATTTAATAGATATTTTGCAGGACTGACAGTTGTGCCATTAATTTTAAGGTTTCTTATATGCAGGAGGAGATGTGTGTTCCTCAGGGGAGAGCTTTAGCTGTGCCAGACTGATAGTAGCCGGTGTAGGGAAGGGTTAAGGGGTCAGGACACGAGTCTGGGATGCCAGAAACCACTTCAAACCTCCACTCTGCTAAATCGTTATCTTCTGTCCCCAGCAAGTTATTTGGCTACTGAACAACAGGCAAATCTTGAGTCAAGCCCAGTTTTCACTCCCTGTCCTCTGAAAAGCCTTCCCACTGTTTGGGATGAGACAACTTCTTCAAAACCTTAAACAAAGTTTTCCTGGGCTGGGATAAGAACTGCCCGCCAGCTGCAGGCGAGAGGATTTCAGGCACATCGGGCCTCAGTGCTGCTCATAGCAAAGGGCACATCAGCCTGGCAGCTCAGCACATTCGCACAGGAAAACAGCACTTCCAGGTCAAGAGCAAGTGCGGGAAAGAGGCAGGTTTTCCAGACAGCCCAGGCAGATAGGACATTCCCCAGGGTCCCTGGCTGGAGGACAGTACCCCTGCAGCAGTCAGTAAGGGGCACCGGCCCGCTCCTTCCCCTCTCCAGCAGCCCCTGCCGCCACAGGCACCGGTGACGTGCAGGGCAGGGCAGGTCTGCACCCCTCCGGAGCAGCCAGGCTGGCTTCCACAGGGATCCAGTACCTACAGCAAGACCCATTTCCCCTGGTTAAAGGCAGCGTGGCACCCAGAAGGATATCAGAAGATACAGAGGGGCAAATAACTCCAGTGTCTCCCTGCTCCACTTGGCGTCAGCATCCCCAGGGCCGCCCTCCCACCCTGCTTTGCCCTGCACGGTGGGGCCGGAGCAGCCCGCGGTGGGCTCAGCCCCCTTCCCCGCACGCTCCCCAGCTATAAACAGGCGGTGGCCCTGGGCAGCTGAGTTTCCAGCGGAAGGAATGGCTGCAATGCGGGGGAGAGCTCGGCACTTGCCTGGCGCGCTAACAGCTGGCCCGATCTGTGTTTCTCACCCACTCCGCACCCCCTTCCACCGGGCTACGTGCGTGGGGCAGGCAGGATTCCTGCTGCCAGCTTGCAGGCAGCAGGTCAGGAATGATCCGGGCTCCCTCCCACCAACCCTGTGGCCTCCCCATTCCTGTGGGCGAGCTGGAGCCAAGTTTATCCCTGACACATCTCTGCCGGCTTTGCTGGATTTAGACCCCAGATAAGTTTGGTGCAGGACCTAAATTCTGGTGGCACAAAAGGTCAGGGAAGAGTCACTAATGAGAAGCCTTGTGCAAGCACAGCCCTGCTAGAGCAAAGGCTTGTGGCACAGATCACCTCCCAAACCACACACACATGCACTTCTCCATCAGCACAACCTGAAACAACTCTGCAAACAGCCCACAGCACCAATTCCCCTGGGTAGCTGCTGGTGTAGAGCTGAGCCCTGCACCGGGTGCTGCCCAGCCAGCCTGGGAAGGCAGCAGGCTCAGCTGGAGCACAGAAAGCAATGAAGAAGCTGGCAGATCATAAAGCAAGAGCAAGTCAGGATACACACAGGGCCTGAATGGAGCTGCAGGTGAAGAAAGGGGCTGGCAGAGAGCAGGCAGAGGCTGGGAACAGTGCACAGAGCTCCTACCCACCACCAGACCCAGCACACCTTGTGCTAGGGAAGGGAGCCTGGTAAGACCCCCATACCTTCCCTCCATGAGCCACAGCCCCCAGAGGGATCTGGTGGCTCTGGGTGACGAGCAGAAGGGTCTGGGGGAGGTTTACATTAGCAAAGAGCCATCCAGGTGCCAACAGCAATTCATTACAAGCATTCAAGGCAAAGCAGGCAGGCACTGCTGCTGCAGGCACCAGAGAGGGGGATAAAACAGCAGAGCGGCTCTCCCCTGGCAGGGCAAGTCCACAGAGCAGCCGCACCATGCCCAGGCCCATCTCCATGATGCTCCAGCATGGTTTCCGCAGCGTGCCGGGCACCCCCTGCCCTTCCCTGTGGTGAGGTCCCAGGTTTGATTTTTGGGGTGGGCTGGGATGCAAACAGGGTAGCCTCCCACCAACTCACACAGCAAGAGAATGGGGAAGCCAAGACCCTGTGCCCTCCCCATCGGTGAGGTCCTCTGGGACCTTGAAGAACAGCTCTGGCATCACATGTCATTTGACAACACTCCCCCTCCCACAACAGCACCCTCCTTCAGAGCTGGCAAAGCCACCCTGTCTGGCTGGCAGGCAGGGTGAGCCGCAGCCGTGGGGGAAGGCTGTCCCTGTCACCATCCCTGTCCCCTCCCGGGCTGCTGGGCACTGACATTGCTCTCCAAGCACCGACACCACGCGCTGCAGCCCACAAGTCAAACTCCTCATAACAGTGTTTCCACTGCGGAAACGCCACCCCATCCTTTTACATCGGGAAGGGGAACTCTTGACCCTTGGGTCTTTCTGGTGCTGACCCAGGGCTGCAGACACAGCACTGCCTGAACCGCCCTGGGACTTTACCGTGGTCCCAGCCCACAGAGCCGGAGCGATGCCCCTGATCCCCCCGTTACCATTTTCGGCTGGTGCTTCTATAGCACCTCTGAGGACTGGCCAAGGGCCAGGACCCCCATGCTACACCATGTCACCACCTGCTCCTCCTCTGCAGCCCCAGGCCACTGTTCGGCAGTAGCAAGCAGCAGTCCCCCTGAAAGCCTCCCGCCGCTCTCTCCAGGGACTTGCCAGCCCCAGCAGAAATCCAGGACCCTCTCTGCAAGGTTGGCCCAAAGGCCTGGCAGGTTTGTTCATATCCCAGATCAAAGCCTAACAGCTACGTGAGCCCGATGCCACAAGCTGCAGGCAGGAATCATACACATGTGGGAACGCAGCCGCTTCCCAGGAGGGTGGGGATCAGGCCCTCCATGGCTTTACGAGACCACCGGCATCTTCCCCAGCTAGGGAAACTCTCCGGATCCGATCAGCTCCATCTGGAAACACCAGTTACCTCCCTTTCTACGACCAGAACTTCCCCTAACAAGTGCTTACACCCCACAGACTAATTTACAAGCTGCTGGCTTTTCACCCATCTGACCAGCAAAGGGAAACTGGTACCAGTTTGTGTCCCAACTGGCCCTGCTGCAGGACTGGTGGGGGGGGGGCAAAGGCTCCCCGGGGGCAGGGTCCCGCATCGATCCGGTGAGATGCACCCGCTTGGTTGGGAAGGGATGCGCGACCCCCAGCCCCCCGGGACCGGGACGGGCATCCCCTCTCCCCGCCGTGGCGGGCGTGCGGAGCACGCCCGCCACGGCGGGGAGAGGGGATGCCCGTCCCGGTCCCGTTCCGTCCCCCCTTACCGCTGAGACGGTCCATGGTCCCGGAGCCGCGGACAGCACCGGCCGCCCCGGGAGGCGCGGGCGGGCGAGTGTCACCGGTAGCAGCCGCCCGGCGGGGCCGGGTCTTGGCTTCGGAGCGGCCAATCGCTTGGTCCGCCCCTCCCTCGGTGCACGGCAGCGCCGAGCACCGGCACTGCCCGGCACGGCACCGAAAGACCTTCGGGAGGTGTCCCCGCCGGCAGCACGGGTGGAAAGTTTGTCCCGCAGCACCCACCTCCCTTGCGCGGCCGAGGGTGGCCTGGGGTTCTCCCCCTCCCCGTGCATCTCCCCCCGGGTGCTGCCTGCCCCACACCGGGCGTTGAGCACCCACCCCCGGCAGCGCCAGCACCCGGAGATCCCCCCGTGATGGGTGGGGGTCCAGAGCGGGCCACCTCCACCCGCCCGCTGCCTGCCCGTGGGGGTTATTGGTTTGGGCGACTTCAGTTTGGGCAAAGATCCAGAACTAATTCCCCCACCCTAATGCACACCCAGTGAGCAAGCACAGCTCCCCCTTACCACCTCGCTCCCTGCTTCGCCCGTGCTGTCCCTGCTCCCCCCCACCCAAACCCCTTCGTATCTGCTCCCTCCTGGTGTCCCTCATCTGCCCAGCCTCTGTCTGGCCATGTGCTCATGCCACCGTCACTGTCCCTCCCCAACAAAGACCTCAGGGGACACCGGGGCTTGGGAGACGTGTGGGGTGTGCGAGGGAGCGTCCCGCACGTGGAGAGCGCGTGGCAGCAGGGGCAGTGACTCCTGGCACCCCCAGGAGAGTTTCTCCCAGCCCCAGGACTGCAGCTGAGCCCTGCTCTGGGGCCAGCAGGCTGTGACAGAAATGTCATTCGGTTTCACACATACCTAGTTATCACTTGAGAAAGCAATAATTGAAATATTAGATGTGCACTAGCAACTGGCCTCGAGGGCTTCCCCATTTGGAGCACTCTTAGCCCAGGACAGTATGGAGGCAGCAGCCCCTCTCGCACCCCCCTGTGCCCAGCTGGGAGCCAGCCCTGCCCCACTCTCCTCAGGCAGCTCCTGCCCTGACTCCGCTCCCTGCCTGGCTGGTGTTTGCTGGTCCCTCCCTTCTGGATCGAGCCCCGTTTTTCTCTCGTACTGTGGGATCACCTCTGGGGCTCTGGTCGGGGCACAGGGCGCTCGCAGGCCAGGGCTGCCAATGCCACCGCCCACGGGGCTCCGGCTGCTTTGTGGCTGGGACTTGTGAAGCAGCCAAATGAGAGCGTGGGCTCAGGCAGTGATGGCTTCCAGGGCAGGCGCTAATGCCCCCGCCGCCGCTTGCCGGGTGCAGGTGGGTGCTCTCTGCACGCTTCAGGGCAATGGGAGCCCATGAGGGTCCCACGGGGTGTCTGGTGCCCATGAACGGCATTGGCCAGAGAGGCTTCCTCGACTCTGCCTCAGTTTCCCCATCTTTGCCAGGCAGGTAGTTGTGGGGAACAGTTAGTTATTGTCCATAAAAAGCTTTGAAAAGACTCCTGCTGTTGTGTTATTATTATTAACAATAATGTCCTCCAGGCTTTATCATTGAAACTGCTGCTGGAAAGGGAAGTTTCTTATAGCCACAAATGGTTGAGCTTGATTTAGGGAGCCATAGTTTATCTGCGTAAAATCATTATAAATAAAATCGGTTTATTTACTGCTGCACTAAAGCAGACAGGAGCAATTACCAGTGCAATATTGCCATCTCCACCTCAGTCCCCAGCCCCCTCCATGCCAGCATAAAGCTCCTGGAGCTGTGGCTGCTGCTGATGGGAGATCTCCTGCCCCAAGCACCCTGCACCCTGGCAAAACCCTGCAAGGGGCCCCGCATGTCTCTCCTGCCTCACACAGGAACCCAGTGACGGCTTTTTGGGCAACAAGCTGAGCAGCCTCAGCACCCAATGGTGGTGGTGCTGATGGCAGGGAGGGCATTTGATGCACCTGATGGGAGACACCAGGACAGGAGAGTTTCAAGGAGGACCAGAACAGGCAGAAGCAGAGCTGGCCTGTAGCACAGTGAAGGTGACTGTCCCGTCAGCGGAACCCTGCTAACCCAGCTCTTGCAGAGGTGCCCCGAGGCTTGCTGACCTGTTTGGGACTGCTCAGTCCTGCGGTATGTCTGAAAACTCTGCCAGACAAGCAAATAGGAACCCAGAGCACCACAGACACCAAGAAAGGTGTTTGTATGGAAATAACCCTATTAGTTTCAAGAAAAAAAATAAGCAAAAGCAAAAAACCAAGAATCCCAATAGTTTGCAGTGGAGTGAATGCTGAATGGCCCTGGTAACGGCCTTCACTCCTGGAGGCTTGCAGGGATATTGATCTGGACTTCAGGCATCAGTGATGGGGTAATCCAGGAAAAACCCCATGAAAAGGTCCAGCAGTTAGTGGGACCGGCTTCCCCAGCTCCCCCACTCTGGCCTTGCCACCTGCTCCCGGCCAGACTGGTCCCACTGCTGCTCATGTGGGTGTCGAGACCCCGGAGCAGCAGGGCTGGGTGCTCACACCATCTCTGGTAGGGCCCGCGGACAGTGGCCCAGGACGGGACGGCAGCTCAGCTCGTCCGCTCTCGGGCCTTGCCGGCCCTGGACAAACCTGAACAGCAGCAAGAAACTGCACAGGGGAGGAGGTGGCTTTGGCCGTTTCATTTCAGAAGGGCTTGTTTTTGGGATGGCACTTTGGGAGGAAAAACTGGCTCTGTAGCAATACTGGGTTTGCAGGTAAAGCCAACAGCTCAGGACACACCGGGCTCGGGCTTGCACCTTGACCCGTGGGGGTGCACCCTGCTCCCCGTGGGGTCCCCACCACTTCTCCTTGTCCCCTGCCCCAGGCTCTGTATTTCTGATCCTGAGGGTGAGGCTGAAGGTGCCCCAAAGTGCATGGCCTTGTTAAAGGCAGGGAGGGCATTAAGGAGCCCATGGTGAGATCCCGCTTTCCTGCAATTGTACCCAGGGCGTTTTCCAACCCACAAGTAAATACATAGACCAGCTGAGCAGAACGGGATGGGACACCCCCATCCCACCCCATCGTCCCAGGGCCCTGCTCTCCCCCAGCCCTGGGTGCTGTGGCTGCAGCAGGAGAACCCCCCCCCCCCACTCCGTGGGGCAGCACTGACAGACGCCAAGTGCTTCGGGGCCCACGTGGCTTTAGCCCCTGGGAGAACCCAAGGATTGATACAGAATTGGGGTTGGAAAACAAAAGGAAACAAAGAGCATAAAATGATCTGCAAGACTCCAGTTCACTCTCAGGGGTGCAGAGGGCGCCTCTGCCACATACAGCACCGAGAATCATACAGAGCTGCAATATAGAGATCTTTCTATGTATATATTTATAGGTATGTATATATTTATAGTGCGCTGCATTTAAAACAGCCGGGCCTGCTTCTTCAGCTCGTTCCTCTTCCACAGGGCCAGGCGGTCGAACTCGGCGATGGTCATGCCGAAGATCTGGTAGAACTCCTCCTGGGAGAGGTGGCGCTGGGGAGAGACGGGATGCTGGGCCAGGGCTGGGGACCGTGGCCACCGCCCGGGGCCAACGGCCACCACACAGGCCGTATGGCTGCAGTGGGACGGGAGGGCAGGCGAGGGGGCCCGATGGCATCCCCTGCCTGGCTGGGTGCGATGGGGTGATACAACCCCCAGCAGCACTCACTTGGGAGAGGGGGAGCACCCAGCTCCCCCCTGCTCCTGCCAAACAAATTCATGCTGTGGGCATGAGGAACAGCTCTGCCAGGCCAGTGCGGCAGCAGGACCGCCGTGACAGTGTGCTGGCACACGTGTGCTCCTGGAGAGCCCCTCGCAGTCCCACACTGCCTGCTGGGGCTAAGGGGACACCCCGCAGGATCGCGTCCCTCTGAGGAGATTACCCGCCATGGAAAAGGCTCTCCTCACCTCTAACCGAGTCCTGTCCACATCTTTGGGCAGCTGGTTCCTCCCCCTCGTCTTCACTAGGAGCAGCTCGTAGGGGTATATCTGCACAGGGACAGCAAGACCACGGGGTAGCTCCAGAGCCAGAAGAGGACAGTTGGGGCACACCTGGGAAGGAGGCCATGGGGGCCACCAGGGCAAAGCCTGCTCCTGCTGTATTTAGCAGGATTTGGGTGGCACAGCTGCCTCCAGGGCTTGGATGGGACAAGGCAAGGGGGGACTCGCTCTCGGCGTGATCCTAATCCACCTTGAATCACCTTGGTGGCTCTGGAATAGCCTGCTCACTCTGTGAAACCGGGAGTGACCCAGGGAAGAGTGTGAGTAGGGGACCACCAGCACAACCACCCTTCTCTGTTCCTCACCCAGGAGACACTTCTGTTTGGCCAAGTGCTTAGGACCCTGGCAGGAGGGGAAGGACTCTGGTCCGAGCCCCACCGTCCCAGGACGGGGCTGTCAGGTGAAGGATGGAGGGGTATGAAGGTAGGGCTTTGTGGGCAGAGGGCAAAGCTTCCTCCTGAAGGGCCTGGGGACACAGGGACACGTCTCTGGGACTCCCTCTGGGTGGTACTTGCACCTCCGGCTGGCAGCTGCTCCTTGGAGCAGGAGCATCTTACCTTGTACTCTGTGGGGAGAGAGAAAAGACAAGAGAGACATGAGCCACGCTGACCCCTCTGCTGCCAGGATCCTCCCCCCAGGGCTGTGGGGACCCCCGCCTGTCTCCCAACTTCTCCCCCAAGCCTGGGCCTCATTTTCCATTTCTGCCTGCGGTGGGGTAGGCAGCCACACGGCCTCCGGCTCCATGCCTACAGGGTCCCCTGCCCACGCTGCTCCTCAGCCCGCGGCACTTTACCTCGCATCCCCCAGTTGACGGCATTCGTGCTGTCGTAGTGGAAAAGCTCGGCACTGGGAGGCTGCAGGAGGGATACAGGGAGGGAGGAGTAAGAGGGGGTCCCATCCAGATGCTCAGCATGGCACCCACCCACCCTAAAGCAGGACCCACTCCCCACACCTGGCAGTGGGGAAACTGAGGCACGAGGAGGTAAACTAACAAGTACAGGTCACACAGAGGCAGGACCAGGTCTCCCGACCCCCAGCAATTGCTATCCCAGGGTATAAAGCAAAGCTCTCATCCTGGGAAGCAACACCAGGGTCCCTCTGAAATGTGCTCTGCAGGACATTCAGGGCAGGTACCTCTGTCCTGCAGCGCCTGGACAGGGAACTTTGGTCCCTAATAAGGGTCATTTTGGATTGGCACAGACCAGCAGTGACAGCAGGGGTGCAAAGAAGCGGGGAGCAGGACACCCTAGTCATGAAAGGAGAGCACCAGGGGCTTTGAGGAGCCTGGGGAGAATGACGAAGGGTGCAGAGCTGCCTGGCAGCGGCAGGATGGAGGCAGGAGGCACTTACCCTGTGCAGCCCGTTCCTCCTGTAGGCAGGAAGGGAGGCCGATTTAGAAATGAGGGGATCTGCAAAGAAGCCACCAAGGTGCATAAGGGAAAAAGCAGGGGTGAGCCCCACACTGCAGCCACCCTACCCCTCTGCTCCCACATCGCTACCCAGCTCCACATTCACCCAGCTCTGTCTCCTTCCAGCTCCGACTCATTTCCAGCCTGGCTTCCTCCTGTGCTGATATTCCTCTCCCCAAAATCCCTTTCCCATGGCAGTCCTCCCACCTCACCCTTCAGTGCAACACAATCTTTGTTTCTCTGATTTGTCCTCTCCCAGTGCTGCCACCAGCTCTGCCCCGGTTCAGCTCTACCCTGGCCCAGCCTTTCAAGGGTACCTTCTTCTCTCCCCTTCTTCCCTCCCTGGTCCCAGCATCTCCTCCAGCTCAGGCTCTGGACCCCACAGCCACGCGGGCCGAGCTGCAGAGGGCTGCAGGCTCACACACTCACCGCTGTCGGCCAGGTAGTGTGTCCGGGGAGCTGCAAGGAGAGCAGAGCCGGGTGTCAGGGAGGACCGAGCACCCCGCGCCATGCAGAGCCGCCTTGGGGCATGCGGGTCCTCCTTGGGGCTCCCGGGAGCCCAGCAGGGCTGAGGGGCTCCCTGAGCACCTCTGAAGAGCCCCAGCTCCGTGAGGGCAGATGTGCCACGAGGAAAGAGGGCACGGAGCATGCAGGGGCATCTGTGCTGCCAGGCTCCCCAGTGCCCTAGCCCCCCCTGCAGCCCCGAGGGGACAGGGGCTGGGTGCCCTGGGTGCTGTGCAGTGTGAGCAGCGCAAGCAAGGAAGGCGACCCTGGGGCCAGTCAGCAGGTCTGGGGTGCCAGAAGGTCCCAGATATGCCATTAATGAGGAGGTACACACACAGCGAGTCCAAAACGGGTCAGAGCAAACCCAGCGCGGCTGTGCTGTGAGATTCCCAAGGGACCCTTCAACCACCCCATGAGGCACTTCACCAGGCTGCCGGGACAGACTGCAACACCCGCCGGGCAATGCCCCGTCCCAGCCGGAGCACAGGGAATGGATGGAGCCCTCCAGAGAGGAAAAGAGCTTCCCAAGTCCAATTCTGGTGCCCAGCACCTCTCCCACCACCCCTTCCCAGTCCCCTGTTCTCTCTCCAGCCCAGCAAACTTCCCACAGGGGCTGGGGCCGTGCCAGGTGGGATGGACACATGGGCAGGGTTGTCCTTACAGCCGTTGAGGGAGCCCTCGTAGCCAGCCGTGTGCAGGGCTTCTCTGCTGCTGGCCGAGCTGCGAGGGGGTGTCCAGGGGTCTGCGTAGGAGTTGGACCGAGCCTTCATCTCCTCCCTCAGGATCAGCCTGCCGATGCCGCTCTGGATCTGGGCAGGGGGGGAAAAAGCCACTTTGCATCCCTCCTTTCCCTGCCCGGCCCTCGCTGACCGCTGGCACATCGTGGCAGGGCACAGCATCTCCCATCTGCTCCCCCGTCCCTGGGGACGAGGTACTGGGCTGGGGTGTCTCGGCAAGGGGGTGCACTCCCCCTCCTTCAGACCGCGTGTTGGGGGTTGCCAAGGTGGGAGAGATGGCAGATGGCAGCAGGGATGCTGGTGGCCCCTTCTTGGGTGATGGAGCTGGGCTGGGCCTCCTCCCCAAAGCCGACCACCATGGGGACAGCTTGCTGCCGCTCTGCCCTGCCAGGCTGCGGGCAGGGAGATCACTCACCTTGTGCATGCCCCGGTCGTACCCGTCCTCCTCGCCTCCTGACGAGAACCTCCGGGCCCGGGGGGCTGCAAGGAGACAGGTGGGGTGGGTCAGATAGGGATGAAGGTGGAGACAGGTAGGGAGGAGACAGTCCCCAGCTGCATGGGGTCCCAAGGGCTGCCAGGATTTTGGGGTCACTTTGGCAGGTATCTCAGCCCAACCCCACTTTCAGGTCCAGACCCAACTCGGGGGAGCAGGGGAGTGTTACCTCCCAGGGAATGGCTGGGTTTGGGGGCAGGAATGGGTTTCCCTTTCCCCCAGCCCAATGGGGGACTGTTACCTTTGGGGGAGCCTTGGAAGGACCAGTACTCTGACTCAGAGTGGTAGTATGGGTCCGGGGAGTAGGCAGGGCTATACTTAGATGACTGCGCGATGTCTTCGCTGGTTTTGCTTTTCGTGGCTGCAGGGAGGTTGTCTGCAAAAGGAGCAGGCAGAGCTGTAAGGAGGACTCTGAGTCCCACCAGCAGGACTTGCAAAGATCCACCCTGGGTTGAAGGCAAATCCTCTTCCCTCCCCTCTCCCCAGTGGCCACCAGCAATTTTTGTCTGGGACGGCATGGAACAGAGCTGGGAATAATCCCTCTTCAAACTGCTGACACCTCCTGGAGACAAGGGTGCAGAAGCAGACAGTGGGGACGGTGACAAGCAGAGGGGCTGTTGCTGATGTGGCTGGGAAGGGACCCAAACGGCTCATAGCCCACAGCACCACGACAAGCTCTGGCTCCTGCATAGCGCTCACCCCAGCCCCAGTACCACCAGTGCCACCAACCTCCCCGTGCCCCTGTACCCCAGGCTGTCCCATCACCCGGAGGGCTATAACCGCACAGGTGGGAAGGTACGGAGGGAGGCTGAGACCCGGCGGGGAAAGGGCTCTCGGTGGGTTACTGCCAGGGAAGGCAGCAGTGGGCTGTGCAGCAGGAGCGAGGAGCAGTGGGGTGACCCCAGCAGCTCCGGCTCTGGCAGGGGCTCAGCCCCCCCATGGCAGGGCCACATGCAGGGCTCTGCTCAGGCTGGGGACTTGGCCTCGGAAGCACACATGAAAAACCCAAGGGTGAGCCCTGCTCCTTTCCCCCAGAGGCCGGGAGACTCGCAGGGGAAGGAGCGCCAAGGACAGACCGTGCGGCAGAGCCATCCCACCACCTCAGGCGCAGGGGACCCTGCCGACAGCAGCTACTTACAGCAGCGGGTGCAGCCAGCAGCGGGGCAGTGGGAGTTGGGCAGGTGGGAAGGGAGAGCCCAGGGAGAGAGAAGAGACACAGTTACTGCTCGGGGGGAGCTGCTGTCCCTCTACGTGCAGAAGCAAGCAGGGACAGTGCAAGCCAGCCCCGCTGAGAGACACCGAACACCCCTGTGCCTCCTCCCCACGCCTCAACACCCCCCCACGCCTGTTTCACCCTGGAGCGTCCATCCAGGATGGGCTGTGATTTTTCTCCAGGGCTCCATGTGAAACTGCAAATTACCTTCTTCGTCCCTTTCCCGAGGCTGCTCTGGCTCCTTCTATCAGCAAACAACGGCCACCCTTGTACCCTCTGCCACCCCTCCATGGCGTTGCTCCCCCTCCCCCAGCTATCCCTGGCTCCAGCACCACTGACAGCCTTCTCCTCCATCCCTCGCGAGAGCGATGAGGTCCAGAGCTGCCTTTTTCTAGCACTGAACCCTGCACTCTGCTGCCCGGAGGGGAATCAGGAGCATCAGCCCACCAAAGCCCAGCACCCCAACATCTCGCCTTGATGCCTGCTCCCATCTCCCACCCTGCCCCTAAACGTGACTCAGCCAGACCAAGTCCCACGCTGGTACCCTGCCCCGCTTCCCCCATGGAGCGGAGCCCGATGCACGGCAGGCAGACCGTACCGTGTCGCTTATAGATGGGTGGTTTCCTGTAGATGTTACTCTCGCCGGCAGCTGGTGGAAGAAGAAAGAAAGGGAAGAAAGAAGGAAAGAAGGGAGGAAGGGAAGGTCAGCATGGGTGTGCTCAGCGCGGACAGGACGGAGGTCCTGCAGGAGACGCTACCCCTATGCCACATTTCCATCGCACAACTGCCTCCGGGTCCACGTGTCCCACGGGAGCGCAGCACCGGGCCAGGCCCAGGCGGGCTCTGGGACGGGCAGCAGGAGCACGGTCCCGGGGCTGCCCTCGGGCAGCGGTGTGCACGGAGAACATGCAGTGAGCGCCCCAGCATCAGCATGCACCGCGGGGCGGCGGGCGCTGCCAGCCCCGGGAGGGAGCGGCACAGCCAGGAACCACCGGCCGCCCCTGCCAGCCGGCAGCAATGCACCACGGCTCGCGCTGGTGTGGTTTCTCAGGGGTGCCAGCACCCGCAAGAACCGCCTGCGAGCTAACTGGGGCGAAACAACATCAGCCAAAGCCTCTTTCCGCAGCAGAGAGAGAAAACAGCGAGCTGGGAGGGAAAGCGAACTGGAGCCTGGTGCTGAGAGCTACAGCCCCCGCGCAGGGGCCAGGCAGCGGAGCTGGCGGAGCAGGGAGGGGGCCATCCATAAACCACCGACCGTCAGCGGGAGGGCAGGGCGGGCGGCGGGGCCAAGCCCTGGCAGGGATGGGATGGGATGGGATGGGAGCAGGGGACCATGGTGGGGAGCCGCTGGGTGTCCTCACGGTGCTGTCCCAGGGCATCGGCTGTACGTTGTGGAGGGTTCCACACTTTGGAGGACAAGGGCAGCGGGAGATGCCTACGGCTGAGCAGGGTGGTCTGGGGCTCTGGCCCCCCTGCAAGTGCTGAAGGATGGATGGGCAGCTCTGCCTGCTTCCCTCCCCACTCTCCCTTTCTGCCCACTCCGTCCCCATCCCCATGGGCTCTGCGTGGCCGGGAGCGGGTGGTGGCCCTTACCTGGTGGCCCCCTGCAATCCCTGCAGAAGGGGAGCAGGCATCTGGCAAGCCCAGAAGACTCTGGGGGGAGGGAGCAGCGGGCCCTAGGGGGAGTATAAAATAGTCATCTGTAGCGGATGGGTGCGGAAAGGCCTCCGGCAGACACGCTTCGGCTCGTGATCCTGGGGGGGGAGGCAGGGGAGGGGGCAGGCTCTCCGCAGGGGACTCATCTTTGTGTGGTGGGTGGAGGAAGGTCAGGGAAGAGGGAGAAGAGGGACATTGCAAGGATCAAGCAGACTGGGCAGCTCTGGGATGTCTGGGTGGTGATGGGGAGGGAGGAGGGTTCAAGCTGCAGGTCCTGTTTATGGATGGCCTCTACCAGGGGTAGATCCTGCTGCCAGCTGGCTCTAGGCAGGCGGCGGAGCTACGCATGCGACACAGGGGGGACGGCACATGCGGGCATGCCACAGACACGGCGCTTCCCTGGGGACCGGGGCGCTCCAGAGCCTACCTGGGATGTGGAAATGCTTGGGTGCTTGGTATGAGGTTGGAGTGGAGGACCTCACATCTAACTGGCTATAGTAGGGGGAGCTGCGCCCGCTCTCGGTGCCTACGCGGTGCCGAGCAGAAGCAGCCATAAGTGACCGAGAGAGAGAACAAGAGGCAGAAGAAAATGGGTGTTAAATGCAGTGGTGTTAGAAGAGCGGGGGGCGATGGGGACGTGCGCCTGGCTGTGGTCCAGGATGGGGCGTGATGGAGCAAGGGGAGATTTCCCGCATCTCCGGAGGAAGGCGGGATGCAGAGGAAACCCCACGTGTGGGTGCTGTTACAGGGCAGCAGGCTGCCCCACCGCTGGTGAGAGGAAAGCCGAGCGTGCTGCAGAGGCAAACGGTGACGAGCCCGTGGCGGTGCAGCGTAGGGGGTAGCTCAGGGAATGCGGGACCTCCAGACTTACTGACCTCGGATTTTCCCAGTCGTTCCTCCCCGGCTCCGAAGGACAGGAGACATGGCACAGACACACTCTGCTTCCCCCTGACATGCTCCAGGGCATGCACACACATGTGTGTGTGTGTGTAAGGACCCCCTTTACAGCACTGGCTGGGCAGAAGCACTCTCGTGCACACCCCTCCCAGAGCTACCAAGCCAGCTGTGGCGTCTTTACTGGACCTGAGGGGTCACCTCCCTCCCCACCACATCCTCCATGAGCCCCAACTCAGGTCTGAGCCAGAACAAAGCCTCCTCGGCCTCTCCTCTCTGTTCGCAAGACGAGAGTCGGGGGAACACAGCACACAGCAAAGCTGGTCACTGCCCGACAACTCTTGTTGCTGTCAGCCCCCCACTGACCCCCCCAGGCCTCCTGCCTGCTTGCCAGAGGAGGGACCACTGAGGTCCCCTGGGAGAAGCAGGGGACAGTTTGGTGACCCCACTCCAGTTGGGGGTCTGAGCTTAGCCCAGCCTGGAGTTGCAGCTGAAATCCTCACCTGAACGGTAGAAATGGTGGGGGGACCTTGGGATGGTGGGGGACATGCCCTGGCGGCTGTAGGTGGGGGAGTCAATGTAGCCAGGGCTGGAGGCTCGCCTCTGCCGCATGTCAAAGCTCTCGTAGATGTCCTGGGGATGGCGAAAGGCATGGAAAGAAGCGGGGTTAGAGCTGGCAGGATGAAGGACGAGGCAGGTCAGTGCCTCGGCCGCCCTGTGAGGAGGTGTCCCATGGATGGGGGTCCCCATGCTTGTGGCAGCCCAGGAGGGTGCATGCTTTGCGGTGTGACGTGCAGGGCAGCGTGCATGCCCTCCACAGCTGGAGGGGTCCCCAGGCTGCTCTGCCTCCCTGCTGCCGAAACGCAGGCAGCAAAGCCCAGGGTTTGGGACCAGGTGACAGTGTCCGTCGAGAGGCTTTCATCCCCTTGCCTAGAGATAGTCCCCTTCCCCTGCGCTTGTTGCCAGTTACTGGTGTCCCCCTCCACGGGGCAGAAGTGGCACTCTGGGTCCACTCTGCCAGGAAGGATTTGCTTGCTGCTATCCCCGGGGGCCTGAAGGACAGGACCCTGCTGGACAGGGTCCCCCGTCTCCCACCACATCAGGGCAGCACCCGGGTGGGGGGACGTTCAGCAGAGCCCCCAGTGATCCCTGGGCAAAGGGACGCCCTGTGGTGGCAGCAGGTGCCAGAAGCCCCGGTGCCCACCGGGGGCATTACCTGTGAATATGGGGAGAGGGTCCCCAGGGACTGGAGGCGGCAGGAGGCAAAGTGGGGGGGGGGGGGGGGGGGAGAGAGAGAGAGAGAGAGACAGCACACGGTTAAGGAGAGCAGTGACAGACTGAGGTCCCACAGCAGCCCGTTTTCCCCATGTTACAGCCTCATCACAGCTGCCAGGCAGTGAGGGTGGCTGGTGGCACAGCCAGAGCCCAGCTATGGCAGGACGCAGGGCAGGGAGCCCCCGGCCAGGAGGGGAGCTGGTGTGAGGATGGCACCTCCTGAATCGGCAGCCTGCACCCCTTCTCAGAGACCTCGGTGGAGTGGCTGCAAGGGGGGGGAAGGCAGTTGCTGGCCCCGCGGTGCTCCACAGTGGGCCATGGCCATGCTGCCTGCACCATCACCGGGTGGGCTGGAGGAAACCAGACTTGTGACAAGCCTTGGGACTGGAGATGTAAGAGATGCTGCTGCTGGCCATTACAAAGTCCTCTTCCAGGATGACCTCAGGTCCCCCATCTCTGTGTGAGCTGCTCAGACCCTCTTCTTCCATGGACTTACTGAATTCATCCAGCAGCCCCAGCCTGCCTGGGGGAGTGGGATAGGGCAATCCCACGCCACGTGCTGCTTGGGCATCATCTCATCACACGCTTGCAAAAACGGACTGACCAAGCCCCCTTCCCCTGGCTGTGGGGCCAGCACCCAACGGGGCAGCCCTGCCGTGCCGGGGCTGGGTGGCCAGGAGGATTGCCTGCCAGGGGCCAGGCTTTGGCCTGAGCCTGCTGGCTGTCTGTCCCTCCACGCCGGAGGGATGCACGAGTGCTGCACGCCCTCCTCCTCTCCTGCTGTGGGCTGCGATGGGTGAGCTCTCTGCCACATCACTCCCAAGGGTGACGTCTCCTCCTGCGCAGCGCTGTCTGTCCCTGCACGTCGGGTCTGCGGCACAGTGTGGGCAGGGCGCTGCCATCAGCTGATAAGGTCACTGGTTTCTTTCTTACTCTACAGCACCACCACCAAGATTTCCCTTCCAGCCCAGGCCCTCTTTCCAGTGACAGGGAGCCTCTGGGAGAGGTCTTACCCCTGCTCCTGCCTCCCTGCAGCATTCCCACTGGAGTGAGCAAACCCACGTGACGTTTTCCCCATTGCCCCGAATCAGGGCCCGGCTCCCTGCGCAGCCCGGCATTTGGCGTATCGAGACTCAGTACCTCCCCATAGCTATATCTTTCCAGCGTCTCATCCGACGTGTATCTGTGATAGGGCTCGTAGGAAATGAGGTCAGGACGCTGCACTTCATAGATGGCTTTAATCTTGGGAAGAGCTGCCAGGTCTTTGTAATTAAGGATCTCATTATCCACTTTAGCCTAGGGAGAGGGAGAGACAGACAGAGAGACGGAAAGGAAGAGGAGGAGAGAAGGAAGGGAAGGTTGGAGCGCACAGTGTGGAGCCAGCACAGAGCAGACAGAGCCCACCGTCACCCCAGCAGCAGGAAGAGGTAAGAGGAGATGCCTGAGAGGCAGCAGAGGGAAAGGGCAGAGGAGCTGGGATGGTGGGACTGTGCCCCTCCGAGCGCTCCTGGTCTGTGCCAATGGCACTGGCAGCACGGCATGCTTCTGGGGCAAGGGTGCATGGGCTGTCCGTGCTTGTCCCCAAAAGTTGGGCTTGTCCCTTGGGAGATGCCTCACAGTGCGGAACAACCCTGGGAACTGCTGCGCCCTTCCCTGGGGCCGGAGCATCCGTCCTGCCCTGTGCTGAGGAGGGCCAGAGCTGTACTTACGCAGATGACACGGTTCGGGGAGCCGATGCTGGAACCGGGGGGTGAGATGGAGGTTTCTGACGTCCTTCTGTGCTGTGGAGGCAGAAAAGCGGAGGACATGTGAGAGCATGGTGAGGAGGGACCCACAATGCTGGGTGCAGCGAGTAAATCGTTGGTTTTGGGGCTGAATTTCACTCAAGGTCCAGTTCCTCTGCCCTTTCATGTACTTGCTGCCGGTGGCCATGGCCGTTGCAGGCCACCCTGCTGTCCAGCTTTGCACTCTGGCCTCTCTCGGGGCCAGATCCGGAGTCAGGCGAGTGGCCCGGCAAGACCCAGCAGGCAGCTCTCCCCGTGGGCACAGAGGGAGCAACAGCTCGAGGGGTGCGGAGGGGTTGGTGAGGGGACTGCTGTGCCCCCTCTCCGCCTGAGGCAGGTCCCCACTAACAGCCGTGGCCACAGCCACCCGCCGTCCTCTGGGCAGCGTGGACGGAGCTCGTGCCAGCCTCGGGAAGCCACCCCGGGCTTGGACACCGCCACAACAGTTCACCTCCAGCAGGGACTCGGGGGCAACATCACCTGAGACGTGCCACCTCTCGGAGATGACCCTCACCCTGCTGCCTACCTTTAGCTTCTTCTCTGCTCTGGCCGCCTGCTTGCAGATGGGGTGCCACACTTCGGAGCCTGAAACGCAGCAAAGGGAAGGTGTTTCAGCTCACCCCTGCTGCTAGGGATCGTCCAGCTCCCCCTGCCATGGGGGAGTCCCGTCCTGTCCCTGCCGCCTCCAGCACTGACTTGCAGCCCACGGTGCCCCCGGGGGGGATGTGTCAGTGCTCTCCGTAGCAGCAGCCGCATTGAGCAACCGGTGTTATAGGAGTGCAACCCTGCATGCTGGGGCGGCAGCTCCTGGGGGGCCCTGCAGGGGCACGAGGTAGGAACCAGAGTCTCTCCATGGGGAGCAGAGCAGGAGGGAGGCAGTGAGCCCCGAGGATGCAGATGGAGGTCACCTGCTGGGTCCCACCAGCTTTCCTGGGTGCCTTCTCCACTACAGGGCAGCCACAGGCACGTGCCCCATGGGGCAGTGGGGACTGGCGTCCCTACTAAGAGACGAAACGGCTCCCAAGCACCGAGATGTAGTGGCCAACACTACTAAACTGTGACAGCAAACCCAGGTGTGGTTTTGGCGCAGCCCAACCAGTGCTTAGCCAGGCAGCTCCTGCTGGTTAAACCCGGGGTAACACTGAGCCCAGGGCATCCACAGCCCCTCGCACGCCCTCTGGGCTGGAACCAGCAAAGCCACCGAGCTTTGCCCAGGTGTGCCCAGGGATGGATGCTGAGCACACCCATCCTGCTGTGCATGACAGGGCCTTACTGAGACCCCCACTCTCGCTCTCTCAGTGCACAATTCCCCTTTGCCACCCATGGGATCATTAGTGAGACAGGGTGACAGGCAAGCACAGGTTACTGACAGAAAACAAACCTTCCCTCTGCGCTGGAAATAGCCCCTAAGGCAGCTCCAGGCAGGGATGAGCTCCTGCCAAACCCAAACCCAAACCATCCAGCTGTGCCAAGTGAAAGCCTTACCCCTCCGGTGCTGCTCGCAGCATAACCCAGACAGGGGCAGTTGGGGGTGGTGGGGAAGGGGTCCTGGACCACCCTCCCCTGGGGTTGGGGAGAAGAGGGAGCCAGACACCCAGCACCTATCCCAGCCTCTATTCACTGGGTGCAGGCCAGGGACACATCCAGGCATGCCCGGCAGCACTTCCCAGCTGTGCAGGGAGACTCCCAGTGACAAAAATCTGCCGATGATGAACAAAGTCTCCTCCAGCTCATTGGCAGGGAAGGTTTCATGGAGAGAAATGATTGCCACGTGGCCCAGGAAGAGCGCAAGGGCTGGGGAACAGCAGAGAAGGGGTCTCTGGCATTGCTGCACAGAGACGCCCTTTCGGCACCGATTGCCCTAAGGGCCTGAACCCCAAACGCCCCCACAGCCACCACACCGGTCCATGCCCTGACATGGGGCAGGGGAGTCCCTCAGTGCAGCGGGATCCCTACCTGTGAGGTACATCTCCTCCCCTTCCGTGAACATCTGGTGGCAGCGGACACATCTGGCACAGGTGGGGTGGTAGTGCTTCCCTCCTGCCTGCAAGGGCAAGCAGAGAAGAGAGGCCCCTGAACAAGGCAGGACATGGTGACCTGCTCGTGTCCCTGAGGGCACGTGGCCCTGGCATCACTTGGTGCTGCAGACAACGACAAAGTGAATGGGGCAAAACTGCCCCGGGTGGCCTCAGAGACCGCCACAACACATGGAGAAAACCAGAGACCACTTCATCACTAATACTTCTCACCTGCTGGACTACAAGTCAGACTGGGAACCTTCTGCTCTCCTTGAACTGTCCAACACACAGGAAAGCAGAGCCAGGAGGTCCCAAACCCCCAAGGAAGGTACCCCTACAAACCTCACCCCTAATAAATTGTCCTTGCGCTCTGGAAATAACTGAGACCCTCTGCAGCAAGCAGCCATTGCTTTGCACCAGCTCTATTCCTCTACAGCTTTGAAGAGAAACAGCAAATTTGGCCCAGGATGTCGCAGCAGGGAAGCAATAAAAGGAGAAGGCCCCAAAGATAAATCTCACAATGCACAGGCTTCCTTTTGCTGTCAAACCCTCCCTGGCTACCATTGCCAGCCCCTCTCCCTCAAGAAACTTTTCTCCTTCCGTGAAGCCATGCCCAAACTTCAGCTCTAGCGAGATGCTATTCCCCAGCTGAGCGGGAGCTGGGCTGCTCCCTGTGCTCTTTGACAGGGATAATAGCTTTAATTGGTAGCTTGTTTCCTCTCAAAGTGTCTGCTAGCATTTCAATTACAGGCTTATTTTCTGGGCTGGGAGCTGGGAGGCAGGAGCTGGCTCAGGGCAGGAGGAATCTGGGCTGCGCTGTTAGAGCTCGACCCCAAAGGACATTTTACTCCCATAATAATCCAAGAGAAGAGGAAGGATAATTCAAGACAGCAGAGGGAAGATGAGGCTCTTGCTGACAAAGAAGGGGGTTATGACAGACGGGGCTGCAGCCGGTTTGAAACAGAGAGGATTAACAGGAAACTTTGCTGTGAGGATAACTGAGAATCTGCCAGTTGGTTGCCCATAAAAACCAACCTGGAATTCAACATCCTTGGGATGCAGATGGCAGCCAGTGGCTTTTGCCCTCCAGTTTATGCCAAAAATGAGTGGAAGGTTTTAGGGCAGGCAGGGGAGACGAGTGGGAGAGTTTGGACCCCTCTTCCTTTCATTGCAATGCACCCCAATCCAGGGAGGGGACAGCCCTGCACCCCAGGCACCTCCCTGTGCCAGCCGGCAGCAGCACAACGTACTTCTGGGCTGGCCCGAGTGAGCCCACAGCCCAAACATCCCCGGTTGGCACCCAAAAGCTTGATAACATGGCAGGAAAGTCACCGGTGGGAGGGCTGCAGAGACAGACCTACCGTGAACGCAGAGGATCAGCAGGGAAGGCCCCAGCCCCAGTCCCCCAGGCTCTCCAGCGGGATGGGAGAGGCCCCCACGGCAGCCCCAGCAAGAAGCCACCCTGAGCCCCGGCCCAGCCACGGCACCCCACGGCAGGGGCTTGCACTGAACGCTTCGCCAGCCTGAGCAAACACACCTGCTGGTTCCAGGCTATACAGATCCTAAACCAATTTTACCCCTAAAAGCCTCATCTGGAGCCCCTGGTGTCAGTGACATTGTGCTAACGGGCTCATCGTGTATCACGCCCGTTGCTCCAGGGAGCTGACCCACCGCCCCACCGAGGCAGAGGCTCCCGAAGGACGGCCAGTTCCTCCCGCTCTGCCCGAGCCCCTGTGCACAAAGCCCTGCCTCGGCACCTGCCCACCGCAGCACCGAGCCAGCACCCACCAGCCAGTGCACCCGCGGCAGACGCAATGAGCTGCATCAATTAGAGGAGACGGCCATAAACACAGGGAAAAGAGATGAAGAATAACCCCGGTAAAGCCCAGCTCCTACTCACTTCAAGGCAGCGTGCCTGCAGTTCCCATCACCTGTATTTCCAGCTGGCTAGAGACAGCTAACGCAGGGGACATGGGGCCCTGGTGACCGATGTGCCACCTTCCCCAGTCCCTCTCTGAATCTGGGATGGGTTTGGTGCTCTTGGACCCTGTTAGTACCTGCAAAGGCTTGGTGTGCTGACAGTAAGGAAAAAAACCCTCATATATATATACATCTTTTCCTATCTAGACTATATGGGCTGCTGTCGCAGGTCAGACAATGCCAAAAGGGGATGCCTTGCAGATCGGTGTGTGGATGTAGAAGGAGGCTGGCTGCTCCCCCAGCAGTATGCACCAGCCCAGTCTCAACTTTCATTTCAACACAGACCTTCTCCAAAAACTACCCATCTCAACACGCACCACTCCTCCTCAAGGAGCAACTCTCCAAACCATGCACAAACCTTTTTCCTTTTACATTGGTTAATACTACAGCTCGTAAAAGGCTGCTAGAGGCTGCAAGGGAAGAGACCTGCTCGTTATCACTTCGGGTCCCTTAAAGACTCATTAATCATCCAAGCCTGGCTGCGCAGCTCAGAGCGGTTGGGAAAGCCCGGAGGCTGCCGGGATAGCACGAGAAGGCTCCTTAAGGCCTAAAATTATTTAAAGGCATCCTTTCCATTTCACGCTCTGCCAGAGAAGACAATTAAAGCCTCTGGTTTTACAGATCATTCAATACTGCGAGCAGGCACGTACCTGGGGAGGGTGGGGAGCGCGGGCTCAGCCCTGGCCGTGGGGAGGCAAGGGGTGCCCGCAGTGCCTGCAGGTTCCGTGGTGCTCACCCGGCACAGCCCTCCGGCACCCAAACCCTACGCTCCTCTCGGCTCCATGACGGCACCTGCGAGGAGGTGGCAGCTCGGCTCTGCCCACAGGGACCCGGGTGCCAAGGCGCGTTACTTCCAGCCCACGGTGTCCCATTGCACAAGGAGGGCTCCCGTGCCCCGGCGTGGGTGCGGCAGGCACGGTGCTAATGTGAGATGACTGCTGTCCAGAGCATCTTGTGGCATTCAGCCAGCTTCTTCCCATGGCCTGGCATGGGTGGGCAGAGCTGGCTGGCCCCTCCAGCCAGAAAGAGCCAATGTTGGGAGCAGAGCTGGGGATGGAGGGCACAGGGGGAGGCGGAGAGAACTAGAGCTACTGCCAGGACAAGAGCCAGGGGAAATGGAGGTGAGGGAGAAGAAGGAGGGCTGTTCCCTCGTCACCGTCCCAGGGCTGTCTCCAGCTTGAAGGTGGGCTGCCACTACCCCACCCGTCATGGCCTGCAGAGCTGCTCTCTATCCATCCCCTCAGACATGCAGCGGCAGGAACATCCTACGCTCGTCCTGACTCCACTGTGGTTGCACCAAGCAAGGAAAACCCCGAGAGCAGTGCAACAAGTGGCTCGGAGGCAGTGGTGCCCGATGGTGCCAGACAGGCTGGCAGCACAGCCTTCGAGCCCGGGGCAGGGGTCCCAGGCCCCCTCTGGCTCCTCTCACCCACCCTCACCCACTGAACATCCCATACCGTGTAACACGCAGCCTGCTTGCCCTGCTGGGATGGCTGAGGATGCTCTGTCTTGGCACGGGGTTATCAGGAACCCAAACACCCAGGGGAACAGCAGCAGGCCTTCAATGTCAGGGGAGCCTCTGGCTTCACCCTGCTCCATTCGGACATTTGCTGATCAAGTAGCCCCATGATGGGCGGCTGGCCCGCGGCAGCGGCTGCAGTGCTGAGCTCACGCTCACAGCAGCCAGTGCTGGGACTGCTGCCGAAGCCTGGAGTCAGCAGAAAGTCTTCCCAGGCAGAGGCAGCTCCCTGAAGAGGGAGAAGATGCTGGAGGGCTCCTGGCACCTGGCTCCAGTTTCAGGGGAGGTTCCCTGGCCAGTCTGGGTGCTCTCAGGCCAGCCCAGCCAGCAGGACTAGAGAGGGTGACGACTTCTTGGCAGGCTGTGAGTGAAACAGGCTGGACGTGTCCTGGAACAGCTCTCAGCAGGCTGGAGACCTACACAGCCGCTGCCACTCCAGCCCACAGCACCTGTGGTCTGGCTCGCTGTGGAGGCACGGTACCTCTGATTTTGGGATACAGCTTCCTATCGCTGCTGTCTCAGGACGGCAGAGATGTGGGTGCCAATGCCACCCCAGGAGCACTTCCCTTCTGCTCAGCTGCGCAGAGGGGAAGGTCTCAGGAGTGACTGAGCACGCTTTCAGCATTGCTGCCTCTACGCCACCACAGCCCAGCTCCATAGTATCACCAGGGGGTCTAAAAATCACAACAGGCTTCATTCTGACATCTTTCTCTACGCCTCCTGAGCCTTTAGTTTACCCCCAGACAGATTTTCTGGCTTTTTTTTAACCCTGCAAACATGGGGCTAGAAACAGAAAGCATGAGAGGACACCTCACCTCCAGGAGCAGGGACCACAGGCAGGATGTGACCACCTGGCTGACGGGAAGGACCAGCCCTTGTGGACCTCTGTGCCCCTCCCCAGCAGCAACTCCCACTCCCCTTGCCAGCTGTGCAGCTCCACCATCACCCAAAACATGCTCCACGGCCACCTGCACCCATGCTTTACTGCGGGATCCCCATGGGATCCCCGCACCCCTCGGTGGCTCTGCCAGAGCAGGTCCTGCTGGCCAGCGACGCGATGAGCAAAGCCCCCTCCCTATTTGGCCCAGGGAAGAGGACCCCCCGCTCCGGCTGCTGCCCCGCAAAGGGGTGCGCCATGGGGACGGCTGCCCGTGGGCAGGGTGCTGCAGGAGCGGGCAGCCGTGCTGGATGTGTTTCCAAGGCAACAGGCAGGCTGCCTGCACAGGGATGCGCTCAGAAGGCGGGCTGGGGTGAGCATGGTGGGGACACTCCGGAGTCTGGCACGGCAGCAGCTGGTTAAGGCTGGTGTTCCCACATCTTGGGCTCCAGACACGTCTCAGCACACCCTGGCCACTGTGTGCTCTGGCTGCTTCTGGAGCTCCAGTATCCAAGCCACCTCTCCAAAGGTCTGCAGCATGGCGGTGCTCCTTCCCCCACTCCCACCCCTAGAGAAGGTGGTCACACTGTGTCCACATACCCGCTGGAGGAAGAGCCATGGCCCCGAGAGACGGAGGGTAGCACGACAAGGGTGTAGGATGATGAAACTCCCACACCTCCCCAAGGCATGCACCTCTGGGTGGGAAGCATGCGGTCCCAATTACAGACCGGGACGGGTTGGCTGCAGCCCCAGGACTCACCTCCAGGACCCTGCCGCTGATGTACCGGTCACAGGTCTCGCACTTGATGCCAAATTGGGCATGGTAGTCGGACTCGCAGTATGGGATGCCATCCCTTTGGGAGAGGGAGGAGAAGGAGGTGAGTGGCAGGGGAGCCGGGCTGGGCACCCACCCCATTGCTGCAGCCCCAGCCCTGTGGGTTGCAGCCTGGCAATGGCCAGCAGGGCCAAGCCTGCTGCCAGGACGGTGGCACTCACTTGCTGATGTACTCGCCGGTGAGGATGATCCCGCACGTTTGGCACTTGAAGCAGCTGACGTGCCACTGCTTCTCCAGGGCCAGGAGGGACTGGCCTTGCTTGATCTCCTCCTTGCAGCCTGCGCAGTCTGGGGGGACAAAAGCGGGGCGGGGAGTGTGGGACCACTGCAGCTCCCCGGCGGGGGGCTCGGCAGCGCGGCAGGAACACCCACATCTGCTGGCCCACGCTGAGGCACCCCAGCCGTTTAACCTGGCGCACCTCTTGCACCCAGAAGGAAAGCCCTGCCGCAGAGGACCCCCTTTTCTAGGGGATGCTGCTGTTACAAACACCCTGCTCCTGAGACCACTCCAGGACAAGCCTCTTGGGGATCATTTCTTTATGGAGAATCATTTCTTTATGGGAATATGCCACCTCTGCTTGTTCCCAGCAAAGGAGCCAGGAGGAAAGCCTCCTGCTGGAGCTGGGACCTCCGAGGCACCGCTGGCACCCAGCCACCCCAGCCAAGCACCCGCCGCAGCACAGTGCTGGGTCTCCCTGCTGGGCTGGCGAATTTGAGCCAGAGCAAGTGCCTGGGCTGCTGGGGCCATGCTGCCCTGGCAGGTCCCCGGGGGTTTTTCTCCGGGACAGGAGCGGTGGGAAGTGTCCGGGAGCGAGCGCAGCAGAGGAAGGGCTGTGCTCTCCGGCAGCCGCGTCCGGCCCCGCTGCAGTATTTACGAGACTCCCTTCCTTCCCCGCTTCCCCTTGGCTCCCGTCAAGGCTGGGAGCAGGAAGCACATGGGCCTCGGACTCCTGACCTTGACTTCTCCTTGTCCTCTTCTCCCCCTGGCCAGCAGGTTTGCCCGGATGGGGTTTCTCCTTAACCCCATCCCTGCCGCCTCCCTCCCTGCTGCGGCACCAGGGAGGTGCAGCAGCACCGCAGAGGCAGCACAGGCAGCCTGAGCAGGCAGGCTTTTCCACTCAGCCCACCCCAGGCGGCCCTACACCAAGTCCCTGCCCGCTGCACAAAGCTAAGAGGGGAGGATTTTCGACCCCTGGCAAAAAGCAGGCTGGCCAGCTCGGCTAAGCCAGGATCTGTTCCTTCTCTCACACAGATCCTGCTGGTTTTTGAGTTGCTCGCAGGGCTGGGGCTGCAGGGAGAGGCTCAGCATCCTTCTTCTAGGGATGTCCTCCCTGCAGAGTGCACCAGCGCGGGCTCCAGCAGGCACACCTCCCCTGCCACTCCTTCTGGGTGGCACTGTGGCCACCAGCCCCAGGCCACCTGGGCTGCAAGGGGCACGCTCGGGCAGCAGGCTACATCTGGCTGCTGCCTGCAGCTGCCTATGAATAAAGCATGGTGCCCTCAGGTAACCCAGCGCTCCAAGCCGGGGAGGAGCGCGGGCGGGAAGGGGACGGGGAGGGAGAGGAAGGCAGGCGAGAGGCAGAGCGTGCGGCTGCCCTTCCTCTGCCCGCTGCCCTGGCCCTGCTATGGCAGACAGCGGGGTGCTGCGGGCTGGCCACAGCCTGCTTCTGGGCAGCTCGGGGTGCTGATGGGGGAAGATGTGGGAAGCCCTGTCCTCTGGCTGGGGGTCATGCAAACCCTGCCACATCCCCTAACTCCATCGAGGCTGTGGTAAGAGCTGGGGGCAGGCACCTTGGGGGGATCCCAGGGACCCATCTGCACCAGTTCGTAACTCAACCCAAACAGCCACCACCAGTGCCACCGTGGCGACTGGGTGACAAGGACCATGGGTCACACCACGGTCCTGGGTCCGGTCCTGGCTGCAGGACTCTGCTCCAGGCACTGATGCTCAGGGCTTGCTGAGCCGCAGCAGCATGGGCCCCCACGCGGCCCCTGCCACCAGCTCAGCCTGCTGACATGGCAGGGTTTGGGCACCATGGTGTGGCACTGCTCCCGGCTCTCCCTGCCTTCTGCCACCTGCCCACACGCTGCGCTGAGACAGCTCCCCTGGAACTTGACAGCAGCAAACATGGAGCATATGGGAGACAGTGAAACATGGACCACACGTTAATGCTGCAGTCCCCTCACTCCGGACACAGGCTGAAGCGAGCTCTGTGTGCAGCAGCTCCATGCCAGAGGGATGCTCTACCAGCCCCCAGGCACAGCACCCACGGGACGCTCCGCAGTGGCCTGGGGCAGAGAGCAGCAGCAAGGAAAAACTGGGGGGGCAAAGCATGGCACGAAGGGAGGGTATCCCAAGGAACAACCTGGGGTCAAAAGAAAGGCCAAACCCATCCAAAAGAGCTTGTCCATTGCTGTTGCGGAGTTTTAGCTTGGGTTCATTAGTGCATCGGGATGAGCCTAAGAAGCCTTTCGGTGCTTGCAGAGGCAGCAAATAATGCCAGCGTTGGGAAAGCCGGGCGAGCAGTCCCAGGGCTGGCACTTGGACACAGACCTTGGTGCAGCTGGACATACAGCAACATCTGGCCGCTGACTCAGAGCAAACCCGGCTCCAAAACCCGCCCCAGATAGCACCCACTGGGGTGGCAGCACCCGCCCAGGTCACAAACAGACCAAAGGAGTTTCCAAAACCAGCGGTGACCTGCAATCCTGGCTTGAGCTATGGGACTACCCTGTTTCTTCTCTGAAACCTCTGCAAACACCCACGCCTCCATGCAGTGCTGCACACTGGCTCCAAAGCCCATCCCGTCACCCCCTCCGAGCACCATCCAGGGGCATGCTGTCCCTCTCCTTACAGCCATCATGTAACACAAGAGCAGTCAACTTACGGCTGGGCCCATGGATCTTGATGGGTTTGGTGCTGATGAGAGAGTGGGAGCAGTTTTGGCAGACGCAGTCCTTCCCGCTGAACGTGACCTTGTCTCCGATGGGGAATGGCTTCCTGCGGCCAAGGAGAAGTAGAAAGGTGTGAGCTGCTCACTCCCCTCCATGCAGTGCTTGTGCTGCCCGTGAGCTCCTTCCCCAGAGGCCAGCGGGACCCACGGTGCTGGGGAGCAGAGGGGCTCCAGGCAAGGGCTACAAGGGGAGGCAGCAAATGCACGTGTGCTGGGGCAGGAGGACCAAGGCAGGCATTAAGGCAGGTCTGCAGGCTGCAAAGGGAAGGGTTGGAGCCATTTCATTGCCTCCCAAGGATTTCCACTAAGATAATGCAGAGGAGGTACCTCCTATGGTGCTGAGCGGGGAATGAGGGGCTGCGGGCTAACTAACAGCCCTCTCCCTGGTGCACAGCCAAGGGCTGTACAGGGCTTCTGCAGGGGGGTCACGCACGCTCAGTGATGGCTTCAGCTCACCTGCAGGTGCTGCAGACGAAACACTTGGGGTGGTAGGTCCTCCCCAGGGCGGAGATGACCTCTCCGGTGATGAAGTCCCCGCAGCTGTCGCAGCGGGTCCCGTAGAGCTGCTGGTAGTCGTGGGTGCAGATGTACTCCTGGTTCTTAAAGAAGAAGCCCGACTGGGCCAGGTCGCAGCCGCACACTGCAGGGGGAGGACAGGGACCTGTCAAGGGGGCAGCGGGCAGGTCCAGCCCCAGGGCTCGGCCGGGATCTCCGAGCCCACCTCTGCTGCCTCTGCAGCAGTGGTCCCAGGGCATCCATGAAGACACAGCTTTCTGCAGGTATCTCAGAGGGTTTCCCTTCCCCCCAGATGCGCTGGGGCCTTCCCCCAGCACCACAAGATGTCAGTGTTGGGCTGTGGTGGGGTGCAGGATGGTGCTGCCCAGACAGCCAGGGCTGGGCGCTCCCAGAGGAAACCCCAGTGCCGGGAAGGGAACCACCGCAGCCCCCCAGTCACCATGCACAAACAGCCCGGGAGAGCCTCTGGCATCCCCTCCTGGACCCACGGCACCTGGATGGGGCTCAGCCCCTCCATTTGACACTCTCATGGTGTCAGGAAGCCAAGAACAGGACCGGCACAGTTGGGCACGTCCTAGGGACAGTTGGGGAGAGGTCTTCTCCACGCCCTGGGGCGTCTTCTCTCCGCTCCCTGGCCTGGACATGAAGCCGTGCCCTAATGGGAACAGGTCCTGGGACACACTGGGGTTGGTGCTCTCACTGCTTGTTTTTCCAAAGGTGTCCAGCCCAACATTGCTTCCTTCCCTGCTGTGGGAACCGTGGGTGGTGCACAGCCCACCAGAGTAATCCAAGGAGACGTGGCAAGCCCTGGCCCTTAGTGTCATTTCCCTCCTATGTCTTCTCCATCCAGAGAGACGTCGAGAGCATCAGGCCCTGGAAAGCACCTCAGGAGTAGCACAGGGACCAGGTCCTGGGGCCTTTGCACGATGCCCATCACCTGTCCTGCAAGGTGATGGGGTGCAGGGGGAACTACAGAGAAACGAGCACCTGCTAGCACAGCCCATCTTGCTCTCTGCTTTTACCCTTCACCCCCAAGCACCCTTCTGTCCTGTCCTTGCACACCTCACCTGCACCCACGGGCCAGCCCGCACAGCAGCCACCCTCCCCAGGGCAAGGCTGGACCCACTGGCCGCAGGGGCAGAGATGCAGCTCCTCTCCCGCAGAGCATCCCCTGGCAAAGCTGATCCCTGGAGCTGTGGGTGGACAGCCGGGGGATACGGGGCCAGCACCCACTGCTCTCCGAAAGAGCCTGCCAGTGCTTACTTGTCAGCGACAAGGGACAGGCCACCAGCTCTGGGACAGCATCAGGAAGCAGAAGGAAAATAAAAATGAGGCAGGTCTGGGCCCTGTTTGCTGTGGGACCCATAGCACATCCCCAGAAGCCGCACCAGATGTGCCAGGCTCCCGGGGACACGTCAGGGACAAGCCGTGGGGCTGGCGTGGGAGCCAGCGGTGGCAGGGGGTAAGAGCTGTGAAGGAAGGCGAGACAGGAGGATTTCCTCTCATTACTTATTCCCTTTCACTTGGAAATCAGGCAGCGAGCACTGCCAAGCTCTCCCTGCTGGCTCCTGGACCCTTTGAAGCCGGCGGCTGCCTGAGCTCTTGGGATGAGCAGCTCCCTCTCGATCCTGCACATCCAAGCTCGGAAGAGGCCGGGGGCTCAGCACAGCACCCCACACGTGTAGGTCAGCCCCGAGGGCAACCCGGGGCCCACAGCCCCTCCCAGAGATCTGGGGCTGCCTGCTCCATGGGGCACAGGGCTGGAGTAGGGGTGGTGACAGCCCAGGGGAAAAGTCCCCTCCAGCCAAACCCTCTGTTCCCTGGGGAAGAGCAGCAAAGCATGGCCAAAGGGACAGGGATTTATGTCCTGCTTAGCACAAGGTGCTGGGAACTTGAAAGACCAGAGACCTTTAAAAAGCCCTGGTAATGGGATGCTTTACAACCTACAGAAGCAGCCACCGGCCTGGTTGAGAGTGGCTGCTTTAATAAACGCACTAAGGAGCTCTTCAGCCTTGGCTCTGGACCGTTAGCTTTTACAGCTCCACAGCTCTCCTCTTGTGCTCAGGGAAGATTCAAGCAACCTCCCTCTATTTCTGCCAGCCCCTGGGGGCTGCTGAGCCCCAGCGGCAGCACACAGCATCCCACGGCACCTCAGTTGCATCCCATGCACGGGTGGCAGCGATCCGTCACCCATCCCCAGACCCGTCGGGGAGCCGCTCCGGGCATCTCCCCCGCCTCACCGCCTCTCAGCCAAGCTGGCAACACCTCCTCCTCCTCCCGATTTGGGGGCAGGCAGGCGGCTGAAGGACGCGGTGGCCCCCCCCAGATCCCAGATGGGCCGTGGGTACGTTTGGGACCGGCGCAGCGTGGGCTGCCGGCATTCAGGCAGCTTGAGGGTAGTGTCGGTGCCCAGGTCTCGGCCACCCCTGTTCACAGCCTGCCGGCTCTGGCATCGCGCAGGAGCATTGCCTGCACCGTGCCGGCCCCGTGCCGTCACCTCCCCGCGCCGTCACCTCCCCGCCTGCACCATGCCACATCCACCCCTGCGGGAAACTGCCACCCCCAGGCGGGTGACCACATCTCAGCGGGCCAGGTAGGTCTGTCCCCAGCCTTTTGCTTTCCAGACCGCAGCCAGGGCCGTGGGGCAACCTGACCACCAGCTCTTCGGGCGGCACTGTCCTACCTTGGCAGGTGAAGCAGCGGATGTGGAAGTGATTGCTCTGGACACGCACCACCTCGCCCTTGCAGGTGTCCCCGCAGCGGTAGCACTGGATGACGGTGGAGCTGCTCCCAGGGGTGTAGGGGTTTTGCTGATAGGGAACTGCTGGCAGAAAGGAGGGAGGGAAAAGCAAGAGAGGGGAAGGGTCTGTTAACATTCAGGACACAGCCGGGCGTCATGGCACTGACCTCAGCTGGGCAGCTGCAGAAGACCCCTCTGGTGACCGCAATGCAGCAGCCAGACATTAGGCCATCGCTAAGGGCAAAGGACAGCTGAGATTGTGCCAGCACCCAGTGACTCTGAGCTGGGTGCATATCCCTGTGTGGATTCGGGATTTCCCTGTCCCCACAAAAGAGCCACTACCCATGTTTGGCTCACAGGTCTCCAGTCCTAAGTGCTGTGCGGTGCAAGTGTCCAGGCACCGCTCCCAGTCCCTGCATGGATAACCAGCTCACCTGCAGCATCGCCCCAAAGCCATGCAGAGCTCCCCGGACTCTCTCCTATCTCCTAAGCAGGTGCAGAAGGACAATGCAGGGACCAGCTACCCACCGGCTCTGCTCTGCTCAGCCCTCGGGCAGTCCTGGCTGGCTGCTGACCTGCTCAGAAACACGCCAGCGAGCACTGATTTGGCAGCAGCATGGGAAGGAACTGTTGTTTTTCGGAGCTTCCACTTGTTTGGTTAGGAACTGGATGAAGAAGTAATTTTTCAAGGAGCTTTCAAACATCACAGCAATTGAGTGTTTGGCGCTGGTGGGACTCTCACCTCCCCAGAGAGGAGCAGCATCCCAGCCTCGCTGCTCCTTCCGGAGCGGCACCGCGGCGCGTGCAGGCTCTGTGCTGAGCCGGGGGCTGCAGTGGAGGGGAGGGCAATATGATTCCCCTGGAGCTACGGTCAAGAGCCGACCTTCTCTTGCTGCAGATGGTCCTGGGACTTGCCTCCACTCCTCATCCCCCCACAGCAGCTCTGCAGACCACCACGAAGGGCTGATGCTCTGCAACATCATCCCACTCTCCAGGGGAGGAATCGTATGGAGGAGGGGGTCTTTCTGCTGTCTCAGCACAATCCCCAAACACATACAGAAAACATTTTAAAGAGCAGCTCCTGCTTTCCCTGCCCCACCTACAAATGCACGGGCTGCTCGCAGGAGCTCCAGGCTGGCTGACACCATGCTCACCGCTGCAGGCGGGGGCCAAGCAGCAAAGGACTTGTGTGCTGTAAGATTTCAGAGAGGGAGTTGCAATTTGGGCAACTCGAGCAGTGAAGGGCGGGATTTCAATGGACCAGAGACTTTCTAACCTAGTGCTGAACTGCATTCCCAGGAACAAGAGAACCAGTTGATTGAAACCTGGTACGTGAACTCCCTCCAGAGCAGGGAGGAAGGGGCACAGGACAGAGGAGATCACTCATCAGAGAGGCTCCTCGTTCACCGTGAGGCAGATCATGTGGCAGGGAACCGAAACAGCCCATTATTATTGGCTTCAAAAGCAAAGGAAGAGAAGTCAAAATGACATTGAGACTAACAGTAAAATCCCATCACATATGCCCAGTGCCCAGAGACACGCTCTACGGATGTGCAGCACTGCTCACCACCGGGAAAATGGGCTGACCCTCCCTGACCTTATTATTGGCTTCAAAAGCAAAGAAAGAGAAGTCAAAATGACATTGAGACTGTCTCACAGTAAAATCCCATCCCATACACCAGGTGCCCAGAGACACGCTCTACGGATGTGCGGCACTGCTCACCACTGGGAAAATGGGCTGACCCTCCCTGACCGCTGCTCCATCCCCTGGGGCTACGGAGCTGCCGAGGACTGGCTGCCTCGCCAAGACCGACCTGAGGGCTGCAAGAAAAGCCAACGTGCTTTCCTATAAGTGTCCCCCAGCCCCCTGCAAAGCTCAGGCTCTGGCCTTGACACGAACTTCCAAGAGTTGCTGGGACTTCCCTCCTGACTGTGCTCTTGCAGGCCAAGAGCTCTGAGGCCAACAGAGGTACTTGGGGTACTAAAGGGTACTGCAGTGCCAACAGAGGAGCTACAAAACAGGAGTTAGGCCAGCAGAGACACTAACTAGTCTAGATCTAAATCACCTTGAGGTCCCAAATACGATGAAGGACACCTGTAAAGGGAGCAGGGTACCCCCACCCATTCTTTTGCAGGGAGGCGCAAGCCCTGGGAAGAGGGGTCCAGGACCTTCTGCAGCGGCTGCTGCTGGGCACCCCTGAACTCTGCAGCAGCCCAGGGGGACCCAGGCCTGACCCCAACAGGATCTCTCAAGGCTGGAATAAATGGGGGAATCTCTTCTGTAGGGGTCTCCAGCAGAGCAAGAGTTACAGCACTGAAACTTCCTCCCACGCACCCCGTGCTCGCACCCTCACAGAGAATGAAGCAGAAGCCAAGCCCTGGGACACAGCCACGGCAATCCACAAAGCTCGGAGAGAAAATCAGGAGGGAGGTGGGGTGAAAGGCTAGGAATTAATCAACACTTAAGCAAAAATGAATAATAAAAAATGGGGGAGAAAAAACTAATCAATGTCAGAAAATGCAGGCATCACTTATTCCGGGCTTCTGGTCTCTAGGGGAAACTTCTTGGTGTCCATAGCAACACATCGCCAAGCCCCTGCACTGGCAGGTCTGATGGGAGGGAAGGCAGAGGAAAAGGAGTCGATGATGGAAGAGATGCGTATAGCTGTGTTATACCGCTGGCAGAGATGAAACCGATACGGTCACTCCTATTTGTACCCATGGCGATGGGTCAGGACCCAGCTTAGGCACCATCGCCCTCCCGCCTGCCAGCTTTGTTCAGCACTAAGCCAAAAGCTCCCTGATTTGTGATTAACCTCCGGCCCGTGCTGGAATTTTGCTCTGGGAACATTAATGCATTGTTTTGCTGGGGCTCTGCTTGTTTTTGAGCAGGCAGCTGCCTGCCTCATGGCCTCACGCAGGAAGTATTACACATCACAACACCCCTGAGCAGAGGGACAGCTGAGCAGGGCAAAGCTCATTACACCAAAATAATCCAGTAATAATGTAAGTAGCATTAGTGGCCTCGCAGGCCGAGATACAGCAGTCGGGGTGAGGGGGTGGGAGCTGCCCAAGGAATGCCTTAATCTCACCCCAGTTTGCTCCCGCTTTTGCTTGTAGAGCGGGAAATTAAGCTGGCTTCGTTCAGCGACTAATGCATTTGTGCTCCACAATGCAGCGCAAAAGGCTGCCCAGGGCCAGGTTCCTGCAGGGCTGACCCCGTGTCCCGGCTGGCGCTTGATCCGCAGGGTCCGAGGAGCCGCTGTGGCCACAGCCAGGCAGCGAGCTGCCGCACAGCGCTGCGTGGGCACGCAATAGGTTTCCCATTTATCCGGATTAAGGTGGCACCTCCGGTCAGGGATCGGTGCCCCGCACAGTCTTAGGGACAGACAGCGGCAGCCATACGCAAGCAAGGGAGCTTGCGACCCGGGTGGGGGGAGAGACAGTGCCCCCAAACAACACCCAAGGCTGCGTAGAGGAGCTTTGTCCCCCAGGAGGGCAGAGGGACCTCGCCCAAGAGATCCTCCACACCGTGCTGCAGTGAGCAATCTGCAGGTTCCTGCCGTGCACGCCTGGGCAATCCCCCTCCTTCCTTCGCGGAGCACCCACCTTCCGCTTCAGGAGGGTCAATAACCGCGTTTGCCTTCCTGTCCCCTTCCTGCACGGCATCCCAGCCCTCCACCGAGGAGCGGCAGGACGGGGGAATGCTGAACCCTTACACTGCCTCTGAAACACTTGGAGCCCTTCAGGAGGGGTGGCTGATAGGAGATGATCCCCATCTACCTTGGAAGGACGGCAGCTCAACACCAACAGGGCACAGCTCCCCGCGGTGGCTTGGGGCTGAAAGGCTGACATAAAGCAAGCTCTGCTAGCTGCTCAGGCCCCCCATCTCCTACCCAGGCAGCCCCATACCCCACCAGCAGCAAACCAGGACCAAGTTTCCAGGAGCACAAGCTGCAAGGAACAGAACACCCAGGGGCTTTTATAAAGACCCATCCATCATCCCTTACTGGGATCAGACCAGGTCCTGCTGGTTTCCCACCTATCTCCCTCTCCCAGCCCATTAGCCCTCTGAGAAGCTCAATTAGGTAGAAACTGCTGCAGGTGGGGTTTGCATCATTAGCAACAGGTAATTGGAAGCTCCCACCCAGCTCGGAGAGCCTGCCCTGACACCGTGTTTGCTATCAGCATGTTTATGAGACAGCATCTCCACGGGGGGATGGGGAGGCCTGATTTAATTAATTACCAGTAATTAATATTTGCATAATGCTCAGAGAGCCACAGGTGAAGGGGACTGTGGAAAAGCAAAGCATTCACCCTTTAATTAATAACGAGAGGTGGTACCACGGTGGGAAGCTGAGGTGGGCGGGTGCCAGGGGTTGCTGCTGGGGCTGAGTGCTGGCAGGCGCAGCGAGGTGTGAGCAAAGCGGGTGCTGGCTGCGTGGAGGGAAGATGTCCCCACTGGGTGCTGTGGGTGTCAGCGTGGGGTCCAGGTCCAGGGAGTGCTGGGTGCGTGCCTGGCTGAGACCCGAGTTGGGGTGGGTGCCCGGAGGCGAGGGGGAGCAGCAGCAGGGTGTCAGGGCAGGCAGTGCTGCCAGGAGTCCTCGCACCTCCCTGGCGCTGAGCTCTCTTCCAGCAGCCGCTGCCTCCCACTCCTCCCCGCTGCCCGCAGCGAGCGATTCACCACAATCATCCTCTGCACGCTCCCTGCGCTAACTGGGGCTGTAAATCATCCTCTCGCAAAATCCCACTGGGGGTGGTGGGACCAGGATGGTACAGGGTGCGTGCGGGATGCAGCTCCCCTGGGGAGGGTGAGGGCAGCCGGGCACCCGAACCTTGAGGTGGGCTCAGCTGGCAGACCTCGTGTCCCTAGGGAAGAGCCGATGCCACAGCACCGGCATCGCCGGGCGAAGGCGAGGAGGGGGCTGGGAGCGTGGCGGGGGCTGCGGCGGCTCAGGAAGAGGAAGCCCAGCCCCGCCAGCACGCCAGAGGCGTCGAGGCCGAGGGGCCGCAATGACTGGCCAGAAAGGAATTTTGCTGGAAGCACTGGAGGCTGAGGGAGAGGCTGGGGTGAAGCGCTGGTGATGGGACACAGTGTGCTGGGCTGGGGGCGGAGAGCGAGGGGGCGCAGAAGAAACGCCCGCCGGGATGTGGGGAGAAAGAGGTGGTGCTCCGGGAGCCTGCACCCCAAAAATCCTCTTGCCGCAGCAGGGACGCAGGGCGACCTGGCCGGCTCCAAGCCCCGCGGGAGATGAGGTTGAGGGGGAGGATTTCCCCTCCAGGCAGGAGCTGCGCTGCGCCCCAAGGGCGGCCGGGGAGGAAGGGTGGGAGCTCCAGCGGCTGCGGGATATGGGTTTCTCATCAGCGGCGGGGCTGAGGGCTCCTGCCTGCTGTCCTGCAGCGGCCAAAGAGCTCGGCCGCAGCCATAAAAACGCCTTGGGGAGGAAGGGAAAGACGAGCTTGGAACCAAACGATGCTGGTGGTGCAGGGGTGACACGGGGAGAGCTGCAGCCAGCCATCCCGTGGGGCTGCCTCCGACCCCAGCACGTGGGAATGAGCCTGCTCCGGCCACCCTGGCTGCTTGCCCACCCCAGCTCCCTGCTGGGCAGGTGACGGTAGGCAAAGGTGCTGGGGGCTGTCGGCAGCGGACAGCTGGGTAAGGGGTACAATGTGGGCACGTGCACCCTGCCCACACTGCCTGCCGGTGCTGGCGGTCCAGTTGAAAGATCAGCCGAATTACCCCTGAAATAAAGGAAGGGGCTAATCAGGACGCACAGCTCCAGTGGTGAATCTGACACCTGCTGTGACATCTGCATGGCCATCTCGGTGCTCAGGCAGCTGACCACTGCTTTCCATCAGGGTTCCACAGATAAAAGTCATTTGAATCAAGGAGAAAATAATATATATTTACCTTTGGTCAAATATTTTCTCTTTTGATCTTTCCAGATCCAGAAGTGTCACATGATTCCTTACTTAGTATTTACATTTTTAAGCTTGGGCAGGCCAGGTGCTCCTGATAAAGGCATGGGCCGAGGGCAGGTACCATGGATCTGCTGTGGGATAGTTTGAGCCTGGAGCAGCTCTGGCTGCTTCTCCCAATGTTTGCATTGCATCTATTGCTGTCCCCACGTGTGCAGCACAGGAGTGGGCTGTGAGGGGCACCAGCAGGGCGGGCAGGGAGCGGGGCAGTGTGGGGAGCATGGGCTGGGAGCAATGGGGAACACCCGCCTTACGCGGACCAGGCACTGAGGTATTTCCAAGCAAAACAGTCATGTTAGTCGGCACAGAGCGTCGTGCAGGCAGGATTACAAATCCCAGCAAGTCCACGACAGCTTCCCCTCTCCTCTCCCAGCTCGCAGGCAGAGCCATCTGTGGCTTACGGCTAAAAACCGTGTCACAGCTCCTAATCTAGCCCTAGGATTCCCTAATTAGATCATGACCAATTATTGCTTCCACCTGCCTCACACTGTCCCCTTGCCCCCCACCACTGTCACTCCCGCACTGCGTCACCTTCCTCGGCGTGACACAGGACACAAGATGTGGGTGCTGCGAGGATGGTAGTCAGCAGAGCTGGAGCGGCAGATGCCAGCGTGGGCGAGGGCATGTGGCTGCCGGCAACAGGACAGGGTTGGGATGGGGATGCTGGGCCAGCACTGGCATCGTATGGGGGAGAGAGTCTTCCTTAGCTGGGTATCGCGGGTAGGACCTGAATGAGTGTGGCTGGATATCACAGAGGATAATGGCAGCTAAACCCTGTGCAAGTCCTTTCTTTGCAGAGGTAGGTCAAGGATGCAGGGCAGAGGTGCCAGCCCCATGCTCCCACTCCACAGCACCCTTGCTGCTCCCCATGTGCCACCGCCCGGCCCATCTGCACCTCTCCTGGGAGGGCTGGCAGCCGGGTGAAACCACCGCAACAGGCTCCTAACGAGCTCAAACGCACGCTCTGGCCCTGCTCCAGCCCCCAGCTGTGGGGCTCACTGCGGCTGTGGACCTCGGGGTGCTCGAAGGCTCACACGCTGCCTCGGCAGGATGGCAGGCGGGAAGGATGGGGGCTGGGGGTGTGGGCACCGTGATTTGCACTGCACAGGCAGTGCTGCCCGTGCAGAGGGGTGGAACGGGCAGAACCAGCCTCTCCTCTTGCTCTGTTCCCCAACCTCCCAGCGCCGTGCTGGGAAGCAAAGCAGCCAGTGCTGGGGGGGGGTTCCCCAGATCTCATGTCAAGCTGAAACTGGGAGGAGGCAGCAAACTGTCACTGTCACACAGACTCAAGCGGTGGCAGCTGCTGTGGCTGGCCAGTGATGCGGGAAGGTGCCCAAATGGGTGCCAAAGCCTCGTGCTAACAGCAAGGGCACGGCAGGACCATGTGCTGGGGTAGGAGCTGGTCTGCAGGGGGGACGCACTGCTACCACTCCGAAAAGAGAGAGGAGGGAGCTCAGAAACACAGTCAGAGGAGACAAAGGAGAAGGGTAAAGAAAAAGAGGGAAGGAGAGAAGGAGAAAAAGAAAGAGGATAGAAGGAAAAAGGAAAAAAGATGGAGCAGCAAAGGCCCTGCCCGCACAGCAAACTTTGTTTCTGGCTGCATACATGGAAATTATTCTCCAAATGCGAGTGGTGAGGAAGCCGGCGATTGTCTCCCCGCACTGACCCAGCTGCTGGCAGCTGCCTGTGCCTGCCCGCAGGATGTTTACTTCCCCAGCGCAGGCAGCCCAGGCAGGGCTCTAACTTGCTGGGGAAACCCGAAGACCCCACTGTCAGCTGAGGCTGCAGCAGGTTTTACCTCCTCCCCTGCAGAAACCTGCTACCCCCTGGGGAACCCGCTGCCCCCACCACCTCCCAGTCCCAGCCCCACTGCCAGCAGGGCCACGGGGTGTGCTGGGCGAGGGGCCCCAGCATGTCCCTGGTTTGCTGAAACCACTGACTGCTGCAATTGTGATTTTTCCAGATTCTCAAGAAAAAGAGGAAAAAGTTGCTCTTCTAGTTTTCGCAGCTGCAGGGAAATTTGAAGACCTCAGCGCAAAGCAGCATGACAACAGAAAGCCTTGTGTAGCGCTCACAAGCATCCACAGCCTGACAGCTATTCCCTGGGCTGCCCAGAGCTGGCGAGCCAGGGAGCATGCTGTCCCAACAACCCCCAACCACCCAGCCCAGCAGCGGCCAGGGAGCACCGCAGGGAACAAGCCTGCGTGTGGCATCCTCACTTGCAGGGTTGCAGCAACTGTCGCACCCAGAGCACCACTGTGGCAAGAGTCATCGTCCAGGGAAAGAGGTCCTTTCACCACTCACCAGGCAAAGGAGGAGGATGAGCATCCTGCCGCAGGCTAAACAGCATCCCCAGCCCCATGCTGATCTGTGCCATGGGGCACGTGCCCAGAGCTGGGCTGCACCCCTTGCTACTGATGCTCTCATCCCAGTAGCAGCGTCCGCTCAGAGGCACCAGGGTTTTTAACAGTGTTTGCTTCCCAGCACAGAACCACCCTTTAAAGTTTAATCATCACTCACCAGGCCCTGCTACTAAATAAATGAAGAAGTGGAGGGCTCGGTGGGCGCGAGCCTCCGCTGCCTGGCGAGCGCTGCGGCATGGGGCTGGCATCTCCTGAGAGCTTCGCTAACACCTTCTCTTTCCTGCAAGGGCCCTGCCAGGATGGCTGTGTGGGACCGGAGGAGGGTGAGGGGCTGGGAGTGTGGCTGTGCTGTGCACCCCCACGTGTGGGAGTCTGGGGGGCACGGAGCTCGAGAGGGGGCTGGAGCAAGGCAGGAGGTCTTGGGGGTGTAACACTGGAAGATAACACGTGTTAGAAGGAGTTTAACATCTGCATTTGAACACACGTACTTGCAGCCACATTAGCGCATGGCTTGCATGGTATGTAAGTGCCCTCCACACTGGCTGCTTTTCTCCCATCTCCAACAAGCACTGCCGAGGTCTTTTTTTCCCAGATAATACTTGTACAGCTTGTCATGGCAACAAGATCTCCTTGAACTGCAATTGCAGCCGGGACGCCTGGTGCTAGCACGTTTGCCTGTCTGCAGACATCACGGAAGCCCCTTCCAGCAGAGCTCTGTGCTCCACAGATCCCCAAACTGGGTGCGAGCAGAACCCCCAAGGGAGGGCGGCAGCCTGCCTCCCTGCGCCCAAGCTGCCCCCCGAGTCAGATGCAACAGGGATTTGGGGATTTTTTGCAATGACTAACAAACACTACCAGGCAGTTCCTCCCATCTCATCCCCTCCAAGAAGGGTCTGTGGGATGCTCAGCCCCCTGCACTGGGCCAGCTGCTCCCCACTTTGTGCACGCCGCCCACCCCCGCAGCAATTTGCAGGAGGAACGGAAGAACTGGGTGATGCGGGAGAAGTAAGGCTGTGCATCCAGCAGCCCCCTCCTCGCAGGCAGGGCAGGGGCTGGGGCTGCTCCTCCCACGGTCACCCTCCTGGGCACAGTGCTCAGAGCTGCAGGCAAAAATCCTCTTGGCTGCTGCCCACCTCTGCTCCCAGGACCTCACTTGCTCCAGGAGCCACTCTCCACAAGCAATATTGTTCTCATCCTAACATGTGGTATCACACCCAGAGTGCCTGTCCCATCGGGGCCCCAGGCTGCATCCCAGAACTGACACCGAGCGCTGCAGATAACCACACAGGTTAGAGACAAGGAGTTCAGCCCCTCCGACAGCTCGTGAAAAAGAGATCCCCCAGCACCTGGTGTACCATATCTACATGCAGGCTGAACGTGCCGCAGCTGCCTGTATATCTTACATGGCATGCCCAGTCTCCCAGGCAGGCATGGTATTTCCACTGAGCGTGGGGCTGGAGACGTAGTACTCAACAGGGAATCGCAGGCTCTAGGAATGGCAATAAATCTCCAAAAGGCACAGCTCAAATTTCACAGTAACTACTTAATTCCCCTCCCTATTATCCCTGAGAATATTTTAGCAGTTCTTGGCGTCTTGGGGAGAGGAAGAGAAAGGATAGATTGCATTTTAATTAATAATGGCTGAAATGCATGGCTGCCCAGGGCAGGAGCCATGGTGAGCCCGGAGCAGGGAGTTATGCCGAACAGAAGGGGATGGCATGGAGGGCCCCAGGCATCAGAGGGCTGGTGCTGGGTCCTGCCCCAGGGTGGCTCCGGCAGGACAGATGTGAGCAGCACCCTCTGCCCCATTCCCAGGCAGGAGCAAGGATGCTCTACACCTCTGCAAGCCAGGCAGCTACCTTCCTTCTTCCTCTTAAAATCTTTGCGAGGACATTAGCTAGACACAGCCCTGAAGCTCACACCCCACTCTGACACGAGGTCAGGCTCATGAATGGGGAAAAAAGCCCAGTGAAGGGGGAGGCGCCCCGATGGTGAAGCTGGGGAGTGGCAGCCGTCCACATAGCCAGCCCCTGCTGCAGCACCCGGAGGTGGCTAAGGCTCTTGGTTGTCAGAGCCTGGGATCACTGGGGCACTAGCAAGGACCGTGGCAGTCCCAAGCATGCTTTTGGGGTGAGCAGGACTGCTCCTTGCCGGTGCAGCTCCCCAGCATTTGGCTATCCAATTGCTATCCAGATCCACTTCAGCGGTAGGAAGCCCCCACCAGCTCCCTGGGACTAGCAGTGCTGGGAAGTGAGATGCTTCCCCCAGGATGTGGAATACGAGTCTCCATCCCCTGACGGCTATGAGTTGACTTGTGCTGCCAGTTTCGCCAGATCCGCCTCCCCCCCGCAAGAACATCCCGGCCAGGAAAACTCCCTGGCTTGTACAGGTACCAAGTGCAGCAAGGGTGGAGGGGACCAGATCAGAGCTGCTTTGGCCCCATGTGCAAGCCTCCAGGGCCAGCTGGACCAGATCCACCGGGCTCCCCAAAGCCACGCTGACATCCCTCCACAAGGCACCTTCACCCTAAGCTTGGGTGCCTGGTGGCTTTGGTGCCACAAGCCACTCCTCACAAGATGTGCAGGGCTGAGAAGGGCTTGATTCAGACACCCCGAAGCACCCTGCAGCTCCCACGGCCGGGGTCAGGAGCCCAGGGGCCACCCGCGGTCTGGGAGCCGGCCAAGCTGTGCAGGGACTGCCACCGAGCTGGTAGCCAGGCAGGGCACCATGGCAGCACGCCGGGCTGCATGGCACAAGCAGGCATAGGGCTGGGGAGCTGCACGGAGCCTCCCAGGAGTCCAGGCAACTATCGATTTGCTTTGCTTTCAAGAAAAACAGAGCAGTGAAGCCATGGGGGAGAGAGGGCGAGAGGCACGTGTGTGCGAGCTGAAGGAGAGACGGAGGATGCAGACAGCAAACAGGCGTCCCCAGGGGCCGAATCCAGAGCACGTGCACCGCCCAGAGCTCTCCTCTGCACCCAGAGGTGCCCCACCACCGTGGGGGACACGCGCATTCAGATACCCCAAGCAGATGCCTGCACGCACACACATCAGCTCTTCACTCGGGAGGCTGCTAAGATGCTGGATCCAGGCCCAGAAAGCCAGAACAGGTCCCTCTTGAGGGACTGCCTCTCGATTCAGAGGGTCAGCCGCCATTTAGGAGGTCTGATGAAGCAATAAGCAGCAGGAGTGAAGCCCAGGGCGACGCAGAGATACAGGAGCCAGCGGGGAGCTGCCTCGTACTGTGCGTCCCAGCCCTGCACCGGGGTGAGGGGGGGGTCACAGCCCTCCGGTCCACAGCCCCCACGGCACCTGCCAGGAGATTCAAGACCGGACTCCCACAGCTCTGCACAAAACCCACCCTTTTACGCACAAAACCAATGACAATCCGGCCAGGGACACAGCGAGAGCCGACAAACACCCTGCTGCCCTCTCGCCCCCGTGCACATCTCTCTGCGGAGTCCCAGCCCCGACCCACAGCTGGAGGCATCCCTTGCCTGCCACGTGCAGCCGGGGCACGGTGCCGGAGCCGCTCCCGCTGTTGGCATTTGCTGCCGCTCCCACTGACCGCTGCCTCCTCGGCAGATGTGCGGCACTCTCCGAGATCAGCATTTTGGGCTGCAGAAAGGTTTATTTGAGGCGGGCGAGAAGGGATCCCTGCTGAGAGGCTGAAGATGGGATTTCATCCTTACATCTGCTTCAGCTTAAAAAAAATCTTGCCCGAGCTGCTATAGATACAAATAAATTGTGTATGAGCGAGGGGGCGTGAGGCGGATGAGCGCATCCTGCACAGAAACACATTGCACATCCATGGCTTGAACTCTGCCTGGGTCCCAAAGCAGGGCCGGGGTGTGGACTACCCTGGGACAGGGATCTGGGTGAGCACAAACCCACACGAGCAGGCAGAGACACATGGCTGCTCTTAGCGGCCCTCTGTGGATCCCAGGTGGAGGAGGACCACTTGAAGCCACGTTCTCTGGAGGACACCTTGCTGCAGCGTGCAGCCAAATCCTTGGTAGCAGCCTCCCTCTGCCCTGCTCTGGACTCCGCTGTCCCCAGGGCATGCACGCCTCATGGGGCGACACACAGTCCCAGCCCTGAATCTCCAGGGCAATGGGATGCTGCAGAGCAAGAGCAAATATGAAAGCCTTCCCCACGTTCCCTCCTCCACTGCGGCCATCCCGTGACATCCCCATCCCTCAATACACGCGGCCACTGCATCCCACCCATCCTCCGAGTGTGGGGCCAAACCAGAGCTGCTTCCCCCAGCAGGAGCTTAGGGCCACCCAAGAGCCGCATGGGTCCTACCAGCCCCACTGCTGCCCTTGGCCACCCCACCCTTTCTCCTGCTCACCTGGGGTGATGCTGGCTGGGGAGGGGACCTGGCAGGGTGGTCTCAAGGGAGGCAGCCCGCTTGACAGCCAGGCACTGGCCAAAGCCCATCTCCTCCCCCAGACTTTATTCATGAGGCATGACAAGTGGGTGAGCTACAGCCAGCCAAACAGCTCACCCAGCAGCCTCAGACAGTGAGAATACAGGAGGAACGTGCCTCGGTTGGAGGTTGGACCCAGCCCACATGATGCTATTTTCTGCTCTAACCAGGCTGGACAGGTTTGGGGGGGTCCATGTGAGAGGATGCCCTTGGGTCCCAGAGTCAAGGGATGCCAGATGTGCGTGGTAGAAGAGACTAAACTTGAGGTTCTGGCCAAAAGATGAAAACCGTTAGCTCATCGTTTTGCCGAGGCCAAATTTCCTGCTAAATAGAGTCTATGTTCAACGCTGGGAGGCAGTCCGTGCTGCGTGGGAGTGCAGGGAGCCCAGGGAGACTCTCCCCTCCACTGCCAAAGCCCACCCGCTGCCACCAGCCAGGGAGGCAGCAGACCGGCTGAGCTTTAGCAGGAAGGATCCATCCCAGCCAAAAAAGAGAGAAAAAAAAGAAAACCCCCAAACCCAGAAAGGGGTTTTCTGAGGAAGGGAAAGGGCAAAGGAGCTGTCAGATGGTCTCTGACACGGTGGCATCTCCCGCTGGGCCTTGGAGGGGGCTGTGGAGTCAGTGCCAGGGTGTCCAGGACAGGAGCTGACACAATGGAAACATTCAGGCTGGTTCCTCGCACGCACACAAATGTGCCGGAGACAGCCAGGACAGAAAGGAGCTTATTTCTGGCTGATGCATGGAGGGATTTTCTGTTTGCTGCTGTGTTTTGTATTTGCGGCTTCCCGTATGGAAATGCTTTTTCCCTTTAACCTCCACCCACAAGCCCAGTGGATTCTGTTGCAGTTTTCAAAACATATGGTGCATACATCAAAAACATAAAGGATGCTATATTTAAAATATTACAAAGCAAGCCAGGAGCCAGCATTTTTAAACTAGGGCAGGGTCTGAGAGTGAAAAATGTGGGGATTTAGGATTTTCTATACCAGATCAGAGAAAAAGCCCCGTTAGACAAGATAGAGCCAGGCTGGCAACCCGCCACCTTGCAGCAGACTGTTGCTTACATAGTCTGGTACCAAATTCTGGGAGAGGATCCACCTGGTTAGCCTGCATGTCTGCACCCTGCTATTTCAGAGGGGCCACAGTGCTGCTGAGTCCAGCACCTCTCTGCCCTGATCATACAGTTTAGCATCCAGCTGATACTTGGCAAGGTGGTCTGCATGTGATGCTCTAGAAAGGCAGCCCCAAACCATAATCCACTGAGCTACTTTCTTCCTGGCTTCTGCAATCAGTTGATTCCCTGATGGGCTGAATACTGCCTGTATTACTCCACTAATCGCTTTGTGCATAGCATCATTTAGCTGGCCAATACAAGCACGGGAAGGATGAGAAATTCTTGCCTTTTGCAAGCACAGGTTAGAAGACCAGAAACTCCTCCATGTCATTTCTCCAGCCTGGAGCTTGTTCTATTCTGCAGAGTGCAGTACACTCACTTGCTTTATTTTAAACCATACTCACACTGGCATTGTAACTTCAACCCAGGAGACTGCGTCATAGCCAGGGAATGAAGGGTGTTGGATTTGCTATTTTTAACTCCTTCTACTCCAGGGGGGAACTGAAATCAAATCTCTATCCAGAGACACTGTATAGATATTAGTGCAATGAAATGGGAATTTGGACTGGAGGTGACAGCTGGCAAAGTGAGCCCTGGCGTCACAAAGGAGACAATCTCCCCATAAATAGGATGCATAGAAGGGATATACGTTACAGAGCAATCTCAGTACCACCAGCCTGTGCTCAGAGGGACAGGAGGTTCAAGACCAGCCACCCCCCAGCCAGTCCCATTCCAGGGGATGAATTATGGCTCAGGGCTGGCAGCAAACACCATCAGGAGCTTCCCCAACAGGCTCCAAATTCCTCTATCCACTCTTATATCCTGGGAAGGTGCTTTCTAAAACAACTGGGATCTCATCAGCTGTGGTCCTGGGAGGGGGGGCAACACAGCCCAAGGCTGCAGCGCAAAGGGCATTGCCACATCCCCTTGGAGCCCTGCTGAACTGTCAAACTGCCTGCAAACCATGGGGTCGGAAGAGACAAAATATACACCTGCAGCCAATTAATACAGACCATCCCACAAAAACTGTGCAAACCTTCTTTCAGAGAAGGGCTTGTCAGAGCCCCAGGCCTCCTGACCGCAGCAGGGTCCCTGCAGCCGAGAGCCATGCAGCACAGAGGGTGTTTACTGCTTTTCTTAATCTGCTGTGATCCCCGCTCTAACTCTGTTAAATGTAGCAAATGGAGCCTTTAAGTGGTCATAAAAAGATTGTACCCACCCCCCATGGAGCTTATTTGAGACACCTGGCCATGCATATGGGTGACAGAGAGGGGAGCACAGCAGGCACCAGGGCTGTGCAGGTGGTGGGGTGCAGTGGGGGACAGCACCGTGCCAGGAAAAGCCCCATGGCCACCAATGGGTTTCAGGCACCACAAGCACTGCAGGATGGCACAAGGCATCAGACAGGCGTGCTGACCCACAGGATCCTCAGGACAGTGCTAGAAAACACCACATCACCAGCCCCTTGCTGCCTGATGTCCATCTCGCCCACTCCACCCTTAGGACCTGCAGTTAGGGTAAAACCCCACGGGACAGAGCATCTTTTACAAGTTGTGAAGAGCACAGCCCCTCGGCACTCCAAGGGTCAACACAAAGATACCCCGGAGGGGATGCTCCCCTGCCAGCAGCACCCCTCCCTGAGCACAGTGAGGAGGGGCTGGCTGACAGTGGTGACAATGTCTGATGGCAGCATCTCAGGTCTCTCTGCAAGCCACTGCCCCAACCCACCTACCAAACGTGAAAGGTGGGTTCAGAGGGAGGGAACTCCCTCCCTGCAATGCAGGGATGCACTAAGGAGTCTCTGGGACGGAGCAGGCTGGAGCAGCCACGGGCCACCCCGGTGCTCTTGGCAGCCTGCAGCTGCAAGCCCTGCCCGCGGCTGTCTCCTAGCACACGTAGATGTGCACTCACGCAGGCGTGCGTGGCCAGCCACCACAACAGCCTGGCCTCCCTGCTCCTCCACCAGCGACTGCTGCAGGCTCAGGTCCATCCCGCTGCCCCAGGAGAGGCAGATCCCCCCTCTGGGCTCTGCAAGGGCTCCACGAGATCCTGCACAGACTGGTGAGGCACTCCGGTCTCACCCAAAGCTGTTAGCATTTAGCTTCTACGTTGGTTTCAGTTGGCCGGAAAGTGAGCTTTTGCTATTAAAAGACAGCAGTTTTTGTTCTTCTTGCCATCTGTATGTTTGTGTATTTCCCCTACCACCATAATTAGCAGGCTGGGCTCCAGCCAGGCTCAGGAGGAGATCTTAGTAGATGTCTTCCCAGCAACTTGAACAGCTTCATCGTTTTGGTTTTTTTTATGGCTCCCCTAGTGCAGTCCCCATCACCAAGATCATCACAGCCCAAGCTGTCACTCCCGGCAACCCGGCAGAGGCAGCAGGGATGGGGACACTGCGCTCCAAAGAGCATCAGCCCCTGCAGCTGCAGGGGCCAGCACCCAAGCAGCACAGGTGAAGGCCAAAACCCCACCCCACGAAAGGAGGTGGGATGTTTGCCATACTCCTGCCAGGTCTCCCAGCACAGGCCCATGTCACCAGCACCTCCAGAGCTCTGCCACACAAGCCCAGCTCTCTCTGCCCTCTCTGGGGTGTGCACCACTGCAGCTAGCTGTGTACTATTTACAAAAACAAGAAGACAAAATAAATAAGTGTGGCCCCGACAACAAAGGAAGCCCAGCTGATGCCTGGAATCTCCCTCCAGCTCCGAAGGAAGCTGGCAGCACTGCATCCCGCTAGTCCAGGGCCAGCCACCTCCTGCCTGCAGCATGCCCCTGCTTCTGCCCCCTCTGCCAGCACTAAGACTCGAAAAGTCACTGCAGCTGGCCCAAGGGTGGTCAGGACTCAATCAAGCTCAACAAGACCTCAGTTTCCATCCCAGGCTAGCACAGTTGAAAGCTTCTGCATGGGTTTCGGCAACTGCATCTCTCCTCCCTGCCCCTCCCCGAGCACACCCATGCCCATGCACCTTGGGCAAGCCTGGGTTGCTCCAGGTGCAGAGTCTCCTACAGTTGCTCCTGCTGCCCTCACTGCAAACCCCAGCACACAGACAACGGCCAGGGAAGGGCCATGCACAGTGATGTTTGCAAAGCACTTGTGTTTGAGCAGCTCTGGCAGCAGGAAGCCGGGATGTGCTGGGTTCTCCATGTGGGACCACAGGAGAGGAGTGTTGCTGTTACTGTAACTGCTCCGCCTTGGCAAACCATATTCTGGTTTTAGGCTGTCTGATAAACAGACTTGAGCTTGCACATACACAGACATCTGCCTGAGGCAAACAGCAGGACAGAAATGTACACGCAAATTTGGCAACTTTATGTGAATTAAATGTGCATTTAATTGAGATTTATGGGGGGGTTGCAATAGCAATTGATTATCAAAATCAGATTATTTATGGGGGTTTAGCAACTATACAGGAGATTAATGTTGCTTCCAGAATAAATCCTCACTAAATATATGCCTCCCCAGTAATCAGCTAATAACACGTCATCCTAATTATCTCATGAAAGGGGCACAGAAGCTTTGACAAATACTGAAAAGATATATTGTTGTCTGCAAATCAGCACCAGAAGGCCACAAGCCGCGCTCTGCCTCCAAACCACGGCTCCACTTGCATCCTCCAACACTAGACCATGGCTAGGGGATGCATCCAAGTCCCTGCTGCCAGCCTTAGTCCTCCACATGTCATGAGCAAAGACTAGATCTAGGATCCAGATGACACTTTGCCCAAAGACACAAGGAGGTTTGCACCCTGGGGCCCTGAGCCTGACCAAGGCAAGGTCAAGTCACTGCAGTCACTTGCATGGCAACAGGTGATGACATCAAGAGAAGAAATAGCATGGCTCCTAGAACGGGAAAAAGAAGGTTATTCGCAAGAGGAAAGGTGCATGTGTCCTGCAGTGGGGTACAGCTCTGTATATAAATACAGTTTTATACTCCTCTCTGCTGGCAGGTGGTGGTGGTGCCCCATTGCCCCATTAAACCTAAAGGGACTGTCTGTGGTGCAGCAGCTCCTCTATTTTCTTTAAGTAGCACTCGCTCATTAAAAAAATATGTATTGAAGATTAACAGTTCTGGCAGCAAGAGGCAAATAAAGCTGTGCCATGCAGCCAGCCCTGCCAGTTCCTCCCCCAGACCCCTGCACAAGGTGCTGCACAGCCCCATCCTGAGCTGGTGAGGGCCACCCCGTGCCCTGTCCTCTCCCCTCCCCAGACACCAGGATGTGTCACAGGGATGTCCCCAGGGACCTCCATCCCTGGGAGGAGGCAGCGGCTGGCCCCTTTGAGGGGCAGGAGGGTGCCCTACCACTCCCCATGGCCAGGGCAAGCGTAGGACCACTACTCCAGGATGCAGAGATGCTCTGGCAGTCACCATGGCAACCCCGGTACACAGCCGGCCGAACAAAGCTGACAGGAGAGAAACAGAGAGAAAAAGGAAAGGGAGGGGGGGGCAAAAAACAAAAAAAAAAAAAAGAAGGAAAGGGAAACAGTCTCAAGTCATGGAGCAAAGGCTGTGGCAGGAGGGAGTGACAGGGTGGGAAAGCACAGGTATTGTGGCAGAGGAAGAGAGCTGCCTTTAGGCTGCTCACCTTGGGATGACCTTCAGCAAGGTGACCCATAGCGTGCACCGAGTGCACCACCAAGACATCTGTTGGCCCCGCTGCGACCATCCCAGTTAAGGGTCCCTCCAGGACATGGCATGTCCTCCCTGCCAGTTCCCAGGCTGGCAGCCAGAGGCTGCGCTGCAGGACAGGCAGGCAGGACCCTGCTAGAGACCCAGGAGGCTGCAAGGAGCTCTTCCCATGCCCTGAGGCAGCTCTCAAACCCCAAACTGAAGAGACCCTTAAGGTGATGGACAGATGGGTGTCTTGGGCCAGGTTATTCAGCACCTTCCTTCTTTCTCTAACACAGATGGACTGGACTGGCCTAGCTTTTGGGTCACAGTACGTCACACACAGCATGCTAGCTCAGGGCTGCCCATACTCCCACTGCACCCCAGTTTTGGGGTCCAGGCCCATTTCTCAGCTCAGCTGTACCAGCTCTTTGTCCTGCTACTTCCCAAGCAGAGCAGGGCTGCCTGCATCCCCTTGAGCCCACAAGAAGGCATTTTGGAGGCCAGACTACCAAGACCCTCAAATGGAGCACAGAGCCCTTCAGAGCAATAGTCAGTCCCAACCCCACAACGGTGGGCCATCTCCATGGCTGGTTGTGAAAGGAGCCCAGAGGCAGCAGGGGACAGAGTATGCTTTGTCACATGGCTTGGGGCTCACCTGAAGCCCTAACCCAAGGTCAGGGTAGGGGCAGAGATGCAGCAACAAATACATTGACATAAGCCCTCATACTGCAAGAATGCAAGCTGCGTCCACTGCCAAAGCATGCTCTGCTCTCACTTCTCCATCCCACTTCATTAAAGGCAGAGAATTAAAGAACAGACATCAGGGTTTGGGTCAAAAAGCAGCAACTACAACCTCTCTCAGCTGGAATGGAAAATAACATCCCACTTGGCTGTTTATTCTAATGAAATAACAAATCCCAAAGGGAAGCTCCCCCTCTGCTGAGCTGCCCTCACAATAGCTGAATGGTAAACACAGAAACAGCCTCTTGCAGGCAGATAGCAAGTGCTGGGGTGGTGCCTCAGCCCACCGATTGCGGGGACGAGAGCGGGTGCCCAGGGAGCGGGAGGTGGTCAGTGGGGCTGGCTGTGCATGAAAGCCTGGCAGGAATGGGAGAAAAACTGAGAAAACTCCAAGGAAAAGCACTGGGTGAAACAGCTCAGCCATTTTAGCAAGAGAAGATGAGAGAAACTACTGAAGTCATTTGCACAGATGCTACAGGAGCAGCTGGAGCAGGACAGCAGGCGATGGGCACCTGCAGAGCTGCTGCTGCTGTGGGAGAGGAGAGCCTGTCCCCACTGCAGCACGGGGCTGTCTCAGCAGGTAAAAGCACACCTCTGCACCAGTGCTCACACAGCACGACACTAAGGGGGCTTAATATCCCCCCAGCCACATTCTGAGCCTCCGCTGGTAGGACACGGGGTGGCCCAGCGATGGGGCCAAGAAGTGCCAAGCAAGGCTCGGTGCTGGGCAAGGACAAACCAGGCTGGGGACAGTGGGGGACGTGGCAGGACGAGGCACATCTAGAACAATAAACTCCCATGAGCATATGAGGGGTTTTGGCACAGACGTAATCGTCTCCCCTCCTCCTTCCCGCACTCATGCTCTCCTCGGCTCCTGTGTACGCCCAGAAACACGACTTCAAAAGGAGGGGGGGCTGCCAGTGTGGGAAGCAGCAGGCAGACGTGGCTGTCTCCTGCTAAAAGCCTTTGGTGCCTTTCATCAGGGCTGGGGAAAAACAGCCTTCAACTGTCAGGCTGGAGGCAAATGGCCAAGCCCTGGCATCAGGTCCTGCTGCCCAGCAGCCCTGTGCTCCCAACATGGGCCAGCCACAGAGATTTAACCCTCCCTCCCAGACAAGGTGGGTTTAGCCCTCCCCATCCCACCTCCCTGCTATATATATGTAAATAAATCCATCTGTGTACAGTAAGCACCAGAGATCCTCTTAACCCTCCACGCTCTCTGCTCTGGAGTCAGGTCTAAGCACTGCCGCCCCATGCCATAGGCACGGGAATTGGGGCATTCTCCAGTAACAAACCCATTCATGCAGCTCAACTCGCCTGCACCGAGGTCACGGCCCCCTTCCCCGCTGAGATGTCCCTCCCAAGCCAAAGCGACGTCTGTCCCCAGCAGCCTCTGGAAGCCACATCTCCCAGCTCCTCATTAGTGACAATTAACAGGCAATCAACAGGCCCAGCAGAGCTGGCACTTTCCAGGGAACAAGTCCCCTTTCAGTGGGGGAAAATGAACATGTGCTTTGTTATGCACGCTTTTGGCTTAAATGAGCCAAAACCTGCCTGCCAAGGAACAGAATTATTTCCCAAACCGGACCCTTTATGCCACCTGACCAACCAAGCAGGGAGCGAGGGCTGGGGCAGCCGCAGATGACCTCTCTTGGCAAGCCCTTGCTCTGCCACGTGCCTGCACGATGCTCTCACAGCAGCCCAGAAAAGGGCAGGCAAGGTGGGAGCAGGGACTGGGGGTACTCCCTGCCTTGGGGAGGGTAACGGGCACTCACCAGCAAGGACTGTGCTGCTGGCTCAGAACCACCCGCTGCTCCTCCAGAAGTTATTTCAGACCAGGTGAGAAGCTCTTCAGAGTCAGCAGAAGCCAGCCAGGGCAGGAGGCACCTCTTCACCCTCCCCAGGCTAGGGGCTGCCCCGGGGTTTGGCAAAGGAGGTAGGGTAGAGACCTCAGCACCCACAGAGGGCAGTTGGTCTTGCACTTCAACTCCCATACTACAGCATTAAAAGAGAGCCGTGGCCTTGAGAAATACAGCGAGATCAGTGCACAGATGAGTGGCAACCCTTTGCAAGAGGCCAGCGCAAGGACCGGGCAGCACACGCTCTCTCGCTTTGCCATTCCCCAGCCGGGAGCCGGGCAGGGCTAACCCATCATCAGCCTCTGCTTCCCTGGGTATTTGCCTAGCTGATAAGGAAGAAAAAGACAAGAAAGCAAGCAAGAGGGAGATGGCCTGGATGTGACAGGCTAGCAAGTTTGACAGGGGAGTCTTGTTAGCAGCATTTTTTCCCTGCAGTTCGAGCAGGGGCAAAGCCAAGGAATGCTTCCCAACAGCCTGCACCAAACGAGCCTGGCTGCACAGAGCTTTAATTGCCAGTGACAGAGCAGGGGTGGGCAGCAGCAGCTGAGGGGTCCAGGAGGACAGACAGCAGAGCAGTGCTGACGGCTTCTGCCGCAGCACGAGCTCCATCCTCATCCCCCAGAACGGGAAAAAGTCCTGTTGTCTTTCCAGCCACCCTTCCTCCAGCACGAGGGGTGCATCTCACCCCACAGTGTGCCTGCCAGGGGCTGAGCTTGGGGTGTTTCAGCCCAAGGCTGCAACACCCCTATGAGAGCGCACCATGCCTTGTGCCACCGGGTATTTGGGACCACAGGTCTGGGCCAGTTTGGGTGCAAGCCTGCAGCTCAGCGGGGGCCCAGGGATGTGGGGATGAGCAACAGCCACAGCAGACCTCCACTGGCTCTCCAGGGGAAGGAGAGGAAGGATCTGGCAGATCTCTAAGCTGACTAAGAGCTCTGAGTGCCCAGTGGCTCTGCTGTACCAAGCACAAGCCAAAGCAATTAGCATTTCTTGGAGACACTCTGTGTAATCTTCCCTGAGTGGTGGGGAGAGCTGCCACAAGCACAGGGAAGGGCCTGGAGCCACTTCCCGGGACCGGGGAGATGCTGCGCTGGCAGTGACGCAAGGCAGAGCAGGGCTGTCCCACTGAAGGGACCTCCTGCCAGCAGCTCTGGAACTGCTGCTCCAGCCAGGTTCTGGGGAACTGCACCCTCACCCAGCCACAGCTCCAGACCCACCACCACCAGATCTTGCCTCCGGGTGCTGCAAGCTGTCAGGCAGCAGAGAGCCAGAAGACAGAACAGGGAGGCAGCTCTCAGCATCTTTCTTGGAGCACAGCCCAGGTGGGAAAGGCCACCTTGGGGAAAGCCAGAGCCAGGACCAACCTCACCCATCAGCTCCCAGGCAAGGCTGTCAGCCCGAGCCTCAAGGCAGGAAAGGAGCACGTATGAGCCTGGGGCTGTTTGAGGAATCACGCAAGAGCAGCAGCAGCCAGCCAGCCAACCAAGAGTCACAGATTATTTTTAATGGCTACTTGTAGAACACAGCGAGCACCCATAGGAGAGACAGCCTAAGCTGATGCTCACCCCATCCTTCTCCCCAGCACGTGCAAGGAACATCTCACAGCCAGGCTTTTTATAGGGTTTCCCATTCCCGCTGGGCATGCAGCTCAGCGGCTCAGTACGACCACACCACTCCCTCCCTCAGTAATCACTCACATGCCGTTCACGAAAGTCTTTCCATTCCCTCTCTAGCTGTTTCCTCTTCTCTCCTTATTAGGGATCCACCTACCTATCCATCTTCTCATTCTCTCCCCCTCTGTGGCTATTTTTAAAATGCCATAAAAGCTTTCAACTGGTAGCATCCTCAGGGATGCAAGGGATTTTATATGTAACCCATCACGAGCCGTCATCACCACATAACTCACCATGCAGGCAGTGACTTTTCTTTTTTTCAAAAGCAGGGGGGGGAGAACATCCACACTCAGTCCCTCGGCTCTCCCTAGCCAGCTCACCCAGGGCAGCACTGCCAGGCATCTCCTGTCCCAGAGGGGAAGGATCAGGTCCATCCCACTCCTCTCTGAAGGGGGCAGCTGGGCCAGATGGTGGGGCAACAGCGCAAGTCCTCTCAAGTAGCATCTGTGGGAGTATGAAAGGATGGTTTTGCTCACTGACTAAAAGACTCTGAACTGGGGATCATCCAGCTTCGTGCCTTAGCATCTGCTGCCAGATGGAGGAGGGCTTTCTTGCTGAGAAGATGGCTGGGCTCCTCCCTGTATGCCCATGCACACGTAAGCTGCTGTACTGCTTGGTTCCCATGCTGGTTGATGGTCAAGGGGTGGGGGATATTGGTGCCGCCAGCAAAACTCCCTCCAAAGGCACAGTCTGCCCCAAGAACTGAATCTGGTGACAGCCTGGATAGATAGCTAGGAACAAGGTTTTCCTGAGCAACCCCAACCTCCAGCCCAGCCTGGATGGATGGAGTGAATAAGCATTCAAGGACCACAGAGGCACTGTACCAGCACCACAGAAACCACTTTTCTCTCCTCAATCTGGTTATTCCCTACGGAAGAGCTGCCTCCCCCTTCCCTCCCAAACGTCTGGCCAGAGACCTGACACACGTACCAAAGACACCCCATTGCCCTGGCCCATCCATGCCACCTGCACTCCAGCACAGCTTGGCAAGAGCCGAAGGCAGCTTGCTAAATCTTTATTGCAGGGGGAAGGCTCCCTGGTGCAAGCTGTCTGGCTGCCGCTGCCAGCGAGGTGCGGGCATGCTGACCCAGCCGCAGGATGCCAGCCTCGGCGGCTGCCAGATGAAATTAGGCTGTGCATAACCTGAGAGGTGTCCTGCAGCGCGCTAATGCGATGACACGCTCCCTGTCACCAGCGGGACCCGCGGGAGCCCTTTTGACCAAGCGTTGGGTGCATCTGCGACAGGCAGCAGGTCTCCAGGAGCCCGAACTTGGTCACATCACTCAGATGATGCTTGGGTAACGCGGCTATTTATAGCACGGAGGAGGTTAGAGGGAGCTCATCTTACCTTGCTCCACCTTCTTCATCCTCTGAGGACCAGGAGCTGATGCAGAAGGTGCCGAGGCGGCGGGGGGAGCGGGGCGATGCGGAGGGACACCCCAGGGCCCCTGGCACAGCGCAGGGCAGCCGAGGTGGAGGGAGGGAAGGAAGGCTTTGCAGGGACCAGCGCTGTGCCGTGATCTGAGCACAGACGAGAGGCTGTGTGAGCGCAGACGAGAGCCGGGGAAGCCTGTACTCTATCACACTCTGAGGACTGCTGCGATATGAGCAGAGAGAGGGAAAATCCGGAGCAGAGCTGCCTGCTCGGATGGCAGAAGCCAGCGCCGAGCTGCACAGCATGCTGCCTGCCCAGACCTGGCTCCCACAGCCCTGCACAGACAGCTGCCCTACCTGGGCTGCATTTCAGCTGGGTGCTGAGAGCAAGCAGCATTTGCACCACCTCCAGAGGGGCTCTGGGACCTCTGCCTGCCCCAGCCCCCATTTCTTTCGGCCAGGCAAGGAGAGCCTTTCCATGCCTTTGCTGTACTCAGCACCTGACCGCTGATCTCCAGTTCGCAGGGCAAGCATGAACCATGGGGACCTGCTGTAGGTCCTTCCTGGCAGCCCAGAGACCTGTCTGCCTGTATAGTCACACACAGGCATCCCAGCTGATGCAGACCTTGCAGCCACACCAGCCTGCTGAGAAAGCCACTCACCGCCCCAGCTGGGCACCGCTGTGGCCAAGCCAGCCGGAGGTTATTTTACCCAGGAAGAGCACTCTGATTCGGTGCAGCAGGAGACAGGCAGGGCAGTAGCAGCTGACAGAGAAGGCCTGATCCAGCCCTGCCTCATGGCCAAGGCAAAGAAGCCCCTTCTTTTGGAGAGGGGTTGCTGGGGGGAGGCAGCTGCCCCTCTCACACAGCTCTGGGGCTTGGATGGGCTGCAGCTCCTGATGTGCAACAGAAATGGGTTTCCACACAGAGCTTCCTTCCCTCCTCCTCCTCTAAAGCTTTTAGCAGGGAAAAGTCCTCGACCAGGGGGTGAAACACGGCCGCCCTGGGCCAGCCATCCTGCTGGGACCCTCCCTGCCACTGCTGAAAATCCAGGCTGGGGAGCAGCTGCAACTGGGAGATCCCCACCACAGCACCCAACATGTCCCAGCAAGTGCTGCTGAGCCAGGGAACAACCCACTCGGTCCCCCAGCTGCTTTAAAAATAGCTCCCCTTCACAAGCAAGCACCCCTGGGCTGGGCAGTCCTCCCTGGGACACCTCTGTGCAAAGGGGTCCCCAGGGCTGGTAAGGGGATGGATGCCAGGAGAAAAGCAGCAAGATCTTCATGGTCAGCTAGTACAAAACACAGATGCTGGGAAGGACAGGCAGAGCCTTGCAACATGCTTTCACAAGCAAGATGCTACAAGCGTGTTGTGAGGGGTGCTGTACTGCAGAGCCTGGCACAGGCACTTCAGAGCTCACACTTTGAGTCCTCGTCTAGGTTATGCTTGTCTCATCCAGCAGCAGACTGCAGCCTGGCTGCCTGTATCTGAGAAACAGTCACATAATTCCCTACTGTGAGAATAGGTCAAACCCTGAAACTTAAATTCAGATTGCAATGGACTCAAGTCGGGGTGAGGAAGGGCTCTGAGGCTGGCATTGCACCAGAAAAGCCTTTCTTGCCCCACAGCAGTGTAGTGCTCTCCAAAATGTGCCACTTGTTGGCTTCTGTTCTTTCTTGGCAACAGGAGGGCTTCAAACCCTCAAGCACATGCTCCCCTCTTACACTGTCCTGTTCCTTAGAGTAACCTTCCCCCCCTGCAAGGACTTTCCCGGTTGTCCAAGTCTCAGAAACAAGATGATTCAAAATCAAAGTGGAGTAAAATGTCCATGAACAGAAAAACAAGTGATGCTTGGGGCTCAGAGGACCTTGCCAGGGTGGAAAGGGTAAGAAGAAAGGAAGGTCAGACAGGCTGCATAAGGAAGCCATAGTACCAGCTCCTTTTTCTTCCAGATCTCCGCCCCAGGAAGCAGAGAAGGCACACCAACTCCCAGACCAGAGCTTACAGCTGATACTGAAAAAGCATTCAGAAGACTATACCCAAACTGAAAAATGCATGTATAAACTATGGCCTACCAAAAACCTGAGCCACCATCAGATAAACGGTAACTGTGCACTCAAGTTTGCTGCCATGCTAGATCAGTTTGGTCCTGTTAAGCTTCAGACAGCCCTTTTCTAGAAAGCAAGGCATATCCATCAGGGCTCTGCATCAGTGCATTCAAGCTCTTCTACTTCCCCAGTGATTTACTGAGCCTACAGACTCAAGAGGCAGAGATGCTGGGCACAGGAGGACTTGGGACAGCCTAGGTATCCTCCAAGGAAGAATCACCTTCCCTGCTGCAGGCTGCCAGTTACCCTGCCATGCTTGCCCTGAGCTGCTCACAAGCAAACTTCCTGGGCCTGAAACATCTGGACTTGGGCTCTGCTTTCCCTGTGGCTACTGTGGTCACTCCCAGTCCCCTTTCATCCTGCAACGCTCTCTCCTTCCACCATCACTCGCCACCTGAGTCCTTGCCATCACCAGTCTATCCCGGGATGCTTTCTGGAGGTGCTGCAGTGCTCACAACTGAGAGGCACTGATGTATTTAGTCTAAAAATATCTAATTAGATGTTCCAACCACTTCATTATGGCACCGTCATGATAGGACTGCAGGGTCTGGCAGGAACTTGGTGGGTTTGCCTTCACTCCTTCGCAGCTTTGCAGAGACCAAAGGCAGCACCACACTGACTCCTTGCTGATAACAGGACAGTCTGTCATTAGTCCAGCCTGCTGGCATCACAAATACAGTTATCTGGCTAAACCAATTGTCACTTTGTCATTAGAAAACTTGCTATTTATTTTATAAGAGCATGGTAGGCCTTTGAAATAATTCAATTGCTTCAATTGACTTTGCAGCATGCACTTCATTGGCCTGCAGGGCCACTTTCCATGGCTTCTGTTCTTCAAAGGGCAAGCTGCCAAGAAAGATGGTTTGCAGGAGAGCCTGAACACAGCTTGGTGAGAGGACGAGTCCATCCACCAGCCTGAGGACAGAGAGAAGCTGCCCAGGCTCTGAATTTTCTGGCACCAAAGTGAATGCAAAGGATGATTGTCCCTTTGCTAGGCTGCCCAGGAGAACAGAGGGGACAATTTGTATCACGTTGTTTGTGGCAGCAGAGTCAGGCTTGGGTGTTGAGAGGACCACGATGTGGGTGGAGAGCCTGGAGTTCCCCTTGGTGCCCAAATTCTGCAAAATGCAGTGCTAGAGCCCTCCTTGGAGAAGCATGGATGCTACATAATGTTCATGGCTGGGTCTAGAGAGAACACACTAGGAAGGGAGCTCTTCATCTCTTGCAAGACTCTGTCTTGCATCTGTGTCCCTTCTTTCTTCTCTGTCCCACCTACACCCATACCTTGAACTCTGAGTCTACTCCAGTGCTTCTGAAAGCTCTCCTCCTTCTACAAGCCTCCTCCATGGTAACCTGCCAGAGAAGGAAGAGCTCGGCTTGGAGACCTGCCTCTTTCCCCACTGCATGTGAAAAGCCTGTCCAGCAGCTCCTGGGGGAGCAGGGGTGAGGGGTGTGAAGGTTTATCCAGAGCCAGAGCCCACCTCACCAAGCACCCAGGGACCAGGCAGCAGCACCACTGCTCTAGTCAGCATCTCAGTCTGCTGGGTCCTCCCTCACGGGAGCCGCGCTTTGTCCCCAGTTCACTGCATGCCTGTGGCAGCCTCTCCAGCATTGCAAAGATGAAACGGGAACCAGTGTCAACCAGGAACCACGAGTGCTATGACTGAAAAGGCTCATCTGTACCATAGCCCTCCATGCCCAGTGTCACCCCCACAAGAACTAGAGCCTCCCCACAGGGAAGACACTAACACCACTCATCACACTGACAGGCTGATCCCTTCGGGTTCACTGCACTTCTGAACACAGGAGAAACACCATGTCCTTCTCAGCAGGTCCTACCCACTGGGTGGGGAGACCTGGTGAATCACCCTGCCTGATGAGCTGTACAGAGCAGAGCTGGAGCTCCCAGAGATGTGCAGCACCATGTGATTTCTCTTTAATTACACAGGGACTTAATAGAGTTTGCTGGTAAACACCTTGTAACCACATGTGCCTAGAGATTACTGGGTAATTATGCTTAGTGGATCACCATGTAACAGGGAGCATGATTTAGGAAAGACAAAAATAACCAAGCAAACATGCTGCATTCATTAGTATCTGTCATGAAGCCTTCCTGCCCAAATGCTTAGCTGGCCAGCCTTTCCTCATGTCTCCTTTCTCAGCTTTCTAAGACTAGGGGAGCCTCCAAGCAGGAATTTGAGAGGTGCCAGGGGTTGGGATGGTCTGGGGAAACTTTCCACTTCGCATACCAAGCCCTCTGCAAGAGCTCTCTGTGCTCCGATAGGCTGTCAGCTGCTCAGAGGAAAGAGGATGGGGGATAGATGGTACTGGTTCCCCCCCACCCTGAATTAACTTGCCGTGGGGACAGATTCTGGTCCCCCTCTTCAGGGTGCATGTTGGAGACAGGAGTCTGGAAGATCCCTAGTTTGTGAACCAATTTCAATCACCCATTGCAATGCTGATCCAGAGCCTGCCAAACCCGGTTTGATTTGGGAGTTCACCGGGGTTTCACCTCCCCCAGGAGTTGCGCGTCTTTGCTCACACCAGCGTGGCCCATAACAATGAGGGGCACCTTGCTCCTGACAAGACCAGTGCCAAGGCTTCCAGCAGCCCCTCTCCCACCCCAACAGAGCTGGACCGAAAGAGACCACGTGCAAATGCCATCGCCCATGGGTCCCACCAGCGTAACCCCTACTCACAGACTGTGCTCACTGCATGGACCTGCAGCACCCAAACGTGAGGCTACCTTCAAAGCAGCAGAAGGGATTATTCACACTCCTTTCAGAGAGTCTTAAATCCCTGGGGCAGTTGACAACTTCAACTCTTTGCCTTTTAATGAGCACAAACACAGCATTGGTCACGTTAAAATCCCTGCACCAGGCCAGTTTCCAAGGGAGAGGTTGAGCGCAGAACGTAGGAGTTTAAGGGGTGATTTTAAGGGATGTTCTCTTGGGCAACAGTTTGTACTACAGGATCCAGGTTCAATGGAAGTGCAGAGCAGCACCAATAGACCCGTTTATGAATGTATGAATCCATTTGCAACCAATTAGCAGTGCTAACCAGAATGGGAGGTATAAATAGAGTAGCTAATGTAAATATCAACACTGTGCCCTCCAAATGCTTGCTGCACACCTGGTGAGCCCAGGAGGAGAGGCTGCCTTCCCAGCCAGCACAACCCTTGCACCCTCAGGGCCATCTGGTCTGCTCTGCAGCCCCAGGATATGAGTTTACACCCAACATCACAGGCCTTTTCTTCTTCCCCTTAAAAGCAAGATCTCCATATGGCTTTGCCTTCCCTGTATCATGGGAAAGATGACAACATGGGGCTTCCAACCCTGGGACCCATACCGAGGTGAAAAAACAAACCCCCGTCCCCTCAACAAGGGCAGGCAAAACTCCTGTGTGCTGTGCACGAAGCATCTTCAGAGATACACCTGTACAGTCCAGCAAATCCTGCAGAGCTTCCTGAAGGCCTCACAGATAGTTTTGCACAACAGCATGGCTTAAGGCCAGCCAGGGCCCACAGTCCCAGGTTTCCTGCCTCACATCAGCTTCAGACAGAATAGAAGCATTATCAAAATGCACCAAGTAAAATGGAAAGGAGTGGTGGGAATCACAGACCAGATGGTGGCATTTTATCCCCAGCTGAGGATTGGCCTCATTGACCTGCCAGCCCCCAAATTTTGGTTCTGCAGCCACAGGTACACTTGTATGTCATCACCCCACGCACAATTTGGCTTCATCATCCATCCTCCTCTTCCTGTGTCTCCCTCTTTCCTCATATCTGCACAGGTAGGGTCCTGTGCACCAGGGGAGAGACCAAACTAGGGAGGCTGGAGTGCAGTTGAGCCTGCTGGCTGGATCTCACCACACCTAAGCCCTCAGTCACTACAGGGGCTGGGGGAAACAAACAAACAAACAAAAAAATCAACACAGCAGCAGAGCTGGCCATGCCCTAGAGGCAGAGCTGCGAGCAGGGCTGGGAAGCCTCCGACCAACAAGTGGCACGAAGCTCCCCTGAGCCATTGGCAGCTAGCAAAGAGCTGCAAAAGCCATTGCAGGTCACCGCCAAGTAGCGTCAGTGGGGTGAAATAGAGATGAAACAGAGGGCACTGACACAAGACTCCTGGGCTCCTTTTTTGCCTTCCAGGCACATGGACCTAAGGGATACAGGCTGGATAGGGATGCGCAGAGCTCAGCAAGGCAGCAGTGAGAAGGGAGAGACAGCTTTTGGCAATATTCACACCAGTCACAGAACATGCTGGTGGAAGAGATGGCCCTGCACTCCATGCCTTGCTCACAGAACCAGCTAGTAGAGGATCATGCCATTGCTAAGAATGGACATGAGCCAGCATTTGGGTATGGGAAGCCCTGCTTTGAGCTCCTCAGCTACTGGGAAAGAGTCTGGAAGCCTAACAGGGCAGAGCCCACTGTCTTGCAGGGTTTGCACAGCCTTTGTACCAGGTGTGGTCCCAAAGGGACCATAAGTAATCCATAAGTAATCAACCCACAGCACAGGAAGTGATTAGCAGATGTTACAAAGTTCCCAAACCTTTACTAAAACACATGGCTACTTAGAAAGACGTAATGGCAATATTTAGGCAAAGATTGCAAAGCCATCCAAAGGGCTGGGCAAGAGCCACGGTGGCAGCCTGCTGCTGGCAAATCCAGAGGCTGAGGCACAGCTGAGTGATGTGCCCAAGGTCACAGAGCAAGGCAGTGGCAGAAAAAGGAACACCTCCCAAGAGACTCCTAGCTCTGCACTCGCTGCCTGCCTGGTGGCCTCCTCCCATGAGTCATGTCAGAGCCACAGGCAGGCAGCACATTTGGGTTCAGTGGAACCTCTTTCCATGTGGGGGAGGACCCAGTAAAGGAGCTTTGCAGCACAGTCAGATAGCTGTAACACACCAGTGCCATGAACAGCCCTTATCACTATCAGCAGCCAAGTTGGCTAATGAAGAGCTGGAAAGGAATCCCAAAAGGAGCTAACACACATTTGTCAAAATTGGCTTAGAGGAACCTTAATGGTCCCACCTGACCACCGTGGTCACTGACCCCAGCTAGCACTGGGTGCCATCCTAGCCCTCCGCACTGGACCCGAGCTCCTCACCCAGAGAGACAGAGGGAGGACCCTTTGTTATCAGGCATCCAGCAGGCTCAGAAAGAATCAGTCCCTATTGTTTCCTGCCTGGGCACTGCCAGCCCTGCTCCCCCGGGAGGGGGGCTAGCTCCTGTCCCAGGTGTGGCTGGTGCAGAGGGCACCTGGAAAGTTTTCTCACCTCTGACACAGCTCAACAGAGCTGGAATCACCTGTTCTGTTGCCTTGCAGCATGCCAAGGCATTTTTCACAGTGTTTTGCTTGGGAACCACCCCAAGCCCTTGGATTGAGAAACCTCAACACACCAATGCAATGGAGAAGTCACTGCTCTGTCGCCTTCTGCATGGGAGAGTCCTCCTTTCTTCACATAGCCTCTAGGACCCACAGGAGGGAGGGCACCTTCCTTGGGGAGGTTATCCCAGGAGAAAGACCCTCAGGTGGCCTTCAGCATCAACTCCTTTGGCTGGGGACTCACTGCTTTTAAAGGAATAGATCAAAGCTGTGCTAGCAAGGTGGGTACAGCTGTCACACATCATATCAGTGAGGAAAAAGAAATTGATTGCGACTTGATCAAACCTGATCAATCTTTCCAGACTTTGCAACAAGGACACAAAACCAGAAGTAACCAGACTAGTACCAGGTGCCAGTTCTCATCTTGTGCAGCACATTTCCAAGCTCTGCTTCTTTAGCAATTCATACACAGTGCATGAGTGCCTCTGTCCTTGTCTCTAACACACACAATAGAAACACCCGCATCCCCAATTGCAGAAGGTACATGTTTTTCAGTATTGCACCTGTGCTTTGCTCAGATCCCTGGTTTCTGTGTCTCTCCTTACCGTGCTCCTCCTCCCCATCGACTGTTCCCCCTATGTCCATTTATACGTAGGCAGTGGCATCAGCAAGTGAGCCTGCTGCCTGTCAGAGTGCTCCTGGCTCCCTCTCACCATGTTGCATATCGACATTTTAGTCCATGATCTGCCCTCCAAACCCCAGAAATACAAGCCAAGAAAAGTACTCAGTGGAGATAAGCACCGTGGCTTAGCACCTATGAAAGAAGGGCCAGCAAAGCCAGACCCTGTCAGAAAGCAAAAGGCAGGCAGGAAAATAAAAAAAAATCCATCCCATTGGGCTCGTCAACCCTGTTGTGACATTTTCTTTCCAATTCCTCCCAGCCAGATCAGTGCAATACCAGCCCCATTCCCACAGCAAAGGCAAGGGAAAGCCGTACTTACTGCTAGTGCTCATCTTGCCGGTCCTCCTCCGTCCTTCTCATTCAACAAAGGGGGCAAAGATGCTCTTTAAATCCTCCTTCTCTTCCGCCCCCCCCCCCCCCCCCGTCAGCGGTTGGAGGTTGCCTCTCTCCTTCCTAGGAGAAATGTTTCTGTGCGATCCGCCGGCTAACGCATCCCAAGGCAGCTCCGCGACCCGGCGCGGCTATCCTCCCGGCTGCCGCCGCTCTCGCTCCCGAGCTGCCGGACAGCAAGGTCAAGGGTGTCGGCGGCCGGGAGGGGGGCGAGGCGGCAAGGGGGACGCCCGGGTCCGGCCCGGGGGAAGGGTCCCGGCGGGGCCGCCGCGTCCCGGGCGAGGCGCTGCCATGCACTGCGGAGCGCGGCCGCGGCCGCCGCTCTTATAGCGGGGTGTGGAGCCGCGGCGGGGGACGCGCAGCGCCGCGCAGCGCCGCGCCTCTCCCCGCCCCGCCCCGGCGGCTCAGCCCGCGGAACGGCCGCGCCGGGCGGGGCAGCGCGGAGCGGCGCGGGGGGCAGCGCGGGGGGCAGCGCGGGGGGGCGGCCCGGCCCCGGGGCGGGGGGGGGGGGGGCGGCTGCGGGCCGCGCCGCCTCGGCACCGCCTCGGCACCGCCGCCATCTGCTGGGCACCGCCTGCCCGCTGCCCTGCCTGCGGTCCTGCCTCCCGGCCGGCCCTGCCTGCGGTCCTGCCGCCGCGCCGGCCGGCCCTGCCCGCTGCGCTACCCTGCCCTTCCTGCCGCCCTGGCTTCAGGCTTGCACGCTCGCCCTGCCCGCTGACCTACTCGCTGCCCTGCCGTCAGCCCTGCCTGCGGCTCCCGGGGGCCCCAGGCTGGTCCCTCCTTGCCACGGGGCTCCCACCCAGCCCTGGCTGAGACCGGCTGCCAGTCCCGCACCGCTCGCTCACCGCCTTGGCCCTGTGGGGGCTGAGCGTGCAAAGAAACGCTGTCCCAGGACGGGGCGGGGGATACCATTTACGCAGAAAAATCAGATTGCCTCTAAGTGCCGAGGTTGCCCTCCAGCAGCCGTCCAGGCTGGCCACCCCCGCCTGTCCTGGCAGTGCCACGCGAGGCAGCCCCGGGTGCCCGTCCCACGCCGGGAGCAGGGAGGGGGCTGTGGGTGTCTGCGCGGCATCTGGCTGCGGGACGGAGAGGGGCTCTTCCCTCGGCAAACAGCAAGGAGCCTTCTCTGCTGGCAGCACGTCAGGGTTCCCTGGAAGGGCTTCAAAGCCATTAGCTCCTTGTTTTGTTTGTCAGATGCTATCTGTCAGGATAAAGCCTTCCCCAGCGGAGCAGCTCCCAGGGTGCGAGCGGAGCGGGGCTGTGCCTGCCCTGCCTGCGGAGCCCCCGAGAAGCTGCGCTGCGATTCAGAGGCGAGCTACGATCTTGCCACTAATGAAAGGGGTTTTTCATGCAGCGTGACAGGCTCCACATCTCTCCCGCTCCTGGGGCTTGAGTGCCGCCCAGAGAGGGCCTTTTGCTTTCCCTTTCTCTTGCTGTTTTGTTTGCGGCAGCAGATGTTTGCGGTGACATGACAAGACAGGTAGCAGGTCGTGTGAGCTACGCCTGTGCTGCCGGTAAGGCAGCCAGCTCGCTGCAAGCCCTGCTGCCTGTCCCCTTCGGCTCTGTCCCCTCCCCAGAGGCGGCGGGTGTGTGGGAAGAGTGGGACCGGCAGCAGGGCCGGGGGTCCGGGGGTCCCTGCAGGGCTGGGGGGAACAGGCAAGGGGAAAGCCGTACTGCTGATTCAGCACGGCTCGGGCTGACCCGTGGCGCAGATTTGGGGCCCTCGGTGAAGCTTCCCTGTGCCTGACAAGTGCCCGGGGTGTCCCCTCGTCGAGAGAAGAGCGCAGGGCCCCGTCGCAGCGATGCTCACGCCTATCGTATCAATAACGTCCGTTCGGGGAGTCAATAAAGCAGATACGATGTGAGCTGGTCCCCACGGTTCAGTGAGCTAATTAAGCTTCTTCCGCTGACCTGGTTTCCAAATCTTGTTAACTTGCTGCCTTCAGAACAACTTGAAATTTCCAGCAGAGACGGACTGGGATTGAAGAGGGCTGCGCAGGAGGACAGGGTGCTTTGGCAGAGCTCAGGGGGCACCGGCTCAGAACCTCTTCCCCTCCGTCCCCTCCCAGCACCGCGGCAGGTAAGGGGCAGTGGGTGCCGCCAGTGGGGCAGGCCGGCAGGGCATCGGGTCCCCCCCGCCATGGTTTTTTGGCACTTGTGAGCTGACAGCAGGGAGCTCAAATTCCTGCCACCCCTCCCACCTTGGCCAGTGGCTCCTGCGCAGGGTCCCGGCCCCCAACCGGGCTGCAGCAGGGGCCTGTGGTACAGGGCACTGGTTGGAGCCCCTCACCATCAGCACTGTCCCAGGGTGTTTTGGAATAAAAGGGTGCTAGGGATGCCTGAGACAAGAAGTCAGAAATGAGGAAATGTCAGGATGTTAACGCAGCCTCCTTTCATCCCTTTGTGTCTGTGCATTGCAACACAGTCTTTCACGGCAATTATTAGATGCGTATTTTTCCCATAAGGCGCCTGCCTCATTCAGTACCCAGCATGTACCACGTAGCTCACGCTGTGCAGAGGATGCCGCTGCCTGCAGGACCCTGCATCGTTCAGTGAAAAGGGACATAGTAGTGATGGGGGTAAGAGGATGGAAGAGAAAAAGGTGCTAATTTAATTTAATTTTACTGACTATTTCTCTGGACACTGGCTTTCTTATCCCTGCCTCCGTGCCCTTGTGAGATACTGAGAGAGTCACCTGAACCAAACTTTCCCCACCCGGTCGATAATTGTGTTTCTTCTTTCCCTCATGCCCGACTCAAACACCGGCTGGCTGATCACTGGGAGAGCTGGAAGTTGCTGACTGCATGTGGAATCACTGGGAGCTGGGCTCGAAATGTATCTTGTGCTATACCAACACCAGGAACTCGGAGAAATCAGGCTCACGGCCTCTCCCGCCAGTGGCTTGGGTAGCCACCACCCATGTGTTTCTGTGTGAGGCTGCACTCAGCTGCTGTACCTGGGAAGGGATGTTGGTCCCCAGGGCTGGAGGGGGAGCCCCCGTCCCGCTGCCGCAGAGCGGGGTGCCTGGGGAAAGCCCTGGGGAAGGGGATCCCTCCTCGCTCCTACGGGACTTGGGGACCAGGTGAGGAATGGAGAGGGGAATGCAAGGGAAATATCGGATAGCAGGTCCCAAGGCCAGGAGAGACAGGGTTAAGAGAGGTCAGAGAGTTAAATGATCATGTAAGCATCTCTGTCCTCAAAGCGCATAGGGGGATGGTTCATCAACAGCCTTAGCTCTGGCATTTCTGGTTTACTTGAAGCCATAGCATCCCTTTCAGCACACCTAGGTACAGACACATGCATACATACATATTTGCAAACACACATACATACAGTATGTGTACAGCTTATACATACAGTATATGAACAGCTTTCAGAGGTCTCTCTGTAGGAGCCCCAGGCTTTCCACCCACTTTCTTTCCCCTTCAACTGGTAGTCATCTTGGTGAACGGCCTTCACTGCTGAATCACAGTTGCAGGAGGAGTGGAAATGCCTTGGCCAGAGATCCCAGCTGCAGCCCTTGCTCCAGGGTGCCATAGCACAAATGTATCTGTCTGTCCCAGAGGCACCAGCTGGCCGAACATGTCCCTGCCAGCCCACGCTCCCGGCAGACCTGCCTGCATGTGCGCTGGCAGCAAAAAGCTCTCCTTTCTCAGCAAGAAGATTTAAGGCCAAACAACGGCAGCGAGATGCCCGTGGGGACCCCAGCACGGCGCAGCCCGACGCCTCGTGCGAAGCACTGGGCAGGCTGCAGAGAAGCAGGACTCTGACTCATCGGAAGCTGGTGACATTTTCCAAAAAAAGCCTGTAAGTCCGGGGCTGTAATGTTCCCAAAAGGCAGCAGAGAAGCCTAAGGGGTCTGGAGACCCCATTATACCACAGCACATGGTCTGTGTCATGGGATGGAGGAAATTCTGCCTCACTGGGCAGTTCCCCACCCATTTTTCTCTTGTTCCCTGCCTCCCTATGAGGTGGGATCTGGCAGAGGTGAAGTGAGGAGTGGTCAGATGCTGCTGCCCACTGCCCCACTGCAAAGCCAGACTCACTGTTCTGGTGATGACAGAATTACTTTCAGATGATGTAGGTCAGAATTTTACTTTGGGAGTCCCTGGAAAACATAGCAACTGGGACCAGAGGCAATGAACTGGGCAGTGGGTGTTTTAAGAGGGGGCCCTGGGAGGCTATGGTGGGACCTGACAGCACAGTTGGTGCCTCATCCAGCGCAGGACCCCACTCCTTTTCCTCAGTGACAGCAACCACCAAGTCATTCACCAGTGGTTTGGCTTTCTTCCAGTTTACACAGCAGCACAACAGCCCTTCCCAGCAATTCCCCGTGTCGGCAGGAGGAGTCACAGACAGGCAGAGGCAGATGTTCCCCAGGCTGCCTGCATTAAAGTGATAATCAAATGATAGATTATTTTCAAGCAAACTCACATTTTCAGTCATTAATTTCAGTGCTGTGCAAATAGTTTCAGTGAGAAAAAAATACCCAGACGGTGAAGAATGGTTGTGAGCTGGATCTGCTCCAGGCCATGCTGGTGAGCACCATAGCCCATCTGTAACCTGCAGCCATCCTGCAAAGCCAGGAAGGGATACCTATGCCGTGCACGGGAGGAGCTACAGGTCCTCTGGCATTATCCATCTTACCATCACAGGCGCCGAGTCCCTAGGTCAAGTGCAACAAATGTTCCCCGATCAGAAGCAGATGAGTGAAAACAAGTGCTGCAGAAGCTCTAGAGTGACTTGTCTGCATGTTGGGAGTGCTGGGCCTTCACCTCCCCTCCTGAAACATCAGGGCACCGGGAGAAGACTGGTGCTGCATGATCTGCCTAAGGAAGGGGTGGTGGCAAAGGCTTCAGGGCATTGGAAATCAGTGTTTGTCCTAAAACCTGCAAGAGTCTTTCACTCTCTTGCCCTTCAGGAGAGCTAATGTCCCTGTGCAGACCTCTGCCACAGCAGCATGCCGCAAAAGCCAAAGAGCACACTGTTGTGTCACGCAGAAAGGCTGGGGCTCCCAGGCGATATCAGGGCTTATTGCCTGAGGTCAGGCATCTCAGGGCTGCTTCGTTTCCCCTTCTGCATGTGTAGCTGAGTAGCTGAGCACACCACGGTGGTGCGGTCCCTGCTCCCGGCCCCGCTGCAGGGCCAGCGAGGACCCACTGGGGACAGCCGCCCCGCAAAGCCTGGCTAGCGGTTCCCGCCAAGCAGCATCAGCAAAGCAATGCAAAGGGAGATTTATACCAGCCGCAGCTCTGGCCCCCAAGGTACCTGACCTGCTTTCCCATTGCCAACTATGTTTCAACCCATTAAAGGTCATCGGAAGTTGGGTTTATTTTTAGTTTTCTCTTTTAAGTTGCCCTGAAGCAGCGAGGACTGATGGAAGGAAGAAACATCCTCCCTCCCATCAGCCGTTAGGTCAGGATCCCGAGATGTTGTTAATGGACAGCCTTGCCTATCACGAGCCACTTGTGAGACGCGCAGCCCTTGGACCTCTCCGCTCGTGGAAGCTGGCTGGCACACCCCCCATCTTCCCAGAGCTCCTTGGGGAGCACCACCTTCTCAGAAAGAGCAATTTAGCCTTGGCAAACGCTGCTTCTTTCTCATTGCTGGAGTGGTGTTATCATGATAATTTGTTTTTCCTTTTGTTCCTTGTATTGTTTTGTGGGGAAACTGAGAATCAGGGTGATGCTGGGAGAATCTGGGGGACCTTCGGACCGGAGCATGGCACTCCTCACTCTGGGGGCTGGCGGCAAAGCTCAGACCAGGTCTCCGGACCATGCTGCCCATACAGTTCAGAAGGAGACCAAACGATGTAATTAAGAAAAGATAATTTATTTTTACACTTCTAAGCATACGAAATACTGCAGAATAGCTAGCCTCGGGTAAGCAGCGGGTTATCTCTTTTCTAGGAAATCATGCATTTTTTTTCCCCTGGTCTAAAAACGGAATGCAGACACTTAAAATAAATTCCCAGAGAACAAAACTGAGAAAACACAACGGGATTTGAATCAAAGTGTTTGGATTAATTAGTTTAAACTGAAAGCTTTCATTCTGATTTCAGCCTCGGCTTTATGTACAAAAAATTAAAGCAGCAAAGCTCTGTAAGTTGAAAAATCAAAATGTTCCACCCTGGAAATATCAAAACGAGATGCTTAGCCTCACTGAGCTGCTTTGTTGCTTTCTAAAAGGAAATGGCATCAAGACCAACACCTTTACAAGCAGCTTGGATCATTAAGAGCTTAAAAAAACCCTAGATCAGCATAAGCAATTATCTTAATCAGTTTTTCTCTTTTTCTTCCAGAGGAAAGTCTAAAAATATTGATTTTTTTCCAAATTATCAACATATTTCTTTAAATATGTTCCCTTTACTGTATGGTTAAGCTTGAGCTTGAGCTGTGTGAATTAAATGGAGTGGGTCATACAAATCATGTCTTTGCTCAGGCTCCATGGCAAGCACTGCTCGTATCAACGCTTGCTGGGCTGGCGGTGGGGAAAGCAGCACTGGATTTGCTTTTTGGTGCTATATGTGTGGGAGATGGCTATTCAGCCCCTTGCAACTCATATCGTGGATGTTGGAAGGAAAAGTAATGCGGAGGTTGGGATTTTATACATTTGTAGTCTAAATATGACCAAAATGCATTTTCGTGACCATTTTCCTACTGTGGGTGAAATTGAAAAATGAAAAATTGGAGATCTGGGGGGTTGTGCTCACTTTGTCATTTTTAGTTCTCCTTCCTCGTCCTGTTCATTTCTGTTTCAATGGCAAAATAGGAACAGGGCAAAAGCAGAGGACAATAATAAAGGCAAAGAGATACTAGAAGGGAGAAACACAGGGAAATTGAGAAGTTAAAAATGAAATATTTAGAAAGTTTGATTTTCCTTTGGAAACCTCTCCAAGGAGAACAACTTGGATGTTTTGAGCAGGTTTTGCTTCTGATTTTCAGTCAGCTCTATCCAATGCAGCACCTGAACAACATTGGCTGCACATCCCAGGCGGGATTTGCCCGGTGTGTTACCCGACCTGTAGTGTCTTTAACACAGAGGCAATAAAATCACCGCTGGAAATGAGTGCGGCTTCACTGACTGCTCGTTAGCGCGGTGCGCAGAGGCTGGCTTTTGCAAGTCAGCAACCGGCGGTTCCCAGCTGTGTGCTCGCAGCAGTCCTTTGCAGATGGACTCCAGAGAGTCATCTTCTCCAGAGACATCCTCCGGACCCGGCTGGTCGCACTCGTGTGCCCCGCTGAGCCCGACGTTGCTGCTCGGGATGCCGGTCCCCTATTTCGGAGCCTTCCCTCGGTTTTTTCCTTGGGAGCCCCGTTCTGCAGTCCCACAGCGCTTGCCCCATCCCGGGGTTATTTCCCCAGCCCGTGGTGCAGGCGCTGGTGCCCGGGGGCTGTGGGCAGCAGGGCTGGGGCCTGGCCCCAAACCCGTTTTGGCACGGCTTGGACCGCGCGGGGAGCGGGACTCTGGTGGCGCGGTAGCTGCTGCCATCTAATGGCTCTGGCAATTAATATGCAAGAAGGGGAGAGCCCGGCTGCACCGTGCACCGCCGCCGGCGTGGGAGCTATCAGGTAACGAGCCCTCCCGTGGGGCTGCTGGGGGGCATGCGGGGCCGGAGAAGCAGCACGATGTCCCGTAAGGTGACAGTGGGCACACAGGGGAAGGCAGCGGTTCCTATTTCAAAGCCTAGGACAAGAGCCTTAGAGGTGATGCTTGGGGGTCCCAGCAGCTCTGCCCTTCCTGGGGGAGGTCGAATGCAGCATCACACCCTGCCGTCTGCAAACTCATGGAAGTAGCAGGATTTCCATGCTGGAATGTCTGCGTCCCAAACTCACCTCGGGAGATGCG